>NW_023601104.1:77464635-87464635 GCF_014898055.3 Talpa occidentalis
AAAAAAAAAAAGTTCAAGATAAAATTAATTGCAATATGTGGACTTTATTTGTATTCCATTCAGATCCAAAAATCTGTAGAAACCCTTAGGCTATGTAATTGGAAATTGAAATGTTGACTTACTGTGGGATGAAATTATAGAATTATTGTTAATTTTCAAACTAGTAATAAGTGGTTATAATAATGACTCCAAGTCTTCAAAACAAATGTCAAACTGTGGTCAGTAACTGTCTCAGAACATGGAAATGTACAGTACTCCTCTCAGAAAGATTTTCACATTCAGTGGTTAAAATACAGTAAATGCTAAAAGGAGTTAGTATGATGTAGTGCAAAAAGCACTTGGAATCAGACCAGATTATTAAACCTCTAAGATCATAAATTTCCCTTTCTGTGCACTGAAGGTTGCTTGACATCTACTTAAAATCCCATCAGTAAAGTATCCAGCGTAGGCGGGAAGTGTGGTGTGTGCACTGGGAATGTCTGTGCACTTGTCTGATAACAAATAAATACGTCCACTTCAGCTAGAAAGACAAAAATCAAAGTGGGTCAGATGGTAGAGATGTGTTTCAGAAAGTCTGTTCTAAGCCATAATGAATCAGCATCCCTATTGTCCATTGTAGCTGACCTTTCGAAGACAAAAAACCTGAATGTCATTCTTCTTTGCTTAAAACCATTTAAGGAAACATTCAGACTCCCTCACATAACCCTCTGCGTGAGTTCCTTCAAGTCTGGCATGGCCTGACTCTCAGCCTCCACTGGCTCCTCTGCCCGTCCTCCCCCGGCCCCACCTCACTCTCAAGCCATGTGGAGACACAACTCCAGGACAAGCTGTGCTCCACCCTTTCTCATCCCACGTGCTGCTCTCTCTGAGCAGAGTGCTGCTTACACGCACCCCTGCCCTCCCTGCCCTCCCTCGTCTGACGAGATCCTGTTTCTCTTTGGAGTGCTCCCCTGGACATATCTAGAAAAAGTGCTTTCCTGTGTTTCTGTTTATACCAGACAACTTTCCAGGACAATATTCTAACCCCTGTATGTAACCTCCACCAGACTTTGAGTTTCTGCAGGCTTGACCCTGTTAGGTTTCATCCTTCATCTTTCCTGTCCTTAGCCCAGGTCTCATTCTTGAGAAGTTTCCCAAGTTGACAGTCCAATCAAGGCTCCAAGAGCGGACATTCCTGTCCTGTTCCTTCGGAATTTTGTATTGAGACTTGTTTACTGCTGTTTTCATTGTGCTTCAGAGGTTCAAGTGTCTTATTCTTCTAATGGTTTTTCCCACTGGGATTTCTGTTCCCATGTCTCTGGAACATTCCCATGTGTCAATTTGAAATTGGCTTTGGGGTATCAAGACCTGCATCCAAGCAAATGCCAGCAAATGTTACAAGGCCAAAACCTTCCAGAAACAGCATAATGGTCATCTCTTTGGTCATGTGACTTTTATGGCTGGTCCCTCTATCAAGAGGGGAAGGGTTAAAAACATTCCCTCACAGACAGTGAGTGTGGTCTGGTCACAGTGCACCCTGTTGGCCTCCCAGAAGCTCAGATTCCAGGCCCAGTACTCTGACAGAACTGCAAATCATCTCAGTCTGCTTCCTGGAGATGTGAAGAATTTGTACCAGCACTTCAGACAGAGATTCAAGATAGGTCAGAAGACAAAATTTAAAAAAAGGACGCTTTCCTGATCCTTCCATCATATTCAGAGGTTTTGGAGAGAACATATTTTTATGTCAAAATGAACACATTCTTCAGTAGATTGCAAACTGGAGATGAATTTTAAGAGGAAACTCAAGATTTTGTTGGCAGAGTTAGAGGAACACTGAATTCTCCAAGTTCCCTTGCAGTGCTAACTTTCCAGCCACTGAACTTCTGTCTGGCTTTTGTCTAGATAACCCTCTTAAGTAGAACTATCCAGTCCTTGACAGTGCTGGGTAAATAAGGCATGGCTATAATTTTAAAGAATACATTATTTCTTGTATTTCATGCAAAGCTAACGTAAGTGTGACAAAGCAGGGGTCCTTTGAAAATCTTCCTTTAAAAATAGCAAGGACCATTTATAATTAATACATCTCAAGTTTCAATGTATAGCAAATAAAAATTCTGGAAAGGGTTTTATTCTTATGGAGGGGAAAGAAAATACTCTTTTTACCTAGGTTAAAACAGACCTTATTATCAAGAGTTCAGAATTCGTGGCATCTAAATTAATGAGCTTTTAACCTTGTAGAAAACCTTGAACATCAGATTTACCCAAAACAAAACCCTTTATTTGAAAAGAGCATTCTAGGGTATCATCTTCCTCATCTTCTTCTCTAAGAATTCTATTTCTAATGATGTGAAGCTGATTTTAGTGTCTGTATCATTTACCTCCCTACCATGATGAATCATTGATAATTATATGTTAAAGATTCAGTTCTTTCACTCATAGTTTGTTCTAGAAACTTCTAATTATTGGTGGGTTTTCAGTATGTTTGTCTAAAGTTCTATCAGTTAATAAATAGATCTGTAGAGAGTCAGTGAGTTTGTGGCAAGTGACTGGATGGTATTCTTATTGACACCCACTGCTAAGTGCTTTCCTCTCCTTATTTAAAATAAAATCACAGTTGTTTCTTGAGAAAGAATAATGATTTAAAGGGAATAGAAAGGGAAGAAATTATCAATTTAAAAAACGAAAGTAATATTTCTGGATCCTTTGAGTATACATCTTAGAAAATCAAGCATATTTAATATTAGCATCTTTTGCTTACTTAAAAAAAAAAAATCAAATTTGAATTATATCATTGTTTGCCTCCCTGGTGGCCTAGGGGTTAAGTCTCAGCACTATCACCGCAACAGCCTGAGTTCGATCCCCGGCCAGGGAGCTAACCCACATGTTGCAGCAGACCTCTCCTGTCTAACCCACTGTTCCCCTTGGCAGTGTATTTTCAGTAAATCCACCTGCTGTGCTCCCCATTCTGTCTCTGGTGAATCCTCTCACTCCCTGCACCTCTGATCTACACCCTGGTTCTTGTATACAAAAATAAATAAATAAGATCTTTTTTAAAAATCACAATTTTTATCACTGGAGCAAGAAAATTCACAATAGACAAGAAAAATTGTCTTTCTAATACTAGTATAATTAGGATGTAATGCATATGGAAGTTTCTGTGAATTCCCTAGAAAATAGTGTCGCTTGCCTCCTTTGTGAGGTAGTGACCTAGGTAGTCTTGCTTTTTTTTTCTCCTTCCAATGAATTTCTGCAAAGAAATATATAGGCCATTCCATGGCATCCTCTGACAAAATACATAATTTTCTCTTGAGGTTCCTGATTTTTATTTATTTATCCTATTTTCACAAGAAATAATCATTTTCTAAAAGGTTAAGCTGAGAATCTTAAAGCAAACCCTTCATTGAATGAAGACAAAATAATGAACCAGAGCTCTTCAATTTAATTTGAAAGATGCACACTCTGATTTTGTCCTTTCCATTCTGGGAGTTGAGGAGAAATGGCTTTTGTACTGCTCCCCTAGTTCTTCGTATAATTGCGTGTTGACTCATTTTAAATTAATAGATAATTTGAAAAGAAGGATATTTGATCTGTTGGAGCCATCATTTCAAACTTTGCTGAGGTCCTTGAATGAGGTCTTGGAATTTGATATAAGACACACAACCTCTCTGCTTCCATTTAACTTCTATTGCTGCTGCTATTCTTTTTTGCGAAACAATTTTTTTTTCCTTATGAAAATTGGGTCTTATCTTAGGCCCAATTTTAGTGATACATTTGCAGAAGGAGTGACTGGAACAGGCTTCCTGAAATTTGTTTTGCTCGAAGGAGGAATGGGAAAAGAAAACCATTTCATCAGAAATGAATTGTCAGATTCAAATGTCAAAACTAAAGAATTTGGACCAAATAACAGTTCTATTAAAAATATGATTTTTAAAGCACTATCACTATTACCATAAAGATCAGAATCATTTTTTTACTTGCTCAAATTCCCGTTTTCATTTTAAAATTGTTTTTGATCTAACGCATAATGTCCAACATACAAGTAAACAAATAGTATTTAATTTTTTCAAAGTTTAACCCATTTCTCTTATCTCATCTATCTTTGAGTATTTTCGCCTTTAGTTGACTGCCTATGGGCTTCATATCGAAAAGGGAGACCACATTTGTCTTACAGGCTCTATGCTTGTTGTGATAGGTTATGTGATTGTCATCTTTCTTGAAAATAATCAGTGGGTATCTGAAGTATTCATTTTGCAGAATATTACAGTAAACCTTTTTTTCATGATATTATAATTGGTTTACTGTTTGTCAGTAAAAAGAACGTTTTTACTTTAAGCTTTTGGGATATTTTGGCTTAGGAAAAAATTGATATTCTATAACTCCTAAATGTGGTTGAGTGAAAAATTACATTTAGACAGAAATGTGTGTAGTCTCTCATGGGAAAGAGCACTTTTTTTATCTCAAGTACATTTTTGTCTCTAATTTTACCTCATTTATTATTTTATTCTGCTGTGGGATTGAGAAATACTGACATGCTTTTTCTCTCTGATCTTTGTCTCTCAGTGTGGCTGTCACCAGGTCCAGAGATGTACCTTCCTTTGGACCTCCCATCCCCAAAGGAGTCACTTTCCCTAAGTCAAACGTGTTCAGGGACTTTCTTTTGGCAAAAGTCATTAACGCAGAAAACGCTGCTCATAAATCAGAAAAGTTCCGGGCCATGGCAACACGGACCCGCCAGGAGTACCTGAAAGATCTGGCTGAAAAGAATGTCACCAATACCCCTATCGACCCTTCTGGCAAGTTCCCTTTCATCTCTCTGGCCTCCAAGAAGAAGGAAAAGTCTAAGCCCTATCCAGGAGCCGAGCTTAGCAGCATGGGGGCCATCGTGTGGACGATCCGAGCCAAAGACTACAACAAGGCTATGGAAATAGACTGCCTATTGGGGGTGTCCAACGAGTTCATCGTTCTCATCGAGCAAGAAACTAAGAGTGTGGTTTTCAACTGTTCCTGCAGAGATGTGATTGGGTGGACTTCAACTGACACCAGCCTCAAAATCTTCTACGAGCGAGGAGAGTGTGTTTCCGTGGAGAGTTTCATTAGCAGTGAGGACATCAAGGAGATCGTGAAAAGGTTGCAGGTGAGCCTCTTTTCGCTTGCCTCCATGCAATTTCCCTTTCATAAAGCTTTCGCTACAGACAAGTGTCAAGTTATTGAAGTTTGTACTGTTTTATTAGTTCCTCTGAAAACCCCTCTTGATAATGTGAAACACACTTATTTCCCTTCATTTTTCAGAAAGGAAAGTAGTAGGACAAATGGGGAAAGACACATTTATGGTGTGTTTGTGTTGGAAATCTGTCTGCATGTGACTTGAGCCTACTGCCTCTGTGACTGATGATGGAGCCCAGCCAATCTCCTTGAGTCGTTGAAATGAATTGTTTGATAGAGTATCTGCTGCCTTGAAGTTTTAAGGGTGAAATGAGGAGCAGAAGTGTCTCTGTTAGCTGCCAGCTCCCTACTGTAGGTCTCTGTTAGAGGTTTCTTTGTAACTTCACTGAAGCCATTGAGCTCATTGGATGGGACAAGTATGTTCTTTTTGGCCTACTGAATAGAGATTAATGAAGGGAAAACAACCAGACTCCCCTTCCGCTGACAGTAGGGCATTTAGAAATAAGCCTGTTTACAATGTTTTTTTCCAGTTCCACGTCAACCACTTAATACTTTGCTACATCAAATCATGATATCTTTTGTTTCCTGGTCTAGTTTGTGTCAAAAGGTTGTGAGTCGGTGGAGATGACTCTGCGGAGGAATGGGCTAGGGCAGCTTGGCTTCCATGTTAACTACGAGGGCATCGTGGCAGATGTGGAGCCCTACGGCTATGCCTGGCAAGCAGGGCTGAGGCAGGGCAGCCGGCTGGTGGAGATCTGCAAGGTGGCAGTGGCCACCCTGAGCCATGAGCAGATGATCGACCTCCTGAGAACATCTGTCACAGTGAAGGTCGTCATTATCCCCCCTCATGAGGACTGCACCCCTCGGAGGTAGGTCTGAGTTGGCAGCTGTGAGCCCGGGAGTCCCGTGCCGGGTGTATGGAGCAGGGAGACCATGTCTTGCTGGCTGACGGGAAGGGCGTTGTGAAGAACTCTAGCTTACGTGCCGTGCTGAAAGTTCCATCCATGGAAAATCTGACTCAAGACACGGTTCCCTTTTAACATGTGGCAACAACAGCTGGGAAGAATGACTAACTTGGACCCTTCCCAGGACTTACATCTTTGGATTTATAAAGTTGTCTTTACAGAGAGAGAAGTCTGGTGATGCCCATCTTAAACATCTTGCACTGGTAGCTGGGAACATTGTACCCTTAACTCAGCACTGAGCATTGTCAGATGTTTTTCTTTCATGTTCCATGACACTCCTGTCCTCTGCCTCTCCCATTTGTACCCATGCTGTCCAAAACCCAAAGTACTGTTTTGACTCCTGCTGTCTCAGCCTGGAGGACTGAACATGTCTTCCCGAAGGTTTTTCCTAATTGGCTTCAAATGAGCTGGACCAGCTCATGATGCTTTGGCAGGTGGGTACCCAGCCTTTCCCCAAAGGCCAGCCCAGGAGTTCCTGGCTCCTTCCAGCTATGGCCAGCTGGCAGTGTTGTTGAAAATTTAATTTCTCTGTCTCTGGGGAGGTTTCTTGATGGAACAAATTTAATCAACTATTTCTTTTCTCCTTTCGGCATGCATACACTATTTTGGTTAGTTTTTTGGTTTTTTTTTTGTGGGGGTGGTTTAGTGTTAATTTGCTTTGAACCCATTATCTTCTAAGAATTTCTCTTAAGCTTTGACAATTAATTTGTGGATTTTTTAAAACCAAGACAATATTCTTGTTTGAGGTTTCCTTCCCTCCCCCCAAAATGACCAGAAATAGATGAACCATTTGGATGGGCAGTTCATGACTTCTAAAAAATGAACAGCAAAGAGCATCTAAATATGCTTCAGTTCTTCAGACAAAATGTTGCAGGACCAGACTGTGCTCAGGATAGCATTTCTTAAAACTGCTTGTCCCTTTTGCACAGCCTCGAGGTGTGTGCTGGTGTCAGGGTGTGGGGAAAGCCCTGTGACTCTGGTAGTTGTAAGAATTGCTCCATGTTAGATCACTTGGATTTTCCTGGAAACCAAAAGGCACATCCCGAACTTTTTTCAGCTCTTTTGGGAGTAGTGTGGATATATTCTGAAGCTGTCTTACACATATACCTTGCGTTAATTCACCAGCCCTTTTCTGGTTTCCTCAACATGTCATTAGTGTTAAGCATTTTGCTAAACTGGGATTCGAGAATGACTCTCGAGGTGGATTAGAAAGGCAGCTGGGCTCTAGAAAACTTAAATAAGGGACCAGGAAAATGAATAACTATAAGAAAGTGAAAATCAAAATCAACAAAAACTATGAACCAGAGACACTTTTGGGGGGGGGGGGGGCGGGAGGGGAGGGATTGAGGTCAGAATGGGGGGGGTTGCAATTGTATGGGGAATATAAAAATAAAATGTATTATTTAAAAAAAATAAATAAAGTGATACTTCCAAGGGAAAAAAAGAAAGAAAGAAAGAAAGGCAGCTGGGCTCTTAATGACATTCTCCAGCTGCCCTGTGCGCCAACTCTTGTCTGTCTGTCTTCAGACCTTTGGCCTCTCCTTCAGATTGTCTGTTTCATTGCTTCTAAACAGGCAGCTAGACACCAGAGGAGATAACCACGCTTTGTAACTTGTCAACCTCAGTTAACACAGTACAGAGTTGTATACACCAATCTGAAGACGATTTACTCAGAATGAAGCCTCTAGATCCTGTGACACCATCTCATCAACTCGCAGCTCTTCTTCCTTGTCCCTAGTTTCCCAGGTTGATCTGCAGGAGAGGTGAGGGAGATGGTGAGTCTGAGGAAACAGGACAGAACGGGCAACTTTACTGGCATTGAACTGTGAATAGTTGTTGCTAGAAAGATGGGTCCTAAGGCCTAAGCATGCATAGATAGACTCATGATAGGAAACAGTGGTCTACGGCCAGGTACTTGACAAGGTATGTCTTCTGTGATACATTGGTAAAAACAACTAACGTTTGCTGAGTTACTTATTTTAATGTGCCTGGTTCTGGAAAAAGCGTTTTTATTTGAATTATTACATATAATCCTTATAACAGTTCTATGAAGTAATTTATTTACATTACTCCTATTTGAAAAGCCAAGACCCAGAAAGTTTAGTAGCTTCCCAAGCTCATCTGGCAAATTTAGGTCTAACCTCAGAATCCCAAGCTCTTAACTGCTATCGCATATGCTTGGGGCACAAATCCTTTCGTAAATACCAGCGTAAGCAAGGATATGCTGGAAAACTGGCTTTCTTTGGGGGTAAGAACCTTGATCTATGGTATTTGCTGATTCCCATGGTGTAAGTCCTCCCACCACGGCCAACTTCAGGCTGCCAACACCATCGCTGCACGCTGAGCTGCGACAGGTGCTCCTAGTTCACTACTGCGAGGCAGAGCCTGCCCAGCTCCTGCACACCCTCAGAAAATGAGCCGTATTTGTCTTCATCTCCCAATGCCACTTGTGAGACACTCGACAGCATCCTCTCCTCAGCGGCAGAGCTGGCAGTGACATGACTGAAGGGTGTTAGGAAATAGGGTGGCAGGCTAGGCTGGGATGGAGGATCAGTACCCCATGTAGCCGTGTAGCTCCAGAGACAGTCTGCCCCCTCCACTGCAGTTTCCATCCAGAGTGACGCAGCAGAGAGGTGAGAAATACGCCGTTGAGGCCTGTGGAGGACTGAAGGCCCCACTCTGTCCTTCCCTCCCTTAGAAACGACTTCAAAGGAACAGTTGAAGCATTAACACCTTGCTACAGTTTTCAACTAAATAAGATAATGCTCTTCTGTCATTTTTCCCTTCTCCTCCGCACTTCACACTCCCACTGCTGTTTTCCTAGCAACTAATTACTTTATTCTTTGACTAGTCACTCTCCTCTCTGTCAGCTATTACTGCGGATCCAGCGCCTGGCAGCACAGCTTCCTGCAGCAGCTGCCCCACTGCCCTCAGCCCCCCGGTCTCAGGGATGCCAGGACCCCCAGGCACAGGCATGGTGACCTATGTAATCACAGACACCCGTGGGGCTGTGTGTCCTCGTGGCAGAGTCACTGGTTTTGAAAAGGCAGGTTTTTGTGTCTTTTTTACAGAAAACCTAGTTTAACAACAACAAAACAGGGCTTTAAGAGTAAACATAAAATAGGATTCTTTCCCTGTCCTTCTGAAATAAGCAGACCCCTCTATAAATTGCTTTCAGGCTAAAATCTTTTAAAGTGAAGAATGGAGAGTAAGGCAGAATTCCTCCTATGGGCAGAGCTTTTATAAAATCTTGGGTGGCAGCTTCATGTCCATGAAAACAATGGGGAGACTGAGGCTTAACAAGAGTCAGTGCAAACCAGGTAGAGTGACAGCAATATGGGAGCAGTCCCAGCAGGAGCAAGGGTGTTGCTCTGTTGCTCGCCTGCAGACTCTCTGGAAGGTTCCCTGCAGGGAGGGAGATGCCATGCTGTGGGAGGGGCCCCTCACCCACCATCCTGATTCAGGAGTATGTGGCCGTTTTAATCTATTGGTATCTATGATCCCTGAGTCACATTCTCTTGGCAAAATGAAAAACACCCAGATAACAGATTTAATTGTGACTTCTGAATGGTTTTGCCTGGGAGTGGTGGACAGTTCTGTTGAGGGCCTACTCTACAGTTTTTAAAGAAAGCATTCATGGACTAAGAAAAAGAGCTAAAAAAAAAAAAAAAGTAAGTCACATAAAGGGATCAAGTTACCTTTGAAATAAGAATAGGACAAGTATTTTAAAGTACAACAGAGGGGGTAGCTCTAGAATGACTATTGAGATCTGTGGTTCAAATCTCATTGAACAGATCAGGAACTATGATTCAGAGTTGCTCAGTGTTTCTTCCAGGCCAAAGTCACATTGCTTCTTAGGGATTCAGCTGTCCTCAAACCATAACTTTTCTGATTAAAACTCCTGTGTTGTGGTATTCTGCTCTATTCAAAATGTGGCTTAACTGGTTTTCTATCTTTACTTGTTAATGTAGTCTGGGAGGAAAAATTTTCCTTTGCCCTTCTGGGTCAGGTCCTTCAGCTGGCAAATAATTAAACTGACACAAGATTAACAGGAGAAAAAGACATTTAATTTCATAGGTATAGAGATTCCATAGGAAAATGGAACTTGTGGAGTGATGGATGCGTGAGGTTTAGACACTTTTTAAACAAATAGATTTGTGAAGAACTAATAGGACAAAGACTCAGGCTACTCTACTAATCAACAAAAAAACTAAGAGTTTGTTTCAAAGGCCTTCTACACCCTGAATTTCTTGATAAAGATGTTTCTTTGCCTCCTGATGTGGGGAGGAAGGATGCCTTTCAATGGGCGATTGATTTCCTGCTTTTAGGAGGCAAGAGAGGTCAAGGCAGCATTCCTGCATTGACTGGTCCTCAAGTAACTTTAACTTAAAATAATAAACATGCCATTTCCACACATAGTTGGGGGCTGCCTGCCCTGAGCCCCAACAATATATTAAAGAAAACAGACTATAGGCAATAAGAAATTAAAGCAGAAAGTTAAACAGGTTGAAAAGAGATTAAGGAGATTGACTTTTCTATTTGACACAGGGCTTCAGTGTATGAATATGTGTCACTTTGGGCACTGAAGTTGTCGTTCCTGTTGACCAAAGCTCTTCAAAACTTGCGTTTTCCATATTGTCTTAGCTGAGCACCCGCTTGGAAAACAGTAGTCGCTGTAAGGTGAAGAAGCGTGGGGACCTGGAGTGGAAGTATCTTTAGTTGATGACTAAAACAAGACTAACTTGTGAGGAGACTGATTCTTTGGGCTCACATTCTGATCTGCCTCTTTCTGGCGGTATTGCCTCCTCATGTGTAAACAGGGGTGATGATGTGCACCTTTAAGGGTGCTGTAGGGAGGCAAGTGTAAGGGCTGGTGCATGGTAAGCAGTTGGAGTCATATTTACTCAATGCCAGATTTTACTTGGAATGATTAGTAAATATTTTTTAAACAATAATAACCCTTTTACAAACATTTATGCATGTCATTTCAAGGCTGGCTTTTACATTTGCTTTTCCGTGTACTGTCCTCCTTGATCCCAGGGCAGCTCTCGTCGTTTATAGAGACAGGCAGGGAGCCGAAGCCAGTGTGCACTCAGCAGTGGGGGAGGCTGAGGGCTGGATCTATGTGCCTGTGCTGTTCACTCCTGGTAAATGAATCCTTCTCCCTGCTCAGGCTTTACCATCCTTCTTGCTGTCATCCTAGAGTATGCACAAGGTTTCTAGTTACGGGTAATGTGTGTGGAGGTGAAATGTAGCCTACAGAGAAGACAAAAACCGTTGACTGATGAGATCTTTTAACCAGTTTTAGTAAAATTTTATGTCACTTAAAAGACCACTTCAGGGCTTACCCTGGTGGTGCAGGTGGTTGAGCGCAGCGCTGTGAAGCTGTCTGCAGCCTCTGCAGCGCAGGTTCTATCCCAGCCAGGAGGTGAGGGTCCCACATGGCAGGGCAGACCTCTCCTGTCATGCCCGCTGCTCCCCTCAGCAGTGTATTTCTGTCGTTCTGCCTGTTCTGTTCCCCACTCTGTCTCTGGTGAATCTTCTCACCCTCCCGCATCTGGCCGGTGCCCCGGTTCTTGCATGCATAAATAAATAAATCTTTAAAAAAAAAAAAAAAAAGACCACTTCAGGAGAAACTTTAGCTATCACCAGTTCCAAATCTTTCATTTTTCAAAGAAACTAAGACTCAAAAGATGAAAGCACCTGTCTGTCTGATACGGATACCATAATTTCAGGTTTTCAGTGCCAGTCTTCCAGCCAGGAATGGATGCCAGGCTGCAGTGGCAGTGCTGAGCCCCAGACACTAGACCACCATGGGCTGGTTTCTAAGGAAGCCACAGCAGGAACTTCACTGACTCTCAGGCGAGCAAACAAGCGTAAAGAGGCAAATTTGTTTAGAGAGACAGATGTAAGGAGAAGTTTATTAAGGAGAAAGGGAACAAAAATAAAGTGGGACTCGTAGGCCGGTGGAACCAGGCCAGGGAAGGACAAGGAGGGAGTCGTGCCTCAGGGATATACACCTTCCTCCCCAATTATTCTAAAGCCCCCTCAGTCTCTTTGTGATTGGTTGGTTCTGGGTGGTCTCACTTGCTCTGTCTTCATAACTCTGTGCCCAGAATTACATCTTGCTTCACAGCTCTTATCTTAGAGTCCTTTTTTTATTGCCCTTGTCCAAGAATGTCCTGCTGCTCCTAGTAAGGGGGTGTTTGATTAGCCCCCTTTGGAATTTGTTGCCCTTATCTCTGGAGTCTTCCTTATTCCTCTGAGGTTTTTCCTATATGACCCTTGCCCTATATCCGCTTGCCCTATGACTTAATACTATGTTATCGTCATTTCTCTTGACATTATTTTTTACAGGGTTGCAAGATGGACTTAAAGCAGCCTATGAAGGTACATGTGTAGATACCACAAAATTAAAACTCAGGAAACATGTGTGCCTGGCCGGGGTAGGGGTGGGGAATGGGGGAGTGAAAGTTAAACACCGCCATGGTGAAAACTTCTGGATACTGCCCCAAACACATGATCTGAGCGTGGTCTGTGCATGGGTTAGTTGCTGGCAGCCCACTCAAAGGGGCGCAATTGATATGACCTATCGAGTATACTAGTTAAAAACAGACCTTTGCTGAATAGAAACCAACCTAGTCCTGATGCTGAGGTGGAGTCAGAATTTCCCATGGATGATTGAGAGCTTCTATTAATATTCCTTTGGCAAGGGACAACATTCTCACATTATACTTACAGATCCAGACACTAAGTGCTATATATCTTATTTTGTCAGAAATGAAAGACTTTAAACATATTGCAGTAATGCCTCCATTAACAATCAAAGAAGTGTCATAATGGCATCTTTTTTGTCGGTGGTATCAGAATCAAAGCTCAATATTATATTAAAGCCCACAGTAATGCTTGTTCTTGTCACAGTAAATGGTTTATGGCATAAGAAGTTATTAACTGTTTAAACGTAATGTCAAATGTGCCACAAAGCTCTCTTGTACAAACTGTGGATCATAACTCTCGAATAGATCATAAAATCACTTTAAGAGGTTGCCCTCCCTGTATTTTTTCTTTAGAATGAAATGGATTAACATAGAATATAGTTGAATGGAAGCTGTCAGAAGGCTATGTGTGTTTGTGGTTACACTGTTATTACTGTGTAGAATGTATCTATAACTGGGCCTGTGGTCCAGAGTTAGAAGCCATTACCATTTAAGGCATAAAGGACAGTCTGGGCCAGAGTGGCTGATAAGGTCATCTGGGATTTCAGGAGCTGGGGAGGGGTGAGCATATTCCAAGAAGAGATGCTCAGGCTACAAGGAGCAGGACCAGGACCCAGCAAATATGCACCTGCACTCCAGAAGCTGCATTCTCTAAAACCTGTGGCTTTCTGGAGACCTGGGGAAGGATACATTATGGGGTACACTTGAAATGTCAGGGGTCAACCTGGGACATAGTTTAGATCATGAAAGAGTGGCATCTCCCATTGTGCACATTCTCCCACCAACATAACCCCGCCCCCAGACAACATCAGGCCTTGGACACCATGGCTCTCTGGTGCTGTCCAGTACAGGAGCCATGTGTGGCTGCAGCACCTTTAATTCAAAGTGATGCGTGCTCTAAGTAAAAAATACAGCCATGTTGAGAACATAAAGTACTACATTAATCATTGCTTAAATGTTGATTTGATTATATATCAAAATGATAGCATGTTGGCTATATTGGATTAAATAGAATGTTTTGTTAAATTAATTTCACCTGTGATTTTACTTTGGTAATCTGGCTACTGAAAATTTTTCAATTACACAAGCAACTTACATTTATTCCTGTTTGGCAGTGCTGGTTTTGCCTTATGTTACCACCAGACAGCCTCTGCAAGGAATAGTTCATGATTACTCTTAACCCTGCTTTTCAATCCTTGAAATTCTTTTAGGAAGAGTTTTTTATTTCACTTAGTGTTAAAATTCAATTGCACGTTTGAGTCTATGTGTTAGTGGGAATTAAGTTTTTTTCAGTAATCTATCAGTCAAGTCAGTAATTGAATCTTCCTTGGTGGTTTGGGTAAAGAGAATGGAATATGGATTCCATGTTTCCTAAGGCTTGGGGGCTGGAATAGCGGCACAAAAAGAGGCTAAAACAACAGGAGGCATTTGTGCTGCCATTGATTTCACTCAGGATGCTCCCTGGGGACAGCCCTGCTGTGGGAGAGTCTAGCTTGGAGAAAAAATTAAAAAGCCTGATTTCAGATTATGCTTTGTTCCCTGGTGATTTCATAATTGCAGAATTTCTATAATTGGCCTTTTTTTTCCCTCCTCCTGAGCTAAATTTGGCTTTTAGTTTGGATTTCAAGATTTTTTCCCACTTCATTTTTTGACTATCAGGATCCCAACATTTAAAACTGTACACCTTTTATATGCCTGGTCATAATAATGAAGGGTTTGAATGCTGCCTGCTTGTAGGGGCCCCGCCTTAGGTCTATCCAATGTTGTGCCATCTTCCTCCCTCGTGTCTCAGCACTGGCTGCGTCCACCAGGATGACCACAGGTCTCATCGTTCTATGAAGATTCCACATCTCAGACTCAACAGTTGGGATTGAACAAAGGATACTTCCTGGGGTTCTGGCTTTGAAAGGAAAATAATTGCAAGGCCCGTTGATTGAAAGATGTTTTGAGACAGAAAAGTGTTTGATCTGTTTTAACTGTTAATGGGAAGCAGTGTGGTTCCACCAACAAGTAAAAGCAATATTAACTTTTCTTCTCTCTGTGCCCTCACTCCTAGGAGCTGCTCAGAAACCTACCGCATGCCAGTGATGGAGTACAAAATGAACGAAGGAGTTTCCTATGAATTCAAGTTTCCCTTCCGAAATAACAACAAGTGGCAGAGGAATGCCAGCAAGGGGACTCATTCCCCTCAAGTTCCGTCCCAGGTGCAGAGTCCCATGACCTCCAGGCTGAATGCAGGGAAAGGAGACGGGAAGATGCCTCCTCCAGAAAGAGCTGCCAACATTCCTCGGAGCATTTCCAGCGACGGGCGCCCCCTAGAGAGGCGGTGAGTTCACCCTCAAAGATGACTCTGAATCTCAACCCCAGACCAGCCACACCAGATCTTAGGCACTAGCTTTAGGGCTTCCCAGGTTTTATTAAAATCAAGAATTAAAACAGAGATGCATGCAGTAGGGGCTCTCAAAGCATGGTAGCATTCCAAAGCCATAAGAATAAATGAGGCTCGATTCCAGCAAACATTCAGCTCTGCGTAATGGTATTTGTGCTCTGTTCTTTCATTTCCGTGAGGCATCCACAGAAATCCTCACTGCACACTTAGTAGCCATATGGGTTACAACTTGGCAGACTGTTTGAAGTGACATTGACCGTATCATCATCTCGGACAGTCTTCATCTTTTTGGAATAAGTGATATGATAGTAGTAACAGAATGCAAGTGTTTGGTTGCATGTCTGTGTCACTTTGTTAGTAAAGAATTATGAGAAAGGAAAAAGCTAGTATATCACAAACATACTTTCCACTGCTCTGAAAGTTGCAGAAAATAGTAGGTAGGGCAAAACACTCAGCCTTGAGTAAAATAAGCCAAAGGAGAAGGATTAAAGGATCCCAGGAAGGAAGAAACCAAGAAACCTTGTTGTTAAATTATAAGTTACAGTGAGTCCCCTCTGAAATGGTAACTAACTCCTCCTTAACAAGGATGCCCTAACAGTTTTGTCTGGAATTCACTGTAAAATGCCACACTTTGAACTAGGATCCAGGCCAAAAAATTAAACTAGATTAAGTATTGTTAAAATGTAAATAGAAATTGGCTATAAAATCTTAAGTAATCCCACTGTTAGTTTAGTTACCCCAAATTATCAACGCTGATAAGGGAGAACATTTAATTCAGTAAGCTGCTGGGTGCATAACTAAGGAGAAACCCCTTTTTGTCCGTCTGCTCTCCTTTCCTCCCATCACTTCTGCTTGTCTTGGTCACATCTCAGAATGTTTTTGTGGCCCCCATGTTAGAGAGGCACCAGAAACGCTATTCCTGGGCCTACACCTCTGTTCCAGGAACTGTCCTGTGTAGAAGGAAGGGCCCCTAGGGGAATCCAGGTGTGGCCCTGGTGTACCTGAGTGGCAGGAGCCAGGCCCAGCAAGCACAGGCTGCCAAGGAGGAAGGCCCTGGCTGTGCATCGTCACTGGTTCAGTCTGGGAGAAGACAGCTGGAGGTTTTCAAAAACCACACGAGGTGTCCTTTAATCTGACTTTTGAGCTGTTGCATAAAACATCATCACGTAACTATTTCAGAAATACCAGAATACCATGTGGATATAGTTTAATAAAAAAGAAATACAAACAAAAAAGCTAACTGTCTTTCTAAAGTTCCTCATTGACCCCTGGAGATTTATGTCCAGAACCTTGCTGTTTATCTCAGTAAAAGATTCCTCTCCCTGAAGTGGCCACCATCCCATCTGCCCTGCTCTCACTTCCATTATTTTTGAGGAGTGAAAACATCCAGAAGATCTCTGAATAAATTCTTTGTTCTCCACATTCCAAACTTGGCTCTCTCTGAGGTGTGTGTTAACTGGAATCCATGATTTGGCCCACATTTTGAAAGATGAGCCTAGGAAAGCATTGTTTACAGAAAGACCTTTTTTCCTTTCCATGCTATGTTCTTTCTCTTCAGAACAATCCTGCTTTTACAAGTGAAATGGTTTTTATATTATTTCTTTATATCCCATGCAATGAAACAGCAGGTTGTAGTTCAATTCCATGTTGAGCTTAATTTTTACAATAGAAACTAAAGCTGAGTGCTGGACATAGTGACCTCCAAAAGCAAAATATTTTCTTGTGGCTAATTATCATCTTAGAATGCATGAAGCTTTTAGTGCTAGAGAATGCATCAGCTCCAATGGAGCTCTTTGAAATTTAGAGGTTTTTTCCTGTGTGTCCATGTGTCTGCCTTTCATCTTAACTGTACCCAGCGGAAAGGGAATCTGAGTGAGTACCCCGTGAGGGTAGCCCTGGGGATCTCACACTGGACAGATAAAAGGGACAGAGTGAGGCTACCTATGGTTTGAGGAAAATTTAACCTCCACTCAGTCCCCTTGAAAGCTTGTTAGTTTCAGATCTTCTTCAGGACACTGGACTAGGATTTCACATCTTGCAGTGGAGGCATAGGTGATTTGTGAGACTCAGCCCCGCATTTTCAGGATATTTTATTTGGGTTATTTGGCTCTTCTTCATTTTGGAATATGTGGGAATTGGATGTCCTTTAATGAAAGCTTAAGAGTTAAGTTTCCTATTCCATAATTTGTTATTTTAGGAATACATTATTTGTTTTTAAAATTTTAACTTTGAGTCATTAATGGAAGCAACTACTTGAGAGACTTTTGCTTAGAGTTTCTAGCTTACTGAATTTGTATTCTCTATACATTGTGAAGCAAAATAGATGCAGTAGAACAAATAACCCATTTTCCATTGAAATAGAATAAAGTCTAATTCTCTTTGGTTTAAATAGATGCACTTATACTCTCCAGGTGGTCTTTTGAGTACAGAGTTCTACAGTATTTATAAGGGTGATATTTATTAACAGATTTAATATTTATTCAACAAAAATTGTAATAGGATACAATCACTATTTTGGTCTCAAGCTTATGGGGTAGTATAAGGGGAGAATTGACATAAATGTGATTTCAGCACATTAAACTTAACACCTTACTGTGTTTAGGCATAGTTTGGGATCATTAATGAAACCCTGATCTCTGTTAATATACTCAGAAAGGTTTGGCCACTTCCAGGACTTTCCATAATCGGGCATCTTAGTAGAGAGAAGAATTACCCTCTCTTTATTTTCTAGGAAGTGTTGCCAGCTGTGTATAAATGTTTGGTGTTGGACTATATTGACCATTGCTACTTTAGAGTTTTCCGGGTGCCAAGCTGTCCCTGTTCCCGAGACCGTGGCTCTGAATGCTGGTCGTGGGACACTGCTCCTTGCATGCTGGTGGCAGCCTCCCTGTGCCATCTGTGGGCATCACTTAGGCAAATCAGAGCATCAGTCATGTGTCCATTCAGTCTTTGTTTTTAAGGAAATGCTTTTAAATTTATTATATATTTTCCTTTTTATTTGTTTTATTTTCTTGTGCAAGTTCTACGCCAATCTACACGGTGTCATTTGCCACTTTCAGACACAATGAGGAGCGGTGACTTTCCCCTTCCTTTGTGTGGAGTGATAGCTGTTGTTGGAAGTTGCAGGATTTGTACTTTCCAAATACTGTCTAGCTGGACCACAGTTGTGTGTCCTGATTTGAGGATCCTTAAAAAGTGGAACTTCAGAGCTTCGCTGGGGTCACTCAGCCGCCATTGCCATCAAACTCCATGTTTCTAAAGCTGTCAATACTGTTTCTTGCCCCTCCTTCAAACTCCTATCCCTTGTCTTCCAAAACTTAACTTTTTCTTTCTGCCATCTCTCTGCATCTCTCTCATCACCTCCAAAATTTTCTGTGCCCTCACAGTTCCTTCCTGATTTTTCTTTTAATCCCACACCTTACAATATCTCTTCATAGTTCTTTCAGTAACCTCACCTGTTTGCCCGCCTCCTGCACATCTGTACCTGCATGTGACACACCTGTCTCACCCTCACAAGTCCAAAGTGATTCAGCCTCACTCCTGCCCTCCTTCACGTCTTTCTTCTCCATTGTTCACCACCTTGGGGAGCGGCTTGGCCACCTACCCAAGTGTGTAGCCATAGCAGAGCTGGGATGCATGATCACCTTCCCCTCTCACCTCATCCACACCTCCACATTCTTCAGACAACTAAGCTTCCATCGTGTGTCTCAGTTTTAAAGATTTATTTATTTATGTATACAAGCACTGGGTACAGTCAGAAGGAGGGTGAGAGAATTCACCAGAGCCAGAGCGGGGAGCAGAGCAGGCAGAAGGACCGAAGTAGACTGCTGAGGGGAGCAGCGGGCGGCAGGAGAGGTCTGCGAGCCATGTGGGACCCTCCTCCGATGGCCGGGGAGCAGCTGGGGATCGAACCAGCGCTGCAGAGGCTGCGGGCAGCTTCACAACCCAGCGCTCAACCGCTGCGCCACCGGGGAGGCCCGTGTTTCTCAGTTTTAAGATTCCTCCCTGTCATTTCACACTAAAATGTTTTTGATCAAAACAGCCTCCAAGTTTGATTTCTGGGCACCTGCTTTTCACTTCCCCTTGCTGCATAGTACACATGATGCTCTGGCAAAATGGCAGTGATCCTTGGCCAGGCCTTCATCACAGCCTTCTGCGCAGCTTTCAGAGTCTAGTTCCCCTCTCCCTGTGACTTCCCTACCTGGCTCTGTCTTTCGCTTTTCCCCTCCACTCCAGGTGGTAGACCTGCAGATGTCTCTGTTGCCAGGTTTTCTCTGTCGTTGATGCCCTTATAATACTACTTTGCTTGACATGCCCTCCATACCCTGCTTGGAAGCTTAACAACCACCAGAATCTTACACCAAGCCCAAGCCTCACCCTTTCTAAGAAGTCTCCTAGAATTTCTCAAAACACCCTCCTCCCTCCTCTACCTTAATTGCCCCTCCTGGGAATGTTCTTGTCACTGAATATCTATTTCCTTTGCTGAATTTAATAACACTTCATTATAATCTGTCCATTTTTTCAACCTGAGGTATTCTGATTCATCGTCATATCCCAAGGACCAGCCATAGACTCTGGCACCTCAGCAAGCTTGCAACAGTTTTTTTTAAAACTTCATTTTGGTAAATAAGCCAATAAGCAGAAGAACTTGCTGAAAGAAGTGGGAACAGAAGTAAATTAAGTCAGGAAATATAAAATTTTAAAACTTTTTGCGATGAAATAAACTCATCTACATTGTATCATTTCTAAGTGGCCAGTTCTGTGGCAGTTGCACACATTCGCATTATTATGTGGCCATCCCCACCATCCATTTTGCAGAATGGTTTCATCTCCCCATGCCGAAACCTTGCCCATGAAGCAACAACTGTGCCCCTTCTTCAGGAGTAAATCAGTTAGGGGAGGGGGAAGATCGAAGCTTCCATGGTTTGCAAGGTCACATATTTAGATTATGGTACAAAGGTGTTTGCTGCTTAAGCATTTGGGAACTGGACTTGGTAGCTTGATCTTGTCTCACCTTCAGGTCCCTTCCTTTACAAACTCCAGAGTGACCCAGCAAGTGAGGATGCTCCAGCCAGGCCCCAACTCAGGCTCTAGAAATCCTCAGTAGTCCTTCCTTGGGCCTCAGAAGTAGCCGTTCTGCACTCGCCTGGCCAGTGTCCCCGGGGCTTCACCTCTGCCCAGCGTTGAGGGCTATAGTGAGACCTGCTGGCAGCTCCTCCAGGTGCCAGGGACTTGGTTTGCATGGGCCTACCTGGGGCCTGTGTGACAGTGGGAAGTTCCTTCCCCTCTACACTGCAGTGTCCCTGGCTGTCAGGTAGGTTACCAGCAGCACAGCGCCTGTCTAGCATTACAGTGACTCCGTATCCAGTCCAAGCCCTGAAGGCTGGCCTGACACATAGTGAGGCTGAGAGAGTGATAGTTGCTGTTTGTCACTGTTGTCATTTGGTAACTGCCTTCCAAACACAGCTGTATGGATGTGAAACCAAGCTAGTTCACACTGGCCACCATAGGGGTACAGGGAGAGCTTGCTAGCCCGGCTGATGAGCCAGTGTCCAGCCGCATCCAGGCTGTGCATGAGGTGGGTCAGTGTGCTCTCAGGAACAGACTGCATGGTCTTCAGTGACAGTGTTTGTGTGACTGGTGACACAGAGGGTGAATTCAGAACACCTGTTGTGCTGAAAACAGCCAGGGTGAGCTGTGCATTTGCAGAAGTTGTAGGAAATTTGGCAAAAAAAAATGTCTGTGCAAGTTAACAAGGCCCGTAGAGATATCTTGTAAAAAGCAGTTGGAAGAGCAGTCAGGTGGCTTGTGGTAGCATTGATCTCTGCTTGTCACCAGGATCCAGACACCTGTGTGCACACTGCAGGAGCCCTGCCTTCCTACCCAGCTCAAGGAGCATTCTGTGTGGGGACCACCCGGGAGGCCTGGCTCTTCACAGCATATGGGAGGGTCTAACAGCACCCAAACTGACCCAGGGAAAAGGGCCTTCCTCAACGTGCTCACATCCCACCCTCCAACCCCAACCCCTCACCCCCGCTAAGCACACAAACACTAAACCACAGGGAAGACCTTACCAGAAGCCAGATCTAACATGTGTGCTGTTGCAACCCTCCTCCTCTCAGAGAGGGAAGCAAGAACCATCAGGCCCTGTCTGACAAGGGCACGTCAGCTATGGGAACTATCACTGGGAATTTAAATGAGTCGGGGCGGGGGGTAGGGTTGTAGGCAACTATTCTGATGACTTTATATTTGAAAACACTGTTTTTCTTTAGACATGTTGATTACACAACACATGCAAAAATTTGTGGAAATTAATGATAATTAAGACAAATTAGCTACCTAGACCATCTCCCAACAGCATCAGTGTAAAATATTCCTGTAAGTCTCACTCAGAGCTTGGATAATGAACAGTCTGAATAAAGTCTGCTTCCACTTGTGAAAAATCCCTTGGTCTGATGACAGACTGTGATTTGGATGGCCTGTCATCCAAGTACTTGCTGAGAAAAGTGGGTTTAATTTCCTTTTTACCTGCAGGAATGATGCTGTGAAATAAGGAGATGGGCAGTGTCCTCAGGGCTGGTCAGCAGAGCTGTGTCCATCTCCTCCCTGAGCATGTATGTTTCTGTAGTGCTGGTGGGATGTGTTCTCTAATCCCCCAACTCTTGGCTGGTGACACCTCCACAGGAAGGTGTGGTAGACCTCAAGATGTTCCTGGCCTATTTGCTCTCAACCCACCTCTTTAGGATCTGCAGGTTCTTCTTTAAGGAACATGGGAAGCGAAAGTACATGAAGGGGGTGGAAGGTGTTGACTCAGGCCTGTGACCATGTTTGCAGGCATGTGTAGGCGTTCACCCTCTCCACCAGTCCCCACTCTGGAGAGAATCAGAATCCAGCCTAATAAAGTGGCCTGTCGTTTCCAACCTATTGCTTTTTGCTTGACTTTTCTAGTTCCCAGTAAGTTGTAAAGTTGACAGGTGACTATAGCATGCTAAATAGCACAAAATGAAAGTGGGGATGTAGAGATAAGGTTTAGTGCTGTCCTGATCCATGGTCAGCAGTGTGTGCTTATTAAATAATTGATGGGCCTCTTGCAAATGGTTTGGACGTTACTGTAGAACTCAAAATCTCTGAAATCCAGGAGTGTAAGTACGGTTGGAATTCTGTGGACAAGGAAAGTAGGTTGTGTGCTCTTCTCCTACCTCAGGGCAGCGCAAGGAGGGCCAGGGGCTTTTGGAGACCCACTTGATGAAGATGTATATGGGTAGCCATCTAAATGGATGCCAGTGTGGCGCACTAACTCCTGACTTCCAGCTTCTACTTTCCTTGTTTTTGTTTATATAATGGGATAGAGAATGAATTCATTTTATTTTTTCCCAGTCTTTGAATTCCTAGCATGCCCCGGAAACCCACTTCTCACCAAAGGCTTTGGTTGTGACACTTTCCATGAAGTGTTTGTGTTGGTGAAGGCAGGTAGAGCTAACTAAGGGGTTAGTGTGTGTGGTGGGCTGATGGATTCTTATCTGTCTGTATCTCAGAGTTTTGACTAATTTCATCAGTTTTCTTGTACCTCAGCCAAAAAAAAAAAAAAAGGGAAAAAGAAAAAGACTTTATTTAAGCATTCTCTTTTGTGCCAGCTGACCCAGGATCTACCAGCTCAGCTCTGACCTCACCAGGCCTTGCTGCAGATCCTCCTGTCCATCCCAGTTACCTCACACCTGATGCTCGTGCTCCTACAGTTCAGCCTGCAAAACCCACTCATCCTTCCTGTCATGCCCAACCCAGGGTCACACCAATGTCTCCACTGCTCCATCCTAACATGCCGTCATGGCCACACACACCCTGGTATTCCTGCATCCCAACTCTTGTGAAAATCCTTGGTTTCCTACAAACCCATCTCAAATACATTTCTTCATAGAGCTTCCTTTCCCCTAGTTTCTCCCAACAAGAGATGATTTCTAACCTGCCTGAGCACCTATACATTTAGTGTGCACTGCCCTCATGACAGATTTTGTTTGTGTTTTACTTAAAAACTATAGGTGACAGCTACTGTGCTCATATCTGGCGCCAAGTTTCCTATTCAGAGTCTTTTGTTGAGTTTTTACCCATCTCATGTACAGGATGCCCAGGGATTGAAAGATGTAATAACATACACAAAGTCATAGTCAGTCAGTGTGGAGCTGAGATTAGCATCTGATCCTTTAGACTCCAGACCCCTCTTCTAGCCACCACGCTACGTGAATGAAATCCACCACCGTACCTAGGATCATTTGTGGAATGATTGTGTGTCTGTATGTCTCCCAGGGCACAGCAGTCAGCTGAGGCCAGGTTCATGGGCATGTGTGCCACCTGGGCAGGTGCACAGGACCCTGTGCTTAGAAGGGCCCACGCTGGGTTTCATGCTCTGCTGCTGTTGTCTTGAAATTTCTCATATTGTATCAACCAAAGAACCCATATTTTCATTTTGCACTGAATCCCACAAATCATGTAGCTGGCCCTGCCTGTGATCCATTTTTATTTTCTATTCTTCAGAATCACCCTTAGACATAAAATTGATTCTTTTCAAGAGGCACCCATGATGTGTGCCAGGCTCTGAACTTCTCACCGCTTGCTGCAGCTGTGACGTGACAGTCCACTTAATTCAGTACAGTGAATTGCTGTATTTTCCCAACTGTACAAGAGAGTTATTCCTTGTAAATCCACCTTGTCACAGGAGACGCATCAGAACAGGTTTTCCATGATGCTGTTGTGTGGCTGGCAAGCCAGACATTCTCTGGGTCCCAGCGTGCACAGTAGGGCAGGTGAAAAGACAGTGGGGTCAGGTGCTAGAGCTGCAGCACGACTTGTTCAAACTGTCGTCTGGATACAGCACCCAAACCACATTACCTCGAATCATGTTTAGAGAACTTGTCTTCTACATAATTTTGGAAGAATCCCAGTTGATATACATTGCTGAAGACAGACTTTAACTTGGTCCTGTTCCCTGGGTGAGTCGTGTTTTAATTGCCAAGTTGTGGTAAAATGCTGTGCTTAATTATGGACTCCAGTATCTAATTTGTCAGTCATTGCCGCTATTTGAAACTCTCTCAATTGTTTTCACCACCCTTCCACATCTTTCCACGGTGTGTGCTTGAGTTACAAAGGCCTTCATCTCCCTGGACACATCTCAGCAGTGCCGTCACTGGGAGTAAAAATCAGGAAATAGAGGCGTAATTAAATGTAAAAACGACTGAGGGGGGGCAATGTATCATCAACTGCTTGCATGCTGAAAATTCCTTATTAAGAAATTTATAAATTATAATCAGTCACAAGCTTAAGAGATCAGTTAAAGTAATCCATTCATATTAACAGTGTATGTATAGTCCTGTTCATGGAAAAGGTGTGGTGGGGAGCAATGGTTATTTGTTGGAAATCTGGGGTTTGAGGGGGGCATCAGTTTCTCTTTTATCCTGGTGTGAGAATACTTCTGGAAAAAATGAGGAACTGATACTGGTCTTGGAGCATCTCTTCCTAAATGTCCATCCCTTGAACTCTTTGTTTACATTGCAATGGAAGTGCTTTGCTGTAAATGAAAAGGTAGTGTTGAGTGTAGTCCTGTGACTATGGACAGACAAACTGGCTGGCTGTTGATCATGACTGTTTCAATCACTACATTCTTTGTACAGTCAAAAGATACCCATGTTTTATTTCTGCAGGGGGAAGTAATTGCCATTTAATATCACTTTAAAAACATCTAGTTATTTCTTGGCTGAACTTATAAAAATATAGGGAAGAGAATCTACTGAAATTAATGCTAAAAGGTTTAGAAATTTCCTTTCTGACAGTGACCAGAATGTTAGGAAAAATTATTTCTTAAATTCCGTAGAGCTGGACAGATTGATCCTTGTCTTCTAAACCTATCTGAGTGTTAACATTCAGATGTTGAGGGCTTGTTAAGACTAAGAGAAAACAGAAATATCTGGATTCATCTCAAAAGAGAAAACTTGTGATTTTGCACCACCTCTTCACTGGCCTCTTAAGGTACTTGAGAGTGGTAGGAAAGAGACTCAAGAGGTCAGCGTGCTGGCACCTCTCTACCAGTTTGGGGTAGGGGTGCTCCTTTTCAATGTGGCAGGACAGCAAGCTGCCCCGCTTCCAGTAACGACCACCCACAGTCCATCTCCAGCAGAAGGGGCCAGCTGTGCATAGCAGGTGGTACCGCCCTCTCCCTGAACTAGGCCTGTTCTCAAATATTTGTGTGGCAGTATCAAATTCAGGAAGTCTGGAGAGAACAGCTAAGTCATCAGCATAAGGACCAATTCTGATCTGTTTTTGCCCAACGTACATCTATCTAGAGCCATACAAGGCTTGGGGTGGCATTCCATCAGTCGATGTGCAGACTCTATGTGTGTGAACAGTCAGGCAACAAAGCCGCTATTGAGTTATATAAATGCAGAAAGGGGATGGGAGTGAATGCTGGCCTTCTGGAAATGCTTTTTTTTTTTTAGTTTGGGATAACTCCAGTAACCAAGTAGAATGTTCTGATACATTTGCCAAATAAAAGAGCTGAGGTTGAGAGTGAGCCTGAGATATTTCAGCTTAATGAACATCTTAGAGGGCAGGGTAAGAAAAGCAAGCTCTAAATACAAATGTAAAAGTTACAGCTTAACTTTTCCTGTGACATTGTGTTATCATTTCCCTATGGAAACATAACACATCCAGCATTCACCATAAATGGGATTCATTAGTATTACTTGTTTACCTTAAGAAAGTTTAAGAACCATCCGGCCCCCAGATGTAGCATTGGTCCCAACTATGTTGATGTTGTACTGTTGTCCTTGTTCTCCATCATTCTGCAACACCACCTCCTCTTTGCAGTAAGAAAATAAAAGCAGTTATAAAATGACGGGTTGAAGTTTCCCTGATTTAAAACCAAACTTTTAAAGCAGAAAGAGTGTAGTAGCTCAGGACATGTGAATTCATGCCATCCTTAATCCTTACCTATTTTTTTCTTTATAACCAACTCTTCTCATTCCACTCCCCACCCCCAGTCTCCTTCCAATGATTTCAGAATATATAGTGAGAAATTTAGGAGGTGTCTTAATGGAATAAAGTAAAGGGAGATCCTTTTTATGGTGTCCAGATAAATGTTTTGATCTTCCTGTCATCAAAACACATTGCCAAATGTAGGGGTGAGCTAGCGTTCCTAAATACTGGTCTTCAGTTTCTGTACTGCTCATAGAGATTCTTTTTCATCCAGCAAACATGTATTGAGCAATCAGACTTGTAAAGATAAATGCTCAGTTCTGCTTCTTAAGGGCAGAATCTAGTTAGGGAGAGAGACACACATAAAACTCATCATCTTTTAGGATGTGCTAAAATGGTGCAAAAAACAGACTATTGTAGAATGCAGGAAGGTGCTGATCGATGAATTCAGAAATAAGATGTTAGAATTAAGCCTTGGAGAGAAAGAATTTTTTGTGAGTTAAAAGGGGGAAGGGGTTCCAAACAGAGAGGTAAGATGAGCAGAGATAGGAATGCTAATGACAGTCCTAAGAACCAGGACACACCAGGTGTGAACAGAATGTGAATGTGCGGGAAAAGGGCATGGAGGAGAGAATGAGGTTGGGTAAGATGGTGCAATGCCTGGAAGAGGGTACCAGGGATTGGTCCTTGATCCTGTAAGCAAAGGGAAGCTATCTAGAGCTTGTCAGCATTCAGATGAGTTGGAAATGGGCTGAGGGGCGTTGGAGCTTCTGGGGTGGACAGATCCGGGGAGTCAGAAGAGCAGTTAGAGCAATGTTGTTCTGATCCAGGCTGGAGATGGGGGATCCAGGGGGCCATCAGCAGGTTGGAGACTACTTACTTTTTTGTCTTTGTGTTTTCAAGACCAGCACCCATTGTACTCAACAAATAGTTGAATTTAATTAGACCCATTGACTTTAGAGGATGAAAAAAGGGGAGGGGAAAAAAGGACTTCAAGATGTTTACCTTGAGAAACAAATATAGGAGGGCCAGGATTGGGGATGGGGGAAGGGAAAAACCCATTCATGTTGAAGGGGTTTGATTTGAATTTCTGGTGAGGGAGCTCACAGAGGTGTCTAGAAGACAGCTGGAGAAGGCAGGATGTCACCAGGGAGGGAGAAGTGGCTCTCAAGACAGCTCTGCCTCTTGGGCTTGGGGCTCATACCTTTTAGTGTCTATTCTTATTCTTTTCCCATTAGTAAAATTTCTCACTGTGATTTTGTTACCCCTCCTGTGCCTGAGACCCCATCCTGCCCTGCTATAGAACATACCCTGGTAGGAAAATGCCATAGTTCAACAGGTCAGGTTCTAGAAGGTTCTGTGCAAAATCATCTGACCATGCAGACCCACCGCAGACTCTCTACTTAAGAAAAACCAGTCATCTCTAAGTGACCACTGTAGCTTGGCATTGAGTGTGGTGGACTTAGAATCAAGAGACCTGGCTTATTGAATGAATGACTTCAGTTGCATCCCTCAACTCCAAAGTGAACAAGGCACACCCCGCTCCAAGAGTCAGATGACGTGTGTGAGCATCCACTTCTAAAATGAAAGCTCACAGCTAGTAAAGTCCAGTTTCCCCTTCATCACACAGCTGTCAGCATCATTTACAAGTGTCCCAGCAGCTGCCCCTGGCCTGCTCGAGTAGTGGAGGTTGAGGAGGGAAAGTCTACTCCCTGACTATAGGCTGCAGTGTCTGTGCTGAGCGCAGTCAGCAGGCAAAGGATCCTTGACCTTAGAAGTAGATGTATTAGGCTGCCACACCCTTACTCTGATAGGCTATAAATTCAGTAATTCCTATTAAACTCAATTGCAGTCTAGGCATTTTTTCATAGAGGTTTCTGTATCAAACAAATTTGCAAAAATTGTAAAATCTGAACATTCATTTCAGACTTTAGTAATAAAATTGGAAAACAAAGAAGCTTGCAAAGACGGTGACAATCTCATTGTGGTCATGCAGCCTAAGAACTGATGTGAGAAACTGGAATTAATCGCTGTTTGATGCCACTGGGGTTCTATTATCCTCCACACGGCCATACTAGGGCGCTGCATAAGCAGATCAGCCCACTGAATTCTGGCAGTTTTTGGAAACATACATTTTTTCATCCCTTTTATTTTTGACACCTCCTACCCCCACCCCCTTTAAGGCAGTTTTCCAGCTGTTCCCTGAGGGAACGGTTTAGGGGGAGTTTCTTCTGTAGGCTTCCAGCTGGCTTCATTTTCACTATCTCCATGAAGTCGCTGCCTTTGTCAAATTTATATGCTGTGATCCATCATGCATTGCCTTGGGATTCTCCCTCTGAATTGTTGACTTAATATTTTTGGTTTGCACATGCAGGCTGTCTCCTGGTTCGGACATCTATGTGACGGTCTCATCCATAGCGTTAGCAAGATCCCAGCAGTGCCGTAACTCCCCGAGCAACCTGTCTTCATCCAGCGAGACTGGCTCGGGTGGAGGCACTTACAGGCAGAAATCCATGCCCGAAGGGTAGGTATGCCATCGGCCCTGCTGTGCACGGTTTACCATCTTTCCTCTGAAATGCAGACATACAAAATGATTTCCAATCAGCTCACTTTGAGCAACTTAGAAAAACCATAAGAGAAAATGTGGTTGGTTGTCCAGATAGAAAAGTGTCTTCATAACTGGTCAAAAGTGTTTTAGGAAGTTTATCATCTTCAACTCTAAGGGACTCAGTGGCAGAGAAATCAGATAACATTTGTCTTTATGTTCTGTGCTGTCTTGTTATCATAGTGCAGGTTTTCTCACTTATTTTCCTCCCGCGTGAACTGCTGGCCCTGACTGGAGTCAGTATTGCTGTTAAAGGAGAGAAAATGATCATCATATCCAATGCTTAAAATTATTTTTCTCACACACTAGAAGTCTTCTGTGATTTCATCCCATGGGTGTTTTTTTTATTTTTTCTTTTCTTTTTTTTTTAAAAAAAAAAAAAAAAAACACTAAACACCCAAAAGTAACTATTTGTGTCTGACAGGACTTACAAACTAAAAAGCTAAATGCGCAGGATTTTAGAGGCTGCTAAAGGGAGGGGGGAGGGCTGGTGGCAGGACTGAAATGTCTGAAGCTGGAAGTAATTGGCAGCCAAGCATTACAGGGCGCCCACCAGCCAGCCCTGCCCAGCGGAAGGGGAAGAAAACCATCCCCACTTCCTTCTGGGAGAGCTCGCTGGGGAACTTGAAGAAGAAACCTATTGAAAATCAAATCTGAGATGTTTAAAAAGCTGATGTTTCTATTCTGAGTTTTCCGCAAATGTATTTTTAATAAATACACACAGTCTGTTTACTTTCTTGAGATTTTTTACCACATTACAGAATAAGGATGCTTACTAAGAATACCTTCATAATGGATAGTTTCTCAGTCCTACAGTATTTTGTTGGCTTTCACAGCTATTATGATTTTTGTTGTTGCTAAATATTTATGTTAGCAGAAAGTAGGTAGGTAATAAGATCACTATAAAAATATGCTACCTTCCCACCACGGTTCTCCAGGATTCCCTTGGTAGCATATCTAAAGTTCATATTTCTTATTTTAATTACTTCACTGACAATGAGAAAAAATTTTTAGCTCTTCTTCATGAGTCCCTGAAAAAGGTTCTATAAGTATTATTATTAAACCATACCACAAGCCCCCTAGTTATTTCTTACTTTAATTAGTAAATTGAAAATGGTCTGGTTTGACTTCAAAAGTAAGAATTCAACTTCAGTGTTAGTGCAGCGATAAAATATAAATGAGCTTACCACAACAGAAAAAAAAAGGATTGTTTTCTTCTGACTATTTTAGACTTCAAATGTATGCCAAAAATTTAACTTGAAACATTAGTGTTTTGGTGAATATGAACATCAGAAATGTGGTTTCGATGCCCATGCTGCATAATAGCTTTTTAAATGAGGTTGCAGTTACTCCACGTGATGTTTAACACGAACCCTAATGATGTTAAGGGTTTTCCCCTTTGTGCCGCTACCCAGTAATTAGTCATACTGTGTAATGTCTTCTTTACCTGGGGTGACCTTTCTTATGACCCATAGTCTTTCACTGGGTCCCAAATAACTTGTGCTTGCCTGACAGTGAAGCAGGAGTATGCGGAGTCTGCTGCATAATCACTAATGTTAAGCTGGACAAAGCCCAGGAGTACATCCTAACAGTGGGTCAGTGCACGATGATTGTCCACACGTGAAACCTGCCCCTCGCTTGCCCTCCCTCCGCCTGGGTAGCCCATTGGTAGACCATTTTCAATTTACTAATTAAAGCAAGAAATAATTAGGGGGCTTGTGGTGTGGTTTAATAATAATACTTATAGAACCTTTTTCAGGGACTCATGAACAAGAGCTAAAAATTTGTTTCTCATTGTCAGTGAAGTAATTAAAATAAGAAATGTGAACTTTAGATATGCTACCAAGGGAATCCTGTTTTGTTATTTTTTTCTTTACATAACTATTCTGAATATTTTTAGGAAAGAATTTATTCCCTTAGAATTACTTTTCCTTGCACAAAGAAATGGGAAGAGTTAAAAGCAGATAATTCAGCAAGGCAGTCAGAAGGTCTCTTTCTCTGCCTTTTTCCCAAAGAAAATCATTGCATCTAAATGTACCCTTTTCCCTTATGAGTAAACTCTGGGTGTCTGCATGTTTCAAAGGGTGGCTGCCCACTTCCTAGGATGAGGATGTTGAGTCCATCCAAGTCAGTTGAGAAATGAAAATTTAGTGAGGAGGTTAATAATACCTGTTCTATGTGAGCGGGGCAGGGAAAGGCACCTGCACAAGTTTAGGATGAAAATGAGGTCGTTTAAAAGTACCCCTGTTTAGATACCTAGAGGTGGAAGGGCTCAGCCATGTGGTATTTTTACTTGTTTTCCATAGTGGCTCCACCAGTTTCCATTTCTACCACCATGTGCTTGCGCTCCTTTAATTCCGTGTCCTGCTCTGTGCTCTTTTCTTAGCTCTTTGCTCATGGCCATTCTAACAAGTGTGAGGTGGTATGTCGTGGCTTTGATTTGCATTTCCCTGATACTGTGTGATTATGAGCATTTTTTTCATGTCCTGTGGCCGCCTGTCTGTCTGTCTTTGGAGAAATGTCTCTTCAGATCTTCTGCCCATTTTTTTGATTGGTTTATATGTTTTTCTGTTGTCATTGAGTTGTGGGGAATTCTCCCAGGCATAGGTTGCCTTTGCATTTGTTGTGGTGGTTTCTAGTGTGATGTAGTCATTTATCAAGGTGTGAAACTGTCCTCCTGAAATACATCATTTCCAATGGTATCTCAACAAAAATAAATATTTAAAAAATGTTTCAACAAAATTTAAAAAAAAAAAAAAAAAAAAACACTGAAAGGCACAGGGTCTACCACCGTGGAGATTTATTTCTGGACCACACACTTGGGCTTGTCCACAGGGAGGGAGGCTGGGTAAGCGAGGAACTTGCAGCCCATGGTGTGTGAGAAACTTCTCTGAGGATGTGTACCCTGAAAGTGAGAGTTGTGACCACCTTAGCTCTCCCAGCACTCTTAGATGAGGGATTAAACTGTCCATGAGGGCAACTGAGACCAATAAATGAAAGTTACAGAGAAAACCTCTTTCTGGCCCATTATGAGGAAGATAATTGAAAGCTGTTGCCCCTCTAGGCAGGACTGAGGGGTTCATGAGTTAGAGCTCCTGGTCACTGCGTTTCATGTATCAGCCAGATGATTGCTTCGAAACTCCTTTAGGTCTGAACTGTGACTGCAAAACTATTAGGTACTCCATGAAACAAAACCCAACTAAGCCCTTCCAAGAGTAGCACCATGTAAAATCAGAACAGGTTTTGTCTGAGCTTCTCAAGGATAGTAGGATCTTTGCATCCCTAACACCCAGCATACAAGTGTGAGAAGAAAATGAAACTGCAAGACCATTGCATGAAATATTTTTCAAGGCAGAATTTAATTTCTTGGTTAACACCAAACAGCAAGAAAAAAAAATTTAGCTTAAAATTCAGAAGTTTAAGATGTTATCTTTTGTTTTGACTGCTACCAAAAATTAGAAGCAAAATTAGAATCCATTTCTAGTCTTTATATTTCTGCCTTTTTAAAAAATGGTGTTAATTCATTGTAAATCTAGAACAGAATTAAAGGGCTATTTGCTTTTCTACACTAACCAATGACCCTACTGTTTAAGGAGATGAAAAAGTTCATAGTGAATCTTTTTTTTTTAAATAAGGAATTTCACTGAAGTGTTCATAAATCAAGGTTTGTGTTTTTATAATGGAAGTAGTTTTTTGAGTGAGGTTTATGATTGTGTTTGTAAATGACTGTCATTTGTGGCACTTGTGGAAAAAAACTAGGGAGATGCTATAGTGGGAGTTTTATTAAAATATTTGATAACCTTCTCTTCTTTGCCAGTGCTTTTATGTAGATTTTTCTTCCTGGATCCATACAGTAGAGTTGACAGTTTACAGATTAGAGAAATGGAGGTGAACCGGAGTGACTTTGGGGGGAGCTGGAACTTGGCTGCAGATGGTCTTCTTAATTTCCTACTCTTTCCAATATGCCACTTGCTGTCCCTCCCTGTGTGTTTATCTCTCTGGGGAGAATAAGAGAGAGAGCACATGCATCAATTAAGTCAGGTCCTGTTAGTCTTTTATTGTATAGGCTACTTACAAGTTCATTAGTAACCACATACAGATTTGTAAAGTTCTGCATAAATGTTTGAATTTTATAACTCTCTTTTTCTTTTTTTAATGGGCTCGATCAGTATTTACTTTGTTGATATTGCTAGTCAAGGCATGTACTTTAAGTATATATTATGTTGTTATTCTACACAGGGAAAACAACTCTGGGCTCATTAAACAGCTAAATGTTCTTTCCAGAAATGGGCTTTTACCTTCAATGTATACCAGTTTACCTACTTCCAAATTGCCCTTCCCAAAGGCAATTTAAAATTGATACATTTTGAAAATGGTCTCTGTGTCATGTAAATGGATAGCAATCTTTGTCTCTTAGACCTTACAGTAACTGCTCAGAAAATATTTGTTCCGAGAATGAATGACATGGTGATTTAGCAAATTACCAACCTAAGAAAACAACCCCCTGAAATGTGCCCATTGAAAGGTATACTTGGAACATAGAGATGGTGAGATGTTTCCTTTGACTTTGAATGAATCTGATGGCTCCTGCCCTTGGCTACAGTCGATGTATTTAGCACACATGCCTTTCTGAACCGAGCAGTGTATGCAGACCACAGTCTGCACAGTTCTGCACGCATGTACGAGGATGCATGCACAAGTACACACGTGTAAGCAGAGCTAGCAGTACCTGTTGTGAGAGTCTAGTTTATCACACCAAGGACTATCTTCCCCCATGGGTGAGGACCCTGATGTCATCTTCGCTTTGTTTCGGGAAATTGCCACAGGTTTGGAGTAAGCCGCAGATCCCCAGCCTCCATCGACAGGCAGAACACCCAGTCAGATATTGGTGGCAGCGGGAAGTCCACACCCAGCTGGCAGAGAAGTGAGGATAGCATTGCCGACCAGATGGGTAAGTCACTCATTTCTGCGAAAAGCAAGGTGATGTTACATCAAGGTGATTTTGGCCACCTCTTGATGATGTCATCCAAGCATTCTGATGAAATATAACCCTGGTTAATAAACATGTATTAGAATTGAGGCGTGGTAGATTACAATATGTGTAAAGCAACAAAAAACCCGAGGGAAAAGTCAGAGAATGCAAAGTGACCTCAAATTTAAAAATAGAAAAGGCATCAACATTATTTTCAGCCCTGAGATTAAATGCACAAGTCCCAGGTATCTCTCTTCTCCCTTGTTTGTTTAGCCTAGAATACGTATTTGGAGAGATTTTGTTGGTTTTCTTAATGTTACATTTTAAAAACAAAAAACTGTGTGCAGGTTGGGAAAGAGATGTAGTTGTTGTTCAGGCACAGATGTAACTTGGTTAGGACTCTTTCTCAGTGCATTTCCCCCCACACTGCTATTACGCTGTCAGCTAAGGAAATGTCTTAGCTGTCTAAAACAGCTGGATGGAGAAGATGTACCTTGGTGAGCTTCATTTGGATTTCTGATACTTAGCCTTTTCTGCCTCTGCATGCAGTTATTCTACAGTAACTCCAGATCACTCATTGATATGCTAAAACGTTAGGCTGCACCATGATTATTCCAATACAGTAGTATCGGGGACTTAGTAGCAACACATAGATAGAGCCAGAACTTGAATCTAGAGTGTTAGGTATTTCAGTGCCTTCATTTTATCTCTAGTAGCATTACCATCCATGCGAGATAAAAAGAAGTAAATCTCAGGACTGAGAAAGATGAACTTTCAAGGCAAAGACCCATCTTTTGGATCTTCTCTACAAGTGCACCTTTTGTTCTGTTTTAATGACTGTGACCCTGGGAACGTACAAGTGGAGATGTGTCAGGCCAAGGCCTGAGTTGAAGAAGAAAAATGTAATTCTTAGGTTCTGAAGATATGCTTTGTTCCAGTAACTTCAGTGAGATGTGCCTTGTTGTTAAAGCCATCTGTCATTCCCCACTCTCCTCCCACCCAACACAGAAAACCTGAGCATATTCAGATCTGCTGTTCTGCTCTTGACAGAATGTTTTTAATCCCATATGTTTTGATACTGTTGGGATGGTAACGACACATGTGTAAAGGATCCCTTCTTCAGCATGACTTCACCAGCTTTCTTTGGCTCCAAGTGCTGGTTTTGAACAAAGCCACCAGCAAGTCTTTTGTGTGGTGTGCAGTGTCACACTTCCCACTCATGTGAAGTCCTGCGGGGAATGAAAAGGTATCTTGGGACTGGAAAGGGTAATTACAAGGTTCTTCCTAGATCCCTATTCATTCTCTCATATGAAACTCCCTCTGCTCATTTTCCCTTGCACCCACTTTAGTCACTCTCCACTGCAAATAGGTAGAACTGAAATTCATATCGATGGGCCTTTTTGTACACATTTGTTCATCCCATCATTTTTATTATTGAGATAACCCCTTGAGGCTGCTAGAGAAACCTTTTCACCAAGTGGTAACCTTTCTCCATCCAAAATCTAAGGCTTCAAATAAAATATTAAGATAAATATTTATAATTTTTTGATTTTATGGCATTCCAGGAGAATAAATTTTTCTAGCTAGTACATCAGAAAAAATCTGGGTCTTAGTTGGTATAAACCATGCTAGGAAGAAAGCGACAACAAAAAATTGTTACATTTCCAGCACTCAGTACACTCCATTTGTAAGAACAAAGTTGTCTGGCAATATGCAGGCCGATTGATAATATGGAGGAGACTCCTGTTAGCTATACCCACCTGTCTTTGTACATCAGCGTGTTATAAACTGGAAAACCCCATTGAAGGCAAGGAATTTAACTTAATTGACTCATTCATCTCAGTGGATGTTGTTTTCTGCCTTTCTGCTTCTGGAAATGGTTGAGAGTCAGAGTATGTTGCTCAGCCTTTGTGTGTCGGGAATGGTTTTGCAGAAGTCCAGAACTGCTGCTGTTAGCTATAGGCATGTTAAAAGGTTAAATCACTTACCTTTCACCTTTGGAACCCCATCGTGAACAGCAGCTTGGAGTCCAAAAGGAAGCAATTGTTTTAAGTAAACTAGTTGCTGTGTGTCTTTTCTGTTGTGCTTAGCTTACAGTTATAGAGGACCTCAGGATTTCAATTCTTTTGTCCTCGAGCAGCATGAATATACAGGTAAAATATTTCCAAAGTGTCATGGTAAGTAACACGTGATTGCATCCATGCCTGTCTAGGTAATGTAGACCAAGCCAGGTTAGCCACACTTTGCAATGAATGACTATCATAAATTTAATCCATGTACACTAAACTTTCCCCCAAAACCAAAAAGTTGATTCCTAACTTTGCTGCGTTGTTCATGGCCTTTGGTTTGGTGGTACTTGGCTATGCTAATGTGTATGACATGACACACTGTCACCAGCTGCAAGCTTTATCCATCAGCCACTTAGTTTCTGACATGCTGTCTATTGTGTAAACTCTCAACAAGCTTTTTGCTGAAATTCAGAGTTTGCTGGTCAGTGAACTGACAGATGCAATGCAAGCCGTCTTCATTTGTCAACTTGTGCTTTTCCCTGTTTAGTGCTTGCCCTATAATGTCCTGTGCTGTATTCCAGAGCCAACGTGCCATCTCCCCGCAGTATCAAAGGTACTGCCAGCTTTCCGAGAGAGCCCCAGTGGGAGATTAATGCGGCAGGATCCAGTGGTTCATTTGTCACCAAACAAACAAGGACATGTAAGTTAACTGCATAATACTAAAAACAATAGATTGCTAGCACTGTGCCTTCCGTACAGTGTGAAAATGGTACAAGTCTGCCACGCTCTTTCTTCCACACTGTCAGAGAGAAAGTCAGCCTGGCAGAAGTGGGTATGTGTTGCCGTGGGCCTGGAATTTCTGCTGCAATGGCCCTAAGGTTGTGTTGACATAAATTGTAGTTCTACATTGGTGTGCACCCGCCACCCAGCAGGTCTGGATGGAAGACGGATCCAGTCACAAACAATCCTAAAATGTTAGAAATAGAAATGTGCTAGCAGTGAATTTTATTTGCTTATTCAATTGCAAGCATAAGCATCAGTCAAGGAAACAGGCAGCTTCATGATCTCACCCCCTAACTGCTTCTCTTATCTTCCATCACTGCTCACATTATTGTCCTTTTCCCATAATAGTTCCTGATCACGTAAAGGTAGAATTGAGATAAAGATTATCATTCTCCCTCCACCCCACCCTCTTAATATCCTTGTCTGTTCACTGGACTGTGTATTTATGTATGTGTCATCATATAGGATGAGGAAATACTGTAGCTTATATGAGGCTCAGAGAACTTCCAGCGAGGAGGCTGTCATACATTTTGCTCTGAAGAAATGAACATTGAAGCTGGAAACAAGAGAACCCTGTGTGTGTGTGTGTGTGAGCGAGCTGCCCGCTCTCCGCCGTGGGGAGGGATGGGCTGAGGAAGAGTGGTGCACTCTTTAACACAGTGCTGCTGTGTGTAAACGAGGATGCCCCAGACCAGTTGTTGGCTTCCCCTCCCTCATTAGTAATTTTTATATTGATTACATGGTAAAATAATATTTCAAATAGATTAGATTTGTTTGACAAAATATGTTCTTAAAATTAAATTCACCTCCTTTTTACTTTTATAGTCTGGCTACTAGAAAATTTTAAATTACACGTGTGGCTCATATTATGTATCTCCAGAAGCCTGTCACGTGCTTTACACTTTCCGCTCCTCTGAGTTTGGACTGGCCACGTAGAAAGTGCCCAGTCGCCATACACGGCTAGGGGCCGCCAAGCTCCGCAGCACAGGACAGCACTCAACAAGTTCTGCCCTACAGATAGTGAAAATGAGCCAAGCCTTGAACACAAACATTGTTACTGAGGAAAACGGAGTTGTGCCAGCAAAGTAACCAGGGTTGATTCCTTTTTAGGGGGAAGAGATCTGTCACTCTGAGGTAAAATAGGGGTGTATTCCCCTCCCCCTTGCCTCAGCCGGTCAAGAGGGCATTCATTCCTCAACCAAAGTACACACGATTCTTGCCACTTTCCTCTTAATCTCCACTAAGTATCTGGAATTCCTGCCTCCCTCTAACTTAATATTCTCCTTCATTCAGGTGTCTTTTGAAGTCATACTTCTTTGGTAAGCTACATAACAGTCTTTCTCAGCAGCTAAGTTACTATGTAGAAAGGATTTTCTAATTTAGCTACAGTCCACATATCAGCTATTTTCAGTTTCCTAACATGCACCCATTTAAAGTGTACAATTTCATGATCTCTAGTATCTTCACAAAGTTGTGCAGCCAGCACTGTGATCTGACTCTGGGATATTTTCAACAGCCCAAAAGAAGTTCTATATCCTTAGGCAGTCACCCTTACTCTTCCCACCCCCTCCAAGCTCTGGACACACACTAATTTACTTTCTGTCTTTATGGATTTTCCTGTTCTGAACACTTCATATGAACAGAAACATGCTGTAGATGGCCTTTGTGTTTGGTTTCTTTTAGTTAGCATAATGTGTTCAAAGTTCTTCCATGTTGTAGCATGTATCAGTACTTCATTTCTTTTTGTGACCGAATCATATTCCATTTTAGGGACTTAACCAAATTTTTTATCTATTTACCAGTTGATGGACAATTTGGCTTGTTTCTACCTTTTTGGCCATTATAAATTATGGTGCTATAAACATTCATGTAGAAGTTTTTGTGTGAACATGTTTTCATTCTCTTGAAAGTGTGGACTTGTAACTGTTTTCTCACAGCGGCTGGCCCAGTTTACAGTCCCATCACCAGTGCCACCCACCATTATCGTCTGCCTTTTGATTAAAGTTGTCTTAGTGGGTGTGAAGTGTTTCTCATTGTGGTTTTGATTTGCATTTCCCTAGTGAGTAATGATGTTGAACATTTCTCATGTGCTCATTGGCCATTTGTCCATCTTTTTTGAAAGATATTTCAGATCCTTTGCCCATTTTTTTTTCAATTTTAATTTTTTTTAAGATTTATTTATTCATGCATACAAGAACGGGGGTACAGGCCAGATGTGCAAGAGGGTGAGAGGACTCACCAGAGACAGAGAGGGATCAGAACAGGCAGACTGATGAAATACACTGCTGAGGGGAACAGTGGGAGAGACAGGAGAGGTCTGCTGCGCCATGTGGGTATCTCGCCGGCCGGGCTCAAACCCGCGCTGCAGAGACTGCCGATAGCTTCATAGCGCTGTGCTCAACCACCTGCGCCACCAGGGAGGCCTCCTTTGCCCATTTTTAAATTGTGTTTTTTGTGTTGATGAAGTCCAGTGTATTTATTTATTTTTATTTTTTATGCTTTTTGGTGTCATTGCTAAGAAATAACTGCACAACCCAACGTCATAAAGCAATATACCTATGCTTTCCCGTAAGAGCTTTGTAATATTTTAGCTCTTACATCGAGGTCTCTATTTTTCTATTCGGTAGGAATCCAACTTCATTATTTTTTGCATGTGGCTATCCAGTTGTCCCAGCACCATTTTTGGAAGATACTATATCTCTCCTCCCCCCCCCCCCCACTGAATTGTCTTGGCACCTCTTATATAAATTTTACCTCTAAGCACTCCTTGGAAAGCTGTCTCCTAAACAGATGCTAACTGGCGAAGGAAAGGTTGCTCTCTGTAGGAGCAAGTCTTCCATTCAGCCTCTTTTTACTCCGAGCAGTCAGACTTGTAGAGTCAAGCAGGTTTTCTGATTGTGATTATAAGCCCTTTGGAAGTCAAATAATGAAAAATGGATTCTAAGAAATATAGTTTCCAGGTCTCTGTACAGACACTTCTGGATGGGTTTTTCTAGGTATCTCTTGTCTTTGATTTGTCATCATCATTGACATTTTTGTGCCTCAGGAGCCCATAGCTAGACACGTCACGAGTCATTCCACCATGGTTCTTCCCAGTGTTCAAACAGCGGCACCTGCACTGAAGTCCATTTTGCTTCCCTTCCTTGCAGTCTGATAGCCACTACTCCAGCCACTCCAGCAGCAATACCCTCTCCAGCAATGCTTCGAGCGCCCACAGTGACGAGAAGTGGTACGATGGGGACCGCACCGAATCCGAACTCAACAGCTACAACTACCTGCAAGGCACGTCTGCCGACAGCGGCATCGACACCACCTCCTACGGCCCCAGCCATGGCAGCACGGTCTCCCTGGGGGCTGCCACGTCATCCCCTCGCTCAGGGCCGGGCAAGGAGAAAGTGGCACCCCTGTGGCATAGCTCCAGTGAAGTGATCTCCATGGCAGATCGAACTTTAGAGCCAGAGAGCCACGGCATGGACCGGAAGGCAGAGTCTTCCCTGAGCTTGGATATCCACAGCAAGAGCCCGGTAGGCTCCAACCCTCTGACGAGGGAGAACAGCACTTTCAGTATAAATGACGCTGCTTCCCACACAAGGTAACTGCCCTGCCTGGGCTTCTCCCATCCCCAGCCCAGTCCCCAGTTGAGTTTCCTGCCTCATCCCACTTTATTCAAGAATGGATAAGAAAAGGGGGGTTTTTATGCAGTGACAGTTATTTGTATATATTTAATGCCTTTTATTTGTAACAAAAATACCTCATTACTATAATCCTGATGCATCATTATTTAAACTGTGAGAAAAATTTTCAGATTCGTTCTTTATAGTTGTATTTGATTTTATAAAATTTTCCTAACTACAGATCAGAATTAGGGAAGAGTTTTGTGACTTCCACTTTCAGCTACTGATAGAGTTCTAGAAGGAGACAGTCTTTTGAAGATACTTTGGCCTTATTTTTAAGAAAGGATTTTTTTCTCAAGCTGGTATGCCATTATTTATGATGCTGAACACATCCTTTACACGGCCTCTCTGCCAGAGAACATCACTTACCCAGTATTTGCATGGTAATTTTTTACAGTAATTGCCTCCTGACAGTGATATGTTGATGGCAGGGAGCTGGTGGTGCCCAACAGAAAAGTGTAGCTAAAATTAGATGAGCTATCTACCTTTCAGTACTGAAAAGTGCATATTCCCCTGTATCCTTGAAGAGCATGCTCATAGACCATACTATTTTCATATCTGCTTCTGGATTTGAGCCTAAAATCCAAAGTAGCATTAGGTTCTTCCTTTTAGGGAGGAAGCATCTTATCCATATTTTTCTGGATCTGTTGATCTCTGTGTGGTTTCTTTTACCTTTGATGATTTTCAGTCACTGTACAGCTGATTTGACAGCAATCTAACCTTGCTGTTTTCTGGGGGTGTCTCCTTATTATGCCCTACAGGGAAATAGCAGAGAAACTAAATGCAGTTTTACTTTTCAAGTGCGAATCCAGGTACATAATCTATCTGTGAACCCCAGATGATCTTAATGAGAGAGGGCATCACCTATTAATTTGAATTTGTTTAAACTGATCAGTTAAATATTCATTTCTCTCATTGTTTCTGTTTTACTTCCCATCTTGAGCAATTCCAGCTTGACCTTACTGTAGGAAGCATCTCACGACTTTTGTTTCTATTTTCCACTGCTATGTTGCAGTAACAAAAAATGACTGTAGTAGGGCTGAACTACATCGCCACCAAGCCAGAAGGCAGCTGGAAAGTCGTCTCAGTGCTCTTAGATACCAGGCACCCAGCTCACCTCCCACAATTCTGAAGATGGAATGTTTGATTCAAGTGTATGACGGAACTGTTTGGAAAAGTAGAATAGAAAGCTGGGCATTAGGTCCCATAATATTCTGTAGACCTAGAACCAGATGGCAGAGTTGTGACACTTCCCGCTGGCTTTGATGCCTCTCACCATCTCTACATCAACTAACCATCTCCTGTGCATCGACTTAGAACGCTTTTTGGTTCAGTATAATTTCTCTATGGTTTCTAGATTTGGTGTGACTCCTCTATCTCTTTGATTCTCAGTTATTCTATTTGAAAGGAGGATCCCCCCCCCCTTTTTTTTAAAGACTGTTTCACCTGGGTCTGTATTTCTGGTCTACCTTGATGGCAGGAGAAAGTCAGTTATAGAAGTCTTGTCTAGAGTGGCACCACCAGGCAGCATAAAGAAAAGGGCTGGGCATCTGAAGTCAAAGTACAAAATGTGGGCTTTGCCATCTAACGAATCTGACAGATCCCAGGGAACTATTATGTCCCCCTTGAAAAATAGGCACCTGGGCATGCATTATCTGAGTGTGCTGACTGGGGCTGCCTGAAGGCCTCAGGATTATCCCACATGTTCCATTTCACCCTACCCATGCTGAAATCATTTAAATCGTCATTTAGAAAGAACTCTTCTATTGAAAGTCAAACTTACTGGAGAAGAATGTGGCCTTTCAGGGAGGGTGGTAAGGCTTGCCACCCGCTGATAGGTTGAGTCACATTATTTTCTAGACTGGTAAGCGGGATGCTTTGTGACTTCAGTTTGTTGATCTTGGCAGAATGAGCTGGATAATCAGGGCTTTAGCAGCCTGCCTTTTCTGGAGGGAAAGCGGGACTTAGCCACCAAATGCACAATTGCTAGAGAAACTGAAATCGCTGCAAATTAGAGTGTTTGTGTCCTCAAAAGACAGGAACAGCAATTAATGTGGAAATCTCTTGACAGTGCATAAAAGAGCTTGTACCTGGGACTTGGTGACAAAATCTAAATTACAGTGATTAAGTGCCACTGCATATTTCTGGCTGGGCTGTGTTCCTACCCTTCTGTCCCCCAGTCTCCCTATTGATGATTGTGCAGGTTTTTTGTGGCACCCCCTGAGAACTGCACTAATGTAGGTTGGTAATTACATAGGGTTGTTATATTCGAATATCATTAAGAGAAGCCATATACACTGATAACTTTCTACAATTAAAAAGCCTATTAATTGTTCTAAGGTATTGCTCCCTAGAATATATGTGTATTTGCTGTGAAGCTTGGAAAGTTAGGGAGACGTTTTCATTTTATTTTTTACAATAATTTTTGTAATGACAGTTTTATTTTCTGATCTTAAAATGAAGAGAGTTATAATTTTAATGAAGAGAGTTATAATTTTAATATACACTTACTAGCTGTATGCACTTTTTCCTCAGCTTTCTGACTTGGGCATTAGGCAGTACCAGTTTTCGTGGTGACCAGAGGCCTTGTTATGTAGCATGCAGAACTCTGGTCCTGCCAACATCACTGATGCCAGAACAGGATTTGAGAGCACATACGACAAAGCTGAACAATCCCTCTGCTGCTCGCACATGCATGTCTCTTCTGTAATGCCCAGACCTGCTTGAGGGTCTGGACTTGGTGCCCACCCTTGTGAGCCAGCGGTTGTGCTGCTTCCTCTCACTCCCTGCCCATCGTGCTCAGAGCCCTGGAGCCCGTTAGTATCCATTTGTGTGATCACTGGATCAATCTAAGCACCTTTGCTTGGTGTGTGCCATCCCACCTGTAATAGGCAGATGCTCACTGCACCCACATAGTGGACAGATGCTCTGCATATTTTGATAAACAAAAAGGAATAGTATCTCCCTTAATGTTTCCACTTTTTGCACAGTGACTGAGGCCTCCGCTAACAAACCATTTTGAAAATAACATAAACCTCAATTCCTTACTCTTCTAGGAAACCACTACTGCATTTCAGAGTCTATGATATAGACATGTCAATCTCTGCGCAGAGCTGAGTGTATTTATGTACAGCTCTGCCTATGAGTGTATAGAAGGTGCTGGTACAGCATAAATTTTAGGGATCATTACTATATAAGATTTTTTTTTTAAACCTGCAAAATATAACGGAGGGATTTTGTAACAGCTTATATGCAAAAATGCATATCTGAGCATAAGGTGGTCAGTGTCTGACATTCATTAAAGGGGCTGATTAAAGGCCAGGAAATATGCCTGCACAGTTGTCTAGTTTGATTTCATGAATGTGCTTTTTCTGCTGACCTATAAGTTAACTATTCATGCCAGGAAATCTTAAGTTTCTTGAGAGTAAAGGTAAAGAAAGACTTCTTATGTTTAGTGTGCACCGGACAGTAAGGCCATGCCGGGAGCTATCGCAGAATAGCCTGCCTCTATCTGTGTGCCTATGAGCCCGCACTGACTGTTTCAGTGTTCTCTACACTCTGGCATCCTGTGAGTGTGAAAGATAGGCGTCATTTTCGCATTTAGGAATGATCCATTGTCTTCTCTGTAACATTTTTCTTGAATTTCTTCTCCCTGGACTTTTTAAAAAATTACTCTCCACTCACCTGCATTTTTTTCTTAAAGCGGGAATATTCTGTTTCTAAACTTTATAGGCTAATTCAAAATTTGAAAGTGCAGCCTCCAAAATGGCAAACCCAGAACTCCTCAAGGTGAAGTTGCCCTGCCACCTAATGTGTATAGATCTTTTTCGTGAGTAATTATTACTTTGTGGTCTTGCACACAGTCAACATTCAGGACTGCACTTTGTTTTTATACAGCAGAATTCCACGTGATCTGTCCTAAGCTCTTTGATCCCATTTCTCCAGCCTCCAGGAGTGGGTGATTATTTTATCCAAGTCTTCAGTGGCGTTCAACCAGCCTCATAGGCTGAAAAATAGAAACACTGTGGTTAAAGTTTCAAGTGCACATTGAGAAAATGAGGCCTCTGTCAAGCCACAAATGTCAGGTTGGTTGAGGTAGAGCTTACCCACAAAGAGTTTGTCGATGCTTTGTTCTGTGAAACAACTAATGCAGTCACCCAGTCAATGTAGAAAGCCCACATTCTCCAAATGCCATCCAGTCTTCAGACCAATAGAGTTATGAAAGAACAGAGTCCATCCCTTGTCATGTTTAAACCATCTGACCAAGGTGACTATCTAATTGCTTTAAAAAAAGAAAAGTTGGGGGAAGAATCATCTCAAAAGGAGCAATTGCACAACCTTTCGGAATACTTTGAATACTTAACAGTCCTTTCTCGCTTCAGAATTCTGTCCCACATCTACCAATCTGAAATTCCTCTAGCTTGCAGCTTCAATATATAGTCAAGAAACAGTGGTTTTTCTGAGCTAAAGTCTTCTAGACAACAGGAGGACTTTTGAAAACAGTTTTCAACGATGAAATTTTGTGACAGCCGACTGCCTCCAGGCCAGTTGAGGGAGAAATATATGGAAAAAAGATTTGGACTTAGCCTAAGACATTGAGCTGACCAGCCATGTGGCTAGTCACCAAGCTTGTCCCACACTACAGCTAATAATTCTCATTCACTTACTAATTTTTTTAAGCTTACTGAAAATGAAAGGGTTATCAATGTATTGGCAATTCTTAATATCTTTGTAAGACAGCTTTCTGTCACTGCTTTTTTAAGCTTGGCTTCACCTCGTCTGATGCAGTAACTCCTCTTCCTTCAACAGACATGTATCTCCCACCACACCTGAAATTATGTATTTCATTTCATAACCTTATTTTTGCTTCTCAAGTTCCTTGCTTTGTTTTCTTTGTCCTTTTTAGATGCAGACCTGTACATCATTCTTCTCAGTGATGCCAAACCGAATAATAAGAGCTGGGTATTCTGTCCTTAGCTCCCTGACTAGTTCAGCATTGCACTGGTACAGCTTGCAGTCCACAGTGGCCCCGAGGCCTCTGGCTGCGGTGCCCACTCATACCCCTGTGCTGTATGTATTAGGTGCCCTGATGCTTGTTAAATAGCAAGTTTCAGAGGAAATGTTTTCTTTACTGCAGTGACTTGGATGTTTCCCTCTGCCGACTTATCATTCCTGCTTCCCTTGTTTGTTTCCCTCAGTCCTTTAGAATTAGTGTCTCCTGAATCCCTCCTAAATTGTAGAGCCCAGTATTGAATAGAGTTGGCTAGTGCTGAACACAAAAGGGGGAGTCCTCCTTAGTCATTATCCTCCACACTATCTCTCACCCAAAAGCTTATTAGTTATTTGTACAAGTAATCACAGGAAACGTGATCAGATCCCCTCCCCTTGGTGCTAGGCCAACAACATTCAGCCTTTTGCACAGATTTCTCCACGGCCATTGACAGGAGACTAATTGCTGCTCTGCCCCTTCTGGAAATGTCCTTAGCAGCCTGTGTAAAATCCGACCCTCCATGGCAAACCTGAATAGGAGATGATGCCTGGCATTTCCTTCAGCAGCACAGAGCAGGCTGGGAGATGTTTTCCATAGGAGGTGGCGGTCTCCAGGATGAGGCAGAAACTCAGAGCAGTTTTCTAGGTCCCTCTTGGCTACAGCACTTGGGACTTTGGCTCTAACATTCCGGCTCCTCCAATCTGTGTGATTCCTCCTTCCATGAAGTCAGCAAGCAGGTGCAGTTCCTGTGGTATAAAGTGGACAGTTTCAAACTGTTCAGTGGGCTCTCAGTTACCTCACTGCCTCTTCTCATTGTATATGAAGTGCCCATGTGTGTTCTCTTCAATATTCGTATCCTGGGATGATCAAACAAATCAGAGGCTGGTCATTTTTAGGAAAGGGGACATGCCCTATAGTTTCTATTAAAAAATAAAGCTAGTGATCTTTTCGTGTAGAATCCAGGAAAACCCAAACGAATTCTTAGTGGTTTTAGTTTTGCCATATTCAGCTAAACTCACTTGTTATACACTGCAAAAAGTAACGGATATTCATCCCTTCCTAACATTTCTACTGCTGTTCTTTTTTTGTTCCATATTATTGGTTCATTACCTGCTTGCACAATTCCCATGGAGACAGTTAATTTGCCACAGGTAAAATTGAAGTGCACCAGGTTACAGTAACATGAAATCTCCAGCGTAATGAAACAGTCTGACCAACACAGTGCCCCTTAAAAAGTATGAAGCTGACAACTCATTTTAGCTGATTTGTAATGAAAGACTTTTCAGAGATTTTTCAGAGATTCTTTGGTTGGGCGGGGGGGGGAGGGGCAGTTGGAGAAGGTATGTGGGTGCAAGTCATTCCAGATGATTTGAGCCCACAGGGTTGGCCAACTGTGATGAGCTCCACCCTCAGCTGGGCCCAGGAGTGGGGCTGCAAAAGGAGGAGGAGATCCATTTAGAGTGGAAGGTCTGAAGGGGCTAGTGCAGTAGTTTCTAACTCCAGGAAATTGAGACTTTTTGGGGAGTTTGTTAAAATTCAGATTTCTGGGGCAAGATGTGCTATGGGTCAAAGAATCTTCATTCACATCAACACTTGTAGGTACCCACAGTCTACACTGGAGAAAATCTTCTCTAATGCCTTTACCTGCTTCATCTTGACATTATGAAGTTAGATTTTCATGAGCTCATAGAATAATTCAACTTCAAGCAGTTGTTCTCAATTGGTATGCACACTTGGGGGAGATTTTGCCAAAATATACAACCCAGCCACCACCCAGCTCTGTTAAGTTAAAATATCTGGGATTAGGGCCCAAGAATGTGTTTCTTTTAAAGCTCCCAGGTGACCCTAATGTGCTTATTGAATTAGAGGCCGAGTGTGCTGAAGTCCTCACCATAATGTCACGCTGGCAGCTGTATACATTAGAGAAGGAAGCTCTCCCAAGGAATGGCTAACTTTTTTTTTTTTTTTGCTGTTGCCTTCATTCTCATATCTAATCAATTGTTAAGTTTGGCTTTCCTGATTTTAAGCTATCTGTGAACAAAAGTGTGCTGGCTTCTTACTCCTGGGAGCTGATGTTAGCCATCATGTTCACAGATAAAACTAATAATCAGTACCCATGTTCTTCTTTAAGCAATTATCATTGTAAGAAAAGAGAAGACAATTTGTAGATTTATTTCTTTCAACAAAAATAAAGCTACATTCAGTTTTAAATACAGCATGAGTAAAATCTTTATATATAAATATTCTTAACCCTTTTTAAAAGGGTGACAAATTGATCATTTATTTCAGTTTCTTTCATGTGATATTGAGTGACTCCAATGGCAAGAAACTGCTCTAAGAATAGAGAATATAGCTGTCAACAAAAAAAATTTCAGCCCTCATGGTCTTAATTTTTTTTTAAAGATTTATTTATTTTTGCATAGAAGAACTGGGTTATAGGCCAGACACGTGGTAGGTGAGAGGTTTCACAGAGTGGGGAGCAGAACAGCTAGATCTACTGAAATACACTGCTGAGGGGAGCAGCGGGTAAGACAGTCTGTACACCATATGTGGGTTAGCTCCCTGGCCAGGGATCGAAATCAGCGCAGGGTTTCCATTTATACAAGAAAAGAAGTTAAATATATAGTATGCTACATAGTGTTAAAGAGAAACACTTCGTTCAACAGTTATTTTACTGGGAGGCTACTATTTCCTGATTCTGTTAGATATATAAAGGTAAATCCCTGCCTTCAAAGAACTCAGTATCTAGTACACAAACTTACTGCCTGCTCTCAGAAATCATGGTCATAACTAAATTCATACAGGAAGGAAGAAGCCCCCAAGCTGTATATACTGTATGTGCTGCTCCCTCCTTGGAGTTTCTAAGCCTTACAACTTTTCCTTTTATGGAATATTTGCTTTATGGATAAAACCAGCATAGCTGTTTTTGTAAAACATGGATGATTTTTAAATTAACAGGCTATGCCATTTACTTTCTCTTCTCATGGCTAATTACTTCTATTTTGACCAAGCATGTCATCTTCTAAAGCCCCAGGGTTTTGAATACTGAAGTTACCAACAGGCATCTTGGCTTGTTGCTGAGAAATGTAAAGTATGGGCAATTCAAATGTGCCTCTGGTACAGTGGTTTTCACGTTTTAGCAGAGACTGTGAGTCAGGGACCACAATATCACCTGAGCACACATCAGAAGTACATGCTCTCCCGTCCCCAGGCGATGTATTAAATCAGTCTCTGAGGGTGGGCTCTGCAATCTGTATGTCATATGCTTCCTTGTGAGAACCAGTTCCAGTCATTCAACCACACTAGCATTTGCTTGTGGATACTAGTCACGGCAGGTAAAACAAGCACATGATTGCTCAGGATAAGTGATGTGTACCTTCAGCCCTATTGCACAGACACTAGCCAGGGCTAAGGCTTGAGAATCTCCTCATCTGTGCTATAAATGTGTATGATGGAGGTATAGTCTGATGAAAAAATCTGCAAGCCAAATATTCAATCTCTTCTCTAAGTGACTAACAAAAGGCACAGGCCTACATGTTGTTCTGAAGTATTCCAAAAGCTGCATTCTGGAGCCATTTCTGGAGATTCTTTGGCTGTGAGCTGTCCAGTCACTATGTGATGCCGTCACGCCGGGTGTCTGGTGTCCCCTGTGGCACATCCACCTCTGTCCCTGGGTGTCTTCCCTCTTCTTTGTGTCTTTTGGTTCACCTTCCTACTTCCAGCCTTCTCCTTAACATACACCTGTTATTACTTTGTTCTTATTAACTTCATGTACTGCTTGCATGGAAGAGTTTTGCATTCCCTTTTTCTTAGTTTTAATAGCAAATTGGATATTTGTTGTCAAAAGGTAAAAATTAAATGAGATTTCATTGCCTTTCAATTTAAGCTGCCCTTCTCTAGCTGGAAAAATCTTTGGGAGAAAAATATTATTAAAGGGATTAGAGATTAACTAGTCCTTTTTTTAATGATTTTTTGGTAAGGTGTAGGCACAGTTCTTCCTCCTTAGTCATAAAGACAAGGTCCTCTTAGGAGGACCCAATTAGTGTGGAAAATCCTCCAGATCACCATTGCTTTGTGTCCTCTTCCTAACACCTTGCCCTGCTCTCTCCTGTCTGTTGCAGAGCCTCGTGGAGAGAGAGGTCCTTCCCCTTTCAGGTCACCTACTTGATTTCTGTGGGTGTGTTTAATTGAAGTATAACATTCACACAGTGAAAGGCACAAGTCACTATTATATACTGGGATGAGTTTTCCTAAAGTGAACAGTCACTGCCGGGATCAGGAATTGGCGCACCACCCACATCTAGACCCTCCTTCTTACCTCTACCCTCCCACCTCCTCACCAAGGCGAACACAGTCCTGCATCCTAGAGCCAGCACTCATCTTGCCAACTTATGTCTGTATGTGTAAATGGAACCATACTATCTGTATTATTGTGTTTGGTGCCATTAAGTCATAACTATGTTGGTAAGATTCACCCGTGTGTTGATTTTCATTGCTGTAGTATGTGTGCATTGTGGGAACACACCACAACTCATCTATCCTTTCTAGAATTGAAGGACATTAGGAATGTTTTGAATTTGGGCATTTTATGGATTCTTGTACATGTCCTTTGTCACACATGTGGGATTGCTATATCATAGGATATACCTACATTCGACTTGAGCAAAGACTGGAAAGTAAGTTGCCAAAGTGGTAATTAGTAACACTCCCACCAGCAGTGTGTGAGTTCTTACTGCTTCACAGCCTTTCTAGCACTTGGTACTGTCTTTTCAATTTTAACCATTCTGGTGAATGTGGCATTGCAGTCTTCTGTGTTGACCACTAATGTTTATTGGTCTTTTAAGTATCCTCTTTTGTGAAATTCCTTTTCAGATCTTGGCCCATTTTTCTATTGGGTTGTTTATCTTGTTGAGTTTAGGAATTATATATTTTGGATAGAAACCCACTATGGATATGTTTTATGTATAGTCTCCTACTCTTCTGTCTTTCGATGAGTAGAAATTTTAGTGGGGTTCAGTCCTTTGCTATCATAAATGAATTCATATTATAGTCCAGAATCCTTAGATATACATATAAATATGCAATCCAGCTGGAATTGATTGTTTGAGATGGGGATCAAGAGTCATTTTCATATATATATATATAACCTCAGGAGACTATTAGGGTTTGTCTTTTGCTTAGATTTTTTACAAATTTTCATATTTTTTTAAATTGTAGAATACTTCTCGGTTTATAGGAAAATTACAGAGGTCATACAGAGAATTCCCATATACCCTTTACACAGTTTTCCCCTTATCATTATCTTACATCCCTATAGTACATTTGTCCTAGCTAAAGAATACAATATGGATGTATTGCTATTGACTCAAGTCACACTTGACTGAGATCAGGGTCATTAGTTTTTGACAAATGGAAGTGCTGTTGAGGAATAATACTTTAAGACCATGTCCCATTAGGTAGACATCCCATTACAAAGTCCACCATAGCAAGACTCCACTGTCTTTAGTCTCCGTCTAAGCTGGTGAATTCAGCAGCTCAAATATCATGAATATAGATCCTGTGAGATCAGTGGGCAGGAAATATGGAAATCGTACAGTCCAAGGCCCTTCAGATTAGAAGCCAACTTTAGTTTTTATTCTTCATTTTGAAGATTCTGCTTTTGGTTTGAAAAGTGTAATTGAAGTTTAAAACACAGTGCTGAACAGCTTTTTATTTTAATTTTTAGTCACCACAGTGTATATCACATCCCCAGTTACATCTTATAACTAAAAGTTTGTTCCTTTGGATCACATTCCCCCCATTTGTTATGCACCTTCCCCCACCTCTGGCAACTACTAGTCTGTTCTGTTTTTGTTTATGTTTGTTTAATACCAGGTTGTCTAGGTACCACATGTAAAGTGAGATTGTACAATGTATGTCTTTCTCTGAGTTCTTTTACTTAGCAATATGTCCTCAAGGTCCATCCATGTCATCACAGATGGCAGAAGAGTATTCCACAACGTGTGTGTGTGTGTGTGTGTGTGTGTGTGTGTGTTCCCTGTATTTTCTTCATCCATTCATCCATGAGAACATCAAGTTGCTTTCATCTCTTGGCTGTGGTAACACTGCACGGTGTGGGTACAGAGTCTTTTCGCAATAATAATATTTCCTTCAGATAAATATACAGAAGTGAAATTGTTGAATCATACCTATTTTAATTTTTTTGACACTATACCAATATACATTCCTACTACCAAGGCATAAGGGTTCCCTTTTCTCCACATCCTCATCCATACTAGTTATCCCTTGTGTCTTTGATAATGCCAATTCCAACAGGTGTGAGGTGATAGCTCATTGTGGTTTTGATTTGTGTTTCCCTGATTAATGAGCTGAGAACGTTTTCATGGCCTATTTCTTTTTCAGGGTTGCGGGGGGTGGTCTTTTTAGACCTTCTGCTCATGTCATAATCAGATTTTGTTTCCCCTATTGAGTTGTGTATCTATTTTGGATATTAACCCTTTATTAGATATATAATTTGCAAATATTGTCCCCCATTCCATAGGTTGTCTTCTCATTTGTTGAGAGTTCCCTTTGCTTGTACAGCAGCCTTTTGATACAGTCCCAGTCACTTATTTGTGCTTTTGTTGACAAATCCAAAATATCATCACCAAGACCTATGTCAAGAAACTTAAACCTATGTTTTCCTGAGGGAGTGTTATTGTTTCAGGTCTCACATTCAAGTCTTTAATACATTTTGAGTTTTTTATATAAGTGTCATTCTGATGAATAGCCAGTAGAAAAGTCAATAATAATGCCAGACACCATGGGGCAGGAGACCTGTGTGCCCCTGGGCCTTGGACTGAGTGTGTGGAGAGCTGTATGCCCCAGACTCTGCCTGCCTCAGTTTGGGCCTGGGAGCTTCGCCCCCACCTAGTCTGAGGAACGCAGTCTGTGGTGGAGACAGGCACACCTCCTACACCACTGACTCCCCCAACGCTTGTCTCTTCTGGACTTTACTGTAGTAAACCTCAGTGGTTCCAGCACACTGCAGTATCCCTGACAGTCTTAACTATTTTTACTTTTTAACAAAGTGCAGCCTAAGCCCCAGTGGCCATCTGTCACTTCTGACAGCAGACATTTAAATTAGAGAGAGAGAGCAAGGAAGGCCAACCAGTCATCCCCATTAATATTTTATGAAATATTCATTGTTCTTTAACCTGGCCGTAACCTCTATCCCAGACACCACTTTTATAGCTGATGCTTTGACCCCAGGATGCACTCTTGAGTTGTGCCTTCTTTGTCCTTCTCAGCACCATGAGCTCCCGACACTCTGCCAGCCCCGTGGTCTTCACGAGCACCCGCAGCTCACCTAAAGAAGAGCTCCCCGCTGCCTCGCAGCTCGCGCCCTCCTTCTCCTCCGCATCCTCCTCTGGCCCTAGGACTTTCTACCCCCGCCAGGGTGCCACTAGCAAGTACCTGATTGGATGGAAAAAACCTGAAGGAACCATAAACTCTGTGGGATTTATGGACACAAGAAAGTAAGACTTCTTTAGCTTCTCTTGCTGAGTGGTTTGCTTTCAGTATGACAGAGAACCGAAATGGTGGGGGAAGCTTCCTCCAACAGGGGAGGCTGGGCTTGGGGGCTTGGCAGGGGTTGATTGGTAGAGAGGTCCTTTTTTTCCCCTAAGTAAAACTTCAATTATTTCTCTACTTCCTTCCTTAAATAAGATGTATTGCAAAATATTTGAATTCAAGAATATTAGTTCTCCTAGGAAAGAGTATGTCTGAAGAAAAGACTTCAGAATGATGCCCCCCTTTGATGGCATTAATCACAGCCTTCCTGTGTCATGCCTAACTGGGCCAGGAGGCACCAGAAGGGATATTAGAAAGTAAATGACTATCTCTGAATATAAAGAACTTTTTGTCAAAGTAGTGCAGCAAAAAATATACATGATTCATTCAATTATTTTGTTTTTGTTTGTACAAAGGTTGCATTTGGGATTCATACCCCGTGGTCTTTTATTAATAAGTCTGTTGCTAATTTTGGCTCAGAAGAGCTAAGAGTTTCCTGTAAAAGAGTAATTTATTCATCAGACTTTTCATTCTGTGTTTCTTTAACAAGCATTTATCTAAGTGGATTCTAATATCAGTGAACAGAATTAATCCCCCTCTTCTCTCTTTATTTCCCCATTGACTGACATCCTTCAGGGCCCAATGTGCCCTTGATTCAACCTTGTCAGCTTAATGTCTACTATCTTCCCCCTTTCTTTCCAGGCGTCATCAGAGCGATGGCAATGAAATAGCCCACACCAGGCTGCGTGCCTCAACCAGGGACCTCCGGGCATCCCCTAAGCCAGCCTCCAAATCCACCATTGAGGAGGATCTCAAGAAACTCATTGACTTGGAAAGCCCAACTTCTGAATCCCAGAAGAACTTTAAGGTACCGGGCAGAGCTTGGGGTAAAGAGCAATTAGATAAGGCCAGACAGCACAGGCTGCTCACTGCAGTTTCTTCCCTCAAGAAGTGTTGGTTCCCAGAGCCTCTTCACTCAACCCCACTTCCTGCTGTTATCTAATCCTCCCAATAATTAGTTCACACTATTTTCCAAATACTCTGTCCCTGCATTCACACCTCCTTAATCTGGGTTTATGTTAATCTGTCCCTACTCCCGCAGCTTTGCCTTCTTTCAGTGTGCCATGCCCACAGTGCACAAACTCTACTCTGTTCTGAACATTATTATGCAGCTGACATTGCTCCTTAGAACTCTGCAGACACACTTAGTTCCCTTATCAGGCAGTTTTCTATACAGACATTAGTGCCTTCGCCCTAACTGTACCCCTCCCACCCAGAGCCTCCAGTTCACTTCCAGTCATGTGTACCCATTGTGCCCTGCACTCTGACCTCGCCCCGAACCCAGCCAGACAGACCTACTGGCCATCCATTTCATGTTCTTCAGCCACTCAGAGGAACTGCCTGGTCGACACTCACCCCCCAAGGGCCACCCCTGAAGTCTATACCCTTACCTTCAAAACTTGGCAGAAACCACACTTCATAAGAATTGTATAAGTGCCTTTTCTAAAACCCAGCCTCTGGCCCCACAAATGTCGAGCACCTGCTCAGGGTTTGTGGGTTGGTGATCAGACCTTGCAGGGCCTCTTCCCTCCACTTGGAGGACTCTGCAGCCTGCTTCAGGCTCTCCCTTGTCTCCAAGTGTGTAGCCCCAGGGCTCAGAGCTGGTGTTTGCTGGACTGGACCCAAAGGTATTTCTCCTGGGCATCAGGCCTTCTGTCTGTGGTGTAGCGGGCAGCCCCAGGAAGAGGGAATCCACTCCCAGGAAGTTTGTGGCAGATTGGACGTTTCCTGTTTTCTGAGCTCTTAAATGATTTGTAGTCTGCCTGACATGACTAAAATAAGACAAAGGAAACCTTTGAGACTTGCTTAAAAATGGACACTAGACTATTAACCAGTCCCCATCCTCAAACTGTACTCAGAGGAGAAGAGGCGTGGCATGCTGGCTGCAGGAGCTGCAGGGCCTTTACGTGCAAGCTCCACCTATTGTGTGCACCACATGCCCCGCCAGGTAGTTCAGATAAACCAACATTTACAGAAATGTAAGGTACCTAAAGACCATTCTAGAGTTTCTCTGAGAAATAAATGACTTACTAACATAAACATAATAAGTCATTTTTAAGACTTACCATTCTTGATTTCTCTAAATTGCTTTATAAGCCAGCACTGATCAGTTCTGACTCATCACCCAGAGTACAGATGGTTTCCTTAGCAACCTCACAAAAGATAGTACTTGAAACTTCTTTCTCCATCAAAACCCAAAGAGGTGTATAAAATGTTTAAGTACCAGTTTCAAAGTAAAAATTATTTCAGATTTTCCCTGTTAGGTTAGCGGAAAATAAAACTTGCCCTAAAAGGGATCTTTCCTCCATATCTTGGCTTAACATTTTTGGAAGGGGGCAACCTTAGAGCTTTTCATGCTTTTGATTTACTCATGCCATGGAAATAATCAAAAGCAAATGTCTGTTTTGCCCTTATTCCAGGTCTTGGCTTTTATTTCCAGAGCGAATTACTTTGGCATTCCTGTTCAGAACAGGGGTGTGCTCTGTTACCAGAGGCCTGTGCAGAAAGCACTCCTGCCGGCCAGGCTGCCTCTGGGAAAGGCTGGGAGCAGGAGCTGGAAATTCACTGTGATGAAACTCTCCAGTTTCATCCTTTTTGCTTTGGTTCCAAACGAGTTCAGCCATGTGGCTCTAGGCTCTTCAGAGAGTCACTGAGGGCTGATACACTGAATGGCTGCTGGGCGAGAAAAGCCAGCCTTCCCTGGAGCATCTTAGTGGTCACACCTGGCTGAGACATCTGAGCCACTGTGTCAGGCTCTGGGATACCAGGAGCAGCCACTGGCTTTGGGCTCTGACACTAGAAACCCATTCACCGTGTGGGCTTTCTTGGATAGCAAGTGGCACCTCTGAATGGTCGCAAGTACTGAAGGGCAGGGTCACTGCCAGGCGTGTTTGCCCACAGAGTGTCTGCTTTGAGCCATGGCCGTGCTCTGCTGGGCAGGCTGCAGCTGGGCAGCAGGCGACTTCAAGGCCCTCACAGCTGCTGTGGAGCTCCTGATCCAGGAAAAGTGTCAGAGCCGTAACATTTTAAGAAGCCACGTTGGCAGGCAGAGATGGGATAACCTCATGTTCCCTGAGGGCCACAGACAGCCTGGCAAGTGAGCAGAGGTCATGCAATCTGTAGCCCTCACCAGCAGCGCGCCATGTGCAGACCACAGAAGAGGCCACATGCAGCTGCAGCACTTAGGAAGAGCTGATCCATGCTCACTGCCAGTGCGGGGGAGCCAGGAGCCTGAGCTGAGCAAGGTCACCTCTAGGCCTTGTTCCTGGGCTTTGAAATAGAGGACCAGTGTAGATCATTGATGCCCAAATGATAACAAAACTCAGGAACCTTTTTCTAGAGTGAAACTAGACATGGAAACCCAGTATGTAGGGCGGAGAAAGCAGTTTCTCTGGGAGAGGCATGGATGTCATGGACTCCTGGGTCCCACCTGAACAACTCTGAGCAATGATGCTGTGAGGAACCCAGTTTTATTACAGGGCAGGGAGAGGGGCACCCCAGAACCCCCAAACCTGCCTGCTCTAAATAGGTTCTGCCATCTGCCACATCAAGACAAAACATATAGCCCTTTAATGGAAAGGAACTTTAATACAATTAGCGTGTAATATAGGCAAGACGAAGAATATAGTTTCCCAATCAAGCACCCACAGTTACCCATCCCCTCGTAGGTAAAAGTCCATCCAAACAGGATTGGCCCAAAGCAAGGCCTGAAAGCCTGCCACAAGTCTAAGGTACCTTCCAGCAGGGACCCATAGAACATGGTCAGAAACAGACAAGTCTGGGAGGAAAAGAGCACAATCAAAGTCAAGATAAAAGCTGCCATTGTTAACCTCCCCACGGGTCTCTCACCCACATCTATTTCACTCAGCTCAGGATCAAGAAGCAAGCGCAGTTTCTTCACATGTCTCTCTGCTCCACATGCCTCCTCCAGGTCTCCTCCTGGCACTCCATCCTGCTTCCTTCCTTCCTTTGTCTCCTCTCCAGCTTCTCCTCCCTGCTCAGCTCCACCCTCCCTTGGGTGGGGCAGGGAACCTGGAACCTCCCCTTTCTGGGCCCCACCCTATTACAATTTGAACCCCACCTGATGCTCTCAAGCCCCTTTGGGCTTGTCACCAGCTCCTCTGTGGCTCTTTCCCAGGGGCTGGCAGCACTGGGCAGTGGCACTCAGGAGTCTCAGGTGTAACCTGCTGGGAAATCAGAGGGAACTGGACAGGTGGGCACACCTTTAAGACTGGAAGTGAAGAGGGCCGGGGTGAGGGGCCATCCCCAACATGTTGGAACAAGACTGAATCCTCCTCCCTTTTGATGGGCAGGCAGCATCCAGGCAGACTGCTTCCTTCCATCCCCTGCCTCCCTATTGCAGGCTGCCAGAACTGCTGTGAAACAGCTGGCTCAATGGAGCTCTTCAAGATAGCTCTTTGCTTCTTAAGTACATTAATATTTCCCAAAGAGGCCAAAATTAGAGTTGGTGGAAAATTCATCTCCTGTAAAAACACCATTGTGGTGATACTCACTGAGGAAGGAAATCCCTTTGCCAAAAGCAAAGGCTGAGAGCAATTTTTGAATAGAGACCTGTGGTCTGGCCTAGGACCACAGATGGAGAAGAGAACGCTTAGCTTTTTTGTTTGTTTCTTAGAATGAGCAGGCCGGTTCCCTGCTCCAGTGTGTCCTCTCTGCTCTGTAACATGAGGAGGGAAGTGGTCTTTTCCAGACCAAGTTCCCTACACTAAAGACTCCCGAAGCCTTTGTCACAGCAGCTTAGTTTTCTAGGCAAGCACATACGTACCTTGGGAACTCATCATGAATTTTTAAAGTGAATAGGATTTTTACACGATTGGCTACATCTGGGGCTCATTTACGATGCATTTGATTAATAACTTTTCCACATTTACGCAGCAGCTGTGCACACCTCATTGTGGGGAGCCAATTGATGAACCCTTGGCCTGTTGAACAAAAACGTGATAGACCCCCAGAGCCCATGAATGAACTTGAGGGTCAGTTCTGTATTCCTAACCTCCAAATGGAGCCATTGCTATGTCATTGCCTCTCTGCCCCTTTGTGACACGGGAGTCCCCCAGCAGCGACTCAGGCCTCCTACCCACATGCTCACCTGTTCTCACCTCGTTCTCCCTGCCAAGGTGAGCAGCAGTTAAGAGAACCCAAAGGAGGATAACTGTTAACATATCAAATGCTCTGTTTACTCTCAAGGTTCTGGACATTAAAATACTGTTAATATGTCTATTTCTCCATGCGTGGGATTCTCAGAAGCTTGCCTTTTGCAGAAAAATCTCAAGTAAAATCAGATGCAGCCAGAAAGGCAAAAGATAGCAATAAGACAGTAAGCTCCCTGGAATTTTTATTGTTTATATATCTTTATAAATATTTGTCACTTATAAAATGACTTCCCTGTATTTGTCTCATGAGTAGAAATTCATCACCAATAAATGGTCTCAAATCATTAAATTTAGCTGCATTGAGAGGTTCAGTTACTGCATAACTTAGTAGCTCATTGGTTACCAAGATCCCCCTACTATTTGAGTTAATAGATTGAGATGCTCGGTTGCTCTTGTTGCCTAGCAAACGTGGTCACTTGACAAGCTTCTGAGGACACTCCTGGCACTGTTGCTGGGCCCCTGCGTGATTTCTCATGCCATTGCACATGCGCCTGGCGGGTGCAGGGTTTCGGTTCCTCCTTGGCCAGTCTGAGGCCCACTAGACTAGTTCTCAGACCAGGAATTGGGTTCAGAGGAATTACATGATTTAGCAATGCTGAATTCAAACAGAACTCACACTAGTCTGGCCCTCCGGTCTTGTCCTGGACCACAACACATACTGGTGAACCCCTGTAATCATGTCTCTGACGTGCTCAGCCTTGACAGTCAAGGCCTGGAAGAACAATGACCAGGACCCCCACTTTAGCTCCGAAGGAAGTAAGTAGGCTAGTGGGCTCAGGGGTGCTAACTGGGCTCCAGGACTTGATGGGATGTGTCTAAGAGCAGGGACTTTGTTACACCCCCCACCCCCCGACTTGGGTGACAGGTGTCTGAACCAGAAACTGACTTTTGTTGTCCTGTTTTGCAGTTCCATGCACTCTCTTCTCCTCAGTCTCCTTTCCCTACCACCCCCACCTCAAGGCGGGCCCTGCACCGGACACTGTCAGACGAGAGTATTTACAGCGGCCAGAGGGAGCACTTCTTCACCTCAAGGGCTTCGCTCCTGGACCAAGCTCTCCCCAACGATGTCCTCTTCAGTAGCACGTACCCGTCTCTCCCCAAGTCTCTTCCGCTGCGGAGGCCTTCATATACCTTGGGGATGAAGTCGCTGCATGGTGAGTGTGTTTCCAGCGGCCATTAAACAGCCCTGCTGCTGATGACCAGTGTCCCCAGAAACTGCCGCCACCCAGTTGCTTAGAGAATGACTTGGTGCGTAGAGGGCCTCGTCCTGCCCATCCCCTTACCTGACCCCTCATCTGTGTTCCAGTCTGCCTGGTACAGACATTTCAGCCTCACCAGACCCAGGATGCTTGTAAAATTACAGATCCCCAGGGCTTGCCCAAGACTGGCTGGATTTGAATGTCCACAGTGAGTCTGGGAATTAGTTTTTGCCAAATATCCCATTTGCTGTTCTGACTGGACAAATGACGAACACTAGAGTAATTTTTTCTTAGACTTGTATCCACAGGCTCCCCCTAGCACCATCAGAACCCAGACTTTGCTCTTATCTGTCTGTCCCAGGTGGTGGGAACCGTGCCTGTGGTGTCAGCCCTCACATGTGGACTCACTCAGTCTCGTCCCATGAGCAAACACGTAATATGTTAGGGAAAGGCTCGCTGGGGACAGCACCTCCATTCCAGCCATAGGTTCCTAAATGCCTCCTTTCTTCTGTGACCTCACCAGATCCCAGTTGTATGAAGGCCCACATTCTGGGGCTGTGCATTTAAATGTGTTCTTTTCCTTTTTCCAACCTTTGTGTACCCCCACTCCGGGCCTCCTCGCTATGGCCTAGACCGTGACTTCTGTGGAGCTGTGCTCCTGCTTGTTGCACATGTGACTGTGGCCCCACATTCCTGCTGAGAATGTGGGGCCACATATCTCCCTGTCTACTCATAGGCACATTTCATATCTCCCTGTCTACTCATAGGCACATTCCTTTCCCTTTTGCTTCTCTGGAACAGTATTTTCTTTGAATCACTTGCTTGGCTAGTTTGTTTTCTTCCTGCATCATTCTTGAGCTCTCAGCCCATTCTGATGAATGTTCCTGCACTGTCTCCATCCTGCTCATGGCCCCCTGCAGTCCCTTCCCCTTCCATGGCAGCCATCACTCAGGCATCATGCCTGCTTCCTCCCCACCTCTGATTGCAGATGGAACTGGCTTCTCTCTGGTCTAAGAGGTCACCCCAATGACCTTGTAGACAGGCCCGGTGAAAGGTCTCTGCATGTGCCATGCCAAAGTAGACCCTGCCTTCTAGAAGCTTACATTGAAGAGGGCACCCCAGACATCCTACTCTCACACATCCATTGTCCAGTGAGGAAGCCAGGGGTTGAAGGCAGCAGAGCCGACATAACTGTGGGAAGGGTAGGGAGGCCAGGCTGCCCTCTCTGAGTGCCCTCTAGCACTTTCTTGCTTCCTGAGCTGAGCTGCTCTTGTTGGGCTAAGCCCTGAGCCCTGGTCGCTATTGGTATGAATACCACTGCAGTGTGATTAGGAAAAGGGAAATGACAACTTCTTTTTTTCCCCCATATGGAAATTTGGGCCCCTGATATAAAAGGGCAGAGGGCTGTGAGTGACACACAAAATTGTCTGTTCCCCCTACTTAGCCTTGGTGGGAGCAAGTTTAAATAGAACCGAACATTTAATATCTGGCAGTTTTTGTTGATTGCCATTTACTCATAATTTTGCTAATTTTCAGCACATTAATAACTAGCAGCTGCACTTCAGAGCAGTCCTTTATGTAATTTGAAAGGGAAAACAAGCACTAAATATACTCTGGTTTACCAGGCTAGCATAATTGATGAAATGTTTTAACTCCTTGTAAACAGGTATTTCTGGAGTGACTGATAAGATCTTAACGGATAGCTTCACCTTTAGCCTTGTCTTGGCAGGGATTTTACTGTTACAGTCACATTCCGAGGGTGTCCTTTCTCTGCCCTAGTTTTCACCCCGTCTACTGCCCTGTTGATGGCATTTACTTTTCCTGAGCTACAGCTTCCTGGCCCCTCCAGCCCTTCCTTTCTGGCCTCCACATGCATGAACAGTGTGGCATGGCCTCAAGTGGCACAGAGTGGCCTCCTGCTCCCTACCCAGGCTGCACAAGGGTTAGTTGTTAGGATGATTTAATATTTGAATCTGAAATATTGTGAGCGTAGCAGGGACTCCGGATGTTGGACTGCTGTAATCCAAAACCAATCCTTGGAGTTCCTTACTGTGTCCTTGGGAAGGAGAATAGTGCCAGCACCAGCTGTAAAGTCACCTTCCTCTGGTAACTGTGCGGGTATCCAAGGACCGTCATGTGATCTGACCTGGTTCTGCCACCACCACAGGCACTGCCAACCAAGGAACCAGTGGGCCATCTCTGGGACCTCGAGCAGATGGCACTGGGGCTGCGGCTGTCCCTCGTCGCTCCCAGGGACACTGGAAGTCCTCAGAGAGGGCAGGTCGGATCCCAGGTCCTAGTCCAGACAGAAACAAGCCTTATTGTCCCCTGATATAGTTATCAGTAGGCTTCCCTGGTCAGACTCCAAAACACTTTTCTGGTGAAAAGCATCTTCGTCCCAGCCTGGGGCCCTCAGCTCTAGGACGGGCAGGGAGCCCTGGAGCTGCCCCAGGTCCCACTGTAGACAGACAGCTCCCACAAAAGCACATTCCCCCTGTGTACCACTAACTCTTCCATGACACACATTACAGGTCATTAAAAAGAAAAAGATTTCAAATTGGTGGAATCCATTTCCTAGCTCAGCTTTAGAATAGCCACCAGTGGCCTGCTAGCAGCCTATTCCTGGTAACGACTGACTTGCAGATCTCCTGGACACCAGGAATTAGCTTTTCCCTCATCCCTTCCTTTAGGAGAGTTCTCCGCCTCGGACAGCTCCCTCACCGACATCCAGGACACGCGAAGGCCCATGCCTGACCCCGGGCTGATGCCCTTGCCTGATGCTGCTGCGGATTTGGATTGGTCCAACTTGGTGGATGCTGCCAAGGCCTATGAGGGTGAGTCTACTTGAAGACCCAGGTAGAGCAGGTGACTACTCCCCCGGTCATTTCCATTCCCTCTGCTGGTCTGGACACTGTGCAGCACCCGTGCTTCCCTGGCATGGCCAGGAACCAGTAAGAGTCATTGAGCACGGGGTAGGGATGTCTGTGGTGAGCGTCAGTCACAGGGAGCCTGGCGTTCCTCTGTGCAGGAACTCCCTGGATATGGGAAGGGCAGGGCTGGGGAACCCAGCTGCCACATGACTGAAAGGAAGATGCAGCAAGTCTTTCATCATATCATGAAGGTGTCATCGCCAAACACATTGTCTGTATGCTGGTACGCTGGTCCTGCTGGACCCAGCCCCGTCCTGACAAAAATTCAGTGCTCCCTTTGCCCTCATATTTCATCTGGCCCGTGTGGCCGGCACACTTTCTGCCTGCGCTGCTCCTCTGCCAGCTCAGGCCAGTGGGTCGTGAGTTTTTTCCTGTAATTTTTAGATACTGTTGGTGTATTTTGTTTTACTAAGATCTTCTAGGTACTTAACCATTTCACGGTTAAAATACAGTAATCACTTTCCATAAGATAAAAATGGGACAAGGATTCATCATTATGAGAAATATGCTCATAAGTTCATATTTTACAAAATTAAACAAGGAGATAAGCCGGAACCAGTCTCGGAAAGTATAGCGCCTAGACCATTAACAGAAAATGATTAGGAAAACTAAGTTCTCCTTTTCCTGTACCTTGGGAGATTTAATTTTATTTTCAGTAAGCCATAATATTAAGGCAAAATTTGACTTTGCAAAACCACAAGCAAATAAGTTAATAATCTGCCTTATTCTCTGTACCTTTGATAATTAAGAGAAAATATTTATGGGGAGGTTTTTAAAAATGCACAACTAGTGCATAAAGGAGAGAGCAAGTGAAAATCAAAGTGTTTCAGGGGAGTGAGAGGTATAATAGAGGCAAGTCATCCATTGTACGTTTATGGCCAGGATGGGTTGAGAGAAGCAAGTTAAGGTTGACTTTCCCTCACTGGATCTGTACCCATGAATGGCTGAGAATGCGCACTGGCCACGAACAATGTCGCCGTGTGCCCACGTGGCCTCCGTGTCTGTTGCTACATCTCACATGTAGCTGTGGGCACGACTAAATTCCCATCAATGTCATTCTGAAAATGTTCACATGTCGTCTGCTGTTTTAACTCATTACTATTTCCTAAATAGCCAGAATTTGCTGTGCCACATCAAACACATTAAGAAACAGGATCCCTGAATCTTTCACAGGCCAGCTCTCCAGCTGTGGGGAACTGGCAAGGGGGCGAGGCCTGTGCTGCAGAAGTATGAGAACACAGAAGGCCGTAAATGCCCTTTCTTGACCAGCTGACCTTATTCCAAGGTTGTCATTCCAAATTTTTTGATCCCAAAGTGTTCTCTACCAAATGAGGAGACTAGCAGATGATTGGTTTGGGAGTTCTTTTGTTTTTATTGTTCTTACTTGAAGAATTAAATGTAGCTATGCAGTCCAGCTCCATTATTCAGGGGGAGCTGAGCAGACCACAGAATGCAGAGTGGCCAGCAAGGAGTCCACATTCAGCAGACTGCAACTTCCTCAGAACTAACTAGATTTTAGATTTCAATTTTTTGGTCACTGCCCTTCATAGATGATGGTAATCATTCATTTTAAGTTGGTATATTTTGAAACACAGGGGGCGTGGACTTCATTTAAAGTCCACCAAGGTGGCCAAGCATCCCGAGGAAATGTACTTCAAGAAGCTGAACGCTGGCTCTTTGGTGTATTTTCTACCAAGTGGAAGGCCTTGGTCTAGAAGTTTGGCACAAGGCCCGTTTCCAGGGAAACATTTAAGAGTGCTACTTTGATGTGCAAGGGTAAAGGAGGACTAGAAACTGATGCACAGGAACTATTTTTAAAAGGGAGATTACAAATCTCCTGTCCTCACAGCTGAGACGGTAGTGGCTTCTCCCTGTGAGGGCCAGAGGCAAGGCCTGTGACGCATTCGTGCAGGTGACCCGGGTTGGCTGTCAGTGCAGTTATCTGCTGTTGCCTCTCAGTAGACAGGGGCCCAAGAAGTGGCCTGGTTCCAAAACACTGAATGGTTTCCTATCTACCTTCCAGTCCAGAGAGCCTCGTTCTTTGCTGCTAGTGATGAGAACCCTCGCCCCTTGAGTGCGGCATCCAACAGTGACCAGCTGGAGGACCAGGCTTTGGCCCAGATGAAGTCTTACAGCAGGTTGGTCACCCAGTGGCGAGGGCACCACTCTGTACCACGCGTCACCTCCACTAGTGACAGCAGATGTGGGGAAAAGGCGATGGAGGCCCTATGGATTAGCTGAATGAAGCTCATCACCGCAGTGCCAGACACTTCAGATCCTAGTTAGAACTCTGTAACTCAGTACTGTCAACAATTAAACTTCTTGATGACTTAAAGTCGTAATTACGAATATTCATTATTTTTAGTGCCATAATCTATGCCCTCAGGGCTTACTAGGTAAGGAAAATCATTTTTTTACAGGAAGAATCCCCGGGTTCCTGTGCAGTCAGTCCTTGATCTGGTTTTTGAGTCCTTCCCCAGCCATTAGTTGGTTATGTTTGTAAAAAGTACCTGGGTCTTAGCTGCTTCAGATCTCTGCTGGAGAACTGGGTCACCAGGATAGTTAGGATTATATGTAAAATAAAAAGTAAATAAGCAATAATTGGGGCCCAGAGGATTTTTTTATGCGTTAAGAGCACAGACTTTGACTTGTGTTTAGCTGTGCAGAGACTGACTTTTCAGATAATGAGGTTCTTGGATAAATGTGCAGTCCTGCATGTGAGAGCATCCAGCGGTCAGCTTGGAGTGCAGAGCACTCCTGGATACAGAATTTCAAGAATTTGAAACCTCTTCCCTTAAAACCTTTTGAGGGTGATTAGAATCCAGGTGTCTGTAAAACTTGGTCAGAAACAGTAATTAGGAAAAGGGAGGTTGGTATAGATTGTGCAACTATTCTGTGGGCTCACACATGTGGCCTTCACTCAGCGGAGAACTTGAGTGGTGGGTCATTTGTTACAAAAATAACAGGCGAGGCAGGACAGCAGCAGCTACCTGGAGGGGCAGGGAAGAGAGCCCTCAATGTACTTTCTTAGAATGGGGCCTCCAACAAAGAAAAAAGTCTGAGTGAGCAAAGAATGGTTTCCTGAAAAGGGATTTGAAAACAGTTCCTAAATCTCTGTAGACTCATAAGGCTCTTAGTTCAGGGGAGATTAGCAACTGCAAATGAAATTAAATGTTTTTTAAAAATCATCGGTGCACACACAGACAATTCATTCTGAAAACCTTCAGGCATCGAGATAGGCTAGTGAGAGCTGCTTCCATCCCGACCAGCTGCTTCAGCCCTTCGAGGGCTGGGACTCTGGGCTGGGGCCTGTGGAGGACTCCTACCCGCAGCCTGGGTGTCTGTTCGGCACCCCCTATTCAACCACATCGTTGGCCTTTGACCCCTCCAGATCGGCCCAGATTGTACCTTATCATCATGAGGTTGTAGACTACCACTGCCCATTTCCCTTTTAAAATCCATCCACTGTCAGCTTTTACAGCCTTGTGACACTCCATCCCACTCTGGGGTTTGCCTTGTGGGCTTGTAGATGTAAAATTAGCAGGAGACATTGCACAAATCATTTTGCATCTTTGATTTTTAAAGTAAAGACTGAAAATTCAGAGTCACTTCCTCTCCCCCTTTGACTTGTGGAAAGAGGAGTGACATGCCACCCCAGTGGAAGCCTCGAGATTCTCCGCTGTGTGATCCTGTAGTTGCTGCTGGCCAGCACGCACTGGGAAATGTTCTGCAGGTGAAGACAGTGGAGGAAGGAGAATGTCCAGGGTCTTCATTCCTAAGGCCCTGGAGGTAGGCGCTTGCCTGCCGTGCCATCTGTCCTGCCAGTGGGGTAGCCTTCTTGTCCTCTAGTTCGCCCTCCCTTGCTAGTCCACTACCAGAGCAATATATTTAAAATGAGAGCAAATAAGAAAATGGGCCGAATAATTTGCTAACACAGCAATAAAATAACAGAGAACTTAAGTCATTAAACTGAAAAGCTTTTGAGACATGCAATGTTTAAAATATTTTAAGCTATGTAGACTAGCTTTTAAAACATGAACCTGATGACTTAGACTGCCACTGGATATGTATACACAGACTCTTTTATGGGCAACTGGAGACCTGCCTAATCTCAACTCTTCCCCATCCTACATGCACACGCGAGAGACGCTCTCCTCCTCACAAAGTCCACCAGAGATAGGACTCATGATGCTGCTGGACAATTCTGTCTGCCAAAGAAGCGCCAGTTGTGCTGCCAGAGACCATTTTCACTTATTGTCCTATATTCTTTTGTGTGAAGATGCAGCATCTTCAACAAAAGAAGCTATTGATTGGCTGTAGCTCAAGCTTATTATTGCCTTTTGTTAAGATTACCATTTTTTTTTAAGTGAAAATGCACATTGGGTGGCCAGACTAATTTGCCATTGAAAACCACTTTATAAATACAGCCACTTCATTTAAAAAAAAAAAAAAAAAATGCCAAATCCAGCCATGGAGGCTCCTGCCAACATGGTCTTTTGTTTCTTATTCCCAGCAGTAAAGATTCCTCTCCCACTCTGGCTTCTAAAGTGGACCAACTGGAAGGTATGCTGAAGATGCTTCGGGAAGATTTGAAGAAGGTAAACGCGTGTCCTCAAGACAAATTGCCCAGTTTGTGCAAACTGTCCTTGAATTGTGTGAACCCTTTTTAAGCAGTGTCAGTACAGTAAGAGGTGGATGCTTTCCCTGTTCTTGGGACACACACCTTTAGGAGGCTGCTTGGAGCTCACTTCCCACTGACCACATGGTACAAGAAGGCCCTCACTGCCAAACACGGAGCCCCTTTTGTGACAGCCTTTAAAGCTTGGCCACCCTCCCCCAGCCTCCCCACCCTCGTCTAGTCCAGACTCACCTGTCACCATGATGCTTGCACATTAAAAGGTCTGAATCTTGGTTGTTTTCTTAAAGTGGCTTTGACTGTTTGAAACAGCAGCCACCAAAACAGTAGTCTAAAATTGCAGATATCCTTATTAACAAAGACATTAAAATGCACAGCAAAATATTTACATTCCCACATAAACCTGTAGTGAACCTCTGGAAGCGCTGGGCTCTGGGTCAGCCCCCAGTCAGCTAGAGTAGCTCACACCTGACACCAGGCCATGCACACCGCGGTGCAGTAGAATGAAGAATGGAAATGGGCCAAGGGTCAAACAGATCGCTACTTCTAGCTGTGGGCTGAGGCGGCCCCCCTTAGTTCTTTTCTGCTCTGCTCTACCTCCCAGGAAAAGGAAGACAAAGCCCACCTTCAGGCCGAAGTTCAGCACCTGAGGGAGGACAACCTGAGGCTGCAGGAAGAGTCCCAGAATGCCTCTGACAAGCTGAAGAAGTTCACGGAATGGGTCTTCAATACCATAGACATGAGTTAGGGGAGGCTAGGTGGACAGGAGGAGGGTGCCCTCCCGTGCGTGTCTGGAAGCCCCTAGCCATGCCATTGAAAGCATTCTCCAAGTGCCCTCCCTGCACCCTACTTTGCCCCCCTTCAGGGAGTGCACAACACAATTGCAGATCAACAATCATTATCTGCCTTTTGTAGAAAAGAAAAACAAAAAAAAGTAAATAAAAATTTTAAAAAGTAAAATAAAAGTTTAACTGCTAAAATGTGAATGTCTTTATTTTTTGCACAATTATCTTTATCTGTTATGTATTTAAAAAGAAACTGGGCCTGGGCCCAGGGTCCCCCACCACCCCCCAGGCCCATCTGCCACTCTTTCTTATCTATTTCAGGTAACCCAAGCTTTCCCTCCTCATCCCAACAAATGTCATTGTTCCTAGGAATATAAAGTTTTTTAAATTGTTTCTTTGGGGACGGGGAGGGGTGCTTCCTTATTACCCCATTCCTAAATGCCTGGAGAGGGAGGTGCCCTTAGAAAATGCCCACCTCCCTTGAATGAGTTGTGCATGAGCTAGCGCTGTTTGTATCCATCTTATAGATAAGATCTGCAGGACTGGGATTAACAATAGCAAGTGAGGGACCAGGAGCGAGGCAGAGACCGTGCCTGTGGCCACGCTCCATCTGTCCTTCCTTCCCCAGGGAGAAGGACCCAGGTGCTCCTCAGCGCTAAAGCCCTTTCTTAATCTCGTAAGGCCCACTAACTTGAAATCAGCCTGTCCACATTCATTGGTATCATAATTCCTCTAACTCAAATCTTACTTGGATACATTTTGGTCAAAAGGATAGTTAAAAATGTGACAACATTGGGTTTGTTAGCTGCTCAAAATTGGCACTTATAGACAAATCAGTCCTTTTCTCCAAAGCAAGACTTCGCCAGTATTGTAACTAAAAGTGAATGTCGAATTGTGAATTTTAATACTTGCTTAGGAGCAATGACTGTGACTAGAATGGGCTTTTGATCCTGCATGTCCCAGTGTGCACTTGACGCACTGCATTTTCTGCATCTTTGTGTGGCCATCCATAGGTGCCGACTGCAGAAATGACTCGTGCTCTGTTGTCCTGTCTGGAGATGTTGCCTCCTGGAACACCTGGGCCCTTGTTCCAAGGCCCTCAGTCCTGCAGAGCACAGAGACACTGGCCCACTGGTGTTGAGAGCACCAAGGGGAGCCCCTGGTGGCCTTGTTTCTTGCCTTCATAATTGTCTCTAACCTGACCCCTAAGACCCTTCTGTGGTGACTCCGGTCTAAGGGAACATCCAGCAGCCTAATGACATCTGCTCAGAAGCTCCCTGTCCCAAGTCATCTCAACTCATTCCTCTCTCCATCCCTGAAAGAAATGGGGGTGGATTTTCCTCTCTCCTCCCCTTCTGTTGCCTCCACCACCAAACTTTTATGCTACAATTTCATTCATGATTGTGATTTCTCCATGGGATTTTTCTTTTTCTTTTTCTTTTTTTTTCTGGTGACATTCCTATCATGGAAATAGGAAGATTTCAGAGTGCTTTGTAAAGTCTCCCTGGTCTGGCTCTTCTCTCTGACTGGTATGAAGGAGATTGTACATTGCCGGATGCCTCTTTGTAAATGAGAACTATCGCTAACATCCAAGCATTCTGAAGTCTTGCTTATCCGAGTTTAGTTTCTATTTTGTTTTACTTTTGTTGGGGACTTGGGGCAAGCTATTTATTAGAGTTTTGCAACAGAGTTCTTGTTTGAAGCCTTTAAAGACTACTTGTAAAATTCAAACAATAAAATTCATTTTAAATGCTCTTTTAAAATGATTTTGTGTTATTGCTTGACGTTTTCTTTTTTGAAGGACCACCTTCCTTCTATCTTTCCTTTTTCATCAGGCCCCACTGGTACTAAAGATGATTCATGAACGTCTCTGCCCCTTTTAGAATTTTAATAAGCTTTTTCACTCTGTCCACATGTCCATAGAGAATTCCTATGCTTCTCTGCTTATGATTTAATATTCTCAGAGTCCTTTATAATTAGTTCCCCCTTCATTATCCATGTGTGGATTTTCCATAACATTTTCATTCCCCGAGACCAGCACATTTTTGGACTGCCTCTACTGCATCTCTCAACGTTACATGTTGTGTGCTTGGGGAATACAAATGCCTGTTAATACTAGGCTGTGCAAAATATAATTAGAAAAGTTAATCTACTGAAAAAAATCATAATGCATTCCAAAACCAAACAGATCCAAATTTTTTGTATCTGCCACGTCACTGTTCTTCTCCAGTGGTGCAGCTAATTGAGAGCTGACAGTAGAGTTTCTTTCCCTTATTTGATTCAACATTTCTACAAATCTAGAATCACAAGACAGGATAACACTGTATGCCACAAGATACTCTGATTAACAAGGTGTGTTTCGGCCATGACTCTTACCTGGTTTGGAGACTTTACATAATTTCTGAAGCAAGTACTTGGCACATGGGTTGGAAGGTGCTTGGAGAAGATCCCACTGGCCTTGCTTGATGGAAGGTCTTCATCACAGAAGCTGACTAGAGGGGCTAAGGGACTGCACTCCAGATCTGCTGCAGGTGATGAAATGGACTGGGTTGGATTACTTTTTTCCCATTGAAATAACACTGATTATAAGTTTTGGGTACATCAGAAACCAACATCTGCATATATATACTATAAATTCACTAAAAGTCCAGTTCTATCCTTTAGCATACACTTGACCCCTTTTACTTGATTTACCTGTCCTCCTCCCCCCTTTTGGTGACCACTAATTTGGTCTTACAGTGTACAATTTTGCTTTTTTTTTTTCTCTCTGTAAAACATGAGTAAAATTAAACAGTGCTCGTGATTCTCTTTTATTTTAGAGACAAAAATGATAGCCGAAGAGCAAAGGAAGTAGGGCCAGCAAGCTTAAGCCTTTGCCTCTTGTTAACTATAATGATGACTTGAACACATTCCAATATCATAGTACAACATTCCAGCAACTGTCTGGTGCTCCTTCCCCAGAATGAATGAAATTGAGATGGCAGTACAGGATGGCAGGCACACCTTGGGCAAAAAACACGTAGCCAATAATGACTTGGGCATTGTTATACATGAATTGTGTGATCGTAAAAGAATGATACCACAGTAATGTGGGCTATCTTTTCCCTATATGAGTTAATGCCACTGATAGCCTATTTATAAGGAATCATCGTACTCTGATGGAAAGGGCATTTGCCTTAGACTAGGACTCAAAACCTGTCTAATGTAGAGCACCTGTGTCTTTAAGTAAATAACTTGATCTCATTGAGTCTGGTTTCTTCAACTGGTAAAATAGTTTCATATATTGTTTTAAGAATTAAATGCAGTACATATCGAAACACCAACAATGCCTTTTTTAAGGAAATAGAACAATTATCACATTTATATGGACCCCAAATAGCCAAAACAATCAAGATAAAAGAAGAAAACTGGGAGCATCACACTTCCTGACTCCAAAAATATTATACAACAATAGTAATCAGAACAGTATGGAACTTGAACAAAAAACAAAAACTCAGACCAATGGAACAGAACTGAAAGCCCAGAGAGAAGTTCATATAAATATGGACAGCAGATTTTCTATAAAGGAATTAAGGCCATACTAGGGAGAAAAGACATGACTTGTTAATAAGTGGTGCTGGGAAACAGGGATAACCACATCCAAAAAAACAAAGACCGACCCATATTTAACACAATGAATATTCACTCAAAATGGATCATAGATTTGGACATAAGAACCAAAAACAAAGTCTTGAAGGAAAATATAGGGACACGCTACAAAACATTCACCACAAAAAAGGAAACAGCCCCAACAGCAAGAGGTTAAAAAAAATAAACAAGCGGGACTATAGCAAACTTAAAAGCTTTTGTACCTCAAGAGAAACCATCCAAGAACAAAAAGGAAATCTACAGAATTTTAAAAAAATAATTGCATGCCATACATCTGACAAGGGCTTAATCTCCAAAATTTACAAAGTACTTACACAGTCCAACAATAAAGAAACAAAAGACCCAATTAAAAAATGAGCAAAGGACCTCAATAGACACTTCTCTGAAGAAGACATTCAGATGGCCTACAGACATGAAAAAATGTTCAACATCATTTATAGGAGAAATGAAAATTAAAATCACACTGAAATACTACCTCACCCCTGTGAGAATGACCCACAAGAAAAAGAGCAGTATTAACAAATGTTAGTGAGGTTGTGGTTAAAAAAAAAAGGGACTGTTATCTACTGTTGGTGGGAATGCAAACTGGTACATTCCCTGTGGAAAAATGGTATGGAGGTGTCTCAAGAAAATTAAAATGGGGCCTCCCCTGGTGGCGCAGCGGTTGAGCACTGGGTTGCAAAGCTGCCCACAGCCTCTGCAGCACCAGTTCGATCCCCGGCTGCTCCCCGGCCACCGGAGGAGGGTCCCACATGGCGTGCAGACCTCTCCTGCCGCCCGCTGCTCCCCTCAGCAGTGTACTTCAGTCCTTCTGCCTGCTCTGCTCCCCGCTCTGGCTCTGGTGAATTCTCTCACCCTCCCGCGCTTCTGACTGTACCCAGTGCTTGTAGAAATAAATAAATAAATCTTTAAAAAAAAAAAAAGAAAGAAAATTAAAATGGAAATCCCATCTGACCCAGCAATGTTGCTATTAGGTATGTATCCTAATAACATGAAAAATCTAGGACGAAAAGATCTTTCTACACTTATGTAAATGGTAGCATTGTTTACAATTGCCAAATCATGGAACCAACCCATGTCCTTCAACAGATATATGGATGGAGAAACTGGCACATATATTCAATGGAATATTACACAGCTGTGAAGAAAGTTGAAATGGTGGCATTTGGGACAACTTGAGGTAATTATGTTGAGTGAAAGATCAAAAAGTGAAAGATTTCAGATAATTTCACTCATCTGCAGAATATAAATACTCTTAAAACAATTACATGCAAAGAATAGAAATAAAAATTTGAATTCACCAAGAAAGAAGATAATGATTACCAGATGGAATAGGGAAAAGGGGGTGAGGGTTGGAGAGTGAGGCAGATGTGGTATGAGCACTAGTGTTCTCGTGAAGGCTAAAAAAGAATTAAATGGGACCATAATTGTAAAACCAGTGACTAGCAAATTATGGACACTCAATAAGCACATCTGCCTTTGGCCTTTGTTTCTAATATGTTAATACTTTATTGTATTCCTAGGACAGATTATCAGTGTATTAATGGAGTATGATAAAATCAGAATAAGCTTGTCCATTATGTTTAATATCAGTCAGGTGCTTGTAACCCTTTGCTGTATGTTTTATAACTGACTTTCAAGCCTGAGCTTGCATCTGAGTAACTTGGTGGATTTGTTCAAGCACACACAGGTCATTGGGTCACATCACCAGGATCAGTGATTTTGCAGGTCTGGGCTGGGAACTTAGTATTTTCAAGGAAATGATTTAGAAGTTGGGCTTTCGAAGAATTTCAAAGAATAGGAGGCTGTCCATTCCCACTGGTAATTAAAAGTAGGCACTACATGGCACTTAACCATATCCAGGAACCCAAGTTTTATTTTGACATTATTTTGACATTATTTTGACCACAGAATACCTTGTAGGGGTAAACGGGCTTAACTGACATCTAAAAAGAAAGTATTTATTTCTCTTTACTAAAAAGGTCACTTACAGTCCCCTTTGCATGAGATCTTCTTCTGCTTTACTTTCAAATTCACGTGCTACCTGGATGGAACTAGATCGTCCTCACCACCATTAATGACAAGAGCCTACTCAGAAAGGAATGACCTTGGTGACATTGGGGGGCTGATAGTTTGGATGGCGGTGCTGCTGGGGAGAGCAGAGCCTGGGACGGTGGAAGAGCTGGGCCCTCAGTGGGGAGCCACATGAGGGCACAAAGACTGGGATCCTGGTTCTAGGCTGGAGTTTGCAGCTCCAGGCTCAGCCTTCCACATTCAGGCAGTGTCTCCATCCAGTCGCCGTGATCCCACCAAACCTCAAGGTTACTAGGTGAAGCATTTCCCCACAGACCTGCTGCAGACTGAGCAAATCTTCCCCTAATCATGCTGCATAACAGCCTACTTGCTCTGCTCTGGCCAGAGAAGGAAAGGTTGCATATCATCGGTATCTATTAAATAAACTGCCATAGGCTGTCTTCTGCAAAGATCATTCTAACCTTGCTTTTATTTTCTGCTGCTCTCGCCTCTCGCCTCTTACTGCTCTCCTCTCTGCAGTTCTCCTGCCTCTCCCCCAGCCTGATAGCTGTGTGCTCCCTAGGTTCCTTGTCAGATCAGCCGAAAGGTCCTTCAGCCTTTAAAATCCAGTATTTCCTCCTGTCTTGCCTTCAAGCACCTGAGTCATCACACCTGAGACCCAAGAGAGCTTTAACTTTTCCCTTCTCTCATTATACCTCTCATTAAACCCCGTCAGCTTGCCTGTAGTCCCGTAACAGGCATAGCTCAAATTTCTTCCATCACTGACTCTCAATGAGCACATCTCATTATTCCTCTTAAACAGTGCCTCTGCCAGACACAGTCCCGCCCTTAGACCTGTGCAGCCCACTTTCCTCTAACGTGTACACTCGTGACCCATTCGCAGCCTGAATCATCTCCCAGACAGATTACCCTAAACTCTGGTCCCTTACTCGGTGTCTTTTGACAAATGCCTCCTTAAGGGATCTTGTCATGAGCCTCTGTTATTCCTCTCCCTTAGTCAAAGTACTGTGTCCTTGGAAACACATTGCACTCACTACTCATTTTTAAACATTTTACACATTTTACATGTTTACACATTTTAAACATCTTGTTGGCCCACCTTGGAACTCATAATGAGCCCCCCCACACATACTCCCAGTTCATTTCTATAATCCAGCATTTCAAATAGCTATCCTCCAATAAAGTCCAGTACCTTCCACCAAAGTAGAAAAGGCTCAGGAGAGCATGGAGAACCCATGAGCACACTCATGCAACCCGCTCCGCAGGCAGATGTTTGAGTTGGTTCTTTGGGATCAAATCACCAAGCCCAAGCCATTTCTTCTCCAACCCAGCTTCCCATCCTACACACTCTCTAACACCTACCCTGTGTTCCTGGGAATTAAAACTCTTAGAAAATACATTTTAAAGACTTTTTTCCAAGTTCAAATAACAAACTTAGTGACTGGTAAAGTCACCTGGTGGTGGCCCTTTAGCTACTTAGTGACGAGGAAGGATGGGTTGTAGCTCAACCTAGTAATTTTTCTAAAGAGCTTAAGGGCATTGAAAGCAGTTACTTCTCTGAGGAAACTTAAACATTGGTCTTCAATTATAAGATAATGAATGTGCTCAGCAAGCTCTCGTTTTAGTTGGTAGCAAGATAAACTCAGCTCAGTGTAGGCATATTTCAAATTAATGGGGCTGTGCCTATTAAAACATGTGCTGTAAACACAGTCTAACTACAAGAATTTCTAGCTGAATTAGAAGTAGGACTTCACTTACAGACACTAGGCCCAAGCAGTTCCACTCCAAAAAGAAAAGAACTGGCAGAGGCTAGGAAGGGGAAATCTCCAAACTGCTTGCTCTTTGATATACCATGGTGTGAAGGAGAAACAAGGCTTAATCTTTGTATTCTAGAGGCAAAACTGCGACCAGGGAATGTGAGTTGCAGGAAATGGATTTTGTCTCTGAGACAGGTGATCTGTGATGATTGGGCAGGTTCCTAGACAAGATGCCAAGAACTAACAAATTAGTGTAGGAACCACAGCGGAGATACATGGGTAGTTTGGTGGAGGGCAAGTAGAAATGTGCACATATTAAAAAGCAAAATATGTTACCCCCCAAATTAAAAACTTCAAAAAATATTTCCACTATATATAAAATATATCTGCTCCCCCCATATTTATTGCAGCATTATTTCAACAACCCAGACCTGGAAGCTACCTAAGTGTCTGTTGGTGTATGAATGGATAAAGAAAATGTGTTATATGTCCACGATGGAATATTATTCAGTCATGAAAAAGTAGATGCTGCCAACAGATTGGTAGTTGCCAAAGGTGGAGAATTGCAGGGTGGGAGGTGAAATTGTGGCAAAAGTATAAGATAAATAAATCCTGGGGATGTGATGTATATAGCACAGTGATTATAGTCAACAATTTTGTGTTATATATTTGAATGGTGCTAAGAGAATGGATCCTAAAAGTTCTTATAAGAAAAAATTAACGGTAGTGATGGATGTCTACTAGACTTAGTATGGTGATATTTTGCACTATATTTAAATATGCAATTATGTTGAACACCTGAAACTAATACATGTCAATTATAATCTCAATTTTTTAAAAAGGTGCCATAGGAGACATGAAAACTACTTCTCCCCATTCCTCACTGGGTCATGGGGGCAAGAGCAGGCCCTTTTCAAATCCTCTGCTCATTTCCCTCCCCCCTATGCACGGTTCTGGGTTTCACCAGGTGCTGACAGCTCCCATTTTTCTCACCGGCTTGGCCTGAGTGCCATCAGAAGAGACCATCAGGAGCCTCCCTGGTGGCGCAAGGGGTTGAGTCTCAGTACTATGAAGCTATTGGCAGCCATTGTGGCACAAATTTGATCCTCGGCCGAGGAGCAGACCCACATGGCACAGCAGACCTCCCGTCTTGCCCGCTGCTCCCCTCAGCAGTGAATTTCAGTCAGTCCACCTGTTGTGCTCCCCACTCTGTCTCTGGTGAATCCTCTTACCACCTTGTACCTCTGGCGTGCACCCCAGCTCTTATATGCAAAAAAAAAGAAAGGAGACCGGCAGAGGGAGTTAACCTCTCCTCCAGCTCTTCTTCTCCACCAAGATCAAGAATCTCCACCCAAAATTCCTGGCAAAGACTGACAACTGGAGGTTCTGAGAGGGACCCAGCCCAAAGGACCAGGGCCCCAGCATCACCCAAGTTTGCTATAAATTGTGAGCAGCCCTTTTGACCTTCAAATGACCATCTCTGGGCTACTAGAAGGACGAGTAGACAGGGCAGTCAGGAGGTAGCTGGTGGAAAGCAGCAGGGGAGAGGCCGACAGCTGGCAGCGTGTCACTGGCCAGCAGGGAGACGGTGGCCAGAGCTCCAGGGAGAGTCCCCTGGCTGCCTTTAAGCTCCAGTGACGGCGGCTCCTCTGCTGATGGGAAAGGGATGCACCAGAATTCCAGTTAGTGGGGCCCTGATACCCTCTGCCTGCCTCTGGAGGTATAGGAGGCAGCCTGGCTGCTTTGCTTCTGTGCTGGGAGCCCCAGCCTGGGGAGCGTAGTGAGGGAGTGTAGTTAGCTTACCCCCCAAAAGCTCTCCTCCTGAGAGCCTCGTGCTCAGCTGCAAGCCCTGCCAGCTGGGTCCAAACTCTTAACTGGCCAGAGAACTGACCACGAGGAGCAGCAGGAAATGGAATCAAGAAAAACCCTCTGCTGGGGCTTAAGAAGAGCCTCCCAGTGACACTAAAGAAGATGCCATCCAAGGAAGGGGCACCCACCACCCCTCTGACACTTAATTGCCTCTCAACTTCCCAGCTGCCTCCAGCCAGCCCTGCCTTCATGACTTCTAGGCCCAACGTGTAAACAACCACCGCCCTTCTTCATGACCAGCTGTGGGGACTTCGCCACCCGCCTTAATGAGCTGTTCTCCAGCCTGGTGGCCTGAGGGGGCCTGCCCAGGATAACCGGACAGGACAGGGGCCCAGCACACTTCTTTTCCCCAAGGCAGGGCAGGCACCCTTGCTAAATTCTCCCTTGGGGCAAAGGGGGAAACTTGCAATGGCCTAATAGGGTGACAAGGACGCACAAGTGCCACTCGTCAGTGTCGGAACCACCCCAACATCTGTGACCTGACAAGGCTGCTCTCGTGGAGGGGAAGCGCCAGGTGCTAGGAGGCGCTTTCAGCTTTCACACTCCACCAGAAATTGCCTCCTCTAACTGCTCCTGAATAGTGATGGAGATACAGGTGCTCCAGCACTTAGTGCTCCTGCAAACCTTTCCAAGCACTTCACCTCTGCTCCTCCATGCGAGGCAGCTTCAAGCTGGGGTGGCTTAGGAGGGCTGAGGGAGCCTCGGCACATCAGCTGGGTAGGAACACAGATTTGTGGGATTCTGGTGCCCTGTCCCATGTGGGCCTGTCTATCCTCAGAAACCTAAAGAAGCTTTTCCTCGGCTGTCCTTGTCCTTCACCTACTAAGAGGCTGCCTTAGCCTCTCCATCGCCAAGTCTTTTGTCCTGGACCGCACATCCTGGCATTCTCATCGCAAAATCCTGCCTCGGCATTGGTCTCGTCACCTTCCTGGCTACTTTTTTACCTGATTTCTCTTCAAAGGGTGACAGGCACATGCAGAATGGACACACTATTCCCGTGCTGGGAACCACCCTATATCCTATGTGCTGCAGCCTAAGGTTAATCTCTTTCTTGCTAGTTTGTTTTGCCTCTCTATCCCCCCACGAGCTCACAGGCAACTCCCAGACTTTCACAGGGGCTTTTTTGGGCATTCCTTCTGCATCCAAAACCTTTATCACAATTACATTTCATCTTGTTAGGTCTGACCGATTGTTTCAGTCTGTTGATACTTTTAACAATGCTGACTGTCATTTAGCACAAAGCTGTCCCTCAGGGGTCTCATGCCTGAGGCTCACAGGCCTCCTGGAGGACTCTAAGGACAAAAGCGCCTAGCGAGGCTGAGAATGGGCCTGTGGCCACCACATGCCACCAGGCCCGTCCTTGGTGAACAGGGCTCTGTGGGAGGTGTCGCCCAACCAGTTATGAAACTATCACTTAATCCAAACCCCATACTCACCTTCTCCACCACCTTCTCCTGGCCCCTTGCACCCCAGACTGTTTGTGTCTGTCTGGATGGTGTAAAGATCAGCTTCTCTTCTCCGCACTGTCCGCGTTGGCCCACAATGGTAGCGCTGTTCTCTGCAGCGCCTCCTGATAGGATTGAAAGTTGTGGGGCTGATACCTGCGCAGGATCAGGGTGGAGGTGACCAAGAGAGGACCTTGCTCAACAGCCAGGTCTCCCCAGTGGTAGGTGAGGAGGAAGAGCCAGGGAAATGAGCTGCTTTCAAAATGGAAGCGTCTGAGAGTCCACAGTGAGCTGAGTGCTAATCAAGAGAAACGTGCAGCACCTGCCCAGGCCCAGGCACACCCTGGGGCGGGGGGATGGCAAAGAATGGCGACTGCTCAGCCCAAGGGAGGAAGCTGAAACCCTGACTTTGAGACAGGTTGGAGAGCAAATGGGGGTTGCCTTTGCTCCTTTTCTTTGCATTTTTCTCAACAGGCCGATCACCCCAGGCCTTTTCTCTGACTGGGTTCATCCCCTGTATGGAAATGATATTATAGCACAAGGTAAAGGGGTGTCTCACTTTAAGAATAACTTTTAAAAACTCAGAGCTGGCAAAGGAGTTGATTAGTTTCATTACCAAAAGGTGCTACTGACGGACATGCTCTCGGAGCCTCAAAAACAGGGAGCTCCTGCAAGGCTTCTCCACGTGTTCCCAGATGAACCGTCCAAAGAGAGGCGGAGGGAAGGACAAAGGGTTCAAGTCCAGGGTAGGGAAGGACTCTTTACTGCAAAAGAACGAGAAATGAGGGTAAATTCCCTCTGATACTGTACAAGTGAACTTTCATGGGCAAAAGCTCTTTGTCACCTGTTTATTGGGAACACAAGCCCTGTGAAAAGGTGGATTCTCAGAGCCAGAGGTAATACATCTGGAAGGAAAGCACAGTGGGCCCTTGGCAGGCATCCACTAAAGTCAATTTGGGTTTTCGTGCCCCAGCTTCCACGGGGAAGAAGGGACAAGCCCTGGGAACGGTTCCTGTCCTCAGCCCAGCCCGAGCGCCAAGAGCAGGCTGCGGGCGCCCTCTGCTGTCCGCTCCTGCGTTTTGCCTTCGCGTGAAGGAGCTGGACAGGGAGAAGAGCCCAAGGCTGGGAGACCTGGGCCTGGGGCTTGCCCAGCGCCACGATAGCCCCAATTGTGGATTTGGACCAGACTCATAGCCGTCAGTGACCCATTCATTGGCCAGGGGACACCCCTCACCCCCAAAGCACAATTTCTTTCAAGGACTTTTCTGTCTTCTTGGGACGGGGGTGAAGAGGGAGTCTCTGGAATTTCTCGAATTCTCGTGGAATTCTTCACACAGTGATCTGAGAGGGGTAGTATCCAGGTACTGAAACACAGATAGTTTTCTCCCTAAGATGTGTTCCAGAAGTATGGAGAGTTGTCCAGGAGGCAAGGTCCTCAACTAAAGGGGTCCTCAGAGCACCAAGCAAGTGATAAAAGCTTGGCTTCAACTTGGAATGCAGTCAGAGGAAAGGGAAGCTTCTGTTGGTGGTTCTTTGTGGTTTTATGTCCAGAAACTCCAATTTCCTCTCCTCAGATTGATAGAAAACTCCCCACCACCTAGAACCTTCTCCACCAAAACCTGAAAGTCCCTGGGGAGCCAACCTCAGCTACTTTGGGGGAGTAGGAACAGAGATGGGACCCTGAATTCAAGAAGTTGCTCCCAGGGCACTGGTTTTCTGGCCAGGAATCTGGAGGGAGAGAAACCAGATGCTGAAACACAGACCATTTCCCCCTTCAGGTAAGTTCCAGAAACATGGAGGGTTTTCCAGTAAGTAAGGCCCCATTGTCCACCTTTCTGCAGATCCTCTTGCTTCAAGACTGTACGAAAGAAGAGAGGAAGAGTTGCAGTATTTGCTCAACTTATTTATGTGGTGGATTATGATTTTATTGAACAAAATGTAAGACATGTCCCATTTCTTTCCTTTCTTCCTGCTCCAAATCGAATCTGGCTAGGTTGAAAGGGAATTCTATTTTATTTTCGTGCTTCTATTTGTGTTTCAATTCATGGTTCCTGTTCTATTTCACAACTGGCGCCTGTGGTGACTGAGAGAACTTTTGTAATATTATACAATTCCTATTACTCTTAAATGTGTGTATGGAAAGGTCTAAAGGCCACACATTTGAAGTGAGCTAGCAATTCATTTTTATTTTTATATTTATGGTCATTTACACTTTCCCCCCAGCCAATGAAAGGGAAACATTATTGAGGCCCCGGGAACATGGTCACCCTGCAGGCAGAGGAAGAGCCAGTCCTTGGGGTCTTCTTGATCTTCATTTTGGGGCGTAGGTTAGTGTGGCTGCACTTCTTTCGCTGCTGTTGACAGCGCAAGGATGCAGGTGAGCAGAGTAGGTGCGGCTGATCATCTTGCTGCATTTTTATTTCCAGGCGACCTGGTGAAAGGATGGCTTGATGGTGTCATCCCACAAGTGCAGCACCCAGTGCAAGGTGGACTCTTTCTAAATATTGTAGTCTGAGAGAATGCAGCCATCCTCCATCTGTTCTCCAGCAAAGATCAGATGCTACTGGTCAGGTGTGATGCCCTCCATGGGTTTGGTTTGATTTTGACATTCTCAGTGGAATCACTGAGCTAGTCCTGGTGGTGATAGTCTTGCCGTTCAGGGTTTTCATAAAGATTTGCTTCTCTGAGTCTGCTACTTGGCTGCCTCATTGATGAGAAAGAACTCATTTACATGTTTGATAATTGTATGTTGAAATTGTGGGATGTAATTGTATTTAATTTTTCTAGATCCTTGAAGGTATGAGAATAAGTAAAGATGATGAAAATTGAAAATACAACAGTAGAACTTGGAAAAGAAGAAAGGCTGAAAAGGGAAAAGAAATAGAAACTCTTCAGAGAAATGAACTACTTAAAATCTTAGAAACTAAAATGAGCACTGTAAGTGAGCACGCGAGCAAATCAAAATGTACTTATACCATTATTACAACTGACAAATGTACATAGCCAATAGTTAAAGTATTCAACAAAGAGAAATGGGTGTGAGATCCTGAGATAATATCATTATTTGCAATATTTAGCTGGATATCTTATGCCTTTGATGACACTAAAACTACAGTATTTACAGAAAACAATGAATGATTTCAAATATAATAGAAATGATTTTGAAATGTGATGCCAGAATGACTGAAACATTTGTTGATAAAAATGAAATAACCCCTTGATAATATCATGCTCCCTGACTTCAAATTAGACTAGAAAGTGATAGTAATCAAAACAGTAGTGTACTGGAACAAAGACAGACACAGGTCAAAAGAATTGAGGTCCCAGAAATAAATGCACATATATATGGACAAAGGAGTAAAGATCATACAATGGAGAAAGAAAAACTTCTTCAACAAATGGTATTGGAAAACCTAGACAGCCACATGCAAAAAAAAAAAAAAGACAAACAAAAAATAAAACTAGGTCTTTAATACCATGTAAAAAAAAAATCAAAATGGATATAAGACCTGAAACGATAAAACACAAAGAAGAAAACATAGATGATACACTCCTGGACATTACCTCAGAGATGTATTTTCAGACTCTAATAGCAAAGGAAGCAAAAACAAAAATAAATAAATGGGACTACCTCAAATTAAAAGAAGTTTTCTACAGCAAAAGAAAATATCTCAAAAACAAAAAAGTAATGAGCTTACTGAGAGAAGATATTTGTATATCACACATCTGACAGGGGGTAAATCTCCAAAATATATAAAGAACTCATATAATTCAACAACAAAAAAATCAAACAACCCAATCAAAAAATGGACAAAAGAGTTAAACAAACACTTCTCCAAAGAAGATATCCATGTGACCCATAGGCCACATGAAAAAATATTCAATGCCATTTATTATAAGGGAAATGCAAACCAGAACCACAATAAGATAACCACCTATGCCTTTGAAAATGACCCGTATTAAAAAGGCTGCACACCACCTGCACTGGTGAGGTTGTGGGTAAAGTCTCTCAGTGGGAATGCAAACTGATGTAGCCTCTATGGAAAATGGCATGAGTTTTGGTTTTAGTTGTTAAAAAACTAGAAATGGTAATACCACATGACCAGCAATACTATTCCCAAGTATTTATCCAAAGGACGGGAAAACACTCATTTGAAAAGAGCCCCTGTGTTCATTGCAGCATTATTCTCAATAGCCAAGACCTGGAAGCAACCTGAACGCCCATTAACAGATGATTAGATGACTGGATGAAGACTTGGTGATATATAAGTTTTGGGGAATACCACTTAACTATTAAAAATGGTGAAATCTTGCCTTTTGTGACAATATGGATAGAACTTAAAGTGATTATGTTAAGTGAAATAAGTCAGAAAATGAAAAATAACCAGTTTCACACATTTGCAAAATGTAAATAACCAAAGGAAAAAAACTGGCAAAACTCCCTAAAATAACTCCAGGACTCTGAAAATAGGGTGGTGAGCAGAGGGGGAGAGGAAAGGGAGGAAGGGGGGCAGGAAAGGCCAGAGGACGTCACCGCAACCCTGTGATGCCCAAGGACATTGGTGGAGAAGGAAGCATTAATCCTCCCCCTACCCCACCCCCAGAGTCCAGGAGCTGTACGCCCCAAATGACACAGTTTTGTAAATGAATGGTAAGACAATAAAATTTGATTAAGGGCCTCCCTGGTTAAGCCTCAGTGCTATGAAGCTACCCGCAGCCACTGCAGCACGGGTTCCATCCCCGGCCAGGGAGCTACCCACATGGCGCAGCAGACCTCTCCTGTCTCACCTGCTGCTCCCCTCAGCAGTGTACTTCAGTATTACATCTGCCTGTTCTGTTCCCCACTCTGTCTCTGGTGAATCCTCTAACCTCCTGCACCTCTGGCCTACATCCCAGCTTTTATATGCATAAATAAATAAATCTTTAAAATTTTTGATTAAAACAATAAACTTTCTCTAGAATGAAGACATTACAATGAGATTATTAATTTATGAGTAAAAACATGTGAAATTATATCATTCAACTAGATGGCACTAGCTACAAAATCCAATTGAATTAACACTTACTATACAGATCATTGAACGACCACGAGCAAACAAAACATTGACGTTAGTGTTTCAGGACTCTTGTAAAAGAAGACATTTTTGTTCTAAGTGAAGAACTGATCAAGTTTCAATTTTAGGTATTGATTTTAGTGTATTTGATAGGAAATATTTTAGTCTGCCGATGGGCTGTGCCGCCAATCCCTCTAGTTCTTTCAGGCATACAGAAGACGTTTTAGGTTGTCCCAGATGGAAACTTTAGGAAATGCTGAAAAAGACACAGGATCCCCAACCCAGCATGCCTGGCAGGATTCCCATTTACAAATGGACCATGCTAATGGGTCCTTTCCAATTTAGAGACTCTAATCTCAGTATCTCAACATCCTGTTTACCACCTGCTGTGGGAAGGCCAAAATTAGACCTGCCAGTGGCACATTTCATTGAATAATCTGTGGTCTATGCACGTATTTTCTTTGTGAACATTTTAGGACTTTTATCATTTAACTGAATTTCCCATATCTTCTAAGGGTTCCATACTATTTGACTATCCAGATACAGTCTTTACATTTGCAAGTTCAATAAAGAATTTCCTGATTCTTTATACTTACTTTTTTAGGTTCCTTTCTATGATCTAACTCATCACCTTTATATTTCTACAAGAAACATGAAAAGAAAAAGAAAAAAGCCCTTCTCAATTCATAGGGGTTCAGCACATCATACCAACATCCTAGAAAAGCAGAGAGCAGAATTACAGTAAAACTTTTAAAGTTAGGTCTATATTTTATTGTATGCTAATAAACTGCTTTGTTATTTTTACAGTAACACGTGCAAAATCTCCTTTGACTTTAGAATGGTGTGTGTCTTTTCCTTTTTTATTTTTGCAAATGTACCTTAACTGGGGTTGGATAGAGAACTTCAGAGAGAAAAAGGAGAAACTACTGCCTTGAAGTTTGCCTGTGGGTCTCCTAGCAACTGCATCGTGTTTGAGACTCAGTTGAGCTGTGAGGACTCAGAATTGTGTGAAGGGGTACATGTTTGTTTTCCCACTGGCTAATGAAGTTGTTCGTAAATCCACTGCAGCAGCAGTGCAGGAGAGAGGACGTTTTCCTAATGATTTCTCAGAGTTGCTATGTCTGCTGTCATGCAAAGACAATCAGGTGTGTGCTGGCGTGGGTGTTGCCTCTGCCTGGCAGGACCTTCTCCTTCCTTCCCTTCCTATAGGGCCAAGCAAGCTACTGAATGAGTGAGGCCACCAGGTGAGGTCCTGGAGGGCAGAGCCAGGACTAGATGAGGCAGGTGAGGAGAGAGAGGCACCTGGGGTGAAAATGTTAGGTGGGGTTCCCCCTCAGGCTGGTGCAAATACTCTCCTGTACTTGTGCAAGTGAGTGCCTCCTTCCAATAAAGCACCCCACTTATCCCACCTGGCCCTGCTGGGGGTGGGGTCATGTCCTACCTCAGGGCAGCATTTGCTACTGACTGTGAGTTGAGTCACCAGATCACTTGGTTTTTGAAGAAATAACTGGAATTTAAATTTTTGTGTGTGTTAGGGGGGAATGGACTTCAATCTCCCCATATAAAAACATTCTCCTCTAACATTTTTTATTCCCTTGAGCCAGAGTGTGAACCATGATTCTTTGCCTAAAAGTTTTCTAAGCAGGGCCTCCCCGGTGGCACAGCGGTTGAGCGCTGGGTTGCAAAGCTGCCCGCAGCCTCTGTAGAGCTGGTTTGGTTCTCAGCGGCCGCCAGGCGAGGGTCCCACATGGCGCGCAGACCTCTCCTGCCGCCCGCTGCTCCCCCAAGCAGTGTACTTCAGTCCTTCTGCCTGTTCTGCTCCCTTCTCTGGCTCTGGTGAGTTCTCTCACCCTCCCGCGCTTCTGACTGTACCCAGTGCTTGATAAATAAATAAATCTTTAAAAAAAAAAGTTTTCTAAGCACTCTTTGCTTTAAAAAAAAATCTCTTTTCTATACAGTTTCTAAGGCCATCACCTCCCCTTCAAGCAGGGTGATGATTGGAAGTGTGAGAGGCATCAGAGATGTTACAGCCCCAAGTCTTAGGCCTTGAGCTCTGTCCCACCTATCAGGTTTGTGTGGTGAGTACAGCGCTCTCCTTAATGGAGAACTGTGGTGAGAGGGGAGTCATGGGGCTGTGAAAACTTGGTGACCTGGGCTTGTATTTACAGAAGTGAAGAGTCCATCGAGGAAAAACACAGCAGATTAAAGGAACAGAGTGTGTGCATTTACAGGCTGGGGCAGAGGAGCACTGGTTTAGCCAAACTTGTGAAGCTGAGTTTTGCTTCTGGGTTGGTCAGAGTACATCATGGGACATGAAATTGCTCACTGATAAAAAGCAAAAATAAAAAAAACCTGAATAAATTACAAATGTCATATTTTTAATAGCATCAGAGAGTTGAGGAAGCAACAAGAATAAAATGGACTCGCATTGCAGAAAGGAAAGACTGGCCCAGAGGTAAGCAGACATTTATTTCTGCCAGATCATTTACTGATTTTGGTCTGGATCGAGGACCAGAGCTCAGCTCCAGCAGAGATTACCAGCTGGAGAGGGAATAGGAGAGGAGCTGCAGAGAATTCAGCATCACTCATCGTACCCTTGTGGGCCAGGGGTTTAGGGAGTCTCAAACACTTGACTAGTTTCCCCACAAAGCTTTTTCTGAATCCGAGGCATGTGGGTGACTGAAGGGCTAGGTGACATATTTTAAAAGAGTGAAATATTCTATGGTCCAGAAGTGCTAAGAAAATGGCTGTAGGTAAGCTGAAAGCCAAAAGGCAACAGATGAAAGCTGTAGGGAGTGTAGGAATTGGCTATGAGATTCCTTTTACCTGGGACCACTTAATTCTGGGAGCTGCTAGAGTCTAGGAATCCAGGCTTGTTCCTAAGCTGGCTGCTAGAGGACAGAGAGATTATATTTGTGGGGTGACACAATTGACGACTAGAGAGAGATCTCAAACAGATGGCCAGCCTCCCTTTCAAGATATGTATCTAATTTAAAATCTCTGTGAGGTGGGATGCTAAAAAGCTAAGTTGTAAACCTCTGAAGGGAGGAGCTAAATCTCCTGCAGTCTTTCAGGGTGAAAGAGACAAAGCCCTTCCAGGAAATAATTGAAAACTCTGGAGAGTCACCAACTAGGGACAGAGATAAGCTAGAGACTGACCCAGTCTTTACCAAAGCTTACCAAAATTGCATTAGTCTCAATTTCACCCAATCTCCAATGAAGTCTCCCACCTGATGTCTAACAGAGGGAAGGAGAGAGGCAACAACATCTGGAGACTTTATAGGTCTTTTATCCAAATGTCTGGCATACAATAAAAAATTAGTAAACGTGAAAAGCAAGATCATATCACAGATAAGTAAAAATATCAGATGAGAGCCATTTGGACCACAGTATGTCCTAAATGAACTCCACCCACGGATGTTTTATGGATTCCACCCCGACCTTCATGCCAAAGGGATCCCAGCCATGAAGGATTACAACTTCCATCATGCCATGGATCTACCATGACTCTTAACTTCCTGAAGGGGGGATTGCTGGGAACTAGGGTGGAGTTAAACAGCCATGCTTGATATAAAAGCAAACACATGCGCTCTTGGTTTTGCCTGCCTTCAGCATGCACTTGGGGTCCCAGCTCTGACAGCATTACTGGTAGGATGCATTGACCAATTAATCTCTCTCTCTCTCTCTCGCTCTCTTTCTCTCTCTCCCCCCCCTCCTCATTTCCCTCTCTTTTCATATCCCAGGCCACCCCACTTCCTTTTGGGGTGGTTCTGTGTGAGGCAGCCCACAGTCATGTCTTCCTCTAAGTCTGCTCACCTGGGTTTCTCCTGAACTCCTATGTATGGAGTTCCTCAGGTTTAGACTAGGAGAGAAATGTGAGGAAGGAAGATTTCATATATGTATATATATATATATATTATATATATATATAATATATATAAATATATATTATATATTTTTATCTCCCATAGGCCAAATCCTCATTCTCAAATCCAGTTTCATGCGCAATATTTTATTCTCAATTCTTTTTCTTAATTGGTTCAAGCTCCAAGAAGATAAGAATATGGTTTATTATCACTCTTAAAACCACAATGAGACTCATCTCAAAAATTATAACCTCTGTTAAGTCTTTCTCATCCCTTCCATGTATAATAAACAGCACTCTTTATGGCTGTGAAGCTTTTTAGTATAGCACCATGTTGTGTGGTAATTGTTTCTCAAAGAGATATCTTCCTCACTAGGCCCAGCTCTTTGAGGCAGGTACCAAATCCGATCTGTTTTTATTTCCTCATATCACCTGATACAGTATCCAGCACATCCTAGGCATTCAGTATTTGTTTAAGGAAGGAACCCTGGAATTTGACCAAATATTAACTACCTGAGAATCGCTCATGTTAGCAACTAATTCTTGGCTCTGCAGCTGTTTTCTGTATCAGGTTTACATTCTTTAATTCAGAACAATCAGAAATGGGCTGTTTTAGAGGTTAAGTCTCACACGACAACATTTTTTTAAGTGTCAATGTTTTAAAGAATGTTTACCTTCTGAATGAAACTTTTCCATACATATAAGTAAATAAGTAACTTTATTATAGGAATCTCTGTGCTCTCTGTTTAGAATATCTTGAGCATAGCGTGATCCTTGAAAGTCTCAAGCCCTTGTCTCAGGGTGAGAATTCTATTTCAATGGAACAATAAACCGTGTAATGACTACTGAGATGTGTTTCTTTGTGGCGCTTTAAGTAACTGCTGTGATTTTCACGTTCAGGATTTTCTAGCTTCTCCTCTTCTGTTATCTGAACTCACTGCCTCTGATAGGGTCTTATCTCCAAAAGTCAGTTCTAGTCTCTGACGGCTAGGAAACCAGGTAAGGTAGGCATGTCACAATTATTTGTTGAAAAACAGTAAAAAGATTCTGAAAGAGAAGCTTCTAAAGAGAGAAGAACCTAACTTTAGCCATCACTACAGCCACAGCAATCTTTTACCTTGCAAGCTAATTTTTGGGCCTATAAACACACCCCACCTTGGATCCAGTGCTGGAGTCCGGGAGCTATGTAAGGCCAGGAGCAGGAGAAGGTGAGAGTCCTGGCTCTGGAAGAGGCCTGATTCCCTAAGGAGAGAACCAGCATGGAGGATGAGAGCAGGGTGATGAAAAGAACAGCTATTGGAAGCACTGACAGGAGAAAAACCTGACTTGTTGTGCTTTGTTTATCGATAAGCTCATATTTAATAGTAACTCTGAATTAATTCACTTCAAACATCCTAAATACAGCAACTACATGGTTTAGTGCTGAGAGCGCAACAATCAGCCTTCCCAGACTAAGCTGGTTTAAGATCTGGAAGAGTCCTCTAGGGAATTTAACACAGAAGAAATTTGGTTTATTTCGCAAAGCAATACAATATTTTTATTTTATTGGGATAACATTAGTTTACAACACTGTCTGTGATTCAGGGGAATAGAGTCACACCTCCTCAGGTGTGTGTTACCACAGCACTCCCACCCCAAGGCACCATGGTCCACTGCCATTTATGACGTTTCTTCTAATTACTGGGAAATGAGGTTATCGGCTTCTGAATCGCTTCAATAATTTAATCATGGGGTCAGTCTCCCCAAAAGAGTCAGATGGGCTTTTTTCAATATGCTCAGAATAGGTCTCTCCCAGCAAGTGTCACACTGGTATGAACTAAAGATCAATCGAGACTTCACGAGCTTCAGGAATCTGTTCCCATTGCTTAAAGAAAGCAGATTACTTCAAGTTAAGAGTAATGAAGGCTGTTAGGATTTTTTAATCCTTTGTATTTTTTTCCCTAATTGAAGAAGTAATCACGATTCCACCTTTTATGACCTAAAAGATTATACTTGGCGGGGTGTATCATCTGGGTGCAGATTTCCCAGTGAACATGTATGGATTTTAAAAAACCTGAGGATTTTACCTTTTCTCTCAGAGTGAAGATGAGGTCACCCCCCTCCTTGTTTGTCATCTAAAGGCTGCCTCCTCTCTCTCCATAATAGAGGATAAATATCCCTGGTCTACTCCATTATTCTTTAGAATTTACAGTCATGCAAATTCTCCATACATATGTCCTTAAATTTTGACCTTTTTCCTACTAATCTATCTGATGGTAGTTTGTTCATACATCCAGCCTCAGAACAACCCAGGGGTGGGGGGATTTTCCCTCTGTGTCCCAACCTAGCCAGCATCATGGAGGTATAGATGTTGGATTATATGTATTTGGGGAAGATGTGTGCAGGCAGTTCCTCTCAACAGTGTTACACACAAAGTGTAAAAAGTAAGGGAATAATGTACAAGACTTTATTTGTCCCTTGTATTTATATTTAAAAGCTTTCTTATTGCATGTAAAACTGTTTTTGTCATTTTGGGGGATTTTTTTAAATCATTTATTGACCAGTGTAACTTTTTTTTTTTTGGACCAGTGTAACTTGATGTGTTTTCATTTCATTGATAGATATCTTTTTCTGTGTCCTGTGAAGGGACTTGAGAATTCTCTTTGCTCTGTAAATATAACCATTGGATTCACAATCTCGAATTAGAAATAGCAAAATTCTTGAGTTTTTCCAGGGTCCCACAGTATACACGGTTGATTTCCAGAGAGGAAATGAACTAATGGAATAGTTTCTGCGGTTACCTTCTTTCTTATTGAGATATAATTCAAATACCATATGTCTTAAGTCTGCACAGGCTGCCATAACAAAATAGACAGGTGGCTTAAAGGGGTATTTATTTTTCACAATTCTGGAGACTGGGAAGTCTAAGACAAGGTAGTAGCAGAGTCTGTTCTTGAGGGGAGGGTCCCTGCCTGGAAAGGAGCCGGCACCTCCTACTGTGCGTTCACAAGGCACTCTCTTTGGTGTGTGTACATGGAGGGAGAAACTGTTTCTCCTCTTGTGAAGGTGTTACAACTCCATTGCGAGCAGCCCACACTCTGACCTAATCTGACCATCTCCCAAAGTTTTCACTTCCAAATAGCGTTATGTTGAGAGTTAGGGTTTCAAGATACAAATTTGGGGGGCGGAGAGGGCACACACATTCACCCCATAACATAATGCAATATATAAGGCTTAAAATTCAATGAATTTTACTATATTCACAGATATGTGCAATCATACCACAGTCAACTTCAGAACACTTCCATCAACTCAGGATGAAACCCCAAGCCCTTTAGCTCTCGTCCCTTTCTCTTCCCAGTCCCCAACCCTCAGCAACCACTAAATCTACACTTCTGTCCTCCACGTGAGGTGATGATTCAGCAAGAAGAATGTCATCTACAAGTCAGGAGAGGGTCCTTGCCAGAATGTACCTTGCTGCTACCCTGACTTCAGATTTCCAGCCTCAAGCGACATGGGAAATAAAGTGCCTATTGTTTAAGTCACCCAATTTATGGCATTTTTTGTTATAGCAGCCCAAGGTGGCCAAGATAAAGTGCATTAGAAAAAACTTAAGAAACTTTAAAATTCCCTTGCAAAGACATGTATAAGACTCGAACAAATGGCAAAGACAAAATGTTTCTGTATCAAGAACATCTTCACTAACAGAATTTGATTTAACCTAAGACAATTTATGCCAAGATCCTGGTTAAAAAATAAATAGTAAGTATAATACCCAATTAAAGTTGTTTATAAACCCCCCCAAATAAATAAATAGTAAGCCAATGTTGTTGAAAAAAAATGGTCAAACTAGTGATAGTTTATTTTGAAAAATAAATGGGCATTTGAGCCAGGTTATCTCCTGGCAGAAAGCACACAGAAAGAATCTTAAAGGACTTGGCCCGCAAGTGATTGCATCCTCTGTGCTTCATTCAATGGCAAGAACGAGGCACCTGGCCAGATCTAGATGTGACACAGCAGCCTGCCCTAGCGACATTGCACTAAGGAAGGGGACTGCACTGCCTTCTCTATTTCTTGCAAGAAATGACAGGAGATTTATCATCATGCCTATTTTAGAGACCTCCCTGATCTTTAAGGAGGTCCAGTAACTTTCCCAAATTCACTATTAGTAATCAACAGAACTGAGAATCAGATTGGGTTTGCGTCACAGAAAGGAACCCCAGCCGAAGCTCTTTACTCCACAGCAGGTGAAATTTTAGAGCTAGAAGGAGTTTTAGAAGATCACCCGGTTGCAGCCGAGGCTGCAAAATGCATGTGGGCTTCTCCTGAGCGCTGTTCAATTGTACGTGTTACCTGCCGAAAAGTAGCTGGTTGTCCTACAGGTGTGCACACTGAGGTCCAGGCCTTTGGATGATGTCCTCACTCTTCATTGACTTCTGCCAGAAATGCAGAACTGGGATGAGGCCATGTCAGGCTGTTGCTCTGTCTTCTAGGCCACACTGCCATGATTCCACTCTCTCCTCCACATGAACTCCTCCCTGGGACAACTCCACGGGACAACTCCAGTCAGAGGGTAAATCCTATATTCTCACTTTGAGGGTTAACTGTGATGCTCACAGACTAGTGCCCTGCAGTTTTCCATGCCATGATGTTAGCGCATGATAGAGGGGCAACCTTGGCCCCCCTAATTTGTACACTTTAAAGGGATCAAGTCATCTGAGCACAGAAGCAAAGCAGGCTTAGTGTCAGAGAACTTTAATAGGATTAGTGTGCACAGAGAGAGAAGAAAGGATAATAGTTTTCAAGTAAAAGATCCAAAGTTACCCATCCCCTTGTGGGCAAATGCCAGGCCAAATAATGTTGGCCCGAAGCAAGGCCGCTGAGGCCTGAAAGCTGGCCACAAATCTAAGCCATTCTCTGGCAGGGAACCAAATGGAGGGGGTGAAAGAGGCCAGTCAAGTCTGGGATGAAAGGAGCAAAATCAAAACACAAATCTAGATAACAGCTGCCACTTTTAGCCTCCCCACAAGTCTCTCACCCACATGTCTCTTCCAAGTATCTCCTCAAGTCCCTGATGCAAGTCTAAAGCCAAGAAGAAAGCACCCTTCTCCCCACCTGCCTTCCCCGTTCTATTATATCACTTGGCTTCTCTGTCCCACCTCTGTTCCCAGTAGCTAGTTAGGGGGCTGTATGTAAATGGGGTGGGGAACATGGGAGTACCTCCCCTTTCTATGGAGATGCCTCTGTTGCAGGACAACAGCATAGTTAGCTTCTCATGGACAAAGTTGTCATCTCATCTCATGCACTAGCTACATTTCATCTTTGACCACAGCAGTTCTAGATGAGAACAGAGCTCTTTCCTCCCTCTTTGAGTTCAGTTTGGAAATTATCTTTCCCCTCAAGCTCCTCACAACTGGAACTGGTTTCTTTCCAAATTGGGTCTGTCAGGATTGTCTTTTCCTTGCATTCTCCTCTGAGATCAGACTTACATTTGGATTAATTCCAAATCCTTCTGCTTGATAACTATCCCTTGCCATCTCTTGCTGTCATGGGGAAGAATCTGTCCAGCTTTGTCCCCAGATGTCTGCTTAGGTGACACCTGTTCTAGCTCAGAAGGATCACATAATTTAGTTTCCTACCAGTAAACTTCTGTTAAACAACAAAAGTCCAACTGTGTTAATTTTAAAGATCTAATATGCTTTATTAAAAGATTCATTAATCAGGCAGGATCCCATCAGCCTTGCCAAGTAGAAAGGCAATGCAGGTCATTGTACAAAATGGAAAGCTTTACATAGCCAGAAAGAGAGTGGGACAAATTCGTTAGCAAAAGGGAGAATTATTTCCAGGCTAGGCTACCTTCCCTTAAGGGGAAGGTGGTGATGGGAGGGGCTTGTCTCCCCAGGAAGATGATCTCCCTAGTTCTACCCAGAAATTCCTAATTGATTCAATTTCTGCTTTATGTTGATACTGAAACAACAATTACATTAGGTAAATTCTAGGCTTGCATCAAAGATCCATTTTGGACCTATTGTTTCTTTCTTTCCTGCCTCTCTTCCCATCCCTTCCCCTCCTTCTTTCCTACCTACTGCTAATTTATATGTTCATGACACACACATTTACACCACGCACATGCATGCCCACGTACACACATGCATATATACATGCACTCTTTTTTTAAAGATTTTATTTATTTATTTGTCTGTTTGTTTATTTATTTATTTATTTATACAAGCACTGGGTACAGTCAGAAGCGCGGGAGGGTGAGAGAATTCACCAGAGCCAGAGCGGGGAGCAGAGCAGGCAGAAGGACCGAAGTACACTGCTGAGGGGAGCAGCGGGCGGCAGGAGAGGTCTGCACGCCATGTGGGACCCTCCTCCGGTGGCCCGGGAGCAGCCGGGGATCGAACCAGCGCTGCAGAGGCTGCGGGCAGCTTCGCAACCCAGCGCTCAACCGCTGTGCCACCGGGGAGGCCCTACATGCACTCTTTTTATGGGTTTGTTCTTACCTGCAACTAAAGACAGGTACAAATGATGATACCCAAGAAACAGGGTTTTCACTGCAGCAGGCTAGAAACCACATCTGCCCTTGGAGATGAGTGACTTCACTTCTGCCTGCTGGGGATGACTCTCCTAGGTGACAGAGGATTGTGGGCTTGATATCAATCACTTAGATGCATGAACCAGTCTATCAAACCAAAACAACTCATAACCTGAGGCACAGAACTCTAATTAAAACCTCTTTAAAGAGAATTTTGAGAAGCGATGATTATCTTGCTAAGGAACCCCTATTTAAGGTGTTTCCAGAGTAGGAAAATTTTTATCTGAAGATGCCAACATTCTTTAAATTTCATGTGGATGAAAAAAAAGTCATAAGAGATAAATGAATTACAGTGGTTCCTCCAACCCATCTATTTAGTTGACAGTGAAAATAAAAGCTTTCATCACAGGCACAACTGTGTGATATCTTGAGCCTGCAGATTTGGACATTTGATTATATAATTATCAGTGTTTATTTGCATTCACCTTTTGTGTGTTCACATCTTAAAGAAAAATAATATAAATCCAAATAATCACAATGTCATTAAGCCAGAAAGGGTTCTTTATAAACCAACAATATAGACTGTAGCTCCTATTCTTAGGGCCACATCTTCAAGCTAAATCCTGAAAACAAGTGGCAGACTTGAAAAAATCAAACCCCACTGAAGACTTGAGCTCCTTCTACCTAAGGAAAAACCGGAGCCCATGTGATAGCCATGAAGTCAGATCAAACAGCTCTGAATTTCTTCTTGTTCATGTCCTCCGCCTCCTGATTATTCCTCAGCCCAGAAAGGCAAGGCAGATGTTCCACTTGAAAGGAAATTGGAGTGTGAATTTCTTCCAAAGTTAGCTGTCAGGGAAGAGGTTCTGTGGTGAGCACAGAATGGTGGGAGAGGGAGAAATCCAGGCGGTGACCATGCAAGGTGTCATCTGTCTGGAGGGTGCCTCAGCACTGTGTTTCTGGGTACAGAGACCAAGCTGATGAGGTGGAAAAGCGTAGAAGCAGGGTTGGGCACACGACCTGGGAATGGCAGCAAGAAGGACAAGACTCGCTGATGGGACCAATTTTGAGTCAGCAGCCAGGATCCCAGAGAGGACAATGAAAATGCACTTTATGGGGTGTCCTGGGCATAGATGCAGGAACAGAGGCAGAGCCACAGAGCTAGCCCGAGAGGAGGGGCCTGAGCTCAGCCAGTCCGCTGGCAGCAGGGAGAGACAGCCTAAGGCAATGAAACAGCGAGTGTGGAGCTTCTGGGAAAGGGCAGTGTAGCTGGGGTGTTGGATCCCGGTGCTCCTGGGACTGGCAAGTGCAGTGGGGGTGATGTTTTCATTTCCACAGCCTCCCTTTGTCCCTTCCCTTCCAAGCGCTTCGGTCAGACCATGTTAAGGAAGAGCTGTCAGAGTGATGTTCAAAGGGAAAAGTAAAGAAGGACGTGTTTCTTGATTTTTGTATTTCCAAGTGGACTTATACATTCCCAGAAGGGAGAGATCCCAACTTTTGTGTACCAAAGTCAAAGTTCATGCCGCTTGCTGTCAGCCTGGGAAGGACACTGGATCTCTGTCCGCCAGTTCTCCTGCCCTAAGCTTGATCAAGGGTCGGCTGGCTGAGGAGAGAGAAGGAGATCAAATTCTGTGCATAGCATGCCCTGGGCTCTAGTTCCATCGAGGGACCTGAGGACAGAGTCCTGGGCCTTTAGGCAGCTAGAAGGAGAGAGGAGTATACCTCAGAACCATCGGATGCCCAAGGCCCTCACAGACATGTGGGTGGAGGCAAATGAGGCTGGGATGGTGGCAGGGCAGGGAGGACTTGATGTTGGCCAAACCTGACAATGCTTCAGTCCACAGAGGCACGAGGCAATACACACATGAGTTTTCTTGTGTGGGAGAGCGAGGGGTGACTCAGAGTTAGCAACAGAAATGAGAATGGTAAGATACCCAAGGTTGCTAATCTATGAGTGAGTCTGAATGGGATGGACAGAAGATGAAAGCCCTATTAGGATTTATGGTTTTCAGCCACATCTCCTGGGATCAGGAATTCCTTTCATTCCTTACTTGTTTATTATTTCAATTATTCATCTTCATTGTGTTCAGCTTACTATATTTCTAGAGTTTAAATCTTGTATTTGCTATGGAGCCAGACCTTACCAGCTTTCAGAAATGTTTCCTTAATTTACTCTGGAAAGAGGATGTCAAGTCTAAATTGGATACTGTGATCATACTAATTTGCAAGTGGAAGGTAATGTTTTTAGAAAACGTAAACCATAAAACATTTACTTTTGAGTGGATATTTTGAATAGAACGTATTATCTCTCTCTAAAGTTTTCCACAGTGGTGGCATTATTTCACTTATGAAAATATGTGAAGATGCATCTAATTCTCAAAAATCAAAGACACGTAATCTTTACCTTTCAGGAGGGTGAACATTTAACTCCTTTATTGTTGTCAAGGTCACCAGGGCTCAGAGTAAAATTTCAATTTCCTTTTAACTCCAGGCCCTTTGACTGAGTATTATTCTTCTTGGTTCTGTGTCTTTTGAGCAAATCAGGTGATAGCTATGTTCCAAGCACTTCTGAGAGATAAAGTCTCCATAAGTGTTGGAAACTCAGTAAGTGAGCTATAGAAATTTAAGTGATCAAGGAACAAAAATGTAGCCATTCTCAGAGGCTATCAAGAGCTGCTTTCTTCAAGCTTCTTTTATCTCTAAGTTCCTCTAGGGGAAGAATGGGTGGTAAGGATTGGTGGACTATGCCTTGGGTGGATAATCAGACTGTACCTTTCTAGAAGAAACCATGAACACAACAGGAGACACTGCAGATATTTTGTCACCTGTGTATAATGCAAGGTTATTTTCCACACATCCCCAATGGGGAGTATGCATTTTTCTTCTGTAAAGAAGAAAAGTGGTTGAGGTATTTTGCCTGTGTAAGTGCATGGGTGTCTGGACAGATCACTGTAGTGACCGGAGGAACAGTAATGAAGCCAAGGATTTAGTCTATAGTTAAACCTGTTAGCTCCAAGTTCTGACCACAAATTACTCTCCTAATATGCCTTGCAAATACCTTGCTTTGGTCATGAGAACTGATCAAGAAGTCCAGATGGCTCAGTGCATATCCATCACCCCCAGTGGGGAAATAACGCCAATTGCATGCTGGCAGCTCATTCCAGGCAGCCACAAATGGCTTCCTTTCTGGTTGTGTTGAAGGTTGAAGGCTTTTCTCATTATAAAAAGATGTTATTTAAAATATTGTTTGCTTTTGCTCTGATGTGATGGTGGGGGGGAAGCATGGTTTGCAAAGACCCTTTTCCTGCTGAGATGAAACTGAGAAGGATAAGGCTACAAGCTGAGAGGGCATCTGTGGTGTCTTTTTGGTCGCAGATCCTGGGGTAGCAGAAAGACACCTTCAGTCCATTACGGGGGTGAAACACATTCAGTAAAAAAGTGTGAAAACTTCAAGGTCATGGGCTTTCTCTGAGAGGACAGAAAAGCTAATGAAGGAAACCACAAAGAGATGGCAAGGGAACCAAGGAGGACTGAGTCTATCAATAGCAATTTTCCATCTGTTTTTGTTACACACAATTAGGTAACATCTAAGACTGAGTCTTTCAAGGGCAATCATAAACAGCTTTTTCCAGTTTCTTCAGTGGGTTCACAGATTAACTGGGTCAGTGTCTCATTTGCAACTCAAAGATTGTTTGGAGGTTTGTTCTGTGGTCTTTGAGGAATGCATGAAGATAATTGGTAAACTGAAGAATGATGTTCAGAGAATAGTTGGTGTCGGCGAAGGCAGAATCTCTCTGGGGAAACTGAGCCTTACCCTGAGCAGACCTGTACATTTGATTTTGGTGTGTGTGCTCCAAGGTAAACCAACCCAAGGGACTGACTTACACTAACTAAACCCATAGGAGGCAGATGTAAAAGCCCAAGTGACAATTCATTAATTTTTAGCAATAAATATAACTGTTTGCATACTGTGTCAGTTGGTTAGCATGTTGGCTACTCACGGGGATGACAGGACTATGCAACCAGGCGGGTAAAAAAAAAAATGAATGGACCCCCAATTAGATAAAATCATGGAGATTGTCCTGAGTAGAGACCCCTAATCCCCTTCTAAAATATGCAGCCAATAAGATTTCCACCCAATTGTTGCTGTTCAGAGTGTGGCATGCCCAGAATTTCTGATTTTCCAGAAGTTGGAGATTCAGATTTATATGAGCAATTTCCCGATTTATAAATATTAGGAACTAATTTTAAAGTTTTAAAAATCATCATGCAAGCCAAACATGCCTACACACTTTTCAGTTGCAATTGCTGATTAAATTATTACCAGAAGACTGTTTCAAGAGCCATTTTCGGGCCTCCCCGGTGGCGCAGCGGTTGAGCGCTGGGTTGCGAAGCTGCCCGCGGCCTCTGAAGCGCCGGTTCGATCCCCAGGTGCTCCCCGGCCACTGGAGGAGGGTCCCACATGGCGCGCAGACCTCTCCTGCCGCCCGCTGCTCCCCTCAGCAGTGTATTTCGTCAGTCTGCCTGCTCTGCTTCCCGCTCTGGCTCTGGTGAATTCTCTCACCCTCCCGCGCTTCTGACTGTACCCAGTGCTTGTAAAAATAAATAAATAAATAAATCTTTAAAAAAAAAAAAAAAAAAAAAAAGAGCCATTTTCAGGACAAGGAGTTAGTTGGTTGACCTCAATGGTTAGTTTGATCAAACTGTAAAAGCCTGATGTATCTGTTTATATCCTGCAGGAACACATCTGCCAGGAAGGGCTGGAACGGTCTCTGGCTCCAGATAAACAGTCCGATTTGCCTCAACTTCATAGGCTTCATTAAAACCACCAACCACACTGCTAGCAACACAATTTACATTGTATTGTTTGCCAATTTAGGCTCCAATTTTCTAAACCTCTTTTGGGATAGCATTTTTGCTTCCCAACCATATTTGGCAGTCCCTTCTTTTACCTAAGGATCAGGAGCATTTTGTCCATGTGGTTACCTAAATTTAGAAATTAAGAATTGATTTTTCATGTTTAATATTCCAAAGGTAGTAGCAACAATCTTAATAATATCCATCTCTTCAACAAGTATTAATTGAGCTTTTACATGGAACCAAGCACTGAGTTGGATGCTGGGGAAACAGAAACAAGACAGGACTCAAGGGGGTTACATTCTAACCATTGCCAATTTTTATCAAACTCTTCCATGTGCCAGGCTCCATGGGAGACATTTTATATAATCATCTGATTTTATCTCAGTCTAATTCTACTAAGTCAATACTGTAATTATTTCTCTTTTATAGTTAAAACGGTGGCTAATCAAAATCAAATGATCCTATCTGCACTCCCATGGATGGGTCCCCATCTGTCAACTGCAGTGCTTAACTTCATTACTGATGACTCAGTTCCTTCTATACTTTGCTGTCTTAGAAGTGGATTAGGAAGATGGTAAGTGGGCTGTTTTTTCTAATGGAAATTGCACATATGTGTTGAAGATCTTTCTGACACCAGTTATTAGTCGTAATAGTAAAGGATGCATTTACTCACTGCTTACTGTATGCTAAGCTCTAATACTAAGCACTTTACATACATTGTCTAATAAATCCTCAAAGGTATCATATGAAGTAGGAATTATTATTCATTTTATAGATGAAATGCACTCAGAGAAGAAAATAATTTGCCCAAGGTTGCACAGAAGGTCAGTGCACATCCCTAGGGGAGCATTGATTCTGCAGCCCACAGAGTTTAGAGATACATGGTCTAGGCAGTTCTTCCCAGAGTTGATACATGGTGGCCCTAAGAACTGACCCAGAGCAAAATCAGTCAGATCAATAACAGGCATAGGACTGGTGCAGGAGAAAAAAAGAATGGGAAGGAGGGATTTGCGAGAAACCCCCAAAGGAAGTGGGAGATACCACCATGTGGGAAAAGCCAACCAACATCATCATTTTTGCCCAGTCTTATCCATTGAAAGAAATCTAGTAACTGGGCCAAAAGACAAGCAACAGTTTGCTTCACCTATAGGATAGAGTCTTGTTTAGTTATTGTACTTGTTCATCTTTTTTGATCTCACTTATTTAGAAACGGAATTCATTAATTCAGCCAGGTATTTTGACATCATGTGGACAAGGAAGAATAAGTTGTCCACTTTAAGATCCAGAAAGTCTAGATTAAGATATGTTTCTTTTCTTGAACTTCAAGAAAGTCGTTAAGAAGAGTCAGAATATTTCATAGATCATGAGGCTTTCCCTGTTTATGGTTTGTCCTATTGTCCTAGCTGAGTTTGAGGAAGGAAATATTTTCCGAAGGCTTAAAAATAAACAAGTAGAATGCTATCAAAACCATAAACTGAAAGAGTCCCTGGAGAACATCCAAACAGGCTTGTTATCAAGGTGTACAGCCTTCCTGAGCATCTGTCCAATCAGCAGCATGTCAAAGTGGATGGCAAGTGGAACAAGCAGTCTTGGCATTCTAGAATGTTGAATTTGGAAGGGACTCTAGAGACCAGCTAGCCCATTCATCTCCCTTATTTTATAAATGAGGAAAACACTTAAGGACCAGAGAGACAGAGTGACTTACCCAAGGTCACACAGTGATAAAAGAACATTAGGATGAAGCCTTCCTAAAGCCTTTGTACTATGCCAAAACAGCATTTCCTCTGTCCTTGAGGGCTCTTTAGGGTTTTAAAATAAACAGTTAATTTATTAATGCTACAAATTTAAAAATCCTAGTTTTCCCCTAGACATTTACATTTACATTTATGTCTTCTATTTTCATTTATCATCAACCCTATTTAATGCAATTAAAAATCTTTTAAGTATTATTTATAAAGGTGATATATTCTATTTTCGCTTTTAAAGGTTTTCAAGTATCTAAAATAATAGTTTCCAAGTTCTTAAACAAAACTAACAAATTTTATAAATCTAATAGTCTTATCAGTGACTATCAATATTAAAAGTTCCAGTGACATTGTAAAATTCTCTCAACTCCCAGGAACTTACAAACCACAGTCTAAAATTAACTACTCAGCCTTACTTTTTCAGTTGGAATCACAAAGCAATATTTTATTCTCTAATATGACAAATTCTATTAAACATATTTGATACTTCAAGAATCAAATATATGCAGATTTTTCTCAAGGTTCATAAGTCTTTTCTTAAATTGCTAGGAAAGTATTAATTCAATGTAATTGTTGTACTTTGTCATCTCCTTATTTATGCTTACATCTTTCTCATCCCTCATACTCAAGTTGAGGTTTTAATTTCAAAGGATTGAGGCTACTAGCAGAGGACCAAGAGGGGTTGGGCCGTGGTGAGGCACCTCTAGAGGGGCATCAAACACACTATCTCTTGAAGCCTTTTATATATTTTGCTCAAAGAGGGTGATCTTGGAGCCCAGTTCATCTGCCTTGATATTATACATTCCTTCTTTTGACTGACATCTTTATTCCCTCCCTACTCTGCTAAGTGTACTTCACAACTTGATTGGATTCTGCTAATGTATTTACTTCCTTATTATATTCTGGTTTTCCTCCTTGTTCCTGTTGCCCAGGTCACAACTCTTATAGATATTTAAATAATATTTATTTGGATTCTGTATGAATATTGCAGAACTTTGGTCTGTGGTCATTTAGTACAATGATACTCCCAAAGTCCTTTCATGAGACAGCCTCTCCCTTTGACGTGGTCACTCACTGGAAAGGATCTGAGAGTAGCAAGTGACTAAAGCCCTTTTCTTCTCCCTCCTGAGAAAAGCTACCCTCAAATTCTGATTGTCTTGTAGACCTTTAAAAGAGTGTTCATTTCTCCCCAGGGAACTATTTCCCCATTTGCACATAGTCAACCTCCTTAGGGCAGTTTTCTTACATGGAGGAGACTTTAATGAAAAGCTTTTTAAAACAATAAGATTTCTGGTGTCTTTAAACAATTCATGTGAATGATGTGTGAAGGGTGTTTGGGTGTCTTATAATAAATAAAATAGAAAGTATGTGATGCATCCAAATTTAATTTGGAGGGTCCTGGGGTCTCTAAAGAGATTTGGGATCTCACATTAGAGAAGCAGGAATTCAGATAAAATCCAAATGGCTTCCAGCCAGGAGTAATCTACTCTATGTAGTAAGATGCAGTGAACAAAGAAAAAAGGAGTGGTTTAAAAGACAAGTCACAAAACAAAACTCACCAAAAAAGAACTAATGTCCACATTGTGCAAGTCGTTTTTAAAAACATGAGAAGAGGGAAGGTTTCCTAAAAGATTTTATGATGCCAAATTACCCTATCACTGAAACCAGTCAAATACAACCCAAGAAAATTATAGACAAATACCCCTGATGAACATTGACACAAAAATCTTCAACAAGATACTAGCAAATTAAATCCAACACTATATCACAAGGATTGTAGATCATGGTCAAATGGGATTTATCCCAGAATGCAAGGATGGTTTATTACATGTAAATCATTCAATATAGTACATTATATGTACAAAAGTAAAGATAAAAGCCATATAATAGCAATAGATACAGAGAAATGATTCAATAAGATCAGCACTCATTTATGATAAAAACGCTAAACAAGATGGGAATAGAATAACAAAGTTCTTATACCACAAACCAATAGCTAATGTAAGACTTAATGGTGAAAACAGAAAACTTTCCCCTTAAGATTGGGAACAAGATAAGGATGCCATTGTCACCACTTCTTAGTATTAGAGGTTTTGGCCAGAGCTATCAGACAAAAAAGAAAATAAAAGGAACTGAAATTGGAAAAGAAGTGAAACTATCACTCTTTACAGATGACATTATATTCTAAACAGAAAATCCTGAAAATGTGAATAAAAAGTTACCAGAACAATATATGAAAACAGCTAAGTTGTAGGTTACAGTATCAAATACAAAGAACCATAGCCTTATTATGTACAAAAAAAACAAGAAATGAAAAAGATTATGAAAATAACTCCATTTATAATAGTTCTTAAAGTAATTAAATATCTTAGAATTAATCTAACTAACAAGGTAAGAAACCTATATGATGAGGACTACAAGATGTTATTAAAGGACTTAAATAGCAACATAAGGAGATGGAAGGATATTCCATGCTCATGGATGGGGAGAATCAAAACAATCACAAAGACTACCCTGTCTAAAATTATATATTAATTTAACATACTTCCCATCAAAATATAAACAAAATTTTTCAAAGAAACTTGACAAAAAAATATTGAAATGTATGTGGAACCACAAAAGACCTCAGTTTATAAAAGCAACCTGAGAAAAAGAAGAGTAGTGGAGGTATCACATTACCTGACTTCAAACTTTACTATAAAACAACAGTACTAAAAACAATATGGTAAGGCCTCCCTGGTGGTGCAGGCAGTTGAGCGCAGCGCTGTGATGCTGTCCACAGCCTCTGTGATCCCCGCAGGCCATGGAGCAATACACATGGCACGGCAGACCACTCCTATCTCGCCCGTTGCTCCCCTCAGCAGTGTATTTGGGTCATTCTGCCTGTTCTGTTGCCCACTCTGTCTCTGGTGAATCCTCTTAATCCCCCATACCTCTGGCCTGTACCCCAGTTCTTGTATGCTGAAATAAAAAAATCTTTAAAAAATACAAAAACAAAAAAACAATATGGTATTGTTACAAAACATAGATACATGGGACAACAGAATAGAATCAAATGCCCAGAAATAAATCCACACGTATGTATATTAGCCACCAATCTATGACAAAGCAGAGGAAGGACCATAAAAAGGGGAAGGAAAGTCTCTTTAAAAAATGCTGCTGGCACTATTTATAATAGCTAAGCTTTGGAAACAACCCAAATGCCCAAAAATAGATCAAGAAGACTGGATCAAGAAGATGTGGTACATATATACCATGGAATATTACTCAGCATTCAAAAAAGATAAACACACACAATTTACAGCAACATGGATGGAGCTGGAAGGGATCATGCTCAGTGAAATAAGCCAGAAAGAAAAAGAAAAATATTGGATGGTCTCACTCATAGCAGGAATCTAGAAAACTTAAATAATGGACCAGGAAAAAGAATAACTATAAGAAAGAAAATACCAAAATCAACAAACAACTATGAACCAGAGACACTATGGAGGGTGGGGGTGGGGAAGGGAGATGTTGGGGTCAAAATAAGGAGGTTGTAATTGTATGGGGAATATAAAACTAAAATTTAAAAAAAAAATTTCAAGTTCAAAAATAAATGAATAAATAAATAAATAATGCTGCTGGGAAAATTGGAAAGCCATACATAATAGAATGAAGTCAGATCACTCACCAACCCCACACACAAAAGTTAATTTCAACTAGACTAAAGATTTAGCTATGAGGGGCCTCCCTGGTGGTGGAGGGGTTGGGATGCAACATATGAAGCTGTTCACAGCCACTGCTGTAGGTGTTCAATCCCCCGCCAGGGAGGAACCCACATGGCGCAGCAGACCTCTCCTGATTAATCCGCTGCTCCCCTCAGCAGTGTACTTCAGTCAACCTGCCTGTTCTGTTCCCCACTCTGTCTCTGGTGAATCCTCTCAGCCCCCCAACACCTATGGCCTGTACCCCAGTTCTTGCATGCATAAATAGATAAATCTTTAAAAAAAAAAAAAAGATTAGCTATGAGATCTACAACAAAAAATGCATAAAACATTGGCGATGCATACCATGATATCAATGATGAAGATAATTTTAGTGACTTGACAAAAAAGGGAAGGAAACTAACTAATGGGATTATCTCAGGTTAAAAATTCTCTATGCAGTGAAAGGAAATATGAAACAGTTAAAAAAAGACACCATAAGGAATGGAGGAAAATATTTATATTAAAAAAAACAATCAATGGGCAGCAGATATGAACACAATTCACCAAAGAGGATATCCAGAAGGCCAATAGACAACATGTAAAAATATTCTTCATTGCTTCCATTAAGTGACATGCAGATTATAACCACAATGAGTGACCATCTCACCCCTGTGAGGATAATGTATATTAAGAAGACCTACAAAAAGTGTTGGAGAGGCTGTGCAGAAAAAGGAAACTTATTACACTGTGAGTGGCACAACCATTATTGAAAACAATCTAGATTTACTTTAGAAAACTAAAAATGGAATACTGTACCTCCTGGCAAACCCATTCTTGGGCGTATATCCAAAGAATATGAAACCATCAACACAAAAACACCTATGTTCCAGTGTTCATAGAGGCATTCTTTACAATAACTAGGACATGGAGGCAGACTAAATGCCATCAACAGATGATTGGATCAAGATGTGATATAGCCACAATATGGAGTACTCCAGAGCCATAAGAAAGGATAAAATGCAACAAAATGGAGATTGAGAGAATTATGTGTATGTAGTAAGTCAGAATGATTAAAACAAATACCAGATAGTTACACAGCAATTTGATAATGTTAAACACTTTTCAAAAACCAGTTGACATTAGTTAAACCATGAGGTTGGGTGCAGGAGTGGGGAGGTAGAGAGGGAAAGGGACAGGGAATATAAAGGACAGTGGTGAGAAAAAACCCCCAAAAATTAAACAAACAGGTGCTGATTTACAACTGACATGCTTCTCTCATGAACCTACTGCTGGGTGGGGGGCAGCCGGGCATGAGTGAGTCAACATGGCTGAGAGCTTCTCCGGCACAAAACTGGGTGAACCTGAATCTGTTTTATGTATGTGTGTGCATATGTATGTGTACATCTTTTAAATTAAAAAAGAATTCAACAGAAGTTCCTTTAGCTACCTTATTTACAACAATATTTTGCTGAGCAACAAAATTTCTGCTTATGAGCAGCAGATGTTGTAAACTAGTGCTACTCTGGTAAGATCTAGCCTGCAGATGGGATTAGTTTAGCCCATCAGTGTAGGCCCATATGGTGTTTAAAAAACAAAAGAACTAACATTTAAGAGTAGGAAGGTAGCACGTAAATATCTGGGTTTCTTGACAATAGGAATATCTAGCAAGACAGACCATTGTTTCCCCGTGGTGACAGCGCTGTCCCCACTAGGTGGGGCTTGTACTCTCCAGTCCCTCACACCATTATTGAGCATCAGTTGCTGTTTATCATCACACCCATCCTGTTACTTTTCTTAGAGTGGCATTAAGCAGCAGCATAATCCTATCAAAATAGAAAAATAAAAGGCTAAACAAGTGGCATGTTTTCAGAAATAAAATAGCATATTCCTACATGGCAAGAAAGACTGCAGAGTTTTCTGAGGCCAGCCAGCACTGGGCGCTGGCTTTGCCCTGGGGTTCTTGTTGACTTGTGAATATTCAGTCCCTGGTAGACTGTAGTTGGGATGCCCTCCTAAGCTTTGGCTGGCTTCCTGGCAATAGTATCAACTCTATCACCTAGTGAAATCCTCATGGCATAGAACTTGACAAACTTCAGAAGTTCCCCTTTTTTAGTTTCTAAAGGTCTTAGACTGAGCCCTGCATTCTCATGAAATTCAGAAGCCAGTTGCAGTAACTCCACTTCACACAAATGTAATTGTCTTTACTGGTAGCTGCCCGTTTTCAATCTCCCTTGAAATAATTGGGTTATTGCACTGGAAGTGTTCCTGCTGACGAGAGACTTAAAAGCTAATAGAGATATGTAACACGAAAGACTCAGCATTCCCTTAGGAAATTATTGTGGAGTATAGTTGAAAGGGGAAGATATTACAACCAAGATAATGTTGAAGGAGATTGAAAAGGAAACACTGTAATTGGTGAGGGGGAAATGAAAGTAGTTGGAGGGATTTCTTGATTTTAAAATTCATCCTATTAAGAGGATATTTTCAGTTTAGAACAGGCCCTATTCTTAGCTTTTGATTAAAAGGTCAGAAGAAGAAATGAGAATTTCAAACTTCAGTATGGACAGAAATAGCATTATGGATTACTCATTTTAAAGAGGAAAGAGGAGTAAATGTTATCTTGCAGTTGTGGGAAGAGTGCTGGAAAAGGCATATTTTTCAGACAGCAAATCTGATGTACGTAAATTCAGGATTCTGAGCAGCATGAAATCATGGAAATGCTAGAGGGTCACTGTGCTCATGCCCTCTGTTTCACGTATGGGGTGTTTTCTGTTGCAGTCACCTCCCACCAATGGACCATCAACAAAACAGGACTGACTCCTAAGATGCAGGCCCCAGAACAACCATCTTGGCCTTCCCACCTCAGGTCCTGGTCATGGCCAGTACCTTGCAGCTCCTTTTTCTGACTTTTTTTTTTTTTTAATAATTACCTATTTATTTAATTATTTATTTATTTATTTATTTATTTATTTATTTATTTATTTATTTATTTATACAAGCACTGGGTACAGTCAGAAGCGCGGGAGGGTGAGAGAATTCACCAGAGCAGGAGAGGTCCGTGCGCCATGTGGGACCCTCCTCCCGTGGCCTGGGAGCAGCTGGGGATGGAACCGGCGCTACAGAGGCTGCGGGCAGCTTCGCAAGCCAGCGCTCAACCGCTGCGCCACCGGGGAGGCCCCTTTTTCTGACTTTAGATGAGTGCTAGGCCAGGCCCCAGATTTTCTTTGTCCCTCTCCGATAAGGAATCATCTTCTGTTCCCTTTAAGTCACAGAATCAGGCTCGCTCATCTTAGTTAATGGGACTGTTGTTTCCATGAAACAGTTAACTCCAAGTCCATTTAGAGTTAGTGGTTCTTTTTTCCCTTCTCTCAGGCCTGCACAGAAAATGGGGGGCTGATAGGGTTCTTCATGATTTCCCAATCCAGCTCTTTGACCAGTGCTCCCCACCCTCCTTCTTTAGTTCAGCAACCACTGTTTCTGCTCATTCCAGGGCAAAGTAGGGAGAAGTTGAGAGATCAGGAGGGTCTTCTCTGACTGGTACAAACATGGTGGCATTGGGGCTGGGATTAGGACATAAAATTTAAGACTCTCCCACCAGAATTATTAATCGAGGTAAATCATATTTTAACACAAAAATTCAAAGACCTGCCACTAAAGCAAAAATCCATATTGAACAAAATGTTGAGTTTTTAAGTAAGCAGATATAAATTTCAAAATTATTTTAGATAGTCACTTAGTCAAGAGAAATTGTCAAACCAGCAATTCTCTCAATTGAAACTGAGATAAGCAAAGAAGTTCATTTTGAAAATATTGATGAGGTTGTGTCCATTAAAGTCAGCAAATTAAAATGATGGTAAATCTGTTTGGGGAATCAATAGAATATTTAAAGTAAATTTGAAGTAATGTGGTTTCAGTACATTTTTCATTATTTTTCAACTATGCTAATATTCTGGAAATCAACCATTAAAGAGATACATTAAAAATGTGTATGAAGGACAACATCTTTCCTTTCACCTCAAGCTCTGATACAATTTGGTGTGACCTATAATCCACCTTGCCTTTATTTAAAATTTTAATACTTTGTTCATCATGAATGTTTTTAGTTTTGATATTACAAAAACATTATTTAGCTTCATTGCTGAATTTATTTTTGTGTCCCCTTAAGTTCTTTGTCCACCTGAAGTGCCTCACTCCTATCTCCCCAGCCCCAGCACTAGCTGAGCTTCCCGGGCTGGAGATGAATATGCCTCTCTGTACACAGTCATGATTCTGCCCTCCCTGTGGACCGAGCACAGCCCTTCCAGCCATCCACACAGCTGTTGGGCAGGGAAAGCTCCTGGAATGGCTGTCCTAGACCCACATTTTCCCAGAAAGCAGGTACCTTGGACCCACTTCTGGTGGAATTCAGTTACCTCCCAGACCTAGCCCTCTCCTGCTGCAACAGCCACTCACCTGTCCACTCACCTATTAACTTTTTCAGGTGTGTGTTGTAGGCCCCAGGGATTCTATCTAGCTTGTCCTCACTATTGAGGAAAAGGCAGCCCCAGTTTCTCCCAAGAGAGAAATTCTCTTGACTCATCTTCTCTTTAGTCAACCAGCAATTTTTTTGTCTCTCCAAATTCTTATAGACTGGAAAGTGTTTTGTTTTTTAAAAAAGTAACAACTTTATTGAGATATAATTTGTTATAGTATAGTTCACCCATGAAAAGTTTATCATTCAATGATTTTTGGTGTAGTCAGCACCAAATCAAATTTAGAACATTTTTTATCAGTCACAAAAGATATCACATACCCATTAGTTTACTCTTCATACCTTTTACTAGCACCCTACCCCCAAATCCTAGAGAAGCACTACCCTATTTTCTGTCTCCATGGATTTGCCCATACTGGATGCTTCATATAAATGGAATTATGTGATATGAATTCTTTGTGACTGACTCTTATACAGAGCATATTGTTTTCCAGGTTTATGTTATAGCATGAATAGCACTTCAATCCTTTTTATAGACAAAATAATATTCTGTTGTATGAAGAAGTGTCTATTCATATTCTTTGCACATATTTGCTCATTTGCAGTTGTAAGAGTTCTTTTTATATTCTGGATAATTTGAAAAAATAATATTCCCACATTCTGTGGGTTGACTTCTTTCTTGATGCACAAAAGTTTTGAATTTTGATCATATCTAATGTATCTAATTTTTCTTTTGTTGCTTGTGCTTTTGGCATTGAGTCTAAGAAGACTCTGCCTCTTCCAAAAATGCATGGGATTTTTTCTCCTTGTGTGTCCATCTAAGAATTTTATAGTTTTAGTTTTTACATTTAACTCTTTAATTCATTGACTTAATTTTTAAGTATGTTCTAAAGAAGGGGTCCAGTATCATTCTTTATTTTTTTTTTATTGAGGTAACACTGGCTTACAATACTGTATGATTTAGAGGTATAGGTATGTTGTTTGGTTTTATCTGACCCTTTGCTTTGTTACTCTATATTTCACATACAAGTGAAACCATCTGGTATATGTCTTTTTCTTTCTAACATATTTTGTTTAGCATTATCCCCTCCCATTCCATCTATTTTGTCACAAATGGCAAGAATACATCTTTTTTTTTAATAGTTGAATAGTACCCCATTGTGTAAATACATCACATCTTTTTTTTTTTTTTTAAAGATTTATTTATTTATTTATTTATACAAGCACTGGGTACAGTCAGAAGCGCGGGAGGGTGAGAGAATTCACCAGAGCCAGAGGGGAGAGCACAGCAGGCAGACTGACGAAATACACTGCTGAGGGGAGCAGCGGGCGGCAGGAGAGGTCTGCACACCATGTGGGACCCTTGCCAGGGACTGGGGATCGAACCGGCACTGCAGAGGCTGCGGGCAGCTTGCAACCCAGCTCTCAACCGCTGCGCCATGGGGGAGGCCCTACATCACATCTTCTTAATCCAGCCATCTGTCCTTGGGCACTTAGGTTGTTTCCATAGCTTGGCTATGGCAAATAGTGCTGTAATGAACACAGGCACGATTAGGTACATTCTTCAGTTAAATATCCTGGAGTAAAATTGCTGGATCATATGGTAGTTCTATTTTTAATACCTTGAGAAACCTCCATACTGTTTTCCATAGAAGCTGGACCAGACTACATCCCCACCAACAGTGTACAAGGTGTTGTTTTCTCCACATCCTTGAAAGCTTGTTGTTTCTGGTCTCTTTGATATGGGCCTTTCTCACAAGTATGAGGTAGCATCTCATTGTGGTTTTGATTTGAATTTCCATGGTGGTAAATAATAATGAGTATTATTTCATGTGCCTATTAGCCATCTGTATGTCTTCTTTGGAGAAGTGCCCAATTAGCATTTGTGCCCATTTTTTGATTGGGTTATTTGTTTTCTTTTTGTTGAGTTGGTTTGAGTTCTTTGTAGATCTTGGAAATCAATCCCTTGTCAGATGTATAGTGTGCAAATATTTTCTTCTATTCAGTAGGGTGTCTTTTTGTTTTTGTGATAGCTTCTTTATCTGTGCAGAGAGCTTCATTCTTTTGTGTGTACATATCCAGTTATTCCAATATTCTTTGTTTGTGAATTGGTATAATTCACATACCATAATACCCTTATAGAGTATACAATTCAGTTTTTAGTATATTCACAAAATTGTACAACCATTATCCCTATCTCATTCCAGAACATTTTCATTACCCCATAAGAGATCCTATAACCATTGTCAGTCCCTCCTTATCCCCTCATCCCATTGCCTGTCAGCCACTGATCTACTTTCTCCTTGGATTTGCCTGTTCTAGACATTGTATATAATAAAAACCATACACTACATGATGTGTAGTGTCTGTTTTTATTCCCCATTTAACATAATGTTTTCAAGCTTCATCTATGTTCTAGGATCCTTCCTAGGACACAACATTTTATTTGTCATGTCTCCTTCTGCTCCTCTTGGCTATGACAGTTTCTCACTTTCCTTGCTTTTCATGACCTTGACAGTTTTGAGTACTGATCAGTTACATTGTAGGCTGTTCTACTCTTGGGCTATGGGTTTTAGGAAAACCACAGAGGTCAATTTTAGCACATCATACTACCAACCTGATTGATGACTGTTGATGTCGATCTCGATCACCTGACTGACTGAATCAGTGTATGTCAGATCTCTCCAATGTAAATTACTCTTGTTTATGTCCTTTCTGTACCATCCTCTTTGGAAGGTGGTCACTCTGTGCAGCCCTCACACAGATAGTGGAGACTTGTGCTCCCCTCCTGTGGAGTATCTACATAATTTATTTGTAGTTTTTCCACAAAGGAGATTTGTGATTTATTATTCAATAATTTATTTGAAGCAGTAGGACTTACACTTATTTCTTCTTTTTTTTTAAGTATGCATTTCTAGCTAGGGAATTCCCTGTAAGCACTTCTTAGCTACATTTCATAAGTACAAAACAGATTTTTAACCAACTCCTGAGCAAGTCCTTTCCAGTGACTATTTGCTAGCCCTGTCTTGGGACTGAGCTAAAACTTTGAGTGCCATTTTAGCACCCTGGTATGCTTATAACAAGGTTCTCTGGCAGTTTCCCAACCAAAACCTCTTTTATGAAGTCCATGATAGATCTGTATTTAGTTCACATTTCTGTGACATTCAGCAAAGTTCCAGGGTAAGAAGCATCATTCAGTTGGGGAGCACTACAGGAAGGTCCATCCCTTTTGAATGTTCATAGTGGGGACTTTTAGTTTAATTTGGATATGTCCTTGGCCAGTTCCAGCAGCAATGTTAACTGTAGCAGAGTAAACAGACAAATCACCTGTAAACTATCTGGTTAACTTAGACAGGAGTGTGTGTTTATATGTGGAGAGAAGTGATGGGAAATGGAGAGATGGAGATAGTAAATATTTGCAATAGTTGAGGTCTGGCTTATAGTCTAGAAAGGACAAAACTCACGGGCAGTCACAGTGACTCCAGGCATATGGCAGCTTAAACATTCTTACTGGCACAAAACAAACAAAAGTGTAATGTATTTGAAATAGATGCGTCCTGGCCCACTTCTTTGTTTCTTGGTTCTGAAATAAACTGATGTTGGCCTTTGGCCCTTGGAAGGCAGATGCCCAGGCCTGACTCTGGGGACTCTGCTGTGCCCTAGGGGAAGACAGTACCTCTGAGGCTTCCCAGGGTATGATACTGTCACACTAGCCCCTGCTGCTCTGTAATATACCAAGTGACCATGGGCAAACCCCTCAATGACTCTGGGCCTTAGTTTCCTTATCTGGGAAATGGGACTGGAATGGTCTGATTAAATGATCACTGAGCCCCTTCTATGTTAGATTTTTGGCTGGTTTAACCTACCTCCCGTTATAAAATGACCCCCCAAAGAAACAAAGCATCTGTATTTTCCTCCTTTTCCTTTTTTTTTCTCTCTTCACTCTTGCCCATTCTTTCTTGTATTTATGCAAATACCAAAATCCCCCTTAAACTTTTGACAAGAATGGAATTGAAAAAGACACATTGCTTCCCACATGTTTAATACTGGTGGAAAGGCTGTTTAGTTAGTGAGGAAAGATTGCAAGACACAGCACTCCCCAGGGCATCCCTGATTATGTTTTCATCCAGGGCACTTCCAGTTAACAAAATGTAGTTAACAATAAAATAGAATCAAAGCCAATCCATTTGTACCCATTTGCATTCTCTGCACAGGGTGATGCCTAATTCTGGAAGCAATGGTAAAAAAATTACAACAAAGAACTCTGTTGTGATTCAGTTGGTAAACAGCACACTCCAGTTCTGTTCAATATGCACAAGGTTGGGGGAGGGGTCAACATGATTAGATTGCAAGAGTCTCTTTTGGCAAAAGCTCAGTGAATTTTTCATTTGTTTTGTACCTCGATCTTCTGAAATAGATTTTCTGCTAAAAATGTTTCAGAGATTTTTTTTTTTGGAGGGGGTAGTGCATGGAGGAGGGGAGAGAAAGAAGAGAAATACTATCAGGGATAAGGAGCCCAATGTAGTTTGTGCTGTGGTTAGAAGGCTACAGTTAAAGGTCTCTCCAGGATAACAGTGTAGTGTGATGGGACGAACACTGGCTTTGTAGTTAAAGGCCTGATTTTGTGATTTGACTACTATTAGGACCTACCTCAACGATACAACTAATATCTGCCTCACATGGTTGTTGTGAAGACCAACAAAAAAAAAGATTTGCTTTGAAAATAGCAGTATCTCGTCTTGGCCAGTGCCATGAAGGGTCATGTTCCTTGGAAACAGAAATGTATTTCAAAGAAGGAGTAGGTGGAGTTGGGGAGCAACTACATTTGAGGGTGAGGCTTCCGGGATATGCGCTCACCCTTTCCATAGGGTCACTTCCTGTAGAGGCAAACAGGTAACCAGGGAGGCAGAGCCCCATGGGAAGCTCTTGGGAGGAACCAGCCTTGGGGACTCAGGCTGCAGTGTTATTTGAGGACCTGTGATGTGCAAGGTGGGACAAGCACATGGCTGTGGCTCAGGGAATGGCCACAATCTACTCATACATCAAAGGTATTTTTTATTCACACACACACACACCCCATTGCCATCTCCCAATCTTCCCTCTCAGGTACTTTTCCAACCTTTCTAGAGAGTTTTATTCTTCCCTTACAAAATCAAGAGCTCCTGATTGCTTATTTATGTGTCTTGCAAACTTTGGCTGCTTGGGTTTGAATAGGATGTTAGTGGAGGTTTTCCTTTGCTGACTTTAGATGTGTGTGGAAAGTGGGAGCAGCGGAAGGTAAACTGGTTAAGGAAGGAAACGAGCTTGTGTGGATATGATGCACTTGTCTAATTCAGTTCAGGTTATGTGTGCCAACAGCCAAAGTTGGGTTGCATTTCCTCCTAAATTAACCTAGAAGTAAACACACAAGATGTGACCAAAGTATAGACAATTCTGTGTGTGTGTGTGTGTGTGTGTGTGTGTGTGTGTGAGAGAGAGAGAGAGAGAGAGAGAGAGAGAGAGAGAGAGAAGTGGGAGGAACAGAGGGAGAGGGGGAGAGATACCTTATTGTTATTCTATGTTTAAATGGGATGATTTTAAAATTAAATGTTTACATTTTCAATTGGGAGCATGGATAGATGGTTTAAAAGTGTAAGCATTGGGCCTCCCTGGTGGCGCAGCGGTTGAGCGCTGGCTTGCGAAGCTACCCACGGCCTCTGCGGTGCTGGTTCAATCCCCGGCTGCTCCCCGGCCACCAGAGGGAGGGTCCCACATGGCGCGCAGACCTCTCCTGCCGCCCACTGCTCCCCTCAGCAGTGTACTTCGGTCCTTCTGCCTGCTCTGCTCCCCGCTCTGGCTCTGGTGAATTCTCTCGCCCTCCCGCGCTTCTGACTGTATCCAGTGCTTGTATAAATAAATAAATAAATAAATAAATAAATCTTTAAAAAAAAAAAAAGTGTAAGCATTAATGTCTGCATGACAATGAGGAACATTCAGAACAAACAGAAGTGAATGATAATCACAGCAGCCTTGGTATGGTCTTGAGGCTCCATAACGAATTTCCACAATAAATAGCAAAAACATCACTACCCAGTGTATAACAAATGATCACACATCTCATTGAAAATGTCTTTAACTTAAAAAGAAGAGTTTGCAAATTAGCACATTTCTACACACGCGTCATTTAAAATGGAGTGACTCAAACACAATAAATGCTCAATTAATTAATGGCTTTAGCCCAATCAGGAATAAAAATGGAGTTGACTTTGGCCTCTTAGTCAGAGTTCAGGTACATCTATTAAACACGTGAAGATGTATCATTCCAGATTGGCTGTCTCTTTTTGAGCCTAAACACATCCAGAAAGATCCACTACATAGGCATCTACCAGCTTTCTCCAACAAAGTGATTCTGAAAGTTTGAAAGAAGCTTCAAACAATTTTTATTTGCTTTCCATTGTATCATTCTAGCCCAGGCATCTTTATTACTAGCCACAAGAATTTATGAAACTCATTCAAAATTGTGTAGTTAAATTTTAAATGTCACTGAAATTGTGGTTCTGATTCCTTTTAATACACATGGGTTTTATTGTATAAAAGTTTGTGCTCATTTGCATCTCCAGAATGATAAAGTTCATATTTAATAAGCATCTAAGGAGGGAAAACAATGTGCTATGTACCTCTTAGGGATAATTCCGCATCTGTCTCTCCTCAGTAGTTACTCTGATGTTTGAACTCTAAAAAAATGTTGTAGCCATTGTATTTATGCAATATGTACATATATTTATAAATATGATGTCATAAAGACAGAGAATAATATTCTTGGATGGCAAAGGTGTGATGTGTCCCTTCCTGGGCTGCTCCTGGCTTCTGAAGCCTGGAGTCCTGGCCCCTGTCCTGTATGTATGGCCTGGGGGCGTCATTGATCGGCCCCATTTCCTGGGCCTCTTGGTCTCAATTTCAAACTGGGGTTAGCAGGTCATGATCACTTCCTCCTTGCGATGGACTTAAAGGACTGCTTACCCGGCATTTCCATGCAAAAGTCTTTGTGGTTCAAGTCCCAGGTGATATAATAGGTACTTAATACTGTTGAGCGTTGTTCAGCTGCTGTGTTTTGTGGTCTTCCCCATTTGGGGTACTTGTGCTCTCATTTGGGGTACCTGAGAAGTATTCTTTTCATTGTGGTACTCACTTTGATTTTGCTGATTTTGACTGCCAAGTATTTTTGGCCTTTGTCACACAATTCCTCCCCCTCTGCATACCCCTGGAGTTTCTAATAAGTGACCTTTTAAAGTGTCAAGGCTTTCTGTGCATTTGTTTTCTTGTTCTTTAAATCTGGTCTTGTAACTCTTCTTCTGTATTTCCCCCTCTCTTCTAACATATTCTATGTATGCAATGGATATCCTCAGGGTTCCTCTCTTCCTATGGCTAGTGAGGGAGGGGTAAGGGTGGAGCTGAATGGAGAAAACTAACATTTATTATAGTCACAGTATAGACTTTGCGTGTGTTTTTATTTAATCTTCACAAATGCTTATACATAACATTATTTATCATAATGGCCAGTATTTATTGAGTATTTACCACCTTACCAATACCAGGTTTTTGCTACGTGGTTTGTGTGGACTACCTTATTTGATTCTCATGACAACTTTATGGAATAGATTATACTATTTCTATATTTTAAAAGTATGGAAGCTGAGGTTCATAGATGCCAATGACGTGCCCAAGGTCACATAGCTAGTAAATGGTAGAAGTGTGCTTCACACTTAGGCCAACTCTTATGCAGCTGTACACTCAAGCATCCTGTTAACAGGAGCTGTAGCTGGGTCACAACCCAATCAGACTGGCTACAGTGCCCGTTCTCCTGCTGCTACAGCATCCCTGTCTCCCCTATCATCACGTGCATTACACACAACCCCATGGTGTATAAAAGTCTTGGGACTGCTGGTCCATGGTGAAAAGGTCATATCCCTACATTGCCTCTGCAAAGGTTTAAAGCTATGATGTGGCTGAACAACCACAAGCTTAAATTAGTATTAAAGATATAAACAAACTGGTTTATACTGTATTTTGAATAATTTGCAGCAAGTTAGGTGATATTGAGAGGCTATTTCTATATGGTATGCAAAAGATTTCATTAGCCCTGTTTTAGCCTGACCCTATTCCTATTGGGTCTATCAGTCACATCTGTGAAATAGTGACATTGAGCTTATAAAGGACTCTAATCCATTTGCCCAGGTTTCCATTCATTCCCTCACTCAGCCATTCATTCAACAAATATTTATTAAGTTCCAACAATGGAGTAGAGACTGTTGTAGGTCACATGGTTATAAACAGAATAAAACATGAGGTTCCTGTCCTCTCTGACCATGTTCTAAGGGTGATGAGCACCGCTGAGATGTCTGAGTGGGGCTCTTGAACTGTTCTAATAGATGTTTTTCAATGATGGCTATGGCTGCTGGAGTGAGGACAAGCGCAGAGGAGGTAGATTATTTGGAAAGACTTTGTAGATGCCTAGGCAAGTTGTCATGGGGATTTGGATGAGCAAGAGAGACAAAGGTGGAAGGGATAAAAGGAGGTTAAGTTTAGGGGGGCATAACCAATGAGATTTTGATGAGTTTGGGGGAGTGAAAGAGAAAGACAAACATCAACAAATATCCCAAGGGCTCTGAGGTTAAATATGGAAGGTTTTTTTTTGCGGGGGCGGGGGTGGTACAAGGAGTTAAGATGTAGCATTATGAAGCTATCCACAGCCACTGCAGCACGAGTTAGATCCCCGGCCAGGAGTTACCCACATGGTGCAGCAGACCTCTCCTGACTCACCTGCTGCTCCCCTCAACAGTGTATTTCAGTGGATCATCCTCTTCTGCTCCCCACTCTGCCTCTGGTGAATCCTCTCACCACCCCTCAGCTGTGGCCTGCACCCCAGCTCTTGTATGCATAAATAAATAAATCTTTCAAAAAAAAAAAAAAAACAGATGGGAAAGATTTTTTTAAAAATACAGTTAAGAGAATCCACTTGAGGTAACTAGAAGGTATCTTCAGGAAGAAAGTGCCCATAAGTGCTGATTAAAGAAAAAAAAAAACTAAGCAAGCAATAATCTAATCGCGGTGACATGTTTCTCCTGAGGATGAAATGTGCTGACAGCCTGACAACTCAGAGGGCTGAGTGGGGGAAAGCCTTCTGCAGAGGGGTCCTGTGGGAGCAGCAGGCTTGGCAAGCAGCCGTGTTGTGACTACTGTGTGTGGGTGACACGTCCATCGGGTGCGTTTCCATTGGCCTGGTCAGGAGACAGAGGATGTGTTGGTCTAGAGCTCTAGGGAAAAGTCAGGAACTCACTGCTGTTGGCTTGTCCACCTGTACCAGCTCGAGCGGGGGGCAGAGCTACGCTTTCTGCCTCTTCATCAACAGTGAGGCTCACATGGGCCTTTTCATAATATGTAAACATTGTCTTCATATATCCTTGAGCAATTTTTGTCAGTCTTATTGCTAGGTATTTTATCTTTTTTGTTTTTGCTACTCAATTAAAAACTACTCCTCACTGGTCATGCACAAACATAAATAACTGACTATTTATTTTGTGTTCCCACTAGAGTAATGAACTCATCATGGACAGTGACTTAACAGTTGATTTTTTTGTGTTTTATAGATACAGAGCAATAGCTTCAAATAATGATAATTTTAGCCTTCCTTTTTTTTTTTTTTTTTTTTTGTTACTCTTTTAATTTCTTCCTCTTTTCTGGCTATGTTGGCTAGTACCTCTAGGGTAATATTAAATATGCTGGTAATGGTCAGCAAACCTGCTTCTTCTTGCCTTGACAGGGACCACATTTTGAAATTATTTGTCACTTTCCCTCCTTCTGCTTTTTATTTCACAGTCATTTCTTCCTTCCTTCTATTCCTTCCTACTCCCTCATTCCCTTGCTTTCACTCTCTTTTCTTCTTTCCATAAGTCTTAGACTACAATGAAGGAATTGTGATTATTGCTGTTTTTTAAAGATTTATTTATTTATGTAAGAACCAGGGTACAGGTCAGATGTGCAGGAGGGTGAGAGAATTCACCAGAGACAAAGTGGGGAACAGAACAGGCAGACAGACTGAAACACACAGATGAGGGGAGCAGCGGGTGAGACAGGAGAGGTCTGCCTCGCCATGAGGGTAGCTCCATGGCTGGCAGGGATCGAAACGGCACTGCAGAAGCTGCAGACAGCTTCACAGCACTGCACTCAATCACCTGCACCACCAGGGAGGCCTGATTATTGTGTTTTTTGTCTCAACACCTGTGCCTGACAATATGCACTCAATAGGTATTTGTTAAGAGAATGAATACATCGATAAATGAAGATCATTTTTACGTATGGGTGTCCTGTTTCAATAGGGAAATTGGTAAGACCTGTTGTTTACATTGGGCAGTAAACAAAGTGGAAGGAGATCAGGAGACTTTCTTGGAGGGTTGGGTTATAGGAACAAAGAATATTTCATTTTGGAAAAAAAAGTTTTGGAGATAGATATTCATCACCTTCAGACATAGGAAGCTCAGTCTCATAGAGGGGTGTTTTTTTTTTGTCATAAGAATCACCTGAGGAGCTTATTGAAAACACAGAATCTTGGCTTCTTCCCTGGGCTTTGGTGCACTAGGTATGGAGCAGGGCAGGGAAATCTGTTTTTTTGATTGATTGTTTTACTTAGTTTTTTAATAAATTCTCCAAGTACTTCTTTATATCAGAAAATACTAGGCAATGACATATTATTAGAAGTAGTGCTGCTCCTGGGAGAAAAACTAGGATTCGGGGACTAAAATTAGAGAAAGGCAGATTTTGATTGGCCATAAGGAAATTGTTTCAGTCTATAAAGTCACCAGAGCAGGTGAGGCTGCTTCCTGGATGGACTCAGCAGAGCCCACCAACCTTCCAGAGGCTAATCTTGCTGTGGTCCTTGTGGGAAGTGACTGGGATCCCCACTAAAGTGGCCAATATCTTGGATTCAAGAAAATATAAAGTTTTTTAAATGCTTGGGGCTAGCAGTAATTGAGAGAGTGGGGAAAGGCAGGAAACAACAATAATAAAAACAACCAAACACACACAAATCAAGGAAGCTTGGAGTGGCAGGGGGAAGGAAGCAAAACAGTAGCTATAATTAAGCTCTCAAAAGTGTTCAGACAAGAGGAAAACTGACATTTAAAAAATGTCATTGACGTACAGCCTTATATTAGTTTCGGATGTACAAAACAGTGAGTCAATATCTGTGTAGTTTGTGAAATGCTTACTACAATCTAGCATTTTTAATACACAAAATCATAGGACAAACTACAAGATTGATGAGGTGAGCTGCAGTCTCTGTTCTTTTATTTTTAAAGATTTATTTATTTATGCATCAAGACCTGGGGTGTAGGCCAGAGGTGTGGGGGTGAGAGGATTCACAATGACAGAGTGGGGAGCAGAACAGGTGGATTGACTGAAATACACTGCCGAGGGGAACAGCAGGTGATACAGGAGATGTCTGCTGTGCCATGTGGGTAAGTGCCCTGGTCAGGGATCAAACTCATGCTGCAGAGGCTGCGGATAGCTTCATAGTGCTGAGGCTTAACCCCTTGCCTCACCAGGAAGGCCTTAACTGATTGTCTTGAAGGGCCTCAGTGATTAGCATGCAGAATCATTTTGCATTTCCAAATGAAAAATTATGAGCAAATAGACCATGAAGACCATCATGGCTGCAGGAGCAAGAAACTGGCCAGGAACTCTTTGTTCTTCTACAGTCAGGAATTCCCCAGGCAGGTTAGAGCAGAGGAGTGCATGAAGCTGCTCTGACTTCCAGGTGGGGCTAAGTCAGAAGCTAAAGGTCTGGCTTGTTTCTGGATTGGTGGAGGCTGCTATAGAAATAGAGGCTGATTCTAGAAACATACTCTAGATAGGCCTGAGAGAGGCTCAATAAAGCAGGGGTGATCATCATCTCTGTTTCTTAGTCTCATATAAGACATTCTTTAATTCTCACAAAAATTATGATTGCTTGATTTAATCACCCCCATTTTACAGTGAGGAAACTAAGGCTGAACAAATACATAAGTGGCCCAAAGTAACATAATTATTCACTTAACAAAAATACATTGATTATTTGCTAGGGGTTAGAAAGCAAAGAAGATGCCAGGTTTGAACTCCTATGCAATTTCAAGTCCTCCCCTTTTTAGCAAAGGGTTGATTTTAATAGTAGATTGAGCATAATTTCAAACCCATAAGAAAAATTCCAATAATCCAAAAGAAAAATTGGTGAGGTACACCAACAGGCAGTTCACCAAAAATTTAATACAAGTAAGTTTAAAGGACACAAAGGGAGTGTAAAATTTTAAGGACATTTCAATAAAAGGAATGCAGGAAAAAAGCAATGGCCTTCCATTGGGGACTTATTAAATAAATTATGGTAAAACATAAAATGAAATTTACAGAGTCCACACTGAATTACTGACTTTAAATTGTTGTTTTACATGTTTCTTCTGATCAATTTATTTTTCTGATCATATATGAAATATTACTCAATCTTATTGAAAAGAATCAGAGAAACTGGTGTGTGGTTTCCAAGCCTCCTCATTCCCAGAAAATGCCAAGAATATGGTCAAATAACAGGTCAATTTTCTCAGAAAGGTAGGAAACAGAGATAAGCATTATAGGGAAATAAAAGAAAGGCCCTCCTATCCTAATCAACCTCTCCTCATCAAACTCAAGTGAAATCTGAAAGAGACCAGCATCTGACTGACTGAAGCCTGGGGGACAAGTAGGAGGGGTTGTAAAAAAATACTATACTCTGACTCACAAACCTCATCTGCCCTGATGTCCCTTCCCAGGACATTTCAGGGAGACCAGTGGAAGATGCAGAGCAATCCGGACTGTTCCACAATCTTCCATCTGCTATAATGCATTTATCACAATTTCAGTTCTACATACACTTTTAGCTATTTTAAAGAAATGAGCATTAGAAAGGGCTAAAACTAGAAACTTGTGACAGATACTTACTCCCCATATCTTAATCCTCCCCTTTTCCTTATTAATACAGTCACCATTTCTTAGTGTGGCAAATAGTTACCTAAAATGAAACCCCTTTCAATAATTTGTTGAGACCTGATGGTGAAGTTCTGATGAATAAGTTATGAGTGGGAAGATTATGTTAGATTCTAGAAAATGTCCTTAAAGATTCTAGAAAATGTCTTTGTCTTTCCTCTTTTATGTTAGCTTTAATGTAGACATAAACATGGGAATGTTGGTAACTATCTTGGATCATTGACAATGTTGACGAGCAAAATGAAAGGTGCCATAGTTCCAGTTCCTGGTAAGATGGAGCAGACACACAGCCTTGTCTCTTCCACTGAATGCAACTATGAAACCTGGACAAATATTTGTAACTGATATCTGAAGATACTAAAAAGTAAATTACAGTGGGAGAATTGGGAATAAGACCAGAATTCAAAGAATCACCAAATCAGTGATGAATTCCCCTGCCCCTTTTCTTCTGTTATCCTTAGCCTGGACCCAAGGCTGCTTGGAACTGGAAAGTAGTTTCCTGTGCATGGACACAGAAAGCCCCAGGAAAATCCTCTAGGACTTGTAGGTTTGAAGAATGGGAAAGGAGATCCCTACCATATTGAGAAACACCCTATTTCTCTTTGTTTTCTCCATTCTCTTGCCGCTCAGCTCCAAGGACACTCCAGGGTGGTAGTGGCAACAGTGGTGCTAACGGCAGCAGGCAGATACTCAAAACTGAGGGAGGGAAAATTTCCTTTTTGATAAGGTCTGTGGTCCCAAAAATATAAGGTAAATCTCTATTTTCTTTTCTTCCCTCTGTCTTCTTAATACTTGGCAATTATAGGTTAACTGCAGTAGAGTAGAATAAAAAGCCCTAGTCTGTGGCCAGAGGACCACAAAAGGGAGTCTAGGAACAAGAGATTACCAGAAATATGACAGAGTATGGAGAACTTAGGAAAGAAGTCCCATGAAGTTACTGGAATTGTTAGGGGGAAAAGGATGTCCTAAAGCTAATTCCATACAGGCTTTGTGGACTCCACCCCCACCCCAGGTCAAAGCCAAAGACACTGGGAACTCCAAATCCCATCACCACCAAAGGGAAGGTGGCTGGGACCTGAGGGTGGGGTTAAGCAGCCAGGTTGGTATAAAGCCAGACACGTGGGCTTTGGGGGGGGGTCCCCCATTTTGGCTCTCCGCCAGCTTGCAGCCTCTGGCCAGCGCTGAGAGTGCCTTTGGGTTTCCAGGTCGGCGGATTGGGTAGGACGCATTAAAGACTTTATTTCCCTATTTTCTCCCTGAGTTGTACATTTTCCTTATTTCCTTTTCCCTTGTAAATAAACCTTTTATTAACCTTTTGTGTGTGCCTGTAGTGGAGTATTAATAAGTCCCTTGTAAGCGCGAGGATGAGGACCCACAGCCAGGAACCCATTCAATATCGGGGCTGCCCTATAACAGGTTCACCCCAAGTTGTGCACAGATCTGACCCTAAAGTCATAGATAGGCCACCACTTAAGTCCCAAACTGGCCACTGGGTGGCACATGCAGTGAGCAGACATGAGTAGTACAGGAAAAGATTTGAAAACAGAATTGACAGTGGAATTACATTTCACAGAAAGCTGGTCATAACTTGATGCCTAAAGGGAAACAACCAACCATCCAATAGGACTTCATCAAAATTCTAAAAAGTTCCAGCACCGTGAAAGAAACTATTATCAAAAAAACCCATGCTACTGAAAGGAAGACGCTATTTGCGGAATCATGCATCTAACAAAGGTTGCTATCCAAAATATGTAAAGAACTCATAAAACTTAACAACATCAAAATAAGCAACCCAAATTTAAAAAAGGCAGATTATCTTGACAGATATTTCTCCAAAGAAGTGTGCATGAAGTGTACATGGGTACATGAAAAGATGTTCATCATCTCTTATTATTAGGCACATACAAATCAAAACAACAATAAGGTATCACCAGCTATTATCCAAAAGACAAGAAAAGATAAATCTTGGAAAGGATGTGGTAAAAAGGAACTCTTGGATGCTATTGGTGGGAATGTAAATTGGTGCTGCCATTATGGAGATTCCTCAAAAACATAATGGTGCTGCCATTATGGAGATTCCTAAAAATGACAATTCTATATGACCCAGTTATTCCACTACTGGGTATTTACCTGAGACTATGAAACCACTAATTTGAAGAGACATATGCACCCCCACATTGATTGGAGCATCATTTATAATAGCCAAGGATTTGAAACAACCTAAGCCCATTAAAAGATGTTTCTATAAAAATTATATATTTATGTATATATTATTATGTTATATATATGTATTTATATATGTGTGTGTATAAACACATGCATACCACATACACATACACACTGGAAATACCACTCAGTTATTTAAAAAATGAAATTTTATCACTTGCAACAACACAGAAGGACCTAAAGGGTTTTATGGCTAGTGAAAAAAGTCGGGGGGAGAACAACAAACATCATATAATTTCATTGATACGTGGTACATAAAGAGACACATCAAATGAATGAACTAAATAAAACAAAATAAATTTTAGACTATAAGACTAAATTAGTGGTTACCAGAAGAGGATGAAAGGGGTGGATAAATCAGCAAAAAGACGTCAATTTTATGGTGAAGGATAGAATGGACTTTTGGTGTTGGGCTTAATATTGTATATACCAGGGTTGATACATAACAGTGCACACCTGAAACGGTATACTGTAATGTTACTTCAATAAAAAATAAATTAAAAAATAAAAGAACTCATGCCTGAACCAAAAAGGGCAATATCCTGGTAAAACAAAAATAGCAATGTTTGCTATGGAATTTAAACAAGACTTAAAGTCTTATGATACAATATCCAAATTGTCCAGGACAGAATCCAAAATTATTTGGCAAGTTAAAAACCACAAAGATCTCAATTTTAATGGAAAAAGACAATTGACAGGCACCAATGCTGAAACAGCTCACATTTTGAGATTACCTGGCAAGGACTTTAAAGTAAATGTTACAAATTGCTTCAAAAAATAAGGGTGAATACTCTTAATGAATGAAAAGATAGACAGTCTCAGCAAAGAAACAAAAGATATAAGGAAAAGGGAATGGAAATTTTAGAAATAAACAACATGATAAATGAAAAAAAAATTGTATTGGATGGATTCAAAAGCAGAATGGAGATGTGAAAGGTAAGAGGCAGAGAACTTGCAGACCAACAGTAGTCACTTGATAGCAACTTCAGAGAGAGAATGATTAGGGGAAAAATTAACAGAAACTTAGGAACTCATGATTCAAGGTCAAACTTCTGTGGCCTCAGAGTTGCAGAATATGAGAAAGGGTGTGGTGCAGAAAGTAGTTGAATAGAAGCTGAAAACATCCCAAATTTCTCAGAAGACAGAAAGCTACAAAGTCAAGCAGCTCAGTGTATGTCATACCAGAGATACACCAGAAATCTATGTCCAGATACATCAAATCAATTGCTGAAAACTAAAGACAGGAGGAATAAATTCTTAAAGCAGCCAGAGAAAAACACACATTACATACAGAGGGAGATAATTCAATGACCACGGATTTCTCATCAAAAATTGGATGTCAGGAAAAAGCTGAAGGGCATTTTTAAAGTACATGTCAACCCAGAATTGCATTCCTAGGATAAACCAACCTTGTTTATGACATAGTCTTGTTTTATACTTTGCTGGACTTCATTTGCTTATATTTTATTTTTTCTTTTCTTCTTTGTTCATGAGAGAGGTTGGCTTCTATATATATATATTTTATACATTTTCTTTGTCAGCTTTTTATTTCAAGTTTATATTAGTCTTATAACACAAACAGGGAGTGTTTTCTCTTTTTCTATATTTAGTAACAACTGCCTAAGATTATTTGTATTTAAATTTGTCTGACAGAATTAGCTGGGAAGACTTCTGGGGTGCAAAAGTTTTCCATGTTGAATTTAAAAAATTGATTAAATTCTGTAATGGTTTTAGGATAATAGATATCTATTTCTTTTTGAGTCAATTCTTGTAAGTTGTGTGTTTTTATGAGTAATCAAAATATAAGCTTCTGGCTGCGAATCTATTTGCTATTTCATCAATTTCTGTTTTTATCTTTATTATTTTCTTCTTTCCCTGGCCTTTGAGATTATTTTGTTAACCTTTTTTTTCTAAATCTTTGTCTCATTTTCTAACTATAGCTCAATAAATTCTAATTGTTATATATATAATTGTTATATATATGAGATTGTTTTATATATATATATATATGGCTATAACTATCCCTCTCAGCTCTGTTTTTACTTATCCCTTAATTTCTATTTGTAGTGTTGTTTTTATAATCATTCAGCTTTAAATAGGTCTAGTTTTCTTTTTGATGAGAAAAATTATAGCATTTTTATTACAAGTGTGGCATGTAGGATTTTACTAATTGAAGGCAATCCGTCAACTATATAAACTTGGGTAAATCACTTAACTTGTTGGGGACATTGATTGCTTTGTTTGTAAAAATGGAGAAAATAATATTTACCTGAAGGGGATTTTTGTGCAGATTAAATGGAGCCTCACACACAGTAGAAGTAATGGAAGTGTAAGCTGTTATGTGTTAGCTGTTATTTCTTTTTTAATTCATTCACTATAGTTCCTTAATTTCAAGTTTCTAGTTATCCTTCACACTTTATTTTCAGTCTTTGATCGGAGAACATTTTTTTCTGTCTGATTTCGATGACTGTATGACTTAGTAAACAGTTCTGGAAATGTCCTACATATGTTTGAAAAGAAAATACATATTTTGCAGTGTAAAGTGCAATGTTGTACTTAATTGTTGTATAAAGCCAGTGTTCTCTCAGAGAAATGGAAACCATGCTAGGTATTTCAAATAGAGAGAATTTAATACAGGAAATTGTTTACAAATTCATTAGAAGGGTTAGAAGAGTGAAAAAAAGGAAGGGGAGCTTAGTAAAGGCAGAAAGCAATTGGCAGTTCCCCCCACCCCCCCAAGAGAAGAGTTAAACCGGCTTTATCCAGAACCGGCTTTACCCAGAGCCCAGGATGTCTGCCCACCTGAGGATGAGAGAGCCACTACTGCTTAGAATCATTGCTGCTGTTTGTGCAAAATAGAAATATGCAGAATGACAGATGTAGAAGCCCAGTAAGCTGAAGTCACATGGACTGCTACTGCTGAAGTTGCTCTCAGAAACAAAAAAAGAAAAAGGGACTCTCTTTTTTTGCCTTAAAATTGGCAGTGGCTCTCATTGGCAAAATATAAATTGAAGTCAATTAAAAAGGAATCTGAAAATGTATTTGGGGGATTCAAGCCTGAAATGAAGAGCAGAAGCTAAATGACTGACAATGCAAATGTGTTATTCAAATCTTTTATGTCTTTATTGATTTTTTTTTTGTTCTGCTTGTTTTATCAATTATTGAGATAGTAGATTGGTATATTGCTTCTTGTCCTTTTGTCAATTTTTTTTTTCCTTAAATATTTTGGGGCTGTATTATGGGATGCATACACATTTAATATTTTTAGAGCTTCCTGGTAAATTGAATCCTTTAAAAAATTATGAAGTGACTCTCGTTATCTCAAGAAAACATTTTTGTCTAAAAGTCCATTAATGTAGCATTGTAGTTTGTCTTATGTGAATTTCCTTAAGAGCAAAACAGAGACAGAGATTCAGATGTAAACTTTACCATTTTATCCATTTTGAAGCATATGGTTCATTGGCATAAGCACATCATTGCTAGATTTTTTTTTGTAGATTCCCCATATAAAAATGAGGAAGTTTCCATTTTCTTGGTTTGTTGAGAGTTATAAGTGTATGCTAAATTTTGTCAAATGTTCTATGCATCTGTGAAATGATTAAATTTTCTCTTTTCTATTAACTTAATAAATCATATTGATTTATTTGGAATATTCAATCAAACTATTTTGGCTAAAGCTGCTTGTTTATTATGGTGGCTTGCCACTTTAATAGACTGATGAGTTCATTTTACATTTTATTAAGGATTTTTGAGTGTATGTCCATAAGTGGCATTGCTCTGATATTTCCTTTAATATCTTTTTCAGTTTTGCTATGATTATGCTGGTCTTATAAGATAATCTGGCAAATACTTTTTGTATTATTTAGAAGTGCTTCTGTAAGATTAAAATTATTCCTGAAATATTGAAAATAATTCAGTTGTAAATCCATTTGAATCTGGAGATTTCTTTGTGGAACAGTTTACAACTATAAATTTAGTTTCCTTAACAGATTTTCTATCTCCTTTTATTTCTATGGTACTTTCTTTTTCTTTTTTTTAAAAGATGTATTTATTTATGCATACTAGAGCTGGGGTACAGGCCAGAGATGTGGGAGGAGGGGGTGTGTGAGAGGATTCACCAGAGACAGAGTCCGGAACAGAACAGGCAGATGGACTGAAATACACTGCTGAGGGGAGCAGCGGGGGAGCCAGGAGAGGTCTGCTGCGCCATGTGGGTTGCTCCCTGGTCAGCCAGGGATCGAACTTGTGCTGCAGAGGCTGCAAAATGCCTCAGAGTGCAGTACTTCACCCCTTGCGACACCAGGGAGTCCTCTGGTACTTTCTATTATTGACATAAAGTCATTTCTAGTATTCACTTATCCTTTTAATGTTTGTACTTAAATCCTGATACTGGGGCTTTCAGTTTTCTCATTCTATCTATTTTCTTTACTCAGTCTTGCTAATACTTATCAATTTTATTGATTTTTTAAAAATAACCATCTTTTGACTTTAAACTGTTTTTCTATTTTCCAGTATTAAATTATGGTTCATACCTGTATCATTTCCTTCCTATTCCTTGTTGTGGGTTTGTTTTGCTCTTGTCTACCACTTAATTTTAGAGGTTATATTTTCCTTTCAAAGTTATTCAATTAAAAATATTGGCTAGAGGGGGGAAATCTTATACTGCCAAAACACTAGGATGTGAAACAATGACACTTCATTATAAGAAAGACAATTAAAAAATACTGTCTGCTTTCTTCTGTGATTTCTTCTTTGACCTCTGGGTCATTAAGCAGTATTTCATATAATTTTTTTTTAATGTGGAGGTTTTATAGATATCTTAGTGTTATTGATTTCTAATTGAAATCCATTGTAATCAGAACATTAACTGCATAATTTTAATATCTTGACTATTTTTGAGATTATTTTATGACCCATCTGGTGGCCTATTTTGGAGGAAGTTTCATGTACATAGTCAGAGAATATTCTGCAATTTTTGGTCATTATGATCTACAAATATTTAGGTTGAGTTGGCTATAGTGCTCATATTTTCAGTATTCTTACTTTTTTAAAATACCTGCTTGTTCTATCCATTATTGAAAGAGAAATATTAAAATTTCCAGTTATGATTGGGAATGTCTGTTTCTCCCTTTTAATTTTAAGACTTGCTTCCTGCATTTTGAAACATTGTAACTTATAATAATTTAGGGTCGCTGTGTTTTCTTGATGAGCTGAACTTTTTATCTTTAGAAAATGTCCCTCTTTGTCTCTAGTCATAATCCTGTGACTTTTCTCCCTTCACTTAGTACCAGGATTCAAGACAATTTATTTTCCTTACCATCTTTTGTTCTGCTTGTTTAATCAATTATTGAGATAGTGCATTGGTATATTGTGCTTTGTACTTTTGTCAGTTTTTTTCCTTAAATATTTTGGGGCTGTATTATGTGGGATGCAAGCTAAGAGGGGAACAGTATCTTGAGGGAATGAACCGGAACTCAGTTGCCAACATGGTTGAGATCCCTAAGAGACATATAAGTACAAGAGGAGATAACTTTTGAGCCTTTTCAATATGACAGGAATAATCCCAAATACTATACATGTACTAACAAATTTAGTATGTGTAAAAACCCTATGATGAGAATGACATTCTCATTTATGGTTAAGAAACTGAGGTTCAGAGAAGTTCAATTACTTGTGGTGCTAAAAGAGGCAGGGTGAAAACCTCAGCAGTGGCGGTCCTGGCCCCAGCCCTGTACCACTGTGGACATATGGTGACCTATGACCTCCAGCGGACAGTCAGTTTCTGAATCTCATATGCACATCTCTACACAACATGTGACTGCTCAAATCCTTTGTAACTAGTCATGGTTCCTAGGTTAAAGACCAATTTTTTTTTACTTGTCCCTTAAAGATTTAGTGTCTGCTCCTGTCTCATTTTGAGTTTTTTTCTCCCTTGGTCCACCTTATCCATATTGATAGTCTCTAAGATTTTCAAATATAATACATTTTTTCTCCTTTTCTAAGAACATGATACATACTGGATCCTAGGCCCAAACTCTCCCCCTTTGCCTTGTCATCTTTCCAGTCTCAAATATTCTTCCTGCAGGAAACCTCCTTTGATGCTCCTTAGTTTCTCCAGCCTAACACACCCACAGCAACCTCTGGCACTTATGCTTGAAGCTACGGTTCTCTTTCAGAACCGTAGCAAGGCCAGGAATGGGGACTGTCTTATTCACAACTGGGCCTCTATTGTCTGATAAAGTATTTGACACATAGCTCCACAGTAAATGTTATTTTTTAACTGTTTGCATAAGCCCTGGACATAAAATTGGCATCTCTGAAAAATAATGCTCTTTTTAGTCCCATTGTCTCTGAGAACTTGTGGTGTCTTATAAACAGTTCAAGTACTTTTTAAGGCTCATATTCAAGACTTAATTTACTGTCTGAAAACTAGGTCATCATTCTCCTGAGACCATCCCTCAGGAAATGAGATTTTTGGTCCATTTTGTTTATAAAAGTTAAAGAAGCATTTCTTCTGGTATTTTGACCTCATAGATGCCACCCCATCTGGAATCTACAAATTTTGTTATGTATATTTATGAGGGGGGAAAAAAGTGGCCAAGTCTGTGATACAATCTTTTTTTAGACACAAATAAATTTATATTAACTAATGAGAAAGACATAGGGAACATTATTTATACAGAGATTGATTTAAGATATAAAATGGATGCCAGGAAACCCCCGATGCCCCAAGTATTTCCTTAATGTTGCCTCAAGTTCCACTTGTAACATATATTTATTTTGGTTAAATGTAATTTCAACATTTAAGATGCAAATATCACTAGGGATTGAGGGGGTAGGGTTAAAGGATATAGAATGATAAGTTGCTTTCAGTGTTCATTTGTTTGATTTTTTCCCCCCACAATTTTGTGGGAATGAGTAAATAATCTCTTTCCAAATGACTGTAAGTTGAGAATAGGTTACATGAGAAGGAAAAGAAAAAGATTAGAGGAATGTTAACTGAAAATTAAGTCTCCACAACAGTTAATAGATAATCAAAGTGAAGATTCGAACCTGAAACAATTCAACAGATTTTACTCTGTGAGCACTGTTCCAATAAACAGTTTTACTATATAAGTAGGACTAGTTTGAAAACACACACACAAACACATAGTGAGTCTGTGATATTAAGAAGGTAATTATTCTTAATAGGAGGGACTTCTGAGTCTACATTGTCTTGACCTAAAGCTACGCTGATACTAGGGGAGGCAATGCATGATTTAATTTTTTCCTTGCTAATGAATGCACTGCAGTGATGGAAAGGCTGGGTACCCATTGACCACTGTGAAAACTTTTTGTTTGAAAAATCTAATTTACCCTCAGGTTATAGATGTCTGCATATAGAACGTCACTTGTGAAGATGGCTTTACTCAAGATGAGTCAGAAGGAAAAAGATAAATATTGGATGATTTCACTTATATGCGGAATATAGAGAAACCAAACAAAAGATAGGGGAAAAAGACAAAACTTGCAAGCTGTCATAGATCTGAGGCATGCAGCAGGGAGAGAGAGGGACAGGGTTCAAAATAGGGTAGGGAAGAGCCCAAGGGGCTATGGTGGTGTTTATGGGTGCTGTGGTAGTGGGAGAGCTGCAGGGACTACACCTGAGGGGAGAAATCAAATACTGTCCCAAAATGAACCATGATGGAAGGGAAAAAAGATCACTTTGCTCTCTTATCTGCAAGATAAAGTCCCCTGAAGATTTGACAGTGTGTGTACAGTAGCCATGCCTGGGTGATCCTTCATGGGAATAGGATTCAGAAAGGTAGGATCCAGGTGAGCAGGAAATGGCACAGACTTGCAGGAAACTAGGAAGAGCAGGAAGGAAATCTTCATAAAGAAACTGCATCTCATTCATACTGTTTCCAGAGACAGATTTATCTTTCTCATTCAGCTTTGCTTAATGACCTGAACATAACTCTATCCTACCTCTTTTAATTTGAAATAAGGGATTAAAAGGAGGTAGTTTTGTTGATGTAGGAGTGGCATACAATAAACTGCACATATTTAAAGTGTAAAATTCAAAGTTTTGATACATGAATACACCTGTGAAATTATCGCAATAGAAGAAATGAACATATGCACCAACCACAAAAATAAGTTTCCATGTGAAACCTTCCTCCTACCCTTTCTGCACTTTCCTACTAAGCAGCTAATAATCTGCTTTCTACCACTGTAGGTCAGTTTGCATTTGATTGGCTTTTATATAAATGGAATCATACTGCATGTATTTCTTTCATTTGGAATAGTTATTTTGAGATTCATCCATTTTGCATGTGTTGAATAGCACATGACTTTTTTTATTCCATTGCAAGGACACACCAAAATTTGTTTATTGAATCACCTATTAATGAACATTTGGATTGTGTCTAGTTTTCGGCTTAAGGACTTTCATGAATTAATCTGTATAAGTCTCTGTGTGGACAGATGCATTTGGTTCTTTTGGACAAATGCCAAGGATGGGAATGAGTAGGTAATAGGACAGGTGTACTTTAAGTTTTTAAGAAACTGCCAAACTGTTTTTCCAAAGTGATTGTACCATTTCATATTCTTACCAGCAGCACACAAGAGATCATCTTTCTGTATCCTTGTCAACATTTGGTACTGTCACACATTTTAATTTTAGTCATTCTAATAAGTGCGTAGTGGTAAACCTTTTGGCTTTAATTTGCATTTCTCTCATGGCTGATATTACTGAGTATTCTGTGTCTGCTTATTTACCATCTGTATACCTTCTTTGATGACTTGGCTAATCAAATCCTTTGCTCACTTAAAAAATTAGGTTGTTTTCCTACTTTTGAGTTTTGGGAGTCCTTTATGTATCCTGATAATATGCCCTTTATCAAATGTATGCTTTGCAAATTTTGGTTCCTACTCTTTCGGTAGTGTTTTTGTTCTCTTAAAAATATCTTTCAAAGGTAGCAGCACTGACAGAGCATGGGTGGACTTGTTAGAAATGCAGAAACTCATACCTTGCCCCAGAACTGTGGAATCAGAGTCCATATTTAATAGGGAAGCTCTGGTAGGGGGCCACTTCATAGAAGGAAGGACATCTGATCTGAAAGCTGAAGGAAAAGTGGGAAATTTCCAGATGATATACATACATCTTTGAGGCAGAAAGAACAAGAGCAAAAAGCCTGAAAGCGGGAGAGCAAGTTTGAGGAGGTGAAGTTAGGGACCTCATTGGCATTGCTATGATGTTAACACTACTCTAGGTTAGGTCTATGCAAACTATGGATAGTTTGGATCCAACATGCAGTGACTTGATTATGTTCAGATCCTATTTTGAAGAAATCTGTTATAAAAGACATTTTTTGAGACCATTGAAAATTTGAATATAGAGTGGGTATTCATGTCACTGGCTATGCAAATTGCTTTGTTTTTGTACAATAAACTGTATTTATTAGCAACATGTATGGGAAGATTTAGAATGAAATGACTTGACAAAAGTTTGCTTAAGACATTCACAAAAAGGTAAGATGGATGGAAAGGAATAGATGAAGTCAGTGGGAAAAGAGTAATAATTGTTGAATCAGGGGGATGGGTACATGGGATTCATTATATTATACTTTCTTTTGTGTATTTTTTAAAACTTTAATAAAAAGTTAAAAAAGAATTTTGGATTTCATCAAATCTCTTATCTTTGCTTTTATGTGAAGTTCAGCTCATGATTAAACTATCCCAAGAGCTATGCACAAAGCAATATTTCCCTTCTTTGAAGACAATCCAGAAGTCCTTGACAGAAGGTCATTTTGAGCTCAGTGGATCTACATGCATTTTCCACTATTGGAAAGAGCAGAAAAACAGTGGCTTTGTGAAAGTTTTATTCCATTTCTGTAAGTATCTATATCTGAGGCGAGAGAGGGAGGTCATGCCAGAGAGGCAGTCCAGGCCTTACCTTGAAGGACCCCTTGAAGCAGGCACAGCCCAATATGCAGTGTGGTAGGTGGCATTCTGTATTGGGCACAGAAGATTCTGCACTTCGTGGTCCTAGGCTGAGAATCATGTATATGCAACAGTGGCCTTTTATGGGGAGGAGTATAGATTTTTCAATGAGTGTCATTTATTGCCTCTCTGAAAGGATCAGTAACAAGGAAATAAGTGCAGTGAAAGGGGATGGCTTTGGAGCCACTCTTTATCAGCTCTGTAGTCTTGCGAATGCTACTAGATCCCTTTATGTCTCATTTCACCTACTCAATAGGGTTGCTATGAAGACTTAATAATTTATATAAGGCTTGGTTTCACTGGGAGCTATAAGAAGTCAGTGAATGTTAGATGCATCATTTCTGAATTGGATTTCCTAGTATTCTCTATTTCTTAGGCGACTTGTAAAGTTTATTTTTGGCCCTCAAATTTTACTGCTTTCCCTATCTTCATCTCTAATGAGATAAGCATGTTTGCATTTTAACCTGGATCTTCTTTTACTTGGAAAGTTAATGTGATTGCTGGAGGTGCAGCAGCCATCTTGCCATCATGAGGATTATCCCACACAATGTAAGGATTTTAGTGCAGAAAGATAGGAGCCTGGATCCTCAATGACTATGTGGGATGGTATCAGAGTTAGATTGTCGACAAAATTTCACCTTTTAATTATATTCACACTAGAAGTTAGATATACAATTATCTCTAAGATAAGAAAATAGATAAGGAAGTATAAGGGAATACAAACAAATGATGAATCTGTAGAAAGCATACCTGGGTTCACTACCTTTCTCTCTACTTCTATGTGTGTGTGTGGGGGGGGCATGTGCATGCATATGTGCACATATATGTCTGAAAATTTTTCATAATTAAAAGTTTGAAAGAAATCTGAACTTGAAAAAAATTTATATCTTCATGATTATGCAAAACTCTAGCTCATAGCTGATTATTTCCCAAAGCAGAGCACAAGGCCTTTCCATTGGCAAAGTTTTCATTGGCCTCATCTACACAACCTAGGCCTGTCTCTAGATTCCTGCTGTGCTGCTGCCCCCTGCTGGCCTGTGCCATTTTTTTGTGCCCAAGTTTAAGGGTCTCCACCATAACTGAGTCCAAGCTGTGAGCTCTCCACTAACGGTTTTCTGGGCGAGATTTCTTCATTTCAGATGTTAATAAATGAATGTTCTTTCTATTCCAAAATTCTTAATGGCTACTTTGACAAAGTACCATGGCTCCTCTAAAATGGCACATTGGGAGATAAGAGAAATGAAACCTCTGAGGTTCATATTGTGGTGCCAAGGACTCATAAGTATCCCCCTGGAACTGTGCCCTCCCTTTCATTCCCATCCTTCTAATTTCTTCAGCTCTCTGCTTATGGACATGTTCTGGGATATAGCTCTGAAATCCCATCCTTTCTGTTTTTATTTAACCTTCAGTTTCATGGTTGTGATGCTAGTGAAATATTTGAAAACAGAACAATTATTTGAGATGGACCAGGGAGAGATGAAAGGGTAGGTATAGTTTGCTGAAGAGTTCTTGACCTTGTTTTGTAGCACTGTTAGCCCCAGGGAACTGCTGGATGCATCACTTTTGGCTGATTTCTGGAAAAGCCATCAGCAGTCTAGCTGGGTGGAGCAACTACAGTGCTCTTTTCATCTGGCAGAGTGTTAGTGCTTCAACAAGGAGATTATGGAATCAATTCTGTAATCCCAGGTCATAACACTAAGACTGAAGGAGTTGCAATATCTTTTCAAGTTCAGAAAAAGGAATAGATTCACATTCTCTTTTCTTAATAAGGTTGTGGAAATAGTCTTGTAGAAAGCCTTTTTTTTTGTAATAAATGACTCAAATTTCCCATGGCTTTTGGGTAAATGGAGATAGGACTGTTTTGTAATTGATGGCAGGTAAATAAGGAAGAAACTGGCTGGTTTCTGTTTACTCATGGAAGTAAGGAAGGTACCTATTAAAGACAAAAGGGGACTTTAAGGATCATTGCATTGGACTGACTTAAAACAAAAGATTTGTAGACTGTAACATTTAATGGTAGCATTAAATGTGTTTTATTTATTTATTTATTTATTTATTTATTTATACAAGCGCTGGGTACAGTCAGAAGCATGGGAGGGTGAGAGAATTCACCAGAGCCAGAGCGAAGAGCAGAACAGGCAGACTGACGAAATACACTGCTGAGGGGAGCAGCGGGCGGCAGGAGAGGTCTGCGCGCCATGTGGGAGCCTCGCACGGTGGCTGGGGATCGAACTGGCGTTGCAGAGGCTGCGGGCAGCTTCGCAACCCAGCGCTCAACCGCTGCACCACTGGGGAGGCCCCGCATTAAAAGTTTATATTAGAAAAAATTTTCTTCATGATCTGACTTGGGCAAAGAATTTTTATTTATGATAACTGATCATGTGACAGATTGGCCCAAAATAGGAAAATTGTGAAATTACATTTCATCAAAATGAAAGGGATTTTTTTTCTGATGAAGGCATTTGAGAGAATGCAAATACACACTTTATGCTTGGACAAAGTATAGATCACATACCAAAAGTAATATATGCAGAGGATATAAAGAGCTCTCAATATTGAACAGCAAGATAATTTTTTAGATGGGCAAATGCTTTGAACATACACTTTACCAAACAGGACATATGGATAGCAAATAGGCACGTAAAAAATTACCCAATATTATCAGTCAGTAGGAAAATGCAAATTAAATCCATAATAATAGGCCCCTCCTGGTGGCACAAGGGGTTACATCTCAGCACTATGACCATATCGGCAGCCACTGCAGCACAAATTTTATCCTTGCCCAGGGAGCTAACCCACATGTCTCTGGTGAATCTTCTTACTCCCCCTCCCCTGCACCTCTGGCCTATATCCCAGCTCTTGTATGCATGAATAAATATTTTTTTAAAAGTTAAAAAATAAATCCATAATAATACCACTGTAATACTAGTACACATCTATTAGAAGCGCTAAACTATATAGACAGTGCTGACAAAGATGTAAATTGGAACTTTTATACATTGTTGGTGCGATTGAAAAATGGTATACATCTCTAGAAAGTGATTTGGTGATTTTTAAAATAAAGTTAAAAATAACACCACACATAATCTAGCAATCCCACTCCTAGGTATGTACCCTAGAAAAATGAAAACTCATGTTCAACATATCATTCTACTCAAAATCTCCCTAAACTGGAAATTAACTAAATATATATCAATGAATAGTTAACAAAAGGTGGCATCAACGGCATTTTGCTCAGCAGTAGAAAGAACTGAAATATAGACACATGAAATAATCTGGTTAATTCTTCAAGGCATTGTGCTAAATGAAAGAAATCACTCTCTGAAGGTTATATGCTACAGTTTCAATTTATATGATATTTTTAAAAAGACAAAACATAGTGACAGAGACCAGATTAGGAGTGATGTGGAAGTGTGATTACATAGGGTAACAGGAGGCACTGTTTTGGGTAATGAAATTGTTCTGTATCCTGACTGGTGATAGTTACAGAAAAATTTAGAAGTGTTAAAATCCCTAGAACTGTACATCTTATGTTAACTTAAAAAGTATTATGAAGTAATATTTGAGTCTTTAATTGCAGACATTTACTGTTCTGAAACCCCTAAGAATCAGTGATCAGGCAAAATGAACTTTCAAGATTCTTCTGGTAACATGTCTCTGATATTTTTTAGCCATTCCTTTGCAAAATACTAAGGATAAATTCCTCCATGTTTAATTGCTTACAATACTGTAATTTGAGATCAAGATGGTAAGTAGAAGGTGTTTTATTTATCATTCAGATAGTCATTTTCTGTGCGAGACAAGAATCTAGGTGGGGAAGTAAGGAGTCATTCTAATCTTAGAATACATTTGCATTTCAGCCTCATATTGTTTTTTTGACCAGGGTGGCTTGAACACAGAAATCCAACCTATTTTTCTGCTTATCCAACCTTAGTATATACCCTACATCCTCAAGGTCACCTCAGGGTCAAAGCTGATGGATTTCTAACCATTATGCCTACCTTTCAAGTAACAAGAAAGATGAAGAAGAAAAATTGCAAAAGGGTACACATTCTAGCTGAGTCAAGTCCTTTTAAGGAATTTTCTTTGGCATCCCACACATACTTCCTTCCATTGGCCAGAATAAGGGAAATGTAATCTTTTAGCTGGGTCCATTACAGTCCAGAATAAAATCAAGGTTTTATTACTAATGAAGTAGGAAAGTGGATGTCAGGTATTCAACTAGTAGTCTGTTTCAGTGTGGCAATAGATTTTCTTATGGAAAGATAGTTAATTTAATTTCATTAGGAAGAATAGGCAGAAAAGGCTGTTTGCAATAATTCAGAAAAGAAGTTGTCTTTCAGGGAGATTATCTGGTTGAACAAACTGTGAACAAACTATTCAGCTTCAGCTAAACTCCCTTTACCAAGAGGATTGTCAGTCTTATCAAGAGAAGATCCTCTCCAATTTGTCAACACTTTAGAATAAAATATGTCTTCTGTTCCTGGAATCTTTTAGGAAGAATTACACCTTTTACTTGAGGAGCACTGAGTCTCACACTAATGACTTAGAAGCAATAAAAGCCTAATAAACTTAGACATCTATTTTCAAAACTCAGCAGATTAGAAGTAAAACATTAGACGAGAGTAATTAAGCTACAGGAAGGTAAAGAAAAGTGAATTAAAAGGTGAATTAAAAGGTAAATTAAAAGGTGAATGCAAAGGAATGGCAAAAACATGATTAAAAAAAAGTGGTCAGGATTATTGGCATCCACAAAGGCAGAGGCCACTTAGTTCTATATCCTTCAGGTGGCCACAGAGGATATGTGTAATGGAATTATAGACAAAAGTTTTCTAATTTCTAAATCCTCACTCTTAACTGGGTACTGCAATCCATTTCCCAAGTGTCAGGGGCTCTGACACTTGGTCCCAGAGCACCGCTTGTGGGCAGTGCAAGCGTCAGTGGGTGGTGGGCATCTTATCACCCTATTATAGCACCCCAAGGTATGTGGCCTGTGGTTTAGGGCTGCAGGGAGGACCATGGGGACCCACTGACCCAGATCCAATGCTGTGGCTACCCCCAGTTGCAGGCAATAAAGAGGCCCACCTACTTGGTGACTGGATTGTAGAATGGACCAATCAGGTGCAAGTTACAAGCTGATTGGTGCTACAGTCCAATCAGTAGGATTAAAATGGTCCAATCAGACTTGTAGGTGGGGAAGCCTGAGAGAATATAAAGTAAAGCAGGCACCAGTTTGGGACTCTCAGACAGACTCACTCTCTGCTTGAGAAGGACTCTGTTCCTGGACTCCAAAGAAAGAAGTAGCACCCAGCAGACCTCCAAACAAAGAAGGGAAGCCAAAGAGCTTCTCAGAGGCTTGGCCAGCCACACCTGCCTCCACCTTGCCTCTGACATCACCTGGAAGAAGCCCCAGCTTGGTGTCTCAAAGAGCTGTTTGTGGGTGGGCCAAGAATTCACAAAAAAGCTGTTAACATGGTATTCTGACCCCATCACCTCTTGGAGACTGGGTGACCAGCACTACTGGACAGTGCTACTCAGGACTGTTAATGGGTGAATGGCACTCTATGTCTGAGTCATCTCTGAGAGCTGTTAACTGCTCCTGACCACCTGGCACAACCTCATGGTGCTGCTGCCTCCATTGCTATCTGGTCCAGCATCCGATGCTATCCATCCTGACCTTTAGTCTGTTGTTATAGGCAGCTGTGGGGTCCTTTCAGCAACCCCACCTGTGAGTGCCTCCAGCTCAGTGAGTTAGATCTGGTCCACTGCCTTGAGCTCCAGGCCCTGTTGGTGGGATGGCACCATCTTGGACAACCAACATTTTGTTTGGGACTTTTGGACACTGTGGACACTCTGTGGACACTCTGTGGGTAAGATAACTGGCCACCTGTGGCCTATGAGACTTTCCCCTGTTTTGTTAAATTAACCCCATTGTTTTTGTTCCCCCAAGTGTGAGTGGTCTTGCAATTGTGCATGTCGGTGAGGAAGCCACAGTGACCTGTCCTCTGCCAGCTACTGTCCTTTGAGGGGATAGCCCCTGTACGGCTCTTTCAACTGCAGACATCACTTAACTTTGGCTTCAGGCTTAGCTCTCCTTAACTCATTCTCACTGTTGTCAGAGAGCTCATTTTAAAATGCAAACCAAATTACACTTAAAATCCTTCAGAAGTGTATTTCCCAATCAGGGAATATCCCAGATGTCTTAGGGTTTTATACCTTTGAAAGTTTTTTTTCCCCACTTCTTGTCTTTCAGTTTCTATTTTTCTGAATTTGAAACATGAATCTTAGAGTTATTAAAAAATCCCTACCCGTTAGTGGAGAGGAGAAGCCTTTGATCCTCTGTGAGTGGTGTGCGCAGTGGTTAATGAGATGGGAAACTCTCTGGAAGCACTTACTCAGCTGGGTGAGACTACCGACATGCATAGTGGGGGGTTAGATGCTGTACTGTGTAAAGTTCTTTGATTTAATTTTAAAACTTATGCCCATAATGGATTAAGCACTAAAGATAGAACACATTTAGGTATCCATTTTGAAATGCAACTGATTAATGCAAAACATGAGACTATTCTCTAAATCTCTTCAAGATGATTTCATCAGATAGAAATGTTGCAATCATGTAATTAAACTCATAGTAAAATATCTTTGGTGCTTCAAAAAATAGTGGCTGTCATATGCATTGTCTCTGGGTATAAAGACCACGAATACCTGTGATATCCTCACTGCTAGAAGAGCTGGGAAAAAAAGCAGTCTGAAATCCTTTTTCAGTTTCATCATTTAGAAACAAACTGAATGTTTCAAAAATAAACCAGTTGGTATTTTTTTTTAATAGCAAATACAAGCATTCCAGCATTAGGTCATAAAGGCCATTTTAATCTATTTTTGCTACTCTAAAATGTAGTCAAATCATTCTATATTAGGTGTGTTCAATCTCAAAACACACCCACACTACAAGATGTTAATATTAAACATCTTAGTGAAGTAGCCATGTCTTTCTTCATGTAATTAACAAGGTAAAGTAAGGAGCAGGTGTTGCTTATTCATGGAACAAAGAAAAATGCCTTGTAAAATATTAAAGAATATATTAAAAGGTGAAATTTCTAATGTAATCTGTAATATAGTAATCCAAAAGTACTTTTTAAATCAAATATTTCCTTATCATAGACCACATATAAATGACAAAGTTTGAGAATCACCTGTGCATCAAGGGTCAGAAGCTTATTATCATCCCTCCGTGAAAGGAATTCAAGTTATATCTGGACCTTCAAGACAGCCTAGCCTCCAAGACTGGGTCCACATTCCTGCCATTCACCAATGCACAGTGCCTCTGGGGTACCCCAAACTGTTGGAAGTTTTCCTAAAAACATGTTCAAACTTGATTTTCTGCCAGAAAATACATCATCCTCACTTTTTAATGAAAGCCTGTTTTAGTTAATCCTTGACACTGATTTCTCTCTAAATGTTTCCCTGTCTGAAAGTCAGGGAGAGTAGAGGTTACCTCTGCGTTTCCAAACCATCCTATTCACATTCAATGATGAGGAAGTTTCATAACTAGTTGATTAGTTTTTCTTCTCTCCCCTGAGACTCAGAATGCTTTGCCAAGGGGGTTTTGTTTTATTTATGTTTCTATCCCCTTGGCATAGTGCCTGGGATAAAAACTGGCTCCCAAGAAATATTTAAAATAATCCATATAAAGTGACCCCATCAAGAAAAGGCTTACTTACATCCTACTATTCTGTTTAAAAGTTGGAAAGTATATAATGCATAAAATATATTTTGAAAAAGTTTCCCATCTTAAATGACTAAAGCAAAAACAGAGATGTTGATGCTTACCAGGGTGGGTGCCCTCTCAGATCTTCCCAGCACTGAACTTTTCTGTAGACCCCCGTCTCCCGGGGATCTGGACGAGCTTGCCTGGCTCAAAATTGCCCATTTATTTTCCCTGAGCTTATTTCCACTGCCCCCACCTGCTGGATATGACCAGGTTGATCCTTTTATCCCCAGCACTGACTCTGGGTTACCTTTGCAGAAGGCTTTATTGCCAGCACTGATGAGGTAAGACAGAAAAGGACAAAGGAGCCAGGCTATTATTGCCATAAGACACTATTTTAGTGCCTCACCAAGAAAGAGCCCCTTGGAGAAATGAATCCATCCGTGTGCATGAGCACAAGAGGACACATTTAATTTAGCTTCAGAGAAAACCCGAGAAAAGCTAAAGGAAGACAGTTTCATTCTCTCTTTCTGGCATAGGAATCTAAAGGAGTAAAAGCTGAAAGTCCCTCTTTTCTAAAAAGGGTTAAGTGGGTATGCTGGGCATCCTCTCTTTATAGCTGAGGAATGTCAGAAAATCTCTAAATATTCTGAAGAGGTGCTCTAAACTTTTTGGAATTGCATTTGAGCAAAACCCAAGAGATGGCTAAATAAGAAGACAGGTCTTAAAAGTCCACTTCTTTTTTCCAATTGAAAGACCAATAGTGCATTCTACCAACTTCACCTGAACACTTCCCTAAAGAAAGGGATGCAGGTTAAAAGGGCACCAGAAATACCTTCCAAGAGTTTAATTATTTAACTCACTCCAGGTGATTTGGCTGCAAGCTGTTCAAGCAAAAGCAGTTTGGTGGAATATGAGTTGGCCAATAAGATCATTTCGGTCAAAAAATTATTGCTTCTTGGTCATTGATTTTTCATGTATTAATCATTTTAGCAGACCATAGGGGAGCTTTTGCAAACTTTAATGGGTTTGTTTGGCATTTTGTCCCCCTCCCTGCTTCCTTAAAGCACATTGAGTTTTTTCCTTCTTATTCTTTTAATATTTTAAATCTGGAATTAATTTTCAGATAATTGTTTCAGCTCTGTACTGTGCATAATAACAAATTGAAAAATCCTAAATGCCCAGCAAAAGAAATATTGTTAAAAATAATCTCCTGTGGATTGCTCAGAGTTGTATGATTGTTTTAAGGCAGTATGAACATCCCCCAAATTAGTTACTTTTCAAAATGCAGATCTAAGATGCAGGCCATTCTTGTAGAAAAGACATATGATATACCTAGAAAAAATGTGGAATATGAACATCTTGGTGATTACCAAGGTGTGATGGTGGACTTTCATGGGGGTTCTGTATTTTGGTTTGTCTATTTCCTCCCTTTGAGCAAACATCCATTACTGTTTTAATAGGAAATATAACTTGAGAAAATTTCTTAATTAAATACACTATAATAAGGAATGATCTGGAATTTTCCAGCTTTGGGGACGCGGCAGGACTAGCAGTTGCTGTTTCATCACCGTGTAATTAGAGGCAGCAGTGCACTCAGCCACAGGGCTGCCTCTCTTGTGGCTACATGGGCTGAGGGGAAAGTTCTGACCTGGGCAGAGGGGCTATGTGATCTTTCTAGAACATCTTAAAAGGCGTGGCATGGGTCTGGGTCCTTCCCATCTTCTGTCCTACTTTCCCTGGATATGATTGCTGACACCCCCACAGTTAAAGCCAGGGATAATTGACTGCAAATGAAATTAACAAAGGAAAAGCAGCAAACCTCCTTGCCAAATCATGAAAATATTAGAAAAATAGAAAAGAATTCATAGAGGCTGCAAAATCACCTCAAAGGGGTGATTGCTAATACTTTTTTTTTTTTTTTAAAGATTTATTTATACAAGCACTGGGTACAGTCAGAAACGTGGGAGGGTGAGAGAATTCACCAGAGCCAGAGTGGGGAACAGAACAGGCAGACTGACAAAATACACTGCTGAGGGGAGCAGCGGACGTGGCAGGAGAGGTCTGCGCGCCATGTGGGACCCTTGCCCGTGGCCGGAGATGGAACCGGCGCTGCAGAGGCTGCGGGCAGCTTTGCAGCCCAGCGCTCAACCGCTGCGCCACCAGGGGAGGCCCTGCTAATACTTTTTAATGGTCAGTGATTGGGGATATTTATGTAACAGGATGAAGCCAGGTGCCACATGGGAGTCTCTTCTCATATCGGTTGGAACTGATGACCTTATTCCTGAAAACAGAAGCTCCAGTTTTCCCCATATTGAAAGTGCAGAGAATGACCAATTCGTGGGGATGGCAATGTTCCAAAACTACTTGCTGAGAGGCAACACTTTCTGCGGGTTCCACACTGCCACCAACCAACCTCCCAGGACCTGTCCACCCCAACCTAGACTACCACACCACCTCCATCCATATAGGGCTTTGAGGGAAAGGTGGTTTTATGCAGGAAAGTATTAAAGAAGAGCTTTGTCTTACCTTTCTCTCACCCCTTATGGGAAGAGAGAGTAAGTGCCAAGTAAAAGGGGCAGGGGCCTGGAGAGGCAATGTCTTCAAGAAGGGTGGACTGACTGCTCCGGTTGAGACTGGAGAAAGAGTCCTGGGAGAGATGAGGAGGCGAGGTGACCCAGGGACAAGGGCCATCCCTTTAAAGCTTCCATTCCCAGTGATACAGAAAACAGATCCTACATGTGTCAGCAGGTCCTTGGACTCTGGACCTTCTTGAATTGAGGAGGTGATGGGTAGGGTTCACTGGTGACCATCACAGCAAAGAGCTAAGAGCCCAGGCTCAAGAAGGACAGCTGGGGGCCACTCTGAAGATGGGAAAGTTCCTCTTGGGGGAACCCAGAGACCATGGGAAACCATGTCTCATCCCAAGGAAGCCTGCTGAGACCATCACTCATCTATATCCAGGCCAAAGGAAACACTTGAAAACGAGTTATGACCGACCACGGAAAGGGTCAGAGACGATGTCATTTTCCTGGTCTCTCCTCTTAGCCCAACAGCAGAGGGACGAACACAGGAAGGAAGGGGAGGTGTGTCAGGGAGACCCCATAGCGCTCCAGTCTAGCTTGGGGTGGGAGGGCTGGGAGCAGAGAATTGATTTTAAACAGTTAGGACCTGAAAATTTATATGACTGTGTTTTAAGACTAAAGGAGATGACTTTGATAACTGAAGGTAACTGAGGAACTGTGTGTGTAAACTGAAGTGCTGTCAAGGAAGCTCACTCCCCGGTGGGAATGCTGCCCAGGGCCTGGTAGAGGGCAGGGACTGGCAGGGACCTACTTCATGTTTTTATTCCGATGTTGAATTCTCCCTTATTATATTACATTTCTTTAAAAAAATTATCCAGGTGACTTTGTTGCTTCAAACCAAGTGGCATGGTATCCACAAGACTTCACATGACCTTGTAAGGAAGTGGTCATGTTAGGGGGAAAAGGATGTCCTAAAGCTAATTCCATACAGGCTTTGTGGACTCCACCCCCACCCCAGGCCAAAGCCAAAGACACTGGGAACTCCAAATCCCATCACCACCAAAGGGAAGGTGGCTGGGACCTGAGGGTGGGGTTAAGCAGCCAGGTTGGTATAAAGCCAGACATGTGGGCTTTGGAGGGGTTCCCCATTTTGACTCTCCGCCAGCTTGCAGCGTCCGGCCAGCTCTGAGAGTGCTTTTTGGGTTTCCAGGTCGGCGGATCGGGTAGGATGCATTAAAAACATTATTTCCCTGTTTTCTCCCTAAGTTGTACATTTCCTCATTTCCCTTTCCCTTGTAAATAAACCTTTTATTAACCTTTTGTGTGTGTCTGTAGTGGAGTATTAATAAGTCCCTTTTAAGCGTGCGGGTGAGGACCCACAGCCAGGAACCCGTTTTTATATCGGGGCTGCTCCGTAACAGTCATACAGCACAGATGTGAAGGAAAGTCAGTGTAGGATAAATGATTGTCAGGCGTTTCTGCCCTCCCACCATTAGATTAATGATGATCCCGGTGGTCCTAAATGCATGCCTGATGGCGGATACCTGGAGTAGGGTGTGGGCATGCATAGGTGGGTACACCTGGGCTAAGATTGGCTTATAAGGGCGGCATCACGAGGACGTCAGCAGACTAGGAGAGAACCAGGAAGAGAGCCAGAGGAGAAGCAGAGGTCACAAGAGAACGCCGGAGAATCCAGAAAGAGTGAAGGCTTGCCGGGGGGTTGGAGGCCTGCTAGTGTTGTAGAGCAACCCCGATACAAAACGGGGTGCCTGACTGTGGGTCCTCACCCGCGCGCTTAAAAGGACTTATCAATGCTCTACTGCAGGCACACGTGAAAGGTTCATAAAAGGTTTATTTACAAGGGAAAGGGAAATGAGGAAATGTACAGCTCTGGGAGAAAAGTGGGAGACAAAGTTTTAAATGAGTCCTACCCGATCCGCCGATCAGGAATCCCAAAATGGCTCTCTGAGAGCTGGCCGCCAGCCAGGAGCCGTGAAGCCAGGAGGCGAGCGATCGCGAGCCAGAGAGAGAGCAAGGCCCACGTGTTTGGTTTTTATATCCAACCTGGCTGCCCAACTCCACCCTCAGGTCCCAGCCACCCTCCCCTTGGTGGTGATGGGATTTGTCTTTCCCAATGTCCTGATGGCTTTAGTCTGGAGTGGGGGTGGAGTCCACAAAGCCTGTATGAGATTATCTCAGGACATCCTTTCCCCCTAACAATTCCCCCCTTTCACTTTTTGCCACCATTTCCATGGTGATGAAGATCAAACATATGGATTCTGGGATACAGTCTCAGATGAAAATTTTCCAGGGTTCCAGTCTGAAAGAAAACGAATCCCTCCAGGTAGTGTCCATTGTGGAAAGCAAAAGTCCTCCATTCCTGGAAAAACAGTTCATCAGTCCCAGCCAAAAGAAAACATCTGGAGGCATTAGCCAGAACAAGACAGCAGATATGTCAAAAATCACAGGAAAAAAAAATCTTAAAATGGTTCAACTTATGTAAAGACAAATTCTCTCAACCTTGATCCCAAATTTTTTAAACAGCATAGCAAAAGTTTGCAAACCAAATCTACTTTTAAACCATATTGCCTATTTTGCATAAAATCACAGGGCAGAATAACTAAGCAGCAATTTTAGCTGGCTCCATTGGAATACTCCATATAGGATTCAGAGCGAACTGTTGACATCCGGTCCGTGTAGGCTTCTGAAAGATGTTGGTCTCATCAGACTCCACCTGGGCTTTCCTCTTCTCGAGGGTACCAGGGACTTTTCGTTGGCCGGGTTGTCCAGTCCTGCCAATGGAGGCAAGCTTCCTCACCTTCTTTGGAGGTCTCTGGAACCCTACAAACAAGGCAAACAGGTTCTCCTCTTCTTGGTTCAGCTCTGTTTCAACTTTCTGGAAGAGCTCCACACAAAGCCACACAATGAAACTTATGTCCAATTTTTTTCAGTTTAAACAAAATCCCTATGGAAGTTATGCAAAAACAGACTCTGAGATAAGTAGTAAAAGATTACTACCACTATTTTTATGCCGTGTTGGTATCAAGGGGAGAGAAAATGCAAACACAAGTTAGCTTTGTTGGAAAAAAAAATTACAACCTTGCTGCAGATCCTGGTCACCAAAACAAGAAAACTTTGTGGATTTAGAGCAAAATGCAAAAAAATCATCAGTATTATTATGTCAAGGAAAACTTAGTAAATATGAGGTGTATTTCCAAGTCTATTCAGTCCTTAGTAGAAAAGTTTTACTCTCAACAGTTCCATCAATAGGAATCTGTTGAGACCTTTTCTCCCTATATTTTCAGAAACAATTTCTGTAGATGTGAAACAATTGAATTATAATATTATAAGGTGACAATCACCATTGACAATTTACATACATACCAGATACTACTGTTAACATTTTGTACATACCAAAGTTTTACCATTTTCCCAAGTGACAATGCTTCCCTTCCAGTTTTACTTCATTAGGTAAAATCCAAATAGAACAAATTCATCTAATGCCTTTCCCAGGAGGAAAGGGAGAAACTTTGTGGAGTGTCTCAGGAGCTCTACTGAGGTTCCACAAAATTCCTTGCATCAGCCAAATGACAGGCTACCAAATTTGTACTTGAATTTAGATTTCTGGGAAGCTTTGCCATAAATATCAGAAAAATAACAGAAACAACAATGTTCAATCTCTATGAAGGCACCGGCTTAGTTCAGTAGCACAATGTTGACAATCAAACAATAACCTTTAGTTTTTCTCATAACTGGAGACTCTCTCTTTTTTTTTTTTTTTTTCAACGTCTATGGGCACCATGTATACCAATTTGTCAATCACTTGAGGTCAAGACAAGGACACAAGGAAAGGACATACAGACATACAACATATAGACACAAAGAGCTCATTAGTTACCATTTATCACGCGTGGGATATCTCATGCAACTGCAGTTTCACTCATTGGCCAAAGTAACAAAAAGAAAGCAGAGAAAAAAATCTCAAAGGTAAAAAAAAACCAGAAAGTTAAAAAAAATAACAAAATCAAAATCAAGATTGAAAACCTTTCTGTGTAAAAAAAATAGTGGCACCATATACATGATCCTAGATGTTATTTCACGTCTCCTAAACTTTGAAAAGAAGAAGATTGGTTAGAGCATGTTAGTTTTCTCAGGGTTTCTTCAGGAAAAAAAAATGAGTCCTTGGGTATCCTGCAACAATAACTGGAAAAGAAGTCAGTAACATTCAAGTTTTTGTCTGTTTCTTAAACAAATATCTCAAGTCCTCAATGGGTTCACAAGACCAATGGGACTTCGTCTCTGGGTCAGTTCCTCCTGGGGCTTTCTTAACTCTGGAATGATGTACCCAGGGTTTTATGCCTGCAAGTTTCAGAGAAGTATGTGTGCTCAACAAGACATCATAGGGACCAGTCCATTTTTCTGACAGCTGGTTTTGAGCATCCCCGCTCTGCCAAGTCTTCAGTAAGACCTGATCTCCAGGTTTGAAGGGATGCAATGGTTGATCAGGAGGCATAGAGATCCTTGAGGTTGCAAAGTTATGAATCACTGCCAGAACCTCCTGGATGTGTTTCACATATTGCGTGATCCGGCAATCTTGTGTTATTTCCGGACTGGCTTTCAGAACTGAGGCCTGAAAAGGTCTTCCAAACACAATCTCAAAGGGGCTTAATTGTAGCCCACTTCTAGGTGCCACTCTTATGCGGAGGAGGGCAAGGGATAGTACCTGGTCCCAACGAAGTTGTGTTTCTTGGCACAGTTTTGCCAAGGTTTTCTTCAAGGTGTGGTTCATCTTTTCTGTTTGCCCGGAAGACTGCGGTCTCCATGCAGCATGCAATTTCCAGTTTATCTGTAACGCACTGCTCACTGCATGGGTGACGTCAGAGACAAATGCCGGCCCATTATCACTCTGGATAGAGTCCGGCAACCCAAAGCGAGGGATTATCTCTTTCAGTAGCTGTTTGGCAACCTCGGAAGCTTTTTCCGTCTTTGTGGGAAATGCTTCCACCCATCCCGAAAACGTGTCGACAAAAACCAAGAGATATTTGAAATTGCCTGTTGTTCTAGGCATTTGTGTGAAGTCCACCTGCCAGTCCTCAAAAGGACACTTGCCCCGATATTGAACCCCAATGGCTTTAGGGTGGGAGTCAGTCTTGGGGTTATTCCTGGCACATAATTCACAACCTCTGGTGATCCGTTGTGCTATTTTGTGTAAATACGGGCCCTTCAAATATGGGCGCACTGTTTCTAATAAGGCATCTCTCCCATAGTGAGATCCCTCGTGAAGATGTTTTAGCACCGGATATACCAGGGCCTCCGGGAGGAGTATCATCCCATGAGAGTTTACTCTCCAAGTAGAGCTGGGATCAAACTCAGTAAATCCCCATGCACGAGCTCTCTCCTCATCCCGCTCGGTGTATTCAGGAGCATACTGAGTCAGGTCCACAAGAGGGATGAGTGCACCCTGGAGGGCAGAATGGGCAGAACGGGCAGCGACCTTAGCCACCCGATCGGCTGCCCTGTTGCCCTTTGCCATGTCAGACCCACCCTTTTGGTGGCCAGGACAATGCATCACGGCAACAGCTGATGGTAAAGCTACTGCCTTTAACAGGGCCAGGATTTCTAATGGATGTTTGACGTCCTTGTTACTGGCAGTAAGAAGTCCCCGCTCCTTCCAAATGGCCCCATGCATGTGGAGAATCATAAAAGAGTACTTGGAGTCGGTAAATATATTGACTCTTTTACCTTTCGAGAGTTCCAATGCACGGGTCAGGGCTATTAATTCAGCTTTTTGCGCTGATGTACCTGCCGGAAGAGCCTTGGCCTCCACGGTGTTCTGGAGCGTCACCACTGCATATCCAGCACATCGACGGCCTTGGTCCATGAAGCTGCTGCCATCTGTAAATAGCTCCCACTCTGGGTCTGGCAGAGGCTGGTCAGTTAGATCTGGTCGGCTAGCATACACTGTGTCTATGGTTTCTAAACAATTGTGGATTAAAGTGTCATCCTCAGGTCCATCTGCATTGCTTGGAAGCAGTGTGGCGGGATTCAGGGAGTTAGAAACCTGCAGCTTCACATTAGGATTGTAACAGAGCTGCTTGATATTTTCCCATTCGCCCGGCAGTCAACCAAAGTCCACCCTTCTGCTCCAGCAATGTCAAGACCTGATGTGGCACACACAGTGATGGGCTGACCCAATGTAAACATCTCTGCCTCATGTAGGAGGTCACAAGTGGCAGCCACAGCACGCAAACATGGAGGCCATCCCTTAGTGGTGTGGTCCAATTGTTTGGAAAGATATGCAACGGGCTGCATTTCTGGTCCCAACAATTGGATTAGTACTCCAAGGCCAACACCCTGTCTCTCATGTACATAAAGTTTGAATGGCTTCCTAAGATCTGGAAGCCCTAATGCTGGTGCTGAAATCAACTTTACTTTTATTTCTTCAAAGGCCTTTTGACATTCTGGAGTCCAAGACAAAGGTTCAGAGTCCAGGCCTTTGAGAGCATCGTACAAGGGTTTTGCTATTAATCCAAAGTTAGGAATCCAAATCCTGCAAAACCCAGCCATACCCAAAAATCCACGCAACTGTCGCCGGTTGCTGGGGACTTTAAGGGCTGAAATTACTTGTTTCCTTTCTGTCATCAAGCTCCGTCTGCCTTTCCTAATTTCAAACCCCAAATACGTCACCGTTTGTTTACAGATCTGTGCCTTTTGGGTGACACCTTATAGCCACATTCTGCCAGGTGGTTCAGTACCACTATGGTATTTTCCAGACAAGATTTGTAGTCTGGACTTGCAATCAATAAATCATCTACGTATTGCAACAAGACGCCCTGGTTTAATTGAACCTTCCTGAGATCCCTGGCCAGTATTTCCCCAAAAAGTTGGGAGTTCTTAAACCCCTGTGGAAGCACAGTCCAGCAATACTGGAGAGTGCTCTTGGACTTAGGGTCTTGCCACTCGAAGGCAAAAAGCAGTTGATCCTGGACATCTATTGGGATACAGAAAAAGGCATCCTTCAGGTCTAATACCGAAAACCACCCAAAATCACCAGGTATGGCAGTTAATAAGGTGTAGGGATTAGGCACAGTGGGATGTAAATCCCGAACAATGTCATTAATGGCCCTTAAATCTTGGACAAAACGGTACTCACCTGTATGGGGTTTCTTCACTGGCAGAATCGGAGTGTTATACGGTGAGCGACAGGGCCGAATGAGTCCAGATTGAAGGAACCTTTTCAATACTGGCTCAATTCCCCTCAAGGCTTCCTCTTTTAAGGGTATTGCTTCCTCCTCGGGGTTCTGCTCCCCTCTATCACTTCTATTTTTACAGGCTCCGCATTTTTCGCACGTCCTGGGGTTCCATCAGCCCATACCCATTTACTTACTCTTTCAACAATTTCTGGAGGTAAAATTTCACCTTTCGGTGGAACATCTTGAGTAAGTAACATCTGGAACCGCAGAGCATGCTCTGGAGGCACCTGTAGGTGAAGCCTCTGATGTTTTGGTGAGAATATAATTCGTGCGTTGAGCTTACTTAAAAGGTCACGACCAAGGAGAGGGATTGGACACTCTTCCATGTATAGGAAGCTGTGCTGGAGCTGTGTGGTGCCTAGCCGGCACTCCAAAGGTTGCAGGAAGGGTGTCTGTTGTGACTTCCCTGTAACCCCAATGACTGCTGCAGTCTTTTTGCTCATTTTAGTTAATTTCGAATTCAAGACTGAGTATGTTGCTCCAGTGTCCACCAAGAAATCAATGAGACGATCCCCCACAGCGAGGGTTACCCGGGGCTCTGAGGGGGTTATTCTAATGGCTTCTCTAGATCTAGTGGAGCCCCCGGGCACCCCTATTCTGCATCTGAACTTTCTCCATGAACTATCATCTGTCTCCTCTCCTCTGCACTTGGTTCTAGATTCCTTCTACTCTGTCTGTATTCCCTCCTATCTTCACCTGAGGCTCTACCCTGTGCTGTCATTTGTCTCCTGTCCTCTGTACTGGGCTCTCGATTCCTTCTCTGTCTGTATTCCCTGTCATCATCTGAGCCTCCACTCTGTGCTAACATTTGTCTTCTTTCCTCTCTCCTTGGTTCCTGGTTCTGTGTGCTCCTTCTATATTCCCTCCTGTAACCCCTACGTGAATCATCATGTCTTGGGGTTCTCTGTCTTCTATCCTGCCTTCTATAATTATTGCGTCTGCCGCTTCCCTGTAACCTGGGACAACTGTACTTCCAATGTCCCTCTTCCCTACAGAAAGCACACTGATTTCTTCCTAGGGGTTCACGTCTCTGTCCATTATTGTTTCCCTGAAACCCTGTTCTGTGTTCTCTTTGTGAAAAAACAGTCGCAGGTTTCGGTCTCCTGTGCTCTCTATTATTATAAACCCTGAATGCCAGGTCCACTACCTGGGACGGACTCATCTCAGTGACGCCGTCCACCTTAGCTAACTTTTTCTTTATGTCTGGGGCACTAGGGGTAATGAAAGCCGTAGTGATCAGACGAGCATTTTCTGGGGCATCTGGGTTTATGTCCGTGTGGTTAGTGTAAGTTTGAATAATCCTCTCAAGGAACTCTGACGGATCCTCATTAGCTCCTTGCTCGAGTTCCAATATTTTGTTAAAGTTTTTTTGTGTGGGGATCCCCTGCTTCAGTCCTACCAATAAGCATTTTTTATAGAGATCCAACATCGCCGTTCCTCCATTGTTAGGGTCCCATCCAGGATCTCTCTCTGGGACAACAACCTCCGGCTCTGGGGACTGCCTATCCTGTTGGTGGAGACGGTCAGCCTCCTCCCTGGCTTTCCTGAATACCATCCTCTGCTCATCCAGCGTTAATAAAGTATGCAGCATGGACTGTATATCTGCCCAGTTAGGGCGGTGGGAGACAAAGATAGAGGCAAACAAGTTCGCCATCCTCTGAGGAGCCTGCCGGTACGAGGGAACAGAGCTCCTCCAATTTAGGAGGTCCGCAGTACTGAACGGATGGTGCGACCAAAAGTACCCAGCAGGTCTCCCATGTTCATTTAAGCCACCCATTGGCATCTGGCGAAGGGGAAACTGCCCTGCCTCAGGTTGATCCTTCCTGCCAAAATGGGTGCCGAGTCTAGTGTGGGGAGGGGACGCCATTTTAGTGTCCTCCCCAGAGGGCAGTGGAGGCTGTGCAGCCTCAGGGGTCTGCACGGGAGGGGCTTTGTCACGTGGAAGAGGATTTTGTCCTCGTGTATTTAAAGTATTTAAAATATGATGCTCCTCCTCTTCTAACTCTGCTCGCTGGCTGTCCTCATGGAAAGGGGAAGGTCTATCCTTTCTCTGCACCATTAGCCTAGCCTTCGCCTCCGCCATATCTAATTTATGGAGGGCGGCCTGCATCTGGTCCTGCATACCTTTAAAAGCTGACTCAAAAGTCTGATTTTGTTGTTGCACTTGATACAGCATGCTTTGATAAGCTGACTCAAAAACGTTACGATTTTCATCCCTTATACTCTTAATAGTTAAATCAAAAACCTGATTTAGTTGTTGTATGGCCACGTTAAAAGCCTGAATTTGTTGTTGCACATTCTCAGTATGTGAAGTAGAACTTCTACCTCTCACAGAAACAAGAATGTAGCAAACTGCGCTTACACATATTACCAAAAAACTACCCAGAAGCACAGTCTGTAAAGGGATGGCTTGTAAACCACCCATGTATGTATACAATAGTAAAATCACATGCCATACACCAGGCTTCATCAAATTATTTATATTAATGAAACTGGTGGTGATATTTAATGGAAGAAGGCTGCTCAAATTCAAGGCCGGAAGGAAACTGAAAGAACTCAGGCTAGGGATGAAACTGTATAGGCTCATGGTTGAGGCCATATTTGAGTCAAAACACACCCACAAGGGCTGTACGCACAGGGAAAAAAAAACAGACTTTTCAGGACTAGAGACAAATATTATACTGCTAGTCCTGCAGAACTAGTGCGCTTATGGTGACCAACGCAAGGAATGTTACTTTGGGCTGGTCAACCGCGGGTGTAACTTGGAAACCACGCTGGGCGCCAAACTGTTGTAGAGCAACCCCGATACAAAACGGGGTGCCTGACTGTGGGTCCTCACCCGCGCGCTTAAAAGGACTTATCAATGCTCTACTGCAGGCACACGTGAAAGGTTCATAAAAGGTTTATTTACAAGGGAAAGGGAAATGAGGAAATGTACAGCTCTGGGAGAAAAGTGGGAGACAAAGTTTTAAATGAGTCCTACCCGATCCGCCGATCAGGAATCCCAAAATGGCGCTCTCAGAGTTGGCCGCCAGCCAGGAGCCGTGAAGCCAGGAGGCGAGCGATCGCGAGCCAGAGAGCGAGCAAGGCCCACGTGTTTGGTTTTTATATCCAACCTGGCTGCCCAACTCTACCCTCAGGTCCCAGCCACCCTCCCCTTGGTGGTGATGGGATTTGTCTTTCCCAATGTCCTGATGGCTTTAGTCTGGAGTGGGGGTGGAGTCCACAAAGCCTGTATGAGATTATCTCAGGACATCCTTTCCCCCTAACACTAGCATACCTGCCTGCCGTGTACCTGGTAAAATGGCAATAAAGCCTAAAAAGCCACCGAGGGCTCCAGGACTCTCCTTTAACCTGTCTGCTTGGATCATAGAGAACCAGCTCTGTGCCTTCCTGGCACTACAGTCAGTTTTCATTATGTTGTACTAGTTACATTTCATGAACCATTTCTGAACCCTTTGACCTTATCTGTCCCTGGGCCCTTCGATAATTGATCTGCTCTGGAAAATATTTTCTGAAGGACCCTCATCACCTTCAGGAGGGCATAGTTCCATAGCCCCTTGGCCTTTACCACACTCCTCACTCTGTTCAGGGGTGTCCCTATTGATGGGGAGCACAGCTCTGCTGTGAAGCCTGCTGGGGTGTTTATGACAACCCAAAATTATGGGGGTTCATGGCCTGTAGAGTGACCCTTATATCAGTGAGAGACAGGACTCGTGATACACTCTCCTTTTCCCTTGGGACAGACAGGAGCTGCGGTTTGCACTCCAAAAAGGGAGCCTTTGAGATTGAGCAGCCAGTGGGGTTCCCGCTCCCCTGCCACTCCCATCTTCTCCCTCACCCCTCCTTGCCTGGGATTGTACTTCTTAATAAGGAGTAGCACTTGAGCTTTTGCCTCAGGCTCTGCTTCTGGGGAACTCAGGCAGGAACAGGTGTGCAAACCTGCCTTGATTTTCAAAGCAATGTATATATCTTCAGTTTCTGTGCCAGTTTTGCTTTGAAAATCAGCTTCAATGTTGTGAGTGTTAGCGTTGAAGATGCTGCCAGCCAGAGGCAAGCAGGCAGCTTTCTCCTCTGTTATACCTGCAAGCGCCCACTTGTTTGCCAGGAGAAGGCAGAATTAGAAATACTTAGACTCCAACCCATCGTCACTGCCGGGACTGGCCAGGGTTCCTTTCCCAGGTGAAGAAAGGAGATGATCTTCCCTTTGCCTATGGAGTGAAGTTGAAATGACAATTATTGGGGAAACAAAACCACTCTGCAGTTGATCTAGTCACTTCTAAGACTAAACCTGAACTTGACAGGCTGTCTCAAAGAAACAATATCCTTCAATGCGCTAAATATAGTAAAATATCCATTTCAAAAGCAAGAAACCCCCTTCCAGCTATAGAATGCCCGCTAACGGCTGAGGCAAAACCATTGACTAAAACTCCCTAAGCCAATTTGTGCACATCAAAACTTGAGTTTCCCAAAAGAATAAGCTGGCCAAGGTGTCAGGAGGCTGTGTTATAGGGCAACCCCGATATAAAATAAAAAGGGTTGCCTGGCTGTGGGTCCTCACCTGCGCGCTTAAAAGGGACTTATTAATACTCCACTACAGGCACACACAAAAGGTTAATAAAAGGTTTATTTACAAGGGAAAGGGAATTAAGGAAATGTACAACTCAGGGAGAAAATAGGGAAATAAAGTCTTTAATGCGTCCTACCCGATCCGCCGACCTGGAAACCCTAAGGCACTCTCAGAGCTGGCCAGATGCTGCGAGCTGGTGGAGAGCCAGAATGGGGGACCCCTCCAAAGCCCACGTGTCTGCCTTTATACCAACCTGGCTGCTTAACCCCACCCTCAGGTCCCAGCCACCTTCCCTTTGGTGGTGATGGGGTTTGGAGTTCCCAGTGTCTTTGGCTTTGGCCTGGGGTGGGGGTGGAGTCCACAAAGCCTGTATGGAATTAGCTTTAGGACATCCTTTTCCCCCTAACAATTGCCCAGTCTATTTCCACAGGCACACAACTGGCCAATCCTGTATGACCAAAGGCAAAACCCTCTCCACTGATCTTTAGCTTTTTTTTTTTCATTCAACTATTAGCATTTTCCCCCATTCAACTCTTAGTCCATTTGCAATTTGCATAAAGATCACCTAGTAAAGTCAGGAAAACAATGACTCACCTCCAATGTGGGAGGGAAACGGAATAGAAAAGTATTCAGTGTTATTAAGGGGAGCAACAGCATTGCCTCCCCAGGGGAAGCCCAAGGGTATTCAGGAGTGGAGAGGTGTGTGTAGGGGGTGAAATCTGCAAATGGCCTCTGGGTACTAATCCAGATAGCCCGAGATGCAGTTTTTTTTTTTTGATTTATTTTATTTATGCATACAAGAACTGGAGTGTAGGCCAGAGGTGGGAGTGGGGTGGCAGAGTGAAAGAATTCACCAGAGACAGAGTGGGGAGCAGAAAAGGCAGATCGACTGAAATACACTGCTGAGGGGAGCAGCAGGTGAGACTAGAGGTCTCCTGTGCCATGTGGGTAAGTGACTTCCCTGTCTGGGGATTGAATTCATAGCGCAGTGGCTGGTGATAACTTCATCGGGCTGAGACTTTAACTCCTGCACCACCCAGAGATGCAGTTTCAGGAGCTGTTGCTAAAGCAGTAGGAGAGTTGGAGAAGTCACCCGGAGAGGGGAGTTTTGTGGGCTTGTGCTGGCCTCCTGAGTGAGGAACGAGACACTTCTGTGTCTGTCATCAGCTTGGTGTCCCAGGAAGCACCCTGAGGCTGCTGAGGCCCCCCAGAAAAAATTATTCCAAAGGCTGTGGTTCTTTAACTGCTGTCGGGCTCCCTCCCAAAGCCCTGGCACAGAACATCGGGAGAGAGGCCATTAGAGGCCAGATACCAACCAGCAGTCCAAGGAGCAGCTGCTGTTACCGGAATGCCGGCTGGTCTCAGTTCCCTTGGCCCATAAAAGGAAACAGAATTTGAGAAGGAAAGCAGTTTAATTTGCTGACAAATTGAGACGGGCAGCAGACTCGTGTCCGAAAGACCACCGTCCTGCTCTTTGGCAGAGTGCAGGGTATTTATCTAGAGGTATAAGGCAGGAGAAAGGGGAGTGGGCCGGGCAGCATGTCCATCGTTGCAACAGAGCATCAGAGGCTTTGCTTGACACCACCTTGCTTTTGCTGTCACGTGGTGTCAGCAACTCCAATATTATCTTCCCAGTGATGCTTTTTCCCCTCAGAATGTAAGAAAACAAAGTTTAAGCCCAGAGGGTAAAGAAAGGAAGAAAATAGGAGAGCTGATCTAGAGAGAGACAGACAGACCGACAGATAGACAGACATAGTTTGTTGCTGGGTCACTGCGGGGGGGGGGGGGTGGGGGGAGTGGTTGGGGTGGTGGGAAGCCCTGCCTTCTCCAGTGTGTGCGCAGGAGAGCAGGACTGTCTGTGTGGATGGCCGCCGGGGCTGCACCGGAGAAGTGAGCCTTACTAAGGGCCTTGGGATTTCTCTGTAAGGCAGACATAGGTTTATGCGTGTGCCTCTGGTGGAGGGAGAGGTCACATACAAGTCCTTGTGGGCAGAGGGAATGGCCGTAGAGAGGCGGGGTCACTAAAGATGCCAAATCAGCTACTCACCAATCCTGCCAGGCCCCACCAGCCCAGGGTGCCAGCTGACTTCAGAATGGACAGTACAGGGAAGGTAGCCTCCACTGAGACCCTGCTCCCGCAGACTTATTTGGGAGGTAAGATTGGTTTACAACTCTATAAATTTTAGGAGCACAGCTTCATATTTCTTCAATTGCCTGATACCACCACATCCATTACCAAAGTTCTAATAACCCTCATCACCATCTAATTGACTCTGCTCTGGTTCTTCCCACCCACACCTCCTTCCTCTCTGGATTCTTTTGTCAGAATCCAAGTGTTTGTTTGGTTTGGTTTATGCTGTTTGCTTTATTTTCCACATGAGAGTGAAATCATCTTTCTCTTTCTGACTTATTTCACTTAGCATAATCCTGTTAGGTCCATCCATATTGTCACAAATGACAAGATTTCATCTATTTTTTTCTTTATACCTGAGTGGTATTCCATTGCATGCAAATACCATGTCTCCTTTATCCAGTCACCCGTTGTTGGACACTTAGGTTGTTTCTATATCTTGGCTATTGTAGATGAGGCTGCAATGAACATAGGGGTACATATATCATTTCAAATTAGTGTTTCATATTCTGTGGGGAGATACCTTGAAGTGGAACTGTGGATGTATAAGGTAGTTGAATTTTCAATTATTTTGAGGAACCTCCATACTGTTTTTGAAAAATGGCCACACAATTTACATTCCCATCAAGGGCGGGAGTGTGTGAGAGTTCAGTTTCCTCCCTACCCTTGGCAACAATTGTTTCTGATCTTTTCTCACAGCTGTGAGATGATATTTCACTGTGGCTTTGATTTCTAAGTCCCTAACAATAGTGACGATGAATATTTTTATATGCCTGTTGTCCATCTGTATGTCCTCTTTGGAGAAGAAGATTTTCTTTAGGTGTGAGGAGATCTTTGATGAGTGCAGGATACTTTGAATGGTTGAATCAAACCTCATGCTCTCAAAATAATGAAAATGGCCACCACCCTGATCTCTGTCTCCATTATCTCATGCCTGGGTCATTGGGCTAGGAGTCTACCAATGACATTCTTTTGCTGTCCAGTTCATGCCACTCCTTACCGCTGGACAAATTTTCCCTGAGTGTCTTTCAGCAGGTCCTGTCACCCACTTTCACCCAACCTCCAACAATGACTTCCTAACACACTACATTTGAGCTAGACCTGCGTGGAAGTGGCAGGGGTGGTGCAGATGAGAGGGTAGGTGAGTATGTTATAGGGCAGCTCCGATATTGAACGGGTTGCCTGGCTGTGGGTCCTCACCCACGCGCTTAAAAGGGACTTATGAATACTCCACTACAGGCACACACAAAAGGTTAATAAAAGGTTTATTTACAAGGGAAAAGGAAAGAAGGAAAATGTACAACTCAGGGAGAAAATAGGGAAATAAAGTCTTTAATGCATCCTACCCGATATGCTGTCTTGGAAACCCAAAAAGCACTCTCAGAGCTGGCCAGACGCTGCGAGCTGGTGGAGAGCCAAAATGGGGGAACCCCCCCAAAGCCCATGTGTCTGCCTTTATACCAACCTGGCTGCTTAACCCCACCCTCAGGTCCCAGCCACCTTCCCTTTGGTGGTGATGGGATTTGAAGTTCCCAGTGTCTTTGGCTTTGGCCTGGGGTGGGGGTGGAGTCCACAAAGCCTGTATGGAATTAGCTTTAGGACATCCTTTTCCCCCTAACAAGGAGAGTGGCAAGGCAGGCTTCCCCTCCTTGACAGATTGGCCAGGAGTTGGCCGTGGGCAGCCTCCCAGCAGGCCTCTGGCTCTGGTATAGACTGAGGTTTATTCGGTTCTAATTACAAGTGAACACAATACCACCCCCACTCCTTAGCCACTAACTCATGTTACTCTCACTAAGAGGAGATGAGAAATGAGCAGTTTTCCTCACTTCCACCCACAAGATCGGATAAAAGAAGAATCAGTTTAATGACTCAGGGCTTCCTTCTCCCACTGACAATCCCACCCTCTCACCGGTGGTGCACAAAATTTCCCAGAATTACGTCTGTGTGATCCGAGGGGCACAGCTGGATTCCCTGATTAGGACAGAGAGGGGAATGATTCCTTTTCTCTCCAGTTCAATGAAAAGCTTTCTTTCCTCCCCCTGGAGCCTAACCTAGCTTGAGGGGTGCTCACATGCTGCTGTGGATAGCGGGGTCTCTAGCCAGTGCCTTTGTAGGGCAGCCCTGGGACTTTCTTGGTGTTAAAGGGAGTTTTTAATTTAATGCTACCATTAAGTAGAGCCTACCTAGCAAAATCAAAGAGGTATTATAAGTAAACATAGAAAAAGTATTCCAAAGCCTATTAAAAATAAATTTGTAAAAAAAAAAAAAAATCAGCAGTTCACTTTATCCTTGCCATAGTTCTCTTTCTTTAGGAATGCTGATTTAGATTCCTTAGACTTCCACTAAGACTTTCCTTGTGGTTAGTTTTGTGCCATTTCATCAGGCATATTTGTCATATTGGTTCATTTTTCTCCATGTCCTCCGCTTCGTGGCTTGATCTCCTTCCCACCCTGCAAAAATCCCTCGTCTCAGTTCTCAACCCAATGTGCTGAGCCTGAGGCTTATGAAAAGAAAGAAAAACTCACCGATACTGGAGCCTTTATGTTGGAACACCTCAAAGGGAAAAACCGTGTGTTTATGGGAGAAAGCTATTTTCATTTCTTCTTTTTGAAAGCACAACATGAACAAGCTTAGAAATATAACAGGTAGTTCTGAAATGTGCTTTATTCAGAAGTGAAAGACTTTCATGGATAGAAAAGGCAGCAGAGAGGAGTGGTTAAGAGCATAGGGCAGAATGGAGACAACTGAGGCTCTGCTGTGTGACTTAAGGGAACTGAACTTACCTCTCTGAATCTCTGTGTTCTCATCTACAAGACAGAGAACTGATATGCCAGCTATGCCTGGTGCTTAGTACAGAGGCTGACCCACAGTAGCAGACAAAATTACAAGGCCCCCAAAGTAAATGTGAGTCTGACAATTGGACAGCACTATTTTCTTGTCTCCCTTCCTTTTTATTGTGGTAAGTATGCATAAAATGCACCATTTAAATCATTTTAAGTGTACAATTCAGTAGCAATAAGTATATTCACATTGTTGTGCAAACATCCCCTCTATCCAGCTCCAGAAGTTTTTCGTCATCACAAATAAGTTCTGAACACTAATTTCTATTCCTTCCTCCTCCAGCCTCTGGTAATCACTATTCCATATTCTGTTGCTATGAATTTGACTATTCTAGGTACTCATAGTTGTGGAACTGTTTATAATTTGTCTTTTTGCATTTGGCTTATTTCACTTAGCAAATGTCTTTAAGTTTCATTATGTTGTAACATGTGTCAGAATATCATTCCTTTTTATTGTTGAATAATATTCCATTGTATGGATGCATCATTTTATTTATTGTTCAATCTATTGACGGATACTCAGGTTGTTTTCATAGTTGGGATATTATGAATAATGCTCCTGTGAACATTGGTGCTCAAATATCTGTTTGAATCCCTGCTTTCTGGACATTAATTTTAAAAGAAGTGGTTTGTTATAAAAAATAATTCAGAAATGGTAATAGGCAAAAATAATTACTGAATGTCCTTTTGTGCTGGAACCATCCTGCATCGGTGTGATCTGATTTTCTAGGGATGTTTACCTTTGTTTGATTTCCTATTTATGATAGACTCAGCTATAAAATATGTCAGTAAATGTTAGTGTGTAGAAAACCAGTAGCAGTAAAAACAGTTCTTGTCCAATTTCAGTGCAAATGATATCTGCACCAAAGGAAAAAAATGATTATAGTTAATGCCTTATAAGATCTTTTAGAAGGTTTAATAGAGGTAGTGAAAGAAATAGAGAATTTGTACAATTTTAATAAGGATGTTGTTTTCTTCCTGGTCTGTCTTGCTCTTTGCTTCTCAAAGAGTCGATAGTAGCACTTGTTTTGTGGATTTGTCACTTCATCTACTGTTTGTTTCTCCTAAATTTCTCTTCCATTCAAAGAGGTGGAACCTGGGCAAAAACCAGCAACCAGACCCTTGTTTGTGTACTAATGACAAACTCAAAGCTGCTTCCTGTAGCAGGCTCTTACATGAGAATTTACAACCCCAAGGGGCTGAGTTTGAATGAGTGTTTCCTTTTTCAGGGCCATTTACATTTTAAGCTTCCTACCTGTGATCTGAGTACCTTCAGATAAAGGAATATCAGGGGATTGATTGATGGATTGATTGATTGATTGTAATTCCCTGAAATAATTCAGCAAATATTTATCAAGCACCTGTAACATAGTTCTATGTTATTTTTTTGAAAGTGCTGTCTTGATCCAATTTTGAGATTCTGGCTAGAGGGCTGGTCAGTTGCCCCTTTGAGCAGCTGATTAAGTCCACACTGCTAACCACTCCCCTTATGAGATGTCAAGCTCCAGCACACTGTATAATAGCCCCAGCTGCCCAGCACCAGGTATCTAGGGTCACTTTCCAGACAACTAGGGGCAGCTCCTATGCCCTGGAACCCATAAAATGTTTCACATCTTCCAATCCACACACAAGTCAAGAAATCTAGTGTGGTCTACCCCATTTGCTGTCCACCTCTAGCTCCAGCTCTGTTACCTTTCTCTGTGCCTGGATGCCCCCTTACATGATTTCACCTGTAACAAAGAGTTCTGCATTTTATCAGTACCTGCAGCTCACCATCAAAAGAAACTTTTGATCTTAGAAAAAAGCACCTACTATGTGTTGGGTATTCTGTTGTGTTGTGAAGGACCCTGGGCAAAGGCAAGGAAGTCTCTGCCCTTGAGAAATTTACAGTCCAGCAGGAGAAATGAAAACCCTCTACTAAGAAATAAAGTGAAAGAAGAAAGCATCTCCAAGATCAAGAGCTTGTGAGTGTGAGCACTAGGTGAGGTTATTTGGAGGTTGGAGGTTTCTCCACTTATCCTTGTTGAGTTATATAAACTGATCCAAGCAAAAGTGAGATTACTAGAGAATCAAGTCTGGGGGCTCAACTCCCAATACAGCCTCCAGATAGTGCTGGGAAAGTTGTCTGAATTCTGAGCCTCACAATGAGAAGTTTATACACTCTTCAAGGAGAACACATTTTCAAGGGATTTTCACAAGAAAGTCTAGGGAAGTGTTCGGTTAATGTATCTATTTGACGTTGTTTCTGTTTTGAGGAAAACAGGGAGAGTTATTAAAGTTTACCCTATTTACAGTCTGATCTTTTAGGAGAGGGAGTTTTAACAATGTCATAAACCTTGAAGACTTCTTTTTTTAAGTTACTGATTTGCTTGGAGACAACATTTGCTTATTGTTGATGCAGTTAGCTGTATCTTGAAAATGCCAGTTCAACTGTGACTTGGCTCTTTAAATTGTGTCCCTTAACTGAGGCTAGGGGGAGGGGGTACCCTTTTAATTGTTGACTTTACTTCCTTGATTGGAGGCTTAATTTCTTATGCAGAATCCTGATCTCAGTGGGACAGTTCAGATTCATTTCCCTACTCTAGTCACTTTATTACTTATGCTTCTGTATTATCTTAGCTTGGCAGTAGGCCAGGTGTGGAAAATCAAGAGCAAATGAGCAAGCCGGAAGGGTGAGCGGGCGGTTGTCAAAGTACAGGTTGGGTTTTCATAAGCAGCACCTCTTCTAGGGCAAAGTGACCCCATTTCTTCCAAGTCAAGATATGCTTTGTTCCCAACCATAGAATGAGGGCTATCTTCCTTATTAGTAGTGATAATTTGAAAAGGAAAAGCAAAATGGAGTTATCCTCTGTCTGGATTAAAAACCAAATGGGGGCCTCCCTGGTAGCGCAGGGGTTAAAGACAGTGCCATCAAGCTATTGCCAGCCACTGCAGCAAGAGACCCATCCCCAGCCGGCCAGGGACCGTCCCACCTGGTGCAGCAGACCTCTTCTGCCTCGCCCACTGCCCCCCTCAGCATTTTATTTCAGAGATCTGCCTGTTCTGCTCCCCGCTCTCACTGATGAATCCCCTGCACCTCTGGCTTACACCCCAGTTCTTATATGTATAAATAAATAAATCTTAAAAAAAATTAAAAACCAAATGGAGTGGGGAGGTGGTTAAGGTTGGGCCCCAGGGAGGCTTATCTCTGAGAAGGAAATGAAACCATGCCCACACTCCAAGGAACTCTAGGGTTGAAATTCTACCAGTCATTGCTTTACAAATTTTCCACCAATCAGAATGTGCTAACTGAAAAAACTTATCTGCATAAAGCAGACCTGAGTGTAGACTATCCTCTCCTGTGTACAGAAAGGCTTCCCACACCAGACTGCAGGAACATACAGCTCAAATGCTTCTTGGGTTTGTACCTTCCAGGTAGCCTTTCAGGAATAAAGGGTGTGACTGAGCAGGCTTTGGATTCTTGGTTATATTATATTATCAATAGTTTCTTGGTTATATTATAGTATCAATAGTAAATGTGTCCACTCTTCAGAAGTCCTGTTTCTACATTTGCATGCCTGTTTGTCACAGGTAAGAGAATTTATGTCTGGATCCACTCACTTTTTTTTTTTAAAGATTTATTTATTTAGGCATACAAGAACTGGGGTACAGGTCAGAGGTGCGGGGTGGTGGAGGGGTGTGTTGAGAGGATTCACCAGAGACAGAGTGGGGAGCAGAACAGACTGATGTACTGAAATACACTGCGGAGGGGAACAGTGGGTGAGTCAGGAGAGGTCTGCTGTGCCGTGTGGGTAGCTCCATGGTAGGGGATCAAACTCCTTCTGCAGAGGCTGCGAATATCTTCACAGTACTGTGCTTAACCCCTTGCACCACCAGGGAGGCCCCACTCACTTTCTTATAGGTAACAAAATTCAATTGTCCCAGGCCAGGACTGGGGCTGGATGCAGGGCTTTGTTGTCTGGGCAGGAAAGTTAAGGAGGCTCCCTCTCCACGTGGTACAAGTACAGAGTCAGCACCCAAGGGTGAGCACCTCCAAACACTTTCCACACTCACTTGCCTCACTTTGCCCTGGTCTTGTTTTTCCCACCAGGTTGAAGCTGACTCTACTGCTAATGTAGGAACATTTTTCCCATCACAGTGTCCCTTCCTCAATACAATGTTCAGCAGGCCTGGCATAGCTCTCACCCACCCCCTTTACCTACCTTGACCCAGGCTATTCTGACTCAGCCTATTGAAAGGGAAAATTGTATTTAAATCATAAACAAAATTTTGTTTAACCAACACTAATGAACAGGAACATTTCTGACCCACCAACGTGACCAAGTTAGAATTTTTATTTGCTTTATAAAGTTGTCAAAGAAATTCGAGATGTAAGGACTTGTGTCATTAAATCTAGAATGCTTGAACTAGGTGATATTACAGCCATCTCTGGATCTTAGAAATTAAATGTATTCACTTTGGTTCTAAAGTGAATTCTAAGATTCTAAAGGAGGCAGCTTGTTGAGTTTTGGGAGCTCAGATGGTAGAAAGAGGGCAGAGCAACATGGGGAAAGTCTCGGTGGTTCTCTTAGTCTCTTGAGTGCCAGAAATCACATCACAAAGCCCAGGAGGGATTTGAAGAATAACAATGATTGAGGTTATGGGAGAGTTTGAAACACAAACAAGGACTACAAATGAATAACACAGTGCCTTCTTTGGAACATGGAAGAGTTCAAAAGCTGTTCTCATGGGATATTGAAATTTCCTTTCAGTGCTCTCTACTCTCAGCGACCCTCCCTTTTGGCCTTGATTTTTACCCCTGTAACTGGTCTTTGGCCACTGGAGGAAGGCTGTTGAATAGCAGGATACAAGATTTTCTTTCCTGCTTCTCTTCCCACCTCCCTCCTCTTTTTCTTCTTCCTTTTCCTTTCTCTTCCTGCTCTTCCACCTTCTTTCTCTCTCTCTGTCCTCCCTCCTCCTCTCTGCCCCCCCACCCCTATTCATTTTATTTTATTTTTTATTTATTTTTTATTTTTATTTTATTTATTTATACAAGCACTGGGTACAGTCAGAAGCGCGGGAGGGTGAGAGAATTCACCAGAGCCAGAGCGGGGAGCAGAGCAGGCAGAAGGACCGAAGTACACTGCTGAGGGGAGCAGCGGGCGGCAGGAGAGGTCTGCGCGCCATGTGGGACCCTTGATCAGCGGGCGGGGATTGAACCGGCGCTGCAGAGGCTGCAGGCAGCTTCGCAGCCCAGCGCTCAACCGCTGCGCCACCGGGGAGGCCCCCTATTCATTTTAATCAGGAACACATGCAATCCTAAATTCAAAGAAGGGAAATTGACTGTCTTACCTCTTGCTAATCATTAGAAAAACATTTCATTCTTAGGACTTGGACTGTTCAGATTGAAGTGATTAAGATTTAAACCATGTTGACGTGATGGCAGTGAATTGTGCTTAAATGTGGCCTTCCCTGAATACTCTAGGTAAGGTAACTCCATTGCCTACAATACTTTTTTAGTGTTTGAAACTCTTTTAACGGTTGATTGTCTGATCCTTTCATTAGAAGGTAAGATCATCAGGGGTAGTGATTTTTTTCTTACGTATCACTATGCACAATCAATATTAGTTGAATGAATGAATGAATAAAAGCATGAGTTGCATTCCAATAATGAATAATCTAAGTAAATAATAAAACTGTGTTTGAATTTTCTCATTTTGTAATTGGTTTATTCAAGACATATTTTGAGACATATGTCAGGCAGTGTGCCAGGCACTAAGGATAAGGTCATGAACAAGACTAACGTGTGGCTCCTCCCTTCATGGAGCTTAAGGCCTAGTAAAAAATTCAAACAATTAACCCATTATTTCTCTGTACCATACTTTTTGAAAGTTAGAACTTTAATTTTGTTTGTTTCAGAGGAGAACAATTTAATTTTGTTTGTTTCAGAGGGGAATAACTTGAAGACTGTGGAGTAGAACTTGACAGATTCTTGAAAGGAACCCTGGACTTCTGGCAGGACCTATTCAGGAGACATTGCTTTTTCCTGCATATAAAGAAACACTGATTATGGAAGCTTAGCCAGATTGGGATTTATTTTTCCTCATATAGGGAACAGTGTGGCCAGGTAGTATAAGTCTGGTACGGTGTTCCATGAGGGCGCTGGTGTCCTTCTATCCTGGCATTTCAGCTATCAATATTAGACTTTATTCTTCTAGATTCTTAAGTACTGTTTCACCTCAGGCCTCACATTTGTTTTCCATTAACTAAGAAGAAAAAGGAAGTGAGGAGGTGCAAAAGGAGGGGAATTAAACTCTTCCTTCAAGTCACCATGAGACTTCTTCCAAACCTCTGCCATATGGTTAGCCTCAGATGCCTGAGTTGAGAAACTTTTTATTTTTTTCACCTTGGGCAAAATTTACATTAGGGTGGGGTAGGATGGCTTTACAAAATGGAGTTTCCATTAGTAAGGAATAGGGGGAGAGTAAATATTGGGTTAGCAACTAGCAGTCTTCCATAGAGAACTTATTTCCTTCCAACTCTGTTCAGATGGTCTAACAAGCTTAGCTGTGGGTTAGTCACTGGAAATGAGAGTGTGGTGAGTCACACAGAGAATGAGTCTTCAGAATACTAGGGTTTCAGCAGGTGGTGACAAAAGACTGGGTCTTATCAGTAAAAGCCGTGACATGGCCCGACAGAGGTATCTCTCAGTTTAGTGACAGCAAGTTTCCATAGCAACCAGGATCTGGTGTGTGTAATGTTAAATAGGGAGCAAGTTAGGCTGCTTATGATAAGAGACTCCAAAATACAGTGACTTGAACAATATGGAAATTTATTTCCCTCATGTGTAACATTCCAGAGGTAAGCTCTCCTGGGCTATTTGAACAGCTACATGGTTCTCAATTTGTGGCTTCCATGTCAAAATAAAGCAGTTAATTTTTTTCATCTCTTAGACAGAGGAAGGAGAAGAGGGCCAGGGATGTATGTACCAAATTTTTTTAAAAAGCAAGACATGGAAGTGGTGCACACATCGTTTCTGCTTATCTCCCATTGGCCAAAATGTCATCAATGAATAGGCAGATGAAGAGATGCTGGGAAATGTAGTCTTTAACTCAGCAATTGTGTACCCCACTAAATGTGTATCATGGATCTTAGCAGAGAGTATGTATCTTAGCAGACAATAGCAATCTCCCATACTGGTGAAGTCTTCAGCCTCAAGGGATTCTCCTGATTTCATTTGTGATTCAGGAATGTACAGATCTGATGCTGTGTACATTAGGAAGATTTGAAGTCTATAAGGGGAGGAAGATTCCAGAAAGAAAGGCAGACTTTCTATAAAATAGGCAGAAGGGAGCTCAAGCATTGAACACAAAAATTGTCATTTGTATTCCATTCTGTGAGGTGGAACTCCAACTCTTAGTAATAAAATGTGATTATTAAGAAAGGCAACTATTGTAGATTGGCTACTCCAGAAAACAGCATGTGGCAAGGATTAAGGTGCTAATCCCTTTTTAGGGAGGTACAAACTTGAAGCAAGAAGAGTAAAGGAAACAGAGAAAGGAAGCAAGAAGATAGGGTATGACATAATGCAATGTATTTCCAGAGACAAAGGTGGGACTTCTGGAAGGAGAAACCTCATCGTGATATCTAACAGGTGAAAAAGAAGAGGAAGAATTTAGCTTCCTAGTTCTCACTGACCAAGATTTACTTCACAGGAAGCAAACTTTCCCTTCCTTTCAGGGTGCACCTCAATAGACCCTAAAATTGACCATATCTGGTGGTGTACAAGAGGTTGTTTCTAAGTTTGTAAGTGGAAGGGTAACTTGACACAAGAGGACACCAATCAAGAGAGCAAAAGAAGGTGGTCAAGGGAATTTGAGAAAGTGCACAGATTTCTGTCCTAATTGCCAGAACATACAGGTACTGATAGGACCATAAAGGTCAAGAAGCCCTACTTTGGTCTAAAGGATTAGCTGAGCTGCCTTTATATGTCTTCCCTATTTGATCATTAAGGTGCTAAAAAATATATCCCTAGTAACTCCTAAGAGTTACATTATTCAAAACAACAGTAAAACTACAACATTTAAATGTATCATTTTCCTAGGAAGAGTACCAAGTCAATGGTTTTTGATATAGATTGTCTCTTACTGCAGTATTATCATCTGTTCTAATACAAATTGAGTGTGGAGCACGGTGCATCAGAAATTCCAAAGTATTGTTACTGTCCATGTCAAGTAAGAGAAACATAAGTGAAAAACACAACACATGCTAAGGGCCAAATGAGTGATTTAGAATTCAGAGTAGAACACTATCACTAGGATTTGGGGGAGAGGAGAACCCTTTGAGTTGTTGGTTATATTTGATCTGGGCCTTAAAAGAAAGGTGGTCTTAATTACGTGTGGATAGGAGGATGTTCTGTGCTGGGAGCAAGGCACAGACAGAGATATGATTATAGGAAAGTACCTGGTGAATAATAAGAGAAGAAGCATCAATATATGCCTTTGGAAGAGGAAAGAGAGAAAAGCTTTAGCTGGGAAGATGGGTTGGATTTTAAATTGTGGATAGTCTTAAATACTAGATATGGAATCCGGATTTCACTGCCTCTGCCCTGAAGGAAGTGAGAACAATGAAGATTCAGTGGAGGGATTTTGCACCCTGAGAATGGGAAATGGGAGGGACTTTTGATGGGTGGGGGATGAGAGCTGGCAAAAGTCCATATGGAAACTGCCCCTTCAAAAGGACTCAACTAAGTGGGTCACACCTGTTTGGTCAGAGAAGGGATTGTTAAGTGGAGAGGGCACTTGCTGAAGTTCACTTCAGGGGGTGTACAGTACAGAAAGGAAAAGAGGAAGGCCGTGAAGATGATTTTTTTAGGTTGTAATTTGGACAAGTTACTGATCTGAGCAGACGAGAGAGATCTGGTCAACTGGTTCATGCTGGTCCTTTCAAGTGTATAGGGGAGCAGAATCAGTGCAGGAGAGGTATGGTGAGTTGTAGTAGTCTGATGTCTGATGTCAGGGACCTAAGACAATGCTGTGTGTGCGTGTGGGTGTGGGTGTGTGAGTGAGAGAGAGAGAGAGAGAGAGAGAGATCTTGTCTAGAGACTGAACTAGGTCCTTCAGGTCTCCTCTCAACCCCTCATAATTCAATGGCACCTGCTTCCTGTTAGATCAGTTGTCAGGTATATTTTGGTGAGCAAGACCTTTTTCTAACACACTCTTGAAAAGGTTTTTTCCAATGTATTCCATACGTAACCATGTACCTGCTGCTAATCGCGGCATAGTTAATTCTAGGACTGCCTGCAGATTGTGCCAAGCATGTTTTATAACTATTACAACGTATTTTTCAAGATCATTTGGAATGTTTTCCCTGTAGTAACTTATTCTTCTGGAAAGTCTTTAGCTGCTACCCACGCACCACATGAGTCACAACAGAACTTGATTCAGAGCTAGTGAAACCTTTAAGAATAAAAAACTTATTAGTGAAAAAGGTTTAGTTCAGAAGCAACAAAGGAGGATTCCATTCAACATGGGCTTAAAAACAACAGAATATATTTAAATATAAAATTTCTCTTTATTTTATTTTATTTTATTTTTTTTTAAATGTCATTCTTTTTTTTTTTTAAAGATTTATTTATTTATTTATACAAACACTGGATAGTCAGAGGCGTGGGAGGGTGAGAGAATTCACGAAAATATCTTAGTATTTGGTGTGACTGCTGGTAAAATAAAAGGACAGTTTTCCAGAACTAGCCAACAAGTTCACTTATTTTTTTCAGTTAACTTATTGCAGTTTACAGGATATTCTTGTTTGTGAAATTTCTATGCATATCTCCTGTAGATTAGTGAATCAATCCTTGTTCTGATAATTATTTTTATGTTTATAAATGAATTATCCCAGGGCCAGAGATTTGGATGGGCTCAAATATAATTTTCTCTCAGCTTTCATGTAACTGCAGTCAGATGTCTATTGGGACTGCAGTCATCAAACACTTGACAAGGCCGAATGTTCAACATGGTCTATCACATGGTCTGGCAGCTGATGCTGGCTCTTGGCCGAGAAGAGTGTCTACACATGGCCTTACCAGCAGGAAGGCCTCCGAGTAGTCAAACTTAATATGGCAGTTAACCCCAGAGCAAACCTCCCAACAAGGCCAGGTGGAAGCTTTATAGTGTTGCCAAGCCAGTCTCAGAAGCCACTATTACTAGGAGTTGAAGCAGTCCCAGGTATAGGGGCAAAGACACAAGTCTTGATGAGAAAAATATCTGAAAAATATCTGATCATTGCAGCCATTAAGAAAATAATAAGCAAATGCTACAGTGCTTCACATCTCTCTGAGCCCCTTTCCAGAAATTCTTATCAAGTTTACCCATAACTGTTAGCATTTGGATAGTCACTGTCTTCCCAAATTTCTTCCCAGCCTCTCCCTGTCATATTTTTCTATCCACTTGGACACTTTCTCGCTGATTTGATTCTAATCAGTTAATGGATTCTTAACTTGCATGAAGAATGTCATAAAATTTTATTTTTATATTACTGATAAAGCAGAGATTTTAATACAATACCTCATTCTTTGAAATATCTTTCACATGACTACATTACACTTGGATCTTATTTTAATATATATCTTTTCAGGGAAGAGTGTTTTTTCATCTTAATGGCATCTAATTGTCCTTCTATTTGAAACAATACAGTGACATTCCTCTAAAATAAAATACTATGAACAGTCCTGCGGAAACAATTGTGGTGGGTTGGGCCCATGTTAGAAAAGGAAAGCTCTTGGGAGCTGGTCGAATGCCTGAGAAGTTGTTTTCTGTCTTAACATTTTCAAGCAATTAGGCACCAATAAGCCTCATAAAAATAGATTCTTTCTTGCTTTAAAAACTGGATAATTGCCAGTAATCTTCAGCCAGATGGGTATAGTTTTTTACAAATCACCTTAAATTTTCCTCTTCAGTCTTCCTGGGTCAGTCTGAGAGTTATGCTAGCATTCGTTGCTTAATAACGAGTGGACTAAGATTGGTAGGGTGGATCCTACCGCTTGCCCCTATTTAAATAAGGATACAAGAGTGCTTGCTTTTCCCATAGGCGGATGTTCTGAAGATGGAAGGTGCCAGTAAAGAGCAAATGTCACAGTATAACCTGAGCATTTCACACTTAGCTTTTCCAAGGGTATAGACTCTGATTTGCAGATTATCTAAACTGTTATCTGAAGCAAAAGGAAATGGTAAATTTAGAAGGAATAGCACGGCACCGAGATGGCAGTAGGCTCACGCAAGAAACTATGAATGCTTTTTTAGAAATTAAATGTGGTTTATATAAGGCATGGGATTTTAGGGATTTATAAATTCAATATAGTTTCTATAATCCAATGAAATTTCATGGTGGTTTTATATTAATATTGTATATGCAGTTTTGTATTATAGAAATAGTATAGCAGGACAGTAATAATGTGCTTTACAAATAGATGAATAAGTGACCCTAACCAGCCTCATAGGGTGGCAACACTTTGCCTAGGGTATTTATTTGTTAGATCATTGCTAATTTACATTAAAATCCTTCTGTATAGACACTATATATAACTACATTAGTTGGGTTTTTATATACACTCTAAAGTCAGTTAGTTAATATTTGAAGTACTCTAATTATACACAGAAATTATACATCAAAGGGATGGTGGGTTAGCATCTGAAAGTTCTAAGCAAAATCTACACTCCAGAAACTCCTGCTTGTAGAGAGACTTCAGCTTTAATAGAGTGATGTTAGGATCATTTTGTCACTAATGAAATGAGAGGTCCTTACTGTGTGGACTTGCTAGAAATATTGTTTGGATACTCTCACCTTTATATAAAGAGGGTCTAAGAATCTAGTGGTTTCAATACCACCTCTTAGGACTTTGATTCCAAATTTGTCTCATGCTCAGATACTGAATGGATAATTTTTGTGACCCTCCTTTCTCTTGGCAGCTGAATCTGCAGCTGGGACATTACTGTGTCATTTAACATAGTTAAAACTTAGGCCCTGCACTTTGCTCAGCTAAACAACACTGGGAGACACAAAATAGATAAGAAAGGGATACCGATAGAGTTGCCATGGGAACCTGGCCATGGGTCCACGTGAGCAGTGGGGGGGCTATGGAGAATTCCGAGGAAGGTGGAAACATGGCAAAGGGAACCAGGTGGGACACCTCTTGTGTGGAAGGCCCGCCGAAACCTGGTGTCCCCACAGATGGCAACAGGCAGAGACAGACTCCCCCAGTTATGAAAAAGCTGGGGGAAATAGGTTATGAAAGAAAGCCCCAAACCCTTCTTTGCTGCAGATGTCTTCTTTCGACTTGCCAGTTGCTCTTCTCAGCACTGAATTTAATAAGTCCGCCTTTCTGTTCTCTACTCTGCCTCTGTTGAATCCTTTCACCCCACATCTCTGGCCTCACCCCACATTAGGCTGTGGCAATGACCAAATTTGCTTTAAGTGAATTTTTCAAGAAAGATGCTATCCTAGAACCCCAAAGGACAGAAAGCTGCGGCTTCAGCCAGTGAACAGAGTAGGACATAGGACTCTTTGTGTTTATTCTGTTAAAGTAACGTCTCAGGAAAATTAATTATGAGGCTGTATCAAAGGAATTCTTCAAACTCACTGCCAGGAAAGAGACTTACATGCACACTGTCTTCAATATTTTTTCCTTGATACTGATTTTGTTAAAAAAAAAAACAAAAAAAGAGTCAGTTAGATAATCACTGTTTGACTGCAGTTTTTTAAAAAAAGGATGTTTAGATAAAGACTTGGGAAATTGCTAAACAATTTCCAGGGTTGACAGTCAGCAAGCGATGGGTGTGTTAGTCAAGATCTTGGTCACAAGCAGATGGCTCACTTAGATTGGGTAATGTGAAGACAGCGGAATAGACTGCTATGGTATGTGCAGGATCGAGGGACCCTAACAAAGGGCAGTCCTCAGGGCTGGCAAGAGTGGGAGCCACGACTACTTGTAGGGAGGGAGGTCTCTAGACCCATAGAAGGGAGCTATGGAGCAGGCGCTGTCTGCCAGGGGCACCTTCAGTAGAGGCTGCCAGGCCCCCCATGCAATCTCTGCAGGAGAAGAACCAGGGCATGGAGACCTAACCTCACTGTCTTGCTGACACTCTGCCCTCAGACTCCAGAGGGTGCTTCTCACTGCCAAGTCAAAGTGCCCATGAATGCAGACTGGTAGGTTAGCCTCCAGGGCACAGGAAGGAGGAGAAAGATGTGGATTGGAGCTGAAGGGGCAAATAGAAGCTCCGGCACAATCCGTTTTTTAGAAAGGACTCTTAAGCTCATTGAATTTTATCAGAAAATAGTTTATGCAATATATCGGAAATGGTAATTATCTCACCAAAGGAGCAGCTAATCACATCAGATGACAAAGTTCTGCCTCAGTTCAGGGCCAATTTTCTTTTTCACTAAGTGTAGCAGAAATTGGTCTGACCTAAATTTTATTATATATCACCAGCTGGTAGGAGGCTTACTGCTTCATCTCCCATGATAAGTAGCGGTGGCTATCAGGAAGGAATTATCTCCTTGATTCCTCATACCATGAAGAGTTAGATTGGATTAGGTGAACTCACTACATCTCTAGACTCAAACCCTTGTTCTTTTCCTCACTGTACTTATTGTCACTCCTAATTATATTTTTATTAGTTTATTTGTTTATTGCCTCGCTGCCACCTCATCAGTGGCCATGAGACCAAGAGATATGTCTCACTGTACTAACTGCCATGGTATAGGTACACAGTAGGTGCCCAATGATTACTGAATAAAGGAATGAATGGAGGCTCTGGCTAATTGACAGCAAGGCAGCATCAGTGACGTGGAAAGACTGTAGAATAGGAAGGAATTGGGTTTGAGTCTTTGCTCTATTTTGGAGGCAAGAGGTTTTAGCAAACTGCTTATCTCTCAAAGCTGCGAACTTCCTCTTGTATAACATGGGATTATAAATTTTTTTTTCTTTTCACTATGATTATCACTATTAAATGATTATTCTTTTTTAATTTTTTAAATTTTATATATTTTTTACATCATTTTTCATTTTTGCACAATGAATGCATTTTCATCTTGGTTGTAGTCCCCATACAATTACCACGCCCCCTTGTTTTGATCCTACTCCCCACCCCCACCCCCCAGTGTAAAATTTACTCACCTTGTTAAAATTTTTTTTTTAATTTTAATTTTTTTATTTTTATATTCCCCAAGCAATTGCAACCCCTTTATTTTGACCCCAATCCCTCCCCTCCCACACCCCTCCCCTCATAAAGTGTCTCTGGTTCATAGTTGTTTGTTGATTATGATTTTCACTTTCTTATAGATATTCATTTTCCTGGTCCCTTATTTAAGTTTTCTAGATTCCTGCTATGAGTGAGACCATCTGGTATTTTTCTTTTTCTTTCTGGCTTATTTCGCTGAGCTTGATCCCTTCCAGCTCCATCCATGTTGCTGCAAATTGCATGTGTTTATCTTTTTTGAATGCTGAGTAATATTCCATGGTGTATGTGTACCACATCTTCTTGATCCAGTCATCTATTTTTGGGCATTTGGGTTGTTTCCAAAGCTTAGCTATTGTAAACAGTGCTGCTATAAACATAGGGGTGCAGGTGCTCTTTGGAGTTGATGTTTCTGTGTCCTTTGGGTAAACACCTAGGAGTGGAATTGCTGGATCATATGGAAGCTCTATGTTTAGTATCACCTTGTTAAAATTTGAAACAGATACCCATTGAGTGCTTTGCAGGCCTGGAACATGAAGGAAGACAATGGGCCATAGGGTGAAACCTCTCACTGCTCCCATTCATCCATTCTTAGATTCTGTAAAAGAAAGTTTATAGCAAAGGAGAAACTTTCAAAAGAGTGATGCGCATTAAGTTTTTTTTTTTTCCTTGAAGGCATAACCCGAGACTTGCATACAATATAAAAGTTTAGGGTTTTTTTAGGGCCTACTGACATTTCTCTTTTAAATGGTCATTGGTCACTGGTGTTTAGCACAGTCTGGTGTAAATATATTCAGTAAAGTCTGGAGAATTTAGCATCTGATGGACAGGGTGGAATTGGCAATGGATAAATGCCATAGAGATGTTCCTAAAAATATGCAGGCACTTTAATTTATTTATTTATTTTAAGATTTATTTATTGATGCATACAAGAGCTGGGGCACAGGTCAGAGATGCGGGGGGTGAGAGGACCCACCTGAGACAGAGTGGGGAACAGAACAGGCAGACTGACTGTGTAATACACTGCGGAGGGGAGCAGCGGGCGAGTCAGGAGAGGTCTGCTGCACCATGTGGGTTGCTCCCTGGCTGGCCAGAGATCGAAACCATGCTGCAGATGCTTCGGATTGGTTCATAGTGCGGTGCTTTAACCCCTTGCACCACCAGGGATGCCCTAGGCACTTTTATTAATTGCAACATAATTTAAACGTATTAAGAGCTTTCGTCCTGTGATGAATTCTCTTCTTAAACTGGGTGACTCCAATGTTATTTTTTTAATCCAATTTCCTTTAACTGATGCTGATGTGGGAAAACCCATATACTGGTGAAATCCTCTGCACTGGCTTTTCAAGTACTTCTCAAAAAAAAGATTATCCTTTAAATTTTTTTAAAAAAACACACAAGCTGACTATAGAAAAAGTAAGAAAACCAGATAGAGACAATTAAAAATTTAAAACCCACCCAGACTCCAACTTTTAGCAGCTCATTTGTACTTACCCTTTCTTTATAGATTTTACTAAGCAAATTCTTCATTAGCGTTACTTTCTTCTCTGAATTATCGGCAGGATTTCAACATTTTTGTAAGCTGAGTCCCTTTTGCAAATTTCCTCTACTCTCCTGTTCCATGAAAATGCTTTTAAGAATCTGTCATTGTCTCTCCAACATTGATTTTTTTTTGCCCCAACTATATGGTTTAGGTGGGATTGACCCAGCCCTCAGTTTTAGGGAAGGGGGATTTGCAGTCTGAGCCAATCCAGGTAACCCTACTTCCCCTTACTGAAATGATTGGTTCAAGCAATCAAAGTCTAAAGGAACCAATGAGAACTATTCTTTAGACACAGGCATTGCTGCAGACAATCCAATTAACTGTAAGGAGGCTTTTGCTGGGAATTTTGGGCTGCAAAAATTTCTTTTCTGCACATGGAAGGTGGATGTGAAATCTGGAGCACTGGTAGCCATTTTGCTTCCATTTAAAAAGTCAGCCCTAAATCCAATCTTTAACTGATTGATCACCTTGCACTCTGCTCATCTGTCCATCTAATGAAATTTTTAAAATTTCAGTACTTACATTCATATTTAAGAACTGTATTATTAATTCTTTTCCTGTTTTTGTTTTACAAGCAGCTAGCTATTCCTGTTTCAAAGATGCAATCCCTCTCTCATATTTCAGAGGACATTAAACTTATTTTAAATTTCTTTTCTGGTTGTATGAAAGCACTTCTTTGTGTGCATGTCTTCTGTAGCAGTTTATTGCCTTTCTGTTGAGGTGTGAGTTTCTCCAAATGTTGGCGACTCTTTATTTTAAGTACATTTTTGCTGTTGATATTCCCTGCTAGATTGCCTGGAGCCTCTGTGTATACATTCTACCCAGTGGGAGGAGAGAAGTAGCTTTGGGGCTTGTCCACTGCTCCTCTTCAGGGACAGTGAGAGGTGGACAGAATGTCTGTTTGGTGGGCTACCTGACAGGCTGGTCTTTGGACTTGAATGTTCCCCAGTCCTCGGAGGCCCTCTGGTTATTCTAATTCCCCTGTTGGTTCACCTGGGACTCCTGACTTCTACCACATCTGGATGTGGAAAACACATGATGTCACTTCTTTTTTTTTCCTTCTTTAAAAATTGCTATAGGGGTCTCCTTGGTGGTGCATGGGTTAGGATCTAAGCGCTATCAAGCTATTGGCAGCCACTAAGGCATGAGTTCAATCCCCAGCCAGGAAGCTGACCCACATGGCACAGCAGACCTCTCCTGATTTGCCTGCTGCTCCCCTCAGCAGTGTATTTCAGTCAGTCTGCCTGTTCTGCTCCCCCCTCTGTCTCTGGTGAATCCTCTCAACCCCCGCACCTCTGGCCTACACCCCAGTTCTTATATGCACAAATAAATAAAAAATAAATCTTTAAAAATATTGCTATAATAAAGAAATTGATGTCACTTCTGCTTTTTGATTAGTTATAGTTGGCAATGAATTCTGCATGTCTGGGATAGCATATCTCCTGTTTCAGTTGCTCTTAGAGTTTCTGGTCCCTCAGAGGTACCTTCCGGCTTCAGGTCCATGAGACATCCTCATCTTGTTTTTCTTTGTGACTATATATTGATCTAAAAATATTTTACAATTTTACTATTTCAGAGCATAGTCATTTTCCTGTTTTGAAGGTAGAAATATGATTATTCTTGGCGTGCTTGACTGTTGTTTTTAGGTGATTACAAATGTAAGCAGGACAAAGACTGCCTCTTACTCATAAGTGGTTTCTCTTCTCTTCCCTTAACATGGCTAGCATGTGCTTATTAGATGCATGGCATGTACTTCTCAGTAGAACTGATGAAGGCCATTTGAGCTAGTGCCACGACTGATACATTTCTAAATGGATGGCTCTGCCAATCAATTCTGGGATTAACTACCTATATTTTTTTTTTTTTTTTTTTTTTTTTTTTTTAAATATTAAATTTTATTTTTATATTCCCCCATACAATTGCAAACGCCCCATTCTGACCCCAATCCTTCCCCTCCCGCCCCCCACCCCCCAAAAAGTGTCTCTGGTTCATAGTTTTTTTGTTGATTTTGATTTTCACTTTCTTATATTCATTTTCCTGGTCCCTTATTTAAGTTTTCTAGATTCCTGCTATGAGTGAGACCATCTGGTATTTTTCTTTTTCTTTTTGGCTTATTTCGCTGAGCATGATCCCTTCCAGTGCCATCCATGTTGCTGCAAATTGCATGTGTTTATCTTTTTTGAATGCTGAGTAATATTCCATGGTATATATGTACCACATCTTCTTGATCCAGTCATCTATTTTTGGGCATTTGGGTTGTTTCCAAAGCTTAGCTATTGTAAACAGTGCTGCTATAAACATAGGAGTGCAGGTGCTCTTTGGAATTGATGTTTCAGGGAAATGCAAATCAAAACTACCATGAGATACCATCTCACACCAGTGAGAATGGCACATATTAAAAAAACTAGCAACAACAAATGTTGGCGAGGATGTGGAGAAAAAGGAACTCTTGTGCACTGTTGGTGGGAGTGCAAACTGGTCCAACCACTATGGAGAGCTGTGTGGAGATTTCTGGACCTACTAAACATAGAGCTTCCATATGATCCAGCAATTCCACTCCTAGGTATTTAACTACCTATATTAAGAGTATGTTTACAGTCAATCTGCTTGAATTCAAGTTCTGACTCTCCCCCCAACCAGTAGTGTGACTATTGGCAGTTATTTGGTTTCTTTTTGCATCAGTTTTTATCTCTGTAATCTCTAAGCTATGGAAAGCATTTCATACAATGCCAGCACATGGTAAGCATGTGATAATATCTAACATAACCTTTGGCATTATTTGCAATCTGATTTGATCAATAAATCCTTGCTAACATGCCAATGGACATGGGTTACCTGTTTGTCTTTCTTCATTTCAATTAACATATATGCATTTTAACAAAAACCTTTTAGAGAAAATATGTTCAATTCAGAAGAAGAGGCGCAGTGATTGAAATCCCAGGCCAACCATAAGAGGAGCGTTGTGTGACTCCCCCAAGATACTTGGGTTAATCCCTGTTCCTGTGTGTTAGGGGAATGAATCTTGATAATTTCGATTTCCATGCTAGTGACTGGTTTCAAAATGGGTGTTTATTACAATTCTAGTCAATTAAATATAAAGAAAGTCTTTGTGCTTTTAGACTTCTTGACATCTGGAAAAGAAAACATTTTTTCCCCACTATTTTGTTAATTTTTATTTTTTAATAATTTTAGATTTTCACAAAAGTTACAAACATAATGTAGAGAGCTCCCGTAGTGATGAAAAAAATGTGTTGGAATTAAATAGAAGCTATGCACCTTAAATGGTTGCAAACCATTCTGAATGTACTATATGCTGCTGCATGCCACTTTAAAATAACTGCTGGCTTTTATATATTTGTTTTGTATTAACTGCCTAAAATATTCAGTGAAAAGAGATTTTTAGCTGCCAATTCATCATCTTCAGACAATAAGGATTTTGCAGCTCTCTTTTCACCATGACATGTCAAGCCTGAGATGAGAGTCAACATTCTGGGGAGAGAAGCTGCTCCTTGACATTGGTGGGCAGCTGAAAACTGGCCTGTTTCAGTACCTCTCTGCCACACCATAGGGTCGATTAAATCCCTTTATTGTTTAGGCTGTTTAGAGCTGTGTTTTCTGTTATTTGCATCAAAAAAAAAATCTAAATGATTCAACTACTCTTAGATGTTGTTCCTTTTATACAGAGAGAAGCAGGCTGTGGAAAATCAGGACGGCTTTATTCATTTTTTAGACAAAAAATTACTAAAGGTTCTTTTGGCAACTCATTATTTTCATAGTCACTTGCATGACATCAAATCTTACTAGGATTAAAGAAAAATCAAAATCTTTCATTTCTGTTAGATGTGGAATCTTGGGTAAGGCAGAAATACCTTTGGGTATCTCTTGGGACATTTTACTTTATACAATCTTTAAAGTCTGGATACTCACACACAGTAGTGTTGCTTTTGAGGTGTATTTGGGAATATACAATTTCATGTAGGGAAAAAGTCAGCTACAGAGAGGAAAACTCTTAGAACTACAACTTCTGGCAAAGTTAATATAGTTAGAAAGAAGAATAGATGCTGTTTCTGGACCATATATTGACAAAGGAAATAAATCAAATATGTAAACTTATTTGTTTTTGGAAAGTAAAAAATTGTGTGGTATTTATTTAAAGGCAGATCAATTTCTCTGCCCGACGAAATGAGGAAGAGATTAATTGAAACCTTAATGAAAAATAAAACTGGACATTTAGTGATATTGCCTGCAACCACTGTAGAGTGACAAATAATGCAGCCAATCTGTTTACCTTATTGGAATGAGCCCCGGGGAGGTGATGTGTCCTATTCTTAATCTGGGAATCAGATCTTTACTCCTTAGTTTCTGTTGACAGGTTAATTTCTTGACTCCCTGGATATAGCAGGTACATTTTTTATCCCCTTTGTTTCTACCTACAGAGACATAATTATTGGTCAAGGCACAGCAGGGTTAATTCCAACAGGGTGATGAAAAGAACTCCAGGAAGCTGGGGTGCTCCTAAGACCTGGCCCCATCTGTCAGGAGCAGCAGCAGTGCTCCCTTTAAGTCTGCAGGAGAGGAAGGTGCCTTTAGAAGAAAGCCTGCTGTTGTCTCCCTGTCATGTTTCTAGTTATAGGGACCACTCATTGGCCATTGTTGCCCTGAGTTTTCCCTATCTTTCACTGAGCTGGGAACATTTTCCCAGATGAACCACCCCAAAACTTAGCTCTTTGCCCTTTGGAATTTGAACTTTGATTTTTTAACAAGTATGTTGACATAGTCATTTGTAATTTTTGCAGTAGGAATTTTTGAAGGGGACACAGAATTCCTGAAACTCAACCTAAATCAGAAAAGAAATAGGGCATAACCAGACATGTCAATGTTACCCTTCTTCTCCCCCTCTGTGAAAGACAGGAGAGACATAAGACTGCCTGCCCCCTCTTTTGTGAGGTGACCCTATTCTCTTGTAGGTTTGAAAGTCTGTTCCATATTAGGGTCTGGAAGCAAAGATAACTGATGATTTCCTCAAGTTTGATGGCTCTGTTGATGATTATGCTGCATGAGGCCCAAGGAAATGTTGAAGGATGGGATTGAAGGCAGCTTTGAACTGTGAGCTTTTCCCATGACCTGTGCCCCCAAAATAGTAGCTCTCTGACGGTGGCCTTGTGTAGCCTTGATTTGACCCTGCCATTTGCCATGTGGGAGCAGCCGAGCCATGACAGAAAAGGCAGATAAATTTCCCAGTGTTTACAGACTTCACTTGGACTTCTGCATCATCTCGAGTAATCACTGTTTAAAAACACTCGATAAAATTCAAGAACGTGCCAATAATAACTGCCTCATTGCTTGCTGGGTTGGGTTTCCAGGCACCAGATGCTGAATGTTGCTCCCCAAGGAAACACAAGGAGCTGGGTGCTATTGGAGGGGGGTCGTTTTGGGGGCACTGCCATCACCTTGGGTCCAGATCCACCTCTCTCCAAACTATAGGACTGATCCAATGCAGGTCAGAGATGCTGGTGTGGGCCGACTGGACAAGGAAGAACATGTCACCATTAACATCAGCTCTTTTGAACTTCTCTTTGCCATGAAGGTCCTGCAGTTTGTCTCACTATTGTTTCCACCTCTCCCCTTCCCGCCCCACCCAGTGGAAACTGATACTTCAAACATTGTGTAGAAACCTTTGAGTCTCCTGCCTTGATACACCATTAACTCTTCCCCCCACCATGCCCTTCCTTCCATAAATCTCCTTTGTGATATCAGTGAGTGCCTAAAACTTCACCTGCATTGAGATGTTAAAAAATACGTATTTTTAACTTAGAGGAGACAAGGATATATTAGGTCTTCCAGTTGAATCAGGACTTTGAGAGAGGCAATGCGGAGCTTATTTAGGGATCCTTTCCTTAGATGATCCAGGCAGAAGTCAGGAAGTTTGTGCTGGAAAGTGTAAGATAATGTATTTCCAGTACTACAAGGAAATTCAGGAAAACATTTCTCCATGTGTGGGTGAAACACCTCCCTCCCCCCTCAAAAGGGCTAAGGTGAGCACAGTAAGGGATGGGGAACCAGAGGTAAAAGAGATGCTATAGTTAGATGTGGTAACACTTCCCTTTCTCTTGGGAAGGGATCCTGCCAAAGGGAAGACTTGCATTCCCAGGGGATTAATATTTGTATCCTTCAACAAATATTGAATGTCCCGGATGTGCCAGGAATGATATTGGATGTCAAGAATACACTGATGAGAAAACAGGTGTGGTTTATGCTTTCATGGAGCTACCCTCTGGAGGGTTAATGCTAGTAATCAATTACTAATTAAATAAATATGCAAAGGAAGAAGGGATTACTACTGTAAGGAGAGGTCAACTGGGCTATGAAAGGCAATGTTAGGGGGCCTCCCTGGTGGCGCAGCGGTTGAGCGCTGGGTTGCGAAGCTGCCCGTGGCCTCTGCAGCGCCGGTTCGATCCCCGGCTGCTCTGGCCACCGGAGGAGGGTCCCACATGGCGCAGACCTCTCCTGCCGCCCGCTGCTCCCCTCAGCAGTGTACTTCGTCATTCTGCCTGCTCTGCTCCCCGCTCTGGCTCTGGTGAATTCTCTCACCCTCCCGCGCTTCTGACTGTACCCAGTGCTTGTATAAATAAATAAAGATAAATCTTTAAAAAAAAAGAAAGGCAATGTTAGAGAGGATTTGAACTAGACTGATAAGCGTTCCTGAAAAATTGACAGCTGGGTTGAAGTCTGATGAGTAAGAATTAGGTAGATAAAGAAGGGAGAGGACAGGGCATGAGTCAGGGTCTTGTGCAGGTCTGGTGGGCAGAAGGTACTGGGGTAAGGATGGGGGCTAGAGAAGGGGGAGCAAAGGAGAGAGGAGGCGAGGCTGGGGAGGGTCTAGGGCCAGATCTGAAAGACCTGGCTTGTAGATGATGTCAAGGATTCTAGTCTTTATTATACAAGCAATGGAAAGTCATTGATCATGGTAGCAGTGGGGGCTATGTTCAGGTTTGTGCTGGAAAAGATTGTTCTGACTACAATGTGATTGGGTGTGGGAGGGGGTAGATCCAAGGTGGGAAGAGCATGTAGGAGGGGTTTGTAGTGTCCTAGGCAAATAATGGTGGTGACTTGAACTAAGTTGGTGACAGTGATGGGCAGAGAGATTTAAGAGATAAAATCAATATGATATTGGTGTGTGTACCCCCTTTATCACCTTCAAGCTTCCTCAAGTGCAAATCTGACAGGATCCTGCGTGTAGCATGTCCGCTAGAGTGTGGTAGCACAGGTCAAAGCTAAATTACATTTATCAGAACAAACAGCACTGATGCTGGATCCCAAGAAGCATTTCCCAGCTCTCCTGCATCTTCAGCATGAGCAGGCACTGAAAATGAAGCTTGAGGGAAGGAAGCAGTCACCCAGGTTATTTTTAGCAAGCTATAGGAAATAGCCAACATTCTAATTTGAATCCTTCTCATTAAAACCCAGAGCCTAACCCCACACAGTTCTTGTTTCTAATGTCTGCAAACTTCTCTTCTCCCGGATAATTGACAATAGGCCCCCACGGAAGTCTTCTCAGCATTTCTGCAAAAATTTAGGAAACATTAGGTTTGACACTATCATCATGTTTGCCAAGACAGCAAAAATCCCAGCCGGCAAAACTTGAAGTGTGATGAAGTGGAACAGTGAGGGTAGCACAGAATGACTGATCATTTCAGAACATCTTCTAGCAAGAGTTTCCAGTGCTGGAGTTTTCCACTGTCTTGACTCAGGAGCAGTAGGCAGTAGCTACACTGGTATCCTGCCATCGTGATATAGGTAGGGTTTCCTCCTCTTCCTTTTCAACCTATACTCTCTGCCCTCAATTGGTTCCTGGCATTAAATTATTTCTTTTTTTTTTTTTTTTTTTTTTTTTTTTTTTTTTAAGACTGCTCAAAGTGACATCCTCCTATTTATTTATTTATTTATTTTTTTTAAATATTAAATTTTATTTTTATATTCCCCCATACAATTGCAAACGCCCCATTCTGACCCAATCCTTCCCTCCCCCTCCCGCCCCCCACCCCCCAAAAAGTGTCTCTGGTTCATAGTTTTTTGTTGATTTTGATTTTCACTTTCTTATATTCATTTTCCTGGTCCCTTATTTAAGTTTTCTAGATTCCTGCTATGAGTGAGACCATCCGGTATTTTTCTTTTTCTTTTTGGCTTATTTCGCTGAGCATGATCCCTTCCAGTGCCATCCATGTTGCTGCAAATTGCATGTGTTTATCTTTTTTGAATGCTGAGTAATATTCCATGGTATATATGTACCACATCTTCTTGATCCAGTCATCTATTTTTGGGCATTTGGGTTGTTTCCAAAGCTTAGCTATTGTAAACAGTGCTGCTATAAACATAGGAGTGCAGGTGCTCTTTGGAATTGATGTTTCTGTGTCCTTTGGGTAAATACCTAGGAGTGGAATTGCTGGATCATATGGAAGCTCTATGTTTAGTAGGTCCAGAAATCTCCACACAGCTCTCCATAGTGGTTGGACCAGTTTGCACTCCCACCAACAGTGCACAAGAGTTCCTTTTTCTCCACATCCTCGCCAACATTTGTTGTTGCTAGTTTTTTTAATATGTGCCATTCTCACTGGTGTGAGATGGTATCTCATGGTAGTTTTGATTTGCATTTCCCTGATGACAAGTGATGTTGAACATTTTTTCATATGTCTGTTGGCCATTTGCATTTCCTCTTCAGAGAAGTTTCTTTTTAGCTCTTCTGCCCATTTTTTGACTGGAATATTTTCTTTGTTGTTGCTGAGTCTCATCAGCTCTTTGCAGATTTTTGTGATCAGTCCTTTATCATTAGTGTTGGGTGCAAAATGTTCTCCCAGTTGGTGGGGTTTCTCTTTGTTTTTGTTATTGTCTCTTTTGCTGTGCAGAAGCTCTTTAATTTGATGTAGTCCCAGCTGTTTATCTTTCTCTTCACTATCACTGCTTTGGGTGATGTGTCTGTAAAGATGTCTTTGATGTGCAAATCCCGTAGTGTTTCGCCTATATTTCCTTCTATGTATTTTATGGTTTCAGGTCTTATGTCTAGTTCTTTAATCCATTTTGAGTTGATTTTTGTGTATGGTGTGAGGTAGTGGTCAAGCTTCATTCTTTTGCATGTAGCGACCCAGTTTTCCCAGCACCATTTATTGAACAAACTTTCTTTGCTCCAATGCATAGTCTTTGCTCCTTTGTCAAAGATTAGTTGACCATAAATCTGTGGGTTTATTTCTGGATTTTCTATTCGATTCCATTGGTCTGTATGTCTGTTCTTGTTCCAATACCATGCAGTTTTGATGATTATGGCTTTGTAGTATTGTTTGAAGTCTGGGAGTGTGATGCCTCCATTTCCTTCTTTTTTTTTCAGTAGAGCTTTGGCTATTCGGGGTTTTTGGTGATTCCATATGAATTTCATCAATAATTGTTCTATTTCTTTGAAGAATGCCATTGAGATTTTGATTGGAATAGCATTGAATCTGTATATTGCTTTTGGTAGGAAGGCCATTTTAATAATGTTTATTCTTCCAATCCATGAGCAGGGGATGTCTTTCCATTTCTTTGTGTCTTCTTCTATTTCTTTTAACAGTGTTTTATAGTTTTCTTTGTATAGGTCCTTTACCTCTTTTGTTAGATTTATTCCCAAATATTTGATTTTTTTTGTTTCGATAATAAAAGGGATGGTTTTTTTGATTTCTTCTTCTTCAGATTTATTGTTTGTGTATAGGAAGGCTACTGACTTTTGCGTGTTGATTTTGTATCCTGCCACTTTACTGAATTGATTGATGAGTTGAATTAGTTTTTCTGTGGAGATTTTGGGGTTCTCTATGTATATTATCATATCATCTGCAAATAGTGATAGTTTGACTTCTTCTTTTCCTATTTGGATGCCTTGGATGTCTTTCTCTTGTCTTATTGCTCTGGCTAGGACTTCCAATATTATATTGAAAAGCAGTGGTGAGAGTGGACATCCTTGTCTTGTTCCAGATCTTAATGGAATTGCTTTCAGCTTTTCACCATTGAGAATGATACTGGCTGTTGGCTTGTCATAGATGGCTTTTATGATGTTGAGGTATGTTCCTTGTATCCCAAGAATTTCAAGGGCTTTTATCATGAATGGGTGTTGCACTTTGTCGAAAGCTTTCTCAGCATCTATTGATATTATCATATGGTTTTTATATTTCTTTTTGTTGATGTGTTGGATAACGTTGATTGATTTTCGGATGTTAAACCATCCTTGTGCCCCTGGAATGAATCCAACTTGGTCGTGGTGAATTATCTTATGGATACATTGTTGGATTCTGATAGCTAAAATTTATTGAGGATTTTTGCATCAGTGTTCATTAGGGAGATTGGCCTATAGTTTTCCTTTTGTGTTGTCCTTATTCGGTTTTGGTATTAGTGTAATATTGGCTTCATAGAACGTGTTTGGTATTGTCCCTTCCTTCTCAATTTTTTGGAAGAGTTTGTGAAGGATAGGCACTAATTCATCTCTGAATGTTTGGTAGAATTCATTTGTAAATCCATCAGGTCCTGGGCTTTTGTTTTTTGGGGAGGTTTTTAATTACCATTTCAATTTCGCTGCTTGTAATTGGTCTGTTTAGGTGTTCTATTTCTTCTTTATCTAGCTTTGGGTGATTGTAGAGTTGTAGGAATTTGTCCATCTCCTCTAGATTGTTGAACTTGTTTCCATATAACTGTTCATAGTAGTTACTGATTATTCTTTTGATTTCTGCTGTGTCCGTTGTGATTTCTCCTCTTTCATTTATGATTCTGTGTATTTGTGCTTTCTCCCTTTTTTCCTTTGTGAGCCTGGCTAGGGGTTTGTCTATTTTATTTATTTTTTCAAAGAACCAGCTCTTGGTTTCATTGATCTTTTGGATTGTTTTTTTAGTTTCAATTTCATTTATTTCTGCTTTGGTTTTTATTATTTCTTTTCTTCTACTGGTTCTGGGGTTTTTTTGTTGTTCTTTTTCTAGATCTTGAGCTTCGAGATTAGGTTGTTTCTTTGAGTTCTTTCTTGTTTTTTGATGTGAGCTTCTATTGCTATATATTTTCCTCTTATTACTGCTTTTGCTGCATCCCATACATTTAGGATATTGGTGTCCTCCTTGTCATTCAATTCAAAGAATTTTTTAATTTCTTCTTTGATCTCCTCGTTAGTCCAGTGGTCTTCCAGTAGTGTGGCTTTTAATCTCCATGAGGTAGGATAGTTCCTTGCCTTCTTTTTATGATTTATTTCTAGTTTGATGCCTTCGTGGTCAGAAAAGATGGTTGGTATGATTTCAATCTTGGTGTATCTGTTGATGTTTGTCTTGTGCCCCAGTATGTGATCGATCCTGGAGAATGATCCGTGTGCGCTTGAGAAAAATGTGTACTCCGTTTTTTTTGGGTTTAGTGTTCTATAGATGTCTGTTAAGCCCAAATGCTCTAGGTCCTTATTTAGAGCTTTAGTTTCTTTACTTATTTTTTGTCTTGTTGATCTATCCATTGTTGATAGTGGTGTGTTGAAGTCTCCCACTACATATGTGTTTTCTCTGATGTCTGTTTTCAGAGAGGACAACAGTTGTCTGATATATTTTGGTGCTCTTTCGTTTGGTGAGTATATGTTAATGAGTGTTATTTCTTCTTGAAGTATTGTCCCCTTAATCATAATGTAGTGACCATTGGGGTCTCTTTTTATTTTTTTGAGTTTGAAGTCTGTTTTATCTGATATAAGTATAGCTGTTCCTGCTTTCTTTTTTGGCCCATTTGCTTGTAGGATTGTTTTCCATCCTTTGACTTTGAGCCTATTTTTTCTTTTGTAGTAGCTAAATGTGTTTCCTGGAGACAGCAAAGGTTGGGTTTTGTTTCTTAATCCAGGCTGCAACTCTGTGTCTTTTTATTGAAGAGTTTAGTCCATTTACATTTAGAGTTAATATTGATATGTTAGCATCTGTATTTGCCATTATGTTTGTCTTTCCTTTGATTTTATTTATTTATTCTTTTAATAACTTTTTTTTTTTTTTTTGGTCTTCTTTCATTGTTATTCGTCCCTCTGAGGTTCTGGCTTTAGGATTCCTTGTAGTATTTTTTGGAGTGGGGGTTTAGTCGCAATGAAATTCCGGAGTTTCTCTTTGTCTGGGAAGGTCCATATTCTTTCTTCATGGAGGAAAGAGAGCTTTGCGGGATAGAGTATTCTTGGTTGGCATCTGTTTTCTTGGAGTCTGTTGACTATGTCCCTCCACTCTCTCCTTGCCCGTAGTGTTTCTTCAGAGAAGTCTGATGTCAGCCTGATTGGTTTTCCTTTGAATGTTATCTGTTTCTTCCCTCTTGTCAGCTTCATTATTTTTTTTCCTTGTCCTGGATTCTTGGGAGCTTTACTATTATGTGTCTTGCTGTGTTTTTCCTTTCGTCGTGGAAGTTTGGTGTTCTTCTTGCTTCTTGTATATCAATTTTCAGCTCCTTCTTCTCATTTGGGAAGTTCTCTTCAATTATATCCATGAATATTTTCTCTGTTCCTACTTCTCTCTCCTCTCCTTCTGGTATTCCTATAACTCTTATATTTCCTTTTCTCATGGAGTCAGATAGTTCCCGAAGTCTTTCTTCTTCTTTTTCCTTTGTACTTCTCTTTCCTTTTCTGTTTTGGTTCTTTTTATTTCTGTGTCTTCAAGATTACTTATTCGTTCTTCCATTTCATCTATTCTGCTTTCATTGCTTTTCCCAGAGTTCTTTAGTTCCTCCATTAATTCTTTGATCTCCTGCATTTCTCTTACTTCCCTCTTTAGGGACTCAATTTCCTTCTTCTGATCTATCACTTTTTTAATCATGGCAATTTTAAATTCTCTTTCTGGAAGGCTCAGAAGTTCTTCCAAGTTGCTGTGTCGTTGCAATCTGGGGAGTGGTTTTCTTTTTGTGGTGTGCTTCTTTCCTGAGGAGTTAGGTTGCGTGGTGTTCTTCTACTCTTTTCTACTCCCTGTCTGTTTTCTAATTTGTCGTATGCGTTGGGACACTGTGTTGCTCGGACTGACTGACATCTTGGGTGAACTTCTCCGCTCCCCTCTGGCTCTTCCAGGAGCCATCTCTGTCTTCTGGGGGAGCTTTCTGCTGGTTTTAGGCAGTTTTTACTGAAGAAATGTCCCTGTTCTCAAATGGCGAAGCGGGATGCAGTCCCTGCGCCTCCGGTTTCAGGCACACTCTTCTGCGCACCCGGTCTGCCCCGGACGTGGGTGCCTGCTCCCTCTGTGGGCTCAGACTGCTGGTCGGAAGGGGCCTGGCGTGGAATAACTTCCCGGCTGGCCACTGGGTCCTCCAGAAACCTTCTGCCCTTTTCAAGCAGTCTTAAGAAATGTCCTGTTTTTATAGGGTGTTAGTGACTTTTTTTTTTCCTGGTCGCTAGGTGGCGCCAGAGATCTCTCCTATTGTCCTTGGGGGGCTGTTTTTCACCTACCCCAACCCCGTGGGACAGCGAACAGAGCGGGAATGGTAGGGTACACCTCAACAGCTTTGGGGTGCTGTGTCTGCCTTGTGCCCCACCGTCGTGGAGAAACCACGCCCCGAATTTTCGTGCCCCGGGTCTCAGTTCAAAGCCCTCAGTTCCAGGACGCGGGCTGTAGCCCAGTTCAGTGGCGCGGGAATGGCGCCTTTTGCACAGCTCCCGTGCCTGGGCGCCTGGTTCCTGCTCACTCAGGGAGGGACCTTTACCTCAGTGAGGACCTCCGTGCGTCTCCCCGCAAGCCTAGGTCGTCTCCCCGCAAGCCTAGGTCGCAGGCGCGGGGACCTGGGCAGCTGCGATCCAGGTGTGCACTTACTTTTCAAGTGCACGCCGAGCGCGCCGCTTTCCCGCGCAGGCTTACCGGCAGCCCGGGCTGTGTGCGCGTCTCCCGGGGTCTTTGTTCTTCTCTAATGGCGCCCGGAGCCGTTCGCTCACCGCCGCGGCGGATCCTGCAGGGTTCGCCTCAGCTCCCGTTCACGGGGTGTGGTGGCTGCAATAGTTCCTTTCCGCTCACAGTCCCGCTTGCTGCGTCGTTTGTTCTTGTGGGCCGTTTTGGTTTGTTGTTTCCTCCTCTCTGCCGGTCGGAGAGTGCCGCCTCTGTGGGCGGGGGAGGGGAGCAGGGTTCTGCGCTTCCCTCCCTTCTAGTCCTCTTTTATGGCCACTTTCTTCTTCGGGCAGTTCGCTGGCGTCACCCGTTTATCTTCCGTGTCCCAGTTCTCACTGGGACCTGCCGCTTTTCCTCCCTATTCACTTTTTTTAGTGGGAGATCTTACTCGCAGAGTCTCCTCGCCGCCATGTTGCTCCGCCCCCTCAATGTGACTCCATCCTCCTATTTATAAGGGATCTTCTCTCATTCTAAAATGTGTGTGTAATAGTGCATTTTTTAAAAAGATTTATTTATTTATTTATTTATTTATTTATACAAGCACTGGGTACAGTCAGAAGTGCAGGAGGGTGAGAGAATTCACCAGAGCCAGAGCAAGGAACCGACGAAGCACACTGCTGAGGGGAGCAATGGGCAGCAGGAGAGCTAAATTATTTCTTAATTCTCCATTTAATACTCATTCAATAATATTTAAAAATATTTAATATTCATTTAATATTTTATTTTTAAAAAGATTTTTATTTATTTCATTTTGCTTAGAGGAACTTTGATATAGGCCAGAGGTGCGGGGGGTGAGAGGATTCACCAGAGACAGAGTAGGGAGCAAAACAGGCAGATCGACTGAAATACACTACTGAGGGGAGCAGTGGGCAAGACAGGAGAGGTCTGCTGAGCCATGTAGGTCACCTCCCTGGCCTGGGTTGAACTCAGGCCGCCCTCGGGAGGGCTGTCATGGTGGTAGTGCTAAGACTTAACCCCTAGGTCACTAGGGAGGCCACGTTCACTTAATATTTTCATTTAACAGCCACAATTTTATTTCATTTAGTTGGAATTGTATGGAGTAGTCAGCATCTGAATTACTGGTGAGTGATCTTCACATTGGCATTCCAGGCCCTCCACATGCTTGGCCTGGGGCATATTCTGTAGCTTCTATGGGTTGATTCCTTTGCAAAAGACAAGAAAAGGGATTGTATTAGCTAAGCATACTCCAGCTTCAGTCAGTCAAGTCTATATTTGCCAAATTGACCTTTTATTTACATTACTTTCTTAACACTTTTTACTTTAAATGGACTTTTTAAAAAGTCAATAATAAATGTGGAATCATGGGATTAATGTTATAATGACCTTTTTCTAATACACATAAATAAGCACATAATTAAAATAAAAATGCTTTACATGTATATATAAATTAAACCACACTCCACCATAATGATTTATAGACCCAGTCTGGGAAACTGGACAGGCTTATTTCTAAGCCTTCTTATAGTGCTGACGTACTGTAGTTCACATCTGGCCTCATCTACCCCGGCTTATTTCTTATGGCTTCCTAAAATAAAACCTTATATTTGGCCAAGTCAATATCCTTGTTGCTCCTTGTAGACAGTATATGCATGCTGTTCTCTTCATCTGAAACCAATAATGTAGAAAGGAGAGAGAAGCCTGGGCCCAAAGTAAGAAAGAGCAAATTGAAAAAGCACAAGTTTAGAACAAGCTGCCCTTGACCAATAGGTGAAGAAAATTCCTTGGGTGGGAGCTGCTGGAGATAGGTCATATGAAAAGAGTTGAGATATTGGCCACTCACAGGCTACTTATTTTCCTTGAAAAAGATGGTTACCCCATTTACTGGACAAATTTTTGGGTGCCCTCTGGGCTTAGTCAATCTTATCTAAAGAGGAGAAGTACTGGTTAGAAAATTATTGATTAATCATAAACTGCTGCAGAAATTCATGAGTTCATTTATGTGTGATATGTTTATTCTACTATAGTCACAGGATCTACAAAAATCATTAAGATCTTTTCTCTACCCTCTTGGAACTCAAAATTTGCAAGAGACAGAAAGTAAATAGATGAACATGATAATGTGTCACTGGTCCCAAAGCAGCAGTATGTCCAGGGCACAATATGGCCAGAGGATTGAGCATATCAGTTCTATTGGAGAATCAGGTGACACTTCCTGGGGGTGTAAGCCTTAAAGTGGGTCTTTTCTATGAGCCTGTATTGGTTAGGTGAATAGGATGTATAGGATGGGATGCCCTTCCTGGGGAATAAACAGAGTTATAAATGATCTGTCATATTTGGAAAATTGAATGCACTTTAGTGGGCTGGAACATACTGTCTCTGTGTGTGTGTGTTTGAGAGGAGAGAGAGAGAGTGAAAGAGAGTGAGAGAGAGGATGAAAAGAAGAAAGAGATAATTTTAGAACACACTGAAAGCTTACTCAGGCAGCCAGGTAGTAACTGTGTTGGGAAGGGTTCCCAAACTATAGGCCAAAAGACCAATTAAAACACTATTACAAAGACCTGGTGAGTGCTGATGGGAGCAGCAGCAGTGGGTGAGAGTGTATTTGAGAGGTATTAAGAGGATGCGATGATGAAAGAGTTCCAGATGTCTATGAAGATGCCAAAACTTCCAGCATGTGATTGGGTGGAGGTGCCATTCTCAGAGTGGGAACCGAAGAGGAAGGATGCAATTTGGGGAAACGTGGATGTCTTTTTGGAACTGTACTTCGTGCATGACAAAGTGGCAGGGTATGGAGTGGTAGCACCTGTGTTCTTTTCCCAGCTCTGTTGGCATGACCTTGTCTGACTTCCCAAATTCTTATCCATAAAATGTGTCACCTGCCCTAGCTTGATCTGACTTCTCAAAGAGAAGAGATATATAAAAGCACTTTGTAAATGTCTCCAGAAATGTAAATATTTATGTCTTCCGGGAAGTGCAAGGTGTGAAAAAACAGTCATCAGCATATTAGTTTATAAATAGGCAGAGTGTGTGGCTGATTTGCATTGTGACAGAGCATCCAGCAAAGATTTCTCTACAAAATTTCTAATAACACTGCTTGTCCTCTGACCATTAGACTTAATTTCTATGAGATTAAAGGGTATTACTTTGCTCTGCAACACTCCAATTCAAGACACATCATGCCTCTTTATTTTTTCTAATCTTATTACATTGCTTTGCCTTTCTTGCTTGCTAGGATGGGCTAGACATCCATCTTTAGTCAAAATTGGGATTCCCAGTGAATCACCTAAAGCCCTATTTTTCATTGGTGAAATGAAAGGAATTCAAGATGTAGCTGGGCTAGGAATACTACACAGGGCATGAACAGGGCATATATGTATATATGCCCTGAGCATGAACACGGCATATATAAAATTTGTTCTAGGCTTAGGTAATCTCTAACAGCTGTTAATTGAGACCCAGATCTTCCAGATGGTTCCTCTAGGGCTGAGGACACAGGGGACCCAAGGGACTGCCTGACCTGTGCTGGTGGTTGATGTGCCCAAGACAGCTCAGCAGCGTTATTAGCCAGACCAGAAAATTAAGGTCTACTATTGGTTGCTGATGTGTCCATAGTTCGCTATAGGATAATCATATTCCTCATAACTGAGGAGGGCGGGAATGTCAATAGTGTGGGAAGGACAGATGGAAGGAAAATCCCAAAACTGAACAGCTGAGTGTGGGGGCTGATCAGGAGGGCTGATATATTGGCACTGAGTCTACTGAAGAGAAAGAGGCAGGAAATGAAGATTGAATCAGAAAAGGTGCCAGAATGAAGAGCAATAGGACCAAGAAGATATTTTGGGTTTATTGAATAATTTTCATTCAAATTGAGAAAAGATAACTTAGAGCAACCACCCTTAGAATAAAGTTTTCAGGTCAGAGTATTTCAGATGTTAACTCTTCTGGGAGGAGAAGAAAGTATACCTGAGAGCTGCATTTCTCGAGTGGGACCCACATACCGCGGCGGCCAGAGAAATGAGTATTGGAGGGAAACATGAATATTCTATTGACCATCAAGATCTTTGCCAAGTCATTATGTTTTCCAGTTAAGGTGGTGACATGACATTTTCTTTCAAAATAAATTTGCTTTGCTTGAGAAAATAGGGAGATGATTTAAAGAAAAAATATTTAAAAATAGATGATAGAATATGGAAAAAATGGAAAGGTTGTATTATCACTAATATTTGGGAAATATCAATGATTGTGTTTTATTTGGGTGGAGGTGAGTGAGAGAAAGGGGAAATAACCCACAGGGCTTGTCATGAGCCACAGAGAAGTAACTTCTTCATCAGGTTATGTCATCACATAGGCTTTTCTCTCAAGAAGATTATTTCTTGCAAATGTAAATTATCTGAGGAGGGGGGGTCATATTTTATCATATTATAAACACATTTCTTAATGACCCACTTACACTCTGACCAGGACATTTCTGCAAGGAAAAGGGGGTCATTGGGGCTGCAGTGGGAGTGGGGCAGACTCCAAGACAGTTCATCAATCTCACAATTTTGTTCAGGTTTTGAATAGAGAGTCCACAGGAGGTGACCCTCACCTAGTGCAGCCACTGACAAGTGAATGGAATTCAAATGACATGAAGGTTTGTTTCATTTTTTATTTAAAGATTTTTATTTATTATTTATGCATACAAGAGCTGGGGTACATGCCAGAGATGCGGGGAGTGAGAGGATTCACCAGAGACAGAGTGGGGAGCAGAACAGGCAGACTAACTGAAATACACTCCTGAGGGGAGCAGCGGGTGTGCCAGGAGAGGTTTGCTGTGCCATGTGGTTAGCTCCCTGGCCTGCCGGGGATCGAACTTGTGCTGCAGAGGCTGGGGATTGCTTCATAGTGTAGTGCTTAAACCCCTTGTGCCACCAGGGAGGCCCCTGAAGGTTTAGTTTAAATGTGGTGATGAGGGCCTCCCCGGTGGCGCAGTGGTTGAGCGCTGGGTTGTGAAGCTGCCCGCAGCCTCTGCAGCGCCGATTTGATCCCTGGCTGCTCCCCGGCCACTGGAGGAGGGTCCCACATGGCGCGCAGACCTCTTTTGCTGCCTGCTGCTCCCCTCAGCAGAGTACTTCGGTCCTTCTGCCTGCTCTGCTCCCCGCTCTGGCTCTGGTGAATTCTCTCACCCTCTCGCACTTCTGACTGTACCCAGTGCTTGTATAAATAAATAAATAAATCTTAAAAATAAATAAATAAATAAATAAATAAATGTGGTGATGAGTACTCCTTGAAGGCAGACATGAGGAATTATAACATTTTTGTATGCTGACCTTACAGTGCCTATAACTATATATACTGAATATACACAGGTGGTCAAGAAATGGTTACTTATTAAATAAAAAATAAATGACTGTGAAAATTATTTTACATTTATACTTGCAAATGGCCAGAAAAAGACCAGGTTTAACATTATTAAGAACTGAGTTCACCTCCCATTTCTAACCTTCACTTGCTGGGTTACCCTGAGTAAGTTACTTGACCTCTCTGAATCTTATCTATCAAATGATGCCAATGAGTGTTGAGTTGCTAAATGTTGAGCTGATACAACTGATTTTCCAGGGAGAAGGAGAGTTTTGCTTCATAGTACTTGCTGATTTTCTTGGCATAAATATTCCCATCAAGCTATCAACTGTTTAATAGTTAACTTGCAAAATTCCTGCAAATCTGACCATCAGCTCTCAGGAGCCACTGGATATAGTTCACCCCTGGAGGTAATGATACCAACCTCATAGGGGTGTCAATCATTCTCAGAGCACTTACTACCTGCTAAGCACTGTGCTTGGATTATCTCATTTAGTTCTCATAACAGTGCTGTATGGTAGATACCATTTTTATTTCTGTTTTAGGGATAAGGAAACAGATTGGTGGCGAGGTTAAGGGATTTATATGTGGACATACCATAAGTCTGTATCTTCTCTGCCAAACTGCCTCCCCTATTCTTTGATGGATTTAAAAATGACAAGTCATACAGCATCTGACATAAAATATGTGCTTATTTAATGTTACCTTCTTTTCCCTCTTGACCATTTCTCTGAAAAATACATTGGTAGGAGATGTCCTGAACCAGATCTCAGATATCCCTGGGAAGACCTAGTCATAGATTAGGTTAAGACCATTGATATTGGTGGTTTTTTTTGTTTGTTTGTTTGTTTTTCTGGAGAAAGAACCTTAGGTGCTGAGGAAGCGGGGAGAAAAAAACCCAGCATAATGAACTGAAGATACAATAAAATCCAGGTGCAGTTTCAAGTATTTCAAGGACTAAGTTGTTGTCTAATCACCCATGTATGGTTCCTTTCCCGGAGGGACCATACTCCTCTTATGCTACTTCCTGCCTAGTTAAAAGGTTTCACAATGACTCCCGCAAAGTGAGAACTTCTTGGGACCCTGATCCCTCCGAGAGTTGGCCCAACACACAATGAGAAACGGGTTTCTCTAGGAATTTGACATTCAGCTATTCATTAAATGTATAATAATTGAAATTGATATAGTAATATATATTTTCTGCCAGAAGTGTATGAAACTCTTCTCTCAGAGCATATGGGCATAGTGTGGCCTATAGGACATTGGGCTGGGAGACTTGATGAGGTGAATGGGGTATCCTGCTCAGCAGTCATGCCCGCCCTCATCCTCCTGTCTGGCAGAGCCGGTTCAGGGAGAGACTGGAAAGGTCAGGCATTTGCTTGAAGGGGGGATGGCTGTGTAACCCACTTGTTCTCGCCAGTGAGACTTAAGGGGCTGTGTGCTAAGGGACTTCTGGGAACAATTTGCTGAAAAAAGCAGAGGCTGGCAGTCTCCCTGCCTGCTTTTTGCATTTGTGGGAGAAAGTCATTGAGAGAACATGACCGTAGGTTGACCTGTGAGCAGGACCCAGGTAAGTGGGGGCGCCTCACTTCCCTCCCTGTTGTTGGAATGTGCCATTCTGCCCACTGTTCCCGCACTGTTCAAGGGTGCAGCCTTGAGACTGTATGTGTTGTAGAGATCACCCGGCTAACACATTACCAAACCCCCCTATGCCCTCATATAAATCTTTAAGATTTTGGGGGGCAGGTGTGGGGAGCTATTCATCATGAAGCCACCCAAGACAAGCCTTGAATGGAAGATCCTAGCTTATTCAAACTGCCACCTACCTCTTTCTTCATCCTTCCCATAGCCTCCATGTACCAGGGGAAATTTCCAGTTTCACTTGGGGGACTTGTGAAAGTTAGTAGAGGAAAGAAATTTGTCAGTTAGGTGGATCTTTTTCTCATTTGATGGGAGTCCTGCCCTTTCCTTTACCTCTCATGGCTCCTTCACCTGTAGACAAAATAATTTGCAGAATTATTTTGCATCTTGTTTGTGCTGCCTAATTCCCAAGTTAAATTTTCTTTTATTTTTTTTAAAGATTTATTTATTTATACAAGAAGGGGGATACAGGCCAGATGCACGGGAGGGTGAGAGGATTCACCAGAGACAGAGTGGGGAACAGAACAGGCAGACTAACCAAAATACACTGCTGAGGGGAGCAGCGAGTGCGACAGGAGAGGTCTACTGCACCATGTGGGGCCCTCCCTGGCCGGCTGGGATCGAACCCACACTGCCGAGGCTGCGGACAGCTTCACAGCGCAGCGCTCAACCGCCTGCGCCACCGGGGAGGCCCCCAAGTTGAAATTTTTAGCCAGAAGCTGCTGTTTTGACCATTGTGGGAAGACTACCCAGCATCCCACTACTCTTTCCCTATGCTAACAGGACCCAGTATCATGGGCTTAAGCCAATCAGCACATCTGCAGTCACTGGTTCAGGGGCAGGCATGACAGAAATGGTCCAGTCAGGATGACTCTCAGGATGACTCTCATGTTGCTTAGAATGCTGTGGCGGACACATTCTCCTCCCGTGGTCTGTGGATGTGGAATTGGGTGCTGCTGACAGTATGGAAGGCAAAGGAGAGAGGCTGAAAATGAAACAAAAAAGCAGATGGAAACAAACTGAACCAACTCAGGCCTGACCTGGCTCTGGACCTTACAGTGAAACAAGCCAAGAACTCTCTGCACTGGTGATTGAGTTTTCCATTAGCAGCAAGTTAAAAGGGTCCACAGATGCAATGGCTTATGCCATTTGTGTTTACAGGCTGAGGAAGAAGATGCCTTCAAGAAATTTTAGTAAATAGGCCAATGTGTTTTATAAGCCTAGGTTCCTTAAGGCAAATATGTTTTTTTGCCCAAGGGGTGGGGGCAATGAATCCTTTGTGTTTGAGGGTTGGAAAGAAAATTATCCTGATTTCAAGTGTAGAGACACAGGCCTGGGAGGCAACAATGTTTTGTTTTAGGAATTTTCCAGAGACTGGGTCCACACTCTTTCAGAGGCAGCACTGCTGATGTGTGGGGTCTCTGAGGAGGCTGGGCTAGCTGGTGCCTAACAGAACTGGGCAATCAGGGGTCAACGATGGGGGTAAACCTGGTGGAGTGGCCATGGAGGCACCTGCTGGCCCAGAAAAGAGGCTTGTCTGTGTCTTGTGTTAGAAATGCTGAGCAGTGTGTGGAGGACGAGTAACCCACAATTGCCCTGTTTGTTAAAATGAAGATTCCTAGGACTGTAACTGGGCAATAAGGGGCACTAAAGCTAAGCAAGGACAGTGTCCAAATAGTTTACTGGTCACTGTCTGAGTTCACCCACAAAACACACAAAATTGCAAGACCACTCAGGTTCAGGGGCCAAAAATAATGGTATTTAATTAATAAACAGGGGGAAACAAAGAGTCACTAAGGCCACAAGTGGTCAATTATCTCACCCCAAGTAGTGTCCAGTGTTACAGAAGTCCTAAACAAAATGGTGTCCAAGATGGTGTCTTCCTGCCACTGAAGATGTGGAACATGTATTCTGAACAAAATGCCACATTTCCAAAATGGTGTCTACCCTCACTGAAGGATTGCAGCACGTGACAGCCAGAGACAGCAGGCCAGGATCCAACTCTCAAGGACAGCAGGAAACTGGAGCTGTCAAGATGCCCCCCGAGGCAACAGCTCAATATCAGACAAGCAACACTGGAAGCAGCAGCAGCCAAAGTATCCAACACTCACACCTCTAGGCCCTCACCTTCTCCTCTGGGGTGTAATGGCAGCAAAACTGGGAACAGTTTGAGCCGTTCTGCTACCTGCAAAGCTTCTCAACTTTTCTCCTCCAAGGTCGGCTGCTGGAGGTCTCTCCACATCCTTCAGAGACCAGCAACAGCAGTCTGGACATGGTGTGGTGGGGGCTGGAATGAGTGAATCCCATATAGTCCCCATCAGAGTCTCCACCTCCACCGATTCTTCCTTGTCCAGGCCTATCCCATCCTGGCCCTACTCATCCTCACCTGCACCCCCCTTCCCTGCCCCGAGGGGCACCACCTGCAGCAGCCTTTGGCTCCAGACTTGCCCTTTAGGCTCCAGTGATAGAACCACACACCAAAGTCACTGAATCAGAACTCCTGCATGCACAGCCTGGGGCAGGTATTTTGGGAATCATCCCAGCTAACTTAAGAACCGTTGGTTCCCAAAATGGCCCTGGTACATGGAAAGCAAGGAGAGACCAAAGAAAGACACAGGCCAATTTAGACTGGTAGGTGGCAGTGTTAAAAAGCAAGGGAACTTTGCAGGCTTGTCTTCAAGCAAGAGCAGTCCTTTGCACCTGCCTATCAGAATCTCATGAGTTTCTATAGAGGCCTTCACTGGGTTCAGTCATTTGTACTGTCCAGATAGTCTCAACAGCACATTAGTATCTCAAGGCTTTGTCCTTGGTGATGAGAGCACAATCAGGCTCCAGAGAACCTGCGATAAGCAGAATCAGAGATGAAGCTGACAACAGTAAACAATTCCAGCAGACCTGCCCCTGGCGTAAACAACTCCAGCAGACTCCTTCCTGCAGAATAGACCCCCTCACATATGCCAAAAATTCCAGCAGTTGTCTAATCATATAAAGACCTGCTCTCCCCATTTCAGGGGGTGACTCTTGGCCAGCAGAGAATTGTCCTCACGAACTTTCAATAAAACCTGCTTCAGTCTGATGCTGTTGGCCTCCTTTCTTTTCTAACACTTGGGCCCGCGTTTGGTGTGAGGAGGGCCAAGCAGAATGAATGCATGTTGCAAGGATGGGGAAGAGTAAGGAACCTCTGATTGCCTGGATCCAGGTTGTAAGACAACCTGCATCCTGTCAATGTCTTCCTCCAACAGAACTCATGAGAGTGTGTGGAGGGTGAAGCTAAGAAAGTTCAGGTTTGTTATGCCCAGTCAGGGAAGTGAAATGGCTGAAAATAGGTGGCAAGAAAACCCAGGGTTAGGGTTCCAGCTGATGAAGCAATAGGAAACCATAGGTGATCACTTTTGGTCACCCATGGGTCAGGCTGGCTTAAGGTCCAGGGACAAGATGAATCTTGAAATACCTTGGCAGCTTTTATCTTGATTTTGATTTTTCTCTTTTCCTTCTAGACTTGTCTGGTTGTTTCTGATCCTTTTCTGTGTCTCCACTGAAAGGTGCTTTAGACCTGTGGCAGGCTTTGGGGACTTGCTCTGGGCCAGTTCCATTTGGGTGGACTTTTACCCACGAGGGGATGGGTAACTTTTGGTGCTTGATTTAGAAGCTATATTCTTTGCCCTTCCTGTATTGTTTCCTAATTGTGTTAAAGTTCCTTTTCACTAAAGTCTGATGCGGTGGATGGCAGAACCTATTTAGAGCAGGCAGGTTTGCAAGGTCTGGGCTGCCCCTCTCCCTGCCCTGTGACAGTTTTAGAGCCACCTTCAGTGTTGTCAGTGAACTTAGACACTACTCTTACTTCATGGGATCAGTCTGCCAGCTTTGAAGATATGGAGATATGGGGTGATTGGCATATAGACCCCAGTACCATCAGAGCACCCCTGGCCTGTGTCAAGGTCACAAAGTCCATGTGACAGCTCTCCTCATGTACTCTCTTCTCTTGCCCCTGATTTTAATAGTACACAGACGGCAGGAGTAATAATAGTACAGTTTAGCAGGAAAAAGATTTTTACCCGCACTGTTTATAAATGAGGCAGAAAAACTGAAGTATTAGACTTCTCCAAGGTCAAGCAACAGGAATTTGGGGAGATAGGAATCACAGTGATTTCTGTGACCTGGCAGCCCTCAAAGTTAGTAGAAGTAACAGTGTAATTTCCATAGAAAGGGGAGGCTCCAGTTCCCTGCCCCACCCGAGGAAGAGTGGAGATGAGCGGGGAGGAGAAGCTGGAAGACTTGGAAAAGACCTGGAGGAGGCACGTAGAGCAGAGAGACATGTGAAAAAGAAGCAGTGCCTGCTTCTTGGCCTTGGACCTGTACCACGTACTTGGGGCACATGGAAGGAGACACTACAGAGACCCATCAGCAGGTCAACAGTGGCAGTTTTTATCTTTACTTGTATTTTGATTTTGCTCTTTTCCTTTCAGAGTTATCTGACCCCTTCTGCCCCTTTTCTATGGGTCCCTACCAGGAGGTCCCTTAGATTTGTGGCAAGATTTTGGGTCTCCGTGGCTTTGCTTTGGGCCAACCCTGTGTAGCTGGGCATTTACTCATGAGGGGATGGGTAACTTTGGGGGTTTCATTAGAAACTATTTTAACTATAGTCTTTCTCTTCTGTCTATTGTACACCCACTCTATTAAAGTTCTTTTCTATTGAAGGTCTTATACACTAAGAGTATGTTTTGTCTTAATGTTGTGGATGGCAGAACCCATTTAGAGCAGGTAGGATTGGAGGTCTGTCCTGGGGTACCCGTCAGACTGACTGCTAATCTTGCTGGCATCGCCCCATGTGGTCCAGTTGCTTCTTCTCCTATGGTTATTTTAGTCCTGAGTGTTTTTTCAGCTTCAGAAAAGCAAATCAAATAACAAAAACTTTGAAAAGCACCTTTAGGAAGATCACAGGGCTGGAACTGGGAAAACTGAGTTCTAGCTACGTTGAATTTTGGTGTGTATATTGTATTTTCAATTTAAACCTCTTTCATATAAGGCCAACTTGGAGAAACACTTTAAATTTATGTTTTATACTGGTGGATCTTAGATTTTTCACCTTGAATTCATCTCACTTGGAAAACACTCCTCATATTTTCCAACACAGTGATATTAAAGACTGAGGCTAAGTTTATCATTTACAGGCTTATTTTATATGCTACATTAATCAGTTGCTAAACCCTGACCTCATAAAAGGAGTAGTTAATAGATTCTTTCTTTTAATTTTACTTAATTTAGAGACTTCTCTGGAGAATGAAAACACGTGATTTATTGGGATTGGGATTTTACTGCTGAAATTCTTTATTAATTGAGAGGAAATAGATACCGAGATATTGTTTACCCCAAAATAATTTTGTACTCCCATTTGAGTTGATATAGTAGCTTTAAAAAAGGCTTTTATTTAAAAATACTCCTTCAGTATAAATATTTATATGTGTATATTTTCTTAAACCTCTGTCTTTTTCCATTACGTGAAATAGTTTTCATTCTTGGTATGCACTTTTGTTAAACAACCTATCATCCTCAAAACTAAGCACTCTGATAATTTCTTTGGGGATTAGTTTTGAATTTTCATTTTAGTCAATGGTTGTATTTTTGGGATTCTATGATTTTGCTGCATTCTAAGATATATATGAAATGAAAAACAAATATAATGTATGGTAAGCAGCAAGGGAGTTGAGTCACTATGATAGAGGTTTGTTTGACAAAACCCACATGAGGTTACAGAACAGCTGTCGTTTCTAGGCAGCTGCATTTAAAGTATTCAAATTCTTTTCTTCTTGGTTAGAGAATAATTTTTTTCCCAGAAAGTGATGTTCCCAACCAGATCATAAATGATCTGTCCCAGTGCTGAGATAAGTAGGAAAGAGACAAGGGCTCAATTCCTTTGTGGTCATGCACCTGGAGAGGCTTGAGAACCTCCCAACAGGAGTGGATTCTGTTATCTGCAGCTTGGAAATTCTTTGGAGTTGTTCCCAATTTCTCCACAGCATCTTGAACAGCTTCAGCATCTAAAGGGGAAAACAGGGTTTCTTCTCTTGGTTTGCTCAAATTTTTCCGGGGTAAGTGCATATGGGGGACCAGGAGTGTCCTAGTCAGGAATGAGTATTCTAGGAATAGTTAGGGAATTTATAGAGATTCGCATCTAAAGACTCTGTGTGTGTGTGTGTGTGTGTGTAGAGATGCTTACTAATAGCACCTTCAAGTAGTTGTATCCCCAATACAAAACACCATCATCTCTTGTCGTATAGTCACCATTTTTGCACCTCCTTCAAATCACAGCAGCTAGAGTTTAGATAATAAATGTGATTGTGTTATTCTACTGTTCAAATCTCCCCAACAGCTTTCCATTGCACTTCAGATAACATCCAAAGTTTTTATCATGACCTACAAAGTCTTACATAGTCTGAACCCAGGTACTTTTTTTTTTGGTTTTAATCTCTTCCAATTCTTTCCCCTGGTGGATTCTATTGTTTAAACATGCCATGCTTAGTCCCACCTCAGAGACACTGCAAAACTGATGCTTCTGTCTTGGAAGGGTTTGCCCTAGATATATGTGTGCCTGGTTTACAATCTTCAAGTCTTCTCAAATATCACCTTATCAAAAAAGGCCTTCTGTCTCTCTCTACTCTAAAGCAAACTTATGCAGCTTTATTTTTTATTTATTTATTTATTTATTTATTTATTTATTTATTTATTTTATTTTTCTTTGTGACAATTATTTTCTGACAATATTTTTTTTGATCCTCCCTCCCTCCTTATCTTTCATTTTGTCCATCCTCTCTGGAATATATGTGCTATGAAGAAGATTCTTTGTTTTGTACCTGGCATATCCCAAGCACCTAAATAGCACCTGACATATAGAAAAAAATTAAATATTTATTGAATGATATCCTTTAAAGGATATGTCACAAAAGTATTATAACATTAAAAAATTATATGATCTTGAAACTTAAAAGAAAAATTTGGAATACTTTTAGACTTAGAGAAAACTTGAAATAATAGCACAGATTGTTGTTATATACCCATCACCCAGTTCCTCCAATGTTGACATCTTCCATAACAAAGGTACATTTATCAAAGCTAAGAAGTTAACTCAGCTGTGATACTGTTAACTAAACTACAGACCTCACTTGCATATCATCACTTCTTCCACTAATGGCCCTGTTGTGTTCTAAACTCAGTATAAAATACTACCATGCATTTAGTCGCCATCCCCCATAGTGGCTTCCAACCTGTCAGTTTTTCATGATCATGACAGTTTTGAAAAGCACTGGTCAGGTATTTTGTAGACTGTGTTATTTTTATTTGTTTGCCACAGAGGTCAAAGTGATAGTAAGAGGTCAATGTGATAATAAGCCAGCAAACCAGATTCTGCAAGCCCCCTCATATTTTTGCTAGAGCTCACCTGCTATGGGCTCCCTTATGGATGAGTTCCTGATGCCAGAATTGGGAGATTGTGAACGAAGGAGAACAGGCAAGTGGGTAGTAAGGGCTACAAAACCCTTTATAGTAGATTTTCCATCAATTCTTATTGATTATAATTAAGTGACATCCATAGAAATGGAGCTACCACAATTAGCTTAGTCAAATGAAGATGCTCCCGGGTGATATAGAAATATGTCTTCTTCCCTGAGTCATGGCTGCCAGGAAGGGGAGAAGGCAGCAAACAAGAAAGAGGGAGTTAGAAGAGTTTCCAATAGGAGGGTGGGGTAGGTTTGGTGTCTGTTACGAGTCTATGTATTCTATGTATCAGTAAGGTTCAGATACCCCCTAGGAAAATAACATCTCAGAAGTGTGATACTTACCAAAAGATGGTAAGTGTCTGGGTATATTTACATGAAAAATACAAAGACTAATTGGAAGATATTTATGTACCCCCATGTTTATTATTTATAATAGCTAAAAGCTGGAAACAACCTAATGCCCTGGTAGATGATTGGCTAGAGAAGATGATACACACACACACACACACACACACAGATACTACTCATCTATTAAAAAAGATGAAATCCTGCCATCTGAAACAACATGGAAAGACCCAGAAAGTACTATGTTTAGTAAAATAACTCACATGGAGAAAGAAAAATACCTTATGACTTCACTCATATGTAGTACATAAAGAAACAGTGAATGAACTAAATAAAACCAAACTTTTAGACTATTAGACCAAATTAGAAGAAATCAGAAGAAAATGGAGAAAGAGCATGAGTAAACTGGGTAAATAGGGTACATATTCAATGATATGGTCAAGAATCAATCAATGATAGGGTGAGGAATAGAACTAGACTGTTGGTGGTGAGCTTAATGTAGTTTATACAGATATTAATTTAAAATGATGTATACCTGAAACATAATGCAATATTACTTTGATTAAAAAAAAAGAAAAGAAGTGGTTAACAATAAACTATCACCTTAGGGAGAAAAAAGATGGCTGGTATGGATATACAAATTGGGGTATCTCATATAATGAAACATTACTCAGCAATAAAAATGAACGGCTGCTGACACATGCAGCATTCTGGATGAATCTCAAAGGCAATATGTCAAATAAAAAATTCCTGACACAAATGACTATGAACTGTATGATTTTCTTTATGTAATATTCTAGAAAATGTAAACCCATGGGGAAAGAAAACAGATCAGTGGTTGCCAAGGGCTGGGTATACAGGGAGGTGACTGAATACAAAAGGACTTTTTTGAGCAATGAAAATGTTCTATAAACAGAGTGAGCTACAATTGGGTCTTGGGTGATGATGTAAAAGGTAATGAAGCAACATTGCAGCAAAGTTCATTTTGAGCATAGGGTGCAGTTCTGTTGTCTTGAGAAACAGGGTCATCTGCCCAGCCTTTGGTTTGGACAAAATGTTTTTTAGAACATCAGTGAGGAGTTGGCAAACAGGATTCTGAAGAGGATTGAGAAAAGCCTTTGAACTGAGTTCTGGTTCTTAAATACCTGCAAAAAAGTCTTAAAGTAATTAAAATATGGTTCTCCTTAAGAGGAAAGCTGCCATGTTTTACAGAGAGTGTTCCATCTTCAATTTGTGTTATTATTTGGACTGCTTGGGTCTTAGATGACCAGAACTTCTGAGTGTTTGACAGATTTTGCCTCATTTAAGGAAATTTCTTGCTGACATACATTTCTGACTACTCACCACGGACCTAAGCAAACATGCCTGTAATTGGTTATGACAAGCTGCGAATCCCAGCACCTAGCAGGGAGGCAGAGGGAGGTAGAGTGAGGAACAGATAGTTTTGATTGAGGTAGAGTGAGGAACAGATAGTTTTGAACAGATAGTTTTTGTTTAACATTCCAAGTCACATCCACAAGAAGCTGCCTATTCTGTAACAATTCCGACCACAAAATCCTGGAGGGCAAAGCCTGAAGTGGTGCACAGGAGATGAACTGAAGAAGAAGCTTGGTCCAAACAGTTGGTATGAACAGAATCCCATGGCTATTTGGGGACTGATGTAGGTTTTAAAAAGGTGTTATTGTTGATGGAAGTTTACACCCTTTTGCATTGGTAATATATATACCACACACACATATATAATAGATGTATGACCTATATATAGATCTATACCTGTATCTATATCTAGCTCTATCTCTGTCTCTCCCTGTATCCTAATTATTAAGCCCTGGAACTTGGTAATATGCATTGCACTCTGACATAACATTGCTTCCATTTTTCAAAATGTTGCCATTTCAGCACTATGATATAAACACATCCATTCCCGGACCCAAAATTTTCAAAAGTACAGCTCAACTGTCAGTCCTAGAAAGAGAAAAATATCCCACTTCACATTGTAATCTGCTTGCCTGCCTTAGACTCCTCCTGAAAGGACATTATGCCACTGGCGACGACAGAAATTCTGGGTACTCTGAAGGGTCTACTGACCCCACCATCCTTAAGTCACAAATTTTCATTCAAAAGCAGGTTCCTGAGTCTGTCACTAGAAGTATCTACTCACAGATCTGAGGTGGGGCTAAAGAATCTTTATTACTAAATTTTAAAAAATACATCAGGTGCTGCAAATGCCATGGCCTTTGAGTTACCCTTTGAGAAAACCCGTTTCTAAAATCTCTAACCTGGAAATTAATTTTCTTTCAGGATTGAAAGCTCACTGATTATGCCAGCCAGTAATATCATTTATAGACCTTAAATCCCATTCAAGATCGCCTGTTGCATTTACTCTCGTCTTCTCTCGTCTCTTTCAATCCTCTACAACCTTTACATCCATAACTTTGACATTTTGGTAGAGTACAGGCCAGTTGCTTGAATTTCCCTCAATTTGTGTTTGCCTGATGTTTTCTCATGACATGTATTTAAACATAAGTACTTCTACATCCTTCTCAGTGTATTTTAGGAGGCATCACAAAGTTGATTTGTCTCATTATGTTTTTTTTTAATTTTTATTTATACATTTTTACATCATTGTTCATTTTTGTGCAATGTTTGATTTCTCCTTTCAGGTGCTGTTCCCATAAAATTACCAACACCAAGACACCCATGAACCATCACCATAGACTCTTGTGCTCTTCCCTCCCATTTTGACCTCCCCTCCCCCTCCCCTGATGAATGTCTCTGATTTATAGTTTGCCTGCTAGCTTTGTCTTTTCTTCCCCCTGATCCCTTATTTGGCTCCCCTATATTCCTCCAATAAGTGAAACCTTCTGATATTTTTTTTCCTTCTGACTTATTTCACTGAGCATGATCCCTTCTAGCTCCATCCATGTTGCTGCGAATGGCATAAGTTCATCTTTTTTGACTGCTGAGTAGTATACCATTGTGTATATATACCATATCTTCTTGATCTGTTTTTGGGCATTTAGGTTGTTTCCATAGCTTCACTATTATAAATAGTGCTGCAATGAACATAGGAGCACAGGCTTCCTTTTGAATTAATGTTTTTTTGTCCTTTTGGTAGATTCCTAGCAGGGGAATTCCTGGGTCATATGATAAACCCATTTTTAGTAATTTGAGGGTCCTCCACACAGGTTTCCATATAGTTGGACCAGTTTGCATTCCCACCAGCTCATTACTGGCTTTTATTTATATGAACCCTTACCAGTTAATTAAGATGGTATCTCCGAAGTATGACAGCTTCTTCATCTGTTTGTTGTGTTCTCTTATAAGTGTTCTTTTCCTTTTTTACTCAAAGGGTTACTACCTGTTGCTGTCATTTATTTTGATGCTTAAATTGTCCTAGAGTTGGCCAGTGGGAACTTGTTCAAACTGGTTCCTATAGCCTTTTGACATATCTCTGTAATTCTTCAGTTTTCTTATACAGCAAATTATTCCAGATTCACCCACTACACCACTGAGCCACAGTTCCTTTTACTGAGAATGGTGTTTTAGAAACCGAGGTCTGAGTGTTAGGGGTGTCGATTGCTAATGAGGTGCTATTGCTTTTAGGCTCTTTCAGTGAACAAAGTTAGGAAATAGATCAGCATATACACAGAAATACACAAATACATGTATTTTTCTGTCTATCTAAATTCAAAACCATTTTACACTATCATCACCAATTTCAAGTTACATCAGCGGGTTTTTTTCTAGTCTTTCCTCTTTTTATATGTGTATATTTAGGCAATGAGAAACCTTCCCCAACAGTGAGAAACCTGTCTTCCAATATCCTTGATATATTTATTTATTTTCTTAATGCTCCAGTATATAAACCAGTCTATAAGCCATGCCAGTATGACCTGTCTGTATTGGTATTTTAAAATAATTATATATTTAAAAATTCCATATAATGATATTTGTAATGTAGTTTAATCATATAAAATAATATTTATATAAAATTATGTATATAGTGTATATATATATGCCAGTGCTATACTGTTTTGATTACTATCACTTTATAATAAATTTGAAATCAAAAAAGTGTGATGCCTTCCACTTTGTTCTTTTTCTTTTTTTTTCCTTTTTTAAAAAAGATTTATTTATTTATGCATTCAAGAGCTGGGGTACAGACCAGAGATGCAGGGGGGTGAGAGGATTCACCAGAGACAGTGGGGAGCAGAACAGGCAGACTGACTGAAGTACACTGCTGAGGGGAGCAGCAGGCAAGACAGGAGAGGTCTGCTGCACCATGTGGGCTGCTCCCTGGCCAGCTGGGGAGGGAACTCATGCTGCAGAGGCTGTGGATTGCTGCATAATGTTGTGCTTAACCCCTTGCGCCACCAGAGAGGCCCCTTTCTTCTTTGTCTTGATTGCTTTGGCCATTCAGGTTCTGTGTAGCTCCATATTGAATTTTACGATTTTTTTTCTATTTCTGTAAAAAATGTCACTGGAACTTTGATAAGGATTGCATTGACTCTATAGTTGACTTTGGGTAATTTGGACATATTGACAACAATAATTTTTCCAACCTACGAGCACAGGTTATCTTTCCATTTGTCATTCTCTAATTTCTTTCATGTTTTGTAATTGTCAATGTACGGCTCCTTCAGCTCCTTAGTTATCTTTCCTGTTTTATTATTGTTGATGCTGGAAAGTGTACAGCAAGGCCTTTCTTCAGGTGTACCTGGAACCTTCTACTCCTACTTTCAGGTAGCTGTCCCTTCATGCCTGATCTTCAAGAAGATGCTGGTTTCAGACATGTAGAGCTCCCCAAAGAAAGAGGAATACTTGTAATCACCACCTCTCTCTCAGTAAGTAAACTGCTCTTAGTGCTGCAAATAGTCACCACCAGCTCTATAACCTTGCTGAAGTCAAATGCTGAACGTGGGGAAGGGGAGATTTAAATTTCATCTTCAATAATGAAGTTACTGGGATACCATTGAAATGACATTTTACTCACTAAGTTGGGTTTCATTTCTTTAGGTTGTAGGTTTTCCTCCAAGTTTCACTGGACTCTCTTAGGTGGAATTAGCCCTGGTGTAGTGTCCTCATGAGACAGGAGGCCTAACACAGGGGCTGCTTATTTTATCCATTTGTAGACTTAGCAGAGGGTTTTACGCAGGGCATGTTAATTATTGTTTGTTAGATAAAAAATGAATGCGTCCATCAGTCTACATAAACACCAGGAAAAGAGATATGTGTTGAGGAGACTTAAGTTTCAACCTCTGGACTCACATGAATGAAGACGGTCCAGGTCATTATCCATCCTTAAAGACACCTGGGTATTTTATTTGTTTTTGTTTTTTTTTCCCCATGGAACATAATACAATTCAAAATAATAAAAAAAAAAGGATAACACTGATATTGCACACAAATCCCATAGCTACCACCCAGCCGCAGCAATCTTGTTCTGTTTCCACCTGCAGCTTCCTGAATCGTCAAGCCTCAAATTTCAAAACACCCACATTAAAGAAAGTCGGCAATTTTTTTTTATCCTTTCTCATTTACTGCCTTCACCTCTTCCTTACTCAAGAACATGTGCACCATTATTTTTTCTTGAAAGATTTTTTTTTTTTGGGGGGGTGGTGGTTAGTCCTCCAGATAAGAATAATCATTAAACACTCCCAATACAGCAAGTGGCGTAAATGTTGAATCAGTAAAAACGACGCGGTCAGTAACAACATCCCTGGCTTTCGCGGCGGCTCATTTTAATTTAGAGGGCGCCAGCGACCTGTCAGCAAGAGACTCAAAAGCTACAGGGCAAGCCACTCCGGGCCAGGGATCCCTAGCACGACTCTGACGCCACCCAAGTTTGCAGACGCGGGCAGCCCTCGCCACCGACGGAAGGCGTCTCCGCGCGGCCGAGCCCGTCTGCCAGTTTTCTCGCAGGCGGCCAAAGTGCCTGGAATCTCTAGGTGTTCGCTTCCTCGGGCCAACACCGGCCGCCCCTTCCGCGGCGCCGGGAACAGGTGAGCCCCGCGGCGGCGCCCTCGGGACGCGCTCAGGTGCTGCGGCCCCGCCCCGGCCGCCGGGTCCGGGCCCAGGTGGCGGCGCCCAGGTGCGCGGGGCGCGGGCTGCAGCTCCGCTCGGCCCCCGACAGCGGGCGCCGCTCAGCAGCAGGCGAGCTGTGGAGCCCGGTGGCTCCGCGAGTTGGGGCAGCTCCTCGCGCGCGGCGCGGCGCGGCTCGGCGGCCAGAGCTCCGCCCGGGCGCCGGGGACCCACGGCGGCGGGAGCGGGCGGGAGCCGAGGGGGCGGACCGACCTCGGCGCACCCTCTGCGGGCCTGCGGCGGACCCCGCGGGCCTGCGGCGGGGAGAGGCGGGCGAGGAGGGAGCCCCCCGGAGTGCTGAGAGCCGGGCGGGCCCCGCGCGCGCTGGAGACACCCGAGCGCCCCGCGCCCCGGCACCATGCGACCCGCCGCGCCTCCCCGCCGGCCCCGGGCTTCGCTCTCCACTCGCTGAGCCCCCGCGCTCCGCGCCACGGAAACTCGAAAAGACCAGCGAGGCGTTGGAGAGCCGCGCGCAGACGGACTCACACGTCCTCTGCGCCCCAAGAGGCTGCCGGCCCCCAGGTCCTTGGGTTGCTCTAGCTTTGCCATGAACCTGGAGCAAGCTTGGCTTTAGGAGAAATTCAGAAGCCGAGGGGGAGTCAAGGCAATTCTTTGGTTGCTAAGGTAATTGTAGTTGTGACAAAAATGGGCAAGAAACAAATGGGAAAGATGGCTCAAAATGGTATGCGCCCCCGCTCCCCCAATGCCTGTGTGCTGCTTTCTTCCATCCCTTGGCTGTGATGCTTGTCCATTTTCGATGTGTGACAGGTGTCGGGGTGTGAGTGCGCGCGCGTGTGTGCAGTTTGGGACTGTAGAGGCACGAGCTTACATAAGTGTTGGCATGCTGGCGTGTGCACTTGTGTGGGATGGGTGCAGGTCTGCATATAAATCATGTTTCTGGGTTTCTGGGTGTGGAGCGCTCACCGTTTGGGATAGGCATGCAGAGGGGACAGGCTTCTGGGCACTTGCTGTCGTCTGACTTTGTGATCGCAGGTAGGCAGCTTTACCTCCAAAGCAGACGTTTATTAACTTTTTCTCTGAATAAGCTCGCCCATTCGTGCTTGGTAAGGAAGCAAGCCAGGGGTGAGGAGGTGTGGAGGGCGGGGGCTGTGGGGGAGGTCTGTTCTTTGGGGTCTGCAGCTTGGAAAGGGAGATCAGGTAGGTATTGGTTCTGAGAGGGTTTCCACTAAACCGGTTGAGGGGAGAGAGCGCGTTAACTGTCTCCGTGAGGCTGTGGGAAAAGTGGCCCAGTGAGACTGGGAAAGTGACCCAGAAAATTTAATTTTGCTCAGAATGAAAGAAGCTGTATTTTATTTTATTTAAAAAAATTTGATGGAGTAGGGACGTTATTTCTTTCTTGTTGAGAGGAGTGGCATCTCTATGCTACAGAGTGAAGATATTTTGGGTCTTATTGGCTTGGAATTGTTCCCTCAGCATTTATCAATACTTACAAGCTGGATCTGCAGGTAGTTTCTAATCAATACCTTTTAGCAACCCTGAAGTCAAACTGCAAAAATAAGCAGCGTTAGGTAAAAATCTAACACTGGACCCCTTTCTCCTCAGCGGGGGAGAGATGGAAGAATAAGAATTGGACTTTTACCTGTGTGAATGGAAGTAACTACCAGGCTGCACGTTTGTGCGTGATCTGTCAAAAAGTGTAGATTAAAAGGAAACTGCTAGGTTTGGCGTCCTGTGTCAATGACGAGGCTGCCACAGATCCGTTTTCACAGGCAGATGGGGCATTGCATGAATTGGCAACTGGGGGTTGGTGAGAAACTTTCTGAGTTGTGTGTTTTTTTATTCTTGATCTTCTTATTGATGTACTAATTTTGCAATATGTGGGACTACCCTGTGAAAGAAAGTAGGTAGAAGATTGAGGGAAACTTCAGACTCTTCAGAGATACACCTTTGCAAGCAAAAGCTTGCATGCTGAATAGCAAAAGCCAAGATGATAAATTCTTTGAGTTGTCTGACACCATTGTCAGCTAGGTTGTGTAAATATGGTGATTCCATATTTACCATCTCATACCCAAATGTCAGGGTATGCCATATGTATTAGAACTATTTGTACTATATGTGATATATGCAGCATATATAATATATATGACATAATATACCACTTACATGTTTTATATATATATATATATATATATATATATACACACACTCTACATAGTTTCCCAATAACTCATCTTCTCCTGAAAGTGCCTAAAATTCTAGAAGCATCAGTTATTGTGAGGCATTTGGACGAAGTAGGTAATCATGGGTATTTCTTTTTTTATATTCATTGCATTGATTCTTAACTTTACTTCCCTGTCTCCTTTAAGAAACTAATTAACATTCATGGAATTTGCATTGCTGAGAGTTTCAGTAAAATAATGCTAGTGTTTCTTCAAAGCAATACATTTGTTTTATCCAAATGAAATGTTACAAGAATGCATTTATGGTAGTAATGCCTCTTTAAATGAGACAGTCTTTTTTATTTATTCATTTATTTAGTTATTTTTGTTAAGTAAGCAACCATTTCTTGGGGAAGAAAAAATAATTTTAAGGAATAATTAGGACAATGAAATTTGCCAATAATTTTGGATTTCTTAATGTCCCCAGATATAGAATTTTATGGTAAAGTAGGATCATTCTGTTTCTTCTTTCTTTGATATTCTCTCATGCATTTTATCTCTTGAACTCCTAAGACTTTGCCAGGAATTGCTGAACATTCTGTTTCGAGCCAGGGGTTAAACATCAGGGAGATATGAGTAAGGAGTGATGTGTCACATGAACCCTTTTCAAAAGGGATGCTCTCAGTGATCTCAATACTGGGATTAATTTTTCCTTTAACTTCACAGTTAGTTTGTCTTAATTCATAGCGCTTTGAACCCAAGGAAGCATTTAACCTCCTCATTTTCAGTGCCAGCTGAATTTATTTACTGATTTTCATCTTCATTGTAACATATGGCATGATATAAATAATTACTACACACACACTGTCCCGCTGTATGGAAGGAAATCGAATTGGAAAATAAACCTTCATGTTGAGTGATGTGGATGTAACATTGCAAAAAACAGTCCTACTTTTTTTAAGTACAAAAAGTTAGCTAATCATTGGGGAAAATTCAGGAAATGCACAATAAAAATAATCATTTGTAATTCACCCATGGAAAGTGACCCGCTGTTGCATTTCTGTATACTGTATATCCTTCCAGAGTTTCTTATTTGGATTACTTGTCTTTCCCTTCCCACTCTCCAATTTTCAAATCTTATAGATGAAACTTGACTGCGTGTTAAGGATTTGAGTTACTGTTAGTTTACTGGATGGTTTTGATAGATTTTAAATTTTTAAAGAGAATAGTTTCTCTTTTTTTTTCCTGTTTGGTTTTTAAAAAAAATCCCCTGAAAACCAAGGTTTGTACTTTGGGTCAGTAATACTTGGGACTCCTCATAAGATTTAGGGATTAAAGCATCAGAAAAGAAATGGAAAGACTTTGGTTGTAGTTCTAATTGGAGTTCTAGTTTCAGTTCCTCCACCAACTCTTCATGTGACCTTTGGCGTCTGGGTTTCTACGTCTTCTAAGGACACTTTTAGAGCTAGCTCAGTCAGCTAACCTAGCTGTTGTTTTAACATCAGGTGGGGCTTTTATTGAAGCAATCTTTTTCAAACACAGACAGTTGGGTGTCTTGCCCAGAGTTTCTGATTTAGTAGGTGAAGTGCCAGCAAGGCACAGAACAGGTTTTCTATGATCCAGGCAGATGGGTAAAGGAGGATTCCTGGAGCCCTCAGTGGCTTTTTCAGGTTTTTAATGATCTTTCTACACCATTTGTAAAGAGGCAACCATTTTCGGGGCAGGCAGGGGATGCGGGTGGGGGGGGGGTGAGGCCGGAAGGCCTCCTAGCCCCGGGCGGATCTTTACTCCTTCTGGGCTCTCTGCCATTTTCTTGTCCACCGCGTCCTCTGCTGCCAAGCTCCTCTGCTCTCTGCACGATGCCCTTATATGCCCAGCCTTCAGGCTCAGGTGTGCCCACATTATATTCCAGGTGTCCACCATCAGGCTTGCGTGTAAGGCCACAGGTGTCGATCATTGATGCCAGTGGCTGGAGGATGGAAAAAAACCTGATCGCCTCCACTTGCCCTACAGTAGGTTTGGGATGGAACTTGAGAACTTGCATTTCTAACAAGCCCAGATAATAATGACTCTGCTGATCTGGGATCCATACTGAAAGCTAGATGATAAACTTCTGGGGTGCAAAAAAACCCTTTTCACTTTTCTCTAAATCCATCTACCCAACCATGTAGCTGATAGGCTAGTGGGATCATTAAACACTGGTTAAATTAATATTAGTTTTCTACATGGGGGAAAATCTTTCTGAAATTGTCAAGATAGAAGAGATAATCATCTCGAACCTGGAATGATTATGTCTATAATAAGACTAATAATCAGTCATGAAACCCAGTTCTTCAAACTCCAAGGAAAGCAAAAATGCTTCCAAGTAGGTAGTTAACATGAACATTAAACCTAATGAGTTATATAAATAACAACCCAGTAAGTATACCTGCTTGAGATGTTACAAACCACGAAGCTGATCAAATGCCTCACTCTTGTCTCCCTGAGACCTTTAATAGGCAATTCATTTCTACCACATACCTGTTCCAAAAAGGGGGAAGAGGAAATTCATCATTAATTACCCCAACCACCAAAGGAGCAGGTAAAGCAAGCAATGGCCCAGACCTCCCCCACCCCTGACCCTCAAAGGCAGAATAGCGCTCATTAGAGCACACAGCCATTATGAGATGGGTCCCAATTTATGATGGAAGAAATGAAGAGAAACAGATTAATCTGTGCAAACCCACAAGACAAATCTATGGAAGCTCCAGAAATCTGGTCCAGGGCTGCCTGACACCAGAGGGTGTTTGTCACCATTCCCTCTACTGCCCCTGAGAGAATGCATTTGATAGTAGCAGATTCACCCCAGGCTGAAATAGCCCCCATGTAGGGTAAGTAAAGTATCAGGCTTTTCTGCCCTCGGGGCATTAGGATTGATGATGGATTTTTGTGATCCTGAATGCATGCCTGATGGTGGTCACCTGGAGTAGGGTGTGGGCATGCACAAGGGGGTACACCTGGGCTGACAGACTGCACTTATAAGGGCAGCGTCACGGGGGCGCCAGCAGAACCACAAGGAAGAGCAGAGAGAGAGAGAACTCCAGGGAGCCCAGAGTGGAGACTAGCCTCCCGGCCCCCTGGCGCCTCTGCCTGCTATGTACCCAGTAAAATCCCAATAAAAGCCTGAAAAGCCAGTGAGGGCTCCAGGACTTCACCTGTCTGTTTGGGTCATAGAGATCCTGCTCCGTGTCCTCCTGCCGTTACACCCCACTTTTTGGAAGTTTCAGTTATATCACTTGGCATTTACAATAGGTCCACCTCAGTACCAGTTTTTCCCTAGCTGAAAGAGATTTGAAGGGGATTTTGGCTTTTACCAAAGAAATCAAAGGAACACATAGCATTGAGCGTGAAGTTTGCAACAGCCAGCCACTCTAGAAGCAGTGGCACCTCTTGTAGAGAAAGTGGCCTCACCAAGCTCCTTCCCCTGGAACGTACGTAATCAGCTTGAGTATTATTCATGTCATTCCTGCTTTTAGTATATGTTAGTATTACTTTAGGCTTTATATGTTATTGCTCTGTGATTTGGTAGGTTACTTTTGGGGTCTGAGAACACTATTTTTTCAAATCTTTGAATAGTACTTGCTTCTTTGCCTTATGCCATTTTGGCTTCTGAAAGCTCTCATAGGAATGGATGGGAGGGCAAAACTGTATTCCTGTTAGAACTTTGGCCATCATTCTGTGGCTACTTTGTGAATAGAAAATGAATTCTTTCCTTCTACTAAGTTGTTAGAAACATAGGGTACAGAGAGCATACATTTTTATGCATGAAACTTTAAGATATGTGTAATTATTTGAATATGGATATAGCAGATGCTCACCTATCTGAAGCCATCCAAATGAGTTGTGGTGGAGACAGCTGTCTTGGCTTTTCTAAATATTCACATAAACCATCCCCCGAAAAATAACATGGTAGAATTTCCTTGCTCACTATTATCTGCCCAACCCAAGAAGCTATTTTCATTCCCCAAGAAAGTGCACATGAAACAGAGCCTCCCAGGTGGTAGAGTCCCGCAGGAAGGGCCACCTGTGGGGAAACTCTGGGAAGCACCAAGGCTCCTGCGTGGTGGGCATTAAAGCCAACCAGCTCAGCCCTTGATGGAGAATTGAGAATGGTGGCTCTTAAATCAGCATGACAGGCATTTCAAAACCCTGTAAATTGTGTTTCCAAACATCTGTTTCCTCATCTATAAAATAGGAATAAGAAATATACCCTGTGAGTTTTGTGTGGCTATGAAGAAAATAGGATGCTGTCTGGTGTTCCAGGCAGGGGATCAGAGCAACTTGAGAAGGTAGGACTGTCATGCTACACCTTCTATTTTCTTATAATGTTGAAAATGGCTTTGTTGGGAAATAAGTATTTCAGGGTAATGGTTCATCCTACCTTTTTTTCTGTCTCTGAGGTTTTGCTATATTACCTACCTTTTGAAGGATTCTTAAGCCCTTTGGAGAATCCTGCTCCAGAATTCTAACAGTGGATTTGAGGAAACTTGTAAAAAGCAAGTGTGTGTTCCCTTGACTCTAAAGGCCATTCACTAGTCACCAGCAGGAGAAGTGAAGAAGAGGAACTGCTACGACATTGGTATCTCTAGTGCTAGGTTATGGCCCACACCCAGAGTAAAGCCATGTGTTACTTTTCCTTTGTACCGTTGGTGTCTCTTATGGTGCTTGGCATATAGTGAGGGTTTGCAGAGTGACAGCTGTGGGTGGGTGAAAATTGGAGGCAGGGTAGATTACTAGAGGTGCAGATGCCTGGATTGGTTCAGGTGTGGCTGCATGGGCTTTTCTGGGTGTGGGTGTATGGGCTGAGCCAAGTGTGGACACGAGGTGCACATAGTTATAACCCCCAGTGTTATTGTTTGCTGCATGTTACCTGGCTAGATCCGCTCCCCATTCAGGATATAGTGAGCCATCATGTTAATTTGTATTACATGTTAATGTTAATGTTTGTCTCTCCCACTAGACTGTGGTCTATCTTTATTTCTTAGCCATACTTTTATCCTGCCCCTACCACAAGGCCACATGCATCATAAATGATTGCAAAAAATTGGTTGCATAAACAAAAATATTCCCAGTCTGCAAAGTTATGGATTTGTCATATAACGATTGAGCTCACAAAATAACAATCCACTTTGGTAAAGCTTTTTGTAGACCAAAGCCCTTTGATAAGAATTAGGTGGCTTTACTCCCATTTTATAGATGAGGGAAGTTGAAAATAGGCTCAGCCACTTACTATAAATCAGATAGTTATTGAGTGGAGAAACCAAGATTTAAACTCAGATTTAATTTGACCTCAAAGATGGGACTTTCTTTGACATATCACAAGATGGGGGATTGAAATTATTTCAGTTGTCTTGAAGAGATGGTAAAATATAAATAGAAAATTAACAAAAAGGATATTAAGTGACAGTTTAGGAAAATAATTATGTAATTTTAAAGATTAGGTAGCAAATAGATGCCAGAGTACAGTTCAGAGAGAATATTGAACATGTTTCCCCTCTCTGCTTTTCAAAAGCTTGGGTTATATCACGTTGCTTGTACCAAAAAACCTATGTTAGTACTTGTTTCTGCTACCTGAAAGAAATTCAAAGAGGTGCAAAGTGAAAATGCCATTCAGTGTTAGTTTTTCAGCAACTCTTCTAGATCCATGTTAATAGCGAGTGGCACTGCCAAGCCCCTTTCCTGGGAACAACTTTATATAGACTGTATCATATCATTCCTGCTTTACTATATGTTAGTATTACCTTCGATGTCATGTGTTATTTGATATGATTTGGTAGGTTGTTTTTTTCCTATATAAGTTTATGGTAATTACTTTTTTTTTTTACTTTGCATTTTTCCGGCTTACAAAGGTTTCATGGAAAGCTCTACTTTTGGATTGTGGGGGACACCTGTATAATGAGACCTAGAAGAGACAGGTTTTGGGAACTAGTAGAAATTTTATAGGTGAAGAAAGGGATAGTAGCCAGCTTTACAATTGAGAGGTATTAACAATTGGTTGTTAAACCAAATATTGTTTGCTTTCAGAGTGAGAACTAATATTGTAAAGTCTTCATCATCAAAGCCACCCCAGATTACCCAAGCTAAAATAGTAATGTTTCACCTCTGTATTGCTCTTTGTTGCCTTTTCTGATCTAGTTTTCTTCATTATCATCATAACTGCATACTATATAGATTTGTATATTGTTTTGTCTCCTCCTAAAATATATGTTCCATGAGAGCAGGGACTCTGTTTAATTCCCTGTTATAACTTCAACATCTGCTACAGATTCTGGTTCATAGTCATTGCTTAAGAACTATTTGTGGAATAAGTGAAGGAAGAAAAAGTCTTAGAAATAAGGTTGCAAGCTAAAACACAGAGCCAGTTAGGTAAAGGTAAAGTAAATGAATGAATCAAATGGAAGTTTTTTTCACAATAGTAAATTAAGTTGCATTTTTCTAACAAAAAACATGACTTGTTTTTGTGTTAAACATATAGAAAGTTTTTACTCCCAGAAGTACATTTATACCCATTTGTATTGAAATATGTGGCCTCTGATACATTTTTTTGCTAGAAACGTACATGGATACCAGTCACACTTTTTTTTTTAAGATTTATTTATTTATTTATACAAGTACTGGGTACAGTCAGAAGTGCGGGAGGGTAAGAGAATTCACCAGAGCCAGAGTGGGGAACAGAACAGGCAGACTGACGAAATACACTGCTGAGGGGAGCAGCGGGCCAGACAGGAGAGGTCTGTTGAGCCATGTGGAACCCTCGCTGGCAGCCGGGTATTGAACTGGCGCTGCAGAGGCTGCAGGCAGCTCCGCAGCCCAGAGCTCAACCGCTGCGCCACCAGGGGAGGCCCCCACTTTTCTTTTTTCTGAAAGCAACACAGCACCCATGTGTGGTGGTGGATGATGCTGGACCTCAGGCCTGGGAAGATGAAGGACAGGTGAGGACTGTTAAAACAAAGGGTCTGTCCTGCTCAGAAAGCCCTGCTGCTGCTGTCCATTTGTAATCCAATTTTAATCACTAGCAATTCCAATTAGAAAAATATCTTATAGATTTACACTGTCCCATCCAAACGAAATACTTGTTAGAGCTGACTGTGGTTTTTTTTTTTTTTTCTGTTTGTGACCTCTCTAGAAAAAAGACAACTTCAAAAAATATCCCATGAATTTCCCCCTTAAGCTGCTATCTAAGTGCTGCTATGTTCACATTCCAAACCAAGCAGGAAGATGCCATTATATTATTTTGCTGACCATACATCCTAATACAAAAACTGAATCAGCAGCTGGTCAAAATAGAAAGGATGTATACACAAAGAACGCATGTATTGATTATATTTTAGATTTTTTTTCTTTAGGGGAAGGCACTTTACCTTTCAGGATGGCAGGTAGTTTAGGGGTCTGACAGCTGGTTTCTGCCCATCTCCAGGAGTATTAGACAGAGTAACTTAGAAGTGGTCTGCATTCTCATCAGGTGCAGAATAGGACTGAGAATTGTGATGGCTTTGACATTACTGAAAAAAAGAGTGTTTCTGGGAATAATCTTACGTTTTGTCAACTCTGGGTTAGGTGGTGGTAGTGGGAGCATGGGGAGGGAGGGCTCTTGCTCATGCTTGGTTCAAGGTCTCCAGTGTTCTTTCCTCCTCCTGCTTATGCACATCAGCAGTAAGACCTATTAATCAGATAGCACTCTTGTTTTCAAGACGTTTAGAATCCTGTGAGGGTAAAAAGATGGAGAAATACCATGTGGTAAGACAGGCACATATTCTTGGAACGAGTGGCTGAGTGGATAGAATGGACTTTGGAGGACCAATGATGGGTTTAGAGCCTGTTGATAAGGGGCTACAGGGGACAGAGGTAGCAAGGATCCTTGAGTCATTTTAATGCAAATGAAAGGATAGAGGTGACTAAGTGTGCAAAGAATACCTAATACCCCATACTGAGAGTTGGGTCTTTACAAACCCTTCAGGCAGGAGAAATCCACGTTAATGAATTTAGAAGTTGGGGGGAATCAGAATACGGGAAAACCATATTGTAAGCCAACGGATTTAAAAACCTTTTGCTTGCCAAAACTAAAATGAGAAAAAGTAGACTGAATGACATTTTACTTACCTTATGTTGGCAATAGAAGGTGTATCACATGAATTTCTAGTTACCTCTTAGTATTTTCCGAGGGGAACACTTCCTTGCAGTGAAATGCTTGTGTTTTTGCAGGTTTTTTTTTTTTTTTTTTTTTAACAGTCAGTGCACAATTCCCATGCAAATGGGCATTTCCCCAACTCTGTCAGGCTCTCTGTCCAAATGTTCAGTTCCTTTTAGACTTTCATTCTGAGAAGTTGACTGCTGACTCCCAGATCTCCCTGTGGCTCAGGGTAAAGTGCACAAACTTCGGGATAAACTTTATTAACTTACTTGGTATAACTGATTAGGAAGTTCTCAGATGTCTCACCCCATGCATTAGGGCATTTAGCTTCATTTTCAAAGCATACACTGTCAACTCCAGGTTTCAATTTCTTTGACTTCCTTCAGCTTTCAAAAGCTTTGCTGCAAAAACCACTTCCACTGTCTGCCATCTGCCCTACAGCCTCTCCCCCCACTTAAAAAATCTGTTTCTAATCCTTATTTTCCTGTTATCCTTTACAGAAATGACCAATTGGCTATCAAAAGTGTATTTGGAAGTAGGTTGATTTAAGTAGAACATCACTTACTGAGTTTTCTTGGTTGGGAAGGTTTCCTGTGCTGAGATTCTCCATATGAAAATGAACCGTGATTGACAAGACAAGAAGTGCAAATTTATTGAGGAATTTGAGTGCCACATGAACATGTAGATGATGATGATCCTGTTGCTAACGATAATGGTGATTTTGTGGTCTGTTGGATGCAAGAACCAAAGTTGAACTCAAGCACAATTCAGAAGTTAGTATCTGACTCCTATATGAGGATTCAGGCATGGCTGACTCCAGGGACTTAAATGATATTGACACCCCATCATCTTGACTTCCTTTTTCTTATGATGCTCAAGAAAAGAAGATGGTCACTAATATCCCTTCCCTCATATCCTTTCAGCACAGACTCTCACAGGGACGGAGTCTTCTTTTTGTCCTTATCTCAGTTTCAGGGATGAACCCTACTTGGTCTTGAGTAAAGTCTTAAGGGTATCATGGTCCAGTCAGTGTGTCCAGCAATATGGCATGCTCCAGCACAGTTCACAGGTCCATCCTTCTTTGCAGAAGATGTGTAGTATACATATACACATATATACATATATACATAGACATACACATACATCATATACACATGAGTGAGACCAGGCAACCAGAGACAGTAATTGAATCAATCTTCTAAATTGGCTGAAGAACATTGGATTTTATCTACTGGGCAGTAGAAAGTTATTAAGAACAAGTGCAGAATATTTCAATACCTTTTTGGAAATTCTGAAATATTAGAGTTGGAAGACTTTCATTATATAAAATAAAGCTTTTGGATAGTGTGAGGCATTTCTTCAATGTATGTTTCTAGTTTCATTTCATTTCTATACCAGTTCTTTCACTCATAATTATTGCTCAATAATATTCTTGAAAAATATTTTAGGGCCTCCCCAGTGGCACAGCGGTTAAGCACTGGACTGTGTAGCTGCCTGCAGCCTCTGCAGCACCAGTTCGATCCCCAGCTGCTGGTGAGGGTCCCACGTGGTATGCATACCTCTCCTGCTGCGCCTGCTGCTCCCCTCAGCAGTGTATTTCGTCAGTCTGCCTGTTCTGCTCCCCGCTCTGGCTCTGGTGAATTCTCTCACCCTCCCGCCCTTCTGACTGTACCCAGTGCTTGTATAAATACATAAATACATCTTTAAAAAAAAAAAGAAAAATATTTTAAAATATAAATATGCACCATGCATTCTTATATGTGTAAAAGTATTATACACAATATGATCCTGTAATTCATTATTATTTATTTAAACATACAATTCCACTGAAATATATTTACAGAAAAATGTGTAAATCATTGCTTCATGAATTTCCAAACAGTGAAAAGATCCATGTTACCTGGCCTTCATCAAAAAATGTTATTCCTTCATGTGCCCACCTAGTAACTCCATACTCCCCTCTCCTTAGTCATAACCACTAATCAGATTTTTAATACCATAACTTTCTCATTTTAAAATGAGAAATACAAAATGTATTTGGGGTTTACATATATTTATGCACACTTTTCTGGCTTCTTGTCAACATCACTGAGAATCTCATTCATGTGGTGATGTGTAGCAGTAGTTTATTCATTTTTTTTGATCTGTAGCAATCTTCCTTGTAATATTCCATGAGCTTTATTCATCTACCATTGAAGGGCATTTGAGGCTCTTCAAGAATAGGGGTTTTATGACTAATGCTACTACTAACATTTTTCTGTATTATTTGGTGCATATATGACAGCATTTCTGTTTGGTATGAGGCTGGGACTGGATTGCTAGGTCATGGATTTAGGTCCTTACATAGAGTTCTCCTTTGTATCAGTTCATACTCTTATCAGTTTATGGGTGTTTTGGTTTCTTTAAAACCTTGTCAACACTTGGGATTGTCAAACTTCTGAATTTTAGTAATTATGGTGGGTGTTTAGTAGTGTCTTGTTGTGGATGCCATTTGCATTTCTCTGGTGACTAATGATGTGCCTTTTTAATATTTTTATTTTGGGCAATTTTATTTAATCTTTTGTAGTCCCTATTCACAGTTATTGCCTGTTTTCCTATTGGATTGTCTATCTTTTTCCTATTGGTTTGCAGACATTTTCTCTTTTAAAAACAAACTCTGAGTTAATATATTTGTAGCAGTCATATGAATTCAAAATATCATTTCCCATTCTGCTATTTGATTCCTTTTTGATGAACAGGACCTCTTACTTTTCATGTAATCCAGTTCATCAGTCTCTTCCATTGTTGTTTTCTGTCCTTGCTTATGAAATGGTAGTTGTTTTCTGTCCTTGCTTATGAAATGTTTGCCTGCCCTAAGGTCATGAAGCTATTTTTCTGTTTTAATTTATAGAAACCTTATTGTTTTTGCCTTTTATCTTAAGGTGAAGAAATCTACCTGAGTGTGAGTTTTGGCTATGACATGAGAAAGTGATGCACATTTTTTTTCCCCCATAAGCTATCCTTATTGAAATCTCTTGTTTTCTACTTCTTTGAAATACTAGCTTTCTTATAAATCAGGTGTTCATTTATATCTGGGTCCATCTTTGTGCTGCCCTTTTTTTTTTTTTTTAAGATTTACTTATTTATGCATAGAAGTGTTACAGAGCAACCCCGATATAAAAAATGTTGCCTGACTGTGGGTCCTCACCCATGCGCTTAAAGGGAACTTATTAATGCTAAACTGCACACACACACAAAAGGTTAATAAAAGATTTATTTACAAGGGAAGGGGACATGGGGAAATGAATAACTCAGGGAGAATAAGAGAGAGATAAGTTAGTACACGCATCCTACCTGTTCCACTGACCTGGAATCCCAATGACCTGCTGAGCTGGTGAAAAATCATGTGCTGTCAGGCCAAGAGAGCGACCCCCCGGCCACATGGCTGGTTAAATACTCAAACAGAGAATATAGCTACTTAACTCCACCCTCAGGTGCTCACAACCCTCCCTTTGGTGATCATGGGATTTGTAGTTCCCAGTGTCTTGATGGAGTAGGGCTGGAGTCCTGTATGGAGTTTGCTCAGGACATCCTTTCCCCCAAACAGAAGAGCTGTGGTGTAGGCCAGAAATGTGTTGGGTGAGAAGATTTACCAGAGACAGAGTGGGGAGCCGAATAGGCAGATCTACTGAAATACACTGCTAAGGGGAGCAATGGGCAAGGCAGGAGAGATCTGTTGTGCCATGTGGGTTAGCTCCCTAGCTGGGATCAAATTCAGGCCACGGGGGTGATTGCTCTGTGACTTAATCCTTAGGCCACCAGGTTGCCCCACCATCTCTGGGCTTTCTAACCCATTCCATTGTTCAATTGGTCCATTCTTATACTGATATAACACTACCCAATTACTATAGCTTAATAATAAGCTTGATATCTGGTAGTTTATGTCCTTTAGAATTGTTCTTATTAATAGGTTAGTTATTCTCATCCAGTTGCATTACTGTATACATTTTGAAATTATCTTTTGATGAGATTTTCATTGGGGTTGTGTTAAATCCCTATCCCAAATTGGGAGTAAATTAATGTCTTTAGAATGTTGACTATACCAGTTCATTAATATCTCTTCATTTATTTAGCTCTTAAATTTCTATTACTGTTTTGAACCACTTTATGTTTTAAGGGTATTGCCCATCTTTCTTTAGCTATACTCCTAGTTGTTTGAAGTTGTTTGATGCTCTTATACATGCGTCTTTAAAATACATATCGGGGGTCTCCTTGGTGGTGCAGGCGGATGAACACTGCACTGTGAAGCTGTCCGCAGCCTCTGCAGTGCAGGTTTGATCCCGGCCAGCTGGGAAGAATCCCACATGGGACTGCAGACCTCTCCTGTCTCCCCCATTGCTCCCCTCAGCAGTGTATTTCGTCAGTTTGCCTTGTTCTGTTCCCCAGTCTGTCTCTGGTGAATCCTCTCACCCTCCTGTGCATCTGGCCTGTACCCCGGTTCTTGTATAAATAAATCTTTAAAATAAAATAAAATACATATCATATACAAAATAAAACACCTGTTTATTGCAGGTATGTAGAAACACACTTGATTTTTATATATTGACCTTGTAACTAATGACTGCTAATTCACATACATATTTTAATAGTCTTGTATAGATTATTACGGGTTTCCATATGCACAAATTACCTACTAAGCAGTTTTTACATTTTCCTTTGCAATCCTTATGCCTCTATTTTTTTTTTCCTGTTGCATTGGCTGAGACCTTTAATATATAACAGTGAAGGGAAGTGATCATAGTGGGCATCCTCTTATTCCTAATTTCAGTGGGAATGTTTTCATGGTGTGGCTGTTCAATGTCATGGTTGCTGTGTTTAATAAACATCCTATATCAATTTAAGCCAGTTCCTTTACATTCAGAGTTTGCCAAGAGTATTTTCATGAATAGAGGTTGTGCTTGACTCAATAACTTTTTTTTTTTACTTTTTTTTAATTTTTATATTCCCCATACAATTGCAACCCCGATTTTGACCCCAATTCCTCCCTTTCACCCACAAAGAGTGTCTCTGGCTCATAGTTGTTTGTTGATTTTGATTTTTTTTCTTTCTTATAGTTACTCTTTTTCCTGGTCCATATTTAGGTTTTCTAGATTCCTGCTATGAGTGAGACCATCCGGTATTTTTCTTTTTCTTTCTGGCTTATTTCGCTGAGCATGATCCCTTCCAGCTCCATCCATGTTGCTGCAAATTGCATGTGTTTATCTTTTTTGAATGCTGAGTAATATTTCATTGTGTATATGTACCACATCTTCTTAATCCAGTCATCTATTTTGGGGCATTTGGGTTGTTTCCAAAGCTTAGCTATTGTAAATTGTGCTGCTATAAATATAGAGGTGCAGATGCTCTTTGGAATTAATGTTTCTATGTCCTTTGGGTAAATACCTAGGAGTGGAATTGTTGGATCATGTGGAAGCTCTATCTTTAGTAGGTTGAGGAATGTCCATACAGCTTTCCACAGTGGTTGGACCAGTTTGCACTCCCACCAACAGTGCAGGAGAGTTCCTTTCTCTCCACATCCTCGCCAACATTTGTTGTTGCTAGTTTTTTAAATATGTGCCATTCTCACTGGTGTGAAATGGTATCTCATTGGAGTTTTGATTTGCATTTCCCTGATTGCAAGTGACGTTGAACATTTTTTCATATGCCTGGTGGCCGTTTGTATTTCCTCTTCGGAGAATTTTCTTTTTAGCTCTTCTGCCCATTTTTTGACTGGATTATTTTCTTTGTTTTTGTTGCGTCTCATCAGCTCTTTGTAGATTTTTGTGATCAGTCCTTTATCATTAGTGTTGTGTGCAAAAATGTTCTCCCAGTCGGTGGGGTTTCTCTTTGTTTTGCCTATTGTCTCTCTCTCTCTCTCTCTTTTTTTTTTTAAGATTTATTTTTATTTATTTATCTGTCTATCTATCTATCTATCTATTTATTTATACATTTATACAAGCACTAGGTATAGTCAGAAGTGCGGGAGGGTGAGAGAATTCACCAGAGCCAGAGCGGGGAGCAGAGCAGGCAGAAGGACTGAAGTACACTGCTGAGGGGAGCAGCGGGCGGCAGGAGAGGTCTGCACGCCATGCGGGACCCTCCTCCATTGGCCGGGGAGCAGCCGGGGATCGAACCGGCGCTGCAGAGGCTGCGGGCAGCTTCGCAACCCAGCGCTCAACCACTGCGACACCGACACCTGGGAGGCCCTGGCTATTGTCTCTTTTGCTGTGCAGAAGCTCTTTAATTTGATGTAGTCCCAGCTGTTTATCTTTGCCTTCACTATCACTGCTTTTTGGGTGATGCATCTATAAAGATGTCTTTGAGGTGCATGTCATGTTGACTCAATAACTTAAAGCAACAGTTGTGTAGAATGCCAGACTCTTGCCTCCACTCCCCATGTGCTTTGTTTCCCCTCCCTTTTCAATTTTATACAGTTGTTCCAGTTGTTTTCTAGGTTTGTATTATTGTAAAGTAAGCCCTCATTGTAGGTGGTGGTACATTCTACTTATAATATTTTTGTCTTCCATCTATATAATGGGAACAAAACTATAAAACAAACTCACAGAAACCCACTCAATTGTTATTTCTTTAACCTATATTACTTCTTCCTGTTGAGTTTTATGAATACATCCTTTTTTTTTTAAAGCATTACTACCTCCAGAAGAGGAAAAACATACTCTTGCTGCTCCAAGTATATGCATTATAGAATCATAGAAGAGTCTGTATTTAAATGTATCGTTTTAAGGTCTAGAATACTGATTTTACCTGCTCTTTAAAAAAAAGAGAGAAGAAAGAAAAGAACAAAATTCCAAGGAATAAAGCTGACATTCTTTATAAAAAGCCCATAGGAATGCCTTCCTTTTTTTGAGTCCTTTGGGAACATGTTATCCTCTTCATCTCTTAGTCATCCCCTTCTTTTGTGTAAAAATTGGCAACGCTTTTCTGTCACTCCTACCTCTTCTCTAAGAGTCATAATCTTTCATGTAGTCCCTACACTCAGTAGTATTAGTCAGTGGTATTAGACACTGTAATCTTCAAACTCATACTTACTAAAAGGTAAGACCTCTCATGAGAGGAAAGGCCGGTGAGCTCTCAAGGCCTGAATTCTAATGCCGAGTCTATTACCAACTTCCACGGTGGTGTTAGAAATATAAATTAATGTCCCCAAATCTTATTTACATCCTCTGAAAATTTGAATGACTGGACTTGTTCAGGAAACAAAAACAAATTTTATTTCAAGGACCAAATAGTAAATATTTTGAGCTTTGTGGGTGGTCTGGTCTTGGGCTGCAACCACCCCAGTCTGCCATGGTTACAGAAAACAGACAATAAGTAAACAGGTGGGCACAGAAATTTGAATTTTATATAATTTGCACACACCATAAAATTTTTTTAAGTTCTGTCAACCATCTAGACATGTAAAATCCATTCCTACTTGTTTTGTCTCACAAGTGCTGGTTTGCCAGCAAAAGAAATCATCCCAACTAATTGATTGTGTGGGGCTGTTCCAGAGCATTCTGTTAGGCATTGGTGTGCTCATTGCTTTAAAATATTTTTCTATCCCATGGACATTGTTCAAGAGAAAGTTTCTCTTAGATCAATTAAGAATAAGAAAATGAAAGTTCCCTCCCCTGCTCCCCCCACTTTATTCCTTCCCTAATGCTTGCCTTATTATTGTTCTTCTTGCCTGAATAACTTCTCTTACTATTTCTTGCTGGGAAGGTCGACTAGTGATGAATTTACTCAGTTGTTTCTTGTTTTTTTTTTTTTTTTTTTTTTTTGTCTGAGAAAGTCTTTGTTTCCTTCACTTTTTTACAGAATTCTAGATGGTTGGATTTTTTTTTTTCTTTTAGCATTTTAAGTATTTCAGTCCACTCTTTGTCTCATGGTTTTTGATGAGAAATCTGCTGTAACCTTTAGCTTTATTTTCCCAGAGGTAAGGTTGTTTCCCTCTGGCTTCTAAGATTTTTTTTTTTTATCTTTTTTTTTCAACAGATTATTTTTACAGGCTGTCAATAGATGTAGTGGTTTTGGTTTTGGTTTTTCATTTATTATGATTAGTGTTTTTCTGATCTTCCTGTATATGTAGTTTGGTGTATGTTAATTAATTTTGGAAAGTTTTCAGTGATTCCTTCAAATATTTCTCCTGCTCTTTTCTCTCCTCTCCTGGTAATCCAGTGATACTTTTGTATACCTTTTTATATTGAAAAGGTATTGTATACCTTTTTATATTCCAAGAATTTTATAATTCTTGGAAAGAATTCTGTTGTTTTCCAGGCTTACCGATTCCTTGGCCATTTTGAGCCCATCAAAGTCATTATTCATTTGTTAGTATTTGAATTTTCTCATTTCCTTTCTTTAGAGATTATTTTTCTTTTAAAGAAGAGTTTCTGTCTCTCTGCTTGCATTGCCATCTAATTTCTCATTAGAACCCTAAACATATTAATCATAATAATTCAAATTTTCTTGTTTGGTAATTTCAACATCTGTGTCATAGGAGAGTCTGGTTCTGACGATTGCTTGTTTCTTCTGATTGTGTTTTTTCTTACCTTTTTAATAAGTCTTCTAATCGTGCCAAATATGATGTATCAGGTCATAGGAACTTAGGCAAGTAGATTTTTAGTGTGAGGTTTCATGTCATTTCATTGAGTTAGGAGTTGGGTGTGTTTAATGGGTGCTGCAGCTTTCAGAGCACAACCTCAGCCTCCTCCTGTGTTCTTGTTTTTGTTTCCCCTCTTGGCTCTTGGTTTCCATAAGTACTCCTCAGAGAGTTTAGGTCTTAAAGGTCTTTTTGCTGTACCCACTGTTATTATCCTGGACCCCTGTTGGTGTGATGGTAGGGTGGACGTGAGGAGCGCTGTCCTATTATGTTCCAATTAAGAACAAAAGTGAAGCAACTTCCCTTTAATAAATGCAGTAACACTTCCCTTTATTCAATAGGAGGGAGCACAAAGCACTTGGTGGTTTTTAGATGGGGCTGTCTCAAGATGAGAGGCTTTTCCTTTGCTGGTTTCTATTTCTTCATTGAATTTTAAAGTGAGTCCATCAACTAATATTGTGTGTGAAGTTTGAAAGAAGAGATGGTATGAGATGGCCAGTTCAGAAAGGGAGAAAGCAAACTTGCTAGGAAACATTTCAGATTTGGTGGGCACTGTTGAGTAATTCATTTATAGTTTGTGTTCATGAATTTAAAATGTAGCTCTCAGCTTGATGTGTGATTTCTTCCACTCCCCGTCCCCAAAGTGTTCACCAACTTGGATGTGAGCTTAGATATTTGGATATGGTATGAATATGGTGAGGTGGCTATTCAGTGTTGGAATTATGCCAGGAAAGGAGGAGGTGAGAGAATTGAGAATATGTGCAACGGAGTGATTATAATCATGGAGCCAGTGAGAGAAGAAAGTAAAAGCAGAGGGAGAAGTAATGGATAGTAAAAAGGTTTGGGGCGGAAATGGATTGGAGGCCTAAATTAATTTGAAGAATGTTTGCAATGTATGTAGAGTAAGTGAACTGGACAGAGGGAAGGTAGACAGACTGGGGAATGCTTGTATTAGAATTTGAGGTGGTCCTGTCACTGGTGATGACAAAGTTTAGCTTGTGGCCATGTGTTTCCATGAGGCAGGGAGATGGAGTTAAAGGTTTCAGGTGAAGAAATAAAGGAGAAAACAGTTTTTCAGTGAAATCCTGGACTCTGATGTTAAAATTACTAAGGCTGACAAGAGAGCAAAGTATGGAGGAAACCTCTGAGAACTGAAAGTCAAAGTCACCAGGAAATGAAAAGACATAGCAGGGGAAGGTGAGATGGGTAGCAAGTGGCAGATCCAGATAGTCTAAGTGTCACAGGAGTGGAGATTTGCATAGGAAGATAGAAGGGAAATTGTTTGAAGCACTGATGGAGAGCCAGGAGGATGCTTACCTTTCTTCCTATTCTTGACATATGTGGGATGAGGACAGTAAGGGCATAGGGTAGGGGATGTCCTTGGGGGAAGCCAAGTTTCCATTAAGGTCACAGAATCTCACAGTTCAGTGAGGAGACAAAGACACAGTAGTTCATGCTATCTACAGAAGAGTAGTTCAAAAGGCAGGAAGAGTTGGTGGTGACTTGGTAGGGCCAGGGCGTGTCTAGAACAGAGTAGAGTTGAGTCATAGGGAGAGAAGATGCCTGGGTGGGCCTGCTTTGAGTAGTTGGCAGTCCTGCAACAACAGGACTGTGGGGCATATCACACAGACAAACACTTCTTTTGTGTGAACGACTTTTCTACTTCTCCCTCCAACCTTTCTAGGACTTGCTTAATGTAAGGAATGCAAAAATATTTTTCTTTATAAGCAGCTTTGGTAGATTAATTTGGGTTGTCAGGCAGCAGTGATAACCTAGAGAGGATTGTATGAATTTATAGGTCTTCAGGTAGGATTGGTTTGGGGACATCAACTTCATTGATATATTAGGATGCCCAAGAAGAGAAGATTAATAGAGGACCTACTATTACAGTTTGTATATGTATCAGTGGTATCCTGTACTAAGTACTTTATAAATAGTGTGTGTTTTCTGAGTACTTTCTATTTAAGTATATACTTAAATTTTATATATTTACACAATTTTGTTTTAAGTACTTTATATAGGTGATTTCACCCAACCAAGATAGACATGTTAGAAGGTGCATGGGAGCTGGAGTCAGTCCTGGGTTTGACTTGTAGTTTCTGTTTTTTAAAGATTTATTTTTATTTATTTATGCATAGAAGAACTGGGGTGTAGGGGGCTGAGAGGATTCACCAGAGACAGAATGGGGAGCAGAACAGGCAGATTGACTGAAATACACTGCTGAGGGGAACAGCCAGCAAGACAGGAGAGCCTGCTGTGCCATATGGGTTAGCTCCCTGGCTGGGGATAGAACTCACGCAGCAGTGGCTAGTAGCTTGATAGCATTGACACTTTAACCCCTGCGCCACCAGAGAGGGCCTTGACTTGTTGTTTCTTCACTGAAAAACTATGTTGCTTTGGGAAAGTTACCTATGTTTTTGATCCTTAATTTTTTCATCTGTGGTGGGAATAATAGCCACCTGTTACAGCTACAGTGCCTCACCGTCTGGGTGATTCTGATGAGCAAGGAAGGCTGAGAACCACTGATAGATGGTAGTTACTATTTGTTCCTTTATTTAGATAAGGAAAACAAAGCTCAGAGAGGCTAAATTAACCAAAGCAATAAGTTGCTCTTGGTCACAAGCACTGAGTGGCATGGATTGAGGGCACATTCTTTGATGTCAGAACCCTTTTCTTATCCATTACAGCAGGTTTCTGCCTCATACAAGGAAGATAGAGGAACCATCTCCACACCCAGCATGACTGCCCAGACAGTGGGCAGCATGGACATGGGAGGGGATCAGGCAAAAAGGTGGTGGCTTCATGGAATGTGGAGGCTTGGGTTAGTGGTTCCCAAGCCTAGCTATTCCCCAAGTCACCTGGAGAGCATTTAGATTATACTCCAGGGACTACCGGAACCTACTGGTTTAGAATTTCTAGATCATGGAAACTGGAAACACTTTTCTTTTGAATGTCCCCCAGGTGATTCCAAAGCTGCTAGTTTGGTTCAGATCCTTGGACCAGCTTTTGGGAACCACTGAATTCTAACTGAAGTCCTGAATTGATCAAGCAATAATATCCCACTAAATACTGGGTGCCTGCATTGCCACCAAAATTGACCCCTAGGGGTTGAGCGCTATCATCTTGACTTCAGATTTTTGGTGCATTACATGAAGCAGATCCTCAAACTGTCACTGAGCATCTAAACTTTGAGTATATAGGAAATGTCAAGTTGGCAGATTCTGCTCTAAGAGAAAGAGTTATTTGTTCTTTAGAGCTGTTGTTCTTCCTTCTTCCCCCTTGAGGTTCCTGCCCACTCAGTAAGATTAGAGCTATATAAACAAGCTTGTACTACTGAGCTCGCACATATCTTGTAAATTTTGTTTCTGAAGTGCTTTAACAATGCTGATGTCAGAAAAAAAATCCATTGTGTTTTAATGGACTAAGGCAAACAATGTGAATTTGATAAAATATGGAAGAGAGGAAACAACATCAACAGAAATTTTTACTTGGCAGCAAACACATTGAGACTATGTTTCAGTCAAGGTTTGATTACCTCTCCTACTAGATATTTCTTGCTTTGAAGGCTGGGCACAGTGACTGGCAGGGATGATGTTTAAGGCTTTTAGCTGCAGGTGACCCTGATGTTAGTGTCATTGTGGTGTGATTGCAGTTGGACACCTCTTAGTGGGAGTATCAGGATCCCCTGAGAAACTGGTCAAACAGAGGCACTGACTCAGAGACACTGAGTCAGAATACCCCAGGTGGGGAGGGTCCTTCTTCAAAGATCCTGATGCCCAAGTCTTAGGAATTTCACTTGGTCAGACAGTAAGGAGAACAAACTGCCCATGAGTTGCTACATTCATTCTGTGCTCGGGAATTTGCATGCCTTGTTTTATTTTATCTTGCAAAGCAACTCTGCAAAGCAGAGCATTCATATCTTCTGGATAAAGAACTGCAAGTTTAGAGTGGAACAGTCAGAATCTTTGGTGTGGCCAGAGCTGAGTGCACTTCCTGATCTGACTACAGAGCCCTTTTCCTTCACTCAGCCTTGAGGTCCTCCCTCCCTGCTCTGCTCAGCATTGCAATCTGTTGGAGCTTTGGCTTTGCTTGTTCCTAAGAGGCAGGCATGACAAAGGCACAGCTGGCATTTGTAACTGCAAGCTACAAATGTAGTGTAAGTTTGGAGTAAATTGCATTCTTGACTTTCAAAAGGTTTACTACTCAGAGCTTGAGTCATAAATGCTTGATTGTGCCGTTGTTCACAAGGGTCTGTCCTCACTACATCTTCTACCCGCCCACATACTCCTTACTTTAAATTGCTCATGGATTCCAAAAGTGTGTTCCTGAGCGTAGGGGTGGCCTGTCTTGATACATCCTGGGGAACATCTTCATGTGTGAGTCCAGAGACCAGGACCCTTCATGGGTGGGTCTTGGTTGACAACCTCTTTCTTGAGCAGTTTTAGGTGAGATGGGGTGAATTCAGGGTGGTGTGGGTGCAGGCGCTGGGCAGTTTAATGGCTTGTTATCCACATGTATGCTCCAGAAGGAGAGTACTGGACCTTGGTGGAATCTCATCAGTTCTATCATTCATTAAAAAAAATATTTGAGTACCTACTGTCTCAGGTTCTGTTGTAAGTGCCAGAGATTGAGGGATGAAGGTATCTTCTTTGCTCCAAGAATAAATGTTGAGTATTGCAGCACTCAGTGGCAGGTGCTGGTGTTATAGGGATTGCTCCTGGGAGGCTTGGTGAGTCTGGAGGGGAGGCTTCCCAACAACAGTTCTGTGATTCTTGGAGAAGTTTAGCAAAGAGTAGGTTATAGGCACTGATGATGGCAGAGATGTGGCATAGGACATTCTGGTGAGTCTTTGAAGGAAAGGTAGAAATTTGAAGTTCTGGGATTTTAGGTCAGAGCTAGAGGGAACACTAAGGATGCTGGGTTTATAGCTCATGTCCTAATGTGGTCCAGAGAAAGTTGACTTGGTTCTGACAACTAGTGGCAGATCAGGTGGAAATGCTAGTTCTCCCCATTCAGAGGACCGTCTCCTATGTCGGGACTGTGCTTTGTGACAGATACAGAAGCAGAAGCATAGAGAGGTGAAGTGTCCTGCCCCAAATCACAGAGTAAGTGGTGGGGCCAGGATTCGGGCATACATTTGCCTGATGACAGAGGCCAGGTTATAACGATGAAGCTGTCTTGTCTCAGAGATTGTAAAATGCATGGTCTTAACAAATTTCAGTTGTCCTAGTGCCAGTGCTAAACAATTATAGGAAGACATTATTATTAACATGTGTTCTTTCTACTGCACTGTTGTTATATCTTTTCAGGAAAGCACTCACATCCTCCAAATATTGAAACAAAAGTCCCTGAATTATTTACTTTGTATTTATGCACATATAGTATATATAAATACCAGGAAGTTTTTATTTTTCTCTACTGCTAAGTTTAAACTGCTACCCTTTTATTTCTCTAGTACTTAATCTATTTTTTATAAAAGATTTTTAAAATTTTATTAATATAAGAACCAGGGTACAGGTCAGATGTTGGGGCGGGGCTGAGAGTATTCACCAGAGACAGAGTGGGGAACAGAACAGGCAGACTGACTGAAATACACTGCTGAGGGGAGCAGCAGGCGAGACAGGAGAGGTCTGCCACGCCTTGTGGGCTGCTCTGCAGCTGGCGGGGGTGGAACCGGCGCTGCAGAGGCTGCAGACAGCTTCACAGTGCTGCACTCAACCTCCTGCACTCAACCTCCCTCTCTAGTACTTAATTTAAAAATAAATATTTCATACTATATTGTAATATGAAAATTTATTCCTTTAATTTCATGAGCCCCAACTTTGCAGTGAATGAATTTAATTAGAACACCCTTGCCTTTGTAGGTTTGGCATCTAGTTCTTTCTAACATTTGTTGACATATGGCCTAAAAAGTGATTTCATCATGATTTAGGAATGATTCTTTGTAGACATAGAAAAGTTAAAGGACTTGTCTGAGTTTCAAAGGAGTTGACAGAACCAAAAATACAAACTTTTCTACCACAGACTAGATTCACTAAATTCTTAACATAGAGACTACCTGTATTCACTTACCAGTCTAAAGTCCAGATGGAACCTCAGCCTGTTTAACAGAGAAATGTTTCTGTTGTGGGGGTGCAAGGTGGGTGGCCAGGGGAAGGCGAAGGGAGGGCTGACATGATTGTTTCTAGGTCATTTCCAGCCATGCTATTATAACAGCGTTTTCTAGGTGGAAGATAATGTGCTCATTAAAGTGAACGTGTTCATTTTAAAATAAAGCAATAGAAACTCAGAAATGACTCTGTTACATAGATAAATGAGCATACATAAATGGACTCAATTTTTGTTTTTCATGCTCTGTCATACTCTGTATGAGGCAAAAGAGTAGGCAAATAAGTAGTTTAAAATGAAGCAGTATGTTGTTCATTTTCTTTTAAAAGTCACTGGTTAGAATAATAATATGTTTCCATGTAGTGCTTTATGCATAGAAATTCCCATATTATGATGTGTACAGATAACAGAATGATGTTCTTTATCTCTTCTTGTAATCTAACTTTTAAGATGCATTGCAATTTATAAAGGATAAAGAAAGCAAGAGACATTATTCGAATGGATATTTTGGACAATTATTATTATTTTTTTAATATTTTATTTTATTTTATATAATTCTTACATCATTTTTCATTTTTGCACAGTGTATGCATTTTCATTTTGGTTATATTCCCTGTACAGTTCCCACCCCCCTTATTTTGACCCTGATCTCTCCTCTTCTCCCTCTCCCTTCCTCCCCATTAGTGTGTCTCTGGTTTATAGTTGCTTGTTGATTTTGATTTTTCTTTATTATAATTAGTCTTTTTCCTGGTCCCTTATTTAGGTTTTCTAAATTCCTATGAGTGAGATCATCCGATATTTTTCTTTTTCTTTCTGGCTTATTTCGCTGAACATGATCCCTTCCAGCTCCATCCATGTTGTTGCAAATTGCATGAGTTTATCTTTTTTTGATTGCTGAGTAATATTCCATTGTGTATATGGACCACATCTTCTTGATCCAGTCATCTACTTTTGGGCATTTGGGTTGTTTCCATAGCTTCGCTATTGTAAATAGTGCTGCTATAAACACAGCAATTAAATGATTAGTATAAACTTCAGATTCTTGTCTCTTCCCCATCTTCCACCCAAATTTCTTTTTATGAAATGACCTTTGGTACCAACTTATTTTCTGATAAAATGTTTACTGAGTTTTTATTTTAAATTGAAATGGCCTTTTCTGTCAAGTATGGTATTTATAAAAGTTTCTTTGATGAAAAGCCTGTGAGTTTTGTGCAAATAACCCAGGCAGGCTCTTAGATTAGTGATAACATTTGTGTAGGACTTTTATGGCTTTATATGATACTTTTACACTCAGCTGTTTGATCCTGACCTGTGAGGACTCAGTGGAATTCACCTTTGCTGATGAGAGTGATGTAGAGGAAGGTGCCTTGTCATGGTCCTGAGCATGTAGCAGGCATACAACATGTTCGTTTTAAAAGAAGAAAGTTCAAATCTTGGTGTGGAGAGGTTTTTTAAATTGCTTGAGGTCATATGGCACACATAGTGTCACAGCAAGAATTGAACTTGCTTCTTTACTCAAAAATTCCACATGCTGTCATTGTCTCTTGTTATCTTTTTAGGCTTTTGAAAAGGTCAAATTAAAAATAATCTTTTTTCCTCATGGACGTAAAATGGACATAACATAAAATTAACCATTAAAGTGTGCATTTCAGTGGCATTTAATGCATTCACACTGCTCTGCACTCATCACCTCTATGTAGTTAAAAAATACTTTCATCACCCCCAAAGGAGACCCCATCTCCATTATACAGTCATCCCATCCCCTCCTCCTACAAGCTGTTGGTAACTACCAATCTGCTTTCCATTGCTATGGATTTGCCTATTCTAGATGATTTCATATAAGTGAAATAATACAGTATGATTGTCATCATACAATGCATGCTAATTATACAACACATGCTATCATACTCTATCAGAAATGCTATAATGAAACACTCCAGAATGGGTGGTTTGTGAGCAACAGAAATTTATTGTCTTGGTTCTGGAGGTTGGAGAGTTGGAGTCTCAGATAAAGGCAGATTTGGTGGCTGGTGAGGACCTGCTTTCTTGCTTATAAGTGACCTTCTCATTGGTCCCCACCTGGCAGAATGGAGCTCTCTGAACTCTTTTAGGGCACTAATTACCTCCCAAAATTTCACCTCCTAATACCATCATATAAATTTTGACAGGACATAAATATTCAGTCCATTGCAATTACCTTTTGTGTCTGCTCTCTTTAAGTTAGTGTATTTTTTCCAAGTTAATCTATAATGTAGTATGTATCGTGTGTTATTTCTTAGGGCTGAATTATATTCCATTATGAGGATAGATCATATTTTGTTCATAATTTGATGGTCATTGAATTGTTTCCATCTTTTGACTTTGGTGAATAGTGCTGCTATGGCCATCCACATTCAACTATTTGTTCAAATACCTGTTTTTAGTATACACTTTTGGGAATATGCTTAGTATTGGAATTGCCAGGACATGGTAATTCTGTGTGTTTAACTTTTTGAATAGACACTAAACTTGTTTTCTTTGGTGACTATACCATCTTACATTCTTGCCAACAGTATACCAGGATTCTGATTTCTCCATCCTTGCCAATGCTTGTTATTTGAGTTTTAAAACATTATTATAACCATCCCACTGAATATAATGTGCTATCTTCTGATAAATTATTCGTATCTTAATGCATAGAATTAATCAAAAAATGAACTTTGATAAGATAAAAATCAGCATCAAAATGATTGGTTCATCAGTGTGCAGGAGATTCTTTAGGACTCGCATACGATTACCCCTAAGGTGCATGTTACTGACCACAAAACAAAGAACATGTGGCTTTGAGATTAAGAAGATGTATGTCAATAACACCATAATCATTTTCTAACTTTTTAAAATGCTGCCTAAATTAATGAGGAGAAATAAGAAATGACATCATGTTTTGTTTTCATGCCACCTGCAAAAAGATACTTAGTTCGCTGCATTTCAAAACTTTCTTTAATTTTTTCATGTCTTAATGGTCTATTCATTTATTTTTGCAGGGTGAGTGAAGATACTGAGGATGGCTCAGGGACCCGGGGAACCGAAAGCGGTGGGGACGGCTGACCCAGAGGACAATTCTCCGAACATGATAGTCTACCGCAAAGTAAGGCATCTGATTCAAGGCTGCCAGTGTGTGTGCTTGTGATCTGTGTAGGGCTGACTGATGGTTGACAGCTCAACACAGGTATTCTTCCTTGACTTCTAAATGAAAATCATGTTCTTCTCTTATGTTCTTATTCTCTGGTGCTAAAATTCAAGGAAGTTTGCTTTTGCCATATTTAGTATTGAACACTTGAATAAGATCATGTGGTTTAATTTTCTTTAAAGACTGCCTAACTAATATAGATGGAGACAGACTCTGCCTAGGGGTATCTCTTGTGGTGTAAAGGCCTTAGCGTAACATTTATGAATCGAATGTTCTCTAGGCCCACGGTGTACACAAGCTCTGGTGTACTAGATGCTCACTGTCAGCAGGAGACATAAGATACACACACATGGCTGCAATAGAGACAGTGATAATTTCCAAAAGTGACATGAAGGAAGTGTTACGTAAGTGCGGAATGCTTCCCAACTCAGCTAATTTCCCACCTTAGATTATTTCCCACCTGATGTCTCTGAACCCCATTTTAAAGGATCAGTAGGACTGCTTTATGTGAAAAGCAGAAAGAACAACATTGCAGGAGAGATGTATCCTGCAAAGGCAAAGAGCTGAAGAAAGAGAAGAGCAACAACCTGAGCCTGTTATCTTGGGCATAGAAAGAAATACTAGGAGTAAATAGAGGTAAGATTTTGGGAAGAGTGACTGCATGGAGTCAGATTTTAGAATGTTCAACTACAGGCAATATAATGAAAAGCATTTGTGCCGGGAGTGGTAGAAACAAAATTTCTTGGGGATTCTTACCCCCTTGTGTCAAATGTATTGTTCCCAGGACAGATTGGAGACTCTGGGCGGCGTGGGGTGGGGGTGAGGGGGTGTCAGTGTTTCTGCCTCTGTGAGAAAAGTAAGGAGGATGTTAATCTAGTAGAGGGAATACCCATAAAAACAGAGGCACCTGAGCAGAGGGATTAAAGAATCTGAATTAAAAATGACTTGGAAATTGCATGGAAATGAAATTAGGAAGTGAAGGTAGAATCAAAGATGACTGGGTCTTTGACCTTGGGTGATAAAAAGGCATGATGCTACTAATTCAACTGGACACATTTAGAAAAATGCATTTTAAAGGAGGAAAATATGGTGCATAAGTTTTAGTTGTGTACATGTTGAATATCAGGAAGAAAACGGTGCTTTTTACATACCTTTTCAATGTTGGCATTTTTGTGAAAATTTAACCTAACTATATTATATATTAATAAGAAAATGAGTTAATGTTGATTGATTTTGCTAACTCTGAGTTGTCTGCTAGGGTCTATGTGTTCTGCAAGCCTATGCTTGATCTGTGTTAGTCATATGGGCAATGTTGAGCTAGATATTCCTGGATGATCAATATGGTGAATTTTTCTCTTTTCCTTGCAAAAATAGAACTCTCAAACTATTCATTTTCTGAGTCCCAAATTCATTAATCCTTTGCAAGAGATGGTTAGATAACTCATCTTGAAAATAGATGCTTATTAAGTTGTAGGAAAGAAAAAAATAGGTTAATGGGGACAACTAATAGGTGAGGCATACCGAATAATAGGAAGGCATTTATTCATGATTTTCATCTTCATCCACTCAAAACTGGGAGACACTGTGCCGAGTTCATAGGAACATGGACTTTGGGTTCAGATTTGGGTTGAAATAGAAACTCCCACTTTCTAGCCATGCAGCCTTGAATCAGCTATTGAACTTCTATGAGTCTGTTTTTTAAAATCTATAACAAGGAAAAAAAGGTGGGAAGAAGGATAGTACCTCTTTACTGAGTTGCTGTGAAGCTTCATTTATAGAAGGTAAATAAGACATTTGGCATCCTGCTCAGCGTGGATGGCGTGGACGTGTGCATAATGAGCACTTCATGTTCTTTTATCTTTAGGTCTTGTAGAGACAGTGCTACTTGGAAGGGAAATAAATTATAAAATGTATAATTGTTGGTGCTGTTAATAAGATGGCTAATGTTCATTTATATAGCAAGTTGCCTTTTTCTTAAGACACAGAAAAACAATACAAATGTTTTTATATTATTCAGGAGATTACAAATCCATGGATTATTAAAGGTTAATAAGAAATGTAAAGGTCAGACAATCCAAACACCACTAGGATGTTTGGCATTATGTTGAAAGGAAAAACTTCCTACAAGTTTATGGGAACTTGATTTTTATTTTTCAGGCAATAGCAGGGAATACTTTTTTGATTTTATTTAGTAACCAAATTGTTAGTTGTAGGTCTGTAGAGAAATGACCACTAGCCATTTGTTTTCTATATTGGAAATAGATTTGCTCCCTCATAACAAATTTGTGTGGGGGGTATGTATATGTTTGTGTTATTTGCTATGTAGTTAATTCCCATGTATTCAATCTGTTAGAAGAGAGAAGGTACAATTATTGTCCAATATGAGCTCAGGACCTGGAATCATTTAAGCCAGTTAATTTGACTAGCTAGAGCCATGGTTGTGTTTGAATCATGGGATGTTTACCTACCATTACCTAGTTCCCTATTCCTAATGCTTTTGGCCACAACCAGGACTGACCTACTGCAGGACATTATCCTCAAGAAGTCAGTAAAGTTCAAGTCTTGAAACCCAGGTCAATTCTAAATATTTTGTATAGAAGTCCTCTTGTGCAATGATTTATTCAAGGTCATAGCTATATGACCAAAACTCTTATAGATGTTCAGATGTCTACAAGTAAAATTGACTTTTAAATATTACACAAATTGTGTTTTCATGTTGGTTGTTTCTTTCTCTTGTTTTCAATGTGAAATTTTTGCTTGGACTGTGTTGTGTTGATTCAGATGCTGACATTTAAAAAGCCAAATCTAGAGAAATGGAACTTTTGGGTAAACTTCTGAGTAATAAGTGGGATGATGGTGTCCATAATGCTGTTATGACTTTAAAATGCCATTTAGGATGGTAACCTTCTGACTTATGAGTAATGATGGGTAGGTTTCCTAAACCCACACTTTTCAGAATACTTTTCATTCTCTTTTCATGTTTCCCATGTCATTAACTGTGAGAAGTTGTACTTTCCCAAGGCATGATTTATTTATTGTCTTGAGCAGACTTTCTAATTTAGTTTTCCATCTTTCATATTCACATTTTGGATTGGAGGTGTGTATGAAAAATGTATTGGTCACATTAAAAATCTATTTAAAAGAAAACCTTAATTATTCATGAAATCACCCTTTCTTAACCTTTTTTATATTCCTGGTTCTAAAAGATCTTGGGTCATTGAATTGCTCAAGGTGGAGATGATATTTGAACCTGACTATATACTTCAGGTAATTTAGGGGAGCTTTATAAAAATGTTCATCTTCGAAGGACCCCTCTACACCCAACTCAGCTGGATCCTAGGAATTTGAGTTTTATAATATTCTTAGGAGTAATCTGATGCCCAGCTTATTTTGAAGAATACTTATTTAGAATCTTTTACAATATGTGCGGCACAGAGTAAGTGTGGCATGGAACATGTGTGGCAAAATAACGGGGATGCTGGTGTTTTGAAGTGGGTTTTGGACTTCATTAACTATTTGTAGATCTCTCAATATGTAGACTAGGCTCTTTTCATAGAGTCAGAATGAAAGGATCTTAGCAGCTCCTTCCTAGGTTTTTCTAATAAGACCTTGATTTAATAGAAGAGAAAACCAAAATATGGAAAAGATAGGTAAATTGCTTAAAGTTACTCATCATTTTCCCAGTGAAGCTATGATTGTGTCCAGGTAGCATGGTCTCTGTCTGTGACCTTTCTACCATTATGTTATCTATCATTCCCACATCGCTGGGACTCAATAGCCGTTGTTTATGTGAAATAAATGAAAAGGCTGTGCAGCACATATTTGGTTTTCATGTTTATTTATGGAGATTTGATGTGGGCTAACTTTATTTTTTTTTATTTTTTTTTTTATCTTAAATTTTATTTTTATATTCCCCCATACAATTGCAAACGCCCCATTCTGACCCCAATCCTTCCCCTCCGCCCCCCACCCCCAAAAGTGTCTCTGGTTCATAGTTTTTTGTTGATTTTGATTTTCACTTTCTTATATTCATTTTCCTGGTCCCTTATTTAAGTTTTCTAGATTCCTGCTATGAGTGAGACCATCCGGTATTTTTCTTTTTCTTTTTGGCTTATTTCGCTGAGCATGATCCCTTCCAGCGCCATCCATGTTGCTGCAAATTGCATGTGTTTATCTTTTTTGAATGCTGAGTAATATTCCATGGTATATATGTACCACATCTTCTTGATCCAGTAATCTACTTTTGGGCATTTGGGCTGTTTCCAAAGCTTAGCTATTGTAAACAGTGCTGCTATAAACATAGGGGTGCAGGTGCTCTTTGGAATTGATGTTTCTTAAACATTTGTATTGCTAAAGCTCCATTTTACTTGCTATTGGTCTTATGCCTTGGCTAAAGACTTTCTGATAGGTTTACTTTCTTACATAACTGGGCATTCTTTTGAGTAAGTGTAGCTTGCTTTCTGACTTTAATTCTCTGAGTGGTGTTAATAATGTCTTTTGATAAATTTCCAACTGGACTGGTAATTTTATTTGATAGAACTTTGGGTGATTAGATGGTAGGTAGACAGAGAAAATTGTAGCTTAACTTGGGTCAAGAGGCCGTACAGTATAATAAAACAGCTTGCCTAGAGCTCTGAGAATCTGCTCCCAGCTCCCACACTTGCTACTTTGGCTCCTGGCTGGGGGACTCCATCTTCCTGGCCCTGTTCTTATTTTGTCTTTTCCCTTTCCTCCTTCCTTCCCATTTACAAAATACTTCTTACACAAAAGAATGTATTTAGTGTCCGTGTAAGGTAGAAGAGAGCATAATAAAACAAATCATGTGTCCCCACCAGCAACTTAATAAATAAAATATTATTTTGGCTTCATTTTATGTTCTGAAAAGAGAGGGGATTGGACTAGATAATATGTAGGTATCTTTCACAATGATTTCAAAGTTTCATGCCATAACTTTTTGATCTTTTAGAACTTAGTACATTGATTTCAAAACAATGTTGTGAGACTATATGCATGTTAAGGGTCTTTTGAAATTTGTGGAAATATTTCAAAAAGTACTAAGCAACCGAATTTGGATAGAGATTAAATCCAATATAGACAGGCATCAGAAGGAAAAATTTTAGTTTTAGTGATTCAGCAGTTAGAGTGTCTTCTTAGTTTGATAACCTGTTTCACTGACTCATAAATAACATTTAAGGTATCTGTACAGTTATAATTTTTTGCAACACTGATTGTAAGCTATACAGGTAGCAGGATTGGTGTTTAAATAGCAACACTGGACACTGTCAGTAAAATATAGGGATGAATTAGGCATGTTATTAGAAGAAGAAAAGCCTGTGATCTTGTATCAACATTCTTACAGTTAAGTAGCCTTGTCATTGCTGATTTTCTTCATCCATTAGTTTCTGGCTGTGGACTCCTTTTATGATGGAATTTGGGTCTAACCATTGTGTTGCTATATGATACCCCAGGTCACCTTCCCTAATCACCTAAGACCCTTGAAGTCTTGGGCAGTAATTGGTTTAGGTATATTTCCAGAAAGTAAATGGAGCACTATTTTCAGAACACAGGCAGTGATATACAGCAAGAAGAGAAAATCTAACCTGGAAGAGGTTAGGGCTGTGGAGAGAGATAGGAATAGGGTATTGTTTTGTAATTAACAGAAGGCAGTCATAGAGACCAGCACAATTGAGGAGAGGTGAACCTGCAGGTCCTGGTGACTAAGACATGATGAGGATTATAAACTATTTAATCATCAAGTGCATATTGAGTGTCATTCGTGTGCCAGACTAGGCATGCAAGACGAGCTTAGTTCTCTAAATAAGCCCATAGGTTGGTGGGACCATCGCCATTCTGGTAGAGGGTGATGAGGGCCTGGGAGGCAGAGGGGTCTGGGAGGAGTGAAAGGGGTCACATAGCTCACATCAGGGGAGAGGATGATGATTCTGTAGAAGATGCTCAGATCTGTCTTAATTCTTGAAAGATGAATAGTAATTTACTTGGCAGAGAAGGAGTGGAAATAGTATAGGAGGTAGTAGGGAGGGCCTGCACATGAAAAGGGGCAGAGTTGTGATGTATTTATATATATATATATATATATATATATATATATAAAATATATAACATATACATATATTATATAAATATATAACATACACATCATATATACTGCACATTATATTATATATTATGAGATATATAATATACTATGTATTGTACTATATATTATATATTATACTATGTAATTATACTGTGTACTATATATTATATAGTATCATATATTTTATATATATATTTTTTAAAGACTTATTTATACAATAGCTGGGGTACTAGCCAAAGGTGCCAGAGGGTGAGAGGATTCACCAGAGACAGATGGGTTGCAGAACAGGCAGACAGACCAAAACTGCTGAGAGTGTAGCAGGCGAGACAGGAGAGGTCTGCTGCACCATGTGGGAATCTCCCTGGCTGGCTGGAAATTCACCCTGTGCTGCAGAAGCTGCAGACAGCTTCACAGTGCTGCATTCAACCCGCTGCACAACCGGGGAGGCCCTATTAAGGGCCCTATTAAGGGCCTCCCCGGTTGTGCAGCGGGTTGAACGCAGCACTGTGAAACTGTCTGCAGCTTCTGGCAATTTCAAGTGGCTGTTTTCATGGAACAATGTTTCCAAATCCATGAAGGGTTGAAAAATAAAGCTGGGGAAGTAGGACCAGACCATGAAAGATCTTATACACCATGCAAAAAGTTTGGATGGTGTTGGGGTGTCTTCCCTTTGTGCCCCCACATCCTTGCTGCACCCAGCTGCCTGCTGCTCTTTGCCCCAGAAGCCAGCACTATGTGAACTACGGCATCCTGTGACCTCTGGCTTTCAACTGGATTCAGTCAATGGAAGCCTGGGAAGAGATGGGAGGAAGGAAAAAGAGCAAAGTCATGGTATTTCTTCACCTGGCTTCTTCTCTGGAAGGTCTTGCTCTGGCTGTGTCACTTAATGTCTTTCTTCCTCTCAAGTGGTCCACTCTCTTCTATGGGTCCTGATACCCTTTTCCTTTATTAAGTCTTTTGAACCCTCAGGGAAGTTCCAGTTTGTGTCAGTAAACTATGGCTATGTAAGGAATTACTCCAAAACTCAAGGGCTTAAACACAATATTTATTATGTCCCAGTTTCTGTGGTCAGTAATTTATGAGTGGGCAAGGTGGGGCCTTTGGCTCAGGGTCTCTTACAAGGCTATCATCAAAATGTTGGCTGGGATTGTACTTTATCTGAAGGCCTAATTGGGGAAAGACCCAATTCGAAGCTGGTTAACATGGTTGTTGACTAGATTCAGTTCCTCAAGGGCATCTGTTCTTCACTAGTATTCTCCAGTGTTGTTCCTCACTCCAGTTCCTCCCCATGTGTTGCTCTGTGGGGTGGCCTGCAACATGGCAGCTCATTTCATCAGCATGAGCAAGGGAAGAGGCTGGGAGGGGGGTGTTGGTAGTGGGAGTCTTACTGTTTTATAGGTTAATCTTGGCTATAACATCCCATCCCTTTCAGTAGGAGCAAGGCACTAGGTCTACCGTGGGGAAAGGGATTATATAAGGGCATGGGTAATAGGAAACAGAAATGGACTGCTGGTGCTTATGAAGTTGTGGTGCCTGAGTTCTTCCCTGACTCAGAGATTCCTGATGATCTCCTTATGGTTCTTCTGTATCCTGTGGCTGCTTTATACTTGGTCCTTTTTGAAATAAACCTTCCTTGGATTGTCTTATATTATGTGTGCCATCTGTTTACTGATAAGGCTCTGACTCATTTAGAAATTATCCCCCAAGCAAAGGATGCCACCGAGACCTTGTTTTTCTTCATAAGGAAATACCTTATGAAAGGATTTGAAGCCGGAAAGTCTTATGTTCAATGTGAAGAACAGGTGGAGGGAGGGTGGAAAGCTAGGGCTTTAGGCAGGAGGATAGTTTAGTGATTTTACAGCAATTGAGGTGAGGGAAAAGTGACATCCAATTGGTGGCAGTGGTAACAGATGAAGGGATGCATTTGAAAACTGCTTAAGAGGTTGTATTAACAGGATTTGGTGACACTTAAGATTTAGGGAGGATGTGAGGGTGAGGAGGAATGTGGAGAGGTCTTTTTATGAGGTTATAGCTGGGAGTTATTAAAAGATCTCTTGGGACCAACAAAAGGTTAGAACAAATAATCATAGAGCTGGGTTGTCTGCCTGCCCCTCTCCTCCCTGTATGTGGGTAAATTAAGAGGGTCATGAAAGAGATGGCATTTGTCAGTTCAAACATTCAATGGATTTAATAATCAATAAATTTACCTTTTTTGTTTATACAATTCAAACCTTATTTAAATTGTACAATTACCTTCTGCTAATCTAGTGTTCATCCAAAACCATATAATTGACTCCTTTTATGTTACTCACCTTCACCACTTCCCCTTAACCTTCTTGTGTGTTTGGTGTGTTCATTGGTTTTGCTTCATCTCGCACATATGAGTAAAGTCATGCAGTATTTGTCTTTATCTGACTTACTTCATTTAGCATAATCCTCTCAGTGTTCATCCATGTTGTTGCAAATGGCAGGATTTCATCTTTTTATGGCTGAATGGTTTTCTGAATAGTTTTGTGGAATAATACATATCTTTTTATCTAGTCATCTGCTGGTGGGCACTTAGGTTTTTTCCAACTTTTGGCTATTGTGAAAAATGCTGTGATGAACATGGGGAGGGTGTGCAGAGATCTCTTCAAATTAGTGAAACTATCCACATTTTATTATCCAGTTATTCTTTCATAATATCCTTTGCATTCTTTAAAAAAAATAGCCCAAGAAAAACTTGAAAACAGGCAAATCACTATGTTTAAAGTAAAAGCTTTTTGGTTTTGAACATTTAGGGCTTTCTTTCATTATTTTTTGTCTGTGTCTCTTTTTTTTTTTTTTTAAATGTTAAATAAAATTCCCAAGGACTAATTTCAGAGGGTGTTCTGGGTGACTGTTTTAATTGTATAATCGACATTTGAAAATTTATTTCATTATATATTTTGAAGGGTTTTTAAATTACCTTAGGAAAAAATGGTTTCCTATGTTCTTTTTCTGTACTTTTTTAAATTTTTTTTAGATTTATTTATTTATTTATACAAGCGGTGGGTATAGTCAGAAGCGCAGGAGGGTGAGAGAATTCACCAGAGCCAGAGCAGGGAACAGAACAGTCAGACTGACGAAATACACTGCTGAGGGGAGCAGCGGGCCAGACAGGAGAGGTCTGTTGAGCCATGTGGGACCCACGCAGGTGGTCAGGGATCAAACCGGCACTGCAGAGGCTGCGGGGAGCTTCACAGCCCAGCGCTCAACTGCTGCGCCACCAGGGGAGGCCCTTTCTGTACTTTTGATCCCTTGTCTGTTTCATGTTTCAAACTCAAACTTTGTCAATATTCTCTACAGACCTATTCTCCAGTTCATCAATTCTTTTCTTAATTGTATCTAGTCTGTGGTTAAACCATCTCATTGAATTAATAACTTTAGTTTTTTTTTAAGTATTAAAATTTTAGCTTAATTTACTTTCATGGTTTCTAGTTTCCTTCTAAAGTTCTGTCATTTAATTAATTTCTTAGCCATGTTAGTCATTGTTATTTTAAAGTCTCTACCTGATACTTCAAAATCTGTATCATTTGCTGGACTGTTATTTTGTCTTTAAAAATTTTTTCTTATGTTTTTAACTAAGTTCTGGACATTGCTTATACAGTAAGTATTGGAGAGATAATTTAAAGCTCAGAGGAAATGTTATCTTACCCCATAGAGGTTTTAATTTTTTTTTCTTTTCTAGACTAGGGACATATTATCTTAATCTAAGTAGATACAGAGATTATATATAACTGAACTTTAGTTCTTGTTAGTGCCAGTATATTTCTAGATTGCCTTTGTTATTGGGAGTCATTTCTGTTCCCAACCAGTACTTTGGGTGTTCATTCAATCCCCTCAGCCTTAGTGAGCTCTGACCTTTGATTTTTGCCCCTTAAGCTCCATGAGACTGCTGAAAGCACAGAAAACTTTTCAGTTATACCTTTTGCTTAAGAAACTGAAAATCCCTTGAAAGGAAATAGCAGCTTCAATTGCTAGGCTCACCTTAGCTTTCTTCTTTCATATTGTAGCTTCACAAATTCTTCCTCAGTTGCTCTCCAATGCCCTCAAATATTTTTTTTTAAAGATTTATTTATTTATTTATACAAGCACTGGGTACAGTCAGAAGCGTGGGAGGGTGAGAGAATTCACCAGAGCCAGAGTGGGGGAGCAGAACAGGCAGAAGGACTGAAGTACACTGCTGAGGGGAGCAGTGGGCACGGCAGGAGAGGTCTGCAGGTCATGTGGAACCCTGGCCGGTGGCCAGGGATGGAACCGGCGCTGCAGAGGCTGCGGGCAGCTTCACAGCCCAGCGCTCAACCGCTGTGCCACCAGTGAAGGCCCATCCCTCAAATATTTTTAACAAAACATTTTCCCGTCTTTCTCAGCAAGAGAGTGTTTCTGAAACATTAGTTAGCCATTGCCAGAAGTAGAACTTCAGATCATTGCCTTTGAAGGAGATGGGTCTGTTTCTTATAACCTCTGTTTACTCTCTAATATGTTTCAGAAAGGACATTTCCAGAATGATTTACTGGTCCCTGGTCATGGTGGAAGAGATGAAGAAAAGTGAGAGAAACTTTCAGTGTGTTTAGGAAGCACTGTTGACTTGGAGAGTGAGAGAGAGGGATTTGAGGCTAGTGTCCAGGATTTGGGCCAGAGTGGTGGATCACCAGTCACTGGGGAAAAATAGCAGTCGAAGATGCCACTGAAACGCTGTGTCATTACAAGAACTGAAAGACAGTTATTCATCCCAACCTGGCTCTGCAATCTGAAAAGGGGCCAGTGTCAGGCAAATATCTCTTATCTGAAATAGATCTGAAAAGAAGCCTTATTTGGAGGAAATCTTACTTGGCTCCAAAAACAGTCAGGAAGTAGCTTATATCTGTCAGTATAACGATTCTGACCATTCCTGTATTAGTTTTCTAAGGCTTCTGTAATAAATTACCACAAGCTGTGTGGCTTTAAACAAGAGAAATTTATTCTCTCACAGTTCAGAGGGCTTACAGTCTAAAATCAAGGTGTTAGCCAGACCATGCTCCCCCTGAAGGCTCTAGGGGAGAATTCTTCCTTGTCACTAACTTCCTGTGGCTACAGCAACTATCCTTGGTGTTCCTTGGCTTGTAGCGCATCGCTCCAGTATCTGCCTGTCTTCACACGGCCCCCTTTCTTCTGTGTCTACTTCTGTGTCTTCACAGGATCTTCTCATAATGACACGGGTCATTGGATGTAGGGCACACCCTACTCTAGTCCAGTTAAGACTTCCATCTTCACTTTGCTCATTACATCTGCAAAAATTCCATTTCCAAATAAGATCAGAAACCTACAGACTGGGTGTTAGGATTTCAACATATCTTTTAGGAGGACACAGTTCAACCATAACAGTTTCTATTTTGTCTCTGTCTGAAGCTTCATGCTTCTTGCAAATACCAATCCAACAGTGTATGAATTGAACTTCTACTTCTGGCAAAGCATTGTACTTCATTCTCGACACACTGTTATGTGGGGGCCATAGCACATGTTTCCTGTCCTAGGCAACTTTACAATCTAGATGGGAAGAACAAGAGTGGCGTAGGATTAAGGAAGAAAATTCGTACTTATTGATCACTCACTATATACCGGGTACTGTACCAGGTTCTGTACACACAGGCAATCATTTAATTATCAGACAGCTTCTTAGATAGGTGGTGGTGATCATCCTATATTACAGATAAGGAAACTAAAGATCAGAAAGATAATGACTGGTAAAAATAACTGGTATTAGGACTTGAGTCTAGGTTTGCCTTATTGTAAAGTCTGCAATTTTTTTTTTAAACAAATTGAATTATGTAAACAAAGGAACAAAAAGCATATCTCAAGGCTGTTTGTAATTGATTTTAGAAAGGTTGATGTAGGCAGCCTGGGCTTACAGAGAAAGGAGAAATTTGAAGAGGAGTAACTTGAATTGTGTCTTTAAGAAAGGGCAGGTTTTGGTCTGTCAGAAAGAACTAAGAAAAGATTCTAGGTGATAGGAGTTGTGTGAGCAAAGGTGTGGTGATAAGAAAACATAATCTGTATTTAGGAGGAAGTATATTTTATAATACTAAATATAGGAGTTATCCCTAATGTAATAATAGTCTCATTGTTCATGTGGAGACCCTGAAGCAATAAAACATAAAATATTTTTAGTTCTGAAACTCACATGTAAGGTATTGGTAAAACTAAGCTTTCTGCCAACTGATTTTCTTTTTTCCTTTTCTTTTAAAAAATAATTGTTTTCATCTTAAAAGTATCAAAGCCTGAACAAAAAAATAAACCTCACACATTCTTGGGCCTCCCTGGTGGTGCAAGGGGTTAAGAAGCAACCTATGAAGCTGTCTGCAGCCGCTGCAGCACGAGTTTGATCCCTGGCCAGGGAGATACTCACATGGCACAGCAGACCTCTCCTAACTCTCCCGCTGCTCCCCTCAGCAGTGTATTTCAGTCAGTCTGCCTGTTCTGTTCCTCACTCTGTCTCTGGTGAATCCTCTCACCCCTCGCCCCTCTTGCCTGTACTCTAGTTCTTGTATGCAAAAATAAATAAATCTTAAAAAAAAAACAAAACAACTCACACACTCTTATCAGGCAAATGTGACTACAGTTAGCATTTTGGTCTATTTCCTTCTAGTTTTTTAATTTGTAATATACATATGTAAATATATGTGTCAGTACATATATATGTTAAAACATATATTAATGTAGTGGGTCATCATAGTATACTATTGTATGTGTTTCCCTTTCATATTTTCAGCATTAATCAGTGTCATCATAATCACAGTTTTTTTTTAAATTTTTTTTAATAGAGGCATGTTTTATTTTATTTATTATTTATTTGTTTGTTTGTTTGTTTGTTTATACATGCACTGGGTACAGTCAGAAGCGCGAGAGGGTGAGAGAATTCACCAGAGCCAGAGCGGGGAGCAGACCAGGCAGAAGGACCAAAGTACACTGCTGAGGGGAGCAGCGGGCGGCAGGAGAGGTCTGCGCGCCATGTGGGACCCTCCTCTGGTGGGCGGGGAGCAGCCGGGGATCGAACTGGCGCCACAGAGGCTGCGGGCAGCTTCGCAACCCAGCGCTCAACCGCTGCGCCACCGGGGAGGCCCATAATCACAGTTTTAAACATTGTATAATGTTCTAAGTGAATAATAATTAAATTAATAATTTAATTATTTGGTCTCTTATTTGCTATTAATAATGAAACTAGGATGCCTAGGCCAAAAGGCATGGCTTGTGTCTCAACTCCTGATATAAATGGGTTCAGTACTGGTTTCTACATATACAGAATAGTCTTCTTTGGGTTGTCAAAATTTGTGTCATTGAACTACAGAAAGAGAGGAAAGGGGTTGCTAATTGGAGACAGGTGTTTTCTTCAGGTGTTTTCCCTCTAAAGCAGACCTCCGCCTTAGTGTCTGGCTAGCTTTGCAATATCACCTTTATCTTTAGAGCCTCAATGCTGGGATACTCAGAAATTTTCAAGTTGGAGCCTCTCCAAGTCATTTGCTATTTCATCCTCTATTTGTTTTTCTTAAGCAACTAACTAAATAAGAATAACATTTCAACCTCTTTCCATTCCCCATAGCATTTTTCCTGCTGTACCAGTCTGCCTACAGTTTAACCATGGGTTGCTTCTTATATTTTAAAGCTAAATACAAAAGCACAGTTCTGAGAAGCAGCCAAGTTCTGCAGCCAAGTTTGAAGAATAAAACTTTAAAACAGCTCTTCTGTCACACACTTGAGAAGGGAGGCAGGCTTTGCTATAAATAAGTCACATTCCATTTCTATCTCATCTTTTGCAGGACTCTTGGGTAATGCTTTTTGTACATGACTACAGTGTTCTCTAACTGCCCACTCACCCCCTTCAACCTTCCATTTTATATCTCATTTTATTTAAATGTTGGGTGGTTGTGGGGTTTAAGGACTGTACATGAGAGAGTAGAGAGTAGCTCTTCCCTTTTGTTCTGTAAGGTTAAGTGTTATGAGATAAAGAAACTTATTGGAAACTACACTTTATCTGTGACAGTTTTAGCAGCTGCCTGTATTAGTTTCCTCTTGCTGCTATAACAAATTGCTATATTCTGTGATGTGTGAAAATTATGCAAAATTCAATGAGTGACTTAAATTTATTCTCTGACTTTTCTGGAGGTCAAAAGTCTGAAATAATTTGCCTGGGCTATATTCTTCCTGGAGGCTCTCAGAGACAATCCACTTCCTTCCTTTGTCCAGCTTTTTGATGCTGCCCACATTCCTTAACTCATGGCCCGACTTCATTGTGGCCTCTGCTTTGGTGATCATATCTCTTCTCGGACCTTGATCCTCTGGCCTCCATCTTACAGGAAGCTTTGACAACATGGAGCACACCCAGATAATCCAGGATCACCTCCTCACCTCCAATCCCTTATCTTAATCACACTTGCAAAGTCCCTTTTGCCACATGAGGCAGCACATTCAGTTTTTGAATATTAAAATGTACATATGAGGGGGAGGGGGCACTATTTGCCTACTGTATTGCCTATTTTAGAAAAGGAAAGGCGAAATTATTCTGGAATTTTATCTTTTTCTCCATAGCTATGGAGGAGATGTGCTGAAGGATTGTTTTTTCTTTCAGTGTTTAGAATGGTAGATGTGTGGCAACCGAAATTAAGTTTGGAATATCCGCTTGGATTGGCTGAAGTTCATTTGAGAGAGGAAAAAAGGCCTTTCAGTGACTGCAGTGAGGATGAGAAGGTGTCTTGGTTAACAACCTTCCTCCCCAGATCCTCACTGTGTGGCCAGATCAGACCCTGCTGGGGCACACACAAGCCCTTCCCATTGAGGGGAAATTTCCAAGCAGGTGCATTAAAAATAAATGAAGGAAAACCTCCCTTACAGTAGCCCTATACAGAGTGGCTTCCATATCGGACTGTTTATCTCTAGTTATTTTATATTCTAGAATATATTAAAATAATGGAACTGAATGTAATTACCAAGCATTTTCCTTGTGGTTAGCTGACCAGTACAGTAGAAGATCATAACCTTGCTTTTTTTTTTTTTTTTTTGGTCAAACCATAGGGGCAAAGTGTGCTCCCTTTAGCCTGCGGGGAATATACCAGTCTGCTTCTTGACTCTCCTGAGGCCCCCACTTCCCACTCTTTTTCAATAGGTGAGGAACCATGACAGATGATGGCCAACAAAAGGCGCGTGGGTGATGGTGTTGGCAGTAAAGCTGTCAAGGGAGAACATGACCCTTGGTGCTAAAATGACTCAGGGCAATGAGCCCCTTCAAGGAGCTCATTAAGGAAACAGATGACAAAGCCTGTCAACGAGATATGGGAGTGAGCTCTCCCTTCCTGGAAGGAATTATTAATATCAATAACTTCACTGCCTTCCTGGGAAGGAGAGGTCAGTAGCTGAAGAAAAATCTGCTGTGACTGATGAGCTGCTACAACTTTAAGACAGTGGTCAGCAAACTACTTGCCTTTGGGCCTAGTCTGTCTCCATGACAGTTTGTGTAGCACTGGAGCTGAGGACGGTTTTTACTTTTTGAAACATTTCAGAAAAAAATCAAAAGATAAGCTGTATTCTGTGATATGTGAAAGTTATGCAGAATACAAATTTCAGTGTTCAAAAATCAAGTGTTCAAAAATTAAAGCCATATCATTGGTTTATTAATTCTTTATGACATTTTTTTGCTAACACACAGGAGTAGCATATGACAGAGATTGACCATATAGTCAAGAAAATTCTAAAATATTTACTAACTGGCCTTTTCCAGGGCAGTTTGCAACCTGTGTTATAAAGAGTTTGGAAGAAACTGAAGAAACATCTGCAAACGTCCTTGATGGGACAGTATTTCCATAGGAACCAGGACCCAGAAATTCTGCATAATGCAGACTCATTTCCAGGGACCCACAGAATCTAACTGGGGAATGGGTAAGACAGCTCGGACTCTAGCCCCATGCTATAAATACTACACAGGTCCTGCCATTCATCCTTTGAATATGTTTCCTTTACTGAGGGGTCACATAGGTTCTACCAGTAGATTATTGATGAGATTTTGTTTGTTTTAAGTAAAAACCACACATCGAGTTGCTGGAATTGTTGGCTGCCTGTTCTGAAATATCCTACTGGGATAAGCACTAGCTCCCTACTTTTCAGGTGTGGTGTTGAAGTAAGTGATGCTCACATCTGCAGGACTCCCCTTGTCTCTGCATTGGGCCAGTGCTTTGGCACATGGTTGCTCACGCTGACAGCACGTTTGCAAGATCATTGCTGTTGCTTCCACTCTGCCTGTGAGGAGAGAGGGTCTTGCAGTGGACGCACCTGTGTCAGTGTGATGCCCCTTCATTGAAGACCATGCTCTTCTCACAAGACCTGGAAGGAACCGGTCATTCACCTGGGGAACTGCTTAATTCTGTCCTTTTCCTTGGAAGAGAAGGGTTATCACAATGTCATAAGCAAATTACTCTAGTTCCTGAGTTCCAGTGGTCAGGCATCACTTCCATTGGTGGACATGTAGGTTGCTTCTCTATGTAGGCCATTGTGTGTAATGATGCAGCCAATATGGGAGAGCAGATAGCTATTTAATATACTGATTTTTGTTTCCTTCACTAGATACCCAGAAGTGGGATTGCTCCATCATATAGTGCCAGTATTTCTCATTTTTTGAGGAAGCTTTATACTGTTTTCTATAATGATGACATCGATTTTAATTCCCACCAGTAGTGTACAGCCTTCCTCATCCTCAGCATCCTTGCCAAAACTTATTATCTCTTGTCTTTTTTTTTATAATAACTACCCTAACAGGTGTGAGGTGCTAGCCCATCGTGGCTTTGGTTTACGTGTACAAGCCATGATTTGGAGACAACCAATGTATTTGTCAAAGGATGGAGAAAATGTGGTATGTACATATAATGGGCTATTGTTTAGTCACAAAAAGAAGGCAATCCTGCCACTTGCAACAACATGGATGTCCTTAGAGGACATTATGCTTAGTGAAACAAGTCAGAGAAAGGCAAACACCATATGATCTCACCTATATGTGGAATCTAGAAAAAAAAGTTGAACTTTTAGAACCAGAGAGTAAAATGATGTTTGCCAATGGTAGGGAAATAGGAAAATGTTGATCAAAGAAGTACAAATTTCAGATACAAGATTAATAAGTTCTGAGGATTTAATATACAGCATGATGAATATAGTTAATGATATTGTATTGTTTAGTTGAAATTTGCTAAGAGGATAAATATTAAGCATTCTCCCCCACACATACACAGAAGTAATTGTTAGGTGATGGACGTTTGATAACCTTATTGTGGCATCTATTTCAATATATATCTATACACCTATATTCTCTCTATATACATGCACACATGTACATATGTATATATATCAGACAGTCACATTGTATATGTTAACTATATAATTTTATTGATTATAGCTCAGAAAATCTGGAAAAAAGTTAACTGCTACTTTATAGTTCCTTCCAATACTCCAAATGCTTTTAATATATTTGTGAAAGTCCTATGAAGTATAGAAGGCAGATATTATTTATTTCTACTCTGAAAATGAGGAAACTGAGACTCAAAGAGGTAAGAGATTTGTCTAGGGTCAATTTGCTTTGAGGGACAGAGCCAGACCTTCTAACCTGGGGCCTGGTGTCTGGTCTACTACTTCCGCTGGCTTCTCCATGAGGCAGGGTCATGCCTTCAACCCTCAAGCCTTGTCATTCAAACTGACCTCAGCAGAGGACCACAGTCCAGGCATTTGCTATTTAGGTTCGTCTAATGCTGGTCACTAATCGACCTCCAAAGACCAACTGCACATGCTAGGTGTTTTTGGCATTGCTTTAAAATCGCCTAAGTTGAAGACAGCATTTGCTGAATCCCTTTCTCTTCCGCATCACCACATCTGTTGCTTGTGTTTCAGCCCAAACAAAACAAAACAAAACTAAAAATGGATTCCCATTCATGTTCCCTTTACCACTTGGCTCCAAATGAGGAAGGGCACAATGCTTGTGTTGTGCTTAGAAAAAGGCTGAAAAATTGTAGGCAAAAGCATGTTCAAAGAAAGATTGTGTTCTGTAGGACACAGGAATATGTCATTAATCGGAGCGGCTGCTTCCAGCTGCACAAGTGACGGAACAGCTCATATTGAGAAAAATTTAAATACTAGAGAAGATCATGTTATAGCACATTTAACAAGTACTCTGTCCTGGTTTTGCCCCCGTCTCTGCACATTTGTTTACAGACTTCGTCAGTGAAGTAGTTTCCTCTGCCTGTCCCCCTTCTCTCCGGCATGATGTCTGTGCACCATCTCCTGCACCCTATTCTTTGATTAGCGATCCCCAAATTACTATCTCCTCTCCAAACTCCAAAGGCCTATATCTAGCTGCCAAAAGGACATCTGTTTGAATCCTTCTCGCTTACTGTAACTCGACAGGTAGCCACATGACTCCTTGCTTGTCTTCTGAAACTCTCTCCCTCTGGGATTCAGTGGTGGGTGTAGTGTCGTTAATCCTGTTGGCGTCTGAGTGAAAACTCAGCGATCTCACCTCTAATGCCATATAAATACTTTTATTTTTTTATGTGTTACATTTTGTATTCAATTCCCTACGATACTGTAAATGCTTGGCACTAAGTAGGCAATAAATGTTTGATGGACAGACCTATTGATTAAACACTCCTACAACATACTTCATTATCTTTCCTAGGTGAGATTTGCTGCCACATGGTCTCTCCTCCTCACGCTGTATAGGCTGTCGCTTGACCTTTGGCTCAAAGATTGCTCGTGTCTCTCTAAGTTTTGCAAACTCAATTTATCTTAGGAATTAAATAACTAGGTTGATCTCTATATCATGTGACAGTTCTGCTACCACATTTGCCTTCTTGCTTTCTTTCTTCCCGTGCATTCCTTTCTCATTCGTATCTGTGAGAGAATGAGAAGAAAGGAAAATATTTTCCCATCTTGTTTTCTCTCTGTCATAATTTCTTTTAACTTTTTTCGTTTTGCAGAAATGATTCAAGTTTATTGTTGAAATAGCAGCAATTATAGAGAAACATAAGTAGGAAATAAAATGTATAATCCCACCTCCTTACTCAGAGAACTATATTTAATGTTTGGAGTACCTACTTCCATATACTTTCCCACCCCCCATATACATATTTTTAACAACAGTGGAGCCTTACTATACTTGCTTTAGGGAAACTTATTTTTATTTATTAGATAAACATGAGAACATGTTCTCATAATAGTAAATATACCTCAAGATCAGGGATTGGCAAATTTTTCCTGTAAAGAGCCAAATAGTAAATATTTTAGATTTTGCAAGACATGTCGTTTCTATTTCAACTATTCAACTCTGCTGTTGTAGTGCAAAAGCAGCCATAGACAATATATAAATGAATGAGCATGATTATCTTCCCATAAAAGTTTATTTACAGCACAGGCAGGGACCAAGCTTGTTCATGGACTAGGCTACAGGTTGCCTATCCTTGCTCTAGAATACAATTTTAAATGGCTAAGCAGTAGTCTACTTATTGAAATATCCTGATTTACTTACCTGATTACAATAATAGCTAATGGTGTTTGTGACCTTGTACTGATTTTGGTACATTGCTAGATTTCTTCTATCTACTTTCTCACTTTTGCTGCCTGTAAAGCTATGCAGTGATGATATCATTGTGTCTATTTAATAGATGAAGAAACTCAGGTAATTTGCCTAATATTAGGTGACTGAATTAGAAAAGATAAATTTAAATTTGCTTGATTTTTAGAGGCCAAATTCTTAAATACCCATATTTTTTACACATATCAGCGGTTATTTCCTTAGGATAAATCCCTAGAATCAAAACAGCAAGTGCTTTTAAGGCTTTAATCCGTGTTGCCAGGTTGATATGTGTGGCTAAGTCTTATTTCTTAGGCGGTATATTTAGTTGTAGCATAGTTGTTCATGTCTCCTTTCTCCAGCTCTCTTGGAATGCCCTGGAGAACTGGCATCTAATTCATTTTTAAAAATCTCCTGCGTGGAGATTTAAACATGGCAGTTTTCCAGAGCTGAGTGATGACATGCCTTAATCCTGTTCTCAGGGATCCTGACTCTGGAAGAAATGAAACCTCTGCTTAGAGTTTTGTTCTTCATTGAATTGTGTCTCCAAAAGCCATGCAACTTTACCTTAGAATGTGACTTTATTTGGAAGAGTTATTGCAGATATAATTAGTTGAGGTCATATAGGAGTATGATGGGTCCCTCAATCCGCTATGATTGGTGTTCTCAAAGGGAAATTTAGAAACACACATGCAGGGAGAATGCCATGTGAAAATTGAAATTTTGCTGCCTCAAGTCAGGGAACTACCAGGGGCCAGAAGAATACCCGGAGCACTTCCTTCCCTAGAACACTCAGGAAAAGCACTCAGACTTCCAGCCTCCAGAACTGGGAGACAGTAAACTTGTGTTGATTTAACCACTCAGCTTGTGGTACTTAATTATGGCTAGCCCAGGAAACTAATTCCAGCCTGATGTTTCCACTTTGTTCACAACAAACAAGATGAGGTGTTTTAGATAATCCTCTGTTAGATGAGATTGAAGTCTCAGTTCCGCGTAAGTCTGTTAACACAGTCACCAGAGTCTTCTCTGTGTCTGAACCCCCTGGTCCAAGCTCCAGCCCCAAGGTGCTCCCAGCCCTGTGGGCATCTTTCGCACCACAAACTCAGCATGTCAAAACTGGACAGTCATCTCCAAACCTTTTCCTCTTAATGCCACTTAATTTTTGTTATCAGAACAGTCGTGGCTAAAACCTTCTGTGATTCCTCCTCTTCCTTATCCCCAATTAAAAAAAAAAATCTAGATTTCTGCCTTCTTTTGAAATACTGGAATATCTGGCACCAATAGACTCTCATTAATGCATGGCAATAATTGACCAGACAGAGAGGGACTAGGCATTCATACAGAGAGCGTGTTCTTAGTGTGGTAGAAAGCACCTGCCTGGACTGCATGCATCCTGCATCATGAGGGGATGCTGGCAGACCAGAGTGCAGAGCGCTGCCCCTCCCTCTCGGGGTGGAAGTGCAGAGCTTCAGATCCTGGGCTGAGTCAGACTGGAGGTTTGCATCCTGCTGTGTCACTTCCTGGCTGGGGGGCAGCTGTGGGGAGGCTCCTTAATCTCACTCGGGCTTCTCCATTTATGAATCTGTAATAGAGATAATAATGGTGCTCACCTCATAGTGGCCTTGAGAAAATTAAATGATTTAATGCATATCAAGAGGTTAGAACCTGGCGTATAGCAATGCTCTGTAAGTGTTCACTCGTATTACAATATATTCAAGAAAACCTCATCAGCATTTATCCAAACTGCCCTGTTGTTTTTCATAAAGAAGGATATATTTACTCCCCAGTTTTTCTTTGCTTCTCCCCATCCCCCACCAGTTTCACACACATTAAGAAATGTGGCATTGGTTTGTACACACAGATGCAGGGCTGGCCAAGCAGGGAATTTGGAGCAAAGCTCCTGGGATCTAACTCGGCTGAGCTCCCGGGTGTCTCCTGGCTGCCAGGTGCCCTGTGCTTAGCTGCCTTCTATGTTGTCTAGGTTCCAGTGACCAAGGGCACAGCTTGGTGACTGGCCTCCTGAGGCCCCCGCAGCTGCTGAGGGGTGCCTCTAATTAGGTACACTGTTGAGCAAGCAGGTATTTATCCTGGAGGCAGGAAGGGCTGCTGGGAATAGCTGCTTACCATGAAATGCAGACAGCGAGTCCACTGATAGAATCATGTTGCCTATGATCTGAGGCATTGGCCAAGCCCAAACAAGCAAACAGTGAGGACCCCCCAATCCATTTGTTTCCATTGTATTTCCCTTGTAGGACCACTCCTAAGAAGAGCTGATTCATTCAGCTGATTTTATTGCCTCAATTTCACCAACCAATAGGTACTTATTTAGCAATTCCTGGGTGCCAGATACAGTACTGGATGTCAGCGATAAATGGAATGAAGGAAAGACACAGAATTTCTGCCTGCAAAGAGTTTATGGTCTGGTCATTGGGAAAGATGAATGAACCAACAGTGCTGGGAGGTTGGGAAGCCATAGATGTGGATTTGGGGATCCCAGTGTTGGGGATCCTGACTCCAGCTAGGGCTGGGACTTGGGGCAACTGAAGGATTATTGTACTTGTCATCACTGGCCTAAAGTTCTTGTGAGATTGAGCTTTGTCAGGATGAGCATTGTGATTTTCTTTGTGTTACTGTCTCTAGTGCTACCAGTGGTGGGCTTGTAGTAGATGCTTAATAATATTTGATGAATAAACTGAGGAAACAAATGATATCTAAATTGACAGTTGAAGGATAAGGGGTGAGCCAAAAGGAAAGAATGTTTGTGTCTGGGGTGGGGTGGTAAAAAGGGCTGGTAATAGGAAATAAAGTGGAGAGGAAGGACATTATTGGGAGGGAGTAGTATGTGCTCCTTGGTGGTGACAAGGACTAATTCTGAGAACTGCCAGCTCATAGGATGGGTTGGTGTTGAAGCCATTTTGGGAGGTATGGAGAGAGCTGATGGTGCAACTAATGCGGTGTTAGTTATTAAGGGTCTCAAACAGAGGAAAGATATGATTTGATTTGATGTATATGTTTTAAGGTGCAGGAGATGGCTGGAAGAGGACAGAGGGGAAGCCATGAACCCACAGTGACGGCCTCAGCAGATGTGATGAGAGATGATGGTGACTGGATAAATGTCTGACAACTGAGATGGGAATGTGGGCAGATTCAGAGGGGCTTAGGGATATGGATTGGTCAGGACCTGGCAATTTTCTGTGGACAAGGAAGGACAGAATGCCCATGTCTGTGGGGGCACTAGCATCATTTACTTTTGTGATGAATAAAGAGGTTGCCTGTGGGAAGTCCAGTGGGTAGTTGCATACGTCAGTCTTAACCTCAAGATATAGGTCTAGCCATTCATCAGCATAAAATCTCATAAATTTCATCAAGTAAATTTCCATAAATAAAATTCAAATGACCCATGAATCTTTGAAATTATGTAGAAATTTTAATGAACGTGCATTATTGTGGAGAGTTGGCCTTGTGTCAGTTTTCCAAAGTACTCATGTTCTTAAGTAAATTAGCACTTGAGAATATGGTTATTGAAGCTAGAAGGAGAGATGAGGTTTTTCTTTTTTTTATTTCTTTTTTATTGAGGTAACATTGGCTATAACATTATATAGTTTTCCAAGCATAGTGAGCAGGGAAGAGAGCTGATGACTGTGCTGGGGGGTCATTGATATTGCAGGGATGGGAGGCACTGTGCCAAATCAGGGGTGGGGGACCAGAGTATGGTGGGGGGGGGGTGAGATGATTTACAGAAAAAGCTTCACTATTTATGAAGCACTTTCACTGACGTCGTCATTTCATGTCTCAGTAACTCAGCTAGATATTTGTCATTTGGCTCTGTGTCAGTGTTCAGTACAAGACACAGACACTGGGCTATAAATTTTAAACAAGAAGTGATTTAATACAGAGAATTAGATGCTTACAAAACCTTTGGAAGGGTGTGCCTCTGAGAGAGATTTCCAGAACAATCTGGGGGTCTGGTTCAGAGTACACTCCTGTACCTGCTGTTTGGGCATTGGGAACTGCTGTGCTGCTGCCACCACCACACTGCTTCTTCACCCTGGGAAAGCTGGAGGAAGGGTACTGGGGTGCTGCTGTGGTTAAAAAGTTGCACATTTCTGTCACCTCCTTCACAGTGGTGAGCAGTCCAGGAGGAGCCAGGAAATGTCCCCATTTCACTTCCACTTTCTGGAACTCCTTGCTTGAGTGCATCTAGCTAGTGGAGCCCCTGTACTCTAGATTCAGGGAAGTCTGGAAAATATTTTTAACTGTTCCATGTTTCTAACTAACAGGTGGGTGAAGTGGAGGTAGAGGAAGGGGTCTTTTTTTCCCCCTAAGAGTCCAGATAGCAAATATTCTAGACTTAGTGGGTCATATGGTCTTTACCATAGCTACTCAGCTTTACATCTCAGTGCAAAAGTAGCCATAGAAAGTAGATAAATGAATTAGCCTGGTATGTTCCAATAACACTTTATAGAAATGGGTGGCAGCTTGGATTTGGCCCATTGGCCATAGCTTGCCCACCACTGGGGTAAGGAAGTCAATGCAAAGTAATTAGTAAGTTCTTTTTACAGATGAGGAACTAAAATCTGGGAGATTCAAGGTCATTTCACTAGTGCAAGTGAAAATACATACTGGTTATTTTGGTCTCATAGCTCATCTTCTTTTCAGCAAACCATGATGCTGAGCCCTTCCTTTGGGGATATTTGTGGTCTAAAAGATGAGACAAAATGTGTGTGTCATTGTCATAGACATTGGTAAAAGCTCCAGGAATGGTCCAAGATGCTTTTGCATGCAAGGTATTTTGGACAGGAAAAATCAGGATATTTCATTGTGGAAGTAGTTTGAGCAAGTTGTTGAAGAAAGGTATGCTGCACAGGTGAAGATGGTTGGGCAAATCAGCTCAAAATACATTTCAAGTGGAGTGAGAAACTTCCAGGCAAGTTTCAGGAAACAGCTAGGCCCAAACTCATTGGAATATTTCGACCTTCTAGGGTGTTAGCAGAGCTAAGACTGGATTGTGGAGAACTTAGGTGTTAGGATCAGGAATCTGGACTTAAAATACAGAAGCACTGGTGATTTTTGAACAGGGCTGTGATACATAACTTCAGGAAGATTTATCCGGCAGAATTTTTTGAAAGTCAGAAAAGACTGCCAACAAGGATCCACATAGGAAGTTATTGCAGTATCTTTGCACAAGGATGCAGAAGCAGCATTTGTGGGACTTGGAGACTGCTAAATATGGGTGGAGTAGATGGATGACTTTGAGAGTGAGAACTGAGAATAACAAAGCTTGGAATGCTAGGAGCAGGAGCTCACTTTTTGTATAGGAAATGCAATGGGTTCCACTTTGGTGATGAGGTGCCGAGGGGCAGAAATGGAATTATTTTGTAGGAAGTCAGAGAGGTGGCCTTGAATTTCAGGAGACAGGTGGTTGGGAGTTGTCACATACAACTAGCTGGAAGAGAGCCCCTGATGGGTGGGGATCACTCAAGGAGGGTGGGTAGTGGAGGATGCCCGCTGCAGAAAGCAGGGGACTTAGGTATCAAGAACTGGGGAAGGAACAGGAAAATGGAGTACAGGCTATGAGCAGAGTGCCAGATGGGGATTATATCAGAGGAATCGGGGTGGGGGGGTTATTCAAGAAGGAATGTCCAGAAGTGCTGGCCACCACAGAGAGGTCGAGGGTTGGTATGCCCAACCCCTTATAGGAACTGAAGGGGTGATCATATAGTCAGATGGTGACCCCCCAAGAGAGCTGTGTGGTAGGTGGTGAGTAAATGTAGGTGAAAGACTGGATTCTCTTGAGGAGTTTGATATTGAAAGGAAGGAGTCGAGAGGATAGTAGATTGAAACTTTTTGTTTTAGGGTTGATTAATTCTTCACTGCCTACATACCACAAATGAGACACATCATAATACATTTTGACTTTTCTCCTCTGACTAGGTCTTCCTAAATAAAGAATAATAATTTTTCTAAAAAGCTGGAAAGAGGAGTCTGGTTGTTTCCTGATTTCAGGATTACTTGTTTGGTCAGTTGTTTGTCTCTGTCTTGACTATGCTCTCGGCTCTGCCTGTGGCCTCTCCTGGCAACCTGTGAGGTAACACACCCATGTGTGCAGTTGTTAGGCAACAGCTTCCAGCCATGTGGCTCTGCTAAATTCGGAACACATATTAGTCCCAATTTAAGTCTTGGTTCAGTAGGAAAATATAAATCCATGCCTTTGAAATTTCAGAGGTTATACGTTTGTGGCTTATAAAATCAGTGTGTTGATGGTTTTGTCTTACCTCACAGGATTCCTTTAAAACCCACTAGAGAATTGCTGTGTAGTGCTGTGAAAATTTAGTTTTCTCCAGGGTATTTTTTTAGAAAAAAAAAATTGGTACGCCCAACCCCACAGAGGAACTGAGTACTTCGCATCAGTGCTTTCAATGATAATAAATAAAAATAACTCACACGACAAAAACAACACATGAAACAGATGCTAGAGTTTTAGGTGAAAAAATTTTTATCAGTTTAAATCAAAGGATATACCAGCTCTTATTTCCTTTCACACCTTGGCCTATGGCGTCCACAACATAATCAGCTTGGTCTCAAATGGGTTATGAAATGGATGCAAGATGAGGTAACTTGGATTAATGTTTTTCTCTCGGTGGAATTCACTTCCTCACTCTCATATTTAAACAGCTCTGTTATACTTAAATGGCCCTAAGCTATGTTTCTCTGGAGCTCTCTAGAGATGGGAAGTGTTACAGTACTCTCACATTTGTATAGAACTTTAGTTTTTTGAAGTGTTTAGGCATCCATTATTCTCACTTCACCTCACATAGTCTGTGAGTTGCCAGCATAAATATTACCATTAATTCCATATAGCAGTTAAAGGAGCTGAGATTCAGAATAGTTAATTAATTAGCTCAGGGTCACACAGGTTGAGAGTAACAGATTCAAGGCTGAAGCTTGTGTTTCCCAGATCTAAATTCATCATTTTTCCCAACGTGCTTTGGGTGGCATTTTTTTTTTTTTAAGATTTTATTTATGTATTTCTACAAGCTCTGAGTACAGTCAGAAGCACGGGAGGGTGAGAGAATTCACCAGAGTCAGAGGGGAGAGCAGAGCAGGCAGAATGACGAAGTACACTGCTGAGGGGAGCAGCGGGTGGCAGGAGAGGTCTGTGCGCCATGTGGGACCCTTGCCTGGTGGCCGGGGATCGAACCAGCACTGCAGAGGCTGCGGGCAGCTTCACAACCCAGCGCTCAACCGCTGCGCCACTGGGGAAGCCCTGGGTGGCATTTTTGACATGTTTTCTTTCATTCTTAATGTTTTGTTGTTTAAGCTTCCTATATTATTAAGTTGGCTTCTGGTAGCACATTGATTGTGGAGGGCCAGGAGCCTCAACCACAGACTTTAAATGACAGTTACCCTTATTGGAGGTTTGGCCTTTATTGAATGGAGGTCTTTTGTTAAGGGTAGTACACATTGAGATAAGAGGCTTGTCAGTCATACAAAAATGGAAACTTCTGGATACCTTGGGGATGGCTAATGATAGTGATTGTGGAAGGCGTTGCAGATATGAAGGACTTTGTAAGTTCTGGAGGCATGGCCATGGAGTATCTGGGCAGATGGATTTTTACATTCACTGGACACTGGTCTTTCTTGTCCTGTTTTTATAAAAAAGCCCATGTTGTTTCTCCCTTAGAAGCAGGTCTTCATTTAGTTTCACTGTTGTTATCTGTCTGTGTGAACAGCACTTTTGTTAAACTGAGCCCTTCTACTACTGCAAAACTGAGTTTCGGGATGTGGCCAATATCTTAGTCCTCAAGTAGTCTTTAAACATTCTTAATCCTGGGAGCTGGCCCAAGAAATTGCTTTTTGTTTTCCTTCTACCACTTAGCATATAAATCCTGAATTACTGCTGACCAAAGATACATAGAGTACAAATCAATAAGCATTTTGTTTCTATATTTTAGGGAATGAGACAATGAGTGAAAGAAAACCCCTAGATGAGGACCTAAAAGTATTGTCATTGTTTTATGGATCAGTAGATCCGAGCCTACTCATTATAAATGAGAATATGACTGCCTTGTCATTACATTGCACTGAAAGAATTTTTAAACAGTTTTATTGAGATATAATTCATATACCAACAATGTGCCCACATAAAATATACAGTTCAGAGTTTTCAGTATATTTCTTTATTTTTTAAAATTGTGGCAATCTATGTTTATATATAATATATATAAATATATAAGACTTTCCATTTTAACCAGAGGGATTTGTTTACATTCACAATTTTGTGCTATCATCATTATAATTTCCAGCTATTACTAACTCCATAAGCTCTTGTTTATGTTCTGCTGATGAGATTTTGCTACTGGGATTTAAAAAATGTGAATGGATATGCTTTTGGCTGGGTGGGAGGGCACTTGTAAATCAAAACAAAAACATTGAACATTTTCATGGCAAAGACAAAAGCATAATTCACAGAGATGTCTAAAATGATCTCTGCAAACATTTGAAAATATAGTCTTAATATATTAATTGTCTGTTTTTCATGTCTGAAGAAATGATATTAAGATTGTCTGATTATTGTACTCAATAATGGTGAAAGAAATGGTTAGAAACATTTTATACTCTTAGTTTCAGTGTGCAATGGAACAATATTTATTGTGGATCATGCAGTAATCTGTATAAAAATTTTTAAAAGTGATTATATTTTGACATGGAAAAATCTCATGCTAGAAGTTTATCCTGAGGGAGCAACAGATAAGTGTACAAAGATGTGTATATAGCAGTGTAATTCCTGGCAGTGGCGGAAAATTGAGAGAAACATAAATGCTCACTAATAGGATATTGGTTAAATAAGTTAGGTATACGCCTATCTGGAAAAATATAATCATTAAAATGAATAATATGTTGTGCCTGTATTAAGAGAGGAAGATAGCCACATACTTTTAAAGGAGAGAAGCAGTTAATAATTCAGCATGAGCCTATATTTTGCATTAAAATCATATTTGCAATGAAAATTGTTTTTAAGAAAAATACAGATATTAATAGTAAACAGTATTCTCTCCCCTGAGTAAAAGAATTACAGGTAAATTATATTTTCCATCTCTTCTCTCCATAATAGACTTGCAAAAATTACCCATATATTAATTTAAGTTTTGTGTTAATTTTATATTCATGAAAAATAACCATTTCCAAAATAATATATTTACAATATCACACACACAAAGTTTATACAATACATATGTACATATGTACAACAGATAATATATATTCACATATATAATATGTGTGTTTTTATATCCAGCAATCTGAAAGGAAATAGTCTATAATCCGATTAGTGATTATCTCTAGAATTTGGATTCATGGGTGATTTTTATTTTCTTTCTTATGCTTATTCTTTACAGGTTTTTATAATGAGATTGTAGCACTCTTATAATGGGAAATGCTTCGCTCATAATGAGAAATAAAAAAGTAGCTTTTAATACTGCAGCCTGCTTGCCTGACCTACTTTTCCATCTACTCTTTAAACAGCATTTGCAAGTAGAGGATTCTTTGGTTAGCATTTCTTTCTCCATGTCTTTCTTATTGCCTTCTTATTTAAATAATCACTATTATGTGTTGAATAGTCATGTGCTTATCCAAATTAGGGGCATTTATTCCAACTTGCACATTTGTTACCAAGCTGTGCATTTTCATTCTGTTCATCAAATTTTTAAAGTAAAGTTTGACCTTCAGGTAAGGCATTTGCAAGCATAGCATCCATCATCTACCATTGTGCTTTTGATTCATCTATTATATGGTGATGTGTCCTCCAAAAATATTGGTATTAAATGAAATCATCCCATATTTACTCCTAGGTAGAGCTTTAAGGTTATAAAATTTACCAGACAGGTAGGTTATGCAAAGAGAAATGCATGGAGCATTTGCAGAAGGCAGATTGCCCATGTGTCTCACAAATCTCCATCCCTTCAGGCCCTAAATTAAACATCACATCTGCTGTCAAACCATCTTGACTCCCCTGGGCTAAGCTGGTGCTGACTTCTCTGTGGTTTTTTGTGGCCCTTATTAAACTATGTTGAAGATGTTATGTATGTCTGTCATCCCATTAGACCTCTAGATAGTATATGTGGTAGCCATCCACTTAGACGTTCCTGATGATTCCCAATTCCTGCTTGGTGTTCTTGCCCTTGACAAATAGATTATGACAGAAGGGATATGTCATTTCGATTATATTATAAAAGGCTAAGTTTTCCATCTTGGACTCTTTTTCTTGCATCTTTCACTCTGTGGAAAGCCGGCTACCATCTTGTGAAGACACTGAGGCAAAGTATGGAGAGAGTCTTAGGGTGACAATGACCCATAAAAATGAGCCTGGCCAGCAATTATGTGAGTGAGCTTAGAAGCAGATCCTCCTGTGGAAAAGCATTCAGATGTCACAGGCCCTGCCATCAGTTGGACTGCAGTCTCATGAGAGAGCTGAGTCCACACCACCCAGCTAGATGACCCGTTTCTGACCTGCAGAAAACATGGGAAACAATAAATGTCTTAAGTGCTCAGTTTTGGAGTGACTTACTAGAAAGCAAAATAAAGTTTGTAATATTTCAGTACTAGGAGAGGGGTACTGATATAACAAAAACTGAAATGTGGTGGAAGCTTCTTTTTAGGTAGCACACAGTGGAAAACCTGTAAGGATTTTGAGGAACACACTGGTAAAGGCTCAAAGTCTCTTGAGTACATTGTTCATAGAATTTGGACTTTGAGGAGGCTGCCAGTGAAGCCTTAAAGGCAAATGAGGAAAATCATACTGGAGAGTGGAAAAAGGGAGAGTCTGTGTTATGTAGTGGCAAAAAATTTAGCAATTCTGTCCCCTGTAGTAATGTAGAAAGTAGAAAATGTCCCTAATGAACTGGGAGATTTAGTTATGGAGATTTCTACCTGAGAGCTGAAAGTACCTTTATTTTTTTTCCCTGCTGCTTATAGTTAGATGGTAAGAAGAGAGAGAAAATGAAGGCAGAACTAGTAAGCAAAAAAGAGCCACGCCTTGCTGTTTTTGATGATTTTCAGCCTCTCTAGATGGTGATTTTGATGATTTTCAGCCTCTCTAAATGTAAAATCTTAAGATTCCAAAGTCATAGGTAGTCTCAGAGTACTAAGCAGTCAGCCAAAGTTCTTCTGAAGGAATTGAGGTTTTGCCTTAGAGATACTTAAATAATAGGGGTCCCTTGGAAGCCCAAGGATAGTGCACTTCAGCAAAAGTCCAAGGTTAAGAAGTAGGCGTGGCTTTTATATAATGGAATGAAGCCTAAAAGGATTTACAGAGGGCAATGTTTTTTAAGAGTGTTATGCTTGAAGAGGTACGATTCCTCTGAAATGAAAGGGATATAGAGAGTGCTAAATGAAAAGAGACCTTTGGGTGGGATAGGAACGTGGGAGATACTTTCTAAAAGAGCAGCAAAGTCTTACTATAAGATGCAGCAATGATACTGTTAGTATTTATCCAATGGGTTTGAAAACTCAGTCCATAAAAGTATCAGCATGGAAATGTTTATATCAACTTTATTCACCCTTGCTCAAAACATGAGAGATTCAAGATGTCTTTCAATAGTAAATGTATAACTAATTTGTGCTATACCTACCTGATGGAACGTTATATAATAATACAAAGAAAAAACTCTTAAGCTAATTAAAGATGTGAATGAAGCTTAAGTGTATACAGTAAGTCAAATAAACAAGTCTGAATGATAAAAAAAGAAAAGAAAGTATCAACAAGTAAGAAGCAGACTGAGAAAACTACTCAGCTGTAAATGCTTGTTACCTTTCATGAAAATAGAAAGATGACTGAGAGGCCCAAACCAAGTCCAGGGGGTGCAGGTATACAACATAGAGAATTATTCTCAGACCTCAACTCAAGACCTGACTAAGGAACTCCCAACATTTGCTAGGCTGGATTTCAGATTGGCTCCCCCTATACGCTTCCCTTTTCCTCCTTTTTGAGCTGCACTGTCTATGGTGGCTGTTCCCTTCTCATCCTGCCATCACCTGTATATGTGTACGCAGATAAGTTGTTGCTTTAGCCGCATGTCTATAGATTGAAAGGAGTCATATTTAGGGACTCATCTGTCAGGGACTGTACTCAAGGGGCCCCCATCTGTACCTAGACCTGCTTTAGATGATGAGAATCTAGACGTAGAAGTAATGCTGTGATGGGGTGAGACTTCTGGGAACCAAGGGAGGGATTGGTGTACATTGCATGCAGAAGAGATGTGAATCATTGGAGCCAGGGGGTGGACTAGGGTGGCTGTCAATCCCCACCCCTTCACAGAGTCTACTAGGATTGGTCTGTGTGACCAGTAGCTGAAGTGATGGTGTGTCATGTTCAAGATTAGTTTAGTGAAGATTGCAGCTTCCATTTTGGGCATGCTCTCACTCTCCTGCTCTCTTGGATCACTCCCAGTGGGGAAAGTCAGCTGCCATATGTTTGTGTCTGGTGAAAGAAAAAAGAACAAAAAAGAAAGGAGGGACATGCCGAGCACAAAATGAAGCGTGACTTCTCACATGCATAGATTTGTGGCAATACTACGCAAAAAGCTGATTTCTTTTGTGGATGGCACCTGTGCCCTTGGTTTCAAGTGTTTGGTTTGTCAATAGTATCATACATTTTTTTTTTCCCTTGGTGATCAAGCTTACTGGAAGTGTGAAATCAGAGAGTGTAAAGCCAGATTGCATACTAGCAAATGATAACACATCATTTTGCAAAACTGGTTTCTTAGTTCGTCAATGGGATATGAAACCAAACTGACAACTAGCTTAAATATATTAAAGTTGGCCAAAGAAGAGTGATTGATTTGTCAAGGGAGAAATGAAACCAAACTTCCAACTAGTTCTTTTCTCTTTCATGGCAAAATTGCCTTATGGCCAATTAATTATGTGACAAAATACCTGCAGTGAAGATGCTTTCAGTGAAACCACCTGGAACTGGTAAGGACACTCAGGCAGCCCGATGGAGAGACCCTCATGCAGAAGAACCTCAGCCTATAGCCAGGTTATAGTTTCTTCTAAGTATACCTTCCAACCCCTATCAAGACTTCAGATGGTGGAGACACAGCTGAGAGCTTGATGGCAGTGTCATGAAATACCATGTGAAAAAGAATTAACAACAGTAGGCCTGAGACGGCTGTCTCTAGAAGGGCCTACTTGCAAGATTGGGTCCTGGCCAGCATTTGGGAACTTGGATTTAGGGAGGTTCCTAAATGAAGAGATGAAAGTGGTGCAAACAATATCATTTATGATAAACACCTGCTTCTATTTGGGAGTCTGGAGTTTTGGTATGTGCTAGACAGAGGGTGTGTACATGAGCAACTCGCAGTAAAAATCTTGATCACTGAGGCTCCAGTGAGCTTCCCTGGTAGACAACAGTTCACAAATAGTTGTCATGATAAAATGCTAGAGAAATTTAGCCCATCTTGTGTCACTCCTTGGGGAGAGGACTCTTGGAAGCTTGTCCTGCTTTCCTATAGACTTTACTCCATGTACTTTTCTCTTTGCTGATTTTGCTTTATGTCCTTTTGCTGTATTCACTCACAGCCATGAATGATACATTTGAGTCCTGGGAATTCTCCCAGTGATCAGTGAATCTGGGGGTGTACTTTGGGATTCCCAATGCAGAGACCCTAAGCCAGAAATCCCTACTCAGAGAATGCAAAATTAACAGTTGTTTGTTATTTTTTAAGCCACTGAGTTTTGGAGTAGTTCCCTCCCAGAGTAACAGGAAGTTAGTCATTTCTCTCTCCCCAGGATTTAGCTTAGTGTCTGGAACACAGGTGTTAAAAAAATATTTGTTGTACAATTGGTATTTTTGCCTTTATGGAATTATATTGTCCTTCTGGTTTCTTAGCAGGAGAAATCTAAATCCTGGGATGTTATCATGAAGCAGACTTACCTTACTTTTTTGTCTGGAGAAACCAGTCCCAGTGGCAGCAGTGTGCCTCATACTTGTCAGATCCTGCTATCTTCCTTTTTGAATGTGGTCCCCGAGATAGGAACTATTGTATGGCCATTCTTCTTCTCTGTTACTAGTTTCTTAGGTCCTTTTATTTTTTTTTCTCTCTCTCTGTCTTATGGCTTGGCGATGATCGCTGTTCTTACCACTGGAATAAAACTTTCTTCCTGCTGAAAAATTAATTACTGAGTGTTTCAGGGCCTTATAAGATATTAATATATCTCTATTGGGTCTTGCCTCTAGCACTATCGTATGAGCACCTTGACAGAAGTTCAGACAAATTAACTCATGTTTTACCTTGCCCCCTCCTCTACACACTATCTTGAAATAGACTTATATACAAAGATAGCAATCATTCCCGCTCAGATGATTTAATGTGGGAGAAGAACCTCAAGTATATAATAAAGTAGGATACTTTTAGTTACTTATAGTTTCTTATAAAAGTATTTTTATCAAAGGGAATGTGTGTACACGCATACACACACACGCACACACACAAACCATGTTGATTCCTGTGGCATATCCTTTGCCAGAACTTTCCCCCTCCCTTCAAGTCTCCTTTAGTTTTAGCAGATGACTTTGGGTTCTGTTTTCTTGACAATATCAAGGTGACATAATTGAAACTCTTTCTTTTTTTTAAAGATTTATTTATTTATACAAGCACTGGGTACAGTCAGAAGCGCGGGAGGGTGAGAGAATTCACCAGAGCCAGAGCAGGGAGCAGAGCAGGCAGAAGGACTGAAGTACACTGCTGAGGGGAGCAGCGGGCGGCAGGAGAGGTCTGCGCGCCATGTGGGACCCTCCTCCATTGGCCGGGGAGCAGCCGGGGATCGAACCGGTGCTGCAGAGGCTGCGGGCAGCTTTGCAACCCAGCGCTCAACTGCTGCGCCACCGGGGAGGCCCTGAAACTCTTTCTTTTGATCTTCTTTTCATTTAACTATTTAGAAAACTTTTCCCTTCTTTCATCAAAAAATTTCTCTATTCTTTGAAAGTATTCCCCCTCTACCCTTTCCTTCCTCTTCCTGAATGTTATTTCTCTGTCATTCTGCTTTTTATTCTGTTTTTCTTTCTTCCTCTTCCTACCAGTTTCTATAGGGATGTGCAGGTTTCTCTGAACACTAAGTACAACCACTACCATCTTCCTTAGCCTGCTTTCTCTGGCAACTATAATTCTATGTATTTCTTACTTTGCTGCCACGCTTCTTAAAATTAGACCTTCTGTTGGCCTCCTTCATGTCTCACCATCCACTCACTGTTTAATCCTAAACCCCGTGTGTCACCCTTTCCATTTGGAAATTCCCCTCCAAGGTATTTAATGACCAAGTCTAAAATACCCCACCCCCCACCGCATGTATAGATTGTTTGCCTTACAGAAACAAGTATCTTTGTTGATAAATTCTTTGAAACTTCTTTTTCTTCTTTGGCTTCTGACACTTTTGTTTTGGTTCTTTTCCTATTTTATAGCTGTATTTCTGGTTTTTTGGTATTTATTTATTTATTTATTTATTTATTTTAGCACAGAAGAACTGGGGTGTAGGCCAGAGGTGTGGGGGGTGAGGGCATTCACCAGAGTGGGGAACAGAACAGGCAGATCTACTGAAATGCACTGCTGAGGGGTGCAGCAGGTGAGACAAGAGAGGTCTTCTCTGCCATGTGGGTCAGCTCCCTGATCAGAGACAGAATTCAGGCTGTAGGGGTGATAGTGCTGAGACTTAACCTCTAGGCCACCAGGGAGGCCCAATATAGCTATATTTCTGATTATTGACCAATGAGTCAATCAACTAAGATTCGTCCAAGTGGGAAAAAGTGGTTTCTGGATGAATGGTCCATTTACAGAAGGTCTGTTTCCTCCTCTCCCCTAGAGCTGTGTTGCTCACACAGAGTAGGAGACCTTTACATCTGAATGTGTAATCATGTACTGTTGATTGTGCCATCTTGTTTATTCATTTGGATATGACTCCAGAATTCTATATTAGCCAAGAGGTATCTATATCAACTTAATTGTATCTGAGGTAATGAAATTCTAGCTGAAACCAAAGTTTTCATTTTCCTTCCCCAAATAGCTCCTTTTTTTTGACTTCTCTAATTTTTGTCTGATTCTAGAATCAGTCTCAACTTTTCTCCTCGTCTACACTCAAGTCCAAAAGACCCTCACATCCTGTCAGAGCTACTTATATAAATATTACCTTTATTTGATATTTTTCTATTCCCAATACCACTAGTATTTTCTCCTAACTACACTGTCTTCATTCCTCTTGCACTCCGATTGTAGTTGTGCTCAATGATTCTTTCAAAAGTGAAATCCTTGCCCAGTTATGTTACCATCTGAAAACAATACATGACTGTTTCCTGATAAGTAAAGGGTAAATGTCCCTCCCCAACCAGCCCCTCAGCCACCTTTCCCCTCTTAAATATCCTTACTTTCCTGCCTTTCTTTTGCTCCTGTTATTCCCTTGAAATAGGTTTCATGAGTGGAATACAGCTTTGAAGGTAATTCTTGAGATTAAACAAAAAACCAGGAGTTTGGAGGAAATTAGTATTTTCAAAGAAGCACTTAAGTGTATATCACTTTTGCCTATTGAAACTCATCCTCACCTTTGAACCTTATCTCAAGTTTGTGAGGTTTTACCCCACAAAGGCTTTCATGCATTCACAGTGACATCATCGACTTTCTTCTACATTGTGTAATGCTTCATTTCTAGTACTCTGATGACACCATGAGTCTATGCTCTTTTGGTATTTAGGATTCATGTATAAGTCATTAAGATATGAAAATAAGATATTATAGGGCCTCCCTGGTGGCACAAGGGGTTAAGACGCAACCTATGAAGCTATCTATAGCCACTGCAGCATGAGTTCAATCCCCAGCCAGAGAGCTACCCACATGGTGCAGCAGACCTCTCCTGACTTGCCTGCTGCTCCCCTCAGCAGTGTATTTCAGTCAATCTGCCTGCTCTGTTTCCTACTCTGTCTCTGGTGAATCCTCTCACCCCCCACACCTCTGGCCTCTACCCTGGCTCTTGTATACGTAAATAAATAAATCTTTTTTAAAAAAGGAAAATAAAATATTATAATTGCTATTTACTTTGTTTTTTAAATTTCTATTTTTATGAAATTTTTAGATATATATAAGTTTAGAGAGTATATGCAATTTCAAACTAACTAAATATCCATGTATTAGAAATATATGCTCAAATTTTTAAGTGACATAGAAACAACCAAAAATGATTTGGAGATCCATAATAACTAGGCATTTTATAAATATTAACTTTGGATATAAGTGATTTTACTGGCATCTTTCATCAAAATTGATTTCTGCTTTGTAGAGAAAAAATGTTAAATTTAGATACGTGAATGTTATTAAAAGTTAATAGATTTATGAGTTATCATAGATACACATATATATTATTAAAATTTTACTGTATTCCTTTCAGGTAGTTTTCCTTTTTTTTTCCATGTAGTTTTCTATACATGTAGCTTTCTTTTAAAAAGGAAAAATCATGTTATATTTATAATTTTTATAAATTTCATGCATTTTTCTTTGTACCTTAAAGAATTCCGTGAACATTCCTTTGATACTAAACATTCTTTCTACATATTAATGACTTTATCTTGTGAAGATATAAAATTAATTTACTTAGATACCCTGATTCATGTGCTATTGGATATTTAATTTTAGTTTTTTCTCTTTTTGCTTTGTCAACATTTCTGTAAGAGGCTATCAACCATGTCTTAGATATCCATGATATTTCTCTAGTAGAAATGCCTAGAATTTGCATTTTCTTTTAGAGGTAAAGGTCAGCCTTCATCTTTGTTGTCTGTCTCCAAGTCAATTTTGTGTAGTAGTGAACACTCAACACTCGACCTGGGTGACTTTGGGCAAGTTGTAAGACTGTGTATGCTTCATTTTTCATCATGTGTAAATTGGGGGGGAAATAACACTCCCATTGCTTGGGTAAATGAGTTAATAAGTGAAAAATACTTAATAGTGCTTGGCACAGAGTAAGCAAGCAATGCATCTTGGCAATTATTTCTAGTGTATATCCCTTGCCAACCAAGTAAGCCAAGTTAACTATCAAACTGCTCCTGTAGAATAAGACATGGTTATATTGTTTAATTAGGTGAACTGAATATTGACTCCATCGTATCAGTTCTAATATCCAGGAACTATGAACAAGTTCAACATGTGGTAGTTCACAGGGATAGTATGCAATCTTGCAGGTTTTAAAGACAAGTAGGAGCCCTTTTGTCATATAATGACAAAAGAGGGGAATTAAAGTCTTGTTAGAAGAAATTTGCCATTTGATCTGAGAGCATTATTGTTAGACCATGGGTGAGGGCAGGGATATGGCTATTTCAGTCTGCCATTTATATCCCTGCCTAGCATGTGGCTGCCTAGCATGTACTTAAACGAAATGAAGGCTTTCTGGGATGAGCTGACAATGGACAACTGACTTCTTGTCTGCCAAGCGGAATGTGACCATTCGGCTTTTCTCCTGATTATTATTGGATGAGAGGGTGAGAAGATTCAGAGATTATGCAGGCAGCTGTTTCCCTGAGTGAAAACCTCATTCTGTGCTGGTCAGGCTCTTGGTTGCCCTGTGGTTTCCTTGTGTGTGCTCTGTCCTTATTGCAGCTGCTGGATCTGATCTCACTGTGGAAATAGTGTTTCTTTTCTGCTGACCCTTGGGGTTCAGTGTTTATTAACAAATTTCCCATTTTCTGAGCAAAATACCTAGAGGTAAGTCCCCTTTGGATGATGCAGGACTCCACAGTCATTTATAGACACCTTATGAGGCTTGTGTTGTATGACGTGCTCTGTCCAGCGGTGGTGGCATTTATGATGCTGGCACCAATGTCCACTCCTAGGGCATTCTCAGTGGAATGTGTCAACTCCCATGTTGGGTAACATTGACAGTCATGAGAGGAATGACTTTAGCTGCTGTGATTAATTAAAAAAAAAAATCAGACTTGCAATATAAATGGGTTTTACTCTCTTCAAAGTGGTGACCTTGGGATAGATGTAATGCTTTGATGCTTCCATTGATGTTGCTATTGCCCCAAACATTTCCGGAATCCTTCATTTTATGTTGCCTTCAGAACCTATGGCACATTCTTGTGAATATTTTCCAGTGTGACAAATTCATTCTTTGTAGGAGGCTTTGATTTTTGCAAGAATAAAAGGCACTGGGTCCAGCCACTGAGGTGATGGACCAGGGAGTACTAGTTCTGTCCAAGGCAACATAGGGGTTTAGACACCTTGCAATTATGTCATGAGGTGTGCATTTGTTCTGAATAGAATATTTTCTAAAAATAATCTTTTATATTATAAAATATTTCCAACCTATAGAACACTATGGAACACTGTATGACAGGCAGTTTCCCAGAATTCATGTCAAACAAATGCTAACATTTTGCACTATTTGTTGGTATGTGTTCTTTCATCTTTTTGTGATCCTTATTCTTTCTTTGAAAGAAAATATTTTAGGTATTTCTAAAACTTCACCTGCCCCATGCCTATCTCCTTTTCTCCCTGCCTCTCTGTCCTCCAAAGTTGCTATGCTTCAACCTGTGGTTGGAGGACTGCTCAACATTTTGGAGGGACTGTTTAAGGATTTACACCAATTGTATTATGTGTATATGTCCCTCTGACATCGTTTTTGAGGCTTATCCATGTTGATTTCTTGTTCATTGAGGCACTGTTGTTTCACCACACTATTCAAGTGTCAGGAGCACAGCTTCACACCTTGACAACCGTATGTGCCACAACCGGGGCATCATCAAGGGTCTGGAAACCACCCACCACCACCTGACTGACCCTCCTCTACCTGTTACTCCCATCCTCATCCTCAACCCCCTTTCATGTTGATTTGTTTTAATTGCTCTTTAGCTTTGCAGGATGTGGATAGATGAGTTTATTCATCCAATTATTTAAAAGAAGGTTAAGATGCTATTACTGATAGTGCTGCAGTGAACATCTGTGTCTATATCTGTCTAGAAATATGTGCTAGTGATTGTATAAAGCAAGAACCTGAAGGTGGAACTGCTAGGTTCTAGAATATACACATCTTCAATTTAGTGGATGTTTCCAAACTGTTTTCCAAACCACTGGTAATTAACTCTCATTAGCATTACTGCTTCCCTGTATCCTTTTTGGCTTATCAGATTTTTAATTTTTTCTACCTGATTGCATGGAATCATAGCTCATCATTTTAATTTGCATTTATCCACTTGCTGGTATGATTGGGCATCTCTTCATATGTTCAGTGGCCATCTGAGTTTCCCGTTTTGTGAATTGCCCATTCATAGCCTTTGCCAGTTTTTCTCCAGCCACCAGCTTTTTTAATTAATGATTTGTAAGAATCATTTTATATTCTAGATGCTAATTCTTTGTCAGTTTGATGGACTACAAATATCTTCTCCTATCCCATGGCTTATGTTTTCACTTTTTATGATGCTATTTATTAGGCAGAAATGTTAAATTTTAATACAGTTGTATTTATCAATATCTCCTTTATGGTATGGGCTTTTTGGTGTTTTTACAAAATCCTACTTTACCCCAATGCCAAAAGAAAAAGTTCCCTATATATCCTTTTAAAAGTTTTGCATGTAGGGCACAGGCAGTTGAGCACAGCGCTGTAAAGCTGTCTGCAGCCTATTCAGTGCCAGTTCGATCCCCGCAGGCCGAGGAACAATCCACATGGCGCGGCAGACCTCTCCTGTCTCACCCACTGCTCCCCTCAGCAGTGTATTTGGGTCATTCTGCCTGTTCTGTTCCCCACTTTGTCTCTGGTGAATCCTCTTGCCCTCCTGTGCATCTGGCCTGTAGCCCGGCTCTTGTATAAATAAAAATAAATCTTTAAAAAAAAAGTTATGCATGTAGCATTTTATAATTACCCAGCACTGATTTTTGTGTATAGTGGTTATTGTCTGGTGGTCTCCGTTCCGTATACTGAATCTTTTCACCACCATCACGCATTATGTCCCAGACCCACACGGGTGTGTTCTGTAGCTTTCTGTTCTTTGTCAATGCTGCATTTGTCTACTGTGCATCAGCTCTACTCCAGTTTAATTACTTTGGGTTTGGAGGTCTGGGTTGTTTAAGTTTCAACTTCAGAATTGTTTTGCTATACCAAGCTCTTTATACTTCCAAGTATATTTTAGGAATATGGAAGCCTTGTTTGCCATTGTTGGGAATTACTCAGATGTTTTTCCAGATATATTGTGAGAAATTTTCCCCTTATGATACTGTATTATCCACAAACATGGTATATAGCTATGTTTATTTCATTCTTTTTTCACATCCTTCAATAAAATTTCACATTTTTGGCCATCCTTTTTATAGGTCTTTGTTAAATATATTTCTAATTGCCCCATAGACTGTGTTGTAATTTTTGATAGCATCTATTATTTTCTTTTCTTATTGTTACTCGTTTATAGGAACATTTTTTGGTATGCTTTACTGATCTCTCATTAATGTTCATGGCTTATCTGTAGATAGTCTTGCATTTCCTTTGCAGACAGATGTTTAATCCTTTGATAATAACAGATTTTTTTTTAAATTTTTCAAGTTGTATAATGAAAGGAAAACTGTTTCACTAATCACAATACTTCTGACACCAAATGTGTGGGTTTTCCCCACATTTCAATTATCTGATTTTCTGTGGCTACTTACTGGCTCTCCTGCAATTTAATTCAATTGTGGTACTAACTACTTGGAATTTGCAGAGACACTACAGATTAAAGGCTCAGTCCCACAAGACTAGCTCCTTTTAGGTGATAATCGCAAGTCAGCACCTCCCATACTTCTGACAGTTTTCCTGTGACCTTCTCCTTGGGTTCAGTGATTCACCAGAATGGATATTACTGGTTTATTCTAAAGGATAAACTCAGGAACAGCTAAATGGGAGAGATGAATAGGGCAAGGTTTGTGGGGCGAGGGGAGGAACTGCATGGGCCTTCCATGTTTTCTGCAGACATGCTACCCTCCCAGCACCTCCATGTGTTCATTTTCCATCATTTATGGCTTTTATTAGGCCCTATTACATATGCATGGTTGACTAAATCATTGGCCATTGGTATTTGATGTCAATCTCCAGACCCTCTCCTGTTCTCTGGTAACCAGTTTCTTTTCTCAAGAGTCATTTCATTAGCAACAACTCAGGCAGAGTGACAAGGGGTTTATTATGAAAAGTACCCTTATCACTTAAAAATTCCAAGGGTTTTATAGGATCTTTGTTCTAGGGACAAGAGGACAAGGACCAAACACATATACATATATGTAAAATATTTAATATCACAATATCACAGTAACTTTCACTTATTTTTCTTGTATTAATGTACTGTCTTTGACTTCCACGATAGTATCTGTGTTTGTAAATAAAGTATTATTGAAATATAGCCATGCCCATATTGTCTATGGCTCCTTTTGCATTATAATAACAGAGTTGACTGCTTATAACAGAGACTGTCTAGCTTTCAAAGCCTCAAGTATTACAGAAATTTTACCAACTCCTTCACATAGTGGGGAGTTGAATGTGGGAAGCAATGGTGACCTTTCCTGTCTTATTCCTGACTTTACCAGGAGAGTTTGTGATGCTATGCCTGTAAGAATGAGGCTGCCCATGGATTGGTTGGCATGGGCCCTTTTTTGACTTAAGAAAATGTAACCCATTTCTGAGATTTGTAAGAAATATTTTCTGCTTTGATTTGTTATTTAAAAAATTGTGAATGGATGTTTTTGGCATCTATGAAGATTTTTCTCTCCTTTTAAATATACTTAATTATATTCTCTTCTAGTTCTATTATTTCCAATTCTTGGGGCTAGAATTCTCCTGTTTATAATGTGCTTTTACAGCTTGGGAGCTGAGTGGGCCTGATTTTCCTGAGGGAATGGTAAAACAGCATGGATCGTGGGAGTTCTACTTTAGTTTTCCCCATGTCTATCATTGGTCCAGGATCAATTTTTATCTTAATTTCCCAGGTTGGGCATTTCTGGACCATTCAGGTCTGTACTCAAAATGCTCCCAAGGAACAGACTTGGGGCTTAAATTTTTCAGGGTGTGTTCTCTCCTCCTGAGCCAAACAGATCAATAAGCAACCCAAGCTGATGGGAAAAAATTTTTTTTAATTAAAGTTTTATAATCTTTTTTTGTTTTATTTTATATTTTTGTACATCATTTTCCATTTTTGCACAATGTATGCATTTTCATCTTGGTTATAGTCTCCACGCAATTCCCACCCTCCCTTATTTTGATCCTACTCTGCCCTCCCTCCCTTGTAATGTGTCTATGGTTTTTAGTTGCTTGTTGATTTTGATTTTTACTTTATTATAATTAGTCTTTTTCCTGGTCTTTTATTTAGGTTTTCTAAATTCCTGCTATGAGTGTGATGGGGAAATGTTTTTCAAACACTTTTCTCACGTAGGGCAGCAGCCTTCCCCCTTGGCTTTGCTTTTTGTGGTAGCTGAAATTCAAATGCTTATCACCTATGCTAGGTATTTACCCAAATATGAAAACTCCATTACGAGGAGACCTATGCACCCCTGTGCTCCTAGCAGCACTGTCATTGAACCAACCTAAGTGCCCATAGACAGATGGCTGGATAGAGAAATTATGGAATATATGCTAAAGGTAATACTGCCAGCAATTTAAAAAGATGAAACAGTGCCTTTTGTAACAAAATGGATGGATCTTGGTGATTTGTTGATTATGTTAAGGTGATTATGTTAAGAGAAAAAAGTCAGAAAGTGAAAGACAAGCTATCAGATGGTTTCCTTATCTGTGGAATATAAATAACCAAAGATAGATACTGGCAAAATACAGCAAAAAGAAATCTTAAGCTTAGTGAAAAATTCACTGGTTACCAGAGGGGACAGGAAGGAGGGAAGAAGAGAGAGGGAAGGCAGGAGATAGGGCGTTGGCACAGAATGTTTGGTGAGGATGCGTGAAACATGTGCACATTTGGAGGTGTGTACCCCAAAGTTATGTAGACATGTGAGCAACTGACAAGTTTATTTATTTATTTTTCATTTCTTTTTTTTAATATATAAATTTTATTTTTATATTCCCCATACAATTGCAGCCCCCTTATTTGACCCCAATCCCTCCCCTCCCCGTCCCCCACCCCCCATAGAGTGTCTCTGGTTCATAGTTTTTTGTTGATTTTGATTTTCACTTTCTTATAGATATTCATTTTCCTGGTCCCTTGTTTAAGTTTTCTAGATTCCTGCTATGAGTGAGACCATCCGGTGTTTTTCTTTTTCTTTCTGGGTTATTTCACTGAGCATGATCCCTTCCAGCGCCATCCATGTTGCTGCAAATTGCATGTGTTTATCTTTTTGAATGCTGAGTAATATTCCATGGTGTATATGTACCACATCTTCTTGATCCAGTCATCTATTTTTGGGCATTTGGGCTGTTTCCAAAGCTTAGCTATTGTAAATAGTGCTGCTATAAACATAGGGGTGCAGGTGCTCTTTGGAATTGATGTTTCTGTGTAGCAACTGACAAGTTTAATAAAAATGAAACGAAATGTGTATGTCTCCTGGATCAATACTTGCTCTATTCCTCCCTCTCCTCAGGGGCCCTCAGCCCACAAGCAGCTGTGCAGCTGATTCCTCTGCTTACTTCTGGATTCCAGTTGCTGCTTTGTCTCTGGCACCTGGATTTCCCTTGCTTATTGCAGTTTCAGCTATGCGTTATCAAAAATATTACATCTGATATTTCCAAGCGCTTGTAGCAGGAATGTGTGAATCCCTGTTTTCTTAACTCTCTTGCTGGAATGAGAGACCATCCTCTAAATGGAATTTCACTACTCAAAAAAAAAAAAAAACCAAAAAACAAAAGCAAAACAAAATAAACCCAATAAAACAAAAAGCAAACTGCTACATCAGATCTCTATAGGATATAACCATGTGGCCAACAGCATGTCAAGTCCTTTGATATTAGTTCATGTCATTCTTACAAAACCCAGTAGCCCTTTTTAAACAGACAAGTTGACTAATTGGCCTAGCAGCTGGGGCGGGACAGAGTCAGACAACGGACTCAGCTTTATCAGACATGGCCTCTTAAATGGTCTGAACAGTGGAAAACGCTGGGTATTAAGTATGTCGCTCCTCAAGGTGACTCTGGTAAAAGTCAACACTATTTCCATCAAACAGTCTAAAAATATTTACACAGTCGTCACCTGGTAATTCTAGAATGGAATCATTATCAAGCTTATCTGTGAGAATTGGCAATTTGGTGTGGTTTTAAATTAAAGAAAAAGCTGAAAACTAGTTGTCTAGGAGTTTTCGGCAGCTGAGAAAGGAATGTGGGATTACTGCTATCTGTTCCTTCTGAGCAAGATAGAGCTTTAGGGATTCCAGAGAGCCATTATTTTTTTTTGTGTTGGCAAAATATACCGTGCTGTCAGGCTTACTAAAACATGTTTTAAGGATATATTGTCATGCATACAGCTTCTGGAAAGCCACAGCAGGTGGATTTTAATGTCCCCTCAGTTTAGTTATTCAGATTCTAAAATCAAGGTCTCTTTGAAGATGGAGCCAGTGGTCATTTTATTTTGTGAGGAGGGGGCTGCAGATGGCTGACATTTTAATCTTGGTTGAAGGCCAAGGGTAGACTCCAGTGCACTTCACCATAGCTCACCCTTGTCACCATCTAATTCTGCAGCAATATATTTTGCATTGAGGTCTAGGGGCTTTGTGTGAGAGCTTGTAAGGGCATTCTGGAACACTCCATGCCACCTGATACTACCTGAGAAGAGGAATTCTGGCAATCATGCCCTTTCTGAGCCCTGACTTATCTGAGAGAAGTTGAGGCGAGGTGGAACGTCTAATCGATCAGGTATGTAGATCTGTATCACGAAGTTGTGCTAATGACTTTGCCAAGAATTTTCTCAATGCAGAGTAGGCACATTTGCTGGAGGAGCTGATCTCACAAGCCCCGTATATCTGGAGCAGTCAATTATGAATCTGCTAATTAGCTTGATGTTTGGTCTCCCAGCTAAGTGAGCTCTTGTGAACTTTGCCAGAATCTGAATTTCCAAATGATCTGACAGGAGGAAAGGAAAGGATTGGGCCAAAGAGGTTCAAGTAGGTCAATTTCTTATAGTCAGATTTTTTTTTTTAAGATTATTTATGCATACAAGAACTGGGGTGCAGGCCAGAAGTGAGGAGGGTGAGAGGATTCACCAGAGAAAGAGTGGGGAGCAGAATAGGCAGATGTACTGAAATACATTGTTGAGGGGAGCAGCGGGCATGATAGGAGAGGTCTGCTGTGCCATGTGGATCTCCTCCCTGGCCAAGGATTGAACTCATGCTGCAGTAGCTGCAGACTGCTTTACAGTGCTGCTGCTTAACCCCTTGCACCACCAGGGAGGCCCCTATAGTCAGACATTTACTCAACCCAAGTGCTTTCCTTTGCTGTTGCTAAAAAATACTAATTCTTCCCCTTTCATAACTGCTAACCTGCCCCAAGAGGAGCTGTTTTTTACCTCCCTTTCCTGTTTCTGATATATGGTCTGTGGTGTGACCTCCTCAGGGCAGATCTTGCCTGACTTCTGTAGCCCACGTTTCCTAATCTCTGTAACTCCAGCTGCCCTAATGGAATTCTTCTTTCTCCTGATGATTAACTATGACTTATCCAAGGATCTTCCCATCTACCTTTCTTTTTTTTACAACATTTTGGAGACAACTCAATAAATGCTAATATATATTAAATGTATTTTATAGGCCAGGCACTCTGGAAGGTCCTTTAATAAAAACAACTAATGTTTCTTGAGCATCTACTATGTCCCAACCAAAACAAGGGCCAACCCTTTTGGAGCACAACTTTGATTGGGCAGCCAGACAGTCCACCCCATCAGGGAATTAATATATTCCATGTCATGTGCTCTGAAGGGATGGGTATGGTGGAAAATGATTGTATATAAAGGGAATGCAGATGAGGGCACATTTGGAAAGGAAATGAAGGCACAAGTCCCCACACCATGCGGTGTCTTGCCACATCTTGCTCATCAGACAGAGCATGTCTGGTGGAAGATTTCCCTCCTCTCCATATTTGCTGATCATGACACTGCTTTGTTCTAGAGCCCAAGTTCAAGGCCTGAATCTTGACCTTTTCCTATTCTTGTCTTTGTCAAGTTGCCAAATCTCTTCAATTTTTCCTTTGAAATACCTAAGGCAGCAAAACCCACTCCCTTTGTGGAAAGGAAACTATTGCTCAGTTGAGTATTTTGCTGTTGCATTTCCAGATTCCAATGTGAGCTTTTGTCTCACCAGCCTTTTCCAGCCACTGGGCTGGAACATACAAGCTACCATTTGAGTGCTTCCTCTGCCAGGTGCTAAGTCCTCACAAGAACTTGATGCCACTGCTGTAATTTTTATTCCTGTTTTGCAGGTGATCACATAGACTTTCTCCAGGTCACTCACTGAGCTAGTCAGTGATTAAGCTAGAATTTATTCTCAGGTCCAGCTGAATCCACACACATCTCCCAGCTTCCTACCTGAGCCTATTCTAGCTCACTCTTTTGTATGACCAAGATCCTGCTTGGATCTCTTACTCCCTTACTCAGGATGCTTTTGTGTGTCCAATCTGTGGGGACCTGCACCATTCTTCACCTGTCTTCCAGTTTTCTATTTGCGTTCTCTGCTGTGACAACTGCTGCCTGCTGGACACACACACTTGATCCTGCAAGAAAACTCAGCTCTGCCTGTGCTTATAAGGTGAGCATGTTTCATTCCCTCTACATAAAGTCACTCTCTTCCTGCTCCAGCTCATACTCTCTACCTCCCTCTTATCTTCAGGTGTGTCTACCTTACTTCTACCCTCAGAAGGGGTTCTTTGTTTTAGCCAGTCCTAACTTCAGAGAATGCCCTGAACCATCCCATTGACACTTAACAGCTCTCCTAGCGCCTGTCTCCAGCTTACCATTCCTGTTAATCTCCTTAGTACTTTTTTATGTGATCCTCAAATAATAAGATAATGTATATCCAACATGAGAATAACTTTCCTAAGCAATGGTCTTGGGAGATGAGTACTTATTTCACTAAGGAGTCACATATATAGAGCTCATTCGGAGGAGTTCCCTTTTCTGACTTGCCTTCCAGCTACTCAAGAAATTCAATTTCCTCCTTTAATAGCTGCATCTCATTTTTGGACTTATAATGACATGAATCCTGTTCAGTCACCCATCTGAGTCATTAGTAGGGACTCCCCTTGAAATTTCCCTGAATCAAATCCATCCTCAAGGGATTGAAACTAGATATTCACTAGGACGTGCTGCAGGAAATACTGAAATAAGAGTTCTGAAATGTTTGTTTAAAATGTCAGCTGATGAAACAGAGAAATGTGGGACTGGTGTGGTCCTCCTTTTTTTAGTTCACCATCTCTCACTTACCTGCTTCTTTGAAGACCCAGGAAAAGGGGGAAAAGGGAAGTGTGGAAATGAAAGGGGTGCTATTCAGATCAACCTGAATCAAGGTGACGAAGTTCAAACTTAGAAGAAAGTGAACAGCATCCCCTCCTGACCCCAAGCCTTCCTTAGGGGAGGACTGAGCAGCAATTTCCATTTTGAAAATGGAGTGAGACCTGGTCTACAAGGTTGGAAAGATGGATGGCAGGGGCAGCAGAAATAAGGCAGAAAGGCAGTCATGCAAAGGTAAGCTATTTGCTTGCAAATACTTCTGAGGTAAGGGAGAGAACTGCACAGAGAGCAAGCCTAGAACGCAGAGGGCATGGCCCATGCTACCTCAGGACCTCTGTCTTCTTGCAGCTGCAAGCAATTCCATACTCACAGGTGGTCTCGACAGTGAACTCACTGAGGGTCCGCTTACTGTCCTTTACTTTGTGCATCCAGCACTGACCACTTGTGTGGCTCATAATAAGGACTCAGTAAATATTTACTAAGTGAATAAATAAAAAATAATTAGTTGCTGGAAGAGGTGCAGAGGCTAATTCAACGCTGTCTTTTCTGGTAATGACCACCAGGTGGTGCCTTCATAAGAGCAGGAGCAAATGAAATCTTGACTCTTCAGTGGAAACCTGGGAGAATCATCACCAGCACGCATGTCCATCAGCAAGTCACCACACTTTTTTATTCCTTCTGTGGAGCATGCAAACAGAATTCAGATAAGTTGCCAGCACTGAAACTTTCCTTGGTCAGTTCCATTGGAGGCCCAGAAGAATGCTTCAGAAGGGTTTTTTTCATTTATAGATAAACTTTGGGTTTGAAACCAGTTCCACCCCAGGCCTACACTGTGCCAAGTAGGTTCTTGTTTTTCCTGAGAAGACATCCATACTGCTTCCATATTTTCTCTGAGATTCTTCCCCTGAGTCATTTATGACTGCAGACCTAGGCCTGGCAGCTAGGGGTTGAAGTATGGTGTACCCTCCCTGTGTTCCCTGTTACCTGATGAGTACCTGCTCTATGCCTGTGGTTTCTGTGTTGAAATTCTCTGTGCAGCCCAGTCTCTGAAGAAGCCAGCTCAGTAGGCCTAGACAGCTTCCCCAGAGTGACACAGCTAGTAAAGGTAGGGGTGGAAGAGTCACACCCAGGGCTGTCTGCTCGCAGGCCTTGCTGTGGTCTCTATTACATTTCACAGAGAGTACAATTGAATGTGTTGGTATTAATGAGGCCCAGGGGCAAAAATCATATCACAAAATTGACATAATGTGAAACAATGTCCTATAACTAGTACAGTTGACTATCAGTGGGAGCAGATACACACAGATCTTGTCAGCTTTCAGAAAGCTCCAAAGGAACAAATGTTCAACTTGAGGCTCCTTGTGCCCATAAACTTAATTAAAGGTATGAGAGGTTCTGATTGGCAAGAACTGGGGACAGAGATGCTGAGTGATACTTTATGGGTCTGATGAGTGTGTGTGTGAGAGAGAAACAGAGATGAGAGAGGGAGACAGAGAGGAAGAGAAGAAATAGGAGAAAAGAGGAGAGAAAGGGGACAAGGACAAAATGGAAGAAAGAAGGTGGGAGCAATGGAGAGGGAGAAGGTGTTAAATGATACAAAGACCTGGAAAGCAATCATTTTTGCCAGAACTGGACTTCTGCAAAACAACAGCTCTTCTTAACCTTGAACCTCTAGCCCCGCGGGGCACCTGCCCCATCAGGGCCAAATAATGCGCCGAGCAGCACCCCCTCTTTGAGACTTATCTGTCCTATGCCTTGTTGTCTCGACTTCTGCTGTATGATAAGTCCCAATGAATCGGGCAGGGTTAGTCCATTAAATAGGTAAACAGAATGTACTTGCTATATAGTGTTTCTCTGGGGAGAAAATGAGCTAATCAAGTTAAGGTATTTCCAGGCATGGAAGATGTCAGCATGGGGAATATCAGGAGTGAGTGGCCTTTGGGGAGGCTGAAGAGAGGGGAGAACCCATGTGATGATGAGGGTTGAGGCTGAGTGAAGGGAGGGTGGGTAGAAATGGGGAGATTCCAGTCCGGAGCACCTCTCAGGGTCTTTTATTTTAGCCCTTAGTTTATGCTTTTCCGCATGGCCAAGCCTGAGCATCCTGGTTTTTATGGTTTGACATGTCTTCTTTGCAATTTTGAGGGACTTTCCAAGTACTAATAAATATGGTTCATATTTTTGCATATTTATGTGCTAGCAACTGGGCATTATTTCTATCATCCTCAGAAAAGCCTTGGGATAGAGTTACTGTTGTTCTTCTCACCCACTCTTCTTCCAAAGAAGAAAGTAGAGGTTCAGGTAGAGCATAAGCCATATATTTAATGACTAAGCCAAAAATCCAAAGCCAGGACTATCTAATTATAAAGCCCTTAAATTGCTATATCGTGCTGTCAGAATGGAGTGACAAACTCATTATTAGTAATCTAGCAAAAAGAATGGTTTATTATTCATTCAGCAGTGAATGTGCCAGGTGCTGTGGCAGCTATTGGGAATACAGGATGAATAAAACAGGCAAACCTGATCACATGGAGTTTACCTTCAGAATGAAAAGTAACCCCCAAACTTAGGAAAAGCCTGATTATTCTGTAACCATGGGAACAGGTAGCCATCAGAAACAATTTTAAATCTGCTCATTTAGTCAATAACAAGTTGTCTTGGTGAAAATTGGTTTCAAAGCCAACCAATCTGAGTCCCTCACTTCTGAAAATCATCCAATCAGGAATGACCACCTTCTAGAAAACCTGCCTCTGAGGCCTGCCAACCAGCAAGAGCCTTACCTGAACACTCACCTGATATAGGTAGGTGAGATTGCCTCTGAATCTCCACCCATCACAAAATGCCAGACTTTCTAAAGTTTCCCTAACATCTGCTGTCTGCTCTGCTTGGAGTGGCTTTTTGGCAAACATAGCTCTTCCTTATTATTGTGAGAAACACAGTGAGCCTTGTGGTTCAATTTCACATACTAAGTAGTGATCTCAATGTCTTTTGACAAAACAAACAAGTATACAGGTCAGGCAGTATCTGGCTGCCAAGAAAATAGCACAGGTAAGAGGTTGGAGCATGGCAGGCGTGAGACTGTTACTGATAGAAAGCTCAGGAGAACCTCTTGGGTGGGGGAAATGTCTGTGGAGAGACCTGAATGATCTGAGAAGTGTCCACATGCATGTGTGGGCCTAGGCCTTCCAGAGAGGGAAGAGACCTAAAGGTAGGAGAGGATGCCTGTGTGTTGGGGGGGGCAGAGACTGGGGTCAGAGTATCCCCAAACTATTGTGAAGCCTGCCCAAGTCAGAGGAGGGGCGGTTTACTCTTAAATGTATCAGACATTATTTTCCGTGTTGTTACACAAAGAGCTCAAAGTCGATGTTTCTCAACGATGATTTATCCTGATCATCGTTCTCACAGATGGAGATAGGTGCCAATCAAAAGACAAAATATACTCCATTTTACTCTTTTTTACACTGATGTTTCTTCAGCGAGATCATCCATCTGTCTTCTCCTGGGAGTATTTTCATTAGCTAGTACTTGAAGAAAGATATAAATTGCTGTGGGATATGAATGTCATGCCTGCTCAAGCCTTAGTTTTGGGGAGGCTGCTGCAGTGGGTCACTTGTGCTGTGCTGCTGACTCTTGCTAACATGGACATTGAATTTACACTGGGTGATGGCCTTGCCATTTGGGTGGGTGGGTCACTCTTTAATTCCAGGCTGCTTTGTTCTTTCTTCCAAAAAGCACTCACTTAAATTAGGGTGGAAATTGTTCTCCTTTTCATCAGTACCAATGACTGAGCGCATTCCTTCAGCCACACCTCCAAATTGCCCTGGGTACTTCGGGGATGTATTTTGCCTGTTCACATTTGAGTGGCAGCCTGGCTTGTGTTCCCTCTCTAGAATGTCATTTGTTTGCAGAATTCCTGAGCACAGTTACAGCACATCACAGAAAATAAAAAGGCAAAAGGGGAGCTAGTGCTGCTCAAGGGGGGAAGCCCTTTGTCATTCTTCCCTCTTTGCAAAAATGTATTGTCTTTCTCTCTGAAAGAAGAATTTGTGTAAACATACTAAACATGGTGGATAGCGACTGTCATGTTTATCATGAAAACAGACTGTTAATGTTGCGTCTCCAAATACAGTGAAGAGCCTTTAGCAAAATGGCCTCATAATACTTTTTTGAAGGACATGCATCCTTCTGGTACATGTTGCTAATGTAATTAGCATGCAAAGACTCTATTACAAGTTGTCTTTGCTCCACTAATGGGTTTGGATGTCTCCAAGATTCACTATGGTGGGTAGTTAGAGTTGCTGCTCATGAGGATTTAGTGCTTATTTGGCTTTGTGGCTCTGGGGCAACTTTCAAAGACATAGTTGAACAATCAACTTGGGTTGGTTCACTCTTCTCTTTACTGCTTTGGTTGTCTAGTGAATCCATCAATGATGCCGTCTGCATGAGAAGATCCAGACAGCTTGTCCTTTATGTCTTATGTATATTGTGTATGTCAACTAGCATAAACAGTAGGAGCCATCAAAGCAGAATTTCTATGACACATTAGTTAGCTGTTTTCTAGCTTAATACTGACTCTTACTGTTTGTACTCCATGGAGAAGTTAGGTGGGATTAAATTTTGTTAAGAATCTCCTATTATCAGGAAGAATGAACAGAAAATGGGAGGGCTTGTTGGATGTGGACATTTCTTATAAATCACAGTGCACTTGTAGGCACTATGAAGGGTTCCATATAGCAGGGATCAATTTTTCATTATCCCTCTTACAGTGGCCACTAGCTGGGTCTCTATTATTAAAGCCTACAATACATTAATAATTTCAGGTGAGTAGCAACTACATAATCCTCATCATCCCCAAACTGCACAACTTGCTAGGATTTGTGTAACAAGGGCCTTGCTGATTATTGACATATATTCATCTTACCACTTGACCTTGGGAAAAAAATGCAGCCATCATTGCATTTTAAGATAGAAGACTCTGTGATTAAATCCTTAGATTTCTTGGTCCTGGAGATTTCAACACCACCTGATGCTCAGTGATACTAGCTAAGAAAGTTCCCCAAATGTTCTCTGCCAAGTTTTTCAAGTTATTTCCTTGTGAAGAGGCCCTGACACTTGCACTTTCACCCGGCATTCAGAAGTGCTCTGGTTTGTTGCAGTGGCAGGAAATGAAACTGAATTTTGGTGGAAAACATGTTTCCCAATGGCTTCTAACTAGGGGCATAATGTGATTTTGTATGCTGCAACTTTGTTCAATTGTTTATTCTAACAATGCTTGTGGAATTTTTAGCTTTTTTTTAAAAATGTGATGTTATCTGTGAACAGAGATAGTTTTACTTTTTTTACATTTATGTGTTATTAATTTTTCTTTCTTAATTGCTCTAGCTAGGACTTCCAGAACACGGTTGAATAGAAGTGATAAGAATAGGCATCCTTGAGTTATTTCTCTACTTAGAGGAAAAGATACCAGTTTTTCACCATTAAATATTTTATTAGTGGTGGGCTTTTCATATATGACCTTTATTACATTGAGGTAATTTCCTCTGTAGTTTGTTTGAATTTTGTCAAAATATCTTTCTGCATCAATTGCAATGATTGTGCGATTCTTCATTTCTTGAGTGGTATATCACATTTATTGATTTTCATAATTTGCACTATCTTTGCATCACAGAAATCCCATCAGCCGTGGCATATAACCCTTTTAACATACTATTAAATTCAGTTTGCTATTATTATTACTATTATTATTATTATTTTAAAGATTTATTTATTCATTTACACAAGAATTGGGGTATAGGCCAGATTCATGGGAGGGTGAGAGGATTCACCAGAGACAGAGCAGGGAGCAGAACAGGCAGACTGACAAAATACACTGCTCAGGGGAGCAGTGGGCGTGACAGGAGAGTTCTGCAGCACCATGTGGGACCCTCGCCAGTCGGCCGGGTATTGAACCGGCGCTGCAGAGGCTGTGGGCAGCTCCGTGGTGCAGCGCTCAACTGCCTGCGCCACCAGGGGAGGCCCAGTTTGCTATTATTTTGTTGGTGATATTTATATCATTGCTATTGATTGTACTCCTGTTTCTTTGCAGTAACTTCAATCAGGTTTTGAAATGAATTTAGAGCGTCCTGTCTCAGGTTTTTGAAGAGTTTGATAAGTATTGACATTCTTTGAGCATTTGGTAAAATTATCAAGTGAAATCATCTGGACCTGGGCTTTTTTTTTTTTATTGAGTTTTTGATTATTGATTCAGCCTTCATATTAGGGTCTATTCATATATTTTATTCCTTTATAATCTAACCTTGGCATTGTATTTTTTAGTAATTTATCCATTTATTTCTGGTTATCTAACTTGTATATAATTGTTTACAGTTCTATTTTAGGATCTTTTCCCCCTCTTTTATTTTGGTCTTCTCTTTTTTCTTAGTCTAGCTAAAGGTTTGCCAATTTATGATCCTTTCAAAAAATGTTGTTTCATCAACTTATGCTATTTTTTCTGTTACTCCAATCTTTATCTCCTTCATTTTCCTAACTTTGGTTTGGTTTGTTCTCCTTTATCTAGTTCCTGTGGGCATGAAATAAGATTGTTGATTTGAGATCTTTCTTCTCTTTAATGTGCATATTTATGGCTATAAAATTCCCTCATGCTACTACTTCTGCTGTATCCCATAAATTTTGGTGTGTTGTATTTTCATTTTTATTTAATCTCAAGATATTTTCTTTCTTTTTAACACTACCTTTTTAAATTAATATTTTATTTTATATAATTCTTACATTATTTTTCAATTTTGCACAATGTGTGCATTTTCGTTTTGGTTATATTCCCCATACAGTTGCACACCCCCCCCCATATATTTTTTAAAGATTTAGTTATTTATTTATACAAGAACCGGAGTATAGGCCACATGCGCAGGAGAATGAGAGGATTCACCAGAGACAGAGTGGGGAACAGAACAGGCAGACTGACTGAAATACACTGCTGAGGGGAGCAGTGGGCGAGTCAGGAGAGGTCTGCTGTGCCAGGTGGGTATCTCGCCAGCTGGCCGGGCTTGATTCCATGCTGCAGAGCTGCAGACAGCTTCACAGCACTGCACTCAACTGCCTGAGCCACCAGGGGAGGCCCTCTCAAGATATTTTCTAATTTTCCCTATCATCTCATCTTTGACTCCTTGCTGTTCAAGAGTGTGTTGTTAATTTACATGTTTGTTAATTTGCCATTTTTCTCTTACTATGGATTTTTAGTTTTATACCATTGTGTTTGAAGAGATAATTGATGTGATTTCAGCCTTGTTTAATTTCTGAAGACCTGTTTGTGACTTAATATATGACCTATCCTGGAGAATGTTCTATGTGTGCTTGAGAAGATTTTTAGTCTTTCATTGTTGGATGAAGTGTTCTCTATATATCCAATTAAGTCTAATTGATCTACAGTATTGTTTAAGTCCTCCAATTCCTCCAATTACCAGACTGCTATATGTCCATTACTGAACATGGGACATTGAAATCTACTATTATTGTGCCACTATCTGTGTCTCTATTTAATTCAGTAAAAGTTTGCTTCTATATTTGAGTACTTCAGTGTTAGGTGTGTATGTATTTATAATTATTATATCTTTCTAGTGAATAAATATTTTTGTCTCTTGTGACAGTTTTTGACTTAAAGTCTATTTTGTCTGTTATAGGTATAACTATCCTTTCTCTTTTTTGTCTACCATTTGCTTGGGATATCTTTTTCCAATCTTTCATTTTTATTTATTTTTTTATTTTTTTCCCCAACCTTTCATTTTTAATCTTTGCATGTCCTTACCTCTAAAGCGAATCTCTAATAGACAGTATATAGTTGGATCTTGGTTTTTCACCCATTCAGCCACTTTATGTCTTTTTATTGGCAAGTTAATTCATTTGCACTTAAAGTATTTATAGGGAGGGATTAACTGTTGCCATTTTGTTGTTTTATGTATGTCTTGTACCTGTTCTTTTCTCTCACTGTCTCCTTTCGTGTTTTGTTGATTTTTTTTTTTTTTTTTGTAGTGACATGATTTGGTTTCTTTCTTATTTTCTTTTGTGCATCATCTGTAGATATTTTCTATGGGGAGTACACAGAGGTATAACAATTTTTTTTCCTAAACTGATAATTTAAGTTCTGTTGAATATAAACAAACACTCCTTTACTTTTTCCCATCTCTTTGTTTTTGGTATAAAAAATTACTTTCTATTGTGAATGCATGATTTTATAATTAGGTACTTTTTTACACTTTTACCTTTAAAATTCTATCCCAGAATTAAAATCATTAATATTTACACATTTATATTACAGGATTATATGATTCTATATTTGCCCATATGTTTAATGAGAGCTTTATAGTCTATGCAGTCAAGTTGCTATCTAGTATCCTTTCAATATAACTCGAAACACTTCCTTTAACGTTTTTTTGTAAGGCAGTTCTAGAACTCCTTTAGCTTTTGTTCCCAAGAAAAATCTTTATTTAGCCTTTATTTTTAAATGACAGTTTTTCCAGATATAGTATTTTGGGTTGGCAATATATTTCCCTAAGTACTTTGAATGTATTGTCCCGCTCTCTTCTGGCTTACAATGTTTCTCCTGAGAATTCTGCTCACAATCTTATAGGCTCTCCCTTGTATATAATAAGTCACTTTTCTCTTGCTGTTTTCAAGATTCTTTGTCTTCGTCTTTTGACAGTTTAATTACGTGTCTCATTGTGGGCTCTTTTAAGTTCAATCAAAATGGAGTCCTTTGAGCTTCCTGAATTTAGGTGTCCAGAATTCTTGGCAATCATTGCTTCAGATAAACTCTCTGCTCCTTTCTCTCCCCCTTCTCCTCTGGAACTCCCATAATGCACATATTGATTTATTTAAATAGTACCCCTTAAATCCCTTGAACTTCCATTCATTCTTTTTTTCTTTTTGCTCTATGGACTGGATAATTTCAAATGAACTGCCTTTCATTGATTATCATGCTTGATCAAGTCAGCTGGAGTTGAATTTCTTCAGTGGATTTTTCAGTTATTGTATTCAGTTATTGTATTCAGTTATTGTATTCTTTAGCTCCAGAATTTCTGTTTGGTTCTTTTTAGTTATTTCTGTTGATATTTTTGTATTGTTCATCATTTTTATGATTTTCTTTTTTAATGCCTGTGTTCCCTTTTAGTTTATTGAGCATCTTTATGGAGATTTTGACTTTTTTTTAGGTTTATTTTGGTCCTTTGGGCCATGCTTCATTACTTCTGCTTATGCTTTGTTAATTTTCCTGGAGTTTGATCATAAAGAAATAGCTATGCTTATAGTCTTTATGAATTGGTTTCATATAGAGGGAGACCTTTCTCAGTTAGCCTGACCAGAGAATCTGGAGACCTCATCAACCTTTTGTAGGAATGCATCTTCTCTTGCCTTATGTGCATAATTTCCCAATTACAGAGGTTTGCTGATTTCTTTTTCCAGAATTATCAGTTATTGCTCCCTCTGGTGTCTCTCTGTAGTACTCTGGTTCTCTGGTACAGTAACAAGTCACCAAGCTCTTCTTTGTTCTCAGTTACTTTAGGCATCCTATGCCAGTTTTCCAAAATCAGAGTTAGGCCTTCAGGAAGCACCCTGAAATGTCAGACTTTAGATGTCTGTTTCACTTTTCTATTTCCCATCCAGAGGGAAAATATGCAAGTTGGGTGTTTTGTTTTTGTCACATCAAGCTGTCCAAGGGAAAGCCTTTTGAAGGTAAAACACAATGGCCTCTTACTTATATCAATGAATCTTTTCTTGATTTTGTGCTCATCTGGGGTACTGTGACTTCTTAACTTGTTTCTGGAATTCTCATATAAACCTTTTGGACCACTGATAATTGGTGTCTTTATGAGAAAATGATATCTAGGACTTCCTATTTTGCATCTTGCTAATGTCACCTCACAAGAAGATAAAAGTTTATAACTGTCAGTGTGTGGCAGTGGAAAGTCTATTGTATGCTGTAACTAATGATAAACAACTGCTACCTCATAAAAAATTTAAATGATACTAGAATATAAATTATATATAATAGCATTTAATATAAAGCCTGAAAGACTTTATTGCTTATCATCTTCCTTCTTAGAGTGTTAAGAGTAAAAAAATTTCCTTTAGTAATTTTACTGTTTTTCTAATAATCTGTAATGAAGTCAGTTGACTAATAATTGTCAACAATTTGGAGTATTTCCTTTATACTTTGGGTGATTATGATTAATGTGTTCAAAAGTATATATTTTTAAATACTTTCTGTACAAAGTTCTGTTAACTCTCTGATCACCAAATTTATATAATGAACTTTTTTTTTCCCTGTTGAACATTTAATGATTTTTTTTCGTAGTTACATTATACTAAAATATGGCTGTCCTATATCTTATTTAACCATAACCGTATCTATATTTCTGATTGGGGAGCTTATCATAAATATGAGGTCATGAGTGTTTATGTAAAATAGGAAAATGAAAGGGGTTTCTAAGGCTACAAATGGCCATCTGTCCTACCTCAGATAGTTTTCACAATGTCCAGTAGTCCAAACCAAGCACTGCTCATGAATGGTGATGTCCTGCTGATGAGAGTCTGCAGCTGGTGGACCAGAGGCCTGAGGATCATATCCTCTTCTGCTGGGCCATATCCTCTTCTCTTTTCCCCATGTCTTTTCTTCCTGCTATGCTTCAGGAGCAAACCTGTTCCTCTTCATCTTTCTGAGCAACTCAGGGGAAGGGGGCAAAGGGGAGAGAAAAAGAGAGGAAGCACAGTGGAGTATGGTGGAAGACTATGGATGCTTTGATGGGGGATGTGGTTTGATAACAACACCTGAAGGGGGAGATCCTATATCTCTAAAACACAGGTGACAAGTTCTGGGTATCTATTGCATTTCATGTTGTCTATTATTAAATATTGGATGACTAATATTACTTTCATCTTAAGGGTGATTTGTTAATAGTTTTCCAGAGTTAATTCACAGAGATCTGAAATTACAGTCATAGTAGAAAGTCAGAATTTTATTTTCTCGTTTGGAAAGTAGGAAAAAGATATAACCTTGAAATTATTTTCTAAGTGTATTTTTGTGTTGGATGATTTAAATTTCAGACAGAGAAAAGTTTTTGATTCCTCCCCTGATTCATTCTTAGAAACAAGTAGAATTGTTTTCCCAACAAAACTATGGAAAACCCCCAAGTCGGAGCTAGTGTGATAGGAGAAGGAATATGGATATGGTGAATGGCAAGGCAAAGGTTTTTAACTTGGAAACTACCACTGTTTAGATTGCTAAAGAGTTGGTTGCCACTTTTACTTGTGCTTGATTAGGGCATTAGTTTCAAAATGAAGGAGGGGCTTCAAGTCTTAGATCAGGATATTGGGAAAGTTTAGTAAAAACAGTGATAAGTCCCTTATGATAGCTACCAGACTTATGGCCTGTCCTGTGTTAAAAACAGATCTAATCTTTTGAATATGCCCTAATATCCCACCAGTAGAAAGTGAGGGAGCCAGGAACAATCAGCTACAACCAAACAAATGGCTTTGGACATATCAACCCAATAGCCCACACAAAGTAGCTGCTCCATTTGACCCTTGGCGATCACAGTTAAGTGTAGTTGGAATTGTTTGAAGTCCGTGGCAGTCATCTGTTTCATTTGCTGATAGGTTTCTGTTCTGAACTCTTAAGGTGAAACCATTAACCCATCTTTACGTTTCAGACAGGGAAGTTCTGACTTCCCTCATCCTAGGAGTCCTGTGCAAATGTTGCATTCCATGTTACCTACTCACTAATCATTGAGAGACCAATGTTACTTTTATTATGATGGTGATTTGTAAATGACTGCTCAGTGTTAATTCATGAAAAGTGGGGTGGGCATAATTTTACCTACTGTGTATGGTCTGTAAACCTTTTTCTTTGGTAAAACAAAATCTTACAAAGGAAATCCCATTCAACTATGAAATAAACTAAAATGTGTCAGAATTCTGAGTAGTTAGTGCTATGTAAGAAAAAAGAATACAATTGAGCTTACTGCTTGCAACTGGTAACAATAACAAAGGATTTTATCTCCTTTAATTGATCTAACCTCACTATCTGGATATACACAGAATAAAAACATTTATCTACTAATAATATCAGAAACATTTTATTAGTTTTCAATTTCAATATTAGCTTATGTGCAAAGCATGAAAGATAAATTATTTTTAGTGAACACAATGAAAATACTATAAAGGTTGACGTTGTAGAATAATGATATAGGTGATAAAATATTATATAAGCAGTAGAAAGGGTTAGGAGATGAATCAAAGCATGTGGGTGTAATTTTCTTTGGTTTTGTAATACATGGTTGAATGAGACTCTTTAATCTTGATAAATAGAGGGAGATTTAGCTATATAATTATGTGATTACAGTAACCAATAAAATATTATATGTGAAGGAGACAAAAGGGAAAGGAGATGATAGATACCGAAATCTTTTTCTTTCATAGTAGGGAATCAATACAAATTTCTTAAAATTTATAGAGCCATATGGGAGCAAGTCAAGCTTATACTTCTCACTCCTTGTCCTTGCTTAATTTATGTTGTTTTTTAAAAACATATATGTGCATCTTTTGAAATAAAAAGACAAATGCATGCTCTGTAAGAAGCTCTGAAAAGCATTTTCAAAACTTCAATTAATTTCCCTGTTAGAACAGAGTTTCAAGTGCAGTAAAAAAGCACAGTCTGCCTCTGTTTACAAAAGAAGTACATGAACAAAATGGCACCAATTTTAACAATAAATAGGCAAGATTCTAGGCAAGCCCCAGCACAAAGAAAGCAGGGCTGGCAACTTAAGCCTTGAACAATGTCAAGACAAAATGTGTTTAGTGGACAAGAGGGGATATTTTAAAATATGAAAGTTACAAAATACCAGGAAATTATTACAGTCATGTATCTTTACACTTGGGAAAATAGCATGGAAATTGGTAAAGAAAAAGGAGGAGTTAAAAAGAATCAAAGAATAAGGCAAGAATATGTTAGCACATAGAAAATTAAAATAGCCTTTAAATGACTTAATTTAATATTCTAAAAAGATAACATAGTTAAGCAAATGGCTACATTTATAAAGGAATCTTAAAAGGCAGGGTTCTTGGGGGTTCAGGGGTAGTAAAGGGGTACAAGGAGTTTATCCTAATCATAAGTTTCAGTCACTTTCTAATAGAAGAAGGGAAATGTTTTTTTTTTTTCCTGTGGCATTTTCTCATAAAAAAATTCCATAAAACTGAAATCTTTGAGATAAAGGTATTATCTAGAGATACTGTCATGATTTTTAGTATGTGAGCTATAAATTCTGTTCTTATCACTAAGTCACTGAGAACTAAGATAGCTGATTTTCCAACTCAGTAAAACAGAGTGACCCAACCAAAAAAACAAACAAACAAACAAAAAAACCCAAACCAACCCGATTCTATTGACCTTCATTCTTCCCATCCAGCCCTAATGCCCTTCCTGCATCTATAGATTCCAGTCGATACAGAAATTTTAGTGGCATTGTAGACTTCCTCTAATGGAATCTAAGGTTGAGAGCAAAAGGAGATCTGCTCTGACCTTGTGCAAATATCAGTTGGAGGGTTAGGGAGGAGGCAGGCAGGGAGCTGTGGAAGCTGTGCTTTGAGTATCAGAAACAGCTTTTTTAGTGGAAGAGAGATCTATATATAAGCCAGAATAGCACATGTTGTTAAATTAAAAACAAAACAAAACAAACAACAACAACAAAAAAAAACAACCTTTCTCATGTATCCTGGTATACACCTTTTTGATACAATAGGATTGTGATCTTATTTTAATCTGTGGGCAATAGATATGTTTATTATATTTGCTACTTAAGACATGCCAATGTGCTATTTCATCAAAAGCTTTTTAAGGAGTTTATTAATGGACCACTAGACTCAACATACATGGTAGCAATTCCTACCCTCAGTTCCTCCCGTCTTTTCATACTATACTGATTTGTGAAATCAATACAGATAAATTAGCTATGTTAACTTAGTGAGTGACTGCTCTCCAGTGTCTGACTGAGTGATGAGAAGGCTCATTCCACATAGACTTGATACCAGATGGTATACAAGACTTGTTCTAACACAAGGACCAAAAAAAAGGGCAGATCAGGGATTGGAGTCAAATTTGTTTGGTGTTTTAATCTATAAAGATCTCATGGATTTTTCATACTTGAGTTTTTAAATGCCATTATTTGTCAGTTGTTTATTTGAATTCAAACTTCAGGAGAGCTAGGAACAGTCACATTTCCAAGGGATTAAAAGTGGTTCAACACTGTATTTCTGTTTTTATTTAGTTCCTTAAAAAAAGGGCTCTCACGGTCCTCCCTGGTGGCATAAGGGGTTAAGACACAGCCAATATTAAAAAAAAAGAAAAAAAAAAAAAAAAAAAAAGGACACAGCCAATGAAGCTGTCTGCAGCCTCTGCAGCATGAGTTTGATCCCCGGCTAGCCAGGGAGCAACCCATATGGCTCAGCAGACCTCTGCTGACTCGCCTGCTGCTCCCCTCAGCAGTGTACTTCAGTCAGTCTGCCTGTTCTGTTCCCCACTCTATCTCTGGTGAATCCTCTCCCACCCCACACCTCTGGCCTGTAGCCCGGTTCTTTTTTTTAAAAGATTTATTTATACAAGAACTGGGGTACAGGCCAGATTCGTGGGAGTGTGAGAGGATTCACCAGACACAGAGCGGGGAACAGAATAGGCAGACTGACGAAATATACTGCTGAGGGGAGCAGCAGGCGAGTCAGCAGAGGTCTGCTGCGCCATGTGGGATCCTCGCTGGCCGGCCAGGATCGAACTGGCTCTGCAGAGACTGTGGACAGCTTCACAGCACTGCACTCAACTGCCTGCGCCACCAGGGGAGGCCCTGTACCCCAGTTCTTGTATGCATAAATAAATCTTTAAAAAATAGGGCTGTCAAGTTTTATAGCAGACTGAAATATTCTAAGTGCATTAAAGTTCACAAGAGTTTCTTTTAAAACTATTGATGAAATCCAGTGGATATAATATCAGATATCTCAGAAGTTCTTCCAAGGTGTCTAGTATCCAGGACAGAGCATGTCTATCTGAATTTGCATTGTAAATCATGGAAGACACTATTTTCTACAATGTAGCTTTGGGGGTTTCTGGCATCTGATTGGCCCTGAGGCACTTGTTAGAGTGGTAGTTTCCTGGTCCAGTGCCCCAGTTCTGCTACAGTAGGTCTGGGCTTACACTTAGGAATTTTCACTGTGACATGGTTCTAGGAAGATTTTCGGCACACCAGAGTTTGAGAATCTTTGCCTAGGGCCCCTGGGTTTCCTAAGGCAAACCTACTTTTCTGTTTTCATTTTATATCATACAAAGGTAGAAGCTTAAGAGTTTATTTCTGTTAAAACTGGAACACTGTCTTCAAATTAATAAGGGCCCTGTTGTGTAAGAGAAATATTCTCTTCAAAATTCCTCTACGAAATTGATCTTAAAAAGACCTGCTGACTCAAATGCTAAACAAATCTGTCCTCTATTCGACTACTGCCTGTCAGAATTGCTGACCTTAGGCTTATGTATTCAAATGCTTCCTGAAAGTCAAAACATATTTTCAAAAGTTTTTAATGGAAAAGAACTGAGCCTGTCACTTGGTTTTAAAAGGAAGAAATTGAGATAAGACAAAATGGCTCAGATAAATTTTACATCGCAAGAGTGGAGGTGGGAAGTGAGGGATAAAATTTTCCATAACTGCTATCAGCTGTCTTTTGGGTAAGACTTGTGAAATAAATAACCCTCTCTCCCAACCAACAATAAATATTAGCCACACCTGCCATGTCATTCCTTGTGTGTCAGAAAGTGAATTATAATAATCCAGTATGAAAAATCCATTTGATCTTGATAGATTAATGGAAATATTAACATAATCCTTTGAAAATTGGGAATTGTTAAATTGGAAACTGGATTATTTCCTATTTGGGTGATTTCCCCCTCTGCCTAATGGTTTGTTCTCCACTAGCTACACCAAACAGGAAGTGGGACACCATGATTGTCTTCCTTGTAGTGTAAATGGAGAAGGGAGCAGTTTTCCTGTTAGAGGGGCAGGGATTTGCTCTGGACAAAGGGTTAGTGGCTACTGATGTCAAGGTAGTCAAAACAGTTGATGTCTAATTTTGTTTCTTTTTCTTTTTTTTTTAAAGATTTATTTTTATTTATTTATACAAGCACTGGGTACAGTCAGAAGCACGGGAGGGTGAGAGAATTCACCAGAGCCAGAGCGGGGAACAGAGCAGGCAGAAGGACCAAGGCACACTGCTGAGGGGAGCAGCGGGTGGTGGGAGAGGTCTGTGCCATGTGGGACTCTCCTCTGGTGGCCGGGGAGCAGCTGGGGATCGAACCGGCGCTGCAGAGGCTGCAGGCAGCTTGGCAACCCAGCGCTCAACTGCTGCACCACTGGGGAGGCCCAAATTTTGTTTCTTATCCAAACAAGGGAATGTAATTTGGTGTAGAATAGTATGAAGAGATCTTTAAAAAATGGAAATACCATATGGTCCAGCAATATCACTGCTAGGTATTTATCCCAAGAATATGAAGGCTCTGTTATGAAGAGATTTATGCTTGCCTCTCTTCATAACCGCAGTCTCCACAGTAGCCAAATCACAGAACCAACTGAAATGCCCAATGATAGATGACTGGGTAAAGAAATTGTAGACGATATACTCAATGGAATACTGTTTGGCTATTAAAAAAAGATGAAACAGTCCCTTTCAGGACAAAATGGATGGATTGAGGTGATTATGCTAAGTGAATATGTCAGAAAATGAAAGACAGATACAGGATGGTTTCACTTATTTGTGGGCTATAAATAACCAAAGAACACAAACAGGCAAAACACAGCAAAAGTAATTCTTAGATTCTATAACAATATATTGCTTTGCAGAGAGGATGGGGGAAGGTGGGTGTGGCTGTGGCAGGAAGGAGTCTGGCAGAGTTTTGGTAGAGGGTGAGTGAAGCATATGTATGAATGAAGGTGTGAAAATGTACCTCCAAAGTTATATAGACATGTAAATGACTGAAAATTAATAAAATTTGAGGAAAAAGTTCCATGTGTTCATGGCTAATTTGTGGGGCCAGAGTGTCTTGATGTGTTGGCTGCTTGTAGAGTGAACGTGTCAGGCTTTGTTTATGTATAATTAAATTTCCTGGCAAATCCTTTCCTGTAGAATACAGTAGACAGGTTAAAATTGCCATTAGCTCAAACCTCTTGATTTTGATTTTGAGGTGGATTGACTTTTGAGAGACAACTGCATGTAGAAGGATTCTAATTAAAAACTGAATCTGCAAGAAAATCAAATGTGATATATCTGATCTCATTTGGCCCCTAACGAATTATTTCTAAACAAATGGACAAGTAGATGGAAGCATTTCGTTGCACATTTTATAAACTTGTATTCCATGCATGTTCTTCTCTCCAAATTAAAACTTTACTATGAAATCTGGGCCCTTGGCCTAAGTATTTAAATGATATTCATATTGTACTATGTCTGCAACCATCTGTAATACAGCTGTGTATTTCCACACAAAACACAATATACTTTTATGTTTTTGTTCCATTTGTGAGCAGATGGTAGTTTGTCAAGGAAGTGTCATGGTGATGTCTGTGTCCATATTTTGCCATGAATATCTCATAATCACTTTCAATAATTATAAATCCTTCTCATGTTATCTATAGTAAGTGCTATGCCATCATATGTGCTGGCATTGTGATGTATATACTTTGTGTGCAAAGGTAATTTTCTTTTTTTAAAAGATTTTATTTATTTATACAAGAACCAGGGTACAGGCCAGATGCATGGGAGGGTGAGAGGATTCACCAGAGACAGAGCAGGGAAAAGAACAGGCAGACTGACGAAATACACTGCTGAGGGGAGCAGCGAGCAAGACAGGAGAGGTCTGCCTCACCGTGTGGGATTCTCGCCGGCTGGCTGGGATCGAACCCACGCTGCAGAGGCTGCAGACAGCTTCACAGTGCGGCGCTCAACCTCCTGCGCCACCAGGGAGGCCCAACGGTAATTTTCTTAATGTCACTACAGGCACATTTCTGGTCACACTGTGACATGTTCAGGGTTCATTCCAGTTTGTATCTGTAGCTGTTCAAGGAGGGCATCACTGGGTCTGTGGTTTTGCTCTAGTTCAGTCCCCATCCGACCATTTCCCAGTGCACTTGCTCCAGAAGAGCCGCTGGTTCTGTTGGCTACATGTGAAATGTATCTGTCTGTGGGTGCTGTTTCCATTACAAGCTGCTGAGCTGCTTCATAGCAAACTTTGCTTTATTCTCCTTGCTCCCCCTCCCTCCTGTAACTGTTCTCATTTTAACTCATTATCAAACCAGCAGACTTGAATTGCAGTGATTTCTTCTTGAATAATTTCCAAAAGGCTTCATTCCAAGAACCTTTTAGGGTCATTTGTGCTCTACTTAATGCTCATCTGTGGTACGAAGTTAACTGCTCAAGAAGCAGCCCTGTTACCCATGACCTCTCCAGGTATCCACGGTGTTCAGAAAGTTAGAACTTCATTCTTTGTAGGATTTCTATCTGACTTGGCAATGAAAGCTGCATTAGCTCCACACACTCTTCGCCACTTCTTGAGGGGTCTGCCAATCTCTTTGTGGAGTCCTAGTTCAGGATCATACCATTCCTGAAGCCATGAGGCAAGAATTAAAAACTGTTATTAAATCTGCCAGGATAACCAATCTGCTTATCCTGGTATATGATGCTGGTTATCATATTGTCAGGTCATGCCTGTTCTGCTTGTCATCTTCCATGTGAGTATTCTTGAGCACAAACATTGACTTGCAGAAGGTGTGGCTGTAATCAACCCAGTTCTCTAAGATGTGCTGAAGTTTCAGCAAGGGTCTTGAAAAACTCATGTTAAAACACCCATATTCAAAAATTTCTTTGAAGTTGATGCAATGAAGCTACTTTGAAGCTGATGCAATTGAGCATCAGTTTTGAGATGATTTTCTTTTAATGGGACTATCTGCTCATCCTCTTTTTCAAGTATTCCTGGTGTTAAACATTTTGAGATTGCTGGCTAGAGTTGGATGTTCCTTGCTTGTGAATAGTAATGACAAAACTTTAAAATCATATGGTTATTCATCATCAAAAGCTTTTTTTTTTTTGACATCCAATATCACTCATTTTCCCCTGCCCCCCACTTGCCCCAGTTTTATAGAGAAATAATTAACAAATATCATTTGTATAAGTTTAAGATGTACATATGGGGGTTTGATTTATATTTATAGTGAAATGACAACACAATAGGTTCAGCTAGCATCCACTTTCTCATATAGATAAAGAGAAAATAAAATAAAAATGAGAACAGGAGAAACATTTCTTCTTGGATGAAACCTCTTACGATTTGCTCTCTTAATCATTTTCCTTTGTATCATGCAGTGTTAGCAAGAGTCCTCAAGTTGAACATCACATTCCTCGTCATTTATTTTTTGTAACAGACTCTGAGGTAGGTATAATAAGTGTCTTTGTTTTTGGCCAAGTGTTATTTAGTAGCAATCATAAAACTTGAGAAAGGAAAACCTAATTAGTGATTCTCACTCTTAACTCCCTCATGTTACAGATAAAGAAACTGAATTCCAGAGAGATTAAGTCACTTGCTTATGATCCCAGAGCTAGTTAGCCTCCCAGCAAATTGTTTCCCAGTCAAAGATGAATTCATGGATAAAAACAGATTGTTTGGACCTGATTCTCATATTTTTGACTGTTTGATTTTAGCAAATATTTAGCATTTCTGGGCTTCTGTTTATCTGTAAAATGGATGTCTGTGATTATTATACTACTTCTAAAAAAGCAACTTACTCAGTGCCCAGGATCAAGTAAGCAGCAGTTCACAACTGGACTTACTGTTAATGCTCTTTTCTCAGGGCCCTTGAGAACCAGAGCAGAATGGGAATTTTTCAGCTTTTATATAATGCCTTTGTTTAGAAGCGTATGTATGTGTCTGTTCCATCATTTAAAATTCTAAAGCCATTTAGGATTGTTTACCCTGGACAAAGCAGGCACATCCTCTGGGAGAATCTGATGAGAACTTGTTATGTGCTGGTTCATGTCAAATTCTGAATGAGTTCTTTTTTCATTCTTACTTGCACACTCTCATTTAATTGTGAGGTATCCTGGCACTTAAATCAAGGTGCCATATTGTTTTAAACTCAGTGCTATGCTTTGAACCCATGTTTCAGAGAAGAATTCATGTTTCATTATCACTAAATCATAGTTGGAGTCTTGTAATGGGCTTAGTATCCATATTTATATTATGAAAATCCCCCAATGTGATGGTGTTTAGAAATGGGGCCCTTAGTAGGAAGTTGGGGTTCATTTAGGTCATGCAGGTGGGACCTTCATGAGGAAATTAGTGGCTTATCAGAGGAGGAATAAAGAGATCTGTGTGTGTGTGTGTGTGTGTGTGTGTGTGTGCGCGCGCGCGCAGAGAGGAAGGCCATGTAAGGACTCAGCCTGAAGGTGGCTTTCAGCAGGCCAGGATGGGCTCTCACAAGAAACCAAACCCTGCCAGGCCTTGGTCTGGACTGTCCTGTCTTGAGAACTGTGAGGAAATAAATTTCTACTGTTCATGCCACCCAGTCTGGGGGATTTTGTTATGGCAGCCTAGGTAGATTAAGACACCTCAGCTGGAGTAGTTATTTAATCATCTCCTTTTTTTGTTTTCCTAAATTAAATACTTTCCTAATATTTCTGTGATGGAAGATCTAGAAGGACTGTTTAGATGTGTCAAGAATGTTCTTTCCCTTCAGGGTTCTGTGTTGTGAGCGCACTGTCCTCAAAGGGGACTGGTCATCTGCCCTTTTGCATCAGATATTGACCACAGGTTTGTGTGAGATGTAAAAGCTTTTATAGTGAAGTTCTGTGTATGGCATATATATAATTTCCCTGTAAGCATTTTTTGGTTTACTCTTCATTTCCATAATTGCTTATAATCTTTAGATTTAGCATTGCTGTCCCCCACCTCTTACTTTTTTTTTTTTTTACCATGATTCATATGCTTTAATGTAACTCAACTACAAAAGACTGTGATACTACAGATATTTCTCCATTTCATCTAATCTGTCAATTCTCTCATTTTCTTATAAAATGTACTTAGTCTGTGAAAAACAAATCTCTGTATAGATACGCATATTCTTATCTATTTTTTAATTTATTTTGTTCCTTTGGCTTCTGGATCATCTATTTCATTGGGGGTGAAATCATCTGAAGTTAGAGCTTGCTTTTATACAAATAGATTAGGGGCCCCTAAGCCTGTGATATAACCAAGAAATGTTATCAAATGGCTGCAAAATTAGAAGTGCCACCAAGGGAACATTAGCAATTTTGTTAGCTGGCATTTTATTCTTAAATATTTTTTTCTTACATTGGTGATGGAAAGTTTTGGTTACTATTGCGAAACTCTTAGGCAATGTACATTGTTGAATTTTACTTTTTATTTTTGAAGTCTGAATTCTTTCTTTCCTTCCTTTCCTCTTTCTGGGGATTTTGTCATCAGGGTTTGGGGCTATCCATTGAAGTCATCTGTGTTCACATATGTGAGTGGGTAGAATGTATGAAGTAAGCGGGAATGTCTTTACTTGCTGTTAGTATCCAGGTGTCTATAAGAAGAATGTTGTAGTCATGAAGGTTGAAAATATTCTAGCAGGATTGCAGGATTCCCCTTGCCCTCCACTTTGAAGGTAGGAAGCATATGTGACTTGTACTGGCCAATGAAATGTGAACAAAATGTTAGAGATTTTATGCTTTCTTTTTATTGAGTTATATAAGCTCTTTGTAGATTTTCTGCATCAATCCCTTAGCACTTGTATGATGTGCAGATATTTTCTCCCATTCAGTAGGGTGTTTGTTTTGGTTTCTGTCTCTTTCACATTCTTTTAGTTTGATACAGTCCCAATTGTTTATTTTCTCCTTTGTTTTCCTTGCTCCTAGAGATGAGTCTGCAAAGATGTCTGAGGTTTATGTCAGGGAGAATTTTGCCTACATTTTCTTCTATGTATTTTATGGTTTCAGGTCTTATATCCAAGTCTTTCATCCATTTTGAAGACTGTGGGCATTTTGGTGGTGAGAAAACTATGGTGATGTTAAAACAACAATAATATATGATCCACCATATCCCATTGCTATAGTGATTATAAAAGCCAGTATTAAAATAGAACCTCTTGGTACTTAATCAACTTTGATAAGCTGAATTGTAGCCACCCATATTCGACATATATCTTTAGCAATAATCTTTCTTTATATTTAATAAAGTACCATTAGTTTATGTCCTTGTTAATATCTTGACAGTATAGGATTTCTCCCCTAAGGTGTGGTCAGCTTTGCTTTCCCAACACCAAAGCACCCAAAGTCCTCCACCATTGTTCATTGTACTCTCCTGTTCTTACCATACCCCCTCACCCCCATGCTTCAGATCTGTGATCAGTGTCAAGGGTTAGTTTTTAAGCTTGTCTTTGTCTGACCCTTTGTTTGGCTTCTCTATATTCCACATATAAGTGACTCCATCCAGTATTTATCTTTCTCATTCTGGCTTATTTCACTTTGCATAATTCCTTCCAGCTCCATCCATATTGCCACAAATGGCATAAGTGTATCTTTTTTTTTTTTTGATCAGTGAATAGTATTCCACTGTGTATATACACTTTCATCTACTTGATCCACTCATCTGTTATTAGGCATTTAAGTTGTTTCCATGTTTTGGCTATTGTAAATAATGCTGCAACAAACATATGAGTGCAGGTTTTCTTTTGAATTAGTGTTTTTGATGACTATTTTATTCTATTACTATTATTATTTCCTTATACCCAGGATAGATCTAGCTGGGTGGACAAGATATACTTTCACAAGGAAGAAATATCTAGACACTGTACCTCTTATTTGGCTACATTTAATACTGTGCAAAAGAGAGAGCTGATCATAGCATAAGATTGAGCCTTTTTTTTTTAAGATTGAGCTTTTGAACCTAATTTTGACACCGTAGTTCAGCTGGGGGAAAAAGCTATTTTTCATGAGACTTTTAGATCACAGTTGATCAAAACACTGATAGAGGAATTTAAGTTTGCTGTTAATTAGTCAGTAGATATAAGATATCTTCAATGTGAAACTGGGGGTAAGGAGACCAATTATGAGTTATCTCTCCAATGTTATTTCTACCTTATTTACCTGGAAAATGGAATGAAAATCTTTAAAACAATACAGATTTTCTTTGATGACATCTATTAATCAGAATTGTCCTTTTTTGTTGTTGTTGTTATATGGGGACAGCCTGCCTGACTACACATACTCATGGCTTGTATTGGTTAAATTGGTAATTCATTCATTGCTTAAATTGGTAATTCATTCAACAGACATTTATTAGGCATCTGGTATGAACCAAGTGCAGCTCTAGATTCTGTGGGTATAGTGAGGAACAAAACAGTTTCTAACTTCATGAACCTTACATATGAGTGAAGGGCAGTTGAACAGTAAAAGAAATAAACAAAGATACAATGTAGCATCACTGAATAAAGACAAATAAAGGAGGAAAATGTGATAGAGAATGGTAAGGTATAGGTTTAAGATATGGCATGGGATGAGTAGGTGACATTTTGAGCAAGCAATTAAAAGAAGTGTGGGGGGAAAGCTGTGTGAGTACCTTGGGAAAGAATATGTTGGGTGACGGAAATTGCAATTGTGAAGGCTTGGAGGCAGGCATCTCATACAGTATTGGGACAAGGAGGCTAATGTGGCTGGAGATGAGGGTGCAAGGGGAAACTGGGAGCTGAGAGGAGATAAAGCCAGAAAGCAGTCAGCAGACAGACAACCCAGGTCTTCCAGACATATTCTACATCGATTGGCGGCCATCAGGATTTTGAATGTGTTTTATGTTTGAAGCAGATGTAGTTTGTAGAGGTTAAGAGAACAAATAGACTGATTAGAAGGCTTATGGATAAGTCTGGCAGGAGGCTATGGGGTTTGGATGCAGTTGGTAAGTGATGGTTGTGAGAAGTGGTTGGATTTGGGATATGTTTTGAAAGTCTAACTGTTAGGATTTAGTCTTGACTTTGCCTTGAACATGTGGTTGACTGTTGTCATTCGTCTAGATGATGTTCTTGGGCAAGTCAATGAAATCAGTCAGCTCTTTCTGTGTCTTGACCCATAGAAGGAAACAAGTGAGAAAGCAGAACTGAATTGAACACTTAGTGATTGTTCCATTGCACCGAATTTCACTGCTTTGTTGCTGTTTAACTGGCAGGCGAGAATTGCAGGGAAGTCATTGCAGCTGACCCCCCCAGCCTCAGGTAAGGAGATAAAAGTGGAAGATAAAGTCTTGGTTGGTACAATAAAAGAAGCTTTGGTGTGCCACCAATGAGAGATTGCTGGATAGGTGTCATCTATCTGGCTGTTAAATAGTAACACACAAAGAGATATCCCTCCTATATTTTTGCCATTTGTATTTATCTTGTGAAACATCAGTGAATAAAAAAACTTGCTTCAGAAATATAAAAGGGACTTTGTCAAAGATATGGCAATTGTAAGGTGTGTTATAGATGTAGATTTATTTAAAATCACAGATGAATTTTTTCCCCAGTATCAGGCATTACTGGCTAGAACTATTACAATAGTCAGATTTATTTCATATTTTCTGGAAATCTACAGGCATTCTCACATATATTGTTTTTAGGACACGTTACCAATGAATAACATATGTTTTCTAGAAGGAGAGCTTTCTGAATTGAAACTGAAATATGATAATTGCCATTTTTATTAAATATCCAGCTGGCACACTTTGAAAATGTTATCTCAGTATCTAACATTGGTTTTATTTCGGTTGCCAGCTTCCCTATTTATTTTATCTGATTTTCTGGGAGGCAGGGGTTAAGGTTATAATTTTCATTTTTTCCCTGTACTACTAATTTCCTCAGAGGTCAACATTTTTGAGTCTGTTGGGATTTTTATCCCAGAACTATCAGCAACAACTATTTCTTACAATAATTTTAGATTGATTCCTAGATCTAGGAATTTAGATTCATTTAAATTTGGGATGAACTGATGATGCATGATATCTCAGGTCTTCATATGAATCTTTGCTTAATTTTTTAGCGTTAGGATGAGGTTCACTTGTTCAATTTACCCATGCTTAACTGCCTCAAAATATTTCTCTCTTAAAATGATCTCTTTCTATTGCTGTACTCTCCTTATCTTTAAGACAATAGCAACAAACCCTCACAAGTCACTGGGATCATCAGGAGATTTCCTTATTTTCACACCTTTGTCAGTGCCTTTCCTCAACAATGAGGGTTTTCAAGTTGACCATTTTAAAAGGAGCAGGGAGTAGAAGGCACTTGTGCATCAGGTGGCTTTGGAAAGTGGCTTCACAGAATTAAATCAAGGTTGCCTGTTGACTGATGTGTTACCTGTTTTATAGACTCAGTTCAGAGTGTCCTTGGTAAACATTTGGGAGTATGTCTTCTCTCTCTAAGGTGAAGTTTCTACATCCCTCACAAAATCTGCAGGGCTCTGGAAAGGAGCAAATGCAGAGATACTTGATATGGCCATTTATTGCTGCCTTGGAAATACTTCTGATCTTTGAAAGTATGTGGTTTGACAGGGTGGCAGGGGGAGGGAACAGGTCACTGAAGATTTTATCTTTGCAGACTCCAAGATTCATGCTTTGAGAATCAAAGGCAGATAAGAGTTGGGAAGAACCCTGTATGAGACCAAAGATTTTTCTAAAGCTTTTAATGTCTATATATAGGTCTGTATGTTACTACTTCAAGCTCAGCAACTGACAATTTTGGTTTCACTGAGACTGTGCTTTCTTTAAATAAACAAGATACTAGCACTTTCCCAGGAATTACATTTTGTGTAGATGTATTTTATTTCGTATTGTCAAAGTTTTTTTTTTTTTTTTTTTTTAGTCAATTTTAAGCTAATTTGGCATCTACCTCTTTTTAGAGAGGCTTGTTTAAGGAGATATCATTGCTTTGCCTTGAGGATGCTCAGTGACTGTCCACTTCAAAGCTGAAATTAGGCCAGTGTTATTTTGTCTTCAGGTAACAAAAATAAAACCCCGAGTGAGCAATGACTTGGGATTTTATTTAAGTACTTAATTTCCTGAAAAACCAGTTTTGAGACTGAATAATTATTGTACTACTGAATAATTCTGTTTTCCTCTCTGCTTCCAGCGTTCTTAGACTTTAGAGTGAATGTTTTTAAAAAGACCACAACACTCTAATTAGTCGAAGAATGAAAGAAATGTACTAAAGGTCCATAGTCCGTTCTCCAAAACCTCGGGAACAGGTATATTTTGGAACTAAAGAATTTATTTTTACTTTAGTAGTGTTGGAGCAGGTTGTTGCAAGGAGGTGACAGTAGGGTGCCTTCCCTTCCCCGTCTTCCAGCTGGGCCTGTGTCATCAGAGCCTCTTCATCCCCTCGCTTTCCTTGGGATGTACTTTCCACACTGTTTTCCCTACCCTAGAAGCTGCCCCAGGGACACAGTCTGGAAATGGTAATGTGTCACTGAGACCATTGTATATGTGACTGAGCCCAGTTAAGACCACTGCATAAAAATTTAAAATTCTGGAGGGCAGGTGCAAGGATCTACTGGTCTAGTGGCCTGAGACGAGCATTTTAAGTTCCCTTGCTTGTTGAAACTGCCACCTCCCAATCTGGAGTTATCTTTCTCTTTCTTTGGTCTCTTCTTGCCCTTATGTAGGGGGCCAGTTTGCAAACTAACAGGCAAGGTCTGATGTGACACTTTTCACTGGGATTTGTACAGTGAAACATATGTGTATTCACAGTGGGTAAAGACAATGATGATCTCACATCAGTTCAGGTAATTGAGGGCACCAAATCCTAACTGCTAAACAACTGAGGAGTTGCCTGCTATTGAGTGCCATCAAACTTCAAAACCAATCAAACAAGCAAAAAGAACTTTGTCTTCAAGGTTTTAAAATTTGGACCTGCACTCAGATCCTGGGCCTGTCCTTGCTTTTCTCATGATCATCTATACCTTATTTGTTAGTCTATTTGTGGAGCAATTAAGCCTTTTTATTTTTATGTTTATTTTTTTTATCATATCCTCTAATTTTACTTCTCTAAGTATAATCCAGATCCAGGAGCTGCTGGAAATACAGAATCACAGGTCTTGCCCCAGAATTGCTGGGTCAGAATCGCATTTAAATAAGTCCCTAGTTAAATAAATCCCATGGGTTTTTAAAGATCAAGGAACACTGGTCTACAATTGCATGGGATTTCATTTAGAAACCAAGTGTTAGAGGGAAAAGGCACAGGTGAGTACACTTCAGCTTTTCAAGCCCTTGGAGAATGGTGTGTCCTGTACCCCCTCATCATCCTGGTACCCCTCTTCTCTGCAACCCCACCGAGATGACCCCAACATAATCAACTTTTATAGTCACTGTTTCCTCTTTTTCCCTCTCTCCTTTCCCCACTTCCTTCCTATCTTTCCTATCCTTCCCCCTCTCTTGAGTCTGACATTTGACTTTTAACTGGATCATCTAGTCCCTTTAATTTATTGTAATTCTTGATGCATTTTTATTTATATCATTCATTTTATACTTTTTATCCATTCTCCCTTTGTTTCTTTTCTCTTTCTTGCATATTTTTAGTGCCATTCCTTTCTCAACTAGTTTGTTACATATTCTATTTCTATGTTTTAGTAATAATCCTAGAGATTTTAGCATGCATCCTTTACTTACAGAGTCTAAATTTAGTCAATCTCTTTTCTTCCTCCCAAGTAATGCTTTAGAACATTTTAGCTCCCTTATTCTTTCTTGTGCCATATGCTATTGTTATTGAGTTTAGTCTATTTAAAAAATGTTATTAATCACATCAGGTTTTGTTATTGTTTTAAAGAAGAGGTTTATTTACATTTATCCCAATGCTTGCCACATTCTTTGCTTACTACTCATTTTTGAATTTTAGATCTTCTCTCTATTTTATCCCACCTGAATACTATAGACTTTCTTTAAATGAATGTGACAGATTCTCTTGTTTTTTCCTGAAAATGCCCTTTTTTGCCATTATTCTATTGTTAAATTGACCCATTTTTTGAATTTCAAAATTCAATATTTTTTATTTGTAGAACATATTTAGTTTATTTAACTTAATATTTGCTTGGTTGTTTTTATTTCAAATTTCTAGTCTATTGGCTGTAAGCACATGAAATATAGTATCTTATGTTTTGAAATATAGTAAAATATAGTATCTTATGTTTTGAATTTGATAATTCCAGTAATTGAAGTCTTTGTGAATCTCATTCTGATTCTACTCTACACAATTAGTTACTCATTGTGCCTTGCTTTCTAGGTTTGTGTGTGTATGTGTGTGAGTGTGTGAATTAACTAATTAATTCCTTTTTAACTGAGTTACTCGCTTTTCTACTCACTTTGTGGAGATTCTCCAGGTCTAAGTTACAGATTTCTCCCAGAAAACATTTAAGATTGCTTCTGCCATATGTCTGAGATATTATCAACTATGCGTAACATGAAAATTTCTAATTTAGGGTTTTGGGGGATTTTGCTTGTTGTATGAATTTGTGCTGCAAACTTGTATAAGTTTTGATTTATTGTAATGAATTCTTAGTGCTGATTTTCTTTTTCTTTTTACATTCATTGCTGAGACTGGCATATTGCCTGCTCCTCATCTAGGATTGTGGTTTGATGTGTTGATCTTACTGGTGGTGCTGCTGGGGGGAGCTTCTGACCACCCTGTCTCTGGCAGGCCCTAAGCCCCCCTGAGCCTTTCAAGCAGTGATTCTGAGGGTAGCTCAGTAAAGGTAACACAAGGTGGATTTCAGAAACATCACTGCTTGCTGTGGTTATGTCTGCTGAGCCTTAAACCAAAGCTCAAGTCTATGGAGGCACATCATGACAAGGCAAAGCCAGCTTCCATGCTTAGTGGACTTCACAGGAATCACACTCTGAGGTACACACACACTCGCACACACACATAATTATCATATATAAACATATATACACACAAGCATAAGACATGTATACAAAAATGAGCCTGTGTGTACATTTGTACATATACATGTACATGTGTAAAGAACAGGTGGATGTAAAGAAGCATTTAAAGAGAGAATGGTCTCTGGCTAAGGGCAGCATCATCAGTCCCCACTAGTGCTAACATAACCCAGTCTATATCTGCACCTGTGCTCTTTTAATATAAGCCCCTCCCCTCTTTGGGAGGAAGTATATGTAGGCCTGGGAAATTTGATATCTCTTAAATTGGGGGACAGGAACTCTATTTTAAGAAAACAGTGGTTTCCAGTCTCTAAGGTAATCACCAGTCCTCCAATCAGTTAGCAACTTAATATATGTTTTATAGACAGTGTTTCAATGTTATGTCAATTTTCACATCAAAATGTATTAAATGGTGCCACATAAGAATTAAGGTTAGTCTGGTAATCATCAGAGCAGTATGGCACTCTGCTGTGGATGTCACACTTGTCTGCACATTGGATCTTCCTGGGGAGCTTTACATTTTCTTACTGCCTGTAAATCACCCTCAGAAACTCTATGTATCTGGTGCCATATGGTGTCAGGAGTTTAAAAACCTGCCCATGTGTTTGTAATGTGTTGATATGGTTGAGTATTACTTGATATTACTTAAATATGGGTGCCATATCTAGACTAACTGGGTTCAAATTCACTTAATATGTGACCTTAGGCAAGTTTCATAATATCAATGTGGCTCATTCTCTTTATCTGTAACATGGAGATGATGATGATGATGGTAACAGCATCTTAATCTCAAAGTGTTTTGGTCAGAACAAAATGAATAAACACAGGTCAAGTGCTTAGTGTAGTGACTAGCACAAAATACACATTTGTTGTTGCTGTTTTGAATATACAATTGACAAGAAATTATTATAATTATTGGATATTTCCATCTCAAAGACATTTTGGGGGCCTACAAATTTAAATCAGTTTGCGTAGCACCAACCTAACTTTGGTGTTTGGTTGGTTTTGTTTAATTTTTTCCCCTGGTTTTATTTAAAAGTTAGTCCTAATCACCCTTTGAATTTAAGAAGTACTATTGGAATCATTTGAGATGATTGCAGAAGTTAAATCAAGATGTTTGCAGAGAAGTGATGGCCAGCTTGCAGGTAGACTAGAGAAAGTGCTCCCCTCCATAACAAAGAGCAGAGTTGGGTAGCAGGGTACATTTCCTTAAACCGGAAACTAGGACCTTAATAATTTAATATATGCTGCATTGATGAAATAAATATTCAAGATTTCAGAGGAGCACTTTATTAACACAAATTATATCATTTTTTTTGAAGTAATACCAGGTAGAGACTGTATTTCCAAGGATCTACTTGCTAGATGATTTTCCCCCAGTCCTATTTTTAATCCTATATCACATATAAGAGGTTTTGAATGTTTGTGCTCTTGGTTTTATATTTTTATTTCTCAAGCAGATCATACACTAGCTCTCAAAAGGGGTTGCATTAGTAAATCATTTTCTGTTTTCCTACTAAATGATTTGATAATTTTAGAGAAGCTTTATTTGCATTTTTGATTTGTGCAATTGGTATCCCCTGTATTTCAGGTGCTTTTGTTATTACTGAAAAATCTACAAACTTTTGAATGAACTGTCTTTTTAGGAAGATATTTTATATTTTTAAGTATTTTAATTTATTTTTAATTATATTATTTTTCACTGAGGTAATATTGGTTAAAATACATTGTATGATTAAGAGGTAAACATTCACATCTCTTCAGATGTATGTTAGCATACCACACCCACCATCAAACACCCACAGTCCTCAACCACAGTCCACTGGGCCCTCCACACTTTGCTCTCGATGTTCCATCCTCCCCATCTGGTAGCCTCAATTCTACAGTTAGATATCTAGGGTTAGTTTTGGTCTATTCCTTCATTTTTTTCCCTCTATATAACATGAGTGAAATCATCCTATATTCATCTTTTCTCTTTTGACATTTCATTTAGCATAATTCTTTTTTTTTTTTTTACAAGAACAAATCCACTTTTATTGGGCTTTCAGTATATTTAAATCCTTGAGGGGTACAGCATCACACGGATTCTGTGTCCTATGGCCTTAGCTGGAAGGTTGCTTCGGAATTTTGCGCGAACCATGCCACTGTTTCCATGGGCACGTGTCACTTTTCCCCAGATTACTCTAGTTTTATTCGGTTTGCCACCAGGAGTCACTGTGTTGTTCTTTGCTTTGTACACATAAGCACATCTCTTGCCTAGATAGAATTCTGTTTCATCTCGGGCATAAACACCTTCAATTTTAAGAAGAGCTGTATGCTCCCTCTGGTTCCGGAGACCCCGCTTGTAGCCAGCAAAAATGGCCTTGGACCATAGCCTTCCAGCCATATTTTAGAAGTCCTGTTCCCAGCAGGCCTCCACAGCGACCAAGATGGTGGAAAGAGCTCATTTAGCATAATTCTTAAGAGGATTTTGTATTACAATGAAGGATCTTTTTTTTTTTTAAAAAAAAAAAAAAGATTTATTTATTTATTTATACAAGCACTGGGTACAGTCAGAAGTGTGGGAGGGTGAGAGAATTCACCAGAGCCAGAGCGGAAAACAGAACAGGCAGACCGATGAAGTACACTGCTGAGGGGAGCATTGGGTGTGGCAGGAGAGGTCTGCATGACATGTGGGACCTTTGGGATACCTCGCCCGGGATCGAACTGGTACTGCAGAGGCTGCGGGCAGCTTCGCAGCCCAGTGCTCATCCGCTGCGCCACCAGGGGAGGCTCAGAACTTTTTTTTTAAAGATTTACTTATTTATTTATACAAGCACTGGGTACAGTCAGAAGCGTGGGAGGGTGAGAGAATTCACCAGAGCCAGAGCGGGGAGCAGAACAAGCAGACTGACAAAGTACACTGCTGAGGGGAGCAGCGGGCGCGGCAGGAGAGGTCTGCCACTGTGCCACCAGGGAGGCCCCTGAAGGATCTTTTTGAAAGGCAAATAATGCTCTTGTTTAGGATCCTCTGGAGACATCATTCTTGTTTCTGTAAGTCATTGCCCCCACACTGGCTATGCTTCATTTATTTTTTGTTGTGAGTAAAGTCATGCAAATATGGTTTTGATTATTTATCTCAGCCTGATCTATCTCTCCAGTTAGATATCATTATCATTAAGAAAACCAGCTACTCTCACATAGTATTGGAAAGTATAATGGGCTTGTGACATTAGGCCAATCAGAGCATTTATGAGATATTATTAATTTCTTTGTTCCTATATGAAAAGTCATTTCATTAATTCATAGATTCATTTACTTATTTGCATACTCAGCAAGATAAATATGATATAGCCTTGCACTTAGGATTCTATAGTTTAGGAAAAAATATATATACACAGGATGTATGAAGATAGGAACAGACATAGATGAAGGTAGAATCCAGATCAAGTTTTTTTGTGTTTTGTTTATTTTGTTTTTAAAGATTTATTTATTCATTTATACAAGAACCGGGGTACAGGCCAGAAGCACAGGAGGGTGAGAGGATTCACCAGAGACAGAGCAAGCAACAGAACAGGCAGACTGATGAAATACGCTGCTGAGGGGAGCAGCGGGTGAGTCAGGAGAGGTCTGCCGCGCCATGTGGGACCCTTGCCCTCCGGCCTGGAGTGAACCCGCGCTGCAGAGGCTGCAGACAGATTCACAGTGCAGCACTCAACCACCTGCGCCACCAGGGGAGGCCCTCTTTTGTGATTTTCCCATAATCTAGACCACCTTTTCTTTCCCACAAAGTAGGGAAAAGATAATTGAGAAAGATACATAAACATAAAAGAAAGAACATTATCTGTGATTTCAACATCTGGAAGTAATAGCTACTAGCACTTGGTCATTTACTCTTAGAATTTGGCCTCTGTACTCATGGCTGTTACAATGGTTCAACCCAGCATCACTTATGCATGCCATTGGAATGAGTTCCTACCTTTTCTCAATCCTGGAATCTTGAGCTCTTCCAGGTGGCAAGCAGTGCAAGTATGGATGGGGTGGGCTGATGGAAATGTGCTCCAACCCATACCTAAGAGCTCTTCCCAACATATGGCTAATACTACTTTGATGCATTCCTTAAATTCTTCCATCAAATTCTAAACTCTTGTGCTTTTTACAAGGTAACATCTTTCCTAACTCCTACCCAGAACTTCTCAAGAGGCCCTGGCTAGAGCACATATGGTTTCCACACCTTTACATTACTTTGCATCTTGTAGCTTCTTTCTGCAATTCCATTACCAGAAGAAAAGTTAGACCTTTGCTAGAGCCACCTGGAGCTGATGATGCGTTGTGCTACCTTGAGCACCTGACCCTGCATGTCTGAATTCCCATTTTAGTCTTTACTTCACCAGGGCACAAAGAGGATAAGAGATACTATAGCCATACCTTTTTTCTGTTCTTGCTTTTTTGTCTTCTTTTCTCTATCTTTATGACTGATCTTCCTAGTTCTATGTTTCCAATTAATAATTTAATAAGTTCTTTTTATTTCTCCTATTTGGTAGAGTTTTAGTCTGAGTTTCTTCTCTGATCAGTGCTATTCAACAGCAATGGGTCATGTTATACTTGGGGCCATGGATTACTTGTTTTTTGTCTTCTTATTGACATCTATATCATTGGTACTGTATCAAAATAGTTTTTAATAGCTATAAACCAGTGCACTGCAAAGATATCCCATGACTTATATAATCAATGGTATAACATTTATTTTTAGTTTTTCCATATACTAATTAATGCTACAATCAATCTCCTTTTACTTTGGATTTATTCTAGATGATAAATTGCTGCATTGAAAGATGTGTGATATAGTATATATGTGTATGTAATATCTAATTTTCCAAATTATCCTACATAAGAATTATGCTAATTCATATTCCTGCCAACACGGCACTGTAATTTCTTTCTCCCAGAGTCTTGCCAACACTGGTTATTTATAATTCTTTCAAGATTTAGAATTGAAATAAATAATAACACATTTATATTGATTTATAATTGTTTACTGATGAGAATATTTCCATATATTTTTTACATTTATATCCGATGTCCCTCTTCATCTTTTCTCACTTTTCCCTTGGATTGTTTTTGTTATTGATTTGTAATAGATCTGTGATAATAGATGGTAAGAGCATCAATCTTTGCTGATGTTATGTAGCGCACATAACTCCAGTTTTCCATAGGTGTCTTAACCTTAATTAGTTTTTTTCTTCCTTTAGATATGCTAAATTTTATGTAATCCTATCTTTTGATCTTTTTCTTTATTGTTGCCAACTTTAATGGTGCACAGAAAGTTATGGTACACCCCAAAGTTATAAAGTTATTGAGAAAGTGATGTCGACTTAATATCTGTTAAGTGTTCTTTCTGTTCTAATATCTGTTAAGTGCATAATCTGGTATATTGAAGCACTTTAATTTGCCTGTGTCTTGTCCTGTGTCTAGTCCTTACTGTTGTGCTTATAGCAGGACACGTGTTTACATACACACATAAAGTCATACAGAAGCAGCCAGCACACTCGAGAGTAAGGATAACTTTCAGCCTATTCTTGAACGATCATCCTTTTAAATGAAGGTTAAATATTTTGTAAAGCTCTAAGAAAGACCCCACTCATGTTTGTATTTAGATTATATTTGACTTTCAGCTCGTTCATGGGAGATCAGCATCTGTGTTGCATGTGGGCATTGTCTTTCTTTATCCTCTCAAGTTTCTCTCAAATCCTCAAGGATGATGGAAACTTTCTCAAGTCCTTCTCCACCAGGATTCCTCTCCCCCAGACCTCCAATGGCTCCCCAGCCCACAGTGTCCCAGCCTAACATTCTGCTTAGATGTCCCTTCATTACTCCTCTGGATCTGTATCTCCAACTGGACCTAACCGTTGTGGTCACTGCTTATGTCTTTCATTTTATTTCCACCCTCTTCCATTATATTTTTTGATATCTTGTTTTCTGTTTTCTCCTTCTGTACTTTTACTAGGTTTATGAGAATTTGAAAAATCTTCTTTACTCTTAGTAATTTGTTCAATTAATTACATTTTGCATGTGTTCATTGTCCTGTTTATAACAGCCATAGATCAAACTATATTTTTTTATAAATAAACCAAAATTAATGGTCATATTAGACTTCCTTTCCCAACTAAACTTTGCTACCATTCTGAGGCTTCACACACTCTTCCAAATTGATGTAGGGCATTTAAAATACTCTTGTGTTCTTAGCATTTTCCCAGTTTCTTCCTTTAAAAGTCTGGGGTTTATTGACTTAATTTTTAAAATTTTTTTGCAGCATACTTCTATAGTTTAAAGAATCAAAGCTTTTTATACTTATCACTACTCACATTTATGTCATGTACTTTAACAACTACATTATCATATATTTAATCTCATTTCATAGAAAGTACTGCTCAGCCTGAATTCATATTCTCTTTCTCTTTCCCCTGAGAGCTTTGTTCCTGTTTAATTTGTATTTGATTAGGATGCTTTCTTAGAGCCAGAGTTTGTATTAGGGTTTGTTTCCAAAAATGTTTTTCCCCTCATGTTTTTCAGTCATGTGGCCTTGGGTTGTCCTTCTTTTCTTTTACATGTGTATAAACAGTGTCATTGTCACCCCGTGTTACAGATGAGAAGTCTGATGTTAGGTGGGTTCTTTCCTGTTTTTAAGTTAGTTGCTTTGTTTTTAAGAAAGATTGAAGAAATTTTTTCATTTGTCCTTAAAAAAATTTCTCCAGAATATGTCCAGATGTCTTTTCATTAAACCTTGCTCGGATCTCTACAGCCTCTTTATCCTGAAAACGTGTCTATCACTCGGTGAAGCTTTTTGAGCTGAAAACTGAACTTTCAAAATCACTAAAGCTTTCTTTTACCTTAAAAAGTTATTACAACACCTACTTTTTCTTGTTGTGTTTGTTTACATTTAAAAACATAACAGAAAGTATAAAAAATAGCATAGTAAGTTCTTATTTGGCCCAAGCAAATTCTTATTTGGCCCGAGTTCTTATTTGGCCCAATTTGTTTCAATTTTTTTTTTAAAGATTTATTTATTTATGCATACAAGAGCTGGGGTACAGGCCAGAGATGTGGGGGGTGAGAGGATTCACCAGAGACAGTGGGGAACAGAATAGACAGATTGACTGAAGTACACTGCTGAGGGTAGCAGCAGGCAAGTCAGGAGAGGTCTGCTGCGCCATGTGGGTTACCTCCCTGGCCTGCCTGAAATCAAACTCATGCTGCAGAGACTGCGGATTGATTCATAGTGTGGTGCTTAACTCCTTGCACCACCAGGGAGGCCCTCAAATTATTTTTAAAAAGTATAGTGTACTTTAAAATATTTTCTAGAAAACTGGAATAATAGCCATTCATTTATTACAACTTAGATATTTGTTTGTGAGTTGGAGCATAATGATATGCAAGGCATACCAGTAGCTGCAGAGGGAAGTCTCAGTGGGAAGCATTAATTTAAGATTCATGGAACTTTAATCCTGAGTGATAATACTGATTTTATAAATATTTGTAATATACAGTGCACTAGGTAATTGTATCAGGATGCTTTTTGCTGCAAGTTAGAAACCCCTTAAGTCTTCCAATTGACTTAAGAGTAAAAAAATGGGGCCTCCCCGGTGGCGCAGCGGTTGAGCGCTGGGATGCGAAGCTGCCCGCGGCCTCTGCTGCGCCGGTTCGATCCCCGGCTGCTCCCCGGCCACCGGAGGAGGGTCCCACATGGCGTGCAGACTTCTCCTGCCGCCCGCTGCTCCCCTCAGCAGTGTACTTCGGTCCTTCTGCCTGCTCTGCTCCCCGCTCTGGCTCTGGTGAATTCTCTCACCCTCCCGCGCTTCTGACTGTACCCAGTGCATGTATAAACAAAAACAAAACAAACAAACCAGCAAACAAATAGATAAAGCATGCCTCTATAAAAAAAAAAAAAAAAAAAAAAAAAAAAAAAAAGAGTAAAAAAATGGCTTCTCTCCAGTAACAGCGGCTACTTAGCTTCTCCACAGGCCAATCCCTCATATGGACCCATTGTGGGTATAGCAGTTCCAGGTGTTCCCACACCTGGATATGCACCTACAGACATACAAATGTCCTCAAGAATCAGGAAGGCAATTTGTCTTTTTTGTTTAGTTGTGAGAAACCCTTTTCCAGACTCAAAACCTATCTATAGGGTCTCAACAGCCAGAATTCACTGACACACTTAGACCAATCAGTGATAAGAAAGAATAGAATTCCCATAACTGGCATAGACCAGGGCTTCCCAGCCAGAGATGGTTTTGCCACCAGGAAACACTTGGCTGGAGACATCTTTAGTCATGACAGTTGGGACACACTATTGGCATCTTGTGGTTGGGGACCAGAGGTGTGTCTAAACATCCTTCACTGCACAGGACACCTTCCCACACAGTTATCCAACCTCAAGTGTTCATGGTGATGAGGTTGAGAAACTCTGACAGAAAAAAACCAGGATTTCATCCCAGGGGCTGAAGAGAATCAGGAAGGCACAGGACTACAGAGGGACTGTGTGGGTGTTGTAGAGACCACAGAGTCACAGGAACCTGCTCCCTGAGAGAGTTGCCTCTGAGCTGCTGGGAAAGGCAGCTCAGAGTTGTGAGTTTTCAGCTCTCACTAAAAATGAGCCAAATGCATTGAATTTCATATTCTTCTCAAATTCATTCCCAACCATTTCGTTTGCCAAACTCTCTGCTGAAGACATTTCTAATGAATTTAAGCAGGTACTTAAATTATTTTAAAAAAAGTTTGAGTGCCTGTGTGTTGCTTGACTAGAAGGCCAAAGAAGTGACACATAAGGAAAATGGCCCGACAAGATTTCCTGTCAGTCCTGCACTTAGTGACAGGGGCAGTGGGAAGACACAAGAGAAGTTCATTTGTACTTGTGCCTCCAAGCATTAGGGTTGTGAATTGCCAGAAATTCTCATTATCAGAAGTGGCAGTAGTGCTGTGAGGAAATTCCACTTTGCACAGAACTTCACATTTTTTTCCTCCTAAAAACTCACTGGCTTTGGAATTAATAATATACTGGAACATTCTGCATTAAGCAGCTAAGGATCTTCTGCAAATCCCAGCACAGCCACTCAACTTTGAGATGCCGTTTGACTATTTTCAGCTTTGGGTACCTCATCCCTAAAAGCAAAGAGTCGAATTACCCAATGTCACAAATCCTGTAATTCACCTCACCACTGACAAAAAATAGATCCCCTTCTCAATTCAAGAGAACTCACAATTTTGATGGGAGCTCATGGATGTGTGCTGTGCTTTTATTGGTCTTAACAATCAATGGTAAGCACATCAGTTGAAGTCTCTCAGGCCTGTGGATTATCTGTTCAAAACTCATGGATTGATTTTTTTTTTTCTGCAGAAACTTGCATATATACATATATATTAATAAAGAGACCAATGTGAATTTTCACCAACTTATAGTACAGTATTGTGGCAGCTCATCCTAAGTTGTTCTCTAATCAACTAAAGTGTGAAATCTTTAAAATATTTGACCATTGGAAAGCCTCTCTGAAGGCTCATATGTTTGTGTAATTGATATTTAATCTTAATCCCCCTGATTTGTTTCCAGGGAAAACCAGCCACATAAGGAGTCTACCATCTCGGGCAGCACTGTCTTCCCTGTTGGCAGGATTGGAGGCTGATTACCTTTGTGGGCTTTATTTGGAATAACTTTCTTCTTCCTTATAGAACATGGTGGAGACTATGTATGTAGAATAAGACTATGTATGTATGTAGAATAAGTCATTAACTTGGTAGCAGTGAGATGTGGAAAGAGGGAATCAAGTAAGCAAAAAGGAAAGGAATTAACATTTATTGACTGTCTTCTACACAAGAGCCACTTGAATATTTTAATCACATTTCAATAAACTTTTCTCATTTATTGCGAGAGGAAGCAATGATAACATGGTTCTGAGTTCATTACTACTGCGTGAGGAAATTGCTGCTCAGAGAGGTTAGGTAACTTGCCCAGCATCTCTCCATCAGTATTAATTGGTAAAACAGAGGTTCCAACCCAGGGCTGAGGGGCTGTAGATGCTTTGGCCTCAGTCTAGAAGCAGTGATGCCAGGGCTCATGTGTGAGATGGGCCCAGCCCAGAGACTCACCTGGGTCATCATTTTTAGCAGCCACAGATTATTTCCAAGAGCATAGAAAGTGGGACTGGGCTTAATAGAAAGCGGATAAGCATGAGAAGGGTTAAAATGACATTTACAACGATATTTCCTGATTCAGAGCTTGTTATCGTTGCTGCGTCCCACAATAAATGAGAAAATTTTGCTTCTTTGGACTCTCTCCTATTTGTCTTCCCCGGCCCCTTCCTTTTCTTGCTCTAATGCCAAGAATGTGGTGTTTATTTCTTCTCTTTTTCCCTTAGAGACCCACACGAAAAGATATTTTTTAAATCTCAGCAATTAAATACACTGAATGACTACTGTCTTAGAAAAGACTCAAATTAAGCTGTGTTTGAATCCAGAAAAGCAACAGGGTAACTAGTTTCTATCTGTGATCCCCACTGCTAAGGTACTGGGGAGATAAAGCAGTTTTCCCAGTCATTGTGGATTTCAAAGGTATTTGCTGGGGGGGTTTCTTGCCATCTTTGGTCTGGAGGCATCAGACTTTTTCTCCTACAGCGCTGGGCTCTATTATTTTAATTGATGACAGCCTGCGTATTGGTGTTCTTCCTTCGGCATTCATGTCTGACCCTTGAGCGGCAAAAATAAGCAGTACGGCATTGACTTCAGCCTCGGCATACCTACTTTGCAACCTTAAAACGGTCCCCAAGGATATTTTGCTCCTTATTGAGGCCTTGTATTTTTCTTCTTGTCTCCTGCACCTTCTCTAAAATCCCACTGCATTCATCGTTGTGCGCATTCTTAGTTCTTCCCTGAGCCCTGCACAGAGGAACTTTCCATGTCTTGAGCTATGTTTTTTAATGGGGTATCAATTCTTTAGACTTCCCATTTTTCTGGTTCCAATTATGAACTCACCTCACCCCGTTATTCCTCCCCACAAAGATCCACCTGAAATGCTAACCAGGAAATTTTGGGGGGTTGTTTCAAGGTTTGTCTGACATATCTGAAGTTGACTGGTCCCTTTGCAATTAAATAACAGAAAAAATAAATTGGTGAACTGGTTCTTAAAAGTATATGTATTTATACTAAATGTAAGATTTAACCTGGAAGTTAAAAATGAAAGTTTTTTTCTTGATTCAGATTCTAATCAGTAAACTAAATAGTGTCTGAGTATTTGTAGCTAATGGACAAGACCCCAGTTAATGTCCTGACTGCTAAATACCCAGCCCCCTATGCACTTTCCTTGCAATGTTTACCACCATGTGTCCTTAGGACTACAATTATAAAATACTGAATTAGGAAGAGTTGGAATATTTTGTTCTGAGTATTTTTGTTTCCTTCATCACATAAAATGACACACATTTTACAAAAGATAGGGAATGCGCTGGAATATTATGAAGTAGTGAAGCATGAATAACTCATAGATATAGTCAGCATGGATAAATCTCAATAATTGTTATAAGTGAAAAGGATGGTCCAGAAGAATACAATAAGTATGATGACATCTTTTTCATGAAATTCAGAAACATGCAAAGTTCAATGTAACACATTTGTTTTTAAAGAAAGAATTAAATGGACAAAAATTCATGATAGTGATTATAGCAAGGGTGATGTGAGCACCCAAGTAAATATTGCTAATGTTCTTATTTTGGAGTTTATTTTAAAGTTTGTGGCTCTTCAATATAGTATTAAAACTATTTTTTGTAAACCCACTGTGGACCAATGATAATAGTTTCTCCTGATTATCAACAATCTGATCATCCAAGAACCTTTGCAATAAATTGCACGGGTGAACTTATCTACTATAAATTTTGGATTTTTTAAGTTTCTGGTGTTCCCTATTGTTTTGTATTTCTAACTGTCATCCTTAGGGAGCCTTTGTAGAAAAAAATATTCAGATACTTGGTAAAGATGATAAGGGGGATTTTATTCTAGGGAGATTACTACAATCAGGCATTTAAGTAGAGGAGAGAGAAGGTCCAACTCTGAATACAAGGACAAGTGGAGATTTATATCCAGGGAGCAGTGTGATGACCAGTGGATGCAAATGACCAAGAAGAATCTCAGGGGTCAGGAGGATGTCTTACTGGGAAGAAATGGCATGCTTTGCTCATCACTGATCTCTGGAGCTCAATTTTGTTTGGAAGAAATCAATTTGGGGGCCATTCATTTGAATCAAAGATGGATCTGCCAGCTGCCATGTGCTTCTGTTTCCCATCATCACATAAAGGTTTTTCTGAGTGACCAGCATCTTGATTCTGCAGGTTCTCTCCTGTGCTAGTGGCTGGCTGAGCTGAGGTTATCTCGGCTCAACATTCACCACAGATCCCTGCATTCCTATTAAGGCTCCGCTCTCTTTGGCAAAACTGAAGTGGGACTTCATTTGGAATGGTTCATTGACATGCTGCAAAGAGAGAATGGGGCATCTCACTTACAGTCATGAACTGTAAGGTTTCTCTACTCCCTTCATGCCCCCCACCCCTTGTCTTGACCTCAGCCAGAGTTCTCTTTGGAGGTTTAAATAGGACTAGTTCATTCTCTCTCTTAAAAACACTCGAGTGATTTCCCACTGTATTTTTATCATGTGCCAATAAGATCACCACTCGCCCCTGCCTGTGATCCCCACCTTATCTCAGGCCAATTTGCCCTTTGCTCACTCTGTTCTGTTCCCCAGAGAGCACATTCCTGCCCGAAGGCTTCTGAACACCCTGTCCCCTCTACTAGAACACTCCTGCTCCACAGATCTTAGGAAGGATGTCATCTTCTCATTGTTCCCAGGGGGACCTTCCCTGGCCATCCTGTCTAAAGTAACTTCAGCCACATTTCTAGGGACATGATCTCATTGTACTTTTGTATTATCCTCATTGCATTTACCATTCTCTGAAGTTATTCTAGTCTTGGATTCTAGTCTAATAAGTAGTTATTCTAGTAATTCTATTTATGGTTGTCCCAATTAGAATTATTTCCACCAGGAGAAAAGGAATCTTGACTGGTTCACCATTGAATTCCTGGAGTCCAATACAGTGCCTGCCACATAGAAAGTGTTCAGGAAATGAAAGCAGGATGGAATGTTGAGACTCACTCCCTCCTGTGTATGGCTGTCACCTACGTAACCCAATGAGGTCGCTTCCAGCAAGCATGGGGGAAACCTTCCTAATTTTCTGGCGTAGTATCACAAAGGGTGGAAAATAAGCACACACAGCTGGAACAACACTTAATACTGCTGTGACCTGCTTGTGCACATTTAAATAAATATTGCTAAAAGAATTAGGCCAGCATCACATGACCTCTGCTTGTATTCTACACATTGTGTATTAGTTTCCTGATGATCAAAACTGGGTTAATCATTCTATGCTCTGTCTTTCCTGTTGGGGATATGAGGATCATCGGCTCTATCCAATTTTTTTTCCTTAGCTAAGAAATCTCTGTTGAGTTTAAAAGCTACTTCCTTGACCCTGTTTCTTGATCCGCTGATGAAAATGGTTTAGTGGGAAAAAATATTTATTAGAGCTAGATAATTGAATTGTTTTATGTATTTTTTCATATGCTATTGCTTTTTGTTCTTTGAAGGGATAACTCCTTCCCAAGTGCAAAGCAGAATGAGGAGAAAAATTCTCATCCTTTTCCCCAGCGTCTTCCCCTGGCTAAGCCTGGAGCTCTTCCTGCTTGTTACCAACTCTCAATTCCACTTGGGTGCAAGCCTCTCAGGTCTGATGGGACAGCCCTTCCCCCTGCCTTCACTAAACATTATCCACACGCTGGGGCTCCAGCTTCCAAGAGGGTTGATGCAAAGGAGATTGAAAACTTTAAAGTTAACTGGGACTTTCATGGGGCATGTAAATGGAAAAATATAACACAAAATTTTTTTAGCAGTAACATTCTTTAGGAACTTAATTTCTACAAAGCAACTCTCCGAGTTCTCACTAATCAAAAGTTTACATAGATTTGAGAATCAATGAGTAAATGACCATAGCAGTCCTCTCGTTTTAACTATCAATCTGGAGCTGGATAATCTAAATATGAGCTCTGTGTGGGAAAGAGTTTTTGTGTGTTGATTGTGCTTGGAGCTGTCCTAGATATTTGCACATCTTTTCTCGATTCATCTTTATGTCTCTATAAGGCAGATATTATATGTTCCATTTAACAGTTGTGCAAACAGAGGCTCAGTGGCACGATGCAACTTCTAAGTGACAGTGCTAGGATGGGCAACTGAATTTGCAGGTAAGGCCTATCCTTTGTCCATTTCAACATACATTCTCTGGCTCCATGGCTTATAATTGAATTTTTTTGCATATTAGGATCCTCATGTGTGGAGGGGGAATCAGAATGCAGCATGACCTAGCTCCCAATGTGTTAAGAATCAAATGTGGGCCTCCCTGGTGGTGCAGCGGTTGAGCGCTGGGTTGCGAAGCAGCCTGCAGCCTCTGCGGCACCGGTTCAATCCCCGGCCACCGGGTGAGGGTCCCACATGGTGTGCAGACCTCTCCTGCCACCCGCTGCTCCCCTCAGCAGTGTACTTCGGTCTTTCTGCCTACTCTGCTCTCCCCTCTGGCTCTGGTGAATTCTCTCTCCCTCCCACGCTTCTGACTGTACCCAGTACTTGTCTAAATAAATAAATAAATCTTAAAAAACAAAAAAGACAGATTGCTAAAAAAAAAAAAGAATTAAATGTGATGTGAAACAACTTTGAAAATGATGTGCAGTTCTTCAAACCTAAGAATTAATGGAATGAACAGGTAGGTTTCATTAGCAGCAAAAGTCAGAACACATATTCTACCACAGTTCCTTCTATTTATTTATTTATTTATTTATCTATCTATCTATCTATCTATTTATTTATTATTTCAGTTTTTAATTGAGGTAATATTTGGATTCCCTCATGATGTATTATTGCAGTGCACCCACCACCAGCTCACCCATAGTCCACCACCTCAGTACCTTGTGCTTCCCTTACTCTTTTTCTTGTTGCATCAGTTCTGTAGTCAGCTATCATGGTTTTTAGCTATCAAGGTTTTTAACTATTTAGTTTTTAAGCTAGTATTTATAGTTCTCTTAATTTAGTTACTTTTTAATCCACATATTAGTGACACCATCTGATATTTGACTTTATCCTTATTTATTTTACATAATCCCTTCCAGATCCATCCATGTTGCCACAAATGGCGTAAGTTTATCCTTTTTGATTGCTGAGTAGTATTCCATTGCGTATCTAGACCACATCTTCCCGATCGACTCATCTCTTCTAGGACATTTCGGTTGTTTCCATAATTTAATAAATAGCACTGCAATAAACAATTAGTGTTTTTGGGTTTTGGGGATAGATGCCTAGGAGTAAAATTATGGGGTCAAAGGGTAGATCCATTTTTAATTTTTTGAGACTCCTTCATACTTCTTTCCATAAGGACTGGACCACAGTTCCTTCTGCTTTCCCCTCTCCATTTGTTCTCCTTACCATCTCCCATACAGTTCATTTCTTCATGGTGAAAATCCTTCTTCATGTCAGTTTTAAGTTGCTTAGCAAAAGGGCTAAGCTTGGACCCTGGGCATACCCTCTTTCTCTTTATGTTTCTCTTATGTTCAACTCCATGTACTGCAATTTTGCCCCTTCCACTCCACAAAAAGTACAAGATTCTTTATAGGCACATTTGGTACCTTTGTCCCAATTAGGAAAAGAACATCCTTTTTTCATGGGGACAGGACAGCCTGCTGTCCTTGTGGAGTCAATAACTAATACAAATATCTTTGGCCAGTAAACGCTTTGGCAAGTTGATCAATAACTTCCTGCTGGTAAAATATGATGAATACTTCTCAAACTTCATATTAAGCTCTATGTGACTTTTGACACTGTTGAGAATGCCCTCATAGAACCTACCCCCCTTCCTCAGAAAATGTGATACCAGTATCTTCTGTTTCTGCAGCTCAAGGTCTGGCAGTTTCCCTTAGCCTCTTTCACTGGCTCTTCTAGCTGCTTCTAGGTTCTATCTGTCTTGATTCCACTTTTTTCTCACTTCACGCCATACATATATATATATATATTTAATTGAGCTAATATTTGGATACCCTCACCATAGTGCCCCCACCCAATTTGTAGCACTGCAATAAACATGGGAAGGTGTACTTGAACTGTCTGAACTTTGAGGGAAATACAGCAATTTGGGGGGGAGGTCAAATACACACACACACATACACATACATTTATACATATTTATTTATTTAAACCCTTCGTTAGTAGCTAGATGGAGAATCTGCATCCCTTTGTATTTCTTAAGGTACCTTCATAGTTCTTTCACACTGTAGGTCCTTGTTGGCAAAGTTATTTTTTATAGGCAGCTCTCCTTTAAATGGTCAAATCCACTCACGGACCAGTGAAAAAGCAGGTCTTCTTGGAGAAGACTAAAGAGAAAGTAGCACTGTCCCCACTGTTCTCTTTTTCGAGAACTCCATGCTGTGTACTTGGTGGGCCAGAGCCCTAGCGGGCCCAGTGTGGCCTTGCTGGCATCTGTCATCTATGCCATTAGGGTCTGCACAGGTTTGGCTCACGCCTCTGTTTCCACTCTCCGTGAATTTCCTCCCTCCTCCCGGATTGCCCACGTTTCTAGTCCTGCTTCAGTGATTTCTACTAAATGGACCCTCTTATATTATTTTGAATGTGGTGGATTTCACTGAAGATGGAGGGAGAAGGAGTGTCCAGTGTTTATAGAGCAGAAGACAGTAATGTCCACACCGGCTCTCACAGGCCCTCCAGCCACAGGAGGGGACTTCCCCAGCCAGAGTCTGCCCTTTGTCTCTCACATTCCTGGCCGATCTCTCTCTTTCACCTACTCTTACACAGAGCCCTTGGGCCATCCTCCTTGCTGTGCTGGCCCTCCCCCTCGCTGACATCCTCCCCAGTAAGCAGTGCTTGGGTGATTCCCTCCCTGAGAGGATGCCGGTCACTGCTGAGGCCACATTTTTCCTTATTCACACAAGGAGGGCATTCTGTGCCCTTAGCCTGTGAGGGGCATATGGAAAAGGGCCTTCACCAGATTGCTGCACCTCCCTGCACCTAGCTTGACACCTTATGTGAGGAGGCCATGGAGCAGAGCTCCCAGCTCCCCCTTGGCTGGAGATCTCTGTGACTTTCCTCATCTGAGGCTGGCTTTGAGCATGCAATCCCTTTAAATATATAGGAAACCATAGGTATAACTGTATCTGCTGTGGCATCTTTTTTACTCGTATTTTATTTAAAGAGGATGTAAACAGTTTGGCTGCACTTGACGATGAAAATGGCCTAAGCAAGCAGGACAGAGAAGCTGCCTGGAGAGGAGGAGCTCAGAGTGGAGGGAGGCCAAGCTTGTTATTAAGCAGTTTGCTGGAGGCCTCTGTTCTCAGATGAACTCACTTTATGGGAATGAGGTCAGTTTGACTGCCCTCCAGCTCTCATAGAAGGCGCACTTGAGACTTCTGATCTTTGAGGGAAATGCAGCAATCTGGGGAAGGTACTCTAAGTTTTTTTTCTATAAGTTGGATCATGAACACCGCCCCCCCTCAACCTACCCATGGACCCTAATATCTCATTGTCCCCTACAGGGTGGTCTTTATTAAACTTAGTGGTTTGTAAGAACATGTGTCTTTTTTGAAGGCTTGCCATAAGAAAGATCCATTTGAAGAATGTCTTGGTATTGTTTACTTCTTTTGAAACAGACTTATTTTATAATTGTTGTAGATTTATGGAAGGACTATGATGATAATTCAGCAAAGGCACATATATCCTGTATCCAGTCTCCCCTATTATTAATGTCTTGCATTAGAATACTACATTTATTACAACTAATGAAACAATATTAGTATATTGTTATCAACTAAAGTCCATTTTTCCCCATAGTTTTTACCTAATGTCCTTTTCCTGTTCCAGGATCTCATTCAGATGACCATATTACACTCAGCCATTATGTTTCTATGTCTCCCCTGGTCTGTGACAGTTTCCCAGAATGTCTTTTTTTTTTTTTTTTTTTCATGAAATACTCCAAGCATACAAAAAGTGTGTGTGAGTGTCGCGCGTGTGTGATTGAAACCCTGTGTGAGCCCTCCTGGATCCCATTTTCTCTGTCTCTGAAGACAACCAGTATCTTAAATTGGGTGTTTTTGTACCAGGCAGGCTTTGAAACAATTTATATAGTGTTCTTTTGCATATTTAAAAATGGTATGAGGGCCTCCCTGGTGGTTCAAGGGCTTAAGTCACAGCACTACAAATCTTGCTGCAGCTACTGCAGCACGAGTTCGATCCCCACCCAGGGAGCTACCCACACGGTGCAGCAGACCTCTCCTGACTCTCACGCTGCTCTCCTCAGCAGTGTATTTCAGTCAATCCGCCTGTTCTGCTCCCCACTCTGTCTTTGGTGAATCCTCTCACTTCACCTGCCCCCCTGCACCTCTGGCTGTACCCCAGTTCTTGTATGCATAAATAAATAAATCTTTTAAAAAAATGGTATGAGAACTATCCTGTCAGCCTTTTCTGCAGTTTGCTTTTGTCCCCACATAATATTTCTTGATCTGCATGGCTCCAGTTAGTGATTTTAGTTTCTAAATCAGGTTCCATTGTAGGAATACAGATTTTTCCCTGACCAGGTTGCCATGGTCATTGCAGTGCGCTGAGCAGATGTGTTGATGTGCCTCCTTTCTGCCCATACACGAGCATTCTTCCTTGGGGCTTGGGGAGGGTGGTTTGTGGGCCTCAACTTTTATCTTTGACAAAATAGTTCATTCATTTAATAAATATTGATTGAGCACCTAAAGTGGGTCAGAAACTGAGCCAAGCTCTGGAAGTACACAGAACAGAAATAATCCCTCCCTCATCATTGGGATTACAGGTTATTTAGAAAAACAAACATTCAAGATATGTATCTAGATGTATTTTAAAAAAATTGGACAATATATTGTGTTGTGTTCCATAAGAAAATGATAAGGACTAGTGAGAACCTCAATATTTCTTGTGTCATAAATTACCAAAAGCATTTCCTGCTAGGACAAAGTATCCCTCCTATTTTATTTATGTGCTGCTTTTTAACAATTTAAGCAATATAAATCAAAGGGTTTCTCTTTTGCCTTAGCTACCAGCCATCTTTCATCTAAATGTAGTGCCCAGTTACAGTGCCTGGCACACCCCCCTAGTTTCCTTCAGTGTATTTTTTATTTTGACTTTTTATTTTATTTTTTAATTTTTGTTTATTTATTTTTTTGTGGGACCCTCGCCGGCGGCCGGGGAACGAACCGGCGCTGCAAAGGCTGCTGGCAGCCTCACAGCCCAGCGCTCAACTGCTGTGCCACCAGGAGATGCCCTATTTTGACTTTTTAAATCATGGGTTTTCTTTTATTTTTATGTGTCTTATTTTGCATAACAAATTATTGTGAAAGTGATTAAGGTAAACAGCTGAGGAGAGGATGAGATATCGGTCACCCTCGTTGTTAGCTTTTCAGAGACTAGTAGACTTCCTTTTACCTGGGGTTTGAGGTATTTGTGTAGGTATCATGTACAGACACTATTGCTTAATTATAATATAAATTCTCCAAATTAACTTATCATCCATCAAGAGGCAATTTGTTCCCTAAATACTTCACTTAGATGGTGATTCTTTTTAATCACTACTAACCAACACACACACACACACACACACACACACACAAACAGAACTCCTTAGCACTTGGCTCTACTGCTATCTTTAGGAACATTTGTCTTGCCTTAGCTACTCTCCTTTTAAAGCCATCTAGTTTTCTGTGACACTGTTTACTTTCATTATGCCTTAATTATGGGATTCTGATAACCATGGAGGAGTAGAGAGACAATAAGTGGGGTTTTGTGGGTGATTAAATACTAAAGCAAAACTGAGATATTTGATAACCACAACAGTTGTTTCTGCAAGTATATTTCAAAAGCAGGGATATTATTGCCATTATACAACAAGCAAGCAAAAAAAAAAAAAACCTCCCACAAATCACTGTGATACTTTCCTTAATAAGCACTGTGCTTTTGAAAGTCTGATGCTTTTTAATCTGATGTCTATTTGATTGTCAGTCTGAGTAGTTGGCTCTTTGTGGCAAATGCTATTTAAAGCACAAGTTCTCATTATCATTATGACACTATCTAAATGAATGGTTGAAATGGCAAAAATGTACCTCATCATCAACCATGTGAGCCATAACATAGTCTGCAAAAAATTATATTTGAGCTCAAACTTATGAGAATTTATTAGGTTTTAATGAATACCTAGCAATGCATTTGGCTGCAGGTAATGGAAAACTGAATTGATGGCTGATTTTTCTCATATGATGAATCTAGAAGAGACAAATCTAGAATGGAATATCTAGACTTTCTTTCTTCTAGACTTTGTTGGAAATTCCAGCAAAAGTCTTTTGTACATTTGTTGTGATTTTCAATGTATTAGCACGATGCTCTTGCCTCATGGTTGCAAAATGGCTGCTGCTGACTGCAGGCATCACATCCATATTCTAGGAAGGAAATATGAAGTGGTGATGCTGGTCATAACTGTTCCTCTTTATCAGGATAGCAAAAGTTTAATCAGAACTTCCCCCCAAAATTTTGCTTTTATGTTTAATGGCTATTATAGTGTCACAAGGTTGTGCCAATTTCAAGTCTCAAAAAGTTGGGTATTTAGCTGACACATTAAATTTACAAACAAAATGGAGGGCATCAACAAGGAACACATGGAGACTGGATACTGACAGAGCAAGTAACTGCCTGTCATTGGTCTGTCATATATTGTGCAGGAGAGTTGTTGTTTAATTATCAAACATAAGAATGAAAGACATTACCATGGAAAAGAAAAATGATTGCATTTTTATGTCATGCCAATTTCATAGTTAAAATGGAAGGGCAGGAAATGCTGGTGCCTTGTCCATATCAATGTACTTAGTTGTTGACTGCATTTAGGATATTGGTGGAGAAAGGCTAATTTTGCTCTGTTTCAGAAGATTTTGCTTCTGTTTTCTCCAGCTAAAAACAACCTTGGGGAAAATGAAGAAAAATACATGGACATATGAAATGGAGCTTTTTACTTTAGTATATATTTTCAGAAAATGTATACTTTTGTTCCTTGATTATTTTCAGGTAATCAGTAGGGAAAGGGGATAAGAAACAGTAACTACAGTCAGTTAAAAAAAAAAACTCAGTTGGGCCACAAATTTCAATCTCATCTCTCAAGTTCCTCTTCACTTCATGTTTTCCTTTTCTTCCTTTGATGTTTATCTTCTTGTTATATCTTGCTTCATCATAAGCCACATGTCTGTGGATTCAATGGACTTAGCTGGGTGGTTCTCACTGGGGTCTCTCATGCTCTAGATCTCAAATGGCAGCTGTTTGGGGTCATCTGTAAATTCCACTGAGCTAGATATCCAAGATGGCTCCTCATCTGGCTGGCAGTTGACCTCAGGTGGGCTCCTGCCTGTGTCCTCTCCATGTGGCATGTGGCCTCTCCCAGTCTGGTGGCTAGGTTCTGAAGTTAAAGCTTTCACGAGATCAAGGTTGATGCTCCAAGGCTTCTTTTGATATAGTCTTGGAAGTCAAGCATCCACCTTCTACTGGATTTGCAGGACAACCCAGATAAAGTGTGTGGCAGGAGATATGGCCCCTTGGGGACCATCTTTGGAGGCAAACTATCATAATCTCCTTCCTTTCTTTCCATGGGAATTGAAGGGACTATCAGAAGCCATTCGTAAAGAGAAGAGGATAAGGATACTCCTGAATGTAGCAGGCAATGAACCAGGGATGCTGAGAGTTGTCGCACTTTTCATATCATTTTCAAACATGACAATTGTAGTTGTGAGTACAGTTGAAACCTTGAGCTTTATAACTTTGACATTTTCCCTTTTAGAGCAAAAATAAGTAAACGTTATCTTAAAAAAAATCCTTTAATATTAATGTTGCCAACAAAACACTAACCATATGACAACATCAAGCTCAGATAGAAACTAGACCTGAGCTTTGATGTACAATTTCCATCCTTTATATGTAAATATCTCCACTCAAATTAGAGACCAAGCAGAGAACGCTTGATTCCAAAATAACTGAGATTGAAATTGATTTTATTAACAGCATTGTCTTCATAAGACTTTAAGAACATACTTAAATACATCTGAATGGAATACAGGCACTTTAAATCATTCTCTTTATCTTGGTTTTTGGGGGTTTTCCATCTTTGCTGCCTTTTTATGGGAATGAATGGCAATAATAGAGCAAGTTTTAGGAATCTTCAGGGATCCTTAGAGATTCCTGTCTTGCTGAAACTCATGAAGGCCATAATTAGCAAACAGACCAAGAAGGAAGAGGTGGAAAAGAGGGCGGGTATCCTTGCTGCTATAAACTACTAGCTTTCACCATTCTCTGCTTTGGCCTGTGTTGCTGCTGCTACCTGGAACACCCTTTTCTGCTTGCTGACTCCCACTCATCTCCAGATGCAGCCCAGCTGGTGGCGTCTGTGTGAAGCCACCTCAAGTCCCTGGACTGTGTGCTTCATTGCATCAATCCTCTGTCTTGTCACCTTGTCTCTGTGTAGTCCTCTCCCTTACTCGATGTGGCTTTTTATGGGCAGAGGCCATCTCTGAGCCTGACATCAACAGACAGACAAAGCATCGTGTACAGAAGCTCCGTAAATGTTTGAAACCAAAATGCATAGTTAAATACACCAACATGTAGGTCATTTTATTTTATTTTTATGTTTTTATTTTATATATTTTTTACATCATTTTTCATTTTTGCACAATGTATGCCTTTTCATCTCGGTTATAGTCCCCATACAATCCCCCCCAACTCTTATTTTGACCCTAATCCTTCCTTCCCTCCCCCTACCCCCCATAGTATGTCTCTGGTTTATAGTTGCTTGTTGATTTTGATTTTTACTTTAGATAGGTCATTTTTATGATGACTGATGGCTTATACCTTTCCATAACTAAAATACAACAGACACTAAAACAACAAAATGAACCATACAGATTTTTCCAGTGTTAAATGGAGGGGATGTTACACTACCCTGAGATAACTGTGCTGTTGTTCCTTTTGCCTATTACCTAGAGGATACCCTCTGTCTTCTCCCATTCATGAGAAAGTTCCCTAAAGAGAAAATAGACCCCAAAGTAGGCATGATACACAACTGTTTCAGGGAATCCTGTACCAAGGACTGATGTTTTCGTTATCTGTGGTCAATTTGTGTTCCTATACAATAGATTTTCTATAGGCAGTTCTATATAGACAATAAGGAAATAACAGCAGGTAGCTAGAGTGATAAGACACATTACTGAGAAAAGACAGACTGAGTTGCTTAGAAAATGAGATGCAAATGGATATTTATGCAAATCTATATTCTTGTCAAAAATTACCTGACAATGTGTATCCAAAGTCATCACAGTGCTCATTCCTTTTAATCCAGTGATACAACTTCTGGGAATCTAATTTTGGGAAATATTTCCAAATATGGAAAAATCCATATGCATAGAAATTATTCATTTTAGTTCTATTTATAATAGCCCAAAATAGGGAATGCTCTGCATGTCCCTCAGTGGAGGCATGCTTAAGTAAATTAAAAACATTTCCTTGGTGGAATGTAATGTAGTGATTACAAGATGATATCAAAGATTATGAAGTAACCTGAAAAATCCCCAAATAATTGAAAACTACAATAACAATTGTTCACTGTGATCAAAACTATATAAACATGCAAAGGAAAAATAAAATATGGGGAATACAGCTAAATGTTTATAATTATTGAGTTAGATGTAGGATTGTGAATATAAAATGACTAATTCTTGCACAAAACCTAGTTCTATGATGGATTTGTGATTACTTTCTAAAAATAACAATTTAAACACTTAACAATAATATTGTGATGTGCAAGTAATAGAGAGGCAGAGGCAGGAGCCTTAGCATAATATTTAAGTAGAATCTATGGACATTTTACATGGGAGATGATGTTTTAGTTGAGTCAAATGAAAGGTCTGGCTTGAACCAAGGGTCCAAGAAGGTGGATATAGAAGCACTGCAAAGGCAAGCAAAGGGCAGACAATGGCACCCTTATTGATTTGAGAATGTCTTTTTGACCATCCTTTGAGAGTGACATGGTCTTTAACACAGCTGATTCCCATCCCACTACAGCTGGTTTGCCAAGGGAAGTGTTGACTTTTCTTTCTTTGGAGACCCTTCCTTCCATTTGATTGGTTTAGTAAGTCTGGGATTGCGCTTCTTGGGAGCTATGGACACCCTGGAGAAAAGTTGAGCCAGACATATTAAGACAGTCCTGCCTCTTGTCTTATGAAGGGCTTTCCTTCTCTCTTCCTGGTGCTGTTGACTGCGATTATTTGTCTTTGAACTTACTCCTTTTTAAAAATTTATATTTATTTTTAAATATTGAAGTAATGTTGGTTTACACTGTTGTTTGTATTTCGGAAGTATAGGATTCCCCCTCCCTTCACCCCCCAGTGTTCCCAGTGTTCCCATAATGCTCCCACTATCAGAGCACTCATAGTCCACCATCAGAATATATGGTGCTCCCTGCCACTTTGTGCTTGTCCCTCCTTTTCCCGCCCCAATTCTCAGTTCTACAGCTTGTCTTCAAGAGCTGGTTTTTGGGTGTGTCTTTATCTGCCCCTTTATCTGGTTTCTCTATATTCCACATATATGTGACATCATCTGGTGTTTGTCTTTCTCCTTCTGACTTATTTTGCTTAGCGTTGAACTATTGAGCTCATTCTTTTTAAAGAAAGTGATCATAGTGGTACTCTTTGTAGCAGTCACTGCTATCTTTGTGGAGTGTTCCCAGGGTCAGATGTTATGGTAAGCACTTTACAACACAAGGAGATGCTTACTAGACTCCCCATTTTATAGGCGAATGTATAGAAGCTTTTAGAGAGTAATTTACTCAAGATTATACAACTAGTAAGTGGCAGAATATTCCTTTGAACAAGGGGAAATGAGTCCATTTAATATATTCCGAGCAGCTAGTTTGAATGGATTCTTCCTGATATCAGCTTAAGTCATGAAGTTCATTATCTTGAAATACCTTTATTTGCTTAAAGTTGCTCATCTATATTTATTCTCTCATTTATTTTTCATCTCTAAAAGTCTACACATTCATGAAGTCACAAAGCCCAAGAAGACATGAATTCCTTTCTGAACCAAAATCTCAGGGTCCAGAAATATTTGTAAAACGTCCTATAAAAGCTAAAAGATTATCCTGAGATTCTGAAGAACTAAAGGCTTGGTTTGCTGCTCTAAGTTGAACAATGAGCACATAATAAGCTTGGCCCCTTCACAACTCCATTGCATCCATCAGCATCATCAGCATTAGCCAGTCCTGCTAGGAATCCCAGCTCAATCACCTTTAAAAAAGATTTCCAAACTGTAATATGTGGGTATCTGAGTGTCACATGTGGCATGCGCTGTATTTAAGACCCACTTAAGGAAGAAAATTAAAAACCTCAGCACTTTGAAATGATTAAAAATGATGTTTTGACAGAAAATTCCTACCATAAGCAACCAAGTATCTTTTGTGCAACTTTACCCAAATTCTTAAAAGCACAAGAGGAAAACAACTTTTCCTTTCCTCCTTTTATCCCACTAACAACCATCACCAAGGTAACTTCTACCCCCATCTCATTCTATCTAACTTATACATTTTTTAATAAATAAAACAACGTAGGGAAAAAAATGACAATAAAAATTTCCCATAAATGTAAAAAAAATTACAGAAAAAATCATTTATTTTAAACCCACTGAAGAAAGAAAATCAAATTGTAAAAGGTTTTGTTTTTTTTTTTTCCAGATTGAAATGAATGTCCTTGGGTTTGTTTCTGTGGTGGGACAGGGGTCCTGAGCATGTGTGTGGTAGCCTGAGGAAGGGCCCGTCATCACTTTCACCGTAGTCTGTTGGTCAAAGCAAGTCTCTAATGCCAGCCAGATTCAGAGGGGAAGGAGATTCCACCAGTGAGTGAGGGAGTGTGGCCATGTTTAAAATCTACCAAAGGAGGGCCTCCCCAGTGGTGCAGTGGTTGAGCGCTGGGTTGCGAAGTGGCCTGCAGCCTTTGCAGCGCCGGTTTGATCCCCAGCCGCCGGGTGAAGGTCCCACATGGCACACAGACCTCTCCTGCCTCCCGCTGCTCCCCTCAGCAGTGTATTTCGTCAGTCTGCCTGTTCTGTTACTCACTCTGACTCTGGTGAATTCTCTCACCCTCCCGCGCTTCTGACTGTACCCAGTGCTTGTATAAATAAAAGATTAAAAAAAAAATCTACCAAAGGAGAAACTTTGTCATAGGTTATTAAATGGAGTTAAGTAAGTTCATATAAGTCAAGCGTTTAAAAGATGTCTGTTACACAGACATCTTTTGCTATTTTGCTATTATTTCTAGACATTTCTCCAGGAGCTTATTAGGTTTCCTTTAATATTACCTTTGTTTCTTAAAATTATATAGGAAGAACAGCGTGAGTTTTCTGACCCTGAAATTGTTATCTATGCATTATATCCTCTGACTTACAGAACAAAGATCTGAGGTGGGAGATATTTTGTCCACTTTCCAGATGCCCCTCTAGGTGGTGCTGTTGGGGACTCCCAAGTATCTTGTGTTTTTGTGCTTTTTCCTTTATTCTTACCATTGTGGTGTTTACCAACTATGAATAATATTTTCCTTTCAGAATAAATCAGTCTTGTGAATTTATAGTTTTATTATGATGTTAAATAATACAAAGAGCTGTGTATAAATTGTGCTTATCTATAGCTTTTGTGCATCTGTAAAATTTGAAACAATTGAAAGTGAACCTAAAAGAACAGATTTAGATTAAAGGCAAGAAAAATTAGAATTTCAAAATAACAGCATTAGTCTATATGACAGATCATGTTATTTTTACTACAATGATATCTGACTCAAAATCACTCTGACCTTTGACCCCTTGGTTCTCCCACAGTTTTCTCTACCAAAAAAGTGGCAAGCCACGGCCTCCCCTGGTGGTGCAGGGGTTAAATTTCTTAGTGCTATCAAGCTATAACCAGCTACTGTGGCATGAGTTCAATCGCTGGCCTCTAGCCGGGAGCTAACTCACATGGCGCAGCAGACCTCTCCTGTCTTACCCACTGCTCCCCTCAGCAGTGTATTTCAATAGCCTATTCTGCCACCCCACTCTGTCTCTGGTGAATATTCTCAACGCCCCCCCCACACCTCTGGTGTATACCCTTGTTCTTGTATGCATAAATAATTAAAATATAAATCTTTTTTTTGAAAAATAAATTGCCAGGCCTTTCCATGTCACAGTGATCTGTGACACTATTTATCCTTTCTTTGGCTTGACAGCATTATTTAATGGTCAGGTCCATCTCTGTCCACTTCCCTTTGGCCTGCAGTAATTGGCATGCCATTACTTGGTGTTGACTTGACTATAAGCTAGAATATCAACACTGAAATCACTTGCAGTGCTTGGTTCTAAGATGCCTATTTAAATTTAGTGACTTTCAAATTTTAATGCGCAGATGAATCATCTAAGAATCTTTGTAAAATGCACACTGGCTCAGTAGAACTTGGGTGGGGCACAGTATTTTTGCCTATCAAACAAGTTCTCAGGTGATATTCTTGCTATTGGTTCAGGGATAGGGTCTTTATAAATATTTTTTTGTGGCATTGATTGTGCCTCTAGAAGTACTTGTTAGTTTAAATGAAAGACACAAAAATTTACATATCAGTAGAAATTTTATATATATATGGATATATCCATAGTTCCCAGTCTTACAATTACTGTGTTAATTATTAAAGCATTATACTGGCCCTATGAGAGTCAAATCCGGACACTAAGTAAGAAGTTGCATAGCAGGCATTACCAGTAACATAGGAGGAAATGGAACTTCTAGAGGCTTCTCTGACATTCCAGACCTAACTCATAGATGACCCTTCTTCCAGTGACATCCGTCAACAGTGTTTTTACCTCCTATAAATCAAATGTCTCTTTTTCACCCAAGCAAAATATTTTTTGGTCCTTTTTTTTTTAATATCACCATTCATATTTTGCCTGCTCTTAGAGTTAAAAACACAGCTGAGTTTTCTTTTTCAATTTTAATGTCCCGAGGGTAAGGATTTTTTCTATTCATTTTTATACTTTCATACAGCAAACATAAGCAGTTGTGGGATTGAATTTATTAGCTAGATGAGTCTTCTGAGTGCTCTTTCCTATTTGCATAGCCAAGTTTTGCTTTTCTAAAAATTATAGGAATTTTGCTCTTTTGTATTTCAGGACACTTGTTATTTACTACTTCTTCTTTCCTTTTCTTTCTAGGAAATATTCCTTAAACTCAAATGACTAAAACTCAGTCACTGATACTTGAATTTAACATTTTTTATTCTTGAATGTCAGGTACAATTTGCTTTTTATTTTGATCTGAGGATAAATGTTAAAAAGATAAGAAATGTTTGTAGATTTCCATTTGATAATTTGTATAGCCAGCATTTATCTTTTCTGAATAGTCTGATACCAGTCTTCTGGGGAGAAGTTCTGTCAGAAGAGACAGTGAGTGAATGTGTCTTCAATAAGAAAGCTCAAGGTTGTAGAAAGATCACAGATGTAAGCTCTGAGCATTTACTGTTTCCCTATAAGGAAAAAGAAACTTGTGCCCAACCTTATAAAAATAAACCATTAAAAGATGTCATCAACATTGGTACTAAGTACATAATAATTCTTCTTTTGAATGGAGAAACTCTCAGGTAATGATTGGGAGAAAAAGATGGGACAATCACTTAGTAAACGTATGATTTAATTGTGTGGCACCTCACTGCTCTAAGACCAGGCAGATAATATATGAATGGAAAGGAAGTCTCATGGTACTGATTTCTTTTTCCTTATTCTGTCAGTTTCCCAACTTCCATCCCCCCAATCAACTTAAGCCATTCTCTCAGTCTACCCATCATCTGTCCATCCATCCATCCATCCATCCATCCATCCATCCAGCCAGCCAGCCAGCCAGCCAACCACCCACTCATCCATCCTTTCAACCATCCATCCATCCATCCATCCATCCATCCATCCATCCATCCATCCATTCAATCTTTATTAAAAAAAAAAAAACAATCTCAAAAACACACAAAGCAAATATAATTTAATGCAAAGACTCTTGAAGTCTTTGAAATATAATTTAGTAAAATATTGAAATATAATTTTATGCAAAGATCCTATCAGCAGCATCAGCATTGTCTTAGAACTTGCTAGAAATACAAATACTAGAGCTTCTGTGGAGGCTTATTAAATCATAAACTATGGATCTGGGGCTTCTGTTTCAACAGACCCTCCAGAGGGTTCCTGTACATATTTGAGTTTGAGAACCACTGACTTAGTGGACTTTGATAAGGTGGACATCTTTGTAACTGCCACCAAGCTCAAAAAACAGAACTTTAACACACACTTCACAAGTCCTTCTGTGTGTTCCTTCCAAGCCACATCTCCTTCCAAAAATCCTTGAGTTTTACGGTCATTGTGTTCCTGTCTCGCTATAGTTTTATCACAGAATTGCAGGTCCCCAGATACTCTAGTCTTGACCATTGATAATAACTTTTTCTCTATAGGCTTCCCTCACTGCTGCTTTCTTTCTCATTCAATGGAACATAGATTGTTTGACCTGTTGGAGACCCCCAGAGTGTGAATTTTTGATAGTTGCTATTCACAGTGCAGTTCAAAACATTCCTCTGCATTTCCTGCAGATTAGCAGCTGAATAGATAGTCTTTATCAAACCCAAGTTTAATCCTTTTACCAAGAATAGAGATGATATCAAGTTCTTTCATCACGAAGCACATAATGTCTAATTTTACTTTTTTTTTTTTTTTTTTTGATGTTAGGAACATAGATGTTCAATGCCTTGATCTACTGGGAGGTATATTTTGGTGATGTTCTGTCATTGAATTTTCTTTATTATCTGGAATAATTTATATCACTGCGTGTCTATTCAGTGATAGATTTCATACATGAAAAGCAGATCAAATGGTCATCTTTCTTTTTATTTACCTAGTTTTCAAAGTGGTGTATTGCTTCTTTGTCATATTCAGAAGATGACCAATATTTTTTTAAATATCATTGTGAACTACAATCAGTAGTTCTGAGCTATCAATAACAGAATAAACGCATTAGCTGTTTTGACTTTCTATATTTAATTATGCACCCATATAGATATATTTTATGTACATAGAACAACAGACATTTCTCTTCAGACTCCTTTTATCCTTTTTTTTTTAAGATTTATTTATTTATGCATACAAGAGGTGGGGTATAGGCCAGAGATGTGGGAGGTGAGAGGATTCACCAGAGACAGAGTGGGGAACAGAACAGGCAGACTGACTGAAATACACTGTTGAGGGGAGCAGTGGGCGAGACAGGAGAGGTCTGCTGCGTCATGTGGGTTGCTCTCTGGCCAGCCGGGGATCGAACTCGTGCTGCAGAGGCTGCAGATTGCTTCACAGTGCGGTGCAGATTGCGCCACCAGAGAGGCCCAGCTTTTATCCTTATGTTGCATTTTATTTGTCAATCTTCATATCTTGTCACTTTTCTTTTTAGCATTTTTTCTTCATTTCTTGATTTTTAAAATTTCCATTTTCCCCTCTTAGGTTATGATATTTTTTAAAAATTCATTCTTAAGTTCCTTCTAATTAAGTCTTTGTTTCTATAATTTTTAATTCCTTTAAGTTCTGTCACTTCATGTCTAATTTATTTCTAGGTCACATTTATTCCTGGGAATAAATTGTTGTTCCCTCACGCCTAGTATATTTTCTTAGTGTCTTTTGCCAAACTTAGAAATTGTGTTTCCATTTGTGGTATGATCTTTGACCCTGTTTTGTTGGTGCACTTTCCTTGCCTGTGGTGATATTATTATTTTATTCCTTTTTCTCATTTCTTTCCTTATAGTAATTTTGTTGAATTTGATCTCAGTGCTTTCCTGTTGTTGATTTTCCTGAAGTTCTAGGAAGAGACTTGATTTAGATAGCTTTTCTGACTTCACAGAACTCCCTCTTCTATTCATGCAGTATTAAAATACCAGCAGCAATAACAACCTGTTTTCTGAAATTTCCTGGGTTTTTTTCCTGCTTTTATGTTATCAGGCTCTTCTGTTTTGTTTTTTAATATTTATTATTCATGTTCATCTCAACTTTTATTTTTCTCCAAGTAGTTTCTCTCTTGCATGAAACTCTGTCCTGGGGGCAAGTGTTGGCTAGTCATTTGCCAGTAGTGGCTTGTCCTTACCTGCTTGTATTTTGGTATTTCTTGGGGCATCTTGTCACCTAGTTTTGCTGTAAATGTTTTCCATGAATTTTTAGTTTTCCTGTTAATTTCTCTGTTTTAGGGATTCCAGAATATCTAAAAACACTGTGTTACTACCACACCAGTATGTCAGTTTTTAAGATGTTGATTTTAGAACTTTAGACTCTAGAACTTGAAAGCAATAGCATTTTTGGAGCTGGGACAAGAAAAAAAATAGAAATGTAATTATGAGAAATAGTGGTAAGAATTTGCTAAATATAATGGATTATAATGCAGAGATGGGTAAAGTTATTCTCTTTGTCTTGCCCAATTACAGAGCAAAATAGGAATAAAAATGATGTTACAGAAAGCCTAAATGTGATCTGGAGCTGAAGCAGGTTAATCAACATAGTTTATTTCCTCTTTAGGACATATACTTTATTTTTTCACAAAGTGAAGACATTTACATGGTTTCTTATAGCACACTTACATATTATCTTAGGTGCTTTAAAAATATGTTGATCTTTGCTACTTGGTTTGCCTGCCCATACTGCCATATACAAAATCATGCACGGAGGGCCTGAGAGCATATGGGGAAGTGTAAGGGGGAGGGAAGTGACCTGTCTGCTACTGCACAGTTCCTTTGTGGATTAGATTTCAAGCCTACATTTCCTTGGCTCCCAGTCCAAGATTCCTCAACACAACATTCTGTCTCATCACTAACTATAAGGAAGATGGATTTGTTCACCAAAATAGAGCTTCCTGACATGGAACATGTGGTCATTTTCCCAAGAATATTGTGAATTCTCTTTTCTTAAAAGTCAGCAGTGCAGCCATCTCTGCGGAGTTGCTTTGCCAGGCTCACCTCGCTGACTTACTGTGGCTTGCTGTCTTCCAGACCTCACTGCTGCTTTGCAAACATGTTCTTACCTAATCCTCACCACCTGGCAATGTATCGTCATCATCCCAAGTTTACACACGAGGAGACGTAATACAGCTCAGAGAAAGTGGCCCCAAACTTTCTACTAATAAATCCAAATGTATGGAAATAGACGTTCTATTATTTTAAAGCGTTCTAGGCAGCTAAATGCCTCTCTCCTTTCACTCTGGACACCATGGTCTGTGTCCCACTGCCTTCCCCTCTCTGCCTCACTGCACGCTTGCATGTACACACACACGCGCGCGCACACACACACACACAAATGAGAGGAAAGAGGAGGATGGAAGCATCCTGGATGATTGTCTTGGCGGGGAGCCTATCCTTTCTAATGGGTTTTGTAGGAGGGAGGCAGCCTCTTTTGTTTTCCTGCCTTTTCCCTTTGTGCTTCCCTCCAAACTTAATCATTTCATTGAGAATAGAGGCTTGATCCAATGTACATTTCTGTGCCGTTTTCTATGTACAATTTTTACTTGAAGTCTTTATAACCTGTTGCCTCGGTGTCTATATTATAGAACAAGTAATAAGTAAAACAAACATGTTTAGGAGGCAAGAATGTTTTGCCTGAGCCTTTCTCTTCGTTGGCCCTGTTAACCGTTGCAGCCAGAGGCAGGAGGCGCTGCCCTCTCTTTGCCACCTTCATCTTTTCAAGGGCTGATGACAGCCAGTAGCCTCCTTGCTTATCTCCTTGTTGTGACCTTCATCTTTCTCAGATCCATCCAACACACTATCTGCAATTCAGGCCCTAAATCTCCTTTCACTCAGTCGCCTTCCTACCCAGCACCCATCGACATTTTCTCACTGTTCCCCAAATCTAATCCAACCCTGACTTTTGAGATGCTGTGCCCTTGTCTCCCTGAGCGCTTTGGGAGGAGGGCTTAGAATTACAATGGTCTGAAATCTTCCTCTTCTTTCCATCCTGCCTCTCTCTGACCACTTGTACTTTCACTGAGGAACATTTTCTTTTTCACAGTTACTGTGAAAAGAGATCGAATCTTTTTAGCTAAATGACATGCAAATCTCCCTACATGGAAACAGCCACTAAAGTGCTGACAGGTAGCCTCTCGGGCATGCACACGTGCTCACACTGGCTCCTTCCAGGGTATCGGCAACATGCGTGCCCAAATGCTCATTCCCTGTGGAGGGGAGGTGTTGGCTCATGCGACAGTTGTACACCTTGCAGCAGGTTTCAGTGTTTCTATATAATTTGCCAATCACATATTGCAAATCTTCAAATAGGAAGACAGGATGGATCAGATACTCTGTCCATATTTAAAATACAGATTGAATAACAAAACCACACAAATGTATTAAGTGGTCTAGTGAATTTCCTAGAATGTAGTAGAACCTCAAAAATTCTGATTGCTGCTATATATTGTTCACACCACCGCCAGCAAGTTTTGATACAATGCATTTGCTAAAGGAGGTTCCTGCCTCCTCAGATCAAAGGGCGGGGGCAAGACTGCATTTATGTGTAGCGAGCTGCATCTGTGGGGAGCACAGATCTCCAGGAGCTTCAAATACCTATTCAGTGCAGACTCAAAAGGGGAGCCTCTGAGGAACGTTTAGACCATTTGCTTAAATCACTGTATGTAACAAAACTGGCAGACTTGGCAGCCTCAACTAGTGATCCAGTGGTGAACCCAGGTTCCAGACTAAGTTAATGTTAATACTAAAGAAGATGGGCAGGTTGCTTTCCACTGCTGCTTATTCTGTTTTGCCTTCCTCGAGCTGTCTCTTTGGTATAATCCTTCTGGGAGGCCAGAATCCACTGGCAGGGCTCTGGGTCTTAGAGAAATATGGCTGTGAAATGCATGAGGTTTATTCTGATGGTGCTCGTTATGCTGGGCAGGTGGTGGTATTTACCATGCAGATCGGCAAGGAGTGTTTGTGATCCCAGGCACAGATGGTCTGGGAGGTCTTCCCAGCGGCAGCAGCTCTGCCCCCCAAAACACACTGTAGCATTAGTTGCAGTCCCTAAAGCTATAGCACTTAGTTTTGCATTTCTTTCTTGCTAGCCAGTGGTGGTGGTCATGCATACTGTCAGGTCTTCCCGGCAGGGCCCTGGCTTCTACTCCAGACCTTGTGAGGTTCAGCACTACCCTCAAGGTCACAAAACACTGTGTGACCATGGTGTGGGATTCCAAGCTTTATTCATTAATTTCCAAAGCCCAGGCTCTTAATTGGAAGGCTTGTCATGTCCTAGAAATCATAATGGTGTGGTTTTAGGGAAAAACAATGGGCGTGAAATAGCCCACTGTCCAATGATAATTACAGTGGTAATTGCTTATTGATATCAAGAAACCGCACTAATCATTTTATAGACACTATTTCAGCTACTCCTTCAGTAAGTGCTATGCATAAATAATGTGATCACCATTTTCAGATGAGGAAACTGAGGCTCACAGAGATTAAATGATATTCCAACCAGATCACACAACTACTAAGTAGCTGCAGCTTTCACATAGTGAGGTGTGATTCCCAAGTCCTGGTCAAATCTGCCGCACTAAGAGCCTGTTGGCACACATGGCCTTCAACATGCAAGAAGCCTCCAGCCTGGGAGCCTCTCATCTGCGTGTTTTTCTTACTTTACCAATGCCCAGACTCTGTAGATCACTTGTTCCTTGAGCACAGGGAACACACAAGGGAATAAACACACTTAAAATGAACATATAACCTGTCATACACCTGAATCGAATTGTAGAAATAATTCTATGTGTTGTCCCACTTTTTGCTTGAAGTCAGTGGAGAGCTTGGGCGGGACTGTTGAAAACTGCTGCAGCCTCAGTCAGGGCCCCAAACACATCTCACCTCTCACCAGTTTAGGGCGATGGGAGTGGCTCTGGGGCATCCAGCCGCCCCTGGGATGAGCACGGAGGGGGTGGTGTGGTGATGGTGGGACCTCCTGAGTGTAGCCTGGTGACCGAGGATTGCCTCTGCCCTTTCTGTCACACAGGAGGGATCTGAATCTCAGAAGCAGTTTAGTGATGTAGAGTGGATCTGAACTGAGGATTTCTATTTTCTGACTTTGTGCACAGTGCTGGAGTACTGATTTTCAAACTGAGGTGCCTCCCAAAGTATTAGGATGAGTGGGGACCAAGCAGCTCAGGGACCCACATCATCTCTCAAATGGTGCAGCTCTGCTGTCCTCTGATTGATTACAGGGGTCTGCATGTAGCTTTGCTTAATAAAGCCTCTGCATTCGATCAGTTCGCTGTTGCCATGCTACAACTCACTGTGACATGCGGCCATTTGTTACTGTGCAGGCATGTTTGTGGGATGGGTTTGATGGGCTCTGCCAGGCTGCTGTGCTTCTGGCTGCAGCAGAGGGACATCTCTGCTCCTCATTGTAGGTGTGGGGGTCAACTGGGGCAGTTCTTCTCCGAGGCCTCACATCCTCCTTGAACCAGTGGGCTGGCCCACACATTCTTTTCATGTCATCTTCCAGATGTAGACATGGAGCTGGCAGCTATCACTTCTGAAGCAGATCACAGATCACACAGCCAAGCCCAAAGTCCAGGATGGAGCTGCTCACTGCTTATGGGTACAGAGTAGGGTGACAAGCTGGGGCCATCATAAAGCCCGTAACAGCTGCTTTTAGCATCGCTGCTGTGTTTCCGTTTGAAAGTGATTTAGTTCTCCATGCCATAGGATCAACTGGAGGTGGCTGCTGTATTTGTACCCAGGGATAATCAGGTCTGAGCAATGTTGCTTGTGAGCAGCTGTCAGCTTGGGGTGTGGTCAGTGTCCTTGTCTTTCCACCTATGCCTTGTTCAGGTTGGGTGATGTTTGTGTGTGTGTGTGTGTGTATGTGTGTGTGTAAGAGATGGAGTGATATCTGCAAGGTACAATGTATATTTATCTGCCAACCTTGTTAGCTTCCATCCTTATTGTATTTGAAGGCTTCACTCTGTGCTTTACCTTCGACTCCTGTCCTTTTGTCCTCCAACATCCATATTAGGCTGTTCTATGGATCTAGTTTTTCCTCTGCCACCATTTCCTTGCCCATGGATGTCAATTGTACCTCTGAGCTTCAAGCCTTTACCTGCTGAAAGCTGTTCCCAGGTGGTTTGTACCTTTTGACCCTAGACTGGCTAATTTGCCTCCATAAACTGTCAGATTCTCCTAATTCTGTCTTCTTTGTAATGTGGTTCAAGTAAATGGAGAAGAGGTCAAGCAATGACAAATCTGCCTTGGAACACAATGTGCCAGCAATGTTCTATTGAGTTATTGAAGAAGTGGTGTAAAGAGTTACCTATAGTAGCATATTTTCTGAAATGGACTCCATAAGGAGTTTGTACAGACAAATGCACAGCACTTCAATGCACCATTGCAGTTGCAAAATAAAGATTCATTCTGGAGGATCAGGGCAGACAGAATCTCCCCATCTTACTCACTGCTGTTTTCCCCAGTCAGTTTAATTACTTGGGTGACAATCTCTAAACACTGCAAGTCACGCATCCAAGTAATCCAAGCGCTCTTCACTGAATGTCTGAGCTGGAGAGTGATTACTTTGTGGGACAAATGATGATGATAAAGGGAAATAAGAAAATCATCCGGTGATATGAAAAGCCTCACATCCATTCTGGTTAGTGAAAGTAATTTCAGTGGTTTAAAAAGATGGAGAGAATCACAACCATAGAAACTATACAAGTATGACCACTTGATCTGATTTAACAAGTCATTTTCTAATTATCTGGCATTAAAACTGTGTGTATCTAGGTACTATAATCCCCTTCTTTCTAATAAGATCCTATCCACCTGAATCTACGGCAATCTTGTTGATAAGTAACAAATCTCAGAATATGAGCAAAAGGATGTAGGAAGACCAGACAATCATCAACCCTGTGTCTTAGGATTTGATCAAAGAAGCAGAAGCAGTGGTATTTATCTTACAGGATGTATTACCTGGATTTCATTCATGCAATTATGGGGTCTGGTTATATGTCAGTAAAGGGTGTTGCATTTGTATCTGATACTGAGGTCAGAAGGGCAGGCCGCAGGAAGGAGAGATGGACATAGAGTCGAGGAAGACACAAAGATGAACCGAAGCCTGCAAGGTAAGCTGGAATCTTTGATGACCCATATTAGTCTCTCTCTGCCTTCAAGCAATTTCCATGATGGGGACAGCCTCGAGGAGAAGTCAACTGACCTGCACTGTGGACTAAACATGCTCCTGGTCAGGAGTCAGTGCAGGTAAAGGAGGAGTTCTGGGCTAGGCTGGCAGGCACATTTGCCCTTGGACTCCTGGGTGACCACAATATAAATGATAACACTCAAGAACTGTGGCAGTACCTGATGTCCTGCACAGACCTTTCAAATGCAAAAGGACAACAGCTGCTCTTCCACTTCTTTCTTCCAAACCTCATGCAGAATGCCTCCTATGTTCATGTTAATCCAGAACTAAGCAGGAGAAGGAAGTTTGGGAAACATAGTTCCAGCTTGGCTGGGTTGATATGATATTCCCCATATCACACTTATTCTCACTGAGGCCATTCGTCACACGTGGTCCATTCAGACTGGGGTTCCTTTTGCTTTACCATTTTAAAAGGGGCCACTCTTTTTTTTTTAGAGATTTATTTATTCATTTACACAAGAACTGGGGTATAGGCCAGATGCACAGGAGGGTGAGAGGATCCACCAGAGACAGAGTGGGGAACAGAACAGGCAGACTGATGAAATACACTGCTGAGGGGAGCAGCGGGCGCAACAGGAGAGATCTGCCATGCCATGTGGGACCCTCGCCGGCTGGCAGGGATCAAACCAGACTGTGGACAGCTTCACAGCGTGGTGCTCAACCACTAAAAAGGGCCACTTTCTACCTAGTTTGTTCAATTAAGGCACTAGATTGCTAGATACAAACATTAGTTCTCCATTACCTGTTAAGGATCTCCTTACCTGATAGGAATCTTTTAACTCTTAAATTTGAAAGTTTACATTTGTAAAATCTTAAATTTGATGTCGAAAGGATTATTTGAGAATAATGAGTATAGTATAGCAAATTGCACTGATAGTCACATCTTATGTGGAGATACATAGAGGTGCATGTTAAATACTTATATGCACTACAACTAATATGCAGGTGTTGATAGAACATGGCCTAGTGATGGCACCAGACGATTCCCATCAGTGAAACCTAGAGCAGCTCAGCTTAGTCACTCAGTCAGCAGGTGTTGATGGTGCACCTACTGTGTGTCAGGCAGTACCAACAGGCTGCATTGTTAACAGAGTAGTGTTGCCCTGTAGAGTATGCATCTATTTCAGGATGTTCAACTATGACATTTTTGGCTGGATATTTCTTTGGTTTTGGGGATTGTCTTGTGCATTGTAGAATGTTTAACAGCATCATTATCTCTAGCTACTAGATACCCCAGTGGTCCTCCCTCCTTCCACTCTCAGCTGAAATAGTAAAAAATGTCGCCTTAGGTCACAATCACCCCCAGAGACAGGTAATATATACCTCTGACATACTTTCAGGTATGAATAGGTACTACTGAGAGTATCAATTAGGATGGCATGGTTACATGACCCAAACCATCATGTTCAGGGTGGTTTGGAAAGGCTTTGTGGAAGGTTGACATTTTTTTTTTAATATTTTATTTTATATAATTCTTACATCATTTTTCATTTTTGGACAATGTATGCATTTTCATTTTGGTTATATTCCCTGTACAATTGCACCCCTTGGCATTTGATCAAATGCAGATAGCCATTCTGAGATCTGGGGACAAAATGTTTTAAGCAGAAGGAAGACTCCCATGCTTGGGTAGAAACAAGCTCAGGATGTCAGAGGGCAGAAATGCCAGGGGACCTGGAATATGTGTAAGAAAAGGAGAGGGGATCGCATGGGACACAGGTGGAAGGGAAGCTGGCCATGACATGTTGTGGGATGGCTTTGTTCAGGGGTCCTGGTATGGAATCTGCACTTAAGCCTGGCTGCTTTAAGAAAATGTGAAGGAGAATGGGTCAGGGGAGTGATGTGTTCTGATTTAGTCTTGAATGGACAATGCTGGTCACCATGTGGTGGGTGGACAAATAAATTCCTTGTTCTGCAATGTCTGCTCTGCCTCCTCCATCATGCCAACTACCTACAGCTGGCTATTTCCAGCTACAAAGACTGATCATCTATGGTAAAGAGTTTGAGTCTCTTTGTCTGCTCATGATCAAAATGGTGTTTGAAAGTCTAGTACTTTCATCAGCAGCATTTCTGGAATACTGGCTGCATCTGCTTCTGGCCCTGTATGCACACATATATATCTTTGCCAAAAGTGCTGGGCCCCACCTCACCCCTGTTTTTAAAACAGCCTTTGGTAAACATTGACTTCTTCCTGGGGCTATAATAAGAGGGCTGCCATTGATTGATTTTGAGTTTGGGTGAAATATGAAAGTCTCCTGCCTGATTACTGCCCTTAATATTCTTTTCTTATTGATCAAAAAGTCTGTACTCTGTGGGTTATTTCCCTCCTCCCCTCCCCCACTCCTCTACTCCATACCTTCAGGAGGTTTCTCTTTCCATTTATATGGGCTCAAAGTGATGAGTGATGCAAGCGTGAGCCGGTGCGCTTCACTCACAGGAGAGGCGCTCCACCTTTCCTGAAAGACTTGCTTGCTTGCGTTTTGAATGTGTCTTGAATACATCCAGTTGAGCAGAAGCAGTGAAGTAGATGGCAAGGAGATCCTGCACAGGCGAGTCATCCGACGGGCATCTGCCAGCCTGGGAGCAGATCAGTAGACATGGGGTCCAAAAACCTCTCCCCAGTCAGCACAGGGTCCCCTACCCTGGCAGCAGCATCCCAATGTCATCCGAGGCATATTATTTGAGTGACAGGACCGCATGACAGTGGGTCTCCTGCTGTGGTCAGGAGCCACAGAGTAAAGCTCTTATCCTTATAGTGTAGTTTACTCAAAAATGCAGGAAAAAGTTACACTTTTAAATTATACTTTGATTTAAAATGAGAATATGGCTGTGGTGCTTAAAGAATTACTTATCTGGGGAAAAATCAATTACTTACCTGGGGAAAAAATTGATGATCCAAAATATTTTTCTAAAAGTTATCTCTTCCCCAAATTTTATTAATTGGTGTAGGTCTCCCTGGAATCTTTCAAAAGACATTTATCCATTCTTCTAAAATATGTTTTCTGGATGGATATTATCTATTTTTCTGCTTTAAGGTTTCTAGGACACAAATAAGTTGGAGAATATATAGTTGATGCAAAATAATTTTATGAAGTATTGAGGTTGATTGGGGGTGGAAGGAGTAACCTAAGGCATACAGATGCCTTTTTTTCGGTTTTCTTCAGAGGATATGGAAAGGAACAGCATCTGAAACTAAGATAGGAAACACTGAGCTGAGGAATAACTAAATAGGGACCAGGCTGAGCTTTTTTAACACAGCTCCAGACAGCTGTTGACTTAGACCACGGCAAAACCCAATACTGTAAGGACTTAGGAAGCAGTTTTGTTAGATGCTGTTGGACTTAGACAGGTAAATCATATCCCAGTGGTTCTAAAAGAAAATCAGCAATAGTTTTCCATGGGCCGTTTGTGCCAGTGGCAGTTTTGTGGAGGACGAGAATTACAAAATTGACCATGTATTTCAGAGGTCATTGGGGAAGGCGAGCCTGTGAGTAAATGCTCCACAAATGTCCTTTAAGCTTTGCCATTCTGTGAACAGCCTGAATTCCACTTGGTTTAAAGATGAAGGAAAATTACAGTCATACATACTCACAAATCAAATTCAGTCAGTATTGATTTTAGCCTGGTATGAGCAAGGACTGTTCTTGCTGCTATCTGTGAATCAAAGGACAGAGAGAGGCAGAGCAGGACACTGTCTCTTATTCTTTTGATTTACAAGTGAGGGTCTAGAGACACTTACAAGTAGCTATGTTGTCATACACATGGATAGCATATGTGTTCTTATGGACATGAAAAAAGGTCTCAGTGGGTTAGGAAGATTTCTAAAAGGGTTTGAATTTCAATCTGATTTAAAAGAAAAGGATGAAACCTTGGCAGATGAAATCATCAAGACTAATCCATTGTAGAAAGAGTGTGTGTGTGGGGGGGTAGGTACAGAGTTGGGTGTTGCCTGCTTAGTTTTGTTGGGCATAGATTGGAGCAGTAGGGGAAACTGAAGTTTTGGAGGTGATCCTAATAAAGCGTTCAGACCAATTTGGAGAGCAATTGTGAAGGTCCTGCCAATGGGTTTGTGTTGCATTTTCCATGCAACAGAGGATCCATTAGAAGAAGTTGAGTAAGAGATTGTCATGAAAAATTTAGAGGATATAATTTAGATATAAACTGTGAAATTATTTTCTTGAAACTATTAAAGAATTATAGGTTCTTAGAGCTAAAAGGGACACTGGAGATTGACTGTTGAGGTTGTTTTCAAATATTGTATGGGATTCTTCAAATGACATCTTACACAAATGCCTCATCTGTAAGATAGATAGAAGAGCAGTTTTGGTGAAAACGTGACAGGAAAATCTTGCATTTGCTGTGTTCTCCCTTCAACTCCTGTAGCAATCTCAAGGTACCTCCACAGAAAGTACAAATTGGGGGACACCATGCCATTTTAAAGATGAAGTAACTCAGGGGGACCCCTGGTGGCACAGGCGGTTGAGCACAGTGTTGTGAAGCTGTCTGCAGCCTTTGCAGTGCTGGTTCGATCCCCGCTGGCCATGGAGATAACCCACATGGCACGGCAGACCTCTCCTGTCTTGCCCACTGCTCCCCTCAGCAGTGTATTTCAGTCAATCTGCCTGTTCTGTTCCCTACTGTGTCTCTGGTGAATCCTCTCACCCTCCCGCACATCTGGCCTGTACCCCAGTTCTTGGATAAAAATAAACAAATCTTTCAAAAAAAAAAGATGAAGCAACTCAAAGGAACAAAAACATTTGTTTACAAAAAGACATGTACAAAATATTATCAGCAGCTTTATTCATAATAACTGAAAACTGGACCTGAACGCCTCCAGACACGTGTAACAATGTAGATGAATCTCAGAAGCATTTAGGGGAAGAAGCATGGCACAAAGGAGTACACATTCTCTGACCCCATTGATCTGATATCTGAGACCTTTTGCAACTAATTTATGGGGGAAGAAATTAGAAAGTAGCTGCCTCCATGGTAAAGTAGAAAATAAACTCAAAAGCGGTATAGGGGAAATTCTGGAATGTTGGGGAGGTTCTTTATCTTGTTTTACAAGATGATTACATTTGTGTATTCAGTTGTCAAAACTCATCACACAAAACACCATTTTATTGCATGTTCATTATACATCAATAACAGTTGAGTTATCAAAAGCCCTTAGAGGGAAAGTTGCCCAGTTCCCAGCTAGTCAGGAGGAAGACTAGGGCCTGGAGTTTAGGTTTCCCTAATTTGTGGTCAAGTGTTTGCACTGTATCTGCCCTCAGAGACATATATCTTCTTCACCAACACATCATCAGGGCTGACTCACCTCTACCCCCAACTACTCCCCACTCCCACCACCAGCTCAAAAGTGTCACTGTTGCTGAGAAGTGTTAACTTGACAGCACTGCAGAATTTCTGGCTCAGTTTTTAAATTTTCCCATAATGAGACCAGAGGTGGCAAACACAGTCACACAATTCTATACTGTGCCTCGTTCGTATTGCTGACCAATTGATAAACAGTGTTCAGTTTCATAGTCAGGGGATCCTTTGTGCTTTAGCCATTTTAGTACTAGATGGGAGTATGCCAGAGAAAAAGGCACTGGTGGCTTCCACTGTAAATCTGTCTACATAGATGGAATGTCAGCTCTCAAGGCCATCTGGTTATTAGATACTCCCAAGGAGCACCTACGAAACATGTGCAGTCCAGCTCCATCAATACTCACCAAAAGGAGGCCAAGCATTGCTATGTGCTCCAGTGTGAACTTCAGGAAGAAGTGGGTGGTGATCATGGAAGCACTGGATGTCAGGGCACTGGATGTCAGGAGTTGCTGGATGTCAGGAGTTGCTGGATGTCAGGAGTTGCTGCTGCTGTTCAGGAGAATGTAGGCCTTTAACCAGCCTGAGCGTCGATGGTGCTCTGGAGTGTGTTGGGCTCCTTCGCCTATCCACAGGGTCACATCTATTCATGCTGACTCTCACTCTACTGAGGGCTGGAGATGTAACTTCATCATCTTTGTGTTCCCATTAGCCACAAGAGTGTCTTAGTCTGGAAAGAGAAGTCTTCACTTGGAGTTATTTTTCTTTCCCCCATTACCTCAGGAGACATTTTGCAAAGTCCAGAGATACTTGGTTGTCAGGGGGATCTGGGGCGGGGACGGGGGTGTGTTACTGGCATCTAGTGAGTAGAGGATGCTGCTAGTTGCCTATAGTGCATAGAATAGCACAATCAAAATCATCCAGCCCAAAATGTCAGTAGTGCCAAGACTGAGAAACACTCATCTAAAGTATGCTTTATTGTACATAAGATAATAGCAATAATATCACGGAATCATTGCTTATTCAGGGACCAGTGCTTTTCCATTATGGTGAATCACTCAGCTTCTATTAATGTTCTTGATTCTCTAGCATCATAGTCAAACTCTGAGATGAGGGTGTTTGACTGAGTGAGGTAGCCACTAGCTAAACTAGAATCACATTCAGCAGACTTTGAACCAGTTCATCTCTAAAACCAAATTGCTTGATTCTGGATTGATCCATCTATGAATATATTGCCAGAATAATAGGGGTTCCTGGTAAAACTCATGGAAACCTGCCCACTCTGCTTAGAATGGGTCTGTGATGTGCAAAATGAACTCAGATTGCCCAAGGTCACCAGCTAGAATTTTTGGAGTCAGATCCCATCCAGATTGCTAATGGCTCCCAAGGTTGTCATTTGTCACTCTACCTGTTTCTTTTTTAAATTTCATTTTATAGTCTCTCCTCTCCCTGGTAAAATTGATTTTACTTATCACAGATTCTCTACTACTCTTGGTCCAGGGCGTAGGCTCTTCCAAAGTGCAGGGACTTCATCATGTTAGTTACAGGCTGTAGTTTCAGCCATTCTGTTCTAAATCTGAATTAGGCCAGCTCTCACGTGCTAGCTTGTCTTTTTGTTCACCCCATGTGCTTCATAAGAATCTTTTATTTAAGGTAAAAATTAAAATGTAGGGAAAAACTAGAAAGAAATGGAGGACCAAACATTTTCTAATTAGGTTACTAATTAACTATGTGACTGAAGGCAAGTCCTCATCTTTAATTTGGTAGATAAGATTTCCTCCTAGATCTTAAAATTTATGACCATAGGGTCAGATTTTTTTTTCTTATTCTTATACCACAGCCTTTTCTTTTCTTTTTTTTTTCCATTTAAATCTCCAGTATTCACCAGCTTGAGGTATAGGAATTAAGAAAGGAGAATTGTTCTAAAGCAGAAAAGGCAGGATTAGTTACAATTGAAATCGTGAAATATAATTTGAAAATTTGGGTGTGGCTTGGGATACTATTTCTCTGAGCACTTAGTTTCTCAGGTAGTCTTTCCACTGTTAATTTATGGTCGTCAGTCTAGTTCTGTTTTACAGGCACAAACTTTTTATGCTTGATTTCACTTATTTTTTTAATTTTTATTTTGGTTATAACATTGGTTGGCATCATTGTTCATCTAATAGAATTAGAGGATCTCCCCCACAGGTGTTGTTACCATACCTTCCCCCCACACCAAGACACCCATAGTCTGCCACCATAATTTATTGTGCTCCCTCTGCACCTCGCTCTGTCCCTCCCCCTGCCTTTTCCTCTTGGTAGCCTCAGTTCTATAAGCCTCAGCTTCTAGGTCTCTGCATGTTTTAATGAGGGGCTCAAACACAGGACATAATTAAGCGTGACGTGATTATAATGGAAGTAGGCACCAAACTTGGAATTTGGTAAGGTAGGAGTCGCCTTTTGTGTTGGGGATGGAAAAGTATTTGTAAAGCTGAAAAATTGATAAAAAGATTCTTTAAAATAACAGTCTCAATTCTGAATTTTATGTAATGTAATTTGCCAAAATTTAACCTAAACAAAACCTTTCATAAGCAACTTACATAAAGCAAGGCTGATGTATCTTTAATGAGAAAAAAAATGTTCCTCAACACTTTGGAAATCACTTAGAAGACTCAGGTGAAAAACACGAAAATGGAAATGCTGCTTCTTGACTCTGTAACAGATGTCCCCAGCCCTGGTCTGCTCAAGGACTGACTTTAGCTCAAACTGGCTTGACTACTATGGGTAATGATGCCAAAATGTCAATAAGAGACAGAATGTACAGAATCACAGTATGTAGCGTTCACTTAAAACTCCCCCTTAAGTGGAAGGAGCACAATGGACTGTGGTGGAGGAATCTGGGTAGTGGGTGTGGTATGGCGACATACACCTGAGGATTGTGACCCTGCGCCTCTCAATTATACACAGTATTGTAATCCAATCCTGCCTCAAAACAAACAAACAAATAAACAAAAAACAACTTACCCTTAAACTGCTAACACAAGCAAGAATGAAGATCAGAACCGGAAGTTAGGTAACACCTGCTTTGTGTCTCCTGCAGCTTTGAGTGTGGAGCTCATTCTTCACTTACTGTCTAATAATAACAGGCATTTAATTTCTGGCTGATACAGTTGTCTTAGCTTTATTTTGTGGTTTATTCCATGTGTGTTTTCAATATTAGTGATAAAAATGTTACTGGTCTAAACTTGCATTTTCATCTTGTAAATTCAGGGATCTCATCCATTTAACTTACTTTGTAGAGTTTGCAGCAAACCATTACAGCCAAAGGTAAACTTGATCCAAGGTTTTTTTCTTATTAATGAGCATACTACACAGGAAAGCATAGCAATGAAGGAGCCCATGTAAAGACTTATTATATGAAAATCTATATTTAAATTCACAGCGTTGCAATAGGATTCTTGATTGTACAAGAAAAATCACCATAGGATACCTCTAAATAGCAAATGTACCCTAGGCCTTTGGAATAGAATTTAATCTATAAACTGATTACCTTAGGTTTGAAGCACTCCATTGCTGGTGAAAAAAATGAATCTGAATTCTTTAAAATAGAAATAGAAAAGCATTTCCAGTAACTGGCCATTATTATAGAGAAGTACAGAGGTAATTTTCTTTTGTGTAATTTTTGAATTACAAAGTATTTATCTTTCCTGAATAATTTTCACCATAGCAAGAGCTCGTTTTCTTGCTCTGTTTCTATGGGTGTCTGGAATAGTGCAGTGACACAGATGTCTGATGCTTTCACCCCATTCTCCCACCGGCTTGCCCTTATCCAGTACTAAGTAGTGTAAAGGCCAAAAGTCAGACAAAATGGTGTGAAAAGACATGACAGCATGGGGGACCAGAATGAGGCTGCCTTATATAATGGAGAGGCACCAGTTGACATTTTCCTGAGATGGTTAATGATAATCATTTTCAAAGGTTCTCTTTTACTAGTCAACAAATATGAAATACGTTACCTCCCTCCAGACTCCCAGTTCTTGTAATAGAATTAGCAAATGCTCCAACCTTCCCTTCCAGATATCCTGAGAGGGAAGTCTTTTTGGCACCTCAGGCTGAGTCATTCAGAACACCTGGGGAAAGCTAGTGTTGCCTGACTTCAAAGCAAGACAGCAAAGGCACTCTGACCTCCTGGCAGGTACTGACCAGAGCCTTTGCAGACTGTGGCCACCCGGCTGGGTGGCACTTGTGTCCCTTAGGCTTCCCCAATGGTGATGTGAAAATCTGATTCACCAGTTCTTTGTGTTGGATGCTGCCTCTTTACCTTTTCTGGCAACCTCGGTCCTCTCTTCCACCCTCCTTTTCAAGTATAGGTACTCACCTGTCTGACAAATACAGGGAACAAATAAGATCCAGTTACTTCTTATATACTTTTCGAGGGGGCGGAGGGTAGTCACATTGGTGTGGAAGTTTCAGGCTCACAGCTTCATACATTGACTTCTGTGTACTTTAAGCCACACCAACCACCCAAGGTCTAGTTTCCATTCACCACCCAATTGACCCTTTCACCCCAATGCCCCCTCTCCCGTCCTCTTCTCCATCTAGTAACCATCATTTTGTTGTCAGAATCTAAGGTTTTGTCTTTGTTCATTTGCTTTGATCATTATCTTCCACATATGAGTGAAGTCACAGGGTGTTTGTCTTTCTCTGGCTTTGTTCACTTAGCATAATCCCTTCTAGGTCCTTCCATGTTGTCACAAAAAGCATGACTATCTTGCTTAATGCCTGAGTAGTATTCCATTATGTATCTATACCATATTTTCTTTATCTACTTATCCATCTATGGACATTTAGGTCATTACCATATCACGGCTATTGTGAATGATGCTGCAATGAACATAGGGTGCATGTATCTTTGGGGATTAGTTTTTTCATATTCTTTTTTTTAAAAAAAGATTTATTTATACAAGAACTGGGGTACAGGCCAGATGCGTGGGAGTGTGAGAGGATTCACCAGAGACAGAGCGGGCAACAGAACAGGCAGACTGACGAAATACACTGCTGAGGGGAGCAGCGGGCGAGACAGGAGAGTCTACCACGCCATGTGGGATCCTCGCTGGCCAGTGGGGATCAAACACACACTGCAGAGGCTGCGGACAGCTTCACAACTTGGCTCTCAACCACCTGCACCACCAGGGAGGCCCTGTGTTTTCATATTCTGCAAATGAATACCCCAAAGTGAAATTGCTGACTCGTGGTAATTCTTCTATTTTCAATTTTTTGAAGAACTTTCATACTGTTTCCACAACAACTGCACCAATTTACATTCCCATCAGTAATGTGCCAGGGTTGCCTTTTCTCCACATTCTCAATACACTGGTTGTTTCTTGTCTTTTTGAGAACAGCCTTTCTCAGGGGCATAAAGTGCTATCTCATCATGGTTTGGGTACATTTCCCTGGTGATAAGTGATGTAGAGCATCTTTTCACGAGTCTATTTGCCACCTGTATGTCTTCTTTGGTGAAATGTCCATTCAGATCCTCCAGCAATTTTTCAACCAGGAAGAGTGTTTTTTTATTGTTCAATTGTATTAGTTGTTTTATATATTTCAGATATTAGCCTCATGTCTGGTATGTGATCTACAAATATTTTCTCCCACTCTGTAGGTATTTTCTGTATTAACACTAAATATTCATCTTCAAGTTTTAAATTATGAAATTTATGTCACCTAAGTATAGCCTGAATATATTTTAATATTTAATTATTTAATTTTTCTTGTTGTGATTTGGAAACAAATAATAATTCTTAAGCTGTCTTTCATTACTTTGGAAGACAATTATGTTTTGTAGTAGAGCACATTAATGGTTTAAAAATCTAAGGTCAAGAAAAAATAGTATACACTTGCAGTTTCAACAGAATTCTAGCACAAGCCATAATTAACCAAGAAGTTTTGTTTAATTAAACTTTTAATTTTGAGTAATTATAGACCATATGTACTTGTGAGAAATAATACAAAGAAATCTCATATTTCCATTTACCCTATTTCCCCTCTCACAATCTCCTCCCACCCCTCCAAAGTAACACCTTACAAAACTGTAGTATAATATCACAATCAGGTGTGGTCACCACCTGGTTGTTGACATTGATATTGTCAAGTCCATTAACATTAACACAAGCATTCCGTTAACACAAGTCTTCTTTGAGCTTCCCTTTTATTTTTATTTTTTTACAGATTCATTCATTCATTCATTCATTCATTCATTCATTCATTCATTCATTTATACATACAAGCACTGGGTACAGTCAGAAGCGAGGGAGGGTGAGAGAATTTACCATAGCCAGAGCAGGGAACAGAACAGGCAGACTGACGAAATACACTGCTGAGGGGAGCAGCGGGTGTGGCAGAAGAGGTCTGTCGCGTCATGTGGGACCTTGCTGGTGGCTGGGGATCGAACCGGCGCTGCAGAGGCTGTGGGCAGCTTTGCAGCCCAGCGCTCAACTGCTGCACCACCGGGGGAGGCCCTGAGCTTCTCTTTTATAGCCACACCCCCTGCTTTCCATATCTGACCCCTGGTAGCTACATATCTTTTATTTCTATAATTTGCCATTTCCAGAATATAGTCAGAGAGGTTACCTTTGGGAAGAGTCTCTTTTTCCCTCAGCATAATTGCCTCAAGATTCATCCAACTTGTTACATTGAACAACAGTTAGTTTCTTTTTATTGCTGAGTAGTGTTCAGCGGCATGGATGTAGCATAGTCTATTTAACCATTTACCCACTCAATGACATCTGAGGTGTTTCTAGTTTTTGCCTTTTATAAAAAAAAATAAGCAAGACTTTTTAAAAGCACAGTTACAGAGATACTTATATGATTATGTCTTATTACAGGGTACTTATTGGTCTGGGAAGAGAAAGAGTTACAGGATTAGAGTTATATGGGACTGAAAACAAATCTCACAAACTGTGACAGTCCTGCCTAAAGTACTTTGATTTTGTAAATGCAGTTTACTTATAGTGTTTGATCAAACTAAAGTTTTTTTATTGGCAAAGTCCACTAATAGATTTTGCAAATGCTATCTTGTTCCCTGTTTTTAGATCTGTTCTCAATCTAAATGATTGCTCACTATGCACTATAAATATTTGCCTTTATTAAGCATTGCTCACACATCTCATTGTGTTTATTGAAGCTAGTAATGTGATAGCACATGATTATGTCGTGGGTTTTTTTTTTTTTTTTTTTTTTTTGCTGCCAAGCTCAATTGTTGAATGTTTTAAAAACATTAAATGCCCTTATGCACTTGGTGTCCCTGATAAAATGGTCTAATTAAATAAACATTTGATTATGAGCAGCAGTGCCAGCATGGGCACGATCCAGGAGTCCACAACTGACTGATAGATGGTAGGTAATCAGCTGAGGGATGCTCAGACACATGTGGTTATGTCAGTAGGAAGTTGAAAAAGCCTGTCTGTCCCCTCTGCCACAATCCCACAAAGTATGCTGTGCATCTGTTCATGCTCCATGCCCGCCCAGGCATGACCAGAGAGGCAGAATGACTGACATCTGCTCATCAGATTCCCCAGGTAATGGTCATTTATAGACATTGTTTTTAATCTGATTCACCAAATTTGGGCAAACACATCTTAGTAGACAGATGAAAGTCCAGTGTCATCTGCTTCGTAATTTTTTCTAAAAGGTGCTGGGGCCTCCCTGGTAGCGCAGCAGGTTGAGCACAGTGATGTGAAGTTTTCCACAGCCTCTGCAGCGCAGGTTCAATTCCCAGCCAGCCAGGGAGATTCCCACGTGGCGTAGCAGACCTCTCCTGTCTCATCTGCTGCTCCTCTCAGCAGTGTTTTCAATTGTCTGTCTGTTTTGCTCCCCGCTCTGTCTCTGGTGAATTCTCTCACCCTCCTGTGTCTCTGGCCTGCACCCCAGTTCTTGTATAAATAAAAAATAAAATAAAATCTTTAAAATAAATAAAAGGTATAACCTTTTTTCCCCTTGCTTTAACCTCATAACAATCTTTTAGAAATACTATTATTTAAGGCTTTGGGGGACTCTTTTTAAAACTGGAGAAATTTAAGCCAGTTTGTTCTGGGAAAACTTTATGGAGAAAGGTAAACTTGAGTTAAATCTTTTTTGCCCTAGAAGTGGGGAATCTAAAGATGGAAACAGTTCTGGGGGATAAAACTTGACAGCTTTATTAAAGGAGGAAAAAGTAAGAGAGGCTTAGGCTGCAAACTCCTTGAAGGTAAGATTACTCTTTCATCTGTGTCCTTCATACCTAGTCAGAGTTTACCCAAATAGCAATGCAATAATATTTGTTCAAAACATAAATAAAACTATGAATGGGCAACCATGCTGACATGATTTTTAATGTTGGTGTTACTAAACACTTCCTCAGACTGTTCTATACACCTTATCCAGATCATGTCGTATTTACCTCAAACAAAAGCAACCAGATATTCTAACAACAAAATGGACTTATTTGGAAGCCAACAACAGCTTGGAGACCCATGAGCATGTCCTTGAATCCATGACTAACAACCCTCTAAGTAACCTCTGGAGGATCTCCCCTCAGTTCCGAGGGCAGGAAGTAGCGCCATTTCTCTGGGGACATGCAAGGCATGTTGGGTCCTGTAGTTTACTGATTTACCTGTGCATGAATACAATCTAGCTTCCTGGCCTCATTTAAGAAGAAAGTAGGGACAACAGCTAAATACACCCTCCCCCAGTACCACAGGGGTGATGACAATTTGTAACCATCTTTATTTTTTTTAATTTTTAATATTTCTTTAAGCAATAAGTTACAATTGTTTTACATCCTTATAAATTTTTTTTAAGATTTATTTTATTTATACAAGAACCAGGGTACAGGCCAGATGTGCAGGAGGGTGAGAGGATTCACCAGAGATAGAGAGGGGAACAGAACAGGCAGACTGACAAAATACACTGCTGAGGGGAGCAGCGGGTGAGACAGGAGAGGTCTGCTCGCCATGTGAGTCGCTCCGAGGCCGGTGGAGATTGAACCAGCTCTGCAGAGGCTGCGGACAGCTTCACAGCACTGCTCTCAACCGCCTGCGCCACCAGGGAGGCCCCCTCATCCTTGTAAATATTTTGACAGTATAGGATTTCTCCCCTCAGGGGTGGTCACCATCGCTCTCCCAACACCAAAGCACCTTTCTATTGTTGATTTGGAAAATAACCCTAAGCACCTAATCCCATTGCCCCAAGAGCAAACTCCCAGAAAGCTGATGCTGTGTCTATGTACATGCAAAATATATAAATGGATTTATCAGAAGAAAAACCATTGAACTGATGTGTAAGGGGAAGAGAGCTGTAACAGGCCCTCCAACAGGTATTGTTGGTGAACTCTGGCCGCCTATCACAGCTTCTTTGGCATCTTCCTCCCTAATCCTCTCAACTCGCATGTCCAAGAGGCTCTGCCTCTAGGAAAACTCAAGCTGTTCTGATTTCCGTGAACATGACTGTCTCCATCATCTCCCTCCCTACCTTTGTGTTCTCTGCACTGATGTCTGACTCAGCTTCTGGATTTTGTCTATTTGTTTTCTTTTCCTTTAGATCATATTCCCAGCCCCCATCTCAGTCATCTTATTCTGGCTTTGCAAATATTTTTTCAATCCAATCTTATTAAAAAGTTATTTTAGGATTTGACTGTGACTTTTTGGCATTATTATCTCCCCCAGTCTAGCTTGGAGATTCCTCTGGGATCTTGTGCTCAAGTCTTCTGTTTAGGATTTCCCAGTGCACATCAGCAACATGAAGAACTTTACCACTGTGTCCTGGGAAGAACCTTCCTGTCACCATTCAGATGGTTAAGGGTCTGCAGTGCTCCTCATCTAGCATTTTATTTTGTAAGGGAGATTTTCAGATAGGCAGCCAGAGGCAACCTACAATATGAAATTTCATGTGCTCTGGTGTGTTCAACGGTAATCTTTATGAGGTAATTTTATTCCCTTCTCTCTGGTTGTGTAACTGAAATCCTCAAGTGCAAAGAAACCTGCATCCTTCCCACATCCCAGAGCTGGCTTTGAGTTTGGCCTCAGGCAAGAACCAACTAACAGTGCCTTGAAGATAATTCTTTGGGGAGTTAATTAGAATAGCCTGAATAATTTAAGGAATAATTTTAGTGAATTAAATAGAGAAGAGAATTTCAGGTGTTAAGTGTTGAAGCATCTCCTCCTCCATTATTTCAGCTCATACCTCTACATTCTTCATAAATATTAAAGAAAAGTAAATCTATTTTAGAGATTTGATACCATTAGTTAATTTTGGTGCTTACTAGGGGCCTACCATTAGACTGGGCTCCATGGAAGTCTTTCTCAAAAGACCATACTTTAGTTTTCCAGAGTTGCCTGAAATGATAATTTAGCATTTCAACAATATTGAGGCTTAATTCTTACACATGCATCTCCATTTTCCCTGGTTCTATTATGTGCACAACGTGGTCATTAATCAGATCTCTGAGCACAGAAATTGAAGCAAGACTATACTATTTAAAATACTTCACTTGTTTTTAAAGTAGTTTAATTTTTGTCTATGTTTCTTGTGCATGCACACTGGCCTAGGTACTCACTTGAGTTTTCTATGAGGGTGGGGCAACACCTTGTGGTCCTCTTTATGGCATTTAATATAACATCATAAAAAATTTGACTCTAAGTATTTTTATGATATAACTTCATGGTATTTTTGGTGTTTTGAAGAACTTCCTGGCCAGTGAGGCAGCAGATTGCCTTAGTTCTAGACCTCGCACTGGCACTAACTTGCCGCCACTATGGGTTCAGCTAAAGACTAGGGTCTCAGTTTTCTCAGCTGTAAAATGTGAGAGGGGACTTGAGTATATCCCCACACTCCCTTCCAGATCTTTTCTGGGTCTTCTTTTCTTCTCCTCTGTGTCCTCTGCTTTCTGGCTTGACTTTTGTATTTAATATTATAAATTTGTCCCCACTGTAAAACCTGTTTACAGCATGAGAAAGAGGTGAGAAATAGCTGAAAAATTGTGTTCTGAGCAGCCCAATACTTTTGTTCCTGCAAAACTTGTCTTTCCTCCTTTTCCTCCAACATTTTGTGGGGGGTGGATGGAGGGGTGGGTGGCTGTAGCGATATTGATATGCAGAGAGGAGTGGAGAATGCAGAATTGCCAGGGTTCATAACAGATGGTTATATGGTGCCATTTTAAGAGCGTTATTAAAATAACAAATCTATTTTCCTGAAAGTAGGATGTCTTAAGTGTTTAGTCTTCAACCTACTGTTGAAATAGAAAAAGGAGGAGGAGGAGTCAAGGAAACACCTAGCTAGAACGTTTTTGCATGATCTTTATTTTCTTACTGTCTCTAATTGTCTTAATTTGGACAGTGATGTGTATTTGAGATTCAATGCAAGGAAATTTGTTGCACCATTTTCTGGAAATTATCATTTCTTTTTCTAAATTTGGCTTTGTTGGAGTTGCCCTGTCCCTTGCCTGAGTGACCTTATCTGCCCATGCCATAGATGAGTGGGTGGACACACCCTTCCTCCTGAGGAATCACATCGTACTCTGTGTATCTATGTCATGTTCTCACTGTCCCCCAAAGGAGACACACTATACTGTTAGCTACGAAGAAGGAACTGAGCCTAGAAGCTAAGCACCTCATAGCCCCAATGCAGAGAAAGTAAATGCCCAATGTTAGGTGTTTAATAACATTTTTTAATATTAAGGGAACTGAGATATGGGGAAGTAAAGAAACTTATCAAACTTTTTAAAAGAAAGCACTTTTGTAGCCTCTCTTGCTCTGTTCATTGGAGTTCGCTGCTCACCAAGTTGATAGTTCAGTACATTCATGTAACTATTGCCCTAACATGCTAACATGATACCACATGTAATTTCTAAGTGAAATGGGAACAGGGTGTCTTAGACTCTTAGATCTCTCATTTTTACATTCTAATCTCAGTTCAGTGTCCCCTTTCCTATCCACCCTGGCACCCTGCAAACTTTGAACAAAGGAAAGTCACATGGATTGCAATGGTCACTGGACATTGGTGAGGGGGGTACTCGGGTAATAACACTACCAGGAAGCACTGAAGGTTTACACATTAAGAATAGAAGTTTTTGCTCTAAGAATAGAAGATAAATATGGAATCCTGAAATGCCAAAGACCTGTTAGAGACCAAATGAGAATATAAATTATGTCACCTGTTACTGAAAATCAGAATGCAAGTGTAAAATTGACCAAAATCTGTGCAGAGAAGAAAAAGTTTGATATGTTCCAGCTTCATCATCAAAATAGGCACCATGAATATACTAAGGGGGAGTGAGAATGTCTTCATTGCTCTTCCTGTGGTAGAATTATGTTTGTATCCTCCCTGATGGAAACTAATATTTCACTGCAGTGGGTATTTCCCTGTCCCTTCCTGAACCCCTTTCTTTCTCAGAGGAAGATACCTTCTGTCTCAGAAGGGGAGATGACTAGATACTCCCTCCTCCTGTGCCCCCTAGTGGCTAGGACAAGGGTACCTTACGTAGGCATGGCCAATGAAGTGCTCTGGTTCTGGACTTTGGCTCTAAGGGAAATTTATAGAAACCAAAGGATGCTGAGGAAGGTTTTAGGAAACAGAGTGGATGGGTAGTGAGAAGCAGCCTGGGGTCTAATGTGCCTGAGGAAGATAGTGTGCCGGTAGGGCAAAAGTTCTGCCTGACTTTCCAGCACTTCTGTCAAATTCTCTGTTCTTGAATGTTTTTCCAATACATTCCATTTCTGCTTAAGACATGGACCAATGACCTTGAATTATTTCAGTCACTTATATTGTGACTTTGCTTAGTCTCCTGGCATAAGTGACCTTCTGCTCAGTTTAGAGACATCTGTAGTCCTTATAAATCACTATTAATTTAACTTTCATGGTGAAAACTTGCTCCATATTGACAGCAGAATTATTTTGGTTTGAATTTTCTTAATAAGCAGAAAACAAATATAAAGAGTACTATTGTAGTGGGCATTAAAATATAAGGAAATAAAGTTAATACGTAGTTTCAAGTAAGCTCAAAAGGTTTATTTGTTATATATTTTCAGCATGTTCATTCAACAATTAAAACTATTGGGAAAGCCATGGGAAGGAGAAAATAAAGCATTAATGAGGCTAAAAATGTTGAATAAAGCATTGGAGCCTAGAACACTTAAGTCTTTAGCATTCGTTTTGAGAGTCCTTCACATTTCTCAAGTGGACTTTTTTCCACTTGGTATTCTGGGCCTATATTTGCATATTCAACTAATAATTTAAAAATCACATAAGAAGTGGTCAGACTTTTTTCCCATTTGACTCTCAATTATTATAATTCTATGAGACCTGTTAAAGAAGCCACTTAGAGTTATTGATGTCACCAAGTCACACCAAAGTAAAAATTAGAAATTCTCTCACGATTCTTAGTGAAAAATGCCCTGATGCTTCTTGATGGAATTGGCCTGAGTGTTCATTCACCAGTGACCCTCCCACCCCTGGCCTAAACCGCACCCCGGCCACCCCAGAACAGACATGGCCTGTATGTGAGGCAGAGCGGAGCTTCGGAGGCATTCATAGTCCTAACCAGCTTCTTGAAAAGCAGCTCAGATTCACATTTAGCTTGCGTACTGGGCAGGATCTTTTGAGAAGGAAAGGGAACGGTACTTCTGTCACTTTCATTTTCTATACGTAAAATCTTCATAACTGAAAAATATTTTCATGCATATCTTCTCACCAAAGTCCTAGGTATGAGATTACTGGCACCATTTTCTTAAAAAAAAAAAAAAAAGGCAGGGGGCCTGCGTGTTAGTGAGATGGAGTTGACACAGATGCTAGTTGGTGGTGATATCCTCAGAGTGACTGACGGCAGGAGGACTGACTCTCTGGCATCTTGGCTGTTCCTTCATCCTTTTTGAGAGGCCTAAGCAGAGTGGAGGGAGGGAGTTGATGACTGTTATTGTTAGAGGTAAAAAGGCATCATTAGAAATGCGGACACATTGTGTTAAAGGGGTCAGCGGTTTGGTGAAGGATAGAACTGGGCTTTTGGTGGTGAACTTGACATAGTGTATGCGCTTGTGCATGTAATGACACATCCTTGAAACTTGCATAATGTTCTCATGCAGTGTCACTTTAATGAAAGGAGAAATGCTAACAGAAGTCTGTTGCAGAACTCACGCACGCTGTCTCAAAACACACACCTGCTGAAGCCACCTTGGTTACAGCAGCCAGTGTGTGGCCAGTGCTGAGAAGAACACACCTGAATCTGCCCCTTTCTAGAATAACTGCTGTGCTGACTTCTTGCCTTTGGTCTCAGACTTTTTCAGCTGGACTCATCTAGCATAATATTCTGAACTTTAGCTGGATTTTGGCAGGCTGAACCTTGATTGTGGGGACGGGAGGTAGGACTTTGGCCTCTCTCTGGTGGGAAGGGAGGCCTGTCTCAGGTTTTCATTCTTGATGGATTTGACACAGCTGCCTTCCCCTTGAATTGGGAGAGGTTGTCTGACCCTTCTTACTCTTTCTGTGTAAGACGTGTGGAGTGCCTTGTGAAGACATAGCAAACTGTACTCTAATGTTGCTTTCCCATTTGCTGTTGTGTGTACACGAGCTGTATTTTCCTAGTCAGATGGTAAGTTCCATCAGAGCCCAGGCCCTGTCTTTCCCTGTTTACATCTTCTGCAGGCATCCAGAGTCTCAATTATATTCCAAGTCTATATTATTGATCAGAGCCTTCACCTGGAGTTTCTTTCACTTAGTAGATGATGACAGTGCACAGTGAGGGAACAACACCTAGCTAGAGAGTGTTAACACTCTTTTTTAGTGACCAGTCCCCATTGGGAAGCCTTCCTGGTGACTCAGGCTGCACGTGAACACCATCAGCCTGAGGACTCACTTTGAGTCTCCACAGCATCCCCAGGTTCTCTTTTCTGCATAAAGCACTGGGTTCACTCTCTCCATCAGCCTGTCCTATTGCTGATGCTTCTCAGTCTTCTGGGGAATGACCAGTCACTGTGCCTCAGTGGACCCTACAGGGATAATTCTGAGTTTCCAACCCTCTGTGTAGTAGTTGATTCTCTGAAGAATATATATGTATATATATATAAAAGATTTATTTATGTATACAAGAACTGGGGTACAGGCCAGAGGTGTGGGGGGTGAGAAGTTTCACCAGAGATAGAGTGGGGAACAGAATGAGCAGATTAACAAAATACACTGCTGAGGGGAGCAGCAGGTGAGACAGGAGAGGTCTGTTGCGCAATGTGGGTATCTCCCTGGCCGGGGATCAAACTCGTGCTGCAGTGGCTGCAGATAGCTTCATAGGTTGCATCTTAACCCCATGTGCCACCAGGGAAGCCCCTGAAGAATATATTTTACTCTTCCAGTCTTTTTAATTGAAATGTATTTGATGCATAATATTGTGTAAATGCTAGGTGTATGACAAGTCGATTTGACACACTGATGTATTGTAAAATGACTGTCATTGTGCCCGTAATCAGCATCTCTTCTCTTCCGTCATCCCCTGGTTGCCACCATTTTACTCCTGTTTTCATGATTTTGATGTTTTCAGATTTCACATACATATAGTACTTGTAACTCTCTGTTTAACTTATCTCATTTAGCATAATATTCTGAAGGTTCATCTGTGTTGTCACACATGGCAGTATTTCTTTCATTCTTTCTTGTTGAATCATATTCCACTGTGTATCTCCACATACCTGTATGCATATATACTTAGGTCTGAAATCTTCACCCATTCATCCAGTGCCTATTGTAAAAATAGGCTGGCTATTGTGAAAAATGGTGTGATAGGGATACACTGTGATAAACATGGGAACACACATATCTCTTTAATAACATCCTATTTACATTTCCTTTGGATATATATCCAGATGGGAATTGCTGGATCATATGGTAGTTCTATTTTTCAATTTTTGAGGAATCTCCATCCTGTTTTCCCTAGGGGCTGCACTAGTTCATTCCCACCAGCAGTGCTAAAGACTTCCCTTTTCTCTAGATCCTCACTAATGCTTGTTCCCTCTCTGGGGAATAACTTAAACTCTCTGAAGCTGTAGAAATGGATAAATCTTTGTCAAGTCATCCTGATTGCTTCCTGTGAGCTTGTCCTCTGCTGGACAGTGAGAAAAGGCTGAAGGCCAGTCAAAGTCCTTGACTCCGGGTGACTTCTCATATCTTCCAAGCTGCTCTTCCCCAGTGGACCCTTTAAAAGTCCATCACCTCCTGTTGGCTGTGTCCTCATTTGAGTTGTCCAGCAAGAGGCTTCAACCCTGAAGTATGCACATCTTTGTATATTCCCACATAGGACCTTGGGACTCATAGTAACCTTTACTGCCAGAAATAACCTCGGCTAACCTTGTTTCATAGAGTTTCCATGGACTTGAGTTACATTCCTAGATTACACATCTTACTTTAAAAAATTAACCCCCCAAGCTATTTATGACCACGGTGGTCAGAGCTAAATGCTTGTTAACAACAGGCCATCTGTTAAATGTGTATTTAAATACCTTTCCTCTGGTGATACTCCTCTCTTGATTTCTACTTATAAATCCCCCTACTTTAGGGAGCCAGCCACTCAGCCGGGATTTTCTGAGAGAGGAATTGGTATATTTAGTAGTCATCAGATAGTTACTGTTATGGTGCTGAGTTTTTAAAAACCTGTTAATTGTACTAGCTTAAGGCTAAATTACACGTTCCTCTCTTCATACGGTGATGATGATGATTTTATAAATGTAGGTTGGCTAGCACTGTAATTAGTAGGCACCAGCTTCTATTTTGGTAACAATTTATTCTTATACTACATTTAAGAGGTTTCTCTTTCCTGTGGTCATAAAGAGGTAAAAAAAAAAAAATGACATCCTTTTTAATAAGGCATCCCAAGCAGTCTAAGTACCTATGAATTATAAATGAAAACTTTTCAGTGATTAAAATAAGTGTACTGATGGCGTTCCCTTCTCTGCGTCCTTGCGTCACTAGCCTGCATGAAAATCACTCAAAGGGAGTCCCAAGGGTCTCTGAGATTCCATCCATCTGTTTCATGTTTTTCTCTGACATAAATCAGAGGGAGGCAAAGGCAGTGGCATTCCAACCTGTTTGGGGAGAAGGGCTTTTTCTTCCAGGGAGTCATCAGCCGATTGCTGATGGTCAGAGAAGGATCTTGGGTTCAGTTCTTCATAGACTAGTCTTTGGAGTAGTGGTCTCATAATATAACGTGGTCCGTATTTTGTTCTCTCAAGAGCATTTGATGTCCATGGATACATTCATTTAGGCTAGTGTTCAAAGGTAGTTAACTCCATTTCTCTTTCCACAGGTGAAACTTTATTTAGTAGTGATAGTTGAGTCAGATGCTGGGGTTTAATAGGGCTTTTTATGGCAGAGAGGCCTATAAACTGAGAAATCTTGAAGACTGTCATGCAAAGACAAAAGCCAAACACAATCTTAGATGGGCACTAATCAATATTAATTAACATAATGTATAGGAATTCCTTTTCCCTTCATTTCTCAGACTTAGAGCAAAGCTTTTACTATCATGGTCATCGTGTAAAAAAAGATGGTCATAAGGGCCTCCCTGGTGGCTCAAGGGGTTTAGCACCACATTATGAAGAAATCTGCAGCCTCTGCTGCGTGAGTTGGATCCCTGGCTTGCCCAAGAGAAACCCACATGGCGCAGCAGACCTCTCCTGTCTCACCCGCTGCTCCCCTCAGCAGTGTATTTCAGTCAGACTACCTGTTCTGTTCCCCACTCTGTCTCTGGTGAGTCCTCTTACCCTCTGCATCTCTGGCCTGTACTCCAGCTCTTGTATGAATAAATAAATATATCCTTTTAAAAAAAAAGATAGTCATAGGAAAATAACTCTGAAAGACCATAAAGGAGGTACCTGAAGAAAAAGAGGGGGAGCTGAGATAAAGAATACAACTTTTTTTCTAGCTCTATGTCTCCTTGTCCTCCATTTGCCTTTTATTTGATCAGTTGTTGATTAAATAGCATTATTTTCTTTGAGAATTGTATATAAGATACTACTGACATTTATGCTGCTTGAACTGGAAATGAAAAGTTATGAGAATTACAGGTCATCAGTTCTAAAACGGCCCTTTTGCTAACATAACAAAAGCTTTAGAAGATCAATTAATGCCAAGGCAAAAGCAATGAACTCTTCAATGTGAATGTGGTTTCTAAGCTAAGGGAATACCTACTTAGCCTTTCATAAACTTTTCTCTGTTCAGAGCATGTCTATAAGGTCTAATGTCTAATATTTTAAACATTTAAGTCAAAATTTATAACTTACTTAGTCTTTTTGATGGTTTATTTAGATAGTTAAATCATGCTTTCTCTCAACAATGTATATAATGAATAGTAGTGCTGGAAAGATAGTTCTTAATAAAATTTTTGGTTAAATGACAATAATATCTATTTCCATAAGATTAGAAACTAGTTAACATTAGATTAGTAAGTGGCATCTCAATCACAGGACAATTAGGGATGTGTGGTAAGAAGACCAAAGAAGCTGAAGAAACAACTAGACTCATCTTTGGAGAATTTCAAAATCATCATTAAGACACTGGCAAGACTTGGAAAATTATCTCTGAATCTTTAGCCAGTGATGCCCCATTCCCAGATCATTTGACCATTATGTGTTTGGAAAACTGTCATACTTTTTGGTGTATTTACTTAGAATACCGTTTACTCTGAACAAACTAGAGAAAAACTACCACATAATAATTTGGTCTCAATTGAATGGCTAAGACCAAGTCTGGGAGCCATAGTGCAGTTCACAACTAGTTAACAAAACTGACAAAAAAAACACACTCTATTAGACTGCTAAGGAAAATTTTACAAAGTTGCATTTGGAAACTAGTTATAAGGTTCCTTGCCACGCCCACAGGAGAACTTCCATGAACTCATAGATCAACAGTTGGAAGATGACTGTATTTTTAAGCCTGAGGTTCTATTTTTTTCCTCCTTTAAGTCTTTTATGCTGCAGGAACAATTTGGAGTGATTGGAAATAGCTTGTCCATTCATTCATAATTTATTGAAAATCTATTTGAAGCAAGGTACCATGGAAGATTTAAAATAGAGGAGAAATAGTTCATTCACTCAGCAAATATTTGTTGTACACACTGTGTGGCTAAGAACTGAGGTCAAGAAAAGACACCTACCCTCTTGGAGTTCAGTCCAGTAGAGGAGACACCCATGAAACAAAAATCACACTTTGAAAGTACAAAATTACAACTGTGGTGTATGATAGAGATGTAACACAGTACAGTCTCATTGTCTGGGAATAAAAGTCTCCTCTAAAGAAGTGATATTTGAGGGGAGACTGAAAGGCAAGGAGAGATTAACCTGGCAAGAAGTTGGGTGCAGGACTGTGTTGCAGGTGGAGATGGCAGCTGGTGCAGGGTCTCTGCACTGAGGGCAAGCACAGAGCTAGTGGAACACAAAGGTTACGGTACAGTATGGGAGCCCAGACAGCAAGGGGGAGCTCAGGGTGACATGAGACTGCAGTGGGTGGCTAGGGCCAGTCCCTAAAGGACCTTATAACTACTTTAAGAATGTGGGGTTTTATACTAAGAATAGTGGGAAATCCTTGAAGGGTTTTAAGCATGAAAGGTGACGGGAACATGTGTTTTGCAAAGAGTACTCAAGTGCCATTGGAGGGCACTATTGCATCCAGATGAAAGGTGGCAGTGACTCAAGTGGTCATAATGGAGAAGGGAGAAATGAATGGTTCTGGGTATTCGGAAGAGGCAAAATCAATAGACCTCAGTATTTATTGACTATGATTTGGGAAAGGTGTGTTAGTTTGACTCCTAAATTTCTAACTGACTCAGTAGGCTGAGTAAGTAGTACCATTCCTGAGAAAGAAATCTTGAAAAAAGTAGGATTTGGGGAACAAAACTGAGTGTTTCTTTGGATGTGTTGAATTTTAACTGATGTATGGTGCCATAGAGTAGACTCTTGGTACATAGAATTGAAGAAATAAATGAATTTTAGAAAGATCAAGATGGCTGGACATAGAGGACTCCAGTTTTCTAGCATTGCGTAATAAATACTTAGAAGTTATAGTTGAAGACATTTACTTTGTTCATGATTCATTTGCAGTGTTGGCCAGCTTTGATATAGATAGCTCATCTCTGCTCCACTTGATAGCAGCTGGGGTAACTTGAACTTCAGCTAGCATTATCAGAAAACTTGCTCACTCATATGTCTGTCAGTTGATGTTTGCTGGAACCTTAGCCAGGGTTTTGGCCAGAACACCTGCTTCTGGCCAATCCATGCAGGGGTTCTGAAAAACTTGGTTGACTGGGTTCCAATGTGAGTGTCACTGAGTAGAGCAAGAAGCAGGCCACCTTCTGTGACCTAGCTTCAGAAGCCATCCAGACTCATTGCATTCTAATCAGGCCATATCCAAGGGGTGAGGAGTTGGAGAGGTAATTATTAGTGGAAGGGTCCATCCTTTGGTGAAAGGACTGTTGAAGAATTTGTGAACATGGTTTGAGTCCTCTACATGGAGTAAGAGGTAAGAGAGGAAAACAAGACCATCCAACTGGGGGAACAGGCTGAAGCAGGAAAGGAGAAATTGTATTCACCAGAAGTGGAATGTTTGCTGTTGACTGAATTAGAGAATTCATGAAGGGTCATATATTGTGGGAAACATAAGTTTATTTGAAAATTGGAGACAAATTATGGTGGAGCCCAAATTTCTGAAATTCATTATTTTAAACCCTGAAACAAGTTTTCAAAGAATACAAGTAAAAATTTGTGAAATAAAGATTTGTGGATATAGTTCAACAACTAGCATGGGTTAGGAATAATTCTACTTGATGATAAAATGACTCCTGCCAATTTTCTAGTTTTAATCTACAAATATTATATCCTGTGTCTTCAAATTTAAACTATGGATATGCTCAAATCTCTGGGAATATGAGTCAAGAAAAAGCATGCCTGGATGGTTCCACCAGGAAAAAGCTCTTCTTCATTATCCCTTAGTGATTAACTGCACAAATCTCAGTCTCTCTGTTCCTGATTGTGTCTTCAAATTACTCACTTATTACTATTTTTTTTATTTTTTATTTTTTTCACAACTCTTTTTTTTTAATTAATTTTATTTTTATATTCCCCATACAATTGCAATCCCCTTATTTTGACCCCAATCCCTCCCATCCCTGCCCACCCCCCACCCATAGAGTGTCTCTGGTTCATAGTTGTTTGTTGATTTTGATTTTCACTTTCTTCTAGTTATTCATTTTCCTGGTCCCTTATTTAAGTTTTCTAGATTCCTGCTATGAGTGAGACCATCAGGTATTTTTCTTTTTCTTTCTGCCTTATTTCGCTGAGCATGATCCCTTCCAGCGCCATCCATGTTGCTGCAAATTGCATGTGTTTATCTTTTTTGAATGCTGAGTAATATTTCATGGTGTATATGTACCACATCTTCTTGATCCAGTCATCTATTTTTGGGCATTTGGGTTGTTTCCAAAGCTTAGCTATTGTAAATAGTGCTGCTATAAACATAGGGGTGCAGGTGCTCTTTGGAATTGATGTTTCTGTGTCCTTTGGGTGAATACCTAGGAGTGGAATTGCTGGATCATATGGAAGCTCTATGTTTAGTAGGTCCAGAAATCTCCACACAGCTCTCCATAGTGGTTGGACCAGTTTGCACTCCCACCAACAGTGCAGGAGAGTTCCTTTTTCTCCACATCCTCGCCAACATTTGTTGTTGCTAGTTTTTTTAATATGTGCCATTCTCACTGGTGTAAGATGGTATCTCATGGTAGTTTTAATTTGCATTTCCGTGATTACAAGTGATGGTGAACATTTTTTCATATGCCTGTTGGCCATTTGCATTTCCTCTTCAGAGAAGTTTCTTTTTAGCTCTTCTGCCCATTTTTTGACTGGATTATTTTCTTTGTTTATGTTGAGTCTCATCAGCTCTTTGTAGATTTTTGTGATCAGTCCTTTATCATTAGTGTTGGGTGCAAAAATGTTCTCCCAGTCGGTGGGGTTTCTCTTTGTTTTTGTTATTGTCTCTTTTGCTGTGCAGAAGCTCTTTAATTTGATGTAGTCCCAGCTGTTTATCTTTGCCTTCACTATCACTGCTTTGGGTGATGTGTCTGTAAAGATGTCTTTGATGTGCATATCACGTAGTGTTTCACCTATATTTCCTTCTATGTATTTTATGGTTTCTGGTCTTATGTCTAGTTCTTTAATCCATTTTGAGTTGATTTTTGTGTATGGTGTGAGGTAGTGGGCAAGCTTCATTCTTTTGCATGTAGCAACCCAGTTTTCCCAGCACCATTTATTGAACAAACTTTCTTTGCTCCAATGCATAGTCTTTGCTCCTTTGTCAAAGATTAGTTGACCATAAATCTGTGGGTTTATTTCTGGATTTTCTATTCGATTCCATTGGTCTGTGTGTCTGTTCTTCTTCCAATACCATGCAGTTTTGATGATTATGGCTTTGTAGTATAGTTTGAAGTCTGGGAGTGTGATGCCTCCATTCCCTTCTTTTTTTTTTCAGGAGAGCTTTGGCTATTCGGGGGTTTTGGTGATTCCATATGAATTTCATCAATAATTGTTCTATTTCTTTGAAGAATGACATTGAAATTTTTATTGGAATAGCATTGACGGTGTAGATTGCTTTTGGTAGGATGGCCATTTTAATAATGTTTATTCTTCCAATCCATGAGCAGGGGATGTCTTTCCATTTTTTTGTGTCTTCTATTTCTTTTAACAGTGTTTTATAGTTTTCTTTGTATAGGTCCTTTACCTCTTTTGTTAGATTTATTCCCAAGTATTTGATTTTTTTTTGTTTCAATATTACTGTTTTTTTAAATCACAAATATCTTTTCACCTTTTTTTTTTTGGAAATTTATTTATTTATTTATACAAGCACTGGGTACAGTCAGAAGCACGGGAGGGTGAGAGAATTCACCAGAGCGAGTGGGGAGCAGAACAGGCAGACTGACGAAGTACACTGCTGAGGGGAGCAGTGGGCATGGCAGGAGAGGTCTGCGCGCCATGTGGGGCCCTCGCTGTGGCTGGGAATTGAACCGGTACTGCAGAGGCTGTGGGCAGCTTCACAGCCCAGCGCTCAACCGCTGTGCCCCCAGGGGAGGCCCTACTCACTTATTACTATTGGACTACCCAGAAAGGATTGCATCAGGACTAGTATAATGGGTTGAATAATATCTCCCCAATTCATGTCTACCCTGAACGTGAGATGTCATCTTGTTAGGAAATAGGATCTTTGCAAATGTAATTTGTTAAGGTTCTCAAGATTAATTGATCACAGGTTTATGATGAGACTTACATCCAATAACTGGCATCCTATATGAAAAGGAGTGGTCACAGCTAGAAGGATGAAGGCCATGTGAAGATGAAGAAATAGAGATTGGAGTTATGGATCTATCAACCAAAGATCACTAGATGCTAGAAGAGTCAAGGATGGATTCTGTCCTGAAGCCTTTGAAGAAAGAGTGACCCTGTTGACACCTTGATTTCTGGCTTCTGTTTCCAGACTGAGAGAATAAATTGCTGCTGCTTTAAGCCATGCAGTTTGTGCGAATTGTTATGGCAACATTAGGAAAGGTATAAAGAGAATCAGACCTGAAAGGTATGGCTCTTGGTTTACCGAACAGAAAAAACTTTGAGTCTGTTGAATATTATGTATTATTTTGACCCCTTCTACCTTCAGGAGATCAGAACTAATGTATATGAGGGTGGAAAAGGAGGTAAGAAGAGTAAATGATGGGCTCCACCAAAGTGCCCCAAACTCTGGGCTGGTCCTTTCATCTGCCCTGGTGGGGATCACAACGAAGCAAATAGTAGAATGGGGATGTCTGGGTGAGTCTCCTGATGCCTAAGGAAGTTCATGCCATGCAGGAGGCGTTTGCTGTGCTCCAAAGAAGGGATCCTGGTTTTTTGTCTCTATGATGACGCATAGAGAAGAAATCAAGTCTTCCTGTGGCAACGGGGGATTTTTAATGAAGTAAAGGAGACAGAAGAAATGTCCCAGTGGAGAATGAAGTGTGTCAAAAACAGTTTGTGAACATAATTACTTTCTCAGACCTTCCTGACATTATCAGCAGGACTGGTGTTTTGATGAAAAAACTTAATTAAAACTTAATTTTTTTAAGTGGAAAAATATTCAGCATGGTTACAGGAGGATTGAAATCAGGGCACTGTGTAATTTTAATTGCCTTCAAGAGATGCGCTCCACGAAGACTGGGATGGGGGAAAAGAAGCCACAGGGATGAAAGCATAGGTGAGCAGCCCTGTTGAATCCCCAGTGTTGGCAAGAGAGGTGCTAGCTATGCACTTGGGTGGGGTTTTTCCCTCTCTTGTTGGGGATAGGACCTGGGTTCAGGTGCCATGGGGGACACATCAACCCAGAGAGAGTGGATCAGTTCTGGAGTGTATCTTAACCAGACCACACTCGCACGAACCATTACAGGAAGAACCTTGACTGTTTTAAAGATAAAGTTTGTTCCCCACCAAAAGGCAACAGGTGGTCAATATATGAGGCAATGGTTTTTAAATGCTGGTCCCTGAATTGGTTCTATCAAATCATCTGGTTCTGATTCATTAAATCTGTTCTGGAACCTGTGTATTTCTGTTTTTAAAATGAAACTTCCCAGGGGACCCTGAGAGTCAGGTGTGGAAGCCACAGGTTTGTAATGAAAGGGGCATGGACTTAAATGCAGATATGCATGAGCTTGCCCTTTCCTTCCTGTGTAGATTCGAGCAGATGGCTCAGCTTTGTCAACAATTTGGGATAATAAGCTTACCTAATGGGGTTTGGTGATAATCAAAGATAACATTGGTAAAGTGGCTGAGGCATAGCAAATGATCTAGAAATGATAAAACCATACAAGGAGAGTTGAAGCAGGCCACTTGCTAAATTGAGAGAGATGAGGCAGCTTTCTTCAAATATTTAAAGGACAGTTGTGTGGAAAAGATAACAAACTTATTTTTTGGTGGCCTTTAGAGGTCACCCCCCAGCTCAGCAGGTGGAAATCACAGGAAGATAAATTTCATGCAGAATAAAGTGGAACTTTCTAATTAATGGTTCAGGGATGACTTCCACTTACTTCAGAGGGCAGTGCTTTTTGAACCCCTGCAGCAGTGACAACAGCTGCTCTCTTGGAGTAGCTGCTGGTGACCTCCTGACCAACTCTGGAGTGGGGTTTCTGGCATCCTCTGGGTCAGTGACCAGCATGCACTTGTTTGAAGGACGCTTTAGCAAAAAGAATACATGAATGTCCTGTCGTAAGAGCAGGGATATCCTATCAGATGTTCTCTCGGAGGGGACATTATTGTTGTAACCCTCACCCTGGACCTTTCAGGAAGAAATAGGGGCATATTTAGGTTTCTCTGGTGACTGGAGAGCTCCACAAGCATTTTAGGGGGAGCAGCTAGAGCTGTGAAATGTCCTGAAATGAGTGGGGCAGTCCCACCTAGTGAGGAACGATCCTACCCCAGTGCTCTGTCGAGAATCTCTGCACCTGGTTGACACCTTGATGGCCCCAGCATCAGCCCTGAGGTCTCTGTTTTGGAGCAGTTTGGAAACCTCTGGGGTAGGGAGGATGGCGTTATTGGGCTGCTCACTTTCCATCCTTGCACTCCCTAGGGTCCCCAGAGTTTAAAGCAGAGCTTCAGGAAGAAGGTGGACTTTAGTAGAATATAAAGTAGGGAGAGGGGCCGTATTTACTGAGCGTTGACTAATTTTTGAGAAATACAGTTAACAGTTCTTCCAATCTGTTCTTTTTGTTATCAATGAGACATTGGAGGGGAGGGAGGGAGCAGTTTGGTCTCCCAGAGTTTGGTCCTCCTGCATGGTGCCAGCAAGAATGTGTGGGGCCATTTGTCTGATGTTAGCCTTGGTGTCACACTGCAGTCAACTGACATGAAAGTAATTTGTAATTTACTTACTACTCTAGATATTCAAGTTTCCAGATCTTTTCTTTCTAAATAGATACGTGATAGTAGTGTTCCTTCCACCTACCTTATTATTTGTCTGTTGCAAATGCCTATCTACAGTATGTTTTATTGTTTGCCATAGATGCTGTTTTCCGGTAAGTGGGAAGACTCCACATCCCTTCTCCATTGACATTACCCAAGGTCATGACCATGTTATCAGGCAGCATGCAAAGCAAAACACCTCTTCTCAGTGGTGCTCAGCAAGCCTAGGAGCAATGACACACCAATTGGTGGTGGGTGGTAAGAAAAGCCTAGAAAAAATTTGGCTCTCAATATGAAGGTGACCAAAGGTGAAGAAAACATTTCTGCCCATACGTGGTTCTCTCTGCCGTCTTCATTGTTGGCTTTCTGGAAAGCCACTAACAGATGGAGAAATGATTATTCCTCCCAGAGTGCTGGGCCTCCCAGCACTCACACTGATCCTCTTCACTATCACTTTGTGTCACCACTGCAGCTTTCTGGAGCTAGTTAGCTCAGGTCTTGCAGTGATGCCCAGTCCCACCTATGGCACTGCTTGAACAGCAGGGTATTCTGTTCCCCATGGCTTGATTTTAACTCTGTAGTTTAGCTCTGTGTGATGCAGAACAGTGGCCCAGGCAAACAACAGGTCATTTCCTTCCTACCATTCTTTAGACTCCTGAGCACTTGTCACCTGGAATCAAAGACTTGCTAGAACTAAAGAGGACCTTAAAGGTCAGGTAATTCAACCTCCCACCCAGGATATGCCTGACAGAACTAACCACCCACATTGCAGATTAGTAACATTATATGTGGTTACTCAATGAAATTGTGTCATTTCAGAGGAATAGACCTATCCCTGGGGTGTCACGAAAGCCAGGGTAATGAGCTGGGTTAGGATGGAAGTTTACTTTGGTTTCCAATCTTAATTATTAGTGGTTTGGATTCCTAAAGTTTATGATAGGTTTTCTGATTACCAATTACAATTCACTGCATGCCATTTTTTGAGTGTAACATGAAGCCCTGACCTACTTTCAACAACACAGTAACAAACGCCCAGCAATTGGCAATTTCCCCTCTAATATCAGTCGTTTGAATCATCACATCTATTGAGGCACCTGGGAACCACTTTATCTTCATTCTTTCACTCAGTATTATTTCCTGGTGTTGCCATTACCTATCTGGGTGTCAGCTTGGGCCTTGCTGGGACCCCAGCTCTGTGCCAGTGTGGAAATGAGGTTGATTTGGGGAAAGGATGTAGAGCAGCTGGAAAGGATGAGAGTCGACTGCATGTTAGACTCTCCTGGGGACCTCTGAGAAGATTGTGATGCCCAGGTGCCACTCCTGGAAATTCTGATATAGTTGCCCTGGGGTACAGCCTGAGTAATTCCAGTGTGCAGGCGGGGTAGCGAACCAGTCGCTTGAACAACGGCCCATCAAAAAGGGCAGGTCAAACAGTGGTAGCTGAGAGGAGTTACAACACAGTTTTGATATGTGATAGTGTTTTCACCCCCAAGGTCTAATTTGGTGGTAGCAGGAGTTTTGGGAGTTTCCAGGCCGATGAGTGTCTAGGAATAGGAGGAGGTGGTAAGGGTTAGACTGCTGGAAAGACTGGGCCGCTTCGCAGTTCTCCTGTTCGGGCAGGAATGTGTAGCTAGATAAGGAACTCAGAGGGCTGTGTGGAAAGGGCTGCATTCGGATGGTCACACTCACATTGGGCTCCACTCTCTAAGGGACAGAGGCTGACTCCAGAACCCGCCTTCTGATGGGACAGTTGGTCTCTTCATTGCTCCCCAGGCTCAAGACAGGAAAACAAAGACTAGAATTCCTAGGTTACCCAAGCCTGAGGCAGTCAGAGATTGATGCACTTGGGATCTGGGAGGTCTGGACAAAAAACCTGATTCTCAGTTCCTTATAGCTATTAGTGTCATCATTAGAACTGACTGAAAAGGTGAAGATGTTCTTGTTGTGTCTCTTCATGAAAGTAAATTTATCTACCAACTGGTCTGATAACACCCATCAGCTCTGATCTAGGAAGCGCTGAATTAGGTACTGTAGGGTAAATGGTTTTCAGGCTTTTCTGCACTCCCACCATTAGGATTGCCCTGTCTGATGGGGCACCTGCAGTTGTTACATTGTTATAAGCTGTCTTATTTACTTCTGTGGGCCATGGGAGGAGTATTGAAATAGTCACCAAGAGAAACAGAAATAGGAGAGGAGGCAGGAGAGAGAAAAGATGAGAAAGAAGGCCAGAGAAGCCCAGAGTGAAGACTTGCTGGGGGCCTGGAGGGCTGCCTACCTCTTGGCGCTCCCGGCACCCCTGCCTGCCATGTACCTGATTGCTACACTACATGTAAAAGCTCAATATAAGCCTGAGAAAGCCATGGAGGGCTCCAGAACTCTCCTTTGCCTGGTCTACTCAAATCATAAAACCTGCCCTGTGACCATCATGCCCCTACAGGTACTTTCTGTAAAGATCTCTAAGATTCCTTAGAAATATAGATCATTTGAACACTATGCATAGGCAAGAAAGAAAATACAGTTTGTATTCACCTTTCAGTGGGGTCCTAGCAATTGGAGGCAAAGGATTCCACTTAAGACTAGATACCTGCCTAGTAGAAGTGGGAATATAGCTCAGTTTTATGGCCCCAGAGGTTTGAGAATCTTTTGATGTCCGGGTGGATGTGTCTGCTCCTTACTTGAAACTGGGGTGAGTCTCTTGTGTAGAAAACCTCGCTCCGTGTCCCTTAGCAGCACAGACCTTGTGTGCCGTGTCCGACTTCCCCCTTGTTCTGGGAGGTGAGCTTGGAGGCTGCCTTCAGCACAAGATGGCGGACATGCAGGGCTGGGCCAGGAGAGCTCTTGTTCTGTGACTTATAAATGACAAGATATTTTCAGGACCGCTTGGGAGGAATTTGAACTTTTTCTTCAAGACAGTGGGGAGCTCCTGGAGGTGTTTGGACAGGCGGGCAACATGCTGAAAGAAGTATTTTAGGAAAAATGCACTTGGCAGTCATGTGTAGGTGGGAGATAATAATACTTAACCGCTGGCTTGTTGTGAAGAGTAAATGAAATGATTTAAGTGGATGTGAAGATGCAGGACCACCATTTTATTTTCTATTCTTTTTGCTTTCTCTGAGATCTGGTGTTCGCAAGGACACAATTTCCTTCTTCCCAGTGTCTTAGTTTACTAGAGCTTCATAGCAAAATGCCACAGACTGAGCAGCTTAAACAATAGACATTTATTGTCCCAATTCTGGAGGCCAGAGTCCGGGGTCAGCAGGCCTGGTTCCTTCTGAGGGCCATAAGGGAGGGATCTGTCCCAAGCCTCTTTCCTTGGCTTCTAGATGGTCAGCTTTTCCCCGTGTCTTCATGTCTTTACCTAATCTTCTATGTGTGTGTTTCTGTGTCCACATTTTTCCTTCTAATCAGGACATTAGCCCTATGCATTAGACTCCACCCAAATGATCTCATTTTAATTTAATTACCTCTGTACAGACTTTATTCTTGGGCCTCGCTGGTGGCATAGGGGTTAAAGTCTCAGTGCTGTCAAGCTATCACCAGCCACTGTAGCACAAGTTCGATCCCTATCAGGGAGCAACCCATATGGTGCAGCAGACCTCTTAGGCCTCTTCTGCTGCTCCCCTCAGCAGTGGATTTCAGTAGATTGGCCTGTTCAACTCCCCACTCTGTCTCTGGTGAATCCTCTCACCCCCGCACCTCTGACTTATACTCCAGTTCTTGTATGCATAAATAAAATAAAAATAAATCTTTTTTTAAAAAAAGACCTTATCCTCAAAAATGGTCATATTCTGGGGTATGCGGGAGGGTGGTGTTAGTTTCAATAATGCATTTGTGGGGGCACAATTCACTCTATAACAACCAATCTTTTGGAAACTTTCTTTTTGGGGGGCTCACATTTAAGTCATTACAGGCTATTTTAAGGGATATTTTGAAACCCAGCAGCCCCCTCCTCTACCCACCATCTGCCTAAAATTATATTCATCATCTCTTGCTACCTATTACCTCATCATCAGAATTACTTGGTTGAATAAAGCAGTGTTTTAACATAGTTTCTATAAACATGAGCCCCTTTTACATAAGAGGAACAATAATAGCAGCCAGTGATCTCTTGGATGAACTTGTTTACCAAATTACATACAAGTACTAATGTTTCATAGCTAGTTAGGGAGCCTAAGATGTGTGACATGCTAAGATAGGTGGCACAGTACACTATTTAGAATAGTCCATATGACATTGTGGGAATTAGCAAAGGCTCCATAGCCCGTCTGCCTGGATTCAAATCCTGCTCCTCCTCTTTCTCTCTGTGTGAGAGAAATTAAAATTATTTAGTCTTTCTGTGATTTTTAAAAATCTGGATGTTGGGCATCATAGTAGCACCTGCCTCACATCATTGTTTATAAATAAATGAGCTAACATATAAAACATGCCTGGTCAGCTCTTAACTTACGATAAATGTTTCACTGCAATGTGGCTGTTACTATAATGGTTTGTGAATTGCAAAGCATATATCCCTGTTCTCTTCTTTGCTCTTAAGACAACCCTGTGGAATAAAAGGAATTAGTCCTACTTTACAGGTGAAGAGACCGAGGCTGTAAGATATTAGGTATGTCATCCCAGGGCATATGGTAATGTTCCTAAATTCTGCCTCACCATTGAGGGTGCTACTAGAACTCCAAAATGAAGCAGAACTCCAAAATGGCAAGAAGGGGAGTCCAGAATAGGGCCTACTCTTGGCTGGCCTCAGGGCAGAACAAGGGGGTAATCTCCTAGGAGGCATCGTCAGAAGTGCTGAGAGGGGCGCATGTCGGGTGAGAAGGCTCTCAGAGAGCTTTGCCTCCTGGCAGGTCAGCGCACCACAGGTTGCAATACAGTCAGGAGGTCGGACTTAGAGCCTTGCATGGCTACTTGATGCTGAAGGCGATCATTGACTGAAGGTTTCCTCTGTCAGGTTTGTTTTTCCTTTTTTCTTTTTTTTAAGATTATTTATTTATACAAGGACCAGGGTACAGGCCAGATGTGCGGGAGGGTGGGAAGATTCACCAGAGACAGAGTGGGGAACAGAACAGGCAGACTGACGAAATACACTACTGAGGGGACCAGCGGGTAAAACAGGAGAGGTCTGCCGTGCCATGTGGGACCCTCGCCTGCTGGCCGGGATCGAACCGGCGCTGCAGAGGCTGTGGACAGCTTCGCAGCGCTGCGCTCAACTGCCTGCCCCAACAGGGGAGGCCCAGGTTTGTTTTTGTGTTGCCTCAGATATCCCAGTCCTGTGTCGGCGGCTATGCTAGGTCACCATCATGGGGGGGTTTTATAATGTTCCAGTGCTTAACGTACAGCCTGTGACTATTTTATTCTAGAACTTTCAATAATACACTCAGCACATGGAAGTGAAAAATGTTCCTCTTTATTCTCCCAAGTGTGGTGTCACCAGAGTCCTTGTTGCATCCTCCAATGTGGACACAAAGAACAAACGGGGAGACATCACTATTCTTAGAGACGAGGCAGGGCAGCATTAACATGACCCATAATATGCTGCCCACTTGGAACTTTGAAATTACCTGTACTATAGGCCAGTCTTGCTAATTTCAAAATTTTGACTTTGATTTAAAGTGCTTTGTAAAAATATTTTATCATTGAAATATAGTTTCTCAGTTATAAACCAACTCATAAGACTTAACTTTGTATCACAACACTAAACTTTTTATCAGCCTAGGAAATAGTAAGTGTTCAATCAATGGTAAATATTGTTCAGTTCAACCAGAAACTTATATATAATCTAAAACACGTTCATGGCAATCAGGAATGCCCATCGCATGCCTTGAAGCCCACTGAATTCAGATACAATAATAGGAGAAGTTATTTAACAAGCCCAATGTGCTTTGATAATAGCTATTTAATTTTCCCTTTATCATCAAAGTAACTTATGAAACCGGAAGCTAATGAATTTATAAAAGGGTCATCAAATGCCATAGGAGAGGACACTGTTAGGTTTACAGATAATTTCTGATATTTAATTGCATGTGACAAGAATATGAGGAGGTGGCATCAGTTGGAGAAGACTCAGTCCTGTTGGTGAATTATTTACCTTGACTACTTTTAGGGGCTGATGTGTGTTCTCCCAAAATTGCTATGTTGAAGTCCTATATCCCTAAGAATGTGACTTATTTGGAAACAGGCCCTTTACAGAGCTGATTAAATTAGGGTGGCCCCTCAATCAATATGACTGGAATCCTTAGAATCCATAGTCAGGATACCAGGATTAGAAGAGGAAGCTGGACTATGCGAAGTGACCACAGGGGTATGTGTACACTAAGGAAAAGCCAGGTGAGGACACATCCAGAAAGTGGCCGTGTGCAAGCCAAGGAGAGAGACCTCAAGAGAACATAGACTTGATCACACCTTCATCTTGGACGTTAGCCTCCAGACCTGTGAATAAGTCCATGTCATTTCTGCCACCCAGTCTGTGGGACTGGGTTCCAGCAGCCCTAGCAAACTAGTATAGCTGCCGCCACCTTTCAGCATTTGCAGGATCCCAGAATTAGCAAATGTGAAAATGAAGGGGTGGGGATGTTAACAGATGTAGACCTTTTCTGGCTTAATGAAGTAGTGTAAGTAGCACAGGGGACTATGAAAGCCTCAGCGTGCATTTTGCTCACATCTCTCAATTCTGAGGCCAGAGTCAGTCTTGAAGGAGACCGAGTGGAATCTTCCACACAGGTGTCATGAGCTAGGTGTCAGACACTGTGGTGAAGTCATTATTGAAATATTCTGTTTCCAGGAGGCTTCTGCCTGTCCTTCTCGGCCCTACTCCTCTACCCTCAGCAATCAGCAGGACTTCAGCAGTGCTGAGCGACAATGCCCTTGACACAGAATTTTGTTTATGGCCAGCCTTGCTTGAATTAAACTATTTGTCCATATCTACCAACTAGAGTGCTGGATAATGAATGAGAAAAAGGAAATGTGAATTCTTTACACCATATAATGGTGCTTCTGTCTTCTTTGTTTTCCTCTTGTTCTTAAGTTCTGTAGGAAACCCATGGGAAGTGAGAGGTTCTATCCAGGGTATTTGACTTCAAATCATTTCATCTCCTTTGTTCTTCCTCTCATCTATTCCACTGTGTTTTTATAATATACTCAAGGGCAAGATTAATAGCAGAGCAGAATTCTGCTTTGGAATTTGAGTGACGTGAATTTTTTATTAAGATTTCAAGATCAAAACTTTGATTATGTTATAGCCCTTAATTGGCACTTGTATGTACTTGACTTTGTTAATTTGCATTCACTAGCATAAAATGCTTAATTAGCACAGCAGAAAGGAAAAAAATGCACTATTTGAAAAAAGAAATGATTGCTCTTATTTTGCCCATTCGAGGAAAGGGACAGGTTCATTTCAACTCTTTATTTAGGAGAATGCCTTTGATGTGTTTTAAGGCAGGTAAAGGGAGTAGATCCTGGCCCAACTTTCTTCCCTTCAGCATTGTGTGGAAGGATGCTTCAGAATAGCGATTTTGCCAAACTACTCTGAAAAATGTAGTTGGGGGATTCTTTGAGTTCTGGGGAGTGAAGAGAAATAATGGGGTGAGATATAACTAGAATGATGGGTCTCTTAGACAACATCTGGAGCCTGGAGTGGTTTCTTAGGTCAGGTATGGGGCTTCAAAGGGAACTTCGGGGACAGGCATGCCTAACATCACTGAGCTTTGCTGCTTTGTAACCTCTTTGCACCACACTCCCCAAAACCTTCATAGAAGACTATACACTCTAGAGCCTTTTCTCTGGCCAAAAAAAATTAAGACAGGAGATGAAGAGCAAATGTGATTCAGTGGGACCAGCCATCAGTTGTCAAATGACACACTGTAAACCCATCAGGAATCCCCAGAACATTCAAGGTCACTGAACCCCCACAAACATATGAGGTTAGTGAGGATTTATTTGTTTTAAACCATTAAGTAAATAAATGCATGAATAGTAGCTCTTAGGAAACTGGAGAACTTGTGGACACCCCAGCTACAGACCCTGGGCTTAAGCCACACTGCAGTGTAGAAGCTTCAAAATCCCAACAGTGAGGATAGAGAATGAGAATGTTTCTGCTCAAATGCCAGCTGAGCTTGGGATTATCAATCTTCTCCTGGGAGGGGTAGGGTGTAAGGAAGGAGGCGTGCAAAGTGGGAGGTAAATAAGATGAGAAGATTCCATGTATTAGTGGTCAGTTACCCAAGAAGATTTTAGGAAAGAAAAAAGGACCTATTTTACCCAGGAAGCTGACTGATTTAACCTGTCCTGTACCAGACTCAGAAGACCTTCCAGCTTGCCTTCTCCCTTCTAACACTTTTGTATTCTTTTATGCAAAGAGATTTTTCTGATGAGAGCAAAGGCAGGGAAGGCGCTATTACCCTCTAGGCATGGGGTGTAAGAATTGTCCTGCTCTACTGTGGTGAAGGAAAACTCAGTCTTTGATTTGCAGGTTGTTTTTGCTGTATCAAGAACAACTCAGATGGAATATTTCATCTGGCTGCTCTCTGGATGTTCTTCACAGCTCCCTGCCTGGACAGTCACAGCGTAGGACACACAGGGAAGTGGGAGGGGTAAGGAGGGCGAGGACAGGCCTGGAATTCATTGTTGAAGGTTTCTGTGAGATATCTTTTATCAATCGTCTCATCAAATCTTTAACACAACCCTTTGATAGAGAGATTTCTTTCCCGTTTATAGATGAGGAGACAGAACCTCAGACTGAGCAAATGGCCCATAGTAGAAGGCACAGTTAGGTTTCCAAAATGGTGTTCTTTTGTCAGAATTGGGAAATGTCATGACTCAACCCTCTCTCCTTCCATCCCTGGTCTATCTTGAGATGGGTGGTGATGATGCTTAAGTCCTAGAGGTACATTATGAATGAACCATGACTGACTTCAATTTGTAACTGTATTTTATCCTGTTCTAGAATTTTAGCAAAAGAAACATGTTTGGTGTCACCAACCTTTGTTTTCTCTCTGTAAATTCAGGGTAAACTTGCAGATCTCTAAAGAGGACATGGCATCAGCAACCTAGTGAGGGTGGGACTCGGAAGGTGGGAGCTCATTGGAGGTCTTCTTCTGTGGCACCTATTTCAGTGGTAGCTCAATGACCACTTCCTGGGTTCCAACAAGGAGCCAGGAACCCTGCTCGGGATAGAAGAGCAAAGAAGCCAGGACTCTTGCTTTGGGTTGTTCATTTCGGGCAAGGAAATATCAGCATGCTGTGTGTGTGTGTGTGTGTGTGTGTGTGTGTGTGTGTTTGCACGTACACATGTACACATGTGTGTGTGCCTAAGTAGGGTATGTCCAGGGATAATGTTTTAGCCACACTGGAGATGCAGGGGATGCTTTCCAGAGGACATCAGCCCATCAGGCGGGTTCCCTCATGTGGAATGGTATGAGGCAGAATGAAGCAGTTCCGTAGTTACCATCACAAAGAAAGATAATGTGCAGTGGTTCTTTTTCCACTTTATCAAGAAGTAATTGACATCCATCACTGGATAAGTTTAAGGCATAGTGGAGGATGGTTTGATTTACAAATATTGTGAAATGATCAAACAGGTTTAGCTGACATCCATCCTATCATATACGTACAATAAAAATAAAATGGAGAAAAAATTTCTCCTCATGATGAGAAGCCTTGGATCCACACTCTTAACACACTCTGCACCCCTAAATGTCGCAGGCAGTGAGCAGTCGTCTTTGTGACCAGGCCTCGCCAACAAGGAGCATTCCATTCTAACCTCCACGTCACCTGCAAAGAGTTATGCTTTACATCCAACAGCTCAGGGTTCAGAAGAGGGTTACTGAGTTTCCTTGGGGACCCTGCTTTTATTTGTTGTGGTTGTTCTGGCAAAATGTTTCACATGGATTTTTACAGCTTGGTTTGTTGCACGGGCATCTTTCTACCCAAGCAACATGTTTACAAATGCCAGCCCTTCGTTTTTTGAAAATACTGCTGAAAAGAGCAGTGGTGTTGGGATGGGCTGTGTGTTTGAGGAGCCCAGGCATCCAAACACCAGCACTGGCTCTTCCTGGCGACACTTGCCCAGAATCGCTCTTCACTGCACCTCACTCTCCAGGACCCCCTCTTCCTAACATGTTCTCTGTCAACATGCTGTTATCTTGAAAATCAAAACCCTTTCAGGCATTTCCTGCTATGTTTAGGGTAATACACTGATTCAAATTTGTCACACATTCTAGAAAACCTTTTTTTATAAACTCCTTACATTACTGAATTTACTGTAATTCCTTAGGGAACATATTTTGAGAGGTTCCATAATTAATCTATCAATTCAATTTGAATGTTGTTAAATTTTTCTTTCCTGTGCAAGTCCTTTCAAATCACCCCTTCTTTTATATTACCATGTTTGAGAGAGAGAGAGAGCCCCCACACCTTACAGATTTTTAACCTATCATGAGATAAGTCTCTCTTCTCTGCTACTTCCTTTATCTTCCTGCCTTCAAAATCTCCACTCCTGTTTGTAGTTTTGTGATTCTTTTACCGTATTTCTTGCTTTCTAAAACATAGTTAAGTGGAAATTAGAGCACTTCCAATTATATTTGTAAACTTCCTTCTCTGTGTATTTATTTTTCCAGTGTTAATTCCAAAAACAGACTAGCAAATTGTATGGAGAATGGGGAATGACATTGTTCCACGCTCTCAAGAACTTCCCAATTCAGGACTTTTCTGGATGGGAAGGTCACACCACATGGGGACACTAGCCATCAAGTGTGTGACTGGAACCTGTCTGTGATCAACTTCAGAGGTAGACCAAAGATGGAGGGAGGTTTGAGAAATCTAAGGAAGCACAGGGGCCCCTCAAGTTTTGAGGTCAAAGATGAATATTGTGGATGGGGCCATCTCACAAGCTGAAAATCTTCTAAGGGAAAAATGTACTTTTCTAGAGACATATTAAGGGTTTTGGTGGCTCTAAAGGCAGCTGGTAGGGACAGGGATCATTCTCCACTCCCACTCTATTTTCTTCCCTGTCAAATGTTCTTGATTTATGGTGACTGTTTTCTCTACCTAATTTTTGAAGATGATTCTCAGGGCTGTTGCTAGACTAATTTAATTCTTATTCATTTATTTGTTCATCTAATCATTTTGTGTGTGTTTTTGCCAAGTACTGTTAGAAATGTTGGGCACTGATTTCGATTCTGTAATTTAATTTCTTTCAATTTCTTGCTAGCTCACCTGCATATTTCAAGTGAATAAGTCATTTTAAAAGGTATTTTTAATGGCATTTCTTTAAAGAGAGAATTATTCTTTTTAAGGGAGAATGTTTATTGTTGGGTATGGTGGCCTAGAAGAAAAGATAGTAATAGACCCAGCTCCTCTCCCTGAGTCCACATCCTTTGTGCTCACCTCCTGTTTTAAGACTCGGCTCTGCAGGGCCTTCTGTTACTTGTTCTTAGAGAAGGCACTCAGACATGTCAAGTGGGGATTAAAAGCATCATCTGAAAAAGTAGGAGGTGAAACAGTACCTCCTCTCCAACTCAGTCTGAGTTCTTTAATAAGGTACACACCTTCCCTCACCCACCTGAGGCCCTGCCTGTGAGGTCAGCAAGATTAGGCCTTTGAAGGCCCATTACTAGCAAAGTTAATGCCTCAGAACTAGGGCTTATATTTTATTGGCTTAACAATTTTATCCTAATAAATATAGGGTTGAAATTCAAAAACAAATATATTTTCTTGGAAAGATTATATTATTTGGAACAAAATTCTCTCAAATCTATTCAAACTGGATTTCAAAATTTATAATAATAAAACATGATGTATGAACCTAAGGTATGAACCCAGGCCCCTAAATCATATACAGTGTTGTAAATCAACATTATCTCAATTAACTAATAAAGTAACTAAAACATGAGCACTGCATCAACACTGTAATTGTACAAAAGGCTATACAAATGAAGTAAACTCTTCCTTCTCTTTCCTGAATCTGAGTCTCTTTCTCTCAAAGTAAAACCAGATTTATTAACCTAGAAATTTGCTATACATATATAAAATTACGTGCCTATTTGTACATTCAACCCAAACATGTTTGCTAACTGTGCTATGGTGGTGTAGCAAAGGACCATGGAAGCAGGTGCTTTAAAAGCACATACATTTATGGTCTCACTGTATCTATGAGTCAGGATTCTGGGCTAGGCTCCACTGAGTCCTCTCCTTCAGGGACTGGGGGACTATTATGAGGCTCTCATCAAGGTAGAGGGGATCCTTGTCCAGAATTGGAGTCCTATCTGAAGCCTGAGTGGAGAAGGATCCATGTTTAAGATCGTTTGTATAGTAGTTAGCAGCAATCAGCTCCCTTAGGCTACTGGATTGAAATCTCTCAAACCCCCACTGATAGGGGTCAGAGACTACCTTATCAAATGGACCTCCCTCTTGAGGCAATTTACTTCATCAAAGTCAGTAGGGAAGAGAGTCTGCCAGCAAGATGGGAGTTATAATTCCATATAATAAAATCACACAAGTGTTCTTGCCATCATCTTTGTCATAATCTGTTGTTTAGAAGCAAGTCATAGGTCCCACCCACATTCAAGGGGAGGAAATGATAGAGGTGGATGAAAATCAGGAGGTAGGAGCCCTTGAGGTCTGTCTCAGACTCTGTCCTCTGCACCAACTGTACCCCGAGTGTTAGCATCATCTGTATCTCTACATTAGCAACACTCTGCAGAGGGAAACCCACTGTATGCCAGCCTATACTGCTGGTCCTCTTGTTTCACCTTTCCTGCTCCATCTATGATTATTCCGAACAAAACTTCAGACCTGTCAGTGGTAAAACAGAATCCTAGACCAGAAATTTCATTAACAGCCAACATGAAATAAGATCCTTTGTGTATTGTGGGTAAATGAAAACATTTTCACCGGGAGAAGTGGGCCAGAATATACAAAATACAGTAGCTAATGTTATATAGCCTGGGGTGATAGGATAATGAGCAGCCTGTACAACAGGGGTGTTGGTAGTTACTCTGGCCCCTTTGGAACCCCTGCCTGAAAGACCCAACCTGCGCCTGGTATTAACCCATCAGTTGCTGGGTAGGGGGTGATTTCTGGTAATGATTCTGGGGAATGGGTCTGAATGGTGGTGACAGAGAATCCTGGGGGAGGTCAGGACAATTAGTATTATGAACTGTTAAAGACATTTTAATAACAATAATCAGTGTTTTCCTACCAGCACATACTCCCTGAATATCAGTTCTCTTATTAATGGCTAACAATAATAGCTAACCCTTATTGAGTGCTTTCTCAATAATATCACTTGTGATGTACAGAAAGAGCATGTAGCCAGTCTCACCTGTGCCAGTGTCTCAGCTCTGTTTAGAGGGGCTAGCAGTCCCTGTGATATATAGGTTTATATATAATGTGTCGAAAGTAGCGAGGACAATTTATTCAAAAAACATTTATTGAGTACCTGCTATGTGCCAGATCCTATTCTAGTTGCTAAAGATATGGGAGTGGACAAAACAAAAAATCAAAGGCATATTTGAACTGCAATGCTTTTTTTTTTTTTTTTTTTTGTATAAACATACCTAGCAAAATCTTTTGCGCTAAGCTTTTGAGGACAGTGACTCATCTGAAACCTTGCGGCCCCTGCGTGCTGTGGTCTGTTGAAAACAGTAGAGCAGAGGCCCAGTTCTGCCCATGGTGGCAGTGTTGGGAGTCGGGGGTCATCCATCATTGTGCAGGGAGCTCCCTGGGCCTTGCAGATTGGCTGAGCTCATCCCCCACCTCGTTTTGAAATTGACGAATGAGTTCGCTCCTCTCCCCTGAATGAGTGCAAATTTTGTCACTAGTCAGAGTAGCTGCTGCTGTTAAGGTCTTTATCTGGTTTTGAAAGTAGCCCCTCCCCACCCCTTAATATTTATGGGACTGGACCAAGAGACATACAGATCCATTTGGTTAAATATTTAAAAGCTATAAATCAACAAAATAAATATATATTTCTTCTAACCTTAACAAACTTGCCCTTATAAGGACCTGCAGGCCAGCTTTGAATTTAGCATTCTTGGAAACTTCCAAGGCTGAGGTCAGTGCATGGTGGGGTGGGAAGGAAGCTTCCTGGCCTGCATCCCATTCTTCTTTTTCCATCCCTTCCCCACTCCTCACAGGGAAGTTCCTGCTGGACACTCATGAGACCGGCCTGTATGGCTCACCCCACCACACGTGACCCAAACAGCTGTTCTTTGAGCTCTGTTGGACCTCAGAGCATGGGCTCATAAGAGCTCCCTCAGACACTGGGAGTGACCCCAGGCTCCTGTTAGCAGGGGATTTGAGGGTGTGTGGCCCAGAGCCTGGGCTCGAACGGTACTGTGCAGCACAGCAGACACCTGTGGCCACTGAGACATTGAGATGTGCTGTAAATGTGCAACATGCATATTGCAGATGTAATGTGAAAATGACCACCATAAAATGCATTGATATTTTTATATAAGTCACATGTTGAAATGATCATTTTTTAATATAATGGGATAAGTAACATATAGCATCAAATTAATGTTGCCTATTCCTTTTTTACTTTCTAATATTACAACTTACAGCTTTAAGATCATATATGTAACTCGCTTTTATGGCTCCCCTAACATTTCTGTTGGGCAGTGCGTTTAGATGGATAAAATATGGGTCAGCTAGGGGGTATGTCCACGTGGTGCTTTGACCTATCAGGAGGAAGAGCCAGAGCAGAACACTCAAAACCATGGGGTTCAAGGCTGGAACCTCTCTTGTCCAAGAGTGGTTTTGCTTTTAAATGGTATTGGTAATTAATTGGCTCACCCATTCTCTTGTGGTGAAATGACCTTCCAGTCTTCCTTTGGCTCACACGTGATTTTACTGGAGCAAGAAGATCCCATCCCACAGCCACCTTTAAATCAATTTGTAGCAGGCACAGAAAGCAAAAATGTTTTGTATTAACAATTATCTTTGTGAAGCTGCTGTTCTTTGGATGAGACAGAATCTAATCACTAAGCAAATTTTCGCAGGCACAGAGCCTCTTCTCTCCCTCTCTTTTTAGCTCAGAGAACACATTTATCTTTCTCAATTGATTCTTCTAGTAGAGTGATGACACAGGATCAAAAATACCTTTTTGGATACAAAGGTCAGCATTTTGTTGTATGTTTAGGGGTTAATATAAACTATTGAATTATAATACAGACATTATATTTCTATTTTTTTCAAGATTTATTTTTTTATATTCCCCATACAATTACACCCCCCTTATTTTGACCCCAATCCCTCCTCTCCCCGCCCCCCCCCAAAGGTGTGTTTCTGGTTTATCGTTGCTTATTGCTTGTTGAATTTTTCTTTATTATAGTTATTCATTTTCCTGGTCCCTTATTTAGGTTTTCTAGATTCCTGCTATGAGTGAGACCATCCAGTATTTTTCTTTTTCTTTCTGGCTTATTTCGCTGAGCATGATCCCTTCCAGGTCCATCCATGTTGCTGCAAATTGCATGAGTTTATCTTTTTTGATTGCTGAGTAATATTCCATTGTGTATATATACCACGTTTTCTTGATCCAGTTATCTATTTTTGGGCATTTGGGTTGTTTCCAAAGAGGAAATGCAAATGGCCAACAGGCATATAAAAAAACGTTCAACATCACTTGTAATCAGGGAAATGCAAATCAAAACTACAATGAGATACCATCTTACACCAGTGAGAAAGGCACATTTTAAAAAAACTAGCAACAACAAATGTTGGCGAGGTTGTGGAGAAAAAGGAACTCTCCTGCACTGCTGGTGGGAGTGCGAAATGGTCCAACCACTATGGAAATCTGTGTGGAGAGCCCTCAACCTACTAAAGATAGAGATTCCATATGATCCAGCAATTCCACTCCTAGGTATTTACCCAAATGACAGAGAAACATTAATTCAAAAGGACACCTGCACTCCTATGTTTATAGCAGCACTATTTACAGATATTATATTTCTAAGAAGAAAATTTACTTATCTAGTCTCTTAAAAAGGAAACTTAGGCAGACCCTTATGACTTGTTTAAGAAATTCATGTTTATGGTATATTGCTTTATGACAGATTTAAGAATTTACAATGAATGCTTTAGACTGTGGCTTTAGAGTTTCAACAGGATGTGATGGCTTTTTAAGGGATATTGTGCATTTTGCCCCTGAATAAGTTTGATCTGAGCTTACTAGTAGGAAGGATTAGTGATTTTGATGTTTAGAATCTTTAATTTATTTCTTCTTTTTGTATTGTGGATGTGTATGTCTGTGTTGAATTGGGAAGAGCCAATAATTTTAAGCCTTTATTAAAATTCCCTATACTGATACATCTGTTTAAATTGTATTACCTTTTATTGAGCTAACATTGGTTTACAACACTGTATATGATTAAGGGGTATAGTTTCACGCCTCTTCAGATGTATGCTACCGTACCACACCCATTGCCAAAGCACCTATAGTCCTCCACCATAATCCAATGACACATTTTTAGTTAGGAAATACCAGTAATTTTTGCTTATTGGTTTAAATCACACATGGAACTGAATTATTAAAGCACCAGAATATTTAAGCCTTATATTTTCTTTAGCTGCATACACACCCATGCATGCATGTATATTCATGTGTGTGGATACACATATGTACATGTGAACACATATTGAAAGAAAATAGGCTAAAGGCATTTGTGCACACATTCATACAAACAAAAGTATGCATATACACATGAACAAGCAAATCCCTTCAGCCTCTCTTCTTTTTATTAGCCAGTCATTGTGGAGCAGAAGGACAACTTCTGCAAATATAATATACAAACTAAATGCAATATATGAGAACCACCAGCTTGTTGATGGAGAAAAGAAGATTTTTTGAAACTTTTCCCATTTGGGCTACACTTGTAATAGATCTTTATTCCCCAGCAAGTTGTCGAAGAGATTAGGCACTACTGTGATAAGGGTTTTCCCAAATTTTAGCCTTCCTCCATTGTCACCTAAAATATCTTGGTGGCAATATGTACTGACATTTTTTTTTTAAGGGGAGATGTGCCTTTCTGAAACAGGAGAAGTAAAACTGCTGTCTGCTTTCTATTGTCAGGCTTCGTGGCCTTGTGGCGCATCTTGCCTTCACTGCTGTTACCTTTCCTAGCAGGAAAAGGGAACAGTAAATTAGAAACTATACAATGGGACTTAAATTTGCCTGAACTGCCAAGTTGAAATCTGAATTATTAACACATATTTTATGTGCAATTTCTCATTTAATCCTTACAAAAATCCTGTGGTTACTGGGCACACTGTGTCATTTTCCAGAGGAGGAAACTGAGGCTTAGAGAAGTTAGGCAACCTGCTGGACTTCTCTGGTGATTCTTCTCTGTTTGGCTCCAAGAAATAAGCTCTTCATCATGTTCCTCTGCTGAGCTTGCCTCTGCCTCCTGGTCATGCCTGAAGGTGGTGTGTCTTGTGATTCTGGATCTGGCTAATTCACTTAAATTTGGAAGTTTTACAAAGATTCCGATTGCTCAGGGATATGAAAATGGCTCATTGACTGGGTGGGGCTTCCAAGGAAATCAATTTCATTCCCTTCCTAATGGGCTATGCTAGTTTGCAAAAATCAAGAACTGTGATGATTTAAGATGCATTTGAACTCTTTTAGATTTCCATAGATCCTCACTCAGCAGTCCTTTTGAGATGATGTCATAGTTCTTTTCTATAAGCTAGTGATTCCTTCCAGCGGAGGAAGCCAACATATTTTACAAATGTTATCTTATCCTTACAACACCCTTGAGGCTCAGTGAGTAATATTTAGTTACCATTTGGGACTATAAGTTCCGCTTATTGAGACGATAAAAATTAGATTGAGGTTTTTAAAGTTTATTTTTATGCCATTGGGCACTCATATACTTGGATGCATCTACTGTATATTTGCTGTTCTGTATTCTGCATTATCTACTGCATACAGACACACAAATACGCAAACATTTCACGAGCACTCTTAGTGTGTATGATACACATCAGTGTATTGCATTCTGGTCTGTTCCTTTCCACTTAGAAGAATGCTGACTTTATTGCCTCCAAATGGGAGAGAACCTACAGTTTAATGAACATAGTACTGAGAGACTTGGTAGATATTTATGGGGAGCCCACTGTGTGCCAGGAATTGGGATTCCTTCACTGGCAGTGACTTACACAGAGTCATTCTGCTTGAGTCCCTGAGTCTAGTGGAAGAGGCAGAGAAAAAACATTGTGTGTTATCTGTCAGGTGGTGATAAGTTCTCCTGAAGAAAAATCAAATAGGCTGTGCTACAACAACATTTTGGCACAAGGCTAGGCTCTAATTCTTCCTAGGACCCCTTAAGTCTCACCGTATCTGAGGTTTTTCTTGCTCTCACAGGAGTGATGCAACCATTCTCACAGGAGTGTTTTGGGGCTCCTGGGTGATTTGGCAGTAGCTGGAGACATATTTGGTTGTCATGAGTAGGGGAGAGGGCAGACTGGTCTCTAGGAGGTGGACATCTGGCACGCTGCTCACATGCCACAATGCACAGGACACCCCCACCACAAAGGATTCCAGCGCTTGGAGTGCCAACAGTGCCAAAGCAGAGAAAACTTGCTTCAGAGCCATGTGGAGGCCAGCAAACTGCCCAAAGAAGGCATGGAAAGCCAAACTTCTTTCCCCTGGGGCTCCCTTTTCTGGCCTAGGAGAGCCCAGGCCACAGCCCATTTGGTGATGGCCAGTGTTATTGACAATGGCTGCTGTCTCCTGCTTGGACTTGCCAAAGATGCTCGCTGATAAGATGCATGTTCAGGGAGCAAGCCATCATGACATGACGTGATTTCTGTTCCTGCATTAACCTCATGCCTTGAGTGGGTGGTGGATGTTTCAGTAGGAACTGTTCAGCTGGGCCTTGGGGCTGCCTCGTGAATTTTATTTAAAAATACTCCACAATCTCAAGATTCTTTGGATTAAAATAGCCCTACGGCACCTTCCTACCCCTCCCCTCAATAGAACAGTGAAAAGAAACATCCTCTTTGTTGTGGCTGTGGCTCCACTAGAAGAGGAAAGATTCACTTCTTTTTCAAAAGCACTTCAGAGTCTCTCCCTTTTGTATCCTCTCAATAATTGCCCCTTGACAGCTAGAATTTCATTCACAAAGTGACTTGAGAGGATGCTCGGCCTCCTGAAAGAGGACATACCCTTTTGTATTTCTAGCCTCCCATCCATGCGTGGACCTCACCAGCAGGCCCCTTCCTGCCCCCAGTGTGCAGGAGGGAGGACTGTGAGGTGACTGCTCCCCGGAGACAGGCCTCGGCGCCCCTGCTTCTTTGTGCCAGATTGCAAGCAGGACTGTTCAGCCACTGGTGCTGAACCCAATGCCCTGGCCTCCTGAGATTCCTGAGGGTTGCCTCTGGGCTTCCCAACAAAGGCAGAAGAGCTTGAGATGTTTTCAGGGGTAAGCTTGAGAAGGGAGGGGAGGGATTCTCAGCAAAAATTCTTCTCAGAATATTCCATATCATTCAACTCTTGGGGGGTCTCTGGCAGACCTGCTCTATCTTCGAAGGGTCTGGGCAGGGGGCATGGGCTGTTTTGTAGGTATTATGTCCTGGGCCCCATCCCTCCTGCAGGCCAGGAGCCTTGCAAGATATTCCCAGCTCAGGAGGGACTTGGAGGCATGGCTGCAAGTCCAAGGACTGGTAGCCACACAGAAGCCCATATACAGAACAGACCCGTAAAAGATTTTTCTCACCGGATGTGAAATGGGAGTGGATGCAGGAGCTCAACTGTGCCGCAGAAAGGTCAGGAGTCAGGGTGCTCCCTGAGCCTTTGTGCCTCAGCAGGTCTATTCTCCGGGAACACAGATTCACCCCAAGAGTGCAGTGAGGGGGCCAGTGCTGTGTGTCAGGGAGTGGCCATTCACCAAGGAGAACTATTTTTAGTACTGAAATTATTAAATGCTTTCCAGGCAATTTCTTTGCTGTGACTGGAGTTCCTCATACCCCCAAATCACCTTCTGTCCTCACAGAACTCTGGATAATTCTCTCATTCTGTTTGTCATTTTCATGCCAAGCACCTGGAACTCTTGTATTGTGGATAAATATTCATCACAAGAAAAGAAAGCAAAAGAAGGCAAGAGGTGGTTTGTTAGAATACACTATTACTTCTAAAGAATTTTCAGTTAGTCATACTTAGTTTCATGGCCTCTGTGCCAATAATCAACAATTTTTCTTCCACTGGAGCAAAAGTTGTATGGCTTCACCTATCAGCTATTGAACGGCCTGCTTCTTCATTCATGTTTGCATGCCTTCCTTCATTCAATGAAACTTGAGTGCATATTCCAGTCTAGGATTGGGCTGACCTTGTGAGAAATGCAAAGATGAAATAGGCCATGTTCCTCCTTTCAAATAAGTTTGAGTGGCATGGAGAAGACAAGTATTGGCTTTGCAAACTGTCAACAGTCCTGGAAGACAGTGGCTCAGGATGAAAGAAAGCACCACATAAATATAAAGTCAGTATCCAGGCCCCTTGGCAGTGGCACTGTGCTGGGGTGTTGCTGGGTTGCCTGGTGGCTGGTGTGTGCTTGTCAAGTGTCAGGTGAACTGCTATAGATGTTCTGTGGGGAGCTGCTTTCTGGAATGACCCATGGAGGATATGGAAGTAAGGAGTTGGGGAGATTGACCTAGGAAGATGGGCAGTGCTGGGTCCCTACCCTTCCTTAGTATGGTAATGAATGCACTCTTCGTCCATGTTGTTTGGGTGAATGTGTGTGTATGGTGATGCCATGAAGTATCACTAAGAGATGCCCTGCCTTGCTCCCCAGGTTGCTACCAAAGTTCTTTCTCTTCCCCATCTCAGGACTTGTTGGAAGGACATGGAATCTCATAGAGGGAGCCCTCATTTGCAAACAAAGACAGTAAACTCCAAGTGGTAAATCTCATGTGGAGCCCCAGGTCACTGTGCAGATTCTTGCAATCCACACCTTGGTTAACTGAGATAAAATGTGTTTGGTCTCCCATAGCAGTGAGAGGAAGCCATTATTATCAAGCAGATTGGCCCAGTAGTGGGGAAGCATGTATTTTGGAGAAGCCATGTTCGAGGAACTCAAGACTCTGGTGCATTGTCCCTTCTCCCCGTCCCCCCGATGGGAGAGAGGGCACAGGGTGTGCTTCCCATTGCAGGTTGGGTCATTGCAAAATGGGGAAAATGGTGTTCTGCTCCTTAACCTCAGTTCGCTGAGGGCAGCACCTGTAGACCTGCTCTGTGCCTTCATCCGGAGCAAGGGGGAGAGGCCACAGGGCAGATGCCACCAAAAGGGGTGAGGATGCCAGGCAGCACACAGCTATGCAATGAAGACACGAGGACATGGCAATGAACCAGCTGTGTCCTGTTTCCACTTACATGCCTTTACCCACATTCTGGACTCTTCTCTGTCTTCACTGCTAAGGAAGAGCAAAGAGTAAGCATGAAGACTTCTGGGAATTGGGATGCTAGATTCAGGTATGGGGAGGGTTGGGAGAAGGTGGAAAGGAAGCTGGGAAAGAGACAGTTTAGGGCTGTGAGTGATGAGTTCATGAAAATATTTGAACCTGCTTGAAAATTTAGCAAGTGAAAACATTTTTAAATATAAGAAGTTGAAAATATTAGGTGCACTAATCTTACCTGTCTCGGTGAAATTTTACACACACACTCAGTGCACATACAACTATGTAACCTTTATTTAGGTCAAAATATAAAGCATTCCATCTCCCAAGGTGGATCCCTGTATTCCTTTCCAGAAGTTTCTTTCCCAGAATAGCCATTATTCTGATTTCTACCACCATTGATTAATTTTGTCTCTTTGCAAACTTCACATAAATGAAGTCAAAGAGGTACCCTTTGGTGTATGGCCAAATCACTAAAATTGTCAGTAGCCCATCCCCAGAGGACACCCCTCTATCTTACTGCTTCTCTTTTAGCCATTAGCTCAAGAATGAGAGAACACATGCCAGCCCTAGCCTTTCTGATGCCCACCGGGGCTGCGAAGTGACCCTCCCTTTAGATGTGGGGGGGCTCTGTAGAAATAAGATGGAGCCTTTGGGGGCATCTAACTCACAACCTAATGGATCGGGCCACATTTGTGACACCTCAGGTCGCCTCCTCCACCTGAAGAGTCCAGCTGCCTGGAGGAGGAAAACCCCTTTATCTGCTAAGATAGCCCCAGGGAATAGGCTAACCACAGAGGCCATGCCTTCCTGACCTCCAGCTCCAAGCAGTTCTAGACCTCACTTTTAAGAGCTGCATAATAATATCTCTGTAACTGGTGTATATTGTTTGTTGAAGTTTGACTATGTTTAATAAAGAATTAACATTTCTGCTAAAGTAAGGGCCAGATCAGCCCATCTTTCTATTCTCAATTCCTAGCTTGATATCGAGCACATAGGAACCCTTCATAATTGAATAGAGAGGCAGTGGGAAGTAGTTTTCTTAATCACGTGCAAGCTAGAGATGCTGGCATCGCTGCCCCCCTGGGGACAATTTACCCAGGATGCAGGGGCACAGAATATGCAACTAATGACTGGATCTCAACAGTGAACATCAGCTCATGTGACAAAATTTTTCATAGAGGGAACTGGTCATCATCGTTTTTTATGAGTAGTTCAACATTTTGAGGGAGACTAGTCTTGCACTGCAACTGTGCTCTTGTAGCTTGAGAAAGAATTGATATATCATCTTGGGAGAAGTCCCTCCCTTATTTTCTTAAACGCCAGTAAATACAATACAGTCTCTAACCATTTATATACCACCTTTTGTCACATGGGATCCAGCATATTGTTCTGATTTGGTGAAAACTAAAAGTAACGGACCCAGTCATCCAAACAATCAGAAAATTATAAAACAGAAACTGGGTCCCCAGACCGCTTCTTGGAAAAATAAGATGCTGCTGTGAAAATAGGCGAGCTCTAGTGTCAGGACAGTCTTCCAGACATTCCAAGCAAAGATATTTTTTTCAGTTATGCAAGTTTATCTCCGTTGTTCCTCTTCTAGGGCTGAACTATATGGTTAGTCTGCATTTGACACCCCTCAACGATGTGATGGATCTGCTGAGACCCCTCAAATCCAGCTAGCTTGGTTAAGGAGGACTGTCAGGCTAGATTTCATGTTTCAACAATGTCTGCCCAGTCCCCCTGCTGGGAAACACTGTTCAGTTTGCAGTTGTGCCTGGCACATGGTGAGTCCAGTGGGGATTGACCTAGTAGATCTTTGCCACAGGTATAAGCAGTAGAAGTGGTGACTGGCAGTAGCCCCACAGCAAGTAAAGCAAGCTTCTCTGAGTCCCTGTTTCATACAGAGCTTGTCTCTGGTCACAAAGTAAGCAGGGCATGCTCAGTCGAAAGTTTTCACTGACCTCTACTAGCACCAATTTTGTATGACCTGGTTGTCCCCTCCCCTACTGTACTGGTTGCATCTGTGTTTCAAGGTCTGTGCTTTTAGGCTGTTTGTGAATTGAGTCATCTCTCACAGCAGTAAATCTCAAATTTTGGTCTCAGACCCAGCTAGATAGACATCACCTGGGAACTTGTTAGAAATGCAAATTCTTACAACCCCACCCCAGACCTACTGAATGTAACCTTAATACATCCTGGGGGTGGAGCAATCAGTATTTGAATCAGCCCACCAGATGATTCTAAGGCACATTAAGATGTACAAGCCACTACTGTATGAGGTCAGATACCCACCTAGCATCACAGATGGAATAATGTAGTTTTAAAGCTGTTTTTCCTGGGGAGGGGGGCGGTAAGTATTCCCTATGTTGGTTCTCCTGCACATCACTTCTACTGATAAATACTTGGATTTTCAGAATTAGAGGTGGGAAGTGAATGGGAGGTTAATAAGGAAGTTTGGGCTTACACTGGTGAGAGAATCATAGGCCAAATTCATTTCTTCATCATTTATTTGGTAACTAAAAGTGCCAAGCACTGCTATGATGAGTGACATTTCAGTCCCTCACAACTCTGCTGACATCTGAGACATCATATTGGGTTTAGTGCCAAGTAACAGATGTGTCCCCAAGTAAACGAAATCTTAGCAACCAGCAGCCTTGAGTTGGATTAGACAGAGGCACTTCTCCATAGAGCAGCTGTTGTTGGGCTTCAATGTAAGAGATGCTCAATCAGTGTTAAATTGAATGAAATGTATGTGGTGCTGAGTGGTTCACTCCAAACTTTATAAAAGGCATGTGGCCACAACTTGGCTCTTAGTCTTTAATGATACATATGCTTGCTTGCTTAAGAAAACCTCAGTCTCTGACCATTATAGACTCGTTCAGCCACCATGGGTGATTCTGCCTCAGAAATATCCCAAATTCTGTTCTCCTGAGGCATATTTAGGGTTAGCAACAATTAAAAAAAATTAAAAATTCAATCCGTGTATCCTGAGATATCAAGATAGCCAAAATATAGGAAATCTGCTACTTTATAGTTTTCTACCTTTCATGTATTCCAGTGCCTCCACAGTTCTAGAAAGACTAGTCAGGGAGGCAGAATGTGACCTATGCACTGCATTCCTTCAGTGTCTCCAGTGTTGCTTTAATTAAAATATTCTGATTTATTTATCCCTGTTTAATTATAATTCACATATTAAAAAATCCTAGTTGGCACTTCTTAGTTATTTCTGTGTGAGAAATGGGATTTCCCATCCTTGACCTTCATGACGAAGTGAGTAGCAGATGAAATAACTTGTTTTGCTGGATAAGTAAGCTCTGTTACTTAATGTTTTGATCCAGGCTTTTGTAATTGCTATGTAGACAACGTTCAATGCCAGATTGTTCCTGACCCTAAGGTGTTGACAGGACAATCATTTTCGCCATCATTCAGATCTCTGAAAAAGAGCAAATTGCCGGTTACTTAAATGTGTCTGTTTGAAATATAAAAAGGCAAATTGACACTGCTGGGATTTGAGCCTCCAGGTGTGAGATTTTGGGGAGCCTGTGTATGACGTAGGTTATATGACTTCACCAGACCATATACCTGTGTTTGTTGTGTGATGTGAAGCCTTCTGTAACCAGATTTGATTATTTGGAAAATATCTTGATGATATGATAAAATAATCAGGTGCTCCAATGACCTTGTCCTACTAATAAAGTGAGGGTCTTTTCTTCTAACCGGCATTTGAATGCCTTCTATGTGCCTAATAAATGGCATAAGAGTAGCTCACATTACAATTAATTTGAGTCACCAGCAATTTGTCTTTATTATATAAATGTACAGTGGCAGCAAAAAGAATGATTGTCATTGCTGAATGTGTATATACTCACAATTACTAAGTGACTGATTTACTACAAAAAGGAAAGGAAAATTACTAGATGCGTTGCTTTCTGCTCCTTGTTTTGCATTATATTTCAGTTTGGATTTTTGCAACAATTCAGAAATGAAATTTTTTCCATAAGGATAACAGGTTTGATTTTTTTTCTAAGCTAGTTTTTTCTTTAGAGAATATATAGCTTATATTTTTCTATTAACTAAAAACAAAAATACAAAAACAACAAATTTTAAAAAGCGAGGTTAGTGCTGGGGATGAGCCTAGCAACACTGTGGTTTAATCCACTGAGAGATGCTGACAAGAACATCCACCCACATCAAAAGTCGAGTGGAAACTTGGTCCAGATGAAAGTGAGTTATAATATGAGTGATATTTCCAAAGAAGTGAGGGAAGTGAGGAATAAATTGCGGAAAACACACACTGTTTTAGGTAAGATCAGCCACAATTTTCTATTGTGTACAAGGCAAAATCCTTCCTGTGGAAAGATGCCAATGACTGTTTTTGGTTAAAGGTTAGAATGGCCAGGAGTTAGCAGAACTGACGCAGTTTAGAAAATCATCCTGTGTTGCTGTCATTGATTTTCCCCCGCACACTGTCTCTTGTTCAGGTCGTATGTGAGTGAAAGAAAGAAACATTCTGTGCCAGTGCACACCCCTGGCTTGTCCTAAGCTAGTACCTTCACCACGTGGTAAATTCCCCATAACATTTGAGGGAGACCACACAGGTCAAAGGTAGATGCTTTTGTGGTGGTGATTTTGGAAGTATATTCTTCCTGGCTTCAGATATGCTATTAATTATAGGTTCAAAAATCCTTTTCTATTTGATCTGATAATATAACCTTCCTTATGTCACCTTAAAAAAGAGGTTCAGCTAAGTACTGCAAGATATAAAGTATTCAGTGGCAGTTCTCCATTTCTGCTAGGACAGAGAAAGCCTGGCTTATGTCATTGCGCTGCAGTGCTCAGACCTGGCCGAGTTACTTCTATCCCTGAAAATCTGTCTTCTTTTACATTCACAATCACACAAGACCCTGGATAACCTCTGATGTAACTTGTATGATAAATGGACTCTGGGTCTGACCTATTGCTTCTGTGGTTGGTCTATAAATTAGCATCAGAATGTGGTCATAATTGCAGGTGTATTTTTGATCTGCCTCATTCTGTTTTGTCATTCCTTCATTAAGAACAATTATTAATCTTCAACTCCAAGCACAAGGTCATAAATGTACATAAATAGTGCATCATATGGGTTAGAGGACCTAAGTAATACACTGCACCTGGAGAGGACACCGGGTAGCAAGTGGAGAGAGACAAGGCAGAGAAGTTTACAAAACCAAGAACAAAAGCAAACAATATTGAAGCAAGTGTGTGCTCACATCTGGAATTCAACATGAGGAATTCTTTACACTTTTATGAACGCAAGCTGCCTCCATGTGACTTCAAGCGCCTTGGGGAGCGAGGGCTATGGTAAGTGGGGAGAGCTCTTACTCTTAGGAGATAAACAGGCTCATGTGGGCTCCTCTTTGGGTAAAGTTTCTAGGTTAGTGATATTCAAAAACCTAATAACATTCCACGTGGGGGATTATTTTTATTAGCAATGTACACATTTCAAGTCTTTCCTGTCAGTCTGCACCCTCTTTAGCTCTGGAGTCAAAGGTTTGCTTTTGATAGAAATGTTATAATTAAAAGCAAAGGTTTGTCCCCTGTGTTTTGTCTCTGGAGCCTAGCCTCACCCTCTCTCAGGTCACGTGTTTCTACTTCATGAAGCTCCTTACAGGCAGGACCTCAGTCATGTGTTATCTCTTCTAGTGCTCTCCATAAACATTTATTGAAAAACGAGTGACAGAACTTAGAGTCTGCATGACTCACAAATGCCTTCTTAAAGATATTTAATAAGGCAATAATCATCCTGATGTTTAGGGATCACTTATATCACTTTTGTTCATATAACAAAAGTGTTTTATATTCTCACACAAACACACACACACACACACACACACATGCCAACCCCCATCCAACAAAACACTTAAGGGAAACCATTAAAATGATATCACTATTGCTAGTTACTGAATGTATAGTTAGTTTATGCTTTCCCTTGAACATATGTTACATCATTATGTAAGAGCTCCAGTGAGCTACCCCCATTTCTATGCCTGTCATAGATATTCCAGGCCTCGAAATGCTTTGTCTGAATAACTGACAAGAAAGGAGAGCTTGGAAATATTCCTTTATACAGTTTGTCTTAGGTTTCTTATGGAATAGTTGCAAAAACGTCAAATTAGCTTTTTTATTTTCATTTGGCAAAGTTTATTATTTACCTAAGCACCAGAAGATACATCCTTTCTTTCTTTCTTTCTTTCTTTCTTTCTTTCTTTCTTTCTTTCTTTCTTTCTTTCTTTCTTTCTTTCTTTCTTTCTTTCTTTCTTTCTTTCTTTCTTTCTTTCTTTCTTTCTTTCTTTCTTTCTTTTTTATATATTTTTATATAATTTTTCATTTTTATACAATGTATGCATTTTCATATTGGTTATGGGGGGGTGGGAATTATATGGAAGTACAGCCTTTGTACCACTGGCACAAAGTATTTTTTGCACAGATGTAAAATCCTGTTAAATATACTTATATGTATTTTCCTATCTGAGTGCTTTGTAAATGACATGCTTCATTTTGTGACTGGTCCAAGCCTATAGAATGCCCTCAGAAAACTCTTCATGACAATGATTATATCCAAGTCCTCCCAACTACACATTTGTTTGACTCAGTATTTATACCACAAAATGACAATACTCCAGATGAAAAATGGGATGTGGTTAACTGCTTTATAGTGTGAGTTATTTGGACTGGATTGTGAAGTAGTTACAAATGTTGCACATGAAAGAAGTTGTAGTACTTATAAATAATAAAAGTAATTATTGGTACACAGTTTTCTGATATATGGACCCACTTTCCAAAAGTTCTATCAGTCATCCTCAAACAGTCCTGTGAGAATCATTAGCATCTCTTTTATGTAATGGATAAACTGCCTACAAGGAGATGGGGCTTCAAGCAGCTTGTAAGGAGGGAGCTGGTGATTTGAGCCCAGTGCTTTTGACTCCAAAGCCTCTGACTAGAGATGTTTATCTAACCTGCTCTTCTGGCTTTCACATGCCAAAGCAGATCACCACTAGATCTTAGTTCTCTAAGATCTAGGGAACGAGATGGAGCCTAAGGATTCCTCTTAATGTAGACAAAATCTGCAGGGGCCCTGCATTGTGTTCTTTCTCAGTGTATTCTGTTGGACACTGGTGCAGAGGAAACACAGTCAGAGTTTGCATATAAACTTACAGCATGACAACAGCCTTCTAACAGAGCCCACAGTTGCCACGAATTGAAGATAGATTTCATGTGAAAGGCTTGGATATGTTTATCTTCTCCAGGAATTTTGGTCTGTCTCCTTTGGAAAGAAAAAGTCTTCTGCTAAGCATCTACTCCCTTTATCTCTAAACTCAAAAGAAGTTTAATTGGTCAGCTCGGAGTACACTGAGGTGACCTATTTATGTCTGGAATAACAAAATCACTCCAGATGATTGATGCTTTTTATTGGGGACAATTTGACCTGATTCTAACCCTCCTGCTCTGCTTGCCAAAGAAGATGATCACTGACAGGCTTTGATGTCAACTTTTTTGTATTTCCTCTACATTGTTTGTCTATTTTCTTGCAAAAATAGCAGACTTGTCCAAGTGCTTAGCTACTATGGCAATAAGTGCTATTTAAATAGATGCTGAATACACGTGTTCTGGTTCAATGAGTCAGTGGAAGCAGTTGGGGGAACTGATTGCATAAATGTATGAGAATAAAGTCTGTCTCTGGGACAACTGAATTCCTTGAGAGGACTATGTGCAGACACAAAAAATTGAGATAATGATCACCTACATTTAGGTGGGTCAGTTTCTCTCTGAATGGAAAGCATCAAAAATTGGTCATTTGTCTTTTTTTAACCAGAGCAAATGCCTCAAGAAAGAGAATGAACAGGAAGGTCCTCCAAAGTTCTAAAGGGCTTGCAAAATGCAAAGCCATTATTGTTGGCTTATGGTCTTTATTTGCCTAAGCAATTGTCTGGGCTTATTCAAATATATGTATTGATTTTTTAAAATTTGTAATAGACATTAAGAAACTTGAACCTAAATAGATGAACATTTCCTTAGAGAATGCTGCCAACTACTTTCTGAGTACATCAGAAAGCCATACTGCTCTGCACAACTGCAAATTTGCCAAACTTGTTTGGCACAGAGAGGGCATTTTTTTCGAAGTCATCTCTGTCATGTGACTACTGTGTATCGTGTTGACTCTACCACCCTAAACAGTCATGGTCTGTTGGTGCTAGCTGGCTATTAGCTCTGCTATGAAAATAGGGCTTTTTCCTTACATTAGATTCCTGGAGTTGATAGTGGATTTGAGTGCTTATTATGCACGAAGATTAGCTGTCTTGGCAGTAGGCAAAGAAGCAGAGAACAAACAAGCTTGCAATTGCAGCCAGTTAAGTGCTACATTAGAAATGACTTCCTGATTTGTTTATTTTTTTTAAAGATTTATTTATTCATACAAGAATGGAGGTGCAGGCCAGAGGTGTGGTAGGGTGAGAGGACCCACCAGACACAGAGTGGGAAGCAGAACAGGCCACTCTAGTGAAATATACTGCTGAGGGGAGCAGTGGGCAAGACAGGAGAGGTCTGCCACACCATGTGGGTAGCTCCCTGGCCAGGGATCCAACTCATGCCACAGTGGCTGGTGAAAGTTTGATAGCGCTGTGTCTTTAATCCCTGTGCCACCAGACTTCCTGATTTTAAACATTCACCAAGTTTCCTTTGGGGAAAAAAAAAAGTCTGACAAACTACCCCCTCCTCCTCTAATTCCTCCCCTCTCCTCTCCTCTCCCTCCCCTCCCTCCCCTACCTCTTCCTTGTCTTCTCTTCAGAGATTCCCCATCTGTAAAACTGGGAAAATAATACATTTGATCCTTATTATTGACAGATTTCAAATTTATTTATTTATTTTTAATGATTTTTTTTTTTATGCATACAAGAGCTACGGTACAGGCCAGAGGTTTGGGAGGTGAGAGGATTTACCAGAGACAGAGTGGGGAGTAGAATAGGCAATTTGACTGAAGCACACTGCAGAGGGGAACATGCGAGTCAGGAGAGGTCTGCTGCACCATTGGGCTGCTCCCTGGCTGGGGATCAAACTCATGCTGCAGTGGCTGCAGACAGCTTCATAGGTTGCATCTTAACCCTTGTGCCACCAGGGAGGCCCAGATTTCAAATTTACCATTTCACTAATTACATGTAACCAAAACTTATATGTAACCCCATAATCAATACTTTAAATGCTTTTGTGGCCATTTGCAGACTTGCAGGGAATTGGAAAATGTGTGTTGCTCAAGTATGTCCCCAGCTGAAAATGAACAGACCCTAGTCTGCTTATTTCAGCTTTCTGAATGTGAAGATAGTATCCTCTTCTGTCTATTAGATGCTATGTTTTTCCTCATTTTTGTGCTTTTTGTTGGTGTTTTCATTGTTCAAAATGTCCCCCAAGCATAGTGCTGAATTGTCACTTGCTTCTAAGAACAAGAAGGCTGTGAGATGCTAGGAAAACATGTGCATTAGATAAGCTTGGTCCAGGCTTGGGTTATGGTGCTTGGTGATAAGATGAGTCCAGTGATACCAAATCAACAATGTCTATTAAACAAGGTGTCTTTAAACAGAAATATATGTAAAACAAAGTTTACATTTGATCAGTTCAGTAAATTATAACCAGAAGCTCTTAGGAATCTAACCCTGTATTTCTCCTGGGAGCAGTGATTGAGCATTTGTGATTCAGTGTTCACAGCAATTTTACAGAATGTAACTATCATAAATAACAGCAAATGACCCTACGTACCTTTTGAGGTCCTGGTGAGGGTCACATGAGATAATGCCTATAGAATGCACAGTCCTGGTATAATGCCCAGTAACTGCCAGCTGCTGTGGTTGTCATCATTATAACTTAAAACTTGGGAAAAGAAAAAAATTACCAATATTTCCATCATTTCATCTCAATACTAGGCTTCATTTTTGAGTATGCCTTTGTTTCTCCGTATGCACATTTTCACAAAACTGCATGAAAATGCATACAATTTCAAGTAATTTTTTTCACTTACCAATCTGTCACACACTTCCTTCTGTGTTATGACACAGCCTTCATTTCCCTGGTCTTGTTGACTGAAAGTGTTGAAAACGTTCTTCCTGGAATGACTTAAAAGCAGTCCTTTTCCAGTAGGAGACTGATTAATCTCTCACGACCCCGACAAAGTCTTAAAATTCTGTGATTAATTGTAAAATATAACTCAGCAGTAGAGAGAAGACTTTTACTGAGTAGAGAAATTTATTATGCAATCTTTTTATCTCCTGTGAAAAACTGTGTTTTAAGCCAGAGAGTTTGGGTCATTATTCAGTGGAACAAGTGTGCTGAGAGAGCTCAAAGGGAGAGTAACTCTAATCTTAGTGAAAGTGATAGTCTAATTCAGCATTCACCACACTTTTCTTTAAAGGGCCTGAGAGTAAAAGTGTGAGACTTTGTGGACCATGTGGTCTCAGTCACAACTGCTCAGCACTGCACTGTGGCTGGAAAATAACCATAGATGACACTTAAGCAAGTGAGTGTGGCTGTGGTCCAAGAAAATCTTATTCACAAGTGAGGTTCAGCTCTAAGCAGAATGTCTGCACGCCAAGGTGGACATTTCCCTCATTTCTCTATGCCTGCTACAAAACTTTGAGGATCTGTCAGACCTTGCTGTGGTAGGTACTAGCATCAGCAAGTGAAGCAAAACAAAATTTTCCGTGTCTAATAAGTTTGCAGTGTGGAGGGATAGAAAGAGCTCTTAATGCAATGATTGTGTAAGTTAAAGTATAATTACACATGATGGTAAATGCCACAGAAGAAGAGGGGGTAGGCAGTGAGGCTATATATACACACACACAGATCCAGGCGCTAAGTTTAGAGCAGGAGCTGCTCATCGAGGTTCCCACTAGATGCTCACTGACATCCTGGGTTTTGGTCGTTGTGAAATAAATGATCTTCATTATTAGCGGTGAATGATATGCATGCCCAGTAGTACGCTGGTGCTGGCTCTAAACAGATTTTCATTGTTCAGTTGGTCATTGAACCTGGGTGAAGGAAGGATTTTCTACCTTGAACTAATGATCTTACGATGACCCTTCTACTGTTACCCTTGGTTATAACAACCATGCCATCTAGATTGTTTTGTTCTTTGTATGTAATAGCCTCTTTTCTTATGGTTTTACTTACTAACTCCTCATTTACTGATTCAGGGCTGGATTTAGTCAATCAATCCCTTAGTATTTTTTTTTCCCCTATTCTTGGTCTTTCAAAGAGAAATAAAGAGTTCGTGGCTGAGATACACACAAGACCCAGAGCTATTCTTGGCCTTGGGCACATGTTTCTGGTAACTCACATGTCAGCCAAGGTCCAAATATTTTTTTTTAAAGATTTATGTATTTATTTATACAAGCACTGGGTACAGTCAGAAGCACTGGAGGGTGAGAGAATTCACCAGAGCCAGAGCGGGGAACAGAACAGTCAGACTGATGAAATACACTGCTGAGGGGAGCAGCCGGCACTCTGGTAGGAGAGGTCTGTCACGCCATGTGGGATCCTCGCTGGTGGCCGGGGATCGAACTGGCGCTGCAGAGGCTGCGGGCAGCTTTGCAGCCCAATGCTCGACCGCTGCACTACCACGGGAGGCCCCCAAGGTCCAAATATTTAATTGTAAGATCTCAGGCATAAAACACCAACATCAACTTCTAAATACTCCCTTGCTTGTTCCTCTTTAGTCCTCTCATCCCCTGGCTATAGTTTCCTTCTTCTTCAAACCTTCCTTTTCTTCTCCAGTTAAGGGCCTTCTTTATTCCCTTAGCCAACCACTTGCAATGTCTTTTCTCCCGTGGAGGCACAGGTGCCCCCTCCAGCCTACTCATTAACTTGGATCTATGTAGTTGCCAATTCTGACAGTCTCCTGGGTTCCTGTTAAGCCTCTTTTTTAGGGAGAGAAGTAAGAGGAACTCTCTGGAGTGGGCAGTTTTCCTCTTACTCTGTTAAATAAAATGTTCTACTTCATTATACTCCACTGTTCTATTCAGTCACTCTTCGTCTGAGTGGCAAAGGACTGTTTTCCACCTGTTGGTTCTGTGAATTGAGTGGGGAAGGGGAGATGACGTCTTGGAACTTGTGTGCATGGCAGATGGTGGTATATGAGGTGCACTGACATTACGTCCACTCGGGAGGCAGAGGCCGAGGCCCTGGGGCAGCTGCCCTCCAGCAGATGCTCAGCAGTGCTGGTACTTCAGTGGCAGTTGAGAATCCCTGGGGCAATGCCACAGGCCCTGACCCTCCACAGGCTGCACTGTGCAGACCTGGACAATTCCAAGTTCCTTGCAATGAGATGTGTCTATGCAATTATGTAGAAGAATCCCAACAACTTCTGGAAGTATGTGGAGGAGAATCTAGGGGGTGCAACGTGGAGGCTGAAACCGAAGACGTGCAGTTTATTACTGTTAATGGGACTCCATTATCTAGATCTCCCATAGGCTGTGTGGCCCATCAAAGCATGATTATACTATTACCAGGCAGAATGCCCTGATTGGATGTCTCTTCTAGCTTTCAATCCTTACATTAGTCCTTTTGAAATCTCTGTAAATCCTTGAGATTAGAAATGTAGGTCATGCTATAAAGTGAACTTGTGAAACCACTACTGGGTATCAAGTAGAACTAGATTTCTCTCTCATCAGTAGCAATATGTTTATTTTCCCAGTGGGTTTTTACCCTTTGCTCATTTTCCATGGAAAAGTCATCTCATCAGTATTACTCCAAGTGAATTTCATCATATCTTTTAAAAAGGGAAACAAGTCATAAGAATTCTTTGCTTAGACCTTTCTGTGACACCTTCCCCCTAAGAGTGTTAGGATTAATATGGTGGAACAAGGGTGCAAAATGAAGGGAAAGTTTCAAGAAAAGGCAGTATTCAAGATAAAGATTTAATGCACCATTAAAAAAAATATATCGGGCAGAGTATGACTCTGGATCTGTATTTGTAATTGCCATTTTCACCCACACTCATCTGAAAGATCACTGCAGAGTGACCAGACCACTCTGCCTCCCAGGTGAAAACCCATGCACCTGGGCCTTCATGGCCATATCCTTTCTGAAGCCCACAGCGCTTCTTCTCCCCCAGGCCCTTGCATGGGCTATATCCTCTTTGCCTTCCTCCCTCGCCTGGCCCTGCTCAACCTTCAGAGTTTACTCCATTGTCTCCTCCCAGAGTCAGACTTCTTTGCACTGTGTCTTTATGGAATTGAGCGCCCTTCTCTAAGAGTGTTTGTCAAGTACGATGGTTATTTTATTAACTACTCACTCCTCCAGTTGATTGGAAGTTCCATGACAGTAAGACTGAGTTGGTTTATAACTCTCATTGCAGTGTGACTTGCCTGTTGATTAATGAGCAATTAATAGGCATTTATCTAATGTTTTCCAGTGAAACACAATATCCCATAATATGATAGAAAGTTTAAATGGGGTTGTTTTCATGGTCATGTAACTACATCATCTTGATCATCATTTTTCCCCATTTCCACAGTAATTCTGGAAGGCAGATTGAGCAGGTAGATAGAGCACCTCTGTTCATAGCTGTATCGAGGAACATGAACCCCAAAAGGGTTATAAGTTACCCAGGAGTCTGTAACATACGAGAACTCAGACCTGAGTATTAGGATTCTGAGCTTCATCCTCAGTCTACTCCCCTAAGCACGCTCTGCCAGGAGAAGGGACTGGAGGAGATTCTCCCTTTACTTTCCAGCAAAAGGATAAAGGCAATTAGGAATCATTTCTAGTGCCTTGCCAATTTCTAGACCTTTTCCCGTTAATCCTGACAACATCCAACTTACATGTCTCTTTTCTTAGAGGCTGAGTATTTGGTGTAAGTCCCACAATAAATAAAAGGTAATACAAAAAACCTAAAAGTTCTCTCCTGGTGGAACATAATTTTCTTGTTCACTCTCTCAGGTCTACTTTATCCTCTTCACCAGGAAGCATTTAATTGGAACTGGCTCTCTTATTAGCCTTCCAGTTAAATTGGCTTCCACAGAGGTACTGACTCCTATCAGACTTGTTAGCTGGATAGATCTTTGCAGAAGTTAAGCATAAGCTGAAGTGTTCATCAGTGTAAGGACCCAACATGTGGTCCCAATGTCTCCATGTGACCACCGGGGAAGCACTTGACTGCTGTGTGCACTTTTGCCTGAACTTCTGCTGTGGAAAGGACAGACCTTGGAAATATTCCAGTGCTAGTGATTGCTCCCTCTAATTCAAGGCTACATCCTGTCTCCCATAGGCACCGGGGCCTCAGAGAGGATTGTGTGCTTCCTCAGTGGATTTCCACTTGTTCAATTTTTCATTCAATGAATATTTACTAAGCACTCACTTAATGCTAAGCAGTTCTAGGTTCTGGGTATATACTGTGAACAGCTCAAAAGTTCCTGTCCTCTTGAAACAGTGAATGAAAGTAATGAAATAAGTTTTATTCCCAGTAATAAGCACTGTAGAGAATGAGTGAAAATAGGGATAATGTTTGATGATGGTGGAAGATAAAAGATGGAGTGACCAAGGAAGGCCTCTGCAAACAGGGGGTCTTTGAACAGGGATCTGAGTGGCAAGTAATCAAGTTGCCTGTTATCACTGGGTATATAGTCACAGAAAGGTGTGCCCTCAGTGTGTGCCCACCAAAACATGAGGGCTAAGGCCATTGTGTTTGCTGGTATTGATGTGTTAAGAGGAAGGGATTATTCTCCAAGGCACTGCAACTGGTACAGTTCATGGGTGACTCTGAATGCCACACATAAGAGTTTGGACTTAGCTTTACAAGGCTTTTGGGATTTAGACAAGGTTTTGAAGCAGGGCAATGACATATTATAGCCCGGTTCACATAGATATTTTGGGGAGCAGGAGGGAGGAGGGGTTGAAGTGTGGAGAGGTGGTAGGCAGGGAGAACTGGTAGGAAAACTCTTTCAGCAGTTGAGGCATGAGATGGAGAGGAGTTGCATCAGAGGAGAAACAGTGAGGATGCAAGGGATATAGGAGAGACATTGAGAAGGTAGAGCTGACAGTGTGTGGTAAGTGATTGGAGGTAGATTTAAGAAAGGAAGGATTGAAGGCAACTCCTGGGTTTCCTCTTGTGTACTTGGAGGTGAAAGCCCACTGGATTTTGGGGAAATGATCAAGGGGAGGGGCTGTCAGATTAACCAGTTTATGGATTAATTATTAAGACACAGCAGGAACCTGGGAGCTCCCCTCCTCACTAATTAGTTAGCTGGTAATTAAGCAGTGGCTGATTAATGCTATTGCCTGCCCCCTGTGGGGTAGGAGTGAAGTGGCTGAGCCACCCCCGGAGTCACTGTGGTGAAGGAAGGGGGATCCAGAGTCTCTGTCATATGACACCCAAACTTTCCTCTCAGAAACCCAGCTCTGCAGGGGTATCCTTGACATCAGTGTTTTTGTCTTCTCCATCACGTTTCAGATGTTCTTTGCCTAGAGGAGAAAAAGCAGGGAAAGGGAATAATATATGTGCCCAGAATTGTCATTCTCAGTAGTGGTGTTTTGCAAAAATACCTTGGCAACTTTTCTCTTCATTTACTTTTTGTGCCTTTGTCAAGTGCACATCCAAGTTTAATTTTCCACTTTGCAATGGCAACTTGGATTTGTGTCCCCCACCCTGGACTTTTCTCCTCCTCAAAACTGCCTGTTGTAATATGAAATGAAAGTTTCCCAAGACTGATATGGCAGCTTAACAGGAAGTGTTCAGGAGAAACGCAAAGCCGAATTTGGCATATGTGTTTGAAATCTATAAATACTCCAGAGACCTGAGTCACTTTAATTCATAAAGTACATCCTCACCTCCTGTGGGAGCAGTGGGTTATTTAATTGGAAGAAATGTTTGGAACCCCCCTCTCCAGCTCCTAATTTCCAAGCATTCTTAACTAATTTCCAAGCAACTTTACTAAAAATATCTGGGCAGGAGTCCTGTGTCTACAAGTTTCCCCTCCTGCAATGGGTGCACAGTAGAGCACTTTGCAAATACAAGAAGACAGAGCCTGGTGGAATCATGGGCAAAGGGCAGAGAGCACAGCGGCAGTATACAGGCATGATAAAGGCTTTTATAAATAGTGTTTTTAAAAAGTAACTGCCAAATTTGAAAATTAGTAATTGTTATTTTAAAAACAAAGAACCATAACTGGATTTAAGTAATCCAGTAGCTGTAGCAGTAGTTCTCAAACTGCAGTGTTCTGGTGCAATCTCAGAGAACTTTAATTTCCCTCGAACACAGTGAATATTCATCAGATATTCTGATCTGCTCCTGAATTTCAGGATTCTTGTTCATTTCCATGAGCAGGGATGACCTTGTCCTGACCAGTGAGGGTCGGGAAAGCAGAGGAATTGATTTGTCAATGATATGCATACATTAATGAAAGCCCAGTGATGACATGATGATGTTATGACATAGTGTGGGGCTGTGGCAGCAGATGACATGTCATCACAGCAGAACACCATCATCCATTACAGTATTTTATTGCAGTTGACTATTGCTGGTTCGTATTAAATTTTTACATTTATTTTGGTTCCAGAATTATGTAAAAGCTATAAGAAACCACCTTGCATGGGGTTGTTTTAGTTTTATGCACATTTAAGCAACATGGCAATAAAAGTAGTCTAAAACAATGCTGAAGGCCCAGAAGATGTCCTCTGTGTCTACCCTGTCTTCCTATGACATTTGCATTTAAGTCATGAGAAGCTGCTGATGGGCGTGATCAGCTCAGTGGCTGAGCTCTTCTGCATCAACGGGTGAATTACTTAGGAGGGAGACGTGATATGTTCTCCTTCAGCAGGTGGCTGTTCCCATAGGCCATTGTGGCAACAATGAATCTGAGAGGTAATTCTGGCTATGGTTTTGCTAACTTTAGAACCTAATCCTTTTTAAGGTTTTATGGTAGACGATCCAAATGGTGAAAAGGTCTCCCTTCTCTTTAGCATGATGTAAGCTAGAGGTCAGCAAACTGGCCCATGGACCAAATTTGGCCCACAGACTCTTAGTTAATAAAGTTTTGTTGAAGTCTCACTGCATGCATTTGTTTTCAGACTGCTTGTGATTCCTTTCATGCTGCAATGGCTTAGTCCACTTGGGTGACAGAGACCCTGTGGCCTGCTAAGCTGAAAATTTTTACCCCCTGGTAGACTCCGGCATTTGCCTTCTAAATACAGTCAAGTCTGCACTGTGCTTTCAGCTTATGGACTTCTCATGGTTTGAGCTTTTAAGTAGCTTAATTAATCTGTCCTGGTAGGATAATTAAAAAGTTCTTGATGGTCTTTGCTTTGTCTAAGAGTCCTTGATTCCTGTAATGAATCTAGTCTATTCTCGACATTGATTGCTACTTTCTTAAAATAGCTAGGAAATTGGAGGCTGGCAAAATGCTACTTTATTCATTGACACCTACCTGGTACAGCTGACCTGAGGCTGAGCTGTGAATTAGATGCTGGGTTTTCGTCGTCAGACCTCCCTTACTGTGTCTCCTGCCTTCACCATGTCTTTCTCTCACCACCTTGGGACGCTGTGCCCTTTGCCTCTCAACCACATCACTGAGGGCGCTGATATCTCATTTTTATCTCCATTTAATATCATTTAGTTTGTCCACTTATTAATTCCTCCCAGGGTATTTGTACCTGATGATTTTTTTAAAGATTTATTTATTTATACAAGAACTGGGATACAGGCCAGAGGCACAGAAGAGTGAGACAGAGTGGGGAGCAGAACAGAAAGATGGGCTGAAAACACTGCTGAGGGGAACAGTGGGCAAGACAGGAGAGTTCTGCCGTGCCATGTGGGTAGCTCCCTGGCTGGCCTGGAATCAAACCCATGCTGCAGAGGCTGTGGACAGCTTCACAGCGCTGCGCTTAACCCGCTGTGCCACTGGGGAGGTCCTGTACCTGAAGATTTTTATTTCCATTATGGAATCAGAAAATTTTCTCTCTTAAAAGTGCAACAAACTTAGAAGTGTTGAGGGACATTTCAAGGATGGTGATCACACAACAGAGAGGTGGGGAAAGGGATTTTCCTGGAAATGCTACAAGTCTCTCTTAGTAACGCTGTGGTTCCAGGCAATCGGCCTTGAGCTGCAAAGAACAGAGTATGTCTCCCTTACCTCAAAAGTCCTAAATCTCCAGGGGGATGCCAAAGTGAAAAAAAAAGTCTCCTAATGTGGTTGACATATTTATGGAGTCATCTAAGATTAACATGGAGAGCAGAAGATCCAAAACTCTTTGGGAGGCATGAATGGAGATGCTTTTCTATTTAGACGCACCTAGGGAAATCATCAAAACACCAGGGAGCTTGGCATGATTTAGGATTCTTCCCAAAAGGAGAGATTTACTGCTGAATGTACTTTGCTTTAAAAAATTAAGGAAAAGAGGGCCTCCCCGGTGGCGCAGCGGTTGAGCGCTGGGTTGCGAAGCTGCCCGCGGCCTCTGCGGCGCCGGTTTGATCCCCGGCTGCTCCCCAGCCACCGGAGGAGGGTCCCACATGGCGTGCAGACCTCTCCTGCCGCCCGCTGCTCCCCTCAGCAGTGTACTTCGGTCCTTCTGCCTGCTCTGCTCCCCGCTCTGGCTCTGGTGAATTCTCTCACCCTCCCGTGCTTCTGACTGTACCTAGTGCATGTATAAACAAAACAAACAAACAAACCAGCAAACAAATAAATAAAGCATGCCTCTATAAAAAAAAAAATTAAGGAAAAGAAAAATTGTTTTGGGGAGTAACCAAAATGATGTAAGACTCTGGCTTCTTAGCCAACTTGGGCTGTTCCTAATCATGCTGGCATTGCTCACCCTGCGAAGATTAGGTCAGCCACAGCAAGCTTCTGCAGACAGATGGTACCCGTAGGGAGCCAGCAACTGAAAAACAAAGGCAGGTGGTCCCTAAGGTGCTTTTTTAATATGTGGAGAGAAGAACCCTCTACTCTCTTGACGTCTGCTCCATGTTCTTGCCTTTGCTCCAACTATGTCAAGATTGTTGTAAATTAATTGCTTATTCTGGCAACTAATAATTTGCTGCATATGTTTCCTATGTGTTTCTTCAACTGACATTTATTGAGCACTGCTGTGTTCCAAAAGACTCGGCACAGCGGTGAATGAAGACCCTAATCTGCCCGCCCCCTCACAATCCAATATGAGCAACAGATTTGTGAATCATTGCAATCTAGGCTGGGAAATTAGGAGAATTCTTCTTAATACTATGTTCCCCTCATTCCTGTTACTGGATTTGACTTTTAAAATTCAGCTGTGATCATCTGAAGCCTGAGCTTTTCCACTTGCTACTATCAGTACTCCAAGTGAGTCGACAAGAATTTTCATAAAGAAGTAAATTTGGACTCATGCAATAGCAGCATCTGTGACCCCACCCCACCCTTCCCACCTGCCAAAAACCTGGTGAGATAGAGTCCAAGTGTCAAGGCTAGAGGTTGGCGAACTACAGTTCAAGGGTCAAATTCACCTGGTTGGCTGTTTTTATCAAGTTCGATTGGAACACAGATGTGTCCACTCATTTACACAGCTTCTATGGCCATGGCCATTTTTGAGCAGAGATAGGAGAGGACCAGTGAAACTTAAAATATTTGCTATCTGGCCCTTCACAGGAAAAAGAAAAGTACCAATCCTTGGTGGAGATGATACCAAACCCCCATATAAAATAAAAAGAGTATTTTAGGTCCTCTGACTGGTACCACATAAAAACTGGTGCATTTTAACGCTAGTTAACAATCGAGATAGATTTGGGTTTAAATCAAAATCACCTCTTCTTTGATAAGTATTAACATGCTTCCAGCAAATTTTTACCACTCACATGCTTGAAGTGTCTCTTGTTTCGATGTGTGTCTCTTTATACAAACAATTGACTACTGAATGTGTTTATGAAGCAAATCATCTTCAACAAGAGTAGTAATACCCAGATCACTGATGATGCCATGAGGAGGGAAAAGACAGCATTACCCCCACTGCAGAGTGAGAAGAAGGGCCCATGACTAGCTGAGGGTACCCACAAATCTCTTTGCAAGAGAGGCGGTGTCCAAACAGAATAAAGCACATGCAGTGTGGTCCAGTCAAATTTCCCTTGCTGTCCCACATCTCCGGGCCTGCCCAGGGTCTACCCTGCAGGAGGACTGATCTGGATCTGAGAAGCTCGGTTCTTGCCCATTTCATAGGCCTTTCTTTCCAAGATGCTGGCAAGAGGATACACAGCCAGGCTCTGCCCTGTGCTTCACAGAACATTTTAGAACAACTGACTCTCCCGATTCTGTAGTCAAACTCAGAAACAGAAGGCCACTTCCTTCTCCAGGAGAGGAAGCAAGGTCAGTTCTCCGGTGTCCTGGCACAGTCTTTGCCTCTGGCTCAGCTGCAGTCTGCAAAGGCCACTTCTGTACAGGTACTGGAAATGTCAGCCTCTGGAAGGAAGGGTGGGGTGTGCAGGCTGGTATGTTGGTATACGGAAGCCAGCATGGCTGCTGTTGCCACTTCTTGAATGGCAAGTCTATTCCTTGATGTTAAATCAGAAATTGTGTAGAATGGATGTGGTTGTTTAGGAAAAATAGTCTGTTAACACATCACTCTGTGTTGTCTCTAGCAGGGTGTTAGGCACAGACACAGGTACACATTTGAATGAAAGAATGAAGACCTTGCATCTAGGGACAGGCAAAACTGAGTTTAAATCCAGCCTTGCCCATTAATACCTGTGAATGATCCGTTGTTGAGTAATAAATTACCCCAAAGCATAGCGGCTTTAATTATTGTCTCACAGCTTATGTGAGTAAACAATCTGGGTATGACTTTGCTGCGTACACTCAAGGCAGCAGTCTTCTCTGGCTGGGCTGGACCTGTTTCCATCCTTACTTAAGTTTGTTGGCCAGAGACATTAAGTTCCCACCACCCAGGGCTCTCCAGAGGGCTGCTCGAAGTGTGGTAGCCAGGTTCCCTCCCAGAGTGAACCTCAGACAGTCCTAGGACAGAAGCTATAGTATTTCAGTTTCATTTTGTAAAATTTTTATGGTGGAGATATATACATATATGTAAATAAAATTTGCTATTTTAACCATTTTAAGAGTACAACTCAATGGTGTTAATACAGTCACAATGTTGTGTGACCACAATTATTTCCAAAATTTTTTCATTACCCAGAAGGAAACACAAAGCTACTGTATTTTTACAGACTAATCTCAGAAGTGACATAACATCCTTTCTATTCCTTGGAAGTGAGTCACTACATCCAGCCCACACACATGGGACGGGATTACACAGGGCAAGAAACCAAGAGTTTGAGCTCCTTGGGGTTCACCTTTGAGGCTAACGCTATAAAAGCCATGTGATGTTGGGCAGGTTATTTGACCTTGCTCAGCTTCAGTTTCATTATTTGCAAAACAGAATGATATCTCTATGAGAACTGTGCTCAAATTCAGTGGGACACCAAACTTTCTACTCATCAAAGTGAGATTAATGCAGGGCACTCAATCACGAAGTTGACCACTTGGGACTCCAAACCATGTCTTCCTGCACAACCTCTTGGAATCTCCATGATGGTTTAGCAACCGTCACATCTTTGGACCCCCAGCATCATGAGCAGATAGAAGCAGAACCATCAAGAGCCAGAATATGATCCTGAAATGTGGATAGTATAATCTCTATGCAAAACACAGATTCCTCTGAAACCTGGACTGGACAATGCATAGTTCATCTGTTGGCATCCTACCGTCTCTGGAAATTGGTCCATCCCTCTCTCGGTTGTTCATATTCACTATCAAGATGCTATCCTGGTTTCTGCTATGATTTATTCTCCTTTTTCCATGCAAATTCCCATATATCTCTTTAATGCATCTCTTCTCTTTCCTGGTGAGCAGTCCTGTGCAATGAATAAGAAATAGTTCCCCTGGAGCTCTGTCTGGTATTATGCAGTGAATCTGCCTTTAAAGCTATTCTTAAGCATTTACAAAATGGCAGTATATTTTTCTCTTCTGGTCCTCTCTCGCAGGTCAGTCCCAGGAAGATCAGGATTTCATTCCAAACACCAACTTACAGAGTGTTCTGGAGGCACCATACATTGCAGCCTTATACTAGACTTCTCCCTCTGTAGTTCCTATTGGAGACTGGCAGTTTAGATTCTTAACTAACTGCTGAAAAGTAATTCAGATGATTGTATGTATAAGTCAAAAAAAAAGTATTAATATTCTGTACAAAGGTTTCCAGTGATAAGTATTTTGGAAACACTATTTAAAACATTTCAAATAAAAATAGTTTACTGATTCATGCTCTAAAACCAAAAATAATTACTAAACAGAGCTCTAAAGTGTGCTCTGTGGAATTAAATACTATTTTCCCACTGACCAAAATTAAATCGACACTCTCTAGGGTTCATGAGAATATGGTGAAGCAGTCGTCGTAGTCTGTTAGTTGCTAGGAGTGTAAATTGGACTAGTCTCTAGGGAGACAACTTGGCAGTTTCTATCAGAATCTAAAATGTTCATACCCCTTGACCCAGAAATTCTACTTTTAGAAACTAATCTTAAATCATCCTTGTACATGTACAGAAGGGTATGCGTATGTATTTGTATATATGTACGTGTATATACATGTATACTGCATATATGTGCATGTATGTATACATGTGTATATATATTTATATGCATTTCACTGCACTACTGTTACCATGAGAAAAAAATAAAAACAACTTAAATATGCCTCGATAATAGACCAGGTAACCAATCACAGTGTGCCTCTACTCCAGAGTACTGGAGAGCAGTGAAATAATGAAGTGTATTTATATGCCCTCACATAGAAAGATGAACAGAAGTAACATGTTTATTTATAAGCAAAGAAAGAAAAAAAAGCCTTATATTCCCTCTACCCAGATATAATTACAACTAATCTTCTATACCTTTTCCTACACATGTATTGTTTTTTTTTAAAAATCATTCCATAGAGACTGTTTTGCAAGCTATTTATTTTAGTTCACAATATATGATAAATGAGATTATCCCCTAAAAAGTTACAGAATAAGCACATTTATGTGTCAGTAGCTGTTCAGCAATGGGTCTGGTGGTTATAATATTATGGTTTGTGGAACATGGGATTTTTGGAGATGAGGAATTAGAAACGGGGCAAGGTAAATCTGGTCCTTGCATGCAATCTTTGCCATCTCTACTGCAACCCTGCCCATGCTCATACCTAAGTCCTGTCAGTGTCTTGAATCAAATCTTCCATGGCTGCCACTGTCCTCAAGATAAAATTCTACCTTCCTTATAAGCATTACAAGGTCTTTTATTTTCTGTTTCCTGTTTATCCTCCAGCACATCTTTAGTCTATACTTTTACCCCCAACTCCTGTCACCCTCCCATGTTTTCCTGACTTCCACTCCTCTTCAGCTTTCAGCTTCGCTTCTGCCATGTCTTAGCCCCTTCTCTGATTCCCACCGCATCCTGTGCTTGCCTTTAGTCCTGGCCATCTCTTGCTTTGTCAGGCACTGTCTCCTTTCCTGACAAAATCATTCATTATGGAGAAGGTTATTAAGCAGTCAGTGCTTCAAGCTCATCATCTATTTTAGGATAATAATGGTATTCTCTCGTTCTTTGTTTGATTTCTCTATATTCCACCTATCAGTGAAGCCATCCAATATTTATCTTTCTCTTTCTTGATCACTCCACTTAGAACAATTCCTTCCAATTTCATCAGTGTTGCTGTAAATGGCATGAGTTTATCTTTTGTGATCGCTGAGTAGTATTCCATTGTGTGTATGTGTATATATACACACACATACATAAATACAACACATTTTCTTAGATTTTACTCTCTTTAAGGATAAATAACATACCCCAAATACTACCTTGAATGTGTCCACATAATCTATTTAATACTGCTGGCTTACCCATGCCTAAATTTCTATTGATTCTATCAGGAAGACTTACAAGGACAAGGGAAGGAACTGACATTATTGAATGCCGATGAGAAGGTAGGTGATGTATATAATCAGTTATTTTATGTCATTTATTCAAGAAACCCAGTTTCTCTACCTCTATTCTTAGTCTCCCATGATAGGTGAATGATTTTATCTATCAATGAGATAATATGAAATAATGAACTAATCATTTGCAAGTGAGTGATTTCATCTATTAATGAAAAAAATAATAAAATGTCAACAATCTTTAAGCATCTAATAAGTAAAGCAAAAGTAGATTAAAAGCATGTAAGCTCTGTTCTTTAGAAAGAAACAAACATTTGAGACTTTTGAGTTTCAAGATGCTAGGTTTTATAAATTATTATTATTTTTGAAAGGAGTGATTTCCATCAAAGTATGTCTTCTCAATTATGAGACATTGAAATTCAAAAATCAATCCCCTCATGATTACAATAAGCGATGTGCTTGTCTCCAGCCCCTTAATTTGCAATGCGGTTGCCTGTGTAACAGGCTAATCTGAAGGTCACAGGAAACGTTTTCCCTTCTCCAGGCTACAGTTTACTGTTCCCTTGGGGGTGACATTCAGCTCAGGAGTAAGTGGCCAGCAGAGAAACACTGAACAGCCTTCAATCCAGACAATTTTCTGTGTTGACTGTCCCTAACTATCCCCGACTCCCAGGGAGCATGCAGTAATAAGGATACCTGAATTAGAAGGCTTTTCTCCCATCTATGAGCAATTTGCATTTGTTTTGTTTGTTTGTTTGTTTGTTTGTAGAAAACTGGGGTGTAGGCCAGAGGTGCAGTGTTTTGCTCCCAGAGACGGAGTGGGGAGCAAAACAGGCAAATCTACTGAAATATACTGCTGAGGGGAGCAGCAGGCAAGACTGGAGAGGTCTGCTGTGCCATGTGGGTCAGCTCCCTGGCTGGGGATTGAATTCGGGCCTTAGCAGTGATAGCACTGAGACTTAACCCCTCAATTTGTAATTTTTTTAAAATTAGTTTATCAGAGCACAAGAATAAAGATTATAGTATAGCTCAGCTCTTCCTTTTGTAATTATTCTATGTAAAGCTATCATAGAAGTATAATGACCAATTAAATATGGCATATTAATCATTCATTTATATGCATAATGATACTGAAAAATTCTCAAAATTGATTATTGCTATGCTTACTCAGCAAATACTTAAAGAGCACCCCCGCCAGCCCAGACTCTTCATGGAATACAAAGACACACTATGTCTCTTTGCTTCAAGGAGCTCATGAACAAGTTGAGTTGTTCTTGAATCCTGTTTTTCCTTTACAATGGGAATTTTGATGGAGAGAGAAGTTCATTTAGAAAGGTGTGTTTGGCCTGCTCCTATGTTAAGGACCAACATGTTAGTGAGGTGTAGGCAGATGGAGCCCCTGTTTGCCCAAGAGAAGCATGCCATTCATGCAGAGAAGGATGAGAAATGACAGACTCTCTCTAATGCACTTTTACTCACTGTCAGAAAAGCAAATTTCCAGAGGCTTCGAGATCAATTATTTTTACCTTTCTCACATATCTGTGTGTAGTTGGGAAGGACATAATACTATATTTTGAGTACACTTAGGTAGAGTAATTTTTTTTTCTTTCTGATAAATGTTTTGATCTTACTTTACTTTTATTTTTTATTGAAGTAACATTGGTTTATAAAATATAAGCTTCAAGTATACAGTGTTATAGATCAACATTATAGTCAATCTTTGGGGAAAATCATTTTCATGTCATGCGAAAGAAAGAAGAGTTTGAACTTGGCCATTTTGGAAAACTGGGAGTGATTTGCCAGATCTCTGACACCTCAGGTCTTTGTTCTGGTAACAGATTAAATCTTACTTAAATTGTTCTCACTAAGAATGGTAGTGTATATGCCTGTTGGCCATTTGCATATCCTCTTTGGAGAAGTTTCTTTTTAGCTCTTCTGCCCATTTTTTGACTGGATTATTTACTTTGTTTTTGTTGAATCTCATCAGCTCTTTGAAGATTTTTGTGATCAGTCCTTTATCATTAGTGTTGTGTGCAAACATTTTCTCCCAGTTGGTGGAGTTTCTCTTTGTTTTGGTTATTGTCTCTTTTGCTGTGCAGAAGCTCTTTAATTTGATGTAGTTCCAGCTGTTTATCTTTGCCTTCACTATCACTGCTTTTGGTGATGAGTCTGTAAAGATATTTTTGAGGTACATGTCATGTAGTGTTTTGCCTATATTTCCTTCTATACATTTTATGGTTTCAGGTCTTATGTCTAGTTCTTTAATCCATTTTGAGTTGGCACCTGCACCCCTATGTTTATAGCAGCACTATTTACAATAGCTAAGCTATGAAAACAACCCAAATGTCCAAAAATAGATGATCAAGAAGATGTGGTACATATACACAATGGAATATTACTCAGCAATCAAAAAAGATAAACTCAAGCAATTTGCAGCAACATGGATGGAGCTGGAAGGGATCATGCTCAGTGAAATAAGCCAGAAAGAAAAGAAAAATACCAGGTGGTCTCACTTGTAGCAGGAATTTAGAAAACCTAAATAAGGGACCAGGAAAAAGACTAATTGTAATAAAGTAAAAATCAAAATCAACAAGCTACTATAAACCAGAGACATACTCCGGGGTAGGGGGGAGGAAAAGGAGGGATGAGGATCAGAATCAGGGGGCTGGGAATTGTATGGGGACTATACCATGATGAAAATGCATACATTGTGCAAAAATGAAAAATGATATAAGAATTATATAAAATAAAATAATTTAAAAAAAAGAATGGTGTGTGTGCCTGAAAATGGCCAGAATTTTTAAACTATAAAGTTAAAATAGCTGTGACCACTGAGAGTGCTCTCCTGATTGACCTTCAGTTGCCCTTCCCTTGTGTCCGTTTTGGAGGCTCAGCACCAAGACTTCGAAGGCATGAATCGCTGGGCTTTGAGAACATCGCGATGCTAATTATGCTAAACACTGATAATGAGCTGTCTAGTCTTGTATTTATCTTCATAAGTTAACCTAATCAAAGGCTCACTTAGACCATGCTGACCCTGCTGATTGCCTGTGCTGGCCGCCCACAATTTCATCAGAGAGGAGGGCAGCAGGGAGACTGGAGGCAGATTGTGTTATGATTTGTGTGGGGCCACTGGAGGCAGTGTGTTTGTCAGTAGGAGCTGTGAATAGATGTTGTGGGCAGCTGGATATGCTTGAGATTTTTCAAAAATTGGCAGGAATGTTAGATTTGGAAATTCTCCAGGGAAACATCAGAGATTTAATAAATTATTACACTTTTACGCTGTTGCTTTCTTTGACATCGTTCTCTTTTATGTTAAATCAGTGTTTATTTTCTGATATGCATTGGTCACTGCTTCCCTTTGTGTGAGATACATGAAAAGCCCCCAGTTGGTATGTGTCCTCAAGAAGTGGTTCTCTAGTCCTCTTGTTGGACACAAACTCACAAAACAGACCCTTTTGTAGGCTCAGGCAAGAGTAAAAGAATTTAACTTCCCTGGTGGTAGGGTGGGCAGGGTGCCAACATCCTGTACATCAGGAGAAGAAAAAGAGCACCCAGAGGCATTTCATTCCCTTTGAGGCCTCACCTACCATCTGTAAACTAATTGGAAAGGGGTAAATTGGAAAGGCATGGAAATGAGATTAAAACTGGTGAAACCAGCCATCTTTGGGTATTTTAGAGTTTCTTACATTCGTCTTCTGAGGACTGTGGTTAACTAGTTTCCTTCTAGGGGGAGATAATTTTGCCAGCAACCTTGGGCTGCGTTCCCAGTTTGTGACCCTACTCCTATGTTTCCCTCTTTGGATGCTGTGAAGTGTGTAGGATGGCTGCTCAAGGCTTTGTTTGAGTGCCTTGTTGATGTCACTCCAGGGAGCTTCTGCAGTGGGTCAGCAGAGATGACCCAGCTCATACTTCATTAATGTCATCCACCCACATTGGTCAGCAGGCCTGACAGAGCACTCCAGGTCAGCAGCACTATGTAATGGGAAAATAGATCCCTCTTCCCAAAGACATTTGCATCACCATCAAATTCTCATTAGCAACATCTTGAGAGACCATGTGTAAGGTCAGACTCTTAGAGCATCATCAAACCATCAGGCCCTTCCTTAAAACCTGGAGAGCAGACAGGTCTAAGTGGGCAAGAAGGTTTATCTCTAAGCCCAAATTGTCAGCAGTTTTGGATTTAGATGGGAACTTTTTTTAATTTTTATTTTTGTTGTTATTTTTAAAATTTTTTTTTTATTTTTTAAACAATATTTGCTTCCCCCCACCCCCTCAGGTGTAGTCCCCATAGAGTTTCCTTCACCAAGGCACCCGTGCACCATCACCAAAGTCCCCTGTGCTCCTCCCTCCCTCTGATCCCTCTCCCTCCTCCTCCCCTGCAGGATGTCTCTGATTTATAATTGTCTGGTTTTGCTTTGTTGTGTTTTGTGCTATTATTTTTTTTACACTGATGTCTTATTTGGTTCCCCTATTCCTGTTATAAGTGAAACCATCCAATATTTTCTTTTTCCTTCTGGCTTATTTCACTGAGCATAATTCCTTCTAGTTTCCATCCATGTTGCTGTGAATGGCATGAGTTTATCTTTTTTGATTGCTGAGTAATATTCCATTGTGTATATGTGCCACATCTTCTTGATCCAGTCATCTATTTTTGGGCATTTGGGTTGTTTCCAGGTTTTACCTGTTGTAAATAGTGCTGCAATAAATATAGGTGTACAGGTGTTCTTTTGAATCAATGTTTTTGTGTCCTTTGGGTAGATCCCTAGTAGTATGGTAACTCTGTTTTTAGTAGACTGAGGAACCTCCAGGCACCTTTACATAGTGGTTGGACCAGTTTGCACTCCCACCAGCAGTGCAGGAGAGTTCCTTTTTCACTACATCCTCACCAACATTTATTGTTGCTTGTTTTTTTGATATGTGCCATTCTTACTCGTGTAAGGTGGTATCTCAGTGTGGTTTTGATTTGCATTTCCCTGATGATAAGGGATGTTGAACATTTTTTCATATGCCTGTTGGCCATTTGCATTTCTTCTTTGGAGAAATGTCTTTTAAGTTCTTCTGCCCATTTCTTGACTGGATTGTTTATTTTGTTTTTGTTGAGCTGTGTAAGTTCTTTGTATATCTTTGTGATCAGTCCATTATCAGTTGAATGGAGTGCAAAGATTTTTTCCCAATCAGTGGGGTGTCTCTATGTTTTGGTTAATGTCTCTTTGGCTGTGCAGAAGATTTTCAGTTTGATCTAATCCCAGGTGTTTATCTTTGCCTTCACTATCACTGCTTTGGATGATGAGTCTTTAAAGATGTTTCTGAGATGTATGTCTTACAGTGTTTACCTACAGATGGGAACTTTTCTTAACTACTGATGATGTTGAACTTCACCTGAACTTGCGCTTCTAGAAAACAGTGATGATTAAGAAATACTCTTTCCGTTTTGTGTTTGCAGCTCACTGCAGAGTCACCTCCCTCATAGATTTTCTGGACTCATGGATAAATCCCCTGTTCACCTCTGACAAGGTCAGATACCTACCCTCAGGCACCCCCTTCTTGGTCTCATAGTAATTAGCTGATTGTTTGCCCCCACTGATCATTATGCCTACCAATTTGACTTGACCAAGCTCTGCTCACCCTGAGGTTAATTGAACATTTGAACATGGAACAAACCCTGCTCAAGGCTGTTCCTGAGAATCCACTTACCACAGCAAGCTGTTCGTGCTCAGATGCACACCCTCCCTGGATTTGTTTATTTTTATCAATGGGGAAGCCCTGTCTGCCTGTACTTTAAAAACCTTATAGATCTCATGGCCAGAGCATTCTTCCTATTTCAGGAATCCTCCCCTTTCGAATGGTCTTTTAAAATAAAATCTTTTTTTTTAAAAAAATCTATGTCTAGTTTTGCTTTTATTTGACAATACTTTCTCTATTTTACTCTTTAATACTGAATATATTGAGTATGACTGGACTTTCCTTGAGACTAAGACATCAACTTATGCTGGCGAGGTAGTTATTGATGGTATCAGCCAGCCTGGCACAAACACCGGGGCTGACTTATTTTTGGCATAGAGTAGCTACTTTTCTTTTTTGTATTTAAGCTCATTTAGATATGGAATAATGAGGAAATTTCAGCTGACCAGAAAAAAAAAGCCAAAATGCTGTTGAAAGAATAATCATAGAGTTCATACTTTTCATCTAATTCATGTATGTATGTGCATATATATGTATATATATATATACATAATTTTCTTGTGGTTTCTAAATATGATTTCTACTATATGCGTGTATATACATATATATACACAGAGACACACACTACATAAAATATATAATGTGAACTAACTTTCTTAAAGAGTATTGAATTGAGATGTAGGCATCTGGCCACCATTTTATTTTATCCTAAAACATGCAAATGTTTGCTGAAAAAAAAGTAATAGCAAATGATAATACTACAAGAGCATAGCAGTATAGTACTTTATCAGAAATGGGTAAGGAAAGAAGCATATAAGGATAGAAGAAAACCATCCTGCCATGTGTCTTTACAGGGCAATGTGATATTGAAATCATTCCCATTATTCCCTAGTGAGCGCTAGGTAACAAAGACCAGAGACAGTTCCAGTTTTGCTTTCTATTAATCATTTCACTGTAAGACTCTGTAAGTTGTTGCCTCCATTGTCGCTTTCAATACACAGGCCAGCTCTGCACCGTCTCTTCTTCCTTCCCTAGTTTGCCTTCTTATTCCAGTGTGTTTGAGTTCACTCCTAACTTCAGAGCCTACCAGAGGCATGTCCTCAATTCTGTCCATTATCTCATTGGGTTGTGTCTGTTTCTGAGTGCTTGGGTGCTGCTGCTTTGCTGACAGAGGTGGGAGTGGAAGCAAGGGGGTGTTTGCAGTCCCTCTCAGCTTCCCAGATCTCCTGAAGAGCCTCCTGAGATTCCGAAAAACAGATACTAAAATAGTATTGTATTCCACTAAATATCCATTCTACTATCAATAGATCCCATGCGCACAAGGTGCATAAAATACATTCACCTTGTGTCATACAGCCATAGTCTCTTTTGAGAATTAGGTGGATGACAAATCTAGTTTATTCAGAAAGACTGAGTGATAATCTTATAGCCTTACTTAGTAAGGCACATGCCTTACCCAGAGCAAAGGATAGCCTTTATTCTTGCCAACCTTGCTGGATGCTACTCAGTATTTTAGCTGTAGGATCATGCTTTCTACATAACTGCAAAGATGCCATATATATTACGAAGGGACCCAGATGTATTCAGAGCATGCAGGCGTTGCCATTTACCCTAACTCTCTCTCATAGCTACTGTGGGGACGACACAGCAAATGGAAGACACATCCCCAACACAAGGACTTATCAATCTTGTTATTGAGAGGAGAGCAAAATCATTCCACATCAGGTAAATTTCCTTCAGGGATTTTATAATGTGAAATGGAACAGTATATTTAAAGATCATTTCACCAACATGTAAAGGAAAATACGAACATGTGCAATTAAATTACAGGTCTCACAAATTTGATACTAAATAAATGGTAATTAAAGTAAATTCAAAATGATACTTGTTGAAGGGGAACAGCTATGGTGAAATAATGATCCTGTAAAAATAATATTAAAGAGCTAACTGAGCTTAAAATCACTAAGTCATCTCTCTCACTTAGCTCTTGCTTTTTTCTCTTTGCTACCCTCTTTCTGTGCCTTTCATGAGACACATAATAATTTTTACTTTGGGCAATAAAATCATAATTCTCTTTGATAATTACAAAGACTGAGAATATATTTGTTTGGGAGGGAAGAAACATTTACTTTACAAATGTGGAAAAGAAAGAATGAATTTTGACTTCATGGCAAACATAACCAAACTCTCCCCTCGGCAATGAATAATAGGCTCACTGGGGTGTGGGTCTCCTGTGTAGTGATGACTTGCCCTAATAAGGACCCAACATTGCTGCTTCATCGGGCGGGCGGCAGACCCCTTCCCCTAACAGCTTGAAGATAAGGGAAATCAAGGAGCCCCCTGAGGATTAAATGAGTAAAACTTCACACAGTGGATGCCATTAGCCATCTGTAATGGGGAAGTAACAGGTTTTCAATCAGTGCATGGATGGGGAGTTTGAGAACACCCAAAACTCCAATCAAGGTGATCTGGGAACCATCTCCTGAAAGTAGAACTGGATGATGGTGCATTTAGCTCTGACACCTCATCGGTCGAAACCCCAAAGGTAGATTGAGTGGCGAGAAGGGGGCTGTCAGCCCAGAGCTGTGCTCCTCACCGTACAGGGAGAGCACCACCAGCCTAGGAATCATCCGAGGTTTCTGTGAACATGCAGAGTCTGGGGCTTCATTGCACAACTGAAAATTTGGGGGTGTGGTCAAAGAATTGGCTTATTTTCTATATTCAATGGAATTTTCTTTTATAGATTTCCTCCTAAAGTTTTTAAAAATAAAATATAGACTGATGGTAAAGAAGACCGCACATATGATGCAAAGTGGGTGTTAGCTGACTCCTCTGTCTCTTGCATCTTGTGTGGCCATGCGGATGGCGTGTGAGCAGCCTTTGACCCCATTCTGCATACTGCTTATTTAGATGTGTATACAGTCACCAAGAGGGTGTTGGTTTTCTTTCCTTTTTGCCTCTGTTGTTTTATAAACTGGTTTATATGATACACATTCTTTTGAAATTTATTTTTCTCAAGCCATAATAGAAAACCCTTGAGGGTTGTTTATTGTTGTGCACATCTATATATAGACACACACATATACACACATATATATGTGTGTTAGTTTGGTGAAAAATATAGCTGAGAATAGATGGTAAGTCTATCTAAAGAATATATATACATATATGCACACATATGTGTGTATTAAGTGATATGTGCATATATACATTCTTGTTTTGTATATTTGCACACTATATATAGTTATATATACATATAAATTCTCTTAAATTGTGTAATTTCCATAGTGTGACTATATTAAGTTTCAGCATCTCCTTATTATGAATATTCAGGTAGTTTCCCTTTATTGTTGTGTATCTTTTTTTCGTTACCATCAGAAACAATGCTTTTATTTTGGGGGGATAGATTTGCAGAAATATAATTTCTGGGTCACAAGCTATATCCATTCTTCATTTTGTGAGTGTTGCAATATTACTTTCTTGGAAGCATGAGGCTAATTACAGTTATTACCATTCTGCTTAACTGGGTCCTAGACTGTCAGTGTGAATACCGAAGTAGTAAATACTGAATCACTGCCCTTAGAGAAAACACAGGGTGGAGGTCCTGTGAGCTTCTGGTCACGACATTTTCGTCAACTAATCAATACATTTAAAGACAGCTTATTTATTATACATTGTGAATTCATTAACATCGAACTCATAGCCAGTAACACTTTAACTTATGCCTCGACAAAGTTTATTATCACATATTTTCTCTGAAAGCATACCGCAGACATCTTGTGCTTAGAAAGAGGACACATTTCAGCCCTATACTTGGGGGCCATTTAAAACAGCAAAATCACCAACAAAAAGCACAAATATGCAGAAATCATGCACTGAATTCATGATGAGAAAGACATTTGTGAAGTGTTAAGATTGCAACAACCTCAGCTCGCACTGTGCATGCTGAGTGATTCCACTTTTTTTCCCAGGCTGTGTATGACTACAAATGAGAGCAAATGACCACAGAGGCAATGCAAACTTGACTTGGGGGCTACAAACAAATTTTTGCAGTAGGCAAACTTGTGAATGTCAATCCACAAATAAGAAGGATTGATTATATTCCCACTAGCAATGTGTTTGTTATGCTCATTATGTCCTTCATCTTCACAGAATGTTATCATTTTTAAAATATTTGTGAAACTTTTGTGAAAATATTTCCTTTTTAACTGCTAGTGAAGTTGAACATATTTTCATGCAGTTTTTGTACATTTGAATGCATTCTTTGACCATTTACCTGTTCATTCTTTGCCCCTTTTCCTGTTAAGTGCTTAATTTTCTTATTAATTTGCAGAAACTTTGTATATTAGACATGTCAGCCTTTTATCATATATTATGTGGATATTTTTCCATTTGATTGCTTGTCTTAATTTTGGCTTCGAATCTTTGTTATATATTTAAATATTCAAGTGTGTCTCTCCCTTTTGTGAGTTAATGTCTCCTATTTTATATATCTCCAAGTTACATAGCCATCAAATCTTTATATATTTTACATTGAAATCTTGAAGCCATCTGGAATATTTTTGTATGTGGAGTTAAAAAGTGTTTGTGTTTATTTGTTTCTCAATGAATATTCTCCAGTTCTCATGTTAATTAATGTTTGAGAGCAACAAGCCCATGAAGCAAAAAATAGAAACCTGATAAGCTACAAGTTGGCAGTGCTTATTCAAGCACTATGCAGAAACAAAGAACGCATACTCAAGGACTGGATCTGTATGTCTGCTTGCTCGGTGTATCTCTTAAATCACTTAGGGTACCATGTTGCCAACATTAAATAGCCAAACTCAAATGGTGTAACTAATTACAAATTCATCACTCACCGCACTGGAAAAATCCAAGATACAATGGATTTTCCTTTGCTTTGATCCAGCTGCTCAAGAATATTTCAAGACCCAATTTCTTTCTATTCATGCTCAGCCTTCCTCAGTATTGGCTTACAGTTGGCTTCTTCATGTTCATAAGGTGTTGACCAATAGCAATGACGACTACATGCTTTCTCACCCATGCATAGTTGCTGTGGTAGATGTATTTCTACATTGCTGTGTTTCTTTTGTGGTGGTTGTGACAAAATTTTAGGATCTAGAACTGAGTAGCTTTGGTGTCAATTCATGGATATCAATGTCAGTCTGTGACATGACTGTTTTTTCCTATCAGAATTATTTCTGGGTCTACATCCAAGCCTGCATCCCAGAGATTCTGTGAGCTATCTAATATTTGTATTAATCTCCTTCTACTTAGCCTAGTTAAAATAGATTCTGCTTTTGAAACTAAGTTTTACAACTAAAAATAGTAATAATTGGTGCTGGAAATATTTGCACATAACAGACTATTATGGGAATCTGAGATTAATTATTTGATCTAGTTGGATTTAAAAGCATGTGGAGGGAAACATTTTCTTAAATGTTGGTGTAAATTGAAGTGAATCGAAATGTGGTTATTAAAGGCCAAGGCTTTGGTACACTCAAGTGACTGTTTCCATATAATATTTTTTAAGAAACATATTTGTACCAGCTACATAATTTTTGGAAGAGCTTCAAGACAGAAGAAATGCTCAAGGTTTTCAAGTCCTGCCTCAATACAGGCTCAGAAAAAAAGGGGAATTCTATGATTGTTCTAAAAATATACCATCTATCAATAAGCCACAGGGTTGGTGAAGCTGATTCCTGTGGCTTGCTGAATTACCATCTAGGCACAATTCATGGATTTGTTAGATTCTTTAAATGAAAGTTATGGCATGTGGAGGAAAAGAATGGGGCTGATTCTTGGGGTGTTTGGGAGGAATCAATGACTGATATGAGCTCACTCATACTTGAAGACCCTATAAAAAGATGTCAGTTCCCTCCATCTCTCCATTTTCCTCCTCCATTGCTTGCATTCATCTTTCTGAAATCAGATCCTAGAATGTCACGAACTAATCATAAAGTCATACCTTGAATGAAAAATTATTTCTTCTAATATTATTGTTACTGTTACAACTTCTTACATAGCATAAAATTGTAAGATTTTTCAATTTATATCTGCAAAATCCTACCTAATACTAATCTATTATACTCCTTAATGTTCTTCCTAACAGGAACATGTGTTTTTGCAATGACTTAGTTAAAATGTCAATAGTTCCTAAACTATTAGCATCCAGGGATGACCATAGGAGATAGCCAATGAGACACAAGTATAAGTCTGCTGGTTATTTCTTGAAAAGTTTTATTTTCCAAAGTGCTGCTCACTCCTTTTTGCTGTCTGGATGGTCATAATTTCTGGAACTGTAAAAGCCATCTTGCTTTTATGAAGAAAAGGCCAGCGAATGGCTAAGACTTTAATTCTGACCTTTTTAAGTCCCTGAACAAATGACCACTTTTCTTCTTACTCATGGGGTGGAAAAGAAACATGACTTATTTAAATCATTCTTTACTTGAATTTACTCTTACAATTAGTCAAACACAATCACGAGCAGGTGGTGTGGCAAGTGAAAAGCCTTTCCCTTATAGAAACATAAAATTCCCTTTGTTTCACTGATGGGGCCAATTTAGATTCCACCCCAACCCTGTATCCAAATATTTTGGCAAAAGAAATGTTGTTTGCTAATTGACCTAGGCCAGTAAGGGCCCTCCTTTGGAGCTTGAGTCAAACCCATTAAAGCCATTTATGCATAGTTCCATGGGAGAGAAGTGCTGGCAGGAAGAGGAGAGGGAGGTTTGGATGTGAAGTAGGTAGGTAGGTAATATGTCCACCTCATCTCTCTTGTGATGAGGCATTAGATATGGCATTAGATATGGCATTAAAATTTATATTAAAATATAAAATAAATATGGCATAAAAATAAAATATACATATATATATAAAATGTTAGTCTTATTCTGCTTTCATGATCACTGAGCAATCTACTAGTTAGACTTGACTCCCACATAACTTATAACAGAATGAAGGCACTAAATATGAACACTGTGGTCTGATTACTGGCTTACCTATTATGTTTATGTACAAGATTTCATGAATTGGCATCTCTGAGCTGAGTTAATTGAGCCCTTCAGACCTACCTCCAAGATATGGGTGGTCTGCCTGTAATATACTAGGTCTTCAGTCTGGGAGACTAGGGACCATATCCTATACAGGAAAATTTTCCAGGTATATGGCACCTTATAGGCCACCCTGGGCCATCCCACTTGCTTCTGACTTCCTCTGCTGCACTTCTTCGCATCTGTTTGAATCCTTGCAGCTGTCATAGATACCATGGGTATTGTCTGTTTTAATGAAAGATTCCAGCAGTATCATTTGCTGCATCTCCAGAACCCAAGATACAGTGCAGGGTGGCACTGATTTGGTTCCTATCTTCACACAGTCAACAAGATTCATGATTCTTTATCACCATAAAATGGAATCACTTTGATCAGTTGCAATTCAATTAAAAGGTTCTGTGGCAGATAAAAACAGCATTATACCAGTCACAGAAATGTAGGGTGATTATGAAGAAAAAGAAGAAGATGAAAGGTCAGATTGTGTGAATTTTATGCCACTAAGTGCCCCAGCAAAAAAATCTGTGTGACAGCTAACTCACTTAATACATATGTATTAAGTATGGTAAGATACACATCTGACTAATAGAGTAATAATCAATAAGGTGAAGAGAGTCGTGGACTGGGAGAGAGGAATGCTAAGAACTAAGATTGTTTATTGTAGATGCAACTATGAATAAATCACCTTAATGTTTAAGTTTCTTTTCAGTTGCAAAATGAAGAACTCTTTAAGGTTAAATATTTCCTGCATTGTTTATTTATCTCATTGATTTACTTTAAAAAAAAAACAACACACACCTTTCTTCACAAAGTCTAACTTTATTGTGGTTTTTGAGCAAATTATAACAAATTTTGTGTTCATGGAATCCAAATTAATGAGGTATTACTTCGTGCTAATTAAAACTTTTTAGAATTCTATGAAGACTTTCAAAAGTTCATATTTGTTGATGAAATTTTCTCATTAGTCTTCACAATGAGCTCGGGAAACAAATGATCAACCTGTCAACCCCCAAAAGAAAAACTCAGGCTCCATTGTGCTCACTGTGGGAGAGCATGATGGGCCAAGAAGCTCAGCCTTCTGGATTCAGCATCTTGCAGATATCTCTCACTCTTAAAGACATCCTTGTAATGATATAAAACCAAACTGCAATGTAGCAGTGAAACTCAATTAACAGATTCATTAGTTGGGTCTTGATCACACCTCTGATTATCACCACTAATAGATTGAATTAAAGTGTTCATTCATTACAGTCATTAATCTCTGTCAGTGATAAGAAAAAATCTGTTTGTGTTGAACTTCTAATGAGTGTGTTAGTGGCGTCTCTTCTTAGAACACAGTGGTTGTGGTTCAGGTTGGTGTGACCCATTTAAAAGCCATTTATGCAGTTCTAGCCTGGGAAGTTTGACTGGAACTGCTGAGACAGGACATCATCACACCGTCTAGCAGTAGAAAAGGACACCTTTGCAGGCCAGGTCTTCCAGAGTCTGGAAGGAAAGTGGAGACTGCTTCAACCCATCCAGAAGGGTGCTTGGCAGGAAGGGAGGATTGTGTTAGACCAATTTTACTACTCTGCCAGTGGAAAGACATTTGGGAAACTTGTAAAAAATATGAGTCCTTAGGACACACTCAAGATAACTGGGGGAGGGCCCAGGAATCTGTGTGGTTAAGCCTGACTGATTATTCCTGGACTTATGTTTGATAACCTGAACAGTAAATATTTGCAAAAAGAGACAGAGAAGCAAATTAAGTGCAGCTTAGATTTTAGAGCATTTGTAATAAAGTACTGGGAAATCATTCAATTTGTATGTATTGCCAGGATTTTTGCCCTAAACTGAGATAAGTTATTAAGCGGGAGAGGGATCAAATTTGCAATAGATAATAAGAGAATGGATTTTTTTTGTTTGAGGTTTGGTTTTTCTCTTTTGCTGAATGTGGTCTTGTTTAATGATGTATATTTGAGTTGGCTGCATTATTGTTCTCTTTTTATTATTCCTTTAAGAAACATGGATGTGCTGAATTATTTTTTTCTTTCCTGAAAAACTGTACAGCAGTAATTTGTAATTTTTTACTAGGGTATTTTACATTTTGAGAATCTGATGAACAGCACAGATTCTGATTCCTATAAATGCATGTACATACATGTATAAAGTACATTTATTTTGGGGGACGTCCCCCTCCAACTTAATCCACAGAGCCCAGATTGAGAACCTATGAGCTAAGCTTAAATCACTCATCAGGTGATTCCACTCACCATACAGCTGTCACAAGGAGAGAAAGGCACAGTGTGTGTGGAACAAGTAGATAGTGACAAGTCTGAGGAATTCAGCTTCCCTTAAGCTGTGACTCAGACCTGTCAGAACTGCCATGAAAATATTTGCTTCCCTGCAAGAGTGATAGAGACTTATCTAGCTCAGATGCAAGTCCCAGGTTCCCCTCATTTTCTCATTAGGTGAGAACCAAAGTACAGGCAGGATGACTGCATTCAGTGTCTCCCCTCATGACAACAGGCCCCACAGACTATGTTTGGCCACATCAAATGGAGATGATATCTTCTAGCATTCGAGGCTTACAATCTCCAAGTTTATCTAGGATTGTGGAAGTGACCCTTGACTTAGTCTGCTTCCAATACAAATTAGATTTTTAAGAAAACTGTTCATTAGCTGTCCGCAGCCTCTGCAGCACTGGTTTGATCCTAGCTGGCCAGCGAGGGTCCCACATGGCGCGGCAGACCTCTCCTGTCGCGCCCGCTGATCCCCTCAGCAGTGTATTTCATCAGTCTGCCTGTTCTGTTCCCTGCTCTGTCTCAGGTGAATCCTCTCACCCTCGCACGCATCTGGCCTATACCCCGGTTTGGTTTCTTGTATAAATAAACAAACAAACAAACAAACAAATAAATAAATCTTTAAAAAAAAAGAAAACTGTTCATTCTGGAAAAAAGAAAAATTTAATCTCCTAATATAATGTTACTATTCCTATACTATTGCTACTACTACCATTACCCCCAAAACCACCTCATATTAATATTTTAGAGTGTCTTAGCCTAGCATACGTTATATACTTTTAAAAAAGGATACTTATAAGCCCTTAGGATATACTCAAGATATCTGGGTAGGGCCCAGGAATCTGTGTGATTAAGCACTGCTGATTATTCCTGGACTTATTAAGTTTGAGAAGCAGCACAGAAAATATTTGCAAAAAGAGACCGAGAAGCAAATTTTGTTTAGTAAGCAACCCAGGATATTGTTTAATGTAATCAAATCTGATATCTTCGCTTAGTATGCCTTAAATATCTGCATACCAATAAAATATTTCTACTTTATCATGTTTACTGGCTGCTAGCATTCTGTAATATTTATGTATATACTTTATTTAACTAAGTGCTCATTAAATGGATGGTAGGCTCATGTTATAAATTATGTTTTTCTGATACCTTTCTGTGCTTAGAGCCATTAATATTTGAGATTCTTGGTGCCATTATGGATAATCTTGAAGTGTCTGAAGGGACTTCTCTACAAGAGCTTTGTAATTAGATTTTCTTGCTTAAAAGCAAATTCTTTGGATTCAAGGTTTATAGGGTTAGGTGTAATTTTCACTTTATTCTGGAAAACTAAGGTTAAATAAAATCAAAATCTATAAAATTTCCACCCTTCTCATGAAAGTAATCAGCTCTAGTCTATGAAAATTTCAAAGGAAAAAACTGAAAATGCCAAAGAAATCATTTTTAATTAGGCATTTAGCAGCAGTTTCTAAAGCAAGTTATAAATTGGCCTTCTAAAACAGTATTTCAAAAGAAAGGGCCATTTTAATTGGTATATTCTTGTTTAGCATTTTACATCAGATGGTAAAATTTTAAAATTTAGATGTCATAGCAAGTATACCAGACTAAGAATATGATTTTTTTTCTTTCTTCTAACTAGTTAAATCATGGTACATAACTAGATATGTATGTGTGGAAGTCTGGGGGAAAAGGGAAGTTTTTCCATTGCTATGGCTTAATATCATTTTGGGGACCCCAGAGCTCCACTCTTATTATGTAAGCACTGCAGAACCTGGCTACTCAAAGTGTGGTCCACAGACCAATGGCACTGGCATCACCTGGGAGTCTGTTCAACAACAGAGCTGTGAGTCCCACCTAACACATTCTGAATCACAGTCTCCATTTTAGCTGGATCCTCAGACAATTCTTATGCACTTTAAAATTTGAGAAACACAATGTAAAAAGATACCCAATAGACCAGAACAACCAAATGCATATACAATCTCCATTTACTGCTCCCCACTAGATACATAGCATTACTTTCAAAGGAATTGATTCCTGCAGTAGTGTCTATCAAGTGACTTCAAATATGATATGTGTCGATTAATATTGGAATGCATGTATTCAATCAAACTGACATAAAAATATTTATATATAGTGAATCTTATTCTCACTATATTTTCATAATAAAAATTGATATTTCCAAATTAAATTCAATGTGTCCAGATATTCCAGTATATTAGAATGAAGACTAGGATGAGTTAAGGCACTCAACAACCCTCTGCTGTTTTGGGTCACAGTGATCATAAAGCTTTTGATTCCCTTCCCAACACCAGCCATTACAAAATCTTTTCAGAAGCACCTACTATGTGCCAGGTAATTTACATGGGAGGAGGAATAATCAAGTCATGTGCCAATAACAAAGACCTAAATGTCTCTGTGATTTGTAAGAGACACTAATGTGACAGGGCACCTGATTTTGTGCGAAGGCACCAAGAAAGCTGAACAGTGAAACTGTTGAACTGTGCTTTGAACTTTGAACTGAATCTTGCTGGTTACATATTATTTTCCTGGGGGAGCCAGAGGAAGGAATATGTCAAGTAACTGTGAGAATCAATATAAACACACAAAGGTGGGTTACCATGTTAATAAATGTGTTCTGTATCCTCTTGATAATGGGGGAGTCATTAGAAGTTTCTAATCAGAAGAATGATAACATTTGTATTTGAGAGAGATAATTCTGGAAATCAGCAGAAATAGAGGAGGGAGGCGGAGGGCAGAGGTAGGGAGATAACAAGGAAGGTGTTGCAACCATGTGAGTGATAGAAGATGAGCTTGAGCTGAGACTGTGATGGTGACCATAGCAGTGACAGGACTGAGTTCAAAGAGATGCTAAAAGTAGAATGGACAGAATTAGGGACAGGCAAAGAGATGGAGCAGGGAGAGTAAAAGGACATAAAGGCTTTGAAGAGTCCTTCTTCTACAGTTGCTCCTTGTTTGCATTGCCCCTTCCATGTGAGATCATTGCAGATACTACTAGATCATTTCAGAAAATACTAGAGGGAGATCCCATACATTCTTCATCAAATTTTCCTAGTAGTAATCATCTTGCATAACTGTAGGAAAACAAGTCTTGCTAAAAATATTATGATCAATCAAGAGCAATTTTGAGTTAAAATATCCATATACTTTCTGCTAATTTTTTAACAGTAACTTCCCAATCTCCTCATCCACTCCCCATTTAATGGTGCTAAGTCCCAGCCTCTGTCGCTATGCTCTCCTGGTGGGGCAGAGCTTGACCCTGGCATGGAAAGTCAGGGCCCTGGGGATCACTAGGTGCCTCATGCTCTGGAGTTCACACAGCAGACTGGGGTCTACACGGAGGGACTGCGGTCTCGGCAGTGCTCTTCACCATATTATTGAATGTGTGTTAGGTCAGGACTTCGATTCTGGCACTGGGCCTCCCCAGGTCACTGACAGTTTCTTGGGGTCCTTGTCCCACATTTCTGGAAAATCTGTTCCTACAGTAGGTAGGACTTTGACATGTCAATGACCAATGCACAAATTAGCTTAACTTGAGAAGCAAAGGTAGGTCTACCAGCACATTGAGCTAGAAAATCCAGGGAACAAAGCTCCCCTTGAGATTCCTGGGACACAATAGTGTGATGAGAACTCTCTCTCTTGTTTGGCAATCTGTTGACGTCATGCTCTTCATGGCATAGTTTGTATGGTTACTGGTTGATCTGGAGTCATGCCCTTACAACTCCAAGGGATGACTGAGGGATAAGTCTTGCTCCTCCACCACCCATTGGGGAAGAACTCTGTTTGGCCTAATTTATATCCTATGCCCTTCCCATGGGCCAATCACTTTTTTGTATTGAAGGGCTAAGTAATATAAAGGACACAACCTTATCTGTTTGTGATAAGATGAACTACATATTTTCTACTCATGCTAAGATGAACTGGCTTATCTGATGGTCCTGGGATTGGCAGTCTTGTAGGGAGCCAAATGGAAGAGGAGAAATAATTCCTGCAAAAGAAGGGATAATGCTGGACTGGGTAAAACAACTGCTGTTCATTTTAGTTCTGATTGGATCAGGCATATTCTGTAGTGAGGAGAGGCAATGTTACATAGAACCAAGAGCTGTCCCTTGCAGTAAGTATGGACATTGTTGAGAGCAAAAGATGACAACTGCAAATAGAGAGATGTTTCTAGGTAAAAAATGGAATTGCCAGGAGTTTGTGCCTAATACCTTTAATTGTCCTTGTAACAACTAAACAAAACAAAGTCAGCTGCTAAAAGAGAGCAGGGTGGAGTGAAGAGTATGTAGAGTTAGTTGCAAATTTGAAGAATGAGAGGTGTAGGTGAACAGGGACAACAGAGAGGACTGCTAAGAGTGCTCAAGACCTGGCTATTTAGTCAGGAAAAATAGAACCTATAGGATATGTGTGTGTGTATATTTGTGTGTTTTTGTGTTTGTATATGCATATGCAAACATTTTTAGGGAAAGATTTATTTCAAGGAATTGTCTTTTGCAGTTGTGGAAGCTGGCAAGTTCAAAATCTGTAAAGCAGACCTACAGGATGGAAAGTGTCAGATGGGAGCAGATACTAGAGACTTATAGCAGAATTTCTTCTTCCTTTGAGAAAACTCAGTTTTGCCTTGTAGGTCTTCCTATTGATTAGCTGAGACCCTCCTAACATTATTGAGGATAATCTCCTTTACTTACAGTCAAGTAACTACTATATTAACCACATGTACAAAATACCTTCACAGCAACATCTGGTTAATGTTTGATTGAATAACTGGGTGGAATAACCTAGTCAAATTATTATAGAAAAGTACGTGCCTGACAAAGACCATAAACACTATGCACCAGTCTGCATGATATACCCTTTTATCGCTTCCTTCCGTTCATCAAAGCTAAGTATCCAGCATATGGGAGCAGAGAAGGTGAGCCAGTAAACTGATATATGGTTGCAGGATTTTTCAGAATGGGAATACTGAAACTTAGGGCATATGGTGGTGAGACTGGACAGTCAAGCACTGACTGTCTCTCAGTGTCAAGGATGGACTTAGAAGCCAGTTATCCAACTGTTAATTGATGATAATAAGAAATCAACCACATAGGTTAACATAAATAATGAAAAAATACTTACATTGTGCACTGAACTAATTTTTAATTATTGCTATCATCGTGGTTTCATTTAACTCACAAGGAAATGACAGTTGCCATAATGTCAATAAGTATTTTAGTGAGAGTAAGATAGTGAGGTAAGCATGGTCTATTGTGATTTATTAATTCACCCAACAATTATTTAATAAGCAGCAATTATGAATCATGTATTGTTTGAGGTGCTAGAGATATAGCAGTGAATAGAACAGATAAATTCTCTCTGCCTCCCGGTGGGTTAGGTTCCATGGGTGGGAGGAGACGTCAGCTGTGAAGCAAACAACTTAAATAAATAAATCAGTAACTGGTCCAATAATAAAAGTGCAATAAAGCAAGAGAGTCAGGATGTAGGGAGTGATGTGGTGTGCCAGGCAGGACTGGAATGGGATTGTAGAGTCAGAAGGGAAAATCTTTCTTATACAGTGACATTGAAATAGAAACCTAAAGGAAAAAAGGAGAGGAGTGAATCACATACATATTATAAAGAGTATGTTTTAGGAAAAGATAGTGGTACATGTGAAGATCTTGGGGCAGGATGCTCTAAGGAAGAAAGTGGTGAGAGGTGATCAGGTAGGAGCAACGGACGAGATTAAGTTGGGTCTGATAGGACATAAATTCTCTGGAGTTCGTGAGGTAACAAGTCAATGAAGAATTTTGAGCAGAGAAGTAACATGATATGACTTACCTTTTATAAGGGTCATTTTGAAGGCTATGGGAGGAATGGACAACAGAAGAGCAAGGGTAGAAGAAGAAGACAAGTTAGAGTTGTTACTATAATCCAGGAAAGAAAGTTTGTCATTTGAGAGCAGTGCTAGGCATTGACAAGACATGGCCATGGAGATGCCCTACTGTAGTGCTGTGCTGGCATAAGCCAATGGGGTCCAGAACCTAGAACAGCATGTCTGAAATGTTCTTCTACATTGACATGGGGCTTGTTCGCAGTGGAGGCAACAGGGATAGGGATACTTCTTAAAAAATCAGTTTGACCTATGTATGGGACTCAAGTTGGTGATAAGCAGTGGTACAAGAATGTAGAAGTTCTTTCACTGGCATGATTGAAATGAACGTTGATGCTAAAGAAAGAAACAATTTATCCTGCCTTTAATATCTTTATAGATGATATCTGGAGCCAGATGAATCATTTACAACTTCTACTTCCTTTATCATTTTTATTTCAAGTATTTCCATCTTTGTGTTACATAAAGGTAGCACCATTGACCTGATAACAGCTCCCAGCATCTTTGACATTAATATTTAAAAGAGAATAAATTGGCTAAGTTACCTTTTTGCAACTGCAAATGTGGAATGTGATTATATATAGTCACTTCAATATAGTCCACTAATTTGTTCATTGTTAATAGCTGACTGATGGACATATATATATGTATTCTGAATATTCTGTGAATAACCCATAACATTTTAACTTGTATGTCCAGTATTGCATGTAAAATGCACCTCTGATATAGAGATGCAGAAATTCTAGAAATTGTCCTATATTTATTCTATTAGAAAGTGGAATTATTTTCTCTAAATCTTCTTAAAGATACCATGTTCCAAATCAGATGGAGCCAGAGAGTTTTATACCATTTTTAATAATTAAAGAAAGCCAGAAGATTTATAGATAATACAATTTTCATGATGCATTGAAAAAAATGTGTTCTTATAGCAGCTGTGTTTATCAATCAATTTCATTTTCTTAATATCTTAAAATTGCTTGACAAAAATGAAAAAGATGGGAGAGTGGTCAAGAGCTTTCCAAAATGTTGTTAGGATGATTTTCAAATAAACAGAACATCTAAAGGAATTGCACAGGGAGTACCCATGTAACTGTCCCCTGTGTTTTATAATTAACATTTTACTGTATTTTAAAAATTCTTATCTACCCATCTATCAATTCCTCTTTCCATCTTATTTTTCAGGTATTTTAAAATAAGTTATAAAAATTAGTACACTTCATCACTCAACACCTCAGGATATGTATTATTAGCTAGAGTTCAGTATTTTATATGGGTTGCTTTAGGTCAAATTTACATATAGTGATAGACACAAATTAAAAGATTCAATAAGTTTGGACAAATGCATACACCTGGGTAATACCAATCACACAGAGGTAACCAATATTCTGATTTTTCTCAACATGGATTAGTTTAACCACTTCTGAAACTTAATACAGTTTTAGAATTATATAGTATATGTATAGTATGTATATGATTTCGAGTAAGTACGTATGTATTAGTACATATACTATTGTATGCATATAGTATATGCAGTTATATTGAGTGTGTGGCTTTGACTCTGCTTATTTTTGAAATTCAGTTTTTGCATGTATCAGTTATCAGTGCCCCTTTTAGTACTGTGTAATATTGCTTTGTTTGGATATACCACAATTTTTTACCTATCCCCCCGTTGATGGTGACCTAGAAGTCTACATTTCCACCCTAAGTCTCTCTGTACCATTTCCACCAGCTGGTCTGTGACAATGAGCACTACTCTCAGACCTGATTCTTCTAAACAAAGGAACATTTATTAGCAAGCAGATTCAAAAGCCCTCTCACTGTCTGTCCTGTAGCCTCCATGGTCTGTCATCTGTCCTGTCAAGCTCTCCAGTGGGCACCTCTTGGCACACTGATCTCCCAGCAGCATCCTATTACTTCCTTTTCAGGCCAGAGCCCTGTGATGTCCAGACCCCAGCCCTCCTCTTAAAAGGCCAGTTTAGCTGAGCCCAACACCCTTTTCATGCAAACTTTGGGGTTTCTAGTCAATCCACACAACTATCATCCCTCATTTCACCAGGACATCTAATGTCCCTTTACGCTAATCAGTGAACTTGTGGTGCAGTTTCAGATAGGAGTGTTTGAAGCTTTAGTAAAAGTTGCCTCTGGGAGGGTGAGCTTTTGTAGTGCGTGCTTATACCATTGTCTTTAGGCTCCTGCTCAAGATAATTCACATATTAACTGATAACTCTCAGGGGGTGACTTAATGTGAATCCACACACACATCAAGCTTACTACTGATGCTGGAGTCTTTCAGTTAAACCCAGATCATGTTGGGGAGGTAGAAGAGTCCATGCATTCATCCTCCACTCTCAGAACCCCCAATAGTGCCCCTTGTCATGCTGACATTTCCTTTGGAATCTTGAGTATTCAGTTTGAGAGAATACATTTGTATGTTTTTTTTTTTTTCTGTATATACTTAATGTCCTTAGCACTCCAGGCTTGATCCCCATCACCCTCATCTGCTCCCACCCCACTGACAGCAGCCAATCGGTATGCAAGTTGACTGTTTGCTACTCAGCGAGGACTTACTGCCATTCATTCCTGGGGGATTATTCAATGCAAATCTAATGTTTAAATGCAGCTCTGATTATGGTTTGTGGATATCAGATTGTGACTTGCATTTGGATAGAAAGTCATTCTACTCAGAGCAAACAGCACAGAGATGGAGCAGCGGTGGAAGGAATGCTTTCGAGTGATTCTTCAGGCTAGTCAAGTACCACTCACTTCATAACTATTGCTGTTAATTAAGTTTACAGTCTCATTATTAGTTCCTGGCTCTGATACTGTTATTAGTTATGCTGATACAAATTTACAGTCATAAGCAGTACCTCAGGGAATATGTTAAAGTTGTATATTAAAATCAGAAATAATAAATATTTAAGTTTCCTTATCAGTGTACTAAGAGTTTAGTGACTTGATTTGCTGCACATTCTATACGTGAAAAATTGTGTGATGCTTTGAGAGTTGAACTTTTAATTGCATTTCCTTTCATTACTAAAAATTTATCTTTGGTGTGTATAGCAGAAACTTCTATAACATTTAACCGTATGGTTTAGTATTTCATTATTTAATCCATTCAATGACAATTTGTAGCTAATTCCAACAATTAAAATTATGCTTTTATTAGAGAAGGAAAAGAATAACAATGGCATGGGATTTTACATATGATGGGAACTCAGTGTTGTGCAAACATGGGTGTTTGTAAACATGTCTGAGAGTGTGTTGACAAGGACCCCCCACCTTTAGCTAAGAGCATAGCCCTTCCCTCCCTTCCTCCCATCCTTTTTTATTTTTTTTTTAAGATTTAAAAAAAAATTTATACAAGAACTGGGGTACAGGCCAGATGCACGGGAGGGTGAGAGGATTCACCAGTGACAGAGCGGGGAACAGAACAGGCAGACTGACGAAATACACTGCTGAGGGGAGCAGCGGGTGAGACAGGAGAGGTCTGCTGTGCCATGTGGGAATCTCCCTGGCCGGCCAGGAATCAAACCCGCGCTTCAGAGGCACAGCTTCACAGCGCTGCGCTCAACCCACTGCTCTACAGGGGAGGCCCTCTTCCTTCCTTTTTTAGAAAGTACTTTAAATCCTTCCCTAAGCCTTGATCCAACTCTCCACAGTTGCTAAATGGGTTCATAGGTAATTAGTGTATATTTTCATTCTCTTACCTACAGCTTGGTATTTTCCTTTTACTTCTTTTTTCCCCTTAAGATGAAATAAAAAATCTCCCATAATACTCATAAATCAATGGTGGCTGCAAAAGTCAAGATGTGAGAAAACATGTACCTGGCATTTGAATGTATTCCCTCCTGGATTCCTTTCCAAGATTGTATCTCAAACAAAATTTAGATCACACAGTTCTGTGACCTTACTTTACCCCTTAACATTTTATTTAATCCTTCATTACTGGAAATGTGTAATTTTTGCTTTTGTAAAAAATAAATATGTATTGTGTTGAAATGTTCTTTAAATCTAAAAGCATCTCGATCTCCTTAGTTTCTAGAAATTATATTTTTATGCCTAATGGAAAGGACATGGTTAAGTTTTTGGTACATATTGAAAAATTGCTTCCCACGAAATTGTACAAATTTCCAGTCCACTAGAAGCATTTTGGAGTGCCTTAGATCACTGCAGCTAAATCACTTAATATACCTATAAGTCAATAATAATATTCACTTGCTAACTTAATAGTTTTCATTCATCAGAAATTTGATGAATGAAATATGCTGGGATGTCAAATAATAACTTTTCAAAGCTTCATTTTGCTTTTTGTTAGGAAGAAAAACGTTTGTCTGTCCTCCAACTTGGGTCCAGTGATGGGGACCTGCCCTGCAAATCAACTGACAATACACAGATTAAAGGAGAAAAAGACAAAATTTATTCACACATGCACAAGGAAGCTGCTTAGTTATGGGTAGCTCGCAAGACTAGTCAGAGAAAAGATTTATATACCAACTTAATGAAGAGCTGGGTGTGGAGGGGACTGTTAGGACATCTGTGAGAAACTACAGAGGATGATTTTGGACTTTTAATTGCTCATAGTAGTGGGAAATCCATCTCCAGGGCGGCGGAACTTACAGCAAAGTTTGGGAGGAAGTTCTTTGTAGCTGTGCTCTTTGGGGGAAAGACTCCAATTTAGTCAAATAGGGAGAGTTCAGATAAATCTCCTTTTGAATCTTTTATAACTCAAAAGTTTTTACTTTAAAATCATTTTTATACCAATTCTGGCAGCCTGAGTGGATACCTACCTTCCTTTTTTTTTTTTTTTTGTTTTTAATGTATCACCAAAATACTCAATGCTAAGTCCATTTTTGACCATTAATTATGCTTAGAGTTAGTAATAATGGTGTTTTCTGTCATTTTTAACAGGTAAAATTTACCAGTGAGGGATGATAGAAGAGGATGGGGGGGAAAATGGGGGGAAGAAAGAAAAAACCAAGAATTTTTTTTAATCACAAGTAGAAGTAATTTGCTTGGAACTACCAACTGCTTTATAAGACAATCAGGCAGAAATTGATTCTAGTGAGTGGGATGTGAGAGGGATTTTAATTGTGGGTTTCAAAGAATTTTTAACAAGCCTCTCAACACAGTCTTACCTGGTGTTCATTGATTTCAGATTGTAGTAGTGGGATATGTCAAAAACTTATGAATTTGGGAGAAATGGCCATAAGTATCAAAGATGGAAATTAGATTAATTTTACCTTGTTTTGCTATTCACCTACCAAATAATTTGTTCTACAGATATTATTCAAGCAAATCTCAGTTCCTTGAATCTTGACTTTTGCAGCCACCATTGATTGGAACATCCCCTAGCAGTGTGGTGGATGATGCCATGTGAGAGACATAATCAGAAGGAATGACAAGTGAGAAAATGGGTTACATACCTCAAAACAAAGGTTCATTAGACATGACAACGTGATTCATTTTGGGTTCTCCATTGCATACTTGCCACATACATACATTCATTGCCTCCCAGTTCTTCCCAGATCTGTTGCAAGTTCTAAAGGCATAAATCATATCCCCTTCTTTTAGATTTAATATGAAGCTAAATAGCATTGTTTGCAGTGAGGCAATTTGTTTCTTTTCATTTTATTTGGGGAGGGAGGCATTTAAACATCCCCTTTAGGAAAAGACTTCTTTTCTCTATCTTTATAACCCTGATATTTGGTGTCACTGATTCAGCTATTCAGTCTGGGACAAGGCAACTTTTCAGATGCTAGAGTTAGGAGGAAGCTGTAAAGGGAATGCAATTCACTGCTTTAGAGAAATAGCAGTCTGAGAGCTCAGGGACCAGAAATGTTGCTCTCTAAAGGTTTGTGAAATCTTTACTTTGAATTTTCTTCTTCAATATTTTTGTTGGCCTGTATCAGTGATTCTAATTATATATAGAAGATAGAAACAGCAGATATATTTAGCAAGTTGAAAAAATCCCCACAGCCTACCCTAGGAACAATAAACATATGGAGCCAACCTGCGACTCTGGAGACCCCATCTATTCCCTGAGAGAGACTGATGACTTAATATCCACAGCCCAGGGAAAACAACAGAGCTGGAATACCAGGCATGCAACGTCATCAATAAGATCTCCAGGAGAATTCCAAGCCCCTGCCCCCAAGCATTTGTCTACTGTTTATCTAGCTTTTTATTTTTAGTTTTGGAGATTTTTCTGTTTCAGACTTTTATTACTGTCTTCAAGCGTCACTGCTACCCACCTCCCAAAGCAAACAACCCACACCTATACCTTCCTGAGAAAACTGCTACAGGAGAATAATAGCTCCCTCTGCTTTATCATCCTGTTTCCCACCTTCCCTGCCTCTCAAGGAGAAGGGGTCCAGCTGTAGGTGATCCCTTACTGCCATACCTGGGCCTCCAGTGGACAGTGACTCCAGGGAGAGTCACCCTCCCCCCCACTGCCACTGGGCCCTCCCTCACGCCAGGAAGCCACTCCGAGTGATAAAACAACCAATGGGGGAAAGATGGAGGGGAAATGGGCCCTAAAGTAAGCTCCCCCATCCCTGTATCCACACCCATACTCCTCCCTCCGGTGACCAGGTCTTTGGTCATGAACCAAGATTGTTACCGGAGTGCCAGCTGCTCTCAGTTCCCTTGGCCAGTAAAAGGAAACAGTTTGAGGAGAAGGAATGTAGTTTAATTTGTAAGCAAATTGAGGTGGGCAGCAGGCGAGCATCTGAAAGACCACCGTCCTGCTCTTTGGCAGAGTGGAGTGTGTTTTTTTAGAGTTATGGTGGGGGTGGGAGGTGTGCAAGGGTCAGCTTGTCCCTCCTCGCAACATGAGCCTCTGGAGATTTCGGTTGATGCCATCTTGTTTTTGTTGTCACCTGGGGGCCAGCAGTTCTGATCTTATCTTCCCAATGATGCTCTTTTTCACTTGGAATATAAGAAAACAAAGTTTGTTAAACCTCGAGGGCAAATAAAGAAAAAAATGGGCGAGCTTACCTGTTGGTACAAAGAGACGTAGACTTTGTTGCTGCATCAAGATGAGGCCCTGGGTACTGTCAGTTTTACTATAGGCAGCAAGGGGTGCGTTTTCTGAGGAAATTTTTAAATAATGATAAAAGTGAAGTCTATCTGCTTTTTGTTCCATTAAGTCTAAATGATATCACTGAGAGAATACGCCTCTGCAGAAAATATTTTTGTTGATCTATGTTCCAGAAAACTACCAAAATACTTGTTGGGTCTTGATGATTACAACAGCGATGATGATGATGATCATGATGATCATGATGGTGGTGGTGGTGGTGGTGGTGGTGGTGGTGGTGATGATGGTGATGATGATGATATGGTGATGATGATGATGATGGTGATAATGGTGGTGATGAGGCACATTCATGATTTACCCTTTAAGAAATACTGTTTTCTACTTGGAAGTCAATTTGGAAAACTCCCAGTTATACCTTAGACTCCTTAAGCATCTGGACTCAGCCACAGAATCAAATGTGTAATGATTAATTTTATGTGTCTTTTTGACTGGCCATGGATTGGGGGCAGGGGTCCCAGATTAAACATAGGTGTTTTGGGTATGTCTGAGAAGGTGTGTCCAGATGAGATTAGTAGTTGAAGTGGTATTATCAGTCAAGCAGATTCCTATCCCCATTGTGGGCAGGCATTGTCCAATTCATTGAGGACCTGAAGAGAACAAAAGGCAGAGGATCAAGGTGTCAGGGCATGAAGGAAATCATCCCATACCACTCTGAGGCTCTGAGTCCTTCTTGGGCTGGGTGAGTAATCAAAACAACATCAGATGGTTAGCAAAGGAAAAACAATCAATTTTATAACATAACGTGTGGAGAATTTACAAGGTTGTAAATTCTAAGGAATAATGGAGTAGACCAGGTGTGTTTATCCTGTTTTAGGACCCAGGACATCAAGAAAGAGGGGTGGTGGGACTTCATCTGACAATAAATAGCAGTTACCTCACCCTTACTCTGAGATTAAAGATGAGATTTTTTATTAGAAAGGATATGTTCACTGATAACTGGATGAGACCCCCCTCCTTTCTACATTTTTCTAAGTCCTAAAATGAGGAGTAGTGACTGTTTATTCAATTAGAAAAAGGACAAAAGCTTGGGATGTGAAGATCTCTGCTTCAGTTAGGGAAGGGTGAACAACTTAGGTAAGGACAGGAACATTTCAACTTCCAGGGATTTCATTGCTCTTGGTTCAGAATACTCTCCATGTCAGAGCAGGGCATCTTGAGGACATGAGGTCTGAGAATCTTGAGGTGGTCTGATTTGGACCCCTTCAGAGGAATTCACCCTCCTTTTTTTCTCCCTCACCATTTGAGCTGGGATCTCATCTCATTTTCTGCCCAGCTGGGAGCCACACCATCTGCGCCCATGATTCTAAGACCTTCAGACGCAGACTGAATTACACCACTGGCTTTCCTGGGCCCCAGCTCACGATGGCAGATCCCTGGGCCTCTCAGTCTCCATAATTACTCTGAAGATATAGTTAGATAAATAAATAACGTGAATTGATTCTGTTTCTCAGGAGAACCCTGACTCTCACAAGTGTAAGTTCGTGAGGATTGAACTCATTCTCACTGGCTGCCTAAGAGAGTTACTGTCTCTAAGCCCTGCAATACTACATATCCCTGCTTTTAAATAGAATATGCAAAATAAATAATGGCAACTCAGAAATTTTAGGGATAAAGTAGGGCTTGCCTTACAGCAGTTTCATATGTGACTCTTTCTCTGAACTTACTCCTTCAAAAGGGTTTCTTTTATGTGCCTTTAAAGGAAATACTTTACTGTAATTAAAAAATATTCACCCTTTTTCCTTTTTTTGTATTATAATAATTACCAACCTAATTATATATACAAGATTTAATTGTTTTCACTTCTTTTCTGGCTTTATTAGTGCTTATTTATTGTAAGCTCATTTCTGAAGATAATTGTGTTGACTGGAAGGCTGAGGTCTCACAAGGCCCACCCCGGGCACAGCCCTGGCCCTGGCCACCACCCGAGCCCACCCAGCTCCTTCCTTGCCCATTCCTGCATCTCTATGAACACAAAACACATTGACTTCCTCCCTGAAACTCACCCTGATGACTCACCCATGTTTCTTTCTCCCTGAATTCTTCTAACATGTTACAGTTTCCCAAGATGGAGCCCATGACTGTTTGCCGGCTTGGATGCCTTTCTAAGACTTCTCTTTTGAAATAGAATGGAAGCCCCCAGCAAGCTGGGTTATGCTTAATATCCTTCTGCTGTGTCTCCCTCAGCACCCCTCATGGAAGGGCTTGATTGACTAAGATCCATGCTCTGCTGTACCTCCTTGAGTCCTTCCAAAGTGACTCTTTCACTGGCAAAAATGTCATTGTACTCTCATAGCTTTATATCACCCTTTTTTTTAAAAAAAAAAATATTTTATTTATACAAGAACCTGGGTACAGGCCAGATGTGGGGGAGGGGGCGTGGGGGGGTTGAGAAGATTCACCAGAGACAGAGTGGGGAGCAGAACAGGCAGATGACCAAAATACACTGCTGAGGGGAGTAGCGGGCAAGACAGGAGAGGTCTGCCGTGCCATGTGGGTATCTCCACGGCCAGCGGGGATCCAACAGGCACTGCAGAGGCTGCAGACAGTTTCACAGCACTGCGCTCAACTGCCTACGCCACCAGGGAGGCCCTATATCACCATTTTTTATCAGCATTTTCCAAAATGTTGATCTGGGTGTCCAAGTGCAACTGCTTTTCTTCCTCCTGGAACTGGCTTCAGACATTCATTCTAAAGACATGTGAGAGGAAAGGTGGAAAATCAATAGCAGCAGTTTTTTGGTTTTATCTGCAAAATAGGTACTCTTGCAACACTGAAGAGGTCCTCATTGAAGAGACATGGCAGATTCTCAGCTGTGTCACTGAAGGCCTTCCTTGTGTATATTGCCTAGCTAAGGTGAGCAGTTCACAAAGTATGATCCAGGGAACCCCCGTAAAGACCTTTCAGGGGTTTGAGGAGATAAAATGATTTTGCAACATTACCCAGTTATTATTTACCTTTTTTATTCACCCATCACATGTGTATAATGGAGTCATCCAGACCCCACGTGATATGTGGCAGCAGATATAAAAATCCAGTTGTGTTCCATTAAACCAGACAGTAAAAAGATTTGCAAAGAATGTAAAACAGTGCCACTTTTTTCACTAAATTTTTTGTTTGCTAAAAAATAGTTGTTATTCATAAAAACAGTGTTTGTTAACTTGTAACAGGATTATTATTAAGTTTAAATAAACAAGTATATTTTATATTCCTCAGTTTTAATTTTGAGTTCAGCAAATCTTGCTAGATGTACCCCACACATACAAGCAAAAAAATAAAGTTCGTAAGAGTATAAAGACCATCAAGTGTGAGAACTGCTCTCTTAGACCAAAGCAGATATTTTAAGAAACATATTTTAGAAGATCTTTTGATGCTTAGCTTCAAATCAGATCAATTTGTTGCAGTTGAACATACCAGAAATATTAATTAAGTCTGATGTTAATTCTCTCTACTCCAAGCCTGGTCTTTGGGACATCCGGACCATGAGCATCTGTTAGAAATTTAGAAGCTCGGGCCCTGCCCCAGGCCTACTGAATCTGAACTTGAATTTTCACAAGACTTCAGGTGATTTAGTTAGACACGGTGTACATGTTATGAATGCTGCTCCTCTCTGCCTTCCTGCAATGGCTGGGACCTTTTCCCAGTACTCCTGATCGCCTTTCAGTGATGTCTTCCCTGGTGAAACAGCTCCTGTGAAACACAAGGAAGCCTGGTCCCTGGATGATGAAGCCTGAATGGAATGAAACATCAGTGTGCAATTGCATTCTTTTATGATTTTGGATTTATGGAGGGGAGAGATGGGAGAAGCTCACACATGAGGTCAAGTAAGGAGAAAGGGAGAAGCAACTGTCCAAAAATGCCGGTTTTCCCTTTAGTTTCACAGATCCTCGCAAACTCTCCCTCAAGTGCTCCTATGGATATTCACCTAATCCCTCTATATTGAATTTACAAGGAAGTGACCTTTGATTTTACATGTAAATTAGGTGGTCAAAAAATCCCAAGCCATCAGAAAACATTGACAAGATTCTCCAAAGTAAAGCAACCAGTTCATCAATATGACTAGAATAATGAAAGAAATTTGGGGCTTCCCTGATGGCGCAGGGGTTAAGTCTCAGTGCTATCATTACTGAGGCCTGAGTTCAATCCAAGTCAGGGAGCTGACCCACATGGTGCAGCAGACCTCTCCTGTCTCGCCCGATGCTCCCCTCAGCAGTGTATTTCAATAGATCTGCCTGTTTGGCTCCCCATTCTGTCTCTGGTGAATCCTCTCAGTCCCTGCACCTCTGGCCTGCACCCCAGTTCTTCTAAGAATAAATAAATAAGTAAGTAAGTAAGTAAGTAAATAAATAAATAAATAAATTTAAAAAAGAAATTCCTAGGATCTGAGAAAGAAGAAGAAAAAAGGAAAATATTCTGTTTCTCGTCAAATTGTCTCATTTATTTACTCTTGATAGATAGTCATCGAGTCAGTGGGTTTTAACCTTGGATATACATTAGAATCACCTACTAGCTTTTGAATAAAATACCCATGTCTGGGTGATTGAATCAGAATCTGGTAGGGGCCAGAATGTCTGGTATATTTTAAAATTTGGGTAAGAGGATTCTGATACATAATTATTAAGAACTAATGACACATTCAAAGATGTGAGCAGATACCAAGCAACAATGAGAGGATGAGAGTGGTAAAGTGCTTCCATCTAATCCTTTAGCCTTTACCCTTTATCTAGGCCTCGGGCCTACTGGAAGATTTGAATTCGAGTCCTGTTAGGCTGATTGTTTGCCCCACTGGGAAACTTGTGGAAGATGAGGAGAATTCTGCTTAACTCCTCCATTGTGGTTTACTCCATGGTTGAGCCATGTCACTGGAACAAACACTCTGAATGGAACTAGTTTTTCCATTAAAAGATAGATTTGCCTTTGTTTTCTTAGCCCAGTAATCCAAACTCATGGGCCCAGAGATCCCTGGAGGGTAAGGGAGATATTGTAAGTAAATCAGATGCATAAAAACACCAACCATTATCTTTAAGCATGTTGTATGATTCACTCACACATGTCAGTCATTCCTTTTCAAATGCATGCATGAGCTTGATTAACAGAAAAGATAAAATTATTTAAAAGCATTATGGGACACATGATTCCTTGTATTAATTAGTTTAGAAATGATAATGGGCATGAGCTAGCCTAAGTCCCTGGAATACAGTATTGCACGAGACAGCTCTGAGTCACAGAGGTATACAGTTTAACAGATGATTGCCATCTAGTGAATTTATTGCCAATCCCATTATATCTCTCTGCAATTTATATTTAGGTGTCTGCACTTCTAGAAAAATTGCCTTTAAAGCCAATGTGTCTGCTCCCATCTCCCTGTTAGCCTGTACAAATCTGCTAAAGTGTTAATTAGCAATCCCAGGAGAGAAGTACTGTCATTCAACTGTCTGAGAATTACCTTTAGATATAGTAAACTGGCTCAAATTGGTAAATGTGATGGTTTTAGCTAAATGCAAACTATAGATTTCTCAATCTATAGTTACTCAAAGTAGAACTGTAGTCACAGTGGGTGGAGGGGTTGCTGCTCAAATCAGTTGACATAAAAATGTCGAAAACACTGATGCAGAACAATGTCATTTTATAGAGGTGGACTCTGAATTTCAGAGAGAGGCAACAACTTGTTTTAGATCCATGGTCTATTAACTCTTGGTCCTGTTTTCTCGCAGTACTGGGCTGATTTAAGAAGTACAGCAGGGTGACTTCTTAACACCCCTGCTAGTCTTTGATGATGTCCTCTGCCAAGTGACTCACTGGCAAGAGTGGTCAATGTTGTTATTATCCCAGTGTTTGTTCCATCCCTGCACAGAGTCAGGTAACTCAGGGTGCCTCCTTGTAATGGGGAGTACACTTCTATATCCAATGATGCCAGACTTTTATTGGCCAATATAATATGAACAAAAGTGATGTCCTAATGTAGCTCCAGGCCTTAAGCTTTAAGAATCATTGTGGGATTCAGCCATCCTCTTTCTCTTTGCCATGAGAATAACATATTGAAATAGGAAATTCTGTATGTTCTTATGAAAAAGACTCAAATCAGCCACAACCTGCCTACAACTAACATGTCTGTGAATGAATAGGAACTCAGCTCTGTTCTTGCAACCACCTCTGACTTTGAGGCTTTCTGTTACAGCAGCGTAACTTTGTAAAAGCTAACTATAATAGCAGGCCAGAGATCTGCAAACATTTTCTTAAAAGACGAGTTAGTAAATGTGTTAGGCTTATGGACCACATGTAGTCTCCATCACAACTGCCCGACTCTAAGGTGAAAGTAGCCACAGATTTTTTGTAAGCAAACAGGTGTAGCTGTGTTTCACTAAAACTTGATGTACCAGCACAGGTGACTGGCTGGTGGGCTGTAGTTTGCCACATCTCCTTGATTTAGGTGTGGCCAGTAAAGCTGAGTGTGATGCTTGCTCTGGCTCTGGTTAGTAGAAAGCCAAGCATTTCAGATGAAATATGAAGCCTGGCTACTTTGTCAGCCTGAGTCTTGAGAGAGACTATTAGAAAGCTGGGTGCCAGCTAATCCATGATGGATATATGGCATAACTAAGAAATAAACCTATTGTTTTATACCAGTAAGACCTGTGAGATGTTTGTTATCAAAGCATAACCTTGTCTATATTTCAGAACACAGGTCTACCTGACACTATGTAGAGAAACCCTGTCCACTACCATCCCAGTGGCCCACGTGACATTCTACATTATTGTCTTCTTAATTATGTTAAGGTTGTTGATCCTAATAATAATGTTTTTGTTATGATAATGTTTTGATTATATATGAGTGTGGTATTACTGGGGATGGGGATTGTTGCATTGATCCAATGCAACTGCAATTATTTTACAAATAGATCAATTAGCAAGCTCTTGAATATTTTCTTTTTTTTTTGAATGAGCAAGTTTTTATTCTTTCCTTTTTAAAATGGGAAAGAGGGGACACAGTGATCAGATTTATAAAGGGCTGTGACAAAATAAAAATATAAAATATTTGATTTTGTTCTTTTTTTAAAATTTTTATAAATTTTATTTTTATATTCCCCATACAATTACAACCCCCTTATTTTGACCCCAATCCCTCTCCTCCCCGCCCCCCACCCCTCACACCTCATAGAGTGTCTCTAGTTCGTAGTTTTTGTTGATTTTGATTTTCACTTTCTTATAGTTATTCATTTTCCTGGTCCCTTATTTAAGTTTTCTAGATTCCTGCTATGAGTGAGACCATTCGGTATTTTTCTTTTTCTTTTTGGCTTATTTCGCTGAGCATGATCCCTTCCAGCGCCATCCATGTTGCTGCAAACTGCATGTGTTTATCTTTTTTGAATGCTGAGTAATATTCCATGGTATATATGTACCACATCTTCTTCAACAGCATGAACTCATCTGAAGTAATTTTGATGTTGAATTTGTGGTGGACAAGATCTGTTAGCATTTGGATTCATAAAGTTCATCTTTGAAAAAGAACAAATCAGAGATCTCAGCCCTACCCCTATTTTCCCTGGTACACAGGATTTAATAATTAGACTTTCACTTGGTGCAAAAACACAAGTTCATTGAAGTCATCACCTATATAACCAGAGCAGCCTTTCTTCAACACTGTCAGGTCCAGCCAGGCCTTATGTGTGGTGACCTTGGACCTGTGGCTGCCTTTGTACACTGCCCTGCCTTTGTAGCCCTGTCTGCTTGTGGACATGGCATGGGCTGTCCCCGTCCCTCCCCCAGGCCTGTGTTGACCAGCAACCTTAATTTGTTGCCTAGTTTGAGCTTGCCAGAAACCCTCTGCCCCATCTCTGTGATCTCCACTGTTATTTTTGGAAAATTCCCAACTCACACGGGGCTCTTTGTTTCCATTCTTTTATGCCTAAGAACACATCATGGGAAAAGTAGCAGTCCTCTTGGTCTCTATAATTTCTGGAAGTAGCCACAAAGCCAAAGGCAGAACCCCTTTGTTGCCAGTCCTGTCAGCTCTCGCCCAGTATGTTCTGGGCTCCTGACACCACAGGAGGGGCTATGCCTTCCAGACAGTCCTTCTGGCATCATCTACAATTAGTCTTAGAGATTTTCTTTATAGTAAAAGTTTCTAAACTAGTGTTTTGCTCATATTGCCTTGATCTTTATATTTTTATATAAAATATAAATATATATATATATTTCTTTTCTTTGTATTGCCGTATCAAGAAGAAAATATGGCCAGAGTTACAATTGTGCTCCTCATAGTCCCCCAAAGGAAGTCAGCCCTCTCACATGGTGGTTACCAGGCAGAGGAGTGTGAGAGGACAGTGGCAAACCTGTTTATTGTGATTTCCCCAGGAAGGAAAGAGTGAGACAGAGCAAGCAGGTTTAGGGTTGAATTTGAATAATTCCAGCAGATGCCAGGGCAGAGGGACTGGTTCCAGTTCCCTGGTACCTGGTACAGTTAGGATGGGGGCACCTTGGTGCAGAGTGAGGAGTCAAAATATGGGAGGGGGCCTCCCTGGTGGTGTAAGGGGTTGGGATGCAATCTACGAAGCTATTGCCAGCCACTGCAGCACGAGTTTGATCCCTGGCCAAGGAGCTGCCCACATGGCACAGCAGACCTCTGCTGCCTCGCCCACTGCTCCCCTCAGCAGTGTATTTTAGTAGATCTGCCTGTTCTGCTCCCCACTCTGTCTCTGGTGAGTCCTCTCACCCCCTGCACCTCTGGCCTGTACCCCAGTTCTTGTATGCATAGATAAATAAATCTTTAGGAAAAACAAAAATATGGGAGGTGATTAGGGGTGTGGACTTAATCGATAACTCATGAAGTAGGCGCTGACAGGGCCTCAAAACTGGGTCAAGACAGCACAAAAAAACTAGAATACAGCTAAAACAGAGACCAAGGCACTACCTGGTGTGTAGCTGACACAATAGTTTCATGAACTAAAGTTTTGGGATGTCTCATAAGAGAGAAATGAGTGGGGTATTGAATTTAAGTCTGTTTCTTCAGGCAGAGCTTCTGAATTTGTGTCCGTATTGCTTCCCAGAAATGGACTAAGGCTTATGTCTACCTCAGGCAGGCTAAGATTGGGTGACCAGTGTTCTTTCTTCAGTTGAAGCCCTTTAGGGAAGGCTTTGAAGAAGTTGATTTTCTGTTACCACTAAGTGCAGACTTCTTTTTTTCCTACTTCACTTGCATATTGCAAAGTTGCATAATTGCATATTCTCTATAACTATTTATCATATACTCTGTACATGAAAGGGCATTTCTATTTATTTAGAAAACTTTAATTTCCATTTCATATTTTTCTACCGCACCATCCTAAATTCAATTAGTTGCGTTGCTTGCATTCAGTAGAGGTAGAACTGAATAATAACTTACAAGGAAAGTATAATTCAAATATGTATATTACTCCCTGGCTTTTATGAGTGTAAAATGTTTTTTCCTATCTTTGTAGCTTTCCTTTGCAATTTCTTTTGTGATTTCTGACATACACATCTTTGACACATATTAAATGTTTTAAAATTTAAATAATAAACCAGTTGTTCCTCATAGACAGCAACATGCTAAGCTTTATTCAGTTTTAGAATTTTATTTGAACACAATAATAAGCACTGGAAACTGTCAGCTTACTGGACTTTGGGTTGGGGATGGGTTGTATATGATATGGAGTATAGTAATACTATATGAAGTATAGTAATACTCCATATCATATGTGCACCCCAATGTACACCAAGGAAATGGGCTGATGCTGGTAATATGACTACTTGTTGAAATTTTTCTAATAAAGATGCTTTCTACTTCAGTGGGAGTTTTGCCAGTAATGTTACAAGTTGCTGTGGAAACCAGAATTAGCTTGCACAGTGTTTCTGATTTATTCTAGTGATGTTGTAAAGTCCCACATAGTGCATCACTCAGGCAGTTACTAGAATGACCATATGTCCAGAAAAGGAACAGTTTTTGAACTGTGTTTAGAGGGACCCTATGATTCTTTGGAGTTGCTTTAGAGATTCCCCAAATCATTAAAGCAGGCTCAATCATGAGACAATCAGTGAGTATTAAATCCATAAACAATTGGTGTATTATTTAAATTTTAAAAACATTTAATATGTGTCCAAGATGTGTATTTCAGAAATCACAAAAACAATTGCAAAGGAAAGCTACAAAGAAAGGAAAAACATTTTACACTCTTAAAAGCCAGGGAAAAATAAACATATCTGAATTAGACTATCCTTCCATCGGTCATCCTGTGGGAGAGAGAAAAGGGGTCAAACTGTCTTCCTAGCAGCTCTGGTCCAAGAAGGGCAGCCCCTGCAGGGCAGCCCACTTGCCTCCTTCATAGCACCCAGCCGCCCAGCCCAGAGCACCGGAGTTGCATGAACTGTTTGGAAAAATAGTTCTTTTGCTTGAGAGATTTAATAAACACAGTTCTACAGCACAATTTACAATAGCCAAGATATGGAAACAACCTAAATGTCCCAGAACAGAATAGTACATCAAGAAAATGTGGTGTACACACACACACACACACACACACACACACACACACACACACACACACAGGAATACTACTCAGCAATCAGCCATTTGTAGCAACGTGGATGGAGCTAGAAGGGATTATCCTAAGTGAAGTGAGCCAGGGGAGAAACATAAATACCCGATCATTTCAATTATAGGTGGAATGTAGAGAAGCCAAAATCAGAGAAAGCCAAACTTTAAAACTGACCCTCAAAATCTGACCGTAGATCTGAGGTATCCAGGAAGGCAGAGGGGAAAGGAAGAAAACGGTGGGAAAGAGAGCAGAGTGGACTAAGGTGAAAGACTATGGGTGCTTTGGTGGTGGGAAAATTATGGTGACCACACCTCAGGGGAGAAATCCTGAATCGTCAAAAAACAAGCATGTAAATAATGATATATCTTAATAAATAATTTTTTTAAATAAATGAATTTTTAGACCAGAAATTACTGGTTAGCAGAAGGGGGGTGGGTAAATTAGACTGAGGGGGCAAATGTATGATGAAGCATGGAATTGGACTTTTAGTGGTAAACACAGGAATTATACACAGGTGCTAATTTATAATGATGCACACCAGAGGCCTGTATCATAAGGTCATATTATTTCAGTAAAAAAAAAAGTTTAAATATTTCTTCCTTCTTTAATAAAATTCCTTATGATAGATTAAAAAAGAAAACACTGCTCTAGTATCCTTTATGAGAAAAGAAACTGAGAATAAGAATAATACTCATTTTGAATAAATAATTCCTTAACACCTTAGGACCTATGAAATCTCTGCTCTTACACAGCTATAATTTAGTCCAAATACTTTGGAGCAATACTATAATTCAGTTCCACACAAGGAATAGTGTTTTATACACAACAGATTAGCTTTGCACCACTCTGGAGGTTTGGTTACAGAAAAATCCAAAGGACTTGTTTGTGTTCTCTCACCCGCAAAGCTACCGTATCGCCCAGATTTCAGAGCTCTGGCCTCTCCAGCACCTGCCCCAGTGTGCATCATTTCATTTCACAAGGCTACTTTGAATTGTGTTCTCTGTGTAGTGTACTTACGTGCTGCATCTGAGCAGACTCCAGAGCCTGCTTCTCAAACTGGGGTTGCAGAGCAGCCCATTTATTTATTGTTGTTTTATTACACTGGACTTTAGTGCCTTCAAAAAATATGTGCTGCATACACTGCACAACCCGAGGGGGCACCACGTGTGTTGTGATCACACTGTGTTCTAGGAAACTGGGTCCCTTCACAATGCAGTCACTGCGGGCAAGGCCCTCTCCGGAGCCTACAGATCCAAGCCTGGGCTGCATCTGACTTTGAGATCTCTGCTAAGTGACTGCATTGATTTCAGTAGTCAGTAGGGCATTGACTTAGATCCAGAAGAGATAGGATGGTTTTTAAACTTCTTTATTTCAAAAGTTGATTCGTTGTTAAGTCAGTTAATTTTGTGGGGTTCCAGTTTGTTCTTTTGTCAAATAGGACCCGTAATGTCTATTTCACAGGGATTGTTGTGAAGAACTTTTATACCCTGCTTTGTTCAAATGAGGCTGTGTAGACATCTATAAAATACAGCCGGATGACATCAATTAAAAGTAGAAGAGGGAGAAAAAGTGCCATGTCTGGATCTGCATGTTTGCTGGGAGCACGCAGCAGATTTGCTTCTGTGCTTTCTGGCAGCCAAGGGAAAAATAGGAACTTTGATCATTTTCTTTAATCAGAGTATTCACAAGATCAGCGACAAAACTAGCAACTTAGGGAGAAAAAAACCTCTTCCAAATACCTTAATTAAAGGAGATGGCTCTCAAGGGTCTGCATAGAGAAAATACTGCATAATACAACCTACAATATCTCCTACAAAGAAAGGTTGCAAACTGGCAGCCCATAGAGGTCAGCTTTTTCAGGGGCTTGGTTTTGTTTTGCTTGGTTTGGATTTGATGTCTAAAAAATTTGATCCAATACTTTAACAATCAGTAGATTAAACAAAGGAACTATAAAGCTTATTTGAAAAAAAATCAGATGATCAGCAAAGTAATAGATCTTAAGTGTTCTTATTAGAAGAAAAAAATTGTAACTAAGGTGACAGATGTTAACTAGAATTATTGCAATGATTATTTCTCAATGTATACAAATACTGAGTTATGTTTTCTACCTGAAGCTAATATGTTATTGTTAATTATATTTCAGTTTTAAAAAATCAGATGTTCTGGTAGCATGGAATGGACTTGCATGCCAAAGATAGTGGCACATAATAGCAGCTGCTTTTTTTATGTAGCACTGTGATTTCAGGTTTGCATAGACCCCACCATTCCCTAATGCCTTGCTTCCTATATTATATTACCTGCTTGTTAACCTAGGCAACTCGTATATTGACTAATCCTTGTTGTGGGTTCAACAATAAGTTTTATCCTTGAGAGGACAGGCTGAAGTGTAGAAGTGTGGAGTGCTGTTGCTATTAATATTCTAAAATTAGGTCACTGAGTATTAAAAAAAGTGCTTAATGAAAAAGAGTTTGAAATAGTTAACAAATCCATGAATCTCTAAAAGAACTCTTTCCCTAGCTTGTAGCTTACTCAGGGTAACTGTTCCATTTATTCATTTATTAAATGAAAATTTAAGATTTCATTTAAATATTCACATAGCTGTATATTTTTAGAGAACAGTGTTATAGCAAATATATATTTCATGTATGCCTTTGCATGCTAAAAGTATGATTGATAAACTGTCTTATATGGTTATAATAGTCATAAAATATTATTTTAGCTGAATTCTGTAAGGTTGGTATTTCAAGCCAGAGTTGAGTTCACCTTTGACTTCTAATATTCATCGAGTTTGATAAGATGTTTTCAGCACTGAGCTGCTAATACTCTAGAAACATAGTTTGAAATGAAGATGTTGAATGGGACTTTTCCAATTATCAGAAGAAATTAATGCTCCAAAGTTGAAAATGAGTGATAATTATCTAGTGCTCTAAAATGGGGTGCTAGGCATGTAAATAAAAGATGTCAAAATTGGTCTAGTAACTCCCTGCCCCATCACAGCTCTAGCCTACATGCAAGACAAGGAATGATTCAGGAGATGGAAGAGTTGCGGGCCTTGAAAAGTGCTGGGACACTTCCCCTCTGTGACCATGGACAGAGGAGGAGAGGACCTCTGATCTAGAGTTTGGGGTAATGATGTCTCACAAGGTTGGCATCTCACTCCCCAGGCCATCCCTGCTGAGCTTTGTCCAGTCCCATCAGAGTGTACCACAATGAAAACTTTGGGGGGTGTGATTATAGAGACAGGGGCCTGCATTCCATGTAGAGAATTTGGGAAGTTGCTAAGGAGCCCATGAATGTGAGACACAGGGAGAGGTGTCAGCAGTGGTGAGCTCGACTTCCGCCAGCTGACCGTACCGCGGGCAAGGCAGAGAGCTGAGTGATTATTGCTAGTACCTTGCCTGGGAGGTAAGGTCACCCAGGCAGTGGGCCCAGAGTGTGAAGTATAAGCCGAGGAGGTGGTTATGTATTTGTGGGGGTGGGAGGGGACAGTCAGTCAAGTGTTTTATCAACCTCTTTAGGGAACTGGGCATGAGGAGTTCTAGGTGAGCCTCTGAAGAATGTACAGGTGCACCCCATGAAAGTACTAAGACTTGATTGTTTGCCTCACAAAGACAACAACTTTGATATCAAGAAAGAATTACAAATAGCATAAACTGATGTTCAAAGATACTCAGCTCTAACCCCCAGCGCCCCCTCCCCACACACACACTCACAGTGATGTCATTTCCCTTGTGTTGACCCTAGAGGAGCAACAGTGGCAGGGTGATGGTGGGGAGCGCAAAAGAGGTGGCTGAGAATGAGAACAAAGGCTGCGACCCCCTCCCCACTACAGGTCAGGCAGCATGCCCCTGGAAGAGGGAAGCTTTGAATTGGCCGAGACTGAAGTTCTGCTGTGAGGTCACTGCACCTTTAATAAATGAGTGTGTCTTTATATTCCACAAAGACTGTTCATATAAGTGAAAGTGACTGAAAAGCAATGGAGCCTCCAGAGATGCTGTTCAGCTACAGGGAAGGGAAATCCAACAGCACCAAATATAGTGATGGGAGAAAAATGAAACCATTTCTCAAATTCCCACCATTTGATAGACTGGTTGGAACACTCAGGCGTTATTTGATAGGATTCTAATATGAATCTTTTCACTTGGAGGCTTCTTCTGTTGCCATCTTGCATGTCTTATAACCATTTGGGTGGGGGGGAGGTAGGGTGGGAGTTTCCTGTTCAAAAGCCAAAAAGTCAGCATCATATTCTTCTAAGCTTTCCTCAAAAATATTTTCTCTTACAGTTGAATTAAAGCAAATTGTCTTGGTTAATTAGTGTTGAAGGGGAATCTATTGTAGAGATAATTTTTTGAGTCACGATACCTTCGTTAAAAACTCTGTTTTGATTTTGATCTTCAGTCTTGGTGATTTCAATGAGGTTATTAAATTACCATAACTTCACATTCTGGAGAAAATGGAAGTTAACCTGAAACATGTTGAATCTCTTCCTTTATTGTGGGAGGGTCATGAGAGCCTTCTAGCTTTCCCAGGTTAGGGAAGGTCAGTCAGAGCTTCCTCCTTGTCCTTGCATGACGTTTCCTCTGGGGGTGATGGTGGCCAATAAGGCAGTGACACTCACAGTGCGACAAACTGTCAAACTGGCCCCCTCAGAGATGTCACAGGAGTGTGTAAGCGAGCACAGGCTGTCATAACAAAATCCCAGACTGGGTGACTTCAACAACAGAAGTTTATTTTCTCACAGCTCCAGAGGCTGGATGGCCAAGGGGAAGGTGGTCAGGGTTGGCTTCTGGTGATGCCTCCCTTTCTGGCTTGCCTGCGGCCACCTCCCCACTGTGTCCCCTCACGGCCTCCTTTCTGTGGACATGGAGATAGAGCACAAATGGACTCTGGTCTCCCTATTCTTGTAAGGACACAAGTCCTATTGGACTAGGGTCCCATTTAGCCTTAAATCACCTCCCTAGAGACCCTCTCTCCAAATATGTTGGGGACTAGGACCTCAACATGTGAATATGAGGAGGACATAATTCAGACCTTAACAGGAAAGAGAGTCTTCCAAGTTTCCTCTTCTTAGAGTTGACATTTCTGAAATGTATACAGAATTTCCAAATTTAGGAAATTTCTAGAGCCAATTGCTTTTATAATTTTCATTCTCTAGTGACTAAAACCCAAAAAAAGACTAAACAAAACTGGGCTTTATTTTTTTATTGCTCACACAGCACATGACTATGGGTCTAATTTGTCTGCGGCAGCCTGTCCAGGGACCGTGCTGGCAGATCTCTGTCCTCTCCCACAGCCCTATTTTCCACCATATTGCCTCCTCCTCAGGCGGGTCCTCTCCATAAGGTGGCACTGAGGACCTCAGTCACACCAGGTTGACCTAGTCATGAGCATTTACATCTTTAGAAGGAAAGAGAGTCTCTCCCAAGAGTTACCTCTGACTGTTCTGCATAAGGTGGGGACACTCACTGGTAGCTTGGACCCCAGCAGATTGAAGAGGACCAGCTCTTGAGAGAGAGGATTCTAGGTATATTCAACTCTAAGACATGCCACAATCTTCCCTTCTAAATTTCTAAGACGATTTTGTAACTTCTATAATATTATAACTGATAGTTCAGAGAAGGTCCAAATTAGTTCATCCTTATCATACTCTAAGAGATTCTATTTTAAGAGAATCTTTTAGAAAGTCATTAGAATCTTTTAGAAAGTCAGTTCCTGTCATGTTAACCTTTGCAGGTGTCTGCAGACACAACCCTTCAGATTACACAGTCTTGTCACCATCGGCAGATTTGGCTCCAGCCTCACTAGGCTGTTCCTGGATGGCCTTCAGCTCTGCCCTCCCCTCCAACCTTCCCTTCTCTGCTCCCTTCTGCAGATGTGGTGTAGCCACTCTCAGGTGGAAGCAGGTGCCTGAGCCCTCACCTGAAATTCTTGAGGTCAGTTATATTTCCAGTTTTAGAAAGGTCACAGTATACTGGCCTGTATACCCTATATACAGGTCCTCCTAGCAGGGTTTGGAGCAGCACCCAGAAATCCAGCTCCAAATTTCTGCAATGCAAATATAAGTGTTCACACTAGGAACAAAGGAACTCTAGCGACCTTACTGGGGTACAGATCAGGTTTGGTCATCAAATGAGTGGAGAGAGAGATTTGCCTGCAGGACTCTTTGTATTTCAGAAGTGTAAACAAGGATTCCTGGTCTGTACTTGCTGGTACAGGGTAGATGCTCATAATTACCTCTGTTGGATTCTCAGTGGCTCTGACTGGTCTCCATGAAATTTAAAACTCAAGAAACATTTTCACTTAAAGCAGCAATTGCCAATGTTAAAAATATAAAAGTATATCTGTGTGGGTGGCTAACTATAAAGAACAGATTTTATGCCAGTGTCTTCACGTTGAGAGATTCCTGGGGGGCAAAGAGGTAGAAAGCCACTGTACTTGAAATTAAGTTTTTATGTATTCATTTCTTTAAAGTACCACTTACTATCCGAGGAGAGGCTGTTACTAAGTGAAATGAGGTCAACAAGGACTTGCTGGGGGCTCTCCTTTACCAGCAACCCTCGGGGATGTCACAACAGGGCTTTCCAAATCTTTTGTATTTGAACTTAGGAATTAGAAACACTTACCAGGAGTGATAAAAACTTGAGCATCAAAAAATAAATTAGTTTACCACTTGGAAACATGGAGTCCAAGAGAATTTTCAAGTTTACAAACTCAGTCTCTGCCAGGGAGTGCAGAGGGCAGAGTCAATTCTAGCTTTGCTAATGTTCTGCCAGCTTGTGTCAACCATTTACCATCATGGTATCTCAGTTATCCCATCTGTCAGCTCGAAAAGACTTTGATGTATTTCAACATATCATGTTTTCAAGAACTTCTCAGCGATACATTCTGGAGCTTGGCAAATGTCATGGGTGAATTTGATGCACTTCGCTCTGACACCTCCCAGAAGGCAGCTGGAGGAGGGGCTTAGAGAACCTCCTAGAAATTCCAGATGATCATGTGTAGCTGCCAGGGGTGTGTGTGAACAGAACTGGGGACAGCTGTCTGATTAGAATTGTGGAAATGTAGCTTTCAAATACTCTGTGTGAGGACTTTTTAGGGTTGGCCATGTGCATGTGAAATGTCCCAATCTGGAAAACATGTTTGGATTGGTAAAATTAGTGGCATTTATTATGTTTGGGTAGGATGGTGGCACAGGACTCAGCATCCTGGCATAAATGCAGCATCAGGAGACTGGCATGCCAACCAACTCTGTCAGCAGGGCTGTAGTTGGGGTCTGAGCCCTCTAACCCCATGTCTCTCCCTGCTGGGATATGCCACCTGTCTTAGCCATGGCCCTGCTGGTTTAAATGGAGCATTCCTTGCTGGGTGCTGGTCAGTATCCTGGAGGGCAGGAAAACCTCATGGGAGCTATAGACTGACTGCTACAAGACTGCTTGCTTGTTACATGACAGACCATTCAATCTCTCTCCACTAGTGGTGAAGTTTCCAGAAGCAGAACTTAGAATAACTCCCTTTCCACAACTAGTACCATCACACCCACCACGAGCTACCAAAGGCTACTCAACTGCCAAAAAGAAACTCGATCCTCACCAAGCCAAATCCTGGCTTGCCCAGTGTCACTACTGTAGCTTTATTTATTGAAGGTCCTTTCTCCTTTGCCTCCTTCCCAATACCCCACTCACTGTTTACACACTTACCTCCCTCCCTATCCTAGAGTCCCATTCCACCCTCTCTACCTTCTCCCCAAGCTGTCTGTGCAGTCTCTCTTTTCTGTTCTGTCTAGCTCCCAGATATCCCCATAGCTTTCCCCAACTGCTGCGGGCTCTGGACCTTTTCTTTCTCTGAATTTCAGTCATACTACTTTTTCTGGAGTGTGGGGGATAGAGTGCATCTTAATACTAGCTGCTCTGCTCATCTACACTCTATAGCAAACTACCCCAAAGTTTAATGACTTAAAATAGTCAACATTTCATCATATCGTATCTCAGTTTCATGGATCAGAAATAATGGCAGAGCTCAACTGGGAGTCTTTTGCTCCTGGTGCCATCAATCACAGTTACTTGGTGATTTTGGTTGGCAGATGGATGACTTGGAGGGCCCAGGGAAACTTCGCTCACATGCCTGGTGCCTGGATGGGCTTGGCTGGAAGTCCTGCTCAGAGGGACTGTCACTGGTACACCCACACCGACACTTGGTGACATCAGACTTCTTGTATAGTCACTGGCTTTTGCAAGAGTGAGCATTTCAAAAAAGAAAGTGGAAGCTACTGGCCTCCAAAGTCTGGGTTCAGAGTCACTTCTGCCATATTCTAATGGCCTAGAAGCTACAACATTCTCCCAGTTTTAAAGAAGAAAACCTAGACCACCCCTCTCAGTTGGGTGGAATAGCAGAGTCACCACCATATCTAATCCACCATACTTGCCTCCTGTGTCATCCAACTTTCTTGAGTATTAGCTGTTTTCTCCTAGGTTGTCTCATAAATTTGTGATACCTAGGGTAAGTTTCAAGTAATATTAATTGAAATGAAAAGAATTAGAGGAAAGAAAGTTTCTCCCACTGACTCCTTTCTTAGGAAGTATTAGGGCTTTTTGGTGTGATTTGAGGATACCTCTTCCAATCTCATATCTTGGGCTCAGACCTAAGCTGGTTGTCATTTCTGGATTTCTTCCCAGCCTTCACCTTGGGGATGTGGAGCACTGCTCTTTCTACACAGAGCTCATTGTGTCAAGGCTGAGCCTGAGCAGTTCTCACTGCCAGGTTAACTAGAGATTCATTTACTGGCCCTGCCCCAGGCCCCATATCATAGCATCTTAAGCCAGGGACCAGCAAAAGATGGTCTGCAGGCCAAATCCAGTCTGCCACCAGTTTTCATTTAGCTCATGAGCTAGAGGTCATTTAAATGATTTGGGACAAGGTGGTAACTGAACAGTCGACTGTGATCCAAAGTAATAGGTACAATATCATTTTGAGAGGCAGAGAGAACAAGAGAACATTCACATAATGTTTACTATAATATCCTGTTATAGTTGTTTTATTTTGTTATTTTTTAAATGACTGTGAAAAATCAGAAAGGGAATGTTTATGACACATGAAAACTCTATGAAATTCAATTTTTTGTCCATAAATAAAGTCTTACTGGACCTCAGCCATCCTCAGTCATTCATGTTTTATCTACAGTTGCTTTTATGTTACAAAGACAGGAACAAATAGTTGTAACAGACTGCACTGTGACCCTCCAAATCAGCAATATTTACTGCCCTTCTTTTTACAGAACAAGTGACATTTTACTGATCCGGCCTAAAAACAGTTGCATTTTCCCAAGCTGGACTGCAGACTCAGGGTCACAGCAAAAACAGAAAGAGTCGCTTGGGATTGGTGCTGATGTGACAAGGGGAAACATACAAACCTTTAGGAGTGTTAGCAATGAATATTTTTCTTTTGGTCATTTCAACTCCATGGAAGCAAATGAGAGAAGAATGAAAGACTTCTGTTGTTACAATAGCCCTTCAAGTTGAAAAACCTTCTTTCAGACAACTGTGTATTCCTGATGCTTAAAAATGTATAAGCAAAAAAAGGTTTTTTTTGTCCACATATCCAATTAATTCCTGCCCTGAAACATAAAATGTTTATACCTGTCATTATAGCTTCCAGAGTCACTCATATTCATACACACACAAACACACACACACTCATGTAGTACCTCATAAAACATATCAGAAAGATCCCACTTAACTTTTAGGAGTGAAACTTTTCCCCTAATTGCTCTACAAAAGGTTTTAAATATATTTCTATATTGAAAGTTGCTAATCATGCAGGCCTGTCCTGTAGACAGTGTTTCTTATCCGCAGGGCATTATAGGAGGTACTCATCTGAAATAGCCCACTCCAGTTCCAGGTGAGCAGGACTTTCCAGTACAGCCCGGGGCATTTGGGACAAGGTGGTATCTGAAAATGGCTTTTGACCTGAGGGATGGTATTGGGAGTTTTCTGTTTTCTTTCCCTCTTCTGTGCTATTTTTTCCTCATACATTCCGAGGCAATTTTAGAGTTCCTCACACAGTTGATAGGCAGTGAATTTTCTCTCATGGGCGGCTCCACTTGAGGGAACGCAGGGCACACCCCGCGATATTTTCCTTGCTTCCGTCCACCCCCTTCCACAGCAGTGGGAGAGATGGCAGCCCTGTGTGCGGTACCGGCCCCCAGGCATGGTTTTTCAGTCACTCTCACCCAAAATAGGATTTCATTCACCAGTTACTGTAAGTTACTCATGACTTCTAATAGTCTTGGCAGCAGTGATTCATTTACCCTTGACTCAGAGAGGAAAGATTTTAGGTGAGGAGGGATAATGGAGAGAGGGGCGGTGGGCAGGCAGAGCAGCTGTGGCCACATGCCTCCCCTTTGAGGCCATGTCCGCTCTCAGGGGACATGCTTTGTACCAGGAAATGTGTCCCCTCCTATGTTACTCTGGTCAAGTCTTACAGCAATGCTGTAAGTAGACATTATGGAGACAGGTTCAGAGAGGTTAAGTGACTCACCCAGTGACGTTCAGCTGATAATAAGATCAGGTCTTCATGGGCTGCTTCAGCCTTCTCCATTTCAGTAACTGGCAGTGCCATTACTGATGCTCGTGATAAACACCTTGGTGTCATTCTGTGTCTCCTGTCTTGCTCTTGCATTCTTCTTTAGTCCAGTCATAGCTCCCCTTATCAGGTGCTTCAGTTAACTGTCAACTGTGATCCAAAGTAATAGGTACAATAACATTCTGAGAAGCAGAGTGAACAAGAGAACATTCACATAATGTTTACTATAATATCCTGTTATCATTGTTTTATTTTGTTATTTATTGTTAATCTTGTACTCTACCTAGTTTATAAATCAAACTTTATCATAGGTGTGTACGCTTAGAAAAAACGTGTGTGTGTGTTTCAGTCCTATTCATGGGGTTAAGGATCTACTGGGGATCTTGGACCCCAGTAGATAAGAGGAATCTACAGTATACCTAAATCTATCAGCCTTGCCACTGCCATTCTGTTCCAAGCCACCACCTTCTGTCTCCTGGACAGCTGCAATAGCCTCCAATCTGGTCTCCGTGCTTCTTCCCTGGCTCCCCTAGTCAATTCCCAACATGCAGGCAGGTAGGTCAGATCAGTCTCTTCATTGCAAATTCCATTTCATTCTAAATAAAAGCAGAAGTTTTACAGGGCCTACAGCCTGCCTCCAAATCCCATTGTCCCTATGGCCTTACCTGCTGTTGCTGCTCATGGCTACCCAGCCACACTGGCTTCCCTGCTGTCCCTGAGTGGGCAGGGCCTTTGCACCTGCTCTTCCCTCTGCCTAGAGCATTCTTGTCTCAGAGAACTGCATGCTTTACTCTCCAACCCTCTTCGTGTCTTTCCTGAGATGATGCCTTTTCTATGACCATTCTGTTTAAAAACCTTTCCCACTCCTTCCCCCTTACTCAGCATTGTATATTTCCTACATCTGCTTTACTTCTCTCTGTTACACTATTCATAATCTGACATACAGCACAATGTATTCAAGTCCTTGTGTTTTGTCTGTCTTTTCCTGGAATGTCAGCTCCTAGAGGGATAACCTCTGTCTGTGCTGGTCAGTGTGGGTCCCCAGTATCTCTCCACATACTAAAGAGAAGAACATGACTGACACAATATTAGGATTTGAAATCCAAGCCTCTCTCTTCTTCCCAGATTCCCACAATTCAACTGCTTAATTTTTATATGATTACATTGATTTAAAAAAAAAAACAAACAGCCAGTTTCAGGAACTAGCTAAAGGATTTATGTACGGGAGGGGAAATTGTCCTGATATCTGAAATCCATCTGGACTTTGATAATCTATGACTACAAAGGCTGATTTCATGATCAGAATTTATTTCTGTGTCACAGAGAATCGGTTTTCCAGATAAGTGTCCTTGTGCTATGGATGTCACCCTCTTGGTCCTCAGCTTTCCTGTCTGTAAAATATGCAAGTTTGGTGCACAGTCATTCCTCTTCTTTCCACATCAAACTGGATACCTTTTGATCCACTAAGTTAAGCAAAACAATCTGTTCCTTAGTTTGTATTGTCTCCTCCCGAATGTATATCAAAGACTTCAGTTCTCTGAAAACCAGAACTAAGTTTTCTCTTTCTTGGTTTATTTCTTCACAGTCCCAGATATACAATCCTGTCCTCGGCTATAGGTGAATATGACTTGTTAACACAACTAAAGGAAAAATTGTAGTTGTTACTGAACTCTCCCCTAGATTGAAGTCTGAGAAATTCATTCTAAGACCCCTGCTGCCAACATCAGAGGTCACTGCCCTGGATGCACAGGCATGGGCACTCAGGATCTGGGCACTTGGGATCTGAGCAGGCAGGGCCTAGGCACTCACAACCTGGGAACACAGGGCTTGGGCACACAGGATCTGGGCACACAGAACATGGGTACACAGGCCTGGGCACTCAGCACCTGGGTACTCATGATGTGGGCACTCAAGACCTAGGCACACAGCCCTGGGCACTCAGAACCACAGTCATCCTAATCAATACTTCTGTTTGGTAAAGTTAACATTGCACTAGGCTCAACATTCCAGTCTATCAAGAAGTATTAGAATTCTGGGAAATCATCCAGTGGGGAATCTTATTGTGGCCTAAGGTAAGATTCTGAGTTCTAAAGATCCCTTAAATGAAGGAATGAGGTAAAGATACTGACATGGCTTGACGAAGGTTGAGGAGCTATTGTCCATTATGTAAGATTAGAGGAAAGTGCATATAAAAAAGCAAACACCAGTCAGTGCCCTGAATCCATGGCCTTAAAGAGACTAAGATATTTGAGATAATTGAAAAATGAGATTTTTTTTAAATGTATATTATTTCAATATATGATTTTATAGATAACAGTACAAAATATTCCTTCCTCCAAAGGAGTAGATCTGCCTTACTTTTAGAGAGAAAATAAATATTATAAGAAACTTGCTTGCCCTCCCTCCCAACAAACGCGCACACATACACACAGTTTCATCTTGATGCAATTCCAGATAGCTTTAATTGAATGCATCGAATATGGGTTTAGTCCCTACTGTGTAAACTACTCCATAGGGAAATTAGAGGATAAAAATATAAAAGAGTATATATGTACTGCCTTCAGGAAATTTACGTTTTGAGGGAGGAGAACACAAAAAGTTAGCATTTACACACCAAAAAAGGTTGCAAGTGAAATGTTGTGCAGGGAGAATGCAGCAGAAATCTGGAAAGATTACCTGGAGGAGGGACTGGAAGAGGAGATGAAGCAAGTGAGGGTGATTTAGATTGCGTTCCCTTATGCTGCATGCTCCTTTCAAAATGCTCTTGTCTGCAAGATTTCAGCTCACGTGCAATTTTTCTGGCACTCAGCCATCATCAAAAGTGAGATTCATGCCCACAGTGTTGGTCCATGGAAAAGAATGAGACTGGGTGACAGCCAGAACAAATGGAATCCTCTAGGGCAGGAGAAAAAGAAAGACAGGAAACGAAATGGCATCCTCCCAGGAACTGCCGATAGGAAAGGATGGGAGAGAGGACCACTGGCAAAGACTGTGATGAGTTGTTCATTGTCAACTGTCCAGCCTTTTCAAATGTCACCCGAGGACACTGCCACAATTAGCATGCAACCAGACGCACACAATGACTACACATTTTGGCTTGGTTGGCAGCAATAGTTGAGTCTTAAACAAAAGCAGTTTCAGTTTCAGATCTTGTGCCAGGCTTTCAGAAAAAGAGAATAAATTAGGCTGCTGTGACAAGCTGTTCCATTGTAGCGACAATAGTTTGGACTTCCAACACTGCCTGTCAACTGGTCTCAAAATACATCTTCATTTAATGTTGGAAGTTGATCCTTAAAGAACTTTACAACACATCGAAGGCCATGATTTCTAAGGTTCGTGTAGTTGCACTTCATGCTACCCCTCATTCTGCCACAGTAAACACTTTAGTGCCCCCAAAGTTAAGTAGAATACTTTTTTTTTAACTTATGTGCTGTGGACATATTTCTTTAAGGACTGAAAAAAGACATAGGACCTTAAGGCTTGCAATTAAGCTCTGTCAACATTTATAGACCACCTGCTGTATGCCAAGCATTGTGCTAATTGATGAACGAAGACGTGTTGGAGGAACAATGTGCACCAAGGTGGTTTCCAGTGCTGGAGAAGTAGGGTCAACAATGTGTTCAGAAGGTCAGGAGAAGGGGAGGCTGTGCTTGTGATAGGGTGAGAAACTAGTGGGTCCATTCTCCTGTTTCCTCCATTGTATACATGACCAGGTGTCAAAGGAGCTAGTTGCAGAATGGTGCCACATCCTCCAATAAGAGCACAGCATTTTAACATGTGATAGATCACATGGCATATTCTCAACTTTATTGGTTGTCTGTGCTGCTGTAACAAATCATCACAAACTCAGTGGCTTAAAGCAACTCAAATTTATTCTCGTACATTTCGGGTCAGAGTCTGACACTGAGGTGTTGGTGGGGTGTGTTCCTTCTGGGGGCTCTGGGGAGAATGTCTTCTTCTCTGTTATGGTCTGTAGAGGCTGCCAACATTCCTTTGTAGACGGCCCCCTCCCCCTTCAAAGCCAGCAACAGTGAGTCCGGTTCTTCTCACATCATTTCACTCTGAACTTTTTTGCCTTCTTCCCTTTTGTAATTGCATTTCATAATTACAAGGCCTCTCATCATTGCATTGGGCTCACCTGGATAATCCAAACAATTGCCCTATTTAAGGAGAGCTGATTAGCACCTTCCTTCCATCTGTGACCTTGATGCCTCCTCTGTAGAATGAATGGGGTGGGTTAGAGGTTCTCAAGCCCCTTTCTGCTTCTAGCTTTCCTTGGCCCTCTACTAAGAAATATACTGAAAGTGGAGAAAAGCTAGCTCTTTGATAAAGTACTACCATCACTCCAGCATCAAAATGTTAGAATAGTGTAGAAAATGCCCAATACACAGCTCAGTGATTCTAGCCTTTTTCCTCCTGGCCCAGCCCTCACCTGGGCCTGCTGACTATCATAAACGGCTTCCACCTCAGTCTTTTTTTCCTAAGCTGGAAATTATGCCAAAAGAGTAACTCCAGAGAATTAGGTGAATTAGAAATAAAATCATGGTTCTACAGTTGAAACGTGGCTTTAAGAAAATCGATTTGGAGATGTATGAGGTCACTTATAATTGAAAGTGAGCATTCTAGAGGCTTGAGAAGGTTGATTCAAGCTTTCAAAGCTTGCATTATGGGTAAGAAACCTGATCCTGAAAAGAAAAATAGGTATGTGGGTCATTAGACAACCTCCTCTCTCACTACTTTTTTCCTTTAATCAAAAAACTATACATATGCAAGTAACTGGATCACCCCTTCTCTCTCTTTTTTTTCCCTTTAATCACAACTGAGAGGAAAATTTCCAGCTAGGCATTAAATTGGGTCAACAGCTAACACAGCATGAGTATAGACAGCAGGGACAGTAAGTGGTTTATACACAGGAAATAAATGACACTGTGCAGCCAGCATTGATAAGCTGTTGAATAGTGCAAGGGACCTACTAAGATTTAAAGTAATAAGAGAAGAGATATGGTTACCAGCAGCTGGGAAACATCCCTGCTTCGTGAAGGCATTAATTTCACTTACTGGCTTCTAAATGTCTCAAGTATAATCTCTCTTGGTTAGGAAATGTCACCTCTGTAGTTACTTAAAGAATGGCTTTGGGTTACTATAGACAGATCTAAAAACATAAAGTATGGCAGGTACATGGAGTTGCATCTACTTGCAAAAGCGATCATGGATTCAGCTTAAGAAGAAAGTATAGAAAAGAAGGCCTTAACCCTGGTACATGCAGGTAGAAGTGGAATTTCTTCAGGAGTTAAATAGAAACATTGCCTAACTGCACAAAAAGGGTGTTCTCTGCTCAAGTGTAGAGACTATTTGGAACCATTTATTGCCACTAACAGCAATTGTTTCTCATCATGAAGCAGCTAACTTTGAACTAGGACAGCCCACACAGCTGGTGCAGTGTCCAAGTCTGAGATCTGAGATGGTAAGCCTTCCTTCCCATGCCACACCCCTTTAGGGGAGTACCAGAGAATCATTTTCCGCAGGCAGTCCTTCAGACCTACTTAATCTGAAGGTGAGTCCTGGTTCATCTCATCACACTCCAGTGCAACAGGAACACAGGTGCATTTCCAAAAATCTATGCCCTACCAGTGCTGCTTCTCAAACTTGGGGTTTCTGCTCCCTAAAATCATTGACCACACACATAAGGTAGCGAAACCCAGCACTCTAGACCTCCCACTGGTTCCAAGTGACTCCAAAGGCCATGAAAGTCACTTCTCTTTAGATTCAAGGCTTAAAACAATAGATACAGGCCTCCCAGGTGGTGCAGTGGTTGAGCGCTGGGTTGCAAAGCTGCCCGCAGCCTCTGCAGGCCGGTTCAATCCCCGCCGCCGGGCGAGGGTCCCACATGGCGTGCAGACCTCTCCTGCTCCCGCTTCCCCTCAGCAGTGTATTTCATCAGTCTGCCTATTTCTGCTCTCCCCTCTACTCTAGTGAATTCTCTCATCCTCCCTTGCTTCTGACTGTACCCATTGCTTTTATAAATAAATAAATAAATCTTTAAAAAAAAATAGATACAATCCTGGCCCTCAATAATGTCCAGAGCTCATGTGTATGTTACCTTATGTGGCTAAGGAACTTTGCATATGTAAGTAAGTTAAGGATCCTAAGAGGGAGATAGAGAGAAAGACAGACAGACGGTATATAGAGATTTCTTAGGAGGAATTTGCTCATGCAATTGTGGAGGCTGACTAGTCCAAAGATCTGCCATGTGAATCAGCAAGCTGGAGACCCATGGGGTAATTCAAACTTGGTGATCAGCACGTTCAAGATCCAGAAAGAGCAAATACTTTAATTCAGGTCTGAACGTAGGGAAAATGAATGTTCCTGCTAGAAGGCAGTCAGCCATCAAGAATTCCTGCTTATTCAGGGGACAGTGGGCCTTTGGTTCTATGCAGGTCTTCAGCTGATTAGATGAGGGCCACCATGTCAGAGAGAGCAATCTGCTGTATTCATTCTATCAATTTAAATGTAAATGTAAAATCATCCAAAAGTCACCCTCACAGAAAAACTCAGAGTAATGTTTGACCCAACATGTGGGCACTCTATGGCTTAGTTAATTTCATGGACCTAGTCAAGTAGACCCATAAAATTAACCATCACATCACAGTATAAAGAATCTGTTCACTGGAGTAAAGTCAGCCTTGCCATAGTGGTCACCCTTTCATAACCTCCAGCTTTTCAATGTAATATGGAAGCAATATATATTTTTTTAAAGATTTATTTATTTATTTATACAAGCACTGGGTACAGTCAGAGGCGTGGGAGGGTGAGAGAATTCACCAGAGCTGAGCGGAGAGTAGAACAGGCAGAGTGACAAAAGTACACAGCTGAGGGGAGCATGGGCGGCAGGAGAGGTCTGAGTGCCATGTGGGACCCTCGCCCAGCAGGCGGGGATCGAACCGGTGCTGCAGAGGTTGCGGGCAGCTTCACAACCCAGAGTTCAACTGTTGCACCACCGGGAGGCCCTGGAAGCAATATATTTATCTCCCAGAACACTTATAAAAACCAGCTGATACTGCAGGTACTCACAATGTAGGGGATACCAACTAAAGCCAGGCATTACCTGAATAGGGGAGCCAGCCATAAAGGCAGAGACCACGTCCTTGCTCTCACAGACCTTACAGCATAGTGAGAAGAGATGGACTGAAGCAAGTGAATAACTAATTTATTCTTCAGTTGTTCAGTGCCTACTAGCATAGAGATCATACCTTCACTTCCACCCAGGGAAGTATCACTAGTTATCCTTCCCCTTTACAAATGCCAGAGGAGAGCGTGCTTGCTCAAGACCTTTCCGTTACCAATTGTCAAAGGCGAGACAGCCCAGGTCTTTTGGTGCCATATCCAACACTCTTTATCCTCTGCATGCAGCCTAAACCCTCTTCCAATAAGAAATAGAAGCCTGCAGTTCTCACCTTCTAATAAAACTTAAGCGGAGTATGTTATCTCAGGGGAACAGATGGTTATGACTTTATATACTAAGAAAACCTATTTAGGCAGATGTTTCGTTGACAGCAAGAAGAGTAAACATGGCCCTAATTAATGAATTTGCTGAAAGTTATTGGTTGCTACTAATATGAAATAGTTATTTGTGTATTAATGTGGAGAGTAAGATACATATAATATATATATATATATATATATATATATATATATATGTAACAAGCTAAAAAGTGAGAAGTGAAACAAGATTCTTAGGGCAAGAGAAACCACTGGGAATTATCCACATTTATTTCCTGACTTCAAATGGTATTGAGCTTCTGCTACTAGGTGATAAATATAATAAAGAAAATAAAGGGGGTGGTGAAGCAAGTGACTAGGAAGGAGGTCTGTTCAGACAGATTGGTCAGGCAAGATCTCTGAGGAGATGACTCCTAAGACAAGACCTGACAAGGCAGATAGGCAAAAATACGGAGGCTGCCCATTGTGGAAGAGGAGTCCAGGTGCATAGGCCCTAAAGCAGGAGAATGAGATGCATGTGCTTGAGAAGTGGCAGGGAGCAGGCTGGAGCTTGGTTCATAAGTGGGAAGTGAGAACCCACGCTCCTGGAAAGGTAGAGAAGAACCAGGTCCCAGGGTCCCATAGGTAGGGGTTTCTGTTTCATATAAAGTGCATGGGAGCTACTACAAGATTCTAAGCAGTGCTGAAATGATCATTTGTGTTTTTTAAAAACTCACTGTGGCTGCTGTAATGATAGCATCACATATAGGGCAATTCTAGATATTTAGCTCTTTTTAAACATTATTGTACACTAAGTTGTTTGTGCATTTCAGACATGAAATGGACAAGATAAGGGAAAGTGGGAAGTTCTGGAACATCAAAGAGTAGAGAACAACTAGGATCCTGGCAGTGGTACAGCCCTTAGAGCGGGGGCCTCTGCGAGAGATGGGTGTGCTGGCAGTCAGGCCCCTGCTGTCACTTCCCTCCACACGCAGAGCTGACCTTCATAGGACACTTTCTACCACTTGGTGACTAGCGTTAGCATCAATTAGTTTTCCGGTCACTCTGACAGATAGTCAATATGCTACCCTTTTCAGGTAACAGGGTTCCTTAAACCATTTAAAATGCCCAAATTTTCAGAAAGCCTTAGATATGTGGCTGACAGAATTGTGGTTTCCAAGTCTACAGCACGCCTCTGGAAGAAGAGCAGGAAGACAGGTTGAAACCCAGAGGCAGCAATGGCCCCCTGCTCTGTCGGTGCCTGTGCTTCCCCTGGCCGAAGACGTGATTCCAGATTTTTTTGTAGCTGGTAGGATAACAGAAATATTACGCTTGTATAATTTTGTAAGTCAAGAATTGCCTCTAAAAAGGTATTAGCTCAATTCTTCGTGACTATTCTAATTCTGTTGTCTTGCTTCTTACACAACACCACAATACTGAAATTCATTCTGTAATATTATTGGATAAAAACAATGCACTGCTGGAAACAGACTTAAGTTTGACTAGATGCAGCCACCCAATACCAGAATAAGTTGACTATGGGTCAGGCCCAGGGGTAAGAAGAAAGAACGGAAGTATTCGCTGGGATACAAGAGCAAGAACTCCAGTGGCCGGCCAGAGTTTGCCAGGTCACAGTGGAAAGAGTGAAATGTTAGACTGCAGGGAAGTCAGCGTCAGTCTGGGTAGACTGGGTTGAGCTGAAGGGAGAAAGCTAGAAAATGGTGGCTGCCAGCAGTGAGGGTGTCTGGCCATGGAGATGCAGACAATGAAGCTAGGAGTGAGGCTTGGAGGAAAGAAAACCAGGCAGGCAGCTCAGAAGCTGAGAGTTCTAGAAGAGTGAACAAGGGCCTGGCAGAGCGATGGCTCCTTAATGTGGTGCTTTTATCAGGGATTCTCACCCTGCCAGAAATGTCTTCAGATAGAATTTTAAAGGGAGGCAGGTGAAGGATACAATTGGTCCTTCAGTGGTGCACATAATTTATTATATACAGACTTGAATTAAACACACATGTAACCTGCATAATATAACCAGAGAAATCATTATTTTAATAATTTTTTCAAGAAAGGAAGACAGTTTCATTCATTTTGCACATTCTGGATTCACATACTGAATTTTGATTCTAAGGCTTAGGTAATGTCCAATTATTCTAGATTGGCTGTCTTCACAGAAGTACGGATGTTATAATGCTTCCTGGCGATGAAGCTAAGTAGGATCCTCCACCCCTGCCCTTAGCAAAGGCTCCTCAGGACATGATTGTTTAATTGCCCAGTGCCCACCTTCAAAGCCATTATACATTCACTTTCATGCTGGGAAATAGTTACTATTTCCCTTTTACAAATGCTGAATCAATTATTTGCCCAAGACCTCTCTGCTACTAAGTGTCAAAGTGAGACTACTCAGGTCAGGTCTTCTGGTTTACATCCAGCACTCTTTGCAGCCAAAAGCCCTCTTCCAACAGAAAATAGAAGCCTGCAGTCCATACTTACAGAACCTAAGTGGAGTACATTATCTCATGTGGACAGATGGTTATGACTTTATATACTAAGAAAACCTATTTAGGCAGATGTTAAGTTGACGACAAGAAGTATAAACATGACCCTAATTAATGGATTTGCTGAAAGTTATTGGTTGTTCTTTGTCAGAACTGTTGTTTTTCCTGTCACTCCTAAGAATGGATACCCAACAAAATTAAGCATCAAGAAAATTGGCATCTAAAATGTGTTTATTCCTCACCATCAAGTTTATTCTTCATCAGAACAGAATGAAAAGTTCATTTTGGTGTGGAAAATCACATCAAACAGGGGAGTAGAGAGAAATCTAAGGAAGATCAGTCTCTCAAAACAAAAAGGTAATAGGAGAAATGACTCCTTAGAACAAATTTGGCACAAAGGCTAAGATGGGACTGATCTATGAGGCTGGGCATTATACCCAATGTGTCACTGAAAACCTGTTCACATTGGAGTTCATTCTCAAGAAGACCACCTCATACCCATACCCCCACCCCCTACTCACATGGCGACCTGCTCCACAGACATCTTCTGTGTAGGGGCAGGATGGCACAGTGCAGATCTCTATGAAGCTATGCAGATGGAGCCCTAGGTGGCTTTTCAGGCTTTTATTGAGCTTATCAGGTACATGGCAGGCAGGGGTGCCCGGGGGGCGGGGGGGGCTGGAGGAGCAGGAAGCTGGCAGATGTTGTAGCCCCCGGCATATCTTCACTCTTTCTGGGCTCCCCGGCGTTCTCTTGTGCCTCTTCTCTGCTGGTTCTGTTCTCACTTCTTCTCCTTCTAGTATTTCTGTTCTTCTGATGTCCTGTGACACCGCCCTTATGAACCCAGTCTCTCAGCCCAGGTGTACCCACCTACGTAGGCCCACACCCTGCTCCAGGCGCCCGGCATCAGGCATGCATTCAGGACCGCAGGGATCCATCACCAATCCTAATGGCAGGAGGGCAGAAAAGCCTGACAATCATTTACCTGCATTCTGCCTCCGGTTCTCAAGCAGTCATCACGTCCTCATGAACCTGGCAGGTGGTAAGGTTCGCCAGACCTTCCGCAGTCCTACTTAGCCTCACACTTAGGCTAAGTGTGAGCTTAAGGTATTTTAGGAGCCACTTTAAACTGATCCTCAGGGGTGAAAGCCCTTTATTGAGTCTCAAAATTTAAAAAGTTCCTAGACTCACAGGATCCCCTCTTCTAGTTGACTCCTTTGGGGTTGATTTGCTCATACATTAGTGTTGCTTCTGTTGCTGTGGAAGCGAGGGGAAAGCAGGCTTCTAATGGGAGAAAAATTCTGCTTAATTAGAAATTGGTCCTCATAGAGGATCTTAAGGATACGTTTCCATTTGCACCTATTTTAGCAGATCCTCACATCAGTTAATTAAAAGCGACTAGTCCCACCAGTGAAACCTTCATGGCTGGTTGGATTATTTTCAGCTGCCACACACAGGCAAAGGGGAGTAAGGTTTCAATCTGGGTGCTTTCAAATGTGGAAGGTTCTTTCATTTCTCAGACTCTGGAGAGCTGACATCTCACGGGAAAAGACATGGAAGAGCAGTGCGGGTGAACTCTCCCCTTTTGCTCTCCCTGAACTACCACAAGCTTCTCAGCTCTGTCATCTGCCTTTCCTGTGCTCCAGCCCGTTGTCAGCCCATCCCCATCTGCCCTGGCCAGGCAGTGGCCATATTCTTCTACTTGCTCTCCCAGCCTCCAATTTTCAGCTCCTTATTGCTGTATTATTAAGCTCAAGCCCTGAACATAGAATTTCTCCTGACCTCCTGAGTCAGCGTCCACCTCCATGTCCTTCAGGAGCTCTGTCTAGCCACAGTGGACCCTGCTTGTCTCTCATATACCCTTTCCCAGGTCATGGTTTCAGCCCCACTGCCCCTTCTCTCTCCTCACCTAGGAAAATTTTTTCAATTCTTTGTGACTGTGCTCAAATCCACGTTCTCTCCCCAGGACAGATTGCTGTTCTTTTTCAAATGCTTCTAAAGGACTCCTTCCACAGCATTGGCTGCTTTGTACTACAGCAGTTTGTGTGGCTTTTCTCCCAACTGAATTTCAAGTTTTCAAGGGTTGTCCATGTCTTACTCATCTCTGTAATCTCACACACCTAATAGAATTCTTTCTACAAACCCAGTGTTGAAAGTGTTTATTGAATTGAAAACAGCAGGCCAACCTTTCTGATGCACTACAAGATACAGTTAGAAAGGGAATTGTAGCTTCTGGAAAGATGTGAAGGGCAAGGCTGACCAAAATCTATCTCTAAAAAAGATTTTCTGTGAGGATCCTCATCACTTCACAAGAGCAGGTTTGAAAAAAAATTAAGTTCAGATGAGCTCATCAGTAGTATTTATGGAGTCTACACATATGCAGGGCCAAATCAAGTACAATAGAAAGATACCCCCCAAAAAAGCCTCTTAAAAAAAACACAAACAAAACTTCCTTTTCAGAGATTTTCATGTAAAGTCCCAAAGTCCCTTCTGTTATTAAACCTGGAATAGTCGTACACGAATGTCCAGCTGTATATACACCTACACACACTGGTGTGTGTGTGTGTGTGTGTGTGTGTGTGTGTAGGTGTATACATACTTATGCACATATATATAGTGTTTTTCAAAATCTAGTCCAGAGGCGCACGCATCTAAGAGACATGGGCACAGTGATTTGATTCGACCTACTCTCCATAGCATACTTGACCGGACCCAAAAGAGGCTGAGTGGACCCCAAAAGGGCCAAGAGATGTGGCACCTGCTTCCCCCACTTCATTGGTTTCCCTGACAGCAGAAACAACGCTAGTCCCTAGCCGGACTCCAAGCACACTTTGTAGTAAATTTATATTCGAGTCACAAGCAGATTTGACACCTCTGTGGTCATCTCGACTGTAGTCAGCTCTGCTCCACTCCTTCCGGCAGAGTGTCTGGAACCTGTCTCAGATGTCACAACACTTCACTTTCCCTGACCACACACAGCCCTCCCACTGCCGGGGACTACGGAAGAATTTGAGACTCTGGGCTGACAGAACGAAGGCTGAGCCAAGGCGAGTAGAACAGTGGAATTAAAAATGTCTGAGGAATCCCATATGCTTAGAATTACCCAGATCTGCAGGCTAGAGGGAAAGGAGTTGGTCCTGGCAATGAAACAAACCTGTATTTTCTCTTCTGTGTTCCTGTGACTGACATTTTCCCCATCAGGCTTTTTAACAGCCCTCTACAGCTGTTTCCAAAATTACAGTGCTCTGCGGGCTGGCTTGCTTCCCGCACTTCTGGTTGAGGAATTCCTTGTGTAGGAGGGACTGAACTCAAGCGTTTCTTGAGGCAAGCGACGTGTTATTGATTTGTAGAGTCTTAAGAGCACAAAAGCGGACTTTGTCACTCTACTGGAAGGATGTACTCTTGCCCTTGCAAGAGATTTCTTGTTTCTCCTAAACATTCTTTGATGAGGAGAATTTGCAAAGCCTCATCTGAGCCATCCTAGAAGAGCCAGGACATGAACAGCTGATGGACTGAGAATGTCGCTCTATTTCCTAAATAGATCACTCTGCTGAAGTTCTTAGTCTCGTGAAATATTCTCATCTTTGGAGCATAGTAGTTTTTCTCTGGTGTGAGTTTTAATGGTGTATATTCTGCCTCAGTCAGAGTTTCAGCCCTTAAACTCATCTTCGCCCCCCCAAATCACACTGAACTTGTTAGTAAGATTTTCTTACTAAATTCCCATCAACTCCCCCTCCAACTGGTTATTCATTTTAAACACTGTCATGTAAAAAGTTAAAGAAAAATTGCACTTTCATCCCCAGTTATTATTCACAATCTTGCTTCATGTTAAAATATGGAAGCAAAACACACACAAAAATAAAAGCCACAGATGAGGTCTATTTTAAAAACAGTGGAACTGGTATACAGCATTCCTCACATTCCGATTGGGGTGAGGCTTTCAAAGTTTCTTCTAATGTGTTCTTTCTTCCAACCCCTTAAATAGAATTACAATATTCTATCATCATAGATAGACCTGATTTTCCTGAATTAGGATTAGGGTCAATTTTTGATCCAGTTATTATTATTGAAATGAATGAGGTCCAGCCCCACACAGGTGGGCTTCCTTGGCCACACCTAGGGACTAGTAGTGGGTAGTGAGAATAATACCAAAGAATTGGACATGTAGAGTAGGCAGGTGTATCCTCCTTGAAGGAGGTAAGTTCATTTGGTTAGAGATGGCTATGCTCTGAATATCTATGCTCTGAATATTTGTGTGCCCCAAAAATTCATATGTTGAAGCCTACCCCAAGGTGATGGTATTAGAAGGTGAAGGCCTTTGGGAAGTGATTAGTTCATGAGGATGGAGCCCTCATCAAGGGGATTAGTGCCCTTGTAAAATGCTGCTTGAGAAAGGCCCCTGCCCCTTGTGCCATGTGAGATCACAACAAAAAGAGCCATCCCTTAACCATGAATCAGAGTCTTACCTGAGACCAAACCTAGTGGCACCTTGATCTTGAACTTCCAGCCTCCAGCATTGTGAGCAATAAATTTATGTTGTTTATAAGCCACCCAGTTTATGGGATTTTGCAGTAGCAACCTGGATGAACTAAGATGGTCTATTATTAGTTATTATTGCCAAACCATAGTCTCTCTAGAAAGTTTGTCCTTGTTCTAAAAATATGCTTAGGTGACCATTCCTATCTCACATTGGTAGAATATTAGAAGTAGGAGGAAAGAAAGCACTCTTTTCAAACTTGAACATCATAGTCCTTTTCTCAATGAGATCTGTGGCACTCCATAGAACAATTGCAAAACAAGAACTTGCACTGGTAAACTGGAGAAGTAAGACTGAGTGACAGGCCTCGCTGGTTTCCCTGCCTCAACCTCTGCCTGCCCCCAGCTGGCTGCTGAAACCCTCCTCCAGTTGGAAAGCAGCTGATAATACACTCCATAGAGAAATTAAACAATTAGAATAATAACCTTTTCTACCTGTTTTTGTTAGTTAAAACATCTTTCCCTTAAAATCCACCAGGTGGGAGTTTAATTCCCCTACTCTAAATGTTTTTTGTTGCATGTGTATTTGGAATATTTATATAGAAATATAGAATTGGAAGGCTTAGTGTAACATTGGTATGTGTAGGTATCCTGGAAGAGAATAAATACAAATAACTGTAAAAGAAACTACAGTTCACGTTTGTTCACATACAAATAGAACAGCACAACTGCTATGCATATAAACATCTTCACAGAAGTTTTTTCAATTATTTCTTTATTGAGGTGCATTTACACACATTAAATAAATGCAGAGCTTTAGGTGCACTGTTTCAGCTGGGTTGACAAATTGTATTTACATGTGTAACCATAGCTCATCAAAAACTCCATTTCTGTCACCCAGAAATTCTTATTCTCCTTCCCCCAAAAAAATCCCTCCTCACCTAGACGCAGCCACTATGTGAGTCTCTCACAAAAACTGTTTTTCTATTGTAGAACTTCATAGAAATGGAACCAGACCGTATGTGCTCTTGTGACTGGCTCCTTTCGCTCAGCATGCTCTTCTGAGGTTCGTCCATGCTGCAGCCTGTCTCAACATCCCTCCCTCACCAACTGGTGAGTAGGAGGCAATTGGGACAATTACATATTAGTACACATAACAAAAAACTATGTTCTTTTTTAAAGTTATAGAGTTCCATCTTCCAAATGCAAACTAATTTTCTCATTTTTGTCTTCTATCAGTTGACATTCGTTTCTACTCTAGTCTCCCTGTCATGCTCTAGTAAATTTTCTCAAACAAAGGTCATTTTTATTATATTCTATGTTGTCAAATAATTTTATATATGGATTCTTGCTTTTAGATAATGCACAGAGAGCTATATAATGAAATTCTCTTATTATTTTTTTTTTTTTTTTTTGGTCTGGGCTCTAATGGTTCAGGGATTATGTTTAAATCTTTGATTCATCTGGAATCCATATTGATTAAGTTACAGATAAAGACACCAAACTTTTTTTTTTCAGTTGAGTATTCTATTTGAGAATAATGCATCTTTTCTCTACTAACATGCAATATTACTTCTATCAAATACTAAGGGACTTCTTTTTATGTTTTATTCCATGGATCTTTCTGTCTCTTCATGTACTGATGAAAGTATGTTTTATTTTTTTTTTAAGATTAATTTTTTTATTTATTTATTTATTAAACAAGCACTGGGTACAGTCAGAAGCGCGGGAGGGTGAGAGAATTCACCAGAGCCAGAGCGGGGAGCAGAGCAGGCAGAAGGACCGAAGTACACTGCTGAGGGGAGCAGCGGCGGGGAGAGGTCTGCGCGCCATGTGGGACCCTCCTCCGATGGCCGGGGAGCAGCCGGGGATCGAACCCGCGCCGCAGAGGCCGCGGGCAGCCTCGCAAACCAGCGCTCAACCACTGCGCCAGCGGGGAGGCCCGAAAGTATGTTTTAATTATTATATGCTTAAAATATTTTTCTCATTCTTACTCTGTTTCCCATATAAACTTTGGAATCATCTTCTCTACCATTTCATGAAAAAAATTATATTGCTATTTTGTTGCTAGCATTCAAAATTTATGTACTAAATAAGAAGAATCAAATCTTTAAGATGTTGAGTTTTCCAAGTAAAGATGGTTTATTTCTTTAAAGATCTTTATACCCCTGAACAGTGTTTAAAATTTAGTTCACACAAATCTTACACATTTCTCATTACATTTATTCCTGGGTGTTAATAGTCCTTTCTTTCTTTGAGATTTTTTAACTAGTTATGGTTTACACATATTAAGGCTTTTCATTTCTAGATATGAACTTCCCCCAGTCATCTAATTCAGTTATTATTACTTATAATAATTTTCCAGGTATGCAGTTACATCATCACTAAATAATGATTATTTTACTTCCTCACTCTAATTTCTTAGCCCTTATTTCTTTCCCTTGCCTGTTTTGCAGTGGTCTTTAGAAGAACTCTGAATGAAGGATAAAGAATGTCTTATCTTATTCTCCACTTCCTTCTGTGGTTTTCCCACACCTAATCTTAATCGACTGTCCACTGTATTCCAGATACCAGACTGTCTCAAACCCAGCTGTCATTCAAGACTCAGCCAAATCCAATTTCTTCCAAAACATTTTTGATCATCTCAAGCAGAAGTTGTCTTTGTCTTCTCTGAACTTCATAGTTTTCTCCCCATGTCCTTAATACTTTTTATCCTCGTTTAGTTATTTGTGTCCTTGTCTTATATATTCCCCTAAATTATGTAAGCTCAGAGAAGGCAAGGGCTTTGACTAATAATTTAGTCATGCTCAGCATTCTGCCTTGTATGCAACAAATGCTCAACACCATGCTGCTTAATTAATTATTAATTAATATGAAGATGTGCTCCAATAAACTCTAAGTCAACATCTGCTCAAATACCATATGGGATTCTTATACAGAGCACTTAGCCACAAGTAATAAATATAAATCCAGCTGACAAAAGACATACATATGCATATTCCTGTTCAGCACTAGCCAAAAAGTTGGTGCAACATTCACCTTTAAATTGTAATGAAGGTAATAAGATAGGAAGGAAAAGCCACTTGCAACCTTTGAACCTTGATCAGTTCTCCAAATCTTGATGAAATGGTATGAATCATCAAATCACTTCATGCCTTTTAGATTTAACCTCAGAATCTTTTTTTCTAAAAAGCCTCTCTCAATGGGATAATAGAATGAGTGACTGGAGTATCAGTGTTTGGTTTCTTTGTAATGTGCAATTGGCCCTATCTGGTGTGGAATGTCCTCTTGATGTTAAACTCCTATTTTTATCTTCTCTGTATATTGTGTTATGTGTTCGCTCTCGCTTTCCACCCCCTTACACCAGAGATTTATCCACATACCCATTGCAAGTGTATAAAAAAGTGTTCAATGCTGAAGTGGAAATGTTTGGGGTTGGGGGCTGTCATCTTGCTGGTACCTACCAACACCCTCAGAGGCTTGAGGGAGGCTGAGCACAGGGCAGAGGATGTGGGGGTTGAATTTCTCCCCTGTCCTCCCTCACCCTAGATTATAAGGCATACGAAGAAGAAAGTATATCAAAATCAGGAACCAGGATTTGCCCCCTAAAACCTAGCACACTGACTGGCATGCATCTGGCTCTAAATAAACATCTGTCCCCTGACTAAATGAATCGTGAATAAGTGAACAGTCGTGTGTCCACAAACATGGCTCATGCACTAACTTTCACTACTGGCTTTTCTAGTTTTTCAATATGATTGACATTGGCAGCTTGTATGTTTGCATTTGGTTTAGAAAAGTTCCCTTAACCTGGTCTCTCACAATATTATGAGCTCAAGTTTGCTTACTTGATAAATTGGGTTTTATTATTAATTCATGCATTTGAAAGAACACAGGCCTTGAAAGCAGCAGCAAATCCTTTTAAGCTATATGCTCTCTTGCAGAGGTTATGTCTTCCATAGTCAGGAAGAAAAAATAAAAAACAACACTGGTGATGATGGCAACTGACTGGTCCCTCAAAGCTCTGGTCACAGACCCTGGAGGAGAGAGTCACACTTGCAAGCCGCCTGTATCATCATCTCTGTGATAGGTCGAAACTGTATTACCAGTAGTTAACTTAAAGAGTGGCTTTGTGATTAGAGACTGATTCTGGGTATTGTGACAGTTTGTTCCCCACCTTAATATTCTGGTGCTTTCATCATTCTTTCCTCACTTCCTTTCCCAAGCTGAGTCTGTGTGTGTGCTCTGCCTGTGTCAGTTCTTTCAGAGGTCAGCTTCCTCCCCCTGCTGCCACCTGGCCCTTCCTCCCCACCAGCTCTTCACGCCATCTTGGGCATCCATTATTGATGGCCCCTCAGCACTTCCTCCACAGCAATGTCCTTTGGCCCCAGCTGGGCAGAGACAGGTGCAGAATTAAGTGGGGGGCCAGGACTCCTGCTCCCATGCTGCTGGGGCACCTTCCTCTTCCTGGCACCCGAGATAGGATGGTAGCCACAGAACCACTATGAGGGGGGGATGTTGTGCTCCCCCTCTGTTCTCTAGGAAACAAAAGCCTAAACTGTTCATTTCAAGAACCACCCTCCCCCTGCCGGGTATAAAATACTGAGCTTTGTCTTTCTCGAGTGACACAAACTGCTCATGCCTTCTGGTGGTTTGTTCCCATTTTCTACTTGGGCAGGATGAAGGAGGTCAATATGTGTTGCTGGTTTAGTTTTTGGGGACAAGCATGGAAGGAAAAAAAAAAAACTGATGCTCTCAGTTTCCCGTCTTTCTTAGTCAACCAAGTTCTGACAAGATGCCATTGGGTGGGTCATTTCCACAGAGTGCCTTTACTGAAGCAGATTCTTTGCTTGAGGATTCTACAAAGAAAGCTGGAATCATACTGTTAGGGCCCATCCAGATTCACATTTGTAAGCATCAAGCTCTGTCCCCGAGTTCATAACCAGCCTCCCCTGAGGCTTCGCACAGGCTGCTGCTTTAGGGAACGTTAGCAACCCAGACCCTGCCCAGGACTCACTCCATTCTGGCTTCTCCCACCTTGGCCAGATTTCATATATGAAAATTCAGAAGTTGTAGGGACTAGGGTAATTTTGGAAAAAGACAATCAGACTTCTATCTCACAGTTCCCAGAAATTAAAGCAGGTGTTCTTGACAGAATAAGGAAATAGGACCCTGCTGTTTCGGGCATCAGGAAACTCACCTTAGCATTAGCCTAGTCTAGAAAGTAAGAGAGTAAGCGTGTAATCACTCTAGCCAAGAAGCTCAAGAGAGCAGAGAGAAGCAAACCATCTCTTTAGTCCTGATCTCCTATGAGAGACAATGCACCTAAAGTTTTCGAGCCTTGCTCAGAATTGTATCACAAAAGGAACAGTTTTTTGCTCTGCAAAATATTTTAATGAAAGCAAAACAGGCTAAGCGTCTCATGTACAACCGGCCCTGCCTATTTCACATCTTCAAAGACCTTTAATAATCTCCATTATGTGGCTATGTGATTTTTATCACACAACTTCAGACTCTTACATTTTTTAAATAATTCACCAGCAAGAACCAATGTCAGAACTAAATGCTAATAAGATTTGGCCTGGGAGACTAACATGGTAAGACTGTTAATGTTTAATGCACTCACATCAAAGTGGGATAATCCTGCTGCTGAAGGTCAAGAGAGCCTTTTTTTTTTTTTAAATAAGGGAGAAAACATTATTGTAGCTGTTCCACTTTTCTCACTTCCATGAATCTAGCATAAACTACTTATAACCAAGCCCAGGACGGACATTTACTGGTTATCTGGCAATTTCTCTTCATCATTCGTGTGGTTCATCTCTTCCCTCTTCCTCTTTCATCTAAATGATGCTGATAAAGAGCATCTCTGGGCCACGTCACATCTTTCAAGAGCGCCTCTCGTTGTTACCCTGAAAGATCACTCTTTGGTTTCATTACAGTCATTGATATACATGCTTAATTTGCATACAGAATCATGGTTTGGTCTTAAAGGTATGGCAATGGAAGTTATCACTTCCGATGGGAAAAAGAATGACCTTCAGCTCTCTAGGAGGAAATTGCAAAGAATTCTACTCCCAGTTCTCTTGTGAAATCAAAAAATTACAAGGGTCAAGATTGATTTCTTTGGTTTTTGTTTGTTTGTTTATTCTAGGTAGCATTCTGAAGAATCCCCAGCAGGAAACTCCAGCCTTAGGGTTTCTAGTAATTGAAAAAAGCAGCACCTATGGGTACCATAGGATGCCCATATAAAGGTACTGGCTGCTGGAGACAGCCTGGAGCTCCTGGGTTCAGTCTATTCCTTCCATATAAGGATGCCCCCGTAGAGTTTGTTTGTGTGTGGGGGGGGAAGGGGGTGTGCACTCCTGGATTCAGTATTAAACTTCTGTCCAAAGTTATAGAGCTGCTTAGTGTAGTTGGTAAATATCTTTTTAGTGTCCAGCCTTAATTTTCCCAGGCAAATATCATTCCATACCTTTGAAAAAAATGCATCCATCAAAAACTCTGGAATACATTCTCATGTTATATTCTCACTCATTATTTTTGCCTGGAAACATTAGTGAAGTAAGCTATAAAGTGTCCAGTTAAGTTTTTGTGGGCTGTTTTGTTTTTTTTTTTTTTTTTTTTGTTTGTTTGTTTTGCCTTTTTATCTTTTTGTGTTTTATGGGAGATGAATCCATATGAGATGAAAGAACCAGATTGTAGCGTTAGCTCTTTCTGCTCACTTAATGTGTTTTGGGTTTTTTTTTTTTTTAATGCAAAGGTCTGGATCTTCCTGGGAGTTGATTTCTTTATTTGTCGAATGGGGCTAATAATACCTTCCCTAACAGACCTATAACATGGTAATGTGGGTAAAGTAAAATCACAGATATAAAAATGTTTGCAAAATTCTAAAATGTTTAGATACCATTTCCTCTTGTAATGAATTACACTGCTTTTGCAAAAAGGTGATTATGAGGATTGAATATCAAAAGGCTTAGAAGAGACCCTGACACAAAAATAATATTCAATAGATGGCTGCTGGAAGGCTGAGCAGTAGGAGTGTTACCCCCAAATCCCTTCCATAATCCTCTTCCCATGTGAAGCAGAGGAACCTAAATAGCTTCCAAAGGTCACTTCAATGCTAATGTACTCAGATTTAGGAGATTTTGCTTTTTGGGAGCCCTTGTGTTCCAGCTTGCAGAGTTTGACCATTCTATCTAAGGGATTCCAGCATCCACAGGGAACAGCCTTGGAGTTGGAATGACCTTGGTGCTGCAGCAATGTGGATTGTTAATTTTAGCTCTCGCTTGCTGGCCGTGTTCTTAGGCAAACTTCCTCAATACTTTGTGCTTCATTTCCTTCATCAGGGAAGTTAAATGGGTTAAAATGACACAAATGCCACAGTCAGGAGTGGCCACCTAATTTGCAGGATGCATTGCAAAATGAAAATGAAATGTCCCTTGTTGTAATATATTAAGAATTTCAAGATGGTGACAGCAGCACATCCAGCCAAACAGGAGCTCCTTCTGAGCCCCAGGTCCTGTGCAACTGTGCAGGTCATACCCGGGAAGTCAGCCTGGGCCACAATTTCTGACACTCAGCAGAGACTGCCTTTCCTTTCTTCTCACCTTGTTTCTCTGCTTCCTTTATAGCTCTATATCCCTAGGGAGAGTTGGTTTTACTGGTAAACCTTCTGCTGCAATTTCTCTCACAACCCTCTTAGGATGCTTCCCTTTGATGATTAAACTGCTCCCTTCCTTTTGCCTCTGAAATTATGGAACCAGGTGGCAGGACTAAGAGAAGATCATTTATCTACTTAACCCACCTATCTCTGTGTTTCTATTTCCCCAATTCTCTCAAAGACAACCCAAGGAAAAACCGAACTGATAGTATTACAATGTATAAAAGGCTAGGGGGTGTGTATATGTGGCGGATTCAGGATGGAGAATGTAAACTGAGGCAAGGAAAATAATGCTATTAGAAGAAGATAAATGCCTTTACTTCCCTAAGTTGTTATTTTGCTACCATTTGTCTAAGCACAAATGAGACAGAGTAGTTATAAAATCACCTCAGAATTCTTTTCCCAACTTTCAGTCATTTCCAGGAAATAAAGCAAGCAAGTATTTTCTTAGGTCTTGATTCTCTTATTTCTGAACTTTTTAATTAACAGAGTATTTTGTTTATTCACCAGTCTCAGGATCTGTGGGTTTGGTTATGCTACCTGTGCCTTCCTTTTACAGAGGAAGAATAAAAGAACCCCCACAGTTACTATGTCAGGTGGGTGTGTTTAAGTTCCAAGGTTTTCCAGAAAACCTGAATTACTGTGTGTTTGGGAGCAAGAGGGCCTCCTGATAAGAGACCTGGAAACACACCACGGCATCAATTTGGACAGTTTCCTATACCCTGGGCCCCTTCTGCTATTCTCTTGACTTTTCCATCAAGGTCACAAGATGGCCACCTTCCTCCAGGTGACCACAGTTAGGAGAAGAAATGTGGGAAGGAGCAGTATTAGTCAACACGTTCCCTTTTCTTATGTTAGTTACTTTCTGAAGCATCCTCTGGCTTGTAGAATTCGGCAGATGTCTCCTTGGCCAAATCTGTGCAACATGGGGGTTCTGGGCTACATTACAACATACTTTGAGAAAGTATGTGGTTACTTCCTAGTCTTTATACAGGTGGTCAGAGAGAGGGGTGTTGAGACACCTCTTGGATGAAGCACACAACAGCATAGGCCATAGTGGCACAGATAGCAAGTGGCGGGACAGAGCCTGTACCTCAGTCCTTCAATCCTGAGTTTAGTGATGTTGCCATATTCTCTACTCTTTAAAATGTGCCCAGCACCATCTAACTAGGCCACTTCCTGCTGAGCTGAGTAGACAGAAGTCACTTCACATTATGGAAATTTAAAAATAGGGAATATATTTACCATGCCTCGCCTTGAATCTCCTCAGAGAAAACCTCTTCCAATTTATGTAAAATTAAAAAATAGGTGACTTCTAAACAATTTATTCCGCACATGAAAAAGTCTGTGCACTTGAAGTTTCATGGAACTACTTGTGGCATATTTGGAAACATAACAGAAATTGTGTGAAATGTTGCTTTAGGCTCTTCCTCCCCCCACCCTGCTGCTCTTCAAATCACAGCTGACTTGTTTTTTTCATAGGGATTATTTACATATGAAGGTCATATTTGAATGCCCCTAGTAATTTATTAAACTCACTTTTCTAAAGCAAGACCAGAGTCAAAACCATACATAAATATGAGCTTGAGAGATTAGAAATGAGAGCCAGGATGGAATTTCTCCACTGTAATCACCACATGTAGCTACCACAGCAGGAAAGCTAAGCTGTGTAATTCAATCCAAGGTAGAGCAATAACAGTCTGGAAATGTTAATATGTTCCTGTTGGAGATGCTTGAAAGAACATTATCACCAATTTCTTTCTTTTTAGCTGAAGGATGTTGTGTGAGGAATTTTTGTTGTGTTTTCTTTAAACGCTCCCGTCAGTAAGTTGGAAGTATAGCATCTGATAAATATTTAGTCAGTAGTTGAAACTTTGAATAAATCATGAAATCTGTAGGTAAACTGAATAATAGCTGCCCTGGAGAGAATTGTAATTAGGTGTTGACAAAATAAGTCCCGTTGAATTTTTTCTGGTGAATCTTTTATTTTTAGCAAGGATGTTTTAAACTCCTAAGTTAATTAAGAGTGTTTGGTAAATTGGAATGTTACTGCGCCTAGAAGGAATATTTAAGAACTACCATTTTTGTGCTAGGCACCAGCACAGCCAATTTTTATAATCATTAGACCATAAGTTCTCACCCAGTTCTTAGTTTTATTTTTCCAGAGAACTAACAGGACACTGGGAGCTCATGTAAGTCATCCAAGACCACAGTTAGGAAGGAGTAAAGTTCTTTTGTTTGCAGGTAGGGTGAGGGGTACCCCGAGACTCTCAAATCTGCCTGCTCTAAATGGGTTCTGCCATCTGCCACATATAGACAAAACATACTTTTAGTGTGTAAGGCCATCAATATAAAAGAACTTTAATACAATTAATGTGCAATAGAGAAAAGAGAAAGAACATAGTTAAAATAGTTTCCCCATGAAACACCCACAGTTATCCATCCCCTCTTGGGTAAATGCCCAACCAAACATGGTTGGCTCAGAACAGGGCCCCTGAGGCTTGAAGGTTTACCAGAAATCAGAGGCACCTTCTGGTGGGGAACCTCAGGAAAGGGGCAGAAGGGGCCAGGCAAGTCTGGAAGGAAAAAAGCAAAATCCACATCAAGATAAAGGCCAGAAGGAAAAAGAAAAATATTGGATGGTTTCCTTACAGCCGGAATATAGGGGAACCAAATAAGACATCAGTGTAAAAACATAATAACAGTACAATACACAACAAAGCAAAAATGGACAATTATAAACCAGAGACATCCTGCAGGGGAAGAGGAGGGAGAGGGGTGAGAGGGAGGGAGGGAGGAGCACAGGGGACTGAGGTGCTGGTGCACAGGGGCATTGGGGAAGGAAACTCTATGGAGACTACACCTGAGGGGGTGGGGGGCAGCAAATATTGTTTAATAATGAACAATGATGTAAAAAATAATAAAATTTAAAAAATAAAGTATACAAAAGCAGTAGAAATTTTAAAAAAAATAAATAAAGGCTGCCATTGGCAGCCTCCCCACAGATCTCTCACCCACATCTCCGTCTCTTTCAAGTGTCTCCTTCCATGTCCCCAAGTCCCTGGTATAAGTCCAAGGGTGAGAAGCAAGCTCGGCTTCTCTGCATGTCCCTGTGCTCCATGTGCCTCCCACAGGTCTCCTGCTTGTCTTCCTTTTCTTCTTCCAGGGTCCTTTTTTCACTGCTCAGTTCTACCCTCCCTTGGGTGGGGCAGGGAACCTGGAGCTTCCCCTCTCTGTGGCTCTCTGTTACAATTTCACCACTTATCCATAAAAGTAAGGTCTTCCCAGGCAGTGTGGCACACCCAACAGATTGGCCCACTTGCCCCTTATTGAACCCCTTCTCTCTTGTCTGTTTTCCACCACACAGGCCAGAGGCCTCCAATTTCCAGTTTCTTTATGGCTTGGTGTGGGTGGCCAGGAGACACAGGTCTGTGCAATGATGTGTAGGGAGAATTCCCAGGGGAAGCTTCTCTCCCCATACTTCAGCCCCCCGATAGGTAAAGCCTCTTTGCTTTCTGCCCTTTATTGTTGCTCATCTTCTTTGTGAAATGGACCGGCCAGCCAGCATCCACTCCTCGCGGAAGAAGGAAAGTCACACAGTGAAGTTTGGTGTAGGGGGCAAGACAAAGGAACTCAGTTCCTTGATGTTGCCAGACTGCCTGATGTTATACCACTTGGTGCACAAGAAGAAAAAAAGCTGAATTCAATCCTCAAAACTTACACAAAAATAGGGCCTCCCCGGTGGCGCAGCGGTTGAGCACTGGGTTGCGAAGCTGCCCGCAGCCTCTGCAGCACTGGTTCGATCCCCAGCCACTGGGCGAGGGTCCCACATGGCGCGCAGACCTCTCCTGCCTCACACTGCTCCCCTCAGCAGTGTACTTCATCACTCTGCCAGTTCTGCTCCCTGCTCTGGCTCTGGTGAATTCTCTCACCCTCCCATGCCTCTGACTGTACCCAGTGCTTGCATAAATAAATAAATAAATCTTAAAAAAAAAAAAAACTAACTGAAATTGATATTTAAAAACAAACAAACAAACAAAAAACTTACACAAAAATAAGTGCCAGATGATTCAAAGATTAAAATGTAAAAAAATAAACCATGAAGACATTAGGGAAAAAAATGGAAAATGTTATCAGCCTTACATAGGAAAGCCCTTTCTATTTTGACCACACATGCAAAAGTTAAAATTTTAATTAATTCTATTTACTACAAAAAAAATTCCTGCATTGCAGAAAATACAGTAAAATAAAACAAAAATGACATACTCAGAAAAATAATTTGTAGACAAAGGACTTCTCTTTTAATATGTTAATATTTAATGATTCAGTATTAAATACTTAAAAATTTGTTATTGCCACACACACAAAAGAATAAGACAGAAGAAAAAGGAACAGGTAGAAATGCTTGGAGGTAGTGGGTATGTTTATTACTTTGTGACTGTGTGACAGTTTCACAATTTGGAGGCCTATATCAACTCTTTCTTTAAAAAGAAAGAGAGAAAAATTGAAAAGGGCAATGAATGTATGTAGGAACTTCCCAAAAAGAAATATCCATGATTGCAAACAATTGGAAAATACCTAATCTCACTCAAAATGAGAATCATTCCTTTAAGACTACTGAGCAATGCCAGATTTCTAAAAATTTCCCAGATTTCATATTAGCAAGGGTCAAAAAACTTAATTACACTTTGTTGGTGGCACTGTAGGGAAATAATTACCTTTGGAGATTTTCGGTGGGACTATTGTTACAATGTTGGTTAGGAACAAATTGTCAGTATTTCTTTTTTTTTTTTTTAAAGATTTATTTATTCATGCATACAAGAACCAGGGTACAGGCCAGATGTGCGGGAGGGTGAGAGAATTCACCAGAGGCAGAGTGGGGAACAGAACAGGCAGAGTGACTGAAATATATTGCCAAGGGGAGCAGCAGGCAAAACAGGAGAGGTCTGCTGCGCCATGTGGGTGTCTCGCCAGCTGACCAGGATCAAACCGGCGCTGTAGAGGCTGTGGACAGCTTCACAGCACTGCGCGCAACAGCCTGTACCATCAGGGAAGGCCCAGTATTTCATAAAATGTGATTTGCGTGTATCTTCTGACTCAGAAATTCCACTTTTAGGTATTTTCCCTACATTACACTTGGGTGATTACCTGTACTTAGCTTTGTAAGAAGTGTTATGTGTGTGGGAATATTCATTGCTACCTGGTAAGATCAAGAGATTATCAACTGAGTGCTGATCAGTATAGACTCGAAACCACAAATATCTAGTCAACCTGTGCAAAGGAATCCTATGGCCTTTAAGGATATGATCTCAAAGAAAATAAAAAGCTGACAGTACTGTAGGATACATTACCATTACTGTGAAATAATAATAGTAATACTGATTGTTCTATATAAAGTATGTACTTACAAATGTTAATAAGGGATCACAAGCCTGATAACAATGGATACCTCTTAGAAGGAACTGTGTGGCCAGGGTCAGTGGGGAGAGGTAGATCTATATTTTAATGTTCCTCTTTCTCTATCTGGTAAAATTCCTATCACTGATATGATATGTATTCAAAAAGTTAATCCATTTTCAGTTCATTTAGGTCCAAATTCAAGTCCTACATCTATTTCCAGTTTTATGACCTTGTGCAAACTGAGCCCAGTTTTCTCTCTGTGGGGCAGGGATGTCCTAGCTGCCCTCCCAAGTGGTGGTCAGGGCTACGTGAGACCAGACAACCACTGTAAAGGGCCCACCCAGCACCTGGCAACTTTATATGGGTGCTTAGTAAATGCCAAACTTAGACTAAGTTGCATCTGACTGCTACTAGTAATTAGTAAGTTGTCTAATTGTGCTCCTCTGCATTTTTACTTTTCTTTGTGATGCACAAATGACTGAAACACCTGGCTTCCTTAGGCATCACTAAGAAAGAGGGAGAGCCGTTGGCATACATCACCAGTCAGGCCGACATCTTTCCTGTTGTGAAAGTGACAGTTTTTATTTCAAGAGCCGAGTCTAGGTGGTAACCAGTCCTTGGCACAATTAAAGTAAAACTAAAAGCTGCTGAAGCATGATCATGTACAGACCGTGGATTCCAGATTCCTGGGTTCATCACTGGAGACATTTTATCACTTCTCTGCCCTTCCATAGGGTCACCTTAACACAGAAATAACTCCCTTGCAGAGGTGCTGTGTGGATTGTAACATCAGTCTAGAAGGGTACTACCGGATACATAACCGGCATCAACAAATACTCCTGCTGATGTGCAAGGAACAAGAAAGTGTTCCTGCCTTCCATGTCCTCACAAATTAACAGAGAAATGAAACCACCCAGCCCTTTAGCAGTCGAGCATGAAGCAAGGGGAGAGCATGGCTACTGAGGAGTCATCACCAGCCAACTGGTGGCCACGCTGAATCACTGTAAGAGGAAGAGGAGAAAAACCAGCAGCGTGGGGATCAGACCTACATACTTAAACTGACCGTGCTCAGGAGGGTCTCAGAGCTGCCAGCAACAGGAGGAAAATGGGGTGAGATTTAAGAGGTAGCAAAAAGCAGAGCCATTTTAAACTTTCCTGTTCTCACACAATACATTAAAATCTTACCTGAGAAAAAATGTGAACGATGTGCTACACTCACACTTGCATACTTTTTATTTTAAGTGTTGGAAAAGTTGTAATGAAAATTCTCTTGCTTGCAAGTTCTCTCCTTTGTATGCATGCACACACATACACACACACACACACTAACAGGCACGTATACATGCATGTATACACTCACTTGCATACACATGTGTGTGTGCGCACATGCATTCCACAGTGCTCCCCAACATTAATGGTGATTTGGTGACATCTTGGTGAGACTAATAAATCAGATAAAACCCCAACCACACACTCATCCAGGTTTCCCGGGCCCCGGTACCCCCAAGTAGCCAAGGCAGCATGCCAGTGCACACAGCATCGCCTGCTCAGAAGGGGTGTTGGTGGGAAACACTGGGCAGGGTAGCCCCAGTGGTGCTCTCCTGCTTAGGCTTGTGCTGGCATTAGCTATCCAGAAGGTCCCTGTCAAAATTCTTCTATAAGAAAGACAAAGTATCAATTAACACGTCACAATTTTTTCATTTTAAGAAAAAAGAGGAGGCTCCTGGAATCATGGGGCTCAGGGTGGACTCATTCAAATGTCAATAACAGGTTGGCGAAACCCACAGTATGGATGCATATTTTTGGGAAGAGCAGGCCAGGTGGGGGCCTAAGTGAGGAATCTGGGGGGGGCAGGCAGGAACACCAGTTGGGCCCTTGGAGTAGAGAGGAGGGACTGTCAAACAAAGGAGGAAGGGGCAGGGAGAATTATTCCCTGAGCAGGGTGTAAGCTCTGCTCTGGGGGCACTTCCGGGTGTAGCCGTTCTCAGCACATCCGACCACACAACTTCCTACTTTCTCTCCACCATGAATTCTGAGGTCAGAGGCCAGTGCAATGGAGTGAAGGTTCCTGCCTGGTGAACCCTAACTCCTTGACAGTCTCACATACATTTTGTGTTCCTCACAACATCCTATACAGTGCGTGCTGAGTAAATGTCAGTGAAAGGCTGACCTTGCAGCTACAAATGTTTCTCCAGCATCGGGAACCTTGCTAGGATCTGCCACAGGGATCCTGTCCCAGAGTGATGGCTTTAAAGGTTCCATTCCACCTGTCCCTGCTACCAGCCTTTGCCTGTAACAATAAATGCTTTAAATGCCAGCTCTAAATACCCACTGTGTGCAGGTAACACACTGCCAGTGGTTGTGGGGTGACCCCCTAAAGGAGCAACATTTTTGCAAAGGAGGAGATTTCCCAAGCCCTTTTTATCTTTTTTTAAAGACTTTTTTTTTTTAAAGATTTATTTATTTATTTATACAAGAACCGAGGTAAAGGCCAGATGAGCAGGAGGGTGAGAGAATTCACCAGAGACAGAGCGGGGAACAAAACAGGCAGACTGATGAAATACACTGCTGAGGAGAGCAGCAGGCAGGACAAGAGAGGTCTGCTGCGCCATGTGGGACCCTCACGGGCCGGCTGGGATCAAACCAGCATTGCAGACAGAGGCTGCAGACAGCTTCACAGCGCTGTGCTCAACCTCCTATGCCACCAGTTGAGGGCCCTTTTTATCTCTCTTTGGCAAGTCTGTGATTTAGGGGTCCCCTGGTGTATCTGTTCTTGAGGAGTATATTAGAAGATGAGAAAGTGCTTGAGACCCGCAGCCACACCCAGAGCATATGTGAACTGGGAAAGATGGGGCACACAAAGAGCCTGAATATCCTCTTAGCAGATTTCCCCCTCCTTGTGCCAGGGAGGTTATTGGCAGGTTGAAACAAATCAAGGCCTTTCCCACACTTGTCTCTGATTTTGATTCATCTGCAAAGGGAATTAACTTTTCATATACCTCACCTAAGTAGGATTTTAAAATCTGAGTTAGTGACAGGATATTTCATTTCAGATCTGCAGGGCCCACATCTAAACTTAATATTGCATGCTTGTCAGAACAAATTCCAAACCCTCTCTCCACAGCCATGCATGGGACCTGGGGACTCCTGGCCAGATGGGGGTGAATGGGCTCCATCACAGCTTTCAACGAAACACCTGCGAAGATTTTTTTTCACCCTGATGTGACATTTTAAAAAGTATTTAGTGTGTCCCATCTTCCCAGAGGAGATGCGAATTCTATGAGTCTGTGCTCTTTCCAAAGCTGTGTGGTCGGCAGAGCTCCTGGGGGCAGGGAATGCCCATGATGAATCAGTTGATCAGGGGCAATGCAGACAGGACTGCTGGAGGGTCGACCTGTGGAGGGAGACAGCCAAGGCAGCGGCTGGCCCAGGACCCTGCCTGGAGACAGAGGAACTGTCCGAAAGTGAAGGTCAGGGAGACTCCCAGGGAGGCTGGGTCCACCTGGTGCTTTTTCCCGCAGCACCTGCGCTGGCTTGCTGAGGCCCCGGTATGCTGTCATTCAAGAAGATGGAGCTGGTTGCCCATGGGGTTGAAAACTGTCCTTGCTGAGGGTAGCCATTTGTTAGGGAAGTGACCAGGTCTTCAGTTTTCATTTACAATCTGGAAATAAACACAAGGCAACCAGATTATATATTTTTGAGGGGTTTGTTGATATCTTCTGTTTTGAAAGGTGGGACTGCCCTGCTAAGTTGTTATTATAGAGGATTGGTTGGGGTGAAATAGCCCTTTGGGGACAGTTATCCAGTGGAGACCTACTAGGTGTCAAGCAGGGTTGAATGACTTGGGACTTCAAGGTTCTGTTCAGACCAAGTCTCCAAGGTCAGGGGAGTACTGCTCTTTTCTTTCATTCACCTTCTCTGTCTTTTCCACTCCCTCTGGTGCCCTCCTTTTCTTTCACCGAAAAAGAGGTAGCCCGTCCCTGCTCACACCCACTAACCTCCGGTACTTTAAGGTTACTCACCTGAGGGAAAAGCAGAGAAACAAAGGTGGGTCTAACTTATCAATGTAACAAATGCCTAATTTTGTTCTTCTCCATGGGCAATCCAGATGAATGCTTCTTGTACAGATTGTGTTTGCAATATTCTGTTCTTTAAAGAAAAAAATAGTTTACAAACATGTAAATTATTTCAATGAGCTAATCTCTGTTGCATTCCTCTGCAATGCAAAGAGTTAAATGATGCATGAAATCACCTGTCAACCTGCATTAGCCAGGGTGTGTGTGCACACCCAAAGGCAGCCTGTGCATTATTTAACTGAAGGACTCTTGGCTCGGCGTCCGGCCGCACACAGTTCAGCCCTTGTTACTTTGAAGGTGCTGTTTGTGGGCCCTCGAGCTTCCACTTGGCTGAGGAAACCATCTGACAGACATTGTGGGCTGTTGCCAGCCCCAGGTCTCCTTGAGAACAACTTGAACTAAGTTCCTACAGACTCCAGATGGTTCACAAACTACAGCAGAGTTTCGCAGAGCCCCGAGAGCTTTGCCAGGAAGGAGAGCTGGCAATGTTTCAGTCAGGCATTAGGTTTCCCCTCATGCTATGAACTCAAGGGTTATTATTGGGCTCTTGGGGTCCATTTAATAACACACCGATTCCCCCCTGAATCTGGAATCAGTCAGGCTCAGGAAGATGAGACAGGTAAAGATCAACATGTCACCTGGACTACCCCTTAACCTGTCAGAGTGTGGGGAACAGTGGCCCTCCCGTGACTTGGGCCCTCACGATGGAGGTACACTTCCTCCCCCAGTGCTGGAAACCATAAGCCTGGCCCTGTGGGCAGGATCCAGGACCCTTTTACCCTGGAGCAAGGAACAGATGGATCAGACTTTCTGAAGTAACCGGCACCTGAGCAGAAACAACCGGGAACCAATTCTGTGACCCACACGCACCTTGCAGGTGGGTTTCTCCCATCCGTGTGGGAGAGGGCAGAGGCTGTGGCCAGAGGCAGAGGCATATGCAGGGAACCCACCTCGGGGAAGGTAGCAGTCCATGTTCGTCCTGAGGGACGTGACGTGCTGTGTGTTCGGAGAGGAAATCCTGTATGCTATAAGCTGGGAGGATCTTAGAGCCTCTGGCACCTGGCCATTTGCAGAAGGACTCTGAGGTGCAGAGCTTGTTAGGGTAAGACTGAGCTGAGTGTGGCACTTCACCAGGTAACCACTTAGCCCCTCCCCGATGCCAAGAGCACATGGTGGATAGCAGCGCAAAGGCCTTTCACACCCCAATCTCACCGGGGTGGCCAGACAACCTGCCTGCCCATGGTGGTCTCAGATCCCAGCCCCACCCGGCTCACCTATTCCCCCTGGGCAAGGGATGAGCTTATAGGATACACAGTCATCTGGCTGCCATCCATAACACATGCTAGTTAAGAAAAAAAAAAATCAGTATCTGTGAAATCAAGTCAGAGAAAGGTCTTTATTGGTGCTTTGTCCCTGAGCTTCCTTGACTCCAGCAGAGAGTTGGAAATGCAGGCAGCTCCCGTCTGCACCAGTGGGCAGGGCAGCCAGCTTGGGGACAGACAGGAGGAGGGACACCTAATTGGTGTATCTTTGGAAGAATGCTGTTGCCTCCAAGTCAGATGGGCTCCTGTCACCCTGCAAATGCTGTCATTCTGCAAACGTCCAGAGCTCTAGGCAGCTGCTCGCCCTTCCTTCTGTCCTTGGGACACAGCCTCCGCTGCTCTGTTTACCTCGGCGACAATTTCCATTGTTAAAAATCAGATTTCTCCCAGCCACTCACTGCATTGCTAGATTTGTGCACTGTCTCTCTTCTTATGCTCTTTGGGGTACAAACCAGAAGTGCTTTGGTCTGGGCCCCCAAAAAGTACCCAGACCATGAGCTAGAGCCAGCAGGGAAGGGTCTCCCCCACAGGCTCTCCCCACCTCCCTGCCAGAGGAGACACTGAGATCTCAAGGTCCACTGGCTGAATTTTATTTCCAACATTGACAGGTAACAAGTTCATACCTGACCTAAGTGACCTAAGTGAGGGAGGTGCGCACATACACGGGCACACACACATGCACACACAAACAAGTCTTCTATTCCTATCAGATCTCTGCATCCCCAAATGGCCTACATGTTGGCAAAGGCTTTTTATCTGTCAGAAGTTATTATCAAATGGAACTTTGCTGTCTCCCTGCTGCACAAGCATTCTCACAAATGTGGGTTGTACAGTCCTCTCCCCATCTGTCCCCCGCCCCCCAAAACCCTCTGCCTCCCAACTCACTGGGATCTTGAATGCCCAAGGAGAATGCTGAAACCAGCATGTAATTGTTGTCCAAGAGGAGGCCCCTTGGGGACAAAAAATTTTTGAGAGAACTCAGCCATATGTTTACAACATGGTCCTTCTCCATAAGGCTCAATGCTGGGGGGAGAAAACAGCTATGCAGAACCTCAGGCCCTGAGGCTCCTGCTTAATACCCACTTCTCTTCAGGGGTAAGGGGGTGGGAGCTGGCCAAGTACAGCCCCTCACAGTTCTCTGAAGAGCTTTCATCCAGGTCTCATTTGAACTTGACACTAACCTGAGAAGCAGACAGGGTGGGGGGCTCCGAGGTTAAGGTTATAGGGTGGGCAGTCGGGGCCGACTTCTCTTTTCTTCCTCCCCACATCCCCCTACTTCTGTACCCCTCCCTCATGGAGGCAGCATTCACCTCGTGAAGGCAGGAAAGAAGGTTGCTGGTCTGGACTGAGCTGGAAACATCCAGAAATGCGAAGGGACCCACTGAGATTTGAATTTCAGATGAGAGGTGTCTGCTCAAACATTTCTGCAAAATTTTGTTCTATCGTGGGAACTTTTCCAGTTCATCATGAGGAGCATAAGACCTTCAGAAGGCAAGTGATTCTTTGTAAGCAAGAGCAAGGATAAGAACCACGTGCAGAATAGTCACCCAGGGGCCTAGAAGCTTCTGTCCACCCTACTTCTAGCCACTCCCCTTCTGCTGCAGTCTTCGGCTGGGCCTGCCTGTCTTAGAATCCAGGCTTCAGATTCCACCCCATCTTCCATGCCATCATTCCCATCCCCCAGTCCTTTGGGGTGTCCCCATTCTCTGGGATCCCTGGTAAGAGTTAGCTCACCTGATGGACTCGTCCATCCTAGGGAGGACTCAGTTCATAGGTTAGCACTTTTCCCTTTCAAGCCCACTAAGGTGCATTTTAAGGTGCAAAAGTACTCCTGTGGACCAAGATCTTGGCTCAAGAAACGCTTCTAGAGCCAGGTAGTTGTAGATCCAGAATCTTTATATAGAAAAGGCCAAGAGTTGAAGCCCTTGCTTATAAGCTCCATTTGCAGAGCAAGCACACTCATTCTACTTGGACCGTGATTTTATTTAAGTTGATAGATATTCTGGGAAGAAGGGCTGATAGTTATGCTGCCAACCTCTCTCCCTGTCATTTAATGCTTTCACCAGATCTAGGTCACTTGGTTTTATGCTCACTACAGTTTGTTAGTATCCTCTTGGGTCTGGCACTGGTAAGGAGCTTAAATATTCCTAAGGATGGCCTAATCAGTGCATCTGAGGGCCTCATCACTTCCCTCACTTAGGTCACTGTGCTTCTGTTGATGCACTCTATGATCAAATTAACCTCTGTGCTGCTGTTACTATATTATACTCTAAGTTTTCAGTTGACTCAATTGCAAAATATCATATTCAGGCTGCTGAATCTATCAAATTGTTTCTGGGGTGTACTATCTATATATCTGTGTCCTAGGTATAGGAGTTACATTTATTCCTTGTTACAGGTAGCTTTAGAACAAGCAGAAGACCAACTCTAGTTATGTTACTCTTCATTCCTCAACATAGAAACAGTGCCCAGCCCCTGCTGGAGCTGAACTGGTCCATGAAGCAGGTATTCGTTCTTATGCACATTATGTACATAATGTACATTTCAGAAAGTTGGAGCTTTGATGTACCGTGTGGTGTCATTTCCTGGGAATCAGACAATATGCAAGGTGTGAAATTAGTCAATTTAGCATGTGGAACACTGTCTAATTTGGAAATAGTCATCACCTCCTGAGAGAGAATTTGGGGGTCGGTGGGGAAGAGAGGGAGAGAGAAATGGAGCATGAAAGCAAATCATTTCCATTATGTGTTGAAAGAGTGGGAAATTTTTCATTTCTGTGATCTTTAAAGTCACTTTAGGGATGTAAGCAAGGATAAAAATCATGTGCAGAAAAGGGGTGCCACACAAGGCATTACATTTGTTTGCTAGGGGTGCCACATAAGGCATTACAGGCTGGTTGGCTGAAACAGGATAAGGTCACTGTCGCAGAGCTCTGGAGCCTGGAAGTCTGCATTCAAGGTTTCAGGACTGCTCCTTCATGAGGGCTGTGACAGGAGGATCTATCTGTTCCAGGCCTTCCTCTCTCCTTGGCTGGGAGATGACTGTCTCCTCTCTCTTCACACCATCTTCCCCTTCTAGATTTCCAGGTCCAAATAGCCCCTCTCTATAAGGACACGGTCACCTGGGACAAGGGCCCAGCCTAATGACCCCATTTAACATGATGGCCTCTGTGAAGACCCTCTCTCCAAATAAGGTTACCTTCTGAGGCTCTAGGTTAGGACTCTGATGTCTGAATTTGGGGATTCATGATGAGTGGGGGAAAGATCATGCCAGTGCAGCAGGGACTCCTGAGGAGCGGGCAGCGACACCTGCGTGGAAATCATGTTGGAGGCAGCTCTGGAAATGGTCCTTATCCTGACCCCCACACACACCTTTGGCCTAGTCAACACCCCTCCCCAAGTCTTTCAGGCCCGTGAAAGTCTTTCTTCTTGGGGAGTGGACAAAACTCACACCCTTCCAATTGCCGTGGTCAGTATTTCTAATCCAGTCCTGGTTCCCTGCAACTCCTTAAACCACAAGAAAAGGAAGGAGAATGTCCTTCTCTTTAGAGAGCTGGCACGAGGCCTACTGTGGAATTCCTTTTTTCTCCCTCTCTGTGGGGTAAATAGCAACATCTCCATCAAGCAGGAAAGGTTGGGCCCTGTGGCAGGTTTAACGACCAGCAAGCAGGTCTTCCCTCCTGTTGCCCATGGGTGAGGGCTGGGCACAGGCCTACATGCTCCACCAGACACTTACCTGCCCTCCTGTTGTGGAAGAGCTGCAGGAGCCTGCAAAAATGAGTGCAGACAGGGCCTTGCCCTGAGTGTGATTAGTGGGCGTGTTGGCAGGTGACCCTGCAGGGGGCAGGGGGCTTGCCCTTGTTATTTTCCTCGATTGATATTTATCGCACAGATTTTCAGTGTGTTGGGCAGCAGTCCATCAAATGCTTCCCAGAGTCACTCAGACTTTTTCTTAGATTAAAGTCAGAATTAAATCCAGTAGATACATACAGCAGGCATGCCTCGCTTTATTGAGTTTCTTTTTTTTTTGCACCCTCCAGATATTGCATTTTTCACAAATGGAAGGTTTTGGCAAAAAGCTTTAGACTTGCTGAAAATTCAGATGATGATTAGTATTTTTTAGCACTAAACTATTTTTAATTAAGGTAAGTACACTGTGTTTTAAACATAATGTTATCACACGCTTAATTGACTATAATAGAGTGTAAACATAACTTTTATATGCACTGGAAAATATTCATGGGTCTTGCTTTATTGTGGTGATGTGGAACCAAACACAGTATCTCCCAGGGGTGCTTGTACTGTATTAAATTTCATTTTCTTGGGGATGAAAAGTAAGTTTCTCTTCCAGTCTATAATTTCAGGAGCAAAAGGCAAAGAACTTGAAAATTAAAAAAAAAAAAAACACCTATTGTTGATCTGCAAAGAATATTCTTCCTCCTGTCAACCTCCCCATGCCAAGGTGCTACCTGTGGGCAAGAAGGACCTGCAGGAAATTGGGATATAAGGCTACTCTGGGAGCTCAGAGTTAGCACAGAGGTAATACAATTACCATTTTCTGTGTAATTGGAGAGCTATGCAAAGTGGGACCCACTTAGTGACTTTAGTGATACCTGTTTGGGAAGTGGCCCTCCAATCTCAGCTGCTGTCCTCTGAAGCCTCAGCAGAAGGGCAGGAAAGAAGGCTCAATTACATGCATGTGAAGGGAGCACTTGGATCTGCTGTGATTACTCATAGTCAAGCTCAAAATAAAATCTACTTTTAAGAAAGAGTAATTAACACTTACCAGTAGTGACTGTTAATATGCCAGGCACTATGGTAATACTATTTGGCTGCCTGTTCATTTAAATTTTAGAAATAAATTGCTATATTTCAAAGTAATAAAATAGTTCATGGGCATTCGAGAGTATTATAAGAATCAAAGTCCCATGGCTCCTTAACCCATCCTGTTGAGTCCTATGGTGGCTGGATTGACAGGAAGAGATTGGCCACTTCAGACCAGAAGGACAGGGTGGAAGGGTAGGTGGGTTTGTGCTCCCTTCCATGGAAGGGGTAAAAAGGTATAGGGGCATTTTATGGTGTAGGAATGCAGTGAGGGGAAGGACCAAATCCCACAGGAGAGAAAGCAGCCTCTTGGCAATTATAGGCCAGGAAGGGCTCTGACATCATTTACATTATTCTAGAAAATATCAGTCTGCAGGCCTGTTCAGAAGCAGCATTAATTATCAGTGGAGAGGCATGAGACATGAAGTCCAGAACAGAATGTTTGCTGTTATCCCTCTGGCAGAAAAGAAGGCAGGGATCATGGGATCCAGCAGGGTCTGAGTTGCTGTGGGCAGTGGCTTAGGGGTGCTCTGGTGAGAGGAGGTAAGACTCCCCCTATGCCAGGATATGTCACCCACGGCCCCTGTGGGGACTGCTGTGTTCTTCCTTAGGCTTATTTAAAATCCTGGTGGGGGCTTTACCACCAGAAGGTGAACGCAGTGGAAGGATGTACCTGCCTGTCTGTCTCCCAGCAACTCACACATAGCGAGTGTTCAAGTGTATTTGCAGCTAGTGGTGATTCTCCTGGGTCACCTTCAGGGCTGTTTCATCAGATATTACCTACATAAGATTGGGGTGCCCCCTCTGTGCTCCAGCTCCATCTCTCTCCTCCTGGGGGCTTCCATATGCTCATCCCCTAGAGGCTACGGTGGTTCTGAGCAATGCAGCTGAGGGCTTGGGGGACAGGGAAGCTGGGAAGACACCACAGAGTAAGTGAGCAGTCTGTTGACACCCCTATAAGAGGAGGTGGGGTCAGAGGTGGGAGGAGAATGGGATGACAGGGCCTCAGATGCTGGCCTGCCTTTTCATTTGAACTCTGTGAGGCCTCTGGAAGCTCTCTGGTTTTAATTGCTGAGAAAACATCTTTCTAGCCTTTCATGTCCCATCTGGAAGTGCTCTTCTCTCAAATTCTGAGGGACTGGGAAGGGCTCTCCTACTTCCCTGAAAGAATTTTTAAGGAATGAGTATTATCCTCTGTATTCTCTATTTCCATTTGGTGCCACCCAGGGATGGAAGACCAGGGAAGCTTCAGAGATGACAACTGTCTCTTCCCTCCAGAAAACTATATTCCAGAGGAAAATAAGCAGAATCACAGCAACCAAGCATGAAATAAGCCCTAAGCAAAGGCATATGGCACTTACCATTGGAACAGAGGGAGAAATAGTTTATTCTGGTTCTTACCTCACATTCTTGGAATGGAAAAAGGAAATAAAAACTATAGACATTCATAATGCATATGCATGCTTGCACTGGAAATATCCAGGAACATTTCCTAGAGGAGATAGCTTTTGGGTTGGGCCCAGTACAAGGTGAGGATCTGGGTGGGTTTTCACAGATAGAATGCAGGGACTGGCTTGCAGATAGGTGTATTTAGATTAAAATGGGTTTAGGAAATTGATGCTGGAAAGGTACATGATGCCAAATATTAGAGAACCTTGAATTTCATAGCAGGGAGCATGGCATGTGTTGTGTAGCAGTAGGGGCCAGAGCAGGATCTCAAGGAGGAGATAATTTCCATACCTTATTCCAAGTCCTAAAATTGCTCCAGTTGCCAGTTTTTTGTTCCATTTGGAGTAGGGGAGGGCTCTAAGGAAGGTTCAGAGAGGAAGTGAGCCAGAAAACACGAGTGATTCCAGAGTCAGGATGTCCTCGGGGTCAAGGGAGGACAGGGCCTTGTATTCCAGAAGGATTCTCGCCAGGAGGAAGAAATTGTAGTAATATTTCAGGATACCATATTGGCCTTTGGAAAAAAGGGTATTGACCTCTCCAGCAGTAAGGGGAAGGTGGCATGCTTGTTAAAACTTGAAGATTCTGCAGAGTCTTAATGTGTTCAAATTTGGAGCATTTTACTGTGTTGTTCTAATATGTTGTCACATCCTGTTCTCTGTACAATTCTCTGGCGGACAGGTTGAAGATGTGTCAGGGTAAAAGTTGAGATGGGATATGAAAAAGGGTGTTTATTTTTCCATAGGTAGGATGTAGTGACAGAGTTTATTGATGGGCTGCTGTGGTCCATTTAAGAAGCTCCTGGAAATTACCTGATCTAACTGGTTCCAGGTGCACCAAAATCTGAAGCATTTAAAATGCCATGGGTTCCCCCACTATCTAAAAGTAGAGTGTTCCTATTTAGTATGATTTGGTAGGTTATTTTGGGGTCTAGGAATTCTATTATCAGTAATTTATATGGAACATTTGTTAGTGTTCCCAGACCCAGCTCTGCAGCAAGACTGCCTGGGTGATGCCAATAATCTCATTTATTCAACAGTCCCAACTGGCCTTGGACAGTTTTCCTTCCCTAAGTATCAGTGTATTTATCAGTAAAGGAGGAATGGTTCCCAATTAGAAGCAGATGGCACGATCAAATTAGAGTAATTTGCGGAGATTTTAGGTCCTCTGTCATTGCTAGAATGTTCCATGGTCAGTGTCTGTTTTCCTCATTTGCATTGTAGTTGGTCTTCTGCACTCAGAGATTCCTTATTCCATGACCTGTCCAAAGGACTTGCTTGCTCATATTTCCAAGCAGACAATAGATTCTTACACAAGAAAGATGATGCCTTCTTGGGGCTTGGCTTGGCTATTCCAGTCAAGCTCAAGAGAAAGTCATTTCCTCTAAAGTATCATTAAACAGCTATTTGTTCACTGACCTAGAGCACCATTCTTATCTGCTTTTCTCTTCAATTAAAGGGGGAAATATGTTTTCCATAAAAGTAACTTATGAAGTACCATATTGATATTAAGCAATAAAAATCAGCCTCTGGGAGACAAAGCAGATAACCTGCTTCATGACTCTAGCTTGGCACTACCCTGGGTATATTGGGGATCTGGTTCCTATTTCAGTGGGTTCTCTGATGCCTGTGGAACTTTTCTTTGAATGTGGTTAAGGTTCGTGGAATCTTGAGATTTCTCTTTATTTAACTCTTTTCCAAACAGAATATAAAAAATTAAATACCAATTACTTTAAATTGCAGCTATCACCATCCCTAAGACCCTGAACCATTAAGTGTCCCAGTCAATGCTGAAATCCAAGATAAAGTCAAGATTATGGCATGCATGTCATTCATTCATTCATTTATTGAGGCATTCATTCAATCTATCATTCTATAAATATTTACTGAGCATAAAACTATTAAAATTCTATGGTGTCAGCAAGACAGTCTAATGGGAAATACAAATATAAAGTGATAATTAATGTAGAGAAAACATAGAGTCCTTGAGCTCATGGCAGAATAGGCGCTGAGAAATCATAGATTTTAAGTAGTTGATGTTCATATTTTCCCTTTAAGAGCACACACAGGCTGGGCCTCCCCTGATGGTGCAGTGGTTGAGCGCTAGGCTATGAGGCTGCCCGCAGCTTCTGCAGCACCGGTTCGTTCCCCGGCCGCCGGCGAGGGTCCCACTAAAAAAATAAATAAAAATCACCATTAAAAAAAAAAAAAGAGCACACACAGGCTGAGTGTGGAGAACAGATCATAGAGGAATCAGGGTATGCCCAACCGTCCTTCATGAGTATTCTCTAATACAGCCATTGTAGCAGACAGTGTTACTCAGTTAACACCCCACCTTCATCTCCCTCTTCCCTTGCGTCTATGTGAGGTGCAGGCTGGAAAAGCTAACTACCCTCTTCTCTTTGTAGTAACATGAAGCCCCAAGACCCTGTTTCTAGCCAGTGAGACTAGAATGGAGATCTTTTGGGATCTTCTGGGAAGAATATAGCTTCCTGTATAAAAGGAACAAGCACCTCTTCTTCCCACCTTTCTTCTTGAATGTAGAAGTGATGGCTAGAGCTAGGGCAGCTCCGTGGAACCATGAGGGAAAGGCCAAGATGGTGAATCACATAAAACCGGATAACTACAGCAAGGTCATTCATCACTCCAGTGGCCACCCGCACCCAGACTACTTGGAATGGAACCACCACTCGCAGTTGGAGATTGAACCTTTTTTTAACTTTCTTTTTTTTTTTTTTAACTTTGGACTGATAACAGTGAGTCAAAAGTTAATTTAATGAAAAGTAAATTAGCAGGCATGTCATTCACTGTCGTCAATATCACAGAATCTGAAAACTACCCTCATGCCATTGAAATCAGTCTTTTGAACGGAAGGGTGAAAAGGAAGTTCTGCTGATTCCCTTTCCAAAAGGTCTCTGAAAGTGATATTTCTTAGTGCCTCACTTTCTGACTTCTTTGAAATGACTGCTTAGCTCTGTTATCTCCAACACATGCTTAGCCAGGAAACTGCAGCCCTTAATCTTTCTGAAATGTAATAGCACGTGATAAAGGGGAACCATTTCTGTGTTTTACCCCCTTTTGTAACCACAGAATTAAAACAGTGCCTGGCACTTTGTAGGTGTTCTATGTCTGTCCGACTGTCCCCTGAGCCAGGAAGTGAAGTTGAATGCTTTTAAAGGTTGAGAATAACTATGCTTTCAAAAATAAATGTGATCTTATGGGGCACATATGGGACAGAGCATGCTCAGTGAAGCATGCCCATTTTGGATTAAGAAATATGATTATCATTTTCCAGCTCTGATTCCTGCCTCCAGGCTGATAAGATAGTGCCCAAAGAGTTATTTTCACTCCTGCACAGACACCTAAACAGAAGGGGTCTTTAATGAAATGCAGAAACCGAAGTGACAGTCATTAGTAGCTAGAAATAAGCAACTGATCATGAAGTGAAGATGAAACGCTTCAATAAAAAAGACCTTCATGCCCCAGGGATACTCAGTCTTCTTTGCTGAAGTGCTTGTGGATTTTATTTCTTTAATAATCACAGCATCATTTACCTACTCTTGAAGTTTTTAAATCTTCCCCAGAGAAAAAAAAATTGGAGGAGCTAAATAAATTAGTTCAGTCAATAATTAGTTTACACAAGCAAAACTAACTTTGGCCCTTGGTCATTTCTGTTAGGCATACCATCTACCCAAGCAGGGGTAAGCAGGTCTGGGCTGAGCAAGAAACGGTGTCAGGACCTTTTTGGATCACATCCTGTCTGGCTTCTGATTTGTCCAAAATTATTTTGAAAAATATCAAAAGTACCTGGTCCTGCCCAGTGCTCTTGGCCCTCACGGCACAGGGAGCAGTCCACAGATCCCCTGAGAAGATGGGTGATGTGGAGAATGAGAACCCAGAGGTGGCCTGCCTGTCCTGTCCTTTCCTTGCAGACGCAACTCTGTATTGTCAAGCCAGAGAAGACTCGTGTTTTAGAACAAGACACCTTAGTTTAGCAACCAGACCCATGACCTGTAAGAGATGAGGAACATGAAGTTGAGAATAGCTAAGTAACTTGTCCAAGGTCACAGTGAGTCAGTACAGTAAGTCATGCTAAGGTTAGCATGATGCCTGAGCCTCAGTCTAGTGTTCTTTCCAGGGTCTTGCTGTGGCTTCAGTTTGTAAAGAAAGCATTGCTTCTCCTTGCCTTCTCATACCCCATCCCTAGTTCAGTGATTGCACCTACCATCCCATAATATCTCTTGTTTCAAAGAATCACCCCCTCACCCCACCCACCGCACCCCCAGTGTAATGCTTTCCCTTTTTTCCTGCCGTTTGGGTGAATGTCTTACCTGCATGTCAGTGCTGAGCTTTGAGCTCTTTGGAGAAGGGCATCCTGGTTGTTGTGACCCATCCAGGCAGAACTGCCGAGCTGGCCAAGTGGTTTCTCTGCATCGCTTGGCTGTCAGATAAGGGCCACCTGTTTATTGATTGGCACAGTGAAACTTAGGTCCAACATGCTCCCTAATGACACAGAACCTCAGAGGAAAGGATGTCAGGGAATTGATTTTGCTCTTCTTCAGGAACAAAAGATGTCAGAAGTAGATGGAGCTGAGCCATCAAGATAATCTAAGTATATACATTCCCATTTCCTTGTTCCTGAGCCAGAAGCTGTGATCTACCAGTAGAAGATAAATCCAACCAAGCCCTGGGACAGAGAGAGAATGCTGAGCAGCAAAATACCACAGCCATTGGGCAGAAATCAATCCTAAAATGACTGATAATCTGATTATCTGGATCAATTTCTCTGTTTCTTCCTCTTCCCCCTTAGGACTGTGATAAACTTTCTCTTTGATGCAAACTGTATTAAGTGCCCTGAAAAAGCATGTCAGCAGGCATTGATTGAAAATAAAAAAAGGTGAATCTTAGATGTGATAGACAGAGCTTAGGCAGATAGACAAGTGCAGCGTCAAGAAGACTGGGGTAAGAGTTCTGGCTTTACCACTGCTAGCTGTGGGTTGTTGGGTAAGTCACTTAACCTTTCTGAGTCTCAATTTCAACAAAATTATTTTTTAAATAATTTTTAAACTGAGAAATAAATTAGATAATTTGAAGTATCTGAGACTATTGATCATAATGGTATTCTAAAAAAGCTCGTCATCACATGTTATAGAAGCTCTTAAGCACCCAGTTTTACTTTTTGGATAGGGTTCTAAACTCTTAGCAGTTGTCCAGAAACCATGACAAAAAATTCAGAGGTAGCGACTGTGCTCTCGAATGAGACTGAGCCACACAAAATTGTCTAACATGGCAATAGAATGAGCTACCAGAATAGCATAGTGCCTAAGAGTTTTGAAGTAGGTGGGTAAATGGTGGGATTTTTGTGTTCTTAAAAAAGGTTGCGCTCTAAGATACTCCACCTCTAAGATTCATTTATTCTCATTTTAAGTAGCTGTTGTGGCTTTAACAATTTTTGACAAGTATAATTTTTTTCAGAGCCCTGTTGTATAAGTCAGCTATAGCCCCAACTTGGTTGTTTAGCAATTCACCCCAAAATCAGTGTCACACAGCAGTAAACATTTATTTCTTCCTCACGTGTCTGCAGGTCATCTAAGGTTTCTGTATATAGCTCTGGCTTGAGTCCCTCCTGCTCCAGAGGTGTCTCATCTTCCTTAGAAAAAACAACAGCTATCTGATGCAGGAGAGCAAGAGAAGTTAGGCATAACCATGCAGGTACACTGAAAACCTTTATATCATGTCATATTTAATAACAGGCAAGATCACATAGTCAAGCCCAAGAGTCAAGAGCAGACTCTGCCCACCAGAAGGCAAGGGTGAGGATGTAGGTGTATATCAACATCATGGAGGACCCACGAATTGGGATCTTCCAGCCCTGATGCTGTAAACTATCGCTATAGCATAATCGCCTTTCTGGCACAGTGTGAACCACCATAAGGTGATAGCTCTTCCTTTTTAGTAAATAAGCTCTTTGAAGATTCAGTGTGTGAGCAAGCAACTAAACAGAGCAGAAGAGAAAAGAATCTGCACAGCCAGCTTCTAACTCTAGTCCAAATTAGCAGACTGATAATCATTGCCATCTAGTGACGCCAGGGTCTAACTGATCTGAAATATTGGCTTCCCTCCACTTCCCAACCATTTTCAGGCCATCCAGTAGAAAGCAGTCATGTAACTGACACTTCTGGTTCCCGATCATATGCTAGATCAAAAGCAAAGATTATTCTGGAAATGTGACCATTTTTTAGGAGTGACCCTCTTGACTGTCAGTAGTCCTCAAACTACCCTGAACTGTTGGGCTGAGGAGAGAAGGTGGAGGAACACCAGCTGAGACTATTAACAGAATGCAGATGAAAATCCTTCTCATCCTTTTACTTAACAGCATGAGGTCTTTAGAGAAAGGCCCTTTCTCCTAGCATGATAGATATATCCATGTGCTCTCTGAGAGCTAGATGCTTAGGATTTTTTCTAACTATCAGTACTTCTCAAGGAAACCCAGAAATATCCATCAGGGGATGGTTTCCCTGATTCACTGGTTTTCTGGGATTCTTACTGGGAGACAGAACAGCTTAGGTGGGAGAAGCCTAAGCTCTAAGATCTGTCTGTGACTAGGTTCAAATTCAGAACCCAGTTGGGATTCTGGGAATGTTGCTTAACCTCTGGGGTGGCCCTTGGTTCTGCTCACAATGATTAGCTCCTGACACCCAGAAGACAGGATCCCTCAGGTCCTTTGTGGTTATTTGGTACCCTTTGACTGGGTCTGGATAGAGACTTATGAGCAGATGTATTATATGTAATGTCTTGGCTATAACATTTAATAATCAATATATGAGGCTCTCCAGAATTCTCTCTTGTCCCTCTGGTACAGTGACCAACAGCAGCATTCAAAAACACTGTTTGCTCTATCAGCCGGGGGCCAGAGAAGTTACAGTGGCAGAGTCCCCCCTTTACCCTGCAGAGTAGACTTATAGCATAAAAGGGAAATAAGAGGTTGTTTATGCCACTGAGAGGTTGTTACCACATTGAATCCACTGCCTTGATTAGTACAACTCACCAAATCTTAGGTTTTTTAATCTGAAAAATGGGATAATGGTGGGATCTAGCCTGTGAAGTGATCATGAGGATTAAACAGGATAATCTATATGTAATTCTTAGAAAGGAACCTAGCACATAATAATTAGGTAATTATTAAGTTATGCCATATCTTAACTGTGTCTGTAACAGGCTCTCTCTTTCTATTGAACAAGATATTGATCTGAGGGTTGTCTAGAATTGTAAGTAGTAAAGATGATACATTGAAAGGACTTCTTAAATAAAGCCAAGTCCTGGTCCTGGTTTCTAGGAAGAAGCTACTCATCACCAATCATTAATATGATCTTGCCATAACCAGCCCTCCCATGTGTGTCTAGGTTGAGAAACTTAACCTCCATTTACAATCTTGTATGTTAAACTGGATGAACTACATCTTTAAATTTCTAGACGTAAAATTTTAGAACTCTATTATGTAAGTGCTCGGAAAATCCGTCTCATGTTTCAAAGTTATGTTGTTGCTAAGGAGAACAAATGTATGAAAAAGCAAACATTAACGTCTTCCCTTTTCCATTTGCCCCGCATGCCATTCCCTAAACAAAAAGTGTATGTCTTTATTACAGATTGTTCTGTGGTCTGTTCTGAAGATTTCTGCCCAGGAATTTATATCTGACTTAAAACATCTAAGCTACAAATAGGTTTCATAGTTTAGGGACCTATATCCTTGGTAGTCCGTCACCTCTCTCTGTTCTATTCTCAGTGTATGTACATGTTTCTGTTTCATCAATAAGGTTTTACCCGGCTAAAGGTCACAACACACATGGTCTTTCTCCTGATAGTGCGGTCTTCCTTAGTCCAAAAGGAGATGCTCCTGTCCTTGTTAACCTTGTTTCCAGCTCAAGGTGATCATCCTATACCATTGCTCCCAGCCAGTGAGATGTGTCCTCCAACTTTGCAGCATCAGAACTTTCTGTGTTTTGATTTACAATCTTTTTCCTTTCACCTGATTCTGGCTCAAAGGCAGTCCATGCTGTGCTTCTGAACAATAGTATGTTAATGTATTAAGTTGAACCCTAGGAAATTGCCATTTATTAGGTTGAATGTGGTGGTTCATATGGTTCAACCCTATGTAAAAACCCAATTTGGGAGAGGGGATTTTATCACATTCAATTTGAAGTACATGTTGCATCCTATCAAGAATTCTTTTTTTTTTTTTTTTGAATATTTAAAAATATTTCATTTTTTATTTTTTTTTTTTATAAATTTTATTGTTATATTCCCCATACAATTGCAGCCCCCCATTCTGACCCCAATCCCTCCCCTCCCGCCCCGGCCCCCTAAAAGTGTCTCTGGTTCATAGTTTTTTGTTGATTTTGATTTTCACTTTCTTATAGTTATTCATTTCCTGGTCCCTTATTTAAGTTTTCTAGATTCCTGCTATGAGTGAGACCATCCGGTATTTTTCTTTTTCTTTTTGGCTTATTTCGCTGAGCATGATCCCTTCCAGCGCCATCCATGTTGCTGCAAATTGCATGTGTTTATCTTTTTTGAATGCTGAGTAATATTCCATGGTATATATGTACCACATCTTCTTGATCCAGTCATCTATTTTTGGGCATTTGGGTTGTTTCCAAAGCTTAGCTATTGTAAACAGTGCTGCTATAAACATAGGGGTGCAGGTGTTCTTTGGAATGGATGTTTCTGTGTCCTTTGGGTAAATACCTAGGAGTGGAATTGCTGGATCATATGGAAGCTCTATGTTTAGTAGGTCCAGAAATCTCCACACAGCTCTCCACAGTGGTTGGACCAGTTTGCACTCCCACCAACAGTGCAGAAGAGTTCCTTTTTCTCCACACCCTCGCCAGCATTTGTTGTTGCTAGTTTTTTTAATATGTGCCATTCTCACTGGTGTAAGATGGTATCTCATGGTAGTTTTGATTTGCATTTCCCTGATGGCAAGTGATGTTGAACATTTTTTCATATGCCTGTTGGCCATTTGCATTTCCTCTTCAGAGAAGTTTCTTTTTAGCTCTTCTGCCCATTTTTTGACTGGATTATTTTCTTTGTTGTTGCTGAGTCTCATCAGCTCTTTGCAGATTTTTGTGATCAGTCCTTTATCATTAGTGTTGGTGCAAAAATGTTCTCCCAGTTGGTGGGGTTTCTCTTTGTTTTTGTTATTGTCTCTTTTGCTGTGCAGAAGCTTTTTAATTTGATGTAGTCCCAGCTGTTTATCTTTGCCTTCACTATCACTGCTTTGGGTGATGTGTCTGTAAAGATGTCTTTGATGTGCAGATCACGTAGTGTTTCGCCTATATTTCCTTCTATATATTTTATGGTTTCAGGTCTTATGTCTAGTTCTTTAATCCATTTTGAGTTGATTTTTGTGTATGGTGTGAGGTAGTGGTCAAGCTTCATTCTTTTGCATGTAGCGACCCAGTTTTCCCAGCACCATTTATTGAACAAACTTTCTTTGCTCCAATGCATAGTCTTTGCTCCTTTGTCAAAGATTAGTTGACCATAAATCTGTGGATTTATTTCTGGATTTTCTATTCGATTCCATTGGTCTGTATGTCTGTTCTTGTTCCAATACCATGCAGTTTTGATGATTATGGCTTTGTAGTATAGTTTGAAGTCTGGGAGTGTAATGCCTCCATTCCTTCTTTTTTTTTCAGGAGAGCTTTGGCTATTCGGGTTTTTTGTGATTCCATATGAATTTCATCAATAATTGTTCTATTTCTTTGAAGAATGACATTGAAATTTTGATTGGAATAGCATTGAATCTGTATATTGCTTTTGGAAGGATGGCCATTTTAATAATGTTTATTCTTCCAATCCACGAGCAGGGGATGTCTCTCCATTTCTTTGTGTCTTCTTCTATTTCTTTTAACAGTGTTTTATAGTTTCTTTGTATAGGTCCTTTATCTCTTTTGTTAGATTTATTCCCAAATATTGATTTTTTTTGTTTCAATAACAAAAGGGATGGTTTTTTTGATTTCATCTTCTTCAGATTTATTGTTTGTGTATAGGAAGGCTACTGACTTTTGCGTGTTGATTTTGTATCCTGCCACTTTACTGAACTGATTGATGAGTTGAATTAGCTTTCTGTGGAGTTTTTGGGGTTCTCTATGTATAATATCATATCGTCTGCAAATAGTGATAGTTTGACTTCTTCTTTTCTATTTGGATTCCTTGGATGTCTTTCTCTTGTCTTATTGCCCTGGCTAGGACTTCCAGTATTATATTGAAAAGCAGTGGTGAGAGTGGACATCCTTGTCTTGTTCCAGATCTTAATGGAATTGCTTTCAGCTTTTCACCATTGAGAATGATACTGGCTGTTGGCTTGTCATAGATGGCCTTTATGATGTTGAGGTATGTTCCTTGTATCCAAGAATTTCAAGGGCTTTTTATCATGAATGGGTGTTGCACTTTGTCGAAAGCTTTCTCAGCATCTATTGATATTATCATATGGTTTTTATATTTCTTTTTGTTGATTGTTGGATAACGTTGATTGATTTTCGGATGTTAAACCATCCTTGTGCCCCTGGAATGAATCCTACTTGGTCGTGGTGAATTATCTTATGGATACATTGTTGGATTCTGATGGCTAAATTTTATTGAGGATTTTTGCATCAGTGTTCATTAGGGAGATTGGCCTGTAGTTTTCCTTTTTAGTGTTGTCCTTGTTCGGTTTTGGTATTAGTGTATTGTGGTTCATAGAACGTGTTTGGTATTGTCCCTTCCTTCTCAATTTTTTGGAAGAGTTTGTGAAGGATAGGCACTAATTCGTCTCTGAATGTTTGGTAGAATTCATTTGTAATCATCAGGTCCTGGGCTTTTGTTTTTGGGGAGGTTTTTGATTACCATTTCAATTTCGCTAATTGTAATTGGTCTGTTTAGGTGTTCTATTTCTTCTTTATCTAGCTTTGGGTGATTGTAGAGTTGTAGGAATTTGTCCATCTCCTCTAGATTATTGAACTTATTTCCATATAACTGTTCATAGTAGTTACTGATTATTCTTTTGATTTCTGCTGTGTCCTGTTGTGATTTCTCCTCTTTCATTGATGATCCTGTTTATTTGTGCTTTCTCCCTTTTTTCCTTTGTGAGCCTGGCTAGGGGTTTGTCTATTTTATTTATTTTTTCAAAGAACCAGCTCTTGGTTTCATTGATCTTTTGGATTGTTTTTTTAGTTTCAATTTCATTTATTTGCTTTGGTTTTATTATTTCTTTTCTTCTACTGGTTTTGGGGTTTTTTTGTTGTTCTTTTTCTAGATCTTTGAGCTTCGAGATTAGGTTGTTTCTTTGAGTTCTTTCTTGTTTCTTGATGTGAGCTTCTATTGCTATATATTTTCCTCTTATTACTGCTTTTGCTGCATCCCATACATTTAGGATATTGGTGTCCTCCTTGTCGTTCAATTCAAAAAATTTTTTAATTTCTTCTTTGATCTCCTCATTAGTCCAGTGGTCTTCCAGTAGTGTGGTTTTTAATCTCCATGAGGTAGGAAAGTTCCTTGCCTTCTTTTTATGGTTTAGTTCTAGTTTGATGCCTTCATGGTCAGAAAAGATGGTTGGTATGATTTCAATCTTGGTGTATCTGTTGATGTTTGTCTTGTGCCCCAGTATGTGATCGATCCTGGAGAATGATCCGTGTGCGCTTGAGAAAAATGTGTGTACTCGTTTTTTTGGGGTTTAGTGTTCTATAGATGTCTGTTAAGCCCAATTGCTCTAGGTCCTTATTTAGAGCTTTGGTTTCTTTACTTATTTTTTGTCTTGTTGATCTATCCATTGTGATAGTGGTGTGTTGAAGTCTCCACTACGTATGTGTTTTCTCTGATGTCTGTTTTCAGAGAAGACAACAGTTGTCTGATATATTTTGGTGCTCCTTCGTTTGGTGAGTATATGTTAATGAGTGTTATTTCTTCTTGAAGTATTGTCCCCTTGATCATAATGTAGTGACCATTGGGGTCTCTTTTTATCTTTTTGAGTTTGAAATCTGTTTTATCTGATATAAGTATAGCTGTTCCTGCTTTCTTTTTTGGCCCATTTGCTTGTAGGATTGTTTTCCATCCTTTGACTTTGAGCCTATTTTTATCTTTTTAGCTAAATGTGTTTCCTGGAGACAGCAAAAGGTTGGGTTTTGTTTCTTAATCCAGGCTGCAACTCTGTGTCTTTTTATTGAAGAGTTTAGTCCATTTACATTTAGAGTTAATATTGATATGTTAACATCTGCATTTGCCATTGTGTTTGTCTTTCCTTTGATTTTATTTATTTATTCTTTTAATAACTTTTTTTTTTTTTGGCCTTCTTTCATTGTTATTCGTCCCTCTGAGGTTCTGGCTTTAGGACTCCTTGTAGTATTTTTTGGAGTGGGGGTTTAGTTGCAATGAAATTCCGGAGTTTCTGTTTGTCTGGGAAGGTCCATATTTTTTCTTCAAAGAGGAAGGAGAGCTTTGCGGGATAGAGTATTCTTGGTTGGCATCTGTTTTCTTGGAGTCTGGTGACTATGTCCCTCCACTCTCTCCTTGCCCGTAGTGTTTCTTCGGAGAAGTCTGATGTCAGCCTGATTGGCTTTCCTTTGAATGTTATCTGTTTCTTCCCTCTTGCCAGCTTCATTATTTTTTCCTTGTCCTGGATTCTTGGGAGCTTTACTATTATGTGTCTTGCTCTATTTTTTCTTTCGTCGTGGAAGTTTGGTGTTCTTCTTGCTTCTTGTATATCAATTTTCAGCTCCTTCTTCACATTTGGGAAGTTCTCTTCAATTATCTCTTTGAATATTTTCTCTGTTCCTACTTCTCTCTCCTCTCCTTCTGGTATTCCTATAACTCTTATATTTCCTTTCCTCATGGAGTCAGATAGTTCCCGAAGTCTTTCTTCATTCTTTTTCCTTCGTACTTCTCTTTCCTTTTCTGTTTTGGTTCTTTTTATTTCTGTGTCTTCAAGAGCACTTATTCGTTCTTCCATTTCATCAATTCTGCTTTCATTGCTTTTCCCAGAATTCTTTAGTTCTTCCGCTAATTCTTTGATCTCCTGCATTTCTTTTACTTCCCTCTTTAGGGACTCAATTTCATTCTTCTGATCGTTGATTATTTTTCCCTTATCATTGTTTTCCTTTATGACTTCTGTCAGTTTTTTAATCACGGCAATTTTAAATTCTCTTTCTGGAAGGCTCAGAAGTTCTTCCAAGTTACTGTCGTTGCCATCTGGGGGCTGGTTTTCTTTTGTGGTGTGCTTTTTCTCTGGAGAGTTGCTAGGTTGCGTGTGGTTCTTCTCCTCCCTACTGTCTGTTTTCTAATTTGCCGTATGCGTTGGGACACTGTGTTGTTGGGACTGGCCGGCATCTTGGGTGGGCTTCTCTTCTCCCCTCTGGTTCCTCCTGGAGTCATCTGTCAGTTTCTAGCAGTCTTTATTGGAGAAAGGTCCCTGTCCTAAAATGTCGATGTGGGGACACACTCCCCTGTGCGCCTGGTCTGCCCCGGCGGTGGGTTCCTGCTCCCCCTCTGGGCTTGGACTGCAGGCCAGAGGGGGTCTGGCGTGGGCGAACTTCCCCCGCTCACCTCTGGCTCCTGAGGAAGCCTTCTGCGGGTAGTCTTTACTGAAGAAATGTCCCTGTTCTAAAATGGTGATGTGGGACACACTCCCTGCGCGTCCGGTGTCAGGCACACTCTTCTGCGTGCCTGGTCTGCCCTGGCTGTGGGTGCTCGCTCTCCCTGTGGGCTCAGACTACTTGTTCGGAAGGGGCCGGGTGTGGGCTAACTCCCCAGCTGGCCACTAGCTCCTTCAGGAGCCTGTGCTGTCTACAAGTCGCTAGGTGGCGCCAAAGATCTCTCCTAGAGCCCTTGGGGAGCTGATTTTCCATGCCTTGGGACAGGGAGCAAAGCGGGGATGGTAGGGTACACCTCAACGGCTTTGGGGTGCTGTGTCTGCCTTGTGCCCCACCGTCGTGGGGAACCCACGCCCCTAATTTCATGCCCCGGGTCTCAGTTCCAAAGCCCTCAGTTCCAGGACGCGGGCTGTAGCCCAGTTCAGTGGCGCGGGAAGGGCGCCTTTTGCACAGCTCCCGTGCCTGGGCGCCTGGTTCCTGCTCACTCAGGGAGGGACCTTCACCTCAGTGAGGACCTCCGCGCCTCCCCGCAAGCCTAGGTCGTCTCCCAAGCCTAGGTCGCAGGCGCGGGGACCTGGGCAGCCGCGATCCTGGTCTGCACTTGCTTTTCAAGCGCGCCGAGCGCGCCGCTATCAGCGCCAGCTTACCGGCAGCCCGGGCTTTGTGCGCGTCTCCCGGGGTCTTTGTTCTTCTCTAATGGCGCCCGGAGCCGTTCGCTCACCGCCGCGGCGAATCCTGCAGGGTTCTCCACAGCTCCCGTTCACGGGGTGTGGTGGCTGCAATAGTTCCTTTCCACTCCCAGTCCCGCTTGCTGCGTCGTTTTTCTTGTTGGCCGTTTTGGTTTGTTGTTTCCTCCCCTCTGCCGGTCGGAGAGTGCCGCCTCTGTGGGCGGGGGAGGGGAGCAGGGTTCTGCCCCTATCAAGAATTCTAATGTATTTCTCTTTCCTTACCTTATTCAACTAGGTTATTTTTCTGATAGAGCGTGCTACCATGAATCCTCAAACTCCCCAACCCCAGCACTGGTCCATAACAGATCCTGCTACTATATTTAATAACTGACCAGTTGAAGTCTTTTTCTGGTATCTATTGTTGGTATTCATTTTGGCACATATGTTCATTTTAGCTTTTTATAAAGGTATCCTTTACTATTTGTGGGGGCGAAATGACACTTCTTTTCTTTACCTTTTTCAGATTGAAGATATCATTGCAAAGATGCAAGATGACAAGACAGGGGGTGTACCCATCAGAACAGTCAAGAGCTTTCTCTCTAAAATCCCCAGTGTTGTCACAGGTAAATGATCTCCTAACAAGGTATTGGTGGAAATAAGACAAGGCTTATTTCTGGTTGTATAGTTTTGATTGTAAGATGAAGGGTGTCTAAGAACTTATGAGCAGTAAAGATGATGTGTCCAATGTACTTCTTTCTACAATTCCATCTGGTCCTTTTTTCTATATGCTTGATCATTCATTCAATAAGTATGTATTGCATATACTACTTTATAAGAATTGTTGGGGACTGGATATTCAGAAGTAAGTGAAACAAATCAAAATTTCTGAATCAAATTTCTCAGAGAATCTCATAGATTCTAGTGGTGGTCACAAAAAAATAAGTCAGGAATTTTTGAGAATTTTAGGCAGTGATAAAGGCCAAGGAGAAAAAGCATGGAAAAGGGATAGGTGTGTTACAATTTTGGAGCTGTGGTCAAAGAAGAATTCCCTAAAAGGTAACATTTAATTTACCTCATTTAAGATGAGGGGTTGACTCATATGTATATTGAGGAAAGAACATTCTAGACAGCAAATTTTAGGTCACCAACGCAGACATGTACTTGGCATAATAAGAAACTAAGTGGAGGGAGTCGAAATAGAGTGAAGTAAAGGTTAAATAATAGGGATGAAATCAGAGTGACAATGATGAAGGCAAGAAGATGGAGAAAAATAGGAGATTGAAGAGAGTCTTCTGGTGAAAGCTGAGACAAGTTTCTTCCAAATGACTATCATTGATGTAAAGTATGTTCCAATACATCCAGGACCCCATGGCTAACAGAAGCTCTGGAAAGCTTCTTATCACCATTCTCTCAACAGCATGGTGAAAATTAAAGATGAGAATAACATTAATCTGCAGAAAGTAGCCTTGCTGAAATATTCTTTTGCATACTGCCCAACGACTATTCTGAGTTGGAAATCTCCCAACGGTAAAAAGCAGCAGCACAGATATATACAGTTAGGTACATTTGTGATGTATCGAATGAGTAAGTCTGGGTAGGAAAACTCTAAGCTTTTAAGACTTTAGACTATAAGGAGAAGGTTCAAGAATAATATATTTGCCAAAAAAAAACATGTCAACATTGAAGTCAAGGGGAAAATATAGACCTGGGGATATGGACTTTCAGAAAAGTGAGGAATGAAGGTAGGGAGGAGGGGGAGCTGTATTTATAAACACAGTCAAGCACTGGGATAAACAAAGTTCTCTAGAATTCACAGGCATGATCGGAAGGGATCCACAGCACCCCATGACACAAAAAGATCAGAGTTGAGTGGTATTATTACCTTCTGATGATTTCCTTTAAAACAGACTTCGTGATACACTTGTTTACAACCTTCCTAATGTATTGGTGTCTATCTGTTGGAATCAGTTGCCCAACAGGTTATAGGCATTTCTTGGCCTTCCATCTTTCTAATTAAATTTGTGCAAGGCTTTCATCAGAACCCATAGAGAACCTAGATAGAAAGCAACAATTTTGATTATCTATGCTGAAAATAAAGTCTTTTCCATCATGTTTTTCACTACTTTGTCTTCTGGTCTTCAAATAGCTAATCTAAACTTACTAGTCAGCTCTTTATTAATAATAAACACAATAAAAATAAATATAAATTTGATAAAAATAAAGATAAGTTTTATTAGTCTGGATACCTTTACCCAATATAGGTCTGGAATAGAAGATAGATCAATCTTGATCCTGTTGAGTTGGAGGTTCTGAAGGGGCTTTTTAGGTGGTGCTGTCCAGGAGACAGTTGGAACTGTTGTTCTGAAGAACATTTTATCTGAGAGATATGGACTTGAAAGTCATCAGAGCTTAAGTGGCAGAGATATGGGTAGCTACTAAAACTTGCATATCTTCATCTTTGAGATAGGTACTAGTCTCACCTTCTAGAGGCCGGTGTATTCCTGAGCTAGTTGCCCATAGATAAGGCACCGCATGGTTATCTCACCACTCTTCAGGACAGCTGATTTACCACCTTAGCCCTCACTTTTCAATAGTAAAAAGTAATGAAGTGGTTAGAGCCAAATTGGTCAGGTTTCTGAGTTTCCAACTTCAGTTCTGCCACCCTATCCACTCCCACCTGCCTTGTGTGACAGACATAGCCAGGGCTGAATGCCTGCCAACTCCAGGAAACCAGCCAGGTCGTGAGGCCTTGCTCAGCTGTCACAGACAGTCATTCCAAGATAATTCTCTATCACCTGAATGTTGCAAAGAATTTTCCAGTGACTTTGAAGATTTGTTTCTTCCAGGCCACCCTCAGAAACCCACATTTCTAGCTTGTAAGACCCATGAGATACATCTATTCTCACTTATTCTTGCAGACAGGAAAATTGAGTCTTAGGACATTATGTAATGTGTTCAAAAATCACACAGCTTGTCAAGACAGAACCAAGATAGAATCTGGATTACTTGCTACCATTGCAATGTGGTTTCCATTACCTCATGGAGAAAATTATAGACTCTTGAATTGGAACAGTTCCTTATAGATGTCTGAAGAATTCCCCCTGGAAATGAGAATCACTTGGATAATTATTTGTAGGGGGGTTATTGTTTTTTTTTTCAAATATTTATTTATTTATGCATACAAGAACTGGGGTACAGGCCAGAGGTGCCGGGGCAGGAGTGAGAGGATTCACCAGAGACAGAACAGGCAGACTGTTCTGGGGAACAGAACAGGCAGACTGGCTGAAATACACTGCTGAGGGGAGCAGCGGGTGAGACAGGAAAGGTCTGCTGTGCCATGTGTGTAGCTCCCTGGCCTGCTGGGGATCAAACTCATGCTGCCAAGGCTGCGGATAGCTTCACAGTGTTGTGCTTAACCCCTTGTGCAACCAGGGAGGCCCACGCTTAGATAATTATTAACAGCACACATCCCAGGACATTACCATGGTCCTATGCTCAGGAATCTGATTCCAGATTGTTAGGGCCCTTGGACACTTGGAAGAAGTACATAAAAATACTTTCTGGAGGAAGATAACTTTATTCTAGTCTTCAAATTATTTCTATGAATTTCCAAATATAAAGTCAGTACATAATCAAAGATAACCAGGCACATAAGGAGATGAGTTAACATGAAGGAAAACTAGTAGAAACAACAGATGATAGACACAAACTCAGAGGAGCTCCACATATTGAAATCATCGGACACAAACTTTAAAATAACTGTCATGACTATTTTCAAGGAGATAAAGAGCAAAAAGGGGAACTTTCAACAAAGAAGTGCAAATCATTTAAAAAAAACCTCAGAGATGGATATTACAGGATCCTAATAAATTTAATAACCATGATTAAGAAATCATTTCAGGGGCCTCCCCGGTGGCACTGCAGTTGAGCGCTGGGCTGCAAAGGTGCCCGCAGCCTCTGCAGCGCCGGTTCGATCCCTGGACACCGGGAGAGGATCCCACATGGTGCGCAGACCTCTCCTGCCACCCACTGCTCCCCTCAGCAGTGTATTTCGTTACTCTACCTGTTCTACTCTCCGCTCTGGCTCTGGTGAATTCTCTCACCCTCCCGTGCCTCTGACTGTACCCAGTGCTTGTACAAGTAAATAAATAAATCTTTAAAAAAAGAAAAAAGAACTCATTTCATAGCATATTGAATGTGATTAAAAAGAGATTAGTTGCATTGAAAGATAAGTTAGGAAAAAATCAGAATAAAGACAGTAGGTAGAATGAAAACTAAAAAAGAAAATATATAACAAGGTTAAACAAATATTTAATGGATTCTTATTGTAGAAGAGAGAGGGAATAAGGCAGAAACATTATCTGAAGACAAATTAACTGAGAATAGTTCCAAAATTAATAAAAGACACCAGCTAGAATGTCCAGAAGTGAAAAGAATCCTCAAGCCAAAAAAAAAAAAAAAAAAGCTACACTTAGCACTACTACCCTTAGGAAAATTACAGAAAACAAAAGACAATGATAAAATATTTAAAGACAGCAAGAGGGAAAAATAGACAAACCTTATGTCAAAAGAGCAAAAATTAGGTTGGTAGCTAATTTTTCTTAAATAGTAGAAACCGAAAGGTAATAAGCTGAAAGCAAATATTGTCCATCTAAAATTCTATACACAGCAAACATGCCCTTGTGCCAACAAATTTAACAGTAAATGAAATGTTAAAATTCCTTTAGATACAAATTACCAAAACTGACATATGATAAATTTTTAAATTGAGTAGGACTATAACTTTTTAAGGAGTTTAATTCATAGTTAAAATTTTCCCCACATACAAAACTATGGTCCCCGTTGGCTTATTAGGTAAATTCTATTGAAGACTTAGAAAGGAAGAAATACTAGTTCGACACTAAGAAGGTGAGAAGTGTTTTCATCTCACTTTAGGAAGCTAAGTTTACCCCATAACAAAATAGACCAAGAAAATACAAGCAAAGAAAACTACAACACAATGTCTCTGTGAAAATAAGTGCAAAATCTTAAGATATTAGACATTTTGTAACAGGGTGGTCCTCTCCCTGCCCTGTAACAATTTGAAACAAGTAGTAAATCTTGGTCCCACGAGGGTCCCACAAGGCGCAGACCTCTCCTGCCGCCCGCTGCTCCCCTCAGCAGTGTACTTCGGTTCTTCTGCCTGCTCTGCTCCCCGCTCTGGCTCTGGTGAATTCTCTCACCCTCCCGCGCTTCTGACTGTACCCAGTGCTTGTATAAATAAATAAAAATAAATCTTTAAAAATAAAATAAAATAAAATAAAATGCCCCCTTAAAATGTTAGTTTTTTTAAAACTACATATTTATGTCTGTAAAGTTTCACTGTAAAAATTTTCTTTTTTTTTTTTAATAAGAAGCAATTCCAAGTGAATTTGGGGAATAATATTTGGGAAATACTAATTGCCAAGGCAAAGTTGATTTTGGCATAAAGTAGGACTTTGAATAAATGAAGTTGGTTTCCTTTAATTGAATTCCACTTCTTCATAAGTTTATTTCCAAAGAGGATTTCTAAAAGCATTGGTAGCACAGCCTGTATTGATTGAAATAAGGATATATAGTCATGAGGGATCAATGTGAGAAAGATGATGCTTAATTAAATATTGATTATGGTATGTCTTCCTTAACAAATATACCTCTAACAGATTTATTTCAAATGTACCTGTTTTCCCTTTCTTATGAAATTCATTTTAATAACAATATCCTGATGTTCAGTTAAGTTATAATTTGAAGCAAAAGGAATAACTCTGATCTCCTTGGTCTTTATACCATTAAAATTTTATTCCATCACATTAATTCATCCTTCCCAGATTTTTCCTTGTTTGATTTTTTTTCCTTTGAGAAGAAATCATAAGTTAATGAAAAAGTAAAAGACAGCTTATTTGCTAAAGGTAAAAATATAGCAAACAGCCCTCTAATTTGTGCTCTTAATTTTTTTTTAAACGCTTCTGTTTAAAAGTCTGTTTCAGAGTGAGATGAAATTTAAGAAGAGAATGAAATACAGATTTATTGTAACTGACGTAGGGCCAAGGAGTCATTTTTATTTTTATTTATTTATTTGTTTGTTTATTTATTTTTAAGATTTATTTTATTTATACATACAAGAGCTGGGGTATATGCCAGAGGCCAGGGTGGTGGGGTGAGAAGATTCACCAGAAGCAGAGTGGGGAGCAGAAAATGTGGATCCACTAAAATACACTGCTGAGGGGAGCAATGGGTGAGACAGGAGAGTTCTGCTGCACCATGTGGGTTAGTTCCCTGGCAGGGGAACTACTTGTGCTGCAGTGGCTGCTGATAGCTTCACAGTGCTGACAGTTAAACCCTTGCGCCACCAGAAGGTCCAAGGAGTCATTTTTAAAGAAAGCATCAGGAAGCTGTCATGAGCACTGGGCCCTATAACAAGGGGTACAGGCTGGCAACAGGGACTGTGGATTCCTGTGAATTGAAAGTTGTAGCACTAAATGCTATCCACTGAAATGGCCAGATGAGTGGCTGCAGGGAGGACACTAGCAAAATCATGTTTTTGTCAGGAAGCCTCTGCAAAGACTTTGAACATGGGACAATTAACTTTTGGCTTAATTGCTTGCACAGCTGATTTTGTCATTCTTTTCTACTAAGGACAGACCACTTTATCTACTATGTAAAGCTTTAGTGGAAGCACATATTTAAATTTAAATCATTATGGCATGTGGTATATATAAAAATTTAAAACCATGTTTAGAACTTGTCATTATGTCATCTGTGAAGGCTTTTTCCCCTTAAACATTTTTACTTTAATAAGCCGTGTTCTGTACACATAAAGCCTCATTTTTTTTTTGCTCTTTTTCCTTTTTTAACGTTTATTTTTATTGAGGTGATGTTGGTTTATAACACTATTAGGCAGTTAGGTAACACACCTGTCACACCATGCTCACCCTCAAAACACCAGTAATCTTCCACCACAGAACATTGGGTCCCTTCCCTTCTTTGCTTCCTACCCCCTAGCTGGTAGCTTCTATTCTGCAGTTAGACTTCTAGAATTTCTTTTTATTTCCTTTTGTCTGTTCCTTAGCTTGTTTACTTGTCATAGTCCACCTATGAAATCATCCATTATTTCTTTCTCCTCTTGATTTACTTTTTTAAATCTAATCCCTTCCAGTCCCATCCATTTTGTCTCAACTGGCAAAATTTCATCTTTTTGTATAGCTAAGTAGTATTCCATTGTGTATATATACCACATCTTTTTAATCCACTCATCTTTTGTGGGGCACTTGGGTTGTTTCTATATCTTGGCTATTGTGAATACTACTGCAATAAACATAGGAGTATATATGTGCCTTCAAATTAGTGTTCTGTATTCTTTGGACATATACCTAGGAGTGGAATTCCTGAATCATATGGTAGACCCATTTTTAATATTTTGAGAAACTTCCATACTGTTTTCTTTAAGGGGTTTGACTGGTCTTCATTTCCACCAACAAGTAGGAGGGCTCCTTTTTTCTCCACACCAACAACTGTGTCTGGAGACAGAGGCACTAGTATTATGCCATGAGGTCTTTTTGACATGAGTCTTTCTCACTGGAATGAGGTGGCTTTCATTATGATTTTGATTTGCTCTCCCCTAACAATAAGTGATGAGCACTTTTTCACATTCCTGTTAGCCATTTGTATATCTTCTTTGAAAATTGTCTATTTAGTTCTTCTGCCCATTTTTCTTGTGTTGTTTGCTTTCAGTTTTATGAGTTTTTTATAGAACTTAGATATTATCCCCTTGTCAGATGTTTGATTGTCAAATACTTTCTCCCATTCACTAGAGTGCTTGTTCATTTTAATGGCAGTTTTTTTTTTGCTGTGTGGAAGTTTTTAGTTTGATATATCCATTTGTTTATCTTTGCTTTTATTTCCCTTGCTGTTGTTAATTCCCCAAAGACAACACTGGAGTCAAAGTTGTGGAGATTTTTGCCTGTGTTTTCTTCTATGTATTTTATGGTTTCAAGTCTTGTATCCATGTTTTTAATCCATTTTGAAATAATTATTGTATACGGTATGAGGTAGTGATTTTGTTTTATTCTTTTGTGTGTATGTGACTGTCCAATTTCCCCAACATCATTTATTGAAGAGACTTTTTTTCTCCATTGTACACTCTGGGATCCATTATCATAAATTAGCAGTCTATGTAAGTGTGGGTTTATTTCTGGGCTCTCAATTCTAGTCCATTGATCGATTTTTATTCCAGTACCATACTATTTTGATTATGATTGCTTTGTAGTATAGTTTGATGGAAGCACAATAGATCCATTCTTTTTTTGTCTGGATTGCTTTGGCTTTGTGAGGTCTTTTTTTGCCCCATATGCAAATTGCAGTAACGTTTGCTCTATTTCCCTGAAGAATGCCACTGAAACTTTGATGAGGGATTGCATTAACTTTATATATTGCTTTGGGTATGATGGAAATTTTAATATTGTTAATTGTTAATATTGTTAATTCTTCCAACCCGTAAGCAAATAATATTTTTCCATTGCTCTCTGTCTTCTTCCTTTCTTTTAGCAAGAAAGGTCTTTCATCCCCTTTGTTAAGTTTATTTCTAGGTACTTAATTTTTTTTGATGCAATTATAGATGGGATTTTTTTTCCTTATAATTTATATATTTTATGTATATATTGATGTATTTCACAATTAAATTTTTTCATATGTAGTTTACAACTACATATATAATTATATATACTTATACATAGTTATATAAACTACAATTTTATATATAGTTAAATGCATAATTAGATATACTAGAGTTGCAACATGTAAAAATTGAATATACACATGTGTGGATGGGTGAGGGAGAGAATGAGGGAACGAGAGAGAGATTTTAAAGGAATATAAAATAAAAATATATCATGAAATGGAGGTAACTGAACGCTTTGAAAAATCTGACTTTGCTGTTCTTCTGGATTATACTCTGTCCATAAATCTAACTTTGGACTTCTGCCAGACAGAACACCAATCAAGTCTATGTATTTCAAACAGGTTTAGGGTATTTCAGCCATACTGTCAAGCTTCTGTAAACAAACCTGCAACATGACCCATCTGACTGCTTGCTAGTTATTATCCAATTATCACCTATTATGTTTACTAACAGCCTTAAATGAGCAGTAATCCTACATGGAACTGACTCTCTCCCTTGATAGATCACAGAAGATCAGGGCAAGACTGTGAAGAAAAAGTAGAGAGCTTCATCTACAATGCTGATTTCTCTCACCTAACTCCTTTTGTTTTACTCTTTCCCAAGGAAGGTCACTTACCCTCTGGTAGATAACAAGGGCAGGACTGTGGGGGCCATCCACTCCAAATGCAGGCATTAAGGTTGGGGGTCAAGGAGAACTGGGACACTTTCTGTAGAGAATTTTAAAGTAGTGATAACACTAAATAAGAGTCAGTTTGTTTTATAAAATTATCACCACGCAATTCTAAATATGTTGGTGCTAAAATCCTCCTTCACCCACAATTATTTTGTTGGTCTAAGAATTCCAAATTGCTACAGTTACTAGTAAGTTATGATAATATATGGAAGCTTCCTTGCTTTTCTATACTGAGAATGCACCTTTGCTTGCCATTTTGGTTCTGTGGCAGTCCTTTTCCATAAACTGGATGCTTCAAACCTGCAAGGTTTTGTCAAAAACATACTTAAAGCTCAGGTGTGATAGATATTACACCTGAAATTTTATCCTTGCTGCCATTTCAACATCCTTTTAAAGATTTAGATGTTTGTGTTAAAATATGTAAGGGGATCCTGAACGTACCAAAATTCTTTTGGGATGACATGAAGAGGAAAAGTTCTTAAAGACTGCAGCTGTAAAGTGGTATTAGCAGAGCATGCACCTTTGAGGCAAACCTCAACTGCCAAGTCTCCTCAATGTTCTTACAAAAGAATTCTTGAGAAATTTTGGGCGATTGGGATATATTCCTTAAACCACAGAGTAGGAAGGTATTCCTGGGAGTTTGTTAGTGATTAACCAGTTCACACTCTATGTTCTCTTACTTAGTGCTCTGGATAGCAAAGTGAATCCTAGCTGTGGAATTCTTTCAGTGAAGGTGGAGTTGGGAGTTGGGGACCCCATACTGGTTGGTAATGGGAACAGGATTTTCACCCTGACCACCAGGGGCCTCACCCCCTCCCCCTATGTTTAGCTCTGCTGTGATCTTCAACAAAGATATTCAGTATAATGCTCAACAAAGAATTCTAATGGAACAGTGAGGAAGCAGCACAGTTCCCAAAATGCCTTCTCATTTGTAAACATGACTCAAATCTGTTTCCAGTCTGGTATGTTTTCAGTCATGAATGAGGGTGGAAAAAGCTTCTGTGACAAGGTGACCTTTCATTTTGTCACTGAGAAAATGTCAGTCCTCTTGATTGTTCTAAAAGAGAACTCATTCCTTGCCAGGGGCTGCCCAAACATCGTCCTCCCTGGGCTTTCCTTACTCAGTCACCAGAGATGACAGACATGCAGGATGTGAATGGGAGGAGCTGACTGGCATCTTGGGCAGAGTGGTCACCTGCTCCCATTTCTAGGCCTGGCACCAACCTTGAGTATTCCCTTATCCTTTCCCTCACTTCCTCCATCTGAAAATTATAAATGCCAAGGCAAGACTAGCAGGGCAAGAGTTTTATCTGAGGCAACCAACCTTCATAGTAATATTGGGGGGATTTTCTTAGAACATTGGGGACCATTGGTATGTGAGCAAAGTCAGTGGGCAAAGGGCCAACAGAGTTTAAATCGGGACAGGAGCTTAGTGCCCAACTCTGCCTCTTATTAATATCAGATGGTGTTGAATTGTTTCCTCTGCTGTGAAATGAGGACAATGGAACTTTCTACACAGGGTTGTCCTTCAGACAATGAGAAAATATCCAATGAGCCCAGCATGGAGTGTTGACCTCGGTCATTATCACCAGCTCCACCATCATTATCGAAGAAGCCAGGGCACTTGTTTCTCTTTAGAGGAAATGGAATGACTCCCCCCAGGTTTTGCCTTTTGTGTAGAGTCATAGAAAGACCCTTTACAGTATTGGAACCCAACACCTGGATCACTCCTGGCCCAGCTAAACATTTTTCTCATCTTGAGTTCTCCACCTGCTATACATACACACAATGGGAAAATAAAGAAACTTAACTTTTCTCAAAAGTTGTCTCAAAAATTGGCCTACTTTAAAATCCTAAACTACAAGGAATTCTTCATTTTGACAAAGCTTTAGAATCCCAGTATGGTCTGGATCTCTTGGGCCAATGTCTTTGTGACCAGCAAATAGCGGGGAATTTGCCCCATGTCTGACCACTAGCAAACCTGGAGGAAGGGAGCTCGTTTAAAGTCCTCCTCAGCACATCCTGGGCTGGCCATTTCCTGGGCTGGCTCGGGTGGTGTCCCAACCCCCAAGCATCAGAGGTGACAGCACATCTCCTTTATGCCCAGCCAGGCAGGGCAGGGAGGCCAGCCGAGATCTATCTCAAACCTTTCTTCACGCACCATCCTACTTTAAGTTTCTTTCTAACATCCCTATAAATAAAAAATAGCATCCAGTAATCTAAAGTAAATGAAGCATTGCCTTTTTAATTAAGAATAATCTCCAAAAATATGGCAAATGTTCCATTTATCTGAAATTTTTAAGACTGCAAATTTATAAGAACAGAAAGCAGATCAGTGGCTCCCTGGGGGTGGGGTGGGGTGTGAGAGAATCTATCTGAAGGAGTGCCAGGAAACTTAGTTTTGAGAACTGTTTTATTGTGATTGTGATAATGATTATACAATTGTGTACAATTACCAACATTCATTAAATTGTACACTTAAAATAGTGACTAATACCCTTATACATATTTTACATACTTTTTGCAATTAAACTAATTATATATATATATATATATATATATATATGTCAATCATCCCTTTCTGCCTTCTCTCCTAATGTGGGGATGAACAAAGAAGTCTGGTCAGTGGAAACTATGGGGAGAAGGAAGATAGTGATGGCAAGTTGACTGCTATGGCCTCCAAAGTGAGTTTCCAAGACTGAGTGACTAGAATGTATTTACTTCTTAGATCCGGAGACTGGAATTCCAAGATCCACACTGGGTTTTTTCCAGGTCTCTCTCCAGGCCTTGTAGATGGCCTTCTTCTCCCTGTCTTCACATTACCCCCTCGTGGATGTCGGTGTCCAAATCTCCTCATCTTATAAGGACAGTTGTCATACTGGATGACACTCACCCAATGACCTCATTTCCACTTGATTACCTTGTTAAACATTCAAACGCCATCACACACAGAGTTTCAACATATGAGACTGGCAAAAGAAGCTACAATTCCTACAATAGGAAATGGTGTCTGGGGTCCTTTGTTGGCTAATTTACTAACTATAGCGATAGAGTTTTTTAGTAGGGGCATGTGTAATATCACCGAAAGAGTGCGTGTGGAAGAAACATAGATATTCCAAGAAAGCAGAAACCTCTAGAGACCCAAGAAAGTGGTGATGAGATCAGCAGACTGGGCCCCTCTTCAATCTCCACTGATGAATCACTTACATGTTACCTTCCGTGTTGAGGTCAGAACCAGCACAGCCCTCACACACATCTGTGCAAGGAGTATTTCTTCTGTAAGTAGACTTAGCCTCTAGACAAGTGCTGCTTTTCTGAGTTGTATCTGAGTTTGTGGCAGGGGAGGGAGGCGTATGAGATCAGGCAGGCGAGGTAGGCAGCTCTTCATTTCTCTGAGATAAGACGCCTAGGTCTCACTCCTGCCCAGCCTCCTGTCCACATGAGTCATGGCCATATTCTCTTTGTCCTAATCTGAAGGCCTCTCCTGTTTTCAATTGCTGGTCTTTCACTTTATAAAAAATGCAATATTGGTGAAGTGTAATAAATCAAGTTACAATAAAATGAGGTATGCTTGTGGATTCCAAATGGTTCTCTGGGTCATATATCAGGATCAGGTGGAAAATGACTCTGACCCACTGTGTCACTTATCCCCGGCTACCCCTGGGGTGCAGGGCGGGGACACATTGGAAACTCTGGAGCCTGTCTCCCTAGGTTTGAATACCAACTACACTTAACTCCTCTGTGCCTTGGTTTCCTCATCTACAAGAGCTATAATAATAGCATCTACTTGCTAGAATTATTGGATTAAGTGTGTTAATGTGTAATAGTGTCTGCCTCCTAGTAAGAGCTATGTCCTATAAGTGTTCCCTGTTATTAGTGTTAGTAGCAGTGCTGTTCTTCTTATTTTATGAACTTCATTGTTGCTTTTTTTTTCTTAAGTGTATAAAATACTTGATTTTCTCCTCTTAGCTGTGAATATTGCTGGGAGTCTTGAGTCCATCTGCCAGACAAATTATTTCTGTTACTACATCATTCTATGAATGCAGATTTGGGGACTGGGTGCAATGGGATATGGTGCCTTGTAGACTCCCTGCATCCACCTTGGGAGGTAGAGGGGTACAAATTGTCCTAGATGCCCCAATATTTTTTCCACTAGCTGCATGACTGGGTGCCCTACACCTTCAGGGGAACTGGCCCCTCAGCTCCCTTTCCTGCTCCCCTTTGCTGGGAAGACAGTTTTGTTTGGGAGGCCCCTGTAAAATGAGTGGGACTTTCAAGACTCAAATGCAGGGCTGACTCTAACCCACTGTGTCACTTCTCCCTGGGTATCCTTGGGGTGCAGGGCAAGGTGCACACTGGGGAACAGAGTGCGAGGACAGGCTGGTGATGGGGGAGTCACTTGAATTCATTTATCAAAATTTCCCCAACAACACCAGAGAAACTTTATAAAGGCCTTTCCAACATCATCCTAGAGCAAGGTTGTATCACCCATGTCCCATCACCTGGTCCCCAGGACCTCCTGACACATGGTCCAGGGAACATTTGGGGACCACAAGCATACCTCATTTTACTGTATTTCACTTTATTACACTTCACCAATATTGCATTTTTCATAAATTGAAAAACCAGCAAAAAAGATTGTGATGTTTGCTGTAAGCTCAGATGACAGCTTATTTTAGCAATAAATTAATTAGTTTTAATTAAGATATGTAATTATTTATTTAGACCCAATGCTATTGCAAGCTTACTAGACAGCAAGATAGAATAAGCATGACTTTTGTAAGGCACTGAGAATCAGGAAAGAGTCATATGACTTGTTTTATTGCAGTGTTCACTTTATTGTCCTGGTCTGATACCAAACCTGCAAAAACCCCAACGTGTGCCTGTAAATGTCATGACTCACATGGCAGGAACAGCTCAATGGTATAACTGATGGTCTCACACAATCCATCAAGAAATACAACTGGGTAGTTAATTGTTTTAGACACCTAGAAACAAACCATTTTTTAAGAATCAGGCAAAAGAAAGATCCCACAAGAAAACTATTTAGATAGTGCATATTCAAGTTTGAATGTTTTGTGTAAATTAATAAAATTGAAGTCTGTCCTAGGTGAATGAAAATCTTGGAGTCACATAAATTGAGTCTATTGAATTAATTTTCATAAATTCTTCTGATTCCATTGCACATTCTCAAATTAACAATAAAAGTCAAATTAGAATTGAAAGTTAGGGTCCAAGGAGAACACGTGCTGAATAAACAGACTTGTGTAGTTTAAGGCTCAACAACAGATGGTAAGAACAGCAAAGTGTAGGAAAACTGCAAAAACTACTTAAAAAAATAAATCAGCCCTTAAAATAGATGAATGCCAAATAAAACAGAAGAGTGTAGGGAGCCATACTTCTCAGTGGAAAGTGAAACCTTTCACATCAACTGTAGTGGAGCCTGGAAAAGCCCAAAGTATGGACATAAGGAGAAGGCTGAATTGGGAGAACAAGAGTGTTGGTACAGGGGGATTAGTTGTAATTACAAACCATGACTGTCCTATAAAGCGAGAGTCATAGGATACTTTCACACAGAGAAAGATGTTATACTCAAGCTTAAAATGTTTATGTGGAAAATGTTCAGAGGTAAAATGTGTTGAGGGGGAAAAAATACTTCAGGAAAGGTAGAGATAAATAAAAATTTCATAAATTTAGCCATTGGACCAGCCTTTCCCAAAGTCATTGTATTTGTCTAATCAAAGTCATTTCCTGTGGTTGCTGCCAGAAAGGTAAACCTTAGAATCACAGTATATCAGAGTTTAATGTTCCTTTTGTGATCCAGCTGACTCATTTTACAGTCATGGAAAGAGACTCAGAGAATTGGTAGAGTTCTCCAAGGTCCTGTAGCTACTTAGTGGTAGAATCAAGAACTGAAATCAGACTTCCTGGCTCTTATTGTAGGGCTGAAATGCAGAGCTCTACAATAAGTGGTTTGTTTCTGTGTGGTTTGTTTCTGCTGGCTACTTCCTTTTTGGGCCACAGATAAACACTAATCTTCTAGAACCTTCTACTTAGACTTCATACTCTAGGGTTGAGTCCTGAGCTTAAGAGGGTGTTGTTCTAGGCTGGAAGCAGAGATTGTAAGACATAAACATGCCTTGGCAAATGCAAGCAGATGGAGAAATCAACTAAAATCAGGGCAGAAAGCTTTTCTTACATAAATTTCTGTTGGAAAGAAAGGTGAAAACTTAACCATAATTCATGGATGTGTTAATTGTCTTTTTTCTTCCACAGACATGCACTAATTTATTCTGAAGGGAATGATACATTTCCAAATTCTAGTTTTACTTTAAAGACTTTAAGCTTCAAGAAACAAAAAAGTTGAACCCTGTATTGTGATGGTTTTGAAGGTTAAGAATATCAACTGTCATAACTTTGAAAAATCACTAGCAAAAATTGGCCCTGGGAAAGGAAAATCTGTCTAGTTCACAACAAATGCCCATCTTACATGAGTTAGTCATCCTGATCTCTTGTAGGAGAAAAAACATAGCCCCTGACTGTGTGTGGTCAGGATGGGCCTCCCCTCAGCGACTGACCTGCTAGACCCCCAGGTCTAACTAGGCTCCAAGTTTGACTTTGCCTCCTACTCCCGCAGTTGCCTCCTTCAGCAACTCCTTCATCTTTGTCCTCTGTTGAGATCTTTTATTTATTCATGTGTTCCACGGGTACTTATTGTGCCATAAAGAAAAGCTAATTGTGTGCTAAGCAAGGTATAGGGCATAGGGAGCACACAATGTTCTGGGTATAGGACGCGCCCTATGTCCTGGGTATAGAGAACACACGATGGAAAGCAAAGCTAACTCTCCCTGCCTTCCAAACTTAGAATCCCACAAATAAATGCACTGCCATGTGTGTGATGATGCTTTAGGGAGAAGCAGACAGTGATGTCAGGGTTACCGCAGGAGCAATGGGCGGCATTGGCCAGACATGGAAGGCAGGTTGGAGTTAACCAGGTTGTGATGGCCCAGAGAGGGAGCCAGGCAGAGAGGACAGTGTGCAAAAGCTCTTGGGACTAAAGGATAATCCTCATGACAACAAGGAGGCTAGAGGAGTGGGTAGAAGCTTTAGTCTTTTGAGCAGTGGGAAACTATTGAAGGTTTTATGTTAGGATGATTTGATCAGAGGAGAATTTTTAAAAGATCACTCAGGGTTCATTTGGAGAAGCAGAACCACTGGGATATAGCATTCTATGTATTTATGTATGTAGAAGTATTGTGTGTATAACATATATGCATTGCAAGTATATATACAACTGTATGTATTTTTGAATTATAAGTATATAGATATACCTTTTACCTATATATGTATGTCATACACATATACTTATATTTCATAAGTATAGATGTGAATATATATATATTTGTTATAGGGATATGAGGCTGTGCCAATGTGGATGCTAGTTAAGCTGTCTCTATAAAGCTGTTGTCTTCCATTTGATCATCTGATGTTGGAGTTTGGAGTCTGCAGGACAGACAAGCAGCAGGATAGACAGAAGTGGAGAGAAAGGATGAGTTGGGACCACATGAACTGGGACCCATGGAAGCCCATGTCAGTTCTCAATGCTTCCCGTGATAATGTAGTTGTCCTGCAGGACATGCTGGCTCCCATCATCACAGAGATGAACACACACCTGGCCCAGTAGCGCAGCTGAAGAAAAGTCTGGGGGGAATGGTGAATCAGTTGCAGGCCTGGCTGTTGCCCCGCAGTGGGGTGAGCCTGCCAGTAAGGAGGTAAGGGACATGTGGGAGCTATGTCCCCTACAAAACAACTGCTCTTTCCCTTCCACCCTCCAGATCCCACACTGGACTGTGTCTGTGACCCACCATAACTAGAGACATTGAGGAAAGGGGTCTGGGTGCTGGAGTCTAACCAAGTCAGTGCTTTATAGAACCTCCCAGGTATACCCTGGCTGCAGTGTGAGAAGGGCTGTCGCCCTCATCTCCTGGGTCTAGTGTGTGCTTTTAGGGGACAGAGTTTAACCAGGGAAACATTTGGAATTTCCTGATGAACTGCCACTAGACAAAGGTGGGGAAGCAGCAACTAATTCCATTACAGGTCCATTTTGCAGCAATGCAAACCTTCCCTATCATAATTACAGCAACTGGGAGAAAAGAGACTCTTTGTGGCCAAATCAAATCAAGAAGTGGTGGGTTGCTGGAGATAGATTTAAACCCTGCATGAACAAAGAGTCAGGTTGATTTCAGCTTTGGTTTGTCCGCTTAGCTGAAGTGTTTTTCTGTCTTCTCCCACCTAAATATCTTCAAGGCATGCAGGAGGGTCTGACAGATCTGTCTGACACTTTTCCAAGTGCTGGGATGTCAGGACCGAGCCTACAGCAGGATATTCTGTGATGTAAGATGGGATTTGAGGAAAAGGGTATTTTGGCGATGAGGTGGCTCAGTCGTCTTTAATTCCAACATTAGAATCACCGGCAGCATTTTCCAACCCGAGGTTACAGGGGTGAGAACAAGGCATTGCATGATGGCCAATCCTCCCAGGTGATTCTAATGCACAGCGAGGGTGGAGACCTGGGGATTAGTCCAGTCCTCTCATGGAGCTAAGTCGTGGAGAAATTAGGTGTGCTGCCCAGCAGTGCCTACAAAAAAGGACCCAACTTCGGACTTGTAAACTCACCACTTTCCATTGTGCATCCTGCCATATGCCCTGTTGAAAATAATAGGAAACATGTATTAGAATTGTTCCCCCTTGTCCCCATAGAATGTCTTGATTTTGAAAATATACATTATTTGTAGAAGACAGATTGATGCTTGTCCTTTGCTCAAACTCTTAAAGCACAGAGACAAATACAGCTGACTCTGAAGCCTTGGAGCTTCCTGCCTGTCTTGTCCATTAGTTTATCTTGTCCATAGTGTAAGAAATAGAAAGGAAAATAGATGAGTCTAGGAATGTATTGTTCAGAGGAATGTGTTTTGAAATGACTCTGTAAATTACCGGACAATCTTAATAGCCAATAATTATGTCCCCAAAATGGAGACATCTCAGCTAGCATTCAGTCACATGCTCAATCTAAGATAGACTTGAGCCAGGAGCTCTCTGAGACAATCCACTTTAAAAAGAAAGACAGTGGGGAAAGAAATGGTGAATTGGATGATGAAAACTTAGTAAGTAAACAGAGCCACCTTTAACCTATACTCTGTCCTCAAAACCTTGTCAATTATTCCTTTTAAAAGAAACAAAATCAAATTATTGGATGTTTTTGATCTGTGTGGCAATAACATGATATGCCAGTATCTGCTTGTATTATCTCTTTATTCTTTTTTTAAAATTTAAAGAAATTTGCAGTGTTGCCTCTATAGAAATTATATACACTCATTTTTTAAAGAATTCAAGGGTTTGCAGAAAAGCATAAAGAAAATAGTCAGTCTTCCAATTCTCGCCATCAGAAATAATAGTGTCAAGCAATAAATGTGTAGTTTCATCGACTGACTCCCTGCTAGGAAAGAAGAATACTAACATCTTCTTCTTTCCTATCCCCTACCTCCAAAATTTCATAGTTCATTATCAAGTGTTGATTGAGGGTCTGCCTTGTACAAAACACTTCCAAGGTGCTGGGCTTATCGCTATAAACCGTAGACAGAGCAGACAGTGTTCTCACCCATCTTGGCTCTTGCATTTTAATAGAGAGAACAAATCAATTACAATTTTGATATTGTGTTGATTCTGCTCACTAACTTTAGTCTTCTCATTGCTCAGTATTGTTTCTATATTTGAATGTCGTCTGGCAGAGAGAGTCTTTCCTAAACACACATTTATGAAAATGGGATGATTCAGTACATTTACTTCCACCATTGAAAGCTGGCGCCATCCCTCACTTCACTTCTTGCCTTCTTTTCTCCCCCATCCCTTCCATATCTGCTGCTTTAGAACAGGGAAAAGTTCTCTCCTTTCCAGATTCAGCGTGTTTCCCCTTAGTGCTATCCCAAGGACTCGGGTAGGGGTCACCCCCTCAGGCTGAGCCTTTCTCCACTACTTTTTGGCAATTTCCCAGACTGTCAGTATGGGGAATGTGTGGTATTAGGTTATGTCATTTTCCCTTTTTGGTTGCAGCTGATCAAAATTTTGATTGGCTTATACTATTTTGATGTTGTCATTGTTCATTTTATGTATTGTTAAGTTTTATTATGTATTGTTGTCATTGCTGTCATCTCTTTGCCCAAAATCTAACTTTTTACTTTAAAATTATGTCATGAACACAAATCTTTGATATACAATTGAACCATAATGTGTTTCCTGGAGTTGGGACAGAGATGTGCTAACTAAATTTTCCTTGTTGGTTCATTTGAGATCTGTTTTTAAACAATAATTTCTACTCTATCCCATTTAAGCTTTCCCTGCCCTCCTGGTTCTCCTGAAGAGCTTCAAAGCAGATGGTGAAATCTTTGATCATTGACTGGGTTGGTTAGATTCATTGTTGCAACACATTCCATCACTTGGGAGGATATTGCCATGACTTTTTTGCTGGGAAGGAGGAACAGAATTCACTCCTATATAGTGATTATATATGTGTGAGATGTTGCCCAAGTGAGAGGATGCTGAATGCAAAGGTGACCTTGCAGGCCCCTCCCAACCTTCTTTCTAATCAGAAAGAAAAGATAAAGTATCAGAAAAAAATCAGAAAACTACATAGGATGCTTTCTGAGGTCAAAAAATATCAAAAAGATGCATGGAATAAAGCAAGGGAAATAAGCACAAAGTAATCAAAGCTGAAAAAGTAATCTTCAGACAGGCAAATGTTGGGGAAGATTGGAGTCTTGTGAAATACCCAGAGGTCAGCCACAATGACAATGGAAGACAGATTTGGAGTGACAGGATGGACATGGGAAGGCTAAAACAGAAACAGATGGCTCATGATGGTATTTGAAGATATTTTAATAAAAAGAATTTTAAGAGGTAAGGGTAGAGTATAGGGAAGGTACCAAGAGTTGAGTAAGTTGGAACCCTACATATGCTATCTCTGTATAGGATCGAGTCATTGGGATAGGACCCAAGACAGAGCAGCAGCTCTCACTGGCGCCCCTCAGCCAAACATAAGCCACGCGCCCTATTGGGCCCCTGAGTGTCTAGGTCAGTGGATGCTGAGGCTGAGGCAGCTGCACAGGTGTGGGTGATGGGCTGGATTGCACAGGGGCCGTCAATCATTCATGGGGGGACCCTAGGTGGGGAGGCAGGGGACATGCTCATTTCTGCCACCAGTGATCAGATTTATCCCATAGACAGAAAACTCCATGTATTGTGACAGGTTCCAATTTTGTGTTTTGTGCTTGGCGATGTTCCTTGTGGTTGATATGCAACTATATAGGTGTGTTCCCATGAGTGTTTCAGGAACAAGACTCACAAAGCAGTCACCACATGAAGGTATGTGTGGGTTACAGGTGCTAGAGGCCTGGAAGTCAGCCTCCTCAAGGCTATGTTGGGAAAGGAAGGTGGTAGGCAGGAAGGGGCCACCACTGTGGGCATCCAGGCTTGATGCAGGGTTGGTCCACACCATTCAGATATTTACAGGTAACATTAAACTCAGTCTTTATGAGAAAGATTAAACTCACACTTGGTGATAAACATCATGTACAGTTTTCTTTAGTTACCTTGACATTGTTACATACAGTTCTTAGTTAACGCTATTGATCAGTATTATATCATGCTTGCTTGTACTGCAGGTTGTAATAACAAGCCTACGGTCTTACTCCCTTAAAGATTGGTGACCACCTTTAACCCATGAGGCAGAGCATGTAATATTCTGAAATAAACTGCAGCACTGCCCCGTGGGGAGCGAGGTCGGGTCCCCACCTTGTGTTTGTGTGGTCCTCTTAGTCTTGATTGATCTCTCGTGCAGAGGAGAAGCATCTTGCAGTTATAAGTGTACATTTTATTGTCTGTGGAAAGCTTTGCTTCCCTCTAGGACACACTGGTCTTGCTTTCCCTGGCTCTCTAACAAGCTTCATATTCATTAGCTGTCACTTTCACTCCTGGGAGATCAGTGTTATTCCATCTGGTGAGCTGGAATAGCCCCTCTTTAAAGCCCCCTGTGTCAAGACACGTTATTTCCATTTAGTCTCTGCCCTTGCATGAAACACGGACACCATGACCTTTGCAGTGTAAAGATATTAAAATTCCCCCAGCGGTGGCAGCTCCAGGGAAATAGGTCATTGCTACTATGGAGGGGCTGTCAGGCTCCCCGTCACACCATCACCATGGACATTTTACCTGTGTCACGACATATGCCGTAGCCTTGTGCAACAGGGAGGTGGACCCGTGTCAGGAAAGGAGCCCTGAATGTCACACAATTCAGCCTGCTGTTCAGCCACAGGGTTCACTTCACTTGCTGACATCAGGCAGTCTTCCCTCTGCTGAGTAACTGGCCCTTGCTCCCACCAAAGTTGTATGTAAACCAAGTTTTAATAAGCTTAATAAAAACCATGAATCCACTAATAGCACTTACTCCTTAAAGAAATCGTTGCAGAGTCTTTGTGGCTCCAGCATGAAGACTGACTGAAATCAGCTCTTATGCTGACCTCTCTAGATCCCCCACCCCGAAATTTTAGCTTCAGTCATTTTGTTTAGAGGCTTAGGGCTTCTGGTGAGACCTAAAGGGAGTAGAGTGAGGCTGGCCTTGGGTTCTGCTGCCCCTCTCACCATGTCCAGTGGCTGCCCTTTGCTGCCAGGAGGCAACCCTCCAGAGGGGGGTCAGGAGGAAGCAACCCCCACTCTCTCTGAGCTCCCTGAGGGAGCAGGAAAGAGTGCCTGACAGTATGGGCTTTGACTACAGACGGCATGGCTTCAGATCCTGCCTCTGCCATCAGCTATTTCCTATTTGCTCAGTGCCTGGCCAGAAAATGGGCCTAAGAATAGTGCAGATACCCCCTATATCCCTGTAGGGGTGACAGGCGACCTGGCACATATAAATGCTTCCAGCACTGGCTGGCACGTGGAGTACCCCAAGGGAAGAGGCCTCCCAAGCCCTTCCACTCTCACTGAGATGGCACCTTCAGGGGAGGACAAAGGCGTTACCCCTCTCAGTGTCTATCAGCACTGGCCCCTGCTGTGACACCCCCATGGGGGAACAAATGGATCCTTCTGCCTTCAGGAATGCCCCCTGCCAGCTGAGCAGTGTGAGCAGAACCTGGCTCTGAAGGTAGTGGGAAGTTTTATTGAGATCTTGATTATATCACCCTCAAACAGTGGAAAGACATGTGGCTAGTAAGCCTGGGGCCTTCCGTCCCCCTCCACTGACTCTTCACTCTAGGGGGCCAGCGCCACAGCCACCTGGGGGGTGCCTTTGAGGGACAATGGGCACTGAGCCTGGGAAGGCCCTTTGGTGCTAGGGGATCTTGATTGGGTTTGTGGCTCCAGACAATAGGAAGCTGGGTTTTGAGGGTGGAGAGGCTTCCAGGCCCTCTGGCCCTCTGGCCCTCTGCAGTAACAGGACAGCCACCATGAATCAATCTGTCCTAGAGAGGCAGGAGCGCTGGTGAGGGCGCTGGCGCTGGTACTGGCTCTGGGTTCACTAACCAGATGGTCTTGGGGGAGAATCTAGTAAATGTGTATCTCGGTTTCTTCACCAACAAAACACATAAAATAGTACCTTGTGGTGTTGTTCTGGGACTGAAATGTATGCTTGGAATGGCACCCTGCACCCCCTCAGAGCTAGGGGGGCACTAACTGTTAACACTTTCCAACTCTTTGGGCCTCAGCTGCCTCATCTATAACAACTGGCCCACGGAACATTACATCCATTCTTGTCACATCTTTAACCAGCAGATCCAAGGCCATGTGTTCAGCTTCGCTTCGCCAGGAGAGGGTCACCAGGTGATCTGGAGAAGACCAAGGGGCACGACTGGCCTGTCCATGCCCTGCTTTTGTTCCCCAACCTAAGGATGCCAGCAAAATGCGCTGCATAGATAAATGAGCTTCGGGCTGAAGGGGATTTGTTTCTGGGTTTTTTTTTTTCCTGATTGTTGTGTGTTGTTTTTTTTTTTGGTCATCTTTTTTTAAAATTTATTTTATGTATTTTTACATCATTTTTCATTTTTGCACAATGTATGCATTTTCATCTTGGGTATAGTCCCCGTACAATTCCCACCCCCTTGTTTTGACCCTAATGCCTCCTCCCCTCCCCACCCCCCATAGTGTGTCTCTGGATTTGTTTCTTTTTTACCACGTAAAAAAAGACATTGCTAACTGGCAAGAAGTCCTGAGGTGTTTATATTGTAATTAGCAATCATAAAAGGCTATTGAAAGCATTTATTGAGAATTTGCGTTGCACTGGGTACTTTTTCACAGCATCCCCATTCCACCATTCTTCCTCCTTCCCTCCACCCCCAACCCCCAGCCTGGACACCCAGGCAGAAAGCACAGCCCATTTCACTAGCTCCACGGGGTGGACACAACTGTGTCAGTGTCTTACTTCAAAATAAGCCTCTTTGCCAGGAAATGGAATGGGAGGGGCCAAAAAGTCAGAAAGAAAGGGAACTGTGCTTCTCGCTGAAGCCCTAGGAGCCAGGATGCAGATGGAGCAGCCCTGGGGTAGGGAGGCACACCCCATGGAGCAGCCCTGGGGTAGGGAGGTACACACAGGCTCAGCTCCCAGCCCTGGAGGACATCCCAGATCTCCCTTCCAGCAGGTGACCAGATCCACAGTCATTCTGCAGGTTATTCTTTCTCACCTCTCTTCATTCCTTTTCCCATCTTCTTCTGTCCCTGACTCCCAGCAGATAAGCGCACAGATGGGCTGAGAGGACGCATGTCACTAAGGGGTCAGGTGAATTACAGCCATAACACCATAGAGATAAGAAGCCGGCTGGCGCCTGGGCCGCCTTGGAGGGGGCAGGAGGACACTGCCATTATCAGATTGTGCCATTTAGGGAATGGCCGGCAGCAGGCTGCAATGATAGCGAGCTAATCTGTTTTCCATGCACTCAAGACTTCTGCCAAACACGGGTTCACACGGAAGATCCAGAGCTGGTACCCACCCAGGGAGCGGGCTGTCTGGTCTTGCTTTTCCTAGCCCGCTGCAGAGGATGCCAGGAAAGCTGACTGGAGACAGGAATGGCCAGGGGATGAGGGATATTTTTTTCTTACTATAAAAGAAAGATATTGCTAATTGGCAAGAAGCTTTGAGGTGATTCTATTATAATTACTCATAATAAAAGTACCATCCGATGCTGGCATTTACTGAGTGCTTCCTTTGCATGGTACTTTCTCATGCAGGTTACACACAGCGGCCCATTTTATCTTCACAGCATGCATGGAAAGTGGCCGTTGGCATTACCTTCACCATACAGGTGAGGCAGTGATGCTCAGAGAAGTTCTGCCACTTGCCTGATGTCACACAGCTTGTAAGTGGTGGGGTCAGGCCACTTACAGGGGTCAGGTCTGGGGCACTCTGGCTGCAGAGTCCAGGCCCTAACTGCTCTACAGCCCCCACCCCCATGCCAAAGGCAATGGAGACTGTGAGGTCCCCACATGCCAGTCGTGTCAGCTAAGTCAAGCTCAGAGGCTTCGTGCAAATACAGCTATAGCATGCATGAGATGGTTCACCCGCCAGCCGTGTCCTGTACCCCTGCCGTGTGCTGGCCACTGGCCTGTCGGATGGATGAATCAGAAGTAAATCAAGACCCTAGAGATCCCCTGGGGATAAAAAGACCCCCAAATCATGACAACACGAGGGAGAAGTGAAGATAAGGAGCTGCAGAGTCATAAAGAGCAGGCAATGCAGCACCTACTGCCTGGGGAAGGGTCTTAGAGGGGGGACCTTTGCTCTGGTGCTGGGAATAGGAATAACATTTGGAAATGGAGTGGGGGTGGGGAAGAATCTTCCAGGCAGGGGGACTTAGCAAAAGTGGACAGATAGGAAAAGAGGTTTTTTGCTGGGTGCCTTTTAAACGGTCCAATTTGGCCACCTGGGGGCCTGTGTCATGGAGACAGACAGATGGACTGGAGGGCCAGGAAGGCTGTCAGAAGTGGGCTGGGTAAGGGGTGAAGAGGGTTGGTGAGAATCAGAAGAGACTTTGAGGGCAGCTTAACCAAATGCCTCAAGCTACAGACAGTGACCCCCAGCCAGGCTGAGTGACTTACACCATACAATGACTAGCAGACCTGAGTCTCACATTTGGGCCTGTGTACCCCAACTTTTCTTTGTAGTGCTCACTGGTACAAACACCAGAAAGCTTTACTTTTTCATAATGTATTCTCTAGGAAGGCCTTTGGATACACAGCCTATCTTTGAAGTCACCATATTTGGAATTAGTATTAGCCAAACACTACCCTAGTGTGCAGGGAAGGATAAGCACCCCCTGTATACTGGGAGAAGCTGGATTTGGACAATTGAGGTTGCTGCAGACACTTTGAGGAAGGCAGGCTTTCCATCAGTCTCCTAAAGTTTGGAACTGCCGGCCTAATTATTCTTTAATAACCAGCCATCGCTGCTGCATAATTCACGAGGCCTGGTGTCATATGGTTCCTTCTGGCTTCAGCTAATTCAGCTCCCCACCTCTCACCCTCCCCATCATTCAGTAAATCTAAAACTTTTTTTTTTCCTGCTGCTCATTTTTCTCCCCTTTTATCTTTTGGACGGCCACAATTAACATGTTAATTTAATTCGTGCAACCTGAAGGTTCAGGGACACTTTTAAAGTCATGAAAAAACCTTCACAAGTAACATCAGCTGTAACCAAAGGTTTCCCTGGGCCTTCATTACCTGCCTCTGGAAAATGCTATAAATGACATCAAACAGACTTCAGATCTCTACTTCGAGGACTAAGACATTAAGCAGTTATTCAGAATACCAATGATTATTAATTTAAAAGAAATAAGAAATCAATATCACGAGCCTGGATTCTGGGTTTTGTTTTTTTTTTTTTTTTAAATCTAATTGGAGGCGCTGCACTGCCAGCCAAACGCTGCAGCTTTCAAGGGCAATAGCGCCCCCGTGTGGTTAATATGTGTATTGTTCCCCAAGAGCAATTGAAAATTTCAAGGCAGGAAGGCAGGTTGACCTGGAGCAAGGACCCTCCTTTACCCCTAAAAAACTTCCCCTTTATATGGGGGGAGGTGAGGAGAGGGTGTTGGAGGGGAGGAGGAATTAGGGTCAAAATAAGGGGGGCTGGGAATTGTATGGGGAATATAACCAAGATGAAAATGCATTCATTGTGCAAAAATGAAAAATGATGTAAAAAATATATAAAATAAAATTAAAAAAAAAAGTTTTTAAAAATTTAAGAAAAAACTACCCCTTTAAGCTGATAGGCAGTTTTTGCCCAGAAGACGAGTACTGTTAGATGTTATTGTACTGAGATTCTTTCTTAAAACTTGGAGAGAAAGATTTCTTTATCCTGTAAAACCCGGGCCGTGGCCTATCATTTTCTCCTTGGGGTTGGCAGTGATAAACTGGGGTGCAGAAATGTGAGCACATCTAGAGGAAGGAGAATCTGGTCAACAGGTTCTAAAGGCAGGTTGTGTAGCTTCTGAAGACTTGAAAGTGATCCAGAAGTTTTACTTGTTGAGAGTTCTATTAAGAAAATCCTAGAAAGTATGAAAAGTTGCAACTGTATTTTGTTTATCATTGGAAAATAAGACAAAGTGAAAAACATCTTTAACTATAGTAACATAGATATGATAGAAAAATACTAACCATTAAAAATAAAGAGGAAAATGAGAGAGAATCTAATCTGAGGGAGAAAATTATATCTGACTTTTAAGTTTCGTTTTACTTTAGCTGCGCCTTCTGAAGTTTTTATTAAAATTAACTTACTTTTACACTGGCAAAAAAATATTTTTTCTAAGATTGAAAAGTCATGACTGTTTAAATAATAATAGAATTAACTGATCTAACCCATATAAATAAGTCTTTACCAATAAGTCTTCGAGTTCACCTATTTGAAACCCTTCATGACTCTGAGTTAAGCAGAGCAGGTGACATCATCCTTTCACAGGACAGACCTGAGACTCAGAGAAGGTAATGACTTTCCCAATAGCACACAGTCCATAAATAGCAGGCCTGGCCCAGAAGTCCGGGATGCCACACCCACAGCTGCGTAAGCGCTCCTTCCTTCCTCTGTGGTCTGTTGCTGCGGACCAAAAATCTAAATGAGCATTGGGCCATTGTTGCCTGTTTCCTTGGTGATCTGTCCCTAGTAAATGACTGTGAACAGATCATAGTTGAAACCAGAAAGAACTTCCACCTCGACAGCTTGGGGGGACCGGCCACCCTCCTCAGTTCGTATAGGCCACTCCAAGAAGCCGAGTCAACCTAGCTATATAAAAGTCTGTTGGGTCGAGAGCATCTTAAGCACATCTTAGAGAATGCTCACTTGCTTAAAATCTATAGCTTTTAAGCTCCGGCATGGCTTGCCTCCTCAATTGTCCCTCCACCTTCATACCTAGCCCTCCCTTGAACCTTTGCAAAATGGTAGATTCTGGAGCCAAGATGCCTGGATTTGAATCCCAGCTTGAGAGACCACATGACTTCAGGCAAGTTACCCAACCTCTGTCTGCCTCACTTTCTTGTTCTGTAAAATGGGCATAAAGACAACACCTGCTTCCTTGGGTGGGTTATGCACAATGTGGAGAGCAAGTGCGGGAATCTGTCCAGCCAGAAAGTATCTGGTAGCCAGGTCTGACCTAGGTGCCCTGGTCTAAGCTCCTAGTTTCCCACCATGTACTGAAGAACCATCTCGGTGCACTTGTGGTGGGGAGTCCCTCGAGCACACGAATGTCTGTGGGATTTGGCACCTGGCAGTTCACGTCGCCCAAGGACATAGTGAGGCTCTCTAGTTGGATGAAACCGCAGGAAACTCCATTAAGTCCCTAAGTGTATTCACTTGCTCATTTACTCCTTCATTCATTCAAAAGAGCAGCCTATGGCAATGTGTGACCCACCAAACACTATCCGATGCTCTGTCTGTAATGCTCTGTCTGCATCGGCCCTTGCTTTCAGCAAAGACAAAGACAGGGAATGGATTCTGAGCTAGGGTTTCTCGTGACCTGACTTTACAAGAGGAATGTTGGGACCAAGTCTTATGATAGCTGAGTGAGTTGTTTCCCTCAGATTCAAAGCCCTGCTTTAGACTGCAGACTGACAGCTGGCCCAGACAGCCCCACGGCCACGGCCCAGCAGAGTGGTCACTATCAGCTCAAATAGGCACTGCAGAAAACTTCCGTCAAAATACTGACTTGAATCACTTTTGGAATCAGTGGCCACAGTACATTTAAAGCTATTGATGCTGCCTTCCCAGCTCTGTTTCCACAAAGTGGATTCAAAGTGTCACCAGTTCTATTTGGAGGATAGTTTTCTATGGTCGATATGCTGAGACCCCTCAGTCTGGATAGCCCCAAGGGGAAGTCTGCTGCCCCCAACCCCAGTATCCAGTTTTCCTCCCCTCTTTAGTGATGAAGCCCCATTTTTGTCTGAGCCACTTGTGCCCAGAGTCCAGGACTATTTCCCTGCTCTGCTGGGGCTAGGTGAGCTCAGGTGATTGCGTCCTGGCCAGAGATGTGATGTGTGTGTGTTCCTGCTGCAGCTGCAATGAACTACCACCAACCTAGTGACTGAAGACAATACACTGCATGGTAACACAACATGTGCGTGTAAGAGCACACAGGTGTATGGCCGTAGGGGTCTGCAGGGGGCCAGAGCCTGAAGTGGGTCTTCCAGGGCTGAACTCAAGCTATTGGCAGCACCTCATTCTTCTGGAGGCTCCAGAACAGAATCTGTTACTTGCTTTCTCCAGCTTCCATAGGCTGCCTGTGCTCCGGGCTCCTGGTTCTTTCCTCTGTCATCAAGGCCAGTAGTAGCAGCCAATGCTGACTCGCTATCTCCTCCTCGCCCCTCTGCTTCTCTCCTCCTGTCTCCTCCTCTCTCACACCCCCGCCTCTCCTTCTAAGGATTCCTGTGACGACTTTCACCGCGTCTGGATAATCCAAAACCATCTCTCCACCTTGAGATTCTTCACATCTGCAAAGTCCCTTTTGCCACATGAGATAAATATTCCCAGTTCCAGAGATGAGGACGGGGCGTGTTTGGGGAGGCTTTATTCTGTGTGCCCCAATGTGAAATACAGTGTGGGATTTTCAGGAAAGGTGCTTAAAGTGGGGTGTCTGGCCTGGGACTCTTGCTCTTCTGCCTCCCTCCTGCCCAAGGCTGGGGTGCTGGTGGGTGTTTCGCTGGGCATGGTGAACAGCAAGGGATCTTGGGGATGGAAGCCTGGCCCTGGGAGGGCAGGAGAGCAACTTAGCCATAAGGATCGATGAGGACCCCCTGGGCTAGACTCCCCCAAATACGCCTCTCTCTTACTTAAGCCATTGTTATCTTGCTTGTTTTTGGTTTCTCTAGACTGCGCACTTGCATTTAATCCCAACCCCTCAAAACTATACACAATTCTCATCTTAATAAACTGCAGGTCTGGGTCTCTCAAACCACCCCCTCCCTTTGGCACCGATAAGAGCATTGCTGAGAAAATGTTTTAGGAAAAGGGACAGTTTTTGTCATCTATTGATGGGACACCACCCCTGGGTTCTGCCTAGAAGGTGATTCACACAGCTTCAGTATTAAGCTGGGCCTTGGCCCTCCTCTCAGAGCCAACCATGTTACCGCGCAGAGAAGCAGGGTGAGCAGAAAAGGGTACGGACATCGCAAATCCTAGTCCGGAACAGGCGAAGATGAAGTTGTGTTTTAGTTCTCTCTCCTTTAGTATCAATAGTCTGCAATGGCAAACTGCAAGATGACTTTCCACACTGAAAATCTGACCTGTCTAACTATCAGGATTCAGGCGTAGCCCAGAAGGAACCAACTCCATCAAAAACAGTGTCTGGAAGAGAAACAAGCGTACCGCTTAGCTATATCAAATGCCATGGCTGGCCCGCCAGCATGCCTTGACACAGTCAGCAGATGTTTCTTAAAAGTCCCTGATGTGCCCCCCACATCCGGCTGGGGAGGCAGAGCTGAGGGGAGGGGGGAGGGTCTCTCTCCTAAGAACCCCCATGTGCATAGTGGAGAGACAGGTGAAGGAAGAAGACTAGTCATCGTTTTGTTTTATATTTGGGACCGTAAGCTGAGTTCTGTGATCCCTTGCAGAGCCTCCTTCCTTGGGGTTCCCGCCTACAGTTCTCCACACTCATTATTTGGATTCTGGGCCTCCCAGGTGGCGCAGGGGTTCAAGTCTCAGCACTATGGTTATTTGGATTCTGTAGTCTCCTTGGATTAATTATAACAATTTTTAAATTATGCCATAAATTTAATCCACTTTGGAAGTAACCAGCGCTTGGGAGCAATAGTGAAGAAATTGGGGCTGGAAAGAGTCAACTCCTGATGGACTTTCTGTTCATTCTGTCTCTTGCTAGTGATAGGGCCTCTGCGTCATCTAGGAAGTTCTCTGGACAACATCCAGCTCCTCTGGGTGTGGGGTGGTGGGTGTGAGCTGAAGAGGGCACAGCAGAAGGTGCCCTAACTAATGACATGGCACCAGAATCTTCTAGCAGGGGTGGGCAGGGCCTGAGTTCAGAGTCACCCCCTGCTGAGGGACCCTCTTGGCTCACAGCACCCTCCCAGCTGGCGGCGGTGGCAGCAGCTCCAGTGGCACAAGACACTCTCAGGAGTCTGCTGGAATTCGTGATAAAATAGCCAGGAAACAAGTTTAAACTTGTTATAAAGGGTGGCATAAAACATGGCAAGCACTGAGCGCAGGGCTCCTCACCAACCTGCCTCCCTCACCAGGCGTCCGGGGAGAGAAGCTGGAAATGCAGGCGTCCATGCGGCATTCTGTCCACTCCACCCATGAGAGGGGCCCCGGGTACCCCACTCCCGGACAGAGCCTGAGCCCATTCGCTTCTCTCAGCCTCGCTCCCTGCCTCCTCCGAGCTAGCAGGCCTTAGATTTCTCTGACACCCTAAAAGCCCCTCCTCCTCCTGGTCTCCCCGCTTCTCCTCTGGTCTGTACAGCCCCTTCTCCGCCAGCAGGGGAAGCCGTCTTCACTGAAACACACACCAGATCCCTTCCCTCTTCCAAATCCTTGGGAAGCTTCCAGGGTTGGGACCCTCCGCGGGGTCTCCCCCAGCCTCCTCCAGGTCACCCTGCCCACACCTGCCATCTGCCTGCCCCAGGCCCCCAGGCCAGCTCAGGCTGGAGTATCACTGACCCCTGGTGGGGACGCTTTTCCTCCAAAGACACAACCGCTTCCTTCCTGCTGTGTTGGCCGAAGTGCAAGCCAGCAAGGTCCTCACAGCCCCCCCAGCCCCCTCCTGTGCCCCATTTTATCTCCTGTGTGGCACTGATTTTCATGTTTCTGTGTGGCTTGCTTGTTCATTGTTTGACTTCTCCCAGAGGGTGAGCGTAGAGGGGGTGGGGACTGCACCCATCTCGTTCCCCAGGGCACGAGACACCAGACACATCCCGGGGGTGGAAGGGAGGGAGAGAGGGAGAGAGGGAGGGATGGCTTCCTGGGCCTCGGTTTCCCCAGGTGTGAATGGGAGTGTGTGTGCACAGGCGCCCGGGTGCTGAGGCAGTGAGTGCGGCACCCACATCTCCTTAAAGGCATGAAGTGTCAGCCTTGTGGGCACCGGGCCCTCACAGCAAACCCTCCAGTAGTGGAGTGTGTGAAAGAATAAACTCATCTGAGTCTACATGATAAGCCCTTTCTCTCCCCCTCTGAGCTGGCTCCTCTGCCTTGTCGCTCCAGAGCAACTCTCCTCCTTCCACCCACTCTGCCCCTCAGGGCTGTCACTGTGGGCTGCACCAGCAGGTTCCCTTGCCCTCTGGGGGAAGGGAGCCAGTCTGAACGCACCGCTGGGTGACAACAGCGGGAGATCAGAGGAAGAGAGCAGGGCGCAGCGTGTCTTCCCTGGTGAGCCTCGCCCTGATGGTGGTCACGCGCTTCTGCGGAAGGTCATGGCCCTGCCCAGCCACCCTCTCCTCCTGCTGCCTCTCCCCCCTAGCCCAAGGGCCTAGCGGTGGAAGCATCTATAGCTGACACTCCAGCTCCAGGCCTCCCCACCAGCCTTAACCCAACCACACTTTGACAATACAGCTTCTCCCCAACTGGTGTTTCAGGGGTCCCCTGCTCCCCACCTTACTGACTTCATGCCTGTGGTGACCACACTTGTTGTGCCCCTAACATACAGGCTTCTCTTTCCTGCCTGCCTTTTCCCACCTAATCTAACCTAGTGCTCTCACGTCAAACCCACCCCCTAACCAAAGAAGAGCAAAATCATCTAGGACTGGACAAAACAGGCCTGACGTCTTGGAGGTGAAGGCAGTTATTTCTCCCTTCCCCACCCCCTCTTGCCTTCTCTCCAGCTACTGTGTGAGACACTCAAGATTATTTCTGGCAAATGGGTTCATGGCAGTGGATGTCTGAGTAGTGCTGAGATTTACCCTGTGCTCTGGGTCACTTAGATTCCTAATGGATCAAGGCAGCTCTTATCTCAAAAAGAACCTGAGCTTTTCTCATTTTTCAGGATTTTAGGGGTGGGGACTTATTACGAAAGCAGCTAGAAGCCTGTGAGCTATGAGAAGCTGCATGCCTGTGAGTGTGAGGATGCGAGTGTGTGTGTGACTGTGTGCTGTGGGTGTGTCTTGAGTGGGTGTGATGTGAGTGCATGTGTGAGTTGAGTGCGTGTCTAGTCTGTGTGTGTGGATGGGTGTGCACATGTGACAGCAGCATTGGTGTTCCAAGGGATGAGCAGTCACTGGCACAAGTGAGGGGGTGGCTAGGATAGCACGAGTTCGATCCCTGCCCAGGGAGCTCCCCACATGGCTCAGCAGACCTCTCCTGTCTCGCCCATTGCTCCCCTCAGCAGTGTATTATTTCAGTAGATCCACCTGTTCTGCTCCCCACTCTGTCTCTGGTGAATCTTCTCATCCCCACACCTCTGGCCTACACCCCAGTTCTTGTATGCATAAATAAATAAAAATAAATATTTTTTTAAAAAGTGGGATGGAATAAAAAGCCAGGTCCTGCTGCTGTGAGACCTGAGCTCATTCCTTGGCAACTCCAAGGACATTTCACCTTGGCTCTTAAGTCCCATCCTTCTCCTGAGTCATGAGTCTCAACCTCTGGTATCTGGCTAAGCGCTTTGCACATAGGTGATGCCAGAGCATGCTGGTGGTCTTCTAGAACTCTCTTCCCTTTCACAGAGACTTGCTCTTCCACCCCCTTGGATACAAGTGTTTGGATGTCACATGTCTCTCTTGTAGGGGCTTTGGGCTGCTGGGTTGGAGTCCTTGATTCCACATAGAGTTCTCCTTCCTCAGTTGTTTTTGTCACTATTTCCCCTCAGCCACAAGCCCCTCCTCTGTGAACCTCTTCCTGACACTGGGTCATCTGGAATGACACACTCCATGTCTGTGGCCCCAGAATCCCCACAAGTACTCCAATCATCGCCCTTGCTAACACCCTAGTGCACCTCTTTGTTTAAAGACAGAGCTGTCTCATTGCAGGTAGATAAATGAAAATGTTCCTATCAGCAATAATAGTAATAATAATAATAATGGAATCAACATTTACTAATCTTACGCTCTGTGCTGGAAGGCAAGCGTGCCCTCATGCCCACCCTCACAGGCTGGGCCTTTACCGCATCATATAACAACTGAAGCTTAGGAAGGGCGGGGCACACCCCTGAGGTCACAGAGTGGTGTGAGGGGGAGCCGGGCTGTACCCAGCCACCTGCCTCCTGGCTGCCCTGTGGGAGAAGCCGAACTAAGAGCTTGGTTGTAATTGAAGTGGAGAAGGGGAGACCTTGGGGTGCCTCTGGGGTTCTTCTGATGTTTTGCCACAAATATTGGAAATTGACCTGAGATAGACCCTCTGCTTATGGAGAAGAACCAAGACCTATTTTGATAGAATAGGCTCATACATATGAATGAAACCGCTTGAAAGAGCCAGGCTGGAACAAACTCTGAAGTAACAGGATCCATAGACTGGAGCATAGATTGGGGAGGAGGCAGGAAAGGGGCTTGGTTCCAGGCTAGGGATCTCTGCCCAGAAGATAAGCTTCAAATAAGATCCAGTGTAGGCAGAAAGAGGAGTTGTGTATGGCTTGAAGGGAGGGAGGGTAGCCATGGACAGTGGCCTGGCCTGGTGGACGTGAGGGCCTATGCTCAGTATCTGCCTCCATTTTCTCATTTTAATACTCAGCAGAATCACGACGCGGTCTATGACCAGCCACTTGGAAGGTGGTAAACTGGGACACAGAGTAGTTGAGTAACTTGTCCAAGGTGATGCCCTGGCCAGGAGTGCAGCCAGGATTTGAGCCCAGTCCACCTAGCTACAAAAACTAAGTTCATGCCATCAGGCAGGATCTGTTTTCTGACAAAGCCTGAAGACAGACTCTGGGGAACTGCAGCTGGAATCAGTGCAAGTCCAATAAGATCTTTGCTCAGGAGCTTGTGGGTCCCCAAGGCCTTAAAACCTGTGCTCCCTGCTGTGCACACTTTGCCTGGCCCTGCGTGGCGGTACAGCCAGTGCACTTGGCAGCCAGTCAGCATTCAGGCCTGCTGGGCGTGTGTCAGACCCCTGCCCCAGTGGTGTGGTTAGCCAGATCAGGTTCCAGTGTGACTGCCACCTGCAAACCTGGGCATCTGGCTACCTCTGGACTTCCCTGCTCCCCTCTAGTTTAAACACCAGATGTTTAGTTTAGTTTGAAGATTAGTTTAAACACCAGATGTTCATGAACCACGTCTCAAATTCAAATTTGCTCAAATAAGGTAACTGTTGGACCACATGGCAAGGCAACAGAGCCCCCGATGCCTTCCAGGACTGGCCCCCCACCAGCCCTACAAACGCTTAAAACACCTATACTGGTCCCTGGTGGGTGTTTTAGACACCTGGCATGAGCTCACTTCTCCCCCAAAGCCACAGCTCTGCTCACTGGTTTTCATTTCTGCCCTTGGATGGTGTGGAAGGCGGTCCTCAACACAGCCAGCCTCGGGGAACAGAGGCTATCCCCACAGCGACCACCACCAGCCATTTCCCTGCATTGAGACCCAATCACAGCAGCCATATTCAGCCATCCCTTTAATAAGCTGATTGTTGAGCTAAATCCCAAGCACACACCACCTCATCCTGGATGCTTTTGATTGACAAAACTAATCTCTCCTCCACCCCTACGTCTGCCACAGCCTGCATCCTCTTGCAAATCATGTACTCTGCAGCTGACAATTAGATATAAGACTTGGGATTCGAACGCATGAGGGTTATGAGGTTGTGAATCAATCTTGGGGGCTCGGGTGAGATAACAAACCGGAGAACCCATCTCAGACACCTCGCCACAGCCCTCAGAGCCTCCTGGCTGATTTATGAGTTGGTAATAACCTCATCTGGTCTCCTGCCCCCTATTATTTTTCATAATGCACAGGGAAGCTTTAAATTTCAGAGAATGGGAAAGTGCAGCGTCTGAGCAGGGGAGGCTAGGGCTGCTGGGGTGAAGGCCCACTGGGGTTTCCAGAAAGCTGATTGTCTTTCCTACTATGCTGGCCATGAGTCACTGAGGGGCACAGTTACCCCGTGCCCATGGAAGTTGCCACCCTGATTTTGTCTGGAAGAAGACCTCAGGCAGATGGCCCTGGTAGGCCCTGGTTTAAGACAGGGTACAGCGGCGATTCTCCTGTTTCACTGGGGTCCAAGTCATATCTGCTACATCAGGATTAACTCCTCCAACCTGTTCAAAACCAAGTCAGATGGATGCAGAAGCTTCCCTGTGACAGCGAGAACAATCGCCCACTGGATCAGAGCCAGGCAAAGCCAGCTTCAACTCTGCAGTCCAGATGCCAAGCGAGTGAGGAGCAGTGACAGGCTGGGAGGTGGCAGGAGGACAAGGACACTCTTCTGGACCAAAGAAGAGAGTAATAGGCCACCTTCCCTCCTCCTGCCCTCCTCAAACAATGGCCAGAGTAGAACAAGGAGAAGCAGGGAGCTTTGATTGACTGCCATACATTTTCGAAACATTCACTTGTTGAGAGTTGTTTTTTTAAGGAAAGGTGTGACTTTTGAAAGAAATTGATGGCCATGGATGGAAAGTCCTGACTCTTTCATCAGAAGCAGTGGTTGCAAAATGCCTGCCCATGGTCACAAGAGCAGAGAATCTCTTGCCATGCAATGAATATGTGCCTTTGGGTGTGTGTGTGTATGCTATGATGTGTATTTAAATGACCGTTGGTCAATCGATACCCGCTGCATGCTAACTCTGTGCCAGGTCTTTGCTGGGTGCTGGAGCTAGACCACCTAGCAGAGTCCTGCTCTCTCTCAGCTGTCATTTCGGAGGTGTTATGGGTTGAATTATGTCTTTCCAAAAAATCATGTTGAGATCGTGACCTCCAGTACCATGAATGTGTAACCTTATTTGGAAAGAAGATTGTTGCAGATCTAATAAGTTACAATGAGGTAGTTGGGGTGGACCCACATCTAATGTGACCAGTGTTCTTATTAAAAGGGAAATTTGAACCCTGACCCACACATGCAGGGAGAGGCCATGTGAAAATGAAGACAGCAGAGGGGATGGTGCTTCTCCTAGCCAAGGAACTCCAGGCTGCCAGCAAACCACCAGAGGCTAAAAGGCATGGCACAGATGCTCCCTTATGGCCTCAGGTGAACCAATCTCATCAACACCTTCATCTCAGGCCTTCAGAACTGTGAGACAATACATTTCTGTTGTTTAAACTGCTCAGTTTGTGGCACTTTTTTATGGCAAGACCCAGAAACTAATACATAGGGGGGAGACGGTAACTGGTGAAATAATCACGTCATGAATGTCTAATTCCAAACCAATATCACTCCAGAGAAAAGGAGTCCCATCCTCTACCAGTGAAAGTCAAAGGACTTTGATCTGGAGTCTTTCCAAGAGTCAGCCAGAGGCAAAAGTGGAGTGGAGAAAGGGGAGGGCATTATTGGCCCAGGGAATAGCACGTGCAAAGACCCTGGGGTGGATTCTAAGAAGGGAAAGGTAGTATGCAGTAGAGAAAAGGGAGGGAGAATAGAATATAGGCATGGTTGGAACCACATAGAAACAGAACCATACTCAGTCCATTACATTTGCCTGAGTGACAGTGGGGTGAGGGATCCTGTTTTGCCTTCTGCCTTTGCTCTCTGGGAAATGTACATCTGGAATAGCAGGGCGGAAAATCTCATATTAGAGACAGGTGTCTAATCGAGTCATCTGCGTGGCTGGGAAAAACAGCAATAACTTGGAAACAGTTGCCAGTAGCAGGTCAGAAAGGCTGCCAGGCAGGGTCCACTATCTCAAGGAGGCAACAGCCCCCCTTGCTTCTTCTTCCACTCAGCAAGCTACACTCTGCAGACTCCTACCTAAAAAAGCATAAGAAAACATTTTGAGATACTCTAAGGCCTAAAACTGAAAAAGCAGGCAAATAACACAAAAATTCTCCATTACTCCTGTTTTTCCCAACAAGGCAGTCAACTTAGACACTTGAATCCAATATGAGGTCCCTAAAACATGGACGCCACCGGGCTCTGTTCCAGTATTGCACACATAACATGTTTGTAAGCCCACAGGACCTATGCAACAGGTCTTATTAATATTGTCCTTATTTTCATGTGAGGAAATGAAGGCACAGAGTATCTAGGTGACCTGATAATTAACAGGCGCAAAACCATGTACCAGCCTTTGTGGACAAGGTGTTGTCTGGATGATCTTACTTTATCATGTAAACAGGCGGTATTTCCCCCCTCCCCATTGGCCCATGAGGAAATGGCCCATGACGGGTGGGGGAGGTTGAGGGGCTTGCCCAGGTGCAAGTCACATCGCAGGAGCCGAACTGAAGTCCAACATTACAAACACTGCTTTATTGCTTCATGTACTTGGTAAGCAAGTATGTAACTGTTTTATTTGCCATGGAAATTTGTCCTTGGGAAAAATTGAAACCCATTAACCAAACAATATTACTCAAAAAGGCCACTAAAATGCTCTGCTTAGAGTGTCTCTCAATTTGTCTGCAAAATGGAGCTAATCATAATCTATTTACATCATAGGATGATTGTAGTCAATAGGATCTTTCCAAAGCCAGGACACTAGAAGTGGTCAATACATTGTTAGCTCAAATAGCTAATGATAGTAGTAATTATTATTAACACTAAATGAATGTCAGCTTTAGGCAATATAATTGAGTTCAGAATATCACTTTTCCAATTGTTCTTCTGTAGATGATCTGGAAACTTGTCCCACGATAAGGGAGACAGACTGCTGTAGTAGAAATAACATTTGGCTTGAGATTGCCTGGAATCCAGCCTTGACTTTGTTACATGTGGTCTTCACCTGGTCTTTAAAATAAGCGTAATGGTTATCATATTTTACACAGTAAGTGTCGAGATGATGTGTGATAACAGGGTGAAGTACCCAGCTCTGCCCTGGTTCACAATGGGCACCTGGCAATGTTGCTCCCCTCTCATGGGCATTGGCCTGTCCGTGGCACCCACACTGTGACAAGGTGGAAGGCAGCCACCCACTCTACCCACCGGGGCAACAGAGATAGAGGCAGGTACGTGAGAATCCAGTGGGAAACCAAGTTAACCAAGTTATAACCTTGACCTAGGAATGCAGGAAGCACACTCATGGTGGAACCATCGTATCTCCGGTGGGATTTCCAAACCAGTTTACTCAAAAGGAAATGTCTTTCTCCAGCAACAAGGATTGGTAATTAAGTTATCAATCATTTCAGTTATCAGTACTATGATATGTAAACTACCATGTTTCAGGCCATTTGAAATTTGTAGTTCACTGGAACCAGTCTAAGTTTGCATTATCTCATTGGGACTCAGAATGGTACAGTGGGGGGGGGGGGGGGGTTCATCATAGGGTCTGCTCAAGTTCTGACTTACTTGAGAGGGAGTTCCAGGTACTCATGTTAGATGATAAATCTTTGGGGATGCTTAAAACACCTGAAGGCAAAATCCAAAATAAAACCCTTCTGTAAGGGTTCCCCCTAAACCAGGAATGGAAGTCCCCAAATATTAGCAATCCTTACCAACTTACACAAATCCAGTTTTCATTGATCCAGAGGTCATGTCAGCTGGGACATCACCAGGAAGAGGTCACTGAGTTTCACTCTACCTAAGTAAGTAAGCACAAGGGAAGACACTGTTCCCAGCCCTGGTCCAGGAGGATGTGTGAGCAGTCATTGGCACCCCCAAAGGCCACCTGAGGCTCTGGGGCCAGGCAGGTAACCAGAGGGAGCAACCAGTTTGAGGCCCATGATCGATCATTTCCACTCCTCAGGGAAAAGACAACTGTGTGATGCTGTGTTCATTCCTCCCTGCTCTCTCCCTGGGGAACAGAAAAGGCCAATGCCTGGGGGCAGAAGGAGGCCACTCAATTCTCCTCTGCCTCCATGCTTTGCGTCTGCAATCCTATTCCCCATACTCTCTCCACTTGAGTCTCAAAGGCCAATTGTTCCCTCTCTGCTCTTTAAAATAAAAAAGTATTTATCTCAGTGCAAAAGAAATATATTAATTTTCAATGTAGTGATCTAAAGAATCAGTGAGCTTCAAATTACAAGAAAGGTAAAGAATAAAAATTTCCCGTAATGAACACCATCCTGCTCCCCAAGATATCCCAAAGTTAGCAGTTTAATTTTTTTTTTTTTTTTTGGCATAGAAGAACTGGAGTGTAGACCAGAGGTATAGGAGGTTAGAGGATTCACTAGAGACAGAGTGGGGGACAGAACAGGCGGATTTACTGAAATACACTGCTGAGGGGAGCAGCGGGTGAATAAGGAGAGGTCTGTGTACCATGTGGATTAGGTCCCTGGCTGGGGATCATACTCATGTCATAGTGGTGATAGCACTGAGACTTAACCCCTAGGCCACCGGGGAGGCCCTAAAGTTAACAGTTAAAATATACATTGATAAGTTGGCCTCAAAAAAAAAAAAAAAAAAAAAAAAAAAAAAAAAAAAACAACTTTCAGCGAAGTGTTCTAGGACATGTTGGAATAAAGGATACCTATCTGCACTCCTTCCTACTGTTTTCATACTGCCTTAAAGTCCTTGGCAGGGCAGCTTAACCAACTAGAATCCAATAGTGGTCACAAAAGATACCAGTTCATTTTAGATAGAACAAGAAAATATTCTACTTCAAATTCTTTCTAGAATAGGAAGGAAAGAATGTTTGGAAGTTAGTGGGAGGGCAGAAAGAGGGATTAAAAGAGAAGAAAGAAAAGATTTAAAATGCTTTCTCCGCATGGTTGTATCTATTATCTTGCCTGATGCTATAGTGTAATAATTATCAGTCTTTTAAAGGACATAATATTATGACAGACTTCCCTGCCCTACTTCTTCCTGGGCTGAACATGCTGTGCTTTCCCTCCTACCACTCACCTGGCTCAGTATCCCCTGCCCAAGAGCAGGGATGACCGCCAGCCCCTAGGCGTGGTGGTGTTTGCTGAAGCAGAGCCCATGGCACGTGAGGGATGGGCCAGATGGAGGGCAGTGGCCTGGGGCAGCCAAGGGTGGCGGGTCAGTCCTCACCAGGGCCTGAGGACAGTCACGCCAGCCGCCTTCTGAGCAGTGACCGTCATGGAGGCTGCACCGGGGACCAGCAACTGCAACCCAGATGAGTTTCCACAGTGCTGGGATGGAAGGCGAGGGGCTTTTGTGGCTTTCTCTTATTTACACACACACACACACACACACACACACACACAAGTGCTTAGAATGTGATCCTTTAGCTGTGAATGCAAACTGGGGCCTGGTGGACTGAGGGAGAACAATTAGGCTGGACTCTGAGTGTATAAAGCCAAAAGGGGGTAGAAAAGCAAACAATGGTGTCGAAGGCTGGGGTGGGCTGCAGGGGGGGAGCGGATATGATAGCAAGGAAGGAGTTTCAATGTGAATGAATACTAATTAGTGACATGGATATTAATGATGACAGTAATTAACAGGGGAAAGGAAGGGCTGTCATTGTCCCAGGGTGAGTAATCAATCTTGGCAGGTGATAAATAATGGTTCAGCAAGCTCAGCAGAAAGATAATCCGCCTGCCCGGGGGAGAGCTGTTGCTGATGCTGGAAGCCTCTCAGTTTCTAGGCAACCCACAAAAAAGAACTATTTTTCTTTTGAGGAAAAAGCAGGTTAGAGTCTCTCCCCCACCCCCAACTTGGGATTATAGTTCTTATTTGATTTCTGCTTTGTTCCTTATTTCCTAGGACAAATGTTGAACTTGTATAATTTGGAGGAAATGGACACACACGCACAAACACACACAGACTAACTCCCGCTCCCTCTCAAAGCAGGGGAGTGAATAGGAGTGTTTGTGATCCAAAGTTTAGCTCATTGACGCCATCCGAGAGCAGGAGCAGGGAAAGCTTAGCAGCCATGCCTTTGAGGTTGCAATGAGTGGAGCTTGCAGGGCCGAGTCAGCAGAGGCTAGTCCTGGGGAGGGGGGCCAGGGGGCAGGAAGGGCCGACTGGGACAGGCCCTGGCAGCCTACCTTGCGGCTGCATTCACTTCCAGGCGCCTGAGAGGAGCCAAATGACCGGCAGAGGCCTGAGCTGGTCTCATTTCTGGCCACTAGTCAGATTTCTGGGAAACTTTCTTCCCGGAAAAAGGGCCATATTCATTAAGCCCCTCTGCTGGCCGTCCAGTCTGCAAGCTGGGAATCTATCCCAGGAGAGCTGTAAGCTCAGACCCATGACTCACACGTAGAAATGTTGCCTCTTTCAGGTTCTTTTCCGTTGAACAGTCCATGCTGCGACGGCAAACTCACCTTTGAAGGTCTGTGGGGGTTTGAAGTGAGATTTGTTTTTTTAATCTATTGTTATTGAAGTTACATTGTTCCAGAATTTTGACAGTATAGGATTCCCGCCTCGGTGTAGTCACTGCCGCTCTCCCACCACCAAAACACCCACATGCTTCCACCGAAGTCCACTGTGCTCTCCCTACCCACTCCTGCCCCTGGTTCTATGCTCAGCTTTCAAGGGTTGGTTTTAAAGTTTGACTTTGTCTGACCCTTTGTTTTCTCTGTATTCCTCGTATAAGTGACACCTCTTGGTATTTATGTTTCTCACCCTGGCTTATTTCGCTTAGCATAATCCCTTCCAGCTCCATCCATTTTGCTGCAAATGACACGAGTTTATTTTGTTTTTTTGATCACTCAAAAAAACATCCACATCTTCCTGACCCACTCATCTGTTCTGGGACATTTAGGTTGTTTCTATAGCTTGGCTATTGTGCATAGTGCTGCTATAAACATGGGAGAGCAGGTTTCCTTTTGAATTAGTGTTTTTGTATTTTGGGGGGCAGATAACTTGAGGTAGGATTGCTGGGTCATATGACAGAGGTATTTAAAGTGAGATCTTTGAGTGATAAATGTGGGTAGGTGAGAAGTTCCGAACCTTCCAGAAATTTGGGCTCCTCCACTCCTTGTAAAATGTGCTGCCCAAAGAACATAGGTTCTAGGTGCCCAACATTTCCAAAGGGAGTCATACAAGTGAGAACATATTCAGAGAAATGTGACCAAGATGGAGAGGCTCAAGGTTGTGTCACACAAGGAAACTGCTGAGAAACTCAGTTGTGTTTCACCAGGAGGGAGGAAAACTCAGGAGAAAGTTGGCAGTGTGTTGGATGGACTGCCCAAATATTTGAAGAATTAACTCACAGAGCAAGACTGTCTGGGTTCATTTTTCTGTAATCAGAAGGAAAGGCTAAGGCCTAAGAGAGGAAGTCAGAGAGGGGCAAATTTCTGGTCAGAGAGACCAAAGACAATTTAGCTGGAACAGGCTAGAATAAGGGATTTGTGAATTCCACAGAAACATTAATTCAAAAGGGCACCTGCACCCCTATGTTTATAGCAGCACTATTTACAATAGGTAAGCTATGGAAGCAACACAAATGCCCCCAAATAGATGACAGGATCAAGAAGATGTGGTACATATACACAATGGAATATTACTCAGCTATCAAAAAAGATAAATTCATGCAATTTGTAGCAACATGGATGGAGCTGGAAGGGATCATGCTCAGTGAAATAAACCAGAAAGAAAAAAATACCAAATGCTGAGGTTTTTCTAAATGGAGATCAGGCACTTCTTGTCCCAGGGGTTGTGTGCATTGGTAAGGTTGGGGTAAGTAAGCTTTAAAAGTCCCTTCTACCCTTTGGGATTTTAAATTAGTTAAGATAATGCTAATTATCCATCAACAAATAAGTGGACAAAGAAAATATGGTATATATACTCTATAGGATACTATTCAATTATTTAAAAGAAGATGGAATCTTGCCACTTGTGACAACATGGATGGACTTTGAGGGGATTATGCTAAACAGAATAAGTCCAAAGGAGAAAAACAAATACACAATTACCATATGATTTCACTCATGTGTATGTAAAGAAACAAAGCAAATGAATAAATGAAAAATAAAAACAAACCCACAAACCCTTAGATTCTAACAACAGAATTATATGGGGGGTTGGGGAGACAGGAAAACGAATATGATTTGTTGTTGGATGGAAACTAAACTTTTGGTGGTAGGTATAATATGGCATATATAGCTGCTGAGGTGTGAGGGTCCACCTGAAATTCATTCAGTGCTGTAAACCACTATTACCTCAAGTAGAAAGAATAATATTTCTTTTAAAAAAGATAATACTGGGGACCTCCCTTGCCCGCCTCCATGCAAGGGGTTAAGATGCAGCCTATGAAGCTATCTGCAGCTACTAAAGCACGAATTTGATCCCTGCCAGGGTGCAACCCACATGGCGCAGCAGACCTCTCCTGTCTCGCCTGCTGCTCCCCTCAGCAGTGTATATCAGTCATTCTGCCTGTTCTGTCCCCGACTCTGTCTCTGGTGAATCCTCTCACCACCCACACCTCTGACCTATACCCCAGTTCTTGTATGCATAAATAAATCTTTTTTAAAAATTTAATAAAATAAAACAAAAAAGGTGATGCTACCAAAACAAATAGACCCCAAACTTCTGGGCATCACCATGGCAAACTTACAGTCAGGTCAGAGCCCAAAATGGCCATCCATCTTCATGGTCATTGCCTAGTCTCCTTCCATATTGTGACTCTGCCCTCCCCTGGCACCCTCACCATTCAGCCAGCAAATGGAAAATGAAAGGATGTTTGGGGAGGGGTATCACATGGGAGTTGTTATGATCTGGTTCGGGAATTAATGTCATTTCTACCCACATTCCACTGTCAGAACTCAACTGTCATTGTCAGTCTACACCCAACTGCAGAAGAATCTGGAGATGTCATCTTGCTGTGACCCAGGAAATAGAAGAAAGTGGTCTTGAGAAACACATCGAAGTTTCTCCCATGGCACAGGGGCACTTTCTTTCAGGGCGGGCCCTTGCCAGAAGAAATTAGAGCTATTTTTCAGAACCCGTCAGCTTTCCGTGTTGCTCAGCCCTTGTCAGTAAGAGTGAGGAGCTGAAAAGGCTGCTCTCTCAGGAAGTGGCCTGGGGGCCAGTGTGATAAAACTTCACCTGTCCTGTCTGAGAAACTCATCAAATCTGTACTCACAGCAACTCCTTTGCAGGCACTCCCTGGAAGTACAGAGAGCAGGTCATCCTGAGTCACCAGAAGTGGATTTGTGGGGGAAGTATGAGATTGTGACGATGAAAGTATACCAATGGGTGGAAAGGGTTGTTTAGAATGGAAAATTGTTGATATTAACACCTCTCTGTATGTGCATTTATTAATGGGGAGTCTCTTGGGTAAACATGTTTCTTCTGCCACAGGGTTAAACTTCCCTGAGTCTTCAATGGATATTGCTCTATCGTTGCAGGTACTGACATTGTGCAGTGGCTCATGAAGAATCTTTCCATTGAGGACCCAGGTACCTTACCCTTGACCTTGACTTTACCCCATACCCAAGCCCCAAAATAGTTTCTTCTACCCACCTGGGAACTGGCTTATAAATATGAATTCCAAGATGTGGGATAACTCCATTTACAAATAAAATTAATTTATTTTCTCCACTGAATATCTATCTTTAAACTTAAATCATCCTTTGAGGAAATGAACAACTATTTAGAATGCCAGGGAGCTCAATACAATAACATGTGAAATGAGATGAATTTTCCTTAGCCACAGCAATTAAAGATAAGTTGTAGTGCTGCCACAGAACAGTCTTCCAGAGCCAGCTCTTAAAATTAGATTGCTGATCCACAATTAAGATGTTTAATTATTTGCTAAGACTCCTTCTGTTTTCTGCTTCTGCAAGAAGTACAGGAATGATTTTTTTTCCAACTTTAATTGTTCATTTCAATTAGGGAAACCTTACCAGAAAAACAACAACAAAACCCTGGCTAATAAAGCAGTTTCCAAATCTGTCCTCCCACCAGAAACTAGTAGTAAAAAAATTGTTTTCACAGCATAATTGGAAAGTGGGGGGGGGAGGGGTTTCCAGAAAAAAATGAAAATTCTAGATAAGTAAAACTCATTATGTCTGTGTTGTTAGTTAATACTTCTCTGAAATTATTATCCACCCCCTGTCTTAAGTATTCTTGATGCTTAAAGGTCATATTTATAAATATCCACTAACGTAATCTGATGTTCTTGGATCTACTTGCCCCAGATTAAATGACCTCCAAATGCTATGCTTTTTGAAGATACTTTCAGATACCCATTCTGGCTGTCTGACCTTCAGCTGTGATTCCTGCTAGGGTCGATATGTCAACTCAGGCATTCCTGTATTTTAATCTGATGCTCCTAATAGACTGTAGACTATGAAACAGAACAATTTACATGGAGTTCAATTAAATATAGCTGCCAGAGATAGGAGTGCCAGGAAATCAGGCACTAGCCCTGTGGAAGAAACACTAGCCCTTTCACTTCTTGATTAATAGCTACTCTCATAGCTAGTGACAATTCTTAATTCTGGTCAAGTTCTTAATCCAAGGGGGAAGCTATGAATGCTTATCCTCATAAGGAAAAAATCCATATCCACTGCTCTCGGTGTTTCTCGTATGCATCCTGAACTTCTGATTGTCCAGTAGTAAACTCTGGACTGTGTAAGTCTCTATGAGTTTAGTTACAAGCATTTAAGGTCAACATTTCTTTTGAAGCTAAACTCTGGAACGATCTTCTTCATGGCTTTCTCTTCCAAGTGCACTGGTTTCTTTGCTCTTCTAAAATAAACATTGTGTTTCTGATATATATTTTACTTTCATCATTGGTGGTGGAGGAGGTGGTAGTAGGAGTAGCAGTTGTATATTGAGGACTCTGAACCAGCTAGGGAGAAGTACATAGGTCCAGGAATCCTCTGGCCCTGATAGGAGAAGCCTCTGTGAAGGTCCTGAATGATGAGGGTAGTATCTTTGAAGCTTTGTTATTCTTTGATGCCCTTGAAAGGACCTTGAGATGTTGAGATCTATTTGGGCTTCTGAGAAGTCGTTGAGCAGGAGGAGTTAAGAACAATTCACCAGCTTGGACCAGAAGGGCAGAAATATGGCAAACCAAGACCCTGGGAAGCCAGGCATGGCCAACATCTGCCCCATTTCTAGTCAAAAGCTCTTAGGATGAATCAAAAGTTCTAGCTCCGGGATGTGTGGTGTCCAAGTTGCCGCTGCACTGGACTTTGTTCTTCCTTTCCTGGAGAAGGAGCAGCTGAGGGTGAGAAACCTTCCCTTTTTGCTGGATCTGTTGTTCTTGAACAGACTCTGAAGAGCAAACTGGTCATAAGGACAGGAATGAACTGTTTCTCCATTATTCCAGTTACCACTTCCCAGTGTCCATGCTCCTTCTGAGGGAGGATGGGTGATTCTTAATGAACAAATGCTTGGATGATTTGCAACCTCTGGAAACATTTGCAAGTAAAACCAAAGCAAGTCACTTTAAAATTTCAGTTATTTGAATTTGAATTTTAATCATGATTTCAAAATATAAAATCAACAAAAGTATTAACTCCTAGAGCCTCCCCAACTGAGACTCCTCTCATATCAACAGCTTCCATGTCCAAAATTTAGTTTTTACCAGTAGAATACTTTTATATTTTTTTCCTTAGCTCTGCTCAAAATAAATATAAATGCTCAACTATTTATGTGAATCTATTTATGACTGGTTTTAACATTACAAAGCAATAGGTTGATTGTGACAAAAATATCAATATTTCCATTTCCATTACACCTATTTTTTTATACCATGGCCAAAAAAATGAGATCTTACCTCATGTCCAAAAAAGAAGTGGAACACCGTTCACATCGGTGGTGGAACTGTCTTACCAGAAAAGCAATGTGAGGCTCCATGCTCATGACTGGGGATGATAAAAATGATGGAAAAAAATATGAATCAAGGCTGCCTGTACTTATCAAATACTTACTCTATACAGACACTGGTAACTGTGAAATATCTCAATTAAGTACAGGTTTATCTATGCCAAACTAGTCTCTTGACCATGAAGCTAGACTTTCTTCTGAAAGACTTGACAAAGGGTTTAAACAATGTCAGACTCTCAGAGCTAGAATCCAGAGAAGCCCAAACACATGACTGCCTCTCTCAACCACTGGCGTCTCCCTCCAGCCCAGTGAATTCACATCCTAACTGCAGTTGTCTAGGGGTGATGGCAGTTGACTGAGGGTGATGGCAGTTGACTTCTGGTTGCCTTTATACTCTCCCCACTTACATTTCAGCTAAGTAGATCTGTGTTCTGACAGCTTCCTAATCATGTCTCCCTTATGCCCTGTCCCTGCAGTTGAAGCAATACATGTGGGAAGCCTGATAGCTGCCCAGGGCTACATCTTCCCAATCTCGGACCATGTTCTCAGCATGAAGGATGATGGCACCTTTTATCGTTTCCAGGTAGGCCTGCTAGACTCGTCCTCCTAAAGAACATTTTATTTTCATCATCAGCTGATCTCAGTTTAGAGCTACATAAAAAAAGTTAAGGACATTTAAGGAAGCAATCTTACCTCTCACTAATGCTGGGAAAACCACGCAGACTTTGGTCTGGGCCATTTCTGGTTCCACCAAATAACAGCACATGGCTCTCCTAGGGAACCTACTGTTTTTGGACACTTTATACCTATTTCCTCATTTATTCTAAAGGTCAAACTTTGGGGGAATAAATATCACCCATTTTACCAAAGAGAAAAGTGAGGTGCTGGAGAATTAATAGGGCCCTTGGTCAATCTAGGAGGCAGCTTTGATTTGAACATAAGTGGTCCTGCTGATGAAGTCCTTGATCTTTCTACTAAATCATGCTGCCTTCCGGGTGTGAAGTTTATTCACTAACCACGAAACTGGAATTCCCACCCACTTTCCACTCCTTTTCTCAGATCCTATCCTAGAGGGCACAGGGGCAGATACTAAAGGGCATGTCAAGGTCAAAACCAAAAGGTTTGTGTGTGTTCTTCGGATGGGGTCAAAGAGGCTCTTAATCTTCTGAGGGCTCAAACAACAAAAGTTTATTCTTCATTATTCTAAAGGCTGGAAGTCCAAGGTCAAGCTTCCAGCAGAGTTCAGTTTGTGGGGAGAGTTCTCATCCTCGTTTGCACATGGCCTCCTCTTGTTTGTGACCTCTATGGTCAAGTAGAGAAGAGAGAGGAAGGGAAGAAGGGAGCACCAGAGACACAGTGCAAGCTCTGACATTTCCTCTCACAAGGACACTAATCCTTTTAGATTAAGGCCCCATCCTTATGACCTCATTTAACCTTCTTACTTCCTAACTCCTAACAAAATGCTCTGGAGAGTTAGGGCTTCAATATATGAATTGGAGGGGAGGGGACACAACTCAGTCCATAACAAACAAAGGGATAAAAAGAAGTTAGCACTTATATAAACTGTACCAGCCTAACATCTATAGTTAGACTCCCACTGTCATGGGATAAGAAATTTTTTTTCTGTAAACTTTTTATTCTTGTGTTTATTTTGCTTACATGGATTTTACTACCTAGCACCTAGATTAAAATGTTGACTGGGCTCAGCTACAGAACTGGAGATAATTGGGATATGGTGTCAGCGAAAAGGAAATGAAACAGAGCTTGGCATAGGGAGGGGTCCTCACTGGGTATGAGGGAGGGCAATTGCTGGCCCACATGAGTCCTGACACCTGTGCTTTTTTGCAGGCCCCATACTTTTGGCCTTCAAACTGCTGGGAACCTGAAAATACTGACTATGGTGAGCAGTGAAACCACAACCCACACTTTATGTTACTCCTAGGAGTGCATAAGACAAGTGCTTGGTGTCTAGTGACCACAGAGCATAGGGAAGAGGGCCTTTATCCTGCTTAGGTTTTCTCATACTGTTGACAGCTAATAAACTTCTTATCTTACCTAATGAACAAAGGCAGCCCACACTGAAAGATAGAGCTGTCGGAAGGGCAAAAAACTTCTATCAAGGTTGCCTGATATGCTCATTCTGTGGAACCATGGCAATATTATAAGACAATGATTCAAACCTTTGCACGGCATCCTGCTCACTGACTCAGCTGCTGTGCAGTCCACAGTGCTCTTTTTGACACTGGGACACCCAGTGAGATCCACGGCTTTGTCCCAGGTTCTTTGTAGGATCATTTGTGATCCTACAGGGGCCACTGCAATGAGAGGAAGACAGGTCTGCACCTGGTGGACATTCAGGGGAGCCTGTCCGGGAGATGTGTGAGATAAGTTGCGCCCTCTGGATCACGCATTTGAGTGAGGGAGAGGCAGCAATTGGAGTGGTCTTGAGGATGGAAGTGGACAAGCCTAATAAGGCTACCGTTGTTTTGTTTCCAAAGGCAAGGGCAGCTCCTCTGTTGTCTCATCTGCTATCTGCAGACACCACGGTTCCTCCCTCTGGAACTGTACTGTGCCCTCAGTGATGTGATAAGTGGACACAGCAAAGTTTCTGGCTCAGAATAGGAGCCACATTTGGCTGTTCATAAAACAAGTGCTCCTGGGGCTGATACACCACTCAGGAAAACCCAGCTCAGAATTTGAATAATCATAACTCAGTTCCAGGCAGCAGGCAGGTGCCCTTTTAAATGTGAAAACCAGTATCTTCCCAGGCAATGTAAAGGGTGGTGTTTGTGGTAGTACCAGATACCCAGATATCCTACTTGGGCCCATAAAGTGGGCCCAAGTAAGATTAAAATATTTATCTGAATATAAATGCACAAAGTTTAGGTCATCTTACACTCATATAACTGGGTATTACTTCCCTTTCTTTGCAAGATTTTTCCTTCTCATCATTTTAGTTTGTAGCCTGAACAGAGATAAAATAACAATTTCTATCAGGCGCTCATTAAAGCAAAATTCTTCTGAATTCCTTTCTCAATTTTGGTAAATTAGATGGAGAAGTTCAAGTGTAGGATGCAAAAGAACTATTTTAACCACCAAATCAGTAAGTATTCACAAAGAGAGAACTCAGCACAGTGGCCCCATGATCAACTAGCTCCACAAGCTGTGTGACATTGGACAGTTACTTAACCTCTCTGTGTCTTGGAAATCTCCTATTGAAAGCATAATAATAATAATAGCAGTACTCCTCTCCTGAAGTTAGAATGAAATGAAATGCATCTGAAGTTGGTGAGTAGCAGATAGTAAGGGGTCATTCAGAACTGGGGTAGTGATTAGTATTACTACTAGTAAGATAATATTTGATATTATTGGTTCTGCAGTGGCTCCCTTGCCAGAAAGGAGTGAACTTGGAGCTGAGAGTAGGTATGATCAGGTATGACTTAGGTTGATGAAGAACCAAGAACTTTCATTCATTCAACAAGCATTTACTGATCACCCACCCCCCATCAACAGCTGTTACAGAGGCAAGTCACCGGTTTGCTCACCCACCATTCTAGGCTGGGGGAGACAGTACAGTGGGGGCAAGAAGAGGATGGTGAGGAGTGTGATCTTGGTATTCAAGGATTTATGCTAATGAAGACTATTTGAGGATGTTGAATAGATTGGGAAGGTAGATTTATTTTTTAAAAGACTTCATGAAGGAATGTTCAAGTGCTCTTGTAAATGAGGAAAACAACATTTTTCCAGGTAATGTAGTCCATTCAGAATGGATTCAACAATTTTATGGAGTGGTGGGCCCTCCAACAATGGGGAATGACCTAGAAAAAAGTTCCCTCATCTATATAGTAAAGATATTAACAAACAGAACCCACCTCATAGGGTCACAATGAAGGTTAAGTAAGTGAATATTTTGAAAGTGTCTAGAAAGAGACTGACATTCAGTGATCTCCATGTAAGGGAACTGCTATCACGGTGATTTCCCTGGCACCTAAAATAGTGCTGTTGGCACATAAGAGTCATTCAGTACATTTTTTAATCATTGAATGAATGAATAAATGAATGAATAAGTGGGAAGTGAATGTCATAGTGGAAAAAGCTCTGAACTAGACCTCAATTCTAATTCCACCTCTACCGCTAACTAGCCTGTAGGTAAATCACTTCATTTCTCTTGACCTTTCACTTTGCCATCTGTCAATGATGGGTCTTGATGGTTTCCAAGGTTACTTCCTTTTCTAAAGTCCTGTTATTCTAGAAAGCAATTAGAGGCATGAGAAAAATAGAGAAACATGTGGGTTTTATGTTCCCTTGTTAAGAGATGGAGGTAAAACAAAGGCAAAAGTTTGGAAGGAAGTCAGTTTTTTAAGCGTATTGAAATAGGATAAGGTCAATATATGTTTTGACATTTAATTAAACATTTAACATGTAGTACATGACCCATTCACTTTATAAAATTTCTTTGTTTTCTGTTTTGTCATGGTGAAATGCAAGTTGTTGAGGTGGCAGTGGGTCATTCAAGTGATGCCATGAGGTGGGAATACCAGGGATGAAGACAAGGAGACAAAGTGTTTTCAATGAGAAATCAAATATCCAAGAAAAACCAACATCTGAGCATGACACAAGTTCCCTAGGTATGCACTCTTAGATCGGCCATTGTTAGTTAGATGTAAAAGGTTTGTGCTAAGAAAAGCCCTCCTCAGCAGTTATATCTTTCTCCCAAGAAGCAGGGACAGACTTCCTAAGGTGTCACATTAGCCAAGGGGAAGTAGCCAAAAGTCTGTTACCCTATAAGTGCTGGTCAGAGAGAGAGGTGCCAGCTTTGCATTCATGTATGTAATTATGTCATTTGATTTCCAGCCCATTTTGACCAAGATGGGTTGAAAATGTCTCAGGGTGATTTTGCTTAAACAAAGCCCTAGTCCAGAACTGGGTTAGACTTTCCTAAATTTTATATAAGATTGTGTCTGGGGCAGCCTTTTCCAGTGTCCTGTGCCAGATGGGGCTGGTGATGAGCCAAGCTGCCTGCTCAGGTGCCTAGACAGTGGTCCTGGAGACCAAAGGAGGCACCCTGTAATTAAGCAGAACCCCCTTTGTCCAGCACAATGGACAGCTGTAGCTGCCTCATCCATTGCAAAGTTGGTGATTGGAGAATCATAAAAAGTGATACTTCCCTACCTTAAACACTTTGTAATAATGTAAGATATATAAAGAAACTTTCCTTCAACAGCCTTTTGAGGTGGGACCAAAGATGCTTTATGAATGTGTCTCAATAATTTGAGTCTCTTTCTTAAACAAACCATATTTGAAATAAACTATCAAGTGTTATGCTAAGTTAAATAAATCAGAAGGAGAAAGACAAATAGAAGATGATTTCACTCATGTGGACTATAGGGAAACAAAACTAAACCAAAACAAATACTAGAGATATGGGTGCAGAATTGAGGCTACTGGAGGGGGGTAGATAGGGCTGGGAACAAAGCAGGGAGGGGACCCATTAGTTTATGGGTGCTTCAGTGGTGGAGGTGATGTGATCACATACATCTGAGGTGTAAATCTGGTCCCCTAAAGCATATACAGTGTTACTGAGATAGATAGATAGATAGATAGATAGATAGATAGATAGATAGATAGATAGATAGATAGATAGATAGATAGATAGATAGATAGATAGTTCATTCAGTTTTAGTATCTTTAAAGTGCATCAGGGATTTAAAAACACCTTTGAAGCAGGCTATGCATTGACCTCTGCTAGATTTTTATTACATTTGTCCCATTTCTTCAGTTACCTCACTTGCGTACTTTCATTAGCAATTATCTTAACCAACTCTCCTTTGTCAAGTTGTTCCAAACCATTCAAGTGGATTTTCATAGTAACAACAACACGCTCTCTCTTTGCATTCATTTCATTGGCCTATCTAATATTTAATGAATATTATTAAAATATCAGGTATGCCTGATTTTAGAACAAACACAGCTCTTGTCCACATACAGCTCAACTGGTGAGAGCAGAAGTGTGGAAACACCAGAGTGGGCTGGTCGCCACAAGCCTCCACCGGATGTCGGCTGCCATCAGGACATTTTCAGCCCACATGGAGGGGCTTGGTTGATCCAGCATGGAGTTGGCTAGACCTCCTGGCATAATTAAGTTGTCAAATGACAGGTTGGCCACAGGTCCTCTCTGACCTTCCCTCCCGGTCATTCTGTTGTTCATTCATATCATTCATCTGTTGTCTTCCTTGTCTTCTCTGAACATTCTGGTCAGCACTGGAGAAGAAGAGGGATACTGAAGTAGGGTGAAGGAGTGATGAAGTCCAGGCCTGAGGAAGAATGCCCTGGAAACTGAGGGCCTAGCACCCATCTTTAGCTTGGGAAGAGAGACTTAAATTGTCTCCACCTGGCAGACCAGGTACTGGTGCTCAGTGCAGGGATTCAGGCTGATAGGACACACACAGCCTCTGCCCCTGAAAAGCCTTCATCCTAGAGCAGGGGACAGCTTAATAAGTCCAGGATTGCAGTGCCCTGGAATTAGTTTCCATGGTTGTGGATGCATTAGTGCTTTCTAGAACACTGGGCCAAGTCTTCAAAGGTTAGTAGGAGTTTACCAGATAAAGGGAAAGAAGAAAGAAGAGAGAAAGGCCTTCCAGGCTGCTACATGTCCACAGAGGAAGAGTAGAACTAAAAGCAGTTTGGTAGCCTGAGGAAGGGAGGGAAGAGGTTGACGAGATAAGCAGAGACAGGATCAGAAAGAACCAAACATGCCATCCCAAAGAGCGTGACCATTCTTCTGAGGTGACTGAAAAGTCAGTTCAGGGTGTTTAAGGAGGGGTAACTTGGTCATATGTATGAACCTGCACAGAAGATGTTTGGGGTCAAGCAGAGTGAGAAGGAAGAAAGCAAGGATGGGAAGATGGGGTCTTCATCTTATCCTGACCAAAGAAAGATTCCTAGGGTCAGGTGTTGTGGCTTCCACATTGAAGCATATTCTTCCCCGCAGAGTGCTAGGCATAGAGGAAAGGATGGATGGACGGACGGACACATGGCTGAGTTCACAATCCCACCACACTTCTGGTTTTGTGTTTGTTATAATTTTCTCTTCTTTCCTCAGCCATCTATCTCTGTAAGAGGACGATGCAGAATAAAGCAAGGCTGGAACTAGCAGATTATGAAGCAGTAAGTATGATTATTTTGGAGGACAGGTGTGGGAAAAAAGTAAACATAGCAGTTTTTTGTGTGATAACCAAATGCTAAAACCAACCTAAATGCACTTTAACCGATAAATAGTTAAATAAACCCATTACATCCATATACTAGAATACTACTCTGCAGTGAAGGGGAAAGTGTTATTCATACACACAACCACTTGAATGGCTATCAGTGATATTATATTAAATAAAAGAAGCCAGTCTCAAAAGATTACAATCTTTATAACCCCATTTATATGAGGTTTTTGAATAACAACTTTGTTATGAGGGAAAACAAATCAGTGGTTGCCAAGAGTTATGAATAGTGTAGGTTGTGTCTGTAAAGAGATAACACAAAGGAACTTTGGGGGTGATGGAACTGTTCTGTATCCTGATTGTGGGAGTGATTATATGAATCTATACTTAAGACCAAAAAGGAAAAAAAGTAGTTACCACATGGTAATTTAAAAGTAAAAATTGCATCTTTCTATCCAACTCCTCTGTGGTTGGCAGCATTCACAGAATCTGATATCAAAAATCAATCAGAAGGTCATGTAAGGTGTATATCAGATGATGTATCTACTTTCCCAGCTTTCTTCCTCCTCCTTTCATAATATGTGAGTCCTTACAAAAAATTGAAGCCCTGCCATGTTCAGATCTATTCCCATCTAACAAAGCCAACACAAGAAAACTAAAACTCACAGATAACTTTTTATCATTCATGTTTTTGGTGTCAGCATCTTTCCCCCATACTAAACCTTATGTGGGTCATGGAGAATTAGGGAAATTGAGTAGACTTTCATGTATCCTCCAGAGGGGGTGCTGCCAAATAATGACATGATGGAGGGGCGGCAGCTAGGAGGAAAGACAGCATTAAGGGCAGTGAAGAGCCTTTCCTGGATAACCAGCATTAGCAGACCCATCATAACCCTCCCGCCTTCTAATGTTCCCCCACTGTCACTGCACTAGTCTTCCAAAACAAACAGGCTGCACTCCATCATACCTGGTCATCTTGGGTGCCTCTGCCCAAGTTAACCAACCCAACTGCGCCCTCACTCCCCTGTCCACTCCCCAAGGGGAACGTACATGTCATCAGTGGGCAGGACCTGAACCTGGGCATGGCCCTCCCCACTGGCATCAGAGGATCTGTAAGTGGGGGAAATTGTAGAGGGGGAGGCTGTGCAGGAATTCATCCAGAACTTGGGAACCTGGCTGAAGTTTGCCTATCAATAGGGATCATTAAACAAAAATATGTTGGAACATAATCTTCCCATGAAAACCCTAGGATGGCTGTTCTGCAACTCTGAACATACTGGGCACCCAGTCCCTGCCCACATCTGTCCCATATACCCACAGCCACCCCTCTGTCAGAAAACCCCCTTCTTATTTCACGCATTTTATGCAAAATGCTTTAACTCTGACTTGCCTACATCACTTCCCTGACACGACTGCCAGGAAGGGCCCTAGTGCCGAAGCATGCACCCCTCTACCCTGTGTCTCTCTTCCCCACATTTTCCATGTTCTAGAAAAAGTCCTAAACAAAAGCAAGACAGCACAGCTCCTGGTGTGTGTTATTGGATTTTTCTCTTCTCTTGCCTTAGTGTTGTGCTTTGGTGGTTGTAAAGAAAGGCATTAAAATCCTCTTCGAGGTTGAAGTTCTGCCTAAAAGTGGTTAGAAACTAAAACATTTTCTTTTTAGATTTCAGAATTTTATTATCTTTCCTGATTATATATCCCTTTTGGAAAAATATTTGAACAGCAAAGAAAATAACCTGCAATCGCTCTTCACTAAGCTTTCTTCCATACATACATTTTTTTCTTTTCCAAAAATGTCGAATCATACCATGCACATCATTGTGTAAGTCGTCTGTTTCTAAAATCATATATTCTAAGTGCATTGAGACACTTTCTATGTCAGTGCTAAGAATCTGATTTACTATCGTTAGTGGCTGCCAGGTCATAACAGTGACCTGGCTGTGTCATAATGTATTAACTCCTCTCCCCCGATTGACTGACATTCAGACGTTACACTCTTGGCTTCCTGTGAACAGTGGAAGAATCAAAGGAGTAGGGCTTGTGGTACTCATACACCAAACCTTGGTGATAACTGAGTTTACATGCAGTGATTGCCCAGGGAAGCTCCTTTTATATTAATAATCCACTAATGAGAGTAATCAATTAGTGTTGGCATAAGCTCTATGAAAATACATAGCAGAATGAGGGCTCCAGCCTTGCATTCCATCAGAATTAGGTTGATCATTAGGGGGCTGTCAAATACCCCCGCTCGTTGTCCCACCTTGCTTCTAGGCAAGTCAACAGCCTCAGAGGAAAGTGTGTGCCCTTCTACCTGTAAAGGCAACTCAGGTGACTTTTCTTTCTTTCCGTTTTTGGGGGTTCCTTTCATGAACACCACAAACATAGGCTCTCCCTTTTTTCCACTTTCAAATCTGACTTTCAAGGATCAGGGCCTTTTGGTTCTCCTTTCCTTCCACCTTCCCAGCTTCCTGCTGAAAGGCGAGCCTTAGGAAATGCATTCTTGGTTTTGCTCTCTGAGCTGTCCAACAGGTTGCAATCCACCCCCGCTTCCATCCCTTCCCCAAATCCTGCATGAGTAGCCACAAACCATCCTCCCTCTCTTCAGTCCCCAGGAAAAGTGTTGTGTGAGTTGTGTTCTTGTAAAACACATATTAGAGGAATCAGGTAAGTCACAGAGACTTCAGACTGAATGGCTATTTAAATGAATATTAATAGTTCTGCTCTGTACAGCACTGTTTGGTACAAAGTCAAATAGGGTTCATGTCCAGTGGGTTGAAAGTGAGGCCCTGCTATTTTGTTGAGAGTAACCAAAATAGATGGCTGCCTTGTAATAAGCATGGGTGTCGATGTGCAACCTGCAATGATTAATACCTTCTCTTGGATTTTCATTTCTCATTAGGAAAACTTAGCAAGACTCCAGAGGGCCTTTGCAAGGAAGTGGGAATTCATCTTTATGCAAGCAGAAGCACAAGTAAAGTAGGTGAACTTCACAAGGTTGCATGAACTTTTCTTGCAAAAAGAAAATTTTGGAGGTGGTGTGAAAGTGGGGTGTTCTCCCACACCAGGTCAGCCATGGCTAGACACTCTAATCTCACGTGAGAGCAAAAATTAAGGTCAGGATGGATAAATTTTATCTTTGCAACCAATGGCACTCTAAAATAATTTCTAAAGTCTATATTCCAGTAGGCAATGGCATGCCTCCAAACGCTGGTTATAAGAAGATACACCTATTTCCCAAAGAGATTGACAGTTGTTTTTCTGTGCTAAGAGGCTGGAAAGCATCTGGCCTACTTGATCTGTAGGTCTAGAGAGTTTGTCTTCAATGGAAAACATGTTGAAGTTATGGGGAGGCCAACATCTCAGTCCCCCTCTTTCTCCCCTGGGAAAGGGTTCAGAATCAAAAAAAAAAAAAAAATAGCACAGATGTCAGACATTTGGAGCCCAAAATGTCAGCTAATTACTCATAAAAGCTAAATTATAGGACTTGATTTTGGATCTGTGACCACAGATCTTTACTGTGGAATTAAACTTACCCATCCCAGACAAAGCTGAGCATCTGCAGTACACCACCACCCCCCACCCCCAACCAGGGCAGAGTTGACCCCTTTAACTTTACTGCATGTAGAGAACAATCTGACCCAGAAGGATCCAAAAAGAATCCATCTGAGCTTCTTGATTTCTTCTTTTAAATCTGCCAATAATCTGTGTCTCTCTTCCTCTTCTGGAGGACCAGAGATAAAAGGAGGAGAAAAGTTGGAGTGTATTTTTCCCTCCTGCAGAGTATAGCAAAAATTCCTTCTTTACCACAGAAACATGAAAAGTGAGGAAAGATGTCCCCAAGATTACACCCGTGATGTCAACCAGATCCTTTTAATTCTGGGAAATGGACTTGCTCAGACTGGGTCCTCTCGACCTTTCCAGCAATGGTTTCTGGTTTGGCTGGGATTGTTAACAGAAATGGGTTGGAAAATGCATATATTGTACAAAGATGAAAAATGATGTAAGAATTATATAAAATAAAATATTTTTTTTAAATACTATCTGTTGAGTACTTAAAAAAAAGAAGAAGAAAAAAAAGAAATGGGTTGTGGGAATTGGGAGTCTGAGCTGGGAGCAGGCGAGAACTTTTCCTCTGGGTACCCACTGTGTCTGGCGCTGACCTTAAGCACCCCCTCCTCCAGCACACCCTGGGCAGCATTGTAGCCACCAGTCTCAGGCAGTGTGGGGGAGCCTTGGCACTAGGTGTGGTCACAGCTGGAAATGACCTAGCCTTGTGCCAGTGGTGATATTGCACTCGTCTTCCCTTTGCAACCTCAGCCTTGCTTCCCCCCATGATGTGAGTGGCCTGCTGACTCCCCCAATGCTCCCAGCAACTCCAGAGCAAGGCACTGGGTGCTGAGCTATACCAGGACCCTAACGCTGAAGGAAAGAGAAAGTGGGTGAGAAGGAAGCAGCATTGAGCCTGCATCCTCAGGAGCCACCCGGAAGCAAAGAGGAATGCTAATTTATACTTTCAGGACCAACTAGGGTCACATGTTATCAAAGGAGGGGAAATTGTCACTTTGCACATATGTGGTATTTCTCGATTAACTTTTTTGATTAACTCTGTGATTACATTATAATTTGGAACATTTAAGTACACAGTAATTATCACAAGAATCACTGGGTGATTATGGGTTTGTTTCAGTCCAGTAAACTAAAGTGCTCCCAAGAGAACCAAGTAACAGAAGTTACAATACAATTAATCTCAGTTACATTTTACTTAGAAGGATAATATAAAGCAATGCAGACTTTTTAAAAGATCTCTTGTCTATGCTCCTGATCAGAACATTAAAAATCTGGCATTGTCGCCTGTCACTCCCCCTTTGTAATTTGTATCTTCCCAGCTGAGGCCACTGATATTTGCCTTCTGGATCTTCTCACCTATTAGGGCTATTACTCTGCTTTTTGAAAGCCAGATGGTTTAAGCGACTTTCCAAACACATAATTGCAGAATTTTGAAGACATTTCTACTGTCTCTGAATCTAAACTTTCAAATTTAAGATGAGACACCTCAAGCCTGTGGTTAGATTCTTTGTTATAATTTGTATATGCGGTATCCACTTGGATGGGGGTGGGTCCATGGATAATTAAGTCCTTAATCATCCAGATCCTAATCATTCAAGTGGACAGTTGCATGTGTGCATGCTTAGACCCACCACATTTATCACATACCTACGGTAGTTTGACATCTAGCCGAAAGCATAAGTACCTAAAACAAAGGTACAGACTTGAGGTTCTCCTACAGGGAGTTAACATCATATTTACAGCTGTGCAGAGAGCAGAGACCGCGTAGGTACCATGTCCCTGTTTGCACTGAACTTCTAGAAACAGGAGCAGAGAGCTGGGGCAAGCATCAGGAGGAAGTGCCAAATACAAAAGCCTCTGATTTCCTTTCTTTACTCTTTCAGGATTGATCGGAAAAAGGACAAGACAGAAAGGAAAATTTTGGATAGTCAAGAACGGGCCTTTTGGGATGTCCACAGGCCAGTGGTGAGAAAACTGCTTGGCTCTCCACTCTCTTTATTTTCCTCCTTCTTCCACTTAAAAGACTGCTTTTTGCCACAAGGTGTCTCATTCTTAAAATTGCTAAGCTTTGTGAAATTGCTTTTACCACTCATTCATATAATTTCAATAGATTTTCCAGAATGCATGTCAGTACCACCTTTTAAAAATTATCCTTCCATGAAAACATGGAATCAGTATAAGGGGCACTCTGAGAATTCCACCTGGGACCTTTGGACCTTAGAAGTTGTCATTCCCCAAATAAACAGTTTCCATTTTTCCTGACATTCTGTTCAAAATCTTAGAATATTCTCTTTCAAATGCAGCCTATTCTCATTCTTCTCAGTTGTTATATCTAGAACATCTCCATGAACATTGGACTAGCCAATATTGAACCATTGCTCCTTGGAGAATGAGAGTTAGATGCCTGTGAGCTCTGGACACAATATTTGTATAAACAGATTAGTACATAACTTTGTTTCTATTTTAAGACACTAGCTATGTGCTGTTGATTCTTTAACACTGACCCCCACAGGGTCATCAGCACAACTGGAGCCTGGAGGATGCTTCTCTAACATATATTTTTTTCTCCATAAGGCACATCCAGTCATCTTGTGCTTAGGAACCCTGGATAGCACCTCCGGCCTGTGCTTGGAGGTCATCTTAACCAGTCATACCACCAACAATCTCAAAAATGTGGGAAACGAGGCACCACTTAGACTGAAATGAGTGTGAAATGACGCTTAGTGTGAGATGCAGCCATCAGGCAGAGCCACTTTATCAGCCTCAGCTGAGCACATGCTCATGGCGGGCTCAGAATTGCGGCCGCTCAGGGCGAGTCCACAAACGAATGACCAAGAGTATTGACTTGGGGAGCAGGAGTAAATTTTATCAGGTGGACAAAGTCAGAAGTACAAACTCCTTGAAAAATGAGGTTCGACTGTATTTTTAACTTCATTTAAAGCAAATATTGTGTTCCCCTCATGAAATGGAACTAAAAATGAATAAACTATTTTGGCCTTCCTAAAAGCCAGTGAAAAGCAAAACCAAAGAAATAATTCCCCATCCTGATATTGGAAGGTTTTTTTTGTTTGTTTGTTTTTTTTTAATAATGAACTTTTTCTCCGTAAAATCTTTTTTTTTTTTTTTTAAGATTTATTTATTTATACAAGCACTGGGTGCAGTCAGAAGCGCGGGAAGGTGAGAGAATTCACCAGAGTCAGAGCAGGGAGCAGAGCAGGCAGAAGGACCCAAGTACACTGCTGAGGGGAGCAGTGGGCGGCAGGAGAGGTCTGCGCGCCACGTGGGACCCTCTGCAGGCAGCTTTGCAACCCAGGGCTCAACCTCTGCACCACCGGGGAGATCGATATTGGGAGGTTTTTAATGTCTGGGTCAGTGAAGTGACAAAGGCTGTGGTGAAAAGACTTGGCCACTTTTTGAATAAGTTTACTCTTAGAAACTGTAGCTATCCCCTCTACCTATCAGCCTTAGATAGTATGAGGTAAGCTTTTATGTTTCATATGAGAACTCTGTGGAGGAATACATATTGGAGGCAAAACATCTTTGTAAAAAAATTATAAAAGGCAAAATGGAAGTCATCGTGAATTATCTGTGATGGGAAAGATACCAGTTGGTTCTGATGGTGTCACTTGGGCTATATTGGAAGAGGAGTGATTTTTACTTAGTAATTTATGTGATCATCTTTTTTTTTTTCTCAGCCAGGTTGTGTGAACACAACAGAAATGGATATCAGAAAATGTCGACGTTTGAAGAATCCACAAAAGGTTAAAAAGGTTCGCTAGTTTAGCTGAATTAAAAATTCGTGATGTGAATAGCCCTTCCATTTCTGCTACTGTTCAAACTATAATTTGCTGTTTGGAATTCTACTGCATTTTATCCTTTGAAACTATTTCATTCATTTATCTTACAAATATTTATGCAGTTACTGATGTGTTCTTGGCACTGTTCTTGCTGCTGAAACACTGTGGCAAATCCTCACAAAGCCCATAGTCTGGCAGGGGATGAAAGGCACCAACAGGCAGCAGTGTCCAGGCTGTGTTGGAAACGCAAAGGATGTCAGGAGTGGGTGCGGGCACCAGAATGGGGGCTGCTACAGGGACTTCCCATGTGGGGTCACCATATAGTGAGGTTGAAGGGAGAGTAGCAGGTGTCTCTATGAAAGGAAAATAAACGCGGAAAGTAGCAAAGTCTAACACATGAAGGTAAACTTGATGTTTGAAACAAATGGAAATCTGTTAGTGTAGTTTAATCTTCCAAACTCAAGTTACCTCTTGCCCAACTATGAATGAGTCAAAGATCATGGTGTTTCACTATTGGAAATGCGTGGTAATGGTACACCCAAGGGTGTCACACTCAGGCCATCCCAAGTTGGTACATCCCACCCTTAGAATAACCTTAGAATAACACCATATTAGGAGGACAAAGCAGTCCTCCATAATATTAATTCCAAAAGGTGAGAGATGGGTCCCCAAACATCTGTATTTCTTGTCACGAGTAATCCTTTTACTCACTCATATAGATAAGATAAGAAATATAAACTTCTTGAATTTGCCTATATATTTTGTTCTTCACTAAGATAATGATGCCCACTGTATTATAGTTTATAATGTTAGTTTTAAAATGTCCTCATTTCATCTTTAAGGACCCCCAAAATGATAGTATTCCAGAATTTCATGGAGCCCATTTCCACCCTTATCTGAGCCCTTCAGGGTTTTATAGATTTCAACTACACATTCGCAAAGATTATTTTTAATCTGCTCCCAAACACAAAGAACAGCTTAAAAAGTAGCCAAAGCTGTGAACATGTAGAGAAACTGAGGCCAGGAGACTGTTTAACTGGAAAGGAAAAAATCTGAAACTCTGCCATCTCAAGTTTGCACCAGATGGGTGTGTCCCCTGTGGGCCAACAGAAAACCTAGAGATCTTTAGTGCATCATCTTTAGCAATTGTTCTTGAATTTCTTGTGCCTCAAAATCACCTGTGGGTATTTTGTGCAGGTTCCCAAACCCCAACCACACAGTTTCTAATTCAGTTACATGTGGGGTGGGGCTCTGCAATGTTCAGCTTTACCAAGTATTTCTAAATGAGTCTTTGTACATGACCTAAGGACCATGTTTGTAGAAACACTGATACTCAAGGCGTCCATTTTCAGCTTAGTAAGAGGGAATATTTTCCAACAGCCATTACCCAAAGATGGGATGTGATGTCTCAAGAGGCAGAATTGCCATCATTGAAAAAATTCAAGCAGATACTGATCATTTCTTGTCAGGATGTCACAGAGGGGATTGGAAACATTGGATAAGTAGTCAAACTAGCTGTCCCAGGAGGCCCTCTTCTACATTCAGGGTACATGATTCTATGTTCTTGCTTCTTCTCTAGTCAGTGTATGGTGTGACTGAAGATGCCCAGTCAAGCCCTTTGCACATACCCAGTCAGCCAGTCAGAAAAACTACGAAGGAGGACATCCGGAAACAGGTGAATGAAGTGACTCCTGCACTCCCATGGGGAGGCATGGCCAGTTTAAAAATGCTTTGAATGTTCACCTCTGAAGGCTGTGGAAGCTTTGAGTTCCTGTAAACCACAGTGGAATCCAGCTGTGGGGCACTTGAGCCTTTGAGTCTGTGTGTGAACAACCCTGGAAGCTTGAGAGGGAAAACTTTCTGCTGCATTCCTCCAGCAACTCTAGAGAAGGACATCAATGGGTGATCCCAGTGCCTTGGGTGACTGCTGTGGGAGCTGGAGGAGGGAGGCACTCAGACACTGTGGGGTCTTTAGAATTTTAATGCACTTCCAGAGCAAACCAGTGCCACACCACTGACTTTATGGCTATAGTTCAAAAGGAACATTTGAAAATAAAGAAACCCCCTTGTCAATGTCATTTCAATGCTACCTTGTTCTTGATGATGGGTTAACTGGTCAACCCAGGTCAGAAGTCAATATCTAATTATTACTCCTTTTTGGACTTTCCTAGTAATGAAGTAATTTTAGGATCTACTCTTTACATTATATCTTACTGACTTCTGGGCAAGAATTCAAAGGAATAAATTGTTAGGTGTCTGCCCATGACAAGTTTATTGTTGACTGGAGAAGAGGAAACAGGTGTATATAAAATAGCTGTGGAATGATTCTAATCTGCCATGTAGGCATGAAAAATGAGCAGAGGAAGGTCACTGGAGCTAGTTAAGCCAGATCCTTACAGTGTGTGTTCATTACTTGTCCATGCTGTTGCTAAATTTTGCAGTATACAGTCATACCTCAGAGATACTGCAAGTTTGGTTCCAGACCACTGCCATAAAGCAAATACTGCCATAAGAGTCACATGTTTGTTTGTTTGTTTGTTTGTTTTGTTTCTCACCACATGTATGCTTTACTGGAGTTAATTGTGCAATGGCATTATGTTTTTGAACATCAGTGTACATACCTCAATTAAAAATACCTTACTGCTTAAAAAATGCCAACCATCACCTTAGCCTCCTATGAGTGGTTCTCTTTTTGCTGGTGGAGACACTTGTAAAAAAAAAAAAAAAAGATGCAGTGTTTCAAAGCACAATAAAGCAAAGTATGATATGAGGTATGTCTATGTCTATATATGCTCCCTTTCAGTTTGCAATTACTTTGGGGGATCAAGACTTTAGCTAGAACACAATACTGAAGGCTAAGTGACATAGGCTAAATTGAAGTATGAATCTTAAGTGTGGCAGAAAAATACAAAGGTGCTGAATGGTTGCTGAAGTGCAAAGTCTTTCCAGAAAAGGTATTTGGATCTTGATGAAAATGTAGAATTTGAATTCTTGGGATAAATAGAGGTTTATCTTGGTCTTAACACCCCTGTTTTCTCTTCCCCCAGATAACATTTTTGAATGCACAGATTGACAGACATTGTTTAAAAATGTCCAAAGTGGCTGAAAGGTATGTTTCCCCTCAATAATATTCCAGCTGTCTTCTAATGTAACAAAGGAGAAATGTCCCAGGGTCATTGCTAATAAATAATGCCAAGAGGCAGACCACAGTCATTTCTTAAACTGATGGGTGAAAAAACCACAGGCCCTGTGTTAGTACATCTAAGGTAACAGACCTCCCTTGAATGGTGTCAAGAAATCTTCTGTTGCTAAAGCTTTTCCAGGGAGGTGGCTATGGGTCCTTGTCAATCAAGGAAGAGCATCCTTAAAAGCTACATCATGCGCTTTTGCCTTCAGCCTCTTGATTAATTCAAATGGAATTGCTCTGTTCCCCTTTAAGCTATAAAATGCCTAGATTCACTTTATAGGATGAAGGAAATTATCTGTGCCCTTTGAGGTGCTGGCTGCACAAACAGGAGGGGACTGGACCATCAGGAGGCGTTCCGCCTCCACACACCATCAACCACTGAACTGCATCGAATCAACTGGAAAGAAAATATTTGGCACCTCCAGCCTGGCTTGTGCAGGAGCATTTGTGCTACAATCTGCACCAGTAGCTGGTTCCACTCCGTTAACTCATGGGAGATTCAATTTTGTCAACTAAATAGTCTGTTTTTGAAGTCTCAGGAAAGAGGGGTGACCACCTGGGAATCTGTATGGGATAAGTCTGGTCAGGCAGCCTAATGCTGAGCGTTTGTTCATCCATATGCTACTGTTAAAGCAATGACAGATAGCTGAAGTATCAAGGGTTTAGGTGGGGTCTTAGCATTTAGCATATCAGAGTGAAATGTTCTGTAAGCCTGGGTCATACAGGGGGCTGGTGTTTTCAGCCTTTCACTGCTGGCCCTGGGATGATTCATATTTTCTTTCTAGATAAATAACAGCAATGTGAGGCTAAGGGAAGCCCACTCCCCAGTCAAAAACCTGAATTAATGCCTGCCTTCGGGGAGTCACGGATATCCCTGGATTTGGACTCATGTCTCACAGGCTAGCTCACGTGTACACCAAAGTTCCTCAGTAGTGTCTCTATTGACATTCTGAGCCGAATTTGTTGCAGGAAACTGTCCTATGCATTATAGGATATCCAGCAGCATCCCTGGCCCCTACCCAGTAGATATCAAAACTCCACCTCGCAATTGTAACCAAAAATGTCTCCAGTCATTACCATACATCCCTAGGGATTGGGGAGGGGGTGGTAAATTGACCCCATTGAGAATCACTGATATTCCTATTTTCCCTACTGCAAATGCTTCGGAGGGTTGCCTTGGCTGGAGCTCGCCTTTACACCAATTATTCTGGAGTCCCTGTTTTCTGCTAACTCCGTAGAAGCCACCTCACCCCACTATCAGTTAACCCATCATTAAGAAGAAGAGATTATTCGTACTCCCAGAGTACCTGGTTTTAATACTGCTTTTCAGATCTCACTGTGGTTGCCTTTGTCCCAGAAGAGTGCCTGTGAGTGAAATCACTGGAATGATCTAAATTCCATTGGTGCCACGGCCTGTGAGGAACTATGAACTTTTTTTACCGCCCCCCCCCCAAAAAAAAAGAAAGAGAGAGAGAGAGACAGAAATGGCTGCCTAGGATGTTGTGAGGGTTGTGCCAGCTATGTCTGGTCTGCAAAGGACACTTGAGAGTCTGCAATCCTAGGTGACTTATCTGAGGGTGCATCATTCTTGGGTCTATTATTCAGATCCCCTGGTTTGGAGACTGGTAGTCCAGGTGGCAGATGGGGCTTAAGGGGTTACGAATGGAAATTCCTAAACCCTGACTCTAGGGATTCAGATTCAGTGATTGTAAGCAGATAGCAGCAACTTGCTTTCTGAATATTCTTCCAGTGGCTTCATGGGACCCCTTGGGAGCTTGGAGAAGCCACTGCCAGCCTCTAAGACTGACCCAAGAAGTCACAGCAGAAAGGACACCCAGCTTTTTCTTACATTCAGGAAAGAGCCTGAACCTGAGGGAGGCCGAGCCCCCCACCACCGGGCAGGTGTGCTGAGGCCCCAGGTGCTGAGGCTGGCCAGGAAGAAAGCCTCAGTGTGGTAGGGGAGAAGGCCGCAGTGCCTATTGTTTGTTTATGTGCTGTCAGGGAGGTAGGGGTGCCACCTGGTACCATCTAATTATGCTGGAGAGGCCTCTAGCCTTGAAGCCTTGAAGAGATTATTCGTACCAGCCACTCCTCACTCCTCAGCCTAAGGCTTTCACGAGTCTCCGCCCAGAAGTGACTGGATTGTATTCCCAGCAGCAATAACTGGCAACTTTTCAATGTGACACCAGGGTTTTTCATTAGCGCCACAAGGAAACTCCCAGACAGAGAGGGCAGAAGGAGAGGAGCCGGGTGGTAGCAGGAGATAAAGCAGCCTGGAGCCCTGGTCTGTCGGCAGCTTTGGAGGGGTGGGGACAGGGAGGTGGTGCTGGCAGCTACTGGACACACCAGAGGTGAAGGCTGAGTTATCTCAGGTGGGCACACACCCACTCCAGGTCTGGCTTCCCAGGCCGGCTCTGGGTGGTGGGTGGTAATTCGCCAGGAGGCATCTGGCAAAGGATTTTATCCCTTTTCAGTTAGTTCCTTGAGAATTGATATTGGGGAGAAGCAGGAGCAGTGGTGTCATGAAAATCCAGTTCCTGAAATTCAAGGGCCATAGGTGGGGGGAGGAGGTGTCACAGGGTGCATCCGGGCCCCGCTGGGATGGGAATAAGAAAACTGTGAAAAGGGGCAAAACAGAACAATTTGGGGGATAGGTGGGAACCATTGGGTTTGATGCTGCCAGTGCCTTTTCTAACTGTGTGACCTCGAGGAAGTAACTTCGCCTCTCTCTGCCTCTGTTTCCACCTCTTTAAAGGGGAGAGAGCAATAGTCCTTACTGACAGGGGAAGGAGTTAACCCATGACAGAGCTTGCTTCAGTGCTTGGTACTTAGCACATGTGAGTGATTATTACTATTTTCCAGTGTGGTGCCTAATGGTGCTTTGGAAGGGAGCCAAATTCATGTGCATGAGACTGGAATGAACTGGTGGATGGCATTCAAAGGAACAAAGGGCTGGCCAAGGAGTGAGGCTGGCCCTGCAAATGGCAGTTTTGTGCCCACCCTCTCTCTACACAGAGAACCCTTGAGGCTGCCCTGCCAGCCACAGTCGGTGTGTCTGCCTCGTCTGACCCCTGTGTCACTACTACCTGCCACCTTTGGGTAGAGAGGGGTCCCACGAAGAGGTTAGCATCCAGCACAGATTTTCTTACTCAGCGGTTTCATTATTCTGCCCTATTGTCCCTATGAGTGTGAATACCACCGCAACCAAACCATATTTCCCAGGCTGTCCATTGCACCTGGAAACAGTGCCTGAGATGTTACCCAGCTTTTGCTTCAGAAAGTATGATCCCATATGCACAAATGCAATTTCTGGATAAAATACCCTTAACACCTTAAGCTCTTCCTTTTAGCTCTTTTAGATGAGAATCTTCCTTAGAAATGGTTTATGTGCTTGCTTCCTAAAGCCGAGACACCACCTGTCAGTTCCTTCTTCTGGATGACTGAGGGTCATGTTCCTAGACTGGGTTTTAAAGCTCGGTGACCGAGGTCATACAAAGTGCCACAACTGCTTCCCTTTCCCTCATGGCCCCAGACCGTTAAGCTCTTTGAGTCTCTATTTCTGCTTTGTAGCTGTTGGCTTATTTTCTTGTTTCCAGTCAACAAACTTTAATAGTTCTTCCTCCTCTCCAACCAACCCTATATCTTGTCAATAGCAAACCAAGTGCATCAGCTACTTATTGCTGAGTAACAAAACCCGTTAAAACATAGTAGCTTCCAACAATAGGCATTTTCTCACCTATCTATGAGCCCGCTGGCTTCATCAGCTCACCCTCGTGTCCATGTGCAGCTGGGATTGAGTAGGCAGCTCAACTGATCTTACCTGGACTATCTCAGATGTTTGGCTTCAGGTGGCTTGGGATGACCTCAGCTGGGACAACTGTGCTCTCCCCTGTCGTGGTCTCTCACTGCCAGCAGGCTTGTTGCCCCCACCGGCACAGCAGCATTCTAGGAGAGAGGGCAGAAGCATGCAGAGCCTCCTGAGGTTTGAAACTGGTGCTCCTCTCTCCTGCTGCATTTTATCAGATAAAGCAAATCACAAGTCCAGACCAGATTCAAGGGTTGGGAAAATAGACTCCAATTTTTTGTTTGAAATTGATCGATAATAACCGTGTCCATAGTCTTGATTCTAAAGCAAAAGAGTCTTCTTCTAAACAAGAGACAACATGCCAAGAGGCATAGAGTTTATTCATCTGCATACACTGCTTAGAGGTGCCTCTGGTCACTTACCTCACCAATTTTTTCTCAGTCATTGAACTTGCTAAATAATAAATTCTTACTCTTCTTTGCCAGCCTGGAGGGTGTTTTATTTCAGTTCACCCAAGCCTAAGAGTACTGGACAAACCAATTTTGCAAGTGCAAAAATCTATGTGCTGTAGTTCCAAATTGTCTGGAAAGCCTTAATGTTTTGCTGGACTTTCCGAGATACTTTTGCCCACTGGCAGTGACCCTGAGCCACACCTGGCCCTGCAGGCATCATGCCATGCTGCCCCCACCTGGAGAGATGAGCTGTAGCATTTTATATCTGTTCCTGTACTTGACTTGCCCTTACCTGTCCCTGGAGGTCATGTGTGTGTCACGGCTGACTGCTGAATTGATTTCTTCACCATCACCTTGCTGGCCCATCTCAAGATCGCTGCTGCTCCCTGAAATTGGATGCTGGTTCTTCCTCTGCCTCTTGACCCTCTGTGATCATGAAATGTAATTAATGAAATGAGATAAGACAGCGAAGGACTGGATACCTTAAGGGTCTATTAAGAACCTGCTAGGGTGATAGAAGCCTGTGAATTTCATGTCTAATGATAGCTTCAGAGAAGGGGGGAAGAAGGGACCAAGGAGGTCATTACAACTTTGCTTTTATGAAATTCCAGACACCATGGATCCTGGCTCCTCCTTTCTCCCAGCCCATCTTAGGTGACAGGAAAAAAACACAGAGGAAACATGATTACCAGGTTGCTTTTATTCAGATCCGTATCTGGAAGGACAAGATACGTGGCCTGACATGTGCTCTTCTTTCTGAGAGGCTGAATCCACTGCCACATCCCGACAGTCATCCTGAGTTTCTATATTAGATAGTTGTTTTTTTTCTGGGTGACCTGCAATTAAGTTCTTTCTTTATATTCGCTCTCCTCCCCACCTTCTCTAATGTGAAAAAGATTAGTTAATTGACAGGAACCAAACTTGCTTTTCTTTCTCTCAGTGCTACTCTACTTTTCATTCCTTTTTCTAATCAGACCATCTTCCTGCCCCAATTCCCTTTTGTGGCTTGTAGTTTAGAAAATGCCCATTCTGGGCCTCCCTGGTGACGCAGGCGGTTGAGCACAGTGCTGTGAAGTTGTACACAGCCTCTGCAGTGCCGGTTCGATCCCTGCCGGCCTCAGAGCAACCCACATGGCGAGCAGACCTCTCCTGTCTCGCCCGCTGCTCCCTTCAACGGTGTATTTCTTCAGTCTGCCTGTTCCATTCCCTGCTCTGTCTCTGGTGAATCCACTCACCCTCCCGCGCCTCTGGCCTTGTACCCCAGCTCTTGTATGCATAAAATAGATCTTTAAAAAAAAAAGAAAAGAAAAGAAAATGCCCATTCCACAGGGGGGGGCAAATATATCCTGCTATCCAACCCCTTTTCACACAGTTTCCAAGGTTCCTTCCCAGTTGGAGGTCCTGATTTCCTAGTGTGTGCTCAGCCACATTTCGATTGTATTTCCAAGTAGAATTGAGGTTCCCTCTTCCTTAATGCTCTGCCTGCCTTGCCTTGTTTCCCCAGGAATGGGCCTTTCTGTAGCAGCCACCTCGCTCACTGCCCCTCCTCCCAGAGCAGAGGGGATTTCGCCATCTCTCCCCTACCTGCCCTGTTGGTAGGATCCCAGACGTGAACTCTGCTCCTCAGATTCCTTCCGAGGAAGCCTCAACCCACAATGAACAGCACCTCTTCTTTCTCCAGCTTACCCCCCATGCTCTTTTAGGTCACATTCTATACAATTTCTAGCAGCATTATGAGTCTTTCTTTTTTTGGTAAGGAAGAGAAGGTAAAATCTAAAACTTTTTCTCCAAATTTTTCAAGAGGTCAGACTAAGTCTTCTGAATTTTTTTTCACTATTTCCATCCTCTCTAGGTTTCTCAAAGGTAGGACCTAACCAGCAATCTAAGTTGGGAAGTTATCATGATAACAACCTCCATTGTATATACTCCTCCCAAATTATGTTTTATATAATACATGTTTTACATAGGTATAAATATATGATATCATATGCATATATAAATAAATATGTATGTATGTAAAATATGTGTATAAATATAGCTATAATACCCAAGAGTGATCAGTGTAATGGGAAGCCGTGAGTTCTGTTAGCTCAGCACCAGCACCTTCCTGTGATCCAGAAGTGCTTCACTATTTCATGGCACCAGTAGGTGCTGGATAATGTTGATTGAATGACTGACTGATTACAGGCTTTACCTTGGGTGGTCATGTGGTGACTTTTTGCCACTGACTCTAAAGAGTGGGACAGGAGTGTGTGAACAAATCAGCCAGCTCCACACCTCCACCCAAGAAGCATCATAGAGTAGCCGATGATGGTGGTGAGAGCATTCACTAACCTGTCTAAGGATGTGAGTTTATCATTTGAAAATAACAAATCCATATAGTAATCAGGCAGAAGCAGTGCTAAGGGAACAAGCATGTTATAACTGCTTGATGAGAAATTATTTTCCTAATGAACTTTCTATATTTTTTCCATTTCCTTCTGATTAGTTAACACAGGCTACCCTAACAAAACACCACTGACTGAGTGGCTTAAACAACAGATATATTTTGTCTGGAGGCTGGAAGTCCAAGATGAAGGTGCCAATGGGGCAGGTTTCTGGTGTTGGGCCACTCTTCCTGGCTTGCAGGTGGCCATCTTCCTGCTGTGTCCACATGTGGCTGTCCCTCTACATGCACACACAGAGGAGACAACCCTGGTGTCCCTTCCTCTTCTTTTAAGGACAGTCTTCTAAGATGAGGATCTTGCCTGTAGGGCCTCATTGAAACTTAATTGCCTCCTTAAAGGATCTATCTTCAGAAACAGTCACACTGCATGTAGGGTGTCAACATAGGAATTTGGGGGGGATACACTTCGATCCATGACAGCTCCCAGTTTCACTTTTGTGCTACCCAGCTTGGGTTCGGTGACCATTCCTGGTCATTCTGCCATGACTAGATGCAGGACTTACATATACATGGCAGCCCCTGAAATAGCCCTCTACATGTGCAGGGGGCACTTCCTGGAAGATTAATAAAACTGAGCAGGAACCCAGCAATGTTCTCTGTGCTAGCTCCTCCATGTTGGCAGATTCCTCACCCTCCAGGGTCTCTACCTGCTTCATCCAACCCCCTAGAGAGACAGCATGAGGGTTAACACTGTATTCCTCAACCATGTTGCTCTCTCCATTTGCACTACCTTTCACTCCTAGGAAATGACCTCAGCCTCGGAGCAGACTCAAAGGCCTTTTACCCTCTCTGCATAAAGTACAAATGGTATCCTGTGTAGTCAACCCATTGTTTCTATCCTCTCCTGCAGCTTGATCACTTACACGGAACAGTATGTGGAATACGATCCTTTGATCACACCGGCCGAGCCGTCCAATCCCTGGATCAGCGACGATGTTGCTTTATGGGACATAGAGATGAGGTAAAAAAAAAAAAAAATGCATTTTCATGTTTAAGAGTAAGAGGGATGTGAAAGAAATGTTATGAAATTATGAGATCACAGGATTTCCTCTCGTATTTTGTCACCATTCAGAGAGCCCTCAAGTAACTTCCAGACTGAGTTCTGCTTACTCAGTTTGTCTTTCATAATTCTTGTTTGTACATGGATCTTTCTGGCTTCCCTCTCACCTCTCTCTGACTCTTTGGACATTGCAATAACCGGGACAGTCCCTCACATCTCCCATTTCTGGTCACTGAAGGGAAAGAATCTGTTGGTCAATTGGTTTTTTCATATTAAACAGCAGCAGCAATAATAACACCAAGCATTTATTCCATACTGACCACATAGTAAATGCCTTACATGGCATCCCCACAACAGGTCAACATTATTCTCAGCAGTAAACAAATGAGGAGACTAAGGCACAGAGGAGTTAATAAACTTTTCTGAGGTCACACAGCAAGCTGGTGGCAGAGTTAGGATTAGACCCCAAGCAGATGCTCCAGAGCTGTGGTTTTCTGCACTCTGCTCTTCATAATGGGCAACAGCTATCACATTGAGCCCCTCCTTTCCCATGGGGAAAGCAAGCGTGTCTACTTATTGGCTGAGGGGCCAAGCCTAGAGGGCTCTGGACTGTTGTCACAGTATGGAAAGAAGTACGTGGATGATGCCGGTGTGGTGTGACTTTGCACCTTCTGCCCTCAACAAAACAACTTTCTATTTGGGTTTTTCTTGGTATCCCCTCATTCACTTTCATGCTTGCTCTTTTTGTTTTGTTTTGTTTTGTTTTGTTTTGTTTTGTTTTGTTTTGTTTTGTTTCTTGAATTGGAAAAAACTAAAGTCATCAATGCTTATTATAAAAAATTCAAACTAGGGCACAAGGGGTTAAGCACAGCACTGTGAAGCTAACCACAGCCACTGCAGCACGAGTTCAATCCCTGGCCAGGGAGATACCCACATGGCGCAGCAGACCTCTCCTGGCTCACCCCCTGCTCCCCTCAACAGTATTTCAGTCAATCTACCTGTTCTGTTCCCCACTCTGTCTCCGGTGAATCCTCTTACCACCCACACCTCTGGCCTGTACCCCAGTTCTTGTATGCATAAATAAATAAATCTTTTCAAAAAAAGAAAAAAAATCAAACTAGTGAGATGTACATAACGTAGAAAATTCTCTCTTTCTCCAACTCCATCTCACTTTCCAGAATGAACCTTTGTTCATAGTCTAATGCCATGTTCCCAAATTGCACCAGGGACCTTAGAGTCACATTCTAAATCTTTGAGGAAACACAGTGGTATTTGACATATGATCACACTACATTCCTTCCAATGATGTCATCTCTTTGCAAAGCTGGGTTTTCAGTTGCTGTGATAAAAAGCAAGTACTATGCAAAAGTCAACATGGAATAGGAATGAAGGTAACAGGCACCAATTGATTCCAAAGCATGAGAATGATGCATGGAGTCCAACAGGCATGCAGTGTGTTTATTTAAGAATAAAGTGAATTAGGCCTCCCTGGTGGCACAAGGGGTTAAGCACAGCACTGTGAAGCTATCCGAAGCCTCTGCAGCACAAGTTCGAACCCCAGCTGGTCAGGGAGCTACCCACGCGGCACAACAGACCTCTCCTGACTTGTCCGCTGCTCTCTTCAGCAGTGTATTTCAGTCAGTCTGCCTGTTCTGTTCCCCAGTCTGTCTCTGGTGAATCCTATCACCTACCGCACCTCTGACCTGTATCCCAGTTCTTGTATGAATAAATAAATAAATCTTTAAAAAAAAGAATGAAGTAAATTGATAATTTTTCTTTCAGTGTATATATACTTCAAATAGCTACCAAGTTGTTAGGACACAAGTTGTTATTAAATTTTTTGGAGCTGACTTAGGATTTGTTTGCTTTTTTGTTTGCCTTGTTTTTTGTTTGCCTGGGGGCAGCTGAAACACTAAGGATGCCATGAACTCAAAAAATTTGGGAGCCTTAATTGAGTGTCTAATCATATTCTTTTGCACAAATGAGTTCATTATATCTATAATGCTCTATAGTTTTTAACTAGTGATATAACAGTCTTTCCATGTGAACACACATAGATCCTCCTTATACTTTTTAACAACTACATCGTGACCCCTTGCATGGGTGTAATTTATTTAATTAATAAATTGGTTATATGACCCAGGTGATAAAATTTTTTCAAAGATGTATTTATTTATTTATTTATTTTTAATTTATATAAGCACTGGGTACAGTCAGAAGTGCGGGAGAGTGAGAGAATTCACCAGAGCCAGAGTGGGGAGCAGAATAGGCAGACTGACAAAATACACTACTGAGGGGAGCAGCTAGTGCAGCAGGAGAGGTCTGCACGCCATGCGGGACCCTCGCCAGCCGGCCAGGGATTGATCTGGCGCTGCAGAGGCTGCAGACAGCTTCGCAGCCCAGCACTCAACCGCTGTGCCACCGGGGAGGCCCTGTTTATTTATTTACGTGTAGAAGAACTGGGGTGTAGGTCAGAGGTGCGGGGAGTGAGAGAATTCAACAGAGACAGAGTGGGGAAAGCAGAACAGGCAGACTGACTGAAATATACTGCTGAAGGGAGCAGCAGGCAAGACAGGAGAGGCCTGCGGCGCTGTGTGGGCAGCTCCCCGTCCTGAGATTGAACTCAGGCCGCAGCAGTGATAGCACTGGGACTTAATCCCTACACCACAAGGGAGGGCCTGATAAATATTTAGATTGTACTTTTTTTCTTTTGCTAACAAAAACAATTATGAAATGAACAGCCTTATATGCGAGTCCAATTATTTCTTCAAGACAAATTCCTAGGGGTGGAATTGCTAAGCATGGTATGCATATTTTAATTTTAGCTCATGTAGACAGATTCCTCTTGAGCAAAATTCTAACAACTTTTTTCATGCCTCCACCTTAAAAGTGCCCAATTCCTACATCTTCACCCACTCAGCCAGTATTAATCTTTTTTTATCTTTGCAGATCTGATAATGCAAATCTCATTTGAATTCTCATTTCTTTAATATATTAAGAGTCTTTTCTCACAATTAGTAGATATTTATTCTTGTTTCGTGGTTTGGATATTTTGTGTTCCTTGCCCACTTTTCTAGTAGTGTGTTTGCTTCAGATGTTGGGATACAAACAGTCACATTTACCTGTATCGTATATTTTATCTTTTTTCCTGATATTGTATGTTTTATGAATATCATTCCTCTTTCTTATTCCTTTTCTTCTTCTCTGACTTTTACTTTCTTAACCAACTTTTGTACTAGCTTTGCTACTCTGCTTTCTATTCTAGTCCATGTACTTTAAAATGTTTCAATTAAAGATGTCATTAATTTATGCAAATAATAATGGTGCATATAAAGTGAAAACTCTCCCTTAACCTCCCAACCCCTTTCTCCCCCAGGGATATGTTAACCTGATATATTTTAAACCAACATTTTGTGACATATTTCTCTGTTGACTTTAAAAGAAAAATGATATGTAGATGGTATCTTCTTTCTAATATTTCTGACATGCCCTGGGATTACCTTCTAATCTGATCTAGGAACTGAAATCTTTCTTTAACTCGGCGTCGTTCTCTCTCTCTCTTTTAAAAAATAAGCTACTGCTGCTCTTTTTCTGCCCTAACCTCCCATTTCAGGAAACCCTTTTGTAGGAATTCTGGGCCTCTGTCACAGGGAACCATGTCTCTTATCTTCTCTCTCTTAGTCTTTTTTATTCTCTATTCAATGAGAGAATTCCTCGAATTACTCTCAGAGTCACTCAGAGTTTGGTTTTCAATGATGTTCGTTCTGTGATATTTATACATTAATGAGTTTTTTCTTTTCCTACTGAGTACTGGGAGAGTGGTTGACAATTATGCTTTTCATTTCAAAGAATTCATAATATTTCTTGGACTATTTTTTTCTTAGTAGCCTATTCTGTTCATTTGATGTTTATCCTCTTGAATCCCTCTAAGGATGTGATACATATATTTTTATATATCCCCTCTCTATTATGTCACTTAGTCTGTTTGACTAGGGGTCACTGATCAGAGAATCATTGTCTCTTGTCATTGTTTCCTTAATATCTGCTCATACATAGCAGTCTTTCCATATACTCAGAAATACTCAGTCTTTCCATATACTTGCTGCATGATTTTCATAAATGAAGAGCTTGGCTCTCAACCCTGGTCAAACAAGAATCATCTGGAGGGTTTATAAATATACCAACATTTAGACTCTTCCCTGGGGCTTTAAATCAGAATTTCTGGCTATAGGTCATTGGTATTTCTGACCAAGTGATTCTAATGTTCAGCACTGGTCCAGATGGGCTGTATCATAGCTGATGAGGGCTCCCTCAGCCGCTGTGTGGGTCCTGGCTCCCAAATCTTGGGGTGCACCAGAATAACCTGGGGTGCTCACTAAAAATCCAGATGCTCCAAGTGGCATGCTTTTAGCAAGCATTCTAGGCTATTCTTAGGCACAGCACAGTTTGCATAGTTCTGGGTCAGTGGGTTTGCCCCACCCACGCCAGCAGGCTTCCCTCTGAGCAGTTCCCCTAAGTGTGTTCATGAGAGGGTACAGGTAACTCCGCAGGGTTCTTCCTGGGGTCCTGGGAACATGGTCCAGGATCAGACTGAAGCTGGGCCCTCAGAGTGAGGGCTGGGGGGCTCCAGCCTGCCTGCCTTCATGACATCCAGTGGCTGGGTGCTCGGTTCTGTGTTTTAGGTCCTGAGGAGTTTCTGAAGTTCGTTTTTTTCCTCTCTACAGTGCTCCCCAATAAGTCCACTCTTCTCATTTCTGCTACAGGATCTTAGGGGAACTGATAAGATTGGCAAAAGCCAATGAGAAGTTGGGGGAAGGTGGCAGTGTCTGAAAGTCTCCCTAGTTGGCTGAGGTGTCTTGTCCTCTGTATTTTCTGTTTCACCCCTAGGTCAGTAGAGACCTCTGGTGTATTGCCCATATCAGAAACTGAGCAGAAAACATGCCCCGTTTCCAGAGAAGACCCTCTCTGCCTCATGGAGCCTGGATTCCATAGTTCTGAGTTTCTCCCCATGCCCTCTGTCCAGTGCCCACCAATGGCCTCCAACTCCAGTCCTGCAGATCAGAGCTGGGGACTTTCCCCGGACTTCTGCTGGGGACACCCAGTTACATTCCTCTCTGATGGTCCAATCGGAATCATAAGATGCTCTCAACCAGCTGTATCACCAGTTTAGTCCATCTGCTTCCTGTCTTCCCAAGATTGCTCAAGGTTTATCATCTGCTGATGGGAAATGTGTTCACCTCTACAGACTATGGGGTTATAAATAGATGTGTATATTTGTGTATATAGTTTATCTCTAAACTATAATTTTTAACATGCATATATATTTATATATAATTATATGTGTATATTTAAATACTTGTGTATGTGTATAGATAGATAGATATATCTATTTCACTGAACTCTTACCTGGCCTGCTCCCTCTTTCTGAAGCACTCTGCTGGGTCCCCACGTGGCTGGGTTTCCTTCTCATCTATGTCCCACCTGGCATCTGTGTCCCTTCCTCGGAAGGGCCTGCTGTGACCACTCAGTCCATAGTGGCTACCCTGTCCACCCTGTCTTTTCTTCCTACATCCTCCCCTTAGTTCTTTTCCCAAATAGGATTTAAAATTATCTGTGCACCGAGACCTGTGTTTGGTACACAGTAGGCATTTGGAAAGTATTGGTTGGATGTTAGATAGACGTGACTATTCCTCTGCTTGTTTCACTGGTGTTCGGGAATGGAGGAGAGGGAAGTGCATGAACTTGCTTGCCCTGGACGATGCTGGGACTCCCTCCTTCATTCTGGAAGTCACAAATAAGCACATGATAATTTGTGGCAATGGTGGTCGCCTGCCTGTTGGCTTATCTCAGCCTGTCAACACTTTGTGCCCAAGCGGGTGACACCTGCCCCTCCCGGCAGTGCTGCGAGCCTGCTCTGATTGCTCAGGCTTCTGCTCTGAGCCGTGACCCACCACCCACAATGTCTGTCCACCTTCAGGCAGAATCAAGCTACTCAGATGCAAGTGAAATAAAGAGAACGCATGAAAGCCTGTTTCCTCTCCCAGTAGGACCTTCCTATTCACTCGATGCTGGCAGTGACTAGGAACCTGTCTGGGATCAGCGCCAAAAACCTGCTTCAGCCTAGAGATTGTTCCTGTCCACAAAACAAAGGCTGGAGATGACCAGTAAAGTAATCAAGTCATTTTTACTCACCTTAGCTTAATTCTACAAATATGTATTGAAAACTTATCATGTGCCCAGTTCTGATCAAGAAGGGCTCTCAAGATACAAATGGGGGCCTCCCCAGTGGTGCAGTGGGTTGAGCACAGCACTGTGAAGCTGTCTGCAGCCTTTGCAGCACCAATTCGATTCCCAGCCAGCCAGGGAGATTCCCACATGACATGGCAGACCTCTCCTGTCGTGGCTGCTGTTCCCCTCAGCAGTGTATTTTGGTCATCTGCCTGTTTTGCTCTCCACTCTGTCTCTAGTGAATCCTCTCACCCTCCTGCACCTCTGGCCTGTGCCCCAGTGCTTGTATAAAAATAAATAAGTCTTTTTTTAAAAAAAAGATACAAATGGGGCAAGGTAAATAAAACGTGTATCCTGCCACCTGGCCATAGGCTCCCTCCTCCTTTGACAAAGGATATTGATAAGTCACATGTAACACAATGTCAGGCTGTGAGGGCAGAGCTGTCAGCAGAGCTGCCAGGAGAGGGCTGGGCTGTGCAGAGTGGGGAAAATGTAGTTTTTGCTCCTGAAAGGGGAGACCAAAGGACAGTGAAAAGCAAGGAGACAGGAACTAGTGATGAGAGAGACCAAGCCCTGAGCAGGGCCAGGAAAATTCTAGCACTAAGCATCCAAGAGCTTTTCAAGGATTTTTAAATTGTCTCAGACTCTTGAATTTTAGTGAAGTCTTCTACCCCACCCACAACACCTCATATGAAAGAGGCTTCGAGCGAAGACAGGTGAAGGTGTGTGGAAGAGCAGACGTAGCGCATGAGGCAGCAGGATGTCTTGGGATCCATGTGAGGCTTTGGCTTCTACTGGGTGTGAGTGGGGTCCAGGTGGGCTCTTACCATGTTTAGGGCAGAGGGCATACCTAAACCTGTGTCAGCAACATCTGGATTCTAGAAACATGAAGAACATTCTGTTTCTGCCGTATGTTGACCATAGGCAGCCCTGGGGAGACAGCACAGGGTTTAACAGAATCACTGGGAAGATGATACAGGATGTTGCATAAATAATAAAACGTTCCACTTTAATCATCTCTCATTCTCCAACTATGAAGTCTAGAAATGAATGTTTTTATTCAGAGGGTAAAAAGACTGCCCTTAAAAATTCTGAGAAGTAAAGTTAAGTTAAAGAAACTAGTGAAAGCAAGGGCTCCCCATTGAGGGAAAAATACAGCCAAAAGTTGCCAGATCACAGTTGGAGAGAATGCTGTAGTCTAGACACTGCCAGGAGGGTGTCTCAGGAGCTACTGGAGAGTGTTCTGTTATTGCCGTTAACCAGACAGTCGATCAAACAAAAACCTGGCCTTGCCAGCAGAACTGTGGCTCATCATTTGCTCTCACCACAAGATTTAGGGTTAGATTCCTCTCTCCGCTGGGTGTGGCAAATGAGCAAAGAGCTACAAGGAACCTGACTCATCCTGCTGGACCACAGGCATCCTCTGGCATCCTGCCAGCCCGACCTGCCAGAGGCAGACTGTCCATGCTCAGCAAGTTTGATAGAACTATTAATCCAGGATATTAGTCACGCTCCTTCCCAGTGGTAGTCAGATTCTAAATACGGCCCCCTCCGTGCCTTCCCTTTTTGTCTGCATGGGCAACTTTTCACATCAGAGACCCACCTCTCCCTTTTCATCTGGACTGGCCTCGGTGCCTCATTTGACCAATGGAATATGGTAGAAATAATGTTAGAGAACAGGTGATAGAGCAGCCCTGAGGCTTCTCCCTTGGTTATTTGAAACAATTGCTCCTGAGATTTTCCTTCTTGGAACCCACCAGCCATGCTGTGTGAAGCCCAAGCCACTGGAGAACCACAAGGTCGACAGTCTCAGCTGAGCTCCTGGCCAATCAGCAGCATCCACTGCATTGGATGAGCCCCCCTGGATGCGCACCCCAGTCAAGCCTTTAGATGACCCCACCTCCAGCCTCTGACTACAGATATTTGAAAGCCCCCAAATGAGAAGCACTCAGCCAAGGCCAGTGGAATAGTAAGAGAGGATACCTTGGTATGAAAATAGCAAATTGCTCTTTCATGCCACTGAGATAACTGTGAGATAGTGTTAGATATCTGTGATATCTGTGAGATAGATAACACTGAGATAATGTTACACAGCAATAAATAATGGGCCTACCCCCCCCCCGCCCTTGGTGTATTTAGGACCCTTAGATTGTTCTTGAAGCATTAAATAAAATTGTGATGGTTCTGTCAGTAGCTTTGGCCATGGGAAGGGGTCACTGGACATTCCTACTCTTGAAGAACTGTCCTTTGTTTCATAATTTTTGCAATAAATCAAAAACCTTTCTAAGCTAGCTGGTATCTTTCCCCCAGTATTGGTTTAGATAATAAATCAGGGAAATACAACAAAAGGAAAGATATTTGAAGTGGAATAAAAGAATCAGCTTTGAAGACAGGCAGACCCTGCTTCTAATTCACACAACTGCCAGCTGTGTGGCTTTGGGCAATCTGATGAGTCCTTTGAACTCTGGAAATTTAAATATAAACCTCCACCTCTCTCACTGATGTTGAGACTCAAATGAGCTACTTACTGTAAGGGAGGCTCCTTGCACCATGCCTGACATTGTGTGGCCCCTACAGAAATGAGTGTTTTATAGGTACTTGCTTCCTCTGAATATGGCTTTCTTGCCTTCACTTAGGGAAATTCCCCCACGTTCTTTTGATTGGAAGGTCAGTTGGAATGAATGATGACTTCCTTGGAGAACCATCTGTCCTTGCTAGGTGTTGGTTTGAACTTCCCAGGGGAAAGTAAGAATTTAGTGAGACTCAATGGGTAGAGAAGACAAGTAAGAGTTAGGAAAAGGCATCCTGCTAGTGTTAGAAAATGCTAGATAACTCACATCACCTACATCTCCATACACACTTTTTTATTGATTTCCTCTTGATGTTGAACATTTTCTATGTGAAAAACAGTGTGGTGAATACAAAGACATGAGACATGGACTCCGACTGAAGGAGTTCACAAGATAGTGGGGGAGACAATGACATAGCCTTTAAGAAGCTAAATGATGATACAAAGCAATAGTAAAAAATATACATATCACAAGGAAACATTTCTACACAATGGATAGTAATAAATTCCATGGATAGACTGATTGAGCCTGGCCAAGAGAGAGCCGCTGTACCTATCACCTGGGGGAGAGTGTCCAGAGATCTTAATTTTCAGAATTATTTCAGAACCACAGAGACTATTCAGCAGTAGTAGCATGTTCAAATCTGATATTAAAACATATAGGGAATGATGCTTGGAAACACCTAAGTGATACAGGAAAGATGCATATAAAGGAGTTATAGCCAAGGACCTTTTAATAGAATAGATCTTGAGGGACAGATGTCCTCGGAGGAAAAAGGGGCAGATGTGGAGCATTCAGTAATAGAAATATGATTATGAATGATGGATAGTCAAGAGAACACAAATGTGCTAGGTTGAAGGGTGTCACCCCCAAAATGCATGTCCTTCCTGGAATCTCAGAATGTGACTTTACTTGGAAACAAGACTGTTACAGATGCAGTTGTGCTGGAGTAGAGTGGGCTCCTTGTCACCATGATTGTCATGTTCATGAGACAGCAGAGACACAGGGTCTATGCCATGTATAGACACAGATACATGGGGAGATGATCATGTGACCACAGAGGCAGATTGGAGTGATGTGTCCACAGGCCAAGGAATGCCCAGGGTTGCTGACAACATCAGAAGCTTAGAGAAAGGCAGGTGTAGATGCTCCCCTTGAACCTTCAGAGACTTCAGACTAACTCTCCAGAACTGTGAGAGAATAAACATCCACCATTTTAAGTCACCAGTTTTTTGGTAGTTATGATAGTCTCCCTAGAAAACTACAACAGGGTTTCCTCCTCATCTTGCTGAAGAGAGGGTGACCTGTAGCTGTCTGTCCTAAAGTGATACCTCAAGCTTTCTGTCCCACTGCCCCCCAAAATGGCCCCTCTCCCTTGTCTCACCCCTGAGACCACCGAGGAAACTGACAGGATGAATGTGGACTCACTGCTTGAGTACCAGAAAGTGGGTGACACTGGTGGTGGGCATGTACCCCAAGGCAGCTGCTGCAAAGACTGAGCAACTTAACACATCTGGTCCTCTGGGTACAGCCTTTGATTGGGGTGCACCTGCCATCAGCACCATCCCTGCATAGCCTGCCACCTTGACTGGCAAAGAGCAGATGATTGAACCCATTCCAGGTCACAGCAAGACCCTGGCAGAACGAGACAGCATCCTGCTGCTCTCCAGGGCTTACGTTTGCTGCTGGCCTCAACCCCGCGCCTGTTTCTCTGAAACACTGCTTTTTGTCCAATAGAAAAGTATCAAGTTTGACTGGTTCTGTGGCTTGAGTTTGAGAGAATCCAGTATTTGTCTTCCTGTCTCATTGTAAAAGGTCCAGGCTGGTGTGTTGGAAGAGATCTTTCCCAGAATTCTCCATCGTTTGGCCTGATGGTCTTGCTCTACCTCCTGTGACCCTATTGGGCCAAGCCTGGAGGCATGGAGCATGCACAAGAACCTCCCTGAGCCCCCAAGGACACAACCTCAAAATTGGAAGATCCTGCTGCTGCTGAGCACAACTAGCCATGCAGAAATAGAAGGGCTGCACTTGAATTGCTTAAGTCCAGAACTGTGCTTTCCAATACAGTAGCCACCAACCAATATGGCCATTTAAATGTAAAATTTAAACATTAAATTAAATTTTTTAATTAATGAATAAATGTTTTCCTAATTATGTTTATTAAGTTAAAGTAGGTTTACATCTTTGTATCTGCTATAGATTATAGGTTCAAACCTCTACAAATGTCTACTTTCATAGCCTGCCAAAACCCACACATCCCTCCACCATGTCCCATCAGGCCTCTTCCCTCCCCATGCCCTTGCATCTTCCCCTCAGTTAAAATTTAAATTTAGGGGCCTCCCCGGTGGCGCAGCGGTTGAGCGCTGGGCTGCGAAGCTGCCCGCAGCCTCTGCAGCACCGGTTCAATCCCCGGCCACCAGCGAGGGTCCCACATGGCGGGCAGACCTCTCCTGCCGCCCGCTGCTCCCCTCAGCAGTGTACTTCGGTCCTTCTGCCTGTTCTTCTCCCTGCTCTGGCTCTGGTGAATTCTCTCTCCCTCCCGTGCTTCTGACTGTACCCAGTGCTTATATAAATAAATAAATAAATCTTTAAAAAAAATTTAAATTTAAACTTAAACTTTAGTTCAAATTTATTTAAATAAATTTATTCCATCACTTTCTAGTCCCTGGACAAATGATCATTCTGTCTTGGTTTCTCAATCTATAAAATGGCAATCATGTTAGTACTGTTTTCCCCAGAATAGTTGTGAAGCCCCAGAGAGTTAACACATGTAAATGCTGGGAACATGTCTAGAGCTGTGTGAGCACATGCAGGTGGAATCAATAAGTGGAGACACCCCTCTGTCCTAGACAGCGCGGAGGCCTGCCTAGAGGCGCGGATGCACTCTGACCTGGTGTCTATACACGGGATTCCTTTCTCCCCTGTGCATTGAGGAACAGATGGAGGGTGGGAAATATTAACAAAAGGCTGCATTCACAAGACATCCTCATTTATATTTTTTAAAATGGTGGAAAAGTGATGAAGCCAACAGTTGGGCTTATAAATAATGGGAATGGTCCCGGGACGCCAGATCAGTGAGGTGGTTGTCTGTCCTGCAGCCACTCAATGAGCATCCTGTTGTCCTTTTTAAGGATATTTTTTATTGTTTTGTTGGTTACTGTTGGCATACAAAAGACTTTGGAGTTTGCATAGGTTTTATAGAATCTATTGCTTAAATATGAGATTTTCCCATTGTTGTATGGCAGCAAAATAGATTTACAACATTCAAGACTGTGACACAGTTTTTCCCTGGTATTGGTCATTTTTAACCTTTTTTGTTTCCTCCAAAAGCAAGGAGCCCAGCCAGCAGCGAGTGAAGAGATGGGGCTTCTCCTTTGATGAGATACTGAAGGACCAGGTGGGACGGGACCAATTCCTACGATTCCTGGAGTCCGAATTCAGCTCAGAAAACCTCAGGTAAATATTATATTATATATTTTGAATATTATATTCAAATTTCAGCTAATCTGGCTAAGGCCAAAATGGAGGAGACACTTTGTAGGGAGCTTTGTCATCATATGTTAGCTCTCCCAACACCAGCGTTTTTAGTTCTTTCAGTCCAGATGACAATTTTCAAGTTATTGAAGACATGCCTTCAATGATAAGAAAATGGTCAAGTGGATTGGATCACACCAATCTTTAGCTGAAACCATAGAACCATGGAGCTTCCGAGTGGAAGAGGCAACCAAGAGACCCTCTCCATCAAATCGCCCCCAGCCTGGAGTCCTACAGACTCAGCAAGCTAAATAGAAGGAAAGAGGAGACTTGGGCTCCACTTCAGAATTTCAAAAAGCCAAACTAAACAGCATTCAATTAATGGAGGCATAACTGTGAAAGTGAATTAAATCAAGCTTTTCCTTTAGCGGGAAGTCCATCCGTCTACATAGCAGTTAATCTGGTTGCTGATGCCAGTGAGAACAACTGATTGTTCCTATTGGTCTCTGACTAATCAGGATCAGGGAAATGTATTAACATATGAATGCTATTACTTAAAGAAAAAAATACAACTTTCAAAACACAGGGCCCATTGTGAGGAGGAAGAAAAGGGAAGATACTGGTTACAAGGAGGGGGTCCTTGGGCTTCTTGGGAGACCCTCATGGTATTTTGCATGGAACACAGAGACCCAGGGAAAACTTACCACTCATCTAAGCCCCTTTAGTAATCTTAGCAAACTGGTGACTTCTTGGTGGCTCGGATGGAAATCTCAGTGTTTTCTTGTTGGCACAAGCTTCTCTTTCATATATGAGGTTGACTCCTGTCTTCTAATGGCCTTTTTTTCAAAGAGTGGCATTATTAACTTTTTAAAAATAATTTTTAACTTTAAAAAGTCAGAGCATATACAGCAGGTGAAAAACTGTTTGTTACGGTGTTAATGTGCGAAATCCATTTTATTTATTGGGCATTAGAGACCCTATCAGTCCCACACATCAATCAAGTGATATTTATTACACACCTATGCTGTATCAAGAATCTGCTGAGGGATGCAGGAAAATCAAGATTCGGGATCTCCACCTGCAATGACCTTGTAGGTCCTTGAGGAAGAAACTATTAAATCATTAATTGAGTAGAAACAAGTATAAACTCCAAAAAACATATGGAAAGTTTTTATTTATTTATTGTTAAAGATTTATTTTCATTTATTTATGGATACAAGAACTGGGGTATAGGCCAGAGGTGCAGGGGTGAGAGGATTCACCAGAGACAGAGTGGGGAGCAAAGCAGGCAGATCTAATGAAATACACTGCTGAGGGGAGCAGCGGGCATGACAAGAGAGGTCTGCTGTGCCACATAGGTCAGCTCCCTGGCCGGGGATCAAACTCATGCTGCAGTGGCTGGCTTGATAGTGCTGAGACTTTAACCACTGTGCCACCCGGGAGGCCCTGGAAAGATTTTTAAAAGGCAGGGAAGAATATAAGCCAGAGTAGGCAAACCATAAACTATACCTGGAAAAATACACAGGACACCAATAGATGAAAAAGAGGAAGGGAGCCCATAGGAACTGAAAGGTCCTTGGAGCAAAGGTGGGGCAGGGGGACTCTCCCACACCGTGATGTCCTGGGGGAGACATGTAGATGCCATGAACGTGTGCAGAGATGCCTCTTGAGGTAGCTACATGCCTGGTGTAAACCAGATGAGCTTTGACACAAGGGTTCTTTCCTTGTGCTGAAATATCTGAGTTTTGTTTCCATTCCTAACCAGGTATTTGTGACAGAGGTTTGACTTTAAAAAAAAAAAAAAAAAAAAAAAATTATTTATTTATTTATACAAGAACCGGGGTACAGGCCAGATTCATGGGAGGGTGAAAGGATTCACCAGAGACAGAGTGGGGAACAGAACAGGCAGACTGACTGAAACACACTGCTGAGGGGAGCAGCAGGCGAGACAGGAGAGGTCTGCCACGCCATGTGGGACCCTCGCCAGCCAGCCGGGATCGAACCAGCACTGCAGAGGCTGCAGACAGTCTCACAGCGCAGCACTCAACCGCCTGCACCACCAGGGGAGGCCCATAGGCTTGACTTTTAACCCTCCTCGTTAGGGTGGTATTCAGACAGCTTCTAAAACTGCCTGGAGGTGGGTCCCGGGGCCAGCATGATGCCCCAGGTCACCTCTCTGTATGGCCAGCTCAGCCTTCAGTCCACCTCCAGGGTTCCTTCCCATCTCTCTTCATCTTTGGTCCCTGTGGGTCTCCATGATGAGGTGGTATAGAGGCCCCCTCTGCCCAACTATTTCTCAGTTTGTGAGTAATCACATGGCCTCTGCCATCTGCACTGGGACGACACTTGAAGAATGACCCCAGGATGCTGGTCCTTAGAAGGAGCCCAGGAGAAGGACCACCTGCTGGCTCAGCCCTGCCACCTAAGCGCAGCCAGAGCACTTGGGGTTCAGGCTCGTCTCACACATGTGCTTCACCATCAAGGCCTGAGAGCCAGAGGAGTGGGTGTCTGGCGGGGGCTCAGAGCTAGTCCTGTCATCACCTCTTGTGCCTATGCCAGCGCCTTCCTCCCGAGACAGGAGGACCACATTCAGTCTTGGGGGAAGGAGCGTGTGTGAGCACGTGTGAGTGAGCGGGGACTAATCTACACCCCCAGCATGAATGCATAAACCCAGACTTAAAGAGGGTCCCCTCTGATCCATGACAGGAGAGAGGATAAAGAAAATAGAACAGCCAGAGATAAAACGTATAGCCCAAGAGCTTTTAAAATCCTCTCTGGAGGCCCAAATTCTACTTTTATGATATTCAGCATAATTGGATATATGGGGAGAAGCTCAGTTTTAAATCATATAACTTTAGGATTCTTCAGTCACCCACAACCAGGTTTCTTCCCTTTCCCTTTGTGTTCATTCCTTCAGCCACAGCTATCGTTTTAGCCCCTTCCCTGACCCAGTACCAAGGATTCAGAGCAGAACGTTTTTTTACCCTTACCAAGGGCAACCATGTAGGCAGTACAGAGTCACCTGTACTGTGTTCCATGTGGGGGCAGCTCCTGGGAGCTGCAAACTGGGGCCCATCTGCTGCATTGGCCACCCTGGGGTTGTCCCTTCTGCCCAGAAGTGATCTAGAGCACAGGCAATTGGCACTGGAGCATGGGCAGAAAAGAGAAAGAGGATGGTCAGAAGAGATGCATTGCCAAGGGCCTCTCCCCTTCCATCTCCTGTGCTCCACGCATCTCCCTGAAAGGGATAGTGAGATTGGAACACTTTTGCACAGCACCCTGAAAAATTTGCCAGTGAAGTAGCCAAGCAGTTGAATTTATACGGAGCTTCAGAACAGAAGAGATGTGGGTATTTCTTCCACAACTGCAAAGTGCCCCCTGGATTCTTTATGGAAGGATACCTGTGGTCATATTATGTAAGTTGAAGCCTCCTTTGATCAGTTTCTTCTGGGTGAGCTTGGAGATGAGGGAGATACATTCCCTCCAGGCCCTGGCAGAGGCATGACCAGCCCCCTTTGCTTCAGACACCCGGCCGCGTGATTGTATGCTCCCTGTGGCACCCTGAGCTGGGCCCAGGTTTCCACTTGGCTACGTGGGCCCTTGGAGACTGTTTGCTTGAGGCCTTGGGGGTGTATGTGGTCTCTCATCCATAGGTGGGGAGTTCTCAGTTCCGAAGCAGGGAGCGCCAGCAAGTAATCGGGCCTCCTCACTGTGTTCTCCTGAATGGTGACAGGAACTCCTTGCCAACTTTGCCCCCTCTTCATTTCCCGGCTACCACCTTTGTCCTTCCTGGCTCAGCATCCTCTGCCACGTGGCAGGGCACGAGTTAAAAATCAAAACCTGCAGCAAAGAGCGTCCCCCGTACATTTTTTATGAGCTGTAACGTCTCCTGAGAGAACGTGGTTGTTCTTCTAACCTGCAGATTGATTATCCTAGTTCCACACAGTGTCAGCTGAAGAGAGAAGCAATTAAAGAGAGCGCAGGGGAGCTGCCAGGTTCGCCTGGAGAGCTCCCATCTCCGACAGTTGCCCTGAGTCCTAGGGAGACCTCGGAAGGTTCACTAGGCCCGGCAGGATTTACCGCTAACCAAACACATGATTAATCTGAACTGAGGTGACTCGTACCCTGCCGTGACAATCTGCAGCCTTTCAGCCACTGCCCAGTGAGACAACTCGGCTTCTGTGGGGCTGATGCTGATGGTGGCACCAGAGGGTCTCAGCCCCACCAGAGATAGTCAAGTGGAATCCGTCGTTCCTGTGTCTCTGCTGACCAGTAGAGGGCACAGAAACCCTTCCTTCTGCATGGAGTTTGCTTTGCTCTGGGAGTGAATTAAAAACTCGATTTTCCTAACCATAAAAATCCTACTTGATGAAAAGATAGGTAAGCTAGAAAGTGGGGGCGCTGCCCAGATCCCTGGCAGACTCCAGAATGACTACCTTGCTTGGTTCCTTTTGTTATAGCCAACCGTGAGGAAAAAACCCACTTCCCATCAGCATCCAGTGCAGAGAGAGAGGAGAGGCCTCCAGGGCAGCCCTGGACTGCCCATAGTCCCGTCCACAGCCACCTGGACTGGTGCTGTGTGGGCCTAGCACGCTTCTCTCGGAAGGCCCATTTCAGCCTGCATTCCTGAGCCCTTGACACGGATCACATGCCAGCACGCCGGCTGCCTCTCGTGGCTCTGACAACTCAGGCGAGGCAGGACAGGTGGTCTTCCTGATACCAGCATGTCCTTGCGGCTTGCCAGTCACGACAGCCTTTCGGCTGCAAGCACAGAGGCTTAGTGCAGGATGGGTGGGTTTGACGCTGCTGCTGGTGGCCCCCTCCCTGCTGGCGTCCTCAAGGAGGAGCAGTACCTGCAGGCTTTTGATAAGAGCAGAAGCTGCTCAAGCCCCACCAGTGCCCCGTCGCTGTAGATGTGCAGAGGGGAGCTTTTGTGGTTCTTTAGAGGGGCGTGTGGCTGGGCAGCCCGGGCCCGGAGCTCCCCGCTCAGGCCTGTGGGCTCGCAGATGGCAAACACAAACCAAAGCCTGTTTTGAATTTCAAATTGACACAAAGGTTTTTCAAAGCCAGTGATGGTAAACACATATGGGATATCAGGATGCTGTTGTGACAGCATTTTTGCTGTCACCTGAGAGGGATAAGGCAGGTCATCTCCAAGGCAGACAGAAGGCAGAGAGGGTCCCCGCGCTTGCGAGGAGAGAAAAACTGCTGTCTGGGGACTGGCGCCCCCCCTCCTCCTCCGTCCCTCCTCCCTCCCTGTCCCCTCCAGCACACCATTGTTTCTCTTTGTATTTTTTTTTTAATTCTTGGTTTTCTCTGACAAAGGGAACCTTTTAATTTTTTATGTAAAAGTTTATTAAATTTGATTCTGAAATTTCCATTTACATCAGCTGCAGACCTCTCGATACCCAGCTGAGCGGTGTTCATTTATGTGGCTCCCCAGTCGTCCAGCCAAAGGGTTCCTGTGGTCTCAGGAGCCACAGGGAGCCCCAGACTGCTGGGTCCTCAGGCTTTCCCAGAGGGGCGCCATGGCGCCTCCTCAGAGCAGACTGGAGCAAGGAGCAAGGGACAGAGGGCAAAGCCTTACATGACAGTGATTGAGGGAGCAGGAAGTCCCCCCTGGGGTCATCCATTTGTGTGAGAAACTGCAGCCCTGGTGGGCTTGGGAAGGACACTGGTCCAGGGAAGTAGCTTCCAGCCTCGGACCCAGCCGGAGGCGACTCCCTGAGATGGGGCCTTCCTCCATCTGCCCCCTGCGAGGACTCACTGACAGTCTTTGATGGGTTATCCATTAGCGCTCCTTCCAGGGCTTTGGAAAAAATCAGCTTTTTCCTTAGGTGCTGGGTTTACTAAATCTCACCTGCCAAACACAGTGCTCCAGGACATGAAGGCCTGAGAGGCACTGTCAGCACCAGTGGGCCATTTTCACCTTTACATGTCCAGCCACCTCCTTCCTTGCACGGTGGACCTGGAGGGTGGGGCAGAGAGGTCTCAGGGACAGACCTGGCAGATGGAGAAGAATTTGGACCCTGCCAAGTTGCAAGGATCCTCCTGAACAATTGGACCAGCTAACACCTCCTTTCAGGCACTTCCTGCCCACCCCTCTGGCCTCTGGTGAAGGACCCACTCAGTGTACTTCTACCTGGAGAGCCAGAGGACATGTGCACCGAGCACCTGGGAACAAAGAAAGGACTGGAATTGAGCGTGGGTGATGACAGACAGCTGCTGCCCAGGTACCTCGGGGAGAATGAGATGGGGTGCAGGGGGTTGGGGCTGGCCCTGTGTTGAACCTGTAGCCATCACACCAGCCAGCCCCTTCACTCTTCTGCCCTCAGCACCGGCAGCATTTCAGGGTCTAGCCTGCACAGGAAGTTTCTCAGGCTCGTGTCACACATCTCCCCACTCTGTAGGCGTTTTGCAGATGAGGGTAGAGATGCCAGAGAGTACAACAATGCAGATGGTGGCATTGCCAGGATGAGGACAGGGCTGTACTTCTGATCTTCCGGTTGAGTGAAGTCATTAGGCTATTAAGTTTCCTTTCTGCCTCTTGCTCTTCAGGATCAATGAGGGAGCCATGATGCTTTTCTTTAAGGAGATCATTAGAATCACAAATGGAAAATCGGAGGGAGACTTGGAGACACACACACACACACACACCCCCCACACGCACGCACGCATGCACGCACACTTTCTCTCCTTGTGGACTAAGAGTTGCATTACCTCATGTAGCCACTGAGTGGTGTGTTTGGGCCATGCACTTGGCTCCAAAGACATTTCTCTAAACAGCAACAGAAAAACATGTTTAACCTTTTTTAAAAAAAAAAAAAGAAGTACATCTTACTTTGGGTGAAATTCGATGACAGATTGAATGCACTTTCCACCATGTCCTGGCTCCACTTCTCTTGTCTTTGTCCTTTCATTGACTTGACTGCATGTGATTGCCATGACTATGAGACCCGCATAGCCAGGGGACTGTCCTCACATCTCATTGATGGGGAAATTGTGCACCACTCAGACCTAGATTCTCCTGCAAGTCCTCCCTAGGGTGCTTGGAACCATCCTCAGGACATGGGGAGCAGATGTCCAAGCTTTGCCTCTAGTCACTGCTGCTCTCAGCAAAGAACTCACACCCAGCTCTCCCAGCAGCCTCCACTATGCTGATTCTCAGGGGTTCACAAGAGGCAAATGTGGATGTGAAATGGAGATTTTCTCCCTGATGCTTCCTAGAGATTTTCTTATCAGAGTGATCCCCCTATGTGCCTCTTCAGCTTTGTTCTAGATGAGCCATCTTCTATCCTACAGCTGTTTATTGAGATCCTTACATAGGCTAAGCGCTGGGAATCAGCTCAGTTTCTCCATCTAGAACATGAGCAGCTGGATCCCTCCAGCTCAATTTTTTTTGTGATTCCCAGATTCTGTCTGCTTCTGTGATCTTTCATTTTTTTTTTTCAATGCCTCCAACTGATCCCAACTGCATCATAGCATCCATGTGGTTCTTAACCAGGGGTGATTTTGCCTCCCAGGCACATTGGGTAATATCTATCACGTTTTTGGTTGTCACATAGTGGGGGTGGGGCATCACTGCCTTTAAGTGGGTAGAAGCAGAAGTTGCTGCTCAACACCCTATGATGCACAGGGCAGCCCCTGCAACAGCATCACCCAGCCCAAACTGGCAATAGTGTTGAGGCTGAGAAACCCTGATGGAGAGAGAAAACTCTGGTAACCAGAAATATGGCAATCTTTGGATATGAGCTGCTTTTCAAGTCTCCATGATGGTGGAGCCCCATTTGCATTTTCAGTAGTCTTTGTAACCTACAAAGTGATAGCAGGGAAGACTGGGGGGGGGCACAGTGTGAGTTTTACAGGATGTCATTCCTGGGGACCACATCCAATGGCGTCCATTCTTTGACTGAGCCCCCTGGAACTGACTGTGTGTATGTTCCACTTTAGGTTCTGGTTGGCTGTCCAAGATCTCAAAAAACAACCCCTCCAGGATGTGGCCAAGAGGGTGGAAGAAATCTGGCAAGAGTTTCTGGCTCCAGGGGCCCCAAGTGCAATCAACCTGGATTCTCACAGCTATGAGATAACCAGCCAAAACGTCAAAGATGGAGGAAGATATACATTCGAAGATGCCCAGGTTTGCTTATCTGCTCAGACGGTTCTGTTACAAGCCATTCATTGGCCCATCCCACCACCTCACCCTGTACTATGAGTCCGAAGCATTGCATGTAGTGAGAATTTCAGGTTTTATTATTTATAAGGCCATCAGCAGAAAGCATTCCACATATGCACGCAATGAAATTCTAGGAGGAATTAGTGGCATTATTACATAGGAATAAACTTTGTAGTTATATGTGTTATCATTTCCAGAAAAAATCTCGAGAGTTTTATAAAATCTCAACTCCATTAATAAGTCAGTCATAACACATCAGCGAAGTGGGTAGAGGTGTCACGGGGCCATGAGTCCAGGCCATGTCCAACTGTCACGTCCATGCTCCACATACCACCAGCAGGACCCCCAGTGTGCTTTGCTCTTTGGGGAGCACTCTGCATTCCAGGCCCTGTACTATGGGATGAGATGCCACAAAGAACAAACAAAAGCCTTAAGGAGGTTACAACCTAGTGGGGGAGTTTGAACAACAGAGATGTGCCTCACGGTGTGAGCTCTAGGAGGTGAGGAAGCCATCATCACAGGAGGCACCCCTCACTCTGTGTGGTCCAGTGACAGCCCAGATGCTGGGGCGGATGGCAAAAGAAACAGAAGCCACCCCAGACAGTAAACTTTATCTTGAGGGCTGGGAGCCACCATTTCCAAAGATAAGCATCAGATCCGTTTCTTACTTCCTGGCCCTTAAGTTTCATTTCCTCCTGCCATCCTTCATCCTACCTCTGGGCTTAAGGTTTTGCTCTTATCTCCTCAACTGCCTTCATTTCTCGCACCTGTGGGGTCCCCTGTTGAAAATTGGGCAGTTCGCCCTCCCATAGACATTCTTATCGCACTTGGGAAGCTCAGAGGCTCCTAGGCAAGTAATTGCATTGTGTCCCACATCATTTCGAATTGCTTTGTCATTTGCTCAGAACTTCAGAATGGAAACATTCACCAACCTCAACAGTATAATTATCTTTTCTCTCCTGGTCGTGAACTCCACTGAATGCCTATGCCAGGTGGATTTGGTTTGTAGAGTTCATTGTCTTCACTTTATGAAATCATGAGTTCCTCACACCCTTTGCAACATCAAAGCAAAATGTTTGAGTCATGATAAATCTCTTTTTTTATTGGATAGATGTCTGTATGTGCATATGTATATGCTCCAAAGGACATATTGACATAACCTGTTGAGGAGGGTAATAGAGAAATTCCATGTGGGAGGAGAAGCTCCATAAGTGATGGAGAAGCTTTCTGATTGATGGAGAAGTCCCGGGTAATGAAGAAGCTCCCTAGGTGAATGATCTGAAGTGCAAAGTTCAACCATTCATGAGGCCACTACTCAGAACCTTGACGCATCAACCCAGTATCATCACACTGCACATAAGATAAGAAAGGATTTATTTTAATCTTGTATTCTGGAAATGTGTAGACCTGTGGAAACAAATCTTTAGGGACTGTAATCCAACCTCAGCAATCGTTAATATAAGACTGAGTTCATCATCTATGTCCACACCCACTTTTCCAACTACAACTGAGTTATTTTAAAGCAAATCAAAGACATTGTATCACTTCACCTGTAAATGCTTAGGTTTGTATCCCTACATGAAACTGGCATGACCACAATACCATTCTCATATTTCAACAAATTATCAATATACCTCAGGCAAGACTTCAAATTTATAGTATTTCCATAAATGCCTATTATAGAAACCTAATTTAAAATCAGAATCCAAATAAGGGCCACATATTCCAGTAGATTGCCTATGCCTTTAAGTGCCTTTTAATCAACAGGTTCCTTTTGCAGTGTTTGATGAAAAAATTATATCCTTTGTCCTATAAAGATTCGCACAGTGGATTTTTTTCTGATTGCAGACCTGTGGTTCTATTTAATGTGTTCTTCTACCATCTGTATTTACTATAAATTATAGTCTGGTTTAGATATGTAATCAAATTTATAGGGTTTGGGGGCAAAACCATTTCACTGATCGTGTTGTGCACTTTTATCAGAAGGTACATCATGTTTGACTATCTCTTTTGATGATCTTAGCTGTCATAGATGTTTATCATTTAGATTCATTTTTAGTAATTAAGGATTAGTGATGTTCTGATTCTATCATTCTTAATTTATTAGCTGAAATATAAATAATTAAATGTATCTACTATTTGTTATCTAGTATTACAGTGAATATAGGAAAGATGCAGTAATTGACTCTTTCCCCTTTTTTGGCCAGTTGTCAAATAATGTATGGTTTACTATTCTCATCCAAAGGTGAACAATTATGATCTTTAATATTTTTTTAGTATGTTTGTAAGCTCATCGGATTAAACATATTTGGTGTGTTTTAATTCATTTTGTTTATTGTTTATTGATGGGTGATAGCATCTCTAGCCAGTTGGCTCCTTCTGACATGACCCTCGTAGCCTTTGATATTATCTAAATATCAAGGAAGCTAAGATATTCCAGGCTCTGTTGCAGACCTAGAACTAGCCATGTCTCCATGGGCTTTTGTCCCCCTTAGTGGGAAATGCTTTATAGAGACCATAATCTAGAAACTTCAGGGTGCTCATTGTTCCTCACTCCTAGATCTTTACAGAGGACAGAGTAGGAAATAAGTGGTTATTGTTTATAATAAAAATATACCATGAGTTCATACTGATTCTTTTTCAAATTCAAAACAATAAGGATGAGTTATTTATAAAATAAATATCTGTGCCTACTTTCTCTATGATGAGAATACTGGTTCTCAAGACAGCATAGATAACAGCATCAGTTTTTCACACCAGTTCTCACTGACTTTATTCTGCATTACCACAGAGCAATCCTAGTGCCAACAGCAGCAGCAACAATATGATTACCATCAGGCACTTAATTGTTGCATAGTATTCTTTTGTGTGGAAGCACCACAGTTTAGTCAACCAGTCCTCTGTTCTTGACATTTATATTGTTTCTAATTCAAGAAATATTTGATAGGGAAACTTAAGAAGTCAGCACATTGTGCCTTAGCGAGTCGTGAATACACACCTTCCATTAGTACCATGCCCTGCATGTCTCAGGGACTTCCAAATACATTATATCACATTCTTGAGATTGCACTTCTCTAATTCCTCACTACCTGTTAGGATTAGTCGCCTATGAATTCAAATGAACCTTCTTCCTAAACCATTTTCTGACTATAGCCTGTTCCCTTTTGGTTTTTAGTGTGTTCCCACCATAAATACACAAAGTGCATCTGACTAGCCATAAATTCCCCAAGTCATCCTTCCCTCATCTGTAGAAGAGATGCAGTGGTGCCTACCATAGGGGCAGAGAGTGGGGCAGGAGACATGAAGCCTTCTTAGGTAGTTAACTACCAGTGTCTGGCCCGGAGTAAGATGGCAAATATTTACTATTTTCTTTTTCGAATGTCAGTACTTCTGTTTTTCTACTTTTATGTTTAGTACCAAAAAAGTCAAGTAATTGCATGTAACCTTAGCACCCAGAGATGACCCCTGTTTTGTTGTATTTTCTTCCTCAATTTATGTATACTGGGTGATTCAGTAGCCTGCCTTTTGCACAAAACTAGGGGTTGGTTTAAAACTCTAATTTTTTTTTCTGTAAAAGGACAGATAGTATAAATTGTAAGCTTTGTGGGTCATACAATCTATGTCACAAATACTCAGTCCTGCCCTATGAAAGTAAGCACATTGTAAGAATGTGACATTTTAAACAGCAGAAATGAATGGGTGTGGCTGTGTGCCAAAAGTATTATGGACACTGAAAGTTCAATTTCATGTAACTATTCATAAAATATTACTCTTCTTTTGATTTTTTTCAACCATTTTAAAATGTAGGAGGAAGGGTTGAGGGTAATGTACTAGAGCATTGGCTCTGAGCTTTGGTGGGGAGTCAGTGAAACTCATGCACATGTGGAGGTATGAGGCTGTGCTCCCCAAATTACATAGTTATGTAGTTGAATGACAAACCAATTTTATTTTTTTAAAGATTTCTTTATTTATGCATACAAGAACTGGGGTACAGGCCAGAGGTGCTGGGGGGAGGGTGAGAGGATTCACCAGAGACAGAGTGGGGAACAGAACAGGCAGACTGACTGAAATACACTGCTGAGGGGAGCAGCGGGTGAGACAGGAGAGGTCTGCTGTGCCGTGTGTGTAGCTCCCTGGTGGTGATTGAACTCGTGCTGCAGTGGCTGTGAATAGCTTCATTGTGCTGCAACTTAACCCCTTTTACCACCAGGGAGTCCCACAAACCAATTTGACTTAAAAAAAAAAATAAAAATGGGAAAATCATCAGTTCACAAGACAAAAAGAAATAGACAGCAGACAGTAGTTGAGCCACAGGCCATATCTGAAACCCCTGAGCCAAAGGAAACCAGTGAAATGCTTTACAAAATCCACAAAGACAGACAATAGAATATTGAGAGTATACTGTAAGCGCAGTCTGTGTGGAGAGTAGGCTGAGGAGACATCCTCTTGGGGCAGGAACAGCAGTGCACCAATCAGAGAAGGATGGGGCAAAGTGGGACTGAGCGGACCTTGGGGAATCAGCCAGCCCTGGACACTCAGCCGGGGAGTTAGCCAGCCCTGGACACTCAGCCTGCCTTCCCTTCCCACCCAGTACTGAGCCTGCTCCCTGGTGCTGGCCGCAGGTATGCTGCCAGGTCACATTCATCCTGGATTATTAGTGCTGAGGGCTTGGTTGTCATACTGAGACCTGGAGTCATTCTGATCCCTAAAGAAGGGCCTTGAACAGGGGAGCCTTGAACGGGCTCCTATCCTGTGTCTGCCAAACAGTTTACCTGGGATTGTACAGTGATGTGCTTTAATCTGCTCTCCTTTGTTTGTCCATCTGCTAAGTGGGAATTGTGACACCTTTGAAACACACACACACACACATACACACACACACCATTGAACTACTGAGCTCCTGGTGGCTTCCTCAGCTAGTCGTGATGGTTCTTGGAGTTCCTGGTGTTGAGCAGAATGCTAGTGTAAGTGAGCCTGTGTCCTCCTGTTAGGGGTCAGTAGCCAGAGTGAAGCCTCAGCCAGATTTATAGACTCGCTTGAATTGGGGGCTGAGGGTGAGGTGCAGGCTCTTTCAGAGGATTTTGGTTTTTATCTGGCCACATGCATTGTTGTAGCAAAGTTAATTGCCTGTGTTTGCTTCCTGTGGAAATATTTCACAAGTCACCCTGTCAGCACGGTCCCAGCATTTGCACTTGTGTTTTTGCTGATCCATTTGGGTTTTTTGAAAATTTGGGCCAAGACCAAATCTTCCATAAAGGTCTGTGGGCTGTGACCATAGCCCTCAGCCATTTGCTGTATTGTTCCAATTTCAAAAATTTAGCCTTGTGAAGGGAGAGAAAAAAAAAACAAACAACAGAAAAATGGGCCATGCTTTTTTACTCAGTTCTTTATGCTAGGAGTTGACTCTTATTGGTGGGTGGCACCACAGCACCCATGTCGCCACCTACCTGCTGTATGGTCTCAGGCAAGGCCCTTGGTCTTTTCTGCTTTAGTTTCCTTGTCTGTGAAATATGGATTTTGGGGGAGTAGATGAGCTAATAACTTTGAAAATTCTTTCAATGTGTGAACTCGCTGAAATGAATGAGTTTAGTATTAGCTGAGGTCCAGGTTCAATCAGAAAATAATTCTCTGAAGAAGATATCTGGTCTTGGAAAGAGTTTTTAGGGTGAAATAGAATTATGTAAGAACCAAATCAGGGGACCTAGAGTGTCATCCTAAGGAAGTAAAATTTCCTGGTCTACAGATTGTAGGAAAACATTGAAGATTCTGAGCTACAGGTGGATGAATTGGATGGTGGTGGGCAGGGTGGCTGGAGTCAAAAGAGATCTGGATCTCGGGACATGTTGTCTAAAGCTGTGCTGGCAGGTTTTGGAGAGAAGGATGAAACCACAGGAAGTAGAAAGAATGAGGACTACCTCTGAGGGCATTTACCTCTTTCCAGAACCCCCACGGGCTCCAGGAGGGAGATGGGGTTGACTGGCTGATACAATAGCTGCCTGGCTTCAATTTTAAAAGTCTCAGAGCATCCAAGGATGTTCCAAGGACTATGTCACTGGGTCAATTCAATCATTTGTCCATCTCCCTAACCATTCATTTCATGAACATCCTTTCTCTCACTCAAGTGTGAGACCTTGACCTGTGGGCACAAAGTTCTATACTGAGGAAAATTACAAAGGAAATAGGAGGCCCGGGTGGCTTGCTGCCATCAGGCAGAGCTTGTCTAAGAACATGGCATTCTTTACAGACAAAACAAGCCTCAGAAAAACACTTCATGGAGATTGAATTGGATTGAAAATCTGTCTGTCAAGTGGATTGACAGTTGAATGGGGATTGAGGCCCAACCCTCCACTGACTTTGGTCCCTGAATATCCTCACCTAGACTTCCTACCTGTCTGAGCCCCACTTCTTTAGCTTTTATAAGTCCCTATGACACCAAAGCAGTGTTCTGCACATGGCTCAGGTTTTTTAAAAAAAAATGCCCTGACCACTTAATACAGACTTTTAGCACCCTTAGTTATACCTATCCATTAAAAAAAAAAAAGCTGGCAATTTTCCCCTGACTTCCCACTTATACAAAAGCTTGCCAAACCTTGGGAGCGTATATAGTAGGTGATCAATAAACACTGGTTACATTAAATTTCTACAATATGCCAATTCAGCAAAACTGGGAATACCCACTAAGATGTTCTAGACATGGGGACTAATTGGCTGCATAGGAGGGTCCTTCCCCTTAAGCAGACCTCCATTTTTTTTTAAAGATTTATTTTTATTTATACAAGAGCTGGCGTACAGGCCAGAGTTGCGGGAGGGTGAGAGGATTGACCAGAGATAGAGCAGGGAGCAGAACAGGCAAACAGGGCCTCCCCGGTGGCGCAGCGGTTGAGCGCTGGGTTGCGAAGCTGCCCGCGGCCTCTGTAGCGCCGGTTCGATCCCCGGCTGCTCCCCGGCCACCAGAGGAGGGTCCCACATGGCGCGCAGACCTCTCCTGCTGCCCGCTGCTCCCCTCAGCAGTGTACTTCAGTCCCTCTGCCTGCTCTGCTCCCCGCTCTGGCTCTGGTGAATTCTCTCACCCTCCCGCGCTTCTGACTGTACCCAGTGCTTGTATAAACAAAAAAAAACAAACAAACAAATAAATGAATAAATAAATAAAACATGCCTCTATTAAAAAAAAAAAAAAAAAAACAAGGTCAAAAAAAAAAAAAAAAAGAACAGGCAAACAGACCAAAAGCACTGCTGAGGGGAGCAGCGGGTGAGAAGGAGAGGTCTGCCTCACCATGTGGGATTCTTTCTGACCGGCTGGGAATCGAACCAGCACTGCGGAGGCTGTGGACAGCCTCACAGCACTGTGCTCAACCCGCTACGCCACTGGGGATGCCCAGCCCTCCATTTAAGTTACCAAAACTCTACTTGGTCATCATCTATGCAGAGAACCATCAAAGAGCAACCTCAAAGCAAACTATGACTGAGGGATAAAAGAACTGAGAAAGATACCATGAAGTCTATGCCCACTTTGAACAGACAAGAAGCTTCGGGTCAAATGTTTCTATTATTAACTCAATTTAGACATTGAAAAGCAACTTGATTAAGGGATGCAAGGTTTCTAATGTTTGCTTTGTTTGAAAATCAGAGCCCCAAGGAGTACACATTTAAGTTTGCCCCAGATTACTCACAAGTGGAAGTCCTCCAGCCTGGTGAAGGTTGTTAACCTTTGCTCCAGTGGTGGAGATGTGGGCATTGTGTGCCAGTTTCACAAGACTGCACCATGTTTCCTGATATTAATCCTCAGCTGGAGGGTACTTCCCGGTATATTTCCCAAGCCAGACATATTTTAATAAAGAATGCCATGGCATTGCTTCTCCAGGAATTACTCATTTTATTCTGTGGGTGGTTTTATTTTAGGGAGATGAACTGCAGAGGGAGGGATGCATTTTGAAAAGAACAAATCAGTTGTTTGTGATCCGGTTCTGTTTATTCCCACACAGACTAGTAGTTCCTGGAGAGAAGGCGTCAGGGAACTACATTCCAGAATTTCTTTGTTGATTCTTCAGAGCATAGATTTCTTGCCCCAAACCGTGTGACCTTGACTAGAAAAAGGAAAGCACTTGCCTAAGTTAAAACTCATGGCATTTGGGTAGGTCAAAGGCATTATGCAAAGCTGTCTTTGAAGCTGCCCTTTTCTAAGAAGAAGGATTGAGCATCAGAACACTCTTCCCTTTGGCCAGTAGAATTGAGCATGTTTATACAAATGCTTGGCCGGGCAAAGGCAAATGATAATTTACTGTCTTATGGCTTGATGCTGCATTATGTGGAAGTAAGGGGTCCCCGTGTCCTGCTTCAAAGGACAGAGAACTGTAAAAAGGGCTTCCTGCTTAAGATCCACACGCTCCTAAGATGGTCATCCAAAGCCGTGTTCCTGAGGACAACACTCCTTCACTCACTTTAGCTCACATCTTGAAGTGTGTCCACATTGCAGTGGCATCTGTGCCACTGCCCCTTCTGTGTTCAGTTAGCAGGTACTCAGGGCGGGACGACCTTCTGTCATCCTTCGACCCATGCTGAAGAAAAGGCTTCAGCTAACCAGGCCTGAGGCCCAACAACCTTTGGTTTAAGATACTCAAGAGCCTTTTGGAGAGTGAGACTTCAAGGTCTGGGTGACTTTAATTGATACAGATTCTTGCTTATGATTTCCCAAGGACCTCAGTCCTCAGCGCTCTGCCAGGTTGAGTTCTCCCTTCAGGTATCAAAAGCACGAGTGTTCTTTATGAGGTGACAGAGCTGTGTTCAGCCAGCGCCATCGCTGACAATGCTGGTGGTGAGTGGTTCCCCAGTGGGAATGGTCAGCAGTGGTCACATCTGCTACTAGGTTGACTCAAGTCAGGAGAAAAGGCCCCTCATGTTTTTGCCTAACACATGTGGAGGACTTTGTCTCTGTCACACAACACCGACTCCCCTCCAAACCGCAGCCCAAGGACAGTGAAAAGCAATCTATTGCTGGGGAAGTAAAGAGTGAGCATTGGATTCACATGCTCTGGGTTCAAATTCTGCCTCTTTACAAGTCAGTTAACAAGTCAGTTAACCTTGTAGAATTTCCCTGTCCTCATCTATGAAACAGGATTAATTAAACCTGAACAGCCATTCAGAGCAAACAACAACAGCAACAAAGACCGTGTGCCTGGGCTCTGTGCCCCAAGCCTCAGCTCTGCCTCTCGGCCCCCAGGAATCGCTCGGTCTTTGGTCTCATCCCTGGCCACCACACAAAGGCCAGTGATCATTACTTTCTGTGTATATAGTTGTCATAGTGCTTTCATTTATATTTCTCCTTTATGTGCTAGGGCTGGAAAGGGGCAGAGTCAAAACCTAAATCCAAGCTGTTGACTCCCTCCCTAGGCCCCGCCATTGCCACATGCAGCTCACCTTCTGCCCTCAACCTCGTCTTTCTTCAAGGGGCCAAACAGTCCCAAAGTCTGGAGGTTATTCCAGGAAGCATGGGCATGGAGGGCAGAGAGGAGGCGCACACACCTGCACAAGCAAAACAGGACACTTGAAATCACAAGAAGGGCTGTTGGCAGCTGTGTGATGCGCCAGCCGAGTGGCTCCCCACTCCAGGAGGGTGTTCTGAAGCTGGGAAATGAGATCTCAGCCATCGCAGGAACCCACAGCCAGGAGGAGCACATAAGGGTGCTCGTGAGTAGCTCAGCTGCTCCTGCAAGCTTGGGACCCAAGGGCCCAGGCATTTGTCTGAATACCTTCTCCAGTGCTTGTGAGAATCACTGTGTTTTGTCTAAAAATAAAAGAGATTTCCGAATGACGACTATGAACGACAAAACCCTGATTTGTAGCAGGTGTGGTGTGGAGACGCTTGCTCCCTCCAGCACCCACATTTTTGTCTCGGTCCCCACTGATTCCAGTTGTTTTTCTTTCTTCAGGCAAGCAGAGATTCCACCCTGAGGCCAGGCCAGAGAAAGGAAATGGCAGTGGAGGTGGGGGGGTCTCCTCAGTGTGACCGGCCCCCACGCTGAGCGTGCTGGCTGTTTAGTGTAATTTAGGGCACTAGAGCCTCGATTTCTCAGTCTCCATGTATCAGAAAGGTGGATATGAGCCCTGAGTTCTGCTCTTTCAGAATAACTCAATCACCTCTTTATTGTGGGGTGGGGGGCAGAGAGGAAGGAAAGGAGAGAAGCAGGAGGGAGGAACAAAAGAAGGGACAAAGATAAGAGACAAGGAATAAAATGGGGAAAAGAAAACTTCTTTTTTTCCAGCCCCTTAGAAATCTTTCTCAGTGGGGGTTTGCTGGTACTGCCAGTGGCTCTCTTGCTCTTCACAGATTCTGGATGTACATTTCCCTTAAGACTGGTTGTCTGCAGAGCATGGGGAAACAAACCAGAACCCCTCATAAATCAGTAGAGGTCACTGCCAAGAGCTTTGTACACTTGCTGTCCCTGGCAGTGATAAACTCATTGCATTTGGGAACTGGCCAACGACCCTGAGTCCTATCTTAATTCTCATTCCCAGAAAAACCTCAGCTCTCCCTTCACCCACTCCCTGTTTACTGTCTTTGTGTTTCTTAGACAAAGCTGGCAAGGAGGAAGGAGCAGAGTTCCATAACTGGGTACATCAAAGCTCCATTTCTTTGCTTGTGGGAGGAGAGGAGTGTGGAGGAGAGCCACGGATCCATAGGCTGTGGAAAGCGTGGCCCGGGCCAGGGGGGCCTGCCGTCATGGGCTCCCACAGAGGTTCTTGGATTATTCTTGTGCCTGGCATCATCAATATGGCTTTGAGGTTGGCCCCTCGCAGGGTAATTTGAAACTGTCATAGTGATGGCCAAGCGCTAGCAGAGGCTGCCCCTCCTACAACCCCCCTCCCACGGGGCCTGTTCTCTCTCCCTGCTTTCTGCCCACACCTCTGCCACCTTGGTTCTGATGTGGGAGTTGGCCATAGGACATGGGCGTGGGGGGGTGATGAGAGTGCTGTCCAAACTGCTGCTTGGCCCCTATGCACCCCTGGAGAGTGGACTCGCCACTGTCTGCCCCACCTTCCTCCCTGGGTTGTTCTTCTTGTTCTGGGTGACCAGACTGTGAAGTTGCAAGATCAGACTCCTTGGGGGACACATTTCACACTGTCTTGTCTTCCCATCCTGGTGAGGATCCTTCTGGTCAATAGACAACAACTCCAACCTCTGGCAGGGCAGGCCATCCCCCATCACACACTTCTTCTTTGGGGCTCTTAGCGCACATCTTTGTGCATTGATCTTGCCTGATGGAATCTAAACTTTATGGCCACAATGACCTCTTTTTTTTAAAAAAAAAAATTATTTATTTATTTATACATGCACTGGGTACAGTCAGAAGCGCGGAAGGGTGAGAGAATTCAGCAGAGCCAGAGCGGGGAGCAGAGCAGGCAGAAGGACCCAAGTACACTGCTGAGCAGCGGGCGGCAGGAGAGGTCTGCGCACCATGTGGGACCCTCCTCCTGGGAGCAGCCGGGGATCGAACTGGCGCTGCAGAGGCTGCGGGCAGCTTCGCAACCCAGCGCTCAACCGCTGTGCCACCGGGGAGGCCCCACAATGACCTCTTATTTGGGCTGTAATCTCAGTGCCTGATACCGAGCCTGCTATTGCACCTAGCAATTCTCAATAAATGTTTGCTGGATATTTTTATCATTAAATGTTTAAACATGAGCTTTCTCCTGCTCTTTTTCAATGGAAAAGTTGTTTATTTTAATGGCTGGACTTTTCTTGCCCATGATGAGACTGTAGGCATTAGCTGGATTGGAGGGAATTTGTTTAGAATGACACCAGAAGGCCTAGGCAGGAGAGGTGTCCTTACTCCCCTAAGGACAATAGGGGTGTCTTTTGTGAGATACACCTGGAGACTGACGTTCCTTTGAAAAACAGAACAGTAAGCAGTGACAAGTTGCCTTGGAGAGGGGTTTGGAGAAGGTCCAGCCATGAGTGACAAACCTCTCTAGATGACTCAGGAGCCACCTGCCTCTGCCAACCAGACAGAAGCAATGCCTAAGACAAGAAGTAGACAGTGAGTCATTTTTACTATGTGTTAACATCTGTGCCTAAGATTTAAATGTTAGAGCTATGTAAAGTGACAACAAATGAAAACAAAACAAAATGATGTCCCTCATTCTGGGCTCTGAGGCCATCAGGGAGGAGCCAAGATTCTCACCTGCATCTTCTGCTGAGCTGAGCGTGAGTCCACTCTCCTCCCACACAGAGCAGGCTGCCTCTGACCACAAACAGAAATGAGTATGGAGTCTGCAAGCATGCTGAGCATTCAATCAAACCAGCATTTCAGTGAACCAAGACACAAATGTAACTTCAACTAACATTGGCCCCTGTGTTGGACATGGCATCTATAAGGGATTAAAACACATTGTTCCCACCCTCAAGGCACTGAAATGAGAGTGTGCTGGATTTTCATCTGAAACTTGCAGAAAAACATTTAACAAGGCAAGTTCTCACTAGGTTTATAAAATCAGAACACATCTGGACCATCAAAGCAGTCTCAGACCCAAGTCACTATTTAATTTCACTTGGCTTGTTATATTGGGCCCATTGCCATAAGTAGGGTCCTAGCCTGCTTTTATAAATATGGGGGCATCTCAGGAAGAATGAAGCTGGTGGCCAAAGAGCTCTGCGTCTGGTCTAGCTGAATCCATATGGTGGAGAACGATCCACATGTAGTCAAGGTGTTTCTTGCTCTCTGCTTTCAATTTCTTCTGAGCTGGCACAGGAGGGCGTGCTGGCCAGCCCTTGCCATTCATTGTCCCAGATTCTTCTGGGAGGCACCGGCAGTTTGGGGGGAATATCTCTAAAATGGTCCCTGCCAGCCGAGGGGCATTCTCTGCCTCCTGCACTCACCCCTCCCAGGAGGAGGACCCCAGGAAGAGGTCCCTGGTGATGAGCCCAGCCTCTCAGCTGGACATCTCCCCTCACTGACCCATTCCCCCCACCCCTAGCACTGGTGCTCCTGTCCAGCATCATGGAGTAAACAATGAGTATACTTTAGGGAAGGTCCTTCCTCTACCAGGCCAGCTCCTGCCTAACAACCCCAACCTCCTTACTACAGACCACACTCCCTCCTAACACACCCTCTTTGGGACAGCCAAGCTTGCCTGCGCATTTCAACTGATAAAGATCCCCCTTCCCATCAACAAGCTCCCCTTTTAATGAGCCAGGCTTTCCCAGTCCTTAATGAGGACAGAACTGCTAGGAAGGGCCCACAAGGCTATAGGAATTAGCTAAAAGTCAAGGGTGATATTTATTGCCAAGGTCTGAATGCAAATGCCACCAAGAGCCCAGAGGAAGAGAGGGCACAGTGCCACAGCAGCTGTCCCCTGGGTGTCATCCTCAGGCCCACCTGTTTGCCCACATGCCCATGATCTGGTTCCAAGGGCACACTTCAGAATGAGATGGTGTCCCTGACATGACAAGCACAACTGACCCTATTGCATTTTTAATGAGACTGTAGTTTGTTTTGATTTTTATTAAACTTTTATAATAGAGATCCTTCTAGATTCACATGCAATTGTAAGAAATAACACAAAGATGTACCATTTACCCAGTTTCCCCTCATGGGAACACCCCCAATTTTACTTGTATTTGTGTGTGTGTTTAGTTCTGTATGTTCTATCACATGTGTGAGATATGTTCAGAGAGAGAGCCACTCCTGCCCCAGAAGGGTCCTTCCTTGTCTTTTATAACTACCCCTCCCTCTTTTCTCCTCCATCCCGAACCCCTGGAAACCACTAATCTATTATCTATTTCTATAAATTGTCATTTCAAGAATATTATATAAGCGCAGTCACACAGTAAGTAACTTTCTGGGGCTTGACTTTTTCACTCATCATTGTCCCCTTAAGGTTCATTCCAGCAGTTAAGCGCTTACTACCTGCTCCTTCCTGTTGGCGTGTCTGCGCTTTCCATCATCAAGCAACACTGCAGCCCACTGCGGCACTGAGGCCCAGTTACAAAGCCTTTGGGACATGATCCTTAAGGATCTTTTATTCAAAGAGAGAAAATATGTGTTGTTGTTTGGTGTTTCTGAGTGGGGGGAAAAATAAAACCCCAAAACAAACATATTTCAGGACTTTTCTAGGAACATAAGCACACACCTAGGTTTATTTCTTTCCCCCAAACAGCGACTAGTTGGGTGGCAATTCCCTTTTGCATTGGATGACAGTTCCTGTGTTTCTGCCTCCTTCCTCCCCAGGAGCACATCTACAAGCTGATGAAGAGTGACAGCTATGCCCGCTTCCTCCGGTCAAATGCTTACCAGGACTTGCTGCTGGCCAAGAAGAAGGTATCTTTGGGGAGGACAGCCTTGCCTTTCTTAGCACTGTCGACCTTTGCCTGCTGCTTGCTGCTGGTGTGAAATGAGAATAGCATCCCTTGGGTTTTCTTTCTTTTCTCTTTTCTTCTTTCCCTTCTCTGTCTGCTCTCACCCCAGTGGAAGACAATTAGCATTGTCACCACCTCCCCAAATACCCCTAAGATCCAGGATGTGGCATCCTGCCTCCACATGCCCATTTCCTCCACTGTGTGCCTTCCCCGCAGTGGGGAGTGAGACCAGATACTAAGGCCACAGTGGCTCAGCCTGGGATGCAGCACTGGCAGCAGCAACAGGGGCGCCCTAAAAACCCAAGGAAGCCTCACTGCTGAGCCCACCCCCTCAGCACAGACTTTCTCTCCCTGATCATCCCAGCAATAAGTATAAGGCAAGGACTGCAGTAGAAAATCTTACAGGTTTTAAGGAAGCTACAGGGTACCTAGGTCATTCCTGGGATTGTTTCCTCCTTGACATCCCTTTCCCCTACCTCACCTCCCCACTGTGTTGCTGTTTATTTTAACCAAGAAGTAATCGCATAATAGCTCCTTCTTCCTCCCCCAGTTATAACTACATCATGGTTCCCTGCAGCCCTTGGCATCTAGATCTCGGTGCCCAGGAACCCTCAGCATGCAGGCAATGAGGGGTGACTGAAGCAGGAATGGACGCAGCTGGATTTCTGGGAGGAGGGAAGGAAGAGCCAGAGGGCATTGGGGCCTGGGAAAGAGGAGCAAGAGAGATGGCTCATGACTCCAGAGGAGCGCGGTTCCTCTGCACTTGTCAGCTCTGATCTGAGGCCCACGTGTGGTTCAGTGTGGCTCTCCTTGCCCCAGATCCACGACCTCCATGCCATGCCACAAAGGAGCATGTGCGCCCCTTCTTGTCCCCTCTCAGCCTGCCAACCCTCCGCATGTGGTTGTCCCTTGACATGCTGTCTGCCGGCTGCCTGTCTCAGCCACACAGCCCTTCTCTCTGTGTACTGTCGACCTCATGTGCCAGGATCCTGTCTGCATATCTGGCTGATCCTCCAGAGTCTAGAAAAGACTTTAGATCCTGCTTTCCTGCCCTCAGGTAGTCCTGAGCAAAAGAAAAGGACTTCTGGAATGCCCAGATGGTCACAAACCCAGGTCCTGTTGCCAGCATCCCTTCTATCAGGTGTGGCTACCCTGATGAACAGGGCCAAGCCGTTCCTTTCCCAACTCCCTTGCAGGAGGATGGAGGTGGAGGGGCCCGGATAAATGCCCCCCTCCCCAAGTGGCTCTGATGCCCATTTTTTCCAAGAAAGGTTGTAGAAACTTTTGGTAGCTCCAGCCCAGGTTGCACGGGAGTTTAAAGTAAGTGTTCCTGATTTTACTGTGGCTCATGGTACTGGATCACAATTTGGGGAAACTCTGAAGCCCTAGCTGCCTGCCCAATCTGGACCTGTCTGCATAAGAAGCCAGAGGCCAGTTTCTTTGTGGGTTTGAGCACCAAGGGAAAATGCACCATAACTCAGGGAGTTGGGCTGAGGTACCTGTGCCTGCAGGGCCTCCCAAGGAGGAAACCTTGTCAGAGGCAGCCTCTGGATTGAGGAAGGAGCTCTGGCCTTCCTGTGAAGTGTTACAAATGAAGTTCACAGTGTTATCCTCCACGCAGCACACAAAGGGCTGTTCTTGCAGCAGAAAGCCCTGGCAGATGCCAACACCCTTTCAATGCCCAGGGATTGTTTCCAGAAGCAGTGACAAGCCTACTTTTTCTTCCATTTTTCCCTGAGTCTCCAGGTGTGGATTGGATTTGTAACTCAGCACTTTCAGGTAGGCCTAGGTATCCTCTGACCTCAGAAATGCTTACCATGTGACTGTGATAGAAATGTCCAGGTCATAACAGGTATGTGAGAGTCAAATCTCCAGTTAAGGCAGGAAATGTGAATTAGCCTCACTTTTCTGCTGAGAACAACCCCTGGGGGTGTCTGGAGGCATAACCTTTATCCCTAACCCTTCTCTATCCTAACATCGTCACAGATAAGGTTAGTCATACTGAGGAGCCAGCTTCTCAAGGGGTAAATGAGCTGGGTTTTGATGGCTGCTCCAGGACAGTAAAGTACCAGTGATGGCGGCTTTCCAGGCAGCTCAGAGAACCTGCACGGGCAGAGAAACCCGAATGAGTCAGGCCCCTGGCTTCCCTCTGTAACCACGCCGCCATAGTTAGAGGACCATGTTAGCTGCAGGCTAAGGGCCTGACTAGAGCCAAAGGTAGACCTGACTCGAGCCTGACTCCAGACTGCCCACTGGATGGAGGCTGTCCTGCCACCCCCAGTCAAGGTTTGCTGTGCTCCCCAGGGATCCTTCAGTTCCATGTGCAAGAGAAAAAGCCAGCTCCATGCTGCGGGTGTGTCACTGGTGCGGTTTATCGTCTGTGTGGTGTTCTTCCTATCCATGTCCCTGCCACAGGGTAGTGGGGCTGCCTGCTGAGGAAGCCCACCAGGAGTGTCCATGGACATGGCAGCAGCTTGCTATCTCCTCTGCTGTCAGCACGTCCTGCAGACCTTGGGCACCGGCTGCTCCCCCAGACCCTACCTTCCATCATTGGCTCTGTGTGTGTGCCCGCCTGTGTATCTGTGAGTGAGCACGCTCTCCCAATTCCCCAGTCATGGGCTCAGGACCGTGAGAAACTGATGGGTGTTTGAGATGTAAATCCCTCCTGAAACCCCTCAGGCAGGTAACTTGGGAAGAAAAGTTGGTGAGACCTGCACCCTCGTGCCCTTCAGTAGAGGAGAGCAGCTAGGCCTGGGGCTTTGCACCGGCTTACTCTTGTCCAGGGCAACCGGCTAAGAGTCCCCAGGGAGGTTGCTGAGCCTACTGGAATCTGTGTGAGTAAAGCGTGGATGGGGTCACCTGCCTGGAGACAGAGAGAACTCCTCCTCCTCCTTCGGAGGCCCGAGGCCCTTTGTCATTGCATATATGCGGGCAGACCCTCTTTACTTTAAGGGCACACCATGAGAGTCACAAGGGCCACTAAGACATTCCTGCAGTGGGCACACTGGCTGCCTCTAAGGCCTAACTCTACTCACAGAGGAGTTGATGACCACTTCCTGGTGTTTCAGCTGCATCTTGCACACACCCATGGGCCCTCAGAGCTAGTCTGCTCCGTGTCACCACTGAGGCCTGCGACCTCAGCGACACCACACCAGGCAAGCACGGCTCAGCCATGCAAAGCAGTGAGCAGGCAGCTGTGAACCGTCCCCCACCCGACCTTGGCCCCCTGGCAGACGTCCTGCAGCTCCGGGCCCAGCCCTGCTGCATGATGCCCCCAAGGAAGGAGAAGCAAACACCCTCTCCCCTCACTGCTCAAGGAGGCAGTTCTGCGGGCTTCTGTTTTCTGTCTCTCCCACTAAGTCTCGCATACAGCACTGGCTGCTTCTCTTTCCTGTTTCTTCGCCCTGTTTTGCTTTTGTTTTTGTTCATTAGCTGCCGCTGCTGCTGTTTGGAAACCACGTGTAAGCTGAAGATTTTTTTTTTCTGTATTTTTCTCCCTACCTTTTTTTTTTTTTTTCCCTAAAGCCAGAAAGTGAGCAAGGTCGTAGAACTTCCTTAGAAAAGTTCACTCGCAGTGTGGTAAGTTCAGTTGGTTTTCTTCCCTCGAAGTTCCTTTTGTTTTGGTTTTTCAGTTTTTTCTGTTGTCGTTGCCTTGGGGTGGGAGGGAGTGCTTTCCCCCAAACCCTTCTTTTCTTTTGCGAGTGTCTGCAGCTTCTCTTCTAGGGATGGATTTGCAAAAGACCAAGCAGCTCCCTCTGCAGAAGGCGCACACAGGCCCACCCAGCCTTGGGCCTCGCATTTGATCTTCTGTTCAGGGCTTTCAGGGGCAAGGGCCCCACTGCACTGGGGGCTGAGCGGTTTGTGCATCTTCTGCAGCTGCCCAGGGAGAAGGCCATCGAACTGTACATGAAATAAATTGGCTCAGAACCATCGCTCATGTAAAAAAAAAAAATTCCAAATTTCCCTCTGTGAACTCTGGCGATCACACGGGTGGGGGCTGAGCTGAGGCTGCTGTGTCGGCAGCTTTGCGTGTGCAGGCGCCTCCGTGCTGCATGGGTCCTGGCGATGTGGTGTAGCTGGTGTGCGTGTTAGTGGCCTCTGCATGAGTTCTGACCTCCCTCACAGCCCTCTGTCAGCCTCATTTGCATAGCGTGACAGGGAGAGGAGGGCAGCAGCTCTGGGGTGAGGGAGAAGCAGGTCCCTGCACTGTCCTAGTCTTCCCGGCTCCCCAGGCCTTGATTCTGGGAACAGGGAAGCAAAGACAGGCTTTAGGTTCACTGTCACTCCTGGGCATAGTCTTACTCCCTGGCCCATCCCGCTGAGAGGGTGGTAGAGACCCATACAGGGTCGCAGAGACTCCACAGTAGCAGGTGAGAACACTGAAGGGGTAGATCTGCCTGCCCCGGGGTACACAGTGGAGATTCTGTGTGTGCATGATAGCACAGATCCAGCTCCCCTTTCTGTTATGTGCTCTCCAAGATTTGAGCATTGGGCTTGAGGTACAGGAAATACTCGATCTTCTCATCCATGCACTCATCAAGAGCTAGCTGCTAGCCCGGCCTGCTCTGCTAACACCAAAACCAGAGGCAACCAGCATGGCAGCAGGGGATCAGGGGTCCCCCACGTGAGACTGGCCAGTTTCCGTCCCAAAAGTAACCCCCCATGCTAACTTGCCCCCCTCCACTCTGCTAAGAAGGAACATCCTTGTAAAACCTGACTACGGTATGATTAGTATCTTTAACTCATCCTTATCATGTAGATTCTATGAGTTTTGTGTTAAAGCAAGTTTTGTGTTAAAGTCATTTACCTGTCATAGTTCAATGCATTTTACCTGAATTAAATCATTATTTTGAATTTGCTAGATGTAAACATCACAATAGCCCTAGTAGGTAGCAAGTGAAATATGGATACTCATCCCTTCTCTTCGTTGGTCTTTCCTCCTGTGATCTTGCTTGACGAGAAGTCAGGACTTGCAGGAGGCAGGGCCCCCTAGACGCTTCTGCCTTCATGGCGGGTTTGCCAAGGCCGCGTGGCTTCACACACCAAGGTGCCTCAGGCCAGGTCATCAGGGGCAGGGGCTGCAGTAGCTCCTTCACCCTGAGGGTCCACCAGGGAGCAGGTGGTACCTACCCCCTCACTGTCTCTTTGGAGGCCTGTGAGTAGAAGTTTAGGGATTTTGTCAACCTGACCAAAGTGTACACTGAGGCAACTTGGACTCTCAAGTGTAAACTAGAACAGAACCCCCACAGCTACATGGAGGTTCTCAGGTTGGCCGCTCAGGCTAAGGATTTGAGAAAGGAAGCCTGGTACCTGGGCACGATGCCCAAACATCTCCAGACTTTTCATGAGGGTAGGTGTGGGGCAAGGCAAACACCATCTTGATGCAGCTCAGTGAAGAGCATTATTAACGACCTTTCATCCCAGCAGTGGTGAGGCTTCCGTGGCTCTCCAAGGCCTTTTTAACAAAGTGTTTGGAACAAGAAAGCACCAGACCCCTTCTAAGCATCTGAAGTGCACACTTGGGAGAACTTAGAGAACTGATTTCAGTGCCAGCTAAAGGAGAAAAATCTTCCAAACTTCTAAGAATTTTAGCATCTATATGATAAAAGGCCAAACTTTAAGAAGTTAAGCTTCCTGCTACTCTTTCTATGAAGACCCTAATGGGTCTTCTGATGCCGGTGTGTGTGTGTTTGTGTGTGTGTGTAAATGGAGAAGAATCTGCAATGATCCACCCAGGCTCCTTGTGCTGTTGGGATAACACTATGTCCCCGTAGATGTGGCTGTGTGAGGAAGTGGCCAGGGCAGTAGGACAGTGGCAGCTCTCCTAGTACTTGAGGCTAGAACCCAAGACCCTGGTCTCAACAGCTTGGTCTTCTAATTAAATGGAATTAACCAGCCAACTGACATGCCTTGCAACTTGAAAGCCATTTTCTGAATGCAATGTTCATAAAGTGCTTGATTTCTCTAAAAGAAGGCACACATGAATATTTCCTCTGCCACATACTACAAACCATAAAACTCAATGAAAGGTTCATTCAGTTTCATCCTCATAGTGCTGGGGAAAATGCTTAAAGACAGCATCCATGGCATGGGGCTAAAATTGGAAAAATAAGAGAGTGAAGCTGGGCAGCTCATGGACCAACGACATGAGGTTGGCTGCTATTTAGGACTAATTGGTGACAAGAAATGTTGATATGGGCAGTTGGTGAGCTCAGCCAGTGGAGCCTTGTCAAGACTAAATCTAAATCTAGAATTTCTCCCATGACAAGGTCCTTTCTTTTCTTGGTAAAGGAGAAACACTTCGAGAAAGTAAATATACTTTTCCAAGCCTCAAGGTGTAGCATGATGTGGTAGGATTATCCATTGAAGGCCATGGAGAATCCCCTTTTACTTGAGGTAGCAGTTTAACACGGCTTGTAGAAGCTGCTGGCACTAGGCTGGTGTGAGGGCAGAAAGAGCCTACCAGTCCCCAATACAGAGGGTGCTATGTGAGTTTCCCCTTCCAATGGAAGTTTCATTTTTAGTCACCCAGAACTTGTATATACAAAACAGACTTTGGGAGGGTATGCTGTGCTGGTGTCTGTGGTTTGAGGGGTTGGAACGACAGTCTTTGTGAAGTCCTGCTTACTTGACAGGAAAGGCCCAGGCTAACTAACATACGCAAAACATGGAGTCCATGGGATGGCATAATTAGTGCATATTGTACCTTTATTCAAAACAGAATACCGGACTCCTTCTGGTGGGCCCGCCCCACAAATGCCCAGCTCACCTAGCAAAGCACAGGCTGGATTTCAGCCCCTGCCTTTGTCTCAGCTGACCATGTGCAGTGTGTGACCCACACTACTGGACATGGAGGCCCTGCTACAGTAAGCCTGAGTCTCAGGAAGAGCTGTAACACATAGCGACTCCTCACAATTTCTCAAGGCAGGTGCCTGTCACGGCCTCAGGTCACAGGAGTGGGGCCTCTCTCTGTGGGTACTTCTCCCAGGGTGGCTGTGCGGCGTGACAGCCACAACAGAAAACACTCGGCTGCCCATTGTGGCTGTCTATGCATCATCTCCCCTCCCCTCTTCTATTCTTTGGTGGGAAGTCCCGGGCATCACCAGTGGGGGGAGAGAGGCTTCTTGACTAAAGGCCACTTCCTACCACCTAGTGCCATGCCAGCCGGCTTGGGACTCTGTCGTCTTCCTGCTTATGCAGTTGACAGATGAAGAAGGGGGTATTAGGTTACCAGATCAGAAAAGCTCACTCACCCACACCCTGCTCTCTTAGGTGTGCTCATTCCTGTAGGAGCTACCGCAGGGGTGGGGGGCCCTCACATAGAGGACCAGGGCCATGTGGGAGGCAGGCAGGAGGCACAGGGCCTTTTGCAAATCTCAGCAGCCGCGACGAGATATCCCTCTTTTGAGTGGTGGTCCGAGCCCTCTGGTGAAAGGTCCAAGCCGGCGCGGAGAAGCCAGAGCAAATCCCCTGCTCCTGTGTGCAGCTCCATGGAGAAAGCCACAGTGGGGGTGACACCCTTAAGTTAGGAGAAATGGCAGCCCCAGTGATGCTGGCCTCCCTCGACACCTTTGCCTGCAAGCCCAGTTGCGCCTTGGTTGCCCTCTTGAGACCTTCATCAGCTGCAGCCTTGGGCTCCAAGGAAGAGAAATGGGATAGCTGGTGCCAGAGGCAGCACTCGAGGCCACAGAGGAGAGCAGGGGTGAGGACCAGGTGCCATCCACCCCCTAAGAGAGCATCTCAGTTGAGCTTGGTCAAGGTGCCTCTTGGAGTGAAACAGCGAGAGCCGGAAGTGGGGGGATCCTTGGCCCGTTACGGGTGCCATCTCTGCCACAGGCGTTTCTGTCCTGCCTGCCAAGGAATGCAGCAGGAAAGTCAGATGGAGACCAGGAAGCTCTGGGAGCCAGCTGTCATCCCCTGCCTCCTCTCCCTTCCCTCCCTCCCCGGCCAAAAGCCAAGGAGAAGTTAATAAGAGCTAAAAAGTCTGCCGCTCACCATCCCCCTCTAGCAGCTCTGCAGGAAGAAACCCCCAGCTCCGGGGAAGGGAGGGCTGAGGCTCCTGGCTAAGGAGGCCCCCGTTGCTTTCCCCTCCCCGGCAGTGTGTCATGGGGAATGGCCCTGCACTGGCACTGGAATAGGTTCTCAAATACCTCGACTCAGCAGAGCCCCAGAGGACTTTGACCTCTGTGGAAAACATCTTTCCTGCCTCTAGCAAAGGATGACTGGCTAAAAATCTTTCTGCAGGCTTGATTTTGATTGCAAACAGTCATTGGGTTCCTTAGGGACCACTGGGTCACAGACGAGAGACCCAGCCTCTCCCATCTCAGAGCACTGAGATCCAGCAGTAGTGAAGCCTGGCCTGCTGGAGGGGGGGTGACTTCCATGGTTGCATTTGGGAGGAAAATTTTGACAAACTGCCTTGCCTTCGTGGGATGGACTTCTGGGACTCTGCGAAACGACTCTGCAGCCCCTGTGTAAAGTGGTTCCTACCACCAGGCTCCGCTTGCTAGCTGTGTGACCTCAGGTGAATCACTAGCCCTCTCTGAGTGCTGGTTTTCCCCTATGTACAATGAGTTGGGGTAGATAACAGACTTTTCCTCTGGGAGTGCTCCATAGGTCTGCACTTCTCTTTATGCTGAGATTTTTGAGTTGTATTAATCATCTCTTAGAATTAGAGAGGAGTTGCCTTTCTGCCCAGGCAGAGGCCAGGAAACACCCCAGATGGCAGAGAGGAAGAGGTCACAAGGCACAGGGGTAGCAACACACACCCTGTCAGCCTGTCCAGTTCTACAGGCCCAGCCCTCTGGTTTGATGCCCAGCTGGGTGTGTGTCGGGAAAATGGAAGTCAGCTGGGCAGGAGGAGGGGTGCCGTGCGGGCTCTGGCATCACCATGCACTGCGGGGCGTGGGAGGAAGACATGTGAGCATCTGGGGACCACAGCATCATTCTGCTTTCATCTCCTACAGCATTTTCCTGTTCCCTGGAGAACTCTGGGCCAGCTTACCACTGTCCTCTTTTATAGACAGGCAGAAAACGAGTCTGTGTTGCCATCCTGGTTACAGGCAGTGGTGGCTTATATCTTTGCTGGTCTCTCTCCCTCTCTCTCCATCTTAGCTCCAAGTGAAGTTTGAAAACGCCTACTTAGTATCCTAACTCTGTAGCTGCAAAATGAAGATATAAAAGTCAATTTTTTACAAACAAATTCTGAGATGCAAAACAACCGAATCAGCTGGTCTGGTGGCCTGCAGAGAAGACAAAGTGATAAAGTGATTCTCTCCAGTGGGGATCTGAAATTCCAAAATTCTGGGGAGGAGTGAGATTTTTATGTATCCAAAAGGGTCAGAGGTGGCCATTTTTTAGAAGCTTGGTCCCAGACCCTATCACTTCTCTTGGAAGGAAGAAGGCCCAGCTGTTACAGCTGATAGTTCAACCTGTCAACAAAAGCAGCCAAGAAATCCCTCCCCGCTGAGTCCCCTCTCAGAGAAGCCCAGTGGTGACTCAGCCTCCCACCCCTGGGGCGTGGGGTGCTGTGGGGGAAGCTGTCCCCCCACCGCTTCCCCAGGCAGCCCTCCCTCTCCCCCCACCCAGGCCTTCTCCTGCCTTCCCCAGACCCCAAAGTGCCAGGCAGTCAAGTGAAAATCAAACTCCTCTGAGGCAGAAAGGCACAGCTGTGTGTTTACAGCGGCTGATTCAGATCCAAATCGCACACCCTGCCAGTCTCCCGCGAGGCAGGCTGGGGATAAGCTCCGCGTGTGTGCCAGGCGGGAATCTATTTCGGGAGGTGACCTGCAGCCCTTTGCCATAACAGAGCCTTCCTCCTACCCCCACCCGCTTCAGGAAGGATATCCTTCTAGAAGGCCCTTTCACTGTAGGAGGGGCTGATGGGGTTGTGAGATTTCAGCCTGTTCCCTGTCACTCAGACAGTCACACTTCTGGTGCCTATCCCCAGGCAGCCACACGGGAACCACCCCGCCGTGGGCTCCCATCTGTGCAGTGAGAATGCAGAGGGTGAAGGTGAGTGCAGGGCCCTCAGCAGGAGGCGGAGAGAGGGCTGTACGTGTGCAGCAGGCTCAGAGGATAGGATGCTCACTACTGCAGAGGACAGCCCCCACCTGACCTGCCAGGGGGAGCAGCAGCCTTGCAAAAGGGTCAGGAAAGAGAAGCCCCCGTGTGTGAGTCAGCCTTTGGCAGAGCAAGAATCTAGGAAGGGGACAAATCTGCCAATGCCAAGGTCAGGGAGAGGAGACCCAGCTCTGCTGTGTCCATACTGGAGAGTTAAAGTCAAAGAGCCCAAGGTCTAGGGACCTCAAGGCTATTTGATGGCCATGGGGTTCCCTCCCAAATGAGTTCTTGGGGAAAACAACTCAGAAGTCTTCCATTTTGCAAAATAGCACATGAATATGATGTTTGGGAAACACAGCGTTCTGGAAGGAGGGCAGGATACAAATCCCCACGTAGGAACCATCTGTAAAGTGTTGCTATGAAGCAGAATGCTAAATGGGGCCCCGCAGGGGTGCTGGGGAGAGCTCAGAGCCATGGGATTTTCAGCTTAGTCATGTTACCGGAAGTCCAAAGAGAGAAAGACCCTTGGGCATTTTGGGTGGCCTCCCGCCAGGTGGGGAAGTAGGACAGGTTGGAAGTATATAACTGCCCTGCGGTGGCAGGGCCCAGCTGGCATGGTTCTTCCTGGTCCCCTAACCAGTCAGTTGGTTTTGACCTGATCAACTAAACAGGAACAGACCTCTTGCTATGGCATTTGGCAGGAACGTCCCATGAGCTCTGTGTCAGCTCAACTTACTTGGAAGGGTGACCATCGTGACTCCATCCCTGCTCCTGAAAATACTTGTGACCTCTCTAGTGCAAGAAGGCTGCATTGAGCGTCTGTTCCACCCTCTGTTTGCCCTCACTTAGGTAAAGCAAGTCTAGTCACAGTGTCCTGATGACTGGCGAGAGGGCGAGTCAATATCTATGTCAACAGGAAGGCAGTTTCTGGTTGTGGTCCAGCCACAGCCCTGTCCTCATCAGCATCCTTTTTGCCAGCCCAGGTGACACCAATCCTAGCCAGAGATCCAGACCTGGCACTGTCACTCATTTGGAAGATGTTAGAGTCATATCTCCTTTGGGTGGGGTGATGGGTCAAAAACAATTGCATAAAATTGAACCAGATAAAACACACATTAAAAAAAAATTCGTCTCACAACAGCAGGAAGACCTTAGCTGTAAGTCAAGTGAAAGTTTCTAGGGTTCTTGTTGACTACCAGCTTAGAATAAACAAAAACAGGGTATTTTTATGTTTTGTTTTTTTTTAAAGCAACCTTTAGGCTGTGTTAACAGAAGTGGAATAGTCACAATTGTTGCTCTAGACTGTGCTGAGACTTGGTTCTAAACCCCATATTTTATCAGGAACTTTAACCAACCAGAGAAAAATCCAGAAGAGAGTAGCTGGGGAATCTGGAAGCCACGTCAGCTGAGGCTGAAGGAGATAAAGATGTCGAGCCCCTAAGGAGACTTGACAACCACCATGAGCTGTATTTGTGTTTGTCTTCTAGAGCGAGTGGACATTTCTGCATTGCTCTGACAAAGCTAGAACAAATGGGTAGAAGATATAGGGAAGGTCATTCTACTGAAGAATATTCTAACACTAACTACTTCCCAGCAGTGGAATACGTCACCTCAAGAGCAGCGAGCTCCGGGACGCCTTCAGAAGTGAATAGCCAAGGGGAGTGAGAGTAGCTTTCAACATTGGATTCCATCACCTCTTCCAACTGGAATCCTCTGATGCATTAAATATTTGTTAAATGGCTCCTTCTGCATTTTATTCTGTGGCTAATAAAACAGCCGTGGAAAAGGGAAATGGATCCTGTGCAGGGAGTTTGCTGAGGCTGGAGAACAAGGATCCAAAAGTCAGATGATGACACAGTGAAAGCAAGGGAGGCTGTCAAGGCGCGGGATTACTGCCCTTCACATGTCATCCTTGCCTTTTGTTTGCTTATTTTTTTAAGCCAATTGCTGCTGCTGCAGTTGAGCTCTGGGCAACAGGGTTCTCTCTGCTGAATGCCTAAAAGGAGGTCATCGAGCAGAGGACACAGGAGCCTGCTGGCACCAGGAGGCTGGGTGACTGTAGTGCAGTAGGGCTGAGCTTGAGGGGTGGGCTTGAGAGTGGTAGGGGGGTGCCCCAGTTCTGAATTGGAGGAAGCTTAGCCTGTCATCATTCCATCCTGAAAGGGTGTTTTGTAGGAAACAGAAAAGCTGATAAAGTCATTTTCCACAGTGCTAATGGTGGGTTCCAGGAGGGCACACTGGCACCAAAGACCTCTCGGGCTGGCCAGGTGCAGAACATGCCTGCAGAGGCCTTGGATGGAGGAGAAGTTGCCCTCCCAGGGCCTCCTCTTCTTCCCGGGCCCTTCCTCAAGGACTCATCTTCAGCCCAAGTCAGAGGCAGGGAAGGGCCCCATGTCACATCCTTGCCAGCTGTCCTGTGAGCCTAGCGATTGCAATGACATGGCCGCCTCGCACAGGCTTCTCCAGGACTGCTTTCAACTCATCATGAGATTGTGTAATTATGGTGATTACAGCTTATGGCTTTTTTCCTCTCTTCATCTTTGGCTTTCAAATTCTTTGAGGCCTCTCATTAAACATGGTGATCCTGGTAAAGTCAGCAAAGTTTTAAGAAGACATTTTTTGAAGATAAAGAAAATCCAGTCCGAGCTGATTGTTACTATGTTTGTTCAGACAGTCTTTTAAAACTCTGTCAGGCAGAATTGGTGTCTGGATATAAGAGGCAGGGAGAGAGGGTGTGGGAACCCAGGGGGTACCCTTATTTTCACAGGGTTGGAGAACCGTTTTATACGGGGCCCCTGGTCTTTCTCAGTTGCACCAAGAGCCTGATGCATCTGCACTCTGTGCCTAATGGGAAAAGACAGACTGTCAAGCAAGGACAGAGGGCCTGGCCTTCCCATCATAGCAGATTAGGTTGGGAAAAGGAGATGGAACAACCCAACCTTGTAATCTGCAGCAAAGTCATGGGGAAATTCCCATGGTTCTTTGTCCTGGATGGATGATACTGGAAGGTTCTGGGGCATCCATAATTCTAAACATGTAAAAGAATCCACATTAGCATGTGTGAGTGACCCTACTCCAGTGGTCATAATTTGGAAGATTTCCTTGGAAATGACACAGCTTCCCAACCCATCACATGCTAGCCCTCAATCCTGGCTTCCCTGAATTGTTTCTAGATCTGTGGAGCTTCATCAGAAGGGTGACCAAGAAAGGGTGTGAGTGAGGTGGGAGAGCCAGAGAGCCCCCCACCTGCCCTTCAGCAGTTTCCCTCAGGTCTGGGGTCAGGGTCACCCCAGCGCTACAAGGGGGTACATTCTGCCCCTGCAGGAGGAAGCTTTAAGTACCCATTGTGTTTGTTGCCTGTCCTCAACCACCCAGACTGCTCCTTAGCCTCTTGGTTGCCCACTGTCTGGAGCATGACTCAGCAGCAGCCAGCATTAAGTGTTGTCAAAAACCTGGCAGTGACATGTCTCCCAGTTGCACTGTCATTCCCTACTAAAGATGACCTGTTGGCTTTGCCCCCTGAGATGTGTTCCCTTTGGACCCCCGGAATATAGAGAAGTGGGCAGCCTGGTGGGTACCCAGCTCTCCACCCACTGCTGCTATAAAACCCCAACAAGTGACTCACTTGCTCCCCAGCATATGGCTCACCATGAAGCCCGCTGTGTGGGGGATGTTGGCACTAAATGTGGGCATTCACTGCAGGAGCTGTTGTTTATTGGGAGCTCCGGGGTTGTACCATGCGCATCCGTGTCATGCTGGGCGTGGCCTAAACAGTGCTTTGTTCTCCTCCAGGGCCACCTCTTAGCTGGGTGACCGGGGCAGCTCCTCTTCAGTCTAAGTTTTCTCACCTGTAAAAGGAAGATAGGAGCACACGAGGAAGTGGGGGGATCCACCAGGTGCTTAGCACCGTGCTTGTAGTACATGTGTCCAAACACAGCTCTTCCTACTGTTCTTGCCATTGTTATAAGGTTATTTGTAGCCCTTGCTTAGCTCTAACCACCATCTTTAATTTCCAACAAGATTCTGCCAGGTAGGTACCTTGGTATTTGTTTCACAGTTGAAGGTGGCTCCGTGGATATCTCATACATGACAACGTGTGCTGAGCACATTATGCATGACAGGGAGCCACTTGTGGAGCTACTCGGTACATGGTAGCTATTTTTATTGGCTTGTTTTTTTAAGTCAAATCACAGAGCTGGTTTTTCTGCTTTCCCTTGGAGTGGAAGGACATGGTGCCCAGCAGGCCAGCTTCTGCCTGTTGTCAATTTCTCAGGGCCCCTCAGCACTTCCCAGGAAACTGGGGGACTTGCAGATGTGTGGTGCTGGGAGGTGGGAGAGCCGGGGAAAGGTAGCAGACTGGCTCAGGAAGTGGCATTTACCACCACCCCCCACTGGGATGCAGGAGCCTGTGAGGCTTCCTACTTCCAGACACAGAACAGGAACATGTCCCCCCCACCATAAGAGTGTGCCAGCCAACCCTCCAGATGTAGTGCCCCACATGGCAGAAAACCTCCCTCCCGAAACGCTCACCTTCCAGCTGTCTGCCTGCCTGGAGACACCATGAACAATGCAACCTCACCAAGGCCGGTCACTCCATCTGCCAGATAAACAAAGGCATCTATTTTTTAACCACGTACAACAAAGTGGGGTTGTGGGAGGAATCAGAAGTAAGTGGCAGGTGATGCTTTGAAACCCTCGTAAACCAGACCCCTGGGGAGTATGCTCCCAGTGCTTGTAATATTGACAGAACCTGAACAGAGAGGCTATTTCCATTGACACAAATGGCTTTTTCCTGGGGAGAATTCAGGTTTTATATATATACCGAAAGGTAATGTGTTAAGTTTGCAGTGTTTGTCCAAGATTGGCATCGCAGGAGCCTGGTATAAATCTCCACAGCCAATCACGAGGCTGCATACACACCGTGCATGAGATGCTTATGTAAGTGCCCACGGTGTAAATAGCACGTGAGTGCGTGCACAGCTGTATCCACAGGTGCATGGGCTGCCGTCTGACCTGTGCCTCCATGTTCAGTGTATGGTACGTGTGTAACATACGCTGCAGACCTGCATGTGCCTCTGCGCTTGGCTTACCTACCCCTGCAGCTATGTGCATGTCCGGGCAGGGGCTCCCCTAAAGCCACAAGTCTTCATGGTTTCAGCTGGATAAGTTATTCTTCACTTCCCTTCCTAAAAACACAATTGCCTAGTGCTGCTGGCGCAGAGTCAGAATGGCCGCTGCATTTCACCCCCGAGGTGGCTTCCTTCCAGCAGTGGGTGAGTGATCCCGGCGTCCGTCTGCACTCTCTAACCTTCTTTGGGATCCTTCTGCACAGAAGGTGTAAAAAAATCCGGAGGAGGTGATCTGTTTGTCCGTGGCCTCGTCTCCACCCACCACTCATTCTCACTCCCTCATTCATGGAGAGTCAGTGGCATGTATTTTTCGGTGTCCCATTTTTACTGCCCATTTTTGTGCTCAGTTTTTCCTTCTAAGAGGCAAGGAGCTGAGGGGTCCAGAAATGGTGCTGAGCCCCTGTCCTAGAGGCACCACACAGATGGTGTCTCTGGATATTGATCCTGTCACTCACTTCTCCAGGACCCCTAGCAGAACAGGACAGAAATGCCCACTGTCGTTTAAAGATGCTTTTAAATCCAAAGGCAGCAACCTCTGACTTATCTCCCAGATACAGCTTCCATTACCCTTCCTCTGTGGCCCAGGGCCAAGTCCTGCAGGAAACTTGGAAAGCTCATGTTTCTTTCTACATACTGGACCGCCAAGGGAGAAGAAGGCTAGGCAAGCCCCCATTTTCTGTCCCACAGGAACCAAAAGCATTGTAGCTAGAGGAAAAGGGTCTATAGGGAAGTAAGAAGTATCCCCATAGCTAGGAATTCCCTCCACCAAGTTTAGATCCAGAGAGCTCTTGAAAATGCTCTTTGACCTGACCCCTGCTGCACTTTTTTAGGGCAGAAATACATGTCTGATAAATACCTGCCGAACTGCATTATGGTGATAGGGAGGAAAGAGAAATGAGCCAGCCTTCTTTGCATGTTTGTCAAAATGAATATGGACATCCACAGAAAGATTATTCTTTGGGGAGGTCTGTCAGAATGCATTCTGCATTTTAACCCTGAGCTGGCTTCCTCCCAGCAGTCAGTATGCTGATCGCCTGTGCCCTCTGGACTCTGCCTGGGCAGCTGGCTTAACCAAGGGCATGTTTGGGGTGTACGTGTTTGCAGATGATAAGTGCCCTCAGGAGGGTGGAGTGGAAGTCCTCGTGGGTCCTTTGGAGAATCACACACTTCCAAGCAGTGATTCCTCCACTAAACTTCAGTGGTGCTCTCTCCTGTAGCCATAGTCAAGGGTCACTTGATCTTCCTGTTGGAAAAAGGTAACATCAAGTTGTTGCCAATAGCAACACAGCCAAGTCCCTGCTTCCTTGAATCTTTTGCCCTTTGCCTAATTTGAAGTGGACCATGACTGAGAGGCCAGAGTACATTGCGGGAGGAGGAAGAAAAAGAGAGGAGACAGGCGTTGTTTGATTGTATGGGCTAGTGGATGGTGTGCTCCTGAGGGCCTTTACAGCCGAATGCCCGCCTGCAGCCATTCCAGAGTCCACCAAGAACTTCCTGCAAGCTGAGCATAGAAAGAGCCGGGGACTGCTCACTCAGAATTGGAGGAAAGAAAAGAGATCCGGCTGTGAAAAGGGGGCATTTCCCCTGCATGAGGAGAAAGAATGCAGGGAAAGTGAAAATGCACAACTTGGAACGGAGGCTGGGGAGCCTGGGCATTCTGCCACCAGCATAGGGCACAGCTGCTGAGCCCTTGTCATTCCCGGCATGCCTGCCAGGTTTCAGATTTGTCCCCACACTTTGCCTGGGGGAGCCAGGGAGGAAGGTCTCCTACCACCCACCAAAACTAACAGGCAAAAGTTGATTGTTGTGAAGAGGCGTGAGGAATACGCCCCACGAGGGCTTCCCAGCCTGGCTGGGACACCCAAACTTGCACATTTGGTTCTAATTGGAGTTGAATCTAGTTGAAGTAAGGCAGCTCTGCTGGCTCCCCCTTAGGAAGGTAAACATCACACCTGTTTCTCTCCTCCCTGAGATGGTTGCTATGGAGATCCCAGAGGCGTCAGCACCAATAACACAGGACCACAAACAGAAATGGTGGCTTCACCTGCCTGCCCAGCAGCCGCTTGAAATCCACATGCACCGATCAATGGTGACCTGCACCCCACTTGCCATAGTAGGTAGAGGTTCACTTTGCCAGGCTTGCCAGTCAGAAGGTGGCACCATCCTCTCTCAGGAATCCCAATGTGATGGAGGAGAGGCAATGAAGGCAGAGTAGAAATGCCTGAGCTGGTCTTAAGTGTGCCCAAGAACTAGGCTGAGAAAATTCACTGTGTGCTGCACAAAGGGTCTCCTGGTACGGACATTGTGGGGCATGGAGGAGCCCTTCATCCCCACCTGCCTCTTTCCTCGAGTGTAATGGTCACATACAAAGCAGGAGGTGCAAGTGTCCTGATGGCCAACCCCCTTGGCTCTGCCACGGTGCACTGTATGCTTCCAGGCAAGTCCTTGGTCTTGATTTGAGCCTGATTCCTCAGCTGTTCAGAGGGGGTTAAAGTAATACCGAACTGGCAGGGCTGATGTAGAAATGAGCGCCAATGCTGGAGAAAGCTTAGTGCGCTTCGGGACTCTCTGTGGCCTTCCGGTGGCCACTAGGAAGTATCCCTGGCACATGGTACTGGCACTGTCCCCACCCCACCAGCAGCAAGGTCTAGAGATTTGACAGGGGACGTACTGAGATGTTGATGTCACCCCATGGGGCAGGAATAAGGAATTAAAAGAGAAAATCACTGGGACATCAGGAGGTCACCCTTAATTCAGGTAGGAGGACTGGTGACCTGCCCTTTCTAAATTTTCTATTTAGAACAAGAGAAGTAGCACTGGTCCTTTGCAACGGAGGCCAGAGTGAGGTGTCTGAACTTGGCGATGGTGCCACTGACATTTTGTGGGAGTTACTTTCAGAAGATGAGGCTGCTGCTAACGTGTATAGACTGCATTTACACCCCCCCCCCAAAACCTGCTCATTACACCACTGTTCTAAAGGCAGTGGGCTTCTCCAAAAGAATACTTATTTTTATTTTGCTCATATTCCTTCCTTTATAAATAGTGTACCTGAATGTATGTTAGTTCTTCAGCCCATGAATTTTTTTATAAATTCAGATTTCTCTTTCTTTTGATTTTTGCATTTGGGTGTTTTTTAGGTTTGTGCTAGGTCTTGTTTTAAAAGTTGGATAAAGAGAATATTTTAAAACTAAATAAAATGCCCCATAGCACCTGAGAGAGATCAGAAAGCTTGGCAGGAGTAATACACACCCCAGGAAGGGCTCCTGCCCTGCAGCTGGAGCCGGCAAGGCACACGTGTCCTCCCATCCCCCAGAGCCCTGTGGCCTGCCCCTCCAGCAGTAGGTCATCTTTGGCTACCCCATAACCTGATTTTCCCATTTCATCTGTCCTGCCTCGCTTCACAAAGTTGAATAGAAGCAATGAGAGAGGGAGAGTTGAAAAGTTTTTTGAAACTATTCTATATTTAATATGAATTTCCCTACCACCTCCTGCCAGAGTATCTCAGACCCCTAAACAATCCCAAGCAAATGACACTCTCTCCCCAAAGAAAAGAGAGGACACTGAGTTGCTTGTGCCCCCTTTTAAAATTACTCCTTTTGCTTTGCTTCATGGAGAAGGGGTACCAGGGACCCTAATCTCCAGAGAAGTTGCCTGGTGAAGTTAGGTAGCTCCTTCACTCAGCAAACCCAAGCCAGAGCCTTACCTCTACACCTGGCTCTTAACCCTCCTTAGCAAGTCCCCTGAAGCCTGTGGTTTCCCCACACAGTCATCATTTATGAACTTGAGCATCATCTACTCAGAGGTGACCCCCAGTCTCCTTGAGAGGATAGTTCGTCCCTGGCACCTCCTACTTTGCACCTGCTGGGTCACTTGGCAGGCCCTGTTCAGCCAAAGACCATTTTTCATTATCAAGTTTGAAAAATGCCTGTGTGTTACAACCAGGCAATCTGTGTGGATCAATGGAGACTAGAAATAGTGTTTCCAAATTAGTTCTATTGCAAGTTCTAGTTCCCCCAGCAGAGAAACCTGGCTTGCTCCTATACTGAAGGGGGAAGCATTGAATTTAGCCTGAAAGCAAAGATATCCCAGCAACTGAAAAAGAGCAAGAAGTGGGAAATTTCAAAGCAGAGATATGATAACTGAGATTTTTTTTTTCTAATCTTTTTTCTCCCTTTTGCGGTTTAATTACATACGGCAAAATGAACAGATCTAGATTGTGTGGTTCAATGTATTTGACAAATGCAGGCACCCCTGTAACCTATGCCCATCACCCTAAAAATATCCTCATGCCCCTTTCTAATCTCATCCTTTTCCCCTGTGGACAACAGTCGATTTCTATCCCTGTAAGTAGCCTGGATTTTGACTTGCTGCACCTGAGATCTAAAAGTTTGGTCTTAGACCATCTGGGCAAGTCAGCAAGAGAATCTCACCAGCAGCTCCGCGTCCTGGCCTCCAGTCACGTTGAAAAGGGCCCTTCTGAACCCCTAGTGTTTGGTTGGCTCCTTGCTGCCCCAATATGCCCTTTAACCCCGGGGGGCGACTCTCTGAGCCACAGCCCTTCTCCCAGCCAATGACTTTAGCATCAGTCTCCCAGGTAAGTAAGTGGCGAGAGCTCTTGGCAACCCAACCGTGCATGCTTTGTTGATTAATATCTGGAAGCGCAGTGCACAGAGCCACAGCATGTCAAGCAGCATGTTGATCCTTCTTAAAGCGCCGCACAAAAGGGAGCTATTCCTTTTGTGCCTTTCCTTTTGGAAACAAAGGATTCCATGACCACCTTCTTCCAGGTTTCTCGCTATCAAGATGGCCACAGAGTTGAAATGACTAGTTAGGATGGAGGGCGGAAATTGGATGTGTGGGTGTTTGTGAGCCCAGCACTGAGCTCATGGTCCATGAAATTGAAGGATCCCTAATTCTATTGGATTAAACTTTGCCAAATATTTCAAAGGTGAAAAAAGTATGTTGTCTGTGTGCAAAGCTTTGGTATCTCTGGAACATACCTTCTGCAGCTCAGTTTTTAATCACTGCATATTTTTTCACTCGGACAAAGGCTGCCTGCTAATAGCCTTTTCAACCACCTTCGGCTGTTTCGCTCAGCTACGCCAAAGCCTCAGGCTGAGCTTGGCTGCAGTTTCCTGGCACCGTGACCGGTTCCCAACTGACCGGCACTAAGGAACATCGCACATTCACAGTCTGAAAAAAACTGCTTCCCCTGTAACTATGCAACATGCCAGGCAGAGACAGAATTACCACTCCCCATTCCTTCAGAATCATTCAAACTGGAAGCCTGGTGGAGTGGGGTGGGGTGAAAAGGAGAGAGAGAAAGAGAGAGAGAGAGAGGATAGAGCCCCAGGGGGTGGGGGCGGGGGCGGGAGTTCTCTGGGGCAGAGCAGGTAGCTCCCAGCCAGCCCCTGCACCTAGACTTGGGACAGCTCATCTCTGACTGAACACAGGTAGCCTCTGCTGTCAGATTTCACTTTGATCCCTGAAAACTACCGGAGCCTCAGCTCTTCAGAGGTGTCAGCTGCTGAGCCAGTGTGATTGCAGGATTTCTTCCCCAAAGCCGGAGGCCAGGCATCTCGCCATGCCTGCATCCTGCATGAATAACTGCTTCCATCCTCACCCGGGAGGTCACTGTGTAGCGGACAGATTGCAAGTTGGGCTGAGCCGCCTCCCGAGCCAACCTGAACCCGCATAACCTCCTCGAGCAGCAGGACTGGCATTTGGTAATGCGTGAGTGCAGGAACGGGGAGAGAGAGACAAAAATGTGAAGGAGCACCACCTGGTTCGCTGAGAGGTTGGGAACAATGTCAGGGTGTCTTCTGTGTCAGCTGCACCCACCACCCCCAAGTTGTGAGAATTGAAAACAACTGGGGGGAGGGAAGGGGCAGGTATTTGGCTGGTCACAGGTCCTGGAATCAGAGCTATGAGGCTGAGCTCCAGGATTTAGACAGGAAGAGATTAATTAGCACCTCTGAGCCCAGCCTAGCCCATTCTACAGACCCGGGAGGGGTGGAGGGTGGGTCCCCTCAAGGCCAAATTCCCCCAAAGCTAATAGACAGACACACAATCCTCCAGAAATAGACACTCCAACCTCCCTCAACCCATGGCCCCCTCTCCAGCCAAAGTGACCTCACTAATGAGAGTGGAGCTGTAATGAGGGCTTGGATGCCTGGTAAACCTCACCTTCTTTGTCTCTGGGTTTTTAACATCCCCACTGGCAGCGGAGTGTTACTCAGAAGCTCGGGTGATTTCTTTTCTCACATCGCTAGCTACATCAGAGCCCCAAATGCCATGTGTGGCAAACCCGGAGTCTATCTATTTGGGTACACAATATGTAATTTCTGGCCCTGGTGGCACAGAGATGGAAGGAGGGAGGGTAGTCCACATTTGTGTGCAGCAATAAGCGGCACCCAAGTGCAAAGCATGTCCTTGAGCAGGTATGGCCATGGGTACGGGGAACGGGGAGGGGTGTTAGAGTTCTCCAGCTAGGAGGTCCCTAGTCGCATCCACTCCACAGCTCCCCAGAGACCTTATACACCACGACCACCACCACCCCCAGGCGTCCAGCCTGCAGGCCTGCACCCAAAGGTGCAGTTCCCAGGTAAACCAGCCAGGTGACAAATGCCCAGGGTGCCATCTAAGAAAAGGCATTCCAGGGAGTGATGGCTGTGAATGTGCCTGAAGCTCCAAATGAGGGCGTCTTTGAAGGTCAGTATCTGCTGGCCACCAGCGATGGTCATGCCTAGGCTTCTCTACATGCAGCTATAGCCATCCTGGTTTCAGTGATTTGCAAAGACTGGCATTGCAACCCTATTGGATTAAAAAAAAAAAGAAGAAAAATCTGATTACAAAATCCTGAGCCTTGTAGAGAGGTGTCCTGCTGCAGGCTAAGTTTAGTGTAATTGAAGATTCAGAAAAGGTTGCCGATGGGGAGATTTTGTGTGCACATGTGTATGTTTTTGTAAGACAGGGAAGAAAAAAATGTTTTGTCTCACTAGTGAAATTGGGAATGAAAGGAGAGGGTGGAAAGAACAAGGAGAGGTAGATGCAGACTTTCCAAGAGATCCTGAATGCAATTCCATTTCTGGACATGCTCCCACCCTTGCCACTGGAATTCTCAAAGTCAAGCTGGTCCCGTCCCTCCATTGAGAGCTAAGCCAGATGACACATTGTCCTGCATCCAGCAAGCTCACAGCCCTGTTGTTTGTCTATTAGTTATAGCCATTATCCATCAATTCATCAATCAGCAGGTTTACTGCATACTTCACAGGCTTACGAAAGGGATCAATTTTTTTTAATTACATCCAGCTCCCACGAAGCCAAGTCCGGTAAACATGATGAGCCCTCATACCCCACTTGAAAATGAACATGAGCAATTGCTGGCTCTTGCAATCCCACACTACCCAGGCCGCCTGTGCAGACCTCAAATCACGTGGTGCCCTTTGCAGATGGTGATGTTGTCTCTGACCTGCTGTCAATATCAGGATGGGCTTTGACTGTTTCCTCAGACACGGTGATCAATCTGCTCGGGTCCAGCCACACTCCCAGGCCCCTGTCTGGTGCTATGGATTTCTGAAGTGGGTGAGCAGGGAGCAGGCACAGATTATGTGAAAGGAAATAAGCTGCTCATCCTCTTCATCCCTTCCTGGGCACCCGGTATCATGTCAGAGGCTCCTCAGCCAGCTCCTCCTGGGCATGGGAGCAGTTGGTCTTTCTCAGGACCTCTGTGCCTCACGCACCAGGCCTCACAGTCTGGTACATTATTTTTAGTTTTCAGAAAGAACTACTTTAGAGGTTGGGTGTGAAAGGTGGGTAGGCTTCCTGATAGAGTCACAGCCTTAGCTGGGTGCTGTGGATGGGAGCCAGGAAAGCAGGAGATGATAGGTGTGTACTGCCCTGGGTCCTGTGGTGGCACCTGGTCACTAGCCTAGGCTCCAGGGCTCCGTAAATTCCCCCATACTTTCACTGTCCCAGACCAGACATCAAGAACACTTAAAGCCTGTGTTTCTGTCCCGAGGAGAACTTTGTCCTGCATTTCAAGCCTAGTTAGTTCTTTTGGCATTCTTAAGCCTAGTTAGTTCTTTTCTAATCACCCAGATCTTTAGCCATCATCTATTTGAGTCAGTCCACCCTCTTGGTCTTATTATTTCCCAAGCCATATTATTCTTCCTCGCTTGAATCAAGTTTAGGGCAATCCACAAACATTGAGAGGCACTCTACCAAGGGTTTAAATGTCTGGTTTGGGGTAAGTAAAATTTCCTCACCCCAAGAAGAGTCACCACACAGCCTGGCTCCCTGACCAGCCCCCCAAGTCTGATCGCTCTGACGCTTTGCTGTTAAGGCTCCCAAACCCATCAGTCATGTGGGCCAGTTAGCTAGGTCGTTTGGCCTTTGTGGCTGATGCAACAATTAATTCACTTATCTGGCTCTCTGTCTCTGTCCCTGTGTGTGTGTGTGTTTGTGTGTGTGTGTGCATGCACTTGTGTGTGCCTCTCTGTCGCCTGTCTCTGCAGGGAAAGTCGCTGGCGGGCAAGCGCCTCACCGGCCTGATGCAGTCCTCCTGACGGTCCCCAGCCCAGGGCCCGGGCCCGAGGACCTCGCGGGCAGGCGGCGGCGTTCCACCTCTGCAGACAGAGTTTCCCTACGGGGAGATTTGGTCACTGTGAAAGAAAAAGAGTGATGGCAATAAAGGGCATTGGTGGGAGACACGGTGGGCAAACAGAACGGGGAGACCAGAAAGTGTCCACAAGGCCTGGGGTCGGGCCGCTTGAGGCCCCTGTTTACAACCCTCACTTCCTTGTACAGTTGTGCTCCGACACCCCGGTCTCTGAGAGGTCCTTGTCCCTAACCCATTCAGAGGAGGATGCTCGGAGCTCCTGGTGTGACAATCACTCGAGATTCTATTCTTATTATCATCGCTCCTCCCCCTTTGGGGGGATCATGCCTTCCAGCAAACTCAAGAGGGACCATCTGGCCCTGAGCACACCCAGTATTAAGCCCCCTCCCCACGGCCTCTCTGGTGCACCCACCTTAGTTGCAGCCACTGTGTCCTGAGCACCTCCTGCCTCCTCCCATCTCTGTGGACGCCCCACGTAACGGCTTGGCGCCAAGCGTCACCCTCATGTCCCACCGTGTCGTTGGCCCTGAGAGGCCTCGCGGATGGCTTCCTCTCAAGTCCTTCCAGCCTCCTTTGAGGCCAGCTCTCGAAGAGGTCTCGGCGGGCATGGTGGCTGCCCTGTGGTCCTGTCAAATCTCTCAAGGGTCCAACACCAGAGGAAACGCCGGTGTGGATGAAAGAGCTTGCTGTTTCACAGCCATGGGGGTTCTGATGACCACCTTTTAAAATTTTATTATTTCGTAAATTATCCTGTTTGTGTCCCTGCTCCTTGGTTTGTTCCCTCATGTTTTACTCAAAATAAACATGGCCATGAACTTGGGGGCCATTCCACTCCGCAGCCCCGGGTGGAAGCTGGGAGGGCTCCCGGCCGAGGGGAGGCTGGGTGGCAGGGCTGGCTGCCCCACACCTTCCTGGCGGGCATGGCCTATCTTCATGTTGGGAGCTGAGGCAGAATCTGCTATGGAGAGACCAGCAGGGCCAAATGGTTCTCTGGCAGCCCAGTGGAGGCATCCCACCCAGCAGTGCTGGGAATCGAGGAGGAAAGCAGACTCTGAGAACAATCTACAAAGACCCACTTGTATTCCCTGCGTGTGTGTGTCAAAATGGCTCTCCGCCAAACCGGCTGTGAGGTAATATATGTGAAGCACCAAGTCAGGTGCCTGACGTGTAGTTGGTGCTTAGCAAATGGTAGCTATTACTCTTCTCATCGTCACTGTCCTTGTGACTCCCAGGAGCCTTTGGACAGAGCGGTATTAAGTGACATGTTTTTGAATTCAGACGCTCACTCCCCCATCTGCTGTGACTCCTCCTTGGGTCTATTTTTGGCCATAGGTGGAAAATATCCCTTGGGAGTACATAAACAGAAAAGAGAGAAGCCCAAATGTGATCACTGGCCTTTCTTTACTCACGCAGGCAAATTCCCCAGCTGGTGACCAAAGGCTCATAAACTTGTTTGCAGACCCTGCCTGCTAGGTGTTCCCCTGAGACCGCCTCCATCCCCCACCTCCACTCCCTGCCACCCATCTGCTTCAGGAGAGGTCTGTCCCCATGGCACCAGCCTTCCCTGACTCCCGGGGGAGCCACTATGGGCGTTACCAGGCCCAATTAGCGTCACCCCACGTGGTTTCTTGACCACCACCCTCAGCCTCCCCCATGGGCAGTAGTTGCTCTCTCAGTGAGGTGCAGAGGAAATTAGAGAGATGACATATGTTGAGTCCTCAGAGGAACTCCAAAAGTGGCAATACAGACTCGGATTCTTGTTGGAGACTCCCACACCCTCGGTCCACACGACCTCACACAGCCCGGCACTTGGCAGACACCAGGAACTAGATGATGAGTCAGTGAGAGAAAGGAAGCCCTGTCCCGCGTTGCAGGGTCTATTGACTCCTCCGCTCCTGATTCTACCCTTTGTTGTTTTTTTTTTTCAATCCCCTTGCACTTTCACCCAGACTTCTTGTCTCAGAACCAAGTTGCAGTCTAAGTTCTTTGCCCACAGGCAGCTCGCCTTGCCTAGGGGCCCCAGGTTGTGCTGGCATGGAGGCACAGGGTATGTGTACAAAGCATTTTCCAGAACAGGAGGCACCTCTGAGCCCTCACTTGGCTAGAGCCAGCACCTGGCTGTTTCTTGCACCTTCCCCATGGGCTGCAGGCAGGCAGGGTCGGCTCCTACACTCCCAGCTGCTGAATGATGCTGGCCTGAAAGTTGGCCTCATCCTGGGGGGTCCCCAAAGGACCCAGCCAGAACCAGGTGGACCGTGGCTATGAGATGGAGCAGGCTGGAGGTTTCCAAACACCTCTGGGGACATCAAAAATGAAGTCAGGCCAACAAGCTCAATAGAGTAAGGGCATTTCAGATGCTTTCAAGCCCAGAGCAATACCCCCCATCCTACCTCCCAAGAAGACAAGCTCAGTCCTGTGACTACCATCATGTGCTCCCTGGTAGATCATGCCAAGAAGTGAGGGTGTCACAGGGTTGCTCTGCCCAAGTTAGACAGTCCAAGGTCAGTCTACCACGCAGACCTTAGCCTGTAAGCATGCTTAGCAAATCTGCTCTTGCCTGGCCCCCACTGGCCTGGTCAACACGGCCAAAAGATAAGAACAGTTTAGACTTTTGAAGGCAGTTCAGCAGCAAGACAGGCAATGTGTTTCTGCCCTGCCCTACCTTAGCTGACCTGACTGGGGATTGTCCCTGGAATTCTTCAGATGAAGGCTCACGGGGAAGAGGTCATATTGACCAAAGCATCAAGGCAGCCTTAGAAATGACCATCTACCTATAAGATCAGACACACTGGTACCAGGCAATGGGCATCTGACTAAATAGCCTTGCCTACACGGGAAAAGTAAACTTTGTAAGTTGCCTGTATAAATGTCCAGCAGCAGCCACTGGCCTGACTAAAGCAGCAGGAACTCTGGGCTGGGGAGAGGGCTCCTGTCCTTCCAGAAAGTGAGGCTGTGTTCTACTAAGAATGTGCCCAGCAGGGCCTCGGGCCCCAGTGCAGTCTGCCGGACTGTGCTCCAGGCCCCCCAGTGTGGAGCAGCCCAGGGCCAGACCAGCTCCCTGAGGGATCGCTCAAAACTCAGAGATGTTTCTAGAATCAGTGAACATAGGAGACAAGTCCCAGCGGCTTTTTCCTCTGGTGGGATTGCTGGTGTGTTCAAACTACCTCACCAACAGGGCACTGAAGTAGGATTCTGCCACCTGTCTGGCCACTGGGCTTGTTGTGGAAAGTTGATGTTTTCCTAAAATATACCCTCTTCCACTCAGCTCCCAATGCAGGGGCTGCAAAAGCCATGGCTAGGAAGCCCTTCCAGAAGCTAGAATGGATTGCAGGTTTATCTTTGGGCCTTGCAGAATATATTGGAGGAAGGTGTTCCAGCAAGGTCCAGGAGCCAGAAAAACTGGCTGGGGTGGGGGTGTGGGGTCAGGGAGAGGACAGTGTGCTCCCAGCCTCCAAAGGGGCTGGCTGAGTTGAGTATGTAGCACAGACCATGTGTGGCCTAGTTGAATAGTGGCCAAATGAATCCCTGATAACTCACCACAGGACCCTCTAAAGAGAGGCCTGTGCTTGTGTAACCATGGCAACGGCAGACGCCAGCAGCCTACTCATTAGTACCACCCAGTGATAAGGCATCCCCTGGGCACAACCCTGGGGCCATAAAGTAGCAAAGTAGCAAATGTAGCAATAAGGGGCCCAGGGCTGTAAAGAGACAGGGTCCAAATGACCCCACCTCAGCCCTCTCCCCAGCCCCAACAAGGGCTCAAGCCAACTGTCAGCTGTCCGGGGAAGGAGGCGCTCCATGTCGAGGGCTCCTGTTATATTCTATGCCCACTCACTGCATGATCACGGACACGTCAGAATGGCCTTCTCATAGTGCATGTGGTTCTTACTAGTTTATTTTTCTGGAATTTGGGGATTGGACCCCAGAACCAAACATGCTGGTACAGTCTGAAAATAAATGACTTGAACCCACTGTAATCTAACAAATGCTGTGTGACTCCTTGGCTTGGGGGTTTCTTGGGCAGGATTTTCCACTAGGAAAATGTCTATCATCACACGGCACTCCCCACTCCCACGCCACTAAAACACACACTCAGATACACACACACACACACACACATACGCACACAGACTTTCGCCCTCCATTCCCAAACAGGACCTAGATGGTTCAGGAAAGTCAGCTTTCTGGGGTGTGAGATCCACTCTGGGGGATTGAGACAGTGGTGTCACCAGAGGTTGAAGTCCCTGACTCTACCCAGGTCTCCTAGCTGAGGTCTTCATGTCCATTTTCTGTGCTCAGCCACAAAGCCCAGAGGCCTGACCAGCATCAGCAGTGGGCAGACATCACTCTGATGCTGCTGAATCAAGTCCCAAGGTGGAAGTCTGCTGCGTACAAACAGCACTCCTTACAGGGAGTCATGGTTTCCTGAGAGATAGACAATCTCATCTCCCACTAACACCAACGCAGGCGACTGTGCGAGCCTGGAAGTCAGGCTGACGAGAGGAGGAAGAGAACACGGGGGAAGGAACCACACGACTGTCAATGCCTCTGTTAACAACGGGGCTGACACCCTGCAGCTTGCTTCAGTAGCAGAAATGTTCTCCCCAAAGTAGAAATGATCTCAGAGGCCTGGGAAGAGGTTCTCAGTCACACTTGCCTGGGAAACAACTTGTCTCCCAGCCCCTGGCCACCCCCAGAGCAGGATTTCCTGTCCCGAGAGGTCAAAGTCAAGGTCACAGCTGCCACAGTGCCCAGAGTGTCATGTCCACAGCATATCCCGCTGTCCGGTCCTGGCCCACCACGAAAGAGCCATGCTTCCCTGTCTTCTTTGATCATGGCCACCACCTCCAGGGACCCTGGAGCTCCTCCTACCAGCTGAGCCATCTGGCTTGTTTCCAGAGTCTTTGTTTAGCAAGCTGGCACTGTGCACGCGAGTTCTGCTGACCACTGAGAGCTGATCTGCGGCAGGGCCAGCGTGGAGGTGGGGATGTAGCGCTGCCAGCTCTAGCACCGAGTGCTCTGCTCACCCAAGAATGTCTGACACCCCTCCCAACTGCATCCTCCTCTCAAAAAGACTCTGCCCTCTTTTGGAGACTTCCAGCATGAAGGGCATGAGACTGTCCCTTCCCTTGGAGCCAGCTTCTCAGGACTGGCCTGGCAAAGGGCAGCCTCCAACACGGAGGCTGAGCAAGGCAAGCAGGAGACCCTCTGTGGGGCACATCCCTCTGGGTGCGGAGTTCTGCTGGCTCGCTTTCCCTCAGTCTTCCTTCCCTGGCAGATGCTCCAGCCTGAGCTCCTGACTCTCCTTAGGGGACTTCCAATGCCCATGGCTGGGCCCCTTGGCCTGCACCAAGCCACAGTGCTCAAGTGGGGGCTACAGTATCTCATACATGGAGGGGCAGGCCTGCTGAGGCAAGGTGAGGCTGCAGGTCTGGCTCATGTTAAAGGACTCAGGTGGAAAATGCAGCTTGGCATGAGCTCCACTGGGAGCAGAGCTCTGTTATGCTCCTGATCCCTTATAGCACAGGCTCTGCCTGCTCAGAACCAGGGCCTAGCCTGGCCAGGTCTGGCTTATTTCAGTGGACAAAACAGAGAAACAGCACTTGATTGGAGAGGCCCAGCCACACACCTCAGTGTAAGTCCTAGATTCCGCAACTAAAACAGGGGTAAGAATTTCAAAATCTTATGGTTGTTGTAAATTAACACAGAAGGCTAGCCTGTGCCTGGCAAACAGTAAGTGCTCATGCAATGAGTGTGGGGTCAGCTATGGCCGCAGCTGAGACAGTCACTGAGAGGCCATGAATCCCAGCAAATCCCTGCTGGGCAGCTTTCCCCTGCACCTGGCCCCTGAGCACCAACCCCTGAGCATCTCTCTCACTGTGACTGGCCACTCACTCTCTTCCCAGCTCAGCCTGGTCCCCTCACTACATGTCCCTAGCATGGCCTCAATCAGTAATCCTGCTTAGGCCTCCGTAAACAGCAGAGCAGAGACTAAGGGTCTCTTCCTTCAGATGCCGGATGGAAAACGGAAGCAGAAGTCTGTACTCTCCATTGAGATTCCACTCTGTCTGATAGGCTCCCCTTGGCCACTTTGTGGGGATATGGATTCTGAGCTCTTGTTTAGAAATATTCCGTCCAGGGCCAGGGACTCAGCCCTCAGACCTGGCGTGGCATGGGTGAGGGGCTGGGCATGTCCTCGAGCACAGGGACATGAGCACCCTCACAGAAGGCGAAGCCTCACCCCTAATATGGACAATCAGGAAAATGAAGCCTCTATTTCCTCCCTTCCTCATGACATCATGGAAAGACTGTTTTTGATTGGAGTAAGAGGACTCAGGGAGAAAAGTTTTAAGAAGAGACAAGGCCCTAGATAGCTCTCCCTTCTGCCCAGCCCCTTGATGGTACCCTCAGTAGAGAATCAGTGACAATTAGCACGGAGAGGAGTATTAAGGGTTCTCTGGTCCAATAGTGAATGTGTGTGGCTTACATTTTTCTTTTGTTTGTTAAGGTATCATTTACAAACAGTAAAAGCTATTCTTTTTAGATAGAGCATTATGGATTTTGGCACAGTGAGGCAACCACCACCACAAATCAAGATAAAAAATAATCCTATCACTCCCTCCCCAAAGTTTCCTCCTACCACTCATGGTTGATCCCCTCTCCTCAATGCCCTGTTCCTGTCAGCTGTTGACTTGTGTTTTGACCCTGTAGTTGTGCCTTTTTCAGAAAATCACTTGAGGGAATCACCCAGCACATGGCCTTTGAATCTGGCTTCTCTCCCCAGCACAACACACACGGCTGCCTATGTGGGTAGCACGTTCCTCCATGTTTTTTTTTTTTATCCATAAAGAAACCAAGGCCCAGATGGGAGGTGGGGGAGCGGGGCCTGGAGCCCACCCAGCTCCTCAGGCCTGTTGGTCTTACTTCTTCAGTAAAAAGTCACCTTTTGAAACCCCCACATTCATGAGCCCTTGATGCAAAAAGCAGATGATCGCAGAACCCACACACTGAAGAGAATGCACAACTGCCCATCTCACAACATCTCTGTCCTGGGAAACAGAGGGAAGCAATGGTGCATGTCAGAGCAAGTCATGCATTCCTTCAATTAGCAGCTAGTGCTTTGTACACCTGCCAGTACTCTGGAGCAATCGTGCCTTCTGCAATCAGATCAACATGGATGAAGAAAACAATAAACACTGCCTAGAAGCAAAGTGCTGGAACAGACCCCAGGGAATAAGGAGTCTAGGGTAGAGGGATGCACCCATGAATACCAGGTCAAGTGGAGGAGATGGGCCGGGGGTTCGCTCAGTTAGAAATCTCAAACCCCACAAGTTCCAAATCATTAGTTTTTTAAGCATCATTATGAATTCATGAATGTAAATGTATTTGATATATTTCAACCCTGCACATTTATTATCCTTATTGATGTATAAAGAGCCCTATTTTTGGCCAGTGAGAGCCTCTTCAAGTTGACTCCTGAGTCCCTTAGACATGATCTTAGTAGTGTTTGATAGATTCACTGCTATCTGTTATGACAATGTAATCCAGAATCATCTTGTACATTTCCTGCCTCGTACCTGAGTTCCAAGTGAGTTAAAGTCTAATGAATGTGTTGCTATAAACTTAGGGGGGCCTGTGATAAATTTTGCCTGTGTAAACTGAATCTCCCATGCCTCCAAAATATCAGAATTTAAAAATTCCCATAACAATCAAACAGCTCAGAGCATTCATTCTACAGAATAGGAAACAAAAGCCCAGAAATATCCAGCGATTTATATATGGTTCACAGAACTATGACAGGGATAGAGGGAGGAGGAAGGAAGGGAGCGAGCTGTAGGCCAGGAACAAGTTTAAGTCAGTTTTTCTAAGTCACCAAGAGAACAGGGCTGGTTCCTAGAGATAGCAGAAGAAGGAAGCCACAGAGGACTTCGGAATCCCGCTTAGTACAAAGATAGGGTCAGCAAGTGTCAGGCACCCCAGAGCAAGTGGTCCATTTCAGCCATCTCTGCCCATTCTGGGAGTTCAAGTTTTTGAGCCCCCCTTGTAGGGAACTAATTAAATTAGGTAGATTAGTGGTCTTCAGGATAGGAGATCCACCCAGCACACTCTCTTACATCCAATATTAGACTTTTATTAGAAGTTTCCCAAGGCTTTAAGCTCTGGGAACATTTGGAGTCAGAAGACTCAGGTTCTGGTGTTGGATCTGCCATCATTGGCCACATGGCCCTAGGCAGTGTGGACACCCAGTTCACCTGGAGCAAAAGTTAAAAATAAAGAGTGGGTCTCCCCTGTGGCACAGTGGGTTGAGCACAGCGCTGTGAAGCTGTCTGCAGACTCTGCAATGCAGGTTCAATACCCAGCCTGCCAGGGAGATACCCACACGGTGCAGCAGACCTCTCCCATCTCACCCGCTGCTCCCCTCAACAGTGTTTTTGGTCCATCTGCCTGTTATGCTCCCTGCTCTGTCTCTGGTGAATCCTCTCACCCTCTCACACCTCGGGCCTGTACCCCAGCTCTTGTATAAATAAATAAATCTTTTTTAAAAAATAAAAAATAAAGAGTGCCAGGCCTGACCCTCAGAGTTTCCAAGTCAGGAAAGTTGAGATGATTCCCAGGAAACTCTATTTTCAATAAGTAGTCCCATCTGCACCACAAAGGAAAGCTATCAACAAAATGAAAAGAAACCCTACCAAAAAGGAGAAAATATTTGCAAATCATCTAATCTGACAAGGGGTTAGTATTAAAAATATGTTAAGAACTCATGCAACTCAATGAACAAAAAATAGAAAAAACAATTCATTAAAAAATGGCCAGAGGACCAGAACAGACATTTTTCCAAAGAAGACTTATAAATGGTCAACAGGTATGGGAAAAGGTGCTGAATAACTAATCATCAGGGAAATGTAAATAAAACCCACAAGGAGATATCACCTCACACCTATTGGCATGGCTATCATAAAAAAAAAAAAAAAGATATAACTAGTTTTGGCAAAGATATGGAAAAAAGGAAAGCTTTGGGTACTGTTAGTGGTAATGTGAATTGGTACAGGGACTATGGAAAACAGTATGGCTGTTCCTCAGAGGTTTAAAGCTAGAATGACCACAATGTTCTGCAATTCCACTTCAGGCCATATATCCACAGGAAACAAAATCACTATACGGAAAAAGATATCTGCACCCGTGTACTCATTGCAGCATTATTTACAATAGCTAAGACATTAACAGATTAATGGAGACATATCCATCGATAGACAAATGGGACAATAAAAATGTGATATATATATCTTTAATGGAATATTATATAGCCATAAAAAGAAGGAAATCTTGTCATTCCTGACATGATGGACCTCGACAACATTATGTTAAGTAAAAATAAGACAAAGGCAAATACTGTATGATTTCACTTATTTGTGGTATCTTAAAAAAAATTAATTCATAGAACTAGAGCAGATTAGTGGTTTCCAGAGGCAACCACCAACCAGAGCAGATGGGGGAAATGGATGAAACAGAAGTGATCATGGCACTTCTCACTCCAAAGCCCTTTGCACTAAAACTCACAATTATATTCAGAATTCTAGATATATGTAAGCCAGGGGAATATAATGATGGCTATAGTTAAAAATACTATACTGCATATTTGAAAGTTGCTAAGAAAGTAAATCTCAAAAGTTCCCATCACAAGAAAAAATTGATACGGTGTATGGTGATGATATTAATTAAACTTAACGTGGTAAACATTTTGCAAATACATATATCACATCATTATGTTGTACACTCTAGCCAATGCAATATGTCGATTAAATCTTAATGAAACTAAAAAAATTCAGTAATCCTAGGTGATTCAGAAACACAAACACAGTCAGATGGGAACCACTAGGCCAGATGATTTCTACATTGTCTTTCCATCTAAGAACTCTATGGGAAGAGGGTTTGATGTCCAAGAGACATAGAACACCTGCCCACCTCTTCTCCAACCAAAGATGCCCACCTCCATCTTCCCCAGAGTAAAGGGAACTGACACCTGTGCTCTGCGGTCTGGCTGCCCCCAGAATTTCCCTAAACTTCCCCTCCGCTGGCTTTCTGCTTGCCACTCTCACAAGAAACTAATCCTGACATTAAAGCACTGCATGTATGCATGCACAAACGTATGCACAGAGACACACAGACACACACAGGACTGTGGACTAATCTACCAAGTAGTTTAATGCTTCTATTCCTGCAGGACTTTGCCAGAGTGAACTCACTGGGCCTGCAGATGATGCACCAAGTCAGAAACAAAGGAAAACTTTGGGATCAAAACAAAGATAAATTACAAATTGGATCACTGGCACTTCTCTTGCTGTGCTGTGGAGGCATGCTGTTAGCTGTCTGGACATGCCCAGTCGCTGGCAGCACACATGCATGCACACATGCACACACACCAGCCACAAGGCCCTTCCCTGGCCAGCCACAATGCAGAGGTGACCTTGATACTTCTCACTCCTAAGCTTCAGAGCGCTATACTCAAGCCTGTGCTCAGGATTCTGAGCTTGGGACAGGAAAAACAAACTTTCCCTTTGGCTCTCCCACATGCTGCCAGCTGGTGAGCCCACAGAACTTCTGCCAATTCACTACACAGCATTCTGTACCACCCCAACCCCCACCCCCTCCTGTGCCCTCCATGGCCCAGCCCGGTGTTATGGCAGAATAGGAATGACCACCCAATAACTGGCCCCACAAAGAAGGAGGAACTTGGAGGAGGGCATCTCCCCCAAAGTAGATAGGTTGGAATGAAGCAGACAAATAACTGGCCCTGGGGCCGGTCTGGTGGGTGGCATATCCTCGGAAAAGTAAGTCTACAAATGTTTACTGGGATCAGCCATGTGGTGGGTATTGTGGCAGCTGCCAAGCTCATAGAACTGAGTAGAAGTGGTTCTTGTGCTCAAAGACCACAACTTCCAGTAGAAGACACAGGTCTGAACCAACCAATTAGGACACAGTTGGGCATGCCTGCCTCCACCTTCACCCAGAAGGTGAAATATCTGGATGAGCATATCTCTGCCACCTCCATCACTTCTGGAAACAAAAGCCAGTCCTTTCAGAAGCTTGCTGTGTGTGGCAGTCTGTGCACCCCTGTGTCCCCCTGGGCTGGATGAATTCTGCTCTCTGGCCTTATTCCCCTCTGTCCTGTGCCTCTCTGGGAAAGTATCCTGGGGCGACTCGGGACTCCCTATCCTGGTCTTCAAAGGCCATAACATAGGGCTGCCAATGATGAAGTTGTTCCTTTGATTTTTTGGTCATTGGACCCCACAGTAAGGTTCAAGGTGAACAGCCTCATACCGAATTCCAATCTCCATGAACCCAGGTGAAAGGCTCTCCATTGCTTGCAGCTCACCGGTCTCTGTTTCCCTTCCTTTCCACACGAACAGCACAGATTTGATTCTCCCAGTGTCTCTCTTCAGGATGTTTCCTACAGGCCCTACAAAACCAGTCTGGATATCTCTGCTCTCCCCGTAAAGATGGGCACACATGGACTCACCACACAAGGTGTTCCCCACAACAAAACAAGATGGTGTTCTTCCCGTCCCTCCCAAAGTGCATACATCATTTTCATTGAATAGCGTTGGCCTGTAATGTGCACCAGGATAGAATAAATGAGGCCCGTGTATAGCGGAAGGACCCAGCTCTCCAACACACCATGATGTCATTCCTTTAATACACTATTAAAGCAGCAGACAGATCACAGTCTGTCATCTCAGAGTGCTTTGTGCACCTTGAAGCATAAACCTTTTTGTCTGTTTTAACCATTCAGAACAGAACTTTTTGCAACAATGTCATCTAAACCAATTTTTTTTTTTTATAGAGGCATGTTTTGTTTATTTATTTATTTGTTTGTCTATTTGTCTGCTTGTTTATACATGCACTGGGTACAGTCAGAAGCGCGGGAGGGTGAGAGAATTCACCAGAGCCAGAGCGAGGAGCAGAGCAGGCAGAAGCGAAGTACACTGCTGAGGGGAGCAGCGGGCGGCAGGAGAGGTCTGCGCCATGTGGGACCCTCCTCCGGTGGCCGGGGAGCAGCCGGGGATCGAACCGGTGCTGCAGAGGCCGCAGGCAGCTTTGCAACCCAGCGCTCAACCGCTGCGCCACTGGGGAGGCCCAACAATGTCATCTAAATGAGGCTCCATGGGTTCTGTTTCCCGAGGTGGTGGTGTCCTTGGAGCTGGGCTGCAGGCTCATGAGGTATGGATTTGGAGAGCTGGAGTCTGGCTCTTCTCTTCCTCACCATCAGACCGTCTCAGCATGGTGGGCCCAACTACCCTTTCCCAGGTGTCCAGTACCTGCCACCTGCTGTCCACTATCTCTTGCAAAAAAAAAAAAAATCATGATTTTCAGAGATCTGAAATTAAGCAGATTTCATCACTATATTAATTTACACCAAATTCTAAGTCTGGGCTCCAATTTGAGAGCCAATGGCTCTGAAATTTCTTGTGCCTTCCAGGTGAAATAAATACAAGGGCTTGGTGAAAGCATTTGCCTCTGTTCAGCGAACTTGATTCTTTTACTCTGGAACTACTGGCGCCATCTGAATAGGAAAACTGCTGGTAGGTGGCCCCCAGATTTACAAGACTGAACCCCCATTTTGTTTATTAAAGTTATCTTCATGCATATCTTCCCTGAAGCCCCCAACAGGGCCTATAAGAGGCAGGTATACGGTTTGATACTAACAGAGGCCTAGTCTGTCTTTCACTCAGGAGTGATACCAGTTTAATCAATAACTTTGTCTTGTCCTGAATTCTCTATTTATATCCTTGTGAAGTTCACATCTATGTGACAAATTTCTGAGCAAACTCACTGAAAGTCTGAAATATCACCTGCTCGAAGTGGCCCACTGTGCCTAAACTCCGGAGATCTGAGCAAAACCTCTCAAACGATAAACAATCACCAGCTCCCGGCTCCTGCCCTTACCTCCGCCTCTCCTACCTTCCCTGCGTCTCTGGTTGGTTGGTCCCTTTCTATTCCACTTCTGAAAAGCACACACATTTGGTACAGCTCCGTTTTTGCCGTAGCAAGTAGCTGAAATGCCACCAGGAAACATCAAGATGAGTATAATTTAAAGAAAGCTGGGTTAGGGTGCCCAGGTAAGTCACACAAACATTTCCAGGGACAAGTGTTGGCACATCGCACTCCTGTCTGGACCACGGCCCTGAGCTCCAGGCACACGTGCCCCAGGACACACACCCCCGCCCATGCAGAGAGGTGACTGATATCTGCGGGTCCTTGGAAGGAGCCCTGTGCAGCCCCCATCACAGAGAGCCACTCCCTCGTGTCACCAAGTTGCTATTTCCAGGTCTGAGGGACACAGGAACAGCTTGGGTTAGAGTCACCTAACTTGGACCAGCAGCGCCTTAACAGATAAACATTGCTCTGGGGAGGGAATCACAGCTCACTGTAAATAGACAAAGGAGTTGAAGTGGGTCACCTTCAAGGGAAGCACAGAGGCCACAGAAGTATCCTGGGAATTGGCGCAGGATAATACTTTCCTTCCCCGGCAGGGGTTAGAACTCTTGACCTCTTCGCTGCCCAGGTCCTTATAGTCAAATGCTGAGATTAGCTTCACCTTACAGCTGGGCCAGACAGCCTTGCCTTCCTTTCTCCTCAACCCAGAACACCCAATCTATCTGACCATTAGAACTTAATTCCTACTAATTTCCTCATATTTACTAATACCATAAAGGAAATGCTCTTGGAAGTTTCTCTCAAATGGAAAGGACTTCGCTGTCTTCTGGGACAAGCTTACGCCCACCTCTCCCCTTAAGACATGCCTTCCCAGGGCCCTTCCCAGTGGCTCAGCGGGTTGAACGAAGCGCTGTGAATCTGTTCACAGCCTCTGCAGCATGGGTTCAATTCCCGGCCAGCCAGGGTGAAACACACATGGTGCGGCAGACCTCTCCTGTCTCGCCCGCTGCTGTCCTCAGCAGTGTCTTCGGTCCGTCTGCCTGTTCTGCTCCCTGCTCTATTTCTGGTGAATTCTCTCACCCTCCCGTACCTCTGACTGTACCCTAGCTCTTGTATAAATAAATAAATCTTAAAAAAAAAAAAAAGACATGCCTTCCTTGGTTGGTACTGGCCGGCCAGCCCATCGCCTAACTCCTCGGAGTCAACCTCTCATCCTCCACCTGCAGCTGCCTCGCCCCCTGACATGGAATCCTGTGAATTCTGCTTCTCTCTGTTTTTACTGTCTCTGCCTCAGTGGAGGAAGCACTTGACCTTGACTGTTTGCACTAACATCCCTGTCTCTGGTCAAAAACCTCCTGCACTATAAAAAATTTCCATTTCCTACTTAACATATCTCAACAGCTCTGTTCTGCTCCCCACTCTGTCTCTGGTGAATTCTCTCACCCTCCCGCACCTCCATCTGAATTCACCAGTCCAATCCTCCAAACGATGTGGCGGGCACTGTGGCCTGGCAGGCTGGTGTTGAAGGTATGAAGGTGGATGCAGGCTGAGTCTGCACCCTTGAAGATCTCACAGGAGGGTGCCCACAGGATAGGCACATAAATGAAAGTGGCTTCACATGAAAAGTGACAAAGTCTCTATAAGACATTTGGGGTTCCAGGGTCAGGGGTTGGGAGAAGCTACAGAAGACTGGTGGCATTTGAGTTGAGGCTTAGCAGGTAGAGTTAGACATTGGTCAAGTGGACACTGATGAAAGGGATACAAATAGATCTTTTAAGAACAGGAAATAACTTGGAAAAGACAAGAAATTATAGAAGCCCTTGAGTGTTTCAGTGCCTCCAAATGCATCATCGTTGTCCCTGGCCATCACTGTCACTTGCCACCAGTCACTTGCAAAAGACCGTCAAATTAGACCAACAAGCAGCACTCTGTCCTGGCTGTTACACCAGGCAGAAACCAGCCATCCAAACAGCAAACTGAATTCAGAATGCACCCCCTTCCTATAACTCTACTAAGGGCATATGGAAGGGTGGAAATGGGAGCCAATATCCAGCCCTGCTGCCCAGTGACCGCAAGGAGAAGGCTTGGGGACCAGTCTTCAGTGGCATCGCTCCCGGGATGAGGCACCCCATGGCCTGCAGGTAACAGACCCAGTGATGATGACCAGCCCAAGGAGACTCATCCTTTAGAATGCTGGCTGCTTGGCACTGACCACAGGAGACCAGCAAGCTACAAAAAAGGACACTGCCCTTGGCCACAAAGTACTCACATCTCGGTGCATGGATGAGACCCCATCAGAGCAACCGGTGAGCCTGGGAGCATACAGCAAAGCACCTAGCCTTGGGTCATAGTGAGCTCTGCAGACAGTAAAGGTCAGATCAATGTGGGCTGGGGTCTTCAGAGATGGGTTCCAGGTAGGGCGTGAGCTGAATCCCTGGAGGTTGTGTGGGATTTGGATAATAAAAAAGAGGCACAAATTGGGGAACACTAGGCCAAGGAATAAGCCAGGATGCCTAGCCCCTCAGGACGGGAAGATGTCTTGACCCTCATCCATCACAACTCTTAGTCACTGCAATGCCCTCCTGCCCTGCCTTGGCCATTTGTCTCTTCACTGGGTGCTTTGGGGCAAAAGAAGGCCATAGAATGGAGGTAGCATGTGGCAGACACAAATTCCTCTCTATGCAACCTCTCCAAAGAATGACACTTTCTCCAAGAGGCCAGCATCCTGTATCTTAAAACATCCTGCCTGGGAGCCCAGGGAGCACCCTTCCCTCTAACCCGGTATCTCTGCAAAAATGTCATCCCCACCCAGGGTGACAGCCTTGCCCTGCAGGACAGAAGCAATCAGCCTCCATCCTCACATCCATATTCATGGGAATTGTTCCTGCTCTGACCTGTAGCCCCCTGTGAGATGTCAGCCTGGGAGCTGGGGCTGATGATCCCCAGAAGTGCACTTCAGGAATTAACCCACAGTCATCTGCCTCTCCTCCAAGTAACTCGGGCCCTGGGAGGAATAAACAGCTGTTGTCACTGCAGCCCCAGAGAAGCATTGAAATCGGGCAAGGAGTGAGGGAGGCAGGCCTGCCCTGGAAGGGAGATGACATCTTCCAGAGCCAAGGCTGCTCCTGAGAGTATTTGAAGGTTATTAGTGTGGCTGTAATCAGGCCATTAGCCAAATGCAGGTGGAGAATGAAGTGGCTTTGAAATTGCTTTCCAGAGAAAGCAGAGCCCGTGTTGGTATAATCTATGCATATGATTTCTTTCAAGTAGCTCTTCGGCTTCCGACGTGGTGGAGAAGCTAGAACTCAGGTCTCCAGTTAACCACAGTCAGAAATGCCTACTTTACTGGCTTTCACAGGGGAGCAGATTCGCCAGCCAAAGCTGTGCCCTTGACCTGAGCATTGACCTATGTGGGCACTCACACACCATGGACCTCCTTCCGTTATTCCAAGTCAGGGTCTAAAGACCCAACTGGCTCATAAACACCTCTTTTAAGATCGCAGGCAGGTGACATCATGCTACATCCCAACATGGGCAGTATCAGGGCCCAGTGTGGCCCTCCCAATCCCTTCAGGCTTCCCAGGGGGCCCCACAGCAGTCTCGGGTCAAGGAGCAGCTTCTTGATGTCAGAGGGGTCTTCAGAGTTCCCTGTAGATGAAGCCTCCTGCCCAGGCCCTTCTGAGCTTAGCAGATCCAGGTCTTCCTCTAAGGGGCTCCCACCTGCCCCTCCAGGGGGAGGAGGAACATTGATGTTCCCCATCCATCCATTTCCCCAAACCTAAAATTTGAGTCTCATTCTTCCCTTCTCCCCCTCCACATCCAATCAGTTACAGACTCTAGAGCTCTTCGGCCCAGCCACTCTCCTCCCTCCTCTCCACTTGTTTCTGGCACCACCCGAGCAGCCTAGCCAGGCCCGCTCCAAGCCACTGCCCCACTGCAGCCAACATCCTGTCCCTGAAGGTTCAGGTCTGAGCCTCTGAAGCCTCTGATCATCCTCCCTCACCCTTGCTGTCTTCAGGAGGGTGCCCCAATGCCTCATGGCACCCTTGTACCTCCACCAGCCTCTTTTGGGGCCGTATTGCCACAGCTCATGGTGCCCCGGTGATTCCGAATTCTCTCACTAACAGGAAGCCTTCACACACACTGGCGGCTGCCTTTGCCTTTGCCTTTCCCTCCCATACTTGAAGAAGTCCTGTTCCTCCTTCAGACGTGGGCTCAGGCTTCACCCCTCTCCAAGAAGTTTGGGATAAGGGCCCCTCTTTGTGGGATTATTACAGTGTATTAGCTGTGCATCTCCACTGCCTGGCTCTGGGTTCTCTCAAGGAAAGGATGCTGTTGTAGTCAACTTTGGCTCCCCTGTGCCTATTATGTCACCTATGAAAGCACTTCAACAGTATCAAATGATGGCTTTCATAAAAGAACAAATAAAATAGTGGCAGGGGCACAAATCATCCAATGACCTGACGAACCAGTAGCTTGGGGTGAATGTAATTGAGGATTAAGAAGACAGAATCACAAGTGCAAATCTCACACGAAGAACTTAGAAATGTCTCCCCGTGGAGTACATTCCTGTGGCTTCAACTCAGTTTTCCCTACGCTTGTGACCCGTGTGTTCCGGCCAATAGACCATTCAATTGAATGTGTTGATTCTTGGTTCCATGAGTCTGCTCTCGCTGACCCCAGGGGACTCGTTCGGTAATTAGCACCTAGTGTAGCCCAGCTAGGTGCTGGATGAATGACTTGGCTGTACTACAAGGACTAGAAGCATAACCATGCCCACCCCCACCTTGCCATGGGAACTAGGATGTGCCAGGAAGCTCTTTTCAAATCTGCGTTGGGTAAAATCACCTTTGACGTATTAGTCCAGTCTCTTCACAATAGATTAGTGGGAGTGATGCCAGAATAGACTTCTGAACAAGTGTTTGCTGGTTCCATGCATGCACGATTGAAGGAAGGCCGAGAAAATTGTAACCTGACCGACTAGTCAGTAGAAACTGTATTCCTCTAGCTCAGCCTACCTCTTGGGCCAGTTTTTCTGTTAGTCCTCCTTGGTGCCCCCCAGGCCTCCCCAGTTCTCTTTTACAAGCTGGCAGATGTGTTTGATGCAGTACTGGCAAAATGACATACAGATGGTCACCCATATGGTGCCAGTTTGGATCTGACTCCTAGAGAAAATTCTGGAAGCCTGATCAGCTCTGAAAGATAACCACCAGTTTTATACACTGGATCCAAAGCTGACTGCTCATGGTGGGGTGGGGTGAGGGGACATGCAGGTGGGAAGCAGGTGTTTCTCATAAATGGACCACCCTCTGCTAATCACCACCAATCAAGCCAGTGGTGCAGGAGAAAACAAGATGAGAAAGAATCATTATCTAAGGGGCGAAATGAACTGATGGCTACAGAAGCAGTGGATGGGTCCAGATTCCCATAACATAAAAGATCATATTTCAGGCAGGCTTCACTTCAGGGCATGCCAGAAACTTGAAGACAGAGAGTGTGAGAACTTCAGATTTAATTCTGGTTGATGCAGTGCCTGGGGTGTTCGATCTAATAGGGGCCCAAAGCAGCCAAGAACAGATTCATTCGATGTTTATTGAACACCTACCATTTGTCAGGCACTGTTCTGTGTGCCGGAGACAAAATGATGAGCAATTTCCATTGGTCCTTTTAGAAACTGACATCCAGATGGGAGAAGACAGAAGCAAACAAATAAGGAAATGTGAAAAATAAGTATTATGCAGAAAAGGAATTAGGGTGATGTGATAGAGAAGAACTGAGTGGCTACTTTAGGTTCAGACAGTCCTCAGAGAGTCCTCTCTGAAAAGCTAACATTTGAAACTACAATCTGAACTACAAGGAGGAACCAGTTAACCACACAGGTATCAGGAGGAGAGCTATTGCAAAGACCCAAGGAGAGACCAATGGCACTGAAAGGCAGGTAGAACAGCAGTATCCTGTCAGAGGGGACCCTACAGACAACAAAACTCTGGCCATCAGCAGAGGGGTCCAGAAGCTGATCTGGTCACAGGTTGAAAGCAACACACCTGTAGACGAGGGGACCTGGGGAAGGTGGGGTAACAAACTCAACAATACTTACCATTGGGATGCTCAGACTTATAAGAGGGATTTGCACCAAGAGTAGACTTGGCATTGGATCGTGGAGACAGAGAAAAACCACAAGGAATGAATAGATTACATCCTTGTACCAGAGTAACATCCCCGAGAGTATATTAGGACTCTGTGTGGCCACGACAGTCATGGACATAGATTTAACAGAAGCTGAGGGTCAGCCATGGCTGTGTGTTTCTGATAAGCTGTGGGGCTTATCTATGAGAGGCCCACTGTGGTTCACCTAACACAGTGCCAAGTTCCTTCTCACCTGCCCTCCTGCTCTACAGAGCCGGGAACTGAAAACCACTTCCATTTCCAGGTTCCACATGACCTACTTCTCCCCAGCAGACTCACCCATCAGAAAGTGGGGAAATGGAAGAAAGTAATGTAAGGTAGCCCTGTGTTGGGAGACCAGAAGTGGTGACAGTTTGGTTCTTGGGTGAAGCTGTGTTGAAAGTCCTACTACCTGCTCCCTGGCATCAGAGATAATGAAGTGGGCCTACGCATTAGGCATATCTCCTGGCTGGTTTCCTGACTCTTCTGTAGGACTTTGTATTTTGCAATATGTTCCTTTACCCTTAAGCTAGCAACTGAGTAGTACACCCATTTATGAGGAAACCTGCAGATTCTCCTTGGAAAAGGTTCATCCTCGGGGAAGTAGCAACAGAGGCAATCAGCTTAACCCAGCAACAAAGTTCTGTCATCAGAATAATTCTGCCCTTCAGATGTGCTTCCTAGCAGACCCCAAGGCTTCTATCTGAATCCCATAAGGACAGAATTGTCCCGCCTCCCTGGTGGCACAAGGGGTTAAGCCTCAGCACTACGAAGCTATCTGCAGCCACTGCAGCACGCGTTCAATTCCCAGCCAAGGAGCTGACCCACATGGCACAGCAGACCTCTTCCTGTCTTGCCCACTACTCTCCTCGGCAGTGTGTTTCAGTGGATCCACCTGTTCTGCTCCCCACTCTAGTGAATCCTCTCAACGCCCCCACCTCTGGCCTACACCCCAGTTCTTGTATGCATAAGTAAATAAAAATAAATCTTAAAAAAATAAAAAACAGAACTGTCAGTAAAAGTGGAAAGAACTGTTGACTAACATGTGTAAAACACCAAAGGTCAACCAGCCCCGCTGGCCACCATCCCTCAGAGGGAAAGGCTCTATCCCACTTTGCTTCAAATTATTCAGCAGCTTTAGCATCCCAAAAGCTCTACTTAGGGGTCACATCATCACCTACTGAGACATGACAGTCCATCAGATGTCCAGTGGGAGGTTCCAGAACCTGTGGAGCATCGAGCAGGAGCGGTGGCTGCTCTGGAAAAGGGGAGGGCTCATTTGTGAGCTCAGGTGCAGCTCTCCTCGGGGAACCCTAGGACAATGTGGGCAGAGGAACCTATTGAGATGCAGATGTGAGATACTGCCTAGGGACCCCCCATAATATTGGGGGCATGCTTATCTGTGAGGCCTTGTGAAGTACCCTGGGAGTTCCCAGAGTTATTCAGGACTTGTTTGTGAGCTGCTGTGTGGGACTCCCCAGGGGCCCCCATAAATGTTGTTGAGGGTCTCGCATCTGTGAGTGCATGTGAGACAAGCCCCAGGGGATGCAAGAAAGATCTGGGAGGGACTATCACTCATGAGCCCCTGGGAGACCTCCCTGGGAACACCTCTATGTGGGGTGCTTCCTGTGAGAGTATGTGAAGCCCTCCAGGCTCAAATCATTCTGGGGCCCTTTGTAGGGGTTAGACATTCCACATGATCCATTTGAGGCAAGATACAGTGAATTGAGGATTATAACCCCTGTAACATTCTCTTTACCCACAGGCCTAGGAGCATTTTTATATTCATTTTGATTACTGAGAAATGCACCAATTCCAGCCATCCAAACTTATTATTTGGGTCTGGCAATTCTTCTGTTGAGGTTACTTTCAAAACTACTGGCCATTTTGATCCCGTCTCATGAGTTACTCTTAGAATGCAACCTTTTATTCTTCCTTTTTGGGGGGATTCACTCAGTGTTACTCCCTTGCTATATACAAGGAAAAAATGGGAGGTTTCATGAACTGGTTGGCTTGTGTTAGAAAGAAATAGAGAGGGCTCTCAGTTGTTCTAGTATACCCCATTAATCTGGCACCCCACTCTCTGGTCAGCCAGCAGCACATTTCTCTACCCTGCCCCCATCCCCACTCCAACATTGAACACTTCCATTCCTGCAACTTCTTATAGTGTGGGTGCCTCCAAAACCCATTTGAGAACAAGAGATATGAATAAACAATTCACAAGGGAGGAAACACAAATGACTCCTTAACGCTTGGAAAGATGTCCAACCACAGTAATTATTTAAGAAATGAAGCTTCAAACCAAGTTGCTGTTTCCATCCATTAAATTAACATTTTTTTTTTCAAATAAAGATATCCAGAGCTGGCATTGCACTTCTTATGGCAGCACTTTGAAGTGATACAAATTTGGAGAAAGCAATTAGTATTATATACCAAAAGCCCTTAATAAGTTCTGCCCTTGACCTTGTTGCTCTGCTTCTAGAAATTTATCTTACAGAACAAATCAGATTTTGCAAAAGAATATGGTATAGTGCTATTATTAGAGCAATTGCAAAACAAACATGGAAACATAAATGTCCAACAAATAAAGAACTACTGAAAGAAATAATGATATATTGATACATATTTGTAGCAGAATTAACAAATACTGTACAACATGTATTCAAACAAACGATTACATGAAGATTTGCTTATAGTAGAATATTAAATGGGGGAAACATAGGGTTCAAAGACATGCATAAGGACAACCTGACAAAAGACCCGACTCCAAAATACAAAATACAAGACAATCTTACAATACATAAGTTGCTGACCCACTTAAAAAGTGGACAAAAGATTTGAAGTCTCCTCCCAGAGCAAGACATGCACATGGCCAGCAAGCACTGAAATCATGTTCAACATCAGTAGTTATCAGAGAAATGTAAATGAAGTGAGAGAGCACCACACACTCACTAGGATGTATTGTAAAGATGTTGGACAACTGGAACTCTCATTTATTGTAGATGAGAGTTCAAAATAGTCCAGCAACTTTGGAGAACAATTTGGCAGTTTCTCAGAAAGTTAAATATACTCTTACCATGTCAGCTCACAATCCCACTCCTAGGTATTTAACCAAGAGAAATAAAAGTATATGTCACAAAAGTACCTAAATATGAATGCTCATTGGAACTTCATTAAAACTGGTAACAATCCAAATGTAGAGTAATAGAAGACTGGATAAACAAATTATGTCCACCTACATAGAATGGAATATTGCTCAGCAATCCAAAGAACAAACAATCTGGAAGAACCTCAAAAGTATTACAAGTGAAAGGAGTCAGACCAAACATAAACAAATTACATGTTCCATTTATGTAAGATCCCAGAATAGGTAAAAATAGTAGTTACTTGGGGCTGGGTGCAGAAAGGGATGTAAGGTCTGATGGAAAGGAGCACAATGAAAATTTTTGAAGAGAAAATTGTTCTATCTCTTGACTAATGTGAATTTGTTAAAATTCAGTGAATAATACACTTAAAAGGGCATGTTTATTTTATTTATCTCAATGTTTTTGTTTTAAAATTTTTGTATTGAAACTTTCAGTAAAAGGTGGCACATTAACTGTAGGCACTGTTCCAAGACCCCACAAAATAATAGCTAAATTTAAAAAAAGGCAAGTAGGAGGCCCAATTTCAAAAAAACACAGGCAAACTAGAAATCTGATGGAGGAGGAGTGGTAACTGACCCAGTTGGGTAGTGGATCTCTCAACTTAGAGCATGTCCAGTGAGTGATTTGGACAGAAGAAGGTTAGGCACTCAGAAATGCCAGGTGTGAATAGGGCAGGAGTACAGCAAGGGGGTGACGGCAGAAGAATAAATCGAATGTCTGTAGGTGGAACAGCTGTTCCCATATCCTGCCCTAATGCGGCAACAGAAAACAGTCAGGTGTCCCCTACCCCCCCCCCAAATAAAACATCATTGTGCTCCACTTTTACACACACTAGGAGGGGGAGAGAGATTAAAGACCCAGAGAAAATTGCAGGAACACTCCAAGAAAATAAATTTAAAAAGAAAAGATAAGGAAATCAAGTCGGAATCCAGAAACTCCAAATCCAGATGTTAGGTGTTTCAGGGAAAATAGAGAATATAGAAGAAATCATCAAAGAAATAACAAATTTTTCCAGAGCTGAAGGACATGAGCCTGTAGAGTAAAAGGACTCAGACACGCTTAGCACAGTGACTGAGAAATCATTGCACTTGGCACATTACTGCAAAATTTCAGAATACCATGGATAAAAATAAAATCCTAAAAGCATCCAAAGAGGGAAAAATAAGTCACCTACAAGGGAATTGACATCAGCCTGGCCTCAGCCTTCTCATAAGCAATGCAGGGACAATGTCAATGTTCTGAAAGTAAATTACCCTGAACCTAGCATGTTCTATCTAACAAAAGCATCAATTAAAAGTTATGGTGAAATACCACGGGAAAAATGGGGAGGTGGGGGAGAACCTACCATCGCACCATATTTTTGGAAGTTATTTGATGTTCTGCAACCAAACAGAAATCTCGACAAAGGAAAACATGGGATCTGTGAAAAAGATGAGCCACACCAGGGAAAGAGTGGGAGGAAGTCTCAGCTGGGAGGTGCAGCAGGCTCAGGGGCAGGAGTCTGGATTAGAGCAGAACAGAGGCCCCTGGAGGAGGGTCTGGGGGAGAGGGGATGAAACCTGGCTGAAATACCTGGCTGGATGAGGTGAACTAGAACTTTTATAAAGGAAAAGAAAGTAGACAATCAAAACTTAGGCGAAACAGAGAAGATGTTTAGAAGCACGTGCCCTCGAACGCTGCCTGGCTGTGCTACAGGGGTGGTGCGGCAGCTACCATGGCATGCCAGTGTTTACCGAGTCTAAGTTCCAGATGAACTTAGAGGAAAACGGGAAATGGAAAGTGTTGCTGTGGAGAACCGCATGAATGTTGACACTGAAAAAGTACCGTTGATGGAAGTGGATCTGTAGACTATGGGGAAGAGAGCTGGAAAAGATGGAGTGTTAATAGTCTCCCTGTAGAAAGGTGCTGTCAAAATAACTGTAGAAAGCGGATAGAACAAGATTTAAAAGATATGTGTTTCTTATAGTAAAAAGCAACCAGCAGAGGAATTATAACCATGGAGGAGACAGAGACAGAGCGACCTCATCGTCACAGCAGGAAGTCTAGCAGAAAGTCTAACATTGAAGCAGGAAACAGTGGTCAAGACCCATGTCAACTGGCGACCCAGGCTGACATAACCAGCAGAAGAAAACCCCAGAGAGGCTAAAAGCAGCTGCCACTGAGGAGCAGGACTAGGCCTGGGAGGGTGTAAAGGACAGAACCACATTTCATGCTGAGCTCTCCTCTGCTTGCCACTTTTACTTAATCATGTGCACACACAATTTCACTAAAGTTTTTTTTTAAACATTGTAAAAAATTTTACACAGCATATGGCTGCTAATATTGTAAACATATAGAAATAAGTTCACAGGAAAAAAGACTTGAAAGAAATATAGGAGCTCTCTCTGGGTGGAAGTTTATGGTGCTATTTAGTCTCTTTATACCTTAGAGTTTTCTGAATGTCTTACCCTCCACATATGTTATCAGCGATAAAAAAATATATATAAAGAATTAAAGAATATTTGGAGTGAAATGAGGGGAATGAAACTGAATATCAAATCAACTCAATTATTTAAAATAATGTGCTGAAAGTAGAAATAGTCAAGATAATCTTAAGTCCAAGACAAGGATGAATAGCAACAAACACCTGGGATTCTTTACTGTGCAACCACACTTGACTCCAGGAGAACTGGGCTTAATCAGTCTCCCCATGGAGAAGGAAAGAAGAAATAAAAAAAAAAGAGGACCCAGAACTCTCTCTGCAAATGCCCTCCAAGGGGAGAATGAGAAATCACCGGTGTGTTCTCTGGCCAAGTGCACTCACAAGACTTTCTGAAAACCCCCATCAAATTTGCTGGTCTCCAAGAGACTGTCGGCAACAAGAAACATATGGCACAGACATGGATGCACAGTGGTCTGTATTTCAAGCATCAGAAGTTCCTTGGCTGTCCCTGTCGCCACCTGCAATTGCCTAAGACCAAAGTAAATATAACAAGATGTTGAATAGGAAGTTTTGCCTGGGGCATCATGATACAATAACCATGACATTCCAGAATTTGGTGCCAACGATGATGCAAATTTTCAGAAGATCCCAAAATTTGATACAGAACTCAGGCTTCATACCCAAACCCAAAAAGGGGGTATAAAATGATTTGGTTTTAAGAGATTAAAGGGGTGTGGGGCCTCTCTGATGTGCAAGGGGTTAAGCACCACGCTATGAAGCAATCCACAGCCTCTGTAGCCGAGTTCAATCCCTGGCCGGCCAGGGAGCAACCCACATGGCGCAGCAGACCTCTCCTGTCTCTCCCGCTGCTCCCCTCAGCAGTGTACTTCAGTCAATCTGCCTGTTCTGTCCCCCGTTCTGTCTCTGGTGAATCCTCTCACCCCCCGCATCTCTGGCCTGTACCCCAGCTCTTGTATGCATAAATAAATCTTTAAAAAAAAGAGAGATTAAAGGGGAAAGATTTATTTGGGGAAAGAGTCTTGATATGTTGTGAGCATTCTCACTTTCAAGAGGGAGGGTAAGAGGTACCTTTTCCTTATTTCAAGCATAGCAAAAGGGACTTCAGAAGGGTCCTTCAAAAAATTTGATTCATGTCCCCTGTGATTGGGAGGGGGACACAGGAAACCCATGTTGGATTCCAAACCAGGGAGGGATGGACTGGCTAGTTTTCCCCACCATGAATAGAAGATATTCCTGCAGCCTTGGACTGACCTACAAATTCCCAGATATTCCAGTGTTTCCCTCGGCCCAGATGTGAGCCAGTGATGCAAGAGAGAGAAGGTGTGTTCACATTGAAACTTATCCAAGTAGAATCTCCTGGACAGTGAAGAATCCTCACCAGGGAGAAGCTGAAATGATCTCCAGCTGCTCTGAGATGTGGGAAGAGTGTTGTGTGTGCTGGAGGGGAGTCACCCCCCCCCACCCCCAAACCAGGAGAGCTGCAGGGAAGGGCCCCAGGGGAGGAGATCCTCCCAAGGACACAGCCTCACCCAAGAACATCAGACTTCCAATCAAGTAAGAACTTCCTGCCTCACTCCTCTCATTTCCTCTGCCTGCTTCAAGTCAAAGGAATCTGACTGGGGAGCCAGAGGAGAAATCATAAAGAAACCCACTGTCCCCACCCCTGTGCCTTTCCCCACTATCACCAAGCACAGGCTTCCTGCATGTAGTAGCTCCTGCTGTTGAGTTTTGGGGTTTCAGTCATTGCAAGGAGCTGGACATTCCAATTTTTAGGTGAAGACAGTGCTTGGTGACTTGGAGTGGCTGCAGGACTTACCTGAGAGAGGAATGAAAAGCCATGGAACTGCAAAAGTTTTTATCCAGGGCCTCCCCTGGTGGTGCAGCAGTTGAGCACTGGGCTGCGAAGCTGCCCGCAGCCTCTGTAGCACCGGTTCGATCCCCAGCCACCCTGCAAGGGTTCCACATGGTGTGACAGACCTCTCCTGCCACCCGCTGCTCCCCTCAGCAGTGTATTTCATCAGTCTGCCTGCTCTGTTCCCCGCTCTGGCTCTGATGAATTCTTTCACCCTACCGCGCTTCTGACTGTACCCAGTGCTTGTATGAATAAATAAATTAAAAAATCTTTTAAAAAAAAAGTTTTTATCCAGTGGACAGGGAAGAACATCCATCCTTGAATAAATCTGAAAAGGAGGCTGGAAATGAAAATAACACCACTTTGTAATCACATCTCAAGAATACTCATGGTTTAATGTCTAGAATGCTCCCTCTGCCTTGAAATCCACTGCTTCTTGAAAACCAAAGGAGGGAACTCCCCATGGCCAAACTCAGTCCATCCTTTACATAGAGGTATAACCTAACCAATGAAAATGTTAAAAAGGACAAATAAGGTGTTCCCAGAGGATGTGAAGTGACTTGGGAGTACAGGAAACTCTACAAGGGAAGGTAGAGGCCAGTTGAACAGCCATTGCTGTTCTCAGGACCCAGATACTCTGCATCACCAAAACAGGAGTTCCAGAAAGTTCTATCAGCAGCACCAAAAGGAAGTAACCATGGAAAGAAATATAGTTCTGGGAGAAAAGAAGCAGAGAATGATGTTTTGATGAGCACATTCCATAACTAGTAACTTTTACATACATCATGTCATTTAATTTTTGCCATCGTCATGCCAGGTGATGTCATTATCCCCATTTTACAGAGGAAACACTGGGGCTGGTAGAGACTGAATGACTTGTTCTTGGCCATTGTGTGTTTATAGGGCCCATCTCTCTTCCACCTTAGCCAGCAGCCTTTCTATATTGTTAAATATTTATGGAACAATTCCAATGGGCAATGTAATGTGAGGGGCTAGGAGAGGCTTGGCTAATGGGTCTATGAATGATGCCAGAAAGTCGATATAGGAAGACAGTGTGCCAGGTAGGCCAAGCCCCAGAACACAGGCCCCTTTTAAATAAGGGATGTCTGCCCACAGACCCTTGCTGAGAGAAGAAGATCCCAGGCCCCCAGCTACCATGATCATTCACAGGCAGGCCTGTGAAGAGACCTTGTTCAGTCACATTCTCCAGAGAAGTAGAACCTACGGGAGATCAGATGATTAATTGATTGATAGATGATAAATAGATAGATAGATAGATAGATAGATAGATAGATAGATAGATAGATAGATAGATAGATAGACAGACACTGATAGCTTTATTATAAAGAATTGGCTCACACAATTATGGAGACTCAAGAAGTACAAGCTCTGCCGTGAGTAAGCTGGAGGCCCAGGAGAGCCAGCGATGTAGGTCCAGCCCACGGGTCTGATGGGCTGAAGCCCAGGAAGCCAATTGTATAAACTGCAGTCTAAGAGCAGGAAAAAAACTAATGTCCCAGCTCAAGGCATCTGGCAGGTGAGTTTCTTACTTAGTCTTTTGTTCTAGTCAGATCTTTAACTGATTACATAAGGGCTACCTGCAGGAGGAAGGGCACTCTGCCTCACTCAGTTTACTCATTCCAATGTTAACTTCATCAGAAACACCCTCACAGATACACTGGGAATGACTGACCAGATATATCTGGGCACTTGTGGCTCACTCAAGTTGACATTAAAATTAACTATCACGTATCTAGAACAAAAATCTCTACTCAAACAGGAGCAATGGGGATTAACCAGACCAATTAGATTCTCCCCGATATGGGGCAAGAATCAGGAGTAGATGTCAGAAGATAAGCCTAGAGTATGGTAAGCACAAACTAGAGAACGGAAAAGCTCCGTGATAGAGGAAAGATATATCTGCAACAGGGGTGAATTTGTTGATTGGCTGTGGCAGGATCAGCTGAAGTGGAACTAGGAGCCAAATCTCCAAGATGGCAAAAGGGAAAGAATTCTTGCTGCTGAGAAACCAAAAGACTAACTCAGTCCTAACACCTCAACAGAGACTTTGGGTTCCTGAACTGTATTCCAGTATCCAGGAGGCCTAGTGATTTAGCTGTTCTTGCCTTCCCATGAGATCTCCATCTTCTTTTAAAACAGTCATCAGGAAATTATTGTCTTTGGGTCAAATCCAGCCTGTAATTGTCAATAAAGTTTTATTGCAACACAACCACACCGATGCGATTACAATTTTGTTTGTGCCTGCTTTGACAAAGTTGAGTAGCTGTGTCAGAGACCTTATAACCCATAAAGCTTGGAATTTTTACTGTCTGGCTCTTTCCAGAAAAGGTTTGCCTTCAGGTAACATTTATTATTGAATTCTTTCAATATGCCAGACACTTCTTAATGCTTTACTTGCAAAATCTCACCTTGCTTTCACAAAGCCCCTGTGAGATTAATCCGGTTCTCTCATTACTAGAATTTTACAGCTGAGGAAACAAAGGCTTAGAGAGGTTAAGTAACGATTTGATCCAGGTCATATAAAGGAAAATGCACACCAGACAGCCTGATGTAACATGTAAAGGAAATATGTAACATGTAAAGGAAAATGCACTCCAGACAGCCTGATTCTGGAATCTGTTTTTAACTTCTGAAGCGATACTGCCATCCCACCACTAAACAGTGGTCCATGTATCTTCCATGTATCTTCCATGTATCTTCACAGTAAATACCTTGGTACAATAGTGTTTTTGGTTTGTTTGGTTTTTTTTTTAATGCCAGAGACATTAAAAAACAAAAACAAAAAAAGGATTTTTTTTTTTTTTTAACCCAAGAACCATTTTGGGTGGGGTAGATCGGATACTGACGGGCTGATTGTAGGCAGTGACTTGCTGCCACTTGAGTGCCCAGGATCTGGGCAGAGCCGCTCCAAGGGCCGGGGCAGACATGGTGGCATCAGAGAGGCCGGGACCACAGTTGGGGACATCGCTGCCATCTCTACTGTGTTGAGATAAGCACAGGGTCCATTCCTTGCAATCAAAAGCCCAAAATAGACTTTTGGGGAAGATATAAGATGCCACCACCATCACAAATAAAAATAAGATAAACATGTAACTACTAAGGCCAAATTGAAGCAGAAGGAAATAAGGAAATTCAGGAATTGCTCATGGTTTCTGCTTCCCAAAGTTTAACAGTGTAGGTTTTGATAATTGCTTTATGAAGGGATGCATTCCATGAAATAGTTTCTGCTGCTATGGCCCAGGCACCCACCAGTCAGAAGTGAGGTGGGGTCAGAGCAATAAGACAGGGTCCCGGGGCCCCCCTGAGTGGCAGGTATTTACCCTTTGGTGACTGGGTTGTGCAGAGGTGGGAGAGGGTCCTGGGAGGAGCTAAGGATACCGGGGTAGAATGCTGGGGGAGGTGGAGGCAGCAGCCATTTACCAACTGGATGGAAATGCGTCATAATTTTATACACAATATGGTCAGATCTGTGCATCTTAGCTAAACATTAGCTCAGAATGGAAATATCCAGACTCTGACCATACAGAGAATTTAGATTAGCATTTGTCAACCATACCGGATCCTGTGAATCATGCTATATGCTGGCTAAAACTGCGACTTTCCAAGTCTCAAGGCTAGAGGTACTGAGGTCTGTATTTTCACATCTACCTGAGGCAATAATCTAGTCCAGTATTTCCAAACATCTCCAGTGACAAGAAACACATTCCTGGGCTCAGCCCACAACTTCTGAATCAGAGCTTACAAGAGAGAGGCCCTACAATCTTCCCAAATGATGTGCATTTATTAGCCATCTACCAATCCTCATAACAAGGAAGGAATTTGTGAGATAAGTATTTTGACACTTTCTTTACAGAGGAGCCCAGTGCAAGGAAAGTGACTCATCCAGGGTCTAACAACTCAAACACGGTGGAACAAAGACTCAGAGTGGGGCCCTCTGTCCCCAAACACAGGATTCCACTTCCTCTTTCACCAACCACCTCCCCAGCACAAAGGCTGCTGTGATTCAAACACACCTGTAAGAAACAAATACACTTTCCCTTAGTGATCGACTCTAAAGGAAACCAAAAGCCTGCGTCAAAATGTACTGGCAGGCAAACTCCTGCACAGTTCTTTAGTTAATTGCTTCCCCAGCCTTCTAGAAAGATCTTAACAAATTCTATTTATAGGTGACCCAGAGAGCATCAATTCTTTCCTTCTTTGGGCTCCTGAGACCCCTGTCTCAGGCCTCTGAAACTCTGAGGGTGGGCAGAATGGGGATTTTAACACCTTTGCTGGTTACCCAAAAGCCCTGATAACATCACACCATCTTTCTCTGCACTGACTGTGCAGAGACCACTTCCTCTTTCCCCTGAACTGCTTGCATAGTTAAGAGTTAATTACCAACCTCAGTTCTGCTGAATTAATTGCCTCTGCAGCTGACCTCTCCTGTGCGGGCCTGCAGTGGGAATGTGAAGGGAAGGAAGGCGAGTGACCCCTTCTCAGGCAAGGGATTCTTCACGGCAAGGGTATCACACCGTGGAAGGCTGCACGCCTCCTCTTGGGCTCAGCCTATGCCCACACATTTTCCCTTCCACCCTGAAGGCTTAAATCCTTCCAGTGCGTCCAGACCCAATTCTACGGTCAGTAGTCACGCTTGAAAGCTAACCAGAAATAGTGACTGAGTTGCCCTTAACAGCCATATTTTCATAGTCTTTGCTAAGCATGGTGTCTTCTATAAATGATTCATGGGGGAACTCTAAGTGCATTTTATTTTCTAATAACCATCTCTCTCTGCCAGTCCATTATAGATGAACTAAGATACGGAAGAGTGGTGAACCCTTATGAAAGATTACCCCCCGTGTGCCCAAAATGACCACGCTGACCTTAGCAATATTAATCCCTGGCCCAATTTTGCTGAATATGTCATACACATCCTCAGGTCACTGGAGCTATGGTTCACTGTATTTTTTTTTCTCTCTGTATTAAGCAACCTGTATATATGGTTTAATCATGAATGTGAATGTGCAGACACAAATCACAACTTTTGGGTCCTAGAAGTAAAAGGTGGCATGAACTATCCAAAGGTCGTCTAATCCATCCCCCTGCATCTCCAAAGACATTGCCTAAATCATTCCAGTCAGAGGCATATGCCATCTCTTGTTTGAAACAAATTTTAACATCAGGATGAAGCTGTCAAAGCTTTTCCCGTCATCCTTTTGGTGTTCAGCTGGTCTCATGAAGATCCTCACACTGTTATGATGGATTTCCTCCTTCTTTAGTGGAGAGGGACAACAGCCCACCAAGCGAATAAGGCTGATTTACCATCAGTAAATTATGAGATAGTACCTGGGTTTACATTTCTGTTCTCCATCAAGGCATCTGTTTATTTAATTGATGGCCTCTGCCTTCTTTAAAGGTTACCCTGATATTTAGCAAGGTGTCTGGAGAGGCTGAGACGTGATAAATTATACCTGTATTTATTCTTCTCCATCATCACCACCATCTTATAAGTGCAACCCTCACAGTCTAGACTTCATCCATTCGGTACTGCCCAAGTTGCTCTCCTTTGTGGAAAGTTACCAATGATCCAATAATTTCAAAACTGAATGATCTCTTCTTGATCCTGATGTGGTTTGAATTCTTTAAAACACCCATGTGAAGAGCACAGAGTTATATAGCCTAGAGAAGACACTTGGGAATGGAACGCCAAGCTTAAGGATCTGATTTTCTGGGGATGCCCTGTATTCATTTTTCTGTTGCTGCTGTAACAAACATAGTGGCTTAAAAAAACCACAAATTTATTATCTTTTAGTTCTGAGGATCCAAAGTTCAAAAAATCAAGGCCACATTCGATGCGGGACATTCTACAGGAGAATCCACTTAATCTTGCCTTTCCAGATTACTAGCAGCTGTTGAAATTCCTTGATTCAAAACCCCTTCCTCCATTCTCAAATCCAGCAGGGGCCATTGGCAGTCTTTCTCACATCACCTCCCTCTGATAATGATGCTTGGCCTCCTCTCCCATCTTTTAAGGCCCTCGTGAGTTCATAGGACCCATATGTATAATTGAAATTGATCTCCCTATGTCAGCTGATTAAGGTCAGCTGATTAGCAACCTTAATTCCATCTGCATCCTTAATTCCCACCTTGTCAGGTAACAATGTATTTTGAGGATTAAGACATGGGCATCTTTGAGGTGTCATTGTTCTGTCTCCTGTGGCTCCCAACTGCTAGAGTCAGGATGGAATAGATAGAATGTACTAAGTCCCGTTTCAGTGCAGTTCAAAGGTTCTGGAAAAAGAGAACTTTTAAGTCAGAACAGCCTAGAGGTAGAATGGAATGCTATTGAAGATACTGAATTCCCACCTCCTAAGGGCTTCAACATAGGGTAGAAGGCCACTTTATCACAAATAAGTGACAACAACATGCCAAGTACTTTGCAAAGCACTGTCATGCCCTATATCACTTATCTTCACCAGAATCCTACTAAATCAAAGTTATTATTTTTGAGGAGATAAAGCTGGTGTCCTAGGAGGCTGGCATGAGAATCCCAGCTCTGTCCTTTATTATCTGCATGATCTTAGGCAAGTCCCTTAACTTCACCAATCTTCAGGTTCTCCATCTGTAAAATGGGTAGAAGGATGAAACCCACCGCCAAAGAGATTTATGAAGACTAAATGTTGAAGATTAATAGTAGCACTCTAGTTCATTGGTTTCTTGAATCTTCCATGAAGTATGCTGAATCCAGAAACTGCCTCTTTGTAAAGGTTCAGTAGCTCTCACTGTAATTTAGAAACGTACCTTTGGTAGGTGGAGTGGACTTGTTGGGTGTCTGCCAGCACCTGGAAACCTCCGGGAGTCAGGTTATGAGCCTCAGGCTGTCTTATCTCCTCTGACCCCGTGGCTATACCTGATTGGCCCAGAGGTGGTCACCTGACTCACACCAAATCAATAGATGTTCTCCCCCAAGAATCTGGAATTAGATCCCTGACAGACATTTGACTTAGTCTCCATGAGTCACTTTCCCTGGACTCAGATTTGTGGGATACTCATTTTCACCATATGCACTTGAGAAGCAGAAAAAATATCAGGAGAGAGAGGATTAAAGCAATTGGCCAGAAAGGAAAAAAGAGATGGAGGCACCAGACAGCTCTCCACATGCTTCCCTCTCCTTCTGAGCCCACCATTGCCATGCATGTGTTCTTGAGACACCCTTGAGTCTTCCTAATAGGTCCCTCTATTTCAATTTAGTAGCCTTGAATTGGTGTCTGCTATTTACAACCAAAGAGCTTCCATGCACAGGTGTTCACAAATCAAACATTTGCAGCCGTAGGAGCTTGAAGTCACCTCAGCCCCCCTCTTGGCTTACCCATCTCTGCATTGTGGTGCCAAGTAATCAGGTGACTCCCCCAGAGAGCACTGGACCAGAGTGAGAGCCAGCCCAGCACCTAGAAGCTCTTGGCTGCCCAAGTCAAACCCTGATCTCTGCCTGTGGCTGTCTTCAACTCTAACTCCTAGGGCTTGGGCAGCTAATACGACTGGAAGGTGGGTGGAGTTGGGCAATGGGAAGCGCCCCAGAGTCCTGGAAGCAGTTCAAAGGAAATTTCACATTGGGAAACCAAAAAATCCATTCAAGAAGCTAATTTTGATGCAGGATCTGGGACTCTTCCAACAGCACCTGGGTCTGCCTGGATAATGCCGGGAAAGAGAAGAGCCAGGAGTTCATTTGCATATATGCAAACAAGGCCTTCACAGCTGTCCAGAAGCCACCTCTGCTTCGAGCACTGAGCTCGGTGGCTGGGCCAGCTTTCATTTGTCTGCTCAGCCTTGGAAATGAGAGAGAGACTGGCTTGCCAGAGCTTCCCACCAAGCTGACAGGAACACAGAGTCAACCCCACACCCCTTCAGAGTATGAAATCAGGGCCCTCACCCCTGCCAGTTTCTCTGCTGGGCAGAGTTGAAAACCAGGCCCCTGATCCAAGATTCTAGCAGGTGGACCTTGGGGAGGACTTCTCCATGCTGTGTCCCTTTCTTGAACCCCCACACTTCCCTTTTCCTGGCCCCATCAACTCCCCAGGCCCAGGCCTTCTCCTATGCAAGACCTTCCCTTCCCTTGCTGAGTGAGCCCAAGGAGAAGGGATAGAACAGACAATGGGCCAAGGAATTGGGAGGCCTAATTAGAGATAAAGATTGGCCCCTAGATTCCCTATCACCTTGAGCAAATTTCTGTCTCTGTTTCTCTTCTATAAAACTCAGGGAAGGGCTGAAATTTTGTCTTTTAGCCAAGGAATGCCTTCCCAACAAACCCTTCGATGGACTGCCAGTCGCTGACAGCTGCGCTGCTCTGGTGGTCACAGCACTGGGAAAGGGGTGGGGATCCATCAGCTCTCTCCCCACCTGTTCATCTTATGGAGCCTCTGAGGCCCATCAGAGCACATTTTGACAACCACTGGATTCACTGGTCCCTGAGGTCCTTTCTTGCCGCCACAGTCTCTGATTTGGGTCAGTCATCACCGCCTGACGCCAGTGGGGTAGGAAGAAATGGTGAGGCTGAGGATCGGCTGAAAAGGCTTTTATCACCAAGCCCAAGAGCAGCCAGCAGCGCTGCAGGTAGACACACTCAGCCTGATATTCATGGACCTGCTCTCAAGAACATCCTGGTAGAGGCCCTCAGCTCCCTCCACCTTTGCCTTGAACCATCCCTGCCCCAAGGCTCCTTCTGACTGGGTTCTCTCTCTGTCTCTGTCTCTGTCTCTGTCTCTCTCTCAAATTGTTACTGCCCTCAATCTCTCACCCTCCTGTCTCCCATCCCCTTCCTCTCTGCCCCACCCCTACTCACCCAACCCAGCCCAGTCCATCCCTGGGAAAATACTGGAACAATACCTGGAGAAGGAGATCAGGTATCCTGGGGGGGAACTGGCCCCTACAAACACACAGATGGTTAATCCCTGGGCAATTCTGGGATTTTCTTTCTTTCCTCCCCCACCCCCACCTCTGTTTCTGCTCCTGGGCCACCTCCCAGCACCCCTGCCCCCTGCTTTCCTGACAGGTATCCTTCTCTGCCTTGGATGACAGTTAACTAGTTGTGGGGCCTGGTGAGTCACTTTTCCTCTGTAGACTTCTGTTTTCTCACTAGGAAAATGAGGGGCTTCCATGGACAAAGGGGTTAACTTTGGTGATATCACAGAGAATTTAACAAAAACCAGACACGTGTACAGTTTTGCAGGGACCACAGAAAGGCTCTCCAGAGGACTTCTCCGCATTCACACTCTGGGGCTCCCCCACACCTTGCCGGCAGCATTCATGCCCTGAGCTGGAGACACAGAGGGGAGCCATCCTCAGCTTCCTGCTTCCTAGCCTCTCCTGCTTCCTCCTCACCCCCTGCTGCCAGAGCTCTGCCCCCTGCAGGCTTCCCCTCAGGCTGTTGCAGCCGCAGGAAAGAGGTAAAGAGGAAGGGAGAAAGGGGGAGGAGAGGACAGAATAGAGGGCAAAGGGACTTCAGCATCTGTCCCCTCCTTAATCCCAACCCCCCTGGCCAGGAGAGTGTGGTCTGCAGCACACCGGCCCACACCCAATAGGCAACTGGCCTTAGTCCAGCAAGTCTGTCCTCCTGCAGGCCTGAGTGACAGGGCTGAGTGACAGGGCCCTGGTCCAGGACCCAGGGGCTCTCTCAGCCTCTCCTCAGAATTAGCCTACTTAGCGAGGCTCACAACACCCCCTTGCTCAGGAACTCTCGGCAGCTCTCCTTTGCCTCCAGCAGAAGCTCCCAACTCTGTTTCCTCATAGGACACCCTGTCCCCTCATTTCCAAGTCAGACTCCAGCTCCCGGTGTCTCTGCCTCATCCCCCAAAACTCCTATTATCCTGGCCAGACTGGACCAGGGGCCACAGTTTCTTGTCTCCACACAATGGCATGGAATAATCTCTCTCCTGCCTTCTCCCATCACCTAATACCCAAACTAGCTCAAATGCCAACTCCTCTCTGAAACCTTCTTAGCTTTCTCTATAGTTGGAAGGCCTCTGCTCTCTGAACTCTCTTGGCATGTTATCTGACAGCCCTGGTGGCCTTGGCCACATTCTCCTCATCTCTGTGAATAAACTTGACAATGTGAGACCACGTAACTATTTAGTGGTTGTTTATAGTGTGCCAGGCCTAAGCGCTTTGCCTATGTTTTCTCATTTAATCTTCCTACAAATACAAAATATAAGGTACATGCAATTATCCCACTGAGACAAAGAGGCAAAGCCACATAGTTTCCTCAGCCCTACTCTGCCACCTAAGTTTCTTCAGGGGATTTATGTCTTGAGGGCAGAATCTTAGTCACCTTTTTTCCTAAATAGAAGCTATTGCCACATCTGTCATTAAATGGTGGGAGAGAGGGCAGAAAGAGAAGGAGAGGGAGGAAGAACCCTAGATGCCATATGTGTGATCGTGTTTAATCATCACAGCAGCTCTCTCCAGTATCCCCATTGTACAGATGAGGCAACTGAGCCTAGAGGAGGTGATGTAACACACCCGCCGTCAGCAGCCTGTGAGTGGCAGTGCCAGCTGCGTGTCCAGGCCTTCCTAGGCCCCGTACCCCCTCTACTGGCCATCTCCTAGTGCACACTAAGGCAAGGAGGAGCTTTCCTGGTGCCTCCCTTCCAGCCAACAAATGGGTTCCCAAATGTTAAGAGCCCAATGACTTTTGTCATTGAAATGTATTTTCTAACTGACTTCCATTAGGTAGCTGGAACCATATTCCCAGCACTAATAATTCTGGCCTCAAGATATAATTAAAAGCATACAGGAATGCAGTGTCTATTTTTTAAATGACATAACTAGAGGAAAGCTAATGATTTTATGACACAACAAAAGCCCAACTAAAGATCACCCCAGAAACTGTGTTCCATCCCCCCAAAATTAGATCTAATTGGAAGAAGATGGCCTTGATTCTTACCTAGTCTTTTAAATCAAAAGGTAGTTGTAAATCATTAAATTTTAAACCCTGTTCTTCTAGATAGTCTTTATCAATGGCTTTAGCTTGTAGTTGTCTGTAGTTCCTTAGGGTCCTTTATGAGATCTTTAAGGAGAAAGCTGATCTTTTTGTCCCAGAAAAGCACTGAGATCATTTTCCATCATTTATTATTTTTTTAAGTGTGTAGTAGATATCCTTTAAGAAGAACACAGGGTGGCCCACTTAATATAGATCCTATTTAATAATGCAGTGGGAGTTGAAAGATTCAGGTTTTAAGTGGGCCAGAGTAACTCAGCAGAAAGAGATGGGTAAAAACCTTGCTACCCAGGCCTTCCCAGTCAATAGAGATACTTTCGCTGCATGGGGCGAGCCCATGGTGGGAGATTTTGCCAGGGAAATGCCTCAGAGGGTGAAAGACCTATATCTGGTCCCCCAATCATCCCACTTTATTTCTTCTACTGCTCATTCATTCACTCACCTATAACCATCCATCCATCCACCCACATGTACCAAGACAGTTGGGGTTCAACAGTGAATTAGACATCCTCCGTGCCCTTGAAAACCTAAGTCTGATGGGGGAGCACAGGAAGAAAGCTGACAAAGCAGCAGGAAGTGCCAGGTGCTAGAAGAGAGGTAGATGCCAGATGAGGTGGGGCTTTGTGAAAGGAGCTGCTGTCCTGGGGGCCAGTCAGAAGTCTCCACAAGGAGAGAGGGTGGTTGAGTGTTTATGGGGGAGAGAGTATGAGTGTAAGAGGTGGGAACATGCAGGGCAGTGGCATTCTAGAGAGAACACAGTTCAGACATAATGACAACAGACAGAACAGAAGGTTGGTGGAGCTCTGAGGAACTGTGGAAAATGAGGATCATAGGAAACACTTGAAGTGATTCAGGCTAAGGTTTGAAAAGCTAGGAATAGCCTAATGAGCTAGCCTTTGTGAGGACAGAGGTGCAATAGAGGATATGTGTGGATAGAAGGTGTGAGAGGGAAAAAGTTTCAAAGGATCCATGTCCACAGAGCAGACAAAATGGCAGATGAGTCACCAGAAAACCCCAGCCTCCTCTCTCATAGGTTGAGGACTTTAAGAGCATCTGATACCAGCTCTTGGCTTCAGAATAGGGGTCTCTCTGCAGTCATGAGAGTAACTAGAACTCCATGGAAGTTTGGGTCCAGCAAGTCCAGTGTTCCTAGAATAAAGAGAGGCCTCTCATTGTCCTCTCCCTTTGGGAAGCCCACCTCCGAGCCTAAAACCACTGCTATCCAAGTCCTGTGCATTCCTCAAGGTGCTGCTCCAATGTGCCTAGTCCTTCCGAACATGTCCTCCCTGCTGTGTGCATCTGGGGCCATGTACCATGGTTTCCTCCTGAATTAAAGTCACTTGGTGCCCTCCATGGCCCATTGTTCCCACTGGGAGGTTTGAACGTTGACACCAGCTCTACCTGTCCTCCAAGTCTGCAGTAATGGTCAAGCTGCATTCATCAGCGGCTTAGGTGACCCTTCTCAGCATCCCTGTGGACACAAAGGACCCAGAGGTGTAAGGAGAACCAAAAGGGGAGACAACAGAGGGTCTGGACCGTGCTGGGCTCTCACCCCCCTTCGCCCCTGGGGGCTCTCTGGAATTGTGTTTTCCCACTCTTTGGGGCTGAGCCTGTGTTTAGTCCCTGGAGGGCTTGGCATTATTTTCCTTAAGGCTTCAAGGGGGTTGACGAGCCGTTTCATATTTCTCTGTTTGGCAAATAGTCAGTCCCCTGCCTCCCCTCCCAGGAATCAGGAATCCCAGAAATTAAAGCCAGAGGGACTCAGGTTTCTTTCTGAGGAGGGGCTGCCACAGCAGATGCCAGTCGAGCCTGGGAAATCCAGCCTGGAGGTGGGGGCACCCTGCCTTGGGTTTTCTCTGAGGGCTGGAAGGAACAGCCCTGGTTCGGGCGGGCTCAGATTCCCTGCCTGGGAAGAATCGTCCTGTCAAAGCTGAGCTGGAGCTGTGAGGACCAGCGGCAGCCATTGTGCTCTCTGTGTTGGCTGTTTCTCTGGGGTGGAAGGGGGAGCAGGCAGGCGACAGCTTTCTGCACTGCAGAGGGGCGGGCAGGAGTGAGTCCCAGCTGAGAGAGGCAGGCCTGGCCCAGATGCCAGCAGACTAGGAGCGGGAGTTGGAGGAGGGACAACGGGAATGAACCAGGCTGGGGAGCAGAGGCTTAGAGATGCAGGCGGGTGCGTGAGGAAGAGCCGAGCTGACACCTGAATCTCGCGAGCCTCCCCCTGGAGAACACTTTAATGAGGCTCACAGCTGTAATATCACAGAACGAACATTAACAATGCTAATTACCTAAAGTTTAGCCCGAACATTCTCAACCCACCCGCCTTGGGAACACTGTTGTTCTGGCCCTACTGATGGGCTGAAGCTTAGGCCCAGGAGGTGAAGCCACCATAGGCCTGCTGGTGGGGACAGAGTATATAGCCACCGTAGGGCTGGTGGGGACAGAGTATGTAGTGAGAACTGCAGGCTGCAGGGACCCCCAAGAGAAGAGCCACTGAAGCCTTCTGGCCATGGCACGTGTTTCGCTACGCTGCTAAGAGAACCCCAAGAGGACAGTCTCCAGTGGAAGTCAGGCCTCTTGGAGAAAGCTGGCCTAGGAATCCTGTCCATTTGCACCTGGCTGAGGGTCATGGGCCCATGGTGTCCTTCCCTCATCAACAGCCTTCTGCAGCCTCGGGGGACTGCCCCTCCTCCACCCTCCCATGGGTAGACCCAAAATGGTCTTCAAATGCTGTGGCTTTTTAGCCACTTGGAAAACCAGTGTTTCAGAACTACCTACCCCTCTGGCTTCACTGTGTCCCATGTGAGACCATGCTGTCCCCCAGGGGCGGCACAGGGCCGGCTTTGTCAGAGACCCCAAATGCCACTGACTCTAGGGAACTTTGGGGTTGAAGAACAGGCATGGGCACTGGCATGTAGAACCACCTTGATCTGATCTTCCCCAAACCCACCAGAGTCTAGAGCTAGTGTTACAGAAACTCACACCTGTGTCTATAAAAGTCAAAAGTCACCCAGCAAGATATTATCAGCCCTGGACCTTTGGACTCTTCTCCTGATAGGCTCTCTGCTACCCTAGATGGGGAAAACACATTTATCTCTGTCATAATGCCACCCCTTAGATGTTCTCTAACTTGGGATATTGGAGAGCAACATCAGCATCTTATCCCATTGGTCTGTCGTCAGTCTCCACCCATCCACCCCAGTCCATGCTTTTTCCTCTCCCCAAAGAAAGAACAAAGAAAATCCATTCTTCTCTGGATTGGCCTGAACATAATATGGGCCCCTCCCATTTTCCCATCCCTCCTTGGTCTCTCGACACCCTTAGAGCCACATCATAAGCTCCTGGCCTGTGTTAAGATATGGACCCAGGCCCAGTAGACCATGGTGCATTTATTGCCTCCCAAAGCCCTTTCCAGGTAAATGGTAGAGTAAGATTGGGGTGCAAAACAGGGTTCCCTGGGGCAAAAGGAGAACCATCACAACCCTCTGAGTGGGTGAAAGACCCATGTGGGAGTGTTTGTGTGATCTCTTTCCTGCCTGGACTTTGTCGTGAACCTGAGTCTCCCCACTACTGGTAGGAGTAGCTCATCTCAGCCAGCCCAGATCCTACTGGGTGGGATCCCACTTCACTCTGATGAAGGCCTGGCCTCTCTGCTCTGCCCTCTGTAGAAATGGCTCAGCAACCTGCTCGGAGCCCACATCGGCAGCAAGAATCAATGGCTTCTCTGCTAGTAATAACCGCCCCATATTATGCTTGGGGAAGGAAAGGCTGACAGCATATGATAACTTAGGAAGGATAAAAGGAGCACTTAAGCAGCAGTGGGACCAAAGATGACCTGGTATCTCCCCACGACCATGGCCACCTGTGTTTATGACAAGCGCAAGTAGATTCTCACTAAAAGTATGAAGAATTCCCTGCTTGTATTCTAACTTCTCCAGTGCCCCTCTTAACCCACTCATCACATGTTGTGTTATTATTACCTGTCTGATTTTTAAGCACTAGGAGGGATAGACCTTATCTTCTCTGAAGTATTCCCAGTGCCTAGCACATAATAGAAGCTTCATTTACTTATTTGTCTAGAATTTGTTTTTGGAATACTGACTCCTGGCTTGCAGCCCCTGGGAACACTTCCCTGTGTGGTCCTGGATCTTCACCTGGAGGTTGTATCTTTAAGGCAGTTGCTAAGCAGGTTGGGGACTCTCTGGGCTGACTGTCTTCTGAAAAGCCTCCCACAGCTCACCCTGGGGCATCTCCCTGCCTTTTATGGAAGGAGGTTTCTGACTCCAGAGAGAAGGAACAATGACTCAGCTGGCTTCTCCATGGGTCCTGCTCCTCGGGTCTCTCTTTCTGCCACCAGATTTCCTCCCCCCACCACCTTCAGTTCTGAGTAGGCTCTGAATCATCCACTTCCCCATCCCCAGAAATTCCAGATGGGGTCTATTCAGAATGTCCTGCTGCTTCTTAGGGGGTTCTTCTCAGATGAAGCTGCCATGGCTGTGGCAGAATTCTTTTTGCAGGTGAGACCTGGAATGCATCGCTTCTGGAGTCTTCTCGCAAACCTGTAAGCACCAGTGTTTCTCTGGAAACTGACACGCATGCATGATGTGTATGCACATCCATGTGTGCCACCTACACTCACACGCGTGCGCGCGCACACACACACACACAGCTCCATTGTACACCCCACCGTGAAAGAGCTGTCCTCCCACAGGACCGATATACTTGCAATAATTGATATTTTCAAGATTTAGTGTGTGATGTGTGTGTGTGGAGGGGAGAAAATAACCAAAAATTCCCAAGAGTTTTAAAGCCTTTTATTTATTTACGTTCTCTAAACTGCAGACAAAAAAGATTTTGCTACGTAGGTTGTCAACACTGCTAACCAACCACAGAACAAGATACTAACCACAGCGAAGTAGGGACAGAGGTCTGTGACTCAGTCTTTGCAAATGTGCAAGAGTTCTGCAGAGGGCTGGGATGTCCAGGGGTCCCGAAGTGATGCCCACAGTGCTCTTCATCACATGAGCTGCAGGTCTGGATGTCGATGAGCCCCCTCCCCCGAGGAACCCGGAGCCATGGCAGGGAAAGAGGGAGGGGTCCTGGGCAGCCTTTCCGGCAGCCACGGAAGGAAGCAACTGCCTCTACCTCCAGGCAAGTCCTGGGCAGTGAGCCCCAATCCAGAGGTGGCTGTTTCCAACCTGGAGATCCTTCTGGAGACAGTCACAGTACTCCAGCCCTCTGGGAAGTCACAGAAGCTCCGTGTCCCTCCGGACGATGGGAGAAGTGACACAGCCTCCTCTCTAATACTGAAACACTGAGAGATCTCGATACATCCCGTCGACAGGGCAGAAACATCACAGCACTATTCACAGCGGGAGCCACAAAAGAGTGGGAACTTGACACACGGAAGAAAGGAGCGGCCCCAGAAAACCGAGGAGCCGCGCACGCACATACCTAGAGACTGAGACTATAATCACATCAAGAGGGGGCTTTTCATTTGCCTGTGACCGTGGGTGCTTTTCGAGGAGCCGGTGGATAGGGCTTCAGACCATGACGCACAGCTCCCCAAGCCCGGAGCTCCTTTCTCCAGCGTCGGGAAAGCCGTGTCCGCCTCAGTCCTGGAACTGTCCCAAGCACCCAGCAGCGCCAGGCAAGCACACAAAGATGTCCAATCAGGACATAACCTGTGTTGGATCCCAAGGTCCAGCGGGGATGGGGGGATCCCAGGGAGCATGAAAGACCCTCACTAGCAGGAATTTCTGTGGTTAGACGCCCACTCTGTGGGCCATTTTTGAGTTTCAGAAGAGTTGGAGAGAAGGAAGAGGGGAAAAGAGACAAAAGAGCATTTTGGAATCACGGGAATATACTGTGGGAACGACCGCCCTCTCTCTCGCTCCCACCTGGAAGAAGAGAAGCTGCACCCGGGTCCTGTCTATAGGCCTAATGGGGTAAGTGGAGACGCAACAATCAGATCATTGGAACATCTCCAAGGGCCCCCTATCAAACCACAGCCCAGAGCTATGGGGGTGAGGGGTACATTCCCGAGGCTGCGGGCACGCAGGGGCTGTGGTGACACTGGAACAGGATGGTGACAACAAAGTCGACCCCTCCCCAGACCCCCGAACTGACACAGCCAAGTCAACCAAGGGGCTTCCGTGCCCCCAGCGGAGTCTGCACAGGAATAAGCTTCTTCCAGGGGACCTCTTCTCCCCTTCTGCTCCAGGGGCCAAAGCCCTTCCAGGGGAACCCCAGGATTTGAATAGCGCGGGCAGCCTCTCCCTGAGAAGCAAGCGCAGTGGAGCGTCAGGCAGCTAGAAGGAACCAATTAGTTTTGGCTCCCTGCCAGAGATGCTCCATTTCTTGGCTCTCAGGGGGGAATGTTATGGAAGCCAGGCTTTAAAAGTGCCCTCATCCTAAACACATTTGGAAGGGGCGGTGGGGGCAGAGCTGGTGAGGACTGGTTATGGCTCTCTCACAAGACTGGGCCAGTGCCCGCTCTAGGCCTTTGTCTCCTCATTGGTCCAGCGGGTCAGCAGCAGGTCAGAGGGGATTCTGAACAGACCTGTGCCCTCATTCTGAGAGTAGACTCCAGCAGAGGTAGGAGGGGAGACCCTCCGACAGCTCAGCCCCTGGGCTCCCAAGTCTACCCCTCCTGAAGTTGGGGGACCGGCGAGCTGAGAGTGTGAGGCCTGCTGCCAAGGATGCAAGCCAGAATCTGCCCCCTCCCCAGTACAGGAGACCAGGAGAAGCCTGGTCACTGCAAACAGACTTGAGTCAAAAGAACCTTGCCCAGGGGCTTTCAAATGGGTGGGTGGTCACACCCAGAATTGCATTTTGCATTTGAAACCAGACCAGCAGCCGAGCATCACAAAAATCTCATGTCCCTGACTCTCTCCACAGAAGTCACCAAAATTCTTCTCACTGGGAGCCATGGGCTCCCAGGGACCTCCCCACATAGGAGTCAAAGGCTCGATTAAACCGGCACCTCCACAGGGGCAGTTTCATGCCCGCCTTCTCCTAAGCCCGAGCACTCAGCTGAAAATGAGCCGGGTACAACTTCTTCAGGGGCAGTGAGAAGCTGAAATGTGCAGAGGAAAGGAAAGATGGAAGAAACAGTTTATTTCTGCTGCTGTCATTATGGACAACGGCTAGTCCAGTGAGGTGTGGCGATGGAATCTGCTGCGCTCCTGGCCAAAGGGGGCCTAAGAGGTGTACTCGAGGCGCCTCGACATTGGGTCTCCAGCTCCCACACACTTTCTGTGCCGCAAACACCCCTTCACAGCCGAGACATCCTGGCTGGGGTCTCTGTGGGGCCACCCCCTCTGTGTCCCACCACCCACCCGCCTGCTTTCTCTAGTGGGGTTGGGAAAGACAATTGTGTGGGTCTCTTTCTGCCTCTGCTCAGGTCGTGCCAGTTGCACCTCCCTGCACCCCTGGAGTCTAAAAGCAGCATTTGGAGGCCCAGCATCAGATTTCCATAGGCTGCCGGGCATACTCCAGCCCAGGTGACGTTATCATCTCACTAACGTTCATGTCGAAAATGTTCATCTCCCAAGGACCGCCGGTTCTTGGAAAAGCAGATAGCAGCAGCTAGACTGAGGTCAACTCGGTTCTCTGTCCACATCCCCAGAGGGTGGAAGGAGCTGGATGCTTTAGCCTGTGCCTCTTTTATGGGTAAACACCAAGCAAACAACAGAGAGGCCGAAATACACACACACACCTTCCCCAAAGGCACTATTTGAAGTGATCAGGATGCCCTGGGAGAGTGTCATTTTAGAGTTGAAAAGCTACTAGAAGGCTAGGCCAGAATGTGGTTTCTTTTTCTAGCCCCCATGGGACTGGGCATGTTACCCTGCACAAGGTGCCCTCCAGAATGTTTTAGCCAATAACAACCTGCCCAGCAATCCCCCATGACAAGCCAGAAATGTGCTCCTTTTCCTTCAGAGGGAAAAAGCCCAGAGTGTGCAAATATGACATAGGAGTGGTGGTCAAGGGGGGTGGCACCCCTTCCCAGCTGGAGGCACAAATGCTCCCTAAGCCTCTGACCACTTAGGGCCACAGTGTGACTTCTCTGCTTTCCGAAATGTCACATGGCCCAGACGCATCAGGATTCTACTCCCTACCCACCTCTCTTCAGCCACCTGCTCCCACCTCCTCAGCCCCAACCTTCTGTATCTTCATGCTCTTGCTCAGATATTCTTGAACAGCTTTTTTCCCCTAGCCCCCATTTCCGGCCTCTTAAACTGTGTTGAAAATGTGCAGGGGGGTGTATGTTTTTTTCTTTTGTGCCATTATTTCTTCCCCTCTTCCCCTCTGCCTGGCATGGCAGGAGGGAAGGGAAGGAAAGGTGCAGAAAGGGAGAAGGCAGACTAGGAAGGGAAGAACCACAATCTCCATGGGGAGTAAATCTGAAAGGACAAAGGCAACAGAAACCACAACCCAATTCCAACTATAAAATTTTTGCTTCCCTCCCACAAAAAGGAAACTCGAGAACTTTCAAACAACTATTGCCAAACACTGTCCCCAAAGAAGCAGAGGTGAGTGGAGAGGAGAGATGATAAATTCCTGCAGCCCATGACTTTTCAAGCATAAGGCTCCCTTTCCAACCCTGTGCAGGGTCTGAAAGCTTGGGGAGCCAGTCTGGTAGCACCTCGAGGAAGGCTGCACCTCGTCCAACAGCTCCTGGCTAAGGGCAGGCTCTCCCTCTCATCCTGGAGCCACACATAAGGTTCACTTAAGTTCCTTAGGTGACAGGTGTGTGTGTGTATGTGTGTCCCTATTTTTATCATCAATATTAATAACACTGATAGAAAAAATGGAGTCCCTGGCATACAAGCAAACAGGTGTGAGTGTCAGTATAACCTGGAGACTCATGGAGTGGTGAGGCGGAGGGAAACTTTAGGCTCCAGGAGCTCACACCTCTCCCTGCCCCCACATTTCCTGCAGGGACTCATAGCTGCCCCCCCCTTCCCCACCACAGCAGCGCTTATGTGGGAGACTGGGCTGGTGCCGTCCTGAATGGCCACTTTACTCGCTGCCTGGGCTAGAGGTCATTATTAGTAATTATATCTCTGTCGAGGAGGGTTCTGGCTGCCCGCCAGTCCCGGTGCCTGCCTTCCTCCGGCCTGCCCTGGGAAATGTCACCATCAGCACAAATACTTCCTTCTCTCCGTGGGGCCAAAGAGAGGGAAACCCTGCAATGACCCTCTTTCAAGGCACGGGTGCAAAGAAAGGATGGGTGTCGGGAACAAAGAGACGGTGACCGAGGGGCAGTGCTGTGCCCTCTGACCTCGAGGGACCTTGGGGAGTTACCCCAGGTCTCAGCCATCTGAGGGGACACAGTCAGAGTTCACTCAGAACCCAGCAGGAGCCTTCTCTGGGAACCTACCCCCTTCTAAATCTTTCTCCTCACACAGGCAACTCCCTGCTCCTTCTGGAAAACAACTGGATGGGGACCTGGCAGGCCCGGAACCCTCCTCCTACAGTTTCCTGGAGGTATTTCCTTGGGCCTGTCTTTCCAGCAGCCTGGGCTGGAAGCACAAGAGAGGGCCCCTCAGCCGAGCCTTCCTAGGAGTAGCTGCTGAGATGCCCTAAGGAAGGCCCCCAACCCCCAACCCCACCCCTGCAGTGTCTATCTGGGGGCTCTGTTTATCCTCCCACCAGGACGCCCAAGCAATCTCCCCCTCCTCTTGCCTACCTCTCAGAACAATGACCTCAGCTGGCTCTTCCAGCTTCCTCTGGAAGGCTCTCCTCTTGCCACCCCACAGGCCCTGAACTTACCGCCAATCTCTTTTGCTGTTTCTACACTCATGGTCAGTGGCCATACACAGAACCCAAGCCCTAGAAATATTCAGGAAGGGGAGAGGAGCCCCAACCCCAAGCTACTACAGATCCCACTTCTAACCATTAGGCCCAAGGAAACAGGCCAGGCCAAGGGCTTGGGCAGGGAGGCTTGCAGGCCTGAGGCAAATTCAAGTGTCTCTTGTTCCCACCATCTTCCCCACGCCTACTTAGTCTCAGGATCAAACGGCTAATCGAAAAACCAACAGCTTCTCTTCAGGAAGGAAGTAAAATTCCAAAAAGGGCAATAAACAAGGGGAGAGGAGGAACCCCATCTACTTTGCCAGGTGGTAGGGAGGTAGGACTGGTCGGATCCCCCCTCCCAGCTGGACTCGGGGACTGGAGGGCTCCCCTGATGGCAGTGCCTGGAAACCATCTGCTGCCCAAGAATGCAGGGTAAGAACTAGCCTGGCCTTCACTACCACACAACTCACACACACACACACACACACACACACACACACACACACACACATGCACTCACACACACATTCACACCCACGATTGCTCACACACACACTCTCAAACCAGGAGGGACATCAGCAGCTTTTCTAAGACAGACAACGCTCCCCTGGGGGAAAATCTACAAGGACACACTGCACCTCCCACCTCCGCGGGGGGTAGAGGCCCCATTCTCACCCGCTGGGCCCACAGAGGCCCCTGCCCCACACACACGCACAAGAGGGAGCCAGGGGGCCTCAAGAAAGGGCTGCTTGCTTGGTGTACAAAGGTAGCAAAGGTTTGGCCTTTATAAACTTTAAATAATCACACTGCCCAGCACCACAGGCCTAAGGGAAGAACGGGTTACAGCAACTTTCCATCCCAGCCCAGTTAGTTAGTTACTTTGCTCCCTCCAGCAGTGGAAATCAGGTTTCTGGCCCCCTCCTCACCCATCTCCTCATTTTGGTTTACCTGACCAGAAGACCTTTGACCCTGCTCACTCCTAACACCCCTTCCTCCCTCCTTCTCCAAGGGCGTGAGCCCACTACGGGACGCAAGCGCAGCTCTGACTGGGGCCCAGGCGAGGCATGGGTCATCACTGGAGCAAGTGAGCATGGCCCAGGGATCCAACGTTCCCTTGGGTTGCGCAGTGGCAGCTGGGAACAGCCTAGGGTGGGGGAGGAGGGAGTGAGAGAAGGAGGCTGCTGTCCTGGGGGGTGGGGAGGCTGGTCCTCAGGGTTCCCCTCCCCCCAACATGCACAATCTCAAAGAGGAAACTGGGGACCCCACCTCTCTTGAGTCCTGGAGCCTGAGAAAGCCAGCAATCTTTCTTCAACAACACCGAAGAGCACAGATCTGTCTCCTAAACTTGCCAGGGTAGGAAAAGTCACAATAAGAATCTCATTTTTCTTCCTTAAAATATCTGAGCTTTTTAAGGGGAGGGCTGAAAGGAATCGTGATGAGTTCAAAGCACAAAGACTAAAATGCCACGGTGAGTGTAACTCTCCAGGGTATCATGAAACCATCACTGTGAAACCCAGACCCTCCCCTAACCTTAAAACCGGTTATCTTCTCCAGCTCTGCAGGCACTGGGCCTCCCTCCCTCCTCCCCTAGCCCCCTCCCTTTCTCCCACCCACAAGCTCCCACCACACTGAGCTGAGCCTGGAGAAGCAGAGGCTCCCTCTGGGCTGCCTGGGCTTCCCACCTGGCCCCCAGGCAATGACAGCAGGGGAGCCTGGGACCTGCTGGCTCCCGCTTTGGGTGCTATGAGTTGGGGGGCCAGGGGAGGAGAGGATGAATGTGATTCTCCTGTCTCTGTTCCCGCACTGTGCTGGATTTGCTTTAGTATGAAAGGCAGGAAACACGCGTTTCAACTTCGGGCTTGGATCCTGAAGCTTCACCTCCTCCCTGGTCAGATGGAGCCACAACATAGGAGTAGAGGCACCCTGGATGTTCCAGGGCTCTGAGTGGGGAGACATGATTATCTCCATTGGGTGGGCTCTGAAGACAACAGGTGCCATCAGAGTGGGGCCTTCATCGTGCCAGTGTCTTTACCGCCATTGCCTCAAATTCCTGCAATAGCTCTGCCCAATAGGCCCCACGGCCCCACCTCACTGATGTGGAAAATTAAGCTCAGAGAGGTTAAGTCATTTACTCAAGGTCAACCAGCGACAAAGTAGTGGAGCTAGGCTTTAAGCGAAAGTTTCGAAGTATATGTTATTCCAAAGTGAAATGAATGGTAGCCCCCTCTAAAAGTTAGCTCCCTATTCTGACCCGAGCTGATCTTGCAGAAGGGAGTAGCTTCATTCTTGAATATCTTCGTTATGAAGTCCTCATGCCCACTCCAGCATGAATCCCTCACCTCCCACCACAGACCCAGGCATGGTCACCCTTTCCTGTCACACCTTTGGCCCAGGGACACTGACCAGAGGCAACCTCGCCCTTGAAACATAAATCACTTTTGAGCAAAATAGATTCCAACAAAGGGTCTGACCTTTGCTATCTCAAGGAAGAGGGGGGCACAGAAATCATGCGGACCCCCTCCCTGACAACCACTGCTCTCCAGTGATTATTTATATAACATTATGCTTTTTAAGACTCTCAATCACACTATGAAAAAAGCAGAGCAGGTATTATTATTTCATCTCACAAGTTGCGAAACTGAGGTTCAGATTTGTTAAGTGCCTGCCCAAGGTCACATAGCAGCTCAACAGCAGAGGCAAAACCAAAACCCTCATCATCCATGTTCATCCATGATTCTAGCTTATTCTCTGGGGCTCAAATAAAGACCAACTAGAAGTTTACTTGCACTTTTCTTTTTTTCAAATACACAAGGTGATAATATGACTTGGAGAAGTTTGTCTGCTTATAGTACTTTGGAAGTTCTATCCCTACTTTTCAGAAGGAGGAACTGAAGTCCTCAAAGATGAAGAATTAGCCCCATCCTGCAGGGAATGAGAAAAACAGGGACAGGACATCTGGGCCTCCCTAATGTCCAGTCCAGAGCACTGACCACTCCCACTACTGTGAGCAGGTGACAGCACCCTCCACAGTCGGTGAGACCAGTCCCACCCTTGCAGCCCCTTGGCAGGTGGCAGACAGCAGATTCAGCTAGAGAGAGCAAGGCTTCCCCATCATATGTGCAGAGGTGGGGACTAGATGTCCACACACTCTAAAGCAGACATGTCAAGTATCGGAGTCACAGTTTTTGGATTCAGATTTGCTTTTTTAACTTGAAAGCCACTGTGGCACTTGAGAATATTTTGCTCATTTTTTCCCCAAAACTAAATCAAAGTGATTTTTCCAAGTCAATAATCAGCCTTCAAGGACTAGGTTTTGTGGGAGCATAGCACACCAACACAGTCAGGGAAGGAAATGCACCCCTCAGGTGAGCCTTCCTGGTAAATGGATAACTCTCCCTGGGTCTCCAGAATCCAAAACAGGTTCACCAACCAGCAGGAGGAAGGAAATATCTATGGAGATGAAAATCCCATCTGGACAGGGCCCTTTAAATGAGATCATTATGTTTGAGGAACTCACTCCGAGACCATGAGCCCCTGCAGGAGTGACCCCTATTTCTTCCCACAGGTCACTTTGCAAAGGACTGGGGAGACAAGCAGGGCCTGGCTCCATGCCAGGCTGCCCTGGATCTCCTGGCCAAGAGCAATTAGGCCAGCAGGAAGGCTCTTGCCAAGTCGCAGAACAAGTACTGCAGCTGGGCATGAGTGGCCCAACTAGCCCGCATCCGAGTCTCCAGGGGCTTCTTCAGGAGCCGAAAGACTAAAAATAACCTCAGCCTTTGTTGTAAGCAGTCGGGCCACAGAGATGGAGCTGATTTCAGGGAATCCGAGCATGCGCCAGGGTCTCACTCACTGGGACCTGCCCTTTGGGCAAATGATTTTTCCAGAAACGTGTCAGTTATTGTGCGGCTGCTGTTGCCACTGCTGCTGAGATTCAAAGGCAGCCTGATCCGCTCCAGCCTGCAGGGCTGCCTTCCAACACTGACTTCCGGAATCTGAGACTCGGCCTCTTTCTTCATGAAACACTTTGAAAACAAGAGTCCAGCACATATTGCAGCATTTAGGAGACAAGAACAGCCCTCGAGCTGAAGGTTCTGTGTCATTGCCACAAATCATCACATCACCACAACTGTTTGTTTAGGTAACTGTCATCTCTCTCCCATCCTAAAATTTCCAGAGTCAGGTCTCAGTAGACAACCCAAGCAGACACCATGTGGAAGGGAGAACTCACTTGGGAAGAGGAATCCGTGATGTCACATCAATACTGCATGGTTTCTCAAAGTTACAGTTCTTTGTTCCAAAATTCAAATTCTTAACCAGATGGCCTTGGCTCAACTTCTTGCCTCCTGAGTCCTACCAGGGAAAACTACCTGAAGATTCAGGTTGGTCAGGAGGGGGAGTCTCAGCATTTCTGTCCACAGGTTGTAGCTAGTCTCACCTCAAGGATGCCTTACTTCTGAAGGTGAAGGAAACACAAAACCAGGTCTCCTGCACAATCATTCCTGACAGAGAACAAATACTGACTGGCTATGCAGGGGCTTCAGAATTGTCTTCACAATATTTTCTCCCACCCCTCATTGCCTCCACTCCTCTCCCCAGACCCTTTAAGAGACCACCCTGGCTGTGGATGCCACTGGATATCAGCTGGCAGTGCAGAAATCACCTCTTCCTCTTTGTAGGGAACAACAAGGGATTTCTGGGCTCCATCATCAAAATGGCCTCCAGGCTCCAAGTCTAGAAGTTTCCAATGAGGTGTGTAATTAAAAAAAAAAAAAAATTCTCCACAGCCCTTTGCTCCTCTGGTGACTTCAGGGTGAAGAGCCTTGAGTTGGGAGGTGAAAAAGATCGTGGGAAGATTTCTTGGAGCACAATAGAAAACACCAAACTACACACAAATAACTGATGAGTGGTCACAAAATGGCTTCCTTTAAAATGGGAACCAGTGCGAGGGCCGTAGGGCTGGGGAAATGTGAGAGGTATTCCACAGGGCCAGGGCTGGGGGTGTTCTTCAAAAGTGCAGATCCTCCTGGTAGAAGCAGGAGGGTCTGGCTGAAATACCAAAACCTGTGTGCAAGAGGTAAGCAGATACCTCACCCTTTGATTCCACATCTTCATGCCCTCTGCAATTACTGATTTTCCTTACAGATGGTCTGCCTGGGTATAGGGGATAGAGGCTCAATCTGGTTTCATGTGGGCTCTGTTTTAGCCTTTCCAGTGGCAAATCACACTTTGTGACCAGGGGCCCTAGGCTTGGCAGCCAAAGGCTGAGGCTTTTTCTTTGAGTAGTTCCCAGCATAAGTGACAGCTCCAACTTCCTATAAAAAACAAGATGGCATTATTAGGAGTCCCTCTCCACCCCACAAGTCCCACCCCTGGGCCTAAATTCTTATAAGTTCTATTTTCTTCTGAGCTTCACAATTCAGAGATTCAGTCCAGCCTTAGAGCTCAGGAGAGAGTAAATGCTCAGAAATGATTGGCTGAATTGTTGTGGAAGCTTCCTCAATTGTGAGGAAGACCCTTGCTTTCTGGTGGTTCCTCTTAAATAGCATCACCAGGCCTAGCCCAACTCTGGAAGCTTTCACCTCCCCACCATCTCAGTCATACCTCCTAGGGCCTCAGGTTGAATTTCAGCTGACTGCATTGTGCCTCAAATGTAAAATGGTAGCAGTCACACCTACCCCAAATGGTCATGATGATTAAATGAGACAGGACATGAAAAACCCTTAGCACAAGCTAATAAAGACTTAATAAGGGGGTGGTAGTAGTTGTTGTTACTGTCAATCTTGTCACCATTACCTTCTGGGGGCTCAGCCACGGGGGGATTTAAACAGTACATGTGATAGCCACGATCACAGTCGTCACAGAAGAGGAGCTGGTCCTGGTGGAACACAGAGTGGTGAAGAGGAGGAAAAGATTGCATTACTTAGAATAAGCATTACAGTCTTAGTTCCACAGATCAAACTTCCTGGATGTCCCCATTTGGGGTCCTCAACTGTCCACTGAATATGCTTCATACTTTGCCACATGTGGAATTCCCCCTCTGCTTCCCCAACTATGCAAATCCTACCTCCACTTTAGGGTTTATTCTGAAATTATACCTTCTTAAAGAAGCCCTCCTTAATTACCACCTCATACTCCAGCTTAGAGGAACTCCTTTTCTTCTCAGTCATTGCCTAATCACCCTCTTAGTCTTCAAATACTTCTTCTCTTTCATAAAGACTTACTTAGTCTACCTCAACTAGAAGGTCTCTCTCCCCTCTTGCATCCCTATAGTACTTTCTCTTTCCTATGATACTTAAATGCATTTTCCTTACTGCAAAACATGGCATGTGGTAGACATCTATACAATTCTTCTATTGGCCAGTTCATTTGGAAAATGCCTCTTTGGTCCACTCCTTATTGGACTGTAAGATCATGGGGGCAGAGTCTTTTACTCACTCTGCATCTCCTTCAGAACTTCCTTGCACATAGTAGCTATGCAATAAATGTTTATGATCTGATCCCATTCTCCAGGTAGAGTTCTATCCTATTACATGACCTATGGACCTGTTTGGATGGCTTATAAAAAGTTTGCAAAATTAAGTCTGTATTAAATCTCACCTTGGCTCCCACCAGTGTAGAGATACTAGAAAAAATAGATATGGAAGTTGGATACCTCAGTGAACAAACAATGAGTCAGGAGAGATCATAAAAGACCTTCTTATTATACTAAGACCTTTCAATGAGGGCAATGGGAAGCTTCTGAAGAGTTAGCAAACAAAGGAGTGTCATGGTCAGACTTGTGGTTTAGATAGCTCTCACTAGCTGCTAAATACCCATATATACCCAGGTGGGGAAAGGTTGGGTCTAGAGGCCAAAGATCACTTAAAAAGATGATTCAGACATCCAGGTAAGATGATGGTGACCGGAAACTGGGATCGTGGGCCAGGGGAAAGGAACAGGTCTTATTCCCACTTAAGAGTCATTGATTAGATGTGGAGAGTGATGTGGAAGAAATTAAGAATGTCTCCTATCAGCCCACCAGTTGATGCAGCTACCCATTGAGACATGGACTGAGGAACAGATTCATGGGAGGCAGAGAGAAACCTCAGCTATAGGCACACTGCATACAAATCACCCAGTGGAAGCAACTGGAAACAACTAGATATTGGAAGACTAGTCTGGGCATGAAACATAGATTTGCTTGGTGATGAGATGGCACTGGAAGTCCTAAGATAGGAAGTCCAGTGCTGGTGAACACAGATGTCCTTCTACCTGCATTCAGGGAGGGGTATCCATGAACTTCTTGAAATGAATTCATAACCTTATTGGCAGAAATGTACATTTTTCTGAGAAAGAGTAAATCCATAGTTTTGATGAAATTTCATGAAAAAGTACTAAAAAAAGATTACTATGACAAAGACCAAGAATAAGGCCCTTGGGGAACACCAATTTTAACAAACAAAAGAAGAATAAAGAAACTAAGAAAAAGCAGTTAGAGCGATAAGATGAAAACAAAAACGGTGTGGTTTACTCTAAAAATTGACACCGTTATTGTTGGACCTGAGGTAAGCTACATGATAATTTGGATAATATGAAGAGGAACAAGTTAGGATTAGCATGGAGACCACAATCAGGGCGAGACTAGTATTACTAGAACCCTAAAGACACTGATAACCTCTACTGTGTTGCACATGAGAAATACAAGAAGGCAGAATACCCTGGATTGGACTTTCCCAAAGAGGAAAAAACATTTGTACATTAAAATATGTTTCTCAAGGTTAATCATCATCTGGCACCATATTCTCTTCTCTTTCATCTGCTTTGCAGGATAATTGCCTGTTAAAGCTATCAGGAAACCCTATCTGTTGAAAAGCACAAGTTGAGGACTTCTTACTACCAAGTATCCAAGAACCTGGATCCACCTATGGCTACAATTCCAGAGAATAGGAATCCCTGGGCGTGGAGAGGAAGTCAGTAGCCCAAGCAACCACACATTGATTCTCCCCTAAGGCTCTGCCAAGTCAACAAAAAAACTCTGCTTTAACACTATTTGTAAAACCAAAGCCAAGAATCAATCCAAATATTCATCAATAAGGGACTAGATGGATAAACTAGTGAATTCCTGTGCAGCTACAGGAAGGATGAAAGTTTTATCTATATATTGCTGTTAAGTAATCTCCAGGCTAGTCAATAAAAACATGAGGTGAAGAAAACATGTATATCTGTTACCATTTTCCAAGATGCTTCCATTTTCTAATGATTCATATGCACATAGGTATACTTTCATATAAAGAAAATGGAAAGATAAACCATAATTTTTTATAACAGTTACCTATAGGCAGAGTGAGGGGATAGTGTGAAAGAGGTGAGAATGGATTTCTTTGATGGTACTGTTTATTTTATAGATTTGATTCTGGAACCAGTGAATATTTTACATGCTCATAAAGCAAAATTAGCTTACAATTGTTACTAAAAAACAAAAGGAAAACGAATCTATGTATTAATTTGTGGCATAACCACATAGAAAGCAACTATTTAAAACAAGTAGTTTGATTATACATCTTTAGTCAAATATGTCTTAAGGACAAAAAAAAGTGCAGATACAGATATAGACATAGATATATTCAGTAATCATATTGTGGGTGGTAATAGAGGAATTTATATTCTGATATTTTTATGTGTGTAATAATGTTGGTTTTGAGAAGCAGCAAGATTTTGACATAGTTGGAAAAAAATACAGATGAAAGGTCAATAAGGTTAAGTAAAAATTCTACTATTAGTCCTGGGTATAATTTGGAAGAATTGGTATAAATTCATGGTGCATTTTATCTTTAAAACAAACAAAACATATTTTCTAACTCTATCCATTGATAATGTCGCCATACAGTAACTAACACCATGAAAATTAGCACTCATATTATGGTCTCTAGTGGCAATGGTCTTTAGAGAACATAATATGAGTGCTAATTTTCATGGTGTTAGTTACTGTATGGCGGCATTATCAATGGATAGAGTTAGAAAATATGTTTTGTTTGTTTTAAAGATAAAATGCACCATGAATTTATACCAATTCTTCCAAATTATACCCAGGACTAATATACACAATGGAATATTACTCAGCAATCAAAAAAGATAAACACATGCAGTTTGCAGCAACATGGATAGAGCTAGAAGGGATCATGCTCAGCGAAATAAGTCAGAAAGAAAAAGAAAAATACCAGATGGTCTCACTCATAACAGGAATTTAGAAAACCTAAATAAGAGACCAGGAAAAAAAAGACTAATCAATGCAAAGTAAAAATCAAAGCAACTACAAACCAGAGACACAAAGCGGTGGGGGGACAGGGCGGGGGAAGAAGCGGTGGTAGAAGAATGGACTACAGTCAAAATAAGGGGGGAGGTGCAATTGTATGGGGAATATAACCAAAATGAAAATGCATACATTGTGCAAAGATGAAAAAAGATTTATATAAGAATTATATAAAATAAAATATTTTTTAAAAAAAAAGACCATTGCCACTAAAATGAACCAGAAGTCCTTAGAGAAAAGGCTGATTCTCTATCTGGGTCATGAAATGAATATCTTTACATACTTGGAAAGCAAGGAAGTGATCAAATACTATTGGAGTCTTGTCAAAAGGACTCAGGATTCAGCCTGATTATGCTCCCACTGGGCAAAAATAGTATAAATGCTACCATAATGGATTGAATTAAATCAAATATATTTAAATCCTTGAATTCATAGACATGATTTTTAAAAAATTGTCACCTTTAGAAGATGTTAGAGAAATATGCCATTATATTTTTATTTATCATTTTGAAATAATTTTAGATTTAGAAAAAGTTTACAAAACTAGTACAAAGAGTTTCTGCATAGACTCTGCTTCCCTGAATGTTAACATCTTACATTCCCACAATATGATCACAAAAAGGAGGAGGTAATTACTATTGGGACAACACCAACTAGTCTACAGACCTGACTTGAATTTTACCAGTTTTTCCACCATGTTCTTTATCCCAGGATGCAACTCAGGACCCCACAGTGCATTTACTTGTGTCCTTGACACGGAAACAGTTCCTCAGTTTCTTTATCTTTCTTTATCTTTCTATCCCAAGCCAGTGACTTCATAGAATGTCACTCAATTTGAGCTTGTCTGCTCTTACTTCATGAGAAGATCGAGGGTGTGTACCTTTGGCAAGAATAATAGAAAAAAGATGGTGTCCCCTTCTCAGTGCATTATATCAGGGGGGCATTGATATCAGTAAGTCTTATTACTAGTAATGTTACTGTGGTCGTGTGGTCAAGGTACTATAGACCAGTTTCTCCATTGTTAAGCTATGACTTTCCCTTTGTAATGTATTTATAAGTAATCTAATGGGGGAGATACTCTGAGATTATGCAAATATCCTCTTTCTCATCATACTTTTTTTTTTTGATTCATTTGTTTTTTTTTTAATAATAAATTTTATTTTTATATTCCCCATACAATTGCAAATGCCCCATTCTGACCCCAATCCCTCCCCTCCCGGCCCCCACCCCCCAAAAAGTGTCTCTGGTTCAGTTTTTTGTTGATTTTGATTTTCACTTTCTTATAGTTATTCATTTTCCTGGTCCCTTATTTAAGTTTTCTAGATTCCTGCTATGAGTGAGACCATCCGGTATTTTTCTTTTTCTTTTTGGCTTATTTCGCTGAGCATGATCCCTTCCAGCGCCATCCATGTTGCTGCAAATTGCATGTGTTTATCTTTTTTGAATGCTCTCATCATACTTTTACCCACTAATATTAGCATCAATTGATGGTTCTTACAACAACCATAACTATGATGATTGCCCATTGGTGACATTACCTATTGGTGATTAGTTGTTCTCTTCCCTCTATATTTATTAATTGCAATTCTGACCTGCAGTAGAGTTTACCTCTTCCTTTTTTTTTGTTTATCTATTCGAATGTTTTGTTCTTGTTCAAGATTAGAATTATATTTATTTTACTCTTTGCCTTGTAATGTCATACTGTCTTTAGTTTGTTACCAAACTGTCCCCAATTTTGCAAATGGCAGTTCCTTCAATTTGACTCCCGTGTCCTTTGGGCATGTCCCATCACTTTTTTAGAATACCCTTACTTTCTAGTACACAGGATGCTCCAGACTCCTTTTGCATTTTCCCTACCCCAGTATTGGCACTAGCCATTTCTCCTGGTTCCTTTTTTTTGAAAATGGTATTTAGAAACCATTGTCTGAGTGGTATGTATTTTCATTGCTTTGGGTTGTCACTGCTTCTAGTCTCTCCCAACTGATGCAGATAGGAAACAAATAAATGTGTAGGTAGACATGCATCTATATGTGTATGTAAACTATATTACATTATACTGTAATAATGTAATACATCGATACCCACTATTCCAGCCCAATGCCACAGGGTTCAGTCCAGCCTGCTCCCTGCACTCGGAAATTCTTTCTCTGGCATTGAGAAACCTGCCTCTCATTATTCACAATTTGTAGTTATTAATTCAGACCTTGTACACACATGATTTCAGAATGACTAACTCATACACCTATGGGAAACAAATTTACTAATGAGAATACATTATTTGTGAATTATTTCTGACTTTAGCCTTAGGATACAAATACTGCTTTCCAGAGTTACTTGGTTAGTCCCTTCCTGCTCCACACTTCAGTATGGTTATGCTATATATTTATATTATACTTAGGTTCATTTGTTACTGTTTCTATTCCATCTAAGTTTTCCAACATTCTAGTAGATTTTTAGCATTTCTCCATTGGAGAACATATAAAACAATACCTTGGTTCTTAGAATTAGAGCTATACAAAAAGGCATGCTCAGAGAATTGTTTTCCCCTTATCTTTATCAACCCACTCATAGGCTGTTCTTTTTCACAGCTGCCTAATATCCCATGATGTTTCTGTGCCATCATTTGTTAAACCATTATTTGGATCTCTGAGAATTTAGGTTGTTTCCAATATTTTATAATTATAAACAATGTGAACATGAATATACTAATGCATATGTATTTTCATATATTCTGGGTATATCTATAGGATAGATTCCAATGGGCAAGATCAGAGTGTAAAAGTAAGTGCACAACAGGTGTGTTTGGTATTGCTCAATTTCCCTCTAGAAAGGGTGCACCACTTTGTATTCCCAGTTGGTGGTTTTCACATAGCTTCATCAATAGACAGTATGGTCACACTTTTAATTTTTTTCTAATTTATAGATAAGAAATGATACATTTGTTTTATTTTAATTTGTTTTCATTTCTTTAATTAATAGTGCATTTGAACGATTTTTAATGTTTAGGAGTCATTTCTTATATCTTTTATGAATTATCTGTCATTCTTTTATCTTATTCTATCTAGCTTCTGGTCCCTGGTCCCTCAAATTTTAAGAGTTCTTTGTGTATTAGGGATAGTAGCCCATTTTCTGTGGTGTATGCTACAAATATATTTTTCCAGATTTTCAACTGCCTTTTGATTTTATGGTGTTTTATGTTATGAAAATTTTTATGTGGTCAAATTTATCAATATTTTCTTTAATTGCCCATGAATTTTGAGTCACAGAAAATCCTCCTTACATTTATATTTAAAAAACTCACCCATGTTAACTAATATGTTTTTATTTTTTATATTTGGATCCCTGGCCCATTTGAAGAGTGTTCTTATTTATTTTGTGGGCTATGGACCTAATTTTGTCTTTTGCCAAATACATAGCCCCTTGCCCCAAACCACTCATTGAAAAGCCATCTTTGATCCAGTAATTTTAGCTGCAACTTTTATACTGAATGTATGTAGTTGGGTCAATTTATGGATTTTCTAATCTATTCTATTGGTCTGTTTGCCTAAACTGTTTTAGTATAGAAGTCTTGCAGTATGTTTAACACCTAGTAGGGCTAGCTCCCCCCGCCCCAATAATTTGGTTTTTGGTGTGTGTTTTCTTTACTGTTCTTGCAAATTTGTGTTTCCATATGAATATTAGTATAAAGGTATCTAGTTTTATAAAAACTTATTGCTGTTTTTATTTGTCTTGAATTAAATTTGTCAACTAGAAAGAACTGACTTCTTTATAAAGTTGAGTCATTCTATCCCAAATCATCTGAGGTCGTTATATTTTCTCAATTCTACTTCTTTGTCTTTTCAAACATGTTTTAAAATTTTCTTCATAGGTTTTACATATTTACTATTAAGTTTATTTCTAAGTATTTCTTCTAGTATTTCTGCTTGTAAGTGGAATTTCTCTACTACTATGTTATCTAACTGATTGCTATTAAATTAATAGAAAACTGTTAATTTCTGTATGATATTTTTATATAATGTTACCTTTACTGTTGAGTTAGCTTAATCATTGATTGTGTGATGCTTTCTAGATTATAGTTTCCTACTTTATTGCCATTCTTATGACTGTAGTTGACTTATCATATTGCATTAACTATAATATCTCTAGAACAGTGATGAATAGTAGAAATTATGGGCATCCTTACCCATTTTCTGACCTGAATAGAAATTCCTTTATATTTCTCTATTAATAAGATAATGGTTTTAGTTCTAAAGTATAAATAGTTTATCATGTTAAGAAAGTGTCCCACAATTCCTATTTCCTTGAACATATTTATCATGAACAGTTGTTCAACCCATCCTGTTATTTTGAAACTGTAAATAAAGGAGAAAAATGAAGTATTAATCTGGCCTTTCCTGTGCCTTAGGACAATCAAATATGAAACTGAAAAATGTTTCTTTTTGTAAAATTACTCCAATTAATAAACAAAGAAGAAATTATAGATTAAAAATATCACTATTCTGCAACTCTTAATGAAATTATCAATCTAATTGAAGAAAATCAAGAGCTGTTTACCTTCACAAAAAGAGAGACACCAGGCATTCCATACCTCCTGGTAGAAGGACACGCCACCATTTATGTACATATATATATATATATTTCATTGTATTTTATTGTATTATAAAGTATATGTGTAGAGAGAGGTTGAGATAGAATGAGTGCAAATCTGGATCTGATAAAGCTCTAGCTCTAAGTAAAAATGTATAAGAAAAGAGACAGAGGAAAATGTCCACCACTACCACGGGATGCGGTCAGTGAAATACAGTCACAGGAAACACTAATGAACAAATTAGCTGATTTCTTCAACAAAAATTCAAGGGGAAAAAGGAGCAAGATGGAGGGAAAAGCGATATATTAAAAGAAGCTTTAAAAGCAAGTCAACTAATCACAATTATAGCCCTGATTTACATCCCAATTCAAATAAACAAGCTGTGTTAAAAATATTTATACATAGGCAATAGGAAGTTTGACCAGATATTTGAGTATATTAAGGAATTAATGATTTTTTTTAGCTATGTTAATATTTTGGTTATTTTTGTTTAAAAGTACTTATCTTTGTGAGATTAGGAATATTTATATTTATTTATTTGTATTTGAAATATTTACAGATGAATGCCATTGTGATCAGGATTATCATGGGGTCAAAGGGCAAAGGGGAGGTGTTGACTGACATTTCCCCCAGCAGCCAGTGATGAAAGTCCTTCCAGAGACTCTGCCCCTCAAAGGTCTCCCAACTCTTGGATCTCTCTCTGACAAAGGATGCCCAAACTCACATCATTCTCTGAGGTCCCACAGAGGATGCAGGACTTGCACTCTATGCACTGCCACTTGTAGGTCTTGACGGCCTCGGTCATGTTCAGGGTGAACTGCAGGCAGGTTGGGTGACCTGGAGGAAGCAGATATGGCAGCATTAGGGCTAGAGGATATGACCCCTCAACACCACTAATCAAAAACATATTTTTGCCTAATTTGTAGGGAGAGTGGGGGTAGAGCACAGGTTGGGAAATAAACTTGGGGACTTGATGGCACTCTACCCACACTTACCACCACCATCAGACTGAGGCCCAAAGAGAGAAATGAACATTAACACTCTTAGTGGGGGATAGAATCCTTTCCCATTCTCTTGCTATATGAGCATGGCCCCTCAACCCCACCCAGAAGTGAAACCAGCTAATGAGGACAGAAAGTGATAAACAAAGAGAAAGAAAGAGAAAGAGAAAGAGAAAGAGAAAGAGAAAGAGAAAGAGAAGAGAAAGAGAAAGAGAAAGAGAAAGAGAAAGAGAAAGAGAAAGAGAGAAAGGCACAAAGCACAAGGCAGCACATGGAGTCACCAGCGTTGTTTCCAAGCCCCAGCACCAATTGAGGCAGGAGTAACACATAAGAGGTATTTGGAGCTGGACTTTCCATGTGCAAAGTTGTTCATGTTGCCCCAGGGCACAGGACAGGAGGTCAAGGGAGCTGTATGGTTCCCAGGGACTGCGCAGGGGCATTATGAGGGAATGCACTGTTGCCTGAAGTATCCATGCCCATGCCAGAAAACTAGCAGAAATCTACATCCTGCACAGAAACAGGGACTTAAATGGAAATGGCCTGGCAGAGGGGGCAAAGAAATGGATCATCACAGCAAAGGGCAGACAAGGCCAGGTCTATCCTAAAAGGACCTGTTGATGGCTCTAGTTCTTTTTTCCATCCCAAGAATCACATTAGCCAAGCCAATAGCAAAATTAGGAAGGGACAGTATGTTGTGAGCTTAGCGCACACACGCCAGTGGACCAACACCCATGGCTTGACCTGCAGAGTTAGACTCTCTTCTTAGCCAGTTCTCACCCAAAAGAGACACTCGGGCAGGGAGAAGAGAGCTTTGAGGCACAGGATGTGAAAACCCTTGACCTTTTGTTTTGGTAGGAAAGGGAAAGTTGGATGATGTTCTCAGGTTTCCAGTGCTGTGAATCAGACAGGACTCTGCCCATAGTTCCCAGGGCAAATCCATTACTGATCGTCAGAAAGGAATTGATAGCTTGGCCTTCTGTGGGGTTCACCCTTCTCCAGCGCTCCCAACTCTGCCAAATCCACCATGTAGTGCATTGTGTTGTCTCTTGTATTGAGGGATTATGTGCTTCTAAGGGACACTATTTGTGTCACTCCACCAACCTAGTACCCTCCACAGTTGGTCAGGGTCCCACTTGACACCACACCCCCAGGCAAAGACATAGCCTGTGGGAAGCCACCATTTCCTCCATCCCAGATGCTCAGGGAGCTGGTTACATCATGATCATTTGGGGGAAATACTGTCAATTCAGTCAACATACAAACCTTTCCAATTTCAGACTCCACAAGTACAAACCATGTGGTTATCGCTGAGAGTGGAGAGAGAAATCATTTGTTGGTGGAGACGATGAAAGACACTTAGCAGAGAGGAGGTAGAAGCATCAAGGAGAAGACTGACTTAAAAGCTTTCCCAGGACTTCTCAGATGCCATAGAACTCAGACATGCCCCCAGCTCTGAACTGATGAATGACCCTCCTGAGGTGACACTGTGGCAGGGAATCTGAAGAGAAAGAAGCTTGAAAGCATCTTAACAATCTAAGAAGACTTCTGATCAGAGTTATTCCCTATTCCAATCTCTCAGAGAGACTGCTAGGCTGGGATTAAGAGGGAAAATGCCAAAGTGTGATTCTGAATGGTGGGGACCCTGGCTGTCCAGCGCTCGGACAGGGCAACCTTGGAAGACTGAAGATGAGGTCACGGAGCAGACACCCATATGAGCAAGTAGACTTTGCCTAATTCCATGGCCTCCAGCTTGCAATAATAGTTCATGAACTTTAGTATGTACTGAGCAATAGCTGGATGACCTATTGAACAGATACACAGAAAAGATAAAATGGTGGGCAAGACAGCCCAGTCTAGTCAACTCAAATTAATAAGTTGCACACATATCTATATATTTACAATTGTTTAAGTGCCACAAAGGAATATTACGGTTGGCAACAAAATAAAACAATAAGGGAATCTAACCTAGTCTGAGATGCCAAGGAAATCTTCCCTGAGAAAGACCTTTAAACTGATACCTGACAGATGAAGAGAAGTTAGCTGGGAGGGGGAAGGGGGGAGTGATAGCAGGGGAGGATTCCAAGTGGGGAGAACTGCATTTTGCGGGTGGGGGGGAAGCTCTAATCAGTGAATGAGGTTATCAAATTTAAATGTAGGGAAAGACCAGTGAGCAGAGGCTTGGTAGGGCAAGAGACAGCCAGAGGGGTAGCTGGAGCCAGATTACACTAACACCCATAGTCCTAATTTGAGGATTCAGACTTTACAACCATGACAGGATTTTAAGCAAGGCAGTGGCTGGATTATATTGTGTTTTTAAAGGAGCATGAGGAATCTTTACTGTGATGAAGCGGTTCTGTATCTTAATTGTAGTGGCTTAATTGTGGTTCTGTATCTTAATTGACATTGATGATTGCTCATCAATGTCAATTGCCTGGTTTTATATTGTACTATTGTTTTACAAGATATAACCATCAAAGGAAACTGGGTGAAGAGTGCATGGGAACACCCCATAAGATAGTTTGCATTTTCTATGCAACTATACTTATTTCAAAATAAGATGTTGAAAAGATCTTTTTAAATAAGAAAAGCCCCATAAAAATTAAAGTTATCATAAAGGAAGGAAGAGAGGGAGGAAAGAAGAAAAGAAGGAAGGAAGGAGCAGCTGTCTAAGGAGAGCATTTGTGCAGACAGGGAAAATGTAGAGATGGAAGAATTTTGGAGACACAAGTTAGGAGGCTGATGCAGCTACCAGAAGAGAGAGAAGCAGAGAGAAGCATGATCATACTAAAGTAAAGACTTGAAACATTTTAAGGGTAAGACTGACAGGACTTGAACATTGTTTGAACAGTGGGAATATGGGAGAGGCATGAGAAATATTCCCAAGTTTCTAACCTAAGATAGCAGATGTGTTGCAGTGAAATTTACTCAGATAAGGAAGACTCTAGAAAGAACATAAGGACCAAATGGAGGAAGGGAAGAACTGACTCTGTTTTGCACATGTTGAATTTGGGAAGGCTCACAGGCTCCTGGCGAAAATGTCAAGGTGATACTCAAATATCATGGGTTTAGAGATCAAAAGAGAAGTTTGCAGTAAACCTATAAATTTAGGAGTTCTTGCCAAATAGGTGGTCATTGACGCCATGAGAATTAATGAAATCATCTAAGAAAGGGGACAAGAGAAGAGAGAGGAAAAGGGGAGAAAAGAAAGAAAAAGGTCTAGGACTGAACTTTGAGGAGTTCAACTCCTCAAAGATCAAAAGAACCAGAGGACGCCCAGAGAGATAAGATGCAAACTCAACAAGTATCACACATAGCAGCCAAGGAAGAGATTTCGGGAAGGAGAAGGTGATAAATTCTGTTGACTGCCACATGTTCTTGAGTTTGTCATTGCTCAGTAAAGACCCTGAGCCAGGGAGTATTGATAGATCAGTGCAAAAGCTGTCCTATTAATGACACTTTTCAGTAGTGTCATCTTCCCTAGGAAGGAAGGTCAACACATTCCAGGACAGGAAATGGAACTCAGCGGCTAACTGAGCATCTGTAGCTGCCTCCACTGGTGAGTGCAGGAGTTAGTGAGAGTGCTTCATGCAGCCAACAACACTCCACAAACATTTATTGAAAGCCAATCCTATGTCCAATTCTCTCTGACCACTGTGCTGAGCTCTGAAGACATTTTTGAAGAGCATCTTCAGAAAGAAGATCGTCTAAGAGTCAATCTGATGTGGATAAGACTACAGTCTCCTGATCTCAATGAAAAAGAGAAGACAGGACCAATGAACAGAACTTCCATTGGAAGTCTTTGAAAAAAATCCCATTGGCTTTTCCTGTGTTCCCATCTTGAGAAAGCCATCAGCCTCCTCCAAAGACCCTCCATACCCAAAGGATGGAACGAAAGTTCACATAATCTCCCCAACCTCATCCACTTTCCAAGTAAAATCAGAAGTAGTAGGAGTGTCAACATTGGTTTTAGAACTCCAGAAATTAAGACATCACTCAAATCTGCGAGAAAAGTAGGGGGTGGAAATTAGCCTGGTAGGAATAGGCACAAAAGCTTGTTGCCCAATCAGCTTTTACAGGTACAAAAAGTATGTCCAGAACTAAATGTCCAAAACTAAACTTTTGACCGTGCTACCTCAACCAGATGGCTGTCTGTTGTCTTTCTCTGAAAAAATGGAAAAAATCATGAGCAGATACAACTGTAAGAATCAGACTTCTTACCTACCATGGAAATGAAAATAATGCACTGTTGGACCAAGGGAAAGGTTTTAAGGAAAGTGACAGAAACCCTTTTCTAAGGTTTGACTTATTTTTGCCCAGAACTAAGTCCTAAAACCAGTGGAGGAAGGAAATAATAGATGCAATTCCAGGGAGGTAGGAAAAAGAGGCACATGGTTGCAAAGACATTTATTCATGGCCACGTGCAACTGAAAGATTCTTTATATCTTTAACAAAGTTAATCATTGTTCTCTAATGCACTTGCTTGGAAATCTATATTGTTCAAATGTTTCTTAAATCAAGGAATACCTGTATTGCTATTTAAATAGCCCAGTGGAGTGGAGGGAAACAGTCTTTCCCAGGTCCTCACCCCCGGGTGAGATGATTCAGCAGGATATTTGTAAGAGTCCAATGACCAAGATGAATTTAGAAAGTACGACTGTGTGCAGGATTCCTCCCATCCAGATCACTGAAGTCCAAGTCATTTCTGGGTCTTCCTTCAGATTTATTCTATTAAGAAGGTTCAGTAAATCTGCCTACTTGTTTAGTTGGTCCAACAGTCAATTTGATATGAAGAAACATTCCTTATTGAGTCTAGAGGCCTTCAAAAACTGACCTCAGTCATTCCTAAAAGTTAAACAGGAAATGAAACCCAGGGCCACCATGTGCCAGAGATCTAATGTCTACTTGGGACTTTCAGACAATAGGATTTGATTCAGGGTGCTCTTTCAGCAGATAGGAAGAAAAGGGTCAACCAGTGGGGTGAGGGGAGATCTTTTAGAAAGAAGATTGTCCATGAGGCTGGTATGGATGACATTTGTCTTCCAAGTTCAGTGAAAAAGAGAAGGTGGGCATTTGAAAACAATGACTGTACCCTCGCTGCTTTAAGGACACTTCTGTGTCTCTACAGAACATGTGTGTAGAGACGCTGAGAATGTTCCAGGGACAGCAACCAGGATTTCAAGGCATTGGAGTGAGCAGGCACACAGATAAATATTCAGGCAAAACCCAGGGCTAGTGTCCTATACATAGCTGTCCACTCCACACATGCTCACACACAACTGCCCATCCACAAGGATATTTCCAACCTTTTAGGGATAAAATATTAAATATACCTTGTTGGTTAAGCTCACATTACAATTAGAGGCTGACTTCAGTCACTAACCAGTCAGTCAGTGTTATACATATTCAGCAGAATGAGAGTAACAATTCATTTCTTGCAAAACCTGGGCAAAAAAAAAAGTATGCTATGACATGTGTCTCTTACATTATGATCCTTATTAAAAGAGTTTTTTATTTCATTATCGCCAATATTTAATTTGGACTGGGCTAAGTTACATCACTGATTAAATTAGAGCTCCAGGAAGAGAAAAAAACACATTATCTTGGTAGGTATGTGCGGAAAGCATAAATAACACAGACACAGAGAACTACAGATCTAGTATGGTCAATTATCTATTCATTGTGAAATTGTAGATACCTAATTATATTTTATTACCTGATTTATCAGTGGTGATCTCTTCTAAAACTAATTTCTCAGGAAAGGAGAGCCTAAACATCCAGGGTTCACATGTAAGAGAGAGCAAAACTCAAGTTGCACCCCTTGGTCTGATGCCTGATTTATAGAAATTGTATTCCAAAAAATACATAGAATCAATTCCAATCTGAAATAGCACCCAAACAAGCCTCCATGGACATTTATTAGAAAATAATTTCTAACAGTTTTCTATATCCATATACATATAACATTTCTAAAATTTACACATTGTAAAAAGTATAGAAACTTCAGGTAAAGAATATGCAAAGCAGGGCCTCCCTGGTGGCACAGGTGGTTGAAAGCAGCGCTGTGAAGCTGTCCGCAGCCTCTGCAGTGCAGGTTCGATCCCCACCAGCTGTGGAGCTACCTACATGGCAAGCAGACCTCTCCTGTCTTGCCTCAGCAGTGTATTTCAGTCTGCCTGTTCTATTCCCCACTCTGTCTCTGGTGAATCCTCTCACCCTCCCGCACATCTGGCCTGTACCCCAGTTCTTGTATAAACAAAATTTTCTTTAAAAAAAGAATATGCAAAGCAGTCAAATCTAAATCATCTATGCTGAAGAATAATTTGAGGAGGAAAAAATGTTACTAGATTAGATCACTTTGGAAAGTCACATCCATTCTTTCCCAGTCATTTCTCCTCTCTCTCTCTCTCTCTCTCTCTCTCTCTCTCTCTCTCTCTCTCTCTCTCTCCCCATCACAATCAGATGAAAGAAAAGAGGCTCTGACGCATTATACTTAATCTTTATAGGAGTGGGCCAATTCTGAACAATCAAGAATTCAACCTCTGTACATATATATTATGATAAATACGTTAACTAGGCTCTGCTTCTTTATATGGATTTTTTCTCAAGCCCTGACTTATAAACCCTCTGCAGTGGTCCTAAGGCACACCTCTGATCTACTCCATATGTTACTTCTAAGGCTAAGACACCTGCAAATCGATGACCACAATGACACTCCAGAGGCATCTGTGTGGCTCCCTTCCCCTATCATTTTGATTGTACTTCAAAGAGACAATGAAGAGAAAGAGAAGGGAAAGGATAAAGACCAAGCAAACAAAAACACATTAAAAATAAATGATGGTGTGAGCCATAGTTGCCTGGTTCACAGTAGTGAGTAAAATACAACTGCAGCAAGTTCGACTGCTCTTACAGGTCTGCTTATCCTCCCTCAAAGCTGACTAACTCAAGGGCACCCATGTACATGAGGGGGGCAAACCACAGAAATTGTTGCACTGGCCATTATCATCAATAACCATACAGAGTATATTCATCCAAGAGCATTAAGGGCAATTTTAATTGTGCTAAATAGCTAAGGGCTAATGATACCATTTTCAAATGGTCTTAGAAATTCCCAAGTTTTCATGGTCAAATATGGTTCCAGACAGAATCCCCTGGAAGTGCACATACACCCATCCATGAACCATTATTTACTCATTCCTTCAACAGTATTTGTTGAATCCAGGAATGTAACAGACTCTTCTAGGCAGTGGGGATAGAACACCGAGAAAAACCAAATCCTGCCCTCATGGAGCAAGCATCACAATTGAGATACATTCAGCATCTAAGTCCTTTGGACAAGTCAGTTTGCCTCTCTGGTCATGAGTTTTCCAATATGTCAATACAAGATTAGGAATCTGCTATCCATGATGCTGTGGATGCCACTTATAAGTAGTATTTTTTAAGGTATTATCGATCCCAAAATGCCCATCTGCTTGGGAGATAAACAAACTTACTTAAGTCACCAACTAAAACTCAAAGTGAAAACAAACAAAAAAGGAAATTAAAATAGCAAATAAGTACTGCCTGAATTCATGTCAGCTTTTTCATGTTGACCAGCCCAGTCTCAGTCCAAGTCATCACCAAACATGGCGATGACAGAAAGCCAAAAAAAATCTAGAATGATAAGTCACATTGCATCAAGCACACTTCCCACACTCAACAATACGTTGGTTTTACAATGGGGTATCAATGAATCTCCAGGCAAACAGGGGTCTTGAGTGAGGTTTCATTCCTGAGGAATATTAGCTCTGGATTGGCTGGTCCTGTGACAATGGACAGACACTGCCAGACAGGGGATGGGAGATGAGGGCCATCAATGTGAGCAACTTGCGTGGACACTTCTTTGACTCTTTCACTGGATTTACAGACTATAGGCAATCATCTGCCAAAGAAATGCACACATAGCAGAGTGTGAAGGCCAACCTGAATCACAGTGCAGAGCCGGGCATCACACAACCTCAGATGTGGCCCTTTGACACTGGCCCTGCATGTCTGGTCTCTCCAAATAACAGAGCATCCAGCCTTGGACCCTGCCTAAGAGGTTCTGGATTTTCTTCAGGAAAGTGAGCTTGGAGAAGAAATTGTTGGATTAGATTATTATAGGATTGGAGACCCTGTAATATCTGTGCTTCCTTCTGACTTGAATATAGTCCAGGAGTATTTTCTGGTGTAATTGATGGGCAGCTGATGGCAAAGAACAGTGATTAGTCAACTTGATTGCCTGTGATCCAGCAACTGCTGATCTTCCATGAATTAGCAGTTCTTGAGTTGTCTGGGCACCTTTGAGACGGTACTCCTATTTTGTTCTTTCAAAAATATTCAGAGTTGTGCTAAGTCAAAAGAAAACAGTCTTTTTAATTTTTCTCTCCTTTTCTGTGTGAGACTGGAAAGCAATAACAGAAGTGCCAAGAAGCAGGGGTCTGTGAGAGAGGCCTGTGACACTCAGACACTTTGCTTTACAGTTTATTTTTAAAATGACTATAATACAACACAGTAAATGCCACAGTAGGGGAATGAATAAAGTGCTTATAGATGGAGGAGCAATAAATATTGAGAGGGTAGGGAGGTTGGGGAAAACCACTGAGAGAAGGTGGCATTTGAACTGGGCCTTAAAGAACAAATGGGCATTTTCTAAGTGAAAAAAAAAAAGAGGGGAAAAGATAAAAGAGAATAAATAACAGGAAATTTAAGGCAAAACAAGGACAGAAAGGGAAAGGGAGAATGACAGAAGGTGATGCTGGAAAGGTAAGGAGAAAGATGACAGAGTGCCTCCTATGTGGGTGTAAAGATTTTATTTCAACTCTCAAGGCAGTGAGGAATCCTCTGAATTTTTTTAAGTGGAAACCTCCTTTATTGTTCCCGTGCTTTAGGAGGAGGACAGAGGGTAGATACAGCAGAGGGCAGAGTAACTAATTACAGTATCCATTTATTCAGTGAATCTTTATTGAGCACTTCTGATAGCACTGTGATAGAGGCTAAGCAGTAAATAACACACAAAAGCTCCTTGTGGGGCTAATTTTCTAGTGGGGGCACTAGTCCAGGATCAGCCTCATAATGTGGCAATAAAATTGGGAAATATTTGAGAGGTAGAACTTGTCAACAGGACCTGACATCCACAGTGAACAAGAGGCAAGAGTCAAACATTGCACTAAAATTCTTAAGTTGGGCCACAGAGCACATGCTAACACTGGCAGCTGAGATGGGAACTAGAGGCCTGTAGAAAGTAATAATAAAGTCAGTTTTCACAATTGCATTTGTGTGCAGTTAAGACATTCCAAGTAGGGTCCTCCCTGGTGCAAGGGGTTAAGTCTCAACACTATGAAGCTATCCACAGCCACTGCATCATGAGTTCGATCCCCAGCCAGGGAAATGACCCACATGGATCAACAGACCTTTTCTGTCTCACCTGCTGCTCCCCTCAGCAGTGTATTGCAGTCAATCTGCCTGCTCTGCTCCCCACTCTGTCTCTGGTGAATCCTCTCACCACCACCACACCACCACCGCCCCCCCCCCTACTTCTGGCCCATTCCCCAGTTCTTGTATGCATAAATAAATAAATCTTTAAAAAAAAATAAAAGACATTTTAAGTAGAGGAGTCAGTGAGGAAATATGGGTCTATATTCAGGAGAGAGGGCCAGACTATAGGTACAGATATAGAATCATCAGATGCAGTTTGTAGATGAAGCCTTGGAACTTGGTGAGATATTCAGGGAGTGACCAGAGTGAAAATTAAAAGGATCACTTTGGCAGTATGTAGAAGGGTATCCATTAGCACTGAAGGGAGTCAATGGGAGAAGTCAGTGAGAAAGACTAATATTGTGGTCATAAAAGGTGAGTGCCCTTCATGGTGTCCAAGGAAGAAGACAGAATGGCCACCACCATCAAGTGAGGTAAGCAGTCTCCAAGAATAGTGTGTCATCCGCACTTCTCTGGATGACTGACTAGTTTCAACACGGTAGAGGGAAGGAAGAATTCATGTGCGGACCTTCTTACACTATGCTCTGCCTTTCACAGGCCTTGTCCATCATGCTCAAGCTTGGAAGCACCTTGTAAAACACTTGGGAATATTATATTTAGCTGATTCCATTCATTGGTAGCAGGGGTCATTTCTTCCTTCCTTCTTTTTTTTTTTTTTTTAATGTAGGTTGCTTCCACGGCCAAAGGTAGGCCCTACCAACATCAGTTTCCATCCTTGCTCCAGGAGATGCATTGAGTCTCTGAAAGCCAGTTCTTTCCTTCTGACCTTGGATTCAAATTCTTCCATCCCAGGTGTCAGAGCCCCACCTGCAGGTCCTACTGGAATCTTCTCCCCCAGCTCAAGTCTGCAAGTGGCCCAGCAAATTCTCTAGGAATTTTCAGTCCAAGAGCAACATCAGCACCAAAGGTAGGTGAGTAGCACTATTGATCAAACTGAATAGGGAGGTGAGGATGGAAATGATCACCCAGCAGTAATGTTGGTGACTGTTGTGCTTTTTTAAAAGACCTACAAATTCTTTTTCCCTCCTCTTTTCGAGGGGTGGATGTTATTCCCCAATCCTTGAACATAGGCTGGACTTAATGACTAGTTTTTAACAAATACAGTAAAAAGGATGTGATGATAAACAATTTTGGAGACTAAGTTATAAAAAGGCACTCAGGTTTCCATTTTCATTGCTCATTCTCTCATTTACTCTCTCTTTTCAGTCACTCTGGAGGAAACCAGCTGCTGTGCTGTGAGATGCCCTTTGGAAAGACCCACATGTCTAAGAATTGAGAGTGGCTTCTGGACAATAGCGTCAAAGGAACTGAGGCCTGTCAGCCAACATATAAGAGAGTTTAGGAGTAACCTTCAGTCAAGACTTGTGTTGACTGCAGGGCCAACACCTTGACTACCACCTCATGAAAGAGCATGCACCAAAACCACCCTGCTAAGCCTTTCCCAGATTCCAGACCTTCTGAAACTAGGAGATAATGAATGTTTGTTGATGAGTTTTGGGGGTAATTTGTTACACAGCAATAGATAACTAACTCAATGGCAAAGTCAGAAGTGATAGGAAGGCTCTAGAAAAACCAGACATTCCACAGGAGTCCTGCTTAGGCAGAGTGCAGCTATGATGAAGCCCAGCATTGGGCTGAACAAGGAAGGGTAGAAAAGAGAATTCAGATTTTATTTCATTTCTTCTCCTTCATAGAGGGCTGTTATTCTTTAAGTGCACCTTCTTTAAAAAATCTAACAGTGGGAATTAAAATAATCTAATTGACTTAATGTGGAGATAACTAAAAAAGGAAGAGAATAGGTAGGAAACCTCACCATGTAATAAAGGACATCCACAGCTTCCTGGGGCCAGCCTGTTAGCACAGTATGAGCCAGAGAAGACCCCCAAAGAGAGCCATGCCTTCAATTCCTGTCTTTCTCTTACCCCGACCCTCCTTCCTTCTTGGGCCTATATCTTACCTCTAACAAGATTTTTATGAAGGTTCCCCATAAAAAATCCCCATGTTAGAAATTCAGGGACCTCCTGGCAGTTAGACAATCTGATATGCACAGAGTAAGAATCTGAAATTTTGGCTTGAAAAAAATCAGTGCTTGGATATTTTCATGATAATTCTAAAATTCCCAGGTAAGCACATTTATATTGACTGGTTTCATCATTAATCAATTCAACTGATTCCTACAACAATCCTGTGTTGTGGAATAGAAGTGTTTCTGATTTATAACTGAGGAAACTGAGGCTCAGAATAGCTCAGGCAATCATCTAGTGGTATAATCAGGGCTAGAATCCACATCTTCACAATTTAGCCCTTTGTACTCTATTCTTCACCCCGTGGTTTCTTACATCATCATGTTCCATGATGGTTAACCCAAATGCAGGGGCCCAAGTTCAGATCAACTCCTTCTTATAAGTGGTTAAATATAACATTTTCCCCCTTTATTCACAAGAAGTTTCCTACGGCACAATAATATAGGTCTCAGAATTTCTCTATGCCTGTTTCCTCAATTTGTACCATACAGAGGTGGACCAGCTGAACCCTATGGCCTTTGGAGGCATCAACCTTCCATGCCTCTAGCAAAATCCCTCAGAAAGCAGGGCTTACTCACATGAGGCAAGATATCAAGTCCTCACCATCTGCCTGTGACTAATCCTTGAAACCCCCAGGGAAGAATCACCCAGGAGTAAGCCAGTCCAGCCCACACAAAGGGGCCCTCAAGTCTGCAGGAAGTAGGTGAGCACCCTATGGTGGCATATTGGGCTTTGGCTCCTAAGAATCTCAATAGACACCACTTGACCTCATTTGTTCCTCTGCCAGAAGTTAAAGAGAAGAGATGTCATTCCCCTCTCCCCACCTCAACATCATACTCAGCCTTTCTGGGCCACATGTCTAAATCCTCCCTAGAGACACCCTGAATGAACCCCCATCATCATCTCTCCCCATAAAGCCTCTGAGAGGAACACAAAAGACTTCTGTTACCCAAAGCCAATTGCAAATCATCCCAGACACCTCCATGACATTGTCAGTCAAGAAAGGATAGAAATGTCCTTTACTTACCTTAATTAGGAGAGAAGCGAAAGAAGACAGAATTGGCCCCCCTCACAATCATAAGATTTACTGCAGTCAAGATGCTATAACCTTATTACACACCTTGATCATCTAACAAGTTCACTATCTCCTTTTCATCCTTTGCCCTCTTTTACTCTTCACCCTCCAATTCCCCCAAGTCACTGATTCATTTTCCAAACTGTAATGGCAGGAGAATGGAAAATGAGGATGATGATGGTGACAACCAGCTTTCCCTGAAGCCTCTCACCTAGGCTCCTTGAAACCCTGAGGTCCCTGATGTCTTCAACACCCTCAACAAAAAGGGAACAAAAATCACACTGAACCAGCACTGCTTAAAAGAGAAATATCCTTGAGTTCCACAGGAGTCCATCAAAACACAGCACCGTCTTGCCCTGGATTAACTCAACATTTTCTTCAGTCGCCAATACAGAGCTACCACCAGCTCTGTCCTTGTCCGGCATGTAGGGCCACTCAGTCCCCCTGATAAATGATTTTTCCACCAGCCAAATTCTGGCCTAAGTTTAATCTGATTTTTCCTTACAATCAAGCAAATGTTTACCCAACAAATTCACGAATGAGAATTGATCTCACTATTTACTTAGAAAGCTAGAGGAGTTGATTTTACATGGGCTTTATTTTTTCCCTCTGGTAAATTAGGGAGTTGAGATAACACAAGAGAAAGCAAATCAATGACTATTTCCAGTTACCAGCATCTGTCTTCAGATTTAATAGAAATGATGCCCTAAGACACGTAGTCTATTCAGTCTACTAAGTACAAAAGCACCCATCGATATTAGAGTAATGCAGAAAGGGAGCCTTTCCTGAAACTTTGTAAATGTAGACAAGAGCCTCACGATTCTTCTGAGTAAGTAGTGAGCAATTCCATCCCATAGCCAGGGGAATGAAGGCACCAAGTGTCTCTGAAATGGCTCTGGTTTACCTGAGGAATGTGTGTGTGAGCAATAAGAAGACACCATCAGAAACTGGACGTAGCTTCAGGCATAGCTAAATATGGGTGATGTGTGCCATTTTTCCATTCCATACTCATAACAGACATCATTAATCAATTCAACATTCTCTCCCAATCCTTGTGAATGAGACTTTAGGTTCTTTCTCAACACAGCACTCCAAGTAGCCATAACTAGTCAATGAGTTTGCATATAAGAGGAGACCAAGTTGCTAGCTCTGAGTCTGAAGGTATGATTAAGCTCAAGAGGTTAATAACCTCATGTGAGAATTAAGGATGCATTGTTTAGACTCATCTTTCACATCCACTGACCCAACTACCACTACACCCTATGCAACAGTCACCCAGAAAACTACTTGCAATGTCAGCAAATGAAATAAGCACTTCATACTTTTGCACACAAAGTGCTCTCTCTCCAATCACTCAACTCCCATTCACAGGCAGACCTATTAAGCAGGTTGTCTACATTCTGGCTACATAAAGTATGAACGTCACCCACAAGCTGGTGAGAAACGTCTACCCCAGACCGATGGAAAATCTAAACCTTCAGGAACCTAAATCGGCATTTGAACAAGATTCTGGGTCATTCACATGCACAGTGAATTTTGCCACACATTGCAATAAACTCCCTCCCTCCCTTCTGGGAGTGCCGGTCTTCATTCTCTCTAATCTCACTTTCTTCTCCCCCTCTCCACTGAAATAACTCTCATCAAATGAGTGAATCCATCAGTTCACATGTGAATGAAAGAATCAGGAAAATACCAGTTGTGCCTTTTGCCTGCTCTGGAACTTCTAAACATCGAGTCCAGCCCAAATGGCCCCACTTCTGTAAAACCTTTCTGACGTACACAAAATACCCACAGTGCCGAGAGGCTGGGAAAACGGCTTGACTCCACACCAGGGACACACTGAGCACCCGTGTGGCCACCTGGACGAGTGATACCCAAAGATGTCCACATCCTCCCGCCGGAGCCCCAGCAGCCAGTGTCAGGGGTGGCACTTCATAGCCGGGACCAGGATGAGAAGCCCAGGGTGGCTTTGTGGGCAAGACCCCAACTGGGCTGATCTCAAATCCATTCCCTTGTTCAGTCTCTTCGTCCCCCTGAAGCCCTTTCTCCATTCTCTCCCTTCCAACACACATCCCAGGCACCCACCTCTCACCCTCCTTGCCTCAAGGGAGAATTTTTCCTTTTCTTTGGCAAACAAGGGCCTCAGCGAGAAAGTATCAGCCACTGCTTTCCCATCCCCCAGGTTCCAGCAGTGCCATTGGGTGACCCAGCAGCTTTCAAGCTTCCAAGTGCCAAAGAACCACCAGAGATGAGGCTGAATCTGTATCCTCCTGCAGGGGGTCCGTGGCCCACCGTGGGTGGCCCTCTCCTGCTAGGGTTCCTCAAACCTCTTGCTGATCAGCAGGTTGTGCCTCAGTGCAGGCCGTGCCGCAGTGCAGGCCTGGCCCCACGCACGTCCACCAGCCACACTGGCCTCAGGCTGTGCTGGGCAGATGCGGGCTCCAAACCTCCCTGCCCCCCACCCCATCCTTTTACCATGAGGATCGTGAGGGACTGCGTCACTGCTTTGTTAAGCTGAAAACACTATTTAAAAAAGCAACAACTGGCAAGTGTTCACCACCCTTCTGCTTTGTTTTGGCACCACCAAACAAACCTCTATTCCCAAGCCCAGGGAATGTATTCCTCTGAGGCTCATAGCCTCCTGTCAACACAGCCCTGAGTGCTTCAGGCAGGCCCGTGATTATTGGCTGCAAGGGACATTAGCTCCTACTGGCCAGTGTCCAGACAGGCACTGTCTTCCTTCTAACTTCTGTTTGCCCAACACCTGTGGGTCTTATGCAGAAGCAGGAGGCCTGAGCTCTCTTCTAGCAGCTCCAGACAGGCAACGTAAGGGCTCCCCCCAAGAAAAGCCTTTAAAAAAGCGCTCAGAGTAGGCTCTGGTGAATTCTCTCACCCTCCCATGCTTCTGACTGTACCCAGTGCATGTAAAAACAAAACAAACAAACAAATAAAATAAATAAATAAAACATGCCTCTATAAAAAAAAAAAAAAAGTGCTCAGAGTAGTTCCTTTACATCAATAAGAGCAAATACAAGTACCCATCTCAGCGTGGGTAGCACTGATCCAAGAGAGGCAGAAAAGATTTAAGAATTGTCTCTATTGTATCTTTATGAACCCTAAATATCTTTGCCTCCTCATTAATCTGCCCTCATTAAATGATGAAAGAATTAAGCAGCCCCAGGACGAGCATTGCTTTCTGCCATTTTCTATTTTAGTGTCTCTTCAATGATTTTAAGAGGAAGATATTGAGCCAACATCAAAAGGGTCAGTTAGTAATAGTCAGCGGGGCCCTCACAGATTGAGGAGACCACCACTTCTTGAGCCCTGTCAGGAGCTCCCACCCACAGACCCCGCCACTACTCCCCACACTCGCCACCGGTGTCCCACATACAGAGACATATCCCATTCCTAAAGCCACACCTTCCCTTACATCCACTTATTCCTATCCCCCCCTTTGTCTCTTACCTCAACTCAAGCCCAACCTTCCACTGGCCCCAGGCCCATACCAACCAGAAAAACACACTGTGCCCATTTCCCTGCTCAAATCATCCTCCCCTGTCTCTCCATCCTCTAGAATTCCCGAACCTCTCACTCTCCCGCCCACCCTCCTGATGTAGTTGAAAATATAGAGGGGCTTCCCTGGTGGTACAAGGGGTAAGTCTCAGCACTATGAAGCTATCCACAGCCACTGCAGCATGAGTTCAATCCCTGGCCAGGGAGTTACCCACATGGCGCAGCAGACCTCTCCTGACTCGCCCGCTGCTCCCTTCAGCAGTGTATTTCATCAGTCTGCCTGTTCTGTTCCCCACTCTGTCTCTGGTGAATCCTCTCACCCCCCACTTTCCCCGCGACATCTCTGGCCTACACCTCAGCTCTTATATGCATAAATAAATTTAAAAAATCTTTTAAAAATAGATATAGAATCAGAATAATTAGACCCCGACTACTATAAGCACATCCCTTGTCTCCCTACACCTGTGTCCCTACCCTTGACTCCCTCTACATCCAGGCAAACTCTACTCTTTCAGCTCCTGCCCAAGGCCAAGCCTCAGCCTCCCATACCTCCCTGAGAATTCTGTTCCTGCCAGCACTCCCTCGTGCATCATCTGTCTCGTACCCTCTGGTCATTTGTTCCTTGGCATCCCAGTATGATTTTAAAATGCCCATCTTTCAAAGAGAGAAATCCTGACCAAGCATCCCCCCTCCATCCAGGCCCCAACCCATGATCTTTTTAGCGCAATTCCTTTACAAGGCCACTGTGCTCCATCTCCCTTCCCAAATACAGTCTCCAGAACATTCCTCCTTCCCTACCTGGCTGTCCCTTCTCATTCTCCTTTGCTGGATCCTCCCCTTCTCTCTTACTCCAGGCTCTTCCTATCTAGCCAGGCTCACTTTCCCTAAATATCACCTATGTACCTGTAACTCCCAAATCACTCTCTCCTGTGCGGACCTCTCCCCAGAGTCCCAGACTTCTATGTCCATGTACCATGGTTTTTGGAAACCAAAAGAACAGAGAGTAAGACTGAAGATGACGAAGAATCACTGTGGGAAAACTCTGTCTCAGGGGGTGGTGCTGATCCTGCCGCCAGGAGGGAAGCCTTTGGTGGGGGTGGAGGGGAGTAGAAGTATCTTCATGTGGGCAAGAAGTGGACTAGCAAGCCCAGAGTCAACTGGAGGGCACCAGTTTTCAGCACTGCCAGATGCACTTGCTTATTCAGGAGACACAACCAGAATTATGGCCAAATTATTTTTAAAAAGATACAAGAACTCAATTCCGAGGCCCCCCAACCCCACCATTAGTATTAGAATTCTTACTATTATATACACTCATTGTAGTAACTCATAACTGCAATCCAGATGCTTCCTGGCTGCTAGGCGCTTTGAACAAACTTCCTCATTTAATTCTTAAAGCAACCTGACACTCAGCTTCCCATTTTTGTGGAAACTGAAACTTGGAGCAGTGAAGTAACTCACTCAGCCTAGCAAGGAGTGGAAGAGGCTGGATGCAAACCCACATCCTATTCCAACATCCACGTGGGTAACCACCACCGCACTCAGACAGAGGAGACGGGCAGTGGGGAAAGACCCTTTTCCCAACACAGGAGGCCGAGGAGTAGGTGAGCAGCACCCCCAACAGCACCGGCATCTCTCTGCCTGGTCCTCAGCTTCCCAAGTCAGAGGGCGGCCCCCTGCCCCAAGGCCCTGCTTTTCTCTACTCAACCAGCTGTTCCTGTCCACACCCCAGGTTGCTCTTGAGAGGTCCATGAGGACAGAGGAGGGTGGCAGGAATATTTGGGGGAACTGCTCCTCCCAGCCCTCACAGCTAATCTAGGACCCTAGATTAAAGGCACTCTCCAAATCATCCAGGACACACCTAGGTCAAGGCCACCTCCAAGTTCTGCCCTCACAGAGTTAAAGGTGAGGAATTGGAATGGCTAAAATGACAAAGAATTTAATGAGCTCCCTGAAACCAAATGGAAAGTAACAGCCTGGATAAAGGAGGCAGCTGGAGGATGAGCCTGGCAAGGGAGCACTCAACTGTGAGTCTAGTGCCTCAGGCCTGCACAGCCCCCCACACCTCACTCCAGGAGCCTGAGATGTTGGTGGTGAATCTGCTGCATCTCCATTTCCTCCTCTGTCCGATCAGCTCTAAGACCACATCCCTGCCCCCAACCAGACAGGGCAGCAGCTGAAACACGCTCAGCCTGCAGGTGATGATGCCTGACTTTGGAGGGCCAGAGCCGCGAGAGACCAACAATTCTCCAGGTGTTCACCCACAGGTGCCCTGAACCCCTGCAGGAGATGCCCCGTCTCACCCCAACCCAAACTGGCTCCCCATCGGCCTATTCAATCAGGGAAAGAAGTGTGTGGCGTGGGGAAGGAGGGCCCAGGCGCCACAGGTGGAGGTGGACAGGGAGAACCAAGGAGGCATCCACCACAAGGTGTGACCAGTGGTCACGCTGGGATGGAGGGAGCTATCAACTGCCATCTCTGTCTGCATTATCAATAGGATAATGAGAGGCAAAGAAATCCCAGGAAAGGGGAAGTGCCTGCCAGGGAGTGAGGGGAGCAAAGATCTCAGTGTGCTCAAACCACCTAAAACAGTCCTGCAGAGCTGCCCACACTGTAACAGGACTGCAACAGCCACCACTGAGGCTACCCCGCTGGTTTCAAAACTTGACTTCCCAGTAGCTGCAGATGGATGCAAACCGGTTTCTCAGACAGCACAGCATTGTCACGGGGCCCTTACTTGGTCCACTGATGAGCCCAAGTCAACCATGTACAACTCCACCCAACCCCTTCTTTAAAATTGGCAAAGAAATCAAGCCCCCAAAAGGTAAAGTGACTTGCCCAGCATCATAGGGCAAGGTGGAGGATGACAGGATACTCAGCGGTCTCCTGTGGCTCCCACAGGTGGGCTGGCCCCAGGGAGTGTGGCCCAGGTGTTCAGGAGTCTTGTCTCTCTGCTCCCATGCCACCGCTGTTCCTGCTCAGCCACCACCACACACAAGAGCCCCAAGGGTCTCGCCTGGCCCTCCTTCAGGAAGGACAAATGCACATCAAAACCCTGGAGCCAAAATATTCCCAAGTAGGGTCCACTCTGCACCCAGCCTTCTAGGAGGGAGAAACTTCTAGAAGGCATAGTTTTAGAAGTTGTCACAGAAAGCAGGCACCTCTAAGAAACATTCCTGGTTGGACAATGGGAGGAAGACAGGAAGATAGGGGGTGGAAAAGACAGTAATTTTTTTTATGCCACATTCATACCAAAATGGCCATGCTGGAATTTTCAAGACTAGCCAACTAATTCCAGGTTGAAGTCATTATTCACAAAGATGACTGAATTTATTTGGAAGCAGGTCAACCAAATGATGCCTGTGGCCTTCAGACATAATGAGACATGGAGAAGGATAAACTGGATGTTTGGTGGTGAACTTAATCTAGTATATATAGACACATGTTGATTCTCAGTGATACACACCTGAAACATATAATGTTATAATGCAACATCACTTCAATAAAGAAGGAAAAAGATCAATAAGATAATGAGAGGCAAAGAAATCCCAGGAAAGGGGAAGTGCCTGCCAGGGAGTGAGGGGAGTAAAGATCTCAGTGTGCTCAAACCACCTAAAACAGTCCTGCAGAGCTGCCCACACAGGAAGCCCAGCCGGTGGCTCCACGTGTGCAACTGCTCCGCTTGTCCTTGCCAGGAAACCGGATGCACTAGCTTACAGGCTACACTCACACTGCTGACCAGCCAGTGGGCAACAGGGGTTCCAGCCACAACGGGTTCTCCCAGGAGCCAGCAGGACTCTTGTTACTACCTCAGGGGACCTTGGAGGAGAGGGGACAAGAACGAACAGAAACCCTGAGCCCTTGCTTTATGGGAGGAAGGGGAAGACGCGGGAGGGGGTTAAAAAGGAAAGAGCAGGGCCTCCCTGGTGGCGCAGGTGGTTGAGTGCAGCACTGCGAAGCTGTCTGCAGCCTCTGCAGCAGGTTCGATCCCAGCCGGCCAGGGAGCAACCCACATGGCGCGGTAGACCTCTCCTGTCTCGCCCGCTGCTCCCCTGAGCAGTGTTTTTCAGTCAGTCTGCCTGTTCTTTTCCCCACTCTGTCTCTGGTGAATCCTCTCACCCTCCCACACATCTGGCCTATACTCCGGTTCTTGTATGCATAAATAAATAAATCTTAAAAAAAAGAAAGAAAGAAAGAAAAAGCACACACAGCCTTTATGAAGTCAAATAGACAGCATTTGCCTGATTTCAGGCAAGTTACTACTTAGCTGTTCTCAACCTCAGTTCCCTCAGCTGCAAAATGGGTGGAGCCCTAGAGGGTTGAAAAGTAAGAAGCGATCAGAGAATCTATAATAACTTGCACGAGGGACTCAGTGAGGCTGGTTCTCCTTTCCTCCCAGTAAAAAGCCTGTCCCGCCTGGTCCAGAAGAAGAGCCCGCAGGGAGCCAGCCACCCAGCGAGCTCTGGGACAGGGCACACAGCAGGAAGGGGAGCTGGCGGTCCCGATGGCAGTCCTGGTAGTGATGGACTGGCTCATTGGCCAACCATTCTTAATTTCCTTCTTCTCATTTTGGGAGCCCTGGAGCACTGTTCCCCCAAATGAGGCATGCAGCATAAATGAACTGTGATTAGTTCAGCAGAGAGACCAGAGGGGTGGGGGGGATAGCAGGGAGCAAGGAGAATGAGCTGCAGAGTTTCCGGGAATTAATGGAGAGGGAGCAGGGAGGGCAAGTTGCTGTCTCGGAAGATCTCTGTCCCTGAGCCAATCACCAGGCAGGGCCTTCTTTTAAAGCCAACCTTCTCAACCTCTGCAGGGCAAAATCAACTCAGGGCTGCCTTCCATACATCTTGCATGGCCATTAGAGGTAGGCCTGGGGTGTGTTCTGCAGGGCACATAGCAAAATTTCAAGGCAATCAAATAGGTGATATAGGCTGGCTGCATGAAACTGACACAGAACATTGAGCCTGAGCACAGTTAACCCTCAGCCCTGGAACACAGGCTCTGCCAGCTCAACATCACTGTTGCAGTCTGCAGGCACGTGGGAGAAAGAGGGATTTTGAAAGGGTTCGGCCAGACAATCTGTCCTCAGCCCAAGTGCTACGTACGTGCTGCAGGTGGAGGGAAAGAGGGGTGCATCCAGAGGCGGCACCCCATTGTTTTTCCTTTTCTCAGAGGGAAGGAAGATATCATCTATTGTATCAAGTCTTTGCAGTCAGATAACCTTTTCACTCCAGGGCTCTGCGACTTTTAGACAGACCTAAGCCAAGACTGCTGTCACGGAACATTCTCAGCAGCAACAAGCCATGGCAAATGCACTGACATGAATATCACAACATCTGCAATCCAGTCCAATCCAAGGGGCCCTCCACTTCTGCAGCCTTGGTCAAGTCACTTAAACCTTCTGAGTTTTGCTCCACCCATCCGCTAGGTGGGATAGTAACCCCAGGGGAAGCTGCTAGGGAGGTTATTTTGAGAGTGCGGAGGCTCTTGTGTGGCCAACAGGAGGTGCCCTCCATTCTTGACCACAGCGGGAAAGATGGTATACGTTCGTTGGATGCACAGTCCGTATTCCTCACCTACGGCTACACCCTTTCAGCCACAGGGGCCCGTGGGGGAGCCCTGGGGAGGATGAAGTGGGGAAGAATTGAGCATCCAAGACAGAAACGGAAGAGGACTTGGGGATCACAATCTCAGATGTCCTGATTCCTGCAACAAGCAAATCAGCTGGAGGCCTTCAGACAATCACATGAAGGAACATCCACACCCCAAAAAAAGCAACGGCCAGAGCAACCCGCGTTCCTTGCTGCCTCTCTCACCTTTAGCCACCAGTCGGTCTAAGAGGTACTTTTTCAAACGAAGACCAGGACACAATTTTGAACCCAAATTGAAATTGGTCTCTGATACAAACTCTCGGACCAACCAGTCTCTGAGGACATCCTGTATCCTCCCCCGCCAAAATGCATTACAAGTCAGTAGGTAGGCACAATAAAAAGAGAAGATAACAGCTTCTCTGGTTTTAGAATAACACTTGATGGAAAATGCCCATGGAATCGATTGATACTGAGAGGAACATTTCACCCATTGGCTAAGTGTCAGGATGAACTGGGGCTCTGCTCCAAGGCACTTAGAAGGACTCCTGGCACGTCTTTTCCCCACAAGGACTAGGATCCCACAACCATGATAGGGTCAGAGGCAGCCTGATGGGGAAAAGCATAGAAACCCAAACTTCTGCACATGCCCAGTTCAGCTACCCTTGAACAACCATCCTAACATCACATTAGTCCCACTTGAGAACTCACCAGGGCCCCAACTTCCCACTGTTCCCCTTTCCCTTACTTTGGACCCAGCTGCGCAGTGTGGATGCTATGGATGCTATGACTTCTTGCCACAGGCCACAGCCCCTCTCCCTCCAGCACAAGTGCGTGCACACACACACACACACATGCACACATACACACAGTTTGTGCTTAGTAGTTCCCACTGCTGCTTTCAGGGGCTGCTTTCTCTTTACCCATCCCTATTCCACTCATCTCTCCATGAAGACTCACCCCCCACCCCCACACTTCAACCAGCACTGGTATATACCTGCCTAGGTCACACATTTTGCGCCAACATGGCACTTAATTATAATTGTCTTGTCTTGAATATTATGCAAATAGCCTGTCTCTCCTGTTCAAGAACAGAGAAGACGTTTTATACAATAGAGAGAATTTTAGAGCAGAAAATCCTTGATGGGAAAAATCAGACTTTAATCGCCGTCACTACTACCTTTATCAACTCAATGTCCCTGAGCCTCAATTTTCCATTGCTCTGAAATAGGCATCATAATTTTAACCTGAAAGTGTTGCTGAATAACAACCCCACTAACACCTTTAAGAAACCCATGGGTAACTGGTACTTAGAAAGTATACCCAAAAGTCTGTTTCAATCCCACTTTGCTTTTTCTTTCATGACTTGCAAAACCCAGTACACCATTGCAACATGGAAGGTGTTCAATAAATATTTGATTAATTGATCAGCAGCATAAAGCAAACCAATAACCAGAGGGTCATTATACAAAGTAACAGCGTGTGGTCAGAATGCATTGATCTGGTTTTCAATTATGGAGGAAAGGTTATTGTCAATGGAAGGCAAACGATCTGTTTTAACCAAAGAAGTTCTCAGGATTACAAACTGCCAGTCTTTCTAAATCCATCACTCAGCCAAGTAGAAGTTCCAGTGTATTAGTCATGCTAGCAAATTCATATGCCCCTTCTTTACCCCTTACACAATGTTGCTCCATCCCCAAGCTCTTCTATATTTCTGGTCCACAGAAAGTTGACTTCACATGCTAAATATAGTATGATCCTTGCTACCTCTTCAAATCAAAACAACAGAGCAAGACTATTCTGTAGGAGTTCTTTTTTAGGTTATTTAGAAAGAACCCTGATTACTTCTTTTCCCAAGCAGAATTTTATCATATATATAATTAACTTTGTTTTCTAATAAGCTCTTTCTTCTTCTCCTACTAAGCTGAGGAGAAGGGAGTAGATAGCCATGAATATTAGTGATGTCATTCAACCAAAATCAGAGAATAATATCCAAGTCCAATGAGCAAGCACAACATTCATGCACCAGGGATGATGTCAGATATGGTGGGACTCAATGGGATGGGAACTGGAGTGGGACTCAGAATGGGGGTCAGCCAAAACATTTTCATCTTGTGACCTTTTGACCTTACTGCCCTTTTCAGTTGCTTCTCACTATTCCTTATTCATATACTTGGTATTTCTCTGGAGGAAGATGTCTCTTGCCACAGTAGTCACTTTCCAGTGAGTATGGAAGTCCCCATAAGGGCACATTGCCTCAGTCTGAATATGAACAAGCCTAGAAATGTAATTTTAATGATCATTCTAAGCATTTATGAGACCATTGCCTGGTAAATGAGCTGGGTACTAACTGTTCCAGGTTACCCAGCTATAGTTCTAAGCACTGCAGAGCTAGACAGGACCCTACAATTTTTTTTTTTCTGTGGGACCCTCGCCAGCGGCCGGGGAACGAACCGGCGCTGCAGAGGTTGTGGGAAGCCTCACAGCCCAGCGCTCAACAGCTGTGCCATCAGGGGAGGCCCAGAACCCTACGATTTTGCTAGTCTACATTCCTAACTCCACACAGGAGAAGTGCCTGGCTATCACTGAGCTCCACATCAGCCACTATAGTCAAAATGTCTCTGTCAAAATAACTGTTTATCAGTTTGTTCTGAGTCCCAAGGTATTTGCTTCTCTTCTGCTCTATAGATCAAAAGCAACTAGTCCATCTTTTTCTCAATAAACTGGTCATAATAACAGTTAATAAATGACTCCTAATTTTATTCCCCAAGTTAACCCCAACTCCTTTAACCATTCTTAACCAGCTTAAGATCTCTTTAAGGAAGTGGTTTATAATCTTTTCTGTATTTCTTGGTTCTTACAGTTATTTTCAGCCACTCAAACATGGTGGTGTCAAATATTAAATAGAGGTGGGGAACTACTTCCCAGCCCTTGCACATTATTCACAATATAACACAGCATGGTAGCACATTCACTTGAAAAACACCACCACCATAGTACCCCGAAGCTCATGTTCCACTGGGGCTTCCAGATCCATCTCAGCTATGGCTATGCCTTGCCAGTGAGCACTAATAGCATAATCCACATAAACACATCATCAAGCTGGTGCTAAACCACTGATTACCTCTCTCATCACCTCCCAAGAAAGCATTTCCTATGAAGGTATAATGAAAGATCAGATATTGAGGGGTTGTGGTACTCACCCACATTTACGTAAAATATAAAAAATAAGACTTTCTAATTTGGGGTGTAGATAATCTTTCTCCTTTCATTCTATGCCTAAAAACTGATGTCTGGGTGTCCTCGGGGACTATTGCAGAGTAGAGCTTGGAGCAAATAGAGCAAACACTTCATAGACTGATCTCAACCCCTGATTTTTTTAAGGAAGTTGGCGATAACTTAGGAAATTTAGCAATAAGCTCCATTAAAAGATACCTTGAGATCCAAAGTCAGTGATCATCTTAAAACAATTGTGCATCCTCTAACAATGGGTAGAGAGCATCTCTTGGGTAAATTTGGCTTGGTTACTGCCACCTAACATAACTCACTCATAGCTACCTTTCATCCACATTGATCTTCCTACATTCAATTTGTAAGAAGCTTTCCATTTCATAATAGTTCTTATATCAGAAATCCTTGTCATCATCCAAAGAAGAAAATGATTTATCAGTTCCTTGGAGATAGGAGGTAAGGAGTTGGGGAAAGTGTTTTGATTCTATATATAACCACGAAAATCCAAATTCTTAGGAAGAATATACCCCAACACCCCATAATTAACCATTTCAGGGAGCCACAGACACGGAAGAAATGGTCGTCAGCAAAAAGAACCTGTTTCTTTAGCAGCAAAACTCTGCACCTCCCAAGTTGGGCTCCACTAAATGTATTTTATCACTTATCTCCTACAGATGAAACTCCACTATCTATGTTCATTTGGTCCCAAGGAGTCATTTACATCAATTTGACTATTTTTAAGATGGTGATCTTTCATACCTACGTGCACAGAGTTGGAAGATATTAATCATCACATCCTCGGAGTCACTGTTATATTTGGCTAGCACAGAGCCTGACTGGATTCTTCAGATCCTTTTGGCAAGCATTGTACTACTGTAGTTAAGCATGAGTGAAAATGAGAAAATCTAGTAGACAGCTTGTGGTAGAATTATTTTGGCTCTGAAACATTCGTGGATATAGGACTCAACACCACCAACATTACTGACCAGGATGCTCCTCCAGCCCTTCATCTGTTGATGTGAAATTCTTCTAGTCTTAGTCCTGAGGCTTTAGAAAATGCCTTAATTATTACTGCTACCACCACCCAACTTAATAGTGTAATACCTACTATTTCTAAATCAGAGATTAGCAAACAATGGCCCATGACCAAATCTGACCAGCTGCCTGTTTTTGTGTATAAAGTTTTATTAAAACACTGTCATGGCCATTGATTTATATATTGTCTGCAGCTACATTCATGCTACAATCCCAGAACTGAGTAGTTGCTCAACATATGCTGGTTGACAAAGTCTAAAATATTTACTATCCAAGCCTTTATAAGAAGAGTTTGCAGACCCCTCATTTTAAATCACATGGAAAAAAACTGCTAATTCAGAATTATCTCCCAGCAGCTCTCCTCCTGGCCTGCCTGTGACTATGCAGGTGTCTCTTTTTTCCTTTCTCCTTTTCCTAATAATCTGTTCTTTTAAAATCTTTACAAAGAGAGAGAGAGAGAGAGAGAGAGAGAAGAATCTCCTCCCCACCCCACCAAAAGAAAAGAACCGTTATCTAAGTGAGTAGCCTTTGCATACAATTTTGCATAAAATTTGGCCTGACTCTCTTACAAAGTATCCTCTGTAATAAGATGCATATAACATGTAAAACACTTTAAAGACAAATTGAAATAATGGAAGTTCTGAATGAAGATATTTATATTATATATAATACTTAATATATGTGAGATATAAGTACAGGTAACAAATATATAAAATTATATATAATACATAAAATTTATCATATATGTATATAACAAATAACATATAACAAGAACTCTGGAGGAATTATGTGTAAATAATATATAATATCTAATATTAAAATAAATATCTTCTTCCAGAATTTTTAAGTATGCTTTTAAGTGTTTTATACTTAAATATTCTGTAAAAAATATATGTATATAAACAATAAAATATGTAGTGATTTAAAATATTCCTTTAAATCAAAGGAAGAACTGAATTTGTTGATTTGAGGATACAATGAAACTTTATCAGTTCTAGTCACATGGAGTATTTGGAGTTTTTAGAAAAGGGTAAAAAGAATATGATGCAACAGGTGCCTGGCCCGCAATAAGAATGAAGTAAAATAAAAAACATATCTCTAAGCTGCCCAGAGTTTTAAAGGGAAGGGATTGTTCATTAACATGCAGAGGGAAAGGGACTAGAAGGAGATTGTTTTCTACTAGAATCCCTAATACACACTGAATCATGAGCAAGATCCATCCAGAGATCAAGCCTGGAACCTGTTCCCAGCATGTAAGAGTTCTAATTCAGAATACACGAGACACATCCGCAGATGAAGTCAAGCACCTGCTGTATGAAGACTTGCATTCCAACCTCAACTTCAGCTTCGCCCCCCATTGGCAGCCCTTGGCAAAGCTGCCCCAAGCCATCAAAGGGTGTCTAGCACATGCTCACATTTGGTTTAGGCCACACAAAGTTGATTTCTGGTGTTTGTGTTTTTAATTTACTACCAATAGTTTTAAATGGGGAGGTCTCCCCAAAGGTGCCCTTGAAACATCTGGGACCTGAGAGCCCTAGGTCCACATCCCTGAAGTTGGGGTAGTGAGGACCCCATTCAAGCACAGGGTCTGCCTTGTCATGCTTCACCATTCCCCATTATCTCCCTGTGACTTGTGGCTGAATATCAAGGGCTTCCCCCAACCCCATCCTCCTGGTGCTGTTGATTTTCTCACATTTGACCTGCTTCATCACTAAAGTTACCTGCTCCTAAATCTCCAACCCCAAGCTAACACTTTATACTAATTAATGTCTCCAAATGGATGTGGAAAGTGATTTTTCTCTTTTTCTGGCTCACATGTACACTTTCCCCCTCCATCTTGGCCAGCGACCATCTGCAGACATAAAACACATGCATGCTTTGCCAACTACTCACCATCGGACAGTCCCTGCCCTCGCAGCTCACCATTAAACATTTGATTCTCCAGGGTATCCTCTGCCCTTAGCTATTTACATTGATACTACAGCTCCTTGTTAGTCATCTTGTGCCTATATAAGCAACCAGAGATACTATCTACAAAGAAATCCTTAGTCATAAGGTGCAACATACTTTAGGTAGACAAAAATCCATCCATCAGAATCAAGGTTCCCTTTACCCATGATATAGATAGATTAGAAGAAAGATTTCACTCACTTCTTTCCTAAGAAGATATTTAAGACTGCAGGTGACCTCTGAACTGGATCTGCTGTCTAAAATGTGAGCCACTGGAGGCAGTGAGTAGTGTGTAATAAACGTACAAAACTTCTTTTTTTACTCCTAATGTCGACAGATGAATAAACAGAATGTGCTACAATGGAATATTCATTCTTAAAAAGGAATAAAATTCTGACACATGCTACACCATACATACACCTTAAAGACACTATGTTAAGAAATTTGTCAATCACAAAAGAATAAATATTGAACAATTCTACTTATATGAGGTACCTAGAATAGTCAAATTCCTAGAGACAGTAGAGTAGTGCCTGTCAGGGGTTAGAGGGAGAAGGGAATAAGGAACTAGTATTAAATGTGTACAGAATTTCAACTGAAGAAGACAAAAAGGGTTCTGGAAAAGGAGAGTGGTGATGGTTGCACAACAATGCAGATGTACTAAGTGTTGCTAACCTGTACAATTTAAAAATGGTTAAAATCATAAATTTTATGCTATATATATTTTACCACAATAAAGGGGCAGGGGTGCCAAAGGAGGATTACAGGTATGTAAGGTTCTTTTCACTGCGAGGGAAACATACAAAGTCCATAATGAAGGTCACAACACGGCATTCATTCTAAAGGCAGGTAGGATGCAGGCACAGCAGCATCCAAGGAACATTCCTTCTCCACCTGGGCCACCTGGGCTGGCAATACCTGGAGGACAAGACCTGGCCTGAAAAGTTGGTCTGACTCTATCTTACTTAGCAGACCCATCAGAGAAGAGTGTCCATCTCCATACACACAGACAAGAGCCAAGCAGAAGGAGCACTCTACAGTGGCACCCACTGGCAGCATGCCCCACCAAGACCACCTTTCAGGAATGGAAACATTAACCTCCCAGCTTTCCCCAGGAACACCAAAGCTCACATTCTTGTGCAAAGCTATTTTCAGCACTGCTGGGATGGTACCACTAGCAGGCACAGTAACTCTACACACATACCCAGGCTCTCCATTGTCTCTTTTGGCCATGTAGAGGGCAAAGGTGGTGGTCGTGACGGTGGGTGGGTGACAGCAACTCTGCACTCAGAGAGCAGGTTCTGGCTCTCAACCACCCACCTGGTATGTCCACTTCCTCTGCCATCACCTGCCAGCCAAGCCAGTGCAACAGCTCTTCTAGACTGTGATTCTAAATAAACAAGAGGGTTCAGCCAATCTCAGGAAGGCAGGTGGGCAGAATCACTTTAGCAGTCCCTTCTACAGGACAGTATGAAAGTCGAGCTCTTATAGGATGAGGTTGGTAAAGCAAAATGTACAGAGGTGCTATAGGAGCATTGGAAACAGACTTTTATTTAACAGAAACTTACACAAACGATACAAACCCTACATTATGCAAATATCACAAAAATCCTATACGTTATAACTTATGGGAGTTGGTTGGAGACAGGGCTATTACTATAATTATCAGCATCTTGAAAAGGGACATTTTCTATCAGAAAATGTCACAGAAATGGGATAAAAAATGATACAAAGTCACTCTTGGTGATCCCCCCAAGGAACGGGCCTTGAATGAGAAATCTGAAAGAGCTGGCAGGAGGTCTGTGCCCACCCCATCTCGCCTTTCAAAGGCAAAAGAAACACCGAGATTCTGAACCATCTCAGTAACGGACATCTCAAGGACTTTTACTGACAAGAATATCCAGCGTTAGAGTGTACATGTATTATTCTCACTCTGCTTACAAGTAAGGAAAACTCAAGAGCATGGACATGTAGAAGACTGGGAGTAGAACCCAGTAATCCAGCCAGTCAGCCCAGCTCCTCCCTAGATGCCATGTTGAATCCATGTCCTAAGCCACCACGTGCACCTCCTCCAACACGGCCATAAAAGGACATGTTAGGACGCTTGCTTTTCTCCTTACCCCCACCGGCAACTGAATCTGAGAGGTCACCATTATTCATCTTGGCTTTCCTTGCCTTTGGGGACAGTTCTAGAATCCCAAGTCAGGTCAGCAGAAGGCTCCCTTTGCAAATGTCCTCTAGGATTTGTTAGATGGCTGAATTCATAAAATCTCAGCTGGTATTTATTTTTTGACATCTTTTAAAAATTTCCTTTACTGTGTTATTTTAAACAAAACTGTCCACGTTCCAATCTGCTGAACTCGTGGAGCTACATCACTAGATTAATCACTAGGTGGGGTTCCTTTCACGACTAGGTCTCTTCAGACATAACCAGGAGGCAGGCTGCTTCTTGACATTCAGATAAATGGGGCCGGCCTGAGGTGAGGGGAGAGGTTGTTTTGTTTTTGTTTTGGGGGAGTTGGGGTTGAGGAGACTGCTAATAGCCCCTGTGGCTAATTTATTTCAGTCAGTTCTGAACACATGATCATTTAACATCACAACACTTTCAACAGACTTTTGAAGAAGGGAAAAAAAAACTGATCACTCCTCACTTACCACATCCAACTCGCAGAAATAAAAATACCTAAAGCACATACATGAATGGCTTTTTACAAAGCCTGAGAGAGCAGAGTTGATCTTTATTTTCTTATTAAAAATGTGGGGTATTTTTCCTTAGAGTTAATAGGCAGTCTTTATTTTACATTAAGCACTCTTTTGATTTCATGTCTTCACAAAATTCTTTTAATTTTTGAAGCAGAAGTAACTTTAAACAAAAATATTGTGCAATGCCAGCACTTTTTCTCTTTTAAATATTGAAATAAATAAAATAACTCTCTTTTTTGTCAGTTTGTTGTGTTCAGTTAGATCGTAGAGCAATCAATTGCAGAGCAATTCCAGTCTGACCTGGGTACTTTCTCACAGACAATTAAAGAAAATGTAATGAAGAATTTTAAAAAGGAAAAAAAAAAATCTTCTTATTGCACAAACTGAGGCCATTCCCAAGACTTTTCTGAGCTGATTGCACTGGAGGTTTTTCCACAATCCAGGCTCCTGTGTCGGCTGAAACACACACGCAGGAGGGGGCCAGGCAAGGGAAGAGGAAGAGAAGGAGAAGGAGTAGGTACAAATCATCGTGGCTTCTTTTCGCCTTCTTCGGAAATGGCTTGCTTGAAGGATGCTGGAGTCCCCAGGTCATAGAGTTGACTGCAGAGGGAAAGGCAACAAAAGATAAAACAAAAAACAACAGCACATAACAACTACCTAAAAAAAACAAGAAAGATTAAAATTAAGGGGTGGCGGAGATGAAATGAATTGAAAAGAAAAAAGAAACCAAACCACCAACCCATGGCCACAGTAACGAGGCAGTGGCCATGAACCAGGAGAACCAGACTAGTGGCCACACCTCCAACATCAGCAGTGCAAAGTCAGCCAGGAACAGCTTCTCCTGGGCAACTGAATGACACAAGAAACAGGACACAGCTGACATTTGCTGTGTTCTGAAATAGGGGGTATAGTGGGCAAAAGTGGGCATTAGCAAAATCTTTTCTTTTTCCATACACTTGGAAAGCAAGCCAACCACCTTTAAGCATATCCTGGGTAAAATATCCCAGAAGGAGCATCATGATCCAATCTATCTTCCTGTCACCTAAATGGGAATGAGTAGTTCCAGGAGTGTAGGCCAGGAAACTCCAACTGATGCCCCATTTGGCCTAAGTCCAAAAGAACACAAGTATACATCCTCACCCCAACTCTGCCCAAAGTGTTAGAATTACTCATTGAAAGCACCGAGCCAAGAGACCCATTCCAGTCCTCATCTAGTCCAGTGATCCCAAGCAACCTGGTGGCCAGTGATGCTAGGTGGGTCCTTTAGCCCAGATGGGTATCAAAGAGGCATGGATTTTGCTTCCAGCTGAAATGAAATCTGCTAAGTTATTTTGGTCTTTGGAATGGAAAGGTCGGCACAAAGGACTAAGCAATAAGACCAAGTACTATCACATTTCACCCCAGAAGCAGTTCCTGAGGGCAGAGATGGGTGCCCCTAACAGTGCCTGGTTCACATTAAGTTGAGTATCCAGAGAGTGAGGAATGAAGAAGGGGTTCAACTGGGAACAAAGATCAAAATCAAAAGAGAGGCTCAGTCTCTTCCAAGTTGAAACTCCCCTCCCCACCCCCCTTCTCTCCTAGTACCCAAGCCATATGCTCTGGTCAGGCACACACGACTGGATCAGATGCAATTCCAGAGCTGAGTCTGCTTACTTATGTTTTCAAAGGGAGGCTCAGAAAGGTCTCATTGCCACCCATTTCCAGGCACTCTCTCCACATCTATTCCTCTCTCTTTCCCCTCCAACCACCCATCCCACCCCGCGGCCCAACTGCACAGATCTGCTGTTGTGGTGGACCTTCAGGCTCCTGTCTTCTTGCCTAGTGCTCATCTCTTCTTGATGTTCTACTGGCCTCCAGCCCCTTCACTCCAGTGCTAAACCAGTTGGCCTTTCTCCAGGCCTCCCACAGAGCACCTGCCAAATGTTCCCCTGTAGGGCATGGTCAGACTTTCACCCCTACAGGAGGGTTTCTGTCCCAACATCCCCGACACCCCTGCTCAGAAGTCACCAGCCATTCTTTCAGTGGGTCTTTAGTTTCCTCAGATTTCCACTTTTGGCCCCACCCCAACACATACTCACTTTTTTCCCTAAATCTACCCATTTGAGCCACCTCAAAAATGACAGGTTAGTTGCTTCCAACTACATGTTCCTAACATCCGTTTTTCCTTCTGTTTCCTTTGTCTGGGCCAAAAGTGGGTCCTACTGTGTTCTTAGTCCTCTGCTCTCAGCGCCCCCTCGAGGTGGCTTAGCTTTCCATCCCTCCAGGCATCTTCAAATTCTCCCTTCCCCTTGACTTAAGCCCCATCCCCCTCCCCTCACCCTTTCACCACTCCACCTCCAGACTCTATCTACCCCCTTTGACTGGACTAGTGGAAGCTGTGTCCACTTAAGACTTCCCCAACCTTTCTGTCACCAATATTTATTGAGCATCCACCATGTATAGAATGAGACCCTAAATCTTTCCACTAATTAGTAGCTCAGAATCATTGCTCCATTCTCAGTTTACTTCAATAAATACTATGGCACAATGGTGCCAGGCACTGTCTGAGGGACCTGAATGACATCATCTTTGCCCTCAAGAAACACATCTGTTTGATGAGAAAGACTAAAATTGTAATATATTGGGACAAGGGCTATACTTGTGGCATGAGAAAAATGCTACAGAACGAATCTTAAACATTTTTTAATACTGTGATTTTTGCCATTTTACAAAGTTCAGGTTGTGATTCCCAGCTTTGCTTTTTGTTCAGCTCTGTTTCTATTCTTTCTGACAGCAGACACTCTTGCCTACAGATTAAACAGCAATGGGCAGTCTAGACTCCTTGTTGATTTGCATGGCTTCCCCCAACAAAATCTCCCTGACTCCTGTGCTCCACAGCAAAAATAATCACATACCACCCCATGAAGCTCTCACAGGTTTTTAACCACTTGTGAACATCTAGTATGCCTAAATAGGTTGCAATAAATCCACTGGCCCCTTGTTTAATTTCCTTCTATTCTTCAAGGGACTGAGTAGAAAAACAGTATACTCTGTTACTCAGATTCTAGTTGTCAAGTGAACAAAGGTATATATGAATGAAAATATTGTCATATATGCTAACCTGAACCTCAGCTGAAAGACCAAATTATCTGCATCACTATTTTTTTTAAAGATTTATTTATTTATACATACAAGAGCTGGGGTAGAGGCCAGTGATGCGGGGGTGAGAGGATTCACCAGAGACAGAGTGTAGAACAGAACAGGCAGAATGACTGAAATACACTGCTGAGGGGAGGAGCGGGCAAGTCAGGAGAGGTCTGCTGTGCTGTGTGGGTAGCTCCCTGGCAGGTCAGGGATCAACCTCATGCTGCAGAGGCTGCGGATTGCTTCCTAGTGCAGTGCTTAACCCCTTGCACCACCAGGGAGGCCCTGTCTGCATCACTATTAATGGAATAAATCAACATGTACCCCCTGACAATCACTGAGAAGGATACAACATCATTTCTTTGATATTCTTACCAAAAATGCATAAGCTGATTTTAATCATTAGGAAACAACAAACGAACCTAAAGGTAATGAAATAACTAGCCTATAATCATCAGAAGTAGCAAAGTTATGGGAAATGAAGACTGTGAAGCTAACTACTTAAGATTAAAGGACTTTAAAAGTACGTGAAAGGTAAATGCAACATGTGATCCTAGACTGGCTTGTGGGCTACAAAAAGGACATTAGTGAAATAATTGTCAAAATCTGAGTAAAGCCTGTAAATTGTAGAATCACATCAATATTAATTTCTTGATTGTTATTATTGTATTATGGTTATTTGGAGAATGTAGATGATGAGGAATGGGAATTCTTTACATTAAACTTATGAATGTTTTTTGTAAGCCTGAAATTATTTCAAAATTTAAATTTTTCTTAAAAATCTTAATCATTGATTGAGAGTCAGTATTGAGTTGCTTAGAAAACCTAAATACCAATGTTTTTTAGCTAATACTTCAGTTCTGACAGGAATTTTCCATAAATCTCAGCTATTTTATAAATTGATCAATGTAGAATGGTTTTCCCCATTCTGTTATTTTAAGTAAATGGTTAGAAATCACTAATTAAGCACAACAATATTATATAATTCAATGTTTCAGTGTTAGAAATGCTTGGGTATGTAACCAAAATAGGGCTAAAGTATTCACTCCCTGACATATCACCATTCTCACCACCCTTACCCCCACCCTAATGCCAATACCAAAACACTGACCATTATGAGGCTCAACTGGAGGTCCTTGGGAAAGTTCATGAGGATTAAGTCATTGCTATTCTCTATGGAAATCTACTGTGATCGCAGATCACATTAGATAATATAGGATGAATGACCTCAAAGCCCTTTACTGGTTTTACTCAAGAACCCTTCAATCTGACTTATAGGAAAGTCAGTACAGGCGGATTAGAAAGTACTAGAAGACCAGACACTACTTACTGGTCCTAGATCAGTAGACAAGTCCCTCAATCTAATCAAACTTCAGTCTCCTCATCAGTAAATGGGGACAAATACTATTTATCCTCCTCTCATGGTTGCTTTAAGGATCATCATGAGGTGCTATTGGTTCTACATTATACCAGCATAAGAACTGTCTCTATCCTAGGGACCAAGGCACTGGGATGGAGATTCATGGCAATGAACTCACAAGGGACTGAGTCCAGAACCCAGAACTTTTTACTCTACTCTAGGCTTCTCACTACAATAAAATGCCTCACTCAGAAAATACACAAGTAACTTCACTAGGCTAGACAAAATCCCCTACAGAAAAACTCCTAGTATATGAGTCTGCTCAAACTTTTAAGTATAAGTTCAAGATAATATTCATCAGATGTAACAGGAGGCATACTGAGATAATATTAATTAATCTTATTCCACCATGAAGTGAGAACCTCCAAACAGCCCTTAGTTCTCTCCCCAAGTAAAGATCTTATGTCCCCTCAAGTGCTATAGAAAGGCAATAGCAGGCTGCAGCCCATTAGGTACATACAGAGATGCAAAGTAAGCAGGAAGACTTAAAGGGGTACTATTGATGCGAACATCATATTTTTATTAAATCCTTCTCTCTCAAATATCAGTAGCAAATTGCATTACTGACTTCAAAGTACCTTTAAAAAATTAAATGCATATTTCTTCCTCCCAGTGTTCTAGTGATTAGAGGATCTGATTTCTACAGAGCCTCAGTAACAGAAATAAAAGATTAGATTGTTCTAGGTAGGAAAAAACATCAGATAGACAACAACAGTAATCACCTTTACATCAACTGTTCCCCCAGGGGCTTTCAATGTTGTACAAAACTTAGGAAGTTCTATATCTCTGATTCTCTTATCTTTCTGCTAAGACTCAGAAAATTAGGTGACATTTTTGAAACATTTTGGGTGGTGCTGTACTGAACTGAGGACAAAGGAAACTAGTCTGATTATTTTTACCTGGATGATTCCAATTTCTTCTATTTTAAAAATTGAGTGGAGATATTTATTTAATAAAAGCAACAACAAAACAATAGATTTATTGATTGCTCACACATGTAACTCTTACAACTCCCGAGGTCACAAAAAAAGGAGATCTTTGTCTCTAATAGACATCAGAAGGAACTCTCTAGAAAGGATGGTTTAAAAGTTGAACTCTATTATATTCTGCACATAATTTTAATTGAAAGTATCTTCTTGGGGATCTAATTGCTCACTCTTCAGTTATGAAATTGCTCTTAATAAGGTTACCTTTTGAAGTTAGTTTCATTACAAAGTCACCTTTCTTCACTTAGACCTGAGAAAAGGTAAAAGGAGATATCTCTGTGCGTGTGTGTGTAGAGTCTATCTACCTAGATATCAATTACAGATGCATGAACATGGTTATAAATGATACAAAATACATGCATATATGTAACTATGTATATGTATTCATGAAATGAATACATTTACCTTTACACTGGTAAAGGTAAAGAGTACCTGTCCTGGAATCAGGTTGCCAGGGATCAAAACCTGGCTCTTACTTAGTTGTGAGGACTTAAGAGCATTTCTTAACCTTATTACAGAAGCCTCAGTTTCCTTGTCTGTAAACTGAGGTACCACTTCATGGGGATGTCAAGAGTGTTAAATGAACTATTCCAAGGAAAGCACTCAGATCAATGCCTGGCATATAAATGTTGGCAAAGAAAGGGAGGATGTAGATATAACATCAGTCACCAAGATATTTGAAAACCCAAGACTGCAAGCTTCCTCCTCTTAAGCTTCCTCTGAGTTTTCTTCCTTCGCTTTAAGATTTTTGCCTCCCACTCTCTCAAACTTAATTCAATGTCCATCCCACTCTCTCAAATTTAATGCAGCCTCTCTGGATTGATCTTTCTCAACTAAAAAGTGAAAAATATGAACTTGATCTTCAAAGTCTTTTCCAGTTCCAGTTCTTTTCTTTTTTTAAGGATGTAAATTCTATTGAAAGATACTATAATTAAGGTGAGACAAGGTGCTCAGGCCATGCTGAGATACTATATCAGCACTGGCTACTACGTCAATTGAAAAAGATAAGGACAGCTACCCCACCCCCACCCCGGGGAAAGGGAAACTGAGCATCAAGCTATACTAGTAAAAATAAAGTAGATAATAGCCAACTTCAGACAAATCTTTCCATGAGCTTGCATTGTTTATTCTGGTTCCCCTTCAAAACCCCAAGCCAGACTCTAAAATTAGGTGGGTTGTTATCATTTAATTATGTGAATTTTTAAAAAATTCAAGTTGGATAGCAAACTGTCATTGTGAATTTCAAGACTACTCACAATGACACCAATTTCAAATGATAGTACAGGTCGGGTACACATATTTTTATGGGAGCTCACACTTCATCGATGAGAACAAATCTCAATGTTCTAAATGCGATACCTGAGCCAAAATATCAGAACAGATAAAGGGGTGAAGAATGACAGCAAGAGCTGGTTATATCCCCTTAGCAGAAACCAACTGGAACCAACTATATTGACTTGTTCATACGTGTAAGCATGCAGGAATATTACACTGAAGGTTTAGCCATATTTCCCAGGAACAGAGTCACAAACAGATTAGGTAGAATGTCCAAAATGGGTGAGGTCATTACCTTCATTCTCTCACAACTAAGAGCAAATGCCAAGCAAGCACTTTCCAAGCAGGAAAAAAGTAGAAGCCCTTTCTGTCTCAGGCTACCAGGGAAACACAAAGGGTCCATTTGTGGGTTTTGTTGCTGGGTCCTTGCTTTTGTTTGGTTGGTTTGTTATTTTAATAAAAGGTCTAATTCAAGAGGAGCTGCAAAGGCTGGACTGTCAAATCAGATCTTCCCAGACACTTACAAACTGCCTGTTGCAGCAGTGGCCACTGGGATCTACCAACCCAAGACGAATGGCAGTGCTTGTCTTTCTAGACTTATATTTGCATGGAGGCTGGAGACCCTAACCACACTTAGGGGAGTTCAGAGCCTTCAGATCAGCTCGGTAGAGGGCTGTGCCTAATCAGAGATCTTGTTCAGTTTGGACATATCCCTCTGGCTGTGAAATTGGTACCTGAAGCAAAGCCCACCACCCTGGATATGCAGCACCCCCAAGGTCACACACCCTCATTCCACACAACACAGCAACCAACTCCAACCCCAGTTCCCTGGAAGCCACTTCCGGGTGTAGCCAAGGGAGACAGAGTGAGCCAAACACTTCCCCAGCCATTCTCTCTTGCAGTTGAGGCCAGAAGCCCACCGTTCTCCACACAGAGCCCCCTCCCACAGTCCACACAGGCCTCAGTTCCCACAGCCAGGCCCAGCCCGCGTGGGTATGCATGCACACACAGACAGCAGAGGGCTGGGGAAGCTGCGCCAGTAGCCACTCCCACACTATCCGGGGGGCCTAAACTCAGGCAAACAAAAGACAATCTAGGCATGGATGGGGAGATAGAAAAACTGAAAATATAAAACAAAGAAACTATGATGGTGTGTCCTCATGGTAAGGCAGGTCAGTCGAGACCTACCTTTGGCCCAGGACCGCACAGCCGTTCACTCGTGGGACTGCCAACGAGGCGGAGGGTCTTCTCCATCTCCCAGGGGCCTTGAGCAAGTGTTGCTTTGGTTTATTTCAGGAGGTGCTATTGGAAACATAAAACAAAGTGCCTGGAGGACACTATAAAAAAAAATAGAAGAAACACGGGAGACTTGATCATCCAACAGGAATTTATAAGTTTTTAAACAAGGGCGAGGGGAGGGGCAGTATACTGTGAGGTATCATTCTTTCTTCCAGGAGGGTGGCATCCGCTTGTTGGGTCACTGCTGAGTCCATGACTCTCTGCTTCTATTCCGTTCCTGCGTTTGGAAATTGCTCTTCGCCAGAAGGAAAGCGAGGTAAAAGCCAGCAACAACAAAACAGCGGCTGTGCTGTCCAGGAGCCCGGGTGGCTGTGGGTCGAGGCCCGGGTGCTGGAGGGAGGCCACGTTCAGCCCCAGACTTCTCTGGAACTGCTGACATTTTCTCACAAGCAGGGAGGAAGATGGAAAGGTCAAGGAGGAGAGATGGGGAGGGGTCTGCCATGGGGAGCCACAAACTCTGTGGGGTACAGAAAGTGCAATCATCTCCCATGGAGGAAATCCTCCTGGCTAGGTCTCCTCCGTCAGTCAACCCTCCCCCAGTGGCTTTCTTCTAGACAGGATATTAGTTCAATTTCTTTGATTTCCCTTCTCTCTCTCTCAAAGAAAAAGGTCCATTTCTAATAATAGCAAGAATACATAAATAACAACTGTTTAATGTTATTGGCTCTTTGTTTCCAAACCCAATGTTCCTCCTCTTTTCACTTTGCCAATAAATATGAAAACTGAGAAAATCAACTCTGCTCATGTCAAAAAGATCCCCTCCCCCCAAATAGATAATCCACCTAACTCCCCACGTCTATGGAAAATAAATAGGACATCACGATGCCGTCACGCTGAAGGACTGTTACGCTGCTCTTTTGTCCTGTTTTGTTTTGTTTCAGTAGTTTGTGCTTCTGCTGTACATACCCAGAACAGAGGGGAAGGAGGGCAGGATGTGTGGAAGGTGAGAGGGAAAAGCAAGGAGAGGGGGGAAAACCTAAGTTGTCTCTCATTAAAAAAAAATATATCAGAACCAGAACAATGACCAAAGTCAGAGGGTGGTGGCTAATTGCCCAGAGAGTCTGTTCCGTGGGTTTAGCAACTGCCCTTTTTATCTGCTGTGGGCGAGCCCCGGCCACCGCGGCGTCCTCGGCAGGTGCGAGGCTCTTCCAAATCGTCCTCATCAAAGCCGTGGAAAGTTGAGGTGTCACTTTCTGACGTGGAACCGAATAAGTCCTCCGTGGTGCGTGCTGCGGCCGCTGCCTTCTCCTTCCTGCCTTCTCCTCCCAAATGAGCTGACATGTATGATGAATATATCAGCACATGGGTTAAGCAACAGACAGCATTATTAATATTCTTATTACATTACCACAATGTTATTCTTAATAGCAAGATCATAAACCATTTCACACCACAAGGGATTAACTGGTTCATCACCTGGACGATTTGGGATAGCAGGACAAAGCAAACAATTCCAGGGAAAAGGATTCCTCCTCCCTCCCTGAAAAGATATCATCTCTAACCATGATATAGAAGGCCGCGGCTTCTCACAGAGAACGAATCAACCACGATCGTCCTTGCTTCTCCTCCGTAGGCACACATACGCATGCACGCTCGCTCCACCCGCCCCAAACAAAAAGTTTCCTTGGTAGTTTTGAAGTCTGGTTGGTATTTCTTTGGTGCTTTCAGTTGGTGTTTATCGGAACAATGTTGGTCCTTAAAATTTTGACAGTCAGCTTTACAAAGGGATTACTGTCAGGTAACACATTCGAGGTGCTTAAGCCTCCATCCGCTTTATTTTTATTTTTACTCATTTCTAGCCTCATTCTCTCAGTACCCTTTCAATTCTGCCCTTACATCAGGTAATTCATTGCCCTGGAAATAAAAAGTAGTTGGAAAGTCTGATAACTGTTAAGTAGATAGAGTCATCTTTTTTAACCACTGGAGGAAATATCTGTGATCCGCATCCACACACAAGAGCATGTGCATACATGTATGCGTGCGCACACACACACACACACACACACACTCTCTGTTTCTCTCTCTCTCTCTCTCTCTTTCACTCCAGCCACTAAACACATCAGGTCTCAATTACTCCAGAGAAGTCCCGAGTCATCAAATCTAACTCAAAGCATAAGTAAGTGGGAACTGGGGGTTAAAAAACCTAGTAAGATAGAGTTAATACTGAAATCTGTAAAATTCAGATTTAAACCTTTTCACATTCAAAATGGGCCCCAGGACTGCCCCCAAATGAGGCTATGATGTGCCACATCTGGTGTCCATTTCAGGAATCTCACTTTCTCCCCAGGAAACAGAGAAAGTGGGGCAGATGGAAGAGAAAGGCAGCCCTACCGAGCTCCATGCTCTCCTTGGAAGGACTCCAGGAAAGCCCTAGAGAAGTATTTCCCCCCTCTCTGAACAAGCATGTTCTAGGGGTTAATGCCACCCATTTGTTATCTCCAAGGTATCACTGTTTCAGGAACATCAAAGTCAGACCTTGACTAAAGTATCCACCAGAATTAATCCTGGACAAATACAATGACAAGGCCTAGGCTGGTGTCAAATGGTCCCCTGAGTCACAGAGCACACAGATCCTGAGAAGCCAAAGCTGAACAAAGACTGCATGTGAAGAGAGAGGCTCTGGGTAGAAAAAAACAACTGCCACTTCTAGTACCCCAAAGATCAGACTCAAGGGCTCCATCTTATGCAGGGAAAGAAGGAAATGATAGCTGTTTTTTTAAAGAGAACTCTGAAGTTGCCCTTTCTAAAGTACCCCAAATCCACAGCAGTCCTTAACATTCTGCCTAGAATATCACGCCCCCAAGTGACTTTGCTGGGTAAAGATTTTGTCTGATCACTTCCTTCTAAGAAACAGGGAATTGAGTTTCAATGGTTTTGTTTTCTTTTTAACTATCTAAAACTTAAGGCCCACTATCACTATCACAAGGGCCCTCTCTCTACTGGCACCAGTAGAGTAATAGGTTCAGGGTTTGGATAGTAAACGAATTGACAGGAAAGCAAAAATGGGCCACTATTTTAGGGTCCTTAAAAATTACATGTTAAGAGTTGTGTGCAATGGAAACCACAGTCCTTTTCTGATAACTGATTCAAGTCAGTCTTAAAATCTAAACAACATAAACACCAAATATAAAAGGACTAATGACAAGGTTTGCAGACAACATAAGGGAAAAACTAAGTTACTAAGGTAAACCGAGGTGTGGTCATCTCAGTCCGTCTCTTGGGACTAGGAGTTGAAAAGATATTGGGCAGACAGGTAGAAACAGGAAGGACCCCTCATTGCTGAAACCAAATATACAATTGAACAGTATCACCTACTCGTCAGCGGTTATAAAACAATATAAAAAAAATAGGTAGTAACAGCCAACCAGGACCAGCCAAAAATCATGGTATGGTTAGAGTTGAAAAACAAAAGAGCTTGAACAAAACTTGAAAAACTGAACTCATTTTAAGGATGAAAAAATAAGACCAAAATCTTTTTTGTTATTACAGTCTTTGAAGAAGTTAAAGATGAAAATTTAAAAAAAAATGCTAAGTCTATTCCATATTAGCCCTTAGAAGGCCTGCTCTTTCACCTCTCTGATCTGTCAGGGTCTCCTTTGTCTGTTCCACAGGAGAAAATGAGATGAGTGGTCAATGGAGGTGGTGTTTATGCATCTACCCAGGAACCCAGGGGTCTCTGACTCCCCCAGTTCAAGATGTACGTGCTCTCCCAATATTTATGTTTCCATACTCTTCCAGTTTTCCCCCAGACACTTCCACAGGACAAACACATCTTTTTGTTCCATGCACATCACCCGACACAAGGAAGCAAGCTGCCTTTGTCTCCAGGTGTCTACACTATCTCACGGACGTCCATACCAACACATGCAAGGAAATAGCCACCTCATGGAAAGGCCCGGACACAAGTCAAAACTTCTTTCCCCTTTTCCCCGGATCCCAAGACATAACTTTTGATTCTTAAGACCCAAAGAAGAAAAATAGCAAAAGACCTGCAAACCCCTCTCCACCGGAAATCACCACTCCGCCCTTTGAGCCCCACCACCCAAAAGATGGCAGAGGAATGCAAGTGGAGCAGTTCCTGGCTACCGCACACCATGCAAGAAGGGGCCACACTCACCAGAGCGTCCACAGTCTGCACACGACACCAGCTCTTCTGGCCGCCCACTCTTCTTGTTCAAGTTAGAGCCCCCCAAGCAGAAGTCACAGTAGTTATTGGGAATGACTGTCCCATCCGGTCCTTTCTGGGCTGTGGAAAAAAATTTTTTTAAATCCACTGTTAGACTGACATGAGTTTCTACTGACCCGTCTCCTCCCAGAGTTTGGCCAGATCTGCTCCAGAAAGAATACAAAGCTTAGTATCTGAGATTTTGTTACAATCGAGTTGTTAAATTGGGCTGTTTTCTCTCTGCTTCTTTGTTCAACAGTAATAATGCCTTGCAAGCCATGCAGAGTTGAGTTTGATTTTTGCATTATTTTCCAGATCTATGTTTTCGTAGAAGTTACCTAGCTCATGTGACCACATTCTTAAAGGCACAAAGCACCAGAAGGCCTACTACTCCTTAAGTGAACCCTGAACAATGAGCTCCAATGAGCCAAGGATCCAACTGGCAGGTGGCAACCACAGACAGTGGTTCACTAGAGGGACAGAGACAAGTCAATGCTGGATAGATGCTCTCGTTTAGAAGATTCTCCCCCTGTCTCTTTTGGAAAACAAAGCATCACCGAGGGGTGATCATTTCCAGGAAGGACACTGAAGATGCTCTTGGGAGCTCTGAAGAATATCTTGGCAGGTGCACAGGTGTCCACTCTGGTGTGGTCTCATTTTCTTGAAATCCAGAATTGTTGGTCATGGAATGCATCCAGGACTAGTTAATCAATAGACCCCAACTGCCAGACCCCAAGAATCAGAACTGGACACTTAGCTCAGCCTCATGCCAGAGATGGGTTAAATGATGAGTGAGCAAGCACATCTCGAGGCTTTAGATCTTCATAAGCCAGTCATGCAGACAGGTGTTACACAAAAGCAAAGGAAAATCTTAGGATATGTTCTTGAAAACAAAGCTTTGCAAGAACAGTCCATATCCTGGAGCATTGAAATCATGCTCGGTTTCCAGGGGCTAGTTGAAAAGGCTTGGCCAGGTAGTTTCTTTGTATGGAGAAATGCCTCCATTTTTCCTGTTTTTCTATCCCTATTGTGGACATTTCTTTGTCACATTAATACGCCCTGTTTGCAGCTAAGAAGAAAGGAATGGAGGTTTATAGGATCAGCCTAAACCACTAGGGTATCTTCCTCCACGCTATACCCAATGTCTCCTGCTATCTTTCATTATTCACTGGCTAACATTAATCAGGGTCCCGTAGGGTACAAATCTGTAAAAGGAAGCAGATATGTGAGCACAAATACCATCCAGACAGTAAGTGATAAACGGATTCACCCACTTTAATATGATTCCCTCTGGCCTTAGCTTACTCCATGCCTCTGCTTTGCCTCCAGGAATAGAAAAACTTACCTGGGGAAGGCGGAAGACAAAAGCTTGTGGAATTACATTATAGAGGGTTAATCCATTTATCAGTTGCTATTTGGATTGTTTAATCAGTTTCTAAGTCATTGATTTTCATCTTCAGGGAGGCAGACAATTCTCTGCAAGAAAAGTGTAGGCTGTTTGGGGCAGACAGAGAAGCTGGCCATACCCTGTGGCCTGCTGAGTGTGGGTTTTTCTTTATCAGTCACTGCATCTCAAGACATCTGCACATCATACAGAACGGTTTTACAAATCATCTCCAAAAATCAGCATGTCTGCAAAAATTTTAGTCTACCTAGAAAATCTTCATTGCCCAAATCCAGAAGCACTAGTGTCCCTTGTTCCTTCTTGGTGCCATCTTAACCATTTTTAGAACTCTCTTACGAAATTCAAACATGCCTAGGAAGCAAATAAACTCAGGGTTTCCTCATTAGGAGGCTATTATGAAAATCAATCAAAAGGTGAACAGGAAGAAGGGGATATTAAATTTAAGGGCTAAAGGTAAACCAAAGCTAAATTTCATGATTGACAATTATTAAATATAAAATATGGAGATGCCAATCACGACTTAGGTCGCTTCTTCCTGCATGAAAAGCAATCAGAGAGACTCATGTATATCAACCCACTAAAACTCTCAAGAGGCCCAGTCTCATCATCCATCTCTTTCCCCCTCTCTCAGGGACTTCCTATTATGTGATTTCTTCCCCTTTCATAAAACCCTTAAGCCAGTAAAGAATCTGTTTTTCTCTAAGACACTGTATCTCTTGTGAATTATGAGGATGAAGAAGTAGAATACGGAATAACTTCCAGATAATTCTTTACAGTTTATACCAGCAACAGACCATTGGTAAAACACTCCATTGGTCAAGGACTTGAATATTGCCAGAAATAAAAATTTCAGGAATGATCTAGTAGAGAAAAGCAGTGATGGAGAAATGAGCCTATATAAGAAGACAAAAGGAACAGAATTGAATATATCTGATGAGGAGAAGTTTCTGAGCAACTGAGTCAGAGCAGAGTCCCCGCACAGATGTGTGCTGGTTGTTGGCCATAAAAAGTGTTTAGCCAAGGCATTGAGGAAGATGCTCAAAAACTAGATGTAAACCCTGATGTGTGCAGTTATGACATATTTTGTGGGGAGGGAGGTGTAGGAGGAGGATGGGGGTTACTATATTCATCTATCAATGGCCCAATATAGAAAGTGATAGTGAACAGGTGTGAGGTATGCTTGTTTCCAGCAACATTCTTTTCTTTTCCTCCTATCTTCCCACATTAGCTCAAAGCTTCCTTCCAGCTAGGTAAAATATCTTGGGATAGATAAATCAATAGCTTTTATATCTGATTCTCTTAAATTTTGGGGTATTTAGGATTGATTTTTGGGGTTAAGAGTTCTCCCATGGACCTCTCCCATATTCCCCAGCCAGAAATGACCTTGGAAGAGGACAATGTTGCCATCACATTTATGACCCTTCTCTTGCTCTACCACCTCATCACCCCATTTTTAAATGATCTTCAGATCCCTGTGCAAATAGCACACAGGGTACAGAGTTAATAGTTACAGGAAATAGTTAACAACAGGTGGGGTGAACAGCCTAGAAAAGGAAGGCAGAGAGGCAGGTAGGCAGCTTCTTGACCAAGCATAAGTATGGAAATGGCGGGGCCCTTGGAGATAAGGCATTTGGCCTCCTCCAAGGGGGACAGAGCACTGTGGTTGCTTTCCCTGTGGCAGAGCCACCTGTCTCTGAACACCATTCACTGGTTTATTTTCCCAGTCCTTGGAGAGGAGGGCTGGACCATGACCTAATGGATGGGTCAGCCATCTGGCCTGGTCCCACACTGCCTTCCCAGAGTACACAAGAGCAGTAGGTCAAGGGCCTTAAGCTGTAAAGAGTAATGCTGGATCTCCACTATGGTAGATGAAACACCAGCACATACAAACATGCCCCAAAAAGCATAAACTATGATTCATTATCTCCTGAAAAGGGACACCAGGCTGCACCCACCCACTCAGCCTCTCTCTTGGTTCAAGTTTTAGAAGTAAAAAAACAGACAATTATTAAGCTACAAAGCTGTGATAGATCTTATGGTAGATGCTTTGCATGTAATTTCATTGATTATCACAAAAACTGAGTAAAGTAGGGATTAATTGACAGATGAGGTAACTGAAGTCCAATGAGATTAAGACTCTGGCTTGTGAAGCACCTCAGGTGTCTGTGTCCCAAGATAGGCTCTGCCTCTAACCACACTCCTCTGCCTCCTGGGAAGTCCACAGGCAAACACTTTTGGGACATCCTTTGCATATAAAATATTTCATAAATCTCTTTAGAGGCATCTTAATTCACCCAATATGATATTTACGAAGCCCAAAGTGATTAAAATTATTGAGACTGTCCTAATAAAAACCAGAAATTCCCTTTGAACTTAAATGTAATGCCCTACTACAGTAATCCATCCCAGGTGATCCTGTTTATTGGCATATACTCTGTGAAAACACATCTCCAGAGAATTCCAGAGGCTCATGAAGAACTTTTTTTTAAAGTAAAGCTCACACCATGGCTATATTGGCCTATGGCCTGACCCAGCCGTGAGCAATTTCCTGGTATAGTATATGAGATCATTATAAAAAGGATTTTACTATAAATAGGAAGCTCTCCCAGACCTCGCAAGTGGGATTTAAATAGAGATTCTGCTTCTGCTTATGGGAAATTGAGTCCTGCTTTATAGAATAAGATGACGGGGAGGGCAGAGACCAGAGTGGTATCTCGATGGCAGCATCTGCAATGATGGATTTGGTTTTCTGTTGATTAATGTTCATGGACTGAGATCATATAAGAGCTACAAGGAAGCTGCTGAGAAAATAAAGGAGCCTTAAGAGTTTAGGAATGTACCTGAGGGAGATAGCTCTACAAAACGCAAAGGGAGGTGGGGGGAGAATGGAAATCAGGATAAAGGTTCATGAGGAAATGCAAAAGGAAGGGAGGAAGGGTTCCAGTAAATCAAACTCAAGAGTAAAAACCAAACCCCAAACAGTCCACCGCCACACTCAGTAAAGGGTGAGCATCATTCTAGAGCGGTATTAGTATACTTCATAGGGTTTTTCACTTCAATCGGGCCATGTGTCTAAGGCAAACAAGGCCCTAAATCTGTGAAACTACCACCCGTGCAGGGCCGCCTATTCCCCCATCCATCTGATGTCTGCGGCGGGAGGCCTGCCACTCTTTAGAAAGGACAAGTGGCAGGGACAGTCTGGCCACAGTAAGCGGCAACAGCCCTCATCAGGCTCTTCCGAGAGCAGAGCTGCCTCCCGAGTGTCCTAGTGAAGTGGGAAGCAAGCCAGAAGTTGAGGCTCCTCCGTGGCACATACACAAGCGTGTGACTTCACATCCTGAGCAGTCTCTCAGCCTGCCTGCCAGGGCCTGGTGCAGACAAACGAGGCCACACTCCGTGCCCATACCCAGCCCCAGGCTCAGCCCCCGGGTGTTCTTCAGAGCCTGCTAGTTGGGGTGCACAGTCCTTGGGGAATCTGGGGACAATGAGGAGAGCCCTCCAGGCGGAGCTGTGCCTCTCCTTGCCCCTCTCGCCAGTCTCCCCCACCACCCTCCATGGCTGACAGTTCCTGGCCCTCCACAGGTCTGACATGTTTCCATGGCAACCGGAATCCTGGGCTCCGACAGCCTCTGGTCTTGCCACCTGTTATTACTTCATCTCTCAAGTGTAAAGCATCCTAGCCCAGTGCCACTTGGCTGTGCAGAGCGCATCTTTGGAGGACAGAGTAAAGAAAAGGGGAGAGGGAAAGCAGAAAGGCAGCTGCCCCAGGCTGGCCACACAGGACACGCTGGACCAGCCAGGCCAGCGCAGGAAGCTTCAGAGACTGGGAGGGTGAGGAGCGAGGGTGTCAGTCAACGTGCTTTCCCTTCAGAATCAGCAAGCAGGCCTCAGCTGGAGGCCACGGCCACATCCTGCTCCCTTCCACCCAGTCCTTAATGAGGGACATGGGAGGGGCAGGGAGAGGCAGGCGGAAGGCTGGGGCAGAGAAGGCAGCTGTGGAGAGCTCTGTGGCAGCCGATGGGGAGCAGGACAGGAGAGGGTTAAAGTGGCGAGATGAAGACTGTGGGGAAGGCTGGACCAGAGGGCAAACAGAGCCTCAAAGCCTGGATAAATGGCCTTAATTCTCATGCTCTTGCTCACCCTACTCCTTACGTGTTTACTCATATAAATTATCCCCAAGACCTGGCACCTTTTTTTCATTGCTTCCTTAGAACTGATGAAAAAATAAATCCCACAGATCCAAGGAATAAAAACATTGGGATTCCATTCAGACTGGTTCTTCTTGGCTACCTAATTACAGCTCAGGTCCTGCCCTGGGGCCCCCGGAGGAAGACAAATGATGCCTTCCTACCTGAATGTGGAAAGGCAGGGGGTGGGGGGAACCTGGTGAAGAAAGGGACAGTGGGGTCCACTCACCAGTGGCCTTTAGGCCATTAGAGCCCTCAAAGGCAAAGAACTCACTCTTGTTTGTGGGCCATTTTGCCACCTGCATTGAGGACAATGTGAACGCATGGGAAGGATTAAGGAGAGGCGGTGCTGCTGATGCCTGGGATTAATCTACCTGAGGAAGAAAGGCCAAGAGCTGACTTAATACATCTTCAAGTTTATGGATGGAGCTAAATCGCCACACTCCATATTGCCAAGGACAACATGAGGCACAATGAGCTAAGATGGCAGCACAGGCCACTAGAGAGCTGGAAAGGGAGGTGATTAAACAGGGACAGGCATGGTCTGGCCAGGTTTCCCTAGCTGTGAGCTGTTCGAATGGGTCCCTATCTAGAGGCAAGAGACTATGCTAGATGATGTATTCAGTTTTCTTTCAGGTGTACTGAGGATTTGTAATAGGGTGAAAGAGCCAGGAAAGTGTCCCAAACCCAGAGAAACTCCGTCTTTCATCATTGCTTCTTATTTGTGCCCGCGTCTCTTTACAGATTAGCCATGAGCTCCCTGAGGGCAGGAGCACGTCTTTCATCTCCGAATGCCCAGCACCTGGCACAGGGACTGGCATAGCACTCACGATAAATAGTTAATGAAAGGATGGGCAAATCTTCAGAGAGGCTTTTTCAGGGGTTAAAAAAAAAAAAAAGGTTGAGCAAAGGAAAGTCAAGGATTAGGAGTTCAGGAGATGTGATGAGTCCCTCAAGTACTGAGTGGCATTCTAAGGCACCGGCAGCAGCAGTTCTGTTCATAAGAGGAGCGAGGAAGAGTGGGGAGTAGGAGTCCTGGGGTGCAGGGGGCCTTAGAGAGAATAGGGCTGTGATGGAGATAGCCTTTGGGCCTCCCCTCCCACAGGAATCCACCCCCTTAGACATTTCTTGGAAAACCAAAATGGGAGGAATTCAGCACCCCCAGACTCTGGGTTGGTCCCAGAGTCCCCTGGACTCCATGCTTGGTCTCTTGCATGGAGTCCTGCAGCAGCCAATGAGAACATGAGCCCCATCCTACTGTGTGTCTGGGCAGCTACAGGATCTCCATAAAAGTATTTAAATGTAGTGTCAGTCATCCACCTTTCCGGTTCCTTCCTTCTTCACCATCTTTACAGAATCTACAACTCACACAGTTACATACACACTTTGCAAATACTGACTCCAAAAAACCACGTGTGCCGTAAAAAACAAAAACACATCTGTGCACATAAGGAATCTCAATGGCTGTATTTGGTTAAGAATGGCAATTTGCCGGGAGTTTGGACCCCAGCTCTGCAGCTAGGTGGTCATGTGACCCATCAGCAGTGACCTCTGTGCTCCTGCCTTAGGCCGGCCACCCCAGCTCTGTCACTGATGTTTCAGAAAATGGAGAAAAAGATGAAGCAAAGCTGATTACTTTTCTTGGCGCTGATTAGGAAAAGCACAGGAAATATTTCCATTTTCCAGTGGAAGGTCATGTGGGTCAGTTCATGCCCTGGTGTAGCAACTTATTGCCACCAAATGAGTCAGTGGAAGGGGTAACATTTAATTTGAGAGTAACTATAGAGTCAATAGGGCTTGGAATGAAGTGGTGTCATTCCCCTTTGAGAATTACAGGACATCTCTGTGCTTTAGAGCCAGATAAGCTTCACCCATTTATGATGCCAAGATATTATTATTGTGTGTTAGAATTAATCAAGCCCCTTAACTCTCTTAAGCAACCTTATCCCTCCTCACCCCCACCTCCACCGGACTCACGTATGACAACCCCAAGCATCCACAATGGATTAGTGGGGTTTTTTTTAATCATCCAGACGGAAAAACAGTGTTCAGGAAAAGAGAAGGATGAACCTCCAGCATCAGACCTGAGTATCAGGAGACAGTCACGAGACCACAGAGCCAGGGGCAGCCCAGCTCAGTGACGAGGGCCCTGAAAGAGTCTGGGAGGCCAATAAAGAAGTTGTGATGACCCAAGCGGGAGCCAGCAGAGGGTAGGAGGATGGAGACAGATTTGGGGTATATTTTTTGAAGGGGAGCTAATATGGTAGTGAAAGAAAACAAAGAGCCAAGGATGAACCCTATAATTTTTCTGGCACAAGCACTTTTTTAAAGAAGGAAGGGATCAGAAGAGTCAGAAGAATTAAAAAAGACAATTAGTTACAGACTAAAAGAGAAAGATATAGGAAAATTATTGAAGGCATTATTGTGTGGGTTTTTTATGGTAAAACTCATTTATAAATTAAACTCAAGCAGAATTTATATTGGGGAGCAGGGTCCACATGACATCACTAAAAGCTAATGTTAGTTTTGAAGACTACGGACTGAATTATGGTTCCCCCCAGACTCCTATATTGAAGCCCTAACCCCCAAAGTAACAGTATTTAGAGATGGGACTTTAGTAGTTAACTAAATTTAGATGAGGTCATGAGGATAAGGCCCTCGTGGTGGGATTGGAGTCCTTAGAAGAAGAGGCCCCCGCCCCCATAAAGTTTTCTTCTCTCTCTCCACCCACATACATCAAGGAAAGGTTACCTCCAACCCAGGAGAGTTCTCACCAGACACCCTGCTGACACCTTTATCTGAGACTTCCAGAAATAAACTCTTATTGTTTAAGCACCCAGTTCTATGCTATTTTGTTGTGGCAGCCTGTGCTAAGATGGTGCCCATTAACACATTCATTACTTTTAAAAAATCACTATTCAATATAATGCATTTGACAACTGGCTTATAGATAAAAATTAAGCAACAGCAGTAGGATCTTGACAAAGATCCTAGGCTAAGACAAGGCTCCCTCATTTGGGGTTCCAATACCCTGAAACAACTGAATGGCGTCCAACTCAAGCATTTTCACATCTCAGCTGCCACCTTGCTGACCATGTGACATGGGACTCAACCTTGCTTGGCCTCAGTTTCCTCTTCTGTAAAATGATAACATAATGGCATGTGCCTCTTAACTTGTGAACATCACATGAGCTGATGCGTGTAAAGTGCCTGATAAGAGGTGTTTAATTTCTTGCCCTCTTTCATCTCCTAGATGAAAAATAACTTTATTTCTGATAACACGGGGTGGGGGGGAGGTCAAAGGTCTAAATAACTAAGCTTTCCCAAGAAGGGACAGATGATTGGAGAATTCACATTCACGCTCCATGTCCCTGGCCACATCCCTCGGCCTTAGTGTGCTTGGTGTCCTCCGCGGGATACAGCACCTACCTCATTGGGTTACTGTGAGGAATGAATGAGATCAATGTGGCCGCTTAGCACAGTATCTGACACATCCAGGGAATGTCAGCAAGTATCACTGTTGTCATCAGCATGGCTCAGTACCTGGAAGTCTTCCATCCTGAACACTCTAGGTAATTAGGCCAAAAATGAGAAAATAAGACAGGCCCACAGAAAAGCAAGAGGCAGGTGGATGTGTGATTCCAGGGAAATGGGATCATAAATAGAGACACCACACTTGACATTGCTGGGTTTCATGCACCCATCTTACTTCTCAATCAAAAAGGAAGTTCTCATAGAGCTGAGACTTCGTTATGTCTGTTCCGAAACCCAACTACACTTAGCTCCATGAGTGCCCTGTGCACAGTGAATACTCAATAAATGCCCATGTTTAGCCTATGAAGAAGGAATCCATATCTAAGATTTAGCAAGGCACATGCCAGGGCCAGCTCAGGCTGCAATAGTTATGCCTGAGACCCCACAGACATCAGCTGTCCAGTATCACGTAAGTGCAAATGGGTCCTGACTCAGATCAGCCACCTGTGGTCACAGACAGGCTCTGATGGTCCAAACAGGACAGAAATAGGATATTAGCACTCATGATGTGCAGGCGTGATACCAAACACCTACGTCATCTCATCTTCATGCCAGTGAAGACCCCTGGCAATGCCATGAGATCAATAGGATTACTCTCTCCATTTTACAGATGAGGCAACAAAGGGGCAGGGCAGCATAGGTAACTGACCACCTTTACACAGATGGAAGATGGCAGAGTGCCAGGGCTCTGATCACACCCTGGCCTTCCCGATTCCACAGCCCTGCCCTCAGCCACAGGACAAGAGTGAGGATGATCCAGAGATCTGGCAAATTAACTCCAACTCACCCTCCAAGGTCAGAGCAACTTTCCAGGTTCTTCTTGGCTTTGTCATCTGTATACTGATTAGTTAAATAATAATTCATCTAAAGAACACTTATTCCTAGTTTCTAAATTCCCTCTGCAGAAAGCAAGAAGCAGCTCACTTTTCCAATCAGAACCTATATCTGAATCTTGCCCTCTCCCCTGTAACAAAGCCTAAATTCCTGCGTTGAGGTTGGGCACGTGGCTGGTTGTGTTGGCTTTCTGGCATTTCAGGCACCTTTCAGAGTGATCCAAAATTCTTAAGCTGCATCAAAGGTAATTCTCTCTATCTCTTAAAGCTGCATTCATTGCCCCTGGGCCATATGTTAGAGGACAGAGATGTCAGAAGACTAATAACATCTGTTAGATCTTTCCCATCAGTGAAACAATGACATCATGCACTTCTTTTAGACAATTTGCACATTATCAGACTAATTTTCAGATTATCTAATCAGCCAACATTACCCTTAATCAACTCAGCCCTCCTCTTTCAGTCCCACAGAGCACAAGATGCCCTCCCGAGGCACACAAGCCGGGGCCCTTTCTTCCTGCACAGATGCTGACAGCCTGTGTGCCAGACACAGCACCCAAAACAGAGGACCGAGACATCCGGGCCCCTCAGGCAACCCCACTTCCATCCCGGGGACCAGAGAAATAGGCTTGAAGTAATTTTATAGACCCATATTTTAAAAAAACATTTCCCTCTTAGGAGCTCCAAGTATGCTATAGAGCATTTTATACTTATTTCTGCTATTAGATAAAAGAGATAGACCATATCACAACTAATAATGTGCCAGACAAATTTATTTATAAATCATCTGTTATTCTAGTAATTGTTACTGTGGTTCTCAATTTCCTACAGGATGACAAATACATGGTCCAGCGTAGAAGACACATCCAACTGTGGCCCCTGACTACATCTCCACCTTCTTCTACATCCCCAAAATCCTATACTGTGCTCAGTCCCAACTATAATCACTGGCTGGATGCACCAAGCTTTTTCAGACTTCTCTGACTTTGTACATATAGTTCCCTCTGGATAGGAGCCCTCACCCGCCCCAGAAATCTTTCCTCATTCTAACTTGAACATCACCTCCTCAGTAAAGCCCTTGCAAATCCCCTCATGCAATGTTCTTAGGCTTTCTTGTGCATCAGAATATCCTAAACGTCAGTTTAAAACATAGACTGCTGATCCCCACCCCCAGAACTTCTGTTTCAGGTCCTCTGCCTTTCCAAGAAGCTCCCCGGGGACACAGAAGCCACCCTTTGAACACCACCATCCTAAAAAGTGTGCTGCGTCCTTGGGTCTTTTGCTCCTTCAACTTTTTGTGTCTGCCCTTATTAGACACTCCCACTTTAGACTGTACGCTCCTCAAAGACAAGGGCCAAGACAGCATTCAGTAAATGCTCACTCAGTGGAGGGGTGGATGGATGGACAGATGGACAGATGGACAGGCGGGACTAAATTTATTTATATAGCTTTTCCATTCCGGTCCAGGATCTCATAAAGGCCTACACCAACCCACTTACCCCACCCCAAAAAAGTACCTTGAGAACATCTATAATAGGTTTCCATTGTGCAGAGAAGGAAAAAAGAAATTCAAGAAAAGTCTTGACATTGTGAACCTATGTCAAAGGACTTTTGAATTCTAATCAAGCACTTTCTGTTCCCCTGGTCCCTCTAGACTGTTTACCAAAGTGGCATTTTAGGGGTTACAACAGAATGGACCTCTCAAGTCCTGACTGCCCAAGCCCTCTTTCCTTGTATTCACAGATTTGTGTGTGACACACACACACACACACACACACACACTGATTTCATTTCATTTGTATGAACAGAAGGTAGTAAGGCCACGGAAGAAAGAAGAATCCAGCCTCACACAGGGAGGGAAAGGGTGAAGCTTGGATGAGGAAGACCCCATCAGAAAAGTACTATCTCCCAAGGGGGAGACTTTGTTCCAAGCATCTCTGGCTGCTGTAGTTGAGGCAGAACGGCAAGGGCACAAGGGAAGAAGGCAAACCTACTGCAGGACAAGAAATATACCTCAGGAGAAAATGAGAAACTGGGTAAAGAACAAAGGCATGAGACCGTCAGCTGGGAGGGGCAGGAGGATGGGAGGAAGGTGGTCAAGTGCTGAGCTGGCAGCTCAGGGCAGCTTGGGGCTCGGGCTGGGGGCAGGGAGATCAACATGGGCTCCAGGGCTCCACTCTGCCCTTCAGCAGCAGCACACACAGGGATGAGCCACGGGCTTTGCTGGAGACACAGTTGGAGGGGAGGCTGCAAGGGACAGCGGGAGAACCAAAGTCAAAAGGTCTCTACTACCCCAGGTGGTGTGAACCCAGCGCCTGGGCCTGAAAACTCCTGAGTCTGTAGGACTGTTTTCCCTTAGGCCTGTGCTCACAGGCAGCTTGGGGCCCCCTGTAGCTCTGCCAAAAAGGGAAAAGTCAGCATTTCAAAAAAGTCCAGATCTTTTTGGGGGAGGGATGGTGAGCTACAGATTAGCCTCCAGAGTTAAGCTCACCTCCAAAAGACATACCCAAGGAGGATCATGAAGCTGAGACCTCAGGAGGCTGCAGAGCTGTCACTTCAGTTCACCACACAGCCCTGGTGGCATTTAGGGGCAGGATGGATGGGAGCCCACCCCACCCCAAACAGTGGGAGCAGCTAATGACTAGGTATTAATGATGCTGGCAATTAGCACTCACGAGAAATGGTTAGGGGGCTGCTCGCCAGGGGAATGTGGGAGGGAAAGGAGCACACATTCGGAACAGCAAACAAATTGGTAGTGTGTGTGGTGCAGAGAGCCTGGGAAGAGCAGCTGTCTCTTGCATTTGTCTAGAAAAATTGGGAGGAGAGAAAGGGTGGCTTCTGTGAATACTAAGGGTCTTTCTGCATGCCCTCCCCACTAGAAAATTGGGGTTACTCACAGAATTCTCAGAGAGGGAGCTATGAGATATCATTAAAAATGTGTTTGTGAGGGTTCTGGAATCTTCCTCAGGTGAGGAAGCCTCAGAGAAGCCCAGGGACAGCCAGTCTCATCTTGGTGATTTGAAAGCCTTGAGTGGTCAGATGATTCCTTTCTGAAGACTCTGATTTCTCATCAGCAGGGTGAGAAGAGGGCAAAGGGGGGTGTGGGAGCAAGTATGCTCGCTGGTGAACACAGAGAGGAGAACAGGTAGCTGGATGAGATTTTTTTAAGGACATGTCTCCATTTAGGAGAAGGAAACACAGATTCCTTCCTAAGCAAGACCATCTGGCCTCCAGGTGAGGAGGCAGAAGATACCAACCCATGGGTGTGAGAGAAGATACCAGTGAACAGAAAAATATGGCAGTGCCCATCTTGGTAGTCCACAGCCCACCGAGAGGGGACCACAGGAATATCTGAGGAAAAGACTGCCCTGTTGCAGTGAGGGTCTGCAATATGTCGGGTTGTCAGAAAAGCTGTGATCCACTTTTGCTTTAGAAATATAGGAAAAAATATGTCATGACTTTTCCAACAACCTAATACCTGGGGACCATGAGGAAGCTTCCTCCGCTCTTGTTACCGTGCACACAAAAAAGAGACAGTGACAAAAGAGAAGCATTCCAAACCCCATAGCATGAGTGAAGTGCCTATACCAGGAATAGGATGGCCTGACATTTGTGAAGAGACGTAAAGGAGATAAGCCAGCACTGGAGGGATGGAAAATAATACCAGCTAATAAATACTTTAGAGAGAGTAATCATCGCTAATAATACTTTCCAGATAGCAACCTAAATCAAAGGAGACCATTCTCAGCCTCCTCGTGGTAGGAGATAATAGCTATGCCTTGGCCACTTAGATCACAGAAGGGATAAGAGGCGAGATGGGGAAATGCAAATATCAGCCGCTCAGTACAGGTCAATATATTTTCCTTTCTGAAGGACATGGGACCAAGGAAAGCTGTCCCCAGAGAGCAGACAGAGACCTCAGCATTGTAGCTACTCAAGCTGGCAAGGGGAGGTGAGCCAAGTTCTGTCAGACCCTCCCACCCTGCTTCTCAGGTTCGGTCCAGATGACAATAGTAGGTAAGAAGTCAAGGGTGTCACACAAAAGGCTTGAATCCTGAAAGTAAGATTTAAAGCAGGTAGTATGGGCCAAACTGTCTCCCCAGAATTCCTATGTTGAAGTACTAACTCCCAATAACAGTGACTATATTTGGAGACAGGCTCTTTAAAGTGATGAACCAGTGAGAAATGGCCCATATTAAAAAGACCAAAACAACAATGGTTAGCAAGTGTGTGGGGCTGCGGGAAACACACATGAATGCAAAGAAAGGTCTTGGCCAAAGGGTGTTATTTCAAATATTTAGTGAAGGTAGCCGATGGACACCAGTTGGCTGAGCTGACTGCCTGAATGCACTAGTCACCTCAAAAACAAATGGCATGACCACAATTCTTCCTCAGCGAATGATCTCAGAATGGTCCCCATCTTGAAGCAAGCCCTGATGATTCCATTTTCCCATCCCATTTAATATTGTAGAAGGAAGTCAAGTGGCGAATGCTGTCCTTCCTGTGTCCCTCATTCACAAGTGGAAGTTGAGGAAGGAAAGAAAGGATAAATGTGTAAGCAAATCTTTAGGATGAGTTTGAGTCTTCAGATCCCAGCAAACCACCAAGGATCCCCCTGGACATGTTTGCCAGTTGAGGGCTCAAGTGAAGGGCCAGGAGGCCCCAAGGCAGTATTTCTAAGGCAGGAGAGTCCTACACCAAAATCGCAACCCCTACAACAGAGCCTACAGAATAGGTCAAGAATATTCCACATCTCTTGGTGACCAAGAAGACACTGGCTTGTTTCTGCATTGACAGCCCTAAGGGCTATGCCCAATTCCAATTAGGAGCTGTGAATGGATCTCTGGAGCTGGGGGGAAGGGTAGCAGGTCTGTTATCTGACAGTGCTCAGGGAAAGACGTTTCCCTGCTGCCTTAACCCTTACCTTCCTTTCTCTGGAGCAGAACTGTGTGCCCCACCCCGCCCAGCCCGGGGCTTGGCTGAACCACAGAGGCAGCTGGGGTGGGGGGAGGAAAGAGCCAACTCTCCACAGGAATTGAAGCCAAACAACAGGTGCCACCAGGAGATGCCAGAGGTGGGGAAATGGCTGCTCCACATCCCTGCCCACCCACGTCCTCCCTGTCCCATCCAACAACTGGCAACTCACGTCTGTGGTTCTCGTTTCTGTGGTTGGGTGGGGACCGGGTCTCCTGGTCTTGGGCTTCATCCCCCTCCTCGCTGGCCAGGTGAGTGTGAGCGTAGTGGTAGCTGAGTCCTGGACGGTTCTTGTAGCGCTTGCCGCAGACTAGAGAGGAAAAGAAGAAAGGAAAGGGAACCGAAATGTCAGCAACCTCGCAGCCACTGCGGCCATTCTCCCGGGCGGGCACGCCCATCCATCCACCCCAGAACTGCGTTTCCCTTACAAAGTGTTTCCTACCCCCAATATCCCTTGCCCCCAGACAGAACCAACACCATTATCACAACATGGGTCCAAGGAAAGAAAAAGCATAAAAGCAAAAGTGAAAGTTGCGTTGCATTAAAGCTTCATCGTTTTCTAGCTGTGAGACCCTGGGCAAGTCACATACCCCCTGCTCCTCGGTTTCTTCAGAGGGAAAATGAGAACAGTACTTACCTCATGAGATAGTTCTGATGGTTTAACCTCTGTGCAAAGCACGCTGAACAGTGTTGGAGACAAGACAAGGGCTGATGATTATTATACCTTTGAAGTCAAAGGGGCCTGGGAGTCTATCTAGTCCAATACACCATGGCGCAGATGAGGCAAGTGAGCCCAGCAAGACTAAGTGAGTTGCCTGGGGTCACACAGCTAGTTGTGGCAGACCCAGGCTCCCGGATTCCCATGCAGGGCTCCTTTCTCCACCCTGTGATTGACTCTGTTTGAAGGACAAAATCTTCCTACGCATGGTATTTTTGACATATCACCCAGGGATTTTTGTGTCCAAAAAATCCACTTCTACCATGAACCCCTGAAGTTGAGTCATTTTTGGAAGATGTGGAAACCAAGAGCTTATACCCATGGTCCCCAGGCAGCCTCTGACATGCAGAATCTCATCAAATCTCTCAAATGGACAGTGTGAGACAAGCAACAGAAATATCCTGGAGCCAAGAAGAAGGAAGGAGGAAGTTCCAATAGCTGGCTGCCCAGAACACGAGAAATCTGACTAAATGGCTTAAGACCAGACCATCCCCCCTACCTCACTCCCCACCTGCCCCCTCCACATACACACAAAGCACTAGCAGGTCTTCCAGTAAAACTCCTGTGCTAACCTTTCCATTCTGTGGCCACCTCTCCCTGGCACACCAAACCCCACTGATGTGCCAGCACCCCCGAGGCCACAGGCTTTAGGAGACTCTCCCTCCACGTGACTGGGTTATAGCCGTGAGCATAAATGTGCCACAAGATGGAAGGAACACAGACTTCACCATCACACCTGAGTTCAAATCCCATGTCCTGGTACCAAAACTGACTGGCTGCGTGACCCCAACAAGTATAGAAAAGAGCCCTTCAACCATCTTACCCAATTTCTTTATTATTTCTAGTCAGGTTTCTTTCCTTACTAGATGCTTTTAGGTGTTTTTAGGTATTATGGTAGTTTCCCTTTATTCACAGGAGATGTGTTCCAACACCCCCAGTGGACCCCAGTCTGCAACTGAGCATAGCACTGAACCCTACATGTACTATATTTCTCCCTATACATATAGATGTATGGTAAAGTTTAATTTGTAAGTTAGGCACAGTAATTAACAACAACTAATAATAAGATAGAGAATTACAATATACTATAATAAATGGCCTTTGGATATGGTTTGTTCTCTCTCTCTCTCAAAATATATTATTTTACATGATGTCTTCAGACCACAGTTGTCCATGGGTAACCAAAACCTCAGGAAGTGAAACCAGCACAAAGGACCTACTATGCAGCTATTGGCAAAACTAGATCACCTCATTTCTTTCTTCTCATCTTTATACCAACTGTTTTATCTTCTTAACCTGTATATAAGAGTCCCCAAGGCAATATCTAAAAATAGCAAAAACAAGCATTTCCTCTTTTAATGAAATAGGATTCAGTGTTTCACTTTTTTAGAATGATATCCATGGCTAATTTTTAATCTTCATCAAATTTAAGTTGTTTTTTTTATTCCTTTTAGAGTTTTATTATAGGAGAATTTTATTGGCCACCCTCTCAGCATCTGCTGATATATGGCTCCTTAGTTTGCTGATACAGTGAATTATGGTGATTTCCTAATGATTCCTGTGACTGGACCCTGCCTCCTCCCTAGAATGTGCTCCCTTTGGTCAGAGTATTGCCCATTTGATTCCCTGCTATATTCTACTTGCTAATATTGCATTTTGCATCTATATTCAGACTTGAGATGGGTCTATAATTTTTGGACTTTCATCACATTTCAATTTTATGGTTATATTAACTTCCAAACATAAATTGAGGACTTTTGCTGGATATAAGTAGACAAGACAAATACTCTCTCTGTACCTTTTATCTGAAAATCATGAGATTACTACTTTCTTTGAAGAATTATAAATAACATTTGTAAAGTATCTCACTCAGTACCCAGCACATAATAGATGCTCAATAAGTGGTAGTGAGGGGCAAGGGGTTTCAACTTGCCCTGCTACCTCATAAGTCCCAGAGCCTTCTGCAAGAGGACTTTGACCCCAACCTCAGATTATGGGACCTGCCAATTGGCTAGACTTTCTTATAAGGTGAAAGTCTAAAATCCAATCTAGAGACTAACTATAAATTCAAGTCCTACAATTGGCTAGTCTCTCTCTCACTTTTTCTCAGGCACATGTGTGTGTAAATATTGCAAAAAAAAAAAAAATGGCATTATATATCTCAATTCCCATTTGACTCAGAGGCCCTGCAGCATGCATTCTGGGCCAGCCTGCAGCTTTTTCTATTTAGCCTTTTAAAATGACCTGAGCTCAATAAACAGCAAATTATGGGGTCACTGGATATAAATTCATCTTGTCACCAAACATACCATTGGTGAGGAATAAATGTTTATTAAAAATAAGATGATAATATCCGTATTTCCAGGAGGAGGCCTCAGCTCTCCCACTATATGCTACATAAAACTCCATTTGTGCCATTTTATTGTCTTCCTTAATCACAGAATATTCAGGATCTTTACAATCATTTGGTCTATCTAACAAATTGCTTAATTCCCACTATTACTCTGGAACCCTGTCCTGGGACAATTCCACTGATGGGGAGCTCACTACCCATCTTTGAGTTCCTTGGATTGTAGGGACGTCTGTGCTGGAGATCTCTCCAAAGGACAGTTTTACATAGATTTCATCTCGACATCAACTTATATGCTGCCGTGACAGAGCACACCTTCAAAACATACTCATGGAAGAGCTGATGAATGAACACAGAAACACTTTGTGGGGAAAACCAGGAGCTGGAGGAGGAGGTGGTAAGTGTATAGAAGCTGTTCCATTTATCCACATTAACCTCATACAAATAGTCCTACAAAACCAAATCCAAGCAAAGAATTTGCTGTGTCTCCTTCCCCAATACCACAGTGAGTAATTATTTTTAGAGTAAACCCTTTCTTCAGAAAAGAGATTCTCAAAAAGTAGTCCATAGACTACCATCAGCTTCACCTGGGAACTTGTTAAATATGCAGATTCTCAGGCTCCAAGCCAAATCTATTCAATCAGGAACTCCGAGCATGTGGCCCTGTGGTTTACATTTATGTTTAAACATAAATGTTTAAACAAACCCTCCCGGTGATTCTGATGGACAACTGGTTTGAGAACCACTATACTGGAAGACCAACTCCATTCTTGACTGACTTCCTGCATACACCTGGCCATCTGGATGGCTGCAGGTGGCAGCTGGGGCAGAGGGAAGCAGTCCCGAGGCCTGTGTTCGATTATTAGAAATAAAGGCAGACAGCACATGGCCATCTTGGGACCCAGACCCATTGCCAGGCCCCTGGATGCACAGCCATCCAGGTGAAGCTTCATGTCACCACCTGCTTATGCCAGGTCATTCCTTCACCACCAGGTTTTCAAGAAAATATTGACATTTAATATGCGCCCAGTTTGGTGGCCCCAGCAGGAGAAAGAGAGATGCGTTCCCTCCTCCTGCCCTCCCTCCAGCGTCCGCAGTCTCACAAGGTAGCACACATGTCAGAAAGCAAGGAATGAGGCAGGACAAATAACACCAGCGTGAGCATGTGCGTGGCCAAGAGGAGAGGCCAATACAGCGCCTGAGTGGGTGGGAGACAGCTCCCTGGAGAGGTGGGATGAGTCACACTCAGGAAGATGAGCAGACAAAGAAAGCAAGGGCACTCAGGCACCAAAGCACAATCTGCCCAGCACTTTTTTGGGAACTGCAGGCGAGTCAGCAGAGCCCCGGTGAAGGGGACTAACAAAAGAGGAAGAAGGGCAGGACTCTATCCTGCCAACAGGGAGCCAGGGGAAGGACTGGATCCTGGGGGCCAACTTAATCAGATTTATGCTTTAGAAATATCACTTAAGACTGTGGTGCACAAGATGGATTTGAAGGTGGCGGGAGGTATTTTAATTTTCTATGTGTGAACAATGAGGATTTCAGAATGGGAGAGAGCTAAAAAAGAGAAGGGTAGCGTGAGCAGTGAGGAGGAGCCCAGCGAGACTAGCACAGCCTCCCTGGCCGGGAATCGTGCCCCCCCCCCCACCTCCCAGCCACACTCCCCCCTCCTCTTCTATCCCCTCTACTTCTTAAATGTGTTTTTTTCCCCCTACCACAGAGTCTTTGCACAAGCTCTTCCCTCTGCCTAGATTGTCCCCCGGCCCCAATTTAGCTGATAAATGCTTCCTCATCCTGCAGATCTCAGTTCAAATGTCCTTCCCCAGGGAAGTCTTTCCCATTAAAATTAGGACCCCAGTTTATTACCTTCCTAGGACTAATTGTGTATCAGAATGTGTGTCTGCCGCCAGCTGCCGCGTGACAGGCCTGGTGTGTTTGTTTGCACCCTGTTATATCCCCAGTGACCAGCAAGGGGCCAGACTCGTGGCTGGCACTAGTGTCAGGTAAGGGAAGCAGCAAAAACAGCCAGGTTTCTGACTTGGACAGAAGGATGCAGGAGGAAACCCAGATTCAAGGAAGGAAGAAAATGAGTTCATCCTGGGCTTGGTTTGCACACCTGGAGCTTGGAAAAGAGAGGTGGATTTTGGAGGTGGCAAGGTGGTGATGGAAGGCATGGATATGGAGAAAAGAGCCAGCAGAGTGTGGAGAGAGAAAGGGAAGGTGTGTACATAGGGGAGAACTCAGGAGACACCAAAATACGAAGAGTCTAGTGGAGAAAGAGAAACTGATTGTTCTTTTTTAAGTTTGTTAGGAAAGACTTCCACAGGAGTGAGCAACATAAGGCGAAGGAGCAGAGATTCCAGATGACAGCAGCAATCCCACCCCCAACCACAACAGCTCTCAAGGGTACACCACGTGCCAGGCCCATTCTGGGGCTTCAAGTAAATTTGCTCTCAGGAACCCCCAGCCCCATTTTACAGATGAGTAGATACAGAGACAGAATGATGTCAGATAACTAAGAAGGGTCAAGCAGGATGGGGACCGAGGAGAGCACCAGATTGACAATTAGGGGTTACTTAATGGGAAGGGAATCTGCAACCTCGTGGAGGACAAGACAGGCTTCAGGGAGCTAGGAGGTTCCCAGAAATGAGGAAGTGGAGATGGAGCCCATAGGCTTTTCCTTCCAGCATGGCTGTGTAAGGAGAAAACAGTGAGGCTGGGGGGCGAAAGGGGTGGGTGGGGATTGAGGCTTCAAGGAGGCTGAGTGGAGCTAGTTCTCCAATACAGCGGGTCATCGAATAGGCTAAAGGGAAGGAGAGAGGAAGAGTGGAGTTTGGAAGGCAGGGTTAGGAGGGATTGGAGATAATAGAGTACAATGCTTAACCCCAGCAAAAAGCTTATGACCCAAGTCTCAGCCCTTCAAATGACTTCATCCTCGGGACAGGAGATTTTTAAGATTTATTTTGGTTGAAATGCATCTGTATCAGACTGCTACATTTAGATGGAAAGAAATGGCTTGGAAATCCTGCTTTGACTGGATAGCAGAAGGAAAATCAGCACCATTTCCCATTCTCTGTTTAATCATATCTTCCTGCAGTCTGAACACTTAGGGGCCAGCTTCATGGGGAAGCAATCTGCGGCTTCAGACAGGGTCCATGCTCAGAAGGGTCCCATGCTTGGTTGAACGTTTTGGTGCCACCATCTTGAAGTCCTTAATATTTCCTGAACAAAGAACTCCTCATTTTCATTTGGCACAGGGCCCTGTAAAATTATGTAGCAGCTCCTAGAAGCCTGTGAGGGCTAGGGGTGGAGATCTGGGACCAAGTTATTCCTGTCAACCTGGTGAAATAAGAGCAGCTGCTGTGAATACAGGACCCCACAGCCATGAGTTGGGAGTGAAAGTCCCCCATGAAGTGGCCTTGGCACTCTGGCCAGAGCAGACCACTCCAGAGCAGGTCACTTCAGTGCCATCAGCCCCTCTGGCCCTGCTTCTGGGTCTGCCCTGCCCTCAGAGGCAGGACCTGTAGTGAGTAAATTGGGAGGCTGGATCGGAACTGTCCGGGTTCAAATCCTGATTCTGCTACTGGCTTGTGCAATCTTGGGCTTTGTGAAGACCCCTCTCTGTGCTTCAGCATCCTTTCTGGAAAAGAGCGTGATGGCGACAGCATACCTACCTCAGAGCTATGAGGGTCATGGGAGAACACATTTCAAACAGTGCCTGGCCCACAGTCCCAGCCAGTGTCAGCTGTTATTATCACCACTGCCATCAAAGTGGATCAGCAAAGGGGGAAAGTCCAAAGGGGGAGGTGGGGAGGGGGGCAAACTTGCAGCTTCTCCTCTGAAGTCTGGAGTGATGGTGTAACAAGAAAAAGAGGGCGGGAAAGATGCATTCTGAAAATAAAGTATTAGAACCATCTGCTATCCTTTTATCATGTCAGCAATCTCACTCTGGAATTATCTGTCGTGTGGAATCAGACAGAGCCCCAAGACTGCTGAAGCATTCAAAGAGGGCTGTGCCCCCATCCTCCCATTCCAGTCTCCTTCCCTAGGGCAAGCTCCTTTGCGTCAGGCACTTCTGAAGCCACCACCCCTGGGACCAGTCGAGCCTGCCTGTGCACAACCTAAGGTCCTCCTTTTCACCTTGGCAAGCATGCACCTGGATTTTGTGTTCCTGGCACAGCACACATGGAGCGGAATGGCTGTGACAATAAGGAAGGTCCAGCTTGCCTGCCTCTCTCTCCTTCCCCTGGGGCGGATCCATCTGTCAAGCTGCAGAAATAGTGTTTGCCCACTTCCCAACCCAGAGCTGGATTCTCCAGGCGGGACTCCTGTCTGGAGTTATGAATGCCTTCAGTGTTGCCCCAGAATATTTACAGCATGTCCCCCACGCCAGCCCTACCCCACTTGCCCCTTGGGGGGAGAAATGGCAGGGGGAGGGGGAGGGAAAGCAGGAGGAAGGAAGGAGGAGGCGAGAGTCAGGGGCAGTTTGTGTGAACAAAGCGGCTGCAGCAGACAGCAGAATCCTTCCTGCCGGGGAGAAGCGGCCGCCTTCCCCACTGATAACTTAATGACTCTGGCACATTTTCATCAGCCCAACTTGGAGCACGCAGTGGGTATCTGAGCCAGTGGTTTCCGAGAGACTGAAAGCAGTGACTGAAAGCAATTACGGGATGAGCGTCCCAGAGACAAAGCCTGGGCCTTGGGAGGCACCTGGCCGCCTCTCATTCCCAGCTCTGCCCTGTGGCACTTACGGACAACGCTTAGAACTCACTTCCCTCGAGTCACCGCAGCTCACCCGCCTCAAACCACCTCTGCAGCGCCTGTCATCAGCCCACGCCACCGAGGCACCCCACACAGACTGTCAGAGGGGCACACATTCTGACCCTGAATCTCACAACAGCTCCCCATTTTATAGCTGAGGAAATTGAGTCTGAGGGACTTGAAGCAACTCTCTAAATGGCAGAGCCCAAATCTGAACTCAGGCCCATCTGGCTTTAAAGCCCCTGGCCTGCACTAGTCTGGCACCGGATTTGTATCCCTCCTAGTGCCTGGAGCTGAGCTCCAGGTCCAGTCCTCTGCTTCTGGCAGTATGGCCAGCAGGGAGCACTGGCAGGAGAATGGAGGCTGAGAAGAGGGAAGATGAGACTCTGTACCCTACTGTTCCCTACTCAGGCAGCCTGTGGTGCAGGGGCTAAGCCTCTTGGGGGAGGAGACTCCCAGGAATCATGAGGGATCCTTGGGATCAGGATGAGGCATGCTTCCCCCTCCTTCTCCTTGGTCAGCTTATGCTACCCACACCCCCATAATCATCCTGTCACCAAATTCTCCCCATCTAGCCCTTCTGAATGGAACCTTATGCCTGCTGGGGCCATAGCAGGAAGCTCACTCCCTGCTCACCCCTTAGACTGGTTCATAGACGTTTGGGGCTCCCCACATCTTCCCCTTAACCCTCCACCCTCTCTATGCAGAACCATCTGGGGCTGGAGAAACGCCTACCACTGATCTCCCCAGGTGGGGAGAGGCCCCAAGTGAGAGAAGACCTGACGTGACTCAGCTTAGGACAGAACCCAGGGATAGTTCAAAAAGCCACCAGCTCAGACTTGTATACTCAAGGAGCAGTTTAATCCCTACAATTATTTTAAATATACAGGTGTCTCAAGAGCAAATGGTAACACTGAGGTATAGTTTCTTTGAGTATTTTTGCCAAGTGTGTGAGACTATATAAAAATTTTAATATAATTTTCATTGTAAAACAAAAAAAAGAGCACATGGTAACTACTGAGCTCATGTAATAAAGTGGAGACTTCAAGTTGGTCCAGGTTCTGCAACAATTAGGCACCAAGATGCTCCTGTTGGGCAAGCCCATGGCTCCTCACACCCAGGTGGGTTTCTCCACACACACCCCCACTGGAGCCCAGAGGCCAGGGGAATGGGCGGCCCTCTGCAGCTCTGGGGTCCAGCCTGCCTCTGATGCTAATGTACTGCGCACTCTTGGATAAAGCCCACATCTCACTAAGCCTTGGATTCCCCATGTGTTAACCATGGGGCTTGATCAGGTGACATCTAAGGCCATTATAGCACTTCATGACCCTTTTCTCTAGGTGCCTGTATGTCTCTGATGCCTGTATGTCTCCTGTGTGTCATCCCTCTGGGACGCCCAGGAGTTACCTATGCCTCTCTCACCCCAGCAAGGCAATCTGCAGCTGCCTTCCTTCAAGCCACCCTGAATGCTTATTTTAAATTGAATTATTCTGGACAGAAACACAGGCAGCTGGAATAGGGGTGGGGTGTGAGGTCTTGATTTTTGAGAACCATTCCTGAGGCCCTGGCACTGACATATAGCAGGCGGGAGCCCAGAGACAGGTCTATCAGATGCCAGGGATCAAAAAGTCCTAGATCTTCCTCGAAGGTGTGCATTCAGGGGATTTTGGAATTTAATGTATGTGAATATGAGTGTCAGTTGAAAAATGGAGATAACCAACAAAATTTTCATTTTAAAATATCTCATTCTGGATACGCAGCTGAGAAATGCAGGGACTCCCCAAAATGAAGCATTATATGTGGGACTCTTTCCTGCCCTGCAGAGAAGTCAGGGAACAGAATTCTGGGCTCAGCCTTCCTGGTCAGTGTGTGACTTGCAAACCTCAGTTTCTGAGTCTGTAAAATAGGGATAAAAATAGTTTGTCCTTACAGCTGTTGTGAGAACTGGATGTGTTTATTCATGTAAGGTGCTCAGTCCAGTGCCTCAGCAGAACAAATATTCAACAAAACATTTGCTAGTTTTGATCATTCATTGGATTTCATTCAATTGCCTCCCTGGTACCTGACAACTTCAGCAGTCTGTCCACAGATCACACTGGAACCCAACCTCAGTGTGAAATAAGTACCCTTTCTTGATTTGGTATAAAGAAAATAAATATTTATTGAGCACCTCTATGAACCAAGCAGTGAGCTAATTGTTTTTACATGTGTCTCATTCAACCCTCTTGGAAACTCTATAAGGTTAATCTTACAATCCTCACTTGACAGAAAAGAAACCAAGATTCAACAAGATTTTGTGATTTGCCCAAGGTCATGGCAAGGAAGCAATAGAGCAAAGATTCAAGTCCTGACCTTCTTACTTGAAACCCATATTCTTCCAATCATCATCCCTCGTGGGAAAAGGGTCTTTGACTATCGTATTGTGTCCAACTTAGCACGTCCTTAATTAGCTTATGGAGTAAAATTTAATTTTTAATCTTGCATTAATAATAATTTAAATAATAAATATAATTGTCAACATTTCTGGGGAAGATAAACAGAGAAAAGCAAAAATTCAAAACCATGACCAAGGTGTGACGGCCCCAGACACCTGGCCCTGTGTGGGTCCCTGGATGACTGTTTCATAGAAATGCAGCTCAGATGCAAAGCAGGTGTCATGTGTGAGCCCAGCCTACCTAGTGCGTTTCACTGACCCTTACCTGAGGCAGACACCCACCACCTGCAACATCGCTATAAACACCTCATAACTTTGGAGAAGCAAATGTCCATCAGCATCTGTTAGACTTCTCTGCCTGCTGTCCCGCCATTTCCACAAACTCAATTGTCAAAGTTTCATCACTCCCAAAACTACCTCCAGCACTAGAATATTCTTGTTTAACCCCTTCATGTCTCCACTACTCAGTATCAAGACCTCAAGTCATCATGGCCACCTCCCTCTCTCTTATACCCCATGCTTCCACCCTCTGCCAGGTTCGATGGATTTTTCTCTCATAAACTCTCTTATTTGCCCATCCACCTCATTCCTGCTGTTACCACCATTCAGACTTTGTGTCTTCTCCACGGTACTTGGAAAAGGCTCCTCTCGGCCATCAGACTTCAGACTTTCTCCCCTGAACAGCTAATCCTACAGATTAGCCTTTCCGGAGATGTCTCCAGAATTGTCATGATTCACCATTGACTATGTAGGCCAATCTCTGAGCAATTCAGCCTGGTGTTTCCTGCAGTCCTTGTCCGACCTTACACATTCCAATCTCCCCACCCAAATGCACTGCCTTGGCCAAACTGGTCTATTCTGTGCTGGTACATACATCCCACATCCCTCTACATTATGGGAGCAACCATGGGACTGGAACTAGGATGCAACTTGAACATGACTGGTCCTTCACCTTGGAAGGCACACAGTCCAGCTTGAAGGAATAGATCGACCAACTGATAGACTGACCATATGATGAGAGAGGTAGCCTAAGTAAAGGAATATGGAAGGTAGGCAGGTTCTGGGAAGAGATGGGTGACTAGGGGGAGGGAAAGGAGAGATGGGCTGGCGGGAGGTTGGAGGTGAGGAGAGAGAGATTGCTGACTGGGAGCAAATCCTGGCTCTGCCACTCATTCACTGTGTGACCTCAGGAAAGTTAATCCCTCTTCTTCCTAGTTTCCCTATCTATGGGATGGACATGACCATAGCAACTAGCTCATGGCACTTTTGTGAGTTAAAGAATGAATATAGATGAAAACCATAGAACACCCCAGGCTATAATATAAATCAACAAATTCTGCCATTATTATTATTACCACATAAATCGTCACCCCCCACCACGCCTGGGCACTAAAGTCAACTCAATACACACTCACTGAGGACCTGTCAGCTTCCTAGAGAAGGACCCGGCACGCATGCACACAAACACACACACACAAGACCACTCCCTCCCCTGAATCCTTACTTGGTGGTGTTATCACCCTCATCCTGCTGGGACACTGTGTGTCCATGACAGAGACGGAGGGAATAAGGAAAAGGGAACAGTGGAAAAAACATTCATTAAGCACACACCATGGGCAAACATCTTCACATACACGCTGAGATGTAGCTTTCCCAAGCACGCATCACCCGCTTCACGTCTGAGGAAATGCAGACTCCAGCAGACCTTGATTTTCTCCAAGTCCCAGATAATCAGCGACAGAACCACAATTTGATCTCAGCCTCCTCACTCCAGTCATTGCACCCAGGTCTTCTCTGACCTGAACGGTCTTCTCCACCCAGGTCTCTCTGACCTGAACAGCAGTGACCTTGCTGCCTACTTCCTCACACCCTCACCATGGAGTGAAATTAGAGAAACCAAAGGCTGTGCACCAGGCCCTGTGCCCACACCACCAAGCGTCTAGGAAACTCACACTTGAAGAGACAGCTGCTATGTTGTTTTCAATAGTGAACAAATTTTTAAGTGTCTAAAGATCCATCAGATGAAAGAGCCACAAATGAAAGGCCCAGCGATTGACTGTGGTAATAGGGACATGTCCATATAAGGGAGCACCGCGTGGCCCTAAGACTTGGGGAGATGTGTGTTACATATTGGTGAACAGGAGATGGTTAAAATGGCATCTGTCATTTACTGGGGTTTTGTGTGGACAGAGACAGAGCGAGATAATCCTAAAATAATCCACAACACAACAAAATGTAAGTTATCTCTGAGGAGTAAGAAGACTAAGAGTGATTTTTATAGTTCCCTTTTTGCATATCTATAATTTCAGACTTTTCTGCAGTGAACCTATATTATTTCCATGGGAAAAAATAGTTTCAAAAAATAAAAAGAACATCTAAAAGTACCTATCATTGGTGATCGATGTTTTCAGAGGAATTATTTGCCACAAAGTTTGCATCAAGTAACAGCCAGCTGAGAATAAGGTTCAGAAGGGATGAGAAAATAACTCAAGAGGCTGCGGGTTACAGCCCAAAAAAGGCAAAGCTAGGTTGGTGCTCAACAGATAAGATTCTTGAGGGGGGCAAGGGTCAAACAAGGGGCAGAGCAGGCTGGAGGAGCAAAGAAAGAAGAGGGGTACGCTTATGAGGTATCAGAGGGAAACTTCAGCCCCTCTCCTGCCTCAGGCCAGTCCTGCCAGGACACTGCAACCTGTGTCCATGACACACGATGGCATTTAAATATTTAAACAGGCCCAGCTCTGCTGTAACAAATACACTCAATCCCCAGGGATCAATCCCAGGCCATGGGCCCTGCTCCACAAATCAAGTTTCTGGGGCCCAGCGCCTTTCCCACCCCTCCCCTTCCACTCCTCATCAAGGACCTGCAAGATAATAGCTGAGACAACTGAGTGATGAGCCTGGCTTCCCTTCAGCGACAAGGGCAGCCAGCCTGAAGGCCGCAGTATTGCCTTTTCCACTGCCGCTGGAAGCTAAAAGCACATGAGCCTCAGAGAATGTGGGGCCCCAGTGCCCTCAAAAACATTTTTAATAAGACTGATTCTCCCTGTGCATTCGGGTATGGGGAAACCAGAGTAAATTTAAGGAGGCTAAGGCCAGGCAGGTGTTCTGGAGCTGCCTCTGCTGCAAGTTGTAGCTACGGGCATGCACTGCTCCATCCACCACAGGGATTTGTAGGCCGAGCCTGGCAGTCTGCTTGATACCCACTGGTCCAACATCTTATCTCCCAGCCAAAGATCCTCACTGTTAAACAGCTGCCTAGGAAGAAAGGAGCCCAGTGTAGAGAAGGTGTGCTGATCGGGGAAGTCTGGAAACAAAAGAAGCCCCCCCAACCCCCACTGACAACAGAGAAACTGTAGCCACTGAGGGGTAGAATCAGGACTAGACTCTTGGCCTGTAGCCCTCCCTCCAGTAGGCCACCATCAAGAAGCACAAAATTCTAGAAGGACCACAGACCCTATTCTGATACTGCCCCAACTATACATAGATATACCCCCACAGGACCTCTAGAAGGGAGACAGCATTGTGAAGTGGCCACATTTTCAGTCACAGGTCACAGTTGAAAATACGTGTCTGTGGGGTAAGGGTGATGAGGAACAAAGTTCTTGCTGATATGGAGGTTGAGTTGGGAGGACTCACTCTTGAAGTGAGAATACCAGACATAACTCAGAGGTGAGTCACACTCCCATAAGGGCCTCCATTGAGTCTGTTTGCCTTTTGTCATTAATCCATCCAAATGCCCCAGTTTACTTGGGGAGAGGGGAGATATGATTTTAGTAAATTTAAATTTAAAAGGTTCAAAATTATATTATCTACTCCATTCCACTGCAGGTCTAATTACTATCTGGGTCCAGCCTGTTCATCTGACAGCCGGAAGCTGTCTGTCAACAGTGGACAGGGTCGCACCTCTCAAACAAGATGTGTGTCTTGATTCATCCATTTTTAAAGCATATTTTTTCCTCAGCTTTCAGGAAAGCCCAACTCCAGAGTAGGAGGGCATATATAACCAGCAGCTTGTGTAGGGACATCAGCTCCAGGTCAGAGAAACCAGATTTAGCATCAACTATTTGTGTGACCCTGAACAAGTCCCTTTACCCCCTGAGCCTCAGTTTTTTCACAGTATAGTGAGATCAATTGTTTGTGCCTCTTAAGATGAAAATGAGGGGGCTCCCTGGTGGCGCAGCGGTTGAGCGCTGGGTTGCGAAGCTGCCCGCGGCCTCTGCGGCGCCGGTTCGATCCCCGGCTGCTCCCTGGCCACCGGAGGAGGGTCCCACATGGCGCGCAGACCTCTCCTGCCGCCTGCTGCTCCCCTCAGCAGTGTGCTTCGGTCCTTCTGCCTGCTCTGCTCCCCGCTCTGGCTCTGGTGAATTCTCTCACCCTCCCGTGCTTCTGACTGTACCCAGTGCATGTATAAACAAAACAAATAAACAAATAAATAAATAAAAATTTATAAAAAAAAAAAAAAGATGAAAATGAGGATTTACAAAACCAGCAAATGTAAAATGCTTAAACAGTCCCTTTTTCGCGGCACCTCAGAGGTGGTCGGCTGCTTGAACATAAAGCTAAACGTCTCTCCCAGACACCTGCTGCCAGAAACTCACTGAAGCAGGGAAGGAATAGAAACTCCATATCTTTTATGAGAAGATAGCACCACAGAAGTTGGTGCTAGTGAAGAATGGAAGGGTTATATGGTCTGAATCAGTGGTGGAAACCACAGGCTAGGTTTCCCCGTGAAGTGGGGAGTCCTGACCTATGGGTGGGTTCTCCTGCTACAAGAGGCACTCCTGGGATAGATCAAGGAGGCCTGGAGAAAGAACATGCAAAACTTTTCAGGGATGCATTGTGGGTTCCAATCTGAGCATTCTCAGCTCTGTCGTTGTAGGAAAAGGGGAGAAGGCTATTCCTGGATTTGCTGATACTGCTGTGCCTGGTCGCCTGGGGCCCAAAAGAGCTGGCAGAATCTGCGAATCTCTCAACCTCTCTAAATAAGCAGAAGCTGACAGTATGTTATACGAAAGCCCGTAATCAAAGAAATCTAGGACCAAAGCACCCAAGGCTCAAGTCTTGTTACTCCACAGGGTCCCAATACAAACATTCTCTGAAGAAACAGCACACTGAGAAAAGCAATGAAGAAGCTTCAGTGTCTGCTGAACTTTGGGCCTAGAGAATGAAGGAGGCCAAAGGAAACCTCCAGGATAGACTGCCAAGGGGCAGAGGCTGTCTTCTTTGAGAACTTTCATCTCTAAGTCTGAGTCCAGTCAAAAATGAGATTTTCTGAAAGTAACAAATAAATAAGACCAGATATCAAAAAAAGAAAAGCTTGGGCCTCTCTGGTGGCGCAGCGGTTGAGCGCTGGGTTGCAAAGCTGCCCGCAGCCTCTACAGCGCCAGTTCGATCCCCGGCTGCTCCCCGGCTGCTCCCCGGCCACCAGAGGAGGGTCCCACATGGCCCGCAGACCTCTCCTGCCGCCCGCTGCTCCCCTCAGCAGTGTACTTTGGTCCTTCTGCCTGCTCTGCTCCCCGCTCTGGCTCGGTGAATTCTCTCACCCTCCTGTGCTTCTGACTGTACCCAGTGCTTGTATAAATAAATAAATAAATCTTTAAAAAAAAGTTTAAAAAAAAAAAAAGAAAAGCTTAAGACAGTGCTGTACACACTGTAAGCCCCTATTAGCAGGTATTATCTCTATGATCATGAAAAGCTAGGAACAGAAGGTAAGTGTTGGTGAGGATGTGGAGAAACTGGAGACCTGGCACACTGTTGGTAGAAATGCAAAATGGTGCAGCTGCTTTGGAAAACAGCATGGAGACTCCTCCAAAAATTCAAACTAAAAATTACCATTATGATCCAATAATCCCACTTTTGGATATTTACCCAAAAGAATTGAAATCAGGATCTCAAAGAGATATTAGCACTCCCGTGTTCACTGCAGCACTGTTCACAATAAGGAAACCACCTTAAGGTCCATCAATGGATGAATGGATAAAGAAAATGCGGTGTGTACATACAGTGGAGTACTATCCAGCCTTTAAAATGAGGAAAAGTGAAATAAAGCCATCAAGGAAAAACAAATACCACGTGACTCCACTTCTATGAACTATCTAAAATAGTCAAATTCATAGAATCAAAGATGGGGTGGTGCTTGCCAAGGGCTCGTGGAGAGGGGGAGATAGGAAGCTGTTGGCCAACAGGCATAGAGTTTCTGTCAAGCAAGATGAATAAGAGTTAGAGATCTGCTGTATGTCATTGTACTGTAGACTTTAAAATTTGTTGAGGGTAGATCTTATACCATGTATACACTCCACAATAAAATTAAATTTAAATTTTTGTTAATTTTCAAAGAAAACACCAAAAAGGAGGGAAAAAAACTCACAAATCATTTCCACTGTGTCCAGCAAAAGAGCAAATAGGTAATTTGTTCCTCCTAAAATAACTAATGCTTGGAGACAAAACATTCTCCCTCTCCCTGAGTATCACCCCCCCACCACCACCACCCTTCTTTCCTATGATGCTCCTTGAAATAGAAAATGGAAAAGTGGGAGTCTCATCAGAAGCCTGGCCCAATGGTGCTAACAGAAAATTGGGGTAGGGAGCAGGTTAGGAAGAGAAGAGGCAATTTCAAATGATTTTTAAAACACCCCAGTCATTCAACCCAACGATTCCTTTCAGGTATCTATCCCCAGGTACCGTCCCACCTCTAAAGTTTAGCTAATGATACTGTTAGGATTTAAACTTATTAAGTAAATTAAAGTCAAGTGTTGGTTTGCTACATTTAATATTAGACTGCTGAGATTTATATCAATGCTGAAAGAACTGGAAAGGAAAAATTCTAAAGAGACCAAGTAAAACAGTGGTGCAAACCAATGGCACCCGGCCTGGAGAATGCCTGGAGACTCTAGAAATTCCAGACATAAAAAGCAGGGAATAATAAAAAGGCTGAGCAGTCAGAGACCTTAACTCTTTGCATTTGAATGAAGTGGACCATGGTCTCAAAAGTCAGTGTTCATAAATGCCCCCTGTGGAATTCTCAAAAATGCAGGTTCCTCAGCCTGCCTGCAGTGGTCCTGATGCAGAGCTTCTGTGGGGAGGCCAGGGAACCCACATTTTAACAAACATTTAGGTTATCTCTGTGCAGGTTGTCCATGTTGACTCTGACCAACTCTGACAACTTCCCTACAAAGCCATGTTGTTGCTTTGCTTGTGGGTAATGAACACCTCTCCTTCAGCAAGAAATCAAAAGAGAAGAGACAAAACTCTCATCCTAAACTTGGTAAACATCAGAATAATTAATGGAGATTGGTTACTTGCTAGAAAATCAAGTATTCATCTACACACATACCATGGATTGGGTGAAAAATAAATTATGTCCAGATGATTTAATAGTTCTCTGGGAGGGAATAAATTCAATGGCTGAGTGAAAGGCAACAGACAAACTATCCATCACCTACATTAGCAGCTGGATAATATTTCAACCACCCATCTTGAAAGGGAAGCTTGGACTAAACATAGTAAGACAACTGTATTTAAGAACAAATACTGGGAAGGGTTAAATACAATCACATCTGAAAAATAGCTATAGCTTCTCCATATAAACCCAGAAGGAGGTGCTAGGGTCCACGGTGGCCTAATTTTATCATAAATAATGGGAAAGATGGAATGGGGATTATGCAAATCAAACCATATATGATACAAAAATGGCAAGGATTGTGACTGCGTGGACAATGAAATTTAAGTACTGGTCAATGTCTTTAAATTTGCCTTTATTGAATCCTATATATTGAAGTCACATATTATTATATCTCTTTATTGAAACCCCAAAGTGCCAAATGTAGAGTGATTTATGGAAGAAGGAATCATCAAATGCATAAGTAGAAAAGAACACATACCTGGAGAGGCACTAACATGGGGATCAGGGCAGGCACTGTGTGGAAGTTAGTGAGATGGTACACAGTGCCGTGGGGTGGCCCAATATGTCTATTCTCTACACTTGGGTTGTGCTAAGAGCTGATGTGTAAAATAAACAAGGAAATGTGTCTGTTACTCTCTGAGACACTTGGCCTTGGCATAACTTCCACTGGGAGTGCTGGTCTTAAATATAAACCTGGAAGGGACTTCACAGCAAGCCACCACAGAGATTATGGGATGTGGCATTGAGTAAGCTAAGAATCCAGGGATGTTAAGAGGGCCTCCATAACAGACAAAATGCTGACTATGCCTACTTATTAGGAAAAGAGGCACCAAAGATAAAGGGTCCATAGGAGGGGAAACTCTCAGCTCCTATTAAGGAGAAAACAATCACTCAAAAGCACAGTTGGAGACATGGAAGAAAGGGCAGCTGATGGTAACACCATCCCAGGGGACATTCCAGGAGGTGACCAGACACCTCTCTACTTAGGATGCATTAGAGATTATTAAAAGCATTCCTTGCTCAGTTCAAGGGTGGAGGGATGGGCCTCATGACCTCTCCAAAGGTCATTTCTATCCCAAAGGATCACATATCTGAAGGGCACCAGATAAAAATAAATCTATTAATCACTGAGCAGCCATACAATTTCCTAAGAGAGCCAGAACAGAGAAGGGCAATCTACAGGGGATCTTGCTCCACCAAGGGAGGAAGAGGGAGGCAGCACTGGAGCAGGCAGAGCCAAGAAATCAGTGGCTGAGACTTCCAGAAAGCCAACATCGGGCCTGCCATCAAGACTCCCAAGTAGCACATGGTAAACAGGAGGAGGAAGAGAGCCTGTGGGGAGGGGAACAGGAAATAGCAAATGGCACTAAGTTCCCCCTAAACAAAGCCACAGGAATATGGGGGAGAGGCCGTGATGCAAGCACTTTGTATATAAAGAGGGGAGCAGGCAAGAGGGAGACATCCGTAAAGGGAGCTTTGTGGAGATAATGAGAATGAAGGCAGACGTCAGAGGCAAAGGAGCGAAGGCAGGACGTGAGCTTGGGTGAAGGAGGGCGCACGGGTGTGTCTGAGAATATGAAGAATTATTATTGGCTGAGAATCCAAGGAGAGCGGCAGAGATGGTGCATCTACAACAGCACTATCTACGGTAGCAGACAATCACATCATGAAAATAAAGCTGTTTAAAAGACAAATCAAGGGCCACTGTCCCAGTTCTGAAGTAGCTGTGAGCATTCCCAAGGTATCTGCTCCAGCCAGAGGCACAGCCGGTGGCTGCTCCACGGGGTCTCCGGGGCCCTCACCACCCAGAACCAGCCTCCAAGGGCTAACATGCTTAGGTTTGATGCATCAGAACAAAACTGAACCACGTTAAGGAAGTTAGACCCAGACACAAGCAGCCGCCTCCTGATATGGCCAAGACCCCACGCTCTGCTCCCTCTTACTCCTGGAACAGAATGGCTTTGGGATGGAGATGTCACCTCCAGGCGCCCACTCAGGAGTGTCACCTGCACGGTGTATTAAGCAACCAAAAGAGGGTCATGGAGTTGGCAACAAAGCACAGAACAACTTTTCGACGTCAAAAGAGGCTAGTGAAGGGGGGGACATCACCCAGATGTCCTGTGCCCACCTTTTCCAGGCTCTGCTTTCTCAGAGACACAGACACTGGCAAGACGGGCATGACCCCGAGGTGCCACTGTGCAGGGTCCTGCCTCGGCGGTGTCACTGGTCCTCTCGCTGCAGCCCCCTGCGACCTCAGAGAGGAGAAGAGGGGCAGGGAAGGCGGCTTTGGGGGCTGTCCTCACCATGGAATGAGCAGATGAGCCCGCTACAGTGAGAAGGGAACTAGGACAAGATTTTCACCCCCACCAACGGCGCTCTGGCAGGTGGGAAAGCAACTCGCTGGCGCGGCGGCCATCCCTCCACAGCTGAAGGTCTGCGCAGGACCGCCCGCTGCCTGCCCGCCCTGCAGAAGACATTTCGGAAGCAAGCAAGAAGAGCTGGAGATGGACTGAGGGCCATGTATGAACCTAAGTCATCATCAGAGATTCATAATTTGCCCTACCCAGGACAGGACAGAGAGAGACAGAGACAGAGAAACTGAAAGGGAAACAAATGAAAAGTCACAGCAGCCAAGTACCTTTGTCGGAGGATTTTGAGTTATGCTTTTGTTTGTAACTCTCTGAAATAGAGAAAGAAATAGAGGATGAATCTTATGGAGACAAAGTAAAGAGAGTCGGAGAAAAGCCACAAAGGAGGGCACTGCCAGAGAGAGGAGCAGGGCACCAAAGGCCTCCCCGACTTGCTTCTCCCTCATGCAGAAATGCAGGGAACAGTAGCAGCAGCAAGAGGAGGTGGTGAGGGCAGCAGGCATGGGAACAGCGGTGCAGACCCCAGCGGAGCCACCTGTGAGCCTGAGGCTGGGGGCTGGCAGCCAGGGAAGAGCAGGGGGTGGGGCAGGGCCAGGGAAGGAAGGCACATCTGTACTTACTGTCACAGACGTAGGGTTTGTCGTGGTCTTCCTGGGAGGCGGCATCGTGCCTCCTCCTGCCACCTGCAGAGCCACGGGCCTGGAGAGACACAGGCACAGGGACAATTGTTATTATGACAATCACTACAGTTTCAGCACATGCGCCCTGTGAGACCCTGAGCCTTCCCCTGTTTCTCCTCGTTCAATCTGCAGCAGTGCCAATAACGACCCCATTCTATAGGTGAGAAGAGTAAGGCGCTGAGAGGCTAGGTAACTTGCTTCAGGTCACCCCTCTATACACCTGGAGTATCTCAGAGGTTGGTACTACTGTTATTTTACAGAAAAGGAGATTGGAGCACCAGAGAAGTTAAGCAGCTTGCCCCAAGAGGCTCAGCTACCAACACAGAGCAGGACAGTCTGACTCCAAAGCCTGTACCAAGTTCACACACATACATACACACACACACACTCCACTCCTCCAGCTTCCAGGCCTTCTAGCTGCACTGACACCACGTGAAGATGCCAAGCCCACTCCCCTTGGCTGACCATCTGTTGAGTGTGTTGGGAGCAAACAGTGCAGTCATCACACAGCTCCCCTGTGCAGAGCTCCCCTCAAGTCACTCGAGTCATCCAGGTCCAAGGCATGAATCTGGCCATGTGGAAAGTCCCCTGCCCCACTTGGCCTACCCCATAGCGAAAGGCTTCAGCCAAGGCCTCCTCTGTGGTCTTCCTCGGGCCTCCGCCAGCAACACAGAGCTTGACACCTCACAGTTTCCTGGGGCTGCACTCCTGATCCCAACAGCCTGAACACATCTCTAGAAATGGTCGGTGTAGCCTGGGGTGGGGGGGTGGAAAGAGCTCTACCTTCATGAAGAGCAAAGACCAGCCAGAGAAGAAGCTGGTAGCTCTGCAGCCCCAGGATAGTGGCTATGAGAAATCAGCAAGGTTTATTTTTAAACCTTTGTAAGTCCCACACTGGTCACGTGTGTAACACCTTGTCTCCTTTAGGTCATTCTCTGGTAGTGAAGTGCAGTCAACTCCCAACCCAGGAAAAGGCCTGCTAGGGTCTTTGGGGACAGAGAGAAAGATACCACAGATAAGAAATAAAATATGGCAGCAAAATGGAGTGCAGGGTCAATGGAGCAGCCTCAGGGGTCCGGCCTGGAAAAGTCTCCCTCGGGACCTCACAGTCAAAAGGCCCAAGATGTTCTCACACACACTCACACTGACACATACACTCACACATACTCACTGAGGACTTCACAGTGGGAAGGCCTGCACCCAGGCCAGCGATAATACACACACACACACACACACACACACACACACACACACACCCCACCATCAACACCACCTGCCAACCTACCACCTCTACCACCTCCTCAGCTTGTCTCTCTCTAATACCTATTACAAAATTCTACCTTGCTCTGTCCCTCCTCCCACTGGTCTTTCTCTCTTTGCCTCCCCACCCCCAGCCCTGCAGGCAAGAGCCAGCAGCCCCCTCCTTTCACCTTCATGACTCAGACTTGACCTGAGGAGAGAGCTGTGAGGCGCTAGCAGTCACCCCGAGCCACTGACAGGCCACCTGCCAGCAACACCACGACACCAAGGGTGGTCACCCCCAGCTGCCCTCACCCCACACGCACGCCCCCACAGTGAAGCCAGGGACAGCTTGACGGGTGCAGCCCAAGGCCCTGTCACAGCCGCCTGGAAGCAGGTGGAAAGCAAGTCAAGCAGAATGATGGAGGCAACAACCAACTCAGGGAAGGGGCTCTGAGGGACTAAAAATACTGCTGGGAGAAAAGGAGGAGATGTGTGGGGCTGGAAGCACAAGGACTTTTGGGGGGGAGCCACCAGCGGATGGGGGGGCCGCTGAGAGCCAGGGTTTAATCTCACTCTGCAAGGCTGACTGCATGTGCCCACACTCTCCCTGCACCTCAGTTTCCTCAACTGCAAAATGAGAGTCACGGTCACAGGACCTTGAGGGGATCAGCAAAGGATTCTTTGTGTGACTATTCTCTCAGTCTCCTGGAATATTCCAGCTTTGAAACTCGGGCTCCTACTTGTCTTGCTGAAATGTCACCTCCTCAGAGAAGCCCCCATCCCCTGACCAATTATTTCCACTCATGCCCCCTACCTGTTCTCTTTCCCTCCTTTACATTTCATCACAGCACTTGGCATCATCTGACATTATATTACACATGCATCTCCCCACATAAGGGTAGAGAACATGTCTACTTGGGCCACCACTATATTCAAAACCTGGCACAGGGCCAGTCACTGAGGAAGCATTTAATAAACGTTTGCTGAATAAATGGATCAATCAGTAGGTCAGTGCGTCAATCACCGTCACTTTTTCTCCTTCATGCTCTATATTCAAGTGCTATCATTTCTCCTTCAAAGGTCATCGTGGGCATTTCCCTTCTATTCCACATCTGAATCAAGGAATTCATCAATTGACTTCTGAACTCCTCAAAGAACCCGCCAGCCGGGCTTCTACCTCTGTATTGCCCTCCCCAATCCATCCTGCACAACTCCCAGATGAATCAGATAAAACAAATGAAGGACAGGGAACCCAGGGTCATTCATTCATTCACACATTCATTCATTCACTCATTGCCACCTAAGTCCCAAGGACACTTTCACGGAAACTTGGTGGAGTCCACCAGGGCCACCGCATGCTCATGTTATGACAACATGTTTGTTTCTGTCCATCCCTATCATGGGCCAGCCTCTCCTCTGTCCATGCGCTAGTCTGCCACTTCCCACTTCTCCAAGAATCTTTCTCTTGTCACACGGAGGAGTAAAAAAAGAGCATCAGAATTAAAGATGGACACAGGATTAAACACTAGCCATGTATCTTTGGACAAGTTACTTCTTTAATTTTCTCAGCTATAAAATGGACGAAGCAACACCTCTATCACAGAGCTTTTGAGGCTGTTAGAGCAAAGGGTGTGTGAAACCACAGAGGACAGTGCTCTATCCACAGGACGTGCTCAATAATCATTTCCCCTCCTTGCCCATGTTGATTGCTCTCTGTCCCTTACTGCATTTAGTGCACAGTCAGAAGTCTACTGCTTTCTAATTGCATCATGACTATTAGTATTTTCTCCTCAATTTATTTCAAAGGTCCTTGAGAACAAAGATGGTATCTCATTCTCTATTATGAACCCCCAACACTTAGCACTATACTGGGCAGAAAGCATCCAAAGCTCTTTTGTATATATTAATTAATTCCTATGATGCCCTGAGTTAGGCCAAGGAATGCTCTGATTCCCAGTTGGCATTGGATGAAATAGGTTTAAAGGGGATTTGTGACTGCTCTAGTCACAGAGCCACTAGAAGAAGCAGGACATAGCTTTCTAGACTCTGTCATAGAAAACTTTTAAGTAGACTGTCCAAAAGACATCAGTCCTCCCTGAGAACTGCCCAACATACTCCACCTCCCATTCACACACTGGTAGGTCTTGGAGACCATGATCCTACATGGTGCTGCCCCACTGGCCACAGCTAGTTGGCTGACCCAGGAGTAGACACCTAACGCAAGGTTAGCCAATGAGATTCTACCTCCCATATACTTGGATTAAGAAATGTTTAATAAATGCCAGTTGAGCCAGAAACCAATTAAATCAAGCCTCAATATCAGGCCATATGCAGAGAGAAATAGGAAAGGCAGTTGTGTGAGAGAAGACACAGTGGAAAAGTGGATGCTAGACGTTGCCTTGGTTCCTTACTCTTTCCCAACCCTAAAACTCTACCATTTTCTTATACTGCCTGAGGTTTGAATCTTCAAAAATTGTTCAAATGTGGAACAGCCCAGCAGCTTTTCAAATAGATCCCAGCTCTGCTTAACCGTCGAGTTTTATGCAACTAAAAGACGCTCAACCAGGATTCATAGAGCTAGTGGTCAAGGGATCCCTGATCCTTTTTTTTGGTGGTGGGAGGGGGAGGGCTGCAATTGTAATAGTACTAAAATGTTATTTGAAATGTTTCCCTCCATTCACTCAGAAGTGCACCGTGGTGTTTTCTGGAGGTTACATGCCATGGTGATGTCATAGTCCTGCGTGCTTGTGAAGTCTTAACATATTTTCTGTTTTGATTTCTAATGTGGTATCACTAGTTTTAACCCATGGAAACAATAGCTTTGGGGGCCCTAGTATTTTTAAGTAAAAAATTCCTGGGCCCAAAAGAAGCTGAGAACCACTCTGTACATTTTTGTTATTTTAAGTGAGAACCTCAGACCAGCAGTGTCAGCATCACCACGAACTTGTTAACCAGGCAAAACCTCAGTGCCCAGGCATGGACCTTCTGCATCAGAATCTGCAGATGTTGACAAGATCACCAGGTGTGTCACATGCACATTAAATTTTGAGAAATGCGCAACTATGCCACAATGCATAAATAAATATTCTTCCATGGAAGGATGGATGGATGGATGGATGATACATGGATGACTCACAGAAATTTCATAAATTTTAAAGAACTCTGATTTCTTGAGCTAAAGTTACCACAGACACAATTATTCCATGTTGGACCTAAAGTTCCCTCACATCTCAGGGAATCTCCACTGCCAAGACTCCAAGAGATGTTCCCTTTGCCTGCACCCTCTTAATAATATCTAGTCTTTTTAAGTACTCGAAACTAGCTATGGATTATTACCCTCATTTTAATGATAATAGTGATAATGAACTGAGATCCCGAGGACTTATATCATGTAGTCAAGGCCATAAAAGTTACATAATTCACTTAGTCTAGTAAGTGGTAGAGCTGGGATCTGAACCCAGGTTCAAACAAGGCAGTAACTGTCCTTGTTATCACTGCCTCAGCTTCAGCGTCCCCAATAAGCATTCAAATCACAGGAGTTGTGTTAAAGTGCAGGCTCTAATGGTGTCCGCTGGAGTGGAGTCTGGGGTCCTGCATGTCCAGCAAGCTCTGGGGAGAAATTAATGCTGAAGTAGGGGACCACACCGTCTGCACCTTGACTGTCCCTCAGTCCTGACCACAGAATGGGAGGGACTCTTGTTCTGAAGCAGCCAACAGCAGCTTAAATATTCTACTTTATTTTTTTTAAGTATTTCAATTTTATTTATATAAGATTGTATCGTAATATTAGTATTACATGGGGAAAAAAATTTAGACTTCTAGTCCAGTTGCACATACCACTTGACAGGGTGGCTTAATTGAGTCTGTGAGTTAAACATCTTTGTACCTGATTCCATCTCAGAAAGCTCAGCCACACCCTTCCAGGGCCTGCCACAGCTCCCACCATGGGAGACGTGTCCACATGTCACTGCACAGCTACCTCTTGGCTAGCATTGGGAGGTCCCTATCCAGCCCCCTCACTGTATTCAGGCCTCTCAGCTCCCATGAAGCTGAAGTGCAACACTTTTTTTTTACCTTTTTCCATCATGCAATCATTCATTCAAAAAATTAGTCACAGGCCACATGCTGGGCAGGGGGCTGGGCCTGACTTAGCAGAAAAAAGCACAGACTTGCATTCAAACCCTGCCTTCTTCTCTGCTAGGTTGGATGACCCTTAGCAAGTTACTTAACCTCTCTGGGGGTAATAATACCACTTTCGGGAATGAAAGAAGCAGCAAAGCAGCACTGGCCAATAGAAACATAATGTAAGCCATATATGTCATTTTAAATTTTCCAGTAGCTATTTTTAAAAAAAAGGAGTAAAAAGAATAACAGGTACAATCAATTTCAATAACATTTTATTTAACCCAATATACCCAAAATATCATTTCGATATGAATCAATATAAAAAAATATAAATGAGATGTTCTGCATTCTCTTAATATTAGCAAGTGTGCGCTAAAAAGGCATGGAGAAAAAGAAAACACAGTATACAGCTCTCAGTCCTCACTGAACACGGCAACTCTTATGTTTAGAGCCTCATCACATGGCCTGGTGTACAGCAAGGACCGGGAAAACATAAACAGCCGTGGCCACACTCCTGCTGGTGTTCTTACAGCGAAGTCATATTCACTGACTGAGAGTCCAGTTGTCTAGATTCAGGTTGGGAGTGAAGACGTGAAGACCTTCCTCACAATCTACTCTGATACTTTTGGTTTGGGATGAGGGAGGGAAGGGAGCAAGTCTGGAGGCACACAGTCTTGGAGTTCACAAAAGGCCCAAAATTCCACATTCTAAAACCTTGAATGGTAACATTCCATGGCCATTATTTTGTAATCCTCAATGAAGCCACGGGTCAAGGCAAGTTCCTCAATGAGCATTACAACACTTAGAGGACACCTAGAAGGGCAACTTCCTAAGTAGAAATCAGCCTGACACCCAAATCCACTGATCAGCTGGCGAACCACTGAAAGCAGAACAGCTGGATAACAGACACCTTTCGGTGTGATGTAATAAGAAGAGTCCATCACCACCAGGAAGAAACATTTGCCCATAATATTTACATACAATTATCTTGATCTGAATCAAGGCTTATTCAAACCACCAGTTTTAAGGAAATGAAGATAGAGGAACATATTAAATTCCACCAGTCCACCCAAATTTAGATTAAGAAATTCCATAAGACCAACCACCCAAGTTCTTCAACAAATAAATTTAATGAATGAAAAAAAATAATAGGTATGCAGTAGGTAGAGCAAGGAACATACATGCTATAGAGTAAAAGAGGCTTAAGTTTCATACAAACCAACTGTAATAGGAGCATTTTTTATAAGATCAGGAGAAAATGAACAGAATGGATAGTAGATACTAGAATAGCTCTTTTTATTGAATTTTATAAAGTTATCTGTTAGCAAAATACATGGAGGTATGTACAAGTTAAATGATAAAATGTCTAGGATTTGCTTTAAAGTATCACAAAAAAAAGTTAAACATACAAACCAACAAAAAGTGGGAATAAAGAACAGATAAAAGAAGATGGTCAAAATGCTGATAATTGCTGAAGCTGGACAGTAACTATAACATATAAGGACTCTCCATCACATCTTAGAAGCACCTTAGCTAAGGGTGGGCGGCATTAACTCACATTAACATCACCCAAGAACTGGCTAATCAGAGAGCTTCCCAGGCCTGCTAAATCAGAACTTCTAAGAGTGGGTCCCAGGGAACCACATTTTGATAAGCTCTCATGGTGATTCTGAAAGCCCAAGAACCAAGGTAAGGGCCTTGCCTAGAGCCTGAAGGGCCAGACAGGCCAAGGCAAGTTCATTCTCTAGATGGAAAGCAGCAATTTACCCTGGAGGCTATTACCCTTTACCTGGTAATAGTCACACCCTTGCAGAGCCCTGAAGGTGACCACAGAAAGCCTCTTTGGGTTGGAACACAAGGACTCTGGAGAACCCACCTGAATGCACCACTAAGGCTTAGCTTCCTCCCTTCCTGAACTATTCTCATATTTTTATTGCTTCCACCATGGGTTTCCCCTCTGCCATTTTCCCAGGCTTCTGATCTTTCCTTGCCACTTTCCAGGCCCGAATAACTGCAAGGTTCATGCCAAACCCACTTGGGAGCCATTCACTATGGCCCCCATGCTTTCCCAGCTGGCACATACTCTGTGTAGTCAAGGGTACTCCAGAGCAGACTCCTGACCCTGCTTGTCTGGGGCAGCCCCTGGGACAGGAAACTTTCAGCACCTTCTTTTATGACAGAGGAGCACAGGCAACAGCCACATTCCCTCGTCCTCCACCTTCACCCTACCCCACCCCACCACCTTCCCCGACCCTCATCTTCCTGTGCCTCTTCGGCCATCTGCAAGTTCTAAACTCTTGCAGGATATCACCTGGGTTCAGGGTTCTTCCAGAGTTTTCTTTCCTAATAAGAAAATCCTCACTTTAGGTCATCAAAAGGTTCTTGAGAAGTGTGACTTTCAGCAAAATGATGTATATTATGAAAGAAGGTCCTTAAATAAAGTCATTTCATTCAATATCAACCAAGGCTGTTTTTTTCTCACCAACATTATAACTAAATGACACTGAACAAAGCGTTATTTGAGAACCAGCTGTGTTCTGCAAGGAAGATCATGGCTACAACTTTAGCTAACTGCAGCAGGACCTGGAGTCTGGGGCCAGTTGTTTGCCCAGCCCGGTCTCTATGACCTCTTCCCTCCCTCATGGGGTCCCAGCTTACCCGTCCTCTGGTCCTGTTCTTTCGCTTGGGAATATCCTCTTCTAAATCCTCTTCTTCATTTCCTTCTTCCACATTTTCATCATTTTCCAAAACCCTCTGAAATGACAAGAAACACAAGTAGATGTATGAGAGATTAAATGCAAAGGAGAAATCCATCAGCAGGAAATGTGGAGGTGTTCTGCTTTCTTGTTGTTTGTTAACAAAGCAAAGACCCTGCCATTGCATGAAAAGTCAGGTGCCCAAGATGCTGCCAGGACTTGGACTCGGGTGGTACCAGCCCTCTTCTCAAACCCACAGGATCCTCCTAGGCAGGCCCTCCCAGAACAAACACCTTTTTCAACCACCTTTTCCTAAGTAGAATTTTCTCAAAAGAGAATGCTCTGGGAGGGGTGGTTTCCTATGTGGGCTCAAGTGTTTTGTCAAAACTTTCTTCAATATAATTTTCCTTTTCTCCCTAAAGCATCACCTCCAAAACATGAAATATGTTTCTCCTTCCCCTAGCACTCTGCAGCCCTGCCCTATTTGATGAAAACAAGTAACTTTCTGTTCATTTGACCAGAATTTGACATTAATGTGTTGCTTATAAGCATCCACTGTTATATTTTTAAAATAGAACATTATTTGTAATGGCACCTAAAGATCAACAGCCCTGCAAGTCACACCGCAGCAGAAAATCCAACTTCCATTTTACAGGTGAATAAACTGAGGCTGAAAACAGCGTGGACTGCTCAAGGTTATAGAGCAAAACCACGGCTAAAGGAAGGTCAGATTCTCCCGCTCAGTTCTCAGTTCTTGTGTCTGAGAATTCCAAGGTATGTCATGGCAGGCCATTCCTATAGGGGCCTGAGTACTTCATTTCTTTGGGGGAGGGAAGCAGAGAAGGGGAGAAAAGGTATGTAACTCTAAGTTTAAGTGAGGGACAAAAAATGGTGACGGGAGACCCAGACCCAGCATGAAGAGGCATGGAGCTCACTGGATTCCATGTCAGCGGTCCTGAAACTTCTTTATGGGCTCATTGTGTGGCCTCTCTGTATGCCTGTTTGTCTGGTTATAAAACAGAAATTCACTCACTCAATCAACAAACATTTGTCTAGTGCTGACAAATGGCAGGTATGGTGTCAGACAACTCACAGTTACAGTCCTGGCTTCAAGTGGCCTCTACAGACCAGTGAATGGAGGACAGATTTAAACAACATACACACCATATCATTACAACTGCTACAAACAGTGACAGGCAAATTCAAGTTGCTAGGAGGGAGTCGCAGAAGAGAATTTTACCTAATCCAGGGACCTGGTAAGGCTTACCTGAGGAAGTGACCTAAGGAAGTTGAGATGTAAAGGATGAGCAATGACTAGCCTGAGCCTGGGGAGAGAGTGAAGGAAAGTATTCTAGTCAGAGGGAATGGCATGAGCAAACTCCCTGAAGCAGGGAGAGGGACATGGCCTGTCCATGAGGCCAGTGCAACCAGAAGTCAGAGGCTCAGGGAGAGGTTGGCATAACATAGGACTAAAACAGCAGCAGCATCACATTATACAGAATAGCAGCACCCACCTATCCTGTGATGGTGGTGTGCACTGACCGTCACAGCTATGCAAGGGCTCAGAGAGCAGCACATACTACCTGATGTCTGATGTCACCACCACTGCCCATGTGCCTCTGGACAACGAATACCTCAAAACCCAAGAATAAGTTAGGAGCCACCTTCCCCCACTGTCTTTAGTCAGAGGGTTCTCTTCCAATCAGAGGGGTCAGGATATTGCTAATTACCAACCTCCCAAAGAACACAGAACATACCTACTTCTCTACCAGGTTTGCTTAGGGAACTAGCAGCTGACAGGACCTATGAGTGTTTGGGTCAAGCTTGGCCATCTAATAGAGCAGCAGCATTGCCTACTGGGAAACATCAGCTCAGGCCAGAGCGAGCCTCTCTGCATTGTGGCTGTAGGTGGAAACACCAGCCACTGTGAAGTAAGACAATGACCAGTCACATGCTCTGCAGCCTTCACTAAGAAGCTGTAGTAACAGCAAGGCGTTGCTACTAGCCCTGTTGTCGCTGCTAGTATTCCCACCTCACAAACTTTCTGGGTCTTGAAAGTCCTTTAATCAAGCTAAGTTTCCAAACCCTCCAATTTAAAGGTCATTGCCTCTGGCATCTCAGTACAATTCTGACTCCACTCTCATTTTTTATTATGAATTTATTACCTGAGAGATGGACTCAGCTGGAAGGCAAAAGACTGAGAGAAGGCAGGGAGCCGGTCCCCAGAGTGCCGCCTGGCCTCATGTCCAGGGCCACGCCACCTTCTCCCTCGGCTCCATCCCTTCCTCTTCCCATGGACTCCCTGGGTCCCTAGAGCCTCTATCCTGTGCCCCAAGCCCAGATGGAGTCGCAGCCACCCAGAGTATGTGCATTTCCTGCAACGTGGCCCTGACCCTAGAGGCCTCTCAACATAACTGGAAGACCAGGAGTTCCTGACACACAGCTCATATCTGGGGCTCAGGAAGCAAGGAGCATCCTGTATTAGGAGCAAAGGGCAGGGGAGTTCAACTGGAGATGCAGCCGATCCCCCAGGCACATGCTTGTATATTCCCTGTCCATGACCATGATCTGGAAAATAAACACATTTTAAAATAACTTTTCTCCCTGTTTCTCTAAACAGTTTTTACAGTGTTGATAACAAAAGTTTGTGGTTATGTGAGGGGGTGAAAAAAGGCAGAAGAAGGAATTCCTTTTTAAAGACTCCACTGTCTCTGAAAATCATAACTGACTTGTTGGTCCTGCATCCCATCTCCTCTCCCTGCAGCAGCCAGAGGGATCTTCATGAAACAAAAGCACTGTTCTGGTTAAAATCCTTCCGATGACGTCCTTTTTAATTTCCCATGAAACGAAGAGCCTCTTCCACGGCCCGAATGGTCTCTTCCCTGCTCAGTGTCCAAATCCATACGCAGTCCTGCTGTCCCTGGCTCCAGGCACTCCAGTCAGTCTTCTACCCATTCTTTCAACACAGTGGATGTGGACCAGTCTCAAGCCTTCAAGCACACTGTTTCTCTGCCAGGAAAGCACTTCGAGGGATCCACACTTTGCTGGCTCGTCCTCATCCCATAGGACTCAGGTTAAGTCCCTGGTTTCCCTTAGAGCACTACCTAGAATCTGTCCCTCCTCTTACACTAACTCTTCACACTCTGTTCTCTTCATGGTATTTATCCTGAAATGCAGTTACTCTGCCTGAACACTGCTTTCTGTCACACTAGAATTCAAGGAGGGGTGCAGGAGACAGGTCTCTTGGTTTCTCAGTTTCCCCAGAACCTAGCACAGTGTCTGCTCACAGGAGGCCCTCAACAAACTTTGGTTGAATGAATGAATGAAAAATGAACAAATGTAGTTCACTTTCTACATATTCCCTTGATTTTAATAACATAAAGCCAGTAAAGATAGATAAACTCTTCTGACTTAAGGTCCTGGTTTCAGCTTCTAGCACCATCTCAGCACATCGTGGACATCACAGGGATGATGATAATGAAGATGAGTCAACAGTGAGGACTCATGTACTGGCTCAAGGCTGCCCAGAAGAGCTCAATCCCCACCCCCCAATAAGGGCAAAGGGAAGGGCTGCCTGTCACTGCCACATCCAGGTTTCTGGGCAATATTCTGTCCCACTCACAGATTCAGTTAAATTCAGACAAATTATAGTAACTGAGCAAAAAGACTCTAATGGGCAAAGCAGGTGTAATAGACCTTGACTTAAAATATGCAAAACTCAAAAAATGGGGGAGGGGGTATTCCTGAATAGACCAAAAACAAAAACAAGGAAGAAAGTACTAGATACACGACATGCCAGAGACAAGAAGAGATCCCTCCTGCTATGGGGGACCAAGCAAGGCTTCATGGGGAAGGTAGACTGGGGCTGAGCCTGCATGATGGTGGAATCTTTGCACATGAAGATGGAAGCAAATTGTTATACAGGGATATAAAGGCACAGCATGGCCACAGCACAGAGGGAAGAGGTAAAGAAGTGAGGGGGGAAGCCTGAAGCCAGGCTAGGAGCAGAGCCAGATGTCCAAGAAGGCCATGCTCATCTTTTGGGATTTATTTAGTAGAAAACAAAAGTGTTTTAGCTAAGTGTTTAAAACAAGGGCATGATGCAGGCAGAGCTTTGTTTGGGGATGTAAAGTCAGATAGCAAATCAGGACAGGTAGAAAGAGAAAGGACAGGGACAAGCGTTTGCTCACTCACGCAGTCATTCGTTATTTATTGTGTACCTATTATGTGCCAGGCACTGTTTGGGTGCTTGAGGTACATAAATCATTACATTATATTACATTGCATTATCCAGGGTGCTTGAGATAGATTAGTGAGCAAAACAGGCAGAATTAGATAAACAATAATATATAAAATCATTATATTACAGATATGTTAGATGGTGATAAGAGCTAGAAGAAGAAAGAGAAGGGAAAGGAGAGCAGAGTTAGAGGGTCAGGAGTGCCCAGGTGTGTCTCCCACAGGGCGGTCAGGGAACCTTCATGCAGAAGGAAAAGGAGCAAGAACTGGGAGAAGGTGAGGATCTGGGCGAGGACTCTGCAAGCAGAGGATGCAGAGGCAGGGCCCCCAGGCAGAAGTATGCCTGGCATGTTCTCAGAGTAGCACAAAGAAGTCACCCTGGAGCAAAGAGTGTCAGAAAGAGGTAGCAGGGCCTGGCTTGTATTCTGGCAGAGTGGGAGCACAGAAATGACAGAATCTGACTTCGATTCTAAAGGGCTCCCACTCCACCATTAGCAGGGGGCCACGTAGAAAGCAATGGGCAGAGTTCAGACAGGAGGCAGGAGTGGCTTGGACCAGGGCCTGGCAGTGGATGTGTAAGGAGGAGGTGCACTCTGGATTTAGGCTGGAGGCAGTCAATAGGACTCCTGATAAACTGAAGATTGGGTGCAAGAGAAAGACAGTGTGGAAGATGACTCGATGGTGTGTTTGACAAACACTGAGGATCTTGACTAGGGTGGTAGTTCCTGGGAAACAGAGGAGGGAACAATACAAGCCATGTCGTGGCAACTAAATGGAAAGTACTTGACAAGTCATCTGAACAAGGAGGCCACGTTCATGGATTTGTCCAGGTCTTCACTGGGACCTGAATTTTCTGGGTAAGTGAGAGACCCCAGGGTACAACCCTCAGGGCCCCTGACTTGACAAAACTCACAAAAATTTAACTTTTATTAATGTAATGATCATTTTAATGAATTAATACATTAATACTAAATGAGAAATAAAACTGATAAATGTATACTATAATATATACATGTAACATAAAAGATAAAATTTGAATAAAATATGTGTCATCTAATTTTAATAATTAAATTCTGTTCAAATATTTTGAGAAATCTTCAAAATATTTCATATTCTTCTTTGTTTTACCTGAATTACTCAAATAAAGATACCAAAGTTCTCTTTGAAAAAAAAAATAATTAAATTCTGTTTAATCATTAATGTTATTGTTTAGTATTTGTATTAATATTATAATATTCTGTGCCAACCATTGCATCTGGCTATGGGGATTCAAGACCAATAAATAAGGAACAGACAGAGCACGCCAGTGTAGTGCTGGTAATAAGAGCCTCCTTAGTGCTATTCATGAGGGAAGGAGCCACGGAAACAGAAGTAACCAACCCTGCCTGACCAGAAACTTCCAAGCTGGCCTTGAAGGGAAGGTGGGGAGTGCTATGAAAAACTGAGACACCAGGTCAACCAAGCCAAGGGAGAGGTATGCGGAACCAGGCAGGGGTAAGGAAGGGACTTGCTCAAGACTAGCTGGTGCAGATAACCCTGAGGTTTCAAGCCAGGCCATGAACTATTTGTTTCATCAGGTGAAGACTCAATCTGTTCTGCTCACCATGGTGTCCAGCACATGAGGACTGATGCACTGTAGGCTCAAAAATAACATCTTGAATGAATAAACAGGGAGGTGAAGGGAGAAGAATGGATGTGAAGGGAACAATGACTTCTTCTGGGGGTCACCTTAGATCAGAAAGGAATTTGTAAGCTTCCGGATCACAGTGCCATGAAACTGTTTGAGAGGCAGCCCTGACCCTCAAGCGAGCATGGCAGCCAATGCAGGGCTCTGGAAGCACAGTGGGGGTGCTCTGGTGGTCTCCCCACAGTGGGCCCAGAAATACCTGTATCTCCTGGATGCTCTCCTCCTCTCTGGCATCCACCTTCTTCTCCACCCCCTCCCCTCGGAGCAAGGCTTCAAGGGTAGTGCTTTCTGAGGTGAATCCATCCTTCTTCAGGGGCAGTTCCACTTCTGGAAAACAAAAACAGAAAGTCAGGTCACTCAAAGCAAGAGGAACAGGAGAGACGAGAAGGATAACCCTGGAAGGGATGTGGGAACCAAGCACCTGGGTCTGACTCAGATGGGCTGCGCTCTTTCCTCTGGGCAGAACAGGAACACGGTAGATGGGTGCAGCTCCCCCATCTCCAATTCACAATTCCAGACGTGGAGTCCAACCCTGCCTGCATCCTTGGAGGCAAATGAGGCAGGGCAGAGAGGGCACAAGGTGCACAAGGTGTGAGAGGGGCTCAGTCTCAGTCCCTGCTTCAGCCACTCAGACCCTGGGCAAGACCTCTGAGGATCGCAGAACTCTTTTCCACAGTGAAGATAACAATGGCCAGATGTTTTGTCAGGCACAAATGTGTTCCTTTACATTATATATCTTTGAAAAGTCTAAAGCAATACACCAAGGCCTCAAGTATTATTATTATTCTCTCCCTCCATCACAGTTTTTGTCTGGCAACTCCATGATCCCCACCCCCCACCCCACTTTGGTCACACTGGGAGTCCAGCAACAGGGAAGCAAAGGTTTCTATAGCCAAGGAAAGAGAGAGCACAGGTGCCAAACAGGCCCCTGGACAACAGTTGGGAGTTGCAAAAGCTGTACGCTGTGTCATTTTTTCTGAAGGCATCGAAGTTTGATCAGCTACCTGGGACTGGAGGCTGTGGGGCCATCTGAGCAATGGCCATCCTGCCCACAAGAAACCTGTCTCCATAAACACCCCAAACCTCTTTCTCCAGAAACACCCCAAATTCCTAACCCAAAGGAGATTTGTTTCTTACTCTGAACTCACGAGAACCAAAGCGAAAAGACAAAAGATCCTAGTCTCTTTCTCCTTCCATCTATGGCCACCCAGTGTGCTCCCAATGGCTTCCAATGGTCAACCCCAACCAGACACCAGAAGGCAAGGATCCCAGTTGATGACCCAACACACCAAGGTCAGCTTTGAGGGCACAGGGCAGTGGGAAGGACAGAGAGTAGATCTGGGGGAGGAAATGGAACTAACCAGCACCAGCAAGCCCTACTCCCCTGGTTCTAGTTTGACTTAAATGGAAATTCCTTCCTTCTCATTCACCCATCATTCCAATCCACAAGGAAAGGCTGCCTGCCATCCACACTCAAGAAACATACATCCCAGTGACAGGCCCAGGAAAAGTCCCTTGACTGTGGAGAATTACAGATAAGGTCTTTGGGATTTTTTTTTTTTAACCAAAAAATGGTAAGCAAAGGATGCACCTCCATCAAGAAGCACTGCCACCAAATCATCCATGTCTGAAACTCATCTGCCAGCTACTGTTTCAAGGAGTATTTACTGAGAACCTGCAACGTCACAGCCACTGTGCTTGGAGCACCCACAAGGGGTGAATCAAACAAAGACTCCCAGTGACACCTCGAAGCCCAGCAATTCCACGCCTGACTCCAAGCCAATAACAGCCTTTAGCTTTGGGTGGGTTACAATCTAAAGAGACAGACATTAAATGCTAAATGGCAAAATAGATATGTAATTACAAACTGTCATAAGTATTCTGGGAAAAAAAAACACCAGATCTACTCCGATCTACTTAGATCAAAGGGTCAGGGTAGGCTGTAAGATGAAGTTCCATTTGAATGTCAGAAAAATAGTCAACTCTCTACTTTTGTGAGTTCAGAGCGCACAACTCCAGAGCCTTCTCCAATGACAGATTACTCTTCCTCCCAAGTCAGAAAAGGTTTCCAAATGTCTAATCCAAAACAAAGCATGCTGCCTTATGTCCTGTCCTCAGTCAAGAGAACAGCTGGTCACCATCTCTCAAACTTATTGTGTGTGTGAGTGTATTTGAAGTTCATTTCTTAGTACCCCCTTAGCTTTCTCAACACCAAATAAATCCTATTGCCAGAATTGCACAGCATTTTCAAGTTGAATAAGGCCTTAGAGATAATCTGCTTTAATCATTTCATCTTATAAATGAGTCACCTGAAGCTCAGAGAAGTTAAGTAACTTCACAGAAAGCCACACAGCAAGACTAAAATAGAATGCAGCCAAACGATCACTCCAAGATGCCATTAGGATCACAAGAGCCTGTTGTATTCATATTCATACTGACAGGCCCAGGCTGAGCCCCCGAAGGTCACTGTGTGTTTGTGTTCACATAGAGAGCTTGGCACACAGTGAACATGCTGTTATTGTTGCAAGGCTGTTATTGCTATGTGTCAGATGCCTACTGTCACCCAAAAGGTGAGCAGTCATTCCACGAGGACACTGCAGCTTACGGAGGCTTAGAGCTTGCTTATTATCATAGAACTGGTGGGGCAAAGTCCAACCTTGACCCCAATTGCCTCCAGAACCCATTCGCTTAATCTCTAGGCTGTGGGAATCTACTTTGCCTCTCTTTTTTTTTCCTTCCTTAAAAAGTCTTTTTCCAAGTCTTTGTGCACCTGCCTGCATTCTTAGATTTTCCATATATTAAAATAAAATGTTGATTTTTGCTGAGGCTGAGGTCAGATTGGGGTCACAGTTCAGGGCTCTGCTGTATATGAGTATCCCCGTAGGCTGTCCAGCCTTCCACAACAGTGTGGACTCCACAGAGAATTTTCCACCCATGGTGAACTTCCTCCTCCTGCTTCTTTTTTCTCCATTTCTGACTTCTTCCTCTCCTGCTAAATACTCCTCTGTCCTGCTTTCCCATAATTCAATCTACTCTATTAATCCACTCAGTCTATTCTTTTGGTCCTCTGGTTCTTTACTAGATGAGCACAGTTGAGGAATGGAAAGAAAGTAAAACCAAAAACACAACAGTGAAATGGGTTCTCCTATATGCAAAGGTCAAGAAAGGACCTCCAGGGCCTCCCCGGTGGCGCAGCGGTTGAGCGCTGGGTTGTGAAGCTGCCCGCGGCCTCTGCGGCACATGTTCGATCCCCAGCTGCTCCCCGGCCACCGGAGGAGGGTCCCACATGGCGCGACAGACCTCTCCTGCCGCCCGCTGCTCCCCTCAGCAGTGTACTTCGGTCCTTCTGCCTGCTCTGCTCCCTGCTCTGGCTCTGGTGGGTTCTCTCACCCTCCCGTGCTTCTGACTGTACCCAGTGCATGTATAAACAAAACAAACAAACAAACAAATAAATAAATAAAACATGCTTCAATAAAAAAAAAAAAAAAAAAAAAGAAAGGACCTCCAACAGGGCCTAATCCCTTCATGAGGAAAGTGGAACACAGAAAGATATAGAGACTTCCCCAGGGTCACAGATAAATTTAGTGGCATCATTTTTGCCATTACCAAAATATTTGTTGACTCATATAAGCCTTATTTTTTTAGATAGTCCTGGAATCAAACACTCCCCTTGCCATGTTAAGGGACCAAAGATTGGCTACTTAAACCTCTCTATGACTCCATCTCCTAAATTCTGTTAAATAGGGATGATCACACTATTTCACAGGGTTGGTATAAGAATTGAACAAGGTAATAAATACACTGCATTAAAAAACTTTGAAAGGTTCCACAAAAATACTAGTGTGGAAAACAAGGCTTACCTATTTTTTTTTTCCTATTCGAAACGTAGATTCAAAATTAGATCATATATATAAAGAGTATGGGATATTGTAAATGCCCTGTAAATGTTACTTGTGATTACCATCAGCTTTTAAATCATTCTATTTTTAATGGTACAATAGCACTGCCCAGTAGAAATAGAATGCAAGCCACTGGTAGAATTTTAAACTTTCTAAGCACATTTTTAAAAAGCAACAGGTATAATTAATTTTAATAATGAATTGTATCCAACCCAAGAGTCCCAAAGCATTATCATTTCAACATGTAATCAATTTTTTTTTAATAATGTGATGTTTTACATTCTTTCATTCACATTGTCTTTATAAAAAAAAAAAATACCATGCTGGTGTGCATTTTATACTTCCAGCCCATGTCAACTCAAAACAGCCACACTTCAAGCATTTCACAGTCACATGTGCCAGTGGCTATTGCATTGGACAGGGTAGGTTTACAGCATTAAAAGTAATGTTTACCATGATCTCGTGGCAGAAAACAGAAGGACATTAAATATGGTTCTTAACGTCATCTACTTGAGAGCTGGCCAAGTGCCATTCCAGGGTGGCATTCTAGCTGACCCTGGTTTCCAAGCACTATGGGTAAGGTTTGCAAGGTCAGGGTGAACGGGTCATAGAGTGCCCTCCCTCCTCCCCACCAGAGGGTACATTCTCTGACTCCTGACCACAGGAAGTCCAGAAGAAAAGGGGGAAAATAGGTAATTGGTCCAAAGCTCTTGCACAATGCATGTCCTAGACACGCTCCCTAGTCAGCCCTTAGGGATTTCATTGATTCTGTTTTATTCTAATACATCTCATCTAGATAGAGGATTTAGTGAGTCTTTAAAAGCAGACTCATTTTGAACCTCACACAAATTTGGGGATCACACAACCCGACAAGAGCCATCAAACATTTAACATTAAAAGAAAATGGTCCAAAACACACACATAATTCATCTTTAAATTAGCCTGATTTTATACACATGGATATAAAGCCCACGGATCGTTACTCTCTGCAGAGCGGCAGCAGCTGTCACCCAAGCCAGCCGCCTCCCTGGGCCCCCGCAAGCAGCTCTGCCTCCACTTCTAATTGGGAACAGAGATACTCCTTGGGTGACTTCCAGCACGATCCATCACACCAGAGACAGCTTCTGTGCAAACCGAAGCAAATCGGTTTCCAAATAAGAAAAAACCTCTTAGACAAACAAGGATTGAAGCACAGAAAGTCTTTAAAAAAAAAAAAAAGGCACAAATAAAAACAAAGCAAAAAAAAAAAAAAATAGCCAGTGAAGAGCACGGATTTCTCTCCAGGGCTATGGATAAGGCAGTCATCCTCTCAGGGTAGATCAAAGCCACAGACTTTTGACACAGGTGCCCCAAGCCTGCCACCCAACACACCAAAAGCAAAGCTTCCACTGGGTTGTAGGTGCCACTGAGCTCATTAACAGGATGCAGGCGAGATGAGCCCAAAAGTGCAACATGGGAGCACAGTGAGTAATTAAATCCCAGGTCATTTAAAAATGCAAACGCCTGGATGGCACAGGCTCACAGAGTCTCTGACTCCTCGTGTGTTTTTTGGCTCAGGATGGAAGACTGGGAACCTGCAAGTCATACATGGATTATAATAAAATATGCCATATAAAAAACAGATTAAGACAGTTCTTCTTTGGGGAAATATACAAAGAGAGGGGCTGTCTGTTAGCTGTCGAGTTTGCAAAAGATACCATCTTTCGGGAGGCTGTGCTCTGCCAACAGACAGACTGCCCCCAGGGAAATTGTGGTGAAACACCCGACAAGGCACATCCATCCGTCCATCCATCACGGGCTCTCTCTGACTCAGGGGCCTGGAGATAGAGTTATGGTGCAAAAGGGAGGGAGAAACCCCGCAGACAATGGCAGACAATTTTCCTGCTGTACCGTGAGGGCTCGGATTTTTTTCAACCTGCCTCTAGTTTTTCTTTAAACATACAAATGTGCAGTTTTCTCTTCTGGGTGCTTATTATTTTGAAGAGTTAAGCTCATCATATTTTCTTGGATTTATACAACAACTTACACCAAGGGGTAAGTTGCTCAAGAACCATCATTTCATTGATTCCCATCAGACTCTCAGATTCATGGGGAGGGAGAAAGGAGGGCACTGTTCTCTCTTACCCGACAGGGGGAGAGATTGGGGGAGGCCAATGTCCTGATTTCTTGAGATGGTAGCAGACCCAAGAATCCATCCGCCTATTCCTCAGGGGTGCCATTTTCCTGGCGGCATCTGACTCCCTGTTTTGTGATTCATAAAGCTGAAAATACACGATGTTTCCATTGAGGACCCATCGCGGAGGCTGCACCCCACAAGTCTCTGTTCCCGCTGGTTGTAGAACTCCACAGACCCCTAGGATAGTGAACAACAGAAGGATGGATCATCCTCCCCACACTGCCCCCCGCCCCCAGGCCTCTGGTTCCCAGTTTCCACTGTGCCCAGCCACTCACCCCTAAGCCGATGCCCAAGAATGGGCCCCTAAAATCAGCAGCCATAGAATGGGGCCTCAGATAAGCACTCTCCCACCCCTGGTACACAGAAAAACCCCCACGCTGTCAAAGGAAGCACACTGTTGGGCTGGCCACGACACCACGTCACGCCCTTTAGCAGGAAGGTGAGGGCGTGAAGGACAGTGGGGATGGACTGAGAGGTGAAATAGTGCCGGGGCACCCAAGTAAGTGGGAAGTACTAGAGGCCTGTCAGGGGTGAAATCTCAGCCTGAACCACACACTAGGCCTTTGCTCCCCTCACCTGTAAAAGTGGGAGAAGCAAACTCACTTCCCAATGTTATGGGGCCAGACGATTTCACAAAGACAGCGCCTGCCTGCAGGGGATGCTCAGCCAGGTGAGAGCCCTCCTTTCACCCTCCTCAAGTCCCCTTTCCTTGTACTTTTCTCAAGAAAAAGTCCTCACTTCCTGACAATCCCAGATTATCAAAAGCAGCGAGGTGAGCGGCCCCTGGCCCTAAGCACAGGCCAGGCAGAGTATAGAGCAAAGAGGCAGAGTATAGAGCAGTGAGCGGGAAGAGGCTGAGTGCAAGACACAGCGCTGAGCCGAGAGGCCAGCCCGCTCTGGCCCAGGGCGGCGCGGGTCTGGAAACCACGCAGCACCACAGGGGAGATGTCTGGCTTTATTCATGCATTTGACAAATGACTATTGAGCACTAACTGCATATCAGACTGTGTTCTAGGTGCTGGGGACACGGCTGTGAACAAAGAGACAGAAACTCGGAAGTTATATTCCAGTGGGGGAGAAACAATACATTAGACAAACAAGTGCAACCAGTACTATGACGGATGGTGACCAGTGCTTTGGAGAAAAAAACAGAGCAGAGGAGAGGAAGCTGGAGTATGGGGTTGGGGGGAAGGGGATATACTTTTAACATGGCCAGGAAAGCACAAACCTGGAGGACAAGAGAGGCACCGAGCTGCTATCCAGGAAAGGGCATTCCAGGCACAGCTCTCCTCAGTGCATAGGGTCAGAAGCGGGTCCTTCTGCCTGGAGCCAGGGATAGCAGTGGGAGCCCCATGCAGAGAGGGGCAGGGTCTGGAGGGGCCACGGAGGTCACCACGAGAATGCTGGCTTCTGTGATGGGAAGCAACCGGAGGACTTGAGCACAGAGAGACATGGCAATGCCTATAGTTTTAAAGGAGCCTCTGAAAATAACTGAAGGGGAATGAGGGCAGAAGTTGGGAGACCAATTAGGAGTTGCTGCCATCTGGGGACCCACCAATGTGCCCCATGCTTAGGAAAGGCCCACACATGATACAGACAGAGACACCTGCATCCTTGTTGCTAAATACATCCTAGAGATGGTATGTACTGTGGGGAGAGGCTCCCCGGTCCCTGACAGGGGGCATCCCCACACAGTGAACCAGGCCAGGCTAGCAGCTGGGTGCCCAGTGTTCCAGGGCAGACAAGAGCAAGTCCCAGGAACATCCGACCTCCAAGAAGATGACCAGCCTGGGCCAGAGCAGGAGAAAAGACCCCACCAGACAGGCCTGGCCCAGGACACCACAAGATAGCAAGTGCCAGTAAACGTAGGAAGGAAGCTTCCAGGTTTATCTCTATGCCTGGGTATTGGAACATGGAAGATTAGGTTCTGGGACACAAGAAGCGGGTGCATGGGAGCTGCAGTTCTGGTAAGGTGGGGCCTCAGCCAGATGCAGGACTCCTTTCCTCAGTGTAGAAGATGCTACATTTGGGACTTAACACAAAGGCAGACTGTGTCCCCATTCTAGGCCAAACAGCACACCCTCTTCCAGCCGGGCAGGAGCTGCCTGCAGTGAGCACATCACTGGGGCTGGGAGCAGGAGCCTTGGTAGCTGAGACCCCTGGCCCACCCAGGGGGGCACACAGAGGTGGCACTAAGGTCTCTCCTCACATTCACCAAGTCCTCCAGCCCCACCATCCCAGAAGACCCAGAACAACCCCACAAGGTGAGCAAAAGCTGCCATGATCCTATTTCCCAGGTGAAACAGGGCTGGAGTGGTTAGGTTGGTGCCCAAATCACACCACCAGGGGATCCAGGGGGCTAGACTGGAACCAGGCCTTGGGATCCCCTTCTAGTGCCTTTGCTCCTATAGAGTATGGCTGCTCAGCACAGTGAAGGCTCCCAGGACCTAAAACCAAAGAGAACCAAGATGGCAATGCCAGGAAGACCCTCCCACAGGCAGACTGGAGATTTCTCCTCTGCTCTGTGCCCTCGTCTGTGAACTGGGGCCACATTCTCCAAGCCTGAGGTCAAACACAGGACATGTTTCTTTCCTTCATCCTGTTAACAAATCTTTACTGTTCATGTACTATGTGCCAAGCCATGCTGAGCACTGGGGATAGAGATGAAGAAGTAGGCTGGCCACCTCCCCCTAAGAGTTCACCTGGAGGACAGACAGTGAGCCAGCAATGGTGTAACAGGGATTCCACGGCCTTCCCTCCCATACCCTAACCGTGGCTCTGCCAGGTCCGACTGCAAAACATGGGCAACTGCAACCATGGTGCCCATGGCCCTGTTGACTCTCACTGCCACCTATTTCCTCTGCCAGCCCAACTGAGCCAGCCTGCAGAACCAAGCAGGACCCTCAGACCCAACTGTTCTCTCCAGGCTGCCAGGAAGGCAAAGGAGCAAAAACTGTCTGGCCTGAAGTGGGGTCCTGAGAGGCCTGCCCACCTCTTTGCAGCTCTCCTCATCACAAGGCCAACAAGAGCTGAAGAGGCTGCTGTTGCAGGCCTCCAGGATGGATGGCTGCAGGCTCTGACACTGCAGGAAAGAGATAAATGACTGGTCATTTCCCCCTGATGCACTTGAAGGCATCCATTCTCCCAGCCGTACCAAGCTCAGGCAACCCCCCGTGCAGACAGATAAGCACTGACAGATGGGGGTGGGAGCGGAGCGTCCTTCCCCCTCAGAAGGACACAGCCAGACTCCTCTGCAGCCCGCAAGAAGGTCACGTTGTCCATTGGCTCGCACCTGGCTGGGGGCGCCACGGGTGCCTTCCTTCACCTCCCCCATCTCACCCACCCCCATCCGGCTCATCCCTGTGACGAACACATGGGAAAGGGGGAGGGCGGGGGGCAGAGGGAGCCAGCTGACAGGCTCATCAATCTCAGGCTACATGCTTGGCACATTGGCGTTCCTTGAGTTGTTCCCGGACTGGGAGGGTGCTGGAGGAGTCAGGGGGACTGTCTTGAGGAGAAGAGAAATCACACTGAACATCAGAGAGCAAATGGTGGAAGAAGCCTGGAGACTATTAAAATGTGGGCCATGTACAAAAGCAGTAGGGAACTAATTAAGATGCAGGATTTTCAAAAGCTGGGAAGTTGGCCGCAGCCTGCTCCCATCTGGAGAGTTCTGGCAGTTCAGTCCGGCAGGGACAGTACCCTAGGTGGGTGAAGCAGGCCTCCCCAGCCCTGGCCAAGCAGGAGGGATTCAAGTCTCTCTGCTTCAGTCCCACCTGGGTCACCCCCTTAGGGGAGACCCCTCTCAGGGTCACTGTGACTTGCTAGTTGGCCAGCCCTCCTTTGGGGTACCCCAGGCTACCATCTCCTTTAGGGTTCCTACCCTACTATTCACAAGCCCCCACCACATGTGGGGGGCATGATTATCCTGGTCATTCATCCCCTGTCATTGAGTGGTGGCCAAAAAGACAACCAAGAGAAAGAACCAGAACGCTGTTCCTGGCTGCTTTCCCTTCTGTCACCCTTGGAATCTGGAAGGGTGGCAAAGAGCCGCTGCTCTTCAAGTGTCCCGGAGCAGACGGGATTTAGAAGGCCTCAGGTATACTCAGGAGCGGCATGGACATCTGTTGCAAAAGACCTTCTGGTCTGAGATACCAGGATGACTGTGTGTGTTGGATCCTGAAGGAACATGGCGCCAGTTCCAACAGGCTCCCTGTTCAGCGCCTCCCTCAGCTTCAGCACCTACGGCCCCTGGGAAATTAACTTCCTCATTCCATACCACCATTTCCCAACCTTAAAACAAAGACAAAATCTGCACTAGACCACAGGGACCAAACGGTCTAGGGATAGAAGGTGCTCAATTGAGCTAAACAGACTATCTGAGCATTTGAGCCAGAGGGGCACAAGTAAAATTTGCCCCCTGACTTTTTCCTTTTTCTATTAAAAAAAAAAAACTAAAGAGAGATGGGGAGTTGACGACCTTTTTTAATCAGCTGACTTTTGCCCAACATCTGCCTTGTTTCAGAGCCTTGAGTCCTGCCATACCAAGCTCAGCAACCGGCCTGGTGGATATTTACTATCCACCTTTCTCTCCTGCCAGCCAGGATCCCCCTTAGCAAGGACAGAGCTCCAGTCCTGGGGAACTAGTTCAGGAAGGACGCTCTCTGGCACTGGGTCCTGCCCGAGTCGTCGCGTTGCACGAGTGGTGGAACACCTTGCATTTGCCGCTGCAGCCAAGTGCGAGCCGCAGAGAACACTAAACTCCGTTGTCAGTCAGTGGAGAGAAAGAATGTTGCGTGTGTTGTCCTTCAGACGCCCAGGCAATAAGAGGCTGCAAGATGTTTATTCAAGACTGCCTGGAGGAGTGATGTTAGGCGTGAGAAACACACAGGTCCAGGGACACTAAGAATGCTTTCCATCCTAAGAGCTCCCCCCCAGCTCTCAGCCCGTCCCACCCCCACACAGACACAGTTTTATCTTCAGCAACTAATAATGAAACAGGAGGGACGGCATAGTCACGGTGAGGAGACAGGGTGAGGACGGCAGGACTGGGGACTACTCCATCAGTGTCTATTTTAGCCCAGGAAAAAAGGACTTAGCTGCAGCCACAGTCTGGGGCCCCACACCCCACCTCGTGACATATACTAAGGCCAGATGAGCTCTGTGCTCTGGGGTGCTGAAGCACAAGAGGATGGTTCCACAGCCCTGTCCCTGGACCTTCTCCAAGGTCCCTCAAAATTCTTGAATCTACATGCACACACACTTGCCCTGACCTGGTTTCCTGACAGAGCTGTCTGCTCTGCAGACTTGGGGCCTAGGACATTTCTACGCACATTTCACCTGGCTCACACTGGCTGGACTCAGTCCGGACACAAAGGAGGATGGGAGGAACGAGCTGGGTGGTGGCATGATAAATTAATCGTGGCATCTACTCATTATCATGGAAGGATCAGATGTGGAAGGAAACCCAGGTCTCGAGACAATTCTGCTCCAAGCCAGTGCCCCTGTCTCTCGCAATTCAGGCAACTCCTCTCCCTCTCCCACGAGAAGAGAGTTCTGCTGGCGGAGCCCAAGAGTCATAGACAGAACTACATTCCTGGAGCTTCAAGGGGAGCTCAGGAGCAGGGTAGAGGGAGGGGTGCAGAGAGAAGGGAGAAGGGAGGAAGGGCCTCTTAGAGCCGGGTGGTGGAAGGGTGCCAAGGGTTGGTTCATTTATTCATTGGTTTTCTTTCAACATAAACTCAGTTTTCTGGCTTCCATAAATTTAAAGAAATTCAGCCCAGGATAGACAAATTGATTATCGAATTTTCAGCAAGGTTTGCTCAGAGGATTATGTATAATGTTATGCAATTTGCATTTTTTCTGACTTAATATATCTTAGATATCTTTCCAGTCTTTTCTATTCATTCCTTGAAAAGACAAAATATTATTCCATTTTACATATGTACTATATATTTAACTACTCTCTTATCAATGGACCTTCTGGCAGTTTCCACCCTGTTGTTAAAGCAATGCCATAATGGACAAACTTACATAATGTGAATATATATATATATTATATATATATATTTATAGGTAAATTCCTGGTAGTAGAATCTCTAGATCAAAGGGCATGTGCTTGTTAAATACTGATAGGCGCTATGCACTGACCTCCAAGAAGGTTCCACCCTACCCCACTGTAGTGTGTAAAGGAGAGCTTATCCCTAGCTACTCTCCACCTTTTTCAGCTCCTCCTCTCTCCTGGGGAAGGTCAGCCTCCACCCAATCACCCCACAGACCATGCACCCCTGGGGCCAGGGACCACCTCAAGTCACACTCCAGAGTATCAACCAAAAAAACTAGTTCTCTTTGAACACAAATCAAGCAGAATAAAACCAAGTGATAGTCATTTTAAAATATTCTCCAAACCAACCCTGGGCCTAGAGAGAACATATCCCAAGAGAGGGGAAATGTCCTCTCACCTGGAAACAGAGCATGTAAAAATGATGAGGCAGAGCCACCAAAAGGTGGGCAGGTCATGGCTGCACAGGTATACCCCAAAGGGCCAGGAAAGGGGTGAGGTCCAGCTTGTGCTCCTCTAACCCACCAGAAGGGACAGCATTCTATATCATCCACCCAGAGGGGACGCCTTCTACTTTTGCACAAGGGGGTCATATGGAGTAGTGGAGGCCCCAGATAAAGACCCTTTTCTAACATCTGGGCTGTGTGAAAAATCCAAGTGCCAACTTGCATTGCCTCCAGGAAGAGAATGGTGTGTTTCTTTGGTCATGCTGCTTCGCCTTCATCACCTGACTGTTTTCAAGCACCACACAGGTTCCTTGTCCCTGACTCAGACTCCCCAGCAACTCTCTTCACAACCTCCAGCTGGTATGGAAGGACTTTCTGAGACCTCAGTCCAGCCCAGCAGTACAGACCCAGAACAGGATCTGGAGATGACAAGCATTTGGTTCAAAGTTTGGGGCCTTTTGTTTCAGATTCTGTTTTCAGCAGGTCTGGTGACTCGCATGAAGGAAACATGTCACTGAGAAGAAGAGTTGCCATTTCAAAAGTCATATTGGCTGTTTATTGTTCCCATCTCCTGGGTGCCATCCATCTTGGGGAGCCCAACTTAGTGGGGGTCTTTTGCCTCCTTGGGATATGGCTATGCCTCTGAGGACCCATCCTTACCCAGGCTCACACTCTTCTTTTAAAGAGAGTCTGGATCCCACAGGGCTCAGGCTGTCTCAGGGACTGGGCTTGACCAACTTGAGATCCAGAGCAGCCAGCTCCGCCTCTGGCCCAGGCACAAGGTCAGAAGCCAGGAAACCCTCCAAGTGCTCACAGGTACAGACACCATGTGCTGGCGGGCACCTGGCCTCAGCAAACATCCACCCAAAGTTTTTCCTCCCTCCACCTACCCCCCACATCAAGGATGGGGCATCTCCAAAGCCAGCTGTGACCCCAACTGTTCCACATGCAGTCACTGGGAGGCCTGTGTGCCCAAAGTAAATATCTGCAGACTGGAGGACCAGAAGCTTGCAAAGTAGCTTCTGCCTCTGTCCCGTCAACATGAGACTGTCAGTTCTCAGATACGTGAGCAGCACAGTAAACTTTTCCTGGCTTGTCCACAGCCCAGTGTCCCCAACCTCTGAAATGAGTTTACAACACTTTCACCCCTTCTTTCTCTCTCCACGGAAGTGAGATAAATGAACATGCTTAAAAAGGACTTCGTAAACTACAGTGTACTATTCAGACACTAGCTATGATGATAACGATGATGATTCCATCACAGTGCCCAGCCCCTGTGGCAGTGATTGGTGGGATGGACATAAACCCAGTCAGCTAATCAATCCTCCCCTGGACTTGGCTGCCACAGCTATTGAACATGACTGCCCTTCTGCTGGGTGTGGTAAGTGCTGCCTCTGGGGGTGCTCGTGGCCACCAGACCTCCCCATGAGGAGAAAATATAGCAAGAAATGACAAAGTCCTGGGTGCAGCTATGCCTGAAGCCAGGTGAACTATGGGATTTACTGTTACATGAACCAAATTATACACCCAATTCCTCCCCCCATCCCTTTTTTTTAAACGTAGGCCAGTCTGATTTGCATGTCTGACATTTGTGACTAAAGGAATTCCAATGACCTTCTGGGTATATTTTAATAATTAACATTCATTTTCTATAATCATAAAATAAAGTTTTAAGGGAAAAAGCTTTATTAAAATTTCATTGAGTAAACTTAACAGCAGCATGAGAAAAGAGAAAATGCATCAGAGGAAATCAACCTGAGTTCTCCATAGTTCATATGAGAATCGCTGTGTGATTTTAAGCAAATCTCCTAACCTGTCTGGACCTCAATAAAATGAGGAATTGGAGTTAATGATATCTGAGGGGTTTTACAGTTACAGTGCTAAATGTCTTTGATTCCACAAAAGACAATAAAATTAGTCTAATATTATGTCATTTGAAAAGAAATGAGGAAACTCTGCATGTTGATATGTCCAATGCCTGAGGCACATTTTTAAATGGAAAGGGCAAAATGCAAGGTGACTGTGCTGTAGAAAAAGAGAAGAGGAAGGTCATACAGATGTAATTCCCGGTGTGTACAAAGACTATCTCTTGAAGAATCTCAAAAAAACAGGTGCCACTAATTGCCTTTTTGGAGACTAGGTTTTATTTTTCACTACACAATATATCCTTTTTATCTCTTAGAGTCTAAACATGCACTGTATTACCTACACAAAGTCAAACAAATAAAATGTTTTCATTAAAAGGGTTAAGAACAACTACTATCACACAGGCTCCTGTGCTCCTTGCGATGCCTCTACAAGGTGAGCTAGGCATCCCAACACCACTGTGCCTGTTTTACAGGTGAAGAAATACACACAGAAGGTCCACATACTCAGTGAGGCACATCCAACCTGTGACACCCGAACAATCCCCTCCCTCAAAGTCCACACAGCCCACCTGGCACGTACCTACCTCGAGCAACAGCAGCTCCTGCAAAGCTCTCAATGGAGCAGAATTAATTGGGCCCAATGGGGATCTTACCAGGGGTATCCTTTCACTCATCCAGGCCACTTCCAAGAGGCCAGGGCCAATGGGTTTGGAGCAAGGAAGGAGGGAGGTCCCACGTTCTCTCATGTCAACACTTACTTATGTTTAGTAGAGAAATGTAGATGGGGTCTTGCACATGCTCACTGGTGGTCCAGTCACCTATTAAGTGTTTGACAGCCACATTTCTCCAACATCAACATGCATGCAGGAATGCAGTCCTGGAGCTTTGATAAAAATGCAAATTCTGATTCAGCAGGCTTGGGGTGAAGCCCAAAATTCTGGATCTCTACCAACTTCCCTGCCTGCACTACTGGACAAAACCACACTTGGTGTGTATTCTAGAACCACAATGACCAATAAGGACACCACGAGCCACATATAGCAACTGAGCACTTGAAATGTGGCTAGTCTACCATGAGATAAGCTTAAACCATAAAATACACACTGGATTCAAACATAATAAAAAAACAAAGTCAAATATTTCATTCATGATTTTTATATTGATTACATGCTAAATGATAATATTTGTGATATGTTAGATTAAGCAATCTATTATTAAAATGAATTTTACCTGCACTTTTTTCCTTTTTCTAATATGGCTACTAGAAAACACTAAACAACACAGGTGGCTTGCATTCTATTTCAATGGGGCTGCACCATGCTGGGAGGCTTGGCTTTCCTACAGCCTGCATCTCAAGAGACTTGGAACAACCTGTTGTCGCCCAGGAGTGTTTGCAAGGACCTGTAAATTATGCAAAACCATTTGAAAACTTGAATGGAGCACCCCAAAAAGTCTAGCCCCCTCCATCCCAACAAATAAATCTTAAACACAAGTAAAATCTGGGTTAAAGTGAATAGGCAAAGCACACGTGAACCATGAAACTGGGAACAAAAATATTCCAAAGAACTAAACAGAGAAACTACAGTCTCGGGGTCAGCGTGGAAAGCTTTGGTGCCAGTAGAAAGAAGCATGGCCGGCCCGCAATTATTTGGCAGCTCTGTTCCCACCACCCTGAGTCACATCCCAGCCCTGACACCCCCCAAAGCAGAGGTTCCTTTAAAGTTAAGGACTCAGGGTCACTACCTAGCAGTGTAACAACAGATCAGAAGTCAAGAAGCAGCCAATCCTCAGTGAGGCCAGAAAGCCATCAGCATCACACAGAAGCAACATTTGAATACAAACTCTCCCATTTTGAAATCCAAGATGGGTTCTATTTTTAGCAACCGACCCTTTCAGTATAAGATGCACCCAAAGTTCATGCTCAGGGAGTGTGGCAGAGGGTAGACCAAGTACTGTCCTTAGATGGTGTACGGTCCTTAGAAACACACAAGTTGGGACAAGACTTCTTTATGTGAGGAAGGTGTAATCAATAAAGCCCCAGTGCCTTCCACTCTGTTAGGAAAGAAATTCATCCTGGTAGCCTGCTCCCACCTTGCAGCTGCTTACTTTACTTCTCTGGGGTGACAAGAGGGAGAGGAAAGGAAGGGGAAGGCACAGGCACCCAGAGGAGAGAAGCTCAGATGGACGCAGGGACGCAGGCACACTTCTGAGCACGAGGTGGGCACATTCCTCCTCCTGGAAAGCTCAGTTCTACAGACAAAGGAGCAGAACAACCTTGTCCTAGGCCTGTCCAGCCCTCCCACCTCTCCCATCAGGGTCCCAGCCAACTCCAGAGGGACTGACCAGGTTTTATCTCCAACAGCCGCAGCTTTGGATCCTCAGGTGGGTGCAATCTTCTCTTCTTACGCCAGCAGCGCGCAGGGTATGTGTACAGCTGGCCAGGGGCAAGGCCTGTAGACAGAGACAGTGTAAAGGTTAAAGATCCCATGCTAGAAGGGCCCTTGGAAACCACTCTGTCTAACCCCCATCATTTGTAGTCAAAGGAAACTAAAGTCAAGAGAGGTGAAATGACCTGTCAAAGTCACAGCTATTTGGTGGGAGAGGGGAGGCAGAATCTAGGCCAGCTAACCCCAGGACCCTTGTTCTGTCTGCTCCATCAGGATTTTCTCAGTAAACCCAAGCCATCACCATCACCAAGATTTCTGCTGTCCAGATCTGGAGCAATCAGAGGGACCTTTCCAGATTCAAGCTCACCACTTTTCTCCCAGGCAGAGGATCTCCAGCTACTGCCCATCAACTACCCATCTGTCCAGGACCAGGTTAAGCAGGTTCCCTTCAAGGTAGAACAGCATGACATATCTGCCTACCTATATAGCCTGGATTGGAAAACACTTCAAAGAAATATGATCAAGGAGCCAAATCTCCTATTTATTGGATGCCTCCACCCCGTTAGCAGCTGGTTGATCACTGAAGCCAAAGAGAGCCCTGAGCAACCTCCAGCAGAATGGAAGCCTATGGGCCAGGCTCCATAATCTGGACAGAGAGCAGGCCTGGATATCCCTGCCCAACTCTAGGGCCTGGGCTTATGTACCACTCTGTTCCCAGCAAGCCTCTCTGTTTAGATTTGGCCTTTGGCACTGAGGTTCCACACTAGCATCACCTGTTATGCCAAGCACCCTATGAGAAACCTCAGATAACACACAAAGAATGGCAGCCAGAGACCTTGGGGGAAGGTGGCCTTCCCATACCAGACCACACAGCCTATTCACAAAGGAAAGAGCAGGGGTAGAGGCCAAGGGGAGAGGAAGAGAGCTGAGGACTGGTTAGATGATCAGCAAACTAAAAAGACTGTCTGGTGTACCCCAAAATAAACCAACAAGCCAACCAACCCAACTCACTAGAGTAGAAGATCTGGTGAGGACAGGAACTTTGTCTTGTTCTCATCAGAATCCCCAGAACCAAATGTGAGTCTGACACATAGAAAAATCACACTAAGCACTTGCTGACTGAATAGATGAGTAGCATAAATGAAGAAATGAATGAATGTGTTCCAGTTTCATTTGGATCAAGTCACAAGTCCATTTACATATACATAAATGTGGCTTGTGACAACTGTTAGGTGCAGGCAGCCTCATGTAAGATGGTCACTTTCTAGACTAGGACCATAGGAAACATCAGGACCCTCGTCCTATCTGCTATCTTCCATTTGGGGGCCTTCAAAAGTTCATAGGAAAACTGGCTTCACTTTTACCATTTATAGAGAAAAGCAACAAAAGTTTCATTGCACTATGTCCATTCATTTTGCTGTGTGATTTTCACTAGGTTTCTTTATCAATGTATTGGTTTGGTTCCAAAGAAGAGACAACAATCCCAGCTTTAAATGAATTAAAATTTCCAAATTCTCTTTCTGTGCTATGTTTCACTATTAATCACACAGCTGCTTCCACAGGTTTCAAGACTGAACAAATTGGACTGCTCCACCCCCTTTGAATCTTAGAAATCATTCAGGACAATGGAGCTAGAGACTCCAGAAAAATCTCCAGCGTCCTGAGCAAAGCGCTTGTTATGTCCAAGAGTCAACCTAATACTTGAATTTGTTGATAACTTTACAAGTTTCTGCATAATAGGAAGATCCTGAAGCTCTGAGCTCCCTGTACTCAGAGGACCAGACTTGTGACTGATTTATAGAAAACCAAATTTGACTTCTCTCTGAGGGACGGCATCACTAGGAACAGTTTAATGTTTCTGGTGTAGTTCATTCCAGGACCATGTCATCTTGACCCTATAATTTCCAGATGGGTACAGTGAGTTTGGACACCTTCCAGAAGTCTGTGCCACCCCGGGGCCTGGTGTTCTCCAGGATTCCAGAGAAGGTGAAATACAAGGGTTGACTGACCCACTACTCTACATCCCAGATCTAGACCCACTAATCCTCACTCATCTTGGGCTAGTGAGTCCTAAACCAGGCTGAAACCAAAAATCACCTAGAGAACATAACACCAATGTGCCAGGCCTATGCAATCTAAATGAGGTGTGTGTGTGCGTGTGTGTGTGTGTGTGTGTGAGAGAGAGAGAGAGAGAGAGAGACAGAATGGGGGGTGGCAACTACTTTTTTAAGAACCTTACATATTGGTCCAATGTCTGACCAAGAGCCTTGGATGTCTAAGCATCACCTAGTTACTGCCTAGATGTTCTCTCTGCTGCACAAGACTAGTTTTAATGGCTGTCCCTGTAGGTTCCCAAGGTTCCCTGTATCCCCCCTCAAGGTATTGTCATTAATTGCCTGCCTACTGGACTGTCTTCCCTATTAATTTTACAAGATCCAGGATGGCAGGAACCAGGTCCATCTCTAGAATCCCTAAGGCTTAACACAATGCCTGGCAAGCACAGCAAGAAACACTTCTCAAATAAATTCAACCACAGCTGAACCAGACTTAGAAATGCAGACAGTGAAGGCCCACTGCCCTGGCTGTTCCCAGAGGTTCATCCACCCACATCCAAACCACCCAAGAGGAAGGTGGTCCAGAAGTGACCACACCCCACCCACCCCAGCAGGGTAGACTCTGTATCTTAAGCTATTCCTTGTGCCATCAACTGCTTCAAGGTATTTCCACCCTGACCAAAAATAGGTGAGTGAGTAGGACCTGGGTCAGACCAGCACTCTCAAGAGGTCTAAATGGCAAGAGCTCAAAACCATCAACTCCTCGCCAGGTAGGTCCTCCACCCTCCCCAAGATGATGGCCACTGTGCTTGCTGTTCAGTAGCACCAAGGCAGCCTCTGGCCACTCAGCTTGTATCTGTGGGCCAACCTTCCCACAAGTCAATTTTAGCAAGTAATCTGAATGTCCAGAAGCAGGGACTGGTTTTATTTCATTCCTTAACTTTCTCTGATGGGTTAGAGAAGTTCTACAATGCAGAGGCAAAGTACATGAATCCTCTTCGTGTATTGTCACCTTAGAAATATGCCGACACCTTTCTGAGCCTGAGTCCTAACCTCTAAGATAAAGGTGTTAATAATACCCACCTTACAGGGACTGTCCTGGGGATTAGTTTATATTTAAGAAGAAACCTTAATAACCATGAACCTTGTACAAATGTCAGTTATTAATTATCATGAGTTAGCTGGCTTAGATGAGTCTGAACGTTATACCCCTGTGGCATGACAGGCCCCCCCGCACACCCCCACCTTCATGCCCATGCTGTTCTTTGCTCCTTCAGCCACGAGGATAGAAACAGGCCTCCCTTTAATGTCTGCTTTGACTCCACCTTGTCTCAGCAAGCAAATGGCCTCAAGAACTCTCTTGGGGCACCTACCCCCCTTCCTTGCCCTCCTCCCTAGGCTGACAGGCACCAGGGTGCCTTTATAGGACCAAACACATTCAGCCCTGGAGTTCCACTTATAGAGGGACAAGCAGAGCCCCATGAGAGTTATGTTGTTTATCTCATTAGAACAGGAGGCACATAACTCAAGCAAGAGAGAGAGAGAGAGAGAGAGAGAGAGAGAGAGAGAGAGAGTGTGTGTGTGTGTGTGTGTGTGTGTGTGTGTGTGTGATGGAGGAAGAACGAAAGGAAGGCGGGGAGCAAGGGGGATAGGGAGGAGAGAGTCACAGCTGCAGCCAAGGAAATTAACCTGGAGGGGCGAGTCTGGGGCCAGGGGTTGTGGAGGAGGGGAGAAGGGAGACAGGAGACAACAGTGGGGACTAGTCCTCCCTGGTAACCAAGACCACAGCAACCCCTCCACTCACATACCCACTAATGTGGGTACTTTTGAGCTGCAATTCCAGTTACAACACACACTCCTGCATAAGCACAGGCGTGATGAACACACACTGACATGCACGCAAATTCATATACTTGCTGGGGGAGAAATGGCTCCTGGAAAAATGCATCAGAATGAGCATTTTGGTCCTTCTGTATGGTCAGCAGACTGCAGACAAATTTCTTATTGCCAATATTGCCCAAGTTTAGCAGGTAGACCCTGATCATGAAAGCTCTGACAGACACATTGTGGCCTATTCATGCTCAGTGAAATAAGCCAGAAAGAAAAGAGAAAAATATTGGATGGTCTCACTCATAGCAGGAATCTAGAAAACTTAAATAAGGGACCAAGAAAATGAATATCTATAAGAAAGTGAAAATCATAATCAACAAACAACTATGAACCAGAGACACTTTATGAGGGGCGGGGGGGAGGGATTGGGGTCAAAATAAAGGGGTTGCAATTGTTTGGGGAATATAAAAATAAATTTTAAAATAAATAAATAAATATGGCTATTTTACATATTATTACATTTGTGAGATGATAGTATGAATCTATGTATTCAAAAAAAAAATTCAGAAGGTGAAATGGGATAGAAAAGAGAGGACAGGATGATATAGGAGAGGTATAAGTTTGATAAGAAGAAAAAACTGGAATGGCTTCCTCTTCCCCCCAACCAGAGTTAAACAGTAGCAATTCAAGTCCACCCAGAAGGCTCTCTCTGCAGCATCTCAGTAAAGGTGGGCCGCAGCTGCTGTTGACCCCTCTCTGCAATGGGAAACTTATTACATCACAGGACAAATTTCCTGCTGCTGTCAAATTATTATTGTGATAGAGAGTTTTACATCATTCTTATTCTGAAACAAATCTACCTTCCTGTAACTTTTGCCAATTTGTCCACCTTCTGTCCCAAGGGCGGACATGTGTTATCTGCATCCCAACCTCATCCATCCCAAGTGAGAGACCAAGGAACCAGGGGGAATGGGAGTTGGAAGAAAGAGGCAGTAACTACACCTGCTCAGAACTGGGGTAAGAAGATTAAAGGCTCTAAATGTTGCTTCCCTTTTATCATCTGCCCCACCCCCGCCCCCAGCCCACCCTGTCCCAGACCAGAAAGGGATGGAACAGGACACTCCGGCGTAGTCCATCACTGCCAGTTAAAGAGCTTCACCAATTCTTGCTCCTACCATGTGTCACCATGAATGGGTCATTAACAGCCTCCATGTTTGGGCCTCCCTGGTGGGGCAAGGGGTTAAGCACAGCACTGTGGAGCTATCTGCAGCCTCTGCAGCATGAGTTCAATCCCCGGGGGGCCAGGCAGGGAGCAACCCACATGGCACAGCAGACCTCTCCTGTCTCGCCTGCTGCTCCCCTCAGCAGTGTGTTTCAGTCAGTTTGCCTGTTCTGCTCCTTACTCTGTCTCTGGTGAATCCTCTCACCTCCTGCCCCTCTGGCCTGTACTCCAGTTCTAGTATGCATAAATAAATCTTTTTAAAAAAAATAGGCTCCATGTTTATAAAGTTACAGACATGAACCAGGGCTCTTCACCAAGACTGGGCATCATAACTATGTTGAGTACTTATTAAAATAGGCAGATGCCTGAGCCACAAACCTCTCCTACTGAACCAGAAGATGAGAGATTCACCAAGTATGAAAAACTCCCACTTCTTAGGAATGGGCAAGATATATCTCATAAGCATTTAATCCCATATCCTTTCCTGATGCTCTTCCCCCATCTCTCCAGTTATTTAAGAGCTGTCCTGCCTTATCAGTCCCCTCCTCAGTGAAACATTCCTGAACTATCATAGGCCACCGTGTTTTTTCTTATCCCTGAAAGCCTGGAGTCCTGGGCATTTGGCACCTCTTGCCAGACTTAGCCTAGCACTTAGCCTTCCAATTTTTCTTCATGAGCTTCTCTATCTTTAACAAGATTAACTCTAGTGTCCCACATGCCAAAACTACTCTGGCAAGGTAGACCTCAGATCCAGAACACTATCTGCTTCTTCTGGACCACAGATTTCCATGCCTCTCACTGTTCCTATTGCATTCAAAAGCTGACACACTAACAATAACTAACATTAACTAAATTCTTCTCTGTTCTAGGCTAGTACCTTACACTCACGGTATTCTCACAGTGACAACTCTATAAGGCATTTAAAGGATGGAGACAATGAGAGTAATAGTAATTAAGTAACTGGTACAGAGTCATTCAGCTCATAAGGGTCATCCAATCCATGGCCCGCACTCAAAACCTCTCCACTATTCTTCCTAACTTCCCACTGAGCCACCCCATTGCTGCTCCACATAAGCAAACAGAGTCCTGCCCTTGAAAAAGCAGCCCATTTACACCAACGCAATGAGGAAAAGAGCACCCAGCCCATGCACTCCTGTGGAATTGATATTTCCCTTCCTACCACATCATCAGTTGAAATTCTCTTAAAGAAATTCATCTTCATGATACAAAAGCACTGTGGGAAGGCATATAAAATGTGCGGAGAATCAGAAAACCACCAGGTCATATTTTCTAGGTTCTTTGGAAGGTTTTTTGTTTTTTTTTTGAATAATAGGAGCATAATGTAAGACAGAAACTTAGAACTTATTGGGTCTGAGTCTTCCCTGATAGCAGAATTACCTCTATAACGAGAAGAGTCCCCAATCCAACCTCTGCTTTAGCAATTCTAGTCCTCGCCCTCCCATGAAGCAGTCTACTGTGCTGTTGAAATATTCTATTGTTAGAAATATGCCCATCAACCTCAACCACCATTGATAAGAATGCAAAATGGTACTACCCTATGAAGGGAAATTTGGCATATCCAGCAAAACTGCCTATGTATTTGCCCTCTGAATTAGCAGTTTCACTTCTAGGACTCTGCATCACAGAGTCACATGCAAAAATACAAAATCATGTTTTCAGTGCAGTTAGAAAAAGATCAGAAATAATCTACAAGGACCTGTTTGAGCAACCAATACAATATTCACACAATGGACTGCTGAGAGAGAATAAAACTGCTGAGAGAGAGAGGAAGGGACATATACACTGTAATAGGATATACTGTTAAGTGAAAAAAGCAAGGTGGAGAACAGCACACATAATACACTACCATTTATCTAGCAAAATAGGGATACATATGTATGTATACATAAACATATGTGCTATGTGTTTGCATAGATTTTTTTTTATCGAGAAGATAAACCAAATGCTAAAAAAAATAAGTTACTTACAGAGAGCAACAGCAAGATAATGGGAAGAAGAAGTGGGGGAGGAGGAAAAGGAAGAAGAAAAGAAAAAGCTGTCTATAGAAAGCAGAAAGGCACAGGGTAAAAGGACAAAGGTAGAAATTGGCATTCTCTGAATAGAGCACACTTTACATATTTTCCTTTAGAACTATGTAAATGTTTTATGCAACTGCAAAGTACAATTAAATTAAAATATAAAAGGCAATCATTTGCTTCTAGCTAAGATGAAGTAGCAAGTACCAGGTTTACCTTCCCACCTGAAACCAGAAGAGAGAGAAAAAAATGAAACAGACACTAGACATCAGCAATGAAGGACAGTGATCTCTGAGACACTGCACCAAATAAGAGGACCTCTGTGATTGGCCAGTTTGTGCCTTGGGAGTGTCTTGACTAGAGCAGAGAGAAGGGGTTCAGGTGGAACCAGCGCACTCCCCAAGTCTGAGTTGAAGAGAAAGAGGGAGAGTCTCAGGAGACCAAAGTAGCTAGAATGTAGTACTAAAAGAAAGAACTGTGGCGATCCAGAGGCTCCCGTTTAAATATTCAGCTCAAACACACATACAAAGTGCATGCTTAGGAGGAAACTACTCAATGCAGAGAAAAGGACCTCCTGATAAGAATAGAGGTACACACGAGAGGCAGGGAATAGTCTATTCCTACCAGCAAGGTGGGTATACTTCACAATTCATGGAATATTGGGTAGAATACAAAGAAAGGTCTTGGCCCATTCATGAGGAATAATTACTCTAAACTATACACTGTTGTAGTTCCACCTAACAAATCTTAAAAACAAGATAAGATAGGATCAAATGGTTTCCAAATAACTTGACTGTGTGCCAAAATAAAGCTACAGAATATTTATAGAAATAAAAAATATAGAGCACCAGCAAGATAAAATTTACAATGTCTGGCCTCCAATCCAAAGTTACAGACCATCTAAAGAAGCTGGAAAATATGACCTAAAGGGAGGGGGAGGGGTGGATAAATCAATTGAAACCACAGCCAGAACTGACACTGATATTAGAATAAGCAGGAGGAACATTAAAAAGGTTATTGTTCAAAAGTTAACTAAAAACAGGATATTTGAAGGGCTAATTTCCAACATCTAGAAATGAAAGCTACAAAATGTGAGATTTTGAAAAAAAAATATATTTAGTGGAATTAATGTCAGGTTAGTCATTGTAGAAGAAAAGACTGGTAAACTTGAAAAGAGCAATGGAAATGATCCCATAGGAAATGCACAGGAAAAAAAGAAAACTAAAAAAGAACTAAGAGAGGGCCTCCCCGGTGGCGCAGTGGTTGAGCGCTGGGTTGCGAAGCTGCCCGCAGCCTCTGCAGTGCCGGTTCAATCCCCGGCTGCTCCCCAGCCACCAGAGGAGGGTCCCACATGGCGCGCAGACCTCTCCTACCGCCCGCTGCTCCCCTCAGCAGTGTACTTCAGTCCTTCTGCCTGCTCTGCTCCCTGCTCTGGCTCTGGTGAATTCTCTCACCCTCCCATGCTTCTGACTGTACCCAGTGCTTGTATAAACAAATAAAAATAAATCTTTAAAAAAAAAAAAAAGAACTAAGAGAACTAAAAAAGAAGAACATCAATGCACAATGGGACAACTTCAAACAGTCAAATCTATATATAATTGGAGATTCTGAAAGCAAAAAGGGGAAAAAAGAATATTTGTAGAAATATAGCCAGAATTTTTTTTTATATTATGAAGACAATAAGCCTACAGATCCAAAAACTCAACAAAAACTAAGCACAAGAAATATGAAGAAAACTATAGCAAGGTGCTTCATAATTAAAATGGCTCAGAAACACACAAGGGACTATGGTGATGACTCATGGGTAAAATTGTGGTGGGAGAACTATGAGGGACTACACCTGAGGGGAGAAACCAACTACTGACAAAAATGAGCAATGATATAAAAAAGTAAATAAATAAATAAAATTGCTCAGGATCTATTATAAAATTGCTCAGGATCTATTATCTATTATATATAAAAGGACCATGTTATATGGAGAGGAACAAAGTTAAGGATAAATTCTCATCAGAAACAATGCATGCAAGAAAACAGTGGTTCAGGGCCTCGCCTGGTGACACAGGCAGTTGAGCACAGTACTGTGAAGCTGTCCGCAGCCTCTGCAGCGCCGATTTGATCCCAGCTGGCCTGCAAGGGTCCCACAAGGGACCCTCCCATTGCAAGGGTCTCCCACGGCATGGCAGACCTCTCCAGGTCTCACCCACTGCTCCCCTCAGCAGTGTATTTCGTCCGTCTGCCTGTTCTGTTCCCCACTCTGTCTCTGGTGAATCCTCTCACCCTCCCTCCCATCTGGCCTGTACCCCGGTTCTTGTATAAATAAATAAATAAATCTTTAAAAAAAAAAAAAAAGGAATGAAAACAGTGGTTCAACATCATTACAGTACTAAAAGAATAAAGTCTTGTCAACTTGGAATCTATACCCAGCAAAAATGTGCTTCAAAAACTAAAGATATTTTCAGATACACAAAAGTAGAAAAAATAATTTCAACAACAGAACCATAAGAAATGTTATAAGCATTACTTTAGGCAGAAGGAAAATGATGCCAGATCTAAATGTATAACTACACAAAAGAATGAACAGCATCAGAACTGGTACATGGGTAATTATATAAGATGTTTTTCTTATTACTTAAAACTCTTTAAAAGATAATTGACTACTTAAACAAAAAACAGTGACAATGCAGTTTTTACTTATGTAAAAATTTAAAACTATGGCAATTATACAAAGGTCAATTGAAAAAAAGCTAGAATAAACTTGCATTAGTCCCGACTGTCTTTTCTTTTTTGTTGCTGTAACAAGTTATGACAAACTGAGAGGTGTAAAATAATACAAATTTGTTATCTTAAAGTTACAGAGGTCAGAAATCCAAAATCAATCTCATTGATGTGAAATTCAAGATACTGACAGAATTGCATTCTTTGTGAAGACTCAGTAAAATGTTTCCTTGCTTTTTCTGTCTTGATATCAGGTAGTAATAGCCTTGTAAATTTGTCCTTTTTCTAAGTTATTTTGGATATTCTAGGTTGTATGCATTTCCATATATATTTTACTATCAGCTTGTCCATCTCTATAAAACATCTATAAGAATCTTAATTGAGATTATGTGGACTCTACAGATCAGTTTTGGGGAAATCAAGATAGTCTGATATTAGTGTAAAGATAGACAAATTAATTAAAGAAATAGAATTGAGAGTCAGAAACAGATGCATATGAATGTGGATATCTAATTTTTGACAAAGGTAACAAAGGCAATTTAGGGGAGAAAGACTAGTCATGTCAACATATTATGCTGAAAAACTGGATATCTACCTTTAAAAAAGAAACTGTGATCCATACCTTGCACCATCTGAAAAATTAATTCAAAATGAATCTCAGCTCTAACTATAAAACCTAAAATAAAACTTCTAGGAAAAATAAGAAAAAAATCTTGTTCTTGTGGTAAGCTATGCTTTCTTAGCTACAAAAACAAAATCATAATTCATAAAAAATAAAATTAGTAAATTGGATTTAATCAAAATTACAAATGTATGCTCCTTGAAAGATGTTGCTAAGACAATGAAAATTCAAGCCAGTGACTAAGAGAAATACATGCTAAGCAGATATCAGATTAAGGTCTTGTATCTTGAATATATAATAACTATTAAAATCTAACAGTAAAAAAATAAACAACCCAATTTAAAAATGGACAAAGGACTTGAAAGCCTCACCAAAGAACACATGACTGCAAATAAGTACATGTAAAAATGCTCAAGAACATTATTAACTAGAAAAATGCTAGGTAAAGCAACAATAAGGTATCATTACTTAACAATTAGTATGACTAAAACTTTTTAAAAATAATCATATTGTGTTGGTGAGAATATGGAGGAACTGTGGAGTAAATGCAAAGAAATAGAAGATAAAAAAAAAAGAGCCAAGTGGAAATTTAATAAAAATGAAAAATACAGGACCAACAAAAACAAGAAAATCATCAAAGAGTGGACTCAACAGCAGAAGGCAGAGCAAAGGCTAAGGAAGCAGTGAACTTGAAAGAGTACAATAGAAATCACCCAGTCTGAGTAACAGAAACAAAATAGACAAAAAAATTAACAAAGCCTGGGAAAACTCGTGGGACTATAACAAAAAGCCTAACATTTGTGTCCAAGGAGTCCCAAAAGGAGAGGAGAGTGGGACTGAATATATATTCATAGAAATAACAACTTAAATGTTCCCAATTTTGGCAAAAAACATAAACCTGCAGATTCAAGAAGCTGAATGAATCAAAAAGGACAAATCCAAAGAAATCCACACCAAAACATATTAAAGTTAAAGTTCTGATAAAGAAAAATCTTGAAAGCAGTGAGGGAGAATTTACACCTTACTTACAAGGGAAAACAATTTGAATGCTAGTGTATTTCTCACCACAAATCATGGAGGCCAAAATGGGAGTGGCACAATATTTTTTAAGTGCTAAAATAAAAGGACTATAAACCAGAAATTTATATCCAACAAATATATCCTTTAGGAATGAAGGAAAAATCAAGACACTCTCAGATGAAGAAAAACTGAGAGAAATTGTTACCAGCTAACACACATTAAAAGAAAATACCTAGTCAGAAAAAAATATATAAAAGAAGGAACCTTGGAAGAAAGAACAATAAAAGAGTAAAAATGAATTAATGCAAGAGAAAAATCCTTTGTTTTCTAAATTATATTTGATAACTAAAAGCATGTAAGTTTCACTGTATGTAAGGATATGTTTAAGACACTATATTATAAATAAAGCCTGGTAAAAGGTTTTAAACTGAGAGAGATTGGTGTGACTTTAAAAGGGTAGTATGTGATGGAGATTTTTGTGGTATGGAATAGTTCTGTATCTTGATTGTGATGGTGATTGCATAAATCTATAAATGTGATAAAATGGCATAGAACTATGCACACACATCTTACCAATGTCAATTTTCTGATTTTGAGGATGTACTATAGTTATGTAAGATGCATACATTGGGAGAAATTGGGTGAAGAACACAAGGGATTTCTTTGTACTATGTTTGCAACTTCCCGTGGATCTATACTTATTTCAAAATAAAAAGTTAATTTAAAAAAGACAAAGAAATTATGAAATTTTTTAAAAGTAATACCTAATTAGTGAAAACAAAATGAAACAAATAAATCCAAGTGTATTAACTGAGTTAATGGAATAACCACACAGAGGAGCTATTCAAGTGACCTTACAACATAGTAATTTGACTCTACATCCTTGATAGGAAATACCCTAAGGACAAAAAGAATTGCAAAAAAAAAGAAAGAATTTTAAGCGTTTTTTTAGTAATCTTATTGTTGGTAGTCTCATTGTTATTCTGATACTGTTGTGCATATATTGCAGGATAAAGAAAATAAGTAATTATATTAGCATTATTAAGAGCCAGGATTTCTTTGATAGAGAAAAAAGGAGATATCGGATTAAGATAGTTAAGTAAAAACTATAAAACTGAACAGAAAACACCAGTATAATTTCATTATTTATTTTCTCTTAAAAGAAAAATCATATTTCTTAGTCCTGTTCTCCATAAAGACCCAGAAAAATGACCAACCTAGGAGCAATGAGTCACCAGATTGTGGTCCCTAAAGAACATTTCCTATAAAAAGGAAAATAGAGTTGTTGTTGTTATTGTTGTTGCTGCTGTTGTTGTTGTTGTTGTTTTACATGACTGATTACGGGCTTGACACAGGAAATATATAAGATGAACCTGAAAATTTTGTCCTTATATTAGGTTAGTAAGGAAGCTATCAGAGTAAGGAAGCATTTGGTTTAAAACACCAGACTGGCCAAAAACCCTACACTGGTGAAAGATAAGACAAATGAAGCATCAGTAAGAACTGCTGCAGTGGGTTAAAATGCATCCAATATATTTAAATCTGTGAATTCATAATGATACTCAAAAAAATAACTTTATCGATCGTCTTTGGTGAGTACGAGGAAAACAACTCATTATTTTGAAAACTGGTAAATAAAGAGGGGAAATCATTTATCCTGCCTTTCATATGTGAACTATACTACACAATAACCAAAATTTTAATGAGGAAATGTTTCTCTTTATAGAAGTTACTGAGCTAATAAATGAAGAAATAATGATTGCCTCAAATTGAATGCCACCTTTTTGCAACCCTTAATGGAATAAAGGATCTAGGCAATTATCATCAAAGGCAGCTAACATCAGTAAAAGAGAGATAACCAGACCAAGTGAGCCTCCTGATGAAAATACACATCACCACTTAGGGATTGTGCTTGCCCAGAAAGCTGAACCTGAATCTACTCAAGTCTCTAGACCTCACTACCAATTCACAGGAATAACACCATGGGGATGCAATGAGAAAATCCAGTCTGGGAAACCCTACAGTGCAAACAACCCAGTTTCTTCCACAAATATCATTCAAGGGAGGGAGGGAGACCCACCGATTTATAGAGACTTAAATTGAAATGCAGGAATCCTATTTGGATCCCAATTTAAGCTAAAGGGAATTAAATGCTGACCAAAAACTTGATAGTCAAGCTCTCGTTAACTTTGGCCTACTGTGGATTTGTTTTTTTAAGTTCTTACCATTTAGAGATAAATTCTGAAACATTTACGCATCTTGAATTTGCTTCAAAATAACCTGAGGTCAAGGAGGAAAGTGGGGGTGAGAAGAAATGAAACAAGATTGGCCATGAGTTGATCTCTATTGAGATCTGGTGATAAATACATGGAGATTCATGTCCCTACCCTCTTATTTTTGGATTGGCTTGAAGTGTTTCATAATTATTTTTTACACAGAGCCAGAAAATTATATTTTTAAACTTGTCCTCTTACGCTCCAGCCGTCGGTCTTTATTCTCTGGAGCATAGACGTAACAGTCTCATAATAATGGTACTGGTAATAGTAACATCAGTAACAGTAAGCATTTTTGGAGCACATATTTATTCCCTGTGAAACTTGTGTGATGAGTTTTGTGTGAAAATTTCCATTTAATTCTAATAAAGTCCTGCAGTAAGTACTATTATCTCTATTCTACAGCTGAGGAACCTGAGGGAGAGCCATCTGATGACAAAGCTAAGCCTCAAGCCCAAACTGACTGCACATTTCCAGCTTACACTCACTAAGCTACCCCAGCACTCAAGGGTAAAAGATGAAAATGGCTTCCATGTCCCCAGGCTGCTCTTCTGTGGACTAAACATCTTGAGATCTCAGGCTTTGCTGCTCCTCCTTGAATGTGGCTTCAATGCCCCCAACCATCTTTGCTGTCTCCCTTGCAACACCTGCCAGAAACTGTAAAAGTAGTTGAGTTTCTTGAAATTATCTCACCCCCTGAGTTTCTTGAAATTATTCCTCACAGTCTAGACTATCCCCAACCCCACCCTGGCTGCGAAGATTCCAGAAGAGCTCAGCTCCTCCGCTATGTTGCCTAGGAGCTCAAACATGTGCACATCCCAGGGGTGGCATGGCTCACCTGGGCCACGGTGTCTCTTCTCCATCCAGATGTAGCAGTTGTTCTGGGCCACCCCGGTCTGTGAGTCCAGGAAGGGGAGACGCACGCTGCGCTCGGCGCACAGCCGCGAGTTGTAACTCCGACAGTGCTCAATGGCTTCTTTATAAAACTGGTCCCCGAGCCTGGCAGGAGACAGAGAGAAGGAATGAGGCCAGGGAAAAGCAAAACACACCTGTAGAGAAACTGGGTGTCATGCCCACTTTCCAGGTAGATTTTGCAGTTGTGAAGACGAGGCAGTGAGCACCAACCGGGACCTGTTACCTGTGCCCAATCTGCAAGGGAAGCAGGAAACCCCTTTAACAAAGAGCCTAGGATCCAAGAATAAAACACCAGTCAATGGGACAAGTCCCTGTTTTAGGAAGCATGAGGTCCTACTCTAGAATGGAGGTAGCTCTGGGATAATCTTGTGTGGATTTATGGGGTATCGGCTTCTAGAGCCCCCTCATGAAGAGCCTCCATTGGCCACACTTTGTACCCAGTGGTCAGCAGCAAAAGCACCATAAGAGGAATGCAAACCACCAGCATAGATGTGTGAGTTTCCATTACAATAAAAAATAAGCACTCCGTATAAAGACTTGGACAGAGGAAACGCCCTGTGAGCAGAGCTAGTGTGGAGGGAGGGAGGTGAAGAAGGGCATGCAGCAATCTTTTAAAACTACACACTTAAGGCAAAATAACTTCCTAATGAAAAGCAAACAAAAGGACCATTTAAAATAGTAACAGTTGAAATTTGAACCCACAATAATTCAGTTCCTGGGGGTTATAACACAAATAAAAAGACTTGTCTGGTTTGATGGAGTGGTGATCTGATTAAGTAAATTTTACATTCCTGAATGTTTGGTATCCTTGGACATGTGGTGATGCTACTAATTTTGAGAAAATGCCCTTTGCAAAGGCCAAAAACATTGTATTGATATAACTAATCACCGCGAAGCAGAAAAATAATCAATGAGATCAAATAAAAGATAGGCCTATGGTGGAGGGTAATAAAGGACTCAAGGAAACACAAATGTAATAACATCACCTCTGCCAGGTAAACTTGAGCTTCGTAGTGAGGAGAGGAGGACAGGCAGGCAGGGGAGGAGCACAAGGAGAGCCGGGCCAAATGGGAGAATCAAGTCGTTCATTTTGAAGCAACATTATGAATGTCCCTTTGTTTGATTCGCTCTAGGTTTGAGGAGCCAAATTAGAAAGGGAAGTCTCTTAAGTTAAAAATAATATATTTCTTAACCAAAATATCTTTAGAAGAATAAAGAAAGCTAAATTTTAAATGGATTTTTCTATACTCTTTTTTTTTTTTTTTTTTTTTTTTTAAGTCACTGGTTCAGAGTCAACCAGAGTTTAAAGCAAATTTCTTATTCTGGGAGGACACAACCATTGACGTGTCTAAAGTATTTTTAGGAAATTCCTTGTTGACATTTCTCCTTTATTTAAAAAAAAAAAAAACTTAGCTCTTTTTTCACCTCTGAATATCTTCACTCTCCAAGGAAGGCATATGCACTCAGAAAGTGTCCTAGCAGTTGCAGAACTAAACTGTAATCAAATTATAACAGTCACACAGCTGGAAATGAATTGGGGAGGGGGAGAGATGCCTATTAAAATGCTATAAAACGAACAGCACATACGCTGATGTAATCAAAGTTGGTAACAAGGATCATGAGATTGATCAAATATAAAGAACCACTTCCGACAAAGTGTTCACATCTGCGTCCCACCTTCCAGAGTGCCTCCTCCTGCTAAGGCAAGGAAGCCCCGTGCAACAAAACTTTCAGGGGCAGCTCAGCCCAGGCAAGGTGACACAGTCTGTGCAGGTGCCCCAGGTACTCCCGGCCCCCCTCCAACCAACATGGACCAGTCTCACCACAGAGATGAGAACTGACAAGAGCACGTGACCCAGAGGCGTCCAATGTGAGAAACAGTTATCTGGCTTCCCACGATTTTTTGACAGACTGCCAAACATGATGTTAACTATTCCAACCCCAGAAAATCTGCTGAAAGAGAATCCATAAAATCAGATCTAAAAGAAAATCACACACTAAGACTCACTGAGTGGAAAGAAGAGGGTTTCCATGTGCAAAACAAACCCTAGAAGTCAGCACAAAAGAAATCTGTAGTAGTATCTCAAATTAGACTCTCCCCAAAATGCTCCATAACTCAGGTCCAACTGCTTGGATCCCAGAGAGAGGAGCAAGAAAGTAAACTTGCTGAAAAGGAAAAATGAGATTGGCCAAGTCGATGCCCCACACCAAGTGGAACAAGAAAGTCAAACAGAGTGGCACGCTGGAAGAAAATTAATTTCACCTTAAATACTTTCCACATTCATAACATGCAATGTTATTAGTAACAGGCATGCTAGGGGGGAAATGTGTATTTTTAAATGTAATCTTTGTGTGAACGATACCTCTCTTACATAAACAGAAAAGACTTTCTGTGCACTGGAACAACTATATTAGAGACTGAAGCTGCAAAAATGTGATATCCAACACCCTCTCTGCCATCGTCTCCAGGGAAGTCACTTTTAAACAGACCAGGCGTTGGCAGAGATTCGGAAACAAATGTTTAAAGCCGTTTTCAAGACCTGGGAAGAGAAAAGAGACTTCACCCTCCTTGATAAATTCAAGCAGCACTTCTCCAAAAGTTAATTAGCCAAAATCTTCACAGGACTTGCTCTGCTTTCTAGAAGAAAATCAATGGTCGGGTCTCCCTAACCCATGGAAAGCAATTTAAAATAAGACAGAGGACAAATGTCCTTTTCAATATGGTATTTCTTAAAAAAAAAAAAAAATCCACAATGATAAGATCCCAGGGGTGACATTTGCATGAAAGTTGCAAAGGGCAGAGGGAGCAGGGAAAGGCTGGCAGTGAATGACTCATTTTGTAGAGTGGTGACCAGCGTGCCCCAGGCTGGGTCAGGCACAGCCCAGCCTCAGCCATCTCCTGCCTGTCCCAAAGCCAGGGGCTGGATTACCACGGGATGATAGATGTCTTGGGCTCCAAGAAGCTGGCACAAGGCAGAGTAAAATGATGTTCTCATCAACAACTGACTTCAGGCTACTCAAAGCTGTAATCAGAAGCGGGAAAGGCAAGGGGGACAAATTGCTGGGCTCTGCCAGAACCAGAGCCCCCAAGGCCTGCTGCCTGGAGCAGAGCTCCGCCCCGTGCTGGGGGAGGTGTGAGATCCCTACACTATCCCACCTGGAGTGGAGGAGGAGGAGTCACCCCAGGTCTGAGAGCTGTACGTTCTACAGATTTCCAGTGACCCTCCTAGAACATAACCAGAGCAGGGCTTCCCAGGGGCCACAGAGGCCTTCTAGGTGGAAGGAAAAACTGAAACTTCTAAACGATTGCCATCTAGACTCCAAATGTGATTTTCAGAAACTCTGCTCCTCTTCTTCCTCACACATCCACCTTCCTCCCTCGTTTGTTCTCTTAGATTCCACATCTACTGACTCCCAGCTTAGCCCTCCAGCCCCAACACCTGCGCCCCCTCCCTTCCCACTGTCCCTCTGGCCCTGCCTTCTGAATCATGGGCAGGTGTCCCGCCATACCGCAAACACATGTCCAAGAGTAAACCCCTCCCTTTATGCTGGAAGCCCCCGCTCCCTCCCCCAGTGCCTGGCTTCTGGGGTCCGGCTGGGGGGGGGGGGCTGAGGAATGCAGCCCTGGCTGGTGCCTCCCTAGCAGGCTGTCCTTGACCCTCCCCTTTCCTTCCTCCCATCAGGCACAGAAGTCTTTCATTTCTCGGGGAGTGGTCCCCTGCTCTCCTCCCACTGCACGGCCACAAGTCCCCTCTGGCTGTAAAAACAGGACCTTGGCCCTCCACTGCTATTTGTGCACACAAACAGAGATAAGCAGAGATAAAGAGCAGCCCTGGCCCATGCAGGGTTTCTGGCCGCTCCTCCCCCAAGAGGCCCCTCTTTTTCTCTGTGGGCACCTGGATTTCTTGCTGTCTCTAGCTGCCCACGCTTCCACAACTCCCCCCAATCACATTAAAACTCATCTACACCAAGATGCTAACTTCCCCCAACTTGTATTTTAACATGCGTAACTCTGTGACATGGAAAAGCCTGGCTCACAACTACCAGGTGGGGGTGGAGGAGCAGTATTTGGCAAGGTGAAAGAACTGGTCATTTTCCTCAAAGTTACACAGTTCCTAAAGCTGCCCTTGAAAGAAAACCTAGTTTAGTGTTTACTCTGAATGGAATTGTATCCCTGCCCACACCCCCAAAAAATAAATTTATATACTTAATTTCTAACCTAAGAGCTAGCTTGCTAAGCATGATAGTGTTAGGGGGAAAAGGATGTCGCCAGGAACCCGTTCAATATCGGGGCTGCTCTATAAAAATAGTATTTAGAAAGCGGACATGGGGTGGGTAATTAGGTGATGAGGATGGAGCCCTTCTGTTGGGATTAGTGCCCTTATAACACTCAAGAAAGTTCTCTCCCCCCCCACCTCCCAAGAAGACAGCTGCAAGTCAGAAAGGCTGACCTCACCAGAACTGGACCATACTAATAGACACACTGATCTCAGACTTCTCAGCCTCCAGAACGGTGAAAAATAAATATTTGTTGTTTCACACACCCAGTCTATGGTGCTTTGTTATGATAGCCTGAGCTGATGAAGACAGTGTTTCTGGATATTTCCAACAGGAAAAGGGGATAGAAAATGGGTGAGAGTGTGATTTCTATCCCCTTCCTTCCTCATTTAGATTCTTTCTACAAAGACAATACTATTAATAATGTCAATGTCATCTCAATACCATGCTCAATATTTGCTTTCCCTATTAGAATCTAAATTCCATGAGTACAGGGACCACTGAACTCAGCCACTCAGGCTGTGCACTGAACAACTCCAGGGGGCGCCATGCATGTTAACTTCAGTGTGAATGGCACACCCTGGAGCAATGTAATCCTGAGCCCCAGCATTCCTGGAACTTTTACCGATTCATTCCCACCGTTCAGTGCAGAGTCCAGCACACAATAGATGACAATTAAGTCTTTATTGAATCACATTCAAAAACAGCTCATAGACTACTTACCTCTGGTGGGTATTTACATTAAAGCAGTGAAGCATACAGAGCATTGGGTGTGTAGTCTTCAGTTTGTTGCATGTGTAAGCAGGTGATTTCAATTGCATGGCTGCCTACTTGCAACTTTAGAAAAAAATCAAGAGATGTCTGCTGCAATCACTCTCATTTAGCTCTCTTCACCGGGTTCCTGGCTTATTGCAACAGACTCCTGACTGCAATCACTACAGTTCTCCTTCCCATCCTAACAAAAAGAAACCCCTCAAGTCTAGTTTTCATTCTCACTCTTCAGCATAGCAGCCAAGATGGGGCCCAGATGCCCCCAAATTCCTCCATCTCATCATCAGGGCCCTTGGAACACTGAGGTGTTGGGACAGAGAGGATGTAACAGGGTGGTCCCCAGGAAAGGGGGAGGTTCCAGGTTCCCTGCCCCACCCAAATGGAGGGTGGAGCTGAGCAGGGAGAGAAGAAGCTGCAGAGGAGACTGAGGAAGGAAGCAGGATGGAGCCAGAAGGAGACCTGGAGGAGGCACATGGAGCCTGGAGACACGTGAAGAAACTGCGCTTGTCTTTTGGTTGTGGACTGGGTGACACGGATGTGGGTGAGACCTGTGGGGAGGTGACAATGGCAGCTTTTATCTTGCTTTTAATTTTGCTCTTTTCCTTCCAAAATTGTCTGGTGGTTTCTGATCCTTTTCTGTGGGTCTCCACTGGAAGATGCTTTAGACTTGTGGCAGGCTTTGGGGCCTTGCTCTGGGCCAATCCTGCTTGGGTGAACTTTTACCCACAAGGGGACGGGTAACTTTGGGTGCTTGATTTAGAAACTAGATCCTTTGCCTTTCCTGTATTGTTCACTAGTTGTAATAAAGTTCCTTCCCATTAAAGTCTCACATGTTTTGTATTGATGCGGCGGATGGCAGAACCCATTTTGACATTGAGAACAGGGACTTGGAGTCAGGCAGCTCTGAGTCCAGTTACACTATCCGGGGCACATTTCTTACCCTCCCTGAGCCTAAATTAAACTACTTAAACTACTTCCTGCAGTTTAAGTTATGTAATCCCTACTTCACATCTGTAGAGAAGTAAATGAGATCGAACCCCTGCCACCCTAAGGTAAATGCTCTTAATTAATAGTGGTTCCTTTCTCCTCCCCGCAAATGGAAGTATTTTCTGCCATGTTGTGACACGCGTTTCCGGTCCCACCCAAACCTGTGTCCCAAGCCAGGAGGCAGCGGGTGGCCGAGGCCAAAGCTCATGCATCAGGAGAGCACAGCAGCCTGATGAGCCCCACCATTCAAAGCCCACCCCGAGTGCCCAGACTGCACATGGCTGCTCTGTCCCCAAGGCCAGCATTTGTCATATTGGCAAACATGAAGCATAAATGAATCCTCATCTGACCTCCCTGAGTCTGTGAAGTCAACAGACCCACCCCAGGGCCCTGAAAAACCTCCTACAGAGGTCCTTCTTCCTACCTGGAATTCTTACCTCCTGCCCTTCCCTCTATCAGGAATTTCTCCAATTATCCTGCCAAGAGTGCGTATTCCTTAACTTCTCACAGCAACCTAATTCTCTCACTCAAGTTCAGCCAGCCTCTACCACCCTCCTTATCTCTCCCCACCCAACTAGATTACAAGCATCTTAAAGACATGGATTAAGAGGCATGTACTTCTATGCTACCCAACCAAGCTCAGTGCTGGGAATGTGGACACAGGTGATAAACAGAGGCCATTTAATTGAAATGCCATGCCATCCTTAGCAAACTAATGGAAACTTCTCAGTTGAGAGATGCTTGGGACACTCTAACTTTCTGCATATAGGAAGATGGGGTGACTCTGAAGCTACCTGACTTCTCCAGAGTACAGGTTTGGCAATCTGAAAACAGGCATCTTACAAGTTCAAATCCTACAGAATTTTCCCCATCACCTTTAAAAAAGGCTCTTTGACAACTGAGATTTTCCTTCCTCCACCTACACAGCCCATGCCACTTCGCAAGATATAGAACTTAAATTCCCTCTTCTCTGAAATTTATAAGCTCACTAACTGCTCTGCTGTGCTGTCATCAGACCCACCAGAAGGGCTAGATCTGCTGAAGGAAATGCCCTTTGGTGTTCATCAAGAATGCCATTGTCCCACCTCCAGCAGAATGGTCTGGGTTGTGGCTCTCAAACTGCCAGAATCAATGGGGGGGATGGGGAATTGTAAAATCCTAACTCTGGACATCTAGCATATGATCCAAACAACTGTATTTTTTGATAGATTTCCCCCATGATTCTGAGAAACATGAGACTCACTGCCTGAGGACAGCTCCCCAGCCTCCAAAGCTAGGATGTGAACAAGAGGGCCTTGTGAGGCTCTTTCACCAAGTTTAATGGTAGAGCTGGAAAGCCCAGTGAACTAACTTTAACTCAGCTGGTTTTGTTCCTGTGGAGAAACTGTTTTCAGGCAGCTGACTTGGATTATCTTGGCAGCAGTAACCTGAAGCAACTTAGTCCCACAGAAGTCCTCATCCCTAACAAAACATGCAGGAGATTGGGTCAGGCGAGTGTTAGGAGAAGCTCCTGACATCTTTGGAGTGTGGCTCAGCCAGTAACTGTGACCTTCATCACATCACCAGAAGGGCACCTTGGAGTCAAGGTGATTGCATTACAAAAGACGAGTCAAACAAAGGATGAATGTGAACCCTAAAACTCTCATCATGACTCCAGTACCACTCAGTCTGGTGTTCAGGCCCACCAGGCCCCATAAATCCCTTTTCTGGCATCTACTCTGGGGAAGACTTTTCAGGGACTTATTATGCAAAGCTGCCTAAGCAAGACAAAATTTATATTGAACCTGGCCATGATTTCTGAGCTGCCACTGGGTGTTCTGATGATGAAGTCAAGTGGCTGACAAGGACAGGAGACTGGAGGCAGGAGAAAGCAGTGTGATTCCTCCCAATAAATAGTGGGGTGTGTGGGAGACAGGGGGCAGAGAAAAGCAGATGCTCCGGGGGAGGAGGAAGACCCGTAATTTTTCTCATAACCAAGGTTTTCCTTTCAAATGACTTCTGGACATGACCAAATAAATCTGTCCTCCGGAGGCTAAGGAAAGTGTAGAACACAACCAACTTTCAAAACTGAAAACAAACCAAGCAACTGCTTTATCCAGGGGGAAGTGTACTAGAAAGAAAACACACCCATCACAGAAATGTCACTAGTTGAGAAAATACTTCTAGTTTCCCTTGCTCACCAGCTGAGTCCTACTGGAGCCCCAGCGACAAGCTGGGGCCGGTGTGTCGGCCCCAGGGGGTGATCAGCTGTAGAAGCAGACCACCGGCATTTCTTGGACAAAGGCATCCTCAGGCTCCTACACTGCTGCCAGAATACATGGGCCTCAATGCTGCCTCCCCAGTAAAGGGAATATTGGTCTGTCATTTAAAAGTCACAAATGGTGAATCCTTTTGTAGTCAGTCCTCAATACAGCAGCCCAAGTGATCTTTTTTTTTTTAAGATTTATTTATGCATACAAGAACTGAGGTACAGGCCAGAGGTGCAGGGGGTGAGAGGATTCACCAGAGACAGAGTGGGGAACAGAACAGGCAGATTGACTGAAATACACTGCTGAGGGGAGCAGCGGGTAAGTCAGGAGAGGTCTGCTGTGCCATATGAGTGACTCCCTGGCAGGGGATCAAACTCATGTTTCAGTGGCTGCAGACAGCTTCATAGGTTGTGTCTTAACCCCTTCCACCACAAGGGAGGCCCCCCAAGTGATCTTTTTTTTTTTTTTAATTTTTTTTTAAAGAGTGTAGAAGAGTCTTTTTTTTTTTCTCTTTAAGATTTATTTATTTATTTATTTATTTATACAAGCACTGGGTAGAGTCAGAAGTGCGGGAGGGTGAGAGAATTCACCAGAGCCAGAGCAGGGAGCAGAGCAGGCAGAAGGACCGAAGTACACTGCTGAGGGCAGCAGCGGGCGGCAGGAGAGGTCTGTGCGCCATGTGGGACCCTCCTCCGGTGGCCGGGGAGCAGCCGGGGATCGAACCGGCGCTGCAGAGGCTGCGGGCAGCTTCGCAACCCAGTGCTCAACCACTACGCCACCAGGGAGGCCCCCAAATGATCTTTTTAAAATGGAAATCAGAACATGACTTCCTCTGACTTAAATTCTTCCAGTGGCGCCTCACTGCACTAGGAATAAAATTCCAACTCCTTCCCATGGCTACAACCCTGCCCCTCCAGACTGTCTGGCCAAGCAAACCTTTCCTATTTCATCTTGTCTCCTGCCCCCCTTCCTACTGCACTTCATCCTTACTGTACTTTTTTATCCCTCTAATATACCAAGATCATCTTACCTCAGGACCTTTGCACATGCTCTTCCCGCTTCCCGGTACACATTTCTCCCAGATCTTCTAATGACTGACTTCTTCCCAGAGAAATCTTCTTTAACCCATCCTATTTGGCATCCCAACCTGCTCTACTGCTCTAGTTACACTATCTCATGTTTTATTTTAGTCTCACAATAACACTAAAATTTATCTGAGAGTGTACAACATAGTGACTATAGTTAATAATATTATATTGTATATTAGAAAATGGCTAAGAGCATAGCTCTTCAAAGTTCTCATCACAAGAAAAAGAAATTTTGTAATTATATGAGGTGATGGATGTTAACTAGTCTTAATAGTGATGATAATTTTACATTTCACAAATATGAAAGTATGTTACAAATCTAAAAATTAATATAATGTATGTTGAGTATATCACAATAAAAAAGTGGGGGGTTTTGTTAGTTTGTTTTCTCTTTGCCTACTGATTATCTCTACAGAACTAAATTGGGGGCTCAAGGAGAAGAGGGTCCTTGTTTCTCTTGCCTGCCACTGGATCCCTGCACACAACAGAGCATTTGGAACACAGGAAATATTCAGCAGGTACCACTGAACAAAAGAATGAAAGATCTAGGCCTACCTACAACAACTGGATGGTAGGGAAACCTGGCCTTCCAGAAGGCAAGAAAGTCAGTGCTAAAGGGAGCACCCTACCCCCACCCCAACATAAGGAATAAGAACTTCACCCATCTTCCTACTTTTGATCCTCCTTGCTCAATATACTGATATGACAGTAGGTTAGGGGCCCACTCTGCTGTCAAAACTCAGATCTTGTTCATGACCCCACAATGCCACCCATACACCCAATAACAGGAGAGAGTGAGGCCCAGTGGATAAACACTGCAACATCAGTCACTCTTTCTATGCCCAAAAAGGACATTCCAGGCCTGATATTGGCACTGTTTACTGCAGTGTCAGGTGCTGATCCCCCAAGTCCCCATCCACTTCCCTGGAAGGGCCTTTCTCTGAATTAACCTCCTCTCCATGTTCTTTCTCAGAGAGTTGATCCACATTCCTTTCCAGAACTGAGCCTATGGGCAGGGAAGGGACAGGAGGGGGTGGGGACGCACTGCTTGACGGGAAATCAATGGGAACTTGAAGGTCATCAGGAGGGCGCTGTCTCCCCATCATGCACCTGCTGGGATGGGATTTGTGGTCCTGACCTCACTTGGGGCCTCTGCCCTCCTGTCAGAGTTGGTTAAAATCAGCCTGCAGAAGCAAACACTCTGCAGACCAAATGATCTCCTGGCCGCCCTTCGAAGGGACATCAAGGCAAACAAAGAAGCGCAGTCTCATATAACAGCCACAAGGTTGAGAGTCACCCCTTATTTCTCTCAGGAGCCCCCTGGGAAAATTGTCTCAGGCTGACCGTTGTTTGATAAAACACATTTGTAAACTTTCTAATAAGGACAGAACAAAACTAGGCCAATCATGAAACTGGCCATGTCCCTAAATTTAAGTTCTCTGGGAGAAAAGGTAGAAATATCCTGGGAGGCTAAGAAGACCAAAACCCAAATCTCAAGTGTACCCTAGAAAATACCCAAAACTGCTTCATAGTTCTACATCCATGACAATGACAAAGGGTACCAAACCTCCACATGGCTTCAAGGAGGTCTACTTTTCTTCCCATCCCAACAGCTAAAAGGATACATGACTAAATTTAGAATCTGACCCTCCTTTTCTCACAGAACCATATCCCTATGTTCTGTTTCCTTCCCTCCTTCCTTCCAATGCCTTTCCCATCCACTGTCTTCCTTCCCCAGTCCTTCCATCTCAGCAAGAGTCTACAGGTCGGAAGCAAAGCATTCAGCTCACATGTCCAAACCAAAAGTTGAAACTAGTATAAAAGTGAGGAAGAGACACCCTTAACATATTTATAGAAGGATATCAGATTGGTTGGCAATAACAATAATATTGGCATGGCTCCCACTTATTAAGCACTTACTATGTGTGCCGGGCCCTGTTCTAAGCACTTTACATGTATGATTTCATTCTCACAAAAAAATCCCATCTTATGATTTCCTCCACCCATTTCACAGATTAGGAAACTGAGGCATAGAAAGTCTTAAGAAGCACTGTGAAGACATAAGCCCAGGCAAGTTTCCTTTAGTTTCCCAAACAGCCAAACAGTCCAGAGATATACTTTCCTATCACAGAGCCACCTCTCAATCACTCAAATCTAAAAATTAAACTCTTTCAGTGACACCTCACTGCACTAGGGTTTGCCTGAAAAGATACCATGAGGGACATAAAAGATGTTATTATGCATCTTAGAAACCAAATCCAGCTTGAATTATGAGCAAGGGTGAGGTCTCTTAGAGGCCTGTGGTTCTGAAGGGAGAGGAAAATTGCCAGGTTATCATAAACTGAGTAGTCAGATTTAAGAATCCCAAGGTGTTAGAGATTATGTAGTCCGGGTCCTTTGTTTTATTCCAAGGAAAACCAGTAATCAGAGAGGAGAGGAGATTTCCTCCAGCCACATAGAGGCAGGGCTGAGGTCAGAGCCTCAATGCCCAGGCTCCTCATTCCAGAATTTCTCCCCTATTTACAGCAGGGGTCTACAAACCACATCCCCTGGGTCAAACCTGGTCCCCACAAAGTTCTATAAAGTTTTAATGGAAGGCAGCCAGGCCCATTCATTTATGTATTGTCTATGGCTGTAATAGTGGAGTTGAGTAATTGCAAGGCCTGCAAAAGTTGAAAAATTTACCATCTGGACCTTTACAGAAAGTTTGCTGATTCCTAGTTTATAGTGTAAGCCTTGAACAACGAAAAGACTCCACCCTTGAAATGAAAGAAAATAGAATGGGAGGCCCAAGAGTCACACAGCTTAAGCAGATAGTTTTACAATTATCCCAGCTTGGTACAACTTAATAAAAACCCATAAATACAGTTAATAATAAGGAAAACAAGCACTGGCTCGCCCTACCTATTTAATAATTATTGTTAACCACAGCAAACAAAACTCATCGCTCTCATCGCTAAATATTTTTTCTAGTCTCCCTTAAAATCTCTCTCATCTAGGAAACCCCAGTGGTCAGTGGGCAAAACAATGCTCCCTATGTTTGCAGGGGCCTCATTTCCTCCTGTTGAGTTAAAGACTATTGCTGAGGCCTGGAGGACTGAGAGCATTCCCCCTGGAGTGTTCTCTTTTGAAAAGGATGGTGCCAGAACTTTGCTTGTTCCTCTCCAAATAAAATCATCAGGAGCAACCAAGCATAGGAGAGGCATGTGTTTGGACTTTTTCTCCCTACTGAGCCTCCCTACCTCAACGATCCCTCTCTCTCTCCTCTCCAGAAAGTAGACAGGATCACCCCTGGCTATTTTGGTGAGGACATTCTATCTTTCCATGGACTGGGGGGCTGGGAGAGACCTTGAGAGGCTAATATGGGAATCAAGGCCTTGGTTCCAAGGTGAGGTTGGAACTTAGTCACTGTGGCTCATGACAATTCTCTCAGCACCATTAGGTCCTGGGTTACCTGTATTGAGTGTCATATACAGAATATGTACAGAGTCAAATTAAGGGGCAGGCAGTCCTGCCAGACAATGACCAGTGTCAGTCTCTATGTCACACTAAACATCCCCAGGAACGTACACTGTTGGAGAGGCTTCTATTTACCAGCATTATCTCCAGCACAGAACTTTGATCAACAGGACCCGGTTTGCATGAAACAGTCACAGTTGGCATCAAGCTCCCTGCATAATTATGAATAACTCCAGCTTCCCCTCTCAAAAGTGCCTTACTTGACTGATAAATAGTAAGGTTGTTCTATATATGCTGTTTGGACTCAGAGACAGAATGAGACATTCCCCTCCCCTCAGAAGAAATCCATGGTCAGTGATGGCAGTAAATGAACATCTAAGGAAATCAGATCCACCTTGGTCAAGAGCTGGGGTAAGGTCTGGAGCCAGGACAGAACAGCAAGGGCAAGAGCAGAGAGGCCGGTGCAGTGGCCCTGCCTCTCCAGCTTCCCTCACAGGGCCTTCTGCTCTTCCGATGTACATGAAACAAGTATTCAGGGAACACAGCCAACATTTGCGTTCCCAGGGAGGCCCACATTTGGAGAGGAGAGGCATCCAGATGCACTCTGAGGGGAAAGAGATGTGCTAACCTGCCTGCCAGGCTCAGCCTGGATCTACTTCTCAGCACCCTGGGACCAGCATAGTCCTGGCCCCTCACAGAGTCTGACTCTAGAGCACTTCAGAAGCGCTTGCTCTGTAGAAGCTCAGGACTCCTGTTCTTAGGACTTCCCCACTACCGGGACTGCCCCTATTCCACTAGTCCTGCTGAACCACTGGGATACACTAGGTCGGGCTGGGTTCTAGGACCACCATCTTTAAGAGAGCCCAGAACCAAGCAAAGAGAAAGGTCCAGAAGAACCAACAAAGCCAGAGGCTGTGGTCATTGGGGGAGGAGGAACAGGCAGAGCAGCTGGTTAGAGGAAGAGCAATAAAGAAAGAAGAGTAGGGGGAGGAGGAGGCTGGGCGACAGGAGTCAATATGTGGAGGGAGAGCTGGCTCCAGCACATGCCCCGGGTCATCAATATCTCTCCCGAGGACAGGTTATCTGGGGGATTTATGCTCTCTAATAATTACCTTGCAGAGGGTCCCACTTATCTTACCAGAAGAATCTGCCAGTTGCCAGACTCACTGGATTCTGGCTAATTCCATCAGCACTGCCCTCTACCTCTACCCCACCCTCCCAGTCCCCAGCTCCTATCCTCTGACCTCTAACCTTTCCTCTCCTCTCTGGCCTGGTGGGAGGTAAGGGTAGAAGAGTCTCAACAACTTCCAGCAGATTTAAGGGCGCCATAGGAGCTAACAAAGGGATTTGGGGGGCTTCCCTTACTGATAAACAAGAGAGGTGGCTTGAGGCCAGGCCTGAAGAAGTACAGATTGTGGGCTGCACAGGCTACAGTGGGAAGCAATGCTTGACAAAGCAGACTGATCTGGGTGTTTTGGTCCTCACCTGACTGATGCCATCAGATCAATTTTATTTTCTGGTCGATACATCCCCACTCTAAGCCGTTCTGTCCCCAATCCAGTCCTCTGATGATGCCTCCCTCCAATAGCGGCCTGACCACATATTCAGTAACCACATATGTATATAGAGGAGGCTCAGCTAGCTTTCTTTTTTTTTTTTAAGATTTATTTTTATTTATGCATACCAGAGCTAGGGTGTAAGTCTGAGATGCAGGGGGGTGAGAGGATTCACCAGAGAAAGAGTGGGGAGCAGAACAGGCGGATTGACTGAAATACACTGTGAAGGGAGCAGCGGGAGAGACGGGAGGTCTGCTGCGCCATGTGGGTCACCTCCCTGGCCAGGATCTAACTCAGGCCATAGCAGCAATAGCATGATAGCACTGAGACTTAACCCCTAGGCCACCAGGGAGGTCCCCAGCTAAGATCACTTTCAACACAAGTCCCAGAATGGACTGTGAGCTCCTTGGGAGCACAGTCCTGGGTTCTCACCCCTGGTGCTGACCTACAGCTGAACCGTAGCTGTAGCACCCTCTAGGTAGCCCTATGTGAGCCAGGCACTGTTCTAAGTGCTTTAGAAAGCCATGCATTTTATCTTTACAGCAACCCCAAGACAGAGATGCTATTAGTATCCCTATTATACCTAGGGCACAACTGAATCAGGGTCTGAAGCAGGCAGTCTTGTCTCAGCATCTGGGCTCTTCACCACTCCATGCCACACTGGCTGGGCAGTAAATGCTGCTAATCCACTGGAACATTTTGTATTATAACTACCCACTTACTTACACCACCCTTTACTAAAATAATACTTATTAAAGTATTAATAATAGCCAGCAGCTAGAGGTTATGGAGCAAGTATAGATGCCAGTCAGAGCTTTCCACTTGGCCCGTACATTCACCCCAGAGGGAGAAGCTGTTATCAGCTCCATATTCTATTTCCCAGACACCTCTCTGCCCCAGAAACACCAACCTCCTCCTGGTTCAGGGCCTTTGCACCTGCAGTTCCCGCTAAAGACACGCCCTTCTCATCTGTACAGGACCAGCCGCTCTGTTCCTTCCATTACACTCACTCCCACCTCCCAGAGGCCTTTCCCAAACTCCTAATCTACCTCACTCATTCTTTACCATAACTCTGGTTCATGGCCTTTGGAGCCCTTTGCCAACTGTCAAAAATTACTTTATTTATATATACTTACTATCTATCTTTCTATAACAGATATATTAGGCTACCTATAAAAAAGACTGGTCTAACTTGTTCACCCCTCTGTTCCCAAGGCCTAAAACTGGGTAACTGGCATATTGAAGGCATTCAATAAATATTAGTTGGAAAATGATGCCCCCACTGGGCCTTACACAATACCTGTTGGCCACTCAGTTGGATACCTCCTTTCATCTAACCCCTCCCTCTGCTCTGTCTTCACTTATTAAGCCTTTCCAGTGTACCTTGCTAAGCACTTTAGTATTTTAGACCCCATTATGAAGTAGAGAATATTATCTCTATTACTCCATTTTACAAAGAAGGAAACTGAGGCAGAGAGCATTTACACTGAAGCAGGTTAAGAGTCAGTCCCCATTCTGTATGCCTGCCTGAGTCCATGACATTAACTAACCATTCTGCCACGAGCCTCTGGCTGGGTCCCCTCAATAACTCAGCGCTCCTTACCCATGTATCCCTGAATGCCCCCAGATGCGCTTCTCCCCTCTGAGCACCCCAACCACTTTCCCTCGCTTCTCTGTGCTCTCCCATCAGCCCTTCCAGGTGCTCTCCACCACTCTAACCCAAGCTCAGTGCCCCGGGTGTCTGCCTTGTGTGGTCAGCCACTTGCCCCTTCCCTCTGCTTCTGGCAGCCTGGACCAATGGCAGATGCCAGCGGTAGATCAGAGAAAGGGAAGAGAGAGATATGGGTTATTTATTCTCTCAGCCCCCTCCTTGCTGGGTCGCTGGGGGTGGCTGCATCCTTCTACCGAAGGTCACAGCGCCTGTTGGGCAGTCCCTTGCAGACAGCTATCCTCTGTGACCCCCCTACCTTCCCCGGTGCCCTTGACCTAGTCCCTTTGTCTGTCTCCCTGCCCACACTTTTATAAATAACCATCTTATTAAACACACGTCAGTGTATTCTGTTTGACTCTGCTGCTTTCTGCCGGAACCTGACTCTGCAGCACACAAACGCCACCTGGCCACTCCACCTCCCCAAGTGTCCCCACTGCCACTGCCCCCTCCTCTGCCCCCTGCAGCTGCCCACACCCGGCCCTTCTTCATTGCCTGGGGTGCTATCTCCCTCCAAGACCTATAAATAAATGTTGACTGGCTGGCTGGAAGGTTTGACTTGGCAGCCTCTGCTCTTTAGCTGGGCCCTACCCACCCCTTTGCTAACCTCTGAGGCCATGGGGGGCAGAGGAGTGCTCCTGCAAAGACCTGCAGGGGCCACAACAAGCTGCCTGCCTGCAACTGGAATAAAAGCAGAGGTTATCAGGTCCCCTTTACTGGGACCAGGCTTCTGCTTGCAGGGTGTTGGGGAGACCCTGCAGGTGGTAGGCTGGTAGCTCAAACTAAGCCAGCATCACAGCTTCTGGAATCATGATCCCATTTTTCCAGCAAGGGCTCATGGCAGGTCCCATACTCACCTGCCATTTGCCCATTCACTCTAATATTAACAGATGAGGAAATAGAAGTTCAAAGAGGTCAGGGAATTGAACCAAAGGCACAGGCTACAAAGTGGCAGGACTGGGATGAGAATTCAGGTCAGCCCAAGTCCACAGGCTAATTTCCCACCCATTCATGCTGCCGGAAGGCTGGTTCCTTCATCTGCAGGAGGCCCACAAGCTTGAACCCTGTCCAAGCAGGCAATTCAGAGGCACTGGCCACCCACCCACACTGGAGGTCAGGTGGAGAGGGGGATGGGCTAGGGGAAAGAGAGTGGAGGTCTCCACGCTGCCCCCCACTTTTCACCTTGCCCCAGGGGCATGGCATCCCCTGACCTTAGTGAGCAGACTGGCCCAGGGCACTGGATCATGTCCACACTGCGCCTTCCTGCAGAGCCAGCAGGAGCCATGTGCTGTCCTTGGGCATACACCAGCATTTCAGCAAAACACGCCCAGGCCTGGGACAGTCACAAGGAAATTCTGGAGGAGAGTGGGGGAGGGACCAGGCAGCCATGAAAGGGAAGAAGCTTTCCTGCAACAGGAGCCCACTGTGCTTCCTTCCCTCCACCCTGCAGCTGAGATGCATATTCTCTAAAACACAACTCAAGGACTAAAGGGGTTTTTTTCCTTTTTTTTTTTCCTTTTTCAGAAAGAGGCAATGGCAAAAAACTACATTTCTAGTGTCCAAGATAATTCTGGGAAGTAAACACTGTCACTTGTGAGGACACATAGCACAGGAGCACGCACACAGACACACAGACACACACACACACACACTCCCAGCTCTGCCACCACACGGCCCAAAATAGTCCACACTTCAGTCCTGGCTCTCCTGGGCTCCTGGAGAACCCGGCTGGGCACAGGGTCCTGACCTCAGACCACATGACTGTTGGGCAGGCCTCCTCCCCCAGGAGGACAAAGCGCCCCAGGGCCCCACAGCAGGGACACCTGCTCCTACAGACCCTTCCACCCCACCCAGCTGGGCCATCGCCAGGGCCCGGTCTGATGTGTCCTGACAGGACAAGGTCCAATTAGCAGAGGCCATGTCCAGTGACCCAGCGTGAGATGGGGCCCGGCGCTCCAGAGCTGTCCTGAATCTCCTCTCCCCCACGCCCTCCAAGCCTTAAATCGTTGATGTGACATCTCTAGGTGAATGACTCCCATGACAGGGCACACGCTGGAAAACATCCAGAACAACGTGCTTATAAAAGAAAGTCAAACCCTACAGCTGAAACACAAAATTGGGTTCCATCTCAACATCTGTTCCCCACTCGAATCTGAATAATCTCTCTCCAATCAAACACGCTCTCTATCCCTCCCCTTTCAACACCAAAACTGTAGTCTCCCCTAAAGATAGAAGGATGGCAACATTGTGAGACCTGATGAATAAATGGAGAAACTGAGAACGAAAGAAAGAAAATCCATCAATTGCCTTGCTCTACCCGCCGCTGGGTGTGAGGCGATAAGCTGAGGGAGACTTGGTGAGGAAGGAAAGCAAGAGCACCGGGATGCAGCTGTGGGGCAGGTGAGCAGAGTGGGGTGTCCGGGATGAGCTGGTCAGGCAGAGACACCCGCTAAGGTTGCTAGGGCATTTCTGGGAATGAGGGAAACAGCCGGGTTTCTAGCCTCCTGTTCAGTGTGTGCCATGAGGCCCACCGTGATCGAGTCTCATCTCTCTCGTAAAGCAAAACATCCAAGAAAGTCAAAGAGAGGAAGCAGTTGAACAACCTGCCAGTCTCTCAGGGATGTGGGTCACTTCTAGGCAGGCAAGGGCCCTGTGGGCTCCTCCTATAGCTTTATACTAAGTCAATTTCCATCGCTACTCTCCTCCTCACCGTCTTTTCCAACATTCAGGGAGGAAGAGAGGAAACTAACAAGCCCACACCCAACATCCATCCTGGACCACCAGCTGAGCCATTAGGGCATCTGAAGATGGGGTGAGAGAAGCCACAGGGCAAAGAGAGGCCTTGAGAAATCACCATCCCCGCCTCCTGCTCAGCGTCTGGAGCTCTGCGGGATAGAAGAAGATAGAAGCTCAGCAAATTCTACAAGAATTTAGTTGGGCCTGCCTGAGGAGTGCCAGATGAGAGATGCTGAGGAAGATAGGCGGCTCCATGTTATCTTTGCACCTGCAGGAGTAAATTCCTCCAGCTGGAAAGTGCTGTCTGGCTAGGTTTCCCGACAGTCCCTGCTGCCTCTGGACAGGCTTCCTAGGACTGCCCCTGGTTCTCTAAGCAACATCCATTTAGCCGGTATGCAGAGCCCTTCATTAATTACATCTGTGAAGTCCCTTTTACCAAGTAAGGTAATATATTCACAGGCTCCAAAAATTAGGATGTGGACACCTTTGAGGAGGGAACCCAAAGGTCGGTTCTGTTGCACAGCACCTTTGGGAACTGTCATAGCAATGGTCAGGGATTATGGCAAATAAAGTTTGCCCTATGCTCAGAATATTGAAAACATCTCATTTTGTGGCAAAAATATAAAGTGTAAAGTTCACAGTGCCTAAGAGCATGGGCATTGGAGACACAGCTCTGACTCCACCTCTCAGTGCATGAGAGCTTCTATTTCCCCAACTGTAAGTAATAACTGTGCAGGGTCCTTGTAAATTAAGGAACAAAACCTCAAGTTCACCTGGAATCCTTCACTCCGTGCCTGGCACACAGGAAATGGCAACAAATGAGCTTCCCACTAGTCCTGTTACCTGTTACTTTGCTTCTATCAGTTCCCCTCCATAAACAAACCAGCTTGACATGAACTACTTGACCGGCAACAAATACCAGCAGGCCCTGTCAGGCCCCAGGAATCAGAGAGGCCACCCAGTCCATGCCGATCGACCCCATTCATGCTGAGGCCTGTGGGCCTGCCCCAGCAGAGACACTCAGAGATCTAGACTTATGATCATAATTTCCTAATCAGGACCTGGTGCAGATACAAGAATCTCAGTTTACCTTCTGCACAAAGGAAAGTGTGGAAGCTAAGCTCTCTCCCAGAAACTCGTACTCCATTCCCCTGCATTTTTCTTTATAAACAAACACATGGTGATCAGTTTGGACTACAGGTTACAGTCAACAATTCCCCCATCATTGAATCTTTATGACTTCCCATTTTGTAGATGGGCAAACTGAGGCAGCGACTAAAGAAATAAGGATTTTATCTTAATGTGATAACCTCCAAAGTCATTTAAGTCTATCACTGAAGTATCTCAGGTGAAATTGGAAAAAAAAGTTTTAGAATTTAAATCTCCATGACTTTAGGAAAATTGCATAACATAAGTTGAGCACCTCATTCCTCATCTGTAAAAGGAAACAGGAAAATTTGCTTCTTATAATATTGGATTTATGGAGCATTTACAATCTCAGACATTGTCCTAAGCATTGTATGCATATTACTTCATTTAATCCTTACAACAATTCTGTGAAGTTGATGTTGTTACTCTTTCCATTTTGCTGAAAAGTAGGCTTGTTGAAGGTAGGGAAATTTTTGGCATCTTTGGCCCCTCACTCAAAATCCCTGCGAATGGGGAATAGAACTACAAGTATTATGCTGATAAAAAGAATTTACAGATCAGTGGAGTCTGGAATCACCCCCAAAAGGTTTTATGAAGGTAGAAATTAGAAAGTAGATAGAATTAGAGAAAGGAGGAAGGAATGAGGACAGACCTTCCCAGGGGTAAGGAAAGGTGTGAAATAACGAGAAGTTAAGGCATATAGGAGATAAAACTAGTAAGCACCTGGATAGGAGACTAAGTAAAACTGCCTTCCTGCACCTGAAGAGCTTCCTAGGATACACTGACTTGCTTTGGCAAATAGAACATAGTGGAAGTTAGCCTCAGCCAGTTCCAAGTCCTGGCCTCGAGTGGCCTCACAAGCTTTAACTCTGCTCTCCTGGAATCCTGCCTAGTTGCTTGGCATATGAACAAGTTTGGGCTAGCCTGCTGAAGGACAAGCAGAGATTGGAGCAGAGATAAGCTCTCCTGGCTGAGGCTGTTCCAAACAAGTCAGTCCCAGCCTACCCAGTAGCTAAACACAGACACGTTAGTGGGCCCAGCCAAGATCAAGAAGAACCACCCAGCTGAGCCCAATCAAACAGTCAACCCACAAATAGTAAGCAAAAGAAAAGGTTGCCACTTGAGGCCAATATGTTTTAGAGTGTTTTGGTAAGCAACAAAACTAATAGGAACCAGTATAAATATTTCATGAATAAAATATCAATTCAATCATTCAATAAGACTGAGTTAATGGGGCCTCCCCGGTGGCGCAGCGGTTGAGCGCTGGGTTGCGAAGCTGCCCGCAGCCTCTGCAGCGCCGGTTCGATCCCCGGCTGCTTCCCGGCCACCAGAGGAGGGTCCCGCATGGCGCGCAGACCTCTCCTGCCGCCCGCTGCTCCCCTCAGCAGTGTCCTTCGGTCTTTTGCCTGCTCTGCTCCCCGCTCTGGCTCTGGTGAATTCTCTCACCCTCCCGTGCTTCTGTCTGACTGTGCCCAGTGCTTGCATAAATAAATAAATAATCTTTTAAAAAAAAAAAAAAAAAAAAAAAAGACTGAGTTAATGAATGACTGCTGGAAAGCTAAAACTCTCATATGATCCTATATAGATATTTTGGTTGAAGGAATATTTTCAGATTCCTGAAATCTGCATTTAGCCCCTACTCAAGTTGGGGATTAGGTTGCCAGGTGCTTAGTAAAAAGATTCATTGTCTTTATTCTTCACATTCAACATTATTTTTCACCAAATTTAGTTAAGTGAAAAAGTAAGTTTCACATAAACTTATGATGTAGGGTGCTGTGATTAAAAAGCTAGCCTCATTTAAAGATCTGGATTCTAGACTTACTCTCCCAAAAATCATGAGATCTTGCTAATTCTCTTAATTACCTTTTCTACATCTGTAAAATAGATATTAAGAGAAAACTGCCTTTCCCTGTCAGCCTCACTGGATGTCTGTGGTCTCTGAGAGTGTGAGGCTCCTGGGTGTTCTCCACCATCAATAATTACACTTCCTCTCTAAGTACAGTTTTTTTAGTTACTGGTGGTTTTGAGGTTTTTACAAATATACCCTTTCAAGAACTCCATTTACTCCTCTTCTATCTTCCTTTTAATATTATACCTGTGGTAGATATTTTCAACAACAATAACAAAAAAAAAAAAAAAAAACAAGGTGGGAAACAGTTAAAATGATCCTTGACGGTGAAGAGAAAACTGTTGCTCAATCTAAAGAGCTGGTATTTCTGACTCTGAGCACTACATGTGACGAGGGTCAGACCCAACACCTGTCTGATTTACTCTCTGGGACCAAAGTTCCAATTAAGAACGTAGGGCCCCAAATAGGACACCCCAGGAGTGCCAGCTGTTCAGTATGCAATCTGGTGCCTCCCCCCTTCTAGTAGCTTCTGCCCAGGACTCCAAATTCTAAGCATGGCTCTTTCAGGGTCTCAGTTCTTGCTTGGACCAAGTTGTGGGATCAGTGTAACTAAGTTCTGAGCCCAAGTCTGGCACTTCAGAAAGGAAACTCTTCATTGTGGCAATTCCTTCTATGACAGAACGAGGTTGGAAGTTGTAAGAACTTCAGGACTCTCTTGGGTTATGATCCTCCCGAATAACTCCAAAAACCAAAAGTCACAGTTCTGGTGTAAGTTTCCAGTTTCCATACCCAAGCATCTCTGGAGTGTGTAGGAGGTGATACAAGACAGTCTCTGCCTACTAAGCATGATACTCTCCTCATTCTGTGCAAGATGGGACTGGACAGAGGTTGGGGTGGCCGCTACTCAAATTGGGGTATGGGACTGAAAGGGTGGGCAGTTCTGGTCCTCTCAATTCGCTGGGTCTGAATTCACAGAGTGATTTTAAGAGCCCAACTTTCCATCAATCCCTCCTCTCTGTGGTGGGTGTGGGCTGTCTGCCTACTAAGCCACCTTTCCACATCCTTCCAGTAAGATCTCCATTTTCCTCCAGGGAGCCAGCTCTTCACCTTCATCAGCTGAGTAAAATCACACCCACTTCCACCACTCAACTATCAAGACCCTGGTCAAGGAGAAAACCACCCTCCCTAGACCTTAGTGATCACTTCAAGGGTGAACACATGGCCTAAGGCAGGCAATTTTGAGCCAATCCTGGACTTTTTGAGGGAAAGAGGTGCTTCTTCCTTTTGGTATGGAAAAATTGATAAAAATGTTGACCTGAAGCTGCTGGGAGACAGCCACAAAGCAGCCTGTCTGCAAAGGAGGACAATATAAAGAAAAGCAGAACTGGAAGAGGAAGGGGAGATGGAGGGAATCCAGATGACTTTGTTGAGTCCCTGACCCCAAGTGAAGCAGATGCATTCCTGAGCTTTTAATTGCATAAGCCCATACATTCTTCTTTGTGCTTAAGTGTTTGAGTTTCTTGCCATTTGCAACCTTAAAAAAAAAAAAAAAAACCTGACTGATGCACATTCCAGAGTTTGGTTTTACTCACACACTCTATACAAGGCTGAAAAGGAGCACAGGGCCCCACCCAAACACCTCTAGGCTGCTGAACCCAAATGCTTTTGAGGCAAAGATGGTTCCCTATGGTCATCAGATGTCACATAGCAAACCTTAAAAGAGTCAGAATCAGGGAACGCTGTAGATGGCAGCTAGTGGACTGAATTCTCTAGCTCACCACAGTCCGCACCATTCCCTGTTGTCTTTACCAAGTCCATTTTTCTCACTAATTTCTCTGCCTGATCCCTTTAAGTACATAATTTACTATCCCTCATTGTACAGATGGGCAGATGAATGGAAAGATGGAAGGATCAACTGATCAACCAGTAGATGAATTAATGAAAGGTTGGTGATGGCAGACACAAAAATGATTATATCTTTGCCAATGAAGCCTGCATACAAATAGACATAAGACAAAGACTATTGCAATCAGGGAACTATTTGATAATATGAAAAAGGGAATAACCACAGACTTATTCAATGTGGTGTTGGTCTTTGGAATTATGGGGATCATTCTCTAGGTAGCACTCAGCCAGCAGTATTCTGCCTCCCAAGCCAGGGTGGTTAACACAATCCCATCAATCCTGCAATATATGGAGGAACCATTCCTGGCATTCACAGGAAGCTACGTCAGATGAAACATGGGTGCTCAGCAGCAGTCTCTCCCCAGTCCCAGCTTCTACTCAGATCTGGGCAAGTCACAGAAACAGAAAGAGTTACAGAGAATGCAGGCCCTGGGCTTGGAGTAACTGCAGGCAGATGTCCACAAATGTATCCATGAGGCTCTGGCCTTGAAACAAGGACATGAGAAGTCCAGGATGGTCCGGGAGGGAGAGTAAGTGGTTCAAAGAAATGTGGGGGGGAGGGGGATAGAAAGAGATTAGCAGTAGTGACCAGGGTCAGGCCATAATAAGGCCTCTCCCCACAGCCATCTGGTTGAAGGCATCACCATGACTTTTAGGGTGGTGCCTGGTGTTTCAAACAGAACCCACTGTGGGGGCTGTGTGCACTCACATACTGTTCACTCCTCTGTGAACGACACCACCCCTTTCATTGTGTGAAGTTGTCACAAAGTTCTGAGCAAAAAATCCTTCCAGGAATTGCTAAGGAGTAATCCCATAACCAAATGGGTTCAGTTGCCTCTTTGTTCAGGATGCAGGTGCCCACTGAGGACAGACCAAGAAGGCAGCCCCCAGGCTGAATGTGCCTGGACAAGACCTGTTCCTGTTAGGTACACCATCCCAAAGGATGCTCCACATCTTGCTGCTCCCAACAGCTAGGGAATAAAGACATAGAACAGTGGAAGAAACAGAGCAACACACATAATTACTCAGAGTATGTCAGACAGGGGTAGCTACTCAATGGTAAGAAGTACTAGCTCTCTTGGGGACAATTCTTCATGGTGGATACTATCCTGCCAGGCATCCACCTTCAGGGTTACTCTGCCCCAGAGTAACGAAAACACAAGCATGGGGTGAACTATAGAAAATATATTCCCACTGCAAGCAAAGAGAGTGACACTAACAAAAGCAGCCAGTGAGTACAGGTCCCCCCTGCTATCCAAAAGTATAGCATCCCTATGAAAATGTTCATAAACCAAATGGTATAAAGCAAAGAAGTAATGACCATTCCATTCATTTATATGGAATATTTTTGAGTGCTCCTAGACCTCAAAAGTAACCTACCAAATCATTCTAAATAGTGCATAACACCTAAAATGACTCACATATAATAAAAGCAGGAATGATGTGATAAATACACAGCCTGTGTAAAGTAGTTCTACAGAAGGGGCTTTGTGGTGACACCCTCGTTGCTTGAGGTCCGCGCTGTCTCTAGAATGGCTGCTGCAAAGCCAAGGCCAAATGCAGTATATGATTTTCACCTTTGGTTGTAAAAGCAAAAATCCTCTTCAAATTTTTTTTCTGTGATATTCTTTTTGTCAAGGTAACATCTGGCTACAACACTATAGATTTAGGGAAATAGGTTCACTCCTCTTGAGATATATTTTACCACCCCACACCCACCACTAAATTACCCATAATCCTCCACCATAGACCACTGGGCAATTGCCACCCCCAGCTCCTCCTCTAGGAACCTCAACCTACAATCAGATTTCTAGGGTTTGTTTTGGTTTGGTTGTGTCGGCTTGTTTTACTTCTGTATCGTCCACATATGAGTGGAATCGTAACGTATTTGTCTTTGTCACTTAGCATAATCACCTCCAGTTCCAACCATGATGTTGCAAATGACAAGACGTCATCTCTTTTTATAGCTAAGTAGTATTCCATTGTGCGTATCTATGCATCTTCTTTATCCTCTCATCTTTCAATGGATGCTCAGGTCATTTCCACAACTTGGCTATTGTAATGGTGCTGCAATGAATCTAAGAGTGCTTGTATTTCTTCAAATTAGTGTTTTTGCATACTTTCAATTAATACCAAGGAGCGAAATTGCTGAATCATATGGTAGATCTTGTTTCAATATTTGCAGGAACCTCAGACCATACTGCTTCTCATAGGGACTGGAACAATCTACATTCCCAACAGTATGAAGGTTCCTTTTTCTGCACACCCTCCCCAACACTTGTGTTTCTGGTTTTTTTTGATACAGGCCATTCTCTCGGATATGAGGTGGTATCTCATTGTGGTTTTGATTTGCATTTCTCCTCTTTAAATTTCTTTCAGTCATTAAAAACAAGCACTAAGTAATGTAGGTCTTTCGTAGAAATCAAGCAGTGTAAAGAGAACTTTCAAAAACCAGAGGATACCTGCACCAGTAAGCAAATGCTTCCCGTTCTGCTGCCATCAGGCACAGTTGGGTGTGCAGGACCGTCACTGTCCCTCTGGAATGGGACACTATGAAACAGACACAACACATGATCTCTGATCTCAATATGCTTATACTCCAGAGAAGCAACAGAACAGGTGAACGTATAGTCATCGTAAACTGTATGTAATCTGGGAGTCAGGAGACCTGGATTCTCCTGCTCTGTTTGATTTGGAATTGAAACCCATTTCTGAGTTTCCTGGATTTGGATTTCCTCATCTGTAAAGCAAGACCTTCTCACAGCTCGTCAGTTCTTTGAGTTCTGGTTCTGAGATTAGTCGATGTCCAAGGGTCGCCCATCGTTCACATGCTGTGCTTCTGAAGGTCACATGCGTGGGAGGACTCAGTGAGCTCCTGGTGTGGGAGCAGCGGTGCTGAGCCCCAGCTTCCGTGTCAGCACACACCTCCGGGCACAGGCCTTGCAGCAGCCCAAGCCTGAGACTCACTTTGATTGACCTCAAGGTGTTTGTTTTAACTTACCAGGAGGAAAGAATTTGGATTCTTTTTCAAATATATACAAAGGGAATGCATTTGGTTCTTTTACAGAATGTATTTTCAGATACAACGGGTGAGCAGCAAAGCTAAAGACTGTTCTTTTTTTTTTTTTTTTTTTAGATAATAAATTTTATTGTTATATTCCCCATACAATTGCAGCCCCCCCATTCTGACCCCAATCCCTCCCCTCCCGCCCCTGCCCCCCTAAAAGTGTCTCTGGTTCATATTTTTTGTTGATTTTGATTTTCACTTTCTTATAGTTATTCATTTTCCTGGTCCCTTATTTAAGTTTTCTAGATTCCTGCTATGAGTGAGACCATCCGGTATTTTTCTTTTTCTTTTTGGCTTATTTCGCTGAGCATGATCCCTTCCAGCGCCATCCATGTTGCTGCAAATTGCATGTGTTTATCTTTTTTGAATGCTGAGTAATATTCCATGGTATATATGTACCACATCTTCTTGATCCAGTCATCTATTTTTGGGCATTTGGGTTGTTTCCAAAGCTTAGCTATTGTAAACAGTGCTGCTATAAACATAGGGGTGCAGGTGTTCTTTGGAATTGATGTTTCTGTGTCCTTTGGGTAAATACCTAGGAGTGGAATTGCTGGATCATATGGAAGCTCTATGTTTAGTAGGTCCAGAAATCTCCACACAGCTTTCCACAGTGGTTGGACCAGTTTGCACTCCCACCAACAGTGCAGAAGAGTTCCTTTTTCTCCACACCCTCGCCAACATTTGTTGTTGCTAGTTTTTTTAATATGTGCCATTCTCACTGGTGTAAGATGGTATCTCATGGTAGTTTTGATTTGCATTTCCCTGATGATGACAAGTGATGTTGAACATTTTTTCATATGCCTGTTGGCCATTTGCATTTCCTCTTCAGAGAAGTTTCTTTTTAGCTCTTCTGCCCATTTTTTGACTGGATTATTTTCTTTCTTTGTGTTGAGTCTCATCAGCTCTTTGCAGATTTTTGTGATCAGTCCTTTATCATTAGTGTTGGGTGAAAAAATGTTCTCCCAGTTGGTGGGGTTTCTCTTTGTTTTTGTTATTGTCTCTTTTGCTGTGCAGAAGCTCTTTAATTTGATGTAGTCCCAGCTGTTTATCTTTGCCTTCACTATCACTGCTTTGGGTGATGTGTCTGTAAAGATGTCTTTGATGTGCAAATCACGTAGTGTTTCGCCTATATTTCCTTCTATATATTTTATGGTTTCAGGTCTTATGTCTAATTCTTTAATCCATTTTGAGTTGATTTTTGTGTATGGTGTGAGGTAGTGGTCAAGCTTCATTCTTTTGCATGTAGCGACCCAGTTTTCCCAGCACCATTTATTGAACAAACTTTCTTTGCTCCAATGCATAGTCTTTGCTCCTTTGTCAAAGATTAGTTGACCATAAATCTGTGGGTTTATTTCTGGATTTTCTATTCGATTCCATTGGTCTGTATGTCTGTTCTTGTTCCAATACCATGCAGTTTTGATGATTATGGCTTTGTAGTATAGTTTGAAGTCTGGGAGTGTGATGCCTCCATTCCCTTCTTTTTTTTTCAGGAGAGCTTTGGCTATTTGGGGTTTTTTGTGATTCCATATGAATTTCATCAATAATTGTTCTACTTCTTTGAAGAATGCCATTGAAATTTTGATTGGAATAGCATTGAATCTGTATATTGCTTTCGGAAGGATGGCCATTTTAATAATGTTTATTCTTCCAATCCATGAGCAGGGGATATCTCTCCATTTCTTTGTGTAAAGACTGTTCTTTTCTCTTGGTTAGTGTGAGTGCTATTCTTCCATGGAGATTTCTCTAGTGACCACATGCAGAGATCTTTGAGTTCTCATCTTCTGGCCTGCCTCAGCTTGATATCCTGGCCCCTGGGGACTGCCATATCCTTCAGGCCCTCAGTGCTTCAATAACTGCATCCTGTCATCCTCACCCCAGTGGAAAGGCGGGATCCATGCACCACTATCCTCCTCTTTACCCACATCCACCCCAACTTGTAAGGCTACCAGGTAAAATACAGGGCCCCCAGGTAAATTTGAGTATGAGATAAAATGTAATTTTTAGGGGCCTATCTGGTGGCGCTGGAGTTAAAGTCTCAGCTATGAAGCTTTCAGCAGCCACTGTGGCATGAGTTTGATACCCAGTCAGGGAGCTGACCCACAGCAGACCTCTCCTGTCTCACCCGCTGCTCCCCTCAGCAGTGTATTTCAGTCAATCCCCCTGTTCTGCTCCCCACTCTGTATACAGTGAATCCTCTCACCCCTGCCCCCACACCTCTGGCTTACACCCTAGTTCTTGTATGCATAAAAAAAGTCTATTTTTAAAAAATGTAATTTTTTAGTATAACATTCAACTTCCCAGACAAGTGAATGATTGGTCTTTTCTGAGAATAAAAAAAGTCCTCCTGTCCTTCAACCTTGAGCTCATAGAACCTCTGCCAGGTGGCCAGTGTCCTCTGGTGCCAATGGAGCCTGTTCTTGCCTCTTTCAGGGTGAGCGATGAAGGTCACAGCTTCTGATACTCAAGGTAACAAGGAGCTTATGCTGAATGGATGATTGAATGAATGAATGTCTACATTATCCACGATGTCCCAGGAAGTATCATGAGCTTTGGGGTACAAAGGTCTCTAAACCACTCAAATGAGGAACATTTGACAAGGTGGCCTCCAAGGTCATCTGCAATACTGTCAGGCAATAACATCACTGTAAGACTCTAAATACTTCATTCAACATCTTTGATCAGTACCTCTGGCTGGTGTCTCCAGACTGGCCATAACCCCAAGAGGGAACGAGGTCTAGAAGCCCACAGAGGAACACAGTGAGGAACATGAGGCACAAATAATAGGGGAACCGGGCAGAGGTGGGTGAGGATCCAAAGAAGGAAGCAGAAAAACGATTTAAGATGAAGCATGGCCAGCCAGGACACACACAAACACAAAGCTCCTCCTTCCAGACCCACACACGGCACCCCCCGCCAGCCCCATCCCCTCATTCTGTGACAGTGCTTCTTTGTGGGCTAGAACAATAGGTACATTATGCCAACCTATAATTATCCTAGGAGAAGCCATAGTGAAGTCAAGGCATTACGTGAACCCTGGAATACTGGATACCACCCCATAAGAACAACAACAAAACAACAACAATCCACAAAATCTCTAATTTAAATAAGCATTAAAAGCTGCCCAAGCCAGTATCCCTTCACATTTATAGAAGGGTGGGATTTTTTTTTTTTTCTTTTCACATGATTATTTAAGTACAAGGCCTTCTTTCATTGGGAGTGATAGAGTATTGGGGGGTTGAGATGCTGTATCTTTTTTCAATAAGGAGGGAGAAAGTAGAAATGGCAGGGAGCATGAGAAAGCGCAGGGGCCGGGCTAGGACCCACAGGAGTGTCTCGAAGGTAGCTGAATTTGATTCTACTTAGCGAGCCCATTTCATTAATAAAAAGATTCCCTTTTCTCTACTTCAAAGAGTCTCTCTTTACCTAAGCAGGCTTAGTGATCTCTAAAAATGGTTCCCTACGCACCTGACCCAGGAAACCCTACAAAGTCACGCAAATCAAGAGGTTCAAGTCTTTGCGTCCATTTTAAGAACACTCCCGAAGCTGCCCAGGTGATAGAGGGCATGCATATCCAAAGAGGCACCAAGTAAGGGGAGAATGTCACTATGTGTGCCATTCTGTTGTTCCAATGGTGGAGTTGGTAGGTGTGCCAGGCCAAAGAGAGGGGCTGAACGCAGGATTGGGCCCCCAAAAAGAATGTTGAATCTTTACTGCACATGCTTAAAAATGCAGAGAGTAATGACAAACTGTAGATTCTCTGGTCATTGAGCACATCCTGGGGAACCAACCTCCAAAATGTGTCAAAGAACTGTCACAGCTCATGTTTGGAGGAACCCTTTCATGAGCTCCCCCTACACCTCAAGATGATCCTTGCTGAAAAGATTGTTTCTACACCAGAAGACGAGGTTGCACAGAAGAAAGCAATATCCCAGAAGAAACCAAAGAGGGCCTCCCCTTGTGGCGCAGGTGGTTAAGCGTCACGCTGTGAAGCTGTCCGCAGCCTGTGCAGCGCCAGTTCGATCATGGCCGGCCGGCAAGGGTCCCACATGGCACGGCAGACCTCTCCTGTCTCGCTCACTGCTCCCCTCAGCAGTGTATTTTAGGCAGTCTGCCTCTTCTGTTCCCCGCTCTGTCTCTGGGGAATCCTCTCACCCTCCCACACATCTGGCCTGTACCCCGGGGTTCTTGTATAAATAAATAAATCTTAAAAAAAAAAAGAAAGAAACAAAAATCTATAGCCCCAGAATAAGTTCAGCATAAAATAAATGGAAATAAGAGTGAAAAAAAAAAAGTAAGAAAGAAACTGGTCTCCAGGGACATTAGTATAAAATCCACAGGACCCTGGGTGGTATCGTGGAAAAAGACAGTGGCAAAAAAATTAGAATAGCAGAATTCTCATCTCTCTGCCATCATTAGCTATTTCTTTGGTTTACCCAATAAACACACATTCCGTATCTGCCACATGCAAGGCATTGAGCCGGGCAACTGAGGGAAATAACAATGAAATAACCGCTTTCCTCTCTGAGCATCTCTGAGTTTCCTTCTAGCAGCCCTGGAGACATGTGCTTCTAAATTCAAGGTACAGACCCAGTCTCGCCTGGGACCTGCCTGCACAGGTCTTCACGGAGGAAGGAGAGATGTGCTGTCTCCACAACGGAGAAGCCTGAACTCACAGAGCGAAGGAAAAGAAGATGCATGTGTGAGCAGAGTCATATGGAAACCAGCACTGTCTTTCAAACATGTCTCTAGATTCTAAGAGAAAAATCTCTCTTCCTTCTAATGGGGATCCCACCTCTCAAACTATAGCCCCAGAAGTTCCACCTCTTCCAGGCTCAGGTCACAGCATCTTCCCTCTCAGCCACCAATACACTTCTAGGCTTCCTTTCCCTCCACCTTCTTCAAATACAAACCTAGGACCACAAGATTATTCTTTTGTATCATCAGAGGCCCTTTCTAGCAATGATTCAAACTCCTTTCATTCACAGAAAAGCTCCTCAAATTTATGAGTCTCATGTGTCCATTCCCCTCAGCTTGTAACTAATCTTCCTGAGAAGCTACTTTTGGGTAGTAACTAATTTCCTCCTTTTCTCACCAAATCTAATGGCCATCTCTTGGCCATCACACTGCTTGACCAACATTGGCCAGGAGTAACCATGTATTCCATGAAACTCTCAGAAACTTGATTCTGCTTGTGCGTTTTGTTCCCTCCACTAAAGTTCCTTGCATCCATCCTGCACCGGTGGGGCTTGGGGAGAGGGAGAAAGACAATGAATAAGACTCAGTCCTACCCCTCACTTAACCCCTCCCTCTCTCAACCCCTCCCTCTCTAGTCCATTCTCACCTAATACTCAGTCCCCTTGCAAGAACAAAGGTCAGTCCTGCGCATTTTGGAAAAGCATTTTAAACTGTAATTGTTTCTTTCACTGGGAAGGAAGAGCGCCTCACCTTGCAACCAACAGCATTCTAGAAGCATGGAAAACATCTAATGGAAGTACAGTTGATCCCATCCATAGGTTGTAGGAAACCAACCCCTGGGACAGTTGAAAATTAATATAAAACTTTTTTGACTCCTCCAAAACTTAACTACTAGTCGCTTGCTGGTGCCGGGAAGCTGTACCAATGTTTATGTTTAAACAGTGGGTTAACACATTTTTTTTACAATTTATGTATTTTATACTTTTGTATGTCTTATGTATTACATACTTACCGTAAAGTAAGCAAAAGAAAGTCATAAGGAAGAAAAATGCACGTACAGCATTGCTTATTGACAGAGTCAGTTTACAGCACCTGTTTACAAGAAAATCCAAGGTTGAACCTGTGCAGTGGGTCAAGGAGCACCTGCACCACAAATGACTCCTGAAATGGACCATGATTTCTTGTCATTACCACCCCAGGCTCCCCACTCTGCCTCTCTCCCCCGTAGCACTTTGCTTGTGTTCCTTACCACACAGTTAATGGTGTCAGTTGTGAGTCCGAGAGAATGTAGAAGAGATTGGCTCCTCTTTACTTCCCATGCTGCCCAGTGCAAAAAGGTAGCAAGAGCAGGGATAAATTTAGCACAAAATCTCACCTCTAAGCTGTTCCTCAGGATGATGTGTCCCTTTAGAAGCCTATCCCCAGGTTTATTTCTCCTGTGACCCAGGGGAGGGCTTGACTACCTGGTGGGCCCAGGAGATGAGTGTTGTCTGACCTCAGGCATTTCAGAGCCCACTTTTGTTCCACACAAAAATATCCAGGCAGACCCACAAGCTGGGACGTCCATGGCCCTTGCAGCAAATACTTCATCTATCCAGACACAACTAAATGAGTTTGTGTCACTTAGTAATTCTGCAATTGCTTTATTTACTCACTGCGTGCCCCTGGGCAGACTCCTTAGACTATTTGTTCCTGTTTTCCCATCATAAAATAAGGATTAAAACACCTGTCTCAGGATTATTGTGAGGATTTGACAAGCAAGCACTAGGGAAGGTGCCTGACGATGTGTTTAACACGTAGCAGAGGCTCAATAAACACCCTCTCATCCTCACTACAAGTGACTCCAACCTAATGATGGGGCCCACTTTGTTGTGGCTAGCTTTGGCAGAAGGCCTTTCAACAATGCCTAAAAATCAAACCACTGAACTTTCAGATTTTAAAAAAGACCAGGTTAAGTGAGAAACTGCCATGCTCCCTCCTTCTCTGAGGTCACCACATCCTGATAAACTCAGAGATGGGGGAAGGGAGTTGGGAGTGGGGTAAAAGTCTGAGGCAGAGTGAGAACAGGAAAAGGGAGTATTAAAGATGGACAAGGGTCTGGAAGGGGGAGATCAGAATTGGAGTAGAGTAAGGATCAGAAAGCAGCAGAAAAAAAGATGAAATTTAGGATTATCTGACTGCTGCTCATATCCATCAATTTATTTTTCACCATCTACCCTGCCCCTGCATCATCAAAGCATCCTGCTTCATAAAGCAGGAGTAGCGGGGCCAGAGGAAGAAGAAACCTAAAGCCAGTGAGCATTATTAAACAAATAAGACATTTTGAAGACAAATAGTAAAAGTCACTCTACTGGTCAAATTCGCTGGTCCTCTTCCACAAATGGGGTTGGCCAGAAGGTTCTAGTAACCAGCTCAGTATGCAGGACATAAAATGCCTGGTGAATTTTTCATTCCAAGGACAGGAGTTTTCCAAATTAAAATTTTAATAGTGTGTGAAAATAGTTCACCATTTACTTTTAGGATGAGGTAGTGTTTAGAATGTCAGCCTGGATATCCAAGCCAGCACTTTTAAGGATGCTGTCTATTCTGGCAGGAGGAGGGGAGAGTCAGCTTGTTGCTTCTCTCCAGATCCCTGAGACCCTGAACCCAGAAAGAGAGAAGGGATCTGAACAGCTTTTCCTAACAGGAAGCCAGCCAGAGGTCTCTGGGCTTACAGGATATACGTTCTGTTCCTGAAGCCGTGACTTAGATTCGGAAGCTCAGGAATAATCCTGTTGATGTGGGTTCCAGCCCCAGCCACAACACCAACTCGCTGTGCAAACTCTGGCAAATGATTTCCCCTCTCCAAGCCTCCTCTTGCTCACCTGGTCCTTCTAGATAAGCTTACCTTGGCAGTGCCTTTCCTTCCTTCATCAGGAAATGTTCACTGAGCGCCTACCACATGTGAGCACTCTCCTCAACTCTGAAGCCTGGCAGTTCCTGCTTTCATGGCACTGACACTCTATCTCCAATGTCCTAGGGCTCCTGAGAAACCATAAAGACCCCACCCTGCATGAGGTGCCTATATAGTTCAGAAAAGAGATGGGCATGGGCTCCGTGGCTAGAAGTTAAAGCTGTGGGCCAGGGCCACCCTGGTGGTGCAGCGGGTTGAATGCAGCGCTGTGAAGCTGTCTGCAGTCTCTGCAGCGTGGGTTCAATTCCGGGCCAGCCAGGGAGATACCCACATGGCGCAGCAGACCTCTCCTGTCTCACCTGCTGCTCCCTTCAGCAGTGTTTTCAGTCAATCTTCCTGTTCTGCTCCCCACTCTGTCTCTGGTGAATCCTCTCACCTCCCAGAACTCTGGCCTGTACCCCAGTTCTTGTATAAATAACTATATCTTAAAAAAAAAAAAGCTGTGGGCCAGTAACTGCTACCCAGTCAGTAAAAGGGACAACAGTACTTCTTGCTTCAGATTTCTAACATGGTGGAATGTACTCGATGTCTGATTTGTGTGTGTGTGTGTTTCGGTGATGTTTTTACCTGAGGAGAGGGTACAAAATAGCCCTGCAGAGCCAGGAGAGAGGGAACAGGGTTGAGGAAAGCAGAACTACAGTGGAAGACAAAGCAAGAGGGTGGCTGAATAGTTCTAAATGGGGGGCCCTCGGGAGGAGCCAGCACTTAAGCCAGGGTCACTCCAGAACAGTCACTCCTTTCAGAGGGAAACTTCAATGTCATCACCAAACAGGGGTCAGGCCTGCCCAGCTCTGGCCTGGCTACTCCATGATGATGCCTGACGGCCCCTGAATGAGGGCTTCGGGGTGGAAAGCAGCAGTGAGCTCCAGAAAGTGAGAAGCGACAGAGGCCAGCAAGGGCTGCCCTCTCCTGACCCCTGTGCAACCTGGTTGCCCTGCTACCACCCAAACCTCCACAGGGCCTCACTACACGCAGGAGAGAAGAAGGGGCGGCGGCGTACAGATGTGCTGCGGTGCACACGCGCCCCGTCTGGGGCAAATGGCAGGTCTCGGCAGCCGGGTGGAATGGAAAGGGAAGAAAGCACTGGGGGACATAGCCCGGGTGGTGACCATGGGTACAAGACTCTCCGGGGAGTGCTCCTGGAATGTAGGTTCTGGCCCCACCCGCTCTCTTCTGACTCATTGACCAGGGGGTTCAGAACCCGACTTCTCCCTCAGGTCCCTGTGATTTTAATGCCAGCAGACCATTGCCCACCTGTAGCGGCAGGATGACCCGGGGCAGGATCTCTATGATCCGAGCAGACAGGTGAAGGAGGAGTCCTGGAGCCCTTGGTGGCTTTTGCAGGCTTCTATTGGGATTTACCAGTACATGGCCAGCAAGGGGTACCAGGGGGCCAGGAAGCTGGCAGGCCTCCCAGCCCCCATCAAGTCGTCACACTTTCTGGGCTCTCCGGCCTTCTCTTGTGGCCTCTGCTTCTCTTTCACTCTTTTCACTCTGTGGTTCCTGGTAGTTCTGTCCTCTGGCATCCCCTGATGCTGCCCTTATAAGCCTCATCTCAGCCCAGGTGAATCCCACTACGTATGCCCACACCCTACTCCAGGTGCCCGCCATCAGGCATGCATTCAGGACCGCAGGGATCCATCATCTATCCTAATGGCGAGAGGGCAGAAAAGCCTGACAATTACTTACCCTACACCACCCTTTGAGGCACTCTATGGACATGAGAATAGGACTTGACAGGCTAGAAACAGGAAGTCAGTCCCTTGCTAGCTGAGTGACCTCAACAGCCCACCTGTAAAATGAAGATGATGTAGTACCTGCCCCTTAGGAATATCAAGAGGGATAGATGAGAAGAAGGATGCAAGTACTTAATATCGTGCCTGGTATATGTTAAGAATTCAGTAAATTCCCCTCTTTTATAAATGCCTTTCTCCTGGCCAGCCCTCCCCAAATTGAAGCATGTCATAGGAAGATGCAGAAGGCGAGACCGAGGTACCCCTGAACCTTCCAAAGAGCTGCAGCCCTCAAGTGCAGGAAATTTGCCCAGGATCCCACAGACTCAGAATGTGCTTGCACAAGTACCTCGGGATAAGGGGGTACACATGGAAAGGGGCATTCCCCCCATCTGAGATATGCTCTGGAAGGAGACTGTGACAGGAGAAAAAGGATGGGGAGCGGAAGAGAATGTGAAACCACATTTACCCGGGGGTTTCCTGTCTTGGCAACTATGTTCCCAAGCTTCAGTGTTGAGTCAGGGTCAATCCAGAACGTTCACTCCCTTTCAGACCCACCAGGTGGACCCTGCATGTAGGGAGTTAGTGGCTTGAGGGGAACAATGGGCATGAAAAGGAAGAGGGTGTGAAGAGTCAGAACAGCTGCTACATTTGCATCTAAAACATGAACGGATTCTATTTAATAGGACCTAACAAGTAAAAGTAATGCTTGCATAGACCCCCCCCCTCAAAAAAAAAATCCAGGAAGGTAGTAGAAAATGGGGTCCTTCACCCAGCAACGGCCTGTATCTGCATCAAAATTCTTTTTCCTGGCTGGTCTGGCATTCTGCCTTGGCCTTCCCCACCCACGGCTGGCCCCAGGGCTCAGAAGACCCCTGTCTACATATTTAGAAATAGTCTTCGAAGATGTAATTATTAATAGATAGAATTAGGTCACTAGGGTGGGCCCTAATCCAATCTGACTTCTGGTCCTTACAAAAGGGGAAATCTGGACACAAGGAAAGCAGCATGTGAAGATGAAGGCAGGGACAGGGGCCAAGGAGCACCAAAGGTCACCAGCCAACCCCCAGCAGCATAGACAAACCTGGAAAAGATTCTCCACTCATAGCCCTCACAGGGAACCAACTCTGATCTCGGGCTTTAGGCCCTCGGAACTGTGGGCCAAAAATGTCTGTCGTTTCAACCACCCAGTCTACGGCACTTGCCACAGCAGCCCTAGAAACAAATATTCCCACAGCCTTACTTTGCTTCATCGCCCTGATCACCAGTGGAGCAAATGAGAAACTTCCAGAAAGTCATTGTATTTACTTTTCTATGCAACGAACCAGAGAGATATCATGGAAGTATATAAAGACAAACGAAACATAGTCCCCACCCTGTAGCTGCTCACAGGTATGCCAATGTTTGGCACTTTGCAGCTTACAAAACTCACATATGTGGTCTCTTGTGGACCCCCGACCTTATACTGTGGTGGAAAGGGGGGCTGTGGGAGCCCCACTTGGAAGATTGGTGACTTATCCCAGAGCCCACAGCTGCTAAGTGGCAGAAAGCAACTGCAGCAAGGTCTTCCGAGATCAAGACGACGTTTGGTGTTTGTCTCCCTTATTCGGTGTCGCTGCCTCTCTGGCAATCTGGCAGCCACCAGCATGCAGAAACCGCTACGCTGAGGCAAATGGAAATAAGCTGCTAGAATTCAAGATCTGTCCCAAGCACATGCCAGAAGGCAAGAAGGGAGGCCAGCAGGGCAGGATAGAGATTGTCCCCTCATCTGCCTGTCTCAGGCCCCTCACTCACTGCAGCTGTACCCATCACCCCTCCCCACGCCCACCTAAAGCCCCCAGCCACTTCTATCTCACAGGCCAGGCCGGTTCCTGGTAACCGTGCCATCCGGTGTTGTCAAAATAGCAAGCAGCTGGTTAGAATTCCAGAATGAAATCTATTCTATGTGCCTCAGCAGCCTCCTAAATGACTGCAACTGTGGCAGCTAAACCCGCTAATGTGCTAAGCATTTCTGGCTGGGCCAGGAGGCAGGGCTGGTATTTTGGGAGCCGGGAGGAGCTTGGAGGCATCATCCTTGGCAAGTTGGGGAATGAGGTGGAGGCAAGGAGAACCAACCCACAACGCTTCCCATGAAGTCACCCACAGCCTCCTGAGCTGCACCTCAGGATTTCTAGAGCAATGCTGGTGTGCAGAGGGTGCTTAGCCTGGCGGGCTGGGCTGGTGGGTGGGCACAGAGAACTTGCAGGCTAGGCAAGGAGTTCACAAGCAGCAGGGAGAGAGGCCTCTAAAAGGCAAGTTATGGTGGATACTTTTTCTGCTGATGCAGAGCAGTGTGTAGTGCTGTCCACGAGGTTGGGCAGCCAGGGCCTGGCCCTATCTCTGTTTGCCTCTGAGTTGGCAGAGGCAGGGCCCGTGGTGACCAAACAAAGGACAAAAAGCCAAATGCCCAGAAGCCAGCAGGCAAGACTCCAAGAGGGTCTAAGGATGAGGGCACTTTCGAGTGGTCAGGGCCCTCGAGGGCATGGAATCGGGTCAGGGACGAAGGATCTGTCACACAGGGTGCCCGCTGGCCTCCCGGCCTCTCTCTGTCTCCTCCACAGTATTCTTGCTTTTCAGGGGTTCCTTTGAAAAAATTTCAAAATGTGAAACCTGGAAGGGAAGCAAACCCCCACATCCGGGATCAAAACAAGATCCGGGCCTTCCTTTATCCCTGGAACACTCAACTCCACTCATACTTACAAACCAGAGGATATGGCAGTAGCCTTGGAGGGGAGAGGCTGGGAGCCAAAATGAGAGATGGGTGAAGAGTTCTCCCCTGGGAGTCACTGGTGACAGGAAGTGGTGAGTGACAAGGCAGTGAGCGCAGGTGAGAGAGACATGGGGTCATTCTGGGAACACATAAGCCAGAAAAACCCTGACAGGATTCAATCTAGAGGGAAAAAATCCCAACTGATAGAAACTGCTGAGAGCTTGCAGTTTTTAAAGCCCTTCCAGCAAAAGGATCTGTGGAAGCTTTGCAAACTCTGACCACGCAGCCAGCCAGCCGCAGCCCAGCCCACAGCACTAAGAGTGTTTTTGCTAAATCAGAACAAGCCCACTCACAAGTATCTTGTCCCGACCTCCCCCTGGCATCCTTTCCTTTCCTGCCTGTGTGCCTGCTTTCCTCAGAAATTAAGTTTTCTCATAGTAGAGGGAGAGAGTGCTGCAGGGGCCAGGGGAGCCAGCAGCCCGACTCCAATCTCAGCTCCTCCACTCACAGGCAGCTGACCCTGGGCAAGGCGTTTAACCTTTATGAATCTCATTTCTTAATCTGCAAAACTAAAAATGAAGCTGCAGTGTAGAGATGGTGGGAGAACTAATGAGATCATGTATTCAGGGTGCCAAGCACAGAGCCACAGGGCTGCCCCCCCTCTTCCCACCTTCTTCTCCAGGGCCCTGGAGCCCCCCATTCAATGGGGAGAGGGCACAGGTCAGTGGGAGTTTAATTTAAAAGCTGGGGAGGCAAAGGCCTCCTTATATAAAACAACCAGTTGTGAGTTTAATCGAACCCCTCTGACCCGGAACATCATTTCCCGTCCGCCCTACCCACAGACCCCCATCTCCACCCTCAAAGTTCTTGCTATAGACTTATTTCATCAGGATCACTGCATTTTACAGCTCCATGTAGGTGCCATCCACATTCTCTTATAGGTGCCCTGCAGGGAGCACCCTTGAATACAAAGTCCTCTGAACAGTGCCCCTGAAGATTGCTGGTGTTGCAGCCCTACTAAAGCCCTTTCTTAGCATTACCTTCTCAGGGAGACTTTTCTGAGGCTTCCCAGGGTCCCTTCTCTTCCTTAAACACCAACAGCAGTTCATCTGTACTTTTTAGGGGCCTCATCAAAGTCTGCTTTTATTGGAGAGGGAGTGTGTGTGGGAGGGGGGTTGTGTGTGTGTGGGGGGGGGTGTGTGTGTGGAGGGTGTGTGTGATTCCAGCAGTGCTTAACTTACCTCTCTGCTCTTAGCCGTCCCTAACACAATGCTAATTCAGTTTGTGAGGCCAGCATTACCCTAGGTGTCCCCTGATTTCCCAGACAGGCTTCATCTCCTCCACAGTATTCACACCAGCCAAAGATATTAACACCAAAAAAATTTTTAATTTTAAAAAACTTAACTCTTACTTCATACCCTATATATTAACTCAAAATAGATCATAGAGCTAAATGGAAGGGCAAAAACTTTACAGCATCTAGAACACTTGGAAGAAAATCTTTGTGACCTTGGATTGAACAAAGACTTCTTAGATAGGACACAAAAAGCATCAGCCTTAAAAGAAAAAAAAAAATGGTATATTGGATGTGGTCAAAATTTAAAACATGCTCTTTGAAAGGCACTAATACAAAAATAAAAATACAAGCCACAGAGTGGACGAAAATATTTGCAAAACATATATCTGTAGTCAGAATATATAAAGAACTCTTAAAACTCAATAATAAGAAAACAAATGACCCAATTTTTTTAAGTGGTCTAAAGAACTGAACAGACATTTCACAAAAGAGGCAATACAGATGGCCAAAAAGCCTGTGAAAAAATGTTCAACATCATTAGTCATCAGGAAAATGCAATTAAAATCACAATGAGATGCCACTAAACATCTATTATAATGACCAAAATTAAAAAGACTGACAATGCCAAGCGCTGGCAAGGATATAGAGTATCCTTGGAACTCTCATGCACTGTTGGTGGGATGAGTACAGCCACTTTGGAAAGCAGTTTCTTATAAAGTTAAATATACACTTAAGACCCAGCAATCATATGCCTAGGCATTTAGCCAAGTAAAATGAAAACATATGTCCACACAGAGACCTATATATATGAATGCTCAGAGCAGCTTCATTCATAATAGCCGAATGTTAATCAATTGGTAAATGAATTGGTCCAGCCACTTGATGGAATGCATCTGTACACACAATAACATGGGTGAATGTTAATGTATTAGATTACTTTTGTTTCACTGGTGTAAATTACCACAAGGTTGGTGGCTTAAAACAACGCAAATTTATTATCATTCTGGAAGTCAGAAGTCCAAACTCAGTTTCACTGGGCTAATGTCAAGGAGTCAGCAAGAAGGGTTCTAGCTGGAGGTTCTGAGGAAAAAAAAACCTGTTTCCTTATTCTTTTCAGCTTCAACAGACCATCTATATTCCTTGGCTTGTGTTCCTTCCTCAAAGTCAGTAGTGTAGTTACATTAAGTTTCAGGGATTTATCAGTAGTTATGTATTTCCAAGTATATAATGTGACATTTCAAAGATGAGGAAACTTAGGGTCAGAGAAATCAACTATCTCACCCCACATCCCGGATATGGTGAAAATCATATTCAAACCCAAGACTGCTGAATGCAAATTCAGAGTTGTTCCCAGCATATGTAAGTCCTCATTCCTCCCACCTTGACCTTCAAGTCCTCCATCCTTGGAAGCTAGTTGAGCATCTTCAATCCAATTCAGAGCCCTTAGCCCCTCTCCACTCTGGGAAGCGAGTACTAGAGGTTGGCGCCTGAGGTCACCCAGACATCCTGCCAGCTTGCCCTCCCTCTCTGGAGGAGATGGCCCTGCCTCTGGTCATCTCAGCAGCAGCTCTTGCCAGGAATCAGTATGACACTGTCCTCCCCATCTCTCTGCTCTTGGAGCCCAACCTCAGTTTGATGAGATTAGACCCTTAATAAGATTGATATTTGCATCCTGTTTCATATTGGGTTGTCGAAAAAGTCACGATGCATTTTTGCTTGAAAAACATTAAAAAATACATCATGACTTTTCTGACAACCCAGTATTTGTTAGCACTCTGTCATGTTAGGTTATTTTATCTGGCCTTCTCCCATTGTATGAGGCTAATGGGCAGCCCATTCAACAGACAAGAAAGTTGAGAAAAAACGGTGGGAGTAGGCTGGCCACACTCACACAGCAAGTGGGTAAAAGCCAAGATCAGAATCTGCTCCAGGCTTCCCCTCCCCACACCACAAGTGCCTTTCACCTCAAAGAAGTTGGGCAAACCTCCCTAACTAGCTGAGCCTCACCTTCCTCATCTGTAGAGTGAAAATGGGGTAATCTCTGACCTGCCTACCACACCATGCATACATGGGGGATAGAGAGGGAAAGGTATGTAAAAGCCAATCAGAAACTTTAAAATGTACAAAATATAAGGAACCATTCTGATTACATTCTCAAGGAATGTCACAATTTTCCTCTAAAAGTTTCTTTTAAGGTTTCAGTTGTCCTAAAGTTCCGCTTCTGCTCCCATTTTCTTTATTTCTGGTTAAAGTAGAGAAGTTCCACCCTCCATCTCAAGGTCAACATTTATACATTCTTCCATCTTTACCCTGTCTGAAATCAAGAACTGGCCATCCCTACCATCTACCCACATCCCATCCTCTCTGCCACATCAGTTCCTCTTTAAGGCTAGAAATTTCCAGTTCCCATTTTCAGTCCGCATTGCTCTTCCCCAGTCAGAGCCAATCTAATAATGCTGAAGCACCAAAGTCACATCTCTCAGTGACTAAGGACCCCCAAGTGGGCAGAGTTCAGGGCTCCTCCAGCCAGCTTCCAGCATATCACCCACAACCACCCCTGTGACCCCATGCAAATCCAAGTGGCTCCCATTTCTCTAAAACTCTATAGTTTTCTCCCTGCTAGGTACTCCCTTTAGGAAAGGCTGGGAGGGACAGTTTGGGGGGAGAGGGAGTCAAGAGATCAAATTAGTCCCTCAGCTCTTAACATAAACCTAAACATAATCCAAGCAAACCAAAGAGTTGAAGTTTTAAAAAAAGAAAAAAGCCCTAAAGTAATATTAATAACAATAATCCAGGAAATAGCTATCTGATAACTGAGTATGGGGTGAGGCTGAGGGAGGGTTAAATAACAATGGAATATATCAGCAGACTTAAAAAAGGAATAATACTGTCTTCTTATTTTTACTTACTTTAACTGGTTATCAATATTAAAAATAAATCAAATTTGACCTCACAAAAATAATTCCACATGGATCACAGTATTTGACACTAAATTATGAAACTTCCAGAAGAAAATGGGAATATGTCCATGACCCTTAGGCAGGCAAAGAGTCTTAGGACACCAAAAATAAGAACCACAAAGGGAAGAATTAAACTGGACTTCCAAAAATTTCTGCTCTTCAAAAGACCTTGTTAGGGCCTCCCTGGTGGTGCAAGGGGTTAAGATGCAACCTATAAAGCTATCAGCAGTCACTGCAGCATGAGTTCGCTCCCCGGGGAAGGGAGCTACCCACATGGCGCAACAGACCTCTCCTGTCTCACCTGCTGCTCCCTTCAGCAGTGTATTTCAGCCAATCCACCTGTTCTGTTCCCCACTCTGTCTCTGGTGAATCCTGTCACCCCCCACACCTCTGGCCTGTATCCCAGCTCTTTTATGCATAAATAAATAAATCTTTAAAAAAAATACTCACAGTGAGTATACATATCTAGCAAAAAAATGAAAGACACCAATTTCAAAGGATATAGGTACTCCTACATTCATTGCTGCACTATTTACAATAGCCATGTTATGGAAACAACCTAAGTGCACCATGACAGATGAGTGAATAAAGAAAATGTGAGATGGATGGATGGCTGGACGGATGGATGGATGGATGGGTCAATAGATAGATAGATATATAGATAGGCAGACAGACAGACAGATGGATAATGGAATACTACTTAGCCATAAAAAGATGAAATCTTGCCATTTATGATAATATGGATGGAACTAGAGGGGCTTATGCTAAGTGAAATAAGTCCTAAAGAGAAAGACAAACACCAAGTAATTTCATTCATATGTGGAATATAGAGAAATAAAACAAAGGAACATGTAAAACTAAACCCTATACAAAACCTAGAAATCTAATTGCAGAAGTGCGGCTACCAGAGACAGAGAGCAGAGTGAGGAGCAAAGTGGGACAGAAGCCAAATGAACAGTGCTGGAGGATTATGGATGCTTTGGCGATGGGCATGGTGGTAACAAAGATTTGAAGAGGTGTGACCCGTTACCTCTAAATCATACACAGGGCTAAAAACTATCCTTACCTCAATTTAAAAAAAATACAATTTTCAGAAATAAACAATGCATGATTAATGCCACGGAATCACACACTTAAAGTATTCAAATGGCATCATATGTGTGAGTGTGTGTGTATACATATCTATATACAATTTTATAAAAAAGACTGGAGAAGATGAGGAGGCAAGCTGCAGACTAAAAATGTTCATGAGACATACATGTGACAAAGAATCTATGTCCAACACCCTCACGATGCAAGTAATCAGAAGACAATAATCCATTTTTCAAATGGGTGAAGACTTGAACCGTCTCTTCGCAAAATAATACAAAAGGACAGTTGCTAAGCCCATGAAAATGTGTTCAGTATCACTAGTCATCAGTGAAAGGTAGGCTAGAACTAGGAGACACCTCTCACATCCACTGAAGTGGTTAGAATTTAAAAGGTTGATAATACCAAGTGCCAGTAAGGATGTGTAGCAATCTAAATGCTTTGATATTGCTGATGGGAATATTAAATGGCCCATTGGAAAAGCACTGCAATTGCTTATAAAGAAACACACTCTTGCCATATGACTATTTGCCCAAGAGAAATGGGGAAAAAATTATGTCCACAAAAAAGATTTATCCACAGATGTTCATAGCAGCTTCATTCACACTCACCAAAAACTATTTGCGCTTGGGAAATCACCCAAATACACATGAACTAGTGAATGGATAAAAAAAAAATTGTGGTGTGTTCATATAATGAAATACTCTCAGGAATAAAGAGGAACAAACTATTGCTAAGTATAACAATATGGACAAATCTTATTTTTAAAAAGGCTTAATAATATAGATTCAAAAGAGTACACACTGTATGATTCTATTTATATGAAATTTTAGAACCAGCAAAACTAATCTATAGTGACAGAAAGCAGATCAATGGTTGCTTGGGGCCAAAGCTGGGTTGGATTGCAGACCTACAAAGGAAATTTGGGGAATGATTAAAATATTCTCCTGTGCTTGTCATCACAGAGGTATATAGATCTGTCAAAACCTACAGTACTGTATACTTAAAAAGAACTTTTTATAAATCAAACCACAAACTGGTGAAAATGTTTATGACAGTTACAAAAGTCAATATCCTCAATATATGAATGTGCCCATACAAGTTGATACAAAAAGCATTAAGACCTTAATAGATAAAAGGCCAAAAGACACAGAAAGCTCACAAAAGAGTAAGTAAGAATAGCTAATAATCAATGTTAAAAGGATGAAAGGCCATATTTCACATGCCAAATTAGCAAAGTTTTTGGTTTTAATAATGCTAGTATTGGGGCCTTCCTGGTGGCTCAAGCGGTTAAGTCTCAGCACTATGAAGCAATCTGCAGCCTCTGCAACATGAGTTTGATCCCTGGCCTGGGAGCTACCCACATGGCTCAGCAGACCTCTCCTGTTCTGCCCGCTGCTCCCCTCAGCAGTGTATTTCAGTGTATTTCAGTCAATCTGCCTGTTCTCCCCACTCTGTCTCTGGCGAATCTGCTCACCTCTCTGCACCTCTGGCCTACACCCCAGCTCTTGTATGCATAAATAAATAAATAAATCTTTAAATAATAAATAATAAATAAATAAATATTTAAATGATAATAAATAATAAATTTAAATGATAATGAATAAATGAATTTAAAAAATAAATAAATCATTAATAATTATTATTATAATAAATGCTAGTATTATTGGGCAAGATGGGCACTCTGCTGGTGAAAATAAAAATTAGTGAATTTCTGGAACATAATTTGGCAATCAGGGTCCAGAACCTTAACAATTTCCAAACTATTTAAGCTACTTCTACGAACCTACACTAAAGAATAACCAATGAAAAGGAATCAAAATCAGTGATCTATATGCAAGAATTTTCATTAGGACAAGCCATCAGACTGAGTAAATATTGATACATTCAATATGATGGAATAGCAAATATTTGTCCATGGTAGGAATTTAACAAATATTTCTTAAATGTATTCTATTTATATACTTTCTAAGAACTTTAGGAAGGAGTGAAATATACAGGTGACTTACACTTACAGATAGAGAAACTTTTTTTCATCACAGCACAGATTGAAAATCACCTAAATGTCCATCAAGAGAGAAGTGAAGTTAAATAAATCATGGTATATCCACATGACAAAATACTATGCATATCCTAAAATAGGATACCTGTATACTTATTTTTATAGGCAGATAAATAGGTGTATGCCTACTGTATTTTAATATGAAATGATCTCTGAGATATATCGTTAAATTTAATAAGGCAAAATGTAGACAGGACATTTAAATGCAACTATCTGAAGGGAGAAAAAATAAAAGGACAGCTATACATCTCCACAAAGACGTGGAAGAAACAAACTGAGTACAATGGTTAACCCTTATTAGAGAAGGAGGGTCTGAGGAAGGGGGACCAGGGGTGAGAGACTCGGATTTGCTTTTTTTCTTGGTTGACTCTTCTGCAGTGTTTGATATTTTCACCACATAGAGATCTTTCTTTTTCAAAAATTAAAACCAAAAATAAGACCCACTTTGTTTAGAGTTGACCTACTTCGTTATGGGTTAAACTGTGCCCACTCCGCCTCATGCTTATGTTGAAGACTTAACACCCAGTATCACAGAAAGTGATCTTATTTGGAAGTAGGGTCACTGTGGATCTAAGCAGACTTCATCCGGTACCTCTCATGTCCTTATAAAAGAAAGAACTGTGGCCACAGGCATGCACACAGGCAGAGCACCATGTGACAATGAAGGTATCAGTGGGGTGATGCTTCTATAAGTTCAAGAATACCAAAGATTGCCAGCACACATCCAGAACCTAGTAGATGTATGAACAGCCCTCCCTCACCGCTCGCAGAAGGAATGACTGGCAACACCTTGATCTTCAACTTCTGGCCTCCAGAACTGTGAGGCAACACATGTCTGCTAAAACTCTCAGTTGTGGTACATTAGTACAGCAGCCTATGTGGACTAATACAGGGAGGAATATTAACATGAAATCAAACAAAAAATAATAAGGTTCATAATGATCACACCAAACATCTAGAAACAAACATTATCAGTTTCTGTCCTATAACCAGTCCCCCTCCACATACACTCTCTCACATACATACACATACTCACACGCACACCCTTGATTTGAAAATGTAAAATAATAAGCAAAGGCATCTGACTTTATTATAATCCCAAGCGTCGGTCCTGCCCCACATAGTTAAGAGGAACTGAGCCACTGCCCAGAATCCCATGGCTGTGTGTGAACGGCAAAGGAAGAAAAGAACACCCCAGAAAATCACTAGTAACTTTAACTGGTGACTCAGCTTTTGTCTAGGAGTGGAAACTATCCATTCTATCCGTGCACAAGATAGCTTCAGAAAGGAAGCTACAGCTTTCACAACTGTCCTGTTGTTCTAGCAACAATCAAGGATTCTAAGGTGTCCAGCTGTGCACCCAAAACAGAGCGGCTCCCAGAGCAAGAGTACTAACAGCAGGGCCATGAACCATCTGCCTCACTGCACCTCCAGTGCAGGCTCCAGACCCCCACATAGACCTCATCGAATTTCCCAGGAGCCCTTGCTCCCATTACAGTCTTTTTTCCAGAGACCTTTCCTTTTCTCAGGACAAAAAGCAAAACACATAAAAGGAAAGTGGGGTAATAAGTGAGAGAAAGAAAACAACAAAATGCAAAACAGAAACAGAAGGGCACAAAAGCAAAACCAAAATTTTGGATCAGAGAAGCCAAGTGAGTTTGGGGGTGGGGAAGCAGAGGATGAGGGGGCACAGGGATTTAACAGGGAAGAATTTAAGCTCACAAGTCCCTGAGGGTTCAAAATGGCAACTACCTAACGCCATTTGGTCAATCTGCTCACCCAAAGCTCCCTGCCACTCGCCAAGGGAATCCATAATTATTAGCACCGCCACCTGCACATGTGGGATCTGGATCTGCCTTTTTTTCAAAGATTAGAGAGGTGGGACCACAAAGATTAGTTCCCAATGCCAGAGAAAAGGCTAGAAGGGGGAAAGAAGGGGAGAAGGGAGACCTTCACACGGCATGCAAGGACATGGTGGGCTCCCCCCACCCCATATCTCAGCTATTATGCATTCCCAACTGGCTTGGCCAACATCCAGAGAGACTCCAGGCTGGTGAGTCTGTGAATGTGAGGCAGAGATAAGCACCGCGGCAAGGGGGAGCCTGCCCAGTTATATATGGGCTGCAGCGCTGCTATAGCAAGGAGCCAAGGGAACCTTCCATTTCCAAGACATTTCTGTACTCAGTCCTGCTCCCCAAGATTAAGAATTCTCTTTCTGGGATCCTCCCACTTCCTGGAACAAAACTAAGCAGTTACCTTGAGAACATGAAAAATTGGGGGATTCGGTATGAGTTTTCAAGTGTGTGAAAGCCACATTGATCCTGAAAGCATATTTGTCATAAAACTCAAAGACAAGGAAGCTCCACTCTTTCCTTCCTCTCTGGGGTAGTCACCCATGGGAAAGCATCTGAGAAACAGGGAGGGCCCGTTTCCAACCCTGCCAGCAGACCTCAGCAGGAGGATGCTTCGGGAGCCCAGGAAAGGATGTGCTTCCTCCCAGAAGGAGGCTGGGCTTTTGGGGAACGGTCAAATCCTTTGGACAAAGAGAAATTGGAGGAAGGCCTTTCTGGAGCACAAACGAAGTCAGAAGGGTGGGCCTGGGCCTGGCTTTGGGCACCAATGGGCAGGGGCAAAGAAACAGCTTATGGAGCTAAGGGAACTGGCGCTGGGAGCTTACCCACCTTCAACAAGTGCAGGGCACCTCTGACTTTGTCCTCCAAAGAGCAAAATCCAGCAACACAGGGCACCAGCAAAGTCTGGAGGAAAGGAATGTCTGCCCTTAGCCCTGCCCCGGGGTCAGACGCCTGGAAAAAATTCCTGGGATTATTCGGAGTTGTCTGAGATGGATTTGGAGCCACCCCGGCTGAAGACAGATGTGGCTTTGCATGGGGGCTGCCAGGCCTGGTGTATGGCAGGCTGAGGACACACTCATGTCTCAGAACTTTCATCCTTACTACCCACCAGCCTGGATCTCCTTTCCCTTCTTTCCCCCCATTCAGATAAATCCTTAAAAACCATGCTCCCCTCATTCAGAATTAATTAATCCACCCCCCGTTTATGTTCCTTCAGCAAGTTGCTTATATTGTTGTGTCCATACGTGTTTTGCCTGCCTTGTTCTAAAATTAGCCTCATTCCCTTCTACATACAAACTCTTCAATGTCAAGAACTAGGTCTTATACATCTTCTTCGCAGCTAGCACCAACTTTTCCAGAGCAGACACTCAGTAAATACTTACTGAATTCAATGCCCAGATCCCCCAGAGCAACCTGGTATTGACTGACATTCCTTGTTCCGACACCCATTCACTCATTTGTTCAACAAACATGAGTGCCAAATAAATGCCAAGCTGCTTCTGGTTCTCTCTCTCTCTCTCTCTCTCTCTCTCTCTCTCTCTTTCTCTCTCTCTCTCTCTGCCTCTGTGTGTGTTTGTGTGTGCGTGTGTCTGTGTGTGTGTCTCAGTACACTTGAACTCTTTTATCAAGCAGCTAGAAAGCAAGTTGCAATATCCAAGCTCCAGTACAGGGCTTTATTTCAGGTTGAGGACAAAGAAGATCCCACAGACTCGCCAGGCAAAAAACTGGACCACTTTAGGGAGGTAGACTGGGGGACGTGGGGGTGTGTTTCCTATACCCCATACCTATATCTGTCCAAATGAAAAGTCACACCCTCAGTAAGACCCCTGGAGAGACAGATTATCTGAAACATGGGTAAGAGCCCTCAAGGGCTCTCCCCAGCCCACCCAGAAGCAGCCTAGATACACCTATCACAGAGGGTGACAGAGTTGAGACAACCCATTCATCTATGCAACCATGCTGGGAGGGTGCTAGGAAAGGAGCTGGTAATGGGGGGGGGAGCTCTGGTCATGGGGGGCTTTGGTAAGGGGGAGCCACAGAAGCTCTAAGAAGTCCTGTCAGCACAATAGATGAGCTCATGGAGGTGGGAGGATTCACTGAAGGTCATGAGAAAAGTCTGCCCTCCCCCTCCTCACAGATCAGACAGTACAAATTACTTGAGAAGCTGTTGAATCCAGGAACTGCCCAGCTGTGGCAGGGAAATGAAGGTGAGTGTGGGGGTCTTAGGGACAGGCATTTATCTCTGGTTTCTTTCCAACTCCAAAATTATAGGATTCCAATCTGAGCCTCCCCTGGCAAGAACTTGAAAAAGTTGACTGAGACCAGGGACATTTAGACAAAAAGTTGAAGAGCACATCAAATAATAAACCAAGAAGAAGTTCTGAAGTCAAAACAGGGGATAAATTTTCCTTATCACCCTAAGACATGCCTCCTCACAGCAGCTAGATGCTGCCTGCCAGGCCTGGGAAGATGATAATGGCTTTTAATGGCCTGTAAACAATAGGACAAGCCTTTGTCATCAAGTTTAACCTCTTCAGCCTCCACCCTCAACAGGGTAAAAGGAAGAAGAATCCTTCCTTTCAGAAAATACAAAAAAATAAGAGAGAGAGATGATGAACCAAAGAATGGCAGAAGATGCAAACTTTGTTCTTACTCATAAGCTCATCCACTCACTCAACAAACATCCATGTTACCTACTATGGTTCGAAGAAAATACTTGGCTTCAGGATTATGCTCAGTGAAGTAAGTCAGAAGGAAAAAAATACTGGATGGTTTCACTTATAGGAGGAATATAGGGGGGGTCAAGGAAAAAAATAATAATAACAACCAAAAAAAACCCCCACAACACAATAAAAATAAACAGACAACTATAAATCCGAGATATTCTGCCAGGGAGGGGGAGAGAAAGGGATCCAAATGAGCGTGGGAAGAGCACAAGGGACTACGGTGATGGTGCACGGGCGAACTGGTGGTGGAAATTCTATGGGGACTACAGCTGAGAAAAGAAAGGAAACATTGTAAGAAAAAAGAAAAAATAAATAAATTTTTTAAAAAATAATAAAATAAAATTAGTAAATTCCCCTCCCCCTAAAAATAGAAAGAAAAAAGAAAATACCTGCCTTCAATGGAATTACAGTCCGGGAGTATATGTTCAGTGCTGGAAATAAGATACATTTGGAGATAAATACCAATTATAAACATTTTTTTTAATATTAGTTTTGAGGAGTTTTTTTAAAGATTTATTTATTTATTTTTACAAGAACAGCTGGGCAGTTCCTGGATACAACAGCTTCTCAAGTAATTTGTACTGTCTGATCTGTTACAGTTAGAGGCACGGGAGGGTGAGAGAATTCACCAGAGACAGAGCAGGGAGCAGAACAGGCAGACAAATGGAGGACACTGCTGAGGGGAGCAGCAGGTGAGGGGCGCCATGTCCTGGCTGGCCGGGAATCGAACCTGCACTGCAGAGACTGCGGACAGCTTCACAGTGCTGCGCTCAACCTGCTGCGCCAACAGGGAGGCCCCAATTACAAACATTAATATGACAGGTGTTTGCAAAGCACTACACAAGTCCAAGCCTCTCTTTCCATTCCTTTTCTGTTTCTTCATTGGTGCACTGTGTTTAGTTTGGGTGCCTGGAGCAGAAAAACAGAAGAATCAAGAATAGAAAGAAAATGGGACACAAAAGAAAAAGGAAGGCAGCCCCCTCTTTGTGGCCACGGCTCTCTCCATGCTCAGTCCTGGTGCTGGGAAAGAAAAGGGCAAGTTACCTCTAGAGGCCTCTAGACTCATCCAGGCCACTGAGTCACAGCACATGCCACAGTTGCTCCTTGAACTCACCAGGCATATCTTCAGTTGAATTGTATAAAACTATGGCCATTTGGGGTTTTGTTGTTGTTGTTGTTAGTATACCATTTCCTAGTACCTGACAACCATTCCCAGGTGGCATAATGGGAAAAATTCTGAAGTTTTTCATCTATGATTCAAAGGTTAACAATCATCATTTTTGAAAAACAATCATCATACTTTGTTTTGCATTGGTAAAGGCGCTCACTTTTCAAAGTTCTTCCATAAATATTATCTCATGTTCATGCCACAAGCAACCTTGGGTAATAACAAAAAGCAAACATTATTATCTCTACCTTAAATTTTCCTCCTCTATCCATTTGTTTTCCATTCGACAATAAGCACCTACCCTGTGCTGCCCACATCGCTGAGTAGGAAGTTTACACCACAGAGCAAGACACATGCCTTCAACAGGTCCACAGGCCAGTGCGGGGAGAGATGGGGGAATGAACTCTGTCTCGAAGATCTGGGGCAGCTCCCAGAGGAGATGAGTGAGGCAGACCTTAAAAGGTCAGGGTGACTTTGCCAGGTGGAAAAGAAAGGAAAGAAGGTTCTAGAATGGATCAGCAATCTGTACCCAGAGAAGAGTGGGTATCTGGTGTGTCTAGACCCTGGGGTAAGTAGCAGGAAAGGGTGACAAATGAGAATCAAGATTGAAGAGGTAAGCTGGGCACAGAGCCACGACAGCCAAGGAGTTAGGACTTTATCCTGTGGGCAATGAGGAAACCACTGAGGGTTTTAAGTAGATGCAGGTGACACGGTCAGATTTATGTTTTAGCAAGATTATTCTGGCTGCTGGATGGGGAATGTCCTGGAATAAGAAGAGAACAGGCAGACTCTAGAGACATTTCCAAAAAAGAATCAGCAGGACTGGGTGCCCCATTGGAGTAGAGGGGAGAGAAGGTATCAGAGGTGGCTTTCTCATTTGGACTTGAGGGAGTTTCAGCCAAGACAGGGAACCAAAAAGAAAGCAGAGGCAGGGAAATGAAGTGTCTTGCCAAAGGCACATAAATCACTTGATGGCAGACCCAAGTCAGGAACCTAAAATTCTTTCCAGCAGAAACACTGGATTTGCCATGTTAGCATTACCCAGTGACTAAACTTAGCTATTATTTGCCAGGCTATCTTGTTGCCCACTTGATTTAAGCATTCTCACTTTTTTGTCCCATGGAGATCACAAGTCTATCAAAGCAAAACTCCCTCTGGCCTCCCTGTGGACCTGACACAGTACTAGGCAATAAGTGCCCATGAATGTCGGTTATTAAATCAAACCCCAGGAGCCCCAAGGGCACCTTAGGCTTTGCCTTACTTGCAACATGAGATCCTTTTCTTCCTTAATCCTTAACAAACAGCATTTTTTTTAAATAATTCCTAGATCAAGTAATTCCTAGATATTTGGAGTTCACAGTCTAGGAAATTTTTAACAACAAAAACTAGAGAGATCGACATAGTCTCCTTACTTTTTAATTTTGCCCACTAGGGACATTCTAAAACCCAACTGCCATCTACTACATTATTTCTTAAAAGAAAGGCCAGCTAATACATATCCCAAAAGTCAGAAAAACATCATTTTAAGATTTAGGATAATCTTTCAAATTATATCAGAATTCCTCAACCTTAGCTCTATTGACACTTTGCACCAACAAACTTTGCCGGAATGGGGGAAGTGGGGGAGTTGTCATGTGCTCTACGGGGTATTCTGGAGCCTCCCTGGCCACTACTCATTATATACCAGTAACAATCCCAAGTTGTGACATCCAAAAAATGTCTCCAGGTATTGCCAAACATCCCCTGGGGCAAAATCATCTCAGTTGAGAACCACTGAATTAAATAAATTAAGCCTTATTAAAACCTAGTTATATTATCCTTATATTTTCAACCAGCAGAAACTTGATCATAGACTGGCTTCGGTCCACATGGCAGCTTTTAGGAATAAGAGGCGCTGAGGTTAAGAGGGTGGGATTTGAGGGCCTCCCTGGTGGCGCAAGGGGTAAGACACAACGTATGAAGCTGTCCGCAGCCACTGCAGCACAAGTTAGATCCCCTGGCCAGCCAGGGAGAAACCCACATGGCGCAGCAGACCTCTCCTGCCTCGCCCGCTGCTCCCCTCAGCAGTGTATTTCATTCAATCTGCCTCTTCTGTTCTCCACTCTGTCTCTGGTGAATTCTCTCACTCTCCACACCTCTGGCCTATACTCCAGCTCTTGTATGCATAAATACATAAATCTTAAAAAAAAAAAAAAAAGAGGGTGGGATTTGAAATCAGTCTTGAACTCAGTGCCAGTTCTGCCTGTTACTCATTATCTGACACTGAGCGGGTGACTCAAGCCTCCTTTTCCTTCCCTACAGAATGAGGACAGCATCCACCTCATCAGCGGTTGGGAGAATTAAATGGAATAGATGTAACCCATTTAGCAATATGCTTGGCACATGATTGTCAGAAAAGGAGGAATGGTTAAGATTATTTGAATATTATATCTACCACTATGTAACTCATAGCACAGTGCCTCATTTTAATGATGGCTATCTGGATTTAAGACTTTTCAGTGAAGGGGACCTTGCATATAATGTAGCAGGCCCTCAATAAACATTCATTGAATGAATAAATGAACCCCCAATCACCCTGCTCTCCCCAGTTCCTTTCTTCAACTCTACCACATCTAAGTCCTTTTCTCTTTTACCAGAACTTTCTCTAATCCTCCCACGGGGATAAAGTCCATGAAAGAGCCTGATCAGTCCAAGACTCCCACACTGGTTCTGTAGGTGGGAACTTTATGGAACCTTCTAACCAACACTGTCAACAACCACACAATACAAGCTGGCCTTTGACTACATCTTAGGCCCACCTAGGAGAGTGCAGCCTTGTTCAGGTTGCCATTCAAGACACCCATTTCACCACCACTTCAGCTATGCTGTGCTCCTTAGATATTTAACATGGAGGTGGGCTAGGGACAGAATAAGGAGCTGGCAATATCCTTGAGTAAATGTGGCTATAAAGAGGTGTGGGGAGAACAACAAATTAAGCATAGGCAACCTCAATGGAAGGGGGGGGTTCTAACAAATGGGTCGGAATCCCTGCTGCTTCCTGTCCCCCCCTCCTTCCCCACTAAGCCCACCTCCAGCCACAGCAGGCACTGAGCGCTGGTAGCTCACACAAGGGGAAAAACACTCCTCATTATAAACCAGACATAGTCCTGGCCGCAGCCCAGTCAGCAATAAATTTCTGGGGTTCATCTCACAAGTACATGAAGTCTCTTCTGGCAGTTTCCTGAAGGATTGGGTTTTTCTGGTCACCATGAGGTCACAGGATGTGAGCAGAGGAAGGGGCCTTAACAGATGGTCCAAGTGCTCAACATAGATGGGGAAATTGAGGCTCAGAGAAAGGGACTTGTCTATGTTCATTCAAGTCAGGGCACACTGAGCCAAGAGTTCAGGCTTCTGTTTTGGCACCAAATTTTGCAGAAGGCTCAAAACATACCCAGCAGAAGAAGGTGTATTATGAACTGGATGTCACACTTCCTGAAAATATAGCTGATCACATTTGCAGCCTCAGATGAAAGGAGGATTAACAAGTTCTCGGAAAGGGCCATTGATCTAGTCCCATGGCGTCTCCGTCCATTTGGAAACTACAAGAAAATAAATCACCCTCCACAGGAGAACCCAGAAAGTTCTTTCTCTCTGTCCCATCATGCATCATCTATCTTCTGCAGACTATGTGATACTTGGACCAAAATGCCAAAGACCCTGAAAGATCACTTGGGGGAAGTATGTACATAAGGGGCGTGGGTGGGGGGCGGGAAATGTGTGTGTGTTCACACATGTATATAAAAGGGAAAGACAGGAAACAAGTGTTTTCTAGCAAAATGCCTATAGGTGAACTTAAGAAAGGGTTTATGGCTGTTGACTGTACTACTATTGCAAGTTTTTAATGGGTTTGAATTTTTCCTAAGTAAAATTTTGAGAAATAGAAAGCAATAAATAATAACCCAAATTAAGTTAAAAACAAATATTTTGAAAGGGTCAGGAGTCACACCTTCAATTTCATTCAGTTTCTCCACCTAGAAACAAATATACTTAGAAAAAGCTCTAAGACAACCCAGAGGTTAGAGGTATAAGGTACCAAACAAGTATTTGATGCTGGTGTTCGGAGGGGCTAGTAACTGTGGCAACACTGGAATACAAATCTAATTTCAAATATGTTGTCCCATCAGCTCCCAAAATATACATATGCTTGTCACATCATGTATTCTGGTGTTTTGGGTTCAGAAAGTAAGTAACAACAGGCTATGGATGAGACAAATGTGAGAAATTTTCCAAGAGTTTGTCACCTTTGCAGTATACGTGGTTCACAAATACAATAAAAAGTAGTTTCATTTCTATACAGTTTGAAGATTCTTTCACTTAACTAAATTATGGAATCAAAATCTACATCCAACCCACAGTCACCATGTTCCCTATTCATGGTAGTATTTCAATGGGGTCAAATTGGATCTAATCCAGACCTAGAAATCTATCCTTGACCACCATATGTAAAATCCATGCCAACATCATGCATTCAAGTTAGGGAGGTTGGAGGGAGTGCAACCCATTCAATAAATATGAAGGTTAAAAGAGGGTTAAAATAAGGACTAAAGGGAGAATGAGTGGGGGTTTTGAGTTTGGAGAGACAGGTTCAGGGGACCCTATGTGCTCAACTAAGGAGTAGGAAATTTATCTTTCAGGCAACAAGGAGCCACTGATGGGTTTTAAGATGGGAGGAGTTTAATTGGATCATTCTGGCAGAGAATGGATGGATGGAGGAAGTAACTCAAAACTAAGGAGTCCAGTTGGAATGACAAAGGCCTAAACTAAGGCAGAGTAGGAGAGACAAACTAAAGACAAATTAGAACAGGCCATTGAAGAGAGGGCAGGACTTGGCAGGAGGAGGGCAGATGTGCCTGAGAGAGCAGAAAGCGTCCAACATGACTTCCAGTTTGGCTGACTTGGTAGATGCTGCTGTCTGTCTTCCAGATGGTGGTCCAGAAGGCTTGGCAGAGAAAGTTTTGTGGGAAGTTTTGAACACTCAAAGTTTCCACCTGGACATGTAAATATGGATTTCCAGAGAAAAAAGTCTAGGTTGGATACATGCATTTGGGAGAAATCAGCATATATATGGTGATAGGTGCCATGTGTGTGTATGAAGTCAGCTGGGGAGGAATTGAGAGCAAAAAAAAAAAGATCTGGATCAAGAGCAGAAACTCTGGGAGAAAGAAAATTGCTACAAGAAAACAAGGAAGAGGAGAGTCCCAAGAACACCAAGGAGTGGTCTAAGGAGCAAGAGAATTTGGTCTGCTGTAAGTGACCCACAAACTCCTCCTTCTCCATGCCAGCTGGAGTGTGGGAAGGTACAATGATGTATTATCAAAATAAATTCACTTCTTAACAAACAAAAAGATAAATGATCAAGTAAAACATGGACTTAAAGACATTTCTCCAAAGATTCACAGATGATCAATAAGCACATGAAAAGATACTCTGCACCATTTATCATTAGATAACTACAAATCAAACCACAATGAGATACCACTTCACAAGGGTGGCTAAAATCACAGAGACAGATAATTACAAGTGTCAGCAAGGGTGTGAAAACATTGGACCATCATACATTGCTAGTGGTAATATAAAATGAGTCAGTCACTATGGAAAACAGGTTGGTAGTTCCTCAAAAAAATTAAACATAGAGTCATCATATGACCCAGCAATTCCACTCCTAGGTATATACCCAAGAGAACTGCAAACATGTCCATAGAAAAGACCTGTACTTGAATTTTCATAGTCAAAAAGTGAAAATAACCCAAATGTCTATCAACTGATGAATGGATAAATAAAATGTAGTATATCCATACAATGGAATACTATTCTGCCATAAACAAAAAACATACTAAGAGTAAAAATCTAGACACAAAGAGATACATATTGTCTGATTCCCTTTATATGAAATTAATGGTGGCAGGGACAGGACAGCGGAGGGAGGAATGACTACTTTTTTTTTTTTTTTTTAAAGATTTATTTATTTATTTATTTATTTATACATACATACATACAAGCACTGGGTACAGTCAGGAGCGCGGGAGGGTGAGAGAATTCACCAGAGCCAGAACGGGGAGCAGAGCAGGCAGAAGGACCGAAGTACACTGCTGAGGGGAGCAGCGGGCGGCAGGAGAGGTCTGCGCGCCATGTGGGACCCTCCTCCGGTGGCCGGGGAGCAGCCGGGGATCGAACAGGCACCGCAGAGGCTGCGGGCAGTTTCGCAACCCAGCGCTCAACCGCTGCGCCACCGGGGAGGCCCTGGAATGACTACTTCTTAATAGGTAAAAGATTTGGGGGTATGATTAAACATGCTCTGGAATTAGGTAGTGATGATGGTTAAATATTGTGAATGTACATACGCCAATGAATTGTTAAAATAGTGAACTTTATGTCAGGTGAATTTTATTTCAATAAAAAATTTAAATGATAAACTCACTTTACAAAATTACCCAGAGCCAAGAGGGGCTGAGTAAGCAATTTCTCCATTTTACCCAAGATAGTTTGAAAAGAGCAAAACTTCAGGTAGTCTAGGTAAAGAAGTCAAAGAGCATTATTCTCAAGAGACTCTTCAGTGCCTTAAAATGTCCACAGACAAGTGGGCAGCTCTGCCGAAAAGCAGAGGTGGAGGCTCCAGCATCTTGATAGCTTCACACGTGGTCAGCCTGCCTTACTTCTAAGACCCCAAATACTTGAGTGACAGGGAGACAAGAAAACAACTGTGATTTGACCTACAGATAGACAGCAGCCAGGTGTGGCATGGACTTAATCACCCCACAGTGACTGGCAAGGAGAAATGATTTCTGAGCCCAGGTTACCCAAAGCCCCCACAGAGCAACCTCATGGTCATTCAACTGTTTAATAGCTAAAATCCTTACACTGTATTCCACACCACCCCCTACAACAACATCCCAGCTGCCCCAGAGTGCCAGCACGTACCATATATATACCTGCTTTAGGTCCACACAGTGCTTCGGGGAGTTGTTCTAAATCCATCCTCTCTTTGGGCTTTGAACACAAGTGACTTCGAAATTAGCACCACTGACACAGTTTATACCCAGGTCAACACCGCCTTCTGTAGAAGTCAAGGCCCAGAGAAGCCAAGTGAATGAGGCAGGTTCATCATCATCAGAGGAGTTCTGAGCCTCACAGAAGAGCACCTGACTATAGAGTTCCAGGTTCATCTCTCCACTTCACTCACCTTTTTGTTCCCCCTTCCCACCAAGCCCCCAGGGATAATAAAGTGACACAATGCAAATGCTTTGAGGTGGCACACCAACACCCCAGAGACCGTCAGAGCTGGAAGGCAGATCTGGAGTGAAAAGCGAAACCTCTGGCCTGCTTGAGCCACTAGATAAGCAACCCCTCCTCCGCCTCCTGCTCCTACCTGCCCCCTGGGAAAAGGCGCACAATGGAACTAGGCCTTTCCCTCGGGGTTCTGACCACCTCGTGGGGAGAGTATGATTACCCTGCAGTTGCCATGCCTACTGTGATGTCATTCCTTTTATCATTCCATCTGGGTGGATTTTTTTTTTTCCTTTCCTCTGAAGGACAGCCTCCTAGCCTGGGAGTCCACTGGGAGCTCCAACCCTTGTCTTATCTGGATCTGGGTAAGCGACACTGTCAGGACCTCAGACGACTCTGTGGTCCAAATGGGAGTAGGGAAGAGTGAGGAGCCGCTTCCAGGATGCTGAAAAGCTCTCCTCCCAACCTGGTACATCCTTCCCCACATTCAACAGCCATGCAGAGCATGTATTTCACCATCTCTTCTCAGAAATGCAAACAGAAGAGGCACCTGGGGTAAGGTCCAACCAGCTTCAACTGGTCAGAAGGAAATCACCTTTCCAGTAAAATAAATGCAAAGAATAAGAATGGAGGAAAAGGTGTACAAATACCACACTTTACCATGCACAGGAAGAAAAGAATTTTTCTTAAATGAGTTCTTTTTATGCTGTCCAGTCATAGATCTCTAGGGGCTCCATGTGAATAAGAAGCATTGCTTTGAGTTTCTACTGGGTGGCACCGTGCCAGGTACAGGAGACCAAGCCCCAGTCTTTAAAGACAAGATCAAGATTCCTGTTCATAATCATGGCATCAGCAATAATTTTGCTCCCCTCGAAAGATAAAGACCAAGGCTCTGAAGGACCAGTCAATCTGACGTGGCGGCGATGCTCAACCTCGAATCTGTGGGCAGAAAGCACAAGTGTGGGTATGGGCAAGAACCTGCCCCAAATCCTCCAGATGGGTCTACTGCACTCTTCCTCCTGGTTCTGTCCTCCCCTCTCAAGGCCTGTGGGCCCGCCCCCTGCAGTGAAGGAAGTGAAGGGGCCTTGAGGGAGGCAGCGACAGAGGTTGCAGGTCCAGCTGCTGCAACCCTGCCTGGGGCAAGGTGGGGTGGAGAGGGCCAGGGGAAGCAGTCTCTGCATTTCTGCAGTGAAGTTAACCTTTACATAACAGGCCAGATCCTGGAAGTCATCAATGCCATTGTTAAGACACAGCACCCTGGAGAAAACAGCCACACCAGAAACATCCAGACTTATTAAGTGAAAATGGCGATTACTGTTGGTGTCAGCAGAGCTATTGCTCTCAGCCAAACCGAAAACATAGAACTGGCCATATCTTTCTAAATATATGTGGTCCCTTGTTTAAATAGAGAGAGCAACAGTATACGTGTGTGTGTGTGTGTGTGTGTGTGTGTTCTTTTCATCTTAAGCAAGAGAAAAAGCCAAGCCCTGTTTTATGAATGAGGAAAACAAGGCAAAGAAAGACGGGGTCATGCCAGGTGACATGGATTGGCAGAACTGAGATTTTTATCTAAGTACTCACTTTGGGGGACCCTTGGCAACGGCACAGGCGTTCAGCAATTTGAGTGGAAGTCACATTACCAGGCCACCAAACAAGCCACTACTGTTAGTTCTTTTGTGTTCAGTGGGGGTGGGGTGGGGACCAGGAGGGCGGGTGCAAAGGGAGGGGGGTGGAAGAGAAACCCCCATGAAAGCCCAAGCATTTTCTCCCAACGCGTCTGCTGATACAGTTGGGGGCCAGATGTCAGACTTGGGAAAACTGGCTTCCTTTTTAACGAGCCAGTCTGCCTTTCACCTGTCCTGAGGTAGGTGTCCAGATGCCCTACTTTTCCAGGCAGCCCTGCTCCCTCGGGGACAGAGGCCCAAACAGTCTGCTTTCCCCTCACCCAGGTAAGCTTTGCCATCCAGAACCAGGCCAGCGAGTATGCACAGGAAACAGTCACCAGATGGGGACTTGGTTGATTTCTAGCGGCAAAAGCTACACTTCAGGATGCACACCTGTGAGAGAGGGCCCTACAGAAATCTCAGCTGGAATCAAAGCAGGCCAGCCCTGATCACACTTCCCCACAACACCCTCCCAGAGTGGCTGGGATGGAAACTCTGAATTCCAAAAAGCAAGGAGTTCTGGCATCACACAAACCTGCCCCTCAGTCTCTGCACCACTCACAATGTGGCCTTGAGCTGTGTGTTCTCAGTTTCCCTCATCCATTAAGTGGGGAGGAAAAAAAATCTAACTTTGAGAAATTTTGAAAACACCAGCACGCGGTAGGCAATTCAGGGATGGCAGCCATAACTATTGCCCTGTGAATCCAGCAGGGTGTCTGTGCTCAGCCGCCCACACAGTTCCCCTGATGGACTTCTGACCACTGTCCCCCACTTGCAGCATAACTGACCTAGAGGTGAAGCCTTCCCTGCAGAAGCCAGTGATTGCCCTTGCCAAGCAAGCTGCCCCATATAGGGGTCACAGCCTTGTTCTTTCATGAGCAACTCTTTTGTTTCATTCTTTTTATTTATACATGAACTTTTTATGTGTTTCTTTATACCTAGGCATACATCTGTATGTGCATATAGGTAATGTATCACCTATGCTATTTTCCCATACCCCGTTCTCCCATATCAGCACCCCCATCCCTGACCCTGCTTGCCCATGTTAACAGTTTATGACTGTCCACATTTTCCCCCATGTTCATGTAAATATTAGACACATACAAATATACATGAATGACTTGCAGGGGGGTTAGAGGGTAGCTATTGTTCGTTTAACAGAAAATAGAATTATATATTATACACTTACATCTCCCCATTTATTCTGCCATACTTTACCAAAATCCTTTCAATGGTTCTGTAACAAGCCATGATATAAAGGCACTAGATCTTTCGGGCTATTTCCTACTGATAAGATATTCACCGAGTTTTGATTTTTGACCACTATAAACAACACAGCAATTAATTCCTTATACACATGTGCTTACCAAAACCTTCTTTCTAACCAGACAAAATGCCAAGCACCTTTGGAAAATCACCCACCAAAAGAATGAACTCCAACACAGACACATCATCATTAAAATTCCTTTTAGAAAGAGGGCCTCTCTGCTCCTATAAGTGCAAATTGTAGGCATGAGGTCTGGCTTCCAGCCCTTCCTTCTCCCACAGCCTTACTGTGTCAAGCCGATTCTGCAGGTCTCAATTTCCCACCTGTAAAGTAAAATAATGACCACCCATATGGCAGGGCTAGCGAACGCTCTTGTGAGTGATTTTTAGGAGGAAGCAGAGTGTGAAGTAATATTTTTGCTGTTTGTCCACAGGATGTTGTTGTTAGCTTATTGTTTGGACATCGGAGAAAGGAGGACAAGCCAAAACAAAAAGAGTCCATTAAGCTCTCTCCAGAGGTCCCTATTTGTAAGTATCTGGGGTTGGATGTAGAGGCCTTCTCTGACACACCTTATACCATGATTATTTACACCAAAAAGTTAGGAGGAGATAGAGGGACCTTTGACTCTGCTCCTGCCCAGCTTTGTCAAAGTCTGAAGAGGGGAAACTGTAATTGAAGTTATACATGGGCTGATCCAGTGAGCAAATTTGGGGAAATGGGTGAGCTCATGAGTGATTTTCACTCCAAAGTTCCCCAAGTTCCACCTATCAGTCAGCATAGGTATAGGGCAGGTGGGGGCAGTGGGTGGGAAGATACCCAGGCTTCTTTATTGACTTACTGGAAGGTAGTAATTCATATTTTCTGTTTTTGAACAAAAAGAGACAAAGAGGAAAAATCCCAAACCTGCCATTTCAAGTGGCAGTTCTAGAAAGTCTCTCCAGTGTCTCCCCCAAGAGGAGCAGTGACAGTGCTGGAGCTGCCAAAACACTCAGCCGCCTGATAGGGAAGCAACAGGAAGGGAGGAGTCCCCACAAAGTCATAGCACTGTTCTGTGGTTCTGCTTTAAAACCCAAGTCCAACCTGAATGTGGAATGAACTTCATCAAAATCAAGCAAATGACTGGCACCCCTACACTGGAAGTGCCTTTGGCCCCAACTACTGACCTATGGCTGGCTACCCCTCCAGCAGGTATGTGCACTTGGGCCTCCAAAAAACACACACCACCATGCTTCCCACATGCAGCTCCGAGAAGAACCAGAAACAGCCACCTGCCCACCATACATAGAATGGCAAAGAAATCATGGGGTACTTCCTGTGGGGAGTACTATGCAGCACTGAGAAGGGACAGAGGAACAGAAACACAGCTGCACCCCTTCCAGTACTACTTCACCTCTTACCCAACTCAGCTCTGCCAAGGGTGACTATCCTCAGTCTAACCCCATCAAGTAGAATCTTCTAGTATGTCCATTTTGGTGTCTGGGCTTCTGTACTGTTGATTTTCTAATCTGGGTACTGAAGACCCAAGTTCAACTTCTGAACATTTACTGAGTTGAACATGTGTGTACTTCTCTGTATCCAGGTTATACTTCCAATTTTTTTTCTTGAAAAAAAAGTCAATAAATAAAAATAAGAGTGATGGTGAATAAAGTAGTCAGACTCTTAGAGTAAGATTTTACCTGGTGTGCTTCGTTCCTGTAGCCTCTTACAGATGCAAACACTGATTCGCTGAGTATGGAGGAAGAGCATCCTGGGAGAAGATGTGAAAGGAGAAACCGAGGAGCTGGACTTTCTTGGAAATGAGCCATCTCACAAAATCCCCATGCACATCCTACACTGGGTAACTAATCCAATGTACTATCCAGGCCAGGTTTATTTTTGTTTTTTGCTTTTCTTCCCTTAAAAATGGAAGGAATTGAAATGAAGCACTAAGCTCTGTCCACATAATTTGACCACAACGTACTTGTTCATGAGTTTTAGGAAATCGACAGTTGGAACAAACAGTTCAATTTCAATATTTGCAAAATGACCTTGAAAACACCCCACATGGTCAGGTTCTCCACTCTGTGGCTGTTGGAAAGAGAAAGCTCGGGTGGGTAAGGCCTGCGTGCACACGCTCACCCATGCCACCACCGGCCAGTGCAACCAAGGGGCCGCAGGTGTTGCCCTTGAACCTTCCCTGTACTTTGTGATTGGAGACAAATAAATTATCTTCAAAGAAAAAAAATAACTTGAATGAGGAGGAAAGGCATAATTATTTCATATGGAAATCAAATCTAAGTTCATGAACAGAGACTAGAAAGAAATTCTGAAAAAGGGGGACAACATAGAAGCCAAAGATGGAAAGAGATTTCTTTATAAGGCCAGCTTGGGTTCCCCTTAGTTCAATAACAACATATCTGATAACTGGCACTTGCGATGCAGGGTTTACATGTGCTAGGCATGGTTCTAAGTACATAAATCAACTCATTTAATCCCATCTATGAGGAAGGGATTAATATAATCCCCAGTTTACAATCTGGGATCAAGGCCCAGAGAGGTTAAGTAACTTGCCCAAAGTCACACAACTACTAAGTGGCAGAGCTAAGGCAGTCTGGCTACAGAGTCTATTCCTAACCCATTATACCACATTGCTTCCTAATAGGGTGCTGGGCAGGGCACTAAACTAGTGGTCAGCATGGCGACTAAGATCACACAGCAGCTAGGGGTCTAACTTTGGGATGAAAAGGTATCAACCTGTCTCCAAATGGATATTAGGTTTTCAATGACTGGAAACAGTGCTTATTTTCTCACTGATACTACTCTACTCAGTAGAGTAGGTTGTAAAAATAAACTTTCCTTTAAGCCCTTCCCACCCCTCCACGCCTCTCCACCTTTCTCCAACCCCATCAGGAGACTCAATAAAGCTCTTACTTTTGATTGGGGGAGAAGGGTGACCTGTAAATATGTTTGTTTGTTTTTCCTGAATTGCCCTCTTGTGTAAAAAGGATTCTCACCGGTGATCTAACAGGCTGGAATACAGGAACTCCCAGAGGGAGAGAGAGGCCCAGGCTCCTGGGTTATTAAAAAATGAAGACATGCAAAGTAGGATTACATTTATGGCACATTTTAAATGATCATGCTTAACAAATTCATTGTTTTCACATGTACGCACTCACACACTCACACACACACACACACACACACACACACACACATTCAAATACAATGGAAATAATCATGCTCTCTAGAGGATTACAAAAACTATTTTTAAAAATGTTAAGGCAGAGTGCCCCATGGATGGTGTGGTGTAAGCAGAGACTATGTGCTGCGGACCAGCACAGCGATGGACGATGAGGCCGTCTCAGGGTTGAGAGATTGCGCAGGGTGGTCAGGGATTCGATGAATAAATGACACACAGACACACTTCAAAAGAGTGAAAATCTGAGTGCGCTTTTATTAAGTTAGTGGTCAGTATATATATGTTTTTTCTAAAGGCATAGGAACAGTGAACATCAAAGAGATCAGTTTGCTCATAGGCTTAGCTTAATTGACAGGGCAGTGATTTATGTCCGAAGTTACACCTGGACCTAGCCTCATTCCTAATTGGACAGGTTATTAACTCTTTCTATATTCTTGTACTAACTACTACTACTATTACTTACTTATGTTTACTTATAATTAATTGTCATAGGTAAATTTATATTATAATGCAGTTAATATCAAAGGTACTAAGGTTAAGCACATAATAGAAAGATTATTAAACCAACAATTTTATTATAACACAGTGTTTAGTAATGTTTCATTTGCATTAGTCTAATTATTAAATTACATATGTTTTTTAATTAGCAATCAATGACCAGAAAAAGGAAAGATTTTAGAGAGACAAGTTGTAGCAGAATAAAGTTTGTGGGCCTTGAGAAAGCGAGATAAGGTTCCAGGTGGTCAGCATTTTTTTTAATCATCTTTGTGGCAGCTTTTGGTGGTCATTATTTCTTGGCAGGCATTCGGCTTCTCTGCATCTTAGGGAGTTTGCTGTTCTCCCCCTGCGCGCATGGTTCCTTGCCCACGCTGGACCTCAGGGACCATGGCAACAGCCATTAGCCCTGAGGGTCACTGCAGTGGGGGGTGCAGCACTATGCATTCACTGCTTTGTGATGAACAGCTTGGCAACTACAGACATAATCTCATGTAGAGATAACAAAGTTTCAGAAGAGACCTCCATGAATGGGAGACCAAAGTTTAATAGGCAATAGTGGGTAGCTCCCACTGCTGCCCCACCACCTTGATAAGCCTTCCTGAAGGGAAGGAGATAAAAGATTGGAAGAGTAAAGGCCCAGCTGGTGATAGAGGAGCAACGAGGTTCATAGAGCTGGAGAAAGTAGAGGATGGAAATCCTGGGACATGGCCACCTATAGAGTCAAACTCCTGGGTTTAGGATCTTTGTGACACCTTAGACAGAGGTCAAGTGCAGAATGTCAGTTTGTTACCAGGCAGGGTGAGGGGCACCCTGGGACCAACAAACCTGCCTGCTCTAAATAGGTTCTGCCATCTGCCACATCAACACAAAACATATTCTAGTGCATGAGACCTTTAATGGAAAGGAACGTTAATACAATTAGTGTGCAATAAAGAGAAGAGAAGGGAAAGAATAGATAATACAGTTTTCACATGAAACATCCAAAGTTACCCATCCCCTCATGGGTAAATGCCCAGACAAACAGGTTGGCCCAAAGTGGGACTGCTGAGGCCTGAACACCTGTCACAAGCCTAAGGCACCTATTGGTGGGGACTCATAGAAAAGGGGAAGAAGGGGCAAGTCTGAAAGGAAAAGATCAAAACCAAAATCAAGATAAAAGCTGCCATTGTTAACCTCCCCATGGGTCTCTCACCCACATCTGTTTCAAGTATCTCCTACCATGTCCCCCAAATCCCTGGTACAGGACCTTAGGCCAAGGAGCAAGGGCAGCTCTTGGCTCCATGTGCCTCCTCCAGGTCTCCTGTTCTCCCCTTCCTGCTTCCTTCCTTCTCCCAGTCTCCTCTCCATCTTCTCTTCCTCGCTGCTCAGCTCCACCCTTTCTTGGGTGGGACAGGGAACCTGGAACCTCCCCTTTCCCTGGGGACCACCCTGTTACAAGTTATGAAACACAGGCAGGAAGACACAACCACCTGACTATGTGCCCATGAGCCAGCTGCTACCCAGGCCTTCAGACGCTACACTCCTGCCCCGGCCCACCTCTGACACAGCCTAGTGGGGGTTCCACTCTATGTGTGAATCTTGAACATGTGCCCCCCTCCCTATACCTAGTCTATTTCCTAGGAGTCTATTAAATGTTTTTATTGTCAAAAATGGTACCCAGGTGATGTGGCATTCCAGTGCTGCATGAGGTTCAAGTTCAAGACTTATGGGGAAAAGGGATATTAAGGTTCATTGGATGCCTAAAAACGAGACAGTACAGAAAGCTGGTTGAAAACCACTTTCCAACACCTGCTTCTTTTTCTGCAAGAATCTACCTACTATCTGAGTTGCCAAGGAAAGTTAAGGCTCTTGTTCTGAAGTAAAGAAGTTCCCTTTCCACATGACACCTGGAGAAGATGGGAAACACAACACCCTCCGCATATCATAGGACACAGGCACCTCGTAAGAGGACACCCCAACTCCTGCCAACACAGCATTCAGCAAGGGCGGCTTTTCTATTTTTCCCTCTTGCTGAAGGGGCCGTTAGAAAGGCTGTCTGGGCCTTCCCCAGGGGCAAAGTTCTCCCCAGGCCCCTGGGATGCTTCACTGGTTTTATTTAGCTAAGTAGCAGAGAATAATTTCTAGAGTCCTTTACCTGGAAATACACCAAAGAAGAGGGACTCTTACTCTTCCCACAGAGACCTGTGGACCATGTGCTAAATTCATTGGCTCTCAATCAAGCCATAGAACAGTGAGCAAGACCTTGAAACATCCCCTAAATTCCTCCCCTAGGTCCTTTCTAGGCAAACACAAATTGATTCTATTTTTTTTTTCCAAGACACTAGCCTCTTCAGATGGCCTTGTTTATCTTCATTAACATTTCTCAATGATGAGCAGGGCCAAGGGTTCAATACCCAAACTAGCATTCAGAAAGACAAGGTCTGTGGGAAGCTGTAGAACAGGCAAATACACAAGAGTTCCTCATATATCCTGGCCAGTTGACTTATTCAAACACATCAAGCCACATTCCCCAACAATAGCAGTTTACTCCTGCATATAGACTCGAGTTTCATGTGGGTTAATTCATTTACTCCTCAAACCACCCCTACAGGCTAGGTCCCAGAGGCAGGTGATAGAACTGGGATTTGAACCCAGAGGTCTGATTCCAAAGCCCAAGCTCCAATAAGGGCCACAGGTTAGTTCTCTACTCAAGGATTATAAGCTGATGTTCTTGAGAGAAGCAATTTACCTCACCACATTGTGAGCATTCACTTACTTATCTCCTTAAATCATGTCATGCTAACTACTCCCTCAGTATTCAGTCTCCCTTCTTTTTTATAATAACCTCCACCCCCAAGTTTTACCTAAACAGATGGCCATCAGTTCCAGATTACATTTCCCATCATCCCTTACAGGTAGACATGGTCATGTGACTAAGTTCTAGCCAGTGGGAACATGAGAGAAAATTCCTTAAGACAAGCTGCTTGCCTTAGATTTCCTCACCTCCTACTCTCCATATCCTGAAACAGAAACTTAGAGATGCAAAATAGTAAAAAACTGGGCCCATGAAGTCCTTCATGAACCGACCTTGCCAGTCTGGTGTGCTCACTTATATGAGAGAGAAATAAACCCATCTTATTTAGCCACTCTAGTTGGGGATCTCTGTGGTAGCAACTTACCCTATATGCTAGATTCAGTGACTCAAGGCCCTAAACTAATCTTATTCTGCTCCACGTTCCCAAACACCTTTCTTCTTTTTTAAGATTTATTTTATTTTATTTCTACAAGAACTGGGGTACAGGCCAGGAGCTCAGGAGAGTGAAAGAATTCACCAGAGACAGATCTGGGAGCAGAACAGGCAGATGGACTGAAAATACTGCTGAGGGGAGCAGCAGGCGAGACAGGAGAGGTCTGCCACACCATGTGGGTATCTCCCTGGCCGGCCAGGAGTTGAACCAGTGCTGCAGAGGCTGCAGAAAGCTTCACACCGCTGCATTCAACCTGCTGCACCACCAGGGAGGCCCCCAAACCCCTTTCTTCAGCTTAGAACATAGTAGTTGCTAAGCAAATATTTGTTACATGAATGAAAACACCATTATGTAAACCAGGTGGCACTGGGGCCAAACAGACTGATCTAAGCTCAGTAGATGACCCTTATCCAGAGGGGAACAATGTCTCCTCCTTTCTTGGCAAACATGCTCCGGTCAGAGAGGCTATGTTTAGGGGAGCATTTGCAATAGGGGAGGAGTAAACTTTTACTGCCTCTGTTGTCGACTTTGCTGAGACAGTAGATTTTGTGCTGAACAAGTGAGCTGAGCTTAGCGCTTGTCTCACAATAATAATGAGCTCAACCTGAGCACTTGCTGTGGGCCAGGTACTGTACTAAGCACGTCATATACATTATGGTGTTCACCTTCCTTTATCCTCACTTCAACCTTACGAGGCAGGAACCACTATTATCCCCAAATGAGCAAACCAGGCTCAAAAAGTTAAGCCACTTGCCCCGGCTGCATGACTAGAAGTAACGAAACTAAGATTCAAACACAAGTTGTCGGAGGCCTAAACTTAATCTCTTTTTAGCCACTATGCTAGTCTGCCTCTCTTCATATATAACAGGGTTACACTCCCCGCTGTGATGACAAATCTGGAAGACTGGACCAAGTTTTGTGTTTCTCTGAATAAATGCCAACGCAGAGCTTCTAATGTGGCCGTGACCCTTTTCCCTGTGCCTGGTTGTAGGGGCCGCACACACTCACCACCTTGCAGCCGGGCAGAGGCCAAACAGCCTTGGCTGCAGGATCCACCGAGCTCACTTTTGCCCTCTCCTGCTCTCTGGAGTGTCCTTGTTGCCCCCGGACCTCAGCACCTGACCGTCCACGCCACTGCCACCCACAGCCGCTGCCCTTTCCCCTCAACCACCTCCCCCAGGTTTGCCCTCCTTCCTGCCTCCAGGCACAATTCTCTCCAGGCTGGCAACTCTCCTTGCTGAAAACAACAGGGTCTAGATCTGCCCGTTCAGCCCGGTAAAGATGTGGTCCAAGTTTCACACCCCACCTCCAGGCCAGCTTTGGCAGAGATGTCCTCATAGCTTCCATCTCCTTCCTCCTCATGCCCTGGACTCTGCAAAGTAGAGTCTGCATTCAGGAAAGGAAGAGCCGAGCAGACATTATCCCAGAGGTCACAAACTGAGGGACTATGAGCCAAATATGGCCCCAAGTATGTTTTATTTGGCTGCACTATGCTTTTTGAAAATTGAATTTGTAACATCAAAAGCTGTTAGAATTCATATACAAATTCAGATTTCAAGCTTCTCTTGAAACACCAGGCATCCTGGCAATACTGGGCTCGTCTTCCCACATGGCAAATGGCTGGAGTTGAATTTGGACAACCCCCTGTACAGGCATGAACTTCTGGTTTACCACAGTCCTCTCCACTCCCTATTCTACTTTTCCCATCCAAACATCCTTCATTTATGGGGCTTGCCAGGTCCCTGTGGCCATCTGAGTTTGCAGTGCCTGCTGAGCAAACTGAGAAGAGAAGAGAAATTATTCTTGCAGGTGTCAAAGTTGGGTTCATCAGCAAATCCACGACTGGCTATCATTAGATATTTATCAGGCTCTGGGATATTCCAGGCACTGACCAGAGCATTAAGAATTTCAACACAAGTCCCTTGGTCCTGCCTCTCTCAAGACACTGCCTCATCCACCTTGCTACTCCAAACTCATGGACATGCCAGATAAAGGCACCTTCATTTTTCAACATAGCTCACAAGCATCTCTTTTTAGTGTGAGCCAAAATAATCTGATTCTCCTCATCTCCCCCCAAGATTAATTTTTCTCAGATCTGTTGTTCAGACTACATATCTTTTTTTTTTTTTTATGCATACAAGAGCTGGAGTATAGGTCAGCAGTGTGGGGAGGATTCACCAGAGACAGAGTGGGGAACAGAACAGGCAGACTGAATGAAACACACTGCTGAGGGGAGCAGCAGGCGAGACAGGAGAGGTCTGCTGCACCATGTGGGTTGCTCCCTGGCTGGCCGGGGTTCAAACTCATGCTGCAGTGGCTGCGGACAGATTCATAGATTGCATCTTAACCTCTTGGGCCATCAGGGAGGTCCCCAGACTACGTATCTTGAGCCTACTGAGGTGTAACCTCTCTATAAGGCTATAAGGTAATCCCCTCTGAATCCTCATGATGGTGATGGTGATGGTGATGGTGATGATGATGATGATATATATGTATATGCTTCTGGATTAACACTCTACTTTTTCATTAACTTCTCAGACAGGTGAGAAGTAAACATTCAGTGAGCCAGAAAGTATTTTTCCCAAAGCCCCATCAAAAGAGGCAGTGGTTGTTGATGATAGCCTTGTTGGAATGAAGGTTCAGGGTTGCCAGAAAGATTGATTTTTCAAGAAGCCAGATATATGTTAGAAAAGTAAAACAATAGTTTCTAGTAATAAACCTGTGCTGAGAAGCAAGTTGCCTAAGTGCTTAAGAGATTTTACAAGGGGCCTCCCTGGTGGCACAGCAGGTTGAGCACAGGACTATGAAGCTGTCCACAGCCTCTGCAGCACAGGTTCAATCCTGGCCGGCCAAGGAGCTACCCACATGGCACTGAAGACCTCTCCTGTCTTGCCCGCTGCTCTCCTCAGCAGAGCTTCCGATCCATCTGCCTGTTATACTCCCTGCTGTCTCTGGTGAATCCTCTCACCCTCCCGCGCCTCCCACCCTCTGGCCTGTACCCCAGCTCTTGTATAAAAACAAATAAATCTTTAAAAAAGAGAGAGAGAGACTTTACAAGGTCAGAGGCTGGAGGGCTAATTAATGGGAACACCAGATGAGGGTTCTTCATGAAATGCCCCATTGGAACATAAGCAACAGGTCTCTGCGCCCAGCACCCTTGGCCTTGGAAAAGGACCCCAACCTGTTTAACTGGTTTTGCCCTCCAACCTTGTCCTCCTTGATGACAAGACAACTGAGAAGTCTTTGATCATTTTTTTTTTAAATTCCTTATTTGGTCTTATCCTTAAAGTCAACTTTTTTTCTTTTTCTTATCCCTCTTCTCCTTAGGACCCTCAGGTTCTTAACTGACACTGCATTATCTGGATCTTTCCAATAAGTAGGTTGCAGCTTCCTTTTCTTTGATTAGACAATGCTAATAAAGAATTCCTTGAGATGGAAATGCTTATCATGAAGCAGGTAACAAACATCCTTTTTCTCCCCAACCACATACAATTAACATATAAATGGCCAGGCAGAGGGACTTCTTTGAGAGATGGCAGATTATCACTACTCATATCCTACACTTATGAAGCTTTAAAGAGAGAGAGAGAACAATTTCCAAATGAGAAAATGTCACAGATGGCCACAAACTAACTTCCCAAGGGATGATTATTTTCATGCAAATACTCTTTCTCCAAGTAAAAAAGGTACAATGTACAAAATGTCCACTTGAGGATTTGTGCCTCTTATTTGGGTAATTGCCCTTCTTCTGTGGGTAATGAGCAGGCAAACGATATGCCCAGAAAGGCGGCCAATGAGGGGCCCACTCACCCCACGTGCGGATTGGCCAAGCCTGGCACCAGCTGGAACCAGGGCCAGCTTTGAGGACAGCAGAGCGACTTGATAGGATTCTCTCTTCAAAGCATACAGCAAACATCAATTAATCCTCAAAAGACACTTTCAAGGAGAACATTATCCCTTTTCAGGATGTGGAAGCTAAGAGGTACCTCAGGTAGCTGGGGGGAGGGCAGAGGAGAGGAGCGAGCGGGAAAAGGGAGTGCTGGGCTCCTAGCCCAGGTCTGGCTCTCAGGAGAGAGTCAAGTTGCTGGGAGGAGAACTGAACCCACAGAATTGGGGCATGGGAGGAGGTGGCGGAGAAGTGGCTGCTTTTGAACGTGCCCCTCGGGCTCCTCCAGCTCCATCCCAGAGGAGGTTGCAAAATGAGACAGAGTCTGAGCTTTGAGCATAGCTCCACATGTACCAGGCCCAGAACCAGAGAATGACAGCAAATGACTGGACCTGGGCTCAAAACCCCTTCCTGAAACTGTGGGTGGAGAAGAAAATGAAATCTGGATCCAGTTCTGCTCCCTGAGCCCCTGTGGGTAGAACCCCCTCCCTCCTAGAAATGGGGAGAGAGAGGATTTGTTTGTATGAACAGAGATGACGCCCTGCCTGGCTGGTCTGTCTATCCTCAGAGCACCCAGCCAGCAGAGCAAATCGGAGCTCACACACAAAAGGTTCACAGCCTTCCCTGAGCATAGCAGTAAACATCACACATTCTCACGTTACACATTTATTCGAACTTAAATATTTGGCTCTGAGATACCTGGAATAAATGTATACCACTGATCACCGACTGTAAAAACACCCCACAATCTCTCTTCTCCACGCTCAGGCAGCATAACGCCCTTATACACCAATTTCTTCATTGAATGTTTTCAGCCTGCATTTTGTTAAAAAAAAAAAAAAAAAACTTAGAATTACTTTCCTTGCCGCATACTATGTGCTATTTGCACCGCTAAACAGAGCCCCTGCCATGTGCAAATGCTAGGCTCACTGGAGATATTTAAATGTTTAGAGAAAGGATTTTCCTAAAGGGCTTGAATGGGATTTCTCTCCATTTAATATGAAGTTAAAGAAAAAAGGAAAATCATCTTATGACTTACTTTTCCAATTCAACTACCAGTTTTCTGATACAGCCTTCTACATACATATGTACGTTCTCAGAAGCACAGAAAATATCTGGAAGGATATAGAAAAAAACTGCCCTGAACTGTGAGGAACAGAATGGGAGACTGGAAAGGAAGTCTTTCTCTTTTTTCTTTTCTCTCTCTCTTTTTTTAAAGCATTTATTTATTTATTTATTTATTTATTTATTTATTTATTTATTTATTTATTTATTTATTTATACAAGCACTGGGTACAGTCAGAAGCACGGGAGGGTGAGAGAATTCACCAGAGCCAGAGCGGGTTGCAGAGCAGGCAGACTGACGAAGTACACTGCTGAGGGGAGCAGCGGGCAGCAGGAGAGGTCTGCGCACCATGTGGGACCCTCATCCGGCGGCCTGGCCGGGGATTGAACCAGTGCTGCAGAGGCTGCGAGCAGCTTCACAACCCAGCGCTCAACCACTGTGCCACCAGGGAGGCCCCTTTTTCTTTTTTTTTTTTATCCCCTTCTGCGCTGTGCATTTTTACAATCAGCATATTACTTTTTAAATATTTATCATTATAAAATGAAAAAGTTACTCCAAGCTTATTTCTTTGGTCCTTCCTGTGACATCTGTCCTCCATACCTGTGCAAAGTAGGGCAGTAGGTTTTGGAAGTTCCTTGCTGTTTTTTACACAAATCACAAACTATCTCTGAGAACTTGTTAACACTCAGTCACTTCATGCAGGATGCACCACGCTAAAAAAGGACCCTCCCTTGAAAGTCACTTCACAGAGGAGGAAGAAGAAGTTCCTCTTCAAAAACAGGGTTCCAAGACCAGGGAAACAACTCAGGCTTCTTGACTATCTTAAGGATAACATAAGAAACCCACTGAAAAGCTTCCTTCTACACAATTCAGACCCAGCTTCTGCTCCCTAGCCCCTCAGAATGAAACACAGAAACACACAAAACCAACCAACAGACTGGAATCCCTCCAATTACTCAAATCATCATTTTCTTCTCTTCAAGGATGGACTTTTCAAGTCACACCAACCTCTTCCATCATTTAAATGTGTATTTAGAGCTTTTCCAGGTGGAAGCTTGCGAAATGGAGATCTAATCTCAAAGGGCTTTATCAGTTGCAAAGTAATTAGAAATGAAGTTTAAAAAAATAAAGGGTTGAAGTGATGAGGTCAATAAGAAAATCCAATTTGTTGACAAAATTTTCACTTACATCTGTTTTTCTCATGTATAGTTAGATACACTTGTTATCAGTAAATCAGGGACTTGGAATCTGAAGTGAAGGAAAATGTATATTCTGAGTCTCTTAAACTCCTGGTATTTGGCAGAGCTAGGCAGCAGGATCAAATTGTCAATTGCAGCCTGACCCCAAAATCAAAACTCTAATAATCATGGAAGTTCTGCAGTGAATCATTTACCGTTCACACCTCACTCATCAAAACCCTGAACGTCACCAGAGGGACCAGAATCTGCAACAAACCAGAATGCCTTTCTTTTGGGGCTAGATGTCCTTCCTATTCTACTTGTGCTCTCTCCTTTCCAAGACTGATTTTGAATTGAGGGGAAATAGGCTAAGAAAGCCCTCACCTTTAATATTAATAAGAATGGTGCAATCCCTGATGATCAGAGCTCAGACTACATAGGACTTGAAAGAACGACGGAGACTTTGATATGGAATATGAAAAAGGAACAGGCAGAAGGGGCAGGGAGACCAAATGGGAAAGCCCAGGGCCCAGCTCCTGCCAGCTCCAGTACTGACTTACCGGTGACAATCTTGCTGATTTATTTAGCCAGGATAAGGTACACTTACCTCGCCATATTTTTATCTGTGAGATGAGGGAGATGAAGTCCCAAATGTTTTATTTGCTCTGAATATATATTGTGAGGGAACTAGGAATTGAGCCCACTTTTGCCTTCTTCTCAAAGAGATTTCACAGATGCCACCTCATCATTATCCCTTGTGATATAGAGAACACTTAATATTAGCCCCATGTTACAGACAAACCAACTGAGGCACAAAGTGGTGACCGGACTAGGGCACTGACCTTTTTAGCACATCGTATGGTATTCCAGTGCTGTGGGTCTATGAAGTTCTCTCCGAGTAATGTCTGGAAGCCTCAGACACATGAGAGGAGATAGAACTCAGGCCTCCTGCATTCCAGCCTGGAGCGCTCTCCTTAGCCTCCTTCTATATAGCTTAGTTTTACAGAAAGCTTTTTAACTAAGAATATCAGTAGCCAGGGGTGGTGGAGAAGGCAAAGGATCCTACTGAGCCAGTATATAACCCATGTGTGACATGAGCAGCCCTGGGTTAAGAGGGCAGGAAAGAAGATGGCGTCAGGAGTGAGCACCTGCTGGGTGAGCACCTGCTGGGTGATCTGGTACTTCAGCTCTCAGAGTCTTTAGTGGCGTAAGGCCTGAGGCCTGAGGCCTGAGTAATCAGGCCTGAGTAAGGCCTGAGTAAGTGGCGTAAGGCCTGAGTAATCAATAGGGACCCCAGATCATAATATCTGCGCTCAGTTATAATTCCTACTTTGGGGCAGAAGATGCCAAGCAACTCAGGTTCTAGAATCTAGATAAACTACTACTATCAAAAAGTTGGGTGAGGTGAGAGGACAAAATCAATTATTTAATTAGCATCTCCTCTAGGCCTGGCCTATTCAATGGGTCTTCACAAAGCTCATCTCACACAATGGCATCAAGCAAGACATAGCACGGATCTTCCCCATGGACCAAATAGGGAGGATGTCTATGGTCCCTGCCCCCCCAGACACATAGTCATCATGACCTCACCCCCCATCCCAATACCCAAATTCTCCTGTGCAGGAGACATGGGATACTAATGGCAAATGGCTCCAACCCCACAGAATCCTCCCCCCTGGATTTTTCTCTCTGAAGCAGAAAATCATCTTCTCTTATCATTGCTATTGTCACCCAGCAAGGCTATCTGCCAGGATACCCTCAAAGTACTAAGGACTCCACAAGGCAACTTTGAGGAAGGGAAGCAAGAGAGGTAAAGGCAGAGGAAGGTGGTCACAGAGGCATCCTGGCCCTTGTGGAAACAAGCATTTCCCAGCCTGTTGTGTGAAAGCCCCCAAACCTTGTGTAGGGTAAAGAAAATGTCGGGCTTTTCTGCCCTTCCGCCATCAGGATAGATGATGGATCCTTGTCCTGAATGCATGCCTGATGGCGGGCACCTGGAATAGGGTGTGGGCATAGGTAGATGGGATTCAGCTGAGCTAAGACTGTGCTTTTTAAGGGCGGCGTCACAGGGACGCCAGGAGCAGCAGTAGAAGCTGAAGCCGAAGCCTAGAAGCAGCAGAACGAACTCCAGAGAGCTCAGATAGAGTGAAGACTTGCTGGGGGCTGGGAGGACTGCCAGCCTCCCAGCCCCCCAGCCAGCACCCCTGCCTGCCATATGCCTGGTGAACCCCAATAAAAAACCTGCAAAACCACTGAGGACTCTGACTCCTCCTTTACCCGGTCTGCATGGGATCAGAAAACCTGCACAGTGGCCAGTCCGGCCCTTACACCTTGCATGGGTTGAGGGAGGGAAACTGCATTCCAGGAATCCAGGAGATCCAACATGCCCATGTGGAGTGTGCATCTCACCCCATAGATGACAATATTTTGAAAAGAGCAAATATGTGGCCAGGGAAGAAGAGACCTGCTCAGGCTGAAAACATAGCTGTTTCTTCCGCAACCTGACTGTTTTCCCAGCCTCTACTTGGAGCAAATGGTTATGCCAAACCAAACCCAGAAGTGTGAATAATGCACCGAGCCTACTCACAGGCCTCCCACACAGGAGGGCGTGACAGGCTGCACAGATGGCCTCTCACATAGCTCTGCTGTGGGGGGCTGAGATTCCAGGGCAGCCTCGATGCTCCTCAGCAACCATGCAAGAAAAAGTGGGGTTCCCCAGAAGAGCTATGATGTGTGGGGTGAAGACTTATCACGGGAAAGCGCCAGCCATCCTTGGGCAGACTTCAGCAGCTGGAGTGATTTGTTAGCCCTTTTTTCAAGAGTTAATTTGCTTCCACCAGATTCCATTAGTGACCCGACAGCTTTGGGGCCTGGAGGAGGGCCCTGGAGAACTGCTGAGTCAGCGGACTGCAGGGGCATCTGAGAAGGCCAGACATCTTGCACCCAGCCCTCTTGCACCCAGCTGGGGGTTTCTCTTTGAAGAGCTTAGACTAAGTATTGGCAATGCTGTTATGGCAGCACCCCTGAGCCAGGTATAGAAAGAAGACACACACACTTTGACCACCAAACATAAACAGCTGACACCATACAGTAGGTTTCCCGTATGAAATCATCTTTTCTTCCCAATAGCAGGAAGAAAGTCAGAGTTATAAACTGGTTCCATCTGCAGCTAGAAAGCTGAAGGGAGGGAGAAAGAAGAAGGAGTTGTTTCTTTGAGTTCCAGTTGACAATTCCAGTAGAATAAGAAATAAGGATACTCTTACTACTGCTGCTGCTATTACTACAAAAAATAGTAACAATTACAGTTAACATTTATTTGGCACCTGTGCATGCTAAGAAGTGTGCTGTAAGCTTCTCAGGCACAATCTCATACACTCTTCAACACAGCCCTGCGGGTAAACTGTGGGTAAGAGACACCACACAGCTGCTAAATTAAAGGCAGAGACTCGGGAGAATTGATCAGGAACACCTGACTTGAGGCTTGCACGTGACCCACAGCTGAAGGAAGAGCACAGGCTCCAGCCCTCCACGTACCAGAACTAGCTATGGGGCCCTGGCAAGTGACTTCAACTCATGGGCCATCCTATTCCTTAAGATACCTGAGTGATTTCTTTTTTGAACTTTGCATTTTTTTTATTAGTGGAATTTATCAATTCATTTAGGGAACATCAACACTTGCAACATCCCAGAACAGTGATGCACCTGTTTGTTCAAAGCATCTTTTGTGTCCTTCTGTGGTGTTTCTGGTTTTCTCCACTTGGGTGTGGCATGTTTCTTGTTGTGTCTCTAGGTCCTTCGTGTCTCTATCATACTGTGTCATATATTTTCAGGCCACGTAGTTAGATAGGTACTAACCTATCTAAGTGAGTGAGTTATGAAGGGCCCCTTCTATTCAAACCACAGTTACTGAGCACCTAAGGGCCAGTCATGATGATGAGGAAGGAAGGGTATAAACATAACTGAGATAAGACACTGCCCTCAAGGGGGTTGCGGTCTAGCAGTGCTTTATACAAAAGCTAGAGAGCCTTAGCTGCCCTTGTGGCTCTAAAACACCACTTGGTGATGCCTTTGTAATATAAAAAGTATTTCTGACAGCATTTGTACCCATCTCTGCTAGTTCTTCTAGATGCACACATTCATGGAGAGGTATCTGAAATGACAATCAGCTAATGGGTTTGGGGAGAGGTTTTCATTGTCATCTTTTTACTCCTTTATGTTGCTTCAATTTTTACTAACAAATACACATCAATTCCAGGGCCTCCCCTGGTGGCGCAGTGGTTAAGCGCTGGGTTGCAAGGCTGCCTGCAGCCTCTGCAGCACCAGTTCGATCCCCAGCCACCGGTGAGGGTCCCACAAAAAAAAAAAAAAAAAAAAAAAAACACAAATATCATCATACATCAATTCTATTAAAATGATAAAGTCATTTTTAAATACTGCTAAAACAATGATTTGTATAGGTGGGTATACACACAGACATTTCAACACTAACTGGTATCTCATAAAATTAAGAAATTAGTAACTCTGATGAGACTATGACTATGTTTTTTTAAAAGAATCCTTAATTTTTGCCACTACTTACTAAAATATTAACAGATAAAATGAAATGGGATTTATTTCAAAATAGTCCCTTGTGTGGGAGGGGTAGGCTGTAGGTGAGATAAGACTGGTTATGAGTTGCTAATTGTAGAAGCTGGGTAACAGATAATGAGGGTGCATTCTGTATATTTCCATAGTATACTGTAAAAGAGGAACCTTTTTCAGGGTCAGGTGGAAGCAACATTTTACAAAATCTAAGCTAAGTCCCCTGCCCACAATCTTTGCACCTGAATTTTTCTCCAGCCTTGGCTAGCTCTTCCCTTGGATAACTACAATTTAACTTTGTTTTTCTCTCAGGCTTTCTCTCACCCCCACACTATTCCTTCCAAACCTTCCTTCTGGAATCACCCATCAAATCTATTGGTATTATTTGGTGCCCAGACTGACCACTCTATCTGACCTTACCCTTGCCCAGGGGACAGAGGGTAGAGCTAAGCAATACTCCCACACACCTCCGTTCAAAGTCAGCTCCTATCAGGCTCTGTTTGCCTGAGACAGAGACAGAACAGCTTGACTGGTGGGGGTAGGGGACACATTTCATTTGTTCACTTAATAAATACTCGACAATCACCTACTTTGTGACTGGTAACAAGCCAAGTCCTGGGCCTTCCGTGGTGAGCAAGACAAAATCGTCACCTTAACAGGGTTCTCATGCTTGAGATGTCACTAGATATTAATTATCTCTCCAAACTGCCAAGATTTAGGGTCAAGTGTATATTCTCCTAGACAAACCTGAATCACCTGGGATCTTGTCTAAAATAAGGAAATGCATATCTAATGCCAAGAGCTACCCACCCCAAGCCAGCTCCTCATTGCAGGACAAAGAAAAAAGGATACAAGACCACCAGTAAGGGAATAGCAGCAGAGGAAAGGCAGCCAGCCACACACCCCCACTCATATCAAAATTTTTATAATCTTTGCTGCCATTTCATAAAAATTTCTCATCCACTGTGAGGTTTAACTAGGTGAAATTTTACTAACATGCATGATTGTAACAGTTTTAAAAAACAAAAATTTCCTGCCAGGAACAACTTAGATAACAAGGATAAAATGTTCAGGGACCTCCTATCCGAATGCTTGGTCATGGAGAAATGTATAGCATTATTCATTGAATCACTTATGCCTGCGCTCAAGACACAAGGATGTCTAAATCAACTTTTTTTGGCAAAAAAAAAAAAAAAAATTCAGTTTGGAGAGACCACATATATTTTCAAATTTTCTTACTTTATCACAATAATGAATACAGAGTGTCTTGAGTAAAGATTTCAATTTATTCATAGAGACATAGGGTCTATTCTATTAGTTGTGGACTTACCATTGCTCTAATGAAAATGCAGGCTTTATATACTTCTCCCCCATTGACTATCAGTGCCATGAGACAAAAGCCATCTTGTATTATATCCTTAGCACCTAACACAATACCTGGCATACTACTGATAAGAGTATACAGTTCTTGAATTCAATACAAATACGCCGTAAAAATATTTTTTTTTTTTTATTAAAGCCCAGTGGCACACACCTAGAGGTAGTTCCCTTGCCTCTATAGCAACTAGTTTGTGTCCAGGTCCTAATGAGACCCACTAGACAATGTGCTGATCTCCTCCCTGGGTGGAGATGCAACCAGGGCAGGCCCCACAACACCCCTGACTATCGGGCATTCCTACCTGAAATCAGATCAACCTCCCAAGGCTTCCAAGTGCAAATCTGAGCCCACACCCACCTGCTCCCTCATAGTCCTCATCATCTCAACAATCCATTCTTCTACTCAGGCCAAAGACCTCCAAGTCATCCCTGACAACTCTCTTATCACACCCTACTTCCAATCCCTTTGCACATGCTGTCATCCAATCTATAAAATGTGCTCAGAATCCAGCCACTTCTCACACCCTGATTTCAGCCACTGCCTCCTCCTTACTGGTCTCCCTGTGTAATCCCTAGTTCCTCCTTTTACTCTCAACTCAGCAGGTTGATGCTTGGTTAAGGTCATTCTCATCACCAGAGGATGCTGCTAAAACCCTTCAGTGGGTTCCCAACTCCAAAGATAAGTCAAATTTCTCCTACCACTCTCCCACCCTCTCACTCTGCCCCAGCATCACTGACCTCCAACGCAGTGCGCACAGCTGGCCCCCAGAAACATCTCAACTGCAGCTCCTCTCCAGGACTTCAGGACATTTGCACTTGCTGTTCCTTCTTGACTCTTATTTCTCCAATGACTTCCAATGTCACTCTCAGTGAGGTTTTCCCTCAACACTCCCTGTCCCTGCTTTAGTTATCTTTATAGACTTATACCCATCTGACTTATTTACCTTCTTAGATTACCATGTATCTGTCCCCATTAGAATGTAATCTCCAGAAATGTAAGCTCCAAGGATTTTGTCCATTTTGTCCACTGTTTATGTCCAACGTAGTGCTAGGTGCTCAATAAATATTTGCTGAATCAATAACTAATCCCTATATACCTGGAAGTATTCTTAGCTCCCTATTATGGAGTGGAAATCGCAGAATCACCTTAACGGCAAACAATTTCGTTCATAACAATATATGTAATATATTATATACATAATATTATATATTGCTATGAATATATTTTCTCAGGCATTCCTCAAGTAAACAAATAAGCTCTAATGAATTTCTAGAGGAAAGGAATTCCCATTTCATTTTTACTCCTTCTCACCTTTCCCAAAGTGTGACCACCTTACCTCCTCTCAGGCCCAGAGCTGGAAAATGTCTGCTCAGAGGCTGCAGGAGGGGTGCAGGTGCCCCCAGACCTAGGCTGTTACAATCCACAAGTCTGAGGAAAGAGAAGATGACTGAGAAAGGGAAGAAAAATTAGCACATAGATAAGAAACACATGTTTAAAACCCCTTCCCAGGCTGTGAGTCAGCGGAATGAAGCCAGCACCGGAGTGACAAATTCATCTCACGACCCTATTGCTTTCATTAGAAACTGTGGGGCTCTCTTCAAAAAAAAAAAAAAAAAAAAGAACTGATGTGTAGAAAAAGTGCATTATGTCTGCCCATGTGTCCACAAGGGATGGTCTGGCAACAGAACAAGTGTTTTCCAACAGAATTTTTTCTGAATGTACATTAAGCCACCTACTCTGCCCAATGCAGTGCACACAGCTGGCCCCCAGAAACATCTCAGCTTCAGCTCCTCTCCAGGAGCCCTGGCAGGTGTCAGTGGCTGGCACAGATGCAGCGCATAAGAAGTCACTGCTCAGGGCTCCACTAGCAAGAACAAGGCACTAGGGGACCCACAGAGGGGGTGACTGGCCGTGCCTACAAGCAGTGCAGGGCTCGAAGGGTGAGTAGAAGCTGGATAGGCTCATCAGACAGAGGTGAGGGGGCTGGGGAGGAAGTCCTGGCAAAGACAGTCACAGAGGCAAAGACCTGGAGGTGGGAAATCCAGGGTCTGGCGTGGACCAGCATTCACAGGTGTGCAGAACATCAGGCAAGGGAGTTGGGCCTCCTCTTTCGGCCTGTGTTCTGCCATAGCCTGGTCCCTCCAGACAGAGTGAGTCATCCCTCTTTTGTATTCCTCCATTCCTGTACACACTCCCAGCCACGTGGTCAGTGCTCCGTCCCATGGACGCTGCAGTGCCTGAGGTCTGTGTTCTCACGGAACTTACATGCCCAGAGGAGAGGCAGACAAAAGACATGAACAAACCATAGAGATAGTTTCTGATTGTTGCATGTGCTATGCAAAAAAGCATAGCAGGATGATGAGGGACAGTATTAAAGGGGTGTCGGGAGAGGCCCCCTTAGGAAATGGCTGTGCCACAATGAAGCAGAGGACAGGAATGACAAGGAAGTCCTGGCTTCGTGGTTTCGATTTTCTTGTACAAGTCTGGGGTGAAATCATGTGCTGGGAGATAGAGGGTAGAGAGGGTTTTCAGGTAAATAGCAAAATCCTGGAACTGCTGTAGGAAAGAAATGGAAAGGGAAGAGAAAAGAGGTTGTGATGGGGCACCAAGGACTTGCTGGGGGCTGAAATCATAAACGTGCCAGGGAGCCTATCAATGTGGAGCAGGCTTGAATTTTACAAATAGTATCTATTGATGAAGCTTTATGTCCCTGCAGCTATATTGACACCAGCACTAATATCCTCATAGTGATCTGGATCTCTACCCCTACTTGGTATGAGCTGGGTTTGCTGGAGTGTTTATTTGATTTTAATTAAGTTTGATGGGCTGTGAGGGTTTTCATTACTTGGTTTGACCAGGCACATTCCCACAGCCCCCTCCCCCGCATAGACCCCAGTCGCTTTGGTCTGTGTTTCTGCCATAGCCTCTCGACTCAAGCCATCCAGCAAATTAATCGCCCGCAGTGTCCATGCTGCCATGCCTGAAATAGCTCCCAGCACCTACAGGCTCAGTGGCCAAGTCTCTGCACAGGTATATCTATCCAAGTCCTTCATCACCTTCACCCCCCTTATCTCTCCCAAATACCCAGATTGGTATTCACACTGTCCCTTTTGAACCCAAGCGCACTTAGATGAACAAGCCCAGGAACAGACCTCAGGGTCTTAAGCAAGTTGCTTAAAACCTTCAGCATTTTCTCATCTATAAAATAGTTCATTCTACCCGCTTCCTGGGAGGACTGAATGAGTCAATGTGTGTAAATCACACAACATACGGCTGCTGAGCAGAGCATCAAGGTTCAAGAGATGTAGCTGCCACATGTTAGGATATTAATTTAAGAGGCTGGTATGTAACAATACAGACATCGCCACGTCCAGCACACGGCCACATACAGAAGACATTGGGTACGTGGCCACTGACATCGTTACTATGTTCTGCTTGGTGAATTGTTCTTGGTTTCCATTGCACTCTTCAGGCTTATCTTAGAGGTCAACTTTCACCTTACAGTCTGATGGCTTCAATTTACATTCATATCCAACCTATGCCCTGTCCCTCAACTAGACAAAAAGGTCCTGGAGAACAGAAATTGCACCCTCTGCTTCTTAGTGTCCTCCATAGTGTGGCGTACAGAGGCTTCCACTTTAGGAGGTGCTGAGTAATTCCTGGTTGGTAGCTCTCAAAAGGGAAGCTGCTCTGTCCTCGCCCCCTAGCTTCTGTCTATCTGTAGAGACCCAGTTAAGCCTTGCCTCCTCCATGAAGCTAGCCAGTGAAATTGATTTCTTCCTTCCCGGAAAGTCTACAATACTCTTTTACCACAATTTTCCTTAGATTTTCTAGAATTGTAAGGTAGCGGAGCTGCCGGGAATTGAACTTGTTGCCTACCTTTCTTCTACCCGTGTTCCTTTTATAGGTGTCATCTTTTCCAGCCAGACCAGGAGACCATCAGGCTACCACTAGGGCCTTTTTTATGAGGAGAAAACAAAGACTGAGGTGGACAAATACTGGTATTTCAACCACAGGAGCCCTGAAGGGCTTTTCACAGAGGTCCCATCTCCCAGAGCAAAAATGCCAGGAGGCCCTCTGAGGTTTAAGGGAGACAGGGCTGGAGAATCTAGAGTCCAGGCCCAGCTTTTATGAGCTGTATGAGCCAGGAGGAGAATATCCCCAGACCTTGCCAGCCCTCTGCTAACCTGTCTGAACTGTGAGGAAGACCACCAGCAGTCTTTGAGGATTTTCTAAGCACTAGCTCTACCTCAGGACGAATTGAATCCGAGGGACTTCTCCCTCTCTGATCATTAGCTAATAGGAGTATTATGCAATCTTTTTTTTTTTTTTTTTTTTTTTTTTTTATAGAGGCATGTTTTATTTATTTATTTGTTTGTTTGTTTGTTCTGTTTACACATGCACTGGGTACAGTCAGAAGCGCGGGAGGGTGAGAGAATTCACCAGAGCCAGAGTGGGGAGCAGAGCAGGCAGAAGGACCGAAGTACACTGCTGAGGGGAGCAGCGGGCGGCAGGAGAGGTCTGCGCGCCATGCGGGCCCCTCCTCCGGTGGCCGGGAAGCAGCCGGGGATCGAACCGGCGCCGCAGAGGCCGCGGGCAGCTTCGCAACCCAGCGCTCAACCGCTGCGCCACCGGGGAGGCCCGTATTATGCAATCTTTTCTGTTCCTTCTGCCCATTCTCCTACCAAGTACTTCATTTAATAGACAAAAAATGAGAGCATACAGAGCAAAGTCTGAACAAATGAAAAGATACCTCCCTCCTCTACCTCCCTGCTCATGATGGCTGAAGCTGGGTAATAGACACATGGGGTTATTTATACGGCTCTGTATCCTTCTGTATAAGTGTGTTCTTCCATGCTAAAAAGCAATAGCAAGCTCGCCACATTCTACCCTGTCACATACTAATTGAATATCCACTTCCTAGATGAATCTCATAGGTTGTCATGCGCCCCCACTGCCCTCGCAATGGTCCTGAATCTCTTTTTTTAAAAGGAACTCCATCTGCAATTTGTAAGAATTCAATACTTTTTAACTTTGCACCCTGGAGAAAAGAGTTGTAAAGAAAGAAAAACAAAGTGGGGTGTCTGGAGCCCCACATGTGGCTCGGCGCTTCCTCCTCCTACCAAGCCCATTGCTTTGTAAGGGTGTCGACTAGGATTTGAAGTGACCACAGCCCGTGTCCTCACTGCTAAGCCTAAAGTAGATCATCGGAGTCTAGAAAGCACTTGGTACCCATAACCCCTCTTCTTCCCCCCACATACGTATATTAAAAGCCTCATTACAATTGTTGTTGCCTGGGGTCGGGGGAAGGAGGGCTGGGAAGAACAGTGGTTCTTTAGAGGCCTAAGGATCAGATGGCAGAACTTGTGGCAAGCTTTTGGGCCTCAGAGACCCAGTATGAGGCAATCCTGTTTGGCTGGGCATTTACCCACAAGGGGATGAGTAACTTTGGGTGTTTTATTGGGAAACTATTATCCTCTCTTCTCTCTATGCACACTAATCCTATTAAAGCTCTTTCACACTAAGAGTATGCTTTATCTTTATGCAGCAGATGGCAGAACCTAGAATTAAGAGTCATGCAAGTTTGAGGGTCCCAGGGTACTCCTCAGTCTGCCCACTAACAATACTATGAATGAATAGAAGGCTTGGGAGATAAGTGCTTAGGTATGATCCACAACAGGAAATCAGTTCTTTGCGCAGTATTGCCATGAATCTAAACAGATTTTTTTTTTAACATATTTGAATATTTGGGTATTTTTGCAATATATTCCTATTTGAATATTTGCCTTTTGTCTCTTTAATTTTGTTACAAGTGATTTGTTGTTAATTTCAGTTAGTTTTGTGGTGAAAATATTGTCATTATGTCCTTTTGAGTGTCCTTCTTCTGTTTTGCAGCCTTTTCTCCTTTGGCAAAACTGCCTTGCAGCCAGTTAGTTCTGCGGTGAAAATGTTCATGGCGAGACTGCTTGCAAGATGCTTGCAGCGAAACTAACGGACACACAGACACTCAAGGGAGAGCAGAAGGGAGCAAAGTGCTCCAGACTCTACTTGGGAGGAAAACCAATCCACCTGTAACATCAAATACTTCAAGGATGAGAATGGGGTGTCAATTTCTCCAAACTACCAAATGGGAGAGGGAATGATAGGGGAGCTGTTAACGGGAAAGCTCTATTGTCACAGCTTTGCCCAGCTAATACTTTGTCCTGCATGTACACACTCAAATCTCATTTTTATTTTCTAAATTTTACCCCAAAAAGCCTCCTCAGTCTCCTACCCTTCCCAGGCCCTATCATTAAATCTTCCACTGGCCGGGAGGAAATTTTGGGAATACAAATTGGATCAAGTCACTTTCTACCTTAAATCCTTCTATTGCTCCTCACTGCTTTTAGGAGAAAGTAACACTTCCTTAAAATACCCATCAAGGTCCTCTGTGTTCTGGACCTTTCTGAACCTTTCTGCCACACTTTCCCTCTGGCAGTCCCAACCATAGCAGCCTCCCTCGTTTTTCCCTCCAACATGCCACAGGCCCTTTGCATGTGCTGTTCCCCCTTTGTGGGATGAAATGTTGCCTAACCACACAAGATCATTACAGCTCCCCCCTATACTTTTTATATCATCCTGACATCTCCAAGATGACACAAGTCCCACTTTTATTTATCCACAAACATGACTTATATCTGTCTCCCCAACCGGACTGTAAGCGCCACAAAGACAGTCCATGTCAGTTTTACTCACTTTGATACCCAGGGCCCCAGACACTGGTACATTATACATGCTCAGCTAATACAAGATAAATGCCAACTACACTGTGGCCCGGGGAGACATAAGAATGAAGAAGAGAAAGGAAACACAGCTGGAGAAATGGGAGAGGGGAGGGGGAAGGGAGAGGAGGTGATAGGACATTAGCACTGGAGCTTTGGGGGAGGGAGAACAGGCACGTGTACCTGTGGAGGTGTGAAGTTGTACTCTCAAAATTACATAGTTTTGAAAATGAATGGCAAGTCAATAAAATTGGAGGAAAAGAATAAATAAAATGCAAAACAAAAAGCAGTGCCGGAGAAATCCGTGATACAAATGTCAGGCCAGTGTGAGATGGTGAGCTGCTTCTTCTGGACACAGGCAACTGACAACCTTTTCCATTAGCACAAGAGTCGGGGTCCTGGGTGCCACACAATTCTCAGCCTCTCTTAAAGAAGAGCCTCTGTCCAGGACAGTCCCCAGAGGACAGATGAGAATGTGACTTACTCCTGGGGAGTGTGGAGGCTGAAAAAGAAGGCCAGAAGAGATTGAAGGCCAACCTCCTCACGCCCTTCCTGTTACTTACTATCTCTCTGAAAATGTAGCTTTGTCCCTCACTATCGGGACTCACAGAGAGAAAGGAAGAGAAGGTCGCAGACAGAAATGATCTTCCTCCCTCCTATCTGGAGTCACAGAAAAGGGAGCTCAGGCTATCTCTGTGTTCGCTTTTGGTCTCCAGAGATGGGGGTGGAGGGGAGGGAGGAGGCGGGAAGATTTAGAACAGTCAACTCAGAAAGCGCTGTTTTTCTACTTGGTCATCAGACACATGCCCAACCAAGGGATACAAAACAAGCTGAAGTTTAGGTCCTCTGAGGGGGCTGTTGCATCCCATCAATTATACCACGTGGAACAAACTTGGGACAGTTAAAAATAACAGAGGGGTCTGGTGTTTGGAAGATCTGAAGTTTGGAATGCCAGCTTGTCCTGCACAGATGCTGCCTACCAAACGTATGTGTCGGGGAGGTGGATCTGCACCCCCACCGGGATGGGAGGGTGTCTGGGCTGTCACCTAACACCCTGATCATGTGTGTTGGACCAAGCTGGGAACATGCACAAATCCCCTCTCAACCACCTGCCTCACTTTGGTCTGAAGGACTTTGCAGCCCCTTTCTAGCTGAGGAAAGGGCAGCGCTCACTAGGCAGAGAGCACCCCCTCCCCTGGGAGGCAGCAGCATTATTGACAGCCTGAGCCAGGGAGCTCAGCCATATCCCAGTCAGTTCACCTCTGTGTGTTGTTTCTGCATCTGTGAAATTCTCGTTCCTATTCAGTAGGACCAGTATCAGCACCGATTAAAGACCGTGTGAGAATAAACCCGTGGACAAAGCATCCCTCAGGTAAATCTTTTTTTTTTTATCAATTTTTATCTCTTTTAAAGATTTATTTATTTATACATACAAAAACTGGGGAACAGGCCAGAATTTTGGGTGGTGAGAGGACTCACCAGAGTCAGAGGGGGAACAGAACAGGCAGATTGACCGAAATACACTGCCCCTCAGGTTAATCTTTCTCAACATCTCTTCTAGCACATGTGTTGTAAGAGTTAAAAAATAAATTAGTAAACTTGGCCTCCCTGCTGGCGCAGGGGTTGAGCACAGCATTATAAAGTTATTTGCAGCCTCTGCAGCAAGAGTTCAATACCGTCCGGCCAGGGAACTACCCACATGGTGCAGCAGACCTCTCCTGTCTCGCCCGCTGCTCCCCTCAGCAGTGTATTTCGTCAGTCTGCCTGTTCTGTTCCCCACTCTGACTCTGGTGAATCCTCTCACTCCCCCCCACACCTCTGGCCTGTACCCCAGTTCTTGTATGCATAAATAAATAAAATAAATAAATTAGTAACTATACCAGAGTTCTAGAACTTCTTTCTTCTGAGAAAAACAGAGCTTCTCATACTTAATATCTCATGTTCCTTAAGATGCCAATGTAGGAAAAAATCAGCAAATATGTCCTTCTACCTACAGATGAAAAAACAGGGTCTCTGTGAAGGTTTATCAGAGGGTAACATGTGCCAATTCTTCTAAGCATTTTACATACATGAGCTTAGTTCAGTCTCCCAACCACCCTCTGAAGGAAGAAACTCACTCCCACCTTACAGATGAGGAACCAGCACATGGCTTGGGGTCCTGGGACAGCCTAGGAGGTCATGGGATGGCTTTTGAACATACCCACTTCAGCTTCAGAGCTTGCATCCAAGACATGGGCCACATATGCCCGCTTGTGGCACCCCTGCTCCCTGCAGGGATGTTTGAACTTTCAGAGTGCAAGAACAAGGAACTCTGAGGTCTGGTGAGATACCCAGCCTCCCCAGAGAGCTAACTCCCTGGACTCCCACTTCCTGTGGACGGCAATGGATGACATGTGGGTGGAGAGTTTGAATGGTAACAGGGGTGTCAGTGAGCCTGGGTGGCTGTGGGGAAGCCACCCCTTCCAAAGACAGCACCCAAGGCAGGATTCCATTCAACCTTAGTGAGAGGGAGCCATAGGAGATGGAACACCCTCCTTGCTGGGGGACATGATGACCACCCCAGCCTGCCCCTGGAGCCTCTCTTTCAACCTCTGATCTGTTCAAGTACTTCCCAGAATTGGCTGCCAAACTGGGGTGCCCTCAGACCAAACCGACCCAGGCTAGTTCCCATTTTCACCTTCTGCATCAACACCCCCCTCCTTCCCCACACAACCAAGTGGATCCAATCCTTCCCACCTGGCCTTCCCCCAGAAAGGACGGCTTCTCGAAGGAATTAAATCAAATGCTTTCCAAATCTTTGTTCACTTCTCTTTCATGCCTGAACTGTCCCAGCCTCACCACCTCCCACCATCCTTCCAAACTCAGTTCAAAGCCACCTCTTTTCTGAAGCCTTCCCAGACCCCGGTGGGGGGGCTGGACAGCATCCCCCACCATGCACTTCACACACACCCTTTCTTCTCTCATGACTTCGTCTTCTCCTCTATTTGCTGTATGCCAGCTTCATCCTTTTCCTCCCTCCCTCCCCGCCTCTACTCCCACCCCAAGAGCTTGAGTGTGCTCCTCTCAGAGACCCAGCAGAGAATGCTCCGCCCTCCCTTTCCTGCTCCTCCAGTGTCTGAGGCAGGTGCAAAACAGGAGGCAGGAGAAAGATGTCAGCAGGCACCAAGGAAGGGTGTAGAGGTCGGAGGACTCCAGGCTGAGTGCAAAGGTCCACATGAAGCCCTGAGTGACGTCTCCTCTATCTAGGGCCCAAGCATGTTAGGGAGCCTCAGGTCTGAGTCAAGAATGGAACAAGTTGCAGAAAGCAAAAGCAAAAGCAAAGCAAAAAAAAAAAAAAAAAAACAAAACCACAGTGGGCTCTTCCTTCTGGGGACTTGAAAATTGACCAGAGAGCCCAGAGGAAAACGCAGGGGCCTGGCTTTTCCACAGCTGCTGGCTCTGGGTCTTAGAGAGAAACGGGATATTTCATAGCTTTTCCATTGTCTGGATCAGTTCATTTGGGTCACAAAGGAGACAGGAACTCTGGGCAACACTGGGCAATAAGAAAGGTTGTTCCATTGATCGAAGTTTCTTTTGTTGTTTCTCAGGAACCTGAACACATTCCAGGCAGGTAATGGGTAGGAACAAATGGTGGCCAAGAGGACCTATATTACCGGGTCTTGGGAATTTGGCTGATCATCAAATACAAGGATCCTATTGCTCCAAGGGTAGCAGAGCTAGCTCGGTCCCAGAAAGGCTCCTACATTCAGACTCCAGAACCAGTCGGGCTCCATCGCTCCCAGCGCTGGCTGGCCTCTCTAGCCCTGAGGGGGCAAACAACACCCCCGGGTGTGCTCTGGGCCAGAGAACTCTGGGGACTCTCTGAATTTCATGGAACCCTATAGATCAATGTTCATTCCAGCTACCCTGTGCATCACTGACCTAAAATTGAATGATCCAGACCTGTTCCCCATCCCCCAGAGATGTGTGTAATTAGATAAAATGAGGACAGAATATGTATAAGTATCTGTTATACTGGGATGGCTGCCCAGAAAGGAAATGAGCACCAGGAACTGGTCGGCCCGAAGTGGCCCCTCTGTACTAAAGGGACGGCTGCCGGGGCTGAAGGAGAGTTACCTTTGGGAGTTGGTGCTGGTAAGGTATGATCTTTCTGAGTTCACAAACACTTGGGCGCTGTGGTGCCAGCAGGCACAAGGTAGGTTCTCTATCGATTTGGGCACAAGGGTAAAGGATAGTCCTGGAGCCCTCGGTGGCCTTTTCAGACTTTAATGTTCTTTCTACGCCATTGTGGGGCAAGCCCCCAGGCTGGTAAGGCAGGGAGACCTTAGGGGGTTGGGGGCCAAGAGGCTAGCAGGCCTCCCAGCCCCCCGTGAATCTTTACTCTTTCTCTTGGGCTCTCTCTTGTGGTCTCTCATAGCCATTTCCACCATAGCTGTCTCTGAGTAATGCCGCCCTTCTAGCCTCATTCTCTAGGCTCAGGTATGTCCACTTACATATATGCCTGCACCATACTCCAGGTGTCTACCGTCAGGCATGCGTGCCCAGTGCCTACACTCCCAAGCGCCTCCTGCATTAGCACAATCAAGGCCACAGGTGATAGACACAGAAACCAATGGTGTAAAAGCCTGACCAATTTTCATTTACCCTTCAGGTACAATTCTGCTCCTATACATTTATTTCTTGCACTGTTAGCATTTTTCTCTGGCTGTCCACGCTGAAGGCTGTCTAGCAGACCAAGATCCAAATTAAAACAACTCAGGTCACTAGTCTCCACCTCAGGCCTTCACCTTCCTCTGACAAAACCAGTTCTCTCCAGGGTGGCACCTTCTTCCAAATAGCCCCAACCATGAATGATTTGGTATATGGGAAAAAGGACATGCAAAAGTTAAACTGACAGATATTTTTAACGCCCACAACATGAAAAATGTAGGTTCTTGCATAAAAGCTGGCACAGTACTTTTATGTCCCCATCAAGTCCATAGATCTGCACTGGACAGGGTAGGAAGGCTGAGTCACCGGTCCCATGTAAGTAAACAAAAAGCATTCTCTCAACAAATATGTAGATGAAAACAGTAAAAGTCTATAATTACCTACAAAGCTCAATAGGGTGGGCAGTAGACTTGTACCAGATCCCAGCGCTGGGTTAACCATTATACACTCACATCCTCACAACTTAAAAACCCAGAAAAGTTCTCAGGTATAAATAAGGGTAAAGGAAAGCCCACACCAGCTGAGCACATAGTAGGTACTCAATAAAAATGTTGATTTATCAGTAGCTGTTCCCAAGTCTCAGGTGACTGGCCTCTGAAAGAAAGCAAAGCAGAAAGGCTGGCCTATATTTCCCAAAACCAAAGAGAATAAAGTCAAGTTTTTTAGATCTACAAGGATGAAGTGATCAAGAAACAAGGGGCTAGAAAAAAATGATGCTGACCCTCATCACTGCTGCACATGCTTCCTGCAAGCAAGGCCAAGCTCATGTTTGTTTGCTGATTCCTAAAACTGAAGAATTGGAGGGAAGGAATTCTGCCACAGGAATTCTCTCATTGACAAGGGAGAAAATGAGAAACACATCTACTCTAAAGGGTTAGAAGCAAATTAGGTGTCTGCCTGTTGGCTACACGTGCTCACTTATTCCGCAGATATTAATAACATGTCCATTAGGCTGAGTCCTAGGGATAAAGGCACAGGTGGCCACCATCCAGCTTTCCAGGACCTTGCCTTCTAACTAGCCAGAGTTAAGTATCTCAATGGTGAGAAGGAAGCACAGACTGTGGAGCTGAGGGCATGTGTGGTCAATTCTATGCAAGGGTCAGCAAGCCCTAGGAGTATGGGATGTTTGAAGTGTCAAGAAGACAAGCAGGGAAACGTTCATCAAGTGAATCTGGGGGCAGGATGAGGCTGGAGGAGCTACAAGCAGTTCAGTAAGATGACAGCAGGATGAGGGGATGGCCTCTCTCAGCCAGGATCAGAAGCATCCTTTCCACATAACACGTTCACCCAGGTGTCTCTTTCTGAGGTTCTGAAGTTGGAGCCCACAGATCTCTAGAGTCTCCATTGATGGGCTCCTCAAGGTCAGTGAACCCCAAAAAAACCATAAGTAAATGAGCATTTTTTTCCTAGGGAGATAATCCACAACTTTAGGATGGCCAAAAGGGTCCGTGTTTACCAAGGAAAGGTGAAGAAGAAACACTGAGCAGCCTGAACACCAGTGCTGGTGAGAAGCCATGGTTTGCCAGTTCAGGATCCTGCACATAGCTTGGTATCTGACACCTCACAGGTTTTCAAAATGAACAGAACTAAAGGGATGAGTGCAAAGACATGGGATGAAACCACCATTTTCATCACCAAAACAAACATTTGCGAGCAAGCACTGACTGTGTACGAGGCACCGGGCCAGACTTCGGGTACCTCTTTCCATAAAGGCACATGGAAGACTGTCTTCCCATCCTCCGTTCCCAGAGGCAGCATTGCAAAGCCAAGTTTCTCAATGTGGGTACAAGTCACCCAGGGCAATTCACTGCAATGCCAAGATCAGGTTCAAACTCTAGTTGGCAGTTGCCTAGCAACAGGTAACCCTGAAGACACATCCCCAAACTGAGATACCAGAAAGGGCATTCAATGGACACACTGACCCCATGCAAGTCTGCACACCAGTCCTTTCAGGAACAATTAAGGGAAGGAGACTCAGCAGTCAAAAGGAGGCAGAAGGGGAAGCTGGGAAGGTGTAGGTCTTCCCACCTCTGGGGAGTGGGCACAGGAGTGGGAACTGAGGATTGAAGGAGACAGGAGACTCAGGAAGAGAAGACAATTGGTACATCTGCACTTCCTCTTCCAGACCTACCTACAATTACTCTTCCAAGCAGTTGCTGAGCAGGTCCCAGCCTAACCTAAGGACCCAGGGAGTGGCAGGAAGGCTTACCTGGACCTGTGCCCAGCCCCACCCTGAAGTCATCTTCCCAGTAGCTCCATTGGAGAGTAAGAAGGAGGGCAAGATGACAGGCCTCAAAGTGCAGCTGATGGGGAAGAGTTTCACCCAGCGGCCCCGGGCAGCTCACTCCCTCCAGAGGCAGCAAGCACTACAGAGACAAAGAGACCTCACTTTCTAAAACTCAGATCTTTGTAGTGAGACTCCTTCAGCTAAGAGTCAGGTAAGACCGGATTTCTGAAAACAATCCATCACACTCCAGGCCCCTCTCCCCGGGTAGGAGGTGGAGAGCTTGAGAAGTCAGGTCTTTCCTTGGAATCTATCATCCCATCTCCAGAAAAGTCTTGGGGGCCAGGGAGGAAAGGGCGAATAAATATATCAGTCTGGAAGCGATTCAGGAAGAACAAATGCGGAAGTCAAACAACAACAAATAAGGCGGATATAAATCCAGATAAAATATTAAAATCATTAAAGGGCTGCTGCTCCCTGAAGATTGGGGAAAATGAAGAGAGTTAATTAAAAGCAATCTCCATGCACTGCTGAGCCAGCCGGCCCTGATAAATCAACAGCTGGGGCTGCTGTGGAGGGCGGTCAAGGGACTTGGGGGGTGGGGCTGGGACTGGTCAGGGCCCTGGTGAAGCCAGAGACAGCAGTAATGATGAAAGTTTAGGGCTTTATTAAATATTTTGTGACCACTGAATAAAGTTGCTAGGGGGGAAGGGGTGGGAGGGATGTGATCATCCAGGTGAACAAAGAGGGAAGAAGATAATGATGAAGAAGTGTTGTTTGATTCAAAACAGATTGAGACTGTAAGGTCAGCATCTCTGATTGGCCCCACGAGCTGAGGCTTCTGGCTTTTATCTCCCGGCCAGATCTGCAGAGGTGGATGAAGACTAAAATCTCTCTAGGACCCCGGGGTTATGTCTGTTTTGGGGGCGAGTGGGGGAAGCAGTGCAAAGTCAAGGAAAGCAAGGTCTGGAAATAGGAGATAGAAGGGAACTTGAAAATTCTTTTTGTCTAAGCCAGACTTACAGCACAAAACTAAAAGGTCAGCAGAAATGGTGCTAACTTTCCTTTTACTTTCTTGCTTTTTCTTTCCCCCTCCCTTTCTTTCTCGACTTCCTTCCTTCCTCCTTTATTCTGCAGCCAGATAGTTTGTTTTTCCATATTAAATTAAAAAAAGCTCAGAATTTTCAGACCAACCTAAGTTTTAAAAACAGAATTTTATAGGTATTTCAAGAACAACCCTTCTGTATTTTGAGGGAACCCTCCAGTTCTTCCTTGATGGAAATATAATCAAGAGAAATGATTGGGGGAAAGTGGTTTTTTTTCTTCCTCCATAGAACTGGGATTGGAAGGGGAGTGTGTGCATGGGGAAACATAAGGAATTATGCATTTGGATATGCATTTTAATTAGGTGGACAGAAGCAGCCGCCTGTTAATTTTTCTTGCTTGTTTCCACTTAGCATTCATCACAGGCAGAACCACCATAGAGCGCTCCCACGATAATAGATGCTTCTGCATTGGCTAAGTCCTCAGGGAAAATAATTAGCAGGAGAGAATATATTCTCTCCACTCCCACTATCCCATCCACCCTGCCCTCCCCCCAACCCCTATCCCCACTGACAGTGGTTTCCCCAGGAGAAGCCTAGGGGAACAGTCAGCCTGCTTTTGCCCTGCTAAAGAACAAGAAAGGGTCTGGAAGGAAAAAGAGACAGGCTGGAGGACCTTCCTTGGAGTGGAAGCTCCTGGATGCAGGAAGGGAGGCTGCAATGCTGTTACTTCAAAGGCCGACTGGCCATCAGAACTGGCAGGACAGGATGAAGAGTACACCCAAGGAGAGAAGTTCTCACTGGGCTTCCCTGGCAGCAAACAAAGACCTGCAAGAGTGGTTGGTTGAGGATAATGGGCATCAGGAAGACGTTTCTTACTCACTTGGCTTTTATAAAGTACAGGAATGTTGTCATTTTGCAGCAAGTCTGAATGGGAAGCATTTCTAAGGCTGGCAACCAAGACAGAACTGTAATTCTGAGATCTGACCCAGCCACCATGGTCTCAGGGTCTACTTTTGCATTAAAAATCAACTCCTGCGGGCCTCCCCTGGTGGCGCAGCGGTTGAGCGCTGGGCTGCAAGGCTGCCCGCAGCTTCTGCAGCGCCGCCGGCGAGGGTCCCACAAAAAAAAAAAAAAAAAAAATCAACTCCTGCCACTGATCTCCTCTGTCAATTACATGTCCTCCTTGCTCACTAGCAGATTTAAGCTCCAGCCCCATCTTCTCACCCTTATTCTCCCCCAGTGGCTCTTGGTAGGAGGAGGAGCGAGAGACTGGAGGATAACCAGGGCTCAAGTACCAGGAAAGCCTTCAGTCGGCCAACTTCAGCTGCCTCTGATTTCTCGGTTCAGGGCTGACAAGGGGAAATGAAATGAAGGCCTTCCCCTGAGTTCAAAGTCTCACCTATTTCAAACCCAGACCATGGGAAAATCCCAGTGAGGTGCCACGGCTATTTACACACAGCCGGGTAAGTAAGCTGTGCATTTCCTGAGGTACAATGATGAGACATGAAGTGTGATGCCAGCACCGTTTTGTTTATTTTAGTTTTAATGTACTAAAGTTATGTTGAACAGATGAGGTATAGTGGACTCTGAGATGGCCTCAGACAGCTAAAGGGAACTTGGTAGTTCTAATAACACCTCACTTTTGCCCTTCACACCTTCTGTAATGTTTTCACATCCATTATTTCCTGTGGGCCCTTTGCAGGGTGAGCAGGGGGAAGGGGAGAAAGGAGATACAAGTTCATCTCACCGTATGAAAAGATGGGCCTGATGTGCTCCCTCTTGACTTTCAAGCTGTCCTAGCTCCCAAGGTGCGCCCTTGGCCTCTGGGGCCAGATGAAGCCACCGCTATGCCTAGGAGACATTCCTTTCCAGCCTCACCAAGTTAACCATTGTGGCTATAGCTCCTGTAGCCTCCCCAAACCCAAACCCTGACCCAGCATGAAGGCCCTGCCCAGGAAGGAAAGGGGACTTTGGGGGTGGGGTGGGCGGGGAATCAAGGCAAAGGCAATCCTTGTGGCTGGGAGGAGAGAAGCAGTCTCTGGGTTACCAGGGCATTTACTTCTCACCCCTCCCCCACCACACACACACACACACACACACACTAGTGGTTTTTGGGCCTCCCTGGTGGCACAAGGGGTTAAGCATCAGCACTGTGAAGTGCAGTTCAATCCCCAGCCAGGGAGCTACCCACATGGCACAGCAGACCTCTCCTGTCCTGCCCACTGCTCCCCTCAGCAGTGTATTTCAGTCAATCTACCTGTTTTGTTCCCCACTTTGTCTCTGGTGAATCCTTTCACCCCCACACCTCTGGCCTGTACCCCAGCTCTTTAAAAAATATTAATAATAATAATAATTCAAAAAAATAGTGGTTTTCCCATGAGGGAAGCTCAGAGGGATAAAGAGGTTGAATTCTGTGATACTATTAGTACTTTTTCTTTAAGTGTATGAGTGGGGACTTACCTGTGCTATCTAGAAATGCAGATCTCAATTTTAAAGAGTCTAAAATTGAAGGGACCCGAAGAATTGAAATTAGGGTTCAAACAGCTACTTATACTCCCATGTCCATAATAACTTTATTCGCAATAGCCAAAAGGCAGAAGCAACCCAAGTGTCCATGTTTGGATGAACAGATAAACAAAAGGTGGTCTACATGACAATGGAATGTTATTTAGTCATACAAAGGAAGGAAAATCTGATACATGCTATGACAGAGATGAACCTTGAAAACATGCTAAGCAAAAGTAGTCACAAAAATACAAATAGTGTGTGATTCCACTTAGGAGATGCTTAGAATAGACAATAGATGCAAATTCATAGAGACAGAAAGTAGAAGGTGGTTACCAGGAACTGGGCAGAGGGTGCAGTCAGGGGCAAGTAGGAATAGGGAGTTATTGTTTAATGGGTACAGAGTTTCTGTCTGGGAAGACTGAAAAAAAAGTTCTGGAAATGAACACTGGTGATGAGATACAACATTACAAATGCACTTAGTGCCACTCCACTGTACACTTGGAAATGGTTAAAATGGGCCTCCCAGGTGGCACTGGGCTGGCGAAGCTGCCCGCAGCCTTTGCAGCATCGGTTCAATCCCCGGCTGCTCCCCGAGGAGGGTCCCACATGGCGCGCAGACCTCACCTGCCTCCCGCTGCTCCCCTCAGCAGTGTGCTTCGGTCCTTCTGCCTGCTCTGCTCCCCGCTCTGGCTCTGGTGAATTCTCTCACCCTCCCGCCCTTCTGACTGTACCCAGTGCTTGTATAAATAAATAAATAAATCTTCAAAAAAGAAATGGTTAAAATGGCCCACTGTAGGTTATGCATATCTTACCACCATTAGGGAAAAAAAATTAAGGGGCTACCCCTCTCTGCTGGAGGTCAAGGTGATCATTTGGTTTTTCTTTCATTTTGCTTAAGTCTCAGAATTTATACACCAGCTTCTGTGAATTCTGTGATGGGTTTTACAACCCCCTCTTCCTCCTTTAGGCTTATAGAAAATTACCCAGGGAGCTTTCAACCAAAGTAGAGCCTGCTAATAATACTCCTACTACCCCCCACCCCCTCCCCAGACCCTAGAGCAACCTGGGATGTTCTGAAGGCATGCCACTGAAGGAAAGGCAGTGAATTCCAATTTAGACACTGCTAATACCCGCCTGGGTCTACAGCAGCCCCTGTGTGTCTGCTGGTCTCCTCCAACTCCTCAGCAGTAACGTGGCTGCACTAGAAGAAGCTCCGTGAGTCATCAGAACAGGTCCATCTACTGCAGATCACTGAACAGCCAGGTGTCTGCAACTCTCCACAGGAAAGTAAACCCCACGCTTTATTTCCACGTTCATCTGGATGGGCCCTGTGTCGGGGAGGAGGCAGGTCCCGGGAGATTAGGGATAAATGAAATCCGGAGGAGAAAAATCTTGCTTGGTTCCCCTTCTTGCTCCACACATTTAAAAAATAGAGGAAAAAAAAAGACAGATGTTCTCAGTAATTCCAGTCTTTCTCACAACCAAAAACTTCATCTGATTGCTTATAAACAGTAAAATTGGCCAATTCATCTTCCCACTTCTTTCCTCTCTCATCCATCCTCTGGTTGGGGAGCTTACAAGAAGAAAGTATTTGAAAGGGAGAATCAGAAGAAAGCCCATTTCTAAAGGGTCTACCTGGTCCTCAGTCTGAGGCCCTGAAAAGGGAGAGGAAGTTCCGTCCTGGTTAGAACCCAAGCAGTAGCACGACATGGCAAAGGATGAGACGGTGGGAGAGGCTCCCAGTCTTAACAACTCCCCTTTAAAGCTACACTTCAAAACCAGGAAGAATTCCGACTCTGGCCCCTGACGGTCTTCTCCGTCCTCATGGACCACAGTCAGAGCCCTAAAGTGTGTGGCTTGAAAGGGATGTGGGAAATCCAGGTGAGTCACCCTCACCTTCAAGACAAGGAAGACACAGCTCAGAGATGTGCCCAAGATCACAGAAAGAGGTGTGTGGGAGCAGAGCTCAAGCATCCGGGATCCTCTCCAGGAGCTTCTCTATTACCACGAGTCAGCAAAGCTACAAAAGACCAGCCAAGGTAAGAAAGAAACGTGGCACAGAGAGAGGGCCACACTGATGGCAGGTGAAAGTTTGGGAATCAGAAAGCCTTTTCTGGTGGAGCGTCCAGTTGCAATTAATACAAGCAGCAGATCTTTGAGGTGAATAACAAGAACAAACACACACACACACACACACACACACACACACACACACAGGTTTCACAGCAACCTGAGATGACCACAGTCTCTGGGTGCAGGGAGGGAGGACAGGGTGCATAAGGGGGATTAGATATGTGCCCATTGTTCCCCAGGCTCAGAACACTGGCCTGGGTGGTGGTGGACTCATGGAGGCTATTTGAACCCCATTATTAGGCGCTTTGAGACTAATCTGCTCACCCTTCCCTGCTCCTAAGTCTTAGCCTCCTCAAGGCTCCTCTCCCTTCGCTCGCCACCCCACGCCACTATGACTATTCACAAACACACACCTAGAAATTCTCAACACAGCCCACTCCTCTTTTCCCACCACCCCCCACACACACCTCCTAACCACTGCTTTTAAAACTGATGCAAATCACAGGCTTCCAAAACCTCCCCTCGGTGACAGTTTTACGACGCTAGCTCCATTCATCCATATGGTTTGACAGACTGTGAAACACTAGTAACCGGACCAATAAGAAAAACAAATTACAAAAACACCACAACACCTCGTCTCTCCCCAGTCACTCACACAACTGAAGAAAATTTGGGAACTTAAAAGGGATCACAGTATCAGTCTCTCTTGCTGTTCTGTTCAACACTAATCTTTCCAGAGTTCCAGACCACACCATGGTTTTATCCACTCACCTAGCCCCCTCCCTCCCCCAACGCCACCTCCAGGCCACTATTATCTTCCCTGGTTAAACACCTACAGACTTAGAGACTATTTAAAGCGAGGGTCATGCTTACATAGGCCCCTGCTGGAAAACCCTAGCTGGGCAAAAACTATTTCAGTGTTTGTGGTATATCTTTGGCCAGGGCCTTGCCACATTTGGCTACACTGCTGTCTTCCAGTGACTTTCAGAACACTCAGAAACCACAAAAGTTACTTTGCGAGGTTGGGATAATAAACAGGCCTGGATTCTGGTGACTTTTTATGACCCGGCCCCCATCACCTCCTCAATAGTCAGTTGCCGAACTCTTGAAAAGAGAAACATCAGCCTCAGTTTCCTTTCTTTTACTAAGGCGTGCTCAGAACAAAGCATCCTGACCATGGCATTTTATTTTTTGCATTGATCTGAGCAGATGGCTCTGAAACAGCTTTAGATAATACGGTCTTTCTCAGATGTGTTCAAATTCTAGCTACCTGCGTGATTCCAAAAAGTGGATGTGAGGAAGACAAGAAGTCTGATGTAAGTTGGCCCTCCATTCCAGCCCACCTTATGGGACTGGCAGCTCCCATTCCACTGGTGCTCACTGGCTGTCTCCCAGGTGGTCTGCAGACCAGACTATTTTCAGAGGTTTACCCTGTGACAGTGCCTTCACTTGGGTTCTGGCAGAAATTAATATCCTTTATGGGTATCTCATCAAAACCAGACATTCTTCCCACTGAAAAATAATGTGTGCTAATGAAGTTTGGAGAATTTAAGGCTTTTTTTTTTTTTTTCATCAGCAACCAGAAGCAGATGGAGAAGGTGGTTCCTAGGCATCTGTTGGCTTAAAATGTCTGAGGGTCCTTTTTCATAAGGGGCTAATATAATGTCCATAAAACGCTGCAAGTTCTCAAAGTCCCAGCCCCAATGTTCCCCACTTAGTACATACCCACCTTCCCCCACCTCAACAGAAAACTCTAAGAGATTAGAACCAGGAATGTGTATCCCCTGAGCGCTCTCCTCTCTGATATCTAAATTGAGTGCCACAGCAAGAGCCAGGCCTAGCTTCTAGGAGGGACAATGATATGACTTTCATATGTACAAAACCACTTTAGATTAGAACACACTGTATCCAGATCACACAATGGATAAATCAAGGTAGATCTGAGGTCCATCTACACACACGACCCGCTGCTTGACCTCGGCTAAGTAAGTAGAATTCTACCTACACAACTTCTCCTGGAGTTGTGTCCTTAAAAATTACCAAAACAGGGATATAAATATCTACCTCCCAGCAAGAATAATTCCTTACAAAAGAACTTTTCAATACGATTATGTATTTGTACGTTCAGTTATAAGCATGACATAAGTGTTTACTCTTTCCATTCCTTATGAACAAATAGTTTGAGGTAAAGCCCTGTTGGTTTATATGGGATAATTAAATAATAATAACAGTTATTCTTTCTTAAGTAAGCAGTTATAATAATAGATACATATGTGCATAATCAAGTCTGGCAGAAGGTGGCAGACATTTCCAGTTAAGTGTAAAGAAATGAGGGTTTTGATAACTTAATAAAAAAGTAAGTTGTTTAAAGTGTTGATAGCAGATTTGGGGGAGACTTGTTTACCTGATTTAGAATATCCAGATTAGAGTTTATATTAAAAGCACCTGCTTCCCCAGTATATAAAAATTAACCTATACAATATATAAGTGATTGACTTGCACACAGACTTTTATCAAATACGTTTTATCAAACATATTTACGTTACCTACGTGTGTTTATTTCACTCAGTCATCCTTATCTTCCCTGCAGTAGCAAGAAAGGAGGGTGATTCTCACACTTCTAGGCTCAGGCAATGTAGCTGCTAAATTAAATAACGTGTAATACACATTTACGCATCCTACATGTCCATCAATGCTTTTCAACTCTATTTGTCCAGATGTGACTGCTTGGTTGTGGGGCCACCTGCCGAGTCCCCTTTGTGATCTGATCAGTCCAGGCGGCTCCTGTTTCTGTCTCTAACACCCTGTTGGGCAGTAATAAGATGTTAAAGGCGACAACAGAGAGAGGAGCCAGGCTGTCAGCTTCAGAGAGAAGGGGGTGAAGGGAACCCGAGGAGGAATAAGAAAGAGAGTTGAGGGGAGATCAAAGACAGGCAGGAAGAAAGCCAAATTGCTTATAGAAGAGACATGTCTCCAGAAGCTGGGGGGTTGGGGGGATAGAGGGAGCCTACAGAAGACCCCCAAAGCAAAGAGATTCAAATTGTGCCATCTAGTAAAGGGAGCTACTGAATTATTTAAAGTTCCACGTGGAAAAAAAAGCTAGTATAGTATAAAAATAAATAAATAAATAAATAAATAAATAAAACGGTCCACACTCAGGGTAAGCAGAGCCCTGCAGAGGTGTTGCCTGAAACCTGAGTTAGTTGTTCCCAGTACATTACCTACCGGTACTTTATCCCCCGTCCTAGAGGAAACCTTTGTGTGACCAGTTTCTGTAGGGGGCGTTCGGTGATGTTGGCTTTTTTTTTTTTTTTTTTTAAAGGGGAGGGAGAGAGAGCAAGACTCAGAATACACACAGAGAAAATGCTAATGTTGTTCAGCTCCGTTTCATTGTCAGGAGGGACACATGAGGATAAAAACATAGCTCTCCAAACCACTCTCCCTCCTCCCAGCACCACCATCCATCCCTTCAGCTTGACGTGTCTCTGCGCTTTGTTCTAATTTATCCCATGCATAATTTATTCACGTGTGTATTGTTTCCAGAACAGCAACTTTTACAAACAAATAAAAATATCAGATGCTTTATTAAACATGTTGTATTTTAAAATAAAGGCAAATGGCGTCTCCCAATAATATGTGTGCTCCTGCGTGAGGAGTTTAAAAAAACCATCCAGAGCCCTGGAGGTTCGGCCGGTCTCGGGTATTGTTTACACCCTCTTAACCTCCGGGGAGAGGAATTGGGATGCAAACAAGGAGCGGTGAATTTTCAATGACCACTCAACTCCTACCTAAAAAAAAAACCAGGCGAGGATGCAGTGTGTGTGCTCGTGTGTGCGTGCGTGACGACACCGAATTACAAATACCTCACATTGCAACTTCCAATTATAAAAGTACAGATATAATTCAGAACTCGTTCCACTGCCCGGCCCACTTCTCTGCCTCTTCCGCCCACTTCCACCCCCACCCCCACACGGACACCCTCCCCGAACGTGCACCCTTCCACAGTCCAAAACACAAAAACAAAAACTGGGGCGAGCGGGGGAACCCCGGAGCGCGGAGCTACGGCGCCCGCCTGCCTGCACGTCAGCGGGCTGCGGGGGAACCCCGGGACCGCGCTCCCAGAAGGAAACCAACCCGGCGCACAAGTGAAATACATTTCCCCAACTTGAGTTTACCAGGTGGCATCAGCGCGGCTGGGTGATTTCAGCTGGAAATGGGGTGACTGCTTATCAGTTCTGGGTTCGGGGTGGCCGCGCGAGCGACGCGGCGCGAGGATGCCACGAAGTTACGCCCCTTTATTCTGCCATAAAACATTTTCTTTCTTGGGTGAAACGCCGTGGCGTTCAAGTACAATGTACCCGGGCTTCCGAGCCAGAACTGGAGCCAGGAGCTCCTCCCTCCGCAGCCTCGGCTCCCAAAGCCCTTTTCACAGCAGCTTTCAATATGGATATTTAGAACTCCGAGACCCGGGGCATTCCCACCCCTGGTTCCTATTCCTGAAGATGGACGAGCGGGCGCGGGCACCTCTCCTCCTCCCGGCGAGTTCCTGCGCCTGCCCCCGACGCCCCCCGGTGTGAACGTGGCTTTCAACTCCAGCCGGAGCCGGGGTGCGGGTGCGGAGCGCGCGGAGTTGGAAGCGCCCGGGTGGGCGTCCGCCACGCACCCAGAGGCCCTCCGCGAGCCACCGCGTCCACCCCCCTCCCCGCGCCCGCGGCTCCCAGCCCAGCTGGGAAGTGCTGGTCCCCGGGGCGAGGATCCCGAGCCCACGTCCCCCGGCGACGCGCGGGGCGCTCCCCCCCGCCGCCAGCCCTGCCCGCAGCACCCCTTTCAGGGCGACGCTCATTTCCGAAGCCACCCCCGGCTGCGCGATCGCGAGCGGACTTGGCGGCTTAACAGTTCCACCGACTGGAAGGAAGGAAGGAAGGAAGGAAGGAAGCCAGGATGAAAAGGAGAGGAAGGCGGACAGGCAGGGATCGGCTGTCGGGCTCGGGGACGGGCCCCCGCGAGTCCTCGCCCAGCCCGCCCCCCTCCGTCCCGGATCTGGGCGTCCGCTCAAAGTCTGCGGCGGCGGCCAGAGGCACCTGCCCTGGCGCTGGCCGGGAGCAGACGCCCCCGCGCGCCCCTCCGCGCGCCGGGCTCCGCGCCCCGAGGAGGGCGCACACCCGAGGACCTGCAGCCTCCCGGCGCCCCGACAGCCGCAAGTTAACCCGGGTCGTTAATTGGCTACAGCTAGCTCGCCCACAAACAGACACACGCATGCACACGCATGCACACGCATGCACACACATGCACGCACACACACATGCACACACACCCCGGCGACCGCCCGGAGCGCCGTCACGCTCCGGGGCTGCCCCAGCAGGAAAGCCCGGGGCAACCACCTGGGCCCCGGGGCTCCCGGGACCCCGCGCTCCCCCCGCGTCCCGGAACTCCGGAAGGTTCGCGCCAACTCCCCGCCAGCGACCCGAGGGCGGCGAGCGCCCCGCAAACTCCGCAGCTCCGCGCTCCGCTCGCCCCGGCGGACCCGGCGGCCGGGCGGGCACGGCGGGCGCCCGGCGCGCGGGGCTCAGCCGAGCGCACCCGGGCGGCCCCCGCCGGCCGCCCGCCCCCGCCCGGCCGCCCCCTCGCCGCGCGCGCCCCCCCGAGGCGGCACTCTCGGGGGACCGCGCGGTCCCGGAGCCGCCCGCGACCCCCCGGGCTGGAGCGCGCTCGGGCGCCCGGCTCCCCGCGGGCGACCCCGCTCGCTCCCGCCCGCCGCCAATTAGGCAGAACACGCACGGAGCAATTTTCCTCCTGTTAATTGCATCTCCTGACATTTCTGCGCGTTGGGGGAAAAAAGATGAAGAAGTGGGAGCTGCAAGGAAAAGAGCGAGCCCCGCCGCGGCCGCCGGCGCCGGCAGGCGCGGGGCCGCGGCCGCGCTCGGCACGCAGAAGGCGCCTTTTTTTTCATATTGAAACCACGCGGAATATGTACATTTTTGAGTCTTACTTACGCTTTCAGGGGGTTGTGAATGACAGTCGCCATTTTGCTACAATGTAACAGAATATTGTCTGTCTCAGAGTTCTAAAGGTTCGCTCAGGGGAAGCGGCGAGCCAATCAGAGCGCGGGATACCGGCCCGCCGGCCAATCGGCGCGGCCGGCCGCCGGGGGGCGGGGCCTGCGCGCGGGTAGTTATTAGGGGAGCTGTCAAAGCCCAGAGGTCACTCCCTTTTGTAGAGCCCGAGAGCGAGCGGGTCTTAAAGGGACAGGACCGCGCCGGCAGCTCCTGGTTGCTTTAGGGAAAGTGGCAGCGCACGGGAGAGTATTCCAGCTTGCTCCGAGCTCCTACTTTCCAAGGGACTGCAGAGTTTGCGCTCCCGGACAGGCATGTTTAAGAATTGCCCACGAACCGTTGAGCCCCCATTCATTAGCTTTTGGCTTTGCTAGTGCGTTTTCAATCTCCCAAAGGGCAAATCCCCCAGCTCCCCCTTGCAAAAGTTGGAAGGCTGCCGTTCCGTCTAACAAATTGCTCCACGTGCCCTGCCTTTTTGCTAACGCTCCGGGTCCTGCGGCTTTTTAATATTCTTATTCCCGAAGGGCTTTCTTTTTTATCTCCGCCACATTTCTCTCGGTTTCTTGGAACTGCTGCCGCTGTTCCTGGCGACTGCAGGACAGCAGCTCCCCTCCCCCTGGAATGTCTCCATGTCAGGCCCTCTCTCCTGCAGCGAGGGCTTTCGTTACGTAAGAGGAGGTGATCACTCGGCGCGGTTCCCCACTACCACCCCTTCTTTCTCTCCACACGCTAGAAAACTTCCAAAATGATCAGACTCCAGCTGGCTGGGAAACTAGGTGGGACCTGGCGCCCTGACCTTTAGGCTTAGGGGTAGGGGAGGTTTGAGGAACTTTGGGGAACGCTTACTGGACGTTGCTGTCCCTTTTGTGGAGTAGCACGCGCGATTCTAGCGTCCCCTTTCATTGCTTAGACAGAAGGTGAAAAGAATTTGCTAATGAATAATCCGGTGAGACCTGAGACAGACGTTCAGAGTCTGTGTCTGCTTCAGGTCAGTGTGAACTGCTCACTGGCGAACCCCCGACAAAACTGGGAGACCTCTGTGAAGTCAGACTTCCACTAGGCAGCCAGGAAGTTTGGGTGGATGGAATCGCACTACATCATGAATAGGGGCCTCGTTTGCATACAGAAATCTGGCTACCGTCCCAAAGTTGTTTAATCAGGTCAAATAGCTAAGATAGTGGAGGAGGGGCAAAAGAAGAGATGCCAAATCACCAGCTCTTCAAAGCTATGCCCTCTCGCTTTCTTTTGCCCGGCTCTTCTCAAGGCAATGAATACAATTAAAAATTCTTCTAAATTTCCAGAACTTTGAGAGTTCAGCTCCACACACTATTAGATGCAGATAAACAGAACAGGGTTGAATCAGTGTGTTTGTGGTTCACTTGGCTGCCTTAACCCTTTCTTTCTGCCTAGTCAATAACAGAGCCAAGTTCTATAGGTTGCTTTGTAACTACTTTGCACAGCATCCTGCACTTTGAAAATGTTATCCCCTTTTCTAAAATTAAAGTTACAAAAATTCCTTATTAATTTGTCAAGGGATTGGTTCAAAAGCTAGTGCTTTGCCTGTGGTGGGCCTTGACAGCATTAAAAAGCAAGCATTATATTCTGACACAAGAGGTGTGATGAGTTTGAAGTATCAGTCAGAATTCCCACCAGCCTCTCCATGATATCAAAAGAACAGCAATTCAGATTGAAAGACAACAAGATATTCTAATATATGCACGTTGATTTTTAAAAAATAGGAAATATGGAGACTGCCTTGAATAAGGCTTACAATTTAATGAAACAGGAGAGGAAAAACATATATATTACTATTAAAGAGAAATATATCTCATAAGCATCTATCTTATAAGATATAAGCAATATACCTTATAAATATACAATCATTTGTTGTGTTAAGGTCCAGATGCAGAAACCAGCATAATTCCTAACTACCTGGCACACTTGATAATGGCAGAGTAGATCACCTCTCATCTTGAGAAATTTTAATCTAGAACACTTAAGTTGGAAGATTGGATTGAAAAAACAATCCAATGAATTAAAAACAGAGTGTTTTTTTTTTTTAAGTGGGATAGCCTTGTTTTTTGCTACTTGATGGAATGTCATATTAACTCTATCGACATTAGGGATGACTTAAATGAACAGAATTGTTGTAAATCCACATTTAAACAATTCTAAGACATATAAGAGTTATTACTTTAAGTTTCATTTGCTCTCATAGATCAAGAACCCACATGGTGGGTTCTACCTGCCAACTTGCAGATGGCCTGGCACATCTGAAATGTGGCCAAAGTTTCTAGATAAACCTTAAAATGTACCAATCCTGCCCTACAAAAAGACATTTTTTGGTCAGAATGATCAAAAGTGAGGGGGCTTAGAATTGACCTAGTGAAAGGAGACAAGAAACTTGGACAGCTTGGGAGGCTGTTGTTTTATATTAGTTTTGCATGGAAGTACTATTCATGGTTAGAAGTGGGGCCATGGATCCACCTGCCTGACTTTCCCACTTACCAGCTGGGTTATCTTAGGCAAGTTTACTTAGCAACTTGAATGTCACAGTTTCTTCATCTGAAAAAGGGCAATAATTAAAGTAAATTTATATGGCTCATTCCAGGATTGAAGGAGATAACACATGTCAAGTTTCTAGTACAAAACAAGCTTTCAGTGCATATTGATTACTATTTTATATAAATAATTCTTTGATCAGGAAGTGATAAGGAACCCTGATAGAGAACATAGGGGATGTGAATAAAACGACACAACAGAAACTGAAATTATCCACCAAGTTTAGTTTTATATATCTCTGAGTACAAGAAAAATGAGCAAAGAATACATTTGATGAGAACAAAATAAATAAATAAATAAATAAATAAATAAATAAATAGGACTATTTGGATTAGGGATCACACAGCTACTTAAACCCAAAATATATACCCTCACTAATTGTGATAGCAAGACACTAAAATGCCATCTCTAAATCTTGCTAGATATTCATATACTTGAATACACTTCATCCCTCCCCACCTCTTTCATCCAGATCTAGCTGGTTAGGGAGCTTAATAGGGACAGCAGAGTGGGCCCAAAAATAACCACTGCCCCACTCCACTGAGAGAGTCTGAAGCTATACTGTCCAATATGGAATCCACGATCACATGTGGCTACTTAGCACTTCAACTCTGTCTAGTTCAAAATGAGATGTGCTGTAAATGGCAATAATAAAAGTACTTTATATGGCTCATTCCAGGATCAAAGGAGATAACACATGTCAAGTTTCTAGCACATAACAAGCTCTCAGATTTCATAGACTTAGTACCCAAAAAAATATAAAGTATCTCACTAATAATTTTCATATTGATTGCACGTTGAAATGACAATATGTTGAGCTTGTTGGGTTAAATTTTTAAAAGGCTATTTAAACTATGTTACCTATTTCTTTTTACTTTTTTTAATGTGGCTGCTAGGAAATGTGAAATTACTGATGTGGCTCGTGTTGCATTTCTATTGGACAGCATTGCTCTGTACGGTGAGAGTGACCAGGGAAAGACGGATGCCTTCCTCAACCGTGTTAATCCATCTCATGTGGCCTTCTCAAATTCAGCCTTGACATCAGTTAGCAGACTCCCTGGTGTGGCTCAAGTAGATGTTCAAGGCCACCTATCAAAGGAATATTTGGGGTATGACCAAGGACCCAAGTACCTGAACTACAAGGGACACTCAAATCTGTTTCCTCTTCAAAAACTTGGAGATATTTTCAACTGACAATGAGCGAAACTCTGGAGCAATGTTCATCCAGAAGCAGGGAAGAATGGCATTTCTGAAGCAAGTGTCAATCTTTCCTGCTATTATAAGGAATATTACAATAGGAGAGAGAAGTCAGGGACAGAAACGCAGGCCTCACCACAGAGAGTTCATTCGAAAGAGAAGCATGCCACAAAGACCATCCAGTGGGCTCTGGGAGCTGACAGTTTAAAGTCCTGTGGTATTTAAAAAACAAGAGCAAACTCACCCTCAATCCTTCCATTCATCCACAGAACAATCAGTCATGGCCTTGGCAGCTGGCTGCCCATACTGCCCCCGAGCCCCAGAACCAGCTCTGGGATCTAAGCACTGAGCTCAAGAGGAGCCATCAGAATGGCAATCTGGTTTTGTTGAGGATGTGGGTAAAGGGGTTCTTATTCCCCTCCCAGTATCTCAAAGCACAGGAGGGTGTTGGGGAGAATCAATGTCTCACTATGGGGGATGCCCCCAGGGCCAGACCTAGGAAACCTCTTATTTCAAGGTAGTGAAACAGAAACCAGTTGTGTGCTGCTTCCGGCTAACTTCGGTCCTTCATTCACTCATCCCTGGAGGCTTTTTATGAGGAAGGCATAGTGCTAGGCACAGGTGGCGAAATAAAAATAAACCAGACATGGAAACAACCCTCAGAATGCAATTCCCATCCATCTGGAGAGAGAGTGAAGATAGTAGGCCCAACCCTATGAGCATGCAGAGCAATTACTTGATGAGACTTAAAAGGGAAAGGCGGCCCAACCAGCCAGTCTTCTCCTTTTCCTGGCGTGGTGCCCATTATTCCAAAGGCTGCATCTCTGAGTGTTTATTGAGTACATCCACTCTTTTGGGTTTTCCAGATTTCGTGGTATCTGGACTTCCACGAATTCGTATAAGACAAGGGTGAGGGCCTCCCTGGTGGCGCAGCAGGTTGAGCACAGCGCTGTGAAGCTGTCCACAGCTTCTGCAGCACGGGTTCAATTCCCAGCCAGCCGGGGAGATTCCCACATGGCGCAGCAGACCTCTCCTGTTGCGCCCGCTGCTCCCCTCAGCAGTGCTTTCGGTCCATTCGTCTGCCTGTTCTGCTCCCCACTCTGTCTCTGATGAATCCTCTCACCCTCCTGCACCTCTGGCCTGTACCCCAGCTCTTGTATAAATTAAAAAAAAAAAAGTGAGGCAACAGATAGCAAAGAACCTCAGAAGAGGGAACAAGTACCTCTAAAGTTGGGGGGAAGGAGAGGCCCCATGAAGAAGGTCACATTTAATTTGGCACTAGGCTGGGTATATTATAAAAATGAGCCCACAGGTAAAAGGCCTTCCAGATCCAAGCATAACCTTAGAACAGCTAATTCACACAACAGCTATTTGTAGATCCCTACTCACGCCTCCTGGGACCATGGGATATAAGACATAAGACAGTCCCTACCTTTGAAGGGTTTATATTTGAAAGGTGATGGGTAAGGAGGGAGCAGGCAGGACAATGCAGAGCCCTGGGGTTGGCTGAAATGCACTAACAAGACAAAGTCAAGATTGGCTTCTTAGAAGAGGGGATGCCTGAACTGAGTCCCCAGATGACTGCAGAGGGGGCAGAACATATAAAAGTCTTTGGGGAAGTGAGACAGGGTCTTGTGATTTCAGGGGTTCACTTTGGTACCAAAGTAGTTGCTGGGGAATCCGTGGGGCAGAAAAAGTGGGAATTCATCTGGAAGGCAATCAGGCAGCATTGAAAGGTTTTAAACTGAAGATGAAAAGAAGAGGTTGCCTTTTTAAAAAGCTCATTTCCCCAGCGGCCTGACCATGGTTTGGAGGGGTGCTGCGCTGGAGGCCTGGGTACCTGCTGGGGAGGCTGTGGCACCCTGGCAAAGAGAAGGGGCAGAAGGGCAATTACTAAGGCAGCAGAACCTGTGGGACTGGCTTACATAAACCTTGAATTGAGGGGACCCAAGGTGATACCAGGTTTCTGGCTCCTAGAAATGGACATCAGTCACCTCCAATTGACTTGAAAAACATGAAGTCAAGGCCAATGTCGGAGGCTAGAAGCATCCTGTTGTGGGAGAGGGATCGCCTCACCAGGAGACCTTAATCTCCCCACCCTCCATCACGCCCCTAATGTTGGTATAAAACTCTTCTCCTGGGGGAAAGGTGACCTAGGCTGGGTTTCTCTTGAGCCCCTTTCTCTGGTTCTTCCTTTCCCTATGGGCTCCCTTTCAATCCAGGGCCTCTTCCTAATCCCCAACTGCTAATCCCCACCTTTTCGCCCAGGGCACACTTAGAATCGGCTTAAAGGAGTCTCCCTCCCAGGTAGTCTTATGAGGGGATTGCAGGACACCCCAAAACCCTCACAAGGCAGAGATTGAGACTTTCTGAGACATGTGGCACGCACCTGCGCACACACACGCACGCACACGCACTCAGGCGTGTAGTGGCTTGATTAGAAGCTCAGGCACCAGTACAGGCAGCGGATGGGATATTTTCATACAGGAGCTTTTTCCACTCAAATCACAGGGAATAATCACAGTCTACTCTGAGGCCTGGCTGCGACCCCCACCCTGCCTCAGGAGTGCCAGACAGTTACAAGTGGGCCTCCATTCTGCTTCCTGATAGGGCTCTGGCTATAGAGCCTTTACCATGTCTACTGTGTTGTTTTTTAAAGAGAGCCAGCTCCGCTCTCTTCTCCCCTCCCCGACATGCCAAGTCCATGTTTTCCAAGCCCTCCCTCAGCCCATCCACAGAGACACCATATCTGAAATCCTGGCAGCGCTTACATCCTAAATCAAAGCAACTGGCAAAGGCCTCCTGCAGAGAAGGACCTAAGAGGGCAGGGGAAAACCCTTCCGCCCTCACCCACATGGGAGTGCCTGGAACCAGGTCTGGAATGAGACATACACAAACCAATTTCCCTTTACGACCATATCCCTGTGTAGAGAGATCAATTCACCCTTCAGTCATTTCCTGGGTAAAGAAACTTCTCTTCATCTGCCAAAGTGGCAGCCCCAGGGCCCCCAAAGAGGGCTTTCTATGAGGCATTGCTTTAAGTGTGGTGACACTTGAGACACCTGTTTCCCTCACTCACCCCACTTACATGACCTCAGCCATCTACTCCGCCATCCATCCAGGAGAACTCAAAAGCCAAACACTGGAGAGCACATTCGGTCTGGTTGTTCTGCAGATATTAACACCAGTGTATAAAAATAGGTGTTCACGAGCGGGAGAGATGGGCAGAAGCCACAGGACCTGAAATGTCCCACACTCTGGCACAGAGGAGGATGGAGGCCTGTGTAGTTACAGCAGAGCTTTTCTTTTCTCTGACAGTTCTAGGAGATGAACTCTGGCCTGGATAGCAGCCAAAGGACCTCAACTCCATGTTTATTCTACCCGGAAGGGAAAGGAGGGAGTGAGAAAATGTACCTGAGGTCCACACTGCCCCAGTACATTTTATTTTTTTTTAAAGATTTATTTATTTATTTACACAAGAACCAGGGCACAAACCAGATGAGCAGGAGGGTGAGAGGATTCACCAGAGACAGAGCGGGGAACAGAACAGGCAGACTGAAGAAATACACTGCTGAGGGGAGCAGCGGGCGAGACAGGAGAGGTCTGCCTCGCCACCCAGTGCATTTTAAATGCATCTAAACTAACAGGGACTAGCAGCCTGAGGACAACTTTCTGCAATGCAGCACAGCCCAGAGGGCCCAGGACCTCAGAGAATATAAGGCTAGAGGAACAGAGAAGGGGAAATCAGTGCTAGGAGAAGCCATAGAATAGAAGCAATGGTCCTGATAAAGAGGAAAAGCAAAAATCCACCAAAATAGGGTTATTAAGTTCAAGGTGAGAAATGAAATTTACTTTGGTACCTGGATGCTCACAGTCATTAGATGTTCTCTGATCTCACCAATCAGCTTATTTTCCCCCACACCACAGAGAAAAATATGTACAGTTGCCATATTGTTATTGTTGGAACTCAGTGACAATTCTGAAAACCAGGGCTATTTTCTAGAAATAGGTGGGCTCACTAATAACCACTCTGAAAGCTATCGTGCTTCGAGGGAGCCTTTTTATAAAGCTGATACTAAAGATTTGAATCTTACCCATTTAGTATCTTGAATTTAAACCTACACAGATTAAATGGATCTCAAATCAGTCATCTACTACTTTTGACTTTTGTAGAGTTTTATTAAAACTAAAATATTTGTGTCATGGTGCATCTCATTTTGTTTCCCTGCTCCATAAGATTTAAATCTCCAAAGCCTGGCTCAAGGCCTCCCAAGTGGTTAATAATTGGTAGCTGAAAGAATTAATAAAAGTATAAATAATTCAATGTAGTGATGTTCCATTCTACTTCACACCTTCTAGCATGGCTAGAATCAAAAAGTCATGTAGCAACAAGTGTTGATGAAGACGAGGGGAAATCAGAGCTCTCATACGTCCCTCACACTGCTGGTAGCATTGTCAAATGGTCCTACTGCTTTGGAAAACAGTCTGGCAGTTCCACAGTCAATGAAATACAGGTTAGCATAGGACTGGGAAATTCCACTCCTAAGTATATGTACCTAAGAGAACTGGAAATATACCTCTAATAAAAACTTGTACATGAATATTTATAGCAACATTGAACATAGTCTCCAAAAGATGGAAACACCCAAGAGGCCCATCATGCAAATGAAAGGTAGTGTATCCCTACAATACCATATTATCCAGAGGTACAAAAGAATAGAATATGCATTCAACATGGATGAGCCTTGAAAACATTACACTAAGTGCAAGAAAAAAATACACACTACATGATTCCACTTATATGCAAGTCCAGAATAGGGAAATCCACAGAGGCAGAGAGTAGATTAGAGGTTACTTAGAACTAGAAGGACAGGGATAGGGGAATAGGAGGGTGAAAGGCCAAAGGATACAGGATTTCCTCTTGCTGAAAATGTACTAACATCGACTGTGATGATGGTTGTACATGTCAGTGAATACACTAAAACCCATTCAGTTGTACACTTTAAATGGGTGAATTCTGTGGTATGTGAATTATACCTCACTGAAGTTATTTTAAAAAGAACTCTACTCATAATAAATGTCAAAAGTCCACTAACCTAGAAATTTCTATGGCTAATTTCTCCTTTAGAACTTCATTATACCTGTAAAAAACAAACTAATGGAGGAAATTCAATTTTCAACTTGATGATTCTATATTCATGTTGGCCAACATCTTGCTTCATACCAAATAAGACAGAGAGAAATTCCTTGCCAAGGAAAGTTTGAAACACTGAAGCTATAACTGTGACCAAAGGAGCAGTTAATGGATTTTCTGAAGGCCTTTGAATTTGTAGAAAGTCTTTCTAAGAAGTCAAATACAAGGATTTAAATCTAGCTTATTAAACACTCTGGGTTTACTCTAAGGTACAATCTCATAATGCAGAGACTGAACAGCTGTTTCACAGAATGATCAAAGTTACTTCTATCTCAAGTTTGGTTTCTTTTAAATGTTGGGATATAATGGGAGTAGGAGGGACAGTTTCACCAAAATTGAGGTCCATTTTTATTTTTATAGTGTATTTAGTGAGTTTTTATCAAGAATTGTGTATTTTGATTGAAATTTCATATTCAACCAAGGAACATGACAAGGAATAATACAACTGAAAACACTGATGATGAGACTCAAGAATATGAAAATGAGCAAGAAGGAGAACACAGGAGAAAGTATACAGATGAAAACTTACAGTTGTAAGAAAATCTTACGACTCAATGCTGGTCCAATTATTTGTGAGGTAACTTCATCCTGAAGCTCAGTTTATTCCTCTGTAAAATGGGGGTACTGATACCAGTTTCTAAGAGTTATTGTTTGAAATACATATAATAATATAAGCAACATAAAGAGAAGCAAATGATACAGAGAAAGCACTTGAGAAATTCTTCTCCCTTCTCCTTAGATAGAGAATGAATAATTGAGTACTGGTTGGTGCCTAAGAGAAACAAAGAACAGAAGATAAGGAATGGTGCAGTTAAGGGGTATCAGAGGTTAACAGAACGTGAGCCACTAAGTCAGCTGAAGCCAGATAATCCAGAGTCAAAATGGAAGGCAAGACTTACCTGTGTTCAAAGGAAAAAGGCATTAGACAAAACAGAAGGACAACAACAGCCAAATTGGCCTGTCTGTAATTTCTTTGAGTCTATAAAGGAGTCAGTCCTTTCAAGAATTTCCTTTTATAATACCATGGAATTAGATGTGGGTGTGGTGGATGACAATAGGATGTGATTAAATGTAATATCCAGGATGGGCAGTTACCAGCAAGTTACTCACCAGTAACAGGGATATTTCAAAAACCTGGATTTTTGAGGAGACAGGCTTCCTGAAACCAACATCCAGCCCAAGTTAGAGTGTCTCCTCTTCTGACACCCCATTAGGAGGAGAAGGGAGCCTAGCTACTGTTCTTTACTAAAGAAGAAAAAAAAGTAAAACCAAAGTCTTGAAATAGTGCACAAAGTCGAAGAGCACAAATTTGTTACTGGCTATTGAGCGCCCTCTAGTGTCAATTAGTGGGGATGACAGCCTTTGAAAGTGACAAAGTTGGAAAACGAGGCCGGGTTCCAGAAGACACTGCCAAACTCAGCCTTCTTTAGCCCAATGCCTCCACGACAGAAAAAAAAAAAGCTTGAAAAAAATATCAATATGATACAAATGAGTCCTTCTGTCATGACCTTCTGAAACATAGTGCAGAAGTCGGAGTGGAAATTGCCCTCTATTCTTCTGGAGTGTTCTCAGGTTCTTTGAGTTATCAAATTACCATCAAATGAATTAGTATGAGAAAAAAATAAATTCAGTTACAGACAGATGGAGAATCTACACGGGTGTACATTCTAAAATAAATAGGACAACACAAGTGTACTTGCCCTGAACTAAGAAATCAGATAGCAGGCCTCCCTGATGGCGCAAGGGGTTAAGCTGCAACCTGTAGCTCTCTGCAGCCTCTGCAGCACGAGTTCGATCACTGGCCAGGGAGCTACCCACATGGTGCAGCAGACCTCTCCTGTCTCATCCACTGCTCCCATTCAGCAATGTATTTCAGTCAATCTGCCTGTTCTTTTCCCCACTCTGTCTCTGGTGAATCCTCTCACCCCCCACATCTCTGGCCTGTACCCCAGTTCTTGTATGCATAAATAAATAAATCATTTTTTCAAAAATGGGATAGTAACCTAGGGCTTCAAGGAGAGAGGAGGAGGACTCATGACAAAGACCGGATGCTCTATAACTAATTGTTGCCCTGCCATGTAGAGGTTTCTGTCCTAGAAATGTTCTTTCTGGATGTAATGCTAAATCTGGGTAATAGCCCCAAACTTCATTCTTCTAGGTGGTTAAGGGAGTGATAATACTTTCCTTTGAGACTGCAGGGCCTCAATTAACCTTAGCTTGAAATAATCCACGCGCCTAGGTGATACATCTTAGGAAGGCCTGTTCTAGACATCTTGGGGAAACCTATTTGAACATCTGGAGATTTATCCTTGAATAGGGATTCACAAGATGCTCGTTCGATGGTGAATGGCATTGGGAGCATGGCAAACAGTCCTGGATTAACACGGATCCAGGCATTGGCATGTGATGAATACACTACCTGTCTAATGGATGCAGCAATGGAAAACTTACCGCTTGGACTTTTAGATACTTTAAGTTCTTAGAACTAAAAGAACTATGGGTAAGAACTATGGTTGGGTCAGCTAGTTGAAATTAAGGAAACTCTTCTACTAGGTCAACCAAAATGTGTATGATGTCAAAAAAGCAAGTTGTCTTTTCCTCTCTGAGCTTTGGTGAGCCATCAATGAAGCTGGGGGGAGTGGGGAACACGGCTTGTCTCCGAGAAAAGTGCCCATGGTTCCACAGACAGTTAGAGCATTAAAACATACTTGATTTATTTATCACCCATGCTGAGTCAGGTGGAAAAAACATGCCCAGTTTCATAAGCAAAGCTGTTTTGGCATCAGATCTGTTGTTCCTTGGGAGGGGAATAAAAAATATTAGCCACACAGACTAACCTGAAGTTGCTTGTCAGTCCAGGTTCTTTTTGCCAGAAATTTATGTTCAGTGGACTCAACAGCATATAGAGCAGGTGTTCCCTGGTTATTTCAATTTTGCCCAAAAGAATTACCCACTCCCCTCCACCAAAAAAAACCAGAACAGCTCTGGCATAAGATGATCCACTTTGATCAAAGTGCCTGGATCTCTGGGGAAGCCAGTAATGTGTTGGAACCTGCCTTCTCCCTGCTCCAAGAATTTGGAAAGATGTGCTCTATACAACTTTGGTGTGAATGTATGATGTGCACCAAGCTTTCTATGCTTATGAGATCTACAATACTTCTGCTTCTTCCTGTGTGCCATGTTATAGCTATAGGCTGTATTCATGGCCCCCCGTAGTCAATTACCTAAAATTGAACATCCAGCAGACTGGCCTGAGATGCTGTTTTACAGACCAGAAAATGCCTCCAAAGCCATACCTACTGATGGTTGATGCTTCTGATAACTATTCATTTAGCCAAAAAGCCACAAATGAATGCCTCTGACATCCTGAAGAGAGATGTCCAGAACATAGACTATCAGAACTCAAATGATTGCTCCCAATCTTCTTTCCAGGTCGAAGAAAATAAAAGGAGACCAGATGCCTTCACTGCAACAAGGACATACAGTGCTGCTGGGGTATCAATCTGTCCCCCAGACAAAGTTAGAAGAGAATGCCAACACAGGCTGGAACTTACGCGACATTTCCAAAAGTGAGGCAGGCAGGTGAGCACTGGGAGTAAAAATTCAGGCCATCAACTGGCCACCACATTGAACTGGTTTCTATTTTTAGTAAGGACTATAAGGAATGAGGTCAGAAGGGGGCAGAGTCCTTGGCATTTGCTCTGCACTCACACAATTGTCATTACACACCGGGGTGCTTTTAAAATCTGGGTGCCCTGCAGGGGGTTTCTTTTGCTGGCTTACAGTTAATGCAGAGGAATGAGGTCTTCTCTTTTCTTGCCCTCTTTCAGGACTCCTGGCCTTCCAGCCCCAGAGTGCTCTCCCAGTGGGTGGGTCAAAATAGCTTATCCAGCTCTCAAAGACAGAGGGTGAAGGAGGTACAAAGAGTTAGTAATGACATTCAAGGACTCTGCTCTCAGAGCTATTGAGGTCATTGAAAGGGTAGGGCATTACAACTAGGTGAAAGAAAGCACCAAACCTAGGAGCAAAACCCCTTAATTCATCCTCCTCACATGATATTGTAAAAGGTTCTTCTGCTAACTATTAGAAAAAGACAGCCTTGATGGAAACTGATATGCCACTAAGTGACTCTGTTGATGTGTCCTACCCCTAACAGAGACCCGGGAGCTCCTGATTTTATTGAAAACTACTTATCTTTGAAGAAATCAAAAGTATTTTTAATATCTTATAAAATCCTTATGTCTCAGGCCTCCCTGGTGGCCCAGCGGGTTGAGTGCAGCGCTATGAAGCTGACCACAGCCTCCACAGTGCCGGTTCAATCCCCACCGGCATCAGAGATACCCACATGGTGCGGCAGACCTCTCCTGTCTCGCCCGCTGCTCCCCTCAGCAGTGTGTTTCAGTCAGTCTGCCTGTTCTGTTCCCCACTCTGTCTCTGGTGAATCCTCTCAACCTCCCGCACATCTGGCCTATATTCTGGTTCTTGTATAAATAAATAAATCTTAAAAAAAAAATGCTTATGTCTCATCCATTATGAAGTGACTTTAAGGAAACCTTGATTTATTTTTGCCATCCAGCAGATGTTAGTGCCCTTGAGTTCATGGTGTCGGGAGAAGCATTACATGCAAAGTAATCCACACAGTATCTCAGAATCTTAAGCTCCACCAATACTTTATATGAAAGGCCACTCCCTCAACCACCTCCAAAAAAGTGCTTGCAATGCAGCAGGGAAGCTCAACCTATGATAAAGATTAATAATAATAGTAGTGACAATAACACCACCTCTTGGGTATTACTCCCAAGTACAGGCCTTTCAAGTATGTAACCTCTCAGAGACCCTCACACTGGCTCTGGGGATGATTGTTTTACAGGTTAAGAAAAAAAAAAGGTTCATTTGTTTCTGTTAGTGAAACAGTACCAAGTAAAAGAAAACCCATACAAACTACCTGCCTCAGCTTAAATCTAGGTCAACAAGTTTCCCAATCTCTAAACCCCAGCTCAAATAACTCTTCTCTCAATTCCAAAGCATAAAAACACATTTCACTCTTAACTACAAATTTGCATTTCTGGGTTCGCAATATCCCACAATGCTATTTTCTATTAGTCATCTAGAAAGCCGGGAGGAAGCCTCTTTCCCACACAAATAAGCCAGACATGTTTAATGTGGAAGGCGCCTGAGCCCAGGGCCCCAACTGTTGGAAAGGCTGCCCCACCTTTTACTTACACTGTTCCTTCTCTTCTCATGGCCTCCCCAGCCCCACTATGCGTGTCCATCAAAAAAGAAAAAAGCAAATAATTGAACTTCTACTAAAAGTTTTTAAAAGTTTGCAAAAAGCAGCAAATAATTCTGCTGACATGGTGAAACCATCAAAAATATGTGCTGTTGGGCCTCCCCGGTGGCGCAGCGGTTGAGCGCTGGGTTGCGAAGCTGCCCGCAGCCTCTAGAGCGCCGGTTCGATCCCCGGCTGCTCCCCGGCCACCGGAGGAGGGTCCCACATGGCGCGCAGACCTCTCCTGCCGCCCACTGCTGCCCTCAGCAGTGTACTTCGGTCCTTCTGCCTGCTCTGCTCCCAGCTCTGGCTCTGGTGAATTCTCTCACCCTCCCGCGCTTCTGACTGTACCCAGTGCTTGTATGTATGTATGTATGTATCAATCAATCAATAAATAAATCTTAAAAAAAAAAAAAATATGTGCTGTCCCAAATATATGGGTGATTTTAAACATTTTCCCAGATGTCCCATAATTTGCGATGGATGTCATACTTCACAGATGCACACACTCATTTTGTTCACTTTCTTGTCCTTTTTTCAAGTTCAGTCCCCTTGAGCCTATGACAGATAAGAATGTGTGTTCCTGAATCATATTAGTATTGCCAGTTTGGGGTTGGTTTGTTTGTTGCGGTTTCCTTATTTTTGCCATGAAAAGAATTTTATCTTCTCCCTGGAGGTGAAAATAATACATCTTCAGACCTCCCTGGTGGCAAAAGGGATTAAAACGCAGCACTATGAAGCTATCTGCAGCCACTGCAGCACAAGTTTGAATCCCAGCCCGGGAGCTGACCCATATGACAAAGCAGACCTCTCCTGTCTCGCCTGCTGCTCCCCTCAGCAGTGTATTTCAGTAGATCTGCCTGTTCTATTCCCCACCCTGTCTCTGGTAAATCCTCTTACTCCCCCCACACCCCTGCACCTCTGGCCTACACCCCAGATCTCGTATGCATAAATAAATAAATCTCCAAAACAAAAAGAAAATAATACATCTTCAAGGTAAAGAATTAGAATGATACATAGCCAGTCGTGAGAATAAAAGTCCCTGAAATCTCACCATCCTAACCGAGGTGTGCTTCCCTCAATTCCTGTAAGTGCTCATGTATATAAAATTTCACATAAATGGGACATAGAATCCTATTTTTACTGCACATGACTTTTTCCCTTTTCCTCTCTTGCCCCAACATTAACAACCTAGACAGTGTCCATATAGATTTTCCTTTGTCATCAAACACACAAAGATTCAGATTCACATACACCCACATACATCGGGAGGCTTATTGGTTCTATTTTGTGCAGTAATGGGATCATCTTACACTCATTTTGCCTCTTGCTCTTCTTACTCACCAGTATCTTGTGGAAATCTATATCAGACATCTGGTAAGACTGTAATTCATTCCATTTAATGGCCATGTAATATTCTATGGAGTAATATATTTTAATTTTTCAGCCATTCCCTGATTAATGGCCATTCACCATGTTTCCAGTTCTTGGCAGCTACAAACACTGCTGCAATAAACATTCTCTCACACATGTCCTTACAAATTAGCACTTTTATTTTTATAGACTAGATTCCTAGGAGCAGGATTTGGGGGTCAAGGGGAATATGCATTTTTAATTTTAATAGACATTGCCAGATTGTCCTCCAAAAAGGCTGGGATGCTTTACAACTCCAGTGAATAAAAGCACCCTTCCCCCCACAGCCTTGCTGGCAACAGGTATTATAACTCTTTGAAAGTTTTTGCCAGTTTAATGGATAGAAAACAACATTAATTTGCATTTCTCTGAGACTGGACCACTACATACATTGTGCTTTTTGGGCATCCTTTGAAGGGGCTGAAATCCAGTCCACAAATGACAAACCCAACCATCCTGGCCGTGTTCAGTGCAGCAGCAAACACTGACATTTTCCAGATTATTGGAAGGTGCTCCAAAGGCATGTCCTGAACACTGAGGTATCTGAACTTCTATTTAATGCTGGTGAAAATTAGACTTGTTCTGTGAATTTTCTATCTATTGCCCTTTTGTAGTATTCTTTAGTATGTTTTGTCAGTTTATTAAGAAATTTGTAAGACCTATTTTATAGCTATAAACTCTGACCACCACATTTCAGATATTATCTATCATTTGCCTACTAACTTAGCTTATGGCACCATTTATAATATAAATTTTTTAAGTCAAATATGTTTATCTTTTATATCCTTGGGGTTTTCTGTTTTAACTAAAAGGATCTCCTTGAGCTTTAGAAAATACACGCAGTCTCTTCAATGATCTTGTAAAATATTTTTATTTGAAATAAAAAATATTATATATTTTATATTGATCTTTTCTTTCTATCTGTAATTTATTTGAGTATATGAAATAAGATAGGGTTCCATACTTACTTGCTTCTAGCAGGATAACCAGTTGAAATTGCATCATTTAAAAGTGGCTCACCCTTTATCTACTGATTTCAAGAACAACCCTTTTTATAGTTTAACCTTTCCTGTGTGCTGATTCTGGATTCTCAGCTCTGTTCCTCTACTCTAATCTATACCAGTACCAATTTCTGTACCAGTAAGTTCTGATATCTGATTTTTTTCCCCCTACGGTACCTCAGTTATCCTATGTAAAAATTTAAGATTATTTTATCTAGTTAAGAAAAAAAACCTATGAGCACTCTAATTGGAATTGCATTAAATGTAGATATATTTGTGAAAATTTGGCATTTTAAATGCCAAATCACCTTTACATCCAAGAATATGGTATGCCTTTGCATTTATTCAGATCTTTGTGTTTTTTTAACAATATTTTTCAGTTTTCAAAAAAAAAAAAAATTTCAGTTTTCTTTAATAGGTCCTGTACCTTGTTAGATTTATATCTAAAAAACTCATTACTTTTTGTTGCTATTGTAAATGTAATACATTTCCACATTTAGTGAAGTTTCTTATCTTTGTACTTATCTGTAATATATTTTCATTACCAAATTACCTTATTCATTATGGTCCCTTTTTTTTATTTTAAGAAAAAACTAGTGCCTCTAAGTGTGCAGCCACATCATCAGGAACAAAAGGATAGTTTTTATCTTGGTTTCCAGTTTGTCAGCCAAATTATAATGCTGATTTTAATGGAAATTATTTTCGTGTTTCATCATATAAGAGAATATTTTCTGTTCTTGTAAATAACTTTGGACATATAAATTGTTTCATTCTGTTACTGTTTTCTTAGTTTTTATTAGGAATGACATGATTTTGTCAAATGAATTTTTAACATGTATTGATATGATCGTGTGATTTTTCTCTTATTTAAATTATGGGTTTTCTTGATATTGAATCACTTCACAAACCTTTCCTTTTTCTGGTATACGGGAATGAGTGTTGTTTATTTTGGTGGTTGTGTTTCTGTGTGTGTATAGGGGAGAACGGGGCTTATGCTCTTTTTACTAGTTTCTTTTTGTTAAAATTTTTTTAGAATTTCTGCAAATATATGTCCATTACAGTGACCTAGAACTTTATTTTTTGTACTGTCTTTGTCATATTTGGGTTGTAAAATTATGCTGACTTTATTAAAAAAAAATGGGAAAATCTATAGGTGGAGACATTTTAAATAAAGGTGAAATAAAATTCACCTTTGTACCTTCCTAGTTCATTTTGGAAATGACAGATTTCTAATTATCTTTCTGATTTTTTTCTAAGGTAAGTAATCTATTCTGGTTTTTCATTTGTTTTGGGGTCAAATTTGATAGTTTGAATTTTGAAGGAAATAATATGTTTTCTCTAGGACTTCAAGTTTACTGCCATAAAGTTGCATGTCGCAGACTCTAAAAGTTTTTTTTTTTCTGCTTGTGCTATGGTTGTGTCTCCCTTCTCATTCTTAAACTAGTCTATTTTTACTCTTTTTTTTTCTTTCAAGCCCTTCAAGTCAAATGTTTACAAGAAATGGATGTGTTTTCAGTCATACTCATTCCTGTGTTTCCCTAAAAATAAATTCTAAGTGTATATGGTATGAAATTTAAAAGGTAAAAAGGATATGCAATGAAATGGAATTCTTTCTACCTTTGTTCCTAGTCACCCGATAACCTCCAAAGACACAGTTACTAGAGAGTAGTTCCTTTTCTCTCTTCTTGAAATGGATGTTTATCTCATTAAATTTCAGTCTTTCCTCATTTTTAACATATGCATTTAAGTATACAGTTTCCTCTAAGGGTTGCTTTAGTGGCAGCCAGGGTTTATAATTTTGGGTATTTTAATTATTAATTCAGTTTTTTAATCAAATATCCATTGTGATTTCTTCCTTGACTGTGGGCTATTTCACAATGAACTAGAGCAGAGGACTGTGGGTGCCTTGGAGATGGGTGTGGTGTGGTGACATGCATCTGAGGAAGTCTGATCCTGTGCCTCTGAATCACATACAGTGTTATAAACCAATGGGATCTCAATTAAAAATATATATATATTTCTATATGTAAGTCATAGATACATTGTTTTTCTCAATGATTCACTCCTTCTTAACCTGTAGTAGGGTAATACATGCCCATTTACTTTGGATCTGACTGTGTGGCTTTCTTGGCCAATGGGCTGTCAAGCATATGGATGGCATATTGGAACAGAGCTTTGCATTTGATTGGGTGGGTTGCCTAGGCCTTTTGTGCCCCAGGGCCTCTGCCACAAGAAAGGCATGTCCCACAGAGGGCTGTTCCTTCAGCCCCAATCCCAGAATAAAAAGACATGGAAAGCAGACCTGAAGCTGTCCCATTGCTCTGAGGAGAACTACAGCAGGAACAACATTAACATGAAGGAGGAATAAATGAGCTGTAAGTCAAGGAGAGTTTGTTTGCAGGGTCATGAAAGCTGACAAATATCATTTGCATACACAGGGGATTTATTTTCTAGTTATCTTTATGTTATTGATCTGGTATAATTCATTGTGGTCACAAAACAGGCACTCTATGATTTCAATCCTTTGAAAATTGTCAAGGATTGCCTTACATCCTAGTATATATCCAAGTTTTGTAAATATTTTTTGGCCTTGAAAATAATATGCATTCTGCATTTATTGGATGCAGTGTTGTATCTATTGATACATTATGTCCATCAAATTAAATTTGTTCAGCCCTTCCTGGTGGTGATAGCCCTATCAAGCTACTGGCAGTCACTGCAGCACAAGTTTGATCCCTGGCCAGGGAGCTAACCCACACGGCTCAGCAGACCTCTCCTGTCATGCCCGCTGCTCTGCTCAGCAGTGTATTTCGTTCAGTCCACCTGTTCTGCTCCCACTCTATCTCTGGTGAATTTCCTCTCACCCCCTCCCCACACCTCTGGCCTACACCCCAGTTCTTGTATGCATAAATAAATAAATTTTTTTAAAAATTAAATTTGTTCATCATGTTGCTCAAATCTTCCATGTGCTGACTGATTTTTGTCTACTTACCCTATCAATTACTGAGACATATATTCAAATAACTCATTATTGTGGATTTGCCAGTTTCTCTTTGTAGTTCTGTCAATTTTGATTTTATGTATTTTAAGCCATAGTTACTAGATGCATTCAAAAGTAGATGTATCATATAACCCTCATAAATTGACCTGTACTCATTATGAAGTGACTCTTTTATTTCTAGTTATGCTTTTTTCTTTAAAATGTTGCTCAACACAACCACACAACTGACTCTTCTGCTTAACCTATTTTTACTTCCCTTTGACTCTCAAACGTTTTATGTCCACAAACACAAATAAGAGGAGTTGATAACCAGAGACTTTGAGTTCTCTATACCACAAGCAGAGAGATCCTAAGCAGAGAAATCTTGGTGTTGTGATGTACAGAAATGGAGAAGAATATTAAACCATATTCAAGAATTAAAGAAGTTTTATAGCCTATGGTTTAGATGTGCCTCTTATACACAGCAGATAGATGGGGTTTTGTTTTATCTAGTCAGATAATATTTGCCTTTTAACTGAAGGAACTTAGTCCATATACAACTAATACTAATTATAGTATTTACAATTAAAATTTGTTCTATTATTATGTGCTTTCTTTTTGTTCCATATGTTTTATGTTCTTTTTCTCCTTTTTACCTTCTTCTGGATGGAATGAACATTTTTCATCCTTTTTTTTCTTACACTCTTTGAAATTTTATATTATTTTCTGGTCTTAAAAGACCAGAAGTATATACATTGTATGCTGATATAATGTATAATTATAATATGGACCCTTGATTGACCAAGATCTAAATAATCAGTACATCTGTCTTCCTCCCACAAAATTCAATAAATGTTTAGAAAATTTACCTCCACATATCACTTTCCAACTTATATGTTATTATTATTATCTTTTTTTTTTTTGTGGGACCTTCGCCAGTGGCCGGGGATCAAACTGGCGCTGCAGAGGCTGCAGGCAGCCTCACAACCCAGCGCTCAACCGCTGCGCCACCAGGGGAGGCCCATACATTTTATTTTAAATGTAAGATTGTTCAATGTTTTTCTAGAATACCCATTTATTTACACCCCCCTTTTTTTTTTTTTTTGCTCTTTATTTCTTCATTTATCTCTAACCTTCCATCTGAGATCATTTTTACTCTACCTGAAAAAAATATATACTTTAAAATTTCCTTTAGAGGGTTTGCTAAGAGTGAACTCTCCCAATTTTGTTTGTCCAGTAACATATCTTTATTTTACCTTCACTTTTTGTCTAGTTAGATTAAAAAAAAAGTCCTTTGTAAGTTAGAAATAATTTCAGCTGCAAAGTATTCAAGACAAGAACAAAGACTCTCTTGTTGATCTAATCACTTGGAAACAAGTTGCCAGCATGATGCTTAAAGACTTTAATGTATAATTCTTTCTTTTTTTAAAGATTTATTTATTTATGCATACAAGAACTGGGGTACAGGTCAGGGGTGAGGGGGAAAGGATTCATCAGAGACAGAGTGGGGAGTAGAACAGGCAGATCTACTGAAATACACTCTGAGGGGAGCACACATGAGACAGAGAGGTCTAGTGAGCCAGAGAGATCTGCTGTGCCCTATGGGTAGGTCCCTGGCTGGGGATGGAACTCATGCTGCAGTGGCTGGTGATAGCTTGAAAGAGCTTAGACTTTAACCTCTGCACCACCAGCGAGGCCCAATGTATGATTCTTACCATCAAGAACATTCTCCTACATAACCAAGACAAAAACATCAAAATTATTGTCTAATCTACATATCCATTCAAGTTTTTCCAACTGGTCCATTAATATCCTCTGGAAAACTAGAAGATCCAATTCAGGTGACATGTTGCTTTAACTCATCATGTTTCCTTAGTCTCCTTTAATCTAGAACAGTTTCTCATATTTGTACTGTCTTTCTTGACCTTGACAATTTTGAAGTGTCTTCCATCTGCATTTGTTTGCTATTTCCTCACAGTCAGATTCCGATTATGTGTTTTGACAAGAATACCATAAATGTGATGCTGTTTTCTCATCATATCCTATCAGGTGGTACTCAGTCTAGATCTGTGTCACCATGGTAATATTTTAACTTTGATCACTTATCAATTGACACTTATCAACTGCCAGGTTTCTCCACAATATAGCTTTTTCTGCTTTATAATTAACAAGTATTATAGGAGATACTTCAAAATATCCTTACCTCATCAAAATTTAGCCCTCTAGGTTCAACATCCATTGATTTTTTTTCTGTTAATTATTACTATGATGGCTCCCAAATAATGATGTTCTAATTCCATCATCCTTTCTCCATTTATTCATTGGCATTCTACTGTTTTTAAGAAGTTTCTTCCCTGTTCATTTAATTAGTTGTATCAGTAAAGACTCAATGATTCCTGCTTACTCAATATGTTAGAAAACCTATACTGTCGAAACACTAACAGGGCCTACCCTAGTGGCGCAGCGGTTGAGAGCTGGGCTGCAAGGCTGCCCGCAGCCTCTGCAGCACCCGTTAGTTCCCTGGCCACCAGCGAGGGTCCCACAAAAAAAAAAAAAAAAAAAAAAAAAAAAACCACTAACAGGAATATAAAACAATAGTACTTCAATAAAAAATTAACAACAAAAATCTTTTACTGCCATGGTTAATTTTGATGCTCTAATATCCTAGATTTGACCATATAGAGTCCCTTCAAATTGGATATTCCAGATTCATCTTGGACTTCCTCTGCACTAAGCCTAGAATCAGTCATTTCTTAAAAATAATTAAAAACTGAAAATAGTATTGAGAAACTAATTCTGAACAGTAGATATTGTACTTGTTGCTATTTTGCAGCTCCTGAACCTTCTCAGTGGCCAGAGGGAAGGAATACACACACTCACACGCACACACACACACACATTTAGTCTGTACTTGTTTTTCTATTTATATTGGAGGCCATGATTTCATTTTAGTACTTTAATTCCAATCGTTTTTTTCTCTCCCTATATTTACAGCTCCACCCTCCAACAGTGAGAAGCCAGTCTCCCATCATTCCTGATATATTTATTCACTGGGTCATGTTATGGACCGAAGTGTGCCCTCCCTTCTCAAGTCATATATTGAAACCCTAACTCCCAGTGCCTCAGAATGTGACTGTATTTGAAGAGAGGGGTTTTAAAGAGGTGGTTAAGTTCAAATGGGACCCTATCACATCCGACTGGGATGCTGACAAGAAGAGATTTCAGACACACACAGAAACACCATGAATGCTTGCCCAGAGGAGAGACTAGGAGGGGACTCTGCTATCTGCAAGCCACAGAGAGAGGCTTCAGGAGAAAAGAGTCCTGCCAACACCTTGATCTTGGATTTCTAGCCTCCCAGAACGAGGAAATAAATTTCTATAGTTTAAAGCTACCCAGGGCCTCCCAGGTGGCGCAGCGGTTGAGCGTTGGGTTGCGAAGCTCCTCTGCAGCACCAGTTCGATCCCCGGCTGCTCCCCGGCCACCGGAGGAGGGTCCCACATGGCGCGCAGACCTCTCCTGCCGCCCGCTGCTCCCCTCAGCAGTGTACTTCGGTCCTTCTGCCTGCTCTGCTCCCCGCTCTGGTGAATTCTCTCACCCTCCCACGCTTCTGACTGTACCCAGTGCTTGTATAAATAAATAAAAATAAATCTTTAAAAAAAAAAAAATAATAAATAAATAAATAAAAATAAAGCTACCCAGCCTGTGGTATTTTGCTATGGCAGCCTGAACTATCTAACACAAATCAATCCCTCCCCACCAGTCTCCATCTTCACAACCCTGCCCCAGAGTGTAACCTGTCTCCTATCACATCCTCCCAAGATACCCCTCAGCTGAGTCGCCCTCCCCGTGCCTCCTCAGGCTCCAGCCGCCGACATTGACAGATACTGGTGCTGCTAACATTCTGAATATCCCTTTCCCCATGAAGAAGCCTTGTGCAAGCTCTGACTCCCCACGCTGGCCCACCATGACCCCCACTGTACCCCTCCCCTATGCCAGAGGCCTCCTTACTCACTCAGGTTCCAACATCTGGGGCTGGTCATTACATGGATCGCTACCTTACTCTCCTCACCTGAGGACTTCAGGACTAAATCTCGCATTCATTCTTCCAGGGAATTTTCCACCTTTTCCATGCCAGCTTTCTCTAGGTATCAACGCCAAATAGAAGAACAGGCGAGGCTGCAAGGACATACCTCATGTATTACCTGTGTTGCCTAGACCTGAGTCACCAGGACAGGCCTGCAGAAATCAAAAAGCCCTCAAGCACACAGACCTGGTTGCTGTGTTTAGATTGCACAAAGGAAGACCAGTGAGGACACGGTCAGAGTGTGGCCATCTGCTCTCTTTCCTTCTGTGCCCTGTCTTGACTCCATCGGGTCCTGCAGGGCCCCTGACTCAGAGGGGGGTTGACAGGGCTGGTTCCCTTCTGTAATATCCTGTTACTATAATTCCAGAGCCTGCACATCTTGTCCCTGTTATCTCATAGTGATGCCAATCACTGCCAAGGGGATCTGAATCTTTCTTCATTTTGCTTGAACTTTGAATTTTACCTTTTTCCTTTTTCTTCCCCCCCCCCCTTTTTTTTTTGGGCAAAGGCCAAAAAAAAATCTTTTCCTAAGATATTTTTTAGTTACACCTACTCATCTCTAAAACATTGTTAGAGCCTTCCTATTTCATCTCACTGCTCATCAGAGCAGGCACAGAGCTGCAGAGATTTGCGTCAAGGAAAAAAATCAGATGAGCAGAGAGAAGCAGAGATTCCAGCTCGGGTAGCCCAGAGAGAATCACCTGGGTTCCTGACATTCCAGTTTCTAATTCCAGTGCCTTCTCCTCACAGAAACCACAAGGTGCCCCAGAATCCTTGTAGTAGACTGTACCTTGGCTTGTTAGCTAGTCTGATTGGGCTTCTGGTGCTTTGCCCAAAGAGACATGACTGGGACATTCGCTCATGTGCACGTCTCAGCCCTTCTAGCATCCTCAAATAAAACCAGTGCCCACAAGGGCTATGTGGCAGATGGCCCTGCCTGCCTTCAGTGGACCCCAGAACAGCCTTTTTCTGCGGCAGTCTCCTTCCCATAGTCAGTGTTCTCTGCCAACCAACAGGCTGTGTACAGTCTGTGTTTGCAGAGGCCGGTTTGGCCTTAGAGATTTTTTTTTAATAATTTTATTTTATTTATTTATATACAAGAGCTGGGGTACAGGCCAGAGGCACAGGAGGGTGAGAGGATTCACCAGAGAGTGGGGAGCAGAACAGGCAGATGGACCGAAAACATTGCTGAGGGGAGCAGTGGGCAAGACAGGAGAGGTCTGCCGCACCATGTGGCTTTCTCCCTGCCTGGCTGGGAATGGAACCTGCTTATTGCGCCCCCGGCGGACCTCACAGACCCAAGGCGGGGGTCAGTGGAGTCGCGCACGTTGTTAGGGGGAAGCAGGGTTTTATAGGGTGAGGAGAGGTCAGGTGGGTAGTTGGGCTCGTAAGGCGGGAAAAGTTTGTAGGGCAGGTAGAGGTTCTTTGTCTGAGATGAGACTCATAGGGGGAGGGGGGAGGCTCATTGTCTGAGTCCTCCAGGCAGGTATCCGCATTCCTGCCCCCCAGGTGGGCTTCCGGGTAGGCTTTTGCATTCCGGCCTGCTGCATGGACCTTTCATACCAGCCTTTTGTTGATAGGAAAAGGGGCAACGGTTCTTTCTTTGGCTACTTCCTGCTGAAAAGGGGCGAAGATCAAGGGGGTGGCTCAGGCCTGGTTATGAGGGTCTTCTGCAGGGATGCGAGAATATGGGTGGAGAAGGAGTTGGTTAAAGGTGGTAGGAGACATTTCCCGAATGCGAGCCTGTATGAACTTTAGGAGGCAAGGAGCGAAAAGAAAAAAATAAGGTTATTATTAGTATTGGCCCCAAGAGTGGGAGGAGCCATGACACTATAGGATTTTGAAACCATGTCAGCAGAGAGTTGGAGTCCCAGGTTTTACTAGTAATAACATTCTTCCCTGAGGAACAGTCAGGTACGCTGCAGAGGCTGACAGACAGCTTCACAGCTCAGCGCTCAACCTGCTGCACCACCGGGGAGGGGTCTTAGAGTTAAGGAACCCAGGGATCTTGACACATTATACACCCTGTCACCACATGTGCTTCGATAGTCCCCCTTTCACTCTGAAGACCTCCCGTTTGACTCAATGGACCCGCAGCACCCACCACGCAGGTGTACTGAGCACCAGCGAGCAAGCTCCCGCCAGAGAGTGCAATCTCCAAGCAGGCCAGTCAGAGCTTGTGCCTTAGAGGTCGTGGCTCAGCTCGCTCCCCAGTAGGTTATTCAGAATTTCAGAAACCTGAAAAATGACTCTAAATCATATGCTCTCAAATCCTTGATCTCACCCATTTTTATTCATCTTGAAATTTATGTCCTGACTTCACGGTCTGAGAATGATGGCTGGGCTGCTCACCGCACGAGGTGTGTGTGGGGGAGGGGGGGCGGGAAGCCCCAGCTGTGCTCTCTGCCTCTGCTCCCCCCAAGGCAGTAAACAGAACACTGCCCGGCTCCCCGAAGGGCTCCTGCAACCGATAGGTAGTGGCAACCCCGCCGCGGGGCTAGTGGGAACAAATGTTTATTTGGTTCCAGAAAATGAGCCACTGTTAGACACTATTCACAGAGGCGTGGGGGAAAGAGTCGTTTATAGACAGAAAAACTTGTTTTGCCTAAATGTCCACGGTAAGATGAAGAGGTTAAAGTCTTTATAACAGAAACCCGCCATGGCTGACACAGCCTCGGGTTGCGGGAGAGGTAGGAAAATCTCACCCACTCTTCAGACAGCTGCCTAGAAAACCTCCCTCTGCAATTCTCTTTGACCTTCCCTGCTTTTTCTCAAAGAACTGCAGTGAAGTTGCCAGGATTCCCACTATGTAGAAGAAGGTTATGATGTAACTTTTGGGGTTCAGTTTCACCAAGATCTCAAGTGGGTTGGGAACTGGTCTAAGTGCTTTGCATGGTCCAAGTTAATTTAACCCTCACATTGAGGATTCAGGTGAACATGCTTAGAACCCTCACTTTTCATTTGGGGAGACAGAGGCTCAGAGCAATCAAGTAACGTGTTCAAGGTCCCACAGCTAAATTGTTAAGGAACAGGAATTTTAACACAGGCTGCCTGGCTCCATTGCATAATCTCAACCTGTAGGCTAACAATAACAAGTGACATTTATAAATGTCTTCCTTCCATTATACAAAACACCTTCAAATATGTTGTCTCATTTATCTACTGGGTAATGCTTTTCTGATCTGGAAAGGTGAGGCCACAATATCTCAAGTTACCTGCTTGAATGCATAACAGAGGTCTGGGTAGAGCAGGGGAACAAAAATCTGCCAACCCAAAATATAACTTTTTGGCAAAAGCTTGATAGGGAAGGGCTCTGACTGCAGTTTCCTTTTGATATTTATCTGTAAACTTCTCTCTGTAAGGGCACCTCAGGGGACCACCTTATCTCCTTTCAAAAGAAAAGGCTGAACTTGAATCTGCTTGCCTTTGTCTAATGTGCCTTTTCCCAAAAAAAAAATCCCGAATAGAACTTCCCCTTTCTCCCCCCAACATCCTCTGTCTTAGCTAAGCTATTTAGCATCTAAAGTCACATGAGAGAGCTACTCAGTACTGCTGGGTCTCAGGAGATACACATGTTATTAAATTTCTGGGTTTTCTCTCTTATCAATGTGTCTGATACTTCTTGATAATTTGCCAGCCTATAAGGACCTCGAGGTATATGGAATGATTGCCTTTGTGCCCCAACAGTAGTCAAGTTTGGGACACAATAAGAAATTAATATTTTGAAAGCATGTAGCTTTCAGTGTTGATTCATCTCAGAGCTGGAGAGGGGTCATTATTTTGGGACCCCTTACTTTACCTTATTCTCTACATATGTGATTCCAGAAAATACAACAGAAAACTTATCCTAGTCCATTATATCCTCTCCTGGGGTCAGAAACAATATACCCATCACATTTTTAAAAAGCATCCCTAGGCACGAGCACCTGGAGTTTTTTGATGAATTCAGTTCTCCTTCAGGTCCTCCTCTAGATTCCTGTGGCTAAACTGAAGTGGAATTCCTCTCCCTTCCTCAAGTTCCCTAAACGCAATCCTGCTATCAGCATTAAACAGAGATTCTAATGTGGAAGAAATCAAGGAGGCAGCAATATTTGAAACAATTACATTGCCTCAATTTTTTTGTTGCTCTTATTCTGCAGGATTTTTCCCCCTTCTCTGCATTTATAGCTTATATGTTTATGAAGCTGTTGACACTGATAAGGCAAATCACAAGAAACAACACACATCCTTTTCATGTTCTTCTATCTTGCTGAGCACATGAATGATGCTCACAGAAGCCATGGCAGGGTACTCTTCCTGTAAGCCTCTTCTCACTCTCCAACCTAGGCAATCCTTGGAAGATGCCAGGCTTGCAAATGGGGAGGAAATGTTGAAGAAATCATTTGAAAAATCCTGCACATGAACACACAGTGGTTGGTACCACATAGACATGGAAATAAAAGAAGGTAGAAAAAGCAAATCCCTACAGTTCCATTAGTCCACAAGAGTCCCACTGACCCATAATGACTGAGGCCCTCCATCCCTAGGGTGGGTTTTGGAGAAAGACTCAGCTAAGGAGTAAGCCTGATGAAAATAAACATAGTTCTGTGTGATTAAGAAGCCCAAAATGGCATTAGTTGGATCATCTGGATGCCTGGGGCTGAAGGGTTACATATGACCCCCTTTAAAACATACCTCAAGATACTTAGCCCCCAGGTCAGAGGAAGATCAAAAAGGGGATCATTAGCACTCAACTCCAGAAAGACAAACCCAGCTAATGTTTTCATTTTCTTAACTGATCAGATTGAGGTTTGTTTTTTTTTTTTAATCATATTGTTTAAGAATATGTTTGGCCAGAATAAAAATGGTTCATAATAATTGTTTAAACAAAAAGAACCCTTTTGTGTAATAGAATCCAGCTCAGATTGTTCAAGAGACTTTAATGAAGAAACTTAACAAAGGTGTAAGCAGGATAAAGGGGGGAAAGGCCATGGGAGCACCCAGGAACTAGCAACAGTGGGAAGCAATTATCCCCAGGAGGCTTGAAAGGATGAGGGGAGGAAATAGAATTTCCAGAGCCGGTGAGAGCTGGAGCCAGAGGAGTGGCCACTCCCAGAAAATACATCCCAAAGCAGGAAAGGATTTCTCTCTCCTCTCACCCAACTATCTGCTATTGGTTGAGCTTGTGAAAAACAGACATAAGTGGAGCCATTTTAGGGTCAGAGTTGTCACGGAGGAAAAACTGCTTATTTTCTATTTGTACTGGGCCAAAAGCCCTTTGAACTGGGCCAAACAGCAATTGTTTCACAAACTGAACTGTTGTTTGAGAAACCCAGCAGGAGAACAGACACCCTAATCACAAAGACTGATGATGATGGACTTTTGCCAGAGGACAGAATCAGTAACCAATTTTGTGTAGCCAAGAATAGCTTAAGCTTGTTAACATGAATTAACTCTTTTCTTTAACCACTTTCCTCATTTTCTCTTTTCTTCTCATAGACACCCCCCCCCCCGACAGTTACCCCTTCTCAGAGCACATGTTCAGTTTCTACCTAAAATTGTGTACCCTGAATTGCAATTCTTTAATCCTAAACAAATGCTTGATTGCTGCTTATTTTGGTCAACAAACTCAATCAGAAGGCAGGCAGCACAGAAGCCAAAGTAATGCCTTGTCTAGATATGCACAGAACAAAGCAAAGGATAATAGAGTGGGCCATAAAGAGAGAGAACAATCAGCAACACATTACCAATCAAAAGCATCACCCTATCACTTCTTATCATGCTATCCTGTGTATTTTTTTCATTGCTTTTACCATTACCTGATGTTTTATTTTTATTTCCCCTTGCCCTCTCCTGTTATTAAAATGTAACATCCTTGAAAGCAGGTTTTGTCTTGTCAAAACTATATCCTCACACGGACCATCGTTTGCAAGAGGGGCAAAGAAGACATTCCTTTTGGTGTGGGGTAGAATGAATGCCCTGGCACCGGTTCTCAGAGCCTGTGTGGAGTTAGGAGGGCATCTGCACTGGGGTAGGGATGGTGGCAGAGGAAGGAGATGGCCACACACAGAGAGGTTGATCAAATAAAACATTCAAGATAATGGGAGCACCACTGTTAAGAGAAAGGAGATGCACATATGGAATGGGAGAAAATTGGAATGTGCCCTGTGGTGATAAACTGGAACTAGAGGTGTTCATGTGAACTCGTGAATGGGAGGTTGGGGGGGTGAGTGGGTGGATGGATGGATGGATGGATGGATAGATAGATATAGGTAGACAGATGATGGACAATAGACGGATAGACATGTACCTTAATAGAGTTGTAGATGTGCATATTATTAGTGTGTGTGTATGTGTTGTATATGGGAGTATATAAATGTATATTCCCAACTATGACCACTGAGCATGTCCTAGAATAGAGACACCCTAATAGCAATGAGTACACTTAGCACTCAGATTGTCTAAATAACAATCTCCACTAAATGGGACTAGGACTCTTTAGAGAATGAACTCACTCCAGGGTTGGAGCAGGTAAAGTTTAAGCCTAAAGTGTCTTTTGACAAAAAGGAAGGAAATGATCAAAGAATGACAAATACATGTCAAATACACCTAGAATTCAGCTTGAAGACACTTCCACTAGCCAAACTGGAACTAGTTGAGAGTTAAAATAAGTAATAAAGAGAATGCACTTAACCTATTGAGTAACACAGGAAAGAGTGAGTCCATGAATAAATTAATAAATTGAATGTTCGATAAATAATAGGATATTTACATAAACTCACAAATACTAAGCAAATTACAAGAAAAGGAGCAATATCATACTATGGTTATATAAGATGTTACCACTGAGAAAGGTACATGAAAGGTGCAGGGATATCTTTGTACTACTTTGCATATCTTTGCAACTTCCTGTGAGTCTATACTTATTCCAAAATTAAAAAAAAACAAAAAGAGTAACTTCCTGTGGGTGAAACCTGGTCAACATCACCTTAAATAGGATGTGAAAATTAACGTCATCTGTAATGGGACAAATCAAAATCCTATGCCACCAGATAGGATGCACTAAGAAGAGGGCAGTGTCACTTCTCTGATTTTACTGCTGAAGATGTAGTCTGAATCTAATCATGAGAAAACATACAAAGACCCACATTGAGGGCCCAAATTGACTGACCTTCTACAAATTAAGAAGCCTATAATCTTCAAAAGGGCCAATGAAAATTAAAGACTGAGGATCGAAAGAAAAAAGTGACATAATTAAACACAACATGTGATTCTGAACTGGAAACTTTTGCCATAAAGGATATTAATGGGGGGCCTCCCTGGTGGCACAAGGGGTTAAGAAGCAACCTATGAAGCTGTCCGCAGCCTCTACAGCATGAGTTCGATCCCCTGGCCATTGAGGGAGCTGCCAACATGGCGCAGCAGACCGCTCCTGTCTCGCCCGCTCCTCCCCTCAGCAGTGTACTTCGGTTAATCTGCCTGTTCTGTTCCCCACTCTGTCTCTGGAGAATCCTCTCATCCCCCACACCTCTGGCCTGTACCCCAGCTCTTGTATGCATAAATAAATAAATCTTTAAAAAAAACTATTAATGGGGCTGAGAAATGGATGGTAGTGGTGTGTCCATGTTCATTTCCGATTTCAACGATTATATTATAGATACATAGGAGAATGCCCTCTTTGTAGAAAATATCAGCAAAAACTATTCCAGTATGAAAGTCCTCTGTACCATAGTTGGGATTTTTTCCTATTGGTTTGTGATTGATACAAAAACAATTGTTTTAAAAAAAATACCCAACACCTTGAACAGGCATGACATTCCAATCAATCAATATGTGTTGATTGAATTCATGAAAAATATAAATAACTACAACAAACATGCTTAGAAATAAACCAAATATTAACAGTGATTTGATGGCGGGATGTACTCACTTTGGGTAATTGGGGTTTTCTTAACTTATGATTTTTTTTTTAATTTCTTAAGTTTTCTGCCTCAAACAGGTTTATTGTTAATTTTGTCAGGATGCTAATTAGTTAAGAATAATATTTTAGGGCCTCCCCGGTGGCGCAGTGGTTGAGCACTGGGTTGCGAAGCTGCCGCAACCCCTGTGGCGCCGGTTCAATCCCCGGCTGCTCATTGGCCATAGGAGGAGGGTCCCACATGGCTCGCAGACCTCTCCTGCCGCCAGCTGCTCCCCTCAGCAGTGTACTCGGTCCTTCTGCCTGCTCTGCTCCCCGCACTGGCTCTGGTGAATTCTCTCACCCTCCCGCGCTTCTGACTGTACCCAGTGCTTGTATAAATAAATACATAAAATAAAAATAAATCTTTAAAAAATAATAATAATAATATTTTAGAGATTTTGATTATATTTCTCTTGTATTTATATTTTGGGTTGGTATCTCCTTGACAGGATTTGACATGGATACTCATTCCTTCACGACACATTTATAAGTCATCTCTTGAAATGGGCACCTTCTGCAGTTGGTTGCTGCATATATATATACAGCAACGTATGTTTATGGATGTGCTGATTTTTCTTCACTAACATTTAAGTTTTATATTTTAATAGGCAATATATTCACATAGTCAAAATTCAGCAAATACAATGAAGTAAATGGTAAAAAGCTCCATCCCATCCCTGTCTCCTAACCACCCAAGTCACCTCCCTAGAGGTAATCAATGTTATCAGTGTCCTATGTATTACTCCAGGGAAATAGACATACACACATATTTTTCACCCTCTATAAAACTTTCCGGGCTGGGGCCTCCCTAGTGGAGCAAGGGGTTAAGACATAACCTATGAAGCTTTCTGCAGCCACTGCAGCTTGAGTTTGAACACTGGCCGGGGAGCCACCCACATGGTGCAGCAGACCTCTCCTGTCTTACCCGCTGCTCCCATTCAGCAGTATATTTCAGTCAGCCTGCCTGTTGTGCTCCCTACTCTGGTGAAACCTCTCACCCCCATACCTCTGGCCTGTACCCCAGTTCTTGTATGCATAAACAAATAAATCTTTAAAAACCAAAAAAAAACTTTCCCTGCTGCTCTTTTTCAGAAAGAATCTATCTTGGAGGTAATTTATATTATTATATAAAGAGCCTAGTCATTTTTTTTAAGTGCATAGTATCATTGCCCTTAGAAATTATATGAAACTCTCACTGAGTATTGTTAACAAACTTATGAATTTTTTTCTATCTGGTGATGAAAACAATGTGTTAGAGGAGTTTTAAACTACATTTTCCTTATACTGAATGAGGTTGAGTATCATTTCACATTTATTTTCTTTTCTTTATAGTTGGTATAGCCACTGCTTATTTTCCTATTGAGTTTATTTGTTGGAGTACTTAATACATTAGAAAAACTTTTGTGTGATATGAGTTGCAGATGTTTTATACTAACTTGGATTAGTCTTTTAATTTTCATGAATTTGGGGCTTGAGAGTACAAACTCTGGAACTGGGTTCAAATCCTCTCTTTGTCATTCACCATCTACATGACTTTGAGCAAGTTACTTAACCTCTCTATGACTCAATTCATCCATAAAGTGGTGGAATTAACAGTAATTACCACACAGAGTAATTGTAATTAACAGAATAAATATTTAAACCAGGTTTAGAAAATATGTAGCACTAACAAGGACAATGAAAGTATTGGAGTTTTTTTTAACGTAGTCATGCCATTTCAAAGAAAAACTTGTATTTACTCTGGCTTCAAATTCTGCAAATGAAATGACTAAAAGAAATTACTTTTACTTTTGATAGTACTATGCACCGTCTAGCTACCAAGCCAAGCTCAAAACAGAGTCAATCTCTCAATTAAATAGAGCTGCAGACCAAGCAGTGAGGGGCTCTAGGGTGCCTTTACTCCTCATAACCATCTTATCACTATCCTCATAGGTAACTATGAGGAAACAGGGTTTCAGAGATGCCAAATGACTTACCCCAGGCCAAGTGTCCTTAATGTGTTGATTTGCAAAGACTGTTTAATCTTTCTTCTCCATTTGTCAGCTGCAGGTCAGTAGATATTCAATAGAGCCCGTGGGCTGGCTAGTTGCCTTTCATTCACTCAGCAAGCCCCAAGCCAACTCCTTCCAACTTCCTCCAGTGACCCCAGCTCTTAGGTTTAGAACCCATCAGACTCTTCCCACAGTTCATCAAATTCAGCAGATTCTCCCTCCTCTGAAATGTGTCTCCCACCTTGGCCCCCTTCCATCTCAGCTGCCATCATTTCTGGCTCAGCCCTGTAACTTTCACAGGGACTGTTGCTGCAATAAGCTCCTGCCAATCTGCCACCTGACCTCCACAATCTTCCTTCTCCGCTCCTCTCTGCAGTGCTGCCCACAGGACTGTTCCACAGCATGGCTCTAGCCCAGTCACTACAACTCTCAAACCTTCAGTACCTTTGCCTGCCTCTTTCCTTGACATTTGATCTGAGCTACCTTGTCAGTTTGGCTTCTGAGATTCCTCTCCCATGCAACCTTGAACAGGTTACCAGTCAGGTTGCTGAGCTTAGAATTTCTCTCTCTGCCCTCTCTTCCAGGCTCAAGCTTCATGAAGCTATCTTTAATTCTAACCTCTAAGGTCTCTTACGCCAATCACTGCCTCTCCCAATGCCACATCCTGCACATGTTTGTACACTCAAGACCGGAAATTCTACCTTCTTCAGTACTGACTGAAATGCTTTAACACATGAGTATGACACTACAACCCATTTTCTAAAGGGCCCAGCCACTTACAGGGGCCTGAGCTAAAGGGGCCTGCCAATAGCAATATCCAAGACTCATCCAGCCAAACCCAGCTCTCCTCACAAAACCGTCTGCTTCTGTCCAACTGCCCATCACAGGCTTCCATTTTGCTTTTAGAAGAAACTGGTGGCTATCAGTTGATACATGGAACAGGTACAGCTCACAGAAAACATTACGGAAATGTTGGTTGTATGAACAAACTTTGCTCTGGAGAGATAGAACATTACATCAATTTGTTTCAACAGAAGAAATAAAAAAAAGAGACCTGCCTTAGATCGGTCACACACCAAATAGGAAAAGAACTAGACTTAGCCGAGTTCTCCAGCTCCCAAGGCGGGGCACGCCCCTCTGCATCTAGGAGCCAAGCAAACCCAGCTCGGCAGTCTCAGCTACCTGAGGTCTCCACCACTTGTTAACCACCTGTTCTTTTTCCTCACCTTCATCTCAGAGCTTCCTTTGCCCTCCCCACAACACAATCTTTCCTCCTTCCTACGTCTCAGTTGTGAAGATAGTATCCGGAGCGAGGAGAGGACTAAGGATTAAACGGCTGCAGGCGGCGAGGTAACTGACTCCAGAGAGGGGTACCTAGGACACCGCCAAGGTGTTCCCGGGGTCTGGGAGCGGGCTCTGGCCCCGCCCCCAGCGCCGGTCCCGCCCCCTGAGCAGGTCCCGCCCCTAGCGCCGGCACCGCCCCCCAGCGCCGGCACCGCCCCCAGCGCCGGCACCGCCCCCAGTGAGGCCACGCCCCCAGTGAGGCACCGCCCCCAGCGCCGGCACCGCCCCCAGCGCGGCACCGCCCCCAGTGAGGCCACGCCCCCAGCGCGGCACCGCCCCCAGCGCCGGCACCTCCCCCAGCGCGGCCCCGCCCCCCAACGCCGGCCCCGCCCCCCAGCGCGTCCGGCCCTGACACGCCTGGCGACGCTAAACCTCCTCGCCAAGCCTGGGCGGGCTGAACTCCTAATCCCCGCCCACCTGGTAAAATCCACCCTATGACGTAGATAGTCGGAAGCCGCGTCCAATGACAAGGAAGAGGTGGCCGCTGCTGCCCTATCCGCTGCGACAACACCAGGACAGACGCCACTAACTGGCGGGCGCTCCTCCGGTCTTTCCGCGTCCTTCCACGTTTCGCCCGACTCCTGCCACTGCCCGGCCGGAGCGGGGGGACGGGAGGGGCCCTCTAATCTGGTGAGTCTGTGCAGGCCGGGGTGCCCTTGGGCACCGGTCCGGGGTCTGCTGCTGCTCCCCTCCCAGAGCTCGCGGTGGGGTAGGGGCGCAGGGGGAAGGCCGGAGGGGCGGGGAGGAGCCGAGCACGTGGAATGCCGGCTCGGCCGGGCCGGGGCGGGGATCCGGGCCGGGGCCGGCCCTGGCGAGCGCCGGGGTGCAGGATTAGTGGGGCGTGGAGGCGGGCTTGACCTGTGGAAGGTGGATCTGCACAGTAAACGTGGGGGTGGCGATCCCCGAGCCTCGCGGCTCAGTGTCCTCCCGAAGCAGTGAGAGCCATAGCACCTGCCAGTGGACAGCGGCGGCGGTTTCCCCGAAAGTGGAGGTTGTCCTAGACTTTTCCAGACAGGTTAGCAGAACAGCCGACGCACATTGAGCGCTTGCTGACTGTCAGGCACTGTGAGAAGTGCTTGGTAAGCGGTAGCTAAGTTTTCTGTACACCCAGCCGGTGAGGTAGTAGTACCATTTTTTTTAAGATCTATTTATTTATGCGCACAAGAACTGGGGTACAGGCCAGAGGTGCGGGGGTTGAGAGGATTCACCAGAGACAGAGTGGGGAACAACAGGAGGAATGACTCAAATACACTGCTGAGGGAAGCAGCGGGCAAGACAGGAAAGGTCTGCTGCACCACGTGGGTTGCTCCCTGGCCGGCCGGGGATCGAACTTGTGCTGCAGAGGCTGCGGACTGCCTCATAGTGTTGTGCTCAACCCCTTGCGCCACTACTGGGAGACCTCAGTAGTACCATTTAGACGCGCAAGAAGGCCTAACTGAGGTCGTCCCTTGCCCTGGGTAATTAGCAAATTTTAAGTGATGGAGCCGGGGTTTGAACCAAACTTTCCTGGGAAACCTCCACACCCAAGTCGTATGATAGGAAAACCACTTCTGACACTCTAGTGAAGCCTCAGTCGCCTCCCCAGTTGACCTCAGAAACCATGATCTCCTTCCTCTCCTTAATGGGGATGGAGTGGTTAACAGACATTGTCTTGTAATCAAGCAGCAAGAAGAAAATTGAGGCAGCAACTTCCTGAAGGAAACAAACAAAATTCCAAAGCCACCCAACTCTATTATTAAATAACAATGGAAGATGTAGTTGAGGTGGTGCCCTGTAGGTAACTCAGACCAGCAGGGTGTAATCCCTTTTCCTCCACACTGTCTTTCTGGATACCATATTTAGTCCTCTTAGCCTCGGTTTCCTTATTTGCAAAATAGAATTAAAAATACTAACTCTGAGTTGGTGAGCCCTTTTGTGTTCGACTTTACAAACATGACAGTAGCATTTTCCACTTCTCAATCCAGGTGTCTATAATCTTAATTCCCCGGTTGTTGGATATTTAGTATGTTTCACATGTTAAATATTATAGTATTACTGTAGTAAGTCTTTTTTGGCTTTGAAATATAATATACTCAAAACTTTTTTATGTGACTAATTCAGTGAGCTGTTTAGTGTAATCACCAGGTTATGCATCCATCACCAGTAATTCCGGAACATTTTTCATAACTCCGGAAAGAAACTCTGTGGCCCCAGTGCTGCCTTGGCACCTCCCAGAATTGTTTGCCTCCAGTTTTGGGGGGGAAAAGATGTCCTGAACAAACTCCACAAATAGGTTTTATGGACCCCTACCCCAGACCAAAGAGATCCAAGACACCAAGGACTACAAATCCCATAATGTCATCACCACTGAAGGAAGGATTGCTGGGAACTGAGGGTGGAGTTTAGCAGCCAGGTCTGGTATATAACTAGACATGTGGGCCTTGGGGGTCCTTGATTTTTCGCTGGCTTTCAGCACGCTATTGGGGTTCCAGCTCAGCAGAACTGGTAGGACACATTCACCAATTTATCTTTCTTTCTCCCTGAGTTATTCATTTCTTCATTTTCCTTTTTTGTAAATAAACCCTTTATTACCCATTTTGTGTGTGCCTGCAGTTGAGTCTTGTAATAAGTACCTTTTAAGTGTGCAGGTGAGGGCCCACAGTCAGGCCAGTCCATTTCACATTGGGGTTGCCCTGTAACACAACCACATGCAGGAGAGGATATGTGGCCCTGTGGCTCTGCTGCCCAATTTAGGGTTTAAGTGGGGGCAAGATGACTTCTTCCCCAGCCAGAATTACAGTCCTGACAGGAGGATGAACTGACACCCCCGCCCCGACCCCCCAGCTCCAGGGCCCATCGAGTGCAAGCTACCACCATCCTCTGGCCAGCATGCAGAAGCCGAGAAGGGAAGTTGCCAGCAACCTGCCAAGGCCCAGTGAGCTCCCATTCCACCCCAGAGCCTCCAGGTCCCCTGTAGGGAGGGGAAGGGATTTTTTTCAGCCCAGCCCCTCTGCAAAGGGTGTCTTGGGGGAAGGGAAAGGCCCCATTCTTATGCAGAAATTTGCCAAACTATGAGGCAAAGCAAATTCTAGATGAATGAGATCCAAAAGTGGGTGGGCCACTACAGCATCCCAGATTTAAAGTAGCACCTGAAAAACTATTCAGGAAGGCACTGATTTAAGGGTTATCGACAAGCTAAGGTTTTAGCCAACAGAGTTTAACCTTTAAAACCTCAAGGAAATTGTAAACATGAAATGGGGTCACCTCAAAGCAATTAATAGCAAGGACTAGAGAAGCTAAGGACAAGATGGCAAACCCCTCTAGATGATCAACATGTTACATCACAGGCAGAACCAGCTACAGAGAGCTACAGTGGGTCTGCCCACACCACTCTTATCTAGAGGAAATATTAGCAGTTTTGGAAAACAGAAGAAAGCCTATAAAGGCTGTATTTTCAGAATTTGTCACTATTGAAGTGCCTTTTCACAGCAAAACTTTAGCAGTATGCATTGCTACCTACCAAAATAGAAAAAAGATTGATAGGAATAAAATTTGAAAGTTTTCATAAGCTCTTGGTATTAGATATTGTAAGAGCAAATTCCAAGTTGCCTTTTCTGAGATCACTGTCAGCCCAGTGTGTATCCAGAACAGGAAAGGTGGCCACCTGCGGTGTAAGAAAGTGGAATAAGAAAGGATGGACAAGCAGTAGACAGATGATGAATTAGAGGTTACAAAATTGGTTTTCCTGAATTCACTTTGATTTTCCATTGTCATCTTAAAATGACTCAGAATCCAAAATTACTATTTAGTAAAACTTTACTGGCTTGCTATGTTAAACCTCAAAATGAAAAGCTTCCTCCTGCCTCCCCCTTTTTTTTTAAAAGAGATGGATTTCAAAGAATTACATATTAATGTGTTGTACCTAGTTTGGGGGTACACATTAGAAAACTAAAACCAAAAGATGGGGCCTCCCTAGTGGTGCAATGGGTTAAGCACAGCACTATAAGCTGTCTGCAGCATGAGATCCCAGGTCAGACAGGGAACTGCCCACATGGTACAGCAGACCTTTCCTATCTCACCCACCAGCTGCTCCCCTCAGCAATATATTTCAGTCGGTCTGCCTGTTCTGTTCCCCACTCTGTCTCTAGTGAATCCTCTCACCACCCCCCACCCCACACCCCTGGTCTGTATCCCAGTTCTTGTTTGCATAAATAAATAAATCTTTAAAAAATAAATAAAACCTAAAGATCTATCAAGTCCACTTAGCTTCTTTTAGCTTAGCTCCAAGAAAGGATCTTACTAATAATTCTGATTAAATACAAATTCTATTCAATGAAGCTTTAAATAAAAAGACTTGTTTAACTAACTGAAACATTGTTTCATCCTTTCATCTGTAAATTTACCTTTCACCAAGTAAAAAGGAAATATGACACCATTATATTGGCATTTTACAAATGCAAAAAGCGTAAATTTTACTTTAAATAAGTCACATTCAATCTGACTCTGGTTTTAAAACAAATAAAACTGTCACACTAAAGTATTTTATATGGTACTATGGTTATTGAAAAGCTAATGATTTGGTGGAATGTTGCCTAAGAAAACATAATTATATGGAAGGTCGTAAATCATTTAAATTCCTACAAAAATTTTGCCATACTACCACCTAGTTAATAAAAGGAAGTAACAGTCATTTTCATTTCTGAAAATATAGTTTAGTCAGAGCCTTTATCAAATTATTTGGGATAACTTGAAAAAATTATTACTCATAACAGAAAAATTGGCTTTCAAGCAGCTTAAGAAATAGGAAAAAACCTCTGCAGCAATAGTTACTCCCCATTTTCTACCTCTACTTCCAGTCCCTGGAACCCACTCCCCCTCCCCACCTTTATTGGTTTGTCTGTTCTGGAGATGTCATGTACTTTTGTTATAGGGCAGCCCCAATACTGAACGGGTTGCAATTAGCTATAGGACATCCTTTTCCCCCTAACACTTTGACTCAGAATATGTGACCTTTTATGTCTGTCATTCTTGTCTTAGTACATGTTTTCAAGGTTCATCCATGCAACATTCTGTTGTGTGAATGAGCCACATCATGTTTATCCATTCATTAGTTGATGGAAATTTGGGTTGTTACCATTTGGAGGCAATTATGAATAATGCTGCCAAGAACATTACTGTCCAGATTTTTATATGGCCATATGTTTTTGTTTCTGCTGGGTACATACCTAGGAGTGGAATTGCTGGGTCATGTGATAACTCCAGTTGAACCTTTTTTTTTTTTTTTTTTTAAGAATTATTTATGTATACAAGAGCTGGGGTACAGGCCAGAGATGCAGGAGGTGAGAGGATTCACCAGAGACAGAGTGGGGAACAGAACAGGCAGACTAACTGAAACACACTGCTGAAGGGAGCAGCGGGCAAGTCAGGAGAGGTCTGCTGTGCCATGTGGGTTGCTCCCTGGCTGGCCGGGGATCCAACTCTTGCTGCAGAGGCTGTGGATTGCTTCGTAGTGTGGTGCTTAACCCCTTGCGCCACCAGGGAGGCTCCTCCAGTTGAACCTTTTGAGGAACTGCCAAACTGTTTTCCAAAGTGGCTGCAGCATTTTCATTCCCACCAGCAATGTATGACTCCCACTTTCTCCACATCCTCACCAGTAGTTGTTATTATCCATCTTTTTTATATTACCATGCTAATAGGTATACAGTGGTATCTGATTGTGGTTTTGATTTGCTTGTACCTAATGACAAATGATGTTGAGTATCTTTTCAAATTCTAAGTGGCCATTTGTATATATTTTTGAAGAAATGTCTGGTTTTTGGCTTATTTTTAAATTGGGTTTTTATTAAATAATTTGTACAATCTAGACTACATACTTTGCAGACACGTGATTTTAAAATATTTCCTGCCAGGCTGTGGGTTATCATTTCACTTTTTAATAGTGCCCTTTGATGCACAGAAATTTTTAAGTTTGATGAAGTTCAGTATATCTACTTTTTCTTGTTTCAGGTCATGTCTAAGAAGCCATCTATGATCATGGTGATTTACATCATTGTTTTCTTCTAAGAATTAGCAATTCGAGATCTTGGATCCACTTGTGTTCATTTTTGTACATAAAATAGGTATCCAAATTTATTCTTGTACAGGTAAATACCCAATTCTCTCAGCAGTGGAAAAGACTGTTTTCACCCTACTCATTTGTCTTGGAATCATTGTCAAAAGTCAGCTGGGGGGTAGGGGGATGGGTGTGTGTGTGTGTGTGTGTGTGTGTGTGTGTGTGTGGTTTCTCTGCAATCAAGTTGTCTTCCCCTGAGTTATACCAAGGGTTTATTCTAGACTCTCAATTACTCTCAACTGATCTTCATTCTATCCTTGTGCCAGTACTGCAGTGTCTTGATAACAGTAGCTTTGTAGTAAGTTTTGAATTTGGGTAGTGTGAGTCCTCCAACTTGTTCCTTTTCAAAAGTATTTTTACTGTTCTGAGTCCTTGCATTTCCATGTGAATTTCAGGACTTGAAATTCATGGGGGGGGTGGGGGGGGTAGTGGGAAGGCTTTTGAAATTTTGGTAGGAGTTTTATCAAATCCATAGATCAGTGTGGAGGCAGTCTTAAGTCTCCCATTCCATATCATAGATGGGTGTCCATTTATTTAGGTCCTCTTTAACTTTATTCAATACTGTTTTATAGTTTCAGTGTACACATTATTATTTTATTAAATTTAGCCCTAAATATTTGGTTCTTTTTGATGCTACTTTTTTAGTTTTCAGAGTGTTCATTGTATATATAGGTTTACAACTTATTTTTTGTATCTTGAGCTTGTATCCTGCAGCCTGGCTGAACTCATTTATTAGCTCTAATAGCTTTTTTGTGGATTCATTGGGATTTTTTTATATTTAAGATCACATCATTTGCAAATAGAAACAGTTTTCCTTTTCTGTTTGAATGCCTTATATTTTTCTTGTCCAATTGTCCCTGACTAGAACTTTCAGTACAGTGTTAAGTAGAAGACATCCTTGTGTTCTTGATCTTGGGGGAAACATTTATAATCTTTCACCTTTATGATGTTAGCGCTGGGATTTTTGTAGATGACAAAAATCAAGGTGAGAGTTACAGTCCATTCCTTTTTTTTTTCCTTCTGAGTTTTTGGGTCATGACAGGATATTGGATTTTGTTGAATGTTTTTTCTGTATCTATTGAGACAAAAATGGTGGAGTTAGTTTACTTGGTTTAGTTTTTTCCCATTCTATTAATATGGTATATTACATTGATTGGTTTTAGTGTGTTGAACCAGCCTTATATGAATCCTAGTTGCTCATGGTATGTAATACTTTTTATATGTTTCTGAATTTGGTTCACTAGCATTTTGTTGTGGATTTATGTCTGTGTTCATACAGTATTTTAATTTATAGTTTTCTTGTGATGTCTGCCTTGTTTTGGTAACAGGGAAAACTTGCCATATATAGTGAGTTGTAGAGTTATAGTAAATATCTTGCATATAATTTTTACAATCTTTAGGCTATTTTCTTACGATCAATTCCCAGAAGAAGGCATATACATTTATAAGTTATTTGAAAAGTATTACCCATAAATCATGGGGGTTTGGGGCCTCCCTGGTGGTGCAAGGGGTTAAGCACCCCACTATGAAGCAATCCGCAGCCTCTGCAGTATGAGTTCGATCCCCGGCCGGCCAGGGAGCAACCCATATGGCACAGCAGACCTCTCCTGTCTTGCCCGCTGCTCCCCTCAGCAGTGTATTTCATTCAGTCTACCTGTTCTGTTCCCCACTCCATCTTTGGTGGATCCTCTTACCCCCCCACACCTCTGGCCTGTACCCCAGCTCTTGTATGCATAAATAAATAAATCTTTTTTTAAAAAAAATCATGGGGTTTTTGTGGCTTGAGATTAATATTGAGCCTTTTCAGAATAATGTTCTTTTAGAAATTTTTCTTCGTTAGTCTTTCCAGTACGTAAAAAGAGTTTCTGAAAGGAAAGCCAAGCTCATTCTCCACAACATTGTATTTCATGTGTGTGCTGTACAGGGCAGCTCCTAAGGACCTGGGATTCAGCACTTCACCCAGCTGTTGTTACTGAGAACTTCCTTTGTGCAACAGCATTTCTCAATCGCATCACTATTTGGAGCCAGTGGTTTGGTGTGGGGGCTGTCCTCTGCATTGTAGGAGGTTTAGCAGCATCCCCGGCTTCTCCCCACTAGATACCAGTAGCAGCATTCCATCTTCCCACCTCTTAATTGTGGCAGACAAAAATATCTCCAGACATTGCCAAATGTCCCATTGGGAAAAATTGTTCAGTAGGTCACTGATCTAACTGATATACAGTGGGTTTCATATTAGTGTCAGATAAAATTGTCTCTGATTTTACATTTGAATCTTCACTGTATATTTGGCTTTGGAACTACATATGTGTCACCATGTTCTGATGATTTTCAAATTTTTATCTTTAGCCTTGGTTCCCCTCTGAATTCCCAATCCTTTTTTACAATTGGCTTGCCAGGGTATTATATAAGCAGCTTGATATTGGCTTGTTCGAAATCAGACTTCCTGCCTTCTCTTCCCAAAATGCTCTTCCTCTTTTATTCTTGGCCACCCAGTTCATGAGGTTACCAGTTATTCACTTAACACTTCTGAGCTCCTCTTTCACCACCTCTTCCATGAAATTTTTACCTCCTTAATCTTTCTTAGGCTCCTCCACTCCAAATGTTCACTTCTATAGTTGGTAGGTTCATCTCACCTGGGTTGCTGCAGCAGTTCTTGACTTTCAGCTTATTCCCTCCTTGGCCACCCTTCCAGTGCCCTTTCTAAAATACAAATCCAAGCATGTCATCCAAGCACCCAGAGCTCTCATGGTCTAGCCCTTCCTTCCTCTCCAGTCTCATCTCCCAGTCCCTTGTACTTTAAGATCTGGCTATAGCAAACTGCTTACAAGTCCCTTGCCTGGCACATTCATTCTTCAGTCTGCAGTTGAAACTCTACCCTCTGGACCTTCTGTGCACAGTGATTATTCCCATTTCTCCCTCTGTATCTGAATCTTCAACCCCATGATGTGCTGCAGGAATTGATTCATGCATCTGTCTCCCCTACTAAATAGCAAGTGCCTTGAGAACAGGGAATAAAGCTTATTCATCTCTGACTGCTTTGCAGTACCTAACATGGAGTGGGCACTCCAAGTGTGTGTTGAAGAGCAAATGAAAATTTCCAGAGCAGAAGGAAGCTACCTGGTATTTTGAAATAGTTGTGAGTTTTTATTTTGTTTTGTTTGTTTTCTTAAATTTAGCCAAACATTTACAGAGAGCCAGCTAGATCATGGGTGCTAGGAATAGGATAAAGAGCAAGGCAAGATGATTGCCTTAGAGAATTCACATCTTGTGTAGTACAGGATGATCAAGTACAAACAAATACTGTTTTGATAGAGTGACAGGTGCAAGTATAATCCATTTATGGATATTGCATGCACTGTGTTTGCATTTGGGGGGGAGACACATGCCATACCTATCGCTAGAATAGGGGTATTAACAGGATGAAAAGCTGCTATTTTCATCCTGCTCTTAACCTGTCTGGGTTTAATGTGACTTTTAAAGGACTGACATACCCTTGGTAATTAATTCCAGTTAATGTTCTCAGTCTCCTGAATTCCCCTGCAGTGCCTGAATGTGCTTTGTGAGGTAGTGGTTTAGAAATTGTCCCCTGGCCATAGTCAGCATGCACCAGTTGTTTCATCATCTACTGTGTCTTTCTCATCGTGTGCCCCTCTCTTGATGATAATGCAATGAGCAGGACGTGGTCCTGCCTCCTGATGGGTGATCTCAAGTCCCTAACTGGATTCATGCATTATTTCACAATTAAAGCAAACTGGGATATGTTCAGATTGTGCATTCTAAAGAGATTTTTGTCTTTTTACGAATTGGTGATAATAACCTTTATGTCAATATGGCTTATTTATAATACCAGTTTTCTTAACACTGGTCATCCTTTTTTCCCTTCCTATGCGTGGTGCCTTTTAGCTTGTGACTTAGCTAGTTAATAAATAAATCTTTATTTTTTTACTAGAACATAAGATAATTTACCCATAGGGAACCCATGCATGTGGTGTTCAGGAACCATTAAAATGGTTGCTTAGGAAGATGAATGAAATTATGCTTTTGGATGAAGGAGACACTGAGAAGCACACTGTTTACAGAGAAGGGGAATACAGATAGGTAAAACAGCAGGTTAGGACCAGGGAGAGATCATGAATGCACTTTCGAACCTCGAGTTGGCTGGACCTATGGAAATAGACACAAGGCAGCAGTATGCTTAGGAGGCTTCTAGGCTTGGAGATGAACCTGTGTTGTAGGTGAGATGGCATTGAGTATGAAACAGAAGGTCTAGGACAGCACAGTAGAAAACACACATTGTGGGTGACCCAAGAGAAACTAGATTTTGACAAGAGAACCAAGAGAAAGTTGGTCCAGAGGATGGTCCAAAGGAAGAGTGAAGCTTCATGGTGTCCCGTATTGCAGGAATAAGGGCTAAAAAGTGACCACTAACTTTGGCATGTAGGTGATCATTGGTTAATATCTTAGCAAGAGCATTTTAGCAGAAATGTGCAGAGAAAGGAGGCCTCCGTGCACTGCAGTGGTTGAGGAATGGTTGGGAGACAAGTGGGATGTATGCTTATAGCCTGTGCTCTTGGACTATTTCTACTAGAAATGGAACACATACACATGAAAAACTTAAGCATCTTTATAAGCTGAGATAAGGAAAGGGGGGGCAGAATTGATTAAATCGATAGGGCAATTGATTTCTATAGAATCTGAGAAGGGATGAGACCCACTGCCAGTTGAGGGACTTGCCTAGAAAGATGCAGGAACACCCATTTCTCCAAGACATGGGAGAAGACAGTAAGAAATGGTAAAGCTAGACATTTTGTGGAATGGATAGGACAGAAGTTAGGGTATTCATGTCTGGTAACATCTGTCTTCTCTCTGAGGTAGGAAGCTGTGACTGGAAGAAGTGGAAAGGGATAGTAGGAGAATGATAACCTGGGTCGTTGGGGATGAATCAAAGAATAAAGTTAGGTCCATTTATAATGTCCCAGAAGAGGATGAAAGTGAGACATTTTGATGACTCTGAGTCAGCTATATAACTGGTTCAGTAGAGCTTACTCATTCTGTCACAGAACTAGCATATCTGGTTGAACTACACCTGTGTTGTGGAATGTAGAATGGTCCAGTGGGGAAAGCAGACTGATTCTGGAGCAAGCACTGTCATTGCAAAGTTTGCGAAATGTTTGGTTTAGTACTGTACTCACTGAATTCCTTTCCCTTTATGTTGAGTTAGCCTCAAATCACAGTCATAGGTTGACATAGAAGTCATCGTATAATACTGGGTTCTGGAACGTAGGCCCAGACTTCTAGTGCTCTCTTTGGCATCTCTAACAGTCATTGCTTGCTGGTAAAAGTTAGGAAATAAAGGCAATTGATTGCTAATCTATTCGCTGGTTGCATTCAGCTCTAGAAATTTTTTTCCTAATTTTGTGATTTTGAATGTGGTTTAAAATACATGCAGGGCCTCCCCTGGTGGTGCAGCGGTTGAACGCTGGGCTGCGAGGCTGCCCGCAGCGTCTGCAGCGCCAGTTCGTTCCCCAGCCGCCGGTGAGGGTCCCACAAAAAATAAATTAATTAATTTAATTAAATACATGCAGTAAGATGTCATCAGTGTCTCCAATGAGTGGGGAGAAAGTCTGCAAGTGGTAGGCAAAGGGGAGACCCTTATGCCAATTCAAAACTCCTATCAGGTCCACGTCTTCCTCAGTCTTTATAAGAACTAATGTGATTCCCACCTTTAAAACTTGTCATGTTTTGGGCCTCCCCGGTGGCGCAGTGGTTGAGCGCTGGGTTGCGAAGCTGCCCGCAGCCTCTGCAGCGCCAGTTCAATCCCCAGCTGCTCCCCGGTCACCTGAGGAGGGTCCCGCATGGCGGCAGACCTCTCCTGCCGCCCGCTGCTCCCCTCAGCTGTGTACTTCGGTCCTTCTGCCTGCTCAGCTCCGCTCCGGCTCTGGTGAATTCTCTCACCCTCCCGCGCTTCTGACTGTACCCAGTGCTTGTATAAATAAATAAATAAATCTTTAAAAAAATGAAAAAAAAATAAATAAAATAAAACTTGTCATGTTTTTATGATAAAGTGATAAATTTAGGCTATACAAGATAAGACTTTGGAAAAGACCACTCAAAATAGTTATGGCAATATCCGTGTCATTAAATGTGTTTATCTCATTCTTTATTTCAAAAAACGCACGTACTTGTCCATCCCTGTAATAGCTAGTGTATTCAGCAAACTAAAACATTCTTTATAAAGCACACTGAGAAGTCATACACACAGGCCCTGGTAAATTTTGTTCACAATTTTTCAATACTGAAACAGTATAGGAGAAAATGTTGAATGTCAGCTATTCTCTGTGAATAAGGACCTTATGTGAACTGAAAGAAAAATTAGTATATGCTCTGGTGTTATTGAGTGGAGAAAGAAAGAAGAATAACCTAAGAGTTCTCAGCCAGGCTCACACTGTCATTTTAAGGTAATTGTGAGAGTCCTGCGTCCTACAGAGGCCCAGTCAGTGGAGGCTAGAGGCTAGGAGGAGGCTACAGGTGTGCTGGATTTTACCTGGAGGCAGCCTTTTATAGGCGAGCTTGGTGTGGCGGCTATGATGATAACCCAGGGTGGACCATCCTCTGAATATGAAGAAACAGAAGCAAGCACAGATATGTTTGTATATGATTTTTTTTTTCCTCTTTTAGGAATAGAAATGCCTAAAAGCAACTGGCACAGTAGAAGACGTGGGAGAAGGAGCTACCCGCAGAACTCTTGGTTCAGACAACAGAGTTCTAATGAGAGGCAAGTGCTGTGCCCAGTGCCACGTGAGCCTTATCCAGCACCCTTACCCCATCAATCCCTGGGGCTCTTATCAGAATGTGGGCTGAGGTATGGCTCCCAAGCCCCTAGGGCTGTTGCTGCTGCAGGCTGACCTGCCTGCCTGCCCACCCCTACACTTCAAGCAGTGAGGAGATGCACCCACATTTCTTTTTTGGAGTGACTGCCTTCTGGCGAGAACATTGGCCGTAGACTTAGAAGTAGACATTATCTGACATGGCTGGAGAGCTGTTTCTTCATTTGTATGTGTTTCTTTCATTTTTCCAATGAAAATAGCTTTTTAGAAGTTTAATTTCATTAATTCACCCTAAGAAAGGATATATATTTTATTGCCTTTATAAACACAAAGATATAAAGACTAAAGCATTGAACACCATGTACCCACCACTGAGCTTAAAAAATAAAACAAAGTCTATACTTAGTTGAAGTCCCAATGTAAGCATTTTCAACCCTCTGTTTATTTTTCTGTGTGAAGGCAATGCAGTCTAGTCTCAGAACAAGAAACACTGCACCCACACCAGGAAAGGACACCTCTTCACAGTTCATCCCAGTTCACAGTGACATCAACAGCTCACCCTTCATCAAAGGGGAGACCCTTATGCCAGTTCAAAACTCCTCCTATCAGGCTTCCTTTTTAAATGGGCAGATTTCTAGAGATAGGTTCAGAAGATGGAGCACAGCTGCTAAGATGCTTCTCTAGTACAGACTAACCCAACAGTAACAAAATGCATCAAAATGTGGAAAAGATGAGAGCTTTGGAATTAGGAAACCTGGCGTCAGCACTCGGCTTTTCCTGTGGGAAGCTGGGCAAGCCCTTAATCTTTCTGAGTCTCTTTTTGTATAAAACAATACTGATTTCTTCCCTCGTGAGGTTCACAATAGTGTATATAAAGCCACCAATGGCTCCTATGTACATCGTAGTCCTCATTAGGGAGAGAAGAAAATCTACTCATCTAAGCCAAAGTCCCAAAGCTTGACCTATATTGTAGAAAGGTCCGGACAGTGCCCAAGGTTTATATGTTTTTTAAGGAGACCCACCTTGTAGTGGCAGGACACAGTGCAGGTTTTCTGATCCCATGCAGACCGGGTAAAGGAGAGTCAGAGTCCTCAGTGGTTTTTGCAGGCTTTTATTGGGATTTACCCCCTGCAAGTCCTCACTCTGTCTGGGCTCTCTGGCCTTCTCTCTGCTTCTCTGCTCTTCTGTTCGTTCTGCTGCTTCTCGGCTTCTCTTTCAGCTTCTACTGGCGTCCCCGTGACGCCGCCCTTAAAAGTACAGTCTTAGATCAGCTGAATCCCATCTACCTATACCCACACCCTATTCCAGGTGCCCACCATCAGGCATGCATTCAGGACCACAAGGATCCATCATCTATCCTGATGGCAGGAGGGCAGAAAAGCCTGACATTTTCTTTACCCTACACACCTGCACCCCAGGCCTTCCCACAAGAGCACAATATGTAGCAAATATGATCTGTGCAAGAAGAGAGTCAGCCTTGGCAGTCTCCTGGAAACATGCTGGACAACCACCTTCTGGGCTCTGTGGAAAGATCGGAGCAGCAGCTCTTGGACTAGCGCATAGACATTTGTCGTGACACATAATCCTCCTGCTGCTGAGCACAGATGAGCTGCCTTGGGAAGCTCTAGGCCTTAAAAAAGGGAGAACAAACAATTTTCTCTGAAGCCATGCATAGTTAGTATTTATAGATGAAAGAGAATGTTCTTTCATTCCTTCAACCTATTTCTACAATGTGTATTCCTTTTGGTGGGAGGAGGGTGGAGAATTTTATCAGAATTCTAAAATTAAGTTGTATACTTTATCATTATATCCTTCAGTCTATAATTGCTACAGAAGCTGCTTATGGCTTTGCACGCCAAGTGTTTAAAGCATGGTTCTATACCAGTGTTACTGAGCAAATCACATCTGTTCCCTGAACCCTAATTTCTCCATCTGTAATGTTAGGCAGCCAAGTAAATTCAAACTCTTTGTATAGTTGAATCCAAAAAAGAATGAAATTTACCTGGCCTTATACCTGCTGTTGAGTTGACAAGCAAGCCCAACTAGTATCATACTTATTAGCAAAGATTTCTATTTTCCTTTTCATTGTAAAATTCCAAAATGCTCGAGTGAGGAAAGAAGAAAAGGAAATGACTGACTGTAGCGGCAGGAGGACACGGAGCAGGATCTCTATGATCCGAGCAGACGGGGTAAGGAGAAGTCCTGGAGCCCTTGGTGGCTTTTCAGGCTTTTATTGGGATTTACCAGGTACACAGCAGGCAGGGGTGCCAGGGAGCCGGGAGGCTGGCAGGCCTCCCAGCCCCTAGCAAGTCTTCACTCTTTTTAGGCTCTCCGGCATTCTCTAGTGGTCTCTGCTTCTCTCACTCTGTCGTTCTCTTCTGCTCTCTGCTCTCTTGGTACCCCCGTGACGCCGCCCTTATAAGCCCAGTCTTAACCCAGGTGAATCCCATCTACATATGCCCACACCCTATTCTAGGTGCCCGCCATGAGGCATGCATTCAGGACCACAAGGATCCATCATCAATCCTAATGGTGGGAGGGCAGCAAAGCCTGACTGACATGCATTTGCTTTAAAAAAGAGGCACCAATCATGCCATTTGCAGCAACATGGATGGAGCTGGAAGGGATCATGCTCAGCGAAATAAGTCAGAAAGAAAAAGAAAAATACTGGATGGTCTCACTCATAGCAGGAATTTAGAAAACCTAAATAAGGGACCAGGAGAAAGACTAATTATAATAAAGTAAAAATCAAAATCAACAAGCAATTATAAGCCAGAGACACACTACGGGGCGGGGTGTCAGGAGGTGGAGGGATTATGGTCAAAATAAGGGGGGTGGGAATTGTATGGGGACTATAACCAAGATGAAAAAGCATACATTGTGCAAAAATTAAAAATGATGTAAAAAATATATAAAATTTAAAAAAAAGAGGCACCAAAACCTTGTCCTACCTTTAGTGTATTTGCAACAGATCAATTGCTTTCAAAAAAAATGATAGGTCAGTGCTCCCTGAATTATCAGCCCAGGGTTGAGGGCTGCAGGACTCCACAGTCAGAGAATAAGTGGGACTCAGGCCTTCTCTGCAGCTTACATGACTGTGTGTCAGCAGGCGTGATGCAGGGTCACAGCAGAGCGCCCAGGACTCCGCTGTCCCTGGCGGCGATGAGGCCCCATCCACCTCATCCAGCGCAGCTGGGAGTTCCTCTGTGCCAGGTAAGGCAACCTGCATGTAGGACTCCTGGCCCTGTGGGTGGGGAAAGATGAGGCCTCCTCCTGCCTTGTCTGTTCTGACTGCCTTTCTTCCTCTGCCCTGTGTCTTCACTTGGGTAACTGCATGTGTCACTAGCCCTTCCCTGCCTTGGAGGAGATTTTGGCAGCAAAGTAAAACTAAAGGGAGGATCTGGGTGTGTCGAGAACTGTGATCCTGAGGCCAGCAGCTCCCTCCGGACTGCCTTGGCCCCGGGATGGTGACTGACAATGCCAGCCCACCTCCTGCCCTCTGAAAAGACAGGTGGCGTGAGGGCTGGTAGACCACCCACAGAAATCCATTACTCGGGGGCCCGGTCACAGTGTTGTGAGTTGAGGTGGATTTTCCTTCCTTGGACTGCAGACCTACCAGGGTATTACTTTGACTCTGAAAAGAATCGCTACTTCCGCTTGCTTCCGGGACATAACAACTGCAACCCCCTGACGAGGGAGAGCATCCGGCACAAAGAAATGGAGAGCAAGCGGCTGCAGTTGCTAGAGGAAGAGGACAGACAGAGAAAGGTGGGCACCACACCCCCCTGCTCGCTCTGCTCTTGCCCACATCCCCAATAGATACCTGTAACTCAACACAGTGCACTGTCAGGGTGCTCCCCACAGGACCTGATGAAGAGAATAAGGAGAGGCAAGAAATGACTTCCTCCCTCTTGTTTATTAAGTTCCATCACTAATTCTAACAATTTGTCCTGTCCCCAGGGCTCTTGGGAAGCAGCATGACACAATTTCAGTAACTGTATGTTTTAAATAGAAAGCCAGGTGTGTGGTTTGGACATGAGGGTTTCTGGTATCCCTTCTGGGCATTAGTTGCCAGGATATTTCTGTGGTTTATGGGGTCAACAGAATGGAATATCCTGGCCCAGCATTGCCTTAGGCCGAGTGGAAAGCAGATGCAGACCTGTGTGTTCTGTGCTCGCCAGCCTGGGGGTTTATCTCTCCAGGGTGTAAGCTAATGGGGGGCTTGAAGAGAGGTGTTGACCAGCTTTCCAGTATACATACTTTCTGTGGTGAACTTTTCCTCTTGCTGAGGAGATTTAGCAAAGGAAACCATCACATTTTTATGCATATAATTTGTGCCAGCTTAGTACCTGTTAAGTCATTGCATCCTGTGAAATACTAAGAACATTCTCCATTATCTCATAGCAAAAACCCTCACTGAGTCTTTTCTTTATTTTTTTATTTTTTCAATTTAGAAAATAGCCAGGATGGGATTTAATGCATCTTCCTTGCTACAAAAAAGCAAGCTGGGTTTTCTCAATGTTACCAGTTATTCCCGGTAAGACAATGCCTCATTGTTACATTTTCTTTCTGATTGTTCTTTTCCTATTTTTTATTTCCATGGTCTGATGTTAGGCCATGAAATTACTCAGGAGTCTTCACAGTGGAGGGGTTCCAGCTCACAGCCCACCTTTGCTGCTGCAGCCAACCCTGACAGATCCTTCTCCCTGTAGAGCAAGGGGACAGGCTCCTGCAGGAGGCCAGAGAGAAGGAAGGGGACCTAGGAAGATAGATTGGTAGAAATTTCTCATATTTCCTTTATGTTACTTTTAAATGATTTTAAAAATAGAAAGTCCTGAAATTTCATTCCCGTGAGCTTTTTACTTCTTCTTCCCCTTCTGAGTTGTCACCAAAAATGGAGCGATAGGGGGATGTATGTTGGTAAACCTGAAGTAACTGTGATCTGTAATAATCTTACTAAAACCCTGTGAGATAGGTTGATCCTTCTCCCAGTTTCCAGAAGCAACTGAGGCTCAGAGTGGAGGAAGGTAAAGTTAGAAAAGGTGGTGTCTTACTCCAAGGCCAAGGTTCTACCCCCACCTCCTGCCGTGTGGGGGAAGGTGAAGAAACACCTGAGTCTGGGTGGCTGGCAGGGGACACAGCTCCCATCGCAGAGCAGGGCTGCTTTCAGGGAAGGCCAGCACTGTGGCAGGGTTCAGCCAGGGCAGGTGGGACATGCCTCTCCTTTATTTCCTTCCGTCTGGGAGGGAAAGAGTTAAAAGTTTAGACCCATTCTTCACCCCAAGACATGCTTTGTCTTTAGTGGATAGTAGCCGGATGTGAAGAGGAAAAGGGGCAGTAGGATGGACGGCCACATACCTGGGCTCTTATTAGCCGGGCGCCCTTCGGCTTGCGGATTCCTCTTTCAGGCTTAGTCTCTTATGTCTTCCCAAAAGAGAAGTTTGTACTAGATGACCTCAAAGCAGATGCCTCCAGTTCTAACTTATTTTTCCTCTGAATGCACCACTCATTTCTTTGTCTTAGTTTTCCTAAGAGTTCTAACATTGAGATTATCTGGGATATTGTTTAACCCCTGTTGCTAAGAAATATGGAGAGGGCTGATTGGGGCAGTGGTTTTCAGTGGGTGGGACAGGGTAGAATTCCTGAATCTTCATGAATAACCTAGTTATGGCATCCATGCCCTCCCTGCCCCTTCTGTCTCTCTGCAGTTTAGCCCATGAACTGCGAGTGAGCTGCATGCAGAGGCACAAGGTCCTGATTCAGAGCTCGGATCCCTCTGCCTTGGCAAGCGAGCGATTTAACCTCATACTGGTGAGTGGGAGAGAGCTGTGGCCATGGGTGCCGGGGGTATGGCGGTCATCCCCTGATGCTCAGGAGGTTAGCATTGACTTTCATCAAGCCTGGTTGTGTACAAGTGAGTTGCCATGCACTGTGAGGTAGCATCCTCTGGTTAGTACAAGCATTCATAGGCTACCTGTTAGCCGGTGCTAAGCCGGCAGGCATGCATGGTATGCTGTAACTGTTGTCATCTTCCACTGTTGCTCTGTCATTTGACATTAGCACCTGGGCCCGCTACACCTTGATTGAGAACCATCACAAAGTAACTTTCCCTTGGGCATTGTACAAAATTGAAAAGATACCAGTGGACGGGGGGACTTCCAATCCTTCCCATACTGGGCAGGATTTGGTAACCAGACCTGAAGCTCCAGTGTCCTTCCATATCAATAGCTTCCACTCCCCTTGCTTGCTGTCCCTGACTTTAGTGTTCCTTCCTGCATGCCTGTGTTCCTGGGCTTGCACACCCAGCACGCTTCCATCTCACCACTTGCAGGGAGTGGCATATCTTCTCTGCTGTTGGGTAGAGAAAGATCTAGCTGGAAACCAGGGCCAGATACTTGAGTCCAGGCACTAGAGAAGGGTCCAGAGGTTTCAATGCAGGCAGGAGGAACCAGACCACTCAGCTAGACTGGAAACTTGAAACCACAGGAGAGCACGATGGCCTGCCCAGCAAGCTCTGTCCTTTCCGAGGCCAAGAGAAAGTTAAGGAGAGTGAGAAGAACTCAGAACTGAGAATCTCACCTCGGTGACATGCTGAATAGACTGGAGGCTGAAGCTACAGCCGACCTTTCAGTCTTGCCCCAGGAGGCCTGGACAGTTTCCGTCCCTATATGAGGCTAGAACTCATGTTTTCTCCTGTGGCTTTACCCCTCTCTGTGATTGGAGCATAATTTGACCTGAATTAATGAGTGGGCTTTCCTCAGGAATATCCTTCCTCGGGTCAGGTGAGGTCACTGATAAACATGCTACTTAGTATAGCCTGAGCCTGCTCCCCACGCCCCAGGTCCTCACACTTCATCTCAACTTGTTAAAGCTGTGTGCTAGCCCTTGGCAAATCTTCCCCATCACACAAAGTTGCCATAACCTATTAGCTGCTGTGACCAGAGGACTGGAAATGGCTCTTTGCCAGCCAACGACCAATTTTTCAGATCTGATTCTAGTCACTGGTAATGATTCTTCAGGAATGTAACTAGTCTTCCAAAATAAACCTGAAAACTGAGTTTCACCAGCATCCAAACCCTTGTATATGTGTGTTCATGTATTTATAATATATATAAGGTTTTTGCTTTGAAAGAATTATTAACCACCTCTTTTAATGAAAAAAATCTTAAAAATAACCCACATCTGAATGCAATCTTTTCTATTACAATTTCTCTTCAGTGCACTGTCTTTTCTTTTTTTAACTTGGTGGTATTCATAGTGCCACCTCCTCCTCTGTATCTTCCTTTTACCCTCTGACAGTTAATAACTAGCATTTTCCACATCACCACATGGCTTTCACAGTGGCAACATTGCCCTATTGCCCTGTGACTCATCTGAACAGTTCCTCAGGATAGCATTGGAACTCTTCAAGACCCAGTTCTGAGTAGACCTTCCTGGTCATGCCCCGTCACTGCTCTGTGAAATCAGATTCCTGTTAGCTTTGCCCGGTGATGCCTATGCTAAGGAAGGGACAGCTAGGTCATCTCCTGCTTGCTTGTGGATGGGAGCATTTACCAGATAAGAAGGTACAGAATATGGGGCCCAGAGAGATGGACAGATGGTCTAGGCAGTGTTCCTGGCTCAACCTGGAAGTCACCTGTGGTCCACTTTCCCCTCCAGGCGGATACCAACAGCAGCCGGCTTTTCACAGTGAATGATGTCAAAGTTGGAGGCTCCAAGTATGGCATCATCAGCCTGCATGGTCTGAAGACCCCCTCACTCAAGGTGCAAGTGCATGAGAACCTCTACTTCACCAACCGCAAGGTACATCACCTTTGCCTTAGATGGCCAAATTCAGCATATAGGAGAGAATTTTGTGAAGATCATAGGGCTTCCTTACCTTGTTTTACCTTGGGAACATGAAGATTTAGATCCCGAGAAGAAAAGGGCCATAGGGTTTCCTTGTCTTGGAAGATAAATGAATTCAGTTCGGGGAAGGCCTTTCCCTCCAGGAAGAGGGAGTTGACCTGAAGGCTCCCCTGCCTGGGCAGAGTTCCTAGAAGGCAGGTGCGATAGACTGTGTGAAGGGTCCTCCCAATGCACCAGGATGCTGCATCAATCACTCTGTGACCACTGCTGACATTTAACATCAGTAGGCTCACTGTTTAGGGACCAACCTTTCTGTTATAGTGAAATGGTAGTTTCATCTGTAAGACCCTGTGCCTTTCTCTTCAGTTGGGACATGAGCCACCAGACAGGTTGAGGATGGTTTCTGGGTGAAGTGAGATACAGGATGTCTTCAGAGTTGGGTTTGTCCTCTGCCATTGCAGAGAATTCACCCCTTCCCCAAGGGTATACCAGGTATCCACTGTGAGGCCCATGCTGATGGCGAGGGACCCAGTCCTGGGGGGTCCTTCCTCCCTGTCCCTCTCAAAGTTTTATATGATGAGACAAGGAGCTTCCCTGTGCTCAGAATGCTTGTTACAGCTCTCTGCAAGGAGCAAAATCTGAAGAAAGTCACAAGTCTAAATTGTCCAGGTTATTTTACAAGAAAGCACTTGTCTGTTTCTCTCCTTGAATTGGCAGTCATACCACTCTTTTCTTCTTGCTGTGTGCTTTCTCACCAGGTGAACTCAGTATGCTGGGCTTCGCTGAACCACTTGGACTCCCATATTCTGTATCTTTTGGCAGATGAAGAGGTTTGGTGGGGAGGCTATGCCCAGATGTAGACCTGAGCTTCTGTGGGGTGAGATGACATCTTAGTGGTCAGAGGCCTGGGCCAATCATTGTTCATGCTCACCTCGCCCCTTAAGAAAGAGCAGTGCACCTGGGTAGAAAACCATGGTTCCCACAGAGCACAGAAGTAGTTGTGGCCTTGTGATGACACTCCTGTCACTGTGTACATACACATCACCATGTGCCAGACACTGTCCTGGAACTTGAGTCAGTGCTTTAGGAGTGGAATACAGCAGGAAGGAGGTGTCAGGAGCTACATTGTTCCCAGGGCATGATGGGCCTCTCAGGCGGCACCAGAGAAGGGGGTTCTTTTGGCATTGAACACACATCTGTCATCTAGGCCCTGGACCTAAGCTCCCCGCCAGAGACAGCCTTTTTTAGAACCCACTTCATTCTGGCCTGCCTTCCCAGTGCCGTCGGGGCTTTTACACTAGGACAGTAGGGTAGTGTCAGGGTAGCTGGGCCTTTCTGTTGAATCCCTGAGGGCTCTTAATGCACAGGACAACTGTCCATCGCCTGTTTCAGGGAGTAATATTGTTTGACCCAAAATCAAGACCTCATGTCAATGAGTCTTGGCCTTGGCTTATTTTCAAAATAAATAAGCTTTTGAAACTTTGTACCCACTGGTCCCTAATCCCTGCTTCCTGAGCCTTCACTAGGTCATTAACATTTTTGAAGGTGCCTGGCACCTCCTGGGTCCCCAACAGATAATGGCAGCCCAGTCAGAACCTATGGAGTTCAGGTGGTGGTTGTTGTTATTGTTATTCAATTTGTTCTACACCCTCTGTTTCAGAGGATTTTAAAACTTAAAGTACATTAGAGATCCGATTATAAATTTTGTTAAAACACAGAAAACTATATTCAGTAAATTGAAATTTTCACATGACTTCCTTTCAGTGGGGTTCTGTGCGGTGATGGGACCCCTGTTACTGTGAGGATCACGTCAAAGGAGAAAAGTCTTTAAAAAGAAAATAAGAACCTCACCCTCATTTCTGATCTAAAATTAATACGGCTTTTCTCATGTTTCTCTCAGTGGGGTAAAGCAAGGATAAAAATCCATAGAACTGGGTTCAAAGAGTGGTGTGCTGAGTTGGGGGAGCAGCTGCCCTCTGGTGGCCATTTCAGTTAATCTTCAGGCTTTCGTGCACCAGCCCCCTCTGTTGAAGGTCACTAAACTTTTCTCCCCTTACAAAAATGACATCTTGTTCAGAACTGCGGTCTGCATTTTTTCCCCCAAAACAGGGGAGGAGACTAGGTTGAATGCTTTCTGAGCTCTAGTTGACCTGTGGCATAGGATTACTGTCCCCATGAGCTCCATACAAAGTTTCAGCCATAGCCACTGAAAGTGCGCCTGGGTAAGGATTCTTCTCACATCCTTGCCCTCCAAACCCAGAAGCAAATGAGGCTTACTGAGGAAGGCGTTGAGCTGCCCAGCTGCAGGGTTCTCATTTATAATTTCAGCAGCCTCTATACTAGAAATATTCAACATGGAGCTTACCACCGAAGGCAACAGGACATTCATACATATCACACATTCAGATTGATGGTCGAGAATGTTGCTGGATTGCTTTGTAAATATGTGTAATTGTATCTGCATCTTTCAAGGAGGGATGTTTATGTGTGTTTATTCCACATCTATTAAGCATTTACAATCCCCATTCAAGGTGCTGGAGATGGACAGCTCAGCAGGTGATTGGTCTAATCAGTGATATCTGTAAGGCATTAGGATACAAGGGAGAAAGAGAAATTGAGGCAGCCTTTCTGGAGGCAATTCCCAAGTGGGAGTGAGGGCTTGGAGCTGCCATGGGCAGAGCTGAGAGGCTCGCATGTCTAGCAGCAGCGTGGTTTGGCCACCTCAATGTCTCTGGCCAGGCAGCGTCTTGCAGAGTGGGCCCTCGGGCCTATGGGGTACACTTTGAGGATTGTGGTCATGGATTCATTTCTTAGATAGCAGCATAGGTGATAGACTGGCCAGGGTGAGACCTAGATGGAAGGCTGCTGCAAGGCTAAGAGGCAGTGGAGAGTGTGTGAACTCATGAGCAGGACTGGACAAGAGCACAGATCTCAGATGCTTGGGATCTAGGTGGCTGCTTCTTGGAGTCAGAAGAAGGCCCAGAGATTGAACTAAAAGAGAATGGTGTTGTGGAAGCTACGAAAAAGCAGTTAAAAATTGTGCTACGTGGCCATGGAACAGAACTGGAAAGTTTTCATCAGATTTAGAAAGTACAGGCTCACTGGAGACCTTGGGGAGAACATTTCCTGGGAAAGACGAAGGTGAGACCTGGGTAAAAAAGTGAAAGAAAGGCAAGGGTATGGGGATAAACAGACATGTCTAGAAAGTTTGGAGAAAAGGAGAGGAAACCAATCAATCAGAAGACAAGTAGAAAAGTAGAAAAGTAGGCCAATGCCTCCCCTGTGGCGCAGCGGTTGAGCACTGGGTTGCGAAGCTGCCCACAGCCTCTGCAGCGCCAGTTCAATCCCCTGTCGCTGGGCGAGGGTCCCACATGGCGCACAGACCTCTCCTGCCGCCCGCTGCTCCCCTCAGCAGTGTACTTCGGTCCTTCTGCTCCCTGCTCAGGCTCTGGTGAATTCTCTCACCCTCCCGCGCTTCTGACTGTACCCAGTGCTTGTATAAATAAATAAATAAATCTTTAAAAAGAAAAGTAGGCCAATGTATAAAGACATAAAGACTGTCATCAGATAAATGAACACATCCAGTTACACTCAAGGAAATGCAGATTAAAATCATAATGAGTTGTCATTTCATATCCATACAGATAAAGTAAATTTTAAAGTCTGATAATGTCAAGCACTGGAGAATGTGGAAAAGAGTCGATGTAAGTAGACTGGAGTAATAGCCACGTCATGGAGTTGAAGATGCACCTCCCTGGCCTGCGACTCTGCTGTAGTGGAGATGCTAGAGCAAGTCATCACCTCTCAGACCATTGAATTTAATTTACCGAACAGTGTATTTTTAATAAAAGAGAGTAGAGAATATCAGGGCTTTATATTTAGTGAGAGTAAATACTTTATATTTTATGGAACTTCTGTCTCAGATATTTATGCTCATATAGCATGGTGTAGTATGAAATTAAATTCTTACCATGGGTTTAATAAACAATGCCTTAGAGAAACCTCCCACTCTGGATTGGGAAACTGGGTGACAGGAGGAGATGCTGCTTCCAGCAGCAGAGCAGAAAAAAACCGAAAGCAGCCTAAGTGTCCCTCATTAGGTGACTGGATAAATAAGTTGTATTGTCATGCAAAGGAATGCTCCTTGGTGAAGATGAATGAGCTGGAGCCACAAACATCAATAAAGATAACTCTAGGAGAGAGTAGAGGTTGTAAAGTTGCAGAAGATACTCTGTGTGATGCCATTTACCAATGTTTTCAAAACATGAGCAGCTCTTTATATGCTCATGGATAAATACCATCTAGTGTAGATACTATGGCCCAGAACTCAGACCAATTTTAGAAGAGTGTTTTCTTTCTCGGTGGGGAGAAGAGAGTTGGATTGGGAAGAGATCAAGGGAGGCTTTTAGACATATATGTGATGGGTTTTTTCCCCCCTTTTAAACAAGTCTCAAACTGTGGAATATGTTAAATGTGTTAAATCTAGATCAGGGTGTTAATTCTAAGAATTTTTAAAGGGTACTAATGCCCATTCTCCTCCCAGAGAAGAGCCTTGTACTTGACTTTCCTTAACAACTTTTCCAGACTCTGCCTTATGGGAATTGCAGAGACTCCGGGCTGTGCCACCCTGCTCCCAGCTTCGCTGTTCGTCAGCAGTCACCCAGGTACAGGCTACTATTCTTCTGGATAAGGAGGTGCACTTTGAAGGCAGTCTCTGTCCTCTGCCTCCCAGATGTTACAGCCAACACAGCTTAAGCTCAGTGACAAAGGCTTGGAAGGGAGGGGTGCAAAACACAGGCTGGGTGAACCCCAGTTAGAATCTGCAGGGTATATAGAGAGAAAGACCTGCAGAGGACTCCTTAAACCTGGCCAGAATTTAGCCTCGACACTTGAGCATTTTTACCTAGCCCCTCCATTTTACCGCTCTTGGGTTATTCCAACAGAAGTATGTGTAACTGACATAGATCAGAATACTTGGACTACCTATACACATCCTTCAGAAAACGGCTCCTAAGCTCCTGCCATATGACAGGGTACTTGCCTTCTGACTGGAGGCATTTGCACCTCTCCTTCCTGGCAATATTATGGATATTCAGTTTTCAGTCTTTCAGATAATTAGCATCAGGTAGACAAGTGTCAGGCCTCTAAAAATGCAGACACAGGCAGACCTGGTGTGAATCCCAGCACTGACCTTCGCATCTTAAACAGATTGCTAAACCTCTGTAAAGTGAAGGTAATACCCGCTTTACCGGATTAGAGGATTAGAGGGAATGCACTCTTAGCCTGGTGTCTGTATTTCATTTGCTCCAAGCTTATGAGACAGGTGTATGTATTAACACCATTTTCAAATGAGGAAACTGAGGCAAGGGGTTTCAAAATCTACCTTAGAAAACTAATTTATGGTGTTAGAAGTCAGGATAGTGTTTCCGTTCAAGGGAACAGTTAGAATTTTTGGAAAGGGATAAGCAGGATCGTGGAGTACTAAATTTCTTAACCTGAGTGGTAGTTACATGGCTATATTTGCTCCAATAACTTATTAAACAGTATACTTACAATTTGAATCCTTTATGTTTCATCAGTAGAGTTGATTTTAGTTTTTTTATTTTTTTTTAAGATTTATTTATTCATGCATACAAGAACTGGGGTACAGGCCAGATGCTCGGGAGGGTGAGAGGATTCACCATACAGAGCGGGGAACAGAACAGGCAGACTGACCGAAGTACACTGCTGAGGGGAGCAGCAGTTGAGATAGGATAGGTCTGCCGTGCCATGCGGGATTCTACTGGCTGGCCGCATGAACCCGCACTGCAGAGGCTGCAGACACCTTCACAGCACTGCACTCAACCACCTGCGCTACCAGGGGAGGCCCTAGAATTGATTTTAAAAGATGCTTTACTTGAGATCACACACCTAAGAGTATGATCTGGGATTGAAACCCTACTACCTGTGATACCATATTGCTTCCCTAATAACTATTAGGGTTTTTAACACTACTGCTGGGAAGTCAGGATAGAGTTCATACATTTACTCTCAAAATAATCTTTCTGGGGAAACATGCACCCCTGTGTCCATTGCAGCACCATTACAACAGCCAAACCATAGAAAAATCCAAGTGCCCAAATATATGGTAGTAGTTCAGGAAGAAGATGTATATATATATATATATACAGGATGGAATACTACTCAGCTATCAAAAAAAGACAAACTCTTGCCATTTGCAAATGAAATTAAGCTAACAACAAACCCTAGAAATGTGATTATAGAACTGAGACAACTAGAGGGGAAGGGGTGAGAACAAAGTGGGCCAGGAACAGTGGACTATAGGGATGAACTGTGGGAAGCTGGCTCATGGGTGCTGTGGTACCAACACCTGAAGGGGGAGCTCCTATACCTCTTAAACAAATAACGATGTAAACCATTATTAACTCCAAAAAAAAAAAAAAGAGAGAACCACATCTGAATCAGGTACTTCTCTTTTCTGCTACTACAAAAACCAGAGTATAGACTCCTCTGAGCAGCTAATTCTAGAGATTTCAAAAATCTATTAGTCACTGTCTGGCAGCATGAAGGGAAGAACTCCCCCCTTGGGGGCAGCCACTCTTTACATTTACTGTTCCTTCAGCAGGAGACCGGCCCGGCATGCTCTGCAGTTTTCGAATCCCAGGAGCCTGGTCCTGTGCGTGGTCCCTGAACATCCAGGCAAATAACTGTTTCAGTACAGGTGAGCCATGGCTGCCTCCCGAGGCCCCTACCCCCAAGTCTAGCAGTCCCTAGACTGTCAGTGACACTGGTCTCTCCACCCGATCTCTGTCAGGCTTGTCTCGGCGGGTCCTGGTGACCAACGTGGTGACAGGACAGCGGCAGTCATTTGGCACGAGCAGTGATGTCTTGACGCAACAGTTTGCCCTCATGGTTGGTTGGATTGGGAAGGGCGCAATAAAGTTTCCAAGAGTAGAAATTTTGCCAGATTAAAATTGGATTCCTTTGTATGGCATCTAGTCTTCCTGCCCCTTTTACAGAGAATCAAAGCAGGCATCAGAAAGGATTCATGGGCTACCTTGTGAATATTTCTGAAGTGAATGCATCATTAGCTAATCTAGAAAGGCTTGACTTAATCTGGCTTTACTAAGTTGTTAGCAATTCTTGAATATTTGGTTTAGTGAGCAGGATCCAGGTTTTCTAATCTTTAAATTAAGTCCTAATTCATAGTATTTAGTAGTTTCACTTACAGCTTTAACATCGCCCATTATATAAATTTAAAAATCAAAATTTTAGTCACTACTACATTTCAGACTTGCCCCATAGAAAATACCACCTTTCTTTAAAAGTGTGCAGGAGTCTGCTGGCCTGCTTTCAGAAGTAAGCAGAGTTTATTACTCCAGTTTCTTCACTCTATTTGGGACCCCTGTCTAACCTGGATCTCTGCTCTCTCTTCCTCTCTCCTCAGCCCAGCTTCTCAGCCGCCTTCCTTGTAGAGAAGGACACTGTCCCTTGGGCTTTAGAGTGAGGGGAAGGGAACAGTGTTGCTGGACACACAGGGTCTACTTTCACCCTTTCTCAGGGACTCATCTTCCTCCCAACTGCACTGAGGCTCAAGCCCTGATCAGCCGTCTCCACTCAACACCTCTTGTGGGCGAGGATAGTGGAGATGAAACAGCAGTAGTATTTCTGGAGGGCACTCCCTTCTCAGCCTTACAGGGAGGCACTGAGCAGGCCCTCTTTCCACAGACTCCGTTGCTGTTTAACGGCTGTCGTTCCGGGGAGATTTTTGCCATTGATCTGCGTTCTCGAAATCATGGCAAGGGCTGGAAGGCCACCCGCCTGTTCCATGACTCAGCAGTGACCTCTGTGCAGATCCTCCAAGAAGAGCAATGCCTGATGGCGTCTGACATGGCTGGAGCGGTAGGAGTACCACTGACCTCTGCAAGCCACCAGAGCTGGTGGCCAGAGTCTTCCAGGTGGAGGGGGGCTGTTGAAAAGGAGACCCTCGGACCAGGAAGCAGGCAGCAGGATGGTCGCCGGAGACCAGAGAGTTGTAGACTGTGCAGGGCAGCAACTTGGCTGCCACTGGGAGCCTAATCTGGCCTGGACAGACTCAAAACTGGTTCTGTGGTTTTGATGGGCTTCTAGGGCTCAGAAATATGAGATTTAGATTGCCTTCATCTGAAAAGATCTTTGGAAACCCTCTCGAGCCCTTCCCTGACTTCTGCACGTAGGGGTCACCAGAGCACCTGCTGAGCCCTCCTTAATGGCCCCTTGTGCTTCCTCCCACAGATCAAGCTTTGGGACCTGAGGACCACTAAGTGTATAAGGCAGTATGAAGGTCACGTGAATGAGTATGCCTACCTACCCCTGCACGTGCACGAGGAGGAAGGAATTGTGGTGGCAGGTACTTGGGGGGAGACTCCATCCATCAAGCACTATACTGTAGGGCCTCCGACAATATAAACAGCAGGAGAAGTTCCTCCAAAACAAAACTGGATAAAAGGGAATGTAGACTTTGGGGGACAGGGAGAGTAGATGGGACATACAGTTAGATATTAGTAACCAACAGTTTAAACATCCACCAATTGGACAGCCCTTTGTTCCCAGGTTAGTGAGCAAACATTGCTTCAGATACAATTAAGTACAGCTGCTTGGGGGACTTGAGTTCCAGTCTATTTACCAGGTCAGCATTCAGTGTAACCCTTACCCCATCATGCAGCTGTCCTCTCTAAAAACTTGAGCTCCCTGTTCTTTGTGCTCACATTTCCATCAGAGGATGCTGAGAAATTAAATAATTCAATGTGTGTGCATGACAGTGAGTAATGTGTACTTTTTGAAAATCTAGCTATAGGTCATCCTGGCTCCCTAGAACCCATAACTGGCTGCAGGTATTCAGAATGTCAAGATGCACAAGGTACAAATTCATTGTAAAGGAACTGATTCCTCATCCTTGCAGTGCCTTCCAGTAGACCACGACCCATGGAACAGGAGCAGAGCTCTTGAACACTGTATCCCCTTGAAAGGAGTTACAAGTTGATCACAGATTATGTTTCTGAGCTACAGAATATTTATTTATTTATTTATTTATTTATTTATTTATTTTAAAGATTTATTTTTTTTTTTTTTATTTATACAAGCACTAGGTACAGTCAGAAGTGTGGGAGGGTGAGAGAATTCACCAGAGCCAGAGCGGGGAGCAGAGCAGGTAGAAGGACCGAAGTACACTGCTGAGGGGAGCAGCGGGTGACAGGAGAGGTCTGCGCGCCATATGGGACCCTCTTCCGGTGGCCGGGGAGCAGCCGGGGAGCAGCTGGGGAGCAGCCGGGGAGCAGCCGGGGAGCAGCCGGGGAGCGAACCGGCGCTGCAGAGGCTGCGGGCCGCTTCGCAACCCAGCGCTCAACCGCTGCGCCACCGGGGAGGCCCTGAGCTACAGAATATTTAATAGCATGAAAGATCGGTGGTTTGATGTGCAACAGTAGGCCCCTGACATAAGGAAGGTGTTCTCAGACCTCAGGTTTGCTAATGTTCCCACAGAAAGCACTTACTCCGCGGGAAACTGTCTCAGATGCATATAGTTAGAGCTTTTTAAGGCTTGTTTATTGCTCTCACCATCACCTGCTATTAACTTCTTTAAGTCTGTTTCCCACACATTTTCATCTCAGAAGAGCCTCTGTGTTCTGGATAATAGAAAAGAGGTAAGCCTTGATGAGGCAAATGAGAGTAGTGGGCTGGCTGCAGTAATCGGTGGGTCACACAGCCTGAATTCATCCGTGGCTGACCATTCCTGTGGTCCTAGAATTATTTCAGCATCACAAATGTGAAATCCATGAATGCCTAAGGTCTGCCTGCCCCTTTCCCGTGAAGACCTCTGAACCCTGAAGGCTAATGGTCTTATGAACTGAATCATAAGGAGAAAGAACTCCAGGAACAGTTGCCACCTGGTTTGCCCCCGATGTTAAGAATCACAGAGATCAGCCGGGCTACTATTTCATAAATAGAAAGGTCTAGATCAAGTGGACCTGGCTCCCTCTTGAATAGCCCTCGACACCAAGTTGAACCACCCTAGGTGTCTCACAGCCAGCCAGTGCACCCTGTCACTTTGAATACCTGCAACTAATTATGGGTTCTAGAGCACCAGGATGGCCCATAACTTTGATTTTCAAAAAGTGTGTGTTATCAATAGGAATAATTTCCATTTGTGAACTTGTATTTGCTCACCTGGAGTCAGGGTTAGCTGGTAGGCAACAAGACACATGCCCACGTGTATACATGTTGCCCTCCGAATTCTCTTGCTGACCTGCACGTGTCTCTCCTCTCTTAGTGGGCCAGGACTGCTACACAAGAATCTGGAGCCTCCATGATGCCCACCTGCTCAGAACCATACCCTCCCCACACCCCACCTCCAAGTCTGACATCCCCAGCGTGGCCTTCTCCTCTCGGCTAGGGGGCTTCCAGGGAGCGCCAGGGCTGCTCATGGCCGTTCAGCAGGACCTTTATTGCTTCTCTTACAGCTAACTTGCAGGTGCAGCCTGGAGTGTGGGTTTGACTTAAGGGAGTATGGAGTAGCTGTACCCCTGCCGCAGTGCTGTTTCCAGTGAGGGCATTTTAAATGGGTGCTCCCTCTGCGCAGCTCCTGTTCATCTGGCTGCTGGGGAGAAGGTGCTGTGTTTTATGTGGAGCCACTTTTGTAAAGTTATTTCAGTTAAGTTGTGGGCTCAGAGAGCTTAAAAGTCCTTTTCATAAAAGGTATCTGTATCTATTTCCATTTTTTATTCAATTCCTTAGCATAGCTCTCCACCCACCCACCCACCCACACACACTTTTTTAACAAAAAATTAATCTAAGGGCTGAAAATTGGCAGTAACTAAGGTTTTTTTCTTTTCACCAAAAGCCCTTTCAAGAAATAATGAGACTGGCTGAGACTTCCAGAGTAGTCAGTGCCTGGATTCCAGAAAGACATGGCGTCTGTTCTTGAGAAAGCCACCTGGGGAGAGAGGAGGGAAGTCATTTCCCTGAGTCTCTAGAGAAGGATTTAAGGCTGGAGTTGGGAATCATTAAACCAGCCTTCTTGTGTAATTTCACTCGATAATAACAGATCTCTGTTATTTTATTATTCATATGCAATGGAAGGAGAGATGAACCTTTAGATAGAAAGGGTTTTTAACAGGCCTTGACATGCCAGGATGTTAGGTACAGCAGTTCCTGTTTCTATCATCATGATTTGACTGTCAGATTCAAGGACCCCAATCTCAAAGAAAATTGGCTTTGACTTTTTGTAATCTAAAAGAAGCAGTTTGTGGGCCTCCCCGGTGGCGCAGCGGTTGAGTGCTGGGTTGTGAAGCTGCCCGCAGCCTCTGCAGTGTCGGTTCGATCCCCGGCTGCTCCCCGGCCACCAGAGGCGGGTCCCACATGGCGCGCAGACCTCTCCTGCCGCCCGCTGCTCCCCTCAGCAGTGTACTTTGGTCCTTCTGCCTGCTCTGCTCCCCGCTCTGGCTCTGGTGAATTCTCTCACCCTCCCGCGCTTCTGACTGTACCCAGTGCTTGTATAAATAAATAAATAAATCTTTAAAAAAAAAAAAAAAAATAAAAGAAGCAGTTTGAAAGATGTTTATACAAAGTACTAAAGATTCTTATCTTTCTACCAAAAAATAAACTAGAACGAACTATGGTGTGGAGTGTTGCTTCAGTTAATAATTTCGAAGGTCATGTGGCTTAGGCTGCTGTAGCAACAGTGAGGTCTACTCAGATCTTGGGTGAAGCTAAAAAAGGGAAGAGACTGAGACCAGCTCTAACGGCTCTGTGGAGCACTTCTGTTTGCCCTCCCTCCGGGTCCACTCTGCCCTTCCCCACCGATCAGTGGATTGAGTGAGTGGGCTCCCTGGACCCAGCAGGAAAGCAGAAGGTAGGTGGACTATGAGATGAGATTGTTAATTCCCTAGGTCCCCTCCTGCTGGACAGAGGGGGATTCTGGCTGTGTTCTTCCACCCAAGACCAACTTATACTGCAGCATGGCTCCTGCTGGATTCCAGTAACTTCTCTCCATTTGTCACCTCAAACCTGTGTCTAGAATTTGCACCTCATTGTTGTTGCTAGCTGAGCATGTGTCACCATTTAGGCTAAATTCTTCAATTTCCCCTCAAGTGTTACATGTTTCCTGCGAAGACCCTAATACAACATAAAATACTGCAAGTCAAATCCAAAAGAAAAGGGTGGGGGAGGGGGAATTTGGAAAACATAAGATAGGTCATCTGATAGATTTACATTGTACAAAAACAATAAAGAGGGCCTCCCCGGTGGCGCAGCGGTTGAGCGCTGGGTTGTGAAGCTGCCCGCGGCCTCTGCGGCGCCAGTTCGATCCCCGGCTGCTCCCCAGCCACTGGAGGAGGGTCCCACATGGCGCGCAGACCTCTCCTGCCACCCGCTGCTCCCCTCAGCAGTGTACTTCGGTCCTTCTGCCTGTTCTGCTCCCTGCTCTGGCTCTGGTGAATTCTCTCACCCTCCCGCGCTTCTGACTGTACCCAGTGCATGTATAAACAAAAACAAACAAACAAAAAAAAAAACAATAAAGAACTTTTCCCCATTTTATATGAATTGATCAAAAAAAGAAGGTAGGGGCCTCCCCGGTGGCGCAGCGGTTGAGCGCTCGGTTGCGAAGCTGCCCGCGGCCTCTGCGGCGCCGGTTCAATCCCCGGCTGCTCCCCGGCCACCAGAGGAGGGTCCCACATGGCGCGCAGACCTCTCCTGCCGCCCGCTGCTCCCCTCAGCAGTGTACTTCGGTCCTTCTGCCTGCTCTGCTCCCCGCTCTGGCTCTGGTGAATTCTCTCACCCTCCCGCGCTTCTGACTGTACCCAGTGCATGTATAAACAAAACAAACAAACAAATAAATAAATAAAAACATGCCTCTATAAAAAAAAAAAAATTTAAAAAAAAAAAGAAGGTAGGACAGTATAGTAATATCAATAAGATAAAAATGGTTAGTATTTTTTACAGGTAGAGATGCCCAGGCACAGACATTAAGTGACTTGCCTTGGATCACAGATCTGTTATATAAAGAGCTGGGACTTAGAACCAGAAGACTTGAGATCTGATCACATTTTTTACTTTCTGCTTCTCCAGTCATTGACAATACTGGGTATGTGTCGCAGCTAGTGCTGTGGGGAAACCAGGAAGTGACTCGGTGTAAACATAGCCACATGATCCTGGAATTGCACAGTATTTAGTCACCATGTTAGTGGGTTTTTCTGACACTCACCAGTGGGTAAGAGGCTTGCAAATTACCAAAATGCTTATATGTTTAGATTTTGTCCCTGTTGCCAGAATGCAACCCTAGCTTCCTGACCTGTATGTAAGCCCCAGGAAATGAGCTATACAAGTGAAGTAATCTGTAGTTGAGATGCTACTGTCACTACCGGACACATTTTGGTGACAAGCCCCTGCCCAAGAGCACAAATAAGCATAATAAATCCTGAGCCATGACCATCATCCATCCAGTACTTTTTTTCCCCCTCAAGCTCTTAAGTTCATGCCAGGACCCTGCAATTTAGAATCATAGGTCTTAGACCTCTAACTCAGAGTTTTCCCCACTATTCTCTACTGAGGGGGATACTTGGTCCAAATTTGATCTCTTCCCAAACAGTGGTGCCCGTCTGACCACTTGAATATCAAGGTAAGTTCCGACATAGGTGGCCCTATCCCCATAGACTTCAACCTGCTCCAGCTGTGCTGGAGCCCAAGTGTCTTGTTGGGTGAATGTAATTGTCAACAATTCATTTTCCCTTGGGCTTTAAAAAGGGGAGGGAGTGTTCAAAACTTTTTTTTAAAGATTTACTTATGCATAGAAGATCTGGGGGTACAGGCCAGAGTGGGGGGGTGGTGAGAGGATTCACCAGAGACAGAGTGGGGAAGTGAACAGGCAGACTGAATGAAATACACTGCTGAGGGGAGCAGCAGGTGAATCGGGAGAGGTCTGCTGCGCCATGTGGGTAGCTCCCCTGGCCGGGGATCAAACTCGTGCTGCAGTGGCTGCCGATAGCTTCACAGGTTGCATCTTAACCCCTTGCGCCACCAGGGAGGCCCCCAAAACATTTGTTTAAACAGCAATTTGTTCTTTTTTTTTTTTTTTTTTTTAAGATTTATTTTATTTATTTATTTAATTTATTTATGCAAGCACTGGATACAGTCAGAAGTGTGGGAGGGTGAGAGAATTCACCAGAGCCAGAGCGGGGAGCAGAGCAGGCAGAAGGACCAAAGTACACTGCTGAGGGGAGCAGCGGGCGGCAGGAGAGGTCTGCGCGCCATGTGGGACCCTCCTCCCCGGTGGCCGGGGAGCAGCTGGGGATCGAACCGGCGCTGCAGAGGCCGCGGGCAGCTTCGCAACCCAGCGCTCAACCGCTGCGCCACCGGGGAGGCCCAGCAATTTGTTCTTGATCCCTAGTTTGCTGTCACCATTCTTAACATTTGATCTAGGCTGAATGAGAAGAGGTTCCACTTAGCTGAGAAGTTGATTAAGCATTTTGGCCTATTGGTTAGCAGTACCCCAAAGATGAGTAAGTTATACGGTCTGAAAGCATTTTTCACACAGATCTATCAGGGCATTTTACCTATTCCTCAGGTGACAATGGAAGGCAGACAATGAGTGGATAAGCTAGGTAGGGAAAACCTTTTACTAAGTGGCCCAGTGTTTGCTCATAACTTTCTAAATAGAGATGAGGGGACAGTGGCACAAGCTAATTATCAAAAATGCCCACCAGCCTCACACTTCATCTTGCGATGGAGTCACTCTAGAAAGAATTCAGCTGCTCTAGAGGGTGGGCAGCTTCTCAGTGTCCCTGACAAGGGTCCCCAAATAGGTTCTTTGAGATCAAGTTAGACCCTCTTACCTTTCAGCCCTCTTTCTGTCCTGAACTGTCATGTATCTACAAAAAATTTCAGTCTAAACTCAATTTCTACATCCATGTCTCCACTTGTGTGTGCTGCTAAAAGCCTCTCGGCCCACTCCTCTGCCCTTACAGGCCACTTACTGCACAGTCACTGCCGTGGGAAAGTCTAAATGACCCTTGTTCAGGGGCTTCTTGTGCCGCAGAATAAAATGTGTGGCCTTTTGATATTTGATCACTGCATACCTCACCCTGATGCACCAACTCCACCTGCCACTAAGTGCTCGCAGAACACCCATGAGTCAAGGACTGCTGAAGTCATCCTCTACTCCTTTTCATCTGTAAAAGTCCCAATTTTAAGTCTCAGCTTCAATGACACCTCCAGGAAGCTTAGTTTCCCCAATACTTGCCAACTAGTTACTTGGTAGGTTGGTTGACCAATTTTTGTCACCATTGTTGCCTACAACCCTAGGAAGGAGGTGGTCACACAGTTTACTGAAAAGTGAAAAGTGATTTTCCCAAAGTCTGCCAGCAAATGGCAGAGCCAGCTGGGTCTTTTGCTCAAGTCCAAGAATCTATTGGAATGGGATTTTTACTTTTCCTCTGGAAGTTTAAGTTCCAGTTCAGTTAAATCTAATTTTCCCCTTTTCTCTCAAGACCAGCTGCCTGTCCCCTCCAGATGACTTTCTGGGGGGTTGTCCAGTTTTGCTCACAGCCCTGCTTGCTTCTACCCCTTACCCACTTGTGTTCTTGGCTTCATTTGAATAAAAGCAGCTGTTGGAAGAGCAAAAGACATTCTCTGCAAGACCATAATCCAAGCAAAAGCACACATACAGATGCTGGCAATGGCCCAGGGCAGCCTGGACTGAGGTGAGGTGACTGGGAAATCTTAGGCTCCAACTCGCACCCCATGCCACGTGGCTTAGTTCATGGCGTAATTTAACAGAAGGTAGAGCTCAGGTTTTGCACAGTAACTAATTTCACTAGTGATGATAGGTGCAAGCTAACATTGTGGGTTCAATTTTCTCCTGAAATGATGGTGCTTCTGACATTGAAAATGGTTACAAATTACTTTTTTTTTTTTTTTTTTGGACAGAGACCTAGCTTTTGTATAAACCTGACTTGCTTAATTGCTCTGCAAGTTTCTTCATTGTTTTTAGTGAGAAGCATTACACTGTCCTTGACCATGAAAAACTCCAAAGACAGGGCCTCCCCGGTGGCGCAGCGGTTGAGCGCTGGGTTGCGAAGCTGCCCGCGGCCTCTGAGGTGCTGGTTCGATCCCCGGCTGCTCCCCGGCCACTGGAGGAGGGTCCCACATGGTGCGCAGACCTCTCCTGCCGCCCGCTGCTCCCCTCAGCAGTGTACTTCGGTCCCTCTGCCTGCTCTGCTCCCTGCTCTGGCTCTGGTGAATTCTCTCACCCTCCCACGCTTCTGACTGTTCCCAGTGCATGTATAAACAAACAAACAAACAAATAAAAAAAAAAAACATGCCTCTATAAATAAAAAAAAAAAAAAAAAAAAAAAGAAAAACTCCAAAGACAACAAAAATTATTAGGAAAAAAAACCCTCCGGACAACAGTAGCAAGTACCTTGATTTTTTTCCCCTGATCTTATCTGGAGATGCAAAACAATTCAGAACCCACAAAGGGGAGGGAAATTGAACAGAAGCTCTATGGCATCACCCAAGTCATTGGGCCTGCCTTTGCCAGGCGACCTGGGCTTCAGAATCTGTATTCAACATCGAAACTTAACTACTCCTACCTACCTACTCCTACACCCCCGTGGCTGTGGGAATTATCTAACATAAAACTCCTAACACAGTGCTTAGCATGTAATAGTCACCTAAATATCAGTACTCTTTTGCCCAATGCCCAAACAAGTCACACCCAGCAGAATTACACTTGATGGGAAGATTCATTAAAAAAAGAAAAAATTGCTATCACAGCTCAGGGTCAGGCTGGTGAGCTCAGTGGGTGCTGCGGCTCCCTCACCCCGTAACTGACCCTGTACCCCGCAACAATCTGGTCCTACAACTGCTGTGCAAACCTGAAGAACAAAGCGCAGGACAACAGTGTGGTAAATGAGCAAATGTGGAGCCCTCTAATTGCTAGAAAGTTCTGTGGCCATCAGTTATCACACACACGCTAAAGGAAAATCCATGACCACCAGGCTCCTGGTCCCAGTTAGCGAACATATCCAGGCATGGTGAGATTAAAACCCGTATGATAATGGTTTTATAGTACTTGGCTATGAGTATGGTTTTTTAAGTTACTATTAGTGTAACAAACTGAGGTATTTACAGGGAAAATATTGCCACCCTAGAAATATGGCTCTCACGTGGCTCTAAAGCCACCAGCTACTTTCCCATCAACTAGAAAGAGCACAAGATTTACTGATGAAGGTAAAGAAGAGTCAGCACAGTCTATGTTCAGTAGGAAGATTCCTTTATAATGTTTAATACACAGTTCTAGAGCAGGGCCTCAGTCACTGGACCACGCGGGGGCAGGAAGGGCGCGGGTCTGAGAAGGACCAACACATTCCAAGGCTTGCCTCAGACATTCCCACCAGGAATGACACCTGGCACCTCCTTGAAGGTCCCCCCCCCACCGTTAAGAACTGTCACTTTCAAGTCTTCTTTTTTGGCTTTTGAAGATAAACTCCACCATGATGACAGGATTCCAGCACAAGTTTCTTTCCAGTCACGATAGATACGGATGTCCAAGATCTTGAGAAATAAAGTTCACTTGACTTCTCTTGCAAGGACAGGAGAGAGAATTTTTTTCTAATGATCTGTTGAAATAGTTATATATACTTAAAAAAACAACTAACAGTCCATTCTGTGCTCTGTTTCCCTGGAAGAGTTCTCATGATTACCCCTCCAGTAGCTAGAGGGGTCGTGTGTCTGGGAACAAAGAATTAAGACACTTCAAAATAAGCAATAAAAATCCTAGTGCAACACTCAGAAGCAGATGGTGGGCTCAAGGGGGCTGGAGGGGAGAGAAGCAGGTGTTCTTATTTAGGAGCAGGGCGCAGCCTTTACAGAAGCCGGGTGGATGCAGACAGCGGGAGACACTGCAGGGAGGCCAGTTTCCTTCTGTGCTCCCCCCAGGTACAGGGAACATCACCTCACCTGCATTTTGACTTCTCAGGGCCGAAGACCCTACCCCTCACCCTCCACCCACCCCGGTGACCTGCACACTAAGTTGGGTGGCCTCTGACTGAAAAGCTTAGGCCAAGAATTGGGATTCGACTCCAGAGGGCCCAGGCAGACTCCCTTTACACTAGTGCAAGAAAGAAGCTGCCGGGAATCTCGCTTCCCCAGGCTGCTGCGAGGCGGGAAAGGAAAAGGCAAGCATAGGAGAAAAGCAGCAACAGGTGACTATCAACGTAGTGGCTTTGGACCTGGCTCGGTTTTGTGGGAAGACCTGCTGCCACCGCCACCTTATCCCTGTGCTGGGGACAGACTGGTTAGTCTTTGCAGACAGCAGCAGCCTGAATACAATCCAAGTTCCTTTCACAGGTATATGTGGGTGCATATGTGTATATTATTAACTGACATAAATGCAGTGGGTTCAGGTTCATTCCCCTTTACAATAAGCTGTTGCCCTGCCCCAGGGGTTATTCATGCCTTCGGGCCTGCTGCCAGGCTCACCCTGGCTTGCTGTCTGCCCCACCCTCCACCAAGGGAAAGTGGCCCCGGGATCAGTAGAGAGGACACACACCACGTTAGGTGACCGGGAGGAGGGCCTACCTCAATGCGACTTCTGTTTCTAACCCTGAGAACCTAAGGAATTGTGAAGGACTTGGAGCGGGAGCTGGGGTTAAAGGTCACCGGGCTTTTTATTGCAGTTAAAGCAGACTCGGACAGGATGGTCCCAGCCTCGAGAAGGGACAGCCCGGCGGTCATGGGAGCACTCGTCACAGAAGCCCTGTCCGCAGGCCCGGCAGTGGTGCTTAGAAAGCTTGATGCTGAACTCCTTCCGGCAGTTGTGGCAGTGCAGGATCTCATGGTCGGGCACCCAGTACGCCGGCCTGGCCGCATCCTTTACTAGACCTGCGGCAGGAAGGAACCACGATAGGAGGGACACACAAAACCCAACACCCCAAGACCACTGAGCAGGAAGGCACCTGCAGACACTTCACTACCTCCCAACCCATGTGCACAGAGACTAGAGCTTTTCAAACACACAGACACCCAGCCTTGATCCCATACCACCCAGATCAGAATCTTTGGGGCTAGGGGCTAGGCGTTGCTATTTCTGTACATCTATTAAGCCCTCCAGCTCATCCTAAAGTACAGCTGTCACAGGAACCAGTGGAGTAAATATAAAAGTCCAGACTTCAGGGTCAGGACATAGCGTCACTGAAATCCCTATTCCATTGAGCATGAGTTAACTAAAAGCTGCAGGATTGAGACGTTATTAACTTCTTGGGGTCTTGGCTTATTCATCTTTTTAAAAGAAATAACATGTCAACACACTGGTATCCAACACCCAGGGGCTGCCCCTGTGCCAAGGGCAGCCCCTGCCACTTCAGTTACCCTGAGGGCAGATGCAACCAGAGCTTGAAGCTTGGGCATATCAACCTATCCCTACACTCTTGAGTGGAAAGCTCATCATCTTCTCATTTTGTGAGCCACAATGACTATCTGATCCAGTTGTTTTCATCACCGTCCACCCAGGAGTTGTAGGTCTCTCCCCTGCAATCGGCCAAACTACTCTAGGCCCACCAAACCTGCCCAAACCCTCTACCAACATGGTTTGGTTTCCCTTCCTCTCCTGCCAATCCTGACACTCTTTCACAACAACTGGAGCTGAATAGCCATTTTAAATCCTTAATCAGTACTACTTTGGCTATTGTGGGGATTAAAGGGAGCCCCAAATTCTTTGACATATCCCCAAACTCTGAAGTTCCTGCCCCTTCCCTTGGATCTAGGCAGGCCCTGTGACTACAACAGACTACACAAGAGCCAGTTTCCAGGCCCAGGCCTGGAAAGACTGGTAGCTTCTACTTCCTGTCTCTTGGAACATCAGCTTTTAGACTCCTGAGCCATCATGCAAGAACCACCACTGGAGAGGCCACAAGGAGACACCTGGAGAAGACACGGAGAAGAGCAGGGCCCTACTCAGCCCAGCTACCAGGTGCCCCTGCCAAGGCACCCAGCATGGTAAGTGAGGTTGGCTTGATCCCTCAAGTCCAGCCCGCCCAGCCGCCATACTAGATTATCAGGCAGTAGCTCCAGGCAATGCCATTTAGAACAGATAATTACGCTTCCTGACTCAAAGTTGTGAGACCTGATAAAATGGTGGTGGTTTTCAGTCCTAACATTTTCAGGTAGTTCGTTATGTAGCAATAGATGGTAGAAGAGGCTGGCTCCAGAAATAAATGTGAAACTACGACGGAATCAGCAGAAGCAAGCAGATATAAATTTTTAGTCCAACTCCATCTAAGTCAGCAAGCCTTTGCCAAAATGACAGCCCAGGGCACTCCAAAGCCCCTCATCCCACATCCACTACAACCAAGAGAAGCACTGCCAGGCCCACCTAGTGGTATGTCAATGGCTGTCACCACGGCTCCCAAAGTGTTCTGCACAGCCTCGCCCACCTTCCGAGCTATCAGCGTCCCGCCTTCATCATCTGCCTGTGCCTCCGTCACATCTGTAGACAACAATGGAGGAAAAGCCATCACCTCTTAGTCAATTTCCAAATGGAAAAACCAGGGGGCAAAAGTAGAACACTTCTGAATTCTTTACCCAGGGGACCACTGTGCTGAGCTGCAATGATCGTGAGGGTCTGGGCTGTGGGTCAGGTCAGCCAAGATCCTGAAACTAGGTGACATCTATCAGTTTACTCTCAGTCCTCAGGAGCCATTTTATAACCTTCCTTTAAAGTAAGCCAGAAAGGTGCATGACCTACAACCTCCAGGGAAAAGGTTCAGTCTAAGGCATGTCAGTTGAATCCCCTGAGGAATAGCACATGGGGGAGGCTCTGCTGACAAAGAGCTTAGAGGATGACTGGCCTAGACCAGCGGAGCAGTTGCTCTCAGAAGACTGATGTCGTTCGGAACAGTGCTGGGACATGTGGAAGTCCAGTTCCCGACACCCAGTGCCAGGAGGGAGGTGCCTCCCTCCACCCCTGCAGCTCCAGGGCCCCACGTTACCTAACTGGACATTCCTGGCTTCATAGCAGTTGTCACACACCCGCACGGGTGCAGGGCCCCAACCCCGCTCGGGCACTGGCCGGGTCTTGGATGAACAGCTGTCACAGAAGCCCTCCCCACAGGCCCGGCAGTGATGCTTGGTGTCGTTATCTTTAAAGGATGTAGCACACTTGTTGCAGCTCTGTTCCAAACCCAAAACAAACAGAGGCAGGTATCATTCATGTCTGCTCAGCTGAGAAAGTCAATGCGACCCAGGGGGAGGACCACAGGACCATTGTGGAATAGTAGAACCCGTCAGTCCTAAGAAAGGGAACCTAAGACCTCCACACACACAACACCCCCGCTGAAGCACAGTTATGATTATCACATTTTTCAAAAAAATGCCAAGAGAAGCACCTCAAATATATTTGGCTAAGTCAGAGTTCTCAGAAGGGACTATGCTGATTCTAGCCAGAAAAATAACGAGAATTCATTTTTATCAGAACTTCTTCAAAAATGACCTCAACAGACCCCTCTTTGCTCCAGACTCTGTATCTATGGCCTCAGACTTCCAGCCAATAATAATCGGCCCTTGCAGGTAAGGAAACTAAAATCCACCACTAAGAAAATATTTGTGGGATAACATAAAGGGAAATTAGGGGGCGCTGAAGACAATGGCTGTCCTGAATACATCCCACTTTTTCCAACACATCAGGAACTAAGTTGACTGAGAGAAACTCTGAGCCTCCTTCACAGAACAAGCTTAGCACAGGGCAAAGCAGCACAAGCAGAATGGCCGTGCTAGGGGTACAGAGGTGGCCTGTCCCACCATACCAGGATCTGGGAGTTGGGTCTCCAGTAGGCAGGGGCAATCTGGTCGGTCAGCCACGAAGTCACAGCCTTGGTGGGCCCAAGGCTAAGCTCAGACACTGACTGAGCCATGAAATTCATCCCATCCAAGAGGCGCTGGGCAGCGTTGTTGTTGTCCTTCAGAAATCCATCAGTCTGAAATAAAAACGCAGGCTCCCATCATACTCGGAGTAAAAGAAAGGGGGCAACGGAGTGTCTGCTGAGTTGTACACTCACTGTGGTCTACTCAGAACCACAACCCCCATAGAGTAGAATGGAGACAGACCAGGAATCCTCCTGGCTTCTAGACAATGTAACACACACACACACACACACACACACACACTTGTCACCACTGATTTATTCTCTTCATGGGTGACTCTAGACATGATGCACAGCTGTTCAATTCAGGACTTACTTTTCCCGTAAGCAAGATACATAATTCAGGAGCTACTCGGGTAAAGATGATATCTCCTCCAGAAAGCCCCCCACCCCAGTAAAGAGCCCATCCTCTCAGTTCCGCTAATACTGTGCATCTCTAGCAATTCTATTTCACATGTAAGTACATTATCTGTTCCCATATTCGACTCCCCATTACACTGTGAAGTCTGAGAATAACCTGTATTTTATATTTTTTTATTTCTCTAAGTATCTAGTTCAATTCTAGACATACAGTATTCAACAGCATATGTGGAAATAATGAATGAAGGCATGAGTGACAGAAGAGGAAAAGCATGTATTTCTACAGCCCCACAGACTGAAGAATGCAGACTAAAATTAAACTATGATATAACTGTTTTCTTAGAATATAAACTAACCATAGAGAAAATGGCTTCCACAGGAAAAACTAACAGATTAAAAATCAGGATTGTTAACATGGAAGCCTAGTGAGAAAGTTACACTAGTTTCAAGGCCACACTACATCCTTGGGAAAGGATGGCTTGGACCATCATGTCAAGTGGGGTGGGTTCCAGAAATGAGACCACAATGTAGTAACAAATCTCAGTGGGCCTGGAAACTGGAAAGAAGAGAAATGAAACAAGAGAAATCAAACAAGGAAATCTTCAGTCTTATGGTAACTGAGGGTCCCGGAACGCTCCAAAGGTAGATGTGCAGGTTGGCCGTCTAGTTCACCTGTCACTTTGGGAATCTCCCAGCCTCAGGCATAACCCAAAGTGAAATAGGTCCCTTAGGGAAAATTGCTTCTTTGCTCCCTGAGGGAAGTTTGGAACCTGTTACAAGGATGGGTAATTCCAAGCGTGAAGAGTGGTTTGATACAGAACGAAAGCACCACAGAATATCTCACCAACAGGTTTGTTTTTTCCAAAATCTTGAATCGAAAGTCAAATTTAAAGACTAGTAACAGGGCCTCCCCGGTGGCGCAGTGGGTTGAGCACCACACTGTGAAGGTGTCCACAGCCTCCGCAGCGCCAGTTCGATTGCCGGCCAGCCAGGGAGATTCCCAGATGGCATCGCAGACCTCTCCTGTCTCGCCCACTGCTCCCCTCAGCAGTGTACTGTGGTCCTTCTGCCTGTTCTGCTCCCTGTTCTGTCTCTGATGGATTCTCTCACCCTTCCGGGCCTCTGGCCTGTACCCCAGTTCTTGTATAAATAAATAAAAAAATTTTTTTAAATCTTTAAAAAAAAAATAATAAAGACTAGTAACAATGGCTCCATTTATAGAATATATTTCAGGAAAATTTCCCCAAAATAAATATTGTCTTAAGAGAAGATGGTCATTATAGAATTAAAAAATCATAACCAACATGAATGTTCAAAAAGAAGGGAATGGAGGTTCAAACCACAGCACTAACATTATGCTAGAGTGCAATAAATGAGAATCATAGAAAGTGGAAGCAATGTGGAAAATAAAATTGTGGTATTGAAAAAAAGATAAATGGCAGGTAAACTGTAACTGAATCTATAAAAACAACATGTATGGAAAATGAATAGGGAATATGAGAAAATAGTTATATTTGCTAAAGCAGTATAATTATGAATAGTTTTAAATTCACACTTGTGCATCTAATATTTATACAAAAAGAAATGAAAATATTTAAGGCTCCAGAACAAGAATAGTTCTGATTTAGGCCTTCCAAAATTTTGAAATTTTGAAATTCATGGTTAACTTTAATGCTAATAATCAAGTTCCACTTTTCCTTACACAGGATAACTGAATGACAAGAAGGAAAGTAACAGTTCTTACTCCAGGCCACACATGCACGATCTCTGTCCGCACGACTGTATCCACAGGATCTTGATTCCCAAACCAGTACTGCCGGCTCCGATAGACCACTCCGCAGTTTGGACATTCAATCACATACCTGCAAGGAAGGCAAACAGATGCTGTTACCCAGCCAGGTGCTGGGAAGACAAACGACCCAAACAACCCTTAGCTGATCATTTAAACTCACCCAGACCAGGCGTATTTTGCAAGACCCATCCAAGGGGAGTCGGTGGAAGCAGATGTCTTGGGCACTACGCTGACTTCCTTGCCTCTCTCATAGCAGGCCTGAAACACGGAACACTGTGCCAGCTGCTTCCCTATTTGCCAGTCCCCGTTGCTGCCTTACTTCCCCAGTCAGCTCCCCTCCCCACAAACTATCCAGATCCCAAGTTTAACATCATAAGGAAATTCATTCTCTAAAGAAGCCACTGCTCCATTGCTCTGAATGTATGCCCATCAGGGCCCGAAATTGAGCTGTAAATTATACCCCGTCACAGACAGGAGAAATGATTCAAGAACAGTTCTCTCAAAAACAAAGGGTCAATGTTTATAAGTATTTGCATACAAGCAAACCAGAAAAGGGGGAAAATAAGCTTTAAAATATAACCAAGGAGTCCCAGCAACAAAGACGTGCCAGGGAGATGTTCCCAGGTATTCAAAGTGAATACCAAATTCTTTGTAATGTAGCAAAGAGCAGTCCCAAGCCAGTCTTTCCCAACCAAGAGAGTGAGTATTAAGCTAGGTGCTGGACAGGAACAAGCGCTAAGGACTCACCTTGCAGGTAAAAACTCGGTTGTCATACTGATGGGAGTATCTGCACCGGCTACTGGCCTCATGGGGTGCACCTTCCTTCCCATGGTTCATGCTGTTCTTACATCCGGCCCTGAGTGAAGCCCAAACACTGACAATGAGGCAGTTAAAGGGGCCAATGACACTTAGGCAAATGAATCTGACCCTGAACCAGACACAGGCCTGAAAAAGACCATCATTAACTAGGCCCTGGATGCTGAACACAAGAGAGGGCAGGGCAAATTGTCTCAAAAACCCACACGCCTCTCTTGCACTTGTGATCAGTAGCACTTACAAAGGCAGAGAAACTATTACTCTTGTCTGAGAAGAAAAGGGGAAGAAGAAATCTCTTCTGGGAAAAATACCTGGTCCTCCGTAGGAATGGAGGAGCCAGGAAACACCCAGACAAGACATGTAACCTGAATGGCTCTCAAGAAAGTGAAAAACCCTAACAGGATAAATTGGGAGGTTTAAGCAGAGCAGGTTGCCAAAGGGCAAAACAAAAACCAACCCCCAAAATTTGGCAATTCATTTGAAAGGAGGCTTATGCTGAATAAGAAAACCTCTGAATGAAAATCAAGCTCTGCCATCCTGACAATGCAAAAAAACAGATGAGGGCTTCAGAATTTCACTATGAAAAAGGGAAAGTTCTAGAAACCCTGGTGCAGCTCAGTTAGAATGGAAAAGTGATGATCAGACAGAGCCTATGCCCCACCCCCCTCCTGGGCTTGTGGATAAAAAGGTAAGTCACACACAATATCCCACTTCCATTTCCAAACCAAAGGCTCCAAAAATAATCCTTAGCTCTCCCTACCCAAGATGGAACAGTCCAAATCCTTTTCAACAGTTCAGAGTCGGGACCTCCCTGGTGGTACAAGGGGTTAAGATGCAACCTATGAAGCTTTCTGGAGCCTCTGCAGCATGAGTTCGATCTCCGGCCGGCCAGGGAGAAACCCACATGGCGAGGCAGACCTTTCCGGTCTCTCCCACTGCTCCCCTCAGCAGGGTACTTTGGTCAGTCTGCCTGTTCTGTTCCCCACTCTGTCTGGTGAATCCTCTCACCCCCCCCACACCTCTGGCCTGTACCCCAGCTCTTGTATGCATAAATAAATCTTTAAAAATAAATAAATAAATAAAAGATCAGAGTCAAGGCAAAAAAAAAAAAAAAAAAATTTATAAGAGAAGTAGGCTCCCATCTCTCCTCTAGAAGGCCAAATGTGGTCCTGAGCTGAGCAAAGACAATTCAGAGGTCAAGGGGAGTGTCTGCAGAACATAGAGACTGCAATCTGACCTTGACATGCTACATCTAAATCCCCTGGATACCAACAGACATGTCACCAGACTGTGGTTTAATAGCCACCAATAGCTCAAATTATCTGTGATTCTCAAAGAGTGGTCTCCAAACAAACACCAGCCTCAGCGAGGAGCTTATTAGTAATGCAAATTCTCAGGACCTCTGTCAGATGTACTGAGTCAGAAACTATCAAGGTAAGGCCTAAAGATCTCTTTTAACACATTCTTCAGGTTTTCCTGATGCATGCTAAAATTAGAGAATCACTGCTCTAATCCCCCATAACAAAGTGGGGTCCACGGACCAGCAGCACCATTATCACCTGCAAGCTTGGCAGAAATGCAAACTCACCCAGATCCGCTGATGCAGAATCTGCATTTTGCCAAAATCCCAAGGCAATGTGCTCACAGCTGGCAGTTGACAAGGACTGTGCTAACAATGCTCTCAACTCAGGTTACACATTAGAATGATCAGAGGAGCCTTTTAAATACACAGATGCTGAGTCCCCATCCCATGCTCCTTCAGTGAGAATCTTTGGAGGTGAGGCCTAGGCTGTGATCATTTTGAAAGCTCCCTGCATAACACTAATGTGCTCCAGGCTTTTGCCATTATAGTAAAAGGAATCAACTAGGATCAATACCTGTCACAGTGCTTTTGCACATACTGGGTACTCAAATATTAGTTAAATAAATGGAATGTTTAACATCAAAAGCCCTGGTAGAAGAAACATGGACAAACAGGAAACCTAAAGTTTTCTGCCATAAAAAATACCCAAACCGGGCCTCCCCGGTGGTGCAGCGATTGAGCGCTGGGTTGTGAAGCTGCCCGCAGCCTCTGCAGTGCCGGTTTGATCCCCGGCTGCTCCCCGGCCACCGGAGGAGGGTCCCACATGGCGTGCAGACCTCTCCTGCCGCCCGCTGCTCCCCTCAGCAGTATACTTCGGTCCTTCTGCCTGCTCTGCTCCCCGCTCTGGCTCTGGTGAATTCTCTCACCCTCCCGCGCTTTGACTGTACCAGGTGCTTGTATAAATAAATATATCTTTAAAAAAAAAAAATACCCAAACCAGCCACTGCAGCATGCGTTCGACTCTGGCCAGGGAGCTAGCCCATGTGGCGCAGCAGACCTCTCCTGTCTCACCCACTGCTCCCTTCAGCAGCATATTTCAGTAGATCCAACTGTTCTGCTCCCCACCCTTCAGGTGGTTCTTCATAACCATGTGTCCTCAAATCCCCCACAACTCAAAGCTGGACCACCAGAGTCACCTAAGCAACTTGTTGGAAATATAGTATCTCAGGCCCTACAGCATCTTTAAATGAGAATTTGTGATTTAACCTAAGCCTGGGTGATTTGCAGGCACACCGAAGTCTGAGAAGCACCATTCTAAGTCTCTATCCCAAGAAGGCAGGGGACAAGGGAGGGATTACGATAGCCACCTCACTTACCCACAGCTGAGGCACAGGGAGGAGCAGGTGAAGTACTCATCTGGAAAAAAGGAGCTGTGTGCCATCTGGTCATCGGGGATCTCACCGCTGAAGCGGTCGCTCAGGGCCTGCCAGGGAGGGAGGGCGGCATGTGAGGTGCTCGGGCTTCGACTCTTCCACTACTTGCCTTTCTAAATACCCTCACTACTGGCACATTTCAGAAACCGAGTGACTTCTCTTTACCCTCAACCTTCTTGGCCTGACTTGTACCAACTCACAGGAAATGTCAGAAAGAACCAGCCCATTGCCCAAGAGGTCAGAAGTAATCAAAGTTACTGTTCTCTCCCAATTACCTGGAGGGTATCCACCCCTCACACACTCAGTCTTCTGCTCAAGGCCCTCACAGATATGGCCTACTGCCCATTCCATCTTTATGAAGCTGGGACCAAGAAACCAAGACTCGAGAGAACGATGGTCTTTATGTCAGAGAGGCAGAGCTGAGAAGCAGCAGCAGGTTTCCCAGGCTTCCAGCCTACGTGAACCATAGGTGCTCAAGGGGAGTTTACTAGCCACGGTGCTATCTAGACGCAGAAGAAATGTCATCAGCCAAAAAAACAGGAGAGAATTATTGCAGTGGCTGGCAACCTTTTATCAACTGTCTAACCTGAAAAACAACAAATGGCCAAATAGACGCCAAGAAGCAAACTAGAAGCAAGCTGGAAATTTTAATCAAAACATTTCTCTCATTGTATTGAAAGTACTCTTCAGGCTGATTTTTTTCCCCTCCAGGCCTTAGTAATATGCAGTGGGAAAAGTTTTATAAAAATTAAACAGAAATGGACTTTCCAGGTTTTAAAAGTGATGAAATGCCCACCGTTCCAAGTTTCTAACTTAGTCTTCCATTCTGAGATAGTCAGATACATTCAAGGAAAAGTGTCCCAAGACAAAATGACACAGCATTACTTCCTTGAGTAAATGAACAAAACAAATTTTAACAATGAGATTTGGAAAAGGAGCAGATTAAGTTTAACTAAGGTTTTCAAGCTCTGAAAAGAACTTCAGTGAGAACTTTTTTGTTAAAATTCCATTTTTCGGGCTTCCCTGGTGGCACAAGGAGTTAAGCACCACGCTATGAAGTGATCCACAGCCTCTGCAGCACAAGGTCGATCCCCTGCCAGGCAGGAAACAACCCACAAGGCAAGGCAGACCTCTCCTGTCTTGCCCGCTGCTCCCCTCAGCAGTCGGTCTGCCTGCTCTGTTCCCCACTCTGTCTCTGGTGAATCCGCTCACCCCCGCCGCATCTCTTGTATGCATAAATAAATAAATCTTTAAAATATAATAAAAATAAAATTCCATTTTTCAGTGAAGTTGTAACACCGCAAGCTGCAAACTTTAAGTGTTTCCAAAGGTGTATGGCCCAGAATAAAAAGAGTAGCAGCAAGGAATGTGTCAAACTGGGGGAGCAAAACTTGCCTAAGGGCATTCAAGTTCACCTGCAAGCATGATACACAGACCCATAAAACAACATCCCGCCAGCCCCAGCTGACCAGGTGGCGATTCTCCTCTCTCCTACTTCTAAGTGTGACTAATCTGGGATTTTTTGGTCCCACCAATTCCACGAAACCTGCTCAACCACTCTACTCTGCCTTCTCTGAAGAGCTACTGTACTCGACACCTGAACTAGGTCTTAAGTAATTAGATGATAAGGCAAAGGTATGGACCTGTAAAATATAGTTTACCTCCCTAACCAGATAATAAACACCGTGAAAGAAGTTCCATACCTTTATATCCACCACTAAATCCTAGCAAAGGTCCTAGTGGGTACTCAACTAAGACCTTTGGAATGAGTGCTCCAGCCCAAGCAAGCCCCCAAGCACAGCCCCTGGCCAGGCTCCGCACCCTGGCCCTGCCGCTGCACTAGGCTTCATTCCAGAACAACAGCTCTTCTCAAATTTAAGGCTAACTACTCCCTGATTGGCTAATTACTAGTAACACTTGAGGCTATATTCTCAAACAGGTGTATGCATAATTCTCTGGGGATAGCTGGTGGGACTAGTGTTATCTTTCTAATGCATCAATTCACTATAAGATTTGGGAAGTTACCTTTATTTAAAAAAGTAAATGACTTTAAGATGAAGCTAAATGGAAAATTTGCATAAATAGAACAGGAAGCTTACCCCCAAGTCATTTCAACTTGCAGGTGGCAGCTCTGCACTTTCTAAGTCCCTATTTCCTGATAAAAGGCAGTGCTGGCCGTACCTTTCTCAAGAAGGGTCTTCATGGATTGTACTTTGAGGATCAAATGAGGTTTACCCATATGAAGCAGGTACCAGATTAAGAAGCTCAAAAAAGGCCACCTGCCATTATTAACATTTGTATTGGTTTTTAATGCAGACAATTTTCTCATTTCTTCGACAAATACCTTCATTACCTAATCATTACTAAGAAGCACGGGAGATCTAAGAACCTCCCCTTTCCGTGATAGCTTATTGGTCTTCATGGATACTTGCATTTGTGGGTGACTATCTGAAAAAAGATGTTTATGCATCTGATGAGGTGATAAAAAGGTGGGGGGGAGGATAATTAAACAATAGAGAAGCCACTAAAGTGGTATAGGGAAAACCAAAGAAAAGCATTTTTAAACCCCGAGTTTTTCCTTTTAAACAGGCAACTGTAAGGACTAGTGTAGGGTAAGTAAGTTAACCAGGATTTCTGCGCCACTGTGGCAATCTGTGGCAATCACCTGCAAATTTGATCGCGTTAACACGGAAGGCACTTGGGAATGTGGGCACGGGGCACGTGTGCCTGATTGTGAACACCAGAGCATGGGTGTGCGCGCATGCGTAAGTGTGCACACCTGAGCCTAGAGGTCAGGACTATACGGGCGGCGTCACTCAGAGACAGAGGATGGCCCTGGGTGGACAACTGACTACAGAAAAGAATGCCAGCAAGAGCCCAGAGAAAGCCAGAAGATTCGCTGGGAACCGGGGGGCTTAATTGCTGCCAGCCTCCCTGTCTTGCCAGCCTGCAGGATTGTCACAAGAACTAGGCAATAGTTTTCCTCAGGAAATCAATCAAATCTAGCGTGAGTTCAACAGCTGGGAAGAATTCAGGGTAGATACCACCTCTAGTAAATGTAACACTGAGTCCTGTGGCAGCACTAGGGTCTTTCAGTTCCAGCTCCCCATAGTATAGCTCACATCTCTGAAAATTCTTCAGCAAAATGGGGGCATTTCTAAGAATCTCAAGACTTGGCATGAAATAATCTGAAGCCTGATCCCCATGGTGCATAGGCCCATGAAACCTCCACTGTCACCAGCCCTAGACAAGGTCACTGTTGGCTCATATTGGCCAAGGCAACAGTAACCCCTTATGACATCAGAGACAGAACTCAAAGCAGCCTGCGCACTGCTGATGCTGGCCCCAGCCCTCTGTAATGCTGGGTAACATGATAAACCCTTCACTGCCCTTACAAGTCACTCAAGAGCTGGCAGTTAGTGATAAATCAGACCTCAATGAGCTTCAGAAGGAGGACAAGACTCAAGAGTACAGGAATGTAACAGTTTAAAAAAAAAAAAAAAGTTGATGACAGTGTGTTTTAGATACAAGGGTAAAGAGAAAAACTGTCCTCCTTCCTATAAAACCAGATTTTTCCTTTTCAGGGTACACATTGCACCCCCTGACCCATACACTTAGTTCAAAAGTTCCAAACCTCACATCATTCCAGGGTTTCTTGGGCTCTCTGCCTCCTAAGGCCCCAAGCTGTAAGAGAAAGGCGGGGAAGGGCCTCTACTGGGAAAGCTTGGGAAAGCATTTGAAACAAGTCTGGAAAAGGTTGCTTAGAAACCCGGTGATCTTAAACTTCAGTTGCTTTGGCAACAATAAGGCTCTTTCTACTCTACCTGTAAGGTTTGCCCCAGTGATCAAGCACTAGCAGTGAATTTTCTGATTCATGCTGGACACCCTTATGTAATTAATAATGCCACCTCCCAAGAAAATATAGTAACTTCATAAAAATAATGCTTCCTGATGTTACAGAACTGGAAAGTCAGAGTATCTACATTTAGAGGTTACAAATTTTGAATATGCTAGATAAAGTCTATATGAATTCAACTTTAAAATGGTTCTCCCAATATTTAGAACTGTGAAACACCAACAACAGTTAATTCAATATTCAATTGTCCTATTTAATATGAACCTGAGCATCTCTTTCCTTTAAGCAGATTTACCTACTCAGAGAAAGGATATCTGAGCTGTTGCTGCCATGGAACCTGAGCATAGGAGTAAATAGCTAAGTAATAACCTAGATTGAAAAAAGGGGACTGGCAACAGTGTAACTGAAAAGCAGAAAAGTGAGGACCAGGTCAGCAGGATGAATCAAGAAACACATGGCCAAAGAAAGAAAAAGAAAAATACCAGATGGTCTCACTCTTAGCAGGAATTTAGAAAACCTAAATAAGGGACCAGGAAAAAGACTAATTATAATAAAGTAAAAATCAAAATCAATAACAGGGCCTCCCCGGTGGCGCAGCAGTTGAGCACTGGGTTGCGAAGCTGCCCGCAGCCTCTGCAGAGCCGGTTCAATCCCCGGCTGCTCCCCAGCCACCAGAGGAGGGTCCCTCATGGTGCGCAGACCTCTCCTGCCGCCCGCTGCTCCCCTCAGCAGTGTACTTCGGTCCTTCTGCCTGCTCTGCTCCCCGCTCTGGCTCTGGTGAATTCTCTCACCCTCCCGCGCTTCTGACTGTACCCAGTGCTTGTATAAATGAATATAAATAAATAAATCTTAAAAAAAAAAAAAAAACAAACTATAAACCAGAGACACAATACAGGGGGGGAGGAGGGAGTAGGATGAAAACAAGGGGGGTGGGAATTGTATGGGGACTATACCCATGACGAAAATGCATACATTGTGCAAAAATGAAAAATGATGATGGGCCTCCCCTGGTAGCGCAGCGGTTGAGCGCTGGGCTACCCGCAGCCTCTGCGGCCCGCTGCTCCCCTCAGCAGTGTTTTTCATCAGTCTACCTACTCTGCTCCCCGCTCTGTCTCTGGTGAATTCTCTCATCCTCCCGCGCTTCTGACTGTACCCAGTGCTTGTATAAATGAATAAATAAAATCTTTTTAAAAAAATGAAAAATGATGTAAAAAATATATAAAAAAAAAAACACATGGCCAAGCCAGAGAGCAGAAAATGGCTGCAAGTCAGTATCTCTCTCTTCCCCCCTCACCTGAATTCTTTCTGATTAAACACATTTTCAGATCCCTATTTCCTATTCAATAAGGAGCATGAGGGCCTCCCTGGTGGCACAGTGAGTTGAGTGCAGTGCTGTGAAGCTGTTTGCAGCCTCTGCAGCGCGGGTTCGATTCCCGGTCGGCCAGGGAGAAACCCACATGGTGCAGCAGACGGCTCCTGCCTTGCCCGCTGCTCCCCTCAGCAGTGTATTTAAGTCAGTCTGCCTGTTCTACTCCCCACCCTGTCTCTGGTGAATTCTCTCACCCTCCCACACCTCTGACTGTACCCCAGTTCTTGTATAAATAAATAAATCTAAAAAAAAAAAAAATAATGAACATGAAATGTAGCACTTTGGGATCCCCCTTTGAATCCGAAAGTGTGACATCAATCAGGAAGAATCTCATTGATACAATATAGCTGATATGATTTTTTAAAATATCTGATGGGGGGGCCTCCCCGGTGGCGCAGCGGTTGAGCGCTGGGTTGCGAAGCTGCGCGCGGCCTCTGCGGCGCCGGTTCGATCCCCGGCTGCTCCCCGGCCACCAGAGGAGGGTCCCACATGGCGCGCAGACCTCTCCTGCCGCCCGCTGCTCCCCTCAGCAGTGTACTTGGGTCCTTCTGCCTGCTCTGCTCCCCGCTCTGGCTCTGGTGAATTCTCTCGCCCTCCCGCACTTCTGACTGTACCCAGTGCATGTATAAACAAAAAAAACAAACAAACCAGCAAACAAATAAAAAAGCATGCCTCTATTAAAAAAAAAAAAATAAATAAATAAAATAAAAAAATAAAAAAAAAAATAAAATCTGATGGGGGCCTCCCTGATGATGGAAGGGGTTAAGACACAACCTATGAAGCTATCTGCAGCCACTGCAGCATGAGTTTGAGACCCAGACAGGGAGCTGGGTGCAGCAGACCTCTCCTGACTCACCTGCTGCTCCCCTCAGCAGTGTATTTAAGTCAGTCTGCCTGTTCTGGTCCCCACTCTGTCTCTGGTGAATCCTCTTACCCCTCACACCTCTGGCCTGTACCCCAGATCTTGTATGCATAAATAAATAAATCTTTTAAAAATAAATAAATAAATAAAATAAACAAACTAGCTGATGGCATTTATGTTCTAATATAGAGATAACCCAAGATTCATGATTACATGAAAAAAGCAAATTATAGAACAGTGTGAACAGTAATAATATAGTAAGACATTTATAAAGGTATATGGGGAAAGGATTACAAATTTACATCTTAAAGTTATTTTTTAATGCACAGTTCACTATACACTGTAAGGGCACACATTAAAATGTTAACAATGGCTATCCTTAGGTGGAGAAATTAGGGATAGTCTTTGTTTTCAGTTATACTTTACCATTATCCACATTTTCTACACTTGGCGTGTATTCTTAATCTAAGTCAGAGAACATAAACTAGACAAATATAAGTAGATCACTGAACAGTCCTAAAATTAGAAGTCTTATTCCCATAATGATATCAGCAACTTCTAAATATCTTTTGGGAAGAATTTTCCCAAAAGTCTTGGGCCCAGGGAATGTTCACCCAATGTTTCATTGAGCCCAGGGAATGTTCACCCAATGCATATGTGATAAAATTGCATTGAGATGCCCAACCAATTCTAGACTGGCAATTTTCAATAATCAGTAACACCACACATCAGTTTTCAATTACCTCATTCTTTTCCCCCCAATGCCACTGTCCTTGTGATTTCTGTTGATGGTTGTAAGAATGCAGGAGGGGGAGGCCAGCTGTACCACTATAGGGGTGTGGTGCTAAAATCCACCACAGTGATTACCGCATACCCAGACACCTGTGAGGCCTAAGATCCTATTTGATAAAGAAGGTGCATCCTTGAGGGCATCAATGGGCTGCACTGCACTCAAGGTTGAGGGGACAGCTCCCACCAGGTGGCAGGCTCTCCGTGAAAAAGAAGGAAGGACCACCCACCAGGACAGGGGAAGTGGAATCTGTGAAATGGAAAAGTGCTTCCTAACAGGGATTTTACTGTTTCAAACAACATGCTGATACTAACACTGAGAACCACAAGAAAAACAATTCACATGGTTTTAAGGGACAAAGACACAATGCTCAGAGCTGAGTTTCTGAAAAGGTGGCCTCACATCACTAGTGTATACAAACCAAGTTTAGGTGACATAGGCCATGATTATAAGTAATTCCACAGTAGAAGTAACTCAAGTTTCAATTCTCTATCAAAATTTCTGATTGCTAAGGAGAAAGTCTCAATTCAATAATAATACATCTTTATCATCCCTGAACACTTGGCTAATCTCCCTTTTAAATAAAGAAAAAGCAAGTCCCAGTCTCAGAACATTGCATGAGCAACAGTCTCTAGCAAGATAATATTTTATATGTTGAGAAACAGGAAGGTCTTCCTGGTTACGAAAAGAAGTTCTAGAATTAAATAACCAAGGGTTTATACCTGTTGCCACATGGTACCGGTGTGTAAATAATTACTTCATCTCTCTGTACCTCAGTTTCCTCAGCTGCAAAATGAGTATGGTCATAGTACTTATCTACACATAGTCCTCTAAACTTGGTACATACTAAATAGTAATTACTGTCATTGGTTTTTGTCCTGGAAAATTCCTGTGATACTAATTTTCTATTTATCGCAATAATAAAGTTACTTTATTGAATAAATTAACTTTGGTTTAAAAAAAAAGGATGAATCCATATAAAGAAAAGGGCAAGGAAGGGCTGTCCAGATAACTGGACAACTCACCAGGGATATGCCAACCCACTGAAAAATGAATGCTTTTCTCTATTCCCTAAAAATCCTAGATTTTCTCCCATATGAAGACTTGTCACCAAGACACCTCTATATCTGCACTCCTAGCAAGATGAGGTCACTGAGGGGCCTCCTTGGTGGCACAAGGGGTTAAGACTCAACACTATGACGCAACCCACAGAGGTGACCCCCATGGCGCAGCAGACCTCTCCTGACTCGCCCGCTGCTCCCCTGAGCAGTGTATTTCAGTAGATCTGCCTGTTCTGTTCCCCACTCTGTCCCTGTTGAATCCTCTCACCCCCTCCCATCTCTGGCCTGTACCCCAGTTCTTGTATGCATAAAATAAATAAAGCTTAAAAAAAAAAAGATGAGGTCACCGAACAGGTGCAAACTCCACTCAGGCACTTCCTTTCTTATAAACTCTCTTTCCAGCCAGATTTCCAAAAACCAGGACTAACATCAGACTGAGGAACTGAGTGTTCTCACCACCCACATACCCGGATGAGCAGCATCTGGGGGCAGAAGCCAACTGACCTTCAGGGCCTTGAAGATGACCCCAGGGTGGCGGGGAGAACGGGTGGTGTTGTTATCGAGTTGCTGCTCCAAAGCTCGCCGAAGCCCAGAGAAGTCTGTGGGAGGGTTATAAGTTCTTGTTCCCTTGTAGTGAATGGAACTGAAGGCTTCAGGGAAGCGGCCCAGCTTCCGGAACCGGTCCTGAATGAGCTTCTCTGGCACCTCTGAGGGGTGATCTGCAGGAGAAGAAACCAGCATATGAATAGAGTCACCTGCATTTCATTATAAAAGTTAATATATACTATGACTCCATCTCTATAAAACATCTAAACCCCCAGAACTACTAGAAGGGAGTGTAGACAGGGCTCCTTTGAGGTAAGTGCTGAAGTTTCATGAGCTGGTACTGATTTCATGGGTATGTTCAGGTTGTGAAAATTCCCCATGTTATATGCTTTTGATGTCATGTACCCTTTTCTGTATGCATATTATATTTCAAGGAAGAGCCTATTTATTTTAATCTGCCCATTGTAAAAAAATCTAAACATGTCAAAGGATAAAAGAATGTATGTTCTCTGCTCCCTCCTACTCACCAAGGTAACTACAGTTCAATGTTTACCCTTTTGCACTTTTTTTAACCTGTCCCTGCCTGCATTCAGTTACTTAGCAACACATATATGCAACTTTTTTTAATATCATTAATAACATAGTATACTTGTCATGATATACTGAGAAGTTCCTTATTCTTTCTAATAGCTACAATGTCTTCCATTATATGGACACATTTAACCAGTCACCTACCCTTGAATATTTAAAATAATGTAACTCAAAAGTAACTGGGGTAGGGGGACATATCCCTGAGGGGGCCTAATGGCCTAGGGTAAAGAAATATGGGTGCATGATAGTGGGGAGCGCATCTAAGGAGGTGTGGACCTATTCCCCTAAATCATGTACAGTGTTATAAACCAATGTCACCTCAATAAAGAAAAAAGAAAGAATCAAAAAAAAATAACTGCTCTGAAAATGCTGTCTTATGCTGGTGACATTGTAGCAAACTGCCCCTGTATGAGGGGATTAGCTTGCCCAGGCTCACCAACATTTATCCAGACATTTGGATAATGGAGTACACAAGGAGTCAATAAAAATTTAGAGGTAAAAGTTGGAATCACTTTTCATTTTAAATTCTTTTAATATTTTGACAAAAAGAAAATTACTCTAGTTAACATTAGCTCAAGTTCATTTGCCTATGAACTCCACCTAAAAATCCCCTATCCAGAAAAGGAACAGGATTAAACAGATAGTCTATGAAGTAGAGAAAAATCTACTTATCAATTTGCCCATAATTCTGGCATCTTGCTTCCTATCCTGCATAAACCCTCACTGCCTTGGCTCCATCTCAAGGTTTCAAAAGTAGCAATAGTATTCTAGAAACAGCTCTAGATTATGGAGTTAGAAGACCTTGTTTTCAATTTTGTACTAAGAATCTCTATGATTATATAACTTGAGTTCAGTTTCTTCATCTGTAAAATGGAGCAGCTGAATAAGAAAGACTATACAGTAAGTTAACTTTTATATTTTTTTAAAAACCCACCTAGTATAGTGTATGATACAAAGCAAAAAAAAAAATTACTTGATAAGATGAGCTATGAGCTATTCAAGAATGGGAATTGTGGTTTTCTTCCCCAGCTCGGTGGTCCAGTGCTCAGCATATGACATTGTGTACTTAATAAACTTTGCTAAGTGAACAGGTAAATGATATAATTATTTTAGGGGCTAACACTATTGTCTCCACCTGCATCCAATTACTGTTGCTGCAGCATCCTCTCACTCAGGTGATCTTGTTTCCCATTTCTCTAGGAAAATAGAAACAATAAGACAACCTGCACAGAGCAGCCCACCACTGTCTACCTACTTCATACAACTCTTCCTATACTCCACTCTCCTGTTAGTACAGATGAACTTTCCACATTTCTAAGGCCAAGCCTTCCCTTAGGGGTCACTCCAACTACTCCTGCCCTCTCTATCTTACATGTGCACAGTTCCCTTTCCAATGAATCATTCCCATCACTACACATATATCTGCAATATCTCATACCTTAAATTTAAAAGCAAAAATTCCTTGAAATCCCACATCAGCCTCCCACTATCATTGTATCTGTTTCCCTTGGTAAAGCTGAATATATTCACTACCTTAATCTCCCCTTAACCCCCACTTTCAAGTCCACCATCCCTAGGAAACAGGCGTCATCTAGATTACTAAAGACCTGACTGCCAAAGTCAATCAGAAATTCTCGATCTTCATGCTGACCATAAGCAGATTTTTACATGACTGATCAGAAATTTTTTCTGGGCCACCAAGTTGTTACCACAGTCCAATAGTTGCTTGCTTTAGCCCAGGAAAGCCAATCTGTGGCACAATACCCCATGTACTCACCAGAACCCAGTAGTTGAGTATGCACAGTCTCATGGAAAATGATAACAGCGGGGCCCAGGGTGGACAAGGGAACATCCAGGCCACAGCGGGCAGTAGTAGCCTTGAGCTCCTTGGTGAAGTGCTTTAGATAAGCTTCTGAGGCATCCCCAAGGAACTTGAAGAGGTCATTATGCAGCCTGTCTGCATGAGTTCGATAGATGACGAGGTCTGAGATGGCCAGGACCTTCAGCAGCAGCCGTGTTCTCTGGCTTAAATTCACCGTGGCCCCCAAGAGCCCTTCTGTGTCTATCACGGTTACTTTGTGCACGGGGTCATATGCTGCCCACACTCCCACGGTACAGGACTCCTGGGCAGGGGAGGTTTTGAAGACTTCACGACCATAAAAGAAAGTGTGGTTGAGGGTATGAGACTTTCCATCACCAGTATTTCCAAAAATAGAAACCACTTTCAGATGCTGATCAGGTTTGCAGTCCAATTTCCTAATAAATTCCTCTTCATTTGTCACCTTAAAAAAATTAAATACAGAAACTGTAAAACAGCTAGAAACACCTGCAAGAACATTAAGTATGTCCAGGGTCAAGATCCTTAATTGACTCACCAAGGGATTGACTTGTCAAGGTCAAAAGGACAGTAGTATTCTTCACCAACCTTTACCCCTAGCAAGCAGCTAACAGGACTTTCAAAGCCTCAGTCAGTATAAGAACTTGGTGGTCACAAAAAAGAGCTAAAACTATAAAACTCTAAGAAGATGACACAGAAGCAATCTTTGTGACCTTGGATTAGGTAATGGTTTCTTAGATATGAAACCAAAACAATACAATAACAAAAAAATAGATAAATGGACATGATCAAAATTAAAAATTTTTCATCTTCAAAGGTTACTATCAAGACAGTGAAAAGACAACCCAAAGAATGGGAGAAAATATATGCAAATCATATATAAGGGACGTGTGTGTGTGTATATATATATATATATATATATATAAATATATAAAAAGAACTCCTACCACACAACAGGGAAAAAAAACATCTGATTATATATTAAACAAAAAGCCTGGCAGGGCCTCCCCGGTGGCGCAGCGGTTGAGCGCTGGGTTGCGAAGCTGCCCGCAGCCTCTGCAGCGCCGGTTTGATCCCCGGCTGCTCCCCGGCCACCGGAGGAGGGTCCCACATGGCACGCAGACCTCTCCTGCCGCCCGCTGCTCCCCTCAGCAGTGTATTTCGGTCCTTCTGCCTGCTCTGCTCCCCGCTCTGGCTCTGGTGAATTCTCTCACCCTCCCGTGCTTCTGACTATACCCAGTGCTTGTATAAATAAATAAATAAATCTTTAAAAAAAAAAAAACATTGCTCATAATAGATGAAAGGTAGAAAAAACTCACAAGTCTATCAGCTGATGAATGGATAAATAAAATGTGGTATATCCATACAATGGAACACAATTCAACCTTAAAAAGGAATGAGATACTGACTGATAGATGTTACAACATTATGCTAAGAAAAAAGAAGCTAGACGTGCTACATATTCAATGATTCCATTTACATAAGCTGTCCACAACAGGCAAATTCATGGAGACAGAAAGCATATTAGTGGTTGCCAGAGACTGGGTAAAGGCGGGACTAGGAAGTGATAGCTAATGGGTAGGCACATAGTTCCCATTAAGGCACCTATTTCCAATTTTAAGGAAAACATTTTGGCATTAGATAGTGGTCAAATTTGCACAACTTCATGAATATATTAATAACATTGAATTGCATGCCTTAAAAGGGTGAAATTTACAGTATATGAATTATAACTCAATAAAACTATTATTTCAAAAAACCTTACTAGTAAAGCTACATGTATCCTTAACTCCTCTGTTTACAAGTTAAAAAAAACATTGAAGTCCTCATAAAAAGTTAGGCCAGGAAGCAAGATACCTGGTGCCAGTGAGATCCCAGAACGGAACTCCAGAAAGGTGCCCAGGGTCCCAACTCTCAGCATACAGAACCATAGGATAAAAGCTCCTAATCCAAAAAAGTAAAGCTCTACTCCAGATAAAGGAGTGATAAACCTTTACACCAAGTATCCCCTAGCCCTAAGAGAAAAAACACCCTCCTAATCTCAAGAGTCTGTTGGTTTGATAAAGAGCGTTAGAGACACGGGTACAGACCACGGAGTGTGATAAGATAAGTCCTCAATTCCCATAACCTCATAAAGATGGTAAACCACTCATTGCTCTATTACTAATATCACATTGTTATATCAAGTCTTAATGTTCATGCTGATACTAATAATTTGCCGGATGCCTACTGCAGTGCCCTTCACCATACCCATGAGAGCACGACTGTGTCTATCTTGTGTTTACCTTCTCGGGACTTGAGACACAACCTGGCATACAGGAAGACTTCAATATCTAGCAAATGAACAAATGAACACACAATACCAGGTATCTTGCTAGGTATCGTAATCACTCTATGTCTCTCCCTTAGGGCTTAATACACAGCAGCATTCAGTGAGCCTGGTGACAGAGTCACAGATCTCCCAGAAAACTGAGAGGAACAAGAAGTTACATAGAACAGCCATTTTTAATCAATGTCACTCAGCCAGCCTGGTTCCAAGCTGCTGCATTGACCAGCATGTTAAACAAAACAAAAACTCCACAAAACTCTACCATCAAGGGCCTCCCTGGTGGCACAAGGGGTTAAGATGCAGCCTATGAAGCTAACCACAGCCTCTGCAGCACAAGTTCGATCCCCAGCCGGCCATGGAGCAACCCACATGGCGCAGCAGACCTCTCCTGACTCGCCCACTGCTCCCCTCAGCAGTATATTTCAATCAATCTGCCTGTTCTGTTCCCTACCCAGTCTCTAGTGTATTCTCTCACACACACACCCCGCCCCACACCTCTGGCCTGTACCTCAGCTCTTGTATGCATAAAAATAAAATAAATCTTAAAAAAAAAACAACTCTACCATCAAGAATCAGATATGCCGGGTCTCCCCTGGTGGTGCAGCAGTTGAGCGCTGGGTTGCAAGGCTGCCCGCAGCCTCTGCAGCACCAGTTCAATCCCCGGCCACCAGCAAGGGTCCCACAAAAAAAAAAAAAAAAAAGAGTCAGATATGCCCAGGGAGACCAGCGATAGGAGCCATCTACCTCCTCATACAGTCCTGGGGAAATACTAGGCCTAGGGATTGTCTCACCAGGAAACCTACTCCATCATGAATCTGTCAGCCCATAAAACAACTGCTATCTAGAACAGTTAAGGGCAGGCACCTGAAAAGGGGCATTTGGGAGGAAAATTTAATACTTTCTGTCAGATTTGGGGATATTGTCTGGCCTTTGCTGTCACAGGGTATATTAAACACACACGCACACATGTAAGCATCTGAGTGCAAAGAATTCTGGGAGGAGAAGCTCAAAACCCTAAGCTAGTTTTTCTACTCATGAGCCCTGAAGAATCATTTAACATGTACCAACTCATTTTTTTTTAAGATTCATTTTTTATTTATTTGTGCATACAAGAACTGCGGTTCAGGCCAAAGGTACAGGGAGGTGAGAGGACACACCACAGAGAGAGTAGGGAGCAGAAAAGGCACAGCCACTGAAATACACTGCTGAGGGGAGCAGCAGACAAGACAGGAGAGTCTGCTGTGCCATGTGGGTTAACTCCCTGGCCAGGGATGGAACTCGTGCTGCAGTAGTTAGTGATAACCCCTTGAGTTACGAGGGAGGTCCCACGAACTGCATTTTTTACATGTAAAACAAAGATATAACTATCTTCACCAACCCTTTCTGGGTAATAGTTGCTAATCAAATAATTAAACAAATGAGAAAATGCCTGGACAATAACATGTTTCATTATTCCTTCTGCCTTTCACATTGGTTTCCTGCCTATCATACTACTCAATTCATCCTACATGTGTGGGCATTTCCCCCTGAACCAGAAAACCTAGGTGGCAGCAGTTTTGATTTTCAGTCAGAGGAGGAAAAGGTAAAGAAAGAGAAGATAAGAAGATTCCCTTTGGAAAAAATAAAATAAACAAAAGATTCCCTTTGATGAGAGAAGGAAGACACCAGGAGGGCAAGAGGCGCCTGCTCTACTCGCTCTGCCTATTTGCAATCAATGATCCCACTTTGCTCCATTTCTGGTGGGAAACAAACTCCCCAACTCCCGTCCTGCCAACTGGCCACCCCACCCAACTCTACAAAGTGTATGAAATGGTCCTCAGTTCTTTTACAACAGCAGAAGCACGAATGACACTAAAGCCACCCTTCCCCAACTGTGGCCTGCCATCCTCCTGAGCTCTTAAGCCATTCTTAGACCTCAGCAGGTTTGGAAAGCCTGCCTGACTTTGCACTGTGGGACATTAGAAAAGTTACCTAACTGTCAAAGTCTCAGGGAAGTGAGACAATAACAGATTCTATAGTTCTGGCTGTAGAATGAGATAGTGTATATAAAGGGCATAGCATGAAGCCTGGGCACACAGTAGGCATGGCAGTAGCAGCTGGGCACACCTGCCTGATCCTCAGAAGTTGCTCATTTGGGGATAAAATTTTTCATGAAAATGAAAGAGCTCGTAGCTTGCGTCCGTTAATTCCTTTCCTCTCCTGTTAATGAAAACAACACATTATTATACTCCTGGCTTTATAGCTAACTCTTCAGTAAAGTGACCCTCTACTATCTATAAGCTTTAAGAAACCAGACAGTACCCCCTCCATCCTCTCTCTCTTTCCCCCACAAAGCTTTTCATTTTCCAAGTCAAGTTTATAAAATATCAGATAATAGGGTCTCCCCTGGTGGCGCAGCGGTTGAGCGCTGGGCTGTGAGGCTGCCCGCAGCCTCTGCAGCGCCGGTTCATTCCCCGGCTGCCGGAGAGGGTCCCACCAAAAAAAAAAAAAAATCAGATAACAGTGCTCAATAATGTCCATTGTTTCCATCAAGAACTCAAGGTAGGGCCTCCCTGGTGGCGCAGCCGTTGAGCGCTGGGTTGCGAAGCTGCCCACAACCTGGTTCGATTCCCGGCTGCTCCCCGGCCACCGGAGGAGGGTCCCACATGGTGTGCAGACCTCTCCTGCCGCCCGCTGCTCCCCTCAGCAGTGTATTTCTTCGTCAGTCTACCTGTTCTGCTCCCCGCTCTGGCTCTGGTGAATTCTCTCACCTTCCCGCGCTTCTGACTGTACCCAGTGCTTGTATAAATAAAAATAAATAAATCTTAAAAAAAAAAAAAAAGAACTCAAGGCAATTCAAGGCAATGTACAGTGCCTAGCAGTCAGGTTCTGACCCAAGCAGGCAACAGAAATTGGTGACAGTTTCCATCAAGAAATTCCTTCTTAACTTTCTGAGAACCATTCCAGAAAGAATAATCATATGGGCTTGGTTCTGAATAGGCCTGGGAAGGGAAAAGAAGAAATGGGGAAGCAACTGAAACAAAGAAATTTGGAATGAGAAAGTTAAAGAGAGCACAGTTGGGGGACATCAGAAAAGGCTAGAAATTAAACCCTGAAGACATCAGAAAAGGCTCCAAAGGAAACTAGCTCAGCATTCAGGTCCTTTCAGTTCTAGTCTTTCAGGAGGAAAAGCATCTAACTTCTACCAACCACAATCATAGAATCCGATAAATTTTTTTTTTTTTTAAAGGACTGAAGTTTTTTTTGTTTGTTTGTTTTTGTTTTTTATTTGTTTGTATTTATACAAGCACTGGGTACAGTCAGAAGCGCGGGAGGGTGAGAGAATTCACCAGAGCCAGAGCGGGGAGCAGAGCAGGCAGAAGGACCGAAGTACACTGCTGAGGGGAGCAGCGGGTGGCAGGAGAGGTCTGCACGCCATGTGGGACCCTCCTCCGGTGGCCGGGGAGCAGCCGGGGATCGAACCGGCGCTGCAGAGGCTGCGGGCAGCTTGGCAACCCAGTGCTCAACCGCTGCGCCACCGGGGAGGCCCAGAATCCGATATATTTTTATAAAGATGCTCCCTACAGTTGAGGGCAAAAATTAGCTTCAAAGTATTGTAAAGAACTAAAGGAAGCTTGGTTGCTCCTAACTACAACCTATTGTTTATAAGAAATCACACCTCTGAGCCAACCAAGATTATTTTTGCCTCTACATTCAGATTCTAAAGCTAGCCCAAGTTAACAGTTATTCTCAAGTTAAGTTCTTATTCATTGGTTTTACCTGTTGGTATCTGGTTTATTTGGCTTTTATTCCACTTCTGGATGAGATCAAAGAGACAGAACCCAAAGAAACCAACAAAATTCTTATTTTTATCAGAACTGGGGCAACTATCCCAAAAGTCAACTAGAACTCTCCTACTCCATTTAATCAACAGACATGTATCAAGACATGTGTTTGGCACTGGCCTAACTAGGACAGCATAGAATTTCTGTTTTCCTTCTGGAGGAGAAAAAGTAGGAAAAGGTAAGGAAGTCTTCCTTCAAAACTCCAGAGCCACTTCATCATGTTAAAAAGAACTCCATGGCCTAATTTTCAGAGAAGATTTTAGTTAAACTATGTCAAACAAATCACTATTTTTAAATCCAGATGATAAGAGGTTCCATTCCAGTAGGAAATCCCTACTGCCAGAAAGTTCTTGTTTAAACTTGTTTTCCCAACTCAGCAAATTCAGAAAATTTCATTTCATTCTATGCTAAAAGGAGTGTATATCTTTGTGTTTATCCGTGTGTGTCAATAGTTTCATATAAAAACACAAGTGTTTCTCAAGCAAATGTTTTCTTAAGACCACTGAAGTCACGAGATCGACTTCACAAACACATTGAGCACATTTGGTAAGGGCAAAGATCACTTTCTTCCACTCCAGTGTCCCCAAAGAGTTCCATTACTTGAGAGGTCAGGAATTCTCCTCCAGTGTCTTTTAACTACCAGTGGTGCTTCTGACAGATGGCCTCACAGGCACTGCCTGCAGTTCCTCTCCCACTCTAGCAGAAAAGAGAATGTTTCCATGCAGAGATGAGCCACAAAATGAATTCTTTAAAGAGTCATTTTTAGTTCTCTGATCTATTTCTTTGGCCTCACCCAACTCACCCTCTTTAGCTTTCCATTTATATCTGAATAAAAAGCTCTCCAAAGCAAAGCTGAATTTTGAGGACAGACTGGAAACACCAAGTCTTCCTCAAAACCCACATAAACTCTAACGGATTCTTCCAAGGCACTTTCAGATGGGAGATGCAGCCCCCCTGAGAGGTGGCATGGTATTTGGCAGGGTTCGGCACTGGCAGAGCTCTGAGATTTAACAATAAAAGCACCAAGCTAGACAGAAGACAAAAGAACTAGGGTTCAGTCCACTTCTACCTGGATCACATCATGGGCACACTCATTAGCACACTACAAGTATCATGTAACTACCTACTATGTGCCAATATATATTATACAAAATGTCCACCGATAGGTCCTCCCTGGTGGCGCAAGGGGTTAAGACACAATCTATGAAGCTGTCTGCAGCTGCTGCAGCATGAGTTAGAGCCCCGTGCAAGGAGCTTCCCACATGGCACAGCAGACCTCTCCTGACTCTCCCACTGCTCCCCTCAGCAGCGTACTTCCATCAATCTGCCTGTTCTTTTCTCCACTCTGTCTCTGGTGAATCCTCTCACCCCCCCCCCCACACCTCTAGCCTGTACCCCAGTTCTTGTATGCATAAATAAACCTTTTAAAAAGTCCACCGATACTTGTGTATAGATGAACAAACTGTGGTCTATCTATCTATACAATGGCACATTACTAGTAATAAGAAGGAAGGGAGACAGGCAACAACATGGATGACTCTCAAAAACATTATGATAAGAAGCCAATGTATAGCAGTACTATGTGATTCTACTGATATGAAACTCTAGGAAAGTCAAATCTACACTGATAGAGACCAGATCAGTAACTTCTGGGTAGTGACTCTCTAGGGGTACATGGGAGCCTTTCTAAGCGATGGAACTGTTCTGTGCTTTGAAATCGGTTGTGGTTACATAAATGTACATACATTAGTCAAACTCATAGATCTGTACACTTAAAATGTTTTTGTAACATTATGTATAAGCTGTACCACAATAGAGTTGATTTTTTAAAATGTGTGTTATGTCAACTGATAAGTGGTGTGAAGAAAAATCCAGAAAGGGGACTAGGACTACAATGTGCAATTTAAAGGTTGTTTGTTTAAATATAGTGTTCAAGGAGGCTGCACTTGAGAGTCATTCTTTTTTCTTTTCAAATGTAGGAAACTCAACTTTCTGTGGTAATGAAAGGAAGATAAATGTCATGAATCCAAAACAGACATAAACCTATAATAATTTATATTTAGTTCTGGAAAAAAACTTTTCCCCCGGCAGTGGCAATGGCAGTGGCAGTGGCAGAGCTTCTTAATTCATTAAAAGGGGAAGGGGTAGGGAGGAAGGGAGGAGAGAAGAAGAAAAAAAGGAGGCAAGAGAGAGAGAAGGAAAGAGGGAGGGGAAGAGAGAAGGGAGGATGAAAGAAAGGAAGCAGAATGACTGCCTGCCAGATAACCCAGGTCTAAATAAAAATTGACTAAGACATGAAAAAAAAAAAAGTGCACCCCGTTTACAATAGCTAAGCTTTGGAAACAACCCAAATGCCCAAAAATAGATGACTGGATCAAGAAGATGTGGCACATATACACCATGGAATATTACTCAGCATTCAAAAAAGATAAACACATGCCATTTACAGCCACATGGATGGTGCTGGAAGGGATCATGCTCAGCAAAATAAGCCAGAAAGAAAGAAAAATACCGGATGGTCTCACTCATAGCAGGAATCTAGAAAACTTAAATAAGGGACCAGGAAAATGAATAACTATAAGAAAGCGAAAATCAAAATCAACAAACAACTGGATGAACCAGAGACACTCTATGGGAGGGGGGGTGGCGGGGAGGGGAGGGATTGGGGTCAAAATAAGGGGGTTGCAATTGTATGGGGAATATAAAAATAAAATTTATTATAAAAAAAAAAAAAGAGCACCCTGTGGCCTTCTGACCATAAACTAAAGCCATGGTCAGCAGGACCAGAGAAGGGTGCACAAAAATATTATGAGAGGGCCTCCCTGGTGGTGCAATGGGTTAAGCACTGCACTATGAAGCAATCCACAGCCTCTGCAGCATGAGTTCGATCGCCGGCTGCCCAGGGAGTAACCCACATGGTGAGGCAGACCTCTCCTATCTCGCCCGCTGATCCCCTCAGCAGTGTATTTCAGTCAGTCTGCCTGTTCTGTTCCCCAGTCTGTCTCTGGTGGATCCTCTCACCCCCGGCATCTCTGGCCTGTACCCCAGCTCTTGTATGCATAAATAAATAAATCTTTTGGGCCTCCCCGGTGGCGCAGAGGTTGAGCGCTGGGTTGCGAAGCTGCCCGCAGCCTCTGCGGCACCGGTTCGATCCCTGGATGCTCCCCGGCCACCGGAGGAGGGTCCCACATGGCGCGCAGACTTCTCCTGCCGCCCGCTGCTCCCCTCAGCAGTGTACTTCGGTCCTTCTGCCTGCTCTGCTCCCTGCTCTGGCTCTGGTGAATTCTCTCACCCTCCTGCACTCCTGACTGTACCCAGTGCATGTATAAACAAACAAACAAACAAACAAATAAATAAAACATGCCTCCTATAAAAAAATAAAAAATAAAAATAAATAAATAAATCTTTTAAAAAAAAATTATGGGAGGCTCAAACATCCTCCACTCAAAGAAAAGCACAAAAGAAAGCTGAGCTTGGCTGAGAATGACAACCTCTGCCTTCCCTCCACAGACTCACTTAACCTCTGAATTTTTATTTTAAAACATTTTTCAGAGTCTACTCAAACTGATAAGGCATATAACTGACACTCAATAAATGTGATTGCTGTTGAACGATACTTGTAAAATGAACTGTGCTCTTTGAAAGAAAAGGTTATGATTATGGAAATCAGTTTAGCCATGGAGATGACAGTCACCAAGCAGAAAGGACTGGGCTTGCAAGTACAGGGATTTCTAGAATACTTTATGATTGCAGGATTGCTCAGGATTATGTTATCTCCTAACTGGACCCTGCATGTCTGTGACTATATGCCAGAACTAGGCTCTGTTAGTTCTTTTTAAGCATTCTAACATCTAGAATCAAAATCCGTGGGAAAGACAATGATCCAGTTTTAAGTAAAAGCAAATCAGGAAGGGAAAAAAAATTTTTTTTCAGGAGCTTCTAGAAAGCAGAATCATTGTCCAGTGAAGTCAAGCCAGAGGTCAGATGCCTACATATTGCTGGTATACATAGCTCTCTGCCCAAGAACTCCAGTCACCACCAAGCTAACCACACAAACCAGTCAAACAGAGCCTCTTAATTGCTGGCCAAAAGCCACTGAAAGAGGTGCAAAATGAACAAAACATCCTCCAGGAAGCATCCACCCTTTCCTGCCTCAAGAAGTCTCTCTGTCTCCCTTCCCACAGGTCTTTTCCATCCTTCTTGCCTGAAACTTTCTATATTCTTTGTTTTCTTCCCCTTCTTCATGGTCTCACCCATTAGCTTTCCTCTGGTTTCACCATAATTGATCAAATGTGCTCAATACATTTAGCAATTATAACCTCAGATCGAAATGATCACACAGACACTCCTTCCAAAGCAGCTTCCAGAAAAGTCGAGCCAGACATCAGATGTTCCTTGTGCTACACTATCTCTGGGATAAAGTCAAGGGTTATACAGCCAGGAGATGTACCTACATGGAAAACAGGGCCTCCCTGGTGGCACAAGGGATTAAGTCTCACTACTATCAAGCTATCATCAGCCTGAGTTCAATCCTCGGCCAGGGAGCTAATCCACATAGCACAGCAGACTCTCCTGTCTTGCCACTGCTCCCCTCAGCGTGTATTTCAATAGATCCGCTTGTTCTGCTCCCCACTCTGTCTCTGGTGAATTCTCTCATCCCCCACACACACACCTCTGGCCTACACCCCAATTCTTGTATGCATAAATAAAATATAAATCTTTAAAAATAAATGAATAAATAAAAAAGAAAACAGATAAGGTGAACTTAGTGAGAAATCTCTGTTTTATTACCTCTGGCTCAAAAAGTCAAATGTTTGCCAAATTCCAGAAAAAAATATAATCACACAAACTGGAGGTAACCTGAAGTAGTTAAAGATAGGTTCCCTGAAAAGCTGACTCATGATGGTTTTGATGGCATAAGGGTCAAATTTTAAACAGCCCTGTACTAAACAAAATAGCCTGCCAGGTTAAATGCCAGCCGCCTGGTATAACTGAATGAGTCCAGGGCTGAGAAAGCTCAGAAGAGTAAGAGCAGAAACTAAAGGCATGTAATATAGTTTCTTTCATCTTTCTGCTTATCTGAGTCATCCTCTACCCTGCATTTATCAGTAATTCCATACAAAGCCCAGCCTGCCTCCACCCGCCACCCTCCCCTCAACTACCACAAAAGGGGCTTTTTACTTGGGTTTCTTTTAGCAAAGGGCATCAGTGGGGGAGGGACCTCTGTTACTCACCCAATTATTGCATATTATTTTGACAGACAGCTCTTAAGCAGAGCTATAAGGGGGAGGTTGTTATATTTTTATATGACACTTTAGAATCAACAATAAATTTAATCATGACCAGAACTTGCCAAAGAGCTGAGCAGTCACAGCACAAAATTAGTGCCTACGATATAACTATTTGACCATTTGAAGTGGAAAAGGGGGAAGTTTTCACAATTTAGAAGATTCTGATTCCCCTGCCTCATGGCCTATTGACTAGAATTAAGTACCGAGGGGTTTCCACCAGCGTGTCTGAAACAGAGGACCTGGAAAGAGCAAGTCCTAGCAAGGTACCCTAGACCAGGCAGTGGGAGGCAGGGCCAAGGTGGACCAGTTGGAGAATCGGACACAGAAGGAAAACAGAAATGGGGCAGACCAGCACAGCCAGCTTGTGGTCAAGGATTCCCATACAGTACGAAAACACCTTCTGCTATTTTCCATTCCTGAATCCCACTAGAATAATGTCTCTTTTAGCCAATTTGGAAAAAGAAAAAAAAAAAAAAAAAAAAGCCAAGTCCCAGTATTTTGAGTCATACTATTCTGGGACTGTAAACAAACAAAGCAGCCAAGCAACATGATGGGTCTTCTTAAAGGAACGGTCTCAGTGAGGTGAAGTAACTTCACTGAAGGCAGAGCAGGGAAGATCCCCTTGGCCTCCACTGCAAAGGGCATAAAGGCTGCCCATTTCTTTTTTTTTTTTTTTTTTTTTTTTTTTAAAGATTTTTATTGATTGATACATACAAGCACTGGGTATAGTCAGAAGCGCAGGAGGGTGAGAGAATTCACCAGAGCCAGAGCGGGGAGCAGAGCAGGCAGAAGGACCCAGGTACACTGCTGAGGGGAGCAGTGGGCGGCAGGAGAGGTCTGCGCACCATGTGGGACCCTCCTCTGGTGGCCGGGGAGCAGCTGGGGATTGAACCGGCGCCGCAGAGGCTGCGGGCAGCTTTGCAACCCAGCGCTCAACCTCTGCGCCACCAGGGAGGCCCAAGGCTGCCCATTTCTGAATCAAAGAGGGCCCGCCTCAGAGGACAGTTTCCTAGCTTCTCACTTAACCACTCCTAGGTCACTGGGCCACCTTATAATCCTGCACTTCAGCTTGGGGGTTGACTTAACTCCTAGATTCTTTTGATTTGAAAAGTTCCCGGGTTCACCCACCTTCCCAATCTGGGGTCAGTCAGCAAGGTGAAACTTTCTTACAAGTTTGCTGCTGTATTCTCTTGGATGGGGGCAGTCACATATTTTGCAGAAAAGTGAAAAAGAAGAGAAGAGGTGGTGGGGAGAGAGAAAAACTTGTATGGGGTTTAAATATATTGAAGAAAAAATGTCATAATTTCTTCACTTTTTCTCCCTGACAAGTAAATATTCAGATGATAAGACTAGAAGATGCCTGAACAATTCACAAGACCCAATAGATCAGAAATACTACTCTCTTCCTCCACTGAGAATGCTAAGTTGTTAGAACTTAATTCTCCTAACCTTTGAGTTATTTGCTAACAGTGTGTCTTTAACTTCAAAAGATTACAGATCACTTGTCAGTGGAGATCATTCATTAAGTCCTTTGCTCTTCCAAGTACAGTTCCACTAAGGCCTAGTAAAATCAATGAATACAATGCAGAAAGTCTAACCCTTTCAGTAGAGACATTACAAAATATGCCAGAAGAGAATACTGACTTCAGCTAGATTACCTCTGAGGAGCAAACAGAACTGAGAGAGGAAAAACTGGCATAAATGTTTTGTCCCTAATAGGTTTTCTACTTCACTGAAATCCAGATTTCCTATTAGACAAAACTTCATCTGGCAGAGCAGTTTCCCAATCTCAGCACTACCAACTTTCTGTATCATATCATTCTTCCTGTGGGGGACTTCACTATGCATTGTGAAGATATTTTGCAGCCCTCTGGCTTCTTAGCCAGTAGCACATCCTCCCCACCCCCATTGTAGCAGTGCTTGGATAATACCAAGGGAGACTAATTTAACTCCCTTTATTGTAGGAATTCTAGTTTTACCTATTTGAGTTAATAAAATAGGCAGGTGTTATCTGCACAAAGCAAATGCCAAGCTGTCACCACTAAATTCTCTCATTCCTCACCCCTGCACCCAACATATCAATATATTAGCATTCTGGTTTCACATCTAAACTTCATCCCAAATTCACCAATATCTTTCCATCCTTTCACGTTAATAACAAATGTAAGTCACCTCTTACTTCATCTTCTGTAAGAGTCCTAAGTAGTCCCCCTGCTCTCCCTCTTGACCATGCCTCCAATCACCACAATCTCTTAAAAACTTCCGTAAAATCATGTGACTTTCTGCATAAAGCAGGTTGACACTTTCCATTAAATTTAATATTCACATTTATTTCTATGGCCATGTGATCAGCACCTATTTACCTCTCTGCCTCTTTCCTTTACCTCTCTCCACCAGCTTACTCCCAGCCACAGTTTATCTCAAACATGCAATCTCACTTTCTTTTTGCTCCTATTACCCTGTACCTGGAAGTCTATTTCCCCAAGTAGTATTAGTGATCACGTCTTTGTGTAAAAGTCACATCTACAGGGCCTCCCCTGGTGGCGCAGCGGATGAGCTCTGGGTTGCGAGGCTGCCCGCAGCCTCTGCAGCACCAGTTCGATCCCCGGCCTCCGGCGAGGGTCCCACCAAAAAAAAAAAAAAAAAGTCACATCTACAATAAAACCCTCCCTGACTATTCTACAGAGTGGCTTCTAAGTCATTTATCCTCAGTATTACTTACTGCATCTGAACCATCTCTTTACCTGGCTTATATGTGTGACCTCTGCTTTTCCCACTTGAATGGTAAATGTTATCACAGTATGGACATCAAGTCTTGTTCACCACGTACCACTGGATGTAAAAATGCCTGGCACGTAGTACACGCTCAATAAATGTGCTCAATTAATAAGCGTTTTTGACTAGCAGGCCAAATGTGTCCTTTTAAGAGTCACAAATGAGTTCTTCCTTTTGAAACCAAAAGTCAGCCTCCTCTCAAGTTTACCACTAGGGTACATACTCAAATGACAAGGTGATGAAAAAAAAATTTCACTTCTGAAAGGGAGTTTTTGCCCTTTTAGGTTTTCCAAAAGAAACTGAGTAAGAATCAAATTATAAGCAACGTATCAGTATATGATGACGGCCTAGAAGGTCATAAGAATTTGAGAAATCACCACAATATTTCCAAACTGCTAAAATAATCCCCTCGTACTACATTGAAAATGATGAAAAGCCACAAATACCTAGAACCATGAACAGAGGAAAAAAATATATACCTGGGCCTAACGCAGAATCTCTACTATGAGGAAAGAGCCCTTCAATGGCAATACTTCATTTTGTTCCACATGATCCTCACAGCAGCCATAAGAATTGGTGAAGTGATGCTACTGACCATAATGAAGCTTAACTACAAAGTTTTTTTTTAAAGATTTATTTTATTTGTGCCTACCAGAGTTGGGGTATAGGTATAGGCCACAGGTGCAGAGGGTGAGAGTATTGACCAGAAACAGAGTGGAGAGCAGAACAGGTGGATCTACTGAAATACACTGCTGAGGGGAGCAGCAGGCGAGACAGGAGAGGTCTGTTATGCCAAGTGGGTTAGCTCCCTGGTTAGGGATGGAACTCATGCTGCAGTTGCTGCTGATAGCTTCATAGCCCTGAGATTTAACTCGACCAGGGAGGCCCAATTAGAAAGTTTAAATGGGACCTCCCTGGTAGCACAGGGGTTAAGTCTTAATAAGTCTATCATGCTATTGCCAGCCACTGCAGCATGAATTCGATCCCTGGCCAGGGAGCTGACCTACCTGGCACCGCAGACCTCTCCTGTCTCGCCTGCTGCTCCCCTCAGCAGTATATTTCAGTTAATCCACCTCTTCTGCACCCCACTCTGTCTCTAGTAAATCCTCTCATCCTCTGCACCTCTGGCCTACACCCCCACTCTTGTACGCATAAATAAATCTTAAAAAAAAAAAAAAGACCCGATTTATTTCATTAGTCCCAACCCAAACACTGTTTGCAATTATTCAACTGTTATCCTGGAAAGTGGTCACTGTTTATGAAGAGAGGAAAAACAGGAGGAGTCTTTACAAACAACTCAATTATACATGTATTACCCAAGAAACAAAAAGATAGACAAATGTATCTTAGTTGGATGTGTCCTCTTTATTACACTTAGTTATATTTTCTTAACTCTATAATAAGGAAAAATAAACATCCTTCTCCCCTCAAAAATTTTTTTAGTACCAACACAATATTCATGAGGGTTACTGCTTCATCCCAATCTTTCTCTCCTTTTATGAATGACAACAATCCAAAGTATGACTTTCCAAAGGCTGACATTAAAGAAAATTGTTGGCAAAGCCAGTAAGAATTATCCAAAACCAAGTGTTCCATTTATAAACTCTTTAGTCCTCACTGTCACCCAATTAGAGCATAATCCGTAATGAAGACATTATTTCTAACAAGGGAGGCAGAATGAGATCTGGGTCACTCTTCCTCTTGGTCAATAAAGAAAGGTCTGTGCTAGCAAAGTGTTTAGCTGACAATGGGAGTACACTGGAATCATGTAATTCATTTCCATAAGCTTATCCAAGCAGGTAAAAGGCAGAGATGAAAGACATTAAGTGGGTAATTGGGAAGTTTTTCAGACAGTAACTTAACACAGATACTCCTCCAATCTGGAACTTGAGGAGTCATCACTGCTAAAAGTACTGAATCACAAATAGTCCAAAATGCCCACAAAACCAACAGACTGGTAGTGGACCCTATGGGCAGGGTCCTGTGATAGGTCCTTGCCATTAGTAATCTCTTTGAATCCTCTCCACTACTAGGAAGGGCAAGTGAAACTGAGGCACTGGGTTTAAATCACTTGTAATGTAGTGTTCAAGTCAGGATGTGAATTAAAGTAACCTTCAATGGAAAATGTAGACATCATACTACCTTTGCTAGAAAGTAAAAACATTACATTACCCCTTTCCCAACAATCCCTGTCACACACTACCGTCTCCCCAACTTAATCTGACCACACACTACCCTCTCCCCAACACAGAATCAAGTCACATATTCTCTGGTCTTTCTTTCTTTTTTTTAAGATTTATTTATTTATGCATACAAGAACTGGGGTACAGGCTAAAGGTGTGGGGGGCGGGGGGAGTGAGAGGATTCACCAGAGATAAGAGGCAGATTGACTGAAATACACCGCTGAGGGGAGCAGCGGGAGAGTCCCAGGAGAGGTCTGCTGCGCCATGGGGGTAGCTGCCTGGCCGGGACCGAACTCATGCTGCAGTGGCCGCGAACAGCCTCACGGGTTGCGTCTCAACCCCTTGCGCCACCAGGGTGGCCCTTCTCTGGTCTTTCTTAATTCCAGATGCCCTCACTGGCTTTTACTGATGGGAAGCCTATCCATGAAAATAAGAAATCAACTGGAAAAATACTATCTTAACCAAAAGCCACTTTTTAAAGACTTACCTCTGTAAATGGAGATAGCAGGTTTATGGCCTAATAATTCGCACACCCAAAGGACCCACTGTATTTTCCTGCACAAGCACAGCCCCTCATCACTCACATTTATTCACACCTTGCCAAAGTGCTCATTCAGAAAACTTCTCTAAACTAGTTCTTCCAAATAATAATCCTAATAAGAACAGCCACCATATACTGAACATTTATTATGCAACAAGCTCTACAAACACTATGTTATTACATCTTCACAACAACTCAATGAAGTAGACACATTTATTCACACCTTGCCAAAGAGCTCATTCAGAAAACTGCTCTAAACTAGTTCTTCCAAATAATAATCCTAATAAGAACAGCCACCATATACTAAGCATTTATTATGCAACAAGCTCTACAAATACTATGTTATTTCATCTTCACAACAACTCAATGAAGTAGACACCGTTCCCAATTTACAGATGAGAAAACTAAGGCTCAGAGAAGGAAAGTATCAATAGTTCAACCCAAGGGCATGCAGCTGGTAAGTAACTAAATGGCTCCATACAACCTAAACTTTCAGCAGTCTTGCTGATAAAGATGTGAGCTCCTCTCCTGGACTTTCCTTTTAAGAGCTACATTCCAAGACAGATCTGCTCCACGACCATATTAATCCCAAGCAACCCAAGGGCTTACCTGAATTTCTTCATTTTCATCTACTAGAAGGAAACTGACAACCTTCTCAGTCATCTTCTTCCTCTTGGTCTCCTCATCCATCTCCTCTTCTCCAAGTAATTCCTGGGCTTTAGTGACATGATACACAGTAACAGGGTGTCTCCTCTTGTTACCCCCAGAATGAGTCCGCTTCTGGCACTCCAGGCACAAGTTGATTTTACAGGTCTGGCACCTCACGGCTGCCCTCTGCCTTACACCCGGTGAATGCCCATTGGGGCCTTTGCAGGGATCACAATATGGAATGTGGCCAGGTTTGAGTCTTATCCGCTCATGGTTTCTCAGACGCTCCTGCCTATGGAGCTCCTCCTCACAGCGGAGACACTGCAGACTGCAACACTCATCACACTCAAAGACAGCTTCATCATTCCCGCTGCAAGCGTAACTTTCCTGGCACATCAGCCCTGGATTCAGGCTCTTCTCTGCTGGGGAAGTCTGGGAACTCATATTCAGATTGGTAAGAAAATCACCTACCCAATAAATGGTCACTGAACTTTGCCCAAGAGTGAAGACAAAGTCTGAAGACTACACAGAACTTCCACGAGGTGCTGAAGACCTTATTTAAAAAAAAAAAAAACCCTCAGTGTCCTATTAGAATTCACACACTCACCAATGTTTGTGTTTCTAGTGTTCTGCCTCCAAGACACCTGTATCAGCAGCAATGTTGACCCGATTCGACGCTTTCACCCTCCATAAAGTGCAGGCAAATATGTGGTCAAATTTTACTTGAAAGGGTGTTTTATGGCTATCTGAGGTCTGATGGATTCATTGAGATGGGGCTCATCTGTTGGGATTCAGCCACAACGTTTGATAAGGAAGAATGGTCAGGAGCTTTCAATATAATCCAGTCTCAATTGAATATTTCAGGGGAAACCTAGAATAAGGAAGAAAAGGATTTCACTCACCTAAAAACAGAAGTGCACCTTAAAAAAATAATATTTTGATTAAATATAAGACCAAAACTCCTGAAACAAGTCTCCTTCTTGATTACAAAACAATGGCTCATTCTAATACTAGAAATTTCTTCTCAAAAATCATAGCTAACTCTCCCCCATTTGAAAACAAACACTACCTCTAGGCCCAAGGCATTTAAGAGACTTTACTGCTTTATTCTCTAGATTGAAATTTTCTGTTCATTCAGTTATTAAATTTAGAATCAAAATCACTGAGCAAATAGTCCTTGGAAAAGCAATCCTAAAACGTTAAAAAATAATAATAATAATAATAGCAAACCAAGCCCCTTAAAGTCCTGAGCAGATCTTTTCACCCTTGCAAGTGGATTGTTTCAACTCTAGACAGATGCCTATTAAATAAACCTGGAAACAAGAGTCACCATTATATGTTTAAAAACAATCACTATACTTCCTTTTGTCTCTTCTGTAATTGCAAAAAAAAAAAGGAGCAACAGGAGACAGAATTCCTCCACTATGGCTCACCGCTGAGCCAGGCCTGCAGTGAGTTAAAACAAATCATTCTTCTCACTGTCACTCAAATACTAACTTAAAAATAATTTCAAAAGAAAAAAGATAACCCGGGCAGGAAAGGGGGCTTTTTTTCACTTCTACAATGTATGTCTAACTCACCTTAGCCTTGACCCCCATTCTAGCGCCCTAACAAAATGTATTGCCCTCCTCTCAAGATACTTATCCTCTCCAGTAATCAGTCTATCAGTCTTATTTCTGGGTAAACAAGGAAGGCGAAGGCAAAGGGAGTGACTAGGAGACCTTATTTACACCCGAACTTCAGACATGCCCAACCAGCCCCCAAAACGGAAACAAAAATCAAATTGTGTCACTACCGAGAAAAATACAAAATCCACCCTCAAACACACCTCACCACCTGCCAGGCCAGACAAACAATCTGCCCACTTGGGCCCCCTCTCTCCAGCCGGGGATTCTTCACCCTCTCTTCCTCCCGGGCCACACCACCACCTCCGAGGGACAGAAGCAAGCCTCAGAACAAAGAAGGTCCCCCCAAATCCCCCCCACGCTGGGAGAGGCCGGAGACGAATCCATTGTTTATACCACCCCACCCCCACCGCAACCTCACCGGCCCCCCCTCCCTCCCGGGGGCAGTCGGCGCTCCAGGACTATCGCTCGCCCGCGCAGGGCCGTGCCCGTCCCTCCCCGCCCGCGGCGGCCGGGGACCCCACCAAGTGGCAGCTCGGCTGCGGCCAAGCCGCGTGGTGGAACAGTCGGGGAGCCGCTGGAGGCCGGGGGCTGTTCCTTAGGGCACCGGTGGATCCATCCTCATCTCCATCTCCGCCCCCCCTCCTCCGTTGCTTCGCCGGCTTCCTCCTTTCCTGTTGTCAGTTGGGATCAGCTGATCAGAGTGAACTTCTCCCAGCTCGGACTAACAGGAAGGCGTGCGAGGTGCAGCCCAGGGAGGGAGGAACCGAGTGGGTGGAGCCAGCCGCCCGCGAGGGTGGAGAAGGGGCGCGCGGCTTTCTGGGAAATGTAGTCCCTAGAGGTGCTTCCTCCTCTTGCCGCTTTCTGAAAACGAAGGTCCTGAATGACTACAACTCCCAGTAAAGAAGAGGCTGTTTTTGAGAGGAGGCAGTGGTCACACGCCGTCGAGCATTTCGGTACTTGGAGTTTTTGCATTTATTGTGGGGGGGTTTTTGTTTTTGTTTTTGTTTTTTTTTTGTTGTTGGGTTTCAACGCCTTGTTTTGGGTAGTGGCCGGAGATGGAATGACGCTAAATTAGAAAAGTGATGTGTAGTATAGAAAAGGCAAACAATTCTGTTTCAGTAACCCTTACTGCACGCCAACCCTTCAGAAATGCGTAAAAACAGGCAATCTCTGCTCCCTCAATTTCACCTTACGTAAACTCGGAAAAGATCAGAAAGAATTGGTACAAGAATGTAAGTACTCTTGGGGGAATTTTGTTTTCCAAGAGTGTTGTGGAACTATTAATTTCTATTATTTTTTCTGACCTTTCTTTGCATAGTTTGAGAACTTATGAATTTTAGATCACTTTTCAGTTGGAGAGAGTACATTTTCAGATAGCTCCTAGACTAAGTGTAGGCTAATGGTTAACACTGTTATCTGACTTCATGTTTGTTTAGTGCTTTCACTTTTTGTTGTTTGCTTCTTGAAATAAGCTGAAAAGAGCACTGATCTGCGATGCCAAAGACTGGGTGCTTTCTCTAGAAAGCTACTTGGATATGTCACTCAGCCTCTCCATGAAATGGGAGGGGGGGGGAACCTGCTATGTAATCCCTGAGGTCCCTGACTATTCTAACATCCTATGATTCTATCTTGATAATTGTTAACCCAGGAGACACAACTAAAGTGACTTGTCGAGGTCACACAGCAAATTATCGCACTGAAAGAACTATAGTCTTGGAGCTGCAATTGTCCCCACTGCAAGTAAGATTCTCTTTTACCATGTGATTCATGGTAATTAGACCATATAATTAGACCAAATCTACATAATAGTGAAGGAATCTTTCTAAGGGCATAATAAACTGTAAAAGGTGTTTTAGGAAAAGGACCCCCTTAGTGCTCTAGCTGCCAGGAGAGCAGGGTCAGCTGCATGTACTTGAAGTCTAAAACAGCTATGCACAATCTGATGCATGTGAATAAGCTCAACCTTTTTCACCCCCCACTGTTGATCAAGGAGTTTGATAAAGATTTAACACTGGGGGGCCTCCCCGGTGGCGCAGCGGTTGAGCGCTGGGTTGCGAAGCTGCGCGCGGCCTCTGCGGCGCCGGTTCGATCCCCGGCTGCTCCCCGGCCACCGGAGGAGGGTCCCACATGGCGCGCACCTCTCCTGCCGCCCGCTGCTCCCCCCAGCAGTGTCCTTCGGTCCTTCTGCCTGCTCTGCTCCCCGCTCTGGCCCTGGTGAATTCTCTCACCCTCCCGTGCTTCTGACTGTACCCAGTGCTTGTATAAACAAAAACAAACAAACAAACCAGCAAACAAATAAAGAAAGCATGCCTCTATAAAAAAAAAAAAAAAAAAAAGATTTAACACTGGGTAGCTAGCCTTTGTATCTCTACAATACATTTTTTTAGAAAGAGAGAAATTAAATCTTTTATTGCCTTGCATAGGTATCACCAACACATATTTAGGTGGGGACAGGTTAGAACTGAAGTCCCCTATCAAGAATAATCACATTCTTAATGTCAGTGACACACTGTAACCATTTATATGTGAAGCTGTCTGCAGCCTTTGCAGCGCGGGTTCGATTCCCGGTGGGCCAGGGAGCTAACCCACATGGCACAGCAAACCTCTCCTGTCTTGCCCGCTGCTCCCCTCAGCAGTGTATTTCAGTACATCTGCCTGTTCTGCTCCCCACTGTGTCTCTGGTGAATCCTCTTACCACCATCCCCACCGCACCTCTGACCTGTACCCCAGGTCTTGTATGCATAAATAAATATATTTTAAAATTTTGCTTCATACCCCTAATTATAAAATAAGGATATTAACATATCCTAGGAACAAAGTGGTGTTTTACCCCCCTTAAAACCAACAATGTATTCATGGACAACTATACAATTTTAAATTATATTTTAAGTGTTCATAGTAGAAAAGCAGGTCCCAAAGGGAGTCCTTCATGAACTCTTACCCAGACTTCTCCCAAAAGTGTAATCCTAAACAAGTCAATCTGGAATTTCCTAATCAACCCCAGTGAGGTATTGCATGATAAGGGAATAAGACCCTCCTGCCTTCCCTTGGATGGTTTTACCTAAAATAAACTTTTTTTTTCCTGCTTGTTAATAACCTTGGCCCACTCTCTTTCTATAAATATCATTCTTTTTGTGTGAATGCTTGCAGTATCTAGACAAGATAATAATGCCCAGTTGGCTTAATAGAGCCAATTAGATCTATAAAATTGTGAATTTTGCTTTTTACCAACAGTTATAATAACCCCTAAAGTTGAATAAAATAATTGCCTTTGAGGATTATAACCGATGAGAAAGGGCCTTCATTTAAATATATTTGCACTCTTAAAATTTTTTAGTGTGTACCTATAATTTCTCAATTGTTCTGGAAAAAGTTAGTTTACTTTTATTTCTCTTAACAGATAATTGAAATTGTCCAATCTGTTTCTGTAATCAGTTGGTTTTGCCCATTCTTTGTGTGCTTTGTAAAAAATTGTGAATTGCATTTTCCTTGGAAAAGTATTTGTAGGAATGCTTTGAGATCAAGGATAAATGTTCATTCCTGTAGAGAGGATTTGTTTTCAATTATGCAAGGAGGAACCACTTTATTTTTTTAAAGATTTATTTATTTATGTATACAAGAGCTGGGGTGTAGGCCAGAGATGCAGGGCTAGGGATGAGAGATGATTCACCAGAGACTGAGTGGGGAACAGAACAGGCAGATTTACTGAAATACACTGCTGAGGGGAGCAGTGGGCGAGACAGGAGAGTCTGCTAAGGGAGTGAATGTGACTGAGGTACAGGGCAGGCTTCTGGGCATTGGCCGCATTTGACTCAATCTAGGAGCTATTTGCACCAATCTTTACCTGATAATTTTGCTTTAAACCATGTATATGTCTTTTAGATTCTTCCATTTGTATTCTATAACACACCATGAAAAATAAATCTAAAATTTTAAATTAGGACAAACGAAGGAAAAGTAAAAAGTGACATAAAAGTGATTCTTCAAAATGAACAAATCAAGCCCTGGACTTAATAAGATCATTTCCTAAGTTATTCAGTGCAGGCTTGTTAAGGTCTTAATATTATTTAACCGTAACAAAAGATACAAAACAAGCAGAAAACAGGTTTCCTCACTTGTCTCCTTCAATTTCCCATCTTACTTTTCCTTAATTGGAGTCCTCAGTAGAAACAGACACACACATATAAGTGGTCTTTAACTACTAAAATGCTCCTAAATTGGTGGCACAGGAATTAAAGTCTCAGCGCTATCAAGCTTTCACCAGCCACTGGCAGCATGAGTTTGATCCCTAGCCACGGCGCTGACCTACAAGACACAGCAGACCTCTCCTGTTTTGCCCACTGCTCCGCTCAGCAGTATATTTCAGTAGATCTGCCTATTCTGCCCCCCACTCTGTCTGGTGAATCCTCTCACCCTTTGCACCTCTGGCCTACACTCCAGTTCTTGTATGCACAAATAAAATAAACCTTTAAAAATAATAATAATAAGGGCCTCCCCAGTGGCACAGCACGTTGAGCGCAGCGCTGTGAAGCTGCCTGCAGCCTCTGCAGCACAGGTTCGATTCCCAGCCAGCCAGGGAGATACCCACATGGCGCAGCAGACCTCTCCTGTCTCACCCGCTGCTCCCTTCAGAATGCTTTCGGTCCGTCTGCCTGTTCTGTTCCCTGCTCTGTCTCTAGTGAATCCTCTCACCCTCCCATGCCTCTGGCCTGTACCCCAGCTCTTGTATAAATAAAATAAATCTTTAAAATGATAATAATAATAATAAAATGCTCCTAAATTCATGTGGCTACATCCAAATATCCAGTGCAGACTAAGCTAAGCCAGTTTCCCAAAAGGTACTAAGAAATGGTATGCATTTTCTTGATAAACTGCCAGAGTCCATGATCTAACCTTCAGTTTTGCAGGGACAGAAATTTGATTTTATCACTCACTTAAAGTGGATCCACCTCCGAGGGGTAGACACACAGTAACCAAGCTTACCAGAACAAGAATGCCAGTTCAATAGGTTAGGATGAAGTGTTACTATTACCCAGACTAAAATGTTCAAAGTTAACAGTTAACATGTTTGTTCCCAGGAAAAAACTACTGAAAAGGTGGTTGGTGAGTATAGACTCAAAACCAGCAGAAAGTAATCAGATCAATTGAATATTTGTGAAAAAATACTAACATGTATAGAGTTCCTGCTAGAAATGGTCTTTGCCCACAGAATTGAATTCCTGTACAGTTACCTTTCTCCTTGACATTGTATTGTTGTCCATGAATACAGAGCTCAGAAATACACTTTGTATAATTTAAGAAGTTAATATATTGGAAGGCTATTAGGTATCTTAGAATTGTGGAGAAGATTGATAAGCCTGTCTCAAAAACTGGTGAGGAACTAGGGAGGCAGTTAGCCAGAATCACAACTATGTACTCAAGGTGGGACGCCATTTTTGTCTCCACTGAGCCTCTTTCCACCGTGCTCTCTCCGGACTACTGCCACCACTGATGGCAAGTAACTGGACAGGAAAGAGTAATGTCAACATCCTGATTACTGGAATGTAATGGTCCTTAAACTAAGTCATATGAGCTGGGAAGAAAATCTTGGGCTAATGAGGCAGGCCTAATCTAATCGTAGAGTCTAGCTTTCCAGACGCAGGAACAGGGCAATGAGCTAATGAATGGTGAGCATTTCTAGAAGCTAGAAGAGACACATGAACATCATTCTCTCCAGCCTCAGCCTCCACCTTGATTTCAGTCCAGTGACTCATATATCTAACTTCTGACTTGCAAAACTGTAAGATAATGAATCTGTTCTTTTTTTAAATCTATATTATGTTAAGCCACTAACTTTGTGGTAATTTATTATAGCAGCAACAGAAAAATGAATACAGCAGTACTGCTATGAATAATTTCTAAACTGTCTCTGCAATTATATGTCTCACTCTCAAGATTCAAAATCCTGGATAGGAGAATCTAATTTTCCCACAGGAATCACCAAGCTGTGACCTGAATGTTAGAGAGTAGAAAGAGGAAGGATCTTTTCTCTTGATTTCTCAAATGGGAGGAATGACATAATGGGACATTACTTCTAAATAGGAAAAGAAATTGACTGTTCCTCCACAAAATAAGAACAGATGTCCTTTATGGACAATTCTGTATTTTGCCACAACAACTTTGCTTCTCTTCTACTTTTTTATTTAAAATTTATTTATATATGCATACAAGAACTGGGGTGTAAGCCGGGGTGGGGGAGGAGGGGAGGAGAGGATTCACCAGAGCAGAACAGGCAGAACTACTGAAATATACTGCTGAGGGGAGCAGCAGGTAAGACAAGAGAGGTCTGCTGCACTATGTGGGTTAGCTCCCTGGCTGTTCAGGGATCAAACTCCTGCTGTAGTGGCTGGCAGTACTTTTTTTTTTTTTTTTAAGATCTATTTATTTATACAAGCACTAGGTACAGTCAGAGGCACGGGAGGGTGAGAGAATTCACCAGAGCCAGAGCAGAGAGTAGAACAGGCAGAGTGACGAAGTACACTGCTGAGGGGAGCAGCGGGCGGCAGGAGAGGTCTGTGCGCCATGTGGGACCCTCGCCCAGTGGCCGGGGATCAGTGGGACCCTCGCCCAGTGGCCGGGGATCAAACCGGCGCTGCAGAGACTGCGGGCAGCTTCGCAACCCAGCGCTCAACCGCTGCACCACCCGGGAGGCCCCTGGCTGGCAGTACTTTGATAGTGCTGTCTTTAACCCCTGTGCCACCAGGGAGGCCCCGCTTCTCTTACACTTAAATGACTGACTTATTCCACTTTTGGTTGATGGTTTTTCTTTAAATATGATAAAATGTTTCATCCGATTATATTTGAGTCAGAAGTCACAAATCAAACTGCTTAATCAATAAAACTAATGTATTTGACATACATAACTGAACAATCTGGGCAAATACAGTGGCAATTGCAAAAGCAATTCCTAGAGGAAAGATGAACTTGGAGCAACTGAACAAAAAATAGGCCAAAATATTAACTTCAATCTGGACATCATACCTTACATAAAATTTAATTTAAAGTTGATCATAGGGGGCCTCCCCGGTGGCGCAGCGGTTGAGCGCTGGGTTGCGAAGCTGCCCGCAGCCTCTGTGGCGCCGGTTCGATCCCCGGCTGCTCCCCGGCCACAGGAGGAGGGTCCCACATGGCGCGCAGACCTCTCCTGCCGCCTGCTGCTCCCCTCAGCAGTGTACTTCGGTCCTTCTGCCTGCTCTGCTCCCTGCTCTGGCTCTGGTGAATTCTCTCACCCTCCCGCGCTTCTGACTGTACCCAGTGCATGTGTAAACAAAACAAACAAATAAATAAATAAATAAATAAAAACATGCCTCTGTTTAAAAAAAAAAATTTAAAAAAAAAAAAAAAAAAAAATAAAGTTGATCATAGGGCCTCCCTGGTAGCGCAGCAGTTGAGCGCTGGGTTGCGAAGCTGCCCACAGCCTCTGCAGCGCAGGTTCGATCCCCAGCTGCTCCCCGGCCACCGGAGGAGGGTCCCACATGGGCGCAGACCTCTCCTGCCGCCCGCTGCTCCCCTCAGCAGTGTACTTCGGTCCTTCTGTAACCCCCTCTCCCTGTCCTATAACACTTCTGCCTGCTCTGCTCCCCGCTCTGGCTCTGGTGAATTCTCCCACCCTCCCGCGCTTCTGACTGGTGCTTATATACATAAATAAAGAAATCTTTAAAAATAAATAAATAAAGTTGATCATAGATTTAAATGTAAAACTATAAAACTTTTAGAAGAAAACAGATGAGAAAATTATGAGGACCTAGGCTAAGGAACACAACTAATAAAAGAGAAAAAAATTATAAAAGGAGACCTTATCAAATTAAAACATTTTTCTCTGAAAAGTCATGTGGAACAACATATAATTGTAACAGGGTGGTCCCCAGGGAACCTCCCCCTTTCCTGGGGATCACCCTGTTACATAATGAGTGGAGAAAATAAACTAAGAGATCACCAAAAGTTATATTCAACCTATGAATTCAGGCAGTATTCAAATATTGTCCCTTTATTTTTTTATGGTTTTTAATTTTTTTTTTTTGTTTTGTACCTTTATTTTTACCAAGGCTGACACAACTGTGTTGCTTGAATCTGGAAACTGATGAACTCTCTTGAAGCTCTATAATAAGCAGAGAAGGGGAAGTAAAGAAAATCTCCTTATTTAACGAAAACTGTAGATTTTGACACACACTAAATTTGGTACACCAAACTGGAACCTCTGTGTAGTGACACATGGTTGTACTTAACTCTGTTTACACATTAAAGTCTATCTGTGCTTATTGTTTAAAATTACTGATGTCCAGTCGTGCCTCCTAGAGATTCTGATTTGTCATGCCTGGCATCTGTCTCTTGTTTTTGTTTTGCTTTGCTTTCACAGGTTCCTAAGTGATTCTAATGTGCAGTGGAGATGTATAGAACTATATATACATAAATTCAAGATGAGCAGAAGAGCCTCAAACAAAACTATTGTCCCATTGGCATGAAATATTGAACTTAGAATGAATCCCTTAGGGGATATCAGGGATAGATTTGCCAGAATGTCTGTTAAAATGTATCAAAAATGGCTAATCACATTATTTAGATCTCACCTTGGAAAATAGAAAACACACCTAAGAATGGTTGCAGGGTAAATATGTTTGCATGGAATTGGGGAGAGATTGATTTACATGTAGTAATTGTAGTCTTTTGGAGCAGGAAGGAAAACGGAGTACATTTTATCTATTTGAGGGGTTGGCAAACTTCATGACCTGCAAACTAAGAACTGTTTCTACATTTTCGAATGGTTGAAAGAACTACTCTTAATCACTTCTATCAAACACTGAATAGTTTTGGAAATTAGCTATTGTTGCAGACTTAGTAATGTTGTTTTAATAAATTCAACCTAAAATTGCAAGACGAAAGTCATTTAAATGCATGATCTTTATGCTGCAGTTTTGTGATTTCTATGACAACTAATGTCATTTGAATGATAAGGAATGTTAAATTATTTAATATACTTCCTGGACTATGAAAGTTAAAACAAGAAGCAAAATCACCATTCCACAGAAGTTTGCAATGGATATTTATTCTAAGCCCAAACTTCCATTCCAGCAGCATTATCAGACTTAAATGGAAGTGCAAAAGCAATTTCCATATTTCAAAATCCATTTTAGCTGTTCAATAGAAGAACTTGCACCTAACCTTCAACTGGAATTGATTAAGTTGCAATGTAATAGCAGACTAAACAGCAAATAAGGAGAAGAATTTATCACTATTTTAAAATTCCTTCTAAGTGTTGAATATGCTCCATGAAAATCATATGCTCCTGGATTAACACTAGTAGTTAGAAGTATCTATCTGTGTTAAAAGACATTTTCAGAGATAAAATATCATTACTGATCAGCATTTTCAATAGATGTTGAAGATGAGAATATAATTTTGTTTTTTTTTAAAGATTTATTTATTTATACATACAAGAGCTGGGGTATTAGGTCAGAGGTGTGGGGGTGGGAGGGTGAGAGGACCCACCAGAGACAGTGGGGAGCAGAACAGGTGATGTACTGAAATACACTGCTGAGGGGAGCAGCTGTCGAGACAGGAGAGGTCTGCTTCACCATGTGGTTTCTCCCTGGCTGGCGGGGGATCGAACTTGTGATACAGAGGCTGCAGATTGTTTCATAGTGCGGTGCTTAACCCCTTGTGCCACCAGGGAGGCCAAGAATATAATTTTGAATCCCAATTAAGCAAAAATTTTATTCCCCAAAACCAATTCTATTTTTTTATTAGTATACCTACATTACAAAAAATTGTTCTGAATTCTGTCATTAAAAATTTGTGGAGGGGGCCTCCCCGGTGGCGCAGCGGTTGAGCGCTGGGTTGCGAAGCTGCCCGTGGCCTCTGTGGCGCTGGTTCGATCCCCGGCTGCTCCCTGGCCACCGGAGGAGGGTCCCACATGGTGCGCAGACCTCTCCTGCCGCCCGCTGCTCCCCTCAGCAGTGTACTTCGCTCCTTCTGCCTGCTCTGCTCCCCGCTCTGGCTCTGGTGAATTCTCTCACCCTCCCGCGCTTCTGACTGTACCCAGTGCATGTATAAAAAAAAACAAACAAACAAACAAATAAATAAATAAAACATGCCTCTATTTAAAAAAAAAAAAAAAAAAAATTTGTGGAGGGCCTCCCCTGGTGGTGCAGTGGTTGAGCGCTGGGCTGTGAAGCTGCCCGCAGCCTCTGCAGCGCCGGTTCCATCCCTGGCCACCGGCCAGGGTTCCACATGACCTGCAGACCTCTCCTGCCGTGCCCACTGCTCCCCTCAGCAGTGTACTTCAGTCCTTCTGCCTGTTCTGCTCCCCCACTCTGGCTCTGGTGAATTCTCTCACCCTCCCATGCTTCTGACTGTACCCAGTGCTTGTATAAATAAATAAATCTTTAAAAAAAAATTTGTGGAAATATTCTTTCTTGTTATTATCATATAAACCCTTAAATAATGTCTTTGAATTTGCTTTTTGCCTGGAGAAGCCTAAACTATTTATTACCTGGTCCATTATGGAAAAAGTTTGCTTATCCCTGATCTATACCAAAGCAGTTGAAGAAAGGTTCCAGGAGGAAGTGATATCTAAGGTGTGATCTAAAGGATAATTTGAGTTATCCAAGGTAGACCGAGTACAGAGGAGGATGTTCCTGACAGATGGGAATGACATAACTGAATGACATGCCAGGAACTGGAAATAGTTCCTTATATAGTATGTAGGGGTGGAGTGGGAAATTTATCAAGAGTGGATGACAAGAGATAAGGCTGGGAGGTAGAATATGGCCAGTCCTGATGGACCTTATAAACTATTGTCAAGGACCAAAAAAATAAAATAAAAATTAAAAAAACTATTGTCAAGGGCCTCCTTGGTGGCCTAGGTATTAAGTCTCAGCACTATCACCACTATGGCCTGTGTTCAATCCCCGGCCAAGTAGCTAACCCACATGGTGCAGCAGACCTCTCCTGTCTCACTTGCTGCTCCCCTCAGCAGTGTATTTCAGTCGATCTGCCTGTTCTGTTCCCCACTCTGTCTCTGGTGAATCCTCTCACCACCACCTCCCCCATCTCTGGCCTACACCACAGTTCTTCTACACAATATAAATAAATATAATCTTTATCAATAAATAAACAAATTATTGTCAGGTTTGCAATTTATACTGAGGACCATGGCCAGATATACAAGATTTGGGGGATGAGAGACAGGAATGATAGCTATGATAATGGTTTGGGAAGTGGTAGGATAAAGGCCTAACTGATAAGGAAGATGCAGGGGTAAAAGTAGTAAGTCAGTGAAAATTGCAGGCTATGGAAATTCAAGTGTATGTCTGCTCCCCCAGCCTTCGAAGCAATAAATTGACAGAAAAAAAATGACAGAAACTAGCAAAATGAACATTTTCTCAGAACTCTGGATACTAATAAAAAATTTGTCACTGAGATAATGCTTCATTAACAAAATAAGTCAAATCTTGATAAAAGATTGTTACAGCTTTTTTTCTTATTTATTTATTTATGCATACAAGACCTGGGGTACAGGCCACAGGTGCAGGTGGTGAGAGGATTCACCAGAGTAAGGAGCAGAACAGGTGGATTGACTGAAATACGCTGCTGAGGGGAAGAGTGGGTGAGACAGGAGAGGTCTGCTGCGCCATGTGGGTTAGCTCCCCTCTGGCAGGGGATCAAACTCACTCAAGCTGCAGTGGTGGCTTCATAGTGCTGCATATTAACCCCTTGTGCCACCAGGAAGGCCCTGTTATGGTGTTTTAACTTACACTGGACTCATCCCTATACCTAAACCCAGCAGTAATCTTGAAGACAGCCTAAATTCCTGGTACAAGTACCAGAGTGAGTGGAGTACAATTTATGCTCAAAGAATTGTGGTTATGTTATAGGGCAGGGAGAGGGGCAGCCCAAACCCTGCAAACCTGCCTGTTCTAAATGGGTTCTGCCATCCGCCACATTAACACAAAACATAGGAGACTTTAATGGGAAGGAACTTTAATACAATTAGGAAACAATACAGGAAAGGCAAAGAATATAGTTTCTAAATCAAGCACCCAAAGTTACCCGTCCCCTCGTGGGTAAAACTCCATCCAAATGGGATTGGCCCAGAGCAAGGCCCCAAAGCCTGCCACAAATCTAAAGCATCTTCCACAGAAAAGGGTCAGAAACAACCAGACAAGCCCAGAAGGAAAAGAGCAAAATCAACATCAAGATAAAAGCTGCCATTGTCACCTCCCCACGGGTCTCACCCACATCTGTGTCACCCAGTCCACGACCAAAAGACAAGCGCAGTTTCTTCACGTGTCTCTAGGCTCCATGCGCCTCCTCCAGGTCTCCTTCTGGCTCCATCCTGCTCCTTCCTTCCTCAGTCTCCTCTGAAGCTTCTCCTCGCCCTGCTCAATTCCACCTTCCCTTGGGTGGGGCAGGGAACCTCCCCCTTTCCTGGGGACCACCCTGTTACAGTTATTTGTCTTGATCTGTCTTGGAAGGCCCCCAAATGAAAGATTTAAAGACTTGTTTTTATTTCACCTTACTGAGAACTCTCCTAATGCTGAGGCAGCTCCCCAGGAAGCATGGGGCAAGCAATAATAGTTGGAGGGAAAAAAAAAGCCTATTCAAAAAGTTAAAGTTCTGGAGGAAAGGATGGGAAATAAGCTTCCTAGTGGAATAAGGGCATTGAAAATTCCCAAATATACAGGGAATGTTTTGGATAAGTACATGTCCAGGACTGGGCATATGCTCAGGAAAGACCTAAAAAGACCCTAAACTCTCATCTCTGGTGGGCCCTCATGCTCTGCACAAGCAGGAATTGAAAGCTAAGGCAGAGTTGTAAACTGTCTGGCTGAGTGTTGGAGGCATGACCCAATGAAAGGGAACTGCTAAGAAAAAGAAATCTTTCCCTGTTAAAGAGTCATAGACCTAGAAATGTAAAGTAAATAATAAGTTTGCTTCCTTAATAAGCATATCTAAACAAGGCCTGGCAGCCTGCTAGGCTGATTGATCTCCCAAGCCCTCCGGGAAGATCTGTATCCTTCCCCTTTTCCTGTGTCAAGAATTTGTATGCTAACTAACCAACTTTATCAATGTAAAATGGTTGTGTATAAAAGAAACTCTTTGTCTCTAGACCAGTGCTCAGACCTTATGGGACTACTCAGGTCTGAGACCTCATGCATGAGTAATAAAGCTTTCCTGGCCTCACCATTCCTAAAAATACCGCTTATTCTTTCCCTTCCTGGGTAAAAGGCTAGAATTTATTTCTGCAACACCAGCACATACCCAAACACACACGTCCATCTATCTACAAAGACTGGGAGGGGGTTGTGTGTGTGTGTGTGTGTGTGTGTGTGTGTGTGTGTCTATTTTGTGCTGTGCTCTGGGCATTTAAGGAAATTTTTGTGAACTCACTAGTTGACCACTAAACTAACAGAGGCTTCAGTGAGTACACATGACAAAAAGTACAGACTTTACAAAATGTGTTGAGAACAGACACCAAATAAACCAACAACTACAGCAAGCAATAAATAAACTCCTGGGCCTCCCCTGGTGGCGCAGCAGTTGAGTGCTAGGCTGTGAAGATGCCCGCAGCTTCTGCAGTGCTGGTTTGATCCCTGGCCACAGGGTGAGGGTCCCACATGGCGTGCAGACCTCTCCTGCCACCCGCTGCTCCCCTCAGCAGTGTACTTTGTCACTCTGTTCTGCTCTCTGCTCTGGCTCTGGTGAATTCTCTCACCCTCCCAAGCTTCTGAGTGTACCCAGTGCTTGTATAAATAAATAAATAAATAAAACTCCTAAGTAGGGAACAGAATCTGATTTGTGTGGTTCCACAGAATGGGAGAAAAGTTTGCGAATAATTTATCTAATAAGGGATTAATATCCAGTATATAGAGAACTTCTGCAATTCAACAACAGAAAGCAAACAAGCTGGTTTAAAAACAGGTAATGGATAGAAACAGTGCTGGCACAAGTGAGAACCGGGTGGGCACTAGATAATTCTGTACCTTGCTGAGGTAAAATAGTTAAATATGGACAAAGGAAACCTAGAAGCTGAGAGGCAAAATGTGATCGCTTGCATTTTTTGTGCAAATTTGCCGGGAGGAGCACAAGAAGCACCCAGAAGCTTCAGTCAACTTCTCAGAGTTTTCTTTTTCTTTTTTTTTTTTAAAGATTTCTTTTATTCATGTATAGAAGAACTGGGGTACAGACCAGAGGTGTGGAGGATGAGAGGATTCACCAGAGACAGAGTGAGGAACAGAATAGGCAGATTGACTGAAACACACTGCTGAGGGGAACAGCTGCGCCATGCGGGTAGCTCCCTGGCCAGGGATGGAACTCGTGGTGCAGTGGCTGCAGATAGCTTCATAGTTTGCATCTTAACCCTTTGCACCACCACGGAGGCCCAGCTTCTCAGAGTTTTCTAAGTGCTCAGAGAGGTAGAAAAGTATGCCTGCTAGGGCCTCCCCGGTGGCTCAGCGGTTGAGCGCTGGGTTGCAAAGCTGCCTGCGGCCTCTACGGCGCCGGTTCAATCCCCGGCTGCTCCCCCGCCACTGGAGGAGGGTCCCTCATGGTGCGCAGACCTCTCCTGCCGCCCGCTGCTGCCCTCAGCAGTGTACTTCGGTCCTTCTGCCTGCTCTGCTCCCCGCTCTGGCTCTGGTGAATTCTCTCACCCTCCCGCGCTTCTGACTGTACCCAGTGCTTGTATAAGCAAAAAAAAAAAAAAAACCAAACAAACAAATAAAAATAAATAAATAAATAAAAAACATGCCTCTATAAAAAAAAAAAAAAAAAAGTATGCCTGCTAAAGAGAAAGTTTAAAGCAATGGCAAAGGTGGATGAGGCCCATTAAAGAGACATGAATAGTTATATCCCCCCTAAAGGGGAAACAAAATAGTTCAAGGACCCCTCCCAATAGACCCAAGAGGACTCCTTTGTTTTTTTTCTTGTTTTGTTCTGAGCATGGCCCCCAATCAAGAAAAACATCCTGTCCATTGGTGATGTGGCAAAGACCTGGGAGAGCTGTGGAGTTACACTGCTGCAATGACAAGCAGCCTTATGAAAAGATGGCTGCTAAGCTGAAGGAAAAATACAAAAAGGATATTGCTGAATATCAAGCACAGCACAAATTAGTTATATATGGGAATGGAAGTTTTTCATCTTCAGCGTTTGTTCTGTTAACTGAATACCACTCTGTAATTGAAAACAAAACAAAGCAAAGTTGCAGATGTTTTGTTGACATTCTGAATTATTCTAAGTAAATACATTTTTTTATGAAAGAAATAAAAGTGGATTAAGGAGCTTAATAACCATTTTTCTAAAGAACATATGTAATCAATAAACACCTGAAAAGATACTCAAAATCACTAATCAGGACCTCCCCGGTGGCACAGCAGTTGAGCAATGGGTTGTGAAGCTGCCCTCAGCCTCTGCAGCGCCAGTTCGATCTCCAGCCACCAGGTGAAGGTCCCACATGGCGCACAGACCTCTCCTGCCACCCACTGCTCCCCTCAGCAGTGTATTTTGTCAGTCTGTCTGTTCTGCTCCGTACTCTGGCTCTGGTGAGTACACGCTTCTGACTGTACCCAGTGCTTGCATAAATAAATAATTAAATAAATAAATCTTTTAAAAAAAATCACTAATCATTACTAAAATACAAATCAAAGTCATTAGATACCACCTCACATCCATTGGAGTGGCAGTAAGTAAAAAAACAAAAACAGAAAACAAGTATTGGTGAGGATGTCGAGAAATTGAGCCCTTGTGACTGTTGATGGAAATGTAAAATGGTACAGCTGCCAATGAAAACAGTTTGCAGAGTTCTCAAAAAAATTAAAAATATAATAATCATATGATCCATCAGCCCTACTTCTGGGGCTCCAAAAATAGTTGAAAGCAGTATCTCAAAGAGATACTTGTACGCAATTGTTCAAAACAGCCTTATTCACAATACCTAAGAGGTGGAAGCAAGCCAAGTATCCACTGATAGAGGAATTGACAAATAGAATGTGTTACATACATACATTGGAATGTTATTCATCCTTAAAAGAAATAAATCTGGGCCTCCCCGGTGGCACAGCAGTTGAGCACTGGGTTGTGAAGCTGCTCTCAGACTCTGCAGCGCCAGTTCGATCCCCAGCCACCAGGTGAGGGTCCCACATGGCACACAGACCTCACCTGCCGTGCCCACTGCTCCCCTCAGCAGTGTACTTCATCAGTCTGCCTGCTCTGCTCTCCACTCTGACTCTGGTAAATTTTCTCGCCCTCCTGTGCTTCTGACTGTACCCAGTGCTTGTATAAATAAATAAATAAATAAATAAATAAATAAATAAATAAATAAATAAATAAATGAAATAAAGAAATCTGAAATATGCTACAATATGAATGACTCTTGAGGATATTACACTGTGTGAAATAAGCTAGTCACAAAAAGACAAATCTGTACGAATACACTTAAGTACCTAGAATTGTCAAATTCTTGGAGACAGAAAGTAGAATTGTGGGAAGGGGAGATATTATTTAATGGGTACAGACATTCAGTTTTGCAAGCTGTAAAGAGAGATGAATGATTCGATGAATGTACAGATGAAGCTTAATAAGATGGTATATTTTCAGTATTTTACCACAATAAAAAAGTGGAAAGATTTCTGTAAAAAAAGAAATGAGCTACCAAGCCATAAAAAGACATGGAGTAACCTTCAAAGCATATTGCTAAGTGAATCAAACCAGTCTGAAAAGCTTATATACTGTGTAATTTCAGCTACATGATAGTCTGAAAAAGGCGAAACTATGGAAATAGTAAAAAATGGTTCAGTGGTTTCCGGGGTTTTATGGGGGAAGGAATGATAGAGAAATATGTGGAGCACAGGGCTTTTTAGTATACTGTAATGGTGCACACATAACATTATACACTTGTGGAGAGCATTAGAACTGTATGACACAAAAGGTAGGCTCTAATGTATACATCATATTTGGTTGCTAATGATGTATGAATGTTGATTAATAAGTTGTAACAAATGTAGCCCACTTATGCAAGATAATAATGGGGAAATTGGGAGGTAGAGGGAACATATGAGAAGAGTATTTTCTGTCATGGGGGGAGAATATGGCGTATGCCAGAGACACGGGGCTGAAAGAATTCACCAGATCAAGAACAAAATAGGTGGGCTTATTGAAATACACTGCTAAGAGCAATGGACTAGACAAGAGGGGCCTGAGAGACAGAGTGAGGTTTTACTTCAGGCATTAATGACAGGTTAGGATGACTAGACTTGGGTGTGTCCTGACTGACAAGGGATCATCAGCTCTTGGGATCATCAGCTTAATGTCCAGGCTCCCAGGGCAGCCCCTTGTACCACCAGGGAGGCCCTAGACTTTGTATTTTTTTTTTAGATTTTTTAATTTTAATTTATTTATACAAGCACTAGGGTACAGGCCAGAGGCGCCGGAGGGTGAGAGAATCCATCAGAGACACAGCAGGGAGCAGAACAGGCAGAAGGACAGAAATACACTGCTGAGAGGAGCAGTGACGAGACAGGAGAGGTCTGCTGGGCCATGTGGGACCCTCTCCAGCTGGCCGGGAATCGAACCGTCGCCACGGAGGCTGTGGACAGCTCACAGTGCTGTGCTCAACCCGCTGTGCCACCAGGGAGGCCCTAGACTTTGTATTTTATAGCAGGTTTTGGTTTACAGAAAAATTGAGTGGAAAGTGTCACGATATTGGTACTACATTTAAAAACTAAGTCCCCGGTGGCGCAGCGGTTGAGCGCTGGGTTGCGAAGCTGCGCGCGGCCTCTGTGGCGCCGGTTCGATCCCCAGCTGCTCCCCGGACACCGGAGGAGGGTCCCACATGGCGCGCAGACCTCTCCTGCCGCCCGCTGCTCCCCTCAGCAGTGTACTTCGGTCCTTCTGCCTGCTCTGCTCCCCGCTCTGGCTCTGGTGAATTCTCTCACCCTCCCGCGCTTCTGACTGTACCCAGTGCATGTATAAACAAAACAAACAAACAAACCAGCAAACAAATAAATAAAAAGCATGCCTCTATTAAAAAAAAAAAAAGGGCCTCCCTGGTGGCGCAGCGGTTGCGCGCTGGGTTGCGAAGCTGCCCGCGGCCTCCGCGGCGCCGGTTCGATCCCCGGCTGCTCCCCGGCCACCAGAGGAGGGTCCCGCATGGCGCGCAGACCTCTCCTGCCGCCCGCTGCTCCCCTCAGCAGTGCACTTCAGTCCTTCTGCCTGCTCTGCTCCCTGCTCTGGCTCTGGTGAATTCTCTCACCCTCCCGCGCTTCTGACTGTACCCAGTGCTTGCATAAATAAATAAAAAAAAAAAAAAGGTTGTCTTTAATAAAAAATAAAAACTAAGTCCCTGTTCCTTGCCCAGCAGTTTTTTTTCTATAAACCAAAAACTGGAATGGAAACTAGGAATGGAAGCTATTTCTTTAACTTGAAGATGATCAATGAAAAACCGTAGGGCTTATCTTAGTGAAAGTACTCAGTAGCTGGACATAAGAGAATTCAAGAGATCTAGACTGTAAATATAAATCTGGCAATAGCTGGTTATTGAAGTCCTGAGGGTGGATGAATCAGCTGGAGAATCACTTAGAGTAAAAAAGGAAAGCCTGGGATGGGACCCTGAGGAAGACCAACATTTTAAGACCTGAGCAGAAAAAGAAGATGGTCCTAAGGAGATTGAGATTGAGGAGTGGTGTAGTGGTAGTAGTAAGAGTTCAGAATATGAAAGCCAAGGGAAGAGGATTCACCTTGGTTCTGATCAGAAGTGTTTCTAGGAGCATAAAATAAGTTGTAGGAAGATATCTCCATATGGGAAGTCAGGGAAATAAAAATTAAACTAAATTCTGGCCTCCCTGGTGGCTCAAGGGGTTAAGTCTCAGCACAATGAAGCTATGGGCAGCCACTGCAGGATGAGTTTGGTCCTGCCAGGGTACTGACCCACATGGGCAGCAGACCTCCCACTGCTCCCCTCAGCAGTGTATTTCAGTAGATGCACCTGTTCTGCTCCCTACTCTGTCTCTGGTGAATCCTCTCTCCTCCCCTCCCCCCCCAGCACCTCTGGCCTAGACCCCAGCTCTTGTATGTATAAACAAAATAAATATTTAACAAAATATATAAAGGATAATAAAAACCAAAAAATCCAGTAAACCTTTGATTGAACTTATGAAGTAGAACATTAACAAACCAATAAAGGCTACCCATGTGCATTTTTCCAGTCTCCTCCTCTTTGTTCCCTCTATGAGGGAAATAGTAACTTTAAATGGTAACCACTACTCTATTTTTTTCTACTAATTATTATGTTGTTATGATGGTGCACAGGTGCATTGGTGAAGGAAATTCTATGGGGACTACACCTGAGGGGGGAGAGAAGCAAATATCCTTTAAAAATGAACAATGATGTAGAAAAATAAATTAAAAAAAATTTAGAAAAGAAAGTAAAAATACACGTTTACCTCCATACATGTTTTTTTTTTTTTTTAAAAAAAAGATTTATTTATTTATGCATAAAAAAACTGGGATGTAGGCGAGCATTGTGTGGGTGAGAGGATTTACCAGACACAGAGTGGGGAGCAGAACAGGGGGATCTGGGCCTCCCCGGTGGCGCAGCGGTTGAGCGCTGGGTTGCGAAGCTGCCCACAGCCTCTGCAGCACTGGTTCGATTCCAGGCTGCTTCCCAGCCACCAGAGGAGGGTCCCACATGGCATGCAGACCTCTCCTACCCCCCTCCCACCCGCTGCTCCCCTCAGCAGTGTACCTCAGTCCCTCTGCCTGGTCTGCTCCCCGCTCTGGCTCTGGTGAATTCTCTCATCCTCCCGTGCTTCTGACTGTACCCAGTGCTTGTATAAATAAATCTTTAAAAAAAAAAAAAAAAGAACAGGGGGATCTACTGAAATACACTGCTGAGGGGAGCATCAGGAGAGACAAGAGAGGTCTGCTGTGCCATGTGGGTTAGTTCCCTGGCAGAGAACTCATGCTGCAGTGGCTGGTGGTAGCTTGATAGTGCTGACACTTAACCCCTTGCTACACCAGGGAGGCCCCAATATGTTTCTTTAAACAATAGATCCTTAATTAGATCAATGTATGATCTTTATAATAAGGGCATCATATTATATACAGATTTCTCACTTGCCTTTTTCACACTATCTTGTGTGTAAATATAGTTTATTTATAGAGGCATGTTTTTTTTAATTTATTATTTTTTTTGTTTATACATGCACAAGCGCGGGAGGGTGAGAGAATTCACCAGAGCCAGAGCGGGGAGCAGAGCAGGCAGAAGGACCGAAGTACACTGCTGAGGGGAGCAGCGGGCGGCAGGAGAGGTCCGCATGTGGGACCCTCCTCCGGTGGTAGGGGAGCAGCCGGGGATCGAACCGGCACCGCAGAGGCCGCGGGCAGCTTCGCAACCCAACGCTCAACCGCTGCGCCACCGGGGAGGCCCTAGTTTATTTATTCTACTTCTATAAACTTCCTTAGTGACTTTTTGAAAATGTTTATCTGTTTTCTTGTCAGATATTTGAGTAGTTTGCAGTATTTTTTCCCTTTATGAACAATGGTGTCATGCCAAGTATTCTGGTGCATATATTTAAAGCTTTCCCCATAAGCAGTTCCACTACTATGGGTCTGGGGAAAGCACATACTTCATTTCTCTAGATTATGCCAAAATGATTGTACCAATATACACTTCCACCAGTACTGGCTAAGTGTCCCTGGTTTTCTATATCCTTGTATTATCAGACACCTTAATTTTTACCAATGAAATGGCTTTAAGGTGATATCTTACTACGTTATTAATATTTATGTGATTACTAATGAAGGGTAATTTATTTTTTTATATTTTGTTCATTTTTTTTTCCTCTGAAGTCCTGGTTAAAACATAACTTGGGATTTTTCCTTCTGGAAGCCTCCCATGACTTCCTCAGATACCCAGGCTAGATTAAATGTGGCTACCCATCGTTTGCACTTTTCTATTATTATTTTTAAAAAGATTTATTTATTTATTCATACAAGAGCTGGGGCACAGGCCAGAGACGTGGGGGCGGGGGTGAGAGGATTCACCAGAGACAGAGTGGGGAACACACCAGGCAGATTGAAATACACCGCTGAGGGGAGAAGCAGGCGAATCAGGAGAGGTCTGCTGCGCCATGTGGGTTGTTCCCTGGCCGGGGATTGAACTCGTGGGACAGTGGCTGCGGATAGCTTCATAGGTTGCGTCTCAACCCACTGCGCCACCAGGGAGGCCCCGCATGTTTCTATTATTACGTTTCGACAAATTCCATTTTTCAAGGTTACCTGAGAATTTCTTTACTACTCAAAGCATAGTCGGGCCTCCCCGGTGGCGCAGCGGTTGAGCGCTGGGTTGTGAAGCTGCCCGCGGCCTCTGTTCGATCCCCGGCTGCTCCCCGGCCACCGGAGGAGGGTCCCACATGGCGCGCAGACCTCTCCTGCCGCCTGCTGCCCCCTCAGCAGTGTACTTCGGTCCTTCTGCCTGCTCTGCTCCCCACTCTGGCTCTGGTGAATTCTCTCACCCTCCCGCGCTTCTGACTGTACCCAGTGCATGTACAAACAAACAAACAAATAAATAAATAGAGCATGCCTCTAAAAAAAAAAAAAAAACATAGTCATCACTTTACATGGCAAATTCCCCTTTTCAATTCTATTTCTTTTGCACCCAATATTATAACCCTTGACCCTTGAATAACATGGGTTTGATATGTGGAGGAACACTTGTTAGCAGAAACTTTTTTTTTTTTTTTGTGGGACCCTCGCTGGCGGCCAGGGAACGAACCGCCTCGCAGCCCAGTGCTCAACCGCTGCGCCACCAGGGGAGGCCCAGCAGAAACTTTTTATCTGCGGATTTTTTTTTAAACCTGCGAGTTCCACCTTCAGTCAATCAATTGTAGATGTTGGCTGTCATTGCAGGTAAATGGCTTGGCCTAGCCTCCCAAAGTGATATACAAGTCTATTATTTAGGGCTTTTTCTGAAGGGATAAAAAAACGCAATACAAACTTACTACGAAAAGGACCTCATCAGCTGATAACACAGAAAAACCCAGAAGAATGGCTGAATCCATGTTCTGAAATGATATTGTCAAAAACATCTTCTAGCCACCTCTTTGGTCCCATCAGCAATCAGAAACTCTTTCTGTGCGTGTAAATTTGCAGTTAAAAAAAAAACTATTACTGCTTTAGTTAGTCTAAAGTACATCTCTTGGTATAAAGCACAGTTTATAGGGAAAGATGGGTGCTTGGGGTTTCTACGGAGGTGCTGGGTGGAGCCCCATCTTCAGTCTATCGAACCCCAACCACTGGGCTAGGTAGGTTCTGATTCCCGAAACACAAACTACAAAAAGTGAGAAATCCTAAAAGAGCCCTCGCGCCACGACTGTAGCCGGAACCTTGACCTCAAGATGGCGTCGCGTAGTCATAAGATTAACTCGGATCCAATCAAAAATGGCAGGGTGGGTCGTAATTTGCAGCTCAAGCCTTTCTAGTCCCCACTAGGCGCTTCTTCTCTATGGTTATTCGCCGTAGCGTGGTGATTCCGAGCCAACAGTGAAGACTATCTAGCTTCGTTCTTCTCTATGATTCTTCTCTCCACACCCCCGGCCGCAGTGCACGCCGGGCAAGAGGAAGCCCTCCAGAAGCTCCCCGCGCTGCGCGGCTGTGTTTGCGGCCTGTGCGAGTAGGCGCTGCGCGGAGCCCGTCTCCCGGACGAGCGGCGCGCAGAAACCTCGAGCCGGTGGAGCCCACTCGTAACCTGAAGCTCAGAAGGCCGCGAAGACAGTGCTGTTTCCTCAGCGGCGGGTGAGTTCACGCCACAGAACGCGTGTGGAAACGAGGAGACCGGGTACCCCAGCTGGGGGAGGAGGGAAAACCGGGGAAGCTGCTAAAGGGCCGGGGCGGGGTAGGGGTAAGGAGGGGGGGTTATATGGGGGAGGGGACGGGCACGAGGCTTGGGTTTCTCCACCTCTCCAAGGCCTCAAAAACCAGTGGGCCCAGCAAGAACCCGTGAAGGCCGGACCTGCTGCCATAGCTTTCCTCCTCGCTTTGTCGCCCGCTTTCCCTTCCCTTCCACCGTCCGCCAGAGTGAATCTCCTTGCCTCCCTTTGGGCTCCACGTTTGCCCACAAAACGATCGGTCGGCCCCCGGGGATCCTTTCCCTGGGTCCCCTTTCTGACCCGAGCCTCCGGAACCTTACGGTAGATTTTCGGGGCCTAGGACACACTAGCCTCAGACTCTGCCTAGAAGCCAGACAGCACCCACCCAGAGCGAGGTGCTGGCCTTCAACGGATTCCTTTCCCTTCCTCTTGGGTCATCTGGAGCCCGCCACCGAGTGAACTGGGCCCCACCCACCCTTAATTAGCTAATGCCCATCTTTTTAGCATTCTCCTGGTTTGCTTGTCTGAAGTTGTGATGACTATTGTAGTCTTGCCCCTTTCCTCCAATGGAGGTTGCAGTAAATTGTTTGTCCATTCATTCCAGGCTATTAGCAAGCCCTGTATTAAAATGAGTGCTTTCTCACCCTTCTTGGTCTTAGTTTTACTTTTGAAATAGATTTTTTAAGCTAGATGTAGGACTATTACTTTTGAAGTTACGTAATACGGATTTATATTTCCTTAGAAATGCCATTTTGATACTGGACAGAAAGGAGCAGACCCAAAGGAGGGACTTGATTTTTCTTGCCCCAGTACTGTGCATAAGATAGTTGGCAGTGGTGCATAAAGTTTTTACACGGTCTTCTGAGCTTTAGTTCTTAAAAGATTATTTCCCCAAACATTCAGAAGCTGGAAAAGCATTCCATTGGCCATCAGTTCCTCATGATTCCTAGCTTTTCTTATGTAGAATGAGTATTGTAATAGTACCCACTAATTCAGTTTGTTGGGGTTCAGGATTGGGAAAAACGTATGTGAAAAATTTGATTGCAGTACTCAAGTAACTTTGTGTTCAAGCCATATTAACTGATATTATTTGTTATATAAGCTTTTTCAATGAAATACAACTCTGAGTCTTAACATTTCTTCCAGCTACCCTGAATAGACTATAAATAAAGTCAAAGTCAACTCTTAATAAGTTTTTCATTGATATGTTATTACTAGAAAGAGGCCTTATAATGCAGTGAAAAAAGGATAGTGGGGACATTGGAGCCCCCACCCATTTATTATGTTCCCTTGGACCAGTTAGCGTCTTCATCTCTAAAAGGAGACTATATCTACACCAGGTAATTTGGGAGATTAAGTGAGTAATGTATTTTGAAGACTGTTGTAAACAAAAGTAAATATGTTAGTTGATATTTTAATTAAATAATTCCTCACCTATGAGTTACCAGATTCCCTTTTTTGATCTCCAGAGTGGGGTTTTCTCCCCTTTTTTGTAAGGTACTAAAATATTTTTAGGGGAAAAAGTCTTAATTGTCCCACTGCTGCATATAAATAAGCACCATATATTAATGATTTCAACTAAGTTTTTTTGTTTCAACTAAGCTTTTTATTTTATTTTTTCCTCCTTTGTGTTAAGGTTCCAAATACATTTTTAAATAAAAGTGATTCCATTTAAGATTGGATAGTTACTTCAGATTTAATTTAAGTTTGGGATTTTCGAGTTGCGTTTTTGGCTACAAGTTACCCACATACTTTCCTCATTTACACATGATTTAGGAAAAAAATTATATTGACTGTTTTATAACTTTGGAAATGAGTAGTTGCTGAATCTTTTTTGTTGTTGTTGTTGGTGCCAAAACCCTGGAGCCAACTGTATCACTTAATATCTTGCAAAAACATTCCGTGTATTTTGTAATCTTTCACTAAAAAGTCTTTTCTGACACTTCCAATGCCATTCGTAAGAGAGGATTCTGACTGTTTCCTTGGGATTTCAATAACTTTTTCCTTATCTTTTTTTTTTTTTTTTTTTAATTTTGAACCTTCAGAAAATAAAAACAACATGTTTCTGTTAGCCAGAATTGTTGTTATTGCTTAATTTTTAAAAAAAAATTATTTATACAAGCACTGGGTACAGTCAGAAGCACGGGTAGGGGGGTCAGCAGGGGGTGAGAGAATTCACCAGAGCCAGAGCCTGGAACAGAGCAGGCAGACTGATGAGATACACTGCTGAGGGGAGCAGCAGGCAGGGCAGGAGAGGTCTGCACGCCATGTGCGACCCTCGCCTACAGCCAGGGATGGAACCGGCGCTGCAGAGGCTGCAGGCAGCTTCGCAGCCCAGTGCTTAACCGCTGCGCCACCAGGGGAGGCCCTTATTGCTTAATTTTTTACATTTTTGACATAAATTCAAACTTAAACATTGCAAGATTCTCATATCTTTTACCCAGGTCCCCCAGATGTTAACATTTTACCAATTTGGTTTCTTCTGAAATATTTTGCTAGTAAATTGCAGAGATGATATCCCTTCACACAAGAACATTTCATTATTTAAAAACTGAAAAGATTAAAGTCAAGAAATCAGCTAATACAGTTTTATTTAATCTGCAGGTCTTAGTTGGATTTTGGATTTTGCCTGAAATTGCCCTGTCTTGGGTAATTCTTTTTATTTCTCAGTGAAAATATTTTTTTTATTATTCAGTATTTTATTTTTTTAATTTTTATTTTTTTAAAGATTTATTTTTTATTTATACAATAGCAGGGGTACAGGCCAGAGGTACGGGAGGGTGAGAGGATCCACCAGAGACAGAGCGGGGAGCAGAACAGGCAGACTGACCAAAAGCATTGCTGAGGACAGGAGAGGTCTGCTGCGCCATGTGGGTTTCTCCCAGGGTGGCCCGCACTGCAGAGGCTGTGGGCAGCTTCACAGTGCTGCGCCCAACCCACTGCACCGCTGGGGAGGCCTATTCAGTATTTTATTTTATATCCTTTTTTTTTTAAAGATTTATTTATACAAGCACTGGGTACAGTCAGAAGCGCGGGAGAGTGAGAGAATTCACCAGAGCCAGAGAGGGGAGTAGAGCAGGCAGAAGGACTGAAGTACACTGCTGAGGGGAGCAGCAGGCAGCAGGAGAGGTCTGCGCACCATGCGGGACCCTCCTCTGCTGGCCGGGGAGGAGCCGGGGATCGAACCAGCGCAGCAGAAGCTGCGGGCAGCTTCGCAACCCAGCGCTTAACTGCTGTGCCACCAGGGAGACCCGTATTCAGTATTTTAAAGCAGCCTAATTAAAGTATAATTTATATATAAAATTCATCTATAAATGCCAGCTCAGTGATTTTTAGTAAATGTACAGTTACACAACCCTTACCCAAAAGGATCCCTCTTTCCTGTTTGCAAGACCCACTACACCTCCAACAAACCACCAATCTTTGTACATAGCATTGTTTTTTAATCACTGAAAATTATTTTTTAAAAAAGAAACTCATGAAACGATCAACTCCCTTTTAGGAGGCTCAAAACACTTGAATAATTTCATACCTCTGGAAAACTTTCTTGTTAAACTTCTCATTAATTAAATGTGGTCTGTTCGTTATACATTGAGGAGTTTTTCTTAGGAAAGTTTGAAGACTCCAGTTCTGTGGGAATTCAGTTGAGAAATCATGCTTTACTTAATGGGGGCAGTGGTGTCAGTACAGTATAACAGCTGTAAGCAACAGGTATCTCAGTACTATGGTAAAAATCATGTATTGATGTAGAGCCATTGGACTTTGAAACTTTATGTAATAACTTAAAATTTGCTCTTTCAAGACTAATAAAAATAATACCTAATAAGAACCTGGTACAAAATTGTAGCTAGGTAATGAATTAATGAAAAAGATGTACGAGTATTTGCTGAGGGAATATCTTGTTTGCCTCTTATCATTTCATAAATTTGGCACACATTGCCCTGATGGGGTCAGCCTATAAATCTATCTTTGGTGAAATGTTTTGTTTCTGTCGGGATAAATTCTGCAGTGGAAAAATGCCTATAAGCAGTAATGGTGTTCTTGGGAGGACACTAAATATGGATGATGTAAGAGTAAGGGGAAAAGTTGAGAAAGGCAGAATTCATGCGTATTTGAGTAGCAGAGATACATTATTTAGAAATGTTTGTTTTCACTTTTTTGGACTGCATCTTTTGAGATAAAATACATATTTAATAAAGTGTATCCATTGTCGTTTCAGTGAGTTTTGCCAAACCTGTGTGACCAGTGACACACTAGAGAGAGGTTATACTTCTGTTATAGGTGCTTGTTTTTGTTATTTTGGGCCATAAAGTGTCATACTTAAATTAGGTTAAAAATTCTCTGAACCTTCTAAAGTAAAGCACTATTAAAATCATTTCTGTGCTAGTAAAATAGCTTCTGTGTCTCTTTTATAACTCATATACAACCCCTTAGCAATTGACTGCCTTCAAAGGCTATCTAGGATCCAACAGCTGGTTACCACTTTTGCCACTACCATCTGTTTCAGGTCACCCTCTCTTGTCTGGATTATTACAGTAGTCTCTTGATTCTGTCCTTGTTCTCCAGTCTTACCTTAACACACTGGCCAGTGATGCTGTTAAAATGTAAGTCAAGTCAGAGCCTTTCACATATATTCTGTTTCATTCAGAGTAAAAATTGAACCTTTACAGTGGCCTATAAAGCCCTACAGTGTCTCAACCCCCTTGACCTTTAAGCAGAGCTTACTCTGCTCCAGCTGTTGGCCTTGGTGTTTCTGCCACAGATACTCCATGCACACACCTCAGGATCTTTGTATTTGCTGTTTCCTTTCCTTGGAACATGCTTGCCCTCAGATACGAATAGGGCTTCCTGCCTCAATCTCTTTTAAATCTTTGTTCAAATTGAGGCCTGACTGGGCAGCAGTATTCAAAATGCAGCATTCTTTTGCTCGCTTACCTACTTCATTTTACAAAGTACCTACCAATTTGAGTATCTGACAATTTATTTTAAAAGAGTACAATTTATCAATTGTAGATAAAAACTGATAAGCTTTGTGGTTGTAAGTTTATTCTCATCATTTTTACATGTTAAAAGGTAGAAACTTATTTTATGTTGAACTAAGGGATAGATACTCTGATTTTAGGATAAGATTGGAGGTTTAGTGTTTATCAAAGGTCACCAAAAATGTTTGTTTTCTGAATTTCTGTAGGAAGGGACCATTATCTTAAGAGGTTAAAAGAATATTCATAAAAATCAGTCCAATACCTGTGGTGTTTTCACCATCACCTTTGAAGTTAAGCCTATGAATAAACAAGTTTTAAACAGTTCCAAATAAAAAGGAAATATTTCATAGAAAAATTAGGAGTGGGATGGGTATACTGATACAAACTTAAAGTAAAAAAATTTTGTTAATGCTAATGAGTGAGCTGTACATTTGAAAATCATGCAATAAAGTTTAAACACCAAGAACATAGAGTTTTTAAAAATTAATACTTTTGATACTTGCAGATAAGTGATTCTAAAGATGAATTTGTGGCACAATATTTGTATCCATCATGAGGCTAGGGGTCATTGCTAGCATAATACTGACACGTGGTGGTTTCTTAATAAATGTGTTTAATGAGGTCCTCAGTTTATGTGTTTACTGATTCATTCATTGATTAATTTATTTATTCAACAGGTATTAATAACGAACTGCCTTCCTAAGAAAGTGCTGATATAGAATATTATAATGATAATACAAGAACTTCTGTAAGTAGGACAGTAGCCCTCTATGTTTTTAAAGGGAGATATACTCCTGCCCCCTTCCATATGTAATTTTTTTCTTTTGGGGCAAACAATATTACATAAAGATTATTTAAATTTCAACACAATTTTAATCTTAAATTAGTTGCATTTTTCTTTTTTAATTTGTACTGATACCTACCTAATATTTTAAAGTATTTCCACTATTTTATTTGCTAAGTATATAAAATCATCCTGGGATTTACTTTACCTGTTAAGTTTTCTAAATATTTTCATTATACTGTGTTTTCTGAAATTGAAGTTTAGACTATAGAATACTGTGTTATCTTAATTTAATAAGTCAAGATAGCATTATGAGGAGAAATAGCTGTGAGCATGAAGAATGTACTTTCCTAAGACTTAAGACTAAGGAAATGTCTAATAAACAGGTGAAAGGATACTCAACCTCATTAGTGATTAGGGAAATACAAATTGAAACAGAGAGTATTTTTTTTGCATACCAGATTATTAGAAACACCAGCAATGATGAAAATAGGAGGAATATACAATACACTGATGGTGAGAATAGAAATTGTGTACTAGTTTTGGAGGATGATTAAGAGACAAAGTGTAGATGCATAGAGTACTAGTATTTATTATACAATTATTTGTATAGGTAAATGGGGGTATATTTCCAGTATATCTGAGAAAGTTTAATGTTTTGTAAGAGCTAAAATGTGTTGCCAGTCATCAGTGTTGGTTGAATAATTATGGTATATGTCTATATTATAATAGTTTACTGCACTATGGAGAATGGAATAAAACTATGAACTTACATGGAGAGCTATTTATGATAATGAGGAAGAAAATGCACATAACAATATAGTATGATTATATTGTTTACAGAAAAACAAAAGTTTATATATTAGCTTGTATATAGAAAGATATTTAGAAGAATACAGCGATATATACCAAACTGTTGGGATTAGGGGGCGAGGAAATGGAAGACATGCACTTTTTATCTTCTCTTCTGAAGGGTGAGTAAAACAATGTACAAAACATGAAAAAGCAAATAGACAAGCATATTTTAAAGACGTTTAACTCTGGACTCTTTCTGTTATAACACCTATTGGGGGAGGTTTTTTTTAGTGTATTACAGAAATACCTTCTGTTTAACAGATTTTTAGTGGCATCACTGGTATGGGATGAACCTACTTATTTTGGCTGATTTTTAAAATTGGAGCACAGAATCCTAGAACATTCTAACATTTGTCTACTTTTTCCAGTGGGGCAGAAAAGTCTTAGGTACTTTTGTTCACAAGACAGAATTAAGTTTAAGTAATAATGCCAGAAACTAAATGAAACGCAGTTCATAGTGTTCTTGTATTTTTAAAAATCAAGTTTTAACATCTGATTCTTGAAGTTCACTCAAGTGTGGCTAAGAGGTTTGCTTTTAAGTTAAAGAAAAATTATGGTTTTTTTTCTCATTGTCACAAATTGTATGTTCTCTTTATATTTGAGTGGTTACTATGTGACCTGATACATGGTTCCCCCCTTTCAGGTTTGTAGTTCACTGACACATTCATTTGTCCTTGAGGAACTCACCAACACTGAATCAACAAATACTTTGTAACTTTGTAAACTTAGTTTTCAGAGTGCTGAGTGTGTAAAAAAATGAATGCATCAGAATACTTTAAAAATAAATAAATAAAAACTGTTCTATACCTTCCTGGATTCTGAGTTTGGTTTAAAAAGATTCATTGATGTTTGGCATTTAATTTTTGGATATTAACTGAACCTCAAAATTTTTTTCTTCCTTTATATGTATTCCCATATGATTGTAGGAGTCTATCCTGAACTTAGATCGTGTACATTTTGGGAACTTATTTTAGAAAAGATCTAAGTTTTAAAAATTCTCAATGGACAGACAGAGAAAAGAGGGTCTTTGCCAACTCCTTTGGGTAAGAAAACTTTAGAATTTTGCAGATACTCTAAAAATGAAGGCCAACAAACCAGGCATATCAAATTGTAAAGTCTTCAAATAAAATGATTTGTCACGATTTTTTTCTTTAGACTGCTGCAGTAAGAATGTCTTTTCCCCCTCATTTGAATCGCCCACCCATGGGAATCCCAGCACTCCCACCAGGGATTCCACCCCCACAATTTCCTGGTTTTCCTCCACCTGTACCTCCAGGTAAGTTTGGGAATGCTCTTGTTTTTTTAAACTGTACTATTGTAATTACAATATTAGCTTTAGGAAAATTATGAGTTTGTTACTGTGTTAGTAGTAAAAATGTTTGTTAGCATCATTCTGGAGATGTAGATGTCTCATTTTCCTGTAACAGTAATTTTTATAGGTAGTTGGATATCATACTTACCTGAGAAGTTAAAAAAAATTTTTTTTAAAGATTTATTTATTTATTTATACAAGCACTGGGTATAGTCAGAAGCACGGGAGGGTGAGAGAATTCACCAGAGCCAGAGAGGGGAGCAGAGCAGGCAGAAGGATCGAAGTACACTGCTGAGGGGAGCAGCGGGGCGGCAGGAGAGGTCTGCGGCCATGTGGGACCCTCCTCTGGTGGCCGGGGAGCAGCCGGGGATCGAACCGGCGCTGCAAAGGCTGCGGGCAGCTTCGCAACCCTGCGCTCAACCACTGTGCCGCTGGGGAGGCCCAATTTTTTTATTTTTTAAAAAGGTGCAGTACATTCATTTGGTTCAAAAATAAAGATGTTCAGAAAGGTATATAGTGAAAAATTTCACATGCCTACTTTACTATTACTATTCTTTTAGTAAAAGAGAGCAACTGTAAATAAAAATTCTTTCATCCCTTAATTTTTTTTCTTTTAACACAGATAAATGGTAGCATCCTGTACATGCTTTTTGGTTCCTTGCTGTTTTGTATTTGACAGTATAGCTGGCGAGCTTTCCAAATCAGTATATAAAAATTCCCCCCTTTCCCCTACCCCAGTCCTATGAGGTTTTTCAGGTCTCATCCCAACCCTGCTGAATTAGATCCTCAGAATTTGGGACCCAGGAATCTTTAGTTTTAATAAGTTCATGAATAGGCATTCATTTAAGCATATTTAAGAGAATTCATATATAAAAACCACTATCTTGAGGTGTATAATTAATATTGCTTGGCCAAAGAGATAGTTTTCCTTTGCATATAGGTGGTAGCTTATATATTGTTGTTATTATATTTTTTTTAAGGATTTTTTTTTAAGATTTATTTATTTTTGTACAAGAGCTGGGGTACAGGCCAGAGGCGCAGGAGGGTAAGAGGATTCACCAGAGACAGAGGGGGAACAGAACAGGCAGACCGATGAAATACATTGCTGAGGGGAGCAGCAGGCAAGACAGGAGAGGTCTGCTGCGCCATGTGGTACCCTCGCTGGCTGACCGTGATTGAACCAGCGCTGCAGAGGCTGCGGACAGCTTCACAGCGCAGTGCTCAACCGCCTACATCAAGAGGGGAGGCCCTATTCTTACATTTTTTATTCTTATATTTTAATGGGATTAAAGCATTTCATGCAGAATCCCTCTTCCCCAAAAGAAGTCTCTATGAGCTCTCAATTTGCATATTAGGATTTTCTTTTGACATAGAATCTGTGCAATTCAAGTTGAAATCACCAAATGATCTTGTGAATTATCCAGATATATTTCTGTGTGAGGTAATATAAAACAGATCAAAGACCTGTTTTTTTAATCATTTGCTTATCTGAAATTACAGTGTTTTGCTAAAGAGCTTAAGTGTTGCAAAATCAAAAACTACCTTGCAGTTGGCTGGTATGGTGGGTTAATTCATAACATGTACATTACCAAGAGATTATAAAGAGCAGAACTGTCTTTAATTTGAAATCAACTGCTAAATTTTTTTTTTTTTTTTTTTTTTTTTTTAATAGAGGCATGCTTTATTTATTTGTTTGCTGGTTTGTTTGTTTTGTTCTGTTCATACATGCACTGGGTACAGTCAGAAGCGCGGGAGGGTGAGAGAATTCACCAGAGCCAGAGCGGGGAGCAGAGCAGGCAGAAGGACCGAAGCACACTGCTGAGGGGAGCAGCGGGCGGCAGGAGAGGTCTGCACGCCATGTGGGACCCTCCTCCGGTGGCCGGGGAGCAGCCGGGGATCGAACCGGCGCCGCAGAGGCCGCGTGCAGCTTCGCAACCCAGCGCTCAACCGCTGCGCCACCGGGGAGGCCCAACTGCTAAATTTTTAATTTTGAATTTGTTTACTACCATAAACTTAGCTTTGGGCCTCCTACCCATAAATCAAGTACACAGTATGAAAAATCATAAAATAAACATGGTAGTTTTTATGAAATATTAAAAACTTAAAGAGTTTGACAGTAAATCCTAATATTAAAAATAAGAGTTATTATGCTTGTATATTATTATAATTGCAATATTTATAAAAAGAACAGCGGTCTAGGCCAGAGGCACAGGGGGTGAGAAGATTCACCAGAGACAGTGGGGAACAGAACAGGCAGACTGACTGAAATACACTGCTGAGGGGAGTAGCAGCAAGGCAGGAGAGTCTGCTGCACCATAGGGGTTAGCTCCCTGGCTGGTATCGAACTCATGCCGCAGTGGCTGGTGATAGCTTGATAGCACTGAGACTTTAAAAGTGTATGATGATGAATACTATATCAAATTATTACTGGTAAATGGGACATGTTTCTCTTAAGTCTCCTCCCTATTAAGATGGGTTACTAGATCCCAAACTCAGATTTTCGGTATATCTTGTTGCATGTTTAGTCAGTGCCATGCTTAACATGGGCATTTATTCACAGTGGTTATGCTGTTAAATAATTTTGATTCCACTTGTAAAAGAGTACAGTATCATTCTGCTTAAGGAAAAATACCTGGTTGATAAATCATATTTTAATTACAGCTCATTTTCTACATGCATTCTGTGTGTAGCATCAGTACTTTGAAAGGTAAATGAAGAAGTATGCTGAACTAGAGCAATAATGCAAACCACGTTATCCATTTTCATCTATAATTTTCTTGCCTCCTCATGTAGTTACTTGAACTTTAATTGCTATGTGGTATTTGCATTTAAATTAGAAAATTGGGGCCTCCCTGGTGGCGCAAGGGGTTGAGTGCAGCGCTGTGAAGCTGTCCGCAGCCTCTGTAGCGTGAGTTTGATCCCAGGCCAGGGAGTGACACATGGTGCAGCAGACCTCTCCTGACTCGCCCGCTGCTCCTCTCAGCCGTGTACTTCTGTCAATCTGCCTGTTCTGTTCCCCATTCTGTCTCTGGTGAATCCTCTCACCTCCCACACCTCTGGCCTATACCCCAGTTCTTGTAATCATAAATAAATAAAAAAAAAAACTTGAAAAAAATTAGAAAATTGAAGAATAGGTACAAATTTTTCCATACAAAGGAATGTGTGCATATGGAAAAAGGAAGTTTTTTCCTCCACAGTTTCTTAGATTTCTTGTTCCCAAAGATAGCCTTTCTCACCAGTTTCCAGAGTATCTGATATATGCCAAGCATATCCAGTTACAAATGGAAGTAGAATGAAGTGGACATTCTCTTAAGCCTTCTCTCTCTCTCTCTCTCTCTCTCTGTTTTTTTAAAGATTTATTTATTTATGCATTCAAGAACTGGAGTACAGGCCAGAGGTGTGGGGGTGAGAGGATTCACCAGAGACAGAGTGGGGAACAGAGCAGGCAGATGTACTGAAACATTCTGCTGAGGGAAGCAGCGGCAAGATAAGGGAGGTCTGCTGAGCCTTGTGGGTCGCTCCCTGTCTGGGGATTGAACTCATGCTGCAGTGGCTGCAGATAGCTTCATAAGTTGTGCCTTAACCCCTTGTGCCACCAGGGAGGCCCTTAAGCGTTCTTTTAAGGCTGTTCCCTTCATCTCCGTTTTTGGTTATGTTTTCTCTTTTCTCATTTTTTAAAATTCAACCAGTAACACATTTGACATTTTGTGTTTTTTTCCCCTTTAGTATGCATCACTTTTGTGTCTTTGTAATGAGTAGTAATACATTCTACATTTCATAAAATTAGAAGTTGAGGTAGGAAACATTAAACTTTTGATAACTTAAAAGGAAAAAAGTTTTCTTTAACAGTTTCTCTTTCTTGTATGTTTTCTTTAATAAAAGTTTGCCTATGGGAGAGATTCCACATGGATTACCGTTGGTAAACAGCAGAACATTTGTTCATTGGTTTGCAAAGTTAAAAGTGAAATTTAGATTCAAGTTGATTAAGCATCCACTATATTTAAGTGCTCTGCATTTAATCTCATGGGCACTCTGAGGAAATAATTACCTTACTATAATTGAGGCAACTGAACCTGAGGTTAAATCACTTACTAAAGGTTACAGAGCTAAAAGCATAGACCTCAGATTTGAACCCAGATTTGGTTCTGAAATTATATAATTTCTATTGTGTACAGCTTTTGGTAGGCTTATTGAATCTTGATTATTAGCTTTAAGAATTCTTGTAAAAACCTTGAAGTTGGGGCCTCTCTGGTGGCGCAAGGGGTTAAGACACAACCTATGAAGCTGTCCGCAGACACTGCAGCATGAGTTCGATCCCCGGCCAGGGATTTACCCACATGGTGCAGCAGACCTCTCCTGACTTGCCCACTGCTCTCCTCAAAAGTGTAATTCAGTCAATCTACCTGTTTTGTTCCCCACTCTGTCTCTGGTGAATACTCTCACCCCTCACACCTCTGGCCTGTACCCCAGTTCTTGTATGTATAAATAAATAAATCTTTAAAAAAAAACAAAACCTTGAAGTTATAAGTTACATTAGAAATAAATGGATAGTGTTAAATCTTTAAAAATTGACCACTCTTAGAATTACCTTAAATTGATGCTAAATTTGAACTGAAGAGCAATGTCAGAATTTCTTGTTATATTTAGAATTGTTTTAAAATTTATGAGTGTAGTAGACAAATATCACTGATTTTCCCTATTGTAACATTTATCTTAGTTCTCAAATGGTAAGATTTTTTTCATTAGTTATATGAACATGCACAGCACCTACTATTAGTAAACAGTGTAATTGAAAACAAAAACACAGATTCCTTTAAAATGTCAAAAGTAGGTGGTAACCCATTGATAACTCTCAGAGCTATAAGTTCTTTTCTTAGATTTTCTCTTTGACAATGACCAAAATTAATGATCTTATTTCTTGTATGATATTTGTTTTTATTTTTTTTAAAGATTTATTTATGTATGCATATAAGAACTAGGGTATAGGTCAGAGGTGTGTGGGGGCGGTGAGAGGATTCACCAGAGACAGAGTGGGGAGCAGAACAGGCGGATCTACTGAAATACACTGTTGAGGGTAACAGTGATCGAACTCATGCTGCAGTGGCTACAGATAGCTTCATAGGTTGGTCTTAACCCCTTGTGCCACCAGGGAGGCTCGATACTTGTTTTTATTAAAGAATTGGGAGTAACAAGATCTTCCTTGGTTTCCAGATTACTATCTCACTTCATAATTTTTTTTTAAGTTTTAAAGGCTTTGTTTTTACCTTTAACGGAGTCATTAATGCCATTGTTGACCAGGCAAATCTATATTTTTGAAAAGAGCTGACTTTGAGGATATACCAAAACAAATGAACATGAATCAATAACCGCAGAATTTGAGACTTCTAAAAGCAATAAACATGTTGTGGTAGATTTTTCACTTTCTCAGTAGTTTTTGTTGTATGCAAATTAATACACACCTATGCCATTGGTTTTGAAAACAAAGCATCAGTATCTTGTTTTTTTTAGTCTACATTTCCATTTATAGTAATTATGAGTGAGGTACTTATTTTTATGATGTGTCGTTGATAGAGGATTGAATAAAATACTATTCTTAAGATTCATGCTTTTTTCTTAGGGACGCCAATGATTCCTGTACCAATGAGCATTATGGCTCCTGCTCCAACTGTAAGTATAATTTTAAGGAGGAATTAAGTGTTACGGTTGTGCTACTTTTAGCTTTTAAAGTTGAAAAACTTGATAAGCGTAAGCTAAATTATTTGAAGTGTTAAGGAACAATGCTTGTGTATCATACTGCTTACTGAATTTACTTGCCTATCCATATTATGCAATTATTTCTAAAATATGCCACTTGGATACTTTTATGATTTAGGTCTAGACCCTTTATCTCTAGACTCTTCATATATTTGTAATTTTAGATTTAGAATGCTGGCTCTCATCATTCCCTTATCTTGGTCCTGTGAGTTAGGGGAATGATCTAACATGTCTGATTGCTTAAAAGGGGGGAAAAAAGACTGCAGGAAATGATTCTAGCAGAAATTTAAATGTTGAAGTGAACTGGTGTTGAACACCTTCATAACTACCTAGTGTTTAGCACCTTCCAAACTTTTTTCTGCCTTCCAGTGTGATACCTTCAAGCATTGTGAAGTTTAATTGAAGTCTTTTTTCTATTAAAGTGGTCTACAAACAGCTTGAACCTTAATTCTCCACAACTTTCAAAGCTGTTTCTGTATACTCTAAGCAATTATTTAAGAATGCTAATATAATACAATATACAAAAATAAATAATTCTGTTAACTGTTATTTAACCAGAATTTTTCTTTGAGTCAATTGGTATCATACTTCGCTTGGAATTTCATTATGGGGGAGAATAGATCGCATTATTTTCAGCTAATTTTTTTTTTCCTACCATTGAGTTTTGAAAAAAGAGGGGAGTGTTGGTTTTCATGTTAAAAGGGAGCTGGGAACTCTGGGTAAAAAGGAATGCTGAGACAGACCACTAAGAAGATAACAGTCCTGCAGAGCAAGGGTAAGTCCTGCTCTTCTGCGTTGGACACCACCTGTGTGGCTATTTTGTAAAAGTTGCACATGACAGGTACTCTTCCTCTTGCATTTCATCCTAAGAGATAGGAATTGGTTTCTGAGCAACTTCTCCAGTTCATCACTATTATTTAGTGCCTATTGTGGATTATTTGCTAAACTCAGTATCAGATAAAAAATTGAGTAAAGCTGTCTGTTTCTTCCCCTGTGAAGTTGAAAGTTACTGGGGGGTGGGTAAATAAGATATAAGCAGGTAATTGATAAAAAGGAAAATTTAAGTGCAAGTAGAGGGCTATGAGAGTGATAATGCTACAAGAGGGTTAGCAGATATGATTGAAAGTTGCTTTCAGTGTAGAATACAAACAAAGAAAAATCAAGACATTTTGAGAATTTAAAATGGTTTAAATGTCTTAGACATAAAAATAACTTGAGATATTATTTTTATTTGCTTTTCCTAGTTTTTATACAAAAACAGTGAAATGTCATTTCTCGCAAATAAGTTTACATTAATGAAAATAATGTGTGCTTCAAGACCTTTAGATTAAGTATGTAGCAGAACCTTTAATAATAATGTACTATGTGTTTACTATTTTAAAATTGATGTTTTTCATCTAATTAAACTTGATAGATTTAATTACCAAATGAAATTTTATTGATTTTTTTCACTGTAGGTCTTAGTACCCACTGTGTCCATGGTTGGAAAGCATTTGGGAGCAAGAAAGGATCACCCAGGCTTAAAGGCTAAAGAAAATGATGAAAATTGTGGTCCCACCACTACAGTTTTTGTTGGCAACATTTCTGAGAAAGCCTCAGACATGCTTATAAGACAGCTTCTGGCCGTAAGTTAAACTTTATTTTTCTTTAAAAATTTCTGTTACAATTTTTAAACTTAAGAAAAAGCAGGAGGGTTCTGAATAATTCAATATTTTTTATTTTGAAAGTATGTAATGCTGTAGAAATGTTGAACGACCTGTAAAGTGAACGTCCTTGTGACACATTTTGCTACATTTACTTTCTATATGTACAAACTACTTGCACACACTTTTTTCCTGAATAATTTGAAAGTAAGTTAATGACATGCCATTTTTACCTCTGAATATTTCTTGCATCTCCTTAGACTAAGAACATTTCTACTGCGTCATCACAGACCATTATCACACCTAAGGAGTTTAAAGCTGATGCGGTATTACCAGCCAGTATACATATAGCTTATATTTATTTCCCAACAGTTTTCATAATAGGTATTTTTTTATTTTGGTCTTTAATACAGTTAAGGATTATACATTACATTTGTCACCCCCTCTCTAGTCAGCTTCTTTAATTTTGTTAGCCTTATTGTTTACCTGTTTTTTTTTAAGATTTATTTTTATTTATTCATCCATTTATTTATTTACTTTTGCAAGTACTGGGTACAGTCAGAAGTGCGGGAGGGTGAGAGAATTCATCAGAGCCAGAGCGGGGAGCAGAGCAGGCAGAAGGACTGAAGTACACTGCTGAGGGGAGCAGCGGGCGGCAGCCATGTGGGACCCTCCTCCAGTGGCCGGGGAGCAGCCTGGGATCGAACCGGTGCTGCTGAGGCTGCGGGCAGCTTTGCAACCCAGTGCTCAACCACTGTGCCACCAGGGGAGGCCCTACATGCGCATTGTTAAGTAGAATAAATACTGATTGTATAATGAGAAAAGACAATGCCTGGATTTACTACCTCCATAATCTCATCTATTCTTTAAAGAAGTTATTTATAAATCTTTCCCCTCTTCATCTTATAAGTAATGCACTTGATTGCCATATCTGTTTTATAAATTTTACAGTCCTTAGGGGCCTCCCCTGGTGGCCCAGCCGTTGAGCGCTGGGCTGCAGAGCTCTGGTTTGTTCCCCGGCCGCCGGTGAGGGTCCCACCAAAAAAAAAAAAATTTTTTTTACAGTCCTTACATTAAGTGTTTAGAAAACGTAGTACCCACAAAACCTAGCTTTGTCAGATTTTAGTATTTTGTGGTACTAGCTTCAGAGTTTTTTCCCCAAAAGAAATAAAACATTGCAATTGAAGACCCTAAATCTGATTTCTTCATTCCACAGAATTATAACAAGTCAAAGGTAACCAACTATCCTATATTTGGTATTTACCATTCTTGTGCATATATTTTACTTCAGTTATATATTTACAATTTATATTTATAATTTATATTCCTAAAAGTTATATTGCTGATAATATATCTTCCTGGTGAAAAAATGTTTTTTCATGTGTTCTTTTAAAATAGGAATTTCTGAGTTATAGTATTTGCTAATCTTCAGATTTATAAGAAAATGCCAGTTTTTTCCCAAAATGGAACATTGAGGGCATTTTAAAAACATCTTTAGTGATATAATTTCTATGCCATAAAAGTTACTCTTTTATACTGTACAATTCAGTGATATTTAGTATAGTCAGAAAATTTTATAAACATCTCCCCTAATAGTTCCAGAATATTTTCATCATCCCAAATAGAATGGGATGATGTACTGTACTTGTACTAACTGTACTTGTACTGTACTGTATTTGTGCAGTACTGTACTGTACTATTCTGTACTTGCACTAACTGAGTCCTTTTTCATTCTCCACTCCTCTTTGCTCTGGCAACTACCATTCTACTTTCTTTCTCTTGATTTGCCTATTCTGAATATTTTCTACAAATAGAATCATACACTATGTGGTCTTTGTGATTTTCATGTAGCATTAAGTTTCCAAGGTTAATCACTGATGCAGTTTGTGTGGGTATTTCATTCCTTTGTATGGCCAAATGTCTGTTTAATGAATAGACTTCGTTTTGTTATCTGTTCATCAGATGATGACCAATTGGTGAATTTCCACTTTTGGGTTATATGATTGCTGGTGAATATTCGTGCATTCATCTAAATGTATATATTATCAACCTGAAAAGTCCTTCTAAATATGTATATTTTCAATTGAAACATTGTCTGTGTTCAGCAAGAAATTTTTTTTAAGATTTATTTATTTATACATATAAGAACTGGTTTGTAAGCCAGAGGCGTGGGGGGCAAGAATATTCACCAGAGAGTGGGGAACAGAACAGGCAGATCCACTGAAATACACTGCTGAGGGGAGCAGCATGCAAGACAGGAGAGAAAGGTCTTTTGTGCCAAATGGGTTGCTCTCTGGCCAGCCAGATATCGAAAAAGCCATGCATTCTCAGCTTTGAGAGGTGATCTTGCTTTTCACAAATACTGTTTTACTTTTTACTTTAATAATTAGAAATAATATTTAAAAACTGGAAATAATAAGTCCCATCCTTTAGACAATCTGTCCAGATGATATTTGGGGGTATTTCCATTCATTTTATGCATCTTTTTTCCTATTACATAGGACTCTTTTTTTAAAAGATTTATTTATGCATACAAGAACTGGGGTACAGGCCAGTGGTGCAGGGAATGAAAGGATTCACCAGAGACATGTGGGAACAGAACAGGCAGACTGATTGAAATACACTGCTGAGGGGAACAGCGGGTGAGACAGGAGAGGCCTGCTGCGCCATGTGGGTTGCTCCCTTGCTGGCCGGGGATCGAACTCGTGCTGCAGAGACAGGCTTGCTTCATAGTGCACTTCATAGTGCAGTGCTTAACCCCTTGCGTCACCAGGGAGGCCCAAATTTTGTTTTTGTTAAACTAATTTGTATATATTGGCGGACTGTGGTGATGGTGCATGGGTGCCTTGGGGAAGGAGATTCTATGGGGACTCAATCTGAGGAGATTCTGTAGGGACTCAATTGAAGCAAATATTGTCTAAAAAAATGTAAAAAAAGATAAATGTTAAAAATTTGTATATATTTCATGTAATAGGAGAATTGGGAGTATTTTAATGGACACTTAGTTGCTGGTTTTACCTTTTTTATTTTGGTTCTATTTATTTCCTACTAGAACTGTTATAGTACTCTTATTCAGATTACAAATGAGTTAATTTTGTTAAGTAGTAACAACTTTCTTTTTTCTTTTTTTTTTTTTTTTAAAGAAATGTGGTTTGGTTTTGAGCTGGAAGAGAGTACAAGGTGCATCTGGAAAGCTTCAAGGTAGGTCATTATTTTTCCATTTTGATTGAAATAACTTTAACTCATACGCATATTTCACATTTTGTATCTTTTGCTCTTATTGTCCTTATTAACATTTGTCTCTTGAAATAAGATTAAAGGCAACTGGGAAAATGTTGGATGAGAGTTAAGATTAGAAAGTATTGCAGGAAGGTGGTAGGAAAAGGGAAAAGAATTATTGCGACTAACTGGTTTCTTTTTTTTTTTTTTAAAGATTTTATTTATTTTTTTCATAGAAGAACTGGGGTGTTTTAGGCCAGAGGTGTAAGGCGGGTGAGAGGATTCACCAGAGACAGATTGAGGAACAGAACAGGCAGACTGACTGAAATACACTGCTGAGGGGAGCAGCGGGCAAGACAGGAGAGGTCTGCTATGTAATATGTGGGTTAGCTCCCTGGCCAGGGAATCAATGATAGTGCTGAGACTTAACCTCTAGACCACCAGTTAGGCCCCGAGACTAACTGGTTTCTTACAACTTTAATAAGTCCTTTTTCTCTCAGGGCAGGAGTGTATAAGTAAGATGAACCAAATTAAGAAGAAAGTGGGAGATAATATATGATGACCTCTTAGTCTTGAAAGCTGTCCTTTTCATACTAATTGGTAAAATACCTGTTTGATACATATTTTTAAAAGCTTTTTATTATAAAATTAATACATATATAAAAATAAGAACAATTATGATAAACTCCCATGAATTCTTCGCCAAATCTTAACATTTACTCACGTCCAGTTGTGCTTCACCTGTACCGTACATATTTCTCAGAAAAAGCAAGTCCAAAGCACCATGTCATTTTATATGTAATTATTTTGGTTGGTTCTCTAAAATATAAGTAAGTGTGTGTGTATGTGTATGTTTTTTAAACTACAGGACATCCGCTATTTTTTTTTTTAAAGATTTATTTATTTATGCATATAAAAGCTGGGGTGCAGGCCAGAAGTGCAGGGTGGGGGGGGGCCAGGATTCACCAGATACAGGGTGGGAGCAGAACAGACGAATTGACTACACTACAGAGGGGAGCAATGGGCGAGTTAGGAGAGGTCTGCTGTGCTCTGTGGGTTAGCTCCCTGGCCGGGATCGAACTTGTGCTGCAGTGACTGCCAATACTTTGATAGTGGTGAGACTTAACCCCTTTCACCACCAGGGAGGTCCAAGATAAGTGCTTTTAGAAATACATATCCTAACTGATTGGAATTCTTCCTTTCCCTGTTTTTGTTTTCTCTTTTTTCTTTTGGTTGTTTGGTGGTGCTGAAAGGGAAATCCTTGTCAAAGGTAATTGAAGGAAAGGGGGAGGATTAATAACATGAATAATCCTTAAATTACAACGTTTGGTCTCTTAATGATTTTAACTTTTATAAATATTTTTCATTTTTCAAAATGGCTTTGATATTTCACTGATTCTTTACATTCATTGCTAGCCTTTGGATTCTGTGAGTACAAGGAGCCTGAATCTACCCTCCGTGCACTCAGGTTATTGCATGACCTGCAGATTGGTGAGAAGAAGCTACTTGTTAAAGTTGATGCAAAGACAAAGGCACAATTGGATGAATGGAAAGCAAAGAAGAAAGCTTCTAATGGGGTATGTTTTGTATTGTGTTGTCTTCCCTAGGCCACCTGTACTCCTTCAGTGTATTGCTCATTATTAATCAATCCAATATGGGACTTCACAAGGTCATCATCATCATTATGATATGTGCTTATGGCTAAAATGCAGGAGGGTGTTTTATAGTTTATAATTATTTTAAGTCTTTTATCTACCCATAGTGGGTGGGTGACTGTTGGTTTGCTTGTTCCAGGTTGGGATGAAGGTAGTAAGGGAGACTGGATAAGGTTAACTTGCCAGAGAAAACACTGGTACAGACTATTCCAAACAGAGCTAATTCATTAAGGCAGCTTTGTAAGTAAGTACAAAATATATTTCAACCTACACAATTTTTTCTTAGTTGCCCTCTCATTTTGAAGTACACAGATTCTAAAATAAGTGAAATTGAGTCATTCTTTTCCCCTGAAGCTCTAAAGTAAAGGAATTTTTTTTTTGGTTTGTTATGTTGTATGCTTCATTACTGCTTTCAACAAAATGAAAAATAGCTAAAACCTGCATTTATATTTCCTTGTGTTTTCTTCCTAGTTTCTTTTGGCACCTCAAGGTAAACAGATTCAATAGATTTTTACCTACCTGTCTATAAAAGCAGAACAGTATTTTTGCTCTCTTCAGGCTTTAAATCAAAGTACAGTTTTCTTGGTTCTACCTACTCCCTCTTTTACAATGAAGTATGTTTTTGTAAAAAAAAAAAATTAAAGCAAGCTATAAAGAAGCTAAGCAACACTTATAAAATCACTGTTAGTAACCATTGTAGACATTTTTTTTTAAAGATTTATTTATTTATGCATACAAGAGCTGGGGCATAGGCCCAGAGGTGTGGGGTGGGGGATTATGTGTGAGAGATTAAATTCACCAGAGACAGAGTGGGGAGCAGAACAGGGGGGATGACAAACATGTGGCTGAGGGGAGCAGCAGGTGAGACAGGAGAGGTCTGGCTGTGCCATATGGGTCAGCTCCCTGGCCAGGGATGGAAGTCACGTTGCTGTGGCTGCCGATAGCTTCGTGGTGCTGAGATATAACCCCTTGTGCCACCAGGGAAGCCCCACCACTGTAGACATTATTACTGCATATTCTTCCAGGCATTTTTCTCCATGTGAATGAGTTGTTTTAATTAGAATGCACAGATTTGTTTTTCTCTTACAAAGTATGAAATTGAATTTTAAGCATTGTTTATTAACAGCTTGTTTCCATATTTAACTTTCCTTGGACTTTTAATAATATTTTAACTGATGTCTCTGATTTAGTTGCCTTTTTTTGACTACTAGAGTATTGCCTATATTTCTAAAACTTAAGTATAATTATGTTATGCCCCTGTTCAAGCATCCTTAATGCTTTTGTATCTCTTATAGAATAAAATCCTTACTCTTAAAATGGCATTCAAGCTTTGCTCCAATACACCTTTCTAGATTCCCTGGCCTCATACCAGTGCCTTAAAATCTTCTTTTGAGGTTTGTTAATAGCTCATTTCCTTGTTGCTCTTCCAAATTCCCTCTTGAAATTCTATCCAAATGGTTACAATTAAAGTGTTCCTTGTTTTATTTGTTCGTAAGTCCTACCCCTTTTCCTTCACAGATAGAATTAAATCTTCCCTTCCCATATAAGGCAGGTTTTTACTGCTGTGTCAGTTTGCTTTTTTTCTATGCATGTTTGTATTGCTCTCACAACTTCTTGTATCCTGTTTCCTTCCTATATCCTCGCCCCACAGCATCCCCCATTATAAGATAAGAAACAGTGGTGATTCAGACTCTCTCTCTATTAACCTTGTTACCTCCATAGCACTGAGGACAATGTTTTGTCCATAGCAAGAATGGAATGAACATTTACTGTTAACAATTGCAGTATAATTGCTCACTGATAACCTTACTATCCTTTCCTGGCTTTATAAAGAAATAAACAATTTCTCTAGAGTATAAGTTGTATCTCACATCAGCAGTATTGCCTTTCATGTCACTAAAATCTTAGGAAAAACAGCTGCCTGTGCAAGACTTTTCAGATTTTCCTTGCAGTGATAACTGAATTTTAATTTAAAACAAACAAGTATTCAGTGTCTTTGAAGTTATTTGTATGATTCCCTGGGCCTCCTTGTTTTATTGTCTAATCATTAACATGTGAAATGGTATTATTTGTAGCATTTGCAGGTGTACTCTCAACATGAATAATCAGTTTACTATATATTTATACAAATTTATTCAAATAAATAATTCATATTTATTATAAGAGGAAACACTAAATCTGTTTATACCTTTCATTAAGAATGAAACTGAAACCTACAATAAAAACATAACAATTCTTTTAGATAAAGTGAAATCTTAAAAAATTAATAGACATGACTTCTGGGTATAGTTGTGCCCAGACGTACTTGAAGTCACAAGACAAACATGACGTATTTTCCTGGAATGTAAATTTTACTCAACAGTATTGGTGGCAAAATGAAAAGGTTGAGCAACTCCATCATATAAAATGATGTTTTTCAAATAACAGGCAAATATAACTTCATGGTGCAGTGGATTGCAGATTTACCATGATTTTTTTCACGGTAAATATGAAAGGGTGCTTATTCTTTCTCTTGTTTTGTTGATTAGTTGAAGAAATGTTAGAAAACAGTATTTTAAGGTAGATTATGAGATTGAGATTTTGAGAAACTTCCATTTTACTTTATCCCGGGGTGTCTTCTGACTCCCAGTCAGAAGAGGAGCACAATTAATTACATCGATATCCTTGACTTAAAGGAACAGGAATTTGGAAAGAGGATGAGATATTTTTCAAGATCCACTATTTTTTTTTTTTGATCCACAAATTTAAAAGGAATTATGTGTCTTACATATTTGAGAAGTTTTTATTTAAATTTTGCAGAATTTATAGAAGCAACTTGTTCATCTTTTTATAGTAATAATGTTTCATTTAAGGTAGCCATGCAGATCTAGCTCATGTTCTTTTGCTTTCTGGCTGTTCAGCAATAGCCATGTAGTAGAGATAGCTCGATTGTCATAAGTAGTGGTTTGTTCTAGAATGAATCTGGCAACTGTTGGAAGTACAGTAATCTCTGGAAAGAGCCACTTGCATTGCATTTTAATGGGAGGCAGTTGCTGCAGGTAGTAACATCTTCACGTTTTTGCCTGGAAATTAGTCTCGCTGAGAGAGACTCTGCATTTGCTTAAGTTCCACAATGCCAATGAGTAAGCCCACAGCTGTTTTTCAACTTTACAATCAGTAGCTTTACTATTTAATTCCTCTGACGAGAGCCCAGTAGGTGGGCAACATAAATATCTCAGATTTTCTGTTGATATTTGTGATTCCCCTTGTACTGTTAAGCCCTTTACCTTGCTGCTCCTTAATATTGAATGTGCATTTTATGTTTTTAAAGTGGAGGAGAAAATGAAATAAAAAAATCTTATTCATGGTTGAGGATCCAGAGGTAGAATTTAAGCTGATGTTTGGTCAGTCTATGGAATGGGATCTCTAACCAACTGGAGTGTGGGTTCAAATAGTGTCCTAGGAGCCACAATTTCAGTTACAAGTTACTGGAGGTCAATTGTGTAATTTAAAGCCCGTGGAGAAAAAAAAAAATACAACCTATAGAGAGACAGATAATCATTGAAAGAATTTTAGTGAGAGCTGCATAAAAACCTGTGATAACATTATTAAGAGTGAGAAAGAAACACAACTCCACAATTATAGTGATAAATTTTTTAGAAGTTATGTGCACTGAGGTAATGTTGATTATTTTTTTTAACAACACAGTGTATGTTTTAGGGGTTACAGGTTCACACCTCTACAAGTGTTGGTGGTTTTTTTTTTTTTTTAAGATTTTTGGCGGGGGGTGCATAGAAGAGCTGGGGTGTAGGCTAGAGGTGCAGGGGTTTGAGAGGATTCCCTCAGAGACAGAGTTGGAGCAGAACAGGCAGATTTACTGAAATGCAGTGCTAAGGGGGAGCAATGGGCGAGACAGGAGGGGTCTGTTGCGCTGTATGTGAGTTTGCTCCTTGGTTAGGGACTGAACTCAGGTCACAGAGGTGATAGCACTGAGACTTGACCCCTCGGCCACCAAGGAGGCCCTTCAGGTATATCTGTCCATCATCAAAATCCCAGTAACCTTCCACCATGATCCATTAGGGCTTCTCTTTACTCCCACCCTCCATCCTTCTCTGATAGTCTCAGTTCTGCAGATTTCAAGGCTTTGTTTTGATTTAGTTTTGTTCCTTTGTTTTGTTTCTCTATATTCCATATGAGTGAAGGAGTCTGGTATATGTCTTTCACTTTCTGACTTATTTTCTTAGCATTATCCTTTCTAGTTCCATTCATTTGACAAAATAGCAAGGTTTTCCTCCCTTTTTATAGCTGAGTAGTATTCCATTGTGTATCTGTAATACATCTTCTTTATCCATTCATCTATCTTTGGGCATTTAGATTGTTTCCAGAGCTTGGCTAGTGTAAATAGTGCAACAGTGAACTTAGGAGTACATAATATCCCTTGCAGTTAGTGTATTCTTCAGGTAGATACCCAGAATATGGATTCTTGGACCAACTGGTAAATTTGTTTTTAATGTTTTGAGAAAAACCTCCATACTTTGCCATAGAGGCTAAACTTGTCTACATTCTCACCAGTACTGTCATTTCTTTTTTTCTTCACATGGTCACCAACATTTGTTATTTCTGGTTAATATGGGTCATTCTATAGGTGTAAGAGTGGTAGCTCTTAGTTGTGATTTGCATTTCCTGATAAATGACAACCATTTTCTCTTGTGTTACGCACTTGTATGTCTTTGGAGAAGGTGTCTGTTTAGCATTTCTGCCCATTTTTTGATTGGGTTATGTTGTGTGAGTTCCTTTGTTTATTTTGTGTGTTGATTTTATAGCCTACCAGTTTATGGATTTATTTTTTCTATTAGTTTTTTTAGTGGGATTATTAGGGTATTCTTTGTATATTAAATGCAGATACACCATATCATCTGCAAATAGTGATAGTTTTACTTCTCTTCCTATTTGGATAGTTTTTATTCCTTTCTCTTGCTTAATTGCTTTAATTAGAATTTCCAATACTGTGTTGAATAGTAGTGTTGAAAGTGGGCATCCTTTCCACGTACCTGCTCTTAGAGGAAAAGCTTTTAGTTTTTCACCATTGAGTATGATGATATTTGCCATGGCTTTGTTGCGTATGGCCTTTGATGTATTGAGGTATATTCCTTCTATTCCTATTTTGAGTGTTTTTTAAAAATCATAAATCGGGCCTCCCTGGTGGTGCAGCGGTTGAACGCTGGGCTGCGAAGCTGCCCGCAGCCTCCACAGCGCCGGTTCGATTCCTGGCCACTGGCGATGGTCCCACATGGCACGCAGACGTCTCCTGCCTCTCCTGCTGCTCCCCTCGGCACTGTGTTTCGTCAGTCTGCCTGTTCTGTTTCCCGCTCTGGCTCTGGTGAATTCTCTCACCCTTCCGCGCTTCTGACTGTACCCAGTGCTTGTATAAATAAATAAATAAATCTTTTTAAGTTTTTATTTATTTATTTTTTTAAACAGGCATGTTTTTATTTATTTATTTGTTTGTTTGTTTTGTTTACACATGCACTGGGTACAGTCAGAAGCGCGGGGGGGGGGGTGAGAGAATTCACCAGAGCTAGAGCGGGGAGCAGAGCAGGCAGAAGGACCGAAGTACACTGCCGAGGGGAGCAGCGGGCGGCAGGAGAGGTCTGCGTGCCATGTGGGACCCTCCTCCTGTGGCCGGGGAGCAGCCGGGGATTGAACCGGCACCGCAGAGGCCACGGGCAGCTTCGCAACCCAGCGCTCAACCGCTGCCCCACCGGGGAGGCCCCAATAAATCTTTTTTAAAGAATCATAAATCGATGTTGGATCTTGTTAAATGCTTTCTTTACATCTATTGCTATGATCACATGACTCCCCCCCCCCTTTTATTGATGTGGTGAATTATATCAGTGATTTTCTGGTATTAAACCAGCCTTGCATCTCTGGAATAAACACTTGCTCATGATGTATGATCCTTCTAGTGTATTGTAGTAATGATTTTGCATGTATATTCATGAAAGATACTGGTCTATGGTTTTGTTTGGCTTTCTGATATTGTCTCCTTTTGGCATGAGGGTAGTGTTGGCTCCAAAAATGTATTTGAAACTGTTGCTTCTTTTTTTGGAAGAACTTGAGAAGGATAGATTAGTTAAAAATACATATTTTTTAAGATTATTTCATTTATTTATACAAGCACTGGGTACAGTCAGAAGCGCAGGAGGGTGAGAGAACTCACCAGAGCCAGAGCAGGGAACAGAGCAGGCAGAAGGACTGAAGTACACTGCTGAGGGTAGCAGCAGGCAGCAGGAGAGGTCTGCACGCCATGTGGAACCCTCCTACGGTGGCCGGGGAGCAGCTGGGGATTGAGCCAGCGCTGCAGAGGCTGCGGGCAACTTTTCGCAACCCAGCGCTCAACCGCTGCGCCACCAGGGAGGCCCATTAAAAATATTTTTGATAGGGCCTCCCCGGTGGCGCAGCGGTTGAGCGCTGGGTTGCGAAGCTGCCGGCGACCTCTGCGGCGCCGGTTCGATCCCCGGCTGCTCCCCGGCCACCAGAGGAGGGTCCCACATGGCGCGCAGACCTCTCCTGCCGCCCGCTGCTCCCCTCAGCAGTGTACTTCGGTCCTTCTGCCTGCTCTGCTCCCCGCTCTGGCTCTGGTGAATTCTCTCACCCTCCTGCGCTTCTGACTGTACTCAGTGCATGTATAAACAAAACAAACAAACAAAAAACAAACAAACAAATAAATAAATAAATAACATGCCTCTAAAAAAAATATTTTTGATAAATACTTGATAAATACTTTAAACTACAATGCTTGGATAAAATATATTTACCAAGATGTCAAGTAGAAAGTTGTCTACAAGAAGATTAGATGAAGAGGCAAATTTGAGAAAATAAGACACTGTGTTTAGTAGATTAATTTTGTTATAATTACATTTATTTTTTTTTTTTTAAATAGAGGCATGTTTTATTTATTTTTTTATTTGTTTGTTTGTTTGTTTTTGTTTATACATGCACTGGGTACAGTCAGAAGCACGGGAGGGTGAGAGAATTCACCAGAGCCAGAGCGGGGGGCAGAGCAGGCAGAAGGACCGAAGTACACTGCTGAGGGGAGCAGCGGGCGGCAGGAGAGGTCTGCGCGCCATGTGGGACCCTCCTCCTGTGGCCGGGGAGCAGCCGGGGATCGAACCGGCGCCGCAGAGGCCGCGGCAGCTTCGCAACCCAGCGCTCAACCGCTGCGCCACTGGGGAGGCCCTATAATTACATTTAATTATATTGAGTTAATCTATGAAAATAAGCTCTTCTTACCCTGTATTATTAAATTATTTCTTTGAATTTTGAGTTTTTTGCTCTAGCATAGTATCTTGTACACATTAGGCTCTTAATTTATTGAGAAGTTAATTTATGAAATAAATACACTTGTTGAATAATTATCTTACAGTAACTTCAGAATGCCGGTGCTCAAATTATAAATTACTACTAGATTATATTAAGGAGCCACAGTAGCTGAAACCCACTCAAATAGAATTGCATTGTTGTGACAAAGTATTTGTGCAGAAGAAAGCATGGTTCTTATTTGTATCTGAAATTGTGTACCATATGTGCTTACTAAGTTAATTGATTACTTTGGGGTATGGTTGTATATGTAGCTTTAATTATAAAAGTTTTTATGCATACATGTCTTTATGTTTATCTTGTTTTGCGATACTTTTCCATCTTCCCAAGTTTTTTTTTTTAAAAGATTTATTTTTATTATGCATGCAAGAACTAGGGTGTAGCCAGAGGCGCAGGGAGTGAGAGGATTCACCAGAGACAGAGTAAGGAGCGGAACAGTTAGATCTACTGAAATAACACTGCTAAAGAGAACAGAGGGCAAGAAAGAAGAGAAAGGTCTGCTGTGCCATATATTGCTGGGGATCAAACTCAGGCAGTAGCAGTGATAGCTTGTTAGCACTGAGACTTAACCCTTATGCTACCCAGGGAGGCCCAGTCTTTCCAAATTTTAAGAAGAGGAGTTTAGAGTAACTGGAAATTGTCCTAAATTTTGAGGTCATTCCTTATGTTTTATAGTCTGAACTGGATTAATTCCTTAACCAGGGGCTTAAAATAAAAGTAAGATAGAAATAAGAATAGTAGAATATGAGAAGGTAGTAAAAAGTATTTTCATATTCACACAATTAGTAGTCTAGACTTAAAAGATTATTAATAAAGTTCCACAAGTAGTTACTTGAAAGAAACATCACAGCATGAATTCTGTTTTTTGTGTTTTTTTGATGATACATAGGTAGTCAAGTGGAGAAAGTTGTATGTAGTATTTAGAGAGATGATTAGTTTTTAGTGTCTAAAGTATATGATTTTTATAACTGGTACTCCAACATTGCAGAAATTGTACAAAGCAAATGTGAAAAAAGAAGTCATTTCAACCCCTAATCTCTCCGAAGACTGCATTTTGTTGCATATAGCTGGTTAGGGTTTTTTTTTTCGCTTGTTTAATCTACATGTAGTTTTGTGTATTTGAAATGGTTGGCTATCAATGTGTGAATAAAATTGTATTTTCTTTTTTCCACATAATTAAATTTTTAACTGTAGAATGAGCTGCTTAACAAACATTGTTCGTGGCAGTATTTAGCAAGACAACCTGAAATATTATGAAAATTTTGCAAATGTGTTGTAGTAGCATTCTAGTTCTGTGATTTAATATTTCTGTAGCTGGTTGGGGGCTATAATATTAGCTATCAAGTAAAGAAAAAGAAAATGATAAAGTACTATTTCAGGAAAAAACAACACAACTAATATACTGTTGTTTAGGAATGTGAAGTTAAGAACAAATTCAAATCTGTATTTAATAGGAATATGGGTGGTGTAGAAAAAACATGTTTACTATGTCTAATAACTTTTATAGTGATTTTCATTTTCTTTGACTTTTTTTCCTCACCTATTCCCTGAATTTGTCATCTCTTTTTAAGACTGCCAGGCCAGAAACTGTTACTAATGATGATGAAGAAGCCTTAGATGAAGAAACAAAAAGAAGAGATCAGATGATCAAAGGGGCCATTGAAGTTTTAATACGTGAATACTCCAGTGAGCTCAATGCCCCATCGCAAGAATCTGATTCTCACCCCAGGAAGAAGAAGAAAGAAAAGAAGGAAGACGTATGTTTTACTGATTTTTGACATCTGAATCATTTATATGGTTTACTTTTTATGGTATTGCTCAGATACTTTCATTGCATTTCCTCTTTCAAGGGGAAAACAATGGCTAGCATCTATAACAATGTACTGTCAAACTTGATGACTTTTATTACTTTTTACTAGTAAGTTCTGGTTTTATTGTTTGGAAGTGCACCAAAAAGCTTATGCTTATCTGTGAGTTCAAGTCAAGTTGAAAAAATAAAACGAAGGATATTTGAGTGATTAAGTAAGAACTGACATTAGGGATAAGGAATTTTTGTTTGTTTTGACATTGGCGGGACTGGCCTTGTTTTGCTTTATTTCCTAATTATTGTTATTCTGTCTCTGCTCCAAGCAGAATACCAGGTCTCCTTTGCTGAGGATTTTCACCTATTTTTGAAATTTTAGCAACCTTTCCTTATAAGCTAGAGATAGTAATGTTATTAAACTTCTGACTGGGGAAGTATGAAAGAGCAGTCCAAGATGAAACCGCCCACCCTCCCCCCTCATGTATTACTCTTACCTTTCTACTTTGTTGGCTTAAACTAGTTGAATAGTGGGGAGTCCAGGTAGAAAGAAAATATGCTTTACCCAGACTGATTTCTTTGGATAAACTTGGAGAAATTATGGAGAATGTTCTATAAAAAATACTGGAAGTGTGTTCTATGCATGGATTGTATACAACATGAAAAACTCCAAAACATATTGTGATTTCATCGTTTTATGTAAGCCATCTTTAATTTTTTTTGTGGACAAATACATTTTTATTTTTCGTCTTCATGTCATCTTAAAAAATCTGTGTAAGTGATGTGCCAGTTATTTAGAGTGATGGCTGGTAGATCATCAGATGGAGGGTAATTTAGATTTCTTCTTGCTCTTTAGTGGGAAAAGAGAAAAAACTAGGCATATTTGTTTGAAATACATTGGGGAGAGGAGTAAATAAATTCTGCCCTATCCTAGGAATTAAGGGTAAATTTTGTTGGTATGATTGTTTACTATGTCTTCGTGAAAATGAAGGAAAAGTCCTTACTAGTATGAGACCCTCCTCATTCATTGGTTAGGAAAGTCAGGGAGCGTATGTTAAGAGTGATTGGCGGTATTACAGAGAACAGGTGAAAACATTTACTGTGAACTAGTTTGAAATCAATAAAATGTCATAGAAAGCTTGCATTGCTTACAGTATAATCATAAAGAGCATTGCTTTGCAGAGTAATGGGAACTCTTGTTTTATTTGTGTGTGTTTTTTTTTTTTTTAAATCTTCATGGATTTTCCGTAGATTTTCCGCAGATTTCCAGTGGCCCCGCTGATCCCTTATCCACTCATCACAAAGGTTCGTCTATATTCTAGACTATTAATAACTTTGTTTACTATAATTGCCAGATTTATTCTTACCTATTTGATTTTCCACTATTTAAATTGTTAGATTTTGTTTTTACTTTGTAAGTTCTGTTTATTTACTAGTATCTTTTGCAAGATTGTACAGAATATCCAACCTTCAGTTTTCTTTTTGTATTCATAAACATTGATCTTTATTCATTCCTTCCTGTTCCCCAATCCTTTAGGAGGATATCAATGCTATAGAAATGGAAGAAGACAAACGAGACCTGATATCCCGAGAGATCAGCAAATTCAGAGACACACACAAGGTAGTATTCTTGTCTTTTCACTTGGTGCCAATCTAGACTTTTTACAGAATCCAAAACAAACAAACAAAAAAAAATCAACCTTACATTAGAATATAAGTTTGAATGGTATTTATAGGTTTGATTGCTATTTAGAAAGAAACAGAAGACCAAAACCAATATTAAAAAGTGTTCCTTGACATATTTTACTTAGTTTTTTCAGTTACTAACTACGCTGCAGTCATCTCACTTTGATATGAATAAAAGCTTATTTTATTTTTAGATTTCAACATAAACATCAAGGCCAGACTTAAACTAGATTCAAGGGGGCAGCAGAATAGCAGACCCTATAGTGTATTTCTGGGGGCAGTTATTTAACTTAATCTTAGGAAACCTTTACTTTAGAGCTGAGATTAAAATTTAAGATTTATATTTGTGTAGATTTAAGTTGAGTGGGGGAGATTTTAAAAAAGTAGGTCAGTGGTTACCAGCTTACCAAATTTTAGATGCATGGAAGAACTGTAAATTCCCATAAAGCTAATCTATTCATTGACCCCCACCATTATGATAGAGATCATATGGTGACTAATGCAAGATGAAACTCTCAGCTTGGAAAGTAACAAGGAATAGGATGTAAGTATGAGCTTCTGTTTTTTATTATATTTATGGATGCCCCCTCAGAAAAATATGCAAAGGGGTAACTGGCTTGGAAATGGGTATTTATGCATAGTAAATCCCACTCACGAGTTTTGCCTATTGAAAGCTTCTCTCAGTGTTGGTACCTCTGTGAATGTTCTCATTGAAGGTGATGCTTACAGATAGTGAAATGCAAAACACTGCATGAGATGTATTTTGATGTTAGAGATAAGATTTTAACTGAGTGACCTTTAGCTCAGTAAAATGTTGTGTTCATTTCTTCTTTGAGTCAATCTCATTATTTCTTTTGCTCTAAATCACAAGTTGACAGTTAATACCATTGATTCAGTGCTGCTAAAGACTTAACAGATATCAGTGCTTTCTCGGGAATTAAATTTGTCTGAAAGCACCAATGCAGTTATCCCAAATTACTTCTGATAGCTAAAAAGAGTTTGTGGGATATCATTTTAGAGGAATACTTTTGGTTAGGTTTAATATTCAAAATCAGGGTTCTGAGTAAGCTTGAAAATGGTATACAGTTGTGTGTGTGGTTTACCCCAGCCCCTTTTTTGTTGTTACTTGTTAAACCTTGTCATGTCATTGATAAAGTATAAAAATTAATTAAAAAAAAAAGTTTGCTTCATAGTTTGAGAAGCTGTCGGGCATTGACTGCCTTAGACTTACTTCACTGGGGTAAGAGGGTTGGTGTTTTAAATTTCAAAAATGTGCTTTAAAAAAAATCAAAATGAAAAACAGTTTGTTTTATTGGGTGGTATGGTTAAGGGGATGTTTGAAACTACAATAACAAAAAAATGAGCTCAGTGAACCTTTGCATGTTTTGGTATGAGTTTATTAAATAACCACAGACTTAGGGTATCAGCGTGGCAGGGGGCGTCCATTTACAGCACGGACGAGTCTGAAGAGAGAATAAGGTAAGATTTACGATTTTTTTTTCCCTCTCCTTTCCTCTTCATTATTTCATTACTTAACATCTATTTAGACTCACTTCAGTTCCTCTTTCTTTAGTCTGTCAGAAAAAATATGTTTGTGTGTATGTAGGTGTGTCTGTTTACTACATACAGAAATCTTTTTGAAATGCAGTTAGTGTGAACCAGATTCACTTGCTTTTTCAATTATTGAAAACAAAACTTTTTAAATGGATTATGAAACATTGTTATTTAACATAAGTGGTGCTATACACCTAGAAGAAATGAGTAGTGCAGTGAATAAGCAAGAATTAAATAATTGAGGAATTCTACAAAAGAAATTATTATTGGAACAGCTAAAATAATCTGTAAGTATTATCTCAGATATAAAAATTTCTTTATAAGTGTATGATACTGAGGTAAGTTTTACATAGTATAGTCTAGCCTCATTTCACAATATAAATTCTAATATTCCCTTAGAACTGTTTCAGAAGTTAGAATTTGCCCTTTTAAATACCTTTCAGTTTCTGTTTTCTTTCTACCATTCCTTTTATCTTCCCTTTCTAATTTCAATGTATTCAGTATTGGCTTTGCCTGTATTCTACTTTGGTATTGACTGGCACAGCAGCTGAATATATTGATTTCTCATGCATTAGCTTTTCTTTCATAATCCTCTATCAGTTCTCTGATCCATGAGCAAGAGAAAAAGAGTATAACAGGTAAGATTGCTTTTTAAAGTTGTTTTAAATGCTTTACCTGACTGAGAAAAGAAAAATGCACATTTTATTGTTACAGTTTAAATTTCATTTCGGTGACACTAAACATGGAACCAAAGGAGTAAATATGTGTTTTGTTTTGTTTATCCTATTTTGGGTAATTTTTTCTTGAGTTTTGTGTTGAAATCGTGTGGTACACTGGTTGTAATCTTATCAGGGAACAAACTTGGTCTTATTTTGTTATTTGGTTTATTTGTGAACCATGTACTTGCTCTTCCTCCCAGAAACATAGCTTTATAGGCAAGGTTAATCCAGTGTTGGCGATCCATGTCCTAGCACAGCATCTGTAAGTTTATATACAACCGTTCCTTCCAAGGATGGATTTATCACTGTTGATATATTATTGTCTTGTAGGCATAATGGAAATAAATATGTCACTTTAAAAATTAAATGAAATGAAAATATTATAATGTACATTTTTGCTTGAAGTGAGTTATTTTGAAATTTTTTTATTTGGTGGGCTGTCCATCTTGCAATGGTGGGAGTAATGTTTCCATGGATAGTAGGGCAGATCTTGACTGGATTCAGGTTATCTTTTGGAGGGTGGGTAAACTAAAGGGCAGATTATTTAGTTGCTTTATAATGATCTTACTTGTACTCCACCTCCCCTCTAAACCCTCAACTAGTAACCTGTAGATAATGGGAAGACTGGGATTGTAGTGAGTATGAATAGTCCAACTGATTTACAGAAATTTTTAATGGGAGGAATTAAATTTCTACCAAGTGATTGTATTTCTAGAAATTATGAATCACCAATTTACATAATCATTGGGTGGGTAGCCACACTTGACACAATCTCCCAGCATCCAAGATTGGAGATTCCTGGTCTGTTAGAGTATATGGTTTTGCACGAAATTTATCTAGTCTTGTCATTACTTCAGTTTGTCAAGTAAAACCACAGGTATTTAATGTTAAAGTACCAGTGGTTTGGTTTCTTGTTCCCACTATTGGGCATTGCGCCGGGAAAAATAGGAAAACTGGAGCTACAGAGTTAACTCTAAAAGCACTTTTATTGGTTTCTAGAAACTGGAAGAAGAGAAAGGCAAAAAGGAAAAAGAAAGACAGGAAATTGAGAAAGAACGGAGAGAAAGAGAGAGGGAGCGTGAAAGGGAACGAGAAAGGCGAGAACGGGAACGAGAAAGGGAAAGAGAACGTGAACGAGAAAAGGAGAAGGAACGGGAGCGGGAACGAGAACGGGATAGGGATCGTGACCGGACAAAAGAGAGAGATCGAGATCGGGATCGAGAGAGAGATCGGGACCGAGATCGGGAAAGGAGTTCAGATCGGAATAAGGATCGAAGTCGATCAAGGTAAGACTTTATAGAAGTACTGTTTTCCTGATAGCTTTGGTGGGACAACAGGTTCACATTCTATAGGATAATTTACTATATGGATGTGATGAAGGACTTCCTTTCTTGGCTTGCTGTCTCACCTTTGTAATACCTGTGTGATTGAAGTAACAATTTTCAACATTTAAGGTTAGTTTCTGTCGGAAGTCAGTCTTCACAGAGACCTGGAACACATCCAGTGTCCTGGACAGACTTGCTTTCCTGTCGTTTCCCTGGTTGGTGGGCAGTTTTTCTACTCATTTTCATTAAGGGCTCCTGTAAATGGGGAAATCAGCTCTAATACCATTGCTTTTAGCCCCTGCTGTCTCTGTTTGGTTCTGTAGCTTACTGGATGGCCACAACTCACTCTGCAGGCCCTGAATTACCCTAATTATGGCTCCAAGTAATTTCACCTTTGGCTTTTTTTTTTTTTTTTTTGGGGGGGTACAAGCACTGGGGCACAGTCCAGGGGCGCGGGAGGGTGAGAGAATTCACCAGAGACAGAGCAGAGAGCAGAACAGGCAGAAGGACCGAAGTACACTGCTGAGGGGAGCAGCGGACGAGGCAGGAAAGGTCTGCCCCGCCATGTAAGAATCTCCCTAGCCGGCTGGGAATCAAACTGGCGCTATAGAAGCAGACAGCTTCATAGCACTGTGCTCAATCCGCTGCGCCACCTGGGAGGCCCTGTTTTTTTTTTTTAAACTTAAGGATTTTTGCTCATTACATTGAATTTATTTCATGAATTATTACAAATTCTTTCAAGGGTGAGGTACAGCAAAAATGAATAAGGAAAATGGAAAAGGGAGGGAGTAGAAAGGAAGAGGAAAGTTTTTTTTTCCTAAGCTAGTTTTCAAATAGACATTTCTATGTTGGCACATTTTCCATGTGATTGTAGCAGAAGGGAGGGGGTAAGTCCACTTTAGGTCAGTCCACTAGGTGTTGGAACTGAAGGTCCAGTACTCTTAATCTTTAGTGGGCATTAAAGTCCTTCCCTCCCTTCCTCTTAAATAACCATTATTGAGAATTTGACATAGTCAGTGCTTTTACTATAGGTATGAACCACAAGTGTTTATTGTTACATATGTATTAAAATATATATTGCTATTTAATTATTTTTTTTTTTTTTTAAATTTTTTTTTTTTTTCTTTTATAGAGGCATGTTTTATTTATTTATTTGTTTGTTCGTTTGTTTTGTTTGTACATGCACTGGGTACAGTCAGAAGCGCGGGAGGGTGAGAGAATTCACCAGAGCCAGAGCGGGGAGCAGAGCAGGCAGAAGGACCGAAGTACACTGCTGAGGGGAGCAGCGGGCGGCAGGAAAGGTCTGCACGCCATGTGGGACCCTCCTCCGGTGGCCGGGGAGCAGCCGGGAATCGAACCGGCGCCGCAGAGGCAGCGGGCAGCCTCGCAACCCAGCGCTCAACCGCTGCGCCACCGGGGAGGCCCCTATTGCTATTTAATTAGACTAGTGGCAGAATACTGTGTTCTGCATATGGTTTTGTCTTTCTAAATTATTGAGAACTTTTCATTCCCAATAGGTATAGTTCTAATTTATCTATGCAGCATACGAAAATGCTCATTTCTCTACACCTTTGCCAATACCATTGTTCTTTGATCACTGTGAAGTAGTAGACTATCTTCTAACATGTGCATTAGCTCATATTTTTGTTTTCTGAGATATCCATGAGTATTAATATTGAATTTAGATTGGAATTCAGAATTTGAGACTAGAATTATGCCCTGTCTTACTGAAAATTCACAGAGGAGTTTAATTTTATAGAAATCAAATGCTAAATTCTGACTTGTGAGTTTGTATACTGTAATAATTGTTGTCTTCCATTCCCTTAGTTTTTAAAGGAAAACAAGAGACTGACAGATTTTTAAATTTGTTTAAATAGAGAAAAGAGCAGAGATCGTGAAAGAGAACGGGAGCGTGAAAGAGAGAGAGAGAGAGAACGGGAGCGCGAGAGAGAACGGGAGCGCGAGAGAGAGCGAGAAAGGGAACGGGAACGAGAGAGAGAGAAAGACAAGAAACGGGACCGAGAAGAGGATGAGGAAGATGCTTATGAGCGAAGAAAACTTGAAAGAAAACTCCGAGAAAAAGAAGCTGCTTATCAAGAGGTAATTTGAGGGAATGCCTTTATGCAAAGATTGGTACTTAGTAGGTTAGCCAGAATTTGTGGAGCCCTTTGTATACATTTTTATTTATTTATTTATTTATTTGTTTTGTTTATTTGTTTTTGTTTATACATGCACTGGGTACAGTCAGAAGCGCGGGAGGGTGAGAGAATTCACAAGAGCCAGAGCGGGGAGCAGAGCAGGCAGAAGGACCAAAGTACACTGTTGAGGGGAGCAGCGGGCGGCAGGAGAGGTCTGCGCGCCATGTGGGACCCTCCTCCGGTGGCCGGGGAGCAGCCGGGGATCGAACTGGCGCCGCAGAGGCCGCAGGCAGCTTCGCAGCCCAGCGCTCAACCGCTGCGCCACCAGGGAGGCCCCCCTTTGTATACATTTTTAAAAAAGATTTATTTATTTATGCATGTAAGAGCTGGGGTACAGGCCAGAGATACAGGGGGTGAGGAGGTGAAAGGATTCACCAGAGACAGAGTGAGGAACAGAATAGACAGTCTGACTGAAATACACTGCTGAGGGGAGCAGTGGGAGAGCACGAGAGGTCTGCTTTGCCATGTGGGTTGCTCCCTGGCCGCCGGGGATCAAACTCGTGCTGCAGAGGCTGTGGATTGCTTCATAGTGTAGTGGTTAACCCCTTGAGCCACCAGGGAGGCCCAGGCCCCCTTTGTATACATTTTTAAAGCTCTGACAATTTATTTCTTAGCGCCTTAAGAATTGGGAAATCAGAGAACGGAAGAAAACCCGGGAGTATGAGAAAGAGGCTGAAAGGGAAGAAGAAAGAAGAAGAGAAATGGTAATATTCTAGATTTTTTAAGAAGTGATTTTTCATGTAAAAATCAGCTCAAATCATTACTGTTAGCTAGAAATAACTTTATAATTGAAATGTATAAGCTCCCAGTTTGTATACTTTTAGAACATATTCCAGGTAACTGTGAGAAAATTTCAGTACACCAAAACCTCTTTTCCTTCTATTTCTTGCTGCCTACAAACAAAATTATGTTAGGTGTACTGTCAGTATTTCTTGCAAAGGGTTATGAGAATTTATAGAACATTCTTTAAGAGTCTGCAGCATTTTTTATGGTACATTTAGATGACAGCAGCAGTAGTGTGCAAAGACCTCTTTATAAATCAATATTGTCTTTTTAACATGAAATAGTTTTTTTTTTTTTTTTTAAGATTTATTTATTTATTATTTATACAAGCACTGGGTACAGTCAGAAGCGCGGGAAGGTGAGAGAATTCCCCAGAACCGGGAGCAGAGCAGGCAGAGGGACCAAGGTACACTGCTGAGGGGAGCAGCGGGCGGCAGGAGAGGTCTGTGCGCCATGTGGGACCCTCCTCCGGTGGCCGGGGAGCAGCCGGGGATTGAACCAGCGTTGCAGAGGCTGCAGGCAGCTTCTCAACCCAGCACTCAACCGCTGCACCACCGGGGAATCCCAACATGAAATAGTTTTACCTATGTTTACTGTTATCCTTTCTTTTGACTACATGATAATCACAAAAATAAATCTTGATTTTTGCATTTACACTGAGTAAGAGTGAAAAAATTGACATAGTATGTGTGATGATACAAAGGTTGTTACTAAGTGAAATGATACAAAGATAATTTACTTTGCCATAGTATTTGCTTCACTAGTATGTTCCATGTGTTCTGTCTTTACCAGAATTTCATGAAAGTTTCTTTATCTCCAGTTTGGAGATTATTCTTCCAAAAACTTCACTGAAGTTAGGAATCTTCTTCAAATAGCTTTTGAACATGAGACATAGAGGGAGTTTTTGTAAGTAACCAAAAGGGTGCTTGCAGCAAACTAGACAGATAGTGTGGGCTTTCCAGATAGTAAACCCTCTAACCTCATAGAATAAATTATAATTTTGGATTGTAGCTCCCATTTTACCATCCTTTTTCATCCCTAGGCTAGAAAATAGGGGGAGAATATAAAATATAATTATTTGAAGAAATATTTCCTATCAATTACACTGTTAAGCAAACATGAAAAAAATCATTCTGCTTTCTTTTGCAAATCTGAAGTCCTTGCTTAAGAAAAATTTATTTTTGTTCAGGGGCTTTACAAAAAGTCCAGAAACAAATTACTTGCCCATTATAAAAATGTTCGTGTAATGGAAGTATAGGATGTAAAAAGTGAAAGTTGCTACTCAAGAGTGGTAACTTTTAGAATGTGCTTTATGAGCCTTCCTGTTCTTTATTTAGATATTTGTAATTATTGTCCTTGCTACCTGGCAGTTTACTTTTCTTTATTTAACAAATTTTTAGAGTACATTATATTCCAGCCTTGTTATAGGCATACAAGAATAAATAATGCTACTAACCTTAAAAAAAGTGTGTGGTGTTGTCAGAAATAAGATAGTTACTATGGCTTGTGTGTGAAGGTGTGTTCACAGTATTCTGAAGTACAGAGAAAGAATGACTAATTTTTTCTGAGGTAAGGAGTCGCGCACATAGATGGTTAGATTGGGTAAGTCTTTATAGAGAGGTAACATTTAAATTAAATGAAATGTGTTTAAGTTTTACTGTAGCCAGAAGACTATCATTATCTGCTTTGTATATAGATAATAAAGAGAGTTAGATTGTAAATCAATGTTTATATAATCGTTACCTGTAGTTACTTTAAGCACAATAGTTGTATTTGAAATTCTCAAAATAGAAGCAAGAGATCGTGAATTTTTATGGTTCGTTTACTCAAAGTTTAGATAGGCAGTACCTTTAGATTTATGCATGAAAGTGATTTAAATTTTTAATCCTGCGTTTTATAACAACTACTTGTTGTATTACCTACCTCTAAATGTAAAATATTTTTGCCCAGTCAACAAATTCAATAGCTTTCAATTTTGTCTTGGGCTCAGTTTCATTTGAAAATAATTGCTTTGTAGATTATACTCAGAGAAATTTTAATGTATTATAAGTGGTGTTCATTTTATTACAGATGAGTCCTAAGTCTGATTTGTTTTACAAGAGACAATATATAGCTAATGTTGTGAAATAAGAGAATTATAAAGTTAAGTGATACAGATAAGGAAAATCTGTTACAAAGAAAGGGGAAGGGGGTTAATTTAAATGACTTATGTTAATTTTGCCCACTTTGTTCTTCACTTCCTTAAAGGCAAAAGAAGCTAAACGGCTGAAGGAATTCTTGGAAGATTATGATGACGATAGAGATGATCCCAAATATTACAGGTAAAGAAGACTTGCTTTATGAACTCATACATAGCTCTTCCCCTTGTTTATCCCTAACTTAGTGGAATAAGAAAGAAATCCTGTTTTGTTTTGTAATCACCCGTAGATGATAGGGTGTTTTCTTAGCAGCTGCCGGCAGCATGGGAAGAGCTATTGGAAAAGAATCAACAATTCTATGTATCTTTTTTGGGGAGGTAGAAGTTTAAAGTGGTCCAATTTTATACCAAGTTAATAACTAATTTTTATGACTTAAAGTAGTCTAGAATTATCTCTCATGTCTAGCATGATCCAGGCATGTATTTTTAGATATATAATTAAATAGACACTGTAGCCAAAATAATTGGGAATTAGCAATTTAAATTGAAAGAATGTCAAGATTTGACTTTGCAAAAAAATGTGAAAATAATGGCCTCCCTGGTGGCACAGGGGTTAAGTCATAGCTCTATCAAGCTATTGCCAAGCCACTGCAGCATGAGTTTGATCCCGGCCAGGAAACAGGGAGCTAACCCACATAGTGCAGCAGACTCTCCTGTCTCACTGCTGCCCTCCTCAGGAGTGTATTTCAGTCAGTCTACCTGTTCTGTTTCCCATTCTGTCTCTGGTGAATCCTCTAACCCCCTGCACCTCTGGCCTAGACCCCTGTTCTTGTATGCATAAATAAATAAAATAAATCTATTTTAAAAAAGTAAAAATAAAAAATGAGCATAAAGATTAAAGCATAAAATAGCAGTGTTATATAATTTCAGCATTATGAGATAAACTGCTAGATAGACTGTCTGCCCTCTGTTGATTGTGTACTAGTTCCTCCTGGGATTTTTCCACATGGCAAAGAACTAGTCTGAGTGGTATTAATGCTTTTCATATTTTTCACAATTTCATTTCCAAGAAAAATCAGATTATATATATTGGGTTTTTTGTTTTGGAACACGCGTAAGATGAGAGTTTTCTTTTCCACTCTCATAGCTACTTTTGTACTTGTTTAAGACAAGTACAAAGTTTAAGACCTATTTTATAATGACTAAAATGAGATGTAGTGGTAAATAACAATGTTCAGTTATCAACCTTAACATGTAGTACGTATGGTACCCTGGGTGGTCTGCAAATACAGAGTTTGAAGATAGTCTCAAGTCCTCAGTGCAGCTTTTATTATAAAGCTGGTGCTGTTGGAGACATACATGTGTAATAGTTGATGATCTGAGTATTAAATAAGGACCATTTATTTTTACAGAGGTAGCGCTCTTCAGAAAAGGTTGCGTGATCGGGAAAAGGAAATGGAAGCAGATGAACGGGATAGGAAAAGAGAGAAGGAGGAACTAGAGGAAATCAGGCAACGCCTCCTGGCAGAAGGGCACCCAGATCCAGATGCAGAGCTCCAGAGGGTGAGATATGATACCGTTAATAACAACATTTTATGTATCTTGCTGTTTTGGGGAAGAAGCTTCTAATACTTTTTCCATCAATTTTACTTGATTTCTAGCTTGCTTCAAACTTTTTATCCATGTCTTATTCCTTTATTTATGTGATGTATTACATGAGATAACTGAATATCTTAATAAAACTTAGCTAGAAACCTGTCCTATAATTTGCTGTAATACTTAGTGGATTTTGTAGTTTTAATTCCTTCTGACTGATCCCCTACTTGGTTTCCAGAATAAATTAAAAATGTCTCCATGAACAGCTTGTCATTTTAAAAAGGAAAGTACTGTGTTTTAGTGCATTCAATTTTTATCATTCTGTCTCGCAATTTTGGGGAGAGTGTTCATTTTGGCATAGGCCTTTGACACCAAATTTCTCTTTTATCCCCATATAACTTCTTTCTTTTCCTGTTGTTCATAAATATAAAAATCATTACCACCAACCCTTAGCCATTACTTAGAAATAACAAATGATTGTATCTGACAAAGCTGGGGGTGGAGTTGCCTATTGTGTACTGTTCTAAAGCAAAAATACAAAAACATGTTTTCATTTTTATTTCAGCCAGTTATACCTGTTTACCTTTTTTTTTTTTTTTAAAGATTTATTTATTTATTTATTTGTTTGTTTATACATACAAGCACTGGGTACAGTCAGAAGCACGGGAGGGTGAGAGAATTCACCAGAGCCAGAGAGGGGAGCAGAGCAGGCAGAAGGATCGAAGTACACTGCTGAGGGGAGCAGCGGGGCGGCAGGAGAGGTCTGCGGCCATGTGGGACCCTCCTCTGGTGGCCGGGGAGCAGCCGGGGATCGAACCGGCACCGCATAGACTGCGGGCAGCTTCGCAACCCCAGCGCTCAACCGCTGCGCCACCGGGGAGGCCCTATACCTGTTTACCTTTGTTATCATTGAAGAGTTCATAGAAGCCATTGAAAAAGAGCAATACATGGGTAGCATCAAAGAAAACATTTGTAGAGTACCTAATATACTCTACAGATATATTTAGCATTCTGATTATAGGCGCAGAAGTGTTGTTTCATCATTACTGGTGAAAAAGAAAAGTAGATTTTATGAAGGATCATGTAAGACAAAAAGCTGATTGAGTCATGTATAATTGTAGTCTAAATTAATTAGATTTTTTGGTGGTTGTTTTTGTTTCAGATGGAACAAGAGGCTGAGAGGCGCAGGCAACCACAGATAAAGCAAGAACCAGAATCGGAGGAGGAGGAAGAAGAAAAGCAAGAAAAAGAAGAAAAACGAGAGGAACCAGTGGAAGAGGAAGAAGAGCCCGAGCAAAAGCCCTGTCTCAAACCAACTCTAAGACCTATCAGCTCTGCCCCATCTGTTTCTTCTGCCAGTGGCAATGCAACCCCCAACACTCCTGGGGATGAGTCTCCCTGTGGTATTATTATTCCTCATGAAAATTCACCAGATCAACAACAACCTGAGGAGCATAGGCCAAAAATAGGACTAAGTCTTAAACTGGGTATGTTACCATTCCCTTTCTCTGTTCCTTCCTTTATTCTTCTCTGCCCGCCCCCTGCAAATACCTAAATTTTGCCTTAAGGAAAAAATTAATATGTGCTGCTTGGTAGGTAGATAGAAAAATATTCAAAATGCCTTTCTAGCTCACGATTGTTTTCATAGTTCTACTAGTGCTCCTATATCTGCAGCTGCCTCAAGTTCTGAGAAGAAGTGAAAAGTTAAATTTTCTAGCACTTGTGAGTAGCGAGTTATTTTTTACAGTTGGGATCTTTCTCTGAGATTTGTGGAAGTATATTTTGCATTGTTTTTGAGGGATGGTGGGTTATAAAACGTAACTTTTAAAAATTAATCATACTAATAGAGTGTTTTTACTATAGGTGCTTCCAATAGTCCTGGTCAGCCTAATTCTGTGAAGAGAAAGAAACTCCCTGTAGATAGTGTCTTCAACAAATTTGAAGATGAAGACAATGATGATGTACCCCGAAAAAGGAAACTCGTTCCCCTGGATTATGGTGAAGATGATAAAAATGCTGCCAAAGGCACTGTAAACACTGAAGAAAAGCGCAAACATATTAAAAGTCTCATTGAGAAAATCCCTACAGCCAAACCTGAGCTTTTTGCTTATCCCCTGGATTGGTCTATTGTGGATTCTGTGAGTAGCAAACTGTATTTCATCTTTTTATTGGAAGTGGTTCTAACTATAACATGTAAACACAGTTAATTACATTAATGACAAGTAGGGATAATGATGTGGCTGGAGTCTTGATTCAGAGTAAATGCTATGGCCAAGGGATTTAGTAGATTATTAAGGAAATTCTTGGTGGAGCTTCTAGTCTTCATAAATTAAAAGCAAATAATTATATCTTAATACATAACTTTCTTACTTTAATTTGTAAATTATACTGTGGTACTATGGTTTAGTCTTAAGAAAAATCATAGAGTTATATAGCCTTTTTGTAAATGTAATAAAAAGTTCTTTAATTAAACATGCTTTGTTTTGCAGATATTGATGGAAAGACGAATTAGACCATGGATCAATAAGAAAATCATAGAATACATAGGTGAAGAAGAAGCTACATTAGTTGATTTTGTTTGTTCTAAGGTATTTTACTCCCTCTATTCCCAACATTTGTTATATACTTTAAAATACTACTTAAAATTGTAAATCTTAACGTGCTGAGTTCACACAGCTTAGCTTCAATTGAAAGATTCATGGCTTTAGTTCAAGTATCAGCACTATCAAGCTATCACCAGCCACTGCAGCATGAGTTCAATCCTTGGCCAGGCAGCTAATACACATGTTGCAGCAGACTCTCCTGTCTTGCCTGCTGCTTCCCTAAGCAGTGTATTTCAGTAGATCTTCCTGTTCTGCTCCTCACTCTATCTCTAGTGAATCTTCTCACCCCATGCACCTCTGGCATATACCCCAGTTCTTGTATACATAAATACATCTTAAAAAAAAAAGATTTATGAGCCTCCCCTGGTGGCGCAGGCAGTTGAGCACAGAGCTGTGAAGCTGTCCGCAGCCTCTGCAGTGCTGGTTCGATTCCCAACAGGCCAGGGAGAAACCCACATGTCTGTTCTGCTCCTGGCTCTGTCTCTAGTGAATTCTCTCACCCTCCCACACCCTCACCTGTACCCCAGTTCTTGTATAAATAAAAAAAAAAAAATCTTTAAAAAAAAAAAAAGATTTATGACTTTGTTGTTAGTAGGTATTGTGCTAGACATTTTATAGAACTTGATATTCTTTAACAACCTTATGTAATGTTATTAATATTCTTATATATATATATTTAAAGATTTATTTATTTATACAAGCACTGGGTACAGTCAGAAGTGCGGGGTGGGGGTTGGGGGGATTTGAGAGAATTCACCAGAGCCAGAGCGGGGAACAGAACAGGCAGACTGACGAAATACACTGCTGAGGGGAGCAGCAGGCACTGCAGGAGAAGAGGTCTGTAGCGCCATGTGGGACCCTTGCCGGTGGCCGGGGATCAAACCGGCACTGCAGAGGCTGTGGGCAGCTTTGCAGCCCAGCGTTCAATTGCTTCGCCACCAGGGGAGGCCCAGTATTCTTATATTTTATCTGTATTTTATCCACGAAGAAATTGAGGCTTAAAGAGAAACACTGTTTATATTATACCATAGTTAAACAGTAAGTACAGAGCCAACCCTGTAAAAATTGTTCTTTTAACCACAAGGTGTACTGCATCCTCTATCATTTACTGAAGGCAAAATTCTTATCTTTAATAAGACAGTTACTACAGTTGAAGTGCCTTATTCCTGTAAAGGGAAATAATTACATTTTAAGGAAATGCTGTTTTCCTACTATGAACTACTATGTTTTCATTAGTAATTGCAAATTTAGGCTGCCCTTTCCATTTGTAACTGTTGTAGCACTAAAAGTTGTAAGTCTGGATCTGGTGTCAAAGGTCTATTGGCGAGTGGACAATGTTCTTTAGCCACACAATATTCCTGAACTTGTTTGAGGATTTATAATTAAAAATATCTTTAATATATTGCTAATTTTTTGTTTTTAAAGTCACAGTTGTTTGTTTCTTTTAGGTTATGGCTCATAGTTCACCTCAGAGCATTTTAGATGATGTGGCCATGGTAAGTTAGAAATTCATTGTTATTAACATTTTAACTAATATCAGTGTGAACAAATTAACATGTGAGAACTTGATTGATTTTTTTTTTTTACCTGTTTGTTCTAGAATTGCTTTATAGCTTTTGGATTAAAATTTGACTATGCATTAAAAGAGGATAAAAGTACCCACAGCAAGTTATCATTAGACAACACTAAAGTTAGGGTTTTCTTTTTTACCAGTCTCTTCCTCCTCTGCCTTTGGTATTTGTGCTTATTATGGTAGATCCTAAAAATGGTGGAACATGTATCCTTAAAGATTTAGCATGGAGATGGGCATACCAATAATTGGTCCTTTCGTGTACATGTGTATAATGGGGATAGACATAAAAAAATAATGGTAGCGGGGGCACAGGACTTAAGGACAGTTAGGGAAAGCATGACAGGAATTACCATCTATATTGAGTCGTGTATATTATATAATTTTTTGTCACTTGGTCAGATGTCTGTTGATTTGGCAGTAAACATTCAAATCCCCAATTATATTTAATTTGGATAATGAGCACAATCAGTGGTTGTATCTATCCAATGTTGTGATTTTGTGAGAAAAAGAAGTGGTAGTAAACGTGAGAGAGTGAATACTGAACTCCAAGCTAAAAAAAGAAGAAAATGTTAATTGGAACAGAGCTGGTAGTTTGAAAACGGTGGTTCCAACAAAGTTGTGGGACTGAAATAACTAGAAAGAGAGATTATAATCAGAGAATAGAATGTTTAAGAAAATGTGGTGGATTAATCCTGATAGATGGCAGGGTACAAAATGATTTCAGCCATGTAAGTGTTTAGGGGGCACACTGATGTCATGCATATGGAAATTGAAATTTCTGCATGTTGAGACAGGGATTGGGGATAAATATGGGAACCAGCTTGCCAGAGTGATTATTTTTTTTTTAAAAGATTTATTTGTTTATACAAGCACTGGGTACAGTCAGAAGTGTGGGAGGGTGGGAGAATTCACCAGAGCCAGAGCAGGGAGCAGAACAGGCAGAAGGACCGAAGTACACTGCTGAGGGGAGTAGCGGGCAGCAGGAGAGGTCTGCGCATCATGTGGGACCCTCGCCCAGCAGCCAGGGATCGAACTGCACTGCAGAGGCTGCGGGCAGCTTCGCAACCCAGCGCTCAACCGCTGTGCCACCGGGGAGGCCCTAGAGTGATTATTTAATGTGAATGATAGACTAGGAATTTGCTGGATGGCTGCTGTTGAAATGAAAAGGTAGTATATAGTGAGATCTCATGTACCTCAATGGAGATAATTTCTTATAAGAATTTTTTATATATATTTATTACATCATTCATCATGTATGATTTCCCCATATAGTTCCCACCATTTCACCCATGCACCATCTCCATAGTCCTTGTGCTCTTCCTACCCTATCCTGATACTTCACCCTCTTCCTTCCCTACAGAATGTCTCTTATTTATAGTTGCCTGTGGATTTTGATTTTTACTTTATTATCCTTCCCCCCCCATCCATTATTTGGTTCCTCTATATTCCTCCTATTTTATAAGAAATTTTTTAGAAATAATGGATATCCAGCCATTTCCCTATTGTGTGGATACTAAGACATTTTAAAATGAGGAACTTTCTAAGAAAGCTACTGGAGGGTCAGGATCTTTAAGGCACAGACCATATTTTGCAATAAGTAAAAGAGATGAAAGTTTCATTGAAGAAGTTAAGGATGGTTAGTATAAATTGGAATTGTGTTTCAAAGGGCAGAGCGGGATGGTAGCAATGGGAAGTCAGGGAGGAAGAAGAAACATCAGACAACACTAAGATGACAGATGACATGGGGAACTTGCATTTTGAGCTGTAGAGATGTCAGGGAAGAGTATAGTTGGGGTTCCAAACAAAAAGGAACTCTACTGTCAAGGTCTTTTGTGTTCAAATACTGTGTGATGTCTAAAGCCAGATGGTAGTTTTCTGCTATCCAGCCTGTTGCAGCTTCGCAACCCAGCACACTACAGCTGCGCCACCGGGGAGGCCCAGAAACCAGTTTTCTTAATCTCTACAGTCCTAGCAACATTCGGCCACATCCCACCGTGGCAGTGATGCCCTGGAGCTCAGCCATAGCTGCCTCCTGTAGGAGGACGTATGCTGTTCCATTTAAGCCCTGGAGTAGAGCGCCAACTGTTTGGTAGGATAAAGGCAGGAGTAGAAGCAGGGATGCGATGCACCTAATTTATAAGTTGCTAAAAGAATAAGAATAAGAATTGATTTATTCATTTGCTAAGGGGAAAAGACCCTTTTTGTGTCCCTTGTGGTGATAAGTGTTCACTTTTTCTGTTGCTATGTCCCAGACATTTTATTAAGTGCTTTATAGTGTCTCATTTAATATTTAATTCATTGTGACATACATAATAACTTAGTGAGAAGGTTGCAAGGTTGTTTTGAGAGTAAATGAGATATGCTGGATTAAATTGCTAATTGTGTGCGTCTAGTTCTACCAAAATTACTGCATTTTGTAAACATTTGTTTTCCATAGGAATTTTTCCAGATATGTATAAATATAATTTGTATTTGTAAATTTAAAAGTTAGAATACAATGGATCAAAAAAAGTATTGTCAGTATTTAGTAAGTCATGGGGTTTTGCTTATGCTTTATTATTATCATAATTGTACTATTTAATACAGTTCTCATACTTTCATTTTATTGATAGATTGTGGTTAATTAATATCAGTCACTATTGTTGGAAGGTGGTGATGATTGCTTATCTTAACATGTGTTACTGATTTTTTTATCCCCCTAGGTACTTGATGAAGAAGCAGAAGTTTTTATAGTCAAAATGTGGAGATTATTGATATATGAAACAGAAGCCAAGAAAATTGGTCTTGTGAAGTAAAACTTTTTACATTTAGTGTTCCATTTCAGATTTCTTCTTTCACACCCTTCAAAGGACTTTGAATTTTCTTTGTCTTCAAAGACATTTGTGACATCTGTAATTTTTTTTAATGTAGAAAAATGTGAATTTTTTTGTCCTCTAATTTGTTGAAGCCCTGTGTACTCCTTTGGTTGTAAAGTCATCTGGAATCCTACCTTGGTTCTCTTTATACTCACCAGGTACAAATTACTGGTATGTTTTATAAACCACAGCTACTGTACACAGCCTATCTGATATAATCTTGTTCTGCTGATTTGTTCCTTGTAAATATTAAAATGACTCCCCAATTCTTTTGCAGAATTGCACTTAATATTGAATTGTACTGTATAGGAACCAACATGAACGATCTTAATTGACAGAATACCAGACACATCTATTTTACTCCCTCCTACCCCTCTACCCCATCAGAAATAGTAAGCCCTCAATGAAGGCATAGAATTTAAAACTAGAGTGTGAAAATTAGAAGACAATCCATTCCTGCTGTATCTCTGTATGAATGTGTGTGAATGTATGTATAAAAAAAAGTCTTTTCCCTAGTTTGCTTTGGAGGGTTCCCTTAAACATTACCCAGTTGAAAAATAGAATCATAAAGGAAACGTGATATTGTGCCAACCCTAATGTCTGGGATAATTAGGTTATTAGTCTCCCAGAGTGTGGTATTCTCTTGTGACAAGCAACAGTTCATTGAATGCAATGGGATTTTCCTGTTGTTAGTTGCCTGCTTCAGCTTCTCTTTTAAGGGAGTGTGAATCACAGTGGTTTCCACCCCTAATTTCATTGTTCAGAAATGACGCAGACCATTAGATTCTGGAGAGCTTTATTTAATGCATTTTTGCACTAGTTGGTCCTTAGTTTAATTTTTGTGTACCCTGTTTATTTGTTGTTGTTTTTTAAGGTCTTAATTTGGAAAGCATAAGAGAAAAATCCTTATTAAAAACAAAGATAAAATAGACAATTTTACAGGCTAGGGAAGTTTGACAAAATAGAATAGGAATTCAGCATGGCAATTTACAAAGTTTACTTATTTCTAAGGATAAGGTAAATCATTTAAGGCAGTTACCACTAAGTTTTTGTTTTGTAAAGGGTTTATATCTTTCATGTGTATGTGCACACACGGCTTGCTTAACTTAGCTCATCAAAGTTTAAAAATACATTGATGGTGTGCTTAGAGATATATATGGGGCTTTTTTAAATTGTAGATTGGAATTTCACCAGGGAACAAAATTACTTGAAGATACAAGTTTTAAGAAGGTCTTAACGTAAACTAGGTGCAGCTATTCCTATGTCTGAGTATTTATTTGAAAGAAAAAGATTGGGAGGGGTGAATATGTTAAAAACATAATTTAGTTTCAGTTACTAGATTTAGGTTTTTTTTTTACCATCTGAAGAGGACATTTGAAAACACTGTTCTTAACATTGAACCATGACATGGTTCCATTATGTAAATATTTCAAATATTAAAAATGTATATATTTGATCTTGGGGGCTCATTCTTTCAGAATCTTGTTAAATAAATAGCATCATGTTGTAATTGTGTGGTGCCTACTAGAAAACTTGAAAATATGGACTTGATTTTTATGAATATTAGTAACTGAAGGTCAAAGGCATTTTACCTTATTTTAGTTAATTGTTCATTTATAGAGAAACACCCTATTAGTGTACTAATATGAAATTCTGGTTTCTCAAGAGAACTTTTTAGGAACATGCTTCTTTGCATTTACAGATTCATTTTGTAAATGCCTTTTCTCAGATTGATACCCCACCAACTCAAGAACTTGTTCTAGCAGTTTATTATACTTGTCTGTCTGCTCTTAACCACATTACAACTTCCATGTTGTTTTTATATAGCCAGCATTAGCATGAAAGTTCATTCACGTAGATTCAATTTCCCTTGCTTTTAGTCTATTCTCTTTCCCTGAATTCATCTTAAAAGACCCATTTCTGAAAATCTTAGGGTTATGCACCATATACTGATAACCTCTGCACCATATACTAATAACCTCTTCAGTGAGATTTGTGTCAAGACCCCAAATTCATAAATACTAACATTTCAGCAGCACAGCATTAATATTGGTCACTGGGAAAAAGACTGCTACATTAATAGCTTTTTAAATGTTAGTTCAAATCAGGTTTTGCCACCAGGCTTAAACTTTCAGATTTTCAGAGTTTCTTGTTTTTCAGATTTGTATATAAAGAAATGGTTGTGTGTGAAAATTGACATAGTTTAGTGTCTGAAAAAATCCACAGAAGAAAATTTTTACTAACTTGCTTGAGCTTCCTGAGTTGTCTTTATCATTTGCCCATTGATTGATTTCAGTTTGGAAGCTTTAATTCTGTATTGGCCAATTGTTATACAACTATACGAAAGTTTTTAAATTAATCTTGATCAAGCAGTTTGAAAACTAATATGCTCTTCTAACTTGACTGTATAAATAAAATAATTTTAATTATACACATCTGTTCACAGGAGGAAAAATATTTTCATTAATGAACTTTTCCTCAGACATTACCATGCATCTGAATCACCTGGGGGAATCTTGTTACTAAAACAGACTCTGATTTAGTAGTACTAGCGTGGTGCCTGAGAGTTTGCATTTTTTTTTTAAGATTTATTTTATTATGCATACCAGAACTGGGGTACAGGCCAGAGGGGTGGGGTTGAGAGAATTCACCAGAGACAGAGTGGGGAACAGAACAGGCAGATGTACTGAAATACACTGCTGAGGGGAGCAGCGGGCGAGATAGGAGAAGTCTGCTGTGTCTTGTGGGTTGCTCCCTGGCTGGGGATCTAACTCGTTCTGCAGTGGCTGAGAATAGATTCATAGGTTGCATCTTAACCCCTTGTGCCACCAGGGAGGCCCAGAGTTTGCATTTTTGACCATCTTTCATGTGATGCCAGCACATTCTAATCCATGGACTACACTTAGATTAGCAGTTTCACCTGTCTACTTAGTACTTGTAGTTTATTCTAATTAGACTACTCAAATGCTGCTTATTTTTCTTTGTAAGTAGGTTTTAAAGAGAACATTTTTTTGAGGCACATATACAGATACATATTATGTAAATTCAGGAAGGTGAATTTCAAAAATGATGCCTAAGAACAACTCTTAATATTCTAGGTTTTATCCCAATCAATCTGAGAGTGTTTCCTCCTTAGAGAGCTAAATGGTTTTTACTTACTCTGAATCTTGTAGCATTTCCTGGTGAGCTATGTAATAGCAGAGGCTAATAATTATTTTTGTGTTGAGTACTGTTTTTAATCATGCATTTGTACTAGTTATGGTGGATAATTTGAAAAAAACTGAGTTTGAGAGTCAAATTGGATATACACTTTTCACATTTTTTCTCTTTTCATAGAAAGTAAAACATTTTTTTAAAGTTCAAATAAATGTTGGTAGGCATTTATAACGTCATTTATTTATTCAGCTCTTTCTAATTTCTGTGAATTTTTCAATGTTCTTTCCAAAACTGCTGCAGGTTTTTATGTCAAAATGGTTACAGGTTTTTCCAGGTCATCTTTCAGTCCTCTATTAACAATGTGGAATTGAGAAATAGTTTTGCTTAGTGAAGATGGTGAAATTGATTTGTGAATGTTACTGCATGTGAAAGGTATGAGAAGGAATCCCATATAGGTGAAGAAATACTTTGGATATCAGGAAGAAAACTGGAAAATTTGCATATTTATTTTTAAATCCTAGAACTGTTACATTCATAACTATAGGCCAAAGTGAGCTTGTAATTTTTTAAATTGTACTTTTTATTGAGGTAACATTGGCTTACCACTTGTATATGATTTAGGGGTATGGGTTCACACTTTTACAAATATGTCAGCACACCATGCCCACCTCTTTAGCACCAATAATCCTCCATCATTGTCCATTGTTCCTTCTCTCCCTTTTGCTCGCCACCCTCCCCCTCACTCTGGCAGCCACAATTCTACAGTCACATTTCTTTTTTTTTTTTTTCTTTTTCTTTTATAGAGGCATGTTTTATTTATTTGTTTGTTCGTTTGTTTTGTTTATACATGCACTGGGTACAGTCAGAAGCGCGGGAGGGTGAGAGAATTCACCAGAGGCAGAGTGGGGAGCAGAGCAGGCAGAAGGACCGAAGCACACTGCTGAGGGGAGCAGCGGGCGGCAGGAGAGGTCTGCGCACCATGTGGGACCCTCCTCCGGTGGCCGGGGAGGCGCCGCAGAGGCCGCGGGCAGCCTGGCAACCCAGCGCTCAACCGCTGTGCCACCGGGGTTGCCCTACAGTCACATTTCTTGAGTTTGTTTTGCTTAGTTTTGTCTTTTCCTTTGTTTTTACTCTTTATAATCCACAAGTGAGACTTGTCTTTCTCCTTCTGACTTATTTCACTTAGCATAATTCCCCTCCATTTCCATCCTTGTTGTCACAAATGACAGCTTTTAATTTTTGATATATTGGCAGTTTTGAAATGTGATTAACTTTTTTTTTTTTTTTAGAAAGCATATTCTTTTGGGCCTCCCCAGTGGCTCAGTGGTTGAGCGCTGGGTTGCAAAGCTGCCCGCGGCCTCTGCAGCGCCGGTTCGATCCCCGGCTGCTCCCCGGCCCCCGGAGGAGGGTCCCACATGGCACGCAGACCTCTCCTGCCACCAGCTGCTCCCCTCAGCAGGGTGCTTCGGTCCTTCTGCCTGCTCTGCTCCCCACTCTGCCTCTGGTGAATTCTCTCACCCTCCCGCACTTCTGACTGTACCCAGTGCTTGTATAAACAGAACAAACAAATAAATAAATAAATAAATAACATGCCTCTTTAAAAAAAAAAAGCATATTCTTTTTTTTGTTTTATAGAGGCATGCTTTATTTATTTATTTTGTTTGTTTGTTTTGTTTATACATGCACTGGGTACAGTCAGAAGCGCGGGAGGGTGAGAGAATTCACCAGAGCCAGAGCGGGGAGCAGAGCAGGCAGAAGGACCGAGGTACACTGCTGAGGGGAGCAGCGGGCGGCAGGGGAGGTCTGCGCGCCATATGGGACCCTCCTCCGGTGGCCGGGGAGCAGCCGGGGATCGAACCGGCGCCACAGTGGCTGCGGGCAGCTTTGCAACCCAGCGCTCAACCGCTGCGCCACCGGGGAGGCCCGAAATGTGATTAACTTTTGAAACATCTGTTCATTTGTCTTTGCTTTCATTTTTATCTTTGACATTCTTTGTCTTTTGTTTTATTTTCCAGTTGCTTATTTAGCATAAGTAAACCATTCCTTAGCCAGCTAATTATGCTGCATTATTCAGAAACACATGTCAATGACAAACTTCCATGGAAGTCTAGCCAAATAAATTTTTTTGTAGTTTGGTGTTTTTTTAAAATGTAGGTAACACTGGGATATGATCACCCTTCAGATGGATGTTACCCTACCATACCCACCATCAAAGCACCCTCAGCCCTCCATCACAGTCTGGTGTGCCCCTTTCCCTTCCTTATCTTAGAGCCTCATTTATAGTCAGATTTATAGGGTTGGTTATTGGGAGCCAAAGAAATCCTTTTAATTCTAAAATCAGCTTTGCATTCTGAAAGATAACAGCCATCTTCATCTCAATCTTTCATGGAATCATAATTTCTGTAGAAATCTGCATAACGCCTTCCCTTCTTGCTCCGGTCACAGCAAACTTAAAGCTGCAATCCCAGGGATATAATGAATGCTCCACACACCTGAGATTGGGTCAAAGCACTGGAAGCTGTAATAGTTATTATCAACATGGATGTCCTTCTGTACTGAAGGAGAGATGGCGAATGTTGCCTTTCATTTTATTACTTGATTCATATGAAGACCAAATTAGGAGTCAGAAAAGATTATCTAGACATGGTTTAATGACTACCAAGTCTGCCTACTCTGCCATATCTTGTATTAGTTGAACTGATGACTTTTACATGCTTGTTCATTGAGTAGGAGCTGAATTGTTAAGCAGGCAACACTGCTCTTTTTTTTTTTTAAATAACCTAGCCATTGGGTCTCCCAGCTGGCGCAGCCAGTTGAGCACTGCACTGTGAAGCTGTCCGCAGCCTCTGCATCGCTTGTTTGATTCCTTGTTGGCCAGGGAGAAACCCCCATGACACGGAAGACCTCTCCTGCCTCGCCCCTGCTCTCCTCAGCATTGTCTTCGGTCCGTTTTTCCTTTTCTGTTCCCTACTCTGTCTCTGGTGAATTCTCTCACCCTCCATGCCTCTGGCCTGTATCCCAGTATAAATAAATAAATCTTAAAAAAAATAATCTAGCCATTGAAGCACACTTAAAATGTGGTGTTAATGTTATAAGCTTAGGGGAACAATAGACTCAATAAGACAAGCTCGCTGCAGTGGTGGGAAATATTGGTGAAGAAATGAGACATCAGTAGACATATACATACATACATATATACTACTATATGAACTATTGGGGTGGAACAACAGGAAGATTTTTTTTTAAAGTTTTGATTGTATACAAGAACCGGGGTACAGGCCAGATGTGCGGGAGGGTGAGCGGATTCACTCGAAACAGCAGGGAACAGAACAGGCAGACCGACCGAAATACACTGCTAAGGGGAGCAGTGGGCAAGACAGGAGAGGTCTGCCCCGCCATGTGAGTTTCTGCAGTTGGCGGGGATCGAACCGGCACTGCAGAGGCTGCGGACAGCTTCGCAGCGCTGCTCTCAACGCCTTTGCCACCAGGGAGGCCCAACAGGAAGATTCTTAACCCAAGTAGTAATACACTTAACTCTTGAGCAATGTGGGTTTGAACTATATATGGGGACTAATTCCTAGGGTTTCACATGCCTGGATTCAACCAACTTAGGGTAACAGATGCAGAACCCATGTATGTGGAGGAGTTAACCACAAGTTCAGAGATACTTTGATGGTGAGGGTGGTAGGTACTTCTAAGCCCAGTGTTGGAAAAGGAACCTTAAATACTACATTTATCTCCTCAGTGCTACGATATTCTCCACAAGTGGCTAAGTGCCATCATTTGGGATTCTGATTTTTTTATGCTTAGGCTATTTTAAGTTGTGTCAGCGCTATATCAGTTTTTTTTTTTTTTTTTTATAGAGGCATGTTTTATTTATTTATTTATTTGTTTGTTTGTTTTGTTTATACATGCACTGGGTACAGTCAGAAGCGCGGGAGGGTGAGAGAATTCACCAGAGCCAGAGCGGGGAGCAGAGCAGGCAGAAGGACCGAAGTACACTGCTGAGGGGAGCAGCGGGCGGCAGGAGAGGTCTGCGCGCCATGTGGGACCCTCCTCCGGTGGCCTGGGAGCAGCCGGGGATCGAACCGGCGTCGCAGAGGCTGCGGGCAGCTTCGCAACCCAACACTCAACCGCTGCGCCACTGGGGAGGCCCGCTATATCAGTTTTTAAATTCACTAGTATATAAAGCTCAGTTCTTCACTAAGTCATTTCAGGTGTTCCAAAGGGTAACTAGAAGTCCATTTGTTGAATATTTCACATTTCAAATATTTAATAGCCATGTATAATAGCTAGTGGTTACCAATATTGAATGGACACTGCAGATTATAGAATGTTATGATTGCAAATGGTTAGATTGAACACATCTGGTCTAGATACTGACATTGACCTAAGCAAGGAAAGTGCTTGTTAAAATTTCTTTAGGAAGCAATTTTAACAAATCTTCAAGAAGTATTAAGTGTGAATTTTAAAAAGTTGTAAATTAATTTTTCTGATTTTTTATAACAAAAAATGAGTGAACTTGTTATCTTGCAGAATCCAGAAACTCCAAGTTCATTTTTTTCCTTGTCAATTAAAAAAAAAAAAAAAAATCAGTAGAGAGGCTCAGGTGACGACACTTGGCTAATTATGACCGTAGGTGGAAAGTTTAGATATTAAAGGTTAATTTTAAATGTATTTTTGAGGCAGGTTTTTTAAAAAGAGGGTCCAAGTTCTTGGGAAAGAAATTAGATTTAATAGTGATAATGACATTCAGAACTGAAAGTTAAAACAGCAAAATGAGTACAGTAAAGCCAATCCTTAAGCAGGTCTCTATAAGGAGACCTACCTTACAAAGAACCTTAAGCAATGTCAACTTTTGAATTCCACTATACTCCCATAAGAAACATGGCAGAGACATTGTATATAACTAAAGGCAAGCTACTTTTATATGGCAAGTGTTAGTGAATTGAGTTGCCTTGCAATCATTGATGTAAATGACTCACTTTTCTGATTAACCAGATCCTAACGACTGCTTTAGGCTCTAATTTGTAACATACATTTACCCTACATAGTTTGAATAGTTTCAGCTTTGAATTTTCTGCCTCATTCTTCACTACTTTATCACTTGTGATTACATTCCTGCACCCAAGTTCCAGATGTTTCCAGGGAAAATGTAAATATACCGCACCAGATGGTCTAGACTATCTGTGCTATTTATCTCATTCTTTTACAGAACTTAATCTCCTTCCCCCACACTGCAGTTTTTATTGTTTGTATACTTCCATTAATATAGATGGTATGGTGAAAATTCATTGAATGAATTTCCCCCTCACTTAGCAAATAATTCTTAAGCATAACAAAAATTTAGTTACGTTCTTTCCAATTATAATTCTCCAGTTTATGATGACATGCATTTTAAACCTTTGCACTTTATACTTAGTAACAGTGCTCCATCTATCCAGCAGATCTCCAGTGGCACTATTTTGTAAATACATTTCTTTAGTTTCTTGAATCTTGCTCAGTTATTTCCATTGTGTTCTTCTGTCCATAATATATTTTAAAGAACAACATTGGGTCCTATCTTCATTCCACTGCACTACTGAGATTCCAGAGTAACTTAGAGTATATGTGTCCTCCAAATTTTTAAAGTCCCACAACCTATTTTAGTTTGTAACTCACATTCTACAGTATAATGTTTTAAGAAACTACATTCTAGTAATAGTGTATTTCTTAGAACTATGGATATTTGCTTTCAACTAGGGATTCATCTTCCTTGGACTATCACTTTTGTTCTAGTCTGTTCTACCCAGTGTCTTCTGCTAATTTTCCTCAGTGCTTTCTGGGTGATATTTGATGAAGAATATCAAGAAATGATATGAAAAAATACAAGAAAACTGGAGAAAAGTTACCTACAGTCCAGTTTTTCAAAATCACTAGTTGCTTTTTTATCATCTCTTTTTGCAAGATTTTTTTATAGTTGTGTTTATGTATACATATAAATCTTGTCTTTAAAATTTAACAGTATTTTTTAAATCTTCATAAAAACAGTTCAATAAAATCCTGCGAAGTGGGTGAACTATTAATTTATTGTACACCCAGCTTTCCATGTTTTTTGCTATATGCAATACTTCATGAAAATCTAGAGAATATTTTTGTATTGCAGTTATTTCCAAGAATATCAGCATTTTAAGATTTTCTATTCAATACCAGATTGCATTGAAAGAAATTGAACTACTTTACGTACAGTTTTTAGCCTATGCTAGTTTGACACATTTTATGTTGTAGGCGCTGTTCTCAGTAGTTGAATATGTAAATTGACAAACAGGCAAAAATTATCGTTGGGAAGTTTTGGTGGGGTGGGTGGTGTCAACCTTTTATTCTTACAATTATCATTTCCCATGTTAATTTTAAATTACTTCTGTTCTTATATATGAAGTTACTGTCAGTAAAATCTATTTAAATCTGTTATTGTGTGGGGGCTGGGGGGAGGCAGTGCGATCGATGCTCCAGGAATATGAAGGGTTGTCTTGAAATTTAAAAGAAAAAAATCTCATTTGACCAGATGCTAACTCGCTGATTTCATTTTCAGTGTTCTGTGTTTGCACATTTCTCCACTGTCATAGTGGCAGATTCATTATTTACTATTAGCTTTCCGATGAATACATGAATGCCATATGCTATCTCAGGAGTTAGTTTTTGGTGCTGTTTTACCGCAATTTGGAGAAAAGCCGGCGAATGCAAAAATCAAGTCACTGTTGAGGAACCCTTATATTTTGGGATTACAAAAAGATTTTGCTCTCCGGAAGCTTTCAATCTAGAAGACTGGTTAGTAAACTTGGAGTGCAAAAATCCCAGAGGATATTTGTTTACACTCCGCCTTTTCGGGCTCTACCCTTAAGTTTTGAGTCATTGGGTAGGGGACACAGGTATATGCAATTTTAATTAGCATCCTCTTGATTGTGATGCAACTGATTCTTTTTTTTTTTTTTTTTTTTTTTAAAGATTTTTTTTTTTTTTTTAATAGAGGCATGTTTTCTTTCTTTCTTTCTTTATTTGTTTGTTTGTTTTGTTTATACATGCACTGGGTACAGTCAGAAGCACGGGAGGGTGAGAGAATTCACCAGAGCCAGATCGGGAAGCAGAGCAGGCAGAAGGACCGAAGTACACTGCTGAGGGGAGCAGCGGGCGGCAGGAGAGGTCTGCGCGCCATGTGGGACCCTCCTCTGGTGGCCGGGGAGCAGCCGGGGATCGAACCGGCGCCGCAGAGGCCGCGGGCAGCTTCGCAACCCAGCGCTCAACCGCTGCGCCACCGGGGAGGCCTGCAACTGATTCTTAATGAGAAACACTAAAAGTAGGTACTATCGAGAAATGAAGGCTTGGAGATTCCGGGAGTACGGATCCAGTTTACGTAGAAACGTTGGTTCTCAGCTCAACAGCAGTCTCGCCTCCCGGACAACCTCCAGCTCAGCGGCACCCGGGGTACCTCCGGAGGCTCGAAGCCGGGCGGAGCCTCGGGTCGCCCCTCTCCCCAGCAATTCGCGCGCGCCGCCGGAAGCCCCGCCCCTTCCCCTGGGACTAGGCCCCTCCCACGGCCAGCCGGCCGCCAACGACGCCAGAGACGGAAATGACGACACCAGTGAGGCCTCTTGGGCGGGGCCTGGCGGGGCAGCTCCGGAGGCCGCGATTTCACATCGGAAACAAAACAGCCGCTGCTGGGCAAGAAACCTCAGTCGCGAGCGGCCGGCGGCGGAGAGAGAGTAGGTGCGTGGTGGGGGGCGTGTGGCCTGACAGGACGGGGCCTCTGACCCGGCGCCGACTCGGGCGGGCGGCCCCGGCCCTTTGTGGCCGCCCGGGCCGCGGACCGGGTCCTCGAGCCTGAGAGGCGGGGTGCGGCCGGGCGGGCGCCGGGAGCCCCTGGGGGGAGCCGGCAGAGGCGGCCCGTTTCTTGGACTCCCGGCGCGGCGCGCGGTCGGGTGAAGAGCGGGTCCCCGCCGAGCCTGGGTCCGGAAGTGCTGTTCGCGAAGACATTTTAGGGCGCAGGTGTCCGGGGCCGGGAGCCACGGCCGTCGTGGAGTGGACAGGGAAAGAGGAAGCGCCTGGCGCTGGGTCTGATTGAGCAACTGGTGAAACTCCGCTCCTCCGCCCCGAGCGTGTCCCCTTGCAAGGGAGGCGAGCGGCGCTCAGGGCTGGGGTCCTTGTGTATCCCGTTCAAAACGGGCTCTGATGCTTTTGCCTGGGTCGGGACTGTGATGAGGCATGTATGTCCAGTTGCTGTGCGTGTAGCTTAAATATTTGCTTGTTCTTCCCGCTCCGAGATTCATTTCAAATACATATCTGCTTCTCTTACAGGAAACTGGTATGTTCTAAAGCTTTACTTGCATGCTTTGGTCAGGATGAATAAAGTATTCAAGGTTTTGTATGGGCGATAAGAATAGGATGCAGACAACTCTGTGGCATATATAGTAACTACCTGGCAGAGCTCATTGTAAAGTTCCTTAGATTCTCTGACGTTTGAGGCAGGTAGCAGTCACATCTGGTTAAGGGAATCTTGCTATTTGAGTTATATTTTACTGTGGAAAGGTATTCGACTCTTGGGATTGAGGTGGGGAAGGCATAGTCAGAGGATGTGCACAAACAAGACCCTTTATCCCAAGCGTCCACTCACCCGGTCTGAACGTAAACAAACTGATGAAGGAGGATAAAACAGGAAATTAGATTGGAGCCTGTTGCGTTTGGCTAATTTCAGTCACCTGCAAAAGCCTATTTCAGTGTTCCATAACTCATTTGCAGAGTGTAATCAAGTTAAACCTCACCCCATCTGCATTTGCCAAGTCCTTAACAATGAACAAAAAAGAGAAACCTATTTATTGAGTATGTGGATTTCAAAACACACACACAGATGATAGAAATGGTGTCTTTCTGGCTTTGAACATTCTGCTTCCGGGTAAACAGTTGTCACAGTTCTTGGGTATCCTCTGAATGGATTTGATTTATTGCTGGATTTTAAGTTAATGGCTGCTACTCCTTCTGCACCACTGCATGAATTTCCATTTAGGGAGAACCAGAGGATTGAAGTTGGTTTCTGAGAATCATCCTATCCCAAAAGATAACACAGGTCTGTTACCAAAGCATACCTGGTTCTCTTCCTCTCAGATTCAGGCTCTCTCTATTCCTGCTCTTCTCACTACTTTTGTATCAGGTTGTAGGGAAAGATGAATTCTCTTCAATATGTATTGGAGAAAACCTTTCATAGCCCCCTAATACTTCTCTTTTATGTGATAGGTGTGATAATATTGGACCATAGTCCCATAACCACAATTCCATATTACAAACACCCCCCCTGAAAAAATGTACTTTCCATAAGCCATTTGACACCAAAATCTCACCTGAACCTATTTTTATAATCTTTATGTAATTTAAGACTTTATATGTTACAATATATACCAATGTGTTTGATTTTGTGGTTCTATTTAAGACCCTGAGGGGGGCATTACAAAACATAGTATTTGCATAGTACCTTTATAAATTTTATATATATATATATATATATATGAATTCAAAACACATTTAGCCCTAAGGGTTTCAGATAAAGAATTCTGCATTTGTAAGTATTTTTTCATTTTCATTGTATCCACTGGGGCCACATAACCATTATTATTTAAAAACCACTATCATAATTCACATAACCAGTCTGCACAACTCAGTGCCTTGGAGCATTTGTTCTCATACAAGGTTCTACTTCAAGGTTTGGATCTGTGGATCAGCTAAGGCAGTTTTGCTTTGCATTTATCCACTGTAAGCTCTTCTCCAGGCAACAGCAGAAGTGCAGAGGCAAGGCCTCTGCGTAAATACAGTTTAGGTGTACCACATCTGCTAAGATTTCTTGACCAAAGCAGGTCTTATGATTGTGCCCAAAGACATGAATTGGGTAGTGGACTTGGCTGCATTGAGACCAAAGGAAATTACAGGGCTAAGCCCAACATTACTGGAGAGGAATGTATGCCTTTCTTGGAGATTCTGGGGGAAGGAATGAATATTTGCTGAATAATAATCTAATCTACCACAGATGGTTCACAGAAATGGAGTGGGATGAAAAGAAGAAAAAATTCACCAAATAGGATGTATCATTTATCCTTGCTCTTTTTAGGGTTTACAGCTGTCACAAAGCCTTATGCAGGACTGGAGAAATTATTTGCTCTTGCTCTTAAAATTCAAAGGTGTCTTTCCAGGATGTATTCCTAAAATTTTAGATTAATATCAAATTATTTTTATTAATTTTACTTAATGAATGCATTTTGGAGATAGGTTACAGTTACTGTTGGGTGTGAGCTTTTGCAAATTCAAGTAGTGGACCTCCCTGGTGGCACAAGGGGTTAAGTCTCAGCACTATGAAGCTATTTGCAGTTAATACAGCATGAGTTCTATCCCTGGCCAGGAAGGTGACCCGCATGGCGCAGCAGACCTCTCCTGTCTCACCTGCTGCTCCCCTCACCAGTATATTTCAGTTAATCCACCTGTCCTATTCCCAACTCTGTCTCTGGTGAATCCTCTTAGCCCCTGCACTTCTGGCCTGTACTCCAGTGCTTGTATGTATAAATTTTTTTTAAGATTTATTTATTTATGCATACAAGAGCTGGGGTGCAGGCCAGAGGTGAGGGTGGGTGAGAGGATTCACCAGAGACAGTGTGGGGAGCAGAACAGGCAGATGTACTGAAATACACTGCTGAGGGGAGCAGTGGGCGAGACAGGAGAGGTCTGCTGCGCCATGTGGGTATCTCCCTGCCCGGGGATCGAACTGAGGCTGCAGTGGCTAGGGATAGCTTCATTGTGCTGATACTTAACCCCTTGCACCACCAGGGAGGCCCTAAATAAATAAATCTTTAAAAAATAAAAACAAATAAAAATTCAATTAAAGGTTCTCCCATTCATTCCATGTAATCAGAACCAAGCTGATTGTCCAGGGAGACGCTGTCAAAGTAAAATCAAGGCTGATTAATTTCATGGGAAAAGAATAAACCATAAAATCACTTGGTACTTGAAATCTTAGCATTACAATACAAAGATACTTCAAAAAATACTTTTAGTTGTTTTTTTCAGTTTAGGAGAAGCTAGGTAAGTAGCTGCAGTGTTAAAGCAAAAGCCACAAGCCCTTTGTACTGGAGATCTTGATAGAATGGCTCATGAAGATGTTTGTTTTTTTGAGGATACACATTTTATTTACATTTATCTCTGACAAAGAAGAAAGAAAATGATATCTATAATTAACCATGCCATATGCGTTTGAGGATTAGTTGTTTCTTGAGATGTAGTGAAAGATAGAAATGTACTTTTCTCTCGGTGTGGCCTTGTATGATATTTTTAAATCAACTTAGGTTAAGATGCTAAGCATTGCTCCTGTGAAGCAGTGTTTTGAAATGCTGGTGGTTTTCTGGTTAGACAGACTTTTCTGTCAGCACATCCTAGCTTCTTGAGTATTTGTATTCTCCTGGGACATTTTAAAGTCTCTTTGTATATATAATAGAAATAAATTATAGTTGTCCAGTAGAGAATGAATTCCTTTTATCTGATTGAGCATGTGTCATGAGAAAAAGACGACGATGGCAATGAATTCAAGTGTTGTACGCTTTAATCCTTCCCCCCTCTACAGTCCAAGTCACATGACCATACTCTCCAGCAACTGTCTCTTCTTGTTCTCGGGGCACTGCTAAGGATCTTAGAAAGCCCACTAGTGTCCGGTCTGTCCAGTGGGGTCATCGGCTTTCAGAGATTGGAACTGTTACTGGACCAGAATCAAATGTGACTTTGCCGGTCTCTTTCTTTTTACCTACAGTGTTTACCAAGCTTGACCAAAAATCTAAGTAGCCCTGTTGCTCCCTGCCTGGGCTTCCTACTCAGCTCTGTAAAAAGCAGCTCTTCCATGGAGGTCACCCGGTGGCATTGTGATCTTCAAAGCCTTAGTGGAGGGATGAACTTTCTCTGGGTGAAGTGGAAAAGACCACAGTTGAGTGTCAGAAGACCTGGGTTTTGGAACTTGTTAACTTGTCTCATAATTATGGGCTGACATAATCTTTCACCTTACCTGAGCCTTAGTTTTTCACGTGTAAATATGGTGTGCCTTTGAAAATATTAGGATCTATGTGCTAAGGTGACTGCTATGATGGGTGAGTCTTAAATTTACCTGAGAGAGCTCTAGTAAGATATGTTTGTATGATTTCTTGTAATAGCTTAATAGATCTTATAAGCCTAATAACAGAAACTACTCAAATTAAAATGACCAGATTCCCATTACCTGTTATTTTGAATAAATACTAGGGCTTGAGGTATAGTCCCATGTTGGGAAAGCTATTGGGACTTCAGTTTTTAGTTGTTAGACCAGTTACTGATGTTTAAGATCTCACTTTTTAAAAAAATCATTTCTAAACAGTAGTTTTACTAGTAATTAAAATCAGCTCAGCATACCTTCATGCTCATTGTCTTAAACTACTAAAGGCCAGGGATGTAGTTATATACAGAGGCAACATAGTGCCACATGTGAGCCTTTGCTTTACCCCTTTGTGAACTTCTTTATGCCATGTTGTTTTCATTTGTAAATTGGCGAAGTGAACATAAGTAGTTAAATCTTCTCAGTGTTTGTGTCTGACAGACCAGTAGACAGTAAACACCTGTGTAGTAAATGGGTAATCACTTTTCTCCTAGTTTGCCTGTAAGTGTAATAATACACTTTATTTATGTTGATTTATTTTTGTCTGCGTTGCCCTTTCTTTCCCTTTCTTTTACTTGACTAGCATCTTGTTTTCTTATTTCTGGGTGATCATATGATAATATTAATGACAAATTTCTAAGGGTTTTTCTGTAATAGAGCTGTACTTTAAATGATGCAGTATAGTCTTCAGAGCAGCTGGAGGATGTAACCAACAGCAGCTTTTTTTGTTTGCCACCATGTGGCACTTCTAGGTTATGTGAGGTTGAAAGAAAAGGAATAATATATGCTGTTTGCAGGTCATTAATACTGTTTTCATATTAAAATTTCAGCTAGTCAAATGGTAGAAATCAAGAAGCATAGGTCAGATTTACTTTGCTTACTGTGCTTAGAACTATAGCTGTTTGTTGGAATCTACCCATCTTTCTGATAACATACATATTGCCAAGTCTTATTTTTTCAAAAAAGACCAGTTATAAGAATAACCTAAAATACAGGTTTACTCCCACAAAAATCTAGTGGAATTTTGTAGTTGAAGTACATAGAAATGTGCACATATCATAGGTGTACAGTTAAGTGACTTTTGACTGACTAAAACCATTGTGTGACTAGCATCCAGGTAAAGAATTCCAACTAAGTTACTAGGACCCTGAAAAGTTTTCCATGTATCACCTTCCAATGAATAACCTTTCTAAAAGTAACTACTGTCTCCTATTTGTATTTTTAATTTGCTTAATTTTTTAAAACAAATTTACATTAACTATGTCTTATTTAGTTAATAATAACTTGCAATTCCTTGAGCTCATGCCAGAAGACTCTGAATTTGGATGGGAGGCAAAAGGTAGAAATGCATGATATAAAAGGGAAAACATACCTTGTTTATATATTTGTCTTGATTTGAATGATCCAAATAAAGGTAATTAAGGGTTAATTTGAACTTGATAACTTTACTAGAGGAAATAGTTGGTTTTTTGTTTTGTCTTGTCTAAAGATTGATTTATTTATGCATACAGGAACTGGGGTGTAGGCCAGAGGTGTGGGAAGTGAGAGGATTTACCAGAGACAGAGTGGGGAGCAGAACAGGTGGAGCTACTGAAATACATTGCTGAGGGGAGCAGCAGCAGGCGAAACAGGAGAGGTCTGCTGTGCCATGTGCGTTAGCTACCTGACTAGGGATTGAACTCATGCTGCAGTGGCTGGCAATAGCTTGACAGTGCTGTGTCTTTAACCCCTGCACCACCAGGGAAGCCCAGAAAAAGTTGTTTTATGTGTTTTTGATGAAAAATCATTAGAATAAAAAAAGTATTTACAGGGTAGAGGATCCTGAAGTTAAAAGTGAAAATGAAATAGGACATTGACTGAATCCTTTCAATGTAAATATGTAAATGGTAATGTTTTTGATACTGTATATCAGAATGCTACTTGGGTATGCAAACAAATATTTTTCCATCTATATTTCTGAAGACCTGTGGGAAAAAGTCATAAAGAAATGACTGAATTAAGGTAGACAGGCAAATTGGATTGTGCCTTTCCCTCACCCCCAGGAAGGAACTGTGGGAGACAGTGATGTGTATAAATAAGGTTTTGCCAGGATGCAAAGGAGAGGCCTGAGGCTGGGAGTTAGGTATCTGTGATTTTTGTTCTGGTGTGATTTTTAACAAGTCACTGAACTTGGGTTCCCTTCTGCTTTTGTAAAATATATAGGTTACCTGTTTACCCTGCCTTGGAGCATTGTGTAAGGGTAAAATGAGATGGTAGAGTTTTGCAAAATTAAAAACAATAGATAAATAATTTTAAGGAGATAACAAAATTAGGTTAGATTGGTTAGCATAAAAAAAGGAATGTTGAGGACCTCCCTGGTGGTGCAACGGTTTGAGCGCCACGCTGTGAAGCTGTCCACAGCCTCTGCAGCACCGGTCGATTCCCAGCCGGCCAGGGAGAAACCCACATGGTGTGGCAGACCTCTCCTGCCTCGCCTGCTGCTCCCCTCAGCAGTATCTTCGGTCTGTCTGCCTGTTCTTCTCTTCACTCTGTCACTGGTGAATTCTCTCACCCTTCCGCACCTCTGACCTATACCCCAATTCTTGTATAAATAAAAAATAAATCTTTAAAAAAAAAGGAATGTTGATACAAACACTCTAAGATAAATATGAAATCACTAGATATCTTTGAGATTGAAAATAGTTGGTTTGTCAAATAGAATTACACATTAGCAAAGAGATATCTTGCACTGACATAAGGTTTGTCAGGTATATAGATCATGACAAATTAATAAATATTTGGTTTATAAATTGATCTTGTAAGTATTGGTGTGAATTGATTGACTAGGATTTAAACAACTCTGGGTGACCTGCTAAAATCCTATTTCAGACCTAATCCTGGAACCTACCAGTGACAGCAGCCTGCAGGGTCCTTAGAAAGCTTGGCCGGGAGGAGAACACATGAAAGAAAGGTTTGTTATTGCTGAAAGCAATTTATGAAAGCATTTAAAAATGAAACTGTTGTAATGCACAAAGCATTGTATTCTTTTTCCCTTTTCAGAACCACAAGAGGCTTTGTTTTCTGTGAAAAGGTATTTCTGTACAGTTGCTTCAATGACAGAGTTACCTGCACCCCTGTCCTACTTCCAGAATGCACAGATGTCCGAAGACAACCACCTGAGCAATACTGTACGTAGCCAGGTACAGTGTCAGCTTTTGCAACTGCCCTTGCTAGACTCGATTTAGTGATCATCCCCCCCCTTACCTTCAAGAGAGGTTTTCTCTACCAAATTTACGAGTTTGTTGAATACAACTGAGTACAAAAACATTATTCTTTTTGGTGCTGGAAACACAAGGCTGTGTGAGAGAGAGGTGTTGATACAATTCCTCCCTGGCTCAGATGATACCTCCTGGGGGCTTCTTTAGCCTCCCTAGCTGCTTACTGTTTTACCGGTCTTGCTCTTACCTTTCTGTGGACTGAGTAGATTTTATTTACATTTTCAGTAGAAGGTTATAGCCTAGTTCCTGCCAGTGCTTAGTAAATGACCATTGAAAGAAGGCACAGTGATGAATGAAAGACTAGGCATAGAAGTCAGAGGAGAGAATCAGGAAAGGGAAATAATCTGCTGCATGGACACAGACTCCTCGCCAGCTCTACACACAGATATCCAGCCTGTAACTAATCAGGACAGATGAACGCAGATTCTGTAGATGGCCTGAGAGGTGACTGGGAATTGGTAGGATTTTCAGAGGTGGGAAAACTCAAGGCCAACTATAAACTACACAGGCTTTCGGGGGGGAGGGGGGGGAGGGGAGTTTGAGAGGAGGGAGTCAGACTTTCCTGTGTTAAAACAGGAGGGCAGAACCAGTGGTGGAAGGTCCAAGGAAGCCAGTTCTATATCAGTAAATGTTTTTTTTTCTCACAATAACTGTACATCTAAAAAATCATGGACTGTCTGGGGGTAGTGTGTGCTTGTCTCAGAAGACTGGAAGACTACCAGCTAAATCTGCACAGGGTGAGTCTGTGGAATGAGCAGTAGACTAGAGCACTACACGGTCTGGAATTTCTCTTTACACTCTGAATATTTAGAACTCCAATTAAGGGTCAAAATACTGGTAGGGGAAAACTTTGCAGTAGACTTTTATGGGTGGTTAGTATTAGAATAGAGCAAACTAGGAGGAGGTCATTACTGATAGAAGAAATAACACGGAAGGAGAATTTTCTTAAAATATAAATTGATAGGCCACATCTAGAGATAGGTTTACAAGACCATCACACTGTATTACGAGAACATTTGCAATCAAGTGAAATCGAGTTAAAATGAACATTGAGAGAAATCCTGAAAGGGAGCACAAGCTGTGAGAAGATGTGGGGGTGGGGAGAAAGGGGCTGCTCCGCCTCATGCCTTGGTACTTGCTGGGTGTTAAAGAATGGATTTTGTGGCAACAAAATCCTCTATTAGGCATCTTGACTTACTTTGTGCTATTCCCTAGGAATAGCTTTTTGAAAAGTTAGAAGGTGGGCAGATTATGAACTTCATTGAATACAGGGAGTGAAAGTTTGGATGCTACAGATGACTCATTTTAAACTGTTACTTCAGAGGAGGGAGAGGGAAAGTAGAAGTGGCCAACTTTAGTCTCTTGGCTGCCCCTTCCTTTTCTTTTCTTTAGGATTTATTTGTGCATACAAGAACTGAGGTACAGGCCAAAGGTGCACGAGGTGAGAGGATTCACCAGAGACAAAGCAGGGAACAGAACAGGCAGATCTACTGAAACACACTGCTGAGGGGAGCAGCAGGTGAGGCAGGAGAGATCTACTGCGCCATGTGGGTAGCTCCCTGGCCAGCCGGGATCGAACTTGTGCTGCAGAGGCTGCGGATAGCTTCACAGTGCTGTGCTTTAACTCCTTGCGCCGCCAGGGAGACCCCATTGGCTGCCCCTTTCTTAATCAGAGCAACTCTGATTTTATCTTTTACATATCGAGCAAAAGATTTCACAGCCATCAAGTTTGGGGTTAAACAGTTTATGTCATTCATCTGTACCAGACCCTCCAGTGGCATCATCTCAGAATAAAATCTGGGCTATAAGTTCTTCACCTCCTCGCCCATCTACCTCTTTCACCCTCTCCCTCACTGCTTTCTCAGCTCTGCCTCTGGTCCTTGGGTTATTCTCTCACCTTCTCAGAAGACTCCCTTCACCTCCTCTGAGTCTGGCCTAATAACTCACCTTGTCAGTAGGGCCTTGTCTTCCCGGGCCCTCCTCTCTCCCTGCTACCCCCTACTCCCCAGACCCCTACTCTACTTTACACAAGCATAGCCCTTAACCAGTGTTTCATGTACCGTGGACTTGATTCCTTCATGTGCTTCTCCATACTGTGTGTAAATTGCTTGAGGCCACGTACATGACCTGCTTTGTTCTCTCCTATACCTCCAGCACCAGCAATAGTGCTTGGCATATAGTGAGTGAACCAGTGTTAAAGTAGTTTTATGTCATCGCTCTCAGGTTTTATGGGGTTTTCATGGACTTTTTTTCTGACTTATTTTACACCCTAATGAGTGATCAATTCAGGAATGCTATAGAGATACAGTTGCTATAGAGGGTTTTTATTGATAATTACATGTGTCAGTGGCTTAGATTTAGCAAGTGTGAGTGCTAGTGTTCTCATACCTTCCAGTTCTGTTAAGATACTATCTACAAAATTAGGTCTGATTTATTTAATATTGGCTCTTCTATTGATATTGTAATGTCAAATAATCTTACCTTTAATTTCTTTTTTTTTTCAGAGATTTATTTATTTATGCATGCAAGAATGGGGGTACAGGCCAGAGGTGAGGGAGGTGAGGGGATTCACCAGAGACAGAAATGGGGAACAGAACAGGCAGATTGACTGAAACACTGCTGAGGGGAGCAGCAGGCAAGTCAGGAGAGGTCTGCTGCATCCCTGCTCCCTGGCCAGGGATTGAACTCGTGCTGCAGTGGCTGCGGATAGCTTTATAGGTTGCGTCTTAACCCCTTTGCCAACAGGGAGGCCCCTCTTTTGTTTAATTTCTTAAAAATGCCTCCCACAACTCAAAGATCTTCTGCAGACACTCATCCTACAGTCACCGTAGGATGGGTATTGTTCCCACTTGGACAAATGCTTGTCCAAGATTGCATAAAAAATTAAGTGAGAGACCTGGGACTTAAAATTGTGCTTTCTAATGCCATACTTACTCCAGTATCCTTTCTTTTCTCCTGGCTGTCTCTTATCCCAGAAAAACATAATACTAAAAGGAGATATTGTATGAAAAAAATTCTGGGGAAGAAAAAACAATCTGTGTATTCATTTTTCACAGATGTACTTTTAAAAATCCCAAAGAGGAAAAGAATCTCATTGTTCTTTTTTCTTGGCCATAAAGAAACCATTGTATATGTATATGTTCTGGCTGGTTATGAAAACCATGGGAATACATCCAAGTTCAAATTGGATAGTTGAGTGTTTTTTTGTGGATGATTTGAAAGCAGCTATTTTATGTCTGCTTTTGAATTTTTATTGTAATATTTTAAGCATTTACAAAAAAAGTATGTCAAGTAATATAATGAGCTGCCATGTATCTACTACACAACTTTGTTAAACGTTAATATTTTGTCTTATTTGCTATGTTTGCTTGGTGATTTTTGAAGAGTAATTTCATTAGGTTATATATGTTTATTGCATATTCATCCTACACTAAATGAATCTTTTTTTATAAAAGATTTATTTGTTTATACATACAAGAATTGGGGCAGGCCAGACTGACCGAAGTACACTGCTGAGGGGAGCAGCGGGCGAGACAGGAGAGGTCTGCTGTGCCATGTGGGTAGCTCCCTGGCCGTGGATCGAACTCATACTGCAGTGGCTGCGGATAGCTTCAGGTTGTGTCTTATCCTCTTGTGCCACCAGGAAGGCCCACTAAATGAAATCTTAACCAAACAAAACAAAAGTTTGCATTTAACTTGGTGTAGACTTCACATCTGTGTTGATGTGCAAGTAGATTAATATGTATATAGATTGGCTGAGAACTTTTTCTAAGATGCAAAAATGAATTTTTTTGGGGGCCTCCCTGGTGGCGCAGCGGTTGAGCGCTGGGTTGTGAAGCTGTCCACGGCCTCTGCGGCGCAGGTTCGATCCCCAGCTGCTCCCCGGCCACCAGAGGAGGGTCCCACATGGTGCGCAGACCTCTCCTGCCGCCCACTGCTCCCCTCAGCAGTGTACTTGGGTCCCTCTGCCTGCTCTGCTCCCTGCTCTGGCTCTGGTGAATTCTGTCACCCTCCCGCGCTTCTGACTGTACCCAGTGCATGTATAAACAAACAAACAAATAAATAAATAACATGCCTCTATTAAAAAAAAAATGAATTTTTTGCAATAAGTCTAAAATTAGTTCATTAACTACACCTTAGATAATGTATATTAGAGCAATAATTTTTAAACCTTAGTGTGTGTTGAAGTTTCCTGAAAGAATTGTTTATACAAAATCTCTGGCCTCAAACTCAGTTTCTGACTTGATAGGTCTGAGATGGGACCAGAGAATTCGCATTTCTGACCAATTCCCAGATCCTGTGAATGTTGGTCTAGGGACCATAGTTTGAGAACTACTATATTTAAGTAATAAAAGGGAAAGTGAGAAAAATAATATTTCTAAGTTGAATAATTGGTATTTTATTTATACTCATTTATTCTCACCCAAATTTTCTGGTCATTAAGGAAATACATTATCAATAGCTCTTTTCACTTAGATTAAAAAAAATCATTTGTTAATTGAAAAAGAAGCTTAAAAGTATAATCCATTGAAAGATCAATAATGATGTTTTGTATAAAGCAATTACTAAAAATATTTCTGTAAATCTATTGTCATTTGTTGCCAGATTTACAACATGAAAATATGTGTGGCCTTTGTAAATGAAGATTACCTGCAAACGTCTTTTGTGAATTAAAAACATTAAGCATAAATTTATTAAGTTGTTATGAGATCATAAACTGACATAATTATTTGCATTTTCCAGATGATGGTGTTGTTTTTTTTTTTAAGTGTGAGATTTTCTATGAAATTAAACAGAAAGCAAACTTTAAAGATACTTATAATCATTTAGGGCCCTCCTGGTGGCCCATAGGGTTAAGACGCAACCTCTGAAGCTGTCCGCAGCCACTGCAGCGTGAGTTAGATCCCCAGCCAGGGAGCTACCCACATGGTGCAGTAGACCTCTCCTGACTCACCCGCTGCTCCCCTCAGCAGTGTCTTTCAGTACATCTGCCCATTCTGTTCCCTACTCTGTCTCTGGTGAATCCTCTCACCCCCCACATCGCTGGCTGGCACCCGAGTTCTTGTTTACATAGCTAAATAAATCTTTATAAAAAAAATAAAATCATTTAAGTACTTGGGACCTTGAGGAGAAAAAAAATGAATGAAAGGAATGACCTCAGTTTAAACTAAATCATGTGTCCACATATCCAGTCAGCCTTTGACTGTCTTGTTACGCTGTTTGTGGTAAATTACTTGTTTTCCTTGTGAGTGAAGAAAGGAGAAAAAGAACATAAGGTATTGGTGCCCTCCAGAAGAACATGCTTGCTTTTGAAATGAGAATAAAACCATAATTCTTTTGCATAGATCTTCGTAGTTTTAAAAATCTCTAGGTTGAGGGCCTCCCCTGGTGGCACAGGGGTTGAACGCTGGGCTGGGCCTCTGCAGTGCCAGTTCGATCCCAAGCCACCGGCAAGGGTCCCACATGGCACGCAGACCTCTCCTGCCACGCCCGCTGTTCCCTCAGCAGTGTATTTCGTCACTCTGCTTGCTCTGCTCCCCGCTCTGTCTCTAGTGAATCCTCTCACCCTCCCGCGCTTCTGACTGTACCCAGTGCTTGTATAAATAAATAAATAATCTTAAAAAAACACAAAATTCTATGTTGACACTTTACAGCCCCCATAAATGTTAAATATTATCTCTAACCAGTTATGTCAGCTGTTCAGGGAAGCAACAGCCTTCTTTGATGTTAGAGTAGCATTTAAAGCTGTAACTCCAGGGAACCACAAAGCTTAGACAGGCGTTGGATGGAATTCTGTGTGCTGTTGGAAACATACTGCCTATGATTAATAAGTATCTTCAAATTTTCCATATAACTTGCCAGTTCTTCAGCTAAGCTACTCATTTAGTTTTTCCAACAGTGCAGGCTTAACCTCACATTTCTAATTACAGGAATCAAAACAGTACTCATAAAGGCTTACAGAATTGATACTTTTCATGTAAACATTCATTTTAAGTAAATAATTTCCATATTGGAAAATATAACTCTTTAGGCATGATGACTATTGTCACATGGGAATATATGCATGACATCATATTAGATGAAAAATAGAATACAACCTTTATAAACATAACTTTGTACAGATGTGTGTATGTTTGCAGGTGTGTGTATGTTTTAATACATCAGAATTTAGGGTATAGTAAGAAGTTTTTATTTTTCTCGTAAAATCATTTCAGTTCATATTCAGCAATACAAAATTGATTTTACGAGGATTCATATTCAGCAATTTATAAAGTATGGCAAAAGTGCCATGGACAGAGTCAGAAAACAAATTGGGCAAAGGCTTTTAATGCACAATGACAGATATGGCCTAGTGTATATACAGACTGATAACATTACCAAATGAGATGAAATAATGTCTATGGAGGAAGAAAACATAAATGGTGATAAGTATATGAAAAGACGAATTGATCAATCATACTAATAATCAGAGATGTAGAATTGAACACTTTCCATTTTCACCTTCTAGTGAATGAAGATTAATACCCACTTCTACTAAAGATATGGAGTAATCAGCATTTTTATATGCCATGCATGGGAGTCAAGTTAGAATTTATTTGGAGGCAAGTTGTCAGATGAATCTACAAATGCAGATGCTCTTTGGAGATAATGTGAAAATTAGATCTTAAAATGTACATTTTTATTTTTTGTAAAGATTTATTTATGCATACAAGAACTGGGGTACAGGCCAGAGGTGTGGGGGTTGATAGGAGTCACCAGAGACAGAGTGGGGAACAGAACGGGCAGATTGACTGAAATACACTGCTGAGGAGAGCAGCCAGCAAGTCAGGAGAGGTCTGCTGTGCCATATGGGTAGCTCCCTGGCTGGGGGTCAAATTCAGGCCATAGTGGTGATAGCCCTGAGACTTAACCCCTTGACCACCAGGGAGCCCTTCATAACATCTCTTAATTAGAGTTGTAAATACTTTAAAAAAAAAAAAAAAGCAGACAAAAAATTTAAAAGACAAGGAGGCACTAGAGTATATTAAAAATACCTTCACAATCCTTTGCTGTTTGAGGGTCTACCTGCCTTGGGTAACTGGACCTATATTTGGATCATAGTTTGAAGTAAGGAGAAGAGAGAATTATAATGACCAAGTAGTGTGGGCGCTCTGGGGAGTCTGGGTTCATAGACACTTCCCACCTACTCACCATTTGCCATAGGGCCCCACCCTCCTAGAACTTACAACACTTATATAGTGAGTAATCTTTCCTTTAGCCACCGAAATGAAATCATTTAAAATGATGATAATGCTGGTTTTTGTTAACCTTACAAATAGCTTTGAAGGGCAAAACTGAAGTCAGTAAACAGATCCAGTGGTTGCCAGGGTATGGTGGGAGGGATGGGTACATAGAGAACAGTGAGACTAACCTGTAGTGTACTGTAGTACTAATAAATACATGTTGTTATACGTTTTTGAAAATATAATACCAAGAGTGAACCGCAGTGTAAACTGTGGGATTAGTACTATTTTAAAACTGAGTGTATGTTTTGATTTTTTTTAAGTACAATTTATCTCTTTAAACAGTAAAACATTTATAGGATTCTAAAGTCAAAGTATATCTAAAGAGTAAAGTACTGTGAGTACAATAAAGAGGTAGGAGGGTGTGTGTGTGTGTGAGAGTATGTGAGTGAACACTGCTCCAGTATGGCCATATCAACAACTTTGGAGGTGGGGCCGGGTGGAGTTGGCTAGTGTTCATTATAAACCAGAACATCCAGTTGAATACTGTGATTAAACGTTATGATAGCCTCTTTCATGCCAGACTTACCCAATTTACTGTTTGAGTGGCCTAATAGGATAGCTGTGGTGCCAGAGAAGGAATACAAGTTTTGGAGCAATAGATTTGAATTTTATTCCTGCCATGACAGTTTTTCTGGCTGTGAGATTTTGAACAAGTTTTTTTTTTTTTTTTAAAGATTTATTTATTTATACAAGCACTGGGTACAGTCAGAAGCGTGGGAGGGTGAGAGAATTCACCAGAGCCAGAGCGGGGAGCAGAGCAGGCAGAAGGACCGAAGTACACTGCTGAGGGGAGCAGCGGGCGGCAGGAGAGGTCTGCGCACCATGTGGGACCCTCCTCCGGTGGCCGGGGAGCAGCCGGGGATCGAACCGGCGCTGCAGAGGCTGCGGGCAGCTTCACAGCCCAGCGCTCAACTGCTGCGCCACTGGGGAGACCCCAGATTTTGGACAAGTTGCTTTAGTGTTCATCTACCGAAAATGCCCACATATGAAAAGTATAAATGTGATGGTGTGAGAGGACTTTTTATATTACCAAATACTGTATAAAGATAGCTTTTATTACTTGTGTTTTAGTTTATATTGAACATCAATTCATCAAGTTGGTCATAATTGTTACCACTTAACATTAGTCACAAAAATAACATTCTTAGCATAGGATTAGGAACTTCCTTATAAGAAAACAGAAGTAGGATTAACTCAGTTCTCCTGCTACCCGGCTGTCCTGTCCTCCAGACTCCGTTTCTCATAACTCTCCTTCCTGTTGCCCTTTGGCCGCTCAAGTGAATTGTGTTCAGCAAAATTGCTTTCTTGGTGAGTTGTGTGTATTTCTGCCTTTTGTGCCTGCGTTAGTTTCCTTTCCTTTATAGTCTGAGTGTTCATAAACATTTTCTCTCTGAGGTTAAAGTGCTACTTCCTGGTCTTCAAAGTGAGATGGAGGGGGCGAGTGCCCTTGCCAGGCCAACTCCTCTCCATTTGTCTGCCACCCTGTTTCATTTATTATTCATTTATTATTATTCCCTCTCTTGTATCATCAGTTCCTTCCTCTCTGATCCTAACTCTGTACCTTGACCTGATGAGTAAGTTCAAGTCCCTAATAGACCTAAAATTACTTTTTCAAATTTGAATACATTTCCACACTGTTTTTTCCCTGTGCTTCAAAGAATGGTTGCCTTAAATTTCTCACGTTTCCATTTGTTTCCCAGTCCATTATGATTTATGATTTGACTTCCTTCCAAACTGTTCTATTTTTGTAAAGATGTTGGTGAACTTCTTGCTCTGAAATGTAGTAACATTTTAGCTGTCATGGAGACTTTAGATGACACCTCTTTGAAAAATGCTCCTCCTTTGCCTTCTGTGATTCTTTGATTCCTTGGTTTTCTTCCCTCCCAACAATTCTTACTCTCTTGCTGATTTTTCTCCTGTCACCTGTTGTTTAAGTTTAGGGGTTGTTCACACTTTTCTCCTTGTTCATATTTTTTCCATCCATAATTGTTGTATTACATTAATACCCAATAAGTCCATACTTACTCCAGCTATCCTCTACTTGAGACCTCTTCCAGTACCACAGCTATAGAAACTAATGATTTTCCCCAACTCTCTTATGAACTTGAAATTCTTAATTGCTGTCCCTATGGACCATCCTGTCTGGTTTCTGGTACCTATGTCCCAAATTAAAACATCTCTCCCCTTCTCCAGCCCATTCATCTTCTTGTGTTTCCTCTTTATGGATGTCGTCACCACCATTCTAGTCCCTTATGCTGGAAGTTTCCAAAGTCATCCCTGACTCCTTCCTGACCATTCCCAAGGAATTTGCCACAAAGCACTTCATTTCTGCCTCTGAAGTATCTTTCTTATGTGTCTCCTATTTTTCATCATCACCCAGTTAAGTTTCTTTAAAAAGAAACAATCTGATATGTCACTTCCTCATCCTTAACATCTTTTATGACTTTTGTTACCTACAGGACAAAGTCTAAAGTTCTTGGCATGGCAAACAAGGCTTTTTGCAACCTGTTCATAACCTTTTATTACCAGCAGCCCTAAGGAAATCTGTTCTGTTCTCCAGCCACTGCAGAAGTCTTGGCTGATTTTCTACAGAGGCCTTCCTTTTCACTTTTGTACATACCTCTGTGCCACTGTCTTGACTCTGCTGGGAGCCCATTCACCTTGCACTCACTCCTTAAGGGTATGCTCAAGAATTCTTTTATGTTGCCTTTCTGAACCACACAGGATCAGTCAGTTCGGTAGCAGTTTATTTCTCTAATGTAATAATAATCTCACATTAAAACTAATTTATAAATTTTTTTTTAACATTTATTTTTTATTTATACAATAGCTGGGGTACAGGCCAGAAGCACAGGAAGGTGAGAGAATTCACCAGAGACAGAGTGGGGAGCAGAACAGGCGGACGGACCAAAAGCACTGCTGAGGGAAGCAGTGGACACGACAGGAGAGGTCTGCTGCACCATATGGGAATTTCCCTGGCTGGCTGGGAATCGAACCCGAGCTGCAGAGGCTGTGGACAGCTTCACAGCACTGTGTTCAACCCATTGCGCCACTGGGAATGCCCTCAATTTATGAACTTCTTAAGGACAGAATCTACATCTTAGTAATTTCAGTATTGCCACACTAGTTCCTGGAATATAGTAGAAATTTGATAACTTGTGGCATGATTATATTGAAAGTAGGGTAAAAGTAAACTCAGTCATGAGTCTGTAAAACTCCTGCATTGTCCTGTGAATGGTAAATTGGTAATGGTTAAGAACTTAATTTCTGACTGGGGAGGTCTGGCAAGCTGGCAGCAGAGTAAAGATGCCAGTCTTGCCTCCTCCCTGTGTTCACAACTAAATTGCAGCAGAACAAAGTCAGTAACTACTGAAAGGTGAATGAATGACTATATTATATAACAGGAGCAGAGGTTTGGCAGAAAGGGGTAGGAAAAAATTTAATTAAACTGTGTTTGTAGTGATACCAGGGCAGTACAACTCATGAGAGGAATGGCTGCCATATGGTGTTCGCTTATCATTACTAACTCTGGGACACATACCCACATCAGGACTTGAGACCAGCACTGTGCTGGGAAAGGAGCGCAGCGTTGGTGTTTAGAACAAAGAGTAGACTTTGGAGAACTGTAGAAACAGGGCTATGGAATAATGATCATGGCTTGAGCCTGATTCTCCCAGATAAAACAGTCAAAATCAGCAGGAAGAGCCAGGTTTATTACCTGTTTCTCCTTATAGAAGATACTATTACTTGTAGCATGGGGTTTGTGATATTTGAAACCCCTGCCTTCCCCCAATCTGAGACCAGACCTGAGGCCAAAAAAAAAAAAAATTAAAAAAATTCTCTAAACAGAGCTTAAATATCTGAATTTGAACAGAAACAATCACCCCAGGGTAAAACTCTACTGGAAGAGCAAAGAGAACAACACCTGGGTTGTGGTCGTGACTTAATTACAAATCCGTACCCAGTGCTGCATCTGTGCTGGCACAAGAGTATACAGAACACTTAGGCTGAGGAATTCACCTAGAGGTGGGGCTCACTGTAGATCTTTACCACACTGCGCTGGTACCCAGCACAGTAGGAAGATTAAATCCTTGATGCACGTTTTAGGTGCATTACTGAACCAACTTCTTTCTATTTATTACTCATTGCCAGTACTAGTTTTCCAACCATCTGAACAGGTACAACGGCAGCAGTCTGAAAGTTTATCCCCATTATAATTTGTAAAAATTAAAAATGGTGGGGCCGCCCCTAGAGGCCTAGGGGTTGAGTCTCAGCACTATGACCTGCTATGGCCCGAGTTCGATCCACAGCCAAGGAGCTAACCCATATGGCACAGCAGGCCTCTCCTGTCTCGTTCACTGTTTCCCTTAGTTGTGTATTTCAGTAGATCCGCCTATTCTGCTCTCCACTCTGTCTCAGGTACATCCTCTCACCATCCACAATGCTAGCTGAGTTAGAAAACAAAAACAGTGAATGATATAACACAGGAACAAAAAATTAAGACCAAGAAATATGAGGCTGTTACAGTTAGAACTAATGGACCTAAAAAATGCTATATCCAAATTAAAACACAAGCAATGGAAAGGGCAAATGTAAGCAATGGAAAGAATTACTGAGTTTGAAAGCACAAAGTTAGAGCATACACAAATGGAACAATAAAGAAAAAAGAGTGAGTAAAAATGAAAATAGCATACCCTCTAGGATAACCTAAGAAAGAAAATCCTGTGTGTCCTAATACATTTTATGCTGCCAGTTGATTATAGAATAATAATATTGAAACCAGATGAAGACAGCACAAGAAAAGCATATACCAACATCCCTGATAAACATTGATGCACAAATCTTCAACAAAATATTAACAAAATTGAATTCAGCAGTATATCCCAAGAAGGATTTATCCCAGGCATGCAAAGATCGTTTAATTTACATAAACCAAACAATGCCAAGAAATCATATATTAGCAATAGATGCAGAGAAAGCATTTGGTAAAATTCAGCACCCATTCATGATAAAACAGTAAACGAAGGAACCTGCTATAATATAATAAAGGCCATTTGTTACAAATCAACAAATTTAATGCTTAATGGTTAAAAACTGAAAAAAATTGTAGCATTTTAATATACAAATTACAAAATAGAAAAGAAAAAATTGGGGGCCTCCCTGGTGGTGCAAGGGGTTAAGTCTGCAGCATGGTATGAGTTCGATCCCTGGCAGGCCAGGGAGTTACCCACATGGCACAGCAGATCTCTCCTGTCTTATCTGCTGCTCCCCTCAGCAGTGTATTTTGGTCAGTCTGGCTGTTCTGTTCCCCTCTCTGTCTGTGGTGAATCCTGTCACTCTCCTGCGCAATTGGCCTGTACCCTGGTTCTTGTATGCATGAATAAATTTTTAAAAAAATTTAAAAGAATGAAATTGAAAAAAAAAAAAGAATGAAATTGAATCATTCTGTAGCCTCATGCACAAAAGTTATTCCAAAATGGTTAAAGATTTGGACATAACACCTGCAAAAATAAAGTATATAGAAGAAAACAGTAGAATATGTTCCATGACCACAATGATAAAGATAAATTCTTAACCTTTATGGCATGGAAAATACTTGCAAAAATAGACAATTGAGATTACTTCATTTATCTTATTTTATTTATTTATTTTTTTTATAGAGGCATGTTTTTATTTATTTGTTTGTTTTTTGTTTATACATGCACTGGGTACAGTCAGAAGCACGTGAGGGTGAGAGAATTCACCAGAGCCAGAGCGGGGAGCAGAGCAGGCAGAAGGACCCAAGTACACTGCTGAGGGGAGCAGCGGGCGGCAGGAGAGGTCTGCGCGCCATGTGGGACCCTCCTCTGGTGGCCGGGGAGCAGCCGGGGATCGAACCAGCGCCGCAGAGGCCGCGGGCATCTTCGCAACCCAGCGCTCAACTGCTGCGCCACCGGGGAGGCCCAATTGAGATTACTTCAAATTGGAACAAATTTTATACAGTAAACAAAAGTATAAGTAGATTGAAAAGAGATCCTAATGAATGGAAGAAAGTGCTTTACACAGTACACAACAAATAAGGGATTAATACCCATCATACATAAAAATCTTGTACAGTTCAACATTAAAACAATGCAATTAATAGATGGGCAGCAGATCTGTACAAACAGTTCACCCATAAGAATATCCAGATGACCAGTAGATATATGGGAAAATGTGCATCATTACTTCTAGTAAGAGATATGCCAGTTAAAATCAAAATGAGATACCATCTCATACTTGTGAGAATGGCACACATTAAAAAGTTTCCCAGCAAGGACTGGAGAGGATGTCAAGAAAGGAACCCTCTTATTTTTATTTTTATTTATTTTTTATTTTTTTAAAGATTTATTTATTTATGCAAGCACTGGGTACAGTCAGAAGCGTGGGAGGGTGAGAGAATTCACCAGAGCCAGAGCGGGGAGCAGAGCAGGCAGAAGGATCGAAGTACACTGCTGAGGGGAGCAGCGGGCGGCAGGAGAGGTCTGTGCACCATGTGGACCCTCCTCTGGTGGCTGGGGAGCAGCCGGCGATCGAACCAGCACTGCAGAGGCCGCGGGCAGCTTCGCAACCCAGCACTCAACCGCTGTGCAACCGGGTATGCCCGAAAGGAACCCTGTTATACTGTTGGTGAGAATGTAGCCATTTTGAAAAGTTATCTAGATTTACCTTAAAAACAAAGTGAATAGGCCTCTCTGGTGGGGCAAGTAGTTAAGTCTCAGCTATCACCAGCCACTGTCGCATGAGTTTGATCCCTGGCCAGGGAGCTAACCCACATGGTGCAGCAGACCTCTTCTGCTCCCCTCAGCGGTGTATTTTAGTCAGTCCGCCTGTTCTGCTCCCCACTCTATCTCTGATGAATCTTCTCGTTCCCCACACCTCTGGCCTACACCCCAGTTCTTGGGTGCATAAAAAATAAAATCTTAAAAAAAACCCTAAAAGTGGAAATACTGTATGACTCAGCAGTTCCAATTTGGCCATCTGTCTAAAAGAATGTGAAACAGTAACTCGAAAAACAATACGCCCGCAGTGCTTACTGCAGCTCTACTTACAGTAGATAGGACTTGGAAGCAACATAAATGTCCACCTGTAGGAAACTGGATCAGTAAGATATGGGCTCTCTGCTCCTCCGGGTTCAGCTGCACTTCTGGTGCAGTGCTAGTCATATCACTGAGATACCATGGTGAAGGCTGGAGTCAATGAATTTGGCCAGATTTGGCTTCTGGTCACCATTCCCACTTTTACTTCTGGCAAAGTGGCTATTATTGAAATCGATGACCCTTTCATTGACTTCAGCTACATGTTTATATGTTCCAATATGATTCTACCCATGGCAATTTCAATGGCATAGTCAAGACTGAGAACTGAAGGCTTAGTCTCAATGGAAAGCCCATTTCCATCCACCAGGAAGGAGATTACCCCCAGTACTTTCATTGCTGAAAGTGTTGTGGAGTTCAGTGAACTTCACGTTGGACATGGCTGGGACTCACTTGAAGGGTGGGGCCCAAAAGGGTCGTTATCTCTGCCCCCTCTGATGATGGCCACCATGTTTGTGGTGGGTGTAAACCATGAGAGGTATGACAACTCCTGCAATATTGACAACAACATCTTCAACACCAACTGCTTGGCCCTCATGGCCAATGTCATCCATGACAACTTTGGCTTTGTGGGACTCATGATCAAAGTCCACACCATCACTGCTATACAGAAGACTGTGAACAACCCCTTTGGACAATTCCCTTTGGTGTGAGGGCCAAGGGAATGCCCAGAACATCATCCCTGCCTCTACTTGAGCCCAAAGACTATGGGCTTGGTTATCCCTAAGTTCAATGGGAGCTCACTGGTCCCAACTCCAATGTTGTGGATTTGACCTGCCATTGAGAGAAAGCTGCTAAATAGAGTAACATCAAGAAGATGGTGAACCGGGCATCTCAGAGCCCCTTAAGGACATCCTGGATTATGCTGAGGACCATGTTGTCTCCTGTTTTAATAGTGAAATCCACTCCTCTACCTTTGATGCTGGGCCTGGCATTGCCCTCAACAACTACTTTATCAAGCTTACTTCCTGATATGACAATGAATTTGACTACAGCCTCAGGGTGGTGGACCTTATGGTCCACATGGCCGCTGAGGAATAAGAGCTTGAGGGGCCCCTCAGCTGCTGGGGAGTCTTTCCCCCACTCATCCAATACACTGAGATTCTCCTGACCTTGTTACAGTTCCAACCCAGACCCCCTGGAGAAGGAGAGGAACTTAGGAAGCCCTGCCTCATCATGTGCCATCAACAAAGTGTACTGTGCCCAGCCAAAAAACAAGATGTGGTGTAGCCACACTATGGTACACTAGTCAGCCATAAGGAAAGATGAAATGCTGCCATTTACAGCAGCATGGGAGGAATTTGAGAGAATAATGTATAGTAGAGCAACTCAGAATGACAAATATTATACTTTTACATAGTGGACAATTCAACAAAGTAAAATACTTACAAAAACTAGTGCATATTAATAAATGAAGTGAGGTTTCGGGGTGGGAGAGGGAGAAAGAGTCAAGGGATATATGAGATGGACCTTGGGAAGAAAATTTAAAAACAAAACAAAACAACTTGTTACCTGCAGTCATGCAGTCCTGGTTCAAACTCCCTCTGTCACGCTACCTATGGTTCTTTCCTCACCCGTGAAGTCATGATGGGGTGGCTCTGAGGATTACACGTGAAGTTCCAATCTGTGGTACATTTTAATAATTTTAAGGTATTTCTTTAATTTGCTTTTAATAAATAATAGTAATACTCTCTTGTATGTTGTAGTCAAAATACAGTACAAGAGTTGTGTGTCCTCACGTGGTCTTCCTAGAAGACTGCTTTCTTGACCAAGCTGGTTCCATCTCACCAGCACCGGTGACTGCCAGGCTGCTTTCATCTCCTGTTCTGTTTCCTTATCTGTGCGAAGGAGGAGTGTCTGTTATTTGTCTCTGGTTATCATGTTTATTATTGTTGTTGTTATTGCTCTTGGGATTCATTCCACCCTTTACAATACTTGAGTTTCAGATATAAACAGTGATACCAAAAAGGAAGTTGAACTTGGAGGATAGGAAAGATAACCCCAGGATTAGTTTAAAGGTAACAAAGTAGTGTTCGGATTAGGATTCCAGTCCAAGGAAAGTAGGATCAAAAAAGGTTCTCATGTCCTTCGTCATTCATCGGGTGTTTATTGTTCCCTCATTCTTTTTAGGGCTGCTGGGAAAACTTGGGGACATCTGTATCAGATGTCAGTTTCTCTCTGTAAAAAAATTTTTTTTTAATATTTATTTATGAATACAAGAGCTGGGGTACAGGCCAGAGATGGGGGGGAAGTGAGAGGATTCACCAGAGACAGAGTGGGGAATAGAAAAGGCAGACTGACTGAAATACACTGCTGAGGGGAGCAGTGGGCGAGACAGGAGAGGTCTGCTGCGCCATGTGGGTTGCTCCCTAGCTGGCCAGGGATTGAACTTGTGCTGCAGAGGCTGCAGATTGCTTAATAATGTGTTGCTTAACCCCTTGCGCTAACAGGGATGCCCCTGTAAAAAATTTTTAATTGATTACTTTTTTTAGATAACTGTACACTTGTATGAAATAGTAAGAAATAACACAGGTTAAAAGAAAATAAAAGTAATGCTATCTTAGGAGAAAAAAGAGCAGATATTCCTGAACATTACTGCAAGGATTTTAAGTCTTATTAATAATGAAGGGTAGACAGTTCCTAATACCAATCTGAAAGCATGAGGAGAGCACTTCATCAGTTTGAAAAAATCAAGATCATTTCATGAGATGTCAGTTTTTTAGTGAAACCTCAAAGCATATGGATGTTGTAAGTTGAAAATAGAAGGGAAAACAGGTAACCCAGGTGAAAGGGTCCCTTCAGTGAACAATGGTGAACAATCTAGATGGCTTATACATTGAGTCTTCCTTACCGCGAGTATTTAGAACTGAAGTAATGATGAGCCTATTGTAAATCCCTGGTCTGATTTCTATTTTTTTTTTTTACATAGAATACCTTGATTTTACTGAGAGTCTGATTTATTGAACAAGTTTTTCTTGTGCTTTTAGAATGACAGTAGAGAACGGCATGAGCATGGCAACGAGCGGAGGATGCGGGCCAACCCTGAGCCAGTATCTAATGGTCGACCTCAGGGTAACATACAGCAGGTGGCCGAACAAGACGAAGAAGAAGATGAGGAGCTGACATTGAAATACGGCGCCAAACATGTGATCATGCTCTTTGTGCCTGTGACTCTTTGTATGGTGGTGGTCGTAGCCACCATCAAATCTGTCAGCTTTTATACCCGGAAGGATGGGCAGCTGTACGTATGAGTATTTTGTTTTTTTTTTTAATTCTCAGAGCCACGGTAGCTTTTCTTCACAGCTACAGTGATGTCATCACCTTGAAGACCTCAGAACATGAAAGTGAGAGAGTCCACCCTCTCATGGCCAGAGTGAGGGGTTACTTATTACTTGAGCCTTCAAAGTAGAGGAAATGAAAGCTGCAAGATTCTATTTCGTCTGTAGTGTCACTAGATAGGGTTGACTTTATTTGGAACTGGGTGGGTAAAGAATTATGTAGTGATCTTTTCTACCTCATGGCCCTTAGCTACATTGTTCTACCTGGAATGTTCTTTCCTTGTCCAGTTGTTGATTAATTCCTATCTGCTTATTTTGGCTTAAATATAAAGTCCTCAGAGATAACTTTCTTGATTCTCTTAACAGAATTAGATCTTTCCTGATAGTCTCATAATAATCTGTTCTTTTTCACTTGTCACAGTATGCAAAGTACGTATTTATTTACATTATTTAATGCTTAGTACTTCTGTACTTGTAAGGTCTGTAAGGAAAAGTTGGTTTCCAGGGCAACGTACATAATAGATGCTTAGCTCTGAGAAAAGTTGTTAAATGAAGGGATGAAGAATTAATGCAAGCTGGCACTCTAGAAGCTGGGGAATGTCGTGTTGATTCTTTGATGCTGCTGGTGCTTCCAAGAAAAATGCTTCAAAAAGGCTTTCAGCAAATTTTAGAATTTGAAATTGGCAAGTACCTGAAAAACTACATGATGTTCTGAAAGCCAAACCCTTACACTTTAGGGAGAAAGGCTAAAACAGTGAGTGAAAGGCAGGGTGGAGGTAAATACACCTTGTATATATATATATATATTTATATATTATATATATATTTTTTTTTTTTTTTAGATTTATTTATTTATTTATGCAAGCACTGGGTACAGTCAGAAGCGCAGGGGGATGAGAGAATTCGCCAGAGCCGGGAGCAGAGCAGGCAGAAGGACCGAAGTACACTGCTGAGGGAAGCAGCGGGTGGCAGGAGAGGTCTGTGCACCATGTGGGACCCTCCTGCGGTGGCCAGGGAGCAGCCGGGAATCGAACCGGCGCTGCAGAGGCTGCGGGCAGCTTCGCAACCCAGCGCTCAACCTCTGTGCCACCGGGGAGGCCCTAAATACACCTTATATTAACCTTTTGTGTGTAGAGTAATAGTAAGTCCTTTAAGTAGAATATTAATAAGTCCTTTTAAATGCGCAGGTGAGAACCCACAGTCAGGCAACCCGTTTTGTATGGGGGCTGCCCTGTAACAAGACAGTAGCCAAAAGAAGGTGGGGATTGTTATCTGTATAAGTTGAGAGTTAGATTTTTTTGACTACCTATTGTCAAATAGGAGTTTGAAAGCTACAGCCCACAGATACCTCCCTGCCAGCTATTTTTGTAAATGCAGTTTTATTGGAACACAGCTGTGTCCGTTCATTTACACATTGGTTTTGGCAGCTTTCATACTGTAATGGCAGAGTTGTGTGACTGCAACAGAGACTGACTGACTTGTGCAGTTGAAAATATTTACTATAGTACTTGACAGAAAGTTTGCTGACCCTGTTGTGGAAAATCTAAGAAGCTGGTTTAAATTATAGACTTGTTTTGTCTCTCCCACAGAGTAGTGCAGAGGTAGTCAGTCCAGATTGGCATAGTGGCTTCACATTCAGCAGGAAGCCAGGGTCCTTTCATCCTCTAGTTATCCCAGAGCCCAGTAGGGGCGTTACAGCCCAACCCCTTCCAGCAGGGAGGAGTGGAGGAGAGGCATGAGATATATCTCTCAGCAGAAATAACTCCTTAGGTATCCCACACAACACATCTGCTTGTAACTCACTGACCATTATTTAGTCCCATGGCCACACCTTAGTTTAAAGTAGTCAGAAATAAAATCTTTTAGGTAGGAACATAGGCACCAGGACATAGGAGTCAGTCAAATTTTATGTGAATGAAAAACAAGGGGAGAATGGATGTGACATTGTCTCAAGACTGCTCCAGTTGCAGTCATTCTTCAGAAGAAAGAAAATGGTTATAAGCTACATTACCTTCTCACAACCACTTGTAGCCTAGTTTATGTGGCATACTCTGGTTCTGAAATTCCTGGTAAACTGTGGAGAAAGAACATGTGAGGTAATTATTTCAGTATGAAGCATCCACTAGATGGAGCCAATAAGTAAGTTCATCCAATTTTTATTTCATTTTGAAGCAAATGAGTATAGCTATTTTTCTTAGATTAAAAGTTCTTGATTAAGTTGATGAGATGTAAAATAGTTATAAAAGATCACTTGAATCAAGGAAAGAAAATTCTGGTGTTGGCGGGGTATGTGGTTTGGGATATCCATTAACACTTACCTGGGGCTTTTGTGTTTTGTTTTATTATAGAATCTATACACCATTCACAGAAGACACGGAGACTGTAGGTCAGAGAGCGTTGCACTCAATTCTGAATGCTGCTATCATGATCAGCGTCATTGTTGTCATGACTATTCTCCTGGTGATTCTGTATAAATACAGGTGCTATAAGGTGAGCATGAGGGTCAGAGCTTTGCTTCCTACCATTTTCTTCTAATGACTGGGATTTCCTGGCCCATGTGTTACTAGGTCTAGTAAAGAAAAAGGTCTTATTTTCTAGTAAATTAATTAGTAGTTAACTGCCCACCCCCCACCCCATTGTGGAATATGGGTGTAAATGAAAAACAAATGTTTTCATATGCCACAAACTCGATGGTTTAACATTTCGATTTATAGTATACTTAAACATCCCAAAGGGGGATGCCGTGTTTTGTAAATCGCTTGTTCACAAATGGCACTGTAGGATACAGTGGTCTCCATAATGTATGATTTTAAAGTTTCAGATTTTTGCATTTGAGTGCAGAGCCATTAAACCCCCTTCAGATGCTGGTGTTAAACTTATCAGTGACTGGCTATGGTCCTGCTTCTAATTGGTAGCCATCTGTTCTGTTACCTACTCTCTTATGGTAGCCCTAATTGTTTTCTTGGGAAGCGAGGACATGGGAGGTTGTACAGGAAAGACACAGGCCCAGCCCTCCTAGCCTCTGCTCCCCTAGCTTACTCTTTAGCTAAGTTGCTTATTCCTGAATTTCAGACACCTTGGCACCTCTTTCAGAAAAATGATGAAGTTAATACAATTCGTGAACCTTTAAGGACATTCTCAAATAAAAGAAGTAAACATTAACTTTCCAAATATTGAAGTTTAGGGGCCTCCTGGTGGCGTAGGGGCTAAAGACAGCGCTCTGAAGCTCTCACCAAATATTGAGGTCTATTTCCTTTTAGTATTTGTTTACTTTTTGACATGGTTAAAATATATAATCAGTATGTCCTTTCTTTCACTTTGGTGTAAGCATTTTCCATATTATAAATTCTTAGAAAATGTCGATGGCTATGTAATATCTAACTCAATAAGTGAAATATAATTTACTTCTAATTTCTCCTTTGTTGACATTTTCCAGCTTTTCACTATTCTAAAGTACAATAAATGTGTCCATCTGATTTTATATCCCTGCACCTCCATTACTACCACGACTGAGCATGAGAATGGAGAGAAGAAAAAACTAAAGTTGAGATTTTCCCTTCTCTTGGTGTTAGGAGACTTCTTTCCCGCTCCTTAGCCAGGCCGTGAGCTGCTCCTAGAGCTCTCCTTGGCTTTTTTTTAAAGATTTATTTTTATTTATTTATACAAGCACTGGGCACAGTCAAAAGCGCGGGAGGGCGAGAGAATTCACCAGAGCGGGGGGCAGAGCAGGCAGAAGGACCGAAGTACTCTGCTGAGGGGAGCAGCGGGCGGCAGGAGAGGTCTGCACGCCATGTGGGGCCCTCCTCCGGTGGCCGGGGAGCAGCCGGGGATCGAACCGGCGCTGCAGAGGCTGTGGGCAGCTTCGCAACCCAACACTCAACCGCTACGCCACCGGGGAGGCCCTCTCCTGGGCTTCTAATGTCCACTCCAGCTGTGTCAAGTTCAAGAGGAGGAGGGTAGTGCTGGAGGGACAGAAGTGTTAAGCCTGCTCTTTGGAACTTGTCATTCCTCAGCCCACCCACCTCTATTTACTTTTCAGCTTCCTTAGCTAACAGCTACATATATTCTATCCAAGTTTTATAGTTGGATTTGGTGGAAGAAACAAGGTGGAATGTGCTTTTACTTCATGTTACCTGTCTTGATATCTTTTTGATGGGCTGGGTTAGGGTAGTCTAAAAGGATTATCCTCAGCCAGATATCCACATTTACCTGTGAATTTGTATTGTTGTTTAGTATTCAAGTCTTAGCAAGTGGAGCCAATTCTATAGAAACAAATTGTTTACTTTGACTTCAAGTATAAATTAAAAGGAACTCTTGAATCAAATTCAGAAACTTGCCAGAACCTGTTTAGAAATAAGCAATGAGGATTTGTCAGTGGTTGTGCAATGTCTGCAAGAAGCACAAGAAGCTAAAGACCAGACAAACCTTAAAAAAGTGAAAACCAAAAAAGACAATGCATTGGTATACATCATTTGCTATAGGTGAAACTATATAGATTTTTTATGTTTGTGACTTCTGGCCTGAATAATTCTGGAAGTAGAGGAGATACTGTTCCATATTGAAGCAGAACTCTTTTAGAACTTTGACTACAGGAAATCTGAACTAGGATTTTTGTAAGATGAGAAAGACCTGTTTTACCACCTGATGTTCTAGAAAAGGAGGTGCTAAAAGTTATCAGAAGAGGCTTTGAATTCAGGAAATAATTCAGAAAAGCATACATCAGGGACTAACCTAAATAGAAAAACTGTGTGCATTCATTATTACAGGCAGAGGGCTAATATTTTTATAATATGAAGAGCACTTACAAATCACTGAGAAAATCAAAAAACCCAAATAGAAATTATAAAGGAGTTACAGATGACCTGTAAAGAGAAAGGTGTGTGTGTGTGTGTGTGTGTGTGTGTGTGTGTGTACTCCTTAACCAAAGAAATATGCATATTAAAATAATTTATTTTGGGCCTCCCCGGTGGCGCGGCGGTTGAGCGCTGGGTTGCGAAGCTGCCCGCGGCCTCTGCGGCGCCGGTTTGATCCCCGGCTGCTCCCCAGCCACCAGAGGAGGGTCCCACATGGCGCACAGACCTCTCCTGCTGCCCGCTGCTCCCCTCAGCAGTGTACTTCGGTCCTTCTGCCTGCTCTGCTCCCCGCTCTGGCTCTGGTGAATTCTCTCACCCTCCCGCGCTTCTGACTGTACCCAGTGCATGTATAAACAAAACAAACAAACAAACAAATAATAAAACATGCCTCTATTAAAAAATAAATAAATAAATAAAATGTTAGTCACTTCTTTAAAAAAAATAATAATTTATTTCACCTATTTATTTGGTAAAGACTGATTTTTTTGTGAAGTTACTAAACCATTATGTATCAGTAGTCAATTACTAGAAAAAGTTTGTACACTTTGACTTGGTAAATCCCAAGGAAAAATTTAGGAATGCAGAAAAATATTTGCATATTAGGATAGCCATCCTAACATAAATTATAATGGAAGAGTCAGGGAACACCACAAATTCCAAGCATAAGGTAAAGGTTAAATTGTGACTTCATCCGTGTAAGCTGTATATTATTATTTAGTCATTTGGAAGTCATATTTGGTGGTATGAGAATATGTTTAATAAAAGATTAAGTTTTAAAAATCAGAATGTGGGGCCTCCCCGGTGGCGCAGCGGTTGAGTGCTGGGTTGCGAAGCTGCCCGCAGCCTCTGCGGCGGCGCCGGTTCGATCCCCGGCTGCTCCCCGGCCACCGGAGGAGGGTCCCACATGGCGCGCAGACCTCTCCTGCCGCCCGCTGCTCCCCTCAGCGGTGTGCTTCGGTCCTTCTGCCTGCTCTGCTCCCCGCTCTGGCTCTGGTGAATTCTCTCACCCTCCTGTGCTTCTGACTGTACCCAGTGCATGTATAAACGAAACAAACGAACAAACAAACAAATAAATAAATAAAAACATGCCTCTATAAAAAAAAAAAATAAATAAATAAAAAAAAATAAAAATCAGAATGTGCAACTGTATTATACTTGATTCTAATTTTGTTGAAAGTTTTATACATGCAGATAGAAAACAAGTCTGAAAAGAAAATGTTATTAACTTCAGTTGTGATTAGAAATTGTTTCAGTATTTTTATTTTATTTAAAAGTTTTACTGAAATATAATTGAGATATTAGCTTCAGTTGTACATCATAATGATGTGATACTTGTATGTATTTTGAAATGATCGCTTGAGTCAAGTTTAACAGTCACCAGACATAGTTTCTTTTTTCTAGTAATGAGAACTTTTAAGATCTACTCTTAGCAAATTTCAAACATGAAGTACAGTATCATTAACTGTACTCTTCATGATATATATTATGTAGCATGTGTTTATTTTATGACTAGAGGTTTATATATACACATACATACTCTCTTCTTGGGTTGTGTAAGATTTTCCCAAATATACTTATAATATAAAATTACCATTAAAAAGTATTGTCTTGTTGGGGCCTCCCTTGGTGGCACAGGCAGTTGAGCGCCGTGTTGTGAAGCTGCCTCTGCAGCACTGGTTCAATCCCCGCTGGCCTCAGAGCAACCCACATGGCGAGCAGACCTCTCCTGTCTCGCCCTCTGCTCCCCTCAGCAGTGTATTTCGTCAGTCTGCCTGTTCTGTTCCCGCTCTGTCTCTGATGAATCCTTTCACCCTCCCGTGCATCTGGTCTGTACCCTGATTCTTGTATAAATAAATAAATCTTTAAAAAAAAAGTATTGTTTAAAAAATTACAAGAATCAAATTCTGATCTACTCTTACATCAATAAGTAATAGAGACTAATATTTATATAGTGCTGTGTGAATTCTCCATAATGGTGGACTGATATATATTTGTTTCAAAGAATTGGTAATATTAATACTTATTAATGTGCCATGTAAAAAAAGAAGAAAAGCATTCCAATACTTACTACAACCTCAGATTCTGAATATTCTTTTGTGAAATGGTTACATAATTAGAGGGCCTTTTTGTATTCTTTTTTTTTTTTTAAAGATTTATTTATGCATACAAGAACTGGGGTGTAGGCCAGAGGTGTGGAGGGTGAGAGGATTCACCAGAGACAGAGTGGGGAGCAGAACAGGCAGATTTACTGAAATACACTGCTGAGGGGAGCAGCGGGCGAGTCAGGAGAGGTCTGCTGCACTATGTGGATTGCTCCCTGGCTGACCAGGGATTGAACTTGTGCTGCAGAGGCTGCGAATTGCTTCATAGTGCTGTCTTAACCCCTTGCACCACCAGGGAGGCCCCTTTTTGTATTCTTTTTTATTTTTTTTTTTTGAGGCATGTTTTTATTTATTTATTTGTTTGTTTGTTTTTGTTTATACATGCACTGGGTACAGTCAGAGCACGGGAGGGTGAGAGAATTCACCAGAGCCAAAGCAGGGAGCAGAGCAGGCAGAAGGACTGAAGTACACTGCTGAGGGGAGCAGCGGGCGGCAGGAGAGGTCTGCACGCCATGCGGGACCCTCCTCAGGTGGCCGGGGAGCAGCCGGGGATCGAACCAGCACCGCAGAGGCCGCGGGCAGCTTCGCAACCCAGCGCTTTACTGCTGCGCCATCGGGGAGGCCCCCCTTTTTGTATTCTTAATGTTTGTATACAGGGGTCACTTAACTCTGAATATCTGATTTTCAGTTTTATTGAATTTTATCAACCATTTTATTCAGTTTATTTTTTTAAGATTTCATTTATTTTTGCATAGAAGAACTGGGGTGCAGGTCAGAGGTATGGGTGTTGAGAGGATTCACCAGAGACAGAGTGGGGAGCAGAAGAGACGGATCTACTGAAATACACTGATGCACAGTGGGAGAGACAGGAGAGGTCTGCTGCGCCATGTGGGTTAGCTCCCCAGCTGGAGATCTAACTCAGGCCATCTTGGTGGACCTTTGAGGGGGTAGTGCTGAGATTTAACCTCCAGGCCACCAGGGAGGCCCCTCAGTTTATTAATTTATTCAAAATTTCTCCATTGATAGTGGTGTTTATTAAAGTTTAAATGTCAGCTGTTAACTCTGTTGATAATTTAGTATTTTAGAATGTATTTTCTTTTTCAAAATTCTGTTTCTAAAGGAATAAGAGTCTTTGTTTTTCTGAAATTTATATTTCATATTATGAGTAGTTCTGCACTAAAAAGTTCTATGTAAGTATACATTGATCCCCAAACCACTTACATTCTGCCATTTGAAAACAATATACAGAAACATACATAGAATAGTATTTTGAGGGAAGAAATTTATAAATTTTTTTAGGATTGTAGAATCTTCTAATTATATTGGAATCCTATGTTTTTTAGGTCATCCATGGCTGGCTAATTATTTCATCTCTGTTGTTGCTGTTCTTTTTCTCATTCATTTACTTGGGGTAAGTGGCAAAATAATTTTTCTTTTTCAGAAATTGTCTCTCTAGGCTGTGTAATTGTCATGTAAAGCCATATACTCTGTTGATAAATAACTCAAATTATAATTGTTTCCATATATAGGTCATACTTGGTATATATTAAGACAAGTTAATATCATCAATAGGGATATTGTTTTGTTGATTCTTGTTTATGGTAAGTAGAACTGAAAAAAACTTACAATAGTTAATTCTAAGGCTTTTCAGAAAAGACTTTACTAAACTTTTAGTGAATAATATTTTATTAATCTGTACTTCTAGTAACTTCTGAATCAGAATGTTAAAAAAGGATTTCAAGAATGTATATATACGTGAATTACTAATTTTCAAGCTTTATTTCATCAATGGGTCTTTTTTCAAATGAAATCTTACATGAAAACTTCACATAAAACAGAAAAAGTTGGAGCTTCTGTGTTGAAGAGAATAGAGACTCAGAGATTTGCCAGCCTGGTGTTTCTCTCAGGTCTAGTGGTAGAATAACAGTTTGTAAACCATCCCTTTGCTCTTAAATTAGGATTAGATGCAATAAGCAAATCAAATAATTCTTTGATAAAAGGTTGAGGAATAACCACAGAATAAAAGAAAGAAATGTCAGCATTTATATAAAATGGATAATTTTTTAGGAAAAAGTCAATACTAAAATTGACCAACAAAGCAATAGATAATGTAAGTAAAGAAAAAATAAGTTACTGAAAAGGTTCCCATCTCCCTTCCATAGCAATGCCAACCATAGCAACACCAACCATGGCAGTGCCAGGCCCAAATGTTTTCACAGGGAATTTCTGTTAAACCTTTAACAAGTTAATAATACTATTTAATGTAGAGAAGAAAAGCTTCCAGATTTGTTTTATGAAGCCATGATAGCACTGATAACAAAACTCTGTAAATTATCAAGAAACAACTGTAGCACAATTTTATAGATTGATGCCAAAAGAATAACAGTATTAACAAACATAATTCAGGGCCTCCCTGGTGGCGCAAGGGATTAAGACACAACCTATGAAGCTATCCACAGCCTCTGCAACACGAGTTTGATTCCCTGGCTGGCCAGGGAGCAACCCACATGGCACAGCAGACCTCTCCTGGCTTGCCCACTGCTCCTCTCACCAGTGTGCTTTGGTCAGTCTGCCTGTTCTTGTCCCCCACTCTGTCTCTGGTGAATCCTCTCACTCCTTACATCTCTGGCCTGTGCCCTGGCTCTTGTATACATAAAATAAAATAAATCTTTCAAAAAAAAACATAATTCAGCAACACATTAAAGAAATAATACATTATTACCAAGTGGGTTTTGTTTGTAGAATGGAAAACTCGTTCATTATTAGGAAATTTCAGTGTAAGTCACTACATTATGAGATAATTCATCTCTGTGAACATGCTCAGAGGAATTTCATAAAATTCAGCACTTGTATTTGATCAAATTTCATTGTGAAATAAATAGATGGCTGTTTCTCAAACATGATATGGTTACTTCTCAAACATGATAAAAATGTATGACTTTTACTCTAACAGCCAGTATCATCTCTTTGTTTTTTTTTAAAGATTTGTTTATTCATGCATACAAGAACTGGGGTACAGGCCAGATGTGTTGGAGGATGAGAGGATTCACCAGAGACAGAGCAGGGAACAGAACAGGCAGATTCACTGAAACACACTGCTGAGGGAAGCAGCGGGCAAGACAGGAGAGTTCTGCCGCGCCATGTTGGAATCTCCCTGGCCAGCAGGATCGAATCTGTGCTGCAGAGGCTGTGGACAGCTTCATAGCACTGCGCACAACCGCCTGAGCCACCAGGGAGGCCCCAGCCACTATCATTTTTTTTTTTTAAAGATTTATTTATTTATGCATACAATAACTGAGGTACAGGCCAAATGTGTAGGAGGGTGAGAGGATTCACCAAAGACAGGGTGGGGAACAGAACAGGCAGATTGACTAAAGTACACTGCTGAGGCAAGCAGCAGGCGAGCCATGAGAGGTCTGCTGCTGTTGAGGTCCCTCAACAGCCGGGGGATCAAACTCATGCTGCAGAGGCTGCGGAAAGCTTCACAGGTTGCGTCTTAACCCATTGTGCCACCAGGAGGCCCCCAGCCAGTGTCATCTTAACAGGGAAACTCTAGGAGCATGTCTGTAACTGTCAAGAATTAACCTCTATTACTACTGTAGTCTTTTTTTTTTTAAGATTTATTTATGCAAGAACTGGGGTGCAGGCCAAAGGTGTGGGGGTGAGAGGATTTACCAGAGACAGAGTGGAGAACACAACAGACAGATTGACTGAAATACACTGCTGAGGGGAGCAGTGGACAAGACAGGAGAGGTCTGCTGCGCCATGTGGGTCACCTCCCTGGCCAGGGATCTAACATGTGCTGCAGTGGCTGTCAATAGCATCATAGTTTGCTTCTTAACCCCTTGCACCACCTGGGAGGCCCCACTACTGTAGTCTTAACATTGCTCTGGAGGAACTGGTGAGCCCAAAAGAGAAAAATGAGTAAGAACTCTACAGTTTGGAAAAGAAGGTTGAATTTGAACATAAATTGAATATTTGGTCTCAGAAAATAGCTAAGAAACAATACAAGTAAATTTGGCAAAGCAGTTGGATACAAAACACACACAAATCAGTAGCCTTCATGTGGTGAGGAAACATAAAAAAGGGGCAAAACCCTATATTTGATAACAGTAAGAAATATAAAATATCTTGGATCAAACAAAAATTGTGTAAGATTTGTTATTAAGAAATTTTAATGCCCATGAAGGGCATGACGAGAAGACTTTTAAACAAATGGAAAGTTATACCAACTTCCATGGAAAATCTTAGTATCATAAAAATATCAATACTGTTTTAAGTTTATTTAAAAATTTAATATAGGGCCTCCCCAGTGGCGCAGTGGTTGATCGCCACTCTGTGAAGCTGTCCGCAGCCTCTGCAGCGCCAGTTCGATTCCCCACCAGCCAGGGAGAACCCCACATAGCATGGCAGACCTCTCCTGCCTTGCCCACTGCTCCCCTCAGCAGTGTCTTCTGTCCGTCTGCCTGCTCTGCTCCCCACTCTGGCTCTGGTGAATTCTCTCACCCTCCTGCGCTTCTGACCTGTACCCCGGTTCTTGTATAAATAAATAAATCTTTTAAAAAATAAAAATAAATAAAAATAAAAATTTAATATAAGCTCAATAAAAATATAAACAATTTATTTTTAATCCGGGCAGGATGATTTTAAAGTTTATTTGGAAAAATAAGTAAAGGTTCTACTCCCCACTCTGGTGAGTCCTCTCTCCTCCCACACCTCTGGCCTTTACCCCTGTTCTTGTGTGCATAAATAAATAATTCTTGTATGCATAAATAAATACTTTTTTTTTTTAAATAAAGCTAGTATAGGATCAGTAGGCAATAGGTGGATTACTTAGAAATGGGTGTGGGATAATTGATCAGTCATCTGGGGAAAAGTTTGGATTTCTTCCTTGTATCTATGCCAGAACAAATTCCAAGTGGATTAAAAATTTAAATATGAAGGGAAAAGCATAAAAGAGCTAGAGGAAACCATAAGGGCTGGGAATTTATTATTTTTTTAAAGATTTATTTTTATTTGCATACAAGAACAGGGTATAGGCCAGAGGTACAGGGAGTGAGAGGATACACCAAAGACAGAGTTTGGGAGCAGAAGAGGTGGATCTACTGAAGTACACTGCTGAGGGGAGCATCTTGTGAGACAGGAGAGGTCTGCTGCACCATGTGGATTAGTTCCCTGACCTGGGTTGAACTCATGTCGCAGTGTCTGGCAGTAGCTTGATAGCACAAGACTTAACCCCTGTGCCACCAGGGAGGCCCAGAACTAGGGAATTAAAAATAAATGGGAACTCATCTTTCTGACTAGCCCCTGTATCCCATAAAAAATAGTATTTTCCTCAGTTTAAAGATGTTAAAATTCAATTTTAAAAAGTTGCATGAGAATAACCAGAAGTGGATATAACCAGAAGTGAAAATAACCAGAAGTGCATTATCTAAAGATTTAAGTTCTGTCATCTTTGCAGGAATTAGTATATATCAATCTCTTGCTCTCTTCTCATACACATGAATGAGATCTTTTGGTTTCCCCAAGCAACATGTCATGCCTATATTCTGTATGTGTGAGTAAAAAGTATATATGTGTCTTTTTTTTTTTTTTTTTTTTAAGATTTATTTATTTATTTATTTATACAAGCACTGGGTAGAGTCAGAAGCACGGGAAGGCGAGAGAATTCACCAGAGCCAGAGCGGGGAGCAGAGCAGGCAGAAGGACTAAAGTACACTGCTGAGGGGAGCAGCGGGCGGCAGGAGAGGTCTGTGCGCCATGTGGGACCCTCCTCTGGTTGCCGGGGAGCAGTCGGGGATTGAACTGGCACCGCAGAGGCTGCGGGCAGCTTCGCAACCCAACGCTCAACCGCTGCACCACCGGGGAGGCCCTATACATGTATATCTTTTAATGACTGCACTGACTTCGTGAAAATTAAGTCATGTGTCCTGCTAAAATTTTATTGTGTGTGTTTAATTTTCTCCAATTTGAGATATTTTAAACTAGGGTTTTCCAAAGTGTAGTATACCATACTTGGCATTTTAGGGGCATATGACTTTTCTTCATTCATGTCCTTTTTTTAATCAGGTATGACCTATTTTACTGGTTTCCCTTTTATATGAATTACATAGTTTTTTGTTAAAATAAGCTCAACTTCAGGGAAAAGTGAATTAATTTAAAGAAAACTGAAGCAGCACAGTTGATAGAAGATAAAAAAATATCTAATGGTTGGGAAACAGAATATTTTGATGAAAATGATTGTTCATAAATCTGTTTGGATCTCTGTTTAATTTTTTTCAGGGAAGTATTTAAAACCTATAATGTTGCCATGGACTACATTACTGTTGCATTCCTGATCTGGAACTTCGGTGTGGTGGGAATGATTGCCATCCACTGGAAAGGTCCCCTGCGACTCCAGCAGGCCTATCTCATTATGATCAGTGCCCTCATGGCCCTGGTGTTTATCAAGTACCTCCCAGAGTGGACTGCGTGGCTCATCCTGGCTGTGATTTCAGTTTATGGTAAAACCCAAGACTGACATTTTGTCCATCACAGAAATACCTCACTGGTGTGTTTTCCTTCCTCTTCCAATTTTCTTGACTTAGGAACATAACAGTTGTGTCTTATAACTCTTCAGCAAATAATTACCTGTAGTATCTTTTTCATGTGAAGATCTCAAAGTTTTTGAGGTTAAGTATTCTAAAAATGTTTTATTACTGCCTCTAGTTTGAGTTCGTTATGGGTTAGTGGAATGATCCACTGACCTACCCACTTCTGGTCAGAAACTAAGATGCATATCCCATTCCTGCTACTGATAACCTTAAGTCATAAAGTGATTCAGGCTCTTTAAGCTTCATTTTCCTTGGTCTAGCCACCAATGATGGCAATTGCAATTTCTTATCCAAGGTTTCCCTCTTGAGGAAAATAACTGAGAATCTTTTGTCTCACATATGGTCAAAAAATAAGTCAAGGTTACGTATGTCTCTACATACTAAAGCCACAATAGATGCCTCACTTTATGCTTTTTAAAGTTCCAGACATTGTCAGAGATGACCGCCTCATTTTGAAAATACACAGTGCTGCCCGGGCTCTCGTCCCAAGAAGTCTGCCTGTGTCTATGCAGGCATCTCTTTTAGCAAATCTGTCCCTTTTAGAGGTACTTCTTTTTGCCCACTTGTAGTATCTATGCAAGCGTCCTTTACTTTCCTTTTTTTATAATAAATCTGCCCGTTTGGATATAGAAAAATATAATAAAATACACAATGCTGGACTGTTAAGGTAGTGAAATTTACCTCCCTTATTAGACTCAGATTACAGGCTTCATAGAGCACTACTGTGACACACACATGTTAAATTTAAATGAAACATGGCATATTTCTGTCATCAGTTAAGCATTAGGGGTGAATTGTAATGGAGGGTGATTCTACTTTGACATTAAAAGAAAATAAAAGAACACCAGTTCTAGAGACAGACATCCAAGTCTTAGTTATTGTAAAGATTAAATTAAACAACATGTGTAATACACCTAGAACAGTAAATGTTGCTGTTTTCATTTGTTTTTTAATTTTTTAATTTAATTTTATTTTTTTTAAAGATTTATTTATTTATACAAGCACTGGGTACAGTCAGAGGTGCGGGAGGGTGAGAGAATTCACCAGCGCCAGAGCGGGGAGTAGAACAGGCAGAGTGATGAAGTACACTGCTGAGGGGAGCAGCGGGCGTGGCAGGAGAGGTCTGCTCACCATGTGGGACCCTGCCCGGTGGCCGAGGATCGAACCGGTGCTGCAAAGGCTGCAGGCAGCCTCGCAACCCAGCACTCAACCACTGCGCCACCAGGGGAGGCCCCAGTTCTCGCTCTTTTACTACTGAGAAACCTGAAGTTTATGTTGGTAAACTATTTGCCCAAGCTTACATTGTTAGATCTAGAATCTGAATCCCGGGCCTCCCCGGTGGCGCAGCGGATGAGCGCTCGGTTGCGAAGCTGCCCGCGGCCTCTGCGGCGCCGGTTCGATCCCCGGCTGCTCCCCGGCCACCAGAGGAGGGTCCCACATGGTGCGCAGACCTCTCCTGCCGCCCGCTGCTCCCCTCAGCAGTGTACTTCGGTCCTTCTGCCTGCTCTGCTCCCCACTCTGGCTCTGGTGAATTCTCTCACCCTCCCGCGCTTCTGACTGTACCCAGTGCATGTATAAACAAAACAAACAAACAAACAAATAAATAAATAAAAACATGCCTCTATTAAAAAAAAAAAAATAGAATCTGAATCCCAAGTTCAGCATTCTTCTGCATTACTTTTCCTCCCATCAACCTTATTTTTTCCCCATACATAATATAAATGATTATTTTCATAGATCTTTAAGTTCCATTAAAGTAAGTCTTTTATGTCCGTATTTAACATAGGGACTCTCAACTCGTTTTACAGTCTCAAGATATTTTAATTTGTCATGAAGATTGTTGGGAAAATTTCCCCCCAAAATTTAATTCTCTTTAATTACTCTAAAAATAAGGGAGTTTATCATTCAGTAATTATATAAGAGCTATTATAAAACCAAGATAGCTAGGTACAGGACATGGCAGTTTCAAACAGGTTGAAAATCTCATTTAAAAGCTTGGCAAATTTCCCTTTCCTCATCCAAAACAAATTGAAGTGCAAGCATTGACAGTAGAGGTTTCTTTGAGAGTGTGTGTGTGTTTTATTACATTAGCACCACTAGTAGTGAAGGAGGAGACATAACCGCTTACAGGCAGCTGAGTGATGGTAATATCAGCACAAGCCATCAAGTCTTCCTTTACAATTCTAGCTTTACCTGTTTATTTTTTATTTTAAAGATTTATTTATTTACACAAGAACTAGGGTACAGGCCAGAGGCACGGGAGGGTGAGAGGATTCACCAGACAGAGCAGGGAGCAGAGGAGGCAGGCAACCCAAAACACTGCTGAGGGGAGCAGCGGGCGAGACAGGAGAGGTCTGTGCCATGTGGGTATCTCCCTGGCTGGCCGGGAATCAAACCCGCACTGTAGAGGCTGCGGACAGCTTCACAGCACTGCGCTCATTGAGCCTGTGCCACCGGGGAGGCCCCTACCTGTTTATTTTTAAATGTTTAAAATTGTTTTCTGTATTTCCACAGTCTAAATTTTTATGACACAGAAAATGTAAGAAAAATTGCAGTTGAATGAAGGAGATGGTGGTAGAATTAAAAATAATTTAGAAGATATGCTGCTTCCTCTCTGAGTTGCTGTTTTTGTTAAATAAACCACTTTCAGCACCATATGTGCTCTGACACCTGAACATTAGTGCTTTTGACAAAGGACTAAAAAATGCTAAACTTTCTCTTGCAAATATTTGTTATTTTGTACTGTTTTCAATTTACTGCCTTTGTATTTCAAGTATCTCTAAGTAGTACATACACTTTTTGGAAAGAGGAGGGAATCTCTTATATGCTTCTCATATTTTGCAAAGTTCAGTCAAATATTTTCTTAAATTTCTCTCATTATAAAGCTTCTGTTTATGGCTCAGATATGATTTCTTTGGAAATAACTTGTCTTGGTTCTGCTTATTGGAAATTGACAGCTGCTTTAGAATTATTCTCTCTTGTCATTGTCCCTGCCTCTTTTCTTTAAACAGGGAAGACTTATTCCAAGAATCCAGTAATAATACACTGTAAACTAATCAAAATAGCAGAGCTGAAAGGAAACTTGTACACATCTTCTCTGTGATTTTGTTTAGGTGGTTTTGCTCCCACATTTTTCCTCCCACTTATTTTATATTCACTCACCTTTCTGGGAAAAAGAAAATTAAATCTTTCCATTGGTTAATTCCTCCCTAACACACCCATTTATAGGTATAGCCAATACATGTTTTGGATGTCTTTTCTATTTTTATCTTTCTAGATTTAGTGGCTGTTTTGTGTCCAAAAGGCCCACTCCGTATGCTGGTTGAAACAGCTCAGGAGAGAAATGAAACTCTATTTCCAGCTCTCATTTACTCCTGTAAGTATTTTTGAATATTAAGTTAGAATATTTAGGAACGCAAACACATATAATGGTCATTATTATGGTACTGCGCAGATCCATAAACATGTACATGGTGTTCCCTTTTCTGTTTCTCTTCTTTGGATTTAAATAACCAGCCTGACTTATGTTGACTTAGATTGGTTGGGTTGTCTATAGTGAAACTTGTTTAACCTCAAAATTACAAAGCCATGGTGAGTAAGTGGGGCTACTGTACAGTTTTTTATTATATATTTCATTCATAAATTATTCAAGAAAACTGAGAGTATTAGGAACATGGATATTATTTTAAAATCTGTGATAAAAAGCTATGGAGACATAGATGCCAACTGTTTTGTTTGAAATTGCTTACTTTGACCAGATTGGACTTGGGTTGCTGTGAACCTTTGGTAACCTGAATGGCACATGTTTATATGCATCTTTGTAGTATTGTATCCTGTACCATTTCCCAAAAATGCTATTTCTGGGTTGAAGGGTTAATGCACATGTAGTTTTCTTAGGTGTTATCATATTCCTCTCAGTAGGAACTATATGGTTTTGCAATCTACCTGCAATGTATAAGAGAAGCACCGTTTTGAAGTGGTCATATTTGCTTCTTAATTAAATGTAACAGACGTGTATACAGAGATCTATATAGATATTTTGATATCTGTATTTTTTAAAGGCACATAGAAAAGGCCAGCTGACTATAGTCTTTATTGTTTTTTATGTTTCTTATTCCTTGTATTTATCTTTTTTAATTTCTCTTTATTTATGCTTACAAAAACTGAGGTGTAGAACAGAGGTGCTGGGGGGAGCAGGGTGAAAGGATTCACCAGAGACAGAGTGGGGAGCAGAACAGGCAGATCTTTTAAAATACACTGCTGAGGGGAGCTGTGGGTGAAACAGGAGGGGTCTGCTGCACCATGTGGGTTAATTGCCTGGCCCGGGATCAAACCCATGCTGCAGTGGCTGCAGATAGCTTCATAGTGCTGAGACTTAATCCCTTGCGCCACCAGGGAGGCCCCTGTTTTTACTTTTCATTGTTACACATTCTTCAAGCAAGAAGATTGGCATAGAGAGATAATGGCCTCCTGTCTCTCCATGTACTTCTGTTTCTAGTGCTTTACCTGGACTCTTGTCTTTCTCAACAGCAACAATGGTGTGGTTGGTGAATATGGCAGAAGGAGACCCAGAAGCCCAAAGGAAGGTACCCAAAACCTCCAATTACAATGCACAAAGTAGGTGACTTTTATTTGGTTATTTCTTGGTTTTTCTGGGTCATTGTCATTTTATAGGCTAACAGTTATGAAGTGTATTTTAGCCTCTTTTTTTGGTCATGGACTCCTTTGAGAATCTTCTGAAAGTTGTGGTAGCACAAAGCAAACATTTAATGAGTTTAGATGTTGCAAAACCAACAATACTGTCAGTGATCTTGAGTTAAGAATTCCTGCCATTAAATATCATTAATATCAGTATGGAAAGGTTCAATTAATTGAACCTTTGTGATTTTAAAAAGAAAAAAATTAACTTGTTCTTCAGACACGTAAAGATGTGAACTTTTTGTCTGACGTGGCCAGAGTAACATAAAGATAAAATATTCCAGGATATGACTTTCTGGAAGAGGATAATATGTTGACCTAGTATGGGAGCTTGAAAGGCCCATTTTGTATACTCTGAAAGATATTAAGGAGAATGTTAGGTAGGGGGTTATTATTAGGAATAACAGCATTAAAAAAATAAAAAGGTCTAACTTTATGAAGAAGCTGAAATAAAGATTGGTAAGAAGGGAAAATGAACCTTAGCTATTAGTTGTTGTTTTATAGGAAAGAGAGAGTTTAGGCTTTATAGAGCCAAGAAAATTGCTAATTCAGCTGTTGGGTACTATAAGGAAGACACTTTCAAATGAGAATTCATAGATGGGCATCAGGGATAGCAGGTCTATTCCACAGTGAGCAAAGGCCTCAAAATGAGATTGCATTAGGCCAGCAACAGAGCAAGGAGAGAAGTAGAAAATGTATTAGAAACAATTCCTGCACATCTAGTTTTGTTTTTTTTTAAGATTTATTTATTTATGCATACAAGAACTGGGGTATAAGCCAGAGGTGTGGGGGGGTGAGAGGATTCACCAGAGACAGAGTGGGGAGCAGAACAGGCAGATCTACTGAAATACACTGAGGGGAGCAGCAGGCGAGACAGGAGAAGTCTGCTGTGCCATGTGGGTAGCTGCCTGGCTGGCCAGGGATTGAACTCAAGCTGCAATGGCTGGCTTGATAGTGCTGGCTTGATAGTGCTGTGTCTTTAACCCCTGTGCCAACAGGGAGGCCCCCACATCAAGTATTCAGGTTAACTTTTGTTAAGCTAAAGAAAATTAAAAGACTGGTTGTGTTGAGTATATTTGTATATGAATATGGATATATATTTGGTACAAGATTTTATTCTTTTGACAAATGCTGATTGGGCACGTAAGTGGGGATGTAGCACTGAACAAGATCCCTCCTCCACCCTCTCTATGGAGTTCCTAATATATTTGAGGAGACAGATTTTCAACAGATAATTCATACAGCATGAGAAGCATTACAAAGGAGAAATGTAAGTTGCTATGAAAGTTTATAGTAGAGGAATTTCACTTATTCTGGCAAGTCAAGGAATGTTTTCCTGAGGAAATGATTATAGGAGATAGATGGCTTAAGACAGGAAGAAATTTCCAGAAGATGAAATAACATGGGCAAGGACCTTGAAGGGTCTCATTGGGAATGCTGTTGGTATTCTGGGTGGGGCAGTTTTTTTAATCACGTGGTTCTTACCCTCACATTACAGGATATTTGGTGTTCTGGCCCACTCACCCACTAAATGCAGAGTGACTTCAGGGCTTGTGATAACCAAAAATTCCTCCATTCTAGTTGTTACCAAGCACCTCTCAGAAGAAAGATGCTACCCTCAGTTGAAAGACTGTTTAGAGGAACTAGAAGTTAGATTAGAATGAAAGGCCTTAGCCCCCTACCAGGGATATGTGTACAAGGGAAAAAAGAATAGAACTGAGATGCTGCTTGAGTGTTTGAACTCCCTGTGAGAAAATTTGAAGTTGAATTAGATATAGGTAATATATAAAAAATTAATAAAAGGGGGGAAAGGGAGCAGTTTTCTAGAAGAAAAAAAAAAGTTGTGCAAAAGGAATAACTATATATCCTTGCTGTAGTGAAGTAGTTTAGTTGTAAATACTATTTGCATAGTGATAATATAAAAGCTGAACTTAAAATTGTGCCATAGAGAATCCATGGGGGGAGTTAAACTTCTATGTGTGAACTAATGCTTCATTTTCCCTGCAGAAAGACTTAGTTTCTAAAAACGTCAAGATACTGCATGCTATTTGTAGTTAACTCTGGAGCTAAATAGGAGAAATGGTTGAAAGAAAGTGAAAGAGGATGGGGCAGATCAGAGACTACTGTTTTTATTTATAAATCTTCATGCTTAGAATTTTGCTTAAATGATTTTATAAATTCCAAACCAGGGAAGATTCAGTTTTGTGGTGATTTTGTGGTAAGAAGAATATGTTACAAATGTAAAATTATTAGAGCCCCTCACAGAAAAAATTCATGTGAGAAGCCTAACGTGTGCAAGCTTTATCTACAGTAAATCTGCCTCTGCAATGAACATGTATCACTTCCATTAAAAAAAGGAGAAAAAGTGTATTAGCAACTTCACTAATGTATTTTCACTGTATGGAAGGTTCTCAGGACTATCGGGTTACGCTCATACTTTTTAGGCAGCTTGGCAGTCGTGACAAGATAATTAACCACTAAAAAGATAGTCATTTCTCCCTTTCCCACTCCTCCCTCCAGGGTCTGCCTTCATAACTTAGACACTAGCGCGGTAGTGAGATGCCAGGTTAGGAAGTTTGCTTGTGCACAAAGCAGTTGGATCAGAAATCAACTCCGTTGCTTTAAGCAAAGAAGAAATTGTTCTCTTAGATGACCAGAAGTCCTGGGCCCTGGGCGTTTGGAGTGTTGGTTAGTTTTGGTTTAGCAGTTGCCCAGGTTCGTCCTGTCTTCCACTGCCAGCGTTAGATACAGACTTGGTGTTCAGCCCATTGCTCCTCACTTCACAAGATGACAACCACAGCTCCAGACATCACAACCAGATAAAACAACATCCAGGGGAAGTCAGGGAAGTCCTTTCATCACTCTTAAGCTCACTACACTTGGCCAGTTCTAGCCCCACCGCTTTGAAACTTTCATTGGGAAGAGGAATGGTGGGGTTACCATGCTTGGCTTGGGTTGATCAAAATTTACCCAAGAGGTGGAAATGCAAACAGTTCAGGACTCTGCTCTCAGCTATTAAAGGGGTAAAAGGGCTGTTGGGTAAGCAGCAAACAGGTACTGCTTGCTATAGCCCAAGACTTGTGGCTTAAAAGCCAGCTGACTTAGTTACAAAGATAGTTGGTTTGTTACTGTTTCCGTGTAATTTTCTTAAAGGTATTAAGAAATTTTCTAAATATTAGAGCCACTTTCTCTTGAAGGCACAGAAAATGCACCACAAGACCCTACAATGGAGAGTGACGATGGTGGCTTCAGTGAAGAGTGGGAAGCCCAGAGGGATAACCGCCTTGGGCCTCATCGCTCTACGGCTGAGTCGAGGACTGCCGTACAGGAACTTTCCAGCAGCATCCTAGCCAGTGAGGACCCAGAGGAAAGTATGTGCATTTCTCTACATTGAAGCCTCATGGGTTCTTTTAGTCGTTGCTTTTTTTTTTTTTTTTTTTTTTTTTGTGGGACCCTCGCCGGTGGCTGGGGATCGAACCAGCGCTTCAGAGGCAGCCTCTGAAGGTTGCGGGCAGCCTCGCAACCCAGCGCTCAACGACTGTGCCACCAGGGGAGGCCCTAGTCGTTGCTTTATTAAACTCCCAAAGTAAAATGAACCAGGGGAGTTACAGTCTAATCCTAAATACAGCTTATAATGGGAAAAAAACAGTGGATGGGGCTTTTCATATAGTTAAATTTTTCTTATAGTTAAATTTACTAATGAACCCCTCATGTTTTTTTAAATTAGCCCTGCTATATAGAGCCTTAATCTTTGGCATTTGTTTTGTAAAGTAAAAGATATTTTTGAAATGATTATTCTATGACTGCAATATATTTGTGTACAAAAATTTCATTTGTATATTTGCTGTATAATTTATATATTTTTTTTAAGATTTATTTATGCATATAAGAGCTAGGGTATAGACCAGAGATGTGGGGGGTGAGAAGATTCACCAGAGACAGAGTGGGGAACAGGACAGGCAGAGTGACCAAAGTACACTGCTGAGGGGAGCAGCGGGCCAGTCAGGAGAGGTCTGCTGCACATGTGGGTTGCTCCTTGGCTGGCTGGGGATCGAACTCATGCTGCAGAGGCTGTGGACAGCTTCATAGGTTGCGTCTTAACCCCTTGCGCCACCAGGGAGGCCCCTGTACAATTTATATTTAAAATGTAAATATAAAATATAAAATTTTTTTTTATTTTTAAAATATTGAGAGAATCTAGGTTATCATTTACTGACTTCTCATTTTGTGCAAGATGAAGTGAGACAGTGACATTTTTGAATTGTGAAATCATAGCCAGAAGTGACTAATGTTTTTATACTTGTAATCTTTCTTTTTTAGGGGGAGTAAAACTTGGGTTAGGAGACTTCATTTTCTACAGTGTTCTGGTGGGTAAAGCCTCTGCGACGGCCAGCGGAGACTGGAATACGACCATAGCCTGTTTTGTAGCCATATTAATTGTAAGTATATGTTAATAAAAATGTGTCAGAATTCCTCATCCCAAAACTGATTCCACCGGCCCTTTACTATCATCCTGCTATAACCCCAGCGGGACCGAGTGTCCCAGTCACCTGGGGAGCTTTGTGAAAATTCACATAATTGGACCTCACCTGAATAGTTTTCTCTCCACCTGACCACACACTTAAAACTGTGTGTCCCTACTCTGAGATGCTCTTACCTAATTTGTTTTCATTTTGTTTTTGTTTTTGCTTTCTTTTAAGTTCCTCGGGAAATTCTGGTAAGGACCTCTGATTAGGAGGTTCAAGCCAGGCAGCATAGATATGTAGAAAAATAACCGCGCTCGATCAGTCTTGTAGAGAGAAGCAGATCCCATTAACCTCTGAGGGTTCGGTGGCAGGTCTGTAAACGTCACGCATGGTGTTGCTTCGGCACACACAGGCCAACAGTTGACACCACAGTCTGCGCTCCTGCTCAGTCTTGCTTAGAGTGCCACATGAACCTTGAAAATTCAAAAGATTGATTTAAGTAACTCAAAAGAGATTTCTTACTGCTTTTTTCTAGTAAAGATGTGATATCTTTGCTATACAGTACGAATGAAGTTAGATGAGAGACTCAGTGAGAGCTTTCACTTAGGCATTCATTTTGTGTTCGCATTTGTGGTAATGCTCCCTAACCAGTGAGAATGTTCGTGTCTTTATTTAGCTTTTGAGGTTAATCTTCTGGATGTGTTCTTTTCTTTTAAGAAGAAAAATATTTATTCAGGATAAACCAGAAAAGATGCTTGACCTCCAGACTTCTAGTCAGTGTCTGGGGTGACAAGGACTAATTACTTGGCTACTTTATGAGAAAACAGTACTCTTCATAAACCTTTCCTGGTTTATGGTCTGAGTTGCTCTTTGCCTCCACAAAGCATAAAGAATGTTCTTCACTTCTGGGATTTCAGCCAACCAAACAGATCATAATAGCCAACTTAATATTTTAGATAGCAATTTTGACATTACTTAATTTTTTTCAGGAAGTTTTACTTATTTCTAGATTCTATTCCTTACCTAGAATTAGGAGATGAAGTGTCTACAATATGCGCATAATCAATTCTTAGGTTACAAAGTAAAATATTGATTGCTTTTTAATCAAGAAACTACCTTTGCTTAATACTCTTCTTCCAGATTTAATAAAAAAAAAATTGTTCTAAAATTTAACTTCAAAAGGGATAGCATTCAATGAGCTACATAAAAACCAAGACTTGTGATTGAGTTGTTTTGCATGAAATATTTTTGTAATTCTGTATAAGTTTGTGTCTTTTTCCCTCTTTCCCACAGGGTTTGTGCCTTACATTATTACTCCTCGCCATTTTCAAGAAAGCATTGCCAGCTCTTCCAATCTCTATCACCTTTGGGCTTATTTTCTACTTTGCCACAGATTATCTTGTGCAGCCCTTTATGGACCAACTAGCATTCCATCAATTTTATATCTAGCATATTTGCAATTAGGATCCCATGGATTTTTCTCCTTTGACTATAATAAAATCTGGGGAGGACAAAGGCGGTTTTCCTGTGTCCACATCTAACAAAGTCAAGATTCCCGGCTGGACTTTTTGTAACTTCCTTCCAAGTCTTCCTGACCACCTGCACTATTGGACACTGGAAGGAGGAAGGTGTCTACAGAAAACGGTTTTGAATATACGTCACAATGGTGGACTGAGTCCCTTGGTGCAAAAATTACTAGTTTGAGGGACAAGGACGAGGCCAAGCGATAGGCCAAGAAGTCACTGTGCAGCCACTGGCAGTTTGAGCCTCGGTCACAGGAGGATTTTACCAATTGCGGACTCTCAGGACTGCCATACCAAGAGGTTAGATGGAGTGTTTTAAATCAAACAGGACTCTTCACCGTAAACTACATGTTGAAAATCAACCTAATAAATCTGTATTGAATTCTGAACCTTTTCCAGAGGTACTGTGAGGAGAGCAGGCACTGGAGGCAAAAGGGAAAGATGAAAAGGGGCTCAAATTTTCACTTTCAGACTTTTTTGCTGCAGACTTTTTTTTTTTTTTTTTTTTTAACCTTGAGTCAAGTCAGATGAGTAGGCTGATTTTGACAACTTTTGTTCTCAAGCACTGAAATGCATTACCATACAGTTGCCATTTCTCCCCAAGGCCAGTCTGAACTGAAGTCTTTTTTATCTTAAAAGTCTTAACCTCAAGTTCCAGAATCAGTAATTTCTGGAAATAATGGCACTGTTACTCAATGATTCCTTATCACTCTTTAGGTAAATTCTGGTTTTCCACCAAATTTTTAGACATAGCTACAGGTTCATTGACCCCCAGGTGCCGCCTCTGTTCCCTTTCTCCTACTCTACTCCCACTGTCAGCAGTTTTTCATTTCTTTTCTACAGCAAATAAGACTGCTCTGTTGTGGTAACAGATGATTCAGTTATTGTAGGATTTTACTCTTTGTGGTACAAAGAATGTGTTATGAATCAGTCAGCCTCGCTGTCATAGTTTCTTCAATAGCAAATACAATATGTGCCCAAAGACAGAAATTAAAGAAGAGCACAGTGACTGCTGAAGCACTTTCTGTCCTTGTTTTTCTTATTCTGTTATAACCCATTGTCTCGACATTGGGTCAAAATTTGAGCCAATAGCCGTCAGCTGGTAGATTGTAAAGTTTATGTTCTGTCAAGTATATAGCAAGAGTTTGGAGAAAGCCATTATTTCACCTGGTAGGCTATGGGAGAGTCGAGTCAGGAGGAGAAGCAGCTGCCAAGAGAGGAAAAGAAGGGCCCGTCCACGGGACAAAATGAGCTAATGTCCCATGGCAGAGATTAAGTTGGGGAGATGCAGGTTACTACTCAAGAATCTCACAGTGGGCGTTGCCCTTACCTATACCTTTGTCTCGGTGCACCTGCGTGTGAACTGGGCATTGACGCTCGGCCCTGTGTCGTTCCCTTGGGCAGTGCACAAAAGCAGCACCTTCAGCCTGTGAGCACGGGCACCGCTAAGGAAGCCTTGTAGGCGCCACCCTCTTACCACAGAGAGCCGACAGCCCCGGGGAGCAGACTAAGCCCGTATGGAAATTGGTTTCTTCCTGAGGCTGAAGAAAAGTCAGCCTTTCCTCTCTTTCATATTGCTTCTCTCAGTCTGTCATGTGATCTTGTTTGGGGTTCACCCAGGAGTTTAGAGTATTTGTTTTCTGTTGGGGAATTTCTTAGAAGAAATAACTTTAGCTGTAGTCTGCTGGTACTAACCTGAGCATGAGTAAAAACTGGTTCATACTAGTACTTGGCAGCTGAAACCTTCAGGAAAACTTAAGAACTATGCAAAGAAAGAGTGGGTCTTAGAGTTGTAGCTTCTCCAATCCCCACTCTTTTTTTTATTTAGCCCCTCTACTCCTCCCCACCAAGATCCTCTCTTTTTTGACCTCTCATAGATGTGAAGTGGATTTTCTAAAAAGATACAATTCAACAGCTACAGCAAAGCCATCTAAACACCATTTTGTGATTTGAAGCAGTCTTGGAGCCCTGACCTAGAGCCAATCATTTGTGCAAGTGTCTGTCACGTCCTCATCTCAGAGGAGGATGCGTGGTGTGAAAGGGTGTCTCAGTGCATCTTGCGTGTGACTGGCCTATCTCAGCATAGGGGAACACATCTCCTGTCTCTGAATCACCGATCTCAGACATAGAACTTTTCCTTCAAACATTCTTTTTAGAATCAATTCAGTAGTCTCTGAAATATCAAAAAGCTAGTCTTCCACCATGAAATAGATTGTCACCAAAGATGTTCACATTTCCATAGAGTGTGTGCTGCCCTCACACAGGAGCGAGGGGGTGGGCTGTGGAGCCTGGCCAAACCAAAGCCAATCTGTTTAACGTGGCAAAGGGAGTTGGGCTGCCTTTCCTGTTTCTGATTCCCACTAGGTGATGACCATGTGTGGCCCTTGTTCCCAGCTCCCACTGTAAATGATTAAATATCTTGATCAGGATAAGATAGCCTTCTAAGCAACTTGGAACAAAACAATTGTAAGTAAGCATTTTATTGATTTCACTACAGAAACAACTAAAAAGATGGTGTTTTTACTTTCGCACTCCTGGGCCTTCATATTTTAAAGTGTCCCTCTGGTTTCAAAAATCCTTACATAACAGCTGCCCAATAAGTTTTTTTATATATATATTTATATATATAAATTTTAAAGATTTATTTATGCATGCAAGAGCTGGGGTACAGGCCAGAGGTGTGGGGGGTGAGAGGATCCACCAGAGGCAGAGTGGAGAACAGAACAGACAGATTTACTGAAATACACTGGTGAGGGGAGCAGCGGGTGAGTCAGGAGAGGTCTGCTGTGCCATGTGGGTTGCTCTCTGGCCAGCCGGGGGATCAAACTCATGCTGCAGTGGCTTCATAGGTTGTGTCCTAACCCCTTGTGCCACCAGGGAGGCCCCCCCCAATAAGTAATATATTTAGTATTTGTCTTCAAACAACTTTGTATATGTAGCCTTGATGGTAATTTCACAGAGAGCTATCTTCCAGGGTCAGAGGTCACAGGGAAACCTTGAGTGTCCAGCCCCCCATGTGCCCAACCTTTTTTTTAATTAAAGATTTATTTGTATTTATGCGAACAAGAACTGGAGTATAGGCCAGAGGAGCAGGGGTTGAGAGGATTCACCAGAGATAGAGTGGGGAGAGGAACAGGTGGATCTATTGAAATACACTCTGATGGGAGCAGCAGGTGAGACAGGAGAGGGCTGCCCGCTCCCCCACCCCATATGGGTTAGCTCCCTGGTTGGGGGTCGAACTCATGCTGCAGTGGATGGTGAAAGCTTGATAGTGCTGAGACTTTAACCTCTGTGCCACCAGGGAGGCCCCCCAGTGCCCAACTTTGCAAATTCAGCCTTTCATGATCTAAACCTGGATGACCGTGAGCTTAGAAACCACTATGATGAGATTTAATGTCTTCCACGTTCCTGGCATGGTGCTCAAGTCTAATGCTGCAAAGGTGAATAAGATTGCAGCTAGAATTTCTTGTTTCTGGAATCTACCATCTGACGTCTGTAATATGTAGGGTACTTGTCAAACGCCCTTTTCAGGATTACCACTATTGAGGGCTTATAAAATTGTTATTATAAAGGTGACCTGATTCCTCTAGAAACCGACCCTTTGATTAAAGTACTCCGTTCTCTCTACATTTGCTTTTGGATTTTCTACAAAGAGCAGTCTGACCTGTCCTTCTCCTCACCTCCGAGGGTATCCTGAGCACCAAGGTAGGACAGTGACTTAGAAATTGAACATTTGGTTTTGCCCTGAGATGAAACAATATATCATGACTGTGAGCCCAGAAGTGATTTTTGTGATCTCCTCTCTAAATTTCCCAAACACAGGAGATAAAAAACAATGGTGTCAAGTCTTCAGAACCCTTACTGAAACTGCCAAGCTAAGTGTAACCAAGACTGTCAGATCCGCTTCCCAAATACCTGGATGATAGCATCTGAACAGTCTTTTCCTCTGGTAGGAAAAATACCTAATATTTGTGTATTAAAAGCAGCCTGGTGCTGAAATGAACCCCTTTCTGCAAAGTGTTAATGCTGTTTTCTGGGCCTCTGGCAGCTGCACCATTGCCCTGAGGAGGTAGTTGGGTCCATCCTGGACCCTGGAGTAAGGAATGTGCTGTTAACCTAATGTGTGTGCCAGGAAGGATTTCCCAGGATGCAATTTTCCTTTGAAAATAATTGTTGCAACAGGGCAGCTTCGAAGACTGTGTAGAGTAGGATTGTCTTGTTTACTGTTGATTGGAGGTGCTGGGGCTGATTTCAGCGGATCATTTATTCTCACGTATCCATTGTCTGGCTTTTGCTTCTGCAGACACATCTTTGTACATGATTCAGACAGACTGTGAATACATCTTTTTTAAATATCTTTCAAATTCTCGGTAAGATATAATTTTGATAGATGACTGCAGATCTTCCTGTATTTGTCCAATTAATAAAGACTGCATGAATCCAGCTGGGCTAGTTTTCTTACATGGAAGTCTTATACTGTGTGACTGTGGTTGGCAGTTATCAGGGAACAATTTTGGAAACACAAAAGCATTTTTTCCTTCACGCGTGATAAAGTGGTACTGATTACAGCAGGCCACACCCCTGAAAGGTGCTATATTTCATCTATGAGAAGTTTCAAAACAACCATTGTTAATAGTTAGTTTCTGAAAAGTCTTTCTAGAGAATATTTAACTCAAAGACCCAAAACAACTTAGAGGATTTTGTAGTTGCAATACAGCATGGATATTTCATAGAGGATCAACTTAAAATTACATAGGTCATGTGACGAAAAAGCAGCTTTACTTTAACCTGGTAGAGCATAGATTTTCTCTATCCGTCCTAAAGCTGCAGAACCTTTTCTTTCTGAACAGTGAATAACACACAAGGTTGGGACTGAGTGATCAGAAACATGTTTGGCAGAAAGACCAGAGTTGACCATTGTTCAGAAGGAGCCTGTAAGAGCTGACTGTGTGCCTGACCACGTCTGCGCCAGGCCTCTGAAAGCAGGGACTGTGTTCATGCCTTCCTGTGGGAATCAGATGCATTGTTTGTCTTTATGAAGCGTGTCAACAGTGCCACCAGAGTCTGCTCCAGTAGCATCAGCCAGGATGCTCGGGGCCCAGACAATGATGCTGCTGTGGAGGATGAGTATGATCCTTTAGGAGGGTTGAGAAGAGTAATGAGGGTGAATTTCCTGTATCAGCAGGTAACTGCCATGGTTTTCTGTAACCCAAGTATTCTCTCTGGTACTCATGTGCGCTGAGACTGCCCACCAGTGGCTTAGGATCTGTTTAAATGTGGGATGCCGGCACACTTGAGTATAAGTAAGCACCACGGTCACTTGCTCCATCATTTGAATGGGAACACAGAATAAAGGAAGGTTCACAAAAGACAGGGTTTAAAATCTGAGTTTGCCCCACACAAAGTTTTTAAGTCATGTTTGGAAAAAAGGAAGATTCTGAATTGGCAAAAAAGATAACATTAAAAACCAAGAAGGACAGAGATGGGAATACCCAAGGATAATTAGTTCTTGAATTAAGGTAGTGAATTACCTAGAGAAAAACTCAATTTGCAAATCAAATCTGCTTCCATATTTAATCAGAATATATCTCTATTAAATATAGAAACCACGGGGGGCGATGAGCTAACCTACCTCAGGGGCCTTTCATCAGTCTCCTACGCTTAATGAAGGTTGACTTAGGGCTTCCCCAGTGGCGCAGCAGTTGAGCACTGGGTTATGAGGCTGCCTGCAGCCTCTGCGGCGCCGGCTCGCCGGAGGAGGGTCCCATGTGGTGCGCAGACCTCTCCTGCCCCCCGCTGCTCCCCTCAGCAGTGTACTTCGGTCCTTCTGCCTCTGCCTGCTCTGCTCCCCGCTCTGGCTCTGATGAATTCTCTCACCCTCCCGCGCTTCTGACTGTACCCAGTGCATGTATAAACAAACAAACAAATAAATAATACATGCCTCTTTAAAAATAAAATAAAATAAAGGTTGACTTAACCTGCAGTGACTTCTAGGCCAGTTTTTCTGTGCCCTCTGAAGGGGAGAGACAACGAAGGGCCTCAGAAATCAGATTTGTTGGAATCCTCTTGAGAGAGGATTCACTTGCTACCTCCAATTTTCTAGGTTTTAATTATGTAGTAATCCAAGGTCAATGCCTGGTACAAAAAAAAAAAAAAGGATTTTTGTTACTCTTACCATAGCATGCCTCAAGGTGGACTGATTGTGTTAAATTCTCTTGGGTAGCAGACCTGGTCAAAAACCACTAAATTGAAAAATAAATGTACAAGGATGCTTTAAACTTGAGAACGCTGGGAACTAGACATTTGAATACCTGAAGTCAAGTGAATTCTTCGGAAACTGATGCATCCCATCTGGACGTAGCTGTGTCAGCGATGGACACATGATCTCATCCTGCAGAGGAAGCTGAGGAGAGATTTTTTTAAAAAAAGATTTATTTATGCATACAAGAGCTGGGGTACAGGCCAGAGGTGCGGGGGGTCGGGGGTGAGAGGATCCACCAGAGACAGAGTGGGGAACAGAACAGGCAGACTGACTGAAACACACTGCTGAGGGGAGCAGCGGGTGAGACAGGAGAGGTCTGCTGCGCCTTGTAGGTTGCTCCCTGGCCGGGGATTGAACTTGTGCTACAGAGGCTGCGGATTGCTTCAGAGTGCGGTGCTTAACCCCTTGCGCCACCAGGGAGGCCCTGAAGAGGGATTTTTGGGACTTTATCCTGCACCCAGATTGTCAAGGGTTTTGTCCACCAAGAAGTATAACTTACCAGGTAATTTTTTTTCTATTTACTAATCATATTTATAGCCCATAGTATTAAACTTAATAGTTTCGTGAGATGACTGGGTTTAAATGTGTGTGAGCCAGATAGAGGTGACTTTGTGATTTCAGATTTTCTGAAACACTGAAAATGACTTCTGTACCATCTTTTGGCCTGAGTCTCCTGACCCACCACTTTCCTTCTGTCTCGGGTCTTCTCTGGAGTAACTGAGCCAGAAAGTTGTCCATTTATTTGAGGACTTGGGGACTGTACTATCTCAGAGGAAGGGGAAAGGCTTTTCTATCTCAAGTAAGGGGCACAGTTCCTTCCTTCTAGGGCAGGACTTGAAGAGGGAGAGCTGGGACGTCACAGTTTGTTAACAGGGCTGATGGGGCTCTCAAGCCACTTCAGCGGGCAGAGTGAATTTGTGGGTGTTTGTTACCGTGGGACCCCCGCAGTGCAGCCCGCCTGCCCTGCGGTTAATGTGCTGTGAATGGCCTAGCCCACTGGACAGCTGGCTCTGCCCCAGATGGAGGACGCTGCCCTCCGGCCGCCACCCTTTTTGTCAGATGGACCCAGGGGCTGGATGCCCGCTCCGTAGAGACATAGGGACCTGGGTCCTTTCTGACCAATCATACATTGGGGGACTTATTCTTCTAATCGACTAGGGTCAGAATTCCCCTTTTCCCTCTTGTGCTCTAAATAAAGTGAGGAGATGAGTCATAGACATGGTACAAGTGATTATGTAACTTCTGTCATTAGAGAGATGAGTCACCCAGGCACTCCAAGCATTTAATAATTGTTGCATTCATTGATTTTTTTTTTTCCATGTCAAATGCACTGGTAAACATTTTTGTGAGGTGATCTGACCCAGAGAACTCACCAGACCTTCCTCCCTGGGGCCCTGGGTGCTTGGAAGTCTCTGCCTGTCTCTCCCTGGCAGCGCTCCAGTCTTCTGACAGGCGAGGCCCCTTTCACTGGGGCTGGAGGCAAGCCTGGCCCCATCTCCCAACCAGGAACTTGGCCAACCCAGCTGTTTCCCGAAGACAGACAGACACACACACTCACATGCACGCACACACGCACACACACATGCTGCCCCATCTCCAGTGCATGTTTCTCACACTCCAAGCCCTTTCTCTCTGGGTCGTGTTGCCCATTTGTCATTTCTGGGGCTCCCCACCCCTCCCTGACACACTCCTTTGTCAATGTCAGAGCAAGCCCAGTCTTTGTCTGCAGACTGGCGCGCTGGACACGGAAGCTGGCAGAGGAAAATGTCTTTTTTGCCTTGATGCCTTTGAGCTGAATGAGGGTGCCGAAGTGGGCCCATTCACACAGACCCTGGGGGGGTGCCTCCTGGCCTGCCGCCCAGCCACCCAAACCCCCAGAGGGCGTCCTGCCCCCCAGGTGTGGGACCAGCTGGCCTGAGTGCTGAGAGGAAGCTGGGTGTGTGCATCACTACCCTTCCCCTGGGGCTCCTGGGAGTTGCTCAATGAATGCTGAATAAATACAGGGATGGGTGGACTGGAGGGCCACAGGAGGGGATTTCCGTGCAGGATGATGTCATTAACAGGACATATGTGTGGAAACATGTTTTAAGTAAGAGCAAATATTAACCACTTTTGCCCTTGCTTCCAGGGCCATGCTGAAGAGTGCAGACCAGAAGTTGTTTGGCCTTAACTGCTTCAGAGACCCAGTATTTATAAACAGTGGTCAGGGTTGAATCCAAACAGGATTCCTCCCCAGGGCATGTCTGTGATGTTTGGAGAAACGTATGGGCTTGTGGAGGGTCCGTGCCGCCACGCCCACTGGAGGAGGAATGGAAGACTGTGCTTTGACTACTTGTGTTTAAGCTTCTAGAAGAGCCCCAAAGGAACCTATTTGCCCCCCAACACCAGTGTTCCTTGAGTATTTATCGTGACTAGGCCCCAGATTGTGCTAATAAGCGGGTCAGAATCACCCGTGGCCTGGGGTCATCCCCACCCCACCCTGAGAGTAGGGACCTGTGATCCTCATTTTACAGGAGAGAAAATGAAAGCTTCGAGAAGCCAAATAACAGTCCTTGACTGCACAGAGCAAGTGGGAGAGGCTGCTGCAGCCTGGCGAGCTCTGACCCCAGAGTCTGCTTTTTACCTCCAGGACAGTGGACCTCTCTGGGCCTCTTTTCTTCCCTGTACGATGTAGAAAACGACATCCTTTCTCAAATTTTCTCACTATAGCTGCTCACACAACTGAGGAGCTGCAGTGACCCTCGCCACACTGTCCAAAGTGGCACCACGGGCAGAAATGGGTCTGGAATTGTAAAAGGAAAAAAGGTTTCGACTTTATTTGATGGTTAGAGTGTGTCTGAGCTGTACAGGTCTACAATCCTTTATTTGCAATTACGAAATTCAAAAGCTCTGAAAGCTGAAAGTTTTCTCCTAAGTTTGTGAGACCTGGCCGAATGGCAACGAGACAGCTTGGAGTCCCTGTATCCTGTTTAGGTGAGTATTTATACGTTTAGCTGCAGAGCTTTGCATGTGTGTGGTTTTCTTGCTGCTTTTGTTTACTGCAGTAAAAGAGGGCTTCCAGACCCTGTTGGAGGCCATTTGTAATAGTTTCGTAATTTATGAAGACTTAAAAATTCCCGATTCTGAAACACAGTTAACCGCAAGGCTTTCTGATAAGGGATTGGTATCTAGAGATATGTAATAGGATTATAATTCTATAAAAGCTGTAAAAATAAGGAACTTAGACCAAGTTTTAAGTTTGTACGTCTTTGAGTGGCATTGTACTCTAAAACAGGGGTCCAGAATAACAGGTCCAAAAATTACTGAAGTTAGAGGAACACCCCCAAAAGAGAGAAGGTAGTAAAGATTCCCCCTTGATTACGCTGAGCTTTGGGAATTCCATTCCTGAGCTGTGAGGTGCTGGCTCTGCTCTCTGCAGAATGAATGTGTCTGGGTCCCTGGCACCAGGCATAGTCACCCCTCAGTTACTGTACTGAGAATCACCCAAACACAGAGAGGAGGCGAGAGATGCCTGGGAGTGTTGAAAAGAGACCAAGAAGAAAGGATCTAAAAGCATTGGCTAGGGCCTCCCCGGTGGCGCAGCGGTTGAGCGTTGGGTTGTGAATCTGCCCCGCGACCTCTGCGGCGCCGGTTCGATCCCCGGCTTCTCCCCTGCCACCGGAGGAGGGTCCCACATGGCGCGCAGACCTCTCCTGCCGCCCGCTGCTCCCCTCAGCAGTGTACTTCGGTCCTTCTGCCTGCTCTGCTCTCTGCTCTGGCTCTGGTGAATTCTCTCACCCTCCCGCGCTTCTGACTGTACCCAGTGCATGTATAAACAAAACAAACAAACAAATAAATAAAAACATGCCTCTATTAAAAAAAAAAAAAAACAGTTAAAAAAAAAAAAAAAAAAAAATAAAAGCATTGGCTGCCAACCTCTGGGGTCTCAATTAAGGAGCCCTCCCAAGCAGCCTGCCCGTAGCAGCCACCCCGGACAGTTGTGCAAGGTGTGTGGGATCCACCGTGGATGTCTTGGCCCCTCCCTCCTCAACCTGAAGCACCGAGGCCACCACTCCTGAGACGAGCGTGCCAGGGCACCCCCTGAGCGCAGAGGGGCCCTCCAGGCCCTGCTCTGCAGGCTGGTCCTCTTTGGTGGGGCTGGCCCCCAGGCCCCTTCCACGCAGGCAGAGGGCTGAGGATAGACAGTGCCCACTGCTCCGTGTGCCCAGAGGCTAATACCGAGACACCAGCCTTGGAGAAAAGTTTTATTGCAAATTGATTAGCCTGTCGGCAGGAAGCCTTCTCTTTGAACAACAATAGTGATAAATTTGTCTCAATTTCTCCCTCTAAACTGAACTTTGCAAGGGCGGGGAGCTAACTTTTCAGGTTTTTTTCCCTTTCTTTTGTGCTCTTGAGCCTGAGAGTGATTGAACCACTTAACTCACTACCATACCCGTTCCCTTAGGGTCTCTAAGGGGGCAGACTGTACCCCCCGAGTCTTGCAGGTCCTGATGCCCTTTCCTAGGATCTGGACTGAGGACGGGGCAATTAGGGGTGGGGTGTGACACATCAGATCTGATGTCACTGAAGGACACCCAGGAATTTTTGTTCTTTCTGGCTGGGTGTCTCTCCCATCTGCCGGACATTGAGTCTAAAAGTCCCCTGGTGGCAAGGTGGCTCAAGAGATAGTGACCTGTCAGTCATGTGGCTCTGTGTTCGCACCTAGGGTCTCGCTGAGGGTTTTAGGGCCCAGCGAGAGGGAGCACAGACCAGTGTGGGGTCACAAGGGTTGCCTGGCACTGGTGTCGTGACTCCCCTTCCCGCCTTCCCCAACTTGGAATGAGCAGGCAGGAAACTATGTAGTGCTGGAGGGAGGGGAGAAGGCAGACAAATAAATGGAGAAAACCTCAAATGTGAAGTCTTTCTCCTCTTGGATTCCTTGTATGTTGTAGCAAAAGTTCTGTGGCTTTTACAAATGGAAATATTTTTTTTTTTTTTAAATAGAGGCATGTTTTATTTATTTATTTGTTTGTTTGTTTTGTTTATACAAGCACTGGGTACAGTCAGAAGCGCAGGAGGGTGAGAGAATCCACCAGAGCCAGAGCGGGGAGCAGAGCAGGCAGAAGGACCGAAGTACACTGCTGAGGGGAGCAGCGGGCGGCAGGAGAGGTCTGCGCGCCATGTGGGACCCTCCTCCAGTGTCCGGGGAGCAGCCGGGGATCGAACCGGCGCTGCAGAGGCTGCGGGCACCTTCACAACCCAGCGCTCAACTGCTGCGCCACCAGGGAGGCCCGATAATGCATTTTTTTTTTTAGAGGCATGTTTATTTATTTATTTATTTGCTTGTTTGTTTTGTTTATACATGCACTGGGTACAGTCAGAAGCCCGGAGGGTGAGAGAATTCACCAGAGCCAGAGCAGGGAACAGAACAGGCAGACTGAAGAAGTACACTGCTGAGGGGAGCAGCGGGCGGCAGGAGAGGTCTGCGCGCCATGTGGGACCCTCCTCCGGTGGCCGGGGAGCAGCCGGGGATCGAACCAGCGCCGCAGAGGCCGCGGGCAGCTTCGCAACCCAGGGCTCTACCGCTGCACCACCGGGGAGGCCCTGGAAATATTTGACTATCCGGATTTTGAGATTTGCTTTATTTCAAATGAGCACACGCGAGGAAGCACTGCCCTGCCAGAACGCACGACCCGGGGGCTGGGAGGACTGGTGTGTTGGGGCCCAGGCTTACGGTGCCAGTCTCTTCCCCACTACGGGGGCCATGACACTCCCTCAGCAGCTGGAAATCAGCCATGAAGTGTTGACACCACAGGCAGAGATAAGTGCTGCAAAGCAGCATTTTTCCTCCCCTGGAGAGCTGGTCGCCACCCCGGAACAGGACTCTCTCCAGCTGCCTGCACTGAGCAGGCGCCGATGCCCAAGCGATGAATGAACGAATGAGCCACCAACCACCGAAGAGCAGCAGCAACCTCCGAGCTCTGTTCAACAGTTTAACAAACACTGTGGGCTAGGTGCAGCAGGGAGACAGCGGGCATTTGTATTCTGGGGGTACCCGGGCATCTGAAATTGCCACTTGGGGGTATCTGTCAATTCTCTTGGGTCCTGGCACTCGGTGTAGGCATGTTGGGGCTGGAGTCTACAAGGACCTCTCAGATTTTTCGGCGGTGGCGTGGCTCCTGCCCTACAGCAATGGGGGCAGTGGCCAGTGTCCACCAAGACTGTCCTAACTAGAACTGCTCCTGGGTCACGATCTTGCTGGGGGTTCCTGCTCACTCTGCACCTCATTCCCCAGCCTTCCAGTCAGTTCAGTTCATGAGCTCCCAGGACCGTGCTCCAGGCAGTTTCTCTATTTTAGTTAACTCAGCCCTTTCCTGTGGTTTGCACCCCAAGACCCTGTGAGTCAGCTCAGGTTAGATGAGTAAGAGATGCAAGGGGGAAATGTGTGTGAAAGTCAGGAGAGGGCAGGCCAGAGGGGGAGCCTTCAGAATGGGGTGCAGCCCTGAGGTGTGGCCCCTGGCGGCTTCCCACACCTGCTGTCCCGAGGGGCACCTTCAGGGTGGTCACATACCTCTGATACGTGATGAAAAGGACATGTCTCCGCCCTTGCAGAGGTCACAGCTGAGAGGCAGAAAGGTGCATGTACCTCTGTGGTAGCTCCGAGGGTCGGCTTCTGCAGGAGGTGCAGCCCCTGGTCGCCAAAGTCTCTCGGGGTATTGCCCTCTCTGCTCCAGCATCTACCCCCGCCCAGCCTCACAAACAGATCTGGCCGCTTCTTTCTCGGTTGTATCCCTGGATCTGCGATCTGCAAAGATCATCAAGACACAGGGACTCTGGATACAGGAGAAGGGTCATGGAGCAGAGGAACTAATTTTTACTGAGCACCTAGTAAGGGTTTGGAGAAGTCAGTTACTCTCTTACTCCACCACCCTCTGCGTGAGGCTTGCGTGAGCAAGTTAAGGCTTAAGGAGGTGACGTGACTTGCCCAGGGTCCCCCCAAGGAGAGGCAGAGCAGCTTCCCATCCCAGGTGTGAGGGGCTCCCTCTGTCTCCGGGAGCTGCCCCGACCCGGCCAGTGAGTGGCCAAGGCAAGGGCAGAGGGGGTGTTCAGCGGAGGGAAGGCCTGACACCTTTCCGGAACCTTCTTTCTACACCACCACTTTGTGTGCACAGATTACGTTCCGGGCACCGCCCCCCACGTGCCTCCGCGTGCACAGGTGCAGGTGAGGCTTGAAGAGAAGTTCTTCACCGAGTCGTAAGTATCTGAGCCGCGCTGGCGGGCCCAAGGCTGCCCCTCAACGCTGCGGGTTCTGCCTCCCCAAGCTCTGGGTTTTCTTTGCAGTGGGTGGGGAGCAAGGGGGCTGGGTGTGTGGGAAGAAGGGGTCACAGAAGAAAAACAGGGACAGATAAGGAAGGGGCCTGCTGCCCGCCCCCCAGGGGAGAGGCAGCTTCCTCTCTCTTTCCAGGGGAACTTTGCCCAAGCTCAGAAAGCCAGGAAGGCTGGTGGGGGCCGGGAGTGGGGCGTTCTGAATGGAAGAAACTGTTTTCCTTTTCTAGAGAGGCTCTGGATAATTCCACTCCCCTCTCCCTGCCAAACTTTATCTTTGCCTAAGAATTCACACAGCTCCCAGGGGGCCCCTGCTACACAGCTGCTGCTTCTCCTCCCTTCATTGATAGGTGAGAAATGGGCCAGATTTAAAATGCTTTTTTAAAATAAACATTTCGTCTGAGCATCAGTGACAACCCAGGGAGATGAGCTGCAGGAGTTGGGGGTCTAAAGAGGGGTGAGGGCCCCATCCTTGACTTTTCTCTGCCTGAATGGAGGCCAGGGAGAAATGGAAAAAGGCCAGGGGGGGGCAAGGGGCTGAGCGGAAGAGGATGGGGGAGGGGACCAGCCAGGCCTGTGAACTCCCCACCTCCCACTTGCTCTAGGGCCAGTGCTGTTTCCCCAGGGGCAGGTGATTTCCACTTCCAAAAAAGGGTTGGTAGGCGAGGAGTGCCTTTGTTGAGAACATGCAGCACAAGTAGGAGAGGAGATTGAATTTATTACATTTAATGAGCCCTTACCTGATGCCAACTCATTTCCTGGGCACAGGCAATGGGAATGCATTACCCGCAGCCAAGGACATTCAGATTTCCAAAGCCTGATGCATCTTAGAGTTACGGCAGGCAGGGAGCTGGAAGAGGGAGCAGGGCTCATCAGCTGTCTGGGCTGCTGTAGGGAAAACTTCCAGCAGAGGTAACATTTGACCAGGATGTTGAGGGATGAGTAGGAGTTTGCGAGGAAGGCTATTTCCAGAGTGCGCTCTAGGCAGAGGGGAAGCTGGCTGGATTGTGGGAAACAGCAGCACGTGTTGGAGAAACTCAGCTGTGGCTGAACCACAGAATTAGAGCCCAGGCGGAGGCAGCCGGCCACAGGTGTGCTGTGTGTCAGGGGGAGGCAGGGATGGCTGGGAGGCTTGTGCACCGAGCTGGGAGGCTTGTGCGCCGAGGAAATGCAACTGGGAGGTGACCCCTGGTGCCTGTCTCAAGGAGGAAAGCGCAGATGTCTGCAGGGCGAAGGACAAGCCACGCCTCAGCACAGAGCCCAGGGACTAGCAGGCCCCAGCGGTCACCGCAGGGTCTCCCCGTGGGGCGCCGGCCTCCCACTGGGTTTAGAGCTGGATGTCGGCTGGGCGGGGTGGGGGAGCAGGGCGGGGAGAGAAAGTCCAACCTCCGCACACGTGCCACGCTGCCGGGCTTGGGGTGGGGCAGCGAGGACTGAGCAGCCCGCGGCCCGGAGAGACAGGTAGGAAGGCGGAGGGACGCGCACCCCAAGGCGCCGGCGGTTCACCCCGGGGCGGCAGGAATTGGCCAGTCCTTGTTTGCTCAAGGAGCTGGGTGGGTGGAAGTGGGCAGCCGGGGAGGAGACCCCCGACTCCGCCAAGGGGGCGCAGTGCCGTGTCACTGGAGCCGAGGCCGCCCGCGGGCTGGAGCCGACGCCGCCCGTCTCCCGCCACCTTCCCGCGTGGGCGCCGCTCCTGCGCGCCCCCCAAGGTGCCGCGGGCTGTGGGCCTGGCCCCCCGCCCTGCCGCGGCCAGCACCTGCCCGGCCGGCCGCCCGGGGCACGGTCCGCCTCGGCGGGGCGGGGCGCGCTCTCCGGGCGAGGTGGTGGCGCGAGGAGCCTCCCCGGCACGGCGCGCGGGCCCCACCCCAGGGCGGGGAGGACGCGGGATTCCGGCGTGGGGGCCGCGGCCCCTCGTTGTCCTCCGCGTCCAATGGGACGGCGCAGGGGGTCCCTAGGCGCGAGGCGGGGGTGAGCCCGCGCGGGGAGGCCGGAGAGAGACGCCCCCCGCGCGTGTCCCGGGCGCACCCGGCCGGCCCTGGGGCAGCGGGGAGGTGGGACCCTGGGGACCCCGAGACCCAAGACCCGGGGTTGGCCCTGGAGTCAGAGGGTTTTATTTTTGTGGTTTTGCAACCAAATGAGTTGAAATGAGTTTTCTGGCCGTCGGGACTTCGGAGTTGCAGGTCAGGGATCTTGGTGCAGAGCGCGCGGGGCCGGCTGGTGCTGGCCGCGAGGGAAAAGCTCTTCGGTCTCTCCCTTCGCTAAAATCACCCGGGCCTACCCAGGGCATGGAGGGCACAGAGGCAGCTCGCCCCGCTCCTAAAGACTTCTTTAGAGGAGCATCACCTGCCGCTCCTCTGGTGAGCCCCGAAACTGGGCGCCCGCGGGGTCGCCGCTTACCCCTCCCGGACGCTGCGGTGGAGGAGCCTGGGGCCGAGGTGGGGGGAGGGGGCAGCACCCCCCTGAGCCCCAGCTGTCAAAGCCCCGGGAATCTGAGTTGACTGAAAATAATGACTGCAGGAATCGCTGTGCCAAGGCAACGGAGCCTGTGCGTCTCTCCGGTTTGCTGAATTTGGCTTGTGGAGTCTCTGCTTTGTCCTTGCAAACTGGAGTCATTAAAAAATTAGAACATTGGTAGAATTACACATTTTAAGATTTAAGCATGCAAGTCCGTGCTTGTTTAATGTGTGGTGCGGAATGGGGCACTTTGCTAAGCCGCTCTGCAGGACAGTGACACGCACACACATGCACACGCCGCGCTCGCTGTACGCAGTGCACATGCACACACGCATGCACACGCACACACATGCCACACTCGCGTTCTGCACACACACACATTGATGGAGCCTCCTTATGGAGCTTCCCCGCGCAGAGAAATGCTGTCTTAGGTTTAAAGAAGACGCAATTAACATTTTTAAAGCATTTGAGTTTTTAAAGTGTCTTCAGACTTTTTTTTTTGACATTTCAATGAAAAAAAAAAAACATTTCAATGATTTGGTTTTTTCTTTTTTAAAAGAAAAATGCAACGCTGGTTTATAACATGAATTTCAGGTGTACAGCAGTATGAATCCATCAGAGACTTTATAAAAATCTATCTTTAATGGGGAACTTTTGTAAAAGGAATCTCTTGCTAGTTAAAACAGTGAATCTGGGGCCTCCCCGGTGGCGCAGCGGTTGAGCGCTGGGTTGCGAAGCTGCCCGCAGCCTCTGTGGCGCCGGTTCGATCCCCGGCTGCTCCCCGGCCACCGGAGGAGGGTCCCACATGGCGCGCAGACCTCTCCTGCCGCCCGCTGCTCCCCTCAGCAGTGTACCTCGGTCCTTCTGCCTGCTCTGCTCCCCGCTCTGGCTCTGGTGGATTCTCTCACCCTCCCGCGCTTCTGACTGTACCCAGTGCTTGTATAAATAAATAAATCTTTAAAAAAAAAAATGACGAGGAACACATACACAAGGTGACATGGAAAATAAAAAACTGTTGAGATGCTAGGTATTAGGACATTAAAAAAACAAAACAGTGAATCTGATTGCTTTGATTCTGAACTCCCTTTCAACATGGAAGTATTTTAAGGGCCCTCCTTTTTTCCCTCTGAAACTAAAGACCCTCTCTGGCCTTTCCTCCCCCAGGTGCGAGAGGCACGCGCTTCCCTGTGCCCCTCCAGTGCCTCTGCCGCTCTCCAGGTCCCCAGTGGGCAACCAGGAGGGAGGGGCACGCCCACACCCGCTGTGCGGGGGACTGAGCAGGGCCTCCGAGTGGGGGGCACGCCCTGCCCCAGCCCCGCCCTCTCCAACCCGGCCTCTCCCGCAGGAGGAGATGCTGCTGCTCCTGCTCCTGCCCCTGCCCCTGCTGCTGGGCCCGGCGCCCGGGGCCTCGGTGAGTACGGCTCTCCCGGCCTTGGAGGACCCCAGTGGGCTGGGCAGGGAGGACTCCGGGAGAGGGCCAGTGTTAGGGAAGAAGTAACACTGGGTGTTACTTGGCCCCAACTCCAAGCTATCTGCTCAGGCTGTGCAAAGCTGCCGGAGGCTGCCCAGGACCACTTCTCCTGCTTCCTACTGTCCTCCCCCTTTGGAAGGTGTGGGGTGCACGGTGATGCTGGAGAACACACTCCCAGGGTGGTTTCCCACTGTGCAAGGAGGGGAGACAGGCTGGTACTAAGGGGCAGGGCTGGGTGGCTCTTTCCACCAGACACCTGTCACCTGCTTGCAGCAAAGTTGGTTGCTGTTCAGCTGGACCGTTTGGGCCTAGAGATTTGGAGCGCCAGTCATCCCTGCCACCCCCCTTGGGGCTAGCATCTAGAGCAGAACTGCCCAACAGAACTTTCTGAGGTGATGCAAATGTTCTGTGCCTCTGTAAGACAGCGTCTTGGTTCATGTGGCTAGTGCAACTGAGGAGCCGAGTTTTCAAATTCGACTTTGATGGATTTAAACAGCCACTTGTGGCAGTGGCGACCACACTGGGGCGCTTTGAGAGTGAGCACAGGACATCAACTCAGGTCAGAGAAGCTGTTTCATTGACAGCAGCCCAAAGACGGGGTTCCTGGAGAATGTGGGGACTCTGCTCCTCCGCCAGGCCTACCCAGGGGATGGAGGGCACAGAGGCAGCAAGCCCCTGTGCTGACCCAGACAGCTCTCCCAGGCCTCTAATCCTGTAGGCTGGCAGAAGCAAGGACCCACACTCTGCTGTCATGGGGACAGGGAGGGGGTTGGAAGGATCCCCTCTATGGAAATGAGTTGGAAGTGAGAAGAACCAAGAGGAGCAGCCCAGGCCCCCCGTCCAGCACAGTACCCAGAGTCAGGTGTGGGCAGGGCCATCCTTGGTGGAGGGCTTCCACCCCTGTTGCTTCCTACCTCTGCCACCCTGGGGTCCTTACCCCCAAGAGACTGGACCCTGAGGGCCCTGGAGCAGGCTTCTGGTTCCTGACTGTCTAGACCCCAGGATGAAACCTAAACTGCCCCCCTAACAGCTGCTCCACCCTAAGCAAATCACCAGACAGGAGCTTCCCTTAATTTGTGGGTAATCGTGCGCAGCTGAAGTGAGTGAAGGGGGCCTGTGATGCTCTCCCTTAGAAACACCTGCGTAGCCTCCCATCTGCCGCCTCCAGGATGCAGGTGAGCTCAGATGGGGGAGCAGAACTTTCCTCCCCTTCCCCCCACTGTGTTCCCCACACATGGGTCAGGGGGGTGAACCAGGGTCACAGATCAACTGCTTCCGCTCTGGTTCTAGCAGGGGGCAGGATCCCCCATGGGATCCCAGAGCACTTCTGGATCCTTCTCAGTGTTGACAGGCCTTGGCTTGAACACCGCAGGTAGTGGATGATTAAGGAGGGATGAAGCAGAGGTGTAGCGCCGCGCCCTGCCGCCTCGCCAGCCCCAGCCTCAGGCTGGAGGGGGAGAGAAGCTGTGGTCCTGGGTTTCTGGTTGGGTTTCTGGTTCCCTTGCCACCTCCATTTCCACCACCCACATGCCCTCTCCCACCTCCGCCCCCACATGTGCAGCTGACACCCTGGGGAGCACGGCAGGAAAGGGGCTCCTGTGTTGGCCCCGCTGAGTTGGAGGAGTAGGTGGGGTGCTGAGAGCAGGGGAGGCAGGTGAGGACAGGCCCCGGAGGGGGTGGGCCAGACCAGTGCGTTCTGGCTCCACGCCACCTCGCCACCTCGGGGCTTGTGGTTTGGGTAATTACAGAGAACAGAAAGTGTCTGCGCTGCTGGGGCTGATGGAGCTTGCCCTGAGGGCCGGGAGGCGCTGGGGGAGCAGACAGGGCTGGTTCTAGGATGTGGCTGACCCTCCCTTTTGCTGGCTCTGCTCATGGCCCCTGGCCAGCGGATGCCTGGCTCCCTAGTGAGGGAAGGAGGGGTTCTCAGAGGGCCCTGTGCTCAGAACCCCTCTCCCAGCCTGTCGCAAAGCGGTGGGGGCCCCTGGTGCCTTGTTCCTGTCAGTGAGCCCAGCCCTGCCCATGTCAAGGGAGGGTCGAGTGCGGAGGCTGTGCTTCAGGAGCCAGACTGGCATCCATCAGGACTTGGTCAGAGGGTAACTAGTGACCACACAGCGAGATTGTGGGATCAGAAAACCTCGACCCCTAATGTGAGGGGGGTGTCGGGGTGGGGTAGGGTGTATGTTATCCTTGAAAAGTCACCTACTCTGTCCCTAGCACACGCTCAGTATCTTCCTTTTTAAAAAATAGGAACTTGATCCAAGTAAATTTCAGTTTAAATTGTGCTGAGAGACTTTGATAGTCTGGTTCACTGGTTTTTGAAAGCTTGGAGATTTTACTGAGTAAGAACTGAAGGATAGAAGATTTGAAGAGTGAAAGCTAAGACCTTTGGTCCGGCTGCGCTTCCTTGGTGGTTTGGTTTGTGGTTCAGCAAATGTAGCATGATTTGTTCTGATTCAGGGCCTGGCTCTGTGATAAGACAGGGATAACTGTGTTTGCTCCAGAGGAGCTGGTAAGGGCTGTGATCTTCCGCGGCCTGTGAGCCTCTACCCTGGCCTGAGAGCCTGTGCGGTCGTGGTGGTTTATGGCGGGAGGAAGAGCTTACTTTTCCACATTAGGCCTTTGCTTTCTCTGGAAAGAGATTCTTGTAGGATGATGCCTAAAAGAAAGTCCCTTCCAGCAAACAGGACATAGGTCTTCTGCCCCCCAGCAAAACCATGATGTCGAGCCTCACATCTGTCCAACTCTCAGTGCTCATCTCATGTCTTAGGTGGGAAAATAGCCCAGTCGAAGGCCACTCCTTTCTACATGGCTTCCCTTTCTCTGGGCCCCAACTTGTCTTATCCATGCACCAGGGTCTCTCAGGTTGTTCTGAGGGAGAACACATGTGAAGTCTGTGGCCTTCTAATGCCAGCTGCGGAGTATCCTATCTTCTGGGGGGAAATTTTATGTATTAGGATTATATTAATATTAGAGTCCCAAATCACTGTCCTTCAACAAGAGGCTTGATCCATCTCCCTATAAATTGCCAAAGGCCGGAAGGCAGGGGAGTTTGATCTCACAAAGTACTCCGGGCTCTGGGATCCTTCTGTCTTTGCTACATTGTCGGAGCTAGATTGTCTTCAAGTTACCTCATGGTCTAAGAGGCTGCTCCAACTCCAGCCATTGCATCTGCTTTCCAGACAGCAGGAGGAGTACAGGAGGAAGAAGAAAAAGGACTAATGCCCAAGCAAGCTCTCTCTTCAGGAGATCACTGGAGGCTGCTGCCCAATACTTTTATTTATATCTCACTGACAAGAACTTAGTCACAACTGTAGGAAGTCTGAGAAATGAATTTATTTGAGGGGCAATCAGGTAACCAGCTAAGTAAGAGTCAAGGGTTCTTGCACAATGGAAGCAGGGATACTAGGGGAGACTCATGGGCATCTCCGCTACAGACCTTCTGCCAGATTGTCGGCTCCCCTCCCAAATACGTGCTCATGCAGAGGATTAGAATAAGCTCCTAATGTAATAGGCCAGAACTACAGAAACTTCTGGACGTGAGGTTACAACCTAGGGCAGAAGCAGGGGCACACAGGCCACACAGGCAGGGCAGGTGTTGGGGGATGTCATCGTCAGGAGAAAAATCCTTTGCCCCCAGTCCTGCGGTTTCCCCGCCCTGCCAGGCAGCTGGTGTGGCTTCGCTGACAAAGGAGGCAGCCACAGCTGATGTGGTGGGGTGAATGAGCCCCACTCCGCTGTCTGTGAGTCTCTGTCCTGTGTTTCTTTAGGGCTTCTACATCAGTGTTGACCCAAAAATGTCTGGGTCCTCGTACTGCCCCTGGCTGTAGGGCACCTCCCAGGTGGCCCCTGGGACTGCACTTTTCCCAGCTGCCTTACCCCTTCCACCCTCCAGGCCTGGCTCTCAGCTTCTTAGGTGAAAACTGCCAACTTCTGTAGATGAAGATGTTTGGGGTACCTGGCAGTGTTGAAAGGCTGGCTCTAGGAGCCAGAAGCACAGGCTCCCTGACCAGGTGGGGGAGTGTTTCTTAGGGGAGCCCTGGGATGAGCTTCTCAGTGCCCCCATGGGGGCTCAAGTACTGACTCCTGAGCGGTCTTCTCCTGCAGGCTCTGAAGGTGAGGAGGCAGAGTGAGAGCTGGGGGCCCTGGGGCAGCTGGAGTCCCTGCAGCCGGACCTGCGGAGGGGGCATCAGCTTCCGGGAGCGCCCCTGCTACTCCCACAGGTAGGGGAGGTGAGGGTGGGCCAAGCCCCAGGGAGTCTGAGTCCTGGGCTGGGTGTCAGGGGCCTGCGCCAGACCACCTGGGCAGAACCCACCAGGCAGTAGACTCATCCTGGGGGCAGCCTTTGGGAGTGTTTGAAAGGAAGGCATTTCCCACCTGCCTGCACGGTTCTGAGCAGTGTCTCGGGAGAGTGGAGCTGGGCTGCTCCCCCACCCTGAGTCTCTAGCTCTGAACACAGCGCCCGGTGAGGCAGATGCCGCGTGTTCGTGTTGAATGAATGAATGATCACCAACAATTCCTACCTGTGTGTTCTCGCCACCTTAAGTAGCCTGCTTGTCAAGTACATATGTTTTCTACTGCAAGAGACTTATTGAGCACCTACTATGTGCCCCATCCCGAGAGGTGCCCTAGAGGGACGGGCACTGAAAAAGGGGCAGTGACACCTTGACCCACCATGGGTTCAGCTCCCTGAGCCTGAGAACTTGGGTGAAGAGATGAGATTCTAAAGTGCCTTTGCTCATTTGCTCCCTAACTGGTAGAATAACCGTCCCAGGAGGGTATTTATTACATTTTATTGTCTCTCCAAGGGCGAATTTGGGTCTTCTCTGGAAATTTGCTTTTAGAAGCAGTTAAACTGGTGGATAATTAGACCTTAGAGCTTGGCTTCTCCCAAGTACAAGGCGAGCTCATCACACCATGAGGGGATTTCTGTGTGTGTGGGCACTGCCTTGCCCCCTCTCAACCTGGCTGCTCCCTCTGGCCCAGAGGATCCCCGTAGAAGCTGGGGGGCCTGCAGGAGAGCCCCAGGAGGTGGTGGGGATGTCGACTGGTGTGGGTTTGGGTCTCCCTATGCTGTCCTCCCACAGGAGAAGTGGGGGCTCCAGCTGCTTGGGTCCTACCCGAAGCCACCGCACTTGCCACATGGAGGTAAAGCCCCTGGCAGTGGGGGTGGTGCAGGGGCCAGGATCCTCTACCCATTTAATACCAGCCCTGGGGCACCCTCACCCGGCTCCAGCCCCTGGCACCCATTCCCTGGTTAACCTGGATTGTGGGTCCCATTGCAGGTCCACAGCCAGGGCTGCCCAGGGGAGCCCCTTCTCATCCCATAGCCACCTTGCCACTCCCTCCCCCCAGTTTTTCCCTAGTCCAAAGCCACTGGCACCTGTAGAGGAGCACATAGACCCCTCCCACCCCAGGGGCTGACTCTGCCTCCCAGATCTGGGCCACAGGGAGTGAAAGGGATATGAGGGGTCCAGGGCAGGTGGACCCCACCGATGACCCATAACCCCAGCCCTTGCCCCATTTGCCCCCACAGAGTTGCCCCTCTCGTGCCCGAGACTTCCGGGCGGAGCAGTGTGCGGAGTTCAACAGCCTGGAGTTCCAGGGGAGGCGCTACACATGGCTGCCCTACTATGGGGGTGAGCTATGGGGGGTGAGGAGCTGGGGCACGGCTGCCCCACCCTGTGTTTTGCTGTAGCAGTCCCCAATTTGGGATCTTTTTTATACATGACTTTTCATCCTGCAATTCTTATTGCCGTGTCGTGGGTGCTTTGCCAGGACACACGCTCATGGAATGCAAGCGTGATGGTCGTCCTGGGGTCCTTCCACTGTAGTCATTGCAGGGGGCCGTGGCTTGTCTGTGCCATGCCCAGGCCTGCATGGTTGGCCTGCTCCCCTGGGCCTTCTTGGGGCGGGCATGATGGCAGGGTTGGTGCCTGAGTCTGGACAAACTCAAGACCGGGCTAGAAGGGCCTTGTGAAGCAAGACCCAATTTACTCCGGCCACCGGGGTGGCGGGAAGGGCCTCTGGGTAATTCTGAGGGTGGTGTAGGTTGTTACTCTTCAGAGCAGCACAGTTCAAGAAAACAAGGTGTATTTAGGTGAGTGAGAAGGTGCCCCCGGGTGATCACTGAGCATTAGTGCTCAATGCTTGTTGCAGGGGCTGCTGGAAAGCATCGCACTGTGGGTTCCAACTCTGTGAATGTTTCCATTCAGGGCCTGCCATGGGCTTGGGGGGATGTCTGGCTCCACGGGGGGCCTTTTGGAATTCATTACTCTGGCATCCTGATGAGCCCATGTTATTTAACTATGTCCTTGTTATGGAAAAACTGGAATTCAGAGGAAGGTTGAAAAGGATGGGAGAGATGGTTGCAATCCTGTTAGTACTCAGGGCTGTTTAAATGGTGTATATATGTAATATCAGGATAAATGAAAAATTCTTTTTAAAAAAATATTTATGCATACAAGAACCGGGGTACAGGCCAGAGGTGCGGGCGGTGAGAGGATTCACCAGAGACAGAGTGGGGAGCAGAACAGGCAGGTTGACTGAAATACACTGCTGAGGGGAGCAGCGGGCGAGTCAGGCAAGGTCTACTGTGCCATGTGGGTACCTCCCTGGCCGGGGATCGAACTCATGATGCAGAGGCTGTGAATAGCTTCATAAGTTGCATCTTAATCCCTTATGCCACCAGGGAGGCCCCAAAAATGTAAAATTCTGAACCAGAAAAAATGACTGTTACCTCTTTCATAAAATCACTGCTAGCATTTCATTCATTCATTCCTTCCTTCCTCTATACACGCTGCATCTCTGTAACTACTACCTAGTACCACTCTGCATCCTGTGCTAGGAAACTCCCCACATTCTGGATCATCTCCATCGTCATAATTTTAAACAACACATCAACATACACCACCTATCGCTGCATAGTGTTTTACCTAAAGAGTCGCCAACTGTTAACACGGGCTATTACAAGTCACGCTGAGAGTGACCTCTTCAAGCGTGCAGGTTTTTCCTCCTGAGAATTTTCTTCTGATCCTTAGAGATGCAGCAGTTTCAAGAGGAAGGTCCTCCCTGGAATGGGGGTGGGACTCTGGGCACCAGAGCAGCGCGGGGCCTTCTCCCCAGCCCGGGGTGTGCTTCCAGCCCTGCTCACCGTGGTTGCTAGGGTAGCCCTTGGCCTGCTCAGGGGTCTCACCTCTCCCCTCTTGCCTGCCCCAGCCCCGAACAAGTGTGAACTGAACTGCATCCCCAAGGGGGAGAGCTTCTACTACAAGCACAGGGAGGCCGTGGTCGACGGGACGCCCTGTGAGCCTGGCAAGCGGGATGTCTGTGTGGACGGTCACTGCCGGGTGAGTGTCCCCCGCCCCACACACAGCTGAGCCCGGCTCTCCGCACAGCACTGGGGGGCCAGGTGACGCTGGAGCTCCATGTCCCCTAAAGCTCCTAGGACAACACTTCTTGCTGCAAGAGGCCCGTGACGCTCTTACCTTTAAAGAACAGCCCTCTGGGTGGCGGGTTACAGAAGCCCATCCAACCTGACTCCAGGGGAAAAGGGAAGGCCTTGAGGGTGGGCTGGGCCAGTTGCCTTATTGGTGCTGCTGGAAGCGTCTCCCCCGGGCTTCACCCCATGGGGGCCCTAGGCCCAGGCAGGGTCTTCCTGGCTGTGAAGGTGTCTCCAGGGCACCCCATTCCCGGGAGCCCCAGCAAGCTGGGCTTGCCTCTGTTGTGTCCGGGCTTGGGGCTCCCCTGAGACACTCTTCAGTGGGTATAACCAACCCACTGATTCCCCAGACCTACTGTGTGGGGTGCTCTACCCAAATTCTGTGGGAGAGGTGACCCCCAAAGGAGATAAGATGGGGTTGCCAGAGAAGAGGCCGTGTGTGCTGAGAGGACAAAGGAGGTGGTTATCAGCCCCCAGAGACATCCCCAGTTTACCCTGCCCCCACCAAGCATGAATCACTGATCCTCCCCGCGCTGCGGGCCCCCTGGAGTGACCCCCTGTCTCTCTCCCTCACCTCTGCCTGCAGCTGGTCGGCTGTGACCACCGCCTGGACTCATCAGTGCAGGAGGACGTGTGTCTGCGGTGTGGGGGCGACGGCACAGCCTGCTACCCCATCACGGGCACCTTTGATGCCAATGACCTCCACAGAGGTGGGGTCCAAAGACAGATGAGACAGTTGCCTGCCCCTTCCTCACCCGCCTCCCACTCTGGCTGTGGCTCAGGTCACCCTCACAGCACCCAAAGGATCAGATCTCACTCAGATCAGGCCTAAGGGCTGGGGGTCATGCCCTCGAGGGTAGAGCCCTCTGTGTCCACCTGGCCAGGACCCGTGCCTGCTGACCCAGTCCAATCTCTCAGTGCCTTATCTGCACCCCTCCTCACCCCTCTCCCGTGGCCCCTCCAGCCAGCTCTGGGCACCCAAGAATGCTGCCCCTCTGGCCTTTGTGAAGCTCTCCTCCTCCAGGAGCTACCAGGCAGCCTGGCCTGCGTCCCCCTGGTCCTCTCCCGCCCATCTGTGCTGTCTGGCACTTAGTGGCCTTGGGGGCAACTCTGTGGCTTGGGTGGTCCCAGAATATCTCTGCCCCTCAGGCTACAACCAGATGCTCATCGTTCCAGTGGGAGCCACCAGCATCCACATCGAGGAGGCAGCTGCCAGCAGGAATTTCCTAGGTGAGAGCTGGCTTGGGGTCCAGTCGAGTTTGGGGGTGGGAGGAAGGGAGTGGTTTGGGCCCCGCTGATGGGGGCTGCCCTGCACAGCCGTGAAGAGCGTCCGGGGCGACTACTACCTCAATGGGCACTGGACCATCGAGGCTGCCCAGGCCCTGCCCGTGGCCAGCACCATCCTGCACTACGAGCGGGGAGCTGAGGGTGACCTGGCGCCCGAGCGGCTCCATGCCCGAGGCCCCACCTCCGAGCCCCTGGTCATCGAGGTGAGCCCTGGTCCCCAAAGGGCCTCTGGCCTGAGGCTGGCAGGAGGGCTGGGGCTGGGGGAACCTCAAGGAGGACCTTCCTGTGCAGCTCATCAGCCAGGACCCCAACCCCGGCGTGCACTACAAGTACCACCTGCCCCTGGGCGCCCCCCGATCCAGCTTCAACTGGAGCCACGGCTCCTGGAGCGACTGCAGCACCGAGTGTGGTGGAGGTGAGGGCTGCGTGCGGGGCTGAGCCCGCTCCTCAGGAGGCTCCGGCCCTTCAGGGCAGTGGGCAAGTCCAGACGATAGCTACGTGCCATTGGGGTCACCTTGGGGAAAACCCAGGCTTCCGGGACTTCCATGAAGGGCCCCCACTAAGCTAAAAGAACCAAAGAGGGCTCCACAGGGGTGGTGGCATCTTAAAGGACATGGCTCCCACTGGCAGCAGAGGCCAGGAGGATGAGCAGGTGTTGGGGCCTCCTTCACTCGTGGATAAACCCTCTGAGCTGCAGTTTCCTCGTCTGTAAATCAGGCATTTGATGGCACCTACCCTGGAGGGTCATTTGATGACACTGGGGAGCTGTCCAGATGGTGTCTGGCTTGAGAGTTAACTGGGGCTACCCTCTGGGGCGGGGCCTCTGCAGGTTACCAGACCCGCCATGTGTTCTGCACCATGGACAGCGAGGCCTACCCAGACCACATGTGCCAGCACCAGCCTCGGCCCGCCAACCACCGCCCCTGCAACCCTCACCCTTGCCCACAGACCAAGCGGTGAGGCCCTACCTCCTGCCAGGGTGCTGGGGTCTCTAGGCTGCTTTGGGGGTAGGACAAAGAGCTTGGGTGGCCCAGCTGTTGCCTGAGGGGGGAGGAGGCCGCAGTCTCTGGGGCAGGCGGTGGAGGAGCCTGTGCTTGAGCCCCAGGGCTGTTCTGCTCACCTTGTGTGTCCATGCAGTACCCAGAATATCCAGGCTGGTGCACGAGGGTTGCGGAAGATTGTGGAGCCACCTCCTGTCTGAGCCAATGGGGCTTAGTGATGTCCGCAAGTGGGCCAGGGATTAGGCCAAAGGCCTGTGGGCCTCTGCTGTGCCTTTGCTCACGCACAAAGCACCTCTTACTGCGCCAGCCTGGAGCTTGGCACCTGGCTAGGGCCCGCTTGTGCGTGCGTGTGTGTGTGTGTACACATACGTGTGTACATATGTACGTACAGGTAATCTGCAGGCTGCAGGTTTAGTCCTGGGCTGGTTTAGTCCTTTTTCCCATGTGGCCTTGGTGCCAGCTGGCCCCTCAGGATGGAGCTGCCCTTTCCTCTGTGTCCTTATGCCCCGGGGCCTGGCAGGGCCACTCCACATGTTGGGGAGCAAGACCCCTTCTATAGCTGTGTCCCTGTCAAAGGTCAGACCGAGAGGGAATGGGGGTGACGGGGGCCTCCTGAGAAGGAGAAGGGCAGATGCAGAGGACGGGAAAGCTGAGCAGGAGGCAGCTCAGAGCCAGCACAGAGGAGACGTGGCAAGCCTGCCCGCCCGGGGCCAGGTCTTTGCTTATCACTCTCTGACTCCCACCAGCTCAGGCCCGGATGTTCAGCGGGTGGGCTGGGTCGGTGGGGGTGTCCCCAGTCTAGTTCTCTCCTGTGTGGGGTGCTGGTGCCCTTTCTGGCCTGGCCCGGCTAACTGAAGTCCTGCTCCCTGACAGCTGGAAGACGGGCCCCTGGGCGCCCTGCTCAGCCTCTTGTGGCGGCGGCTCCCAGTCCCGCTCTGTCTACTGCGTCTCCTCCGATGGGGCTGGTGTCCTGGAGGCTGCTGAAGAGGCCGAGTGTGCGGGCCTGCCCAGGAAGCCCCCTACCACGCAGGTTTGCAACCTGCAGCGCTGTGCGGCCTGGAGCGCAGAGCCCTGGGGAGAGGTGAGACCCTGCAGCACCAGGCTGGGTGGGTGCAGGTAGGACACCAGGAGCTGGGCCTGGGGCAGCCGCAGGGCAGGGCTGGGAGGCTTGTCCTGGGAGACACAGTGATCAGCCAGGTCCTCTTGGAAGCCGTGGCCAAGGCTGGGCTGAGGAGCAGGTGTGTGGATTCCTGCACTCCCAGGCAGGACAGGAAAGCTTGTGCTTTGGCATGAAGAAGCAGCTGGCATGTTGTTTGGGGGCCAGGGAGGGACAGGCACTGTCTGGGGCTGCTAGTGACTGGTCCTAGCATCCACACATGTTCAAGTTGCAAAGGAGTGTGGAAAACACCCCTCAGCCTGGTGTCAGCGGCCGTGGTTCAGGCCGTGTGACTTCAGGGGAGTGACTCAGGCTCTCTGGGCCTGGGAGGGTGGCCTGAGTAGGTGTTGTCTGTTCTCTGTGCCAGGCCAGCGGGTCTATAGCTGCCTGACAGGCAGGGCTCCTCTGGGTGGGGGGAAGCTCCTGTTGACTCCCCGGTTCTTGCAGTGCTCTGTCAGCTGTGGTACCGGGGTCCGGAGGCGGCGAGTCACTTGCCGAGGTGATGGGGAGTCTCTGCTCCTTGCCACAGCCTGCGCCTCAGAGGATCAGCCCCCCCTCGCCGAGTCCTGTGTGCGTAGCGACTGCCCCCCTCTCAGCGACCAGGCCTGGCACGTAGGCGCCTGGGGTCTAGTGAGTACTAACCCCCAGCCCCAATCCGCCTGCCCAATCCTGGTTCCTACAGGCGTCCCCAGGTCCAACATGCATGTCCAGGCACCTTCCTCCTTCCTTGTGGGTACCCCCACCCCACCCCCAGCCTCAGGGCCTCTCTCTTTTCCTGCTCCCTCCGGCCCCAGTGCTCCAAGAGCTGCAGCTCGGGCACGCGGCGGCGCCAGGTGGTCTGTGCTGTCGGGCCAGGCCGCTGCCGGAGCCTGCTGCTGTCGAAGCCTGTGGACGTGGAGCCCTGTAACACGCAGCCCTGCCACCTGCCCCCAGGTAGGACAGGAGGGGCGGGGGGGGGGAGGCTGACGTGACCTTTCCCACCGCACCCCAACCAGCGCTCCCTGCCTCTGAGCCTTTGCCCTGCTGGTCAGCCGGCTGGAATGCTCTTCTGCTCCTCCGGCTGCTGAGGTCCTCGCCGCCCATTACGTCCAGCTCTGCAACCTCATGGGCCAGCCCTGTTTCTCCCAGCAGAATAGCATCTTTCCCCCACCCCAGGGCTCTCTGTAACTGCCCCTGCTCTCGGTTGCTGCACGGGTTACATATGGCCTGTTATGAGCCCCCGGAGTCCCTGGCTCCCTTATTTCCCCTCATAGCCCTCCGCAGACGTCAGCCAGCAGGTGGCAGGCGCTCAGTAAATGTTTGCTGAATGACTGAGTGCAGGGGAGTGAGGTGGTCCAGGAAAGATTCTCCTCCCACACTGCTGCTGCCTCTATCTTCTCCCTGCCCCCTAACCCCATCTGCACTGGGGAAGGTGTCCCAGGCCCGGAGGCCCACAGGAGGAGGGGCAGCCCCCCCTTGCTTGGTGTGAAGATGTGACGCTGAGGAAGGGGTTGAGCTGGGGGGTGAGTGGGGCTGTGATCTGCTCCTACACGTCTCGTGTGTTTGGCCCTGACATGCCACCAGTGGGGCCCTGTGATGCGGGCTGGGAGGGTTCCGGGGGAAGTGCATGGTGGGTGTCTAAGAGCCAGTGACCTGGAGTCAGCAGCTGACTCAGCTCAAACCACCACTCCGCTGCTCACCAAGCACAGGCCCCTGGGCAAGTGCCTCTCCCCTCTCTCTGATCCTTGCTGTGCTCCTCTGTACAAGGTGCTGATCAGAGTGACCTTCCAGGCTTGTGAGTGCCTGAAGGCACAGTGCTCAGTAAGCAAAGGGTCGGTAATGGTGAGGTTGTTGGGGGTCCTTGGATGAGGCTTCTAGGGCGCCTCAGCCTGGCCTTGGGACTTCAGGGTGCATGAGCAAGAGGGTCCTCTGGCTGCTGAGTCCAGCTCCCTGAACCTCTCAAAATTAAATTCTAATTCAATGAAATTTATAATTACTCGGTCGCTCTGGCTGCATTCCTAGTGCTCAGTCGCTCTGAGACCAGCAGGGGGCGCCGAGCCTGCCTCAGCGCAGCATGTGGGTGCAGGTCTGTCCAGGAGGTGGTGACCTCGGGGCTGTGCTGGAGGCCTCAGGCGTCGGATTCCCAATTCAATTTACATAACAGGCCCAGGGACCACGGACAATTTAGGGGCTAGAAAGAGGCACCAGGAGGACAAACTAGTCACCGGCCTGAAGGTAGGTGAAGCAGACACAGGAGGGCAGGCGCCTGGCGGTCAGCGGGCTCAGAGACCCGTGCTAAGCAGAGCAGCTGAAATAAGGACACAGGCGAGGGCCCAGCACTGCCCTCAAGGTGGGCAGGGAGGGAACTCTGGGTTCCGCCTGGAAAGATGGGAGAGGCGCATCCCAGGAGGGGGAGCCAGTGGTAGGAGCGGGGAGCAGAAAGGTGCGTTTCAGGCTGAGACAGGGGGACAGCAGGCGAGACTCCAGGGGGCTGGGGCCTGTGAACACAGGGCCCGGAGCCTGGGGGGGGGGTGCAGAGCTGGGGAGAGAATTTGAATAATTTGAACCGGCCTGGGTGGGATAGGCATTAAAATGGGAAAGATTTTACCACGTATCTCCTGGAGTCTTCCAACTCAGAATTATTTTTTAATATTCCCGGGGGGACTGGTAGGATATAGTTCATGTGGGATTGGAATTTTCACTTATTTTTTACAGCAGTAATATGCTCATTGTGGAAACTGAAAACCACAAAAGGAATGAACCTCCCTTCCCCCAAAGCATTCGGAAACTTTCCGTATGAATACTTTAGGGTGTGACTGCAAATCATCTATTTTATGCATCATTAAATTTTTTCCTATCTTCCTAATTTTCTCTCCTTAGCCTTTTATATTTTTGTCCAACATTTTATGATGAAAAATACTTTTACTAATTTTATTGGGATGGTTAAATATCATATACCATTAAAATCACCCATTTTAATGGTACAGTTTTTAATAAATTTACCAAGTTGGACAAGGCAATGAAAATAAACACCCAGAAAAGCTGAAGAACTGTGGATTGTGCACTGTGTAACCCACCACCTAAATTCTACAACTAATACTTTGTTATATTTGTCTTTTCATTGTCTATCTTCTTTCTATTCCTTCATATCTCAATTGCCTTTTTTAAAAAAAGCTTTATGCATACAAGAACTGGGGTATAGGCCGGAGGTGTGGCGGGGAGCGGGGCAAGAGGATTCACCAAAGAGAGTGGGGAGCAGAGCAGGCAGATCCACTGAAATACACTGCTGAGGGGAGAAACAGGCGAGTCAGGAGAGGTCTGCTGCACCATGCGGGTAGCTCCCTGCCTGGGGATTGAACTCGTGCTGCAGAGGCTGCAGACAGCTTCCTAGGTTGCTTTTTAACCCCTTGCGCCACCAGGGAGGCCCCTCAATTGGTAAAATTCACACCACGCGCACGTAACCACTGACCAGTGGCTGTCGTGTGGTATCATTTAGTGTATCCACGCATTGCGCAGTCGCCAGCTTCCCTCTGTGAAAGTTTCAACATGTTTTCTCCCAGCAAAGTGCACTAAGTCATCACCCCCTTAGCCCTACCTGCTCTGCCTGGACCCCTCTGACCTGCTTTCTGTCTGAGCTGCCTGCTCTGGACACGCCAGATAAAAGGAGCCCGAGGCTTGGCTGCCTGGCTCCCTTCACTTGCAGAATGTTCTCTGCAGCATCCATGCTTCATTCCGGGTGCGTTCCTCTGTGGATGGGCCACATTTGTTTACCCAGCTGTGGATGGCCCCTTGGCCCCTGTCTTTTGGCTCTAACGAGCAATGCCACTGCCAACAGCCACGTCCAGTTTCCTCTGTGGCCCGAGTTCCTTTGTGGCTGTGTTTTCATTTCTCCTGGAGACACACCCAGGGGTGGAGTTGCCGGGCATAGGTAATTCTACTTTTGATTTTTAGAGGCACTAACAAGCTCTCCACAGTGGCCGCGGCATCTTACTTCCCCACCCACGGTGCACAAGCCGGCTTTGCCACCTCCTCTCCGGTGCTGCTCACGGGATTTGCCTGAGGCGAGGGTCCTGGTCGGTGCAGGGCGCAGGGCGGCCTTTCACAGCCGCGTAGAGTTGCACTTCCTGAGCGCGCAGCCACGGGGGGCATCTCTTCGTGTGCTTGTTGGCCGTTTGATTGTCTTTGGAGAAATAGCCAAGTTCTTTGCCCATTTTTATGTTGGATTGTTTATCTTTGCATCAAATCAATTTTTAAAAATGTATAGCATTTTTTGTTTTATGAAGTTGGGGTCAAAACTAGATGCTAATTTTACATCTGGCTTTTCTTTTAGCTGAACGGATAACATTGGCTTTTTCTCTGCGGTTAGGCCCTTCATTGAAACACGGCGAGGGTGTTTTGGAGGTCACAGGTCTGCTTCATTTCATTTCTGCTGCCCTGGGCCCCCCCGGGCCCTGCTGAGCAGTAGGGTGGGAGCAAGTACTAGTCAGGCCCCTGCTTGGGCGATTCCCCGCCTCTCCTCCTGCCCTCTGCATCCACTCCATCGCCCTTGCTCCCTGCAGATGTCCCCAGCGTGCATACCAGCTCCAGCGACCCCTGGATGCCTTTGGGCCCTCAGGAGGCCGTGGCCTCAGGTGAGACATTCAGCTGAAGCCCCCAGCCCAGAGCCCTTTCATCCGTGTCCAAGTGGATGGTCCGTGGAGATGGAGGCTGAGGTTGAGGGGCTGGGGGGGCAGATGGAGAGAGGCGGGTGTGATGCTGACACAGATGGAGGCTGGAGAAGCAGGTGGACACATCCATGAGTCTTTTGCTTTCTTTCTAGATTCTGGAGACCAGCAGGGAGCACCCCAAGAGCAACCCTCAGCCTTGGGTAACCGCAGAGAAGAGCAGGGGCCCCACTTGCAAGCCCGTGTCCCAGGCCCCTCACTGCAACAGTCCCTGCGCCAGCAGCCCCTGTGGTCTGGCTCGGGGGCCCGCGACTGCAGACACAGCCCCCACGGGTGCTGTCCTGATGGCCGCACTGCCTCTCTCGGGCCGCAGTGGCAGGGCTGCCCCGGGGCGCGGTGTCATCAGAGCAGGTAGGTGCCCAAGCTGCTTCTGGGCCGAGCACGAGGTGCTGGTGGCGGTCATGGGCCGGTGAGCTGGCAGAGCTCGGGAAGGGCCCCCAGGGGGTGCACCCCAGCTGCCTGGCTGTGCAGTCTTCGGACCCACCTCCCCCTCTCTGGACTTCTGAAGTGCTGAGTGGGGATAAAAATCCCCCCTTTCTCTTCACAAGCCGGCCTGTAAGGTGCAGCCTGCGGCTCCGGAAGGCACCGGGATGTGGTTCCATCCTGCAGCTCTCAGCGAGGCGGGGAGCCCCGGGGAAAGGCCGGACAAAGACTTCCCAACTGTCCGGTTCTTAACAGTCACCTGCTCCAGCCTTGGGGAGAGGGGCTCCCCCAGGTCCTCCCTGGCAGGTGCCTGTTCCCGCAGGAGCTAGAGTGCTAAGGGCCCCAGGCCTGGGGGGAGCCACCTGGGGCTGAGCCCAGCCACTCCCAGCTGCGCGTTGGGTGCCTGCGGCAAGTCACTGAGCATCGGGAGCAGCGGCAGCCGCTGGCTGGCGGCCGGGACTGTGCGGAGGCAGCACGCTACGGTGCCTGGTGCACACAGGTGTTCTGACACCGTCTGCTTTCACCTTCCCAGCTCCTGTTTGGGGGTGGAGTAAGTGGTGGGCCCCTTTCACACCGTTCTCTGCCATTTTGTAAAGACACCCTGAAACCTGATACTTGGACAGGCTCAGATGATGTCCCCTCCTCAGTTTTGTGACAGGGGTGTGAGTTGAGGGTCTGTCCATCATGAGGGGTACAATTAGTGCATTACTGTTGCCCTCTCTTGTAGCCACTAAGGGGCAGGACTTGGGCAGAGACTGGGGTGTGCAAAATGGTGCGGCCTCTGCACAGGGAGCCAGAGAGCCAGGTCCTGGGTTGCCGGGAACTCGGGGTCCCCAGGAGGAAGGGGATGGTGTTCGGGCCATGAGGGCCAGGCCGTGTCCTCTCTGTCTAGGTATGGGTGCTGCCCTGACGGGGTGTCTGCCGCTGAGGGGCCCCATCAGGCCGGCTGCAGTGAGAGCGCTGGGAGGAGGCTGGGGTCAAGAGCCGTGGCTTCCACAGTAAGTGTCTGGTTCGCCTGAGGGGTCCAGTCTCCGAGCCTGCTCAATGCCACTGTGACCTGGACTCTGTGTGGCTTTGGCCTCGGAGAAGGGCAGTCTCTGAAGCCTGGGCTGGGCTAGGCTGGGCTGGGAATAGGCAGGGGGCCAAGAATTCTGTCCTTTCCTCTTCCTGCCATTGTCCCCCCGGCAGCCCAATTCCCCTAGCAGAGCCACACCTGTTCCCAACTGCCCAACCCTCTAACCCTGGGCTTCCTCCCCAGGCCCATGAGGGCCGCCAGGCCCAGGCCCAGGCCCAGGAGAATGAGTCCAGGGAGTGCCGGGGCTCCCAGTTCGGCTGTTGCTATGACGGCGTGGCCCCTGCGGCTGGCCCTCTCGGGGAAGGCTGTGCGGGCCAGCCTGGCTACGGTGAGTGGAGGCCCCTGCCTGTCCTCCTTTGACTGGACTCTGGTCCCACTATTTTCCCTTCCCTGCCCCTCCCCACCCCGGCTAAAAACCTTCCTATTGGCTGTTATTCTTTTCTTCCATGGTTAGTGATCACTTTCTAGAAGACACTGTGCTCATTTCCAATGGTTTGTGCCTGGGGCCTCCAGGGGCTCGTGGAAGTGGGAATGGGGGCCTATAGGCAGGCATCCCTGAGAAAGGAGGCCTGTCCTGTCCCCATGGCCTCAGCCTCCTGCAGAGGCAGAGGTGGTGTTGGGGGGTCAGTTCAGGTGGGCAGTGTGTCCCCACCCTGCCTGGGATGTGTCCGGGAGGAAGTGTGGGGCGCGTGGGTGGGTGGCCAGGGCCATTGGGATGTGGAGATCAGAGGGGCTGCAGGAGACTGGGCTCCTGGAGGAGCTGGAAGCCGGCCAACTGTGGTCACACGTGAGCGAGGGGGGAGAGAGCTGGTGGCGTGGGAGGGTGGCCATTTCAGCAGGCATGCTGGGCCTGGGGGTGGGTTCAGAGATGGTGTAGGGCCCCAGGGACAAGGGCAGGCCCCTCAGGGGGCATCTTCATCATCCCTGGGAACTCAGGGCTGGGTTCCCATGAGCCAGGCTTGTCAAGATGGAACACTCAGGTTGCTGAGTGTGCACTTCAGGGGCTGGGACAGGAATGGGGAGGAGCAAGAGGAAGCCAGTCCAGGGGGCTCATGGCCCTGGCCTCTCGATGGCGCTCGTTCTGTGGATGGAGGTGGACAGGTTAACTCTGGAGGCTGCTGTGGCTGCAGCCACAGATTCTGGTGGAAGTACCCTGTGCCCCCAGGGCCAGGACAGGGGTGCAGACATGTTCCATCAACTGGGAAAGGCCTCGCTCCTAATTCTGAGACCAAGGGGATGGCGGGTGCAGTGCTTGCAGCTTTTCCACTGGGTGACGTGTGTCCTCTCTGCCCCCTCAGCGTATCCTGTGGGGTGCCTGCTGCCCAGCGCCCACGGCTCCTGCACAGACTGGGCTGCCCACTGGTACTTCATCCCCTCCGTGGGTCAGTGTAACCGCTTCTGGTATGGCGGCTGCCATGGCAATGCCAATAACTTTGCCTCCGAGGAGGAGTGCATGAGCAGCTGCCAGGGGCCCCAACACAGGCCCCTCCAACCCACACGTGGCACAGCTGGCCAGAGGATCCACGGAGATGGTGGTGGCAGCAGCCCTGGAGGTCATGAGGAGGCCAACAGGCTGAGGACTGAGTTCATGGCCCAGAGAAAGCCCTTGTCTTCTGGGGGTGTCTGGCGAGACCAACAGCCTGGACCAGGGGAGACCCACCACACCGGGGCCTGGAGCTGGGAGCCCGGTGCCTCCAGATTGGGCGGAGATGCTGGGCAGCCTGTGCCACCTTCCCACAGCTCCTCCTACAGGTGAGGCCCACCTTCCCCAGGTTGGTGAATAGGGACCCATGCTGGGGGTTGAGCCTGGTGGAACTAAAACCCTAATACCAGCCAGTCCTCCCTCCCAATCCTGACGCTTGACTCCTCCAGCCAGCTCTGCCTGCAGGGCCTCATTCTGCAGATAGGGGTGCTCAGACCTAAGCCCTGAGACTTGCCCAAGGCCAGGTGGCTGTAGAGGGTGGTGCCTGGATTCTGGATCAGATGCCACCATAACCCAGGGCCTGAATAGCGGGAAAAGCTTACTGGCTTTGTGACTTTTGGCAAGTCTCCCAACTTCTCTGAACCTATTTTCTTTTCCTTTTTTTTTTGAGGCAGTGTCCGTTGACAGCACTGTATGTTCTAGGAGTGCAGGGCCACACCTCTTCAGATATTACCACACCATGCCCTTTACCAAATGCCCACAGCCCTCCACCAGTCCATTCAAGGCCCAGTTTCTTGACGTTAAATTCCAAAGAGGACTTTAAAGTTCCCCCCATGAGCCTGGTGGGCGCTTCTCTCCCCATCCCCTGGGCTCTGCACCTCCCTGCTGCTATAGTAGGAACAGGCTGAGGGGTGGGGTGGGGTGGGGCTGGCAGATTTCAGAGTCCATGGGCTTCTGGAGCTTGGCTGCTTCTTGCACTCTCTGGCCTCATACCTGGCAGCAGCAGCACGGGAACCCAGCTACCTGGTGGGACGTGCTGGCGAAGGGTGGTCCCTGGGCCTAGGGTTATGCCAGAAGGGCAGATCCTCACCTCCTCCTTCCAGGATTAGCTTGGCAGGCTCAGGGCCCTCCCTGGTGCAGGCGGCCCTGGGGCAGGAGGTGCAGCTCTATTGCCCGGATGACACCACCCTGGATTCTCGTGCTACGTGGCTCAAAGATGGGCAGCACATCTCATCTCACAGGTGTGTTGGTGTGGCTGCGCTGCGCTTCTGGACGGAGGGCGGGTGTGTAGGAGCCTCTGTGCAGCTGCAGTCCCTTTGGGGTCTGCCCTGTGGCGGGGCGGGTGTGGGGGGGAGGCGCGGCTGGTCTCACTGCTGTTCTCAGGAGCCCAGAACCCAATCCCTCTGTACTACCTCACTCCACCCCCTCTGCCTTTCAGACACAGGCAGCAGCTTGATGGCTCCCTGGTCATCAGCCCCCTGTGGGCAGAGGACGCAGGCATCTATAGCTGTGGCAGCACCAGACCAGGCCATGACTCTCGGAAGATCCAGCTTCATGTCACAGGTCTTGGTTCCCAGCCGCTGGGAGCCCTAGGATGGGAAGGGTTGATTGGGAGGGCCTGGGTTAGGCACCCGCACCTTGGAAGGTTGGGGTGCTTCCTTGGGCCAAGGCATCCTGTTATCAGGGATCATGGGTTCCAGTTGGGGTGGGGAGCATGTCTTGTCCCCCATTGGCCTCAGGCCCACCCTTTCCCACAGCTTATCCTTTGCTTCTTCTGGCCTCATGACAGGGAGTGATGTGGCCATACTGTCTGCGGCTGAGCCTAGGCACTTCCCTCAGACTAGGGACCCAGCCCAGGGCCACAGTCCTCGGGACTCTGGCCTAGCAGGGGATGCTCAGGGCCTGGGGGCCGTCGCCTCACACCTAAGGACCACGACCAGGTAAGTGGGGCAGTGCCATCCTGCCCTCAGTGCCCCCCTTGAGGACCAAGGAGGATGGTCTCCGTGGGTGGAGGAAGGTGGGTGGTTCCCTGGCCAGTGTGCTGTGGCTAGGCTTGCTCACCCTTGCTAGGGTTCTGCAGTGAGGACTAGCAACACATGGTTTTCTGAGCTCAACCTTTTGAGGAACCTCCGAGCAGGCAGTGGTGCATGGGCTCAGGATTGGAACTGAGTGAAGGGAAGCACACTGGGGCTAGAGGACCAGCATGCAGAGGGCTCGGGCCTACTGGCAGGACAGGAAGGAGACAGTTGGAGATTTTGGTGGAGGGAGCTGAGGTCAGGGCTGGCTTTGACTTTGCCCCAGGCAGCTATTGGTGTCCTAACAAGGTGATTTTAGGAAGCTAAATCTGTCTGGAAGAGAGAGGGGCCATGAGGCTTGTGCAGAGGCCTGGTCCCCCAGCAGGTGGGAGTGGGAAGGCCGTGGCAAGGATCCCCTCATAATTGTGGTTCTCAGGCTGCATCTGGACCGGAACCAGCCCGGCGTGGTGGATGCCCACCCAGGACAGCGGGTCCGGCTGACCTGCCGCGCTGAGGGCTTCCCGCCCCCGACCATCGAGTGGCAGAGAGAAGGGCAGCTGCTCTCTTCTCCCAGGTTAGTTCTGCTTCCTCCCTCCTGCCCCATCCTGTGCCGGCTGTAGGGAGAGGGCGGCCCTCCAGTCTGTCCTGAGCAGGACAGTAGGGGCTCTGGAGAGATGGAGCTGCTGGGTGCAGGGCATCTTGGGTCTCTGGACAGACTAGGCCAGCTAGCAGAGTTGATGGCTGAGGGAAGAAACGGTCATGAGTCGGGGCGGGGGGTGTTCTCCATCACAGTCTGCAGAACCACCATGCTGAGGTAGTGGCTGTTTATCCCCATTTTACACACCAGCTCCACACCGCTCAGCTCCTAAGTGGCAGAGCCGGGATTCAAACCCACTAGATGAAACTGGAAACCCAAACCAGAATTTTGCATCAGAAAACTTGAAATGGTTTGTGTTTATTGCCAGGCTTAAAAGCCAGGCCTTTCAAGTAGCTGCACATGCTAGCCGCTGGGGACCTGGGTGAGTGGCCCTTAGGCAGACCCCAGCGAACAGCCTCTCAGCAGCTCCTCCCCTCACTGTCCGTGGCCCGCCTTGGGATGGAGACAACAGACTCTGCTTGGTCCCCAGACACCAGCTGCAGCCTGATGGCTCTCTGGTCATCAGCCACGTGGCTGCTGAAGATGGTGGCTTCTATGCCTGTGTTGCTTTCAATGGGCAGGACCGAGACCAGCGATGGGTCCAGCTCAGAGTTCTGGGTAAGATGGCAGTCTGGAATGGAAGGGTGAGCGGGGCCTTTGCGGTCGGATGGCATAGGTGGGGTGGGAATGGCACCATGGCTGACAGTGCCTTCTCCTTGGGCCCCAGGGGAGCTGACCATCACAGGGCTGCCCTCTACCATGACGGTGCCAGAGGGTGACACGGCCAGGCTGCTGTGTACGGTGGCAGGACAAAGTGTGAACGTCAGATGGTCCAGGTAAGGCTCTATTCCTGGAGGCCCTGGCCTATAGACCCTCCCATGGAGGTTGTGCAGCCCAGAGATGGTCCACCTTTCTGGGGATGCTTCTGTCACTACTGCCACACCCCTTTCAAGGCCTGCTCTGTTCTGTTGGCTGGGCTACACCAGGGATTTACGTCAGCATTATTGACATTTTGAACCCAGTAATCTTCAGTTCTTGATGGCTCTCCTATGTACTATAGAATATTCAGCCACACTCGCTCATTTGATGCCACTACCACGCTCAGCATTGCCAGTTGTCCCGTGGGTGGCAAAATCTCCCCAGAGGTTGAGTGGTCTTTTACTTGTTCCTTCAGCAACCGTTTCTTTACCCCCTTCCTTCTTGCCATGTATCAGGACTAGGCTCTGGGGACCCTCGGGTAATCTGACCCCATAAGATACTCCCAGGCAAGAGATGATGTAGTGTCCCATGAGTGCCAGCCACAGTTTGCCCAAAGTGCTGTCCTCACAGTGGAGTGGGGCTGCCTCTCATCTGGGAGACTCAAGGAAAAGGGTGGTCAAGGAGGTGACTTTGGCTGGGCCTGGAAGGATGTCCTTGGTCAAGCCCCAAAGTGTGTATTTGTGAGATGCTGCCAGGATGGGATGGAAGATAGGGTAGTAGAGCTTGCTGCCTGTGCAGCTCTGGTGCCAGGGGAAGGCTGCAGGGAGCCTCTGAGGCTTTTCAACGGGCTGTCAGCCCTGATATTCTACCAGGTGGTCTTCTACTTTGCGTCTGGATCGTCCCAGCAGCAAACATGCTCAGGGCTTCCCTCGTTAAAACATACCTTCTTCTGGCCCTGTGCTCCCCTGCAGGCCCATGCCAGTCTCCCTCTAACTGCACAGTCTATACTGGGTGTCTCCCCCTGTTCGCTGCTGGCTCAGCCCCAGTAGGTCCTCACATCCTCTCCCTTCCAAGGCCACCAACTATTTACCTCCCTGTTCCTAAATCCTCTGGACACATTTCCATGCCCACACTACCTGCAGCATTCCTCTGCTGACCATGCTCTCCTCCCAAAACGACTGTTGTGGTGGTCTTCCTGCTTCTGCAGCTGCTACTTCTGTCCTCCCGGCTGGCTCGTCATCTTCTCATCTACCCCTGAGATGCTGCTCTTGCTTAATGTCTGTCCTTGCTTTGTCTCCCTAAGTTCACCTGGGCAGGCCTACATCTGATACTTGTTGGTGTCTCTCAGGCGCCAGAAGTGCAAGGTGGTGGGAAAGAACCTCACACACCCCTCATCCTTGGCCTGGCTCTGCCCATGTGGAAGGGGCACCCCCATTACTCGCTAACCCAAGCCAGAAGCTCCATCATCCTTAACTACTGCACTGCCCCAAGTCCCTTTCTTTACTGCCTGTGTCAGCTACCTATGTGCAGCTGCCACTTACCTGGTCTCTGCCTTCAGGATTCTCCCCGAGCACCCTGCCTGGGCAGCTATCTTAAGTGTTAGTCTCACTTGATGCCCCCCATCACCCTCAGGATCCAGTTCAAACTCCAGACCAGGGCCATAAAGGGCCCTCAGCTCCCCACCCCAGTGCCTTGCTTAGGCCATGGCCTTCCTTCCAACTCCTGCTGCCGCCTCCTCCTTACGAGTAACTCCCCTGAACACTTGCACCCCAGTACCCTGAAGGCAGGGAATGCTTATGTCCTGCACCCAGGAAAAGGACTGGCACCCCCTAGTTGCTTAAAAGATCTTTGTTACTGAAAAGTAAGAGTGCGGCCGGCCCTTTGGGGGTGAGAGGTACGTTTGAAGTAACTCAGATCAGTATGAGTTCACCTCATTGGAGGTGCGTTATGTTCTTTTTGTTACCCTGTCCGTGTCTTCCTTGAGACGAGTGAGGGTCACCTGTTTGCCCAGAGGGAGGAAGTAGTTGGCCCTGGAGTGGTCTGTTACCTCCTCCCTGTCTCTGGTCTTGGGTCGGCAGTGGCTGCATCTCTTCCCCTCCAGGAATGGGCTGCCAGTCCAGGCCGATGGCCACCGTGTTCACCAGTCCCCGGATGGCACGCTGCTGATCCACAACCTGCGGGCCAGGGACGAGGGCTCCTACACATGCAGTGCCTACCGAGGGAGCCAGGCCATCAGCCGCAGCACGGAGGTGAAGATGATCCGGCCAGGTAAGAAGGGCTGGCTCCGTGTGGGCAAGCGCAGGCCTGTCACCCTGACTTGCTCTGCCAGTTACTGAAGTGTGACGTGGGGCACTTCCTGAGTCTCACCTCCCTCATCTGTACAGTGGGCTGCTCCAGGATGAAGGAAATAATGCCTAGTCCAAGCTGAGTTGTCAGAATCCCTTCCAGAAAGAAAAGTTACTGAGCTAAGACGACGTCAGGCCTGGCATGAAGCAGTAGGGGACACCCTCAGAGTGAGCTGTAAGCTGCAGAAGCTCCTGGTGAAGTCAGAGGTGGAGGCAATGGGCTGTGCTCAGTGCGGTGCTGGAGTCTCAGTTCTCTAGACTTTTTACTCTCACCTTGTTGCATATAACTTGCTTCCCGGGGTGGGGCAGGGGGAGTGAAAAGGTGGGGAACTGAGTGATTAAGCTAAGCTAAGGCTGTTAAAGGCACAACACTTCGGAGTTGGCGGAAACCAGCAGTGCAAGAGCCAGGCGCTCTTACCAACTCAAAGCTGTCCTTAGGGCTGACCCTCCTCTTTCCAAGCCAGGGACCGGGCACCTATCACTCAGCCTTTCAGGTCAATAGCAAGGGCGGTATTTAACTTCCTGTATTTGGGAATCTGCACCCAGGAACAACGGAAGGCCCACTATGTGCTGAAGGGAGGCCAATGAAAGAATAGAAAGTGTCACCTCAGCCTGTGAAGCCGCACACACAGGTGTTACAAGGTTACAGAATGGCTTTCCTTTTAAGGAGAAGAAATGGCAGGTGAGGCTTCTCAGCATGCACACAGCTTCCTGACCACTTTCTCTCTCCTGTTGTTCTGCAGCACTGGCCACTCAGCCAAGGGACCCCCGCAGGGAATGCACTGACCAGCCTGAGCTGGCCAACTGTGATTTGATCCTGCAGGCCCAGCTCTGTGGCAATGAGTATTACTCCAGCTTCTGCTGCGCCAGCTGTTCGCGCGTCCAGCCTCCTGCTCAGCCCATCTGGCAGCAGGGATGAAAGCTGGCCTCAGCCCCCAAACAGCTCAGGGCTGGGGCGGAGGACTCTCGCCCTCTCTTCTCTGGCTGATGAAGGCAGTCATCTTCTGGAGGCCCTGGCCCTTTCAGCTCTCCCCATTCCCAAGGGTTTGACCTCAGCAGAACCAGTAGCAGCCCCTCTGTATCTCGGAGTTGGTGCCACAGGGGACTGTTGAGTTGTCAAGAGTAAGGACAACCTTTACAATTCCCTCTATAGATTTTGTTACATAGGATCAGTTCACTGTTTGAAAGCAAGCTGTAAGGGTGGGGAGGCAGTGGGTTCAAAGTTAATATCTATCTCATCCAGGGAACAGGCATTTCTGCTGTGCCAGGGAAACAATCCTTGCTAGAACTAGATCTTGTCATCTGGGATCAAACCAGGGCCCATTGCCATGGTGTCTCTCACCCTTGTAGGCAGTTCAGCAACATTGCCCACCTGTGCTCACGGTTAATAACAGCATGTTTGTGAAAGCATGCAGCAAAGTGGAAGATAAGGCTCAGTATAGGGGTTGGGGATAAAAGAGCAGCAGTTGCATTATTATCTGAGCACAAAAGAACCGGAAAAGCTCCTTACTCTCACCAGGAAGCCCGAAGCCCTTCTCCTGAGGCTGATACACGCAGCCTGGCCGCAGGGTCATCACCCCTGGATCGAGCTGATGGGTCTGCTCTGTACAGTGGCTATGGAGGAGCCTCTCCTCCTCAAGTAGGAATCTGTGAAGCAAAATGTTTGTTGCCAGATAAAAACCAGACTTACTAAATACAGCATCAGTAGGACTGGGGTGCCAGTGGGGAGGAGGGCAATGTAATAGCGATTTCACAAGCTTCTGAGCACCTTTCCATTTCAAACTTTACGCAGCCTCCAGAGGACTGACAGGGCCTAGCAACAAAGGTTATTCTTGGACACAGGAAAGACAGGCATTATAGGGGCTAAAGCTCTGAAAGGTGACTTAATACCAACACACTGGCTGGAAAAGAGAGCGACTGCATCATGGGTGAGTGATAGTGCTTGGTCGGCTTCTCACCAATGAGTTTTTTTCTTTCATTAAAAAAAAAATCAACGAACATCCCCTTTCATTTAGTATGGCGAGTTTTGCTATAGAAATTAGAAAGTAAGACTCCCCACATTTTAAATTAATTCAGTATTTGGCCAGTTGGCAACCCACCTCAGAAAGTAAGGTTGAGGTTAGCGAACTCTTCTTAGAACTAGTCACAAAAGAGTGAGCTAAGAAGGTTAGAGGTGGGATTCACTCTAGAATAGTGGTTCTCAATCCTCTTCCATGCTGGGAACTTTTTAAAAGCTGAGAAATCTCCCCAGAGATTTTGATTTACTTGCGCTCAAGCGTGGGCTAGGCATGATGATTTTAAAAGCTCCTCAGGTAATTCTAATATGGATCTAATCAGTGCTTCAGTCCAGGCTTCTCAGCATAAGCATCTTGTTCAAATGCAGGCTCTGACTAGGTCTGGGGTGGGGCTCAGATTTGGCAAGATTTGGCATCTCTAATCAGCTCCTGGTCAGTCAAGTCCAGGCTGCTGTTCCAGACCACACTTTAAGTAGCAAGAGTCTGATGTTAGAGGTGTACTCAGGATCAACCGAAGCCTAAAAGTATAAACAAAATATTAATTTTAGAATATACTAGTCCCGATAAAAGATATTCTAGCCTCTGAACTATCTGAGATCAGTAGCAGCAAAATGGACACCAAAACCAACAAGAACTAAAAGTATTCACTTGCTAATAAAGAAAAGGGGAACAGAGCAGCCCCTCATGGGCAAAGGCTTCTACCATGAACATTTATTTTTGTTAAAGCAGATTATAAATTCTCATCAGTACAAATATATATAACTTACATTTGATTGTAAGGCCAACGTTCAAAAGTAAAAATGAGATGGGATCTCATGTCGTTACCAGAGGTCAAGTGGCAGCAACTGGCAATGGGGCACTCTGCACACAGGAAGGGCAGACAGGGACACACACAGCTAGTAAAACCCGGATTTTCATTCCCACTAAATGCGTGGGAACAAAGAACAAAACAAAACTCACCAAGACCCACATGACAAACCAACACAGTAACCTGCATTCCCGTCTATGATTATGTCATTGTCACCTTAGTGTTAAAGGATTAACGTAAGGAAAATGTAGCAATACATAAAAGGAAATACATATTTTCTATAGAGCATATTTAGCTTGATTCCATTAAAATATTAGAATTTCATTGGTTTAAAACCAGGACAATACTGCTCTTTCATTTTCTTTATTTAAACTACACCCTAGTGACTGTACTGGTCATAAGCATGATTGTGTTGCAATGCGCTACTTACAATGGACGACACCAAATAAGCTAGGGATCCTGTCTGCAACGTCTAGCCTGCCCTTTTTACCGCAATAGGCATCAATGATAAATCAATCTTATGTACAATTTCTTACACCTAACCCTTTTACCTTTGGCAAGATTACTTACACCTCATACAATTTTTTAATATTGAGAACTATTTAAAATATTCTAAATGCATAAAAATAAAGATTTTGGCTTTTTTATATATATTTATAATATTTATTCTGTTATTCAAAATGGAAGCTCAAATTTACCCCTAAAATATAGCTCTGCTGGGCGGCTGCTGCTGTGCCCTCCTGGGAATTCTGGTAGCAAAGCCTGCCTCTCTTCCTGCCTAAGCACAGGCCTCCCCTGTCCTTGATCTCTATGACAGGCCAGTACCAAGAGGAGGCAGGTGACTGGCCTGAAAGACAAGGGAGATCATTTTGCTTCCCGTTGTTTTATGTTCCAGTAAATGTGCTTTGAATACAGGTTCCTGTTGAGATACATCTGCCTCTCTGTTGCCAGAGATTTGTAAGGGGCTGAGGAAGGAGGAGGGGACAGAGGGCAACAATACCTTGACTTCTTTAGCCTAACTGTAAGATAACTCTTCTCTAGGAATGGTTTTCTCTGATTGATTTTCCAAATCTCCCCTCATTGTACTCTGTGCCTGGATATGCCCTTTGGGATTAGTAAAAAGCATACTGATAAGGAACACATCCCCTTTGCTCCTTGGACCTCCACCCCCATCCTTGCCTAAGTATGGTCAAAATACATAAGCCATAGGAACCACTTAAAGTTCAATTTCAAATGTCTTCTGTAAGTCACTGGAGAAAGGGTTGGTGGGGGAGGGGTTAGTACGCTGCTTGGACTTACTTTCTAATGCAGCCCACTGGGCTTCAAAAGGATCCACGGGGCAGGTACCTGCAGGAACCTCTGTGTGCTTGTCTCCCGAGGCCAGCCTGCTCTCTTCTACACCATTGAAAGCTGCAGAACCATTGAGGTGCTGAGCAGGAGGCTTAAAGAATGGACTGGCAGTAGCACTGCTCGTCTCATACTGAGGGAATGTCTGCTGCTTGACCAAGCTGGGAGACTGATGGGGGTGGGCAGCCTGAGGGTGGCCTGCAGTGCCAAACACATTGGCTACCATCTGGGAGGGAGTGATGCCCACCACAGGCACGTTAGGGGCTGGATAGGGCATCCCGTTGGCCACAGGATAGGGCTGGGCAGGGATAAAGGCTGGCTGCAGGGGTGGGACCACACCCACTGGCACGGGCTGAGCGGTGAGGAATGCATTCCCCTGGAAAGGCGGAGCTGGCTGGGCGATGGCAGTGGGTGGAGGAGGTTGGAGCACTGGCTGCAGAGGGGCAGCCGCGGCCGGGGGCTGCTGAGCCCGCACGCTCTTGGACACCTCTTCTAACCAGCGGTCAGCCTCAGATGGAGTGCGTCTGTGGCCCGCCTGGAAGAGACCTGGAGAAGCAGCACCAGAAGATTGACCCCATTCGGTCCCTGGAATCAACAAGATGAAGAGAGACAGAGTCATTAGAGGTTTCATTCTCCTAGTGACCTTAGTTATTTGAATGATCCTAACGTGTGGAACAAGTCCCCCTAGTGGGCACATTCTATGCTTTTGATGGGTCTCTTATTACCAGGAAAGTCTCTTATTACCAGCTGAGGAAGTTTCGTGGTAGGATAAAAAAGAACCTGTCAGACCATGCTGCTGTCTCAGCCATCCCAGAGCCCAGGTCTAGTGGCTCAACTGCATGGACCAAGGCAGTGGCTGGCATCAGAGCCCCTCTCTGTTGCTGTGGCTCATCCACAGACCAGAAACCAGTCTGCCCACGATCTAAAGGGCCCAGCGTCATTCACCTAACAGCACAGGAAAAAAAAAAAACAATGAGCAACTTGGTGCAGTCCCTGTGGCCCGCGCCTGGCTGCCACATACCTTTTGTCTTTCTGGTATGACTTGACTTGATTACTATTTAAAAATTTTTTGTTTTTATAGCTAACTGGTGTTCCTTATAGAAAACAAGAATGTACAGAAACACAAACTACTTTTTTTTATAGGCCTGCCATTCATTGCAGGGGGCAGGGTCCCCTCTTCCGATGGGCATGCCCATTTCCAAATCCAATGGTAAGACTCTCCAGGTGAGGCTCAGAAGTCTGTGTTTTATTAAAGCTCCTGGGTAGTTCTGCTCTGTGACCTAAGACCTAGCAGTCTAACCTCTATTTAGTTTCTCTTCTTCACCATGTGTTCATAACATTTGGTAGATGAGATTTATTTCCAGGAGGGAACATACTTTTCCCAACAGGATTCCTCCCTGATTCCCACTCTGGTAAATGGCTGATTTTTGAACCAGGGTCACTTATCTGATCCCAGAATCCTCACCACCATCTGTGGCCACCTTACCCGTATGTGTGGCTGCAATTTCCTTGTTAGCAGCATCAGGGGCATGGGCCCAAGGGTTGGTTTCACGCACAGGCATTGCTACGGGTGCTAGAGCAGTATGGGCTGGCTTAGCAGCAAGCACATGGAAGGCTGAGTCAGTGCCATTAGCTACAATGGGAGCAGACAACATCAATGGAGTTAATTCATCGGGGAGTACAGCTGAATGCTGGAGCTGGGTAGTCAGGCCAATGTGCAATACCAGTGGAACAGATAAGACAGAAAGTTGTGTTGGGATTAGCATGCCATCTTGCCATAGATACGCAAACCTTTTGCCAGAGGGAATTAGAAGTAGTAATTAAAATGGCTGTACTGATAAGGTCAAATGACTACACTAGGAAAATACGCACACTGGGAGAGAGGAAATAAAGCCTGGAAAATAATTTCAAATTAAGTTGAACAGAGCTGCTCTGTCTTACAAACAGATATAGGTTTAGCCTTTGGCATAATGATGTATTGACAGGTAAAGCTTTTTGCTCTTCTACCATTTTTCAGATCATTTTATGCCAATAATATAATGATTCCTTTATTATGTGTTAGGCACTATGTTGACAGTACGTTAGTGTGGTTCATCTCATTTAATTCTTTCATGCCCTCCAAAAGGCTGATATAGCCTTGTTCTTAACCCTCCTCCACTACTCCCCACCTTGGTCAGCTACCAGCGTTCATTTTTAAGCTTGTCTTTATCTGACTCTTAGTTTATAGTTACTTTATATTCTACATATTAGTGACACCATCCTATATTTATCTTTCTCTGTTTAACTTATTTCACATAGCATTATCCCTTCCATCTCCATCCATGAGCTGAGTGTATCTTTTGAGCCCACCTCTATTGTATCGAGTACTGTATTTAGTAGAGCAATCAAGCAGGCACTGTCCCCTGCCTTTGACTAAAGTCATTCCCTCTTGGGACTGGGCAACTGCGCTTACGGTGTTGGTACTATTTACCCAGGTCTTGTCTAAAATTTAGCTCACCCACAGACTTGGAGCTCCTTAAAAGGCACAGAAAGGACTTTGTACTACTATTCAGTTATTTTTTAAAGACTTTTTATTTCTAAAGATTTAATTTATTTATGCATCCAAGAACTGGGGTATATATAGGCTAGAGGTGTGGGGGAGGAGGTGAGAGGATTCACCAGAGAGAGTGGGGAGCAGAACAGGCAGATTGACTAAAATACACCGCTGAGGGGAGCAGTGGGCGAGACAGGAGAGGTCTGCTGTGCATAGCTTCATTGTGCTGAGACTTAATGCCTTGTGCCACCAGGGAGGCCCCTGTACTATTCAGTTTTGTATACCATTGCCTTGTAGTATACAGTCACGAGGTCAAGAGAATGTAATAAACAGATACTATATTCACAAATATCTGGATTTAAATCCTGGCTGTGCAGGGGCCTCTTTAGTGGTGCAAGAGATTAAGTCTTAGCACTATGAAGCAATCTGCAGCCACTGCAGCATGAGTTTGATCCCTCACCAGGGAGGTGACCCACATGGTACAGCAAATCTTTCCTGTCTTGCCTGCTGCTCTCCTCAGCAGTGTATTTCAGTTGATCCACCTGTTTTGCTCCCCACTCTGTCACTGGTGAATCCTCTCACCAGCACTCCCGTCCCCCCCACACCCCCTGCCCCACACCTCTGGCCTACACCCCAGCTCTTGTATGCATAAACAATCTTAAAAAAAAAATGTGGGCCTCCCCTGGTGGCACAGGCAGTTGAGCGCCGCGCTGCGAAGCTGTCCGCAGCCTCTGCAGCGCTGGTCCGATCCCGGCCTGCTGCTCCCCTCAGCAGTGTATTTCGTTAGCCTGCCTGTTCTGTTCCCCGCTCTGTCTCTGGTGGGTCCTCTCATCTTCCCACGCATCTGGCCTGTACCCCAATTCTTGTATAAAATAAATCTTTAAAAAAAAAATTCCTGGCTGTGCAATTTAGGCCATTTACTTAACCTCTCTGGGCCTCATCTTTCCTTATTTGTAATGTCTGTCTCAAAGGGTTTTTCTGGAGATGGGAATCCTTGCCATGATGTAGCAGGCACTCTGCTAAGTACTTGATAAATTGTACCTTTTAGTATTACAAATATTTGTTATACGGGATTTAGTCATTTGGTACACATGACCATAAAGGTTTATTATTTTTTAAAAAAGAAACTTTCTAGAGGGAAAGCATGTAGTAGTTTCCTCCAATAAAAGAAGGGAACTGTCTCTAAAACAACCTTTCCTGAACTCTCTCTCAAAATAAATGAAGAAACACCAACTATAGGAGCTCAAATTCTAAAAAAGCCTATAAGTCAAGTTATATAAACTATTTGCTGACCTCTGAGTCAATATCAACTGTTAGCTCAGTATCTCTGAATACAACTTTTAGTAACTCTTTGGTATCACAAAGGCAAATTTTCAGATACTCATTATAAAAGATGAACTGAAAAGCCAAGAGGAGTGCCCTTTTCATTATGAGCCTCTCATGAAGGGTCTTCCCAACCTTGGCACTACGGATGTGGTGGGCTGCATAATTCTTTGTTGTGAGGGCAGCTGTCCTGTGCATAGAAGCATTTTGTAGCATTCCTGGTCACTACCCAGATAACAGTAGCAAACCCCATCCACACCCCAAATTATAAAACCCAGAAATTTCTCCAGACAATGGATGTCCATTTTTTCCCCTAAGGGGGCAAAATCACCCTGGGTTGAGAACCCTAAGCAAGGCAAGCATAATGCTAGAACCAACTCTGATGACTGTTTTTGAGAGCTGGCTGGATACTGACTGTTAACAGATGAGTGGTTTATAATGCAATGAGTTGGGACTATACAAACTCCTAATAGAATGGGATGGAAGGTGGGTAAGTACATGCAAAATGATAAATGTAAACTCTCAGCAAACAGGAGGCAGAGCAAAACACAGACACTGTCCAAGAGGAAATTAAATCTGAGACATTATCAACAGAGAAGTTTATGGGTCTGACCTGCTCTTTGGAAGCGCAGGATGCCAGCATCATAAAAGCACCAGTTTCAAAGAGAACAGTGAACAGGCTGAGAGGGCACCAACCTTGAAAGGCAGGAGACTGTGGTGCCACTGCTGTCACTGGTTTGGTCATTGGGGCTGATGAGAAGGGATCCTCGGAGGGTGTGCTGAAGGCATTGGTGATCTGTGAGCAAAGGGAGCTGATACTCTCCGCTTCCCCTTCTACCTCTGGTACTGTAAGACAACAGAAAGTTGCTCCAGACAAACAGAATAATCCTGAAATATAACAGTATGTCATAAAGTGACATTTTATACTGCATCTTTTATTTGTGGGAGGAAACAGCTCAATTATCAGATGGAGCTAAAAGGCAGCTTAAAAAAATTTACTGTCTATTATTCCATTGACTTTTCAGATGGGAAGGTATAAAATGTCAGCAATTCATGTACTAGGGTCTACATGCCTTTCTTGCAAATCTCCAAACTTCTTTATATCCTCCCCTATGACACTCTTGAAAACTTGGTGTTCTCTTTTTGTGCCAAGCTGTTTGGCTAATCAGATCTTTCTGGAAGACATCTGCAACATGTCTGTCTTCCAACCAGTTTCCAAGGCTGTGGTCTGATTAAGTTCTGTACCATAAAGTAACTCTCTCAGAAAATGAGTCAACCAGTGGATACCTAGTTTTTTTTTTTTCTCAGTAATAAGCTATGCCAATGTCATCACTCTTATTTTTCTCCAATATACAAGTATACGAGTTGTGATAAGTTAAATGTAAACTGAGATCCAGGACCCTTGAGCCTTTGTGCTTTATACCAACTCTGCAATACTTCAGTGTCACTGAAGAAGCCCGTTATTTCTGCAGAAACTTTGCACAACTGTCAAGTTGTTTCCTCATCTGCCCCAGAAGGAGATTAAAAACAAGATACTTGAAGCATCAAGATTTTAGGTTTTTATAGGCGTTGAGAGCTGGAAAGACCCTCAGTAATCATCTAGTTCAGCTGTTCTTTAGTCCTAGTTTCATCAAGCAACAGACTAAACACTGTACTTTTCCACCACCATCAGCAGGAGTGCCCTATTCCTCATATTTTGTTATAGCACCAGCTTGACAGCACTAGCATGTCTCAGAATGAACTAAAACAGAGCCCAATAAAAGCACTGACCACATCTGACACTTTAGCTCCGGATCTTATGATGAGGCTAGAGCTACCAGGACTGGCTCAGTTGTAGAGAGGCCACACAAAGGCCTGTGTGGCAGTTCTGAAAGGTAATGAATATGTGTGAGGAAACCCACTGTCTTTAATGCACAACAGATCTTAGATTTATAAGGAGACCCGTTTAGAGTTTCCTCCCTGTGGAGTCAGCCATTCACAGGACAATGAGCACTTACCTATTTCTTCTGGTACATCTGACAGTAATGCTATTTAACTGGATGCGTTTCCAAAGCCTTTTTAATTAATTCCCTGTTGGGTCCCAAATGGCAGAATAAGAATGGCAACTTGAGACCCTTGATGTTTGGAAGCAGGTTAGTTAGGAGGAAGTACACTTCCACCAGAACAAACCATACATCTTCTAGCTCAGGCCAGGAATTCCCATCATGGTTCTGTTACCTATTTGTTGAAAAGAAATTAAGGATTCATGTTCCCCTTCTAGGGAACTTAGTTTTCTCTCAGTGGGAAAAGATATAAGATACTAGCATCAACCAGCCTGAGAGTGGCAGCTAGTTTGATGGGATGAATGTTTCTACTGGAAGTGATGATAATACTTCAGTGCTGGCACATACAGCGAATCAGGCGTACAAGCATTACCTGCATTTTTTATGGGGAAATCAGTCTTCCTCTGCATAGTAGAAGGCAACTCGTTGATGCGTAGGGAGAGCTGGCGTTTAAAGGGTGACATCTTCTGGCTAAGAGCAGGAAATCCTCGGAAAGAGCCCTGGCGAGCAAGCTGTTCAATCGGAGCATGCCGGCGTGGGATGGCATGAGGGTTGTTCATCTCCAGAGATAGAGTGGCATCCGAAGTGGGAGACGTGGGAGAGGACGGGGATGGGACAGTGTTGCCAGGGGTCACTGATGAACCAACAACTGTCTTATCTGTTTCAGCTCAAGAAAGTCAAGAGAAAGAGGAACTTAGTAATGTTTTCAAATAATTTGAGTTTACCAAGCCTAGGAACTCAAATACCCTCCTCCTAGAAATTCCCATCATGGTTCTGTTACCTATTTGTTGAAAAGAAATTAAAGATTCATGTTCCCCTTCTAGGGAACTTAGTTTTCTCTCCGTGGGAAAAGATATAAGATACTAGCTTCAACCAGCCTCAGAGAGAGTGGCAGCTAGTGGAAGTGATGATAATACTTTATCAAGTGATGATAATACTAATAATAATAATCCTAAGTCTTTTTACCCATTTCTTTCCCAATGTCTTTCAAAAGACAAGTTAGAAGCAAATCTCAGAACTCCTATTTTTCAGATAAATAAAGGGTTTTATTATCTCTGACATGTCACATGGGACATCTACTAAGACATAACAGATTTCTGATTACCATGCAGTGATTCATAATTGAGGACTCTGAAACAATTTTTTAAAAAACAGTACCTATGAATTCTTAATGTAAGGTCATTCAAAGAATGGTGATTTGTGGTTTTCAGTGTTTTTGTTTATTTGTTTGGGGGAGATGACTTAGAGAATGCAGGGTCAGAAAGATTTACACCAATACATTTGATTACGTGTCAAAGAATGTCACAGAGTTTTTAGATCATCAGAGCAGTATGCATTTGTGGCTCACAAAAGCATACAGAAGTAAATTTTCACACTAAATTAAACCTAATTTTAGGTTTAATTTAGTCCCATTCTGACTGAAGTAAATCTCTACATCCCTCCCCTCACAATCCTTTGCGGATGCTAGGATTTAACCTCTCTTCTAGTTGCTGTTTATAGCAATGCATATTATGCTGTGATATTGAAGAATATGCTTCTAGTCTAAAAATCACTGAAACACATTAAATAGCTATACATATTAAATTTTCTATTAAAGAGAACATTTTTCTATTCTTTGGCATCTTAACATAAATGTTTGTAAGATGAAAAATTACCACCAATAATTGAATTTCAAATAAAACATGTATTTTTTTGACTTAAGAATTGGGGCTATTTAAATCCACATTAATGATGTTATCTAAGGTGGCTGTCTTACAACTAAAAGGATACAGTAAAAAATTAGCAATGTTATATTAATGTACATTTAAATTGAACAGCTTTATTCCAATATTTTTTGTTGGTTTCAACCCTAGGATATGCAAGAATGCAAAGCATTTTCCCCAAGTCCTATCAGTTCTAAAATAACCCTCACCCAAGCTTAGTCAACAGGCTCCTGAGCAACTTTAATGCTTGTACAGGCATTTCTGCTATGCGGTGCTGCATACACTTGAAAAAACTCACATTCTGCAAAATTAACAGGGCTATAGGAAAAAGAGTTAAAGGCTAGCTTTTCAAAATCTATGGAATTTTTTCACTAAAGCTCTGGAAACAGCAATAATCTAATAAGAGGAGTATAACTGTGAAACCACTGTGTATATTTGCAACCAACATCAAAATGGGTAGATCTTTTGAGCCTACACCTGGGACTTTACTTCTTCCGTTAAGATGTAGGTCCTTGATGGCATTTTGCTTCACACAAAAATCAGATGCCTCAAAATTGAAAATCTGTTCTAGGAGATAGGCCTTCCCCATTTTGTTTTTAAACACAATGGTTTGTGTGTGTCTGTGGGGGAGGGGAGTAGTAGGGGTGTGAATGTCTTTGCAGTTTTTTCAACTTCAGTCTTTACTTCCCAGATGGCTTAATGTATTGGAAAATGTAAACATGCTTGAAGCCACCAAACTGGCTACTCTATAGGAAGGGATTTTGTTTAGACTTCCAGCTTTGCTCTTAAGGTCTGCATATACTGCTAAAGGTTCTCTTTGTGAGAAAGACTGCACTAATAGCTTCAAACTATTAGCCTGTTGTGGAAAAACATGTTAAATAAACACACATTGTGGTAAAACAGGATTGTACCTTTCTTGGCATCTTGGATTTGTTTCATAATCTCCTCTCTTTCTGCTTGCTCGGTGGCTGTTGTGACACGAAATGATCCTTCTCTTGTAAAAGTGGTCCGACTAGCATCAAAAGTAGCAGTCACTCCACATTCCTTCTCCCGCTTCTGTTTACGCTCTAAACAGGCTGCAAAAGCACAGCCGACTGCATGGCTCAGTCTTTCTCCCTGTATATAACAGAGGTTTGAGACACTTTTTTAGGGCTACCATCACCAACAATTACAAATAAGCTTGACATACAAGTAAGCCTACTTTCACACAAAGCAAAATGTTGGGAATTTCAGCTTAAAATTATATTTTAATATATTAATGCACTAAATCAATTTAAATAAATAAATTACCTTAGGTAATGCTTATGCTCTTTTACTGTAGTAGAATTGAGGAAAGTAACCATCAGCAACCTGTGCTTTACAGCAGCTACTGAGACCTCCAGATCCGTCAGGCTCCCCGGTCACATTAGCTCTGACCACCATAGTAGGAGACGCTACTCAAGATTCTAAGCCCTAAACTTTGACACAAAACCTCTACGTGCTGTTTAGGGGAATAGTGGAAATATTTACCAAGAACTTCTAAGAAACCACTGGAAAGGGAGGGCACATTTCAGTAGCTGAAATATGCTGTCAACATGTCTAGGAACAAAAAGAGCAAATGTACAACTTCAGGTAAATAAATACAACTTCAATGCTGAATGTTCTCCTAACCCCAAGCAACTTGCCCTGTTCCAGGCCCTCAATGCTCTTTGATTTTTCCCGTATCTTCCCTTCTTCCAGCTCTCTCTAACCCCCACCTCAACCTCCTAACCATGTACAGGCAAAAGTTAAAGGATGTGTTCATCCACATGCTCTGTTTATAAAGGATTTAAACAGAAAAAAAGTATATTTGTTTGGGAGTGGGGAGAGGAGGATTTACATAGACTAAATATTGTTTTAAACATACACAGGATCACCTAGAGTTAACTTAATAAAGTCAATGGATTATTTTTTTTAAACTAGATTTATCTGCATTTGAAACCATATTCCTAGTTGTGAAAAAGAGATGATAAAGTAATAGTTGGCATCCTTTATAGTGAGACATTTGAGAACTAGGAGTCCTCTGAGGCTTTTACAAAATCACATCAGGTAGGCAGCTGCTCCTACATATGGCTCTGAACAGTTTTACTAGACTTTATTGGCTAGTATCAGATATCTTAAGGAGAGGTAATGTTTAAAATGCTTTTTGTCGCTAAGATTTCCCATGATTGCTTATTTTAAAGTCTGAGAAATATTTTTTATGAATCCACATGAGTCTCCACTACCTACTTAGTGGATACAATGAGGTTAGGCACTGAAGTATGAAATTGGAGAAAGGTGTACAAAATAATCTTAGAAACTGTTTGCATGTGAATACAGCTCTATTGTAAGAACAGAACTGTAAGTCAAGAAAACTTATTTTTCTTAGGTCTAGAGCAGAAGTTCTTGGAGAAAGACTCCTCAAGTCTACCCCAGACCCACTGAATGAAAGTCTCTGGGGGTGTTTTAACAATGTTTTAACAAGTCCTCCTGGTGATTCAGGTATAGGCAAACCACTGGGTCTAGGAGATCAAAATAGCCTAAAGGCTGTAATTTGAAAATAAAATGATTTTTAAATTAATATAGGGGCACTCTTAACTCTGTATTTTATGAGTACAGTAATAGAAAAATATACCACTATGCAGCTTACTAAGATCTGAGAGTCTGAGGAAGAAAGTATAGTTACTACAGCTCATTCTTAAAGCACCAATACCACACCAAGGAGGCACAGCTTGAAAAATATTAGCAATCATTCTGGGGGCAGTTAACATAGGCCAGAGTCTATGCACTGAGTGCATATATTGATTATCTAATTCAGTCTTCCCAGCTGTTAACTCCATCTTATAAAAGTAGATATTAATACTTTGAGAATGTTAAATAACTTGCACCCTGCCCCAAATAACCAAAACCATGACTGGAACCCAGATGTGACACAGAGCCTAAGCTCTTAATATCTATACCACTGTCTCAAAAAACTTTAAAAAAAAAAAAAAAAAAAAAACCAAAAAACTTTCAGTTAGTTTTAGAGCACAGCCACCATTTCCCTTTCAGGTTAAATTTTGCAAGAATTTATTGAGTTGTAGTCTTCATGACTGGCTATACTATCTTATTCTGTCTGGATTTTTAAAAACTAAGAGATTGTATACACTCAATGCTATGCTAAAGTTTAGATTATCATCATCTAAGAGACTTATTTTTCATGTCCATTTTGGGTCATTTACATGAAGGATGACAAATTATTTTCTATTTTTAAACAAAAACATTTCCACTAATTTCTAACATAGCTCTTTGTGCCATAATTTAACATTTCTAAAAAAGATTTATTAACTTATGCGCATAAGAACTGGGGTACAGGCCAGGAGGAGCAGTGAGAGGATTCACCAGAGACAGAGAGGGGAAGAGAACAGACAAACTGACTGCAATACACTGCCGAGGGGAGCAGCGGGCGAGTCAGGAGAGGTCTGCTGCGCCATGTGGGTAAATCCCTGGCAGGGGATTTAACTCATGCTGCAGTGGCTGCGGACAGCTTCATAGGTTGTGTCCCAACCCCTTGCACCACATAATTTAACATTTAAATTATGTGGTGCAGTAATTTAACATTTTTTTTGTTTGTTTTTAAAATTTTTTTAAAAGATTTATTTACTTATACAAGAACCGGGGTACAGGTCAGAGGCGCGGGAGGGTGAGAGAATTTACCAGAGACAGAGTAGGGAGCAGAACAGGCTGATGGACCAGAGACATTGCTGAGGGGAGCAGCAGGAGAGGCAGGAGAGGTCTGCCACGCCATGTGGGTTTCTCCCTGGCCAGGCCAGGAATCAAACCCGCGCTGCAGAGGCTGCGGACAGCTTCACAGGGCGGCGCTCAACCTGCTGCGCTACTGGAGAGACCCTAACATTTTTATTTTTTAATTGAAAATATACTCTAACTCAGTTCTTTCATTGTAGTAGTCTCCTTTACAAATAAATGTATAAGTACCTTCCAACCATGACAGATCTTCTACTCAGACATATCAGCAAACAGATAAAGAATCCTGAAAACAGTCCTAATAATGAAGTTTCAAATAAAGGTTAGCAGTTACCATCACCAGAGCACTTTTACTTTCCTCTAGTGACCTTGGCTCTCAGACAATCATCTTGTACCTTCATACCAAGAGTGCAAACTACTTGAATTAAAGGAGTAAAAGCAGGCTGGTTTAGGTACTTCCAAGTGCTATAACAGCTTACAGTTGTTAAAAATGCAGTGGAAAGTGCTTGGCTGAGTCAACCAGGAAGGAGGCTCACATGATGCAATCCATACTTCGGACTCACCGTGTCCTTAACAGCCATGAAGCAGTGACAGATCCAGCGCCGAGTGGTGCCATCACGACATATGTAAGAGAAGGCTCTATCAAAGTTCCTATCTGGGGCACAGAAAGAAACTTTTTCTATTGTCTGGTCAACTATGAGGTCCTGGAAAAAGGGAAGCACAAAGGACTTATGAGATGTTATTCAAGTTTCTCAGAAGAAACATAGGCTGTTTATTTCATAAGAGAGTTCTTCCATCTACTGCCATGAGGCTATGGAAAAGCTAGCGCTGAGGCCAGCATTTTGAATACTGAAAATATAACAGGACATGCCCAAGGTGCACTTTGCCCAGAGCCTCCCTCATCTCAACTTCATGTTTTAAAACATATGCTTGTTAATGCCCGTTTTATCTTGGCACAGTCCATGTTCAATTTGACAATACTTGTAATCAATATATTCAATCCAATTTCCATATATTTAATTCCCAGGATAGTTCTATATATTTGTTAACTTATAGGCCATTTAATTTTGAGTTTGACTTTGTTTCTATACTTGCTGAGTGGCAAGGTTACTCAAGATGTTTTTAAAAATCTTTTTTTTTTTAAAAAAGATTTATTTATTTTTATACAAGAGCTGGGATACAGGCCAGACGTGTGGGAGGGTGAGAGGATTCACCAGAGACAGAGCGAGGAGCAGAACAGGCAGATGACCGAAATTCACTGCTGAGGGGAGCAGTTGGCGCAACAGGAGAGGTCTGCCGTGCCATGTGGGAATCTCCCTGGCTGGCTGGGAATCGAACCCGCACTGCAGAAGCCGTGGACTGCTTCACAGTGCTGCGCTCAACCCGCTGTGCCACCGGGGAGGCCCTGTTTTTAAAAATCTTGAGAGGCCGAGGCTCTTCTACGTGCTATTCCAATGGCCTACAATCCCTAGATGCTGAGCTGGGGCTGTAATTGCTAAAACACACAATCAAACAAAATAGGTTTTATAAAGCATCATTATAAGAATTCCTTTTGAGGCCTCTCTGGTGGCGTAGGTGGTTCAGCGCTGCACTGTGAGGCTGTCCACAGCCTTTGCGGCGTGGGTTCAATCCCAACCGGCCGGCGAGAATCCCACATGGCGAAGCAGACTTCTCCTGTCTCGCCTGCTGCTCCCCTCAGCAGTGTATTTCTTCAGTCTGCCTGTTCTGTTCCCCACTCTGTCTCCGGTGAATCCTTTCACCCTCCTGAGCATCTGGCCTGTGCCCCGGTTCTTGTATAAATAAATAAATCTTAAAAAAAAAAATTCCTTTTGCTCTATAAGCCTGCCAGTTATTTTTTAAATTATGCAATTCTGGTGGTTCATTGTTATTTTATTTTGCATGACCTTGATACTATTAATTGCCTCTAATAAAGTGGCTCTGCAAGTCTTTAGGATTACTTGTAATTTTTATTGATGCATAGGAGTTCTTTATAGATTATGAACATTAACCCTTTGTAGAATACACACAATGCAAAATTTCTTCTCCATTTATGATAGATCCAAGGGAGATAAGCCACCAATTAGTATTATCACTTAATGCAGAAAAGTAAATTAATTTTAATGTCAGTAGCCTAAGTAGCCACCAGAGGGCTACAACACATTCTAACCATGGCATAAAACAAAAATATAGCCCCCACATACAAATTTCATCCAAACATTAATGAAAGCCAAAAAAGCCCTTAAAATAAGTCAATTAAAATGGCTTTTGTTAGCAACAATAAGTAATCTACACTTAGACTGCTGCAGCTCTTGAACTTTAAAAGGCTTTACATGGAAAATCAAAAGAACCAAAATGAAGCAGTATTCAATCACTTAAAATCTATCAGATAAGTTATCCACCCAAACTGCTCTTCACTACCTGCCAGACTTTCTTTCCCTTCCTCTAATATTTGAATTTTTTTAAAAACTGCTTTCTTATTAAAATTTCTGGACTTCAGGTCTCTTAGGAAATATTAATGAATGGTTAAATAAATGTACTTATATAATACCTCATATTCTCTAAGGGCAGAGTCTATGTATCTAGTCTTATTTAGGTATTTCGGATCACTTTCTCTCCAATGCAAAATGCTACCTATGATTTTAGATATTGTGTGGATTCCAAGTTAACCAATTTACTATTTCTTAAAATTTTCTAGCCATTTAAAAATAGCCAAATAGAAACAGCCATTACTATTTCTTAAAATTTCACTTAAATTGGGATTTTAGTTAAATAGCAGGTTAAAAACATAATTTTTAACTACAGAACAAGAAGACATTTCAGATGTGATCTGTTATCCTCTCAATTTTTTTTTCAACTGCACTAAACGGTCCATCTTTTACATGAAATTTGTAGGGATAAACTTTTGTGTGTAGAAGAACAAAAATTGAATTCAGACCTTAACATTAAATGCAAATACTTAGTATGCTAAACATGCCGTGTCATGTACAGCGAAATGCTGAGACAAGTATTTTTCATAAGGTAAAACTAACTGAACTGGCTTCCTCTACATTAACTAGTCTCCCAGAAGACTGTGTACAGACACAGTGATGGGATATAGCGTGACTACATCACACAGCTTAGTGGCATTACATTTGATCATCAGGGATAAAAAAATATGAGCAGAACCTTTACGTTCATAAAAATTTTACCTTAGTTTTTTCATCCACAACTCTGAGTCCATCTGCTGAAACCCACAGGACGGCCTTCACTGCTTTCTTCCCGGTCTTTTAGGAGAAACCAAAAAAGGAAGGGAGGGGAAAGACACACACATAAATAATATTTTTTAAAAGGTCAGCTTCCATAGAAAACACTGACTTCTGCCTTCCAAGAGTCACAAGTACAGATGGAGTCCAAGTTCAGGAGGGGTACCCAAAGCCAGATAACTCAAACCAAACTGCAGAAACATTCAGGAAAAAACAAGCCAAAGCCATTAATTCAGAAACACAATGCAAAACAATAAGATGAAATTAAGGGGAGGGACAGATGGAATCAAAACCAAGATATCACATTCCATAAAGGGCAAAGAATTCATAACTAGATTCTTCACCCATTTTAAAAAATCAATCAAGAAAACTACGTCAGGTAAATATTAAGTACATAAGGAGTTACACCACAAGTAGCTTCTACATGTGTATTTAGAGTAGAACAAAACATAAAGGTCTAGTAGAGATGCTGGCCACTCTGCTATCCTTTGACCCCAATGTGGGTAGCAGGACCCTCAGTCACCTGAAATTTTCATGTTAAAGACCCATAAAATATTCATTATCCTAGTAACAATTAAAAAAAAAAAATTTCTCTCAAGATTAACACAGAACTGGTTTAACTTTCAACATTAAATGTATAGAGACATTTTGGGGATGTAGAAGGATTTTAAAACTATTGAAAAAGATATTTTTATTATGAGAATTTTTTTAACTGATCAAGAAAAGACTTCTTTTGGAACACAAGCATCACAAGAGTAAGTTGATGTATGATTTCTCCTGTGATAAGATGAAAATGTGACAGTGGGAGTTTGCAGTAGTAATTTAACAGCTTCTTTTTTTTTTTTTTCTTTAACTGCTCCAAGGATACAAGCAAAATAAAACAAAAACAAAGTGAAGGCTAAGAACAGGTATCAGAACATGATAAATATACATAAAAAGGTATCAGGTCTGAAAAGTTGGAGCAGTAGCCTCTAGGAAGAGACAAACAAGGAAGACATTCCTCTCTCTGCATGTGTTCATGCCAATGATGCCTCTGAACCAGACATAGCCTTATTTAAGTGAACTGTGAGATCCACTCTGGGCTTTTCATCACCACCACCACCACACATCTGATCAGAACCTATTATATGCTAAGCAGTGGGAATACTCAAAGAGCTTCTAGTCCATTGAAAGGTGACACTCAGACATTTAAAAATAATATTAATAATACAGTAAGGAGTGCTGTAGTAGAGAAGAAAACAATGTATATATTAATGCCATAAAGGAGGCATGGCCAAATTGATTTGTTGGAGTAGGAGATTATTATTTAAAGGAGAAGATAGAACTGTTACTGTAGTAACTTTTCTAGATCCTTCCCTCTCCCCCAGTGGGTGGGTAGGGAGGCAGGGGAGTGACAGAGGAAGGGGACCTGGCATGCAGAATAAACAGCAGCACAGGACATGGCAAGTCTGGCTCTATAAAAATTTCAACAAGGCTTGACAGAAAGACAGGTGAGTGGGGGGAAAAAAGTCATGGAAGCACTTGTATGACTGCTAAGAAATCCTATCTTAATTCTATGAGCAATCAGGAGCTACGGGAGTAATTCAAACATATTGAACAGATTTGCATTTTAAAAATATCACTTTGGCATTAGTGTTCAGGAGTGAAGAGTGAGTGGAAAGAGACTGATAGGAGGCAGAAGACCACAAGATTCCATGTGAGGGAAAGTGAAGGTTGAGCACTCTTGGTTGAAACAGGGATGGAGATGAGAAAGTCTCAAATGGTAAATGTAAAGGACAAGTTGTGGATTCCTCTCTTATTCCTGGCTTGGGAACTGGATACATAGAAGGAGGGTACCGCAAACTAAGAGAATAGAAGAGATGCAAAAACCAGTTTGAGAGGGGAGGAAGAAGATTTTAATTTTAAACAAAGTTTGAGATGTTTGCAACATCTAGGGGGAGATGTATAATAGGGCAATTGGATTTAGTTCTGACACTAAGAATTCTATAATGGAATTTCAGATTTGGAAATATCAATCATGGCATTAATAAGAGGGTCAATGACAGGAGAGAATGTCATTAATTAAAGAATTGGGAGATGAAGTCCTTGAAATATCAGAAAAGGAACAGCTACAGGAACAGAGAGAATGGGGACATTAGGGTCACTGAAATTAAGGGAGAAGGGTAATAATGTGTAGCCCAAAATGTCAAATGTTGTAAAGTGATAAAGGAAAGATGTGAAAATGGTTTCCCAGCTGCTTATTCAAATACTAATTTAGATGTTGCTGTAAAGATACTTTGTAGATGAGATTAACATTATAATCAATTGACTTGGTACTGGAAATCTAGGTGGGCCACATCTAGTTGATGGAAACAAAACTGAAGTTTTCACTGGAGTTTTCCCACAGAAAAGAAATTCTGCCTGAATTTCCAGCCTGCTGGCATGCCCTACAGGTTTTAGACTTGGCAGCCCCTACAATCACATAATCCAATTCTTAAAATGAATCATTCTTCCCCCACCCCTTGCTTCTACAGAGAGTTAAACAGATAAAGATATTTAAATATATACAGAGAGAACTAGATGATAGTCTGTTTCCCTGGAGGACCCTGAACCTACACTAGTCAGACTAGGATGAGTTGAAAAGTAAATGAAAAGCAAGAAGACTGTATATTAGTATTAAATACTCTCTTCTGTGCAGTAGGGACTGGTAGAGGATTGAATTTAGTGGCACTATACATAAACTAAGCAAGTTACATAGCTCTCCAAGCTTCCATTTCTTCATCTTTAAAAGGATCAGAGATTTTTACAGTACCTGGAAGTTAAGGAGAGTAATAAGTAACTGGTAGCCAATTATCATTACTGTATTATTACTTAATAAATTTTAAACAAAAATTGGGCCTCCCCGGTGGCGCAACGGTTGAGCGCTGGGTTGCAAAGCTGCCCACAGCCTCTGCAGCACCGGTTCGATCCCCGGCTGCTCCCCGGCCACCAGAGGAGGGTCCCGCATGGCGCGCAGACCTCTCCTGCCGCCCGCTGCTCCCCTCAGCAGTGTACTTCGGTCCTTCTGCCTGCTCTGCTCTCCGCTCTGGCTCTGGTGAATTCTCTCACCCTCCCGCGCTTCTGACTGTACCCAGTGCTTGTATAAATAAATAAAAAATAAATCTTTAAAAAAAAAAATTTTTTTTTAAACAAAATAAACTTCTCCCAACTATAAAACTTCTCTAAAGAGTGATAACATACTTTCAGCATTGATATGCTTATATGCTGAATGGGGAAAGCCAGTGTAGAGATGGAGACTGAAGGCCCAGAAAAAGAGAAGAGTAACTCAGACAGCAGAGTCCACCATGAGGTGGGAAGGGATGGGGTTAAAATGCAAGTTCTCGATAGAAAGAGGGACATTCCTTCTAAAAATGGAGAGATGGAGTGAGGTGGAATAGAAATGAAGACAAATTTGGAAAGGAGGGAGCGGCAAGTTGAAGACGCTCACTCCAGATAAAAGATAAGTTCACTCTAGGTAAAAGGAGCTGAGATTACCTGCTTTGACTTGCTTGGAGAGGATGGTAGACAGTCAAAGTAAGACAGTGAATATTTAGAATAACAGGACAGGGCCAGAATAGTGTCACAGACCACAAATTTTGGAACCAGGCTGTTGTCTGGGTTTAAATTCTGGTTGTCACTTACTAGTATGACCAAAAGCAAATTACTTAACTTCTTTATGCTTCAGTTTTCATGTGTAAGGATGTTAATCCCTATGGGATTATTATGAATAATAAATGAATTAATTTAAATGAATTAAATGAATTAATAATATGTAAAAGGTTTAGACCCATGGTGGTCATATAATTTACCATTCAAATTGGGACCCTATTAAAAGTAAAAGGGAGAGAGCACCATCAAAATGTAGAAATGGGCCATTTCCGGCAAACTGGGACAATAGTCACTCCACCAAGAACAGGATTACCTATATTTAACCAACATTGATGTAGCACTTTGTATTTTGCTGGAAGATAAGCTCCTTGAGGACAGGGTTTTTCCCATCTGCATTATTCACTGCTATATCCCCAGATCTTAGAATTAATACTTGGCCCAGAGCTGGGGTTTAAGAAATATTTGATGAAGGACTAAATTTGCTAAATATCTGCTGTAGGGAACAGCAGGCAGCTGATTAATGACACAGAAGATGGCCAAATGGTCCTGAAATTCCTGTGGAAGAAATTTAAATTTGCAGTTTAATCAATCTGCTCATTGTGTCATCAGCACCTGAGAAAACAGGTAAGGACCACTTCAAGGTTGGGAGACTAGAGATGTGAAAAATGAAAGGTCATTTTAGAATAAGACTCTTCCCTATCCAGTCTCCTTGCCAAATACAGGGAAATATAACATTTTCTTGACCCAATTATAATGTTTTGAAAACATGTCTGCTTTTTGAGGTATGTCTTTATAATACTCCTTATGACTGTACTAATGTATCAATGAGGCAATGCATTAGTCATATTTTGTGGCCACTGACCTAAGGAGAGAAAGAAATAGATAATATGAATTCTTTTTATATTTGTTTATACATTTGAGTGCCAGTTTTCAGATGTCGCTATAGTTTCTCACATTACAGTTACCCCAATCAGATCCTAAGATATTAACAGTCACATTTAGCAGAAATTCCATGCTTTCTCTCACAAATTTTATAATAGCAAGGCTCTGTACAATTTGTCAACTTCAGAGTCTTTCATGCCAGTAATAAAAACTAAGACTCCTAAGTGCTTTTCAGAACATAATAAAAGTCATAGAAGATGAAAATTTTTGCTTTTGTTTGCTTTAAAACTGTCTATGTAAGCCAACGTCCTACGAGATAAGTCCAAAGTCAGATAAGTAGAGGAGTGAAAACCAACCAACCAGTCAACCAGAGTAAGTATAAAACATGGAGTTTATGTGCAACTAAGTGACACAAACACTCTTTAGAAGACCTACATACTGATGCAAAAACCAATAAAAAATGGTAGATGTGAAATTAAGAATTATTTTAATCACCATCTTTCCAGCATTTGTTATTTTATTAATAATTTCAAGGTTGTAAGTAAAATTCACAATGACTAGTGCTGATATATGAAAAACTCAGTTTTATAACAAAGAGAAAACTGTTTATTCTTCAAGGACAGAAAATGGGTCTAACATGGACAGAACTTCAGTAATCTAGAATTTAAACAGATGAAATTTGAGTAGAAGGATCAAGCTAACCTAGGAGTAAGAGATGTCAAAAGTACATGTAACTTTCACATAACCCTCTACTCTCTAAATATCTAGCTTAGAATTTTAATTTAACATTTGCCTTAAATACCTTTTGTTATGGGTATATATAAACCAACACAGAAATTAAGCAGGTTCTGACACTGGAGAAAAAGATATCAGGTAATGGATCTACTACAAATTACTAAATCAGCAAATTTATGTTACAAGTAAGAAAAACACACAGGATTCTTAACATAAAAAATAGTGTAAGGCCTCCCTGGTGGGGCAAGGGGTTAAGCATTAGCACCATGAAGCTATCTGCAGCCACTGCAGCACGAATTCGATTCCCAGCCAGGGAGCTACCCACATGGCTCAGCACCTCTCCTGTCTTGCCCGCTGCTCCCCTCAGCAGTGTATTTCAGTCAATCCGCCTGTTGTGTTCCCTACTCTGTCTCTGGTGAATCCTCTCACCCCTCACACCTCTGGCCTATACCCCAGTTCTTATATGTATAAATAAATCTTATATGCATAAATAAATCTTTAAAATAGTGTAGAAATACAAAATGGTTGCAAAAATGACACAAATAGTAACGGACACAGGCTCAGTATATGGTAAGATCATTTCCTTAAATATAAAAGTTCCTCACAGTAAAAGACAATTGAAATAACTAACTACAATAAAGAACTGCCACCCATATATATACCTCTCTATCTCCAAGTAGTTCTTAGTAGAAACCACTTTTTTGACAAATGAGGGAGAGCACAGTTGGTAATACTCTGAGCAGGCTTACAGATTCTTACAGTTTTGCTCTTTCACGTTACACACTGGTGCTATCTGGAGAAGTATGCCAGATTTCTAGTTTGAGAGATGTTTTTAAACTGTTCAAATTTGTAAACCTTTTCTGTGTGGGATCGGGTATCAAATATTTAAGGCTTTTCGGGCCATGAGGTCTCTATTGCAGTTTTTCAGTTCTGCCACTGTAGTACAAAAGCAGCCACAGAAAATATGTAAACAAATGGGCATTGCTTTGGTCCAATAAAATTTTATAAAAATAGTGGGTCATAGTTGCCTGACCTCTGATATAAATCTTCATAATCCCTATAAACTGATCACTAATTAAATCTTTTTGGAAAGGCAGTTCCTTTTACTAAAATATTAGACCAACTTGGAATTATGTCCCTGAATTCTTTTGGTTTCCTTTTTCTTCCTTCCTTTTTAAACAAGTGTGCTTATATTTTATCTATTGTTTTAAACTGCAACTCAGATCTCAGGTGCTGACCAACTCTAAAATTCTGATTCTCAAGGTCACCAATCACATCAGAGCATGCAGTTAATTAACATAAACAGAAGTGATATTTGGAGACAACTCTGCTGGGCATATGATGGATAAGAGCAACAAGGTTAAGCCAATGTTCCAATGTAAGCCAAAGCAAAAAAATGCTCTAAAGACATGTGGAAGCAATGAAGTGTTATGAAGCAACAGCAGCAACAGACAAATATGGGCAGAAGTGGCAGAGCAAATCACTTCTTTTGAACAACAGTGATGTGCCATTCTACTGTGCAAAGTTTTTTCTGCTACAAACCAAAGAGGTCGTCAAGGGTACCCACTGTGTAAAGAATCGCAGGTCATTCATTCTGTCACACCTACACACAGAGATAACCCAGTCATTGCAGAGGAATAATGACACATTAACAGGCAACCATGACACAGTGTGCTGCCAACAAATAAACAACACACCTCTGCCACAGAAAACTTGATTTTTTTTTCTTAATCTGACTTGACAATATTTGAATTTCTGAACAGAATTGTGTAATGAACAAATTTCATCTTATAATTCCAAGATCCAGTGAATAGTCCCTGCAAGAAAAGAGAGTATAGGGAAAGAAACACAGCTTTCTACAGGATTTGAGAATGGCACTACTTCTGATGGCTGCTTTATTAAAAGAACAATAACTGCTAATCCTAGGCAGTAAGATAAACAATTCTTGCACTTTCTCAAATGAGAGGAGTCTTGGAAGACTTTTAGGAAAAAATAAGGACAGTAGAATGTCATGAACCAAACACCGATGGAGAGATTTTGGAGGCAATTTAATTCTTCTAGTTTCCAAACTACTTTTAATTGGAGGAAGTTCAAATATATTCTACTATTATAGAGTAAGAGTGGAAATGAAAATTCCACAGGCACCTTAAATTCATCATTCCTTCTCATAATGAATGATACCCTATCCCCTTGGTCTTCCATGCCCCAAACTTGGGTCTTTTTTTGTTTCCTTCTGTATGTCCCTATGTTGAAGAGGAATCACAGTGTGGATCATGTTCTCCCTCATCGCAGCGTACCTGTTACTGCACAGTGCCATTCTTTCTGTCTGAAATTCCTTTCTCCTAACTTAGCTTGACTGGAATTTATAGCATTAAGTCTCAGTCTTAGGTGTCATCTCCTCCTAGAAACCTCCACACAACCTCACATTCATTCTTCCTCTTTGCTCTACGCTTATTATTACACAGTCTGGTAACTGTTTTTTTTTTTTTTTTTTTTTTTTAATCTGGTAACTATTTTTTACCTGTCTGATTTCTTCCACTATAGGATGGACCTGAAAGCATTGCATCTGCCATTCTTTCATTTATTCATTCACATCAAATATTATGGAGGCACTACTATGGACCACATACTGTGCTGGGCACTGAAAATTCAGCAGTGAACAAAATAAAGATTTCTGTCCTCAGAGAGCTTAAGCTTTAGTGAAGAAGTTATTAACAAACAAAATGTGTGGTATGACAAATGGTGGTAAGCCCCATCAGAGAAAAATAGGGCAATGGTATGTGTATATGAAGGAGGGTGATATCTGCATTTTTAAATAGGGTTCTCAGTGAATGCCTCATTGAGACTGGGACTAATGATTAAAGAACTGAAGGAGATGAACAAGTCTTGCATATATCTGCTCTGTATGATTCCAGAATAGAGGTTACAGCAAGTGCAAAGGTTCTCAGGCAAAAACATACCTGATATGTTCAAGCAATAGCAAGGAGGTTAGTGTGGCCAAAGAGAGGGAACAAGAGGGGTAGGAGAACAGAGGAAAAGGGAGAGAGGGAATTCATGTACAATGGTCTACCATGCCCAAAAGACTGACTTTTACTCTGAGGAGGTCAGGAAGCTACTGGAGGATCTGGGGCAGCAGAGCAACACCATCAGACTTAAGAAGATCATTTAGGCTGTTATCTTGAGAAGAGATGGTAGGAGGACAAAAATGAAACCAGGGTAAGGATGCTATTGCAATATTCAAGAGTGAGGAGATGCTGGCTTAGATTAGGGCACTAGTAGTAGTAGTAGATGTAGTGACACAGGAACTGGATATGGGGTATAAGAGAAAGACAGGAATTGAGGTCTCTCTAGAATTTTTGGCCAGAACACAGGGATAGAATTGCTGTACAATGAGATGAGGAAAACTAGGGGAGAGTAGTTGGGGAGGGAAAGATTAGAAATTTGGTTTGTGACATATTAGTGCAAGATGCCTACTAGACATTAAAATAGAAATGCTTAATAGTGATGATTCCTAACACTGTTTTGTACACTTTGCATATGTTTACTCATTTAATCTTCATTACAGTCACATGAGGTTGGTACTAGTATTATCCTTTTTTATAGGTGAAGAAATGGCAGCACAAAATGGTAAAGAACCTTTCCCAAGGTCTCAAAGCTAGTTAGTGGCTGAACCAGGATGAAGTGCAAAAGCTCCCCTGAGTCTGTGTCCCTGTGCTATACTGCTTCTAAGAGAGAAAACCATGATGGAGTTTAGGGGAAATGTCTGGAGATACAAACTTCAAAATCATCAGCAAAGAGACAGCATTGACACTGGATGAAATAATCAAGGAAGAGTTATAGGCAGAGAAGAGTCTACAGACTGAGAAGTGGACACTAATATAAAGGAAACTCAAGAGAATGTGAGCCTTGAACTACAAACCAACAGGTAGTGTTTCACAGTTGGGGAGGGATGGGCTATGTTGAATACTGAAGGTCATACAGTGACAGGAACACTGGAATAGTAATAATATAGAAGACTTGACAAGAACAGCTGTGGAGTGGGGTAAGGGTAAAAGCCCTAAATGAATTAAATGAATTCAAAAGAGGAAGGAAGAGTTGAAACTGGAGGTGTTAAGAAGAAAACATTTTCTTAAAAAAGGATGATTTGTTTTTATGCTAATGGAGATCCACAAGTGAAAGAAAAAGTGACTATGGAGGAGAGAGGGGGTAGACTGCTGGAATAAATAAGAGCTGGAATAGAAGGAATCTAGTGGAAGAAGTGGCCTCAGGCGCACAGACGGTTTGTGAAAACAGGATATGGGCCCGGATGCAAATGGATGTGGTGATTGACACATGTGCGTTTTCTTCTAATTGATTCTATTTTTTTATCTAAGTTTTTTTGTTTTTGTTTTTGTTTTTTTCAGTAGAGTAGGAAGCAAGGTCATCAGCTGAAAAGAGAAAAGAGTAAAAGGAAGATGGAAAAGAAAGATGTGTCAAATAGTCATCTAAAATGAGAGTAATAATCATCTGAAGTCATCTAGATGTAATCTAAATAGATGTAAGAATCAACTAAAAAGAAAAGAATAAACTAGCTTATACAAATGGAGATAATCTGTGTCTGGGTAGCCTAGCATAGTATTTAGCATGTTTTAGACACACTGACTTCAGGTTTGAGACTCTTTCGAGTATTCATGAATACAAATAAACTCCAGGAAATAATGAAACCAAGGAAGAATGGAAATATTCTTACTATTCTTGAAATTGTTTTCCCTACCCACCCCCCAAAAAAACTAATGCATTTCAAAAGGAAAAATTAACCAAACGCATCTTTTAAGATGCATCTAATAAGATAAAAGAGAAGGAAAAATTTACAAGGAAAGGGCAAAAGAACTTAAAAAAGAGAAGGAAGAAAAGGGAAGAGGCAGTAGATACTCTCTTTTTATAGGATCCAGAATGAAAACATAAGCACTAAGTACAATGTCATAAAGGAGAAAATTTCGAAAATCTACAAAAGAATGTAGCTGCAAGTACGTGGATTTAATAATATAGTCATATATACCATTAAGTGTTTTATTCTCGAGAATTAGGTGAAAATAATATAACACATTACTTTTTAACCATGCATTCTCTAAAATGTAACCATTTCTGATGGTGTCATTTACAATTATAAAAGCATTAAACTTGAAAAAATACATTTGATAGTACATCAACATGATCTGCTAGAACAGATGTCGTAATGTTTGATGATTTTTATACAGTCAGATGTTGTTACCACAAAGAAAAAAGAATCAAAAGTGACCTAACAGCATAGGGCATGGGAGTTCACAAACTCAAATGCCTAAAAGATTAAAACCAGTTAACAAAATAAGTGAAACAGGCTGAGTGTGAAGGCCATAGCAAGTTGCAGGGTTTGTGGTGAATGTGCAACCAAAGGGTACAGTCCCTACCAAAGAGTACAGTCTCTACCAAAGGGTACAGCTCCAATCTCTGTTCTCACATGCAAAGCATGTCATTTTTGCCAGATCATCTACTTCTTAAGAGATATTCTAGTTTTTATGTTAAAATTTTCAGTGTTTGAAATACTGGCAACTGATTCCAATTTATAAACAGTGCAACCATACAACACCTTTGTGGGAAGGAAGCACTGAGCTGTCTTGTGTCCTCTGCATCAGACACTTTTCCATTCTTTATAACTAAGGAACACTAGAAGGAAGGAGAGGTCAATGCTCCTCTTCTTGAGGAGCACTGAGAACATCAATATGGGATAGGAAAAAGAACTTTGTACTTAGTTTCAGAAAACCTTGGTATCTGGGTAGGCATTACTGGCTAGATGGTATCATTGAGTTTGTTAATTCATTTGTAAAATATACTTTTATGAACAATTCTATTTTCCGAGCTGTTGAGCAGTGAATTAGAAAGCACGTAAAAGGCACATCATAAACCATAAAGCTCTATATAATTAAATGGCTTTAAAAAGAGACGTAATACGGTGGTCTAAGAACATTTTATATATCTGTGTTTAGTAAGGTGCTCATGAAATGGGAATATAGATTACTTAGCTCTTAGAGTTCACTGAAACTATTAAAATTATAAAATTGTTTTCAAAAGTCAAGTACCATGTAACAACTTCAAGTATTCACTAGTATGGTCAAATACAAAAATGAATTGTATATAGTAACTGCTAAAATGTTAAGTACATTCTTAGCTTTCTTAAGATAATGAGCAATTTTTAATGTAGCTAGTTTGGAAAAAGGTTACTTCAGTTTCTCATTTATTTTTCCTACACTTTTAAGATATGTTTAAGTTCACAATGGCTTTATGACACAGTTTTTAACAGACCCTTATCTGTTTCCCACTGCTAAAGTTTCAGGTGGAGTCAGCTGGTTATGCAGAATAAAGAAGTGACTAGTAGCCAGATTCAGAAGTCAACTTAGGAAAGAGAAAGCAGTCCTACTGGTTATGATTTGTAAATTCAGAATTTATGCAAAAGAAGTTATTACTTCTTGATAGCTTTTGCTCTCTTTATCCTGGACCATTAAACCATGCATGATGTGAAGTCTAAGAAAGCATCAACACATATGCAGAACTATACTGGATAAAAATTCCCTAGCTGTTATTCTAAGAGATTCTTCATTTTTGGCTTTCATCAAACCATAACTGATCAAGCAACTCAATAATCTATTCCTTCTAGATTACTATGGAAGTGAGCTAAATATTGAGAACTTGAAAAATTTAAAAGGTTTCAAATTAAAGTTTTTAATTTAAAAGCACATTTCTGATAAGGTTTTAGGTAATATTTCCCTCCTACTTCCCTGGGTTTTCCAAACCCTGAATGATGTAACTTATAAAATATATTATTATATATTTTATATAATGCCATAAAATCAGTTCTCCTCCCAATAACGTAAGAGAACAGTTCTGATAGTCATTTTGTTCATAGATGCCATTATGGGATCTCTTAACACCTTTTAAGAAAATCTTGTAGAAATCAAAATCACTAGTATCATTTAAATATCTCCCCAAAAAATTACTGAAAAAGATTCTTTGAAACTTTAACAAAAAAGTAAATTGACTAGAGATAAAATACAAGGTTAAATAACTGTTAAGGAAGAAAGTAAAAGTGAAATTTCCAAGAAGTTCCTTATTTATCAGTATCTTTAACAGTCAAATCATTTGGAAATTTTGCTTGGAAATAACATGAAGACACAGTGATAGTTACAGTAGTGATTGTGGGTGCTGAAGACAGATAATCTGGGCTTGAATTCTAGTTTCTCTCACTTATTAGCTGTGAATTCAGGCAGGTCAGTCAACCTCTACGAACTTCTGTTCCCTCATTGTATAAAAGGGAGAATAATAATTTCAGAGTTATTGTAGGGATTAAGTGAAATAATTCATAATTTTCTTTCTATGCCATATAAATTCATCATGTAGCAAAATGCAGTGATAACAGCTAAGTAGCACAGAATTACCTAGTTCAGCTGGAAAGAAGGCATCATGACACCATTATATAGAGCAATGAATATTGCCACTTGAGATTGATTTTAAAGCAAGGGTTATTTTTGTTTCCTATACCATGAAATAATCTTTAAAAGATATATTTAACATGTTTTTAACATGTTTAAGCATGTTTAACATGTTTTTAACATGTTTTAAAAATAAAACACTATTTCACAAAGTTGTTTTAACTAAAGTAGATATACAAAAAATTGATAACTTAGAAGATAATTACGATTATATGGCAATTGTGGTGATGTGGAACTGCTTTAAGAAATTCTATTTGTGAATATATATTCCATATAAAAATTTCCTTAACAATTACAGTGCCTGTTTATAATGATTCAAATACCTTTAGGATTAATTCTTTGTAGATATGAATGCTGCATTCTACAAACCTATTAATTTGACTCCGAACCAGACTGTCTACTAAAAAATGTTATTGTGACATATAAGGGTAAATTATCTGATTTTTCATTTCAGATTGAGAACAATAACTGAAGGAAACCATTCAATCTAAAATCCTTCAAATTTGTTCACATTAGTATAAAAGTGTCCTAAACAAGAACATGTAAAATAAAGGTTATAACTAAAATTTAGTTGAGAAAGGGCCTCCCCGGTGGCGCAACGGTTGAGCGCTGGGTTGTGAAGCTGCCCGCGGCCTCTGCAGCGCCAGTTCGATCCCCGGCTGCTCCCCAGCCACTGGAGGAGGGTCCTGCATGGGGCGCAGACCTCTCCTGCCACCCGCTGCTCCCCTCAGCAGTGTACTTCGGTCCTTCTGCCTGCTCTGCTCCCCACTCTGACTCTGGTGAATTCTCTCACCCTCCCTCGCTTCTGACTGTACCCAGTGCTTGTATAAATAAATAAATCTTAAAAAAAAAAATTTAGTTGAGAAGGAAATGGATGCTATTTGTTCTTTAATACATATTTCCAAGGTAACAAAACCACCTATGTGACAGGATTTTCATATTCACATAAACTTTAAGTAATTTATACTCAGCTTTCCAAGGACAGTAGTTTTTTCTTATACTGTCTCGGTCTGAATTGTTTTGGACCACTTTCTCAAAACTAAACAATAATAAAGTTGGACACAAAAATATTAGAAATGTATTTACCTATTTGTGTATGGTCATCCTATATATTCTTAATTCTATAGAATTCTAAACATTACTTAATTACTTGAAAAGCACCTACATAAAGAACATTCCATAGGCAGACTGGTAAGACAGTATTTCTTAGATTAGCAGACCAGGTTAAAAATCACAGCAGAATTCCCAAAGACAAATTTATGTACTATCACTCCATCTAAAATTTAACTTAGGCTGAAAAAAAGTAATAGCATTGAATGTAATATTTTTAGCACATTGAACTTTCACTTAAATTTACTATTTCTTCCCATTACTCTGTCAATATTGGGTACTAAGGAAAGTCCACTAGTTAAAAATTCAGCTGATATGAACAGTTTTGCAAGATAAAATTCAATTTATTTTAATACCTAGTCTTGAGAGATACTCCTTTTTAAGCCTACTTCCTTTATTGGACTTTACTAGGAATCATCAGATTCAGTATTAAGAACATAGGTAACAGCATGGATAGCAACTTTCCAATTCATTAATTTCCATATAAAGTCAAATTAATTCCTGTAATATAAAGAAACCAAAGCTGTACTTCTTTTGTTAAATATGTCAGTGCTATACTAGGGGTGTAACTCCTTATAAAGAAAGCACGAATGTGGCATCAAACTTACTTTTCCAAAGAAGCCTTTGAAGAACTTCCTTTCCTGGAGGAACAGGGGGACAAGTCGAGCGCTATTATTGTATGGGCTAAATGTCCCAAGGTTTCACACCAATAAGCACAAACAGAAGTTGGGTAAGGGACAAAGTGAGACAAGGGGAAGGAGTGAGAGTTTTAAAGAGTTATCCATACCAGGAGTGACAAGGAAAAAGGAAGGGTGCATGAAAATGCAGGGAAACACACTGTATGGCCTAAGAATCCATAGGAAGAGTGAGAAGAAATCAGAACCTGTATCCATGCAGAGCAACTAATTAGTTTAGTATTCTTTATTTACTTTTAAAACAGAGATTATCCAAATTTGGCAGCAGAGAAAACTTTTAGGGCACACTGGCTTGACTTTATTTTACATTTATAATAGCAAGTAGTAAATGAAGACTGGTTTCATATCAATTTTCAGTTTAAAATTAGTAGTCAACTATGTGGGAGTCATCAATTAAAAACCAGTCGACATTCAAATGACTAGTTACACAAAAAAGGCAACACAAAAAATTAAATTATGAATATGCAACAAGGGTCCTTGTCAAACTTTTTCTTATTGAGTTCAAGATGTCAATGAGAGAATCCTTGCTTATGCATTAGGATTGATTTCTATGTATGTATGTGTGCATTAACCAATGCCATAATGATCAAGAGACAGTACAGATATATGCTATTCCAAAGACAGAATAAATCATCCATAAAGAACAGAGGCTAATCTTTCACTGAAGTTGAAAAAATCAAATACATTGAAGAACCAAACCACATCTGTGGACCACCACTGAAATTTAAGAAATAGGATGGTTTTTGTTTATTTTTCCTTTTTAAATGCTATTGTTTTAGGGCCTCCCTGGTGGTGAAGGTGGTTGAGCACAGCCCTGTGAAGCTGTCTGCAGCCTCTGCAGTGCCAGTTCGATCCCAGCTGGCTGCGGAGCAACCTATATGGCACAGCAGACCTCTCCTGTCTCGCCCCTCTTCTCCCTTCAACAGTGTATTTCAGTTGTTCTGCCTGTTCTGTTCCCATCTCTGTCTCCGGTAAATCCTCTCACCCTCCTGCACATCTGGCCTGTACCCCAGTTCTTATATAAATAAATCTTTTTTAAAAAAATGCAATTGTTTTAGAATAAAGAAACTTGCCCTGGCATTTGCTTAAGTAAACAATTCCAAAACTATGTAGATAGGAGAAATATAGATATCTCTGGTCCCAGTACCAATTTTTAAGAATATATAAACCTTGAAAATTGGTTACCATCTACAATCTGAAGAAGTCACATAAAGTAGATAGCTGCTAACTCACCTAAGCTAGCTTACCTTTACACTTCCTAGACTTGATAGGACTGTATTTTAAGCCTTTACTTTCTATAATCAGTTTTAATGTCGGACAAATGTCGAAAAAAGACAACTGTACTGAAATTTAACCTTCTCCACTTATAAACTCATCCAATATTCTCAAACGCTGAATAGTTTGTTTTCTCTCTGAATTTTGAAAATCACAACTGGAGCAAATAATTTGAGTTTTAGCTGAAAAATTAATAATTTGGGGTAGTTACTGCAATAAGAATAAGTTTATTTCTGCTGCCAAGTTTGGTGATCCTTTTTGTTAGACTGTGAGTACCATCAGCTTTTAAGGATGCAGCCAAAGTCAAAAGGTCCACAACTCTATAGGGATGTGGAGGTGAGGGAAGGAGATCTGTTAATATTGATTTAGCTCCCAGAAAAGCTCAAGTTAAAAAAGTTTGCCTTCTCTTATCGGAAAAACAAAACAAAACAAAAACCTCAGGTGTTAATGAAAAGAGTTCACGAGCAAAATGCATAAAAAGATAATTAGATTAGAGGATATTAATGTTTTTCATAAAAACAATTAAGTTATGATTCTTTTACCTGCTAAAACAAGAACAGATATTAAAACAAATATATCAAATAGTGAATAAAAAAACCAATATATTAGATATTGCTAGTGTAATGTGACTAGTCTAAAACCAAGACAGAGAGGGAGACATTTACAGAGAGAACAGGAAGAAAAGACCTTTAAAAAGGAAGGACATCCTGAACCAGTGTTAAGCAAGATAATCAAAGGCCTGATAAACTTTTTACAAAATGTAAAGATAAATAACATTCCTCCTCACCCTGCAACGCACTATGCCATAAAGGCACTGAAAATAGGCAATAGTTCTTTTACTCTATACAATCTCAGTACCAAAGTGGTTAACTTGTCAAATGAAGACACAGAGTAAATGGGTTGAAAATAGTTGTAACTTTATGCTAAAGGTAAAAAACTATTTAAACATAATTTATATTTATGTTTAAAGCCTCTTGTTTAATGATAATATATTTTCATTTGAGGTTATTAAGTATGTAGATCACTTCTAAGTGAAGTTAAAGTAATTCTAAATTATAAAGGACTACTTCTGGGATGGGGAGAATAACTAAACTTACACATTATCCTGCTTTCTCAAATATAAAAAGCAATAGAAATTTTGGGTCAAAGATCATTCAAGTGATAGTTAAGTTTAAGATGTTTGTTTTGTTACTAATTGGTAAATCTGAGCTATAGAATTAAAGTTTAAAACTGGCATTAAAATTAGTTCCACAGATAAACTATTTCTTTTTGAGTCTTCTGTATACTTGTACACTTTTACAATTATTTCCATTTATTTGAAAATCTAAGAAGTTTTGTAATCTATAAAAAGAAACAAAAAAATTCCAGGTTTTGGCACAGCATAAGCATCTGGCACAACAAATTATAGGAGTTTGCAAGGTGAATGTTGGTAAGGGGAGGGGAGGTTGTGGGGAGTGGGGAGTGAGAAAGCATCCAGAAATTTCTGTACAGTGAAAACATGAAGATAAAAATCATGAATTTTTGTGGACTACTATAATCTGAGAAGAATAACATCCTGACGACTTCCAGCTTTCTGCAGGCTTCTCATTATAGCATTAAAAAGGGCATCACTGAGTATATTAAACAAGAAATTCAGCCCAGTTACTCAAACATTCAATCTTATTTTTAGAAATACATGTTTGCCTATGCGAAATTACGTATTTGTTACAACTCTTCCAGATAGGATTTGTTTGAGAGATATTGAAGAACTTCTTGAATGAATAATTCAGAAGTGGTCAATTTTCTTTCAAAGTTCAAAAGTTTGTCTATAAAGGTAATCAACATACATAAAATTTCATTTTAGTTATAAAAGATAGGCAAAAAATGATCTATTAGAAATATGCAAAAAGGTTTCCATAAACCTTAAAATATTAAATATAAGGTTCTATGATGATTATTGTAAGATGCATTTTTGACCACACGTTAAGGACTGAATTGCTTTCATTTCAGAATATTTTCTAAATGGCTACCATGTTGAGGCTACCAGACACTGTTGAAGCATAAGAATAATTTTTTAAATGAGAATTTGGTTCCTATTTCAGGTAAAAATAAAAATTCATTTTATTATCTAAAAAGTTATGTACCTCAAACAATCATGCTTATGGTACATAACATTTTTGGTAAAAAAAGCTGAAAGGTAAAATAATTCACTCAACTAAGAAGTTAATTTTAATGCTCCAAGGCTAATAGTGGCTTTCTCTGGGATTACAAGAGATTCTGCTTTATTTATATACTGTTTTGTTCAATTGTACTTCATACAATGAAATATATATTACCCACATAATAAAAAGAAGTTTCTGAAAAAAAGTAGGTTAAAAAAAACCCTAGAAAGTTAAGGATTAACTTCACTAAACAATGAAAAACCATTTTTTAGTGAAAAAAGTAGATAAAACAAAAACTTAGAAGGTTAAGGATTAACTTCACTAAACAATGAAAAACCATTTTTCAGTATCTTCTGGGTAACCTTAACCATCCCGTTTTCCTTATTAAGAGAGTGAAAAGGAAGCCATACTCTGAATTAAAAGACTTCCTAAAGACTGGTTCTACAGTAACCTTCTAAGAGTAAATTTCATAAATTATAAGTCTTAACAACTGCTTATATCTTGTTTGAGATCTACCTAGTCTGTTCACTGATTTGTCCATTGTATTCATCATTGTTTTTGTCATGAGTAGTATTTTAATGTCACAAAATATTCCTTAATGAACTGAGGCTACCAGAGAGGTAGGAAAAAGGAAGGGGGGAGAGCAAAGAGAAGGAGGGAGCATAATGGACTGTGGTGGAGGACTATGTGTCCCTTGGTGGTTAGTGGGTGTGCTGTGGTAACATACATGTGACAAGTATATCTCTAAATCCTAGACAGTGTTGGAAACCAAAGTCACCTCCAAAAAAATTCTTTAACAACTGGCAGGGCAAATCATTGCATTACTTTTTAAGACATTCTTAAACTTACTCTTCCTGATAAACTTAGAATTATTTTGTTAAAGAAGAGATTGAATTTATATTTCTTGGAAAATTACGTTATCTGAGGTTTGTATTTTATTGGAGAATATATTCAATTGGTTATGGCAAATCAATAAATTATAGTTCATGTACCATAATACATGCACATACATACCCTTTACATTAATGATGATTAATTGGGACAGCACAGATGGACTAGGACTAGGAAGGGATTCAGTTAATCTAAGAATTTAAAACATAATGAAAAGAATTTAAATGACCAAAATCTGAGGTATGTGTATGTGTGTGTGTGTGTGTCTCTATACATTGCTGCTTTTTCCCCCAGTTTTTTGCATGCTAGACTCAGTTAATTTTTTTTCCTCCTTTCCTTTCTATAAGAGATTCAGGCCAGTTTTTCCAAAATAAAATCTACCTCTCTGAGTTGGTTGCTTCTTCAATTTTATATCTTTTATATTGAGGAATAATTATAGGTAAGGTCATACAGAATGTACCAAGAAGCAGAAAATTTTTAATTAAGCAAATCGAGGGCAGGGGGGAAGCACTCATTAGTTAGCCAAAATTGTGGCAGCCTGCCATATCAGCAAACCCAAAGCAACAAATATTTAATGTTGTTGAGGCAAGGGCATGCAATAATGCTTAAAGTTTCACAGCAAGGGGTGGGGAGGACACAAACTGGAGAGAAGGAAGATTGTGAAGAGGGCTGTCAGAGTTTATGAAACATTTTTCAAACCAACCCAATATATGATATTAACACCTTAATATCAACCTTTATGAACTCTAAACCCATTTTCTCCTTTTATTAAATATATAGGCATGTGCCTGGAATGTGTTCTATGGCACAAGAGGCAAAGTAAATATTATCTGTCCTGTAAAAGAGCTCTCCATTTCAAGTATGCTGAAGTTTGTGCAAAAGGCAAGGGAAATACCCCTCTGCTGATGTTAGAGGGGTGGGGTATACAGAAGGAAATTGGGGACAAAGAATCAAGAAAATAATGAGAAGTCCCCCCAAAATGTAAACATCACCAGCCATCAACACATATATTTCTACTTCTTTTTTTCCTATAAAGCTGTTTTCGTACAGTGTATTTAAAATCAGTACTTTATAACCCAGTCATTACAGGTTAAGGCACTAACATTAATGGTTTTATTATAGTGTTTTCAGAATATTCCTCATCTCTCTATAAGATTTCCTATTATTTGTTTTATATTGGTTCTGAACGATATATCTTTTAGATAATATCTGGGTTATATCAAAGAAGTAGGTCTTTATAATTTGTATCTTTGGATGAATAACATAAAATGTTCTTTACTAATAAGTCATAACTTTTGCCTTAAGATAGATACTACTCTTACAGGATAGTGGATTGCTAAAACTTGCTGAGCAGACAATCTTTCCAAAGAAAGTATTTACAGCCTATAGATCAACACTGACGACCACCAAATACATACAGCTTTCAGTCTTTTCACAGCATCTTCACAGATATGCATTCCTCTTGATTCATCAACTTCTACATGGCCAAGGTACTGTAGAAAGAAGAAAAAGTTAGGGCTATTGTTGCTTACTGGCTAGCTTCTAGATGGTAGATAGCAGGAGGTAGATGATAGGCACTAAATGTCACCAAATCTACTGAATTTGAAGCATAACAGCCTATGGTAGACATAGTTACTCTAAACATAGAAATAATCCAAAACCAAAATATGTATCTATATGTACATATATATGTATATGTACGTAAATGTATATTATAAAAACACAAATAACAGTTATTCAAAGACTAAAGAGATCACATACTCCTCTTACAGTAAACATGAGAGAGGGGCAAGAACTAAAATAAATTTTAAGAAAGCACTGCAACTGAGTTTTAAAAACCATATAATGTGAAGAGGTAAAAAATGAAAGGCATGGCCTTCCTGGTGGCACAAGGGGTTAAGTACCGCACTATGAAGCAATACGCAGCCTCTGTAGCACAAGTTGGATCCCCGGCCGGCCAGAGAGAAACCCACATGGAGAAGCAGACCTCTCTTGTCTCACTGGCTGCTCCCCTCAGCAGTGTGTGTTTCAGTCAGTCTGCCTGTTCTGTTCCCCACTCTCTCTGGTGAATCCTCTTACCCCCTGCATCTCTGGTGGTGCAAGGGGCTGCTCCCCTCAGCAGTGTGTTTCAGTCAGTCTGCCAGTTCGGTTCCCCACTCTGTCTCTGGTGAATCCTCTCACCCCCCCGAATCTCTGGCCTGTACCCCAGCTCTTACATGCATAAATAAATAAATCTTTAAAAAAAATGAAAGGCAGAAATTTAAAAGTTGAAAAACTATTTTAGGCAGAGAGAGTTTAACAAAAGTTTAGGTGTGGAATGGGATAACTATCAACAAGTATTCCTGTTTGGCTCAAATATGAGGTATATGCTGCTGGGGAATGTGAGTGTGGAAATGAGTTTGTACTTAGTCCTGGACAAAACAGCTAATAAAGATTTTTTTGCAATAAAGTAACATGATCCAAATTGTACCTTAGTATGGGCATAGTCTTGGGTGAGAAAAGCAAAAGGAATGGTGGCAATATTACAAAATTTTCTTTTAAAAGGAAATTCAGGGTTTGATCCTGGTTTAAATGGAGTAGACACATTCTACCCTGTGCCTCCCACTAAACGAAACCATAAAACCTGGGCAGAATACATGGAGGAACTATTTAAGATCACTGAAAAGTAAATATTACAAGATGAATTAGAGAAGAATATCAGAATTCACAGCATTTCTAAAGTGGCAGAACTCCCCTCTTCCTCTCCTCTTTGGCACTCCATCGTGACCTTAGCCCAGACAGATATCCAAAAGCAAATTCTGCAGCAAGCCCTGGGGAAGTCCCTAGCTCTGGCTCCAGAAGCAGGAAAGGGCTCCCAACGGTCAGAGAGCACAGAAACATCCCTGCCTTTTATTTATTTTTCTATATTCAGTCTTGATAGCTTTTTGTTTTGGGTTTTTAATAACTTAATTTTTATTTTTTTTAAAGATTTATTTATTTATGCATACAAGAGCTGCGGTACAGACCAAAGATGCAGGGGGTGAGAGGATTCACCAGAGACAGAGTGGGGAACCGAACAGGCAGACTGACTGAAACACACTGCTGAGGGGAGCAGCCCCTTGTGCCCCTTTAATAACTTTATACCTTTCATGGTTCTTTTCATAGCCTATTCAACTTATTTTACTACTTTAATTTTAGTAATGCATATTTTCCTAAACAGTCTTAGTTAATCTAAACTTGTGGATGTTTGCGTAAGTCATGAGTCAGTGACTGATTTCCTCACTTTGTTATCTCTAGTATTATATATCTTTGTTATCTTTCTTTTTTGTTGTTAAGGCTCATTTCTAGTACTACCCCCAAGTCACTAAATCTCTTTGTTCCATTTTATAGTAATAATAAAGTAAGAAAGTAGGGCTTTAATGATCTCTGAGTTAGTTACCTTTAGGTGCTGAGAAGTGAATACAGGTTTCAAAGTGTTTCCAAGGGACTTTTATAAACTTGATCAATGTGACAGGTTACATATGGGTATTTATGCAAGCAAAAAATAAAAGGGGGTGGGGAGAGGATTAATGGAAAGAGGAAAACAAAAATATCTCATTTATGGATTGACTCTTAGTTGCATAATCTATTTTAGAAATGTGGAGATAGAAATCAGCCTGTGTCTTATTAGACTATCAGAAGAACATGCCCATTGAAATAAACATTATTAATGAGGTCTCTTTTCTTCTCTGAGACACTATCTCACTGAAGGATTGCAGCAGATTTATGCTTTAATGGCTAAAATATTTGACTCTGCGACTTCTTTTGTCTGCTTGCCTTTTCCAAACTCCCTCTGAGTAAGAGACTTTTATTCACAAAAATGTACTTTAGAAAAACTAGTGTGTGGAATTTCATTTTTGGATGAATTAAGTCATTTTTCCTTTTCTTGAAAAAATTATTTAAAAAGTAGATCTCCTCACCCCCCTTTGGTAATATTACCCATGAGAAGAAATGCAGAGCTCTGATGTGAGAGGCTGTGGAGTCAGCAGTTCCCAGCATTAACACAAAGTGACATAATAACCATTAATTTATAAGAAGTTGTAAGGCATATTGTTAGAGAGACATAGCCTACATATATTGCAAATATAGGATACAGATGTGCAGAACATGATATCAAAATATTTTTGGGGTCTTTTCCCAAAGAGGAGTAGATAAATGAACCACAAATTTGGAGTACACAACTACATTTGAACAAATTTTATGACTAAAACATATATATTAAATCTAATCACATAAGCTGAAAATAAAGAGATCCAAAGCTTTAACCTTTCAGATGTGAGCCTGGGTGTCAAAAAGTTAAGTGACTTAGACAAGGTCTTGTAACTGTTTCTAGCACTAGAAGAAATGATTATTATGTGATATAATAGAGGTGTTGGCTAACACTACAATGATAATTATAATGCAATATAAATGTATCTAATCAATTTGTTGTACACCGTAAATGTACACAATGTTATATGTCAAAAATATGTATCTCAATTTTTTAATATATCTCAATTTTTTAAAAGTTACTTAGAATCATTTTAGATTAGTCTTAAATCCATTTTTTATATATATATACAGACTGTTTTTTGGCATACATCCAATTGCTCTGTGATTCAAGGAAAAGTTATACTATGATAAGAATTTTACCAAGAGTTGTTTACCATTTACAATCTAATAGTATTATCAGTCTATATTTGCAAAGTGATTCTATGCAAAGGTGTACTACGAGTGTAGTTATGTCCAAGCACATACACATTAGTATAATTGTATAAAAAATTAGCTTGGTTCTCCTTATATATTTCATTATTTAAAAATTTATACTTTTTAAATTTAGGATCATATAAAAACATTATATAACATTTATAGTAAAATGCAGGTGGTAGGTTTGATGGTATTAGGACTAAGCTACTTGATCTGATGCCTGATACTTAACCTGATCTCATCTCTACTTGTACCATCTGCTCCAAACACACTGGTTTCCTAGCTGTGTCTCCAACATACCAGGTGTTCTTCCCCAGAGCCTTTGAACTTGGTACTATGTACTGCATACAGTCTGCTTCCTCGGACACCTGAATGACTGCTTTCTTACTTTCTTTGGGTCTTTGCTAAAACTCACTTTTTCAGTAAGGGTTTCCCTGACCATCCTGTTTCAAATTTCACACCCCTCCTCCACCCCCAAGCTTCACACCTAGTTCCCTTTTGACTTACCAGGAACTTCATGCATGCACACGCACACACACACACAGGGTTGTGTGTGTATTAATATCCACTAGATTCTGTTTTGTATGCAGTAAACTTACTGCTTAGAACATTGCCCAGCACTTGGCAGGCACTCACTGAGATTCTTTTGAATATATGAACTACTATACACAGAGAAAAGAAAATGTAGCACATTACTTAGCATAGCTCTACCGTAAACAATATTAAGTGCCATAATAATGAAAACTTTTATAATAAACTCAAGACAAGAAAAGGGGATAACATACAACTGTAGGATGAATGCAAATGTTACTGATCTACATAATGTTAAAAAGAAAAGAACAGAAAATAAAATTTATTATTAAAAAAAAAAAAGAACAGTAAATAAAAGTCTGAAGTTAAGAGAGTAAGGGGCTTTTTAGCTTACATGGTGAGGAATCAAGATATACTATCTAAAATTAATGGAACAAAAAATTGTAAGAAAAATTTAAAATAATTCACAAAAAGTCTGGGTGTAGCGGGGAGAATGAGAAGATGGAAGGGCAGGAAATGTGGCTTAAGTCATCCCTTTTTATAGTGGGGAATCCATAATAAAAACAGGTAAATTAAGAACAGAGAGTAAAGTCACATTATCTAAAGAAGTCAAAACAGGGCCTCCCAGGTGGCGCAGTGGTTGAGCGCTGGGCTGCGAAGCTGCCCGCAGCCTCTGCAGCGCGGGTTCGATCCCTGCATGCCAGCGAGGGTCCCACATGGCGCGCAGACCTCTTCTGCTGCCCGCTGCTCCCCTCAGCAGTGTACTTCAGCCATTCTGCCTGTTCTGCTCCCTGCTCTGGCTCTGGTGAATTCTCTCACCCTCCCGCGCTTCTGACTGTACCCAATGCTTGTATGAATAAATAAATAAATCTTAAAAAAAAAAAAAGTCAAAACATTTATTACCAGTGGTAGAAGTAGAAATAAAAAGTTAAAAGAAATACTGGGGAGTGACATTAGGGGTAAGGAAGGCATTGTTTTTTAACCATAACCATCCAATACTTTGATGAAAACTTTTGAAAGTTTAAAGCATATTCAATACTGTTTTAATGAACTAATTTTTAATTCACATAAGTTATAAAAATATAGGGCTTGAGCCTCCCTGGTGGCACAAGGGGTTAAGATGCAACATATGAAGCTATCTGCAGCCACTGCAGCATGAGTTCGATCCCCAGCCAGGGAGCAACCCACATGGCACAGCAGATCTCTCCTGACTCGCCCACTGCTCTGCTCAGCAGTGTACTTTGGTCAATCTACCTGTTCTGTTCCCCACTCTGTCTCTGGTGATTCCTCTCACCCCCCGCACCTCTGGCCCGTACCCCAGTTCTTGTATGCATAAATAAATCTTTAAAAAAATAGGGCTTAAGAACACTACCACTCTTTTAAATTTAGACACCTGAAGTTCAAATACTGAATTCAAGTAATCAGATACCAACAATTCCCTAACTATATCATATAACAGAAATATTACCACATATTATGTGAGAAAGAAAATGAATTTTTAAGAGCTATTGAATAGAGTTGAAACTTTTTGCAAAAAATACAGCAACTGAAATGCTTGGGATGAATAACCCATTAACACGTTACAATTCATGTTAAAAACTATCAAATATCTTACTGCTTTGATCTAAAAACATGTTTTTCTAAATTTTTAATGTTTCAGACAGAACATTATGATGTAGTAGTCATTGACAACATGCTAGCAAACTTAGCTGTGAATACAACATATCTGTTCAACCAAATGCTACTTCATTTGATTTACGTCTTTGATAGAATACCTGGTTAAACATTAACTTAAATATGGATAACTACTTGTTATATAAAGCATATCTTGCAGGGCCTCCCCAGTGGCGCAGTGGGTTGAGCACAGTGCTGTGAAGCTGTCTGCAGCTGCTGCAGTGAGGGTTCGATTCCTGGCCAGCCAGGGAGAGACCCACATGGCATGGCAGACCTCTCCTGTCACACCCACTGCTCCCCTCAGCAGTGCTTTCAGTCAGTCTGCATGTTCTGCTCCCCACTCTGTCTCTGGTGAATTCTCTCATCCTCCTGTGCCTCTAGCCTGTACCCCAGTTCTCGTCAAAATAAATAAATCTTAAAAAAAAAAAAAAAAGGGCCTCCCCTGGTGGCACGGGTGGTTGAGCACAGCGCTGTGAAGCTGTCCGCAGCCTCTGCAGTGCAGGTTCGATCCTGGCCAGCCAGCGAGGGTCCCACATGGCGCTGCAGACCTCTCCTGTCGTGCCCGCTGCTCCCCTTAGCAATGTATTTCATCGGTCTGCCTGTTCTGCTCCCCGCTCTGTCTCTGGTAAATCCTCTCACCCTCCCGTGAATCTGGCCTGTACCCCGGTTGTATAAATAAATAAATATATTTTTTTAAAAAAGCGTATCTTGCAAAAAGTCAGTGTAAGGCAGTTTTGAAATGAATTATTATGGATACAGAAGATTGTCACATTCAGTCAATAAAATTATATGCAGTAGAAAACATCCCATTTCTTGGAATAAGTAGAATTTTTAAAGCTAGGAGAGACAGATGTGACCAAAACGTTAAGTTCTCAGACACCAAACATCTACCAAAACCTCCTGGCTCTTATTCTACAGAATAGGATATAGTGACTGTGCTTGATACTGTCAGTTGCCTATGTGACAGACATTCTTGCAACTGGCTTCCTTGCTGGAAGAGCCTACTTCTATGGTATTTTTATTATATTGATAATGGTGGTGGTTTTTCAGGTATACACAAATATACTTTCCACTCCTCTTCATTTTCACACAACCTTGTCAAAAAAGCTTCTTGAATCAGTAATCTCTAGATCTATTGTCTCCTTTATTTTATACCCATTTACTCCTCAATCTAGATTCCATCCTCACAAACTGCACTAAGTGCTATCGTCAAATTCACCAAAACTGTCAAGCTTTTTTTTTAAATAATAAATTTTATTTTTATATTCCCCATACAATTGCAACCCCCCCATTCTGACCCAATCCCTCCCCTCCCGCCTCCCACCCCCACAAAAGTGTCTCTGGTTCATAGTTTTTTGTTGATTTTGATTTTCACTTTCTTATAGTTATTCATTTTCCTGGTCCCTTATTTAAGTTTTCTAGATTCCTGCTAAGAGTGAGACCATCCGGTATTTTTCTTTTTCTTTCTGGCTTATTTCGCTGAGCATGATCCCTTCCAGCACCATCCATGTTACTGCCAATTGCATGTGTTTATCTTTTTTGAATGCTGAGTAATATTCCATGGTATATATGTACCACATCTTCTTGATCCAGTCATCTATTTTTGGGCATTTGGGCTGTTTCCAAAGCTTAGCTATTGTAAATAGAACTGCTATAAACACAGGGGTGCAGGTGCTCTTTGGAACTGATGTTTCTGTGTCCTTTGGGTAAATACCTAGGAGTGGAATTGCTGGATCATATGGAAGCTCTATGTTTAGTAGGTCCAGAAATCTCCACACAGCTCTCCATAGTGGTTGGACCAGTTTGCACTCCCACCAAAAGTGCAGAAGAGTTCCTTTTTCTCCACACCCTCGCCAACATTTGTTGTTGCTAGTTTTTTTAATATGTGCCATTCTCACTGGTGTGAGATGGTATCTCATGGTAGTTTTGATTTGCATTTCCCTGATTACAAGTGATGTTGAACATTTTTTCATATGCCTGTTGGCCATTTGCATTTCCTCTTCAGAGAAGTTTCTTTTTAGCTCTTCTGCCCATTTTTTGACTGGATTATTTTCTTTGTTGCTGTTGAGTCTCATCAGCTCTTTGCAGATTTTTGTGATCAGTCCTTTATCATTAGTGTTGTGTGCAAAAATGTTCTTCCAGTCGGTGGGGTTTCTCTTTGTTTTTGTTATTGTCTCTTTTGCTGTGCAGAAGCTCTTTAATGTGATGTAGTCCCAGCTGTTTATCTTTGCCTTCACTATCACTGCTTTGGGTGATGTGTCTGTAAAGATGTCTTTGATGTGCATATCACGTAGTGTTTCGCCTATATTTCCTTCTATGTATTTTATGGTTTCAGGTCTTATGTCTAGTTCTTTAATCCATTTTGAGTTGATTTTTGTGTATGGTGTGAGGTAGTGGTCAAGCTTCATTCTTTTGCATGTAGCGACCCAGTTTTCCCAGCACCATTTATTGAACAAACTTTCTTTGCTCTAATGCATAGTCTTTGCTCCTTTGTCAAAGATTAGTTGACCATAAATCTGTGGATTTATTTCTGGATTTTGTATTTGATTCCATTGGTCTGTGTGTCTGTTCTTGTTCCAATACCATGCAGTTTTGATGATTATGGCTTTGTAGTATAGTTTGAAGTCTGGGAGTGTGATGCCTCCATTCCCTTCTTTTTTTTTCAGGAGAACTTTGGCTATTTGGGGTTCTTGGTGATTCCATATGAATTTCATCAATAATTGTTCTATTTCTTTGAAGAATGACATTGAAATTTTGATTGGAATAGCATTGAATCTGTATATTGCTTTTGGTAGGATGGCCATTTTAATAATGTTTATTCTTCCAATCCATGAGCAGGGGATGTCTTTCCATTTCTTTGTGTCTTCTTCTATTTCTTTTAACAGTGTTTTATACAAAACTGTCAAGCTTTTAATCTACATTTTCCTTGAACCTTGGCTTCTGACACCGTACTCCCCAGGTTTCCCTTCTATCACTCTGGCTACTCATTCTTATTCTCCTTCGAAGATTCCTATTTCACTGCTTGTCCCTTCTAGTTTTGTCCTTGGCCCTCTTCTCATCTCACTCCTGACATCAATGATAATTTACATATAGTCAGTCAATTCAAAACCCATGGTGCTTTTGTGGACAGTGAGGATGTGCATGGCCCACAGACATCTCAAAAGGAACTCATCTTCTCTACCCCCAAACATATTTCTCAGTGAGCATGCCCACTGTCTTTCTAGTTGCCTACAGGAAAAACTTTCTATACCAGTTCATCACTAGGTTAGAATTCAGTGGTCTCAAAGGCAAGGCCAGATAAGTCTCTATTTGCCCAGTTATAACTGACCGAAGAAATGCATCTATTCTAGACTATGAAAAATAATTTCAGATATTGATTCTTCTAGCCTACCTTTGGTGTCTTGGACTTAAATGTGTGGGATGGGATGGGGTTAGGGTGGAGAAGGCAGGCAGGTAAGGTAGGCACCCCATAGCAGAGAACGAATGTCTTGTAAAAAGGACTTCAAAAGGCCCTTTGGAAAAGACCATACAACAAACAAAATAAAACCCCAAATAAGCTGCCCGACCTGTATAAGACATGTTTTATATTTTGTGTGTTCATATCTAAAGCACATCCCACTCAGCTGTTTCTTAACAAATGAGAATTATACGGAAAGATATCGATCCTTATTTATCTTACACAAAATACCTAAAGTTATATATTTCATAGCTAATTAGAAGTACTTCAAATGTTTCATCAATGTATACCAGCTGTTCAGAATTTGTAATGAAGTGCCAAAAAATGTTTAATATAGGGCCTCCCCGGTGGCGCAGCGGTTGAGCCCTGGGTTGCGAAGCTGCCCCGCAGCCTCTGAAGCACGGGTTCGATCCCCGGCTGCTCCCCCGTCACTGGAGGAGGGTCCCGCATGGCGCGCAGACCTCTCTTGCCGCCCGCTGCTCCCCTCAGCAGTGTACTTCGGTCCTTCTGCCTGCTCTGCTCCCCGCTCTGGCTCTGGTGAATTCTCTCACCCTCCCGTGCTTCTGACTGTACCCAGTGCTTGTATAAATAAATGAATCTTTAAAAAAAAATGTTTAATATAAATGATGCATGTTCATAAGATATGCCACTAGTTCCAAAGGCTACATACATTGAAGAGTAAAAGATCCCCAATCCTTCATTCCCATTCTGTACTTGTTACTTATTTCTTCTCACAGGTATTTCTGACATCTATATAATATGTAACATATCTATAGAAACATGTTTTTTTTCTTTTTACTATAAACAGAATCATACTACATACTATTTACACTACTTTGTACCTTGACTTTATCACTTAGTAATAAATACATTACATTAAAGTCACCTTTCTGTAGGAGCACACCCAAAAAATACTCTTTCTGTGTTTGCTATATTCATCAGTATCGCCTCTGTGTGTCTGGGACAAGAAACTAGGTGTCATCCTTAATACTGCCCTTTTTCAACCCTTGATTCAACCTATCTCCAATGTCTATTGCTTTTCTCTCTTAATTATCTCTCAGTTTACTTAATTTCTTTCCATCTTCATAGCCAGCACCCTAGTCCAGCATATGATTGTCTTCCTCTCTGGATTACTGTAATAATCTTTTACCAGACTCTCTGTATCCACACTGGTGTGCAAACCACACTGCAACCAGAGTCTCAGTTTGAGATGAATGGTAGTGGTGATAGTGCAACTATGTGACTATTCTTGATGTTGCTGTACACTTAGAAATAATTAAGATGGCAAATTTTGTGTTATATATATTTTATTACAATAAAATTTAAAAAATGAAAAAACAAAACAAAACAACTGTACCATTCAAAGGCTTCCTATTTCTCTTTAAGTTCATAATTCTTTTTTTTTTAATTAATTAATTTATTTATACAAGCACTGGGTACAGTCAGAAGTGCGGGAGGGTGAGAGAATTCACCAGAGCCAGAGCGGGGAGCAGAGCAGGCAGAAGGACCGAAGTATACTGCTGAGGGGAGCAGTGGGCGGCAAGAGAGGTCTGCGCGCCATGTGGGACCCTCCTCAGGTGGCCGGGGAGCAGCCAGTGATCGAACCGGTGCTGCAGAGGCTGTGGGCAGCTTTGCAATCCAGCGCTCAACCTCTGCGCCACCGGGGAGGCCCTAAGTTCATAATTCTTAACGTGATTTAAAAAGCCCTGCCCCACTACTTTTCAGGTTTGTCTCATACTCCACTACAGCCCTCCTTTAGCACCACAATATTGCTCTTTCCTCCCATCACCAGGGATTGTGTATATATATATTGCACAATTTTGAAATGTCTATACTTTTCACTTAATTCATTCTTATTCAACCTTTAGAAATCAGGTCAAATTTCCTCAGGGAAGGCTTCCCTAAACCTTTAGTATAGGTCAAGATTTTTGTTGTTGTTGTTACATGCCCTTATAGAACCAGAGTTCCCCTTTTAAAAAAGTGATCAGTTTGCACTCATACATTAAAGCATTGATTAACCTGTCTTCCTCACAAGGAGAGTATAAACCTGGCAAGAGCAAGAACTATGACTTGTTTGCACATAGTAAGTGTTCGAAAATTTTTCACTCAATAGATGAATATAGAACTACCTTATTTTTTAAAAAAAAATTTAACCTTTTTCCCACCTTATTCTTTTTAAATAGCAGCAAAGAAATCCACTTAATGGATATCATAACTTATCCTAAAATGATGGACATTTCTTTTCAGATTTTTGCAGCTATAAATAATGCTAGGATGACCACTTATGTCAGTATAGCTATAAATGTACTTAAGTACAATTTTTAAATGTAAGATTGCTGGTCATATTAAAATCATTTTTAAAATTTTATCTAGTATTTCCAAATTATCCTTCTAAGAGGAGCAACCAGTGGTGTGAAGTTACTCATTTCCATACATGTAATACTTGACTTGTATAAACAAAATGAGCCAACTATTGGAGCAAGGGAATGAAGTTACAAGATTAAAGAGAAATCCCTTTTTATTTAACTCATTTAAGATTTTCTAGAATATGCTTATCTTTAAGAAAGCAGCCTCCCACACCTTCTGCCTTACCACTGAGTAAGCATATCCCACTGAAAACCATTGATTCTTGATAATTTGATGTTTTTAGATATTTTGGGTCTACTTTTCTCAGAAGTGAGCATATTTGTAATGATTCCAGATATAACTTCTCTCATATTTAAACTCTGCATTACTATAATAATAAAAAACAAGTCCCAAATTAAGGATTTTGGTTTAGGGAGTCAATGAAAAAATGTAATGAATAAGTGTCCTTTTACAGAGGAAATCTGAAACTAATATCTTGAGTATTCTATGTAAAGAGCATTGCTCCTTCTTTCCCTGAAGGATTCAAGCATTTCTGCCAGCCTAAAAGTAATCTTAACTAGAGAAAATAATGTGGCAAGCCTATATGAAAGAAACAATCTCTTTTAATATAAAGGAAAAAAAAAAACTAATCTATTTTGTTAATTCTACTACTGAAGCAGACTATGAAAGGATTAGTTTTTGGGGGGTCCTCTCTTAATTGTCCCAATTAACAGGGTCTCTCATACAATAGATCATTCCTTCTTTTCCACATACAGATTTATAGAAACATGAGCTCTTACCTTAACTGGAAAGCTACATTTTCCAGTACGAACCCCTTCTTCATCTGTCTGCCACTGATGTGGACGACTGGCCTCTGGAACATAAACGTCTTTCTTTCTTCTAAAACTTTGCCGTAGTTTGTTCATTATTAATTCTTAGAGTCTGCAGAGTAAAAGAAATATGAAAGAGAAGTTATTACCTTCTCATATATTTTAAACTTTGGATTATCAAATGTCCCAAATTAAAGATTTTGGCTTAAGGGAAAATAAGCAATTATAATATACAATTCTTTTCAGAGCAACACTAAACTCAAACAAACATCACTTCACCTTTTGAAAAGACAATTAGAATAACAGCTTCTGTAAAACAATAATAATTTCTAGTAGGACTCGAAGAAAAGTTATTCTAGGAACTTTCAGATTCTTTAATTGTAATAGTCCAATGAATATCCCTACTCATCTCTCAAATCCATTCTAACATCTAAAAACAGAAATTTGTAAATTTGTGCCAAATACAGACTGCTAACCATTTCTGAAAACTTTCATACTTATTAATGAAAAATTATTCAGAAATACTGAAATTTGGGGACCTTTATGGTTTACAATATTAGAAGACACTAAGCAAAACAAGGAATAATCATCCTTTCATAAAAGATGCTTTACAAAAAGAACTAAAACAAAGTTTCCTTTAAGTATACTTAAGAAAAAGTTATATGAGGATTATTCTGAAAAAGAACTTTTTCGCAAGCAGCATGACATCTGAATGATTTTCATATCTATAATCATTACAGATGTGAAAGCAATCTAACATTCCTCAATAACAAAGGTCTGAGTCTCATCATTTAATGTAAATTAAAAAGTGTTACAGTTAGGTTTTTGTTTATACTGGAAGTGGCACTTCTCTAATGCTTTCAGAGGTGTTGTAGAAACCACAGAACTACAGGGAAGGAAGATCTAACTTAAAAGAATAGCACATTCAATAAATAAACATAATGAGTAAGAGTCCTTTAAGAGAGAAAAATCTCAAAATGAAACCAATAAACGCCAGTTTTCTGTTAAGAGGCATTACTCATTCTCTCCCTGAAGGATTTAAGCCTCTCAACCAGTCTAAAAGAAATCTTAACTTGAGAAAATGATGTGACAAAGCTATATAAAGAAAACATCTTCTCTTTCAGGGGTGTTAAATAGCACTGGATTGAACATTAACTTCCATATAACACCAATGAAAGACTTGAAAATCAAAGTTTGAATTCAGAGGAAAATCATTTTGTATTTTAAAATGCATAATGCGGTCCTGCCCAGTGGCCCAGTGGGTTGAGCGCAGCGCCTGGCAGCTGTCCGCAGCCTCTACAGTGTGGGTTTGATCCCGGCTGGCCGGCGAGAATCCCATGGCGCAGCAGACCTCTCCTGTTGTGCCCGCTGCTCCCCTCAGCAGTGTATTTCGTCAGTCTACCTGTTCTGCTCCCCGCTCTGTCTCTGGTGAATCCTCTCACTCTCCCGCACCTCTGGCCTGTACCTCAGCTTTTGTATAAATATAAATAAAAGGGGGCCTCCCCAGTGGCGCAGCGGTAGAGCGCTGGGTTGCGAAGCTGCCCGCAGCCTCTGCAGCGCCGGTTCGATCCCCGGCTGCTCCCCGGCCACCGGAGGAGGGTCCCACATGGTGCGAAGACCTCTCCTGCCACCCGCTGCTCCCCTCAACAGTGTACTTCGGTTCTTCTGCCTGCTCTGCTCCGGGCTCTAGCTCTGGTGAATTCTCTCACCCTCCCGCACTTCTACTGTACCCAGTGCTTGCATAAATAAATAAATAAATAAATAAATAAATAAATAAATAAATAAATAAATAAATAAATAGATCTTTAATAAATAAATAAATAACCAAACAAATAAATAAATAAAGGAAGGACTAGTGTCAAAATAAGGGGGGGGAGGTGTGCAATTTTATGGGGAATATAACCAAAATGAAAATGCATACATTGTGCAAAGATGAAAAAAGATGTAAGAATTATATAAAATAAAATATTTAAATTAAAAATAAATCTTAACCCGCTCTCCGCGCCCAGGAGAGCGGGATAAAGCAGCCCCCAGCAGCCTGCGCGTCCGCTGGTATTAACGTGTAGGCATGCTCTGTAGCGCTTACCTGCGAGTTTAGCTGGAATTAAGGGATTCGGGGGACCATTTAACTTAACGACTGCTAGTTTTGAAATGTCTTTGTAAGTAGGGTTGGCACAGATGCAACAATATGGAAGACTAGGAGATGGGGTCACGCTTATCTGTGTTCCTATGGAAACTATTTGAATATTTGTTTTATATGGATTTTTATTCACTTCACACATGCTACTAAGAATGCCCCTCAGCTGCTGAGCAAGCGTTTGTAGCTTGCGCATTGGCAGAATGGGCCAAATGCCAAGTGTTGTGACCCGTTTTAAAAATAAAGTATCTTGAAATAATTAGGGAAAAAAAAAAATCTTAAAAAAAAAAAAAAGCATAATGCCATGGCAGAACTACTACTAAATTAGCTAATTTAGACACACAAGTCAATCTTACATTTTTTTTTGGGGGGGGAAATGTTTTTAATTGAGGTAATATTGGCTTACATTGCTATTTTGGTTTAAGAGGCATAGGACCTACCACCAAAGTACCTACAGTGTTTTGCCACGGCTAGGAATTTGGATGTTACCTTAAAAGAAATGTGAAGCAAATGAAGGATTTTAAGCAGAGTAACTGCATGGTCAGATCTGTGTTTTAGAAAACACAATGGAAGTAGTCAGGAGAACACATTGGAGTTGAACTCCCTCCCCCACAGCCTCAGTTCTACAGTCAGCTTTCTAGGGCTCTTGTTAGTTGGTTTTATCTGACCCTTTGTTTGGTATCTCTATTTCACTTGCAAGTAACACATCTTAAGGGGTAAAAATTCTGACAGAAGAAAGGCAAATATAAAATTCCTGGAATTTCTAAAAATGAATTTATTATTTCTCAATTCAAAATTGATTTATAGAGTGTAAAGTAGACATTAAACAAAAGATCTGGACAAAAGATAGCCCATTCTTCTGCTTTAAGCAGATCACTCATTTCTTTTTTTTTTAATTTAAATTTTATTTTTATATTCCCCATACAATTACAACCCCCTTATTTTGACCCCAAGCCCTCCTCCCCTCCCCCTCCCCATAGAGTGTCTCTGGTTCATAGTTGTTTGTTGATTTTGGTATTTTCTTTCTTATAGTTATTCTTTTTCCTGGTCCCTTATTTAAGTTTTCTAGATTCCTGCTATGAGAGAGACAATCCGGTCTTTTTTTTTTTTTTTCTTTTTCTTTCTGGCTTATTTCGCTGAGCATGATCCCTTCCAGCTCCATTAATGTTGCTGTAAATGGCATGTGTTTTACCTTTTTTGAATGCTGAGTAATATTCCATGGTGTATATGTACCACATCTTCTTAATCCAGTCATCTATTTTTGGGCATTTGGGTTGTTTCCAAAGCTTAGCTATTGTAAATAGTGCTGCTATAAACATAGGGGTGCAGGTGCTCTTTGGAATTGATGTTTCTGTGTCCTTTGGGTAAATACCTAGGAATGGAATTGCTGGATCATATGGAAGCTCTCATTTCTAACCTACCTTAAAAATGAGCGTCTAGCTTAAAATAATACTAACAGAAAGAATTCCATAACCTCCCTTCATAATATAACCTGTTACACTTTTTCATGATATATCACATTCTATTAATTTTTTAGATGCAATAACATCTAGTATTTTTAATAAGTGAAAAAAACAGCAGGATGTTAAATTTTGAATAGGAGACTATCACTACCCAAGAAATGAAACAATCTTATTCAAAAGAAGACTAAAATTGCAAATGAGTCTAAAGTTGAGGAGTTTAATAGGTTGTTATAATACCCACAGGAGAAGTGAAAAATTAGAAATCATTTTGTACATGTAGGAGGAAGACTAATTCTTATAACCTAAATTTCCATTTACTACTAAAAGTCACCAGCCTAAAATAAAAGTGATGACATACATTCCTATATATTCATGAACAGCTGCCCCATCTGTGTGTAAATGTGCCTAAAAGAGGAGTGCAAATGAGTGGGATGCAAGAATGTAAGGTAAATGGTAAAAGAATAAAATAAAGTTAAGCATGAGAGAGGTTGTGGCTGAACAGACAATGACAATGTTCCAGGAATAACTTAATTTTCTGCATCTACCAAAAAACCCACAAAACACAATTGCTTTGTGGTTTAGTTTTCTCTTCAAAAATTTTTGTTTTCAGCATTAAATCATTTATTTGTAAATTTGAAGTAAAGGCAATTTAAACTCATAATTTAGACATTATTTCCTCAGGAAGATGGCAGGGCACGTGGGTAACTATTTTATTTACCTCATACGTGCAGTTGTGTAGTCTAAACACACAATTATGAGTAAATACTACACATAATGAGCAGCACAATAAAATCTAGAGTGACAAGGTGATATAGTAGAAAGAAATGGACTTTGAGGTCAGAAAGATTTGGGTGAGAAGCCCATTTCAAACCATGCCTGGCCATTTGCCCAAATTAAACTCAATATTTCTTCATATAACTAGTACAGATAATACTTTCTAAGAAAATTTGTTATGAAAATTGAATGGGTTACTATATGTGAAAGCAATTAGTCCAAAGTTAGAAACTTGGTAAATTAAAGTTCCCCTCCTTTTTCTTTCTCCCCCCCTTCTCTCCTCATCCTTTATTCTCTAGCTACTCTTTTTGGTACAGATGAGATCAAAACTTCAGATCAAGAAAATAGCCACAAATAAAATAACAAGTGCCCATATCCTTTTTTAAGTTGACACTCTAAGAATCCTGAGTCAAAAAGACTGATGTCTTTTCCTTATTTTTTTCTCTTAGTCAAAGACTGCCTACCTATCCAGTTAGCAGAGACCAACACCTAAAAATCACCCCTGCATTCACTCGATCTCTCTGACCAATTTACTGATTTTATCTCCTTAGTATATGCTGATTCATCCTAAGATATTTTTGCTTAAACTACTGGAAAAAATCTATTAATCATTTCTTTGTTTCCAAAAGAGGTTGATTCCAATGTGTTCTCCTGGCTACTTCCAGAGTGATTTCTAAAACACAGATCTGACCATTCAATTACTCTGCTTAAAATCCTTCAATTGCTTCACATTTCTTTCAAGATAACATCCAAATTCCTAACCGTGGCAAAACACAGTTCTTTTTCATCCGCATTCACTAACCAGTGCCCATTCACATGCTAAGCTCCAGCCATAATAAATTACTTACAGTTCTCCAAACAAGGCTTGGCCTCTTTCAAAGTCATCATGAAATATGTTCTACCCTCTGCCTACAAAGATCTTTCTTTATTAGCCTCTGGTTAAAGTCTGCTGGCTCAGGAGTTAGCCTTTTCAGGGAAGCCGGCATTTTTTCTTACAATTCCCATCAGCACCCTGTGATTATCTATTAATGTACTCATCAAATCTTATAGGAATTTTCTATTTCCTTAATAGCAGAAGTATCTTACTTGTTTAAATAGTATCCCTGCATTCTAATACAGTGCCTGTTACATATATGGCATATTCTAAATATGTAGAAATAGAAGATAAAATAGATTCTCATCATAGCAGATGATATTTACTAGGTACAATATAGTCTTCACAGGTGCTGTAAGAGACTGCAGATGTTGACAGGCTTACTTTGCATTGACCAAGGAACCACTCTGTCATCTTCCCTTAAAGGAAGACGTTCAACTTCTACCTAAATTACTCTAGTACAAGTTTATTCGCTCTTTGGCCAGCTATTTATTCTAGAACCTTCTGCTGACCAACAGGCTGGAAGTACAATTTGGGCCTATATCTGATCACTTTCAGCATTTCTACAAACCTACATCCATCAAAGCTTTAAATGACAACAACAGACCCTAACGTTTATCTCTGCCACTTTTCCTTAATTCTTCCAAACTCAATCAATTCATGCTACTGGATGGTAGCAACAATCTCTGGTTTCTAGCCATTCCTCTGTATTCCTAACTGCCCTGGTAAAAAATCACCTCATTTAGGAACCCCTGCAACAACTCCCATGACTCCGACCCCCTCTTTCCTCTAATCTTCCTATACAATTAAGCTAAATTTATATTTCTAAATTCATACTTGATTGTGGTCAGAATTGTTGAAGATTCTAAAGTTTAATTTCTGTGTCTGGCATTCAGGAGCCTCTACAACTTGAATTCAATCTTTTTTCAATCTCACCTGCCAACAATACTTCACTACAGAATCTTATGTAGGTTTACATTTCTTTGAAGATGAGATTTATGTTTCATTCAGCACCCAATGTAGATATTTGTTTACCTCAATTTTAAGTTACATATAAACAAATATTTCAATTAAAATTTACTCAACTAGTATTTTTTGACTAACATGCTATACAACAGTAAACAACATAGGTTCCAAATCCTGCCTCCACAAAAGAGGTAGAAAATAGACAAGCAAATTATTTACACTGGTGTGCAGTGACAACAAGATCTATCAAATTTTCACCAAATTTGTAAACAGGGTGTTAAACACAGCTTTTATTGAAAAAAAAAAAAAATTGCGTTTTCTATGCTATTAGAGTTACTTAAGATTACTGTTATCAGTATAGTGGAAATACTATATATGATGTCAGGCTATTGGGCATCTAGAGATGCACAACCTCTTCCTAATGTCATGTTAAATGACTTCACTTTGGCAGTCTGAAATCAGCTATGGTGAAAGTATTTACATTAAGGAATTTGGCAAAAACTACCAATCATAGTTTAATTTGTTGCTTTGTAATTGTCTAGGTCTAAGATATTGATGAGGAAAATGGTAACAATACAGATTTAACTAACAAGTATGTAGTGTCCATAATCATTATATTATCAATAGCACAAAAATTGGTATGTTCTTCCATGAAAACAATTATTCAATTCAGCAACGTCCTTCACATCATTGACAAGTAAAATTCTGACACTCATCTTAGTTGTTTCACTTTCATCTTGCTTATTAACAAAAACAAAAATACCACCCATCATTTATACTGAACAACATTTAGTGACAATATGGTACGTTAGAAGGTGGTAAATGCTAGGCAGAAAGAGAAGAACAGAATTAAGAGAGGGATGAAAAGTGCTAGAGGCAGGGATAAAATTTAAATTAAGAGAGTAATATTTGAGCAAAGAATTGAGGGAGATAAAAAAGTGAACCATCCAAGTAGGATAAGAATTCAAGGAAAAGAAAATAGTCAATACAAAGCTCCTGAGGGGTAGCTTGCTAAGAGTGTCTGACAGAAAGGAGGTCAGTGTGTCCATGCAAAATGAAGATAAGAGAGTAGGAGAGATGAGACCAGATAGGTTATACAAGGCAAGGTCATAGAGGGGGTGTAGGCCAAACACAGGGAGCCACTGAAAGGTTCTAACTAGAACTTTTTTTCCCCTTTGGCTGCTTGGGTTAAGAATGAATTAAAGGTGTATATGTACCACATCTTCTTGATCCAGTCATCTGTTTTTGGGCATTTGGGTTGTTTCCAAATCTTAGCTACTGTAAATAGTGCTGCTATAAACATAGGCGTGCAGGTGCTCTTTGGAATTGATGTTTCTGTGTCCTTTGGGTAAATACCTAGGAGTGGAACTGCTGGATCATATGGAAGCTCTATGTTTAGTAGGTCCAGAAATCTCCACACAGCTCTCCATAGTGGTTGGACCAGTTTGCACTCCCACCAACAGTGCAGGAGAGTTCCTTATACACCATGGAATATTACTCAGCATTCAAAAAAGATAAAACACATGCAACTTGCAGCAACATGGATGGCACTGAAAGGGATCATGCTCAGTGAAATAAGCCAGAAAGAAAAAGAAAAATACCGGATGGTCTCACTCATAGCAGGAATCTAGAAAACTTAAATAAGGGACCAGGAAAAAGAATAACTATAAGAAAGAAAATATCAAAATCAACAAATAACTATGAACCAGAGACACTCTATGGGGGGTGGGGGCGGGGAAAGGAGGGCTTGGGGTCAAAATAAGGGGGTTGTAATTGTATGGGGAATATAAAAATAAAATTTAAATTAGAAAAATAATAAAACTGGCAATATGCTTTAAATTAAAAAAAAAAATGAACTAAAGGGAGGGCCTTCCCGGTGGCGCAGTGGTTGAGCGCTGGGTTGCGAAGCTGCCCGCAGCCTCTGCAGCACCAGTTAGATCCCTGGCCGCTGGCGAGGGTCCCACATGGCACGCAGACTTCTCCTGCCACCCGCTGCTCCCCTCAGCAGTGTATCATCGGTCTGCCTGTACTGTTTCCCGCTCTGGCTCTGGTGAATTCTCTCACCCTCCTGCGCATCTGACTGTACCCAGTGCTTATATAAATCAATCAATCAATCAATCAATCTAAAAAAAAAAAGAATGAATTAAAGGGGATGATGAGAGAGAAAGGAGGGAGAGAATTAGGAGGTACCATAATAATCCAGCAGGTGATGGCAAACTGGATCCAAATGGTTAAAGGTAGAAGTGTTCCTGAATCTTGTTTCCATACCAGCTCAAGAAAATGCACTAATTACTGACATAATATCTGCTGAAATTATATTCAGACTATATAAATGGGAGAAATGTATATTAGATTCACTTACTGCTGGAATTAAAGACAGTTTTCTTTAACAAAGTCATAGCCCAACTGTTTAAAATACTAAGAATCTACAACATAAATCAAAAGATCAGCTGAGAGGCCTCCTCAGTGGCGCAGTGGTTGAGCGCTGGGTTGTGAAGCTGCCCACAGCCTCTGCAGCACCGGTTCGATCCCCGGTTGCTCTCCGGCCACCGGAGGAGGGTCCCACATGGCACGCAGACCTCTCCTGCCGCCCGCTGCTCCCTTCAGCAGTGTACTTCGGTCCTTCTGCCTGCTCTGCTCCCCGCTCTGGCTCTGGTGAATTCTCTCACCCTCACGCTTCTGACTGTACCCAGTGCTTGTATAAATACATAAATAAATCTTAAAAAAAAAAAAAAAAGATCAGCTGAATTTGATTTTTCATGGCAATTAACCTTATGCTTGATAAGATAGTTTCTTGAACACTGCCTAAGTATGTGAGTATATGGAAGACTGCATACACACTGTAATTTGTCCTATGCAAGCAAGACCAAAAGAAGAAAAGGAAGAAACAACAAACATTAGGCATTCACTGTGTGAATGGCATTATAGTAGGAGTTTTGCATGCAAGTTACAGATTCCTGTCCCTAACCACAGGAAACTCACTTTTTTTCTCTTTTTTAAAATTTTATTTTATATATTTTTACATCATTTTTCATTTTTGCACAATATATGCATTTTCATCTTGGTTATACCCCCCCATACAATTCCCACCCCCCTTATTTTGACTCTATTCTCCCCTGCCCTCCTGTAGTATGTCTCTGGTTTATAGGTGCTTGTTGATTTTGATTTTTACTTTATTATAATTAGTCCTTCTCCTGGTCCCTTATTTAGGTTTTCTAAATTCCTGCTATGAGTGAGACCATTCAGTATTTTTCTTTTTCTTTCTGGCTTATTTTGCTGAGCATGACCCCTTCCAGCTCCATCCATGTTGCTGCAAATTGCATGAGTTTATCTTTTTTGATTGCTGAGTAACATTCCATTGTGTATATGTACCACATCTTTTTTTTTTTTAAGATTTATTTATTTATTTATACAAGAATGGGGGTACAAGCCAGATTCGTGGGAGGGTGAGAGGATTCACCAGAGACAGAGCGGGGAACAGAACAGGTAGGTCTACTGAAATACACTGCTGAGGGGAGCAGCGGGCGCGACAGGAGAGGTCTGCCATGCCATGTTGGACACTCGCCAGCTGTCCGGGATCTAACCGGTGCTGCAGAGGCTGCGGACAGCTTCACAGCACTGCGCTCAACCGCCTGCACCACCAGGGGAGGCCCTATACCACATCTCTTGATATAGTCATCTATTTTTGGGCATTTGGGTTGTAGGAAACCCACTTTAAAGGGAAGAGGTAAATTAACTGCATTATCAGTTTCTAAATGCACCCCACAAAATAACATATACAAAGACTGGCAAAATAAAACTCCAAATAAAGCAAAGCTCTCCAAATGAACTCTGTTAAAAAATTAACTGGTACACATCATTTCATTTGTTATATTCACCAACTAAGGAAGTTAAAATTGCTAAAAGAATCTTCTTTTATAAACAGTTCAGTCATTTAAAGTGTACTATTACCATGCCTTTAAACCACCAAATATTCTCTGACAGAGAATAAGTAGCAATAATTGTATTTCAAATCGGAAATGGTCTTAGCTAGTGAAAAATATAACTAAAAGACCAAGAATTATTGGGAAAAATGTGCAGCACTGGATAATGGCAGGATATCAATGTGCTAGGTAGTCAGCTTTATGGTTCTTAAGTTGTGTTATTTTAATATAAAAAACTTTAATATAAAACAACTTTAATAAGAGTCATTGGCCAGTAACTCTATATGATACGAACCTATTTTTCTACAGTAGTTATTTACATTAGAAGGGATTACTCAAGTGGAATGTAAGTATTATATTTTAAAAGTATGGCTTAAGGATATGGGGAACTGTATTTAACACCCACCCAAAAAGACACCAATCTAACAAAAGAATTTCCCCTAATCTGTAAGGAGATGTGAATTTGTGAAAAATCAGTTACAAATGAAAAGACAAACCACAAACTGGAAGTGTAGATGCCACATATGTAAACAAAATATTAGTATTCTAATATTAAAAGAATTTCTAAAAATAAATATGCAAATCAAATATTGGCTTAAAGTGGATTATCAATAGAAAAATGAACAAAATATACAACACAGATTTTACAAAGTGACAGAAATGGCTAATGAACACATTAAAGAAAATGTTCAACTTCAGTAATCAGGAAAAAGCAAATCCAAACACTATATACCATTTTACATTTATCAGTTTACCAAATATTGGAAAATCAAACTACAATATATGGAGCAACATACGCTTAAAGGAGCATAAACTGGTGCAACCATTTTGAAAAGAATTTGGCATAATCTAAGAAAGCTTAAGACATTCATCCTCACAACTCAGCAATTCCATTTCTAACTATAGATGATAAACTCTTAGATAAGTGCACAAGATGTGCAAGATAAAGTCTGTGGCTTTGTTGTTTGTAGTAATAAAATAACAATAAACAGTAGATTCTAATTAGGCATCAACAAAGGAAATAGAATATTCACACTTTAGAATAACATGCAGAAGAAAAAATGGTCTACAGCAAGCTATATAACTATCAACATGAGTGAAATCTCATAATCATAATGCTAGAGGAGGAAAACAAATTGCAGAAGAATACAATATATTATGATTTCTTTATAAAAATACTAACAGTTAACACTTGGAGAATTCTACGTGTGCACAGGCACTGTGTACTCATTTAATCATTGACTCATTTAATAACATCTGCTCTACCAGATAGATACTATTTTTAATATCTATTTCATAGATGAGGAGACAGGCAGAGAGAGAAGTAATCTGCCCAAAAATCAAAACCACTTAGCACCAGCACCTGTCCCCTAACATTACACTGCCTCTCAAAAATATGCAAAACCAAAGAAGATAACATTTAGGAATATGCATATAATTAGCAAAAATATTATTAAAAACTCAAGAGAATGATCAGTATAATTTAAGGGCAGGCTTATTTCTGAGAGAAAAGGGGGACATAATTGGGAAAGGTTCATATGGAGACTTCAAAAGTTTTAGTACTGTTTTAATTATTAAGCTTAGTAGTAGAAACTTAAGTTTTCATTTCATTATGCTTTATAACCTACATGTTACATATATTCTTTTGTAAGTATCAATTATTTTATAACTTAATTAGGTACAAAGTTAACTCACCTAAAATCCCTCTGGAACTGAGGATTAAGAGATAGGGAGTGAGAGGGGGCGGAGCAACATGGCGGCGAGGAGACGCTGTGAGTAAGATCTCCCATTAAAAAAAGTGAATAGGGAGGAGCGGCAGTCCGGGTGAGAACTGGGACACGGAAGAAACGGTGACGCCAGCGAACTGCCCGAAGAAGAAAGTGGCCATAAAAGAGGACTAGAAGGGAGGGAAGCGCAGAACCCTGCTCCCCTCCCCCGCCCACAGAGGCGGCACTCTCCGACCAGCAGAGAGGAGGAAACAACAAACCAAAAACCAACAAGAACAAACAACGCAGCAAGCGGGACTGTGAGCGGAAAGGAACTATTGCAGCCACCACACCCCGTGAACGGGAGCTGAGGCGAACCCTGCAGGATCCGCTGCGGCGGTGAGCGAACGTTCGGGCGCCATTAGAGAAGAACAAAGACCCCGGAGACGCACACAGCCCGGGCTGCCGGTAAGCCTGCGCGGGAAACGCGGCGCGCTTGGCGCGCTTGAAAAGCAAGTGCAGACCGGATCGCGGCTGCCCAGGTCCCCGCGCTGCGACCTAGGCTTGCGGGAGACGACCTAGGCTTGCGGGGACGCACGGAGGTCCTCACTGAGGTGAAGGTCCCTCCCTGAGTAAGCAGGAACCAGGCGCCCAGGCACGGGAGCTGTGCAAAAGGCGCCATTCCCGCGCCACTGAACTGGGCTACAGCCCGCGTCCTGGACCTGAGGGCTTTGAACTGAGACCCGGGGCACGAAAATTCGGGGCGTGGTTTCTCCACGACGGTGGGCACAAGGCAGGCACAGCACCCAAAGCTGTTGAGGTGTACCCTACCATTCCGCTCTGTTCTCTGTCCCACGGGGTGGGGAGGCGAAAAACAGCCCCCCAAGGACAATAGGAGATCTCTGGCGCCACTAGCGACCAGGAAAAAAAAATCACTAACACCCTATAAAACAGGACATTTTTAAGTCTGCTTGAAAAGGGCAGAAGTTTTCTGGAGGACCCAGTGGCAAGCCGGGAAGTTATTCCACGCCAGGCCCCTCCGACCAGCAGTCTGAGCCACAGAGGGAGCAGGCACCCACGTCCGGGGCAGACCGGGTGCGCAGAAGAGTGTGCCTGAAACCGGAGGCGCAGGGACTGCATCCTGCTTCGCCATTTGAGAACAGGGACATTTCTTCAGTAAAAACTGCCTAAAACCAGCAGAAAGCTCCCCCAGAAGACAGAGATGGCTCCTGGAAGAGCCAGAGGGGAGCGGAGAAGTTCACCCAAGATGTCAGTCAGTCCGAGCAACACAGTGTCCCAACGCATACGACAAATTAGAAAACAGACAGTAGGGAGTAGAAGAACCACACGCAACCTAAAAACTCCTCAGGAAAGAAGCACACCACAAAAAGAAAACCACTCCCAGATTGCAACGACAGCAACTTGGAAGAACTTCTGAGCCTTCCAGAAAGAGAATTTAAAATTGCCATGATTAAAAAGTGATAGATCAGAAGAAGGAAATTGAGTCCCTAAAGAGGAAGTAAGAGAAATGCAGGAGATCAAAGAATTAATGGAGGAACTAAAGAACTCTGGGAAAAGCAATGAAAGCAGAATAGATGAAATGGAAGAACGAATAAGTAATCTTGAAGACACAGAAATAAAAAGAACCAAAACAGAAAGGAAAGAGAAGTACGAAGGAAAAAGAATGAAGAAAGACTTCGGGAACTATCTGACTCCATGAGGAAAGGAAATATAAGAGTTATAGGAATTCCAGAAGGAGAGGAGGAGAGATGTAGGAACAGAGAAAATATTCATGGATATAATTGAAGAGAACTTCCCAAATGAGAAGAAGGAGCTGAAAATTGATATACAAGAAGCAAGAAGAACACCAAACTTCCACGACGAAAGGAAAAACACAGCAAAACACATAATAGTAAAGCTCCCAAGAATCAGGACAAGGAAAAAATAATGAAGCTGACAAGAGGGAAGAAACAGATAACATTCAAAGGAAAACCAATCAGGCTGACATCAGATTTCTCTGAAGAAACACTACGGGCAAGGAGAGAGTGGAGGGACATAGTCAACAGACTCCAAGAAAACAGATGCCAACCAAGAATACTCTATCCCGCAAAGCTCTCTTTCCTCCATGAAGAAAGAATATGGACCTTCCCAGACAAAGAGAAACTCCGGAATTTCATTGCGACTAAACCCCCACTCCAAAAAATACTACAAGGAATCCTAAAGCCAGAACCTCAGAGGGACGAATAACAACGAAAGAAGACCAAAAAAAAAAAAAGTTATTAAAAGAATAAATAATAAAATCAAAGGAAAGACAAACATAATGGCAAATACAGATGCTAACATATCAATATTAACTCTAAATGTAAATGGACTAAACTCTTCATATAAAAGACAACAGAGTTGCAGCCTGGATTAAGAAACAACCCAACCTTTTGCTGTCTCTAGGAAACACATTTAGTTACAAAAGATAAAAATAGGCTCAAAGTCAAAGGATGGAAAACAATCCTACAAGCAAATGGGCCAAAAAAGAAAGCAGGAACAGCTATACTTATATCAGATAAAAGACTTCAAACTCAAAAAAATAAAAAGAGACCCCAATGGTCACTACATTATGATTAAAGGGACAATACTTCAAGAAGAAATAACACTCATTAACATATACTCACCAAACGAAAGAGCACCAAAATATATCAGACAACTGTTGTCCTCTCTGAAAACAGACATCAGAGAAAACACATATGTAGTGGGAGACTTCAACACACCACTATCAACAATGGATAGATCAACAAGACAAAAAATAAGTAAAGAAACTAAAGCTCTAAATAAGGACCTAGAGCATTTGGGCTTAACAGACATCTATAGAACACTAAACCAAAAAAAGGAGTACACATTTTTCTCAAGCGCACACGGATCATTCTCCAGGATCGATCACATACTGGGGCGCAAGACAAACATCAACAGATACACCAAGATTGAAATCATACCAACCATCTTTTCTGACCACGAAGGCATCAAACTAGAAATAATCGTAAAAGAAGGCAAGGAACTATCCTACCTCATGGAGATTAAAAGCCACACTACTGGAAGACCACTGGACTAACGAGGAGATCAAAGAAGAAATTAAAAAATTCTTGAATTGAATGACAAGGAGGACACCAATATCCTAAATGTATGGGATGCAGCAAAAGCAGTAATAAGGAAATATATAGCAATAGAAGCTCACATCAAAAAACAAGAAAGAACTCAAAGAAACAACCTAATCTCGAAGCTCAAAGATCTAGAAAAAGAACAACAAAAAACCCCAGAACCAGTAGAAGAAAAGAAATAATAAAAACCAAAGCAGAAATAAATGAAATTGAAACTAAAAAAACAATCCAAAAGATCAATGAAACCAAGAGCTGGTTCTTTGAAAAAATAAATAAAATAGACAAACCTAGCCAGCTCACAAAGGAAAAAAGGAGAAAGCACAAATACACAGAATCATAAATGAAAGAGGAGAAATCACAACGGACACAGCAGAAATCAAAAGAATAATCAGTAACTACTATGAACAGTTATATGGAAACAAGTTCAACAATCTAGAGGAGATGGACAAATTCCTACAACTCTACAATCACAAAGCTAGATAAAGAAGAAATAGAACACCTAAACAGACCAATTACAAGCAGCGAAATTGAAATGGTAATTAAAAACCTCCCAAAAACAAAAGCCCAGGACCTGATGGATTTACAAATGAATTCTACCAAACATTCAGAGACGAATTAGTGCCTATCCTTCACAAACTCTTCAAAAAATTGAGAAGGAAGGGACAACAAACACGTTCTATGAAGCCAATATTACACTAATTAAAACCGAATAAGGACAACACAAAAAAGGAAAACTATAGGCCAATCTCCTAATGAACACTGATGCAAAAATCCTCAATAAAATTTTAGCTATCAGAATCAACAATGTATCCATAAGATAATTCACCACGACCAAGTTGGATTCATTCCAGGGGCACAAGGATGGTTTAACATCCGAAAATCAATCAACGTTATCCAACACATCAACAAAAAGAAATATAAAAACCATATGATAATATCAAGATGCTGAGAAAGCTTTCGACAAAGTGCAACACCCATTCATGATAAAAGCCCTTGAAATTCTTGGGATACAAGGAACATACCTCAACATCATAAAGGCCATCTATGACAAGCCAACAGCGTATCATTCTCAATGGTGAAAAGCTGAAAGCAATTCCATTAGATCTGGAACAAGACAAGGATGTCCACTCTCACCACTGCTTTTCAATATAATACTGGAAGTCCTAGCCAGAGCAATAAGACAAGAGAAAGACATCCAAGGAATCCAAATAGGAAAAGAAGAAGTCAAACTATCACTATTTGCAGATGATATGATAATATACATAGAGAACCCCAAAATCTCCACAGAAAAACTAATTCAACTCATCAATCAATTCAGTAAAGTGGCAGGATACAAAATCAACACGCAAAAGTCAGTAGCCTTCCTATACACAAACAATAAATCTGAAGAAGAAGAAATCAAAAAAACCACCCTTTTATTATCGAAACAAAAAAAATCAAATATTTGGGAATAAATCTAACAAAAGAGGTAAAGGACCTATACAAAGAAAACTATAAAACACTGTTAAAAGAAATAGAGAAGACACAAAAGAAATGGAAAGAACATCCCCTGCTCATGGATTGAAAGAAAAATTATTAAAATGGCCATCCTACCAAAAGCAATATACAGATTCAATGCTATTCCAATCAAAATCTCAATGGCATTCTTCAAAGAAATAGAACAATTATTGATGAAATTCATATGGAATCACCAAAACCCGAATAGCCAAAGCTCTCCTGAAAAAAAAGAAGAAATGGAGGCATCACACTCCCAGACTTCAAACTATACTACAAAGCCATAATCATCAAAACTGCATGGTATTGGAACAAGAACAGACATACAGACCAATGGAATCGAATAGAAAATCCAGAAATAAACCCACAGATTTATGGTCAACTAATCTTTGACAAAGGAGCAAAGACTATGCATTGGAGCAAAGAAAGTTTGTTCAATAAATGGTGCTGGGAAAACTGGGTCGCTACATGCAAAAGAATGAAGCTTGACCACTACCTCACACCATACACAAAAATCAACTCAAAATGGATTAAAGAATTAGACATAAGACCTGAAACCATAAAATACATAGAAGGAAATATAGGCGAAACACTACGGGATTTGCACATCAAAGACATCTTTACAGACACATCACCCAAAGCAGTGATAGTGAAGAGAAAGATAAACAGCTGGGACTACATCAAATTAAAGAGCTTCTGCACAGCAAAAGAGACAATAACAAAAACAAAGAGAAACCCCACCAACTGGGAGAACATTTTTGCACACATAATGATTAAAGGACTGATCACAAAAATCTGCAAAGAGCTGATGAGACTCAGCAACAACAAAGAAAATAATCCAGTCAAAAAATGGGCAGAAGAGCTAAAAAGAAACTTCTCTGAAAGGAAATGAAATGGCCAACAGACATATGAAAAAATGTTCAACATCACTTGTCATCAGGGAAATGCAAATCAAAACTACCATGAGATACCATCTCACACCAGTGAGAATGGCACATATTAAAAAAACTAGCAACAACAAATGTTGGCGAGGATGTGGAGAAAAAGGAACTCTTGTGCACTGTTGGTGGGAGTGCAAACTGGTCCAACCACTATGGAGAGCTGTGTGGAGATTTCTGGACCTACTAAACATAGAGCTTCCATATGATCCAGCAATTCCACTCCTAGGTATTTACCCAAAGGACAGAGAAACATCAATTCCAAAGAGCACCTGCACTCCTATGTTTATAGCAGCACTGTTTACAATAGCTAAGCTTTGGAAACACCCAAATGCCAAAAATAGATGACTGGATCAAGAAGATTGTGTACATATATACCATGGAATATTACTCAGCATTCAAAAAAATAAACACATGCAATTTGCAGCAACATGGATGGGCTGGAAGGGATCATGCTCAGCGAAATAAGCCAAAAAGAAAAAGAAAAATACCGGATGGTCTCACTCATAGCAGGAATCTAGAAAACTTAAATAGGGACCAGGAAAATGAATATAAGAAAGTGAAAATCAAAATCAACAAAAAAACTATGAACCAGAGACACTTTTGGGGGGTGGGGGGCGGGAGGGGAAGGATTGGGGTCAGAATGGGGCGTTTGCAATTGTATGGGGGAATATAAAAATAAAATTAATATTTAAAAAAAAAATAAAATAAATAAATTCACATTTAAAAAAAAAAAAAAAAAAAAGAGATAGGGAGTGTAGAAATAAAAACACATCCCGATCCATAACTATGAGACATCTAACAAAGGGTAAGGAAAATACATCATATTTAGTTATAAAATTTAAATCTCCTTTTTACTTATATGAATAAAGTTATCAAAATTCTGTCTAGTCAAATCTGGAATGAATGAGGGGTTTCTGAAGGGTCATTTGAGAGTTATACCTTCTAGGGAAATGGAGACTTTTCTTTCTAGAATTCTTTCCCCTTTTAATTATGCTTGTTTGATTTTCTTTGTCCTGTTATCACAACTACAACTGTAGGCCCCTCTCTTGTTAAATTATAAGGAAGACTGGACAAACAGGAGTAAGCTTCAGAAAATTCACTATGAGATAAAACAAAACTACAGCACAAACTTGATACATAGGAGATATATACAAGACACACTCATGAAACTGGACACTGACACTGAGGAATTTTTCCCTTAGAAGAAAAAAAGTTAGCCACATCGGTAAAATTACTTCAATTTTCACAACAGTATTATTTGGTTCCAAGTGTAAGAGATGAACTAAAATATGAAACGATGGGTGCCAATTTCAATATCTGGGGGAAAACAGCAAACCCATAAATTTGCTTAGTTTAGCTAAGCTTTTTTTTTTCCAGGAGAATCTAATATCACAGGGTTAAGTTCCAAACATAGCACAAAAAGTAAAAATCACATAAATTCACCATTACATTGGGAATATCTTAAATCATCCATAAAGTACAGAACTTCACTACTGCAATAAATCCAACAGAGCCAGATTTCCTTTTCTAGTATGGGACAGTTTGCTGTTTTCAGCCGAACACAGTTGAAGTAGCTGGCTTATGTTCAGGGCTACGTTGTGAGAAAAGTATCTATCTGGCAGAAGAACCACATGACATGCTCAAACTATGGGAAGCACAAAAATACCGTACAGTGGAAATTCAGTAGAACAGCAGAGAGAATCTAAATTTAATTGTAATTGTTTTAAACTCTCACTTTTACTGTTCTCTGAACAAACATGGCTGAATGTGAATATATAAAATTCCACGATACTCTTCATCACACTTATATTCCAGAATTCTACTGGGAAAGTTATAAGAAAAAAAAAATGTACAGATTGCCTATTACCCCCCCCCAAGAAAACTGTTCATTCATTAAAATTTATGCTACAAATGCCATATTAAATCATTGGAGTATGGTACCACAAGCATAAAATATTTCTCTTTTGATTTTTTAAATTACTACTGTTTCTTATGATGTGGAATTTGCTTTCAAGATTTAGAGTGAAGGGAAATAACCTTTTATTTGATCAAGTGAAAAAAAATATAAGGAATCCTAAACTCTCAGTAGGCCAAAGGATTTAGAAGTAGGTCATCCAATCAAACCCCTACTCTATTAATGAATCCTAAGAATTCTGGATTACATTAAATACTGGTCTAACTGGCATAATTTGCCTAACAGGAAACAATTTGTAATTTATTAGGTTGTATCACTGGTTCAGTGTTCCACCTAAGAACTGGGCAAAACAAAACAAAAAACAATACAGCAATGGAGTACGGTTTTTTGACAGATGGTGAAATAAAAATGTCCAATGCTTAACTTACATTGTCATTTTAAAAGTTCATAGTTTTGTGATAAAAACTAATTTATAAACAGATTCGTGGAAGGATAGAGAGAACAAAGGATTGATTTTTTTTTAAAACCTATTTCTCAAAAGAAACATTCATCCAGCTCCTATATAAACCTAGGTGTCAATAAATTTGAAATTTGTTATATTTCAGTTCAATTTTTTTAATTAATAGGCTACATGTTAGGATATCCTGAATAGTCTATTTTCTTATTTCAGAAAACTGCCATTTATAGAATTTTCGAAGAAAAAAATTTAAGAACAGATTATTCTAATTTTTTAATAACTAAAACTTTTCAGCTGTCAGATAAGAGATTTAAAAACAACAAATTAAGTCCTGGTTATCACCATCACAGTTTGAGTGTGGAAGCTCTCTACACTCCTCAGCCCCATTACCACTGAGACAACGTGGTCTTCACCAGGGACTAGTACCTCATAATCAATCTCTTCAGATTCAGCAATGGCCTAAGATAAAGCAGAAATCTGAATGTGTATGTGCCCTTTCTTCAACTTTCATCAGAATCTCAAAGGATTATCTAACTACCAAAAATTCAGGAACCACTGATTTTAAACAATGTTCTACGATCCTTATCTATTATGTGATTTTATAGATATGTTTTACTAATTTTCACCTTTCCACTCATCCAAAAAATTCTTTCTTTTGTTTTGATGCATGTGTTCTTTATTCATGCCTTAAATATAATAATGGAAAATTAGAACTTCATAAAATAAAAAAGACCTTGTCTACTCAAACACTCAAAGGTGGTTTCAAAAGCTGAATCTGTATTCGAGATTTTTTTTTTTAAAAAGCCCTCTATTGAGAGCTTTTTTCTTTCATTTATAGAACCAATTTTATGTTTTAGTTAATCACTTGCCTTTCAATTGAGAAAATAATGGGCAAACTCAATTTTAATTTAACTATTCTTACCTTTTAAAGCATGTTAAACTTATATAAAAATACATATACATGACCACTCCTAAACCCATATAGACAGACTGACTTCATCAGGATAGTTCCTTCAAGAATTAAACCTTTACTTATAGACCAAAGTGATTTTGCTCTGATTTAGTAAGGACAGATTTAGTAAGGAACATCTTGATGAAAAAGGGCAGAATTGCTGAGAATGCTAGCCTACTTTTTACACTGATTTTCTTCCTCAAGCATCTGTCAAGTGTGGGATGAGGAAAAGGTGCTGGAATCTGGAGAGGCAGACTAGAATAAAAATATATTTGGTTCCAAGAATTTAAAAGAGACAGAAATGCCACTGGAAAAGTTATACAAATAAGGTTAAAAACAGCTTTGCTCCCTTTACTGACAACTTTGTCTATTTTATAACCCTCTCTGATCTGACTCCTTTCTTTCCCTCAAAACGCTCTTTCCTTATTCAAGCTATGAACAAAAACTTGTAAATATACCTTAAATCTTTCCACTGCTCTTCATTTCTACCATCAGAAGACCCGTGGTCTAAGACAACTTTGTCGTCTGCTTAAATGGGTATAAGACATCAACTAATATTTATTTCAGTTTCCTCTATTGTTTCCATATGATCAACTAAGAACAAAGTAGTCAGTGGAATCTTTAAAAACATTAGGAGGATCAATGGCACTGCTCAATAACTCCATGACTTTCCACTGTATCTTGAAATTAAATCCCATCTTAGTATTCAGGGAGTCTATATTGCATAATAATTCATATTGCCCAAGTAGTGGTGCTTGAACAGTGATCGCATATCACAAATGTTTAGAAATATTAGCAAATGATGGTAGAGCCTCTGCCATTTCTCTTTACTGTGAGATTACACTCTTTACCTGGAGAGCGAACTATGAATCTTTCAGTAACTACACCATCTTTCCCACTTTGAGCCTGCTGCTTCCTCCTGCCTGAAATGCTTTTCTCTCAGACCTTCAAGTATTTTAGTCTTTCAGTCTCCCACTTATACTGCCAGAATCAGCCTAAATATCATCTCATTGATGAGGCCTTCTTTCTAAATTATCTATAACTCTTTATCGTGCTGCTTTTTTCATTTCAGTTATCTTTGTCATCAGTTATTTTCTTCATTGTGCTTTATATTCTGTAATCACTTTTTGTTTCATTGGCTAAACTTTCTTAAATATCATTGGATGATGACTAAGCATACATCCAATAAATTTTCTAACTTTCTTAATGTAGGAAACATTGGATTCTGTTCTTCATTTCCAAAATAACCTTAACTAATGTAAGTACTGATCTCCTCTCACCAAGAAGCTAACAAGTTGGTCAATATCATAAATATGTCACAGGCCATTAGATGATTCATTATACCTACACTCTTCCCTTAATTGTTAATTAAATAAAACTTGTATCCAACAAAGTATCATATTAGGTGCTAGAGGAAAAGGAGACAGGGAGAAAATAAAGATTATTTCCTCTCCTAAGGACTTAAATGATATAAACATAGGGGGAGAGACAAAAAGGGAGTATTCCAGGGGCCTCTCTGGTGGCACAGGCAGTTGAGCGCAGCTCTGTGAAGCTGTCCGCAGTCTCTGGTTCGATCCCCACCGGCGGCGGAGCAACCAGCATGGCACCACAGACCACTGCTCCCCTTAGCAGTGTATTTCAGTCAGTCTGCCTGTTCTGTCTCTGGTGAATCCTCTCACCCTCCCACACCTCTGGCCTGTACCCTGGTTCTTGTATAAATAAATAAATCTTTAAAAAACAAAAAGGGAGTATTTCAATAAGGGGCTGGGGTGGGAGAGTCATAGTATATATGAAAAAAATATATATTTTATCAAAGCTAAGATATTCTCAACTGTAAGATACTATCAATTGCAAAATATTCTCAATTGTAAGCACCATTATTTTATGTTCAACTTAGAAAAAGTGCTGCAAAATTAACTGCTAATTAACAATTGCTCATTAATTGTGATGTCATCAATAATAAGATGCATCCCAATACAAGAAATGCTCCCCAGTTTCAGAGATGTTAAAGGATGAAGTGAAGAGGAAGAGGAGGAGAGACAGAAAAGAATCAGGAGGTGGAGGGGCAGGGAGAGAAAAATCATCATTTTAATAACACAAAATCAATTTCCCAGGAACCTCACTAAGTTGCAATGATTATTCATTAAAGTTTTTTATCAGGAAGAAAGAGAAAGTCACTAAAAAGACTGTTCTCAAGTAAAACTTGCTTTCTTAGTCTTTTCATTTGCCTTGTGTATGTATACATATCACTTTATTTTTAGCTTTTTTGAATTACTTCGTATTCAGCACATAGTTTGTACCTAGCACATAGTTTGGTTTCACTTTTTTTTTTTTTTTTCAATTTGTGATCCAAATTGAAAATCTTTTTTTTTTTAAAGGTGAGTTAAATATAAGAAAAAAAAAAACTTCAAAAATCCTAATTGACTTGTGGATCACAGGCCATGTCTCAAAGAAGCAAGCATAACTGAAAACCATGATAGCAAATTAAAAAAACTTAAACATGTAAGTATAATGAAAACACTCCATATGAAAACTCATGACTTACAAACATGTAGCTTTAAATGCTTGTGTTAGAAAATAACATTAATAATAGTGAGTTAAACATCTATCTGAAGGAATCAGAAAAAAAATACTACTTCAATTAACACAGTAGGCTAGATTATCTAATTCACTGAAAACAACTAAAAGTGATGGATAAAATTTTACTTAAAAAAATTAACATTGAAGAGTCGACAAATTGTACAGAAATAACCAGAATAACATGATTGAGAAAACAGAAACTCAGAGCGATAAAGGGAACAATCAAACTGGTTTTGCCCTATTGACATCTGCCTAACTCAAAGTTGAACTTGAATTTTGATGATCTCTTGAGAGATAACACAAGTCAGAGGTTAAAACCCACTCAACACCAACAACACCAACAAACAGTGACCCATTCTCCATAAGCCTGGGATCCCTAGTTTCAGAAAAAGAGTGAACTTTTTTTTTCAGATAAATAGTGAACCAGAAATAAATCCAGTCTACCCATTCCATCTTATCCTCAAAGAGAACAAGTTTGTCTTTCTGTTGCAGAAGAAAACAAGGATCCTAATAGGTTATAAAGTTAAGTTGGCTCCCACACATATTTGCAACCCAAATTTATCCTATTTGGGCAGTTTAAAACCTCAAGGGACGAATTTGCTCACCAAACTATAGAATTTTGAGGCATCTTTGAAAAAAGGTTAATGTTCTTAAAGCAATGCATTTCCTTCTTGGGCCACAAAAATTAACTCACAAATATTTTTTCTGTAAGCATTCTCATGGTCAAAATATCACACAGGATAAATAAAAAGAAATCTACACCTAGGTATGGTCTACAAAATGTCAAAAAATTAAAAAAAAACAACAACCCAAAGAGGTCAAAAGTAGCCAGAAGCAAGAAAGACAGAGTCATTCAAATGAACAATGGGGCAGTTGATTTAACAACAGCAACAATGGAAACCAGAACAGAGTAGATTTATTTCTTCCAATGGTTTGGAAAAAACTGTCAAACCATAATTTTATACCTAATGAACTATCTATCAAGAATGAGGGTGATAAAGACACTTTCAGACAAAAAGCAGAGTTTACTGTCAAAAACTTCCTTAAAGAAAATCCGAATGAAAAAATATTCAGAAAGAATGTGATCCAGATGGAGGGCCTCCCTGGTAGTGCAAGGGGTTAAGACCCAACCTATGAAGCTATGTGCAGCCACTGCAGCACAAGTTTGATCCCCAGCCAGGGAACTACCCACATGGCGCAGCAGACCTCTCCTGTCTTGCCTGCTGCTCCCCTCAGCAGTGTATTTCAGTAAATCTGCCTGTTCTGTTCCCCGCTCTGTCTCTGGTGAATCCCCTCACCCCCACACCTCTGGCCTGTACCCCAGTTCTTGTATGCATAAATAAATAAATCTTTGAGAAAAAAAAGTGTGATCCAGATGGAAAAATCTGAAAACCCTAGAGGAATCACAAAGTTGGAATTAACATCAAATTCATAGTTCACTGTCACTATTTTCTGCCACAAAGACTGAAGAGAGAAGAGTAGGAAATAAGTTAACAGCAAGAGGCAGAAATGGACCCACAATAGAAAAAGGAGTAAGGTCCTAGTAGCATTCTAAGTCACTAATCCAGTTATTCCTAAGACTAGATGAAATCTTCAACTTGATACCACTATCTTTATTATCAAATTATGCTTTCACTTAAAAATTATAGAAAGGAGAAAGGTCAGAAATTAATGAAATAGTGGGCCTCCCCTGGTGGCGCAGCAGTTGAGCGCTGGGCTGCAAGGCTGCCCACAGCCTCTGCAGTGCCGGTTCATTCCCCGGCCACCAGCGAGGGTCCCACAAAAAAAAGAAAAAAAGAAAAAAAAAAAGAAATAGAAAATATACAATATAAAAAATCAAAGTCAAGCACTGATTTTTTGATAAAGCTAATTATATATATGTGTATATATATATATATATACACACACACAAACACACATATACATAAAACCTCTATCAAGAGAGATTAAGGAAAAAAGTTAAAGACACAACGAACATTAAGGATAAAAAAGAGAAATATATAGACAGCAGAAGTTAAAATATAACAAAAGAATGTTTTGAACAACTTCATGCCAAATACTTAAAAAATTCAAAATTACAAAATGGATGGATTCCTAAAAGCAAAATAACTTTCTAAAAACTGACCTAATTAGAAACAAATCCTAAATAAGCCTACTTAGAAATGCATATCCCTCTCCCCTGCAAAATACTAAGTCCACACCCTTCCCAACGAATATTAAACCCAGATAACGGAACAGACTTTCAACCAAACTTCTAAGAAATAGATCACTCTAGTCTTACATAAATCCTTTCAGAGGGGGAAAGAATTAGTTCCTAACTCATTCTTTGAGTTTGGCATAATCTATTACTAAAATCAAATAAGGACCATACAATAAAAACCTTGAGCCAATGTCACCTGTGGACACAGATGCAAAAATCCTAAATGAAATGCTAATAAACTAAATTCAGGTGTATAAATAAAAAATTATCGGGCCTCCCCGGTGGCGCAGCGGTTGAGCGCTGGGTTGCGAAGCTGCCCGCGACCTCTGCAGCGCTGGTTCGATCCCTGGCTGCTCCCCGGCCACTGGAGGAGGGTCCTACATGGCGCGCAGACCTCTCCTGCCGCCCGCTGCTCCCCTCAGCAGTGTACTTTGGTCCTTCTGCCTGCTCTGTTCCCCACTCTGGCTCTGGTGAATTCTCTCACCCTCCTGGGCTTCTGACTGTACCCAGTGCATGTATAAACAAACAAACAAACAAACAAATAATACATGCCTCTTTAAAAAAAAAAAAAAAAGAAAAAAATTACCATGTTGAAGCTGGGTTCATTCTAGCAATGCAAGGGTACTTCAACATTAGAAAATCTATAAATGGTCACCACATTAACAGAATAAAGGAGGACAAAATAATCATCTCGCAAATGCAGAAAAAGCATCTGACAAAATTCATTCTATACACACACACAAACACAAATCAGCCAACTAACCATAGAGGTCTTTATCCTACAGAGAACCTATCAAAATTCCATAGCAAACGTTCTTTTTTTAAAAAAAAAAAAAGATTTTTATTTATTTTTGCATACAAGAACTGGGGTGTAAGCCAGAGGTGCAGGGGGTGAGAGGATTCACCAGAGACAGCGTGGGGAGCAGAACAGGCAGACTGACTGAAACACACTGCTGAGGGGAACAGCAGGCTGAGACAGGAGAGGTCTGTTGTGCCATGTGGGTATCTCCCTGGCAGGCCGGGGATCCAACTCATGCTGCAGTTGCTGGCAACAGCTTGATAGCTCTGTCTTTAATCCCTGTCCCCCCCCCCCCCAGGGAGGCCCAGCAAATACTATTCTTAATGGTGAACATAAGGAGCACTTCCTTTTAAAAATTAGGCGCAAAACAAGGATGCCCACTGTTAACACTTACATCAAATACAATACTAAAAATCCTAAATAGCATGGCAAGGCAAGAAAAAGAAAAAAATCTAAGCATTGAAAAAGACGAAACAATTTGTATTTAAAATAGTTCAAAATAATTTAGTAAGGTAGCTGACCATAATTTAAAAAAAACTTTGTATCAGCAAATAGAAAACGGAAAGGGAAATATACTATGTACAATAGTAACAAGAAGATATCTAATAATTAAATCTAAGAGAAGACTTAAGAGATGTTTATAGAGAGAAAGAGAAAAACCTTACTGGAAAATATCTTTAAATATCTAAAAAACGACAAAGATATTCATATTCAAGGAAGGATGGTGCAATATAAAATAAAGAGAATAAATTAAACCCATTGTGTAGATTAAATGCATTTTCATAACTTGACTCAAATGACTCCCATTTATGGATACTTTTTCAATTGGTATAAGTTTATCAGTACTAATCATAGGTAATTTACTTACTTTAATTAAATTGTAATAACAGTTGAACTTCAGAGTTCTGACAGCTTCAATGAAGAAGTTTAAGTAAGAAACAGGATTAAAAAAAAAAGAAACATATGGCTGAGTCTGAGGTGCATATGCTGTGATCCCTTGGTTCAAAGGTCATTCATCACAATGCAAGTTCTGATAACCACTCTTGCAAGTGATAAAATGCTGCCTACACTTTATACAACATATACAGTTTTGGTTCTTGATAATAACTGTGAACTTGCCAAAACACCTGTCCTTAAAAGCCACTTAAAAATGTAGACATTTAGGGCCTCCCCAGTGGCGCAGCGGTTGAGCACTGGGTTGCGAAGCTGCCCGCAGCCTCTGCAGCGCCGGCTCAATCCCCGGCCACTGGGCGAGGGTCCCACATGGCGTGCAGACCTCTCCTGCCGCCCGCCCACTGCTCCCCTCAGCAGTGTACTTTGGTCCTTCTGCCTGTTCTGCTCTCTGCTTTGGCTCTGGTGAATTTTCTCACCCTCCCGCGCTTCTGACTATACCTAGTGCTTGTATAAATACATAAATAAATCTTAAAAAAAAAAACTTAAAAAAAAATGTAGACATTTATTCTATAGAGCCATGTGTGGGCCTTACACGTCTAATCCCCTTGTGCACGTGAGACCTATAAGCAGTTGCCCACGCTGCTTTACAACAGACCTGAACTTTTTCAAAACTATGAACAGGTCTTTAGGTCTAACTTACTCATATTTAATTTTTGCTTATGTAAGTTCTATGATATTTTATACTGCTGCTTAAAGTTTGCTTTATCCAAATTTCTGAGAAGAGAATTAGACACAATGATCGTTTGTTTTACTAGTTGCTAGGCGATAACACTAATTGTTAACATAACATTTATTGAATGCTTACTGTGTGCCAAATACTATTTTAAGTGCTTTGTACATATTAAATCACTTAACCCTCACAACAACCCTATTGGGTGGATAATATTAACATCTACTTTTTACACATAGGGAAACTGAGGTACAGAAAGTTAAGTAACTTTCCCAGTGTCACACAAGTGAACAAAATTAGGGAATTATACTCAGGTAGTCTGTCTCCAGAGTCCAGACTCTCAATTACTCTGTTATATTTCTTTTCACAATATTTGAAGATACATAAAATTATTATGGACAAAAAAAATCACCATCAAAAATTTTATCAACAGGAATTATATAACAGTTAAGTAATATAAATACCAATACCACTTATCATAGGTTGATACTTCACAGCTATCTCAAAGTTTCATGGCCATGATTAAGAGTTTTGAAGTTGGACAGACCTGGCTTTGAATCTTGGCTGTGCCCTTTACAAGCTGTGTGACTTTGGACAAGTTTCGTAACTTCACCAAGCCTCAGTTTCCTCATCTGTAAAATGAGAATAATAAACATCTCACAAAATTGTAACATTATTGCTATGTTACACTGATCGGGTAACTTCAAACAAAGCACAGGTACACAAAAAAAGAAGAGGTTCTCAATATCCCTCAGAATGAAGGACTTTATTATAATGCTATCAGAAAAATGCCAACTCCAAGGCTATAAGTAAATACAAGATCCACTAAAAGATGTAACTTATAACTATGTTAGTAACTATAAGATCCACATACTAATGCAGAACCACAGTCTCCTCTGATTTATAAAAAATAACCCCTCCCACACCTGATAAAAGTCAAATGCTTACAGATAAATTACTGGATATTTAAAATACTCTCTCTCTCTCTCTCTCTCTCTATATATATATATATATAAAACTGCATATTTGAAATTCTCTCTCTCTCTCTATATATATATATAAAATTGACAGGTAAGAAATTGTTGTTCATTGAGAACAGTGCTCACAAATCCCATTCCACACATTTCTTTTTTCTTTTTTTTTTTTAATTTATTTATTTATACAAGAACTGGGGTACAGGCCAGATGTGTTGAAGGGTGAGAGGATTCACCAGAGGCAGAGCAGGGAACAGAACAGGCAGACTGACGAAATAAACTGCTGAGGAGAGCAGCAGGCAAAACAGGAGAGGTCTGCTGAGCCATGTGGGATTCTCACCGGCTGGTCTGGATCGAACCCGCACTGCAGAGGCTGCGAACAGCTTCACAGTGCGGTGCTCAACCGCCTGTGCCACCAGGGAGGTCCCCCACACATAATTCCTAAGACTAGAAGTATTCAACAGGAAGAGCTATCCAGAAAAATCAATTCCTGACATTGATAGGGAATTTTCATAATGGAAAAACAGAAGTAGTGTAGAAGATGGACCCAGAGGTCACCAGAATACAAGAGCAATTTATTTAAAACCACCTATATCATCTCCATGTTTATACATGTGTTCCATGTTGCTAACCCTTCTCATATGAACTAAAATTGAAAATTCTGTTCATTTCCTTGTAGTCAACAGTTGTTCTGCAAAATGTTAAAAATCTGTTTGGCTTGTGATTTGTTTTTTTGTTTTGCATATTTCTCTCTGTCCCCAAAGAAAATATACAGTTGGTAAAAGGGTAAATATTATAGAAAATAACACAAGGAAAAATTAAGTTATCAAATGGTTTACAAGGTTAGAAACAAGTAACTTGGAGAGTCCTTAAATAAGGCAATTCAGATAGAATATTTAACAGAGCATCTACTGTGTGCAATGCAATCACAATACTCAGTACTAGAGGAGTTACAATCTCTATCCATTAGGTTTCATAATTAAGGGAGGGACTATAAAAATAATTTATAAAAGAACACTGCAAATGTTTTAAAAGAGGCACAAAATGCTGTGGGCTTTAAAAGGGAATACGTTTAATGAGTCAGAGTGGAATTACTTCATTGAAGGTATAGCACTTGAAAAGCAGGATTCTAAAGAACCCTAACATGAATACAAAAGCAATGTAAACTAAAGTGCTTTCCTTTTGTTATTATAGAATTATTGCCTCTTAGTTACTATCAAGATGGAAGACAGAATATAAAAATGTACTAAATAAATCTAAGAAAACATTTCCAACAGGAAATCCATAATAGCTATATCTTTATTTTTTTTTAAAGATTTATTTATGCATACAAGAGCTGGGGTGTAGGTCAGAGTTGCGGGGGATGAGCGAATTCACCAGAGAGAGTGGGGAGCAAAACAGGGAGATGTACTGAAAGACACTGCTGAGGAGAGCAGCAGGCAAGTCAGGAGAGGTCTGCTGTGTCATGTGGGTTGCTCCCTGTCTGGCCTAGGATGGAGCTTGTGCTGCAGTAGCTGGTGATAGTTTTAGAGTGCTGTCTTTAACCCCTGCACCACCAGGGAGGTCCCAGTAGCTGTATCTTTAATTGCCATTTACTTTCACGAATTAGCTTAGGATTTTATAAGAAATTTTCACTTATGTAGTAAAATTAGGAGAAAAATTTTGAAATAACTTAGCTGTTTATTCATTCATTTACCATTCATTCACTTACCCAATTCCTTAAAAAAAGAACTAAAAAGTACAGGGACTCCCCGGTGGCGCAGCGGTTGAGCGCTGGGTTGCAAAGCTGCCTGCAGCCTCTGCAGCGCAGGTTCGATGCCCGGCTTCTCCCCGGCCACCGGAGGAGGGTCCCACATGGCGCGCAGACCTCTCCTGCCCCTGCCGCCCGCTGCTCCCCTCAGCAGTGTACTTCGGTCCTTCTGCCTGCTCTGCTCCCCGCTCTGGCTCTGGTGAATTCTCTCACCCTCCCACGCTTCTGACTGTACCCAGTGCATGTATAAACAAACAAATAAATTAAAAAAAATGCCTCTATTAAAAAAAAAAAAACTAAAAAGTACAAATGGGCACAAAATTTAGCTCTAAGAATAAAGACAGCAAGACACAAAAGAATATGAAATGAGTTACACAGAATCAGTTAATAAGAGGAAGCCTAGTTTTTCATATCTGTTTCTACCTCTAAAAGAATTTAACAGGGGCCTCGCCTGGTGGTGCAGTGGTTGAGCGCTGGGCTGCGAAGCTGCCCACAGCCTCTGCAGTGCTGGTTTGATCCCCGGCCGCCAGCGAGAGTCCCACATGGCGCGACAAACCTCTCCTGCCGCATCCACTTCTCCCGTCAGCAGTGTATTTCGTCACACTGCTTGTTTTGTTCCCCGCTCTGGCTCTGGTAAATTCTCTCACCCTTCCGTGCTTCTGACTATACCCAGTGCTTGTATAAATAAATAAATAAATCTTAAAAAAAAAAATTTTAACAGGGCCTCCCTGGTGGCGCAGGCAGTTGAGCACCGTGCTGTGAAGATCTTCGCAGTCTCTGTAGTGACGGTTCAATCCCTGCCAGCAGTGGAGATGCCCACATGGTGAGGCAGACCTCTCCTGTCTCGCCCGCTGCTCCCCTCAGCAGTGTGTTTCGGTCAGTCTGCCTGTTCTGTTCCTCACTCTGTCTCTGGCAAATCCTCTCACCCTCCTGCACATCTGGCCTGTACCCCAGTTCTTGTATAGATATATCTTTTAAAAAAATAAATAAAAGAATTTAACATATGAATCTTCATGAAAAAGACTCTAAAATGTGTCTTTCATAACAGATTTACAAGATTAGAAAATATTTTTGGTAGATTTTATTAAAGTAGTATAAATGTAGGGTCTCCCCAGTGGCGCAGTGGGTTGAGCGCAGCGCTGTGAAGCTGTTTGCAGCCTCTGCAGCACGGGTTTGATTCCAGGCCGGCCAGGGAGATACCCAAATGGCATGGCAGATCTCTCCATGCAATGTTTTCAGTTCATCTGCCTGTTCTGCTTCCCACTCTGTCTCTGGTGAATCCTCTTACCCTCCCGCACCTCTGGCCTATACCCCAATTCTTTTATAAAAATAAATCTAAAAAAAATTTTTTTAAGTAGTATAAATGTAGAAGATAATGCACAGATTATAAGTGTACAGCTCAACTAATTTTCACAAAGAAACACCCATGTAACTAGCCCCCAGAGAAAGAAGAAAACATTATCCCCATCCTAGAAGCCCTCTCTTCCAATCAATACCCCCTGCCCACAACAAACATAACACTATCTTAACTTCTAACATCACAATGTGTTTTGTCTGTTTTTAAACTCCATAAAAAAAAATCCTACAATATGTTCTATTTTACATTTAGTGATTTCTTTCACTAAACATTATGAGATTCATCATTACTGTTGATCATAGATATAAATCATTCATTTTCTTGGATTGTGTTCATTATTAAAAAGGAAAAGCAAAACTGAATTTATAAAGTTGTGAGGTTTAAATAAGAAAGTAAATATACAGTAATTGGCACAGGAAAAATGACATTCCAGAACATTAGTTCTCTTCTTTTCCTTCTTCTTTATCAAGGTGAAGTAATCCTACCACTAGCCCTATATATTCTGCTTTCCCTTCACAAACCACACAGTTCCCCCTTCATAGAATGTTTTTCTTTTAGTTGTTTTCTCTAATTATACTTATTAAGGTAAAGCTGGTTTACATCACTCTCTTTGTCTACAACTTTTCACCCCATGCCAAACACCAAAGTTCCAACAATTTCCACCATGTTCTACTAGGCCCTCTCTCTTCCCTTCATCCACTCTACATCCTCTCCTTCGGGTTGCTCAGTTTTGCAGTCAGAATTCAAGGGTTTGTTATTGGTGTGGTTTCATCTGACCCTGTGTTTTGTTCCTCTGTATTCCATATGTAAGTGAGAGCATCCACTATTTGTCTATTTCCTTCAGACTTATTTCACTTAGCATTATCCTCTCCAGTTTTTTTTCTTAAAGATTTATTTATTCATACAAGAACTGGGGAACAGGCCAGAGGTGTGGAGGGTGAGAGGATTCACCAGAGACAGAGTGGGGAATGGAACAGGCAGACTGACTGAAATACACTGCTAAGGGGAGCAGCGGGTGAGTCAGGAGAGGTCTGCTGCGCCAAGTGGTAGCTCCCTGGCCAGGGATTGAATTTGTACTGCAGTGGCTGCCTGCAGACAGCTTCCTAGTGCTGTGACTTAATCCTTTGTGCTACCAAGGAGGCCCCTATCCTCTCCAGTTTTATCCATGTTGTGACAAATGGCAAGAATTCATCTTTGTTTCTAATTGAATAGTACAGAATATTTTCCTTTGCCAATCTCTCCCATTCTCAAATCCTACCTCTTCTTCAGAATTAATGCTCAAGTGCCACCTCTTCTGTCTCCTTTGTTATTTTCACCCATGTCACTTAATACATTCTATCTTGTATTTTGTATTCAAATGCATGTTCTCTTGAGGAAAGAGAATGTATCTGATTGGCCTTCATTCCTCTTATTATACAAAGCACTGAGTTTATACAGATACATACTCAAGTATTGTAGCCTACTAGCATAACTCTAGAACTATCATTACCACCAAAGAGTGATTATGTCATCCATACTTGGCATTTTTTTAGTCAAACAAGCTAAACTATCACTGTTGCTATATTTCTATCAATACCTATATTTACCAATATATCTATTTGTGGTAGTTAGATGATAAGGTTCTGTTAAAAAGAAAAGATAGGAGTAATAAAAGCTCATCAATACTATACTCAAGGTGAGTTTTTACAGATTTTGTTAGTCAAATTATTTAAATGACTATACTTAGTGATTTAAAGATTGAATAAAGAACCTCTACACCCACAAAATGTCCCTTCTTAACAAGTAGTTACATAAATGGTCTTCAAATTTTCTTAATAAATTTGTACAAGTATTTATCTAGAACAAAGATCAACTAAATTTACAAAGCACCCTTTTAAAATTTATATAAGTTATGCAGGAAATGTTTTAGGGAAATGAAAACATGAGGTGCTTAAGGTTACTAAGACATGACAGAACCCCAAACCAAAAAAAATAAATAAAAGTAAATCAGGTCCTTCTACTCACTATTTTAACAATTTGTAATTTATCTATTTGATCATCACCATTTCCTTCACTCCTTTACTTTCTCTAAATAACTTTTTGTCCTTTTCATGAATTCTATAGTAAATAACAACATCAGGTTGGTTTAGCCACAACTCATAAAAAAAAGAACTTAGGAATTTTTAGGCAATATTTTATCTTTAAATAACTTTTTAATAAATTTTATTTTTATATTCCCCATACAACTGTAACCCCCTTATTTTGACCCCAATCCCTCCTCTCCCCACCCCCCACCCCTCATAGAGTGTCTCTGGTTCATAGTTGTTTATTGATTTTGATTTTCACTTTCTTATAGTTATTCATTTTCCTGGTTCCTTATTTAAGTTTTCTAGATTCCTGCTATGAGTGAGACCATCTGGTATTTTTCTTTTTCTTTCTGGCTTATTTCGCTGAGCATGATCCCTTCCAGCACCATCCATGTTGCTGCAAATTGCATGTGTTTATCTTTTTTGAATGCTGAGTAATACTCCATGGTGTATATGTACCACATCTTCTTGATCCAGTCATCTATTTTTGGGCATTTGGGTTGTTTCCAAAGCTTAGCTATTGTAAATAGTGCTGCTATAAACATAGGGGTGCAGGTGCTCTTTGGAATTGATGTTTCTGTGTCCTTTGGGTAAATACCCAGGAGTGGAATTGCTGGATCATATGGAAGCTCTATGTTTAGTAGGTCAAGAAATCGCCACACAGCTTTCCATAGTGGTTGGACCAGTTTGCACTCTCACCAACAGTGCAGGAGAGTTCCTTTTTCTCCACAACCTCACCAACATTTGTTGTTGCTAGTTTTTTTAATATGTGCCATTCTCACTGGTGTAAGGTGGTATCTCATGGTAGTTTTGATTTGCATTTCCCTGATTACAAGTGATGGTGAACATTTTTTCATATGTCTGTTGGCCATTTGCATTTCCTCTTCAGAGAAGTTTCTTTTTAGCTCTTCTGCCCATTTTTTTTTTAATAGAGGCATGTTTTATTTATTTACTTATTTATTTGTTTATACATGCACTGGGTACAGTCAGAAGCGTGGGAGGGTGAGAGAACTCACCAGAGCCAGAGCGGGGAGCAGAATAGGCAGAAGGACCGAGGTACACTGCTGAGGGGAGCAGCGGGCGGCAGGAGAGGTCTGCGCGCCATGTGGGACCCTCCTCCGGTGGCCGGGGAGCAGCTGGGGAATGAACTGGTGACGCAGAGGCCGCGGGCAGCTTCGCAACCCAACGCTCAACTGCTGCGCCACCGGGGAGGCCCTTCTGCCCATTTTTTGACTGGATTATTTTCTTTGTTGTTGTTGAGTCTTATCAGCTCTTTGCAGATTTGTGCAATCAGTCCTTTATCATTAGTGTTGTGTGCAAAAATGTTCTCCCAGTTGGTGGGGTTTCTCTTTGTTTTTGTTATTGTCTCTTTTGCTGTGCAGAAGCTCTTTAATTTGATGTAGTCCCAGCTGTTTATCTTTGCCTTCACTATCACTGCTTTGGGTGATGTGTCTGCAAAGATGTTGTTGATGTGCATACCACGTAGTGTTTCGCCTATATTTCCTTCTATGTATTTTAAGTTTTCAGGTCTTATGTCTAGTTCTTTAATCCATTTTGAGTTGGTTTTTGTGTGTGGTGTGAGGTAGTAGTCAAGCTTCATTCTTTTGCATGTAGCTATCTTCAAATAACTTTTAAAAATTTATAAATACCACCAATTATGTATACCACCAATTAAAAATTTACAATTACCACTTTGCTTTGTCATTCCCTTTCTCTCACATTTTTTTTTCCTAATCACGTGGAAGTACGTTGCAGACACTGTGCCATTTTAGCTCTCAATATTTCCATGTATTTTCCTAAAAACATGGATATTTGCTTATATAATCACAGTAAAGTTAAATTAATCAAATCAGTATTGTTCAATGTTAAAATTGCTATTATGTACTTACGGTCTATATTCAAATGCCATCAATTGCCTTTAAAATGTCCTTTAAAGTTACTTATTTTCCTATTCCAGAATCTACTTTAGGATTATGTATTGACTATATTTAGTCATAATGCCTCTTCAGAATCCTATCATATAGAACAGTTCCTTGGCCTATGTTTCTTAGGGGTATTATTTTTAAAGAATACAAACCAGTTATTTCATAGAATATTCTTCAATTGAGGTTTACTGATGGGTCTCATGTTTCAATGCAGGCTGTACATTTTTAGTAGGAATGTCACAAAGTAATGCTGTATTCTCAATGCATCATAGCACAAGCTGCAAAATGCCAGTAGGTTCCAGTATCAGTCTAACTTTGACCAATAGGTTAAAGGGTATCTACCACCAGATATCTCCATTATAAGTTTACTTCTTTTCTCTGTAATGAGTAAATATTTTATAAAGAATTATCTTGAAGCTATGTAAATGTCATATTCCTCATCAAACTTTCAACCCGGTAGTTTTGATTCCTGCAGATGATTCTGGTGTGAAAGTGTTATTATAATTGTTCTATATATATCTGCCATTTTAAAGAACTTGCCCTTCTCCCCCACTTAGTTATTTATTCATTACCATTTTACCATTGGTTCTTATTTTTCCAATGGGTTATAATCTATAACTCTTATTATTATTTATTTGGCTAGTGAAAGCTTCTCCAAAGTGGTTCTTCTTTTGACATTGTCCCCACCATTCTTCAACTACATTCTTACTTTCCAAAACAATAATGTTTTAGGTTCATCTTTTACTTTTCCTAATCCAGTTCTTCCTGTCAATGGTACAGTGACTCTGGAAGATATTTCAGCAGTTTCTTACAAAACTAAACATATTCTTAACATACAATCCAGCAATCCCCATCCTTGAAATTTATCCAAAGGAATTGAAATCTTATAGCCTTCACTCAGTTGTTTATAACAGTTTAATCCTTCACTCAGTTTTTATAACAGCTTAATTCATATTTGCTAAAACTTGGAAGTAACCAAGATGTCCCTTACTATAATATATCCAGAAAATGGAATTAATATTCAGCTCTAGAAGGAAATGAGCTATCAAATGCATATTACTAAGGAAACTTTAAATGCATATTACTAAGTGAAAAAAATCAATCTGAAAAGGCTACATACTATATGATTTCAACTCTATGACATTCTGGAAAAGACAAAACTATGAAAATAGTAAAAAGAATGCCACTGATTGCCCGGGTATTTTTTTTTTTTTTTTAATAGAGGCATGTTTTATTTATTTATTTATTTGTTTGTTTGTTTGTTTTGTTTATACATGCACTGGGTACAGTCAGAAGAGCGGGAGGGTGAGAGAATTCACCAGAGCCAGAGCGAGGAACAGAGCAGGCAGAAGGACTGAAGTACACTGCTGAGGGGAGCAGCGGGCGGCAGGAGAGGTCTGTGCGCCATGTGGGACCCTCCTCCAGTGGCAGGGGAGAAGCCGGGGATCGAACCGGCACCGCAGAGGTCGCGGGCAGCTTCGCAACCCAGCGCTCAACCGCTGCGCCACCGGGGAGGCCCTGATTGCCCGGGTATTATAGGATTTTGTTTCCAGGGTTAAACAGGCAGAACACAAAGGATTTTAGGACAATGAAACTTGGTGTATACTTAATGTTAAATACATGTCATCTATTTGTCAAAATCCATAGAATATACCCCAAGAGTAAACCCTAATGCAGACTTTGGGTGACAATGATATGTGAAAGGAGGGTCACTGATTATAACAAATGTACCCCTCTATTGCCAAATATTAATAGGCGGGGAAGGTTGTACATGTGACAGCAGAGGGAATGTGTGAACTTTCTGTACTTTCTGCTTAATTTTAATATGAAACTAAAAATGTCCTTAAAAATACAAAGTACAGTGTTTCTGTGGGTAGGTGGACTAATGTATTTTTTGTTAAACGAGATTACATAAAATAAAATGTAGTATAATAAAAAAAAAATACACTCATAAAAATTATTTTGGCCAGACCAAAAAAAGAGTATTTTTAACAGGTCACAAATTCCTCTCCAGGATCAAATGGGTGATGTTTTCCCTTTGCATTTAACATTTTACCCAGTTATTAACTCACCCAACTGAATTGTAAACAACCCACATTTATAAATCTTATTCTGACACTCTATGGGGGGTGGGAGGTGGGGAAAGGAGGGATTGGGGTCAAAATAAGGGGGTTGTAATTGTATGGGGAATATAAAAATAATATTTAAATAAATTTTAAAAAATCGTATTCAAAAATATGTCTGAAAAAGACTACTATTTCCTCTTCCTAGATGAAACAACAACATAGACTGGCTGCTTCTTTAGTTCCAGAATGATTTTTTAAAATGTAGTTTGTAAAACACACTGTGATTTGAAACAGAAAATATGTTCATTCACTCAACAAACTATGCATTGAGAATCAATCAAAACACAGGTACTTTTCTAGATTATGGAGATAAAGCAGAGAATAAACCAGTCCCTACCTTTCTGATGATGTATTCCATTTGGGGAGACCGTAAAAATAATAAACAAAGGCGTAATATGTATGAGGAAAAATAATAAACAAAGGTGTAATATGTATGAGGAAAAATCACACAATGTAAGAGAAAGTGTTGTGGTTGAGGGTGTGTGGGAAGGAGGAAGTTTTTTTAAATACAATGACAAGGGAAGGCTATCCTTGTTAGGTTCTATCTGAGCAGACCTGAAAGCATTGAGAAGGGAGAGGCAAGCTGAAGAAGATAGGTGGTAGAGAGCATTCCAGGTCAACAGAACAGTAAGTGTCCTGAGGTAAAACTTCAATATATTAGAGGAACAGCAAGGAGATGAATGTGGTTATAGTTTACTAAGTGAAGGGAGGGTAGGAAATTAGGTCAGAAAAGCCAAGTGTTTCAAAAGCGATTGTAAGTCCCTGGGTCTCTATTCCCACTAAGATGAAAGTCACTGGAGAATACTGAGCAGAGGAATAGTAAGATTTATATTTTAAAAGGATCACTTTGGGTACTGGATGGTAAATAATTCATAAGGCTGGAATCAGGTAAGAGGCTATTAAAATAAATCCAGGTGAGAGGTGATAGTTGGACCAGAGTGACAACAATGAAGAGAGGTTAGAGAGATAGTCCATTTTCTATTTGTGCCCCATTTTGTAGAGACCATCTCTGAATAGTGATTACAATAGAAATCACCAAATTAATAAATTTATAACAGTCCATACTCATTTTCCTCTTCTGCAAAGAGGTATGATTCTGAATCTAAAGAACAGAGGTGGCAGAATTTTGTTGATAAATTGGATTTAAGGGTAAAAGTGGGGCCTCCCTGGTGGCACAAGGGGTTAAGATGCAACCTATGAAGATATCCACAGCCTCTGCAGCATAAGTTCGATCCCTGGCCAGGAAGCTACCCACAGGGTGCAGCAGACCTCTCCTGGCTCGCCCGCTGCACCCCTCAGCAGTGTATTTCAGTGGATCTGCCTGTTCTGTTCCCCACTCTGTCTCTGGTGAGTCCTCTCACCCCCCACACCTCTGGACTGTACCCCAGTTCTTGAATGCATAATAAATCTTAAAAAAAAAAAAGAGTACTCCCGCGCTTCTGACTGTACCCAGTGCTTGTATAAATAAATAAATAAATAAATCTTAAAAAAAAAAAAAAAAAAAAGTAAAAGTGAAGAATAAAAGATATGACCTTTAAGTTGTCATTTACTGAGGTGCAGAAGACAGACGGTGGAGTAGGTGAAGGGACAAATCAGGAGTTTGGATATGAAGCCCGATAAAATGTAAAAGTTTGTGAATGAGAAAGTCATATACCAAACTAATATTCTTAAAATAGCTAACATCCATATTACATTTCTCATTAAACACTCCTGATCGCAAGTCTGCATGTAATATCTCCTCCCTCTGAATTATCACTTTTCCCACTTCTTACAGTATTTATTACCTTTTATGGATAGTAACTACTGGTATATGTCATGTTCCTATAGAACTTAGGCAACTATGGTTTATAGTTGTATGGTTGTAAAAAGGGCCACTGTTTATTGAGCACATTTATCAATTAGTTCATTTAATCCTTCTATTATTAGTATTTAACAGGAGGAATTTCAGGTACAGAGATATTACATAATTGATACAGAATTACAGAACTAATAAACAGGCCTACATTTAACCTAGGGGTTTGTTTGAATCTAAAGTCAGTGTTTCATGTTGTCTTTAATCAACCTCCATATCTAATTTATAACCTTGTCTGCAGAAGGCATCTAATATATTTGTAGTGAATAAATAACTCTGTCTTGGGACAGAAGGTGAATTACAATCAGACAGATAATCAGATCAGAATGGGAAGGAAATTCAGGAAAAAACAATAAGAAAATCCTAAATAACGCTTATAAAGCTAGGCATGATTTAATCATTGCCTACAAAACCAACCAAACTGGCCTTCTTTGATGCCTTAAATCTGCCAGACCTCCTTTCACCTCATGGTCTCTAATCCAAAATTCTAACAATCTCTGAATTTTTCCTAAGTTAATTCTATTCATCCTTCAGAGCTTTTGTTCAATTATCCCACCCTGAAAAGTATCGTTCCTTGACCATCTCCCTACACCTTAATTAAATCTCTGTAAGATCATAACACCTATACATTTTTACTGTTTATCACAAAATAAATTGTATATAATACATCTCTTCCCAACAAGAATATAATTTGCATAAGAGCAGTATTCTTTTATTTCAAATTCACTGCAATAATTAATATATGCTTAAGATTATTTATAATATTGCTTTATTATTAATAATGCTGTTTAATTAATGATTTAATAATAAAGATGCTATAATAATCCATTACAAATTGTTAGGGTACATTGTATGAGACTAATTCAAAATTTTGGCAACAAAACCTATAAATACTGAATTTAAAAATTAAAAAAAAAGGAGGCAGCCAGGATAGAAGCCAAAATACCAGAGAAAGAGGAAATGTAGAGTTAAACCTTATATGCCTTTTTCCTTATATGACTTTTTCCTCCTGAGGCAGCTAGTTGCAGACTAGGGCTTCTGGCAGTCTCACAGAGCCACAGAGACAGAAATTAGAGTTCAGTGCTTATCAAGACAGGTGGGATTTTGAGGGGATAAGATTCCAGAGAAAAGGCAGTCACATAAAAGGGAGTCTGCACTGTTTTTGCCCTCAGGGTATATGCTGAATACTAACCTGTGTCAGGGCAAGTGGCCAAAAAACAAGCAAAGTGCCAATTTTATTGCAAAAAAAAAAGAAAAGGTAAGCAGAGCTTTTGGTAGTCTCACAACGGTCTAGGAAAAGAAAAATTACTCAGGCCCTGCCATGGATAGGCCCTGGCAAACACCCTAGGGCTCCATTTGATACCACTGAAGGACAACACTCTTGGAATAAGGAGAAAATGGATTTAAACCAATCTTTAAGACGCCTAAACAAAGCTTCAAATCATCTCCAGCCTATACTAGACCAAGGTCATCTGCTCCTACATTTATCTACCACCTGAGGAAAATGAAATCTTCTCTACAGAATGCCATTAAGAACTTATTTAATTTCTTACATACAACATGTAACATTCATTTTGAAAATTATCAGAGTGCTATTGTAACAGGGTAGTCCCCAGGAAAAGGGAAGGTTCCAGATTCCCTACCCCATCCAAGGGAGGGTGGAGCTGATCAGGGAGGAGAAGCTGGAGAGGAGACTTGAGGAAGGAAGGAAGCAGGATGGAGAGCAAGGAGGAGACCTGGAGGAGGCATGTGGAGCAGAGACACGTGCTTGCTTCTTGGTCCTGAACTAGGTGAAACAGATGTAGATGAGAGACCTGTGGGGAGGTTAACAATGGCAGCTTTTATCTTGACTTTGATTTTGCTCTTTTCCTCCCAGACTTGTCTGACTGTTTCTGACCCTGTTCTATGGGTCCCTGCCAGAAGGTGCTTTAGACTTGGGGCAGGCTTTCGGGCCTTGCTCTATGCCAATTCTGTTTGGCTGGACTTTTACCCATGAGGGGATGGGTAACTTTGGGTGCTAGATTTGGAAACTATATTCTTCATCTTGTCTGTATTGCACACTAATTATATTAAAGTTCCTTTCCATTAAAGGTCTCATATGTTTTGTCTTGATACGGTGGATGGGAACCTATTTAGAGCAGGCAGGTTTGGGGGTTCTGGGATGCCCCCCCTCCCTGCCCTCTAACATTAGGAAGCAGGACCAAATGACTGAAAAAAGTAGAGAAAACGTAGATAACTGATCAAAGGGGATCCAGATACCGTAATTACCAGACACATTCTAAAATAACTGTGATTAATACGTTCAGGGAAAAAGATGGTAAGTTGAGAATGCACCAGAGAAGTGGAATCTATGAAAACAAACAAATAATTAAATTGAAATAATTTTAAAAACCTATTATAAAAATTAATAGCAAAACAAATACTTTTAACAGCAGATTGGAAACTAAATGAACCAGAAAATAGGTTAATAAATAATACCCAGATGGAAAGAGCATAAAAAGACAGAAAATACAGAAAAGTGCATGAGACATATATGGTATGCAGAGAAAGAACTAACATACAGAAATCTAGAATCCCAGAAGGCAGTGAATGAGTGGGCAGAAGTAGCGTAAAAAACATTTCAAACCTCATTAAAGACATCAAGCTATAGATTCAAGTAGGTCTACAGAACTCAAGAACCCTAAATACAAAGAAAACCACATAGATACATTGTTGAAGACTGCTGAAAATCAAGTACTTTGCTTCTTTAACACCACCAACAAAAATGGAGTCAGAAGACAATGTAATGATATATAATATTGATAAAATGCTGAAAGAAAATAACTGCCAACCTGGAATTCTATGCCCAATGAAAATATTTTTGAAAAATGAAGACAACAGAGAAAAATGTTTTTGTTGGGGAGAAAGGATGCCCTGAACGAACTCCACAAACACAGGTTTTATGAACTCCACCCTCACTCCAGACCAAAACTTCTATTTTATTCAGTTTTAATTAGTTTAGATTCAAATATCCACACATCGCTAGTAACTTCTACACTGGAAAGCACATTTTTAAAATTTAGAGGTTAGTGATATTGATACTAAAATTTAGATTGGATAACAATGGAAACAAGTTGGATAAAGTTAAGGAGCATATTCTCTCACAACAAATATTCCAAACATTCTTTTTTTTTAAGATTCATTCATTCATTCATTTATTTATACAAGCATTGGGCACAGTCAGAAGAGCGGGAGGGTGAGAGAATTCACCAGAGCCAGAGCAGGGAGCAGAAGAGGCAGACGGACGAAGTACACTGCTGAGGGGAGCAGCGGACGGCAGGAGAGGTCTGTGTGCTATGTGGGACCCTTGTTCAGCAGCCGGGGATCCAACCGGCGCTGCAGAGGCTGTGGGCAGCTTCGCAACCCAGTGCTCAACCGCTGCACCACCGGGGAGGCCCCAAACATTCTTTTGTTTCAATATATATTCAGAAATGTAGACTGATAAAACAATAAACTAAAAAAATTACAATAAATTTACCTATTCCGCAAAAAACAACTGTTTGTGAAATACAGGCTGACAATCTTAAAGGGCTTTTCTAGGTTATTAGCATAGAAACTAGGAATTTCCCATGCTTTTTTTAAGTTTAAAGTGATTTCGGAAGAACTGCATTTTGAGGCCTTCAAATTGTACCAAGTGAATAGCTTTTAATCAAATCACTTCAGGTAATTAAATATTCATTCACAGTATTACTTATTCCCCTGCAGCGCTCACCATCCTTTCCTATCCCCTTCTCTACCTCTAACCTACCATCACAAGTGAAGGAAGAAGTTGATACAATGCGGGTACAATTCCACAGATTTTGTTTTTTATTTGTCAGTATTAAGTAGGTCAGTTTTCTGCTCTAGTGGGTGTTTTGGCAATACGTCTCTTACTAGAATACAGTGGCTACGCTCCCTGGTAAGCACATAACACAAAGGAAAAAAAGACTGAATAACTTTCCGGTAGGCTACCCGATCGCTAAGAAGAAAATCTGAGTCTTAACTGAATGTTACCAGGAAATTCTGAGAGAACAAAAATAAAGCTAATTCAAAATTTGTTCTATATAGCAAAGTCTAAAGATTTTAAAGACTCTCAGTAATTAACAACCCACAAAGATTCTGCTGAGACTGATTTTGTGCTCATAGGAAAGGTAATGAAGGACACTCAACACTAAGATGTTTTGTTAAGAATTCTAATAGTGAAACATTATTACTAAAACTAAAATTCTAGAAAACCTTTCTAAGTATATATGTGCTGCCTAAGTGTACACTCTCTGTTGTAAGATAACTTCCTTGTGATGAAATATTTTCTTTCAAAAGTTAGAAATAATGGAAAACCTTCAAAGATTTATTATAGCAGAAAGTGTATTTGGTATAAATTTATTAGAATAAATGATATTAAATTATTGATTTTTAAAAACCAGTATTCTTTATTGTGGATCTCAGAATTCAGTTTTATTTTTAATAATTTATAAATCAAATATTAAAGAAGAAACTTGACAGATATACCTTAAACCAATTAATTTATTTCACATCATAGCAAAAGTTTCCACTGGGGCAAGATTAACACCCCTATTCAGAACAGTAGTTCAAATGATCAAAGGTTGAAACAACTACATTTACTGAATTTGTTTTCCAGAAAATTACAAGAATTTTAATAAGTCCTAGAAGAAAATATGTTTAAAAAAAAAATCACTATTGATGTGTCTACAGAATACACTTAAGCTTAATAAATCATATGAAAAATTATGTTATAAAAGACACTGGCATTCACTTTATCATATTGCAGTCACTGCTCAAGTAAAATTTTTAGAAATATAAAAATTTCCAGATATAATATAAACCAAAAAGAAATCAGAAATTTACTCATGTTCATCTATACTTAAGAAGTAAAATACACTATCAGACTTTTTTTCTTTTAAAAAATGAGTTTGTCTGAGCTGAGAAGTTACTCTCTTCTCTACTGTCAAGTATTAACAGTAAATAAAAATTAAATGATTGAAAAGTTTTACATGTAATGATCATAATACACAACAGCTATATCTATCTATCTATCTATCTATCTATCTATCTATCTATCTATCTATCTATCTATCTATCTAAAACCCCTCCTATCACCACAAATAATTAACAAGTTTTCAGCTTGACAAAAATGTCATTAGCTGAATATAGTAAGGTAGTGAAGTAGGAGATCATTTTTAAACAAAAAACTACCAAGAGATATGACATATCTTTTTTTTCTTCATTTATACATAAATTGGTTGAAGATAACAAGGTGATTTATTACATAGCCCATCTAATATTTTTTCTTAAGATTTATTTATTTATACAAGAACTGGGGTACAGTCAGAGGCGTGGGAGGGTGAGAGAATTCACCAGAGACAGAGTAAGGAGCAGAACAGGCAGACAGACCAAAGACATTGCTGAGGGGAACAGCGGGTGAGGCAGGAGAGGTCTGCCATGTGGGTTTCTCCCTGGCCGGCCGGGAATCGAATCCGTGCTGTAAAGGCTGCGGACAGCTTCACAGCACAGCGCCCAACCCGCTGCGCCACCGGAAAAGGCCCAGTCCATCTAATATTTTAAAGTCATTCTTTTATTTATGGATGAGTAGTTGTTTCCTTTTTCTAAATATTTTATATTAAAAAATGCTTCAGTAAACAATCCTGAAATGTTTCCTTTTGCATACAGTTTTGGATCTTGTACATTTTCATACACACCCTATTACCAACATTCTTTCTAAACCGGATGTAATAATGTGTGCATGTTTCAACAGTGCAAGAATCTTCCTGTTTTTATAAACACGTGCTACAATTTGCATTAGTCTTTTAAAATCTTAGCAAACAGAGTGAAGTTGTATAACCACTGCAAGTTTTTAATCAATATACATTTTCTTTTAAATTGCACTAAATACAGAGAAAAATGTATAGAGCAAAGGCAACAGCGTGATGAATTTTCATAAACTTATCACCATAACCCAAATCAAAACTTGAATGCATCCTGATCCCCAGAGGTCCCCATGTTCATCCTTCCAGGCACTTGCCTCTTCCCAATTGCAATTTATATCCTGACTTCTAACATCCTAGATTAGTTTTGGCTGGCTTGGAATAATATCTTATTGGAATCAAGCAGTAGGCACTATTTTGGTTTCTTTTGTTCAACAATTATGAGTCTCTTCCACATTGCTATACAGTTATATTTATGCATTCTCATATTTCACTGAATAAGACTTTTAAAAAAATTGTGATAACACTGGCTAACAACATTTTATCTGATCCAGAAGTACAGGATCACACCTCTACAGAAAAACATTACCACAATACATTCACTACCCAGGTACCTATAGTCCTCCACCATAGTGCATTGGGCTTCCTCCAAACCTTGCTCTATATGCTCCTTCTCCCACTCTGGTAGCCTAAATTCTACAGTTTTTGGGTTTTTTTTTATTAGTTTGGTTTTATCTGACCCTTTGTTGTTTCTCTATATTTCACATGTAAGTGAAACCATCCAATATTTATCTTTCTCATTCTGACTTATTTCTAGTATTATCCTCTCTAGTTCCATGTTGTTACAAATGGCAAGAGTTCACTTTTTTAATAGCCGAGCAGTATTCCATTTTGTGTATATGCATGCACACACACATTTTTCTGATCTAGTCCTCTACCATTGGCCACTTAGGCTGATGCATAACTTGGAAATAGGATTGCAATAAACACAGGGGTGCTTATATCCCTTTAAATTAGTGTTTTCTTTTAATATGATTTTTATCTTTCTTTTTGTTGATGTGGTCAAACGTACTGATCAATTTTCAAATGCTGAACCATCCTTGTTTCCCTGGAATAAATCCCACTTGGTTATGATGTATGATTTATTTAATGCATTATTGAATCCAGTTTGCTAAGATTTTGTTGAGGATTTTTACATCTATGTCAATCAGGGATAGTGCTCTGTAGTCTTTATTTTGTTAAGTCTTTGTTTGCTTTTGGTATCAGATTAATATTGGTCTCAAAAATGTGTCTGGATACATTTCCGCTTTCTCAATTTTTTTTGAAGAGTTTGAGGACAGATACTAGTTTCTTTTGAAGGTTTAGGAAAACTCACTAGTGAAACCTCCTAGCCCTGTGCTTTCTTTTAGGAGAGACTTGACTACTGTTTCAATTTCCTTGCTTATAATTGGTCTGTTCAGATTTCTCGTTTTTCCTTGACTCAGTCTCATAGGTTATATATTCCTAAGAATGTGTCCATTTCTTCAACATTATTCTACTTATTGACAACAGATGTTCAAAGGAATCTCTTACAATTCCCTGTATTTCTAAGATGTCAGTTATAACTTCTCTTTCATTTCTATTTCTATTTATTAGAAGTTTCTTCCTTTTTTCTTTGTGAGCCTCACTGGAAGTTTGTCTATCTTGTTTATTTATTTTTTACTTTATTTTTAATTTTTTTAAAAAGATTTTATTTATTTATACAAGAACTGGGGTACAGGTCAGTGGCGTGGGAGGGTGAGAGAATTCACCAGAGACAGAGCAGGAAACAGAACAGGCAGATGACCGAAACACTGCTGAGGGGAGCAGTGGGTGAGACAGGAGAGGTCTGCCTCGCCATGTGGGTTTCTCCCTGCCCGGCTGGAGATAGAACTCGTGCTGCAGAGGCTGTGGATTGCTTCAGAGTGTGGTGCTTAACCCCCTGCACCACCAGGGAGGCCCTCCTTGTTTTCTTTTTGTGGTTGATTCCTAGTTTAATAACACTGTGATCAAAGAAGATGCTTGATAATGATTTCAATTTTCATGAACTGATTGACACTTGTTTTGTGACCCAGCATGATGTATCTTTAAGAACGTTCCATGTGCTCACCTAAATTCTATGCACAGTTCAATATAACTCAGTTCCCAGAATTATAGTTTTACTCTAAAAAGTCCCCACAATGACTAGGCTATCTTTTGTGACTTCCGGAATCATTCTGGAGCTAGTAAGTTAGTAACAGTCCATTAATAAGACTCAAATTTTTAGGAAGTGGGGGCAAGCGTCTAAAATCAACTCCATCCTGAGAGCAGTATCACTTTAAGAAAACTGGTTTTCAAGGATGAAAAAAAGCTTGCTTAACAACAAATAGCCACTGAACTAAAATTATTTCCAGTCTCTAACATTTCCATTTCTGCTTGTTTCTCCCTATATCCCAGTATCATGTTCTTCTAGCTCTGTATTATTATTTCTATCATTTTATGATTTTTTAAAAAAGATTTATTTATTTATACAAGAACTGGGGTTCAGGCCAGATGCGCAGGAGGGTGAGAGAATTCACCAGAGACACAGCGGGGAACAGAACAGGCAGACTGATGAAATACATTGCTGAGGGGAGCAGTGGGAGTGACAGGAGAGGTCTGGGCACCATGTGGGACCCTTGCTGGCCGGCTGGGATCGAACCGGTGCTGAAGAGGCTGCAGACAGCTTCACAGCAGTGCTCACTGCCTGCGCCACCAGGGGAGGCCCCATTTTCTGTTTTATTATCAGTATTGTCCCATCCATCTCAGGATCCATTCTTCTTCCATTTTCCTCCATTAAATTTGGGAAGAAATCAAAGACATCATATTTGAAGAGACTATAGTATTACAGCAAAACTAACAAATGGTTTTATAAATACTTTTTGTTCTAAAATTTTTTTTGCTCTATAACATATTTCCAGTAGGGCTGTAATATAATAGATAGATCGGGCTAGAAGTCTGAAGACTTGTACCAAAAACCTGACCACCACTTTCAAACCATGTGATTTTAAATGTCACTTCCCTAGCCTCCATTTTATACATATCTTCTCTTTCATTTTATAAAGTGGGTAAATGGGCCTCCCTGGTGGCACAGGGGGGGTTAAGACGCAACCTATGAAGCAATCCACAGCCACTGCAGCAAGAGTTCGATCCCCGGCCAGGGAGATACCTACATGGCACAGCCGACCTCTCCTGACTCACCCAATGCTTTCCTCAGCAGTGTATTTCAATCAATCTGCCTGTTCTGTTCCCCACTCTGTCTCTGGTGAATCCTCTCAACCTCCCATACCTCTGGCCTGTACCCTAGTTCTTGTATGCATAAATAAATCTTTAAATAAAAAATAAATTGGGTAAAAACTTAATACTATTCTCATGTCATGGAAAAGGAAACACATATATGACAAAATTGACTCTAAAATTGTATGATTAGTCATCATTTAAGATAGGGTCATAATATTTATATAATTTAACATATTTCACAATATGATTTTCACTGACGTTCTTTCCCCTCCAATATACAACCTGATACTATCGGATTAAAAACTACTAGAGACACTAACTTTAGCAATTTTTTAAACCTCTCTTTCTGTTTTCTTTCCAGTAACAATGAGAACACATTAAGTTGACTTATTTTATAGCATTCATGATGTGAGGGACTTAAAGCACTATATGTAATAAACATATGTCCTGAATGTTATATTATATAGATGGCTTTTTAAAAATGCTATTTAGCTTTCCTTTTTCCCTCTTTTTTTATGACAATGCATTATTTAAAATATTAGAGACTTTCTCCTCAAAAAGAACTAGAATGCTTGATATAAAATGTACAGACAATAATCTTGCATAACGCAATGATCGGGACTAGTGGTTCTCAAGCATTAGCATTAGCAATCACCTGGAAGACTTGTTAAAGCATAGACTGCTGGGCCCCATCTCAAGGTTTGATACAATAGGTCTGGGAGAGAGCACAGAATTTACATTGCCAAAAAAAAAAAAAATTGCCAGATATTGTTGTTGATAACTGATCTAGGGCCCACACTTTGAGAATGACTATACAGGTGATTCAGCAATCAAGTCCAAAGTCCTCCCCAGGAATATTTTTTCTGATGCTATGAGGAAGATGACCACTCTTTTTCTGGGACTGCAATTATAAAACCAGTATAAACTGAAGCAGTTTGCAGCCACCTTCCCTGACCACATGACAAAAGCTACCAATCCTAGAAGGCAAAAGGCAAAGTAAAACAGAGTGGAGAAATAAGAAATAAAAGTAAGAGTGCTAGAATTAACTCAATTAAAAAAAAAAAGTTAGAGCCCCTACATTTCTACGAAATTAGTTTTGATTCTGATACCTCAGGAAACTAGATATTGTGTGTTAATAACTATCTAATGACAACTTTATCAGCTACAGTTTATAGTGAGTACAGATCTCTAAGACTAGCTACACAGTGTCCAAAAATTTATCTGGCTGAAAACATCAATTAAAATTTGTGATTTACTCCTTCCTTCACTAAGTTTCCATAGCATAAAGGTATCATGATAAATATGTTCAGCAGGCAGAATCAGACTGAGGAGCCAGCTGCACTGAGATAACAATTGAAGGCAGGAAACTGAGTCCCCCAAGATGTTGTGCAAAGATCCTTAACATGGTCGACAGAGGAGTTCGGAGAGGGAAGGGCAATGAAGTCCCCCAATGCAATCAAAGTTTACTAGACGTGTATTTTTCCGGAAAGAGATGTTACTGCTTATGTCAGATTCTGAAAGGGAGACAAAATCCAAAAAAGGTTAAGGACAAATTATAAAGAGGAAATGTCAAAAGAGAGATCAATGCAGAACATTTATATTATGAGAAATTGAAAGTAATCTATCAATTATTAAGTGTCCATGTGAACTGTGCTATCCACATTACATATATCATATTGCATTTAATCCTGACAATAATATTGTAAGATGGGTATCAACGGCTCAATTTTGCAGATAAGAAAACTGAAGCACAGAGAAATGAGGTAATTTGACTATGACTACGTAGCTATGCAAGCTACCACAATGCTGTGGAAGGTAAGGTGAAACATCAAATAAGGGGCCATTATTTTCATGTCTTTCAGAGCAGAATCTCTGAGAATTAATTATACAGGTCAGAAACATAAAAATGAAATGTCAATAAGAAGATTCGTGAATGCTTTAATAGGCATTAAATTCTTAAATCATCAAATTATTTCTGAGGCTATATAAATCTGGAAGCTAAGCAATTTGGCATTAGTGCCATCATAAATTCACAGTCTATTAATGCCATCATAAAATTAACAGTTTGAGTGCAAAGCAATTTTTCTAGGGAATAAAGTCCACTGAAAATGAAGGTTGGGATAAGGATCTTTTTAGTATTCACAATTGCTCTTTAACAAAAATTCAAAATGAAAAAAAAAAACTGAGTTCTGATTATCAGGGCCAATAAATATGGCAAACCTGTTCATACTATCCTTTTTTTCATCAACACATAAATTCTGGCTCCCAATCTAAGTTTTTAAAGTAAAAAGTATAAAAAGTAAAAAGTCTGGAAAAAGTGTTTCCAGACTTATTGCCCATGTGAGCCAAGAAGAGTCAAAAGTTCTTGGTGAGCTCTTTTCCTCCTTTTAATAGTTTGGCATGCTTACTAGCAACTTTCATAATAAACAGGTCTTTTTTTTTTCTTCTAAAGGCATACAGTCTAATATCATTTGACATGTGTACACTGCTTCTATAGAAATGGTTTTTCTCTTTGTAAAATTATAAACCCCGTCTACATTTTGCTAAACATTGCCTTTCTTAGACTTACTGCCATTTCAAATGGTCTCTACATGACCAAGAAGGCTTCTAAGTCTATGTGATGGATGCTACCATCCCAAATATTTGTTCTCTGACCTCCAAATTTCTCCCCAATTTACATAGGAAGAGGGGCTATGTTGTCAGTTAATCCTGATACCACCTTGTTGGTAATGAAGGGTAAAGGACGAAGTAGGGGTGGGGGTGGAAAAGAGAAGAGAAATAACACAATCTTTAAAAAATAGTATTTTTATATTGCTTTAAGGTAAAGAAAATAATCAAATCACACAAGAATCTTGAGCCTTGTACTCTCATCTGATAGAAAGCAAGAGGTTGTCTATAAAAAGGTATGTTACTTTCAGATCATAGTGGGTTTTTTTTTTTTTTTCTTTTAACCCCTTTCACCCATTCCTCTTATCCCTTTCAGCCAAAATCCTGATTTCTGGCAGCCACCACTCTGTTCTCCATATCTATGGGCTTGACTGAATTTTTTTTTTTTAATATTGCACATGAGATATCATGGTATTTGTCTATCTCTGTCTGATTTATTTCACCTAGTATAAAGCCTTTAAAGTCCATCTACACTGTCTCAAATGGCAAGATGTTATTCTTTTTTATGGGTGAATAGTATTCTTATATATGTGTGTATACAATGATATGTTGTTTAATGACTTTTCAGACAACAACAGATCACATACATGATGGTGGGCCCATAGGTTGTACCATACGGCTTAGGTGTGCAGATTATACCATGTAGGTTTGTGTGATTATACTCCACAAGGACGAAATCACCTATGGCCACATTTCTAAGGACAGTTTTTATTTATTTATTTTTATTTATTTCTAAGGACACAATTTATCTATCAACAGATACTTAGCTGTTTCCCTATCTTGGCTATTATAAAGAATGATGCAAGGAACACAGGAGTGCATTTATCTTTTAATACATAAATGTCTTAATATATTTTAAAATTGTGTTTCAGAATGATGTGATGTGCCAGAGACAGGGAAAAAAGGATGAATAATCATTCACAGAGAATAAAAGTAGATTCGCACAACTATAGCCACACATGACATTCTGCAGGCAAGGCATAGTTTTTTCTTTGTGTTAACTGTTCTCTTTTTTAAAGTGTAAATAACATTAAAACACTTTGCTACTGAAGAAAATGCAGGTGAACTGAGTTCTAGGGTGGATAAATGGATGCAGACACAGCTAAAAGATAAGATCTTTAGCATAGCTTATTTTCTCTATGTGGAAAAAGAACCTACAATGAAGTTGATGCAGACTTAAGGTAGAAACTGAAACTAGTATAGTTTTTTTTTTTATATATAGAACACAATTTGGAAATGTGCATTTAAAGACTTATTAGAACACAATTTGGAAATGTGCATTTAAAGACTTATTTTATTATCTTTTTAAAGATTTATTTATTTATTTATTTATTTATTTATTTATACAAGCACTGGGTACAGTCAGAAGTGCCGGAGGGTGAGAGAATTCACCAGAGCCAGAGCGGAGTACAGAACAGGCAGAATGACGAAGTGCACTGCTGAGGGGAGCAGTGGGTGGCAGGAGAGGTCTGTGCGCCATGTGGGACCCTCCTCCAGTGGCTGGGGAGCAGCCAGGGATCGAACTAGCGCTGCAGAAACTGCAGGCAGCTTCACAACCCAGTGCTCAACTGCTGCACCACTGGGGAGGCCCTGAAGACTTTTAAATGAACACATTATCTAGGAATTTATCATAGAGAAATCAGATCAACCGGATAATTTAGGTACATCTATCTATATAGTAGTTCTCAACCTTTAGCAAGCATCGGAATCACCTATAGAGCCTATAAAACCATAGATTGCTAGTCCCCAATAAAAAAATGTCTGATTCTGGGCCTCCCTGGTGGTGTAAGGGGTTAAGCACTGCACTATGAAGAAATCCACAGCCTCTGCAATACAAGTTCAATCCCCAGCCGGCCAGGGAGCAACCCAAATGGCGCGGCAGACCTCTCCTATCTCGCCTGCTGCTCCCCTCAGCCGTATATTTCAGTCAATCTGCCTGTTCTGTTCCCCACTCTGTCTCTGGTGAATCCTCTCACCCCCTGCACCTCTGGCCTGTTCCCCAGCCCTTGTATGCATAAATAAATCTTAAAAAAAAAAAAGTCTGATTCTGTAGGTCTGGGTGGAGGCTAAGAATTTGCATTTCTAACAAATTCCCGGGTAACACTGATATTGCTGGTCCAAGGCTAACACTGAGAACCATTTATATATACGTATAATGAACTTCTATGAAGCCATTAAAAATGAAGATCTAGGGCCTCCCCGGTGGCGCAGCGGTTGAGCGCTGGGTTGTGAAGCTGCCCGCGGCCTCTGCGGCGCTGGTTCAATCCCCGGCTGTTCCCTGGCCACCGGAGGAGGGTCCCACATGGCGCGCAGACCTCTCCTGCCACCCGCTGCTCCCCTCAGCAGTGTACTTCGGTCCTTCTGCCTGCTCTGCTCCCGGCTGTGTCTCTGGTGAATTCTCTCACCCTCCCGCGCTTCTGACTGTACCCAGTGCATGTATAAAACAAAAACAAAGAAAGAAAGAAAGAAAGAAAACATGCCTCTATATAAAAAAAAAAAATAAATTAAAAAATAAATAAATAAAAATGAAGATCTATATTTACTGATATAATGTATACAAACAGTGGTGTGCTGATAAATTAGCTCTGGTAGGAATTGAGCAGGGAAGGGGAAACCCTGATTTATAACATTTACTAATTTCCCTGGTGTAACCACTACTACCATAGCTAATATCAAGCTATCAACAATTTGGGTTCACATACGTCTTTAATTATTGGCTCTAATAAGTCAGAGCTAGTTGGCTCAAGCACACCACCTAGAAAAAACATCTAAAAGGATATAAGATGAAATGGTAATAGTTATCTTTGAGTAAAAGGAAAATAGTAATTTGTATTCTTCATGATTTTATCTTCTAAATTATTTTATAATGAAAATTCTTACTTATTCCTACTGTTTGAAAAGTATAATGATGTTACCAACCTAAGAGTTCTCTATAGCTGAAATTTAGCAGTCCCTCTATCAGAGAGGCAATGATATTTAAGGGCAGATAAGTTCACTTTTGCATTATGCTCCTATGCTAATCTGGCCTTGTCAAAACAAAAAAAAAAAGAAAAAAGAAAAAGAATATAAGGGTCCAACTGGGAAAGCTTTGAACACAAGTCCTGGAACATTAAGAGCTGGATCTCATCTTTATAAAATCAAATGGCAATCGCTGCTCTAGAACCCAAGCAAAAAAAACAGAAACTGTCTACAACTTACTATAAATCCAGTTTCACAAAGCAAGCAAGAACATAATTACTCCAGCCTTACTTCATCAAAATGTGGACTACATTAGCAGTTCACCGAAGTATTGGTAATGAAAGAAAAACCAAAAATTGCATAAATGTCCCATAGTAGAAAATTAAATAACTTAAAGACATAAAGTGGAATGATATGCACCTATTACATAGTGATATAGAAAAATTTTCCACAATATGGGGAAATGGTCATAAATTATTGGGGAATACAAAATGTAGATTACGAAACTGCATACAATCCCACAAAACAAACATGTATCTGCTTATATGTATATGAATTTATATATGCATGGATATTTAAAGACAAGGAAGATGCAACCAATGTTAATACTAATTATCTCTGGTTGGCATATTACAGGTAATCTTTCTATATTTGCCTATTTCTATTTTCAAAAATATTTACAACAATATATACTATTTGTTCATTTATTATATCAGCATACAGGGGAAACACAAATGGTATCAAGTAAATAAGAGATGTTTAACTCCACTCGAAATCACAGAAATGTAAATTAAAAAAAAGGTTCTTTTATACCCATCAGATTGATGAGACCAAACAGACGAGTAAGACCAAATGCTGGTAAGGATTTAAGAAAATGGGAACCCCAATGCACCACTAATGAGAGCATAAACTGGAGAAGCATTCTGGGAAACAACCTGGCAATATTTAGTGAAATTATGTATAGACCATAAGCCAGCAATTCCTTCCCATAGTACTACAGAGAAACCCAGCAAAAGTCATTTAAGTTCATAGAATTACTATCAGTTAGCTGTTTTAGCCAAGATTTGTTTTTAACTCATGCAAGTTATAATGAAACAACGTTAAACAAGTTAGAGGACTGCTTGTATGCATTGAGGACCTGCAGTACAGTATCTCCTACTGAGCACCTCCAATGTAGCAGGCACCACATTAGGTACTTTAAATAAATTATCTCCTTTACAATTACCCTTAAAGTTAGGTATTATTAAGCCCATTTCAGAGGCTGAGAAAACACTTAAAACTTCAATCCAAGTTTCACCTTACATAACCTAAAAGCTTACCTTCACAACTAAATTTAAAATTCCTTCGTTTCCCATAGTATCCCCCAGTAAGATGCTACTACGTAATTATCAAGTACCTAGGTATTAAACATTATACTGAAGTAAAGTACAATTTGAGGTAAAATATATGCAATAATATAATTATGACAGTCAGTTAATAAACTGTCCAAAAAGTCATTCCCAAATTCTTCCTCCCTCCCTGCCTCTCACTGTAAAGGCCAAAGGCTACATACATCAATTAGACGTGACCATATATTTTGAGAAGTGACCTGCTAGAAGCACAGATAGGAAAATATTTGCTTGGCTTGGACTTTTTGCCTTCCTCCTTGAATGCGGGCAGGGGTTGGAGCTGCAGCTATCTTAAGATCTGGAAGACCAAGACAATCACAAAGATATGGACCCCAACACTGTTGAGTCACTGAAGTAACATCAGCAACTGCCTACTTCCAGACTGCTGTAAGGAAAACAAACTTTAAGCATTGTAGTGAGGTTTTCAATCCTGGATACAGTCCTTATACATCACCTTATCAGACACTCTTCCATAACTTTAACTGTAAAGAATTTCCTAATTTTCTTTTTATATTTTAGTTTTTAAAATACTTTAACAGGGCCTCCCCTGGTGGTGCAGCAGTTGAGTGCTGGGCTGCGAAGCTGCCTGCAGCCTCTGCAGCGCCAGTTCGATCCCTGGCTGCCGGCGAGGGTCCCGCATGGCATGCAAACCTCTCCTGCCCCGTCCACTGCTCTCCTCAGCAGTGTATTTCGTCAGTCTGCCTGTTCTGGTCACTGCTCTGGCTCTGGTGAATTCTCTCACCCTCCCGCGCTTCTGACTGTACCCAGTGCTTGTATAAATAAATAAATCTTTAAAATATTAATTATTAATTAAAATAAAAGTATACAACACCACACGTGATTCAGAGGTATAAGGTCAAATCTCTTCAGATGTATGTTAGGATACCACTCCTACCATCAAGGAACCCACAATCCGGGCCTCCCTGGTGGTGCAAGGGGTTAAGCAATGCACTATGAAGCAATCTGCAGCCTTTGCAGCACGAGTCCGATCCCCTGCTGGCCAGGAAGCAACCCACATGGCACAGCAGACCTCTCCTGACTCACCTGCTGCTCCCCTCAGCAGTGTACTTCAGTCAATCTGCCTGTTCTGTTCCCCACTCTGTTTCTGGTGAATCCTCTCACCCCCCACACCTCTGGCCTGTACTCCAGTTCTTGTATGCATAAATAAATAAATCTTAAAAAAAAAAAAGGAACACATAATCCTCCACAACAGTCCATAGGACCACCTCCACAATTTATTCTCCATACTTTCCCTCCCCATTTGATACACTCAATTCTACATGATATTTCTTGGGCTTATTTTGGTTTGGTTTTGTCTGTTCCTTTGTAACTTCCTAATAATTAAAAACAAAGATACATGCTAGTCTGATAAGTTATAATCTCCTGACAAGGGCTATTCTAAAGAGCATCTGCTCAAACAGATGTTAGAAGACTGTGCTGAGGCAACAAGGAGAGAGAATAAAAATACAGTTATTCTGTAAATAAGGGATCTCCCTGGGCTCTGAATTGCACACATGGAGAGCCCAGACTGTCAAAGTAATCACCAAGAGTATATCATTTGGAGGGCCACCTACTTGAACAATAACTTAAGCCTTCAAGAGTTGATAACATTGCTTCAAAACAAAGGCCCCGGAACATTAAGATTACTGTCCAAAAATGTTCACTCTGCTAATATTCTTAGGAATGATAATGGCATCAGGGTTATGTAGAAAAAAATTGCTTCTATTAAATTGTGTACTAAAGCATACTATTCTTTTTCTTAGAAGATGCATGTTTAAGTATTTTGATGTGAAAGGACGTTTCAACTTCTTCCAACTTTCTTTCAAGTGGTTAAGGAAAAAAGAGAATACCTGCATGTCAGAATATATATAAAACAAATATGACAAACTATTTTATTTTATTATTTTTTTATTTTTTATTTTTAAACATTTTTCTTTTTTTTTTTTTACAGAGGCATGTTTTTATTTATTTATTTATTTATTTGGTTGGTTGGTTGGTTTATACAAGCACTGGGTACAGTCAGAAGCGCGGGAGGGTGAGAGAATTCACCAGAGCCAGAGCAGGGAACAGAACAGGCAGACTGACGAAATACACTGCTGAGGGGAGCAGCGGGCGGCAGGAGAGGTCTGCGCACCATGTGGGACCCTCCTCCGGTGGCCGGGGAACAGCCGGGGATTGAACTGGCACTGCAAAGAGCTGCGGGCAGCTTCGAAACCCAGCGCTCAACTGCTGCGCCACCGGGGAGGCCCGACAAACTATTTTAAATCACTGAATTATCACTGAGAGGTAAACAAATGTTCAATGCACTATTCTTTTTTTTTTTTTTTTAAGGATTTTTATTTATTTATGCATACAAGAACTGGGGTGTAGGCCAGAGGTGCAGGGGGGTGAGAGGATGCACCGAGACCGAGTCAGGAGCAGAACAGGCAGATCCACCGAAATACACTATGGGGAACAGTGGGTGAGACAGGAGTGGTCTGCTGCACCATGTGGTTTAGCTCCCTGGTCAGGGATAGAATCCTTGCTGCAGTGGCTACCGACAGCCAGACAGCGCTGACTTTAACCCCTGCACCACCAGGAAGGCCCAATGCACTATTCTTTCAAGATTCTTGGACATTTGAAATGTTTCAAAATGAAAAATTGGCGTCAATGTTAATTTCCTGACTTGGGTATTGTGCTATACTATATAAGATATATTTTATTTACATCAAAATAAAATGTTAAGATAAAAATGTTTGGAAGCCTTCGATCTTGGTGATGAAGTAAACACACACTTTCCCTTATCTTCAACTGAACTAACTATAAAATCTGGACAGAATGCATGAACAACTATTTGAAGACTCTGAGAAGTAAATAGTATAGGCAGAATCAAGAGAACCATCAGAGTTCAAAGATCTACTGAACCAGGTGTGAGCTGGTTTTCTCCCTAGCATCCCTCAGCTGATAGTTCACATAACAAAAACTGAGAAAAACTTGTAGCCCACCACCCAGATCCAAGATGATATCTGGATGGAATATATGTGGGGCAGATCTGAATACACTAAGCTCTGAACACTAAACTGACACTAGAACTACAACGCTATAGAATGCAAAGAAAACCCAGAATCTCACTACATAATACTCAAAATGACCAGGATGCAAACCAAAGTTAGTCAGTATAAGGACCACAAAAAATATTAACTTGTGGAAAAAAAACAACATCAATGAAGAAATGAACTTAGTTAGCTATTGGATTTATCTGACAAGGATTTTAAAGCAGCTATTGTAGAAATGCTCAAATAAATATCAACTGATCTGAAATAAATATTAAAATAGAAATCATTTTAAACACACACGACACACACACAAAGGAGACCCAAACAGAAAATTTAAAACTGAAAAATATGAAAATAAAAGACATGGAAAAAATTTCAATGCCCTTCAAATTACAACACTTTTTTTTCCTCTCTCCCATTTTAATGTTTTGTGTTTTTTTTTTTAACTATTTGGATTATGTCTAGTCTCATAAGAAATGAAAAGAATTCAGAAACTGATCATCCTACTAGAAGGAGGCACCTACCATTCCTTTTTTTTTAAGATTCCAAATATTAGAGAGATCATTTGGTATATGTCTTTCTCTGACTTACTTCATTTAGCATAATGTCTTTAAAATCTATTAAAGTTGTCACAAATGGGAAGGTTTCATTCATTTTTACAGTTGAGTAACATTTCTTTGTGTATCTATTATAATTTCTTTATTCATTTATCCATGGATGGTTGCTTAGTTTCACAGCTTTGCTACCGTAAATAACACTGCAATGAATATGAGAGTTCAAAATTCTTTTTGCATTAAAATAATATTTTCATAGTCAATCATCTGGACAAGAGAACCATCACTTACCTCCTCCCATGGACTGAATAAAGTACCATAAACTACCATCATATTTGCAATTTCTACTGAGTATTTTAGGGGTTTTTGTTGTTTGAGCTTCAGCAGAAAGCAGTATATATATCATTCACCTACGGAATTTTTATCCCTTAGGCACAACCCTGTAGGTCACAAGATAAGGCATTCAATAGATCTGAAAAAATGTTATCAGGAAGTGGGCATTTCGGGCCAAACAGGGACACCAAAGAAAAAAATAAATATAAGCATGCTGAAAAGTGCTTACAACAAAAAAAGAAGCAAGTTAATTGCTTAAAGGTTTTATTTATGTTTGCATATATCTATGCATATATTTTCTTATTATTAAGATATATTTTATACTACCTACAATCATTATCTTTAATCTATATCTAATAGAAAACATTATTTTGTTTTTGACACAAAAAAAATGCCCCCTAAAAAAACCCTGCGCCTCACTGGTGGTGCAGGGGTTAAAGTCTAGTGCTGTCAAGCTATTGCCAGCCACTGCAGCATAAATTCAATACCGATCGCAGCCCAGGAAGGTGACACACATGGCACAGCAGACCTCTCCTGTCTCCCCCACTGCTCCTCTTAGCAGTGTATTTCAGTAGATTTGCCTGTTCTGCTCCCCACTATGGTGAATCCTCTCACCACCACCCCAGACTTTGGCCTACATCCCAGTTCTTGTATGCATAAGTAAATAAAAATAATTTTTTAAAAAAACAGCTTTCCCAAATATTATATATTTTGAACTAGATGTATTATTTCACAAACTCATTCTTTTTTTTTTTTAGAGAGCTAACCATGAATGTCTTGAAGTTTCTAAATTTATTTAAAATAAGTCTTTACATTTGATGAAGATAATTAATATAACAAAGTTCATTCTAAACACTGTTTTACAGTTAATTGATCTTACTAGAGTGGAAAGGAATAGAATTTGTATATAACTGTGACAAAATATGAGATTACAACTAGAATGTGTATTGAGTTCTTATATATTCAGAAATAATGCAGGCTGGAAAAACAAAATAAAATGAATTATTTTTTTTATAAATTTTATTTTTATATTCCCCATACAATTGCAATCCCCTTATTTTGACCCCAAGCCCTCCCCTCCCCGCCCCCCACCACCCATAGATTGTCTCTGGTTCACAGTTGTTTGTTGATTTTGATTTTCACTTTCTTATAGTTATGCATTTTCCTGGTCCCTTATTTAAGTTTTCTAGATTCCTGCTATGAGTGAGACCATCCGGTACTTTTCTTTTTCTTTCTGGCTTATTTCGCTGAGCATGACCCCTTCCAGCTCCATCCATGTTGCTGCAAATTGCATGTGTTTATCTTTTTTGAATGCTGAGTAATATTCCATGGTGTATATGTACCACACCTTCTTGATCCAGTCATCTATTCTGGGGCATTTGGGTTGTTTCCAAAGCTTAGCTATTGTAAATAGTGCTGCTATAAACATAGGGGTACAGGTGCTCTTTGGAATTGATGTTTCTGTGTCCTCTGGATAAATACCTAGGAGTGGAACTGCTGGATCATATGGAAGCTCTATGTTTAGTAGGTCCAGAAATCTCCACACAGCTCTCCACAGTGGTTGGACCAGTTTGCACTCCCACCAACAGTGCAGGAGAGTTCCTTTTTCTCCACATCCTCGACAACATTTGTTGTTGCTAGTTTTTTTAATATGTGCCATTCTCACTGGTGTAAGATGGTATCTCATGGTAGTTTTGATTTGCATTTCCCTGATTACAAGTGATGGTGAACATATTTTCATATGCCTGTTGGCCATTTGCATTTCCTTTTCAGAGAAGTTTCTTTTTAGCTCTTCTGCCCATTTTTTGACTGGATTATTTTCTTTCTTTGTGTTGAGTCTCATCAGCTCTTTGCAGATTTTTGTGATCAGTCCTTTATCATTAGTGTTGGGTGCAAAAATGTTCTCCCAGTCGGTGGGGTTTCTCTTTGTTTTTGTTATTGTCTCTTTTGCTGTGCAAAAGCTGTGATTGTGCAGAAGCTCTTTAATGTGATGTAGTCCCAGCTGTTTATCTTTGCCTTCACTATCACTGCTTTGGGTGATGTGTCTGTAAAGATGTCTTTGATGTGCATATCACGTAGTGTTTCGCCTATATTTCCTTCTATGTATTTTATGGTTTCAGGTCTTATGTCTAGTTCTTTAATCCATTTTGAGTTGATTTTTGTGTATGGTGTGAGGTAGTGGTCAAGCTTCATTCTTTTGCATGTAGCGACCCAGTTTTCCCAGCACCATTTATTGAACAAACTTTCTTTGCTCCAATGCATAGTCTTTGCTCCTTTGTCAAAGATTAGTTGACCATAAATCTGTGGGTTTATTTCTGGATTTTCTATTCGATTCCATTGGTCTGTGTGTCTGTTCTTGTTCCAATACCATGCAGTTTTGATGATTATGGCTTTGTAGTATAGTTTGAAGTCTGGGAGTGTGATGCCTCCATTCCCTTCTTTTTTTTTCAGGAGAGCTTTGGCTATTTGGGGTTTTTGGTGATTCCATATGAATTTCATCAATAATTGTTCTATTTCTTTGAAGAATGACATTGAAATTTTGATTGGAATAGCATTGAATCTGTATATTGCTTTTGGTAGGATGGCCATTTTAATAATGTTTATTCTTCCAATCCATGAGCAGGGGATGTCTTTCCATTTCTTTGTGTCTTCTTCTATTTCTTTTAACAGTGTTTTATAGTTTTCTTTGTATAGGTCCTTTACCTCTTTTGTTAGATTTATTCCCAAGTATTTGATTTTTTTTTTGTTTCAATAATAAAAGGGATGGTTTTTTTAATTTCTTCTTCTTCAGATTTATTGTTTGTGTATAGGAAGGCTACTGACTTGTGTGTTGATTTTGTATCCTGTCACTTTACTGAACTGATTGATGAGTTGAATTAGTTTTTCTGTGGCATTTTTGGGGTTCTCTATGTATATTATCATATCATCTACAAATAGTGATAGTTTGACTTCTTCTTTTCCTATTTAGATTCCTTGTATGTCTTTCTCTTGTTTTATTGCTCTGGCCAGGACTTTAGTATTATATTGAAAAGCAGTGGTGAGAGTGGACATCCTTGTCTTGTTCCAGATCTTAATGGAAATGCTTTCAACTTTTCACCATTGAGAATGATACTGGCTGTTGGCTTGTCATAGATGGCCTTTATGATGTTGAGGTATGTTCCTTGTATCCCAAGAATTTCAAGGGCTTTTATCATGAATGGGTGTTGCACTTTGTCAAAAGCTTTCTCAGCATGTATTGATATGATAATATAGTTTTTATATTTCTTTTTGTTGATGTGTTGGATAACGTTGATTGATTTTCGGATGTTGAACCATCCTTGTGTCCCTGGCATGAATCCTACTTGGTCGTGGTGAATTATCTTATGGATACATTGTTGGATTCTGATAGCTAAAATTTTGTTGAGGATTTTTGCATCAGTGTTCATTAGGGAGATTGGCCTGTAGTTTTCCTTTTTTGTGTTGTCCTTGTTCAGTTTTGGTATTAGTGTAATGTTGGCTTCACAGAACGTGTTTGGTATTGTCCCTTCCTTCTCAATTTTTTGGAAGAGTTTGTGAAGGATAGGCACTAATTCGTCTCTGAATCTTTGGTAGAATTCATTTGTAAATCCATCAGGTCCTGAGTTTTTGTTTTTGGGGAGGTTTTTGATTACCATTTCAATTTCGCTGCTTGTAATTGGTCTGTTTAGGTGTTCTATTTCTTCTTTATCTAGCTTTGGGTGATTGTAGAGTTGTAGGAATTTGTCCATCTCCGCTAGATTGTTGAACTTGTTTCCATAAAACTGTTCATAGTAGTTACTGATTATTCTTTTGATTTCTGCTGTGTCCGTTGTGATTTCTCCTCCTTCATTGATGATCCTGTTTATTTGTGCTTTCTCCCTTTTTCCCTTTGTGAGCCTGGCTAGGGGTTTGTCTATTTTATTGATTTTTTTGAAGAACCAGCTCTTGGTTTCATTGATCTTTTGGATTGTTTTTTTAGTTTCAATTTCATTTATTTCTGCTTTGGTTTTTATTATTTCCTTTCTTCTACTGGTTTTGGGGTTTTTTTGTTGTTCTTTTTCTAGATCGTGGAGCTTCGAGATTAGGTTGTTTCTTTGAGTTCTTTCTTGTTTCTTGATGTGAGCCTCTATTGCTATGTATATTCCTCTTATTACTGCTCTTGCTGCATCCCATACATTTAGGAAATTGGTGTCCTCCTTGTCATTCAATTGAAAGAATTTTTTAATTTCTTCTTTGATCTCCTCATTAGTCCAGTGGTCTTCTAGTAGTGTGGTTTTCAATCTCCATGAGGTAGGAGAGTTCCTTATCTTCTTTTTATGGTTTATTTCTAGTTTGATGCCTTCATGGTCAGAAAAGATGGTTGGTATGATTTCAATCTTGGTGTATCTGTTGATGTTTGTCTTGGGTCCCAGTATGTGATCGATCCTGGAGAATGATCCGTGTGCGCTTGAGAAAAATGTGTACTCCGTTTTTTTTGGGTTTAGTGTTCTATAGATGTCTGTTAAGCCCAAGCGCTCTAGGTCCTTATTTAGAGCTTTAGTGTCTTTAATTGTTTTTTGTCTCGTTGATCTATCCATTGCTGTTAGTGGTGTATTGAAGTCTCCCACTACGTATGTGCACAAACTCATTCTTATTACTCAAAATTGAGAGCAAACTTCTGAGATTGCCTCCATTTTTAAAATAAGTGACTCAATCATTTCCCATTGTAGAATATCTACTTGTGACTACTGGGGAAACTGTACAGATGGTCCACCCATGAGTTATGATGGTTCAACTTATTTTTTTTTTACTTTACAATGGTGTCAAAACAATACATGTTCAGTAGAAACTGTACTTTGAATTTTGATCTTCTCACAAGTTAGCTACATGCTGTGTGATGGACTCTTGTGATACTTAGGCAGTGAGCTACAGCTCTGTCAGCTGTAAGACAGCAAGGGTAATCAACCTATACACTACAGACTGTTATTTACTTTTAATACAGTATTCAATAAATTACCTAAAATATTCAATACTTTAAGTAGGCTTTGGTTTGGATGACTTTGCCCACATATAGGCTAATCAAAGTGTTCTGAGCATGTTTAAAGTAGGCTATAGGCTATGCTCTATATATTGCAGGTTAAGTGTTTTAAATGCATTTTTGACTTAACAAGAATTTATCAGGACATAATCCCATCATAACTTGTAAATCTAGGAAGAGCTGTACTGAACCATCTAAGTCAAGTTAGGCTCATTATGATATTACTAAAGAATGAGAAAGCAGTTCTCTAGAGCCTATTTCCTAGTCACAGCAAATGAATTAATAGCCCTATGCTTCAAGAATTATCTAAAAATATTATCCCATTACATCCAGAAGTTGAGTATTCAAACCTGTCACAGGTAATTTATATAATTGGTGAGTATAAGCAATAAGACAACCAAATAGTCTACAAATTAACAAGTTTTCTTGTACCGCTGAAAAAAATGGAAATATTTATCAGAAATTTAGCAAGTTAAACTGTACAATCCTGAGAAAGACTATGCAGTGTTCCTTATTAGACCAAACAAGCCTGATGCACATGAGGATACTGGCATTAAATTTTCAAATCTATTTTATTGGAAACCAGTTTCCAATAAATGGCAATTAAAACAAACAAAAAAGAATTTAATTCTGAACTAATATAACTATCTTTTTCTCAAAAAAAAAAAAAAGGAAAATCTTTATCTTGTTTATAACTTTTTGTCTCAAGTTTTATTTGTAGTAGCCTACTGCTTTGTTATAAAAGAAAATTCAAAATCTACTTAATTTCTACCAGCTCAGGCATCTTATTTTCAGTATTGTATTCTATATAAAAAGAGCACAGAAAATTCTTATTGTATGCATACATCATAATTTCCTGCAAATATTTCTTTCATACATTGCACACATTATTTATATTCTTTATCTTGAAAGTACAGCAGACCCTTGAACAACTTGGGTATGAGAATACACAACCTCTTGAAATAAAAAATCTGCATACGACTTTTAACTCCCCCTAAAATTAATTACAGTTGTCACTTGATATTTATGGGGACTAGTTTCAGGACTCCCATGGACAACCAAATCCACAGATATTTACATCCCTTAATAGTTGCCATCAGTAGTCTCAGGTAATTCATCTGCAGATTCAACAAACCAACACCCACTGTTGCTTGAATTTGTGAATACAAACCCTCAGACATGCAAGGTTAACTCTATTTATTGAAAAAAGAAAATCGAAGTACAAGCAGATTTAGCACATTCCAAACCACTGCTGTTCAAGAGTCAAATGTAATGTAAACTGGCAGATTATATTTTCCAAAGATGATTACAACAGTAGATTCCATCCTATAAGGTGTTCATGTAAGGTGAAATTCATACTCCTCCCTTCAAATGCTGAAGTCTATGGTCACTCCCTCATCTAAATCTTAATGATTACCTCAACCAAATAGAGGAGAGCAGAGTAACACTACTGACTTAAAAAACTAAGTTAAATATGCTATGCACCTTTACCTTGCTCTCTTGAGATGCTTTCTCTTGGCACATAGCCACCGTGCTATAAGGAAGTAGACAGTCATAAGGAGAGGTCATGTGTTGGTGTTCTGGCAGACAGCCCAGGCTGCGGTTCCCACCAATAGCCAGCATTAACCACCAGACAGAGTGATCAAGACTTCACTGATTCCAGCTCCTAGCCACCCCATCTCATACCACAAGTTAACAGAGACTAGCTATCCCCACCAAGCAAACCTTGCATAAAGGTTAGATACATGTGCAAAATGAATGATTGGCATATTTTAATCCACTAAGAAGCACAATTTGGAAAATGCACAAAAGAGAAGAAAAATTTTTGGTTACCCTAAGTTTCACCACTGTTAACATTTTGACACATATTTTACAATAAAAAATAAATTGTTTTGCCCTACCCACCTAAGATTCCAAATGCTTTGTTTTTACCAGGATGAAGGGTTAGATATTTAAAGGCAGTCCACTGTTTGCATATAAGAACTAGGAAAAAAGACATTAACATTCCTTCTACTTTTCTTATCCTTACTCTTTTTTACTTACCTGTCTTTAAGTGAGGTGTCTGAGGATGGCTGGTCCACCAAAATTTCAATTTATGGATGTGAACCAAGATCTTGGTTTGCAGTATCAGTTGCACTGGTCTTCTTCCCTATAAGTTGTTGAAGCCTCAAATCTGGAATTTTCAAGAAAAGAAAATGCTAAATATAGACAGCCTTTCAATTACTTATAATTCCATCTCTATAATTGAGTGGAAGCTGACAGAGTGTGTTAAAATTTTATGGAAGTAAATGTACAGGTTTCACTGAAAATGGAGTTGGGTAATGTGAATTCAAGCCCCGACTCTTTCTGATCACGTGATGAAATTAATGGGTCAGCATCAAAATTTTGGCTGTAGAGTCAGATATAGGTTCTAAACTCAGTATTCTGTATTGTTATAAGAACTTTGATACTTCTCTGGACTCAGACACATCTCTAAATGGTGAGGATTACATTAGATAATGGTTCCTGAAATCTAATCCCTGAACAGGTGCTAAGCTATGACCAAAAAATGGGTGTAAAATTACCAGTTGTGCTTACTATAAGACTATCATTCTTCATTATTTCTTTTTTTAATGTTTTCTTACATCTTTGTTAATTTTTTGATAGTTTTTTATTTTTCCCCTCCAGTGTAGCCCCTGTAATTATCCCACTACCATAGCACCCCACATTCTTACTTTTTTGGAGTTAAACTGGCTTCTGTTATGAAGTGACATAAAATAACAGTTGCTGAGTTTTTTTAAATAACCTAAGGAGTCAAAGTAAAAAGCTGTAACTGTAAATTTCTAAAATTCTTTTTGGAAATTCCACTGTATTATTTACATGAGCTCTAAAATTCCTTCTATCTTAACATTCTATGTATTCATTCACTACTCAGTATTTACTGAGTATGTACCTAATATGTGATGGGTACTCTACTGGTTTCTAGAGGTGCCCAAAATAAGTGAGATTAGGCCCTACTCTAAAAGAGCTCCCAATCAAATAAGGAAGAAAAAAAAAACATAAAACTCAAATACAATCTAATGGGCTAGGGTTTCTAATAGAGGTTTTTGCACTCTATGACAGTTAGGATAGTAGAATGAGTTTTAAAATTAGTAGATAGGCCTCCCGGGTGGGTGCAGGGGTTAAAGACAGCGCTATCAAACTACTGCCAGCCACTATAGCACAAGTATAATCCCCAGCTGGCCAGAGAGCAACCCACATGGTGCAGCAGACCTCTCCTCTCTCGACAGCTGCTCCCCTCAGCAGTGTATTTCAGTAGATCTGCCTGTTCTCCTCCCACTCTCTCTGGTGAATATCCTTACCACCCACACCTCTAGCTTACACCACAGGTCTTGTATGCATAAATAAATAAATCTTTAAAAAAATAAAATCAGTAGATTTTGGGGTGAATTTTACAGTTGTATCAGAAGTAACTTAATCTGAGCCTTTATTTCCTTAAATGCAAAACAGGAATAATTATAGAGATCACAGAGTTGTGGTAAACAGGTAAGATGTGAAAAATAAAGAACCAATCCAACAAGAAGCCTGGCTTTTACACCTTCCAGAAAGCAAATAAAAAATTTATCATACATTCATAATCTGGCACAAAAGAAGTTATGCACCACACTGATTTATACTCAGTGGTGCCTGTTAAGCAACTGAAGGCACAAGCAAGTTTGTTGCATCTGATATCTTTTTTTTTTTTTTCCAAAGATTTATTTATTTATTTATACAAGCACTGGGTACAGTCAGAAGTGTGGGAGGGTGAGAGAACTCACCAGAGCCAGAGTGGGGAACAGAGCATGCAGACTGACGAAATACACTGCTGAGGGGAGCAGCAGGCGGCAGGAGAGGTCTGCACGCCAAGTGGGACCCTCGCCGGGGGCTGCGGATGGAACTGGTGCTGCAGAGACTGCGGGCAGCTTCGCAACCCAGCACTCAACCACTGTGCCACTGGGGAGGCCCGCATCTGATCTCTTTAATGAAAGTATCAGATAGCAACAGTTTATTAGAAAATAATGATTGAATGAATGAATGAATGGCTTCTTTATTTTAAGAGGAATTAAAATTGTAGCTGCTGAAAGTAGAAATTCTTAAGATTCTTATTTAAATTTAATTTTAAGTATATATTTTAAGTGCCCAAATCTGTCATAGTGGAAACTAGATGCACAGGCTTATTTTAAAAAGCAAAATGAATCTACCATAGCCAATGCAAAAGTGGTGTTTCTATGTAAGAAGTTTAGTAGCAGCTAACAGACTCCAATTTGCTAAAAACTCAGATTCTAAGAACTATGCACAGATTATCTCACTTAATCCTGACAATAGCCCTTATGAAGTGGACTATTAATATCATTTTGTAAGTAGGAAAACTGAGGTACAAAGAAATCCAGTTACTTCCAACATCACAAAATATATCACAAAATAAGCAGTGGGGTTGAGCTTATAAAAAAATCAGGTTGTTTAACTCTAGAGTTCTCTTTTTTATTTTTATTTAACTAAATATCTTGCAAAGAAAAACAAAAAGATTTTACCAAAACAAGAACATTTGCTCCTAATGATTCCATTTTTTTTAAATAGGACAGAGTCCTTCAATATTTAAGCAAAACAGAAATATGTAATTACATTATATAGTCCTTGTCCTCAAAGGCCCCACTCACCATGTGGTGGTATAATATTAATAAATCACACCTGGATTTTACTGTTTTAAATTTAACTGTCAATGTTAGGTTTATTTGTAATTTCCTTTTTATTTACTCCTTAATTCCAGGTATTACTACCTTGAATTTTCAGGACATATAGAGAAGGCTTATATGGACCAAAAGGAAAAATGAGTTAACAAATGGAAGACATTAAAAATTATTTTTGTATGGACATTTAGTTTCAGATAATACATTTTAAAAAAGAACACACATACACAACAGTAAGAACAGCTGAATTTCATTTCCAATAGATGCGCTAACAAAACAATTTCAGATGCAATTTGCAAATATATTTTTAGCCAACAATGTGTTTCATTTCACTTCTTTATTGGCCTGATTCTAGAACAGACAGAAATGCTTTTGATGCTTTCAGTTTTAACAACTGTATTAAAAGAGAAAGAAATATCAAAAAAACCCAAAAACTAAAACCCCCACAGAAATAACAATAAATGTAGCAAATGCTTTTTCAAATGCCAGAAATACCACTAGATGTTAATAGTAAAACACTTGAAACTTATTTGATCAAAATGAACAGTGAAGCAACCAATAAAGCAACATTTAAATTTCGTTCAAAGATTACATTTCACATCTTTCTGCATCTGTAATAGGTCGATAAACTAAAAGTCTCCTTATTCTCTTGAAATTATTTTCAAGAAAACTAATACTCCAATGACACTAAACAGGGAGCCATAATAAAGTATGGGTGTTAGTAGTAGTATCTCAATATTTTCAGACAGTAGCAGATTAAGTGCTATATTAAACAGATTTTTAAGATAGTACAAGAAAAAAATCTAGATTTCCAAAAGCACAACTGGAAACATTAGCATTGTGAATTTACAGAGCTAAATAAAAGGCTGCTTACTCAAAGATGTGACATGTCAAAAAAAATTCCCTATGGATAAACATTCATTGCCCACTGGACATTTCACATCACCTATGAGATTAAGTAAGAGTCCTGCTAATTTTATGAAGATAAATGAACACCCGGGTGATTTACGCTCTAGACAGCTGCCACTACATAAGGACAACTTATGCACAATATTTAAACTTTATTCAGGCCTGGAAAACAAAGAACTTTGGCATATTTTCCACATAGCACAAGCCTACTGGGAAAAAAATGTATTATCTATTTTTAAAAAAACAGCATTTTTTTTTTACCTTTTTTTTCCTTTCAGAATCACTATGACACTTAGAATAAGTATAGAGAAATCTTCTCAATACAAATGACGTTCTCATCATACCTGAAAATCTTTGTCACCTTCTAGATCTTTTCAAAGGATTTAGACCCATGCACTATCTAATCTCAGTTATGGATGTCATTCAAAAAAACAGCTGTTCATTACCTCCGTAATATTTCCTCTTACTATGTGAATGTTAGCCACTCACATAAATTTACTTCACCAAAGTCAAGAGAGATGAGCCGCACACAACTCCAAACCTGTGCTGCATGGCTCCAAACTATTCTTCTTAAAATGGTAGCAAGCTATGTTTCTGCCCTCCCCCCCACTTAATTATATATTAATGTCTTGCTACTCAAATTATGGCTCACAAACCTGTAGCATAGGCATCACCTAAAAGCTTGTTAGAAATGCAGAATCTCGGGCCCTAACCTAAATCTACTGAATTAGTACCTATATTTTAATTAAGACTTTCAGGTAATTCATACTCATAGAAATTTTTGAGGCAGTGTTCTAGTTCACTCATTCAGGGTCACTTCCTTCTGCTTTATACCTCCTCATTTCCTTCTTAGCATTACTAGAAAATGATCCTTTCTTTTCTTTCTTTTTTAAAGTATATTAAGACCCACCAAAATGAAGTGAGAAGTTTTTAAATAAAATTAGTTTCTTTACAACCTTTATTTCATAAAAGATTGTAAACTCCACAAAGTCAGAGACTTCATTGTATATAAGTATTCTACCTAAGGAGAGGGATAATAATATGAAATCACCTAAATTTATTTATTATTTATTTATTTATTAAGAGTTATTTATTTATACAAGCACTGGAGTACAGGCGTGGGAGGATGAGAGAATTCACCAGACAGAGCAGGGAGCAGAACAGGCAGAAGGACCGAAGTACACTGCTGAGGGGAGCAGCGGGCGGCAGGAGAGGTCTGCCTTACCATGTGGGAATCTCCCTGGCCCGCCAGGAATCGAACCCATGCTGCAGAAGCTGCAGACAACTTCACAGTGCTGCGCTCAACCTGCTGCGCCACCGGAAAGGCCCTCATCTAAATTTATATAAATGGCTTGATCAAGGTAACAAGGCAGGTTCACAATTAAGTTCACAAAAAGCTCAACATTTTTCTCATATCATTATTTCATTATCACATCAAGTCAAATATCTACATTGAAAAAGACATTATGAAGAAAAGGTATGAGACAAATGAAAAATTTTGAAAATATTTGCAATACAAAGCAAAGATTTAATATCCTTGGTATATAAGGAGCTCTTACAATTAACAGGAAAAGATACAGGCAGAAGCATACTATTATACACCTGATAGAAGACAAACTAAAGTCATGATAAGCATAAGATATTCTTCACAGGTAGTAGCCAAAGAAATGCAAATTAGTATAATTTCAGATTGGCAAATACTTAAAAGATCACAATATCCAGCTTCTTATAGCATATGGGGAATCTGATACTCTTACTATGACTGGGACTGTATCTAATTACAGTTTATCAATATAAAACTTTCAGTAAAATAATCACCTCTTAAAATATGCCCATTTTTGACCCCAAAGTTCCACTTCTAAGAAATTTATCCTAAATGGATAGATGAAAACATTATGTACAGATGATCCATTATAGATGCCTAGCACATAGCGGGTGTTCAATATATATTTGATGAATAACTAAATCTCAGTATTTTTATGATAGCAAAATGTGTTAACAGAAATGTCTATAGACAAACCATCCACATATTGAAGTCCTATTCAGCTATTTTAAATGACAATGTGCATCCACAATTAAAAAATATTTAAAATAAATTATCAATGTAAAAAAATAAAAACCAGTAAAAACATATGGCATTTTCTCAGAGAACTAAACACAGAATCACCATACGATCCATCAATTCCATTTCCCCAAAGAATTGAAAGCAGGGACTCAAGGTAATTTGTATACTAGCAGCATTATTCACAAAAGCCAAAAGATGGAAAGAACCCAAGTACCTATTGAAAGATTCACAGATAAACAAAATGCAATATATACATGCAATGGAATTATTATTTGAACTTAAAAACAATGTTTTGTTGAATGGGCAGCCAGTGCTGCAGCATCTTCACTGTCTTCTGTATCTATGAGCCAAATAGTGAAAAGAAAGCTGAATAAGGGAAACTGGAGGAAAAGGTGAATGAGACCGTGTTTTGTTATAAAAATTTTAAAAATTTTCTTAAATATTTTAATTTTTTTAAAATATTGCTAAATATTTACAAATATGTTGCAAAGAATGGAAAACTGTTTCTGATAGAAAATTATAGAAAACAAGTGGTCCAGGTTGAGGGTTTTCTACTGAAATGTTTTCAGTGTTGTCAGTTGTCACAGCAGATGCCAGAGACCACTTTTGTATGGGAAAAAGAGTTTCCCAATTTTTACAAATGAAGTCATTGTATTAGTTGTGAATATGGTTAGCGCTGCTAGAAAAAGTTGGGGATGCTATGTTAACACACAAAAAGGCATCTTAGCAGTATGGAGCTAAAAGTTTTAGGAAGAGGCAAAGATAGGGATGAGAGATGAAGAAAAAAACCCAAGAGTGATTTGGGGAAGGGTGGGCAGAGACAAGGATAAGGATGCAGGAGACAGGAGGATAGCAACTATGGGCTAGTTGTCATTAAGATTAAACACACATTACTATGCATGGGATCTGGGGCTACATCTAAGGTCATGTTACTGACATCTCCTGCTACATTAAACTGTTTTTTCTCTTCTAGACACAAGTATTCAAGTATCCCTTTCCCATTTCAAGTTGGTCTCATTCTTTAAATTTCAAGTCCTGAGAAACTTCCCATAGTCTCATTGTATCCAAAAAGTTAGTCAGACAGAAACACACACGGACCTCTCTGATGGCCAGTTCTTCTGGCCACCAATGATTGTATCTCATTGAAGACTTACTGAAACTTGTACACTGGAAAATGAAATAATAATATAGCAAAGAACATTATCTCATTGGGTAGTTTAAACATATGTCTGTCTACAGAATGAAATAGTAAGGCAAGTTTAAAAAAATAAAAAACATTTGACACTTTTTCTAACACACATTCTAACGCAGATGAACCTTGAAAACATTATGCTAAGTGACGTAAAGCAAACACAAAGGATAAATACTGTTATGTCTCCATGTATAAGAGCTATCCAGAGTAGTCAAATTCATCCAGACAGAAAATAGAATGTTGGGTGCCATGGGTTGGGATGAGAGAATAGGGAGAGAGTGTTTTATGGGTACAGTTTCCCTTTGGAAAGAAAGCTCTGGAGATGGATAGTGGTGATAGTTACAACAATGTGGATAAAGAAATGCCACTGTACACTTTTAAATGGTAAATTTCATGTTATGGATATTTTACCATAATAAGAAATAATGCAAACTATAACACAACTTTTTGCGTCTATTATTTTTGAGTCCTATGTTCATAAAAAATGAAATTAAAAAAATAAAACACTACTTTGGTTATTCCTGTTCCTAGTCCAATGAGTCAGCATGCCCGACACAAAAGTCATCAAGAACAGCCCCAAGGGCAAGTACAGTCCCTCTGAGGTACAAAGCACAGGTCTGTAAGTTATAGTTTATACACATAGTCTAACAATTAGACACTGAATCAAGAGTAAAAATACATACCTTCTTTGCCTAATTTTACAGTTACTTAAGATTAGAATTATATAAATTGCCACGTAAATTAACTCTTTTTTCCTTTTCAGCAAAACATTCAAGCTATCCAATAACACATAGAAAAGTGAAGAGCTCAAGTAAGAGGATACATATGAAATATATGGATATACATACACATTAGGAAGTCACCAGGAAACTGAATAACAAACCGTTGAGATCTGAGCCTTTGAGAATATATAGCTTATGGTCAAAATAAGTAAGTGGGGAAGCCAAGTCTGACATAAACTTAATATCAAAAATTGAAAATCCCAACCAATCCCATCCCTGCCCCTTGAGCCTTCACAACTCAAAATATTTAGTTAGGGTATACCTAACTAAGTATTTAGGGGATTTATAGGAGATTTATTCCATCAAGGGATAATAGGTACTTGAGAGCTAAAGCCAAATTTAGTTCTAGCTAAAATTTTATTAAGCGCAAGAACCAGATGTCTCCAGGTATGGGAATAGACACACTCTCCATTCAATGAGATGTTGCCTGCTAACACACTCTATAAGCAAAGTGAAGGCAAGTTAACACATCTGCTCTCCACCAGACAGTTATGTTGAACTCTGAAAATCATTTAGATCACTGCCCACACTTTAAGAGAGAAGTAGAATGGAAACGGTGAGTGCATATATAAGACCGAACAGTGATTCTCATTTCGCTTTCAACTCTGTGTGCTTATGTGTGTTGGGAGGCGGAAACATGTATGTTTGTGGAAACATACTTGCACATGTGCACCTGAAAACATGGAAAGACTATGTTTGTAATACCAACAAAATGGGGCGGAGTCCATCTTTAGGAGAAAAGATAAACTGTGGTATAGTCAGAGAATTAGCTGAGAAAATGAAAAAATGGTGACATACATCTATATGGATGAGTCTTAAAAAACATAACACTGATTAGCCAAACGTGTGTGTGGGTATAGTATGGTTCCATTTTCATAATTTAAAAATAAGCAAGACTAAAAAAATTAGAAAAAGTTTAAAGATAAGCAAGACTATGGGCCTCCCCTGGTGGCGCAGGCAGTTGAGCACAGTGGCGTGAAGCTGTCCGTAGCCTCTGCAGCGCCGGTTCGATCCCGGCCAGCCGGCGAGGGTCCCACATGGTGCGGCAGACCTCTCCTGTCTCGCCTGGCTGCTCCCCTCAGCAGTGTATTTCGTTAGTCTGCCTGTTCTGTTCCCCGCTCTGTCTCTGGTGGATCCTCTCACCAGAGAGGATCTGGCCTGTACCCCAGTTCTTGTATAAATAAATCTTTAAAAAAAATAAGATTAAACAGTATAGTTTTGAAATACATACAAATGTGGTGAACTTAAAAATAAGGGAAGGATAAGTGACAAAATAAAACGAAAACAAAATTCTGAATAAGGTTATCCCATATCTACATGTGTGTGTGTATATATATTATTTCAATTATTATATTATTATTATTTCACTGGAGATACAGGTGAATGGGAATCAAAGATAAATAAACCAACAATATTGGTATACTTCTTTTTTAAAAAAGATTTATTTATTTATGCATACAAGAACTGGGGTACAGGCCAGAGGTGTAGGGGGGTGAGAGGATTCACCAGAGACAGTGGGGAACAGAACAGGCAGACTGAAATACTCTGCTGAAGGGAGCAGTGGGTGAGGCAGGACAGGTCTGTTGTGCCATGTGGGTCACCTCCCTGGCCGACCATGCAGTGGCTGCAGTAGCGTCATAGTGCTGCATTTTAATGCCTTGTGCTACCAGGGAGGCCCCGGTATGTTATACTTCTTAAGCTTGGTGGTGAGTTCACAGATAGTGGCTTTATTATATACTTCATTACTTACTATACTTCATAATGGGAGGGAAAAGAGGAAGAGAGAGGAGTAAGAGAGGGAGAGAAAGAAGAGAAAAAAATAGGGAGCTATATATAATGTAAGTCAACCTGGACCTCCTTCCTATCTTTCTTTAGAGGGGCAATACAGAATCTGGCACCATCCTGAAACCCCTCTAAAACAAATGGTTTGGTTTTTGTTGTTGTTTTAATAATTTAATATATAAATTCTTGGGTATAATAACTATTTCACCTTTATATTACTAATAAGTAGAAACTTGTGATGGAAATGTCAAGAGCATGATAGCTACTGATATCCACTGACACAAATGAGTTGTATTGGAAAATCAGACATCATAAAAGGCAAGGCCATTAGGAATCTGATTTTCCAAAAATAATTAACTCCTGTTAAAATTCTGAGCAAAGTGCAACTGTCCCCAGTAAGCTGCGCTCTGGGGAAACTCAGTGTCTATTAAAACCATGCAAAAAAAACCAAAAACACCCTTTTGGTTTAAATGTAAAACAGAAGTAGGATCAGATAAGAACAAACAGGTTTTTCACTGACAAGATTGCCTCATATCTTATGGAACATACGGCATTCCTGGATCCTGCTCATCAAATGTTAATGCTGCATCTACCCCATCCTAATCTTTCCCATAACCAAAAGTGCAAACTCAAAGAAAAAACACCTTATGGGGGAATATACTGTCCCCATTGAGATCCAGTGTCTTTATGGGAAGCTGGATTCCAGCTTGGCCTCCAGATAAACCCTTGTTTTCATGAAGTTAAATGCAATGATAAAGTCTAACCAATTTCTAACTTTGGCAAAAGAGGAAGAAATTATTAAGAAAAATACAAAGGCAGATGGAAAGTCTAGAATATTTACCCTAAATGAAACTGATACCCCAAGCCAAAGGTTGGCAGTCTCTTCACCCGTATGATGACAATCTTTGAGGACAGTGTTATTTTGTTAAAATACAAAGAATGTCCCAATTGAAACACAGTAACTACCAAAGTAGTTATATTCACAAGTTAATTTTAATCTTTACAGCAATTCTAAGAGATTTCATTATTCTTTTCATATTATGAAAACAGTCTCAAAACAGTCAAAGTCAGGGAGTTGGCAAACTAACAGAGACAGGACTTCAAGCCATCTGATTTTCTGATTTCAACTATGACTTTTTTTTTTTAAAGAGGTGGATTTTTTTATTTTTAAAGATTTATTTATTTATACAAGCACTGGGTACAGTCAGAAGCACGGGAGGGTAAGAGAATTCACCAGAGCCAGAGCGGGGAGCAAGCAGGCAGAAGGACCGAAGTACACTGCTGAGGGGAGCAGCGGGTGGCAGGAGAGGTCTGTGCGCCATGTGGGACCATCCTCCCATGGCCGGGGAGCAGCCGGGGATTGAACTGGCGCTGCAGAGGCTGCGGGCAGCCTTGCAACCCAGTGCTCAACCGCTGTGCCACCGGGGAGGCCCTGATTTCAACTATGACTTTTTCCACCAACTTATACTGCTTCACAAAGATCCAATATGGCAATACAGGCAGAAGGAAACTCAGTCAATACTACAGAAGCAGTAAAGGCAAAAGATCAGTATAAAACCTCTTGACTTATTGTAACTTGATAGTTTGTGATATGTCAGTTTTCAATATGAGAAAGTTTTAAATGTTAACAATGTTTTGTTTTATACTAAAAAAGAAAAAATGTTGAAAAAGAAAAAAAGTACAATTTTAGCAGTTACCATGACCTACAGTGTCTCATGACTCAATGGCAGAAAGATTCTGGGTGAGAATTTTAACAAAACTTTTACTTAAACATTCCAGAATCTCACCAAATATACTGACAATCAATAGCTAGGATCTTTTAAAAAATGTTTCATAAATTCTCAGCTTAACGAAAGTGACGCTAATGAAATCACTACATCAGTACTCTCAGAAGCACTTAACTGAAGTTTATCTGAGAATGATTACTTGATGAGAATGACTACATTATAAAATGGTGTACTGAATCAGTTTTCATTCATGACTGGTAGATTAACTTTAAAACTCTCAATGATGTTAAGCCATGATTCTTACTTCTTAATATGCTCTCATGGTTCTAGACACCCATTTCCACACAACAGTTTACAATTTAAGAAAAAAAAAAAATAAAGGCAAAGGCATACTTAGGACTTTATGTAAGAGGAAAAGGAAATAGTGTGTCTTATTATTTCAGCTGAAGAAATAAGGAAGTAGGATCATTTATCATTAAGCACAGTCTTCTGAGACACATCTCTAAAGAGCAGAAAGTACAATCAGGCTTAAAATAGTAAAAGATAATCTAGAAGATTCACCCCTCCACTAATTCAAATCTAAAATTCAAGAAGAAAAATAATGGACATTTCTGATTTTAGAAGAAAAAAATTAACTACAATCAAAATTTCAAGTGTTATAATATACAAGCATATTAAATATAACTTAAACATATGAGCTGAAAATCTGTCATATTTTATCCCTCCTTTTCTGCTCCTCTCTCTCAGAGATGATCTTTATTTCACTCATAAGTATGTCAACATCTCTATCTCAGATACCACCTTTTTTCTTCCCTCTTGCAGTTAAATATCCCTTTTTCCTGACTTAAACTTTACTCCATAACAACTTCATTAATTGCTATGATAGCTATACATATTGCACTGATTTTCTGATTAGTAGCTAATGGGAAGAGCTTAAAAGAATATTAAACACAGGCCACCCCTGGTGGTGCAGCAAGGCCCAGTTCGATCCCCAGCCACGAGCGAGGGCCCCACAGGGCGCAACAGACTTCTCCTGTCGCGCCCACTACTCCCCTCAGCAGTGTATTTTGTCAGTCTGCCTGTTCTGTTCCCAGCTCTGGCTCTGGTGGATTCTCTCACCCTCCCGCGCTTCTGACTGTACCCAGTGCTTGAATGAATAACTCTTTAAAAAAAAAAAAAAAAAAAAAAGAATATTAAACACCTGAAAATTTCAAAAACACTACCACAAAGACTTTATTAAATTGAAAAAAAAAAAATGCAATTCATCCTTAAAAAATGTCCAATTCAAGGTTGGTAGGCCATAGATTAAAATTAAATTTAAATGTCTTACCTAAGGCCTCCCTGGTGGCACAGGGTATTAAAGACAGTGCGACAGTGCTATCAAGCTATTGCCAGTCACTGCAGCACGAGTTCGATTCCCAGGTCAGCCAGGGAGGTGACCCATATGGGCAGCAGACCTCTCGCCTGCTGCTTGCCCACTGATCCCCTCAGCAGCGTATTTCAATATATCTGCTTGTTTTGTTCCTCACTCTGTCTTGATTGAATCCTCTCACCCTTCCCCACCTCTGGCTTACACCTCAGCTAAAAGTCCAGACAACTGGGCCTCCCCTGGTGGCACAGTGGTTGAGTGCTGGGCTGCAAAGCTGCCTGCAGCCTCTGCAGCGCCGGTTCCATTCCAGTTGACCGGCGACGGTCCCACATGGCGAGCAGACCTCTCCTGCCGTGCCCGCTGCTCCCCTCAGCAGTGGATTTTGTCAGTCTGCCTGTTCTGTTCCCCGCTCTGGTGAATTCTCTCACCCTCCCGTGCTTCTGATTGTACCCAGTGCATGTATAAATAAATAAATCTTAAAAAAAAAAAAAAAGGCAGAAAAAAAAAAGAAAAGGAAAAAAAAGTCCAGAAAACTGCAGAAATTTCAAATATTGATTGACAATTGTTTTGGGATACGTGTGTATGTATATTTATATATATATAAAAACTAAACACAGAAAATGACAAAGAAATACAGGACTCAGTTGAAAATATACTAGCTGCAATATATATAGCACCTACTATGTGGTAGGCATTGTTCTAAGAATTTATATATAAGTGTATATAATAATCTCATTTCATCAGCAGAAAGAAATACTACATAGACAGGGGCTTTAATTTGAATTTTAAAGATGAGAAACAATGGCTTTGAAAGATTAAAAAAAGCTTCTAGTCAAGATGGTACAGCAAATTCATACAAGTAACTATATATAAATGTATCAAATATATAAACAATGCACAATTGGCTCAAAAAGTAATATAAATATCTCTGAGGTAGTGATAGGGAACATACATGCAAAATGGTTAAGTGGTGTTGAAGCTGGAGCTCCTAGCCCAGAAACAAGAAGTAGCAGCTGAGAGTTTGGTTTTCCAAGGGGAACAGGGACTCCATAAAGACAGAGGACCTAGCAGAGTCATACCAGTGGTAGGGTTGGGGTAGTGCTCCCCTATTTATAAGGAAAACAACTTGACAACTCTGCTGGGGCTAGGACATAACTGCAGGAGGCTGCAGGACACAGACATTGCTTTAAAACCAAGAATGAAACCAAGCTATGTGCTAGCCTCTGTGACTGGATCTGCAATGGGGGCAGTAACTCTAAAGTTTGTCTGCGGAACTGGGGTTCAGGGGCAAATATAAAATTATACAAGGAAGGAGAAGAATACAAAGAGACAGTGAAAGTTAGCTGAGTCTTAAGAATAAAAGACAACTAAAGGTACTGTTACATACTGAATGACATTCCATTTTCCATTTCCTCAATGCATCACTATTATATTGAAAGTTTTCATTACTTCCTCAATTCTCTCAGTATTTACAAGATAAAACTTCATTACTTAAGATAACCAGAAAGAACCTAACACCCTTAAACCTTTTCGATCTTGGGCTTCCCTGGTGGTGCAGGGGTTAAAGTCTCAGCACTATCAAGCTGTTGCCAGCCACTGTGATATGAGTTGGAGCCCTGATTGAGGTCAGGGAGCTAACCCACATGGCACAGCAGACCTCTCCTGTCTCGCCCACTGATCCCCTTAACAGTGTATTTCAGTAGATCTGCCTGTTCTGTTCCCCACTGTCTCTGGTGAATCCTCTCACCGCCTGCATCTCTGGCCTACACCACAGTTCTTGTATGAATAAATAAAAATAAATCTTTAAATTTTTTTAAGGTTTTTATTTATTCATTTATACAAGAACTGGGGTACAGGCCAGATGCGTGAGAGGGTAAGAGGATTCACCAGAGACAGAGCGGGGAACAGAACAGGCAGACTGACGAAATGCACTGCTGAGGGGAGCAGCGGGCGAGACAGCAAAGGTCTGCCACACCATGTGGGACCCTTGCCGGCCAGCCGGGATCAAACCGGCGCTGCACAGACTGCGGACAACTTCACAGCACGGCGCTCAACCGCCTGCACCACCAGGGGAGGCCCAATAAATCTTTAAATTTAAAAAAACCTTTTCTATCTTTCCAATAAACCAATAATCACAATAATCTGAAAAGATTATATTGTTAAAATACAATAAAGTTACAAAAACCCATTTCTAACTGGTAACCTTGACAAGTTCAAAACTAAGCATTCAGATTTTCCATACTTAAAAAAGGTTTCTTTATAACTAAACTTACTATGTCTAAGCAAAATTTAAGTGATGCAGGATCTCTCAAATGATATCCTATTATCAACTGGTCACAGGACTTTCCTACCACTAGGAAGGGAGTGGTTTCCAGTTTTAAGATGACACAATTGAAAAGTTCTGGAAAGGAATTATAAATAGTCTCTAGAAAGAATAACTTGGCATAAAAAGTGAGTTTTAGTAAAATAAGCATCAAATTAGTAATCCACCACTTAAAATATAAACCTATCTCTGTCATTAACTATATGACTAGCTAATTGAAGCTAGGTTTCAGACTCTTCATTTGTAAAACAAGGACTTTTTTTTTTATATTCCCCATACAATTACAACCCCCTTATTTTGACCCCAAGCCCTCCTCTCCCCGCACCGCCTTATCCCCCATACAGTGTCTCTGGTTCATAGTTGTTTGTCCATTTTGATATTTTCTTTCTTATAGTTATTCTTTTTCCTGGTCCCTTATTTAAGTTTTCTAGATTCCTGCTATGAGTGAGACCATCCGGTACTTTTCTTTTTCTTTTTGGCTTATTTCGCTGAGCATGATCCCTTCCAGCTCCATCCATGTTGCTGCAAATTGCATGTGTTTATCTTTTTTGAATGCTGAGTAATATTCCATGGTGTATATGTACCACATCTTCTTGATCCAGTCATCTATTCTGGGGCATTTGGGTTGTTTCCAAAGCTTAGCTATTGTAAATAGTGCTGCTATAAACATAGAGGTGCAGGTGCTCTTTGGAATTGATGGGTAAAACAAGGACTTTTTATAAAGTCTCTAGGGTTCTACTAATTCTACCACTGCAGCGTTCTTTTAAAAATACAGGAATATTTGCTAAATGCAAACATATTCAGCATAACACTTTCCAGAACATCAAAGAACTTTACAAATGTTAATGATGCCTATCTACCACTCTCTCCCAAACAGTCATAAAAACAGAAATCAAAAGACAAACAACATTTTCTTGAGCTAGTTTCTCAAAACATTTTTTAATATGGCAACATATAATATGCTGGAACTTGAGATGTAATTAACATGTAATTTATATATACACTAAAATTCACTTTCTAGTGTTCATTCAGAGTTTTAAAAAAGTCATATAACTATCAATACAATAAAGATATAAAATAAATACAGACAATATAAAACACCTTCCAAAATTCTTTCATGACCATTTTAATCAAACTGTGCTCCCACTTCCTGGCAACCACTCGTCAGTTTTTTGTCATTATAGTTTTGCTTATTTCAAAATATCATAAAATGGAATCATAAAATATGTGGACTTTTGAGTCAAACTCCTTTCACTTAACATAATGCATCTGATATCCATGCATGTTGTTCCATGCACTGACAGGTAATAATTCACTGTATGGGTGCACCAAGTTTACAAATTCACCAGTTGAGAGTACATTTGGGTTGTCTCCAGTTTTGGGCAAGCATGACATAAACACATAGATTTCTGTGTGACTGTAAGTTTTCCTGTCAACTGAGAAATTCCTAGGAGTGGAGCTACTAGATCATTATGGTAAGTCTCCGCTTAACTGGAAAGTAAGTTCTCACGCAACATCATCAATAGGCTCTAGGAAACTGAAATTTTAAGCAAAAACGACATAACATGAAACCAACTTTACCACAGGCCAATTGATATAAACAAGATTGAAGTCCCTACAGCATATTCCTGGTCACAAAAACAATACCAAACTTCTAAAGGCAGACCAAAAACACATCTAATATTAAACATTTGTAGTCTTCATTTTCCAATACACTTATTTCAGTTCAGGGTCTCAGGCAGCTGGAGAAGACCCTGCAAGCTCTGGGTGCAATGTGGGAACCAAGCCTGGAGGACACCATTTCATCACCAGGGTGCACTTAAACTGAGCCACACCTAGACTGGGACAACTGAGACACAGCTATAAACCAAAAGCACACATATGTGGGATGTAAGACAAGAGTACCTGAGAAAACTCATATAGACATGGGGAGAACATGCAAAATCCATACAGACAGTGGCCCTTGGCCAGTAATTGGGTGTTTTCCTTTTTATCTCATCATTATAATAACAAAAGAATGTTGAACAAAATGATGTTATTCAAGGAATTGCTACATATGAGAACCTGCCAAACTATTTTCTAAAACAGAATAAACCAATACTGAATTAAGAGTTTATAGTGGTTTTAAGGAAAGAATAAGGCTAAGTATTACATCATAATTTTCATAGAAAGATCCTAAATAGATCCAGATATTTTATCAGAGGAAATTTCTGTCCTGTGTCCTATTTATAGCGCATAAAAGTTAACAATGGAAGTTGACTTGATAAATACTCATACTTACCAAAGATTTTAAATAAATTTTAAAATGCCATGCTTGAAATCAGACTTAGAAGCTCAACAGGTCACTGTGTGTGTGTTTATGTGTGTTTCAATCTATTTGGCTACAATGTGGGTTTAAACTGCCTAGAATGGGAGATTCTAAATGGCTAAATTTGTACAAATTCTGGTCATTTTGGACATAAGTGAGAAGGAAGCAGAAGACATAATAAAAGATTTGGTTCTTCCAACTCACTGGTTCAAATGGTGCTCAAAATTAATTTTTAGTTCTTCATGAGATCACATATTTATGAAACTTCCCATTTTCTTTTTTTTTAAGATTTATTTATGCATACAAGAACTGGGGTACAGGCTGAGGTGAAGGAGGTAAGAGGATTCACCAGACAGAGTGAGGAGCAGCACAGGAGAATCTACTGAAATACACTGCTGAGGGGAGCAGCAGGCGAGACAAAAAAGGATTGCTGCGCCATGTGGGTTAGCTCCCTGGCCAGAGACTAAACTCAATGTACCCTGGTTTCACTTTTTTTCTATCCAGTTTGGATTTTACACTTCATCAATATAATCAATTCCTCACACTCAATTCAATGTCTCCCACGTCTCACTCCTTTATATTCTCCTATAAAGGACAGTATAGGAGCAAACTTCCAGTTTACATTCTCCATGGCTGTGGAATATTGGAAAAAAATCACACACACCTAACGAAGCACACTGATTTTTGTCATAAATGCACAATTAACACCCAAACAAACAAACAAAAAAAACACAACAACACAGCAACATTACTTAAAAAACATCCTGTAGTATCTGCTTGAAACCTCTTCCTCAATCCTTAAATACCTCATGCTTCTTACTCTCCATTCCGTTCCAAAACTTTTAAGACAGTTTTATTAAGAAAACAGAAGCTATCAGGGAGATTTGTTGGCAACATGGCGGCGAGGAGACTCTGCGAGTAAGATCTCCCATGAAAAAAAAAGTTAATAGGGAGGAAAAGTGGCAGGTCCCAGTGAGAACTGGGACACGGAAGATAAACGGGTGACGCCAGCAAACTGCCCGAAGAAGAAAGTGGCCATAAAAGAGGACTAGAAGGGAGGGAAGCGCAGAACCCTGCTCCCCTCCCCCACCCACAGAGGCGGCACTCTCCGACCCGCGGAGAGGAGGAAAACAACAAACTAAAACGACCAACAAGAACAAACGACACAGCAAGCGGGACTGTGAGTGGAAAGGAACTATTGCAGCCACCACACCCCGTGAACAGGAGCTGTGGAGAACCCTGCAGGATTCGCCGCGGCGGTGAGCGAACGGCTCCGGGCGCCATTAGAGAAGAACAAAGAGACTCTGGAGGAGACCCGCACACAGCCCGGGCCGGCTGGTAAGCTTGCGCGGAAAAGCGGCGCGCTTGAAAAGCAAACACGGACCGGGATCGCGGCTGCCCAGGTCCCCGCGCCTGCGACCTAGGTTTGCGGGGAGACGCGTGGAGGCCCTCACGGGGGTGAAAGTCCCTCACTGAGTAAGCAGGAACCAGGCGCCCAGGCACGGGAGCTGGGTGCAAAAGGCGCCATTCCCGCGCCACTGAACTGGGCTACAGCCGGTGTCCTGGACCTGAGGGCTTTGAACTGAGACCCGGGGCACGAAATTCTGGGCGTGGGTTCTCCACGACGGTGGGGCACAAGGCAGACACAGCACCCCAAAGCCGTTGAGGTCTCGCTCTCTGTTCCCTGTCCCACGGGGGTGGGGGTGTTGAAAAACAGCCCCCCAAGGACAATAGGAGAGATCTCTGGCGCCACCTAGCGACCAGAAAAAAAGTCACTAACACCCCATAGAACAGGAAAGTTTCTTAAGAAAAGACTTCTTGAAAAGGGCAGAAGGCTTCTGGAGGACCCAGTGGCCAGCTGGGAAGTTAGCCCACGCCAGGCCCCTTCCAACCAGCAGTCTGAGCCCACAGAGGGAGCAGGCACCCACGTCCGGGGCAGACCGGGCACGCAGAAGAGTGTGCCTGAGACCGGATGCGCAGGGACTGCGTCCCGCTTCGCCAGTTTAGAACAGGGACATTTCTTCAATGAAGACTGCCTAAAACCAGCAGAAAGCTCCCCCAGAAGCCAGAGATGGTTCCTGAAGGAGCCAGAGGGGAGCAGAGAAGTTCACCCAAGATGACGGCCAGTCCAAGCAACACAGTGTCCCAATGCATACGACAAATTAGAAAACAGACAGTAGGGAGTAGAAGAACCACAAGCAACCTAACAACGCCTGAGGAAAGCACACCACAAAAAGAAAACCACCCTCCAGATTGCAACGACAGTAACTTGGAAGAACTTCTGAGCCTTCCAGAAAGAGAATTTAAAATTGCCCTGATTAAAAAAGTGACAGAAGTCATAAAGGAAAACAATGATCAGAAGAAGGAAATTGAGTCCCTAAAGAGGGAAAACAATGGTCAGAAGAATGAAATTGAGTCCCTAAAGAGGGAAAACAATGGTCAGAAGAATGAAATTGAGTCCCTAAAGAGAGAAGTAAAAGAAATGCAAGAGATCAAAGAATTAATAGAGGAACTAAAGAACTCTGGGAAAAGCAATGAAAGCAGAATAGATGAAATGGAAGAACGAATAAGTACTCTTGAAGACACGGAAATAAAAAGAACCAAAACAGAAAAGGAAAGAGAAGTACGAAGGAAAAAGAATGAAGAAAGACTTCGGGAACTATCTGACTCCATGAGGAAAGGAAATTTAAGAGTTATAGGAATTCCAGAAGGAGAGGAGAGAGATGTAGGAACAGAGAAAATATTCCAGGAGATAATTGAAGAGAACTTCCCAAATGCGAAGAAGGAGATGAAAATTGATATACAAGAAGCAAGAAGAACACCAAACTTCCACGACGAAAGGAAAAACACAGCAAGACACATAATAGTAAAGCTCCCAAGAATCCAGGACAAGGAAAAAATAATGAAGCTGCCAAGAGGGAAGAAACAGATAACATTCAAAGGAAAACCAATCAGGCTGACATCAGACTTCTCTGAAGAAACACTACGGGCAAGGAGAGAGTGGAGGGACATAGTCAACAGACTCCAAGAAAACAGATGCCAACCAAGAATACTCTATCCCGCAAAGCTCTCCTTCCTCTATGAAGAAAGAATATGGACCTTCCCAGACAAAGAGAAACTCCGGAATTTCATTACGACTAAACCCCCACTCCAAAAAATACTACAAGGAATCCTAAAGCCAGAACCTCAGAGGGACGAATAACAACGAAAGAAGACCAAAAAAAAAAAAAGTTATTAAAAGAATAAATAAATAAAATCAAAGGAAAGACAATACAATGGCAAATACAGATGCTAACATATCAATATTAACTCTAAATGTAAATGGACTAAACTCTTCAATAAAAAGACACAGAGTTGCAGCCTGGATTAAGAAACAAAACCCAACCTTTTGCTGTCTCCAGGAAACACATTTAGCTACAAAAGATAAAAATAGGCTCAAAGTTAAAGGATGGAAAACAATCCTACAAGCAAATGGACCAAAAAAGAAAGCAGGAACAGCTATACTTATATCAGATAAAACAGACTTCAAACTCAAAAAGATAAAAAGAGACCCCAATGGTCACTACATTATGATCAAGGGGACAATACTTCAAGAAGAAATAACACTCATTAACATATACTCACCAAACGAAGGAGCACCAAAATATATCAGACAACTGTTGTCCTCTCTGAAAACAGACATCAGAGAAAACACATACGTAGTGTGAGACTTCAACACACCACTATCAACAATGGATAGATCAACAAGACAAAAAATAAGTAAAGAAACTAAAGCTCTAAATAAGGACCTAGAGCATTTGGGCTTAACAGACATCTATAGAACACTAAACCCAAAAAAAACGGAGTACACATTTTTCTCAAGCGCACATGGATCATTCTCCAGGATCGATCACATACTGGGGCACAAGACAAACATCAACAGATACACCAAGATTGAAATCATACCAACCATTTTTTCTGACCATGAAGGCATCAAACTAGAAATAAACCATAAAAAGAAGGCAAGGAACTATCCTACTCATGGAGATTAAAAACCACACTACTGGAAGACCACTGGACTAACGAGGAGATAAAAGAAGAAATTAAAAAATTCTTTGAATTGAATGACAAGGAGGACACTAATATCCTAAATGTATGGGATGCAGCAAGAGCAGTAATAAGAGGAATATACATAGCAATAGAGGCTCACATCAAGAAACAAGAAAGAACTCAAAGAAACAACCTAATCTCGAAGCTCCACGATCTAGAAAAAGAACAACAAAAAAACCCCAAAACCAGTAGAAGAAAGGAAATAATAAAAACCAAAGCAGAAATAAATGAAATTGAAACTAAAAAAACAATCCAAAAGATCAATGAAACCAAAAGCTGGTTCTTTGAAAAAATCAATAAAATAGACAAACCCCTAGCCAGGCTCACAAAGAAAAAAAGGGAGAAAGCACAAATAAACAGGATCATAAATGAAAGAGAGAAAATCACAACGGACACAGCAGAAATCAAAAGAATAATCAGTAACTACTATGAACAGTTATATGGAAACAAGTTTAACAATCTAGAGGAGATGGACAAATTCCTACAACTCTACAATCACCCAAAGCTAGATAAAGAAGAAATAGAACACCTAAACAGACCAATTACAAGCAGCGAAATCGAAATGGTAATCAAAAACCTCCCCAAAAACAAAAGCCCAGGACCTGATGGATTTACAAATGAATTCTACCAAACATTCAGAGACGAATTAGTGCCTATCCTTCACAAACTCTTCCAAAAAATTGAGAAGGAAGGGAAAATACCAAACACGTTCTATGAAGCCAACATTACACTAATACCAAAACCGAACAAGGACAACACAAAAAAGGAAAACTACAGGCCAATCTCCCTAATGAACACTGATGCAAAAATCCTCAATAAAAATTTTAGCCATCAGAATCCAACAATGTATCCATAAGATAATTCACCACGACCAAGTAGGATTCATTCCAGGGACACAAGGATGGTTTAACATCCAAAAATCAATCAACGTTATCCAACACATCAACAAAAAGAAATATAAAAACCATATGATAATATCAATAGATGCTGAGAAAGCTTTCGACAAAGTGCAACACCCATTCATGATAAAAGCCCTTGAAATTCTTGGGATACAAGGAACATACCTCAACATCATAAAGGCCATCTATGACAAGCCAACAGCCAGTATCATTCTCAATGGTGAAAAGCTGAAAGCAATTCCATTAAGATCTGGAACAAGACAAGGATGTCCACTCTCACCACTGCTTTTCAATATAATACTGGAAGTCCTAGCCAGGGCAATAAGACAAGAGAAAGACATCCAAGGAATCCAAATAGGAAAAGAAGAAGTCAAACTATCACTATTTGCAGACGATATGATATTATACATAGAGAACCCCAAAAACTCCACAGAAAAGCTAATTCAACTCATCAATCAGTTCAGTAAAGTGGCAGGATACAAAATCAACACGAAAAAGTCAGTAGCCTTCCTATATACAAACAATAAATCTGAAGAAGAAGAAATCAAAAAAACCATCCCTTTTGTTATTGAAACAAAAAAAATCAAATATTGGGAATAAATCTAACAAAAGAGGTAAAGGACCTATACAAAGAAAACTATAAAACACTGTTAAAAGAAATAGAAGAAGACACAAAGAAATGGAGAGACATCCCCTGCTCGTGGATTAGAAGAATAAACATTATTAAAATGGCCATTCTTCCAAAAGCAATATACAGATTCAATGCTATTCCAATCAAAATTTCAATGTCATTCTTCAAAGAAATAGAACAATTATTGATGAAATTCATATGGAATCACAAAAAACCCCGAATAGCCAAAGCTCTCCTGAAAAAAAGAAGGGAATGGAGGCATTACACTCCCAGACTTCAAACTATACTACAAAGCCATAATCATCAAAACTGCATGGTATTGGAACAAGAACAGACATACAGACCAATGGAATCGAATAGAAAATCCAGAAATAAACCCACAGATTTATGGTCAACTAATCTTTGACAAAGGAGCAAAGACTATGCATTGGAGCAAAGAAAGTTTGTTCAATAAATGGTGCTGGGAAAACTGGGTCGCTACATGCAAAAGAATGAAGCTTGACCACTACCTCACACCATACACAAAAATCAACTCAAAATGGATTAAAGAACTAGACATAAGACCTGAAACCATAAAATATATAGAAGGAAATATAGGCGAAACACTACGTGATTTGCACATCAAAGACATCTTTACAGACACATCACCCAAAGCAGTGATAGTGAAGGCAAAGATAAACAGCTGGGACTACATCAAATTAAAGAGCTTCTGCACAGCAAAAGAGACAATAACAAAAACAAAGAGAAACCCCACCAACTGGGAGAACATTTTTGCACCCAACACTAATGATAAAGGACTGATCACAAAAATCTGCAAAGAGCTGATGAGACTCAACAACAACAAAGAAAAATAACCCAGTCAAAAAATGGGCAGAAGAGCTAAAAAGAACTTCTCTGAAGAGGAAATGCAAATGGCCAACAGGCATATGAAAAAATGTTCAACATCACTTGCCATCAGGGAAATGCAAATCAAAACTACCATGAGATACCATCTTACACCAGTGAGAATGGCACATATTTAAAAAACTAGCAACAACAAATGCTGGCGAGGGTGTGGAGAAAAAGGAACTCTTCTGCACTGTTGGTGGGAGTGCAACTGGTCCAACCACTGTGGAAAGCTGTGTGGAGATTTCTGGACCTACTAAACATAGAGCTTCCATATGATCCAGCAATTCCACTCCTAGGTATTTACCCAAAGGACACAGAAACATCAATTCCAAAGAACACCTGCACCCCTATGTTTATAGCAGCACTGTTTACAATAGCTAAGCTTTGGAAACAACCCAAATGCCCAAAAATAGATGACTGGATCAAGAAGATGTGGTACATATATACCATGGAATATTACTCAGCATTCAAAAAAGATAAACACATGCAATTTGCAGCAACATGGATGGCGCTGGAAGGGATCATGCTCAGCGAAATAAGCCAAAAAGAAAAAGAAAAATACCGGATGGTCTCACTCATAGCAGGAATCTAGAAAACTTAAATAAGGGACCAGGAAAATGAATAACTATAAGAAAGTGAAAATCAAAATCAACAAAAAACTATGAACCAGAGACACTTTTTTGGGGGGGGGGGGAGGGATTGGGGTCAGAATGGGGGGGCTGCAATTGTATGGGGAATATAACAATAAAATTTATTATTAAAAAAATAATAATAATAAAAAATAAAGCCCTCATACAAGAGGATGGCTCTATCACAGTTTGGAAAGATAACAAAGAAAAAACATTCAAAGCAGACCAAAAAACCTTAATAAAAGGGGAGACTTGTAAAGGGCATTGAGGAGAAAAGTTTAAAAAGATCTACATCCTTGCTAGAATACTTCAATAAAAATTAAAATTAGAATAACAAATAGATAAGATAAACTGAGAAAATAAAACTTAGAAAAGCACTAATGAAATATTTCAGCATTTCTTCCAATTAGTTGAACTGCTTTCTCAATTGAGTCACCAGCTTAAAAAGTTAGAGAAAAACTAGAGTTGATCATATATGAAAATATGTCATATATTGACTATTACCTGTTCATAAATATTAGAAAGCTATGTAAGAAATATATACTATTCATTTTCCACTGCAAATACATAATTCTTTATTTTGCTAAGAGACCATAATGTTTCTTTTATCTGAACTACCACAAAAGGATGAAACACATAATTTTGACATTTCAATGGCAACTTTAAGAAAAATAAGAAATTTCATTGTCCCACCATGATTTAAAAACAGCTCTCACAATATATTTCTGGTGAAGTTTTCTTTTTATGACCCTCACTAGTTATTTTGAGTCTATAAAGTTTTGGGGTAGTGTTTGTTTTGCCTTTGTACTTATGTTCAGTAAAATCATAACAATTGTAGATTCAAGTATTATCAGATTTTCCTTTAGAAAATGTTGAAATATACTAAAGTTGATCTAGTTCTGGTTAGTGAGTTTAAGTCTGGGATTGTATTAAGATAAATATCTGAAAGGTAGGTATGATTTTAGTTGCAGGAATGGTGAGGGAGGCATGCTCTATCATGAACAACTCTGATCTAGCAGTCACGAGCATATCACTATCCCTCAAGTGTCTAGTATGTCCTGTGTTTCACTCACCTCAAATCTTATTCAGAAATATAAATTTCAAAATTGTGGATTTAATCACATACTTGAAGGAAATTGTAGAAAACGCATTTCATATGCTAATGTTTAAAAAAGAGCAGTTTTAATTACTAAATATAATTTAATAAACATGGTCTAGTTGCATTAGCTAACAAGCTTATGAAAACATTTTCTTCATGCATGCTATACATTTTAGAAGCATTTTAGTATTCATTATAAATATTTGCTAGTAACTAAATATTTTGAAAGCATTAAAACGATTCAAATATTAAAAAAAAAAAAAATGCTGGCCTGAGAGATGTCTTTGGGGACAAAAGTAAACAAGTAAGACCACAGCAAACTAAAAACCTTCTGCACAGCAAAAGAAAGTCTCATCAAAATTAAGACATCTTAATGAATAGAAGATATTATCTGTACATAATATATCTGACAAGGGATTAATGTCCAATATTTATAAAAACAGGGCCTCCCTGGTGGCGAAAGGGGTTAAGCACTGCATTATGAAGCAATCCGCAGCCTCTGCAGCACGAGTTCAATCCCTGGCCAGAAAGAAACCCACATGGCGAAGCAGACCTCTCCTGTCTCGCCTGTCGCTCCCCTCAGCAGGGTATTTCAGTCAGCCTGCCTGTTCTGTTCCCCACTCTGTCTCTGGTGGATCCTATCACCCCCCGCATATCTCTGGCTTGTACCCCAGCTCTTTTGTATGCATAAATAAATCTAAAAAAAAATTAAAACAACAACAACAAAAAGTAAATAACCCAATGAAAAAAAGGGCAGATCTGAATAGACACTTCTCTAAAGGCATTCAGACTACCAACAGGTACATGAAAAAAAGTTCATCATATACTATCAGGGAAATGCAAATCAGAACCACAACGAGCTTGTGATTCTGACACCTGTGGGAATGGCCTATATAAAAAAAGGCCACTAACAAAAAGTGCTGGTGAGGGTGTAGAGAAAAGGAACCCTGGTACCTGTTGGTGGAATGTAAACTAGTCAGTCCCTATGGAAAATAGGATGGAGGTTTCTCAAAATATTAAAAATAAATCACATGATTAGGCATCTATTCAAAGAATGCAGAAACACTAATTTGAAGATAGATATGTCTTCCTTTGTTCATTGCTGTATATTTACAATAGCCAAGCTATGCTAACAATATAAGCACCTGACAGGTGGAGTAGAAAAAGATGTGGTACAGATACATGATGGAATACTACTCAGCTATTTAAAAAGATTAAATCTTGGGCCTCCCTGGTGGCGCAGAGGTTGAGCACTGGGTTGCAAAGCTGCCCGCAGCCTCTGCAGTGCCAGTTCGATCCCCAGCCACCGGGCGAGGATCCCACATGGCGCGCAGACCTCTCCTGCCATCCACTGCTCCCCTCAGCAGTGTACTTCGTCACTCTGCCTGTTCTACTCTGCTCTGGCTCTGGTGAATTCTCTCACACCCTTCTGTGCTTCTGACTGTACCCAGTGCTTGTATAAATAAATAAATCTTTAAAAAAAAATAAAATAAATAAAAAGATTAAATCTTGTCATTTGTAACAACATGAATGGAACTGGAGGAGATTATGCTGAGGGGGATAGGAGGAATAAAGGGTGGAGGGAGTCCAATGGACCACAGTGGAGAGTTATTGGTACTCTGGTGGTGGATGTGATGTGGTATGGTGTGGTAACACATTTAAAGAGGTATGAGGCTATCCTCCTCAAACATATAGTGTTGTAAACCAACATTACCTCAATAAAAAATTAAAAATTTAAATATAAAAAGACCCAATGCAGCTAGAGCATGGATACACTATATAGACATCCACTACAATGTTTGATGACAGTATTTGGGAAACAGGAAACAAAATTTTCAGTGATTTTGACAAAGAACTATTTTATCCATTATAAAATGAAAAGATTAAGTATTTTCAAGTACTAATGTTTATTCCAGGTCTAAGTCCCAAATGACGGAATTAATGTTGATAACTAGTTTTATTTTTTTTTTTAATTTATTTATTTATACAAGCACTGGGTACAGTCAGAAGCACGGGAGGGTGAGAGAATTCACCAGAGCCAGAGCAGGGAGCAGAGCAGGCAGAAGGACCGAAGTACACTGCTGAGGGGAGCAGCGGGCGGCTGGAGAGGTCTGCGCGCCATGTGGGACCCTCCTCCGGTGGCCGGGGAGCAGCCGGGGATCGAACTGGCGCTGCAGAGGCTGCGGGCAGCTTCGCAACCCAGCGCTCAACCACTGTGCCACCGGGGAGGCCCAATAACTAGTTTTAAAGTAAACAGCGCTTTTACTAAAAAAAGTATGTTTCATCCATTTCGTGTGGAATTTATTATAACTTCAGGTGGTTTTAAACTATCTGTCTAAACAACCTGGGATACTGTGATTTCTAAGAAAAATATATTTCATTATTCAGATGAACAAAATATATTTCTTATATGTATTTGGTCTTCACACACTGTTCTGGCTCATAGCTCCCAAAAAGCCTTGTAATTTCCTAAGTGTAGAGAGTGATTCAAGGTGTCTCTTGTTATGGGACTTTTTGAGAAGCACCTAAGGCTAAGGGCTGGTACCTGGAGAGCCAACCAAGTGATTAGAGGGTTGTAACTGCCAGTCCCATCCCAGACTTCTGGGGAGGGTAGAGGAGATAGAGATCCAATCAGTTGCCAATGGTCAATGAGTTAATCATGCCTAAAATATGAAGCCTCCATAAAAACCCAAGAGGACTGGGCTTTGAAGAGATTCTAGGTTGGTGGACATTTAATTTGGGGAGAATGGTAAACCTGCAAAGGGCATGGAAGCTCTAGGCCCTTTCACCATAACTTGCACTATGCATCACTTCTATCTGGCTGTTTCTGACTGTATCCTTTGTAGTAAGTCAGTGACCTAATGAGTAAATGGGTTTTCTGAGTTGTGACCTGCTCTAGCAAATTAATTGAACCTGATGAGGAGGGTGTGTGAACCTGATTTAGAGTCAGATGGTGGGTAAGAAGCAAAGGTAACAGCCTGGGTTTAGGATTGGTATTTGAAGTGACGGGTGGTCTTGAGAGACTGAGCCCCTTAACCTGTGGAATTTGATGCTATCTCTGGGTAGAGTCTGAATTGAGATGAATTTTCAGGGACCCTAATGATGTACGGGAATTGCTTGCAACTGGGTCCAGGAATCCACCCCAAAATTTTTTTTTTAAATCCTCTTTCCAAAACTTTAATACAAAGGGGGTAGGGAATTGTAACAATATGAGTTACAATATGAGTCAGGAGGTGGAGTATTCAAGATGTTTAATGTCACAACAAACAAAAATTTCAGAGTAATTAAGTTAAACACTTCTAAAAGGAAAAGTCAAATATTTCAGCAGTATTCCCCAAGATCGAGTTATAATTTTATTGATATTAATTTGTAACTCTGTTATCCACTAGCTTTTATACAGTATAACTGTCTATTGTTCATTATAGTCATCAGTAAAAAAATGCATTAAAATTAATTACCAATGAAATCGCCAGAGAATCTGAGCAGTACTAGTCTATACCAAAAAAAAAAAAAAAAAAAATCACAAAAATTTAAAGATTAAAATTTAAGAGATTTAAAAGATAATCAGGATAATTTTCAAGAAATTGAGGTGAGGTGGGCAGGGGTTTATCATACTAGGTATTTAAATTTTTTTTTTTTTTTTTAGAAATAGCATTTTTTTTTTAAGATTTATTTATTTATTTATACAAACACTGGGTACAATCAGAAGCGCGGGAGGGTGAGAGAATTCACCAGAGCCAGAGCAGGGAGCAGTGCAGGCAGAAGGACCCAAGTACACTGCTGAGGGGAGCAGCGGGTGGCAGGTGAGGTCTGCGCACCATGCGGGACCCTCCTCCGGTGGCCGGGGAGCAGCCGGGGAGCGAACCGGCGCTGCAGAGGCTGCGGGCACTTCGCAACCCAGTGCTCAACTGCTGCGCCACCGGGGAGGCACCCAGGTATTTAAATTTATAACAAAGTTAGCGTGACTAAAAACAATGTAGTTCTGGTTCAGGGATAAGTTCACAGAGAACATAAACACAGGCTCACAAGCATACAGAAACATGTCATCAAATTTAAGAATCTCACTGAGATTAAGCGAGGAATGGATGCTACTCAATAGTGTTGTTCTTACTTATTTCTATATGAAATTATATTATCCATATATTTAGAAGTATTTCAGCATCAAAAAACCTTTAAAGTTCATCCAGTTCAATATCATCATGTTATAAAAGAAGAAACAAAAACCAGAAGTTAAAACATTTGATAAAATCAGAGTGTGGCAGCATAGGAATTAAACTCAAAAATTATTTATTTATTCAAGATTTTTCATTCTCTCATTCAATACAAACAAAACACTTCCCATCCACCACAACTTCTTTACATCACCCATGATATCAACAATGATACCACTGTGGCAGAAGCCACAAAAGGTATGGTAAAAGAAATAGCCAATACATATTTTCATTTCCTGCCATTCCCAGACCTTCTTTTCAAGGCAACTGGCCCCAAAATCTAGTCTGCCCCACAAAGATTAAATTTATCTAAATTCAAACTAATGACAGAGTTCCATGGTTTCAGTAAGCGGGGATTCAGAAAGAATTTTAAGAACTGTGACTCTTGTGTCAACACATCAAAAGTATCTACAAATATCAAGTATTTAGGAAGCACAAATTACTAGGCCCAGTGTTTTTCAGGCACAAGTTCCATCAACCTCATATCTGTTTGTTTCCAGAGGATGTTAAACATTTACATTTAGAGATTTTCACAAAGAGTAGTTAAACAAACATTGCTGAAGACTGTCTGAAGTAGTTGCTACAATTCCAAGACTCAATTAAGGTATACAGAGAGATAATTTATCTTCTCTAGGAAAGCACTCAATCTCAATCTCTAGGGTTGTCCACCATCTGCTAATTCAGATAAAAGTTTTCCAAAAATTACCCTATAGGATACACGACAGGAGTACAGACAATGAAGACAGACAGATTGGTTAGAGTCCATTTGCAAACCTGGAAATTTCAATCTAAACTTTGGCCAGCACTACCACACATATAAAGAAAACAAAATTGATTGTGTTTAATCACTTTATCCCTGGAGGTTTGTATGAGCTCTGGAGTCACACTATCTAGGTTTGAATCCCAGTGCACTACTTACACAATGTTTTGGGCAAATTGTTTAACCTCTGTGATTCACATACTTCAACTGAAAAATCAGGATAATAGTACCTACCCAAATGGGGATTATCATGAGAATTAAATTAGTGTATGTAAAGCTCTTAGAACAATACTGGCATACAGTGAGCATTAACTGCTGCTAGTATTTTTATTACCTGATAATACCTTTACTAGAATATCAGTTCTCACATGCAGCTCAAATACAGAAGATTCCTAGCCAGATTATGCAATTATAATGCTCCTGAATCAATAACTGAATACACCAAAGTCAAAAAGTGCTTCCACAAAACATACCCCAACATATTCCTTTTGAATCATTTAGTTATCTAAGTTCTCACTAATATTAATATCTAGGGCCTCCCCGCTGGCGCAGCGGTTGAGCGCTGGGTTGCGAAGCTCCCCGCGGCCTCTGCGGCGTCGGTTCGATCCCAAGCTGCTCCGCTCCCCGCCCACCAGAGGAGGGTCCCACATGGCGCGCAGACCTCTCCTGCTGCCCGCTGCTCCCCTCAGCAGTGTACTTCGGTCCTTCTGCCTGCTCTGCTCCCCGCTCTGGCTCTGGTGAATTCTCTCACCCTCCCACGCTTCTGACTGTACCCAGTGCATGTATAAACAAACAAACAAATAAATAAATAAAATATGTGCCTCTTTAAAAAAAAAAAAAATATTAATATCTAGTATCAACTAACTCCAGAAACTCTATATGAATTGTCACTACAATATGGAACTTCTGAAAAGTTTATACTTGAAATGTTTTTATTTTACTTTAAATACAAATTAATCTCACAAATCAAAATAAATCTAGATCCATACATAGTAATAAAGCATACTTAATCTTTTATTAAGACATTTACTGTCAACTGCAAATTTGCCTTTGTCAAAGATCCTAACAAAAAAGAGTAAGTGTTCAACTTATTTAGTCATCTCAAAAATGCAAATTAAACCACTCTAAATTATTACTACATGCCCACTAAAATAGCTAAAATCAAAGACACCCAAGTAGTGGCCTGAATATGAAACCACTGGATCTCATACACTACTAGAGAAGAACCACTTGGCAATTTCTTATAAAGTAGATTAAACATCTGCCCTTTAACTCAACATTTCCACTCCTTGATATTCCACCAGGAGAGAAGAAAGGATTTGTACAAGAATGTCTACAACAGCCTTATTCATAAAACACAAAAGTCTATTAACAAGAGAATGAAAAAACGTAAAGTGTTCATAAGATGAAATACGGTGGGCCTCCCTGATGGCGCAAGGGGTTAAGCACCACACCATGGAGCAATCCGCAGCTGCTGCAGCACAAGTTCGATCCCTACTCGGCCAGGGAGAAACCCACGTGGTAAGGCAGACCTCTCCTGTCTTGCCCCGCTGCTCTCCTCAGCAGTGTGTTTCAGTCAGTCTGCCTGTTGTGTTCCCCACTCTATCTCTGGTGGATCCTTTCATCCCACCCCCCGCATCTCTGGCCTGTGCCCCAGCTCTTGTATGCATAAATAAATAAATCTTAAAAAAAAAAAAAGATGAAATACTGTGCCACCTAGGTAGGACATTACCTGTTACCTACAATGATGTAGAATTTACTATTCAATAACCATGTCTCATCTTTATTTTCTTCAAATTGTACATTTTAAACAATCCCTGTTGAAGATAATTTTTATCTGAAAATAAACTTGTTTATTAACTCATCTGAGTTTTCTTGACAGAATATAAACTTTTGAGGAATTTTTAAATTGGTGCTTTTAAGAGTCAAATAAATCCGAGTTTTATTAATATTTCCTATAAAACTCAAATATATTTGCATATACTGAATTTTTTTTTTAATTTTTTTAAAGATTTGCATACAAGAGCTGGGGTGTGGGGGCCAGAAGTGTGGGGGCGGTGAGAGGATTCACCAAAGACAGAGTGGGGAGCAGAACAGGCAGATATACTGAAAGACACTGCTGAGGGGAGCAGCGTGAAAGACAGGAGAGGTCTGTTACAGCATGCAAGACAGGAGAGGTCTGTTGTGCCATGTGGGTCAGCTCCCTGGTCTGCCAGAGCTGGAACTCATGTTGCAGTGGCTGCTGATAGCTTCATAGTGCTGAGACTTAACCCCTTGCGCCACCAGGGAGGCCCTGAATATAGTCTTTTCTTATGCATTCTCATTACATGTTCATCCTAAGTTTTCTCTCCAGAAAGTACCCATGTACAGAAATGAAACTAGTTTAAAATGGCTACTGTGATGGAAATGAGGTCTTCGGGAGCTCCAAGTGTACTTACGGCAAATTGAATACTTAAGTGTGGTTTAGCGATTGCCTTAACAGGATCATATTTATAAGGGCATACTATTACTGCAATTTTCTGATTATGGTTTGTTTCCTTAATAAAAAAAAAAAACCTAAATGTACACAAACAAATGAATCTTAAAAACAGGAATTAAAATGTCAGATAAAAAGAGTACCTAAAGAATTATTTCATTTATATAAAATCCAAGAACAGACAAAATCAGAAAGTAACTGTGGAGAGGGAAGGCAAAACTAAATTGAAGGGAACGAAAAACAACTTTTTGCTGGTCATTTACGTAAATTAAGTCACAGCTATGAATATATCCATTCCTTAATGCCACTTAAAAATGAGGGACCACTCAAGAGAAAAATGGACAAAGGAACATCACTTAAGGAAAACTTAAAGGTTAATAATCATTCAAAATGTCACAGGTGATCATACAATAAAAATTTCAGAAGCCAGTTACTATTTATTCCTTATCAAATTAGCAAATTTTTTAAAATGATATCACTACAGGCAAAGATACATGTCTCTCAATTTCACACATTGGTAATAGAATGCAAATTAGTACAACTTTTCTATGTGGTATGTTTTGCTCTCTTGAGAGTCCTAAAAAAATGTATACCTTGACTTGATAATTCCACTTACAGGAATCTACCTTAAGAACAAGAAAATGTATAAAAATATTTATGTCTCTCAGTATTTAGTAATTGGAAATTTAAACAATCTAAATATAAACATTATGGAAAATGGTCATATAAATGATATATCCATTTATCCATATATTCATGTACCCAGCTAAATTGTGTTTTCAATTAACTATGACAGCAAAATGCATGTGAAAAAACAAGTTCTGAATTAATTTATATAGTAAAAATATTCATGAGGATTAAAAAAAAATAAAGAACTAGGGGCCAACATAAAACCTATCATATCTCACAAGTGTTTGGGATTTGTTGGAAGAACACAAGTGATACCCCTCACTAACTAGGTCTACTGAAGGAGAAAAAAAGACCAAAGGAATAAGAGCATTCATTAAGGAACACACCATTCATATTATTTCAGATATGAAGAGCCAACTTTATCAAATGAAGTCAAAGTCCTTCAGGATATGCTAGACAAAGTTACAGAATTGAGTACTGTGCTAATATATACCAATCATGTTTAATTTGAGCTAGAGAAAATAATTAGATGATCTGGTGATTTTCCACAGGACTGAGCTCAGCTCTTTTACAAAGCAACAAAAGAAGGGAAAGGCACAGCAAGAAGTCAAGCCAGCAACCTGATTTCCCAGAAAATTAGTTCTTACTTGGCAAAGTCTGGCCTCATATCCTAAAGAGAAGCAGATCTCTACAAATTGAGAAGACACAAAAAATTCAAATACTTTGTAAAAGATGTATATGTTTCCTTTAGCTCCTAAGAGTTTCAAGAAAGAATTAACATCTATTAGAAACATAGGGGGAAAAAATTAAAAGACCAATTTAGAGTCAAATGTTCTATAAACAAAGAATAAATTTGTTTCAAAATGCTAAGTAAACCCTACAAGTTGTAAAGTAACTATATTCTTTTTTTTTTAAAAAAAGGATTTATTTATTTATTTATTTATTTATACAGGCACTGGGTACAGTCAGAAGCGAGGGAGGGTGAGAGAATTCATGAGAGCTAGAGCAGGGAGCAGAACAGACAGACCGACGAAATACATTGCTCAGGGGAGCAGCGGGCGGCAGGAGAGGTCTGCACGCTATGTGGGACCCTCACCGGGTGGCCGGGGATCAAACCGGAGCTGTAGAGGCTGCAGGCAGCTTCGCAGCCCAGCACTCAACCGCTACGCCACCGGGGAGGCCCAGTAAGTACATTCTTGCTATTTTTTTTTTTTTTTTTTTTTTAAAAAACAAAGAGGAAAATGCCATGCTATTTCTAACCTTCAATTGGGATTACATGGAAAAAGAAAAGTTTGATATTAATAATGTTAATTCTGGATCTTAAATTTACAAGGTTAATAAATATCCTTAAAATTTTTCTCTATAATGTTTTTAAACTTCACTACAGAACAATTACTTGAAACTTCAACTTAAAAAAGCAAGCCTTAGGGCCTCCCTGGTGGCAAGGGGTTGAAGACGCAACCTATAAAGCTATCCGCAGCCACTGCAGCATGAGTTCCATCCCCAGTCAGGGAGACACCCACATGGTGCAGCAGACCTCTCCTGACTCTCCTGCTGCTCCCCTCAGCAGTATATTTCAGTCAGTCTGCCTGTTTTGTTCCCCACTCTGTCTCTGGTGAATCCTTTCACCCTCCCCCCACACCTCTGGCCTGTATCTGAGTGCTTGTATTCATAAATAAATCTTTAAAAAAAAAAAAGGGGGCCTCCCCTGCGGCGCAGTGGTTGAGCGCTGGATTGCGAGGCTACCCGCAGCCTCTGCAGCGCTGGTTCGATCCTTGGCTGCTCCCCGGCCATCTGAGGAGGATCCCACACTGCGCACAGACCTCTCCTGCTGCCCACTGCTCCCCTCAGCAGTGTACTTTGGTCCTTCTGCCTGCTGTGCTCCCCGCTCTGGCTCTGGTGAATTCTCTCGCCCTCCCGCGCTTCTGATTGTACCCAGTGCTTGTATGTATGTATCAATCAATCAATAAATAAATACATCTTTAAAAAAAAAATAAAAAAAGCAAGCCTTAGTATTCGATCTTCCTCCATAAAAAGGGTATGTGTAAAAATCGAAAGGAAGGCTCTTCTTAAAAGGAAATAGGTGAGTTAAAGAGGAAAAAGTGAGAAGAGACAGGGAGAAAAGAAGGGGTATAATAGAATTTGTTTCTTCTGTCAAGTCACATGCTTAAACATTTGACCCTGCTTTTCATTAAACGTTCCAATACTGAAACTTCCATGGAACAAGGGATATAGGACTGCCCAGCGACAGAAAAATGGCAGCTGCATTTCATTTAATATTCAAACATAAAGCAATGTCAGGATGAAATTATGCAATTATATATTTAAATCAGTGGGTCATTTACAGCCCCTTCTTGCAACTCTAAATTGCTTCCCTCAGCACTGTGACCCCAATTGTCACGTTAGACCAAAGGCCAACAAATTACTATTTACTGTTTGGAAGAAATAGTAACAAAGCATAAAATTTTATTAAACTTTTTATAAAAATATACAAACGTTATAGTCTCAACAAAGGTTGCTGGGACAACTGGATTCCATATGCAAAAGAATTAATGTGGGCCCCTTCTACACACTGTACACAAAAATTAACTCAAAATGGATCACAGATCTAAATGTAAAAGCTAAAACTATAATTCTTGGAAGAAAACATAGACATACATATTTATGGCCTTGGATTAGGAAATGCTTTCTTAAATATTTTATCAAACACACAAGCAAATTAAAAGTTGGATTTCATCAAAATGAAAACACTTTTGTGCTTCAAAGAACACCATCAAGAGAGTGAAAACACAACCCACATATTGGAAGAACATATTTGTAAATCATGTATTTGATAAGGGACTTGTATCCAGAACACACAGATTTTTTTGTAACTCATATCTCAATAAAAAAAGGCAACCAAATTTTTCAAGTTGGCAAGGGATATGAATAGACATTTCCCCCGAGAAGATACACAAATGTCCAATAAACCTAAGATCAAAGGTTAACCAAGTTGAATCTTAAATAAATCTAGGAGTTTTGCTTTTTTCTGTGTTCTGGCTTCCCTGACTTTGCCTTTATTCAGGAGTCAAGCAGTGTTCTACAGTTTTCAATTCCACTTCCCTTAGTAATCTGAAATTGATCGCTTACCTTCTTCCCTAACCAAACGGGAAAAAAATCTGACAATACTCATTTTCCCAGTTAACTATATGTACAAGTTACCACAATTAAGATTTTGCTGTCTAATCAGAGAATTCAAGACTTTCATTGTGATTAGAATACAGATATCAGTAAGCAAGTGGGTGAAACAGTTTTAGTGACGAGAAAAGGGAAAGTCACTCAACCTTAATTACAAATATAGCAGCTCCTTGGTTAATGCATTTAAGATAACTGGGACTCTCCCCTGCTGTTTAATCCAGATTCCACTGGAAAGGACAAATAGGAAGGCCTGGCTTAGTTATGATTGCTTTTGCTACGCCCAAAAGCTACAGAAGCAGAGACAAGTCCCAGCCTTTTTCTAGGTCCACATGGTCCCGCTTAGGCTCCTATTCTCTAGAAATGGCACTTTTCAGTCTGACATGCTTTCCTGACTGGAAGAAAATAGCAAGCGGTGGAAACAGCACAAAATGAAAAATATGTTCCTGGGAGAATGTTGCAAATAGGATCATCCTCCTTTACATATGTCACTCTAGGAAAACTGCCAAGAACTGCTCACTCCTCTAGACATACTTCCTGCAGATCCTCCAGACTCCTCCTTAAACACATGCCAGTATTCTCATTCTCCTTTAGTTTCAAATCTGATTTTGCCCCATGATTTCCAAGTTCATACTTACATTCTCAAAAATAAACAGCAAATACCTAGTATTTAATGACAACCCAGTCTATGTCTCACATCTGAACAAATAATCTCGTTTATATAATAGTATAATCGCAAGCCTTTAATAATGATGCTAAAACAAAATGATGTTTATTTTACTAAAACAAAATTTCTTTGCAAGTAAAAGATTTAACATAAATTCAAGATTAAAAAAATGTTTTTTATTCAATGAGCAGTTTCCTTTTTTTGTAGGCCTATCAAGGAAACATATACTAGAATGCTGAAATTGGCAGACCTCAAGATACATTTCATAGAAGTCAAAATATATTAAACAAAATGGATGTGTTTTGGCAAGTCCAAAATAAAATGTAGTTTTTCAAGTACTCTTAAATAAAAGCTTTTTTTCAGTGATTAAGTTTACCAAAAGAACTTTTCCTAATAAAGGAATTCTCCCAGTAAACTAAAAACCTGACATAGAGGTTTTGTACTTTTACAGAACTATATTTTCAGGCACCAACATTTCCATTAGGATACACTGAATGGGCAGCTACAGGGCAAGAAGCAAAGAAAGCAAATGAGAAGCTATTTATAAATGAAGACAAATCTACTGAAATTTAAAAATAAACTTAATTAACCAGTGTTAATTGAACTTCCAATTTTTAAAATCATTTACCTGAATGAATTTATGTAAAATTGAGTCTCAACTGTACAGTTAGGAATGCACAGTTCTTTTGGGATTTAAAAGCCACCAGTTATTCAACTACAGATTAACAAATCTCACAGTAAAAGGAGTTGAGCAATCAGAGCTATTCATAGATAAGTATGATTAAATTATGGGTGAATAACAAGTCAACTGAATAAAGTCCATTTATTAAAAAGCAAGTAAGTAATCAAACTGGACAATGTTCACAATTATGAAGCATGACCTTATATATTTTTCTCACACTCAAGTATTAAGATTCAACATTCCTCCATCAGTTGGTGAAAAATTAAAATATCTATACAAAAGTGCCCACCAAATGTACACTATTCTAAAGAAAATCCATTTTGGTGACAAGGATATTCACTTTAAGTCAACGCACGAAATTCAAAAACCTTCATCTGCAGAACCTTTGTCGCCAAAAATTAATAAATTTGTTTTGTGAAAAGGGTGCTTATGTTTTTCAACTCAAACATGCAATGAATATGTTTTGCAATCTTCCAGTCAAAAATAAAAATGCTAACAAAATATAAAAATTTGAAACAGCTGAAACTGATTTCAGAGAGAGAAAAAAATTATCTAAAAATTCTGATGCAAAGCTAAACCAATAGCTTATTCACAGTTCCATGAAACATTAATGAAAGGGTTATATAAATCTCCTGGATTAAAGATTTTAAAGAGAGCTGCAAGAATCTTTCAACTTTCAATACTGCTTTCTCTGTTCTTATACCCATAAAAATAAGACATAAATCAACTCTTTCTAAACATAAGCCATCTAATTTTCAATAGAAATTAAACCAAGAGCAGCACAAAATAGACATATTCTCAATACAATTTAATGTCACAGACTACATTTAGGCCCTTCAAACAAGTTAAATTTACAATATATACCACATCCAGTTCACTCTCAAGGGAGAAAAACACCAAAACAAAAGCTCCGGCTTAATAAACTGTTTACTTAGTTGTTATGCATCTATCCCTGGTGCATTTTATCATCAAGTATTATCATCATTTCTCCCCTCTTCAAAAAAAATCTATAAATCTAAAACACAATTTAATCTGGTTCCTTTAAAAATGCTTTTGTAGTATGTGTTATATTAGTGCAAGGCCATGAAAAGCTTCAAAATTACTTTCTAAAAACAAAATATCTTTTTTTAAAATGTGTCTAATTGGGTTTTTACTTGTTTTCTGTACATGAAATGTTCTCAAACCAGTCTGTTTCGGTGTCAGTTATTTACAGCCAATATACTGTGTATAATTAGGTTATTGACAGACAATGCTTTACAGTATGGGGTATACAAGGGTACACAAGAAGGCACAAGTAAAACAAAAGTGTAGCATATTAGAAACACCACTCAAGTTCATTTCTTTGCCTCGAATTCCCTTTTTCAGGCCAATGATTCGCTATATCTAAAATGAGGCACCACAAAATATGTGATAAGGCAAACATGAGAGAAACCAAATCAGAAACTGAAGAAATTTAATAGACCTAGCACCACCTGAGAAAGAATTACCATGGGGAAAAATAAATAAATAAACCCAGTCCCTTGCTTTCCCTACTAAAAGACTGCTTTCGCTGTGTTACAGGCTCAAAAGTTTTTCAAACTCTTTGACTGTAAGTACACACATGTACGAGAAAACTTTCCCAAAACAACACTTCTCCTTACCTAGTGCACCACCAGTCAGTTCTGTTCTATTCTCTTTATTCACAATGCTGGTGGTAACTGATACTATAAATTAATCAAACATGATCCACAGTTTGAAAAAGAAAGGTTTAAAACAGGATATTCCTTATATTAGGATCTTTTTGGCAATTTGCCTACCTGTCTCCAGCAATGTGAAAAGGTATTTTAAGGTTGCTATACTATTACTGTTTTCATTAAAGGAAGTGGTTTGTAAAGTGTGGTTTGTTAACAAAAGCATCACCTGCGAGAAATGCAGTCTCAAGTCGCACCCCATACCTACTCAATCAGAAACTGTAAGTGGGATGAGCATTCACCAGCCCTCCAGGTGATTCTGATGCCAGCTAAAGCTTACAAACCACTAATTAAAGAATTCAGGTCTGGTAGAGGAAGGTGGGGGAGGGTCCAAAGGTCTAGAGTAAAGCACTATGGATGCTTAAATGGTAACAGCTGAGAAGCTGTGAACCTAGTCCCCTAAATCATATGCAGTATTCTGAACCAATGCTACCTCAATAAACGGGGGGAGGAACCCCAGGTCACCCTACTTTCTATTTAACCACGCAGTACACAGTGCTTACTCTGATCCAGTCACTACTCTAAAGCTCCACAAATTTTAACTCAAGTCAAAAACAACTCTTAAGAACCATCACATCCCTACTATACAAATGAGGAAACTTTTGCACAGAGAGATGAAATTCTCCCAGCTGTGGTGGAACTAGAATTCAAACACAAATTTGGCGAGGGTGTGGTAATCTCTTCCTGACTCTGCTCAGGTCCGCAGTCCTACTCCTTTACTTCAGCTATTCCTCCCCTTTTCCCTTTCCAAATGCCTATCCTGTCGCTGTCCTTATTTTCTAACATCAAGGCAGTCTTCCTAAAATAAATGTCCAAAGCACCAGAATGCAATTCACTTCATCTCGCTTTTAGGGCCTTTCACCTGGTGCTAGATGGCATCTTGGCATTATGAAGTCCTTAGAATCCATTACGGCCCCACTGAATTTTTCGTATCTGCTATTCAGGCCAGTTTCCACAAGAACCCTACTCTTTCTGGGCAACTTTCTCGCTCCCCCTACTGCACCTACCCACTCTGCCTTCCTGCAAGGAAATTCTTTCTCCCCGGCCCAACCCGATGTCATTTTGCTTGATTCCTCTCCAGGATATTTCCACTTCCCAATTGGCCCCTTACCCTAGTCTCAAACCTGAGCTACTCCTGGAGGAGTTTTTCTCTTGCCCCCTGGGGAGTCTCAGACCCCCCCACCACCCCCCAAAAGCTCCCAGTGAAGTCTTGGGTCTCCGAGCCCAGACCAGCGGCGGCGGACGAGCAGCCACGGCTGCTCCCCACTCTGGTCTCCGCGGGTCCCACCCGCCCAAGACCCCAGGTCCTCACCTCCGCGGGCGCCCTCCTCCCGGGGTCGGCCGCCTTTCTCAGGGGGGTCCCCAGGCCCTCCTGGCCCTTCCTCAGACGCCCTCGCTCAGACCCAGGCCGCTCCCTGTCATGGGAGACCCGGGACGCCCTCGCTCTTCCCGCCGCCCTTCTCGCCCCGACCCCGGCCACTCCCAGTTCCCCGGCCCCCCAGCTCGCCCCGCTCGGGCCGCTCCCAGGGTTCCCCGTCTCCCTCGCACCCAAGCTGCACCGGGGACCCTCGGGCGCCCTCGCACCAGGTCGTCAACGGTCACTCCGGGTCATTCCTTCACCTCTCCGGGACCCCGGCCGCGTCCGTCTCCCCAGAGAGCTACCCCGAACACACAGGTCGCCCTCCGCGCCCCACGCCCGAGCAGCAAGACGCCCCACGGGGCCGCCAGCCGGGCCCGCCCGGGGCCAGCCCCGTCCACCTCGGCGGCGCGACTCCGCGGCCGGCACCGGGCCGGTCTCCCACCAGCCCAGTCAGCGCGAACTCGCCGCCGCCCCCGCCCTGGCCCCGGCCCGACCCGGCCCGAAGTCCGGGCCCCCTTCCGCCCGCCTCCGCCTCCGGAGCGCCGGGATGGAGGTTCCGCCCCGCGACGGCCCCCCGGACTCAGGCTCGCTTCGCCCGCACTCACCTGCCGCTGCCCACGACCAACTCCACAGCCACTGCCTCTACCTCGGCCGCCAGCAGCCCCGAGCACCACCACCTCCCCCATGACAACAGGCCCGCCCTGTTTCAGACTTCCTCCCTCTCCATTGGATGCTGGGCAGCGACTCTCTGCTCTGATTGGTTCAGCTTTCCCCCCCGTCATGGCTTCTCTACCGCCCCTTTTCCTGGACCCAGTATTAGCCCCCGCCCGGACCTGGCGCGTCCTGACAAAACTTTAGTTGTAATTGGTTGATGGTTGGTCAGTTCGAAGTTTTGATAGGCTGCTGAAAGTGTCTGTTAAGTAAACTGGCAAGCGCTGTGACGGCCACGGTTGGTTCAAGCCTGGGCACAGTTTGGTTGCAGAGTAGAGAGCTGGAAAGGGGCAGAAGCTCTACTCCGAGGTTACTGGGGAAGGGTTAGCGCTTTGTTGTAGAATTCACTCTTAAAACTCATCGCCTCTTCCAGGTCGCTTCCTATAAAGAGTGGCTAGTCCCTGCTAGCTTACTCATAAGGTAGTAGTTACAAAACACCAACAATCAGGAGCTGTGTTTAAGAAGTATTTCCAAATCCCCTGATCTGGAACTTATTTTTATGTGAAATGAAAATTTCCTCCTTTATTTTCTTGAAGACCTAATGTGCCCAGTTTCCTTGAAGTCCTTTCCAGAAATCTCCATGCTAAAGGGCAAAGTACAACCGTAGAAATCATTCGTCTTCGGTTGCAATTATAAGCCTCGTTAATAAACTGAAGTGGCGTGTTGAGAGTTCTCCAGTTCCCAGGTTCACCCCCGACTGGCTCCAGCGAAATGACCATGCAGCCATCAGCTAGTTGAGACTAAATGGGGCACGGTTTACCCTTGTGGTGAGAATTCCGTTCTCCCCACCACCCAATTTGATTTTTATGTTCAGCGTTCTTAAATAACCCTACTAGATGTGTGTCAGATACTTAAAATGCTTGTCTTTTTTCTAAACCTCTCTTAGCACTCTAAATTAGAACCATTGAATGAATTGCAGTTCTTTTCTCACGTTGGCACAATGCACCAGAATAAATGATTGCATTTTTTAAAAATTCATTTGGGTACAAATCACAGTAGGCATTTTTGAAAAATCTGGTGTTGCTATAAAAACTCTTGTGCTCCTAGAAATATACCCATCATTAGCTTTTTGTTTTTCATTTTTCATTTCCACCCACTTTTCCTGCTCCTGCATAACAAAATGCTGGCCTAATTACTCTTCCAATTTCTCAATCAGATTTATATGTAGTTTCCTCACAATTCCACCAATGGGCCATGAAACATACATTCAGGAATGGACTGGGACAGGTCAAGGAGGTATTCCCCTCACAAGCATTGCTTTATGTTTGGGAACTTCCTGTGGTACCAAGACTCTGGACTAAGAAAGTTTTATGCTTTGCCTTTTCTTCTTCCTGCTAACTTTGTTTCATATATCTTCTATTAGCCCTTCTGTTCTTTGCAAAACAAATTCCAAGGAGTCTAAGACTAAATTATTCATTATCCAGAAAAATAACCTATTTTCTAGCCTGTATTTTTAGTTATTTGAATAAACTGCATACCTCTATAACCAAACTAAGCGGAAATTATTTCTCCAGTAACTATACATAACAATAAGGTGTCTTTTCCTGGTTATTTTCCGGAACTTTCCTCCCCCTTCTCTTATCCTCACCTTCCAATTTAGAAATAACCTCCCCTTCAATTCAATGACTCATAAAAAGCCTCTAAAAGGAAAGTGGAAAAGCCAAAATAACTTCAGGGATGTCTGAATCATTTAGTTAAAGGAAAGCTAGGACATTGACCATGATAAGATAGAAACTAAGACAAAAGGCAAGCCTAAGCAAACATCCCATAACAAATGAAGTAACATGCAAATGTGAAGATGCCACAGTGAGCTGGAGGTATCAGTGTGTCCTTTTAGAGCCTTTTAATATATTACCAGCAGTTTTTTTCCTCTCTAGTCTTGGCAGTGTGCCCTACCTACCAATTTTAGAGCAAGTTAGGAAGGCAATTAATGTCCTGGCAGATAGGAAATAATAACGTCATAGGAGGGCCTGGCCATTATTATGGTACTTTGGGTAATAATGGCTTTTGCACAGCCATAGTGACTAGGTGCCACAGAGAACATAAAATTAGGCCAGCTCTCACTAAGAGAACTTGCCATCTAAGTAAAGGAACTGCACAAAATTACTATCACAAAGCTAGAAAAATTGCTACAAAGATCAGCTATCCATTCTATTTCATACACTAAAACAATAAAAGTATTCAGAACTGGTTTTGCTCATATATGCTTTTACCACTCCTATTCCCTGTGAAAACCAGTCAAGAAATGTAAAATAGACATGAACAACCCAGTAAGAAGAGAGAAAATCTTGAGGAAACATTCTTTGATCCAGAAGAAGACTGTTATGTTACTGAAGCCCAAACAGTGCTGGAAAGGTTATTGCTTATACTTGATGTTTTGATTTTGTATGCACAAGTAATCTTATAACATAATTTCTCCATCCAGCTTCTCTTTTCTTTCTGAGTTATATGCTTCTCCACCACTCTCACAGTCCCCTCTTAGAAAGCAAGAACACTGGAGTCTGTGAGTCTGCAGTTTTGTGTTGTGTGGCTGACTGTGGAGGTGGTGTAGATGCTATCTGTTACAGTCACTTGAGCAAGACCAGGATAGCAGGTATATTGAAGGCAAAAATAGCCTTTCTAAATCCTGATTAAATGGAAATGAAGGATGCAGAATGCTGTCCCAACATCTAAGGAGTAGTATGGTTTGCCTTGGGCTTCAGTGTATACTGATGAAACATTTTGCTCTTTTATTTGTTACCCCCGCTCCCTTTTTATCATATCACTTTTCAAAGGAGCAGAATCCAAGTCTTCTTTCATTTCCGTTTTGTTCCCAGGAGGCAGTCTCACCAGGGAAAACCTCCTTTGTTTGTTTGGCTTTTTGTTTGTTTATTTCCCCCTGAATTCTACACACAATTCCAAATGAATTAGAGACACAAACACTGGTAAAGAAGAAAATCACCCCCATACATCAGAACTGCCTGCTGCTAGCTGTTGGAGGTAAGCCAAGATATTTGATAAAGAGTGGTTCCCTGAATTAGGGATCCCTGATGGTAGATGCTGACAGGTATGAAGGGGATCAGTGAGGAAGGGGGAGAGAAACAGACAGACAGACAGACAGATGTGGGCTGCAGAGAAGAGGGTAAGGAAAGCTAGACAGAGTCAAGAGGCCACAATCAGAGTGCTGACCCAGCTTAGAGTCCTGCCCCCCACTCCCTGGCTGTGGACTTTAACCAGGTTGCACAATCACACCAACAAAGTACAGCCTCTGCCACTGGTTGAAAGGGAAACAGGGGCAGAGCTTTAGCCTGTGGGACCTTTACTCTACTACCACCTGGAAATCCTCCTTGACCTCAAAGGCTGCTATTCAGACATCAGGGCAAAGCTGACGAGGAAGGACAGATCCATGCAGCCAGCCAAGTATATCTTCGTTGATTCATAAAGGTGACCATAGGCATGAAGCTCTGGATGAACAAAGAGAGACTCTCTGGGAAAAGATGTTTTACCATCCCATATTGGGGAGCTTCCAACACAGGGAAGTGCCAAGGTGCTGTCAATGCTGAAACAAAACAGTGTGGTTTCAAAGTTCAAAGCTCTGTTCATGGATGGGATTTAAAAAAAAAAAAAAAGTCAGTGGATGAGGGTGTCCTCTGGGGCAGAACCATTTGTTTTCTTCCAATTCTAGGGTTTGTGTGATTTTTGAATAGCATACTGTATCTTTTCATTACTCAGTGTGTGCATTTTCATCCTCAAGAAAAATGTGTCTACCCTTCCACTCATCTTGTATATTCTAGGTAGATGGCCTGAGTGCTTGTAAAATGGATGAGCTGCGGCTCTTAGCTCTGCCATTATGCTATTGAATGGAGCCCTTGGTTACTATCACCAGATCTAAGGGTGGACCAGCCATTCTTCTGCAGCAGGGAGTGGGCCACTCAAAGCACTTAGTGCCATTTAACTTTTGTCCATCCCTGTTTTATATACACACAAAGAGTTTCCTGGAAACATGGCTGAACTCCAAGGATTTCAGAGAGTAGAATGTCTCCTAGAACTCCAATTCCCCAATCACTCAGAATCTCATAAGAAAGTAGACTTGAACTCACTAATCATTGACTTAGCTAGGTGACACTGGGAAAGCTGATTCATCTTCCTGAGCTTCGGTTTCTTCACACACAAAGTGGGATATGTATTATATATATCTATTACTGTATAATAAATTACTTCCAAAAGTCAGTAGTTTAAGACAATCTCAGTTGACTATCTCAGTTTCTTTTCTTTTTAAAGATTTATTTATTCATGCATACAAGAACCGGGGTACAGGCCAGATGTGCGGGAGGATGAGAGGATTCACCAGAGACAGAGCAGGGAACAGAACAGGCAGACTGACTGAAATACACTGCTGAGGGGAGCAGCAGATGAGAGAAGAGAAGTCTACTGTGCCATGTGGGTATCTCCATGGCCGGTGGGGATCGAACCCCCGCTGCAGAGGCTGTGGACAGCTTCACAGTGCTGCGCTCAACCCTGCGCCACCAGGGAGGATCTATCTCAGTTTTTGAGGGTCACATCCTGGTGTAAGTTAGCTGGGCTATCTCTCTCTGGGTCTCTCACAAGACTGAAGTCATCTCAAAATGAAGGTCTTCCAGAAACCAGTTGAGATGAATCTACTTTCTAGCAGGGTCGTTGTTGGCAGCATTCAGTAGTGCATAGTCTTTAAATTAAGGCCTTAGATCCTCTTGAGCTATTATTACCTAAAGATCTCCCTCAGAATCTTGCCTTGTAAGTCTCTCACAGGGCAGTTCAAAACATGGTGGCCTATCTTCTCAGAGGAAGAGAGAGGGCAAGAGAAATTCTTCTCTAGCTAGACTTCTGCTACCAAGACAGAAGTCAGTCTTTTTTTCTTAAAAGATTTTTTTTAAGATTTATTTATTTATACAATAACTGGGGTACAGTCAGAGGCACAGGAGGGTGAGAGAATTCACCAGAGACAGAGCGGGGAGCAGAACAGGCAGACGGACCAAAGACACTGCTGAAGGGAGCAGCAGGGGAGACAGGAGAGGTCTGCCGTGCCATGTGGGTTTCTCCCTGGCGGGCCAGGAATCGAACCCATGCTGCAGAGGCTGTGGACAGCTTCACAGCGTGGTGCTCAACCCACTGCGCCACCGGGGAGGCCCAAAAGATTTTTTTTTATTTATGTATACATACAAGAACTGGAGTGTAGGCCAGATATGCAGGCAATGAGATTATTCACCAGAGACAGTGGGTAGCAGAACAGGAAGATCCACTGAAATATACTGCTGAGGGGAGCAGTGGGCAAGACAGGAGAGATCTGCTGTGCCATGTGGGTTAGCTCCCTAGCGGGGAATTGAACTCATGCTACAGTGGCTGGTGATGGCTTGATAGTGCTGAGACTTTAACCTCTGTGCCACCAGGGAGGCCCAGAAGTCAGTCTTTTGTAATCAAATTCCAGAAGTGACATTCCATCACTTTTGCCACATTACATATATATATATATAAAGATTCATTCATCTATGCATACAAGAATTGGGGTACAGGTCAGAGGTACAGGGGTTGTGAGGATTAACCAGAGACAGAGCGGGGAACAGAAAAGGTGGACTGACTGAAATGTACTGCTGAGGGGGGCAGCGGGCGAGTCAAGAGAGGTCCACAGCACCATGTGGGTAGCTCCCTGGCCTGGGATCAAACTCGTGCTGCAGCGGCTGTGGACAGTTCCACAGGTTGCGTTCCAACTCCTTGCGCCACCAGGGAGGCTGGCCACATTATATTTTTTATAAGCAAGCCATTAGCTCTTCTCTTAAGGAGAGGGGATTATAAAAATATATACATACTAGGAAGGTTTCACTGGAGCTGCTTTAGAAGCAGCCTACCTTAGGATAATAACAATAATAGTACCTACATGTGGGGTTCATTTAAAGGTAACATGAGTGAAATGTTCAATTCAGAGCCTGGCACATATTATATAACTGGCTACATATAATAACTATTATTACTATTAATATTATTATTATGTATATAATGACTGGTTTTCTCTCCCTTCTAGCTCCTAGAAGGAAACCTTTTATGAGGAATAATTGAGATAATTTACATAATTTAGGACCTGGCACATAGTAAGTGCTCAGTAACCATTAGTTATCATTGATATTATATGAGTGTATGATATTTCATTGCCTTTTCAAACTACTGCACAGATATATATGATTATGATAAATTTTCCAGAATGGTCTTATTTTCAATTATTTTGTTTCATTTATCTACATGTACCCTATACTTGCCAGACCACAATTCCATATTTGGTGTTCATGAAATATGATCAAAAAAGCAATGATCCTGTCAAATTTCCTATATGCCCCATCTAAGAAAGATAGGCCCCAAACCAACTACGTGGGTTAATTATAACAGCACCTCCTATATGCAGAAATGATGAGCCTGGCTTCATGAAAGTTTCAGAGAGGGGGAATGAGCAAGGACTTGGCTGAATACCTTTGTTCCTTTCAAAAGAAGCTGGTCACACTGCAGGCTCCCATTGGGGATGAAAGAAGAGAAGACCCTGTTCAGACTTTATGGATGGGATAAGGGCATCAAGAGGAGGTTTCCACTTCTAGATTGGGAATTAAGACCCAAGACCCAAGACCCAAGCAACTGAAGAAAGAGCAATTTTGCAATGTGAAAGTTGCAAGAGAGTTCAGTTTACAATGCAAAAGAAAGATCACTAAGAAGTTGGAGTGACACAGCAGGGCTGGGTCGAAGCTGCCTTCCTTATAAGGGAGGAGCGCTGGCCTGTAGCCAGAGAAAATGAGAAACTGTAATCAAGGAAATCCCATTATTTTGGCTGTGAGTCATTTCTCAGGGCTCACCCATGGCTATTATATGAGAAATATGGGAGGGGGAGCAGCCTGTGGAGGGGGAAATTCCTATAGTATAGATGATCTTTAAATCAAAAGCACTATAGAAAGACAAAAGTTCAGAGACTTAGTCCTGGAACTTGCAGATTTATTCTCTCCTTCCCAGCCCAAGGCCTCCCCTGCAACCATTCTCCCTCAGATCCTTGGTCAGGCCAAGCAGCATCCTGGCTTGGTCCCCCTCTGTATTTATTGGAGTCAGAGGTACTGGAGCAGCCTGTAATGTCATGCGTCTGGCTCTGCTCAATGCAGATGTCAGTTGGGACAGAAAGAATAACCCAGAACCCTGGAACAAACAGGGTTTGTTCAATGACCAATATAAGTTCTACTCAGTGAATGTAGATGACAGAAAATTGAAGAAAGAAGGTTCAGACCTGTAAATGAGAAATTCACTAGAAAGCTGCTTAAAATGGCCTTTCAGAAACCATTCCCACAAATTTTCCACTTAACCAGGAAGTACTTCCCCTCTATATGCATGAAATCATATTGGTTTATTGTGTTAGAGTTTACACTGATTAATAAGTATCTGAAACTTGGTGGGAGAAAGGCCCAAGGCCCAAGTGTGCATCTCCTTTCATCTGCTTTTTTCAGGCCAGGAGACTATCTACACAAATCTTCTCTCTCTCTCTCTCTCTCTCTCTCTCTCTCTCTCTCTCTCTCTCTCTCTCTCTCTCTCTCTCTCTCTCTCTCGGTTTCTCTCCACCCCTCCCCCTGCCTTATGTCTCCCATCTACCGCATATTCTCCCTTTTCTTTACCATGTTCTTTCCTTTTATCTTCACACAGAAGAAAAAAACATCCTCACAAGCAAAATGTCTTAGGATCCCTGACACTGAAACTGTTAGTTTCCTGATCCAGAGTCACCTTCTTTAGCAGTTTCTGCTAAGGTGCTACACAATAAGAGCTGAAGAAATAACTCACAGATAATGACAGTTTACACCTCTGCCTCCACATCAAGTCACCTGTGCAGCTGTGATTTAAACAGACCCACTGTTTTTCTGAGGTGCACCAGGCCTGGCCCCCTTTCCACAAGTTCCTCCCCCACCCTCTCCCACATGACCAGATCTCTGCACAAAAAGGTTCAAAGCAGAAGTTGCTGGGAAAGTTCTGTGAGGTCAAATAAGAGGTGTGTGGCAACACCAAGTTCCTCTTCCTGTGACTCTTGTCTTCTCTCCTTCCAAGTCTGCTTCCTCTGTTTCACAGAAAGAAGGCTAGACAGTTTCAATACCTTGGGTAGCCAGAGAAGACCTCTGCTCCTCTGCTGGATGACTGATGGTAGGAAGGAAAGAAGGGGTGAGGAGATGAGGACTCGCCCCCAGGAAGTCTGACTGCACAATAGGGATGGAGTATTTATTTATTCAGCCCTTTCCTAGACACAGCCAGGGTAGCCGCCATTTCACTTTGCTCTCAGGAAGTGTATTTAGTGGTAGGCTTTTTTTTACTTTTCCTGTTAGTTTCCTGCAAAAGGACATCAGTGTCTTCCTCAGTGCAGCCGCTGATAAGAACTGGATGTTGTTGTTCAAATGGAGACAAACGTATTTCCTGTCATAAACCCAGACCATCCCAAGGGCATAGAGAATTGGATCTCAGTGTGGAAAGAGAAGAACTTGATCTTCATGCCTATTTCCCTGGTGCCATCTTCCTCCCTGGAATCCTCTATCTAGTGGGATACAATAATTACATCTTCTACTTGTGTAGAATTTCACTTACCCAAGGGAACGTCACGTTGTACATGAGAGAGTCAAAGGCACTGGATACCCAGAGAGTCACCTTGGAGGGTTAATATGAGGAGGCAGCTTTGGGGTTAATTTTATGTTCTGGGGAAATTATAAATCTATAGTGTATATATATATAGTGTATATAGTGTATGTATGGTATATAAATATACAGTATACAACATATAAATATAGTATAGGTTTATCTTAAATTAGATTCTGTTTGTTAGGTCCTACTTGTCCTCTAGATCTCAAAGTAACTTTCAAAGTTACTTATTATAGTGGGACCTCCTGATATCCCTCTTCCAGCCACCACTGGGTTGGGTTCCCCTCTTATATACAATGCACTTCCTCTTTGGACACAACATCCCATGTGTAAGCGCACTTAGTGATTATCCTCCCTGCAGCATGTCAGCATTGTGAAGCCAAGGGCTACATCCATCCTGCTTACAGCTGCCTAGCACAGGTCCTGGCCCACTGTAGTTCACTAAATATTTAGTGAAAAAATGAGTCCAGGGCCTCCCCGGTGGTGCAGCGGTTGAGCACTGGGTTGCAAAGCTGCCCGCAGCCTCTGCAGTGCCGGTTCGATCCCCGGCCGCCCGGTGAGGGCCCCACATGGAGCGCAGACCTCTCCTGCCGCCCGCTGCTCCCCTCAGCAGTGTATTTCGTCAGTCTGCCTGTTCTGTTCCCTGCTCTGGCTCTGGTGAATTCTCTCACCCTCCCGTGCTTCTCACTGTACCCAGTGCTTGTATAAATAAATAAATAAATAAATAAATCTTTAAAAATAAAAAAATGAGTCCAGAGTTGTCTCCAGGAGCAGCCTTGCCACCCTACACCATCATTTATGTTGGGGTGGTGCTATGAAAGTTATAAAAAAGGCATGTGCTAATTATCATACAGTAATCAGTAGTGGTTATAGTAATTAGTAAGTAAAAGCACAGTGGAAAAGTATGACTAAATAAAGCTCTCCACCAGTGCATGCAGGGCCATCCCTGCACTATGAATTTGGAATCCCACTGCCTGTCTCTATCTCTGTTAGACTCTGAACATAGGGTCATTCCTTTGGAAAAATTCTATTTAGGGTTGCTAACATTGGGCACAAGAGCAGCTCATTCATTTTTCTCTGACTCAATGAAATCGTCGTGATCTGAAAATTAAAATACTAGGTTAGTGGTAGCCCCACACATACTCCCCCCCTCAGAATCTGATGTGAATTTCCCCGTCAAGGGTCTATACTAAGTCACCTCTCCCCCCGATCTAAAAAAAAAAATCAGGGCCACCCTGATGGTGCAAGGGGTGAAGTCTCAGTACTATCAAGCTATTGGGCAGTCACTGCAGCATGAGTTAGATCCCTGGCCAGGAAGCTAACCCACATGGTGCAGCAGACTTCTCCTGCCTTACCTGCTGCTCCCCTCAGCAGTGTATTTAAGTAGATCTTCCTGTTCTGCTCCCCACTCCATCTCTGGTGAATCCTCTCACTGCCCCCACCCTCTGGCTTACACCCCAGTTGTTGTATGCAAAATAAATAAAAGGAAATCTTTATATTTAAAAAAAAGTCAACTCCCTTAAGATGAGTGATGAAAGCAAAGGCTCACCCTACTTATCTCCTCCTCTTTCTTTTTTTTTTTTTTAATTTATTTATTTATGCATACAAGAATGGGAGTATAGGCCAGAGGTGTGGTGTGTGTGTGTGTGTGTGTGTGTGTGTGTGTGTGTGTGTGTGTATATGTGTATTCACCAGAGACAGAGTGGGGAACAGAACAGGCAGACTGACTGAAATACACTGCTGAGGGGAGCAGAGGGTGAGACAGGAGAGGTCTGCTGCACCATGTGGATTGCTCCGCTGCGTCTTAACACCTTGTGCCACCAGGGAGGTCCCTCTCCTCCTCTTTCTATTGGGGCCAAGGTTCATGGCCTACATCCCCTTCCTTCTACCTCACAAGCTCTTGGTCTGTGGCTTCCTCTTCTGCTGCTGAGGGGAGGATGGACATTGAGAAGGAGGAAGACTAAGTCAGAGGACACAGCCCTTTGATGACATGAGATTGTGGGGGAAGGTATAAATTGGGATGAAGTATAACAAGACATGATGAATCCCTGGAGATTCTTCAATAATTCTCACATCCCAGACATCAAAGGCCCAGCCCATTTGCCAGGACACCAGGAAACCAGAAGTGCAGTCAGTAGGAGGTGATGACAGCAAAGAGGCAGGCAGATCTGATACACAGGCCCTTATAAAGAACTATGGCCCGTGGGAATACCACAAACTGCTTAAGACTGGGTAGTGAAGAGAGAGTGGGTGTTGAGTGTGAGACCTTGAATCCAGAGGCCCATACTCTATTTCCAGCTCAGTCATCAATTTACAGGCAAGCAAAAGATGAATGTCAGAGATGTGGCTTAATCAGCTCCCCATGGGATGAGGTTTGTGAGATATTTGAAATCTCCTGATGAAAAGAAATGCCAGGAAAAGCTATTATTATTTTGAGTGTTGATCATATAGGAACCAGAGCATCTTTGAGCTCATGTGCTGGAGTCAGAGGTCACAGTATATTCATCTTGAGTGGGTCTCAAGATAGATGTCCCTGGATATCTATCTTCTGATAATCCCAGTTGAGAACAGGGTCATTGTTGAGATCTGTATCAACTACAACCAAAAATCTCATCACTGACATATCAGGAATTTCCAATCAAGTTCCAATAAGTTTTCTGTATAGATTCTGGCCAGGCCTACTTTGCCTAGAGAGATTTCTGGGCTATGACCTGATAATATAACTTCTCCATCTCGCTCTCCTTTTTCTCTCTTCTGCACATGTATAAGATTACACTGATTTATCAAGGGTCATTTGGAGATTCTAAAATGATCTTCCCAATGTGGTCTCCCTAAAATGTAGCTTTCCAACTCCATTTTTTTCAGGAAGTGGTTAAACTAGACTCTTTTTCTTTTATTTGACTGGTATATGAATCTGGTTTTCTCCTCTATTTCATTTCCCTGTACTCTTTACTATACACATCCCCTTCCCATTTCCTTCTCTGGTCTCTGCTCTGCAAACTATCTAGATTATTACTTCAAAGGAATATTGTTATCCTTTGAGGTCTTACGTGAGAGTATATTCCCCTCCCAGTGACCTCCAAAGCTAACAGACTGACTCATAACCGGACTTTAACCCAATCCTGCAACAAGTGCGTACCTGTACTAATGACCTAAGCAACAGCCATTCCAGGTCACAATCATCACAGGAAGAGGTATTATTTTTCTGCTATTTGTACAAAGTGGACAAAGGTTGTCTATTTGGTGCAAAAGAGATCACTTGATAAAACCAGAGCTGCTTGTAAACCCAGAAAAATCTCAAGAAATAGGCATGTGACTGTTAGACATGCTTGTGGCGGAAAGCTGAGCTAAGCTTACAGTATCATAAACAGCATGCATACGAGCAACAGGGACTCATGGCTCAAATCCTCAAATCCTAGAATTTCAATGTCATTTACAAACTTCCAGCAGAGTTAAGATTAGGACTGATAAAAAGGAATACTACTTCAAACTCTAGGTAATAAGTACACAGAACACATTATCCAGAATATCAGAACACAGAAAAGATAAGAGCAAGTTTATGGATCACAGAGCCATACATGAGTGAACCAGCCATTTTTCCAACCCTGGTTCTATGTCAGAATCCCAGGTTCTCTCCTAGTTTCAGGGATTTCATTAGGGCCCAGAGATCCATATTTTATTTTGAAAAGATTCTCCCAAGTGATTCTGATTCATAACCAAGTTTAAGGACCATTACTTGAAAAACCTTTCCTCCAAGACAAAAGACTATTAAATAGACTACAGGTTTGACCCAAACCTGGTAACCCCTCCGGTCCAGGTTGGTAAATGACAACTCAGACAGGTATATCTGTTGTCCTTGTGATTTGGGAAAAACTCCAGAACAGCCATTAGACTATGGAATCACAATCAAATCTAGTTAATATAGCAATTCTATGGTTCATTTAGAACCTTCTCCAAGATCTGTGAGATTTTCTCACCTCAGAGATGAATCAGTGGGGCATTTTAGAACAAACTACCACCTTTGGAAGGAAAATTCTGATATGCTGACAAGAGTGAGTTGCAGACATCTTTAAACATTTCCCTTGTGGCTCTTTTTGGACAGTATTTAATAGAGTACCAGGCAGTCATTTATTTAGTAAGCATTTGTTGGTTAAATATTAGACATACACTCTATGTTAATAAATGGTTGCTGAGAACATACACAAATAAATAAGGCAGTAGTAAAGCAGGCCAGATGTGGTTCCTAGCATCTTAGGTATCAAGTAGGTTCAACTAAAATTTTTTCTTTATATTGGATACAGCCAATTCCAGTGGAACAGCTATTCTAGGAAACTCTACCTAAGAGTCAGTCTGCCCTTTTAAGAATATAACTTTTCAGTTCTTCAGAAGATATAACTAAGGGCCTCCTTGGTGGCACAAGGGGTTAAATTGCAGCATTATGAAGTTGTCAGCAGCCACTGCAAGACAAGTTCAATTCCCGGCAGGCCAGGGAGCTACCCACAAGGCAAGCGCAGACCTCTCCTCTCTTACCCGCTGCTCCCCTCAGCAGTGTATTTCAGTAGATCTGCCTGTTCTGCTTCCCATTCTGTCTCTGGTGAATCCTCTTTCCCCATTCCCCCGTACCTCTGGCTTTGTACCCCAGCTCTTGTATGCATAAATAAATATTTTAAAAAAGAAGATATAACAAACCTGAGGCCAAAAACAACTTTAAAAGGAGATGTCCATCTTTTCTTTTTAAATGTATCTACAAGTGAAAGATAAAAATGAACTCCAGAGATGAGGACTAAATCATATTCTCCTATGGTTCCCCAATACCAAATACAGTATCTTGTGCATAGTAAGTGCTCAGTATTTTTTAATAAGTGAATGGATGAATGAAACTGGAATATCAGTTTTATCATTTGTGCACCCTATACAAGTCACAGAATCTTTCTGACCTCTGCATCCTCATGATTGCCTGCTTATTATAAACTTAGAAATCACATGTTCTAAGAGCGATTAGCACTGTGGCTGGCCTGAGACAGGTACTCAACAAATAAATGGTCGTGGGGATGGAATGTGGTTGTTACTCTGAGCAGGAAACCAGAAGCTTGCAGGAACCAACTTGTATGGTCAAACTGACACCTAGTGGCACAGTCTTAGAAAACATGTCAAAAGTATAGTCAATTGCTGATTCAAAACAAACTGGGGAATAATTAGAAACTTATAAGAACTGTTTTGCATTAAATCCTCACTAACGATCTTCAATCCTGACAGCATATTAGAGTGACCTAAAAGGCTTTTAAAATCTACTGATGTATGGATCTCATCCTTGAAGATTCTGACTCAATTTGTGGGAGGTGAGGCACAGGTTTCAACATTTTTAAAAAGCAATTTTAACATGTAACCAAGTTGAGAACCACTGCAATAGGCCATTGAGATAGCTATTACTTTTCCCATTTTACAAATGAAAGTAAAATCCAGAATGATAACGGAATTTTCAGAGTCCTGTAGTTATTAGTAACAGAAAGGAATTTGAACTTTAGTGTACCATGTTTCTCTCCATCACCTTGTCTTTGTAGATATTTCTAGAAGTCTGATGTGTTCTACTCACTGCCTGTGAGAATCTCAAATCTAGAGGCGTTAGGGAACTTCATGACCCTGTGGGGGTGACACACTCCAGATAACAGTATGATGTTGAGAGGCTAGTGTATTCCAATGAAGGCATTGACTTCTTCAGTCTTATCTCTAGACTCCTTTCCAGAGCTTTAAAATCTATTGCTATTGATGGATAAATGATCAATGTGAAGTTTTTTGCTTCTGAATTGAAAAGCTATAAGATAAATCTGAAACTTTTTTTCTTTTCTGATATCATGGATATGTTAGAGAACTAAAACACATTAATCATTCATTACTGAGTTACAGGAAAGAGTTGACTGTACTTCTTCTATACACTTACATGTTTGGCCAAAAACAGCTGAGGTGATAGTTATCAGCAAGTAAAGGGAAATGAAATGGTTTAAATTTAACATCTGACCCCTCACAGGTTCTCAGAGGACAGATGATCTTGAAAGGCATGAGAAGTACAAGTCTCTTTCAAAATCCAGTCTGGGCCTCATTGGGTCAGTGATGAAGGCTACAGAGTCTTACAGAGATGAATGGGGTACAGGAGAATATTTTGAATTTTATGAGGAATTTTTCTTTGGTTTTTCCTGGGCAGCATATGGGAACAGGCTGAGGGTGCCAAGGCTCAGGCAAGTGGGCAATATTCTAGAACATCACCATCTGAGATGTCTATCAGGAGAAATAAACTTTTAGCCCAAAAGCAGAATTTGGGTCAGGTGTGTTTGGCACAGTGTTAGCTTACAGCATTTTTTTATATTTTTTACTTCCGTACCAACATTTAACATCATAGAGATTTATGTGAAAAGTTATTAGAAACAACAGATGAATAGGTATGGAAAAATATGCTGTAGAACCTAATGTGATATCAATTTTCTTTAACTCTCTGTGTAAATGATGCACATTAAAAAAGCAGATGTACAGTTAAATAGATTTTTCTTTATAAATGTAATGACAAAGAGATTATACAATATCAATTGAAGAGACAGGGTGTCACTGTGTCTGTTGCTGTTTGTGTCTTGAAGCAAGAGAAGAGTGCATCTGAAAAATAATCACCTTTCTTTCCGGGGAAGAGGACATGACTCTGGACAAAACTTCATGTGTTTTTACTCAGCTAGAGATGTTGGTCGTCACATCCAAATGGCCCCATCTCATTCCTTTCATCCCAGGCACTGCATGGACGTTTAAAAAGTGAGGAGAAACCTCTTCTTCTTGTGTTTAGGCCCAGTACTGAACTCCGTGACCAGGGATTTGGTGTGCGGGGTTTCACAGGCTGCAGAGAAATATTAATATGTGAGTGCTGATGCTAAACTTGTGGTCCCATGTGAATGGCAGATCCAAAAAGAATGCCTCTTCAACCATGATTTATTACAACTGCTCTGTGAGATAATATAATAAATAAAAAAAACAGAATCCATGATTTCAAGCCTTGCCTCGCGAACCCCAGTCAGAGCCTGCTGGGGGGGATAATGCCTGATTTCCCCACTCATAGCTTAGGCATCTGCCTGGTGATCATTGGAGTTGCAGAAACTGTTAGACACTCTTGCAGCTATGATTAAAGAGACCCTTTGATTGGATTTGCTGAGGTGAATTCACTCAGGGTGAACAGCCCCTGTGAAGACTATATAGCTCTATTTTTTTAACTCAATAAACTGATATAGTGAGGGCCAGGTTTGAGCTTGTACCTAGGTTAAATCATCCCCAGGAGTCTAGGTAATTCTAATTTCAATCCAGGTTCCAATATTATTTCATGGAATAATATGAGGGATTGCCATCCTCATGAATTCTCAGCTTAGGGCAAAAGTACAAATGGTTGCCCCTATACCAAATGTCTAAATATTTACATGTTATAAATTAAGCTAACCAATTGTTCTGTAAAATGCATTCTATAGGGCTTCCCTGGTGGTGCAAGGGGTTAAGCATCACACTATGAAGCAATCCGCAGCCTCTACAGCACGAGTTCGATCCCTGGCCAGCCAGAGAGCAACCCATATGGCACAGCAGACCTCTCCTGTCTCGCCCGCTGCTCCCCTCAGCAGTATATTTCAGTCAGTCTGCCTGTTCTGTTCCCCACTCTGTCTCTGTGAATTCTCTCACCCTCCCGCACTTCTGACTTGTACCCAGTTCTTATATAAATAAATAAATCTTAAAAAAAAAAATAAAGTGGGCCTCCCTGGTGGTGCAAGGGGTTAAGCACCACACTATGAAGTAATCCTCAGCCTCTGCAGCATGAGTTCCATCCCTGGCCAGCCAGGGAGCAACCCACATGACAACAAACCTCTCCTGTCTCACCCACTGCTCCCCTCAGCAGTGTATTTCAGTAGATCTGCCTGTTCTGCTCCCCACTCTGTCTCTGGTGAATCCTCTCACTCCCTACATCTCTGGCCTGTACCCCAGTTCTTGTATGCATAAATAAATAAATCTTTTTTATTTTTTTAATTTAAATTTTATTTTTATATTCCCCATACAATTGTAACCCCCTTATTTTGACCCCAATCCCTCCTCTCCCCACCCCCCCCATAGTGTCTCTTGTTCATAGTTATTTGTTGATTTTGATATTTTCTTTCTTATAGTTATTCTTTTTCCTGGTCCCTTATTTAAGTTTTCTAGATTCCTGTTATGAGACCATCCTGTATTTTTCTTTTTCTTTCTGCCTTATTTCGCTGAGCATGATCCCTTCCAGCACCATCCATGTTGTTGCAAATTGCATGTTTATCTTTTTTGAATGCTGAGTAATATTCCACGATGTATATGTACCACATCTTCTTGATCCAGTCATCTATTTTTGGGCATTTGGGTTGTTTCCAAATCTTAGCTATTGCAAATAGTGCTGCTATAAACACAGGGGTGCAGGTGCTCTTTGGAATTGATGTTTCTGTGTCCTTTGGGTAAATACCTAGGAGTGGAATTGCTGGATCATATGGAAGCTCTATGTTTAGTAGGTCCAGAAATCTCCACACAGCTCTCCATAGTGGTTGGACCAGTTTGCACTCCCACCAACAGTGCAGGAGAGTTCCTTTTTCTCCACATCCTCACCAACATTTGTTGTTGCTAGTTTTTTAATATGTGCCATTCTCACTGGTGTGAGATGGTATCTCATTGTAGTTTTGATTTGCATTTCCCTGATTACAAGTGATGTTGAACATTTTTTCATATGCCTGTTGGCCATTTGCATTTCCTCTTAAGAGAAATTTCTTTTTAGCTCTTCTGCCCTAAATAAATCTTTTTTAAAAAAAAAAGTATGGTAAAAGCAATGGGCTGTCACTTTCAAGATTAATCTATAAAGACTCTGGCTTCCCTTTAAAAAAATTAAATTAAATTAAAAATGGATGATGTAGGTATTGAATTGTGGTATTCAAATTCATTGGATACATTTAAAAGTGATATCAATTTTAATTTTAGGGCCTCCCTGGTGGTGCAAGGGGTTAAGTCTCAGCACTATGAAACTATTGGCAGCCACAGCAGCATGAGTTAGATGCCCGGCCTGGGAGCTAATTCACATGGTATAGCAAACCTCTCCTGTCTTGCCAACTGGTCCCCTCAGCAGTGTATTTCAGTCAGTTCATCTGTTCTGCTCCCCACTCTGTCTCTGGTGAATCCTATCACTCCCTACCCCTCTGGCCTTGTATGCATAAATAAATAAAATAAATCTTTAAAAAATTATTTTAATTTAAAATGTCAATACATAAATACTGGACTATGTAGATGAAAACATTTTTCATTTTCTATTGAAACTTGAAAAGATTTTTGATGTCAGTTAAAAGCTTTTCACAATTCTTTGTGCCATAGCTATCCATAATTCTTTTAGAAAGTAGGTTAGCAAGAATTGGAAGTGTAACATCCTAGACAGCATCTACACGATGTATTGCAGGACTTGGCAGACTTTTTCTGTGAAGGGCCAAACAGTAATTATCTAGGCTTTGCAATTCAGACAGTCTGTCTAAAGCTACTGTTGTAGCATAGAAGCAGCCACAGACAGTTTTATAATGAATGAGTGTGGCTAAGTTCCAAGAAAGTGTGGGCATTGAATTTTGAATTTCATATAAATCTCATCTCATAGAATATGATTCTTCTTTTGATTTTTTTTTCAACCATTAAGAAAATAAAAATCCCTCTTAGTCTATGGGATAGATAAAAACGGGAACTGGGCTGAATTTGGCCTGAGGTCTATAATTTGTTGATCTCTGATTTGTAGTAATTTGGTAAAACAATCTTACAAATTAGTAAGAATTAGTAGTCTCAAAATTAAAATGTAAATTTACAGTAATGATCTATATTCTTAAAGCCTCAAGCAAAGAAATTCAGAATGTATAAAGTAAAACATGAAAGTTCTTCTGTTGCCATTAATCCCCTTACCCAGAGGCACCCTTGTCTTTTTTGATATATATTTTTCTAGATATTCAACTGTGAAGACACACACACACACACACACACACACACACACAAGGTTTTAAAGTAACTATATATAAAGTAACTATATGTAAACTATATGGATCACATTTTTTATTTTTTGTTTTTAAAGATTTATTTATTTATGCATACAAGAACTGGGGTACAGGCCAGATGTGCAGGAGGGTGAGAGGATTCACCAGAGACGGAGTGGGGAACAGAACAGGCAGATCGACTGAAATACACTGCTGAGGGGAGCAGCGGGTGAGACAGCAGAGGTCTTCCGCGCCATGTGGGTATCTCCGCAGCTGGCTGGGATCTAACTCGTATTGCAGAGGCTGTGGACAGCTTCAGAGTGCTGCACTCAACCACCTGTGCCACCAGGGAGGCCCCCCAGAATGACTTCTAATTTAACATGACTTATGTCCTTACAAGAAGAGGAAATTTGGATACGGACTTGTACAGAGGAAAGACCACATGAAAACAGGGAAAAGAGAGCCATATGTAACAAAGGAGAAGGGTCTCGGAAACTAGTCCTGCCAACACCCATTATCAGATTTCCAGCCTCCAGAACTGGAAGAAAATAAATTTCTATTCTTTAACTACTTAGTCTGTGATACTTTATTACGGCAGCAAACTAATATGCTCTCCCAGTGTTTGAATTTTAAATAAAGAATGAGTGAGAAATGCAATGACTAATCCAAAGGAATCACTAACAGTGGATTTAGGTGAGGGAGATAATTTGGGGCAATTTCCTGAGAGGCTTCAAATCTTTCTGTGTAGATTTAAGCACGGACCTGTCTTTAGTCAACATCTTTTCCTACAGCAGCTTCTCTAGTGAACAAGTATTAACTACTATTATCTTAATGTCAAGATCCTTTGATTTTTTTTAAAAGGGATTATACTTATTCAAAATAACAAAAGAGCAAGAAATGACTAGAGATCAGGAAAAGTGAGATGAATAGGAAAAGCGAAGTTATGTTGTTTAAAAAACACTATATTTTAAATTGCATAAGTTATAGATGTATGATATAGAAGACCCAGAGCAACAAATGAAAATCTACCCAGACTCGCACCACCCAGTGGTGATCACTGCTAAATATTGTGGCATAAAGACTCCCAAACTTTTTTCAGCAGTAGGAATATATGGATAATGTAAGGATAAACACATACACATTGACACATACATATATATCCCCCCAAATGCATCCCACTATAACTTATTTTGTCTACCTTTTTTTTTAATCACACATAAGGACATTATTCCTTGTCCACAAACCATATTCCTGTTTTGTAGTGAGAACTAAGTAAAGCCACAGGAAAAATGATATTAAAGATGAGTCAGATTCCAAAAGTTGCCTGTCACAAGGTAAATAAAAAGCATAGCAAGAGCATTCTTTGAGGAAATCACAAAATGTTGTGAAAAGAAAAAGATGAGGTCATAGGGAAAAGTGGGAAGAAAGGTAGAGAATGTGGAAAAGACAAATTTACAGCTTTTCTCTACCTGAACACAGTGTCCTCAGTTTTGTGAGCAACAAAGCTCAGGTCATTCACCTAGTTCACTGCAGGATGAATCTGTTTTCTGTTAAAAACCACTCTCTTTGAAAAGGCAATTAAAGCTCTCCATGACATACTTGACCTACTCTCTCCTTCAGCTTTCCCTAGGGGATCTTATATTGGGAGTTTGCCAGCACATGCAGCCTATATGTCAATTAGGGAAGCAAGCGCTCCCTCCACTGTCCCTTCCTCCAAGCATGGCGACCTTAGACGAGTGCACAGGATTTGGGAGAAGGAGAATATGGGTTGGTTTCAGCCCCTACTCTGGCCCTTGCCAGTTAACTTTGTGCAAGGGGGTAGTTCACAAAATGGCCTTGTTTGTTATGGTCCCCACCAACACACTTAAATTTTTGTGACTACCTGTGCTATAAATTCGCACAGGAGAGAGATTAAATTTAAAAAGACTAGTTGTAATAGACCTCAGCTATTGACATTTTGGATTAGATACTTATTTGTGGTAGGGGAGTTGAAAACGATAATACACCTTGTAATAAATAAAAAAAGGGTAAACATGCTACCTAGGTAGCGGTAACATTTAAAATATCTGGCAAGTGTTTGGTCGGAGTGTGACTGAGAAGAGGACTGAAGAATCAGACAGAACCATCTAAAGGCTCCAGATGCCACATAGTCTAGTATACTCAGAATTGCTTGCAGTACTGTAAACTCTTTTGGAGTGAGTTTGGTAAAACCTATTAATAATAACATAATTATCTGTCCTTTGACCCAGCAATTCTATTCCTGAGAATTTATTTTAAATTATAAGACAAGTAATCTTTATGCATAAAGCAATAACAAGGACTTGCTATTTTCAACAATTTCATATTCATGTCTATGTGGTACCTGTTAAATGAGAGACCCCAATTTAAGAGGTAGATTCAAGATTCAGAGGAGGTGAGATAGAAGAAAGAAATTGTAGCTAACAAAACAAAATCCCAAAGAGGATGATGGGAAGGGGCAGATGTCAAGAATGCAGTTGAAAAGTTCATAGCTTCTTTTTCAGAGAGGGCAGTGGCTAAGTAAGAATGCAGGGAAATTAGGAAGAGGAACTTAGATGGGATTTCAATCAATGTCATCATCTGCAGAGTAAAAATGGCTGGGTGGTCCCCAGGTTTGACCGGAATCTCAAACTTTGCAGGGGGTATTCCTTGAAAACAGAATTGTGCACTAGCCTGTGCAAAGTTGCCTGGGAACAAGCTATTCAGAAATGAGGACGTTTTGGAGAATACAAAAATATGCAGAAAAGCAAGAGTTATGTAGCCAACTTTCTTTGTCAGGATTGATTTTTAAATTGCTTTCTGCAATAGTAATCTTTTTTTTAAATTTCATATATTTTTTACATCATTTTTCATTTTTGCACAATGTATGCATTATCATCTTGGTTATAGTCCCCATACAATTCCCACCCCTCCTTGTTTTGATCCTACTGTCTCCTCACCACCCCCTGTGCAACAGTAATCGTAATGATAGGGACTTCGCTCAACTGTGAATCCAGGCGCTTAAAGCAGCACTGGCTAAGAATGAGCGGGAGCGCCAGGGGAGAGAGTAGTGGGCGTGGCCTCCGGAGGCGGCTGGAGACCACGCCCACTCCCAGAGTACACCGCAGCCGCGGCCTGAGGTAGACGGTTTGGCTCGAACCGGTTTCTCGGCACATCCCGCCGGACTCCGAAGAGCGTCGGATCATGGACGGGCTCAGGGCCAGCGCAGGGCTGCTGAGGCGCGGGCGGCTGCGGCGCCGGCGCCAGCCGCAGCCGCACGGCGGGTCGGTCCTGGCCCTCCCGCTGAGGCCCAGGAAGATCCGGAGGCAGCTGAGGAGAAGCGTCGCGTCCCGCATGGCCGCGCTGAGGGCCCAGACGCTGCCGAGCGAGGACTCGGAAGACTCGCGGGTGGAGTCGACGGTCGACGACCCCGGGGACCCGCTCTCCGGCGGGGCGGCGGCCATCCCGGACGCGGTCCGGCGAGAGCCCTACGGCCACATCGGGCCTGCGGAGCTGCTGGAAGCCTCGCCGGCGACCCGCTCCCTGCAGACCCCGCCCGCGCGCCTGGGGGAGGCGCAGACTCCGCCGGCGCGCTTGGTGCCGGCCCCCGCGCCACCCGCGCGCCTGGGGGAGGTGCCCGCCGCGCCCGCCCGCGCGGTGGAGACCTCGGCCCTTCTGTGCTCCGCCCCGCCATCCGCGGCTGCCGCGACGTTGTCGGGACCTCAGGGGGACAGCACGGGCGGGGAGGTGCCCTGGGACTCTCCGCTGCAGCGCATCCTGGCGGAGCTGAACCGCATCCCCAGCAGCCGGCGGCGGGCTGCGCGCCTCTTTGAGTGGCTCATCGCGCCCATGCCGCCCGACCATTTCTACCGGCGCCTGTGGGAGCGGGAGGCGGTGCTGGTGCGGCGCCAGGACCACACCTACTACCAGGGTCTCTTCTCTACCGCCGACCTGGACTCCATGCTGCGCAACGAGGAGGTGCAATTTGGACAGCACCTGGACGCAGCACGCTACATCAGCGGGCGGCGCGAGACCTTGAACCCTCCCGGCCGCGCTCTGCCCGCCGCGGCGTGGTCCTTGTACCAAGCCGGCTGCTCCCTGCGCCTCCTCTGCCCGCAGGCTTTCTCGACCACCGTGTGGCAATTTTTGGCTGTGCTCCAGGAGCAATTTGGAAGCATGGCAGGGTCCAACATTTATCTCACGCCCCCCAACTCGCAGGGCTTTGCTCCACACTACGACGACATCGAAGCTTTTGTGCTGCAGTTGGAAGGCAGGAAACTCTGGCGTGTCTACCGACCCCGGGTTCCGACTGAGGAACTAGCCCTGACATCCAGTCCCAACTTCAGCCAGGACGATCTGGGTGAGCCTGTGTTGCAGACAGTGCTGGAACCTGGAGATCTGCTCTATTTTCCTCGGGGCTTCATTCACCAAGCCGAATGCCAGGATGGAGTCCACTCTCTGCACCTCACCTTGTCCACATACCAGCGTAATACTTGGGGTGACTTCCTGGAGGCTGTACTGCCTCTGGCAGTGCAGGCTGCAATGGAGGAAAATGTGGAGTTTCGTCGGGGTCTGCCCCGAGACTTCATGGATTACATGGGGGCCCAGCATTCGGATTCTAAGGATCCGCGAAGAACCGCATTCATGGAGAAGGTGCGGGTCTTGGTTGCCCGCTTGGGACACTTTGCCCCTGTCGATGCTGTGGCTGACCAGCGAGCTAAAGACTTCATCCACGATTCTCTGCCCCCTGTGTTGAGTGATAGGGAGAGAGCACTAAGTGTTTATGGGCTCCCAATTCGCTGGGAGGCTGGAGAACCTGTGAACGTGGGGGCCCAGTTGACAACAGAAACAGAAGTGCACATGCTTCAGGATGGAATAGCTCGTCTGGTGGGTGAAGGAGGCCATTTGTTTCTCTATTACACAGTGGAAAACTCCCGTGTTTATCATCTGGAAGAACCCAAGTGCTTGGAGATATACCCCCAGCAAGCTGATGCTATGGAACTCTTGCTTCGCTCCTACCCAGAGTTTGTGAGAGTAGGGGACCTACCCTGTGACAGTGTGGAGGACCAGCTGTCCTTGGCAACTATGTTATATGATAAGGGGCTGCTGCTCACCAAGATGCCTCTCAGCTGATTTGGTTTCTTGTTGATGGCTGGAAACAAGACAGTAGTGATCCTCTCTTCTGCCACCACTTTTTTTTTTTTCCAAACTCATGTTCTTACCTTGATAACCATCAATGTGCTCACACTTACCTTTATGAGTGTTTCAATGTCATAAAACTCAGATGGTCTTCTAGGAAATATCTCATCTAGGCACAAAAGTAAAAGCAGAAGTTAGAGTTGGAAAAACGGAGTTATTTCTGCAGAAGTAACCTTGACAGCTGGTCGTCGAGTACCAACTTCATCATTATTCTCAGGCTTCAGTGTACTGTACAGCACTTGCTGTGTCATTCTGCTTGAGACTTTAGAAATTTGTATTTGGAATTTGCATCCTTCATTTGAATTTCATTTGAGATCAGCAGTGGGGGGAGGGGTTGGGGTCAGTATTCTGTTTGTTATCGTGAGTTTGTATGAATGTTAGAAAAGTTATTAAAGTGCCAAAGAATGTTTTCCTTTTCTAAGGCTAGATTATTATTTGGCATGATTTGAAGAAATGTGTATGCAGGGGATGGAGGTGATGTAATAGAGATAAAAACTAATAGGGTGGCTGTAGGACGGGGGCCAATTCTATAACTTTGGGGGCAGTTTACTCATTTTAGTCATGCTACTTGAGCCCCAAACACCACAATCTAAGAAAACCTATGAGTCTGTTTTTAAGCATATGTTTTGTTTCTATTTTTATGTTAAGCTCAGTGCTTGCTTGCATCAATGGCAGAAGCCTCTCCCAAAGGGTCAGCATGTCATCTAGTTGTGCTATTGTCATAGGCCTCAGCTGATCAACTTGTAGCAAGCTGGCCAAGAGGGAAGGCTGGTGTCCAAGTTACTTTCCACTCTCATTTTTTTCTGGCAGTTGGAAGAAACTTCCCCAAATCTGCAAGTGAATATTCTCATGGTTGGTGAAAAAGAGCCTGGTGAACCAGAGAGAGCACTGGACTTGGAACCAGAAGACCTGGGTTTGGGGTGGTGGCTGGTAGGCAGCTGGCTGAGTGACCTGAGGCTGCTGCTACGCGTGGGCACACAAATTTTGTAAGTATATTTTGGTATAGCTTGATGTCCGCACCTCATCTTTATCACCACAACTGCTAGGTTCAGTTACATAAGATTGAGAACTTTATTATAAAGTCTTTTTCTTAAGTTGCAAAAGCAGAGATATACAGAAAAAGCAAAAGTGACAGCTCTCCTTCCAACCTCACTTCCTAGCAGTAACCATTATTAAAGGTTAAGCTTGCAAGACTTTTTTGAGGGGAGGGGTGCTTAATCAGATTCACACAGTAGTTTTTCCTTTTTTGACCTAACTTTTCTATCACTTCAAACAGAGCTGCCTCATTTTTGTAAGGGACAAAATAGCAAATAAAAGGCGGAAAATAATAGCCAAAGAACTGAGAGGATGGTGGTCTAGAAGGAAAGGAAGTAGGTTTTCTTGCCGTTCACCCTACACAGCTCTACTATTTGGCTAAATACCCTAGATCTAGAAAAGCTTGTTAAGGCGTCAATGCAGAGGCCTCATCTCTAGGAAACTTACCCTGAAAAGTTTTCTGAAGTAAAGTATGTAGTTTCAATGGGCTTTGCCCCTCTTTGGGTTGCAGGTAAACACGTTTTGCTTCTTCCTTTACTTTTCCTATGGCCTTCTCAATCTTTAATATTTTCTGCGTCAGCAAGTCCTTTTGACTCAGTGCTTGAATCTAAATCAGTACAAATAAAGTTGAAAAAAACCACACTAGGCTGCAAAACATCAAAAATCAATAAAAGAACGATCGTGGGTGGTACATAAATGTCTGGGAGCATTCTTCTTTTGTGATATTAGTTGGATGTTTTTATGCCTGTTAATGAAATTTTTACTTTAGCTTTTTGGGCATGATGAAAGGAACTTGCTAAGAAATACTTGGCTTGGGAAGTTGGCTTACATTAGGCAAGAATCTTTTACCTTTGTACCTATCTTTTTACCTATATTCCTTCATCTCCTCTAGCAACTTTGAAAACTTTGAGCCACCTGTTTAGCTAGAGCTTTCCTTTGGGGAAAGAGCCCAGATTAGTAGCTAAAAATCTAGAGTGCCAGCTCCAGTCCCTCATTCCTTCTTTATGTCTATCTGCAAAATAGAAAGAACTTGGATTTAGGGGGTGGTGGTGGGGAGAAAGTGGGAAGGGAAGGGAGCACTATTTCAGAAGCAACAATAACAAACCCTGACTTTGAGGACTACTTGATAAGACTAACATTTGATCAGTTTCCCCCCCCCTTTTTTACTGATAGGATTTTGCAGTCCTGTCTTGTACAGGTGTGTTGCATCTTCAAATGATATACTGGCTTGTCATGATGTATTTTTTCTATGTTTTTTAAGAGAAAAAATACGTCATGACTTTTCCAACAACCGAACAGATGGGGTTATAGAAAGTATTTCTGTAATGGGGAAAAGGGTTCGTACCTGCTTGGGGTAGGGAAGTTCTAAAGAACTTTTGAGAACCCTGAAATTACTCTTGATAAGCTTGCACTTATCTACCTTGTTCTTGATCTCTTGAAGCAATTCTTGGTTTCCTTCTTTTTCTAAGTTGAGTATCTTCATTGCCTGGTGAATTTCTCTGAAAGATAACAAGGACTTCTTAGATTATTCTTAGTATCCTTAAAAAAAAGCATGGAGGTTGAAAATACAGGATTTGGAATCAGACAATTCTAAATTCCAATTCTGTGTTGTTGTGCTGTGCCTTATTTGCAAAAATATCACTATATGATACTTGTAGGGATGTTGTGCAGTTTTCGAAATGATGGATTTGAAGGCATATTTATTGATCACCTTTATGACAGGTACTTAAGCGTGTCATTTCATTAGTCACTACCACAAACCCATAAGCTAGACCACCATCTGCATTTGATACATGAAAAAAGGGCTGAGAATTTAAGTCATTAACCTAAGCTCACAGAGTTAATGCATGTCTCAGCTGGGATTTAAAACTTGTGTGTACTAAACAGGCACTTGGTAAATGTAAGTTGAATAAATAAATAACTTAAAACCTCCTGGAGTAGAGGTGCATGAACTTGGTTTTCAATCTAATTTGGGCAAGTTTTTCTTTTACTCACTTGGGTTAAGTATATAAATGGTAAGCCTGTGCTTTTGAGCTATTAGGCAGCCTGGGAAAAGGCAGGGTATATTCTGTTAACAAAGATGGGAGAGGAGAGACCTCCCTGGTAGCTCAGGGGGTTAAGTCTCATCACTATGAAACTATCTGCAGCCACTGCAGCACGAGTTCGATCCCCAACCAGGAAGCTAACTCACATGGTACAGCAGACCTTTCCTGTCTTGCTCACTGCTCCCCTCAGCATTGTATTTCAGTGGATCCACCTGTTCTGCTCCCCACTCTGTCTCTGGTGAATCCTCTCACCCCTGTACCTCTGGCCTATATCCCAGTTGTTCTTGTATGCATAAATAAATCTTAAAAAAAAAAAAATAAAAACAACAAAGATGAAAGAGGAGTGTGTAAAAGGGGACAATTGTATGTTGAAGAATAGAACTGGACTTTCAATGGTGGGCTTATTGTAGTGTATATATATAATTTTTTTTTTTTTAAGATTGATTGATTTATTTATACAAGCACTGGGTACAGTCAGAAGCGCGGGAGGGTGAGAGAATTCACCAGAGCCAGAGCGGGGAACAGAACAGGCAGACCGACGAAATACACTGCTGAGGGGAGCAGCGGACGTGGCAGGAGAGGTCTGTCGTGCCATGTGGGACCCTCGCCGGTGGCCGGGGATTGAATCGGTGCTGCAGAGGCTGCAGGCAACTTCACAGCCCAGCGCTCAACCGCTGCACCACGAGGGGAGGCCCTGTATATAATTTTTAATGATGCATACCTGAAACTTATTAATGTTATAATGCAATGCTACTTCAAATAATAAAGAAAACAAGGATGGTAGAGTCGGCAGTGCAAGGGGTCAGGGCAGGAACTAGAGGTTTAGTGCTTACTTTAGAACAGCATCATGATTCTCTAGGAGCAGCACATCTAGGAAGGTATCCCTGACCCGATCTCCTTGAAGTTTGAGGGCTGTAATGCTGCGGCAAGCTTCTAGTCGTACACCTGGTGACTCTTCATAGTGAATAGCCCAAAGCAGAAGTTCTGTTAGCTGGGGACTTACTTGGCCAATCTGTCCCAAAGCTGCAGAAATTAGAAGGCAAGTTGGCCATCTCGCATCCAGAAATGGCCTTATCAATAATAATGTGTAACAGCCACCTGCTCAGTTAAGTATTGTAAATGGTATGCTAAATATTTTGCCTGTTTCTTTTTGGATGACAATTACCATTAAAATTTTAGGGATGGGTTAGAATAGGACATGATCTCCAAAGGATTTCTAGGACTGATTTTCCCAGAGACATGCCAAAGACTGTCAGGGAAAAACAGAGGTAAAGATCCCTAAAAATAAACTCAAGGAAAATTTTAGGGCAGGGCTTTAGTTCATGTCAGTCTTGAATCTGGTCTGACTTTTACAGGGTCCTATAGTTGAAACCTCAAAAAAAAGTAAATGTATTCAACATGTGGATACCTTCTTAGAACTTACACCTAATTTTGTTGGCAGGGACAGTCTTAGCTCTTTGCCTTAAGTTTGAAGAGACCTAGCCTGGCGATCCTTAACTAAAAATTAAAAAGAGGAAAATAATCTTTAATTTCCCAGGCAAGGAACTTCTGAGAAGCTGTGATCATCCCCTTGCCTATACTCTAACCCATTCCTAGAGAGATTCAGGAGATCATCTATACTGATATGTGGGAAGGGATTTTAGGTTGAAGGGCTGGAACTACTCCTTCTGTAATACCTCGAATGGCAACAGCCTTGATTTTCCAGTAAGGATCTGTCTGTATCAGATTCTGAAGGCATTCAAGGACCTGGGATGGATAAAAGGCAGTGTTGACGGGAGAGAACCAGAGCAAGAATGAACTAGAGATAGTGACCCCTCCTGTCTCTAAAATGTGCTGTAACTGAAAAATAACCTATCAATTCTAGTAACAAGTGAGCTGGAACCTGGAATACTAGCATGCACATGTAGTATATTAGCTGAATTATATCTGTAGATTGACATTCTCAACTCACAGATCTCTGCCTTACAGGCTTATTTTGAACACCTCCATCAAGTTTTCTTCTAATAACTGGGGGTTATAACTCAATTTATGGAGTTGATCTTAAAGCCCACCAGCTTCCATGTAATGGGAAGCTAGTTGGCTGAGGTGAGAAAGGATTCAGAAGTGTAGTCTACAGTGAAGCCTGAGCTGGCTGGGAATTTAATGTGGTCCTAACTGATATGTCTGGCTTATATCCCTCTCCTTCCTGGTCCTGATAGCTCTGTGTCCCCTTAGGATAGTGAGAGTATGATACACAATAATATTGCCCTCTATACTTTAATCATGTAAGATGGGAATGTGATTCCTAGACTCACCATCTTATCCCGGATCTGCAGGGCACCGGCTGCCTGACAGGCTGCCCGCCGAACTGCCATAAAGTCATCCGAGAAGCAGTTCAGGAAATTTGGGAGGAGCTTGGCGGTCATGAGTTTGAGTCCACCAATCAGGGTGAGGGCTTCCACACGCTCTTGGGAATTTCCTTGACCCAGCTTGACTCTGTAAGGTACAGGTATTTTTATTTTCCCTTCTTTAACTTTTGGTGTCCTTGCTCCCCACTGATGCCCTCAGGATAAAATCCAGCCTCTACAGGCTTTCCATCTGTTCCCATCCTTTACTAGTTAGTCTTATGCTCATTAGATTAGGTTTCACTGGGTAGAGTCCTCAGATATCTTACTTACTTGAATCCCTATTACCTAGTATATGTTAGGCACTAAGTTGAATGACTAAATAAACGGAACTTTCAACATGTTCCTCGTGCCATAGTCAAGTTCTCCACTGCCCTCACTTGTACCATGCTTATTTGTGCATTTGGCTCCCAGCCTGGAATCTCTTCTTCTCTGTCCCTGTATGGTCTTACATCCTCATGAAACTTGACCTCAATAGGTGTTTGTTACTTTTTTTTTTTTTTAAAGATTTATTTATTTATACAAGCACTGGGTACAGTCAGAAGCGTGGGAAGGTGAGAGAATTCACCAGAGCCACAGCCAGGAGCAGAGCAGGCAGAAGGACCAAAGTACACTGCTGAGGGGAGCAGTGGGCGGCAGGAGAGGTCTGCACGCCATGTGGGACCCTCCTCCGGTGGCCATGGAGCAGCCAGGGATCGAACTGGTGCTGCAGAGGCTGTGGGCAGCTTTGCAACCCAGCGCTCAACCGCTGCGCCACCGGGGAGGCCCCCCCTGAACATATTTAACGACAGAAAAGTTTCCCTTTGTTAATTAGGTCTTACCTTATTGTGTCATGCACCTCTTTCCCAAGACTCATTTGTCCCAGAGTTTGGGCAGCTGCTTTTCTCACTTTCTTATTCCAGTCACTCCACATCAGCTGGATCAACTTATGTTTCATATCCTGTAAGTGTGTAATAATTATCTATAATTTATTGAATATCAGTTTTGTACTTGGCACTGTGCTAAATGTTTTTACTCATCACTTAATCCTCCCAAATAATCCAGTGAGGCACTGGTCAGTATTACCTTTTACAAATGACAAAATGAAGGCTTAAGAACAATGTTCTCTTGTTGAGTTGGAGCCAGGACTCAGAGGCAGACCTGCTTTCTAAGCTCATACTTTAAAGTATGATACTACGTTGGGGCTAATGTAATCTGTACTTGAGAGACTTAAAATTTTAAGGTATAGATTAATAGAATGACCAATTCATCCCAGTTTGCCTGGAATTTTCCTGAGTTAAGTACTAACAGTTTGTCCATGTCCTGGGCAAATAGGACAGTTCACCCCTCTATATATTAGTACTTCTGTCATAGGGGAAGGAACAAAGATTATTATCACTCTAGTTGATGATTGTATAATTATGGCCAAGCTATTCTCCCTACCAGAAAAATCTCCTTCTTTCCCTACTTGAGTACCTGATGTTTTCCGACTTATTTTTTAGACTTTGGCTCAAAAAGCATCTCCTCAGTGAACTCTCCTCTGCCATCTGTAAACATAGGAAATCCCCATAAAACCTCACTGCTGCTTCTGATATAGCTATTTATACCATTTACAATGAGAAGGCAATGGTAGCACAGTGCCTAGCATCTAGCACGTGGTGAGAAACTGCTTGCTTACTAAATGAAAGAACTGATAGACATACTGCCTTTCATCCCCCACCCCCAGTTACATTGTGATGTAACTGACAAAGATCAATAGATAAGGGATACAGCAGGATTTAACCTACATATATCATGAAATGGTTATAGCAGTAAGTTTAACATCCATCATGTCATAGATATTATTAAAAAAAAAAAAAAGAAAACAATGGTTTTCTCCATGATAAGAACTCTTAGGATCTATTCTCTTACCAATTTTCATATTTATCATGTAGTAGTGTTAACTATAATCACTGTGTTGTATATTACCCTGGCACTTAATTCATCTTATAAGTGGAAGATATACTGCCTTTCCTAATTCCAGCAGTCTGACGTGAAGTTCTCATCTTTACCCTATCTCCTTCCTCTAAATATCATTTTACTTTCAACTGACAATCTTGAGTGACAAGTACTAAGAAGATAAATGTGCGAATGAATTGGATATGGTTAAAATGCAGATTCTGGTTGAGTTGACTTGAGGTGAGATTTTGTACTTTACAAGCTCCCCAGTGATGCTTGTGCTGCTGATCCCAGACTTCAGCAGCGGGGAACTAACTTCCTATTGCAGTTGCCAAATTAAGCCACCTCAAAAAGCCTGCAGATGAGGATACTTAATAGCTAGATTATGTGCTTCCCACATTTGAATGTAAGGCTCAAAAATGGGGGGTGTTCACTACTGGCAGTGTTCTAAACCATCCTGGAGGAAGTGTTACAAGGAAAGGATATGGTGGCACATAAAAAGGGAAAATCCCATTTGGATAGCTGAAGGTGATATAAAAATAATGGCAAAAAAGAAGTCAGACAAAAGTCTAAATGGTCAGGTTCCTCTTGCTTGGAAGCCCTTCTTCAGTACTATCCAAGTCTTGCGCAGTTCATAGTCCTTTGCAAAATTTTAACTGATAAATTTGGTTTACGGTTTACTCTAATCTCTGAAAAGTTTTGAGAGATTACCTTAAATTATTGCTTGTTTTGAATTATTTGTGTATGTTGGTCTTGTTACTCTGTGAAGGTTTTTTGAAAGTAGGGTCTGTGTTTTATGCTTTCTCCCCGTGTGTGCTGAACACTTAGGGAGAGCCAGCATAGACTCCAGTGAAGTTGGGTTGTTGGTTGTTGGGGCTTCTCAAACTATCTGTGATGAAAGACCAATTTGAAGGTGGCCGTGGGGAGTGTTACTGATACTTTTATAAAACTGCAAGGTGGTAGATTAATAGGGTGACCAATTCATCCCAGTTTGCCTGGAGTTTTCCTGAGTTTAGGACTAACTGAAGTACATTGATGCTGAGGCCATGTCAAATCACTATAATAGTGTCTAAATGCTTTTTTTTGCTTATTTCATTGTGGGTGGGTTGTAAACAGTTTGTGGACTGCCACCACATTGAGAAACAGCACCTTAAGTTAGAAACACATGTTGGCATTTGAAAATAATTCTGGGTTAGGGGTAAGAGGTAACAATGTGGGGACAGAGGTCTTTTTGGTTAGATGGTATTCTAGATTGCAGCAGACAGTGAAAGTGTTTCCCAGCCCGGTGTTGATTAGATTTTGTGTTCTGAAAACACAAAGAGAAGGCTTACCAAACTGACATTTCCATTAATCCAGGAGAGAGCCTGGCAGGCGATAATCCGGTCCTTCCACTGATGGCTATTTAGCTCCACCGCCAGCATGGTGTTTACCAGAGTCTGAGGAAACAGAAGATTTGTTTAGATATTCATGATCATTTTTAGAGATATTGGAACATTGAAGAAATTACATCCTAGCATGGCATCCAGCATAATTAATGTCATAAATACATGAGATGCTTACCCTAGGAAAGAGTCGGTTTATCAGATATGGATTACTCTTCCATCTGACTTCTGGGATTATAAATCAAGGACCAAAATACAGATTTAGTAATCAAAACAAAACTTTCGGGGCCTTCTCTTCTTGACTTTATTTTTACTCCCAAAAGATTTGTATATGCCTCAGATCTGTGAGTTTCATGTTTCTACTGAAAATAAACACCATTGTAGGTCCCTGCAGTTTTCAATAATAAACATCTAGCAAAAGTAAATTTTACATGTCATAACTATTCTTGCATACACAGTTAAAAAACTTTTGTAACCGGGCCTCCCCTGGTGGTGCAGCGGTTGAGCGCTGGACTGCGAGGCTGCCCACAGCCTCTGCAGCGCCCGTTCGTTCCCCGGCCACCGGCGAGGGTCCCACAAAAAAAAAAAAAAAAATTTTGTAACCTATTCTGTGCACCTTTCTCTCAGCTAGCTGTTGTCACTTTCTTCCTATATATACCTCTATACCATTTCACTTACACTGAGTCCACTTATCTATGCTTGACACCATCCCACCCAACTACTTGCATTTTTGATTCCTACATGCACTGACTTCAGTGGCCCACTGGTTTCTCCAAACTGGGTTTTTTTTCTCTGACTCTGTAATGAACACATACTGTCTTCTCACTGAGGTGGCGCAGGAGCATACAAGACTGCTGTGCAGTGGCCTCATTCTTCTTGTTAAACAGCTGATGGAGGATCCTCTTAATCACAGGATAGGTGGCAGCACCTTCCACAGCCAAGCACTGAGCTGCAGCCCAGCTGTCCACACTATTACCTGCCATGATGGGTGAAAAAAAAAAGTCCAAAGTGATAATCTGGGGCCTCCCTAGTGGCGCAGGTGGTTGAGCACAGCGCTGTGAAGCTGTCAGCAGCCTCTACAGTGCTGGTTTGATCCCCGCTGGCTGTGGACATGCCCACATGGCGAGGCAGGCCTCTCCTGTCTCGCCTGCTGCTCCCCTCAGCAGTGTATTTCAGTCTCTCTGCCTGTTCTGTTCCCCGCTCAATCTCTGGTGAATCCACTCACCCTCCCACGCCTCTGGCCTGTACCCTGGTTCTTGTATAAATAAATAAATCTCAAAAAAAAAAAAAAAAAAAAAAAACAGGGCCTCCCTGGTGGCGCAGCGGGTTGAACACAGTGCTGTGAAGCTGTCCGCAGCCTCTGCAGTGCCACTTCAATTCCCGGCCAGGCAGGAAGATTCCCACATGGCGAGGCAGACCTCTCCTGTCTCACCTGCTGCTCCCCTCAGCAGTGTACTTTTGTCCTTCTGCCTGTTTTGCTTCCTGCTCTGTCTCTGGTGAATTCTCTCACCCTCCCACGCCTCTGGCCTGTACCTCAGTGCTTGTATAAAAAAAAAATAAATCTTTAAAAAAAAAAAAAGTGGTAATCTGTTGTTCCCAGAAAAGTCTTTGGGTTAGTACACAAGACTGCTACCTGCTTGATATCTCACTTTCTTGTACCCCTCTCAGTCTAGAAATCCAATCCTGTATTTAAACAGATTATATCAAGGCTTTAAAATAGAAACTGAAAAATCTTAACATGAGAAGTCAAATCCTAAAAGACTCATGTTGGGTGTTAGAGCAGTAAGGCTCTTCTGGTCTGGCTGAGAGATAAAGCTGTTCTTCCCTCTAGATACTGGGAAGACTGGAATGGAGGCTTTTGTTGTTTCTCCCCTCCTAGAGGGGAACAATTAGGCACATTGGGCTTATCACCTGACAGAACATTTTTGATTGCATTATTCCAGCAATACATGTGAATAATGCCTAGAAGTAAATGTGCAAAAATGTGTGTTCAGAGGTGATTCTTTCATTTCAAAAAGTACTCTTTAATATTGTTACATTATCTTTTCAATTTATTGAAAGTTGTGTGAAAGAGGGTCAAATGCACAGGTACCATTTGGTGGCATGTACCTAATTTGTAACACTACCTCAGAAGAAAGCTGTTCTAATAAACCAAAACTCAGCACAGGAGATATCACAGGGCATGAGAGGGAAGGATTAGGAAAAGCTGATGGTGAGATGCCCTCTCTTTACCCCCTATTTCCAGATTAGAATTATCAGGGAGTTGGGCCTCCCCGGTGGCGCAGCGGTTGAGCGCTGGGTTGCGAAGCTGCCTGCTGCCTCTGTGGCGCCGGTTCAATCCCCGGCTGCTCCCCGGCCACCGGAGGAGGGTCCCACATGGCACGCAGACCTCTCCTGCCGCCCGCTGATCCCCTCAGCAGTGTACTTCGGTCCTTCTGCCTGCTCTGGCTCTGGTGAATTCTCTCACCCTCCCGCGCTTCTCACTGTACCCAGTGCATGTATAAACAAACAAACAAACAAATAAATAAATAAAACATGCCTCTATTTAAAAAAAAAAAAAAAAGAATTATCAGGGAGTTACTCACCCTTCAAAAGGGCAGTCTGCATGATCTCCTGGGCAAGAGGATTATGTGACTGTATGGCATACTGGCATAGCGCTGCTGCCATCCGCACATTGGCATTCTTGTCACAAAGAGCAGCCTCCAGGGCAGGATGTAGAGCCTCTGGTAAGTCCTGGATAGGTGGGGCTTTCACAATCTCCTTGTCTATAATTAAGAGAGAGCTAGGTAAGAGGGGACTAGCCACTTTGCTTTTCTCTGAAATGCAGCTTTCTTCCCCATGATGTCCAACCTCAGGCTCTAAATAGAATTTAACTGAGCCCTGTAATGGGGATTTTATGGTTCACTTCTGTGCTGGGTATGCAAGTTCCTACCCTTTATCATCTGGCCTTTAAAAAGCTATATTCAAACCAAAGACAAATGTTTCCAGCTAGGTCATAGCAACCTTCACATTAATTTTAGTGATGAAAGTCAACCTACTTATCTTTGTATTTTTAATTACTAACAATTATATTTAGGTACTATTTTGTCGTTTATATAGTGTTTTCATATTCATTATCATTCAATTTTCTAACTATTGAAGTAGGCAAAACAGGAATTACTGCAGAGCTCACCAGAGTGTCTTTAGGTTTAACCAATTTTCAGACTCATAAGATTATCATAGGCCACACATGGCACCAGTTTTCAGAGAGCACAGGATGGGGCACAGTTTGCCGAAAGGGCAACATTAGGCGTTACTTTTGGCCAGAGTTCTTGACGTAGTTTGTACAGCATCCATGGAGCCTTCTGGGGAAAGTTCAGGAGCATGGAATCCACTCTAAGCACAAGTCTTACATTTCATAGAAACATGTTTTAACACCGCCAATAGAAATAATTTCAAGGTCAATAAAGGGCATACCTATTCTAAATCACAACATTCAAAGAGACTGAAGTGTGATATCTCTATCAGCTATTTTTATTTCAGTTATTCCCAGCCCAAATATAATTCATTATTCAGTCTTCATTTTTTATCATAATGTTGCCTATAAAGATAGTTCCTATCCTTATTGTTATCAGAGGAATAGTTAGGCATTTATCTAAAACTAAAATTCTCAAGTAGCAGGGGAAAAGGTATTGATTGCCCTTTGTCCACAGCTCTCCTTATTTTATAGATAAGGTATTTGCTGCTCTGAGAGATTGACTTCCCAAAAAGCAGTAGAGCTGAGCCTTTGACTAAGATTTTAGGATTTCTAATGATCTGTCCTTTTTGTCACCATCATGAACTACTAAGGTATCTGTTAAGAATGGGCTTGTTAGGAATATGTATATTTCAGAGGAGTAAATAAAAGTCAACTGAATATTTCAAGAAATGAGTAAAATAATTTTCTCTGTGGAAGTAACAAGACAAATCAAAATCTAGACACCCAGAACATATGAAAGGGATCATATGCAAGGTACAATCCTTCTGAGGGAAGACAAGTCTTCAAATGTATGAGGAAATTTGAAGATAACATTATAATATCTTTTCCTGCCTGTTGAAGTTTTTCTCTATGTGTCAGGCATTAAAAACACATCATCCCATTTAAAACCCAAGGTAATTGTTATAATAAAACTATGAGTGGGAGTGTATAGCAGGGACACTGAACCAAGTCAGAGTGGTGGGGTAGGGAAAATGCCTCAGAGGAAGGGACACCTGAGCTGAAAATTGAAGGGCGAGTGCAGCAGTTAATCTCGTGAAGAGAGAGGAAGAATCTTCCAGCAGAGGGAGCAACAATTTGAAAACCTAGAGGAGAAACACACATGTATCTGGAACTCAATAAACAGGAATTAAGTAAAGGAAAATTTTAAGAACATGACAGCTTTGTAGAGGTAAAATGAGTGCTCTTAGGAGTTCCTTGCCTGATAGAGATAACAAAAGTAAATAGACAATTATCATAGAGTAATAAATGCTAGGACAGAATATTTAGGATGCCATCAGCAGCAGAGAAGGAACATGTGCCAGCCTAGGCTTCACATTAAAGGCGATGTCCGAGGAGCTGCTTGAGGGATAAATAGAATCAGTTGGTTTTATGTCCTTTCAATAGCATTTTATAGTTTTCATTATCTGGGTTCTGTTGTCTTATTAAACCAATTCTTTAATAGATTACAGTTCTGGCTCTTGTATTGGGAACTGCTTTCTAGGGAAGAAAAAGATTATTGACATTTCTTTTTCAAAAGATTGCAGACTGGGCCTCCCCGGTGGCGCAGCGGTTGAGCGCTGGGTTGCGAAGCTCCCCGCGACCTCCACGGCGCTGGTTCAATCCCCGGCTGCTCCCTGGTCACCGGAGGAGGGTCCCACATGGTGCTCAGACCTCTCCTGCCGCCCGCTGCTCCCCTCAGCAGTGTGCTTCAGTCCTTCTGCCTGCTCTGCTCCCCGCTCTGGCTCTGGTGAATTCTCTCACCCTCCCGCACTTCTGACTGTACCCAGTGCTTGTATAAACAAACAAACAAATAAATAAATAAATAAAATACGTGCCTCTTTAAAAAAAAAAAAAAAAAGATTGCAGACTATTGGAAAAAATGGCCAACTCTTCACATTCACAAAGCTAGGGAAAACTAAAACTGAACAAAATTAGTGTCAATAAAAACAAAACTTCTGATTTCACTTATGAATGCATAAAACAAAATATTAACAGGTAACACATTCAGAGTAACAAAAGGATAATATCTGGCAATCCATTAAGATTTACTGTAAGAATTTAACAACAAAATTCATCATATACACAAATCACAGGAAAAACTAGAAAGTATGATTTAATTCAACACTCATCTTTGTAATAAATAGAAAACCCACCTATATGTTGGCACTTGTTTGTAAACTCAGAGAGAGATGTGAAATGCCAAATTGTAAACATTGATTACCCAAGGAAGGTAGCAACGGGTGGGGTTGGACCTGGGAAATGAGGTGGATAGAGGTAGTTACCTCTATGTATTCTTTTGTGTTGACTAATAATGACATTTTTTCTTTTGTAATTTAAAAAAGGTGAGATATTTATGAGGCAGATTTAGTAGAGTTTATTTTTATTTAAATATTTTTAAAAATTTTTATTTTTATTTTTGCACAGAATTGGGGTGTAGGTCAGAGGTGCAGGGGGTTAGAGGATTCACCAGAGATAGAAGGGGAGCAGAACAGGCAGATTTACTGAAATACACTGCTGAGGGGAGCAGCTGGAAAGAGAGGAGAGGTCTGCTGTGCCATAGGTGGGTTAGTTCCCTGGCCAGGACTGAACTCAGGCCTCAGGCTGAACTTAGGCAATAGGGCACCAGGGAGATCCAGAATTAGTAGAATTTAATTGGTTGTAAGGAGAAAAATGATTTGTCCAGAATGACTGAATCAGAATGATAGATTGTGGGGCTGCTGACTGACATTTGGAATGTGGGGTGGAGTCTGTGGTAAGGATGAGGAGTTCAGTTTTGAACTTGTTGAATTTGAGATATGCTATCAAAGAAAGGGTAAAGTAGAGTTGGGAGAAGAATGTGTGTGTGTTTGTTTAAATATAATTTGGGGGACCTCTCTGGTGGCCTAGAGGTTAAGTCTCAGCACTGTCACTGCGATGGCCTGTTTGATCCTCAGCCAGGAAGTTAACCTACATATGGCACAGCAGACCTCTCCTGTCTTGCCTGCTGCTCCTCTTAGCAGTGTATTTCAGTCCATCTGCCTCTTCTGCTCTCCACTGTCTCTGATGAATCCTCTCACCCCCCACACCTCTGGCTTACACCCCAGTCCTTCCACGCAAAAATAAGTAAATATTTAAATATGTGGGGGGGGGTGTGTGTATAATTTTTGGCTATAGTGAAGGAGATCTCTCAATGTGGGATAATATGAACTTCCCTGAAATCTACTGAACAAAGAAAGATGAAATGTAGTTCAAAAAGAACTGATCTAGAAATCAAGAATTTTAATCTCAGCATTAAACTGTATATTTAGGCCGGTCTCTGGTTCTTGGTTTCTGGATTTGTAAAATGACCTCAGATAAGATCCAGGGTCCCCAGCAGTACAAATGTTCTATTTGCTTATATTGTTTACATTCTCAAGCAGTCTTCTTCTGACTCTCACCTGAGTCACTCTGACTGATGGCAATCCGGGGCCGTTCTAAAGCAGCTGTGGCACACGTGATGATGGCTTGGATCCGAATGTCATCATGCATGTCCCTCAAGTTCTGCAGCAGGCCCTCTATTGTCCTATGGTGCCACTCAGTAACTGTGCCACAGGGAGGTAAATGAGAAGAGAACTACCTTAAATATCGTGTGTAGGCAGAGAACAAGAAGTCCCCTTCTTCCTACTTCCCTCTAGCAATTCAAGCAAAACTTTGGCTCACAACAATAAAAGGCCCCGAGGTGGGGTCTTTTGGGAAGTTATTTCTCTGATGACCCATGTACCCTCTTGAGCAGTTCTCAAACAAAAATTCTCCAAGTCCATTCCTATTAGTCTTTCCTTGCTTAAATAACTTTTCATTGTTACTCTGGAAAATGAAAAGAGCAATAAAACATAGTGGTTAAAGGTACTTTGTTGTCAGGCATACCTGGTTTGGAATCATAGTTGTTAGCTCTGTGACCTTGGAAAAGTTACCTAATCTCTGAGTTTTAGATTTCTATTTTGTAAGATGGGAAAAATACTAGAACCTATCATATTGAGTTCCTTTGAGTAATGAGTTAACAAGACACACTTTTTAGCAGAATGTCTAGCAAGATAATGGTTTAAATATTAAATGATTGTAATTATCACTAGGTTTCTGTACCTTTGATGGCTCTTTGTTTTCCATCTTCATTTCATTGCCAACTTTTCGCTTTGCAGGTATCAAGTTTTTATTTCAGTATTTATTTCTACCATCTGTAAGTGCTCCCTTGTAGTAGCTTTTACTCAGAGTATCTTTTTCAGTCTTTTTTCCTTTATATTATCTGGTTTATGTAAAATGGATCACCTCTTTTTCCTGTACTAAATTAATCTCTCTTGTTCTAAAAGCCAGCAACCCTAGAGTCCTCAAATATTGGAGCTTTCGACAGTCCTGGATATACTTTTACTCTGCCCCAGACACTCAGTGTTCTACTCCCATATATCTGAAGGCAAAAATATAGCTATATGGGGCCTCCCCAGTGGCGCAGAGGGTTGAGCGCAGCGCCGTGAAGCTGTCCGCAGCCTCTGCAGCACTGGTTCGATTCCCAGCCAGCTGGGGAGATACCCACATGGCGCAGCAGACCTCTCCTGTCTCGCCCGCTGCTCCCCTCGGCAGTGTATTTCGGTCCGTCTGCCTGTTCTGTTCCCCACTCTGTTTCTGGTGAATCCTCTACTCTCCCGCGCCTCTGGCCTGTACCCCAGCTCTTGTATAAATAAATCTTTTTTAAAAAATATAGCTGTATGATAGCACAGCTACGTGACAATCCCAGCCTGATCAGGGAATTTTGGGAAGGGGTTATTTATGCCACTACAAATGTAGCTGTTCAGCCAACTACAATTTCCATTGCTTGGGCAGCGTATTTTGTCATTTCATTTAATTAGCATAAGGTTTCAGCAGCTGGTAAGATGAGGGCTCCTTTCTATGAAGAGTCTCAGTGTAGTGAGTTTCCACTAATTTAAGTAAAATCCACCTGAGCAAAAAGCAGCCAGACACATTTCAACTAACATTCATCTAACATTTTGTGAAAGACTCTCCTGCCTACCCCGCTGCTCCCCTCTTTTGTGAGGCAACCGAATTTTTATGTTTCACGAAGGAGGGATGGATACTTAAAGATGGAGAAACACTAGTCCAAGATGAGAGCCTCCCCCAACACAAATACCCACAGAGATCACACTCACCACTCCACCCCATCACTCACTTAGCGCCCAGCCAGTCTTCCATTCCTGCAGCATCTTCCGCAGAACCACCAGTTCCCAAGTCACATTCTCCTTTAGAGAATCTCCCTGCTTCCTCCTGGTCTTACTGGGCACATCCTTCTCACCCACTTGCAGCAGCAGATCCTTGACCGGAGTGGGCAAAGCAGTCCAGCGCTGGGCTCCTTTCACAGGCCTATAAACTATAGCATGGCAGCATGAGGTCTCAGCGCACTGCCCTGGGCCTGCATTGCCAGCTAGTGTCACATTCTCATTCCTGCCTAACACTAAAGCTAAACAAAACTCACAAGAGTGAACTTTCCTCTGATTACATAGGAAACTGAATGTAAGTCCCATGTGTGACTACACGAATTCATGATGAGGGAGGAGAAAAACTGATACATGAAAAAGCTGTCATAGGTTTAATAAAGATGTAGGCACATAAACATGTTTATATGTAATAGTGCTTGCTCATAAAACTCAACATTTTATATACTGCAATTTAAAGTAGAATGTAATTGGCCATTCCTAATTTATTAAGTTTTCTTTCTGTTTTTAATTGGGAAGGAGAAATGGTGCTACAAAGTGGCTAAATTTTGGGCCTCCCCAGTGGTGCAGCTGGTTGAGCACCACTTTGTGAAGTTGTCCGCAGCCTCCACATTACGGGTTTGATTCCTGGCCGGCCAGGGAGATTCCCATATGGCATGGCAGACCTCTCCTGCCTCCCCCACTGTTCCCCTCAGCAGTGTCCTTGGTCCATCTGCCTGTTCTGCTCCCCACTCTGTCTCTGGTGAATTCTCTCACCCTTCTGTGCCTCTGACTGTACCCCAGTTCTTGTATAAATAAATAAATCTTTAAAAAAAACAAAGTTGCTAAATTTTAAAGATTTTAGTATTTCTGAGTTTTTCCTAATTATGACAAGTAGCACTTGGAAATTTGATAATAGGAAAAAAGTTATATAAACTGTTATATAAAAATACTTATTATTCTCCCTGGGGTCAGACAGATTCAGAGAGCCTCAGTAGTTGTGTGGAGAAGGCCAGACAGATATAAAAAAGAACATTTCCAGGTTACTGAATTTACTATATGCCACCTTGCTTATCAGGCTTTTGTTGTAATCTATCACTGTCAACCATCTATTTCTTCTAAGATTTAATTCTAACTTCCTACAATTTTAGAATTCTCTGTATCAGTTCTTTCCTTTGAGTTAGGAGGGCAGTTCCATCTCTTTCTTCTAATGTACAAAGAAAGTCTTTTGAGACTCCAGGGCAGTTTAGCTCAGATGCCCACACAGAAAATACCTTCTAAATGTCCCTCACTCAGTTTGGTCATGCCGGGGAAACTCAGTTGCTCTCCTGAGGGCTTCATTCCTTTCTAGTATGGGATGTGTGCAGCCAGAAGCTATAGAACCACCTCCAGCAGGTCAGCTCTCAGTGAGTAGATACTTTGCCACATGAAACTCCCACACTCCTCAGAATGCTTGAAATCCCTCCCAAGGAAGTGAAAAATTGGTAAATTAACCCCTCTGCTCAGGGAGTTAAAATGGATTTTTAAAATCTCTGACATGACCTCTGTGGGGAAAAAACACAACTGTCAGTACTAATTTTACTTGCAGTATTTTGAGTTGACAGGCAGAAAGAAACACATCTACTTGCCATTTTGCATCAAAAGTCATCTTTTAAAGGAAGCATAAAACCTTTTAATTTTTTTTTTTTTTTTTTGGTATGGGACAAAGGCACAGTACACTTTGTTATCAGGAAGAAAAAGTGCCTTTGTGACTTGTAGCATAAAACCTGTGCTTGGAACTTTAGTGATCTGGGCACACTAAAGAGTTTTATGTCATGTTTCAGGGGAAACTGGAGATTATTTAGTAATAAATATACTTTATCTCATGAGAATTTTCATTATTTAAGTTATCATCTACATTTTTCAATACAATCAAGTAGAAAGGGGGAAAAAAATCTACCACACTCACCCCAGGAATTTTCCCTTTTTTCCCCCAGGTTCTTTCATATCTAATATTTCCTGAGATGAGATGATGAGCAAAGTGGTTACGAGAAAGAGTGTATATATTACTATTCTGACTTGACTTCCCCCAGATCAATTTCAAATACTATTTTAAAAAGAAGTTGGATATGAAAAATCCCACAGCATCAATTCATTAAATGTTCTTTTTTCTGGGGGAAAAGAGGGCAGGATTCCAGTGCCACGGGGGAAGAAGTGCCTATGAAGCAAATGAGATAGGTGGTGAAGTTGCCGTGCATGTAGTAGGATGCTCAGAGGACTTTTTTTTCTTAAATAGCCTTATCAAAGTAGAATTCACATGCTGTAAAATTAATCTTTTTAAAGTGCATATTAGTGCCTCCCCGGTAGCGCAGCGGTTGAGCACTGGGCTGCAAAGCTGCCTGCAGCCTTTGCAGTGCCTGTTCGATCCCCGGCCAGCCGGCAAGGATCCCCCATGGCGCACAGACCTCTCCTGCTCTGCCCACTGCTCCCCTCAGCAGTGTATTTCGTCAGTCTGCCTGTTCTGCTCCCCGCTCTGGCTCTGGTGAATTCTCTCACCCTCCCGCAATTCTGACTGTACCCAGTACTTGTATAAATAAATAAATAAATCTTTAAAAAAAAAAAGTGCATATGACTCATTTTTAGTATTGTTACATAGTTGTGCAACTATGTTGTGCAACTACCCTGACACTGTCCAATTTTAGAATACTTTTATCATCCTATTCTTATTTCTACCCCCACCCACCCCAGGAACCACTGATTAACTTTTTATTTTTGAACTTGCCTGTTCTCAGAGGAGAGGATATGGAGAATAGAGTTGGCTTATGGGGAAGGTAGTATTATAATAATAATGCCTTGAGTTTACATAGCGCTTAATGGTTTAAAAGTCATAGTCACAAAATCACCTATCAATAAATACCACAAAAATCAGTAAGTATCACAATGTAGTCTCTCAGAGGGTGGTCACTTTTTGTTTCATAAGCTCATTTTTGACCATCTCCATTTCACTACCTGTCTTGCAGAGTGAAGAATGGTGTACTTGTGAAAGAGAAACCTACAACCCTCAACCTGGAAGCAGATATGGGCCTAAAAATGGAGTGGGAGGGTAGAACCAGCCCAAGGGAAAAGAGCAAGGGTTTACATTACTTCCTCTGGAAGCATTGGGACAGGATCAACCTTAATGGTAATTACTGGCCCCAAATCACTTGTTTACATCTAAGTTTTATCTAATTTCAACTGAATGGATGTTTAGACTTTTCTTAGTTACAGGTGGTGTTTTATAATTTTATAAATTTTAAGATGAATTTTAGTTGGTAAGAAAAGACTCCCATAGATACTGATGGTGCCCCAATCTATAAAACAGGGACCTTAAATAAATAGCTAATTTCTATCATCAGGTAATGTCTGCTTACCTGCTTCAGGAACCGGCTGGGAGGTCCACCTTTCTGGAACTTCAGGGAAGATCTTAGAGAGATGCTTCTTGTACCGATTAAGGTTTGCCAGTAATATTTCGTCTCTCTTTCTGCCTAACTGGTGGATGATCTGGACTTTGTCTGTGAACAGATAAATAATGAGTCCCCAGCATCTCTCTCCTTCTCTTCCTGGGTTTTTGATCACCCAGATCAGACTCGGATTCTTTTGACCTACTCTAAGCCCCTAGGCATTGTGACTACCAGGGTGTGGGGCATCTCTTGCAGGTGACTGGTGCTTGGAAATATGAACTGGTAGCTTAGAGACCTGGAAGCCAAGGCAGAACCTGTCTAACTTAGAGGCATTGTCCCCTTTAAAAAGCTAGATTCTAATAAAGGGCTATCTAATTCATTGCTTATCAGTCATATGAATAATTTTGTTAGACACTTTTAAAAGACTTTCAGTTGGGGGCCTCCCTGCTGGCACAAGGATTTAAGTGTCAGCACTTTGAAGCTGTCCACAGCCACTGCAGCACGAGTTCAATCCCCGGCCAGGGAGGTGACCCACAAGGCACAGCAGACCTCTCCTGTCTTGCCAGCTGCTTCCCTCAGCGTGTATTTCTGTGGATCTGCTTGTTTTGCTCCCAATTCTGTCCCTGGTGAATCCTCTCATACACTCTCCTGGCCCCCCGCACCTCTGGTCTACACTCCTCTTCTATGTATAAATAAAATAAATATTAAAAAAAAAGTTTCAGTTGGTAGCAATTTAGAAACAAGATGGGAGTAGGGAAGAATAAACAAGTTGGAACATGCAGATCTAAATCATGCATCCTGGAGTCTAGGCATCTAAGGAATGGCAAAATGGAAGAGGAAGGTTGTATTTTTGTTACTATCATTTTACAAATAAAGTATAAAAGGTACAGACTCCAATACCTTTGATTTTTTTTGCATCATGGCACTGCATTGGGAGAATATCTCAAAGTGAGAAAGGTGGGCAGAGAAGTAGGTTATATAAAAAGGTAGGTTGCCTTCTTTACAACCCCACTTCCACTGAACCCTTAGTAAGATAGAGGGATAGAGAAAGGGGGAAGAGGAGAACCATTTCCTCCCTACCAGATACCTGTTCTCTACTCCCTATTCCCCTAAAAACAATGCTAGGAGATGTTGCATGAACACCTGAGACATCTAAGACCTGTCATCCACACTTATGACTATTTCCTCTCTTAGCTGCCTTCCCCCTCCCTGTTCCACATCCACCTCAGCCCTCACCACAGCACCCCAGCTTATTACCAAAGTATATCTCCTGTTCAAAGGTGTTGTCTGTGGAGTAAGCATACTTTCCAGCTCGGGGATTCACCTGTCGGAAGTAGCTCTGGTTTGGTGGCCAGAAGCTTCTCATCTTTCCATTGACATCCTCAGTTGTCTCATTGTTGCAAGGCGTGGATTCCACTGAATATACTTCTGGCAAGTAATTGGGTAACCTTAGCAGGAGTGAAAAAGGCAGATAAAGGAAAGGTAAGAGATGGACTATCCTCTTCCATCAGATCCACAGCTCCCTTTCCTCTCCTTAAGCTTAGCTCCTACACACATGAACATCTAAAGAACACCTATGTTTTAACTATTGGCCTTGGCTCCAAGATGTCAAATGAATATGGAGCTACCAAAAAGACCCATCTTTAGCTACTTACCTCCTCCCCTAATGGAACCAATCCTTCTGCAGTCTCAGGACAGCATAATAGAGCAGTCACACTCCCAGCATTGACCTGTTTAATTTGGGGCCCTTAGAGGTACATGGGGGAAGGAACTTGGGGTAAGGAACCCACCACCTCCATTAATTACCTCACGTGTGTGTGTGTGTGTGTGTGTGTGTGTGTGTGTATGTTTATTTAATGTAAGTCCACCCCAGTGGACTTAAGCTCCTTAAGTGATAGGTCCACGTCTGTCTTATTTATGTTGTATTCCTAGCACTTCGTAGAGAGCCTGGAAAATAGTGAAAATGTAATTTATATTTGTCCAATAAATGAATACATAAATGGTTTTCCGCTTTTTCTTCACTTTTGGGAATCAGGGACATTGTAATAACTCTGGTCTTCCCTCTAGCAAAAAATGAAAAGGAAGCAATCTGAGAAATGCAGTAATCTCTTCTCTCAGGTTGGTCTGTGTCCTGCTGCAGGTCAGCTTTTGAGTCAGCAACACACTAGCTCCTTATCAAAGTGATACAAGATGAAGCCTCACAGCCTTTTTTTTTTTTTTTTTAAATAAGTCTTTTTTTTTTTTTTTTTAAAGATTTTTTTATTTATTTATACAAGCACTGGGTACAGTCAGAAGCACGGGAGGGCGGGAGAATTCACCAGAGCCAGAGCGGGGAGCAGAGCAGGCAGAAGGACCGAAGTACACTGCTGAGGGGAGCAGCGGGCGGCAGGAGAGGTCTGAGCGCCATGTGGGACCCTCCTCCGGTGGCTGGGGAGCAGCCGGGGATCGAACCGGCGCCGCAGAGGCCGCGGGCAGGTTCGCAACCCAGCGCTCAACCGCTGCGCCACCGGGGAGGCCCCTCACAGCCTTTTTTAAGTGTCTGCCTTCCTCACCCTCACCATGGATACATTTCTGGGAGCAGCTAGATAATAGCTCCATCTGCTGGGAAAGACTGAGAACCAGTCCCTTTCAAGGTTCTCAAATGGAAGCAATTTTGTCCCTCCAGGGGACATATGTGAATTTTAAAACATCTCTGGTTGTGGGCCTCCCCGGTGGCGCAGCGGTTGAGCGCTGGGTTGCGAACCTGCCCGCAGACTCTGCGGCGCCGGCTCGATCCCCGGCTGCTCCCCAGCCACCGGAGGAGGGTCCCACATGGCGCGCAGACCTCTCCTGCCGCCCGCTCAGCAGTGTACTTCGGTCCTTCTGCCTGCTCTGCTCCCCGCTCTGGCTCTGGTGCTGCTCCCGCTGCTCCCCTCAGCAGTGTACTTTGGTCCTTCTGCCTGCTCTGCTCCCCGCTCTGGCTCTGGTGAATTCTCTCACCCTCCCGCGCTTCTGACTGTACCCAGTGCATGTATAAACAAAACAAGCAAACAAATAAATAAATAAAAACATGCCTCTATTAAAAAAAAAATAAATTAAATAAATTAAATAAATAAAATAAAACATCTCTGGTTGTGACAACTGAAGAATGCTACTGGCATCCAGTGGGATGCTGTTACACATTCTACTCTACACAGGGCAGACCCCCACACCCCCACAAACAAAGAATTACCCATCTCAGGATGTCAGTAGTGCCAAGGTTGAGGAACCTCACTATAAGGAGATCTTAAAGAGCAGGTTGGTGATAGAGAACACAAAGGTTGACTGGAGAGTTCAGAAATAAGGAACATGGGCCCACCTGGGAGTCCTCGAAGGGAAACGAGGATTTTTAAAGGTGCCTAAGGCCCCAGCCAGTCTACCTGTAATAAACAGGAAGCAGCATCTCTGGCTTTTCTTTTTTCGGGATGTGTGGAATAACACTTTTTCCCTCAAATTCTGCTGTCTCTTCGGCCTCCAGCTGTTTCAAGAGTTCCAAGTCACTAGCAGAAGTGAGCTCATCCCGGATGTGGCTCCAGTCATACTGTTGGCGCAAGAAGTTCTGCCACTTGTTGGAAGGTACCCCAGGCCTTGGGGGACGTTTGTTTTGAATCCATCGGGCAGTGCGCTTGTTCAGCTTTTCCAGCACAAGGGCCTCCCAAGCTCTGGCTGCCTTCTCAGAAGGTGGAAGCCAGGTTTCCCTTTCCTCCAGGTTTACATCTGGGGAAGCTGTGTCCAGCATGTCTGGATCCCTGGAAGGATGAAGGGTGAGAGGGTAAGGCATTTCTTGGATTGGGTTTGCTGGCTTTGATTTCTTCAGTTTCACTGTAAGTTTGGCAGTGGTTTCTGTCTTCACAGCCTGGGAAGTAACCCTTGCTGAGGTACCTGCAAACTCCAAGAGCTTGAAGCTGACCAGTTTCTTAGGTTGGGTCCTCCTGATCTGGGGAGGCTGGATAATGTTGTCTGTATTGTAGAGATGGTCAAAGCTGTACTGGCTATAAGGAATGCTGGGCAGTCCTCGTTGCCATACTACCTCCTGAGAGAAGGTAAGGTTTGTAGCAGCCTTTTTCAAATATTGGTTCTTGAGCTGTGCACAATGCTGTGGGCTGAAGTGGAAGACTGGAGGCACACTGGAGACAGAGGTACACTCCTCCTTGTTTCTTGTTTTGAAGGATGAGAAAACCATGCCCCATCCCAGCCGTGGGGGGTGTGATTGATGGAAAGGGTAGGATAAAAAGGTCTTTCCCTGTTTGTTCCTGGTCATTGTTTCCTAGCGAATGCTTCCTTCTACACTGGTTGGTCCAGATGCTGGACCTATTTAGGGAATGGGAGGAGCTGAGAAGAGCCGTGGTCAGTAGACACTGGAAGCCTATGGCAGTAAAGAAAGAGACAGAAGTGGGTGGGGGACACCATGTGAATTAGAAAGATGAAAGAAGGGCACAGCATTCTAAATATTCCTTGTATTAGACCCTTACAATTCACAAACTTGCCCCCAAAGCTTGGCCCTGCATCTCTTTATGAGGGAGTACTGCTTTTCAACAATATCCCATGCTTCCATATTTTTCCTCAAACATTGCTTTTTCTGTGTTCAAAAAGCTTTTAGCATATAGTTCAGACAACTTAGCCTGGCATGTAGGGTTCTCCATGAATGTGACCCCAGCTACGACTGTCCTGACAGGTCAGCTCTCAGGCCTCCTGGCCCATCTCTGAGTATTCCGTCCTCTACATAGTGGAACTACTTCTGTGCCCTTTATATGAAATAGCCTTTTCCCCTCTATTTAACATAAATTCTATCCATTCTCCCAGGCCTACCTCAGTTTCTTCTTGCCCCATAATTCTTTTTTGACCTGTCTAGGCCTCCATCTCTTACAGGAATTTATAAATCACTCCTAGTTATTTAGTATCTGTTACCATACCAGTTATCTTACCTTTTGATCTTATGATACCTCAGAGAATCCTAAATATTTGGCTTTAGCTGCATTGCCCAAAGACCATATCTTTCTGGCTCTGCTGTCTTTCAGAATCTGCAATACTTTTCCATATTGCTACATGGCGTTCATTGTTCCATATTGCTACATGGCCTTCATTGTTAATAGATACAAAATATTTTATCAAGTAGGGAAATCAGTTGGTTCTTCCTTAATTACTGGGCAAGCTATTTCTAGGTTTCAGCTAGTATAGAAAACACTGTAGAGAACAAATGCCTAGATTTAGTGATTTAAGAAAAAAATTCCTTTTGAAGCACTTCCTTTGCCTAGTAATAATAAATGGCAGCTATGGAGCACTTTGCTAAGGTATTTACATAGGGAAGATATTTTGGTCTTAATTGCCTGTGGGAGAAGCTGAGTCTCCTAGAGGTCAGTAAATTGCTTCAGATCACATAGGCCTTAAGTAGAGGAGTCTGGCTTCAAATCGAACTACCAGATTCTGTCTTGGGAGCATTTAACCTCTGTGCCACATCAGTTTTAGCTCAAGTTTCACCCCTACCGATCGCTGTGTTGGCCTTGCCATTCCCAGGGACAGATTGGGCCTCTTCATGTGCAAGCATGAAGGCAAGATCATTGTTCTGTGTCCTGCTGCACTTAGTGCTCACACCTGCCTTTCCTACCTGGCTTGTTTCTCTTTCCTTCATAACTCACAGCACAGTAACTTCTCTCCTTTGAGCTTAATTTATTCCACTATCTTTCCATGTATTAAATCTGACCTCTTGGTGTATTAAGGGCTAGCTTTTATATAAAATTCACTAAGCCCAAATAGATCTTTTGAAAAGAAATAGGGGACAGGACAAAAGGTAGTGAGGTTTAATCCGAAGAGGTTTGTCATAGATGAACTTAGAGTCAGAAGACAAATGTAAGGCCAGATTCTGTACTTCCAACCATGTTACCTTGGGCATATTATTTAATAGCCCTAGTTTGTCTCAGTTTGCCAATCCAAAATAAAGTCTAATACTATTCTAATTTGGGGCCACCCTGCTGGCGCAAGGGGTTAAGACGCAACCTATGAAGCTATCTGCAGCCACTGCAGTGGGAGTTCTATCCCCGCCCAGGAAGCTACCCACATAGCAAAGCAGACCACTCCTCACTCGCCTGCTGTTCCCCTCAGTTAGTCTGCCTGTTCTGTTCCCCACTCTGTCTCTGGTGAATCCTCTTACCCTCCACACCTCTGGCCTGTACTCCAGTTCTTATATGCATAAAATAAATCTTTTAAAAAATACCTATTCTAATGTATTATTGATATGAAACTCAAAATTAGGGAACATGCATGAAAAAATTTTTGAAAGCTTACAAAGTAAGTATTATATAACTGGGAGGAATTCTTATTGTTGATTTAGTGCATGGACAACAGTCCCTTGAAGGCAGGTATCTGGAGTCCCAAGCACTGGGACATTCACTGGGCATGTATGGAATTATTTAGGAATATTGGGGCTCTAGGCAATTTATAAAAAAAAGGGTCCGTAGAAAGAAAGAAAATACTCATGAATGAAGTTTAGAGGCTCCACATTATTTGATTTTAAATGTTACCAACACTGAGGCAGGGTCCTCTCCCAACAAACAGCCCTTAAGAACCGAAAGCAGAGTAGTAGGTGTTAGGTGCTTTTGTGCTCTGACAGCAAAAGGAATTGCATAAGTGGCATCCTACAATTATTCAAACCTAACATCACTGGAGGCCAGGCTCTTCAATCTGGGAAGCAACACCACAAGCGCTATCTCTGTACATCTAGAACTTGGCTGGACAGGCAGGAATGGAGTTGGAAAGGTTAGGCCACATGCCTGCAGTTAAACCCTGACATAAGAATCAAGACACAAAATGGGTGATATCTCAAAGATTCCAAATATAGTTCCACTCTTCTATTCACATTCCCATTCCTCTACCTTCAGCCCCTAGCCTGGAACTTCCATTCTGCAGAAATATTTGAGTTGAATGTATATGCTAAAAGGAGTGATAACTTGCTTTTTTCCTTCTGTTATTAAAACAGTACTAACCGGAGCCTCCCTGGTGGCGCCAGGGGTTAAGCACCACACTATGAAGCAATCTGAAGCCTCTGCAGCACAGGTTCAATCCCCAGCCGGCCAGGGAGCAATCCATATGGCACAGCAGACCTCTCCTGTCTGTCACACTGCTCCCCTCAGCAGTGTATTTCAGTCAGTCTGCCTGTTACGTTCCCTACTCTGTCTCTGGTGAATCCTCTCACCCCCACATCTCTGGCCTGTACCCCGGCTCTTATATGCATAAATAAATAAATCTTAAAAAAAAAAAACAGTAGTAACCAACGCAGAAGAAAAGGCTAAGAAGTAATAAAAACCTCAGCAGAGAATCTATAAGAGCTTTTCAAAACTAAAAGCAGTCTCATCTCCACCCGGGATTCTGAATTCTGAGGTAGGGTCCAAGAGGGGAGAGTCAACTTCTGGAACAATGTTGATTAGATATGGTCAAGATTAAGATCACTGGAGGAGCTTGCTGAAATGTAGATTCCTTTACCCAGTCCTGGTATCTGAGTGATTCCCAGGGCAGAGCAAAGGGACCAAGTTTCCAGTGCATTAAAGCTAGGGGGCAGCAATCCAAAAATACAGACTCAATTTCCATGCCACCTTCATTAGTCAAGCAACTGCCAAGAACAAAGGCTGTATCTCCCAATACCTGACAAATAAAAGCAGTATTGCCTCACAAATTGTTTCTGCCAACAAGAGTATTTGGGGAGCAGCTTTGAAAACAAGTTGAGCAGTAGCCGTTCTTCTATGAGACTGGACAGATTCCATGGAAGAATCTGGATGTCACAAAGGAGGCAATGATTCAGGCAGAGGAAGTATCTACTGAGATTACTAGGAAGCTGGAGAAACAGAAGAAACACTCAAGGAGGAAAGAAGTGGCTCACCCAGTTGCCCGTGCATCTTCAGAAATTAGCAGTAGTACTCCAGAAGTAGATGAGACAAGTAAAGGACTTCCAAGAAAGAAAAGACAAAACCTCAAGAGAATGTCCCCTCCAAACCTAAGGGGAAAGAAAACTTCTTCACAAGAGGATGAAATCTTCCCCCAAAGTGACCAGTCAGTGACTAGGAAGAGGCAGGAAACAAGGTTGTCTCCAATAAAAAGAAAAGCCACTCAGCAGTAGACTGGAAGAGGCTGCTGATAGCAAGAGCAGCAATTCCAAGGAGAAAAGCTATTCCAGAAAGATTAGGGTAGAATTTCACTCATGGAACATACCCCATGGTGAAATATCCCAACCCATCTCCTATATCCCAGTAAAAACAAAAATTCACCAAAAGGAAAAAAAATTAATAAAAGCAAAGAAAAACTAAAAAAAAAAAGGAAAACTAAAATAATACAATAAAATGTAGATTGTTGTGTCCCGCACCCCAGAATATTGATAGAGTAGACTGCAAGTAAGACCTAGAAATTTGTACTTTAAAAAGTTTGCAGAGGTTTTTATATAAATTAAATTTAGAGAAGCCATAGTCCTAAGAGGCATCTGTAGACTGTTTAAAAGAAGCTTGGTCAGTAGAGAGAACGGGATCAGGAAACACAGCTTTTTACCCTGGCTTGTTTCAAATCCCTTCTCTGCTCCCAGTTTCTCATCAGAAAGTTTGTTTCATTTTCCCATCTGCTTTATAATTCCCATTCCTTGCCATGCACTCACAAAGATACAGTGCTGTCTCCTGCAATTATTCTGGAAACTGCTATAAAGATGATTGGTTCCAACACTTTTTTATATTACATATTTCACAACTGTGGCCCAGAGAGAAGAAACATGTTAAAGGTTACAGTACTGGTTAGTACCTGAGGCAATACTGACCGTTTTGACAATCCAATTTTTTCCACTACTTCAGGGTACCTGTCATCATTCAGCTAATGCTAATAAACTTCTTTCAGATACTGGTAAAGCAGAAGTGTTTTGAAACTACCTTCCAAATGGCCTCCCACAAAATAGTGCAAGGAGAAGCGAGGTTCTGCATCTTAACTTTCCTTAGTTGCTTAGGCGCCAAAGCTGTTTACATTGGTTACCAAGCAACCACCTCTTAAGAATTCAGTGAGTCTACTCACAAAACCTACAGGTTCAATCAGGGGCATCTTTAACTATTAAATTTTCTTTTCTTTTTTTTCTTCTTTTTTTTCCTTCTTTTTTTTTTTTTTCTTTTCTTTTTCTTTTTTTTAGCGTTTTTTTTTTTTTTTAAAGATTTATTCTTTATACAAGCACTGGGTACAGTCAGAAGTGCAGGAGGGTGAGAGAATCCACCAGAGCCAGAGCAGAGAGCAGAACAGGCAGACTGACAAAGTACACTGCTGAGGGGAGCAGTGGGTGGCAGGAGAGGTCTTCGCACCATGTGGGGCCCTCGCCTGGCGGCCAGGGATCGAACTGGCGCTGCAGAGGCTGCGGGCAGCTTTGCAACCCAGCGCTCAACCACCGCGCCACCGGGGAGGCCCTAGCTATTAAATTTTTTTTTTTTTTTTTTTTTTTTAAAGAAATGCAGTCTTTTTTTTTTTTTTTTTTTTTTAGATTTATTTTTTATTTATTTATTTATACAAGCACTGGGTACAGTCAGAAGCGCGAGAGGGTGAGAGAATTCACCAGAGCCAGAGAGGGGAGCAGAGCAGGCAGAAGGACCGAAGCACACTGCTGAGGGGAGCAGTGGGCGGCAGGAGAGGTCTGCGCGCCATGTGGGACCCTCCTCCGGTGGCTGGGGAGCAGCCGGGGATCGAACCGGCGCCGCGGAGGCTTCGGGCAGCTTCGCAACCCAGCGCTCAACCGCTGCGCCACCAGGGAGGCCCTCTAGCTATTAAATTTTTATTTGTAAACTGAGCTTTGGGAAATTGCATTGTACTTGTTGATTAATGGCTTTATGGAGTATTGTCATTCTTTGAAAAATAAATCTATAGGTCTATGCAGCTCAGTATTTTCACCCACAAAGAAAGGGGCAAAGCAGGGAACACATGAACATTCAGCTCTTAAAACACCAAAACTGGGCCTCCCCAGTGCCGCAGATGGTTGAGCGCAGCACTGTGAAGCTGTCCGCAGCCTTTTCAGCGCCAGTTCCATCCAGGCTGACAGGCGAGAATCCCACATGGCGCAGCAGACCTCTCGTTGCGCCCACCCGCTGCTCCCCTCAGCAGTGTATTTCGTCAGTCTGCCTGTTCTGTTCCCCGCTCTGTCTCTGGTGAATCCTCTCACCCTCCCGCACATCTGACCTGTACCCCGGTTCTTGTATAAAAATAAATAAATCTTTAAAAAAAAAAAAAACAACAGGGCCTCCCTGGTGGCGCAGCGGTTGAGCGCTGGGTTGCGAAGCTGCGCGCAGCCTCTGCAGCGCCGGTTCTATCCCCGGCTGCTCCCCGGCCACCGGAGGAGGGTCCCACATGGCGTGCAGACCTCTCCTGCCGCCCGCTGCTCCCTTCAGCAGTGTACTTCGGTCCTTCTGCCTGCTCTGCTCCCCGCTCTGGCTCTGGTGAATTCTCTCACCCTCCCGCACTTCTGACTGTACCCAGTGCATGTATAAACAAAACAAACAAACAAACAAATAAATAAATAAAAAATAAAAAAAAATGCCTCTATTAAAAAAAAAAAAAAGCATTAAAAAAAAAAAAAACACCAAAACTGGGAGAAAGGGGTTGACCTCGTTACTGGGTCCTTAAGGACATAGGACATACCCAAAAGCAGACACTTGGGGAGGAACAATAAAATGATTTATTTACACAGGGTTACTCCCTACAAAGGGAGAGCTGAGAAAGTATTTATAGGCTGGCATGTGTCCAGATGCTGTCTGGCCTACACCAGATAGCATCTACTGAACAGACAGAGGTCCAATTGGTGACTTTACCATAGACAAACTTTCTTACCAGCAATTTAACTACCAAAGTCCAACAGCTTTTTAAACTACCAAAGCCCCAGCTCCAACCCTACTTCCCATCAGCCCCCACTCAGGGACTGGAGTCTGCAAAGCCACCTACCATCCAGTTGGCTATTAGTACCACTCACTGGCTGGGGGTTACTCTTCACTTTTCCTCTTACACCTTAGTGTGCTTCAAATTACTACACTGATAGAACTAATGGCAAAGTGGACTGAGTCTGGGGCCTTTTTCATTCCTCTTTTATCACCTCCCCTACTTAATTTTCAAACTGTTCAATTCCATTTCCCCTGCTCCCCAAATTCTGGCATGATTACAAGTAAATAACTCTATAAGGGAACTCTTCATTTTCTATATTTCTAATGATAAATTCCAGAATATTGGTATTTAGGATTCCCCTTGTGGAAAGAACTTGACAGTGGGAAAGATTTCTGGGCATAAGCTTATGTCCATCTAGTTGACCTAGGATCATGCTAGTCCGGTTATCACCATCTCTTGCTATCCAACCTAAGCACTAACTTTTGTTCCTAAACTCAAGCTCTGCTCAGATCCTGGGGCCCTCATAAAGGGGCATACTCTCTAAACTGAAGAGATTAAGCATTAATTAAAAACCTGGTTAAATTTCCTCAAGAAATTAAACAATTATCCAGCAATTTCACTTCTAGTAAATGGTCAAAAGAATTGAAAACAGGGGCTCATACAGATATTTGTGAACCCTTGTCAATAGCAACATATTTAAAACAGTGGAGGTAGGGCCTCCCCGGTGGCGCAGCGGTTGAGCGCTGGGTTGCGAAGCTGCCCGCAGCCTCTGCAGCGCCGGTTCGATCCCCGGCTGCTCCCCGGCCACCAGAGGAGGGTCCCACATGGCGCGCAGACCTCTCCTGCCACCCGCTGCTCCCCTCAGCAGTGTACTTCGGTCCTTCTGCCTGTTCTGCTCCCCGCTCTGGCTCTGGTGAATTCTCTCACCCTCCTGCGCTTCTGACTGTACCCAGTGCTTGTATGCATGTATATATAAATCAATCAATCAATAAAAATAAATAAATAAATAAATTTTTTTAAAAAATAAATAAAATAAAACAGTGGAGGTAGAGGGGCCTCCCTGGCGGCCCAGGGGTTAAAGTCTCAGTGTTATCAAGCTATAGGCATGAGTTCTGTCTCCGGTCAGGTAGCTGACCCACATGTCACAGCAGACCTCACCTGTCTCACCCGCTGCTCCCCTCAGCAGTGTATTTCAGTAGATGCACCTGTTCAGCTCCCCACTCTGTCTCTAGTGAATCTCCCTCCACACCTCTGGCCTAGACCACAGTTCTCGTATGCACAAATAAATAAAATAAATCGTTATTTATTTATTTATTTTTAAAAGATTTATTTATTCATACAGGAATTGGGGTATAGACCAGATGTGCGGGAGGGTGAGAGGACTCACCAGAGTCAGAGCAGGGAACAGAACAGGCAGACTGACGAAATACACTGCTGAGGGGAGCAGCGGGCATGACAGGAGAGGTCTGCCACGCCATGTGGGACCCTCCCCAGCCGCCTGGGATTGAACTGGGGCTGCAGAGGCTGCGGACAGCTTCGCAGTGCTGCGTTCAACCGCCTGCGCCACCAGGGGAGGCCCTAAAATAAATCTTTAAAAATAAAATAGTCAAGGTAGAAACAACCCAAATGGGTGAATAGATAAATAAAATGGTATATGCATACAAAAAATATTATTCAACCTTAAAAATTAAAGTTCTGATAAATTCTACTTATATCGAAGAACCTGGAAGACATTATGCTAAGTGAAATGGGCCAGATACAAAGGACAAATCCCATATGGTTTCACTAATCCCTAGATTAGTCAAATTAATTGAGACAGGAAATGCCAAAAGTGATATCCAGGGACTAGGGGGGAAGAATGAGTGAAGAGTTATTCCATGGGTACAGAGTTTGGATAATGAGAAAATTATGGAGATGTAGTGGGTGCTGGTTACACAACAATGTGAATATGCATAATTTACTCTCCCTTAAAAATGGTTAATATATTAGGGGCCTTCCTGGTGGCCCAAGAAGTTAAGGCTCAGCACTGTGAAGCTATCCGCAGCCACTGCAGCAGAGTTTGATTGCTGGCTGGAGAATTAACCCACATGGCGCAGCAGACCTCTCCTGTCTTGCCCCCTGCTCCCCTCAGCAGTGTATTTCAATCAATTTGCCAGTTCTGCTCTCTCTGTTCTGACTCTGGTGAATCCTCTCACCCCCCACACCTCTGGCCTACACCCCAGCTCTCAAATGTGTAAATAAATGAAAATAAATTTAAAAAAATAATAAACCTGGCCAAAAAATGGTTAAAATATTAAATTTTATGTATATTACCACAATTTTTAAAAAACCCTGTTTAATTACATAGAAGAAAATTAAAGCTATCTTAAATAAACCAAGACCTAAAAACAACAGTTTGGGGTAGTTTTTTACTAGTCTTTTTAAAAAATGTACTAATATTTTTTAAAGTTATACATAGTATTCTCTACTTGCTTTCAATGTTGTGAAAATTTTCCCTTTATATTCTTCTATATCATTTTTAATGGCTACATCTTTTCTATGAGCGCATCACAATTAAGCTGATTAAATGAAATTGGTATTATTAGCTTGTTTCTAACTTTTCCTCTATTAAAACTATGATAGAAGCATCTTTGTATCTAAATATTTACATTCATGTTTATTTACTTAGGAGAAACTCCTAGAAATGGAATTGTGAGTCAAAGGGAATACATCTTTTACATATTTTTTTTAAAAAAGATTTATTTATTTATTTATACAAGCACTGGGTACAGTCAGAAGCGCGGGAGGGTGAGAGAATTCACCAGAGCCAGAGCGGGGAGCAGAGCAGGCAGAAGGACCCAAGTACACTGCTGAGGGGAGCAGCGGGCGGCAGGAGAGGTCTGCGCGCCATGCGGGACCCTCCATGCGGGACCCTCCTCCAGTGGCCGGGGAGCAGCCGGGGATCAAACCGGCGCTGCAGAAGCTGTGGGCAGCTTCGCAACCCAGCACTCAACTGCTGCGCCACCTGGGAGGCCCCATCTTTTAAATATTTTTAACTAGATTATTCTGAAAAGGTCATACTAGTTTACGCATTCACCAATGATATATGAATGTCTGTTCTCCAAATCTTCAATATAGCACATCATTATGTAAAAGACTAAGCATAATCAGAGCACAAAGTGCTGGAATAGGATTGCTAAGGTATAAATCTCACCATTTCCACTTTCTAGCCATGTGATCTTCAAATCATTTCACCTCTATGGGCCTTCATTTTCTCATAAGGTTATTGTAAGGATTAAGAGTTAACAATTCTTTCTACCACCACCATGATCCCATGTTCCCTTGACAAATGCCCAGTGAAGTCACAGAAACCGTCTTTGCTACAGATGGTTGCCACAGCCCCAGGCTGAGACAGGATCTGGAACAAAATTTGACAGGAATGAATCAGTACCAGAACTTGAGGAACAAGTTTTCAGATAACCAGTCCAGCTGGCAGCAGCAGCTGAAATTGACAAAGTCAGTAAAGCAAAACAGAGCTGCAAGTGAAAAGAAGGCATGGAAGGCTATGTCCATACCCCTACAAAACAAGTTGTAGGGGTTACTAGAGTCATTATCTGGAAATCTAAGAATATCCTCTTTGTCCTTACAATACCAGATGTCTATAAGCACCCAGCTTCAGATAGCGACATAATTATCTCAATAAGCCCTGCTGGCAGCTACGAAGAAATTCAAAGTTCAAGGTGAAGCTGTCTCAAACATTCAACAAAACACAGACTCCAGCTGCACAAGAGGAAGGTGAAGAGGAAGAGGTTGGTAAAACAGGTTTGGAAGTTAAGGACATAGAATTTGTCATGTGACAAGCAAATGCGTGGAGAGCAAAGGCAGTATGGGTCCTGAAGAACAACAGTAATGATATTGTAAATGCTATTATGGAATTAACAATGTAACCATGGGAAAAAGAGGACTTTGAAAAAAAATTTTGGTGTTTCAAAAGAATGACTGCAGCTTGGTTTGAAATTTGTACTGTTTCTATCATTAAGAAAGTTATGACTTCTTGTTGGGTAAAAGAGTTAGCTCTTACTATTTACCTTTGGTTCTGAAACTCTTGTACACAAAACATACTGTAAAATATCCCACAGAACCAGTCCAAAAGCACACAGTAGCCCTCCCTTATCCCCAGGGAATATGTTCCAACACCTGAAGTATTGAATAAGTATTGAAATTGTATTGAATAAGTACTGAAATTGCAGCGAGTACCAAAGCCCTATATATACTATGTTCTTTTCTATACATACATATCTCCAATAAAGTTTAATTTATAAATTAGGCACAGTAAGAGATTAACAATAATAATAAAATACAGCAATTATGACAAACTAATAAAAGTTACGTGAATGTGGTCTCTCACTCTCAAAATATTGTACATAATATTTTCAGGTCACAGGTAACAGGAATCTTGGAAAGTGGTTAATGGGGGGATTACTGTAAGTAGAGCTATAGGTAGTTGCATAATTAATGAGCTGCAGGGCATGAGGGCATTAGAAATTTGGTAAAAAGTGCTGACTAGGAAAACTCTTGAAGGCAGCCTTATTGGGAGCAGAGGCAAACAAGGGTTTTTGTGGACTTGAAGCTTAAACAACAAAAATAAAAAGGTTTTCTAGTGAAAAGGATATAAACCATAAATTCAAAAATTTAGTTCAAGTCCTTGGAAGGGACCCAAAGTTAAATTTGATGAAGAATCCACCACTGGGCAGAACTCATAGCTTATGAAAAACTGGAAAAGGTGAGAAATGCAGAATGGGAGTAAAGTAAGCTTTACCTAAATGGAGCAAAGTGAGTCTAGTATAACAAACGAGTATTCATTTGGCCATTTTCACACCTGTAAGGAATGAAGCTGAGGTACAACACCAGGGCCCATAGACATAGGCTGGTGTGTGTTGTTGCATCGGGCAACACCACCTGATAAAGAAATGGGTGTCGTGGAGCAGGCTACATAATGCAGGATGCTGCTGAAGAGCAAGATCCTGGCCGTTTGTATTGATAGAGTAATCATACAGCATCAGTTACCTGGGTTAGGAGGACAAGGAGAAAAGGATGGGTGAAACTAAAGAATGTCATCCAGGGCTTCAGGGAGACATAAGTCTGCTGACTAGATAATTTTTATCTGCTTGATGATCAAGTGTTGTAATTGAAACCATACCCCAGACCCCGGCCATGGTCCTTATCTTATCAACAAGGCATTCCACTGATCAGCTTCTGAGGTCCCTTGTTACACATTGGTCCTCTGCCCCTCAGGTATTCCCGGTCATACCTCATGATGTATGACCCAGAAGTTTATGTATCCATCATCAGCCCCCAGGTGTTCCTGGTCATACCTTTTGATGCCTACCCTACCCTGGCTGATCAAGCTTTCTGCTCATGATTTATTTGAAAGGCACCTTGTAAGGTTTGGTTCCTATGACTGGTTGACCAGTTCTGAAGGGCAGTTCTGATCTTGTACAGGAATGCAGAACTGCAGATAACAATAATGGTGGCCGAACAGGCCGCCTAAGTTTAGCAGACTTACAATGGGTAAAAGTAGGTACACAAAATAGTACACATTTTTAAAGAAAAGATGTGTAAAAGGAATAAAGACCAACCTCTAAGTCAGTGGGTGGGGCGCACACCCAACTGTATGGTAGAATGTAGAACGGTCCACACTCCACTCCAATAGGGGCTGATGGGAAATAGGGCTGGAGCTGGGGCTTTTGGCAGTTAAACTGCTGATGTGGTGTGGTGTCTGTGGAGAAGCCACCATCTAGCCACTTCGGGCTTTGTCTTTGGTTTCTGTTCAGCAGAGGTATCTGTGGTAGGACAGACAGCATCTATCTGGTCAGTGTCAGCTTGTCCATTCTCTCTCTTTTCTCACTCCATGTGTAAATAAATCCTATTATTGTTTTTCCCCCTGTGTCTGCTTTTGGGTTGTGTCCTGTGTTCTTAAGTATGCAGGTAAGGACCCTCCAATTGGGGCAACTCGGGTCCCTTGAGTTTGCTCTGTTTCAGGCCTATAATTCATGAAGGTGTGAACTACCCAACAAAGTGATAAAACTTAATCCCAGTCCTGCCCTCCTGTTTGCCTTTAAGAGTTCGGCTACTAGAATTTTGCCAAGACGCCAGATTCTTCCAGAGCCAGCACTGGGTGAAAGGTACGGGAGATAACCAGCAAGTGGGGACTGCACAAGCCAAAGAGCTTGGAAATTCTTCCCTGAGGTGAAGTGAGGGTCTGTCAAACAGGAGGCTTTAAGCCAGTTCATACGCGTCGGTTTTTGCTCTTGCTTTTAAAGGCGGGACTGTAGCCCTCCCAGCTCAACTTAGCATGCTGCTCCGTCATATCTGGGCGCTTAGTCCGCAGAGAGGCAGCCTGCCGCCAGATGCGCGCTAGCCAGCGCCTGTTAGTGGACTAGAGTGTGAAGTACAAAAAGATGTCATGCCCCGCTGTCCTGAGAGCTTCCGTGCTCTACCGACGCGGTCCAAAGAAGTGGGTGGAGTTGCCAGGGGCCTCAAAGTTGACGCGGGGCGACCCAGTCTCCGCAAACTTTGCCCGGATGGCGGCGACGGTGACGGTGGAGCCCGCGGGCCGCTGCTGCTGGGACCAGCCGGTGCGCATCGCCGTGAGCGGCCTGGCCCGGGGGCAGCCCATCACGCTGCGCGCGTCCCTGCGCGACGAGAAGGGCGCGCGCTTCCGGGCCCACGCGCGCTACTGCGCCGACGCCCGCGGCCTGCTGGACCTGGCGCGCGCGCCCGCGCTGGGGGGCAGCTTCGCGGGGCTCGAGCCCATGGGGCTCCTCTGGGCCCTGAAGCCCGAGAAGCCCTTGCGGCTGGTGAAGCGGGACGTGGAGACGCCCTTCGCCGTGGAGCTGGAGGTGCTGGACGGCCACGACCCAGGGACTGAGCGGCTCCTGAGCCGGACGGTGCACGAGCGCCACTTCTTGGCGCCTGGGGTGCGGCGGGAGCCGGTGCGCGCGGGCCGGGTGCGCGGCACGCTCTTCCTGCCGCCAGGTGAGCAACCCGTTTTGCTGAAGGTCAGTCCAAGTTCCTCAAGTCCTTAGCCTTCTGCGGAATGTCAGCCTGGCAGGGGAGGTGGCTCTGCCGCTCCAAAACGGAAAGGCCAGTTAAAAGACAACACATGGGGTAACATACATCGGAAGAGGTATGAACCTGTACCGCTGAATCATATCCAGTGTTGTAAACCAGTGTTACCTCAGTAAAAATCAAGTGGCCATCAATAGCAAGGAAAGGAAATTGACCTTGTAATTTCCCCACTTTTTTTTTGAAAATCCAGGGGCGCACATGTCAATCTCCTTGTTAGTAATTCTCTTCCTCTTCTGAGTCAGGGTCATCATTAGTTGTGTTTATTCGTTGGTTTTAATTCTCTTCTGCAACTTTTTTATTATATTTTTTATATCGTTCTTCATTTTTTTACAATGTATGCCTTCTCATCTTGGTTATAGACCCCGTGAAATTCCCACCACCAATCCACCCCTCTTCCATCACAATAGTCTCTTGTGCTCTTCCCACCCGTTTTGATCCTGCTCCCTTCTGCGCCCTTGCAGAATGTCTCTGGTTTATAGTTGCTTGTTGATTTTGATTTTCAGTTTATTATAATTATTTTTCCTCCCTGATCCCTTATTTGGATTCTCTACATTCCTCCTACCCTTCTGCAACTTTGAAACACCCTCTCCTCCAATTTGGTCTGGCAGACAAATAGAACAATGACTTGTTTCCCACCATCATCCTTTATTGACTGTTGTAGTTTTGTTTTTTTTAAAGATACCTTTTTATAAGTAGCTTTATAAGTAGTTTTAATTTTTATTTTTTTTAAGTTCCTTAATTTTGCAACTTTGTATTCAACACTCACAATATATTATGGTTTAAGAAAATTAACATGAAGGTAGATGGCCTCTGGCTACCAACCCGAAATTTAATTTTACGAGCATATAAAAAGCAACTAGCCTGGGGGTGGGGGAAAGAAAGGTGCTTATCCTCACTGGGAATCAGGAAAACACACACAAAATGAAGCTACACAATCATTTCACACCCTCAAAATTTGCCAAAATTCAAGTTTAACATTACCAATTATTGACAAGTATACAGAGAAGAGGAATGCATACACTGCTAAAAGGAATATAGTTATTCCTTTGTTTAGTTATTCCAATTTGTTTTTACTTAGAAAGTTGACAGTGTCATTCTCCTGGTACATGTGCACCATTATATGTATTGTAGGGTCGAAAGCAACTGGAAACAGGTCCGATATCCATCAGCAATAGAACTGATGAGTGAACAGGTATATGTACAACAGCAAAAGTGACTGAACTGCAGCTACAAGAATTAACAGAAGAATCTGAAAAATAATGTTGAGTGAAACAGTCAAGTACCAGAACATCTCAACATCATTTTATTTAAAGCAAAATAAACAAAATACTAGTTAAGGTACACATTTAAATAGTAAGTCTGTAATGAATTCAAGAGAATGATAAAATTCCAGGATAGTAGAAAGGGAGGGAAGGGGGACAGGTACTCATGGAGCTTTGATGGTTAGTATACTCTAAGTTATTTAAGTATTGGATATAAAATAATTGCCTTATCTAGCATAATGCTTTCGAGATACATTCATGTTGCTCCATATATCACTAGTTCCTGCTTGTTTCTTAATGGTACCCCAATATATTGCTATAGTACAGTTTACTTATTTACCAGTTGAATTTGGGTTTTAAGTATTTGGAGATTATGAATAAAGTCACTGTAAACACATACTAGTATTTATATGAACTCAGTTTTCACTTTTCTTAGGTAAATATGTAGGAGTGAGTTTGCTGGGTCATATGGTAAGTATATAAGAAATTGCCCAACTGTTTTCCAAAGTGGCTGTATCATTTTTGCATTTCCACCAGGAATGTATGAGGGTTCCAGTCACTCTGCTACATTAGTATTTGGGATTGTCAGTTGGAGGGGTGGGGGAAGATTGTGCAGTGATGTTGCTATTTTCATTGCTTGTAAATTATTTTTAATCACAAAAGTAATACAACTATTTGTAAAAACCTGTGGAGGCTCTCGATGTAGAGGGGAATGTGGATTTATTTTATTTATCTTATCACTGTCTGGGTTTTTGAAGACCAGAGGTCTTGTAGCATTTCTTATTGTCACAGAGGATGTTGACATCACGGGTGGGCAACAAATGGCTTTTAACAGCACTAAAGAGTTTCAGTTTTGTGTTTTGTTTCTTCCAAAGAACCCGGACCCTTCCCAGGAATTGTGGATATTTTTGGAGCTGGAGGTGGCCTTCCAGAATATCGAGCTAGTCTGCTGGCTGGGAAGGGTTTTGCTGTAATGGCTTTGGCTTATTATAAGTATGAAGACCTCCCCAAAGACTTAAACAACCTTCACCTGGAATACTTTGAAGAAGCTGTGAACTACCTGCTTAATCACCCTCAGGTTGGAACTTCTCTAATTTTTGTGGTCTACATATCAGGTCTACTATGGTCTTCATAAATGCTCCTGGTTTTCACAGAACTTGACAAATTCAGGACAGCCACCAACACACTATCTTCTCATAGACAGTTTCTATGTAGTTATATATTACTATGTTTCCTGCTAGTAAAGATGTTCTTAGTTGATATTATGGAATTTAAAATTCTAGTATGTTATAGTATTTAATAGTGAACCCAAACACATTTGAGAACCCTGAATTTGACCAGTAAGGAAAGAGGAAGGTGACAGGATCACTATCTACAGAAGGCCCCAATTTTATGTTTCTGTTTAACAGCCCCTTCTTCCTCATACTCCCTCTGAGAACACAGCATTAAATTTTAAAGGAGAATCTGGAAGCCAGAAAACTAGGTACTAGAGAACCTCCCCACCCCCTTGGAAATATTTTGACAGTTTTAGACAGGGTATCAGAAGATAAACCTTGCTCATTTTAGTTTCTTTAAATCTATTTTACAATTTAATCAGCGCTCACAGTGGATTTAAGCTTTGGGGCTTTTGGAAAGGGGTGTAATGGGACCAGCATAAGATGGAGATAGAGAAAAGTTAAATTTAAGTTTTGATTTTGCCAAATTTTAGTTCCATGATATTGGAGCCTCTGTGTCCTCCTTTGAAAAATTGGGATAATAACATTATCATCTAATTCCTTGTACTTGTATGAGGAATAAACTGTTGAAACAAGTCAAAGGTATTATTGCAGAAGCCAGGAGAGGAAAAAAAAAAAGACTGCTGTTGAGAAGTCAATCAAATGGCCATTTATAATACAAGATTTTGTAATACAAGATTTTGGTAACTGACAAAAGCAGTCCTTATAAAGAATACAAATCCAGGCCCTCCCTGGTGGCACAGCGGGTTGAGCACAGCGCTGTGAAGCTGTCTGCAGCCTCTGCAATGCCTGTTTTATTACAGGCTGGCTAGGGAGATTGGGGGGGGCAGACCTCTCCTGTCTTGCCAGCTGCTCCCCTCAGCCATGTACTTTGGTCCCTCTTTCTGTTCTGCTCCCCACTCTGTCTCTGGTGACTCCTCTCACCTTCCCGTGCCTCTAGCCTGTACCCCAGATCTTGTATAAAAATAAATAAATCTTTAAAAAAAAAAAGAATACATATCCAAATTGCCTGAAGGGATAAAATAGAGAATAGAAAAAAGAAATAAAACAACTACAGACAACTTTTCACAGATTGTGCTATGAAAGAGTAGAAAACTAGGGCAAGATGGATGTGACTTTGAGAGATTGTTATTAAACTTTGGGAGTTATGAAAGCTTTAACTACATTGATGGGAATAAGCCAGTAGAGGATAAAGTTGAGAGAGAGAAAGAAAGAGAATGCTAGCACAGAGGGGTGACCTTTAATACTTCTTTGGAAACAGGAGGGAAGGCAGAAAGCTTGAATTTTAAGCAGATTTGACAGGAGAAATGAGGAAGAGTGCCTGTCTTATAACTTCAATTTTCTTCATGAAGTATGAAGAGCTGAAAGTGAAGCTGGATAGATGGGAAGTGAGATCATGAGATAGGTAGTAATAGTGAAAGATATGGTAGTAGTCAAGGTCTCAATGAAATAGAAATGTGCGGTACTAGATGGCTAAACTATAAGTATTTAAAGACGATGATCAGAGAGTAGTGTTTGAAACTGAGGTTTTAGAGATGATGTACTTAAGAAGGTTAGGTTTAGGGCCTCCCTGGTGGCGCAGCGGTTGAGCGCTGGGTTGCGAAGCTGCCCGCAGCCTCGGCAGCACCGGTTGGATCCCCGCTCACCGGGTGAGGGTCCCGTGTGGCGGCATGCAGACCTCTCCTGCCCGCTGCTCCCCTCAGCAGTGTACTTCCTCACTCTGCCTGTTCTACTCTCCGCTCTGGCTCTGGTGAATTCTCTCGCCCTCCCACGCTTCTGACTGTACCCAGTGCTTGTATGAATAAATAAATAAATCTTAAAAAAAAAAAAAAGAGAGGGTTAGGTTTAGGTTCTGACAATGGAAGTGGGTTGTTGAGGACAGATAGAGTAAAAGATTGTTGGAGGTATCAGTGAGGGACAGAGAGGCCAAAGTATTCGATGGTTCATCCACATGGTTGTTGAAGTCACCAAGAATTAAGGAAATAAGATGAAGAAAGGAACAAGAAGTAAAAATCCCAAGGATGCAAACCTTGATAAATGCAAGAACCTGGATTCAGCCTCGGTTCCACCTGAGTACCAAGTTCTGGCACCATCCACCACACTGCATGTTCATGGGCTCATTCTCCTTTTTCCTCTATTTTTCGCAGGTAAAGGGTCCAGGAGTTGGGCTGCTTGGAATTTCCAAAGGGGGTGAACTCTGCCTCTCCATGGCCTCATTCCTGAAGGGCATCACTGCTTGTGTCATTATCAATGGCTCTGTGATCAATGTTGCAGGAGCCTTACACTACAAGGGTGAAATCCTGACACCTGCACCTGTCAACCGAAATCGAATCAAGATGACTAAAGATGGCTTTTCAGACATCTTGGATATCTTTAATAAACCTTTGGAAGAAGCTGACCAGAAGAGTTTGATTCCTGTGGAAAGGGCTGAAAGTGCCTTCCTGTTCCTTGTAGGGCAGGATGACCACAACTGGCACAGTGAATACTATGCCAGTGAAGCTTCTAAGTGCTTACAGGCCTCTGGTAAAGAGAAGCCCCAGGTCATCCTTTACCCAGGGACAGGACACTATATTGAGCCCCCTTACTTTCCCCTGTGCCCGGCTTCCCTGCACACCTTGGTGGACCGTCCTGTCATCTGGGGAGGAGAGCCCAGGGCTCATGCCATGGCCCAGGAGGATGCTTGGAAGAAGCTCCAGACTTTCTTTCACATACACTTGGGTGGGAAAAAGGAGACAATTCCAGTAAAACTGTAATCTTTTATTCCAGTGTGGTATCACTGATGCTGATCTTTCCTGAGAACAGCTGCCACAATTAGTGTGCATGTGGTTTTATTCTTTTAAATAACTCCTTAGAGTCCCTCCCCTTGTTAAAATGAACTTACCAAGATTTGAACTCCTCAAGATTTTTAGAAACTACATACCTTTTTAGTCGTTTGGTGGGAGTGATTCTGCAGAAAACACGAGAGAGGGAAAACCTGTATCACAACACAACTGACAAGGCTCTAGCTCTGAAACGAAGATTAAAACCGATTAACAGTGTCTTGTATTGAATATATACAACTGGTGCTCAGTAATAATTCATTGTTACTATTGTGTGTTGCATTTGTTTACATTTAATTTGATTAATAAATAATTACTGTGGAAGAAAAACATGTAATGTTAAAAATTGTATCAGTTTTGCATTTCTCCTTTAAAAACGGAAATTAATAACATCTTAGCTATAAACTGTGAGAGATGTAAAACTACTAAAAATTTTCAATGCAAATACATTCTTAGTTTGTTATCTTCTACTTGGGTAAATACAAGTTTCCTAGTGCAAATAATTTTAAGTTCTGACCTTATTTACACATGTGGGCCTTTATGAGTATGTTTCTTTGAAATAAAACATTTAGATTAATTACAAAATGACTGTAATAATGATTAATATGAAGATAAATGCTGATTTAATATTTGAATCACATGATATAAGTAATCCCACAATAAACTTACTAACCTTTTCTTTTTTTAAGATTTATTTATTTATTTATTTATACAAGCACTGGGTACAGTCAGAAGAGCGGGAGGGTGAGAGAATTCACCAGAGCCAAAGGGGAGAGCAAAGCAGGCAGACTGACGAAGTACACTGCTGAGGGGAGAAGCGGGCGGCAGGAGAGGCCTGTGCACCATGTGGGACCCTCGCCCGGTGGCCGGGGATCGAACCGGCGCTGCAGAGGCTGCAGGCAGCTTCGCAACCCAGTGCTCAACCACTGCACCACCAGTGAAGCCCAATAAACTTACTAACCTTTTCTTAAAGCTTAATGTATTTAAAGTAAAAAATACCTTAACTTATGATTATGGTATTGTTTCCTCAAATTTCATATTATAAAGCAATTCCTGTTCATTTTTTTCCTCTGAAATTCAAAAACAGTACAGTGCTCTTTTTGTCAGCTTTTCCTTCTATACTGCTGTGTGCTCATCATTTAATGCCACCAATCTGTGAGGCAGGTGTCACCTCATTTTGAGATGAGGAAATTCAGTCTCAGAGAAATTCAAATCATAGTAAATGTAGAGCTGGACTTAGTATCTCTCAGTCCAGTTTCTTCTTTCTTTGTTATACCTGTCCATATTCTCTGCAGGATAACAGCTCCAGTCAGAGGGAAAGGAAGTAGCTCTCCTTTCGCTAACATAAAATTTCAATGAATTCCTAGATTTGCAGTGCAGATGAGGCAGGGGATTGTTTCAGAGTACTGGATGTTAAAAATACATTAAAAATAGATCTAGAGTAGCTGACAGTCAGCTATGAGCCCTTGATTGTTAACAATGTGTAAGTGATTTGCCTTTTGTTCCTACCTTTTTCCTCTTTTTAAACTTTTCTCTTCCCACTACTGCCTGTTTACAGGATTGTCCAAGACACTCCAAGGACTCTGATTTTGATCCTTTCATCTCGGACTTGCTTGGCCCTTCTGTGTCTTTCCTATGGTCCCCTGCTAGAAGGTGCCTTAGACTTGTGGCAAGTTTTCAGTTCTCAGCGGCCTAGCTGTGGGCCAACCCTATTTGTGTGGGCATTTACCCACAAGGAGATGGGTAACTTTGGGTGTTTCATTGGGAAACTATTCTCTTCTCTCTCTACACACATTAATCCTATTAAAGTTCTTTTTTTTTTTTAAAGATATTTATTTATATAAGAACCGGGGTACAGGCCAGATGCGCGGGAGGGTGAGAGGATTCACCAGAGACAGAACGGGGAAGAGAACAGGCATACCAATGAAATACACTGCTGAGAGGAGCAGCAGGGGAGGCAGGAGGGGTCTGCTGCACCATGTGGGACACTTGCCCGCCAGCAGGCCAGCCAGGATCAAATGGGTGCTGCAGAGGCTGTGGACAGCTTAACGGGGCAGCGCTCACCAGCCTGCGCCACCAGGGGAGACCCTAAAGTTCTTTTCTATTAAAGTTCTATCACACTAAGAGTTTGCCCCTCAGTCTGCATGCTAGTAATTCTACATACATTTGCCACATTATATCACCTTGTTACTTGCCAATTAAATGGTATGTACATGTGTGAATATATGAGTGTTAGGTTCTGCAAGATGGAGTTGATAGAAATCATTTTAAGAAATGAAAATAAGAGACTCAGGGCCTCCCTGGCGGCGCAGAGGTTGAGCGATGGGTTGCAAAACTGCCCACAGCCTCTGCAGTGCTGGTTTGATCCCCGGCTGCTCCCCGGCCACCAGAGGAGGGTCCCACATGGCGCACAGACCTCTCCTGCCGCCCGCTGCTCCCCTCAGCAGTGTGCTTCGGTCCTTCTGCCTGCTCTGCTCCCCGCTCTGGCTTTGGTGAATTCTCTCACCCTTCTGCACTTCTGACTGTACCCAGTGCTTGTATAAATAAATAAATAAATAAATAAATCTTAAAAAAAAAAAAGAAAATAAGAGACTCAGTGCTAGAGTCTAAGGGACATATAAAACAGGAGTGTGGTAAAACTATAGAGCTAAGAGAATGCTATGGGGTCAGTAGCCTCAAATGTATATAATTAAACAGGCAAAGGGAGACCTTAAAGATTTTGTAGGAAGAGGAGGATATAACTGACAATACACTTCAGAAAAATAATATGGTGTTGAGTACCCTCATGGATACCACTGTAATATTAAAGAGCTCTAGTGTAATGGCTTATAGGAAGTATGGACCGTTTGTATCTTACACATTTTATAGGATCTCAATAATTTCTTGGTACTTTCTAGTTAGACCCAAAAGATGGAGGGAGGGAGGAAGGACTGTTGCCTTTCCTTCTGAGTAGTAAGTGGGAGCCCATTCTGTGTGGACATTGGGATGGATCTAGAGAGACCCCACGGGCAGGAAATTTATGAAAAAAAATTAAGGCATGGAGCATAGCAATACATACTGTTTCACTAGCAGCAATAGTCTTTGATAGTGACCAACAAATTTGTGAAATAGAACAGGCTCAGCACCAAGTTTACTTAGCTTTAAGAACTCAGAATACAACAACAATAAAAAAAATAAAACAAAAATAAGGAAAAAACCCACAAATATAACAAAAGAAATCAGGACAAGAGAAAGCATAGCTGCAGTATCAATGAGGTCACCCAACAACAGATACCAAGTCCTTCCACACTCAGGTGGTTTGTGGTCAAGAGAGAGAAGTCTGAGAACCTGGGGATACTTTGGGTTTCAATTTAAAAGGCTCCACAGAAAGGTGAACAGGAAGTCAGAAAAAGTTCGCCAATGTGTATTAAAAAATTAACTCTAGCAAGAGAGGTCTGGCCTTTACTTTTGGCTACTGGAAGGTGATCCCTATGTCCTTGGGATGTGATGCCAGAAGCAGCCTCTTTACTGAGGGGCCTTGGGGCACACTGAATGGTTTGGGTGGGTCACACACTTAGGATAAGGACTAGTCAGACCAGAAAAATGAACAATGTTATTTAGGGTGCGGACTGTCCACACTTTAGGATAAGGACTGGTCACACCAGAAAGATCAACAATGTGATTTAGGGTGAAGCCTTTGGGTATTATCAGTCCACCTGCAGACTAAGATCAACCATGTGGACAATCAATCAATTATGCCTACATAAAGAAGCCCCAATAAAATTCTGAAAAACAAGGCTTAGGTGACCTTTCCTGGTTGTGTTATTATCAGAAATCTGTGCTAGGAGATTATCACATCTTGACCCCATGAAGAGAGTAACACATGCTTCATATTAGGAACTTCCCTGGACTCTACCTTATGCACCTCTTCCCTTGCATGATTTTAATCCTTATCTTATCCTGTAACACACCATAACCACAAATATAATAGCTTCCAGTGAGTTCAATGAGTCCTTCTAGCAAAGTATTGAAACTATCAAAGTAATTTGGGGACCACCCTAAACTTGCATTTGGGGTCAGGAGTAAAGTCTCCTCTAAAAACTATTCCTTCTAACTTTGTTGTTTGCCCCAAACTCTTTGCATCAAAAATAATGTAGAGGATAATTTATCATTTCTTTGGCTGTCTAGCATCTGAACCTCCTTTTTAAATTAGCAGAATTTAATAATAGCCTTATGAAACTTGTTGGGATACAGAGCCAACCTATCATAACAGAAGTTAGAAAGAACATTAGGGCTAGGGATGCTTGTTAGTGATAGCAAATCCCCCAAACTTCTCTTAAACAAAACAGACATTAATTTCTCTTTCAGAAAATTTAATAACATTAATTTCCATATGAACAGAAGATAACAAAAGATAACAAAGTAGGACAAGAAATAAGCATAGAAGAAGCACAGAGAAAGTACACAATAAAGTGGTAGAAATATCTGAACATATCAATAAACACAATAATCACTGATGGATCAAACTTGCCTGTTAACAGACTTGATCAGATGGAGTTTTTTTAAACATTAATTAAAGCCATCTCCAGCAGATACACCAAATACTTAAAAAAATATATAAGAAAGTAAAAAAAGAGAAAGAGAAATATACCTAGCAAATACTAACAAAAAGAAAAGTATAACTTTACTAATATCAACAATCAGTTCAAGTGGGGGAAAGGACATTACTATAGAAAAAGAAAATTGTTTTTTTAAAAAAGTTCATCTTACCAAGATATAGCAACACAAAAATTGTTGCACTAAATAAGATTACTTCAAAATATAAATGATAGAAGTAGTTTAATAAAATATGGTGAATTACTATGCTAATTTGAGAGTGTCTGCTTAGGTTTCCTCAAAAGCAGACCCTGATCAATGAGTCCGAAAAAAAAAAAAAAAAAAACATAGCCCACATGGGACTAACAGATAGGACACTGCATCCAAAAATAACTAAATATACATTTTTCTCAAGCATATGTGGATCATTCTCCAGGATCAACCATCTACTGGGCCACAAGACAAATATCAACAAATACATGAAGACTGAAATCATACCAACTATTAACATAAAAGCATCAAACTAGAAATCAACTATGAAAAGAAAGCAAGCACCCCCCTCCCCATTATGTGGAGATTGAACAACATAGTACAGAAAGACCACTGGGTTAATGAGGAAATCAAAGAAGAAATTAAAAAGTACCCTGAGATGAATGACAGTAAGGAATTTTCCAGAATGTATGGGACACAGCAAAAGCAGTAATAAGAGTGTATAGCAATACAGGCCCACATCAAGAAATAAGAAAGAACTCAAAGAAACAACCTATTCTCCCATCTTGAGGAACTAGAAAAAAGAACAACAACAACAAGCCAGTAGAAGAATGGAAATAATAAAAATTCAAGCAGAAATAAATGAAATGGAAATTAAAAAAAACAATCCAAAAGATCAATAAAACCAAGAGCTGGATCTTTGGGGGAAAAAAAAAAAAAACACAACAAAATAGACAAACTTCTAGCCAGACTTACAAAGAAAAAAAGGGAGAAAACTCAAATAAGATCATAAATGGAAAAGAAGAAATTACAACAGACACAGCAGAAATCCAGAAGATAATCAGAGATTACTATGAACATTTATATGCAAACAAGTTCAACAATTTAGATGAGAGGGACAAATTCTTAGGACTATACAGTCATCCAAAGCTGAATAAAGAAGAAATAGAAAACCTAAACAAACTAATTACAAGCAAAAAAATTGAAACCATAATTAAAACCCTCTCCAGAAACAAAAGCCCAGGACCAGATGGTTTCACAGAGCTCTACCAAACGTTCAAAGATGAACTGGCACAAAGGTGCCTATCCTACAAAAACTCTCCAAAAATTGAGAAAGAAGGAATACTACTTAAACACATTTTACAAAGCCAACATTAACACTGATATCAAAACCAAACAAAGACAACATAAAAAAGGAAAACTACAGGCCAATTCCCTAATGAACACAGAAGCAAAAGTCTTCAATAAATTCCTAGCAAACCAAATCATCCAACAATGCATCAAAAAGATAATATACAACAACAATGCATCAAAAAGATAATAATGAACAAGTAGAATTTATTCCAGCGTCACAAGGACAGTTCAACATCCAAAATCAATTAATGTAATTCAATACATCAACAAAAAGAAAGAAAAGCAAAAACTGTATGATCATATCAACAGATGCTGAGAAAATATTTAATAAATCTATTTATGATGAAGATCCTCAAAAATCTTGGGACAGGGCCTCCCCGGTGGCACAGCGGTTGAGCGCTGGGTTGCGAAGCTGCCCGCGGCCTCTGCGGCGCCGGTTCGATCCCCGGCTGCTCCCCGGCCACCAGAGGAGGGTCCCACATGGTGCGCAGACCTCTCCTGCTGCCCGCTGCTCCCCTCAGCAGTGTACTTCGGTCCTTCTGCCTGCTCTGCTCCCCGCTCTGGCTCTGGTGAATCCTCTCACCCTCCCGTGCTTCTGACTGTACCCAGTGCATGTATTAAAAAAAAACAAACAACAAACAAACAAACAGCAAACAAATAAATAAAGCATGCCTCTATTAAAAAAAAAAAAAAATCTTGGGACACAAGGAGTATAACAACATAATAAATGTCGTACACAACAAACCCACAGCTAACGTCATTCTTTTTTTTTTTTTTTTTTATAGAGGCATATTTTATTTATTTATTTTGTTTGTTTGTTTTTTGTTTATACATGCACTGGGTACAGTCAGAAGTGCAGGAGGGTGACAGAATTCACCAGAGCCAGAGTGGGGAGCAGAGCAGGCAGAAGGACTGAAGTACACTGCTGAGGGGAGCAGCGGGTGGCAGGAGAGGTCTGCGCGCCATGTGGGATCCTCCGCCGGTGGCCGGGGAGCAGCCGGGGATCGAACCGGCACCGCAGAGGCCGCGGGCAGCTTCGCAACCCAGCGCTCATCCGCTGCGCCACCGGGGAGGCCCAGCTAACGTCATTCTTAGTGGTAAAAAACTGAAAGCCCTCCCTTTAAGATCTGAAACAAGACAAGGATGTGCACTCTCACCACCGCTTTTCAATATAATACTGGAAGTACTAGCTAGAGCAATTAGGCAAGAGAAAGACATACAGGAATCCAAATAGGGAAAGAAGTAAAACCATCACTCTTGTAGATGATATGATAATATATAGAGAGAACTGTAAAAATTCCACAGAAAACTAATTAAAGCAATAAACCATTTTAGTAAGGTAGCAAGTTACAAAATCAACACACAAAAATTAGTAGCCTTCCTATATGCAAACAATCACTGTGAATAAGAAATTAAGAAATCCATCCCATTTACAGTTGTACCCCCAAAAATTAAATACCTGGGAATAAACCTAACAAAGGAGGTGAAAAACCTATACAAAGAAAATTACAAAACAAGACATGCAAAAAAAGACATTACCTGCTCACAGATGGGAAGAATTAGCATTATCAAAATGGCCATCCTACCACTATCACCTTTGATTCTCACATGGGAGGCATTTATCACCTTGCACAGAATTCTTGAGACCCAGAGAGACAATAAATTTGCTTAAGGCTACAGAACTAGTCAATGCTGATTACATTTCACCACCACACTACTGCTTAACTTTGAGTTTCATTTTTGAAGTTAGTCAAGGCTCTGACACTAGAGGGCAATCCTTAGTAGCTTAACATTCTCCAAGCCTCAGGTTCCTCTTCTGCAACATTTGGAAAACAGTCCCAGTGTTTTGTGAACATGTTAAATTTTTTATGTCAAACAGACAGACATTGACAGTGTAGCTATTATAATGACAAATATAAAATCCCTGAACACTCTATTTATATTGCTTCTAGGGTCACATTCAAAAGGCTGACTTTTAGTATCCTCTAAGGCGGAACATTCTTGTTCCTTATGATACAGCAATTCCACTCTCAGGTATATACCCCACTGAAAGACACATATATCTCTATCAAAAGAGAGCTTCTTGGATGTTCATAATAATCCCAAACTGGGAACCACCAAATGCCCATTGGCAGCCAAATTGACAAATCATTTTATCATCACAAAAAGGAATACTATTTAACAGTGATAATGAACAATCTATAACTACACCCCAAAATATTAATAAGCCTCACAAACACAAGCATTTTGAGGGAAAGCAAAAAGACACTGAAGAGGGCCCCTTGAAGGATTCATTGCCATTAAATGCAGTCAGGAAAACCCAGCCCATTTTGTTCGAATCAGGATAGAGATGCTTTTGGGAAGGGGAACATGCCCAGAGTGGAAATGAGCACTAGTAATGACGCTTCTGGATCCCTGAGCTCGGTTGTACGCGTTGTGAAAATTCACTCTGTTGTGCACTTGAAACTTGTGCACTTTTTCGACGTATATTTTAGTTAATAGTTTTTTAAGTTGCCCTTACCATGAAGAGGCTGGAATTCTTGGAATTCTGCATTAACTCCTTCATCTCTGGTTTACCTCCGGTCCGATTACTCAATAACTTGCACTCCAACGAGTGAGAGTGGTTTGAGGCAAAGAAGCTTCCAGCGGGCAGAGCTCAGGGCCACACCCAGATTTCAGGCCGCCTCTGAGGGCCTCTCTAGAGGACAACCTGGTGTTTTTACTTCAGACAAGTTCAGAGCGCGGGGTCCGCGGGTCTGAAGCGCTCACACGCCTCCTCAGGCTGCTCAGTGCCCGACCTCTCACGACCTGGGACGCGACTGTGGCCTGGCCTGCAGCCTCCAGCTCAGAGTCCGCACAGCGGCAGTGCAAGGCCAGGATGGCGGCGACGGTGACGGTGGAGCCCGCGGGCCGCTGCTGCTGGGACCAGCCGGTGCGCATCGCCGTGAGCGGCCTGGCCCCGGGGCAGCCCGTCACGCTGCGCGCGTCCCTGCGCGACGAGAAGGGCGCGCGCTTCCGGGCCCACGCGCGCTACTGCGCCGACGCCCGCGGCCTGCTGGACCTGGCGCGCGCGCCCGCGCTGGGGGGCAGCTTCGCGGGGCTCGAGCCCATGGGGCTCCTCTGGGCCCTGGAGCCCGAGAAGCCTTTTTGGCGGTTTCTGAAGCGGGACGTGGAGACGCCCTTCGCCGTGGAGCTGGAGGTGCTGGACGGCCACGACCCAGGGACTGAGCGGCTCCTGGGCCGGACGGTGCACGAGCGCTACTTCTTGGCGCCTGGGGTGCGGCGGGAGCCGGTGCGCGCGGGCCGGGTGCGCGGCACGCTCTTCCTGCCGCCAGGTGAGCCGGGGTCTTGGGGCTTCCGAGCTTGCGCTCTGGGCCACCGGTGCTTTCAGAACTGCTTTAAGCGGGGTTTGACTCGGGAGTACGGTCTAGAGAAGCTGACACGGACTGAATCAGCGGCCACATTACTGAACTAGAGGATTTTGGTATGTTCGGTTCTGTGCTATGCGTTTTGTTTGCATTAGCTCGCTTAATCTCTAATATCTCAATGAAGTGAGTACTGTTGCCCTGAAGTTTAAAAACATAGGTATGTTGTCCACTTTACTATTAATAATCACGCTCTGGTCACTACGGGCATCAGCCATACCAGTCAGTATTCCACTAAATGATGGTCAAGAAAGCGTTTGCCATACCACCTTCTCCAGTGCCCTGGCTACTCTGGATTCCTACCCCTTATGTATAGGTCACACTTCACTGTCTTCCTTGCCTTAAGCCATATTGAATACTTTTTTCCTTTCTTCTTAATAGACATCTAAGCCATCAGTGCACAAAAAAAGCCAGGGGTTAATGCAACACTATATAAAGCTTTGTTTCAAGATCCTTGATTCTGTGTCTCTAAAGGAACACATGCACTTCCTCCATTCAAGATGTAGTTATTAATGACTTTATTACTCTTCCTCACAGCTAAAGATTCTTAGAATCCTGCAATTTTCCTAGAATCATATAGAGAGTAAACTAATCAGTTCAGGAGTACCTTGGAGACTTTCTGTCCTCAAGGAACTTGTATCCCTTTTCAGTAGTGACTCAAGGAGCTGTTTTCTTTCTTTTAATCATAGAAACCCATTAAATAACTTAGAAGAATCTCTGAAAGGAAAACAAATTCTTTAGGTTGTATTATATCTTCCTTTATAATATTCCCTTCTCTAGGACCTGGACCTTTCCCAGGGATCATTGACATCTTTGGTGTTGGAGGGGGCCTGATGGAATATAGAGCCAGTCTTCTGGCTGGCCATGGCTTTGCCACCATGGCTTTAGCTTATTATGACTTTGAAGATCTCCCCAAGAATATTGACACCATCCACCTGGACTACTTTGAAGAAGCGCTGTGCTACATGCTTCAACACTCCCAGGTTCTGCTAAAGTCTTTCATGTTATCATTCTTTCTAGAAATATCTCTAGAGAGAGTGTTGCTTGCACTTATGGTGTTGGTGCACTGATGATGCCCTAAATGTTCACAGATTTTGTTTGGAGACATCTTTGGCTTTAGTTGTCTGTCTCCACTTTCTCTGTCAGAGTAATAATGCAGAAATCATCATAAAATCCACGTGAGATTTTATTTACTGGAATTGAGTGATAGTAAAAAATTCCTTTTATTCAACAAGTAGTTTCTAATTAAGTAGGTTTGAATGCTTGTTTTTAATCTATAATTTTCTGATATCAGATTTTGATCTGAACTTGCCCACCCATTTCAAAAACTAAGAACTACTTTATTAGACTGTGAAGTCTTTCTTTGTTTCTGTAAAGTTAATCATTTGTGGATATATTTAGATGGGGTCTGATGAATGATTCACCTCTTGGAAAAGAAAACTTATTTCCACAAAGATACCCAAGCACACTGAAACTTTGATCATGCCCACCTGATGAAGCCCTAAACCTGGCCAGTCTTCATGACTCAGCGTTCTGTAGTGTATGAGGCCCTAGTTTATAACCAGTTCCCAAGTTTGCCAGTGTCCAGCTAGATATTCTTTAAGTGGGAAGAAGCTCCTCTGTCAACTGAGGTTGAGTCTCTTGTGGCCAATTCACAAATTAGAGATAGCAACATCTCTAGTTGCATTTAGAAAAGCATTTTTCTGTGGGTAGATTCTTGACTCTTCTCTCCTTTTTTTCCAGGTAAAGGGCCCAGACATTGGGCTTCTGGGCATTTCTTTGGGAGCTGATATTTGTCTCTCCATGGCCTCATTTATGAAGAATATCTCGGCGATAGTTTCCATCAATGGATCTGGATTCTCTGCAAGCAGACCCATACACTACAAGCAGACTAGCATCCCACCATTGGGCCATGATGTGAGGAGAGTCAAGATAGCTTTCTCAGGTCTCCTGGACATTTTGGATATGCGGAATGATATTGTTGGAGGATGTGAGAACCCCTGCATGATTCCAATGGAGAAGGCCCAGGGGCCCATCCTCTTTATTGCTGGTCAGGATGATCATAACTGGAGGAGTGAGTTATATACCCAAAAAGCTTCTGAACGGTTACAGGCCCATGGAAAGGAAAAACCCCAGATCATTTCTTACCCTGGGGCTGGGCATTATATTGAGCCTCCTTATTTCCCCTTCTGCCCAGCTTCTGTGCACAAACTACTGGACCAACGTGTGATCTGGGGTGGGGAGCCCAGGGCTCATTCTAAGGCCCAGATAGATGCTTGGGAGCAAATTCTAACCTTCTTCGGCAAACACCTTGGAGGTACTCAGAAACGAGCTTGCTCCAAATTGTAATGCTTTGGTCTTATTGACACAGGCGATTTAAGGTGTTAATAATGTCAATCAACTATTCTCTGGATAACATTAAATTCATGTCATTCATATTAGTGATATATTTTATTATTTTTTTTTTTATAGAGGCATGTTTTATTTATTTGGTTGGTTGTTTGTTTTGTTTATAAAAGCACTGGGTACAGTCAGAGGCGCGGGAGGGTGAGAGAATTCACCAGAGCCAGAGCGGGGAGCAGAGCAGGCAGAAGGACCGAAGTACACTGCTGAGGGGAGCAGCGGGCGGCAGGAGAGGTCTGCGCGCCATGTGGGACCCTCCTCCGGTGGCCGGGGAGCAGCTGGGGATCGAACCGGCGCCGCAGAGGCCGCGGGCAGCTTCGCAACCCAGCGCTCAACCGCTGCACCACCGGGGAGGCCCATTAGTGATATATTTTAGATAACTCTTTTGAATAAGTTATTTTCATTAATTTTACTCACAACACATACCTATTGTAAAAGATCAATTAGAGGTATACAACACCAAAAAGTAAAAAGCACCTCTAATGTTAAAATTTGTGTTTTCATCTTGATTTTTTTTACTTAACACTTTGAGATATAGAGAAATTCAAAGTTGAACAAATACTGGGTTACTTTTTCCATCACCAGGAGAAAATGAGCATTTAGTGTTTACACCTGGCTCAACTAGCAGTGACAGAATTTTCATTGACCAAAAATGTACAGAGAGGTGTTGATATAAGGAAAGCCAACTGACCTTTTCCTCATGTATATCAGAGAAGAATCCTTTTCTTGGAAGAGTAGGAGTAAAGAAGTTAAATCTAAACTGTGCTCTGAGGGTGACTATGCCCTGTTTTCCTTCTTGCTTCCTGGCTTAAGAATAGACTTTGGAAAATCAAGGCATGTCAATTTTAGATTTCAACATTCACATTTCAACATCAGGCCTACACAACATTGTGTAAGTGTATTTGAAGAGATAATGACTGAGAATTTTCCAAAACTGACAAAGATATGAAGCTGCACATTCAAGAAGCACTATGTTTTAGACAGCTTGGGCTGATAATAACAAAATACTACGCTTGGGTGGCTCAAGCATCAGATAGTTCTCACAGCTCTAGAGGCTGGGAAGCTCATGATCAAGGTTCCCAGTGAGGTCCTCTTCCTGGCTTAGAGAGAGCTATCTCCTTCCTATGTTTTCAGATAGTGTAAAAAGGGAACTCTGGCTTCTCTTCCATTTTTTCATAAGGACTCTAATCCATCATAAGGACTGCATTCTTGTGACCTCATCTAAACCTAATTACCTCCAAATTCTGTCACACTGGAGATTAGGATTTCACTGTATAAATCGGGGGAAAGGGGCTGGGAGAAGGACACAAGCATTCAGTCTACATTTATACAGATATTTATATAAAACACAAATATAAATGTCAAGCTAGAGAAATAAAAAAAAAAATACAGAAAAATTACTTGTGGTAGTTTCATAACATAGCCATGAATTCTTTGACATTTAGCCTACCAAGAGATGGGAGTCCTATGTCCCACCCTGTCTACTCTTCCCTTCCCCTCCAGCCCCCACCCTTCACCAAATTTCCATACTACTTCAATTGGTAGAGCAGAATTGATGCTGTGACTTCAGAGGCTAGGGCAGAAAAGAAGATGAAGATTCCTCCTTGTTTGCTGGGACCACTTGTCTAGAGCCTTTGCCTCTCTGAGGAAGCCCAAAACTTATGGAGAGGGGCCCTCCCTGGTGGTCTAGGGGTTAAGTCTCAGCGCTATCACCACTACTGGTCCTGAGTCCTGAGTTCAATCCCTAGCCAGGGAGCTGACCCACATATGGTGCAGCAGACCTTTCCTGTCTGGCCGCTGCTCCCCTCAGCAGTGTATTTCAGTGGATCCGCCTCTTCTGCTTCCCACTCTGTCTCTGGTGAATCCTCTCACCCCTGCACCTCTAGCCTACAGTCCAATTCTTCTATGCATAAATATATAAATAAATCTTAAAAAAAAAAAAAACACAGAGAGACCAAATGTGACAGTTCCAACTGAGCTCAACCTTTGAGTTATCAAAGGTTGTACCAGACAAAACACCTCCAGATGATTCTAGCCCCCAGCTATTTAAATCTTCCCAGCAAAGACTTCAGATACCCTGAGGCAGAGAAGAGTTGTCCCTGTCAAGCCTTGTCTAAATTGTGAATATGTGAGGAAAATAAATTGATTTATGTGACTGATTTACACTGTTTCAGTTACCTATTACTGAGTAACCAATCACCCCAAAACATAGTGGCTTAAAGCAATAACCATTTCTTGTTCTCAAGGGTCTATAAATTGGGCAGGACTCAGAAATGGATTACCGTGGTTCTAAGTATCTTTGGCCGGAGCAATTTCATTGAGGGTTGGGGATCTACTTTTGAAAGGATCACTTACACTTATCACTTACCAGGAGGTTGGTATTTGCTGTCAGTTGGGAACTCAGAGAGGGCTACGGGTTAGGGGGGCTCTCAACTTCTCTCCACATGGGCCTTTTCACTGGCTAATTCTCTGGATCCCAACAGTGAGCATCCCAAGAGAATGAGGCAGACTTGCATGGCATTCTTTTGACCTAGTCTTGGAAGCTGCAGAGCATCTCTCTTGCCAAATTCTTTTGGTCACTGCAGTCCCAAAGGCCCACCCAAGTTCAAGAACACACCTATTGAGGGTGGCAATATCCTGCAAGCACATGTAGAATGGAAAATATTGTAGCCATCTTTGGAAAATACAATCTACATTCTGACCTTAATGATTAACATTCCTTCCACATGTCAAATATTCCCATTGATCTTTTAAGTTCACCCAAAAGTCTCATTGTTCAGACCCAAGTTCCAAGATTGCATCAGCACATCAGGTCCAGGTGCAGATGAGGCACCTCAGGATGTAGAGGGGCAAATTTGTTTAGTCCTTAAGTCACCTTAAAGTCATCCACTAAACAATAGAGATAAAGGAGGAAGGCTACTATGGGCTAAGAGACACAATATTGAAAAGAGCCAATGATTCAAAGGGAATCCAGCTTTCATTATAATATACAACTGAACTTTTGAAAAATCTGTTATATTGTTTACTGGAGTCATAGGATAAGGGCAGAGGATTTTCGCATTGACCGGATTGAATTAGGGAAGAGAGAGTCTCACAGTGAGGACTTTCCTCTGAATGTGACATTCCAAGAGTTAGATGCTCCACTTCTGTATTTCGTGAGATTATGAAGATGACTGTGACCCTAATTATGGGATGCTGGAAAACAACTGCAGTCACAGAAGGAATCAGGAATGATCAAAAAGGTGCCATCCATCTCAAATGATGCACTTTTCACTAAAATGCAAAGAAGTTGGCACTTGGGTTTTCCCAAAGATTTACATCCTACTATTCCAAATTGTCAGAGGCCGAGCTAATGTAGGGCATGAATGGTGATGATGGTGGTGGTGGTGAATAGTCAGAATATCAGCAAATAAGAATGTTTTTTTGTGAGCCAGCATACATTCTATTCATTCAACAGTTGCTTAACCAAACAATCTGGTCATCGTTCACTGATTTAATAAATCATGTTTAAAGAGATGCATTGTTATTGATTTAATAAAATTACAAAATAATAGATGCAGCACCTAAAAGTTAATTTCTCAAACACCCAATAACAGCTGTAGCTAAGGACAAAACTCGTGGCAAGCAGTCAACTTGTTAACTTCTGCAGTTCAAAGTTCAGGGAATTGAGTCAAGAGAGAACTCAGACAGCAAGTAGCTGTTTTGAAAACAATGCCTTCCATTTAACCTAATCTCTGAATGTAGGGAGTCTTCCCCTTAAAGTCTAGGGATGAGACACCCTCAAAGGAAGAGATATGTGGCCCTAATATCCTTTCTCTAAAGACCCATTACAGAGCAGATTCCTTTGGAGAAACTATATACCTGAGTTGAGATGACTTGAACAAGAGAAATATTTAAGAATTTCAGAGGATTCACATTACAGGATCAGAGATAATTCCTAGAAATGTCAGTCAAATTGGAAAGACTAAGTGTTGGAGGAATGGAAAAATCTGAGATGGATAGGTTTTATTATCCTACAAGTTGGACACAGAGGACCAAAGTGATCCTCTATGGTGGTTTCATCACTATCTGAATTTTTTTTTTAAATAATTTGAAGCTTATAAAAATGTTGCAAAATAACACAGGATTTCTTATATCCTCCATCCACTTCCCCTAAGGCTAACTAATACCTTACATAACAATCATACAAAGATCAAAATCAAGAAACTAATGTTGATACAATTATTAACCTTGAGAGTATTATTGAAATTGAGTTATTGGGCCTCCCCTGGTGGCACAGGCGGTTGAGCGCCAGGCTGTGAGGCTGTCTGCAGCCTCTGCAGTGCAGGTTTCATCCCTGCATAAAGTCCCTCTCCTCTCACTTTAATCCCCCAGGCTCCTATACCCATCCTTAGCTCAGGATAAATATTTATCCCATTTACTCTAGAATTTACAGCCATGTAAATTCTCCATAATACATAATTAAATTTAGTCTTTTTCTCCTACGAATCTTTCTGATGCTAATTTGTTTGCTGAGCAGTCCAGTAAGAACCCAAAGAGGTTGGGAATTTTCCTCTGCACCTTGGCAGCTGCTTTTCCCTGATGTGCCTGGAGACATTTCTCTGCTTACTCATAGCAGCCCAGGTATCAAGGAGGGGAGTAGAGACCACCTTTCTCCCCACCTTTCTGAAATCTAAGTAGAGATTACAAGTGTCCAGCTGGTGACTGAAGCAGCTCAGGTGGAATCTCCGTAAACTGAACGTTCTAGATTGAGGATAGACTACACTTTAAACACAGGTATTGAAAATACGCTATAGCAGTTATTTCAGAAGGTGGAATGAGGAAAGCTCACTGAATTCTGAGAACTGGGGCTTAATCAGGTATCTCTGAGTTCAGCTGACAAATATGTATTGAGCTTCCATTTGCTGGGCATCTTCCATGTGTCCCATCCGCCCTATATATCAAGAAACTAATGTTGATACAATTATTAACCTTGATAGCTTTCCCAATCCTGTGACTAGCAGTCTTTGTGCTGAGTTGCACACGGGATTGCCGGCTTACTAATTAACTCTTCTTAAAGTCATCCTTCCATTCAGGCGCTTGTGGATTGATTTGCACTCAGGAGAACTCCGGTTTAAAGAGCGCTTCCAGCTCCAAGTAGTCGGGGAGGGCAACAGTTCTGACTGGCACTGCGTCCTAAGGAGCTGGAGAGCTGCTGGGCCGGGCTTGACCTTGACCTGCCCTGCTGCCTCTCTTCTGCCCGCACTGGGATGGCGACGGTGACGGTGGAGCCCGCGGGCCGCTGCTGCTGGGACCAGCCGGTGCGCATCGCCGTGAGCGGCCTGGCCCCGGGGCAGCCCGTCACGCTGCGCGCGTCCCTGCGCGACGAGAAGGGCGCGCGCTTCCGGGCCCACGCGCGCTACTGCGCCGACGCCCGCGGCCTGCTGGACCTGGCGCGCGCGCCCGCGCTGGGGGGCAGCTTCGCGGGGCTCGAGCCCATGGGGCTCCTCTGGGCCCTGGAGCCCGAGAAGCCTTTGCAGCGGCTGCTGAAGCGGGACGTGGAGACGCCCTTCGCCGTGGAGCTGGAGGTGCTGGACGGCCACGACCCGTGGACTGAGCGGCTCCTGGGCCGGACGGTGCACGAGCGCCACTTCCTGGGGCCCGGGGTGCGGCGGGAGCGGGTGCGCGCGGGCCGGGTGCGCGCCGCTCTCTTCCTGCCGCCAGGTGAGCAACCCTGTCCCAGACTGTTGTGGGGAACCCCATAGAGCCCTGAGACCCCGGTGGCCCCTGGTCTTGCCCGGGAACCACAGGAGTTTAGAACTACCTACCCTCCCTCTTCCTGCCCCTAATCCTCTACTGCTCCCACCCCCCAACCCTAACACACACCCGCACCGTGTAAACTCTAATATCAATCATGGATTATCCGTGGAAGTTTTCCTTTTTTCAGTTGCCCAGGGCTCCCTGGAGGCACTGTCACTCCCCTGGTTGTAAGCTGGAAAGTGCACTCGGTATATACTTAATGCAGATTGACTTTGTGCTAGTCACGGGGCTGTGTGTAAAACTCTGATATTAGGCCATGACTTCTGCCATGTGCAGGTGTGGTTTTTGCCTCCTTTCGCATTAAACTTCCGAGGAGACTTTAACCACAGAGAGAAGCCTTGATCTATGATCATTAAAAAAAAAAAAAAAAAAAAATCCCTGATGCCTCCTCCCCTCAGCCCCAACCCTAAACAGTTTGTTAGTGCTTCTCAACTTGGGGAGAATTTTGCCTCCAGTCCAAGAGACATTTGGCAATATCTGGAGACATTTTGGTTATCACAGCTGAGGGGGGTTTGCTATTGACATCAAGTAGATAGAGCCAGAGATGCTGCTAAACATCCGCAGTGCACAGGACAACTCCTCACACCAAAGAAATACCTTGCTCAAAATGTCTGCAGCGTTTAGGTAGGGAAACCCTAGTCTAGGTATTGATGAAAACAAGGTGCTTTCTAGGTAAAAACAGCCTGGAAATAAGTCCCGGACCCTCTCCCTCCAACTAAACCTGACTAAAACCCCCTACTATAAGGAAATGTTGGTGTTGCCACAGCTCACAGAATCCCTAAACTGAATTCTATGATTATTCTCTAAAATAACAGGCCTTGCTTTATTCTTAGAACTCTCTAGCAATTCACCATGTTAACTGGTGACTACACACTCAACTGTAAATTCCTGGGACTGGAGTTGGGTGTTGTGCATCTCTATAACTTTATATTCCTAGAGTCTTGCACAGAATTTTAGCAGGAGTGCGATACATCACACTCCGTGGTGTAAGAATCTAAAGAATTTCATTTAAAAAAGCAACACAAAACTTTCACCACCCAGTCATGGGAGCCAATATTCCAGTAAAATCAGTCTCAACTATTTCATCATCCACCACTAGTCCATTTAAAAGTTATTGTTTTCTGTCTCAAACAAAGCCTTTTGTAAGTAATGTTGAAGGGTTCTGTCATATAACAAATATGTACTGAAGGACTGTGCTGAACAGTAGAATACGATAACTAGGAAAGTCGTGCATAAGCCTCCCTATACTTACAGCCTAATGGAGGGTACAGGCAATATTTGCACCTTTAATGAGTGTGGTAACTGCTCTGAGGGGGATGTACAGGCCCTGGGTACTGGTGAGAACCCAGTGAGTTAGTTATAAGACACTAACTAGGCATTGGGGAGATCCTGGAGGACTTTGAGGAAGGGAGATCTCAACTTAGATTTGAAGACTAACCAGTCAACAAGGTCCCAAAAAAGTGGAGCAGGGAGGAGAGTGTGTACAGTTGTGCCCCATATCCAAGGGAGTTGGTTAAGGATCAACATGGATAACAAAATTTGAGAATGCTCAGGTTCCTATGTGACGTGTCCATGCATTTAACCCAAACACATCCTCATGTATACTTTAAATCATCTCTAATTACTTATAATACCTATTATAATTGCTATATAAATAGTTGCTACACTGTATTGATTAGGGAAGAAGAAGAAGAAGGAAAACTGTAGTCAGTACAGACACAACCATCATAGACCAACTGTATAGTATGAATTTTCAATCCATGATTGATTGAATTCTTGGCAGCAGACCCCTCAGTTACAAAGGACAAAGTGTATCCATTTTTCAGGAACCAAAGGGAATATGGCACATTTAGGCTGGTGCAAAGGGCATAGGGATGGGAAGTATATTCTAATAATCCCTATAGAGGCAGAGTATTTTCAGCTCTCAAAGCATTCTCAGGTTTCTTTTTTGGAGGAAAACAAGAAAGAAAAATTGGTGGAAATTTTACATCCCATGTTGTTTCTTTCTTTTTTTTAAAAAAAAAAAAGATTTATTTATTTATATAAGAACCGGGGAACAGACCAGATGCGCAGGAGGGTGAGAGGATTCACCAGAGACAGAGCAGGATATAGAAAAGGCAGACTGATGAAATACACTGCTGAGGGGAGCAGCAGGCGAGACAGGAGAGGTCTGCTTTGCCATGTGGGATTCTCGCCGGCCGGCCGGGTTCGAACCCATGTTGCAGAGGCTGCAGACAGCTTCACATTGCGGCGCTCAACTGCCTGCACCACCAGGGAGGGCCCCCATGTTATTTCTAACTTGTTTTATTTATATATGGACATTTTTTGTGAAAAATTCTGGGAAAAATAAGGCATATTGTTCCTTCTCCTTCTCCCCAAAGTTTATTTTAAAAAAAGTTACAAGTCCTTCTTCTACCCAGTCCCACCCCTAACCATCCAAAACATCTCTTCGCTCACTGCCAAAATCTAGAATCTAAGAATGCCTTTTGAGAGGCTAAAGCTCATGGCTTGTGGTGTTTTGCAGGCACAGGATCCTTTCCTGGGATCATCGACCTGTTTGGAAGTGGTGGAGGCCTTTGTGAATACAGGGCCAGCCTCCTGGCCAGACATGGTTTTGTTGTGCTTGCTCTGGCTTATTTCAAATTTGAAGACCTCCCTACAAATTTGTGTTACATGAACCTTGAGTACTTTGAAGAAGCCGTGGACTTCATGCTACAGCACCCAAAGGTAGGTTCTGGTTCTCACCTGAATAAAGAGGAGAGGGGGTAGAATGAAGACAGGGCCTAATCCCAAAGTCCTTCAGCACACCAGGGTCTGGAAAGATGCCCTGAGATACAAATACTCCTTTATTTATTTATTTTTAAAAGATTTATTTATTTATGCACACAAGAACTGGTGTACAGGCCAGAGGTGTGGGGGGTGAGAGGGTTCACCAGAGCAGAGTGGGGAGTAGAACAGGCGGATTGACTGAAATACACTGCTGAGGGGAGCAGCGGTAGAGACAGAAGAGGTCTGCTGTGCCATGTTGGTCACCTCCTTGGCCGGGGATTGAACTCCTGCTGCAGTGGCTGCAGATAGCTTCATAGGTTGCATCTTAACCCTTTGTGCCACCAGGGAGGCTCCCAAATATTCTTTAAAGGTTACTAAGATTATTACTTCCATTGCTACCTATCTCTAACACTTAAAGACTTGACTGTTTAGTGTTCTTTAATTCCTGACCATAATTCAATTTTTTGCTGGGCTAAAGGTTAGTAACCTTGATTTCTAATCCTGCATGTATCACCAAGTGACCTTTTAATCCTAAGTAACAGAATTGCTCTCTGGAGTTCAGTTTTTCTCTCTTATAAGATTACTGTAAATGAGTAGAGGGAAAATTTTGATTTTTTTTTTAAAGATTTACTTTATTTATTTATGCATACAAGAACTGGGGTGTAGGTCAGAGACATGGAGGGTGAGAGGATTCACCAGAGAGAGATTAGGGAGCAGAACAGGCAGATCTACTGAAATACACCACTGAAGAGTGCAGCGGGCAAGACAGAGAGATCCAGTGCTCCATGTGGGTCAGCTCCCTGTCCAGGGATCGAACTTTTGCTACAGGGGCTGGTGATAACTTGGTAGAGCTGAGACTTTACCCCCTGTGCCACCAGGGAGCCCCCCAAAAGTTTGATTTTAAAAAGACTTTTTTTTTTTTTTTTTTAGATAACTGGTGACATTTGAATGGTGACAGTATATTTGATGATATTAAGGAATCATTAATTTTGTTAGGTGTGACAATGGTATTATGCTTTTCTAAGGAAAGTTCCTATTTGAGACTAGACAAAATTAATTAAAACATTTTGGTATGATTACAAATGGAATACAGATACTTTGCTACTATTTAGACTTAAAGAGACCCAAATATTCTAATGGTAAATAATAAGATATTTAGCAGGTCTGTAAAATGGTCTATTAGAATTCAGGGAATGGTCACTTAGCAGAGCTGCTAAAATCTAGATGATATTCAACTGTGATGATTTGTTATCTATGGGAGATGAGGCTCTGGGAAAAAGAAGAGATCAATATGTTTTATCAGTTCTGCCATTAATCTTAGGAAAAAGAGGCTTCTGCCTTGGATCACTGGCTTTAGATGGCCAAATTCTAACCTTCCTTGGAGGCATCCCTCTCCACAGAATAAGCAGCCTTAGGGACTATAAGAGTGTGTCCACCTGGTACCATGATGCCTTGCCCCCATGCCCTTGGTGTCTGGAATCCCATAATTCTCTGCTGAAGAATACTGACCCTGCTTCCAGGTCCTGTGCCTCTCTGTTGGTCCATCAGTGTGAATACACTCAGGCTTTAAATGTGTAATGAGGTGTGTCTATATGTGTGTGAGAGGCCCCTCAATGTGCTTGATTGAGCCAGGGATGGGAGGAGAAGGACATTGGGTTAGGGACCGGGCACTAGACAGGGGCTGAAACATTATCATACACAAGCTTCCATGCCACATTATCATACACAACTCTAAGGTGTTCTCAAATTTAAAATTTTGAGCCCGACCCTATAAATTGTTACTGAGGTATGTTTATCAAAGTAGCATAAAAGAATACATTTTATTTTACATTTTATTCATTTCATTTATAACTTAAATATTTAGTATAGGGTATATGGGCTTTTGTGTGTTCTCTTGTCCCAGTCTCTGTAAATTTTTTTTCAAAGATTGATTTATTTATGCATAACCTGGGGTTAAGGCCAGAGTTGCAGGGAATGAGAGGATTCACCAGAGACAGAGTGGGGAGCAAAATAGGCAGATCTACTGACATACACTGTTGAGGGGAGCGGTGGGCCAGGCGGGAGAGGTCTGCTGTGCCACATGTGGGTCTGCTCCCTGGCCAGGATCGAGCTCAGGCCACAGCAGCAATGATAGCTTGATAGCGCTGAGACTTAACCCCTATGCCACCAGGGATGTCCCCTATAAATGTTATAGAAGTTCTTTGTACTAGGAAATCCATTGATTCACTTATTGAACTATGTATTGTTGTATAAAGAAAGCAAATAACATTTGAGAAAGCTTCCTAAAGAATGTAAAAATCACAGTTGACAGTTCCATGTATGAATTCTAGTCTTATTCTCTCTCTTTCTCTCCACTAGGTGAAAGGCCCCAGCATTGGGCTTCTTGGTTTCTCCAAAGGAGGTGATCTGTGTCTCTCAATGGCCTCTTTCTTGAAAGGCATCTCAGCTACCATACTTATCAATGCCTGTGTGGCCAACACAATAGTGCCGCTGCAATACAAGGATGTGATTATTCCTAGTCTTGGCTATGACTCAGAGAAACTTAAAATCACTGAGTCAGGCCATTTAAGTTTTATAGATACTTGGGACAATCCCCTGGAGGAACCCAACACCCAAAGTATTATTCCATTGGAAAAGGCCCAGGGGCCCTTCCTGTTTATCGTAAGCATGGATGATCATAACTGGAAGAGTGAATTCTATGCTCAGATAGCCTCTGAACGGTTACAAGCACATGGGAAAAACAGACCCCAGATAATCCGCTACTCAGGAACTGGTCATTGTATTGACCCACCTTATTTTCCTCCTTCTACAGCCTCTGTGCATGCAGTGTTGAACCAAGCAGTGTTCTACGGGGGTGAGCCAATGGCTCACACAAGGGCACAGGTAGATGCCTGGCAGGAAATTCAAACTTTCTTCCATGAACATCTCAATGATAAAAAGTCTGTTAAGCCTAGCAAACTATAACATTGTACTTACAGGCCAGATATATTAATAAAATTCAGATTCATATCCATATTGATTTTCCAGAGCACTTTAAAAAAGTTTTTTTTAACAAAGCAAATCTTGGCTTCTTTCTCAGATCTTACTGGGTTCTCAGCCTTTTTAACACTCCCCTCTTCACCATTGGGTGCATTCTTTTCTCCCCTGAACTTTACCCAATCTGTAGTGTTAACCCTGGTCTCTAGGACCAGTCCTTTTTTTTTTTTAAAGATTTTTTTTTTTTATGTATGCATACAAGAACTGGGGTTCAGGCCAGAGGTGTGGTGGTTGAGCGGATTCACCAGAGACAGAGTGGGGAGCAGAACGGGCAAATTGACTGAAGTACACTGCTGAGGCAGCAGTGGGCAAGACAGGAAAGGTCTTCTGAGCCATGTGGGTTGCTCCCAGGCAGGCCAGAGATCAACCTTGTGCTGCAGAGGCTGGGGATAGCTTCACAGTGCTGTGCTTAACCCCTTGCACCACCAGGGAGGCACTGTAGGGTCAGTCTTAAAGAGAAGAGATATGGAAAATAAGGAAAGAAGAAATATGGGGAATAAGGAAAAAAATGTTTGCCTCACTCTCAATTGCTGGCCTTTCTTCAGCCTTGTGTTCTTATTCTGAGAGACTGAACTAAATTGCTGAGTCCCATTTCTCCTTTGCACCCTAACCGGCCATGTCTGAGCCTTGAAAACTTGCCCACTCAGATTCCTTAAGAAATAGACTCTTTCTTCCTGCTGGCACACATTCAGCAAGACTTGTCTCTGAACCCCACTCTGAAGACTGGGGGCATGGTACTTGTCAATATACTTCCTCTATGTTTACTGTCTATTCCGAATTCCCACTATCTGTATAGCACTTGCCTGTCTAGAGGAATGCCTTAATTCCAACAGATTTGGGGACTCTACATTTTGGGTTCCATTAATCTGTAGATGTTACATCATATCTGCCAAATCAGACTTCCTCCTGGCACCATCTGTTCCAGTTGCCTTCCTACCTGGAGGAACTGTGACTGGTCCCTGACCCCACGGCATTGTACTAGGCACTATCTAGAATTCTAGAAGACCAGAGCACAGGGTCTTCCCTAAGTATCAGAAGGTTTTTCTGAGAGCTCAGGCATATCACTTGATATTTGATCTACACTAATGAAGAGATGGGTTTCTTCATTGGTAACTTAATTGAACTGATGGTTAAAAATATGTTGATCACAGTTATTCACAGCATAGTATGATTTTCTATGATCTACTTTAACTCACTCCTAGGTGGTCCTACTATTTTAGAGATGCCTTTGGGATGGGAGATCACAGGAAGAAATTACAAGGAAAGTGCTGGGTGAGTGAGAAAAATGAGAGTGAAAAGGTAGCACCAGACTAAGCATGAGGATGATGACTCCACAACTCCAATACTAAAAGCACTAGGCTGTAACAGCTCGATACCTCCATTTCTCCCTGACTGATAAAGTAACCTATTAGTGCTCTGCACTGACTAAAAATATTTGGTCAGAGTTGACTATTTGTGGCCGTCTGTCTCTAAGATTTTGTTTTAAGAATGATTTCAGGGCCTCCCTGGTGGGGAGGTACCCACAGCCACCACAGCACCAGTTTGATCCCCGGCCAGGGAGCAACCCACATGGCACAGCAGACCTCCCCTGACTTGCCCGCTGCTCCCCTCAGCAGTGTATTTCAGTCAGTCCACCTGTTCTGTTCCCCACTCTGCCTCTGGTGAATCCTCTCACCTCCCACACCTCTGGCCTATACTCTAGTTCTTGTATGCATAAATAAATAAATCTTTTTAAAAAAAAGAATGATTTCAGATTGTTACAAAGCTATCTAAAATAAGGTAAAAACACTGTGAATTTGCAGGGAAACTGCAAAAGGGTATCCATAAAATGGAGCCAGAAATTATGCTAAATAGAATAGTGTTTATTATAAAGTCTTATACACTTATCTTGATTGGGCTAGTCCTTCAGTCATGTTTTCTAGACTTTTATATAAAAAAGAAAATGTGGGCCTCCCTGGTGGCGCAAGGGGTTAAGTTGCAGCACTGTGAAGCTATCTGCGGCCACTGCAGCATGAGTTAGATCCCTGGCCAGGGAGGTGATGCTCATGGTGTAGCAGACCTCTCCTGTCTTGCCCGCTGCTCCCTTCGGCAATGTATTTCAGTGGCTCTGCCTATTCTATTCTCCACAAGAAATGACCTACACCCCAGTTCTTGTATGTATAAATAAATAAATCTTTAAAAAAAAATCAGGAAACTAACGTTGATAAAATTACTCACCTTGAGAGTATTATAGAAATTGAGTTATTGCTATTTTGGAGAAAGGGCTTAGTCACATGTACAGTATACAGACTGCTAAAAATGGAAACATGGTGCTCTTATCCCACCAGAACTGTGTAAATATGAAATAGTACCAAGCCCAGGATCATGAGTGAAATCACAGCCATGATACTGAAGCAACTGGTTCTGCAGTGTGGGCACAAACCAATGAGCATGGATGAACACCTCACTCTCCCCACCTCCAGCCTTTCCCCTTGCACTCTCAGTTAGGGTATTGGAAAAATACATGAATCTTAGCTATAAATTGAGGATTATAGGAAACCAAAAATGAACATGGGTTAACCATGACTCACATTGTTTCCCTATAGAAAGTTCTTTCTAAATCACCTCCAATTAGTCTTTTAATTGCTCCTATTAGAATGTTGTTTTCAATTCCTACACATTTTAGACTTTGACAGCACTTGGCTCTCACTTAACAGTCAGCGAATTACCTTTCAGTTTTGTCTTTAAGATAGTTCGAATATCTAGCATCTGTCATAATCTATTAAGGCGGGATTGAAAGAGGTGTCCTAAACCCTAATTGAGATAGTGAAATTACTCAATTATAGCATACTGACCAGAAGTAATTGCTTGTGAAGCTCAACCTTTCTATGTTGAATTTATAACTGAAAGACAGTAGTTTATTAAGCATGGAAGAGTTCAGGGGGTCTCTCAGAGAGATATCTTTCTGGAAGTGTAATTACCTCTGATAACCAGAAAAGTTCTACCTTAGATGAGGCAAAGGTTTTTGTCCACCCATGAAGTCCCCACACCTAAAATAGAGACACACAGATTAATCTGTATGTTCAATACTGAGGATAGCTGTCTTCTATCTGTATACTATGCTACAGCCCCTTTATCTAGTCACTAGGCAAGCACTGAAATTTATAAGCCACTCACTTCTCATGAGAGCAAACTGTGTAATAAATACACCAGTGGATTCTTTTGCAGGGAGCCCCTGGCAGCTGGCCTGTACAGTATCTTCTTCTTCCATGGAGTACTAAGTCCAGAATTTCCCAGGGAAGGGCATTTTTGAATGACCTTGCCCAGGTCTCCTTTTAGTGGTGTAGGATCAGCTTCCAAAAAAAATATTTAGGTAGGCTTTTCCCAAGATGTCCAGAGTAGGCTTTTTCCAATATGTGTCATCTAAACGCATGGAACTAAGATCAATAGAAGTCCTGTGGGCCTTAGAAGAAACTATTACCATAACCTTAAAGAATGAAGACAAGTCAGATTTAGGGTCATCTCCAGAGACCACCTTTCATTATCTAAGAAACCTATCTTGAAGCAGGGCAAATATCTAGAGGCAAGGTTTTGTCCTGTGAAGTCATCTTTCCCTGGTCATGTAAAGTACCTCTCAATCTCTACTTTATTTTTAAAGATTTATTTATTTAAGCATACAAGAACTGAGGTACAGGCTAGAGGTGGGGGGAGGTGAGAGGATTCAGCAGAGACAGAATGGGGAGCAGAACAGGCAGACTGACTGAAATACACAGCTGAGGGGAGCAGCCAGTGAGACAGGAGAGGTCTGCTGGGCCATGTGTGTCACCTCCCTGGCTGGGGATCAAACTCTTGCAGTAATGGCTGGGGATTGCTTCATAGTGCTGAAGCTTAACCCCCTGTGCCACCAGGGAGGTCCCAATGTCTCTTTAATCCCTGAGACCCCTATGCCAATCCTTAGCTCAGCATAAATCTTCTTTATCCCATTTACTCTAGAATTTACAGCCATGTAAATTCTCCATAATACATAATTAAATTTAGTCTTTTTCTCCTACGAATCTTTCTGATGTTAATTTGTTTGTTGAGCAGTCCAGTAAGAACCCAAAGAGGTTGGGAAATTTCCTCTGCACCTTGGCAGCTGCTTTTCCCTGATGTGCCTGGAGACATTTCTCTGCTTACTCATAGCAGCCCAGGTATCAGGGAGGGGAATAGAGAAACCACCTTTCTCCCCACCTTTCTGAAATCTAAGTAGAGATTACAAGTGTCCAGCTGGTGACTGAAGCAGCTCAGGTGGAATCTCCGTAAACTGAACGTTCTAGATTGAGGATAGACTACAACACTTTAAACACAGGTATTGAAAATACGCTATAGCAGTTATTTCAGAAGGTGGAATGAGGAAAGCTCACTGAATTCTGAGAACTGGGGCCTAATCAGGTATCTCTGAGTTCAGCTGACAAATACGTATTGAGCTTCCATTTGCTGGGCATCTTCCATGTGTCCCATCCGCCCTATAGCTTTCCCAATCCTGTGACTAACAGTCTTTGTGCTGAGTTGCACACGGGATTGCCGGCTTACTAATTAACTCTTCTTAAAGTCATCCTTCCATTCAGGCGCTTGTGGATTGATTTGCACTCAGGAGAACTCCGGTTTAAAGAGCGCTTCCAGCTCCAAGTAGTCGGGGAGGGCAACAGTTCTGACTGGCACTGCGTCCTAAGGAGCTGGAGAGCTGCTGGGCCGGGCTTGACCTTGACCTGCCCTGCTGCCTCTCTTCTGCCCGCACTGGGATGGCGACGGTGACGGTGGAGCCCGCGGGCCGCTGCTGCTGGGACCAGCCGGTGCGCATCGCCGTGAGCGGCCTGGCCCCGGGGCAGCCCGTCACGCTGCGCGCGTCCCTGCGCGACGAGAAGGGCGCGCGCTTCCGGGCCCACGCGCGCTACTGCGCCGACGCCCGCGGCCTGCTGGACCTGGCGCGCGCGCCCGCGCTGGGGGCAGCTTCGCGGGGCTCGAGCCCATGGGGCTCCTCTGGGCCCTGGAGCCCGAGAAGCCTTTGCAGCGGCTGCTGAAGCGGGACGTGGAGACGCCCTTCGCCGTGGAGCTGGAGGTGCTGGACGGCCACGACCCGTGGACTGAGCGGCTCCTGGGCCGGACGGTGCACGAGCGCCACTTCCTGGGGCCCGGGGTGCGGCGGGAGCGGGTGCGCGCGGGCCGGGTGCGCGCCGCTCTCTTCCTGCCGCCAGGTGAGCAACCCTGTCCCAGACTGTTGTGGGGAACCCCATAGAGCCCTGAGACCCCGGTGGCCCCTGGTCTTGCCCGGGAACTACAGGAGTTTAGAACTACCTACCCTCCCTCTTCCTGCCCCTAATCCTCTACTGCTCCCACCCCCCAACCCTAACACACACCCGCACCGTGTAAACTCTAATATCAATCATGGATTATCCGTGGAAGTTTTCCTTTTTTCAGTTGCCCAGGGCTCCCTGGAGGCACTGTCACTCCCCTGGATGTACTCTGTAAATTGTAGACTACCACAGGTAGACTCTGTGGGACCCACCGGGATGTGCATCAGACTCTGATAGTAGGACCTGACTTCTGCCCAAGCGCAAGAGTGATTTTAGGTACCTTTCGCATTAAACTTCCGGGGAGACTTTATCCACAGGGGGAAGTCTTCCTCTATGATCATTAAAAAAAAAAAAATCCCTGATACCTCCTCCCCTCATCCCCAACCCTAGACAGTTAGTTAGTGTTTCTCAACTTGGGGAGAATTTTGCCTCCAATCCAGGGGACATTTGGCAATATCTGGAGACACTTTGGTTATCACAGCTGAGAGAGGGGTTGTTATTCACATCGAGTAGGTAGAGACCAGAGATGCTGCTAAACATCCTCAGTGCACAGGACACGTCCTCACATCAAAGAAATACCTTGCTCAAAATGTCTGCAGCATTAGGTAGTAAAACCCTAGTCTAAATATTGATGAGGGGCCTCCCCTGGTGCAGCGGTTGAGTGCTGGGCTGCGAGGTTGCCCGCTGCCTCTGCAGTGCAGGTTAGTTCCTCGCCCCGGGCGAGTGTCCCACAAAAATAAATAAATAAATAAACAAACAAACAAATAAATAAATAAATATTGATGAAAACAAGGTGCTTGCTAAGTAAAAGCAGCTTGGAAATAAGACCTGACCCTTTCCTTCCAACTAAATACCTGACTAAAACCCCCTATATAGAGAAATGTTTGTGTTGCCATAGCTCACAGAATCCCTAACTGAATTCTGTGATTATTCTCCAAAATAACAGTCCTTACTTTATTCTTAGAACTCTCCAGCAATTCACCGTGTTAACTGGTGACTATACACTCAACTGTAAATTCCTCGGACTGGAGTTTGTGTTATTCATCTCTATAGCTTTATATTCCTAGAGTCTTGTACAGGATTTTAGTAGGAGTGCAATACATCACACTCCATGGTATAAGAATCTAAAGAATTTCATTTAAAAACGCAGTACAAAACTTTCACCACCCAGTCATTGGAGCTAATATTCTGGTAAAGTCAGTCTTAACTATTTCATGGTTTCTACCATCAGCCCATTTAAAATTTATTGTTTTCTGTCTCAAAGCCTTTTGTAAATTATGTTGAAGGGTTCTGTCATATCACAAATATGTATTAATGGACTGTGCATAGTAGGATACAATAACTGGGAAAGTTGTGCATAAGCCTCACGTATTTACAGCCTAAGAGAGGACACAGGCAACAATATTTGCACCTTTAATAAGTGTGGTAAGTGCTCTGAGGGAGAAGTACAGACCCAGCATACTGATGAACGTGTAAGACACTAAGTAGGCATTGGGAATATCCTGGAGGACTTTGAGGAAGAGTGATCTAAACTTAGATTTGAAGACTAACCAGTCAACCAGGTCCAAAAAGGTGGAGCAGGGAGGAAAGTGTGTACAGTTGCACCCCATATCCAAGGGAGTTGGTTAAGGATCAACATGGACACCAAAATTTGAGAATGCACAGGTTCCTTATGTGACATGTCCATGCATTTAACACACCCATGCATTTAACCTACACACATCCTCTTGTATACTTTAAATCATCTCTAATTACTTATAATACCTATTATAAGTTACATAAATAGTTGTTACATAGTATTGATTAGGGAAGAAGAAGGAAAAAAAACACACCTGAACATAGTCAGTACAGACACAAACATCATAGACCAACTATATAGTACATATTTTCAATCCGTGATTGATTGAGTTCTCGCTGAAGATCCCTCAGATACAGAAGAACAACTGTTTCCATTTTCGGGGACCAAAGGAAATATGACACATTTAGGGATGGCATTCTTAAAGGCTGATGCAGAGGGTGTAGGAGATGCAAAGTATTTTCTAATAATCCCTATATAAGCAGACTACTTTCAGCTTTCAAAGCATTCTCAGATTTTTTTTTATTTTTTTTTTTGAGGAAAACAAGAAAGAAGATTTGGTGGAAATTGTATATCTCATATGTAATTTCAAATTTTTTTAAATGTATATTTGGTTATTTTGGGGGAAAAAATAAGGCATATTTGTTCTCTCTCCTTTCTTCCCAAAGCTTGTTAAAAAAAATAAATAAAACAAGTACTTCTATCCACTCCCACCCTTTACATCAAAAACATCTCTTTGCTCACCGCCAACAATCTGAAACTCAAGAATGCCTTTTGAGAGTCTAAAGCTCATGGCTTGTGGTGTTTTGCAGGCACAGGACCCTTTCCTGGGATCATTGATCTGTTTGGAAGTAGTGGAGGCCTTTGTGAATACAGGGCCAGCCTCCTGGCCAGACATGGTTTTGTTGTGCTTGCCCTGGCTTATTTCAGATTTGAAGATCTCCCTAAAAATTTGAGTGATATTCACCTGGAGTACTTTGAAGAAGCAGTGGACTTCATGCTACAGCACCCAAAGGTAGGTTCTGGTGCTCACCCAGATATAGAGGAGAGGGGGTAGAATGAAGACAGGGCCGAATCCCAAAGTCCTCCAGTACACCAAGGTCTGGAAATATGCCCTGAGATACAAATACTCCTTTAAACGTTACTAGGATTGGGCCTCCCCTGTGGCGCAGCGGGTTGAGCGCAGCACTGTGAAGCTGTCCGCAGCCTCTGCAGTGCGGATTCCATTCCAGCCGGCCAGGGAGAAACCCACATGGCGTGGCAGACTGCTCCTGTCTCGCCCGCTGCTCCCCTCAGCAGTGTATTTCGGTCCATCTGCCTGTTCTGCTCCCTGCTCTGTCTCTGGTGAATCTTCTCACCCTCCTATGCCTCTGGCCTGTACCCCAGTTCTTGTATAAAAATAAATAAATCTTTAAAAAAAAAAAAGGTTACTAAGATTATTATTTCCACTTCTATGTCTCTCTCTCTAATACCTTAAGACTTGACTATTTGGTTTTCTTTAATTCCTGACCATAATTCAACTTTCAGCTGGACTAAAAGTTATTAATCTTGAGTTCTGGTTCTGCATGTACTACCAAGTGACCTTATAATCCTGAGTAAGGGAATTGTCCTCTCTGGGGTTCAGTTTTTCTTACTTATAAGATTAATGTAAATGTGTAGAGGGAAAACTGATTTTTAAATAGTGGCATTTGAACAGGTACAGTGCAGTTGATGACATTAAGGAATCAATTTTGTTAGGTGTGACAATGGTATTATGTTTTATAGAGAGAATTCCTATTTAAGACTGGAAAAAATTACATTTTGATATGATTATGAATGGTATATAGATTCTTTGCTACTGTTTAGACGTAAAGAGACTCAAATTTTCTAATGGTAAAGAATAGATATTTAGCATACCTGTAAAATGGTCTCACTGTTAGAATTCAGGGAATGGTCACTTAGCAGAGCTGCTAAAATTCAGATGATATTCAACTGTGATTTGTTATCTAGGGGTGATGAGGCTCTGGGAAAAAGAAGAGAGATCAATATATATTATCAGTTTTGCCCTTAATCTTGGGAAAAAGAGGCTTCTGTCTTGGATCTCTGGCTTCAGATGACCAAATTCTGACCTTCCTTGGTGGCATCCCTGTTCACTGGATAAGGAGTCTCAGGGTCCAAAAGAGTGTGTCCACCTGGTACCACATGCCCTGCTCCCAGGCCCTTGGCATCTGGAATCCCAGAATTCTCTGATGAAGAGTACTGATCCTGCTTCCAGGTCCTATGCCTCTTTGTGGGTCCATCAGTGTGAATACACTCAGACTTTAAACATGTAATCTGGGATGTCCACATATGTATAAGAGGTCCCTCAATGTGCTTGACTGAGCCAGGGATGGGAGGAGAAGGACAGCGGGATAAGGATTAGGCACTAGACAGGGACTGACTCTCCCCCATGCCACATTGTAGTACATAACTCTAAGGAGTTTTCAAATTTAAAATCATGAACCTGATGCTATAAATTGTTATGGAGGTATGTTTATCAAAGTAGGATAAAAATATTTTATTTAACTAGTTTTTCATTTGATTTATAACTTTTAAATATTTAGGTATAGGGTATATGGGCTTCGGTGTATACTCTTTTTTTTTTAAAAAAGATTTATTTATTTTTATACAAGATCTGGGGTATAGGCCAGAGGCGTGGGAGGGTGAGAAGATTCACCAGAGACAGAGCTGGGAGCACAACAAGCAGATGGACCGAAATACACTGCTGAGGGGAGCAGTGGGCGAGACAGGAGAGGTCTGCTGAGCCATAAGGGTATTTCCCTGGCTGGCCAGGAATCAAATCCACACTGTAGAGGCTGCAGACAGCTTCACAGTGCTGCACTCAACCCGCTGCGCCACTGGGGAGGCCGGGTGTATACTCTTGATCCATTCCCTATAAATGTTTATGGAAGGTCTTTGTACTAGGAAATCAATTGATTTGCTTATTAAACTTTGTGGATTGTTGTATAAAGAAAGCAAATAACATTTGAGAAAGCTTCCTAAAGAATGTAAAAATCATTGACATTTCCATGTATGAATTTTAGTGTTATTCTCTCTCTTTCTCTCCACCAGGTGAAAGGCCCCAGCATTGGGCTTCTTGGCTTCTCCAAAGGAGGTGATCTGTGTCTCTCAATGGCCTCTTTCTTGAAAGGCATCTCAGCTACTATACTTATCAATGCCTGTGTGGCCAACTCAATGGTGCCTCTGCATTACAAGGACATGATTATTCCTAGTCTTTCCTGTAAGTCAGACAAATATAAAATAACTGAGACAGGCCTTTTTGATTTTATGGATACTTGGGACAATCCCCTGGAGGAACCCAACACCCAAAGTATTATTCCATTGGAAAAGGCCCAGGGGCCCTTCCTGTTTATTGTGGGTGTGGATGATCGTAGCTGGAATAGTGAATTCTATGCTCAGATAGCCTCTGAACGGTTACAAGCACATGGGAAAAACAGACCTCAGATAATCTGCTACTCAGGAACTGGTCATTGTATTGACCCACCTTATTTTCCTCCTTCTACAGCCTCTGTGCATGCAGTGTTGAACCAAGCAGTGTTCTACGGGGGTGAGCCAAGGGCTCACACAAGGGCACAGGTAGATGCCTGGCAGGAAATTCAAACTTTCTTCCATAAACATCTCAATGATAAAAAGTCTGTTAAGCCTAGCAAACTATAACATTGTACTTACAGGCCAGATATATTAATAAAATTCAGATATATTAATAAAATTCAGATTCATATACATACTTGGGTTTCTAGAGCACCTAAAAAACTTTTTTTAACAGAGCAACCATCTCGGCTTCTTTGTCAGATCCTACTGGGTTCTCAGCCTTTTTAACACTCCCCTCTTCATTGGGTGCACTCCTTTCTCCCCTGAACTTTACCGTATCTGTAGTGTCTAAAGTATTAACCCTAGTCTATTGGACCAGTCTTTTTTTTTTAAGATTTTTTTTAAATTTATGCATACAAGAACAGGGGTACAGGCCAGAGGTGTGGGTTGGGGGTGGTGGTGAGTGGATTCACCAGAGACAGAGTGGGGAACAGAACAGGCAGACTGCTGCACCTCCCCCTGCAGTGACCATTAGGGCTAACCGTCCCTAGGTCCGGCTGGGCAACCAGCGCGCAAGGGGAGAACAGCATAACACCCTGAAGCAGAGGAAGCATAGCGGAAGTTCCCTGAAAAAACAGAAGCTTATCAAAAGATAACGACCACCAGGAACCACTACAAGAATGCTAAAAATCTTATCCGGTCTTTCTAGAACTACAAACTTTAATCCCTTATTTGTCTTTCTAAACTTCCTTCTTTCTTCTATAAAAGTCATTGCTTGTTATGTAGATCACCTCCCTGATGGTGATAGACTGAGCCCATGAGCAAGCTGATTTCATTGATATTCATTGTCCCTGTGCCTTTGGAAAACATATATATATTGGTCACAAACTCAAAGAAAATTACACTCAGATTTTCACTCTTGAAGTGTGTCTGTTTGTCATTTCTTTCACCGACGCCCTGACCACCCTGCACTCTTCTCTCAACCCTGAGGTGGCCTCATCGTCTACTGCTGTGCTGGTACACTGCTGAGGGGAGCAGCAGGCGAGACAGGAGAAATCTGCTGTGCCTTGTGGGTTAGCTACCTGGCCGGCCACAGATTGAACTCCTGCGGTACTGCAGTGGCTGCAGATAGCTTCATAGTGCTATGACTTAACCCCTTGTGCCACCAGGGAGGCCTGTAGGGCCAGTCTTAAAGGGAAGAAACATGGAAAAGAAGGAAAGAAGAAATATGGGAAATAAGGGAAAAAATATTTGCCCAACTCTCAATTGCTGGCTTATCTTCAGCCTTGTGTTCTTATTCTGAGAGAATGAACTATACTGTTTTGGGTTTTTTAAAAAGATTTATTTATTTATGCATACAAGAACTGGAGTACAGGCCAGAGGTGTGTGTGTGGGGGTGTTACAGAATAGGCAGACTAACTGAAATACACTGCTGTGGGGAGCAGCAGGTGAGGCAGGAGAGGTCTGCTGTGCCATGTGGGTTGCTCCCTGGCTGGCCAGGAATCAAACTTGTGCTGCAGAGGCTTCAGACAGCTTCATAGTGCTGTGCTTAACCCCTTGTGCCACTAGGGAGGCCCTGAACTATATTGTTGAGTTCCATTTCTCCTTTGCACCCTAACTGGCAGGCTCTGCAGTGCAGGTTCCATTCCTGGCGGGCAGGGGAGAGACCCACATGGCGTGTCAGACCTCTCCTGCCTCCTTCGAGTCTGCCTGTTCTGCTCCCTGCTCTGTCTCTGGTGAATCTCTCACCCTCCCATGCCTCTGACCTGTACCCCAGTTCTTGTATAAGTAAATAAATCTTTAAAAAAAAAATAGACTCTGCTTTCTTCCTGCTGGCACATTCAGCGTATACATAGAGATAGGTGTTTAATGAAAAAATATGGTTTTATGTTTTGAATTTAATGCCTTTTCTTTTCTCCACATTTTAAATATTTTCTACACATTTAAAATATTTAAAATATTTAAATATTCCCCACATTTAAATATTAAAACAGGATTATATATAATTTGTACAATGTATCCCTCTGTAGTGCTGTCTGGTCTGATACGTTTAAACTTTGACCTTGGCAATGTTTCTTAATCCGGAGCAAAAATAATTTCAGGGAAGGAAAGGAATTTGGCAGGAACCTAGTACACTTGAGCTCCTTCAATCAGGTTTAGGGAACTATTAATATATCCCCTGGTGGCCTGAGATGGATTTTAGAGAAGGCAACCGGCCAGCATTTTTCGTCTGAAATCATTAAGTTCTCTTTCCCCTGAAGTCGAGGAGAAAGCTGGAGGGGTGGGGAGCCCCTGCCTCTTTCAGGTCGTCCCTCCGTTGGAGCGCCACAGCATGGCTGACCCCGGGCCCTCCCAAGTCGCCCCTTCTGGCTGCCCCTAGCTGAGCGGCGCGGCTGGGCTGGAGCCAGGTCCTCGCGCCCGCCAGCCACGCCCCTCGGGCCCTCCCGGTCCCGCCCCGGCCCGCCCCGCGGGGCTGCGTCCCCGAGCCTGACCCTGCGTCCCGAGGGCCCTGGGCTGCGTGGTTTTAGCTGGGGTCAAAGTCGCAAAGTTCCCGGAGCCATGTGGGGGCCGGCGCGGGCCGGCTTCCGAGCCCCTGGGAAGCCCCTGCAGCTCCGGAGGTCGTTGCTCACATCAGCACTTTTCTCCCAAAAGACCGCGACCCTGACCGTCACGCCCAAGACTGGGCTGGCCGACGAGGTCCTGGATATTCAAGTGGAAGGTTTAGGCCCCAGAGAGCGGGTGACCCTGCGGGCATCGGCTGCGAGCCACCGCGGCCGCCACTTCCACTCGCTCGCCCACTATGAGGCGGACGTCCGCGGGGGGCTGCACCTGGCCAGGGACCCCGCTCTGGGCGGTGACTTCACCGGCGTGGAGCCTATGGGGCTGCTGTGGAGTCTCACGCCGGCCGAGGATCTCTTTCTCGGGCAGATGCCGAGGGGCGTAATGAAAAACCCTCTCAAAGTGGAGGTGACTGTCCACCACATGTCGCGGCAGCCAGGGGAGCAGCTGGGCCCCGCGCTGGCCTCTGCCCAGATCCAGCGCTGGTTCGCCAGCCCGGAATTGAGCCGCACTCGGCTGCAAACCGGCCGCCTGCGGGGCGTCTTCTTGCTGCCCCCAGGTGCGTGAGGCCTTTTCTGCAAAGTGAATTTAAGGAATTGACTTACAAGAGCTGGTTAGCTTTGTTATGTGCAAACAAAGCGAGTGACTTAAAGCCCTTATTTTGCTGCCTAGACACCAAGTGGGACGTTCATTCCCCTAAATGGTGACTGGGACCTAAATGTAATTGCCGAGTGTAACTTTCTGCTGCCATCTGCCTCCTTGCAAACTCCTAGTGCTGCAGACGCTATTTCCTGTGAGCTTACACCGTGCATGCTTGCCATACTAAACATAAATTGCTGTAAAGGTTCTCGCATTAAATGCTTATTTGCTTGTCTCTACCAGGCAAGTGTTCTTTGTGTTAATTTAGTGAAAGTGAGTATCTTTCATTGGTATCTGTTCAAGCCTCAAAATGATTGGAGTCTTATTATATTCACTCTTTTATACTCTTTCATGTTGGGATAAAAGTGATTTATTTTTTATATTAAAGATCATCTTTTTGTTGTTGTCTGACATACACTAATGCCTTAACTTGGAGACCTTACCCATAATGAGAAAACTTTTATTGCTCATTTCAGAGGTGAAAGAACAACTTCATCTTGTAAATGAGGGAACTAGAGGTCTGAAGTGTTTAAAACAAATCAAACAGCTAGGTGATGCTAAAATTAAGGTGCATTCTTTGAGCTCCAAATTTTGAGTTTTTAGGAATTTCATAAGCAATGCTGAGCAAATGAATGAATGAAATAATTGGGTCTGCTTATTTTTAAAAGCCCAGTGTGATTTTTATCCTACTTTCACTGTTAGGGTCTTTAGGAACAATTGAGAATCTTTTAAATGAGTTTTTTAAAACATTTTCATAGCTGGGGAGGGCGGTGCATTAAAAAAGAAAAACTTATAAGATCCTAGAAAATTCCCACATAGGGGATTAAATTACTGAATTGAAACAAAATAAACAAGTCCTTAGTTATTTTAATTACCTTAATGTGGCAATCAAGTAGGTATTTTGAAGCCTCTGGTAGGAAAACTATTACTGGGATGACTTGAAGATATGTATGGTGTCTTTTTTTTTTTTAATTTGCAACACTTTAAGTTCAGGTATACAGCTTCTCACCTCAACTGTGTGTGTGTGTGTGTGTGTGTCTATATATGTTATGACTTTTTTCCTGTTTTGTTTTAGGCTTTCTGAAAAATAGCCCAAACAAATGTCTATTTCAATCATAACAATAAACCTATTTTAATCCAAAAAGATGTTTCTTTTCACAGCAAATAGACATTTAAGAAAGAAAAAAGATAAATTATATGGTTAGAATTGTATTATTAGAAAGTATTAGCTGGGTATCACAGTCCATTAACTGTTCTGTCATCTAATCCAATATTAACTCCTTTCCTGGTTTATAGGAGATGGTCCTTTTCCTGGTTTGATTGATATGTTTGGTGATGGAGGATTAAATGAATCTCGAGCAAGTCTCCTGTCTTGTCGAGGTTTTGCTACTCTGGCTTTGCCATTTTTTGGCTATGAAGATCTACCTCCAATTATGAAGAACTTAAATTTAGATTACTTTGAGGAAGCAGCTAAATTTGTGCAAAGTCACCCAAAGGTGAGTGGGATGATAGAGAGAAATGTGTTTAAAATTAATTCTTTAAGGTAAAAGAGTAAATAAAGTGGTACTAATGGGTTGGAAAATGTCAATAAAAAATACCCGTTAAATGAATTAATGAATGGATGGATAAATAAATACATAAATGAGCTCTTTGATAAGTACTTTAAAAACTTTTCTTTGTCGAGGGCTTTATGACTGCATTAACAATCATGTTTCCTTTCCCTCCCTCTCTCTCTCCCTCCCCACCTGCCTCTGCCTGTCTCTCTCTTCTTGCTTGTTGTCTTTTTCTTCAATCTCCAGGTCAAAGGTCCAAACATTGGAGTAATTGGTTCTGGCAAAGGGGCAGAATTGGCATTTTCCATGGCTAGCTTTCTTCCCAATATAGCTGCAGTTGTGAGCATCAATGGCTGCATCTCTAACACAGCTACTGCCCTTACATGTGGTAGATTCGTCCTGCCAGGACTACCTTTTAACCTGGACAAAATCTCTGCCACTGATTCAGGAGTATATGATGTCAAAGAAGCGCTAGAGGACCCCTTGAATCCAGCCTATCAGGAGAGCCGAATCCCCCTTGAAAAAGCCAGTGCCCATTTCCTTTTCATCGTTGGAGAGGATGACAGACATTGGAAGAGCTCTGCTTATGCTGCCATAGCTATGAAGCACCTCACAGAGCATGGGAAGACAAATTTTACACTCTTAAACTATCCTAATGCTGGCCACAGAATAGATCCCCCTTACAGCCCTTTTTTCTCTGTAGCCCTGGATCCTGTATTAGGTTTGCCTGTTTTGGGAGGTGGACAACTCAAAGCTCATGCTGTTGCTCAGATTGAGTCTTGGAAGAAGATCTTGGAGTTTCTGCACTTGCATCTAGGGTGAAGCCTAACAAACTAGACTATAATGTTTAGAATATGCTCAAAATAAGTTAAGGGACAGGTTGGATATTTTTGACAAAGGACATTAAGATCTAGACTTCTCATGGGCATCTGCAAGTTTTTATAAGTAAAAGCACTCGCTTCAAGTCCATCAGAGCCTGTAGCTTCAATATTCTTTTAAGTTTCTCCAGGTTTGCTTTCTTTGAGCTTCAACTCAAGTAATTGCTAAATGGAAACCAGTTTTCAATATATTTCCCCCCTTCCCATTTATGCTCCCTGTTACATTATGTGCTATATACCAGTTTTAAAAGAGCTGCTATGTGAAAATTAGTTTGCTCTGTCTATCACAGAGGTTTTGAACACGGGTGTGAATACATGAAAAGAAACCAGGTTTTATGATGAGCAACCACTGAGTTGTAATAACTTTTTTATTATAGTCAGAAGCTGAAGTGGATTCTAATAAGATGACCCAGAGGCTAATTTGTGGAAGACTGAAGACACAGAATCCTTTCTGCTGTTAAGCAGACTTTTTTTCCCTACTTGTCACCCATTGTAAATCTTTAAAGAAAGAGATTTCATAGGTTTCTTCTGGGATATTGTTTTCTTCTGTGCAACCTCCTCTTCTGGTGTAGGAACATCTGCCCTTTTTCAGTAAGGATAATTTCACCATGGCAGGGGGAGCTCATGAAGGGATTCATCTAACCATGAGCTCTGTAAGTTCTTCGATACATCTTGGGGGCTTGGGTCACCTGGATGTGCTCAAGGACCAGAGAATCTACCTCTAAACACTTAAGTTCCACATTACTCTCTGCATTTTAAGCATGTGCAGTAAAGATTTGGCATTCTTTTTTTTTTTAAAGAAAGATTTATTTTTATTTTTTATGCGTATAAGAACTGGGGTGTAGGTTAGAGGTACGGGGGTTGAGAGGAGTCACCAGAGACAGAGTAGGGAGCAGAATAGGCAAATTGACTGAAATACACTGCTGAGGAGAGCAGCAGGTAAGATAGGAGAGGTCTGCTGTGCCATGTGGGTTATCTCCCTGACCGGGGATCGAACTCATGCTGCAGTGTCTGGCGATAGCTTGAGACTTTAAACCTGAACCACCTGGGAGGCCCCTCCAGATTTGGCATTCTTTTTGAGCCCCCAATCCTGTGTTCAGTCCCTCTCTTTGACCTGGCACACCAATTCCACCACTGAAACGACAGAATGGCACACATAGTGACATTCTCCCCTTACTCGGTGGCTCTTTGGATATTCATGCCCTCTATCACCTGGGCAGCTTCGGGAGTGTTCTTAAAATGGACATGAAGATTTGAACTTCTTTTTTTTTCTTTTTTTTTTTATTATTATTGTTCTCTCTCTCTCTTTTTTTAAGATTTATTTTATTAATTTATACAAGCACTGGGTACAGTCAGAAGCGTGGAGGGTGAGAAAACCCAGTAGAGCCAGAGCAGGGAGCAGAGCAGGCAGAAGGACCGAGGTACACTGCTGAGGGGAGCAGCAGGCAGCAGGAGAGGTCTGCGCACCATGCGGGACCCTCCTCCAGTGGCCGGGGAGCAGCCAGGGATCGAACCGGTGCTGCAGAGGCTGCGGGCAGCTTCGCAACCCAGCGCTCAACTGCTGTGCCACCGGGGAGGCCCTGACCTTCCTGATTTGCATGACTTTGTAGGGTTTTCTGTGTCAGGTGCATACCATTTTTAGAGATCACATAATGCTGCTTATGGGAAGAAGAACTAAAATGGGTTTATTTATTTTTTTTTTTTTAAGATTTATTTATTTATACAAGCACTGGGTACAGTCAGAAGCGCGGGAGGGTGAGAGAATTCACCAGAGTCGTAGGGGAGAGAAGAGCAGGCAGACGGACGAAGTACACTGCTGAGGGGAGCAGCGGGCGGCAGGAGAGGTCTGCGGCCATGTGGGACCCCCGCCCGGCGGCCGGGGATCGAACCGGCGCTGCAGAGGCAGGCAGCCTCGCAACCCAGCGCTCAACCGCTGCGCCACCGGGGAGGCCCCAAAATGGGTTTATTTTAAAGCAGCCAAAACATAATGAAGGGAAAAATGGCTTTTTATTAAATAATGATGGGAATCATAATCTGGGAAATTATGGTGCAATCCAAGGTTTTGAGTAAAAGGAGTACTCTGCTAGGTTATGAGGTATGTTTGAGGATTAAATTCCCATTACAGCCACATCAATGAAACTGGTAGAGATTTTGGCAGACAAGGAAGAATTCTAGGTCAGAGAGATGTGGAGGTGTAGAGATCTTCTAAAAACAAAACACTATAATAACAAAAGTCAGATATGTTATGAACATATATTTTCATTTTCTTTTTTTTATAAAGTATTTTTATTTTTTTAATAGAGGCATGTTTTATTTATTTGTTTGTTTGTTTGTTTTGTTTATACATGCACTGGGTACAGTCAGAAGCGCGGGCGGGTGAGAGAATTCACCAGAGCCAGAGCTGGGAGCAGAGCAGGCAGAAGGACCGAAGTACACTGCTGAGGGGAGCAGCGGCCGGCAGGAGAGGTCTGCGCACCATGTGGGACCCTCCTTTGGTGGCCGGGGAGTAGCCGAGGAGCGAACCGGCGCCGCAGAGGCCGCGGGCAGCTTCGCAACCCAGCGCTCAACCGCTGCGCCACCAGGGAGGCCCTATTTTCATTTTCTTTAATAAACATTTCACGGGTCTCCCTGGTGGCACAGGGGGTTGAGTGCCTGCGCTGTGAGCTGTCCACAGCCTCTGTTGCGCAGGTTCGATTCCCCGCCGGCCAGGGAGATGCCCACATGGCGTGGCAGACCTCTCCTATCTCACCCGCTGCTCCCCTCAGCAGTGTCCTTGGTCCGTCTGCCTATTCTTCTCCCCAATCTGTCTCTGGTGAATTCTCTCATTCTCCGGCGCCTCTGAGCTGTACCCCAGTTCTTGTATAAATAAAATATTTTTAAAAGGTATTAAAAATAACATTTCACCTTTTCTTATTTTTATAAATGTGATTTAATTGCCTTTTACAAAATGAAATTAATTTTCAAAATTTAAAGCATATATATTATAGAAACAATCAGAACATAGACACGCAAAATGAGCAGTGTATTATTCTCCTCAGATTGCCATAACAAAATGCTACAGACATTAATTCTACTTCATATTTCAGGAGACTGGAAGTCCAAGATTGAGGTGCTGACAGCATTAGTTTTAGGTGAGACCACTCTCCTTGGCTTGCTTCACACTTTTTTGGCACGTGATCTTTCCTCTGTGGACACCCCTCCTGGAGTCTGTTCCTCTTCTCTAAGGAAATCAGTCCTATTGGATTAGGACACCACTCTTAAGGCCTCACTTAACCATAATTACCCCTTGGAAGGACCTATTTCCAAGTCAGTTGCATTTGGAAGTTAGGACTTCAACATATGAATTGGGAGGGGGGAGCACAATTCAGTCTGTAACAAACATTAAACCCTCCCTCTTAGATATGTTATGTACATGTATGCGTGCTACATATAATTGTTAAAGAAGAGCATGCCAACTATTTTGTTTGGTAGCTTGCACTTTAAATTAACACATAACCATCATTTGCAAGTGAGTAGATGCATTTCAGCAACATTTTTAGCAGTATATTATTTATTATTTGAATGTTCAATAATACCAACTGACTTGTTGACATTTGGGTTGTTTTTATTTTTGCTATTAAACTTTTTTTTTTTTTTTTTTTAATTTTCTAGAGGCATGTCTTATTTATCTATTTGTTTGTTTGTTTGGTTTATACATGCACTGGGTACAGTCAGAAGCTGGGAGGGCGAGAGAATTCACCAGAGCCAGAGCGGGGAGCAGAGCAGGCAGAAGGACCGAAGTACACTGCTGAGGGGAGCAGCGGGCGGCAGGAGAGGTCTGCGCGCCATGTGGTACCCTCCTTTGGTGGCCGGGGAGCAGCCGGGGATCGAACCGGCGCCGCAGAGGCCGCGGGCAGCTTCGCAACCCAGCGCTCAACCGCTGCGCCACCTGGGAGGCCCTATTTTTGCTATTAAACTTTGAATTTATGTCTCTGTGCACTTGTCTGATTATTTCTTTGGGATAAAGTCCTCGAAGTGGAACTCTTCGGTCAAGAGGTGCGAAAGGTTTTAAAGCTTTTAATACATATTATCAACAGTCCCCACCCCACCCCGCCATAGTCTCTATCAATTATAAATAGTACATGTAGTTCTCCATGCCCTTAGCAACTCTTGAGTATTTTTACACTTTTTGGCTAAAATTTGACAGGTGGGGCTTTCTGGCTGGCTCCCTGGGGTTCTGGAGGAAGTAAACCTAAGAATTTCAACTGCGTTTAGCTCCGGATAGCTCAGTTGGATGGCCAGGTAAATTACACAGGCAGTCTGGAGAAGACGGAAAGGCAAGCTGCAGGGAAGGCGAGTTATATAAGTTCTTTTATGGGAGGGCCTATCGTTATAGGGAGGTTTTAAAGTTTTAGACTGCGGGCAGGTACGTCACTCCAGATTAGATGAACCTGCTTTCGGTAGGGAAGAGCACGCCTCCCGACCACTCTGCGCGGTTAGCGCCAGAGCCACGCGAGTCGCCCGCAGCAGCGCGGCGGCCCCTGGGAAGCCAGTGGCAGCCGGGCAGCAGGACCCTGGCGGCCGCCGCAGCGTCCCACAATGCTCTGCTCGCGCCACCCGAGGGCGGGGAGAAAGGACCGCGGCTGGGATCCGCGGCGAGCTGGGGGAAGTGCGCACGCGCACTGACCCCGCCGGGCCCTAGCAACCAGAGCAGTGACAGTAGCAACGGCCGGAATGGTGAGTACCCTCAGGGCCTTCAAGCCGAAACTGAGAGGAGGTTGGAAGTGGAAAAGGGTGACCGTGAAGTGTTGAGGCTGAGGATGGGGGTCTTCGAACAACGGAAGGGAACGAGTAGCGGACACTACATCCGTGGAGTCAGAGGCCTGAGGCGAGAGAGACACCCTGGCAGGGGATGGTTTGGGATGAGGGCGGCCTGGGACGGATTGGAGATTGTGCTAGAGTGGAGGGACTCTGGCAGAGAAAAAGGAAGACAAAGAGCTTGAAATTATCTAAAAAGAGCGATTGGAGTGGGAAAGATGATGGAAGGGAGGGTGTGAATTAGGATATTTCTTCACAGAGCAGTGATTTTCTTCCCTAGCGAGATGGGGGAAATGCTGGTTAGGGGAGGAGAGTGTGTTAATCCGATTGCCGCAGTATTGGAAACCTGTAAAGTCCCCAGGTTGCTCTCTGAATTGAGTGTTATTAGGTTAACATTGTAAAACCCACTCTGATAGAATGTTAGGGCAGTATTTCTCAAATTACAGTATGCATATGTGTGGCTTCACTCGGCCTAAGTATGAGCTTGTGGGAGTGAACATTATGAATTTTTAGTGTGATTGGGGACGGAGGTGGGTTCGGAAGGGGCTCAGGAATATGCATTTGGACAACGCACCTCAAGTGATGCTAAAATTGGAGGGCACCGCCCCACACTTTGAGAAATACTGCCTTAGATTTGAAATCTATCAGCGGCCTAGCCAAAGTTTTTTTATGATGAAATCATAAGCAAATGTGTGTGATTGCCCTGTCCCGTGGAGATGTTTATGAAGAGTAAGTGTAATTGTTGTCTTTTTTGTGATTCCAATTGTATAGAAGAAGGGAGAAATTGAGTTCAGGAAATTAAAATGTTGAGAATGTCATACCCATCCTCAATCACAAGATTAAATGCCATCTTTAGAAAGTAGTTTCCCCAACTGATTTACTTACTTTATTGCATAGGCACTTAGCTGAAAGCTATTGCCAAGAGAAGTATAAAATTATAGAATCTAGGTTTATATTTCAGGTGGGGAATCAACCCTAAATAATTCTGAAAGTATGAACCATGAAAATTATTAAAAATCTTCAAATAAAAAAAATCTTCAAATAGAATATCAGAACCAGTAATTAGATGAAGCTAGTTGAGACTACAAGCTGGTCTTTGTAGTTGAGACTACAAGCTGGGGTCTTTCAGAAATACAGACCTAGGGCCTCCACGGTGGCGCAGCGGTTGAGCGCTGGGTTGCGAGGCTGCCCGCAGCCTCTGCACACCGGTTCGATTCCCGGCTGCTCCCCCCCGGCCACTGGAGGAGGGTCCCACATGGCGCGCAGACCTCTCCTGCCGCCTGCTGCTCCCCTCAGCAGTGTACTTCGGTACCTCTGCCTGCTCTGCTCCCCACTCTGGCTCTGGTGAATTCTCTCACCCTCTCGCACTTCTTACTGTGCCCAGTGCTTGTATAAATAAATAAATAAATCTTTAAAAAATAAATAAATAAAAAGGAAAGTTAAAAAAAATAACAGAAATACAGACCTACACAGTTTATAAAAATGTTTTGATTAGCTTTTTTTAAAAAATATTTTATTCTTTCTTTTTTTTTTTTTTTTTAAGATTTATTTATTTATACAAGCACTGGGTACAGTCAGAAGCGCGGGAGGGTGAGAGAATTCACCAGAGCCAGAGCGGGGAGCAGAGCAGGCAGAAGGACCGAAGTACACTGCTGAGGGGAGCAGCGGGCGGCAGGAGAGGTCTGCACACCATGTGGGACCCTCCTCCGGTGGCCGGGGAGCAGCCAGGGATTGAACCGGCGCCACAGAGGCTGCGGGCAGCTTCGCAACCCAGCGCTCAACTGCTGCGCCACCAGGGAGGCCCTAATTAGCTTTTAATGTCTTAAAAATTGTCATATTTCACATCAAAACCCAGGTTTTTGCTTCCTCTGAAAAATCAAAACTACCATATTTCACCATCCTACCTACATTTTGATATAACTGAACTGTGATGGTGTTATATAATTGACAGCATATTTCCTTTCTTACTGATACATAAAATAAGGGCGTTTCTTTCAATTATTAGAGTTTTCATATTTGAAGAAATGTGATATTAGGGCAACTATTATCCCAAATTTCACCTGCCAGCACTTGTCTAGGGCTGAGTAGAGGTTTTCCTCTTCATATGGCCAGTTTTACCTGTTAATAATGTCCAATGGTCCTTTAGGAATTTGAGTTTCTATAGGGGGAACTATTGGCTTTTTAACCAACTCTATATTACCATAGTAGGTGGTTAGATGGCTTCCAATTTGCTTCCATAATGTTTTGAAAGGGTTTCTTGTATGTCTCATTTTATGGATCCATGTAAGTATTTCTCCAGGAAATATATCCAGAAGTGGAATGTTGGAGTCATAGGATTTATGTATAGTTTTCCTTGGCACTGTCAGACTGCTTTCTAGAATGCCTTTACTAGTTATTATTTCCTCACTAATGCATGAGAGTTCCCATTTCTCTGCTTTCTCACTGACTTTCTAACTTTTGCCAATTTGAGGATGTATTTTAGTATCCTATTATTTTACTTTGTATTTCTCTGATTTTCATTGAGTTTATTTTTTTTTTTTTTATTTTTTTTTATTTATTTTTTTTTTTTTTATAGAGGCATGTTTTATTTATTTATTTATTTATTTGTTTGTTCATTTGTTTTGTTTATACATGCACTGGGTACAGTCAGAAGCGCGGGAGGGTGAGAGAATTCACCAGAGCCAGAGCGGGGAGCAGAACAGGCAGAAGGACCGAAGTACACTGCTGAGGGGAGCAGCGGGTGGCAGGAGAGGTCTGCGCACCATGTGGGACCCTCCTCCGGTGGCCGGGGAGCAGCCGGGAATCGAACCGGCGCCGCAGAGGCTGCGGGCAGCTTCGCAACCCAGCGCTCTACCGCTGCGCCACCGGGGAGGCCCATGATTTTCATTGAGTTTAAACACCTCTTGTTAGTCATCTGGATTTCGGTTTCTATATTTTCTGTTTACATATGTTTACCTGCTTTTCCACTTTTCTCCTTGTTTTGAATTTTTAGAGTGCCTTATGTGTATTAGATATACACACACTCCAATGTCCCTTACAAAGCTCACTGTCTTTTTTTCCTTAGTAATTGTCACCAAATATATACCTTATATATAATTTAACTTATATAAATTTAACTATATTAGCTGACAATAGATTTTCCTGTAGGTCAATAAATCCTTATGATCCTAGGATAAGCCATTCCTGATCATGATTCTTGTATATCATTGATTTTTGGAGAGCTAATGTTATAGTTAGAATTTTCAAATAAATGTTTTAAAGTAAAGGGATCTTCTTATCTGGTTGTGGCATCAAGCTTATTCTAGCTGCATAAAATAAGTTGGCCATTTTCCCCTTTTTCTGGTTTTTGAAACAGCTTGTATAATGGAATATCTGTTCTTTGAAAGCTTGTTAGAACTCACCTGTAAAATTATCTAGGCTTGGAGTTATAGGGGAGAAGGATGAAGGTATATCTTCTTTATCTTTTATCCTTTAAATGATTATGGACTATTCACATTTTCTGAGACATCTTAAGACAGTTTGGCAGTTCTGTTTTTAATGTTTTGTTTTGTTTTCAGAAATATATACCTTGTCTGGGTTTTCAAACTTATTATCATATGTTTGCTTATTTTATTTTTTAAATCTTTGTGGCATCTGTAATTATTTTTCCTTATTCATTTTATATGTTTAATTTGTATATCTCTCCTTCTTGGTTTATCAGGCTTGCCAGAAAGAACTAGCTTTAAATTTATTCTTCTTCCCTGTTGTATTTTTCATTGACTCCTTCCCTTGTGCTTCCCTCTGCCTTTGTGGGGCTTGCAATGCTGTACTTTTTCAATATCTTGAATATTTAGCTTACTTTTTTCTATTTCATGTTTTCTGATAACTGTGTTTGAGGTTATAAGTTTCCTTTTTAGTGTTATTCTCAACATTTGACTTCTTTCTCTTTCCCTTTTTTTTTTGTTTTATAATTTTCTTTTTTCACCCAATGGTTATTTATTAGTATGTCGAAATGGTATATACATGAAATACTTTCCTTTTGTTATTGCTTGGGCTTTATCTCTCTCTTTTTAAAAATAGCTCTCTCTTTTTAAAAATAACTCCAGCAATAATTCATTAATGATATCTTCCTTTGGTCAACTTCAAAGTTTCAAATATATTGACTGTAAAGTACTTTTTTATAAGGTACATTATTTCATGTTGTAAGAAAAATAGGTTGGAGTTAAGCTATGATAAATACATCAAGACTCAGAATTTCTATCTTTTACTTATTGACAGAGTTCTTTTAAATGTATTTCAGTATATATATCTTTATTGTAGGTCATTATTTGCAAACAAATACATATTTGCGACACATTTTTAAGTATGTGTGTGTATATATGTATTGTAAACCTATATGCATGTGTGTGTATGTGTTTGTGTATAAAGGGTTAATATTTTTTAAGGCTTCACATGTAGCCTCCTGCTACAGCCATTGTAAGTTGTTCCTGATTGTAAGATGCATCCAAATTTCCAAGATGTTAACATGTAAAAAATATATAGATCTTAGAATCATTGAAATAAGATATATTTTAACATCAAGTGTTGAAAACTATATAGTTTTTGTTAACCAAGTGGAAATGAAGTATATGGGCACTAATTTCATCATGATTTCCTTAATTTCTCTAAAATGTATTTAAATAAATCATTCTGATTTCACAACTAAAACTCTCTCTTTGTATTAATATCTCAAAGAAAGAAGTTAGCCCTGTAATGGTAGACATCACACCATGAAAATTGAATCACCAAATCATACACCGATAAACACAGCCTTGTTTTTTTTTCCTTCTCTTTTTAAGGCAAAAGCAACAACAATCAAAGAGGCCCTAGCCAGATGGGTGAGTAAATGGGTTTTTACTTCTTTTTTTTTTTTTTTTAAAGAATATTTATTTATTGATGCACACAAGAGCTGGGGTACAGGCCAGAGATGCAGGGGGGGTGAGAGGATTCACCAGAGACAGAATGGGGAACAGAACAGGCAGAATGACTGAAATACACTGCTGAGGGGAGCAGCTGGCGAGATAGGAGAAGTCTGCTTTGCCATGTGGCCAGCAGGGTATCGAACTTGTTTTGCAGAGGCTGTGGATTGCTTCATAGTGCGGTGCTTAACCCTTTGCACCACCAGGGAGGCCCGGTTTTTACTTCTTTTAGAAACCATACAAGGAAAATTTTGGGATAGTTATTTAAATCTGACCATTCAATATAAGGCATCTTTGTGGTACTGGAACTCTTTAGCTGTCTTGACTTTGGTGATATTCATTAACCTACGCAGGTAGTAAAATTGTATAGCACTTAATAAATACATACAAACACATACATACTCATATGTACAAATGACAACAAGTAAAATTAGGAAAATCTGAATGAAATCAGTGGATTGTATCAACATCAATATCCTGTGGTGATATTATACTATAGCTTTGCAAAATGTTACCTTTGGAGAAAACAGGCAAACAATACAAGGGATATCTTTGTATTTGTTTTTATAACAGTAGGTAGATCTTCTAATATCTCAATAAAATTTCAATTAAAAAAATCTAACCTGGAAACATTTTAATATGGAAAGTCTGATTCATCTGACACTGTAAGTAAAAGGACTGAAATCTCAGTGTTACAGTACATTTTCTTTTCAACTTTATTATCATTAAAATATATGTCATTTTCAGGTGCTAGAGTGGTATATATTGTGGATTATCTAGGTTTTAGGTAGATGATGGCTTAGCCTCTTGGAGGTTAGAACAGAGACAGCCAACATGGACAAATGAAAATCAAAGCTGAAACGATATGCAATAAAAATACTAAGATGATGCTCAGCATCAGTAATCATCATGGAAATGCATCAAAATGACAGCTATTACCTCACATCTGGTAGAGTAGTTATCATCAAAAAGACAAGCGATAACAAAGGTTGGCAAAGATGAGGAGAAAAGAAACCCTTGTGCACTGTTGATGGGAATGTCTGTTGATACAGCCACTGTGGAAAAGCAGTGTGGAAGTTTCTCAGAAGATTAAATACAGAACTACCATGTGACCCAGTAATCACATTTCTGGATATATAGCTGAAATAAATGAAATTACTATCTTGAATAGATATCTGTACCCCATGGTCATTGCGGCATTATGCATAAAAGCCAAGATATGGACTTAAGTGTCCATTGATGGGTGAATGGATAAAGAAAATGTGTGTGTGTACATACATTCATATACACAGTATAATATTACTTAGCCATAAAAAAGGAAATCCTGCATTTTTGACAACATGGATAGACCTTGAATGCACTGTAAAGACAAGTACTGTGTGATCTCACCAGTATTTGAACTCTAAAAAAGCAGGACTCATAGAAATAGAGTAGAATAGTAGTCGCCAGGGGTTGGAATGGGGAGAAATAGGGAGATACTGGTCAAAGGATACAAACTTCCAGTGATAAGATAAATTCTGAGAATCTAATATATAGCATGATGATTGTAATTATGTAATAATTATATTGTTATTACATACTTGAAAGTTGATTAGCTTTGCTAAATGTTCTCTTTCATACATATAGAATAGGTAATCATGTGAGGTAATGGATGTATTAAGTAATCTTATTATTGTAATCATTTGCAGCATATACATTTATCAAATCATCATTTTATACACCTTAAACTTCTACAGTGCTATATGTCAATTTTATCTCAGTAAAGCTGGAAAAATATACTAAAATGCATAGCAATATTAAAAAGAAACTGCTTTGTAAAGTGCATTAAATATAAATTATAAATATTGAATAAAAAATTCTGTTTCAACAGTTGTAATTCAACATGATAGAATTTCCATAAAGTATACAGATGGCTCCTTAATTTCTTTTCTTTTTTTTTTTTTTTTGTGGGACCCTCGCCGGTGGCTGAGGAACGAACCGGTGCTGCAGAGGCTGCGCCCAGTGCTCAACCGCTGCGCCACCAGGGGAGGCCCTGGCCCCTTAATTTCTATGCCTAGTGATTACTTGTATACATTACCAGTAGTTTTTTGCATCATAATACATATTTTCCTTTTATTATGGACTTTGAATAAAAAATACTCCAGGATACTTGATGTTTAGGGAAAATAGATAAAGTGAATAGAATAGTGAAATTTTTGAAATATTGTTTTAATGTTTAAAAATTTCTTTGTACTCTAATAATTGGATTTTTAAAATTCACTTCTGTTTGGTTAAATTTTTAGTGAAAAAATATTTTGTTTAAAAAAGGGTATGGAAGACCTCCTCGGTGGTGCAGCGGATTGAGTACCACGCTGTGAGGCTGTCCCCAGCCTCTGCAGTGCGGGTTTGATTACCGGCTGGCTGGGAAGATACCCACATGGTGTGGCAGACCTCTCCTGTCTCATCAGCTGCTCCCCTCAGCAGTGTCTTTGGTCCGTCTGCCTGTTCTGCTCCCCGCTCTGTCTCTGGTGAATTCTCTTACCCTCCCTTGCCTCTGGTCTGTACCCCAGTTCTTGTATAAATAAATCTTTAAAAAAAAAATAAAGTTCCCTTCCATTAAAGGTCTTAAATGTCTTAAAAAAATAAAAATAAATTAAAAAACAAAAAGTGGTATGGAATAGGCTTAATATGAGATTCTGTTGTCCTTGAATCAGATTTCAGAACTTTATTTACTTATAATAACAAGTGGTAGTTTTTTGTTTCAGTTTTTAGGTTCTATTTCTAGATTGTATTGTGGTCATAAATCTGTGTTTATTTTTTTTTTAACTTTTTTTTAAAGATTTATTTATTTATGCATACAAGAGCTGGGGTACAGGCCAGAGATACAGGGGGTGAGAGAGACAGAGTGGGGAACAAAACGGGCAGACTGACTGAAACACACTGCTGAGGGGAGCAGTGGGTGAGACAGGAGAGGTCTGCCTCGCCATGTGGGTTTCTCCCTGGCCAGTTGGGAATCGAAGTCATGCTGCAGAGGCTGTGGATTGCTTCATAGTGCGGTGCTTAACCCCTTGTGCCACCAGGGAGGCCCCAATTTGTTTATTCTTTTTTAGCACAGAGATTTATTTTTAAAACTTTTTCACATTTTTGTAATACTGGTTTCCAACACTGTATATGATTCAGAGACATAGGCTCACACCTCTTTAGGTATCTGTTATACCACACTAACCCCAAATCTCTGACATGTAAGATTACTTTAAGACATCAAGTTCACTCTTTCACTGATTAACCCAACATATATTGGGAATCTACTAGGTAGTAAATACTGAGTGGATATGCCTTAGATATCTTCCTTTCAAGTGGTTGTAGATTTTCTATTAGTGGTGTTTGATGATTAGATTTTTAGAATGACTCTGTTTTTGTGTCTTACATTGCATTAGGTGATAGAAAAGATAGGAGTGCAAAGGAAATGGTCTTTGAACTTTAGAAACTTCCTGTTTTGTTGGAGAGACACAACAAACTATTGAAGTACTTTCAAAATATTATTAGGCGGTATATATTGATAATTAAAATTTAAATTGTGTTCTTAGTACTGAAATTAAACTCTTAAGGTAGAATTTACTAGTAAATTTTGTAGAGCTAATATCTTTAATCTCAGCTGTGTTGTAAAGAGAATATACCAAGAATATAAATTCTTGGTATTTTATTGTTCTAGCTCAGGTTGCACTGTGGAAGACTAGATGACAAAACAGTTGATCTCACAGGTCTGAATTTTATAATTAAGAAAACGTTGTTTAAGGAAAAGGAATTTTTCCCAGGAAAATGTTTTTGTTGTTGTGTTTTCTTTTTCTTTAGTAATTGTTAAACTCTTAGGGGATTTAAAATATTATAGAAATAAAAGTTCTTTTCTTTCTTCCTTCTTTCCATTTGGTTGGGACCTAAGAATGAATTATTTGAATCATTCATGTAGACATGAATAATTTACTTTAGTTAACAAGTTCACTAAATAAATGTCAATAAGTGAATGGTAAGGAATGCACAGTAATTAAATTGAAATAGTTGTTTGGAAATAAACATTGAAAAGTCTTGGGAAATTCTGGCCTTTAAGAGTTCCACATTACAATCAGGGATCATTTTCTTTCAAATTTACTTATATCATAGGAAGAAAAAACCAGTCAGAAGCCATCAGAAGCCAAAGAGATAAAGCTTTATGCCCAGATCCCTCCTATAGAGAAGATGGATGCATCCTTGTCCACACTTGCTAATTGCGAGTAAGTTCTCTTGTTTTTCCTCATCCTTCTAGTATTGCTATTAAGTTTCCCTTCCTTTCTAATTACACAGACTAGAAAAAATACATTTTTATATGTGATCTTTATTTCTTTTTTTGTTTGCTTAATATTATTCTCCCTTGGGTAAGGCCAAACATCAAAGATTATTGATTTATAGGATTATTACAGAAGAATTTGAACAATATAATATTTTTTATAGTACAGTTTTTATAATATACCTGGAAAATAGAAATTTCCTAGATTCTTAGGAAAAGCAAAATAACACAATAAAACTATTACTTTATCATAAAATCTACTTCTTTTTTTTTTTTTTTTTTTTTTTTTTTTTTGTGGGACCCTCGCCGGTGGCTGGGGATCGAACTGGTGCTGCAGAGGCTGCAGGCAGCCTCCCAACCCAGCGCTCAACCACTGCGCCACCAGGGGAGGCCCAAAATCTACTTCTTTCTCTAATAAAATTATCTACCAAAGTCAGTACTATACTTTAAATTAGAGGCCTGAGAGATACTGCTTTAAAAGAACTTTTCAAATTATAAAAATGTATTGTAAAACACCTAGAAAAAAACCACAATCAACCAAAATTGAACCACCTTTTAAGAATCTGTGCTAACATTTTGATGTAATGCCTTCGAATTTTTTTTCTAATTATGATTAAGGCACACTCTTTTATCCTATTTTCCCATGCCTTTAAGTATTAGATTTATATTAATTTATTTTAACTTAATTTCTGAATATTCTACACACTTTTAGCAGGAATCTGTGACTACTTTGAAACAATTATATTATGATACCTTGTGTGCTGTAAGGCTGCAGTGTTTCTTGAATGTTTGAGAATCAAAGTTCTTCCTCATTTCTTCATCCTGAGTTTTCTAGTGTGGTCCTCTGACTATATACATAAGAATCTCCTCAGGCAGGAGGTAAGCCCTGCCCCAAATTTAGAGAAAAAGAATATTTACTGATGAAACCTAGGAATCTGTATTTACACTTGGGTGACTTTTGGACCCATATTTGTGAACCTGTCTCTTAGGTTAATATCTGTCTTTGGAACTAAAGGGAAAAGCAAACATGGTTTGTTATTTTATGCAACTTCTTGTTGTGGTAAGAGCACAGTGTATTACATAAACATCCATCTTAAATGTTTTCTTGGCTTCAAAAGCATGATTTCAAAAAAGCTTAATTTCACAGTGGTCAAATATCTTTTTATCAGAAGATCATCTCAAAGATAAACATTTGAGAAGCTTTTGTACCCAGTACCAAGGTACTAAAGTACCTTGAAATGGCTTAGAAAGAGTCACGCTGTCCATATTTTTGTTGATTGTCTCTTTGGGAAGATCATCTAAACAAGAACTAAACAATTATTCCCCACCCATATTTCCAGAGTAAGGCACTCCATTTTTCACTGGTGATTCTTGGAAGAGGGGCATGACAAGAAAATATGTGGATTTGACTAGTAATTTATGTTGTATAGTTATGCTTTTGCTGTTTCAAGCAAAAAAATGAATAATTTTCTCTCCAGATCAAATCAGAGAGGTAAGATCACATGTTCTACAGTCAAATTTTTTGGGTTTTAAATTCAGCTAGGCCAGTTTCTTCTGGCTGTATAGTATTAGGCAAATTGCTTAACATCTTTGTGCCTCAATTTCCTCATTTGCAAATAAGGATTATAATAATGTTTATTTCACATGATTGCTGTGATATTTAAAATAGTTAATGTATGTAAAGTACATAGAATGTGGGACACACATTAAGTGTTGATAAAATTAGCTTTTATTATATTTTTGCATGAAATTTATATGTATTCACATGACTAATAAAAATATTAAACAATTTGTTAAAAAAAGAAGACTAAGAATCGTTAATTATGTTACCATAAACATTTGGTTTTTATACAATTAAAATATATATAGAAAAATTCTAGATAAATATATACCAACTATTAAAAGGAGTTCTCTCTGGGGGGATATGTGGGATTGTTAGGGTACATATGACTTCTTAAAATGAGAAATATGTATTTCTGAATGATTTAGCACTTTCATGAAAAATGATTTAACATTTTCATGAGAAAATGAAATCTCCACATATGCATATATATGTGGATCTGATTTTTTACAAAAAAGGGGTTGATATAAAGAATATTGTTCTGTTAGATGTTTTTTTGACACTGCATATTGTGAACATCTTCCCAGATCAGTATTTCTAACCCAGTCTTATTTGTTTTAGTGACAGCATAGTATTTCATTATCTATTCCTGAGTTGATGGACATTTATGGATTTTTCTGTTTTTATGATAATATAATGAATTATCTAGTTCTTTTGTTTTTGACATTTGTATTAGTATTTCCATAGGATCTATTCCTGGAAATGGAAGAATAGGTCAAAGAATATATGCACAAAAAATTTTAATAATACCAATTTGCCTTCACAATGGTTATTTTGAATTTTCTACCATGAGTGTGAAATTGTAATAAGATTTAAAAAAACATGAAGACTTCAAAATGAAAGAATACATTCCATGTCTGAGAAGGATTCAGTGTGAAAAAGATATATAACTTAAATATCATCTCTTGGTACTTGAGGAATAATTTCTGATATCCCATTTAAAATTGTTCATAGTAATTCAAAATTTTCTATGTTTTTTTAAAGGAAACTTTCACTGTCTACAAACTGCATTGAAAAAATTGCCAACCTGAATGGTTTAAGTAAGTGATCCACAGTAACATATGGTTCTTAAATTTTCTAGTTATTGGAATAATAAGAATTCCAGGGATATTATATAATTCCAGGTGCTGACACCTGTTTTAACCACAGTATTTGGTAGACAGAGAAAATATATAAGCCATGCACCTTAGGTTTGATTAGCCAAAGAAAGTTAGAGTTAACATGAGACCTGAACATTTTAAAGACATTTTGAAATTAGAATTAGATGAGATAGAATTAGAATAAGTAGAAAATCAGATATTTTATTTTATATCTGAATGTCTTGTGTGTGTTTCAGTTTGTTATACTTAAATTTTAATTCTTTACCATCCCTGTTTTTCCTGTACTCCTTATCTTTGTTAATGACATCACCACCCTCCTAGTTGCCAAGGTCTCTGACTCCTTGGGCTAGTTTCCCATGGCTGCTGAAATTTGGTAGCTTAAAACAACAGAAATGTATTCTTCCACAGTTCTGGAGACTCAAAGTCTGAAATCAGTTTTACTGGGCCAAAACTGAAGTTCTGACAGAATTGTACTTCCTCTAGAAGGGAGAATTTGTTTCCTGCCTCTTCCAGATTCTGATAGCTAACATGTTCCCTGGCATTGGTCCCATCTGTGCCTCTCGCTCATACTGGCTTCTGTTTTGTCTGTGTAAAATCTTTCTCTGCCTCCCTCTTGTGAGGATACATGTGATTGCATTTAGAGAACTCCTGGGAAATCAAAGATATTTTCCCCATCTCAAGATCCCTAACTTAATCACATCTGCAAAGTACTTTTTTTTCCATATAAAGTAACATTCCCATGTTCCAGGGATTAGGACGTAGGTTATTTATTTATTTAATTTCTGTGAACCATTAGTTAGTCTACCATTTTCATCCTTCACTTCCTTCAAACTCTGCATCCAAGCTTGTCACTAAGTCTTGTTTGCTCTTTGAAAGAACTCTCAAATAATTTGTTGCTTCTTCATTTCTAGAGGCTGCCGCTTTAATTTAGAGCCTGATCATGTCCTGCTTAGATCATGTTTGTAAAATATTTTTGACCATTTTCCACAGTAAGAAATGTATTTAAATTTATGGCTCAGTACATGGCAAACACATATGAAATATACACATATGAACTGAAATAAAGTTTGCAGAACAGTTGCCTTGATAGCATAAGTTCCTGTATAAATTTTTTTCAATTTTACTTCTGCTTTTTATTTTATTTTTTTTAAGATTTATTTATTTATTTATTTATACAAGCACTGGGTACAGTCAGAAGCACGGGAGGGTGAGAGAATTCACCAGAGCCAGAGCGGGGAGCAGAGCAGGCAGAAGGACCGAAGTACACTGCTGAGGGGGGCAGCGGGCAGCAGGAGAGGTCTGCGTGCCATGTGGGACCCTCCTCCGGTGGCCGGGGAGCAGGCGGGGATCGAACCGGCACTGCAGAGGCTGCAGGCAGCTTCGCAACCCAGTGCTCAACCGCTGCGCCACAGGGGAGGCCCACTTCTGCTTTTTAAATGCTTATCACAGCCAAGTTGATTTCATATGACCCACAAACACAGTTTGAAAAACACTGTCTTCATGACTTTTGTGATAGCCTCCTGATTCCTTTTGTCTCCTATCTTTCTGCTCTTCAGTTGACCTTCAGCACTGATACCAAAGTTTTCTTTCTGAAAACATTATTCTCATCATCATTCTTTCATATCAGAGACCTCTAATGGCTCTCCTTGCCTGATAAAGACCAAATAGCATAATGTTACATTCGGTGTATTCAGAGTCTTCTAAAAGCCTATGCCTCTCTGTTCACACTGAAGCACTTCATTGTTTTTGTGATTTTGTGCCGTTAATGCAGTGTTTTTCCCTGAGAACAGCTCCTTTTTCTAAAAGGAAAATCTATAAAGAGACAAGGAATAAGAATTATTATTTTAAAATATCTCTCCCTCTAAAGATTCTAATCACCTTTTTTTTTTAAATAAATTTTATTTTTATATTTCTGATCTCCTTTGGGAAAACTTACTAACGTCTACCTTAGATTATAATAAAAAATTACCTATTTAATGTACTTATTGTGATGAATGAATTAGCATACATAAACTGTTTAGAATAGTGCCTGGTGCATGTAAATGCTCAAGAAATATTAGTATTTATTATAGTTAGTGAGGAATATGTTCTGTCTCTTCAGATAATGAGTTATTTGAGGGCAAGTATTACATTTTATTAATCCTTTTATTTTCTATTTCAAATCTCCATTCCCCTAGTACCTAACTCATTCAGTATTTATATAGTGCTAGACATGAAGCTTTTATTTACAAGAGCCATGCATAAGATAACTCAATCTTTTCCAATTTTTTACTGACTCATTAAGCAATTTCTAACATTTCATTTTTAAAAAATATTTATTTATGCATACAAGAACTGGGGTACAGCCCAGAGGTACGGGAGTGGGATGGGTAGGGGTAGCCGGTGAGAGGATTCACCAGAGACAGAGTGGGGAGCAGAATAGGCAGACTGACTGAAATACACTGCTGAGGGGAGCAGTGGGCAAGACAGGAGAGGTCTGCTGCACCATGTGGGTCACCTCCCTGGGTGGGGCTCCAGCTCATGCTGCAGAGGCTGAGGATAGCTTCACAGTGTTGTGCTTATTAACCCCTTGCACCACCAGGGAAGCCCTTCTTAACATTTCATTTTATCCTCTACCTCATTGTCTTTTTCTGTAATTGAAATAATTCGCGTAAATGAAACTACATTGATAATATTATCATGACAGATAACATGCAATTGTTTTCATAAAATTATGGCTATGGCAGTAGTGAAAATGGATAATCTTGTATATCGTCATGCAATTTTTTTTTTCATGCAATGGGTTTTAACTAATATTTATTCATTTCTTTTTATTTCTTTGGATTTTTTAAATTCATTTTTTACATCATTGTTCTTTTTTTTTTTTAAAGATTTTTTTATTTATTTATATAAGCACTGGGTACAGTCAGAAGCACGGGAGAGTGAGAGAATTCAACAGAGCCAGAGTGGGGAACAGAACAGGCAGACTGACAAAATACACTGCTGAGGGGAGCAGCGGGTGTGGCAGGAGAGGTCTGCGCGCCATGTGGGACCCTCGCAGGCTGGCCAGGGATCGAACAGGCCCTGCAAAGGCTGCAGGCAGCTTCGCAGCCCAACGCTCAACTGCTGTGCCACTGGGGAGGCCCCATTGTTCATTTTTAAACAGTATTTGCATCCTCCACCCCAAATCAGGTGTAGACCCCATAGAATTTCCTTCACCAATGCACCCGTGCACCATCACCACAGTCCCCTGTACTCCTCCCTCCCCCTCTCTCCTCCTCCCCTGCAGGATGTCTCTGATTTATAATTGTTTTTGTTTTGTTGTGTTTTGTATTGTCATTATTTTTTTACACTGATATTTGATTACACTTCTAATCCTTTATGGAGTGAGGTGAAATATACATAAATATATTTTTGTTTTCTGGTATAAGTTCTATTTTATAAGAGATTTGAAATATATAAGCTCCCAAATTTAAAATTAAAGTATTTTTTACTCTTATTTCACTCCTGTAATATTTTTACTAGCCAGAAATTTAAAATGATGCATCCTAAATAGCTAGCCATTTTAAAATTGAATACTGGTGTGAGGTGAAATTATAGTTGTAGTGTTTACCTTAGATGATAGGTCAGTGTTATTTCTTAGTTGATTACTACTTTTTATTAATGCAGTCTGCCATGCTTATTATTTATTTTTTTTTAAGATTTATTTATTTATGCATACAAGAGCTGGGGTACAGGTCAGAGGTGTGGAGGGGGGGAATGAGAGGATTCACCAGAGACAGAATGGGGAATAGAAGAGGCAGATTGACCGAAGTACATTGCTGAGGGGAGCAGCTGGTGAGTCAGGAGAGGTCTGCTGTGCCATGTGGGTTGCTCCCTGGCCAGCCGGGGGATCGAACTTGTGCTGCAGAGGCTGCGTACAGCTTCATAGGTTGCATCTTAACCCTTTGTGCCACCAGGGAGGCCCTGCCATGCTCATTATATAAAGATATTTATTATATAAAGTTTATTAAAGCTTTGCTATACAGATTTTCAAAAATTGTGAACTTTGATTCTCATAAACAAAAAATTGCTTTTTTTTCCATTACAGAAAACTTGAGGATACTGTCTTTAGGAAGAAACAACATAAAGAACTTAAATGGCCTGGTAGGTTGCTATTTATTACTTTAAAAAGTAGAACTTTTTTTCTCTTATATAGATAATACTAGTTTGTAGCAGAAACTTTACAAAATAGAAAAGCAACTATATAAAGTACCTGTAAGCCTGTGAAATTTTAAATACTGCTAACATTTTGAATGACATCTTTCTTGCCTTTTTTCCTATTCTTCAGTGGATATCTAGAGAATGAAATCATACTGTACATTTTATTTTGCATCTCTCTAATTTTTTACTTAATGTGTAAGGATTATTTTCCATGTCATTCATTCATTCATTCAACAAATTCATTCAGTGTATTTCCTGAATTCCTATTTTAAGCCAGGCACTGTTCCAGGCACTAGAAATACAGCAGTATGTAAAACAAAACCCTGTTCTCATAGAATTTACATCATAATGAAGTGAGACAGACTAGAAATAATTGTATAATTTATCAGGTAATGATGAATGCAATGAAGAAAAAGGAGGCATGCAAGAACATAGATTGACAGGATGTCCTCTCTGGAAGTGAACATGTAGGCTCTATAGAGCCAAGGAAAGGACAAGTGCTCCAGGCCGAGGTGAACAGCAAGTGCAAATGTTCTGAAACTGAAGTTGCTTGGTTATGCTTGAATGAGAGCAAAAGAGTTGAATGAGAAAGGGAGCATGGTCCTCCATGAGGTCAAAGAGGGAGCAGGAACCACACACCAAATATGGCCTTCTAGGTCATAATAAAGTTTTAGATTTCTTTCCAAGTGACTTGCAAAGCCATTGGAGATTTTTGATTAGACAAAATGACTTAAATTTTTAAAATAATCTTCAACCATACCGGGTATTTTTTGATGACAATATTCTATTTTTATGTACCATATTTTATTTAAATTAGTTACTTATTATTCATGATTTATTTCCAATCTGGAGTTGTAATCAATGCTGTTATGAATCTCCTTTTAGCTATATTATTGCACACATCTATGAATAATTCCTTGGATAAATTCCTTGAAATGGAATTGCTGGGTCAAAAGGTACGAATTTCTTTTAAGGCTTTTGTGACATAATATCAAGTTACCCTTTGCAAAGTTTGAACAATTTATACTACCACTAATAATGTATGAGGGTTCCCATGTTCCCCTTTCAACCTTGGGCATTTAAAAAAAATTTAGTTTTGACAATATATTTTACTTATGTATTTACTGACCATTTGAATTTCTTTACAAAGAAGTTGAGATTAAACAATTTTATAAAACCAACCAAGTTTAGGAACGATTAACTAATTTATTTTTCCTGTATCTGTTCCCAAAAAGACAATTTTTAAAAAGTACTTACTGTTAATTCATAAACATTCTAAAAAGTTTTATGACTCTGGCCACCTTCTCTCCTCCCCCAATAAGTCTGTCTTGTACTACATAAAAGCAGGTGGGATTGAAACTTCAGCGCTTCCCAACACTAACCTTTGAGATGAGACAGCTTTTTAAAATGGCCAGACCTTTCTCCCTCCCATCACCCACCCTTGCTCCATAACAGAAATAGCTGTAATACCTGAACAGGAGTCAGTGTACAGAGGTGCAATTATAGAATTATCTTGAATTCTTTGAAGGATGTTCACAGTTCTACATGTCCACTTCCCTGTGTAAAATGCTTTGGAAATGTATAAAATGCTTTGAGATTCTTAAAGATTACATTCTGGAGTTAAATAGGAAAATTTTGCCCCAAAAGAATATCCAATAGATGAATATTTGCTTTCTAGTTAGATATGGATTAGTAAAATCTTTAATCTGTAAAACAGGTTGGTATTTTTATATTTTAGAGATGACTGGTAAATTTAAAGATACTTTGCCTTCTCTCCATCACATGGTAAAAATTTCAGATACAGGGACATTATCATAATGGATAAAATATTAAATTGTAATACAAAAATTCAGAACATATTATTCTTCAGGTTAACCATTATTATGAATTATCTGTAAAGGAAGAGTTTGCAAATAAATGTGCAAGGATCAATAAGATGGATGCTTGATGTTCTTCCAGGTATTTACAGAACACCAGCTTCTCAAGTCTTGCTGTAGTATGTAATTTCTCCCATGACATGTAATATGTACCTAGGATTTATAAAATATAGGATTAAATGCATGTATGGAGGTATTATCCAGCCTAATCATCACTTGCTAATAGCGCTTCACTTTCTATAGTCTTCTATCAATGACACCCGAGAGTGGGTTTTCTTTCCAGGATGTGAGGTGTGTGTGTGTCTGTGTGGAACATATACAGGCACCAAAACATTTTATCACTCCAAAGCTTTACTACTTATGTGTGGACTAAAAAAAAAATAAATCTGAATAGCGGTACAGATGTTGGGCATCAAGTAGGTTTATAACTAACTTATTTATTCATCTAAACACACCAACCTCATATAGTATGAGTTGAATAGCTGCCTTAGTAGGTTGTAAATAAATAATGTGTAAAACATGGAGTATTAAGTTGAAGGAAAGGGGACTATTTAAAACCCCTTAAGAAAACTATTAAGGACAGTATAAGCCCACTTATATATAAGATCTGGCCTCTGTCTTCCTTTCAGATCTCATTTCATATTGTTTTTGTTCTATTGAAGTTGGTAATCTCCAGCCACTGACATTCTTTCTCTTCTTTTAACATCCCAAGTCATTCCCATCAGAGGACCTGTGTACTTGGCCATTTAACCCTGGATTTCCACATTACTGGCTCCTTCTTAACTTTACACTTAACCTCAAATGTTGTCTCCTCAAAAGCAACCCAACTAGCCTATATATAAAGCAGCTTTCTAGGCTGTAACTCTGACCACTTACATATATTTTTTTCATCTAACTTATTACTGTCTGTAATTCTTGTGTTTGTTTTCTCTTCTCTCTGTCCTGTCTCTTTGTCTCTCTTCCTGTCTCTCTCTCTCATACTTGAATCCTAATGATCATGTCAGTTTTGCTTATCAGCATCTACATTTGTGTTTGATACATGTAATAGGTACTCTATAAATATTTATTTAGTGACAATGTATTTTATTACTAGTTACAAAAGTTATTAGGTTAGATTTTTAATTCTAAGTGTAATATATGTTCATTGTAAAAAACAAATCTAACAATTCATAAATATATGAAATGTTCTATGAAAATTTTTCTTTTCCCTATCCCAACTCTAAAGGTAGCAGAAATAATACTGTTTTGTATACTTTAATTTTTTTATGTGCATAAATAGGTAATCTATGTTTGCATAGATTGTGTGTAGGTTTGTTTTATATGTTTGTACTGATAATATACAGGCAATATTTTTTCTGCCTTTTTATTCAGTGATAATATCAGAACTGTCTATGTCAAAACATGCAGATTTAATGCATTATTTTTTAATAGCTATATAGTTCTCCATAGCACTATATAACAAGTATTTATTCCTATACTGCTGAACATTTAGATTACCGATGGATTTTTTTTTTTAGGAAGATGACTCTATTTTGCTGTTACAAATAATGCTGCAGTATATACACATAGATGTTCACTGCAGCATGATACACACACACACACACACACACACACACATAGTGTTTACATAGGCTGGACTCTAAAAAGCAAAAATGCTGTGAGGATCTTTTTATGTGTTTAAAATTATTTTTAAAGATTTATTTATTTATGCATACAGGCTAGAGGTAGGGGGTGAGTGGATTCACCAAAGACAGAACAGGCAGACTGACTGAAATACACTGTTGAGGGAGCAGCCAGTGAGCGAGACAGGAGAGGTCTGCTGCACCATGTGGGTAGCTCCCTGGCCAGCCAGGGGATGCAACTCGTGCTGCAGAGACTGTGGATTGCTTCATAGTGCGGTGCTTAACCCCTTGCACCACCAGGGAGTCTCTACATTTTTAAAAAAGATTTATTTACGTATACAAGAGCTGGGGTGCAGGCCAGAGGTGTGGGGGGCATGAGAGGTTCACTAGAGACGGAGTGGGGAGCAGAACAAATGGATCTACTGAAATACACTGCTAAGGGGAGCAGCTGGCAAGACAGGAGAGGTCTGCTGTGCATGTGGGTTAGCTCCCTGGCTGGGGATTAAATCCATGTTGCAGTGGCTACAGATAGCTTCATAGTGCTGAGACTTAACCCTTCCTACCATGAGGGAGGCCCCAATGTGTTTAAATTTTTGATAGGTACCTTAAATTCCTCCCACAATGTTTATGCCAGTTTCCATTTCCATCAATAGTATATGGATGGTGGGCCTCCCCTGGTGGCGCAGCGGTTGAGCGCTGGGCTGCGAAGCTGCCCGCAGCCTCTGCAGCACCGGTTTGATCCCTGGCCCCCGGCGAGGGTCCCACATGGCACGCAGACCTCTCCTGACGCCCGCTGCTCCCCTCAGCAGTGTTTTTCGTCAGTCTGCTTCTGTTCCCCACTCTGTCTCTGGTGAATTCTCTCACCCTCCCGCGCTTCTGACTGTACCCAGTGCTTGTATAAATGAATAAATAAAATCTTTAAAAAAAAAAAAAGTACATGGATGGAAATTATCTCATCCTCATTCCTGAATATTATCCATATTTTTAATATTTTCTAATATAATAGGCAAAAATGAAGCATTATATTGTTTTAATCTTTATTCTTTAATTGGTTGTGACTGAATATCTTTTTGTATATTTATTAGTTATTTATGTTTCCTCTTTTGGAAATTAACCATTTTTTACCAATTTTTTGATCGTTTTCTTACTGAATTTTAGACATTCATCAATATTCCTAGTAGTCACCCATTATTGAAAACATTATTACTATTATTGTTGTTGCAATTAACATTTATTAACTATGTATTACAGCCATTTTTTTTTTTAAACTCACAGATAATGACCTCGTTTTAGGATTTAAAATATCCTTATTGTAAGATATTTTTCTTTTCAAGCAAATACTCCTTTTAATATCTGGGTTGTCTGCAATCAGGACCCTTGGGCTGAGCCCCACAGGCAGGAGCTGGTGGCTTCCAGCAGCACCACAGAGCTCTTCTAAAATGAAGCCCCCGTGGTGGCAGCATCCCTTAGGAACTGCTGCAAAGAGGAATGCTTCAGGAGTCTGGCCACAAAGAAAATGAGGCTTGGGTAGTTATATAAAGTGCCCAAGTACAATGGACCAGGCATTCTTTTTTTTTAAAGTACTTCTTTTTTTTTTTTTTTAAGATTTATTTATTTATTTATACAAGCACTGGGTACAGTCAGAAGCGCAGGAGGGTGAGAGAATTCACCAGAGCCAGAGAGGAGAGCAGAACAGGCAGAGTGATGAAGTACACTGCTGAGGGGAGCAGCAGGCAGCAGGAGAGGTCTGAGCGCCATGTGGGACCCTCGGCTGGCAACCGGGGAACGAACCGGCACTGCAGAGCTTCCCAGCCCAGCGCTCAACCGCTGCGCCACCGGGGAAGCCCTGGACCAGGCATTCTTAAACACTGTTGCTGAGAAAGGCAGTTTGTCAGTCTTATATTTACTTTGTCCCAACTATTCTATATCTAGGAATTTTTCATACTCACATACATGAACAAAGATGTTGGATCAAGTTCGTTTATTGCAGCATATAAAAGATTGCAAAAATCTAAGTGTCTATCAGTAGTAGATTTGATAAATAAATAATACACATTAAGGGGAAAAAAATGGACTCACCTCTATGAGCTGAGATGGAATAATTTGCCTATGTTAAGTCATAGGCATACATATATGCATAGAAATGTTCTGTGACAGCTGTTAGCTCCAGGGAAGGGAACATTTATTTTTATACTTGTTTGTACTCTTTGATTTTTTTTTGTTATTGTTTTGTTGTACTGCCCTTTAAATCTAGAAAATTATTTCTCTCCCCCAAAGTACAAAATGTTTGTGTATCCATTTTTATAGCAGCATTATTCACAGTAGCCAAAACGTGGAAGCAACTCAAGCATCTATTGATGGGCGAATGAAAACAATAACAACAAAAGATGAAGGAGAGAATAAGAGCAAAAGGAAAGAGAGAAGAAGAAGCAGAGGACCTGGCCAAGATAGTCAAATTAGACAATCCTGTTGCAGATTCCACATTGCAATTTAATGCAGTTTTCTGAATTATTGAGTGTGTGTTTTTTTTTTAAAGATTTATTTATTTATTTATACAAGCACTGGGTACAGTCAGAAGCGCGGGAGGGTGAGAGAATTCACCAGAGCCAGAGCAGAGAGCAGAACAGGCAGAAGGACCGAAGTACACTGCTTGGGGGAGCAGCGGGCGGCAGGAGAGGTCTGCGCACCATGTGGGACCCTCCTCCGGTGGCTGGGGAGGAGCCGGGGATCGAACCGGCGCCGAAGAGGCCACGGGCAGCTTTGCAACCCAGCGCTCAACCGCTGCGCCACCGGGGAGGCCCTTGAGTGTGTTTTTATTAGTCACTTATCTCTTTACTTTTTTCATATTTTCCAAATGGAATTTAAAAAATAGAAACTTTTCAGTACATTAAAACATAAATCAGCATTCTTACACCAGGCAGGAAAATAGACAAAATAGCAAGTTTACACAATCCCTGTAATAGCATGACTTTGGTCTCAGATGCTTCCTCCATTTGCCAAGAGTAATCTGCTTACCGTGGCTTATGGGGTTACACTTAACCAAGGTTGCAGCCCAAAGAGCATGTATCTCTCTGGGCAGAGGTGCAGTTGGCTCTGTTCAACAAAGCAAAGCAGTCAAACAGTGTATTGAACAAAAAAAATTGCAGTTTAATAATGTTATCAGAAAGATGTTAGCAAGTGAGAGCAGTTGTGTAAAGATTGACGCTGAAAAGTGGCTCCCTGGCTTCATTTCTTTGACTTCTTGGGCAGTGGCAAAATGTGTGGTTCGGTTCACAGACCATATTGTAGACCCATCCCTGATTGTTGAACACCAAATCTCCTCCCTTCAGATTCCAATGGGCTTTAGGGACCAGCCTGGCTATGTCCTTGGGCAGTATGACATGCCAGTACAGGAACTCCTTGTCCTTGTTCTGATCTGAATAGTAAGTTTGTTTGTACAACATGCTCGCTCTGCATGGCCAACCTCAAAACAACTCCCAGAAGCATGCCTGTATTTTGTATTTTATGTAGAAACTCTTTACTTCTAAATTATTAAAATATTCTTTCTTCTAACACTTCTTTTTTTGAGTATTAAATTTTAAACTTTATACCGTTAGTCCATCTGAAGTTTACTTTTACATGTTGCAAGAAGCAGGTACCAAATCTAATTTTTTTCTCCAAATGGTTAGTTATTTACAGAAAAGTCTCCTTTTCCACTGGTTGGAAATGGAAATTCCACTGTTTCTTTCTTTCTTTTTTTTTTTTTAAGATTTATTTATTTATGCATACAAGAACGGAGGGGGTACAGGCCAGAGATGCGGGGGAGGGGAGGTGGTGGTGAGAGGATTCACCAGAGACAGAGTAGGGAGCAGAACAGGCGGATCCACTGAAATACACTGCTGAGAAGAGTGGGCGAGACAGGAGAGGTCTGCTGTGCCAATTGGGTTAGCTCCCTGGCCAGTGATTGAACTCATGCTGCAGTGGCTGGTGATGGATTGCTAGCTCTGACTTTAACCCTTGCGCCACCAGGGAGACCCTCAAGTTTATATTTTTTAAAGAAGAAATAAAAACTAGATTTTGTCTTACGTCTATCAAAGAAGAAAAAGTATGTTACCATTGATCATATCTAGCACTTAAGAATATTTTTATTATAATGGAAAGAGTTTAAAGCTGAATTTTACACATGAAAAAAGACAGGCTAAAGAATAGATAACTGGATGGATAGATGGACAGATAGGTGACAGGAGAAGGTTAGTAAAATGTTAATGGTAGAATCATCTGGTTAGTAGGCATATGAATATTTACTATGAAATTATTTTTTGATAAATGAAAGTTTTCATAATAAATATTGGGGGGAGTCTTAAAATACCTCTACAATTTAATATCATTGTGATCTTAGAAAAAACCCTTTTTTTAGAAGATTTATTTATGCATACAAGAGCTGGGGTACAGGTCAGAGGTATGGGGTGATGAGAGGATTCACCAGAGACAGAGTGGGGAACAGAACAGGCAGATTTGCTGAAATACACTGCTGAGGGCAAGACAGGAGAGGTCTGCGGCACCATGTGGGTATCTCCCTGGCCAGCCAGGGATTGAACTGCAGAGGCTGCTGATAGCTTCATAGTGCTGTGTTTAACCCCTTGCACCACCAGGGAGGCCCAGAAAAAAAACTTTAACTCTATAACAGAAATCAAATATCTGCATTGCCTGTCTTAAATGTTATAAGAATCAAATAATACAATGTATAGGGAAGAAATTTGAAAAACATACTATTCAATAAAAGTGGTAAATTAGTTCTAGTATTTTTTCCTTTTGATAATTTCAGTGCTGTTCTTAGTTCAGATCAGTTTGAAGAGGAGACAAGAATGTTCTATTTGACTTTCTTAATGAGAAAAAACTCCCACACAGCCTTTAGGTGTCCTGCCAGTGGACAGGGGGTCTCAGTTCTTTCTGAAGACCATTGCCTTTATGTATAAGGAAGGGCACAGAAGGAAAATCTTAAAAATAAGCATGTACATTAAATTGCTTTCTTTTTCAGGAAGCAGTAGGGGACACATTAGAAGAACTGTGGATATCCTACAATTTTATTGAGAAGTTGAAAGGGATCCATGTAATGAAGAAATTGAAGATTCTCTACATGTCTAATAACCTGGTGAAAGACTGGGGTAAGCTGAGCTTGGCTCTTTGCTAACCATCTACCTCTTCCTCTTTACAGAAAATAGCCCAGCAGGGAACAAGATGCTAAATGGACACATTTCTTTTTTTTTTTTTAAAGATTGATTTATTTATGTATACAAGAACTTGGGGTACAGGCCAGAGGTGCAGGGAGTTGAGAGGATTCACCAGAGACAGAGTGGGGAACAGAACAGGCAGACTGACTGAAACACACTGCTGAGGGGAGCAGCAGGCAAGACAGGAGAGGTCTGCTGGATAGAACTGTGCTGTAGAGGCTGCGGATTTCTTCTTGGTGCTGTGCTTAACTCGTGCCATCAGGGAGGCCCGAAATGGGCACATTTCTTTCTAAGCACAAAGAGATATAGTTATAGGAGTTCTTATATTCCAGCTAAATGCTTGCAATTTACATTTAAATATTTACTTAAAATGATTATAATTAAATAGATCCTTACCCTATTATTCATGAAAATAATTATTGTCCAAAGACTGAAAAAATCAGTTTAAATTTAAGAATTCTTGGGTAGAAAACTTACTTGACATCAATATTGCTTTACTTTTTATTGTTTCATTCATTTAGCATTTATGAAAGGCAGATTATGTGCCATGAACAATGAGCTTCTTGAGATATGTAGTTAAATAGGACAAGGTCTCTGCCCTCAAGGCGTTCACATCTTAGTGGTGAGATTAGTTCATAAGGTAATAAATATAAAGTTGTGTGATAAATTCTGCAATAGAAGAGTAACTGAGTAGAACAGAGGCTTTAAGAATCCAAAGATGAGAGAGGTAGTGGTAATGTAGTATATACACACGTTGATTTTCAACGATGCACACCTAAAACTTATATAATGTTATAGTGCGGTGTTACTCAATTTAAAAAAAAGAATTCAGGGCCTCCCCGGTGGCGCAGCAGTTGAGCGCTGGGTTGCGAAGCTGCCCGCAGCCTCTGCGGCGCCGGTTCGATCCCCAGCTGCTCCCCGGCCACCGGAGGAGGGTCCCACATGGCCTGCAGACCTCTCCTGCCGCCCGCTGCTCCCCTCAGCAGTGTACTTCGGTCCTTCTGCCTGCTCTGCTCCCCGCTCTGGCTCTGGTGAATTCTCTCACCCTCCCACGCTTCTGACTGTACCCAGTGCTTGTATAAATAAATTAAAAAAAAAAGAAAAAGAAATCAATATGAGACTTTAAAAAAATAAAAAAATAAAAAAAATCAATAAATAAAAGAATTCAAAGATGAGGGGATGGGTAGAAACAAAAGTTTAGCTTAGCATATGCTGATAGAGTGCAGCATGGAAAAGACTTGTACTGGAGATTGATTTCTTCTTATTTTTCATTCTGAATCTCTTTTCTTCTTCTTATCCTATCTTTAGACTGGCATAAAGGTAGAAAGACGTATGTCTTCTTTTCCCCTCTCTTTCCATACTATCTTCAGAGAATGACTTCATTCGATATGATTTCCCTTGCTTCCTTCAAGACCATAAACAACTAATTGTCCCGAATAGTCACAAAATGAGGGCTAATAGTCACAAACTGAGGACTGATTGGCTAATTCAATCCCCAAAATCCTAACACTAAAACTTGCCATGGAATATATTCTTTTGTACTTGTAGCTGAATTTGTGAAACTGGCAGAACTGCCATGCCTGGAAGACCTGGTGTTTGTGGGCAACCCCTTGGAAGAGAAGCATGCTGCTGAGGGGAACTGGATCGAAGAGGCAAGCAAGAGAGTGCCCAAGCTGAAAAAACTGGATGGTGAGTGACTCGGAGCTAGCTTAGAAGTGGTGTCTAGAGGTGGAATGAAGTTTATGACACAGAATCATGAAAAGGAACAAAACTAAAAACACGATGGACTGTCTTTAATCTCCAAGGCCAGTGCTACCCACAGTAAATTTAATGGTCCAGGTAAAATACCAGGGAAGATGAGAAACTCCTAGGATGATTAGACTGTGATAAGATCATCCCTAAACCAAAAGCTTACAGGAAAGTTTAAGTCCCAAAAGTAATTATTTCGTAGAGTAATTAAATATAAATAATAATGAATAGCCTTTTTGGAATTGGACTGGATTGTAGTTTCCCAATAGCTAAGGTAGAGGTCAGTGTCAGCAACAGCCCGGACTGACTGGGTGTAAGTTCCAGTTCTGCCACATAAAAGCTTTTGTGTTAAGTACTAATTAGTTAATTTCACCAAATCTTGTTCTTTTGTAATCTAAAAGCTGGAAGTGATAATAGACACAGACTTCTCTGGGTCTTACTTCCTCCAGTGGTGCAATCAGGACGCCAGGCCAGTATTCCTACTGTTCTTCCTTCTCTTCTGCTGCCAGGGAGGTATTTTGCTAGTCTGCGGAGAATCACTAACCCTTTCTCTAGTCATTCTACATTTTCTCAAAACTCTTATCTTCTCAGTGATCTTAGACTCTTCAAAGACAAAGGCGGTAAACCTGATGGTTTCTGCTTTCTACACTGCCCCTGAAGCAATGAAGCACAGAACTGATCAGCCTACCTGATTGAATAGGAGAAAGGAAAATATTTAGAAGAAACAAATAATTTCTAGTTACATGATGATAATCATCATCACCATCCTATGTACCAAATACTTATTTTCGTAGTTGTCATTAGGGTAAGATTGTAGGCAGATTTCACATGCCAGAGCTCAGAAGAGGTAGCCCTTCACCCAGGGAGAGCCTACAGATGTGATTTATTTTCTGTGCTTTGGTTCTTTTTTTTTTTTCCAACTTACCACCAATGTTTCATGTTTAAGAGAATTAACATAAAAGTTCATATTTCCAGGAATACTGGGATAACATTATGAAAAATGAAGAATATTTCTTTGTGCTTAACATGGGCAAGGTTTTTAGTATGTGTAGGTTTTACTTTAGTTTTCACCTGCAGGCATTTTTATTTGTAATTCTGTATTTGGGGAGTTGAATATTTGTAAGTATTTATAGTCATCCATTTTGAGAATTTTCCTTAGAAACTTTTTGGGTAATCTGAAATTGAAGAGATTATTTTATGATGTTATTTTTATTGTGGCACACTTTATGGCATCTCAGAGCATCTCAGGTTAACAGGAAAATATTTTCATTTGAATTTTAACTCTGTTGCAAATGATCAGAAATTATTTTATTTTTCATTTTAGGCACTCCAGTAATTAAGGAAGAGGAGGAGGAAGATAACTAATGCCACATTTTCCACTTTGTGTTAACTTATTTAAATGTCATACGAACAATAGATAAGTTTTATAAAATTGTCTATTTTAAAAATTCTGTGTGGGGCAAAGGGTTTTTAAGATAAACAAATCTCTCATGCCTATCTTTTTTTCTTTTTTTTTTTTTTCCTATCTTTTTTTCTTAACCTATTCAGTGGTCCTCACCAAAAATGATAACACCAACTTTGCATATTTTAGTCCTTTTTAGAAATTACAGATTTTCAGTTTTTGTCTCTAGTCCTAGTTACGTACTACATGGCCCCATTGCTGAAACTTTTGTGGACTTGTTAACAACAAAGAAACAAATGTGGTTCTTTTTTCAGTTTAACTTTTTTAGGTCAGGCATTAACATATATATATATGTATTTAACTTTTATATCTGTAGACCATCCTTCTTGGTGTTTCATCTCTTTATGACTTGGAAGCACAAACGTGTCATGCCTTTGGTTCAGAGGCAGTATGGTGATGGGAAGAGTTCCTCTTAAAAATACAGCAGCAGCTCTAGAACAGTTAGAAACATGGTGAAAGAAAAACTAAAATTGTGGAGGCCTTATAGCCCATGTTGTATTTACTTATTTGTTTTTCCAAAAATATGTGCATTGTCAACTGGAATTTAGGTTGAGTTCACATGCATGGCCACTTGAGTTCTGTGTAAGTTATTCCCTGATCCAGAGATTAAAATGACTATCATGGTCAATCCTTTAACCAATACTGTGGCCTTGTTCATATGGACCTGATTTTCGACACACATTTTGGTTTATAGTTCCTTATATTTCATATGAGGAAGTATAAGAAGTAGTTTTATTTGAATTCCTATCCTAAATGTTAACCATTTATGCACGTCAAACCTGCCCTAATAACTTAAATCTGTTGACTCTCATGTTGGGAGAAATGATTGTTATAATGGTATAGAACTTAAGGACTGCATTTGGTACCTTTCAATAAGTAAAATTTACTATTTCAAAAAAGTATTTTTAGAGAAGTTCTAAGTAAGCAGCTTTTACAATGGATTTTGTAAGTGATTGTTAAGGAAAAAGAGAAGAGATGTTTCTTTATGGGATCCCAGGCAAATGGCAATATTTTTGAGGATTGTCTTCTAAGTGAAGCATTGTAGGTAATTTAATCTCAGAATTGCAAAGCAATAGTTAGATGCAGAGCTTAGGTTTTGTCATAGAAGAAAACAATTCTTTTTGAAAAATGCAAGATATGGTCATCGGTAACCAGTAACAGACTGACGAAATCGCTGATAGATTGCAGAAAAGAAGTCTGAGGCTCCCTGCCAAGTTGTGCCTGAAGTCCCTCAACCAGAGACTGTTGGTTCTTATCTCCCCATTTACCTGTGTCTTTCTCCATTTTACTTGTCAAAGTGGGGAGAGTCATTTTTAAAAAGTGGTTGCATAAATAGTCCTGGATTTCCGAAGTTTTCAGCTATCATTTAAGTAGGATTTCTCTGAGTCGCTCTGATCACACGGGACCACTGCTTTGACAATCAATTTTAAATACAAACAACAAAGGGAAAAACTAGTCCATCACTTTTTAAGCTTCCTTTTAGCATTTCCTTACAGTATGGTAGGAAGAAACCTTTACTCTGACAGACTTACACTTCAGAGCTTTTAGATATTTCTTTTGTGGTCCATAGGCAATGAGCCTTGATTCCCTTGCTGATGTTTAAGACCCATAAACTAAGAGAGAAGATAATCTTTATACTTTGCACTTCTTCTAGTAGGCAGACTTGAAGCCATATTGCTGTGTATGATGTATTTTCTAAAAGTTATCCTGGAAGTGAACATAATAGGGAATGGATGACTTCATGTTGAATTTATTTGTAAAATGGCTTACAGTGTTGTGTTTGGTTTTTCTAAATTCCGTAACATAGAACTAATTTTTTTTGTTTCTTGATCACTTCTCAGAGAAATGTAAGGTGATTTTCTCTGTCCATTTCACACAAGACTCATATTCAGTTCTGCTCAATGAATATTGGAATAACTCCAGTGCACCCTTTTCATGGAATTAAAGCCAGAATCCATGCCATTAGGAAGTGGGAGATAGGCTGTATAAAGAATTTCAGAATATTCTCTCAAATCATTCCTTAAATCATCCATCCTTTACTGCTGTAAATTTACTGCTGATATTAAATGCCTTTGGTTTATGCTTAGATTTCATATTTGACCTACTTGGAATGGATTCTCGGTATCCCTAGTTTAAAACATAATGCCATCTTAGTAGATTATTTAAATTTCTTTTATTGTCATAATGATGGTAGAGCTCTGGAATCAGTTCAGTATTTTAATTTTTTACGGGAGTAATTCAACTTTCCTACATTCCCTAACTCCAAGCTTATGACTTGGAAGGTATTTGTGTTCTTTGTTAATAGGAGTTAATTCCTTTAAACCAGTTTCTCAACCTTGGCACTATTAACATTTGGGGCTGGATAATTCACTATTGTGAAGGGCTGGTCTGTGTATTATAGGAGGTTTAGCAGCATCCTTGGCTTCTACTTAGATGCCAGTGAAATCCCCTCTCCAGTCGTGATGACCAAAAACATCTTCAGACATTACCATCTGCCCCATGGGGTAAAAGAATGGGAACAAATTCATCCCTACTTAAGAACCAGTGCTTTATATTAACCTTCCTTTTATCCAGGGTCCATGTATTTTTACTCTGTAGTAAAAATAGCTAATGTCATCTGAGTTATTTGAGAGAAGTCATTATGTTTAAAATCACAGATGGAAGGAAATGGTCACTGGTGTTCCCCCCACCCTTTTTTTTGTAATGTTCAATTTAATAATTTTCTTATAATGTTAGAAACTCAGGGCCGGGAGGTTGAACTTATCTTCTTTTTCAGCAGGGTCTCAACTTTAATTTTTTAACATTCTTGCTTATCTTAGGACATGATTGATTAACCTACCTCTATCAGCAGACCCACTTTTATGACAGATTTTGCTTTGTCTCTAAAGTTAACATTCTGAGTGTACATTTGAAAATGGATCATTTTTTAAGTTTTCATTCATTATCCTAGGAATGCACAGACTTTTTCAGGCTACAGCAGTCACCAAATATAGAAAAATATTACATAAAGTTTGGCAATCATGTGTGAAAATTATCTAGTGTAGACACTGATTTTGGATGTGATCCAAAAAAATGTCTGGTCATAATAGCTGGTCAATAACTTGGTATGGTTACTGAATCCATTCTGCAAGCAGGTGGTATAAGACACTTAGATGGGGTTCATATGTGGAAAGAGAAATTTTGACTTAAATAGATGCTGCTTCTGATACTTTTTACCAGTAACCTAAAGTAGAATAAGGAGTGACTTATTCTCAGAATTGGTGATTTGTAAGTAGAGTTGAAAGTTATTTTCTGTGACCTAGAATCTTCTGAGTGTTTCTTAAAACAATGGGAAAAGTATAGGTCCTTGAAAGGCTGGATTTAATCATTCACTTAGAAAAAAATGGGGAAAATTCAGGCATCGATTAGTGTCTAACTGCAGTCCAATATACAAAGATCTTCCATTGTATATTGCTAAACTGAAAGTTACCCTTAGTCAGAAATCAGTTCCTTTTGCACACATTTATTTAAACTGCTTAATGTGGCTGTAAATAATTAAATATAAAACAAGATTCAGTGTAGCAGAGTTGGTGCTTCCAACCTAGTTAACCTAACCATACTCCTTTATCTTCACTGTAGCATGAGTTTCCTTCTTTTTGTAAAACCATAAAATAGGTGCAATAAAAATATTAAGGGTTATGTTTTAAAAATCAAGGAACTTTTAGAAATCCCATGTCTGTATCTTTATTCCTGCCTTTTTATAAGCCAGTGACTACAAAAGAAAAAACACTGAAAGAGAAAACTAGACTGAGTCTTACCTTTTTCTGACCCAAGATAAATTTTCACTTAACACTTAGAGAAGTCATAACTGGACTCTAGTTAATTTCCCATATTGGGCAGGTTAGGGAAACCAGCCAACCAAATTATTATCTATCAAATTTAACAAGAGGAAAGGGAGAGTAAATTATTTTTCACTACATTTGCACTTTAAAATTATGAACTGGATGTTGGTGGAAAATAATCCCAAAGGGCAAATGGGTAGATACCTCGCTTATATGTGGCTATTAGAGAATCAAACTTCATCTTTGCTCCTTCTAAACCCACATGAGCAGCAGTTTTCTTTTGATAGAGTCAGAGTCAGGATTTCCCTAGTTCTCTACTTGGTCATCTTCCACGTCTGCTGCATTGACAGTCATCCCTCTAGAGGATGTGTCAAGTATAATTCTTCTACTCAGAATAGAAATTTTGTGATTTTTCTTTGCCACACATACCTTTTAAACTATTTAGATGTTGGCTAAATTAAGTTGTGACTAATATTACCAGGGTGGGGAGTTCAGCGGGGGACCTGCCTGTGAGGTGCTATTGCCTAGAGGAGTAATCCCATCAAAAGACTGGTGAGTTGGTAGCTGTAGAAAACACACATGCTTTTCCCAGGGTATCAGTCATGATCACAAGCAGCATTCCAGAATCTTTAGCTTCTAGAACCAACTCCATTCTTCAGAGAACGTTTTAACATCTATCAATACTTTGGTAATAATCTTTTATATGCAGGAATTTTGTAGTGTGACTTTATCACTAAACTTACTGTGTTAAATTATTTAGAAATATTGAGTTTCTGAATGTTATTTTGTGAGATTTGTTTTAAAATAGTAATAAATTGTGTTATTTTATAAAAATTTTTGGGTTTTTTTTTTGGTTACATGATCATGAGTTTTAGCTAATATAGAGCAACTATATGACTCCCAGTGATACTAAATTTCTGAAGAAATTTAGCTTTTAGGTACCATGTATGAGAGAAAAAACTTATACTCAATTTTTGTTTTTAGTAGTTCAATAATTACCTACTCAGATTTATAAGTCTTGCCCAGTTTTCTGGGCACCATTTCAAATATTGAGAATCCTGGAAAGAGTATTTCCAGAGACAAATTACTATGCTCTTTACCATTCCTAACCTCTCTTTACTTCCAGAAGTGTACAAGGTAAAAGTTGATGGATAGGCCCTTGATTCATAGTCTGGGATAACCTGACCTCAGCTACCACCTTGTTGATACACAAGAAACAGAAGAATCCAGCAATAGCAGTAACATCTTCCCAGCATGTAATCTGTGTTATCAGCCAAATGTAATGTTGGTCACACTTTCTTTTTTCCACAGTTCTCAGATATGAGGATATGCTGTCCTTCTTTAAAGGGCAGAAAGATTTTCATTTCAGATCATAGATAGCTCACTATTATTTTTAGTTTCCATTTTGTAAAACAAAGGTTGGACATTGTAGAATCCTGACATTGTTCTATATCATATATGTGCATTGTATTATATATAAGTATATACGATTGTTACATATAATAAAATTTGGGGTGATGACCCCTGCCCACCCTCCTAAATACTATCTTCAAAAATGCAGTTATATAAATTATATCCCTCTGCACATAGATGACCATAGATACTGGGTGAAAAATATGATGACCCCCTATTTGTTTTTTTTTTTTTTTTTTTTTTTAATAGAGGCATGTTTTATTTATTTATTTATTTGTTCGTTTGTTTGGTTTTGTTTATACATGCACTGGGTACAGTCAGAAGCGCGGGAGGGTGAGAGAATTCACCAGAGCCAGAGCAGGGAGCAGAGCAGGCAGAGGGACCGAAGTACACTGCTGAGGGGGGCAGCGGGCGGCAGGAGAGGTCTGCGCGCCATGTGGGACCCTCCTCCGGTGGCCGGGGAGCAGCCGGGGCTCGAACCGGCGCTGCAGGGGCTGCGGGCAGCTTCGCAACCCAGCACTCAACCACTGCGCTACTGGGGAGGCCCCCCCTATTTGTTTTTGTTATGAACATACTATGTGTATGTGTGGAGTGGGCGTGTGTGCAGACACGTGGGAACTGGGTGATATGTGGTGGCCAGGGGACCTTGTGCCTATGCATGGGGACAAAGGTGAGTGTAAACTTGGGTGGGTGGGGGAAGTGTGGAGTATGTTTATGGTAAATTGTCAAGGGAAGGTGGGACTGAAGACAGGATTGTGAGCAGTGAGGGGACTATGTGCCACCTGCGCCATGCCTATGAGAATAGAGGGAAGCTCTGTGAGTGGGAAAGCAGGAATGGAAACATTTGTGGAAGGAAGTGCATGTCCGTGGGGAGAAGTGAGAGGAAGTGACATGACAGGAAAATCTGTTAGAACATCGTTCCCATGTAGATGATGTTTACACAGGTTAGCTGTAATTTTATTTTATTTATTTTTTTAAAGATTTATTTATTTTTTTATACAAGCACTGGGTATAGTCATAAGTGCAGGAGGGTGAGAGAATTCACCAGAGCCAGAGCGGGGAGCAGAGCAGGTAGAAGGACCGAAGTACACACTGCTGAGGGGAGCAGCGGGTGGCAGGAGAAGTCTGCACGCCATGTGGGACCCGCCTCCCGTGGTCCGGGAGCGCCGGGGATCGAACCGGCGCTGCAGAGGCTGCGGGCAGCTTCCCAACCCAGCGCTCAACCGCTGCGCCACCAGGCAGGCCCTTAGCTGTAATTTTAAAGCCCTGTCAGTAGCAGGAAAGAAGCCCCACTGAACTCTTACCATCATGAGATCATTTCTTCTGGGTTACAAAAGATGGGCATCTTCAGTTACTGAACCTCTGGGGCCAAATTATGATTTAAACATGTTTTTGGGTCCTATTTCCCTTTTTACATCCTTTTGGTATAAAACGGCGACTATTAAAATGGAAACATTCATTTGATACGGGTATGACAGTTACAATTCCTGCAGGAATATTTTTAGTTGAAAGGGATTTAAAAAAGGAAAAAAAAAGTTGCTAGATAACCTCCTAAGCCCATGTGAGGATTTTCAGGACAAATTTACATTTAGCTTTCTAACATTTGCTTGTAAACAATGTGCAAAAATTGAATACATTAAGATACTGCAATTTAGGGCCTCCCCAGTGGTGCAGCGGGTTGAGCGCCACACAGTGACACTGTCTGCAGCCTCTGCAGCACAGGTTCGATTCCTGGCCGGCCAGGGAGATTCCCACATGGCATGGTAGACCTCTCCTGTCTCGCCTGCTGCTCCCCTCAGCAGTGTCTTTGGTCAGTCTGCCTGTTCTGCTCCGCGCTGTCTCTGGTGAATCCTCTCATCCTCCCATGCCTCTGACCTGTACCCCAGTTCTTGTATAAATAAATCTTAAAAAAAAAAAAAATTACTTAAAAAAAGATACTGCAATTTAAATTTGCATAGCATGATATAAAGCCTTAAAGAAAATCTAGATATGATTTTTTTAAATAATATGAAGTCATCCTAAGAGGCTACTGAGTTTAATTATACTGGAATTCTTATGCAAGTCAGAAAAGTGAGACTATACAACTTTTAAACTTTTTATTTGAATATTAACTGTTTATCTTTGTTTAGAACACTTGTAGAATCAGCAGCATGAACAATAACTATTCAATGACAAAGATTTGAAATAGGGGAATGGATACATAACTGGTTCATATTAATCTCCCCATGCAATTTACAGCTTTATCTTGTAGAGTCAAAAACTGATTTACACAGCACTATAAATGCTGTATTTTTCTAACACCTTATTTTGTAGTCTCAGAATACTTTTCAATTAAATGGAACCAGATGTTTTGAAGATGCAAAGTAAGAAATTTACACTGTAAAGTTGTATAATTATAATAAATTCACATTTCCTCCCAGGAAAAATTTACAGTAAACACACACATAAATTCACCGTATTAGTAACAACAAACAGCTCACACTTTTACTGAACACTTCTTGAGTTAGCCAGGCCTTGCTCTAAACATCTGAACATGCAAGTTCTTATTACCTCTACGGCGTCACAAGTTCACGTTTCACACAACTGGTGACACCACGATGACAGCTTGCACTGAGCACTTGTGCCCAAGCATCTAACCTGGCACTGTAGCTAACATGACTCACTTGTAGCAGCTCGGGGTGCTCACTGGAGATTTTACAAATGTCACATTAAGAACTGAATCCCCCCAGAACATGGCTAAGTCGTTCTACTACAAAGAATCACACCTATCGATGTCAAACAGAACAGACAAGGAAGCAGCTATGATCGAGGTCCGCATTAAGTTCCCTTCCTGGGACTCAGAAGTGCCCCTCCAGGCCTAACTGCAGGAGGGCAGCCTCGGCTGCCTCCTCCTCCTCCTTGGCCTCTTCCTCACGTATCTGCACCAGCAACTGGAAGAGGTTAGGAGCCGGCCCTTCCGCAGCCCCAGTCAGCCACAGCTGCCTTCGGATGGCTCCGCTGTGGTTGGCCCCAGCAATGACCTGCTCCAGGCGGGCCTGGTTCACATTATCTTTATCTATGGCCCCCTTCTCCACCACCTTCTGTAGCAGAGGCTCCAGACGAATGACATAGGCTGATAACTTTTCTCCCGGGTTCTGATAAGTGTTCAGAAATCTGACCTGCGCATCCCTGGAGCTTTCCACGCTCCCAAACACCTGCTCAAGCGCCTTCAAGCATTCGGCGGTGGTTATGGCAGGGTTGTTAGTCTTGAGGATGCGGATGACATCGGCCGCAGGGCCTCTAAGACTCTCCATCAGCCGCCGCCTCTTTTCTATGTCAGACACCTGCCACTCTTCTATGACCTCATTAGTGTGCTCCAGCCAGGGATCAAAGGTCTCCTCCCCAGGCCCGGGGATGTCCCTCCCCGAGAAGAGTGTCAGCTTCTTGTACCATATGGACTCAACAAGAGGCTGAATAACATTATCCAAAATATAGTTTAGCATCTCTGCTGGCATTTCTGGGCCCGGGGCCGGAGCGGGGTTCTGAAACCCAAGGACACGGGCAACATCTTGCACGGTCCACCCCTCCCTGGCTAGGAAGAGGTGCAACCTTTCTAAAAATTCTGCATCGGAAGTCGGAGGCTTAAAGACCACTTTCCAGACTCCCCCTTTACCCGGCATCTCCCTGGGGATGGCGGCGTAATCGACAGCGCCAGTGAGCTCTAACAAGGCTGCTTTTGCATTTTCTTCCCTCCAGAACATTCTCCCAAGCACTCGATAGGGCACCTGGGGCATCGCAGCCTGGAGGGTCTCTTCGATTTCAGCCTCATCACAGTTCACTGGGATCCCCCAAACCAGCAGGGCTCTCTGGGAGTTCACATCCATTCCCCTGCACCAATCTTCCAACAGTGTCATCGCCATTTTCCCAATTATCAAGGGCCCCAAAGCTACAAATACGGACCAGTCCGTGGCTCACGGTGCTCTAGTACTGAGAACCAGCCACTCCTCCCCAATATGCCCGAGGGAGGCAAACTTCAGTCAAACACAGTTAACAAACGACCCCAGAGTCCCGCTCTCGTCCCTTCGCGGCCCTGCGGAGTCCGTCGGGCAGCGCGTGTTCGGAGCGGGGCCGCGCGGGGGCTCAGGCCGTCACGCGGTCGCCGCCATCTTGCGTCTGTGGTCGGGGTCCGCGGCGGGGTCGTTCACCTGCAGGCGGGACGCGCGGCGCGGCGCGGGCGGCGAAGGCTGGGGCCGCGGGCCGGAGCGGCCGCCGGGGTGTGGTCGCGGGGCGTGGCCGCCTCCTCTCCGGAGCCTGGGCGCGGGGACTCGCGGCTGCTGCGGCAGTCGGTCGGGCGTTCTCGGCGGGAGCGCGGCCTGCGGCGGTCGAGGAGCAGCGGCGTTCCAGGCCAGGGCCTGTCGTCCCGAGGAAAAAACGGCCCTGAGGCCGCGGCGGCGGCAGGCCCAGCCCGCGGGCGGCTTCTTCGCTAGCGGCTTCTTCGCGGGCGCGGGGCCCCCTCGGGGCGGCGAGGACGGGCGAGGACACAGGCGGCGGGGGCGCAGTCAGTCCTGAGGAGCGAGGCTGGCGACGGCAGAGGCGAGGGCGGGCCAGGCGGCAGCGCGCGGGGCCCGCGGCGGCGGGGTGCTGGCGCGGCGCCGAGCTCTCGCCACCCGCAGCCGGCCGGGGCGTTATGCTGCAGTGGTGGGCGGGGCCAACCGCACGCGCCGACGAGCGCGCCCCGCCTCGGCGCCGAAGCCCGCGAGAGCGTCGCCACGGCAACGACGTCCCAGACGCCGCGAGATCCGCGCCCTCCGGCGGCACGCGGGGCGCATCCGTTGTCATGGTGCTTGCGGCTGGTGGGGGGCGCTGCTTTCTCTGGTGGCGCATTTCCTTTTTCGCATTTTTCAGATGTTTTTATATATATCTGAAATATTATATATCTGAATATATATGTTACAAAACACCGTACTCTTAAAAATACTTTAATTCTGGAGTGGATTTCCGATGACTTGTAGAAAATGCGTCCAAGATCGACTTGTAATACTCAAGCTAGGCAGCTTCCCTGCACCACCTGATTGCACTCTGAAATCTCATTTCATTCCAAAGAGAGAGAGCGTTGCAAATGTGCCATTTACATGTTTTTGAGTGATACATACACGAAGCTGAGATTTTTTTCTTGCCTAGAATTGTGTAAAAAAGATTCGTAATCAATTCAGTAACTTCGTAGCCAGGCAAACACCAGCGTTATTCCCCCTGCCCTAGCTTCACCGGTAATGAGTTAAAACAGAATCCTTATGGCTCAAAAAATGCCCAGTTATCTTCAGCAAGCAAAACATGGCCGATTTATGTTAATCTCAGATGGTGAAATTCTCTCCCAAAGAACACAGCATTCAACCCTGAATTTTTAAAACCTTATTTAATAAAAGGTTTAAAGATACAGAAGAACATCCAAAAGTAAATAAGTTACATAGGTACATTACAATCACATCAGTAAGATTTTCTTTAGTGTATTAATTTTTTTTTTTTATAAAAAGCACACAAAAAATAAAATCTTCAGTCTGGTCTATCACAACTGTACAGCAAGAGAGGTAATATTTATATATATGTACACTAATATGTAACAGTCTTTTTAAAAAAGAGCGCCACAGGCAGCAAACACACAAAAGGCAGTGTCTGATCATTTTTTCAAAATAAAAGGAATATACTTATTTATATGCTATTAAAATATTTGTACAATAATTACAGACTGTCAAGACTGTTCCTGTGCTCTGTCCCCTCCAACAAGGCCTTCAACTTAGAAATGAGGAAAAGGTGAAACAGCTGCAAATTGTTAGAGGCAAATGTCAACAGCAAAATATGCGGAGGACATACAATTGTTTTATAAAAATATGCATACTTCCTGTAAACCTAAATAGTTAGGCCTGCCAGTCTGGTAATACATACCGTCCAAGAAAAATGAGCCCCAGTGAAAACATTTAAACAGTTGAGGCTAGAGTATGTGTTGTATCCCTCCTTCTTCTTAACATCTGGCACGTGAGAAGAGGTTAGGTCACTGAGGCAGTTAAATATAGGGGATCCCTTTAAACTTAAGCAGCACAAGACCTCTGTGCCAGAGGTGGAGCTGGGGTGGCAGAAGGAGAATGGGCATGTACTTTAGCTGCAAGGGGGAACTGCTGAAGGCATGGAGGACAGTGCTCAAGTACTGTCTCCTTGTGTGGGTAAGAGACCTCAGAAATGGTCTGGAACACAGGCACTAGGTTAGTTTCATGCCCTTAGCTGAGGCTATGAGAGGTGAGATGGTGTGAAGTGGACATTATAAAGCTGGAGGTGTTTGTCATTTAACTTCTTAAAGCAAAGAGCTCTGAATAGAAGAAAAAAGAAAAAAGCCTATGAGCCAACTGTGATCACAGGGAGAAAGCACCATAAGGATTATACCTATGCCCACTTCCATGGCTGCAACTACTTTATTGGCAGGTCACTTGCCACACTTATATCTGCTGTCTAAATATTCTCACTGTCTAAATATTCCTTCAATTCTAGATATAAACCCATCCTCAAGCATGGACCCCTCAAAAATACAGCATCTGGTAGGATTAGTTGAGAGGTACCATCTTGATTTTCTCTGCCTACATTCACTTGGTCTCTTCTCCACGAGCTTAGAAGAGGACAACTAAGATGAAAGAGGTTTCTGATACCACATGTCCATCAAAGGGTCTGAAAATAAATAAGGTTTAAATAGAAGAAACCTTGGGAAACGTAAGTAGCACTTGGGGCTAAGCTGCAAAGGCACTCATTACACAAGTGATTTAGAAGAGAGCCTAAATGTGCTGCCCTTCTGCTTCTGGAGGGTAGACCAGATTTTTGCTATCTTGGAACACTGAGCTTGTAGAAGTATGCGGAGGAAAACTAACTGGGAAGTTGGAGCTCTAGATGGTGATCCAGAAGTCTAGGGGAAAAGAATTTTGCTGCTCCCACAGCTAGGGTCCTGCAGAACCATATTAATGCATGAACAAATGCTGGACAATACCTGAATAGTGCATAGTTTAGAAATACACTTCCTCCCAACCCCACCTGCTCACGTGTTTGACCATCAAATAAGGAACAGCAAGAATGAATGCGTTTTTGGCTCCTTCCTAACACGCTGCATGCACTATACTTGCATTCACTTCTTCTGCACAACTAGAGTCAAATAACAATATCAGAAAAATAACTCAGTCCTCCTATGGGACTGGCAAATGAAGGGACCTTCAGAAACTTCCGACCATTTCTCTTTAGTGACTCCACACTAAATATGGCTTCATTAAGCCAGAAACAAAGCCAGAAATCTGGCTTCCAATCCCCGCAGGCAAATTCAAAGCACAGAGAAGAGGTAGCAATAAGAACTGCCTCTGATCTCCCTTGCTCCTGCTAGTCTCTGTGTGGGTTTGGTGACACCCTCCACCTTTCCACCCCCTTCACTGCTACTATCATTCCTAGTGGCAAGAGCTTCCAGAGCAACGAGGCAAGGGACCTTAGGGCCTTGGGAATGGGGATGGGAGAGGGTGGATGCCAAGAAGGTGCCTTGTTTGGGGATAAATGCACTTGGGCCCCTAGAAAGCGGGAGGCCCCTGGTCCCTGAGAGGATGTTAAAAATTAAATATTAAGAATAAATAAATAGCTCCCAAATGACACAAATCAAGGAACGAGGCTCCTGTCCAATTTGGTTAGGAGACCTCCCCTGCCCAGGGAAGGATCCAGAAATCTCCAGCATGCAGAACTGGGGGCTCAGCTGTGGATATCAGCGCTGGACTAGGTAGGGTAGGGTTAGGTAGTGGCTGCTGAGAGCAGGACAGGCGCAGGCAGGGAACTTGCACCAAGAAGAGTGGGCTGGGCCTTGGCTAAGCTTTCTTATCAGCCCTCAGGACATAAAGGTACTTGGCAAAAAAGGTGGGAAGCAAGAGCCAGGGCTCAGAAAAGCTCTCATGTCTCGTCTTGTGGATTCTGTCCGCTGCACAGTTCTCTACCTTCCAGTGGGCTGAGAGCTTGAGGGGGAACATTGGTCCCTTCCCCAAACATTTAAGAAAACTTTCCAGCCCCAGCAGGGCTGCTCGCAAGCAGCAAAGGGATAGGTACCTGTCTCTCTTTTTCCCTCCAGGCATGCTGTAGCCTCCCTCCCAGGAAGGAGGTGGCCTCTCTGAGTGCAGGGTCACGGGAGCAGCTGAGGCCCGGACACTGTTGTGCAGTGGACAGCACAGGTACCAGGCTGATGCCCTCTCAGAGGCGGCCACCATGCTCCCTCCGGCAGGGCTCCTCTTTCTGGGCCTGGGGCATTTGAGGTCCTTTCGGGAGGAGGAGTAACTGCAAAGGAGGGTGAGCTTGTGCTTAGCTCGCCATGGTGACCAGGGAGAAGAGGAGGAACAAAGAGGATGGGGAGAGGTGGGGTGCAGAAGTCCCCGTGAGAGGCAGCAATGGCGGTGGCTGGAGCCCCTGGAGAGGGCAGCCCCAGCAAGCGGAGACTCTCACAGCTCCAAGTAAGCATGAGGACAACTTCCAACAGACTGAATGCAAAGAGAACTGGATCCTGCAGCCCTTAACACTGCTCCTGGGGCCTTTATAAATAAAAGAGCCTTTTATTTTATTGTCTTATTTGTTTCTCAGAGAAAAGTCCATGTGATCTCTCCTTGCTCCTTCTGGAGATTCCAGGGTGTTACAGGCGCTTGGCTGGCTGGTGCAGGAGGGGCCAGGAATCCTGGGAGAGGGTGCAGCCCTGGGCCTCCGGGCGGAGCCCTCCAGTCTTCCGAGTCAGCCCCTCTCACCCAGGCTGCTCTCCTCCCGCAGGGCCGGCTGGTGGGGCGAGGCGGCGGCGGCAGTGGCTGCAGCAGCAGCAGCGGCCTCTTTCTCCTTCTGCCTTAAGGCTGCGGCCTTCTTCTCCTGTTCTGCATGGCTCTTCATGTGGGCGCTGCGGCTCTTCACCTTGGAAAACACCCTGCAGTGGGGCAGAAGCGGGCTCAAGTAAGATGTCTGCCCCACCCTCCAGGGACTGCCAGATTAGTGAGCGCCACCCGGCGCCCCTTCCAGACCCGCTCCCACCATGTGGCCCACCGCATCCTTTGACCAGAGGGTGCGGTGGCTGATTCGGTGCCATCACCCCTCCTTTAAAAGCTGCCAAGTGACACCACTGCCCTAGAAACCCTCCGAGCCAGTCAGAAGACAAGGTAGAAAGCTCAGGCTACTTCCGTGAACCGGCGTCTGCCTCACCCCAATCTCAGCCCACCACTTAGGGCCCCAGGGAGTCTGGCCTGTCATCTTACCTGCCACATTTTTTACAAGGAAAAGTGTTCTCCTGATTCTGGGTTTTGTTAAATGTCTCCGCTTTTTTCTTCTTCTCAGAAAAAGGTAGTGCCCGTCTTGACTTCCCTGCTCCCTCCCTTGGCTTCTCTGGGGCCTGGCCACCAGCAGACCCAGGGGCATTGGATTCGTGGCTTCGGAGGATGAGGATGTCATTGGCCTGGAGAGGATCAAACAAGGAGAGTTGTGAGGTAGGGAGAAGAGAGGATGCAAATTCAGTAATCTCAGGGAACAGAGGGCTCTTAGAAGCCACTCATCCTACCCAATTGTCCGCTGGGGTTCCTCAGCTTGAATCCTTCCATTAGTGACAAGCCACTCGCTGCCTCAGGCAGCCCATTCTGTCTCTGTACCCAAACTGTATTGTGCAGTAATTCAGTGGACAGCCTGGCTGCAACAGGATTTTTCCATGGGTCTAGCAGGAGATCTTGTGTCTCACTGATGGATATGTTGACATTTTCAGTCATTTAGACCATTCACGCCTTTAGTCAATAAATGACATTCAAGTTTGTGTGATGTGCCAAGTGCTGGGGATACAGAGGTGACAAGCGGGAGTCCCTGCACTCAGCTGTCTGGGGAAGGAACAAATCAGCAGGCAGCCAGCTTATGACAATATGAGCCACTGTGGGAAACACCACGCAGGTGCCAGAGCAAAGGACACTGGTAAAGATCTGGGAGGATGCTGCTCAGGGAGCGAGAACCATGGGCCTCAGGTTTGGGAAGCCCCAGACGGTTGTGTGTGCTGGGTGGGCCCTGGCAGGAAGGTGTTCGCAGAAGTCAGCAGAACTCGAGCGAGCGTGTATAGAACACAACCTTTGGAGAAGGAGCGCAGCCAAGGTTCAGAAGGGAGCAACAGCTGTGCTTCTACAGTTAGTGGAGTTTTTCCTACAAGTGTTAAGTATACAACGTAAACACAAAGATTCCTGTAGTAGTTCCTATCAGACCCTCTTGGGGGAACAATCCCTGACAAGGAATGGCTGCGGCCATTAAGTCTTGCTTCTTGGTCTGTCAAGAAGACAGAGCTCTGCAGTAGAAGTCAGAGAGCCTGGGATGTGAGCATAAGCACATCACTTAGCATCTCTGCCCCCTGTTTCCTCCATCTGCATAATGGTGTTTAACACTTCATGGGGCTCTTTGGGGAATTATTGAGATAATGGACATGACAGCACTTTGCAGAGAAAATGTGTGAGGGGCCATTATTGGTTCCATGGTCTCAGCTCAGTTTCAGACACTATTGTCAGGGACAAAGTTCTTTTATGGAGACCCCTGCCTGAGCTACAGATTACAGTGCTTTCCCAGTGTCCCACACACCTTCTGAGTTTTCACAAAGCCTTTTTCCTCCGAGGCTCTGACACAGAAGCAGTATAGTGTAAAAATTAATACACTCTGTGGTCATGCTGCCTACTAGCTATCTTATCTTGGGTCTCAATTTCCTCATCTATCAAATGAAAATAACAGTACTTATCACATAGGGCGATGATGATTAAATGAGTTCGCAGCATAAAGTGCTCAGTGAATTTCGGGCTATTGTGATGATGACCACATCATCAGCTCCTGCTCTGCCCCTCCTCCCACAGCCCAGGCGCAGCGCCAGCCCTCCTCCTGGCCCTGGGTTTCCAGGTCACACTTACCGACTCATTGGCCTGTAGTGTCTGTGTGGCTTTGACAGCCGCTGCCCGCCGGCTTCGCTCTCGCCCCTCTTCCTGCTCCCCCTTCTCCTGGATCTCTGGTACCTCCTCCTCCCCCTCCTTCCTGGTCTCCTTTACTTCCCTCTTAGGCTCCAGTCTCTCTTCACTTGGGGACTCTCTTCTGGGAGGAGGCACCCTTGGGAACTTCTGAGAAGTCTATGGGGGACGAGAACGAGGGCAGTGAGCCTAGAGCTCAGTCCCGCTGCCACAGTGCACAGATCTGGCCCTGCTAGTTCTGCCTCGGGTTAGGGGGGCTCCTGAGGGCCATTAGAAGTCTCTGGTGCTGGCTCTGAACCCTCCCACAGCTCGCCAGACCGTGATGAGTTTAGAGCCCTGGGAGCCCTCAGGATGAGACCGAGCACTTGATATCAAGCCAGGGGCAAGGAAGGTATATGCTGGTCTCCTCGCAAAACACACACAGGTCACCTGGGTTGGACAGATCTCCTAGAGCACAGCCTCAGGCAGGGTGGTCCGGCAGAGCCAGGAGCAGCCTTTAGCTCTAATTCTAAACTATCTTTGTAATACTTTCTGAATCTCCACCCCCATGCCAGATGAAAATGGTACCAAACTATTCCCTGTCTTAGAGCAGCACGTCACATACCACATATGGACTTAAAACCCCAAGATGATGTTAGGTGGATAGAGAGACACAGACTTAAATAACGTCCTCCTTTCAATTCTCTTCAATCCTGATTATGTCAAGAACAAAGTCTCCAGTTGGTGTTAATGTGTCTTATACTTCTCTAGACTTAAACAGAGGTTGGGACTGTTTCAGGGCCTGGGCAGGTAATAGGAGCTAGTTAGAATTGAATAACATTGTTTGACTTTCATATTTTTACCAGTATCTTCTATCTAACAGTACTGGTTTTCTATTATGATTGTGATATAAAGCTTCCCTTCTGAGTAAAAAAGAAAAAGCTGATCTTAAGAAAAATATTAAAAGTACAAGTGGGGGCCTCCCCTGGTGGCACAGGCGGTTGAGCTCCGTGCTGTGAAGCTGTCCGCAGCCTCTGCAGTGCCGGTTCGATCCCGGCCGGCCAGCGAGAGTCCCACATGGCGCAGCAGACCTCTCCTGTCTCGCCCACTGCTGTTCTCAGCAGTGTATTTCATCAGTCTGCCTGTTCTGTTCCCGGCTCTGTCTCTGGTGAATCCTCTCACCCTCTCGCACATTTGGCCTGTACCCCGGTTCTTGCATAAAATAAATAAACAAATCTTTAAAAAAAAAAAAAAGAACAAGTGGTAGGTGGACATGACAAAAATAGTAAAATAGTAATGATGGCAGGTGGTAGGATGCAGATATAGCAGGCTTCATAAAGGCAATACAAGAAGGACTAAAGCTTGGAAAACAGTGCTAGTGGTCTGCTATGAGGAGACAGTGAGTTGATCTGGTGCAAATACAGTGGGAAAATTCTCCATTATTCTGTATCAACACAAGATATTATTATTATTCTGATGAAAGATAGTATAGAAACTGGAACCCAGAGGCCCAGGGGCAGTGCCCAGGACATTAGTTCACTGGGGCTGTCAGGGACACTGCCTTCCTCTCTCTGCCCACTAGGAACACCTAGAGAATGTGGCCTCAGGCTCCCAGTCCTGGCCCAGACCCGGCCCAGGCCCTAAACAGCTGAGGATGGAAGGGGAGTTACCTTAATATCCACTTCAACCTCTTCCTGGGCCGACTTCTCATCACTTATATCCACGTCCCCGAAGGTTAGAGTCCCGTTGCGGCCAATTTTCACCTGCTTCTTGTAGGTGTAATAGAACTCCACGCACTGGGCCACGGTCTTGGTCTGTATCTGGTATGAAGCCAAAACGGAGATCAGAGTTCCTGGCTGGGCTCACCTACCTGGGGCAACTCCAGACTTTCAAATCCCTGCATGTCCTCCTTTAATCTCAGGCTAAATATAAAACCCAGTGCATTCAGGAACTGAAAACATCTCTCCAACACCAGTTCTGCACAAACTTCTGATTAATTCAATTAACCAACGTTTAAGCATTGCCCTTTTGAAAAAGCTACAAAAGGACAACATGGAACCATTGGGGAGAACTGAATGCAGATTGCATACTGGAGAGTATTACTGCATCAGTTTAAATGTCTTGGGTGTGACAATGGTACTGTGGTTTGGAAGGAGAGCATCTTTGTTTTAAAGAAATATCTGAGTCATGTGTCATCATGTCTGTAACTTACTTTTAAAAATCAGAGAGACTAGTCTTTGTACCAGCTTACAAGTAGAGAAGGCAAGTGTGGCAAATCTAAGTGGGGGTATGTAGGTGTTTGTACTATTTTTCCAGTTTTTCTGTAAGTTTGAAATTTTTCAAAATGAAAAGTTAGAGAAAAATTTGGGCACCATCCACATTCAAAGCCAGCCTAAACCTGGAACACAGACTCCATCAATTCAGGCAAACAAATTCATTGATCTCTAGGGAGCACTGATTGACATGTGAGAACAGAGAGATGTCAAAGTATCCTATGTCAGGGAGGAACTCAAAGGGCACTACTAACGAGTCCTGGAAAATCTAAAGAGGAAGCAAGAGGCCCAGTCTTGCTCTTAACTCTGCCACCAACGTCTATGTGTGTAAACAGTGAGTAAGGTGAGACTAAATGATTTTCAAAGTCCTCTCAAACACTGAAATCCTAGCCCTCCTGCTTCATGAACCCCTGCACAACCTATAATCCTAGGAGGAAAGCCCTTTCCCCTCAGAGGTCCATACAACTCGCTCTCTCCGTGACCTAGATTTTGTGAGACAGGACTGGAAAGATGCAAATCCTTGGATTAGCAAAGCACTCTGCTCTCCCAGAAGAACACAAAGAAGAAATATCTAGAAAAAGTAGGTTCAGACCTCTATTGGTTGGCTGAGTTACTCTAAGGAAACCACAAGTCTGACAGGAAGTGGGCAGAGGTGCCCAGGTTGGTGGCATGGGTACGTGCTAGCTCTCAGTTTCCCTCACTCTAGGGTGACCACATTTTAATTGTGCCTTCAAAGTATTCCTGCTCCTTGGGGAATGACTCATCTCTACCTGCAGCCCTTCTTCTCTTATTCTCCCTTAGACAAGTCTGAGGCCCACTCAAGTCTCCCTCTGGGTTACAACCCCAGAGCACAGTCACACTACCCTAGTGGGAGGTAAGGTGGTTTGGAATCAAGAAGGAAAGAAAGGCCTGATCTCTTTCCATTTTTTTGTTTGTTTAGAAAATTGTCTCTGGGCCTCCCTGGTGGCGCAAGGGGTTAAGCACTGCACCATGAAGCAATCTGAAGCCTCTGCAGCACAAGTTCGATCCCGGCTGGCCAGGAGCAACCCACATGGCACGGCAGGCCTCTCCTGATTCACCCGCTGCTCCCCTCAGCAGCGTATTTCAGTCAGTCTGTCTGTTCTATTCCCCACTCTGTCTCTGGTGGATCCTCTCACCCCTGGCATCTCTGGCCTGTACCCCAGCTCTTGTATGCATAAATAAATAAATCTTTTAAAAAAATAAAGAAACAAAGAAAATTGTCTCTGTTGACCACTTAATGGTATTGATCTAAGTGCTTTTTAAGAGGGTTTGGTAAGTGACTGCTGGGCCCCTACTAGCAGAGGGAGCCCCAAATCATGCAGAAGGCCCCTGTTTTTGACTTGCCCCTTAAAACAGAGCCCCAGCTTACCAGCTTCTGCACCAGGAAGAAATCCTTTTTGTAAATGGCGATGCCCTTGTTAAACAGCTTCCTCTCAGACATCTTCCATTGGTCTGAGCCTGTGGGGCAAAGAGGGAGCCAGGGTAGAGAGCTGGATGGAGCCGTGTGCCCGGCAGGAGCAGTTCTGTCCAGCAGAGCAGCATGAGGTCATCCATCCACATTTCTGCAGTATCTAGAGTTGGCTCCACATCCCACTCCTGCCACTGTCTAGCCATGTCACTTAACCTCTGACACTCTCCTCACTTGTGAAATGGAAACTATTAATAGGAGCTATCTCACCAGACGTGGCATGGAATAAATGAAATAAAGCATGTGGGAGCCCTTGGTGCCTGCCAGACACTGATGAGATGGACCATCCCACAGGGACCAATACCAGGCTGCTGTGCTGATGCACATGGTCGAAGTTCCTCTTAAAGCTCAATGCCCAGAATGGGACGTGGCACTCCAAGGATTGTCTAAGTTTAAGGCGCCTGATAACTTGGATTGCACTCCCTGGGTTCCTGCCCCTGGCATCTGTGTCCTATTTTTCATTTTTGTTTTGTTTTTAGCTGAATGGGTTCCCAACTGCCCATACTCTTCTCCCTTCCCCTTCAGGGTACAGGGAGTCCCTTAGAAGCTACCCCCATTTTGGTGTCAGCTCCCTCACTCTGGCTCTCAGCTTACCCACCTCTCACCTCCCCATCACTAACCCCAGTCAGGGGTGTGAATCAGCATCTAGCTGGGCCCCACTGAGGCTACAGACATCTTGAGGCTCCAGGCCCCATGCCCACCCCCAGCCAGGCCCACCTGTGTAGTGATAAGTTGCCAGTGGGTGGTTCTGGGGCCGAAGAGGCTTCTTCAGTAGCAGCTTACTTAGCGCTTCCTGAAAGGGAAGGAAAGGGAAAGTGAGGGCTCTGGCATAGGTCTCAGAGGCAGGTTGAACATTCTAGGCCCTGGGCACTTACTCCTGCCCCCAAACTGCTAGGGGACAAGCCATCTGGCAGGATGGTGAGATCGTGGAGGTGGGACTGCTCAGAAAATGGGCCACAGACCTCATCGAGGGAACATAAGGCCCCCAAGGCAGGCTGTCATAGTCAGAGAAGGTCCTTAGCAACAATCGTGTGTGAGGATGGGGACTCACTGGCCCAGAATCAGGGAAGGGGGGAATGGGGGGACTCTGCAATAGACTCTGGAGTTTGGAAACAGGGTTCCATTGGGTCAAATCCCTACAAACCCCCAATTGGTCAGACCCTCCAGCTTGCTTCAAATCAGTAAGTCAGCGGCCTCACTCATGGCAGTAGATGTGAAATCATGACCGTTTCCAAAGGGCCCTTCCCTCCACTAGGGGGCGCTGTCTCACCAGGATGTCTCCCCTGGACTCATGTAGACAGTGCAGGGCCAGCTCCTGGTTGGTGCCAGCTCCTGGGAAAATGCTAGAGCAGGCAGCTGTCAGCAGGTCTTCCACTGGATTCACAAACACAGGGAGAGGAGAGGAAGTCACTTTCAGAGCTCGGCTGGGTAGTAACTAGGCCTGGCCTAGCCACTTACCACCTGCCCACCTTCAGTTGCTGGCTTATGTCCCTTCTCACCTTGCCTCTGCTTCTCCCGGCTGCTCTCCAGGTCCTCCCATGGCTGCCACACTAAGTCTGCCTTGTGGGGGTCTGCAGCTGCCAGGGCACGGTCCCTCATTGAGGGTATTTCGGCTTGGAACCTGGAGCCCACATTGATGCGTCTGCAGGGATGGAAAGTGCAGGGAGTGAGGCCTCACCTTGTGAGGATGGGGAACCTCACACTGTCCCCAGGGGTGGCAGATGTACTGGTAGTTGGCAGAGGCTGAGTGCAGCAAGGCCTCAGCTGGATGTATGGCATCTGGCGTCTGTGAACTGTGAAGACAGCTTGGCAAGTGATGCCTGGTAACTACCTTAGAAAGGCAAGGCACAGAGTTTGCAAAGGGGAGAAGCCCTAGGTTTACAGTGTGAGAATTTTCTGGATCACCCTGTGACTTCCACACAGAAGCAGGTAGGCTGACTGCAGAAGCCCCAAGAGGCCCACTCCAGCCTCTAAGGACAGGCCCATAGAAGCCTCCTCTTCTTTACAGGGCCTGGATGCACCCATCCTGCATGCACTGGACCCCAAGGGGCCACCCCACACCACGGGCCAAACGGGCTGCACTTACGGCTCGATGCTCACTGGGGTGGCCTCTCCCATCACAGAGAGGACAGGTGGCGTGACTTCAGCACTATCTACGGGACAAAGAACAGGTTGGTAAATGGCACCTTCCTCCCGCCAGCAATCTCCCTTGCCAACCCTAAGTCGCTGTTCTGTCTGCACAAGAGCCACAGTGGTGATCAGAAGTTCATAGCTGGCAACCTGAGTCCTGGCTCTGCTGCCTGACAACTGTGACAACGAGCTGTGCCTTCACTGAGTACGTAGTGCCTTTTTTCCTGCCTGCTTAAAAGGGGCTATTTTACTGCTCCCCCCGCCCCGCCCCAAGTCAATGCAGAGCCCAGCACTTTATAAATATTAGTTATTATTATACTACTACAGAGTACAAAGCTGTGTCCCTGCCCCAGAAGCTCCGACACTGCAGTTAACGCCACCATTAAACAACAACTGCTCTAGTAAAAAGGTTGAATACTTGTGGCATAATCATCTCCACTTCCTTGCTTCTCTGCTTCAGTTTCTCCACTGAGGATTCCCCTAAGCTAACCTTAACACCCCACAAGATCAAGATGTTCCTTTGCTCCAAATACAAAATTGTAACTGACTTCCCTCTGCAACATGAAATAAAACCTGAACTTCTAGGGGCCTCCCAGGTGGTGCAGGGGTCTGAGTGTTATCAAGCGATAGCCAGCTGCTGGGGCGTGAGTTCGATCCCAGCCAGGGAGCTGACCCACATGGCGCAGCAGACCTCTCCTATCTTGCCTGCTGCTCCCCTCAGCTGTGTATTTTGGTAACTCCGTCTGCTCTGCTCCCCATTCTGTCTCTGGTGAATACTCTTACCCACTGCACCTCTGGCCTACACCCCAGTTCTTGTATGCGTAAATAAATCCAATAAATCTTTAAACACAAAAACAGAAAAACCTGAACTCCTCAGCTTGGGGTTCAAGGCAGTGCCCCTTCCATCTATGCATTTACCACCCCTTTGCCGGACCCTTGATCCTACCAGGCTACCTTCTTGTGGCCCCACACTCCCCCTGCATAGTCCTACACCTCCAGGCCTTTGCAAGCCCATTTCCTCTGCGTATCCATGCCCTTCCCACCCTCAGCTTTAGCCCCACCCTCTCCAGAAAGAATTCCTCACCACCCCAGGCTATAAGTCTGTACCGGCCAGTGTCTGCTTCACTCACTGGTTGCTGAGCACAATCTGCCCAGAACTTCTGTTTTTCTGTCCCCCAGGCTTTCGTGTCCCTGAGGCTCCCTCAGACCCTGTATTCTCTTTGGAAGACCACAGTGTCCCGTACATTACTAGCACCTTTGCAGGACCCAGTTCAAGGCTTTACACCTAAGTGCTTGACAAATATTCATGGATGACACCTCTTCTTTGCTGCCTGTCTGGTCTCTACAGTGACTTCTTTGTGCACAACCCAGGCAATGAGGGAAGCTTTGAATCTTCCAATGGAAGTGGGAGGACAGGCTCCCAGTGGAGCATTTCTTGCCTAGGGACACTAGGGGGCACCAGAGAGCTGTACCATGGATGAGGTCAGGGTGAGAGGTTAATCTCCATGATGGAACTGCCTCATGCAGCTGCCTCTGGTGTTTACAGCCACTCACTTCTCCCACCATTCTCAGATAGGATTATTCCATTTTTCAGAGAAAATAGATCCTTTTGTGGAGTGGGAAACATTTTTCAGCAGTCACCACCCAGGCCAATCAAAATGTCTGCTCTTGCCCAAAATGACTATTCAAGATCCAGGAGACCAGATCGGCCACATAACATTAACAGCAAATATGATGCACCAGACATGATAGTAAATGCTTATGTGTGTTAATGCATTAGTACCTCACCACAGCCCTATTAAGATTAACCATAAGAAAGTGCTATTTGTGGATCTAAAAATGGCTGAGTAATGGCAATTTAACCAACTACTATGAATAGTCTCATTTACGTACTGAAGAAACTGAGGCCTGAGGAGTTAAAACGACTTGCACGGGAGATGTAAATGGTGGAACTGGGATTCGAACCCAAGTAGTTGGGCTGACACCATTCCTCCCCACTTTCATGTTCCTGAACCAGGCCAACCTCTGAGGACAGAGAGCAGAGCTCCCTTTCCCAGTGTGTCCAGCCCGTTCCCCAGTAGCCTCACAGGCTGTCTCTTCCCTGCCCACTGGCTTCCCTCCCCACCTGTGCTGCCCTGATGGCCGCAGGGGTCACTCACTAGAACGGAGCAGGGTGCGATGAGCACTCTTTGGCGTGATGGGAGGAGGGGCTGGGATGCTGCTGGTTGACATGATGGCATTGAAATAGAGGCCGGAGCCTTCCCTCACGGGGCTGAGGATGGGGGGTGGTGTGTAGGGGGGCAGCTCAAAGCTCCGCTCTGAGGGGTGATCAGCCAGGCGGACGGGGGAACGCAGGTGGCTCTGGTACGGAGTGATGTTGGAATAGACGGGAGGGGCAATGAAAGTGCCCGCCTTGGTGGGGATGATCAGGGGCTCTGGCCGAGGCCGCTGCTTTGGCTTCCGCACTGCAGGTTCCCCCTCCAACTTGACATTCATGTCTTCAGCCTAAAGAAAACAGAACAAAGATGACTCAGCTTTCTTGTGCTGGGAAAACTGAAGTCTTGGCCACTGCTTGCCAAGACTCACCTCTGGAACTTAGTCTGCCCACTGTACCTACCCACCAAGGCAGGCCTGAAAAACAAGCAGGTCCATAAGCCTTTTTAATGCTTCTTTGAGGGCCGGGGTCATCACTGTTTCTGTCAAGGGCTAGATAGTAAATTTAGGTTTCACAGGCCACACACAGTCTCTGTTACATATTTTTCCATTTCCCTGCCCTTTACCCCTTAAAAAAAAAAACTCTTTAAAAATGTGAAAAACAGGGCCTCCCTGGTGGCGCAGGCGGTTGAGTGCAGTCCGCAGCCTCTGCTGTGTGGGTTAGATCCCAGCCAGCCGGGGAGATACCTACATGGAGTGGCAGACCTCTCCTGTCTCGCCCACTGCTCCCCTCAGCAGTGTATTTCAGTCAGTCTGCCTGTTCTGTTCCCCACTCTGTCTCTGGTGAATCCTCTCATCCCCCACACATCAGGCCTGAACCCTGGTTCTTGTATGTATAAATAAATCTTTAAAAAAAAGTAAAAAACATTCTTAGGTCTGGAATGGATTTGCCCACAAGTCAGCACCCAGTTCTGTAGAAAAGTATGTTATAGGGAGGGGAGTAAAGCCATGAGGGGCCTAGGCTCTGGCTCTATCTCCCTTACTTACCACTTAAAACTACTTAACCTCTCTGGCCACCCCATCATTTTTAAGATGGAAATAAGAAGTGCCTACCTAAGGGGATAGCTGTGACTAAATGAACTAATGGAAAACACTGAGAAAAGTATCCAGTAGGTAGTAATTACTCAATAACTACTGGTTGCTATCACCATTTAAATTCTAGGCTCTGCAGTAAATAGGAGCCCCCTCTGGACAAGGGAAATTTTGTTCACAAAATGAGTAACAAGGACAGTCCTGTCCTTGCAGAGCTTCTGTTCTAATAGCATTAGTCCTACTAACAGAAGCTAGCCCATTCATCCTGTCAAAGATTAGCCTCCTGCTTTTTCATTCCTCCTGCTTGGTATGCCTTGTGGGTCTCCACATAGAAGAGAAAGCAGGCTGTAAGGGAATAGAGAGTTGTTTCCTGGCTCCATCTCTATCCCCTCAAAAGGGGATGGAATCCTAAGGGGTGAGCAATATCCAGATCGCTTCCCTGAATGCACAGCCCCCCCAACAGGTGAGGGTGCCCACACTGAATATGTGGGTCTGGGAACGGCAGGATATCTCCCCTCCCTGTTCCAGCTTCCACAGGCCTTCCACAGAAGGCCCTGACACCCTGTGAGGCCTTGGCCATATTCTTTATCCATTTGTGCCTTTTTCGCTCTTCCATAGAATGGGAAGAAATAAAATTGTTCATTCTCCCTCCTTCAAAGGAACAGCTGTTCATTTTTTCTCCTTTAGGGGATTAATATAATTGTACAGAAAAAAAAAAATGTAGTGGAGTCAAAAGCTCCCAAACTTGCTAGACAACATGAACTCAACCAGCTATTGTGATTTGTAATTTCATAATAAGGGAAGTGGATTTAGATTATTCTGAAGAGTTGATAGTGTTTTTCATGTTGACATTTTAGGTGTGATAATAGTGTTGAGATTATGTGAAAAAAAGAAAGTCCTTATGTATGATGTACTTCAGAGACAAGCCAACTTATTTATGGATTGAGTATGTGATGTTTGAGATTTGCTTCCCCAAAAATCCAGTGGTGGGAACAAGTGGAGATATAAATAAAAGGTTGGCTATATTTTGAGAGCCACTAAAGCTAGATGATGGCTAAATATTGGGGTTCTTATACTATTCCTATGCTTTTGGGCAAAACTGAAAATGTCTACAAAGAAAAAACCAACATATATAGAACTAAATAAACAACAAAATATAACTCCCACCCCCCACCCCCCAAAAAAGCCTGGTGTGAAAGTACTTGAGGGGCAGAGATTAAGAAGATCAAAACCCCTGGATTAGCCCTGCCATTCCTTGGCTGTATGGCCTTAGGTAAATCTCTTGCCTTTTCAGGACCTGTTTCCTCATCTTTGAAATGGGCATGTTGAGCTGTGTAGCTGCTCAGTCTCCTTCCTGCTCACTCTGCAGACAAGCTGCCCAGCCCTCCAGCCTCTACCAGAAACTTTCCCCTGATCAGAGAACAAGATCCCTGAGAGCAGAGACTGTCCTGCCCACAATGATCTTGGCACTCCCCTTCTGTTACTCAGGGTCAGCAAGCGGCAGAGCTCACCAGCTGAGAATCAGAACATCCAGACTTAACATAAAAACCACATTTCTGAAGGTATCAGAGAGCAAATAAATTGGCCAAGAATTAAAGAGCCAAGATCCAGGAATAGAAAGAAAGTCCAAGTGGTAAACCCAGCATTTGGAGGTGTGTTTTCCCTAGAGGTGGATGCTGAAGAGGCATCTATGAGACTGAAAAACTGAGTAGCATTTTTTAATAAATTCAAAGGGTCAACAGAATAAAAATCGGATTTAGGCCTTGTCAAGGGAGCAGAGCTTGGTAAACTCTCAGGCTTTAGATTAGGAATGCACAGTACTGCATCTTCAGAATAAAGCTGAATCAGAAATATGACTAGTTTTGGGCCTCCCTGGTGGCGCAGGCAGTTGAGTAAAGCACTGTGAAGCTGTCCGCAGCCTCTGCAGTGCGGATTCGATCCCAGCCGGCCAGTGAGAATCCCACATGGCAAAGCAGACCTCTCCTGTCTCGCCCACTGCTCCCCTCAGCAGTGTATTTCGTCAGTCTGCCTGTTCTGTTCCCCACTCTGTCTCTGGTGAATCCTCTCACCCTCCAGTGCATCTGGCCTGTACCCCGGTTCTTATATAAAAATAAATAAATCTTTAAAAAAAAAAAAGAAAAAAAAGATATATGACTAGTTTTTATATAGATGAATGACCAGCTTCAAATCATCTCATTTCAATCTGATTAAAACAATTTGGGATTGTTAGTGCTCTTTGCTACCTGTCAGATGCAAAGATAAATCCTCTCTGGAAGAAGAGAAGATTATCCAGTCTTTAATGACTGCAATAATTTCTCATGTATAATGTTTGGCATTCAATAAAAAAATTCAGATATACCAGAATGCAAGATATAATTTTAAAACAAGAAATACAAGATAATAGAAACAGACCCAAGGAGATCCCATTAATGGAGTTAAATTATACAATAAAATAAAAGACAAGGTTTAGAATTTCATCAAGAACTAGAAACTCTAAAAATGAGCCAAATGGAAACTTGGAATTGAAAAACAAAATAAATAAAAATAACAAGTCAGTGAACAGGTCTAACAAACTATTACACACAATAAAAGAGAGACAGTAAAATGAAAGATCAGATTGAAAAAAGGGGAAAATACAGAAAAACACGACAGACAAAATAAGGGCTACATGGTAAAAAGCACTAACAAATTTGTAACTGGAGCCATAGTCGAAGAGACAGAAAGTGGGCAGAAGAAATATTCAAGGGGCCTCCCTCATGGTGCAGGGGTTGAGACACAGCTTATGAAGCAATCTGCAGCCTCTGCAGCACAAGTTCGATTCCTGGCCGGCCAGGGAGCAACCCACATGGCATAGCGGACCTCTCCTGACTGGCCCACTGCTCCCCTCAGCAGTGCACTTCGGTCGGTCTGCCTGTTCTGTTCCCTACTCTGTCTCTGGTGAATCTTTCTACCCCCCACATCTCTGGCCTGTACTCCAGCTTTTGTATGCATAAATAAATCAATCTTTAAAAAAAAAAAAACAAAAACAAGAAATATTCAAGAAGTACTATAAACTCCAAAGTGGATAAATATTAATAAAACCATTGTTAGGTATAACAGCAAAATTATTGAAAGCCAGTTACACTGCCTCCTCCCCCCCATCATCTCCCCATCTTAAAGCAGTAAGTAAAAAGACACCTACATTCAAAGTAGCAAAAGTGTGGCTTATACAGTGTTTACTCAAAGCTATAATTATAAAGGAAGCTTGAAAACAGTGGAATGATAGCTTTAGAAAATAATTATTAACACAGTATTCTGTGCCCAGCAAAGTAATCCTTCAAAAATGAAGATGAAATAAAATCAATTTCAGACAATCAAAGATGAATAAAATTCATCACTAATTCTTCACACTAAGGGAAACATAAATACTCTTCAAGCAACATATTGAGTATAAGTGATCTGAGATGGAAGCTCGGAGATATGAGAAGAAATAGAAAGCAACAAAAATGCTAAGTATTGAGTAAATCTAAAACAAACAACTGAACAGTAATGTTACAATGTCCTATTGGTGTTAGAATACAGACAATAAATATGCATGTTAATAAATTCTAGGAAACTGGAGTTAGGGATTGGTAGGAAATGGAGTTAAAGAAACGTGCATTATTCAGGAAAGATAAAGTACTAATCTATATTAGATTTCCATAGCCAAGAATGCATGTTTTAATCTCTAGTATTCTCAACCAGAAAATTAAGCCTTCATGCCACAAGGAATTCACTGTATATATCGGGTTGGCTTCACTCTGATACATCTTGAATGATATTAGCTAAGTACCATCCTCCGGAGAACTGAGAAAATCGTCACTCAAATCTTTCTGTAGGAGTTAGTTCTAGCATAGAAATTTAGGTTGGTGGGTCTCCCCTGGTGGCACAGCGGTTGAGCGCTGGGCTCCGAAGCTGCCTGCAGCCTCTGCAGTGCCGGTTTGATCCCCGGCTGCCAGGCGAGGGTCCCACATGGCGTGCAGACCTCTCCTGCTGCCCGCTGCTCCCCTCAGCAGTGTATTTCAGTCTGTCTGCCTGTTCTGTTCCCCGCTCTGTCTCTGGTGAATTCTCTCACCCTCCCGCGCTTCTGAATGTACCCAGTGCTTATATAAATAAATAGTCAAAAAAAAAAAAAAAAAAGAAAAGAAAGAAAAAAAAAACTTCTTTAAAAAAAAAGAAATTCAGGTTGGGGGAAAAAAAAAGGCTGCAGGGTAATCACTAGAAGAGTAATAATTATATAACTAATAAATTAATAACGACAGAGGGAAAATGGAATAACAAACCTAATCAATCCAAAGGAGGAAGACAAGGAAAGGCACATAGAAAAGGCAGGACGGGATAAACAGCAAACAGCAGATGGCAGCGTTAACCCATGTATATCAGTGATTACATTAAATGTAAACTATCAATGCTCTAATTAAAAGCCAAAGGTTGTTAGACCGGATAATAACAAACCCCAATTATATGCCACCTGAAAGATACACTTTAAAGTAGGAGACAGAAAAGCTGAAAGTCAAAAAGTGAAAAAAGATGTAACTCTGCCTACCAAGACCCAAGCACTAACCAAAGAAATCTAAATAGTTGACAACGTAGACTCTAAAAGGTAAAAAGATTACTAAAGATAAAAAGAAATATTTTATAAAATATCTAATCTAGTTCTAAATGAACATGCAACTAAAAACACTGCATCAAAAGTACAAAAACAGGGCCTCAGTGACACAGCCAGGGAGGTGACACATGGCGCAGCAGACCTCTCCTGCCTTGCCTGCTGCTCCCCTCAGCAGTGTATTTCAGTCAGTCTGCCTGTTCTGCTCCCCACTCTGTCTCTCGTGAATCCTCTCACCCCCTGCATCCCTGGCCCGTACCCTACTTCTTGTATGCATAAATGAATTTTTAAAAAAATGTACAAAAACAAATAGGGACAACCCAAAGAGTAGACAAATAATGGGAGACTTCAATACATATGTTTCTGTTGACAAAACGTTCACCTCTACATCCCAGTGCCTCACCCATATTAGGCTCAATCAAAACTTTCAGAGCTGGAACGAAAGGATTCACACATCCCAGATTTCCCAGACAGCCCCAATTTCAAGTTTAAAACTGATTCATTGTTCCCTGTAACTTTGTTGTGAAGTTTGGTTTGGAAGATGCAGTGTCCCCTTGGAACGCTTACATCCCTCCTACACTGCCACATTCTCATTTTCCTCATAGGGTGGGAGGGCCCCCAAAAGCACTCAGGTAGGGGAGGTACTTGGAGGGGGAGCCTCTCATACCTGAGCTGGGGCATCAGTCCCGGGGATACGAGTGGACCGCCTGCGGGTGACAATGACCGACGGCTTATGCTCAGTGGGGTTCTGTTCGGGACCCTTCCCGTCCTCGTCAACACCTCCAGCTCGGGCTGCCTCAGTTGGGTCCGCAGTCCGCACAGGCACAGACACTGGGATGATGAGGGGCACCATCCCGCTGTCCTCTCGTGCTCGCTTGGCAGTTAAAGGAGGCTCAGAAAACTCCACCCCGCACTTGGTAGTTGAGGCCAATACACTTTTCCGCTTCTCCTCAGAGCCACTGGCATCCTGGAGAAAGGGAGGGAGGGGGAATGGATTGAGGTTTAGAAGTAAGCCCTGATTTGCTGGTCCAGGACCCCTAGTCCCATTTGATTCAGGGACTCAAAGACCCACAATGGCTCCCCGTGGTCTCTGACAATCTGGCCTTTCCTGATCTCCTCTTCTCCCACCACATTCCCCAAAACTCTTCATAAACTCCCTTCTGCCAGGTCTCTCATCCTGGCCTGGAACAAGGGTCCCCATGGCCATCTCAGGTCACAGTGGCTCACACAGATGTGTTTTCTCTGGCCTGTACAGTGAATGGCACATAAAATGCTATCTAAATATTCAAAATGTATCTGCAAAAGAAAATAAGCAAAGAACCTGGGGCAAGATAAGGGTGATATCTGCATCCATTTCCCCACTGGCAAATGGGTGGAGAGAAGTCAGGCTGTCCTGAAGCACAGCGCAAATTTTGCAGCTTGGTCCTACAGATACAGGGGTTCATAATTCTAGTGAAGAGGTAAGCACTGGTTTTAGACTCAGATACTATCTGAGCTTTGTAACCTTGGGAAATCCCACTTGGGTCTCAGCCTCTTTAGCAATAAAAATGGGAATAAAGGACAGCACCCCTCTATACTTGTGTAGACGAAACCCCAAGTACCACAAAGGTACCCAAATTCTGTTCATTATTCTTTCCCATCATTTTTGTCTTGCCTTTGACATCAACTTTATTGGCAGTATAATTTACATACAACAGAATGCACCTGTTTTAATTATAGTTGCATGCATTTTGACAAGTATAATCACCTGTGTAAGCGTGCCACCTTTTTGTCTTTAGCATACTGCATCTGGAAATGGTTCCCCCTACTCCCAATTCTTCAAGTTCCAAAGGCAGAAATCAACCTACACTGCTGCACTTTCCTGTGTGCTGCACTTTCCTGCCCATATCCTGTGTGTACAAACCCCATCTTCCCTTCAGCTTGGATGCATTCTTTGCATGAAAGGAATTCAGAACTCCTTGAAAATTGCGAGTTTGTCCACTTCTTTCAATGAACTGAGAAAACTGCCCCTGTGGGGCCTGTAATCACTCGCCCTCCCTTGGCTCTCTGCCCTCTGCAGGCTCTCTGCCCTCAGCTCCCATCCTGTGCCACTCACCTTTGCATTCTGCAGTGAGGCCAGCTCCACTGCCTTCTGGGCCAGGGTCAGCAAATTGGCCTCCTGGGACACTCGACGCCTCCGTCGTGTACTCTGGATCACCCCACCACGTAGCACCTGCCCGCAGTCCCCTGTGCCCACTGCCCGCATGGCTTCTTCACTGCCCATGGGAGCAGCCACCTGCTCTCGACCATTGGGTGCCAGTCTCTCCCCATCGGACAGCAATTGTGCCTCCCTCAGCTCCATTGGGAATCCCAGAGTCTCAGCATGCGGCTGCCCCAGGGTGCCGGGTGGTGGCTGCTGCGGGGGCCAGTGATGTAGGAACAGGTTGCTGGTGGGCTCCTGCCCAGACTGGGTGCCAGCCCCATCCAGAGTGGTGGGCGGCAGGACGCCCTCCTTCGAGAGGCGGCGAGAGCGGCGGGGAAAGGGGATCTGGACCTGAGGTAGCACAGGCTGTGTGGCTGACTCCTGCAGGAGGGCCTTGCGCAGTTCTGGGTTCATGTCAGGGTTGGGGGGGAAAGGATAGGGTGCCATGCTGTGATGAGTCAGGTGAGGCTGCCCCAGTGGCCCAGCTGGCTGCAGAGCAAACTCCGGGGCCTGCTGTGAGGGTGGCTGCTGCATAGGGTAGAAGTTCTCAAAGAGCTGCATCTGGGGCAGGGCTGCCTGCTGCTGCTGCTGCTGCTGCTGCTGCTGCTTCTGTGGTGCAAAGCCGGCAACGGGGTTGGCAGGCGGTGGCCCCTGCCGGAAGACCTGCCGGTTCATTTGATGGCCAAATGCCAGCTGAAAGGGTTGAAGGGGTAAGGTCTGGTTGGGGGGCTTCTTGGCCACGTGGAAAGAGTTCAGGGGCGCCTGGGCCTGCCCGACATCCAACTGCAGCTTCTGTGGCATTATTGGGTGCACTGCGTTTCCATAGCGGTCCAGCTGCGGCCCCCCTCCTTTCTCCCGTTTCAGGGTCTCAGGATGGTTATAGTAGGAAGAGACCCCCATGCCAGGGTGAGGGCTCCCCTTGGGTCCACTGTAAAGGGGCAGGCCATGGCGGTTCCATGTAGAGTGGGGCGGAGGCTGGCCTGGCTGTTGCTGCCAACCACTGTCACTCATGCCCCCTGCCCCTCCACGCTCTGGACCCCGCCCTGGAGCCATCACAGAGTTAGGCCACTTGACAGAGCCTACCTGCTGGGACAGCATGGCCGCCGTGGTCCGCTCAGACCCATACACTACAGTGTTCAGCAGGGCCAGGCTGTTGGGAGGGGGCAGTTCCACAGGCTGGGAAGCAGAGGTGGCCCCTGCTGGACCCTCGTGCCCAAAGTAAGAATCCTCTTTCACTCTAGTGGACTGTGGAGGGGCCGGCGGCTGTGGTGGGGCCTGTAGGGGTGGGGGCTGCTCCTTGGGAGTTGGATCCTGGTCCCCAAAGTGGCAACGCTTCCTCTTAGTCTGAGCCTTGGGCTGGGCCTGGAGGTTCATGGTGTGGCCAACAGGGCCCTGGCAGTGAGACCTAAGTCACTAGTTGCCCATCCCCTGGGGGGAAGGTCCTGCTGGAACCGGCTGAATCCAATAGTCAGTGGGAATGGAGGCAAATGCTGGACAGTGCCGTCAAGCAGAGGAAGACAGAACGGCTGGTTCTTCCTTCCTTCTTCTTGGTGGAGAGGCTCTTGGGCTCACCTACTCTTCCTGCTTCATGATGCTTCAGGACCCATCAGCCTGCAGACAGAAGAGTGACAGTGTCAGTCTCAGTCACCCAGGATACTCCAAAAGTCAGCACAAGAGTGAGGGGGGACCTCTCGGGCCCTCCAGTGCCACTGCCTCACAGGGACAAGCCCTAGGTCACACAGAGCATCACAGGTGAGGCAGAAGCCAGGACCCTGGGCAGCCTACTGGGGCTCCGGTACTCTCCTCTTGTTCCGTCTCCTCACCTGCCTACTTAGGCTCTGAGACTGCTGCAATGGATTGTGTGATTTGTGCCCTGCACAAAGGGACCCACCAAGGGGCAAGTGGCACAGAGATCCAGTCAGAATCCATGTGATCAAGCTAGAGAGAGATTGACAAATGCCATGTTGGGCTCCCTCCTTCTCTTTGGTCAGGCCTCAGCCAGGTCTGGTTCGCTCACATCTGTCCACACAGTAGCCTCTCTATCAGATGCAAAAGGAGCTTTATCCAGCCAATGCGCCTTCTGATGCCCTAAGCACCCCTCAGACACAGGAAGTGGAGTGATCAAGGGTCACTCCCACTATGCAACCCCAGAGTCAGGAGCCCCACCGAATTGCCTGCAGAATTTGGGGGCCCAGGTTTAGGCTCCAGTCCTTTGCAAAGACAAGTAGGTGAGGCCCCAGAAGGGTGGGTGCAGTGCTAGCCCCACCCCTGGGAGGAGCTGCTGGGTGAGGCTGCAGCTGCCAGAGTCTTCTCCAAACCAGCACAGAACCTGTTTGGCAGCCCTGGCGGGCTAGAGGCAGGATCCTGCCTGGTTGCTGGTCAGCAGTCCCCACCTACCCACCTCCACTGCCAGAGAGCTCTTGGCAGTCCAGCGAAGGAATAGGCTAAGTATGACACTGATAAGTTCTATTACTTCTGCTAGAACTGAGGTCTGAAAGGTTTCCCCACAACATGGCACGACTAAAGTGCTTATGGCATTTCAGTATTTGTTTTCTAATTTGATTTTATTTTATTTTTTTTTTTTAAATTTATTTATTTATTTATACAAGCACTGGGTACAGTCAGAAGCGCGGGAGGGCGAGAGAATTCACCAGAGCCAGAGCGGGGAGCAGAGCAGGCAGAAGGACCGAAGGACACTGCTGAGGGGAGCAGCGGGCGGCAGGAGAGGTCTGCGCGCCATGTGGGACCCTCCTCCGGTGGCCGGGGAGCAGCCAGGGATCGAACCGGCGCTGCAGAGGCTGCGGGCAGCTTCGCAACCCAACGCTCAACCGCTGAGCCACCGGGGAGGCCCTAATTTGATTTTAAAAAAGCCAACAGGTTGCTTTATTTATCCTGCTACAGCATAGAGAAGACCACTATTTTACAACTTACATGTATTTTTATTACTTACATAGAAATAATGAAATGTATAATGCACATGCATTTATAATGTGTATGTATTTTTAGACTTTTTCTTTCTTCAAAGAGGGTTTTTTGTTTCCTACCTGAGAAGTTGGTAGGGGTGAGAGCTACAAGGCCTCTCTTCCCCACACTGATTCTCCTCAGTCAGTCTGGCTAGGAGAGGCCTGGGGAGTAAGTCTACAGGTCCAGGGAGACCTTAGACCTCAGCCCTTACAGCTCCAGGTTGGTTTTAGCAGCCCAGGAGTTCCCAGGAAACCAGTCAGAACAGAGGCCTGGGCCGCACCCGTAGGCAGGCTCTGGGTATGAAGCCCTGGCGACACCCGATGATGCTCCTTGCCCCAGGGAGCCTGAGGTGCTATCACTCCAGTGCAGGCTTCCGCAGCTTCCCTGCCCTTCCCCTCCCCACAGCCGCTGCTGTGACTCACTCCAGGCCCCTGCCTGCCGGCCTTTCACTTTCACCCAGCACCCATAAGGGGAGGAACTTCCTCCTCCATTTCCTTCCTCAGTTCTCAGCCCTTAAATGAGTGAGAGTCTCTCCCCACTGGTACCCCCTTTGTCTTCACAGGAGGGTGCGGGGGAGGGGCACAGACGAAGCATACTAAGCATCTAAGTAACCCTGTTCTCCCCCTCCACACCGCCCACCTCAGCAGGAGGGGGAGTATTTGGACAAGCAGAGTGCTGAGGGTCGCAAAAACAACCCTTTAAACAAACAGCATTTCTCTTCCTTTTCAAATCTCATTACCTGACAGCCAGAGACCCAAAGTCAGTCTCCAGACTGAAAATAACCCTAGGCACCACTGTGAGTCCAGCCCTGCCTCCCTAGTCAGCACAAATGAATGAGAAGTGAGTGTCTGAGAGGCAAGAGAGAAGTGCTCAAGAGGGTGGGGGGCCTCCACAGCAACTCCCCACTCCCCACTCTCACAGGGCCTTGAGCCTCCCCTCTCCCCACAAACAATACACAGACACAGACCTCCCCCCATCTTAACCTGTGAGCTTCAGGCTCAGGGCCTGGAGGAAGGGAAGGCCCACGTGGCAGATGGGCCTGGGTGCATGCGTGTCTGGTGAGGGGATACAGGGGTCCAGATGGAGTGCCGTCTGTGAATGGGCCCCACACAGGCTCATCTGCAGCTGTACAGTCAAGCCTGACCGGCTGGGCTCAGCTAGTCAGCCTCCCACCCCCTGACCCCACACATTGAGGAGGGCCATCGCTCAAGATATCACACGTTTCCAAAGCTGGAACAAGGACTTGCTTAGAAGAAATCAAGGGGGGGCAATTCTGGGAAGGCTGCAATATCCAGAAGCTTCCTGCTACAGAAGCCTCTCTGTCACCCTCACGGGAGGCTAAGAGTGCAAAGAGCATGGACACCAGACCTCAGAGAAGAGTCCATTCATTATCTGGGACATGCGGAGAAAAGTGGAAGATGCCTAGGGACCTTGGACGAAGCGGGTAGGAGATACACCAAGGCAGCAGGACCAGTTATCAGAACAGTTGCTGCAGCAGCAGCCGTGCACCTGTGCCAGGCAGGTCCCTAAGCATTTTGCACGTAGTGAATTCCTACCATAGGCACGCAGCGTGATGCAAGATGCACTGTTATTTTAACCTCCATTTCACAGGTGAGTTAGATGAGACTCAGCGGGGCTAAGTAACCTGCCTACAGTCACACAGTAATTATGTGGCAGGACCAGGACTGGACCTAGATCTGTCTGACTCTAAGACCAAGATCTTATTCCTTATCCTTAAGACATGTCACTAAGACACTGGGTCCTTCGCCACAGGTCTCTTCCAGAGCCCACTCCCCAGCTCAGAGCAAGGATTTTCTGTACACAGATATCCCTCACCCTTGCCAGAACCGCTGGCAGGTAACCTCTCCCATCCTGTTCTCCCCAAGTATAGCTGAGCTGCCCGCTTTTACAGGAAGGGGCATCATCAGAGAGGAGGCCTGAGACTGCACTGGCCACTTTGGCCCCAGCCTCTGGCCCTGGACTCTCCAGCCCTTGCAAGCCCATCCCTGGCTCAGTTCTGGTGGCCGCTGGTGGGGCTTCCAGCTCTCACAGGTCTGAAAAGGTCTGACCTGTGACCATATCTCACCGCCTGCACGTCTGCGCAGGACTGAGCCACTTCCTCCCATTTCTCTAGCCTCAACCCCACTCTGTCCCTCAGGTGGAAGTCAACCTGGCCTTCCTTATAGTGAGGAAAAGGATAGAAGTCTTCTTCTCCCAAGGCCACGGATTTATGGACCAATTCCCCAATGTTGCAGGGAAGAGGGTGTAATGAGGAACTCTGCAGACGGCTCACCACTGGGTGAAGGCCTCTGACAACAGATGAAGGAACACTGCAAAAGGAAACCCACAGTCACCACGGGGCCCCAGACGCTGCAACCCACTCTGTCTGTTTGACTGTCACAGGTCTATTTACTCTTCCCTCCCTCCTCACTGCTGCAACCAATCTCTGACCAGACCCACAAATACTATCCTCTGGACAAATGCCAAGGGCAGAGACCTAGGAGATTTTCAGGAGGCTCTATGGGTTCAATACTGACCCACATATATGTTTTACAGACACATTAGGGAAGGTGCTAGAAAGATTTTTGGGTGTTCTGTGCTGATGGTAACATCATGCCCTCCAGGGACAGCAATTCACACACACACTGTTCCCCATGTACCATGAGCAGCACAGCTGCACACCCATCATTAGCTAGGAGAGTCCAATGAGCCCTCATCACAGGGCAGTGGGACCAGGCCATGACCACTGAAGGGGCCAGGGCCACCCACAGCTTTGGGGCATTCAGGGTGGCCATCTGGGAGATAAGTTGTTTTATTTATTTATTTATTTATTTATTTATTTGTTTATTTATTTATTTATACATGCAAGAGCTGGGATGAAGGCCAGAGGAGAGTGGGGTGAGAGGATTCACCAGAGACAGAGTGGGGAGCAGAACAAGTGGATCCAATGAAACACACTGCTGAGGGGAGCAGTGGGTGAGACAGGAGAGGTCTGCTGCGCCATGTGGGCCAGCTCCCTGGCCGGGGGTTGAACCCATGCCGCAGTGGCTGGTGACAGCATGATAGCGCTTAGACCTATCCCCCGCGCTACCAGGGAGCCCCCTGGGAGATAAAGTTATTATGAGTCAAGATTATATAGCCCAGGGAAGTGCATCTGGCTTGGTCCCAGTGGCCACAGGGGTACAATTCTCACTTGGGGATGAGAGCTGAGTAGAGATAGTTATCTTTGACACTGGGAGACTAATGCTCCAAGTTCCTGCTATTACAAGCTGGGGCACCCCAACTCTACCAACTCAGCATCAGGAAGAGGGGTGTCAGAATTCATGTGTTTCCCACCCAAGGCAAAATAAACCCTGAATCTGCAGGCCAGCCAGTTGTCTGAACACTAAAGAGGCTGTCTTAGGACAAAGTCTAAACTCCCTGCTCACAATCCCTGCAGACTTTGGCTCCTGCCACCTGTCTGAACACTCCATGACTGAGCCAGCTGTTCAGGGCCTACCATGTACTGTTCCTGTTTTGCTTCCAGGACACTGACCAGGGTGTACCTCTGCCTAGGACACCTTGCATCCTTCTCATCTGGTCAAGTATGACTCATCCTTCAGGTCTCAGATGCTTCTTCCTCTGGGAAATCTTCCCTGACCCCAAGGCTGAGCCAGGAACTACACTGAGTCCATAGTTCCTTCTAAACCCTACCACTACATTTAACACACCAAATTCAAGGTGTCTATTTCTTAGTCCCAAGACAAAGAAAGCAAGTTTCACGGGGCAGTTTGCAGACCGTTGTACCTTGGCACTTGGCTTGTGTCTGCCTCTTGGGATGCGCATTTAAGCCTGCACTCAAGGTGAGTCAGAGTATGCCTGAACAGAGCCACTACTCATAGCCAACGTGTCCACCCTGGGCTCCTGCCCCTCCCTGATTTCCCGGCTCTCTCCAACATATCAGAGCTTCCCACGATGCTGAGATGAAATGAAAAGGCCTAGCCTCCTACTCCACTCTCCCCCAAAGGTGGCCCCATGCCCCTTCAATTAAGCAAATCCTTCTCTAATTATTTGCCCACAAGCCACTTGCCCCTTGATGGTAACTTGTCCTGTACCATATGGACAGGACAACTGGAAAAGTGCCAGCCCCACCAGTGCTCCCTGTCCCTAAGGCTTTCCCCAAGGCTTCCCACCTGTGCCTACGCCATAGACAGGGACATGAGCCAGTGCCCTATTTATCTAACATCCTAATGTGGCTGGACTAGGCCTTAAGACATACCAAGTTGCCTACTAAGATTAAGGGGTCCTTCCTAGAGGAACATAGTAGCCCTCTAGTCCAGGCTCAGATCCTGAACAATCTCCCTCAGGCCTCTGGCTATAGACAGGGTGGGCAAGTGACCTGGAATTTGCCATCTTCAGCCAGTTAGAGTTGCCCATCCATAGATGAGCCTTCCCTTGGAGTACAGAGCAACCACTGGCTATGCTGTATGCACCCCGCTAACTGGGGACTCCACACCCAGGCTGAAAGAGCCCATTTCTCCAAACCACCAGACACATAAATTCTTGTTCTCAAGGGGTTTGCAAACCAAGAAGGAAGGAAATGCCAGCAACAGAGATACAACGTGCCTCCTACAGTGTCACTTCCCCTGGGGGCATGAGAGGGCAGGTCTTATGACTGCTTATACCCAGTCTAGAGAGAGTCCTTGGATTAGCACTTCTCTACACTGAACTTCAGCTCTGGAATGCAGAACCCAGGCCCACAGGCCAGGGCATCACATATACCCTGGGTTTCTGCCATCAGCTGCCAAGTTCCAAAGGGTTTGCCAGGGTTCAAGTGGCTGTAGTTCAAGCTTTGATGGTAAAAAGGCCAAACTAAGATGCTTTTTTAAGGGGATATGTGGGAGAGGGGAATCTTCTCTTTGCATACAAGGCACTCTCAGGGCTTCATTCAGGCATCTTTCTATCCCCAACCCTTACTGCCCTGAAAACACCCCCAGGATGTCCATGAGAAGCCAGGATGACCAGGTCTGTTTTATAGAAGGGGAAGCTGAGGCACAGAGAAAACAGAGCCGCAGCCAATGACAGGAAGGCTTCTCCCACACTGGGTAGACGGCTGCCTTCCTCCTAGTGGGGGGTGAAGGATTATGGCAGCCCAGGAAAACCCTTTCAACAGGACTCAGGAATCCCAGGGTCAGTCAGTTTTAGGCTGGCAGATTTAGGTTCTCAACACAAGAGATAAACAATGTTTTTACAGCAAGGTCCTTAAGTGACAGAAGGTCTAGAGATGGCCTCATGGGGAACAGGAGGGGTCATGATCTCTTGCAGCCCTCCACTATGGAGCAGCTCATGCGCCCAGAGGCTGCTCCAGTTCCTCCCTCCCCTTCTGAAAAGGCCTGGCTCCCCAGCAGGTCTAGGGCAGAGATTTCTAGAGTATGCACCTGAGCCCCAATGTCAAACCCTCTCCAGGCCAAGATACAGAGGAGGGCACCTTCCGGCCTCACCCTGCCTACTCCCTCCTCCCTATACAAACTCCTTCTGAAACCCCACAGGTTTATCTACCACCCCTTCATCCACTCAAAAAGCATTTGCTGAGCACTGGTTGTAAAACCAGGCTCTGGGGAGACAAAGCAGTCTCTTAACTGCACAGAGCTTGCCCAACTGGAGACAGAAACAGAAACACACACTGATTGCAATGAAAGGTGGCCCATGCAAAAACTAGAGAGAAAAATAACAGGTAAGCCCAAGGAGATTCCCTGACTTTGAGCCTTTGCTGGAACTGCTTCTCCTGCCTTCACTCTGACAATGTGCCTTCTTTCAAAGTCTCCCTCCTCTGTGCAGCCCTCTAGCACAAACTGTTCTCACTCTTTCTGAATCTTCATGCTGTTATGCTGTGTGTTAACCACTATCCCATAAAGCCTCTTCAGTTCTCTAATTGCTGCACTGAGGCTGGGAGAAGCAGAGGGTGGAGGCATTGTGGTCCAATGGGGAAGGCAGTGGACTGGTCGTCAGGTAACCAGGTATCTGGTCCAGAAGCAACCACTCACTTAACTTAGGAGTCTAGGGTGAGGTGGGTGGGACAAGGCCCATGTTCAGGAATCAAAGAAACACTTGTGTAACGAGCAACTGCCATATAACATAGCACGAGAACTACCCACTTGCCCAATGTGTGTAAGGACTGCTTATACCCCCTTATTCCCATCTGAGAAATGAGGAAATGTTGACTCTGAAAAGTACTTGTTCTAGTTTATAGCCTCAGATCACAAATGAAAAGCCAGGATTCTAATCCAAGCCTGCTAACTCCAAACTCTCTACCATAGCCTGCTGCTGATCTGTTAAGCAATTGTTCTCAAACCCACCCTGGGTAAGGTGATGGTGAGGGATCAAGGGGAGAAATCTGCAATGCTTCATAAGCAGTCCAGATAGTGGCCAGGAGCTGGAGTAGGAGGAAAGATTAGAGGGTCAGTTTCTGGCATAGTATAGTTCAATTTCCAAGACACCACCTCTCCTTGCTTCCCCAAAAGTCAGCTGCCAGAGTATAATGTCCTGCCCAAGAGACATGAGGGATTCCATGAAGCCCTGAGTGGACTTTGCTCTCAGCTCACCCTAGGGCTGACCATGGATGGCATTCTTACAGTACCTGAGGCCCAGCTGAGTGCCAGAGTTCACTGAACTATAAGCATTGCAGGCAATGGTATTATTTGCCAGGCACTGTGCTAAAAGGATTTCAGGCCAATATCTCATTTGACCCTCAGTTCTTGTCTCATTTTACAGGTATAATGATATAGAATGTTATAATCAAAATTATCTACTTAACACAATAGAAGACAGTAATGGAGTAATAGAACAAAAATGATATAAGACAGAAATCAAGTAGTAAAATGGCAGACATAAATCCTACCAAAACATGATCCAAATTACACAGTTTTCAAGAGACATACACTTTAAATTCAAAGACACAGATAATCTGAAAGTAAAGGACAGAAAAAAGATATAGCAAGCAACCAGTTACCCAAAGAGAACCATTTTATAGTGAGAAAAGTCACTATACATCAAGAATACATAACAGTTACAAACATATATGCACCTAATAACAGAGCCCCCAAAATACATGAAGCAGACACAGTCAGAATTAAAGGGAGAAATGGACAATTCAACAATAATAGTTGGAAAAGTCAACGCTACACTTTCAACAATGGACAGAACAACTAAACAGAAGATCAGCAAGAAAATAAAGGACTTGAACCTGGTAAAGCAATTAGACCTAACGGATACCTAAAATAGAACACGACATCCAACAACAGCAGACTGCAGTTTCCTCAAGCATACAGGGAATATTCTTCAGGATAAAGGGTAAGTTAAGCTATAAAACAAGTCTCAATAAATTTAAAAGGGTTAAATCATACAATGTATGTTCTCCAATCAGAAGGAGACAAACTAGTAATTGATAATTAAAGGAAATTTGGGGAGTTTTAAGTGAATCAAGGTTAGAAATAACTAGTCAAGTTCTCACAGTTCAGAAAGGCCACCCCTTCCTTATTCAGCCTATGTGGTCCAAATCTTTACAGTTGCAGGTGCACAAGCCACAGATCTCAGATGTCTGCAAATGCCTGGGTAATCCCTCTCCCAGCCCCGACAACAGATACACTGAACCTGACCCCACGCTTGATCCCAGAATCAAAACTGCTGGGGAAGGAAGAGGACTTCGGGACTGTAAAGCTTGTCATGCAGCCCGGCTTCTCCCCGAGAAATGGCAACAAACATTTTCACTTCTCTAGCCAGTCTACAGAATATCCAAGTGGCAGATCCCTCCTCAAAGAAGGGAGCTCACATTTATAGAGTACTTCCTATACATTTATAGAGTATTTATAGGCATTTTACATATTCTAATCCATGCTCACAAACGTCCCTTGGAGGGCCTCCCTGTTGGCACAGATGGTTGAGCACAGTGCTGTGAATCTGTCCGCAGCCTCTGCAGTGCCGGTTCGATCCCTTTGATCCCCGCCGGCCGTGGAGATACCCACATGGCAGGGCAGACCTCTCCTTATCTCGCCCGCTGCTCCCCTCAGCAGTATATTTCAGTTGGTCTGCCTGTTCTGTTCCCCACTCTGTCTTGGATGAATCCTCTCACCCTCCTGCACATCTGGCCTGTACCCGGTTCTTGAATTAAAAAAAAAAAAAATCTTAAAAAAAAAAAATGTCCCTTGGAGGGGGTTTTACTGTCCCCATTCTACAAAGGAAAACTGAGCCTCTGCTGCAAAAGCAACAGAAACAGGAGTCTTGCTTCTTGTCTGTCTTTGAAGTCCCTGGTCTTTCCATCACCTTTCTAGAAAAATCCTACATCTGCATTGTGGGACTCAGAAGGAATGCTACACATGAGAATCCCACAAAACCTACTGTGGAAGACCAACCCTCCAGCACTAGGGCTCTCTCTCTCTCTCTCTGTCTTTCCCTCTCTCTTTCATTGCTTCCCGGCCCCAACCCCTACCCTTCCCAGCTGCTGCTCTTCCTAGGAACATTCCCAAGCAGAACATAGTAAATAACACTACACTCCCTGCCCCCACCCCCTCCAAGAAATAATTCCAACACTAGACTGCCAGAAGCAGGTTCCCCTCCAGGTCGGGGCTATCTGTAAATGAGAACCTATAGTTTTGAGGTGGCAGGAAAACAGAGGTGAGCTGGGCGTTGCAGGTCAGCAGGATCTCACCTTGGAATAAAAGTCTCCACACCACATGGAGAAAGAGGCCCCAATGTAGCCTGCTGTTGCCAGAATCCACCAGTTCTTTGAGGGGCCCTCTCTCTTCAGAGCAGGGCCTAACTGGGTAAACTAAAGAGATTTGAAATAGCAAAAGATGTCAGAGTTCACTTAATCCAATTTTTCATTTCACTAAGCAGCCCAGAGAAGGAAAGAAACCTGCATGAGGATACACAGCTAAGAGCAGAGTCCAGAATTCAAGATTCCAGTAACAATGCTTCATACCTCCATTTAGGCAGATCCCTCCATTTGGGCAAGACACTAGCAGGACCTGGAGACAATGTAAAATCTGAACATCACGATCATCATGACATGACCTCTAACATTTCTTGAGGGTATTATTTGCCAAGCCTAGTACTAAACACTCTACATGTATTATCCTGTTTAATCCTCACAACAAGCTCAGTATTATTACTCTTCCCCTATCTCAGTGAGGAACTTGAAGAGCCAAGGGGTCTCATCACTTCTCTGAGATGGTAGGACCATAGACGTGAGGTAAGAATCAGAACTCAGAGTCCTTTCTGCCAACTTCCTCCCCATGACTTCAGGCCCAGCCTCCAGCTTAGGCTGCCTCACCAGGTTGTCTGGGATGGATGGCAGCAGCCTCTCAGCTGCTCATATCTTCTCCTGGACAGAAGCTCCAGCTGGCCTGAAAACCCTTGTGATATTCTAGAAGTATGGCTGTTGGGGTGAGGTGGGTGTACAAGACCTGGGAGGAGAGCAGCTTTGAAGATGAAGAGGCTACTGGTTATTACCTGCACTGGACCAACCTGTGGAAGGCTCAACATCTGCTCAAGAGGAAGCCACACCCCTCTCCACCCACAGCTGGCTAATAGCTCTTTAAAAATAAAATCTGGACTCTCCCCTTTCTTGTCAGGTGACACTGAATCCTCATGGAGCCCCTACTCCTGTCCTTTCTTTTTCCCAGGTACCCTAAAGACTGAGTCAAGTCAGCTGCATGCTTGGGTTCCTACTATTTCCCCAGGGGATTGAGCCTCAGCATAGAAAGTCACCCACCTCTCTTCATGGGGCTCTTAGGAGGGTTTCTCCTGAAGAACTTAAATTCCTACATAATGTGTATTAACAGCACATCCTAGTATAAGGAAGACAGACAGTACCCACCCACTCCAAAGAGCATAGGTCCGCATCTTTATTTCCTGACTGCTGAAACAAAGCCCTGAGAGGTAAAGTGACTTGCCCAAGGACATAAGCTCTGTACCTTGGGAATGCTGTGGCAGGACCTCCCAGATGGATGTTCTCACACTCAAAACTCTCTCAGGTGGGGCAGTCTTAGTTGTTTGCTTTCTTTCCTTCCTAGTGGGGAGGCAGAACATGGGGAGGGGGGGGTTGGAGAAGTGGGTCTGCTTTGTGTTGTCAAGGGTAACAAACTTTTAGCAGCCCCAGCTCTCCTACCTGGCAGTTCAACAGTGGAAGCCAGAGGGTAGGAGTCAGGATCATCCTCCTGATTTGGATTTTATTTTTTAATTTTATTTATGCATACAAGAACTGGGGTTTAGGCCAGAGGTGCAGAGGGTTAGAGGATTCACCAGAGACACAATGGGGAGCAGAACAGGTGGATCTATTGAAACACAAAGCTGAGGGGAACAGCGGGCGAGAAAGGAGAGGTCTGCTGCACCATATGTGGGTCAGCTCCCCAGCCGGGGATCAAACTCATGCGCAGTGATAGCTTGATAGTTCTGTGACTCTAACCCCTGTGCACCAGGGAGGCCCCATCCTGCTGATTTGGACCAAAAGAATGGGGATGATTTGGCACCTCAATACCTGCTAGTGACCATGAAACTAAAAACTTGCTGCCAGCGGGGATGGAGGGTCGGGGTGGGGTTGAGCACAGCACCTGGGGCCTCCCAGCTGGGGGGCAGAGTGAGCACAGAGAGCAGCCTTCTCACTCACCAGTCAGTCAGCATCACGCCCTTTCTCGGGCCCTGGTCAAGATCCAGGGCCTTTGCCAAATGCTCACACATTCCTTGCGTTTCTCCAGACTCTGAGCAGCTGCTGCAGGGCCTTTTCTCCTTGTTGATTTATTCTTTATTGTTCCTGAAATACACCCAGAGGCCTTTGGCACCAGGCACCGGCACAGCATCCAGCCCAAGCCCCAAGTACGTACCAACCAACCAGGCTCTCTGGGACCTGGGCCAATTTAGCTGGAATGATGGGGCCCAGGGTCAGAGCCAGCAACCAGGAAGGGAGACCCCAAGACCCACCTATTCCAAGCCTGGGTCCCAGGGCTCTTCTCTAAACTATAGAAGCGGGGTTGTTTGAGGGAGAAGAAACCTGAAGGTCTCTGGAAGGCCAAAAGCAAACCTTTCCACTCCCGTGCTTGCTAGCCCCCCTCCACACACACACACACACACACACACACACACACACACACACACACACACACACACACACACACACACCTGACCCCCTGTATCTCTCTATGGCTGGGTCTCATGACTTGGGCTACCTTGTGAGGTGTTTGGAGAAAGAGGCCTCAGAAGGTCTTCCCCACCCTCCCCAACCCAAAATATCTCCCCTATCAGTAACAGTGCCAGAATTCCTACCATCAGCATGTCATTCCAAGGGTCAAGGCATTGTTCCCTGTGCACAGGAAAATAGCCCAGGGAAGGGTGGGGGCTGCACAGTAAAACCAGACAGGACTTCAGGGTCAGACAGAACGCAAAGTGGCTTCTCCAACCAACAGCCTCTCTGAGAGTCTCAGTTTCCTTATGAGCAAAGTGCATAAATAAGACCATCTCATAGTTACTATGGGATCAACTGAGGTTAGTGCATATATGGGGTACCTGGCATGAAGTACAGAAAGGCTCAGTAAATGCAATTTCCTCTCCCCCATGCCAGGCATGGGTAGGTCCGCCATCATTATCAGGTTTCAACACCTACAGGGGATTGAATAGTCTGATTCTTCCAGTTCCACAGCTGGCAGAGTGCAGAGCTGGCCAGGAGGAGCAGGGCAAGGGCACTAGGCACTGTCCCAGCTACAGTGTCCACTCTGCAGGCATGCAGGGTATCTGGCCTAGAGACTCAGAAGGAGCAGACACAGTACAGGCTTCCCCTGGACTCAGCTGTGTCAGCAGGGACTGCAGGGACATGGCAGGACAGAGTCCCCCCGATAATTCCTGGCAGAGCTTCCAGGCCCATTAAGGATGGGCCTCCACCCTCCTGAACTCACTCTAAGAAGAGCAATAAAATGGAAGGTACCATCACCTGAGGGAGGCCAGGGACAGGGTGGCCACAGGAAGTATGAGCAGGGATAGCAGAGACACAGGGCCTGCAGAGAGCAAGCAAGCCTGCCCCGAGGACACCACAGCGAATGTCCCACAAGTGGAAGTGCCTGCCTGGTTATTTTTGGCACATCTGTCCAAAGCCAGCAAGGAAAGGCAGCTGCGAGTAACATGGAAGGGCTGTTTACACTCAAGTGTGCAAGCACTACTGCAGGAACAAAACGGGCATCAGCAGCCACCCTGCAAAGGGGCCTCTGCCCCCTTTCTTCCTCTCCCAACGGCCCCTGTAAGGTCCAATCTGTGCGCTGCATAGCTGACATAGCGTGGGTACTTCTGCTTTCACTCAGATCCAGTCTCCCAACCGCAAAACTCACTCACACACACAGACAAATAAATAACTATGGAGCCAGCTGAGGACTGAGCCACACCCAGGGGCTGAGACAGTATTCCTTGGGGCTCTTCCTGCCCAGCACCACAGCAGCCCTCCCAACTTCTAAACTGGGAGGGGCAGGACAATGGAGCAGCTCCCCTTTTCACCCTCCTAAGGTTAGTGTGGAGGAGCCCAAGGAACTCTCTGCCTCTCAGCTTCCTCATTTGAAAACGAAGGTGTTGGGCTAGGAGTCCCAAAGTGTTTCCAGCTCGGGGTGGCTGTTGGGAGGTGGAGAGCGGGGACTGTGCCTCCCTGTCGGGAGGTGGAGAGCAGGGTCAGGTGTGAGGGTATGCGAGCTGCAGGCCCCAGGAGCTGGCAGCAGCTGGGAGGAGAAGGAAAGTGGGAGAATGGCTGGCCTTGGGTTGCCCTTATCACTTTGGCCCATTTCTGAGTTCTGGGGCCTACCCCCTCAAAGAATTGGTGAATTCTGCCAACAGCAGGCTAGACTGGGGCCTGTCTGCCCAACTGCTGGGGAAAGTTGGAACTTGAAATTCCTCATCATTTCCCCTCCTCTCTGGCTCCCACTTGTCCAGATAAGTTGAGAACCCCCTTTGGCTGCAAGCCTGGTGTACTTCCCTCTCCCCAACCTTGACCTGGACAAACCTTGCCTCTGATTATCCCCCTCCCTCCTCCCGAGACTCCTGGAGGAAGAAGCACTCCCTGGAAAAAATAACGCTCTTACCACCAGTTCCCTAAGACTGGAGAGAAAGGCAGAGGGAACAGGGAACACCATCCCTGGCTGGCCACAGCACCCAGGCTGTGTTCCAGGAAGAGCAGAGTAAGAACCGCTGCCAGGGAAACCTCAGGCCCCCAGTCCCTTTCCTCTCCACCAGCACACCCCCACCCTCCCACAAACACACAAACCACAGCCAGCAATCACATCCCTCAGGGAGACCCCCGCCCCTACCCCAGCAAAACCCCAGTTCTTTTCTGACATGTGGCAATTTTCTTCTTATATAATAGCTTGGTGTGCCCCCCCACCCCCACATTTTCAATGGGTGAATGCTCTTTGCTGGGGCGACCCCACCCCCAGCTCCACCCAAACTCCACTGAGGTCACAGTGGAGGCTTCAGGTGAAGCAAAGACAAGGGGACTTTTTCCACAGCAGGCCGAGAAGGCAGTCTTACCCCCACCCACGTGAGCAGTTCAGCCTGAGGCCTGGGCGGGTAGGTTCCTGAGAGCACAATCTGATCTCTGGGAAGTTGGTGCTCTTAACCCTAGGTGGCAGGGACAGAACCCCTTGCAAAGGTAAGCAACAGGCACTAGGGTCTGGATCACACAGCTGGGCCACAGCCTAGGGAATTAGAAAATGAACTTTGCTGATATAGGTGCCAACAGCCTAGGAGATTGCTCTCCTACTGTGAGCAGGTCATGCTTCATCTCCTTCCTGGGAGGAGCAAAAGGCAAACAGGAGCTGCACCATGTAGGGAACATTTGTTGAATACCTACTATGTGCCAGTCACTTTGCCTGAAAGTTCTTGTTTAACCTTCACAGCAACCCTCTGAAGTGCTATTATCACCCCCATTTTATAGGTGAGGAAACAGGTTCAGGAGGTGAAGCAATGCCCAAAGTCACACAGCAAGTGAGAAGCTAGAGCACGAACCTAGGTCTGCTCAACCCAGGCTTGGTTCCTGTGCACCCACCAGGCTTCCTTCAAAGACACAGCCCGCGTTAGTGTCCACACACCATCCAGGAATGGTGTTCTGAAGGTGGGGGCGGAAGTAGGTGTGGACAAGTTTTGCTTGATGTCTCTGGAATCTGAATTGATGCCCCATTAACTGTTATTGTTCCGAAGTGTGTGACTGTGAGAGCCCCTGTCAGTGTAAGTGGTGGGGGTGGAGGGAGGTAATCTGGATGCCAAACAGCAGTTTCCAGCACAGAAGTTATGCTGTAATGCTTCTGATTCATGAAATGAGCTCACGGTCTCACAGTATTCTCAATGTTGCTTCGAATGCAAATGTAGATCCTTAAGTAAGAACTGGGGATTTCAGCACACTCCACCTAGCTCTAGCCCAGCATGCAGTTTACTTAGTTCAGCCACACACAGTCAGCTCCGCTATGCAGAAGCGACCCCTCTATGGGGATACGACCACTGGCTGCACTTCCTGCAACCTGCAGTGAGCCAGGGAAGACTGGAACCCCCAGGGTTGCTTCTACAGTGATGCATGCACACACTCTGGACGAGTGCCAATTGGGCCTGGCCAGAGAAAATGTCCAGGTGAGCAAATTTCCAGGCAGGAGACTTCATGCTCTTCTACCCTGAGGTTCCCCTTAGGGTCAGGATGACCAGGACATGTGCTGCACGTCAGCCACAGGGCAGTGCCTGGAAACCGGGTTCACCAGAATCACCTCCCAAGGGCTGACTCTCGGAGCCAGGGGTGCAGTATGAGTCCCAGCAGTGGGACTCAGTGGACCTACCACCACATAGGCAGGTCCACAATTTTGCAGAGATTTTTCATTCATTTCTTCAACTAACATATACTAAATAACTACTAGATGCTGGGATTTGTGGGAACAATGCAGAGCATACACTAGAGCAGAGGCTACAGAAACACTGAAATGTGCTTTCAGTATTTGACTTATACTAACTCACAGAATCCTCACTGCAGCTATACAGAAGAGTCACAGAAACTTTAGCTCTGAGTTTATGTTTTTCACTGCCACACTACAATGTGTACAGAAAGGTCTACATAAGTGTTCAGAAGAAGGCTAAGGTGTCTCAACAGAAGGGGCATTTGAAAAAGGACTATAAGGATTAATAAGCATCCTCCCGCTACTTGTGGCCATCCCCAACTAGTAAGGTTTCCTTCTGGGAGACCCAACTGCAGAAGAGGGTTATCAAGACCAAAGATTCCTGACTGGGCTCGTCTCTTTCCGAGATATTATGCCCAGTGCAGCACATGCATGCACATGTGCACACACACACACACTCTTCCATTCAGGTTAACAGGCTGGGTCTACTGGGCACCCCTTCCCTGGGTTCTGCAGCCACAGGAGGCCCTCAGCTGAATCTGTAACACATATTGTCCTACCCCCACCCCCCCATTTATTAAAAGCAGCAGCCCACAGGGCCAAACACTCAGGCTATTTTTAAATCCCACATTTAAAAGCTGAACTCTCATCCCTATGGACACTCCAGGGTACACTTTCCTAGGGTGGGGTGAGGGGCTGACAGAGCCACAGGGAGTAGGCATTCTGCCCAGCCCTTGGAGAAGCCACAGTGGCGGTGGGCAGGCTGTCCAGAGCAAGCTGCATCGACTAAGGGGTACCCTCCAAGTTCCTCACCCCCTAGTCCCTTAGGAGCTACTCGGACTGGAGTAATTAACCAGAGGCCAATCCAACTAAGAGTGGAGCCTGGACTAGGGCCATGCATGAGATGGTTTATCACAATAATTGAATGTTTACACCCCTATTATTCACTGTCCAGAGCTGAGGAAAAAGAGGGCCCATCAATTCTCAACCTGGGAAGGTCTCCCCCCTCCCCTTTGTTCTGAAGCCACCTAACAGCCTGCTTCTAAGGGACATTTTTCTGACCCAAAAGGGGCATGTGCCCCACCATGCCTGGGAGGTTCTAGAACAGGCAGGAGGATTCTTCCCCTCAGCCTGGGGCCTACACCAGAGGAAAGGCCTCTCCTCAGCGCTGCAGCCCTCCTTCCACCTTCACCGAGGCTCCAGATTCAATCCTGAAGGCGCAGGGACCCGCAGAAGCCAGACCTCAGGCCATTACCAGGCCAGGCTCCCCCTGCTGGAGCAAGCCAGGCCTCCCCTCCCCCAGTCACAACTGCCAACAGGGATCCCCTGCACACACGTGCCACAGAGGCCTCCACAGCGAGCCAGGGCCAGCCAGCACTCCCCGACTCTTGCCAGCCCCTGAGCAAGAGTCTAGAGACAAGCACACGGGGCCAGTGTAGGATGGTGGAAGCAGGAAGTAGCCACCAAAGTTGTGACCAACAAAGTTTTAAATGGGGAGAGTAACTTCCCCTTTCATCCTTCCCGCAACTCACTGGAGGCTGGGCCGGACTTCTCGGTGGCCTCCACCTGGAGGCCAGGTATGTCCTCCAGGTCTGCCTTCCTTGGGACTGAGGCTTGAAAGTCCCAGGGAAGCACCAGGCCCTTACCCAGAGGTCAGGGCCTTCAGTGGGGCAGCCTGGTGCACAGGCTCCGATATGTATGAGTTAGGAGGGCGGCAAGACAAACTATCCAGCCGGCCAAATGCAGGCTCCAGACAAAACCCGGTTCCAGAGGTACCCGGCCCCCCCAGACGCAGCACACAGTGAGGGGCGGGGGGCGGTGGTGAGCGACCAGGGCCGCGGCAGCTCGGGGTGTGCGGGGGCTAAGGGCGGGATGACAGGTCTGAGGTGCGCCAACAGAGCCGGGGTGTGCCCGGCGGGCAGCTCCAAACTCTCCAGCTTAGGCCTCTAAAGCACTTGCCCCAGTTCCCTGCCACCCCTGCACCTCTGGCCCCCAAACTCCGGGTGCGGGCACAGTTTCCATGTCCACTTTCCCGTGCACATTAGAAAGGGAAGCGGCTCCGGCTGCTGAGAGCCTCTCCGGGGCCAGAGCTGGGTCACGCAAACCGGTCCCCGAGGACACCACGTTCGGCTCAGGCGGGGGAGGAAAAGCCTCCTTCCAGAGCCGCCAGAGCCGCCGCCGCAGCAGCCCAGGCGGGCTGGGAGGGTTTTCCTGCCCGGGCCGCGCCCGGGTGGGCGGGGGCCGCGCGCGAGCTGCGTAGCTGCACAAACCCCGGGGGTCGGCAGTGCACACGCCGCGGCGATCCCGGGGTGCGGGCCGCAGAGGGGTGGGCTGCGGGGCGCCCAGCGCACACGCTCGCGCGCACACTGCCCCCGCCACCCAGGCCGCAGAAGTTGACGCGTGGCGCCCCCGCAGCCCCGCGCCCCCGCGCCGGGCCAGCCTGCAGAGCTGCAGCCCGCGCGCCCCGCGCCGCCGCCTGCGTGCGGCTCCGAGTCCCCTCGCGCCCGCCGCCGCCGCCAGGGCGGGCTGCACCCCGCCGCGTGCAGGCCTCGGCCGCCGGCCGGGCAGCCCCACTCACCTCGCTGCGGCCGGAGCCCCGGCCTCCGCTGTGCCCCGCCGCCTGCGGCCGCCTCCCAGACGCCGGCCGCTTGCACGCACTCCCGGATTTTAAAAACAAACAGGCGCCGTCGCCTCCCCGCGGCGCTCTCCGGGCTTCCGCCGGCCCGCGCCTCCCCGGGCTGGGAAGTTTTGCTGGCAGGGCCCGGGCGGGACGCGCGGGCTGTCACCCCCCGCTCGCGGCGCCGGCGTCTCGGTGCACCCCGCGCTGGCGGTGTCCGCCTCGCGGTCGCGCTCCCTCCCTCGGTGTCACCCCCAGTCCTGCGATGCAGTGTCAGGATTGCACTGCTCTGACTCATCGGTTGAGCTCACAGCTTGAAAAAAAAAAAGAGAGAGAGAGAGAGGGCGAGAGGCAACCGCGCAGGAGGAGGACTCTGGCGTGCTACAAAGGATTGCACAACTCGGGGCTGGAGCGCCGAGCACCCAGCGGCCGGTCCGGCGCGCGCGGCTCGGCGGCGAGCAGGAACCAGCTCTACCACTTCATCAGCACAACCGTCTCGGGTCGGCCTCTCAGCCTGCAGGCCCGGCGCCGCCCACTTCCTGCGACCAAATAAGGCCGGGGAAGGCGTCTTTAAACCTCCGGCGGCGGCCGGGACTGGGGATTTCCAGCAGACCTCACCTCCACCGCCCGGGCCGGCCGCCACCCTCCCCCAGGCCAGGCCAGCGCCCCCGATGGCTTTGCTGGAACCTACAGGCCACGCGGCTCGCTCCTTTCACACCAAGGTCAGGAGGAGACGGTGACGAAATGTTTGGAAACCCATCAGGCCTGCCAGGAAAGTGTGTGTGTGATGCTGGGGAGGACACAGTGGCTTTCTTCCACAAAGAAAGCACTGGTCTGGGAGACGGTAAATCTTGCACCATCCTCTCTAAGGCACTTTATTAACAGTCTCCCCAAGTTTCACTTTTTGGCTCTCCAGCATGCTGCTGGTGTAGAGCTTATTGAGAAGCTGGCCCCAGCCCCTAGGATAGACCTAACTTTCAATTACTTAGGCGATGAAAAGCCCCTGCATTTGAATTCCAGCAACCGAGGCCACATTTGGGGAGGCTTTTCAATGCATGCCCAGGCTTCCCTACCTTGCCTGGGACAGCCCCTGATGCCTCCTTACTTGGCTGGTGGGAAGGAGGGAAACATTTCTGCTGCTCAGAAAAGTTCTCAATGGCCCCCACATTCAATGAGGCTCCAGACTAGGAGAAAGTCCAGGAGAGGGAGCCTTGTTTGTCCTGGTTCCTTCCATTTGTTTTTGTTTTCCCTAAGGAGATGGGCTGGAAGATTTTCCTTTGAAGGAAAACCACAGAAGAATACAGTGTCCTGGCAGCTATTTTTCCCTTGTGGCCAGTCCTGACAAGCAGGTGTTCCTTGCTTTGTCAGGGAGAGCAGGAGGGGCAGCAGAATGGGCTTCTCACAGTCCCTCTGAGCCTGCAAGGCAAGGGCAGAGACATGGGGATTTTAGCACCCTTGCAAAAGCCACACTTGCTTCTAAGGGACATGACCCTCCTGTCCTCTTCAGTCCTCTCCAGTCCAGCAGTGATCCCTTTGCTGGCTGGACACCTGTGCATATTACCCAAGAAGAAAGGAGTTTCTCTGCATCATGGTATGACAGATATTTCACAGTAATGACAACTTTTATCTGTAAAATAAAGATAATTATGCCAGGGTACCAGGCCAGATGGCCTCCTGGAATCCCTTCCAGTTTAAATCCTTGACTCTGTACTATAGTAAAAAGGAATTGGAGGAGCCAGGGAAATTACCTCTACCAAGGAAGAGCCCGTGCTCTGGAATTTAGCATCTGCTATGACTCTATTGTTTATGACAGTGTTCAAAGCATGGCCCACACACAGCAAAATTAACCCCGTGTTGAGTTTGGTCTCTGTCATTTAATGGATGAGAACACTGAGGTTCAGAGAGGTTTAGTGACTTATTCAAGATCACAGAGCAAGGCAATTACTTGTCACTATGATATTCCTCTTCCAAATTCCCAAGAGGAAGGCAGTATGCAATTAAGGGACAGGGTGGCTATGGCCAAGTAGAAGAGAGACTCAGGATTCTTGCAGACTAAAGGCTTATTTGTGTTTTCCATTTGTCTAGTTTCTTGCTACTGACACTTATCCAAGTAGAGGAAGCAAAAGAAGGCCTCTTGGTCTCCAGTGCCCACTGCTGCTAGGTTCCTCTGTAGACCTATAGCCATCCTGGCTTGCCGCTAGGGGCTAGCCACTGCTGCTGGGCTCCAACCAGGCCAGAGCAAGCCCCAAAAGCCAGTGGGCAGACCAGCCCAGAGATATTAGCAACCAGAAAACTCAGCTGGGGAGCTCATTCCTAGAAGAGCCTGCCACCATGGAGCCAGGGCCCAGCCTCCAGGGAACAAATGGGAACCACTCCAAAGGACACTCCTCAGCCTCGTCCCGCCAGGACTTCCTGCCCTACACTTGGCTGCTGGGTCTGGCCCAGGAAGCACCACAGGGAGTAGAGGTAGGTGGCAGGATACATTAAAAAACTGAGCAGTGACCTGAAGAAGACTTGGAGCAACATATTGCAACTAATCTTCCAAACTCAGACCACCACAGAAAGGAAGAAAGGGAGGAAAAGGGGAGCTTGGGTGTGCATGTTTGTGCACACACACACACACAGAAGATGGGGGGCTCAAAACTGTCCCAGACAGGTCCCTGCCTGATGGGAGGAGGAGTCTTCGAGGCAAGGATGTGTGAAAAAAGCTCCAGCTCTTCTGGGAAAGCCCTGGAGGTCAGTTTTACTGCAGATATGACAAAGCAGAATCACTGACAAGTGTAGTGAAAGTTTTGGTTTTAGAGCTCCAATCCTTTCTACCGACCTTTGGGGCAGCCAAGAAGGGTGCCCTTTGGAGGAAAAATAAAGGTGTTACAGGAACCTTCCTCAAGAGTGGGGCTTTTCTCCACCATCTCTGTCTTTACAAACTGCAGGAAAGTCAGGAGGACAGAGTTTCAGTTCCCACAAAGTGGTCTGATGAGAAACATCCCAAGAAGCGAAACACTTTAGATAAGATTCCAAACTCTGGGTACCAGTGAGGGTGGACTATGGCAGTAGGGGCTCCCTGGAACATATTAGTTCTCTAGGCTCAGCTAGAATGATCTGTCCCTGACTTGAATGCTCACCACCAAAGTCTACTTCTGGGACAACTGAGACTGAGACTAGATAAAAGTTTTCAAGTGTGAATTTCATGCTGTGAAAATTATATCCCAACGAAGATGTTAAGGGGGGCAGAGAAGGGGAGGCTTCTAAGTAGCCAGGTTCTCACCACCCACCCACCTGCCTCAATTTACCTTCTGCTGCCATCACTCACTATGTAAAAGAGGGGTTTTCCTCTCCCCAAACCCCTTGCCTGCATTCCCGTCCTTTCTCCATCATCTTCTTTTCTCTATTGGGACCTTGCTATCAAGGCCTGCACAATGTTGTTTCAGTGAATAACCAAGGGGCGGTGGGAGATTGGAGGTACAAACACAGTTGAGGAAATCACAAGCCCACAATCCTGTCCCTTATGTTCTGTATGTCACCAGTGTCATTCCCCTTTGCAGAATAAAGGTTATTGCTTCTAGGAACTCATTACCTAGAGTTACAGCAAAAGAAAAAGAAGCTTGTGGAAAGAACAGGACTGCGTTTGAGCCTTTCTAAAGCTAACCCTCTGTGTCCTCTTAGGGAAGTTGACTTACCTTCTCTAAGCCTCACTTTTTGGCCCTTAACAGATGTCCTGTAAATATCTATTACACGCACAATGAGAGAATGCCCACCGTCTAGGGACTTGGGAGAATCAAAGGATAAAAAAATTACTTTTTAACTCTGTCATGCTACATAGATATGAAAGAGTACAATTGATATTTTTACTGTTTAACACTATTATCCCCTTATCCCAAAAATAGTTTCTTCCTTTCAAGAACCTAGTCCAGGAAAGGTTTGTGTTTCCTCTGAAAAGACCCTGGATCCCATGAGCCTCAGGGTGGCCCTCTGCTGGCTCTGCCCAGAGAGACTTTCTCATTGCCAGGGTCCCATCAGGATCATTCCAAGGCTTCTCTCCAGGACCCTGTTCTTTGTGTCCTTTCAACCAAGATTTCCAGAGTACTTCCCACCCAGCCCGAATAGAGGCACTCCTTTGAGGCTGTGCCTTCCCCTCACCCCTTTTTGCCATGTCTTTTCTGAGGAAGCCGGGCTGACACCACCCCAGTCATTAAATTAAGCCATTGTATGCCAAGAAATCCCTGCACTGTCTTCTCTTACCCTTGACAACCCAAGGGACTCTCCTCCTCAGTTCACATTTACTTCACCTGTTCCACGACAGGGCCGCAGCTGCCCACATCCACGGCCCTCCCACCTCCGCCTCCACCTCCATCCCTTGCAGGCCCAGGCCAGGCTCTAAGTGTCTTTGTCAGGGGCCTGAGAGGCAGCTTCTGCAGATGTCCCCAGTTGCTGCTGTCACTCTGGGAGAGACGTCTGGCTGGGTGTAGGAAGAAGGACAAAACAGGTGTGGCTGCCAGGGAGGGCGGGCCAGCAGGGCCACAGGGACAGAACCGTCTTTTCTTCACAGAGCCAGCACTGCCAGCTTCCCAAAGGCCTGGTTTCAGCACAGTCCATGCCCCCCTGCAGAACCAGTCCCAGACAGACTCCACTGGCTGTTCTCGGGAGCTTGGCTCTGTTCCCATGTGGCAGGGAGCCAAGAGGAATGGGATCCCCAAGATGCAATGTGTACAGTGGGGTATGCTTTAAAAAACATTGTTTTCAAATGAAAATAAATACTGATACATCATGGACAAGAGTCCAAAACTCATATTCATGGACGTGTACAGGAAAAGAGCACTAGTGGAGAAGCGAGTCCAAATCTTGGCTCACCCTGGTTTGTTAACCTTGAACATGTTACTTAACCACTGGGTTTTCTTATCTGCAAAATAGGAATGATACGTAAAAACTTAAAAACAGCGCCTGGCACACATTAAGTCTTTCATAAGCATTGACCATCATTTTTTTTTCATCTAACTTATTTTCTTGCTTCCAGTCTTACACACTTACCGTCCACGCTGCCGTCAGTGTCATCACATCCCTTTCAATAGCTCCCATCTACTGCAAAAAGCTGAGACTGTTTAGCATTTTGCACTCTGGCATGACCAGGCTCTGCCCCACTTCCCAGCACCTGGCTCACACAGCCAAACAACCTGAAGTTCCCCAAGATACCTGTGCTCACATATGCTCCTCCTGCCCTCCCCTCTCCCACTTTTATCCACAGATAACCCATAACCGTGTCTTCCATCAGACGAATTTAATGGCAGAGTTTCCAGGAAGTCTTCTTTAACTCCTCCAAGCAGAGGAAAGCCACTGAGTATACACTGCTGGAGCCTCCCCATTCATTTTCTCAGGTTAGCACACAATTCCTCAGCGGCTCTGAGAGTCAGCTGCTAAGGGTTCACAGCTGCACACTTTTCAAAGGCAGCCTTTGCAGCAAGAGGGCACTACAGCCAATAAAAGGTTGCCCAGGGACTCTGGGAGGGGGCTGGGTCCAAAAGGTCAGCACCCTAGCCCAGGGTGGGATCAGTTCTTTGGTGGTGCAATACCAAGTTCTAGAGCTCCTCTAGAATCTATGGGATCCAGCTGAAGCCAGCTCTAGGGGCAACCTTCCTTCTCTCCTTTGCTTCTTCCCAGCCTGCTTCCCTCACTCCCTTCCTCCAGAGACTACTTCCTAAATCAACCCCAAGCACCTGAACTGTCTTAGTCTCTGTTCCTAAGCATCAGAACAGCCACTCCCTCTCTATACTGCCTGGGCATCCTCTATCTTTCTCCATCAGCTACACACTGTTCCAAACTGCTTCCTTTGCCACCTCCCTGCCAGGATTAGAGCTCCTAAGGGGCACAGCCTAGATCTTAGTTACCCTATGTCCCTGGTGCTTACTCTGTCGGCACATGGGCTGTTCAGCACTTGCTTGCTGATAAATGCACAAATAAAGTAAGTGAAAATCTGAGGTAAGCAATGCAATGTAATATAGTATTATTATTACTTTTATGTTTATTCTATGCTTTCCATTCTAAGATGTATTTCCCCCCCATCTTAACATCTCTGAAGTTACTATGCATCTCAATTGCTAGCATGTCAAGGTTTAATTAGCAACATTTCCTCTTTCTTAGTTGTACGTAAAATAATGGCTCATCTTTAATCACTGGCTTCTTAAATTCAATGGTGTATGGCATCATTATTGCTGCTGTTCTGTCTCCTGGGTTCTGGGGATTGCAGGGCAAAATCCACAGAGCTGAGATGCCCCGTTTCCTGAGTTCAGCTGCTGGCAACCAAGCTTCATTAAGGGCGTGCTATTCCCCAGGGATCAAAGGACACACCCTCTACACCACCACTACCTTGTGTCCCGAAACACCTATGAAAGCGGCCAAGGAGTTATATGGAACATGCTCTGGAGTCAGGAGAGCTCTTACTCTAATTTTCTGGGTGATTCCCCATAAGACCTATCAAGTCATTTCTTGAGCATCTGCTAAATGTTTGGCATGATATGAGCCCACTAGATCCACCCGGCACTCTGAAAGGAAGCCATTATCCCCATTTTATGGATAAGGAAGCTAAGGTTCCAAAAGGTTAAGGAGCTATTCTAAGCTAATCAGATGGAGTTGAGTGACTGGACCCTTTTAGTCCTCCTCTCTGCTCTATGAGGATACTTCTCCAGGCCTGTGCTTTCCCAGCAAGTAGTCAAATAATGAGAGGCTCACAAGCCATTCTCACCCCCAAGTGTATTTTAGTTGACCCATATGTTTTAATTGAACTGAATTTATTGCCAACAACTTTTTTTAGATCAGGGGACTAAACTAAAATCAGGACTTCTAGTTTGTCTTGAAAAATAGTGGGATACTGGCCATATCCTCCCTCCTTCCTAGGCCACAGATCCTTATGGTGTTTTCTTATACCCAGTCAACCTCTGTCACTGAGATCCCCCTGAGACCTCTGAATGAGTGGCCCTTAGACCAGATGAATTCTAGTGCCTTCTCCAGCCCTATTAGCTGCTGGCTCCTCCCCAAACCTCCCATGGTAGCCTCCCTCCAAGGAGGTCACTTTATGAGCCTATTCCGGAACCAATCAAATAAGCCCCTGACTTGCATCTACCTCCTTTTTGCCTCCATCACAGTACCCCAGTCTCTGTCCTCACATTCACTCTATCCCAAGCTCTACCCTACCCTCCACCCACAGCATCAACCCCAGTCAAGCTAAGGGCTGAGCCAGAGGCACTGGGGTAAACCGGGTAGGTGTGGTGATGAGGGAGTCCTAGTAGAGGGGTAGGGGCCCTCATGGGCAGGAGGGAGCATGTGAGGAGGCAGGACGTGGTGTCTGCCAACACAGCAGTGGTTCACGGAGGTAAATGTAAGAAGAGAGTCTCTGCAGTCACAGGAGAGGATCACAGTTTGACACATGAGGGAATGCAAACAGTCAAGCATCAAGAGAAAAAGCGTACAAGTCTCAGCAGCAATTTAAGATATGCAAACCAGAATGCCTTTAAGGACCCATTACGGGACGAGTCAATGTGAAAATAAGTAAGTTAAACAAGAAAGCTGCTGGTCGCAGGGCCACCAGGAAACAGCTGCCCCCACATTGCTGGGCCATTATAAACCATTCAGACCTTCTAGAATGGGACTTGGCACTGTGTTGCACAAGTTTGAAACCCTGACCAGGTAATTATAGTCGGGGGCTTAGATTCCATAAAATAATCTAAAATACCTCCACAGAGGAGTTTTACAGAAGATGCTCACAGCACGGGACTACAGACCCCCCATAATTGAAGTCCATTCAGAACAGATGATGGTATGGTATGGTAACAGAATGAAATATGAAAGACTGAAACATGGAAAATGATGTGATGAAACCACTATTGAAATACTGTTAGGTGACAAAATCAGTACAAAGAAATATGTAAAGGTGAACTTATAAACGGTTAAAACTTTCATAAGAACATTAGCAGAATCAGGTAATTCTGAAGATGTAATAGTTTGTTAAGTTAATCAAGACAGTTTAGGGCGTCCCTGGTGGCCTAGAGGTTAAGTCTCAGTGCTACCACCATGACAGCCTAAGTTCAATCCCCAGCCAGGGAGCTACCCACATGGCTCGGCAGACCTCTCCTGTTTCACCCGCTGCTCCCCTCAGCAGTGTATTTCATTCAATCTGCCTGTTCTATTCCCCACTCTCTCTCTGGTGAATCCTCTCACCTCCCATACCTCTGGCCTATACCCCAGTTCTTCTATGCAAAAATAAATAAATAAAATCTTTTTTTTAAAGATAATTTAAATGAGGATGATGATGACAATACTGATACCTATTGAATAGCATTTCCTTATCATAAAAATACCCAGCTCAGGTCCCAGGGGACAAGTAGGCTCAGGCTCCTGGCTTGATGAAGAAGAAAGAAGAAATATAAACTGGGAGAAGAGAAATATGACTGTGGGTAGGGGCAGGGCCCACAACTTCCCTTATCAGAAGAGCTCTCTAAGGCACCCCTGGCCAAGAAACACAGTTACAGAAATAAGCCAACACCTTTAAACCTCCAAGGTCCTGGTGCTACTGTTAGGGCTTGCATTTGTGCTCTCAATTTTACTAATATCTTATTTCAGCAACTTCGGAGGTGACACCAGGGCTCTTTGTGGGCTAGCCTAGGAACCCAACCACCATTTATAGCATTGTTTCTATGGAAATGTGTTTCAAGCTTCAAGAAATTGAGCTGCTGACAACCCTGGGGCACGCACGTGGTCTCTAAATTAGGGAACTGAGATGAGCAGTTATTGCTGGGTCCTGGGCTCAGGAAGACAGTTTGTTACTTAGATTCTGTGTCAGTTAATACACCACCAGGAAGGATCCCTTTGGAGGAGGCTTGAGGTCTCTGTAGGGTATAGGGATGGGCCGTGGCATTTGGGAATGAAGACCACGTGCTCAGGAAACCCATGCATGTTCCCTACCCTACCTCCCAACACTCGCAGGCATGTGTTGTGGAAGATGTGAAACTGGCCTGAGTACCCCTGTGAGTATCCAGACAAGCCCTGAGCCTGTGTGCTTTCCTGTTTTATCTCTGACACAGCAAACTTCCAGCCACAGGGCCCTACTCCAGTCTGATCTCCGAACAAGAAGCTTCAAATCTTTGACAGTTCTAGAACTTGGCCTTAGTGGCTATGTGCCTGGGATAACCGGAGCTCCAGCAGGGCCTGGGCATCCCTCCACACATGTTTTGTTGCAGTGGCTTCTGTTTCAGCAGGTTCTAACCTGCCGGTGCAAGATCCACCTGCCCAGAGCTCTCGGGCTCCCACCCACCTCAGGACTCAGGACTCCAAACAGCACCAAGGAGCTCCATTTCCTGCCCTGAATCGCCCTGATCACAGGAAAAGGATGATCATGGGACTCCTGAACAGACACTCTACATGACCAGAAAGTTCTCTGCTAAGTAAAGGGTACACATGCAGAAAGGTAAACGGGGGGGGGGGGGGGGGGGGGGGGGGGGGCGGCGGGCGGCGGTGGTGAGAAGGCCACACACCAGGAAAGCCAGGGTTCTGAGATGCCAGAGATAAAGAGAAGGTGGTCAAAAGAGGGTCAGCTGCTCAGCCACAGGGCCATACCAGCAGCTGCAAGTCCCAGCAGAGCTCATGGCATGATGGGGGCTCAGAGAGCCTTGCCCGATAAGCCAGGGGCAGTCTGGATCAACAGGGTGAGTTTTATGAGGCTCCACTAAAGAGCAACTCTATAGTTTCAGTACTATAATAAATCTGTGCAACACTGTAAGTACCCAAGACACTAGATATCCACCTGGGTTAGGCAGAGCTGCAGGAGGTCAGTTTGCAAAACACATCCTCCCTACAGCCTGTTTGAACTAGAAAAGAACCAGCTGCCTGGCCCTGTGGCGGGGTTCTGACCAGGCAGCCTCGAGGTGAGCGGATGGCTCCGAGCCCAGCTTTAGGGCCAGGAGTGCTTGCTGTGCTGGTTCCCTGGAAACCCAGATGCAGACATGTCTGGGGCTCTGAGGCCACTTGGGGCTCCCTGGCACCAGGCAGAGTCCACACTGGCAGCCCTGTTGTTACACTGCTAGCCAGCCTGTGAAGTCAGGCCTCCCAGTACTAAAAAGACTCAGCCAATCTGAATTCTCCAGCCCCTGCAGTGCAGGTGGCTGATAAGACAGTTCCATCCTCCCCCATGGTAACAGATGGGAGGCTTGGAGTTCCTCCCCCTGGCCTCCTTCCCACCTAGATCCAAAGTCTTTGATATGTTAAGGTCTTTAAGAAAAAAAGTATATATACCACATATATTACTAAAGCAATTTCAAACACGTAAGTATTCTCTAACTGCTTCACCTAAATCCAGTATTTACCTAATGGTCAATTGCTACCATGGCCAATTTAATCAATATTTATGCACGGATTAACTATATACACAATTTTGCCTGCTAAAAAAGTCATTTTTCATCAAAATTCATCATATTACATTAATTTAACAGTGGCACACTATTCTACTCAGTTAGGAACCATGAATTATATAGTGATGAGGAATATTTAGACTGTTTATATTTCTTTTGCTATTGCAAACAATGTTGCTATAAATAGTTTTGTGCATATAGTCCTTTTCCTCTTTAGAAGTATTTCCTTAAAATAAATTCCCAAGAGTAACACTAAGAAATTAACATTTTTAGTAACATCAATTTTATATTTCAAAAATACATTGTTCTGCATGAATTATCTGGATTGTCTACTTTCCAAAGTAGTTTTCCTGACATCTCCCAATGCTTCCAATCAAGGTCTACTCTTAAATTCACTTTTCCCAACTCCCCAGTGGGTGGGACATCTAAAGTATACACCTGTGATTGAACGGATGTTGGAGGTAGCTCAACTGACGTGCTGAGGAGGGGTGAGGTAAAACAGGGAGATGAGGGTAGGAAGGCAGAGGGCTGTGAGGGACAGAGAAAGAGGAGCAGGCCCCAGCGGAGACAGTAGAGGTAGATCCCACGTGCTGTTCCTCCCCAAACAAGCCAGTGTCTCCCTGGACATCAAACTCACTTCGCCACCCAGCTTCCCTGGCACCTATCTCTCAGGGCCAAGAACAAAAACATACTTCAATGGGCTCCTAGAAGAGATTTTAGAAATACTATATGCTTTTACGTTCTAGAAACATACTTTGCAAGCATGAGCAATTCACTTGCCAATACTCAAGAAGACCTTGACACATGAGCCCTCAGGGTCACTAGACTTTAAGAAAGAAAATCTTTCAAAAAGGAAAGATGCCATTTCACAACACCCTCTAAGTGGCAGGCAGACCCCAGGTAACTTCTCTAGGCCAGGAATGGCTTTGAGTGGTAACCCAGGTCCCACTGTGATGCACCACAGATGCACCACCTGCCAGACTCTTTCATAAGCTCATAGAATTTTCCAGCAGGAGAGAACCACATGGAGTGTAAGCTTCTAATTTTATAAATAAACTGAGACCCCAAGTGCTGCTTTGGAGCTCCCACTATACCCTGCAGTCAGTGTCAGGAGGAGCTGTTCCTCTTCCCCCTCCAACAGGAAGAGCCACAGCCTATCCTGACTGGCTGGTGACCAACTGAACTGGGCTTTCATTTTATTATTTTATTTTATTTATTTATTTATTTAAAGATTTAAAGATTTATTTATACAAGCACTGGGTACAGTCAGAAGCACGGGAGGGTGAGAGAATTCACCAGAGCCAGAGCAGAACAGGCAGACTGATGAAATACACTGCTGAGGGGAGCAGTAGGCATGGCAGGAGAGGTCTGCGCACCATGTGGGACTCTCGCCAGTGGCCGGGGATCGAACCGGCACTGCAGAAGCTGCGGGCAGCTTTGCAGCCCAGTGCTCAACAACTGCGCCACCAGGGAGGCCCTATTTTATTTATTTTTTAAAGATTTATTTATTTATACATACAAGAGCTGGGGTGCAGGCCAGAGATGCAGTGGGTGAGAGGATTCACCAAGGACAGAGTGGGTAGCAGAACAGACAGTTTACTGAAATACACTGCTGAGAGGAGCAGCGGGCGGCGAGACAGGAGAAGTCTGCTGTGTCATGTGGGTCACCTCCCTAGCCAGGGATCAAACCTGTGCTGCAGTGGCTGCTGATAGCTTCATAGTGCTGTGCCTCAACCCCTTGCACCACCAGGGAGGCCCCTGGACTTTCATTTTATTTTATTTTTTTAAGATTTATTTATTCATGCGTATTCAGACTGACCAAAAAACACTGCTGAGGGGAGCAGCAGGCGAGACAGGAAAGGTCTGCCACGCCATGTGGGTATCTCCCCAGCCGGCCGGGATCGAATCCGCACTACAGAGGCTGCAAACAGCTTCACAGCACTGCGCTCAACCACCTGCGCCACCAGGGAGGCCCTGGACTTTCATTTTAAAGAAGCTCTATTTCTTCTCTCATGGTGTTCCCCCTCACCCTCCCTCTGTGCAATGCCAGCAGACAGCACTGGGCATGAAAACCAAGGGGTACTCTAAGAACAAGCAGTATCTATCCTTCAAGGGTAGGGCCCAGTGGGAGAGGAAGTCTCCAACTATAAACTAGCTCCTGGTCATAGACGCGTCCTCAGAGTCCTCCTTAGGTGAGGGGGACCCAAGTGTTAGGCCTGATATCTCTAAGCTACTTCCTCCTCTCTCCGGGGTCTGCCTGGAAGGCTCAGAAAAACAGTCAAGCCACCAAGGTAGTGTCAGCATCAGCAGGAGAAGACTACAGCTCACCAACCCCATACTGTCTGCCTCACCTAGGCCTGCTCCTGGGCTTGCCCATTGCTCCCTCAGGCTGCCCTTCCAGTTCATACCTACTATGCGCCAGGCACAGCTCTAGGCCAGTGAAGTGCCAGGCACACCTGCAGCTAATGCCATTGCTTTCAGTGGGGAAGTTCAGTCACAGAAATGTGAAGGTGGTAACTCAGAAAGGCAGCAGGTTACTCCTGGTTGGATCTGTGGGTGTCTGCCAGGAGGAAAAGGGCAGAGAGGACATTCCAGGTAGAGGGAACAACAAAACTCAAAGACAGAGGTGTGAAAGTGTGTCTAAGTGCAGAGAGAACACAAAGGCTGGGCCTTGCCAGGGACAGGGGAGTGGCAGGAGAGGAGGCGGGGAAGTGGGCTGGGACTCCAGGAGGGTACTGTGTGCTGTTAAGGGAAAGTGAGGCTTCTCCTACAGGACTTGGGCAGCTCTCAAAGGTGTTTAAGACGGGTGATGTGATCAAAGCTGTGTTTTAGTAAAATAACTCCTCAAGGTCCTTCAAGACTTGATGCCTCAATGCTGCGGTTGACTCAATTTCATTTCATCTGGACAAAAATGGGCAAGTTAGTGTAGACCATGCCAGAGTCACCCTAAACAGAACCACCTTGCTCTGTCTCTGCCAGGGACATCCAGACCTTACATCTATCACCAAGACTTTACCCCAGGAACTACCACCAGTCCAGGCTCCAAGGACCTAGTCCACGATACACCCAGCTTTGGGTAGGCAGCAACTTCCCTCTTCAAGACACCAGGGAAAAGATACTTGAAATGCTGACAGCCAAAATCCAGTTATCAAAATTGCATTTTTTTTATTTTTCCTTTTAGGACATCAATTCCATTATCTAAGGTTATTGGAACTGAGTAGCCAAAATTTCCAAGGTGCCCTTGCTTCAGAGTTATAACTAAAGGATCAGAGGGTAAAAGCTGGCAATCACCTAACTAGCCCTCCCTTATATGGACAAGAACCCTGGGCAGGGATATGACAGGGGATGCTGTCCCAGAGATGAGGTCCCATCTCCTCAGCTCCCTCTCTGAAGCAGGACACTGGGCAGAACATCTTAACTAGGCTGACATCTTCTGAACTGGAGAGGTGCCTGGGCCTGCGGCCTTAACAGCAGCTTGGGCGCCAGGAACCTCACCATTCCACACACCAAGCCTGAAGCTGAAACGCTGCCCTTCAATCTGAAAAGCAAGGTAGCACTTCCCAAATATCTCATATCCCTGTGGGTCTTGCCCAACGCAGAGCAGACACAGAATAAAGCTGTAACTGTTAGCCAGAGAGAGCCAAGCCTTGGCCTCTGTCCTCACAAGGCAGCGCTGAAGTATTCGAAGTGGAATCAAATGTGCAGGGAGGATCCAGAGGCTGGGATGACCTCTCTTTTCCACTGCAATCATTCAGATTCCAGAGGAGAAATCCACTACTTAATGAAATGCTCAGCTTCCCAGAGCATATAAGAATTCTGAGCTTTAGCTGGAGGCAAAAGGATTCAAAAAGATGTCCAAAGAGATTAAGATGGAAAGGTTATTTTCAGTGCCCTAAGGGGTTTGCCCTGTCTCCTCCCATGTCCACCACTACCCCATTATCCCAGCCTAAGGGCCGGAATGGGCACTGGTTTTATGGGGGGCAGTTGTCCACCTGGTGCATGCACCCATCCCCAATTTTCAGGCACCCAGTATTGAGAGTCCTGGGGGAAGCAGAGCACCACTTGCCACTAGGGCGGTCACAGCCTCCAGAGCCTTGCACTTCAGGCCGCCCAACACTGAGAACATGGGCATGTGACTAGACTGGCCAACCAGAGGCTCAGTGTGGGCTCTGCCTCTGCACTGAGTGGCACAAAAAGGCAGGGAGAATTAGACCCATTCTGGAGGAATGGTGGCATCCAAGCCAGATGGCAGCAGGCATGCCAGGCCAGCAGCATCGGCACATTGGATTCAGTTCCAGCTACCATCTTCCCATGGTAATTTCTGAGCATCGCTCTCCAGTCTTCCGGGATATTCAGATGGCCACCAGCTAGCCTTCCAACACATTCCTTTCCCCTTAATTTAGCCAGAGTCGGCTTCTGCCATTTGCAGACCCAAAACCTATACTAACCCAAGCATGCCCTCCTACCCCCACACCAGCACCTTTGGTGAGCCTTAAGTATCTTTGCTCAAGCTACTGTCTTCTGTGAAAAGAGTCTAATCTAAAAGAGTCCCATCCGAGACTGTCACAACCACCTAGTAATCACAAATATGGGCAAAAGCCATAAATGCTGAATATAACCACCTGTCCCTAGGTCTGATCAGGGACAGACCTGATGTCCTAGTTTAGGGCATTAATTAATCTAGAAATTAAAGGCATCAAATCCCTTGGACTCGTCCCTATTTATCTTCCAGCTCAGGCAAAGGTACACCGGGAGTCAGGAGACCTGAGCACTAGAACCTGCACGTGTCACCTGGACCTGGGCCTGTGTACCACGGAAATCAACTGAGAGGCCCCTATGGCCAAGCCCTAACAACCTCCTACTTCCAAAGTCAGTCCCTCTCTTCGGTCTTCTCTTTCTTGGTGTTTCCAATGATCAAATGACCAATTTCAACTCAAGCTTGAACACACTTGTGAAGGAACTTCCATGTGCCATGTGCTGCAGTGGGTGTACAAAATCACAGACCCGGTTTTCATAAAATGCAAAGGCCTCTCCCCTTTGGCTTCTATGACACCATGCCTCCTGGTTTTCTTCCTTCCTCACCATCAGTTCCTTCTCAGTTTCCACTGTTTACTCTTCCATCATACCCCTTAAATGGCGATCCCCTCACCTTCTACGTAGGTTCTCTGTGGGTGATGCTATAAGCTCCCCTAGTTTCAGCTGCCTTCTATGTTCTGGTGAGTCCCAAATGTCTTCTCCAGAATGTCCGATAACCACAGGGGGCTACAGGGAGGTAATCATGCTTGTTGCAACTTGTCCTGAAGCTGTAGCTGCACTATGAGTGGTGATTTTTACTTGAATTATATGTTTATTTGGGGCAGCTTGTTGAGAATTCACAGAGGCATGGCAGCAACAGCCTCCCATTGCTATCTCTTGGAGCTCTCCTACCTCAGACACAAATGTCCAACTGTCTGATAAACATCTCCCTCGGATGTCCCACAGGCACTTTCAAGTCAACACATTCAAAGTGAGACTCACAGTCTAATTTTGCTCCCCTAATATCTGCTCCTCCTCCTCTGTCTCAAGCAGAAACTTCAGCAAACATTTCAACTCTTCTCTTGCTCTATACATTTGGTTGGACCTCAAAGTCTGTCCACCAGCTCCCTGACACCTCCCTAACTCAACTTTTCCTCCTCCACCTCTCTGGCTCAGACAGCCCCATCATGTTGGAAGATGGCAAGGATCTCCCTTACTGCCCCCTGGTCTCTGCTGTCCATCTTCCCCTCTCTCCAGTCAGTCCTGCACATTGCAACTGAATGGTCTTTCAAAAAGATCTGGTCACCCCCCTCTTCTCTCTCTCTCCCTCTCTTTCTCTTTCACATACACACACACACACACACACACACGCACGCACATGTCAGTCCTCAATGGTTCCCACTGCCCTCAGGGTAAGATGACACCAATGGCTGGCCTGTGACCTGGGCCCTGCCTGCTCTCTGCAGCAGCCCCTCCGCCAGGGCGCCATCACATCCTGCTACTTACAGCTCCCAGAGCGGCTGCCTTATGTCCCGCCTCCACTTCAGGTCTTGCCTGAGTGGCATCCTGTGACTGGAATGCCCTGAATCTCTTTGCCACCTGGTGGACGCCTACTTGTTTCTCAGGACTCAGGACTGAGCTCAAACATCAGCTCCTCCAGAAATTCCACAGCACTCATCAAGCACAGGTACCATGCAAGGCACTGGGGCCATCCTAGACCTGCCCCAACAGTTCTCTCTTCTGGCCTGGCAGAAGTGGCAGGTCCTCTTGCCCCCTGGGCACTCTCATGCTGAAACCACGGCACTTTAACTGCTCTTGCTTTTGCACCTGTCTCCCTCACAGTCCATGAGCATCTGGGAAGGGGGAGGCTGAATCTTCTTTATCTCCGTATCCACAGTACCTAGCACAGCGCTACGCACAGAGTAGAGGCTAAATAATTGTATGTAGCATGAGTGAAAATGAAGAACATGGGCCTCCCTGGTGGTGCAGGCAGTTGAGCACAGCGCTGTGAAGCTGTCCTCCGCTTCTGCAGTGCCGGTTCAATCCCCAAAAGCCGCGGAAATGCCCGCATGGCAAGACAGACCTCTCCTGTCTCGCCCGCTGCTCCCCACAGCAGTGTATTTCATCAGTCTGCCTGTTCTGTTTCCCACTCTGTCTCTGGTGAATCCTCTCACCCTCCTGCACATCTGGCCTGTACCCCGGTTCTTGCATAAATAAATAAATCTTTAAAAAAAATGAAGAACATGAGGGAAAGCACCCTGTAAACAGCAGTGGGTAGCACTGCCGCTGCTATGGCCAGTTTTCTCTTGCTCCCTAACAGGGGAGGTTAGATCCTAAAAGCCAGCCAGATAGTTCAGCACAGCCTCCTTGGAGACATGGCAGTGGAAATTCCAAACCTTTCATCACCTCTAGTGCAAGTGCAAGTGGGGTCAGGAGTGGCCGTTGGCTTGCAAGTTGTCCCAGAGCACATGGAGGGCCACAGTGGATGCTGTCCATTCCCTGACGGCCTCTTACAATGGCCCGCCTTAGGGAGATTGGGAAGGAGACAGGGCAGGGAAGAGGAGAGGGAAGTGACCACTACACATGAGCACTGCCCTCTCCCAGCTCCATGCCAAGAACAGGTCACCCCAAGCCTAAGTCCCTCCTCTGATATCCTAGGAGATACAACTATAGTTAAAGCCCACTCCATGAACACCTGTTCTAAGCACCTCTCTTGCTAAACTTCAAGTGGTTATTTCCTAACTTACGAACCTGCTATCTATTGGGGATGAAGTTGGGCTAAGAGCCCAGAGTTTGCTACCTGATGCCTCAGAGATACCATAATGGAAGCATCTCAGCAAGGGGAGTGAAATACAGATTCAGATCACACAGCCCTCAAATTCAAGCCAGCTTCTTCCAGAATGAGATGGACAGGCTAAGATGAACTTAAAGTAATAAAAGCCAGTAGGTCTGCCGCCTACCTGGTGCGCTCCTAAGGGACTTTTCAAGGTTAATCTTGACCATATTCTTATTTTCCACCTGACTTTAGAACTTAATGCCAGAAAATGCAACTTCACCAAATTCTATTCTCCTGACAGATCCCCAAGTCAGTTTTTTTTTCCCTCTGGATATAAGCCACATCAGAAGCTGGACTGCAAGGCTTCCCACCACAGGAGAGGTGGACCCCATTTTTGTATCCCTCATTGTGCCACGGGCAGTGTTAAGAGCACAGAAGCTGTGTCGTAGGTGCCTGGTGAGTACGCCGGCCCCGTATGATCTGGACTTTCAAGAGTTGCTGAATCTGTGTTCCTAGGCCACCTCCTGGGTCCCTCAAGAGACAATTGGGGGGGCTTCCCTGGTGGCGCAAGGGGTTAAGCACTGTACTGTGAAGCAATCCGCATCCTCTGCAGCACGAGTTCGATCCCCAGCCGGCCAGGGAACAACCCACATGGCGCAGCAGACCTCTCCTGACTCGCCCTCTGCTCCCTCAGCAGTGTATTTCAGTCCATCTGCCTGTTCTGTTCCCCGCTCTGTCTCTGGTGAATCCTCTCACCTCCCCACACCTCTGGCCTGCACCCCAGTTCTTGTATGCATAAATAAATAAATTTTAAAAAGAAAAGAAAAGAAAATGGAAAGAAACCTATTTAAAAAGCAGCCCACTCTCTTCTTAAAGATCTTTCCTCCACCTCTGTTTTCTGTTTCTTCTTTTTAAATCTTTGCGTGCTACTTTGAAAAAACTAAAGAGATGGAATCCTTGGTTTACAGACATGCTGGAACTGATCATTATAATGACTGAGATGACCAATACATGATGGGAAGAGGAAATGGAATGCTGCTTTGTGCCCTGACTCTTCCATTAAAAACTGTGACCATGGGCCTCCTAGGTGGCACAGGCATTAAAGACAGCACTGTCAAGCTATCCACAGCCACTGCAGCACGAGTTCAATCCCCAGCCAGGCAGCTGACCCACATAGGGCAGCAGACCTCTCCTGCCTCACTGGCTGCTCTCATCAACAGTGTATTTCAGTAGACCCTCCTGTTCTGCTTCTCACTCTGTCTCTGGTGAATCCTCTTACCTCCCACCACCCCCCCCCCCCCCGCACCTCTGGGCTACACCCCAGCTCTTGTATGCATAAATAAATCTTTAAAAAAAAAAAGAATTAAAAAACAAAACAAAACTGTGACCTTAAAGAAGTCCCTTAACCTCTCTGAACCTTAGTTAAAATGACAGTTACCAAAGGTGTCCCTCCCATCTTTCAATTCTTTACTTTAGGATTCTCTGATATACTGTTACAGCCATTATTATAAAACAGGGGTTGCATGATAACAATCCTTGAAGTCCTACCCAGTTTTGAAAGTTGACTATTTTGTGAAACAGCAGATTCTAGAAAATATTGACTTACTGAATGCAGAGTTTCCAATGTGCCTCATTTTCACCTATACATATTCATCAAGAGTTTTCAACTAAAAGAGAATTCAACATACTACCTCAGCACTGTACGTAAGAGAAAAAAACTGGAAGAACCCAAATGCTTGGCAGTGGGAGACAAGTCTAATAAACGACGGCATTTTCAGGCAGTGGGGAATAATTAAGCCCATGGAAAAAAGGAGGCAGCCCTACATGCATGGATACAGAACAATCCACAAGCTACCTGACGTGAGAAACTCAGAACCCAGGACCCTGTGCATAGCAAGCCAGCACTAGTTTATATATTCATATTTTCTTCTATCTTCCGAGGCTGTAGCTGAAAGCACAGCTGATAGTGACTGGACATGCCTAAGACAGAACGCTAGAGGACTGAAGAAAAAGAAAACATTAAAAGATGGGAAATTTGTTTTTTCAAAATTTTATGTTATCAAATTCATCAATATTTTCTTATGACTTCTGCTTTTGTATCTTTTTTAAGATCTTCCTTCCCTTGATGTTAGAGATTTATTTTTATAATTCTACTCCATTTAGGTGTGTATATAGATGATAGTAATCCCTTGTCTGTGTTGGGATTATTTTTGAGACTTACTTTTTACACAATGTAATTGTCTCTTTTGATTTTAGAACTTTTGGGGGGCAGAAATCAGGGGAAGGGGACAGGGGAGAATCTACCAGATTTTATTTTTAAGTAAAACAAAGATTTTAAAGAATCTCGTTTATAAGGTATATTTTATGTTATGTGAATTATATCTCAGTTAAAAATGAAAGAATCTAGTTTATATGACAAGGTTGAGATTAACAGTGTGAGAACAGGGTGGAGACAACAGATGCTCCCAGTCAAGTAGGCTTTGGCGAGGATCTCCCCAAGACTCAGTTTTATAGGTTAGCCTAATTTTACAGGTTCAATACCTGTTTGGGCAAAACAAACCTGCAGCCAACCAGGAAGCATCTGTGTGCCCTTCTCACAAGGCTGGCCTGAGAGATGACCCAACCCTTTCCAGTCCTACCCCTTCTATCAGTCTGGTTCCCTTGGAAGGCCAAGCCAACACGGATAAGAAACACGCTCCCCTGAGAACCAGTGCTTGGGTATAGGACATCGTGGGGCAGATCAACTAGGTCCAAATCAGGACAAGGAGGTGCCAGTGCCAAAGCTAGACAGATGTTGTATGACTCGCAAGGGGAGGAGCTGCTGGAAATGGAGCTGAGCAATGAGGTGCAAAGCCAGGACATACCAGACTGACCAGCAGGGTAATGGGCGAATGTTCAGAATGAAGACCCAGAACCATGGTCCTTCCTGGGTGCTTGGCTTGGGTATATGTACCTATGTGAGAGCAGACAGTATCTGACATCCACTGCCATTTGCAACCTCCTCCTTCTCATCCTCATTTTCATCAAATACTTACTGAGACTTGCTATGAGTGGGGCACCAGGCCCAAGGATACAAAGATACACAGAACAGGCACCTCCCATTTAGCTGAAAAGTGGTGCTATTTATCCACCCAAAGGCACATTAAGAAGCTGAATGAAGAGTACGATCAGAGAAGCTAAAAATCTTTAGACCCAGTTTCAAGGTTTTCTTCAGCACAGGGCTCCCATGAATGTTCCTGGAGTCCCACTGGGGAGGCACAGGGGAAATTTTTGAGGCAGGCAACATGAACAGGCCTGGAAGAGGAACAAGAATGAGCCAAGTGGAAGAGAGAAAAAGGGAGGCATTGCAGACTTCTGGGGAAGCATGGGAGGTAGGAATGTTTGCCACCAGTTGTTTGGACAAACACATAGAGCGGGTCACTAGGTCAGAGCAAAGGAGAGCTGCAGAGGCCAGACCCCTCGTGGAAAGCTTGATTGCCAACCTGGAAGTTTGCTCCTTACCATGCAGACAGTGGGGAGCCACTGAAGGTTGCTGAGCAGGAGGGTGGCCCTTGCAAACAGGCATTTTAAGTGAGATTACAGAGGTTCCCTTTATCCCACGCTTATTCAAAGCCCTGTGTATTTTTCAAGTGGCACTTGAGACAGAAAGTCATAAAGCAGTTGCTCTGTGTCATGTAGACGAGGAAAAAAAGGTTTAAGAGTCTCACAAAAAGATGCTTCAGTGAGAAGGAGAAATAAAGAGGTCACATTTTCAAGAAGGAAACATTTGTAGGGCAGAACTGCCAGGCATCTGGAAAACTGCAGCACTTTCTTAAGAGCCTGGAATGCCCTCTTTTGGCTGGGGGTGTTCTGCTTCCTTTTTTGGAGATTAGTTGTGATGCCAAAAAAATGGGGTTGTGGCACAGGGAGTGGGGCAGCCAGGAGGAGGCAGATGAATAAAAATATAAATATGGGGTCTGGAGAGTGTGAAAGGTCTCCATTCTAAGATCACTTCTTGTAGGGGACTTCATCTGCCTCTCATGGCACCTTGAGGTTTCTGCCAGAGTTGCTAAGCTCCCTAATCACCTCCAGCGCTTTTTTTCCTCTTAAAACAATAAAATGATTTTTTTTAATCTGTCAAGTTTTGACCTGGAACTTTTTCAATACTATTTCTAATTGTGCATAGCAAGGCAGCAGGCAGGGCAGCTCAGGGGCTGTGAATCCGGCAACACTTCAAGCCATAAATCAGCATTTACGTAAGGTGGGAGTGGAAGTCAGGATTAAGTTTCCAGTCTTAAACTGGGCTGTGTACAACTGCAGGGCAAGCTCTGTGGCTGCAGAGGCAAAACTGAGCAAGTCAGGAGAAGGGCCTGAGTTATACATAAAATCAGCCAGAGTGAATTGAAGATATGGGCATACGGGCAGGCCACTGCTCCACAATTCAAGGGAATCTGCTACCTTCTTTCTCTGGCCTTTGCAGGGATCCCTGCCTCCCCTCTATTCTCACACTTATACTCCTCGAAGATCTTTGTTCTAAGAGAACACCAAGAATTGCAAATTCAAAACTTTCTTTTCTTTGGGGTCAGAAGAGAATACTCCTCTTCCCTCCCCCTAGAGACTTGTACTGGGGACCAGCAGGCCCTGCTAAAGCAGCCCTGGTCAGGCCACATAGCTAAAAGGACGTTGACAGTGAAGTTCAGTAAAAAGTACCCAAAACGGGATTGTGGGGGCCTTCCAGGTGGCCTAGGGGTTAAGTCTCAGCATTATCACTGCTGTGGCCTGAGTTCGATCCTTAGCCAGGGAGCTGACCCACAGGTGGCACAGCAGACCTCTCCTGTCTCGCCTGCTGCTCTCCTGAGCAATGTATTTCAGTAAATCTGCCTGTTCTGCTCCCCACTCTGTCTCTGGTGGATTCTCTCTCACACACACACGCCCTCACCTCTGGCCTACACCCCAATTCTTCTACACAATAAATAAATAAAGTTGCATTAAAAAAAAAAACAACAAGAAGAAAACAAAAAAAAGAGGATTGTGCAATGCATGGGAATTCCTTCGACAGGGGTATTTTTGCTATAAACCTTATTCCCCTGTGGCAACTGTGTCTGTACATCCCAAACTTTCCAAAAATGTCCTGATTTCACATGCTTGTCCTTGAGTCTCTGGAAACACAGAGATATCTGCCAGGGACTGTGCACTACTGTTTTAGTCACTGTGATCACTGTGCCTGTGACACACAGCCGGCACCAGGTTGCAAAGCAGCATTTTCTCTCCAGGTGAAATTCAGTACTTGGTTGGGGAGAAGGCCAGGCAGGGGAGAGCTCCAGCAGCCAGGGTCGTCAGTATCTGCACCTTAAGCAGAGAGGCAAGCCCCACATCACTGTCAGCACAGCTGAGTGCGGCACTGCAAGTCTTCCACCACCGGCAGGGAGAGGCTGGGTTGAGATTTGGAATGTGACAAGAAAGGCCTGCAAGCCTCTAATACCTGCTTTATGAGGGTGTTTTCAATCCCTCTACTAAAGTTAGCCACCTCTGAGACCCCAAGGAAAACCTGCTTGCCTTCTTTTTACATTGACACACTTGGCTCCCCTCTGCTCCCCTACAACAGCTCAGTAGGTGTGGGACCCCAGCCCTGGTCTGCGTGGCAGGCCTTACTCAGGAATGGGCCTGGGGCTCCTCTGACGAAATGTCCATGAGTCACTCCACTGCCGCCTCCACCCCCACCCAGACACCATCACAGACACTCAGTCTCAAAGCCCCAGCACTTTTCCCTTTGCCCAGAACACAATAAAGGTATCAGGACCTACCTAGTAAGTTCCTGCAGCTGACACTTCAAGGCTCAAAGTCTAACTGGCCAGCTCTGTCACACATGTCTGGCCTGTCCTCTTTGCAACCAGGCTCCAATCCTACCATTGTGCGACGCTGGTAATTCAAGTGGCTTTCCCAGTTAGGAAGGTTGATAGCCATCTCCCATCACCTTCTCCTGCTGACATCATCCCACATTTTCTACAGCCACAAATACGGGTACAGCTCCTGTGATCATTTTCAGGCTGTCTAAGGTGGGAGTGGAGGGACCCTGCCCTCCTGTGTCCACTCCACTCCTCAGGCGATTGGCAAATTGTCCAAGGTTAAGGGAGAGGCAAAGAAATAAATCACCTATAGCTCAGGTTAAAGGCCAAAAAGAACTTGGAGACTGCAGCTAGGCCTTGAAGTGTCCTGGGCATTTGCAATGCAAATCTGCGTTTTGTTCACTGCCACAGAGGTCTTGCACAATAGCCAGTGTATAAACATCCACGCCAACAATGCCTGACTGTGCAATCACGCTGCAATTACAGGCCGGCAGGAAGCTGCTGCTAGAAACTGCACCATTCAGCCTCTAGACATGCTATCTCGGAGTCTCCACGGCACGGAAACACATTCCTGCACACACCAACGTGTCCCTGCCACTGCCTGCCGCTGCTGCTACAGTTGCAGCCTCTAAGCCTGGGAGCCAGGGAGCCCGGGCGCCAGCCGCCTGGCCAGCCGGCCCTGAGTTACTACTTTGCAGGGATGTCATAAACTTCTCAGCTGTTCTTAAAAAACCCTGCCACGAGGCTGCCGAGGGTGGCGGGAACCACCATCAAAGTTCCCAAGCACATTCCTGCAGCCCTGGCAGTTTTGGAAAACAGAAACGAACGAGATGCCACAGAGTCCATTAGAAGCGGGGTTTGGAGCTTTATATAGAAAACACTCACATATGTACGTGGGTGTGCTGACAGTTTTTATGGCTAAATTGCAAAGTGTTAGGCCTCAGTGATTACTGTCAGGTTCGGGAGGTGGTGTGGGAGGGCACAGGGTGGGGGAGTCGGAGTGGATTTGTTTAAAGGGGGTTGGGGGGAGGGGGCAATTTGGTTTTGCTTTTTGGAAACGCTGAGGGTTGTTTTCCCCAACTTCAGAGTCGCTCTGCTCGCCGACCCTGGAGGGCCAAGCCAAGAGAAGTGGGGGGAAAGTTCCCTTAACTTCCTTCCTGCGACCTCACCGAGGGCGGCGAGGAGGAAGTGCACGCTTCCCTGGGAAGCACCGGGCGAGGGCGGGGGGCGGCTGCGCTCGGCCAGGGGGACCCGGGGCGACGAGCCGAGGACTCACCGCAGACACCCCTCCCTCCCCCCTCCACTTGCAAACCACGCCTGGGGTGGCCGGGCTGCAGCCTCGGCTGTCTGGAGACCCACGAGAGACCAGCGACCGGGGGTACCCAGCGACCCGGGGGACCCAGCGACCGCGCGGCGGAGCCCCCTCCCTGCAGCGCCCCCCGCACGCCGCCCGCGCGGCCGCCCCACCCCGCCCGCCCGGCGGCCCAGCCCCGGCCGGGGGCCGCTCCCGAGCCCCGCGATCGCGCCCCGGCGCGGAGGGGTCGCCGAGGCCGCGGCTCACCTGGGCGCGGGATCCGGGCGCGCTCCGGAGGGCGCGGGGCGCGGCGGCGCGGGGTGCAGCAGCGCGGCCCGCAGACTCAAACTTTGTGGCTCTCGGGGCGGCGCCGTCGTCACTTCCTCGCGGAGCCGCGGCGCGGCCCGGGCTGGGGCCAGCGGCGATCGCGGCGGCGCGCCCAGCTCGGGGCCCTCGGGCCGCCCGCGCCCCCGGCTCCGCGCGGCCGGGGTCGGGGGCGCCGCCTCCCCTGCTGGCGCGACCTCGGCGGTAGGGGGGCGCCCGCAGCCTCCCGAGCGGCCGCCCGCCCCGCCCGCACCCCTGGGGCGGCCTCGCTGCAGCCCGATCACCCCGCGCGGAGGAAGCGCGGGCAGCCTGGGCGCGGGCTGGGGCTGGGGGTGGCGTTGGGGGTCGGGAGCCCCTGAGAACCGGGATTCCGGGGGAAACACACCCGCCCGTCCCCACAAAGGAAGGAGAGGGGGAGAAAGTTTTAATCTGGTGAGCAGGCTAGAAGTTCAAGTCAGAAGACAGCGTGCAGTTTTGCCAACTAATGCCCGAAGCCGGGCCCTGAAACGCAGGTCACCGCCCCCCACCTTCCCGCGAAAGGCTTGTAGCCCCGTCCCTCGGCCTTTGCACTGGTTAGAAGTGCACAGGACAGTTACCGTTCATCACACTTCAGGGGGCTATTTCTGTGCCCAAGTTGGGCATGCAAAATGGTTTCTGTTCTAATCCTCCCCCGCTATTTCCACCTCTCCCTTTAACTCAGCTCGCAGAGCTCCTCCGGGCCTGGTGTGTTCTGTGTTTCATCAAGGGCCAAAAGTGGCTTAGAGGGTGGGGTGGAGTCCCTAGAAGAGGAGCTTCGAACAATAATAATTCTGAAATTATCGTTGCCCAAAATAATTTTGCTCACCGTGTTAAAAACAACAACTTAAAAAAAAAAAAACAACAACTCTTTTTTTGGCTTTTGATAAATAGCAACAACTTAGTTCAATGGCAGTCTTTAGAGAATTGATCGTGTAATGCTGGAGGAAAACGGGTAACGCCGGGGTTAGCCTTTGCTGTGGTTTAAAATAAATAAATAAATAATAAAGTACCTTAGAAACTGCAGTGGCAGGCTTTCGTAACAAACATTAGCTTCATTGTAACTTGTGGAAAACAGGGACCTTTTTAAAAGGTGGTTCAAAGGCATAAGTAAGGGCTCAACAATTTTCCTTTCCCTACCTTTCCCCCCCTCTCCCCAGGCTTCCCTCCAGTCCTGCTTCTACTCACACTTTGGCCACATCACAGAACCTCCCATTCCAGAGCTCATCTTTTTACTAAAGCAAAGGCGACCAGCTTTTACTAAAACTTTGAGTGAAAGCTTTGTCCAGAAAGGAACATGTAAAGCTGATGGAAAGTGATTATCTGGGGAATGGTCCTTAGGTCTGTGTTCACCTAGTGGGAAGCCACAAGGGCAGACTTACCCAGAGATGGAAACTCTCCTAGTAACTTGAAATCCCCCATATTGCAGTTAGGTTGTGTGCTAGTTCTGATTTCTATTAAGAGATTATTAATGGCACATTGTAAATACAAAGTGTACTTTGTAAGGAAAGTAATATTGCTCAGAGAAATAATGCATTATTAGATCAATAATTATAATTCTCTGAAATTTCTATTACATCACATTCTTGTGGGCGCTTAATGGAGGGATTGCCCATTTCAATTTGGGGATAGAAGTCACTCCTTAGTGTGCATTCTGCTTAAGGCAAGCAATGAGATCATCAAAGGGAGTAGAGAGAATGTCACCCAAGCTTCTAAAAACAATCAAGTGACACTCCGTATTTGCTAGAATGAGAGCAATTTCTTTGTTCAGTACTGTGATTCTGAGCTCTCTGTCACAGTTTCATGAATATTTAGTTTTTCTGTATGCCCAGGAATAATAACAGCACTGTAAATGTGTGAAGACCTGACATGTATGCCTGCAAATGCATTGCTTTTTCTCTGTATCGGGTGGCATTTACCAGAGTACCTCAAAGCATGGAAGGTGTGGTAGGCAACCTCTAAGAAAGGCCTCTGTTGATGATTCCCTCCCTCCTGGTATTCACAACCTTGTGTAATCCCCTCTTCTTGAATGTGGGCTGGACTAATTGACTCAGTTCTAAGAAATAGTATCTGGCAGAAATCATGTGATGTCATTGCTGACACACGTTATAAAAACACACACAAGTAGGGCTTCTATCTTCAGTGCTGTCTTTCTCTCCTGCTCTCATGTTTTGGATCGCTGACTGTGGGGGAAGCCAGCTGCCAGGCCCTAAGGCAGCCCTGTAGAGAGGGATGGGAATGCCAACAGCCACATGAGTTAGTTTGGAAAGGGACACCCTCTCCTCCCCGTATGCTCATGGAGCCTTCAGATGAGAGCTTCAACCCCAGCAATGGCTTGACTGCAGCCTTGTGAGAGCCTCGAGGCAGAGGCATCAAACTAAGCTGCTTGGATTCCTGACCCACAAAAACTGTAAGATAATGCATGTTTGTTGTCTTAAGCTGCTATGTTTTGGAGCAATTTGTTATGCAGCCATTAGATAACTAATGCAGATGCCAAAAGAGAAGTCAGTGTGGTCCCAGTGGTAAACTCCATAGGCTTCTTGGTCCCTCACCTGAAAAGTAGAACATGGAGAAAGAGCCAAGGGTCTGGACCAGAACTGAGTACAACACATAAACACCAAGACCAGAAGGCCCAGCCCTCACCTCTTTTGCAGGGCAAGGGTCATCCTTGCCATTTAAACTAGGTCAGAGAGTGTAGGTTGCTGTTTGGTCCCTGGCAGCCCTGGTATTGGGTGTCACCAACTGATAGCACATACAGATAGATGTCTTTGTGTCATAAGAATTGACATCTGTCCAGGTGCCCTCTTCCTTCTTCTTGGGGCATTTACCCTGATTCCTGAGGCCTCAGCACCACCTGTGACCATGGAATCAGGACTTGGTCTGGAAAGAGAGCTTGAAAGAAGAGTCTTCAACCAGAAGGGGTTGGTACCAGGATGGGTAGGGGGCTTCAGCAGAGGTCCTAAAAACCAGAAAGAAAGGTTGGGGTCCTGCAGCTAAAAAGCAAGTCATGGACTGTCTCTGATAGGAATCCCCTCCACAATGCTTCCAGAGCTACAAAGAACATTCTGTCCATGTGATGGTATCTTTCTCTCAGCATCATTTCCTCTATGACTAGGGCAAGTTATTTACTTTGAAAATATAGCACAAAGTTTTAGGAAGCAGGAAAGATGTTTATTCCTTCATCCTTGATCAGGGCAGGCCTCTGTTTGTGGTTGCCCCCACACCCCCCTCCCTTTAGCCAATCCTGCATAAACTGGCAATTGGAAGACCATTTCTGTTTTCCCTCCAGAGACACTGAGCTCTGATTTTGCTCATGTGCAGTGGCCACAGCTGCTCGGTTGCCATGCCGTCATCCGGTTGCTATGACTTGTCAGGTTGTGAAAGTGCCAGAACGTGAATCTATTAATTTAACAGGAACTAGGCTCAGCACATAGATTCCTTGTTAGGTCATTTGCTTTGCTACCTAAACCACATCCAATGTGTTCAGCAATGGGAATGTTTCCTAGAGTCTGGCTTTGCAAAAATGCCAAATGCCCTGAATTTTGAGTCTGCACAGTCAGTTTTACATTATGAAGTTACTGCCTAGGACATAGCTGGTATATGCAACCAGGTCAGGTCAAGGGAAAAACCAAGGGATGAAAAACAGTTAATGTCTCTGGTCTTTGTTCTTTACATGCCGAGATCCTTTCTGCAGGAGGTGTACATACTAACTCCTGCGGGAATCCCACCCTGAGCCCAGTTTGCTCACTGACAAGGTCTAAACTTTACAACACCAGTAGGAGAAACTACTGTCCTTTCCTGTGTAGTTTCCATTGATCCTTCAATGTACACTCACTGAATGGCTATTGGAGGATGTGCCAGGGATGTAAAGATGATAAAGACAAAGATGAAAAGACTAGGAAATCACAATGTAATTTGAGAAGCATTGAAAGGGAGCTTTGCATAAGACATTATGAGGTCATGGAGCAGGAAGCAAGTAGTCTGTCTGGGAGGGGGGTTATAGGTCACTACTAGTGTTTTTCTTAAAAATATATCAAAATGTCTCAGTTGTAATGTGTATGCACATGTGTGTGTGTGTGTGTACACATTTGTATGGAGTAACAGTGTAAAAAACATATTTCCCACATGTAGGCAAAGAACTGTGAAAGTTCTGGGTTTGGAGAATAATAAATAACTGCCCTACAGGGAGGGACTAAGAGGGGCCAAGCCTTCCAGGTGCTGTTGTCCCATTGTATAGTCAAAGTAGAACCATTCCAAAATCTTTCAAATTTTCCCTCCTTAGTAAATCAAAGGCCAAGCCTGAAGGACCAGCTCCTTGAGTCCTCTCTAAACAGAACAGAGGCCCCTTCCACACAGACCAGCTAGGCCAGCTTTAAGGCAATGAAAAAGTAGCTACCCCCTCTCTGGCCTGCTGGATGGTGGGAGAGGAAAGAGGAGAGAGGGGAGGGCTAGAAGTGCATCATGCTTTTTCCCTCCTCTCCAGGTCTTGCATGGAAGCAGGAAAAGTACATACCCTAATGAGTATTACTACCAACACAGATGGGACTCTCACCCAGTTCCCCACTGAGATTCTGAGAAGAAGCTACCTCCAAGGTGGCCTTATACCAAATCAAGGGCAGCCATGTCAAAGTGAACCTGGTGGTCAAGCTTGGTTGGGTGGAGAGAGGCTCTGAGGTTAGCACTCTTGAGTCCCCACAGTTCCCCCCCCCCCATGATCACCCCACATGGCGTGGCTGTCATACTGAAAGCCAGCAAGCTCAGAGGTCTGCATCAGTGAGAACAGAGGGTGAAAATGAGCACCAAGTTGCAAAGAGAAGTCAGTGCTGGGAGGTAGGAGTTGACTTTGTTGAAGAATGGGCCTGTGGCAGCTCACCTACCATGACTGTAGCAGCAGGGCCTGCATAGCAAGCAGAAATCAGGAGAACAGGCTATCAGCTATAGTGGTTAGGAACAGAGATTCTGGATTGCCCACAATAACTGCCTGACTTCAAGCCCTGTCTCTGCCATTTGGTCTACACTTGACTATAGACAAATTACTTGTCCTTGCTGTGCCTCTGTTTCCTTATCTGTAAAATGAGCATGATGATAAGAATTGTACATACTCAATAAGATTATTACAAGAATTGAATTAGCTTGTAAAGCCTACATATGTGTTCAAGTACCAACTAAATAAGTAAGTCATTCACCAGCCAAAAGGATTCTATATGATTATCACATATCTCCAAGACCCCTAACTTGACCTTTCAGCTAAACCTACACCATCAGGGCCTCCCTGGTGGCGCAAGTGGTTAAGAGGCAACCTATGAAGCTATCTGCAGCCACTGCAGCACGAGTTAGATCCCCAGCCAGGGAGGTGACCCACAGCAGACCTCTCCTGACTAGCCCGCTACTCCCTTTCAGTGGTGTATTTCAGTAGATCTGCCTGTTCTGTTCCCCACTCTGTATCTGGTGAATCCTCTCGCCCTTCCACATCTCTGGCCTGTACCCCAGTTCTTGTATGCATAAACAAATCTTAAAAAAAAAAAAACAAAAAAAAAAACCTACACCGTCAGTTCTTGGGAAGGTTCAGTTTAGCTATAAACTGTATATTTAAAATGAAGTATAAGTTAAAAGCTTTGCCCCCTCTGCAAAGTCCAGCCAGGAAGATAGACATTGAGCAAGTCTTCACATTTTACTTACTTCTGATTATCCAAATGTAATTCAGGAGGGGATTGTGATAGGCAAAACATTCATGTCTGCAACCACAGAATCTATGATTATATTAGGGTATATGACAAAGAGGAATAAAATTTGTAGATAGAATTAAGGTTGGTAAATAGCTGATCTTAAAATAAGGAAATTATCACAGATGATCAGGGTGGGCCCCCATAATCACAGGGATCATTAAAAGAGGAAGAGGGAGGCCAAAAAATAATCAATCAGAGGGAGATATGACTATGGAAGTATCAGAGAGTGGCAACATTACTGACTTTGAAGATGGAGTAAAGGGGCCAACAAATGTGGGTGGCTCCTGGAAACTACAAAAAGCAAGGAAGCCATTCTCTCTTAGAGATTCCAGAAAGGAATGCAGCTCTACCAACACTTTGATTTTAGCTTGTAAGATAAAAATCTGTGTTGTTTTAAGCTACCGATGCAGTGGTAGTTTGTTACAGTAATCATAGAAAATCCACGCAGTGGCATTTTCTAAATGTCGTGTCTTCTGGGAAGTCTTTGCATCCTGTATTAAGATACATGTGTTGCATCCTGCATTACAAGTGCTTTCAGATGACAACTTGAGCTGCCTGGCTGGGCCAAGCCTACCAGGATACCAGAATTTCCCAGAGTAACTTGAAATGCTCCAACAACACCTTGAAAATGCAATCTGCACACAGTCCCCCGACTTAGGGAGAAACTCCAATTCACTAAGCATTTCTCACAACTTCTCATGCTTGATAACTGTCAGTACTAACAGGCTACAATGTGGAGGTCATGTGCAGAAATGTTTAACAAAAATAAAACAAAGTCAACTGTCAAAAACTGCTACGGAAAGTCTGTGTATTTGATGTCCCCCACAGTCCCCTAGCAAAGCTGTACAACCACCCAGAGTTTTTAAATGAATCTGTCTTTTCATAATGAATAAACCCAAGAATCTAGGCACTCTGCAAAGCACTGCTAGGATCCAGGTTGACCTGCAATGCTGGAGTTCAATCACCCTCCACAGATTGCCTTTTCCTGTTTGAGACAGGTGAATATTTATTGCAGGTGCAGTTCAAAGGTTGAGCTCACGGTACAATGGGGAGGAAGTCTTTTCACAATCCTCTGCCAGTAGTAACTGTTGGTCTGGGACATTAGTCTTAGCATTAATATGGGAGGTGTTGTAGGTGTTCTCAGGCCAAGAGGTTACTATACATTCAAGATTGCTCTGGGTCTCATGACTTCTTATGGGAAGAAGGAAGTCCTCCTCTTCTGAGTGTAGCAATATCTAGGGATTACAACAAGGGACCGGGTCTGTGGCAGTATATAGAGTGTGTAAGGAGCTGCAATTCTGGAGATCTTTATGACCTTCTCTGTGACCTTGGCACAGTAGTGGCAAGAAACTGTTTATAAAAGCTACAGTTTGGGGCCTCCCCGGTGGTGCAGCGGTTGAGCGCTGGGTTGCAAAGCTGCCCGCAGACTCTGCAGTGCCGGTTCAATCCCCGGCTGCTCCCCGGCCACCGGAGGAGGGTCCCACATGGCGCGCAGACCTCTCCTGCCGCCCGCTGCTTCCCTCAGCAGTGTACCTCGGTCCTTCTGCCTGCTCTGCTCCCCGCTCTGGCTCTGGTGAATTCTCTCACCCTCCCGCGCTTCTGACTGTACCCAGTGCTTATATAAATAAATAAATAAATCTTAAAAAAATCTTAGCCATTAAAAAAAAAAATTAAAAAAAAATTTTTTTTAAAGTTAAAAAAAAAAAAAAAGCTACAGTTTGGTAGATGAGCCTCCTAATTTTTCCCTATTTCCTCCTTCCAAATAGAATTCCTCAGAAGGCAACAAGATGAAGGGGTCACTTTGGATGGACCCCTTTACATTCTATTAATATTTATTTTTATTTAGAGAAGCCCACCACATCAACTGAACCATCAATTTTAGGTCTCTGAGGCTACTCCACTTGAACATCTTTGCTCCGTAGTGCTGGACTTTGCTGGTTTCCTGACATAATTTTTACCCTTTGCTCCTGGTTAGAGGGCATGGTCACTGACTCACCTGCTGGGATCTTGCTGTCTGAGTCCAGTCAACCATCTGATGTGGTTGCAAAGAGCTGAGGACCTGTGGAATGCCGCTGAATCCCTCTGTGGATCATATTCCAGGTTCTGGTGTGGTTCTGGCAATATCTATGAACTCTTGTCCTGAGCTGCATTGACCTTCCTTTAGCCTAGGAATTCATCCTCCTCTAGGCAAAGCAGCAAAAATAGTAGCCTTGAGACCTGAGAACCGGAGGTCTGGATTCTAGGTCTTGATTATAAGCACAAAATATCTGCTTTAGAGATAGTATCCATGTGACAAATAAGGCCTGTCTTTGTGGTCCATCTAGTCCTAGTTTAAAATGAGTGACTAAACTAAATAAAGGGTCTTGACTGTATCACAGTGACTGGCAATCCTTGCCACATTTATTATGGGTATTGACGGACGTGATGCAAGAGATGGGTGTGTATCCCACATCCACCTGCAATGTTGGCAGGAACCATGGGTTCCCTTGGAAGGTACTATCTCCAGGAAGCAGATAACATTTAGAAGGCTATAATCAGTCTTCTGTGGAGTTATGTAACTTCTAGAGATTTCTAACATGTATGAGAAAAGGTGATTAGAACTGAATAAACAAACCATGTCAAGACAGTGAATTGAGAGTTACATGCATCAAACAGTGAGACACAGGCCAAAATCTATAAACAAGTCTCTAAATACTCTGTGCATAATTGAAAGCAGTAAGAATCAATGTGGGAAGGACAGGATTAATCCACCTGTGCTTCTACTTCCCCATGGTCCCCATCCTTATTTTCAGATATATCCAATGGACTGTGAGTTCACTTTCCATACATGTGCTTACCTCTTTGGGGAAGACTATTCTCATGTCATCTTTTTGCAAGCCATTATTTAAGATTCAGTTCCCTAAACTTAGGGTTCTTCTCTTGCAATGTGTCTCACTGTGCACAGGTGTCACCTGGCCCTCTGTGCACTGCCTTTGGGAATCAAGGCCCAGGGACCAGCACATGTAAATGCGAATACACTTACTTCTACTGCTGCTGTGAGCAAAGAAGTTCTTTGTTTCTGACTCAGAGGCTGGGTGTGCTCTGTCAGCATCCATGACTCTGTGGCTGATCACTTGTTATTACACAAGGAGGGTAAAAATCTGACCCTCACTATTCCTGACAGCCTCTCATTTCTTTCTCATATAACACACCTGTTCTACCCACCAGCTAATGTTCCTTATGCCTGTCATCCTTAAAGTCACCTTGGTAGTTTGGGCTAAGCGGCAACTGCTCACAGAAGTAGGGAATATACCAAAGGATCAAATTAAAGAGCAAGGCTGGAGCTAGGGCAGGAAGTTTGGTTTAAGCCCAAAACCTGAGGTGAATTCTTGCAATATTGGACTTTTTTAGCTATACTGTTGGTTATATGTTCTAGTCATCTGAATGACAGGCAAATCTAAGCTTGAATTGTGACAAAATTCATGGGTTTTCTCATTTGTAAAATGAGATGAATTGGATTAGATTGTTTCTGAATTTCCTGCTAGCTGCAAAATTTGTGCTTTATTCATTTGTAGCAGAGCTGCCTAGTGCACACATTAGGCACTTGACCTGATTTAAAATAATAAATGCAAAGAGGACTAGGCATAGTGGAAAGAACAGGAGTTAGAAGCAAAGACACCTGGGTTCTCCACCCCCTGTGATCTCACCAGGCAGTCCTAGCTAGAGAGCTGTTTTGCTTTATTTTTGTTTTGCCTTCCATTTATGCTAAATAGCACAAGTTTTCCATTTATGGAAATGATACAAAGTTTCCTTTAAAAGTAAATTAATTTTGAAAGTGTTCTCAAATTAATTGTAGCAATCATTGCATACAACCTGTGACCATACAAAAAAATACTGAGTTGTGTATTCTCTGTGGATCAACTGGAAGGTATGTGTACTCATATCTCAATAAAACTGTGTTGAAAAAACAAAGAGAAACCCCACCAACTGGGAGAACATTTTTGCACACAACACTAATGATAAAGGACTGATCACAAAAATCTACAAAGAGCTGATGAGACTCAGCAACAACAAAGAAAATAATCCAGTCAAAAAATGGGCAGAAGAGCTAAAAAGAAACTTCTCTGAAGAGGAAATGCAAATGGCCAACAGGCATATGAAAAAATGTTCAACATCACTTGTAATCAGGGAAATGCAAATCAAAACTACCATGAGATACCATCTTACACCAGTGAGAATGGCACATGTTAAAAAAAAACCAGCAACAACAAATGTTGGCGAGATTGTGGAGAAAAAGGAACCATCCTGCACTGTTGGTGGGAGTGCAAACTGGTCCAACCACTATGGAGAGCTGTATGGAGATTTCTTGACCTACTAAACATAGAGCTTCCATATGATCCAGCAATTCCACGCCTAGGTATTTACCCAAAGGACACAGAAACATCAATTCCAAAGAGCACCTGCACCCCTATGTTTATAGCAGCACTATTTACAATAGCTAAGCTTTGGAAACAGCCCAAATGCCCAAAAATAGATGACTGGATCAAGAAGATGTGGTACATATATACCATGGAATATTACTCAGCATTCAAAAAAGATAAACACATGCAATTTGCAGCAACATGGATGGCGCTGGAAGGGATCATGCTCAGCAAAATAAGCCAAAAAGAAAAAGAAAAATACCGGATGGTCTCACTCATAGCAGGAATCTAGAAAACTTAAATAAGGGACCAGGAAAATGAATAACTATAAGAAAGTGAAAATCAAAATCAACAAAAAACTATGAACCAGAGACACTTTTTTGGGGTGGGGGGGGCGGAGGGGAGGGATTGGGTCAGAATGGGGGGTTTGCAATTGTATGGGGGAATATAAAAATAAAATTTATTATTTAAAAAAAAATAAAAAAAATTAAAAAAAGGGGGATTCATTTAAATAAAATGTTAAGTGAGACATAGACATAGTATATGGTCAGTTGATATAGAAAAAAACTTGTACAGAGAATGCAGACTAAAGTTTGGAAAAACTGGTAGGTTTTTGGGGGGAAGCCAAGCATATTTGTTAGAAATGTGGTCTTAGATACATTTCTTAATCTTTCTGAGCTTGTTTCCTGGGTGAATCAGTATCTCCCTTGATTTGTTAAGAAGACAGCATAGCAACAGAAACCTTCAGGCCAGTGCCCAGCACATAGATGACTGCTGATGAAGAGCAAAGCTTGATGACTTGATGGAGTCCACACCCTTGTGCCAGCCCTGACCTTTCACATGTTAACTCCCACATCCTCACAATAACTCAGTGCAGTAGGTACTGTTATTCCCACTCAATGACCCTGTGAGGTACATATTGTAATCCTCGTGTTACAGATGAGTGAGCTGAGGCTCAGTGAGGTTAAGTAGCTTGCCTGGAGTCATAGAACTAGTACGTGGTTCCAAATGAGGTTCAAACCCTAATTTCTCTGATACCAAACTCTATTCTCCCCTCTTTGCCACATTGCCCCTTTCCCCACTGAAGTCAGACCAGAATTAAATAGGATCTACCTGGCTTGAGGTGGGGAGAAGGGGACAGAGAGGGCACGCACAACCCTGCCCTGTTGAGCATCCTTGGTTTCCTTGCCAGTCCAGGGCAGCCTCAGGGATTCTGGCTCTGGTTTCCCATGGCCTCCCCTGCCTCTACTGTCTGGTAGGAAATGTTCTTTATCTGGTCCTCTAGGGACTGATTTTTTTTTTTATTAGACTCTTGTTCTTACTGAGATTCTACCACCTTCTGCTAGACTTTTCTTCTACTATCCACTAGCCTGTTTAGACTTTGGCCAATTGCCTGACATGGGACCAGTGCTGACCCTTGACCCTCTGAGGTTTACCTAGATGTCTTAGTCCCCATCAACCTTCTGACTTGATATTGACCTCCCTACAATAAAGTATTCAAACCTGGAATACTCCCTCATGCCAATGCCAATCCCCACTTCAGGTGACATCATCTTCTGACTGGACAACCATATTGGCTTCCAGTCTTGTTTGACGTCATTCTGTCTCCAAAGTATAATTAACACTAAGCTTTCTGAAGGGCAACCTGATTGTGAAACTCTCCTTCTTACCTGTCTGTGACTCTCCATTGTCCTTTAGATAAAGTCTTACCCCTTAGCCTGATAGTCTAAGACATTTGTGAACTGGTTCCTACAGAGGCTTCAGCCTCTTCTGTCTCTGGTCTTCTCTTCACTCACCATAAGCCAGTCATATGGACACTAGTTTTAGTCTCTGAACATGCAGCTGGTATCTGGCATGCAATTGGTGCTCATGAAATAGTAATTAATGCACCATGGCCTTTTACCTCTAGTCTTTGCACCTACTGTTCCTTCCACCTGGAATGCCCTTTCCTTTCTTATTTCCCCAACTAATTTTGACTGGTCCTTTTCAGCTCTATCTATATGCTTCTTCTCAAGGAAACCTACCCCCTTTCATTTTAGGTGTGCCTTTATGTGATCCAACAGTATCCTGAGCTTTCCTCCATTATAATGAGGCAAGATTACAGCAGAGGAGCTAGAAGCATCAGCCCTGAAGTTGAACTATCTGGATTTAAATTCTAGGTATGCCCCTTGCCTTAGCTGTGTGACCTTGGCAATGTACTTAACTTCTCTGTGCTATGGAGATAATAATAATACCTGCTGATAGGGTTCCTGTGAGGATTACATAAAACTACTCATGGTCAATGGCTTAGTGCAAAGTCTGCCATATAGTGAGCACTCAATACATTATTCCAGCATGCATCAAAATCCATTGCAAATACCTACACAGAAACATTCATTCAAAAGGGCACCTGCACCCCTATGTTTATAGCAGCACTATTTACAATAGCTAAGCTATTGAAACAACCCAAATGCCCAAAAATAGATGACTGGATCAAGAAGATGTGGTACATATACACCATGGAATATTACTTAGCAATCAAAAAAGATAAACTCATGCAATTTGCAGCAACATGGGTGGAGCTGGAAGTGATCATGCTCAGCAAAATAAGCCAGAAAGAAAAAGAAAAATACCAGGTGATCTCACTCATAGCAGGAATTTAGAAAACCTAAATAAGGGACCAGGAAAAAGACTAATTATAATAAAGTAAAAATGAAAATCAACAAGCAACTATAAACCAGAGACACACTATGGGGGGCGAGGGGGAGGAGGGAGTAGGATCAAAACAAGGGGGGGTGGGAATTGTGTGGGGACTATAACCAATTGAAAATGCATACATTGTGCAAAAATGAAAAATTATGCAAAAATATATAAAATTTTAAAAATAATTTAAAAATCAGAGGAAAAAAATCTATTGTAAATGCCAGTTCCATGATTTATCTTTTCACTCAAAGTGAGAAGGACAGGGAGTGTGTCTCATTCACTATTTTTTTTTTTTTTGAAGGCCTTGCTTGACTATTTTATTTTATTTTATTATTTTTTTTAATAATAAATTTTATTGTTATATTCCCCATACAATTGCAGCCCCCCCATTCTGACCCCAATCCCTCCCCTCCCGCCCCGCCCCCCAAAAAGTGTCTCTGGTTCATAGTTTTTTGTTGATTTTGATTTTCACTTTCTTATAGTTATTCATATTCCTGGTCCCTTATTTAAGTTTTCTAGATTCCTGCTATGAGTGAGACCATCCGGTATTTTTCTTTTTCTTTTTGGCTTATTTCGCTGAGCATGATCCCTTCCAGCGCCATCCATGTTGCTGCAAATTGCATGTGTTTATCTTTTTTGAATGCTGAGTAATATTCCATGGTATATATGTACCACATCTTCTTGATCCAGTCATCTATTTTTGGGCATTTGGGTTGTTTCCAAAGCTTAGCTATTGTAAACAGTGCTGCTATAAACATAGGGGTGCAGGTGTTCTTTGGAATTGATGTTTCTGTGTCCTTTGGGTAAATACCTAGGAGTGGAATTGCTGGATCATATGGAAGCTCTATGTTTAGTAGGTCCAGAAATCTCCACACAGCTTTCCACAGTGGTTGGACCAGTTTGCACTCCCACCAACAGTGCAGAAGAGTTCCTTTTTCTCCACACCCTCGCCAGCATTTGTTGTTGCTAGTTTTTTTAATATGTGCCATTCTCACTGGTGTAAGATGGTATCTCATGGTAGTTTTGATTTGCATTTCCCTGATGGCAAGTGATGTTGAACATTTTTTCATATGCCTGTTGGCCATTTGCATTTCCTCTTCAGAGAAGTTTCTTTTTAGCTCTTCTGCCCATTTTTTGACTGGATTATTTTCTTTGTTGTTGTTGAGTCTCATCAGCTCTTTGCAGATTTTTGTGATCAGTCCTTTATCATTAGTGTTGGGTGCAAAAATGTTCTCCCAGTTGGTGGGGTTTCTCTTTGTTTTTGTTATTGTCTCTTTTGCTGTGCAGAAGCTCTTTAATTTGATGTAGTCCCAGCTGTTTATCTTTGCCTTCACTATCACTGCTTTGGGTGATGTGTCTGTAAAGATGTCTTTGATGTGCAAATCACGTAGTGTTTCGCCTATATTTCCTTCTATATATTTTATGGTTTCAGGTCTTATGTCTAGTTCTTTAATCCATTTTGAGTTGATTTTTGTGTATGGTGTGAGGTAGTGGTCAAGCTTCATTCTTTTGCATGTAGCGACCCAGTTTTCCCAGCACCATTCATTCACTATTGAAGTTGTAGATGCTTAGCATAGAAGCTACCACATATGGCACTCAATACATACTTATTGAATGAAAGAACGAACAAATGAAATGTCTTGCTCCCTGGCTTTTCCCACTTGACTTTACCTGATCCTTTGAATTCCCAAGACCAGTTTTCCCTGCTCTGGCCTGGGCAGGCCACAGCCCAAATCTTGTCTATGGCATTATGATTTCAATCTAAATGACAGGTGTCAATACAAGACAGAAATACCCCCAGGTAGTGTAATAGGAAAATCTCTCACAATGCTCTCAACACCTTCACCTGCCTTTGCTCTAGTTTGTCATGATGAAGTATGGGCAGTACTTGAACAGAGCCGTTGATTCATGCCTTCCACCAGGGTTGGCTAGGCCATGCCTTGTTGGGCGCTGAAGATGCCAGGGAGGGTAGGATATGAACCTTGCTTCTAGGGAACTTCCTGAAGGGTAGCTGGGTTCAGATCTGGCAGCCAGGCACAGAGATGGGCAGTTCTTTTGCCAGATGCAAGTAGCAGAAGTCAGGATCTGGCTGACAAGCTGTGTGACTAGGAGCCATGGTGTGAATGCAGGACCAGGGGATCTGGTTTTCAGGATCTGGAGTAAGTCAAAGGTTAGGGTAGGAGATTAGCTGCTCTGAAATGAGGCAGCGTTGAGGTTGGCAGAGGCTGGAGTCCAGCAGGAGAAGCCGAGCATCTGTGTGGTTGCTTTTTTTTTTTTCTTCTTCTCTCCAAAGAGGAACCTGAAGGCAGAGGAAAAACCACTCAGGATTGCCCCCAACCCTGGAAGGCAAGGGTGAATAAAGCAGCAGCTACAGATCAGTATTTAAAAGCAGCAGTTGTGCAGTCAAGACCCTCCTCGAAAGGTAGCTGGGGGGCTGGACAGTTGGGCCTGCTCAGGGACCAGAGCATACAGCATGACAGTCAGGGAATACCAAGTCCTGATGGGCAATGAGGACCCTGCCACTAAACCAGATATGTGACCTTATGTAAGTCACTTCACCTTATGGGCCTCCACTTAGAAAAGGAAAGTTGGGACAATGTTAAGGGATTCCAACCTTCTAATATGAAGTCTTATTTTTCTTTTCTTTTTTGTTATTTCTTTTTATTTATTTAATCATACAAGAACTAAGGTGTAAGCCAGAAGTACTGGGGTGGGGAGGGAGAGTAAGAGGATTCACCAGAGACAGAGTGGGGAGCAGAACAGGCAGATCTGCTGAAATACACTAAGGGGAGCGGCAGGCGAGATAGAAGTCTTATGTGCAATTTGGGTCAGCGCTCTGGTCAGGGATCAAACTCATGTCACAGTGGTTGATAATGCTTGATAGCACTGAGACTTTAATCCTTGTGCCACCAGGGAGGCCTCTGAAGATTTATTTTTCAAAGCAAAAACTTTTAAAGATTCCACAGGATAGCAGTGATAATTTTGCTATCTATTGATCAAAAACATGCAAAATGACAAAAACAATCACTTCTGTTTCATTTCAAGGATTTGTGTTTTATTAATCTCAGGAGTATCTACTGTCATTTACCCAAAAATTGGGGAGTAACATCCTTTACAGCTCAGTGTTCACAGCCTTCTTAAACAGTTCCTACCTAAATCCAACCAGCAGAGCTTTCATCTTCCTTAGAATTCATAGGACTCACCTCCAATTGGAAAATATAATTTTATTAATTATAAAATCCATCAAAGATGCTAATATACTAACAAAATTTGAAAGCAGGAATGATAGGTGATATTGTCACTTTTTTGTATACTCAGCTCCAGAATCCCCTCCCAGATATGTGGAAGTTAGAGCCCACTGCTCACCTGTCATTATGGAGGCTGAAAACCCCAGACACTTCCTTCCCAGGCTCCTTTATCCATAGGGCTTAGACATGTGACCTGGGCTCAGCCAACCAGGTGCACCACCCCAGACTCTGAGTCAGAGACCACAAGGCTACTCCTGGAATTTTTCTGGTGGGAGAGCCAGTAGCTGCAGCCACCTTATTCAAATCCCAGGGTATCAGCAGCAGCTAGGACATCATTTTGTGCCCAACCTTGATTGTGACACAAACTCCCCAAGGTTCTGAGGCCGGGGCAGGACTCTCTGGATAACCTCTGTGCCACAATTAGCCATGGTTGCTGCCCAGCATCACTTGTTCTCATTCGTGCCTTGAGTGTAATTCTCCAAACTTCCTGGGGATCCCGTGAGCTACCCAACATCCTTTGCACAAATTCCTCTCCTGCTTAAATCGTCCAGAGTCATTTCCTGTTGCATTTCTATGTCAGAGTCCTGACCAGTTCTCAGTAATGTCAGTCTCAACATTCAATTGGCTTGTACATTACTTTGATCATACAGTTCTGAGAAATTCTGATCATCCACATGGATAGCACCTTAGTTTGATAGTGCTGTTGTAATGAAATATCACTTCTAGAGACTAGAAGTCCAAGATAATGGTGCCAACATGGTTGAGTGAGGGCTCTCTTCCCAGCTGTAGATTTGACTGTGTCCATATCTGGGAGTGGAAGGGGCTAGGGAGATCTGTGGGGGCTCTTGCCTAAGAGCACTTATCCCAATTATGAGGCATCTGCCCTCACCACCTAATCACATCCCAACTCCCTGCTCCCCCCAACCTTATTCAAATAATACAACGCAATACAATCACCTTGGACTTGAGGATTTCAACACCTAAATTTTGAAGAACATAAACATTCAGACTGGGCCTTCCTGGTGGCGCAAGTGGTTAAGACACAGCCTATGAAGCTATCTACATCCACTGTAGCACGAGTTCGATCCCCAGCCAGGGAGTTACCCACATGGTAACCACATGGTAAGTTACCCACATGGTAAGCCAGGGAGTTAACCCACATGGTGCTGCAGGCCTCTCCTGACTTGCCCCCTGCTCCCCTCAGCAGTGTATTTCAGTAGATCCGCCTGCTCTGTTCCCCACTCTATCTCTTGTGAATCCTCTCACCTCCCCACACCTCTGGCCTGTATCCCAGTTCTTGTATGCATAAATAAATAAATCTTAAAAAAAAAAACATTCAGACCATTGCTGATGGTTATAAAAAATGATGGGGTGGGGGGCTCTCTGGTGGCGCAAGGGGTTAAGATGCAACCAATGAAGCAATGCACAGCCTCTGTAGCACAAGTTCTATCCCTGGCTAGGAAGCAACCCACATGGTGCAGCAGACCTCTCCTGACTCTCGCGCTGCTCCCCTCAGCAGTGTATTTCAGTCTATCTGCCCCACTCTGTATCTGGTGAATCCTCTTACATCCCCCCACACCTCTGGCTGTACCAAGTTCTTATATGCATAAATAAATAAATCTTTTAAAAAACAGTAATGATGGGGCTTCCCTGGTGGTGCAAGGGGTTAAGGACCACACTATGAAGCGGTTTGCAGCCTCTGCAGCACAAGTTTGATCCCCAGCCAGCCAGGGAGCAACCCACATGGCATAGCACACCTTTCCTGCCTCTCCCACTCCTCCCCTCAGCAGTGTATTTCAGTCAGTCTGCCTGTTCTGTTCCTCACTCTGTCTCTGGCAGGTCCTCTCACCCCCCATATCTCTGGCCTATACCCCAGCTCTTGTATGCATACATAAATAAATCTTTTTAAAAAAGGAAAAAATAATGATGGACACCATTACACAGCACCCACCGTACGCCAGGCCCTATTCCAATCACTTTTCATGTATTTACTCAGTTAATACACTTTTTTTTTTTTTAAAAAATATTTATTTATTTATTTATACAAGCACTGGTACAGTCAGAAGCGCAGGAGGGTGAGAGAATTCACCAGAGCCAGAGCAGGGAGCAGAGCAGGCAGAAGGACCGAAGTACACTGCTGAGGGGAGCAGCGGGCGGCAGGAGAGGTCTGCGCGCCATGTGGGACCCGCCTCCGGTGGCCGGGGAGCAGCCGGGGATCGAACCGGCGCCGCAGAGGCTGTGGGCAGCTTCGCAACCCAACGCTCAACCGCTGCGCCACCGGGGAGGCCCTAATACACTTTTGAGATAGGTCTATCATTATCATTGCCCTTTTATAGATGAGAAAACAGAGATGCAAAGGAATGGAGTAATTTCCCCAAGGTCATGGTTTAAATCAAGGCAGTTCCCAGCACAAATTCACAAAGAGTGTCCTACTAATTAGAAAAAGAAGTGGAGTGTTTTTCAAATATTTGTTTTTTATTTCAATTGACCTGATTCTTTTTTGAGGGGGAAAGCAGGGGAGAGAGTCCTCCATTTTCTATAGGGGAACTCTGTTGCCCCTTTCTAGCACAAATCACAGATGGATCCAGTGCATGTATTTCTATACATCAAATCTTGGTTTTGAACTGTTTTGGTAGCTGGTATTCAGAGATCTTCAGGTATCCAGGCAGATACTACTATAAATCCAAGAACTGTGTGCTTCTAAATCCATTATTTTTGAATGCTAAAATTGTTAGAAAGAAATACCTTAATCTTCAAATCAACCAATCAGTGGTAGCAGTGCTGCACCAGAGTTTGTGGTCTTCATTCCTGCTAACAGCTCATTTTTCACAGTACATATTTTGAGAAGCTAGAAAGAAATTAATGGGACATTATTGTTTCAAAGTTGAATGCGTATTTAATGAAATATCCAACAACTACTCTTCATCCTCATCATAAACTTAAAAGTCAGGTAAGAAACAAATAAAACAGCAAGTACCAAGCTAGCAAGATGATTTTATCATTTGGTAATCACTAGGGAAGCCTGGAGTGGGTGGACCCAAGGCAGGAAGTACTCTTCCTTGCTCTGCTCTTCTTAAGCAGACATGCCCAGGCTGGCACAACACTGAACCTCACAGGACACACCCACTGTCATGCCAGCCCTGGGATCAAGGACTCCAGGAAGAGCTTGTGCCAGAAACATGCAAAACTGAGTTTAAAAAAAAATTACCACATTGATGGGGCTACATCTCAGGGACAAAGGAGTCAAGTGAGAGTTCCCAGTGCCCCAGGCTAGAATGATATGAGAAACAAAATAAAGTAGACTTAGGTTATAACAAAGTATAAAATAAATATCTATGAGTACATACTTCTATAAATTTTTTTAGAAAAGAAAACCTTGGAATCTTTTCTTTAGAAAAGAAAATCTGGCAGACACTACTTCTGTCAGGTGATCAAGGTCAATACCATGAATCATAAATCATGTTGATAACATGATGGGATGAAAATGGCAATTTAACTCTGTGGGCTTCCTCCCCGAGGGCTATCATCCCAGTCTACTCGTGAGAAAAACATCAGACAAATTCCAAAGAGGGATACCTTATAACATACTCAATCAGTGCCCATGTGATCATCAATAACAAGAAAAATTCTGAGAAATTGTCACAGCTAAGAGGATCCTAAGAAGCTATGACATCTTAATGTAATGTGGTGTCCTAGATGGGATCCTGGAACAGAAAAAGACCATTAGGAAATTTAGGTCAGCTTTGGACTTCAGTTAATATAATGTCTCTGTATTGATTCATCAACTGTGACCAATATACCTTACAATGTATGATGCTAATGATAGGGGAAAATGAATGCTTAGAAGGGGAAAGTAATACGGGAAATCTGTGTTATCTACTCAATTTCTTTGTAAATCTAAAATTTTTTTTGGAAAAATTAGTCTATTAATAAAAAAGAAGAAAACGGATAGTCCTCCCCCTCAAAAAGTTAGTTTACCTGGTAATGCAACTTAAACCACTGAGATCTTACAGGCTAAAAGTGAATAGTTAATGCATTCCCATTTGTATAAACACTGGTTAATATCAGTTTTTAAAATATTAGATAAATCTTATAATTAAATTCTAATCCTCACATTGGTGTCCCTTGAGATAAGTAACTGAGCGGTTTGAACTGCTTTGATGGGGAAGAAATCACAAGTATGAGTGTTCTTTACCTTTGTCCCAAAAACTCTCTGGAACACTAAGATGGAGGAAAAACTGTACATCTCAAGGCCAAGGGCTTCAAAACACAATGATTCTCTTCCCCCTCCCCCACCAGAGACACTGTGAGCAACTGTTTGAAGCCAAAGCTGCAGTTGTCTTTGTCCTGCATTTGCCTGTCAAGCCCAGCGCTTCTCTGCAGCGAGAAGGGCAGCAGGCTGGTATGAAGTGGGGCAACAGATGGCTGGAACATGTCCTCTCAATGCTCAGTTGCCCAGTCCAGCCTGCCAAGCTGTGTATATTTCAAAGGTTTGCGCTTCAACTAAAAGAGACCAGTAATGATTTTAAATGACTTGCTGAAACACATGGCTAATCCTTGGGTAGCCAAAGTGCTTTAAAGACTCCCTTAAATCCAGTGAGGGGAAGAAGGAAACCAGCGTGTTTTCTCAACTTTGAACCCAGATCAGGCCAGCCTGGAGGCAGCTGGACATTTGGTCTGGATCCCTGTGCTTCCTGCTTTCTATGCTTTTAGAAAAAGCGTGATATTTATTTGGGGTGTGGGGAGAAGGGATATGGATATCTAGCAGGTAGGTTTGGATCCTGAGAATTTATGCATGCTGGCCTTTCCCTCCTGGTCTAGATTTGGGGGATCGCTAGTTAACCTGCCTCATAAGTTCTGTCAGTTCTGTTTCCCTGACCTAGTTCAGGCCTGGTTCAAGCCCTTCTTATTTCTTGCCTGGCTGTCTGCGTACAGTCCCTGCAATTGTTGCTTCTCAGTCTTGTATCCTAAGACCTCCCGCTCTGTGAGGTCATCTTCATTTTCATGCAGCATCCCCCATCTGAATGGACTCTTTCCTTGCTCCCACGTCTCCCCTGCTTCTGCTCCAACTTCTCCCCTTCACCAAAATCTCCTTGAACTGGTAGTTTGCTCTCCCTGACTGTATTATTTACTTCTTATTCACACAACTGCTCTTACTCTACTACTGAAACTTCTCATCAAGGTCATTAGCAACTTCTATGTTGCAAAATCCAATAGTCTATCTCTCTCCTCATTGAACTTGACCTGTCGGGGGCAGTTGACCTACTGGGCCACTTCCTCCTTCTTGCATCATTCTCCTTGGTTTTAATGATGACATTCTCTTCTGGTTTTCCTTCCACCTCTTTGACCTCCTCAGTCTCCTTGGCAGGCTCTTCTTCCATGGGACTGCTCTATGAGTTCCTTAGGGTTGGTCCTGAAACAGTGTCTAGTCTCTGTCTGGAGCTCTCAAGATGATGTCATCCTGCCACAAAGTTCTAAATGTCCCCCACCAAATACTGATGATTTCCTATTTTACATCTTCATCCTTTCAACTGTCTGCTTTATGCCTCTACTTGGCCTTTTAACAGGCACCTCAAGTCATAGATTCCCAAAATGGAGTCCTTGATTCTCTTTATCTCCAAAATCTTTCCGCCTTTCCCCTCTAACCCCTTGAACATCTCTAGCCATCTATTAGCTCTGTCCAAGATTCTAGAAGTCATCTTCATTCTTCCTTTTCTCTTATGTCCCACATCCACTCATCACCGCATTTATACAGTTCTGCTTCCAATATATCTTCTCTCTACTTTTCTCTCCATGTCCACAGACACCTTCCCAGTCTAAACCACTATATTTTTTCACCTGCACAACTGGAATAGCTTCTCAACTGGGCTTCCTCCTTCACAGCGGTCCTTTCCAAATTCACTATTGACCAACAGTGAGAACAAACATTTCTAAACGTAATTTGGTGACATTGAGTCTTTCTTTCATTTGAGGAATATTTATTGACTGCCTACTATGCACCAAACAGTGAGCAAATAGAAAAAAGTTCCTGCCCTTGAGGATCTTACAGTCTAATGGTGGGACACATATAATAAACATAATTATAATAAGTTATGTGACAATTAAAAATTGATAGATGGTATGAAATAAAAAGAGATCAGGTTAAGGGGCTCTCAGGGAACATATGTATGCATGTTCATTACAGGGGATTACTGTAATTTTAAGTCAGTAATTTTGATCTCTAAATATCATTTCCCACTAAAGGGTTTAAGAGAAATATCTAATTTCAAGTCTGGGCTAAGGCGTGTGTAAGATGAGTCTGGAACATCTTGTTACACCACAACGCAAAAAGGCTAATGATGACTACTGGGTGGCATCAAAAGGCACAGTCAAGGGGCCTCCCTGGTGGCGCAGTGGGTTGAGCACAGTGCTGTGAAGCTGTATGCAGCCTCTGCAGCGCAAGTTGGATTCCCAGCCAGCCAGGGAGATTCCCACATGGTGCGGCAGACCTCTTCTGTTGTCCCGGCTGCTTCCCTCAGCAGTGTCTTCGGTCTGTCTGCCTGTCCTGCTCCCCACTCTGTCTCTGGTGAATCCTCTCACCCCTCCCCCCATCTCTGGCCTGTACCCCAGCTCTAGTATAAATAAAAAAATAAAAAATAAATCTTAAAAAAAAAAAAGGCACAGTCAAGTATCTCCTACTGGCCAGACATGGACCAATTTGAGTATCTAAGAGAATAATAATAGCAATGAATCAAAAGATTTACCTGTCAAAATCCTTAGTTCATAATGATACTTCTAAAGGAAAGAACATAATTCATTGATCACTTTTTAAAGATGCTAGGAAACCAATTATTAAAACATAAATGACAGGAAAGAATTAAGCATGTATCCAACCTTTCCCATGTAAAAATGACCGCACAAACCAGTTAATAGGGAAAATTATTCATTATAGATATAATCCAACAAAGAAGTGAAGGAAAAAAAAGACAACCACACAATTTTACCACCTCTATGGGAATAATCAATCTAGGCCATGATCATCATTAACTCAACTCAAAAAATAAACTAAACTAGGAAGACACTTTGCACCTCCTGACCCATGCCTCTTGTGAAATAGGTTCCCAGACAAAATACAGTGTGTTCAGTTGAATTTGATTTTCAAGGAAATAACAAGTTATTTTTAGTATAAATACCTCAAATGGTCCTTGAGGTATACTTATACTAAAAAAAAAAAATCATTTATTGTTCAACTGAAATTCAAATTTAACTAGGCATTCTGTATTTTTATTTATTAAACGTGGTATCCCTAGTACTCCTGTCAAAAGTCAGATCTAACTCGGATTAAACTGCAAAAATCTAACTACCAGGTAATACAGAACAGAGAAGAAGATTTTAAAGGGCAGGTACCCCAAGGCAGTGTCATCAGCAATGTTTGGACTGTGAGGACAGACCACCCAATCTTTTCAAACAAATAGGCCCCAAGAAAAATGAGTGGGTGGGAAGGAAAGAGGGGTGGGAAAGTTTGCTTGGATTCTGACTGAAAACATCAAGGATAGGAGCAGCTGCTACAAAATTGCTGAGTTATGCAGTCCAGTTTACTCTGCCACCAGGCTCTCTCTCTATGTCCTCCTCCTGCTTTGACTTGACAGTCCAATGGCACCGACCGCATTGAATTGAGCTGCCCTAGAAGCAATCTTGAAAGATGCTGGAGATCAAGTTTTGTTTACTAAACCAGCCTGCAAGTGGGAGTCTGAGTGGGAAGGAGAGAAAAGATTAAGACTTGGGGTGGATGAGATGAGAGCTGAGAGGCAGCAACTACAAGAGGAGGGGCACTTTGGGAAAGGAGCAGAGATGCTTTGAAAAGGGGGTGATTAAGGAGTCTCATTGGTCCCGTGTGGTACATGCTCCTCTTTTGCCTTCTCATGGAATGCTTTTGGAGCAGGGTGATTTGGGTGCTGGGATAGGAACCCAAGGTATAACAAGGTCACTCAAGAATCATGGTTACATTCATCCCATGCACACTTGATTCTGTTTGTATTTGTCTCCCTCCTAGGGGCCCCTCAATGGAGCCTGTTTCTGGCTTAAATTTCCTGGAAATTTACTGCCTGTGTGTGTGTCCGTCATTGCATGCATACGTGGTCACAAGTGAGCAGATGAAGGCCCCTTCCGCTTTGCAGAGTTGGGGATCATCTGAGTCAACAAAATGTGGTTATGAAATATATGACTAATTAGATATATTAGAAAGGCTGAATTGAACACTTGCCATTTCCATAAAGAATTCTTTCAGGGCCTCCCTGGTGGCACAAGGGGTTGAGATGCAAACTATGAGGCAATCTGCAGGCACTGCAGCATGAGTTCGATTCCTAGCCAGGGAGCTGACCCACATGACGCAGCAGACCTCTCCTGACTCATCCGCTGCTTCCCTCAGCAACGTATTTCAGTCAATCTGCCTGTTCTGTTCCCCACTCTGTCTCTGGTGAATCCTCTCACCCCTCACACCTTTGGGCTGTACCCCAGTTCTTGTATGCATAAATAAATCTTTAAAAAAAGATCTTTAAAGATTTATTTATTTATTTATACAAGAACCGGGGTACAGGCCAGATGCACAGGAGGGTGAGAGGATTCACCAGAGACAGAGCGGGGAACAGAACAGACAGACTGATGAAATACACTGCTAGGGGAGCAGCAGGAGTGACAGGAGAGGTCTGCCGTGCCATGTGGGACCCTCGCCAGCCAGCTAGGATCGAACCAGCGCTGCAGAGGCTGTGGACAGCTTCATAGTACCGCGCTCAACCGTCTGCGCCACCAGGGGAGGCCCAATAAATAAATCTTAAAAAAAAAAAAAAAGAATTCTTTCAGACTTAGGAACAAGGGTCAGTCAGTGGGACAGAAGTTTGGGACTCATTCTCCCAGGTTTCTCGAGACTGTCACCCCCGAAATGGAAAGTCCAGCCTGCTTCCTGTTTTCACTTGCAGTTTCAGCTCTGAGTATCTGTGGTGCACATGTCCTGTGATGTTTTATGGCAGCTGCGATGAGGCTTACATCACAATTAGATGATGATTTTGGAAGAACTCTACACAAGTCAGGAAAAAGAAAGAAAGTAATCAAAGATGCTCACCCTGGGACGTTCTGATTGTTTTGAGAGGTCTGAGCTCTGACCCAGTCACCATCTATTTATTCAAGAGTAAGGTCAAGAGAAAGAGACAAAGACCCTGCTCCTTACACTGCTCCTCCATCAGTAAAGGGAAAACAAAGAGGAAAAAAAGGTAAGAAGTCTGCTGAGTGACACCTTGGACTTGAGTTAAGGGTCTCCTTATAGGGGCCTCCCCGGTGGCGCAGCGGTTGAGCGCTGGGTTGCGAATCTGCCCGCGGCCTCTGCGGCGCTGGTTTGATCCCCGGCTGCTCCATGGCGTGCAGACCTCTCCTGCCGCCCGCTGCACGAAAGAAAGAAAGAAAGAAGGAAAGAAATAAAACATGCCTCTATAAAAAAAAAAAAGTTAAAAAAAAATTAAAAAAGAGTCTCCTTATAGGACCATGATGTCATAAGTCATTTAAAAAATATCCGAATAACATTATTCTCCCACATCTTGTGGGTTATGAAAGTATTCCATTGGTATTGCTTTTAAAATATTTTATCCCTGCCCCCCTGAGGTTTTTGGTGGAAAAACAACCTAGTCTTTTTGGTTTTTTCCCAGCTTAATCACACACCTTGTTCCTCAGACATGACTCTGAAGGGCTGGTTAGTCCCAAACCTCATATTCTCCCAAGGTGGAGGTTTGCCGCCACTGGGGCTGTGCTAAGCTAGGTACGCACTACTCACTGAGGAGGCCCACAAAGCTTTAGAGACATGGCCTGCTCCAGCGGAGTCCTGTGAGACTACCCCTAGATTGGAGGCTTGGTGAGGTCAGAGGTCACAGCTATAGTTCCACCACTGACACACAAGTGTGCAGTAAGGGTTTGTTCAATGAATGAATGTGTTAGTGAGAAAAACTATGAATGCTTATTAAAATGCAAGTTGTGCAACATGTTTTAGAAATTAGAAAAAAAAAAAACTTCATTCTTTCATTCATAGGACCTGAAAGTGGCATTTCCAGGTGCTTGTGAAGGAAGCTAAGCCCACTTCACCAGAGTAAAAGGCCTGAGTAGCAGCTCCAGACCCCATCAGGGCACCCCATCATCCCCTATACTCTCAAGGGCAGCATCAGAGCCCCTTGGGGTCTGAGAAACCATTTTGAATGGAAGCAGATGCCAAGATCCTGCCCTTCAAATAAAGATGACAAATTGTTTTTGTGCTGCTGATTAAAAACTCACTCTTGGGAAACCAGATTAGTTCTCTAGAGCTGCTGTAACAAAGTACCACAACCTGGATGGTGGAAACAACAGAAACCTATTGTCTCACAATTCTGGAGTCCAAAGTCAAGGTGTCGACAGCATCTTGGTCCTTCTGACACTGGAGCATCCCTCCCTCCTTGCTTCTTTTTTTTGTTTGTTTTTAATTAATTAATTAATTATTTTTATTATTTAAATTTTATTTTTATATTCCCCTTACAATTTTAACCCCCTTATTTTGAACCCAAGCCCTCCTTTCCCCAGCCTCCACCCCCCATAGAGTGTCTCTGGTTCATAGTTGTTTGTTGATTTTGATATTTTCTTTCTTATAGTTATTCTTTTTCCTGGTCCCTTATTTAAGTTTTCTAGATTCCTGCTATGAGTGACACCATTCGGTATGTTTCTTTTTCTTTCTGGCTTATTTCGCTGAGTATGATCACTTCCCGCTCCATCCATGTTGCTGCAAATTGCATGTGTTTATCTTTTTTGAATGCTGAGTAATATTCCCTGGTGTATATGTACCACATCTTCTTGATCCAGTCATCTATTTTTGGGCATTTGGGTTGTTTCCAAAGCTTAGCTATTGTAAATAGTGCTGCTATAAACATAGGGGTGCAGGTGCTCTTTGGAATTGATGTTTCTGTGTCCTTTGGGTAAATACCTAGGCGTGGAATTGCTGGATCATATGGAAGCTCTATGTTTAGTAGGTCAAGAAATCTCCACACATCTCTCCACAGTGGTTGGACCAGTTTGCACTCCCACCAACAGTGCAGGATGGTTCCTTTTTCTCCACAATCTCGCCAACATTTGTTGTTGCTAGTTTTTTTAATATGTGCCATTCTCACTGGTGTAAGATGGTATCTCATGGTAGTTTTGATTTGCATTTCCCTGATTACAAGTGATGTTGAACATTTTTTCATATGCCTGTTGGCCATTTGCATTTCCTCTTCAGAGAAGTTTCTTTTTAGCTCTTCTGCCCATTTTTTGACTGGATTATTTTCTTTGTTTTTGTTGAGTCTCATCAGCTCTTTGTAGATTTTTGTGATCAGTCCTTTATTAGTGTTGTGTGCAAAAATGTTCTCCCAGTTGGTGGGGTTTCTCTTTGTTTTTGTTTTTGTCTCTTTTGCTGTGCAGAAGCTCTTCAATTTGATGTAGTTCCAGCTGTTTATCTTTGCCTTCACCATCACTGCTTTGGGTGATGTGTCTATAAAGATGTCTTTGATGTGCATATCATGTAGTGTTTTGCCTATATTTCCTTCTACGTATTTTATGGTTTCAGGTCTTATGTCTAGTTCTTTAATCCATTTTGAGTTGGTTTTTGTGCATGGTGTTAGGTAGTAGTCAAACTTCATTCCTTTGCATGTAGTGACCCAGTTTTCCCAGCACCATTTATTGAACAAACTTTCTTTGCTCCAATGCATAGTCTTTGCTCCTTTGTCAAAGATTAGTTGACCATAAATCTGTGGGTTTATTTCTGGATTTTCTATTCGATTCCATTGGTCTGTGTGTCTGTGTTCCAATACCATGCAGTTTTGATGATTATGGCTTTGTAGTATAGTTTGAAGTCTGGGAGTGTGATGCCTCCATTCCCTTCTTTTTTTTTTTTTTCAGGAGAGCTTTGGCTATTTGGGGTTTTAGGTGATTCCATATGAATTTCATCAATAATTCAACTAATCAATCAGTTCAGTAAAATGGCAGGATATAAAATCAACATGCAAAAATCAGTAGCCTTCCTATACACAAACAATAAATCTGAAGAAGAAGAAATAAAAAAAACCATCCCTTTTATTATTGAAACAAAAAAAAAATCAAATACTTGGGAATAAATCTAACAAAAGAGGTAAAGGACCTATATGAAGAAAACTATAAAACACTGTTAAAAGAAATAGAAGAAGACACAAAGAAATGGAAAGACATCCCCTGCTCATGGATTGGAAGAATAAACATTAAAATGGCCATCCTACCAAAAGCAATATACAGATTCAATGCTATTCCAATAAAAATTTCAATGTCATTCTTCAAAGAAATAGAACAATTATTGATGAAATTCATATGGAATCACCTCCTTGCTTCTTCCACAAGCCTGGTGACTCACTGGCAACACCTGGCATTCCTCATCCCCCAGCTATGAAACGTAGGTCTCTGCCTTCATTTTCATGTGGCCTCCTGCCCATGTGTCTGTCTTCTCATAAAGACACCAGTCATACTGGATTAGGGGTCTTGCCTACTCTAGCATGACCTTATTTTTTTTTTTTTTTTTTTTTAAATAAATTTTATTGTTATATTCCCCATACAATTGCAGCCCCCCCATTCTGACCCCAATCCCTCCCCTCCCGCCCCCACCCCCCTAAAAGTGTCTCTGGTTCATAGTTTTTTGTTGATTTTGATTTTCACTTTCTTATAGTTATTCATTTTCCTGGTCCCTTATTTAAGTTTTCTAGATTCCTGCTATGAGTGAGACCATCCGGTATTTTTCTTTTTCTCTTTGGCTTATTTCGCTGAGCATGATCCCTTCCAGCGCCAGCATGACCTTATCTTAATGAACTATTGCATCTTCTCAAGAAGGTCAGATTTTGAGGTCCTGACATTAGGTTAAGATTTCAACATATCTTTTGAGGGGTGTGCAATTAAATTAATAACAGAGGCATTTTTGGAACATGTTACAGATTACAAATAAATCAGCTTACATGTTACAACTGAAACAGGAACATGTTACAATTGACCCAGAAAATCAGATTGTAACCTGTTTGGCCACTACCTCCTGAAAGTAAGAAGCTGCAGGCTCCAGCTGACCACGTGTCCTAGTGTGTTAGCCTAATCTTTCTGGCTTGCTGATTTAGATAACTCCAAACCATGGGTCATACTAACTATGGAAACATACTTAGGCTGCTTAACAGCTGCTGTTTCTGGAAAACACTATTTCCCTACCTTTTTTTTCCCCCTAAACAAAAAATCTACAATCAGAAAGATGCATCATTAGAGCAAAAAGGTTATTTTACTCATCAATCTCTGGTCCTTCATGGTGAGACATAGCTGAACTTAAGGGTTGGCAATGTTATTGATGCCAGATCGCTAGATCAATGCTTTTGGTTCTAATTTATATTAGGGCACATGGGGTGGGAGATGGGGAGAATAACATTTGTAAAGCACTGCGGAAAGGGACAAACTTCCTCCAGCCAGTCAGGCCCTGACCCACCTTCTGAAGACCAAAAAGATTACCATATCAAGCCATAGGATACTTACCTACTTGTGGAGCCTGGGAGGGAAGCCTGGGGCCAGGTGATTGTACCCAGATGTCAAACCAGAGGCAGGACTCTGAAACTCTTTCACTTTGAATCCCCTCTTCAGTGGCTCTTCACTTGGTGGTCTACATTTTCCTTCATTCCTTCATCCCCAACTCACCTGTATTAAAGGAAAGAATTGGTTTAAATTATATCACCCCTATGAAGAAAAATCAGTTCTGGGCCTCCCCGGTGGTGCAGTGGTTGAGCGCTGGGTTGCGAGGCTGCCCGCAGCCTCTGCAGCACTGGTTCGATCCCCGGCAGCCCGGCGAGGGTCCCACATGGCGTGCAGACCTCTCCTGCCGCCCGCTGCTCCCCTCAGCAGTGTACTTCATCAGTCTGTTCTGCTCTCCGCTCTGGCTCTGGTGAATTCTCTCACCCTCCCGTGCCTCTGACTGTACCCAGTGCTTGTGTAAATAAATAAATAAATCTTTAAAAAAAAAACAAAAAACAAAAAAAACAAAAAACAACAAAAAAAAAAAAAAAAGAAAAAGAAAGAAAAATCAGTTCTAATTCCTCAGGGGAGGAAATTACTCACAAGTAATGAATAGTGCCTAGCCCAGGATCAGAGCTAGAACCTGTGACCATAATCTCTTTGTGTTGGGATTCATCCTCATGGAAGATGAAGGTATTGGTATGGGAGAGATGACTGAGCAAAGGATGGCTATCTTGGATTACTGGAAGAGGTTTAGCCAGCTTCTCTAGCCTGCAAATGGCAGCATGTCTCAAAAGCAAGGATTCCTCTCAAGTTCTTCCACTTCCAGGCAGCCCTCCTTTATTACCTTGCATGAATCTGGTGACTTCTCTATGCGCTCTCGCACCTATTTTCACCATAGCACCTATTGTACTGTAGATTAACCCACTGTCTTTTTTACCAGGCTGCAAAATCTTGGCTTTTGTTTTCCTTTTTTATTACCTATGTCTAATACCTGGCAGGAGGACAAACTTATTGAATAAAGTGAATGTCACAAATCACTTCAGGGATAATAGATGACTACTTCCACAAGTCTGTTGTCTTAAAAAAAACCATATACTTTCTGTTCTGTGCCCTTAACATCTCCCTCTCTGCTCACCCCTCATTCCTGCCAGCCTAGAAAAGTGACTTTGCTCTTTAACTCAAATATTCCAGCTCCTCCTCTCACCTTCCTGTGGATCTTACTTGCTCAATTCAAGTTTCCTCAGTTTCCATGGGTTGCCACCTACGAGGAATTTCCCACAGAGAAGGAATATCTTGATAGGCATTGGTTACACTTCTCCTGACAGGTGACTCCTGATGCCTCCTCACTCCTCTGCTGGCAGTTGGTGTGCAGGTCAGGCCTTGCCACCCCCAACCACATTAATACCCAGGGCTCCAGGCTCCTGCTCATCTGGAAGAGGGGAAGAGGTCAGCTGCAACCTCCCTTTATTTATTATTTTATTTAGACCTTTCTAATTACTGTAACAGCTTTATAGACTACAATCCATATACCATGAAATCCACCCTTTTAAACTGTGCAATGAAAAGGTTTTAGTATTGTAGGATAAATAGTTTTCAGGCTGTTCTGCCCTCCCACCATTAGGATTGCCCTGCCTGATGGGGCACCTGCAGTTGTTACATCGTTGTAAACTGTGCTGTTTACTTCTGTGGGCCATGGCAGCAGTATTGAGATATTCCCCAAGAGAAGCAGAAGCAAAAGAAAGAGGCAGGAGAGAGGAGAGAGAAGAACGCCACAGAAGCCCAGAGTGAAGACTTGCCTGGGGCTTGGAGGCTTCCTGGCCTCCTGGCACCCCGGCAGCCCTGCCTGCCATGTACCTGGTTCTGCACTACATGTAAAAGCTCAATAAAAGCCTGAGAAAGCCACCGAGGGCTCCAGGACAGTTTTACCCATCTGCTCGGATCATAGATGAAACAACTCTGTGGTTATCCTGGCACTACAATTAGTGTAAGCCAATAGGATGTTCCAATGCAGGTGGGTGTGGAGCCCTCCAAAGACCTCAGGAGGGACTGAGGAGTAGCAGACCGTGAGTATATGACAACACTGGACGTGCCATGGCAGCACAGGTGGTGACCAGAGTCCAGGAGCTGCAAGAAGAGGTAAAGACACTGCAGGAGCACAAGAGGTGGACAAGGTCCGGGAGCTGCAGGACGAGACCTTGAGTGGAGGAGGAGGCCGCCCACAAGGACCAGCACAGGACCTCTAGGGCAGCAGAATCGTCCAGGAAGAAAGGACCACGATTTGGAGCTTGCCAGTGCTAATCCAAGGAACAATGGATGGACTTGGACTGACAATCCTGCCGAAGGCAGAGGAACTTTGGCAGGGTAATGTTATGTTTTGGGGACCCTGAGGGAGGATGGTATTGTTTGTACACCCCAGGAGATGGGAATCTGGGGTGCCCAGTGGGCCACAGTGTTTAAAAGTACTGCCAGCAGCTAGGCAGAGGAAAAAAGCCAATTTAGAAAGGCAAGAGCTGGTGCTGAGATTGGGAAGCCCTGAGCAGCTGTTAAGCAGCCTAAGTATGTTGAAGGTCAGTGAGTCTCTTAAAATCGCCTGTGGTTGATGCCCTGCTCTTTGTCGAGTAAGGGTGGGGAGCTGAGGAACCCGTCCTTGGGGGACAGGTGGGGAACGTGGCTTGTGGTGAAGCCTACAGCCTAAGAGGGGACCCAAGAGAGGCCGCATGTGGAGCTTGTATCCACGGATCCACGACCCATTTGCTTGTGCAATGGGTTGGCCTGAGTGCAGGGGTCTGCGCGTCGCCTTGGTGCCTATGAAAGCCGAGTATTGGAGTGACTGCAGACAGAAAGCTTGAGAATTGGGCTGTTACCCCCAAAGAGTACAGAATCGCCAATCCAAGAGTGAGTGCATCCTGGGGATGGATCCTGTGTGTGGCTTGTGGCCTCGGCCACAGCTGGATGGTTCCCCCCTTGTATGAGCAGTGCCTTCAGCAGCAGAAGTGGTGGATCATCTGCTAGTGCCAATAATTGTTTTTTGCCAATATGTTGGTGCCCTGTCTGGAATTATTTGTATTCTGTTGTATTATTTTCTTCTGTGGGCTATAGCTGCAGTGTATATATTTGTTGAGGGAAAATTGTATATATGTAGACTGTTTAGCAGAAAACCCTGAGGGGGTGGATTGTAGGGTAAATGGTTTTCAGGTTTTTCTGTCCTCCCACCATTAGGATTGCCCTGCCTGATGGGGCACCTGCAGTCGTTACATTGTTGTAAGCTGTGTTGTTTACTTCTGTGGGCCATAGCAGCAGTATTGAGATACTCCCCAAGAGAAGCAGAAGCAAAAGAAAGAGGCAGGAGAGAGGGGACAAAAGAACTCCAGAGAACCTCAGACTTGCTGGGGCTTGGAGGCCTGCTGGCTCCCCTGGCACCCTTGCCTGCCGTGTACCTGGTTGCTGCCTTACATGTAGAAGCTCAATAAAAGTCTGAGAAAGCCACCAAGGGCTCCAGGACTCTCCTTTACCCCATCTGCTCGAATCATAGAATTGGCTCTGTGCCCTTCTTGACACTACAGGTATATTCACAGCATCGTACAATCATCATCACTGCTTAAAACCAGAACATCCATTTCATCGCCTCCCAAAAGAAAACCACACCCATGAGCGGTCTTCCCCATCCTCCTACTCCTAACCCTACGCCTTGGCAACCACTAATCTACATTGTGTCTCTATGAATTTGCTTATTCTAGATATGTCATATACAATAAGTGGAATCATACAATATGTGGTCTTTTGTGTATGTCTTACTTCACTTAGCATAATGTTGTCAATGTTTGTCTATATTACAACATGTCAGCAGTGAATTCCTTTTTAGAGGTGAATCATACTCCATTGTAAGAACACACCACCTTTTATTGATCCACTATCGGGTGGTGGACATTAGGGCTGTCTCACTTTTTGGCTATTATTAATAATGCTGCTATAAACATCCATGTACAAGTTTTCATGTGAACATATGTTTTCAGTTTCTGGGATATATACCTAGGAGAGGAATTTCTGGGTCACTAGGTAATTTTTTGTTTTTAATTGAAGTAACATGGCATTATAACATGTTATGGGCTTCAGGGTGTGCATTGCTATACATCAATATCTGTATATAATATATTATGTGCACCACTAAAAGTACAATTCCATCCTTCAACATACAATACAATTGACCCTTTTTACCCAGTTTATCCACCTCTTTCCTCTTCCCTTCTGGTAAACACTGATTTGGTTTTTTAGTCCAAAATTTTATTTTTGTTTTATTGAGCTCATTTGGTTTTTTTTTTTATGTACCACATATGAGTGAAATCATAATATGTCTTTCTGTCTGACTTACTTCATTAACATAATAGTCTTTAGGTCCATCCATGTTTCAAATGACAGGATTTCCCTTTTTTTAAATAGCTGAATATTATTTTATTGTGTATGTATACCACATCTTCTTTATCCAATAATCTGTTGATGGGCACTTGTTTCCAATCCTTGGTTTTCATAAATTATGTTGTGATGAATGTGGCAGTGCATTGTTTAACTTTTCAAGGAACTACCATGCTGTTTCTTATAGAGGCTCTATCATTTTACATATCCACCAGCAATGGTATGAGCATCCAATTTCTCCACATCCTTGCCTACACATGTGATTATCTGTCTTTTTGATTTCCCAGTGGGTGTGAAGTGGTATCTCATTGTGATTTTGATTGGCATTTCTCTGCTGACTAATGATGTTGAGTATCTTTTCACAAAGTTATTGATCATTTGTGTATCAATTCCTTTGCCCCTTTAGAAGTTACTAGTTTTTTATTGTTGAGTTATGAGTCTCTATGTATTCTGATAAGTCTCTTATCAGATATCAGATATGTGAATATTTTCTTCCGTTCTGTGGGTTGTCTTTTAACTTTCTTTTTTTTTTAAAGATTTATTTATTTATGCATACAAGAACTGGGGTACAGGCCAGAGGTGTGAGGGGTGAGAGAATTCACCAGAGACAGAGGGGAACAGCATAGGCAGATTGACTGAAATACACTGCTGAGGAGAGCAGTGGGTAAGATAGGAGAGGTCTGCTGTGTCATGTGGGTAGCTCCTTGGTTGGCTAGGGATTGAACTCGTGCTGCAGAGGTTGACAGATAGCTTCATAGTGCTGTGCTTAACTCCTTGTGCCACCAGGGAGGCCCCTCTTTTCATTTTCTTGATGGTGTTCTTTGAAGCACAAATATTTTAGTTTTTATGAAATTAAATTAATCTTTTTTTCTTTTATCACTTGTGGTTTTGATACGATATTTAAGAAACTGTTGCCTAATCCAAGGTTGTTAAAATATACTTCTATGTTTTCTTATTTGAATTTTATAGTTTTTAGTTCTTTCTTTTAAAGATTTATTTTATTTATTTATGCATACAAGAGGTGGGGTGTAGGCCAGAGGTGCGGAGACAGAGTAGGGAACAGGACAGGTGGATTGACTGAAATACACTGCTGAGGGGAGCAGCAGGCAAGATCTGCTGCGCCATGTGGGTTAGCTTCTTGGCCAGGGATGGAACTTAGGCTGCAGTGGCTGCTGATAGCTTTATAGTGCTGAGAGTTTAACCCTTGTGCCACCATGGAGACCGGAGTTTTTAATTCTTATATTTAGATTCATCATTCCCTTTCTTCATTTCTGGTTTATCATTTCCAAAGACAAATGCATTTTCCTACAGGATTGATGAAATATTCTTTGCATCACCTATTCCTTTTACACTGGTATGGGGCAATTAGTTAGTAAAGTTGTCCATACTTAGTTTTTATGTGACACAGACATTCATATTTTCAAAAACTTGACTTTCATCATGTAAGAAAACACATATGTAATAAAATATGATTTTTACCCTCTGATCAAGTCATGCCTTGCACAGCCCAAGACTGGAAGTGTTCCAAGCATTCACTACTTTGGTGTTTGTTTGAAAGTTGGTATTTTTTTTTTAAAGATTTATTTATTTATGCATACAAGAGCCAGGCTACAGGCCAGAGATGCAGGGGGGCAGGGTGAGAGGATTCACTAGAGACAGAGTGGGGAACAGAACAGGCAGACTAACTGAAATACACTGCTGAGAGGAGCAGTGGGCGAGACGGGAGAGGTCTGTTGCGCCATGTGGGTTGCTCCCTGGCTGGCCGGGGATTGAACTTCGTGCTGCAGAGGCTGAGGATTGCTTCATAGTGCAGCGCTTAACCCCTTGAACCACCAGGGAGGCCTTGAAATTTGGTATTTTAAACTAGTACAATCTCCCTTGACCTCAATTCTGAAGAAGAAGGAATACAACTCCAGAACTCTCCCAAGGGGAACTTATTGCTTCACAAGCTGTCACCTCACCACAATCCCGACCACCAAGTGCCCTTTCTCCATCTGTGATTCATTGTGTGGTTTTGATTATTCTGTTCAGCCTTTGTGTGAGCTATTGTCTTTCCAAATTGTTTGGATTGGAAGTCCTTCAGTATGTCTCTGAGGAAATGATAGCACATCTTCTCTCTGAATCTACATTTCTTGATCTTTGAAAGTTCTGGGACATGAGTTCTGTATAGTTGTTGATCCTCTCCAACTGGTATGTTTGTTCTTCTATTTGTAAAATAGTGTTTCAGCTGTCTATGTATTTGAATTGCTTCTGAAGCAAGAAGCAAATTCATATTTTTAAAAGACAATTTTTTTTAATCTGGTTAAGTTTCCTACTATTTAGATTTAGCACAACTGAAGATTAGAGCCAGCACGATAGATGTTTTAAATCTGGCATATCTTTACATAGGGAAGTGATTTCTTTATTCCTTTTTATTTTTTTTTTGAACCAAACCTCCAAAACAGTATAATTAGCAAGCGCCACATTTATAAATTTCTACAACAGGGCCTCCCTGGTGGTGCAAGGGGTTAAGATGCAACCTATGAAGCTAACTACAGCACGAGTTGGATCTTGGGCCAGGGAACTACCCACATGGCGCAGTGGACCTCTCCTGACTTGCCCGTTGCTCCCCTCAGCAGTCTATTTCAGTCAATCTGCCTGTTTTGTTCCCCACTCTATCTCTGGTGGATCCTCTCACTGCCCGCACTTCTGGCCTCTACCCCCATTCTTGTATGCATAAATAAATAAATCTTAAAGAAAAATAAATAAAGATATTCATGAGATGGGCCTCCCTGGTGGCACAAGGGGTTAAGCACAGCATGGTAAAGCTATTAGCAAACCTCTGCAGCAAGAGTTCTATCCCCTGCTGGCCAAGGAGCAACCCACATGGCCTAGCAGACCTCTCCTGTCTTGCCCACTGCTCCTCTCAGCAGTGTATTTCAGTAGATCTGCCTGTTCTGCAACCCACTCTGTCTCTGGTGAATCCTCTCACACCCTGCACCTCTGGCCTGTACCATAGTTCTTGTACGTATAAATAAATAAATCTTTTAAAAAATAGATATCCATGAGATTTTATTGATCTAATTGAAAAGGAGCAGTTACAAAATGCTATACATAATATGATGGTTCTTTTGGTATTTACATTTGTTTTTAAAAGTCTAAAAGAGAATTGGGTTAGTGAGGAAATAAAATGAGAAATTAAAAAACAACTGAAGACAAATAAAAATGAAGACACTGGCTGCCAGAATCTATGGAATGCCGCAGAAGTACAAAGAGGGAAGTATGAAGCGATACGCCTATATCAAGAAACAAGAGACATATGAGATAAATAATCTAGGCTTACACCTTAAGGAGCTAGAAAAAGAACAAGTGAAACCAAAGTCACTAGAAGGAAGGAAATATTTTAAAAGAGAGGAAATAAATAAAAATAAAAAGACAGTTCTAAAGAACAATTAAACTAGTAGCTGGTTCTTTGAAAAGATAAACAAAATAGAATAGCCTATTGTGTTATCTATTCTAGGATCACTAAGAGAAGGAGAAAATGCTAATAAATAAAATAAGGGGCCTCCCCTGGTGGCACAGCGGTTGAGAACTGGGCTGTGAAGCTCCCTCAGCCCTGCATCACCAGTTTGATCCCCAGCCGCCAGCAAGGGTCCCACATGGCTCAACAGACCTCTCCTGCCACCTGCTGCTCCCCTCAGCAGTGTATTTCGTCACTCTGCCTGTTCTGTTCCCCGCTCTGGCTCTGGTGAATTCTCTCACCCTCCCGTGCTTCTGACTGTACCCAGTGCTTGTATAAATAAATAAATCTTAAAAAATAAATAAAACGAGAAAAGAAGCTACAACAGAAATCTGAAGAAATGACGAGCCTTATGCCAACAAATGGAATAATTTAGAAAGAAAATGGACAAATTTTTAGAAGCATATACTCTTCCAAGAGTGAATCAGGAAGAAACAGAAAACCTGAATAATGGACCAATTAAAAGAAAGGAAATTGAAACAGTAATAAAAAGTCTCCCAAAAGAACAAAAGCCCAGGACTGGACAGTTTCAATAATGAGTTCTATCAAACTTTCAAAGATGAAGTAACATATCTTTCTCAGATTCTTCCAAAAATTTAAGAGGGAATGCTTCCAAACACATTTTATGAAACCAGTATTACCCTGCTATTAAAAGAAGACAAGGACATAACAAAAAAGAAAACTATAGACCAATATGCCTAATGAATACAGATGCAAAATCCTCAGCAAAATTTTAGGAAATCAAAATCAACAATATACTAAAAGGATCGTGTATCAGAAACAAGTGGGATTTATTCCAGGGATGCAAAGATGGTTCCAAATCCACAAATCAATCAATGTCATTCACCACATCAGCAAAAGGAAAGGGAAAAAAATCATGTGATCATTATTAATAGATGCAAAGAAAGCATTTGACAACATCCATTCATGATTCAAAACTCTCCAAAAAATGGGGATAAATGGAACATACCTCAACGTAATAAAGGCAATATGTGACAAAATCACAGCAACATCATACTCAATGGTGAAATGCTTTTCCTCTAAGATCAGGTACAAGACAAGAGGTGCACTTTCACCACTACTATTCAACATAGCGTTGGAAGTTTTAACTAGAGCAATTAGGCAAGAGAAAGACGTCATGACGAGTACAAATTGGGAAATAAGTAAAATTATCACTATTTGCAGATAACATAATAATATATGTAGAAAACCCTAAGAGCTACACTAAAACAACTATTAGAAACAATCAGTACAGTGAAGTGGGAGGCTACAAAATCAATTTACAAAAATCTGTTGTGTTCCTATATTCAACAATGAACTAGAAGAGAAGGAAACCATATCAAAACAAACACCAAGGTATAAATTCAACAATAAGGTGAAAGGCCTGTACAACAAAATTATAAGACATTGTTAAAAGAAATAGAAAATACAAGGAAATGAATAGATACTCCTTTTTCATGGGTTTGGGTTGGAAGAGTTAACATGGTTAAAATGGCCCTCTTATTCAAACAACATATAAATTCAATACAATCTCTATCCAAGTTGCAACAGCATTCTTCAAGGAAGTAAAACAAACATCACAATTTATATTGAATTACAAAATACCCCAAATTACCAAAGCAATTCTAACAAATTAGATTGGAGGTATCACACTCTCAAACTTCAAACTATACTATAATGCAATAGTAATCAAAACAATATGGTATTGGCCTATATAGAGACTCACACACCAATGGAATAGAATTGAGAAGCCAGAACTAAATGTGATCTCATATGGGCAGTTAATTTATGACAAAGGTGCCAAGATATACAATGGAAAAAATAAAATCTCTTCAACAAATGGTGTTCAGAGAACTAGACAAGTCACACACAAAAGAATGAAACTAGATCCTTATCTCACACCATGCATAAAAAAAACCAAAATGTATTAAAGACTTGGATGTAAGACCTGAAACCGTAAAATATACGGAAGAAAACACAAGCACAACACTCCATGACATTGACTTTGGTGATGTCTTTAAGGACTTGTCTACAACAGCAAGGGAAATAAAAATAAACAAAAATGAATAAATGGGACTACATCAAACTAAGAAGCTTCTGCATAGGGAAAGAAGCTCATTAAAACAAAAAGACACTCTACCCAATTAGAGAAAATGTTTGCTGATTATACACCTAACAAGGGGTTAACATCCAAGATCTACAAAGAACTCATACAACTCATTAAAAAGAAGACGACTCTATCAAAAAATGGGTGTAAGACAAAATAGACACTTCTCCAAAGAAGCCATACAGATGGCCAAATGGCACATGAAAAAAATGCTTATCATCAGGGAAATACAAGCAAAAACCACAATGAGATGCCACCTCATACCCGTGAGAATGGTCCACATCAAAAAACCCAGAAGCAACCAGTATTGTTGAGGGCAGGGAGAAAAAGGGACACTTGAATACTGTTGGTAGGAATATCAACTGGTTGAGACCCAATGGAAAAAAAAATTATGAAGGTTTCTCAAAATGTTAAAAACAGATCTACCATAAGATCCAGCAATTCAATTCCACATTATCAACCTGAAGAATGCAAAACACTATTTCAAAGGATGCTATGCACTCCTATTCATTGCAGTGCTACTGACAATCAAGTTATGTTAACAACCTAAGTGCCCTATGACACATGAATAGATTAAGAAAAAGTGGTATAGATATGCAATGGAATACTACCTAGCTATAAAAAAGATTAAATTTTGCCATTTGCAACAACATGGATTGAACTTAAGGGAAACAAGTCAAGAAGAGAAAGAAAAATACCCAATAATTTCAGTCATGTGTGAAATATAAAGTAACAAGACAAAGGAACACACAACACTAAACCAAACAAACACTACAAATCTGATTGTAGAATTAAGGCTTCCAGAGAGGGAGGGTAGAAGGAAAGGAATAAAGGGGAGAGGGCACCCAATGGACTATGGTGAAGGATTATGGTGGTAAGTATGGTGTGGTAATATATATATCTGAAGAGGTATGAACCTATACCCCTAACTCATATACAGCATTATAAATCAATGTTATCTCAATTAAAGAAAATGCAATTAAAATAAATAAAATAGAAAGTATAGAAAAGAGATATATTAAAAATCTTTTCCAGGTTACGGACTTAAGTTTTCCACTCTATACTTAAGAAAAAATTGTAATGAATAGATTTTACTTCCATAATAAAAACATTAATTGGGGTAATTCTATTTTGAAAAAACAATTAAATATTATCCGAACTCAAATATATGTCCAGAATTTGTAAGTATGCAGCAAGAGTACAAATTCTAATCTGCTACTCTGCAGGAAAACTTAAAAATAATCAGCCTTTAATGGTGGAGAAACCGGCCTGTGCACCAAATTCCAGGTCACAGGGCAGCTTGCCAGGACGGCGAACTCATGGTACTTTTGCCCCCTGCTGGATAACTCTAGAAAGTGCAGGCGCTGGCCCAAGGAATTTCTCCAGGGATATGACCTGGGGAACGAGGAGTGTGACTCATAAACCCATCTTATTGCTCAAAAGAATTCTGGAAGATCTTGTTACTGGCAACCTAATCAATCAGTAATCAATGGCACTCCTTACTCCTTTAAAAATGCATACTGCATACTGTAAATGTCCTAGACTTTGTTCGAGGCATTTCATATGTGTAGATCATACAGATAGAACATACTGGAGTACATACTGACTTCCTCTCAGCCAGGGTATTAAACCAGCAGCTACCCACGCGGGTTCAACATGTGTACGGAGAAGTGTTATTTCTGATCCAGGACTGTCTATCGCAGCCGTGCACAGATGGATGTTGGTCCACAGCAATTGCAAGGTGTTCAGATTCTGTAAATCCAAGTGTCATAAAAACTTTAAAAATAAATGCAATCCTAGCAAAGTCAGGTGGATGAAAGCATTCTGGAAAGCAGCTGGTCAAGAGCTTACAGTGAATAATTCATTTGAATTTGAAAAATGTAAAAATTAACCTCTCAAATGCCAGTGAGAGCTATGGAATAAAACTACTGATGCAATGAAGAAAGTCAAAGAGATCAAACAGAAATGCTAAGCTAAATTTATAATGAACACGTTGAAGAAAAATAAAGAACAACACAGAGTTCAGGACAGCAAGAAGTCAAGCAAAGCATCCATCTGATCCAGGCCCCTCTTGCAGGTAAAGGAAAGCAGCTGGAAGAAGAAATGGTGCAGAACTTACAACAGGATGTGGACGTGGAAGATGTTTCTTTAAAAACCTCACTGTAACAGTTTTTATAAGTGCAATTCAAAACCTCCTTCAGAGACTTAAAATTTCTAAATTACTGATTTTTTTACATAGGTCACTCAAATGAAAGGTGATTAAAAATACATCTACGTTGCTATCTGAAAAACGTCAGATATTCAGGATGCTAGATGCATCTCACTGTTAAACCTTCTTGGATAAATATACTTATGAAAATTGTTTGAGATCACAAAAGTGAATTTTGAACAAAAATGGTCATGCCATTTGGATAATGGCACTATCAGCATTTATATAATAAATAACTAGTGATCAAAATTCATGGCTAGTGATATGCAAACAAAATTTTCTTGGGAGTAAAAACAAGAAGACAGATTTGTTTTTGTAACACTTCCCCTCCCCTCATTTTATACTATAAGTTGTATTGAATTACATTTTTGTTCTTTGGGTTGCTTTTTTGCACCTATCAATGTATCCTGGCAGGGTCACTAGGGTGAGGCAAGCAAGACCTGTTCCACCACAAGAACTTTGAGAAGTTCCCTGGGGTATATTTCTAGCTTGCTTACATTTTCTTCTAATAGTTTAATAGTTTGGTTTTTCTTCTATTCATATGACTGTCCATATTTTTAAGTCTATCTGAGCACATTTAGCTTTTGCTATGATCTTGACTCTGTTAAGTTCTTGAAATTTTCTGTTGGCAAAAATGTTTTCTAATATCCTCTTTGACCATGTTTCTTCAACATTCTGGTTGAACTAGGGTTTGGATTTTGTTTTGTTGTAGTCTCAGTTCCCAGATATGTGTTACAGGATAATAACATAAATTAGTTTGGCTTCCTCCTAAAGTGTCAAGACTAGGACTTTGGTGACAATAGTTTTTTGGGGAGGAAATACTGAGGAAGAAGGGAGAGTAATACAGGGAAGAAGGACATGACCCATTACAGATGTTTTATGGAGCTGGTTTTCATTGGGGACATTACTCAAGTTCCCTGGAGACCTTTGAAGGATCTCTTCTTGGATATAGAAACCACCTAGAATAATCACTGAAATATGTTGCCCCTAAGAGAAACACATACACACACACACACACCACATTTTCCTGCTGCGCCTGCAAATACACTGAGCGAGCTCCCAAGCTAGAAGAAAAGCCTGAGTACTTGCATGCACAGGAAGTGTTCACTGCAGCCCTGTAGATTTGCGTGTCTTTGTCTGCTGACTGTGCTCTGACCTGCTTCTGCTCCTTGCTGTTCCTGTATTGACTGCACCTGCCCTCTCCCTCCCATTGCAGAAAGGCCCACTGAAAACCCTCCCTGCGAAGGACCTTGTGTGCTCCCTGTTTACTTCCTTGTGTCTTCCTCATCCCAACTCCTCCCAACACTTCTCTGGCTGCTGACCTCTGGAAATTTGGCACTTCCCTACTACCTAGGAGATGTGTCCCTTTCATTTCTCTCTGGCTTCCCATTTTCCTTCCTCCCCACCCCCCTTTAGGTTGCAAGCTTCCTGATTCCAAATGCATCAATGAACCCCACTGAGATCATTTCTGCTCTCACAGAAAGTATTCACCCTCTTCTTCAGATAATAAGTATCCCCAGAAGGACACCCATCGCTGCTAGAGTACTTACTTAGTGAGTAGCAGACAGTGTGTGAAATGTGACTAGTCCAACACCTTATTTTATCTTCACAACAGCCTTATGAAGTAATACTATCCTCACGTCATGTTCACTGTGAGGAAACAGGTTTGGAGAAGATAATTTATCTAGCTGGACCTCAAACGTGTTTGTATGACCTTAAGAGTTGCTTTTGACCCCTCCAGTTAACTTAGCCACTACAGCCCACCGGCCCTGGGAAAGGGACTTCACTTCTTGTGCCTGGTTTTTGACCTTTCAAATAGAACAGTCTTTATGGTTCCTTTTTCCTTCCTCACAAGAGTATTGAAAAGTATGAAACAAGATTTGCGCGCACACACACACATACGCACAGAGACTATTGTTGCTCTTTGTTTGTTTTTTTTTTTTTCTTGGTTCATGGTATTACACCACGTGGGACATTTTTCCCAAGGGCCAACCCTAGCTTTCAGGTACCTGGCATTCTGTAGTTAGAACTTAACTTGATCTTACCTCTGTTACATGGGAGACAATACACAGTAATCCTTCTTGGTCATTTCTGCCTTAGCATGAATGAATTTATGACTTTTCCTGAGATCTAGAAGAGAAAGGAAAGAAGCACAAATGCGCTAAGCTTGGATTAAAAGTAAGCCACACCAGGTCATCATCCCAGAACAATTCTTGCACATGTGTACCAGGATCTCTATACAAGAATGTTCTTTGCCGCATTGTTCATAACTGGAAACAACCCTATCTGTCCAGAAAAGAAAAACACAGTGTAGTGTAGTCATGCAGTGGAAGATGATATAGCAGTGAAAACGAACGGCTCCCCACTACTGCTACAGACTTACTTGGATCTCACAAGTATAATTTTGATGGAAAAAATGTTGACACAGAAATGTGTTCAATAGGAATCCATATGAGAAAGTTCAAATGCAGATAATAAAGTGATAAAACAAAGAGTGAGAAGGAAATTAATATCATAGAAGTTGGGATAACATTAAGTCTAATGGGAAGGAGGGGTCTGATCACACAGGAGACTGCTTGCATGCTGATAGTTACTGTTTCTTGACTTGAGTATTGGTTAACACAGAGGGTTGCTTAACAATGATTTGTTAAACTATTCAAATACAGTCTATGTATAATATGTTTTATCTCACTCTTTAGAAAAATAAAAAGGGGGCCTCCCTGGTGGCACAGGGGTTAAAGACAGTGCAATCAAGCTATGCCAGCCACCTCAGTATGAGTTCAAGTTTGATCCCTGGCCGGCCAGGGAGCAACCCACATGGTGCAGCAGACCTCTCCTGTCTTGCCCGCTGCTCCCCTCAGCAGTGTATTTCAGTAGATCCGCCTGTTCTGCATCCCGCTCTGTCTCCGGTGAATCCTCTCACCCCCTGCAACTGTTGCCTATACCCCAGCATCTGATACTACCCAGTTTTTTTTTTTTTAATTTGCTTCTTTTGGAAGATGTATAAAGGTATCTCATTATCATTTTTTATTATCGTTTTAAGTTTCAGTATTACAGTAATAAAGTCAAGCATGTTAAAAATATGTTTCTTTTGTGAAACTCCTAGTCAAGTCTTTTGCCCTTTTTTTTTTTTTTTAAATTGGCTGTCTGACTTTTCCTGGTTTATTGGCGTGTATGTACAGGATATTAGGGCTTTGCTAGTTGAAAATTCCTGTCCCCTTCCATGGCTTCTTTTTCTAGGCAGGAGGGTGGAGGCAGCAAGGGTTTGCCACCTGTGAATTCCTTTGACTGCTTCTTGGCTACCTCATGGGATTTGCTCAGACTTCTGAGGTAATGGGGGCGCTTTCTGACATAACATGGAGTTCCTGGCACCTCAACCAGCGCGTGAGCTCCCCTCCAGAGGCAAGCTGCCCAAGAAGCAAGCAAGTCCCCGTGAAAACAGCAGTGTGTGTGCCCTGTTATGGCCTGTTTGTTACTTTCTTCCCACCTCCTTTCTTCCTTAGCAGAGAAAGTGGAGTTCTGGCGCTGTATCAACCACAGAAACTTTTACATCAGATATCAGTGCCAGAAAGGATGAAATGGGAAAGGGCTTAGAGGTTGGCCCATTCTGAAGCCCTTTATACCAGCCTGGATTTTATTGTCTGAACAGTAGTACTTGTTATCTCAGAGCTGTGAGCCTGACTGGGAAAGGGCAGACACAGATGTTCACAGACCCATGCTGGGGTCATGGGTCACAGAACCTGCATCAGCACTTGCAGCCAATTCCAAGAAGGTTACTCATGGGCTTGGAGGTCATTAGCCACCCTCCCTGCAAAACCCATCTGACTGGGGGACTGGCTTTCACTGGAAGTGGGTGCTACTTGAGCTGCCAATGTTCTATTATTCTAGGCTAATTTTCTCTCCATGGGAGGCTGACTCTCTGATGAGGAAGGTGTGGTGGGTCTTTAATTGATGGTCTGTTTAAATAATTAATTTGCACAGATGACAGGGACAAAACACTTTTGAAGTATAGTCAGTCTCTCCTCCCCCCTCAACCTTCCTCTTCTTAAGGACAGCCCTTGGTTTGCATGGCATGGAAACCCCACTATCTGTGGGCTTTGGAGAATGGAAGATTTTAGCAACTGCCTTATGGGTGGAACTTTGGGGCTAGAGCACTGGCTAGCTAAGGGATAATGTTACTCTTTCCTCAACTGACCTCCCTGAGAGCTATTTAGTAAAGACTTTGTAACTTTCAAGACTGTCTGGAGTCAGACTTGTGTTTCTGGTGACCAGGCTCCATGCCAAGGTCAGCCTGACGGAAGGAAATGGGCCTTCTCTGTATCTGGGTCAGACCATGAACTTGTCTGTATCCGTACCAGCAGCATCCTATCCTATGTTTTACTGGTGTGGTTGCACTATGCAAAAATGATTGAAAACCTAGAGCCCTTGGGTCCCCCTGAACTTCTCCTCAGACACAAGTAGAAGCTTGCTGTGGCTCTGAAAGCTGCTGGTGCCCACACGGAACCAATGATGGACCTTGTCAGTATCCACATCCTCTGTGTACATGGAGGTGGTTTTTGAAAACTTAGGGCAGATCTTTACATTGAACCTGATTTGCTCAGACAATTGTTCCACCCAGTGAGCTTTGTTTTAGGTTGAGTTAGATTTGAGTGCAATAAATTTGTTTGGGAAACACCAGTGGGAGTTCAGGGAATATGGGCCCAGCCGCTGCCTCACACCTACCAGGTAAGTCTGCAGATGAGCGGTGACATAAGCAAGCACAGAGGTACTGAGAGCCCCAACCACCTCCAGAGCATCAGCAGCTGTGACTTTACCTCTGCCTTCCACCGCAACCTAATACCCATTATACAGGGGAGAGGCTTCTGGAAATGTAGTTGCAGCCTAGCTCTGCCGACACAATACAAAATTCTCCACCTTTCTGATGAATGTACAGATAATAGCAAAGTCTGACTTGCAGAACTGCGCTTTCTTTGCTTTCCATATCAATTGAGTTTCTGCCTTTGAGCCCCTTTGCAACAGATATGCAAAATATTTAACTTTTTTCCTGGTATTTCCCACTTTGGGATCCAGTGAAGATTCTGCCACTTCACTCAGTTCCAAGAGGGAAGTGTCGTGTCACTGCGTCATCGCGAGAGGTCACCACTGACACACTCCTCCCTTTCCCAGGAGTCCCTTCAGCACTGGCAACCCCTTTGTTTCCATACCCTGCTTGGGACATGTGCCCCAGTTCCTTTCATCTTGGGGGTTTTGCCACCATTCTGGGGTTCTCCAGTTCTGAAGGGAATCTGTCCCCTGCAACTTGCTTAAAGATGCTCGACCATAAAACTTTTGAGCCCTTTCCTTCTCTTTTGCTTCTACTTCTGCCACAAATCTTCTACAAGCTACTGAGGTTTTTCAACAAGACTGCCTCTACCATTTATTTACCTGCTCTGAGGCAATAAGGCATAAATCTTCCTGCTTGATGGAAAAAGAAGATACAGGGAGTTAAAAAAAATTAATTAAAAAAAAATTTCTCCAAGCTGCTGGGGCTGCAGTGGCTCTTCCTTTTTGTCTGCACCAGGGTACTAAATAGTAGCGGCAGCCTGAGCTAGGAGCCAACATCTCTCTCAGCTGTCACCACCCTCTCTGCCCTACACCCTAGTCAGGATGGGAGAGGGGCACACCACTAAGGGCTGAGAAACTCTGACATTATTGCCAGCAGCAGTTTCCCATGATTCTTCGGGCCAGGCAAGCCTTCTTGCCACCATGACCTTGACAAGAAAACTACTAGTCCCTTTGGTGTAGGGCCCCCCATCCAAGAAAATACAACCACTCAGTCACAAACTAAAGGCTTGACAGAAGCAATTAAATAAAACATTGCAGATGATAAATGACAGAAACACAGAAGGGAAAACCCATCTCATCTCCTAATATATCTCAGTGGTTAACTGGGTACCCAACCCACACACATTTGTCCCTGGGAACCACCATAATAGTTGGATTGAAGAAAAGTCTACACAGACCTTAGTATCTAAACTAATGTTACAGAATTAAAGTCAGCCCAGGGAGGCCTCTAAGAAAAAAAGCAGCAAGTGTCCCAGTGATGCTCACATGCCTTGAGCTTGAACTTCTGCAATTCTTCACAGTAAGGGGTGATGCATTGTGTGCTCATACATATGTAATATGTGGCGGGTACGTAGGCATCTAAGATGGGACTCAGCAACAGTTACCTGCACCATAGAGCCTACAGAACAAAGTTGGGAGACAACAGAACTCATTTATTGAGGCCTTCTGTCACCAAAAGAGCTTTTCAATGAGAGTTTCCATGGGTTGAGGCTTAAAACATAAAATTTTTAATACTTTTCTCAGAAAAATAAAGTTTCCAACACATAAAAATGTTTACTTCTTTATTCATAGGTTCATCCATCCATATTTTTTTTATATGCCTGTCATTTAGCTGTTTCTCAGGATGATTTTCAACAGTCTGCTGTTTATCCAGCCTTTCCCAACTAGTTTCTGAAAATAGTGGCTTAATTGAATGTTCTCCCTGAGAGTCATTTCATACTGTTGCCAAGGATTTAGCTGCACATTGTGTTTTTGACTAGTTGCACTGACACCCCTTTGATTTTATTTTCATTCCTGATCTTTTTATATGTACCCTTTCCTTAAGCACATGTTCCAGCTCCTGTAGGCCCAGCACATCTACTCACTGGTGTTGGACTGTCAGGCAGTATTATTGCAGGGCTGTTTCAGTGATTTGGTGTTTGGGTTGAAGAAAAGATGAAATCAACTAAAGGAAGTACATTTATAACAATGTTGATTAATGCTATCAAAGGGAAGGATTATGGGGGCTGTGAATGGCTAATTGACCTGAGCCCTTGTGTGCTTTGCTAGGTGTGTGTACACCAGCGAGCATCTCATGGTTCCAGTGACTTCCCCGGGTGAATAATTACAGGCAGCATTCTGAAGAAGACACTTAAGTGATAATTTAAATGCAGTCTCCTATATAATCTCTATATCATTCATGAAACTACCTCTTGCTACGATAAATACTAAAGCAAGGTATTGATTGCATCACTGTTGAGTCTGGTTCTGATGAATGTATGTGCTGAAGTGGACTGGCACCTCTTAAACCACAGGCTCTTACCCACTCTTTTTCAGTGGCCACAATGCTAGTTGGAATGGCTGGGGCCTGGGGCCAGGTATTAGGAAATCCTCTCTGAGTATCAGAGGGCTGATGAGAAGATCCTCATAGGAGTGATGGAGCCACTGTGGGAGAAACAAGAACTCATTTAAGAGAAATATTTGAGGCTATATCATCATGATCACCATCTCTTAGCTTCTCACAATTGAATGTGGAAATAGTAAGGAAAAAGGGAAATGCAAAGAACAGCCTTTCAGGTTGTTCTTATAGCACATGCCTTTCTCTCAAGGTATCTCCTCTAAGCAATAATTTAGCCAAACTCCTGTTTTAAGATTCTTGTGAAATGACGAGATCACAAGTGAGGGTGTTATTACTGCAATAATGTATGCTTCGTTTTTCCATTACTGCAAGAGAAAACTCACTGGGGAGAGAAATTCAACACTCAATTTAACAATAGCACTGCATACTAATTCATGTTGAAATGTAAAACCAAGCCATTTAAAAAAACATCCAGATAAAAATGAAATGGACCATGATAATGGCATGGTCTTTCAATCATGGGTCTCATGTTATGAAGATTACAAAAGCTTTCCTAAATGTTAATTAAGGTTCTCAATACCTCTGGTGATAGAACAGTAGTCACGTCATAGATATCAAAATTAAAACAGAGTCTCTGTGATTGGCCTGGGGGTAAATGAGAAAGCACAAAAAGGATGCAGATACTGAATCCCTGGCTTCAGTGCCATCCTCAGCAGCTTATCGGCTGCTTCAAACAATGATCACAGAGCTTGGAGGTTTGAGTGAGATACTGCGGACGATTTCTATTGAGGAGAGTCCCCAGACCTTCTCTAACTCAATATATGCTGCACTCTTTATATATATATATATATATGATTGTGAATAAGACATAACCCCATATTCAAGAAACTCAAGTCAATTAGTGAGAGAAAACTTGTAAACAATGGTTAAATGAGAACAATATACTTATACAGTGTTGACCACAAATGAAAAGCTATCAGTTATTTCATCAACAGAATGAGTTTATTCAGAAACAACAACAAAAAGGCAATTTGGAAAGCTCAGGCTCGTGGTGAGACGCACAGCCACTTCCCCAGAACAAAAGCCAGCACTCCCTTATTTAGCTTTTGGAGGCGGCTGTTGCTGGGCAGAGAGGCACCTCCTCCCATCTGCTGGGGCAGCAAGCTGCATACGTCCTGTTGGAGCTGCACAGCCCCAAGCTGCCGGTGCGGGCGTGGGAATTCTCCTCTAGCCTCCCTACCTCATTTTACTTTTTTTTTTTTTTTTAATAGAGGCATGTTTTTATTTATTTATTTATTTTATTTGTTTGTTTGTTTTTTGTTTTTACATGCACTGGGTACAGTCAGAAGCGCGGGAGGGTGAGAGAATCCACCAGAGCCAGAGCGGGGAGCAGAGCAGGCAGAAGGACCGAAGTACACTGCTGAGGGGAGCAGCGGGCGGCAGGAGAGGTCTGCGCGCCATGTGGGACCCTCCTTTGGTGGCCGGGGAGCAGCCGGGGATCGAACCGGCGCCGCAGAGGCAGCGGGCAGCTTCGCAACCCAGCGCTCAACCGCTGCGCCACCGGGGAGGCCCTACCTCATTTTACTTTATTTTATTCTTTTCTCCTCTGATTTTATTATGTTTGTTCACACTTTAAAGGGGGTTTTGTATATTAATTTTAACACTAGTGAGGCAATAAATGCATTTTTCTGATAAAAGTAATGTTCCAATAAAAGTAGTGTCATTTTATCTCTTTAATGCAATTATCATTCACCATGCCACTGAAGGCCTGACAAAGATCACTAATAATTTCCCTATGAAATGATTTGTAGGGGAGGAAAAGTCATTTTCACATCTACTCTTCTGAGTTCAAGCTCTGCAAGACCCCAATGTCAGTGCTATCCTGCTGTCTGGCCTCACCCATCCACCCAAGGGAAGACAGACCATCAAATGGGCCTAGCTCTCAGTCTACAGTTCCTCTAACTTCACCACTAAGAAGCAAGTGGCTCAATAGCTCTGCCAGGCTCAACACATGAAGCTTCCCCAGGCAGCTACAGATTTGAAACAGTTCAGTCTGCGGAATATTCAACATGATCCCCTGCTGTGTGCAGTTTCTTCTAGTATAAATCCCTCAGACCCTAGAAAGTTTGTTTCTTTTTGTAGTAGAATGAATCTTTGGAAGGTTTTGCAAACCATTTTTCATGAACCAGTGAATATTCAAAGAAGTAAATTTCCATGACACAAACTTCAGAGACATCTTTGCCAGCTCATCTCCAGTTGCAAGGAAAACCAAGGAGAAAATAAACAAATGGGACTATATCAAACTGAAAAGCTTCTGGACAGCAAAAGAGACAGTGACCAAACCGAAGAGATGCCCTACTGAAATGGGAGAAAATATTTGCACGCCATACATTTGCATATTAATGTATATTAATACATTAAGACAAGGGACTGATATCAAAGATCTACAAAGAGCTCATACAACTCAACAGAAACAAAACAAATAACCCAATTAAAAAGTGGGCAGAACGCGGCCTCTGCGGCGCCGGTTCGATCCCCGGCTGCTCCCCGGCCACCGGAGGAGGGTCCCACATGGCGTGCAGACCTCTCCTGCCGCCCGCTGCTCCCCTCAGCAGTGTACTTCGGTCCTTCTGCCTGTTCTGTTCCCCGCTCCGGCTCTGGTGAATTCTCTCACCCTCCCACGCTTCTGACTGTACCCAGTGCATGTATAAACAAACAAACAAACAAATAAATGAAACATGCCTCTACTAAAAAAACAAACAAACAAACAAAAAAAAGTGGGCAGAAGAACTAAATAGGCACTTCTCCAAAGAAGACATGCAGATGACCAACAGGCACATGAAAATGTTCACCATCACTTATTGTTAGGGAAATGCAATCAAAACAACAAAGAGATGCCAACTCACTTCGGTGGCCCATATTAAAAAAAACCTGCAAACAGCAAATACTGGCAAGGATGTGGACAAAAAGAAATGCTCTTACACCATCACTGGGAACGTAGACTGGTCCAGCTCCTGTGGAAAAAAATGTGGTGACTCCTCAAAAGACTACAAATGGATCTACCATATGACCCAGTAATTCTACTCCCAGGTGTCTACCCAAAGAACCCAAATTTGAAAGGAAACCTGCACTCCTATATTTATAGCAGCACTATTTTTTTTAAAGATTTATTTATTTATTTATACGAGAACCGGGGTACAGGCCAGATGGCATGGGAGTGTGAGAGGATTCACCAGAGACAGAGTGGGGAACAGAACAGGCAGACTGTCGAAATACACTGCTGAGGGGAGCAGCAGGCGCGGCAGGAGAGGTCTGCTGCGCCATGTGTGACCCTCACCTGCCGGCGGGATCGAACCGGTGCTGCAGAGGCTTTAGCAGCACTATTTTTTTTAAGTTTTTTTTTTTTTTTATTTATACCAGAATCGGGGTACAGGCCAGATGCGTGGGAGGGTGAGAGGATTCACCAGAGAGAGAGCGTGGGGAACATGAACAGGCAAACTGACTGAAATACACTGCTGAGGGAAGCAGTGGGCAAGACAGGAGAGGTCTGTCGTGCCATGTGGGTATCTCCACAGCCAGTGGGGATCGAACCGGCATGGCCGAGGCTGTGGACAGCTTCATAGCACTGTGCTCAACCGCATGCGCCACCAGGGAGACCCCATACAGCACTATTTACAAAGCTAAGATATGGAAACAGCCTAAATGCTCCAGAATGGATGAGCAGATCAAGAAGATGTGGCAAATACATACAATGGAATACTACTCAGCCATCAAAAAAGATAAACTCAGGCCACTAGGACATGGATGGAAATGGAAGAGATTAAGTGAAGTGAGCCAGAAAGAGAAAGATAAATACTGGATTGTTTCACTTATAGGCAGAATATAGAAAAACCAAACAAAGGATCAGACAAAGACTAACTTGAAAACTGACCCTTGAAAACTGACCATAGATCTGAGGCATCTAGAAGGGGAGGGCTAGAGAAAGGGGAAGAAATGGGTGTGGGGCGGACAATGGAATATGGTGAAAGACAATGTACACTTTGGTCATGGGAAGACTCTGATGACCACACCTGAGAGGAGAAATCCTACATTGTGAAAAATAAATAAATAAAACCAGAATGTAAAATAATGGTACATCATTAAAAGTTAAAAAAAATTTTAAAAAGAGAACCAAATTTGGAGGTTGTGAAAAAGCTTATCCTTGGGCCTCCCTGGTGGCACAGGGGTTAAAGACACAGTGCTATCAGGCTATTGCCAGCCACTGCAGCACGAGTTCGATCCCCGGCCAGGGAGCTGACCCACATGGCACAGCCTGCTGCTCCCCTTAACAGTGTGTTTCAGTCAATCTGCCTGTTCTGCTTCCCACTCTGTCTCTCGTGAATCCTCTCACCCCCCTGCTCCTCTGACCTACACCCCAGTTCTTGTAAGAATAAAAAAAAAAAAAGGTTATCCTTAAAGCATGTGTTATACTCTATAAACTACTTTTGTCAATCCTTAACCTCTAGCTCTCTGATTTTCATGTAATTCAATTTCACAAGGGAATTGTTTTATGGAGGCCGTCAGTGGCATACAATAAACAACTTAGTATAAAAATTAAAAAAAAGATTAACAAGAGAAAAACAATCAGAAGTTTATCATCATAGATATACATGGGCATACAATATACATGGATGAGACTCAGATAGCATGAGTAACTCCCAAGGTTGCTTAGAAATTATAATTAATTACCATCTGAACAGGGAAAGAGAGTAGGGAAGATGTAGGCCTCTTATGGGATAGTGAATTTTTTTTTTTTCAGAAATTAATAATATAATTTTAAATGGAAATACAAATAACCTACCTACATTAGTTGAAGCAATCTTGAACATGAAAACAATTATAAAATTTACATTATCTGATTTTAAGAATTATTTTAAAACCAAGCTAATCAAGATGGGGTGGAATTTGCATATGGATAGACAATTAACACAATAGAGGCAAAATTAATTTACACATAAATGGTCAACCGATCTTAGACAATGATACAAAGGCAATTCAATGGGGAAAGGAAATTATTTTTCAGCAAATGGTCCATAGTAACTGTATAACCACATGGAATGAAATTAGCCTTAACCACATTCTGACAATATTCACAAAAATTATAAAGCAATCAAAATCTGAAAACAAAATCTAAAGCAATAAACTGAAAAAAAAAATGCAAGAAAAAAATACCTTAATTGTCTGGGGTATGTGAAAACATCTTGGCCATGAAACAAAAATCAACAAGCATAAAGAAAATTAAATTTAAAAACTGATTTCACCCAAATTATTATTTTTTTTTAAATAATAAATTTTATTTTTATATTCCCCATACAATTGCAGCCCCCACATTCTGACCCCAATCCCTCCCCTCCCGCTCCCGCCCCTCCCCAAAAGTGTCTCTGGTTCATAGTTTTTTGTTGATTTTGATTTTCACTTTCTTATAATTATTAATTTTCCTGGTCCCTTATTTAAGTTTTCTAGATTCCTGCTATGAGTGAGACCATCCGGTATTTTTCTTTTTCTTTTTGGCTTATTTCGCTGAGCATGATCCCTTCCAGCGCCATCCATGTTGCTGCAAATTGCATGTGTTTATCTTTTTTGAATGCTGAGTAATATTCCATGGTATATATGTACCACATCTTCTTGATCCAGTCATCTATTTTTGGGCATTTGGGTTGTTTCCAAAGCTTAGCTATTGTAAACAGTGCTGCTATAAACATAGGGGTGCAGGTGTTCTTTGGAATTGATGTTTCTGTGTCCTTTGGGTAAATACCTAGGAGTGGAATTGCTGGATCATATGGAAGCTCTATGTTTAGTAGGTCCAGAAATCTCCACACAGCTCTCCATAGTGGTTGGACCAGTTTGCACTCCCACCAACAGTGCAGAAGAGTTCCTTTTTCTCCACACCCTCGCCAACATTTGTTGTTGCTAGTTTTTTTAATATGTGCCATTCTCACTGGTGTAAGATGGTATCTCATGGTAGTTTTGATTTGCATTTCCCTGATGACAAGTGATGTTGAACATTTTTTCATATGCCTGTTGGCCATTTGCAATCGCGCGGGTGAGGACCCACAGTCAGGCAACCCGTTTTGTACCGGGGCTGCCCTGTAACAAAATCAATATACCAAAGCAGCGTATTTTGGTGTGGCAAGACTTGAACTTCACTATTCCTATTTCAGGTGGCATATTCTGCTACTCTTCTGATCCAGAACTATCAAATCAGGTCTTCTGTGGCTCTTCTGCAGCCTTAGGCACTGATGGCTTTGCCCTTGTTTTTGAACTCTCTTGCCTTGACCTTCACCACATTCTGCTACCTTGGATTTCCTTCCACTCAAATGGCCATTGTCATTCTTTGTGGAATCTTCTAGTCTACTCAGGGCTCTGACTTGGTCTTTCTTCCTATATTTCTCTTTATTCCTCTTGAGGAACCTGTGCCACAAGTCCTAGCTTGTGTTTCTCCAATTAAGTTTTCTATCTTGAACTTGAGATGGACGCATGAATACTGAGCCTGCTGGTTAGCTCCACTTCAATCTTTCATCAAGTCCCATTGATTCCAACTCCTAAACATCCTACAAGCTGTATTCTTGTTTCTATTTCTGCTACCTTTACCTTGGTTTAGGTCACCATTATCTTTTGCTTAGACCCTCTGCCTCTAGTCCAACCCATTTAAAATCTATTCCTTAAATTCCAGCCAGAAGATCCCTTGAAATGCAAATTAGATCCGATTCAAATCTTTAAAACAGAACAACCAATTTTTACTAGTTTCTCCATTGTTCTTAGGATACAGTTGAAATTTTTGAACATAGTTAACAAGGCTCCATGTGAGCAGCTGGTCCCTTTCTACTCTCTTGTCTCATCATTTTCCTGTCTTCTTTAAACTCTCTATCTCAGTCATATAAAATTTCTTTCCGTTATCTGAACATGCTTTGCTCTCCGAACTTATGTACATCAGTTTATTATAAAGTATAGAAAGGAATAGCCAGGTAAAGAGGGTTGTAGAATGAGGTCTGGAAAAGTCCCGAGTGTAGGACCTTCTGTCCCTGTGGCCTTTAAAAAAAAAAAAAAAGTGTGACACCCTCCTGCCACCTAGGTATATTCAACGACAAGGAAGCTATTTGAAACTCTTCATTTAGAATTTTTGCAATTCCATCATATAGGCATAATTGATTAAATCACGGTCACTGAAGATAGTTCAGTTTCCAGCCCCACTCTGTTACTGGAGCTTGGGAGTCAAGACTTTAATATATAATGTTCCCACAATTCTAGGTTGATTTTCATTCACATCTGATTCTGCACCTGTACCCCTGACCTAATTTGACCTAAGATTTTGCTTCTTCTAGAAGTTCTTTCCAGACTTCCCTAATCAGGATAGATTTTCCTTTTGTAAACTTCCATAATATCTGGTATTTTCCTATCACAGCCCTGACAGCTCAGTATTGTAACTGCCTCATTACTTGCCCTGGTCCCTTCTACATTAAGCTTGGTGAAGTTGGGGGGAAGGGAGGGGAGGGTCTGTGCAGATCTTGCTCACCATTGCATATAATGCCTGCGTATAATGGGCAATAAATGATTATTTACTCAAGGGAGGAATGAATGCAACCTTTCTTGTCAATCTCACACCTTTTGGTACTTATCATATACCATCTTCCCATATACTGTCTTCTGAAGGACTATATCATCCAAGGATCAGGGGCTGTAACCCACATCTCTATGATATACCTCTTAGTATCTACTATGATGTTCAGCACATGGTAATCACCTATTCATGTGTTTACTAATTTGACAAGGACATATTGTTTACTCACAATGTCAAAGGCAAGTTGTGGAGTTTGGAGAAAAGCATTTGGAGAGGAGTAGTGGGAAATGCCCTGATTTTAACTCCCTACCTACCTCAATTTTTCATCTCATAAGTGTAGATGTGTGGCCTTAATCACAGAGAAAACCTTGATATATTACCTATATGGTAAAGAACACTTTTTGTATTTTCAGTTGCTAAGGGAGCAAGGAATCAGTTTTTAGAATAGATTTTTAGAAAAGTGTCTAACATGAAAAAGCAAAAAGAAGTGAGTGAAAGAAAAAATAGGACTAAGTAGTCCCAAAGGGGCCAGCATCTGTAGCCACAGAACAACAATCTTATGTATTGTGTAATGTGTGTGGTTTGGCAGAAATGAGATGAAAGAACACTCTTCCCCTCATGTTAAAAGATAATTATTTTAAAAAGAGAAATCATGACTTCCAAACACAAAATTAACACATGTCCAAGATTTTATTTAACTCATTAATTAATAGGGAACCAGAAAGATATTATAGTTGATTCAAAAGATAACCCATATTGTCAGCAATGCTGAAATTAATTTTCTTCATAGACAGGACTTTTTTATAGCCAACCCACTCATTTTCTTTGAAATGTAACTCTCATGTCCTCCTTAAAATGACATATCTGGTAGTTAAACTTTTTTTATTTTCTCTTTTATTTTTGTGTAGAATAACTGGAATGTAGACCACAAGTGCAAGTGGGGTTGGGAGGTGAGAGGACTCATCAGAGACAGAGTGGGGAGCGAAACAGGCGGATCTACTGAAATACACTGCTAAGGGGAACAGTGGGAGAGATAAAAGCGGTCCGCTGTGCCATATGTGGTTTAGCTCCCCAGCCGGGAATCGAACTCAGGCTGCAGCAGTGAACTGGCTGGCCTACACTCCAGTTCTTGTAAGCATAAATAAATAAAAATGAATGTTATTCATTATTATAAAAGTCCTAGTCATATATTCACAGAAACTGTATATGAGGTGATAAAACAGATGGCAATATTTTGAAGAATTTGGATAAAAAGTTCTAGCATAGGTAGCTTTATTCACCTCTATTTCATAAATGGTAGCTTAATTTACTGCTATGGGTTTTCTATCTCTTTACAATGAGGGAGTTAGATCAGGGTTCCTTGAATTCTTTTTAGCCCATGCCTCTTTTCATACCAAAATCTCAAATACTTCTCTAAAATTATTTGGAATTTAAAAATAAACTAAACAGACTTCTAGTTATGGCCAAGTGAGGAGCATGCCAAATCCACTCCCACAAAAACTGCCTATAAAGATGGGTAAAATGAACACAAACAACCACTTTGTGTCCTGGAAATTGACCAAAGGTATACAACAATCTGAGAAGCATTTATATTTGAAGAGCTGTTCAATTTGGATAAGGACAGCAGAAATCTTATCTGTTCTAGTCTGGCACTACTCTTATTCTCTACCACTGGCCCAGTATGTGGAGGCAGTGTGTGGAGGTGCTGCTAGGATCGAGCGTATCATGAGGGCTGGCAGCTTTTCTGCTGTGGTTGAAGGCAGACACTTTATCTGGAACAGTAGGCAATGCTTATGCCCAGATGCACTGTCAGTAGAAGTGACATCTCTAATGCAGATGAGCAGGAGGAGGCTGAAGTTGCATTTGTAGCTGGGGAAGCATGTTCTTGTCTGTGGCTGCATGCATGCACAGTAGAGGCCAATAGGGTCCATGCTGTTCACATTGGTCTGATTGACTCTGAGGCTGCACACATGTGCACAGAAGACTCAAAAATGCTCTGTAGAAAAGGAAACCTGGAGTACTTGAAAACAGTTTGAATTGTCGATGTGTTCTCCTAAACTTATATAGACCTATCAACAGAGAGAGAAAACTTACTGGTTTAAGGTGTTTGTGTACCTGTCTGTCCAACCATTGACCAGTTAGTCCTGAGACATGGAAGTGTGATCTCTAGGAAACCAGGCTTAAAAATTAAAATTTAGAGGGCCTCCCCGGTGGCGCAGCGGTTGAGAGCTGGGTTGCAAAGCTGTCTGCAGCCTCTGCAGCGCTGGTTCGATCCCCGGCTGCTCCCTGGCCACCGGAGGAGGGTCCCACATAGCGCGCAGACCTCTCCTGCCGCCCGCTGCTCCCCTCAGCAGTGTCTTCGGTCCTTCTGCCTGTTCTGCTCCCCGCTCTGGCTCTGGTGAATTCTCTCACCCTCCCGCGCTTCTGACTGTACCCAGTGCTTGTATAAATAAATAAATAAATCTTAAAAAAAAAAAAAGAGCAGAAAAAAGAACCTTCAAGGAGGAAAATTTCAAAATTCATATTTCTTTCAATATATTATCTAAAATGTAAAGTTTTAAGCAGAAAATTATGGGACTGCAAAGAAATAGGAAAGTGTAACCAATACTTGGGGGTTTGGGCAGGTGAGAACAAAAAGCAGTTAAAGAAATAGTCATTGTGTGTTCCCAGAGGTTAAATTTAGCAGGCACAGACTTTAATGAATATGTGCAAAGACTAAACAAAACTATGTACAAAGAATTAAAGGAAAGTATGACAACAGTTGATCAACAAATAGAGATTTCTCAGTAAGGATATAGGACATTAAAAAAAATAGAATTAGAGCCTCCCTTGCTGTGCAAGGTGTTAAGATGCAACCTATGAAGCTATCCGCAGCTGGAAGAAAAACAAAAATAATTCAATCTTTTTTTTTTTAAAGATTTATTTTATTTTACTTTATTTTTTTAAAAAAGATTTATTTATGCATACAAGAGCTGGGGTACAGGCCAGAAGTGCAGGGGGTGAGAGGATTCACCAGAGACAGAGTGGGGAACAGAACAGGCAGAGTGACTGAAATACATTGCTGAGGGGAGCAGCAGGTGAGGCAGGAGAGGTCTGCTTTGCCATGTGGGTTGCTCCCTGGCCAGCCAGGGATGGAACTTGTGCTGCAGAGGCTGTGGATTGCTTCATAAGTGTTGTGCTTAACACCTTGCGCCACCAGAGAGGCCCATAAAGATTTATTTATGCATAAAAGAACTGGGGTATAGGGCAGAGGTGCAGCGGGTGAGAGGATTCACCAGACACAGAGTGAGGAGCAGAACAGGCAAATTTATTGAAATACACTGGTGAGGGAGCAGCAGGCGAGCCAGGAGAGGTCTGCTGCACCACGTTGGTTAGCTTCCTGGCCTCTGAGATCAAATTCTTGCTGTAGTGGCTGGTAGTAGCTTGATAGCACTGTCTTTAATCCTTGAGCCACCAGGGAGGCCCCAATAATTCAATCTTTAAACAGAGAAAAAAAGATGGAAGAAAATGAAGAGGAATCCAGTAATCCATGGAACAGTATTATTAGCATACAATCACATATATAATGGGAGTTTCGGAGGACAACAAGGAGTTTAAAAAAAAATTCAAAGAATAACCAAAGCTTGTTAATTTGATGAAAAACATTAATCTACACATCCAAGATGCTTACTACAGGAAAACGATTTATCCCAGTAGCTTCTTTCCAATTTATGTTGGCAGGCACTGACATCATAAAGTAAGACAGTTCTTTCATGAATGAAAAGCCCATGTACTCTTGGTTGAATCCAATTTAAAAAGAAGCTCAAGCAGATTTCTTTTCTTCTTTACAAGGAAGAGTGAGGGTACACAAAGAGCACGGAATATAAATTGAATATATTGACATCTAATCTTTTTTTTTTTTTAATAGAGGCATTTTTTTAATTTATTTATTTGTTTGTTTGTTTTGTTTATACATGCACTGAGTACAGTCAGAAGCGCGGGAGGGTGAGAGAATTGACCAGAGCCAGAGCGGGGAGCAGAGCAGGCAGAAGGACCGAAGTAGACTGCTGAGGGGAGCAGCGGGTGGCAGGAGAGGTCTGCGCGCCATGTGGGATCCTCCTCCGGTGGCCGGGGAGAGCCTGGGATCCAACCAGTGCTGCAGAGGCTGCTGGCAGCTTCACAACCCAGCGCTCAACCGCTGCGCCACCGGGGAGGCCCTATTGACATCTAATCTTAATGTGATTGTTTTTATGTCGCTTGATGTTTTCTTTAAAAGATGATTTAGATCATTTCTACATCTAACACATATAGTCAACATTTAGTATAATATTTTGTAGTACAAGTTGAAGGTCTGTCTACTTGTACAAGACAGATAAAAGAGATGAGTTAATGAGGGAATCTGCAAAATAATATAATCCTAGTCTTTTCCTGAAGCTTTTCCAAAGAAGTAAAAAAAAAAATGTAGAGGTGAAACTACCAGGAGCTCCAACCTTTCCGACGATTCTTACCCTCTCGCTCACAGTTCCCCACCATCTTACAGCTACTGAATACCATGATTTGTGCTGGACTATTAGCTCTGACATTAAAAAATAAATAGCAATTCTTTCACGTGCTTGATTAATTCAGGACGGTCTCTCTTAGGGCTTGAAGTCCCTGGGGATCCAAAGCTATCCTAGGATTAAACCTTGCTCAACCCAGTTCAGCACAAGGGAGGCAATTAATAATTAATGAATTTGATGAATCAGCCCACACTGGGCTATTCATCTTTGACGTATTAGAAATTCTTTGCGAAAAAGACTCAACTCGGTTGTAAAGATGCGGGAAGGGGTCTCGGGCCAGCTGTCTGGAGAGACGTTTTCAACCCCAGCACTGCCTGCAACCCAGTTGACAGGTGGGTGGTCCTATCACAACAGCTCTCCGCCCAAGGCTCATCTATAAAAACACGAATAAACTTCCTTCGGGGACTGAAATTAGGGCTCAAGGTTGAATGATTTGCTCTTTGGGGGTAGGCAGTAATGACGGTGATAGGGCTCCAGTCCTTAAGGCACTTTGCCCAAACCAGCGACTGTCCTTTAAGGCTCCGCCCCTTCCCCGCCTCCCACGGAAATGTAGGGACCCCGGAAGCGCGCTAACTTCAAGAGGCCGCCTCTGGGGAGGGGGGAGGGTGGGGACGAGGAGCCGAGACTAGCCGCGCGCCTGCGCACTGCGGTCAGAGGGCCACCTTCGGCGGCGCGCCCCTCTCGGCCCCTCAAACAGCGCGAGATTTCCGCCCGAGCTCCGCGGCGGTGAGTGAAGCGCGTAAGGTCGCCTGCGCCCCGCAGCTGCGGCTGGGGCGCTGCTGGCTGCGTCCGGTGCTTCTGTGAGGGAGGATCTAGGAAACAGGGTGACCTCCAGACTTCCCCCCGGGGCTGCGGGCGTCGCTGGCGTCAGGATACTAGGACACTACGCTACTAGCTTGGGGCGCGCTCTGGGAGTGTCGGAGACAGGCCTCTGTTTTTGGGGGACAGATAGCGTAAACAGTCTCAGTTTGGGGTACAGCTGTGTTTAAGGTGCTCTTGGGACGTTTATTCAGCGCATTCATTGAGCGCCCGCCACGTGCAGGCATGAAGGGCGCCATAAAGCATTGAACAAAGGAGACATCAAATCCTATTCTCTGGGCGCTTAAAATCCGAGAAGTCAGTTTGAAATCTTGGACTGTAGACGTGGGTCGAATGTTTTCATGGGGGTGATTGGCAGCGGAGAAAAGGGAGACCCCTGCAGAAATCTCTATTCATAGACAAGGGCAGAGGAAGCAGGAGGGGGAGGGTAACTTGGAGATTTGCATGTAAGAGCAAGGCCGCGCTCATCAGCAGTTATTTGTGGCTGAGTAAATTGAACAAGATTTTAAGAGTTTTCTGGAAAGGTCTAAGGAAGTTCATGTTGTGGAAACTGTGTTGTGTTCTAATATCATTGCGACCTTGGATAAGTTACTCAACCTCTCTAACTCCTTTTCCTCATCCATAAAATGAAGACAATGACAGTACCAACCTCAGGGTTGTGGGTGGAGGGGTGAAAGGAGACAATCACTGTAAAGTCTTTATTCCACTTCTTGGCACTTACGAATGGTCAGGAAACAGACTAAGAAAGTATTTTTCCAAGATCCCATCTCATTAGAAGGAAGGCATGTTCTCTGCTCTTTCTAGTTCAGTGACCTTTCTAGGCTGACTTGCACCAGAGTGAATTTTTCAGTTGATCAGTGATCTGGTATTATTTTGGATTATTATTTAGTTCAAATCAGGAACCTATTTGATACCATCCCAGACAAATAGGTTTGTTTAATGTCAGTTAACAATAAAGTGCCCTCCCATAACTTGGGATACACCCCTCCCTCCAGATCTAGAACTTGATTAATCATAGTTTAAAGATTTATTTATTTATTTGTTTGTTTGTTTATTTATTTATTTATACACACAAGCACTGGGTACAGTCAGAAGCGCTGGAGGGTGAGAGAATTCACCAGAGCCAGAGCAGGACGGGCAGGAGAGGCCTGCCGGCCATGTGGGACCCTCGCGGGTGGCGCCACTGGGGAGACCCTATCATAGTTTAGATTTTAATTTTATTATTAAATTAAGTTCTTTATTTTAAATGTTGTTTGTTGTGTTACCCCAGTATTGTGATATTCCCACATTAGTTAATTGTAGTATTTATCACTTGAAAATTTTCTAATTTAGTACAGAGGTAGAGAATTTATTAGTAATGCACTTTTCATTGGATTAAAAGTATTTGGAAAAATCTACAGTGCATATTTTAAAAGAATAAAACATACATTGAAAGTAATTAGAGAAGAGGGCAAATATAAAACCTCATTTGAAAATACTCATTTGAAAATCTACTGTAGTGTTAATAACCACTTAAGGGCAATTAGCTTTGGACCCAGCATCAATTTGGAAAAATTTGCTTTTTAATCGTTATGTAATTTACACACAAGGAAATTCAATAGACAATCTCCTTTCAAAATTTTATTTTGCCTTACAAGACATTATGGGCCTCTTGATGTGATGAAATAGGGTACAGCTATACCTTTAAAGACTCTTTCCAGGGTCTCCCCTGGTGGTGCAGGCAGTTAAGCACTACACTGTGAAGCTGTCTGCAGCCTCTGCAGCGCTGGTTCCATCCCAGCCACCAGGGAGGGTCCCACATGGTGCAGCAGACCTCTCCTGTCTCACCCAGTGCTCCCTTCAGCAGTTTATTTCAGTCAGTCTGTCTCTGGTGAATCCTCTCACCCCCCCACACCTCTGTTCTATACCCCAGCTCTTATATGTATAAATAAATAAATCTTAAAAAAATGTAGTATGCAGACCGTGAATCCTCATTCTAAGGAACCAACTTTAGACATCTTTGAGACAAGGGATTTGAATGTGTACCAGGTATTAGATAATGTTAGGGAATGACCTGCATTATTAATTCTCTTAGGTGTAATAATGACATAGTGTTTAAAACAACCTGTTACCAAAAAATGTGTACAGTGTGTATATGGAGAAGCAAAAGAAAGCAAGGAAGTATATGACCATGAAGCAAACACTTAGTACCAGAGATCAGAGACTTAAAGATAAGGATTAAAGCATAAAAAAGATCAGAAAAATCCGAAAGCAGTCAAGGAAGGAGAAGTCACGCAACACCCTTCCTGCTTATTCTTCCAACATAACACAGCTGGACCTGCCTTTAGCACACCCTGATTAATTCCAATTTTATCACCTTTCCACTGAATCCAAACTGAACTTAGTGCATTCTGTGATGGGCTGTTTTTATGCAAATGTATCTTTGCATAACTGTGTAGTGACTAGAACTGAGAAATTGGGGCAGAAGTATCTAGTGACTGCAAGGATTTCCAAGGATCCAAGATTTGACTTAATACCTTGCACACATACAAAGAAGCCCATGCAGATAACTTCATGGTAGTACAAAGAGTAACTCTCCATAGTTCTTCGTTGTTGTCATATTTGGTCAGACCTTAAAGATTTATTTATTTATGCATACAAGAACTGGAGTACAGTCAGAGGTGCAGTGGTTGAGAGGATTCACCAGAGACAGAGTGGGGAGCAGAACAGGCAGATCAACTGAAATAGACTGCTGAGGGGAGCAGCAGATGAGTCAGGAGAGGTCTGCTGACCTCTGGGTCACCTACCCTGGCCCGCCTGGGATTGAAATCATGCTGCAGTGGCTGTGCACAGCTTTGTAGTGGTGTGCCTTAACCCCTTGCGCCACCAGGGAGGCCCCTTGGCCAGACCTTAAACCAATCTGAACATCCCTGGAATTCTCATGCACATTTCTAATCATAGTTATAACATTGAGGTGATAGATGCTAGATGATAATGGTGGCTAACTCTTACATGAGCAAGTTCTTCTGCCTTCTGTTAACCAACTTTCTCTGTGGTGACCAGTTCATTAAAAGAATTATTATTCCACTCTTCCATTTACTCTGTTATGAGTTGAGTATTAACCATAACCAAAAATAATACACTTATTTTTTGATGCTTTGAAAATGAAATTTTATATTTAAAAATGTGTTGCATCTTTTTATGAATCAGGATTACATTAAAATGAAATCTATCAGAGAGGCAAAATTGAGGGAATGATGGCTGAATGAATGAAATGATGTCTGGGATTATTTAAGAGGAATCTGGGAAATGCAGTCTTTTAACTGGGGAATATTGTTTCCAGAAGGAGAAAATGGATATTGAGGACAACTAGCCATTATTGTACAACCAGTGATATTTTAAACATATACATTACAAAAGTAAGGAAGTAAATTAGATGAATATTCATGCTCTTCATTCTATTTTACCAAATGCCACTAACACCAGATATGTAGTTCATAATTGGGAGAATTCTCCTCTTCTAGGAAAGGGTTTCTGTGGGGAAGTTGGACATCACTGGTTGGTTGGCTGTGTGTGTTAAAAACTCTTTTTGGAGGAGGTTGTGAGGAACTGGCAAAAGTGAGGATATGTGAGATCTGGAATGAAGTTTATTTATTTATTTATTTTAAAAAATTATTGATGCACACAAGATCTAGGGTACAGACCAGAGATGCAGGAGGGTGAGAGGAGTCACCAGAGACAGAGTGGGGAACAGAATAGGCAGACTGACTGAAATACACTGCTGAGGGGAGCAGCCAGCAAGACAAGAGAAGTCTGCTTTGCCATGTGACTTTCTCTCTGGCTGGCCGGGGATTGAACTTGTGGGGATTGAACTTGTGCTGCAGAGGCTGTGGATTGCTTTATAGTGTGGTGCTTAATCCCTTGTACCACCAGGGAGGCTCTGGAGTGAGGTTTATATTTCAGTCCCAACTCCTTTGTGATGTGATCTTAGGTACAAACTATACCTCAACTTCTCTGTAAAATGAGGAAAGTAATATACTTATTTATATGACTTTGTTTTAAGACTAATGGAATCTATGTGAAAGTTTGCTATACATTATCTTCATTTAATATTATGTTAAACAATATTTCAGAAATAACTCTTGATGATTATTTGGTATTTTTAGGGAGATATATATATATATATATATATATATATATGTCAGGTCTGTATGGGATACTCAGGTACTATACAGGATACAGAGAAACATGAAGGGATTCAAGGATCTTGCAAATCCAGAAACTAAGTAAGTGGAGTCATGTGCAAATTACCCAGTGATGCAAGACAAATCAAATGGATTTGTAGGTGGTTTTAAAATGTTTATATGTGCTGTGGTATGAATTATTTACATTTAGAAATGATGCTGAGAGCTAAATTTGTTGTAATATTATAAAAATAAATGATAAAATGTGAGGAAGGCTTTCATCATTTTGCTTTTTTCACTAGCTCAAATTGTAAACACAGATGAACTAGTGTTTACATATTTGGTCATTTTATATTACAGAGTTTCCTGTAATGTGAGGATTTAATGAAGCTTTTGACATATGATGTTGATGTATACTCAAAACCATTAAGAAATTTCCATTTTGATACAAAGAATTTTGGAAAATTTGATTATATGTCAGTTAAGCAGCTAGTGTTTTCATTTTGCCACTAGCTCTGGTGAGCTCTGTAATGTTTTCTTTTAATCAAGCTCCAGTAGGAGACTTAATTGTGATGGTATGAAGATGAATCTGGGCTAAGAACATTTCATGCAACTCAGTCTTAAATAAACTTGTTTCTATTGGCCAATATTTATTATTATCTAATAATTCTTGGTAGATTAAGTCTTCATATATTTACCTTAGACAAAATCTGATAGAAGACTAATCATTATGGGATCCTAAATGATTTTTCCTCTCCTTATTCAGAAACACAAATGTGCTTTTTTTTTTAAATTTTTATGGTTGAATATTTTAAAACTTTCTTGTGATATAATTTTTTTTCCATTTATAGGAGTTATTTTATACAGAAATCTTTGTGAGACCATTGTGCAAACAAGGTGATGATTGTACAGAGAGTGGTATTGAATTCCCGACCTGGTATGTACTTGTAATGAGTAAACACCTGTGGTCTTTGATAACTATTAATGCAAGTAAAAAAATAAAAACTAATAGGATGTCAGTGTGGTAAATTAAAGTAGGAAGATATTAACACTAATAGAGATACTAGAAAAAACTCTAATACTCAATTTTTCAAGTAATAACTTAGTAAGGTCATTTGTTGAAGAAAGAATATATAATCATAAAAAAAGAATAAATAATCATTACATTGTTTAAAAGGTTATGCTATCAATGTGTGTGACTTCGGTTTTTCTTTATAGTATGTATCATTGGTTCTTAAAATCTGCTTTCTGTTTATGTGAAAAGCACTGACCTATGTGTGTGCTGACCTCTTACCTGAATCATAGCAACTCAAATGTGGAAGTAACTTGAGAGGTTTGGGTCCCCTGATGCCTTGGATTTTGCTGCCTATCTAACTTGTGACCTGGGAAGTCTCTTAACTTTTCTGACCTCAATTTTTGTAAAGTGATTATATATATCTGAAGATTAAGATCTTTATATTGTATTCACACTTTAGAAGTTTGATGATTCAATAAATAGGAAACTTGCTGTGTTAAGAATATACTAAGAATATACTTTTAGTGATGGCATTCTATTTACAAATTTTTCTTTTCATACTTCTCCTTTGCGACTTCTAATCTTGAATACTTTCTTTTGTGTTAAAATTACATTCATTGGAGTTTCTGTTTTCTTATTTAAGTAAGGAAGGTAACTTTACCTGACTATTTACTTTGGCTGATGTGGTGTTTCTGCTAAATTGTAAATTTTATTTTTAAAAAGCTAGCAGTGATTTTTCACTTTTTGAAATCCTCTGATAATTTTAAAGCAGTGAGATGAACTTAACTATAATCATTTTTAAAATTTATTTAGTTTTTTAAAAAGATTTACTTTTATTTATTTATACATACAAGAACTGGGGTGTAGGCCAGATGTGGGGGTGGGGAGGGTGAGAGGATTCACCAGTGGGGAGACAGTGGGGAGCAGAACAGGCAAATTCACTGAAATATGCTGTTGAGGGGAGCAGTGGGCGAGGCAGAGTTCTGCTGTACCATGTGGGTCAGCTCCCTGGCTGGGGATCAAATTCATGCTTTAGTGGCTGGCATAGCTTGATAGCACTGAGACTTTAACCCCTGTGCCACCAGGGAGGCCCTTAACTGTAATGATTTTAAAAAAGAAAAATTTAAAGATGACAGCAATATCCCAAAGAACTTATTGGAGAAAATCAAGAGCAATTGAAACTATTTAAGAAAATCCTTGTTCTGAGTAATTTCTACAGTTACATAGAAATTTACAAAACAATATAGATTTATTCATTCCTGTATTAAAAGAGAGTGTCTGGATCCTTGAGTGAATTTTTTTAAAAATAATGAATACTTGTATAGAAAAGTGACTTTTTGATTTTATATTTTCATCTAACATTTCAGGAAAAAATGGTAATCCAGTGGCAGAAAATTTTCGAATGGAAGAAGTAAATTTACCAGATAATATCTGTGAAGGACAGGTAAAAGCCAGAACTCTTTATCTTTCTGTGGATCCTTATATGGTAAGAATCAGGATTTGTGGCTTGTAAAAAATAATTTTATTTTCATATATTTCATGTTGTTCATGAATTTTATTGTGCCATTCTCATGATTAATAGGTATTTGAGTGCTTATATCTTGATATTTGTGAATTTTAAGTTGCCTTTGTTTTTAGTCACTAGTGTTATTAAAGAATATTGTAGAAGGAATGTTTTCATAATAGTGCAATGTCTAGACCATTTCCCCAGTAGTTAGTAAAGCTTGAAGGCCATGAACAAGGATGGAAATTCTGTTACTTGATCCAGTTCATATGATAGATTCTGGGCCTCCCCTGGTCGCACAGCGGTTGAGCACCGGGTTGCGAAGCTGCCCGCAGCCTCTGGGGCGCCAGTTCGATCCCGGCCGCCGTGCAAGGGTCCCACATGGTGCGCAGACCTCTCCTGCCTCCCATTGCTCCCCTCAGCAGTGTGCTTTGTCAGTCTGCCTGTTCTGTTCCCCACTCTGGCTCTGGTGAATTCTCTCACCCTCCTGCGCTTCTGACTGTACCCAATGCTTGAATGAATGAATGAATGAATGAATGAATAAATAAGAAAAAATGTTTTTAAAAAAAAACTTCTATAATGTTTTCAGCATCACCACTTTGATTTCTTTTTTTTTTTTTAATGTTTTTTTTTCATTTTTTTTTTTTTTTTTTATAGAGGCATGTTTATTTATTTGTTTGTTTGTTTGTTCTGTTCATACATGCACTGGGTACAGTCAGAAGCGCGGGAGGGTGAGAGAACTCACCAGAGCCAGAGCGGGGAGCAGAGCAGGCAGAAGGACCGAAGTACACTGCTGAGGGGAGCAGCGGGCGGCAGGAGAGGTCTGCGCGCCATGTGGGACCCTCCTCTGGTGGCCGGGGAGCAGCCGGGGATCGAACCGGCGCCGCAGAGGCTGCGGGCAGCTTTGCAACCCAGCGCTCAACCGCTGCGCCACCGGGGAGGCCCCACCACTTTAATTTCTAGGATGTTTTCGTTATCCTAGCAGAAACCCTGTGCTCACTAAACAGTACATCCCCATTACTCTCTTTTTTTTTTTTTAAAGATTTTTTTTTATGCATACAAGAACTGGGGTATAGGCTAGAGGTGTGGGGGGTGAGAGGATTCACCAGAGACAGAGTGGGGAACAGAACAGGCAGACTGACTGAAATACACTGCTGAGGGGAGCAGCAGGTGAGTCAGGAGAGGTCTGCTGCTTCATGTGAGTTGCTCCCTGGCAGGGGATAGAACTTTTGCTGCAGTGGCTGACAGCTTCACAGGTTGTGTCCTAACCCCTTGCGCCACCAGGTAGGACCATCCCCATTACTCTTAACCTCAGAAGAGGGATTGAATTTTGTCAGATGCTTTTTCTGAATCTCAATAGGATACATATTGGGGAACAGAATAAGCAGATCCATGGAAATACACTGCTGAATGGAGCAGCGGGGGCAACAAGAGAGGTCCGCTGCGCCATGTGGATTGCTCCCTGGCCAGCCAGGAATCGAATTCATGCTGCAGTGGCTGACAACAGCTCGACAGTGCTGTCTTTAGCCCCTGCGCCACCAGGGAGGCCCTAAATTTGTTTTTAATTGTACTTTTTTACTTGTTATAGAGAAGTTACCTTTTTTTCAGGATGAAAAATAAATGAAAGGAAGAGAGAAACTAAGGTAAATTTTTCTTGAATAATATTAACTACTTAATATATGTCTTTCTTTTGGTCACTGGGTAAATTTAAGCTGGTTCAGTATTTTTAGACAGAAATCTCTTATGCAATTTTTTTTTTTTTTTAAGCGTTGTAGAATGAATGAAGACACTGGCTCTGATTATCTAACACCTTGGCAGCTGTCTCAAGTGACTGATGGTGGAGGTATTGGGATTATAGAAGAAAGCAAACATAAAAATTTTACTAAAGGCGATTTTGTGACTAATTTCTGTTGGCCCTGGCAAACCAAGGTTATTCTGGATGGAAATATTCTTGAAAAGGTGGTGTATAATATTCCTCACCCTCCCCTCATTTGATTCTTACTTTGTGCATTTGTTATCAAGGATAAAAATAAAGGCATACATTTCCTTTTATATAGCTGCCAAAGTACAGAACGTCCTTACTTCTTTTCTACTGTTGGCTGTCAACTACCAGAGAATGATGTTGTTTTCCATATTCAATTTATTTCTCAAATTTTACATGTATAAGATAAAACCTGAGATATAAACATAAAAAAAAAATGCTTAGGGGCCAGATGGCCCCTATAGAGGTGTGCTTTAGAGTTTCCTGAGAAATTACACTTGACTTAAATTCACTTGGTTTGTACTTGATGTTCTATCTCATGTCAGAAATCCTTAGTTTCTACTCTTAGGTTGAACTATGTGAAATTACCAATATTTATCTTTTTTGACTTATAAAATAGGCAGCTTCCTATAATTCAACCTAACATGTCATCAGGAAGTTACATAAAGAGCTGCCTCTACTTTGTCAAAAAATAAGAATTTCTAGTACCATCTTTGTTTTGTACCATTGACATGTTTTATTGGTATATCATACTTATTACAGTTACTATTTCTTAGATAATGAAGGTAGTATACATTTTTACTAACTGGTTAAAATTAATTACCCAGATGTTATCTCCAGATTCCATATATCATTTTTTTTTTCATAATTTCATGATGGTTTTCCCCAAATTATCTCCTTTCAGTATTGCCATTAATGTAGCTGGCATGCTTTCAGATCCTTCAGTGATGTATTCATGATACTGGATTTTGCCCTATGAGACTGATAAGCAAGTCTTTCAGAGCCTTCTGTCTGACCTTTCCTTGCCAGTGGGTGACAATAAACTCTTCCATGTGTAGTTGCTAATAGATAATAATCTCCTGGTGTGGGCCTGGGAGAAGTGGCTGAGTACCACTCTATATAGAGATGGCCCACATCTAGCAATTCTTCCACATTTCTTCATCTGGGGGATAAAGGTGTTTGAAAACTCTGTATCTACATTATCAAAATAACCATCATAACTATCCGGAGAGGCTTTTTTAAAAGTTTCACCCAAAGACCCTACTGTCTTATAGTTAAGACTGGCAACCTTTTCTTGAGACACAGTTGCTCCAACAACTTTGTAACCCTTGATCTTAGCTATCTGCCGCACAGCAGAGCCCACTGCTTCTGCTGTTGCATTAACCATCACTGTTTTTCCACTCTTTACACCACAGATGTCATATAGGCCCAAGTAGGCTATTAGTCCTGTCATGGCAACTTTTCCCAGAGCCTAAGACAATGGTGAATTGTCTGGCCACTATGGAGGCAGCTTTTCCAATTCTATCCCATCTTTACCCAGCCTGAAGAAGATACTGCAGTAGTTTCTGTTGGCAAGGCTGAGTTTTTACTTAACGAAACTCTGGCCACTTGTTGCCTCATCATCTTACCACCCTCCTTCAGTATTTTGGCTGCCACTCTCATTTAAGGATCCACAGTGAGGAGCAAAGCTTCCGGTAGGGCCCCTTCAATTTTTAAGGGTGGGAGTTCAATAGTCTTCAAGTTACTGTTAGTTTGGTTGCCTTCAAAGTGCTTCCTACAGGGTCCAGCTCTTGGCATAAAGTGTCTTAGAACTCAGGAGTCGACAAGTTCCGTGACCTAGGGTTGTTCCCAGGTACCATTTTTAAAAGGTATGTGTTTTATTTTAGGTAGACCCAAAGCTTGTGGATGGACATCTTTCATACTTTCTTGGAGCTATAGGTATGCCTGGCTTGACTTCCTTGCTTGGAATACAGGAAAAAGGCCATATAACTGCTGGATCTAATCAGACAATGGTTATTAGTGGGGCTGCTGGTGCTTGTGGATCCTTGGCTGGGCAGGTAACCTTTCTTTTTTTCTTTTCTTTCTTTTTATTTTTTTTTAAGTAGAGAAGAGCTGAGGTATAGGCCAGAGGAGCAGGGAAGGTGACAGACTTCACCAGAGACAGAGTGGGGAAGCAGAACAAGCAGATTGACTGAAATACACTGCTAAGGGGAGCAGTGGGTGAGACAGGAGAGGTCTGCTGTGCCATATGCAGGTTATCTCCCCAGCTGGGTATTGAACTCAGGTCTAGAGGTGATAGCGCTGAGACTTAACCTGTAGGCTACCAGGGATGCCCCTAGGCAGGTAACCTTTCTGAGAATTATTTGATTTTCTAAAAAATGTAATTGTAATTTAAGCTCTGGATACATGCATATAATTTAAAATATATAATTGAACAAATTAATGATCTTTTTCATATTTGTGATAAAAAAAGGTGTTACTACATAGGCTCTTTTCATACCAATATGGAAAATGTTATTGATTTTTATATCTTGTTTTCTGCTACCCCAAAATAGAAGTGGTAATTGCTTGAACATAGTTCAAATCACTATAAGGAAGAAAATCATAGAGAAAAAGAGAAAGAAAAAAAAAAGAAATCATAGAGTACCTGCCTGGAACTTGAATTAAAAAAATAAATGAACTCATTCATGTATTAAAACAAATCTTCAAATAAGAAAGCACTTATTGGGTCCCAGAAATATAAATACATTTATGAATAATAGTCATTATAGTAGGAAACCACTGAAACAAAACATTTTATCTTAATAGTAACTTTAGTTCCTCACAGACCTGAAAAATACTGAATTGCAAGGTAGTGATGTTTTGGATCTGACTATTCCTTCTATGTAACAGCTTTAAATTGAGAGGTTTTAACATTTACATTTAGTCAAGATTTATTCAATCCTAATTTTTTCCCCTCAAGCTTAAGAATATTTTATTTGTTCTTTGTTCTTTTGGTTCAGATTATTTTTAACTAGAAGTCCTGTAATCTAAGCTAAATCATGATGAATAATCTTACATATTTGTAGTATCTCATATACTTTCACATTTTTACATTTAAATATGACAATACAAAGTGGTAAATTAATCTCAAAAATTTCCCCCTTAGATTGGCCATTTGCTGGGCTGTTCCAGAGTGGTGGGAATTTGTGGAACACATGAAAAGTGCCTCTTTTTGACGTCAGAACTGGGCTTTGATGGTGCAGTTAATTATAAAAGAGGAAATGTGGCAGAACAACTTCGTGAATTATGCCCAGCTGGAGTGGATGTTTACTTTGACAATGTTGGTGGTGACATCAGTGATAAAGTGATAAGTCAGGTTGTTTTAAATTTTGAATACTACATTTTATTTGAAGTATCTTTTTACCTGATTCTGTGTGAGAGAAAAAAATGATAAAATTGTACTTTGTGAAACATGATGCTCAGTGTATTACGTGTAGAAGAGCTTGCTGATACCTACTTTCACTTGCTTACAGATTTGCAGAGTGTAAGCTTCAATGCTTTACTAGCAATATTAGATTTTTTTCACCTGAAATCTATTTTTGTGAAAAATTACAGTTGTATTGTTCAAATGGTGAAGTTCTGACCCTAACTCACCCTGATCTGACTTTGGGTAAGGAATGGATTTCTATAAATTGCAGGCATTTTTATTGACAGTGTTAAAAATATCAACATAGCTATTAACAGTACATTGTCCTTCACTGTATATAAAATTAATTGCAATTTTTAAAAGATTTTATTTATTTTTGCGTAAAAGAACTGGGGTGTAGGTAGTGAGAGGATTTACCAGAGACAGAGTTGGGAGCAGAACAGGCAGATCTAATGAAATACACTGCTGAGGGGAGCAGAGGGCGAGACAGGAGAGGTCTGCTGCGCCATGTGCTCCCTGGCCCCGGGATCGAACTCAGGCTGTAGGGGTGATAGCCATGTGCTCCCTGGCCCAGGATCAAACTCAGGCTGTAGGGGTGATAGCCATGTGCTCCCTGGCCCAGGATTGAACTCAGGCTGTAGGGGTGATAGCACTGAGACTTAACCACCAGACCACCAGAAAGGCCCAAAATTAACTGCAGTTGAGATTTATTTATTTAAATCCAAAGAAAGACTAACTACTACTACTAAAAGTAGTAACAATGATCACCAAGCTCTCATTTACTTTTTTATGGTGTCACCTTGTTTTCTAGCCAGTTAAAACTTAAAATACATTTGGGTAAATCTACAAAACAAATTCAATTAATTGGCATAAAGGATTAAATGTAGTAGACAAGGACAATTTAATCGAGGCAGCCATAAAATCAGTAAACATAGGAAAAAGGCATATATCTTAGGATATAATAATCAGTTTTCTCTGAACAGATGAATCAAAACAGCCACATCATCCTATGTGGTCAAATTTCTCAGTACAACAAAGATGTGCCTTATCCTCCTCCACTACCCCCTGCTGTGGAGGCAATCCTGAAGGAAAGAAACATCACAAGGTGTGTTCTACCCTTTACTTGTATTACCAGATTCTGTTGTTCTTCATACATTATTTTTCCTTATGAAACTTGAAAACTTATTTTTAAGCCAGTTCAGTCTATAGATTTTAGTAAACTAATTCCTCAGCAGAAAACTTTTTTCAAAAATACATTTGCTTTTTCAGTCTTTTGGTAGTAATAGAAACTCAACTTACATTGACAAGTGTAAAGAAAATGTATTGGCTAATGTATCCGAGAAGTCCAAGATTAGTACTAACTTATATTTGACTGGATAAAAGTGTTTGTCCAGTGGCATCATAGCTCAGTTTTTCTCCCCCTCCGGGCTCTGCTTTCTTCTGGGTTGGCTTTATCACTTTGAGGGCTTTCCTTGTGCAGCAGTGAGAGGATGACTGATACCTCTGTCTTATATTTTATCAATACAAGTAGAGGAGAACCGCTTTCTCCTTGTTGTTTTATCAAGTCCTAAAGCTGATACTTAATGGCTCTGAGTGGCTTGACTTGGGTCACAGGAGGGTGGGAAAAGGATGCCACCCACAGTATAAAATCACACACATGTTAAGCAAAAGTCCACTATACTTAATACCTATACCTGCACCTATATATTAAATTTATATCTTACCAGACTTTTCATGTCTGAGTCCTAGTATTGAAGGATTAGCAGATATTAGAATTCTGGAATGATTTGATTTTAGATTCTTCTATTCTCTCCCTAATCTTTGATCATTATCTTTTTCTTCCCCATTACAGAGAAAGATTTCTGGTTTTAAATTATAAGGACAAATTTGAACCTGGTATTCTACAGTTGAGTCAATGGTTTAAAGATGGAAAGCTAAAGGTATAACTTACTTCGATTCTTTATCAATATCATTCTTCCTTCTACATGATATGCTTTTTTACTATTTGGATTTATTATAGGAAACATATTATTCTCATAATAAAAATTCCTACAAAAAAGTATACTGGTTATTATAAATTAACTATTTCTTGGTAAATATAACATCTTGATTGAGAAACCAATTATTTGCTTATCTAAAATGTTGTTAAGCTTTACTTTTCTTAGATTATATTACAAGATCAATGGCTTTTTGAAATTGTAATATTCATTAATTTAGAAAATATTTATGGAATGCCAACTATGTACTAGAAGTACATTCTCAAAAATCATATAAACACTTCCTAATATCCCGACCATTGTACTTCTTTCTACCCTACATGGATATTCTAATATTATCTTTTGGTTGTTGGTTGAAATTCAGGAGTTATTAATTGGGGTTCAGAGACCTTGACTTAAGATGGTCTTATAACCTGCAAATGATAGGCAAAGTGGTATATGCATGTGTTTTGGTACTCAATTTTTGGAAAAGGGTATATAATTTGTGGTGTTGATAGGATTTCATTTAAAAAACCATTACCAAAAAATCTGGGCTATGTATATGAAAAGTATCTGGCTTTAGAAAGTGCTAACTAGCATTGTCTTTTGCAAAAGTGGAAATTATTAAATAGAAACATTGGTCTAAAGAATATTAAATATAGTTATTTTGATTTACAGATCAAAGAGACTGTGATAAATGGATTGGAAAACATGGGTGGTAAGATGAATGTAGATTTATTTATTATGTACATGTACTCAGCACAAATACTTCTCTTATCCTTCTACTTCTCTTGATGTTTTAGTATTAAAATCATTGAGAAATTATTCAAATTAATTGTATGTGTCTGACCTACTGATAAACATGTCTGACAGTGACATTTATGTTTTCAGATAACCTAATTTTTTTTTCCTTTCCAGCTGCATTCCAGTCAATGATGACAGGAGGTAACACTGGAAAGCAAATAGTTTGCATTTCAGAAGACACCTCTTTGTGATCTCCATAAAGGTCTTGATTAAGGAATAGATTTCTATTTTGCACAAAGATTTTCAAGATACATTTAAAAACCTTAAAGATAACCTGTGATTTAAGTGTGTTCATAGGTGATATTTCTTAGCTGTATAACAATTCTCTCCTATATATTCAACATGTGTACTTTATATCCAACATTTTATATATAATAATAGATTTAAGTCAGAATGTTTTCCTTTCTTTTGCTAAAACTAATATTACTTATATTTTTATTAGATCTTCACCCTGGAGATTTGGTACATCTATTAATGGATCATACAAAATTTATTAAAACTAAAATCTTTTATTGAAAATAGAAAGGCACTGAGTAAATATTTGTTGGACTGGAAAGGCTTTAGATAATTCCTGAACTGAAACTTAGTAAAAGGATAGAATTGAGTTGGTCTTTTCATACTGTAAATGTAAGAGAGACTTAATTGCCGGTTATAAGTGTAGGGGACCATAGCTTCCAGAACAGTTCGTGGGGATAGAGCAGAGACTTTGTTGTTGGGAGTAGCATGAGAAGACAAATTTAACTGAGGTTGGGTAGGTTGATGGAGAGAATAGATTTACTACAGACGATTGATTTGATTTTGCCAGACAGCTTGCTGTAGCGCCTAAAAACTCATATTGATAAAAGCATATGTTTATTTTAGATTAGCAGGCGTACTGTCAAATAGTTGTAAAGATTTCAAGTGGTAAATACTTGGAGTTTTAGGTGATTGAAAAGATGGAGACAGCAAAGACAGCGTCAAAAAAAGACAGACTGGGCAAATTAACAAATGGTTGTAAACATGAATATTCGAGATCGAGTAATGTACCTCTAAATAAGAGTTTGTTTAATTCATTGTAATTAACACTTTAAAACAATAAAAAATGACATTTTTCTGAGTGTTGTGCTGGTTTATGGGTACTTGTTTACATACTGCATTATACTTTTGTCTGCAACATTTGTAAAAAGTAGATCCAAATTATTGTTAGTAATCATTCACTCCAGGTGACTTCATGGGGCTCTCTTCTTGTTATGTACCATTTGTTTTTCTGGACCATTTCCTCTCCAGAAGACTTCATCACTCAGCTTTATGTTAATACTGTCCAAGTCTTTTCTTTATTTCTGACCTCCTTTACCTCCAAGAAAATATCTCCTGGAACCCTGCTAAGGAATTACCTTCCCCAGTTTCTTGTTTGTTTTGTAAATCACTGTCGTTTATTTGTGTACCCAAACTACACCTCCCTCACCCATTTATATGCAGTCCTTAAGGTTTTTCTTTAACCTGGAAAAAGCCTCTCTTAAAGAACTCCTTTAATTCTCACAGCACTCTCTTAGTTGAGTCATCTTTCTGCACTCAGCTATTCAAAAATTACTTATTTCAAAATCAAACTACTAAAGCTCTAACAAGTGGTGCCATCCAGCCTGAAATTCAGTTGTCGTGGTTACAAGTCAGGACGTCCGAGAGCTCTTTACATCCTATAATGGGGAACCCAGACTCCCGGGAATTCATATTCCAAAAAAAGTTGTGCCCACGAGTCTTAATTCTTACCACGTTTCACATGCAACTAGATCCTGCAATTTCACTTCTCAGGCAATGAAGCTCCGAGTTTCTCTTCACTGAAAACTTTGATAAATGTTTAAGTAGTGATCTGTTCTCTCTCGATTGCTTCCTTTGTAATTCGTACAGATCTCAAACGACAGGAAAAACGACCCCAGCACGGCTGCAGAGTAGTGACGTCATAGCTCGAATTCACTGACCCTGTTTTCTGACTCCGCGGACCTCGGAGCCGCGAAGGCCGAGAGAAAATGAATGTTAGGCAGGTGACCCCGGCTCCCTCCCGCCCCGGGCGAGCCCTGCGCTGCGGGCCCCAGGAGGCCGGCGACCTTCCCGGCCGGACCCGGGCACAGCGGCAGCCGCCCAGCCCACAGCGGGGCGAGTGGGTGCGCGCGTGGGGGGTGGGGGTGCGGTGGGGGTGGGGTCCAAACTTCCTGTCCCGCGCTCGCGCTGCTTCCGGCGGGAGCCGGAAGACGCCGTGTGTGGACGGAATTCGGGACCGACTGCTGGACGCCGGGCTACGCGGGACGGGCAGGTGAGCGCCGGGTGGGCCAGGCCACAGCGGCAGGGGTAGGTGGCCCCTGAAAGGGAGGGGGCCAGTACTGCCTCCTCGGGGGCTCGGGCCGAGTTTGCCCGGGAGAGGACTAGGAAACCGCCCCCCTTACCCCCCCCCTCGGATCCGGCGGGCCCTGGAGCGCCCGGTCCGAGGTCCCACGGCTTAGGCCCCTTCCCCTCGTTGCATCCTGGGGCCGATGTGACAGCTTCTCTCCTTGGTTTGCTTCACAGCAATAAGACCGTTTTGAGAAAGCCCGAGTCCTCGAGTCCCCTGGGCGGGGACCTCCCGGATTGCACCCGGGCCTGCCGGCGGACCTTGAGGCCTTGGGGTCTTACACTACGGCCGTTGTTATGGGGGAAATTGGAGGCCAGGGGAACTCTGCCACGGAGATCTCAAAGCTGTTCTCTGCTGTCATACATACACTCACTTTCTGGGTCTAGAAGAAGGAAGGCTGCCGACTCTGAGAGACTGGGCGCCGGTTCTCCTTCGCCTGTCATTTCAGGGCAGGGGTGTGGGCTGAGTGCCGCCTGTATGCATTTTGCAAGTTGACTTTTTCCTCCGAAGTTTCTTCAGAGAAAAGAATCCAATTAGTTTATTAAAGTTTTTTCCACTTCTGAGGCTGTGCAAGGCATTTATGTACCGTTTGAAAATTAAATATTATAGGCACTTAAATTTTCATACTCTCATAAATTCACACAAAAGTCAACGCAGCATATTTGCAAAGAGAATAAACATTTTGAAATTAAGTCCAGGGTCATTTTGTTGTTTAGGGAGTGAGAAATTCTTGTGTTATATTACTGTGGGACAGAGTAAAGTTAACCAAAATTGCAGTTAGAAAATCTGGGTTCTAGTTTAAAGTTGCATCTAATTTGATGTCTAATTTTTAGTAAATAACTTAATCTCTAGCTTTTGTCTCCTTCCCCAAAAAAGAAGGGGTTTATCTATTCAGCAGCTATTTCCAGGATGCTTAGTTTGTGCAAGGCAATGTGCAATGTGAATGAAAGATGATGAACTCATGAACCTTAATCAGTGAGAAAATAGGCATAAGACAATGTTACCCAAAGCAGGATGAAATTATTGCTGAGGAGAGGTTGAGCTGTGTTGTGAGAACACCAAGAGAAGGACAGATTTGTTCTGACTAGAGGCATAGTATTAGCGAGTTTTCAAGAAGGAAATGGCTTGACTTAGATATTAAAGACTGGAAAGAAGTTCACAAGATAACTTGTGATTGGGGGGGATTTATTTCATCTTGAAGAACTATGCCAAGCAAACACCTGGAGCACTGAAATAGGTTGGTTGTGTTCCTTTAAAAGCCAGTCCAGTGTGGATTGGAGTAAAGATTTCATTGAGGAATGTAGTGGATTCTGCAAATGGAAGGGAATTTGAGGACATAGTGTAGAATATTTGAAATGCCATCCTTAGGGATTTGGCTTGTTCTGAGGCACTGAACTTTGACTAAGGGGAGTGACATAAGCATTTCTGTTTTGGAAAGATAACTGGAGTGGCAGTAGATTGGATAGGGGAATTTTAAGGTCAAGATGACTACTTGGAAGCCTAATTTTATTATGTACTTGCAATATATTGAGAAACCTAAGCATTACAGTAGGGATAAATCTGGGGGAATTAGAACCTGTGGGATTATTAAATGTGGAGGATGAGATTATTAAAGATCTAGAATTTGCAACTGAGTGGGAGGAAGACTGGGCAATAATTGAATATACAGGAAGAAGAACAGGTTTGATGGGGGAGATGATACTCTGGATTTTGGACATTGTTAGGTTTGAGGTGGTATTGCATATTCATGTGGAGAGACACAGCAATCAGAAATGAAAGCTTGGCTTTTAGAAGAAAGGTCAGGAATAGTGCCCAAAATTTGCATATCATTTGCAGTGTCATTTATTCATTATACCAGTGTCTATGAGGTACTTAAAAGGAAACTTGTTTGGAAACCCTTTAAGCTCATAGTAAATACAACCTTAGAGTTTCACAGTATCAGAAATGACTCTTGAAGACCTAAATTCCTTACGAATTATTTACAGTTGTCAGGCATGGTTCCTGCCTTGTTTATGGAACTTACAGTTTAGAGGGTAGCCAGACACCCCACCTTACCCCCTCCCCCCCCAAAAAAAAAAAAAAAACACTATATGAAAACTTTGATACGGTCATCAGGGAAAGAAAGCCTTTCTGGTTTGATAGTTAAATTGAACCCTGGCCAATGGAAGAGGCAGGTGAAAACATTCCTAGCTAGAGGAAATGATATATGCAAATCCCTAACATTGGCAAGAAGTTAATGTGTTCAAGGAACTAAGGGAGGTTCATCTGGCTGTAACTTGGTAAGTAAGGAAGAATGACTTAACTGGTTGGAGAGGCAGAAATGGATCATAAACGTTCTTACAGGCCAGGATAAGGAGTTTGGATTTTGTCTAGATAATATTCACTGTAGTGAAGAGAATAGAATGGAGGGAGGCAGAAAGACCAGCCAGGGGGCAGTAACTTTATTCTAGGGCAAGAATTGTCGGTGACCTGGAGAATGTTGGTGGCCTAAGAGAGAAGTAGGCAGATTTGCTCGTGCTCTTGGTGATAGAATCAATAGAACTTGCAGCTGGATTAAATATTGAAAACAAAGGAAAGAAAGTAATAAAAATGACTCCTAAATCTGGTGAATGATGCCCCTGTCTTGAATGGAAGGTTGTGATGAGGGGGGAATGATGGGAAACAGGCTTGGAGAGAATTTATTTTCAGCCTGTTAAATATGAGATACCAAGTTAAAATATTAAGTAGCGATGTCAAGTAAGCAATTGCATATACAAGTCTGCAGCTCAGGCGGGGATAACTGGGCTACAGATTAAAAAAAAAAAAGGAAACCATATCATTTAAAGCTGTGAGTTCACATTGGATGGGCCTGCATATCATTCTGAGAACATTAGTGTTTAGAAACTGAGTGGAGGAGGCAGTGTAGAAGTTGATAAAGCAGACTGGAAGAATGGCCAATGAAATAGGAGTAAAATAAAGGATTTGTATTTTGGAAAGGAGGAGAATAAAGTGTTTGCTGAAGGGGCACTGCTTCTGAGAGAGAATACCAGTTATGACTGTTTGGTAGCTGGTGACCAATTTACCTGAGAAGAAGAATTTATAACAGGACTGTGAACAGCTCACAGGATCAAAGGAAATGCTGAAGTACTGGCTTGATAAAAGACGAATCAAAGCATCCCTGGTGGTGAAGGGGGATGGCTGGTAACTGCATTACTGGAATGAATGGGCTGTTGTGCTAGTTAGTTTTCAGCCCTTGGTTACTTCTTTTATTTTTTTAAAATTTATTTATTTTATGCGTACAAGAGCTGGGGTACAGGCCAGAGGTGTGGGGGGTGAGAGAATTCACCAGAGACAAAGTGGGGAACAGAACAGGCAGATCTACTGAAATACACTAATGAGGGGAGCATGGGTGAGACAAGAGAGGTCTGTTGCACCATGTGAGTTGCTCCCTGGGATCGAACTCATGCTACAGAGACTGCGGTGCTTAATAGTGCCGTGCTTAATCCCTTGCCCCACCAGGGATGCCCCGCCTTGGTTAATTCTTAAGGATTCTTGTTCTGAGGAAAAGTGACTGATTAGTTCAATATGGGTGAAGTGATCAACATTAAAAGAACACCTAATCTGCATTCCCAGGAAGACAGTATCCAGTGGTGTCCAGTAGAGGAAGAATAGCTCCCCAAACAAAATACGGATCCTGCCTCCCAAGCAGAAGAAAAAAATGTGGTACTATCAGAAATAATAGTTGTCCACCGCAAAGGTCAGGTGAGACAAGGACAGTGAAGTGTCCATTGAATTTGGCAACATATAAAGGAAAGATCATTGGCAACCTTACAAAGAGATTTTGGTTTAGTGATGTGGTTGGATAGTAATCGAGATGAGAAAATGAAAAACAACTGTCTTAAGTTTGACTCTGAAAGATTGCAGAGAAAAGGGGATAAAAATGGGGTTGTGGGAATGGCATGCCCCCAGATGATGCCTGGGAAGAGAAAAGGAAAGGCCTAGGATGAATCCTAAGGTTTCTGAGATTCATTCTGACTTCACGATTCTGTATTCCAAATTTCTTTCATCATTATTTTTTACCACTTTATCATTAGAATTTAATCAAGTCAATTTTATATCATGCTAGGCATGATATAAAAAGTTACCTACTTTTTCTGTTCCTAGCGGTACTATTATATACCAAAATATAAATTGCTCTTTTAAAAATTATTTTTGGTATTCGTAATTTACTAATAGCAGAATTTTGTTATCATTTTTTAAACATTACTAGTTTGGTTCTATATCTGTGGTCAGCAGCAAAGAGATGGAGGTTGCTGAAGCCATTTGGCACATTGTCAGACTGGACTTCTATTTTCACCATCCCCCCCTTCCTTTCCACAACTGGTTCAAGGTCAATGCATTGTCTACCTCCCTACAGCTCAGTACTAGTAATTTGGGTTTGTTTTCTTGAGTGGAATTACTTTGTTTTTAGAAGTTGACACAATGATAGTCTGTTTCTTGAGGCAGAGTAAGGAAAACCCCTGGTAGCCTGTTCTTTTGGGACACACTTCCTTCTGTATGGTCCTCAGGATTGAGGCAAGAGACTTGTAGAAGTTCTGTTGCTTGTGTGGTTTACTTTGCGTTGTTTTTTTCCTCCCAGTATTTTCCCATGTTACCTGCATTGTTTTTAGGCCATTTCTTTCTTATGGAAATAGTATCACTTATAATTCCTATCTAGTGTGAGTTCCACTTTGGGTTTGGGGCTCTTAAGATTATAAGGAGTGGGCCTCCCTGGTGGCGCAGGCAGTTGAGCACCGCACTGTGAAGCTGTCCGAAGCCTCTGCAGCTCCGGTTTGATCCTGGCTGGCTTGCGAGAATCCCACATGGCGCGGCAGACCTCTCCTGTCTAGCCCGCTGCTCCCCTCAGCAGTATATTTTGTCAGTCTGCCTATTCTGTTCCCCGCTCTGTCTCTGGTGAATCCTCTCACCCTCCCGCGCATCTGGACTGTACCCCCGGTTCTTGTATAAATAAATAAATCTTAAAAAAAAAGATTATAAGGAGTGCTTTTCTTTCCTTGCTAGTCATTGTTTAGTGTGTAGTAATCCTTTTTGTAGACCTCACAGGGAAGGCTTAAGAACAGGATTCAAGTAATCCCAGCTTCACCAAGACTCTTGTCAATGATAATCGCTAGTTGGTTGTAATTTATAGTTTCAGAAGGCTGATGTCAATGACTTTACATTTTATGGCTGATTCCGTGTTTAATGTGTGTATTTTAGGCTTTTATAGGTATTTTAATAATATTTTTCAATCTGTGCAACATAACTGTTAGTAGTTTGTGAGATAACTTAGTGTTTTTTTTTTTTTTTAAATTTATTTATTTATTTATACAAGCACTGGGTACAGTCAGAAGCATGGGAGGATGAGAGAATTCTCCAGAGCCAGAGGGGAGAGCAGAGCAGGCAGAGTGACGAAATACACTGCTGAGGGAAGCAGTGGGCGGCAGGAGAGGTCTGCGCGCCATGTGGGACCCTCTCCTGGTGGCCGGGGATCGAACCAGTGCTGCAGAGGCTGCAGGCAGCTTTGCAACCCAGCGCTCAACTGCTGCGCCACCAGGGAGGCCCGATAACTTAGTGGTTTTTAAAAAGCAATCAGTGCATGAGGTTAGTATTGTTTAGGGAAAATATCACTTGTGTGTGTCTATGTGTAATATTTCCTTCTCTGGGTTACGATGTAAAATGTATCTTATTGTGAGTAAATAAAGGTACACTTTTGTAGTGTACTAATAAACATTGAAAGATTTATTCTTTAGCATTTATGCAGAACTTCGTTTCTGAAGAATTTTATAATTCTATTGACTAATGTTTAAGTATTCCTAAAGTAGATATATTTGATTTTTATATTTCAGATAGGTTGATCAAAAAGGTGAGTAACTTGCCCAGATCTAAACCAAGTTCTGCAAAATTTAGATTCCTGCTTTAGGGACTTTGAATTTTCAAAAAAAAAAAAAAAAAAATCTCAGCTTCTTTATTTTACTTGTTCAGCTACTTAGTATTACTGCAGAAAAACAGTGAAGTTTGTCAAACTTCAGCTCCCAGAGTATGTTTATTTGGCAAAAACAGAGGGAGAGTTGTACTCAGGATAGTCCTGGTCAGAGAGATTGCTATTGTCTTAAATCTGCTTTGCTATTCATATGAGTTCTCTCATTACTTATTTCCCAGACCTTTCAAACTTTGTTTTATTATAAAGATTTGTATTGCTTGCATTTTAAAAAATTAATTAATTAATAAGTTTTTATTTATTTATACAAGCACTGGGTACAGTCAGAAGCGCGGGAGGGTGAGAGAATTCACCAGAGCCAGAGAGGGGAGCAGAGCAGGCAGAAGGACCGAAGTACACTGCTGAGGGGAGCAACAGGCGACAAGAGAGGTCCGTGCGCCATGTGGGACCCTCCTCCGGTGGCCGGGGAGCAGCTGGGGATCGAACCAGTGCTGCAGAGGCTGCGGGCAGCTTCGCAACCCAGCGCTCAACCGCTGCGCCACCGGGGAGGCCCTGCATTTTTTTTTTGGTTTGTTTGTTTGTTTGTTTGGTTTTTTTTTGTTTGTTTGTTTTTTTTTACAAGCACTGGGTACAGTCAGAAGCGCGGGAGGGTGAGAGAATTCACCAAAGCCAGAGCGGGGAGCAGAGCAGGCAGAAGGACCGAAGTACACTGCTGAGGGGAGCAGCGGGCGGCAGGAGAGGTCTGCGCGCCATGTGGGACCCTCCTCCTGTGGCCGGGGAGCAGCCGGGGATCGAACCGGCGCTGCAGAGGCCGCGGGCAGCTTTGCAACCCAGCGCTCAACCGCTGGGCCACAGGGGAGGCCCCATTTTTTTTTTTTTTTAAAGGTTTATTTATACAAGAATCAGGGTATAGTCAGAAGCGTGGGAGGGTGAGAGAATTCACCAGAGCCAGAGCGGGGAGCAGAACAGGCAGACTGAGGAAGTACATTGCTGGGGGGAGAAGCGGGCGCGTCAGGAGAGGTCTGCACGCCATGTGGGACCCTCGCAGGCGGCCCGGGATTGAACTGGCGCTGCAGAGGCCGCTGGCAGCTTCGCAGCCCAGCACTCAATCGCTGCACCACCGAAGAGGCCTGCTTGCATTTTTTTTTTTAAACTTCTACATTATGTGATAATATTTAATAATATCAGTGTCAGGGTCAATGGATTTCTAGGAAATAAGCTCAGAATCATGATTGTTTTCTTTAAGCAGTCTGATATTCTTTGATGACTTCATGGAACCTGTGTACACAGTAAAATTTAGTTATTGCCAACAGTAGTAGAAGAAAGGGTCTGAACAATATTACTTAGGTCAACCCTGGCTTTCTGTGATCAGTTTGTTTTGTTACTGACGCCTTATCTAGTGCCGAGATCCTTACTTATGCCAAATCATTAGTAATTTTTCAACTTAAAAGGAAATATGGATATATCAAAAAAAAAAATAAGACACTAGAAAAAGAAAAAAAAAGGATATATATTTTGCCTGTGCACCAGCCGGATACACAAAATAAAAATGAACAAATAAATATTATTACCCACATTATGAAGTTAGGGTGATGTAGGTGACTTGTCTGTCCATTGCATTTCTAATCTCTTAATTAATAGCATGAGAAAGACTGGGAAGAAATTTCCTCTGAGACCCATAATTACTCAAAATAGCTTCCCTGTGAGTAAGAGCAGTTCTTTCATTCTAGTGTCAGTAAATTGCATTTAAAGGAAAAAACATTGCATTAGACAACCCTCCTTCATCTGCCAATTCTGGCAGGTTGTTTTTGTTACAATTACTCTAAATATACTCAAACATAAAGCTAGATTTTTTTTTTAAGATTTATTTATTTATGCATACAAGAGCTGGGGTACAGGCCAGAGATGTGGCAGGGGGGTGGGGGGTGAGAGGATTCACCAGAGACAGAGTGGGGAACAGAACAAGCAGATTGACTGAAGTTCACTGCTGAGGGGAGCAGCGGGCGAGTCAGGAGAGGTCTGCTGCACCGTGTGGGTTGCTCCCTGCCTGGCCAGGGATCTAATTCGTGCTGCAGAGGCTGCAGATTGCTTCATAGTGCGCTGTTTCAACCCCTTGCGCCACCAGGGAGGCCCAAACTAGGTATGTTTTTAAGATTTATTTGTTTATGCATACAAGAACTGGAACACGGGCCAGAGGTGCAGGGAGGTGGGGGTGAGAAGATTCACCAGAGAGAGTGGGGAGCAGAACAGGCGGGTCTACTGAAATACACTGCCGAGGGGAGCAGTGGGTGAGACAAGAAAGGTCTGCTGTAACATATGTGCTTTAACTCCTTGGCTGGGTATCGAACTCAGGTGGCAGGAGTGGTAGTGTGATAATGCTGAGATTTAACACCTCGGGCCACCAAGGAGGCCCAAAGCTAGGTATTCTTTATCTGTGCTGAACCCCTGTGCTTCTAAAATCACTATAAAATCAAAACAAATTTGCCAGTAATTTAATTATACAAGGATGAGTGAAGTTTTAAAAATATGTAATCTATATTATATATAACATAAAAGCTATCATATTTAACATCATGTCTTTCATGGTTCCTTGCCTCTGTGCCAAACTCTTAACTATTGAAGCTACCAATATTTACCTAATTGGGGGCAGCCAAGTTGGTTTAGATTGGTTTGCCACAAAGGAAATAAATGGAAGAGGAGGCTCTTCCTATAAGCTGCTGATTAGATGTGTCAATAAAACAGTAACATATAAAATAATTGCCCCAAAGTTTTACAATCATAAATGCAACTTAAACTACTTTCAAAAAATGAAAATAAATTTTTTACATTACAGTTTTTGAAATCTGTTAAATGGGTCACTGGAATTTGAATACAAACAAATTTAATTGCAAATTTGTCATCATACTTCTGTCCAGTGTTAAAAATGAGATCTACACAGCACACTTGATATAGTACTGAATGTGCCTCAGTAGTCTTTTGATATCAGCCTGCCTATTCTGCATCTTACTCTTCTTGTTCATATAGCATATAAGTTGGGTACCAAACTTGAATTGCCATATTCAGCGATAATATAGATTCTCATTTATTCCAGAAAATGCTTATATTGATTTTAAGGTTATCACTGAAATAAAAACATTAAAATATTTTAAAAGATGTCATAGATGATAACCACTAATACTTGAGAAATGGTGATCTAGAGGTAGCTCTTAAATTAGAAGAGAGATGACACATTCACCTCTAAGTTGTTATTACAGCTTTGCAAAAATATCTGAGATCTTATATATCTGATTTTTTCACTTTTTCAGTGTACATATTCAAATGGTTCCTTTTTTTCCATTTTTTATTAGGTATGGATAACAGACACTTATCCCTGGAGCCAGCACCATTAATTTCTAAGAAATATAACAAATGTAAAGGACAGTAAATTGTTGTCTAATTTGTTTTTTCTTCTTTTTTGGGGGGAGGGGCCAGGAAATTGAACCATTTTGTTGAGGTTTTTCAGGGTATCTTTGAAAGGGGGACTAAGATGAAATCCCGTGACCTCAGACCAGTTGGGATCTCCCCAGCTTTACAGTCACAGGATGCTATAGTTGTCTAGTTTCTTTCTTTCCTTTTTTTCAAACCTTCATATTTTTTTTAAAGATTTATTTATTTATACAGGAACTGGGGTACAGGCCAGAGGCATGGGAGGGTGAGAGAATTCACCAGAGACAGAGTGGGGAGCAGAACAGGCAGATGGATGGAAGACACTGCTGAGGGGAGCAGCAGGCATTTTCTTAGCTTTTTGAGGTGAGCTGGAATTGGGGAAAAGAGAATCTTTAACTGGTGATTCAGGATCAAATTTTGAGACACTTAATCACTCTTCCTGGCAACTGTTCATGCCAGCTTTTTATGCCAACCTAGGTGGGAGTCCTATGGGTGGGAGTCCTGACTTTGCAACTTCATAACTTGGGCAAGTTATTACTGATCCTTGGTTCCTTTCTCTGTAAAATGAAGAATGGATAAACTACATTGAGTTATTATAGTGCTTGAATAAGAAAATAATGTGAAACAAAACATTAGAATGAATTTATGATAAGTTATGTGGGAAACGTAAAAGTAGCACTTTCATTTACATCTTGTAAATTATTCCCAAAGTAGTAAGAGGAAGGAACCAACAGGACAATAAACATTTATTGGGGTACTTCTAAATACTCTTTTTATAGAGTAAGTATATCTTAGTTTGATTCCCACTCTATCTTGATATTAATTGAAAACTCCCGTCTTGGGTTCATTTTACACTGTATGATTACTTTGTATAAAATAATGCACCAATTTTAACAACAATTGTGCAAGATAAAGTGGACTCCTCAGCAATCTGGGGGTGGGGGGAAGCTCTAAGAAAGTAAGAATTTAAATTATGTGGGAAAAACAGCTGCATAAGTAGATCTCAGGGGTTCTGAGAATACTACTTTAGGAAACACTTGACATTTTTACTAACTGTATAACTACCCTGTAGAAAATTTAGGAAATTGAGAAATGAAAAAGAGGTCATATCAGTCTGCCATTTAAGATTGATACTATCATAGCTGTGTGAATTTCCACTTGCCTTTTCCTATGCATACCTTAGCTATTTTTATTAAAATAATTTTTTACCATCGACATTGACTAGTTTTAATACTAACAAGTTTATAAATTTATACTTAGTTTTTGTCATTTAACATGCCATTTATAGTTTTCTTTGTTACGCATTGTTTTCATATGTAGATCTCAAAGTGACAATGCCACAATTTAATCAACAGTTCCCTAGTTGTTGCATATATATATGTATATTTATATGTTGCTTGCTTTTATTTGTCATCACAGATGATAGATGAAGTTCTTTGGACCTACTATGTTTTCCACATTTAAATTCTTAGATTATTGGGCCAGAGCTTCCATATGATCCAGCAATTCCACTACTAAGTATTTACCCAAAGGATACAGAAACATCATTTCCAAAGAGCACCTGCACCCCTATGTTTATAGCAGCACTGTTTACAATAGCTAAGCTTTGGAAACAACCCAAATGCCCAAAAATAGATGACTGGATCAAGAAGATGTGGTTCATATACACCATGGAATATTACTCAGCATTCAAAAAAGATAAACACATGCAATTTGCAGCAACATGGATGGAGCTGGAAGGGATCATGCTCAGCGAAATAAGCCAGAAAGAAAAAAGAAACATACCGGATGGTCTCACTCATAGCAGGAATCTAGAAAACTTAAATAAGGGACCAGGAAAAAGAATAACTATAAGAAAGTAAAAATCAAAATTAACAAACAACTATGAACCAGAGACACTCTGTGGGGGGTGGGGAACGGGGAGGGGAGGGATTGGGGTCAAAATTAGGGGGTCGCAATTGTGTGGGGAATATAAAAATAAAATTTATAATTAAAAAAATAAATTCTTAGATTACTAAAAGTAGAAAATCTGTATCAAAGTATAACTTTTTATGAGTTTTGATACCTATAGGGCTTGTTCTATTTTTAAAACAAATGTTTTGGGCTGAATCTTCATTTGCTTGCTTGTTGTGATTTTTAGATATGTACAGAAATGGCTTTGTTTAGCTACATTTTTTTCTCTGCTCTTAATTCTCTTTTTTTCCTATTTTAGGCTAAATTGATAACCCACCAAGCAAACATCTTTTAGGAAAGCCATAGCATTTCCTAGAGGAATATGAGCGTAACAGGAAGGTGTTACTGACTCTGAATTAAATTTTTAACCTGTACCCGGAACAGCTACAAGATTTGGAAGCTGAATCAATGTTATCAGATGAGTTAGAATCCAAACCAGAGGTGAGCCCAATCAGCTTGTTGCCTTTTCTTTTGGTAGGTTTGTATTCCAAGTTTGTCCTTAGTTTGGCTGGCTGCACATTTTTTCGTAATGGGTCAGATAGTAAATATTTAGGCTTTGTAAAAATTACACTTCTAGGCAATTTCATAATGACAGATTTTATTGTATGTATATATGTGTAAACATTTACTAACACAAGTTATTTTATATATATCTGATTTTCTTTCTAAATGTATTTAGGAATTTAACACTTTTATTCATTTTTCTTATTTTAATTTTAGTACATCTTTGTTGGGTAGTGGAAAAGTAATAGAATCAGATTATTTAAGATGGAAGACTGAAATGCCGCCTAATGAGCCACGTGACCTTAGACAATGCATTTTTAATCATACTGAGTTACAGTGAGGATTAAAAATCTCTAAATATTATTTTGTAATTAATCTAGTTTTTCCATAAATGTGGCTGAAACTAGTGAACAATGGAAGCCTTAATTAAATGACATCATCATGTTTTGGTGAATTCAGAGGTTTAGAGCCATTCCTAACAACCTGTAATTTCAGTGTTGCTTTACTCTCTCTCCCCCCCTTTTCCTTCCAGCTCCTGGTACAGTTTGTTCAGAATACATCCATCCCTTTGGGACAGGGGCTCGTAGAATCAGAAGCTAAAGACATTACTTGCTTGTCCCTCCTTCCAGTGACTGAGGCCTCAGAATGCAGTCGGCTAATGTTACCAGGTAAAAATTGAAGTCACTAAAGATAAATGAATCCTAAGTGTTTTTCCTACTCTGTCATACTGGTAAATGGGGTAACTGACTTTCTTTGTTGGAAGCTCTAAAAATTAAGAATCAGGGAGAAAAAGCATAGGGGAATTATCAGGACTTTGATAGCGTAAGCCTTAAGAATAAAAACCCATAGAGTGTGAGTGAGAAGAAAAGAAGGCCAAGGCAGCTCTAAACTCGCTATTCAGAGTACTGGATAAGGCAGGAGAGCCTGTGAAGGAGGGAAGAAGGAAAGGCTATAATAGTAGAAAGAATGTTGGCATAGCGTATAGGCATGGCAGGCATGGAGCCCAAGGGAATAGTATGTCAAATGTTCCTAGGAGATCTGATTTTTGGGGACCATCACAGTGATACAGGGTCAATAATGCCATTGTTGACCTGGTAGAATCTTTTCCTGACAGTAGAAAACCAAGGTGCAGTGGGTTTAAATTTAAGTCAATGCAAAGTAAGGATAGTTGAGAAATATTTTATATTTCCTAATGGCTAATATATTCTAATATGTTTTCTGTAGGCTCTCCTGCTATGGAAAGGAAAAGTAAGGTAGACAGAAGAATTCTTTTAAGATCAGAAATATTTCAGGGTTGTGTTGACGCTAAGAGGTAAGAGCCAATTAGAGAAGCTGCAGACAGAAAGGCTCCAGGAGAGAGAAAAGGACATAGAATGCTGAGCACTGGCAGTGAGATTTGCTTTGTATGTGAAGAGAGAAATCCTATCACTTGATTGTTAGCAAGGAGAACATTATTTTGGGATGCAAAGAAGTCTTTATTATCTTTGTTTTAAAATTTGAAATACTAATGTTAAATCAGGAGGGGCAAAATTAATCTAGTGACAACTTGTCTGTTATAAAGTCTTCTGGTTACCATCTTGTGGTGATGTTCTTTTTTTCATTTTTGAAGTGACATTAAAATCTTTTTCAGTGTTTAAAGATTCCCAAAGGGTGGATATATTCAACCAATCGATGTTGACTTAAGATTTACCAATCTACCTCCTAGTTTTTTCACATTTCATTTTTCAACTTTTATTTTTCTATTGGTATGTTGGGAATCTTTGCAAATACTTAAGGATTTTCAATATGTAAAAATTTCCATGTGCTGATAAATTTTGATTTTCATTAGATTTTTCCAAATTTCTGCCACATAATTTTAATTTATTGCATAAATGCTTTAGCAATAATAAAGTAGGTAAAAACAGGAACAAGAACATCAATTTTCTTTTCTGCACTACTTTTAGTTTTTTTTTTTTAAGATTTATTTATTTATTTATACAAGCACTGGGTACAATCAGAAGCACGGGAGGGTGAGAGAATTCACCAGAGCCAGAGCGGGGAACAGAACAGGCAGAGTGACTAAATACACTGCTGAGGGGAGCAGCGGGCGTGGCGGGAGAAGTCTGTCGTACCATGTGGGACCTTCGCCGGCGGCCGGAGATTGAACTGGTGCTGCAGAGGCTGAGGGCAGCTTCGCAGCCCAGCGCTCAACCGCTGCTCCACCAGGGGAGGCCCTGCACTATTTTTAGTTTTAATTTTGATTTAAAATATTTTAGATAACCAATTATAGGTAATATTAATGAAAACCTATGTATTTACCTTCCAGCTCATGATACATATTACAGATACAAATGTATATGCACCTATCTCCCAAACCTCATTCTTCTTCCTCCTAAATATGTATGTGTCATTTCATGCATGACCTTCATATTTTCTTTCAGTTGGGATATAGTGTACAGAAAAGTACAAAATCATAGATATACATTTGAAGAATTAATGTAAAGGATAAACCTACCACACACTCAAGAAGTAGAACATTGCCTGCTCCTGAGCCCTCTGTGCGTTCCTCCTTGATAATGACTAATCTTCATTCTTCTGTAGGTCACTGCCATCCTCACTTTTGTGAGCTATTATTTTTTTTTTTTTCAAAGTGAACTACCCATTTATGCGTCTGTGAGCAGTATAATTTAGTTTTAGCTGTTTACAGAGTTTAAATGAATGGAATCATATGAGCGTATTATTGTATCTTCTCTTACTACTCTATATTTGTAAAATTTATCCTTGTATAGTTTGGTTTAGTTTCATTGCTGTATAGTATTTTGTTATATGAGTGTACCACAAATTTCTTATTATTTTCCAATGTTACATTATGACAAACTGCTACTTATAATCTTTATTTTAAAAAAATTGGTGGTAAAATATACAAAGATAAAATTACCATTTAACCAGTTCTGTGGCATTCATTATATTTATACTGTTGTGCATCTTCACTAGGTTTTGAAATATCAGTACTATCCCTAGATTTCTACTTTTGTTCCTATAATCTTAGGTGTTATCTGATTAAGAGAGAAAGAAATATTATTTGCTTTTTATAAAGATGAATGAAATACCCCAAAACATTGACTGCTTTAGTGCTATTGTGCAATTCCTCATTAGACTGCATCCAAAACTTGGAAATTCATCCTCTTCCTTAGAATAAAGTTCTAGAGAGCAAGTTTTCTGAGTTATTTTTTTATTTCCATTGTAAACCCAGAACTATAATGAAACATTGATGATTCTATAAAATTTCAGTTATTTCCCAGACAGTGATTTTTTTCCCCTAATGAGTCACCAGAACTGTCTCATACATACTACAAAAGCTGAAGGTAGAATTTCTTCCTGAGAAAAATGATTTAAGCTGAAATTCCTATTCTTAAGTTAGTATTCACTGTACAACTGTGTTTTTCAAAAGAAAAGTGCTGATTTCTGGATCCCCAAAGACAAAGGTCGATAATGTTCAGATGATTTGTTATTTGTTACTACGAAGTAAAAACCAGTCCCTCACGTTTTGACTGACTCCCGAAAGAACTTAAAACCATCTATCTCTCTGTTCTTTTCTGAGATAAATATTGTATCTATAAAATGAAAATGCTGTCTACTCTTACTAAGAGATGTTATAAGGATATTAGGTGCTATGTGTCAAAATGGTGAACTCCTTGAAGATAAGTGCATTATAAAGCTGTGGTATTTTTCCTTTACCAGATGATACTCCAAATCATACTAACTCCTCCAAGGAGGTTCCTTCCTCGGCTGTATTGAGAAGCCTTCAGGTGAATGTGGGCCCAGATGGAGAGGAGACAAGGGCTCAGACTGTACAGAAGTCCCCGGAGTTTCTGTCCACTCCAGAGTCTCCTAGCTTGTTGCAAGATCTACAGCCAAGTGATAGCACTTCTTTTATTCTTCTTAATCTAACAAGAGCAGGTATTCTTCAATAAACTTTTATGAACTCTGCTCAGGCTTAAGGATAAAATGGGGGTGGAGCACATTAAACTCAGTTATACTTAAAATGGAAAGAATTTTTACTATTTCATTGCTTTGAAAAATTGGTGTAATCCAGTGATCAGTTGAATGTATAGAGGGAAAGAGTGGAGTCTGGGATAACTTAAAAGTTTCTTGTTTTGAGATAGCACAAGAAGAACAGAGCATGGGGAAGATGATTAGTTCAAGTTACGCCTATTGATACTGAGATTTTAGAGGATCCTTTGGAGAGTTAGAAATAGGAATCCAGAGAGGTCTGGTGTGAAATAAATAGTTGGTGTTGGAAATGTATGGAACAATGAGATTGAATTCTTTTTTTTTTATTTTATTTTTTAAAGTTTTTTTTAAAAGATTTATTTATTTATTTATTTATACAAGCGGGAGGGCAAGAGAATTCACCAGAGCCAAAGCAGGGAGCAGAGCAGGCAGAAGGATCGAAGTACACTGCTGAGGGGAGCAGTGGGCGGCAGGAGAGGTTTGTGCACCATGTGGGACCCTCCACCGGTGGCCGGGGAGCAGCCGGGAATTGAACCAGCGCTGCAGAGGCTGCGGGCAGCTTCGCAACCCAGCGCTCAACCGCTGCGCCACCGGGGAGGCCCACAATGAGCTTGAATTCTTTGATTCTGGTGCATAAACAGACAAGAAGGCAATTTTAAAAAAGCCATTTAAGTGGGTAACATAATGGGAAAGAGCAGGTAGAGAGGGATAAAGGAAAAAGAATGAGAATGGTGTGAGGGACACCAAAGGAGGAAAACAATTTAAAAAAAAGGTACTGAATCATGCCAAACACTACAGGATGGACTGTGAGATGAGGACTAAGAAATGTGTACCTGGTTACCTTAGCAGGATAATTATTATTGAGTTAGTAGAGGTAGAGGTCAGACTAAAGAGATGGGGAGTGAATGGCAGATGAGAAAGTGAATGTGCAAGTTACAACTTTCATTTGTTCAAGAATTTTGACTTTGAAGGAACAGTTGAAAAGATGACAGCTAGAGAGGTATTTGTGATTTTCTATTCTTTAAAAAATAAACATGGGAGAGACTTGAGCCTGGACAGATTAAAAGACTGTGAGCTTGACTGTAAGCTGACCAAGAGAGAAGAATGGTTTGCAGATGGTAAAGAGGAAATAACTGATGGATGGAATTGGGATTCTAGAGGTGAGAGTTAGCCTGAGAACTTTGCCTCAGAAACAGGATGAAGGAAGATAAAGACAAGCTTGTAGACTATGAGTGGAAAGATGATAATCTTGTCTTACATGAGAACAGAAGCTTGAGTGAAATCTAGAATAGCTGATTCAGGACAATTTCTGAGCTGGGACAAATAAAAGGATTACTTGATAGCTAACTTTCATTTATCTTCCTGTTTCTTATAGGCCTGGGCTCTTCAGCCGAGCACTTAGTATTTGTACAAGATGAAGCAGAGGATTCAGGGAATGATTTCCTTTCTAGTGAGAGCACTGACAGCAGCATTCCATGGTTCCTCCGGGTTCAGGAATTGGCCCATGACAGTTTGATTGCTGCTACTCGTGCACAACTAGCAAAGAATGCAAAAACCAGCAGCAATGGTAAGACCTTGTGGCATTTTCCATTAGTTAGTGTAGAGATTTTGGTGATGCAATGGCTGTGTTTTGAGTTGCATATATTCCAAGTTAGTTTATTGGTGAGGGCAGAAGACTAGAGACTTGTATATTGGTTTATATTCTATAAAGTAACTGAACTATGCCATATTCTTGGGCAGAATCAACTAAACTACTATTCTCAATTTTTAGCTTTGACAGAGCCCCTTTTAAAGGAAAAATATTCATAAATCCTGGTGTTATCTTGAGTTGTTTTTTTCTAATGTTCTTTATACTTTTAGTTTTTAAAGATTTATTTATTTATGCATAAAAAATTGGGGTATAGACTAGAGGTGCAGGGGTGAGAGGGTTCCCAGAGACAGAGTGGGGAGCTAAACAGGCGGATCTACTGAAATACACTGCTAAAGTGAGCAGCCAGCGAGAGAGAAGAGGTTTGCCGTGCCATATGTAGGTTAGCTCCCTGGCCAGGGATCCAACTCAGGCCTCAGTGGTGAGAGTTTGGTAGCACTGAAACTTAACCCCTATGCCACCAGGGAGGCCCCCAACACACTTTGAGTTTTAAATATCATTATGAAAACAGTTTTATCAACTAATAGAAATAAAATTACAATACCATTGAAAATTGTTAGTGTATAGGTGATGTTTTGCTAAAATGAAGTTGGCTGTAGCATTTTAGCAGTTAGCTATGATGGCTGTCATGCAGTTGAGTTCCTGTTTTACTTACTCTGCTATTTTCCTTTACCCTGTAATTTTCAAAGTGTGGTCCCTGGATTACCAGCATCAGCTAAGATCTTAAAAATGCTAATTCTCAGACCTCATCTTACTAACTCAGAAACTGACAATCTTTTAGTAAATCCTTATGGTGGATTTGATGCCTGTAAAAGGTTGAGGACCATAGCTGTATTCAAACACTCTTAAACCACTACAAATCTTTGCTTATGTAGCATGCTCTAATACTACTTCTTTATTTATTTATTTTTAAGATTTATTTATTTATGCACAGAAGAACTGGGGTACAGTCCAGAGGTATGAGGGGTGAGAGGATTCACCAGAGACAGAGTGGGGAACATAACAGGAGGATTAGCCAAAGTACACTGCAGAGGGGAGCAGTGGGTGAGCCAGGAGAGGTCTGTTACGCCATGTGGGTAGCTCCCTGGCTGGCCGGGGATCAAACTTGTGCTGCAGTGGCTGTGGATAGCTTCATTGGTTGTGTCTTAACCCCTTGCACCCCCAGGGAGGCCCAATCCTACTACTTTAGCTATGCCTCTATATTTCTTAATACCTGTGACAGTTGAGGTAATGCAACAAATTTTTAGAGGTACAACACCTATCAGAAACCAAGCTTAAGCACTGAAATCTATGTCATTGTAGCTGTTTAGAGCTCATGGTAATAATTTAAATATGCTTATGATTATTTTTAATTACCATGGAAATGAAAATAAAACAGAACTCAGGGATCCCTGAGAATATTTTAGAATATCCCAGTTTTAGAAATATTAACTGAAGTTTTCCTACACAGAGAACTCTAAATATCTATTAGTTTTCAAAATAATTAGTTCTACTGTCACTACCATAGTGCTGCTTAGAGTGACTCATTTTACTATTTTGAGAGAACTCTGAAGTTCAGATTCTGAGATGCTTTTACTAATCTCTGGATCCTGAAACCTTCAGCATCTTGACATTGCATTGAGGAAGTACTGTTGTGTTTGCCAGTGAGAAGCAGTTGTAGGGAGATAACTGGAGATTTAGGAATTTGAGGGCCTGGGGTCCAGATTGGTCCCATATACTAGTGTCCTGTCTGGGGAATTTAACCCCCACTCCTGGCTTCAGTTTTCTTATGTTCAGAATGTAGAAATCATGTAGCTTTCCTGAGCGGATTGTTAATAAAAATTAAATAAGATTTTCTCTGAGAAATGCTTTAAAATCAGTATAGCGGGCCTCCCTGGTGGCACAAGGGGTTAAGACACAACCTGTGAAGCTGTCCGTAGCCATTGCAGCATGAGTTCTATCCCTGGCCAGCCAGGGAGCTACCCCCCATCAGACCTCTCCTGGCTCGCCCACTGCTTCCCTCAGCAGTGTGTTTCAGTCAATCCACCTGTTCTGTTCCCCACTCTGTCTCTGGTGAATCCTCTCACTGCACCCCCATGCCTCTGGCCTGTACTGGGGTTCTTGTATGCATAAATACATCTTTAAAAAAAATCAGTAAAGCAATGTATAGATGTTTTTTTACTCTCAAAATATATTACCTTACTACTAAACAACTACCTTATATGTGTGAATGTAAAGTGAATACAAATACATGACAGTGTTCCATTTCCTCAGTGAAATGAATCCCTAAAAGCCTTTTTTTGGACTAGCTTAGTATATAATAAACCTTTAGACATTTAGATAAGATTAAACATTGCAAATTACTTCTTAAAAATTTTATTATTTTTGGCCCCACACATACATTTAAAATCATATGAAATTAATATTGCTTTTCATCCACTAACATATAATGATTTTACTTGATATTTTACTCAGTATTTCAATTACGTATTTTAAACATAATTGAAGCCATTTGTGACTCTTCTAGCACAGTTTATCAGAGTACAATAAGTCCTCTCTTAATGTCATCGACAGTGCTTGGAAACTGCAACTTTAGGCAAAACATAACAAAACCAGTTTTACCACACTTTAATTGATAGAAACAAGAGTTAAGACCATATGTCATATTTCTTTTCACAAAACATCACCAAATTTCTAAATAAAGACTCAAGATACTTCTATTGCTACATAATAATTTATATTCTTTCATTCATTTTCCAACCCACTTACTGCTATTCAGGGTCTTGGAGGACTGATGCCTGTCTGGCAGCTCAGAGGGCAAGGCAGGAACCAGCATTGGACAGGACACTGCTCCATTGCATCAGATACCTACACAGCTATACTCAGTGTGGAACACTTGAAGCATGCCCAGAACTTCACATGATGAAGCTAGTATCTGATTAGTGATCACTAGGGGTAAAAATGCAGGAATGTTTATTTTTTGAAGCAAGGTATCAGAGCAGGTTCCTTTACTGGATTACAAATATGTGACTGTTACAGGAGAAAACGTCCATCTTGGTTCTGGTGATGGGCAACCCAAAGATTCTGGGCCCCTTCCTCAAGTGGAAAAGAAGCTCAAATGCACAGTTGAAGGCTGTGATCGGACGTTTGTATATCCAGCTCACTTCAAGTACCACCTCAAAACTCATCGGTGAGCAAATCTGAGATTCCATACTTGGAGCCCACGAATGTTGATGTTCTAGAGAAACTTGTTCCCTCCCAGTTGACAAAGGAAAGCAGGGGTTCAGGCTCACTTGTGGTTAATATTAATTTTTGTTCTTTAACAGAATGACTTTCATTGTTCCATTTACCTCATTCTTGACAGATATTTAATAAGACATTTGGCACCTACGTGTCTTAGAGCACAAATTCTGAAATCTTACATAATTTCTTAGAGAGCTTAAAAAAAAAAATTCGTAAGCTCAGGCCCCAGCCTTACCCAGTGATATCAGTAATTTGAGAGGCAAGGCCTGGGGTTCTGTAGTTTTAACAGACTGCGGTGATGTATCCAGATTTGTGATTTACTGTCTGCTTTGAGAATAAATAGGAGCTTTAATTTGTCTTCCTTCTCTTAGCAAGGAACATCTTTAGTTACTGTTGCTTGTGATTTTTTTCCTTCCAGAAATGACCGCTCCTTTATCTGCCCTGCAGAAGGCTGTGGGAAAAGCTTCTATGTGCTGCAGAGGCTGAAGGTTCATATGAGGACCCACAATGGCGAGAAGCCCTTTATGTGCCCAGAGTCTAGCTGTGGCAAGCAGTTCACTACAGCTGGAAACCTAAAGAACCACCTGCGCATCCACACAGGTGTGTACAGCACCCACATTCCCAGAGGGCAATCTGCTACTTGGCTTTGCGTGGTTGTTGACCCTTCAAAAAGCTCTGAGATGGAAGTAGAAATGAAGGTCTAGGATTGTTGCTAGAACTTCAAAGGTGGAATTTCTTTTTAGAAATGCCTCATGACACTTTTTAATACATTCAGTAGCATTTATTGAGCGTTCACCTGTGTGTGAGGAACAGAGAGTGTTGGTTTCTGCCTCTAGGATGCTGGATAAAGGGATATAAGATCTTCTCTAACAGTAATGAAATGTGAACAAAACTAAGTCCAAATATCTTTGAATGTTACATAGTCATAATTTGGGGAAGTAATTATATTGAATTACACAAACCACACAGAACATATTCTGTGAATGGAGTTAGGTGAGTGAAATACTAAAGCTAAGATATAATCCCTGACTTTGAGGAGTTTTCTTTCTTAGTACAGCTTGACAGCGCGAGAAACAGGATAGAGAAATTACTTGTTCTAGGTCAAACAGCATGTTAATATTCAAAGAGCAAAAAAAAGATACCCTGACTCTTAGTCTAAGGGTGACTTCCCAGCTTGCACTATGTCTCTTGCCAGATTTTAATCACTGAACCCAGACTACTATCTTAGAATATGTAACTTATTCCTGCCACTCAGTCTCTGTTCATTTTGCATTGCTAAAATGACAGCAGGTGCAATGAAAAAACATTAAAAAATGAAACCTATGCTAGTGCTACGTGTTTTCCAGGCATGACCCTTCCATTACCTCCAGATTCACTTTGCCACTGTCCATTACCTCCAGATTCACTTTGCCACTGGTTAGATTTTGAGGTAGAATAGCTCTCATTTCTTTTTTTTTTTTTTTTTGAAGATTTATTTTTTATTTATTTATACAAGCACTGGGTACAGTCAGAAGCGCGGGAGGGTGAGAGAATTCACCAGAGCCAGAGCGGGGAGCAGAGCAGGCAGAAGGACCGAAGTACACTGCTGAGGGGAGCAGCGGGCGGCAGGAGAGGTCTGCGCGCCATGTGGGACCCTCCTCAGGTGGCCGGGGAGCAGCCGGGCATCGAACCTGCGCTGCAGAGGCTGCGGACAGCTTCGTAACCCAGCGCTCAACCGCTGCGCCACCGGGGAGGCCCCCAGAATAGCTCTCATTTCAACTCTTTCTTGAGAGAGTAGACTATACTTGCTCCAATAAAGTAGTATAATAAAAGAATATCTAGATAAGAAGTAGAGTTCACTATGCCTTATTGTTTAATTCAGTACCCTCTTCATTCTTAAAATGCTCATCAATTTTGTAGTATTTGATAACAGTAAACATCATAATGTTTTCTTTTACTGCAGAGTATGACCTGATTTTCTTTCATTCTGACTTTGGCTAACACTCTCTTACTAATCTCCTAATTGCTCACCCATTTCAAAATTTCACATGTCTCCCAAGTCACTTGGTGTGCTTTCATGGCAGTCTCAGGCCTCAATTTAATCATTTCCCCCTGGATGCCTCACAAATCTGAGTCTCAATAACTAATAATAATAAAAGTTAGTATTTACTGAGACAATTTAATATGTACCCAGCACATATACAACATCATCTCATTTAGTCTTCAAGTAACTTTAAGCATCAGATACTGTATTTGATGAAGAAGTAGTAAATTAGAGGGTTAAGTAACTTGCTCAAAATTACAGTCAGGAGGGCCTCCCTGGTGGCACAAGGGGTTAAGACGCACCCTATGAAACTATCTGCAGTCACTGCAGCACGAGTTCAATCCCTGGCCAGGGAGCTACCCACATGGCACAGCAGACCTCTCCTGACTCACCCGCTGCTCCCTGCAGCAGTGTATTTCAGTTAGTCTGCCTATTCTGTTCCCCACTCTGTCACTGGTGAATCCTTTCACCCCCAACACCTCTGGCCTGTACCCCAGTTCTTGTATACATAAATAAATCTTTAAAAAAAAAAAAAATACAGTCAGGAAATGGCAGAGCGGGGTTTGAATTCTGATCTGACTCCAAAGCTCTTCTAAGAATTTTGTCTTCAAATATTGACAGCTCAATTTTTATCTCATGTCCGATTGAGAAGCAAAATCTAGGATTAAAAAAAAAAGAAAACTGATCTCAGGTCTTTTATTATTGGTAGTAATAGTAATTAAAGCTACCAATTTTAGTGACTTATGAGGGCTTACATTGTGGCAGACACTGCTGAATATTTAACATGTATTTATCATTTAATCCTCAAAATAATTTTTTAAGATTAATGTTCATTCTGTTGATAAAAAACTGATTGTCAAGGAATTTAACTCAGGGATAAGTGGACTTTGCTTTTAACCATTATGAAGCATTACCTCTTCCCACTCTGCTTCTCTTGTGTCCTTTTCTCTTCATCCTCTTTCCAAATAGGGATATTGCCTAGGCCAGCTTGATGCAGAGATTCATGCTACTAGATTTTGATGAATCTTCCTAAATCCTCTTTTTCTTAAGATTCCTCTCATTAAGTGTTTAACCTTATTTGTTACTAGAATTTTCAGTTTTTCTGACATTTGATCTGTCATATATATGAGTATCTTGTTCGTGTGGCACCTTTTTTAGTGCCCAGCATTTTAGGGTAGCTGTGAGTTTACAAAAACACATTGAGAAAATTTACAGACCGCTGGAACACCACAAACATTAAGCTATATGTTTGAAAGAACAGAATAATCTAGAGCAGTGCTGTGCCCTCCTTCACAGCCTAGCTCCTATGTTGTCACCATGCCAACCTTACTTGCTGAGTAGGACAAGCTCACTCTTCCAGTGTTTCTCCTTTGTTTTCATACTACAACCACACTCACAACACTGACACAACAGATGTGTGGGTTTTTTTCCCACACACCAAGCAATTCTTGGCAGCACCAGCTGGGAATCTTACAGTTTAACTCTATTCTGACACCATTACCTGGAGAAGCATTAGATCCCACAGATTCAGAACATGGTCCTACAACACTGCCCCCCATTTCAGGTGCCAGCAGCAAGTAGTAGGTCCCCAGATTACTCAAAACTTCTGACTGACTTGACTACACATCAGAAGTTCATTATTTTCCCCTTTGGGTTTGATTATGTGCTAGAACAACTCACAAACTCAGGGACCCTTACATGTTTACCAGTTTATTACATAAAAAAGGATGTGATAAGGGATAAAGTTGAACAAACAGCCAGGCAGAGAGATATATAAGGCAAGATCTGGAGGGTGCTAAGCATAAGCGCTTCTATCCCTATGGAATTGGGTTATGCCAACCACCTGGCATATAGATGTGTTCACCAACCTAGAAACTCTTTGAATTCTGTACTTTGGGGATTTTTATGGAGGCTTCATCATGTAGGCGTGCTTGATCATTAACCCCATTTCCAAGAGCTAAAAATTCCAAGCTCCTAATCAGAACTTGGTGTTTGTAGTGACCAGCTCCCATCCAGGAATGATGGTTCATGTTATTTTAATGAGACATCTCATTGAAACGAAAGACACTATTACCACCTGGGAAATATCACCAAGGACCAAATATTAAAACAAAAGATGCTGCCAGTGTACTTCTCACATAAGAAATTTTACAAGGTTTTAGGAATCCAACATCAGGAACTAGGATCAAAGACTAAAGTTTTGAACTAAAGGTTTTTGTAGCACCCCTGTTTTCAAGCATTTTAGAAGTTCTGTGTCAGGAAAGACCAGTGTATGTATATACTATTTCACACTTGTCAGTTTCTGAACTTGCTCTGGGCACTCTCAGTTTGAAGAGTCTGCATACACTATTCTTGTGCCTCAGGTTTCCTTCCATCCATGTCATCATTTAAGATCAGCTTGAATTCAGCATCTTTTTTTTTTCCTTTAAGATTTATTTATTTTTATACAAGAGCTGGGGTACAAGCCAGAGGCATGAGGGTGAGAGGATTCACCAGAGACAGAGCAGGGAGCAGAACAGGCAGATGACAGAAATACACTGCTGAGGGGAGCAGTGGGCACGACAGGAGAGGTCTGCCACACCATGTGGGATTCTCGCCAGCCGGCCCGGATCGAACCGTCACTGCAGAGGCTGCAGACAGCTTCATGGTGCGGTGCTCAACCTGCTGCGCCACCGGGGAGGCCCGAATTCAGCATCTTTTAAAAAAATCACATAATTTACTTTCTAAATGCTCATTTTCCAATTTTTTGTGCAGATATTTGTATTGAAGGTATTCATGAATGCTCTTTCTAACACTAGTTTGTGACCTTTGGGAGATAGATTGCATCTCTGATTATTTTCACTTTTTATTTTGAAATAATTGTACTTATGCAAAGTTGCAAAAATAATACACAACTTCACCCAGCTTTCCCCAACAGTTGTATCTTACATAGTCATAGTGCAATATTAAAACCAAAAAGTTAGCATACTGTCAGTTTACCTACCTTACTCAGTTTTTGCCATATGAAATTTTTAAAATAACAAAGTGATATTATAGAAAATGGAAATTTATTTTCATATTTGTTAATAATTAAAAAAAATCTTAATTTTGGGGGTTACATTTTTGCTCTCCCATGTATACACATGCCCCATTTACTCTCCATCGAATACCCCATCTGACTCCCTCTTCTTCCTGCCCTCTCCATTCCCTCTGGTAACCATTATGTTCTTTCACTGAGTTGAAGATTTATTGCTACTGTATTTTGCCTATATATAGTTTTTGGTTATTTATATTCCACAGATGAGTGAAACCATATGATATGTCACTTTTTTACTTATTTCACTTAACATTATCACCTGAAGTTCTATCCATTTGTCCCAAATGCCACTATTTCATCTTTTTTTCACAGCTGTGTAAGTATTCCCTTGAGTATATATATTCTACAATTTCTGTATCCATTTGTTCTTTGAAGGGCACTTAGGTTGGTTCCATGACTTGGCAATTGTGGACCGTGCCGCTATGTACAGAGGTGTGGATGAGTCTTTTTATATTAGAGGTTTCATATTATGTGAATAAATACCTAATAGAGGTATTGGCAGATCATACGTAATTTCAATTTTTATTTTCTTAAGAAATCTCCATAGCATTTTCTACAGGGGCTACACCAGCTTAATTCCCACCAATAGAAAAGCACAAAGAAAATTAAATCAGTATATTACTATCAGGATGTAGCTACTTTTTTTTTTAAAGATTTATTTATTTATGCATACAAGAGCTGGGATATAGGCCAGAGATGCGGGTGGGGGGGTTGGGGGGTTGGGGTGGAGGGTGAGAGGATTCACCAGAGACAGAGTGGGGAACAGAACAGGCAGACTGACTGAAATACACTGCTGAGGGGAGCAGGGGGTGAGACAGGAGAGATCTGCTGTGCCATGTGGGTTGCTCCCTGGCCGGCCGGATATTGAACTGCTGCAGAGGCTACTGATGGCTTCATAGTGCGGTGCTTAACCCTTTGTGCCACCAGGGAGGCCCCAGGATATAACTACTTTCAACAAATTTTTCTGTGCATCTCTGAATAAACATGTTTTTATTTGCTTTATAAAATGGGACCATATAATACCTATTTTATAACCTTTAAAACTCTACTTTTAAGTGGCTCTAGAAACAGATTCTTAAAGAAAATTGATGTAAGGTAAAAATCCTGATAGCACATACATTAATCTTGACCTCAGAGGGGATGGGCTCACTGAAGAAGGTGTGTCAGTGCAGCTGGGGCTCAGCACTTGTGCCAGGAGGGAGGGAGGCGAAAGTTGGCTCAGAGGCAGCCGCTCCAAAGACAAAGTTAAGCTGTCTGGTGGACTGAATACTAGGAGTGAGAGGTGGCACTTAGTAAATAGTCAGGTTGAAGTTACACAGTGTGAATTTAAGAAATCAGAGTATGTCACTAGGAACAGAATAAGGTTAGATGGTAAGAAAACTAGTCAATTTTTGATTCTCATATCAATTCATAGTCTCATGAGTCTCATGTTAAGTCTCATAGTTAACTTGTTGAGTCTTTGTCTTATTTTCTGTCTCTAGGAGAGAAGCCTTTCCTTTGTGAAGCCCAAGGATGTGGCCGTTCCTTTGCTGAGTATTCTAGCCTCCGAAAACATTTGGTGGTTCACTCAGGTACTAGAATATGTGCCATTCATAGATTTTAGGAAAGGCAGACAGCCCAAAGGGTGAAAAGGTGGGGGAATGATAACAAAGAAATCTGCAAAGCAGCAAACTGCATAATGTTTCTTCCTTATCATGACAGAACAGAAATCAGGACCCTTGATAATTGCATTTAGAGTATCATACAATCAAGGGGGAAAAACTCTAATTGCTATTAATTTTAACTGAGCAGTACTCAACTGATTTTTAATCCAGACCTTTATCTAGGAGATCAGGAAATTTATTTGGCACTATGCTGGGTATTTTATGCTATCTCAGAGATGTCGGCCATGAAGGTTATTCAGAGCAGACTTGCCAAGGTAGACTTGAACTCAGAGTGAGGAGAGATTCTGGAATGGAATCAGATAATTGTTGAAATTACTTGCCATGGGAAGCAAAGAGAAACCAAAAGAGTAGGAGGGGAGAGAAGGAGTCGGAAGTTATTTATGAGGATAGCAAAGCAATTCACTGTGTGCAAGGGAAGTAGAGAGGTCTACTCAAGGATGTGAATTTGAGAGTTAAGATCTTAAGGGTGGAACTGTTATTTATATGGTAAGTTCTATGCAGAGTTGGCAAACCTGAGATGGGCTGGTGTTGCCCAGGGCTGCAAACTCCATGAGTTCCTCAGCCTAGAGGAGGAGATGGATTCTGCTTCGTGATTTAATTGGGAGCTTTTTTGAGACCCTTTTGGCTATTTCTAATATTGTCAGATAAGCTGCATTTTCATTGCTTTATGTCTAATTAGTATTTGTGTGAATTCATAGGTTTCTGTATATATTCACTTTTTTTAAAAAAAAGATTTATTTATTTATTTATTTATTTATTTATACAAGCACTGGGTACAGTTAGAAGCACAGGAGGGTGAGAGAATTCACCAGAGCGGGGAACAGATCAGGCAGACTGACGAAATACATTGCTGAGGGGAGCAGTGGGTGCGGCAGGAGAGGTCTGAACGCCATGTGGGACCCTTGCCGGTTGCCGGTGATCGAACCTGCGCTGCAGAGGCTGTGGGCAGCTTCGCAGCCCAGCGCTCAACTGCTGCACCACCGGGGAGGCCCATGTGCCTTGTATTTTTGACTCACCTCTTTTTTTTTTTTTTTATGATTTATTTAAAAAAATTTTTTTTTTCTTAAAGATTTATTTATGCATACAAGAGGTGGGGTACAGCCATAGGTGTGGGGAGTGAGAGGATTCACCAGAGACAGAGTAGGGAACAGAACAGGAAGATTGACTGAAGTACACTGCTGAGGGAAGCAGTGGGCGAGTCAGGAGAGGTCTGCTGCGCCATGTGGGTTGCTCCCTGGCCAGCCAAGGAATTGAACTGGTGCTGCAGTGGCTGCGGACAGCTTCTTAGGTTGCATCTTAACCCCTTGCGCCACCAGGGAGGCCCCTTAAGATTTATCTATTTATGCATACAAGTGCTGGGTTATAGGCCAGAGGTGTGGGGGATGAGAGGATTTACCAGACATAGAGTGGGGAACAGAACAGGCAAATTGACCAAAGTACACTGCTGAGGGAAGCAGTGGGCGAGTCAGGAGAGGTCTGCTGTGCCATGTGGGTTGCTCCCTGGCCAGCCAGGATCGAACTTGTGCTGCAGTGGCTGCGGACAGCTTCATAGGTTGCGTCTTAACCCCTTGCACCACCAGGGAGGCCTGACTCGCCTGTCTTAACCTGGTTCCTATTTCAGGAGAGAAGCCTCATCAGTGTCAAGTCTGTGGGAAGACCTTCTCTCAGAGTGGAAGCAGGAATGTGCACATGAGAAAGCATCACTTACAGATGGGTGCAGCTGGGAATCAAGAGCAGGAGCAAACTGGTGAGGAAAGAGGGGATAGTGGAGGGGTCAAAAAATCAAATAACTAGCCTCTCTGGTTCTCTGGAAATTTTCTGATTTCTGTTTTGGGAAGACAGACCTGGTCTCATTTGATGGACTAGTGGTTTTCAAAATATACAGTAAAATCATCTGCAAACTTTTAGACCATATATAGTCATATTGCTTATCCATACCTCTCCCAAAACAAAACAGAACAACCTGATAAAGGAGATTATTTGAGAATAAGACCCCAAAATCTGTAGAGGCTCCCAGAGTGAATTTGATGGTAATTAGTACTGATCCATGAATCAGCCTTTGAGTATCACTGTGATAAAGATTTCTGTATGGTAAGAGCTTAAGCATTTTCTATCAGTCATAGCTCCCTTTTTACCCTAACTTAAATAATTTTTTATTATTTTTCATGTGTTTCCTTAATTATTTCATCTCAAATACTCCCTTCTAAGGATCCTTCCATTCCTTTTCATATCCAGATGCTAATCACAAGCCAAGGATCTTTATCAATGAGGCTCAACCCTTCTCTATTAGGTTTATTCTTACTCCCCAGAAGTGAAGTAGGGGGTAGTATCTAAAAACAGGTTAACTTTGTAGTTCTGGATGAAAAGACCAGCTTCCTATGAAGGAAAATGGGGACCAGGAACAGCCTTGACTGCTGTATGTCTCTCACATCCTATTCTCTGTGCAGCTGAGCCACTAATGGGCAGTAGTTTGCTTGAAGAGGCTCCAGTAACCAGTAAAAACCTGGTGTCTATGAATTCCCAGCCCAGCCTTGGTGGAGAGTCCTTGAACCTACCAAATACCAATTCTATCCTAGGAGTTGATGATGGTAAGACTTTCAACTCTCCTTTATTTGGGAAAAATGGATTGCAACTAGGGACTAAGGAATGGGGTTTTCTCTAGAATGGAAGTTTTTATTAATTTCATTTCTTGAGAGTAGCAGTTGTATTCTTTGTCTCTGGGGTGAATAAATGAATCTTTTTAAAAATTTTTCTTTTTCATTGAAAAGATGATGTAACAAAAGAATATAGAGAAGAAATTTTTAAGAATAAATTATCCATAATCCTAGCATCCTAGCCCAACTATTTCTATCTTTCCTATTGCAGTTATGGAAGAACTTAAATTTTAAAACATTTAAACAGAACATAACCAGGTTTTACAGAGGAGATATAAAGCAATTTCTCCATACCTTCAAAAGCCATATCTTCTGGAGAAAAGAAAGGGCTCTCTAGGAAACAGTTGCTCCTCTCTGGTATAGAAATTTCACCCAAGTTACACAGGCCAGGCCCTCTTCTGTGAAAAACTTAACAGGTGAGGTCAGCATGCATTTATTCAGTGCCTACTGTGTACCTGGCACCATGGGAAAGATATAAGTAGAAGACAGGGACATTAAAATCTAGTTGAGAAGTCAAAACTTATATATGGGATACAACTTTAAACATAAGATATTATTTAAACAAATGTTAAATTATATGGTATAACTTGGAAGAGCTATAAAGTCCCTAGAAGAAACTTCCCATTTATTTGAGAGCTAAATGGTTCATGTATAAACTATATCCAGAAGATTTTCATGATGATCCCACATATAAACATTTAGTAAGCCTTTGTTTTAGTTCATTTTTGGGTATAAGTGGCCTTGTTTATGTAACTTATATGTAGAGCCTCAAAGGCCCAGAGTGTGCTTCCACGGTTAGCGACCTCTGTTTGCTGAACCATACCACTGGGTAACTGAAGCATGAGCACAAAAATTGCATGAAGCTTGTTTTCTAGCCTTAAGGAAAGGTCTCAAGGGAGGGAGGAACATTGAGTAGCAACTTTGAATCTGGGTTTAATTTAAAGTTCTTGACCTGTGAACATTTGTATCATTGGTGACTGTTTTAACAGTTGGGTCCAGTTCCCTGATTTGTCAGCTTTTGCCCTGTTTTATATACAACTTTAATCCTTTTAACAGCATTAAAGTCATATTACTCTAAATTGTTATATTGAAAAATGGTTGATATGAATTGATACATATCAGGATTTCTTGTTACTTTTTCCCTTCCCCCACTTAGTAATAATTTTCAATTTTGCTGATAATGATTATCAGACAGAAATTAATTTGGAAGAAATACAGGCATGTGGGATTCAGTTTTTCAGGGAACAGTTTTTAGAGCTCTTAATGAGAGATGTGATAATGCAGGTAGGTATATCTGTAGATTCACTGTTCATTGAAGCATTTTTCTGCTGTTTTACAGAGGTGCTTGCTGAAAGATCCCCGCGCCCCCTGTCTTCAGTGCCTGATGTTACACATCACTTGGTGACCATGCAGTCAGGGAGGCAGTCATATGAGGTTTCTGTCTTAACTGCCGTAAATCCACAGGAGGTAAAACTCTCTCTCCTGCCTTTAACTTTAGTTTGTGGAGACATGTGGAGAGTGGTTGGGAACCCAGCTGAGAGGATCTGAAAAATTCTCCAGTTTCCATATCCTGGAAACTTTGACTAAAACATCTTCCTTTAAGTTAAGCCTAATTGTTATAAGTGTTAGGGTCTCTGGATTGGGAGATTGGTCATTCACAGTGGAGACTCTCAGCTTTAGTTTCCTTTGTGCACACGTCTTAATGAATACTATCTACATCAGCTGTTTTATAAAGTAAATACAGTATCCTTATTTCATAGGCATTTGCTAAAATAACATCCTGGGACAACGTGGTCCTTCAGCAAAAGTGATAGTGACAAAATATTAAGAATAATCATTGTTCTTTTTTTAAGAGTCATATGTCTGAAACAACTGGACACATAGGAATGTGTTCCCTTACTTGTTGAATTAGAACCATCATCTAAATCAAAGAAGGGTTTTAATAGCTAATTCTAAGTACTCCCAGCTCTGGTCTTGGCTCTACACAGAAAACAGAATGAAAACTTACAGTTCTAGAGTCTTAGCATGTTATATTGGCTTTGTGTCTTAGGAGTAGATGACTTCATGAATTCATTTCATGTGCATAAGCTTTTGCCAAAACTTATGTATTCTAGATTCTTTTAGTATTTTAGTACCTTCTCATCTCCCTACCTTACCTCACTATAACCTTTATATAACAATCAGCTGTTAAAACATTCACATGACTGCATTCTATATTGAATATTCTCAATGATTCTGTGGTATTCCTGGGACCACAGGACTTTGGGTATGCATGTTAATGTTCTTGCCAGGACCTTTTCTTGTATGCATGATTGTGACCCATTGTTGAGTCTTGTTTGTCTGTTATATTGAAAAAATTTTTTTTTTTTTTACATATTGAAATTGCAGTATGGAAACATGCTCTTTATTTGAATGGCAGTTTTTTTTTTTTTTTTAAGATTTGTTTATTTATTTATACAAGCACTGGGTACAGTCAGAAGTGCTGGAGGGTAAGAGAATTCACCAGAGCCAGAGCGGGGAGCAGAGCAGGCAGAAGGACTGAAGTACACTGCTGAGGGGAGCAGCGGGCGGCAGGAGAGGTCTGCGTGCCATGCGGAACCCTCCTCTGGTGGCTAGGGAGCAGCTGGAGATCGAACCGGCATGCAGAGGCATCAGGCAGCTTCGCAACACAGCGCTCAACCGCTGTGCCACCGGGGAGGCCCTATATTGAAATTTTTTTTTTTCTTAGGGTATCATCGATTCTTCTCCTGGTTACTTTTTTGGAACTATACTAGAGTATAGTGAGAAAGAATAGTACATGAACCAATGTACCTCACCCAACTTCAACAACTTTCTATAGTTAATTTATCTCCTTGCTCCTACTTTTTGTCTTTGTTAATGTCTGTCTTGGTATATTTATTTATTTTTTATTTTTTTATTGAAGTAACATCACATTTTAACATAGAGTTTCATCATTGAGAATGAACATATGTGTATTCAACATTAAGTTCATGTGCTGGAATGTTTATTTTTTTTTAAAGATTTATTTATGCATATAAGAACTAGGGTGTAAGCCAGAGGCATGGGGGTTAGAGGATTCACAAAGACAGAGTAGGGAACAGAACAGGCAGATCTACTGAAATACACTGCTGAGGGGGAACAGCAGGCGAGGCAGGAGAGGTTTGCTGTGCCATGTGGGGTGATCCCTGGCTGGCTAGGGGATTGAACTCAATCTGCAGTGGCTGGGGATAGCTTCAGAGCGCTGTCTTTAACCCCTGCACCACCAGGGAGGCCCTGCTGGAATGTTTAAAAGCAAATCATGGACATATCATTTCATCTATTCATATTTCAGTATATACTCTAACAGAGAAGGATTTTTTCATAACTAATATCTTAATCTCACTCAACAAAATTAATAATTTAATTATTTTTATATCCTCTAATAGTCTTTTTTTTTTTTTAACTTCTCAAAATGTCTTTTTTATGGTTAGTTTGAATTAGGATTCAAACAAGACCTATACATTGTATTTGGTTAATAATTCTCTTTATAATAGTGTGCCCCTCTTTTTTCCAGTATGGTTATTTATTAAAGGAATTGGATAATTCCACCAGTAGAATTTCCCACGTGCTGATTTTGACTGACTGACTCCTTTTGCAGTTTAATATACTTCTTGAGCCACAGATTTCCTAAAAACTAGTATTTACAGTAGAGGCTTGAGTAGAATCGTGATTGTTTTTCCCTTGGCAAGAACATTTCGTACTTGGTATGCTTGCTTCCTACCACAGCTCATCAGAAGATGCGTAATAGTCACTTGTCTTAGTGAACCTAAGATGACCAATGGTTTTGGCAACTATCATTGATCTTGGCCTACATTTTTTTTTAAATTAGTATTTTTCATATATTAATAGGTAATATCCAGACCTTTTTTTTCTCTCTGCTTTTATTAACTGTGATAAGAATCTTCTTTTTACAAAAGAAACACTGTCATCAACTGTTGAATTACTCTGAAATAGTTCAGGAAAATTGTCTCCTCTTTCACCTAGCTCAGATTATCATACTGACAAACCAAACCACAACAATCAATCTTTTGGGTTTTTTTTTAATATTTGAAACCTTGGAGCTTTTCTTTTCTATACTGATAAGTACCTTTTTAAAAAAAAAAAAATTGAAGCACTCTGGGTTACACCAAATAAATGGCAGGTTTATAAACACTTAATTCATCTGATAGAAATTACATATTTAATGTGTGTGAGACACTGCTGGGCAATAGCTATAAATTAGTAAGTGAAATATAGTCTCTGCCTTAGAGAGCTTACAGTTGGCGTTAACATCTCTACCTCTTGTAACTGTAGCTATAAATTGTGCTCCTGGAGTTGTGCTGTACAGAGAGATTAGAATGGAGAGAGTAACTGGTGCTTTTTATATGCTGGTTTTGAGGAAAGTCAGAATATGGGTTTAAGTTGAGACCTGAGGAATGACTAGCAATCACTTGATGGAGAACTGGGAGAGATTAGAGAAAAGGTAGTAATGTGTACAAAGGCAAAAGGTAAGAGGAAGAAGCAGAGCACAACTGTGGAGCTATAAGGGTTGAGTATGATGGGACATGGAATGGGAAGATGGGTGTAGAATAGAAAAGTGAGAGCAGGAAAGGTAAACTGGTTCTTAGAGGAAATGATTTTTGTCCTGGGGAAAATGGGGAACCACTCCTGGTTTTCAGCAGCATATGACATGGTCAGATTTGGAGATGCAGAAAGTCTAGTAATAGCACATTTCTCTTGAAGCCAGGTACATGAGTCTTGGAATTGACTTCAGAGTATCATTCTCTCAGCAGTGCCCACTCACAGCCAAAGACCCAATAGCCCAGACTTCATAAAAAACAAAAGAAAACTTCCAGTGGACACTAAGGATCTCTGGGCCCTAAGTACCTAATTTCATAATGGATGCTTCAGACACTTATTAAAAAATTGTTAATACAAAGGGGAAAACACAAAAATAGAAAATCCTGTATTGTCACTTTTCAAACATCTTCTGTCTGAATCTCACTTCTTTTGTGTTTCCTTCACTAGTACCATTACTATCTTCCTTTTATCAAAGGCATTTCCACTGCTCATCTCCCTTCCTTCTCAGGATATGGCTTATTACATTCCCCAATGCCTTTACTTTTATCAAACTGCAGTCCTCTCAGGACTCCAGGCTTAGTCCTCTTCATCATCCAAACTAACCATTTTCTCAGATGCCAGAGGAGAAGGCTATTCGCAATTCTTAAAATAATACATGCCCATTCCAAATTGTTTTTGGAGATCAGACCTGTAAGTAGATCATTGTAGATCAGACCTGTAAGAAACTACTTATGTACTTATAGCTGGATGCCTGTAAATATGCTCCAAAAATAAAAATAGCATTAGAATTTCAGATAACAACCAAGTCAGGTATCAGAAATTACTATGGAAAATATAGCGGAATTACAAGTTAACTCTCATTTGGACATTTCAGATTAGATGATTTATATTTTCCCTCACTAATGCCAGGTCTCCATGAATTACATAGAGAACTCATTGTACAGACCCAATTGAGACCTCAGTGCTGCCAAATAAAGTTCACCCTAAATGGCATCCCATAGTCACATTTGAGGTCACGTTGTTGACTTAAAGACCATATAAGTGATTGCCAGCTCGCTTTGACTTTATCTTACAGTGTTTCCCAAATAAAACAAAGAGAAATTATAAATTCTTTAACATTTAAGAGCCATTGCTAAGTTTGAGTGCAAACATCTGGATCTTGGCCTAGATTAAAACATGCCATTCTTATATTCCTACTACAGAGCATCAAATGAAATCTGTGGTTTAATTATTTATGTATTTTTTTTAAAGATTTATTTATGCATACAAGAGCTGGGGTACAGGCCAGAGATGCGGGGGTTGAGAGGATTCATCAGAGACAGAGGGGGAACAGAACTGGCAGATTAACTGAAGTACACTGCTGAGAGGAGCAGCGGGCAAGTCAGGAGAGGTCTGCTGCGCCATGTGGGTTGCTCCCTGGCTGGCTGGGGATCGAACTCATGCTACAGAGGCTGTGGATTGCTTCATAGTGCGGTGCTTAACCCCTTACACCACCAGGGAGGCCCCCTTATGTATTTTTATAAGATGTATTTATTTATGCATACAAGAACTGGGATACAGGCCAGAGGTGTGGGGGGGTGAGAGGATTTACCAGAGACAGAGTGGGGAACAGAACAGGCAGATTGACTGAAATACACTGCTGAGGGGAGCAGAGGGCGAGTCAGGAGAAGTCTGCTGCACCATGTGGGAAGCTCCCTGGCTGGGAATCGAACTCATGTTGCAGTGGCTGCAGCCAGCCTCATAGGTTGCATCTTAACCCCTTGTGCCACCAGGGAGGCCGGTTTAATTTTTAAAATTTTTCTTTAAGTTCCTTATCAAATTCTATATAAATTACCTTCACCCAAATTAAGATCACCAAGTAAATATATCTGTAGCTCAAGAAGTTACCAACTCTTTATTCTGAAATTGACTGTACTATTTCCATCTTGTTTCCATAATAAAATAGAAGCAAAATTCATCAACTATTCTATAAAACTCCCTTTCAACAGTAGAGAATATGTGTTAGTTGCACCTTGTAGTAGTCTCCCAGGTTTGTCTGCCTTCCCATAGGAAAGGTATTTTAAGCCTAGGTAATCCGTCAATTTTTTTTTTTTTTTCTTCACTCGTGGAATTGAGCTTTCATATAGAATTCATTGGGAGTAACCTCCCATTCCTTTTTCTTCTGCTTTGAGTCTTTAGCCTAGACTTGGGCTAGCACTGACCAATGTAAGATTTTGTTTGTATTATTTCTGATTTCCCTGTAACTAACAGATTCCTCTATCTCTGATTACTGAGTATGTGACTGCACAAACAAGTTTGGCTTATAGACTCAGTATATTTTATTGCCATAATGAAATGCCAGCATCTTGAAGTGGCCGGAGTGCTATCCCAAGGCCAGTATTGAGATCTCAGTCTGTGCTTCCTTTTGGAAGTAGATATCCTTGACTCACCCCTGCGTTCCTTGCTCCCGCTTGTAAATCTTTTACTTACCATGAATTATTTTTCCTATTATCTGGTAATCTACTCCAGATTTGGTTTTAATCTTTTACAGTTACTAAACCAAGGAGATTTAACAGAAAGACGTACATGAATGTGGGTGCTAACTCCTGGAAGAGCAGCTCTTTCTAATCCCAGAGTGCTTGTGGTGGGAAAACGATGCATGTTGCTCACCATCTGCCAGAACCAAAATGAATCTGGAAGGACAAGTCCCACTTTGCCTCTGTACATCTTTCCTGGTATAGAAGATGGATATAGGAGAGCTTCTCTTCAAACTGCCATTGGATCCAGACAAGGAGGAAAGCAGTGAATGTGGGCTGGGTAACTATACCTACCTCTCTAACCACTGCAAAATTTTGGGATGGACTTCTCCCAAAAGAGAATTTGATGATGAGTTGGCTGACATTTCTCAGTATGACTACTGAGAGGAGGTTTTCCTTTGAAGATTTTTTTCATTCCGGACTCAGCTGTCTTTTCACATGGATGAATTAAGTCCTGCCACCAACCATGAAACTTCATCAAGAAGTTGAGCTTTCAAGATGCCTTGTTGCTTTGAGAAGGGAGTGATATCAATTTTGTTGTGACATTCTCCCTTTAGCAACCTGAGTAAGAGAGTCTCTGCCACTGGGCTGCAAAAAAAAAATAAATTACTTGAATCCCTACTTGACCCAGGCTGAGGTACTATCTTGTCCTATACACCTCTAATTGGCTACTTTGCTTTCTTTGTTTCTGAACATATGGTAGCATGTGAAAGGGTCTTTTTTTTTTTAAGTTAAAAATCACGATTCAGTGCTTCAATTGTTTTCCCTTTAAATAAACAGAATAGCCCAGTCAGTTCTTTGGCTCCTTGTTTTGGACAAAATTAATTTTCTTAAAACGAAGACTAAGGAAAAATAGCTTAGTCTTTCCCTTTCAGATAGGACCCTTAGAATTACCCTTAGAATTCCATGCAGGTATACCAGCTCAGGAGTCTGGGAACATGATGTGAGCATCTATAGCTCTAACAAGCAAACCCAGGTGATAGTTACTAACATAATCACTCTGTTATCACTAGAAAGGACAGTGTATGAGTCTGGGGAAATGGTGATGACAACAGCTACTTTCGGATCTTTCCAGAAAAATCATTTTAAAAACATGAGAAAGGCACTTTTGTTAGAGCAGGCACTATTGCTTTTCTATCTCTACAGCTACTGAGGGAGATTATGTAATTGTGGGTGAGAAGGAAAGTATTCCAAGGATCTTACTAGTAGAAAATCATGACAGAGAAGTTTCAAATTTATTTAAAATGAACTTCATGTTGACACACACAATGGCACATTCTAAACAGATAACAGGAAATAATTAACTGCTGTTTTAAATAAAGTAATTATAGGTCTTAATTTGTTAATGATATGCATAGTCAACCTATGCTATGTAGAGCGAGCTCATGTCAATTGTATTTTTTTTTTTTTTTTTGGTGGTACCCTCACCAGCAGCCAGGGAATGATCCTGCAGACAGCCTCGTAGCCCAGCGCGCAACCTCTGGGCCACCAGGGGAGGCCCTCAATTGTATTCTTAAAATGCCAGTTTTTACTTCCTGTAACCTTTTATATGAGAGCAGTACTTTTCAACACAAGGCATTTTTTGCCACTCTTCCTCTCCCCTCAGGATACCTGGCAATATCTGGAGATAATTTTGGTTGTCATAACTGGGGGAAAAGGTGTTTACTGGCATGAGGTGGAGGCCAGGGATGCTGCTAAACATCCTACAATGTACCAGCCAGTTCCTTCTCCCAACACCCAACAAAGATATCTGGCCAAAAATTTCAGTAGTGCAGAGGTTAAGCACTATACCAAAAAAAAAAAAAAAAAAAAAAAAAAAAATATATATATATATATATATATATATATATAAAGAAACACTGAACTAGAAGTTGCAAACCTGTCATCCTATAGGTGTTTTGGTCACCCAGTATTTTCTTGTAGTTTTTAAATTAGTCACCAGCATGCAAATTTCTGGCTTCTGTTGAAAAAGCAGTTGACCTGGCAGTTTCGGGCTTGTACTCAGCAGGGTTTATAACACCAGTCTCTACTATCTCTTAGATCCACTAGTTTCCACATTGGGTATGTGCCCTGTTTTTTACTCTTAAATGTGAGACACAAGGCAAGAACTTTGAACTTGATTTGATCACTCCACCCTTGCTGCTCCACTTTGATTTATTCAAACCATTCCAGCTACCAGCTAACTTTTCATTTCCCCATTGTCCAACAGACCATGACTCAGAATCCAAGTTTTGCCTCCTGACTTAACTCAACCCCAAGTTAGCTGCTTACTATTATTGAAAAGCAGCAATTTTAAGTATATTAAGCAAGAGGTTTGAGATTATCTAGCAGTTCATACGGCAGCTCCCCCAGTTCTTTCTTGGGGTCTGTAGGCAGTTCTAGAGAGTCTTCTAAATCCTTCTGTGGATTTCTGATGCCAAATTTTGTAGTTTCATGGGTGCTGCAGAATAAATTAAAGCATTATGAAATACATTTTTAATGAAAGAAAATACTAACATTTTCATTATTTTGTGCGGGGAAAACTGGGATAGAAATTAGAGGAAGGGGCCGCTAGCACTTAAAATTTAGAATAATAGATGCTTTTCTCACTTTTTTTTTTTAAAGATTTATTTATTTATTTATACAAGCACTGGGTACAGTCAGAAGCGCGGGAGGGTGAGAGAATTCACCAGAGCCAGAGCGGGGAACAGACTGATGATACACTGCTGAGGGGAGCAGTGGGTGGCAGGAGAGGTCTGGGACCCTCGCCCGGCGGCCGGGGATCCAACTGGCGCTGCAGAGGCTGCGGGCAGCTTCGTAACCCAGTGCTCAACCACTGCGCCACCGGGGAGGCCCTCACTTTTTGTTTTTATACCAGTGGAGGAGATGGTGCTAAGGAGTTATTTTTTTGAAGAGTGCTAGAGAAAGTTTTATAGGAAGTAAAAATATACATGACTTTTCTTTAAAACTGAAGGAAAAAACTGCTGGAATTGGAAAAATGATGTTTCAAATTTTAGGAAAGTAATCTAAACCTGATACACAAAGTTACACTTTATTCACACTGGTCCTTCCACATTCCAGTGTATTACTTGGAGATCCCTGGATTAGTAGTCTATAAATACAGGATTATGACCTCAAAATATGAGCAGCTGGTCTAAAGTTTCCTCCCAGTGGCATTACTGGGTATGGCAAATTAGCTGCATAATGATAGCAGCATCTTATTACCTGTGACAATCATCAACTACTGACTGATCCTTCCATTGCACAGCCCGGGTGCCCTGACCCTTGGTTTTCACAAAGTCTTCATCAAGCCCAGCCTGCTTCAGGGTGTCTCGATACCGTTGCTCTGCTTCTTTCTTGGCAAGGTCCTGTAAAAAGGAAATCTGCTGTGGCTGAACTTCCAGATATTTCTAAGTTACTTGCTTAATCTGTATGTATTTGCTTAGTCCATATCCTTACATTCTTGCTCACTGCAGGCCACCCATTAGTGTTGCATACAGATTTGCAGGAAAATTACTTAGAACCTTGTTTTTAAGCCTTACAGTGCATAGGCGCTTTCTGAAGATCTTGTTAAAAATGCAGGTTCTTATTTGGTAGGACTCAGATGGGGCCTGCAATTCTGTATTTCTGACACTCCCCAGAGATGCCAACTGTTAATTTGGGAATTGAGAAGCAAGGACTTAGATTTTGGAAGACCAGGTGAAGCCCAGATGAAGAAAGATAAAGAAAGATGGAATAAAGCAACCAAACCATCATAAGGAACACTAAAATATAACAAATAGACAATAAGCTGCACTGTAACACTTAACAATAGACAGTCCTCATGTGGACCAGAAAAACATACTTTGTCGTAAATGTTCAAGAGTACAGTCATATGGAATGCTTTGTATTTTTCCCATCTGTGGAGATTTGAGAGTGAGCATGCTTGAAAAAATTACGGAAAGGTCAACATGAGAAATTTCAACCAGTGCAGCTTGGTAAGTAAATCCAAGACATTCTAAGGCATGTGATATGTGTGCAATATGTCAGGGAGTTGGAAGTGTATACCTAGGAAATGCTGAGATAACACCTTGCTATAAGACAGAAATAACACCCAGAATTGGAACCAGGTCATAGGGAACCCTAATTTTTGTCTGAAACTGGAGAGGAAAGGGATAAAATATTGCCTGGGATGGTGGTATTGCTTAGGCTGTTCAAGTACTCCAGAGTCTCCTTAGGGAGATCTTAACTGAATCCAAGTTCCTTAAATCTAGAGAACATTTTAAAATGATTCTTAAGTCTGAAAGGCACTTAAATCTGGAAAGTCCTTGTGGAGTGCTTTGTGAGCATTCCAAGCCTTGGTAATGTCAGTGGCCACAGTGCTAGTGGCTGTGGATGCCCAGATAACCAGGCCTGCAGGAGACAGATCATCCCAGCAATACAGTGACTCCGGACAGAAGACGATTTCAGTCATAGCAGTAAGTTAAAAATTCTCTTTCTAACATAGCCAAACTCTTTCACTGTGTCTGGGATCTAACTCTGACTCTGATTTGACTGAAAGCTAGACTATATTGAAAACCCCATGAAATGAAATGGGCCCAATTTAAAATCTTTCGGAGTCTCAATGTTTAATACCCAGATATTAAACTTCCATAATTTAAAAAAAAAAAAACCCTCCCCTTTATTTTCCTCTCCAAGACAGAAAATGAATGAATAATGGTGTAGTTTCTACCGTGGTGACTTGTTCAAAGAGATAGGGTCTTGTTTGTATTCTCTTCTTCATTTCCTCCAGTTCTTTCTTATACTCTTTTGTTCTTTTACGGTCATTGTTCCTAGAATTAATGAGATTTTAAAAAATGAATTTTCTTTTTGCAATTGAGAATATCCTTTATTTCAATTAAGCAGCATAATTCCCATGGACATTATAAATTCCTAATGTAAGAAACGCCTGGTAAAACCCCTGACTCTGGGCAATTACAGGAGTCTATCCTAATAACTATTTTGCTGCTTTCAAGGCCAATGATCTGTGGGATCCCAAGACAGGCCCCCTTTGACATATGGAGGACACTGACCGATTCTCTTTCAGCTTTGCTTTGAATACCTCCTCCAGGCTTTTGTGAGGATCCATGGCTTTTGCTCGCAAGGTCACCGATTTAGACATAGCTTGACACTTCTTTTTGTGCATCTCCAACCACTGAGCACTCTGATCTGCTTTGTCTTTTTTTTCAAGTGAATTTCTAAAGGAGGCAAAAAAGAATATAGATGACAAACTTGAGTTCATACTTAACAGCAATCTTAGTAACTTCTTTAGAAATTAATTTAGCATTTTCTACAAATGGGGTGGATAATTTACCATTTCAGAAAGATTAAGATTCTAGGATTAAATGCCTGGCAGATGCCGCCTACCCAGCACTGCAAACACAGTGATTTTCTATCCAAGGAAAAGTTCATTACTTGAACTGGAAAACATGTGAGTTAAGGTATTCTTACTTAAATAGCCAAATACTTAGAGTTCTTGCCTATCTGGAAACAAAATTTTACTAATACCTACCATTTGCCGCGCTTCCTACCCTAAACCAAGTGCAGCAGCCGGCAAGTGTTTTATATTCATTATCAGGTGTAATCTTCATAATTTCCCTGTGTAGTCAGGAGTATAAACCCTGGGTATTGAGAGGATGCTCAATACCCAGCAGACCACCGGAAAAGCCAAGATTAGAACCAGGATGTCTGACACCCAAAGTCCCTACCTTTGTTGTAGATAGTGGGCTGGAAGGTTCATGAGCCTTTGGAAATACAGATTTGCATTTCCAGTGAGCATCAGAAATGGGCCTTGAATACACACATGATTTTGAGTCAATCTATAGCACATAAAGTTGTGTAAATATTCTAGAGGGTAGTAGAGTTCTACCAAAGGGAAAAAAGTCAAGACACTTGCCTTTGAATGTTTACATTCAAATGAACTGATTGGGAAGGAGGGCATACTCACAGAGTATGTCAGACTCTGCCCACTCTTGAGAGTGGGCAGATGTGGAGATCCTTTATAGATGGGCCAGCCTCTGCTTCCTGAGGCCTCTATGATACTGATTTAGTAGTTCTGTGTAATTTGAGGAAAAAGGAAATATCCCTTGGATCCTAAATATATTTTTTAAATATCTGTTGTGATTTTAAAGAGCCAAGTATGTTCTAAGTATTCCTCTGAGCTCCACAGAAAGTGTGGAGTTGTCTCCCAGTGCTAGGTTGCTCGTTAGACCACAGTCTCTTCTACTGACTTAAGCTCAGAGACTTAGCAGAACTCCAGTTCAATGAGAACAACGACGACAGAGTCTGGTCAGGGAAAGTTAAAAATGAGAAGGCTCCTGCTGTTGATAGATAGTGCCCCATGGTGAGTCTCAGAGAATCTCAGATCTGTGCAAGAAATACTTCATCTTCTCAGTGGCAGGTCTACCACCTGCTGTCGGGCTCCTCTGAATTCCTGTTCCTAATGGTTTCCTTCCTCTTTCATCTATAACCTGTATCATTCTCTTCTGTTTGGAACATTTCCCTCTAGCATTTGACTAACTCCTTATTCCAGGTTTCACCTTAGACATTTATTATGAGACCGCAGCCCTGTTCTGCCCAGTACCCTCACAGACCCTAAGTCCCCCATCATTGCAGTACTTACAAAATATGGTAGTTGCTTCATTGCATTTCTGTATTTCTGACTAGATGTTAAACTATGGGCTCCATCAGGTATCTCCAGGATTCACATTAGGCCTGGCACAGAGTAAGTCCTCCATGGACATTTGCCAAATGACGGCTGTGTTCGCCAGCACACAGAGGGCCAAAGGCATTCCTGTCAGGATCAGAGAATTCCCTTCTCCCCTTTAGGTCTCTGATGCAGAAGAGCAGGCCCAGCAGCAGAGTGGTTTCCATCATTTGGACCATAACCTGAGCATTATAGGTCTTATGCAGCCTGACCACTCACCTGACTGCAGATTCCCTCTTCCTGGTGGCATCTGTGATGTGCACAGGAAGGGTGTTGGCAGAGAGGGAAGCAAGGCCACTCAGAGAACGACTCCTTGGCAGGGGTGTAGCAGGCAGCTGTGGAGGCTCCTAAGAAGAAACAAAGGCTGGTTTTGCTGCATGGGTGGTTAGTTTCTGTCTTAACTAGGATTCAATTTCAATGTAGGGCTAGTCAGACTGAGTCTTAATTTTTTCTACTGGTATTAGGCAAGGTTAATGTGATCTCAAGTTTAGTAACCAGATCAAGACTTGGATATCAATCCTAAAGTTTTTAATCAAATGAGAAGAGTTCTGTCAAACTGGTATAGGGACACAGCAATTGATCCCAATGCCTGCCTTCCTGACCTGCTTGGATGTAGTTCTACAAAATCTCTCTAGAAAGGGAAGGAAAGGAAGCGTTCTTGTGGGCTTAAAAGTTTATAAGCATTGTGGATTTGCTTATAACCAAGCTGGTATTTATAAGAAAGTCAGAAAAATGTTAGGAGAAGTGCCTTCCACTGAGACCTGACCCTTCTGCAGCTCCCTGGGCTCTCACCCTCCTCTCTCCAGAGGCAGTGGCATCGCAGGGCCGCTGAATGTGACGCAGGCTGGTGGTTCTCAGTGAGAAGGGCTTGTTACGAGTCACCTCTCTGGTGTCCCGTCTCTTGGCAGCTCTCCTCTGGAAGGCCTTGTAAAGGCCCTCATAGTCGGGGACAGAAGGATTCACCCGAGGCTGGAATCCAAAGTCAGTGTGCAGAAAGCCAAGCTGCTTCTCTTGGGTTCGAGAGGCTGTGCGGGGCTGTGTGTCAGCCCGGCTTCTGGAAGAGGTGAGGGGGGACGAAGCCATCTGGAGCATGTCCAGAGCTCTCATCTGGATGCGAATTTTCCTGAAGAGCTCTGCTTCTGTGGAGAAAAAGTCAAGGTGTGATGGGTGAGAGGGGACCAAGCTTTATGCCAAAATAGGAGAATTTTTCCTCTTTTAAATACTAACAATAGTGTGTTGGAGCCAACTGTTAATTTTTCAGGAATTTTATGAGCCAGTTAATGGCATGTGGGAAGGCTGAAATTGGCATAATAGGATTACCCATACCATTAAAAAAGGCAAATGCAACAAATCAGCTTGCTGCTTTTTCTTTTTTTGTCTGTATAGCTCACTAATAAGCCTTGACCAGGATACTACCGCCTTGACCCGATCAGCATGCAGAAGCAGATTCCATTTATACTTGCTCACCAGCTTTCTTCAGTTCCTTCTTCAGATGTGGGGCAGATACGGAGCAGGAGAGTGGTCCAGGTACCCACTCTCCCAGCTCTTCCTAACTTAGAGGACGGCCCCACCATTCACCCCACTGAACTAAACCCATTGCCCAAACCATTCTTGACTCCTCCCTCTCTCAACTCATCATTCACAAGTTCTGCCTTCTACTGAATTTCTAGTACAGCCTCTTTTCACCTGCCCTGCTACTAGTTTCATAATTTCTTCTTTTTTTTTTTTAAAGATTTATTTATTTATTTATACAAGAACGGGGGTACTTGCCAAATGTGCAGGTGGGTGAGAAGATTCACCAGAGACAGAGCGGGGAAGAGAACAGGCAGCCTGAGGAAATACACTGCTGAGGGGAGCAGCTGGTGAGACAGGAGAGGTTTGCCGTGCCATGTGGGACCCTCTCCGGCTGGCCGGGATCGAACCGGCGCTTCAGAGGCTGCAGACAGCTTCACAGCACTGCGCTCAACCGCCTGAGCCACCAGGGGTGGCCCTAGTTTCATAATTTCTTAACAGAATTGTTGAAACAGCTTCCAGTAAGATCAATATTCTCCTGTCTTGCTTCTTTCCTTTTTACTATCTATACAGCAATTAGAGTGATATTCTGAATTGCATGTCTGGTCAAGATCCACCCTACTTAAAACTCTTCAGTGGCTTCTCAATGCCTTTGGGATGAAGTCCAGATTCTCTCATATGGAGGGAAATCTCCCCTGGGTCTGGCCTGTGACTTCTCATTCTTCTCTCTATCCTCTACTTTTCCATCCCTTGAATGTGTTCAGCTTCCTCTTTACCTCCATGCCATGCCATAGCTCTGGCTGGTACACTCTTTCTCTTCATTAAATTAGCCATGGTTGATCCTTCAGGATCAGGCTTAGTGCTTACTTTCTCCGGGGACCTTCCCTAACTGTTTCCACCCATTTACCACACCCTAAGATAGTTTCCTCTGCTGTATGCTCCATAGGTCCCCAAGTTTTTCCCTTAAACTCCTGCAAATGACTCATTACATTTGTGATTATTTGTCTGTCTTACTCCCAAGTCCACAAATTCCCTGTTTACCTTAGAACACGGTAGGGGCCTGGCAGTTACTGAATAAGCCAGTAAAGCCTCAGTCCCTTTCATGGAGCTACAGTTCTTGAAATGTCTCCCTCACAAGGATGAGGGATGGGTCGCAGCTTTCCTAGTGGTGGCACTACCCAACTAGTCCTAGGGTATCTCATCAGTTCTCTGCTCTTGCCTATACTGCTGCAGAGACCTTCGCATCCACTTACTAAGAGGTGAATGGGACAAATGTGAGGGGTGCTGCCAGATCTCCCACACCTCACTCCTTACAAGACTCTCCTATTGCGTATATAGACCCAAAACTACCCTGTGGCCTGCCCTAAGTGTGTCCTCTAGCAGGTCTATCCCAAGAGCTCAACTCCAAGCCAGGCTGCCCCTTGAGCCTGACTAAATCCCCACAGCACCTTGATACGCCCAGGCAGGAAGCAGTGAGGTGGAAAAGACGTCTTTACCCTGGAGTTTGTCCCCAAGGGCTGGCTCCAGAATGGACTTGGGGATCTTTCTGGTGGCCTTCTGCTTCGGGATCTTGGCCTTAGCTGTGGCAGTCAACGCCCTCTGTTGGGCAGCTTCTTTTCTTTGCTCATCCTTCTCCAGGAAGCTGAAGGGCTTCAAGGAAGAGAGGAGTACTTCTTTCCTTTTCTGGATCCCTGCCTGCCTGCGGGCCTCCTTGCGCTCCATGATCTCCTGGTAGAGGGGGAGGTAGACATGGGCCGGCACAGGTTGTGCCCGGAATTGCCGGTGACACTCAGCCTCCTCCTGGCCCTGTTTCTGGGCCTGCTGCCTCTCATGCTCAAAGGAGGCAGGTGAGGCCAACCACTGGGCCTTCTTCCGGGCCTCTCTTAGTGTCATGCGGAAAGGCTGTGGGACAGTGATGGATGATGCCCAGGAGCTGACACTTCTACGCTGGGATGGAGGCCTGGAACCTGAGTATGGCTGGGAATGAATCTTGGGAGTGTCAGAAGGAAGGCTGCTCAGGGAGCTGCAGCGCCTCGTGGAGCCATACCTGGGGAGAGAAAGCAGGTCTGTGCATGGAGGATGGGGCAGCCAGGAGGCCCAGCTCCTGTCCTCCACTCACCCCCAGTCCTCCCTCTAGCAGATCACAGCATCTTCTCAACCTCACATCATAGTCCCAAAGGCCTCTAAGCCTATACCTTTCTCCACCAGGCCTCCCTCCTTCCTGCAGGTCATCCTAGCTGCATCTTCTGCTGGGAAGTCTCTTCTCAGAATGTATCCAAGCACTGCACTTTGCACTCTTAATTTTTTAAAAGAGGAGGAAATGTGGTGCAGAGCAGAGCTTTAGCATCAGACCCAGATTGAAATCTTACTTCATGTAGTTACCAGCTGTGTGATCTTGGGCAAGGTTCTCTCAGAACCTCAACTTTTTCATGTGTAGAATAGTGAAAGTCGTATCTGCTTTCAGGGTATTGGGAGAAGAAAGTAAGTATTAAATGTACATGCACATAACTGGGTTTAGCCAGGGTAGCTATATCTGGCTGTCAGGAGGCGGTGTGTTCAGGAAACATCCCTTATCGGTCCCAGTGTTTAGGTGACTAAGCATTACTCAGAGTGACTTAGGACTGCTGGGTGGGAATCAGAACACATGTGTGGATGGGAAAGCTGATTCTTAGCTGGAATCTGGGTGAATGGCAACTTGCAGAAGTGGTCTTTGCCTTACAGAAGAAGAGGCCCAGAGTTAGGATGTGACTTGGCCAGAATGATGCAGTGAGGCAGCAACTGAGCTGCAATGTTTTACCTCAGAGACGCGAGGGACTGGACCCGTGGCTTCCCCCTGCCTTTGTCTTGGAAGAAACTCTCCAGGTCCTCATCATCTTCAGAGAGGTTTTCATCACTGTCTGGATCAGACAGGTAGAGGGATTCCAACAGGGACCACTGGCCCTTCTGCTGTAGTACCTGCAGGGTCTCGAAAAAGCTCCCAACTGAGTCAGAAACAGAATCTGTCTCCTCCAGGCTGAGGAACTCATCAAGTTTGCCAGCCCGAGGCAACACCAGCCCATCTCCAGATAGCTCCTCTTCTGCCTCCGTGTCTGAGGAGGATTTGGGGGGAAATATCTAAGACAAAATACAGTAGACTATGGATCAAACTATAATTTCAAATTTATTCAAAACATAACTATTAATTTCACCCTGAATAAACTTTAGAATATTAGGGGATATGGAGGACAAGGAAAATGTGTTTCTTGCTCTGAAGAAATTTCACAAATTGGCAAATGGAGTGTGCTTTGTTGAAGGGCAGGACAGGGAAGCAAAGAGCTAAAGTTGGTGCATGCAGTGTGGTGAACTTTTACAGAGCACCTACTCTGGCCCAATCATTCTTCCCCTGGCACTCCAGGAACCTTTCCCATGGCCCTAGCCACATTCTGGGCCCTGCCCTGTATGGTTTTACCTGCTTATTGCCAGTTGTCCTTTCCCTGCATCCACTGCTTTCCTCAGAGTCTAGCTAATTTCCACTTCGTCATTAGGAATGGATAACAGAAGAGAAAATGTGGTCTGGCTGAAAGGGCAATGTCTAGAAAGTGAGAAACTCGACTGAATTTAACACTTCATTCACTATTTATTGTGTGCCTAATGCATACTGAGCATTAGACTGAGAATAAGACAAGGTACCCTCTCTCGTGATGCTTCCATTCTAGTGAAGGGAGACAGACAATATAAGATGATAACAAATTAACTCAAAGTCATAAAATTGACTATATAGTGATGGGAGTGGCTATGGGAAACTTTTCCTTTGCTAAAAGCCCATCAAATAAACACCATTAGGAATGTGCTTATAATCATATTTAGGTTTATTAATTTGCTACAGTCCGCTATGGAAAATGTAGGAAAAGTTGGCAGGGTGGGGGGTAGAGGGGGACTTTTTCTAGGGTTGATTTGTCATGAATGATTCTGAGAGAGGCTAGGGAAGCAGAATCAACTCTGGGTGAATGCTACCACTAATAGCAGTTTAGTGAGTGAGCAATTTTTATTCAAAAGGTTACAAGAACAAAGTGGGGCTCCACCAGTAATTGATAAGCAAGTATTAGAGGGGTCTGGAGTAATTTTGCAGGTACAGTGTGGCCTTGTAAGAAACACTTTGCTGATCCTACTGCTGGTTTTACCTGTTACAGTCTGAATTACACTTTCTCAGGTCTGAGCTGATTTGTGCTTTCTCAGAGTTGGAGGAATTCTGACTGATGAAATGTCAGCCTTGCTAAAGATCAGGGGTAAGAAGGTTTCTGGTTCAAGGAACAGCAAATGCAAAGGCCTTGAAGCAGGAACGAATTTGACTCTTGGTGAGTCTCTGGCTGGAGCACAGTGTCACAAGATTGCCTTACACAGGTGTGGGGCCAGGATGACACTGCGGACGATGAGTGACTAGCTGGAAACCAGTTGGGAAGCAGTGACACTTGGTAATGGTTTTACTGGGTTCTCCGAGGTCCAGTTCTAATGCTAGAAAGAACGCTGGATTCTGAGTCAGAGGTATGCATGTGCTCTAGCTCTGACTCTGCTACTGTGCATGTGTGATCTTGGGGAAATTTCTTTTTTTTAAAGATTTTTATTTATTTATTTATATAAGCACTGGGTACAGTCAGAAGCGCGGGAGGGTGAGAGAATTCACCAGAGCCAGAGTGGGGAACTGAACAGACAGACCGATGAAGTACACTGCTGAGGGAAGCAGCGGGCGCGGCAGGAGAGGTCTGCGCGCCATGTGGGACCCTCGCCGGTGGCCGGGGATGGAACCGGTGCTGCAGAGGCTGTGGGCAGCTTCGCAGCCCAGCGCTCAACCGCTGCGCGACCAGGGGAGGCCCTTGGGGAAATTTCTTTTAAAAAATGATAAGAGATTGAATCCACACACAAGTCATACAATCCATTTAACAAGTATCCAATTCATTAGGTTCTAGGGTAGCCGCAGAATTGTGCAACCATCACTACAATCAATTTTGGATCATTTTAATCATCCCCCCAAAAAAGCGCCACACCCTCCAGCAGTCACTCCTTATTTCCTTCACCCTTTCAACTCTCCCCCAGCACACCCTCTAACTCCACCAGCCCTAAGCAACCACCAATCTGTCGGCATGGATTTGGGGGCAAATTTAGTATCTCTCGGTGCCTCAGTTTCTCTTCTACAAAATGGAGACAACAGTCGTACTATTAGCCCTAGAGGAGTTGAGGGGATAAGCGAAAACTGAAGCCCACTGCCATGATTCTATGAAGAGCCTGACGTCAGGCTCAAGGAGTGGTTCCGAAAAGCAGCGGGTTTTAGTTCCACGCCCCTCCAAGACACGCCCCTGCCGTCTGTCTCCAAGGCAACGTCAAACATTTTTCTTGGGCTCGCCTTTCCCGTGCCGCAGTCCCGATCCCTCCCCTTTCCTTTCTCTCCTTACCGGATGGCTACACTGAGAGCTGCCAGAGGCTCCCGCAGGCCTCCCCACTGTCATCTTCTCGGCGGGACAGAGGCGGAGGCGGCGCGGACAGCTGCAGGGGCTGGGGACAGCGGCAGGCGCCGCGGCGGCGGAGCTCGCTGTCGGGCCGGGCACCGCCCCTTTGCAGTTTGGGTTTCTGGTTGGCTCCCAGGCAGATTCATGACCCATTCCCCGTGCACCCTCTAGCCCGTCCCGCCCAAGAGCCTTTTTCTTATTGGTCTAGTTCCTCTGGCGTTCTATTTCCGGCTCCGGGGCCGGGACTTCCGGTAGCAGTGATTGGCGGGCCGTGCTCCGGAAGTGCTTCCTAAGGTCTGCCCTGCGCGCCGCCAGGCTAGGTGCGGGTCGGCAGCATGGCGGCCTGGCTGCTTGGGAGCCGGTGCGGTGCTGCAGCTTCTCGCAGAGCTCCTCTGGGCTCCCGCCGGCGGTGGTCCGACCACTCGGCAGACACCGTCTATGATGTGGTGGTGTCGGGCGGAGGCCTGGTCGGAGCTGCCATGGCCTGTGCCTTGGGTAAGCGCATACCCAGGGGAACTGGGCAGTGGAGAGCTATGAGGACCGAGGGACACCCCCAGTACCCCAGCTGCGGACCACGTGGTCCATTCCTGCCCACAGCTGCCCCGGAGGGAGCGTTTGAGTCTTTGGGGTTCAAAGGGGTCAAAAGTGGGAGGGGCCTTAGGAGTCATACCAGCGCTGTGGGAAACAGACCTTACCAGGGTTAATTATGGGCACACTTAGAAAGCATTGCGTCTTAGGGATAAGAGGTTTTAAAACTACTTTTTGAGATAATTTGCATGCTACATTTTAAAGCATACAGTTTAGCTATGCAATTCGCAAAGGTAATCATTGTGCCAGTTTATGGGACATACTTTTAAAAAGAAGATTCCGGGTGACTGACTGATTGTCCAGGTAGCACCCAGGAGCCTTAATTTTGAATAAATACTTCTGGCCGTGGGTGCGCAAGATCTGGCGACCTGCTTTGAGAAGGAGAAATCCTGAGAAGAGCTTAATTGCTTTGTCTTGACTTCACCTGTTAGCTTTTAAGGCAATCCCTTATGATACTATCCGAAAGGTTTGCCAGTCTTAGTAAAACTTCCGTGTTTGGTGTTTTGTTACCCTCTTTGCATTACTTGATTTCCTTCTTATTTTGTTCTTTTTCTCACCCTCTTCCCCCAACCCCACCAAGAGGGGAAAGCAGCAGTGCTTTCTCTTATATTGCAAATTCCAAATTACAGGTGCTTATTATCCTGTGTCCTCCATGGAAGTACAAATTCTTAAGTCAGAATTGACTTTAAACAGACAGTTACAATATAGAATTCACTGTTGAAATTTGCAAAAGCAAAGTCATGGGTCAAGGGCACCCCGGGTTGTGAGAATCACTGCTCTACTAAATCTCAGCATTCACATGCTGGCTCATTTCCTAAAAATGGTCAGAGAAAATACTGAATGTCAAAGTATGAAAATAAAAAAAAAAATAGTATGAAAGTGACAATCTGGAGGGCTGGGGAATCTTTCAGGCAACTTATCCAGTGAGCAAGCCTCTGCTGTTTTCCTGTAAAATTACTGAGACGGAACAATATGGATGGAGACTTTGTACTTGGGTGGAATCCTCTCAGCTTTCTCTCGGCAGGACTGGTGCAGGGCTGTTTTCTACTGTTGCATCAAGTACAATGCTTGTTCTTGGTTGGCACAGCATGCAACTCAAAGGATATTCGTTGTCAATAGTTTATATGCGATGGACCTTTTTCATTTCAGCATCCACTTAAGCAGCCACTTTAAAAGTGAGGACTTTCCAGTGGGCTCTTTATATTTCCCCATAAGTCAATTTATGTTTTCCTTGATTCTTCTCTTTTTCATGCATAACTAGTTTGCATTTCAGGCTTGAAACATCTATGTTTTCCTCTCATGTTGTTATCTGTAAATTGTATTCTCTAGTATTTTTTCCTGGAATGAGTTTTATAAAATGTTACATTAAGTAACTAAAAATGATACTGAACCTGGCTATATTTTTATAATGTTTGGAAATCTAATTCTGTTAGTTTCTTGGTCTCTCTGTTAAGACATTAAGACATATTTTATGGATTGAGGAGCTATAACATTTGTTGCTAGGGATATAAGAAATGATCTCTGCCCCCAAGGAATTTAGAATCTAGCAAAGGAGAAGGATTTGTAAATAAAAGGAAGGACAAAGCGAAAGCTCCTCTAGAGGAACAAGCCAACTGTCCTGTCCTGGAGGGAGAACTGCGGTGGTCTCAACGGCTGGGAGGTGAGGCTTGAGCAGGTAGCCCCTTCCATGGAGGGGACAGGTGGGTGTTGGCGTCGGGTGGCTGCTGTCCTGTGCAACGAGTGTGGGCCTGCCCTGATGCCACTTAGTGCAGGTGCTCTGGGGGGGCTGCTTTTCACACTCTTTGGTGCCTCTTTTCATTTAGAGTCCAAAATATGAAGAAAAAGAGCATAAAGGTTTGTGGGTTTTCTTTCACCATCACTAGGTAAATCCTATACTGTCAATTCTTTTGTAATCCTAACACATTTTCCTTCTTTTGGTGGTGGCCACAACTCACCACTTATCTTTCTCCTGTGACTTCAGACACTGAGGGACTGCATCTACTCTGTAGTCACCCAAGTCCCCTTTTTCCTTCTCTCTGCAGATGCCTTAAGACTAGATGGGTCGGCATAATTGATGTGTTTCTTGACCCCCCTTTTGTTTTATGTATTAATTTTTTATCCTTGATTTAGTCTTGAGGCCTCAGGAATTTTGCTTATTAAATCCATTTTTTGTTGAACAGGATTTATAACTTTTAGTGACTTAATACTTTGAAGATTGAAAATATCTGGTGTGTAGTGATTACAGCCTTCCTTTTAAACATCATGCTTGCCTTTGTAGGACATTTTATTGGCTCGTTATTGTCCATGGCAGGTGTTGGGCAGTCTGGAGAAGACTCACTTTTGTGTGTGGGGCGGGTTGCCTGGCTGCAGTGGTGGTATATTATTGCTTAGGACTCTATGTGGTGTTTCCTTTTTGGGTGCCTTGTGAGAAATTTGTACCCTAAGGACGAAGGAATTAGGTAATTTGTTGTTTCTCTTGGAAATGAGAAAGGGAACAAATTCTGACCTTTCCTAATGATATATAATATAGCCTTTTTTTTTTTTTTTTAAAGGCTATGATATTCACTTTCATGACAAGAAAATCCTGTTGCTAGAGGCAGGTCCAAGGAAAGTATTGGAGAAATTGCCAGAAACTTACAGCAACAGAGTCAGCTCCATATCCCCTGGCTCTGCAACCCTTCTCAGCAGTGAGTTGAAGATCTACTCATAGAACCTGTCTCCTATCTCTTGACTTTCCAGTGTGTCCATAGGGCAGTCAATAGAGCTCCTCATGGGAAAGGAGCCTACAGAGGATGAGGAGTGGGGGTGGGGTTGCTAGTCTGGTACATAGTTGAAGATGATCCCTGAAATGTGTCAGGTCCTATAGTCAGAGGAAGACATTTTTGGGTCATATGGGTCCAGGATGCAGACTTTTGTTTGTGATGTTGGGTCATTATGAATTTGTGGAATAGAAACTGTATAATCAAGCTCTGCAACTACTACTGGACATATATGTTATGTCCATACATATATATGTTTTTTTATTGCCTATTTTCCCAACTATCATACAAACAGCAGGATAGGGACTTTGTTTGGTTTCCCACTTTATGCTCAAAATATATTTGGCACATAATGTATCTGTTCAGTGCCAAGAGGAGTTACAAGACAAAAAAATAATAAAAATAGTATCTAGAGAGTTTGTAACTTCAGTAGCTTGAGAAAAAATGAAGGATAATTTGGGTTTGTTTTCATTTTTTTATTTCCACTATTTTAATGTGATTTGAGCTTTTAATCATGAAAGCTGGATCTTTTTTCATGCTATGTAATCTAGAACCAGAGAAAGAGTAGTTTGACTCCTACCACTAAACAGGGCAGAAGTGAAAGGTATTTGTTTATTATTGGGGGAAGACTGACACTACCTCTAACTTAAACACAGTGAAGGGAGGGCAGCCTAGGAGGGGGATGTAGGTTCCATGAGGTCACTCTGGTCTACAGATCCTTTCTTTTATAGGTTTTGGTGCCTGGAACCACATCTGCAACATGAGATACAGAGCATTTCGGCGAATGCAGGTGCTTCCTTATCACTTTTGGCGAGATATTTTGGTTACATTAAGATACTGAAGTGCACATTCTCCGAGTTTTCTGTGAATATGGGACGAACTGGCAAAGTTCATACTCAGTATAAGGTAGTCGGGGGGGCGGGGGAAGCATTCCTGAGAATTTTCTTCTCACTGTATGTCTCTTACCAGAGTGGCTGACAGATTTTCTGATCCATCACTTGGGAGAGCATTAGTCAGCTTCTCACTGGAGTAATGCTTTCTGTTCCTTGGGTGACACAAATTTTCCTTTTGTGTTTCCAGGTATGGGATGCCTGCTCAGAGGCCCTGATAATGTTTGATAAGGATAACTTAGATGACATGGGCTATATCGTGGAGAACGATGTCATCATGCATGCTCTCACTAAGCAGCTGGACGCCATGTCAGGTGAGGCATCCATTTCTTTCACACGCTGGAGGAGACTTGCTTTAAAATTATCCTAGGACTTATTGGAAGAAGGGATTCCTTTTACAGATCTTGACTGTCCACCACAAAGAAACCCTCTGATGGTTATCGCAGTGTGGTTTTGTTTTGTCTTGTGTGCAACTTTATTCAGGCACAATTTTATATACCATAAAATTCACCCATTTAAGTACACTTTTGTTAATATATATATAGAGTTGCGTCATTATTACCATCATGGTATCATTTTAGAACATTTCCATCACTTCAAAAGGAAACTTTCCCTTTCCCCACCCTCAACCCTGTTGTTTCTGTATATTGGGTCTTACCATTATAGAGAGATTGTGCAATACGTATTCATTTGTATCTGACTTCTCTCACTGAACATATTTTTGAGAGTCCTTCATGTAGTGATCTGATCAATACTCCATTCTTCATTACTGCTGCCTTGTGTTTCCTTATGTGAACACACCCTTTTGTCCTTATCCACTCATCAGTTGATGGACATTTGGGTTTCTGCTTTTGGATAATTGTGAATGATGCTCTGAGCATTTGTGTACAAGTTCTTGTGTGGACATGTTTTCTTTTCTCGTGGGTTGATATTTAGGAGTGGGATTGCTGGGTCATAGAGTAATTCTATGTTTAACATTTTCGGAAATTGCCAAGCTGCTTTCCAGCGAAACGGCACTCTTTCACTTTTCACCAACAATATGAAGGTTCTAATTTCTCCACATCCTCACCAACATGTGTCATTTCCTTTTTTTTTTTTTTTTTTGTGGGACCCTTACCGGTGGCCGGGGATTGAACCGGCGCTGCAGAGGCTGTGGGCAGCCTTGCAGCCCAGCGCTCAACCGCTGCGCCACCAGGGGAGGCCCTGTGTCATTTCCTTTTTAAAAATATTGCAGCCATCCTAATAGCATGAAATAGTCTCATCTTACAGCTTTGATTGTATTTCCCTAATGACCAATAACATTGAACATCTTTTCATGTGCTTGTTGACTATTTGTATATCTTCATTGGGGAAATACGTATTCAAAATCTTTTGCCCATTTTAAAATTGGATTTTTTCTTTTTTTTTTTTTGAAATATCAGAATTCTTTATATATTCTGCAGATGTATTCTTTATTACATACATGATTTGCAAATAACTCGGGGTTGTTCTAGAAAGAAAAATTGGAAGCATCTTAAGTGTTCTTTGATGTGAGATAGTTAATCCAGGTAATGAACATCCATGCAGCTTTTATAAAAATAATTTAGATTTAGTCACTTAGAAACATGTCCCTAATATTTGTGACCCCACTTGTGTGTGGGGGCAGAAGTATGCATATAAACACTTAGGAAGGCTGTGCAATAAGGCTTTACCTGTTGTCTCTGAGTGGTATGATTAAAGGTGACAATTCCCAGCTTTTAAACCTTTCTTTGTTGTTCATATTTTGAATGTACCATTTTTATGATCAGAAAAGTAAAATGATTTTCAGTGGGAGGAAAAATCATATGAAATCTAGAATTTTTTTGAGCCCATGGTGTCCCCACCCACTACTCCGGAAGCACACGTGGGCTCATAAGTGAAACTGGAGAAGCGGGAGCTTGAGGATAGAAAGAGAGAGTGACATAGTGCCTGGTGCAGCTGATAAGTTTAGTGAGAGCTTAAATATTTGGATTTCTTTACACTGATTCATCCCTACAGCTCTCTGATATGTCAGCTCTCATACCATAGCATCGATTACTAGAGTTATGTTTTAGCTTTTACTTTCTTGTTTAGGAGTGGATGACAAGAGAGAGCTGTCCTGAAACCTCAGGTTTAGTGACAAAATATTTCTCAGCCTGTGTGAGCCGCCTTTCTAATGTTCTGCTTTTTCTTTTCTGACCTCTCCAGACCGAGTGACAGTTCTCTACAAGAGCAAAGCAGTCGGCTATACCTGGCCTTATCCATTCCCCATGGCAGACTCCAGCCCTTGGGTTCACATTACCCTAGGTGATGGCAGCACCCTCCAGACCAAATTGTTGGTAGTTGAAGATTCTTATTTTGCCAGGGGTCTTGCATATTCACATCTTATCCTGGATTCTAGGGCTTCTAGTTTCAGATCTAAGTTACTGTTGAAGTTAATTTTAGGCAAGGCACTTGGTATAAGGACCAGTACCCTTCAAGTCAGCTCAGTGGTCTTAAATGGGCTTGTAAATCTTGTACAGGAAGCAAAGGATTGCTGGACCCAGAAGGGCAGGAACCATGTCAAATCGAGGCTGCTTTTCCTGTCGGGAGTCCTGTGGTCACTCATCCCCTTGCATCTCCCATTTTTTTCTCTCTTTGCTCATCTGTTTTCTCTCTCCATGGCAGCCATTCCTAACCTTAAATCAGGATTATTCAACTCCACTGCCTGCCTCATATCCAAACTTTCTTTAATGTTTTCTACTTCAGATAGTAAGAGAATTTGAGTTTAACCAATGGGCTGCCAGCTTTTGATTCAGATGTCTAACTTTAACCTGTTAACTAAGGCTGGGCTCACATATATATGTAGGGCTACCTCTGGGGACTGGGAGTTGCCTGCCACAGATAGGTTTGCTAGCAGTTGGAACTACAGGAAAAGGCAGACTTCTGGAAAAGTTTCATTTTTTAAGCAGTTATAAGACTGAACAGGTTCTTGTCTCCATGCAGATTGGTGCAGATGGTCACAACTCCAGAGTACGACAGGCTGCTGGGATCCAGAATGTTAGCTGGAACTATGACCAGTCTGCTGTGGTAGCTACTCTGCATTTATCAGAGGTAAGATCCTGAGCCCACTGGGGACCGTGCTTATGTTTAATCAGTAGTAGGTAACTCACAAGCATTCTTCTCTACCATAGGCCACAGAAAACAATGTTGCTTGGCAGCGATTTCTTCCCTCTGGGCCCATTGCTTTGCTCCCGGTAAGAAATCCTTCTGGCTATTCTGCTTAAACGTCCATCCCTCCTCACTTAGGACATCACTTTCTTAGTCTTTCTCTGGTTTCAGGGAAGTATGTCCAGGCTAGCTTTGTTTCCCCTTATCTTCCTAATTTATGCTGAAGAACTCCCAAGAGCAAAAGTTTTTGCCCTCGGTGTTAATGTCCTTGTTTTGACACAGCTCTCAGACACCTTAAGTTCCTTGGTTTGGTCCACGTCCCACAAACATGCAGCAGAGTTGGTGAGCATGGATGAGGAAGAGTTTGTGGATGCCGTCAACTCTGCCTTTGTGAGTATCAGCTTGTCCAGCTGGTGATTGGTTGTGGGGATAGATACAGAAAGGGGGTTTTGACTAAAGAAAAATAACCAAACGGCTGCCCCTCTGTAACTATAGCTCATAGTTACATGTGTATTTTTAATTCGCATCTCTGCTTGTAACTATCAACTTCTACCACCTCACTAATGATTTCACCCTGGTGTATACTGAAGTGCTTATACTCCACTGCTCTGTAGGAGCCAAGAATAATCAAGGAACTGAACATAGTACAGTGACTGCAAAGATCAGTGGGCATTTTGCATATATTCATGGCATGGGCCTTTACAGTGCATCTACTCAGCAATAACTATGTGTATGTAGATGGCTCTGGACATAGACAAATGACAGTTCAGGAAACTCACAGTCAGTTGAGTGAGAAAGACACATAAATGACAATTTCAGTGCAGTGGTAGAAGTATGCCTGGGATGCTATGGGAGCATAAAGTAGGACAATGCACACATGAGGGTTTGGAGGAAAGTATACAAAAAGAGGTGACGGTTTCTGAATGCTCTGATGGGTTGTCCTGATGAACTAGAAGTGAGAGACATTGTAAGCAGAAGTGAGTCCTGGAGTCGAGAGGACGTTGTACAATAATAGCTCACTGTGACTGATGCATGTTATTGAGGGTGGGACAGTAAAAGGTGAATCCGGTAGGTTAGGCCAGGGCATTTTGGCTTGATGCTAAAACCTGATGGGAAGTTGCATTTGTTTGAAGGGCTTGTCACTTGTCCTCCATCAGTTTAGACATGTCAGGTAGCATTACCCTTGGCTTTGGTTATCATGTGTTTCCTTGTTGAACTTTAACTCCCTGCTAGTCACTGATGAAAGTTTACTTTGTGTTATTTTGTGGCTGGTGCTCCTCAGTGGAGTGATGCTAACCACACGGACTTCATCGACTCAGCTGGCTCCATGCTGCAATATGCCTTTGCCTTTCTGAAGCCTACTAAGGTCTCAGCTCGCCAGCTGCCCCCAAGTGTGGCCAGGGTCGATGCCAAAAGCCGAGTGTTGTTTCCTCTCGGGTTGGGACATGCTGCTGAGTACGTGCGGCCTCGGCTGGCTCTCATTGGGTAAGTTAAGAAGAGAGCGAGGCCGCTCCCCTCTTCTCTTGCTGCTGGAAGCCACACCTGAACTGTGCTCTGTTCTTAGGGATGCAGCCCACAGAGTCCATCCACTTGCAGGACAAGGTGTCAACATGGGCTTTGGGGATGTCTCCAGTTTGCTTCAGCACCTCAGTACTGCAGCCTTCAGTGGGAAAGACTTGGGTAAGGATTGAGGTACCTTAGAGAGGTGTCCAGAACTCATGTAGTTAGTGAAGATCAGGACCCTGAAATGACCCTTAATAGCCAGATGTGGTGAACATAAATGTACCCTTTTTGCTAGGAGAGGAGCATTACTGTTGGATTAAGGATGTAACATTCCTCTTTACTCCAGGTTCCATGAGCCACCTCACAGGTTATGAAACAGACAGACAGCGTCACAACATTGCTCTTCTGGCTGCTACTGACCTCCTCAAAAGGCTCTATTCCACCAGGGCCACTCCACTTGTGCTGCTCAGGACATGGGGCTTGCAGGCCACAAATGCAGTATCACCACTCAAAGTAAGACACTTACGGCTCTTTTTTGGCTTACTGAGGAACGACCTGCCTGTGACTCTTAATTTCTTTGAATTTTCTTGGCTATAAAATTATCTTGTCTACCTTCCCCAGGGGTTTTAAGGAAAAAAGTCCTTGCTAGGCTTATTGGTTCTAGAACCCACTTCTATGCAATAACTTTATATAAGAAAGAGCTTAAAATAGTGTATAGGGACTTTTGAAGATGTGCTTAACCTCCTTTTGTTGGTTGGCCAGCTCTTTCCTGAGAAATTTCCTTTTAAAAACACTTTGGAGTGACTCCTGGGCAGAATATCTGAGACTTCTGCTAAGCTTTTGCTTTAATCAAAGTATTTTCTTCTTCACTTGCCCTCACACCTTAAAGTGTCATAATATCACTTACTATGTTTTGTTTTTCTCTAGGAACAGATTATGGCCTTTGCAAGCAAATGAGTGCTCCTCTGGCGGTTATGTTGATGAAAAGAGAACATCTTTTCCTAAGACCATCACATATTTTCCAGATTTAATTTAATAAATTTACATTAGACTTTTCCATTAGAATCTTTAATATGCCTTTGGAGCCCAAATAATAAATAGTAACTTAAGAGGGGGAATCAACCAAGCCAGGAAGAAACTCCAAAGGAGCATAATCATGATTTGGTTGAAAAGAGCTTTTTATTACTAAAACAAAAGTCACTGGGGTACTGTCTCATTCGCTTTTTGCTTTTTCACTTGTTAACCCTTTCTAAAGAGAAGATGTATATAATTTTTTTTTAAGCTGGTCATAAACTTACACAGATATTTTGATAAAGAATTAGCAATTATAACAATGTCATCAATTATTATCATTTTAAAATTAATAACAAACTGCAAATTAAGCATAAATAGCATAAACTTTTGTTACAGGTACACTGGATTTACTGAAAAGAAAATCAGATCTTATTAATGCTAGTTGTTTCTCGTCGTAGCACCAGATTTCAGTTTTACTTATGGTTCCTCTCTGGGATACTACTGTCTGGTAATAAAACAATAAATAATTTCATTGCACAGTTTTAAAACACTCAGGAACCAGGTTAAAGGGGGAAATCTGATTAGCAGCAAATTTGTTCATGTCTGGTGGCTCCCTGGTGGTGGTGGTTTGGTGTGGGTTTTTTAAAAGAGCTCACTTCACAATACCAGAGATACGTCTTTAAGAGACATCTTTTTTTTTTTTTTTTTACGCATCTTGCCAAAAAATCTGATTTAAAGATAAAATGAGAAGAAACAGCCTTTCTGCATCAAGCTAAGCTATTTTGGGGAATAATTTTTGAAGAAAATTATTTGTTACCACAGGGGAGCTTTTAGAGAAAATGTGGAAAATTTATGATACCAGAATAAAAAAGTGACAGTGTTATAAACCTTCCTGGATTTTTGGGAAAATGTGCCTAGAATCAAGGATGGCAGCTAATGACAAAAGCTGTGTTGACTACCAGCACAGTCCAGAAAGTTACTGTAGGGGAAAACAATGTCATCTTTCATCCAAAATTGGAAAGGTAGCCCAGGTAAAGAGTGTGCAAACAAAAGTATGCAAACAAAGGTATGGACCCTCAAAAGTATGCAAACAAAATCAGGCCTAAACATGAAGAATTTTAAGGCACACCTTGCAAGGACCTCCATAACCAGAGAGAATGTTTTTCATATAACACACTCAACATCCATTTTGTGATCACAAGTATTTGAAGTACATAGACATATTAACAGAAAGGAAACTTAAAATTCTCAGACTTCGTAGGCCCCCTTAATATGAGACCCAAAAGGAACACAAAGGGGGACAGAAAGTCATCTTTTTTTCTAAGAAAAATTCTCATTCCAGATTTCTCCTAAAGTAGTTCATTCTTCAGATGTTCTAGTCAAGGTTACTAGAATATATGGATATATTTCTGGTGTTATAATGTACCTACTAAAGAGCTCTGAACATATTTGGGATGACAAGAGTCTGCTGAAGGACAATGGCCTCTGTTAGAAAAAGGAAAACTACAGCAAGACACATAATAGTAAAGCTTGCAAGAGTCCAAGACAAGGAAAAATAATGAAACTGGCAAGGGGGAAGAAACAGATAACTTATAAGGGAAAATCAATCAGGTTAGCCTCAGACTTCTCAAAGAAACACTACGGGCAAGAAGAGAATGGAGGAACATATTCTACAAACTTTAAGACAGCAAATGGCAACCAAGAATACCCTGCAAAATTCTCCTTTATGAAGCAAAAATGACCACCTCAGACAGACAAAAATTCCAGACATTCATTATAACTAACTCCCCACTCCAAAAAACCAACAGGAATGATCAAGAAGAACAGAATAAAGTGAGGAATAAAATCACAAAAAAGACAAGCAAAATGGCAAATACAGATGCCAACCTATCAATATTAACTCTAAATGGATTAAACTTACTAATAAAAAGACAGTAGCAGGCAAGATTAAAAAACAAAATCCAATCTTCTGCTGTCTCCAGGAAACACACTTAAACACAAGGTTGGAAAACAATCGTACAAGCATATAGACCAAAAAAGAAGGCAGGAACAGTTATATCAGATGAAATAGACTTCAAATTAAAAAAGGTAAAAAAAGGGCCTCCTTGGTGGCACAGCGGGTTGAGCGCAGTGCTGTGAAGCTGTCTGCATTCTCTGCAGCGCAGGTTCGATTCCCAGCCGGCCAGGGAGATTCCCACATAGTGAGGCAAACCTCTCCTGTCTCGCCTGCTGCTCTCCTCAGCAGTGTACTTTGGTCCTTCTGCCTGTTCTGCTCCCTGCTCTGTCTCTGGTGAATTCTCTCACCCTCCTGCACCTCTGGTCTATACCCCAGTGATTATATAAATAAATTTTTAAAAAATGGGTCCCCACTACATGTTTAATAAAATTTAAAAAGTAAAGAGACATAGGTGGACACAACATGGTCAAGTGGACATACATCAGGAAGATGTAACACTCATCAACATATACTCACCAAATGAAGGAGCACCAAAATATATTAGACAATTATCAGCTCTGAAAATGGACATTAAGGAAAATACATATATAGTGGGAGACTTCAACACTCCACTCTTACCAATGGACAGATCAACAAGACAAAAAAATAAAGATACTAGAGCCCTAAATAATGACATAGAATTCATGGACTTAACATATCTATAGGACACTGCACCCAAGAAATTCTGAGTACACATTTTTCTCAAGTGCACACAGATCATTCTCCAGAATAAATCACATAATGGGTCACAAGACAAACATCAACAGATACATGAAGACCAAAATCATTTCAACTATCTGATCATAAAGTCATCAAACTAGAAATAAACCATGAAAAGAAAACAAGGAACCCTCCCACTTCATGGAGATTGAAATCCATACTACTGAAAGACCACTCGACTAATGAGATCAAAGAAGAAATTAAACACTTTGAGGGCCTCCCCGGTGGCACAGCGGTTGAGCGCTGGGTTGCGAAGCTGCCCTCAGTCTCTGCAGTGCCGGTTCGATCCCTGGCAGCTCCCCAGACACCGGAGGAGAGTCCCACATGGCGTGCAGACCTCTCCTGCCGCCCGCTGCTCCCCTCAGCAGTGTACTTCAGTCCTTCTGCCTGCTCTGCTCCCCGCTCTGGCTCTGGTGAATTCTCTTACCCTCCTGCACTTCTGACTGTACCTAGTGCTTGTATAAATAAATAAATAATCTTAAACAAACAACAAAAAAGAAATATTAAAAAAAAAATACTTTGAGTTGGGCCTCCCTGGCGGCACAAGGGATTAAACACTGCACTATAAGCAATCCACAGCCTCTGCAGCACGAGTTTGATCCCTGGTCGGCCAGGGAGCAGCCCACATGGCACAGCAGGCCTCTCCTGACTTGCCCACTGCTCCCCTCAGCATTGTACTTAGTCTGCCTGTTCTGTTCCCCACTGTCTCTGGTGAGTCATCTCACCCCCCGCATCTCTGGCCTGTACCCCAGCTCTTGTATGCATAAATAAAGGAATCTTAGTTGAATGACAAGAAGCACACCACTTTCCAGAATGTATGGGATGCAGTAAAAGCAGTAATAAGAGGAAAATATGTAACAATACAGGCTCACAACAAGAAACAAGAAAGAACTCAAACAACCTAATCTCGCATCTCAAAGAGCTAGAAAAAGAATAACAACAACAACAAAAAAAACCCCTAAAGCCAGTAGAAGAAAGGAAATTAAAAAAAAAAATCAAAGCAAGAAATAAACAAAATAGAAATTAAAATAAAAAATCCAAAAGATCACAGAAACCAAAAGTTGGTACTTTGAAAAAATAACCAAGTAGACAAACCTCTAGCCAGGCTCACAAAGAAAGAACGGGAGAAAACACACATAAATAGGATTATAAATGGAAGAGGAGAAATCACGACCAACTCAGTACAAATCAAAAGAATAATCAGAGATTACTATGAACATATATATGCAAACATTCAATCTAGAAGAGATGGACAAATTCCTAGAAAGATATAATCATCCAAAGCTGGATAAAGAAGAAATAGGGCCTCCCCTGGTGGCGCAGTGGTTGAGTGCTGGGCTGCAAAGCTGCCTACAGCCTCTGCAGCACCGGTTTGATGCCGGGCCGCCAGCGAGGGTCCCACATGGCGTGCAGACCTCTCCTGCCGCGCCTGCTGCTCCCCTCAGTAATGTATTTCGTTGGTCTGTCTGTTCTGTTCCCCGCTCTGGTGAATTCTCTCACCCTTCCGTGCTTCTGACTGTACCCAGTGCTTGTATAAATAAATAAATCTTTAAAAAAAAAAAAAGTAAGCAAACAGAAACTACATCTTTTTTTAAAAAAATAAAACAACTAAATATACCATACAAGCAGTGAAATTGAGGCAGTAATCAAAGCACTCCCCAAAAATAAAAGCCCAGGCCCAGAAGGCTTCACAAATGAATTCTACCAAATGTTCAGCAGTGAATTTGTGCCTATCCTACACAAACTCCTTCAAAAAATTGAAGGAATACTACCAGATACGTTCTACAAAGCCAACATTACACTAATACCAAAACCAAAGACAGCACAAAGAAAATTAAAGGCCAATCTCCCTAATGAACACTGATGCAAAAATCCTCAACAAATCCTTGCCAACAGAATCCAACAATGCATCAAAGGGATAATATACTATGATCAAGTGGGATTCATCCCAGGGGCACAGGAATGGTTCAACAGACAAAAATAGATCAGTGTAATCCAACACATCAACAAAAAGAAAAATAAAAGCCATATGATCATAGCAATAGATCCTGAGAAAGCATTAAACAAAGTCCAACATCCATTTATGATGAACGCCCTTGAAATTCTTGGGATAGAAGAAACATACCTTAACATGATAAAAGCCATATATGGCAAACCCACAGCCAATATTCTCAATGGTAAAAAGCTGAAGGCCTTTCCTTTGAGATAGAAACAAGACAAGGATGTCGTCTCTTACCACTGCTCTTCAATATAATACTGGAGGTCCTAGCCAGAGCCATAAGACAAGAGAAAGACATAATAAGGAATCCAAATAGGGAAAGAAGAAGTAAAACTATGACTATTTGCAGAAGATATAATATACATAGAGAACCCTAAAAGCCCCACAGAAAAACTATCAAAATAATCAACCAATTTAGTTTAGTAAAGTAGCAGTATACAAAATCAACACACAAAAAAATCAGTAGCCTTCCTATACACAATCAGTCTGAAGAAGAAATCAAGAGACCCATCCCTTTTATAATTGAAACAAAAAAAATGAAATACTTGGGAATAAACCTAACAAAAGAGGTGAAGGGCCTATACAAAGAAAATTATAAAACACTGGTAAAAGAAATAGAAGATACAAAGAAATGGAAAGACATGCCCTGCTCATGGATTGGAAGAATTAACATTATTAAAATGGCCAGACTACCAAAAGCAATATACAGATTCAATGCTATTCCAGTAAAAATCTCAATGACATTCTTCAAGGAAATAGAACAAATACTGATGAAATTCATATGGAACCACAAAGAAAAAAAAAAAAACCCCAAAATGTGACTAGCCAAAGCCCTATTGATGAAAACAAAAGAGAAAGGAGGTATCACACGTCCAAACTTCTAACTATACTATAAAGCCATAATAATAAAAACAGTTTGGTATTGGAACAAAAACAGACATGCAGACAAGTGGAACCGAATAAAGCCCAGAAATAAAGCCACACTTATATGGACAGCTAATCTTTGACAGAGGAGCAAAGGATATGCAATGGAACATCGACAGTTTGTTCAATAAATGGTGTGGGAAAACTGGGCCTCCACATGCAAAAAAATGAAACTACCACTACCTCTCACTGTGCACAAAAATCAACTAAAGGGCCTCCCTGGTGGCGCAAGGGGTTAAGATGCAACCCATGAAGCTGTTCTCAGCCATTGCAGCACGAGTTTGATCCCCAGCCAAGGAGCAACACACATGGCACAGCAGACCTCTCCTGACTCTCCCGCTGCTCCCCTCAGTAGTGTACTTTGGTCAATCTGCCTGTTCTGCTCCCCGTTCTCTCTCTGGTGAATCGTCTTAGCCCCGACACCTCTGGCCTGTCCCCCAGCTCTTGTATACATAAATCTTTTTTAAAAATGGGAAAAGGGACCTCCCTGGTGGCACAGGCGGTTGAGTGCTGCACTGTGAAGCTGTCCGCAGCCTCTGCAGCACCGGTTTGATCCCGGCTGGCCTGTGAGGGCCCCACATGGCGTGCAGACCTCCCCTGTCTTGCCCGCTGCTCCCCTCAGCAGTGTATTTCGTCAGTCTGCCTGTTCTGTTCCCCGCTCTGTCTCTGGTGAATCCTCTCACCCTCCTGCGCATGTGGCCTATACCCTGGTTCTTATATAAAAATAAATAAATCTTTTTAAAAAGTGGGAAAAGGATCTAAACAGCCACTTCGCCAAAGAAGACATACAGATGGCCAACAGGCACTTGAAAAAATTCTATCATTTATAATCAGGGAAATGAAAACCAAACCATAATGACACATGACCTCACAACTGTGAGAATGGCCCATAGTTAAAAAAAACACAGTAAATGATGGCAAGGATGTGGAGAAAAGGACCCTCTACAACAGTGAGTGGATGTGTAAACTAGTCCAGACACTATGGAAAGAAGTGTGGACATTCCTCAAAAGACTGAAAATGGATCCTCCACATGACCTAGCAATTCCACTCCTAGGGATCTGCCCAAAGAGCACAAATGAGGGGCCTTCCTGGTGGCAGAAGGGGTATAGTCAGCACTGTGAATCTATCCACAGCCACCATGTGCTGAATGCAATACCTGGCCAGGGAGCTGAGCCACATGGTGCAGCAGACCTCGCCTGTCTCCCCACTGCTGCAGGGGGCCTTGTTGCCCCAGCCAGATAGGATACTGACAAGCAGCTAAGAGAAAGGGCCTCACACCGTGGGGCTGAAGATCTAACATCCCTTTGTTTTTTGTTCTTGGTAATAAAAAGAGAAAAAATTATCAGAAAGTATATTAGGCAATGAATTATATGTATCAGCATACTGTAAGTAAATGGCACGGAAAATTATCTGTTTAGAAATTAGTATTAAACAATTTGGCCTACCTGACAATGGGAGACAATTTATTGAGCATGCCTGACAAGCATTACAACACAATAGTTATAGTAGGTCCTTCTTTTGCCTTCTCTTGAAGTTTCTTGGGAAAGTTTTTAAATAAAGTTAACGGTGTTAAGTAGTTTCTAGGTAGAAAAAGTTCTGATAGCTGAGAAGCAGCTGGTCTCTGGCTGAAGGCCATGTGAATAAGAGAAGTCTTTTCTTGCTTAGGCTTTAGCTGATAGGGATGTACTGGTGGCTATCTACTGTCTTAGGTTATTGTTTATCTAAAACAATGAGTTCTAGTGTAAGGCTTAGTTTTTTATTAACCTGAAGGTTGCCTTCTTGCTGAAAGCACATAGTGGCCAAAAGTCTATGGGAAAAGGGATACACTGATTGTTTCTGCTTTGTTTCTATGCACATGATAATGTAATCTTACAGCTTGCTAAAAAAAAAGTATAAATAAAGAACCTGCTGAGCCCCTCAGTAGAAGATACTTGCACCTCATCGAGTGTCAGTATCTCCCCACTACCTCATCCCCTTCCCCTTAGCCCTTTCGTTTTCGCCGACGCCGTCTCATCCTTTCAGGAACCCCTGACACGACATTTTGCTGGAGGCTGGTCCCTGGCAAGTAGCGCCCGAACAGGGACTTGGAAGGTACTCCTTCTTTCCTTTTAGGGGATGGCTAGGATCTGCTAGTGGGTAATGAGCATACCCCCCTGGAGAGACTAAGCAGGATTAAGAAGAGCAGTAATTCAGAACCTAATAAGGCGAGTGGGTGTCTTATTAGTATTGAGAAGTTGTAGGCCATATTGAGTCTAGGGAAAGAGGAGTCTTTATTGATATAGTTAAGTATACATTTGCTAAGAGAGGCCTTAAGACCTCTCATGCACAATTGGCTAGCTTCCTAAATTTTGTTAAAATGTGTTGTCGTTGGTTTCCAAGGGACGGTACTCTGGATGTAAAAACTTGGGCCAGAGTAGGAGAAGAAATGACAACCTATTATACTCTCCATGGATCTGAGAAGGTCCCCATAGGTGCCTTTTCACTGTGGGGTGTGCTACAAGATATGCTAGATCAAGGGTCTGAATTAGAAAAAATAAATAAAAAACTAAGAAAATTACAGCTGTCTGCACCTGGTATTTCTTTATCCTTAGAGGACATCAAAAAATCCTCAGCTGACAGCCAGGTATTAACAAAACAATTGCCTGAACAGATAGGTTGTTTTTGCCAGGCTGGAGGCAAAACAAAATATGCAAAACCAAAAGTAAAAGAAAAAAAATAGCCTGCAGTACTAGGAAAAGTGATCAGGATTCATCAGATGAAAAAATTGTTTTTCAGAAATCAAAAATCAATCCCAGAGCCAGTACTGACCTCTTTGTAGAGGCATCGGCTCCCAATTATGAGACCATTCCAAAATCCAGCCCAAATTTCCAGCTGTAGGCTGCTTCCCTCAGCAGTGTATTTCATTCAGTGACCTGCTCTGCTGCCCACTCTGCTGCTGTCTCTGGTGGATCTTCTAACCATCTGCCTACCCCCACCCCACCTCGCGCACACACACACACACACACACCTCTGCCCTACATCCCAGTTCTTGTGTACATATATAAATAAATCTTTAAAAGAAATCTTGATTCATGAAAATGTCCCCTAGCTCTTTATTTACAGGAAGAAATGATTGGAAACCATCTCAATGAAAACCCCAGGAAACAATCCACTCTAACTCACAGATATATCAAATGTGACCGTGTTCAGTTAAGAAAGTGGAATATAAAATTCTCGATAGTGTTATTCAAGCATGGACAGAAAACAGGAAGGAACTTACCTAGTGTGCATGTGGACAAGAATGGACTTGGTGTCCAGTGGAATACGATACAGCAGTGACAGCAGGAGGCTCTAGCTGCAGCCAATCCCGGGGATCATCTTGCCCACACCTTGTTGAAAGAGTCTTCATAGAAAATGAGCCGAAGAGGATTGATTTCTATTTCACGTGCCAGACAAAATGAAAATCATGTTTTCATGCTTCATTGCATAATACACCATTATGAGAGAACGTGTCATGAAGAGATGGGGAATTGTTATTGTAAAGGTCACCTATTGGTGCAAACTCAGGAAGATGGTGACATGTGATGGTATGTTTCTTCCCCCAGTTCATGGGAGTTCATGTTGTGATTCTGAAACTCTACATGGATCTGAACTGCCCTTATACATGGGTGTTCTAGGTCACAATTCAAAATAATGGAAATCACCGGGAAGAAAGTCAGCTAACTCACAAAAGTGTTTCTCTGTGGATGAAAGATCATCATTGGCCAAAGGTCATTTTATTTTCACCTACGGTTGAAATTTCCTAGAATGTACACAGCTCTCTGAGAATCAGAACCAGTCAACTCTAGTTCATGAAAACTCACCTGTGCATTTATATCCCTGATCCCTTGGCAGGTGGAAAGGAACCTGTCAAATTATTTTCAAAGTGAATCCTTCTATTGTGGTCACAGAAGAAGTACTTTAAGGGTGAAACTATGGCCCTCCTGCCAGTCGGGTAGGCGTGGGCAGAGCAGATTCACTTGGAGTGAATGTCAAGGTCACCTCACTGATATTAGTGAGGGGGTTTGGGTTTCTGGCCCGAATCTAGGCCCCTGCTCATTTGTAAATCGAAACAAACACATTTTGCCTTTTAAAAAAATTTTAAATTTAGAAATGTATTCTGCTTAACTCACAAGCTTTATATTGCTTTGATTAAAATAGAGAGACAATAGGACACTCATTGAGAGTTCAGATCCTTTGAGCTTTCCAGTACAGAGTTCTGAAAGCTGTACATACCTATGGAAGGAGAAAGACCAAATGACAAATGGAGCCATGACGTTTCATCAAACAAGATTTGAAATAACTGAGAGATCATCCCTCTGCCCAGTTCATTGGCTTTACCAAAAAAACCACAAAAAGAATAGGAACATAGGGAATGAAATTCCTGTGTTCCAGATCAACTCACCCCACATTTATAGCCATCCCCAGGGGCCGGCCAACGGCACACTGTCATTTTCTGTCTCCTCCTAAAGCTCAGATCCTGATGCTGGTAGCAGAGATTCCACAGTCAATAAGAAAGATGGTGGCAACAACATAGAGTTCCACTTTTGTGGAACTGCAGCCGTGGGCTGACTTCTGGGCAGCCTTGCCATCCCTATGAAGCCAGAAGCACCGTCAATTATTTGTGTGCTAAGACTCCAATGAAATAATGAGGAAGGAAAAACACAACTGGGAATAACCAGAGCCATGTCAAGGAGCTGTAACACGCCAACATTAGGGTTCTCCACCACAGAGTAGCAGTGACATCTCTATAGTGTCATTAATGGAGATCACTCACTTCAGTCATGCGTGCATTGCAGGGCCTCAGGTCACCTCCAGCAGGTGCTCAGTAAACGCAATTCCTTTCTCCTTCCCTGAGGAGCCGAACTTCTACTCATAACGGGGTTGCGAGGAAGGAGGTAACAAAAGTTTAACTCATTAGAACGGTTAAGAGGCAAAGTGGATTATCTACAAAATGCCCAGTTCCCAGGTGAATGAGTCACTGTGGCTTATGCAGCCCCTGAAATAGGATGAATCCTCTTGGCACCAGGTGTCATAGAGAAAAGATCTGAAGAGCTCAGGAAGTTCAGTGTCTCAGATTATCCCCCATGAAGAACTTTCCACACCCTCTTGGTGACAGCACCCATCTTCACCTGCTGTGTTTCTCGGGTGGGTCCTTTAGTGACGCAGAGAGGGTCACTGCTCTCACGACACTAAGTTGGTTAATAATAACCCATTTTAGAAAACCAGAGATGTGCAGCCAGAGTGCGGGGGCCCTGTGGCTCCTGGTCACTCAAGGCTCAGGAAAGCCTGGATTCTATTCAAAGGAGAGTCTGAAGTCACCTCATGAGGCAGTTTCCATGTGTCAAACTTTCCCTTCCAGGCTCTGAATGGGCACATCAGCTGTGCAACAACTAAGTGACGCCTCAGCCCTCAGATGTGGGCCCAGGACCAGCACGGGCAGCATCACAGATCCTGTGAGAAATGCAGAGTCCCAGGTGCCATGCAGCCCACTGGTCAGAACCTGCATTCCCCGGAGACTGGGACACGGCTGGCCTCCTGCCTGCTGGACCAGGGGCGGAGGGGGAGGTCGGCCCCAGGAAAGTGGAAAACCTGTTCCCCAAACTACACTGTAAACCCGCGGGGATGAAAATGTACAGGCTGGCGTGGGGAACCGAGGGCCCAGAACCCGCCAAGGCGGCCTCGCGGGCCGCAGTCGGGAGCAAACGCTCGGAAAGCAGCGGGGCCATGTGCAGGAGGGAACTGGACCCCTGCGTCCTGCCGGTCCCAAAATGAACCCCAAAAGCCCCAGTTCTCCACATGCAGCCCGCCGCACTGGGGCCTCCCGGAGCCCTCGCAGTCGCCGCCGCCAGGAGATGCTCGCACCTTCCCTCCCTCTGCCTCACCTGTCCCCTCCAACGCCCCCGGCTCCCCAGGTCAAAGGGCACTGGCACACTCACAGGGTTCCTGAAAGACCAGGCTCACCCCAGCCTAAGCCTCACTCCAGCAAGGGGGCGAGAACGGCCAGGGGGCGGGCCTTGGAGAGCGCGCATGCGCGCGCGTCTGCAGGTGCAGCCAGGTGGGCTGGGTGGGGCTGCGGAACGCAGGGGCTCCCGGAGGCCACGCCCACAAGGCCAAAGGCGATGGCCGGACGGTTCGCAAATAGAGATGCAGACAATTATATCTCATCCTCGCGCAAAATACTGTGACCCTAAATTATTCGCTAGTTATTAAAAAGGCAAAGAAGGTTGCTTCAGTTTCTGGGAAACATTATTTTTTTAAACCATTCACAAAAATCCCCTTACCTGAAGCTGACATAAAAGCAAGACTAGGGGCCACCCTGGTGGCGCGGGGGTTAAGCACCGCACTGTGAAGCCATCTGCAGCCAGCCAGGAAGGTGACCGAGTGAAAGGAGACCGAGTTTGGGGAAAAGCACCCACCCTGCCCGGCCTCCCCAGATCTCCAGCTGCCGCATCACCGGTATTCGCTGAACTCTTAGCACCCCCTGGAGTGGCCGACACTCGCCATCTCCCCCTTTTATTACTCCCTTGTCTACAAGCCCCGGCCCTGGAGCAGGACGGGGTGAGCAGACACGAGGGGGTACCGCCTCAGTGCGCCCCGGTCACAGGCTCGCCTTCCCCAGCCTGGCTCTCTGCGGGGGGAGGGCGCGGGGCCGGAGGCGGGGTCGCGGCACTCGGGAGGGCCCACTGCCAGGAAGTGCACATCACTCCACCCGACGCCCCAGCAGGCGCGCGCCCGGCAACCCGCACCCCTGATGGGAAAAAGCCCTCATGCCTCAGCAGCGATGGACGATGAGGCCGTCTCAGGGTTGAGAGATTGCGCAGGGTGGTCAGGGATTCGATGAATAAATGACACACAGACACACTTCAAGAGAGTGAAAATCTGAGTGCGTCTTTATTAAGCTAGTGGTCAGTATATATATGTTTTTCTAAAAGCATAGGAACAGTGAACATCAAAGAGATCAGTTTGCTCATAGACTTAGCTTAATTGACAGGGCAGTGATTTATGTCCGAAGTTACATCTGGACCTAGCCTCATTCCTAATTGGACAGGCTATAAATTCTTTCTACTGTTCTATATAATTATTTTCTAGTTGCACTATTTTTTTTACTCATAATTAATTGTCATGGGTGAATTTATTTTATAATGCAGTTAATATCAAAGGTACTAAAGTTAAGCACATAATAGAAAGATTATTAAACTAACAATTCTATTATAGCACAGTGTTTAGTAATGTTTCATTTGCATTAGCCTAATTATTAAATTACGTATGTTTTTTAATTAGCAATCAATGACCAGAAAAAGGAAAGATTTTAGAAAGACATTTGTAGCAGAATAAAGTTTGTGGGCCTTGAGAAAGCGAGATAAGGTTCCAGGTGGTCAGCATTTCTTTTAATCATCTTTGTGGCAACTTCTGGTGGTCATTATTTCTTGGCAGGCATTCGGCTTCTCTGCATCTTAGGGAGTTTGCTGTTCTCCCCCTGCGCGCATGGTTCCTTGCCCACGCCGGACCTCAGGGACCATGGCAACAGCCATTAGCCCTGAGGGTCACTGCAGGGGGGGGTGCAGCACCCTCACCTGACAGAGCTGAAAGGAGCAGCCGCCAGGAGCGGCCCCAGGGGCTGGAAGAAGCCCCGCCCTCCTCCCGGGGCAGAAACAAAAATTGACGCAGCCAGAAGCGTCGGTAGGGGGCGCCAGGTCCCACCAGGGCGAAGGCGGGCCGACCCGGACCCTCTGCCCCCTGGACCCTCTACCCTCTGGACCCTCTACCCCTCCTGACCCTCAACCTCCTCCGACCCTCTATCCCCTCCCGAACCTATACCCCCGACCCTTTAACCCCCGTACCCTCTACCCGCCCCCCGACCATCTACCCTCCGTCAGGACCCTCTACCCGCCCTGGACCCTCTACCCCCCTCCTATCTCACCCCCTGCTCCCCTCACCAGGTTATTTCAGTAGACCCCCCTGTTCTGACCGCCACTCTCTCTGGAGCATCCTCTACGATCCCCTCCCCCCACCTCTGGTCTACACCCCAGTGCTTGTGTACACAATAAATAACTCTTGGGGGAAAAAAAAGAAAAACTCCCCCCACTCCCCACACACATACCCCACTGTGCAAACACTAAGCCTGTCATGGTTGTGAAAACAAGGAGCCTTGTCGGGAACAGTTGCCAAAGAGAAAAGTCGATCAGAGGGAAGCAGAGGCTCTCACCCAGGGGGAGCGGGCGTTGACGGTTGAAATGTGCCAGGGGATTGGATTCCACATGGGAACCGAGATGATTTATTTTGGGGGGCGACGTGCTGGGTCCCTGGCATATTTTGGTTAAATGCAAAATGGAGGCCTGTGATGAGAACCCGCGGAGTGCTGCAGGGGAGGTTAACTCGGCGGCGAGGCGGGTTCCGAGAGTGACATGGGGCGCCCCTGAGCTGCTGAGAAAGTCTCCCGCGCGTTTGCAGCCACCGGAGGGTCAGTTAGTTTTCCAGCGTCTCTCCCGAAACACACAAGAAGCTGCGATCCTTTGCGGGGCGGCCCCGAGCAGATCCGGGGCGCGCACCGGGGTGGGGCTCAGGGCCAGAGCGGGGGTCTGCGGCGTCCAGGCAGCCGCTCGGGCTCGGGCGCCGGGGCCTCTGCGGCATCACCGGGGCCCTGGGCGCGGGAGGCGCGGGGCGGGCGAGCGCGCACACCTGGGCGCCGGGGCGCGGCTTATAAGGCGGCGTCTCCGCGGCCGGGCGGGCTCCGGCCTCAGCGAGAGCGGACGCGCCGCGGCCGCGGCCGGGACAGGAGGAGACCCCGCGGGAAGCCGGAGGGAGCCCCGAGAGAGTCCCGATCCCCCGGGCGCTGGGGGGTGGGGGGAGAGGGCTTGCCAGCCCTTCAGCACCCCCCCCACCTCAGCCCCGCATCCCCAGCCCCTCAGCCCCCGGCCCGCCCGCGCCGCGCCCGCCCAGAGAGCGCGGAGAGTCTGGGTTCGCCGGGGGTCGGGAGCCTCACCGGGCCGGGCCTCCTGCCCGCCCTGCCCCTTGGGCTCTGCCAGCTCAAACTCTGACTTCCCAGGGATGGAGCAGTTGCCCTCAGTGGTGGCGTGCCAGGCCACCCCCATGGCCTGAGCATCCCTGGGGGCTGCCTGACACCACCCCCCAGAGGGAGTGCCCTCTCTCCAGGGGGAGGGAGAGTCCCAGCAGCTGTGGGGTTTTTCCTCCAGGGAACATGCCAAGTCCTCCTCAGGAGAGGCCCAGCCCTTCTCTGCTCCCTGGATTCACCTTAGAGGAGATGCAAACAGGGTGGAAAACTGGGAATGGAGTCCCTGTCTGGGGGGAGGTCCAGTTCCCCTCAGTTTGGGAGGGAGTCTATGAGTCTCCCTCAATTTGGGACTCCTGTGGTGTGTCAGGCCTGGGTGAGTGTGAATTGGGGAACATTGGGTATTTTCATTGGGTATCTGGTATTTGGAGTTTCCTGTTCGTTTTTGGAAGCCGGGGATGTGGTTAAAATGGTGAGATGTGCGCGTATTTGTTTCATCTGATAGCCCCTTGGGGAGAGTATTAACTGAGTTGGGGACCTGTAGCTGCCAACCCATGTCTAAGAAGCAGCTCCTGTCACTCTTTCCTGCAGGAGCCCAGGAGCAGCTGACAGTGGGGAACAGACAGGTGCTTTCCTAACACAAAAGCCAGGCAGTGTGCGCTCCTTTTCCACACTGGCTGGCTCAGGCATGAGTTTCTTGTGACGATCCTCTTCCACAGTCTCCCCCTGACATCCAGGGTAAGTTTAGGCACTTTGGCTGTGGGCAACCTAGGACAATCATGACTCTGTGGACACTGGCAGGTGGCTGGAAGGGCTGGGTTGTCCCCATGGGAGCAGTGAGCCTGGACCGGGGCTTCTACTTCCCTTACTCGGTCCTCACTTTGTGCAAATAGCTCTGTGAATCTGAATGTTGTGCCTGTGTAAGGAATTCAAGCAAGTATCTGGCATCGGGTCTTGGTTATTAAAAGTTTGGTATTTTTCTTATTTTTGTGTGATTAGTCAGACAGCAAATTCAGCATCTACCAGTCACTATGCAAATGGGAAGTCAAGGAAGCTGAAGAGAGTATTCTCCACTTGAAGGAGGCCTTTTCTTCCTCTGAATTCACTGGCCTCTTCTGGGATCAGGCTCAGTTGGTTTTTTTTTTTTTTAAAGATTTATTTATTTAGGCATACAAGAACTGTGGTACAGGCTACATGCATGGGATAGTGAGAGGATTCACCAGAGACAGAGCAGGGAACAGAACAGGCAGCCTGACGCAATACACTGCTGAGGGGAGCAGTGACAGGAGAGGGTGCTGTGCCATGTGGGACCCTCGCTGGCTGGCTGGGATCGAACCTGTGCTGCAGAGGCTGCAGACAGCTTCACAGCGCTGCGTTCAACCTCCTGTGCCACCAGGGGAGGCCCAGCCTCAGTTGGTTTTATCAAAATTTGCTGCACCCCCCCCCTGCAGTGACCCTCAGGGCTAATGGCTGTTGCCATGGTCCCTGAGGTCCGGCGTGGGCAAGGAACCATGCGCGCAGGGGGAGAACAGCAAACTCCCTAAGATGCAGAGAAACTGAATGCCTGCCAAGAAATAATGACCATCAAAAGCGGCCACAAAGATGATTAAAAGAAATGCTGACCACCTGGAACCTTATCTCGCTTTCTCAAGGCCCACAAACTTTATTCTGCTACAACTGTCTTTCTAAAATCTTTCCTTTTTTCTGGTCATTGATTGCTAATTAAAAAACATACCTAATTTAATAATTAGGTTAATGCAAATGAAACATTACTAAACACTGTGTTATAATAGAATTGTTAGTTTAATAATCTTTCTATTATGTGCTTAACTTTAGTACCTTTGATATTAACTGCATTATAAAATAAATTCACCCATGACAATTAATTATGAGTAAAAATGATAGTTAGTGCAACTAGAAAATAATTATATAAAACAGTAGAAAGAATTTATAGCCTGTCCAATTAGGAATGAGGCTAGGTCCAGATGTAACTTCGGACATAAATCACTGCCCTGTCAATTAAGCTAAGTCTATGAGCAAACTGATCTCTTTGATGTTCACTGTTCCTATGCTTTTAGAAAAACATATATATACTGACCACTAGCTTAATAAAGACGCACTCAGATTTTCACTCTCTTGAAGTGTGTCTGTGTGTCATTTATTCATCGAATCCCTGACCACCCTGCGCAATCTCTCAACCCTGAGACGGCCTCATCGTCCATCGCTGTGCTGGTCCGCGGCAAAAATTACTTTGGACTTTCTAGTCAGCTATAAAGGAAGATTGCCAGATGGTTGGAAAATGTCTAAACTTATTGGCCATTAAAAAGTGACAGGTTTCATTAAAAATCTAAGTTTCTTATTTAAAATAGTCAATTTAGTCATCAAAAACTACAGAGTAGGTTTCTGTTAATGATATTCCTTGTCAAATTTCTGATAAGAGTCTAAGAACAAACAAACTGCAAAGTACGATCTTAATATGCCTCTTCTCCTGTCCTTCTCTGGCCCCAGGTAGAGGGTATCTTTTATCTTTCCTAGGACCAGGCCTCCTCTGTGAGGTCAAACAGAAACCAGAGTTTTGCAAAGCCATTTGAATTTTCTATGCTTGTCTTTAAGATGCTTCCAATCTTGGGCTCTAGATGTTTTAAAATGATTAGGGGCCTCCCTGGTGGTGCAAGGGGTTGAGAGGCAACCTATGAAGCTGTCTGCAGCCTCTACAGCTCAAGTTTGATCCCAGGCCAGGGAGCAACCCACATGGTGCAGCAGGCCTCTCCTGGCTCGTCCGCTGCTCCCCTCAGCAGTGTATTTCAGTCAAAAATTTTAAAAAATGTAATGGTTTAATGACAGCATAAATGTCTTAAATCTATAATTTTGGGAGTTAATAATTTTATTATATGTTTAAATGTGTTTAATTAGGAAAAAAAAGCTTGGAGTTTTCAAAAAGAGTTATTGAGGGCCTCCCTGGTGGCACAGGTAGTTGAGTGGAGCGCTCTAAAGCTATCCACAGCCTCTGCAGTGTGGGTTCTATCCCAGCCAGCCGCTGAGATACCCACATGGCACGGCAGACCGCTCCTGTCTCCCAGACCTCTCCTGTCTCCCCTGCTGCTCCCCTCAGCAGTGTATTTCAGTCAGTCTACCTGTTCTGTTCCCCACTCTCTCTACTGAATCCTCTCACCCTCCCGCACATCTGGCCTGTGCCCCAGTTCTTCTATGTATGAATAAATAATTTTTTTTAAACTAAAAAAAAGTTATTGACCTGGTCTGTGTTAACAGAGATAAATGTGGTTTTGTTTATACACGGACTGCTTTTTGATAAAATTGTTTTTCAAAAGACTAACCCACTATTTCTTCCCCTTAAAAGAAGTAACTTTGTTCCCCAGGTAAGCACCTTCATTGATTTTCCTTTCCCTTGTCCTAGACAAAAAAAACAAAACAAAACAATAACAAACCAAACCTCTAGTATATGAAATTGTTTCATTTATAACTCTACAATTTGAACTTCCACTGCTGCCCTGCAGAAGGAGAGAGTTGGTGACAGGAAGCACCTGCATAGTCACGGGTGGGCAGAGGGACAGCTGCCCCTTGACAGGGCAGAGACTGCATGGTTATTGTCCTTTTCTCTTTGGGAGGCGTCACTTCTCTGTGGAGTGGCCTGTTTGTTGCTGATGTTGGATAACTTGACAAAACTAGAAAGGGGCGACAGGTTCCAGGATGGACCCAATCTCCATCTTTACCTTCAGGCCTGTGCTCCACTCCCCTGAGCATCTGATCCTGCTTGGGCCTTATGCCTTGTGATAGGGCACTGTGCCTGACCCTGGATTTCTCCAGCTGGGTTAATGGTCCTGTTACTTCCCTCTACCCCCACACCCTTGTGTGAGTCAGTTTCTGGTCTCGGGGCACTCCCTTTCCAGGTTTTTCACTCTTGTCCTTCATCAATTCTTCCAAGGTAGGAAACTAAATTTGAGACATGTTTGTAATTGCAGTTTGGCAGGGGTCTGTTCTTTTTTCTTTTTTTTTTTTTTTTGACTCATTCATTCATCACTGCTGAAAAGAGGAGAGTATCCAGCCCCAATCTCTGCAGCTTGGCCTGACTCCAACCCCTAACCACCAAACCACAGAACAGACTGGGTGATGTCAAAGTCTGGGCCACAGTGTATTGTACTGCACCATGATGTGCAGAGGGAAACATATGTGGAGGTGAGAGCCTTCATTTTTCTCATAATGTATTTTGAATAACAGCTGCTTTTTAATGTTTGCAATAGGATCCATTCAGGATCTTCAGGTAAATGACGTTTTAGTCATGCTTCATTTTATTTTATTTTATTTTATTTTTTTACAGATTTATTTACTTATGACTACAAAAGCTGGGGTGCAGGCCAGAGGTGAAAGGGTGGGGATAAGGGGATTCACCAGAGACAGAGTGGGGAACAGAACAGTGACTGACTGAAATCCGTTGCTGAGGGGAGCTGCAGGGAGACAGGAGAGGTCTGCAGGGGGCCTGTGGGTCACCTTTCCTGGCTGGGTAAGGAACTGGCACTCCAGAGGCTGCTGATGGCTTCACAGTGCGGTGCTTAATCCCTGCACCACCAAGGCGCCCCAGGCATGCTTTTTGTCAGCTTCAGGTAAGGGGATTTTTAAGAATGATTTTAAAAAAATAATCTTTCCCAGAAATTCAAGCAACCTTGTTTGCCGTTTTAGTGACTAGCGGATAACTTAGGGTCAGAGTGTTTTGGGCGAGGAGGAGACTTTTGTCTGCCTCTCACTGTTTATTTGCGAACAGTCCCAGCATTGCCTGCGGCAGGGTGGGCGTGGCCTCCTGCCCCCCCCCCCGCCCCGCCCCTGCCCACCTGGCTGCACCGCGCGCGCTCGCCCAGGCCCTGTCCCTGGCACTGCTGGCCCCCGACTCTGGGTGAGGTTCCGGCTGGGGTGAGCCTTGTCCTTCAGGAACCCCGTGGGGGCGCCACTGCCCTTTGACCTGGGGAGCCGGGGGCGTTGGAGTGGACAGGTGAGTCTGAGGGTGGGAAGGCGCGAGGGCTGGGGCGGCCCCAGCGCGGGGCTGGATGTGGAGAACTGAGGCTTTGGGGGTTCATTTTGGGGCTGGCAGGACACAGGGGTCCGGTTCCCTCCTGCACGTGGCCCCGCTGCTTTCCGAGGCGTTTGCTTCCTTCTGCGGCCCCTGCTCCCTTCCTGGGCCCTCCGTCCCCCGCCCGCCTGCGCGTTTCCATCCCCGCAGTCTACAGTGCAGTTTGGGGAATGGGTTTTCCACTTTCCTGAGGCCCATCCCCCTCCTGCCCCTGGTCCAGCAGGCAGGAGGCCGAGCCGCGTCCAGTCTCCAGGGGTGCAGGCTCTGACCAGTGGGCTGCATGGGCCTGGGGCTCTGCTTTTCTCACGGGGTCTGAGGGTCTGCCCCTGCTGGGCCTGGGCCCACATCTGAGGGCTGAGGTCTCACTTCCCTGTCGCGCAGCTGATGTGGCCATTCAGAGCCCGGAAGGGGAATTTCACACTTGGAAACTACCTCATGAGTTGACTTCATATTTTTTTATTTTTTAAAGATTTATTTATGCATACAAGAACTGGGATACAGGCCAGTGGTTTGGAGGGGGGGGGTGAAGATTCACCAGAGACACAGCCGGGAACAGAACAGGCAGATTGAGTGAAGTACACTGCTGAGGGGAGTCGCTGGCGAATCAGGAGGGGTCTGCTGCACCATGTGGGTAGCTCCCTGACCGCCTGGGGATCAAACACAGGCTGCAGATGCTGCAGATCGCTTCATAGGTTGCTTCTTAACCCCTTGCACCACCAGGGAGACCCAGGAGCCAACTTTAGACTCTCCCTTGAGTAGAATCCAGACTTTCCTGTGCCTTGGGTGACCAGGAGCCACATGGCCTGCACACTCCAGCTGCAAGTCTTTGATTTTCTAAAATGGGTTATTAATGGAGTCAGTATATTGAAAGCAGTGACCCTCCCTGCATCACCAACGGACCCACCTGAGAGACACAGCAGGTGAAGATGGGCGCTGTCACCAACGGGGGGTGCAAAGTTTTTCATGGGGGATAATGAGATCCGGAAGGGCCCTTTCCTGAGCTCTTGAGAGCTTTTCACCTGGTGCCAGGAGGATTCATCCTATTTCAAGGGCTGCATCAGCCACAGTGACTCATTCAACGGGAACTGGGCATTTTGTAGATAATCCACTTTGCCTCTTAACTGTTCTAATGTGTTAAAGTGATGTTACCTCCTTCCTTGCAAATCCCTGTTATGAGGAGAAGTTGGGCTCCTTAGGGAAGGAGAAAGGAATCTCATTTACTGAGCACCTGCTGGAGGTGACCTGAAGCCCTGCAATGCACGCATGACTGAAGTGAGTGATCTCCATTAATGACACCATAGAGATGTTACTCCTACTCTATGGTGGGGAACCCTAAGGTTGGCATTCCTATGGCTCCTTGACATGGCTCTGGTTATTCCCAGATGCGTTTTTCCTATCTCATTGCTTCATTGGAGTCTTAGCACCCAAATAATTGACAATGCTTCTGGCCTCATAGGGTTGGCAAGCCTGCCCGAGAGTCAGCCCACGGCTGCACTTGCACAAAAGTGGAACTCTCTGTGTTGCTGCCACCATCTTTCTTGTTGACTTTGGAATCTCTGCTACCAGCATCAGGATCTGAGCTCTAGGAGGAGACAGAAAATGACAGCATGCCTTCTGGCCAGATACTGGGGATAGCTATAAACTTAGGGCAGGTTTTTGGAACCTAGTAATTTCATTCTATTCTGTCCTATTCTTTTTTGTGGTTTTTTTTTTTTTGGTGGTTTCAGCTCTCAGCCAAGTCTGTTAACCATTTTGAGTTGATTTTCATGTGTTGTGTGAGATAATGATCTAGTTTCTTTATTTTACTTGTGGCAGTTCCTATTTTTCAGCACCAGATATTGGAGAGACTTTTCTTGTTCCAGTGTATGTACTTTGCTCCTTTCTTGTATATTACTTGTCCATAAACATGTTGCTTTTTTATCTGGGCTCTTAATTCTATTCCATTAGTCTGTGTGTCTGTTTATATTCCATTATCATGCTGCTTTAACTACTCTGGCTTTATAGTATAGTTGGAAATTAGAACTGTGATACCTTCATTTCCCCCCTTTGATATCAGGAAAGCTTTGGCTATTTGGGGTCTTTTGTGCTTTTTTATGAACTTAAGTAATCTTTGTTCTATTTCTTTGAAGAACACCATTGGGATTTTTTGGGGATTGCATTGAATCTCTAAATTGCTTTGGTTTGGATGGCCATTTTGACAATGTTGATTCCTCCAGTCTATGAGCTGGCTATAGCTTTCTGTTTATTTTAAGAAAGGAGGATGCAGTACAGATGATCCAGGATCTGTGGGCCAAGCTAAATTTCATTCTTTGTCCTTAGAGCAATGGATATCAATATAATTCTTGTTGTTAGCTTTCACAGCATTTACAGGATGACACTATGAGTTTCTTGTGTTTTTTAAATAAGTAAAATGTCTAACCCCTTGCTCCCCCCCACCAAAAAAACTCTTTGCTCATATGAATAACCTCTGCATTTTGGCAGGAACTTTCACACTATGCATAGGAATATAATAAAAATGAATATAAAATTCTGCCTGACAAGCATAAAACAAAAGAAAATATTTGGGAATGTAATTTATTTGATACATAAGATTAACTGAATATTCATGGAAGAACAGTTAATAGTTTAATGAAAAGTATATTTTATTTTATTTTATTATTTTTTTTTGTAAAGAAAAGATTTATTTATTTATGCACACAAGAGCTGGCATTCAGGCTAGAGATGCGGCGGGTGTGTGTGTGTGTGTGTGTGTGTGTGTGTGTGAAAGGATCCACCAGAGACAGAGTGGGAAACAGAACAGGCAGACTGACTGAAATACACTGCTGAGGGGAGCAGCGGACAAGACAGAAGAGGTCTGTGTTGCCATGTGGATTTCTTCCTGGCATGCCAGGGATCGAACTCATGCTGCAGAGGCTGTGGATTGCTTCATAGTGCAATGCTTAACCCCTTGCGCCACCAGAGAGGCCGAAAAGTATATTTTTAAAAAAGATTTATTTATTTATCTATATAAGCACTGGGTACAGTCAGAAGTGGGGGAGGGTGAGAGAATTCACCAGAGCCAGAGTGGGGAACAGAACAGGCAGAATGACGAAATACACTGCTAAGGGGAGCAGCGGGCGAGACAGGAGAGGTCTGTTGTACCATGTGGGACCCTCGCCGCTGGCCGGGGATCGAACCGGCACTGCAGAGGCTGCTGGCAGTATTGCAGCCCAGCGCTCAACCCCTGCGTCAACAGGGGAGGCCCATGAAAAGTATATTATAATGTTATATATACGATCTATTTTCTTTAGAATAACATTTCAAACATACCGATCAAGCTCATATATAAACATAATTAGGAAATTTCTAGAAGAATCTGAGTGCATACAGTGCATACAGCATCATACGTTTCTTGAGTTTGTGGGGTTGTATTTTTCTCAGTCTAGTAAAAAGGCCATGGATTGTGTACATCATTTTGGTAAGGTTTTAGAGGAGTCATCACATAGGCATCATTGAGCAAACCCGAATCCATTATAAACAGTATTTAGCAAGGCGTTCGTATTTCTGAAATGCCACATTAGATATATGAAAATTATCAATATTTATATACATATAAAAAATTGATAGAATTTGTGATTACTGAATAGTCTAAGTTATCAAAGTCATCCAGATACTTTTAAGTCTGAGGAAAATGTGTACTCTTATGGAGCATCAGATAAAACCCAGCTGTACTTCAATCCCATTTCAATCTATCCTCACAGAAAATATTAACTATTTTTTTCCTGCAGACATGCAGCTGTCAACTATCCTGCTATGGGTCTAGATTTGCATTATAGTTTTATTTCCTACCTGTTCCTTTTCATCTAAAACACGTGTCCCATGAAACAATGTTCACTGTCTGAATTACGAGGGCAGGAAGTGCAGTCTCATCACACCTGTCAGAGAATGTTCATGGGCACAGCAAATAATATTGGCTAAATTTAAGGGGATGTAGTTCTACTTTTAAGAAGTGGTAAAATCACTACATATCTACATGCATTGTTAATGTCATGGTTATCATTCCAGTAACAATTTCATTTCTTACCAATATATGACCAACTGCTCCCTTCCCCAGTAAAGTCGATAACACAATGAAATATCCACAAAGTATGTGCACTTGAATGAAAATAAATGAAGTTATAGAACTCCTAGGGAGATATATAGACTGAGATCTCTGGAAATATTAAAGATTTGTAAGCAATAGCAGAGAGAATGTTAATCATAAAGATTAGTGAGGACACACAAGATTGTGGTGATAATTAAATCCAAATGCAACAGTTCAACAGAATAAATTTCTTATAAAATGATTCTAAGAAACAGTTCTGATGGAACCAGTTTTTTCTTTCAAAGTCTTGCAAGAATACTAGCAACCTCTGGCTCACAGATAAAGTATCCTAGAAAATATCATAGTATATCACATCAATTCTTTGGGTGTGGACTAAGAGTTCATTGAGAAGGAACATGAGTTTCTTTTTTTAATTTAAATTTTATTTTTATATTCCCCATACAATTACAACCCCCTTATTTTTACTCCAAGCCCTTCTTTCCCCGCCCACTGCCCCCATAGAGTGTCTCTTGCTCATAGTTATTTGTTGATTTTGATATTTTCTTTCTTATAGTTATTCTTTTTCCTGGTCCCTTATTTAAATTTTCTAGATTCCTGCTACGAGTAAGACCATCCAGTATTTTTCTTTTTCTTTCTGGCTTATTTCACTGAGCATGATCCCTTCCAGCGCCATCCATGTTGCTGCAAATTGCATGTGTTTATCTTTTTTGAATGCTGAGTAATATTCCATGGTGTATATGTACCACATCTTCTTGATCCAGTCATCTATTTTTGGGCATTTGGGTTGTTTCCAAAGCTTAGCTATTGTAAATAGTGCTCCTATAAACATAGGGGTGCAGGTGCTCTTTGGAATTGATGTTTCTGTGTCCTCTGGGTAAATGCCTAGGTGTGGAATTGCTGGATCATATGGAAGCTCTATGTTTAGTAGGTCAAGAAATCTCCACACAGCTCTCCATAGTGGTTGGACCAGGTTTGCACTCCCACCAACAGTGCAGGAGAGTTCCTTTTTCTCCACAACCTTGCCAACATTTGTTGTTGCTAGTTTTTTTAATATGTGCCATTCTCACTGGTGTAAGATGGTATCTCATTGTAGTTTTGATTTGCATTTCCCTGATTACAAGTGATGTTGAACATTTTTTCATATGCCTGTTGGCCATTTGCATTTCCTCTTCAGAGAAGTTTCTTTTTAGCTCTTCTGCCCATTTTTTGACTGGCTTATTTTCTCTCTTTTTGTTGAGTCTCATCAGCTCTTTGCAGATCTTTGTGAACAGTCCTTTATCATTAGTGTTGGGTGCAAAAATGTTCTCCCAGTCGGTGGGGTTTCTCTTTGTTTTGGTTATTGTCTCTTTGCTGTGCAGAAGCTCTTTAATTTCATGTAGTCCCAGCTGTTGATCTTTGCCTTCACTATCACTGCTTTGGGTGATGTGTCTGTAAAGATGTCTGATGTGCATATCATGTAGTGTTTTGCCTATATTTCCTTCTATGTATTTTATGGTTTCAGGTCTTATGTCTAGTTCTTTAATCCATTTTGAGTTGGTTTTTGTGCATGGTGTTAGGTAGTAGTCAAGCTTCATTCTTTTGCATGTAGCGACCCAGTTTTCCCAGCACCATTTATTGAACAAACTTTCTTTGCGCCAATGCATATTCTTTGCTCCCTTGTCAAAGATTAGTTGACCATAAATCTGTGGGTTTATTTCTGGATTTTCTATTCGATTCCATTGGTCTGTGTGTCTGTTCTTTTTCTAATACCATGCAGTTTTGATGATTATGGCTTTGTAGTAAAGTTTGAAGTCTGGGAGTGTGATGCCTCCATTCCTTTCTTTTTTTTTTTCAGGAGAGCTTTGGCTATTCGTTTTTTTTTGTGGTTCCATATGAATTTCATCAATAATTGGAACATGAGTTTCTTAACATGTCCAGAGGTAACATCTGTCACATCCGTTCACTTTCTATTGGGAAGAACTAGTCACATGATCACTCAGAACTGCACAGGAACTGGGAAAGCTACTTTTGCCTCATTAATTTCAGGCTATCACTATACTGTAGAGTTGAAAAATGACAGGCAGCTTCTTGTCTTTGATATAAAGAAATGTTGCTATTCAGTTCTGAACATAATAGGGTGTTTTTGTTGCTATTTTGGTGGTATTTTTGGTCTGTTTATATTTTGCCTGCTCAGTTTTCTGGCCAACTAGGTACATATAAAGCCCCCAAATACAAAGTAACTCATATTGGAAACAACAGTATGAAATAAATCCACTAAAATGAGGTCAGTCTATAGAGCTCATCTCACTAAACAGGGGAAAGAATTCAATTCAATATTCTATATCCATGTAGAATGCATGAATTTCTATGAATAAAGTAAATGGATTTTAGACTATGAGATTAATGTAACATTCACAGTGATGATATCCTAAAATATCATTTATATTTTACTACATTATAAAGACCCATTATATTTTTGTGTACAATGAATAATATTTTATATTCTGAATCTTATAGGAACTTCCAGGGAAATGAAATAATGCCCCAAGCAAACATGCAGGAAATGAATTAACTTCATAGAGTAAATGCCACATTTGGCCTTACATGGTAGCAGTCCTGTATGAGTAACTGAAATGGCTTTAAAATGGAAATGTTTGCTGGTAGCCCTGACTTATTCTTTTCATCTTTTTCTACCAGCAGAAATACTCAGTGAGTACAAAGGAGATTATTTTACAATAATATACACATTCATTTCACAAAGTAAAAGGAAAGCAAGAGGGCTCATTTGCCTGTCTGGACCTGGGATTTCTTGCATAGCACGCCAACGATATGCACGACTCTTGCAATGGTCCCTGTGATCCTTGTGCCCCAGAATATTGGTAATCTTGGCTATCTTTTCCTTATATAATACTTTTTTTCTTTTCTGGATTTATTGGACTCCTTTCAATTGAAATTTTCATCTTTCTCCAATCTCTCTCTCTGGTCTATAGGTAGAGTGTACTGATGCTGGTTTTCATGGAAAGCGTTGTAGATTATATCTACAGCTCTAGTTTTATGAGTTATCCTTTCAGAACTGCGCTCAGGTAACCACTCCAGGACGAGGTCCAGATCACAGCACCTCTTAACAAGTTTCTGTCATGGACCATGCATATGTGGGGATGGACTGTAGGGCAAGGAGAGGATGAAATAACATATTCAGAATAGAGATAAAATATACGAGTCACTAATATCCTAACCTGCAGGATTCTTCTACAGAGACAATGTTCTTCCCAGACAAACAAAAGCTGAAGAAGTGGTCCACTAACACTAGATCTTCCCTGAAAGAAATGTAAAAAAGAGATCCCCTGTACAATTTAAAGAGAAGAAAATGCAAAAAAAGAAAAAAGAAAAAGCTGAGCAGGAAAATAGAACCAGAAAACTAAAGTCAAAGTGGCAGTAGAAGATCCTCTATTCTCATTTATCAATAATTACCATAAAAAACAGAAATCAACTGAGCTTACCAATCCAAAGGCAAAGAGAGGCCAGCCTCGGTTCAGGAAACAAAACCCAAGTTTATGTAGTCCCCAGGAGACCTGTCTGAGCCCCAAAGATAAACACAGGCTCCTGGCTCAAGGTTGAATGTTATACCAAACCACAGAACAGACTGGGTGATGTCAAAGTCTGGGCCACACCATATTGTACTGCACCATGATGTGCAAAGGGAAACATTATATGTGGAGCTCAGAGCCTTCATTTTTCTCATAATGTATTTTGAATAGCAGCTGCTTTTTAATGTTTGCAATAGGATCCATTTCAGGATCTGCAGGTAAATAATGTTTTAGTCATGCTTTTATTTTACTTACTTTTTTTTACAGATTTATTTACTTATAAATCTTGTGTTTACAAGAGCTGGGGTGAAGCCAGAGGTGTGGATGTGGAGGGAAGGGGATTCACCAGAGACAGAGTAGGGAACGGAACAGGTGGAACTGACTGAAATCCACTGCTTTGGGGAGCAGTGGGGAGACAGGAGAGATCTGCTGTGCCCTGTGGGTCACCTTCCTGGTTGGGGATGTGATGTTGGCACCAGATGACGTGATGAGTCCGTTCATGGTCACCAAAATGTTGTAGGTTGTAGAGTACGTGCAGGTCCTAGGGTTCATTCTGGGAAAGGTGTCACCAGAGCTCCTGTTTCAGCGGCACATGGCAAGTTCCCCAGGTGAGTTTCTGCATGAGACAGAGATATATTTATTTATTTTAAAAGATTTATTTATTTTATACAAGAACTGGGGTACAGGCCAGATGCGTGGGAGGGTAAAAGGATTCACCAGAGACAGCGGGGAACAGAACAGGCAGACTGATGAAATACACTGCTGAGGGGAGCAGCGGGCATGACAGGAGAGGTCTGCTGCGCCATGTGGGACACTCACGGGCTGGCCGGGATTGAACCAGCACTGCAGAGGCTCTGAACAGCTTCACAGTGTGGCGCTCAACTGCCTGTACCACCAGGGGAGGCCCAGAGATATATTTAAAGAGCAGGTTTATTAGGGAAAAGAAAGGGACAGGTTTTGCTGAGAGAGGCCTGCATGGTTACAGGCGGGCGGCCTTGACATGTCATGGCAGGAAACTGCTGTAGAGGGAGAGAGAGTTGGTGAAAAGAGGCACCTGCATAGTCACAGGTGGGGAGAGGGAAGGCTGCTACGAGCCTGTGCGGAGACTGCATTGATACAGTCCTTTTCTCTTCGGGAGGGGTCATTCCTCTATGGAGTGGCTGCTTGTTGCTGATGTTGGGTAACAGGCAAAACTAGAAAGGGACCAGAGATTCCAGGGTGGGCCCAATCTCCATATCTTTCCCTTCCGGCCTGTGATCCATTCCCTACAGTATCTGATCCTGCTTGGTCTGATCCATGCCTTGTGATAAGGCACTGGTGCCTAAGAGTCCAACCTCTACAGCTGGGTTAATGGTCCTGTTATTCCCCTCGACCCCCACGTCCTTGTGCGAGTCAGGTTTTAGTCTTGTGAGGCCTCCTTTCCAGTCTTTCCATTCTTGTCCTCCATCAGATGGAACTCGTGCTGCCGAGGCTGCAGATGGCTTCATAGTGCTGTGCTTTAACCCCTGCACCATCAGGGAGGCCACAAGCCTTGCTTTTTTATTTTTTTTAAAAGATTCATTCATTTATTTATACAAGCACTAGGTACAGTCAGAAGCGCGGGAGGGTGAGAGAATTCACCAGAGCCAGAGCAGGGAACAGAACAGGCAGACCGATGAAATACACTGCTGAGGGGAGCAGCGGGTGGCAGGAGAGGTCTGCTTCACCATGTGGGACCCTCGCCAGCGGCTGGGGATTGAACCAGCACTGCAGAGGCTGTGGGCAGCTTTGCAGCCCAGTGCTCAACCGCTGTGCCACCAGGAGAGGCCCCACAAGCCTTGCTTTTATGTCAGCTTCAGGTAAGGGGGTTTTTAGCAATGATTAAAAAAAAAAGTCTTTCCCAGAAACTCAAGCAACCTTGTTTGCTGTTTTAATGACTTGCGGATATTTTAGGGCCTTGCTGCAGTGGACACTGTCAGTGAAAGGCTGGGAGTCCTGGAGCCTGCAACAGACCCACCTGTGACTCCTGCCTCAACCTGTCTGCCTAGCCCACTGTGACTTGTTCACTAGCTGGAGTTATGTTGGGTCAAGGCCTGGGGGTGGACTAAAAGTTTCAGGGAGTGACTGATGGACTTTCTCTGGCCAGGAGCCTGACTTGTGCACCCCAGAAGACCAGGTGAGCTCTTGGGAGTCTCCTGCTTCTCTGCCGTCTGCTTGCCTTAAGGTGTGAATGTACCCCTGCTGGGGCGATGGGTGCTCTGTCACCCAATGGCTCAGGGCTTGAACTTTGGAAAAAGATCACCTCTGGGTCTGCGGGATAAATAAAGACGAAATTCTTCCATAACCTCTTACAATCTAAAAATCAAAAGGTAGAAGGTCCTAACTCTAAATGCAAATAAAGTGAGGCGCGTTAAGAATTTAAAACAAGGCCTCCCCTGGTGGCGCAGGCGCAGTGCTTGTGAAGCTGTCCACAGCCTCTGCAGCTCCTGTTTGATCCCAGTTGGCTGGAGAGGGGCCGGAGAGGGTCCTGCATGGCACGGCAGACCTCTCCTGTCACACCCACTGCTCCCCTCAGCAGTGTATTTCAGTAGATCTGCCTGTTCTGTTCCCCACTCTGTCTCTGGTGAATCCTCTCACCCCCCCACATCTCTGGCCTGTACCCCAGTTCTTGTGTGCATAAATAAATAAATAAATCGTTTTAAAAAAGATTATTTATGCATACAAGAACTGGGGTGTAGGAGAGATGGGGGGTGAGAGGATTCACCACAGAAAGAGTGGGGGGCAGAACAGGCAGACTGACTGAAACACACTGCTGAGGAGAGCAGTGGGGAGACAGGAGATGTCTGCTGCGCCATGTGGGTCAGCTCCCTGGACAGGGATCAAACTCGTGCTGCAGTTGCTGGTGATAGTTTCACAGTGCAGCATCTTAACCCCTTGTGCCCCCAGGGAGGCCCTTCTGTTCTATTCTTTTTTTTTTCCTTTTTGTAAAGGCAATGAACTAGTCACAGGGAGAAGCTTCCAGTTACATAAAATTTTGTTTTATGAAATATCCTGGCCCCATTCATTATTTTGTCCTGCTCCTCTCGTAGGTGTAGACAACTTTCTTGTATTTGGAAGCTGGAGGGGCTCAGACTTTGAAGTAGTGTCTTGTTTTCACTTTCATTTTTAATTGAAGCTATATACAGCTGTGAATTAAACAGAATAAATTTCTAAATTTAAAAATGAAGAAAAGGGCAAAAGATGTTTATTTGGATTTAAAAGGTAGCTGGAACACAGGTTCAGACTAGAAACCCAAACCCCCTCACTAAAAAAAAAAATGAGGTGACCTTGATATTAACTCCCAACACTGCTGCTCTGTCCTTGCCTGCTTGACTAGCAGGAGGCCATGTTTCATCCTAAAATGTTTTTCTGTGTAACCACATGGAATTCTTAAGATTTTTTAAAAATTACTTTTCCCCTGCCAAGGAGCAAGGAGGTAATTTTACCAATGGAGCTTTCATCAGCTTCTGTTACTGGTCCTGATAATGATAGGGAGTTGTGTATATTATAGAAAATGTGAAGAGTAGAATAAAATAGGATGAACAGTATCAAAAAGTACTCTTATGACTTAGCACGTTTCCTTCCTACTTTTTTCGCCAATATTTGCAATTGTGAAATAGAATGCCTGTGTAGAAGGTAGGCAGTAGCCTGAGAATTGTATAATGAGCTTCCATTAAATAGGTCAAGGAATGTAAAGTCACATCATATCATGATCTTCCTCCATAAGGAAGCCCCTATATGGCTGTCACTACTTTTTTTCTTTGCTCTTCACTTCATATCCTGGTATGCATCACTGCATGTATCATTAAAACGTGATTTTAATTTTGTCTGGTATTTAATATTTAAAGAAATTAAATCATGTTCTGTTTCTGTCTTGTCACTCAATAGTGTGAAAGCAAGACTAGTTCACATTTTGGATGCAGCTTGAGGCTTTTATTTGCACTGCTGTATAATATTCCACTAAATGTACAGTTGTTTACATTGTTTTCTACTCACACATAAGGGTTAAGGAGAATATGCTTACATCATCGCTAAAATTCTATAGTCATCATTTATCACTGCAATATAAGTACTCTCCACAGCATTAAAAACTATTCAGTGTCACTGTAGCTATTCTTTACATTTAATTTGGTATATATTGGGGTTTTTTATTTAGATAGTTTCAAATCATTTTACTGTAAAGAGTTGAACATTTTTACACATAAAGATTTTTATCTGAATTTGAAGACATTTCCTAATATCATTTCCAAGAATAAAATTACTATTTCTATTAAAAATTCAAGTATTTTAAATTCAAAGTTCCCTGCAGAGGGGTTGTGAACTTATTTCTCAGAAATAGTGAGGACAGATTTCCTAGTCTCACTAACATTTTAGTCTATCCGGTTTGCCTCTCCAAGGCTCTGGACACAAATTCCCACCATGCTCTGCTGCTTCTGCCTCTGCGCAGGGCCTGCCCCTTCCCCGCGGGCTGTCGTGGCTGTTCTCCGCGCCGTCCCTTGACTCTGCCCCCACAGGTCCCCCTCGTGGTACCTGAGCTTGGCCACCTGGGCCTTTCCTCCCTTTTGGCCACTTGTCAGGGATTTAGTGTCTCGCTACTGATTGCCACCAGGCGGCGCCCTCCCCCGTTATTTTTCACATGGTCCTCACCGCCCTTTCCATCGCCCTGAAACACTTCTCTGCATCTTATTCACAGTCCAGCCCGTACATTACTCTGTGCTTGGCCCCTTTAACTCGTTCCTCCTCACTTTTCCCAACTTACTCGCCCCCTTTCTCACCCCTCCTGGCGCTTTACCTTACCCATCCCACTGCCGTCATTATTCTGTGTTTCCCACTCATTATCCCTCCAGGCCACAAGGCGTGGCCAATTACGATCTTGCCTGCCTTCCGGGCCGCGATTTTCCCACGATACCACCCCGTTCCACAAGGCGGCGACACTCGCTATTCTCGCCGCTTTAGTTCGCCCTCAGGAGCCGCCCTTGGCGCGGCCACTTCCGGTCTGGCTCGCGTTTTGGGCGGCAGTTTTCCCACGATACCACCCCAGTCCACAAGGCGGCGACACTCGCTACTCTCGCCACTTTATTTCGCCCGCAGGAGCCGCTCTTGGCGCGGCCACTTCCAGTCTGGCTCGCGTTTTGGGCGGCGATTTTCCCACGATACCACCCCAGTCCACAAGGCGGCGACACTCGCCCGTCTTGCCCCTTTATTTTGCCGCAGGGAGCCGCTCTGGCGCAGCCACTCCCGGTCCCACTTCCGGTCCCTCTCGCATTTCTGGCCCTGATTTTCCCACGATACCACCCCGTTCCACAAGGCGGCGACACTCGCTACTCTCGCCGCTTTATTTTGCCCGCAGGAGCCGCTCTTGGCGCGGCCACTTCCAGTCTGGCTCGCGTTTTGGGCGGCGATTTTCCCACGATACCACCCCAGTCCACAAGGCGGCGAGACTCGCCCGTCGTGCCCCTTTATTTTGCCGCAGGGAGCCGCTCTGGTGCAGGCACTCCCGGTCCCACTTCCGGTCCCTCTCGCATTTCTGGCCCTGATTTTCCCACGATACCACCCCGTTCCACAAGGCGGCGACACTCGCTTCTCTCGCCGCTTTATTTCGCCCGCAGGAGCCGCTCTTGGCGCGGCCACTTCCGGTCTGGCTTGCGGTCTGGGCGGCGATTTTCCCACGATACCACCCCAGTCCACAAGGCGGCGACACTCATCGCCTAGCTCCTTTAATTTGCCCCTGGGAGCCGCTCTTGGCGTGGCCTCTCACTTTCCGCCTGGTGCATCCTGGGAGTCTCAGTGATGACGTAACTGCCGAGGGCCCGCTTAAAGGGCCGATACAGCAAAGGGCTGATAAGGGAACTGCAGGAGGACTGAAAGCGCCGCTAGCCGTGCAGGACAATGGCGGGCGCTGAGAAAAGTGATGACTGTGCTGCGAAGCAGTGGGGAGGGTGGGAGGCTTCACTAGGAAAAGGGGACAGACCAAATGATGGCAGGTGAGGAAATCTGCCCTCACTATTCCTGAGAAATAAGTTCACAACCTCTCTGCAGGGAACTTTGAATTTAAAATACATTTTCAATGGAAATAATTTCATTTTTGGAAATGACCTAAGGAAATGTTTTCAAATTCAGATAAAAAATCTTTATGTGTAAAAATGTTCAACACTTTATTTACAGTAAAGTGATTTAAAACTAAATAAAAACCCCCAATATATACAAAATTGAATGTAAAAACTAGATACAATAACATTGAAATTTTTTAATGATGTGGGAAGTGCTTATATTAGTGTTGTGTGTTGAAAGTGGAAAATTCTAGCAATGATGTCATTCCAGCACAGAAGGAAAATACTAATGAAACATCCTCTCCTTACCCCTTACTTGTGAGTAGAAAACAATGTAAACAACTGCATTGAGTGGACTACTATACAGCAGTGAAAAGAAAGAGTCTAGCTGCACCCAAAATGTGAACTAGTCTTGCCTTCATACTGTTTAGTGACATTCAAGACAGAAACAGAACATGATTTAATTTATTTAAATATTAAATACCAGACAAAATTAAAATCACGTTTTAATGATACATGCAGTGATACATACCAGGATATGTAGTGAAGAGCAAAGAAAAAAATTAGTGACAGCCATATAGGGGCTTCCTTATGGAGGAAGATCATGATATGATGTGACTTTACATTCCTTGACCTATTTAATGGAAGCTCATTATATAATTCTCAGGCTACTGCCTACCTTCTACACAGGCATTCTATTTCACAATTGCAAATATTGGCGAAAAAAGTAGGAAGGAAACGTGCTAAGTCATAAGAGTACTTTTTGATACTGTTCATCCTATTTTATTCTACTCTTCACATTTTCTATAATATACACAACTCCCTATCATTATCAGGACCAGTAACAGAAGCTGATGAAAGCTCCATTGGTAAAATTACCTCCTTGCTCCTTGGCAGGGGAAAAGTAATTTTTAAAAAATCTTAAGAATTCCATGTGGTTACACAGAAAAACATTTTAGGATGAAACATGGCCTCCTGCTAGTTAAGCAGGCGAGGACAGAGAGCAGCGTTGGGAGTTAATGTCAAGGTCACCTCATTTTTTTTAGTGAGGGGGTTTGGGTTTCTAGCCTGAATCTGTGCGCTGCCTAGCTTTTAGACCCAAATAAACATATTTTGCCCCTTTTCTTCATTTTTAAATTTATTCTATTTAATCCACAGCTGTATATAACTTTAATTAAAAATAAAACAGTGAAAACAAGACACTACTTCAAAGTGTGGGCCCTTCCAGCTTCCAAATACAAGAGTCCCGAAAGTTTTCTACACCTATGGGAGAAGCAGGACAAAATAATGAAGCCATGATATTTCAAAAAACAAGATTTTATATAACTGAAAGCTCCTCCCTGTGACTAGTTCATTGCCTTTACAAAAAGAAAAAAAAAATAGAACAGAATAGAATGGAATTCCCATGTCAGCTCAAGCTGTCACAGGTCAGTATAAATCCAGTGTCCTGGCAGAGATCATAGTTGATAGTTCAACTGTGGCTTTCACTTTCTGTCTCACCTAGAGCTCAAACCCTGGCTCATTCAGTGGAGCCCCCACAGGCAGTAGAAAAGCCAGAGGCATTAAAATACTCACATGAACATTTGTGGTAGCTCCACAGTGGCCTTATTATAACAACGTGTACTCTATAACATGATAAACAGGCTTTATCTTGGGAATATTCTTTCTTCACCTTCCCCAAACACATCTAATGTGTCTTTTTAGAAAAATAACACCAAGGTGGGTTTTTTTAAATGCTCTGTTTTATGAATGTTCCATAACAGGAAAAGGTAACATGTCAGGGGGGACTCACTACCTCTGTGCAATTTATTTTATTTCATTGCAGTTTTGGGATAAAGTATTTCTCTCAAATGAGAAGATACTTGTGTGGAGGAGCCCCGAATTAGATTATCTTCAGAGGCAATTACAACATTGATCATGGTTTTTTATTAACACGGATTCATTTTTCATTTATGTGTTGTATCAAAGCTCTCGCATCTGAGTGTCGCTTACCTGAGCTTCCTGGCCACCCTGAGCTTTGTCAACATCAGGGGCACTGTTAATTAGCCTGAAACAGAAAATATGTCACAGGATTGATTATATGAGAGTTTTCAGGCAAAAGGAAAAATGGCTCCAGCTGAAGGTACAGGGTATTTGTCTTAGGAAAAGGTTTTTATAAAGATTACAACAATTCTACAGATCGCCCACCCTCCTACGCGGGTACTCCGTATTCCTTCCCAGTGACCTGAGGCTGCACCCAGTTCCAGGCCCGGTTCCCCTTCCCACTCTTACCCAGCAAGACCCGGTCCTGCGGGTTCTCGGACTCGCCGCCCAGCGGCTGTGCCGCTTCTGCCAAAGGGAGCAGCTCCCCTGCATGAAGGTCTCGACTCCCATTGAGAGGCTCCCCCCTGGCTGGGGTCTGGCATCAGAGATGGGGCAGCTCTGGATTCGGGGGGCACTCACAGAGCTACTGGGACTTCACCAGAAGAAAGGGGAGGGTAGGAAACAGTGGTTGACACACCTGGGAGGGGGGTACAGGGCAGAGCCCCCAGAGAGGAGGGCGACTCTGTGCTCGGGGTCAGGGCTGAGTTTTGGGTACCATCAGCCTCAGGTACCCACCATCATCTCTGCCAAGGCCCCCAGACCCCCGAAGTCATAAAGTCCGCAAGTTGTCTGCACTGTTGGGGAGACGAGCTGCGCCAGCTGAGGCGAACAAAGATAGGAGGGTCCCCACTTGGAAGTGGGGCCGCGAATCAGCTGCTCTTTCAGTTCGTGACATTGGAGACAGGGAAAGAAAAGAGCAGGGGACAGGAAGGGCCTTGGGAGTACAGTGAGGGCAGCGAGGAGGAGGGGGGAGGAGCAGAGCAGGGGTGAAGTGTGCAGGAAGGGCCTTGAAAGATGGAGCCGGGGGGGACCTCGCTTGAAGGCGCTAACGCCAGGGAGTCCTCCAGGCCTGCGACCGCCTTTGTGGCTCTGCTCTGCACCCCCACACTCCCTCCCGGGCGCGCAGAACCGTGTGGCCTTGGGAGAGGCTGTTACTCCAGCCCTTTCTTTGGAGGCTTAAGCTAAAGGTGAGCCCGCTGCCCTCAGGGGCTCCCCAACAGGGGGAGATTACAGGAGACAGGACTCTGCAGGCCAAACACCCGACAGAGGGAGAAGAGGAGACGCTCCCCAAAGACTCGGACCCCGAACAGCATTTGGGGTCAGCGGCTGAGGAGGCGCCGCCTGCGATACCCTGAGATTCTCCGCCGCACCTGCTCTCCCGCCTCAGGTCACATGGGGTGAAGTGGAGCTTCCCCTTGGGGTGGAAGCAGGGACCCCCCACCCACCATCCGCGAACACCCGGGCACCAGCTCTGCCCTCCCGCTGCTGGGCCTGGGGCGGGAGGGGGCTGGCCCGGAAAGTTTACAACGTGCGCCCCAAACTCCACCCTAAACCTGCGGAAGTGAAAACAGCCCGGACAGAGGGGAGCCCGACCCGGGTGCGCCCTCGAGGCCCACGAGGAGCCGGGAGCGAGCCCGCGGGGGGTCACGCTCAGGGACGGGCCCGCCCCTGTGCTCCTCCAGGCCCAAAATGAGCCCCAGAGCCCCGCGTCCGCGTCCAGCCCTTCCCGCGCGCCCCGTCCGGCTCGCCCACCCTCGCTGCGCGCCCGGCCAGAAAATTCATGGCCGCGGAGAAGGAAGCAGCAGCCCTGCCGGCCCCGCTGTCTCCTCGCCGCCTCCGCTCCCTGCAGCCAGGCCCGCAGCCCGCCGTCTCCCGCCGAGTCTCCTGGTCCGAGGGGCCGACGCGCTTCTCAGGAGGGGAGAGGGACGCGCTGGGGGAGCCGCCCTGTCGGCCTGGGGAAGCCGCCGGCGAGGGAAGAGGATGGGGAGAAGGGGGGCGCGGTGGGTGGCGCCGGGGACGTGGTGGGTGGGCTCCCCGCAGCCTCACACCCGGCGCCGGTTCCTTCCGTGCGGGCCCCACAGAGGCGGGGTTCGGGCGCTCACCCCCCCCCCAGGAAGTGAGCCCAAGGAGTCCCCTGCACCTGAGGCCCCGGGTCCGTCCGGGCGGCTCTTCCCGCGTTTCCTCCTCCGCGCCCCGGAGCCCGCGGGGAGACGCGCCGGGGAGGCCGCGGGGCGCAGGAACTGGGCCTCCCCGTGGCCTCTCGCGGCTCCCGCCGCCCTGGGACCGACCTCGTAGGCCGGAGAGCGGGAGGGGCGGCTGCGGGTCAGCGGCTCGGTCGTCGAAGTCCGGAGGCACAGTTTGGCGGGGCGGCCCCCACCCCCGGCGCCCCCGCAGCCCAGTGGCCGCCGCCCGGTGCTCGGCCGGGCGCTGCCGTCCTGTCCCCGCGCAGACGGAGCGGGAGGCGGCGGAGCCCAGGGGTGCCGGGACGGTGCCCGCGTAACCGCGCCCGGGCCGAGCGGGCGGGCCCGGCCCGGCCGAGGCCGCGGAGGAGGCGGGCGCGGGCGGGAAGCCGCCGACTTGCTCCGCGCGGCCCTAAACGCGGGTGCGTCGGGCCCCGGTTTGCCCTCGGGCTCCCGACCCCGCGGCGCCGGCGGCCTCCTGCGCGCTCCGCCCGGCGTCTGTCTCGGGGCGCCCTCGGCACACCCCGCTTTCCCTTCCCAGGCGCTACACCTGCTGGCGCCCCGACCCGGTCTCCGTGACAGCCGCGGCCCGGGCCCTGGGGAGGCCCGCGGGCGGGTCGCCGGTCCCAGGGGGTCGCGTCCAGGGAGCGAGTCCTGCCCAGTGCGGGCCTCGGCGTCCGGGAGCCCCTGCGCCAGGCGGGCCTCGGGGAGGGGTCTCCGCTGCCTGCCGGGCTCGCCGGCCGAAGAGCCTCCCAGCCCGGCTGAGGGACGCGGCGGCTCCTTCGTCCCCGCCGCACAGCCCGGCCCGGCCCGGGAGCCTGACCCGCCCCTCCCTCGGCGCGTCCCTCCCTCGGCGCGTCCCTCCCTCGGCGCGTCCGGGGCGCGAGCTGCCTCGTCTCTCAGGCCCCTGCGCGCCTCTCCGCCCCAACGTGACTTGGGGCGGCCGAGAGCCCGCTCGCCCCGCTGCCTCCTTCGCCCGCGCTCCCCTCCTGCCCGCCCTCCTGAGCCTGGGCCGGGGTCCCGCGTACTCGCACGGGTCCGGCCCCACGGGTGCACTCGGTCGGGCAGGCGGCGGCAGCTGCGCCCCGTGTCTCCGTCAGTCCGTCTCGGGGCGGCGACCCCGCGCCATGACGGCGGGCCCCGCCCGGTCAGTGGACGCCCCGCGAGCGACACGGGGCTCGCGAGGGAAGACGTTTCTCGGCGCCGCGCCCGCCCCGCCCCCCGCGTGGGGCCGTTCCTGAAGGCGCCGCCGCGTCCCCTCGGGCAGACCCCGCGGCGGGGCGAGAGATGCCGGAGACGATTCCCTGCACCGCCGGGCACCGCCGCCCTCCGGAGACCCCCGGCGCGCCCCTATTCTGTCCCCGTCGGGGTCTCGCTGGCGGGGCTGCGGACGTCACCCGTTTTCGAATTGGGGAGCCCCAAACTTTAGCAGGGAAATCGTTCGTCACAGCGGTGGGGGATCGGCTGAGCCCGCGAGGTGACCGGCCAGGGCTGGACGGCACAGCTGGGGCGCGCGCGAGCCGTGCCCGTCGGGCTGAGGGTGCCGCGGGCCGGGGTGTGACCTGGGGTCAGCGCCTCAGGCTCTCTGGTCCTCGCGCCGGCCCCGCCCCCGCGGGCACGCACCGCCCCCAAACCGCCTCGGGCTTCTGGGAGTTGTAGTCTCGGCCACGCTGGCGGGCGCGGCGCCTTCTGGGAGTTGTAGTTCCCGGGCGTGGGCACCTCCCGGATGCGTTGCGCGCCCGCGCCGCAGCGGGAGGGGGGTCTCGGGGCCGAGGAGAAGCCGCCCGACTCGCCGCGCCCGGCGGAGGCCGCCCAAAGCTCCCGGAGCAGGACCCGGACGGGGAGGGCGCAGCTGCGCCGAGTGCGCGTCTGTTCCCTCGCGGTGCGGAGACGGGGTGATCCCCGCGCCGGCCCCTTCCCTCCCCTATCCGTCCTCTCCCAGATGCCCGCTGCGCCCCCCGGGAGGAGAGGGGTGCAGCCCGTGGGCGCGGGGCCTCCCAGCACGAGGGCGCCACACCTGGCTCGCGCCCGCAGCGCCCGAGGCCCTGCGCGATCTGACCCTCGCTCCGCGTGGCCGCCGCTGCCCTGAGCCGCCCTGCCCCAGCCTAGGTACCGCTCCCCTCGCAGCCCTGCCCCGGCCTCGCCCCCGCTCCGCCAGCTCCCCACGAAGCCGCTGCTCGCAGCCACCGGGAGCAGGACGCACGGGCTGCGGGCCCAGACGGACTCTGCAGCGGAGAGACTGGCCGCACCGCACCTCCTACAGGCTGCAGGGCGGAGACAGCGCGGCCGCAGAGTCCGGGAGCCCTGGAGGCGGGGCGTGGAGGGGGCGGGGCGTGGGGGCGGGGCGTGGGGGGCGGGGCCTGGCCCCCCTGGCTCAGCGGCACGGCGCACCAAAGGACCCCCAGAAGCCGCCACCTTCGCGGCGCCCCGCTGCCGCAGCACCGCGTGGCCCACTGGGCGCAGGTACTCCGCGGCCTCCCTCGAAGCCATAATCACAGCAGGATCCCCAGCATCATCTCACCAGTCACGTCCACGTGGTGGGCAACTTGTGCAGCCACGCCTTCCCCGGGCACTGAGGTACTAAGTCCCCCCCAGTGGCATCGAGTCCCCCCCCCCCCAGTGGCACCGAGTGCCCCCAGAGTCCTCCCAGGGGCCACCCAGGCACCATTATCTGTGGTCCCCTGGCCGCCTCTGCCCTATTTCCGGGTAAGCGAGGGTTCGTGTGAATATTCGCTCATTTGCCTGAATGTGCCCCCACATGGGCAGCACATTCTCTTACACCCTACACACGGCGTACCCCGAGGTGCCCACAGTCTGGGCACAATGTCAACTGACGAACTGCCCTGTGTCTAGGATAGCAGGTCTACAGAAAAATCCCACGTTTTTAAAAAAAACGAGATTTTCCAATTTTACCGAAAAGTATAAAGTGTGGTGCATTCCCTAATCCAATACCTTTAAAATTTTAAACAACACCAAGAAAAAGAAGAGTTTACTAGGCTTTATAATAGATAACTGCTTTTGAAATAGGTCATGGAAATGTATGTTTCCAATTTATTTTGAAATAAATTATAAGATCTGACTTCGCTTCACTGGTAAATACCTTCCTTTGCGTGTCTTAGCAAAATAATCTCCTAAACAGCTGCAGCATCATCCCAACAGAGTGAATCTCTTCATATCCTTGTCCAATCCATACTCAGGTTTCTTTGTTCCACCCCCCAAGTTTGAAAAACATGATTTATTTGAAAATAAGTTAAGCCAAGTGATCTGCGGATGAGCCCAGACCTGGGAGGCCTCTCAGCTCAGCTCAGCTCAGCTCAGCTCAGCTCTGTGAAGGAACCAGGGATTGTCAGACCTTGTGCTTCTGGTGTGTCATCACCTGCACTGGCCCTGGCACACAGTAGGTCCTCAGAAAACATCTGGGGAAATGAGTAAGTGGGGAAAGCCCTGGCCTGGCCCTGGTGCCCAGCAGGTCAGGAATTGTGGGGTCTGAGTCTCCCCTGTACTCTGGATGTCACGTGGGCTTCAGCACACAGTGGGTCTTCAGGAAGAATGACTCCTGGGATGAACGGATGCATGGTGAACATCCACAGCACTAGCTCTCCAAGTCAGAAACCAAGTGCCCTGGTTCCTTCCTGCGCCCAGGCATTGGCACACAGTAGGTCCTCACGAAACCCCCCCTTCCCCCCTGCAGCTGAATGAAAGTTCACCCAGCATCCACCCTAGAGTCGTCGAAGGTGAGAGACAACGCACAGTTGTTTCCTCCTAGGGCTGCAGACACCATCTAGGTCTCGGCACACACTAGGTTCTCAAGAAATGCTGTGCTGGACTATTCAACTGAAGGCTCCCAGGCCCGGAGCCCAGGGTCATAACCACGCAGTCCAGCTCCTCCCTCTGGCCCACATTTCCCCGCCCCTGCCTCCGCACACAGTAGGTGCTCAGGAAATACCACCTGGGTAGTGGAATGAGTGAAATGAGACCCCAGTTTCCAGGGGCAGATTTCACTCAGGCGAGAGCCAGGTCTCCCCCACAGGAAGACAGCGCCCCCTCCCGATGCGTGAAGGAGCTTTTCTTCTCCGGACGCCCCTCACTTCACTTCGGCTGCCACTTGAAGCTCCTTACTGGGGTGTTTCTCTCACATCGGTACCCGCGGGTCTGCGCTGGTCAATCCGACGGATAAACACGAACACGGACGGGCACGGGGCGGCCCACAGTCGCCCTTTCCCCCCTTCCTGCCTGTCACCGCCCGTGGTGACGCGGAACGTCCAGGCCCTCCCGACGCCCGCGCCCTCCCACCACCCGCCTGCACCTCCGACCCGGTGTGCTGGGCCGGGCCAAGCGCCTGCCCCTCCGCTCCTGAGCCCGCTGGGAGGGCCCGATGAGCCGCCCCGCTGCGGAGCCGCCCCAGGACCGTGCGTGCAGCTGCGAGACTCGGCGTCTTAGGAGGTTCCTGGCATGCCCCAGCCGAGCAGAGCCGAGCGGACGCCGGCGGGCGCGGAGGGCGGGCGGCCCTGTCCCCAGGGAGGCGCGCGAAGGTGGCCGCTGACGGTGGATGACCCCGGCCGCCTCTGCCCCCGCTTCCTAGGGCCGGGGCCACTGGGTCGTGTCCCGCGTCCTCGCGTGGCTGGTGCTGGTGCGCTCGCCTCGCTCGCGCGGTCTCGGCGTCTTCCCGGGAGCGCGGCCGCCGCGACCCGCTAGAGCCATGAGGGAGGCGGGTTGCGAGCTTCGGGCCAAAGCCCGTGGCGGGTGCCGTGTGCTGAAGCCGGATCCAGGGATCCCGGAGCCGCGGCTGGGGGCTGGGCCGGCAGCGCCCCCGGCCCGGAGAGGCCCCGCCCGGACGGCCGAGGCTAGACGGCCCCGCAGCGGGTCCCGATTCCTCTCCGCGCCGCCCCGCGCACGAGGTCGACGACCAGAGGCCGCGCGGGAAAGGGGTCGCGCGGGGGGCCGGGGTTCGGGCCGCAGCTCCAGGGGGCCTGCGGGGACCTGCTGCTCGGCCTCGCCCCTGGGCGCCGAGGTTTTTTTGGCCCCAAATCGGCACTTTTTGCCTGCAGGCTATCGGTGGTTCCTCGCTGGGGGCGAAACCCCGCGCGTTCTCTCGCCCGCGTCTGCTTTCTCGAGGGTCTGCGCGGCCTGCGTGTTTGCTATCGCGTCTCAAGGCGCCGCACTGCGCGCTGCGATAGCATCACCTCAAAGTACAAATAAGGTTGCTGTTGTCATACGCCAGTTGGCGTTGCCTCTACATAAGTTGGGGTGAGTTGTTGTGTTGCGCTACATGAGGAACCAAATCCGCAGCAAGGCTGGTGTACTGCCTCTGGGAGGCCACAGGGGCTGCAATGGGGAACTCTGTCTTGAAGCAGTTGGTGGGTGCTGCTGAGCAGGGTGCTGTTCTGAGTTTCCTGCATGCTCCCAGGACCTGATGCAGGCAGTTTGTTGTGCCTCATCCATGCTGCAGGCGCTGAACCCACAATGCACCCCACGCCTGGTGAGTGGGGGTGTGGCAGTCTTGTTTGAAATTAAAATAAACCTGTAAGCCCCCCACCCGGTAGGGTGTGAGTTCTATGGCCTGTGCCAACCCCCTCCTGTGAGGGTGCATTGTCAGATGTGGAACCTTGTGCCCACATGGTGGAAAAAGGTCCTCTAGGCCCAGGGCTGCTATTGGGTCAGGCCTCACACCAATACATGTGCTGGTGGCTGCTCCCTGGGCTGTGAATGTGGAGCAATAAAGCTGGGAGGATGCAGTGGCTCTGGGTGATCGGGTGGGCACATATTTTCTGTAGAGATGCCTCCATATGTTCCAGGGCTCCTAGCTCCTGTCTGTGTCCTCTGCTGTGTGGCTCAGTGCTCCCCCTTTATATGTTCCTGTTTGCTTATCTACAGAGCCTGACCCCCCCCATGTGTTTTGCTGTTCTCATGCCCCACTGGAAGCAACATCATGGTGTGGGGCTTACTCTTGTCTGTGTCCCTATGTACCCCCTGTAGTGGTGCTAGCCTCAGGTCAAGTTGGTGTTGATTGAGTGCCCAAGACTACCCACCTCAGTCATGTGGTCCCTTGGGGAGCTTGTCCTCACCCCCTGAATGGTCAGTCATGCAGTGCCAATGTCATGAGCTGAACCTGTGGTTGTAGATACAGCCTCATGGAGTTAAGCCCTCAGGGCCAGTGGCCTTTGCTATCTCTTGGTGTGTTGCTCTGTGCTGCCCTGATCCCCACCAGACACCTGTCCCTTGGCTTACACTGTGCCAGGGACTTGGTTCTCTCTAGGACTGTATCCATCTGGGATGCAGTGAAGGGCACTTGTGTTCCTACTGCTGATGCATGCCAAGCATTCTGGGGTGTGGGACCCCAGGTGAGTCTGTGCTTTTGGGATCAGTCTTCCAGCCTTGTGGGTGCACCCCTGGCTGCAGCTGGGTAAGCTCATGGTTGGTATGGCTGGTGGATACAACCTGGTTCCCTCAGTGGGGTGTCCTGTTGCCTGGAGCCTTTACTTTGGAAGGAGCCAATGCTGTGAGCCACCTGGGCCCAGGGGGCTGTTTTGGGGCCAGAAGGGGGTCTTTGTGTGGTGCTGGAGGAGATGCCCAGAGAAAGCAGGAGCCCAGGCTGCCAGCCCCAGTATGCAGGAGGGGCCTGGTGCTTGTGCTGGTGGGGGCTCCAGGAGTGCCTGCTCCTGGGCAGTGCCCAGGCCACCCAGCCCCATGGGCAGCATTGCAGTTGGGCCAACAAAGGTGGTAATTGGGGACCCATGGGGGTCTGGGGCTGGCTGTCCCTGCATTGCATGCAGTTGTCAGAGGCCAAGACTTGTTCTGAGTAATGCCAGAAGCACCCATCTTTCACATGGGGCTGCGTGCCCAGGGGCTGGTGCCCTTTGGGTCCTGTTTCCCTCTCTAATGCAGTGCCCAGTGCCTGGGGTAGCATCTTCTCCACCATGGCTGTGAGTGCTGCAGCTTGGATAGGGGGATTCCAGCTCTCAAGACTGTGAGGCATGACAGGCAATGCCCTAGAGCTGCAGGGGCCAGTTTCAAGCTCCAGCCACCTGCATAGGCTGGCCATCCATGGGGGTGGTGGTGGGAGCCTTGCTGTGCCTGTGGGGCTGGTGCTGCAGCAGTGTCCAGGAGACCTGTGGGGGCATGGAAGGCTGATACCTGGGCTGACCACCTGTCCAGCTCAGTGGCTCTGCCCCTGGTGCTGTGTACCTCAGGGTGCTCTGCTCCCACTGGACTGGCCCAGGAGTGACCATCTGGAAGGGTCTTTAAGCTTCAGCCCCATTACAGTGTGATGGGGTGCCCTGCCCAGGATGAGAGGGGGGTCCTTGTGCTCCCCCCACGCCCTCCCCCCAGGTGCTCCCATTCCTGTGCCACTGCCTACGTCCCAGCCTTGCGTTTAGGGGCTTGGCCCTTCCAGAATTTTTTGAATAGTTTGAGGTGAGGATTTAACTTTTTTCCGCAAATGGATAAATACTTGAGCCGTCCCAGTTACTCAGACAAGCAGAACAACCGACTCTGGCCAACAGGGTCCATGCGCATGGCTCCTGTGGGCATCTAGGGGAGCCCCAACAGCCCAAGGGCAGATCCGTGGATGGAGAAGGGAACAAGGCCTAAAGGGCTTCCCTGTCCTGCCCAGGGGACATGTGCCAGGAAAGTGGGAGCCCAGACCGGTGCTTGGGGGTGCGCGCGTCCTACTGTCAGAGTGAAATCCCCTTGTTGAGAGGCATCTCCATACCTGGACCTGCCAAGTCGGCGCAGTGTGGAGCCAGGAGGAGCCTCCAGGAATGTTGTGTCCAGCATGTTCTAGAAGGAGCGACAGATAAAATGAGAAGACCCATTAGAAGGCTGCTGCAACAAGCCAGGTGAGAGATGACACAACTGTAGCGAGGTGGTGGCGAGGATGGGGTGCAGCGGACAGATTTGGACTGCCTTGGAGACGGAGCTGAGGACGCCCTCTGGGAGACGGCAGTGGGGAAGGGAAGGTGGGGGCTGTGGGAAGCGTTTGCACTTTTGAGTCCGAGCATCTGCATGTCCTGTAGGGCCCTGTGTGGGGTGGAGATATATTTTTTAAAGATTTTATTTATGCATACAAGAGCTGGGGTGAAGGCCAGAGGTGTGGGGGTGAGAGGATTCACCAGAGGCAGAATGGGGAGCAGACCAGGCAGACTGACTGAAATACACTGCTGAGGGGAGCAGTGGGGAGACAGGAGAGGTCTGCTGCGCCATGTGGGTCAGCTCCCTGGTCAGGGATGGAACTCATGCTGCAGCGGCTGCAGACAGCTTCATGGTGCTGAGACTTAATCACTTGCACCACCAGGGAGGCCCTGGAGATATTTCACTCAGAGAGAAAATCCAGATCTCCCTTTGGGGCATGTTAAATATTTGATGGTCCCATCTCTGGAAGCTACCAGGGGAGCCTGGTCTGCTCAGAGATAAGTGTTCGGGGTCTTTGGGGAGGGGTGGTGGTGGTGGTGGAGAGGATGAGCTTAGAAATGCGCCCAGAGGAGCACATGTCTTGAGGCAAGGGCTGAGGCCTGGGAACTGTCCGCGGTGCTGACCACACCGCGCGCTGTCCATGTCTCTGTGACGCTGAATAACCGGAGCGGACCTTGGCGCCTAACGGGAGCTGTCCGTGGTGCTGAACCCCCACCGAACTAGCAGCGGTCCTGAACCATAGTGCGCTGGCCACGCCCCCGGAGCTGGCCGGCACGAGCTGCTTATGCTGTCTATTTTCTCAAAGAACACTTATTGCCGAGAAAAACTCACTGTTGCTTGGAAACAAAGCTCGCTAGGATGTACAGAGCGTGAGATGAAAGCAAATGAGGCCAAAACTGCAGAGCTCTGAGGCCAGGAAGGCCTAGCTACGCCTGACTGAGACTTAACACAGCCTCCAGGACACATCTGAAGGGGGCGAGGGACAAAAGGGAAGAGAGAGCAGTGTGCAGGCTTCAGGCCTCTGGTTCTCAGGCTGGGGGAAGCAGGGGTGATGCGGGGTGACACAGAGGTATATGTGGGGTGGCAGGGAGATGTAATTGTTAGGCCCTGGCTTTTGTGTTGTGAGGTGGGGTAACAAGAAGGATATTACAGAAATGCACACAAATAGAGAATGGCTGTGTTATACAGTCATTGGAATTATAAACACTTGAAAAAGTGAGGCTGTGGGTGATATTTTTTTAAATGACAAAAAAAACATGCTTTTAAATATAATCTGCTGTGTAAATGTAAGTGGTTTGCTGTTTTCAGTATCACTTTTGATAAGCCAGACACTTTTTGTGAGCCCCTGGCATAAAACCCGCCCACTCTCGGGTTGTTGAATGAATGAATGAATGAACAAGTTTGTTCTTCTCAAAGATCTGGTCACAACTGTCCCCATCGCTCAAGACACTTTCATGAAGAGTCCACTATGTGCTGGATATTGCAGGGGGCAGCCAGGATGGCTAAGCCTTCTCCTCAAAGAGGATGATTTTCACATCCTGCAGGGGAAGGACACTCTGAGGCTGTGATTTGAGTTGCCGCAATCTGGCTCTTTCCTGGTTTTCTATGTTCTCATGGAGCTGTGGCCACTGGGCTTTGACATTCCGGCTCCTCAAGAGAAGCTTCTAGAATTTACACCCCATGGCAGGAAGGACCCCGTGAGTCTAACTCAACCAGGGCTACAACACATACTAGACATTTCATGAATCCATTGTTGTTTTGAAGGGTTGGGTGGATGAAAGATGGTGTTTAATACAATCAATTATTTCATTGTCTTTTTTTCTTAAAGATTTATTGATTTATGTATACAAGAGCTGGGGTACAGGCCAGAGATGCGGGGGTTGAGAGGACCCACCAGAGACAGAGTAAGAAACAGAACAGGCAGGTTGACTGAAATGCACTGCTGAGGGGAGCAGTGGGCAAGTCAGCAGTGCCATGTGGATTAGCTCCCTGGCCAGCTGGGGATCAAACTTGTGCTGCTGAGGCTGCAGATTGCTTCATAGTGCGGTGCTTAACTCCTTGCACCACAGGTAGGCCCTTCCGTTGTCTTAATATTGACAATCACATCGACATATCGGAAGAAGCATGAGTTTCTTGGCCATGCAGGATGCAGCCCCGCCACGGAGCCTGCTGAGCAGGGCTCTGCCATGAGCCGCTCCCTGGCCACGACCTGAGGCCCATGGCTCTGCCCCCCACCCCCGGCTGTGGCCCAAAGGGCAGGGTTCTGTGACACAACCCAGGAATCCTGTCAGTGAGGAGCATCCCACAAAGGAAGACTCGGTCCTTCCTGGGGGCACAGGGGTTAGTCTCAGCACTATGAAGCTGTCTGAGGCCACAGTGGCCTGAGTGCAATCCCTGGCCAGGAAGCATCACTCCACCAAAAAAGACAAATGGTTAGAAAAGATGAATCCAGTAAGGTGACAGAACACAAAATCAATATATACACAAAACTCAGTTGTGTGTCTATACCCTCATTATGACCCATCAGAAAGCATCAATAGGAAAATTTTACAATTGCATCAAAAAGAATGAAATACCTGGGAAAACATTTAATGAAGAAGAAAAACCTGTACACTGAAAAATAGAAAATGCCCATAAAAGAAATGAAAAGCAGAAATAAATGGAAAGATATTCTGTGCTCATGATGGGAATAGTTAATATTATTGAAATCTGCAGACTTCCCAAAGCAAACCACAGGTTCAGCGCAGTCCTGATCACAATTCCCACAGCAGCTTTCACAGAAACTAACCCTCCTGAATTGTGGGGGGTGGCAGGGGGTAGGCTGGGAAACCGAGGCCCAGAAGCGCAGACTCCCCAGAGTGAATGAAGCTGGAGGCATCTTGCTCCCTGACTCAAACTGTGACCTAAATACAAAGTCTCAACTGGAGGTAATTTTGTAGATAATGAAAGTGAGGATTTCAATCCAGGAAGCAGTCAGGATTATTCTGTGCAAACGAAGCCAAACAACAAATTTTAATTCAGCTTCTCAGAAGAGAGAGTCGCTGACATTAAGGATGTACTTGTCCTGGGGCCAGGGCTTCCATTCCAACCAGCCCAACCTAAACAGATGCTGATGCGGGAGGATTTCATCTTCTTTCTGAAGAACGCTTGGAGAGCCCCAAAGGCTGAGCCCATCCTCTCTCCCCGCGTCCAGGGCCACAGAGGGGTGAGAAGACGAGGGCGGGGGCTGCTCAGACCTGGCCTCAGGGGTGGCTTTGTCTCCTGCCTGCTCCACCCGGGTGGGAGGGGGACGTCAGCCCCAGAAAACGCTACCTGCTCCCAAACTCCATGATAAACCCGCTGTGATAACCACACCCAGGCCAATGGCGCAGAAGAACCCGGGAGCCCCAGGTGCCGTCCAGGCCGCAGAGGCGCCGGGAGTGGGGCGCAGGAGGCCGCTCTTCAGGCCCTGGAGGCGGACACAGAGGGTCACGCTCAGGAACGAGCCCGGACCCCTCTATTCCTCAAGGCCCAGTACGAAGCCCAAATGCCCCCCAGTTCTCCACATCCAGCCCTCCCGCCCTGGGTCCTCCCACTGCCCTCCGCGGTCAGGAAGATGTCCTCAGGAAGATGTCCTCACCTCCCCTCGCCTTCGGCTCACCTCCTCCTCTGCCAGCCCGAGGGGCCCCCCGATAATCGCACGGATGACGACTCCTGGCTGGGTCTAGAGAGACCAGGTCCTAGCAGCCCCAACTGCCCCCAAGGTAGGGGAAGCCGGTGAGAGCTGAGCTGCCGCGACTGCACTGTGCGCATGAGTGGTGGTGGTGGGGGGAGACGGCGCAGGTGGCTCAGGCAGGTGGGGGGCGGACACGCCCCGACGCGCCCTCGGTGGCCACGCCCACTGCGCAGGCCCGCTGCAGCCCGACAAACTGGAAAATCAAACTCAAATAGAGGCAAACAGCCCTGCCTTCTCCAAAAATACGCCAACGAAAATTCCAGGAAGCCACTAAAACGGTAAAACGGGTCTATTTGGATTTAAAAACTTGCTCAGGGCCTCCCTGGGGCGCAAGGGGTTAAGACGCAAGCTGTGAAGTTGTCTGTAGCCTCTGCAGCACGAATTCCATCCCCAGCCAGGGATCTACCCACATGGTGCAGCAGATGGCTCCTGTCTCCCCGCTGCTCCCCTCAGCAGTGTATTTCCATCAATCCACCTGTTCTGCTCCCCACTCTGTCTCTGGTGAATCCTCTCACCTCCCAGAACTCTGGCCTGTACCCCAGTTCTTGTATGCATAAATAAATAAATCTTTAAAAAAAATAAAAAACTTGCTCAGGATTGTTTAGCAGTGACCACAGATGCCTCACCAAACCTGCCCAGGAGACAGAATGGGGAGCTCTTCCCCAGCTCCTTCCAACCGCGCTACTATCAGTCTTGGGTGCAGCCAAAGTTCTTTGATCATATTTCTGTCATCATAATTAACACGATCACTTTTCTATTTAATGTAACAGAGCTTTCCACTTGATTTTAGAGCCCAGGCATACAGGGAAATGCTTTTGTGGCTACAAGTCACTGAAAAACCTGACCTCAACCATTAGGAAAATTCTAGTTTACTTAGGAATGCTCAAGAAGGCTGGGACTGTTCCAATCCCAGGTTCTTTCTGTCCCTCTACTCAACTACCATTGGCTCTCTGCCAAGGGAGCACCCTAGGATGTGGAAGAACAGCTGCCCCAGTTGCAGACATCATGGGACAGCCCAGTAGTCACAACCAAAAAAGGAAGACAGAAGCAAAAGAAGTCTTCTTACACCTTTCTTCCCTACCAGGAAGGAACCTATTTCCAAGTAGCACCCAGCAGAATTCCTTTTATGTCACATTGGCCAACATTGGGTCATAAGTTTTCTCCTCGACCAACCTCTGGTAAGGGAATGGATTCATGCACTTTGAGCCAATTGTGAGATGTTTCCTAGAGTTAATGTATTATTCAACATAATTGGGGTTCCCTCAAGAAGGAAAAGGGGGAAACGCCCAGGCAGAAGATGTATAATGTGTCCTCAAACAAATGAAAGGCAGTCAAGGGTAGGAAGGAAGAAGAAGAGACAAGCAAGGAAGAGGAGGGAGGGAGAGAGGGAGGAAGGATGGAAAAATGATGAATTTACTTTATAACTAAATCATACCTTTATGACTTACTACAGTGTAACAGTTTTAAAACTTTTTGCAGCAATAAAAACTTTCATATCAAAAATATAAAATCTTAGTTGTCATTCTTTGGGTCAGCACAAAACAAACATAACCCATTTTCCATCTATTATAAAAGTAACAGACACCAGATTTTTTTTGTCTTATTCCTGTTTTACTTCTTGAGGGAAAAATGTTCTTTGCCAATCCAGAGTGAAGACAAACACTTTCTTTGGAGAATTTTAGGGAAACTGGACAAAACTAAATAATATGCTTCTGCAAACTTAATTTTTTCAAGGCAGTAATGTCTCCCAAACCCTCGTTGTGGACTGCCCTATGGATGTGCTCTTTGGATGCTTAGGCATTGTTGGTAGAATCTCAGGAACCACATTCTGGAAGGCCCAGGTTGTGGAGGCTTCCTTCTGTATGTCTTGGTTCCAAGAAGCCAAGACAGGTGATGCACATCAGAAACCAAGAGACAATAGTGCAGAATTATACCCCTCCCCATGAAGTCTAAAAGTAGAGGTGCTCAGTCAAGCAGTGGGTAGTGAGGTGTGGACCTATTTTCACCACCTTGATGCCAGATGGATCCAAGCCAGTTTCAACTTTTTTTTTTTAAGATTTATTTATTTGTATACAAGAACTGGGGTACTGGCCAGAGGTGCGGGAAGGTGAGAGGATTCACCAGAGACAGAGCAGGGAACAAAACAGGCAGATGACTGAAAACACTGCTGAGGGGAGCAGTGGGCGAGGCAGGAGAGGTCTGCCGCACCAGGTGGGTATCTCCCTGGCCGGCCAGGAATCGAACCCATGCTACAGGGGTACAGCACTGCACTCAACCTGCTGCATCACTGGGGAGGCCCCAGTTTCAATGTTTTTGACAGTGAAACCCACCTGGGTATGTGTGGTTTGATGTAGATACTCCCCAAAGTTAAAATGAAACCCTTGAATTGGTGTCTTATAAAAAGGCTATACTGTAATATGTAATATGTGCTTCAATTTCATGTCAACTGAAACCAACTGCACAGCCCAAAAGGATCTACCTACCCAATCACAGACCTCTTGGAGCTAAGGACTGACTCATAACAATGGGCACCTTGACCCCCAAACAAACTCCATTCCCTTCAGACTCTTTCCTCTTAAACTTCTTTCTGATACACAGAGATGATTCTACAAATCTTCAAATTCATACCCACATGAAATTATTATCAATATACACATATACACACAGAAATCTATAGCACACCTGCATGCACATATATACCCACATCTGTGTTTCTGTGTGTCTGTGTATATGGCTTTGAATTTTGCTTTTTACTTAGTAGTGATATGACTTGCAGAAGTTTCCATGTCAGCATATATCAATCTCTATCTCATTCTGTTAACAACTGCAAAATATTCCATAATATGTATATACCTTAATTTATCTAGTCTCTTATTTATGGACATAGGAGTTTTACTTAGCTCCCTCTTTAGTTTTTTTTGCCTTATAAGTAAAGCTGCTATAAAAATCCCTAGGCTCAGAAATAGGTAAGATTAGATGGATGATACAAATATTGATACAGATAGATGATAGAGAGATAGATATAATGTACTTAAAAATATATCCATAAGATAAAAGTGACTGGCAAAGGAAATGCATTTTACATCTTGACAGGTACTGTGCACCAAAATGTTGTACAAATTTACCTACCTTCCCACCAGACCTCCAGGTAAATCTCACCAATATTAGATTTTGTCCATTTATTTGGTGTCAGAGTTACACAGATGATCATTTACACTGCAACATCATTTTGATTTGTATTTCTTTATGAATGTAACTGAGAGTGCGGTCCTATGTTTGATATCTATTTGCATTTTTATTGTAATTTAATTGTTGATAACATATTTTTCAATAGAATGTTCACCTCTTTCTTGCTGATATGATGAGCTCTTTGTAAAATAAGGAGAAGCTCATTTTTGATCATGTGTGGTAGAAACTTTTTGTTTGTTTATATTTTGACTTTGCATATTTTTTTGTAGAAGTTAAAATGGGGGGGCAAAATTTGTAATATTTTCCTTCATTACTTCCTTCATCAAGATTACTTTTTAAGTCAACTATCACTATCTTTTCTTAGAACTTAAGTTATAAATATTTTCAATCTATATCATTGCTTTTAAAAAGGGAGTGGTTGTGAATTCATAAACTCAGTGATTCCTGGAATAACGTTTCTCTGAAACCTTTGGCATTTGCAGACAGACCATTTTCCTTTCTGTGTATCAGATTTGACAAGGTCAAATCCCATTACTGCTTCTCTTCCCAATATATTGGTGTGTAAATGATGAGTATTTGAAGAAGTCAGTTAAATAATTATATTAACATTCATGGTAACAGCTGTCAAGTTTCCTAATTCTTTATGTGAAAGCTATTAAATGATGAAATTTTATCCACATGGTAACTTATTCAACTCTGGTGTCATTTACTTTTTATTTACTTAGGGTGATGGTCCTTTCACTGAAAACTCTGGATGGAGCATTGTAAAGGCTATAAAGAAAATTACCACCAAAAAGATACTGGGGTTAAGATATTGGGTTAAAGATATTGGGGTTAAGGGGGAAATAGTTACACTACAGAGAAAAAATGTTAGTCAGACTTAACTTTTTTCAATCTGGGTTCTAAAACTCCCAGCATATGTTTCAAAGAACTGAAAAGTATCAGCGATGCTTTCACGAGTAACAAGTTAAACAACAGGTATGTGTATTCATCAGCCAGGGCTGCCATAACAAAGCACCACCGACTGGGTGGCTCAAACAACAAAATTTATTCTCTCACAGTTCTGGGGGCTGAAAGTTCAAGATCCAGGTACTAGCAGGGTTAGTTTCCTCTTAGTCCTCTCTCTTTGGCTTATGGATGGCTGATCTCTTGTTGCCTGTTCATGTGGCCTTTCTTCTCTGCCTGAGCAGCCATGGTGTCCTGGTGTGCCCAAATTTCCTCTTCTTTTTTTTTTAAAGATTTATTTTATTTATGCATATAAGAGCTAGGGTGTAGGCCAGGGATGTGGAGCATGAGAGAATTTACCAGAGATAGACTGGAGAGCAGAACAGGCAGATCTACTGAAATACACTGCTATAGGGAGCAGTGGGTGAGACAGGAGAGGTCTGCTGTGCCATGTGGCCACCATGCGCCTGGCCAGAGATTGAGCTCAGGCCTTAGCAGTGATAGCACTGAGCCTTAACCCCTGAGCCACCAGGGAGGCTCCATAAATTTCCCCTTCTTAAAAGGACATCAGTCAGAATGAATTAGGACCTACCCTAAATGTATCATTTTACTTTAATCACTTCTTTAAGGACCTCAACTCCAAACCTGGCTGCATGCTTGTAACAGGGTGATTCCCAGGAAAAAGGGAAGTTCCAGTTTCCCTGCCTCACCCAAAAGGAGGATGGAAGGTAAAGGACCTATACAAAGAAAACTATAAAACACTGTTAAGAGAAATAGAAGAAGACACAAACATTATCAAAAGAAGACACAGCATTATCAAAATGGCCATCCTACCAAAAGCAATTACAGATTCAATGCTATTCCAATAAAAACTTAAATGACATTCTTCAAAGAAATAGGACAAATATTGATGAAATTCATATGGAGTCACCAAAAACCCCGAATAGCCAAAGTTCTCCTGAACAAAAAAAGAAGGGAATGGAGATATCACACTCCCTGACTTCAAACTACCACAAAGCCATAATAATCAAAACTGCATGGTATTGGGACAAGAACAGTCACACGGACCACTGGAACCAAATAGAAAATCCAGAAATAAACCCATAGATTTATGGTCAACTAATCTTTGGCAAAGGAGCAAAGAATATGCAATGGATCAAAGAAAGTTTGTTTAATAAATGGTGCTGGGAAAACTGGGTCGCTACATGCAAAAGAATGAAGCTTGACTCCCACCTCATGCCATGCACAAAAACCAACTCAAAATGGATTAAAGAACTAGACATAAGACCTGAAACCGAAAATATATAGAAGGAAATATAGGCGAAACAGTACATGACATACACCTCCGTAACAACTTTAAAGACACATCACCCAAAGCAGTGATAGTGAAGGCAAAGATAAACAGGTGGGACTACATCATTAAAGAGCTTCTGCACAGCAAAAGAGACAGTAACCAAAACAAAGAGACACCCCACCGACTGGGAGAAAATTTTTGCACACAACACTAATGATAAAGGACTGATCAAAAAATCTACAAAGAGGGGGTGGGATCTGAAAAAAAAATCTACAAAGAGCTGACGAGACTCAACAAAAACAAAGTAAATAATCCAGTCAAAAAATGGCAGAAGAGCTAAAAAGAAACTTCTCCAAAGAGGAAATGCAAATGGCCAACAGGCATATGAAAAAATGTTCAACATCACTTGTAATCAGGGAAATACAAATCAAAACTACAATGAGATACCATCTCACACCAGTGAGAATGGCACCTATTAAAAAAATACTAGAAACAACAAATGTTGGCAAGGATATGGAGAAAAAGGAATTCACCTTCACTGCTGGTGGGAGTATAAACTGGTCCAACCACTATGGAAAGCTGTGTGGAGATTTCTTAACCTGCTAAAAATGGAGCTTCCATATGATTCAGCAACTCCACTCCTAGGTATTTACCCAAAGGACACAGAAACATCAATTCAAAAGGGCACCTGTACCCTTATGTTTATAGCAGCACTATTTACAATAGCTAAGCTATGGAAACAACCCAAATACCCAAAAATAGATGACTGGATCAAGATGTGGTACATATACACAATGGAATATTACTCAGCAATCAAAAAGATAAACTCATGCAATTTGCAGCAACATGGATAGAGCTGGAAGGGATCATGCTCAGTGAAATAAGCCAGAAAGAGAAAGAAAAATATCAGATGGTCTCACTCATAGCAGGAATTTAGAAAACCTAAATAAGGGACCAGGAAAAAGACTAATTGCAATAAAGTAAAAATCAAAATCAACAAGCAACCAGAGACACACTACAGTGGGGGGCAGGGGGAGGAAAAGAGGGATTAGGGTCAGAATAAGGGGGTGGGAATTGCATGTGGAATATAACCAAAATGAAAATGTATACCTCATGCAAAAATGAAAAATGATATATAAAAAAGAGTATCAGTGTAGATGTGGGTCTGTTACTCCTAGGCAGCCTATTTGGCAGCCATTTTATCACCTAAACAAGGTCAAAGTGGTCTGGCCAGTTAGAAACAGGAGCCCAACCCTTAAGCCCTTCAGATCAAACGAGCACAAAGCTGGATCACACTGGGAAGGTTATGCATCACAAGTTATGTCCAGAATGCCCGGGGGCTGAGGACCATGCATAACATGTGTTTCAGGAGGTATGTCCGGAATGCCCATGGTGCTGAGGAACGATGCATAACACACTCCCAATTTATACATCACGAGATATGACCGGGAATGCCCAGGGGGCTGAGGACCGATGTATGACAAGGGACCCCAGAAGCTGATCGGTGGAGCGCCTTGTTAATAAGATTAAAACCATGGCTGGGAGTTAGGGTGTATCATCAAGTAAATTAGAAGCGCCTGGAGGGCAGACTCACAATCCCTAATCTTCTACATCCTTTCCCTTTCTTTAATCTCCTTAATCTCCTTACAATCAATTATGTGTGTCAATAAAAGGGCCAGGATCTTGCTCTTCAGCAGCATCCTGCATTGTGCAGCCTGCTCTGAGACTCCTGTTTGTCAGTGTGTTGTTGTGCGACGCAACAGTAGATATTGATTCAATCAATAATTTGTATTTTCACACCTGAGCTCTCTGTTGTTAAACTTATATGATTAAAATAGAGATTGTTAATGCTTAAAAAAAAATCTCTATAGTGTCATTAATGGAGATCACTCACTTCAGTCACGGGTGCACTGCAGAGCCTCAGGTCACCTCCAGCAGGTGCTCAGTAAATGCAATTCCTTTCTCCTTCCCTGAGGAGCCCAATTTCTCCTCATAACAGGGGATTGCAGGAAGGAGGTAACAATAGTTTAACACATTAGAATGGTTAAGAGGCAACGTAGATTATCTACAAAATGCCCAGGTCCCAGGTGAATGAGTCACTGTGGCTGATGCAGCACCTGAAATAGGAGGAATCTTCTCGGCACCGGTGTCTAGAGAAGTGATCTCCAGAGCTCAGGAAAGGGCCCTCAGTGCCTCAGATTATCCCTCATGAAGAACTTTCCACACCACGTTGGTGACAGTGCCTGGCTGCACCTGCTGTGTTTCTTGAGTGGGTTCTATAGTGGTGCAGAGAGGGTCACCGCTCTCACTACACTGAGTCGGTTAATAATAACCCATTTTAGAAAACCAGAGACGTGCAGCCAGAGTGCTGCAGCCGCGTGGCACCTGGTCACTCGAGGCTCAGGAAAGCCTGGATTCTACTCAAGGAGAGTATAAAGTCAGCTCACAAGGCAATTTCCAGATGTCAAATCCCCCTTCCAGGCTCTGAATGGCCACATCAGCTGCGCTACAGCGAAGTGATGCCTTAGTCCTCAGATGTGGGCCCAGGCCCAGCAGGGGCAGCACCTCAGACCCCTTGAGAAAAGCAGAGCCCCAGGCCCATGCAGCCCACTGGTCAGAGCCTGCACCCCTGGAGACTGGACGCGGCTCGGCCTCCTGCCTGCTGGACCAGGGGCGGGAGGGGGATGGGCCCCAGGAAAGTGGAAAACCCATTCCCCAAACTGCACTGTAGACGTGGAGATGAAAACTCGCAGGCCGGGGTGGGGGGGGATGGAGGGCCCAGGACCCGCCGGGTCGCCCTCGTGGGCCAAATAAGGTAGCAAGCGCCTCGGAAAGCAGCGGGGCCACGCGTAGGAGGGAACAGGACCCCTGAGTCCTGCCTGCCCCAAAATGAACCCCCAAAGCCTCAGTTCTCCACATCCAGCCCGCGCGCCTTCTCTCCCTTGGCCTCACCTTTCCGCTCCAACGCCCCCGGCTCCCCAGGTCAAAGGGCAGTGGCGCCCCCACGGGGTTCCTGAAGGACCAGGCTCACCCCATCCAGAACCTCACCCAGAGTCGGGGCCAACAGCACCAGAGGCCCGGCCTAGGTGAGCGCGCATGCACCGTAGCAGTGCGCCTCCAGTGCAGCCAGGTACGCTGGGCGGGACTAGGCGCGCGGGGGGCGGGGGGGGGGGTTCCCGGAGGCCACGCCCACCCTGCCGCAGGTGATGGTGGGACGGTTCGCAAATAAACACTGAGATGCAGACGAAAGTCTCCTCCTCGCCCAAAACACTGTGACCCTAAATTATCCACTAGTCACTAAAACGGCAAACAAGGTTGCTTGAATATCTGGGAAAGATTTTTTTTATTTATTCTTAAAAATCCCCTTACCTGAAGCTGACAAAAAGCATGACTAGGGGCCACCTTGGTGGCGCAGGGGTTAAGCACCGCACTGTGAAGCCATCAGCAGCCTCTGGAGCTCCAGTTCCATCCCCAGCCAGGAAGGTGATCCACAGGACACCACAGACATTTCCTTCTCCCTGCTGAGGCCCTCAGCAGTGGATTTCAGTCAGTCCACCTGTTCTGTTCCCCACTCTGTCTCTGGTGAATCCCCTTACTCCCACCCCCGCACCTCTGCCTGCACCCCAGCTTTTGTAGTCATAAGTAAATAAATCTGTAAAAAAATAACATAAAATAAAATAAAAGCATGACTAAAATGTCATTTACCTGCAGATACTGAAATGGATCCTATTGCAAACATTAAAAAGCAGCTGCTATTCAAAATACATTATGAGAAAAATGAAGGCTCTCGCCTCCACATATAATGTTTCCCTTTGCATATCATGGTGCAGTACAATACACTGTGGCCCAGACTTTGACATCACCCAGTCTGTTCTGTGGTTTGGTGGTTAGGGGTTGGAGTCAGGCCAAGCTGCAGAGATTGGGGCCTGGATTCTCTTCTCTTTTCAGCAGTGATGAATGAATGAGTCAAAAAAAAAAAAAGAAAGAAAAGAAAAAAGAACAGACCCCTGCCAAACTGCAATTACAAACATGTCTCAAAGTTAGTTTCCTACTTGGAAGAATTGATGAAGGACAAGAGTGAAAAACCTGGAAAAGGAGTGCCCCGAGACCAGAAACTGACTCACACAAGGGTGTGGGAGTAGAGGGAAGTAACACGACCATTAACCCAGCTGGAGAAATCCAGGGTCAGGCACAGTGCCTTATCACAAGGCATAAGGCCCAAACAGGATCAGATGCTCTAGGGAGTGGAGCACAGGCCTGAAGGTAAAGATATGGGGATTGGGTCCATCCTGGAACCTGTGGCCCCTTTCTAGTTTTGTCAAGTTATCCAACATCAGCAACAAACAGGCCACTCCACAGAGAAGTGACGCCTCCCAAAGAGAAAAGGACAATAACCATGCAGTCTCTGCCCTGTCAAGGGGCAGCTGTCCCTCTGCCCACCCGTGACTATGCAGGTGCTTCCTGTCACCAACTCTACTTCTGCAGGGCAGCAGTGGAAGTTCAAATTGCAGAGTTATAAATGAAACAATTTCATATACTAGAGGTTTGGTTTGTTATTTTTTTTTTTTTTTTTTTTGTCTAGGACAAGGGAAAGGAAAATCAATGAAGGTGCTTACCTGGGGACAAAATTACTTCCTTCAAGGGGAAGAAATAGTGGGTTAAGTCTTTTGAAAAACAATTTTATCAAAAAGCAGTCCCTGTATAAGTAAAACCACATTTATCTCTGTTAACACAGACCAGATCAATAACTCTTTTTTTTTTTTTACTTTTAAAAAAATATTTATTCATACTTAGAAGAACTGGGGCACAAGTCAGATGTGTGGGAGGGTGAGAGGATTCAGTAGAGACAGAGTGGGGAACAGAACAGGTAGACTGACTGAAATACACTGCTGAGGGGAGCAGTGGGGGAGACAGGAGAGATCTGCCGCGCCATGTGGGTATCTCACTGCAGAGGCTATGGACAGCTTCAGAGCACTCCACTAAACCACCTGTGCCACCAGGGATGCCCCCAATAACTCTTTTTGAATACTCAAAGCTTTTTTTTCCTAATTAAACACATTTAAACATATACTAAAACTATTAACTCCCAAAATTATAGATTTAAGACATTTATGCTGTCATTAAACCATTACATTTTTTAAAAGTATTGACTGAAGGGCCTCCCTGGTGGCGCAGTGGTTGAGCGCTGGGTTGCAAGGCTGCCCGCAGCCTCTGTAGCACTGGTTCGATCCCCGGCCACCGGGCAAGGGTCCCACATGGTGCGCAGACCTCTCCGGCTGTCCGCTGCTCCCCTCAGCAGTGTACTTCGTCGGTCTGCCTTTTCTGCTTTCCGCTCTTGCTCTGGTGAATTCTCTCACCCTCCTGCTCTTCTGACTATACAGAGTGCTTGTATAAATAAATAAATAAATCTTTAAAAAAAAATAAAGTTTGGACTGAAATACACTGTTGAGGGGAGCAGCGGGCGAGCCAGGAGAGGCCTGCTGTGCCATGTGGGTTGCTCCCTGGCCTGGGATCAAACTTGAGCTGTAGAGGCTGCAGACAGCTTCATAGGTTGCCTCTCAACCCCTTGCACCACCAGAGAGGCCCCTAATCATTTTAAAACATCTAGAGCCCAAGATTGGAAGCATCTTAAAGACAAGCATAGAAAATTCAAATGGCTTTGCAAAACTCTGGTTTCTGTTTGACCTCACAGAGGAGGCCTGGTCCTAGGAAAGATAAAAGATACCCTCTACCTGGGGCCAGAGAAGGACAGGAGAAGAGGCATATTAAGATCGTACTTTGCAGTTTGTTTGTTCTTAGACTCTTATCAGAAATTTGACAAGGAATATCATTAACAGAAACCTACTCTGTAGTTTTTGATGACTAAATTGACTATTTTAAATAAGAAACTTAGATTTTTAATGAAACCTGTCACTTTTAATGGCCAATAAGAAGTTTAGACATTTTCCAATCATCTGGCAAGCTTCCTTTATAGCTGACTAGAAAGTCCAAAGTAGGGCCTCCCTTGGTGGCGCAGCGGTTGAGCACTGGGCTGCAAAGCTGCCTGCAGCCTCTGCAGTGCTGGTTCGATCCCTGGCCACTGGTGAGGGTCCCACATGGTGTGCAGACCTCTCCTGTTGTGCTCGCTGTTCCCCTCAGCAGTGTATTGAATCAGTCTGCCTGTTCTGTTTCCCACTCTGTCTCTGGTGAATCCTCTCACCCTCCCATGCACCTGGCCTGTACCCCAGTTCTTGTATGCCTAAATAAATAAATCTTAAAAAAAAAAAACCAAAACCAGCTGAGCCTGATCCCAGAAGAGGCCAGCGAATTCAGAGAAAGAAAAGGCCTCCTTCAAGTGGAGAATACTCTCATCAGCTTCCTTGACATCCCATTTGCACAGTGACTGGTAGATGCTGAATTTGCTGTCTGACTAATCACACAAAAATAAGAAAAATACCAAACTTTTAATAACCAAGACCCGATGCCAGATACTTGCTTGAATTCCTTACACAGGCACAACATTCAGATTCACAGAGCTATTTGCACAAAGTGAGGACCGAGTAAGGGAAGTAGAAGCCCCGGTCCAGGCTCACTGCTCCCATGGGGACAACCCAGCCCTTCCAGCCACCTGCCAGTGTCCACAGAGTCATGGTTGTCCTAGGTTGCCCACAGCCAAAGTGCCTAAACTTACCCTGGATGTCAGGGGGAGACTGTGGAAGAGGATCGTCACAAGAAACTCATGCCTGAGCCAGCCAGTGTGGAAAAGGAGCGCACACTGCCTGGCTTTTGTGTTAGGAAAGCACCTGTCTGTTCCCCACTGTCAGCTGCTCCTGGGCTCCTGCAGGAAAGAGTGACAGGAGCTGCTTCTTAGACATGGGTTGGCAGCTACAGGTCCCCAACTCAGTTAATACTGTCCCCAAGGGGCTATCAGATGAAACAAATACGCGCACATCTCACCATTTTAACCACATCCCTGGCTTTCAAAAATGAACAGGAAACTCCAAATACCAGATACCCAATGAAAATACCCAATGTTCCCCAATTCCCACTCACCCAGGCCTGACACACCACAGGAGTCCCAAATTGAGGGACACTCATAGACTCCCTCCCAAACTGAGGGGAACTGGACCCCCTCCCAGACAGGGACTCCATTCCTCTCAAATGTGTGCAGGCTAGGGGCTCAGCGTGCACCCCCGTGAATTGACACAAAATGCAGGGGACTATGGTTTTCCACCTGGGTTGCATCTCTTCCAAGGTAATTCCAGGGGGCAGAGAAGAGCTGGGCCTCTCCAGAGGAGGACTTGGCATGTTCCATGGAGGAAAAACCCCACAGCTGCTGGGACTCTCCCTCCATCTGGAGAGAGGCCACTCCCTCTGAGCACGGGGGGGGTGTGAGGGTCGGTCAGGCAGCCCCCAGGGATGCCCAGGCCATGGGGGTGGCCTGGCACGTCACTGCTGTGGAGTGGACAAGCCCCGCTCCATCCCTGGGAAGTCAGAGTTGGGGCTGGCAGAGCCCAAGAGACATCCAGCTCCTGGCTCTGGCCTGCCCCCATTGGTACCGAATGCCAACGGCACCCTCAGTTTCCCTCAGCCGATCAAGGGAAACTGAGTTTGGGGGAAAGGAAAGTGGGTGAATTTGTGGACAAACGAGGAGGGCAGCAGACTCTTGTCTGACAGACCACCATCCTGCTCTTGGGAAGAGGGCAGGGGTCTTTATGCAAAGGGGAAAAAGGGGAAGCTGAGGGCGTGTCCACAAAGGGGAGGGGAAGGGGTGGGCGCCACATGGGTGAGCTCCAGGCTGCTTTTCTCAGCTCCTTGGAGAGACACACCTGTCAAACAAGGGGGAAAACTACAAGAGATGGGGAAGACCAACTTGTTCATTCCTCCCTGAGAGACTGGTCACTTATAACTGCATCAGATGTGCTCCAGCAGCTCAAACCAAAACCTCACATTCATAATAAAATGGTTTATTTTTTTAGATTTATTTCTTTATGCACACAAGAACTGAGGTACAGGGCAGAGGTGTCGGGGTGTGAGAGGATTCACCAGAGACAGAGTGGGGAGCAGAACTGGCAGATGGACTGAAATCCATGACTGAGGGGAGTGCCCCGAACACCGGGGAATTCTGCTGTGCCCTCTGGGCTGCTCCTGGCCCACGGGGGCAGAACTCGTCCTGCAGGGACTGGCTAGAGCTGGAGAACTCCATCTGTACCCCACCTCACACCCCCGAGGAGGCCCATGAACATGACCTGAAATGGTCCCCAGTTCTCAAGGTGAAGCTGAGCACAACCAGAGATATATGAGAGATGGCACCGCCATTGGGATCATGATGGAGAGACCGAGCTCAGGGCAGGGTCCTCCTGTCCCTAGGATGGGGCGGGGGTGGGGTGGGGGTTTGGGGGTGGGGGGCTCCTGACCCCCAGCTCCCTCCTTGTGCCGGCAGCGGCTGCCTGCAGTCCTGGTGCCGCCCCAGGCCAGGGCTTTTCTGCCCAACCGCCCTCAGCAGAGGCCGCGCCGCTCAAGGCCCCTGCCAGGCCTGCGACCCTGAGACACCAGGGGTTCTCCAAGCAGAGCAGGGGCGCATGCACCACGCCCGTCCTCCCCGGATCTCCAGATGCTGCATCACCAGGACTCCCAGAACCCTCTTAGCACGCCCTGTCCCTGGCCGACACTCACCAGGAGGTAGAGGGTACCTGCACCCTCCGCTCACACTCACACCCCCCAGGAGCAGCGTGTATCCCGAATACACCCCCCATCTAGTCACAGGCAGACGGGTGACCGCGCCCACTGCCAGGAAAAGCAAATCGATATTCCCAGACGCACCACTACACGAGCCCCGGACAAGCCGCATCCCTGATGGGGAAAAGCCCACACCTGACCCAGCACAGCTGAGAAACCAGCAGGTGCAGCTCCAGGAGCTGCCAGACGCCCCTCCAAGCCAACTGCGCAGATGCAAAAAGTGACGAAGACAGAACCGTCAGTAGGGGGCGCCAGATCTCGCCAAGGGAATATCCCCGGATCCTCTACCCCCTGGACCCTTGACCCTCCTGGACCTTCTACCCCCTGGAGGCTTCGACCTGCATGCAGGGCCCAGGTCTGCCTGGAGGCTGTGGGGGTAGACCTCCACGTTGGTCCCAGCTCGGACTGGGTTTAAGGGGTCGACCTGCAGGCTTGTCCCGTTCAGCCTGGAGGCTAAGGAAATAAATTTGGAGGCCATTCCCAGCTGAGAATGGAGGCTGTGAGGGTCGACCTGCAGGCCGGACCCAGCAGGGCCTGGAGGCTGAGGGGGTCGACCTGCAGACTGGTCCCAGCTTGGCCTGGAGGCTGAGGAGATCAACTTGCAGGAACAACCCAGTTAGGCCTGGAGGCTAAGGGTATTAGCCTGGAGGCCATTCCCAGGTGAGCCTGGAGGCTGAGGGGGTCGACCTCAGGGCCAGTCCCAGCTCAGCCTGGAGGTCTGAGGGGGTCGACCTGAAGGCCGGTCCCAGCTCGGCCTGGATGCTGAAGTGGTTGACAGCACACCAGTCCCAGCGTGGCATGGAGGCTGAGGGTTAGACCTGCAGGCTGGTACCAGTGCAGCCTGGAGGCTGACAGGGTCGACCTGCAGTCCGGCCCCAGCCCAGCCTGGAGGCAGAGGGAGTCGAACTGCAGGCCGGCCCCAGCTAAAATGGAAACAGAAGAGGTCGACCTGTAGGTCGGCCCCAAGCCAGCCTAGAGGCTGACAGGGTCGACCTGAAGTCCGGCCCCAGCCCAGCCTGGAGGCAGAGGGAGTCGAACTGCAGGCCGGCCCCAGCTAAAATGGAAGCAGAAGAGGTCGACCTGTAGGTCGGCCCCAAGCCAGCCTAGAGGCTGAGGAGGTCAACTTACAGGCTGGGCCCCAGCCAAGACTGGAGCCTGAGGATGTCTACCTGCAGGCTGCCCCAGCCCAACCTGGAGGCTGAGGAGGTCGAACTGCAGGCTGGTCCCAGCCCAGCCTGGGGGTGAGGAGGTCAACCTGCAGGCCGGCCCCAGCCCAGCCTGGGGGGATGAGGAGGTTGACCTGCAGGCCAGCCTCAGTCCTGCCTGGGGGCTGAGGAGGTCGACCTGCAGGTTGACCCCAACCCTGCCTGGGGGCTGATGAGGTTGACCAGCAGTCTGGCCCCAGCCCTGCCTGGGGATGATGAGGTCAACCTGCAGGCCGGCCCCAGCCCTGCCTGGGGGCTGATGAGGTCGACCTGTAGGCTGGCACCAGCCCAGCCTGGGGCTGAGAAGGTCGACCTGCAGGCCTGCCCCCGCCAAGCCTGGGGACAGTGGAGGTCGAGCTACAGGATGGCTCCAGCTTTTCCCGGGGGCTGCGGAGGTCGACCTGCAGTCTGGCCACAGCCCAGCCTGGGGTTAGAGGAGGTGGAACTGCAGGCTGGCCCCAGACCAGCCTGGGGTTAGAGGAGGTCGACCTGCAGGCTGGCCCCAGACCAACCTGGGGGCTGAGGAGGTCGACCTGGAGGCCAGAGGCAACCCAGCCAGGGGGCTGAGGAGGTTGACGTGCAGGCCTGCCCCACCCCAGTCTGGGGGCTGTGGAGGTCGACCTACAGGCCGGACCCAGCCCTGCCTGGGGCCTGAGAACGTTGACTAGCAGGTTGACCCCAACCCAGCTGAGGAGGTCGAAATGTAGGCTGGCCCAGCCCAGCCTGGAGTTTTTGTAGATGTAAAACAGGTGAACCCCAGCCCATCCTGGGTGCCCAGAAGTTCAAACTTATGGCCTCCCCTGGGACGCAGCAGTTGAGCACTTGGCTGCGAAGATGCCCTCAGCCTCTGCAGCGCCTGTTCGATCTCCGGCTGCTGGCGAGGGTCCCACATGCTGTGACAGACATATCCTGCCGCCCGCTGATGCCCTCAGCAGTGTATTTTGTCAGTCTGCCTGTTCTGTTCCCCGCTCTGGTTCTGGTGAATTCTCTCACCATCCTATGCTTCTGAAGGTACCCAGTGCTTGCATAAATAAATAAATCTTTAAAAAAAAAAACAAAAAAAACTTCGAACTTGAAGGATGGGAACACACTCTGGAAACTAAATGTTCCCATTCAGACTGCCAAAACCAGCCTGGAGGCTTACGAGGTCAATCTGCAGGCTGACCCAAGCCCTGAATGTGGGCTGAGGAGGTTGACCTGCAGGCCGGGACCAGCACAGCCTGGGACTGAGGAAGTAGACCTGCAGGCCGGCCCCAGACCAGCCTGGGGACTGAGGAGGTCGACCTGAAGCCCCGCACCAGGACAGCCTGGGACTGAGGAAGTCGAAATGCAGGCCAGCCCCAGCCCAGCCTGAGGGATGAGGTCGACCTGCAGGCCGGCACCAGCCCAGCCTGGGGGATGAAGAGGTCCATCTGTAGGATGGTCCCAGCCCTGCCTGGGGGCTGAGGAGGTGGACCTGCAGGCCAGCCCCAGCCCTGCATGGGGGCTGAGGACGTCGACCTGCAGTCCGGTCCAAGCCCAGCCTCGAGGCTGAGGAGGTCGACCTGCAGGACTGGGTGCTGAGGAGGTCGACCTGCAGGCAGGCCCCACAACAGCATGGGGGATGAGGAGGTCGACCGCAGGCCAGCCCCAGCCAATCTGGAGGCTGACGAGGTCAACCTGCAGGCCAGCCCTAAGCAGCCTGGAGGCTGAGGTGTTCGACCTGGAGGCCGGCTCCAGCCTAGCTGGAGGCTGAGGAGGTTGACCTGCAGGCAGGCCCAGGCACATCCTGGGTCCAGCACCTCCCCGGTCCAGCCTGTGGGCTCAGGAAGTCGACCTGCAGGCCGGCCCTGGCCCAGATTTGGGGCTGAGGACGTCGACCTGGAGCCTGGCTCTGGCCCAGCCTGGGGGCTGAGGAGGTGGGCCTGCAGGCCGGCCCTAGCCCTGCCTGGGGGTTGAGGAGGTCAACCTGCAGGCCGGCACCAGTCCAGCCTGGCGCTGAATAGGTAGACCTGCAGGCCAGCCCGAGCCCAGCCTGGGTGCTGAGGAGGTCGACCTGCAGGCCTGCTCAACCCTGCCTGTGGGCTGAGGTGGTCGACCTGCAGCTCGGCCCCGGACCTACTGGGGGCTGAGGAGGACAATCTGCAGGCTGGCACCAGTCCAGCCTGGGATTTAGGAGGTTGACCTGCAGGCCAGCCTCAGCCAAGCCTGGGGGCTGACGAGTTCCACTGCAGGCCGGTCCCAGCCCTGCCTGGGGGCTGAGAACGTTGACCTGCAGGCCGACCCAGCCCAGCCTGGGGGATCAGGATGTCTACCTACAGGTCATCCCCAGATGAGCCTGGGGGCTGAGTAGGTAGGCCTGCAGGCCCGCACGAGCACAACCTGGGGCTGATGAGGAGGACCTGCAGGCAAGCACCAGCCCTGCCTGGGGGCTGCAGAGGTCGACCTACAGGCTGACCCCTGCCCTGCCTGGGGGCTGAGGAGGTCTACCTGAAGCCCCGCACCAGCAGAGCCTGGGACTGAGGAGGTCAACCTGCAGGCCGGCACCAATCCAGCCTGGGGCTGAGGAGGTTGACCTGCAGGCCGGCCCCAACCCTGCCTGGGGGCTGAGGAGGTAGACCTGCAGGCTGGCCCTGTCCAGCCTGAGGGAAGAGGAGGTTGATTTGCAGGCGGGCGCCATCCCTGCCTGGTGGCTGAGGACGTCAACCTGCAGGCCAGCACCAGTCTAGCATGGGGCTGAGGAGGTTGACTTGCAGGCCGGGCCCCAACCCTGCCTGGGGGCTGAGGAGGTCGACCTGCAAGCCAGCCCCAGCCAAGCCTGAGGCATGAGGAGGTCGACCTGCAGGCTGGCCCAGCCCAGCTTGGTGGCTGACGAGGTTGACCTGCAGGCCGGCCCTAAGCAGCCTGGAGGCTGAGTTGGTCGACCTGGAGGCCGGCTGCAGCCTGGCCTGGAGGCTGAGGAGGTCGACCTGAAGGATGGCCCCGGTCCATCCTAGGGCTGAGGAGGTCGATCTGGAGCCTGGCCCGGCCCAGCCTGGAGGCTGAGGAGGTCAACTTGGAGGCCGGCCACGGCCCAGACTGGGGCCTGTGGAGGTTGTCCTGGAGGCCAGCCCCGGCCCAGCCTTTGGGTTGAGGAGGTCAACCTGCAGACCAGCCCCAGACCAGCCTGGGGTCTGAGGAGTTCGACCTGCAGGCTGGCCCCTGCCCTGCCTGGGGGATGAGGAGATCTACCTGCAGGTCGGCCTCAGGCCTGCCTGGGTGCTGAGGTAGTCCACCTGCAGGCTGGCACCAGCCAAGTCTGGGACTGAGGAGGTCGACCTGCAGGCTGGCCCCACCCCAGCCTGAGTGCTGAGAAGGTCGACCTGCAGGCTGGCCAAAGACCAAACACCTAGTGGGGGCTGAGGAGGTCCACCTGCAGGCCAGCACCAGTCCAGCCTGGGATTAAGGAGGTTGACCGCAGGCAGGCCCCAGGCCAGCCTGGGGGCTGATGAGGTCCATTGCAGGCCGGCCCCAGCCCAGCCTGGTGGCTGACAAGGTCTACCTGCAGGATGGCCCCAGCCCTGCCTGGGGGCTGAGGAGGTCCACCTGCAGACCGGCACCAGTCCAGCCCGGGGGCTAAGGAGTTTGACCTGCAGGCCGGCCCCACCCCAGCCTGCGGGATGAGGAGGTCGACCTGCAGGTGGGTCCCAGCCAGTCTGGAGGCTGACGAGGTGGACCGCAGGCTGGCCCCAGCCCAGCCTGGTGGCTGACAAGGTCTACCTGCAGGCTTGCCCTAAGCAGCCAGGAGGCTGAGTTGGTTGACCTGGAGGCTGGCCCCAGCCTAGCCTGGAGGCAGAGGAGGTCCACCTGCAGGCCGGCCCTGGCCCATCCTGGGGCTGAGGATGTCGACCTGGAGCCTGGCCCCGGCCCATCTGGGGGATGAGGAGGTCGATCTGGAGGCCGGCCACGGCCCAGACTGGGGCCTGAGGAGGTTGTCCTGGAGACCAACCCCGGCCGAACCTTTGGGTTGAGGAGGTCGACATGCAGGCCGGCACCAGTCCAGCCTGGGGCTGAATAGGTAGACCTGCAGGTTGGCCCCAGCCCAGCCTGGGTGCTGAGGAGGTCAACCTGAAGGCCGGCTCCAGCCCAGCCTGGGGGTTGAGGAGTTTGACCTGCAGACCGGACCCAAACCTGCCTGGGGGCTGAGGACGTCAACCTGTAGGCCGGCACCAGTCTAGCATGGGGTCTGAGGAGGTTGACCTGCAGACCGGACCCAAACCTGCCTGGGGGCTGAGGATGTCGACCAGCAGTCAGGCCCCACCCCAACCTGGGGCATGAGGAGGTCAACTTGCAGGCCGGCTCTAAGCAGCCCAGAGGCTGAGGTGGTCGACCTGGAGGCCGGCCCCAGCCTAGCCTGGAGGCTAAGGAGGTCTACCTACAGGTCGGCCCCTGCCCATCCTGGGGCTGAGGAGGTCTACATGGAGCCCCTCCCCGGTCCAGCCTGGGAGCTCAGGAAGTCGGCTTGAGCCCAGCTTTGTAGCTGAGGAGGTCGTCCTTGAGCCTGGGCCCCGGCCCAGCCTGGAAGCTGAGGAGGTTGACCAGCAGGTCGGCTACGGCCCAGACTGGGGCCTGAGGAGGTTGTTCTGGAGGCCAGCCCTGGACCAGCCTTTGGGTTGAGGAGGTCGACCTGCAGGCCGGCCCCTTCCCTGCCTTGGGGATGAGGAGATCCACCTGCAGGCCGGCACCAGCTCTGCCTGGGGGCTGAGGAAGTCGACCTATAAGCTGGCACCAGCCAAGCCTGGGGCTGAGGAGGTCGACCTACAGGCTGGCACCAGCCAAGCCTGGGAGTGAGGAGGTCGACCTACAGGCCGGCCCTTGCCCAGCCTTGGGGTTGAGGAGGTTGACCTACAGGCCAGCACCAGTCCAGCCTGGGGCTGAATAGGTAGACCTGCAGGCTGGCCCCAGCCCAGCCTGGGTGCTGAGGTCAACCTGCAGGTCAGCTCCAGCCCTGCCTGTGGGTTGAGGAGGTCGACCTGCAGGCCGTCCCCAGACCTACTGGGGGCTGAGGAGGGCCACTTGCAGGTTGGCACCAGTCCAGCCTGGGATTAAGGTGGTTGACCTAAAGGCAGGACCCAGCCCAGCCTGGGGGCAGATGAAGTCCACTGCAGGCCAGCCCCAGCTCTGCCTAGGGGCTGAGGACGTCGACCTGCAGGCCAACCCAGCCCAACCTGGGGGATCAGGATGTCTAGCTGCAGGAAGGCCCCAGCTGAGCCTTGGGGCTGAGTAGGTTGACTGCAGGCCAGCCCCAGCCCAGCCTGGAGGCTGACGAGGTGGTCCTGCAGGCTATCCTTAGCCCGGCCTGGAGGCTCAGGTGGTCCACCTGCAGGGAAGCCCATCTCCTCCTGGAGGACAATGTTACAAAGGTGGAGGTCATTCCCAGCTGGGCTTGGAGGCTGAGGGCTGTTGGCCAGTGAACCCTGCAGTCATGACCCACAGAGGTGAGCAGCGCAACTGAGCATAATCACAATAGATACAGCAGAACCTGGCTCCTTACAGCCAGGGCACCCCGGAAGGCTGAATGAGCAGCTCCTTTGCCTGCCACCCCCACTGCACCCCCAAACCCTTGCCCCCATGATTGCTCTAGACTGCCCCCCACAGCTCTGCTCCTTCCAGGGGGAACAATTGCTTAGTCTCAGTGTACTCAGCTGTCCTAAGCAGGGGAGTTGGGCTCGTGGGCCTTCTGGTCTCAGCACAAGCTACTCCCCCCCCCCCCCCCGCCCAGCTGTGGGTACTCTGAGTTCTGAGACACTCAGCTTTCTTGGGGGGACCCGCCCAGCCCCAGGGGTACTCACTGCCGTCCCTGCTGCACCAGGTCTCATCACCACCGCTGCCAGGCGGCCCCCGCGCTCAGGCCAGCCCTTTGCCAGTGGGTACGGCCCGTCTAGGGAGAGCGCGCTCCCCGCGGGGCCGCTCGAGTCCCCTCCCCGCCGTGGGCTGCCCCACAGGCCAGGGCCCCACCCGCCCCCTGAGGTTCCTCGGGCCCTCACCCTCACTCTCCAGCCAACGGGGCTCACCCACAGGTGCCGTGAGGAGGCTCCGCTGCTCCGTGGGCATCCGCAGCTGCGTCCCACACGTTCGGGGCTCCGGACCTGGGCGCCCGCTTTTGGCGCGTCTGGGCGGCTTTTTGACACTCCGCCGCCTGCTGCGGAGAACCTCCCCCCAGGCCGCTTAAGGCCACCCCGACTCTCCTCTCCGGCGGGGGCGGGCCACAGAGGATCCCCTCGCTCCTCCTCCCAGGGCACCTCGGAGGCGTCCCCCGCCCCAGCCCCCAGCCTCTGGCGTGCTCGGGGGTCCCCGCGGTCCGTGGCGGGGCCCCGTCAGCGCCGGGCGAGCGGGTGGGGCGTCGGGCGCCTGCTCTGGCGCCGCCGCGTCTGCGGCTCGGGGTCCTGGGCGGGTCCCGGCCGGCAGCTCGCCCCCCTCCCCTCCAGGTCTCCTGCGGCAGCTCCCCGGCCGCGTCTAACTCCTGGGGGTCCGCCGCGCCTCCAGGCTCGTCCTCCCCCCACGGCAGAGCTTCGAGGGACGCTCGCCCCAGCCCTGCTGTGAGCGGGGCCCAAGTCCGTCGGCGGCCCCCGCCGTGCGCACTGTCCCCCCGCGGCGCCGGGTCGGGGGCCGCAGAGCGGAGCGCGCCCCGCTTCCCCCGCCCGCTCCCGCCCCAGGACTCGGGGGCCGCGGTCCGGTCGGCGCCGGGCTCTGCCGCCCGGGCCGGCTCCGGAGGGCTCCGGGCACACGGGCAGAGGGTCCCGGGGCTGCCGGGGGCTGGCGTGGGCCTTTCGCGTTCTCCCCGACAGCGCAGCTGGGCGCCCGGGGCAGGGCGGGCAGGAGGCCGGGCCCGGTGAGGCTCCCGACCCCCGGCGAACCCAGACTCTCCGCGCTCTCTGGGCGGGCGCGGCGCGGGCGGGCCGGGGGCTGAGGGGCTGGGGATGCGGGGCTGAGGTGGGGGGTGTGTGTGCTGAAGGGCTGGCAAGCCCCCCCCCCACCCCCAGCGCCCGGGGGATCGGGACTCTCTCGGGGCTCCCTCCGGCTTCCCGCGGGGTCTCCTCCTGTCCCGGCCGCGGCCGCGGCGCGTCCGCTCTCGCTGAGGCCGGAGCCCGCCCGGCCGCGGAGACGCCGCCTTATAAGCCGCGCCCCGGCGCCCAGGTGTGCGCGCTCGCCCGCCCCGCGCCTCCCGCGCCCAGGGCCCGGGTGATGCCGCAGAGGCCCCGGCGCCCGAGCCCGAGCGGCTGCCTGGACGCCGCAGACCCCCGCTCTGGCCCTGAGCCCCACCCCGGTGCGCGCCCCGGATCTGCTCGGGGCCGCCCCGCAAAGGATCGCAGCTTCTTGTGTGTTTCGGGAGAGACGCTGGAAAACTAACTGACCCTCCGGTGGCTGCAAACGCGCGGGAGACTTTCTCAGCAGCTCAGGGGCGCCCCATGTCACTCTCGGAACCCGCCTCGCCGCCGAGTTAACCTCCCCTGCAGCACTCCGCGGGTTCTCATCACAGGCCTCCATTTTGCATTTAACCAAAATATGCCAGGGACCCAGCACGTCGCCCCCCAAAATAAATCATCTCGGTTCCCATGTGGAATCCAATCCCCTGGCACATTTCAACCTTCAACGCCTGCTCCCCCTGGGTGAGAGCCTCTGCTTCCCTCTGATCGACTTTTCTCTTTGGCAACTGTTCCCGACAAGGCTCCTTGTTTTCACAACCATGACAGGTTTAGTGTGTGCCCCTAATGGAGGACAAGAATACAAAGACTGGAAACGAGGTGCCCCAAGACCAAAACCTGACTCACACAAGGAGGTGGGGGTTGAGGGGAATCATGTGACCATTAACCCAGCTGTAGAGGTTGGGCCTTCAGGCACCAGCGCCTTATCACAAGGCAGGAGACTAAGCAGGATCAGATGTTCTAGGGAGTGTAGCACAGAACTGAGGGGAAAGATATGGAGATTGGGCCTCCCTGGAATCTCTGGTCCCTTTCTAGTTTTGCCTGTTACCCAACATCAGGCACAAGCAGCCACTCCATAGAGGAGTGACCCCTCCCGAAGAGAAAAGGACTATATCAGTGCGGTCTCTGCACAGGCTCCGGGCAGCACTCCCACTGCCCACCTATGACTATGCAGGTGCCTCTTCTCACCAGCTCTCTCCTGCCTGCCGGTGACCTGTACCATGCTGGGGCTTCTCTTCACTGACCTCCCTCAGTGGAGGTAGCTCTCCTCAAGGCTGCCTGCCTGCAACTGTGCAGGCCTCTCTCAGCAAACCTGTCTCTTTCCCTAATAAACCTGTTATTTAAATGTAACTATGGTCTCTGTCTTGTGGAGAAACTTGCCTGGAACTTACTGTGTGCCACTGAAACGGGAGCTCTGGTGAAACCTTTCCCAGAGTGAACCCAAGGACCCCACAACTCCAAAAACCCCATCATATGACACTCAACATTTGTTTTTTCACAGCATAGATAAGATTTCTCCAGTTTTCTCTATCTTCATGCTATTACAGCCTCCTTTTCTGAGAGGAATTGGTGTTCAGTGACTGTTTGTCTGTCCTACATGGACTGAGGGGCCCAGGCCCAGGCTACTGTTTGATCTTAAGTGGCTAAACCTCGGATGAAATTGTAAGCAGATCCCAGAACAAGTACAGTGGGCAGAGGAGCACAGCCAAGCCCCACCCCAGCACCCCAGCCTCTAGACCCAGGAAAGCGAGCACCCCGGGACACATCCTCTTTGCCTTTGTGTGCCAGTTAACAGCCCTGTAGGGCATCACGGTTGAGGAAACTGAGGCTCAGGATGCTGCTGAATTGCTTGAAGACCCCTCTGGGGTGTGGAGTGGGACTGAGACCCAGGCAGAGTGGAAGCCTGGTACCCCTCAGCCTGCCCTGCACAGCAGGAGACTACAGGCTGAAGCCTGCAGTGTGGGTTGGAACCCAGATTGTGTGAAGCCGGAGTTGGTGATTTTTCTGGTGCACCAACCATGACAGCGAGAGCAGGCGCTGGCAACCTCAGCCCCTCATATCAGATCTGCCCACTCCCTGTTTCTACACAGCTGTGAACTTTATAAGAATGGCTTTTGCACTTTTTTTTAAAAGATTTATTTATTTATACAAGAACTGGGGTACAGACCAGATGTGCAGGAGGGTGAGAGGATTCACCAGAGACAGAGCGGGGAACAGAACAGGCAGACTGATGAAATGCACTGCTGAGAGGAGCAGCGGGTGAGGCAGGAGAGGTCTGTGGCACCATGTGGGTATCTCCCTGGCCGGCCAGGAATCGAACTGGTGCTGCGGAGGCTGTGGACCGCTTCACAGGGCTGCGCTCAACCTGCTGCGCCACCAGGGAGGCTTGCTTTTACACTTTTTAATGGTTGGGGGAAATCAAAAGAATTTGTGACAAGTGAAAATGATATGAAATTTACCCTTTGGTAAGTAAAGGCTTATAGAAATGCAGCCATACCTGGGTGTTTGTCTATCACCTGTGCATTTGCGTATCACCTGTGGCTGCTTTCCTGATGCACCTGTAGGCATGAGTAGTTACAGCAGAGATGGTCTGGCCTGGGATCCTGAAATGTTCACTCTCTTGGTCTTTCCAAATGTTGTGCCCACCCCTTCTAGAGGAGATCTGTCCAACAGAAATTGGATGCCAGCGCTGTCATAACTCTGATTTTCCCAGTAGTCCCATTAAAGGGCCCTCTCACGTGGCCAGGGGCTGCTGGACTGACGCGCAGTCGTAAAGGGAACTTGGTCCTTCCATGTCATTGGCCTGATGGTCCCTCCAAGCTTTTACTTCCATAGATAATCCTGAGATGAATGTCTGTGTCCAAAGCCTGGCCCTTCTCTTGGAAACTAGGTTCCCAGCAGGGATTCCTGGGGTCTGAGCCCTCGTTGACCTGTGTTTTAGCTGCTCTCCCACCTCAAGGGGAATTTGGAGGAAGAAAACCATCACCTCCTGAGCCAGATCCAGCTGTTGAGCCAGCAGAACAAGATGCTTCTGGAGCAGAACATGGAGAACAAGAAGCAGTACCGTGAGGAGCAGAAGCAGTACATGTAAGGGCGCCTGTTCCTCCACCATGGTGGGGGATGTTGTCCACAAAGGGGTCCCGGCTTCCCCTGACGCACACCACGACCTGTGGTGTTCTGGGCAGAGATCAGCCTGGACCCACCGGTATCCTGAGGGCTGTGTCCTTTTTCCAGCACCTGCTTCTCTGGCTGCCCTGGATGGGCTGTAGGTTTCTGCAGGCAGTGATGGTTGGCTTTTGTTTGCTTTACAAAGGCATGCCCACTGCCCAAACCTGCTTAATCTGCCTTTGGATTTACATCCACTCCTAAAGGTGGGCAAGCACTGTCAGAGCATCTCAAGGGAAGAACTGAAACTGAAGACCGAGCAGGGGTTCCCTGTCTCATGTTCCCCAATACTGCCTGGCTCCTGGGATGCCGCGCTTGTCCTCCCTTGGGCGATGTCTGATGTGCCGGCTCTGGCCTAGGCCCCTCAGGGTGCACAGACCAGTCTCAGTAGCTGGGGCCCTGTCGGGGGCGGGGGGTAGTGAGCTACATCCACACGAGATGTTGAGGTGCAGCACGGGGGAGTCAGGAGGGGTGTGACACAGGATGGGGAGAAGGCAAACCCAGGCGGGGGCGTGCTAGTGGATTGCAGCCGTGTCTATGTGCAGGCCACGGGCAGGGCTGTCAGGAGCAATGGCTGGAGAAGGAGGCAGTGCTTGGCTGTGCAGGCTTCCATGCCCAGCTAGCAAGTCTGGATTTGCTGGGAAGTGTGTGATGGGTGGTGACTAGCAGGGCCTAGAAAACAGCCAGAAATAGAGGTCAAGAGCCCTGGTGCTAGAAGCCTCAAGGTTGAGGTGGAGTAATCCAAGGTGCTTTGTGCATCTGGGGTGTTTTCACTCCTCCATGTGGTGGGGGCGGGGGCTGTCCTTCCATGTGATAGGGATGGCGGCCAATGTGGGGACCAGCAGAGGCATGCTACACAGGGACACGGTCCCAACAAGCCCCCACATGCCATCCCAGCCCCCTGTATCCACTGCTGCAGCCTCCTCTGTTCATCTTGAGGCGTGCATCACCTACTAAAGGATGGGGTCTGTTGAAAACCACTGCCCTTTGGAGTAAAAATGAACATTGCCTGAAATTGATCCTTTTATAATGCAGCTAATGAAAGTTCACAGCAGGTGCTGACTTGAGGGGCCCGAGCCCAGGACCCAGGGGATGATCTGATGATGGGCTTGTGTTAGAAGTTGTCTGCAGAGACCCTGGAGCAGCCTCCAAGGGGAGCTGCCCCTGGGGGTGGGGGGGTGGAGAGGGGCTGCTGAATCTTTGCGGCTAAACCCAGCCAGTGCTTAAAGCACAAGGCCAAGACTAGACCTAGAGCCCAGGGCACAATGGGTGGCCAGCGGCTGGTGCGTGGTGAAGACTTCATTTTGCTTGAGGTGCTCCCTTTACGGTGAAACCTTGGAAAAGCCCTCAGTTTGGGTGGGACCTCGGCAGCTTCACCATGAAGGAGTCTGAGAAGTTACCTCTGGATCAGGGGTGTCATTTTCAAAGAGGAAACCAGGGTTCAGAATAGTGAAGAACATAGAGGTGGCGGAAGGCAGGAGCAGGACAGCAATAGTGACCCGGGGTCGGTGAGGTATGGAGTGCATCACTGCCGCCCCCGGCGCCCAGATAAAAGTACAGCCTCCGTGTTAGGAAGACCAGAGTCTCAGCCCCTAAGGCTGCCAGGGTCAAGAGGTTCTCTTTGATCCTTCCTGTATATTTGAAAATATGAACTGGCTTCCAGCATTTCAGAATCAGGAGATTTCGTTTCATAACCTGGATTTTTGGCTTCTTAGAAAACCAACGAAAGATCCACCCACAGGGCCTGCAATCATTCCCACACAGCAGTGTGTTCACAACCTTGCTGCAGTCCCCACCACTCCCTCTGGTATTTCTAGGCTGGTTTTGCTGCTTATCAAAAGCTTCCTGAAGGCTTTTGAGTTTGTCCCTATGGGGGTTTAGCCAGACACCTGATATTGCAGTGGGTTTAGGTCACCAGTCACTTAGCTGAGCTGACTTTTTCTACCCTGATGTCCATGTAACTCCCTGAGGCAGACTTTTTCCCCTCACCAAAGGTGAATACCCCCAGGAGCTAGCCCTGTGTCTGACACCTGTGCCCACCATGCTGGCTGACCTGGCCAGAAAGTCCTTTGGGTTTCTGAGCTTGAACTCCAGGAGGTTAGCGGTTTGCTCCCTGGGGTGCACTTATAGCCAGAAGACGTGCTCTGGCCAGTCTTCGCAGGACTTTGGGCTTCTAGGACCTGCCTGGGATGCCTCATTATCATGTTCCCAGTGCAGCAATCAAGATGTCTGAGTCCCAGACATACACTGGACGCCCTGGAGCAGGTCCCAGGCTGGAGCTATGAGTCAGTTTCCTTGTTTTATTTAAAATGGGATGGATAATTTTTCTCTGTCCCTCTATTCACAGAGCAAATTAAATGCTTTGAGAAGACACAAGGTAAAACTGGAAGAAAAAATCATGGATTAGTATAAGTTCTATGATCCTGCTCCAAAGAAGTGAGTTGAATAAGATTTTCATGATTTAAATGCAGCCCCAGAAGCTGTCCTCTTTCATGAGGGAGCGGACTGGCTGCTGGAGCAGGCCCATGTGTTGGGGTGGGGGCCTCTGGGGGTAGGGTTTTGACTTGCTCTCAGCCCTGCCCTCTGTGCTCCAGCTCCTCCATGAGGGAGGTAGATGCTGGCTGGCCCAGAGGAGACACAGGCGTGATTTAGCCACAAGCCCTCTGGGGGCCAGAGGAGACTTGAACGCAGTACGGGAGGGTGGCCTTGTCAGATTTCATCTTGGGATTGAACAGGTCAGAGAAGGCCACAGTGTGCTTGTGTGGAGCTGGGTAGGACACCTGGGCCAGCCACTCAAGGTCCTCAAACCTGGGAGTCTTTAGACCTGACACGGTCTTCTCTGGCTTCTCCAACTGCGGACAGCTCCGCAGACACACTGCCTGGTGTGAGCTGGCTCGCCCCCAGGAGCTGGCCCTTGGTGAGTCCTGTGCCTCCAGCGGGGTGGCAGGTCCCCATGCCTCTTTAGGCGTCTGTTGAAATCCCAGAACCACAGAATTCCAGAACCTGTGTCTAAATCATCCACCAGGCAGAGGCCAAGGCCCAGGTGAGGAAGTGGAATGGTTGCAGTAAATGCCATGCTCTCAGCTCCACGCAGGATCAGAAAGCCATGTAGTTCTTTCTGTTCCCCTGGATTCCTGCCACTCAGCTGCCGCTCAGTTGCTCCTTAAATTCGCTGGTGTTGGCTCTGACGGCTGCTCTTCCCCTGTTCCCACTCCTCAGTGCCAGGCGTCGTCAGAGGATGTCAGTATAGCTGAAAATGAGTGGGGGTGGAGAGTGACTACACTTATGCATTTGGACAGAAAGATTGTCCGAGAGCTGGCTGAGACTAGTGCTGTGCCACTCCATCCGTCCCGCAAACCGTCCAGAGCCCAAGGCCCGGCAACAAGTGCTGTCTTCTGGGCGGCTGCTGAAGGTCTCGGCCTCGAGGCATACTTCCCCCATCTCACCCAGAATTACATCCCACCCTCTGAGCCTCGGATGCGATGTCCCTGGCAGTGGTGAGGAGGCTGTCATTCCGAGCCCTGAATTAATGGACAGCAATGCCGGCTGTGATGGAAATCCCAACCCCCATGAGGGAACCAGCCCCCTGCTGCAAGGCAGTGGGGCTTGGTTGGGGTCTTCTAAAATTCCTCTTCTAACTAGGAAAAACCACTGGATTGGAACCAAAGCCTTAGTCAAACTCATCAAACCAAAGAAAGTGGGTTCCAGAGAACGTTTGAAGGCAACCACAGACAGCCCTCCCTGGAAGCTGGAGGCCCCAGACCCGGCCTCCCTGTCTGCTCAGCCTCTCAGATCTCAGCCAGAGAACCCCGAGACCCCATGTAGCTCAAACAGTGCGGAAGAGCAGGGCGCCCACAACGGGCCAGTGTGGAAAGGTAGGTGAGGCCGACTGCCTGCGTGGGGTCAGCCAGGGGCTTAAGGTGGCTTCAAGGACTCACCCTGGGAAAGAGCCAGAGGGGTGGAGGTGCACACGCAAGGGTAGGTATGTTGGAGGGGGAGTGCAGGGCACCCACATAGCTGCCTCCTTGGGCTCGTTAATAAGCAAGGGGAAGCATAGATCCTCCTCAGGGTTGTGGCAGTTCTGTCCTGTCACCGTGTTTTTTTAGGAGAAGCCTCTCATTATGTGAAAGTGGGACTGGAGTACACAAAGCCCTTGTCCACTCAGAGACGAGCCCAGGGGTGTCGACTTCAAGTTCACCCATGTGTGTCCAGTGAGCTGTTGCAGTGGGGGGTCCCGGGGCACCTGGCACATTGTCTGCACATACAGGGTCTTCAACAAGACTTCATATGGCCTTTTCATCATATTCTCGGGTGGAAAGGCAGGTAAGGTGTTCTCCTCCTGCCTAATCCGGCCTGGGGTCCTACCAGCCCTGGGGAGGGTCTGGTTTGGAATTTGAGGAGATCTGCTGGGGGTACAGTCGTGCGTGTGGTGCCTTATTTGTTTTGGGCTTGGGCACACGCTGCACGGTCACTTCACCATTGCCACGGAGGAGGCCACAGCAGCCGAGGACACAGAGCCTCGCCGCTGAGAGGTTTTACTTTACTCTTGTTGATGGAGCTCTCTTGACTTAGATATCTGTGCACACATAAAGGGAAAATAGGAGCCAAATAAATGGCCTGTGGCAGTGACAGTTTTGTCACAGCCACCACCTGGGTAGCAGGGACTGAGACCATGGAGGTCACACCTGCTTTCAGAGATGTTAAGTTTCAGGAACTGGGGGTCTGTGCGTTTTAGACTCGGTTAAACAGAAGTTACCTTAAGCATTGGTACACTTTCAAATTTGCTTTGAAATTACGTTTTATGGATTATGTCAAACTTGCCCCCCAGAAGCACTTAAGTGTTTAAGAAGAACTTCCTGAACATCAGGCCTGTGCCTGAGGCTTGTGCATTCTTGGGGACCCATGTTGCTCACAACTGGTAATCCTGAGTGCACACACCTGGGTAGGGGGGTGACACTTCAAATCCTGCTGTGTCACTTGAAACCCAAAAAGAGACATGACCCCACTGTGTGGGGACTGGCATTGCAGGTTGTCAGGCTCTTACAGGTGAAGTCTGAACGTTACTGTTTGCTGCTATCAGGAGGGGTTCTGGGCTTCAGCTTCACATTGGCAATTGTTTTCATTTTTCAATGTCTATCACCTCAACTTGTTTAAGTTGACTTAGGAACAGTCATCAGCCTGAGCTAGGGAGATGTTGAGAGGAAGAAAGTGCCTGACTGTCCAGACAGTTGAGCTGACCCATGAGTGAGCACGTCAGTGGGAGGTCTCCATACCAGGGGCCACTCGGGCCCTCTCCCTGGACTCAGCCCCCTTGTACCTCATTTATGGGCTGCATTTGTCTCATTTGGTCCTAAGTATCCTGTAAAGTAGGTGTGACCAGCATTCCTTTTCAAAACTGAGAAAATGAGTGCTTTCCTGAGCTCTTCCCACTAGGGGCACTGCCCCCAGATGGAGCTCCTGGTCCCTGAGCTGCTGCAGGACCAGCCCAGAGTGGCTCAGAATTCAGTCCTCTCTGACTCTGTGGTGCAAGCATCTACCAGCAGGTGGCACAGTGGAGCAATACATAACTGAGGTGCTGGCATCGACTTTAATTCTAAATCAGAAATTCTTTAAATTAATGTGAGTGCGGGACATATTGAGGAAGTTAGACAAATTGTCTGCTCTGATAAGACTCTAAATTAAAGGCCATGGAGTGTAGGGTTGGAACTAGAAGAGACTTAGGAGATCTCAAAGGAAATAATGACTCTAGTGTTGAGGGCTTTTTGCTATGAAAAAGTTGTTTTCGTTCTTTTTAAACACATCCTGCCAGCAGAGGTTATCTCAGATGTACAGAAATGATTGGGGAATTCTTCAAACAGGCTTTCTCACTAAGCAGGCCAGAAACATCGCTCTTTCAGAGCCCTTTGAAGAGGAATTGGAGCCGAGCTATCAGGGAGCCTGTCATTAAAATGGGTGAGTAAGAAAAGCTGGGTCCTAATTAATACATGTTTTAATTATTTAACACATTGACGTTGAGAAATAGTCTAAGCCACTGTCTCCCTGAACAATGTCTCATTCTCTGCACATGCTGCATAGCTAGAGCCTGGGCACCGCCATGCCCTGAGTTAATTATGGGGCCTAGGCACCAGTGACTCTTGGTCCCATGCTGATCTGGGTGGCAAGTGCTGTTTGCCTCCCCTGGGACGGACGAGGTCTGCTCCTAACTGCATTTAGCTGATGTAGAGTCATTTAAGTCATTTGTTGTTGTTGTTCATTTTATTTATTTGGTTTTTTTTTTTCTTCCTCTTTTGGGTTATCCGGGTGATAACAATTTAGCAACTCAGTGCAAAAAGAGTCCCTTTTTAAGAAGCAAAAGCAAGGACAAGGACAAGTCTCCGACAGCCCACCCAGCTCTCTCTAAACGCCTGTGGTTCTGGTCTTCCTCTGACATCACATCCTCTCCTAACGAGCCTCTCCCTTTCTCAGAAATTGGAGATTTCTAATACTTTTCCTCTGTCATGTCTTCATCACTTAACCGCCACCATTTCTGAAATTCAAACAAACAAACAAAAAAGGCAAAAACAGTACCTAAAGGCCAGATGACCTTAGTGGACTCTCCCCCCGACCCCGTTGCAAAGACAAGCTTGAAGTAGCCAGCTTGGACTCTGATTCCAAAGGAGAAGATGAGTGGTCTCACCCTCTGGACTGCCCCTCCCGTGCAGTACAGTTGTAGGGGAGCCGGGGACCCCCTGTGCGCAGGGCCCGGGCTGGGATGTCCTGTTGAGTAAGTGCAGGGCTGTGGCCTCCTGCTCCTGCCCGCGGCAGGCTTGCGCCCTTCTGTGAGCACCTGCTCGTGTTGCTCTGTGTCCTGCAAAGTGCAGTCTCTGCCAGCGGAGCTTTGTTGTTTTGAAGCAGCTAAGTTTAATCCTGCTGCCTTTGTCTCTGTCAAGTGCTGAATCGTTGGCTTTTGTCGTAAGTCCCCTCTTTTGATGCCTTCTCTGTTTGGAAGGATGTTTTGCTCCGTTCAAGCATTTTCTTTTTTTTTTTTTTTTTTTAAAGTTTTTTATTTATTTATTTATTTGTTTGTTTGTTTATACATGCACTGGGTACAGTCAGAAGCGCGGGAGGGTGAGAGAATTCACCAGAGCCAGAGCGGGGAGCAGAGCAGGCAGAAGGACCGAAGTACACTGCTGAGGGGAGCAGCGGGCGGCAGGAGAGGTCTGCGCGCCATGTGGGACCCTCCTCCGGTGGCTGGGGAGCAGCCAGGGATCGAACCGGCACCGCAGAGGCCGCGGGCAGCTTCGCAACCCAGTGCTCAACCGCTGCGCCACCGGGGAGGCCCCGTTCAAGCATTTTCAATAATGGGATTGATGCTGCTGAGCCAGAGTCCAGGCCGGAATGAAGTGACTACTGTCGTTGTCTGACATCTCGGATGCTGAAACTAAGCCAGTTGAGGACAGGAAGAATGTCCTTGAGGGGACATGCGGGTCCATCGTGGCCTTTAGCTACTGTAGTTTCCACCTCCCCCATTCTTGTCCCATCCTGACCACGCCACGCCTTCTCCCGCTGTGCTTGCCCTGGATTGACATTTCCACTTAAATTATCGAGAAGGAAAAATGATTATCAGTACTGTAACTGGAAAACCAGTGTTACCATAAAAATTAATAATAGCTGCTAAGATGTGGAAGTTGGAGGGTGTGGTGCTGACCCTGTCCAAGCCTCGCCGCAGGGCCCCCCCCCCCAACCCCTGCATGCTGTGGGCGCGTGCTGTCCTCTGCCATCCTGTTAATTGTCGTCTATCTGCGCCTCTCTCTGCTCCTCCTCCTAACCTCACCTACCGGAGTCTGTCCCCGTTCATCCCACCAGACATGAATCGTGCTTCTTGTCAAGGTTCTTTCCCAATCCAAATTTTCCCTTGATTTCAGGTTGTAATATTTGGGCGCCTCCCAGGGCACAGTGCGTCCAGTCCAGGGGTGCTGAATCCCGGCTGCTGACCTGGTTCTGGGTCCTCGGGTGCCGGGACTGGGTCTTTGTGCCCAGCGTGTCCCAATGCTGAGGAGCGCCCGCAACAGTGTTGTTAGGCTGTGTTTGGGGAGGATTTGCTTTTTGGCTTTTTGTTTTTCATTCAATATTGATGATGGCCACATCCGTGGTAAAATATCTCGCGACTGCAGAATAGGACAGGAGGCCAGGCCAAGAGCCTCTCTCCCTGCAGAGATTAAGGCCTCTTAAATCACTGTCAGGACGCTGCTTCTCAAATCACAAGTGAGCTGGGTGGCAGGACGCACACCCTGGACATTCAGCCCCTGTGACAGGTCCTGAGCAGGCATCTGCCAGGAAACAGGACTTTGAGTGACAGGCATGTAACCTAGCAGGTATGTCTATCGTTACTATGTCGGACTTTTTAACCAACGTTTTGTTTTGCTTCTGGATTTCTGTTTTCTCCCAGCCAGTATTCGAGCCAGGGCTAGCCCTTAGGGGACTCCACCCAGGCCTGCAGCCTGACCCTTCCTGTGTCTGACCCAGCCAGAGGCATGGCTACCAGCTTTGCCCTGCGCTCCGTGTGCCCTGCTGGCTTGCCGCCAGGCCTTGGTGTGGTCTCCCAGCCTCATCCGGGATTTTGCAGCCCCATTTCTCCATGTCCTTCTCTGCCCCAGGCCCCGGGGACCTAAAACCAAAGCTGGGGTCCCCACATGGAGGCAGCCTCGATTGCATGGAGGCCACACCAGCTATCTGCTGGACGTGGGCGCAGAGGTGACACAAGGGCAGTCCCTGTGCCCAGGGCTCCCTGGCCTAGCAGGACAATGGGGGCAGGCTGGCCAGGTGGGGAGACTGCGTGCTGCGGGGGTGAGGACCTGGAAGGGTGGGCTAATGGGTCCCTATAAATGGAGAGCAGGCGCAGCCACGTTCAGGCAGGCACAGGGCAGCCAGGAGAGCTGGCTCCAGCTCATGTCACCAAAAAGGTTGACTTCCCCCGGAGGGGGCGGGGTGGGGGAGGTGTAAACTTGAGAGAAGTACGAGAACAGAAGGGAGAGCAGATGCCCCGCTCCTCCTGCACATGAGCAAAGTGAAACAGGCTACTCCTCCACCCCAGGCCCTGTGTTGCAGCCCTTCTCCTCTGGGCCCCTCCTTTCCCAGCCCCCCTCTAGGTAGACTGTCATGGCCCAGGCCGGGGTCTTCCTTGTGTGTTCAGGAGGTTTAGCAGCTGTCAGGGGGAGCAGCACCCCATTCATCTGTTTTCTGGACTGGCGTGAGATCCCTTTGTCAACAAGGTTGTTTTAATCCACAGCCCTAGACAGAATAAAAACAGGTAGTGAGTGTTGTCATCTAGGATATATGCTCGCCCAGCACTCGGCTGGTGAAGCCAGGCCCTCGGGGAGCATATAGAAAACCCCCCAGTCCATCCTTTGTAACATGGGCTCCTTGGAGAAGGCAATTTGGTCCGAGCCATCCCTGGTCATTGGACTGCAGGGTAAAGGCTGCTTTTTCCTGCAGTGCCCCAGCCAGGTAGCTCAGAGAGCTGCAGAAACGCGTCCAGCGGCAGCGCACCACTTCCCCTGATAGGTAAGGCGGCCTCATCCCTCTGAGCCGTTAGAGTGCATTTGCATCTTTGACTCCAGGCTCAACTTGTTATTAGGTACAGTGATAAGACCCCCAAGTGCAGGCAGCCCGGCTGCTCACTCCCGGGAGGGTGAGTGGGTTTTGGTTCAAATTCCACCGGGCCCGCATCCAGGCCACGTCGCTCTTGAGTGGGGGGTGCAGCTGTCGGCCAGCCTTCCCCTCGGTCAGGACATAGTGGATAGTTTTGACTCTTTCCTTTTGGTGTTTTATGGTGCAGGTTCCCTGTGTTTGAGAAGCTGATGGGTGCTCTCTCCAGGACCTAAGCTCTGAGGTGTTTTCAGAGATGTTCTTAGCCCTCTGCTTGAATACCTGGATGTAGCAGGTGCTAAAGAAACCTTTACTATCTGAAAGGGTGGGCATCATGAGCCTGGTGCCTTACAGCTACAGTAATTTAAACTTTAGCCAAGGCTTTTCACTTTTATCTCAGGTTATTTTGTTTGTAAATGCCAGAGTGAAATTTTAAAGGGTTCTTTAATTTTCTTAATATCCAAGACCCCAGCCCAAAGAAATGAGCCCTGGGTTCCCAGGCGGGTCCTCTCCGATGGAGGGGAGCAGAGGCAGCCCGGAGCATGCCGGCCACGGCAGGGAGACTAATGTGTGTTCCTCTCTGTCACCCATCCTGGCCCCCAGGTTTGGCTGACCAGCAACACGGCAGGTCTGAGAGCTTCAGCAGCGAGGACCTGATCTTCAGCAGGGACAGGGCCACTCTGCCCTGGGATACCAGCACCCCAGGACGCACAACCCTCAGCGACCATGAGTACCCCCTGCCCTGGAATGGGCCTCTACCCCCGGAGGGCTTCCAGAAGAGGAGTGTGGCTCAACCCCATGCCAGCATGCGGCCCTGCTCAGCATCCGTGAGCAGGGAGATCTGGAGGAGTTTCTGGAGGAGAGCAATCGGGGCTCCCCCATCCCCGTGAGTGCCCTGGTTATCCAGTCCATCAGGACTGTAGGTGGAACCTTGGCAGCAAAGTCCCAGTGGGAGGGTGACCTTCCTCTGCAGCCAGCCCCCCCCCACCAAGACTTCCTCCATCTGTGAGGGGTAGACCCTTGTTCCAGCCTGAGGGTGAGGGTGCTGTGTGGCCAGCATACTTGCAGGGGTAGGGTTGTTGCGCGCTGGGTTTTGGAGCAGAATCCTGAACACCCACTTAACCGAGCTCTCACCAGCAGAGGTCAGCAGATATTTTCTGTGAAGGGCCTGTTGGCAACTGTCTCTGACATTCCCGACCACAGTCTCGTTGCAGCTACTCTGCTGTTTCATCGGGATGGCAAAGACCAGCAGCTGGGCATGACTGTTCCAGAAGAACCTTCATGGTGGACACTAATGTTTAAATTTCATATAATTTCCACGTGCTGCAAAAGATAATTCTTGAAAAAAAATTTTTTTAAATCATGTGAACATGTAAAAGCAATTCTTTGCGCGCAGACCATACAGAAACATGTGGCTTAGCTGGGATGGGCCCAGCTTTCATATGCTGATGTCTGTTCCACAACGCAGCCCCCAGACCCGGCCTGAGTGAGGACGCCCTACAGCGTCTCGGTTTGGCTTTTCTGAACCACATGTGGGTGTGTTCTCACTTGTCCAAATTCAGTAATTGTTTGGTTATTGAATGGGTCTGTCTTGCAGTTGACACCTTTAAAGGACTTTCCATGCTTCAATGATGGATTCTCATTCCCTTTGAGAACAATTGAACTTTCTCCAGCCACGTAGTGAAGTCTGTGACCCGCATGAATAGGCCACAGTGACAGATAACACAGAGTATTTGTTCAGTGGCTATTCGCTGAGCACCTGCTATGTGTCAGGCAGTGGGAGTGGTGCCTGCTCTCAGTCCAGCTCATCAGCAGGTTTCTTTCCCATCCTGGCATGTGGCTTATGGGGGCCCCTGGTCCCTGTGCAGCCACACCCTTCTGCAGGGCAGCCTCTTCCCACTGCCTCTTCCCTTTCTTGGGTCAGGAGAAGGCGGTGGGCAGCTGTGAGGGGCCTGAATGTGGTCAGCTCTGGTTTTCCTTCCTCTCTGTGGCACAAGACAAAGCCCTTGTGAAGTGTCAGGGCATGGTGGAAGGATAAGGGAGAGAGGGTCCGGGCCTTCTAGTTCGCTGTTGCCTCCTGCTCTGCTTGGTGGGGAAGTGAGAAATAGATCGAAACTGGGGGACAGCCTGTGGGAAGCTGCTTCTCCTCTTCATCGGTCTCTTTGTAAGGTGGAGTCTTGGGGTGGGGGTTGCCTGGTGGTGTGTGGGCTCTGCCTGACTTATGGTGAATGTGGTGTAGGTGATGTGAGGCCTTGATGTGGCCAGGCAGGTGCAGGAGACTTCCGTCCTGGCCGTGTGGGCCTTGCTGGAACAGCTTGGGTGAGGGGAGGGCTCTTCCAGGACTCCCCAGTCTTAATACCGAGTCTCACTTCTCTTCTCCTTTCTGTAGGACACTCCCAGTTGCCGGGATAACCTGCTAAGTGACTACTTCAGAAAGGCTAATGAGGCCCCCACCACCGGGGGCCAGCCAGGACTGCCTTCCAGGAAAGAAGGGGCCAAGATGCCCACCAACTTGGTTGCCCCCCACATCAAATTGGTTGTCAACACCTCTGAGGGGAAGCTGCTGAAGCCTGGGCAGTACGTGAAGCCAAAATTTCATGCACGCTGAGGCTGAGGCCCTACCCAGTGCCCCTACCAAGTAGACCCAGCCTCCCCAGAGCCTGTCTCTGGGCAGACCCCAGCAGGCCACCAGTCAGAACACGTCCTTGAGCCAGGCCTTCAGCCTGGCCTCAGCAGACCTTCTCCGGGCCAGCGGGCCAGAGACTTGCCAGCAGGAGTCCCCTCTGAAGCCAGGGGGTCCTGAGGTCTCGGGCAGCCAAGAACCTGGCAGCCACACTCTGCAAAGCCCCACACCGCCAAACTCCCACAGCTTGGCCCCGGAGTGGACCCCACTTGTGGAAAAGGCTGGAGGCTCCGGTCAGGGCCGGGCCCTCGCAGCCGGCCACTGGACATGAGGTGCTTCTCACTGGCTTCCCGCAAGGAGGAGAGGCTGGCCCTCCTGCAGCAGACCGCCACTGCCCCAGCCATTGCCATAGGAGGGGTGGGGGCGGCAACCCTCAGCTCCAACCCGTCTTACCTGGCATGGTCCCAGCTGCCAGGACTAAGCCCCAAACTCCCATGCACGTGGGCGAGGTGGCCACTGTTACCCCCGTCCGGGTGGGGCTCAGCCTCTCAGAGGGGAATGGGGCCCTGGTACAGGGCCACACGGAGAGGCTTGCTGCCAAGAGCTTGGGGAGGTCTCCCAACATGGCCCCCCATGCCGGCCGGGCTCATGAGGACTTCAGCCAGGGGAGCATGCCAGCTTCTCCGGAACTGGACAGGGACCCGCAGACCATGTGGTATGAGTACGGCTCTGTGTGAGCGAGTGGCCTGGGCTGAAACTACGAACGCCTCTGACCACGCTGCCCGCCCACTCTGTCTGCCTGTGGTGCTGAGAAAGGGACTTGGAATGAGGAAAGGAGTGGTTCCCCACAGTTCTACTGGTTTTGTTAATGAAACACTGTGCCAAGCCCTCAGAGAATCACTCTCTCTGGTGAATGACATGTCTTCCTTACCTGTAAGTAGCCTCCAGCAACTGTTCTTTTCAATAGCTCCACTTTTCAACAAATCTGGGGACTTTAGCAACCCCAGAGCAGACATTATTAGAGTGCACCTGGTGGAACACTCATCGGCAACCTGCTGACGTCCAGTGTCTGGGTGTGTGCATATGTGTGTACATATGGCCCCAGCACTCTGCAGATTCCACTCCTTCCAAAAGCCATGGGCTCCTGGGAGCAGCCCAGACTGGCCAGCCCACAAAGGTCTTGAGGGCCATGGTGGACCCCAGAGTCAGACTGGCTGGCTGATAAAATCCTGACATTCCTGGCATCCCAAACACTTTCCTGTACCTCCAGGGCCAAGGTTGCCTTCAGGCAGGTGGCCGTCGGCTTCGGCATTTTCCTCCCTCCAGCAGTTGGACTCTGGACACTGTGTGCTGGGTTCTGGGACCACATGGTGGCCTGTCTTACCCTGGCACGCTTGTCTACAAACACTGGATCTTCTAGGCCTGGAGGGGAGTGGTGGGAGGGGGCAGGGAGGAGCCCCCTGCCCCACCCTCCTCCTGGCTAGTGTACAGCTGGGACGTGTGTGCAAGAGTGAGATACAAGCTCGATTTGTCACATGGCTACAGCTCCCACCTCCCCTGCCTCAGATGAGATGTCTTCTATAGAAATCAAATTTCTCTTAATCTACACACTCACATGGAATCACTGTCCTTTGTAGGGTCTATTTATGTTGCACTGGGAGCCGTTCTCTGCTCTCCGGAATCGTGCTGCTGCTTTGTTCTCATCAGGCTCCTGATACCCTTTATTGCTTCAGTAAAGGTGCTCTTTCTGGATGTAACTAAACCTGGTGATTTTGTTTGTGAGATGTCTCTTTTTTTCTTTTGATTTAAAGTACTGAGAAAGACATGGGAGACCTCTGAATGTCAGCAAGACCCGCTGGGGGAGGGCTCTGGGTTGTGTATTCAACAGCCATTTGTTCTGGAGCACAAGGACGGGATTGTAATAAAGTGGAGTGGAATGGAAGCGAGTCCTTGTTCTCACCGCGTGTTATTAGCAGTATGTGGGGGGGGGGGCTCTCGGGGCTCCTGTGCCGGGAGTCCTCCTGGGTGGTGGACCCCAGGGCCACCAGGTTAGTCTGAAGAACAAGGCTTCCCTGTTTTCAACAAGCTTTTTTTTTTGGTTTTTCCAAATTTGCATTTCCTTTTAAGTTGACATAACTTGAGTCCCGTTTTGTGAGGAGGTTCATAGGACAAGGGCTTAGCTTCAAGTGTTCCTTTTGCTTTTCGCTAGGCTCCTCCAGGGGAAGGGCTAGATTAAAAGTCACACCTGGGATAAGATGCTGTAAGGGCAGAGGCAGGTGGCAAGCTATTCCATGCCTTGAATGGTTTCTAGAGCCTTGAATGGAATGTCCGCTCCTGCCTCCAGGTCCCTTTACTTATCAGACTTCCCTTTCAAGTCTCTTCTTGCCCCCTCGGCTGCTGTCTTCACAAACCCGTTGTGCACCCGAACATCCACCGTGCCAGCAGCAGACTTGACCCTGGCTAGTTGCTCCTTGAGACTCACAGTCTCTGTCTGGTAATGCGCTGCTGGGAGGCAGGCCCCCGGTGCTCACACCTTCCAGCCCTCATTCACCTACCTGTGTGCCCCCTGCATGGACTCACTGAAAGCCCTCCTGTGTGCCAACCCCTAGGTTCCTCCTTTGCGAGGTCTCTCCCTTTATACACCCCACCCAAGAGTCGCCTCAGCCTCAGCCTCTCCTGACCTTTCTGCCTGTGTGACTCCTGCTGGGATGCAGCCCCAGCTCCTCACCCGAGGCTCCCAAGCTCATCCAACATCAGCAGCTGCCCTGTGAGGCAGGCAGCTCCTTTCGCCCCACAACCACATTTCATAGGTTCTCCTGGATCTGAGGAGTCTTGAAACCTGCCCACCGCTCCCCTCCCCATGTGGGATCCTAGCTCTCCTTATTTTCAGGGCTGTTGTCTCAGTGCCCAGAGTTCTTGCTGGTCAAGCTACAGTTGGACAGGGAGCCTCTCGCCAAGACAAAAGTCCTGGTATGAGAAACATACTGGGGAACCAATCTCTGCTGAAAAGAGCAGGCAGGCATTAGAGATAATATGCTTTGACTAGTGGGAACAATGGAACCCCTCAGGCAATAGCCCTTGGTCACTCCACCCCAGCTTGCATGCCCTGTAAGCATCCCCCACTCCCTACATACTTGCCCCATCTTTGTGCTTGATTCTAATATGTGATTCCTTTGGATTGGGGGTGCACATGACTGCCCCGTGTAGCCCCTCTAGGCCTCTCTGCTCTACGTGGGCTTTGATCTTTCCCTCACCCCATGCTGCCCCCAACACTGCTGCTCTGTGAAGTGTTGGGGCATGCATGGGCACGCACACACCAGATTTGGTGGTAGCCAGCCCGCCAGTCTCCCTCCAACTCAGCCCCCAGGGTCCTCTTGGACATTCACCCCAGGTGACCTCCCTGAGCCACACCAGCCACACCTGTCCCTGGAGACTGAATGCTCTGTGGCTCACCTTGAGGCGTGCCCAGCCCTCCTGTCCCTCCTCACTCCAGTCAAGCTCATACACGTCCACAACTTTAATTACCATCTGTTCCTGGGAGGCTCCAAACATCTCCAGCCCGAACCTCCAGGTCTGTTTGCTGTGTGGACGTGTCACACACCTTGAACTCAAAATGCTCAGCACACAGCTCACCCTACCCCCCCCCCCCCACAATGCCCAGCAAAGCCTCTCGGTGTCCTGTTGGGTCAGACACTCCATCCAGACGTTTGATGTTCCCCTCCCTCTCCCCATGTCCTATCCATTACTGCAAATCTGGTTCCCGTGCTGAGCCTCACCCACAGCAGGCCCAGGCAAGGGGGACTGTGGACAGGTGCTTCTTCCCCTGGGGCCTGTAGCTGATGGTCACCCCAAGTCATGCCCCTCCTGAGCGCCCTTTCTGCCCTGGTCTGGGAGGTGTGTGACCTGGTATCTGGATGCCCGGGAGAATCCCCAAGTGGCAAGTGGACATTCACACCTACAGCTTGGGGGTCAGGTCTGCGTCAAGAGACGGGATGATCTGAGGCAAGATGGGCTGACCCTGGGGAGAACGTTAAAAGTCAGGACATCAGGAAGCACAGGACTAACCGAGGGTGCATCCAGTCAGATGCTACCAGTCAGCCTCAGGTGGCGGCAGTGTCTGACCACATGCAGGTACTTACTACATAGTTTTACTGACAGTGCGACACGATTCACAAATAATAAAACAGCACTTTTTATTGTAAAATCCATACAGCCAAAGGGTTCTCTTAGAAAACTTGCCAAAGCTGTGTGTTTCATAGCCAACCTGTGCTCGCCACTGACAAATGTAGTTCTGGCGTGACTGTTGGTTGACATTCTTTTTGTGTTTATAAGGAAAGCGGAAATAAGCCAAAGAGTGTGTCAGTGCTGACTCACTCATTGGCGACCTGCTCCATCAGGTAGTAGTTTTTTGAGTGTGGATGAATTTCCTCTACTTCTCATGCCATTCCGATCGTCACAGCCACAGACAGGACACACTTTAAAAAGAGGTAGCATGATATTCACGCAAGCCCCATTTTGAAGTTTAATCTACACTTATTAACATACCTCCCTCACTTTAAGTTTAGAGGCTCCAGACACTGCAGAAAACATACATCAAGCCAACTGGTAACATTTGTCAATTTCTGTGATGTAAATACTCCAGCCCTGCCAGACTTCAGGTTACCAGCCTGGTGTTGAGTGGCTCCCTGATACATGTCACCACCTTATAATAGAAAAGGTATAAATAACCTCAAGAGCACAGGTTACAATAAAATGGAAGTGGCGTGTTTTGAGTATGTGGTACCTTTGTTTTTAATATGTTATTTAATCAAAGGTTTACATAAGTCATTGTGTGGATGTATTTTTAATAATGGAATGTATTTATTGATGGGCTTGCAAAATCCCTGGAAATCTTTTTGTTTTGAAGATTTATTTATGTATACAAGAACTGGGGTGTAGGCCAAAAGTGCTGGGGAAAGGGAGTGTGAGGATTCACCAGAGACAGAGTGAGAGCAGAACAGGCGGATCCACTGAAATACACTGCTGAGGGGAGGAGCGGGGAGAGAGAAGAGGTCTGCTGCACCATGTGGGTCGCTCCCTGGCCAGGGATTGAACTCAGGCCGTAGGGTGATGGCACTGAGACTAGGCCACCAAACCAGTCTTGCTCTCACAAGCCGGGCCAGGCTATCTCCCTGGAGAACCACTAGAGCACCCCCTTTTAGGAATGGGCTACTGAGGAAGAGGCAGAGCAAAGAACAAATGTCCAGGGAAGGAAGAACAAGAAGAGGTGCGGGTGGGTCCCCCAGGTGACGACACTGCAGCGTGTGGCTGTGCCAGTCCAGGCTATCTCCCTTCTTGCCTCCCTGGCCTGGAGAGAGCAGCACAGGTGTGGGTAGTTTGGGCAAAGGGAGCAGATTCTCATTGTCCATATCCAAGTGCCAGCAGTGGACATAGCAGAACCACCCCAGCCCTGTCCAAACTCAGTCTCTCCAAATTGGCCTGTGAGAGCCTGGAGTGCAGGGCCGGGGCTTGGCTTCCTGCACACAGGCTACCTGGCATACACCTGCCCGGCCTTCTCCTCTTCCATCCTCCCTCCTTGCCTGACCCCAGGGGGCAAAGAGAAAAAGGTGGGCCTGAGGCTACCAGAACCAGTTAACACTTCTTGTTAACTGGAATAAAAGTCTCAACCATATTAGACTAAGTTTATATTAGATAATCCAAATGAAGAATCCAACCTGGGAAGCAGTCCAGTGGATTTTTTTTTTTCACTCTGAAAACTGCTCTAACAAGCACAAGTTTGAATTTAACTTATAAAGGTAGGAATTGTGAATCATTAACATTAAAAATAGAATTATTCTTGACAGGGGCACTTCTGGTTCGAAGTCATTTTGACCTAAAGACAAGTACGTGTAGAGGAAGGTGATATTGGGATTCTGTCTCTTGGCCTCAAAAGAATGTGCCCTGGAGAGGCAAAGTCTGGGTACCCACTTCACATCTTCATCCCTCTCTGCACCATTAGTGGTCTTGAAAAGGCTGCCGATTTACACCCCCTTTCCAACACACACACAGGTTTGTCCTAGCTGTTCCCCAGACTTTAGGCCACGCGGAAGGCAGGTGCTTTGCTCTCCTATCTGCTAGAGCGGGGAGGGTCCTTCCCAGGACATTTTACAGAGTGTTCCCACTCCCTCCGTAAAGTTGGGCACCGTCTCCACCCTGCAGAGCGGACCTCATGAAGGGTCCTGGCAGGCGTGGCACTTGCCGGCCGGGGAGGGAGGCGGGCAGCCCTGGTAGGCGCCGAAAAGAAATGTCCTTCTCTTTTCCAGCTCCCGCTTTTCGGCCCAGCCCACCGAGGTTGCACTCCCCGAGTCTGAGCTAGCAGAGACAAAACCAGCCCAGCCCGGCTCCGTGTCTTTCCTTCCCCAAAAGACCCCAGATAAAAGGAGGGATTAAACCAGCCCTGACCGCGGGGAAGAAGCCTCTGGCGCTTTGGTGTTCCCCACGAAGGGCGATGGCCCGACTGGGCCCCTCTGGGAGCCGCATCCTGCCCGGGCCTCTGCAACCGCCCATTGCCAGGGCAACCTGTCGGCGCGCCGCAGGCCCGCGGCTCCGGCGCTCGGCAGCTGCGCCTCCGCCCCTCGGCCGCCTTCGGTGGCTGCGCCGCCAGCGGGAACCGAGCGCGCAGGGCCGCCCGCGCCACGCCCCCGTCCCCGGCCCCGCCGCCTCCGCCCGGGCCACCGCCGCCACCCCGGCGCGCCCCCCTCTCTGGCCGTCCGGTGGGGGCTGAGCGCGGCCAGACCGAGCCGCAGCGCGGCTTCCTGCGTCCAGGACGAGAGGTGAGTGCGCCTGGGCAGCTGAGGGTTTGGGCCAGGACAGGGATGGCAGGCAGGGCAGGGATGACAGCAGGCCGGAGAGAACCGACCTTTAGCAAGACGCGCTCCTGGGTATTTGGGGCGCAAAATTCAAAAGCCAATCTCTGGGCTAAAAGCGTTGGGGGGAGGGGAGGAAGAAGAGGAAGACACGGTCTGGGAGGCAGGTCTTGCCATCCCAGGGGTCTAAGTGGATCCCTTGCAGTGCCCAGAGACCCGCTAGCCTCAGGAGCATGGCCAGCAGGCCAGAGGACACTGCTCTGTCAGGAGTCCCTGGGGTGGGGGCAGGTCTCAAAAGTCAGGGTCCCCTGGAAAAATGTCCTGACCCTGCCTGACTATGGCTGAGGTCCAAGGAAGAGCAGTGGGGGAGGATCCCAGGACCTAATGCTAGGCTGCAGGCTTCTCTGGGCTCGGTGGCATCCAGTCAAATTTGGGGATACCTTCCTGCCCTCCCCTGGGGGCAGAGGGAGGGTAACTAATATCTCCTAAATACCTTGCTGGTGCCAAGTTCTTGCCACACACATTATTGATCCCCTCCATCCATTCATTTAGCAAAGGACCCTCTGTGAGCTTTGGCCAGAGGTAGAGGGAGCTGCTCACTGTCGACACAACTCGTTCTAGCCGGAGAGGCAGAATATAATTCAAGGAATAACTGGTGAGAGGTCTGCCTTGTTCTTCATCCTGCCCCCAAATAATCAGAACCTAAGGGGTCCCATGCCCCCAGCAGTATACCCATGGACTAAAGAGAAATCCTCACCCTACCCCCTCCATCAATATTCAAAGGGCCCCTTCTCTATCTATACATTCAGGTCACTGGGAGGGCTCCCAGGACACCTCCTAGTTCCCTGGCAGATTTCAGTTTAGAAATCTTCTTTTTCAGGAAGGCCTCCCTGACTGCCCTCCTGATCAGATGGTTTTGTACTTTGGGCTTCCACAGTATGACCCATCCCTGACCACCTTCCTCCAATCATATCAGAGTGCTGTGTTAATTCTAGTTTTCCCTTCTAAATCAGAGTTTCAAAAGCCTCAGTCATTCAAGTTCCATTTCTATTATATGTGTAATGTCTTTCTTTGACTATTTTACTATGGAAACTGGGTTATTGCAGAACCTCTACTCAGAAATGGAAACTTGGAACTTGTATATCTTGCCACCTCTGTTTTCAGATCCCTCTGTGTTCCTCAGTGGCTTCTCGGGCAGAATCTATCCCTATCCCATTTTTTATTTTTCTACTTTGAGTACTTGATATGCCAGCTTGAATTCTGGGGCCCCCAAATAGGGGGACAAAGAGGGTGTAGCACCCCACATTCTGAAGAGATCTCAAGGCCCCTCCTCTACTCCCTGGATGGGCGCCCTCAGTGTGTTCTGGGCAGGAGGACATGGGCATCACTGTCCCACTGTGCACTCTGCTGCCTTTGGGGTCCTCTCGCGGTTGATCATCTCTGTACTCTGGCCAGTTTGCAACATCCCTGATGCCCTCCATGTGGCTCCTTAGGGTCACAACACAAAAAGTTCCCCAGAGGTCCTGTGGGCCTCCTGCTGCCCAGATCCTGACATGGAAGCCACGGCCCCAGCACCAGCTCCTCTGTGCCCATGGGGCTCAGCTCCTGCCCTCCTGTGTCCACTTCATGTATCCTCTTCCCCATGTCCTCTACCACACCTCCTCATATCCTCTTCGCCCACACAAGCCTGCATGACAAATGGAGGGTGTGTGGCCACTTGCTGTCCACTGGCGGCCTCCTGCCTCTCTCCAGGTTTCTACTCCCCCTGCCCCCAAAGGCAGGCTGAGGACATCAGTACGCTCCTGCCTAAGCAGATCCACCCAGTAAGGGGCCCCCAGCTTCCCCCTTTGCAACAGCCCCACCCCCAGACTCTCAGTGCTCCCTTGCTCTCACCCCAAATCCCACCTCCTGCTCCCCAGTATTAGGTGCACATCAAGGTGGGGATTAGGATGTGGGTATCCTGGAGGGTCCGTCAGGGCTGTCACCAGGGACACTTAGTGCCTCTCTGTCCTCGGCTGAACCTCAGTGGGCAGCAACAGGGCAAGAGGGAGTCTCCCACTCACTGTGTGTCCTGTTACACTTGAATATGCTTATTTTGAAGGAAAACAGTATTCCTCTTCCCAAAATGGAAAGTCAGTACCCCCTACCATAAAAGGTAATTAAACAAATAAAAACAAGGAAAACCAAGCAGTGTTGTTAAATATTCATTAGCACCTGCTGCCTGCAGACCAAGCTCTCTAGGTTACAAAGGGAGATTAGCAAGAATCAGAGTGGTGTTCAAGACATACTAGTGCTCAACAGAAACTTTCATATAATAAAACAGAATGAGAAAGAAACCTGCTGAGCACAGAGCACCATACAGGGCCTGGGTGATTAAAAAACAAACAAACAAAACTACAACCCCACAACCTTCAGTTCCTCCTGTATCAACTATAGGGTCACTTCTTCCAGGAAGCCCATCCTGTGTGCCCCCTTAACCAGCTATCTTTTTGCTGTCATACTTGCGGTTCATTGTAATAGCATATTGGCTGCCACTCTACAGTCTAGCTTACTACCTTCACTACCCACACAACCCTCTGTGTGTGGGGCCTTTGTTATCCTCTTTACAAATGAGGGACTAAGCAGTTAAATAACTTGGTAAGTGGCAGAGCTGGGGTTTGTACCCAGGCAGTCTGGCTCCAGTCTGGCTTAGTCTGCAAGTCACATTATCCCCCTGGTTTATCACCCCCAAGATGCCAGCCAACAGCCTGGGAGTCAGCCAGGCAAGGTCTGAAGCCCAATACAGAGGGAGAATTTTCCCCGAGACTTCTAGGTGAGGCCCGGTGATAGTTACACATTCCTTACCATTCCTCTTCCATCTCATGACTTTCTCAACATCTTACCACTAGAGGCACCTAGGCCAGGGTGCTGTGGGGGGTTCCTATGGTATGTCAGGCAGAGATGCTGGGTGAGGTACCCTTCATTCATCTCTGTCCTCCCTCAGCATCTGAACACTGCAGGAACATGAGCTCCACAGGAGGCAAATCTTAGCTGGCAAATCAAAGCCAAATGCTGTCTCTCCCCAGGGGAACACATAAGCCTTATGTACATAGGCACCCTAACTAGGGTAGGTGTGGTTCTAAGAGTTTTATACTTACCAACTTGTTGAATGCTCATAACAGCCCTGTGAGGTATTAGTCCCAGTTTACAGATAAGGAAACCGAGGCACAGAGAATTCGTGTAACTTTCCGAGGCCACAGCCCATGAAAAGAGCCAGGATTTAACCCCTTGTACTTAAGCAGGAAGACCAAAATGGGGATTGGTCAAGACTGGCTGAACAGTGCCATTCTGACCCACCCAACTCCAGGCAACCACACCCCCTTTTTTGCCTGCTCAGCATGGCCTGCTCTCTTTGCATCTGCGAGGCTAGGTTTCTGGTTTCCTAGAGGGGACCTTTGTATTAGTTTCCTACTTCAATTTTTGTTATTAGCCTGTTTTTAAAGAAGAAAAACGGAGGCTGCGAAACTGGTTAAAGCTCTCACAACCAGAATGCAACTGATTTGGGATTTGAATCCACATGTTCTGATGCTAGCCCCCTCCCTGTGGCCTCAGCTTGAGCAAGCCCAGCCTGAAGGCCTCCTCCAGGAGCCTGCAGTCCAGCCAGGGATGGACATGGGTTCCCCAGCCCTGCAGATATGTGTGCTCATACTTCACCAGGGCTTGATTGACTCCACCAGCCTCACAGCTTCCTGCCTGTGGGTGTTCTCATTAGTCACCCCTGACAGCCCCTGGATTACTGAAAAGTTAGAAACAACTTTGCAGTGTTAATCAGGTCAGTCATCAGTTCAGGCCCAAGCCTGCTGGAGTGTGGTTGATGCCAGAAAAGGTAATTCTCAGAAAAACCAGTTTCCTGCTGCCTGCAACTGTCCTGGGAAGTGCTTAACTCTGCAATAGCCAGTATTTCTCAAAAGGAGAGTTGTCACCCCAATGAGTGGCTGGGAAGATCCCGGTGATGATGATGGGGATGGGGATCAGCAAGAGGGGGCCTGGGGTTGAGCAAGAACAGAGATGAGCTGGCGCTGGAGCTGAGGGAGGAAGTGGAGACTTGCTTTGTTGTTTAGGGGATAAAGAGATTTCCTGAGGCTGGTCAGCTACGCTAATTGGAGAAATGAACTGGAAAAACAGTAATTTTTTTTAAGCAGATAAGCTGTGCACAGTCTTAAATATGCACATTCTCCATTAGAGTGAGTTTGCTATGAAGATGCATCTGGAACATCCACGGCTGGATCTGCCAGGATATGGCAGGAAGCAGTGGGCTCACCAGGGAGGAGGGTTTTAAAGACTGGGTAGGTGTACGGGACCACGAGGGATGGCACAGTACCTGGCCTAGGTCTTGTTGGCATGAAAAGAGACCATCCGTAGCACTAAGGATAGAGCAAAGGGTCCAAAGAGACAAACCATGTAGAAGAGGGTGTGATTGTACAGCTACTGAACCCTAAAGTGTGCTGGGCATGGAGCTAACAGTTTACTTGATTTAATGCATGAAATCATCTTAGTCCCCTTTAGAAGTGTCCCCATTTCACACACAAGAAACTGGGCGCAGGGAGGTTAATGGACATGGCCAAGGTCACCCTACTAGTAGGTAGCAGAGCTGGGGTTCAAACCCATACACTCTGGCTTTTGAAGCCAAAACAACTTGCAGTTAAAACAACGGTGGTCTTTACAACTACTTTCAGTTTGTGCAGTTTTAAAAAGCATATGTGTGTTTTTATGGCCTGAATAGTTAATCCAGAAGATTTTGCAAGAAGGAGGAATTTCAAAACAAGGACCAGGGGAGGAGCTGCTTCTGTCTCTGAGAAGAACCTGTTGGGAGGCTGCTGGGCATGAGCCCCCAGGAAGAGCCAAATTCCCTGCCTCCCTGGCCAGGGTATCTCCTGCCCTCTTGTGCCCTGTCCATTTTCTTTCTGAGACTCACCTATAATAAGTCACAGAATCAGGCTATGAGCAACCCAGAGGACTTGGTGTAGGTGAGACATGACAGCTGTGTCTCTCACGATCTCCCCTCCTGGGCTCCCAGTTGCCTTCTGCCCTAAGGCCCACCTGTGCTGATGACCGACTCTCCAAGCTTCTGTGGACTTCCCTGTAGTCACCAGTCCCAGACACAATTCACAAATACACATATGGTGCCTGTGCGGGCACTGGTCCAGGAATGAGATCCCTGCGGGCAATGACCTACATCAAGCCAAGGACCCCAGCAGGCAGTGCAAAGAAAGCTGGGAATGGAGACCAGGGACCCCAGAGGGGGCTTGGCACAATTAACCTGGAACCACCAAAAGGCACCACAGGGCAGGCGAGTTTCTGGTTTTAAAACCAGGGCAAGAGTTCAGGAGATGGGGCCAAGACGTCTTTTGAATGGAGAGGAACTGGGGGTTAAGTCATGCAGAAATGAAAGTGCAGAAGGTGCCGAGAGAACACCTGTGAGTGGCTGGGAACAGGATGCAGCTGGTGGTGAGAACTCTGGTCTCACCTGCTGGGTTGAGTCTCAGGGCCGCGACTCACTATCTGTGTGACCTGGGACAAGGCACTAGACCTCTCTGTGCCTCTCTCCCCAGTGTACTAAATGCAGTAGTTATATCTACCTCACAGGGCAGTGAGGATCAAATGAGTTCATGTGGTTAAGAGCTTAGAACAATACTTGGCACAAGGTAAGTGCTCAGAAATTGGGAGCTGTGACTATTGTCATTGCTGATGTGTGTGAGCTTGGAGCAGAGGGCCCTAAGGCCTTCTAATTTCCAGCAAAACCAGGAGGAGGGCCTCTGTACTGTCCCTGGCCACCCTCAGGCTCTGCTGAGCACCCAGTAGGGATGCAGGAGGCTTGAAAAAGGTATGGCAGACTCCAGGCCAGGCCCCTGGCTGAGGTCTGTGAAGTGGAGAGAGGCCTGAAGCCACCACTCCTCTGCCTTGTCTGCCTGGTGGTAGCTGATTCAGGCGCAGGGGACATGGAGGTGAGTAAGACAGAAGGTGGCTGGTGGACTTTTCTCCAGTTTCTGGGGATTGTAGGGATTCTGGATGTGGCTGGAGAAAGACCCTTGTGCTTTTGCAGACAGACCCACCCTGAGCTAATGCTGGCAGCTCCAGAGCTTGCTCCCCTGCAAAACAGTAGGGGTGGGGGTGGGGGTGCCGGGAAGGTGCTGTACCTCCAGGACCTGCCAACCTCTCCCAGTTTAGCCTCTGTGGCTCATCCTGGCAGGCACCCAGCCTGCGACCTGTGGTCAGAGTGAAAGGCAGGCGCGGACCCGTAGGACTGGGTGTGCCTGTCGCGGCCAGTGGCCCTGAAGGTGAAAGCGCGAGGCGGGTTGGGGCACAACCTGGCTCTGGGTTTTGAGGAGGAGGAGCTGGCCAAGAATGGGGCCCGCTGGCATCACATGCCACCCCTGACCCCCACCGCTATCTCGCCGGGGTTTGAGCCGCCTCCTGAAGGAGTGCCCATCCAGCTTGCTGCGCGCCGCCGCAGGAGGGGGCACGGGTGCCACGCGGGGTGCCTGCGGCCGGCGGTACTAGTCCCCCTCCTGCCCTGGAGCCGGCCTCCTCCGCTCACAGTGGTCCGAGGTCGAGGTCGCTGGTGCGCCAGGCCCAGGAAGCCGCGTGCGGGGCGGAGCTGGGGCCTGAGCACTGGCAGCCAGCTCGGGTCTCTCCCCCAGCCTGCCCGGGCAGCCCCGCCTGCGCGTGTTGAGGGCGCACACGGTCCCGCGTCTGCGTTCGCTTGGCGGTGGCGGCCGCGTGCAGGGACCGTGGGCTGCGCGCGTGGCCTGCGCGCGTGGGACGGCAAGTGCCGGAGCGGCTGCTTGTGCGCGCTAGGGGCGGAGCGGCCAAGGCGGGGAGCAGCCGTGTGCGCGCCGCGGCAGAAGCGGGCGCCCCGGGAGCTGCACCCGGCGCGCCTAAGGTCCGAGGCCAGCAGACCTGATCTTGAGGCGCCCGCCCGGGTGTCTGGTCCCAGAGCGCTGCGCTTCCCGCCCCGCTCCCGGGTCGGGTGTCTCCGCCTGCGGTGGCCGCCTAGTTTAGCAGCCACCCCCTCGGCTGGTTCCACGGTCACTTGGTAATTATTCCATCCCCCCAAGAAAGGAGCGCGGTGGCACAGGTGACGCAAAGAATGCGCGTGGGCCAGGGTTTCCTTTCTCCCCCCAAGTCTGTGAGGTCCCTCTCATGCGAATGGCAGCTGGTCGCGCCCTGGGCAGGACTACCAGGACCCCAACAAGCCCCTCCACCCCCCAGGGGTAGGGGAAAGCTGGCCCGTAATTGACCCCTGGAGCGCCAGAGGTTGGGGGGGGCAGGAATCCTGCCTGCGGGTGAGGGTGGGGGGCTGGCAATCCCTGCAACTGCAGGACGTGACAGCAGCAGCAAAAGGGCGACAGAAGGCTCTTTGGGATTTAGCGGATGGGCAGAGAAAGGGATTTGGGGAGGATCCCTGCTATGCGGGGAACTCTCTAAAACAGATAAATATATTCCCGAAGTCACCCCACAGAGGTGACTGTCCTCGCTGCCCATAAAGGGCAGCGAGGACAGAAGGGATGTGAGCTTAGCTTCAAACTATACAAATCTGAGATGTGATCTTATGCTTGGTTCACACACCTCCAATTCCCCTCTCCATCCACTCCAAGCTGGGCTGCAAAGACGAATGTATTGGGGGTGCGGTGGGGTGTTTGTTTTCATTTTCTCAATCTCTAAGAAATTGGAACGTTAGGCCGGAAAAGCATGTGTTCACATAAGGCCACCTGAAATGGGCAGGAGAGTGGACCCTACTTCTAGGAGGTGGTGGTGAATCATAGAGTTCCAGGTCTTGCCTGAAAGCCTTGCCATGCCCCCTGCATGTTTGCTCTGAGGGTGCTCCTTACTACCATCTTGTTGCCCTTCTGGGGACAAGGAAGCCGCAGGGAGCGTGGACTCAACTGATGTAAACTGTAGGACTGTGTCCAGCCCTCCCAGCTGGCTGGTCTCAAAATACGACAGCTTCCTTCTCTGAGCCTTAGTAATTTCAGGAAGTGGAGACTGGAATTCCCACCTCACAAATTGTTTGAAAAAATGAAAATTGAGTAACCCGAGGAATGAATCCAATACATGGGAAGCTTTTCTTTTGGTGATTCTGGAGAAAATGAATATGTGTGTCCTAGGTATCTATGGCTGCGTAACAAGTCACGTCAAGAGAGAGTGCTCACCTGATTGCTCACACACCTTCGATGTGGGCAGGGCTTGGTGGGGATGGCTGATCTCCCCTCCCGTAGCCTCAGTTGGGATGTCCCAGTTGGGCTGAAGGATCTTCCAAGGTCACACACTCGTGGCTGCTGCTGACCCTGGCTGTCAGCTGGGGCTCTGCTGGTGCTGTTGGCGCGTCTTGGTTCCTCTCAACGTGGCTCTTCTCCAAGGTGACCTCGCAGGTGGCATCCACCCATCTCTTAGATCTGGGCTTAAACTGGCACAGTGTGGTTTCCACTTTATTCTGGTGGCCAGGTAATTACAGAGCCCACCTAGGATCAAGGGAAGGGACTCAGATCTCACCTCCCAGTGAGAAGAGTAGCAAACATTTTTCAGCCATCTTGAATTTACCAAACCTTGGGAGACTTCTGCGTTGCTGCCTCTCATCCCCAGGCCATGGTGACAAGTGAATTCTTCCTTGCAAAGGATGCCAGGTTTCCTGTCAAAGACTACCAGAGACACCAGTGTCCATGGCCAGGGTCATCTCACGGAGTCTGTTTGGGTCAGGACCTGTTTCTCTGGGCCTGAGTCAGAGCTGAGGAAGCAGGCATCCCCCATGGTGGTGTCTAGCCTGTTTCCCTGACACCCCGGTGGCCTCTGTTCCTATGTCTGTTGGCCCCAGGCCTTTAAAACAAGAGGGAGAGGCCAGGGAGAGAGCAATTCAGATTCAGAAAACTGGATTTTAGCGGGTAGCCTGGGCTGACTGTGTGAGCTTGTCTGTGGCTCTCAATTCCCTGGAGAAGTTGGTTTTGTTTTCAAGAGAGCTGATTTCCTGGGCATTTGGAATGACCATCGTGGTGGGACTTTAATAGGTTATATTAGGTTATTTGTTGTGGGATGGAGCACTCTGGACTGGAGGCAGGAGCCAGTGGGGTCAGGGCGCCTGGGGTTTCCATGATAATCTTCCAGCCTGTGGCTAGTGCTTAGGGCAGGATAACCCCGTAGTTCATTCACTTTCTCAGACTCAGACTCTCCAAAGACAGACCAGAATGTTCCTTTCAGCAGTAAACTGAAATACATTTTCACACGTGGTTACTCACACCACCCTCAAAAACAAAACAAACCCTCTTCCTGCCGCCTCAGGCCATATCCCGACTGTCTCCAGCGCCTTGCTTCCTTGTTAGCCTGGCCTTCCAGGCTGGCTGCATAAAGCAATGGAGTTGAGATTTATTTATTCATTCAAATGTTCAGTGTGTTTTTCTTGCACCTATATTTTGGGGCAAACGACTGTTCTCTCTGGCAGAGAGAAAAACAGGCCCAGCTCCTTCTTGCCTGTGGTGCTGACTGGCCAGTAAGAGGGGCGGTGGGCATTGACAAATAATCATATGAATTCCCACACACTTGGTAATTATTAAACTACAAATAATTCAGACCTTGACTCGAACCCCAAAGCTGCCATTTACCAGTCAGCTTCTTGGTGGTAAAGCTGGGATAATAACATGCACCTTGTAGGTTAGCCGAGAAGCCTAAGTGAAGGTGCCTCGAGGAATGCAGGGTGGAGCCCAAAGCACCCACCCGGGGGCCATGCTTCTGTCCAGCACCTGTTTGTTGTTAAAAACCCGCCAGTCACCTTCTCTCTGCAGGAGGAAACTGGTGGCCACTCCCTGGCAGCCAGGTCTCACCTTTCATTAGGCAGGGATAGTAAGAACTCATGGAAGGGCCCCGTTACCACTGTGGGAATGGGCTGGAGAGAGACTTGTTCACCCTGTGGCATCAGGGAGGGCCATGTGGAAGCATTTGAGATGTGTTCTCAAACTTTGGAGAATAGCAGAAAAACTGCAGGGAATTGCTCAAAATTCAGCCTCATGACCTTAGCCCTATACGATTCTGATTCATTGAGTCCAGGCGGGGCCTGGGCACCTGCATTGACACACACCAGGGATATCTCTCAGCTCACCTAAGAAGCTTTGAAGAATTGGGTGGGGTAGATGTTAAGGCTGGGGAGGAGAGTGTGGAGATGACGGATGAGGGAGATCTGGGGGGTAGGAACAGAGGCTGCAAGTAGGTAGGCAGGGCTGAAGGGGCCTCTTCTCTCCCTCACACATCAGCGCACCCTCCACTTGCTGGGTCTCACCCAAAGCCCATCTCACCCTGAGGCTCTGGCAGACTCACCCTCCCTATACACCCCTGCTTGCTCTGTCCCCCAAGGCTTCAATGTCATGGCTCTCTCTTCTCTTTCCTGTTAACTTTGTCCTAGAGTGTGGGAGGGTAGCTCTGTCTAGATATTTTCTTCCTTCACTTTCCTCTCCCTTCTCTTCTGCCCCCCCCTCACTTCTGTCTCTCACTTTCAGTTATGAAGAATTTATTGCACTTGAGCAGCCTTGTACTAACCACCTTGGGGTGACCATAGAGGAAGGCGGCCTTGCACCAGGCTGGGGAGCTGGCTGGATAGCAGAAGCTCAGCCGTACCTTAGACCCACTGGGCCAGAATCTGCCCAGGGACTCCACCCACCACTTCCAGCTTTGGAGATGGAGAAGGGGCCCCAAGCCAAGGAAGGCCAGAAACTGGAAAAGGCAAGGAAATGGATTTCCCTTTAAGCCCTTGAGAAGGAAGCAGTCCTGTCAACATTTTTTGGTTAGAGCCTAGCAAGAGCCACCTCAGACTCTGACCACCAGACCGCAAGGTAAGATGTCTGTGTTGTCTCAAGCCACTCAGTCTGGTCATTGTCTCAGCAGCCACAGGAAACCCATGGTGGTCAGGAACCTTGTTTTTGGCTTCAGCTAGACAGGGTTCATGTCGAACCTGCTTCCTACCTGTGTGGCTCTGGGCTAGTTGCTGGGCTCTCTGAGTCTTGGTTGCCTATTCTCAGGGCTGATGTGAGGTTAAAACAGAAGCGTTTGTGCTCAGCAGGGCACCTGGTACTAATAACTAGACTGTGCTCTTGATCCGATGTTGCGCTACCTGGTCTCTCACCCCAGCAGGCCTGGGACCGCAGGCACAACACTGCTCCTCCTCTCGTTGTGAAGCCCTGGTTCAGTCACACCTGGCCACTTCTGAGCCTGCAGCAATGCAGGTGCCGCTGATATAGTGTGTGCTAAAGTGCAAGGCAGCAGCTGCCTGTGGAGGTCAAGGTCGCCTTCAAGGCGCAAATGGGTCCCGGAGTCCTGGAGTCAGGCAGCAGGTGACTGATGACAGACACTTCTTGTACTTGTCAGAGCCCTTGGGAGGCTCCAAGACCTTTACCCCAGCCAGCCGCATCTGGGTGGAGTAACTGTGGGGAATAACAAAAGTCTTCCTGAGTTGGCCTGCCCGTCCGTCACCCCATCTAGGATGGATCGGATGGGGAGGCCACCACCACCATCCTCAGCATCGCTGCATCCTTACAAACACTTCCTGAGAACTAGCTAGGCCTGGACCTCACAAAGACCGCTGGTTGCCCACTATGCAATTTCTCAAGGTCACAGAACCAGGCTCTGGCACCTCAGGAAATTTACCTCCAAAGTCGCCTCTGTTCTTAACCCCCATCCTGTGACCATGAGGTTGGTGCCATGTGTTGGAGGCCTTGCCAGGTGCTGCTCACCCAGGGCAGACCCAGAGCCCTCCCTGCAGTGACTCCGAGGCTGCCTGGCCCCCTGGGAACTAGTGGGGACCCCAAGGTCTTGTGGCTATGGACTCTACTTCCCTCAAAAAAGGCCCAGGAAAGGCCCCAGCGCTCAGGGCCCAGGTTTCTGGAGCAGATGTTTATGCTGGGAGCAGATAGGGATGTCCCAGGCTCAACCCACACTGTTGGGGTGCCATCCCCTGGAGGGGGGTCATCTGCCTTCACGAATGCTATCACGGGGCCTGAGAGAGCAAGAAGTGGGTTCAGGTGACAGGCCTGGCCAGATATAAGTCCTTATGTCTTTCCAGGCCAGAGGGAGCTCCAGAGGTGGGCTCTGGTCAATCCTGGGAGGTCAACCCACCCCCAGGGCTTGGGCCTCTTCACCCCACAGTCAGTTCCCCGCACTGCTCAGCAGTAATTCCAAGAGTCCACCACTCTGGGGCTAGGTTTGTAGACAGACACTTGCATGGGGTGGGGGGGTGACAGGCCGGAGCCTTCTCTTGGGGTGCTGTTTTTATGAAAAAAACCTTTTAATTAGTTGAGGGGGAGTTTTGGGGGAGTCAAAGTGTTGGGGCCTCAAGTACCCAGAAATCACAGCCTGATAACTGGTATCATCTGCATGTTTTCAGTTAAAGATGAAAGCCTGGCATCCAAGCAAAATAGCTTGGGCTCTTTTTTCTCCTCTGAGTGGGCATTTCATGGAGACCCTGGGCTCAGCTGATTCTAGTAAAACTGAAGTCTGCTTCATCCTCCTGTCTGCAGCCCTAGAAGCCCTGTAGGGAGGTAAGGTGCATGCAGACTGCTGGGTGAGCAGCCTGCAGACAGTTTGTGAGTCCTGGAGGGTGGGGGATGCAGTGCCACCAGTGGTTCCTGCAGGTGTAGACAGTGGTGGTTTAGACTGCCTAGGGTTGGGGGTGGGGTGTGTGTGTGTGTGTGTGTCTTTCTCTCTCTCTCTCTCTCTCTCTCTCTCTCTCTGGTCTGTAGAGAGAATCAGAGAGGCTCCCTTTGGCTGTTGCGTCCAGGGGGTAAGCAGGCACTTACCTCTAACCTGCTCTTCCAACCCAGCAAACAGCAGGCAGGGCCAGCCTCCTGGCTCAGAAACAGCATCCGTGCTTGCATGTCCACTGCTGTTCTCGGGTGAGATGCAGCTCTTTGTGCAACTGAGATGCTGAACAGGGCCTGCTTGGGGGGCTTTTCACTTGGGACCCCTAGCAATACTACACCTGCACATCCACAGAAACCCTGGTAGGTGGCTGTGGGCTTCCTGGCCCTGGCCCTACCAGCAGCTTCCATGGAGACCCCCTCAAAGGAGGAGGTGAAGCCAAAGTAATACAGCACCTGGAACTGGCTGCAGTTATCGAGTCACACACGGCTGAATCATGTAGTTGTGAGGCCTTGGTTGCCAGTCTCTGCTCCTTGAGGCCTGAGTTTCCCTACTTGGAAAATGGGGAGTCTGGACTGGGCACCACCCACCAGGGTCCCTTTGACCCTGCTGCACTGAGGTTGATGAGCCAGTGCTCCTGAGAACCAGAAGACCTGGTGGGGCCAGATCCCCCTGTTGCCCCCTCCTCCCCCTACCCCTCCCAGCTGTGACACTCAGCTTAACAGATGCTTGCCCCCCTGGCCCAGAGCCAGCTTACTCCAGGTCCTTGCTTACTCTGCTGGGCTGCAGAACAGGATCCACCTCTCTGAGCCGCTCCCTGCCTGCCTGTGCAATCTCCAGAGAGCTTTTAAAAACAGTAGTGCTGGAAAAAACAAAACAAAACAAAACAAACACAACAGTAAGGGCACCTCACTTCCAGAGCGTATGATTTAATTAGTCTGGGGTGGGACCTGGGCACTGGCATTATTTTGAGAATCTCCTCAGATATTTTCAAAGGTTTGGAGGGTTGGAATCCCCTGACCTAAAATTTGGTCACTAAGTGACTGCAGTGTGTCAACTTGACGTGTGAGAAACCCTCTGCTTCCCCTGCTCTGGCCTGTGTCTGGAGTATCTTCTAGTTACCTGAGCAGAGACCTGTGGGGCTGAAGTGAGGACCCCTGGAGCAAGGGCTCAGCCACCTGTAGGTCCCCTCCTGGTGTCCTGTAGGTGCTCAAAGGTGGTTTGATGGGCAGAATTAGCACACTCCTGCCACCCCTCACCCCCACGCCCAGTCCCGGAGATTCCCTACCCCTAATTCAGACTTGAACATCCTGGCCAGAGGGGCTCCCTTTCTGGGGTGTGCGGAAAGCAGCGGGCTCGGAGGGGGCAGTTCCACACCCTCAGCTGTGGCTGCCCAGTGTCCTGGCACCCGCCCAGCCTGACACAGATGGGAGCTCACATGATTCTGCCTCAGCCCGTGAATGGGCAGCTTCCAGCTGGGATTTTTTAGACTGAGCTGGGAGGCTGTGTCTGCCGGAAATTGCCAGAGGGGGAGCAAGGTCCTGGCTGCTGGAGCAACAGCGTGGGGGGTCCCCTGGGCAGGGCAAGGTGGATCCAGTCTCCTCTTCCCAGGACTCTGCAGAGCCACTGGAGGAAGCCGGGTTATTTGAGGCTTGAGGGCAGAGCTCAGCTCGGCAGGCAGTCAGAAAGGACAGAATTCGGACGCCCTTTGCTGCCACTCACTGCTAGCTCCTCACCTGGCGTCAAGACGACCACTTTCCTGGGGTCAGTCCAGCTGTTTGCAAACTGGAGATCGTGACCCATTAGTGGATGAGGAAACCAATTTAGTAGCTCATGACCTGCATATAGAAAACCAGAAATGATCAGGATGCAGCACCAGTTGGGTAAGCATTGCTTTGGGGAAGTTTGATTCTCGCCCTGAATGCATGCAGGTGTGTGTATAATGTTTATGTGTGCTGGGTTACAAGGTCAAGTGTGATCTGTCCTCAGAGGTGCTTAAAGGCAGCAAGTTGATGCCTGGACACGTGGGTTCTGGCTTCAGATCCAGACCTGCTGGATAAGCCTGAGCTGCTGGGTTAGCTTCCCAGGGATGCAGGTTCTTGAGATGGGTTAGCAGTGCCAGCCCCACCGGATGCAGGAGACTTTGAGCCCAAATGGGATTGAATCTTGAAATACTTATGAGGGCTTCAGAGATGAGATGCTGTCCCCTTGGTGTTGCTGGAGTGAAGCTATTTAGGAAAGAGGGGGCTGAAGAAGAATACAACCTCCCTCCCCAGAGGCAACTATCAACAGCGTCTGAAATGAGTGCTTTGAGGAACTGAAACATGGAGATTTGACCAGTTAAAGGGAAGGGAAGCTGGACTGGCAGGAAACTCCCAGCTCTGTGGGCTTGGGGCTCCCCAGCTGAGTCGCCTGGTGTTGGCGCGATGAGTAATTGTGAGTGTGCTGTGTGCACCACAGGGGATAGAGGGTTGATGGATTAGATCACTGTTCATGCACCGGCTGGCATCCAGCTTCAGGCACCTCCTGCTGTTTCCTTGGGCCGGTGGCAGGAGGCTTTTGGTGGGCATCAAGCCGCCATCTCTCTTGACGTTCCATTTCTCATTAAAGTCTGCAGAGACCTCTACACTAATGAGCACATGTCTAAAGACTTGCTTTTAGGTGTTGGGATGCTGATGTGTACTTCTCTCAGTTTCTTAGTTGGATGATAAAGGAGCCCCTTGTCCAGATTCTTGGCCCCAATCTCCTCCACTTCCACTTTGGGGAGTCACAGAGTGGGTGCAAGTAGGTTTTCCTCAGTGTGTGTTGAGGCTTGGACACCCTCCAGGTGTAGGACTAAGCCTGGTGACCCCTGCGGTGGCATCTGTGAGGATTGGAACCTGGAGGCCTGGAGGTGCAGGGTGGAGCCTCAGTGACGGTTGTGATAAACTGAAAGATTATCAAGGAAAGCATGGGCTGGCTGAGTCAAAACCTGGTCTGCCACATCCTAACTGTGGACTTGAGTGGGTTGGTGAATATTTCCCAGCCTTGGTGTTTTCATCTGTAAAATGGGCTCTGGTGTGAGTGATGGCGAGGGGGAGAATGTTTGAAAATGTACCTGGTGTGTGGAGGGCTGTCAGCAGTGTAGTTTGCTCTTCCACCCCAACTCCTTTTTCCACTGACAGAACACTTGCATCTGCTGTGTCCTTTCATTTTTGAAAGATGGAGACTGAATTGTGTATATGGAGACTAAATAGAGAAAGACACTCCAGACAAGATGTCTTCAGGGAGGGGTAAAGGGAAGTCTGGCTGTGATAAGGCTTGGGTAAAGAAACAGGAACCTTTGACCAACTCAGGCAGCTTGAACAGAGACCAGGAGATATATCCTCCTTTTATAATTTCTATTAATGGTATCTCCACTGTCCCAGCATCCAGTCTCAAAACTCCCCACCCATGTAAACTACCCACTTTTCATCCATCAATAGACCCACTAACCCATGCATCTGCTTCTCCCCATCCAGCCATTTATACAGTCACCCATCCATCACCCATCCACCCATCCGTCGCACATCCACCCATTCAGCCACCTATTTACCCACCCACTCACTCACCCATCTGTCTATCTACCCACTCATCCCTCCATTTATTCATCCACTTACCTACCCACCTACCCATTCACCCATCTACCTACCCATCCACTCAACTGCCCATCCATCCAATCATCCACCTACCCACCCAGCCAGCTATCTCACAAATAATTTTTTTAAGATTTATTTATTTATGCATACAAGAGCTGGGGTACAGGCCAGAGATGCAGTGGGTGAGGGGATTCACCAGAGACAGACTGGGGAGCAGAACAGGCAGATTGACTGAAATACACTGCTGAGGGGAGCAGCGGGCAAGACAGGAGAGGTCTGCTGCGCCATGTGGGTAGCTCCCTGGCCGGCTGGGTTTTGAACTTGTGATGCAGAGGCTGTGGATTGCTTCATAGTGCATTGCTTAACTCCTTGCACCACCAGGGAGGCCCTCTCACAAATAATTTTGACAGCTTACAAGGACTAAGTACCGAGGAACTTCTCAGATTTGTTCCTGACTGTTCCATACCTGCCCCTAATTAGTTGTTAGTTTCCACAGCTTCTTGTAGTTTCTTCTTTGGCCATGCCTTCCTCATACTTAGATTCTTGTCATGCCAAGCTACTTTCAGTTCCCCAAAGGTGCCATTCCCTCTCCACATTAGGTCTATTGCACACATTGTTTCTACAGGCAGAAATGCCCCTCCACTCAGGCAGCCCTCACCTCTTCTCCTGGCTGTAGCATAATTTGCTGCATAGGAGAGTGTTTCTGACAGGATTGGGTCACCCCATGATCTCCTGTGACCTCCTGGCTTCCCTTTTCTCCCTCTCCTACAAGACAAAAGCACTTGAGTTACTAGGGACCAGGGTCTACCGCAGTGCCTTCTCCATCATAGGTATTCAGTAAGACTTGTCATATGAATAGGTGAGTGGGTGGGTGGGTGGGTGGAGAGATAGGTGGGTGCATGTATAGACGGATGGATGATTGACAAGCCATGGAAGGATTTGAAGCTGAGTGATTTGGTTAGATTTTGAGGAGTGCGCTTTCTGCGGAGACTGAGTAAAGGAGAAACTCCTGACAAGATGTAGTTGGGGTGCCTGTCTTCGGGGGAGGGGCATGAAAAAGCAGATGGCTAGAAGATGGCTTTGGGGTGATAAGGTAAAAAGAGGAAATTCTCTGGAGGCTGTTGTGCTGATTATGGGGAGAATGACCAAGCAAGTGAGAGCTGGAGAAGAGGTGATGGAGCAGAGCTACCGAGCAGCGAAACACAGAATGGGTAGCTAAGTGGGTGCTGTGGATGAAGGTGAGGGAGGAAGCTGAAGGCCGGCCTTCCCATGAATGACTGGGCAGCTGCCCCTTCCAAGGGCAGATGAGTGGGGAAAATGGTGGCGGTGGGGTGGGGCTCTCTGAGCTGGTCTGTGAGGCGACAGGAAGCAGGTTATGCCAACTGTTGGGGCAAACCAGGCTCAGGGCAGGCAGGTTCATGGTTGATTTGGGCAAATGGATAAAGAAATCTTGGAGCCTTAGGTAACGTGATGTACCTTCAATGCTGAAGCAGGGAACCAGACACAAAAGCAGACCAGCAGGCCGGGGGCAGGGAGGCAGCCGAGCCTCCCAGGACCCCCACCTCCCATATCTGAGATTTCTCAGCCTGGGAGTCTGCACTTATGCTTCTCGCCCTCCCACAACAACACATCACCATGTGTGGGTAATGAAACCTGGGAGGGCAGCAAGGCTGCAGGTGGTGGCTGTAGAGGCTGGTGGTGGGAGGCGAAAAAGAGTAACTTCATTTCCCCTACACCAACCTTCTGCTCTGCCAGGGGGACAAGGGGGGACAGAGTGCAGGTGAGCTTGAAACCATGGAGCAGAGGATGTCCCGAAGTGTGTGGATTGAAAAGAGCAAACCAATGTTCGAAGGGAGTGGAGGCTTGCCCGTGGCACCTCCACACACTGCTTCCATGGTGGTATTTTGTACACAGGCTGTTCCAGCCTTCCCAAGTTGGAGGCCCCGCAAGGCTGGGAGCCATTGTTTCTCTGTCTGGAAGTGCTCCCTGTCCAGTCTGCTGCCACGAATGTTGTAGACACTCCACAAAAACTTGTTGAATGAAATCCAGAGGCTGAGGAAGCCCCTCTATCTTTCTGGGCCTTAGTTCTCCGTCTCTAAAATGGGGAGAATAACAGGGTTTAGGGTAAGTGTAAAGGTCAGGAATACCACAGTGCAGGTTTTCTGATCCCATGCAGACCGGGTGAAGGAGGAGTCAGAGTTCTCAGTGGTTTTACAGGTTTTTTTGGGGTTCACCAAGCATATGGCAGGCAGGGGTGCTGGGGGGCCGGGAGGCTGGCAGTCCTCCCAGCCCCCAGCAAATCCTCACTATCCGGGCTCTCCGGCCTTCTCTCGGCTTCTCTTTCGGCTTCTGCTGCTTGCTGGCGTCCCCATGACGCCGCCCTTAAAAGTCCATTCTTAGCCCAGGTGAATCCCATCTACCTAGGCCCACACCCTAATTCCAGGTGCCCGCCATCAGGCATGCATTCAGGACAAGGATCCATCATCTATCCTGATGGCGGGAGGGCAGTAAGTACCTTACTGTACTTACCCTACAGTAAGGTAAAAAGTATCAGGCTTTTCTGCCCTCTCGCCATTAGGATAGATGACGGAACCCTGCGGTCCTGAATGCACGCCTGACGGCAGGCACCTGGAGTAGGGTGTGGGCATATGTAGATGGATTCACCTGGGCTAAGACTGGGTTTATAAGGGCGGTGTCATGGGGGTGCCAGCAGAAGAAACAGAGAAGCAGAATGAATGGAAGAGCAGATACCACCAAAGATCACTGGAGAGCCCAGATAGAGTGAAGGCTTGTGGGGGCTGGAAGGCCTGCCAGCCTCCCGGTTCCCCCAGCACCCCTGCCTGCTGTGTACCTGGTAAATTCCAATAAAAGCCTGAAAACCCACCAAAGTCTCCAGGACTCACTCCTTCTTTACCCTGTCTACTGGATCAGAAAACCTGCCCTGTGTCCTTCCTGCCCCCACACAGGGCTGTGTTGAAGATGGGACAAGAAGGCAGATGTGAGAAGCTCTGTAAATTGTGAAATACTTGGTAAGTCCAAAGTGGAAGACCTCTGAGGATGCCGTCAATGTTTCTTGAGCGCCTGGATGAGGTGGCTGTTCTCCTGGGGGCTATGGCCTGGTTCTGCTGGGTCTGAGGTGCTCCTCCCAGCCAAGTATGCTCCCCGGCCTGGGAATGCATGCAGGACACTTGATCAGGAACCAAACCCCAAATTGTAGACCTTTGAGTGCCTTGTCACTCAACATGTGGTCTATGGGCCACCAGGAACCAGGAGCTTGCTGGAAATGCAGAAAACAAGCCCACCTCAGCCCTCCTGAGTCAGAAACTGCAGAGTAGGCTCGACTCTCCAAGTGATTCAGATGTACCTAAGCTGGAAGACTGTTGCCCCAAAATACCAAGGCTTTCTTTTTACTTCTGAGCAGAGAAGGTGCTTTCATCTTAATGTAAACAAACATTTCTTCTTGGCCCTGCAGGCTGGAATAGTTCTGACTCTGGTTGCCAGAATTGGCTTACGGTTACTACTAAACCATAGGCTTTAGGCTTGGTGACTCTCAGTGAGGTCCTAAGACCTGACAGGTTATGTTTGTACTGTGCCTTCATTTTTCCTGTTTTGTTGGCACCTGTGCTTATGAATGAATTTTATCCTACCGTGGATGGATTTTTATCTGGACTGTGCGGACCTGAGATAAATTCAGGGGCAGTCCCAGGCAGGTGTCCCTGAGGGCTGCTGCCAACTTGTCCCTATGTAGGGTAAACCCTTGGGCCCCATAAGTGTGGGTTGGGGTTCAGGACAGGGCAGTTGGCAAGAGAAGGGTAAGCAGGACCAAATTCTGATTCTGTGGGTTACGGGCAGAGTTTAGGGTCACAGCCCTCCTTCCCCTGTTCCCCTTTTTTCATCATCAAAACATGTATGCAAGAACAAAAACACAAAATGCAAAAAACCAAAAAGAAATGCCCCGTGCTTTGTTGGTGGATATGTGAAATGGTGCAGCTGCTGCAGAAAATGGAATTGTGGTTCCTTAAAAAATCAAAAATAGAATTAGCTTAGTGTCCACCTCTGCGTACATGTGAGTGTCTTTAGTGCCAAGGAATCAAAAGTCCCAATTCAAACAGATATTTACACACCCATGTTCATTGTCAAAAGGTGGAGACAACCCAGATGTACTTGCACAAATGAACAGAAAAGCAAGCTGTGGGCTGTGTCCTTACAATGGAATATTACTTAGCCTTAAAAAGGAATACCTGCTACAACGTGGATGAATCTTGGGGACATTTTCCTAAATGAAATAAGCCAGTGACAAAAAGATAAATACTGTATGATTCCACACACACGGAAACCTTGGAACAAATTCTTAGAGACAGAAAATGGAATGGTGGGGGCTGGGGCTGGGGGGCAGAGAAGATATGGAGTTAGTGTTAAGTGGGGGCCGGTTTTTGCAGTCAAATGCTCTACCACTGAGCTATACCCCCCCGGGGGCCGGTTTTTGGCTGAGAAAATGGGAAAGTCCTGCAGGTGGACGGTGATGACAGTGGCAGAAAAATGTGTCTTCAGTGCCATTGAACAGTGCATGCAAAATGGACTGAATTTAACCACAGTTAAAAGCAATAAGAAGAAGTACCCCCTCTGTCACTGAAATTCCAGGCCCAGGGCCTGGAGAGAATGAGGAGGTGAGCCTGGCTGGGCTCCTGTCTTCCAAGACCATTGAGAGTGCATCTCAGGTGGGCACTGGATGTGGCAGGGGGGATGGATTCAAATGCCACTGCTTCCTTCCTCAGGTGACTGGGCCAGTCACTTCCCCTTTCGCAAACAGGAAGGTGGCATTCACTCATTTATTCTAGAAGTCTTCCTGGGTAGGCATCTGTTTAAGGTGCACCAGGCCTCTGCCCTCTTGGAATTGGCATTCTCATGGAGGAGGCAGATCATCAACAGGCAGACAAATAGAAAAACAAGAAAAATTTCGGATGCTGATGGGGGCTCTGTGGACTAATCAGATGATGATGTCATGGTGATGGGGGAGGGGCTGCTGTAATGGGGTGGTCTCCTGGGGAGGTGGCATTAAGTTGAGATGTAGCAGAAAAGGACTGGCTCTGGGGTGGTGGGATGGAGGGCTGGAGGCAGCACCCTGGGGGAGGCAGCAGCAAAGGCCAAGGCGGGAGGGAGACCATTTTCGGAGGCCCAGACAGCTGGCCCCATGGCTGGGGTGTGGTGAGGTAGGCAAGGGGGGCAGAGCTGGGGCCAGGCAAGGTTGGGCCTTGTAGGTTCTGTGAGGAATTGGGGTCTTATTGTAAGTCTAATAAAATATGTCAGTGGGTTTAAAGCAAGAGACAGGAGACTATGCATTTTAGGAAGATCGCTGTGGCTGCAATTGGAATAGGAGAGCAGGGCTGGAGGGGGTGAGGGGGGGCAGGTATATTGGCTACAGGGGGTCCAGGTGAGGGGGCTGGCTTTGGACAAGATCCATCACTCACCCGTTCTAGAGGCACTCAGGAGAGCTATGGGCCTCCTTTTCCAGGAAAACTGCACATACTTATTTACAAGATTGAGTGTATGATTTCAGGGGACCCCTCAGACTTATTCCAGGACCAGAACGTCTGGGCTGGGTGTGTCCGAGTCCTTTCCCAGCACACGGCACCAGCTTCTAGGCTGAGCTCTGGTTCTAGTCACAAGGCCAGGCAGCAGCCACAACAGAACCAGCGGGAGTGCAGGCTCCCGTCAGTAGGTGATGAGACATGGGGTTGGTATTGGGCCCTGAGGGGTTTTCTTCTGGTCAGCGAGCCCCAGTGTGACTGGTAAAGGCAGAGGTGATACCGCAGAACAGTGTCATTCAGGCCCCACGGCTTTGGAACTTGCAACCACTTAGCTCATCCATCTCAAGGAGAGAAAACTGGCTCTTGGGTGGGGTGAAAAATCTTGACATTATAGTACTTTGTCGCCTTCTAAAGGGCCACAATGCATAAAAGGATGTGTGGTGTCACTGGGGTATTAAAATTTCACGGGGATGGGTGTGGTTAGGAAAAAAATAGAATGGCTCCTTGGGAAGATGATATGGGAAAAAAAAAGGTTAAAATGTTCTGATATAGAGCCCATGAGTCTCCAAATCTGAGCAGGTAGAGCTAAGCCAACAGAGCATCTCAGGCCTCTCATTTGATATATTAATTTATAAACTAGGCTTACGACAAAGCATTTAACTCTTTTTCAAAAGTCACTAGAAGCTTCTTGTTACGTTCTCACGAATGCAAGGAAGGTTACCACTTTTTCCTCTGCCCCTTTGTCTCTGGAAAAACAACTCCTTTCACTTTGACATCCTTTATGCCTATTTTACAAATGACAAGAAGGCTCAGAAGTGGTGGATGACCCGACAGCTTGTAAGCGGCTAGCCCTGGCCTGGTGTTCACATCTGTGGGTTCCTGGCCCTGTGCTGTTCCCCCCAAGACCCCAAAGAGGAGAGGAGCGGTGGAGCCTGCTGATGAGCCTCCAAGAGCCCAGGCAGTGCCCTGTGAAAACTTTGCCTTGTTTTCTTGCCAGAGCACAGCAGGACTTGGAGAAGGTTGAGCCTTTTCCGTGCTGTGTGGTGAGGCTCTCACAGGGCCTGACCCACCTGGTATTTTCCCTAGCGCAAGCAGGGGAAATGTGAAGGACACTCCTGACCTTCCTTGCTGCATTTACAGGCCAGGAAATCAAGGGACAGGAAGCCAGGGGAGGGACACGGGAAGACGAGCCACTTTGAGTGTCTCAGTGTGTGACCCATTCAGGTATTCTGGCTGGATCATCTTCTAAACTAGAACCTGACACCAGTAGGAGCTAGGTAAATATTAACTCCTTTCATTCTAAAACCTTTCCCACTTTAGACTTTCAGGAACTTAACCTGTACCCATGAAGCCCAGCTGGACCCGTATCCAATAAACAAGATGGCAGGAGAGAGACGGCCCTTTCCCTGAGTCCATGAGGCCCCCTCAGGCCCAACAATGGGGAACATCACTGCAGACAACACCTCTCTGCTGACCTGTGCCATCGACCACACCATCCACCAGACTCTAGCCCCGGTGGTCTATGTCACTGTGCTGGTGGTGGGCTTCCCGGCCAACTGCCTGGCCCTCTACTTCGGCTACCTGCAGATCAAGGCCCGGAACGAGCTTGGCGTGTACTTGTGCAACCTGACGGTGGCCGACCTCTTCTACATCTGCTCGCTTCCCTTCTGGCTGCAGTACGTGCTACAGCACGACAACTGGTTGCACAGCAACCTGTTCTGCCAGGTGTGCGGCATCCTCCTGTATGAGAACATCTACATCAGCGTGGGCTTCCTCTGCTGCATCTCCATCGACCGCTACCTGGCCGTGGCCCATCCCTTCCGCTTCCACCAGTTCCGCACCCTCAAGGCGGCCGTGGGTGTCAGCGTGGTCATCTGGGCCAAGGAGCTGCTGGCCAGCGTCTACTTCCTCCTGCACCAGGAGGTGGCGGTGGACAAGGACCGGCACCGCCTCTGCTTCGAGCACTACCCCCTGAGGCAGTGGCAGCGGGGCATCAACTACTACCGCTTCTTGGTGGGCTTCCTCTTCCCCATCTGCCTGCTGCTGGTCTCCTACCAGGGCATCCTGCGGGCCGTGCGCCGCAGCCACGGCACCCAGAAAAGCCGCAAGGACCAGATCCAGCGGCTGGTGCTCAGCACGGTGGTCATCTTCCTGGCCTGCTTCCTGCCCTACCACGTGCTGCTGCTTGTGCGCAGCCTCTGGGAGTACAGCTGCGATTTCGCCAAGAGCATCTTCAACACCTACCATTTTGCCCTCCTCCTCACCAGCTTCAACTGTGTGGCTGACCCTGTGCTCTACTGCTTCGTCAGCGAGACCACCCACCGGGACCTGGCCCGCCTCTGTGGGGCCTGCTGGGCCTTCCTCACCTGCTCCAGGACCAGCCGGGCCCAGGAGGCCTCTGGGAAGAACGAGGAGCCTGAGTTGTTGACCAAGCTCCACTCAACCTTCCAGACCCCTAACTCGCCAGCACTGGGAGGATCCCCCACGGGGGCGCTGGCCTAAGTGGGGTCACCCCTAGTGGGGTGAAGCTTGGTCTGAGCTTGCTCAGCAGCTGCCACCTGCTTTGCCACCAAACAGAGGTGGCTCTTTCTGCTGGAGGGAGCCATGGGCCTGGGTCACTGGGCCATGGGCCTGGGCCTCAGAAGACCCCTCTAGGCCCAGGAAGCCACTGTAGCTTGCTGAGTGCCTATGACTGTCAGATTTGGGGCTCAGCCCTGTCAGCTCATGGGTGTCGTCTGCTGCTGGCTGGGCTGCTGGTGGGGGAAGATGGTGGACCACCACCTCCTGGAAGTTTTCAAGGAGGAGCTGGAGTGGAGGTGCATGGAGTAAGGACACAGAGGATGGGTGATTGGGTGATGAAGGTGGGGACCTGAGTGTGCACCTGCTAGGGCCTTCCCGTGCCATACTGTTATACTTAACACCTGTCCAGATGTAGTGTTGTCTGAGGAGGTGAGGCTGAGTTGTCCTCACTAACACTGGAGACCCATCCCACTGCAGGTTGGGAAGGGAAATGAGCAGGGTTAGGAGGTTGGAGGGGGAGAAAAAGGTAGGGAGGTGTTTGGGGCACTGGGAGTACAGGGGATGCAGAACAGGGGAGAGGAGTGACAAGCAGGAGAGACCCCAGCTCCAACCATTTCATAGTTTCACAGAGAGCTGAGAAGATTCTTAAGGGTCAGGAGAGGGACCTAAAAACAGGGTCCAGTGGGGTTCTCTACACAGATCCTTCATTAGTTTTCTGTTTGCATCTTCCCAGAAGCAAAAAAGCAAAAGACCCAGAAGTTTGGGAAGTTGTGTGTGTGTGTGTGTGTGTGTGTGTACATGGTTAAAATGCTAGGGTCTCCATGACAGCCATGTGCCAAGACACAGAGGTTAGGGTCACATGACTGCTGGCTGTGTCCACCCCCAGCCCCTGCCCCACACTCTGGAGTATCCTGTGTCTCGGAGCGAAGCACGACTTTCTCCGTGAGTTCCCAGACACAACAGAACAAACACATCAGAGATGTACTCTTGGGCGTCCCTCGCCCAAAGTCCTGGGTTCCACTCCACTATGGTGTAAAGAGCCCCTGTGACAGGAGAGGGGTCACTTCCCTCCTTTGTTCCCCAGCCTGCTCCTCTGCAGAGGTGTCCCACCTCGCCCCCCAGCAGTGACGGTGGCCGTGAGCCATGGTGCCCGGGGCGCTGGCCACCATCTTTCTTTAGGTTCTGGAAGGGAGGGGCTCATCTCATCAGCAACTTCATGCTTGGCTGTGTTGAGCCCCTGCTCTGGTGAACATGCTAGTGACCAGAAGAGCTGCTTGCTGCTTCAGGAGACCTCCCACCGGCTTCACAGATTTCCTGACTAGTGGGCTGGAGCCAGCTCTGACTTCCCTCAAAGGCCTGGGAGTCGAGCTTCTCACCACCAAGTTGAGTGGGGTTGCACCTGGGGAGAAACCAGAGACAGGGAGGTAGAAGCTGGCATCAGTAGAACATTTCTGGAGTCTACTAAAAGGAGGGTCTGGGAGAAGCTCTCTCTCAGCCTCCCTCCTCGCTTTTTCCTCTCTCGAAAAGCTAGATCTACCCCAAGTTTCTTAACCCTCCCCACAGGGGTCCCCAGAGACACATAACCCTGACTGGCTATGCCTCAGGGAAGTGTGGTTACTGGGGTCCCAGCCTACACTTGGCACTGACTGGGCAGCCTGTGGTCTAGCTCCTACAGGCACTTCTTATAACCTGGGGAGTTCCCTTTCCTGTAGGAGGAAGAGATCAGGTCTGAAGTTTACAGAAATGGTCACATGGCTGAGCTAGGGATCTTACTGGAGCAACTGGCTGAGCCCCTTATGTCCCCTCATTCTACAGTATTTCCTCCTATTGTCACCTTAAACATGGGCGTTCCCACTGGGATGGACAGGGATAAGCTAAGGGCGGTTCCGTTTACTCTCAACAGTTGTATTTTTGTACTGTCCCCTTTCATGCCATGTATGTGTGTGTTAGACTGTGCAAAGGATTTATGTAGCAAACTTGAGTCTGAAATAAAGCAAAGTAACCAGCCACCACTGGAGTGTGCTGCTGTCCTTGTTGGGAGGAGGGTCTTTCAACACTGGGGGGATCTTGAAACCCACAAAGTTGTCAGGAAGGTCCAGAGATTCCCTTTTTCAGGGAAAACTGGAACCAAGCAATTAGGGATTTTCCCTTGATCACCCAGCAATGGCCAAGAGGGATCAAGCCTTCTAGTGAAGCAGGGTGGGTCTCTCTCCCTTCTCTTGAGAATCCTGAAGGATCTTCAGCATTTCAACTCGTTGTTGCAAATTCGCTCCAGGACTTGACCTCCCACTTGAGAACAGAGCCCAGGCCCGAGGTTTGGAGACAATCACGCCTCTGTCTTTGGACACATGTTCCCGTTTGTCTGCTGAGTAGCTCCTCCCTGCATTGCATTGAGGTAGGGTTTGGTCAGAACTTCCATCCTTAGAGAAGACAGCCAGAGCAGGGGCTGGTTGCATTCATCTCTTGGGGGATATCCACAGTTCCTGGTTTTGTTTGGGGAGACCACATTTGTTGAGCAACTTTTTTAGCTTGGACATTTTCTAAACAGCGGCAGGCTCCATGTTTATAGGCTCCATGTTTATCGCTAAGGATTAACTGCATCATATTAAAATGCAAATTTGGTTTGGTTACTTAATCCCTCTCTTGAGTGTTCCAGGGGACTTTGTCCTCTTCCAAACAGACTAAGGACATTTTGGAGATTAAGACCCCTTCTCTCCTGAGAGAATGGGTGGAGGAGAAGGTCTATTTGGTTTGAACTGAAGGTGACAGAAGCCATTAAATTTCTTTCTTTTTTTAAAAAAGATTTATTTATTTGTGGAAGAACCGGGGTACAGGCCAGATGTGCGGGAGGGTGAGAGGATTCACCAGAGACAGAGTGGGGAACAGAACAGGCAGACTGACGAAATACACTGCATGAGGGGAGCAGGGGGTCAAGACAGGAAGGTCTGCTGTGCCATGTGGGCCCCTCGCCGGCAGGGATCGAACCCGTGCTGCAGAGGCTGTGGACAGCTTCACAGCGCGGCGCTCAACCGCCTGCACCACCAGGGGAGGCCCTAAATTACTTTCTTATTCACCAGTGTAGTTTAGCAAGGGAGGGGCTCATCTTCCTGTTTAAATACAGTGGTCTGTGGCTGGGCCAGACAGAGCAAGAGACATTTTCGGGATACAATACAGTCTCATCTGCTGTTTTCCTCTGGCTGGTACAACCAAGAGCACCAGGATCTTGCTCTGTTGATTGAATGCTTCTGGGGACATTCCATGCCCACCCCACTTCTGGCAGCTGGGGATCCTGCCGCCTACAGGAATTCATCTATAGCACGACGATGATGATCTTTGGTGGCACTCGCCCTGGGACAAACACAGTCCCCAGATCTGGAGAAATGGTGGGATCTCAATTCCATTTGCTTTCATTCAACTATTAGTAGAACACTGCTAGAGGAGACATTAGGAATCAGCACTGGAATGTTCTGTGGAGGTCGTGAAATCCAAATTCCTTTCCCCCATGAATTATCCCACCTAAGTCCCTCAAAAATGATGGTCTAGTTTCTTTACAAATACCACCCAGTGACACTATTTAGCTCATGCCAGAGGTGGGCAGAAAATCTGAACTCCTAGTGGGCCAAAGTGCAGCCACTGCTCCTGCTGGCCTTAGTGCTAGCCCCAGGAGTCACATGACCATGCAGGTACTGGTATTTGAAGTCAACTCTCATGTCCTAATATGCAGTGTTGAGCCTTCCAAACTTATATTAGACAAGGAGGATTATACTCCAGTAACAAAATAACCCCCAAATCACATTGCCTTAAAAACAAGAAGAATTTCTTTCCTGTTTATGTAAAGCCCAATGAGAAACTGCTTTCTGGCAAGCCTTTTCCCAAGTGTGGAAGTTCAGGACCCTTCCCCCCAGAGGGTCCTTCTTCTTGGACTTCTCTTTCCATGCACACTAGTAGGGAAAGCAGCCCGAAGAGTTGGGGGAGGGGGCGAAGGGGAGGGGGGTTTGGTTATGGCCAAACCTTCAGGTGGCAGATGTCTGGGAGTGGATGTGTCCCCCTCACAAGTCATTGGCCAGATGCTGCTCACATGGGCCAACCTGAACTATAAAGGAGGCTGGGAAATGTAGTTTTCCTAAGTATGCCGGAAGAGGGAGCAGAATTGAGGCACACCTGGCTAGTCTTTGTTAGTTTCTTCATGTCACTTCTTCTGAATAAAATCCACATCTTCAAATGTGATGCTAGTTGGGGAGGAAGCTAATTTTCCTCTGCCTTCTATGTCTATAGGCTGGAAAATAATTAATAGACAACAGAGAGATTATTAGCAAAAGAAAAGATAAATTTTAATGACATGCTCAGGAGGCTCACAGAATATGACACCCTTCTGGTCATTCCAGTGAAGTTCTGTAGTTTCTAGAAAGGGAACAATAAAATAGGAAGTACAAAAAGAACAAAGAACTTCACAATTTAAAGAACAAGGAATTTTGCAGGGTTCATCTTCAAAGGCATCCCAGACAGATTTTGCCAGCCTTAGTCTGGGACGATAAGGGTATTTCCCACCTCCCAGACCACCAGCAATTTCCTGTTTTTAGGAAGATAGATAATTAGGCAAAACTTTACACTTGGATCTTTTGTTTGTTTACATTTTAAAACGGTTCATTAGGAAAAGGAGAAAGAAAAAGAGAGGCACTTGCATAGTCATGGGTGGGCAGGAAAGCCAATCTTTTGTTTCTTAATGAGCATGCCACTTAGCCACATCCGGCTAAGTGTCTTTGGTTCCAACACTGGGATCTGAAGCCGGAGTCTGACCTGTATTGAGGATAAGGGGCCTTTAGTCCTCCCGCTCCTATCAATGATTGACTTTTCTGGCCAGTACATCAATCGCTGACATATGAAGAGTTCAAGTGAGCTGGTGTTACACCACATCTCCTTTCTGACTGGACCAGTGTGGTGCTTGAATTTGAGAGTAGACATCTTTATGGAATTAGTGGAACCATACGGAATGGGCAGAGAGGAGCGGAATACAGTGGCTGGACTAAGGTGGGCGGCGAGCAGCCAGACTTGGGTCATGACAGGCAGGAGATGACTCAGAGGGATGCAGGCTCAGCTGAGCCATGGGAGGCACATGGCCAGAGGACAGCCAGGGCACTGCAGAGCCTGACCCCTTCATTGACTCACTTTCCTGGCTCCTAACTGCAACGTCTGTGGAACAAGAACATCTTGAAGTACCCAAGGTTTCCAGTATGCCCTTGGGTATCCAGAGACCATCCCAGGTACAGTTTAATATGATTCATCCCCCAGTATTCTGGGAAATGCCTAGGGAGGCTCATGTGTCCCACAAATCCATCCTGGTAGAAACAGGTAGGGGAGATGGAGTAGCTCAGGCTTTTTTCGCCCCCACCCCCACCCCCAGCCTCTATGGCTACCACCTGCAGTCTTGCATGCTCCTAGGTTGTGTGGATGCCAGGGGCTGAGAGGCGTGGGCCTGGGCACGCATGCCTATGATTACTGACACCTGGACTGAGGAGCGGGAGGGATAAAAGGGGCTCTTCAGCATGGGTGCTCACAGCGGCGTCTCTGGGGCTAGGGGTCTTTGCTGCTGTCTCCCTGCTGGCTGGTCTGTTCCCTGATTTAGCGTTAAAGGCCTGTAAAATGATACCAAGGGCTCCAAAATTCTCTTCATCTGCGAAAATCGAAATTAACCTACCTGTCCTGGGTGGTTGCACAACAAAGCTGTTGACTGTCTCACCCTGGGCCACCATTCCCTAGAGGTTTTATCCTGTCCCTGTGACCAGCTTCTCCAGGCGGTAGCCACCTCACCAGGCTGCCCCCAAAGCATAGCCAAGACTAGGGTGAACTTGGGCAAAATGTTACCAAAGACCTGAACAGGACTCACTGCAGAATGGAAAAGCATAAAACGACCCTGGATTCTCAGGGCCCCAGTGGTCTCTGCTGGACCCTGCTAGGAAGTCTTTTCCTAGCTCTTGCTTTCACCTTAGTGTCTGATTTAGGGTTCTCAGCTTGCCTCTCCCTGCAGGGGGTAGGGGTTTGGATGCTTACTCCTGAGCTAAGGCCCTACTCAGCTTCCTCTGTTCTACCTGGGTCTCTCTCTCTTTCACCAATAACTTAATATCTCCCCCATAAACTTCTAAAGTTACCTTTCACCATGCCTCAAAGTTGTCCATGCTGGGATAGAGTTCTACTATTGCAAAACCAATGCCCCTTTAGCGTCATCCCCCAAAGATGACTCAGAAGAGCACTGGCAACTTGACCAGAGTGAAGTTTTTCCTCATCCAGTCATGAAGATTTAAAACGTCAGGGTGTTTCTCAAAGAAAAATTCCCGTTATACAGAGCTCTGCAGCCCCAAATCTGGGATACAAGTTATAATGGGGGGAGACTGGGCTAGTGACGCTTAAAGCTGAGGCAGTTAGCTGAGCCCTGAGGGGTCGCAGTTGGAGGGACTGAGTTCATTACCAAGGGCATTTCAGCCCAGAGGCCCTGGCACAGGACTGCAGCCTTGTGTGTGTGTGTGCAGCGGGGGTGGGGTGGGGGGAGAGGGGGGTGCTTCTGAGCAGACCCCACCCCAGTTGCTTGTAGCCAGGGGCTTCACCACACCCTGTGGGAGCCCTGGACATTCACCGCAGGTCACTTTACACTTAGCTCGGCTGTTGAGTGTACAGCAGTCCTGGAATGAAGTTGTTTGGTAACATTTCTTTATAAACTTGATGAGAAAAGAGCAATTTGGGGCTACGTGGACAAACTACACTGTTGGAGGATCTGCTTTTCTTTTAAATTATTTTGCTTAAAGTTGCAATTTCCAAGAACCTGTCTGTGACTTAAGTGAGGTCACTTCTATAGCATGTTGTAGGGAGCACAGCGTAACTCAGGCCTCTCCGCCCCAGCCTCTGCGCCGCCACCTGCGGCTGTTTGCCTGCTGGCTTCATTACCCGCATGTGACACCGTGTGGTGGGAAGGTGCTTAGGAGCATGAGCATGGGGCACACACACCTATGATATGGGCTCTCGGGTCAAGAAGTGGGAGATTGCGGGGGCTGGGGGACTCGGTTGCTGCCTGCCTGCTGGTCTGCCTGTGTACGCGGTCCCCTGCTTCAGCATGTCAGATATACCTGAGGCTCCAGGATTCCTTTTTCATTTGCCTGAATCAACCATGAAGCTACCCAGCGTGGGGTGATTGTACAACACGTGTGTCCTGTGCTCCACAGCTAGTGCCCTTTGAGCAATCAGACTGGGCATGCTTAAGGAAATGAAATTAAGCAGGTCCAATAAACACCGAGCAGGGAAGAAGGAGCAACCCCCCATCCCCCACCCCATGAGCCCACCATCACTCAGGCTGGCCCGGCACAGGCGTTGGGCTGGCTCATTGTGTGCGTGTAATGGGCTGTGGTCAGTGACATCGCTGCTTGTAACTCGGATGGGAAGTAGGTGCTGGGCGCTTGTGAAGGAGATAAGGGCACGTGACCAAGGGTGTCTGGTGGACTCTCACCCATGTGACTACTAGGTTGAGATGGTGCTGCCTGAGCCCCAGGCTCCAGGAGTATGACTGAGCCCCAATGCAGGAAGGCCAAGGCATTCAGCTCAGGGCTGGAGGTGAACAGAATGGGGGGAGAGGTGGCCGAGGTGGAAGAATGGCAGGCTCCGAGGCAGAGGGTCAAGAGATATGGGGGTAGAGGGAGGTAGGGGCAGGGGAGTGGCAATAGTCACGAATGCAAAATTCAACGGCACTCTTAAGTAAACAAAAGGCTGGAAAGAGCATTTCAAAGGTATAAATATTTTGGTGGTGGTGGTGATGAGTAAACCTTTGGTGGAATCCCAGAGTTTCATAAATATTCACAACACGGCATTTGTACACTTTGCTATTTCTTAGTTAGTCTGGGGGATTATTCACGGCCCTGGTGCACCCACTGTTGTGTCTGCCTGGCAGTTATTGCTCACTGGTGTCCCCCTGAGTGATTGGTCAGAAGAGTCTCTGAGCAGACTGGGGGCGTAACCGGAAGAAGCCGGGGTGAAGGAGGGTTGGAATCAATGCCTGTAGCACTTGAGGAATAAAAGCCAAAACTTGAAACACCAAAGGAGAGGAAAGTCTTTCTTGGGCCACAGCATCTGTCCTGTCCCCTCTAGAAAGTGGGGGTGTGGGGCCCCAGGCCCGTGAGAGGTGACCGCTCACCCAGGGCCAGTATTGCTGCTGTGGAGGAAGCTAGGGGTCCTTGGGGACCGCCCCCAGGCCTGGGAGTGGGTCTGGTATGCTCTCTACGCCACTCAGTGGGCAGGGTCAGGCCTGCACTGCAGTGACGTCCAGCAGCTTCTGGACCATCTGTGCGTGGGTGCCGTGGAAGGGCAGCCCGTCCACCTCCATGCCCACATTGCCTGTGACGCCGCTCCGGACCTCATGCTGCACCAGGAGGCTCAACATTTTTTCTTCCTGGAAAAATAAATGGGGCAGAGAGAAGTGGCAGAGGGAGGGAGAGAAGAAAGAAATGCATTTATAAGTGGAGAAAATGTATTTGACGTATGCACTCTCTTTTAAAAAATAACGCTTGGGTAAAAAAAATATGAAAAAGTGTCCTGCATCATATTTCATTGGCCCCTGAACAGTTTGCCCATTTCTTTTACCTTCATTTAACTAAATAATAGGCTGCTATGGACACCTGTGTTTCTTGACAAGCACTCCTGCAGGTGCAGTGTGGCTACCTTCTGCCCACCCGGGCCCTGCCCACTTCGGACTACCTGCCAGCGGCCTTTGATGGTGTCTGGATGGCCTCGTTCCTCGAAACCCCACCCCCAGCCTCCCAGCCGCCCTCTGTGGGAAAATCACCAACTCTTGCTGCTGTCACTTTCTAGAGAGCACCCAGTGTAGGTGTGGGAGCACATGCAAAAGCAGAACCCCATCTGAGGCCACAGCTCAGGCTCCAGTAGACAGAGTGGTTTGGGACCAGACAGATCTGATGTGGGTGCTTCCTGGCAGGTGTTTTAACCTCTGTGCCTCTGTCCTCATCTGGATGATGGGGAGCACGATGATGTTGCCTCATTTGAAGGATGAAGTTTTAACAATTACATGAAATAGTGCAAGAGCCCAGCATGGTCCTTGGCACACAATAGGTGGGCCGGGCTGGGGGGCCTGACCTTCAGCATAGAACCTTCCTTTCACTTGTTTTAAAAACTAAAAAGTGATTTGATTCCCCACTTCTCTCCCTCCAACGTGTAAGTTCCCGAAGAATTGCTTGTCTTCACCACTGCCCAGGCAAGATGGTCTTAGGTGAAGTTACTGGAGGAGAGGAGGGTGCCTGTGGGGCACCAGAGGGACACATCCTTCCTCTGCCTGCTCATTCCCAAACAAAGGAGGGAGGGGACAAAGGGCAAGGGGAACTAGAACAGGAAGATTCAGACTTTGATGTTTAGTGAGAGCCTGCTTAGTGCCAGTCCTGACCCGGGGTGGGTGGGTGGGTGTGACAGGGTCCCTGCCCAGGAGCTCACAGTCTCCATAGGGGTCAGGCAGCCCTGTCCAGGGATTACCACTCACAGCAGGGGTCCCAACCCTATTTACTGGAGTGACTCAAGATTTTCTGGGGGGCAATGATGACTGCAGGTGACAAAACAGCAGGAATGAGCAGTGAGGGGCTTTGAGGCCCCATGTTAGAAAATTTCCAAAACAATGGAGACGGCATGGGTGTCTCCTGGGAACAGTCTCTACTCTCTCCTGGCTAGAGCCTGCATTTCCATCTACCTCTGGCACAAAGGGCATTTCCAGAGCACTCTTTGTCCAGCAGCGCCTTCCCAGGGGCTGCCCAGCCGAGAACGGCATTTCCTTCCCTTGTTTGGGTTTGTTCTCCCATCTCTTTTCATTGGGTCATATCCTCTCTTTATGGGGGAATGTTTCTGGGATCCAGGGGCCATTTCCTCCCAGCACACTGCCTGCTCCCACCGTTCACATCCACTGGGTCCCGGGGAGGGTCTGGGGGTGCCCAGGATGCATGTGATCAGTCAACAACATGGGCAGTGACTGGCACCAGCCTCCAGAGCCACAAAGACCAGCCAGGCCAATAGAGCCACTGGCTCATTTCCAGGAATCTCTGACTGGCCACACTGTCTTCACGGAGCCCCACCTAAGGGGTGTGAGGCCTGGCCAAAGGGACGTGAGGCAGAGTGGACAGGACTTGGGCCTAGTCCATTTTGGGGGTGGGGTGGGAAAAGACCCCAGGATGCCTTGGGGCTGAGAGGTTAGGTATGTGGGTGGTGGTTGTTCATTCACATGGAAAGTGTGGCGGGCTGGTATTCGGGGCTGGGTGATGCTGCTGTTCAAAGTGAGATGGGATGAAGGAGCCTTCTGGGAAGTTGGAACTGTTTTGTATCGTGATCCTGGTGGTGGCTGCAAACTTCATCTTAAACACTTAAGGTTTATCTACTGTATTCTGTTATTATATCTCATTTTAAAACATTATAAAGAAAAATAGGGAATGAAAGTTTTAGAAGAGAATAGGAGCCTACAATGAGGTCAGAAGTCATGTTCCTGCCTCTCCATTATCTATCCATCCATCCATCCATCTGCCTGTGAAGCATTATGCTTCCATCCTACATTTCCAGAGTACCTTCTTTGGTCTAGGCCCCAAAATATGGACAAATAAGTCATCACCCCTTTCCTTCAAGAATCTATGTACTCTTTGGTTCCTTCTCTCTTGCTGCCAGTGGGCATGTGAACAAAGGGGTCCTCTTCTGTTTCCCCAGCTACATGGCTAAGTGCTTTAACAGAGCAGCTCATATGACCTTCTAAACTTGGGTCTATTGTCTTCATTTATTTGATGACCCCCGAGGAGTGCTGAGGTTGGGAGACCAGCTTGAGACTCAGGTGGTAGAACTGGGATTAAACCAGGCAGCTGAGCTCCAGGCCTGCTTCTTTCCTAAACACCCACTTCACTCACCCAAGACAGGCTGGACATTTTTAAAAAGCATTCCATCCTGGGAAACAGGAGGTATCCAGAAGCATAGAGAAGAAATGATCCTAACCAGCATCGGGGCAGAGTTGGCCTGGCTGGCTCACATCTGTGGCTCTGACCAGCTTCCCCAGGTCTCCCGGTTGGGACCCTGTAGTCCCTCCCAGGGCCCCACCCCAGACCTGCCACCCTGTTTTCTGCAGCGTTCTGGACCCCAAGATGAGGGAGACCAAGACCACAGCCCTTAGGCTCCGGGCCCACTCGTTCCGGAGCTTGCAGGTAGCACCTTAGTCTCTCCTATAGGGGGTCTTCTGTTGGCTCTTAGCTCCTGACAAGTCTGAGGAATGCTCTCCAGCCCTTTGCTTGACCCTCAAGTAAAACCCCAGGGCACACTGCTGGGTCAAGGGCCTGAGAAGGCAGATGGACCCTGGCCTGTGGTGGCCACTGTGCCTGGACTCTTCAGCATGAGGCCTAGTCCTGCTCTAGTCATGGTCAGAACTGCCTCTGGATATGAGAGGCCTTAGTTACAAGCAACTCACAGAGCAGAGATGAGGGACTCTCCTCTGCCCCTAATCAGTTAAGCTTTGCCACCAGCTCAGGGCAGTTCGGTCTGGTCAACATCTTTTGATGACTCAGGACACCCATGAAGTGTCCCACAGAACTCGAGTGGGATGATTCCAGTTTACACTGTTTTTCATGTCTCCAAACCTTTGCTTGCGTGGCTCCTGCTCCCTGAATACCCTTCCTACCCTTCCTTACCTGGCTAGTAGTATCCGACTCACCCTCCAAGACCCAAGTCAGTGTCCTCTCCTCCAGGCAGCCTTCCTTGAACTCTCCGAATGAACTAAGCACCTGTTCTCTGTATCCCCACAGCTGTTGTACACACTTCTTCCCACTCCTGAAATTACCTCTGTGTGTCATCTCCGTGGATCCCATGTTCCGGAGCCAGGGGCCATGTCCCACCCTTCAGTCTTTCAGAGTGGGCCAGGGTCTGACCCAGAGGAGGGCTCAACACATGCATTTGTCCTTTATCTTTAAAAATGTTCCCTTTGATTTGCTTTATATGGGCAGCACAGCATTAATGTATTAAGAATTGGTTGGAAAGGCAAAAGGAGAATTTTCTGTCCCTGGAGGGTAAGTGTTGGCCTGTGGGAAGTGGCTGGCTGGGCTCATTCTTTTGTGTCTGTGTGAATCAGGAGTCATGTGTGAGACGGCTCTGAGTGCTTCTTTCCAGTTCAGATCCAGGAAGTGTAAAGAAAGCACAGAGGCCCTCTAAGCCCAACTGGAGCAGACAGTTCCCTGAAAATGTCCCTTCAGCTGCCAGAGCCCACTCTCCCCAGCTCCTCCCACACCCTGATATTACCAGGAACTGGAAACCTCTGAGCCAGGTGGGGAGGAGCCTATTCCCCTAGATAGGTTCTGTCTCTGCCTCTTGAGGGCCAGCAGCGCCCTACTTTGGAACCCCAGGCCTGCTCCTCACCCAGGGAAACAGTGACTCTGGTGGGAGTGGCTTGCTGGGGCTTGTTACCTTAGTGACAGAGGGGAGGGCCTGAGTCCAGCTATGCTCCCCAGGAGCCCTGGGGGGCCCCACTGCCTTTCTCAGGTAACGCCCATGGGTCTCGCATGAGTTCAGGATGTACAGCGCACAGGCTAAGGCGTAGCCGCCCCAGTTGGAAACACCTAGGGGAGAAAAAGATTCTGTCAAAGACTGAGAATTAGAAAGACCCAGCATGCCTCGCACTGCCTCTGAGTAGCAGAATTCATCTCAAAGAGTAGGCGAAGACCAGTGGACCAGAATTACCTGGGAACCTGTTAGACACACCAGTTCTTGGGATGCAGCCCAGATGTGTGAAGGAGCTCAGCTAGGGAACGGGGAGCAGCTGTGTTTTCTTCGGTCCTCCCAGTGACTCCGGTGCAGGTTAAAGTTTGAGGACCATTGCCTGGAACCATCTGGGTTATGCATTGCTAATGAGCATAGTGCCAAGGACTCAGGCTACTGCCCGAAGAGGCCATTCCAGAACTCTCCTTCTGGCTAATCTGAATCCCAGCACAGCAGGGAAGGCCCTCTGGGCAGGGTTGAGCGACAGCTCTTCCATGCTGTTGTGCCACCTCTTTAAGTGGCTAGCAGTCACTTCTAAGGTCAGCTTCTGCCTTCCTTTCCCTGTCTAGGCACAGGCCCAGAGGGCTTATTCTACAGCGTGGGGGCCACCTCATGGGCTCTTCTCTGAAACCTGCTGGGTTCTCCAATGAGTCAGAGAAGGGCTGAATAAGAACCTGCCAAGTTCTAGGTGCTGGAGAATCAAAAAGGAAAGAGGCACTCCCCACGAGGGGAGAAGGGGACTGCACCTGCAGCAAACCACTGCATGGGATGATCTGTGAAGGGGGTCCTCCCAAAGGATGACGGGGGCACGGAGGAGCAGGCACGCATTCTGCCAGGCTTGCGAGAGAGTCACAGAGAAGGAGTCATTTACTTGCCAGAGGTAGGGTGGAAGAGTGGGGGCATTTCCGGTAGGAAAAAAAAGATACATGCAGTGAGAACAAAAGCGCTTGGCATGAAAAAATGAAGCGTATACCAAAATATGTGGGTGACTATGCAGTGATGATAATGTTGCTTTTCACTAATTCTAAGATGATGCAATTTTTTAGGTTAACATCTCTGAACTTGAGATGCATTTTACAATCAATAGCATCTAGACATTATAATTGGCAGTGTTTTCCTTTCTTGGTGGTAACAAAATAATGGTAATTCTTGTCATTGATAACATCTGAGACTCAAGGGGACAGGGCCACCTGCCTGGAGTACTTATAATGTATGTACTCTTCTACCGCCTTCCATGGATTAGCTCCAGTTCTTGGGGGCTGCAGGCTCCCAAACAAGAGCTTGGTGTCCTTATGACAAGCCTATGAGGTGTGGGAATTATGATTATTTCCATTGTAACACTGGAAAACAGACACAGAGAGGTTAATAACCTGCCAAAGGGCACACAGCTAGTATGTGGTAAATCCGAAATGTGAACTCAGCCTGCTGCTTCCAAATCCTATATATATATATTACACAAATATATGATTTGAAAATGTTTAATTAATTGCGTCAGATTTCTTTTTTTGTCCTTTTTATTTAGAAGTGTGCTGTGTAATCTCAAATTGTTTGGGGATTTTCTAGCTATCTTTTTGTTACTGATTTCTAAGTGCTGCTCTAGGGGTCTGAGAGCAGACATGAGGATTTCTATTCTTTTAAATTTGTCAAGGTGTTTTTTTTTTTTTTTTATGGTCCAGAAAGTGGTCCATATTGGTGAATGTTCCATGTAAGCTTGAGAAGTATGTGCAGTCTGCTATTGTTGGATGGAGGAGTCTATACATGTCAATTATATCTAGTTAACTGATGTGCTGTTGAGTTCAACTATGTCCTTAACAATTTTCTGCCTGCTGAATCTGTCCATTTATGATAGAGGGATGTTAATGTTTCCAACTAACTCTAGGAGAGGATTCCTCTATTTCTCTTCCTTGTGTTTCTTTCTGTTTTTGTCTCACCTATTGTGTGCTCTATTGTTAGGCACATATATACTGAGGATTGCTATCTTCTTCAAGTATGACCCGCTTATCATTATGGAATGTCCCTTCTTTCCCTGAGAAGTTATCTGTTCTTAAATTTGCTCTGTTGAAATTCATATAGTTACTTTTGCTTTTAAAATTTCTACTAGTATTAGTATGGCATATCTTTCTCTATCCCTTTACTGCTAAAGTATATGTTTTTATTTTTACAGTGGGCTTCTCATAACAACATACAGTTGGGTGTTGTTTTTTGCTCTATTCTGAAAATCTGTCTTATAACTGGTATTCTAGACCACTGATGCTTATTATTGGTATAGATGGATTGCAGCTACCGTATTTGTTCCTGTGTTTTACTTAGTTGCCCTTGTTCTTTTATCCTATTTTTTATCTTCCACTCTTTTTCCTTCATTATTTTTTCCTTTGAGAAAGTCTTTATCCTTCATTTCCAATATTATGTAGGCTACAGAATTCTAGGTTGCTGTGTTTTTTTTTTCCTGAACACTTTAAGTATTTCACTCTATTCTTGCTTTCGTGGTCTCTGAGAAGTCAGATGTAATGCTTATCTTGGTTCCTCGGTAAGTTGGCTATTTTTCCCACCTTTGGCTTTTTTAGTCCTTTATTTTTGATTTTCTGATGTTTCATACATGCAAGTATAGTTTTTTGGTATGTATTTTGCTTGGGGTTCTCTGAGTTTCCTGGGTCTGTGGTTTAGTGCCTGTTATTTTGAGGGAAATTCTCAGTCATTATTGCCTCAATTCTTTCTCTCTTTTCCCTCAGATGTTCCCATTAGATATGTTATACCAGTTTTGTAGTTGACTAACATTTTTTGGATATTGTTTTTTTTTCCTTTTTTTTAGTTTTGGAAGTTTCTATTGTCATATCCTCAAGTTCAGAGATTGTTTCCTCAGCTGTATTCAAAGATGTATCAAAGCATTCTTCATTATAGTGTTTTTAATCTCTAACATTTCCTTCTAATTATTTCTTAGAATTTCTCTCTCTCTGCTGTTGCACTTGTATACTTCTACTCTAACCCCAGTACCCAGAATAATTCCTAATGTTTGTTGAATGACTGAATGAGAGGCTAGAGACTGAGAACTAAGTTCCCTTCTTGTCCAGATGCCTCTAGACTCTACTCATAGAAGAGCAAGCTTCTGCTTGGCCAGGTTCCAAGTCAGATCCCTTCCCTGGATAGCAGGAGGACATGGCTGGTCAGCCACCCAAGCACTCACCGGCGATAACAGCAAAGTCAGCTGCCACGTCACAGGCGATGACATCCCCATTTCGTATATGCTTCTTCACGGCCTCCTTGACTTTGCCCATCCCAAGTTCATTGCCTCCATCACCGACTCCTAGAGGGAAGGGAACTAAGTCAGCATACAGGGTTGGGCCAAAGTGGGGCCAATGTGGGGCTGTCCTGCTACATGTGCCTACTTCCTCAGGGAGGAGAAAGGAGTTGGTTCTAGAAACATTCTCAGAAACCAGATGTAGCACTTGTACTTTGGGTCTTGTAGAAACTCCTCTTATTAAAAGTACATCAACATTTATGGGCCTCCCCGGTGGCGCAGCGGTTGAGCGCTGGGTTGCGAAGCTGCCTGCAGCCTCTGCAGCGCCGGTTCGATCCCCGGCTGCTCCTGGCCACTGGAGGAGGGTCCCACATGGTGTGCAGACCTCTCCTGCTGCCCGCTGCTCCCCTAAGCCGTGTACCTCGGTCCTTCTGCCTGCTCTGCTCCCCGCTCTGGCTCTGGTGAATTCTCTCACCCTACCGTGCTTATGACTGTACCCAGTGCTTGTATAAATAAATAAATAAATCTTTAAAAAAACAAGCAAACATAGTGGCCAGCTGGGGAGTTAGCCCACACCGGGCCCCTTCTGAACAAGTAGTCTGAGCCCACAGGGAGAGCGAGCACCCACAGCCGGGGCAGACCAGGCGCGCAGAATAGTGTGCCTGAGACCAGAAGCGCAGGGAGTGTGTCCCACATCACCATTTTAGAACAGGGACATTTCTTCAGTAAAGACTACCTGCAGAAGGCTTCCTCAGGAGCCAGAGGTGAGCGGGGGAAGTTCGCCCACGCCAGACCCCCTCTGGCCTGCAGTCCAAGCCCAGAGGGGAGCAGGAACCCACCGCCGGGGCAGACCAGGCGCACAGGGGAGTGTGTCCCCACATCGGCATTTTAGAACAGGGACCTTTCTCCAGTAAAGGCTGCTTGAAACTGACAGATGACTCCTGGAAGAACCAGAGGGGAACAGAGAAGCCCACCCAAGATGCCGGCAAGTCCCAACAACACAGTGTCCCAACGCATACGGCAAATTAGAAAACAGACAGTAGGGAGGAGAAGAACCACACGCAACCTAGCAACTCTCCAGAGAAAAAGCACACCACAAAAAGAAAGCCAGCCCCCAGATTGCAACGACAATAACTTGGAAGAATTTCTGAGCCTTCCAGAAAGAGAATTTAAAATTGCCGTGATTAAAAAACTGACAGAAGTCATAAAGGAAAACAATGATAAGGGAAAAATAATCAACGATCAGAAGAATGCAATTGAGTCCCTAGAGAGGGAAAACAATGGTCAGAAGAAAGAAATTGAGTCCCTAAAGAGGGAAGTAAAAGAAATGCAGGAGATCAAAGAATTAATGGAAGAACTAAAGAATTCTGGGAAAAGCAATGAAAGCAGAATAGATGAAATGGAAGAACGAATAAGTAATCTTGAAGACACAGAAATAAAAAGAACCAAAACAGAGAAGGAAAGAGAAGTACGAAGGAAAAAGAACGAAGAAAGACTTCGGGAACTATCGGACTCCATGAGGAAAGGAAATATAAGAGTTATAGGAATACCAGAAGGAGAGGAGAGAGATGTAGGAACAGAGAAAATATTCAAAGAGATAATTGAAGAGAACTTCCCAAATGTGAAGAAGGAGCTGAAAATTGATATACAAGAAGCAAGAAGAACACCAAACTTCCACGACGAAAGGAAAAATACAGCAAGACACATAATAGTAAAGCTCCCAAGAATCCAGGACAAGGAAAAAATAATGAAGCTGGCAAGAGGGAAGAAACAGATAACATTCAAAGGAAAACCAATCAGGCTGACATCAGACTTCTCCGAAGAAACACTACGGGCAAGGAGAGAGTGGAGGGACATAGTCAACAGACTCCAAGAAAACAGATGCCAACCAAGAATACTCTATCCCGCAAAGCTCTCCTTCCTCTTTGAAGAAAGAATATGGACCTTCCCAGACAAACAGAAACTCCGGAATTTCATTGCAACTAAACCCCCACTCCAAAAAATACTACAAGGAGTTCTAAAGCCAGAACCTCAGAGCGACGAATAACAATGAAAGAAGGCCAAAAAAAAAAAAAGTTATTAAAAGAATAAATAAATAAAATCAAAGGAAAGACAAACACAATGGCAAATACAGATGTTAACATATCAATATTAACTCTAAATGTAAATGGACTAAACTCTTCAATAAAAAGACACAGAGTTGCAGCCTGGATTAAGAAACAAAACCCAACCTTTTGCTGTCTCCAGGAAACACATTTAGCTACAAAAGATAAAAATAGGCTCAAAGTTAAAGGATGGAAAACAATCCTACAAGCAAATGGACCAAAAAAGAAAGCAGGAACAGCTATACTTATATCAGATAAAACAGATTTCAAACTCAAAAAGATAAAAGAGACCCCAATGGTCACTACATTATGATCAAGGGGACAATACTTCAAGAAGAAATAACACTCATTAACATATACTCACCAAACGAAGGAGCACCAAAATATATCAGACAACTGTTGTCCTCTCTGAAAACAGACATCAGAGAAAACACATACGTAGTGGGAGACTTCAACACACCACTATCAACAATGGATAGATCAACAAGACAAAAAATAAGTAAAGAAACCAAAGCTCTAAATAAAGACCTAGAGCAATTGGGCTTAACAGACATCTATAGAACACTAAACCCCAAAAAAACGGAGTACACATTTTTCTCAAGCGCACACGGATCATTCTCCAGGATCGATCACATACTGGGGCACAAGACAAACATCAACAGATACACCAAGATTGAAATCATATCAACCATCTTTTCTGACCATGAAGGCATCAAACTAGAAATAAACCATAAAAAGAAGGCAAGGAACTTTCCTACCTCATGGAGATTAAAAACCACACTACTGGAAGACCATTGGGCTAATGAGGAGATCAAAGAAGAAATTAAAAAATTTTTTGAATTGAACGACAAGGAGGACACCAATATCCTAAATGTATGGGATGCAGCAAAAGCAGTAATAAGAGGAAAATATATAGCAATAGAAGCTCACATCAAGAAACAAGAAAGAACGCAAAGAAACAACCTAATCTCGAAGCTCAAAGATCTAGAAAAAGAACAACAAGAAAACCCCAAAACCAGTAGAAGAAAAGAAATAATAAAAACCAAAGCAGAAATAAATGAAATTGAAACTAAAAAAACAATCCAAAAGATCAATGAAACCAAGAGCTGGTTCTTTGAAAAAATCAATAAAATAGACAAACCCCTAGCCAGGCTCACAAAGGAAAAAAGGGAGAAAGCACAAATAAACAGGATCATCAATGAAAGAGGAGAAATCACAACGGACACAGCAGAAATCAAAAGAATAATCAGTAACTACTATGAACAGTTATATGGAAACAAGTTTAACAATCTAGAGGAGATGGACAAATTCCTACAACTCTACAATCACCCAAAGCTAGATAAAGAAGAAATAGAACACCTAAACAGACCAATTACAATTAGCGAAATTGAAATGGTAATCAAAAACCTCCCCAAAAACAAAAGCCCAGGACCTGATGGATTTACAAATGAATTCTACCAAACATTCAGAGACGAATTAGTGCCTATCCTTCACAAACTCTTCCAAAAAATTGAGAAGGAAGGGACAATACCTAACACGTTCTATGAAGCCAACATTACACTAATACCAAAACCGAACAAGGACAACACAAAAAAGGAAAACTACAGGCCAATCTCCCTAATGAACACTGATGCAAAAATCCTCAATAAAATTTTAGCTATCAGAATCCAACAATGTATCCATAAGATAATTCACCACGACCAAGTTGGATTCATTCCAGGGGCACAAGGATGGTTTAACATCCGAAAATCAATCAACGTTATCCAACACATCAACAAAAAGAAATATAAAAACCATATGATAATATCAATAGATGCTGAGAAAGCTTTCGACAAAGTGCAACACCCATTCATGATAAAAGCTCTTGAAGTTCTTGGGATACAAGGAACATACCTCAACATCATAAAGGCCATCTATGACAAGCCAACAGCCAGTATCATTCTCAATGGTGAAAAGCTGAAAGCAATTCCATTAAGATCTGGAACAAGACAAGGATGTCCACTCTCACCATTGCTTTTCAATATAATACTGGAAGTCCTAGCCAGGGCAATAAGACAAGAGAAAGACATCCAAGGAATCCAAATAGGAAAAGAAGAAGTCAAACTATCACTATTTGCAGACGATATGATATTATACATAGAGAACCCCAAAAACTCCACAGAAAAGCTAATTCAACTCATCAACCAGTTCAGTAAAGTGGCAGGATACAAAATCAACACGCAAAAGTCAGTAGCCTTCCTATACACAAACAATAAATCTGAAGAAGAAGAAATCGAAAAGACCATCCCTTTTGTTATTGAAACAAAAAAAATCAAATATTTGGGAATAAATCTAACAAAAGAGGTAAAGGACCTATACAAAGAAAACTATAAAACACTGTTAAAAGAAATAGAAGAAGACACAAAGAAATGGAGAGACATCCCCTGCTCATGGATTGGAAGAATAAACATTATTAAAATGGCCATCCTTCCAAAAGCAATATACAGATTCAATGCTATTCCAATCAAAATTTCAATGTCATTCTTCAAAGAAATAGAAAAATTATTGATGAAATTCATATGGAATCACAAAAAACCCCGAATAGCCAAAGCTCTCCTGAAAAAAAAGAAGGGAATGGAGGCATCAGACTCCCAGACTTCAAACTATACTACAAAGCCATAATCATCAAAACTGCATGGTATTGGAACAAGAACAGACATACAGACCAATGGAATCGAATAGAAAATCCAGAAATAAACCCACAGATTTATGGTCAACTAATCTTTGACAAAGGAGCAAAGACTATGCATTGGAGCAAAGAAAGTTTGTTCAATAAATGGTGCTGGGAAACTGGGTCGCTACATGCAAAAGAATGAAGCTTGACCACCACCTCACACCATACACAAAAATCAACTCAAAATGGATTAAAGAACTAGACATAAGACCTGAAACCATAAAATATATAGAAGGAAATATAGGCGAAACACTACGTGATTTGCACATCAAAGACATCTTTACAGACACATCACCCAAAGCAGTGATAGTGAAGGCAAAGATAAACAGCTGGGACTATATCAAATTAAAGAGCTTTTGCACAGCAAAAGAGACAATAACAAAAACAAAGAAACCCCACCAACTGGGAGAACATTTTTGCACCCAACACTAATGATAAAGGACTGATCACAAAAATCTGCAAAGAGCTGATGAGACTCAACAACAACAAAGAAAATAATCCAGTCAAAAAATGGGCAGAAGAGCTTAAAAGAAACTTCTCTGAAGAGGAAATGCAAATGGCCAACAGGCATATGAAAAAATGTTCAACATCACTTGTCATCAGGGAAATGCAAATCAAAACTACCATGAGATACCATCTTACACCAGTGAGAATGGCACATATTAAAAAAACTAGCAACAACAAATGTTGGCGAGGGTGTGGAGAAAAAGGAACTCTTCTGCACTGTTGGTGGGAGTGCAAACTGGTCCAACCACTGTGGAAAGCTGTGTGGAGATTTCTGGACCTACTAAACATAGAGCTTCCATATGACCCAGCAATTCCACTCCTAGGTATTTACCCAAAGGACACAGAAACATCAATTCCAAAGAACACCTGCACCCCTATGTTTATAGCAGCACTGTTTACAATAGCTAAGCTTTGGAAACAACCCAAATGCCCAAAAATAGATGACTGGATCAAGAAGATGTGGTACATATACACCATGGAATATTACTCAGCATTCAAAAAAGATAAACACATGCAATTTGCTGCAACATGGATGGCGCTGGAAGGGATCATGCTCAGCGAAATAAGCCAAAAAGAAAAAGAAAAATACCGGATGGTCTCACTCATAGCAGGAATCTAGAAAACTTAAATAATGGACCAGGAAAATGAAAAACTATAAGAAAGTGAAAATCAAAATCAACAAAAAACTATGAACCAGAGACACTTTTAGGGGGGCGGGGGCGGGAGGGGAGGGATTGGGGTCAGAATGGGGGGCGGCAATTGTATGGGGAATATAACAATAAAATTTATAAAAAAAAAAAAAAAAATAAAATAAAGAGACGAAACTGAAAAAAAAAAAAATATAAATTACTCTTTATGTATGTAAGGTAAACTTCTATTACCATCATAAAATTATAACCCCCCAAAATGGCTTCAAAAATCATAAGAGGAAGCCTCTCTGGTGGCACTAGGGGTTGGGACGTAACCTATGAAGCTATCTGCAGCCACTGCAGCACGAGTTTGATCCCTGGCCAGGGAGCCACCCACATGGCACAGCAGACGTCTCCTGGCTCCCCTGCTGCTCCCCTCAGCAGTGTACTTCGGCCGATCCACCTGTTCTGTTCCCCACTCTGTCTCTGGCGAATCCTCTCACCCCCACACTCTGGCCTGTACCCCAGTTCTTGTATGTATAAATAAATAAATCTTTTTAAAAATCAAAAAAAAAAAAAAAAAAAAAACAAGCAAACAAAAAAAAAAACAAAACAAAACAAACAAACAAACAAAATACATCAACATTTAGAGCTCACCAGAATGTGAGCATGTTCTCTATTGGGTCATGTTCTCCATGCATAGATGGAGCCCCTTTATGCCAGTTTTGTCAGGCCCACAGAAGATGCAGGTGTGGTGACATCCAGGACCTGCCTTGAGTGGCTCCTGCCACAAGTCACTGAGCCCCACTGGTGGGACCTGACAGCTTCCCATTGGCAGGAGGAAACTGGTCAAAGTTCTGTAATTTACTTTTAAGGCTTCTGTTTAAAGGATGTGAAATGTACATGTGTTAATTCATTTTAATCTACATGAGAGTGGTGCCTGGTTAACATGTGAAGTCTCCTAGTACACACTGGTGGGGGGTGCCATTTAAAAAGATGGGTGTACAAAACCATCTGATAATGGGCACCAGAGGGCTGGTTAACTAGCATAATAGAAAATGTTAAAGTAAGGAAAGGTTAGAATGATTTATCTCACTGGAGAAATAAAGAGAGGCAGATGGGCTAAAGATAATATATTTTTTAAAGATTTATTTATTTATACATACAAGAACTGGAGTACAGGCCAGAGGTGCAGGGGGTGAGAGGATTCACCAGAGATATAGTGGGGAACAGAACAGGCAGATTGACTGACATACGCTGCTGAGGGGAGCAGCGGGCAAGACAGGAGAGGTCTGCTGCACCATGTGGGTAGCTCCCTGGCCATCTGGGAATCGAACTTGTACTGCAGAGGCTGTGGATAACTTCCCAGTGCCATGCTTAACCCCTTGCACCACCAGGGAGACCTGGGCTATAAATAATTAATGGCACTTCTGCCCTAATTAGGAGAAGATGAGAGGCCTGTGCCTCTGAGGAGCAGTGTTTAATCCTATGTCCAGGTATTTCTGAGCACTCCATAGAGTTTAGCTGAATCCACCTGTAGATACTAGCAGCTGCCTCAAGGTGACCTTTCCTCCAAAGGGCTTGTCCAGATGCCTCACAGTCAAAGGGCAGGGCCCCTGGGCATGCTGCAATGTGTGTATGTGGTTGGTGCTCACTGGGATCGGAGGCCTCGGGACCTAGCGCTGACCTACCTCAAGCATCATCCTAGACCTGGACTCAGACAAAAGGTAAATGAGCACAGCCTTAGATCCACACGCTGGGCATTTTTCTCTGGAATTTCTCTTGGTCCATGCAGCCCACTGAGTGAAGAGAAACACCTCCGCTAGCACTGGACTATTGTCTCTGCTCTTTAGCATTTTATGTTTCCTCTTGCTCTCTCCTCATGTCAGTCCTGTCCATGACCTTGTTGTCTTCATGAATAGAGCCTGCAATTCTCTGAGCGGGTTGTCAGTAGGAGGTAGTGTGTAGACCTTCAGCTGAGCGCACTGTCCATGCTGAGACAGCTGCCTGTGGAAAGTATGGGGAGGGGTTTTGATGGGGCCAAGGCAGGGAAGGAGCACATGGGGTAGTCTGCTGTGAGGAGACAGGGGAGCCAGCAGTACTCGGGGTCCTGAGGCCAAGAGGGGGGCCAGGAGTCCTCCAAGCAGGCAGTTTAAAGCCACCAGTCATCAGCTCTTGTGCTTCCTCTGGGCCCCCACGGCCTTCACTGCACAGGACTTTAGGTGGACAGCCCTGGTTCTAGTAGCTCTGAGTGGCCCGACTGTCCGTTAGCACTGCAGACCCCTTCCTTCTCTCCCGTCAATGTCTCCTCCAGCCTGGGGTCCTCCGCCCAGGGAGACAGGAAGCCGGAGCCAGGGGCATTGGGTGCCACGCCCTGTGCCTTTCTGGGAAAGAGTGATTTACAGACATTTCCTAATCAACCAGAAGACTTTCATTGTCTCATCAAAACCTCAAAAGCCAAAGGCAGCTAATGAGTCTGGGAAACCTCTAAAGTGTTTGAATGGAGAGTACAAAAAACACAGAATAACAAACAAGCCTAATGACTCCAGCTCCTGACACTGCCCAGGGGAGGAGGCCAGCTCTCCAGAGAGCCTGTCAGAAATCCATAAAGGCTGCAGGATCTCACAAAGGGCAAACGGGGTGGGGTCCTGGGAGCCTGGATTCCACCCCTATTCCACTAGCAAGGTTAAGTAGCCAGGCACCTCAAGGGACCTTGGGGCCTGGGTCTGGACCCTACACCTGCCTTCCCCACTTACAGGGCTTTAAACAATATGATGGATGCAAAACCTCTTTGAAACTGATAATGGTCTGTACAAACACAAGTGATCACATTATTACTTTATTAATCAACATATTGTAGTAATCATGTATTTAAGATATATTTAAAATTAATACGCTTCCTGAGATGGTACAAAGGGTACATGAGACACTCACCCTGCATGACTGGAATAATGTCTGCATTTTATAATCGCTGTCAAGTCATTATTAGTTTTGTTATTTAGAGCTGGGCCAACAGAATATACCCAGTTAAGTGTCATTTCCCTTCCCTGGTGTGGGGTGTGGTGTCTGTCTAAGGGGTGGTGTCTGTCACGTCTACACTGGCCATAATAACCAAAGGCCGTCTCCGGAGTGAAAAGCCATGGTCCCCAGTAACTCCTTCCTGTCATGTGTTCAGCAGTCACTAAAAAGATGACATTTACTTTTGTTTTTATCAAATGTCTATTCATATCTTTGGCCCACTGAACCTAACCATTAAGAATCTGAAGTTAATTGTTCAACACAATTAACAATCTTGGAAATATGAATCAAGGCCACAGCTGATATCATTTTACACCAATTTAACTGGTTAAAAAACGATAAAAACCAAGTGCTGGAAAGGCTGTAGATACATAGGATCTCCTTTATACTGTGGGAATAAACTGACAAAAACAATTCGGGGAAAAAAAAAAAAAGACGACATTTAGGGCTGGCAGGTTCCAGTTGAGTTCTCAGCGCCCCCGGCTTACCTGTAGATGTGATGCCAGGAATCTTCTGTGCTGCAAGGAAAAGATCATCAATGGGGTCCGCCAAGTGCTTGATGTTCACCTTCCTGGCGTTGTAGTGGTTCCCGTCGGCTGCCCTACCCGTCCGCTCAATGGCCACCAGGTGGTCGAACCTGCGGAAGCAGGGTCACAGTGTCCCCATTGAGCTAGCTGCTGCCTTTATGCAAACGACCCTTTGTTCTCTCTTTGATTCCTTCATTCCTGCAGGACTTGGCTGAATACCTACTGTGTGCCCAGACCTCTGTCGAGAGATAGTCTATCACATCAGTTTCAAAAATAGCCTCTGAGTCTTTACAGCTTATTAGACTCAGTGGCTGTGTAAGCAGGAAGACCAATGGTCAGGTCACTGTGGGGGATGCTGCTGGTGCCTCCAAACCTCCATCACGGCACAGTAACCAGCCCCAGTGGTGTGGCCATTGGCTGCTGTGAGCACACTGCCGCCTCCTCCGGGATCTTGTTCACTTTCAGACACAAAATAGACTGAAATGGATTTGAAATTGAAAATGAATAAACCTAACACAAGAGAAACCTCTTTAGACAGAGCTAGAGAGATGGCACTGATGGGGGAGATGGCATGGGAGTAAGAACGTGGGGTGTAGAATCAGGTGGTGCACATTAGGATTCCAGGTCCTCTTGCCACTGGCCCTGGGGTGTCGCTAACCCAGCCGCCCTCACCTTCTGCATCTGCCTGCTGACCCAACTGCAGTATCTGTCTCCTACACTTTCGAAAGCGTTGAAAGAAATGACACACACAGCGCTGAGCACAGAGCCCCGCACCGGCCCAGCACTGAGCCCATGCTCGCGGGAGGTTGTGGCTGTGTCGTTATGAAGAGGAGCATTGTTTTGATAATCTAATTTCAGAACATGAACTGTGCCCTCTGATAGCTCTTTAAATTCCCCCTCAATGGAGTTCTTTAAGATCTTAAGTCTGCTTGGAGAAATTGTAGTGATTACTCCAAAATTAAAAATAGAATTACCTAAGGATCCAGCAATCCCACTTCTGGGTTTATACCTGAAAGGATCGAAAGAATTGAAATCTGGGTCTCTAGGGCATATTTATACCCCCCTCTGTGAGCAGCATTGCTCACAGAGGCAAGAGGTAGAAGTAGCCCAAGGTCCCAGCAACAGATGAATGGGTAAACAAATGTCATTTATCCACTCAGTGGGCTATTACTCAGCCTTTAAAAGGAAGGGCATTCTGATACAGGCTCCAGCATGGATGCACCTCCAAGACGTTGTGCTAAGAGAAAGAAGCCAGTCATGGGAAGACACAAAGCTATAGGATTTCATTCTATAAAGTACTAGAATCACCAGCTTTACAGAGACAGAAAGGAGGAGGGTGTTGCCAGGAGCAGAGGAAAGAGTAGCAGGGAGTTTACTGTTTAATCAGTAACAGAGTTCCCTTTGGGAAGATGAAAAAGTTCTGGAAATGAATGTTGGCGTTGGCTATACAACAATGTGGATGTACTTAACGCCACTGAACTGCATACTTAAAAACGCTAAAGTGGTGAATTTTACGTTATGTCTGTTTTGCGACAATAAGAAGTCTGGGCTCTGAGTGTTTTTTGTGGACCTGATTTTTCAGAACAAATGCAATTTGCCTGTCCATTGAGCCTGGTTGTGCTGGCACCCGGTGGTATCCTGTGCCTGGGGTGGGCTGGCAGCCCGGTGGGGGCTGGAGGAACATCCTGATGCTGCACCGCCAGAGAGGAGCAGGCAGCCACTGAAAAGCTGAACCAACAGGGGGACAGTGCTTCCATCCTGAATATCCCCTAGACCCATGTCAGCGGGGGAGAAAAGGGCAGCGAGGTAAGTGCTCTGGCTGGGGCAGCACACCCTCTGCTCTGGGGGAGAGCACTGGTCCAGAACAGTGACTCCTACACCCTGAGGCAGGTTGCTTTCTAGGCCAAAGGGTGCATTTCCCTGGATGAGACATAGCTCACTCCTGGGCAGGGTCCGCATCTTCTCCAGGGAGAGAACTGTCTCCCCACAACCACTTTTGGTTCCCCTCTCTCTACGCAGCAAACAGAGGAGCACCTGCGTTATCTGGCATTAGGGGGACTAAGGAGCCAGAGCCTTGAATGTCAACCATTTGAGGAATATGAAGACATCTAACGTGTCCCACACGTGTTCTGACAGCTTTAAACAGCATCTCAGGCCCCCCATCGGACTTTTCCTTGGTGACTCAGGGTCCCATTAATAAATGCCAGACTCTGCTATGGGCTGAGATTAGCTACACCCACCAGCCTATGAAGGCAGCATTTTAGAATTCTAAGTGGGCGCTCCTTATGGCTCGTGAAGTGCATTTTTTAGGCCAGGTCAATGTTTTCTGAAAAATGGAGCCGAGCAGCGTAGAATAGAACAGAACAGCAAATAGCAGAGTACATTACACATAACAAGACTAAATATTGTTTTTTGAAACTTCTATTTCAGTTGTGTATGTGTATGAACATGCATGTGTCTGTGTACATGTGTGTCCATGTACATGTGTGTCGGTGTGTGCTGATTTGTGATGCAAAATGCATTACTGTGGATGATTGTTAAAAAGTTTGCAAACTTCCGTATTGAGAATTGTAATATGTGAACGGCATGTATGTAGGGCTGTACTCTGCACACAGCACACAGTACACAGTGAAAACGACACACACCAGGCTTCCCCGGGAGCCCCCTGCTCCACATCATAGATGATGCGGCTTCTGTTTCACCTTCTGAGGGCTCTGGGCCCTCCCTGTGACAGAATTTCTGTACCCAGCTTGAGAAACCCAGTTTTTCTTGTTTCTTTTCCAAAACATTTTTCCTATCTTCTCCCTCCATTAGGAAGATGCCATCTCCTGGGAGCTGCGACTCCTGAGCCCCCATGGGTCCCTAGGCATCTTGCAGCACCCCGAGCCTCTCTTGTCTGTCTGCTCTGCTTGTGGCTTGGCTCAAGCCGGGGGCCGGGTGTGTACACACTGTGCTGTCACGGTTATGGCTCGTGGGCTTCGCACTGTTACCCTATGGGATGCAACCACATACCTAGGTGACCTGGGGTCCCCGTCTTTGCATAGAAACACCTGAGCAGCTCCTGCTGACCCACTTTGGTAAGTTACCAGTGGGATCCGTGTGTTCAGAACACCTGGGAAATACAGGCAAAGGGGGACACATCAGCACTAGTGGTACATTTTGGGAATTCCCATGTTGCTTTGTCAAAATCTTTCCTGGAAAGTATCACTATCATCTTTGAATGCTTTGCTAGGAAGCAAGACGTGATAAAAACCCAAGGGTTGAGGGAGACGGGGTGGAATCGGCAACAAGTGTCAGCAATATCAGGCCTGGCAAATGAGCCTCTGCCTGTCTGGCAGCACAAGGCCAGGTGCCCGCGTGCAGGGAGCCAGCCCTCTGCTAAGCATCCGAGGTGCATGCTCATTCAATTTTCACAATTCTGTGTGGTGAGAATCATTTTTACCTCCACTTTACAGAGGAGGGGAACTGAGGTTCTGAGGTGCTAACTGAGCAAAGTCAAGTTTATGGTAGTGTCAGGATCCCAGTTGCTGCCCAACCTGCTCCCACTGCCATCTCCCTGCCCACCTTCAGGGCTGTTCAAGAACAGCAAGGGAAGGTCCTAGAATCTGGCCTTGAGTTAGCTGCTTGTCTGGGAGCGATTTCCAAAGCGAATTGGGCTTTTACAACAGCACTTTTCTGATGGTGATAACAGCACAGTACACCCAGGAGGACAGGGGGAGACCCTGAATCCCACAGACCAATTCATCAACCCGGCTGGTGTGTGCTCAAGAGGGGAAGAAATGCCTGAAGCAATTCTTCTTGAAACCTTTCCAGGCCTTCAGCTATAAAAAAATCTGAACTAACATTCATTTAAAGCCACATCGCATTTATTTTCTGCATGCACATGTAATAAAAGTTCTGCCGAATCCAGACCAGCAAATTCCACCCTCTCAGCTGTGATGTGGGTGAAACCCAGGTCTGGCCCGAGTCCCGAGAAAGTCTCTGAGCCCAGGATCAGGTGAGCAGGAAGGGCAGGGTGACTTCTGGGAAAATAAGTGGCTAAAAATACCCGTGAGCCCGCTGTCAGGTGGAAATGGCTGCCAGCCTGTTGGCAGCAGTCGGCTTGGTTGGCGACTTCCTTGACCACATGGTGGCCTGCTTGTCCTCCCTCCCTGGTGCGCCTCCTCTCCCTAGCTGACTCCCCCTCTTCTCCACAAGCTCTCCATGTGGAGTGTCCCAGGGTGCAACCCCGGGTCCTCTGCTCTGTTCCCCTGTTCCCCAGGTGACTCACCCAGAGTCCTGGGCTTCCAGGCCATCAACACGCTGCCCCCTCTCCAGTTTATCTTTCCAGGCCCGGCTGTTCTCCGGAACTTGACTCATGGCTCTAACTGCTTGACTTTTCTGTGTGCCTAGTAGGTATCTCACACGAGGCAGCCTCAACCCTGCTCCCAATTACTATTTCAAACTAAAACTCCATTCCTGCTAAATACTAACTCCCATTTCCCCACCCCACTTTCTGGTGACCCCCACTCTACTTTGTGTTCCTATGATTTTACTCACTCTAGGGACCAGCTACAAGTGGAGTCATATTTGTTCCTTTGTAGCATTTATTTCACATAAGTCTACTGTCCTCAAGGTTCATTTGTATTGCAGCAGATGTCAGAATTTCCTTCCTTTTTAGGTTGAATAACGATTCATTGTACGTTAGAGACCACATATTCCTTATCTATGCACCCACCAACGGACAACTGTGTCGCTGCCTCCTTTGCTCTTGGGAATAATGCTGCTGGGACCCTGCGCCCACAGACATCTGCACGAGTCCCTGCTTTCAGTTCTTTTGGGCAAATACCTAGAAAAGGAGTGGCTGAATCATAGACGTTTCCTATTTTTACGTTTTTGAGGAAGCGCTATCCTGCAGCGGCCATCCCATTACACATTCTCATCAAGGTCAAACTGCGCTTTTGCTTTATCCTCCGAGCCTGCTCCACTTGAAGGCTTGAAGGTCATTCCCGCCCCAGTTCACAGCAACTCCATCCTCCCGGCTATGCTGCCACCAGCCTAGAGCAGCCCCCAATTCCTCTGTCTCACCCTCACATCCAAGCCATTTGGAAATCCTGGGGAGGTGGCAAACCTAAGAGGAGAGTGGGCACATTTTCAAGGTCATTGCTTGAGGCAATCATGGTCGCAGTTCCACCAGGACGCAGGGCATAGCTCTCACCTCCCTCTGGGTGACCTGAACCTCCACCCTCTGCCCACAAACGTCCCTTTGGGGAAATGGAGGGTGTGACCGCATCTCACTGCTCACCGTGCTCAAGGGCCTCGTCAACAAGCTTCTGGTACAAACTCAAGGCTCTCTGGTCAACAACCATGGTGACCTCCTTCTCCAAGGCCTGCAGGAAGGCAGCCAGAGCAAAGGCTCCAGGCGGGCCATCTGTCTCTTCCGGAGGCTCGTGTTTGAAATGTGTGGGGAAGCCGGTGGTGATGAGCACGGAGCGGGCATGGGACAGCGACAGAGAGGCCTTCAGCAGCTCGTCTTTACACAGTAGGTGCCCGATCCCCCGGTTGCCTAAATCAATCAAATGAAATAGAATCAAAATAACATAGAGACTCAAGCAAACAGTTTGGGTTTTGTTTGTTTCAGATGTGGATTTGAGGGATGTGGCAGAGACTGCTAATTGTTCACCAGAATACATTCCTTCCCCCATATTCAGTCCCCCACCTCAGTAGTAACCAGAGTTAAATGACTGGCCAGCTGCTCAGGTGTGGTTATGGGACTAGGTTCTCTCTACTCTGTGAAACTTTTCTAGGGCAGGGGAAGGGAATGTGAGTGGAATGATGTGTGCCACCTCTTGGCCAGACTATCCACCCCATGGCCCCTGAGACTGGGATATTGATAACTAGTGCCCCCTGGGGGTCACATGATGGATGGCAGAGCTGCTGGGTCACTGAGTGACTAGGTGGAGCTGATTCCCCTTTCTGTTTGAAACCAGGTGGGGAAAATCCACCTGGACAGGTGAGTGAGAGAGGGCACTTTGTGGGGGAAAAACATCTTGGGGCTTATTTGTTATAGCTTATTTGTTAGGGTTTAACAAACCCTAAATAACATGGGGACTATCAAGGGAGAAAGGTAAAGAGGAATGTTTTTTTAAATTATTTTTTTAAAGATTTATTTATTCATACAAGAACCGGGGTACAGGCCAGAGGTGGGGGGCGGTGAGAGGGTTCACCAGAGACAGAGCAGGGAACAGAACAGGCAGACTAAGTGAAATACACTGCTGAGGGGAGCAGTGGGTGAGTCAGGAGAGGTCTGCTGCGCCATGTGGGTTGCTCCCTGGTCTGGGATTGAACTCATGCTGCAGTGGCTGTGGAAAGATTCATAGGCTGCATCTTAACCCCTTGTGTCACCAGGGAGGCCCTAAAGAGGAATGTTTTAGTTGAGGACTCTCCAAAAGAAGACCCTAAGATGAAGGGTTGAGTGCAAGCATTTTAGCAGAAAGTGAGAGCAGAGACCATAAGTCAGAAGATGGAGGAAGTGGCATAGGAAGGGTTGGAAAGCTAAGAAACGATCAGAAAGAGTATGTGAGTGAGCAAGCTAACCCCAGAGATAACTGGGGCTCAGTCTTGCTTGAGTTCTTCTAAAAAACCATGTGGTACACACCTCAGGACTGTCCGGTGGGAGTATAGGGGTACAGTACTATGCATTTATGCACTGGCTCCTGTCCCCTGCCTGGTGAAAGTGCCCTCAGGGTGCCAGCTCCCTGGCTTTCCCCGCTGTGCCTGCTCTGGTGGAGGGGGCTCTGCAGGTACAAGAATGTCCTCAGGTGGAGAAGCTGAGAGACCGCAGCCCAAGGAGGGCCTGTTGTACTGAGAACCACCCACTGTAGCACAGGAGAACCCAGGGGTATGATGGGCAACCCTCAGCATCTGCTGTAGATGCTGCCAGTGGTTCTCCAGCTGCATGTGGATTCCTAACCCTGTTTGGATTCCTCCTTCCTATTGAGGAGGAGTTCCAGATTTAGCATTTGGAGACCTACATTCAAGTTCGGGACTTGGCACATGGAAATCGTGTGACTTGGCTTAGCGCCTGATTGCCCTGCACTTCAGTTTTCCTACACAGAACATGGGGTGGCCCAGGTGGAGGGAGGCTGTGGGCCACAGCTCTCACATCTGCTGGTGGGAGTGGAAACCACAGTTCTCGTCTGGAGGGGGATTCATACCTTAGATTTGTATTTTCCACTGGAGCCAGCAATGACTCTGGGAATTTATCCTAATAGAGAGACCATGGCATGGGCACAGGTGTGTGGTGAGGGGTTCACTGCAGCATCGTTTACAGCATTGAATGAGAGGATGTAACAAAATGGCGGGTCGCTTGTAAAATGAAATTCTTTGCAAGCACTAGAAAGGATGTTGTCAAAGACTAATGACATGGCAAGATATTCACAATATATTAAAAAATAAAGCAAGTGTCCTAAGATAGTATCACAGTATGATAGATGATGGATGGATGACAGAGGTAGTAGATGGTTAGAATGATAACATGAGAATACATGATACATATGCATAGGTTCAAAGCTGAAGGAAAGGACATTAAAGGTAAACCCCAAACTGTTAATTCTTGTTAATTATAGTTAATTGTGATAGGATTCTGGTGATTTTCATTGCTTCTTCACTTGCAAGTCTCTTTGGTGCTTCTCAATGAAGATAAGTGACTGTTGATTGAGGGGAGAAGCATAGCAATGCTTTTAAAGAAAAAAATAGGAATGTAACCTATTTTCATAGGATGTGGTGAGCACCAAAGGAGAGTGGAGGGGAGAGAACTTTGATAATGTTAAAGCTGTTGATACGTTAATATTAGTGTAAACATCAGCATCATCAACTTGCATCCCTATATCTCCAGGCGCTTAAAGCCAGCCAACACCCTCAACAGTGCCCTGTGCTTGTGCCCATTATTCTCATATCTGCGTATTTAATGAAGTAGGACTCAAAAGCATGTGCTGTTCTGGGGGGTAAAAAGGTGTCCCTTATAGATGCTACTGGCACCTCTCGACAGTCGTGACTGCCCTCCATGAGTCTCACGCTTCAAGCCTTGACACAAGCACTGAAGGGGGAGGGGGATGTTCTCCTACATCAGCAGTGGGTGCTCTGTGTCTGCAGTAAATTTTCTTTCAAGTTACTTTTTAATCTAATCTAAGGGCAGAGTTAATAATTCATCTTCCCTTATGACCCTTGTGCTGGGTGGGAGAGTCAGCCTGGGTAAGAATATGAAGGAGAAAGTATCGCAGATTTTTTGAAATTCCCCCAGGATATCAATTATGCAAGAGAGTCCACTGATACAGTCACAGGCTTTTGCCTGGATGTAGGCATATCTGCAAAGGTGGGCCTATATCCCATTGGACTGTGTGTTTGTGTGTAAAGGAAAATATATTCTCTGCAGAGCGAATGAATGGATAACTTAACATACAAAATGAGCATGAAGTATGTTTCACAGGAAGTTTTGCTGCTACAGACTCCCATGTCATTAGGGGACCTTTGCCCCCAGGCCCAGGGAGAGGGCATATCTTCTTAAGGCAGGTCTGTAAGGGCAGATTTGGGGTCACAGTGTGAATGGTCTGGCTGCCATGTGGCTGCTGATCACCTCGTGATCAGCCCTGTCTGGGTCCTGGGAATCTGGCCTCGCCCTCTGCTATCCCACAATCATCCATCCAGGTATCTGCATGGGAAATGCTCCCAGGGGTGGGGGCGGTGGTGAGGGGTTCAGCAGGAAGGCCACATCTGCCGTCTCCAGACAAGCAATGCACAAACGACATTTTAGAGTCTGGTCTAGAATCACAGCACAAGAGAAGGTGCAGGAACAGGAATGGGGCCTAAGCCAAGCGAGGCCAGAACATCCTCTGAGCGGCCCTTGGATGGATATTTAGCCTCAGATTCCAATTTATCCAGTGTTTATAGATCATGGGCCTTGAAGCAAGTATACATAAGTTCAGGTTCTGCCCCGACTATCTACTGAGTATGTGGAGTGGGGTGAGTTCCTTAACCCAGTATGTCTCATAGCTGTTAAACCACGTTAGCGGTAGTTGCCTCCCTGGGTCTTTGGGAGAATTTAACAAGATGAAATGTGTAAATATGTTTAGCACACACATGACCTACAATAAAGATCACTAGGTGAGAGTTACTCTTATTACCTATCACAAGCCTGAGAGGGAGGAATGACTGATATTCCTCCTGATACACTGTTTCGAAAACTTCAGAGGTGGAGGAGCTGTCAAGTCTGTACCCTAATTCTCGCCAGAGCCAGCAGATGGGCACATTTACCATGCACAACAGCGCCCTCTGCTGCCGTCTTTTGCTCCTGAATGAAGTTCAAAGCCCCTCAACCAGCTGTCTGCAAATCTAATTGAAAGCAGCACTGCCAGCGGATCCTATCAGCTCTGCCAGGGTTTAGAGCAATGCACAATTTTTACATGTCAGCCCCGGGGTCCTGCACCGCCCGAATCAACCAAAGCGCAGAAATCCTGTCCCCCCCAATCCAGCCTGCTGTCTGGTACCAAAAAAGATCTGCTCCACACCCAACCCCAGGACAAAGGCACAAAAGAGGGAGGTGAGGGACTTCATTAAATACATGGAAAACTTTATTTAAATGGTGGCAGTTGATGACCTAAGACCCAGACTCCCTTTTTTTTCTTCCTCTACTACCCTGATTTGGTTCAGGTGGCAACACGCTCCGCTAATAAGCTCACCACCCAGACTCCCTCACATGTATAGCCCTGAAAATTTTGAAAAATAAATAAAAATCATCTCTAATCCTACCACCATTGGCTCACCGCCATCAGTATTTTAAACATTAAACAAAATCATACTGTGGATTAATTTGCATGCTGCCTTTCCACTGTACATCACATCAGTGAGTAGATTCTCCAGGCTATTAAGGTGTGGATGCTCTGTGTCTTACCTGGGTCTATGCCAATTATAGCCTCCAGTTCTCGGATCTTCTGAATAGCTGGCGCTGAGGCGATGCTATAGTGCAAAGGATCTTGGGAAATGAGATGAACCTCTGGAAATCCCTCAGGGGCGAGACAGCTGGCCTCTGTATCCTTCAGGTCTGTCATAACCGTGCAACCCGGTGCACTAGTAAACGCCAGTGGGGTCTCTAAAATACAACAGGAGGGACTGAGTCGGGCCACTTCGTCAAACCCTGCCCACTCGCGTCTAGCCCGCTGTTGATGGCCAAGATGGCGCCGTGCATCAACTTATTTCCTGCTCTGAGTGATGGCACCAGCTCAGAACATGGCTCATGGCTGTTCCATTTAAGTGGGTGCCTCCATCTTTCAGGAAAGTCAAGATGAATTGAGCGTGGGGAAAGAAATAAGGTATAGCCACAGCTACAGGTAGGGCTTAGTCTTGGCCATCGAGTCATCCCATGGATCTCAGAAAGGACCGGCTGAACTTGGGAATGCATCCAGCCACCTTGCTTTGCTTTGCAGTAAATGTTAGACTTGCTAACAAATAGCTCTCTCTGAACATAGCTTCTATTTTTCTCAGCAATTACAACTTGCTTCCGTTAATGCTAATTTTGTTCTTCAAACAATTCTTTCCTGCTAGTTTCCGGGCAATGTGAGGCTCTCTAGACTTTCATTACAAACACACTTGACTTTGAGATGTGACTTTATCCTCTCTAAACCCATTACCTCATTGCTAAAATAGTGACAGTATCTCATGTAGTTGTCAAAACTTAATTGGAAAAGGCATGTAAAAGTATTTGTCAAAGTGCCTGGCCCCGAGTAAGCCCTCCATCAATGATGGCTGGCATCAGTGAGCCAGGCGTTCTGTCTCACTCATTCCTCTGTCCCTGCACTGGCCCATTAGTATTGACTACTTAGCAGACAGACTTTGCATCTCTTGCTTCCTCCAGAGCCAGCGTTCGTGGACACTCCAAGCCCATGGCTGTACGTGCCTAGAAGCGGGACCACAGTTTATCCATCAGTATCCCACATGGTGCCTGCACATAGTAGGTGCTTGATAAATGTAGGCGCGAATCAATCATATAACAATGCCTTGGACTTCACAGGAAACAGTAACATTTCTCAGATACACAGAAAGCCCAAGTTAGCCAACTCTGCAGGAGGAAAACCTACTGACGGAAGCCTAAAGCATTCAAACTTTTAGACAAATGTCGAAGGGGAACAACTGAGGACCGCGATGCCTGCAGTCATTATTGACTTTCTGTGTTTGGACAGAACCTACCATTGCTCACCGTAAAGTCAGGTGCACATCAGAACAGAGCATGATTGGGGTTGGGGCCAGGGGGTGCCCCATCAGCTGGGAGATGAGCAGCAAGTCATCTGTTGCTAATATATATTTATGTGTTAGAAGTTGAGCTTGATTTTTTTCAAGCAGAAAGATTCAGTGGCATCCCTGTTCAGTGATGTCATTTGTTCTCAGAGATGCTACTGCAAGTCAAAACTAAAGGTGTGGATACACTATACTGGTGTGGATGTGCGTACGCACGCCTGGCACATAGTAGGGACCCAATACTTTTATGTTAAAGGAATGCATAGAATCCCATGGATCTTGGTGTTTGTGCCCCATCATCCCGTTAGAGGTAATCTTTTCCGATCAGGAGGCCCTGCTGATAGCTAAACTCCTGGAATGATTTCAAAGTAAATTAAAGGAACACCAGATTCTATGTTTTACAATGCAAGTGTGGTTGACCTAGCCAGAATTTTCTAGTGTCTACTGGAACTGGGCTGCAACAGTTATTATTTGTAATGTTCTCATCCCATCCCCACCTTACTGTGAGCTGATTAGGGAGCCCTCCTGTGTCTCTTCATTGTAATATCATCCACAGCTTTTGGGGAAAAAAATGGAGAATCTTGCCTTCAAAAACTTGCAAATGCGTTGTGAAATGCGTTGTGTCATTTGACTACACCTTTGTTGTCCAAGTCCCACTAGCTTCCAAAATGCCTCAAAAGGCCAAGCTAAACATCAGTCCTTTTGTTAGAATGGGCTGTGAGGTCTTGCAGACAGAAATGTGTTTAATCAAGATGTATTTGAGCTGAAGGATAAGATGCCCTGATAAGGAGACCCAGCCCTGGAAAGGAAAGAAGGAAGAGAGCTCTGCACTGCGGGCTGCAGGCCGATGGCTCCTTTTGCGACTTGATTTCTTAAATCATTGCACCTGTAAGTCATGCTTTCAAGTGCCCCACCGGGTTCCAGCCCCGCAAGCCCGGACGTACTGCAGCTGCTGACGGCTTCGAGACTGGTCAGTGGAGAAGGCCAGAACACTGGCACGTCTCCGGGCTGACACGCCACGGGATCCCCATAGTCAGGTTTGGAAAGATCTTTGATTCCCAACAGTTCTGCAGACAGAAAGAGAAAGTGAATTCCGGGGGTCTTGTCTTGGCAGGTGCCTCCAGGTAGAACATGTTGAGAAGTTTAAACTTCTTTCCACAAGAGGATTGTAGTCACGGCATTGTGGTAAGAGACAACAGGGACTGAGAAGGAGGCAAAAAACAAATGGAAGCTTAACAACCTATAGCCCGCCCTGAGGGGTGTGGTTTCACAGCTGGGAATCTCACACCCTGCTGTGGTGACTGGGGGTGACTTGGGTCTCTCAATCCAGCACTTTCTTTGGATGGAGTGCTAACAAGCCAGCATCTGTGAGTTTATCTTTGTACAGATTGCATTATACAACACAGACCCACACTGTCAGAGACCACCACCCAATACTGGGAAAACACTCCAGCAGACACTTTGCTCTGCATGGGCCTGACATCGTCTTTCTGTGAGTTCAGTGGCACGTGCTGACTGTGTTTTTACAGAATGCCACATTTTGTCTGACCTTATTTTTTTACACGAGCTCACTTACACTCAGCTCTGACTCCCACCTGAGGCCCAATCCCAAGCTCTCACCTCATCTTCTGAAGGCCTCGGAGAGGCCAGGGCAGCTTTCAGGTTTTTGCCCTTCACTCAGAGTGAATGCACCCAGGTCCCTGCCCAAATAGGTTACCGAATGGTAGGCTGGATTAGAGGTTGCTCTGGGTCAGACCTCCGTACAAACAGCCCTGCTGCCCTTCTGCCACCTGCTTCACCACCCCAGACTCACAGAAACAATGGGTGAATCTCGATATTTATCCAAAGGCATCTGCTTTATGCCTGAGGGATGCCTGTAAACACAGCCTTAATACCGCTATGGAGTCAACCTTGTCCAGGACACCCTAGGTTCCCCTGGGCGAGGCTACACAAGTGGTGGGAGCTCAGGAACACAGCAAGTTCCCGTCTTCTCAAGCCAAAGTGCAAGCACAGCTATGGACACTGACCTGGGTCGCCCATGTGAATGGGTGGTCCGAGCTCAGCCTGCACAGAGCAACTGGCCTGCACCAGCCTTTCCAGCTTGTCCTTGGGAATGGGCCTCATTGTGACCACCAGGGGGCAGCCAAAGCCAGCCACAGAGGCACAAGGCACTGTCGTCTGACAAGAAATCAAGGGAAAAAAGTAAAAAAACAGAATTAGCACAGATTGAAGCATAAGCACCCAGAACTCAAGGCAGTGAACGAAATAGGAGGTTCAAGTAGATATTATAAAAATATTGCGTCTGCTCTCACATGACTGGGAGATGAAGAAGTTTGCTGGTAACCATTGTTCTAAAACAGAGAATGCAGTTTGTTGCCTGCACTTGAAATGGAAGGAGATGCTGAATCTCAGCTTGAAGTTATGGAAGTAAAAATGCTATTTTTCCCCTCATGCAATTTCATGGACCATCTGAATTTTTCCCTGTCACTTTATAGACCTCAAGGTGAGGCACATTGTGAGAGGGGCCTAAGGGAACAGGTATCAGGGTCCCCTCTGCCTTGGGAGTCCACACAAGGTCTGGAGGCCAGACCCCACTCACCCTGCCTCAGGCCTCCAGCCTCCCCAGAAGATGCCCAGAATGGCTTGTGTGACTTTCACTGGCCTTGTTGTCTTTTCCCTGATGGGTTTCTGGTCCCTGCAGTAGGGCTTAGGAAAGATTTAGGAGCTGGCCAGGACAGCAATCTCCTGGGACAGTCTTGGTGGTTGCCTGAAGGACTTGCTGTTAGCACCCAGCAGCAGGAGTGCAGTGGGGGAGCTGTGGGAGCACATGTCAGGGCCACTCACAGGAGACAGGCTGTGCTCCCCATTCTGAGGGCCCTTCAGCCCCTCAGAGCTGCTAACCAAATCCAAGATGGCTGCCTGGCCATTTCTCCGAGGAGCCATCACACAGAGGTGGTTTGGCTGCTGCTGGGGACAGTGCCGTGTCAGGGAACATGACTCTGCTGAGCACTCACTGTGAACAGTGACAATTGTTACAAAGTCCCATTTGAGCCTCATGCCTCCGTGATGGACTTTGGGCAGAGAGGGGCCTGAGTACCTGGTTCCAAGCTGCCTCTGGGGCTTGGGCAAATTCTCACTTTACTCTGGTTTCGGTTTCCTCATTTAAAATGACGCTGTGCAAACCAGCTCTTACCTGCCACTAAAGACTGTGTGTTCCTGACCGGACCCTGCCCTGGGTCCAACTCCCAACCCCGAAACTTGAACTAACCTGCTTAGGCTGATTTTTACATAAGACAAGTGGCACACACTGCAGGAGCTTGTGTTTCCTCAGAGGCAGCCTGGGTCTTCCCTCAGGAGCCTACACCCGAGCACATTTTAATAAATGTTCAGGAGCCCTGGATGAAATCTCTAATCTGAGTCCTCTGTAAAAGACCTGAAGGGGCCACTGATACAGGCCCACACGGTAAATTCTCAAACTTTGAAGAAATGTTCTGGAAGGGGCCAGTGGAATGAGGGGTCAGTGTGGCTGGAATAAAACTTCAGAGACAGCCCCAAACAGCGGCATATCCCAAGAAGGGCTGGCCACCTCCAGCCAAGAATGTGACCTGGCATTCCCGACACAGCCATAACCCGGCAGCTGATGGCCCAGCCAAGGTTCTGCCACAAATCCCTGGGCACTGACCCCGCCAGGCACATTCTCTGTGATGCCAGGGGGCCGGGGACCATTTTCAGAAATCTTGCCGAGACTCCCTAAGAAAATGGAGCTGGACAAATTTGAATCTGGTTTACACTACCACAAAGAGCTGTGACACTCTCAAGTTCACACTGGCTGCCCACATGGGGTCTGGAGGTGGGCAGGAGAGAGGCTGGTGGTCCCATTTTCCAGGGGAAACAAGCTCAGAGAGGTTAACTGCTTATCCCAGATAGCACAACCAGGAAGTGGCTAACCTGGGTCCAGGGCCGCTGTTCTCCCCACCACAGAGGATTACAAGTCAATCACACTTTCAACTCAGTCTGCCCTGTGGATCGTGTCCCTACCTTGTAAGCACCTGCGTGGCTATGACCTGCTGGGTCTCTTCTGGGGAGCCCCGCCTTCTCCAAGACCGCTTCTAGGGAGACGCCGCAACCCAGGACAAAGGCCACCATGTCCTTCAGCTGCTCCGAGTTCTCCTCCAGGGACATCAGGCTGCCTGTGCAGGCACCAGACTCGTACTTCTGGAACTGGGGACAACCCATCCTGGGGACAAGGGAAAACTCACAGACCCCAGTGTCAACATGACCCCTGATGGTGCATATTTTTAAAGGGCATGGGAAGGCACTACGGAGTCTAAGCAGGAGTCACGTGATTAGATGGTCACTCCAGAAGGAGGGGCTTGATGGGGTGAAGGGAGGAGAGGGTGAGGGGCCAAGGAGACCAGTTGTGATGTCTTAAGAACCCGGAGACAGAGGAGCCAGGTGGCAGGAGGAATGTGGGTTGCCGGGAGCCTTATTGTGGAAGCAGAACCAGCAAAGCCATGTATGGGGCGTGTTATTTTCTAGACGCCTGGGAGGACATGCTCCATGTTAACATGTCTGCGGCTGGGTGTGGGAAACTCAAGCATTTTTACTGTCTTCTTCCTCCTCTGCAGGCAGGTCTCTGGTTGGGTGAGGCAGTGCCCAATGGCAGTGCCCATGGGATTTCTCTGGGGCTGGACTTTCCTGCTGAGCCTAATGATTTTCCCCAGGGCTGGAGCAGGGGCAGAGGAGGGAGGGCAGACTCTGCCTAAGCAAGACTCCTGTGAGGCTCTGTGCAATTTACCTGGAGTCTGGGGCGGGCACTGTCCACTTGCCCGGCTGGCTTCGGCCCAGCAGGGGCAGAGGGCCACGGTTGGCCTGGCAAAAGCGTTCAAAGTCCGGAGCAAGAGACTTGTGCAGGATGACCACGCTGGCGGCTCGGAGACCTGGTTTGGTGGGAGAAGGGACAGCAGCACAGTAAGGGCCTTCTGGTTAAGTCCTTTTATGCTCAAAAAAGTTGTTTTAAACTAGGGAGGGTTGGTGGGTTACACTTTGAAAGAAAAAACTAATAAAAGAATGGGGAGCTTTGCCCACCATATAATAAATATGTATTTTAATGCTTGATTTAACTAATTTGAAACCAATTTTGATGCTTCTTCTGATTTCACATTGGAAAAATAAAGAACTGTTTATTTTATATATTTTTAGCTCAATATTCTTTAATTATGAACCAAAAAGTTATAGTGATTACACACCTAGATTACCTCTGAATCAAATTGCTTGTTCATTGAAATGGGTGCTTTTAAATAGCCACTTGATGAGAAAACTTGTTTTATATATTTTGGTTGGAACTTGTATGGGCAACATACTCCTTCTACCTCTAAAAATTTCAAGTTGAAATGCATAAAAAGTACTTTTCAAAAAGTTGAATGTAAATGATTAAGGTTCCTGTGGTGTTGGAAGTGAGGACAGTGGCCACCCTTGGGGATGGTGGTGAGTAGAAGAGTCGTGAGGAAGTTTGTGGGGTACTGATAATGTTCTGTTTAAAATCACCCACAATTTCTGTTTCTTGACCTGGTGCTGCTTCTATGGCATTTTCATTTTGTGGAAATCCATATAACCATGCACTGAGTTGTGTTTTTCTCTCTGTGTGTATATTATACTCCAACAAAAGGTTAAATTGAAAAGACTCTACAAACACAGAAACCTTAATCGTTTACATTCAACTCCACATGATAGAATCATACAGTGTGTAATTTTTGAATCTTGTGTGTGATTTTTTGAATCTTGCTTCCTTCACTCAATATGTTTGGCCTCCAACAACTAGTGCTCGTGAGGCTGCGGAGAAAGAGATGCCCTCTCACACTGGTGTTGGGATGCAAATGGGCACAGCCGTCATAGAAGGCTTTACCTTTAAAAAATGGAAACTGGAATTACCCCATGACCCAGCAATCCTACTCTTGGGCATCATCCCAAAGAATGGAACCATCAACTCAAGAAGTTATATGCGTTACAATGTCCACTGCAGTGTTATTTAGATGGTCAGGAATGGGAAGAACCTAGGTGCCCACTGAGAGAGGATTGGCTCAAGATGCATTCACCCAGGGGATACTACTGACACTGAGGAAAGATGAAATGTTGCCATTTACAGCAAAATGGAAGGAGCTGGAGGCAATGATGTGCAGTAAAGCAAGTGAGAAAGACGGCACTGGATACCTTACATAGCAGATGACCTGTCAAAACAAAATACTTATAAGAACTAGTGTATGCTAATAAACGAAGTAAGGTTTCTGAGGCTGGGCTGGGGGAGGGCTAAGGGAGCAAGAGGAATGGTAATGGGGAAAACACAGAAACAAATGAAAACCGTATGTTTGGGAGGGTCACCCATACTGTGTTTAAGAAGAGATTGCTCATCGCCGCCATGTATTAGCCCAAACCATTGGAAGTAGACATTTGGGAAGCTTCCAGTTTGGGTTATTTCAAAGGGTGCTGCCACGTGCATCTGGCTCATGCACTTTGCCGGGAAGGGGGCATGCATTGTGTATTAGTTTGGCACACCCACACGTGGGCTGGGAGGATGTGGACATAATTGGCTTGAGGAGGTCCTGCTAAGCAGTTTCCAATGTGGTTGTCCTAACTTCTGTTCCTGACTGTGCTTTGGGTTCTCAATTACTCCTTTCTAGTACACGGGATTGCCTGTCTCTTTACACGAGCTGCTCTGGCAGATGGGAAGTGGCATCGAATGTGGTTGAACTGGTATCTGCTTTCTGAGCTCTTGATGTTCTGGTAAGCAGTGGCCAACCTGGGTTAAGCTGCTGTGGCCAGCCCATCTAGTATGTAATCGTGGTGGTGGACTGTTACCGTGGTGGCTCTATGAAGCATGTTTTCCTATAAAGATGCTTCTCAGTATTCATATCTCAGGTGGCCCCTTCCCCATGGGCCCTGGCTGGGCCATCTGCCTTGCTTGGCCAGGGGGATGTTAAGAGGTGTGATGACCTCTGAGGCTTGATAGGTGCTGTTGCATTAGGGCTCATGCTCTTGGGACCGTCCATGTTACAAAGTCTATGTAAAGAGGTTTGGCCAACATGGCTGGAGAGGCTTCAGAGAGAGAGACATGTCTGGACAGCCCAATTGTTGCAGCCATTCCAGTGGACTCTCTGCACCTAAGAGGAAGAAGCCATCTGCTGGATGTCTAGTCCCAGCAGACACAGGGTAGAGCAGAAGAACCACCTGCTGAGTCCAGCCTTGGCTACAGAATTATGAGAATTATGGATTCAGCCACTGAGTCTGGGGGTGCTTAGTCTGCAACAACTGATAACTGTGGGCTCACAGAGAGTGCCAGAGCCTCGTGTGTCAGTGAACAGGGCAATGTTTTGCTCTAGGACTTTCAACTGTGCTTCTGGCTTCCTCTTTGGGGTCCACACCAGAACCTGTTACCACTCAGGGTCAGTGACAATTTTGATATGTTTTCTCTTGCCTTTTAGAGCCCACGTTATCATTCCTGGAGGCAGCGGGGAGATAGTATCATCCAGAAAATAAGGCCAGTCCAAATAACGAGACGTGGTCTGCATCAAAACCAGACGGACATGCAGTGCAACTGGGGACACTTATCCCAGCAGGGAACTGTCTTCATCACCTGATCTCATTGGCAGTTCTGCCTGTGGAGACTTGGCCAAGCAGAACTGGTGGGACTGGACCAGCCTGGCCCAATTGCCAGTTCCTCCTGGGAAGTTTAGTAGTGACCAGAGCAAATATTCTGCTTGTACTTTCTGTCTCCCAAGCAGAAGCTAGAAGCCTCAGAAATTCCTGTGGCTGGTATTTTCAGGGAGTTCGTTTATGTATTTGTTTTTAAACATGCACCACCACTCACCCCCGGCTACGCTGGACATGTTCCTCATGTTTGTTTTCTTCTGTAGAATCAAACTTCTCAAGGCAGAGGGAAGGCAGGCCCTCAGGTGGGGTGTGAAGGTCATCAGGCTGTCCTTGAATGGACCTCAGAGAAGCTGGTGAAGGGATGAAGGGGAATAAATTAAAGGGCACAGCTTCCTTGAAGGTGCCAAGTCAGCACCAGACCAGCTATCATCCTGCCGTTCCCAGTCCTGCCCTGGGGTGGGCATGTAATGCGCAGCACATTCTCCCCCACCCCTTTGTAACTCAGTTTCCAGTGCGGAATTCCCAACACTTGAAGCTCTTTGCTTATGCCCTTCCCCTGGCTTGAACTGTCCCCCTTCCTTGCTGCCTTGTCTCCACCCCCCCACCCCCAGGCCTTTCCATTGCTCAGAACAGGTTCAGAATCTCCTGCCTCTTTGAAGTGGCCAGCAGGCTCTCACTGGCTGGCCAGGCCTCCTTGCTCCCAGAGTTCTTTGAGCCACTGATTTTGACCAGGTGTTGTACTGGACTCTGCACCTCCTTTCTCTCTCTCCTGGGGAAAGCCCGAGTGTCCAGGGGGTAGGGGCACATCTTAGGCCTTGTCCACAGGCCCCAGAGTGCTTACTACAGTCTGAAATCATGCAGTACATACTGAACTGTTTAGGATCAGATGAACAAATTGTTAAAAGTAAGCCCCACGTGCAATCACAAATGAACCAGCAGACCAGATTTTTTGTCTGCATGTGACTCCTGTTATTCAGATTCAGGTCCCTGAAAGGTAGAGATTCTGCTTCTCTATTGTGCCTTTCTACCCCCACCCCCACTCCAGGCATAGTGCCTCACACAGATTTTGGGTGAATGAGTAAATATTGTAGACTTTAAAATATGGCATGGTCTCAAAGCTCTGCTACTAGGCAAAACCAAGGGTGCCCAGGGAACCCAAAGTGTAAAGGGGAAAGACCTGTGATACCCATTTGCAGGGCCTGTGACCACTGTGCACAGGGAGGCAAAGCAACCAAGCTCCAGTGAACCTGGAGATTTTCATTGGTGAAGGGCCCAAAGGGAATGGAGAGGAAGAAGAGGAGCAGGAGAGAGAAGGATTTCAAAATACGAACGTGGGCCTCCCTGGTGGTGCAGGGGTTAAAGACACAGCACTATCAAGCTGTCGCAGATCCCTAGTTGGCTGGGGAGCTAACCCACATGGTGCAGCAGACTTCTCCTGTCTCGCCCGCTGCTCCTCTCAGCAGTGTGTTTCACTAGATCTGCCTGTTCTGCTACCCACTATCTCTGGTAAATCCTCTCAACTGCGCCCACCCCCCCCCCCCCCCCCGCTACGTCTGGCTTACATCCCAGTTCTTGTATACATAAATAAATAAATCTTAAAAAAAAAATCCAAAATACAAATGCCAGGTCAAAATCTGAAATCAGCCATCCCCTTGTAAGCAAACACGGTCAGCCAAACAGGCAGTCAAACTGCCCAAAGCAGAGTGGCCAGGAGGAGGAATACAAGCAACCTTCCTGCAGGAAACACAAGAGAGAGGTTGTGCAGGGCCCAAGAACCTGGGAGAGAAGAGAGAACCAAGTTCAAAGAGTACCATCCAAGCTGAATCCACCACAAGGCGGCTGCCATAGTCTCAAGAGAGTGGGCTCGTGCTGCCTGCCAGAGCTGAAGCCAGGGAAGATCCACAGGTGGGAGCTGCTGAAAGGTCAAGAATGGAGCCTGTGCAGAGGGAGTCCCCGCCCCTCTGGGGCTGTCTTATAAAGACTATGCTAGGCTACTTGCGTCTAAGCTTGTGCTTTGGTGTCAGCTGTCTCTGTTCCAGAAGTCAGGGAGTGGAGCGGAGACTGAGCTCTCTTACAGCTCCAGGAAATTGCTCAGGAAGGAGACCTATTATATGCTGACTTCTTAAACTCAAGAGGTTCCCAGGTGTCGGCAAAATCTAAGGTTCAAGAGTCACGTATGTTGGCCTCCAAGGCATAGCCCTTATCTTCATCTAAACATACCATGTGCCTAGCTTAGTGCCAAGCACAGAAGTAGTTCAATAAGTTTGTTGAGTGACTGACTGACAGCACAGTGGATGACAGCACCACTAAAGGGAAGTGTCCACAGTGAATGCTATGGACAAGCCTGATTTTCCACAACTCCTTTCCTCTTTAAAGAGTTTCCAAAACAAAAATGCACAAGTCAACTCTAACCTTCCAGACAGAGAAACAAGTAAGCCCCATGCCAATTTAATGAAGAATTAAATGTGGAAAACCTCTAACAAACTACATTTTTAAAGTACTGCCCTGGAAGGGGAGAGGTGTATTTAAAACTGATAGTAAGTGTTTAAAGTAGATCAGTTAAAATTATCACCATATTATGGAGTAGCAAAATTATATGTTTACCTTGTAAAAATAATAGATCTTCAGGGAAACTGTTATTGGCCAATGAATTAAATTCACTCTAAGATAAAAAGTAAATAAGTAAATAAATGAATGAATGAATGAATAAATAAATAAATAACACTGACAGCAAGTTCTTTACTAACTACAGAAACAAAGTGGCCCCTGTAGGCAAAGGAGAGAATGGGGTCCTGAGGGCTGGGGTGGGGATGCTGGGAAGGTCAGATGAGATTGGATTCTATCCCCCTGTTGAAGGTGCTGGTGCTTAAAGCACCTGCTCTGGCAGTCACGTCTGTGCCTGCCTGCTGGACTAGGAATCCCTGAGCCTGGCAGTACTGCTCTTGGCCAAACAGCCAAGGCAATCAGGTCCTGAATGTCTGTGGCCCTCAGGGTCACTGCAGAGGGCTTAGCACTTCAGTCAGCCACTCGGCAAAGACAGAAGAGAGAATCATGCCATAAACACATGGGCACAGTGGCCAGACAGCTCTGATAATTCATATGCCGAAAGGTGAATGGACTTGACCGCAAACTCACTAAAATGAGAGACCCTTGAGTACTTGTTAGCCACACCTCCCACTCCCAAATACTCTCTAAGGCAGCAGGTACAAGCCGGGTGCTGTTATGCAAATATATTATAGCCCAAAGATGGAAATCTGAGAATGGTTACCTTTTTTTCCCCTTTATTTATTTATAGTTTTAATATAAATTTAAGTGGATCGAGGTCATTCCTGTAATAATTCTGCTTTCCTGACCTGGAGAAAAGGAGTAGCTAGAAATCCTTCCTTGTGAAATGCATGCTGGGAGTGTGCCAGGTATCTGGATTCCTCCCCCACTCCACCCTGTGCATGCTGGGAGGGAAAGAAGACTAAGAATGTCAGCCTTACAGAGTCCTCCACCTGAAGACAGAGGCCACATAGAGCATGGAATACATGCTCACGGACTCCTGCCAAAGGAATGCCCTCACTATACCAACAGGAGTATGCTCACTTGCATAAATAAATGATAGCAGCTACCACCATTTATGGAAACCCTCTGAGTGTCAGGCACAGAGGAAGGCCATTCACCCAAATAGATTTATAATGACTGGTTCCTTACCACAATCCCACAAATTGTTAATCCCATTATAGGTCGGGTAACTGGGGCTCAAGGAAATTAAAGAGGTTATCTAAAGACAGTTCTTTGCAAAAAGAAAAAAGAAGTTACCTAAAATCCTATGATGAGTAAGCCCAACTCCAAAAGCATTTAAATTCATGCTTGATCAATATCTACCTTTCAATATCTCTGTATCTACATGTCCATGCATCCATCCATCCATGCATCCATCCATCCATGCATCCATCCATCCATCCATTCATCCATCCATCCATCTTTCAGTATTAGCAGGAACTATATCCTCAGGGTATCTTAGAAATAGAGGGACCTTCCCCACTATTCTCAAAGGTGATTCTGGGGCCAGTATCTCTTAAGTCCATGTTTCTTTGGCTACTGGATCCTGAAAGTCTCAGGATTTTCATCAGGACTTCTGGTGAACTCACTGAATGGCCCTGGCATCTCATTGCCCAGCGAGGTATGACTCTACATATGAGATAAGATGGGATCCAATCCCTGAGCCTTGGTCAAGACCCCAAGAACTCACCTTTCTGCTTGCTATACAGCCTCTCTTTTCTCTTTAGAGCATAATAAACTATCAAACCCACAAATATCATTTCCTGGCATCAAATACACTGAAGAGGCAGCTCCAGAGAAGCAATTCCTTAACAGGAGCTAACACACCCCAAACCCCAGTATAAAATTAGCTCACGAATGCCTATCACAGATGACCGAAATTTCACCATTAGAAAGTCATTCCTCTGCGTTACCCGAGCAATCCAGTGCTAGGACTGTATCTTTGAAACATGCTTGGTGGGTTGAATGAGGTGCACATATGGCAGCACTGTTCACAGGAGAGACTGCTAAGGAAGAGCCCCCTTCCTGCCCCCATTTCTGCCTCTAAAGCATTCTTCCTGCCATTCCCATCTCTCCCCCATCAGGATGCCCTCTCCCAGCCTCTGATACACAATGGGATACTACTCAGTGATAAAGAAGATGAACTCTTGCCATTGACAACAGCATGGATGGAACTGAAGAGCTGGTGCTACATGAAGTCAGTCAGAAGGAGAAAGGCAAATGTCACACGGTTTCACCTACTGTGGGTTATAATGAAACAAAACAAAGTGTCAGAAAAAACCAAAGCAGTAACAAACCCTAAAAATCTGTCTGTAGAATTAAGGTTACCAGAGAGGAGAGGGTGGGTGGAGAGCAGATGGGGGGTTCTCAGCAGACCGCGGTGGAGACTAAGGTCTCCTTAAAGGTGGGTATGGTGACATTCTCTGAAGAAGTATGATCCTATATCCCTAAATCATATCCAGGGTCAAAACGAATGTTATGTCAAGATCTATCTATCTATCTATCTATCTATCTATCTATCTATCTATCTATCTATCTATCTATCTATCTCTTCCCCAAATATTGCTTGGGAGTGCACTTAGAATTATTTTGTACTAAAAATTATTCATTAAATTTATGCATTAAATTCAGTGCACTAAAGTTTTTAAAAAACAAACTTTCCAGTTTCCATATCCCAGCCTCTCCTAGTCTTCATCCTCAAGCCTCTCCCTCCCTTGCCAACTCCATGTGGCCTGGCTCACCTGCTGGCCTGCCCCCCAAACCTTAAGGTTGCAGACCCTCCCTCACATATGCCATCATACCAACACTCTCTTCTCTCCCTTTCTGGCCTCTGAGCTAACCCCACTGCACCTCTCTACCTCTGTGCTAATTTTTGGGGTGCTGGGGGCACAGGAAGATTACTTTAGTATGTGCTCTGAAATGGAGGGGGACTTAGTGTTTGGGGCCCAGGCCCAAGCCCCTCTGCTGAATCGACTGCATTCTCACCCTTGCTAAGTCACCACCACAAATTCATGTTCAGGCTCTATCATCCACATACCAGGCATCAGGGCCCAGGGCCTAGGGTCCAGGACTGGGGATAGGATACCTGGATTCCAACCTACCTCTACAATGGAGCAGGTACCCCTAACTTCCCTGTGCCCCTCTTGTCATCTATAAACACAGACTAATAACAGTATGAATCTCACTGAGTTCTAAGAACAGTTCCCTGAGGTACACACTTAGCACCCAGGCTGCACCGCATATGCCAACACCCAGCACCCAGCACCCAGCACCCAGTAAGCTGCAGATCCAGTGGCAAATCAGACAGTCAGAGCCCATGCTCCAGGTTTACCATCCCAGGAGGCAGACATTAAATGCTTAATTACCATTGTGTCTATCTCCTGGGGAGACAGAAAAGTAAATAGGTAACTGCATGGGCCCTGAGTCCATGGACTGGGGGTGGGGGACTGAGTCTGTAGGGAAGAGCAAGGGCCGAGTTTGACAGCCATGCCCTGGGGACAGCCGGGGCAATAGCAGGTGGAGGGAGCCAGCTTCCTTTGCTGCTGGGGTGTGTGCAAGGGAAGAGGGCCTGGGAGGGGATGCTAGGAGTGGAGGCTGGGAGCTGAGGCTGGGAGGAGGAGGGGAGATTGGGAGGGGAGGCTGGGAGTGAAGGCTGGGAGGCTAAGCAAAAGCCAACTCAGGAAGGAATTTGGGTTTATCCCCAGAGGGCGGGGAAATCATGAAGTTTTTTAGCAGCAGATTGACTGGGTAAGTCTTGCCTTTTAGGAAGATGGCTCTGGCTGAAGATGGAGGGTACACTGTTGGGGAGGCAAAGTGGGAAGCTGGCAGATATGAGGGGACAGGCCCAAGAGATGGGCATCTAGAAGTCTCCCTCCCATAAAAGAACTTTGTAGTGAAGAGGCTTCCTGGGCCCTGCTGACCCAGCCTGCACCCAGTGCCTCTGTGGGGCAGCAAGTTTGCTCCAAGGAACTGGTGACAAGGAATCACACACACACACACACACACACACACACACACACACACACACACAGAGAGAGAGAGAGAGAGAGAGAGAGAGAGAGAGATTGAGAGAGAGAGAGAGAGAGAGAAACAAGGGGAGGCTTCTGTTTTTTGAGATCTTTCAGGGCAGGACTTTTGATCTGTTTCCCTCATTTTGTCTCCAGCATCTACCACAGAGATTGGCACATGGAAGACACCCAATAATGGTCCACTGTCGGAGGGGGGGTGCGGGAACAGGGGTGGGCATGAGCAAAGGCAACTGACATGAAGTATCCAGGGAAGTAGGAGAGAAACCGTGTGGCTCAGAAGACAAGGAAGCAGGTGCTTCAAGGAGGAACGTGTGGTCATGGGGGTCAAGGAAGATAAATCCAAGAGGCATCTACCCGCAGGTCTGAGCACCGAGACCCAGATTCCTTCTCCATTACTCCTTTGATGAGACCATCATTCTCTCTGCCAGCTCCCCAGCTCGGGGTGTAGCCTGGACATACTCAGGATGTGATCTTATTTATTTATTTATTTATTTATTTATTTATTTATACAAGCACTGGGTACAGTCAGAAGCACAGGAGGGTGAGAGAATTCACCAGAGCCAGAGCAGGGAGCAGAACAGGCAGAAGGACCGAAGTATACTGCTGAGGGGAGCAGCGGGCGGCAGGAGAGGTCTGCGCGCCATGTGGGACCCTCCTCCGGTGGCCGGGGAGCAGCCGGGGATTGAACCGGCGCTAGAGGCTGCGTGCATCTTCGCAACCCAGTGCTCAACCGCTGCGCCACCAGGGAGGCCCCAGAATGTGATCTTGAGGGGAGCCAAAAATAAGAAGACACTGTCCATTTCCAAGACGCTTCATAACCTAGACAAGATCACGCTAGCACAGAATTATGAAACTCCTTTCTACGTCCTGTAGACGTCTGGGACCACTTCCCTGGAGCCTTACGCTTGATAGTGGAGGAGCAGAACAAGTAGGTGTACAGACCTTGTCTCCACTTGTTAATTTTTGTGGTGGGAGTTGCTCAACGTTTGCCAAGAGAGTTGCTGGTGGCAGTCTAAATACAACTGTAAATGCACAAAATAGATGTTGCCGTAAGGAAGCAGGCATTTAAACTGCATAAATACTTCGTTAAGTGTTTTTTCATTATAGTAACAGAAACGAAAGAGTGGGAAAGGCTGGCAGCCATCACGGGTATTTGTGTATTTAGCAGGGCAGATCCCAAGAGGCAGAGAGTGCTTAACAAGTGTTTTCAACCAAAGCCAATGACAGTCTCTTTACTTCCCCTTCCCAGACGGTTTAGTCCTAGAGTCATTAGGTGGAGCAGGCGAGGTGGGTGTCTGCTTGGGGGTGGGGTGGTGGAGGGTGGGAAGCCATGGTGGACTAACTCGAGGGTCAAATGACACCCAGGGAGGGTGGCCTGAGCTGTGGTGTCACATCCTGATGGGGAAGGAGGGATTCCTCAGTGGGGCGGGGTATGGCAGCCTGGCCTGTGGTATCAGAAGGAAAGGAGTGTGTGAGTGTGTGTGTGTATGCGTGTGTGTTCTTTAGATCTGCCTGCGAGTAGCTACACTTCATTGGAATAAGAATATCAGGTGACCAGATTGTGGATTCTCCACACCATTTTCCATTACAATGAGTCAAGATTCCTTGTAGAGTGGTTGATGCCACAAGGGTGCAAGAAGATGGAGGAGGAGCTTGGAAGCTCTTGTGCCAAAAAATGGGATCAGATGTGCTCTGAGACTAATGGAGCCATGTAGAAAGGACCCAGGATGGAGGGACTCTCCCTGGTCAAGCTGGGAAAATTTGGGCTTTAAAATAAATAAGGGGCCTCCCTGGTGGAGCAAGGGGTTAAGTACCGCACTATGAAGCAATCCGCAGCCTCTGCAGCATGAGTTCGATCCCCGGCCAGCCAGGGAGCTATCCACATCGTGCAGCAGACCTCTCCTGTCTCACCCGCTGCTCCCCTCAGCAGTGTATTTCAGTTAGTCTGCCTGTTCTGTTTCCCACTCTGTCTCTGGTGGATCCTCTCACCCCATGCTTCTCTGGCCTGTACCCCAGCTCTTGTATGCAAAAATAAATAAATCTTCCACCAACAGTGCAGGAGAGTTCCTTTTTTGCCACAACCTCACCAACATTTGTTGTTGCTAGTTTTTTTAATATGTGGCATTCTCACTGGTGTGAGATGGCATCTCATTGTAGTTTTGATTTGCATTTCCCTGATTACAAGTGATGTTGAACATTTTTTCATATGCCTATTGGCCATTTGCATTTCCTCTTCAGAGAAATTTCTTTTTAGCTCTTCTGCCCATTTTTTGACTGGATTATTTTCTTTGCTTTTGTTGAGTCTCATCAGCTCTCTGTAGATTTTTGTGATCAGTCCTTTATCATTAGTGTTGGGTGCAAAAATGTTCTCCCAGTTGGTGGGGTTTCTCTTTGTTTTTGTTATTGTCTCTTTTGCTGTGCAGAAGCTCTTTAATTTGATGTAGTCCCAGCTGTTTATCTTTGCCTTCACTATCACTGCTTTGGGTGATGTGTCTGTAAAGATGTCTTTAATGTGCATACTGGTCCAACCACTATGGAGAGCTGTGTGGAGATTTCTTGACCTACTAAACATAGAGCTTCCATATGATCCAGCTATTCCACTCCTAGGTATTTACCCGAAGGACACAGAAACATCAATTCCAAAGAGCACCTGCACCCCTATGTTTATAGCAGCACTATTTACAATAGCTAAGCTTTAGAAACAACCCAAATGCCCAAAAATAGATGACTGGATCAAGAAGATGTGGTACATATACACCATGGAATATTACTCAGCATTCAAAAAAGATAAACACATGCAATTTGCAGCAACACGGACAGAGCTGGAAGGGATCATGCTCAGCGAAATAAGCCAGAAAGAAAAAGAAAAATACCGGATGGTGTCACTCATAGCAGGAATTTAGAAAACTTAAATAAGGGACCAGGAAAAAGAATAACTATAAGAAAGAAAATATCAAAATCAACAAACAACTATGAACCAGAGACACTCTATGGGGGATGGGGGGAAGCAGGGAAAGGAGGGATTGGGGTCAAAATAAGGGGGTTGTAATTGTATGGGGAATATAAAAATAAAATTTAAATTAAAAAAAGAAGTAAATGTAATTTTAACATACTAAAAAAAATAAAAAATAAATCTTTAAAAAAATTAAATAAGGGGCCTCCCTGGTGATGCAAGGGGTTAAGCACAGCACTATGAAGCACTATCCCAGTTCTTGTATGCATAAATAAATAAATCTTTAAAGACAAACAAAAAAATAAATAAGGATGGCAATGAATATAACTCACTCACTGATTCAGGAATCCCTAAGTCCATACGTATATAAAAATAACTGAAGTTGATGAGGAATGGGATATTTACATAGTTTCAAAGTCCCCCCCCATAATTAATTCCTATTAATTGAAAAGAGGAAAAGACTAGCATTCTAGTGGAGACACCTGGCAGATACCACCTCAACCACAAGACTGTGTGAGTACCTTGGTACAGGGATGAGCTGCAGTAGGCAGCCGGTGGCAGGAGGCAAGGAGAGAACACATTGACCCGCTGTGACATTCCTATTAAAGATGCAAAACCTGAATCTGATCCCCAGGAAACTTTAGAAAGAGTTTAAAGTGAGAGTCTACAAAATCTGGGCTCTTCGAGAGTGTCAAGGTCATGAAAGCCAAGCAGAGGCTGAGTTGCTCTTCCAGGCCGAAGGAGCCTGAACAGACACAACTAAATGCAAGAGATTCTGAGCTGGATGCCTTGGTGGGACAAGACACTCTTTCAATGGTCGGAGAGATTTGAATGGCATCTGAGGACTCGATGGTCGTAAGGAATCTGTGTTATTTTCCTGGTCTTGATGGTCGTGTTGTGATTAGGTAGGAAAGTGTCTTTGCACATAGAAATGCACAGGAAAGTAGTGGAAGATGAAGGGAAAATTATTTTGAGTTCAAGAAAAAAAGAGGGTGTTTTGCACCATCCTTGCAGTTTTGGGGACTTTGTGATTGTTTCAAAATGTTTAAATGATCAGAAATAAGCTCCAGAAAAATGTAATGGTAGATATACAAAATGTCACATACGCATACAATGGAATATTATTTAGCTCTAAAAGGAGGGAAACTCTGACACCTGCTAAAGTGGATGAAACTTAGGACATGATGCTTAGTGAAATAAGTTTGTCCTTAAGGGCTAAAGCTGTGAATCCACTTCCATAAGAGGCCTAGAGTCAAATTCACAGAGACAGAAGGTAGAACTACAGCTGTCAACAGCAGGGGACAGGGAGGAATGGGCAGTCAGTATTCAGGGGATTGAGTTTCAGTTTGGGAAGAAGGAAAATTCTGGGTGGTGTGAGTTATTCAGTGCCACTGACCTGTGCACTTAACAATGGTTGCAGTAGTAAGTTCTATGTTATTTACATTTTACCACATTAAAAAATAAACTTTTAATTAAAAAAAAAGTAAATCACAATTGTTAAGATGCACTCACTTTAAATGCTTACTTGCAAATTGTTGATGTGAAAAGCAACACCTGGGCCAGCGTGTCTTTGATTAAACATCAAATAGTGTCAAACCCGGTGTTCCTGTTCCAACCAACTCCGTGGACCAGAGCTGATCTTGGGAAAAGAAGGAAGGTTTTTGTATGTCTGCCTCACACAGCTAAACAGCAGCATTATGACTGTGTGAAAATTTGGGGAAATCACTGTCTGCCAAATGTGACTGTGATGTCCACTCTTAGAGACTATATAGAGTGTCTGAGAGCCTCGGTCTTCAAAGCAAATCTGCTTAGTGACTCAGCCAAATAAAGCCAAACCAACCAAATGGTGAAACCCCAGGTTAGGGCACTGTTCTGGGCAAGAAAGTCAGAGCCTTCCATTTCACAGTTCGCTTGGCTGGGCAAGCTAGAGCTTTCCTGCCTGCATATTCCCTGCAGAGGTCCTGCAGTGCCGGTGGGCCCAGCAGCCATGGAACACGACCTGCAAGAGCTATGGGACATGACCCATGGGTACAGATGCAGGAGATGTGGGTTAAGTGCATGACACTGGTAACAGTAAAGGCAGAGTTACACGGTTCCAGGGTAGCGTGGGTGCTAGGGGTAAGCCAGGCGTCGCTTCATGGCTAGCAGCCCTTCCACAGCACAACTCAACCAACAGCATGCCCTGCAGGGCCACTTCATGGTCACTGTGAGCACCATGCTCTGGGTGGCAGAGCTGGAGGCTGGGGATGGCCTTGGCTGGTGACAATGACCAGCTGCACTGCTGCACGCATGGAAGACATGCTGAGCTCAACAGCACAGCAGCTCTGCTCAGTGGGTCTCAGCCTCTTTGTGTCAAATGCCAGGTGTGCCAGGACAGGCATTTCTTTAGGACCTTCTAGTTCTATGGTTTCATAAACTATAACTACTTAGGCATATTTATGAGCTGATGGTGGTGTTAAGGGTCTCCCCCCTACCTCTGTTAGAGGTGTGTTTATGTATTTCTTTGAGAGTAAAATTCACTCTCAATTGATCAGCTTTTAGAATTACTGGTCTCAGAACCATATATTAGTCTAGAATTATCCATGCCCTGCCTGGATAATGGCATAACAGTATGCCATCTGACATCATAAATCTATGGAAAGAAATCTATCCCAGAAGTGGGTATAATGGGGCAGATATATTCAATGTCATCCTCTTATCCCATGTCGAACACAAGACATTAGGTTGAAAGGACATTGTGCATATTGGTTACATTTCAGAAAACACTCAACCAGTCTAAGTCCAAATAAGAATGACCAAAGCTTGGGCCAGAATCATTTATGCATACCTATGAACAGCTATGCAGAGATGGTTCTATACATGTCGTGATTTGGCTCATGTTCCAAAGGGTCTTTCAGTCTAGTAAGCTACATCAAGAAATAGTTGAAGCTGGGCCCATGTCTGTAACAGTTGGAAACTGAAAACCACAGGCTTACGTGTGACTGCGCCCTCCCCTCTCTGCCTCTGGTTGAGATTCCCTGCGAATTCACTTGGTGAGTATTGGCCGCCAAATGTCCTGGACTCGGGCTCTGCCCCACAGCTCTTTATTTCTTGTCACACAGACCCAGGGAGAGTTCCACATGCAGGCAGGATGGGGACAGCCACCTCCAGCTGTGGGGACAGGAAAGCTGGTGCTGGAAGTTTAGAGGCCAAGGCCATAGCTCTGCTGGGCAAAGGCAAAGATCCTTAGAAGAGTTCACCCAGAGGACTCAGAGACAGGGCCCCTCTGGGTGCCCTGGAAGAAGGGTGTCCTTCAGGGACCCCGAGTAAACACACTGAGAAAGTCAGAAGCCTCAAGGGACTTCAACTGGCCCTTTCTCCCTGGGTGCAGATGGCAGGTCTGGGGGCCCTTCCTGGGTGGGGTCCTGCTGTGCAGCAGCCAGAGCAGAAGAATGCAGGGTTCTCCCCAGCACTGCGTTTCCACGGGAACCGCTCCGCAGCCCCGTGCTGGGCGGCTTGCTCCATCTATCTCTATGGCACCTGTCACCATGGCACCTGCTTGTTCAGAAAAACAGAGGCTAAAAACAGAACCTAAGGGAAGGGGGGCAAGCCTCTTTCCTGCAGTCCCTCCCGTAGCTGGCGTTACACCTCACGAATTGCTCACGTGGCCCTTCCCATCCCCAGTTCCCATGCTGGAGGCAAACCTACAAAATAAAAGGCTTCCTGAAAGCATCATCTTCAGGGGATGTGGACAGAGGCTCCAGGAAGTCTGAGCTCTTCTTGTTATGGGTAGAAAATTCTGGGCCAGAGAGCCTGCTTAGGAAGGGGGTCCTCGCTGGGCCTGCTCAGGGCCCCTGATAAGGTGGGAAAGAAAGATGTGGGGTGTAGGGGGGAGGGGAGTGACACCCACGTGCACATAGGGCCCAAGAAGGACTGGGTTCAGTCCCACCAAGCAGGCCCCACGCTGCCCTCAGGGCCCAGGGGACATTCTCTGCTAGGGGGGGCTCCATAGGCCGGATAGCTTCCCTGAAGGTTTTCCTTACGGCATGAAGTCACCCTTCACAGAGCACTCAAGCCGGCCTCGAGTCAGAGGGAACTCGAGTTCTGATCCCAACTCAGTCCCTTGCCAGGACTGTGGTCTCTGTGTGCCGCCTCTGAGGGTTAAATTCACTCCTCCGTAAATTGGGGCTGAGAACATCTTCTCACGGGCAGACCACTTGCCGTGATGCTGCCTTCCCAGTGCTGGCTTGGTTTGCTCAGCTGTAGAATGGGGAACACAATCACATCCCAAGTTGCAACAGTTTGCAGGGGGTATAAGACTCTGAGTGGAGATGCCCAGCTGTTGGGGAGGAGGGGAGAGGAGGAGGAGAGTGACTCCCTGCCCCCGGCCGGCACCCCTATGAGGCAGGTACAAAAAGGACCCCGCTCACGAGTGTCCCTCTGCCTCCAGCCGCCTGCATCCACCTGTGTCCTTGTCAAAGAGATGTAGCTGAGGACAAGCTCATGTGTCCAAGCAGAAGTCACCACACAGGAGGGTCATTGGTCCCAGCACTTGCTGTGACTCAGGGGCAATGGCATTCTCAAGAACTGGAGGAAACCAGTGGGGTTCCCTCCTTGTGAGCCTCAGAGTCAAGCAGCTCTGGGGGCTCCAGTCTCCCCTCTGCCCACCTGTTAGCTGAGTGAGTCTGGGCTAGTCACTTAACTTCCTTTCCTTCTGGCCTGTGGAGTGGGTGATGCCTCCTGGCTGGGAGCAAGAAAGGAGAATGTGGGGGAGCCTGGAGCCCAGAGTCAATGCTCAGGAAATGTGGGCTCCCTAGCCTCTAAGCCCCACATGGAACATTCTAACATGTAAATACCCTATTTAATGAATAAAGGATTTGCCTGCATAATAGAAGGAAACAGGCCCACTTCCTGAATTTGCTGGTGGCTCTGGAAATGCTACAGTAGAATGCTGGGCTCATGCCCCAGACCAGGGATAGGCCAGCCTCTCCCCACCCCCACTGCCCTCTCAAGTGATCCACTTTTCCAGATCTTTCCCCAGAATGCTGGCTCTGCCAGCCACAGCTGTGGGCTTGCTCACATGCAGTTTACTAGTTCCTTTCTATTTTATAAAAGCAATTTCCTTTTTGTGATTTTGTTGCTGTCTCCCTGCCAATTCCTCCCCCGTCCCCCGGAGTGCCCAATTTCCATTTGGGGATCCATGTGCTTCCAAAGAACCATTGTCTAGTCCAAGGCTGTGGGGACAAACATGTGACCTAAGCTAAGCCAATCACATAACTCTAACCCCTGTGCATGGGGATTGGCTGCTGTGTCCTAGGCTGGTCTCAGAGATGCTCAGAGATGTTTCTGAGAAGGCATGGTGGGGGTGGGGGGTTGGCCATTGTGGGGGTGGCTGGTGGGGAGAGGGAGCCTATGCTGAACACCCTCATCAAACTGCTACTCCAGTGTGCCCTACCTCTGACTTCCTTCATTCTGTGAGTCCGTCAGTAAACTCCATTTATGTTTAAACCAATGTGAGTTGGATTTTCTGTAACTCAAGCACCAGGAGCACTACTGCCCCCCAATAGTATTAAGATCCTCATCACATTCAGAGCTCAATTTGAAAATCAGATGCTTGCAGGACCAGTCTCCCCAAAAGAGTGCAGTAAGATTTTCTCAATATACCAGAGTAGGCCTCTTTCGATCAATGCCCCCTTGGTATGGGGACCTAAGGTGGGATGGAGGCTCTGTGGAAGGGCCTGGAAAAGTCTGTTAACATCACTTAAAGACTTAGCCAGGTAGCTTACCTAGATTAGGGATCTCTCTAGAAGAAGCTTTTTTTTATCAGAGAAACCTATCTTAAGGTGGGTCATATACCCAGAGATAAGATTTTCTCGCATGGAGTCACCCCCTTCTTGTCATATGAAACCATGAGCATCTGTTGATGCTCAAGGTCTCCTAGCACTAGAAACAGGTCCCTGGCTCAGCCCATTTACTTTAGGATTTATAGTCATGTAAATTCTCCACAGGTATGTTATTAAATTTGGCTTTTTCACCTACTAATCTGTGTGATATTAATTTGTTCATCCAGCCTCAGAAGAACCCAGAGGGTTTGGGGAACTTTCCCCTGGACCCCAAGATCCCAAAGGAAGACTACCTAATTCTATTTCCTCCCTGACTTTGGTGCCCCTGTGTTATTTATTAAGAATCAAACACGTAGGTAACCCAAACAAGAAAGCCCTTTGACATCAGTAGTTTTCAGTTTTCCTGGTGAGGACATTGAGACCCCAAAAGATGTGAAGTCATTTACTCCAAGCTCACAGGTTTACTAGTTCGTGGTATGAGGACTAGAAACAAGGGCCCTGAACACTGGCTATTAATAAGCTTTGATTTGTTTTTCTAAATATTAACTTCTTTCATTTCCTCAGTGAGATGATCAAATTTTTGCATCGAAGGCTGCTTCTTCCTAATTTGATCATTCATTGTAGTTGCTGCAAAGTGTTTGTTACCAAATGATCAATGGAACACCCTGGTCCAGGGGCCTGACAATGCCCGGAGATCTGCTGAGTACTTTGAAAAGTACCAGGCACTAGGCTTGACATATGTAATCTCGGTTTTAAAAAATGGTTCATTGTGTTTCTATTATTGTTGGACCCACAGGCAAAGCCTGTGAGTAGAACCTGTTTGGACTGGAATCCAGAATCTATTTTGAGGAACAAATATGGAGGGCAGTGGCTCCTTCAGTGGCACATGGCTTCATGGAGAGGGCAAGCACTCAGGGTTAGAGTCCTGGCTCTGTTTATTATCTGGTGGCCTTGGGCAAGTTACTTTGTGTATTTGTGACTCAGTTTTCTTATTTGTCAAATGAAGACGTAATGCTGACACCTGTCCGAATTATTGGAGGACTGAATTCTCTCCAACACCCAGCATGAGGCCTGGTATTGTTGTGCTCTGTCCCCAGGACACCTCTTTGCTGGGTGAACCAGCGGCTGACCCTCACAGGCATGTGGATAATCGCCACCCCTGCCCAGGAGCCAAAGAGAGATATGGAAATTCAAAGAAATGTTGGCCAACAGGTGGGGAGAAGTTTCCATCCCATTCTTTGCCAAACATAGATTTGCTTCTGGAAAGCCAGAACATGCCAAGACATCGTTGCAGCCCAGATTGCTTTGTTTCATAGCAAATTCATTGTGTTTAGATTACAACTAAACTTTTTTCCTTTTGTCTCTGCCCTGCAAAGCATAGATAGTTCCAAATCTGAATGCCTGAGCCCTGGGTCTGACTTGTTAAAGAAAGGAACGGGGAATTGGTAGGTGTGAAATGGTGAGAGCAGCCAGGGTTCTCAGTAACTGGTATGTTTGTCAGCATTCTGGGTCATACCTCTTCAGGTAAGCTTGACTGAGTTATACTTCTCTGGGGTTTAAGTTGTAACTGAGGTAGGGAAGCCCAAGGGCCAAGAAAGGATAAGATGCCTTTACATTTTACTACCTCTTTTTATCGCCTCTAATACCCAAAGGAGGGGGTAGACCCAGCCTTTTGTTCCATCCCAGGAGAAGGCTTCTGTTGAACAGTTAAATCCTGCTGGAAGCAGTTTGGTTTCTTGTTATGGCAGACAGAGATTCTCAAAGTGTGGATCTCCAGGTTACCTGCACCAGAATCCTGTAAGACTTGTTAAAATGACACATTCTGGCTCCCTATGGTTCCTCTTAAATTAGACTCTGGACAAAAGACTAAGAACCTTAGGTAGTAGTTAAGAACAGGGGTTTAGAGTGAGATAATTATAGAATTAACTCCAAGCTCCAGTTCTACCACCTACCACCTTTGCACTTTGGGTAGGGGATCAGGTATTTAGCCTCTCTGGGTCTCAGTTTCATTGTGTGTGTGCAAAGGGAATGCCGAACAGTCCAGGGATCTGGGACTCACATGGTTGTGAGAAGGATGAAATGAAATAATACCCACTCAGCAATACTGGGCATATCGTCAATGTTCAATACATGCTAACTCTTCTTTTTATATGGCACATGTAACTCCAAAAGTCTTAGGACCCTACAAGACATAGTAAATGAGCTTGGGCACCATGACCAGTGTTTAAATCCCTACTGTTACTTTCTGCGGGTACAGGTTTTGACAAGTCTACAGAACAGTTGCCATGAGCCACAGGAGCTGGACCAGGGCTTGCGTCTGATCCTCACCATGCCAGCCAGGAGAGGGCAGCAAGAGAGCTGGAGTCAGACTGTGCAGTTCCAATCACAAAGCCTAACGCCAGGGGCACTCACTCAGAGAGGTCCAGACTGGCACTAATTTCAAAAGACTATCTCTGGTGGGTGGAGGTGTGGCAGCCTGTATTACTGGCGGGTGGTAGCTGCCTATCTGACTCTTGGCTTTTAGGGACGATTTGCCTTAGGAAGCCACACAAATGACGTTCTATCATAGGAAGCAACAAGACTTTACTGAGATGAAAATATCAGGGGACACGCTATGCCAGGGATTGGCAAACTTTTGTACATCTTGTGAGCATGGCATTTAAAGGGATGTTAAAAAGAAGAGAAAGAACATCTAACAGTGTGAGGGTTAATGATGTAGGTCAACTTGAGAGTCACAGGTGCCCAGATAATTGGTTAAACGTTGTCCTGGGTGTGTCTGTGATAAGAGTAGCAATGGAATTGGTGGGTCACCCCAAAGTGCGTGGGGGTGGGTGTACACCAAGTCATCACTGAGGGCAGGAATCGAATGAAAGGCAAGAGAAGGGAGAGTCTGCCTGATGGTTTGAGCTGAGATGTTGGTTTCCTGTCCTGGATAGAGACCGACACAGAGGGCTTCTGGCTTGGATTGTAATACACCATGCTTTCTGGGGCTCCAGCTAGCAGATGGCGGATGATGGGGCTCTTCACCTCCATCATCCCATTAGCCAACTCCCTACTATATGTGTGTGAACATGAACATACATACATATACGTATATGTGTACACATGTATGTGTATATATGTTGAAAGCATTCCTTGTAACCTGGAACAAGGCCTAAGCAGTCCCATTATCACGCTGTGTAGTAGCACAAGAAGAAGAAAGCAGATAGAAATATGAATGAGTTGGAAAGGAAGGGAAAAATTTGCATGTCGTAACTGACTGCATGGAAAATCCAACGCAATTGACCCATTATTATATTAGTAAGAGAGTTCAGGAAAACTACAAAATCAATATGTAAAAGTTACTTTTCTATTCACCAGCAACTATTAGAAAATTTAATTTAAAAAGATAACTATATCTATAATAGCATGAACAAATACTACACAGCAGGAGTAAATTTAACCAAACATGGGAAAACCCTTTATGGAGAAAACAGTAAAATGTCACTGAAAGACATTCAACAAGACCTAACACAATGAGGAGTGAGCATGTTCATGACAGAACAGAATACTGTAAATATTTTAGCTTTCCCCAAGGGGATGTATATATTCTAGGCAATTCCATTCAAAATTCTCATGAGATTTTTGTAAGGGAACATGATAAACTGATTCCAAAATTTATTTGGAATACAAAAGGGTCAAGAAAGATCTAGTCTAGGGGCCTCCCTGGTGGCGCAAGGGGTTGTCACGCAACACTATGGAGCTACCCTTAGCCACTGCAGTATGAGTTCGAGGGAGGTGAGGCCAGGGAGGTGACCCACATGGTGCAGCAGACCTCTCCTGTCTCACCCACTTCTCCCTTCAGCAGCACATTTCAGTCCATCCTCCTGTTCTGCTCCCCACTCTGTCTCTGGTGAATGCTCTTACCCCTTGTACCGCAGACCTGCACCCCAGCTCTTGAATGCATAAATAATTAACTTAAAAAAGCGCAGTGGTTGAGTGCTGGGTTGAGAAGCTGCCCACAGCCTCTGCAGCACCAGTTCGATCCCCGGCTGCAGGGTGAGGGTCCCACATGGCACGCAGACCTCTCTCCTGCTGCCCACTGCTCCCCTCAGCAGTGTACTTCAGTCCTTCTGCCTGTTCTGTTCCCCGCTTTGGCTCTGGTGAATTTTGTCACCCTCCTGCACTTCTGACTGTACCCAGTGCTTGTATTAATAAATAAATAAATCTTTAAAAAACAAAACAAAACACTAGGGGACTCCCTGGTGGTGCAAGGGGTTAAGACGCAACCTATGAAGCTCACTACAGCACAAGATCAATCCCTGGTCATGCTCAGCGAAATAAGCCAAAAAGAAAAAGAAAAATACCGGATGGTCTCACTCATAGCAGGAATCTAGAAAACTTAAATAAGGAACCAGGAAAATGAATAACTATAAGAAAGTGAAAATCAAAATCAACAAAAAACTATGAACCAGTGACACTTTTTTGGGGGGTGGGGGGCGGGAGGGGAGGGATTGGGGTCAGAATGGGGGGGTTGCAATTGTATGGGGGAATATAAAAATAAAATTTATTATTTAAATAAAATAAAATAAAATAAAATGTTTGAAAGTAAAAAAAAAAAAAAAAAAGATCGATCCCTGGACAGGGAGGTGACCAACATGGCGCAGCAGACCTCTTCTGACTCGCCCCCTGCTCCCCTCAGCAGTGCATTTCAGTTGATCTGCCTGTTCTGTTCCTCACTCTGTCTCTGGTGAATCTTCTCACCCCCCAAAGCTCTGGCCTATACCCCAGTTCTTGTATGTATAAATAAATAAATCTTTAAAAAAAAAAAAAAACACGAAGATGCACTTTTGTTCAGCCACATCACCTTCTACCAGTCCTTCCTCCAAATGCAGCACACTGCTGGGGGAGGGCGGCCGCTCTGGACAGAAAGCCTCACCTGCCCAGGATTAACAAGCAGCTGCCCTGCACAGCAGCCTGTTTTTTTGCCCAAGTCTTGATCAACTGTCAACCCCTCTGGGTCAATTGCAGTAGCACAGCGAATGCAGAGTGGGGAGGCAAGGAGTGTGGTGCTTCCTCGGGCTTAGCTTCTTGGGTGTGAAGTGGTGAGGAATCGCTGTCTCACCTGCAGAAGGCTCAGTGCTTTGCTTCCAAGTGTCTGATTGTTAAAGTTAAATGACGCGTTGACTAAAAATTTAATACACCCTGGAAAGTTGTTCAACGGACCTTAGCTAGGTTTTTGAGTGAGAGTTATAAGTTTCTGAAAACAGTTCGTTCCTTATCATTTCTGAGTGTGCGGCAGTTCGTGTGTTTCAGGGCTGGAGCGGCTTGAAGGGGAAAGGGGAGAAGCTGCGAGGACTGCTCCGAGCTTGTCGAGGGTGTGTTGCATGACCTGACAACTGGCAAGGAGGTCTAGGAGGAAGGCAGGAGGAGACACAGCAGGGGCGGCAGGCACACGGGGTGGAATGGGAGAGGGCTTCGGAGGTGGACAAGGAGTTGATGGGGAGCACCGTGTGATTAACTGAAGGAGTGTGAACTTTTTCTGACAGCTTTGGGAGCACTGAAGACTTGGCGGTGCCCTGAGCAGACAACACTGAGTATGACCCCGGCAGCTCTCCAGTGCAGGAACTGGGCAAGGAGGTCCCTCAAAGTCCTTTGTTATGTTGTGTGCAAAGCAATAAAAACTTTCCTCAACGATAGGAACTGGAAAGGGTAGCCTCACTAGGACATGAAATCTGGGTGAAGGCAACCATGCACCTAAGGCAGTGGAAACATTCCTGAAAATAAGGGATGAAGAGGGCGGCTCTTGGAAGAGGCAGATGAGGAGTTTGGCTCTAGGATGTGGAGGGAGAGGCAGGAGCTGGGGATCTGCGAGGAGCAGGGCATTCAGGAGCAGGCAGCAGGAGAGGGCTGCATGCAGGGGACAGCTGGGTGAGGACAACCAGGAAGAGAGCAGGGGGCAGGACAGAGACCCGCAGGGGACATTAAGGAGTAAGTGGAAATGGCAGCCCTGGGACGGATTCAGGAAAAAAGTGTCCAACAAAGTTGGGTGGAAACTTATAATTGGGCTATTGCACCCCAGGAAGGGCAGGGCAGCAATGTTCTGAAAGTGGGGTTCAGCTGGGAGGTTTCATACAGGACAAGTGAACAAGAAGGGTAATAGAAATGCAAGTGATTCAACAAAATGGACGATGACTGCTGAAGGAAGCCTGCTCATGGGCCACAGTGTCCCTGGGTCCAGAGGAGATCATGCTCATGTCTGCGTATAAACTATATGCCCTCCTCAAGAGAGATAGCGATTAGAGACAGATGATATAATAATGGAAAAAGCAAGATTTTTTAGAATCAGACACGGGTTTGATACCACCCTTGCCACCTCCCCATGAGCTCAACTTTTGTATTTATAAAAAATTAAAACTACATGTTTTTCAGACCTTGAAAGAACTCAATGAGATATCAGAAGTACAGCACCCCAGGTAGGTTGTAGACTCCACCAGGCACCTGTCTTGTTAGTAACTGCTCTAATTTCTGCCTCTAGTAGGTGCAGAACACATAGTGGGTCCTCATTGAATACAAATTCCCTCTTCCTCTTAGGCCATATTCATCAGGGCACCTTCTCGGTCCTGGAGTAAGCAACCTGTGATGACTGGCATTCTCTTCCTCGATCAAGCTGATCTCAATCACTGGCAATACTGACATTGAAACAGATCCACAAGTTCTTTGAGGTCTTAGGGTTCACCTTCCTTGACACTTATTTTCCTGAAATCACTAGGTTGAAAATAAGTGTCAAGAAGGGTGAAATCTAAGACTGCAGACATTCAGGACCTCGTGGCTGCCTGTCCAATCACCCAATGGGTAGTTTGGCTTCCCTGCCACACCCTGGGGGCTTATGCATCATCCCTGCTAGGTGGGGAACAGACCCCCTCCTCAACACAGATGAGGATGGGAACAACACAGGAGCCTTTCCCAGTTCAGCCACCAAGACACATGGATAACGACTCTCTGGTGACAAGGGAATTAGGAACTCACACTGCACACTGGAAAGGTTGTCCAAAGACAACAGTTGTCAACAACTGAGCCCAATGTCGCTCCTGCTGAGAGGTTTGGGCAGCGAGGGAACAGGCTGCCTAGCCCAGGGGACCAGCTTGCAGGAGATAATCACAAAACCCCCGGGAGTGTTTATCTGAAACACAGAGTTCAGAGCCATCCCTGGATTTTGCTGAAGAACAAATCCAAGGGTAAAACTAGCATCAAGTAGACAAGAAATAGCGCATGGGGGACTGAGAAGCTGGCAGACTGCAAAGACATTCACAACTTCAAAACAACTTCAATTTCAGGTCTGCGGCTCCCAATTTCTTTTCACCCTCTTTACCTTTTAGTTCATTATTACTCCTAAGCTTCAGGTGGGCATATTTAGTTGGCCCAGTTGGGGACTACATTTCCCATGCTTACCTGCAGCTAAATGTGCCAGATCTCTGGCCAATGGGATATGAGTGAAAGGACATGGACAACTTCCAGATGACATCATTTAGCAGGGGGCTCTCTGCCCTTCACCTCCTCTTCCTCCAGGCGGGGATAGAAGGTGGATGTGATTGGAGAGCAACACCATGGAGGGAACCTGGGTTCCTTTTCTTTCTTTCTTTTTTTTTTTTTAAGATTTATCTTTATACAAAAACCGGGGTACAGGCCAGATGCGCGGGAGGGTGAGAGGATTCACCAGTGACAGAGCAGGGAACAGAACAGGCAGACTGATGAAACACACTGCTGAGGGGAGCAGTGGGTGAGACAGGAGAGGTCTGCTTCCCAATGTGGGATTCTTGCCGGCCAATCGGGATCAAACCCGTGCTGCAGAGGCTGCAGACAGCTTCACAGTGCCGTGCTCAACTGCCTGTGCCACCAGGGAGGCCCTAGAACCTGGGTTCCTGAGTGATTCTGTGGAGCAGAGCTGTTGACCTGCCGTGGACTGACCATCTGCCTCTTAGCCATTAAGTGAAAGAGAAACACATTTCTATCCTTTCAGAGCAAATGTATTTTGGGGTCTTCTTGTTACAAGTTACTTTGTACCTTAACTAATGCAGTGTTTCCCAAAAGTACAGGTAATCATTTTGGTACTGATAGTAGCAGTTGTTGAAAGTTTACTGTGTGCCAGGCATTTTTTAAAATATGTTACATATATTATCTCATTTAATCCACACAACTGTCTCTAGCCAAGCACTGTTAAGCCCATTTTTAAAAAATGGAGGCACAGGGAGATTAAGTACTTGTCTAAACACTCTTAGCTGTTAAGCAGCCTAACCAGTAGTCAAACTAGTATTCTGCATGGAGACCATACCCTTAGTCACTGTTTTTCAAAGCATAACTTTTTACAATTCTATCAGTCAAAGGGACAGTTCAGTTTTCCAGAGAGCTGTGCCTGAGCATCCAGATTTCTACAAAATTACTGCAGGTCCGAGACAAGTCATTTAACTTCTCTACTAGTTGATTTTTCACCAAGAGAGCAAAGAGAAGGAGTCTCAAACTACTGACTTCACAGAACTGCTGGAGGGAGAAATAAATCCCTGTATGTTTAAGACATGCTTTGAAAGCTATAACGTGTGGCATAAAGGAAATGTTGCCTGAAGGCAGGCTGGGAAATCCTTAAACCCAAAAATAACAAAATGCACTCATTTTTAAAAAAAATGCAAATATCATCTAGCAATTTGGCAGATGGCCTGCAAAGGCTGCGAAATCTGCTAAGGAGAGGGGCGTGCTTGGTTTTGAGCGTCTGTCATCCTCAACTGAAAAAGGGAGAGAGTAACTGAAATTAATTGCAAGAGAGCATACCTGTTTCTGGCTCAACATCCCACTCCCTCCCGCACCCCCCCCCACCCCCATAACAAGCACGCACGCGCACACAGTGCATTCAATAGCACAAAAGCACTAATCCCCAGGGCAGGAGTAGCAGCAATCTGCAGTGCCTATGAGAACCAGGGCGGGGATGCAGGAGATGGGGAGTGGGGACGGGTGGGGAACACAAAATGCTTCCAGTGTGAGAGATTAGGGACTTTGGTGAACAGGTAGCTCCCCACTCAGCTGGCCAGTTGCAATGTGGGCATGATGTTGACAAACCTTCTAGAGGCATGCACAAAATTTCCCCATTTCCCAAGGACGCTTGCATTAAAAGTAAAACATGTCAGGGCCACCCATTGATCTCCTGGGATCTAGTCCAGCTGGGAAGTCCCGGCTGAGTCTCAAAAGTGCTTCCTTATAATTATATACAAGCCACAGAGCACTTTCTCTCCTCTTACCCTACCCCACCCTGATCTGCCTTGCCTGGCCTCACCCCACCTTCCTCTTCCCTCTTCTTCACCCTACTGCCTCCTCCAGGGAAACCAGCTGTCCTTTGACTCTTCTCTCCCACCTCTCCTTCCAGTACTTTTGGCTTGTACCCTGTTCTCTTGAAGACACAAAAGTAACTTCCCACTCCCTACTGCCAACACTAACCATCTTTTTACCAACCAGAATCTCTTCCCTGCCCTCCCCCAATGCATGATAAGGTCTACATGAGTCCTCATGAGCTAAGGTGGGCTCCACTAGCTCTCAATCACCCTTAATGAAGGTATAGGGGAGACACCCCAAAGTCACATCTCTTTATAGTAACCTGTGCTTGCGGCTCAGCCCGGCTCTGGCCCAGGCCTGAGGCCAGCACACGCCTGGCTGGAGAAAGCCTCGAGTGGATTTGCAGAGCTCCACCTCCTTGATGCTGCCCTCTCCCCCACTTCCCTGCCTCCAAGATCCCTGCTTGTATCCTGTAGGTTCTGGAGAGTTCACACCCCCACTTCTGGGGTCCCTCACTGCTGCCCTTTTTTGACCACTAGCTTCATCCCCAGCTGTTAGGCCATCGGCTGACAGTTAACCTCTGCTGGTTTCACTTTCACTTTCTCAGCTTTCACATGACCTTGGGTTTGTCAGGACCACGATGGGGCAGAAAGGCCCACCTGGGAGGGAGGGCAAAGGAGGAGAATTGTTGCCCAGGCCAGAGGTGTGGTCAGTGGGCAGATGCCACCCATCGTGAGCTGAGCCTGGCATCTCAAGGAAGAACAGACCTCCCGTGGAGAATTTCATGAATCTTCTGCCCTGTGATTGGCTTTGCCCCGTTTAGCCCTGGGGAAAGGGGGCTGCAGAATCTTCGAACCCCCTTGGCACCTCAAGTGGGAGGGGTGGGTGGATGTGGCCGGGGGCATAGCGGGGCTGCTGTGCTCAGTGCCTTGCTGACTTACTGTTTGTTTGGTTCGTCTGGACTCGGGGCTACAAACAGTTCCTCTCTTTGTTTCCACCGCCTTGCAGCTTGCAGAATGTGTGCTTACAAAGCTCCCTTTTCTTCTGCTCCCCCGCGCCAGCCTGTCGATCTGTAGGGCTTGGGCCTGCAAGCCCAGGCCAGCCCCAGCCTGACTGTCTCAGCCTCCCCTGCTCAGCAGCCGGTGCCCATGAGGCCAGTCCAATGGCTGGGGCCTCCTGGCTGGCAGCCAGCCCCAGTTCTTAAAGACGCAGCGCTTCTGACAGCTGGGTAGACGCTGCAAGCGTGTGTCTATGTTCCCTGCAGGAGTTAACCTACATAGTTCAAGCCTGGTCAGCCATCACCTGGGGGAGGAGGGGAATTTTGAAAAATCCTGGGGCCTGGGCTGCAGATCCTGCAGTTCTTATGTCACTGACCCAGAAGTGCAGCTTGGGAATCACAGATTTTCCCAGCTCCTCAAGGGAATTTCAGTGTACAGTCCATCCTGGGAGTCACCATCTATGCTTCTCAAGCTTCAGTACATTTGGGAACCACTTGGGGGTCCTATTAAAATGCAGATTCCAGTCCAGAAGGTCTGGAGCCAAGGTCTACAGATCTAACAATTCTCAGGACAGGTACCCTCACCACAGGTACAGCTGAGGGGACCTTTGGACCTGTATCCACCACCCACACCTGGAGGCCTGGGTAAGTTTCTCTTTAGACCTCAGTTTCCTTGGCACTCCTCTCAGCCAGCTCTTGTGAGGATAAATGGAGAGAACAAGCAAGAAGCTTGCCAGCAGACCTAGCATTCGGAAAGTGCTTGATACAGGCGGCTCCTGGGATTTTCTGCTGGGTGACTCTTCAAGGGAAGAACAGGATCTGCTTTCTTTTGGGCCATGTCTTTCCTGCTTTAAAGCCATCAAGACTTTTCTTTTGCTCCAGGATTAAGCCCAAAGACCAAAGGCGGTCCTTTGCCAATGGCCCCTGTTCTCACCGGTAGCTTCACTTTCCTGCCTCTCTTGGATTTCTGCATCTTCATCTCAGAACACAAGCCTTACACCTACGCCCAAGGCAGGTTTGCCTCTTCAGTGCCTGGCACCTGAATGCCCCATCCTTGACCTGGGCCACTCCTGCCCTCTTCCTCTACCTGGCTGACTTCTTCCCTTCCATACCTGGTGCTGACGTGACTCCCTCCAGCTTTTCTTGTCCCAAGCCCAGGTGAGGGGCCCTCTCTGGATTCCTACAGCATGTCATGCTTCTCCCGAGACCCTTACCCTTACGCACAGTTGATGTCAATTTACCTGTCTCTCTGCTTCTAGTGGTTCTTGGAAGTTCGGGTGGAAGGGTTTATTTTTCTCTCTCTTTTTTTTAAATATATATATAGTAAATATTTATTTATTTATTTATTTATCCAAGCACTGGGTACAGTCAGAAGCGCGGGAGGGTGAGAGAATTCACCAGAGCCAGAACTGGGAGCAGAGCAGGCAGAAGGACCAAAGTACACTGCTGAGGGGAGCAGCGGGCAGCAGGAGAGGTCTGCGCACTATGTGGGACCCTCCTCCGGTGGCCAGGGAGCAGCCGGGGATCGAACTGGCACTGCAGAGGCTACGGGCAGCTTCGCAACCTAGCGCTCAACCGCTGCGCCACCGGGAAGGCCCTATTTTCCCTTTTATTGTTTAATAATATTGGACTAAGTGAGGGAGTGAGTGATAGGAAATGTTTTATTAGTTGAACAAATGAGCGATGAATGATTTCTTTTATTACAAAATCAGAAATGCTGTGACATGTGACCTGCCTGCTCAGGGTGCTGTCTCTGACTAACTGATCCTCAGGTGTAGCTCTGCCAAGGTCCATAGCAATAACAGCCACCCATCCTGCACCCTGTCAACCTCTGTTTGCCTATAGAGTCCTGGTGTCACAGTTGCTCTGTTTGATTTCCTATTTCTAAAGAATGGAATAAAGTAAATCAAGAGTCATTAAAGTGGCCTCCTGTCACAGAGGAGCTGGTTCCTCCTATTACATTAAACATTATTGGACAATCACCAAAAGATGAAAACAACCCAAGTATCCATCAACAGAGGAACACAAGTTAGACAACATGAGGCATAGACCTATGGTGGAATATTATTTAGCCATGAAAAGAGAGAAGTCCTATATTGGGTGACACAATGGATGAACCTCAAAGACATGATGCTAAGTGAGATAAACCAAATAAAGAGGATAAATTTGTGATAAGTGATTCCACTTACATGAGTTACCTAGAGTCAGTGGATTCATAGAGACGAGAAATAGAATCGTGATAACCAAGGCTGGAGGATAGGAGAATGGGGTGTTCCTGTTTTATGGGTGCAGGGCTTCTGTTTGAGATGATGACAGAGTTCTGAAAATGGACAGAGGTGAAGGCTGCACAATACTGGGAATGTTCTTAGAGCCACTTAGTTGTGCACTTAAAAATATTAAATGGTAAATTTTATATTCTGTATATTTCACCACAATAAAGAAAACTGTTAGAAACCTAAATTGTGGCAATAGCCTCACCCGCATCCCTCAGGGTGATATGTTAATAAAGAGGCATCGTCTCAGGGGCTGACACGCAGCCCAGCCTCACCCCGCAGGTGAAAGTTTGTGGACCACCAAGGTGCAAGGAAACGCCAAATATTTACAGTTGGTTTCTTCAGTGGGTGAGGTTCAAGCAAACTGGGAAGGGAGAGAAACATTTCAGAGAGCCTCAGGGGGTGCTTTGGAAAAGAAGCAAATGCTTCTGTCAATAGAATTTATAGATAGAAGTATAATCAAGCTATTGCTTGATTGCCTACCTAAAATGAGGCCCCTCAAAGATCAACAACAATAATAAAAAATAAATGCAGGTAACTATTGTATATCAGGTATTTGTCGCTATTTTAAAGGTAAGAAAAGGAAAGGCAATGGAAGGGACTCAGTCAGTGCAAGAAAGGAATTCAAAGTCCCCAAAGAGGTGTCTCAACCTGAATTAGAGATGAACCTTCCAGAAATGGCCCACTTCTGACCATGGCAGAGCTTGGGATTAGTCCTCGAAAATTAATTTCACCTCTGATTGTCATTAGGTTTCTGCAATCTGCTGAGATCAATTCCATTCCTGTATGGTGCTGAGGTCTCCAGGCACCACCCCCAAACACAGAGGAGAAACCAGCAGTCAATGCCCAGCACCTGTTAGCATCTTCTAGCCCAGTAAAAAGAAAAGGGACATGTGAGTTAGGTTGGGAGGAATGCGACTTCCTGTCTGCTGGGTCTGTGAAGGTGGCTGGTTTTCAGCTCTCCCCTGTTTGGGATGGGTTTCCAGCTGGGTCTCTACCTTCCAGGCTTGGATCACTTTGCCTTTCTGCAAAGCAACGTGCACCCCTGAACTCCTACTTGCCTCTCGGGTGATCTGGAGATTATTGACTATGTTACTATCTGAACTTCGCTCCTGTGGAGTGAGAGTCTAGGTGAGCCAAGGAGTTAAGACAATCTGGCCCCAGAGCCCCCATAAGCTCAGTAGGGACATGGGGACAAGCTTGGTCCCTTCTCTCATCTTCAAATAAAGCTTTTCTGCCATCGAAGCCTCCCTGTTCCTACGGATCCCCAGACCAAACTAGCACCTCCTATTTTAAGTCCTCATAAATCCAAACTTTCTTTAAAGCATTTATTACTTTATGGAATTCTAAATTCATAAAATTATTTGATTTTCTGACAATTGCACTAGTCATGAAGCTGCACAAGAGCAGGGAACATGCCTGTTTTGTTCAGTGCTGCGTCCCCTGTGCCTAACAACCTGACTGCCACATAGTAGATGCTCAATAAATACTGTTGGCTGAAACACTGGCAGTCAAAGAAAAGGGAGTTCTGAAATATTTCACTGGGCGCTGGGGGCCTGAAAATTACACTTGTGCCTGTACTTTTGGGTTTTATCTCAAAGTTAATTATAGTCACCATTTCCAACTATACTAGTGGTTATAGTAACCATCTACTAAGTTTTCACTATATATCAAGTTCATGGCTTATCTAACTTAGGGACTTGTCTCATTTGACCCTGACAATTGTGCTCTGGAATAAGCACTATTATTACTTCCAGGTCAAAAATGAGAAAACTGAAGCTCTACAAAGTTGGCTATTTCTTGCCCTTGGCCATATAGACATCAAGTTGCTGGACAGGGACTTGGTTGCTGCTGGGCCCTTTATGTATAACTGCATTTCAGCAACCTGCATGAGGCCACACAGCTATTAAGTCACAGAGCCAGTATTCAAACCAGGCACTGATTCCCAAAGAATGTCTTCATGGCTTGGTAGAAAATTTCATTTTGGAAAATGACTAGGGAAGTCCAGTAAGGGAGCCCACCAGGCTTCAGATGGGATTCAGCTGAACAGAAGACCAGAAGTTCCTGCTAAAGGGACTGCAGCCCCCTGCTCCCACCTCCCTAGCTCAAAGCCCACTGTCTAAGGGAATCACCTTTCCTTGAGGTTCCACAACCTGTAGCCACCACCTTGGATTGGGCCATTTATCTAGGCCTAGAGCCTGGGGCAGAAGACGGCTGGTTTCCTGTGACCTCCCAGTAAGTCTTCCTGCCTCCACAGTGCCCTGCAGGCGCTCAGCCAGCACCCTCCACTGCAGCACCCGGCCCCTCACAGCTGGGATCCCTGAAAGGCTAAAAGCCTTGTGCACTGTTTTAGGAACAGAGCAGCTCTTGAGTGCAATCTGCTGGCAGAGCAGAAGGAAATCATGGCTGCCGCTGGAATGGGGCCCTCCTGACGGGAGGCCAACTCCACCAGCACAGCTGAGCTTCAGCACAAGGGCTTGATAGTTTGCAAAGTTTTCAAAAGTACATTTCTCAGCCACAAATAAAGCCATTGTCACGGTAGCACGTCCTGTTTTGCACAACTCAGTCATATTCAAAGCTGAAAACAGCCAGAGGCTGGCATTGACCACGTCTGCTCAGTTGTTTGTGCAGTGTTGGCTTCTGCGATGGTTCAGAGGCAGGAAAGGACTCAGGAAAGGCGCAGGGGCTGCCAAAGTCCCTCTTCACTGCCTCCTGTCCCAGCCCTTGCCTGGGTGGTCACCGTGTATTTCCCCACTGGTCTAATGGCTTCTTCCCCTCGCCCACAAGGCTTCCAGGCCAACAGTCCCTCAACGGCACTTTGGCCACATCATCTGTTTGCTCACGGCCCTGCAGTGGGTCTTTGCATAGACCCAGCGTGAAGCTTAAAGACTTAGCCAGGCACCCACAGCCCTGCCGAAGTGCCTGCCCTGCTCTTCAGGCCGCTTCTGGGCCACATAGCCGGGTGGAGCGCCAATCCATCTTAAGAGGGCGACCGATAACTCAGTAACCAAGATAAGTACTGATATTTTCACAAAGTTAAACCCTTGAAAGCTGACTGTGGAATGGGGGCAACCAGCAGGGGAGGGGGACAGGAAAGGAGAAGGAAAGAAGGGAGGGAGCCTAGGGTCCATGATGGTGGACTGTGGGTTCCTTGGCGTTGGGGGCACTATGTGCCTGAAGGGGGGCGCACTCTGGAAACAATGATGCAGACCAATATTCACTCAATAAAAAAATAAGATTAATGTAAAAATTTAATAATGGGCAAAAATACCAAAATTCCACATCAAGACAGGACCTCTCCCTGCACAGGCAGGCTCCCCGTGGCCCAGCCCCCAGTCCCTAATCGCCACCCCCCAGCTTCTAAGCCTCCCCGCCTGCTGTAGCTTTCCTTAGCCCTCATCACCATCAGTGTATTCCCCTCGAGTTCTGGGCTGCCTGCCTCCCTGCACTGAAATATGAGCCTCATGTGGGCAGGGCCTGGTATCTGGAACAGGGCCTGGTAGGTGGCATATACACGTGAAATACTTGTCAAATGCAGTCTCCTCAATCCATCCCCTATGTGCAACCTCTGTATATAAAGCAGATACTTGGAAAGCTGAAGATTTTTGAAAATTGAATTGTTGAAGAACTTGAAAATTGATGGTAGACTCATAGGCATCAGGCTCACTTGTAGGTGGCACAACCTCATTCACTTCATATTTACATTTTCTTGGATTGCACAAATTCAAGAGAATTTTGATTCACCAAGATCAATAGTTGCAAACTATTAACTTTGCAACTTTTGCAATTGTTAGTAAAACTCTTTAAATGGGTGAATGCTATGGAATATGGAGTACTCCTCCAATAACCCTGTTAAATAAAACAGTTCCTCTTGCAACTCTTATCTAGATGAATGGATATTTTCTTTTATAAATAAAAATGGAAGGAGTCATTGAACAATAGCCTGGACACCAATCTATCAAATTTGAGATGTTTTGTTGATGTTCTCAACTATTTTGAAGTATGGTCTGCAACATATTCACAGGTACATTCTTTTCATTACAATTTAAAATTGAATTTAAGTAAAAACTACTTTAACATAGAAGTCTGAATTGAAAGGTTTGAGGGACTGCCTAAAGAATGGGTTCCATGGAACCCTGTTTGAAAGCTGCTGGAAACGGGAACAGGTGAAATCCGGGTAAGGGGGGACTGCAGTGTACATATGATAAGTGATAGCAGAAAATGTCTGTAGGTTGATGGCAGTGAACCAAGAGACAGTCATAATGTGCTGATGAAGTAGAAAGAGACGCACGGTAGCTACGACTTTCCAGTTGTTGAGGCAAGTTGAGGGACTCGCCTTAAAACAGAGTAGATACACTTACCCCCGTGTAAGAGAAGAAAGCGAGGCCTGTTTCAGAAGTGGATGTAGGAAGGTGTGTGCATTTGGCGGTGGCAAGAGGAGGGAGTTTCCATCCTGTTGGCTTCTATTTCTCAGCCAAACATGTGGCTGGGTCAGCAGCAGAGTCGGGCTGGAACTCAGGGAGAGGAAGGAGGGAACAGCACAAGTCCTCAGACTGGAGCACGGCAGAGTCAGCTGAGAGGAGAGGGAAGGTTCTTGAGGCAGGGTAGCTAGCCCGTTCGCAGTTGGAGGCTGGAAATGTGAACCGAAGCCAGTCTGTGTGGTGTGAGGATTTTTCTCCACAGCTTCATCTGCTCTGCAGCTGGCATAGAGCAGGCGGATGAGGCCCTGGTGGCTGGCAACACCTCCCCCAGGCCGCCTGCAGGAGCGAGGCCCCAACATTTGGTTGTTCTTCCTTCAGCCAGAGGGAAACGTGGGGGTATTTGTGCACCTTCAAGATCAGAACTGGGCCACAGCACCCTCTCATCCCCAGTAGTAGATGCTCAAGTCTCCCAGGCCACACCCTGTTCCCCGAGTCCATGTTCTCTGGGCACGTGCCTGAGAGCCCCTCAGCCACTTGACAAGCTGTAGACAAGATCAGCCTGCTTACGGCATCCCCCCTGGATGCACCTGCTCCCGTGCAGGCCAAGCTTCTCTGTGACCCTTCCCTTTGTCTCCAGACAGAGGACAGCAGGTGTGAGCCATGAGTCTGGGTAGGAATCAGCACACAAAATTCTCAGTATTATGATCTGCTCATCTTCAAATGAGGCAAATCCTCTATTAGACACAAAACCAAAGGAAATTTCAGTGGAAGAATTTAATTTAGCCCGATACCTCCTTTTGGAACCCATGGATACTCTCCCAGAGAACTTGAAGAAGAGTTACGAGAGTTATCTAGAAATCTGGAGCTCTGATCACATTATAGGAGCCAAAAGTTAAATTAGGAAAACAATCTCTGGTTTATTTTGAGTTGACTCAAGAATGTTTCAATAAGCCAGCTTTATGATTTCTGTGGCATTTGGAACATCCCTAAACTGTTATGTTGTCCTCCCAACCTCCACTTTCCCCCTACTCCCTTCCCAGCCAGGGAGTGGATGGTTTTTACTGTCCTGGTTGTATTGCTGTGAAGGCATCAGGAATGTTGCCGGCCAAGCTGCAGCCCAGGGGCAGCCTATTAAGGTGGGCTTGGGGTGGGGGTCTCAAAGCCCCTATGCATTAGCTGGGCATGACGACCCCCCTGAGCTCTGGACGCAGTAGGCCTAGGAATATGCATTTGTTAGCTCCTGAGGGATGCTGATGCTGCTGGGCCAGGGTCACACTGATAACCCCCACATAGTGGCAGAAGACAGATGCCTGCCTGTCTCTAGTGTCCCTTGTGAGTTTGGGTTCTGGCCTCTTTGGAGCTATTTGGAAGCCGGGGACGCCACTTCTCTGCTCACTTATAGCATGGGGATCAGATTTCACACCTTAAGAAGTTGTTTTGGAAATCAGAGCAAAATCATGTCAAGTCCACGGCCTAAGTAGGCACTTAGTGAAAGAAAGTGGCAGCTATTTTTATCTTGGTGCTAACACACCTCCACAGCTCAGAGCTGTTTGGATTAGGCATTCAAGACAAGCTTGACTTGGCCTCAGAAGCCGTGAGGAGGTTACTGAATTGGTAATCTCTCCACCCTCTTTTCCTCCTCTTCTGTACATCCAGGCCCCAAAATAGCCCCCAACACCCACCAATGCACTGCCAGTGATGACATTTCCAAGCGGAGGAGATAACTGATCACTTTCAGATTTTATAATATTTTAAGTACATTATCTTTAAAATCTAGGTCAGGATGAAAAATGAACTTGGGCTCATAGAATGTTAGAGCTGAGAGGAAACTTCCAAACAAGCTCATTTTCTCCTTACAGGTGAGTACAATTCAAGGTAAGGAAACTGAGACCCAGAGAAGGTGGCACAGAGAGTCAGAGGGCAGGGGGCAGACCTGGAAGCCAGGTGTGCTGCTTCCCGTCCTAGACTGTGGATCATGTCCCCGTTCTCAGCCCTGGGGGTTGTGGGGGTTGGGGGGAGGTCGTTGAAAAAACAATCACACTGACCACAAATGCTCTGCTTTCATAAAACTGCAAATCCCTCAGCTGGGGGTGGAGGAAGACTCAGGAGTTCTGAGAAAGCATGATTCTCGTCCTCACACAGTGGTTATGCCCCCACCAGGGTCCGCTCAGACTTTCCAAGGAAAGAAGGGACATTTTTCTGCTTCTCAGTGAAGGGCAAGTGTTCAAAGGATTTGGAAACACTGACCCCACGCCCTGACGCCTCCCTCTTATTTTTTATTGTCTTTGGTAAGTCAGAAGGGAAAGCAGTTTCTTTGCCTTGTTTCTTCTAGGATAATTTCCTGCTTCGAGCAGACCCCCTCCTATGCTTCATCCCCTCTCGTTCTCCTCAAATATCGAACACCATACCCCAAATGCAGAAGGAGCTTTCCCAGCTTCCAGGGAAAGCTATTTAACATATAGAGATGGTAGGTAATAAAGACTGATTGTCCCTCAATCCACTATTTTCCACTGCTCAGGCAGCCAGGATCAACAGAAGTCTGGTATTTGCCAAGTCCTTTTTCCACTGCTTGTCCAGCTACAAAGATGACCCTATGTTCTCAACCAAGGAGCATGCACCCTAGGGCCACATTGTGAGCCAGCAATCAACTAGATGGGCTGGTGTCCAGCTGCTTGCTAAGGAAGGACATCATTTCAGAGGACAGGTGTGCTCAGCATGGGACAAGTGGGGTGCAGCATGCTGATGCAAGCTTCTCAGAGCCATTTAGTAAATATTCAGAGATTTTTGTGGGCCCATGCTTAAACACAGCCATTATTAACAATTCAATCCTATAAACTCACAAAGACAAAGGAGATCATTGTGTCACTAAACCCAATAGCTTCATTTCTTGGACGTGTCTAAATGAGAAAGAGAAATTTATTATCTACAGATTATGGAGACAAAGAATGTGAATTTCTCCACAGATTGTCTCCCTGGGTAAGGGCCAGGAAGGGTCTTTAAGAGAAAAAGGACAAAAGGAAGAAGAAGGAGCTTGGGCCTCCCTGGTGGCGCAGGCGGTTGAGCGCCACACAGTGAAACTGTCCGCAGCCTCTGCAGCGCGGGTTTGATCTCGGCCCACTGGGGAGAAACCCATATGGCGCGGCAGACCTCTCCTGTCTCGTCAGCTGCTCCCCTCAGCAGTGTATTTCGTCAGTCTGTCTGTTCTGTTCCCCACTCTGTCTCTGGTGAATCCTCTCACCCTCCCGCACATCTGGCATGTACTCCGGTTCTTGTATTAAAAAAAAACTTTAAAAAAAAAAAGGAGCTCTGGGTGAGACGGATGTTGGAGACAGGAGACAGGGCCTCTGCTGCCCATCTGAGCATGCTCGGGAGGGGCTCATGTGCCCACATGTGTCCCATGATTATAAAATGGCGGCTCAGCCCCTCCCCAAGTGGAGATTTTCTTATGATAATGTTGTTGGTGTGAATTTGGGGTCACAAAGAAGAACTCGGCCTGTTCTCTCACCTTTACTCTTCAGGGACTGTTCAAACTAGTTGGGGGTGGCTGGAATCTGGTTATCTACAGACCCAACTCTAGCCAAACATTTTTGCCTTTGAGTGAATCAGGGGAGGGTGACTGAGTTGGAGAAGTTACCTTCCTGAGAGAGCCAGGTGGGGACATGGTTGTCCTCAAGGGGCTCATCTAACACATCAGTCCAATACGGTGGCCCTCGGGTGACCTAACGGGTGGGAGTGGGGGCCTACTCCTTTGTTTCCCAGGAGTCTGAAGCCCCCTAATGATCTGGCTTAGCCACCTGTTCCCTGTTCTGACATCCTGTCTGACAACAATTTTGTGCCATTCTACTTTGATCTATGTTCCTGAGGTGATTTCTGTCTTTAAGAAGGAAATGCTCCATAATAGTGTCTATTGGGCTCTCCCAATGCTGCCTTCAGCCAGAAGGTGGTGACTTCACCTTGGCTCTGGAGGGAGGGGAGTATTTACATCCCAGAAACCAGTAATGCTGCAAATGAAAACCTTTCCCTGCTCCCATCCACTGGAGAGCTGCTTGTTAAACACTGAGCAGTGTATCCCCGTACACAAGTGACATAGTGTGAGGGAAAAGGGCCAAATAAATAAATGAGAACATTCAGAGGGGGTGACTCTGAATTTGTTCTTGAATGCCAGATGAAGAGAGTTGGGGTGAGGAGAATAATCATGGTGCAAATCTGTCCATACACCTGTCTCAAGGGGACTGTCCATGTTGAATTGTTTTTGAATGGAAAGATGAAACTTCAAAAAAATAGTTTTATTGAGATATAGTTCATATATTTACACATTCCACCTATTTAAAGTGTATACTTTGGTGATTTGGGGGGTATATTCAGAATTGTGCAAACATCCCCACTATCAACTTTAGAACATTTTCATCACTTCAAAAAGAAAACCCTGTAGCCATTAGTACTCGCTCCCCATTTCTCCCCATTTCTCCCCTGTGCCCCCTACACAGCCACTTACTACTTTCTGCCCTGATTGACTTAAGGTGCTTTCTAAAAAGCTGATATCGAAATCAGAAATTGTATGAGCTAATCTCGGGGACTATTTCATGCCCTGTGCCATCCAGTAATTCAACCACCTTTCCCAATGTGAGCACAGTAAAATTGCCCTCTGACCACTGCTGACCCACCCCGTCCAGTGGGCCAACTGGTATCTCAGGGAAGGATAGGGGAGAAGAATCCAAGCAGGGGAGCTGAATAGTCCCCACAGCTGGCCTCCGGAGGAGGATGCATGCTGCGGTCTTGAGGGGTAAGGAACACAGAGAAACAAGCAGGTGTGTGCATGTACTTAGGCAGTGACCTGAGTGTGGGTAAGATGGACCCAGACAAGGCAAACAAGGCTCTCTGAGAGACTGTGGAGTAGTCAGTCCTTGGGCATATCTTTTTTTTTTTTTTTAAACTATTATTTTTAAACCACGGTATGGAGGCACTTAAGTCACCACCTAATCTTTTTTTTTTTTTTTTAAGATTTATTTATTTATTTATTTATACAAGCACTGGGTACAGTCAGAAGCGCAGGAGGGTGAGAGAATTCACCAGAGCCAGAGCGGGGAGCAGAACAGGCAGAAGGACCGAAGTACACTGCTGAGGGGAGCAGCAGGCGGCAGGAGAGGTCTGCGCGTCATGCGGGACCCTCCTCTGTGGCCGGGGAGCATCCGGGGATCGAACCGGCGCTGCAGAGGCTACGGGCAGCTTCGCAACCCAGCACTCAACCTCTGCGTCCTTGGGCATTTCTGAGGAGCCCAGGCCTATATGGATGACAGGCACAAACTGCTCCAGGAGGAAAGGACAGAGGGTCTCACCCCAAATTTCAACAATGCATCATACCCTGGTTCAGTTGGCTGCTTACTTGGACAAATATAACATGAGTGCACGGTGATGTCCCAATCTCCCTCAAAATGTGCCCACACCAGCCCATAGCAACACCTGAAGTCCTCTGAGTCCCCAGGGTCCCCAGAGCTCACAGGTGAGATTCTTGCAGTGGTTCTTGGTTTTCTTTTTAGGGTGGTAAAAATGTTCTAAATGTGATAGTGGGGATGTTTGCACAACTCTGACTATACCCCCCAAATCATCAAAGTATATGCTTTAAATAGGTGAAATGTATAAGTGTGTGAACTATACCTCAATAAAATATTATTATATATTAACTCGGGTTAGAGTCCCAGGCAGCAAGATTTTATCTTGGGAGACAGGAGTGCATTCAGCTGCCCTGGAACACTGGGGTTCAAAATGAGGTGGTGAGAAGTAGTGGTTGTTCTTAAGCGGGTGCCTTTTGGGGCAGGGTGGACCCAGTGAGAAGCAGGGGAGGGTGGGGTGAGCCAGTGGAGTATACCACGAAGAGATGTAGAAAAGAGAGGGTCCCAATATGTAAGGAAAATATTGGGGCATTTGCTCCTAGGGATCCCTTTAGCCACCGTTTTTCTCCCCTTATTTGCATAGTCTTCCCTCCTCCCATCCCACACTACAAATCACTGCAAGCCTTTGTTCTTTGCCTTTGTTCCCCAGCTGTCGCCACATTTCTGAACCGAACAAAGCATCTCTTAAAATTCACAAAAGAAATTGATTGAACTCTGTATTTTTTTAAAAAAGAGGCTTGACTCCTTTGGGGAAAAAACACTCCCTTCCACGAGAGAATCTGGAGAGCATCTGGTAGTCACTTTTCGCCATGTGCAAAGATGTGGGGGCCACATCTTGTCCCCCCAGGAGGGAACAGGAGGGGACGTCACTGGCGCAGGTCCCGAGAGCAGCCCCCAGGAAGCAGTGGCTCCCAGCAGGGATCTGTGCCCACGGTGGTCTCTTCTGACTGGACCTTGGTGTCTTCACCTTCTATGCTAACCCCTTCTCTTCTGGTTGCACATTTGAATTGCCAGGATCTGCGATGGGCCTTTGCCCAGTTCTCCAAAATTTTTGGCCTTCCAAGTTTATGAAAAGGCCTAAGCCCTCTGGGAGAGGAGAAGTGAACTGGAAATTCGCCCAGCTGGTTTTATAGATGTCTTCCCACACTCAACAAGCCTTACAGCACTAGCCCTTCACACTGTGAAGTCCACAGAGGCCACACCTTCCTTCTACTCTTGTGAAGGGTGGAGGGTAAAGAAGCCAGAGTAATGTGTGGGTTGACACGGGAGGGTGCAGCCTCCAGGATGGGCCCCAAGAGCCCTTACAGCTCACCCTCCACATCCTGGAGGATAGAGGCACTGCCATCCTCATCACACACGTGGCCTGGGCTCGAGACAGCATAGAGCAGGCAGCCTGGCTCCATGGGCAGGTGCGGGCATCTTCCTCAGTGTCTCCATCCTCCCACCTGTCCTGGATCGCTCACCTGTGTGATCGCTCAAATGCACCAGAGGGGCTGGGAGGCCAGGTCCTGCAGCCCGTGGCCACTGATGGACTCTCTTTCTTGACGTGGACAAGCTCCTGCCAGTGGTTCCTACCCTCCTAACTAGTTGAGGGCAAAGTAACCTGGGAAAGAAGATTTTAGGCAGAATCACAGTTGGCGGTCAGGGGCGGGGGGCTCAGGAGGCAGTAGCATCTGAAACCAGGTGGGGTTGAGGGGGGTTGCTGTTGTTCACAGGCTCCTGTCCCTCCTCCTTTTTTGGGTGAAGACACTGAGATCCAGAGAGCATGTGGTCCTCACTGAGGTCAAAGGCTAGCTGCCAGACTTGGGGTTCTCCTCACAAGAACCCAGTTTTGGACAAGGTGTTGTTGTTTCTTGACTCTGGTGGAGAAAAGGCATGAGCAGGTCATGGGGAGGGAGCCAGCCCTACCTGCACACATGGTTCTGCAGCTGCTGGCTTGACACCTGTGCCATCACATGTCCTTCCATCTTCTAGGCCCACCTGCTGTACCTTGCTGCAGGACAGAGAGGGGGCTGAGTGGAGGACTTGGCCTACCTTCAAAGTATATGCTTTAAATAGGTGAAATGTGTAAGTATGTGAACTATACCTGTAACTATATCTATACTATAACACAGGTTACTTCTGCTATCCCAGATCACAACTAGTGACCACTTTCACTTAAGATGTTCTGGCCGGACAATCAGTGACTTGCCATCCTAGTTAAAAGGACTTGCAGAAAACACCCAAGTAGCTTAAGCAAAGGAAGGACAGTCAGACACACCAGGGAGCAGGGTGCGCACCCCATGCAGGGCATGCATCCCATGTAGCCTTTGCTGTCTCTGTTCTCTTCACTCTGTAGCCTTGGTGCCTTTCCTCAGCACCAGAACCTTTGTCTTTACCACGGAGCTGCCACCTGCTCCTGACGCGCACTTGACAACTTCCATCTGTGAGACACTGACTGGTGCAGAGGTGAGCCCCATGGTATGCCCATGGAGGGCGGGAGGTCCAGGTGTCTTCAGAACCTTGGAACTGTCACGTGAAGTAGAGAAAGAGGGAGGAAGAGGTAGATTTCCAAGGGGTGAAGCAGGTGAAGCGACAGTCCCCTCAGCATTGGCACTGGCAACACCAAATAGGTGTGGATTGTTGGTCACTTGGACAATGTCCTGTTTCTTTGCCACAAAGAGATGTTATCTGTCCTGGGAGGGGAGACAGAACTGGCCTTGGAGAAAAAGGACGGGCTCCCTTGCTTTGGTTTGTGGGGTTCCTCAGGGTAGAGTGCACTGCATGTGGCTTTAGATAGGAAGCCCCTGCCTATGTGAGGGATGATTCTCTGTGTGCAATGTGTGCACAGATGTGTGGCATTGGCATGTGCACATGTGTGGTGTGTGTACTTATGTGAGGGGTTGGCATTGTGTGCATTCGTGTGATATTGCTGTGTGTGTGTGCCCGCCTGTAGGCACAGAACCCCAGGTGCTTTGGGAGCTGAGGCCCACTGTGGTCCAAGCATCGGCTGCCCGAGGTGACCCATGGAAGAGAGGCCTCTCCCTTCCTCCCCCCCTGGCCATGGCCCACATCTCTGTTCTGGAAGTACTTTTCGCCTTGGCAAGCCCTGCCCCAGCTCCCATGTGTCAGTGAGGCCGTGTTAGCCGCTGTAGCAATAATAACAGTGAAGAACACAGCCCTCCAGAGGGTTCCTCAGCTTTTCTGACTTTCTCTCTGAGACGTGGGCTCACTAGGCCTGCCCTCACAGGCCCCTGGGGCGGTGGGACTTACTGTGGAAGTAGTAGGTCCTCAGGAATGGAAGGAAAGTATTCTAAAGATAGTGGGACGAGGGCTCAGAGACATATTCAAATTCTCATCTTACTAAGTAGCCCCCCAAAGGGAAGCAGAACATAATGCTCCTAATTGCGATTTATTTCACTTTCCACATTTCCTTTCCTGTAAATTCCTTGAGGGCAGGGTCAGTCCCTGCTTCCAACTTTGCTGTAACCCCATCACCGGGAACGCTTGCTACAAACCCTGAATTCTCAGTAATCATGAGCATTTCCCAGCAGAACTCTTTCTCCGGGGCTCCTGGCTTGCCTCTGCTTGGTAGATCTTCCTCAGGCCCTTGCCTGCCAAGGCCACTTCATCCCTGGAGGCCCCACCCAGCTGTCCTCTCTCCCAACACCCTCCTGTGATCCCAGGCTGGGCCCATGACAGAGCATACGGTGCTGTTGTGACTGGTCATTGGTCTGTCTACCCCACCAAGCAGGGGGCTTCTGGAGGGCAACTCGGACACATAGTAGATGATGAATAAAATCTTCTCAATTGGACAAAGATGATTTTGTAAGAGGTTTCATTCTAGAAATAGATGAATAAGACATTGGAGGAGCCCTTGAACTTCTTTGACGCTCTTCTTTCTCAATCTGTGATCAGCACACCAGGTGACATGATCAGTTTTCATCACCATGGTAACAAGTTGCTGGTTTCTTCTGTGCCTCTGACTTTCCAAGGTGGGTCCCATGAACTGCAGCCACTGCTAGGTGCCACTTTGCTGTGGACCCTGGGGTCAGTCCTGGGCTTGGTCAGGGGGAGTTGAAGGAAACCTAGTCCTTCCTTTATTTAAAAATGTTTATTGAGTGTTATGGACTGTGTGTGTGTGTCTCCCCAAATTCATACATTGGAGATGGGGCTCTGGGGAAGCAATTACTGTAGATACGTCACAAAGATGGGGCTACCATGATGGGATTTAGTGCCCTTATAAGAAGAGGCCTAAGAGCTTTCTCTTTCTCTCTCCTCTCTCTCTCTCTCTCTCTCTTTCTCTCTCTCCTTCCTCCCTCTCTCTCCTACCATATGAGAACAAAGCCAAAAGGCGACCACTACAAATCAGGAAGAAAGCCTTTCCCCCAAACCACGCTGGTACCCTGATCTCAAATGTATAGCCTTCAAAATGACAAGAAAATAAATTTCTGCTGTTTATACCATTCCCTCTATGGCATTTTGTTAGGGAAGCCCAAGCTGGCTAAGATAGTTCATGTCTCACCCTTGGGTGGCCCTTAAGGGTAAGACATGAAATATCTTAAATTGATAGGGGAATCAGGACAAGTCCAAAATAATGACCCAAATCAGAGCTATAGACACACCACTGGGGGCCCAGGGAGGGGGCAGTTAGCCCTCCTAGGCAAGGACACATCTGGGAGGGCATCTCAAGAGTGGCCAGTGAACTGACCTTTGAAGAGACATTTCCCAAGTAGAGGTTGGGAGGAAAACCCTGCATGAGTGAATGAACTAATGATGAGATTTCATGACCTATTTAGGAGACAGAACAATCAAAAGCTCTCACTCTATCTCTCTCTCTCTCTCTCTCTCTCTCTCTCAGCTTTTCAAAACCACACCCTCATCTCCTTGATAAACATAAACTCTCAGGCCCTCCCTTCACAATATTTCACATAAAAAAATCAATGTCCAAGCAAAGTGAGGAAGAAGCATTGCTTTTTCCAATCTGAATATCTTTACCGATGTGTCTGCACATGCCCTGATCCAACATCAACATGGGGGTGCCCTTCTCTACCTCCATATTGGAAATCAGCTCATCAGTTTCTTGGTAGGGCAGTGAAAGTGAGGCTTGTAATGAGGGAGGCAGCATGGTGAGATTCCTGAAGAACACTTAATGGCAGGGTGGAGTAGAGACAGAGCAGTTACTTACTTTTATAATTGTCCTAAGGCCGAACCTTAGTGCTGGGGATGAGGGAGATGGTGAGAAAGAGATAGAATAGTAGAGGATGGTGGCAGGAAGAGCTGTTAAGACTTGGGGAGGAGGCCTGAGATGGCATGTAATTAGCATGGGGTAGGGTGGAAGGAGGGTGGGGCCTATGGAAATGACTGTTAGAAGTGACAGCCGAGTTGAATCCTGCTTCAGCAGTGAGCCATGAAAAAATCTAGAGGCAGAGCATCCAAGGCCCCAAGGCAGGAATAGGTACTTTAAAAAAAAAAAATTGTTGGCCTGCCTGTTTTTAGTTAACATAAAGGCAAGGAGATGTCTCCATTTCTAGGAGGGAACTTCAAGGAGCACATTGTCTTGCTCCTTCTGCTCTTGCTTGCCCATGTACATGGACATCTGGGACAGGGTCTGGAGAGTCGCTCTTTTCTGGGTCTTCCTCTCTTAGTTCTCTCAGTGTGAGGTGCATCACCACCCATGGTGTGAGAGAGGTGAAAATGTGCTCAGACTGAGTCCACAAGCAAGGCTCTGCCCACTCTGTTGTTCCTCACATGTGAATTCTAGGGATGAAAGTGGGGTCAAGGCACATAATGCCTGCAGATCTCTCTGAAGTCACACAACCTGTATCTCCAAACAAGTCAGCCAAAGGTCTCTGTTGAGGAAAATGAATATTGCATTGAGCATGTAGTTCATCCAGGTCACCAAGTCTGCCTTGAATTAGATTCTAACACTTAAGGGAAGAGAGGTATGACTAATTGGCACCCTCAAATCTCTAAGACCTGGTCTTAATATTACACTAGATTAAAATCTTACACAGAACACTAGACTACCACAGTGAGTGTTGGGAAATGTCTAATTATTGGCATCAGCACCTTAATAAGTTATATACTCAAAAAAATTGCTGGTCTCCCTGGTTTGGAATCTCATAGGGAATTCCCTCACAGGTATTTCCCTTCACACAAATGTGATTATGTAGACCTGGTTCTCAACAGCATCCCCAAAATAATCACAATAACACACTTCATGTGGTTGTTTCTTAGAAGATCCCTAAATGCAAGCACAAGAGCAACTAAGTCCAAGCAAAAGAGAGGGTGGGGACATCACATTGGTCAACCTGGGTTATGTACCACTTTTGTGGGGAGGGAACGGGCAATCTCACATTTTATCTTGGAATTTCTCCCAAGTAAGAGAGTATTTCTAAGATGGCAGTCAGACTGACACGTGTCCTACTCTTCTATCATAATGTTCCTCCTTTTCCTTTTCTGGATCCCAATCCCTGTAACCTGTGACTCTGTTCACTTGTTGAGGCAAAGGGACTTTGAAGATGTGACTAAAGATCTTGAAATGGAGCAATGATCCTGAATTTTCCAGATGGGCCCAATGTGATCATAGGGTGTTTATACAAGAGAGGCAGGAGGGAGAGAGAGAAGAGGAGGTGTGACAATGGGGATAGTGGTTGGAGAGACACCTTTGAATTTGGAGGAAGCGACTATGGGGCAATGGATGCGGCAGTCTTTAGACTCCAGAGAGAAAGACCCAGTGGAATATCTGACTTTCAGAACTGTAAGATAAGAAATGTGAATTGTTTTAAGCCACTAAATACATGTCATTTTTTAAAAAGAGTTATTTAGTTATGCATACAAGAGATGGGGTGCAGGCCAGAGGTGTGGTGGTGAGAGGATTCGCCAGAGACAGAGTGGGGAGCAGAATAGGAGGATCTACTCAAATGCACACTGAGGGGAGCAACGGGTGAGGCAGGAGAGGCCTGCTGTGCCAATTGGGTTAGCTTCCTGGCCGGGGACCAAACTCATGCTGCATCTTAACCCATTGTGCCACCAGGGAGGCCCCATGTCAATTTGTTGCAACAGCCAAAGGAAACTACCATGTCAGCGGAAACCCTTCAGCCTTCAGGAAGGTTATGGAGGCCCATGGTCTCCAGCACTGTCCCAGTTGGTGGGTGCCTATTACGTGTTATTGAGTTACTTGAGAGCTCACGCTGTATTGCTGTGGGATGTGTTCCATGCTTTGCTCCAATGTTTCCCTTGGTGTAGTTACCATGACATTTGTTTATGTGAAACGCTGAACAAATCTTTGCCTGTCACAGTGTTTCTTTTGCTTGTACCATTATTTGTCTTTGTATTTCTCAAAAGACTGAACATTGCTTGTTCAGGTACTCAGACATATATCTGTCAATCATTTTCTTAAGATTTCAAGCATGTCTACATTTCCCCCCAAGAATCCATTTTTGCATTGGTTTCACATGTACAGTTGCAGACCTTTTATATGAGAGTTTGGACTAGTTGATTAAAATGGGGGGACCATAAAAAATGTTAACATAGCCTCTAAAAACTTATTTCAAGTTAACACATGGAAACATGGAATCATTCACCCAACTTCTGATCAAGGACTAAGGACTTTGATTGTGGGTTTGTAAACAGGAATTCCTCTTTGTCATTCCTGCATAAATAAGACACAAATGTCATCTATCATTTCCAATTTTAGTCTCCATAAAATGGTGTGAATTTCCCCACAAAAGTTAAATGGAGAATCACCCCATGACCCTATCATCCCACCTCTACATATGTTCCCCCCCAAATGGAAAGCATGGACTGAAACAGCAGCATTAGCCAAAAGGTGGAGACAAACCAAGTGTCCATCAACAGTGTGTGGATAAACACAACACATGTTATACCCCCACAGTCAATGTCATTCAGACACAAGAAAAGAATGAACATTTGATAGATGCGACAACACGAATGGGACCTTGAAAATAGACACAGAGGGAAGAATATAGTATGATTCCACATATAAGAAAGCCTTACAGCAGAAAAACTCAGAGGCAGAGGGAAGCTAGAGGTTGCCAGGGGTCAAGGGGAGAGGCCTGTGGGGAGTCAGTGACAGTTTCTGTTGGGGAGGATGGACTGTTTTAAGTATAGATAATAGTGATAGTTCCTCAACACTGGGAATTGTATACTTACTGATGGTTAAAATGATGACTATTTATGTCTATTTTGCCACCATTTAAAAAGTCATAAAAAAATCCAAATCTTTTCTCTGAAACTTTTCCAGTATAATAATCTAAGATGTGAGCAAAAAATTTGCAGAAACCTCTTCACCATGACGCTTCTAATTATAAAATATTGAAACCAACCTAAAATTTTATAAATAGGTGATTTGCTAGAAAATTTGTGTATATTCAAATTATGAACAATTAGGCAGAAGTTACATTCACTGAAAGATTTTTACTGATGTGAGCATGTACCCATACTATGCAGCTAAGTCAAAAAAGGTCAGGTGTCATATTCTGCTTGGAATTATTCCCAAATGCGTTAAAATAGATTAAAAAAAAAACCAAACCAAATACAAATAGTAAATATAAAATGCAAAATGAAAATATTCCAAAATAGTAGCATCTTTTAGATAGTTGAATAAGTTTCTAGTCCCCATTTCTTCAGAGAATTTGTATTACTTTGAAGACCAAAAACCAAACCCCCCAAATTTCCAAACCCTGAAGACTTCAGTATAGCATGAATCTTGCTTATTGAACCACAACCTCCTGGGGACAAGGTTATCTTGTTTTCTTTTTTTAGCAATGTAATCTTTTTTTTTTTTTTCTCAAAGATTTTATTTATTTATTTATAAAGCACTGGGTACAGTCAGAAACGCGGGAGGGTGAGAGAATTCACCAGAGCCAGAGGAGAGAGCAGAGCAGGCAGACAGACGAAGTACACTGCTGAGGGGAGCAGTGGGCGGCAGGAGATGTCTGCGCGCCATGTGGGACCCTCGCCGGTGGCCGTGGATCGAACCGGCGCTGCAGAGGCTGCGGGCAGCTTTGCAAGCCAGCGCTCAACCGCTGCGCCACCGGGGAGGCCCAAGGTTATCTTGTTTTCTAACACTGCAACTTTATTCCTAGTTATTGAGGTCAATGTAGTGTTTTCCAGAAAAGACCCCTGGTTACTTCCCAAGAGAGACCGACTGACCAATTCAGTGAATGCGTGAAGGAGAGAGAATGGTGGAGAATGGAGGCCAAGGAAGCCCTCACCATAACAAACCAGGTTCTAAAAACCACAAGTTTGCATTTTCAGGATTAAAACAGGCAACTTAAAAAACAGTCCCTGAAAATAAGTACGAAGATCAAAATTATTGAATTCAAAGAGGAAAAAACATATTCCCCAATCATTAAAGAAAAGATTATTAAATTCAATTTCAAGAGGAAATCAATTTCATTTTCATTCAAAGTGGTTTTTATTGACACTGATATTGCCTTTTAAAAATAATTAAAATCAAAGAGCTTAGTATTTTAAGGCCCACCAGTGTTTATGGCACCAGAAAGACACTCTGAGCACAGGCTGTTACTGCGGGATGACTTGTGTTATTAAAAAGGAATTATTTTTACTGTCATCAGTGATTTCCCAACTCCCGGCATGTGACTCTTCCCTAGGCAAAGACTCTCCCCTGGCTCCAGGACTGGACATTTGCAGTCCCCAGACTCCCTGGCCAGGCTATGCTTGTTGGACTCTGCTCTGGCTGCTCCCTCTGCTGGCTCCACCCCTGGCCCATGTCAGCTCATCTTTCAATAATACTTCACCCCTGAAGCACCAGCCTGGCCACATCTCCCAGGGCCGCCTCTTCGGTTGAGTTCGAGCCCTCGCTGCCCCCCCCCCACCCCCCATACTCACACCAGGTACTAAATGGGCTCCTCTCAAAACTTCCAGGAAACATTTGCACAAGCCTGGCCCTGTGTCTGTTTCCTCTTGCCCAGCCTGGCACTGGCGCTGTGTGTGAGTCCCCTCTACATGCCCTGCTCAGTGAAGATTGTTGAATCAGTAAACAAACAAATTGCCAGGATCAAGACTGATTCTTCTTTGGAGGTAGCAAGAATGGAGTCAAGAGGCCATGAGGGGATGCACTTGGTCAGGAGCAAGGTCAGCCCTCCCTTCCTCTGCGCTTCTCCATTGTCACCACCAGCCAGCTCCCAGGTCAGCCATCCCACTCCTGAGAATCAGTGAACTTGCTCCTAACCAGTCCATCTGCCTCCTGCCTCTGTGCCCTGCCAAGTCCTCCTAGACCTCCATGGTCTGTCCTATGCATGCACTGTCCGAGGAAGAGAGGTACCCATGGGGAGGCCAAAAGAAAAGCCAAGTCCTGTGGTCATCTCATTTTAAATTCGTATTGGTTGTGTGTGAATTGCAATGTTCCTATCATTATTAATTACTCTTATTAGCACTTACTACTTCATAGCCCTAACCACGCTGCACACGTACCTTACAGCACAGGGCACCACATACAGTCAATCATATGTATATGCCGGGTATGTTGCAAACTTCTTATTGGTGAGAGGGTGCAATTAAAATAAACTTACACTCAATGACTTTGTCAATCATTGACATTTCTGTAAAGAGCCAGGTAGTAAGTATTTTAGACTTTGCAGGCTGAGGGGTGACATCAAGGATACTATAGATACTCATTTACGAAAAGAGAAAACATTTTCATAAATTTTTATTGATGAGTTCAAAATATAAGAATAGTCATTGAATGTACTATTTTGTCCTATTGGTCTGTTAATGAGAAGAATGGAGTTCTTTTTTTTATAAACTTATGTGGGGTTCAAAGATTGCATGCCCTACCCTCAAGTCAGTGGTGAAAAGTTTATCTGTAAACTCTATTCTTGTGTCCCAAACCAGACAGTGAGCCTGTTTGGCCTGTGGGCCACAGCTTTGCTGACCCCAGGGCTATGCCACCATTGCCCAAAATAGTGTAAACTCCTCCCCAATACAGCCCTGAACATCTCTCCAACTTGGATTGTTGCTGCTCCCCAATAAATATTTTTTCCCAGCCAGATTACTGACATTCCTTGGACATTCTTGGGCTTCTCCCAAGAGGCCTCGTATCCAGCAGAAGAAACAACTGACCAGGAGATTTGAGGTCAGTTACTCCACAGCTCTAAGACTCTGAGCAAGTGACAACCTCTCCATGCCTCAGTTCCCCCATCTGCATGTGACCTGGTTTTCATTCTGTGGGTACAGTGGAGCCACTGTTCCTTGGCCCGGCCCCCTTCTCATCTAGGGCCCGGGTCTCCGTTACTCCTCAGTCACTCCCACCACGTAAATCAAGATGGCTGCTGCCACACTGCCCAGACAGGCACCACTGACTCTGCTGGTGTGACTGTGGCTCCATCAGTGCTGCCCCCATGCCCCGAGTCCAGACTCCACCCATGACACCAGAGCGGTAGGAGGGGGTGTCTGGGATGACCTGGAGGTTGTCCTGTCCTGTATGTATTTCACTATTACAGAGCCACAAAAACAATTCTACTTATGTTGCAGTGTTTAAGACAGCTCCCGGTAAAATCACCTTACCCGTGTCTGTCCCTACCCCACAGAATTCAGAGAGGAGATCATCGGGGTCTGGGCAGGAGAGGCCGAGAAGGTGCAGCCAGGAGACGGAGGTCAGAACCACCTGCTTCTGTGGCAACCGTGACTCTTCCTACCAGAGAGAGATCTCCCCATGCCCAACTGGGCTGCTGCTTCTCCTGGAATGTTCACTCCGAGCGGTTCTTCATTCCTTCTGCCAACAGCTCTCTGCTGAGCTTATCCAGCCCATTCACTTGGATTCAAGGCAGATTCACCATTACATGTCCCAGAGTCGAGGATAAAAGCAGTAACTCAATGGTAATTTTCTTTTGTTTTAAATAACAGCTTAGAACAAGCACACAGAGCTTTCCTCACAGACACACACAGTGTTGTGTGTTGAGTTCCTTCTGGATCTTTCATTCCATGTCCTGGTGACTTGGTTCTGCTCACTTGAGATGACATGGTTGCTGGCAGAGTCCCCAGTATGCACCCTTCTCAGAAAATGTGCACACTGATGACTTCTGGGTTTTGGGGTTGTTGTTGTTTTTTGCAAGGACAAATGGGTCTGGATTACGTAGGGTCTGTGGCATCCATTTGCCCTGGAATATTGACACATCTGTTTGCCTGGTGCGAACAGCCCCACCTCTGACAGCTGCAGACCTCTGTGCATAGGTGTGGATGCTCAACAACATTGCACATCTGTGCCGCATCATTAGAGTCACACTTTCATGTGGTCTCGGTTGGCTTGCACTAAGCAGTGTAGATATCTCCAGGCCCGCAGAACTTCATCTATGTTGTCACCACTTCCCAGGAGTAACCACTGTGCTTGTTCACACACATCTAATGGCTGCATAAACCTTCATCATAAAAATATGATTTATTTCATGATTCCCCTAATTAGGCAAATACATCATTTTCAAATCATTTGCTCTTATAAAAATTGTCCAAGTGAACATATTCGTACATGAGTCTTTGTGCTATCCTACATGAAATGTACAAAATAATGTGCTATCCTACATGAAATGTACAAAAAACTGATTGACAAAGCAGACATGGCTTGAGTAATAGTGTCCAAATCTTTCCCAACCAAAGGAAATATACAAGTTCCTGCTCTACTGACAGCTTAGTTGGCTGAAAACTCAGTGTGGCCTTGACACCACAGTTCTCAGATTCCCAAAAGACTGGGAAAGTAAAGAGACTTCTCTGGGAAGAGAACAGCACACAAAGACATTTTCTGTAAAGGTAGTAGGACCTGTGTCTTCCGGAAGTGCGCCTCTCGTGTCATTCAGCTACAGGATCAGTGTGTTCCAAGGACTTCTCATGACAGCTTCATTTTCTTCACTAAAGTATCTTGTTATTTTAGGCAGCTTGTTATTTAAATAGATTTAATTAAACAAAATAAACAGCAATTTGTTGCATCAGATAGGATGACATCAACCCTGAAATGACTGGAGATTTCATCATAGAGTAACCTTGGGATATTTCTGAGGTTTGTTTCCTGCCTCTATCTTGTAAAATTCAACATGCTCTTAATTTTTCCAATAGAAGTGACGGTCTGTTTGCAATAACAATGCCACCAGCTGGCACATTCTTTCCTTTGATTCTCGGAACAATACTCTGAAGTACAAATAGCTGTTGTTATCTTAGTTTTATAGCTGTAAGAATTCAGGTTCAACAATGTTAAAGGGTTTCTGGTCCATTTCCCAGCCTCCTGGCCAGCCTCTGACTCAAAACTGCCCTTGTCACCAGAGGATGAAACGCAGCAGCTACATAAGCACTGAACCAGTCCTTGTTTTTGTTTCCTCCCTACCCACTTCAAAACCCGTGGCTCTCTCATCCAAAAGGAGGAAGACTTCTTTGAGCTAAATGACTCAAAAAAGAAATGGTCTCCAGACTCACCTTCTAGAATAAATGGGTCTCAAATAAGCACACCTGGATCTGCCCTTACCAAGTCTCTGGTGCTGGCAGGGATTCTTTGATGGCTTTCTTTCACTTTTCATCCCCTCCAAACTCTTTCAATCTTTCACTCCCACAGGTAATGTCTAAAGGGTGCAAACTAGTAGCTGTAGCCACCCCAAAATCATAGTTGAACTCAAATTATTTACCAACCTTTTCACCTTTACTCCATGATCTGGATGTGGATGTTCTGTGACAAATTGTAAGATGCGGTAGACAAGTCACCTGGTATAACTGCCACGTGGAATGAGGTGTGCTTCCTCCCGCCACTCCCGCTGGCTGTTTCACTTGATCTGTCTTGTAAGTAGATGAGTTGGAATGCTTTGGAGGAAAGGATCTGATCCTAAGATACTACAAGCACTTAAAAGCAGACAAATCTCTGCTGTCATTTGGACACAGGAGTCAGCATGTTCCGAGGATTTATGATGATAGGCTCACATTTTCAAAAGTATCCATAATGTCTATTGAAATATAGGCCCAAATTTCTCATCCTACTTCATTAGCCCTTAGCCATGCAGTTATTAGGAAGGTGGGACTAGTGTCAGAGAATCAGAGAGCAGCTCTGGGCTCAGGTTCTGGATCTATTAGCTTTGTGATGCCAGGGAAGAAAAGGTCACAGTCTAAATGGGCAGGTGCCCAAGTGAGATGAAACAATTCAAGGAATAGCGGGAGGTCTGGGGCACTGGGGCATACACAAGCGACATAGGCAGGAGCAGCTGGAGCTCAGGGAGGCTCAGGATGTCACAGCATCAAATGTGGCAGAGGATGGAGACTGAGGACTGAAAACAGAGGGATTAACTGGAAGTCTGCTTTAGAGCAACTGGGCCTTCCACCTTGCCCGACCCCTGAAACAAGGCCTCAGCTGTCCAGGAAAGGTACAGTCAGACCCCACTCTTGAGAAAAAAAATTGATTAAACATTCAACTGAATACCTGGCAAGCTTCAGAAGTGAGGGCAAATGAAATGTGATAAAGCAAAATGCAACACCATAGGAGAAAGGCAAGTGGAAAATGCAAGGGAAAAAGAAGTCAGACTGTAAAAGGAAGAGCAATCTTCACAAGTGTTTTGCCTCTTTCGAGAACAATATTTATAGGGTCATCTCATTGTAAATGCTGCTTAAATGATTTTCATTTTTTAACATCAGTCCATGTGAGAGTTGATGATGATTAAGAACAGAATGTAAATACTCTTCTCCTTGAAGTTGGATGTGGCAGAAGTTGGGAGGCAGATGCAGGAGACAAGTAGAGGGATGCTCTTTATCTTAGCAAGTCTGAATATCTGAGCAATCAGAAGGCTCTGCCCTTAGTGGGTGAAAAAGAAATAAAGGTGTACCAATGTCGCAGGGTAATGTACAGAGAAACAGAGAAGTGATGGAACTGTGTAAAGGGAAGAGCAGGTGCTGGTAAAAATGAGATAAATCTTCATATATCATGTAAGGAAGGGAAACAAATAAGGCAAACAACCAATCAATCCTTGAAGTACCATTGTTTTACATCCTTGACACTGTTTTGACAATATAGGATGTCCCCCTCAGGTGTTGTCACTGTAACTTTCTCACCACCTAAATATCCATCATCCTCCACCTCATCCATTCTGCTTTCTCCCCCTACCCTGAGCTCACCCCACTCTTTCCCCCTTACCCTGAAGAATGGACTGGGGGAAAGAGAAGGTAGGCAGGGGTATTTTTGCTCTTATCTACTAAGTCTCCCACCATCGTGATTTCTTGCCCCAACCCCCACATCCACCCTTTCCCAACCCCAACCCCTTCACTGTTCTGGTCCCAACTTGTTTATTCATTTAAAACCAGTTTTGTTTTGTTTTGTTTTGTTTTTTTGGTTTAAAAAGTCAACACTAATCTGACTCAAAGTCTCCACAAACAGCAAATACCAAATTGGAATCTTCCAGTCATTACACAAAATGGGCTTACAAGCTCTGTAGATCTAGAAGAACCAGCTGGATGGGGATGATGCTGATTTTGATTCTGTGTGTCTGGCATAGGGAAAAAACGGATTAGAGCTTGTATAGTTGTCTATTGCTGTATCACAAATGGCTATAAATGTAGCAGCTTAAAACAACATCCATATTTTATTTCACAATTCTATAGGTCAGAACTTGCCATATCAAATGAGTCCGGTGCTTAGAATCTCACTGGCTGAAATCAAGGTGTAGGTCAGGCAGTGCTCCTATTTGGGGACTCTGGCAAGGAAACCATGTTCACATTCAAGCAGGAGGTTGATAGAATGCAGTCCTTGAAGTTCTAGACTGAGAGCCTGGCTTGCTGGTTGGGTTGTTCTTAGCAACTTGAGGCTTCTCTTTATGTCTTCAAAGCCAGCCTTGGAATATAGCTCTTGCATTGAAGCCTTTTCTACTTGGAATCTCTCCTCCTTTTTTTTTTTTTTTTTTAAAGATTTATTTATTTTTATACAAGAACTGGGGCACAAACTAGAGGCGCGGGAGGGTGAGAGGATTCACCAGAGACAGAGTGGGAAGCAGAACAGGCAGACTGACTGAAATGCACTGCTGAGGGGAGCAGCAGGCGAGACAGGAGAGGTCTGCCCCGCCATGTGGATATCTCCCTCGCCGGGAATTGAACCGGCGCTGCAGAAGCTGCAGACAGCTTCACAGCGCTGCGCTCAACCTGCTGCACCACCTGGGAGGCCCTGTTCCTTCTTTTGCTGAAGAAAACTGACAGTGTTTAAAAGGCTCAGGTAGTTAGGCCCATCCAGATTATCTCCTTATCTTAAAATCAACCAATTAGTAGCTTAACTCACATTTACAAGATTCTTTCTGCCATGTAACATGACATAATCCCAGGAGTAACACCTGGAGACAAAGGTCATGGGTGGGGACCACTTTATCCTTCTACAACACTGAGAAAATGGCTTATTTTTATATATTATATGTTATATAATAAAAACAACATAGGAAAGTATGAAGAGGGATTTTTTTTTTTTTTTTACAGTGCCCCAGTGGCAATTTCTATAAACAAGCAACATTTGTAATCATCATTTCAACAGGTCCCTGTGCATAGAAACAGAGCAGAAAGATCTTCGGATATCAGTGGGGATTTACTCTGCAGGCTGTTTTTAAGTAACATTATTAAAATTAATTTTCTTAAGTGATTTTTTTACTGTAGTGTCATTGGTTTACATCGTTGTTAGTATTTTGGAAGCATAGCACCTCCCCCTTCAGGTGTGGTCTCCATAGCACACCCACCACCAAGGTACCCACTGTCGCCTGCCAGAGTTCTTTGTGCCCCCCTCCCACTTCCCGCTCCCTGTCTAACCCCTCCCCGTCTCCCAGCCCTCTCACCCCTCATGCCTCAGGTCTATAGTCAGCTTTCAAAGGTTGGTTTTATTTTTTTAAAAGATTTATTTATTTATTTATGCATACAAGAACTGGGGTACAGGCCAGAAGTGTGGGGGGTGAGAGGATTCACCAGGGACAGAGTGGGGAACAGAACAGGCGGATTGACTGAATTACACTGCTGAGTGGAGCAGTGGGTGAGGCAGGAGAGTTCTCAAATGTTGGTTTTAAAGTGTGTCTTTGTCTGAACCTTTGTTTGGTTTATAGAAAACAAAACTGAAGTAAAATAGGAGTTGCTGGACTCCAGCTAAATGTTGCTATACCACAAAAATTCTCCCAAGTAGTCTCTTTAAAGGTAAGAAAAAATAATATGCATATCAGTAAGAGCTGGGATCCTGCTTCCTTTGAAAAACTATAGTTCATGCATTTTGGCATGATTATTTGTACATGTACATACTCACAAGTCCTCCCACTGACTTTCCCTTCACTTCCCAATTTTGTTAAGTATATAATTATTTTTACAGTGTAAGAGTTTGCAATGTTTACATTTTGTTCTTAAACCATCAGTTCCACAGCTGTTTAGTCTTACATTCTATACTTAAAACAGTTCAAAACTTAACTTCAGTGTTTTTTAAAATCCTCAGTTCTTCTCTTGAATCATTTTGATCCATCTCTTTGTTGACTGGATTTCAGTATAAAGAACTTTTTTCAAGAACATGGAAACCCCAAGCTCTCTCATGCTCAGAAATGGCTATCAGTAGCCTCTATGGCAGGACAACCAAGTAGACTATAATTCATGAGTCGCTTCTTCATGTCTTTAAATGTATAGACCCTACTTCATTGTCATTTAATATTATATGTTGTTATTGATTTTTTTTAAAACTGATGTGTCTTACTATTGATCACTCTGTAGCAATTTTACCTTGACACAGGGTATGCACTCTACCTCCTGACTCAAGTCTTCATTCCAGTTCTGGGTCTGAGTGATTCTTCAGGGATGCCAATTATTCATCTATTGGATCTCACTTGTTTATTTACAGGAACCATCCAATTTTCTGTAATGCTCCTTCCATATTGTGCCAATGTATTTTTATTTGTTTTTATTCTGTTTGTGGTGATTCTACAGTGGCTGTCCTCTCTTTCCTTTTGTTTTTATCCTCTGTTGTTGCTTTTTCATTCCTTATTTGTCCCCTCGAGTCTCCTATTTGAGATTAAAAAAATTTTAAAGAGGCATAATTCTGTTGGCTGAAGAACCGCATGGGGAGAGGTGGAAGAAGGATGTTGAGGTGCTTGCTAATTGTACGTTGGTGTGTTCCTAATCTGTTAGTTTCTTCTCCATGAGAGACTGTCTTTGAGAGTCTCAGGTTCTGGTTCTCAGGTGGTTACTTGAAGCCCCCAGGCTAAGCTGTCTGGGTTAAAAATCCAGCATTTGCTCCTCTACCTTCTTCCCTGTTCTCATCTCCAGGAAACATCTTTGACTTAGTGGCCAAGTCAAAGACAACAGTAAGTAACCACAGCCTGATTCTCCTTGATACCCACCTTCCCTCCTGTCACACTGGTACTTCACAAAAACACTGCCTGTTTTTCCCATGGGGTTCTTGAATCTTGTGACTCAAATCTAAATTTCCGTCATTTGGGTATCTCTTCTACAATTTTTGCTCAACTGTGCACCTCCCCTAGTGTATTCAATAGTTTCTGAATCCATTTCCACTTTTTACTTTTTTGAAAAGGAGATATATTACCTTCATAAATGACAAGCCAGTGTCACTTGCTATAAATAAGAAGTAACTGCTAAAATAAATGTAGTGAAAATAAAATAAGGTCAGTAGGTTTTGTCTAGATACAGTTGTCTGCTGAGTCTGAGGTCTCTATCTGGTTAGAAAGAGAGATCAGTACAAAGAGAAGTGGAGATAAGTTAAAGTCCGTTTGGCGCCCAACCAAGACTTTCTTGGTTTCACACATGAAAGAGAACCTTAAAATGAATCACCTTTTTCATTAAGTTATTTGATATAATTAAATGACTGTGTATCTCGCCTAACCTTATTTCCTGTTCCCCTAGTAATCCAAATCCTCCCTGTATATGGGAAACCCCACTCCAGTGCAAGGACTCAGTTCTTTGGGACTGTGACACTAACATCTAGGGAACCAGATTTCCTGCTGCAGCTGGAGCCAGTGCATGTCAACTGGAGAGTGAGGCACCCATTTCAGTACAGACTGTGCAGTACTTGGCAGGCATACCTTATGGCTTGTGGTTTGAGGTTGTGAGAGTTTCCTTGTTTCATTAAAAATGGGTCTTTTTCTTTGCTTTGTTTTGCTTTTTTGGTTGTTACTTCCGGAAGATTTCAAGGAGTGGGGGAGGAAAGGAGTCAAAATGTATTTACCACCTTTAACTGGATATATATGTGATGTGCCTGCCTCTGAGGCCTCTCCCAGCTGTGCCTGGGCTGGCACAGGTCCATACAGCCAGATCTCAGAACGGATCTTCTGACTCAGCTGAGTGCTCAGATCTGCTGCATTCGGAAGTTTCTCAACTTTGCAGGACTATCTAGACTGCCAGAGGGGACGGTGAACAGATGGCCCAAATGCTGCTGCCTATCCCCCAAATTTCCTTTTTTTTTTTAGTTTCTTCTACTATAAATCCTGACAAGGTCACCATTTATGCCAAGGATATATCCATGGCATAAATCAATATTTTCCAACAGGTTTTTGAAACATGCAGATTATTAGTTTTCATCCCACTTTTCTAATCCAATATATGTCAGGGATAGACCTGATTAGAATGTCTTTTTAAAAAACCCACCCAAGTGAGTCTGATGTGAATATAGGGAATTATTGGCTTTTATTCCCTCCCCACACCAGGCCTTATATCCCCTCGACCCACACCCCATCTAACCTCAGCCTCCTCCTTTGTTTATAATGTGTACTGGTTTTGTAAGTATTTTGTTTTGACTTATCGTCCAGCATTCGTCTTTGTCCTTCTAACTTGCTTGACCGTACATCATTCCCTCCAACTCCTTCCATTTTGCCGTAAGTGGCAGCACAGCTTCTCTGCTCCTGGCTGACGAGTATTACCCGGCCCCGCTGGGCCACATCTTCCGGATTCAATCGGTTGACCGGCACCTGCCCACTGTGTACTCGTGCGCATGCGCCTTCCCCACACCCTGTGTGTGCGGCCACACAGCATGGCACCCCAACTCCATTTAATTTGGTGTTCTCAGCCACTGCCTTTCCATTTTTCTTCCTACCCCATCTAGTACCAGCACAACTTCTGAAAAGTTGCTACTGTTTCAAAACTCCAATTTGCTCTCATTTGCCATCCACTACTGGAGTGGTTCTATATTATAAACTCGGTTGTTCAAGATATCACTTGGGGCCTCCCCGGTGGCGCAGCAGTTGAGCACCGGGTTGCGAAGCTGCCCGCAGCCTATGCAGCGCCAGTTCGATCCCTAGCTGCCCCCGGCCACCGGAGGAGGGTCCCACATGGCGTGCAGACCTCTCCTGCCACCCGCTGCTCCCCTCAGCAGTGTACTTCGGTCCTTCTGCCTGCTCTGCTCCCCGCTCTGGCTCTGGTGAATTCTCTCACCCTCCCGCGCTTCTGACTGTACCCAGTGCTTGTATAAATAAATAAATAAAAATAAATAAAAAAAAAATATCAGTTGGTGAGTTTTTTTTAAAAAAGGCCCCAATCCAGGCCCCACCCCAGGCCAATTAAGTCACTTTTCACAGGTGAGAGTTTTTATCCTAACTGATCCCAATGCTGCCCTGAGGTTGAGAACTGCTGTTTTACTCGCTTCTGTTACCTCCAGCTCCTGGACTCCAATGTGTTCTCCCAAGACAGCCATTTATCTTTAGTTTCCCTGCCTTGGCTCCCAGCTTGGGCCCCAGGGGCACTCATTTTAACCAGGTTGTTGCCCCTTTGCTTATCTGCAGCCCTAAGAGGGAAGGTAAGATACTAGAGGAAGACTTTTAACCATCCTGATTCAGGCTTGCTAACTCCACCTGAGCCCCCAGAGCTAGGCAGCAATTACCCAGCTGGATTGCTATATTTATTTTCCATTGTAACTGTTCCAAAACGTTTCCACTATCCTCATATCCCAAGTTCATCACTTCCCATCTCCAGGATCTCTCAGCACAGTACTTGGATCTCTGAAATAAGCTCGTTGCTATGTGTGCACATCTGAGAAGCTTCTAACTGCAGGTAGAATCAGCTCATAGGGCTTATTCTGCTTTACTAAGAGTATCCCCTCAGTTGGTCCCTCTTTTTATATTACTTCTTAAATATAGGCTTCTGACTCTCTCATTCATTCACCAAACATTAACTGACAGCCCTTTATTTCTTTTTTTTTTAAAGAATTATTTATTTATACAAGAACTGGGGTATAGGCCAGATGCGCGGGAGGGTGAGAAGATTCACCAGAGACAGAGCAGGGAACAGAACAGGCAGGCTGACGAAATACACTGCTGAGGGGAGCAGCAGGCAAGACAGGAGCTATCTGCTGTGCCATGTGGGATTCTCCCCGGCTGGCCAGGATCGAACCTGTGCTGCAGAGGCTGCAGACAGCTTCACAGTGTGGCGCTCAACCACCTGCACCATCAGGGAGGTCCCTGACAGCCCTTTTCTACTGAGAAAAGATGACCAAGATATCACCAAGTTTACAAGATGGTTCATGCCTGCCTTCAGCCCATCCTCCCTCCCACCTGCTATAATGAAGGACTGGGGGCCTCCCCCTATCAAAGGCAAGTCCCTCCATCAGTCCATGCTCCCAGGCCTGTCCACTTTTTCAAAGATTCTCTTCATTGGTTATCTGACTTCTTCCCTGTCGACTCACCCTTCATCATTCAAACATATAGGCATTTCATTTTAATCATTTTATAGAAACAAACAGAAAATGACCAGTAGAATATCATAGTCATAGCTATGCATAAGCAAGGAAGGACTCACCAATGGATGCTAAACTAGTGGGCAAAAGTTTAAGGAGAGGGGTCTCCCTGGTGGCGCAAGGGGTTAAACATAACACTGTGAAGCTCTCTGCAGCCTCTGTAGCATGAGTTCAATTCCTGGCCAGGGAGCTACCCATAGGCAAGCAGACCTCTCTTGTCTCCCCCGCTGCTCCCCTCAGCAGTGTATTTCAGCCAGTCTGCTTGTTCTGTTTCCCACTCTGTTTCTGGTGAACCCTCTCACCTCATGCACCTCTGGCCTGTACCCCAGTTCTTGTATACATAAATAAAATAAAAATCTTAAAAAAAAAGTTTAACGAGAAACAGGATATTTGCGTAGTCTAAAAGTATCATCTAAGTATCTTACACTCCCTTCCAATATTTATACATTACAATGGGAAAAATAGTAACTTTACAGTAGGGAAATCTGGCAAACACTACCTAAACAAGCATTCATGGTCACCACCACCGTTACTAGAATACAAGCTCCTTGCACACTTGCATGAACCGAGGAAGTGTAAGTCATATTTAATCATGGGAAATCAGACACACTCAAATGAAAGGATAATCTATGAAAAAAGTACTTGACAAGTACTTTTCCTAAGAATTAAGGTCACAAAAGGCAAGGAAAGACTGAGGAGCTGCTACAGGCAGGAGAGGACTTGGGAGCCACGACAAATAAATGCAACATGGGATCCTGGCCTGGATCCTGGAACAAGAAAAGGCAAGACTGTGTGCCAACAAAACTTTGCTTATGGACACTGAAATTTAGTTTTCACATGTCACTGTATGTCTTCTTTTTTTAATTCTTTTTCAACCATCACCATATATAAAACCACCTTTAATGGAGAAAGTGGTGGCATCCGTAGAGCCTGTAGTTAATTTGCTTAATTGTGCCTATGTGAGTTTCTTGGTTTTGAGATGTAGTGTGCTAGGTAACATATTAAACTGGGTTGAGGGTATGTGGGAACTCTGTTCTATTTTTGCAACTCCTTTGCAAGTTAAAATTTTTTTTAAATAAAAAATAAAAGAAGCAATCCTCTCCTGGGGATCCTTCCAGCTAGGACCTTACTTCTCTATTTTTCTGCAGAGGCAAACCTTGAAAAGGATGTCCACACACACTGTTTTTACTCCCTCATCTCTCATCTGCTCTACGGTAACTGCTTTAGGCATTGACAACAATGACATGCAAGTTAGCAAATTCATGGAATCTCTCCAGGCCTCATTTTATGGGGCACTTGACAGCTCACTCCTCCCTTCTTCTTGAAACACTTTGGCTTCCAAGATACTTAAGTCTCTAATTTTTCCTCCTACACTCTTGGTTCCACTTTCTCATTTCAACTTCTCAATGGTGAAATTGCAGAAACTTCAGTCCTGGGATCTTTTTCTCTTCCTTCTGCATATTCTGTCCCAGGCTATCTTATTCATACCTCTGGCCTCAAATACCATTTTTTCCAATAATTCTTAAATGTCTATCTTTACCCAGATCTCCAGACTCCTATATCCACATGGCTACTAAATATTGGCACTGGGTAACTCCAAATTAAACTCTTGATAGTCTCCCTGATAGGTGCTTCTTCTTTAATCCTCTTTCTCATGAAATGGTCCCAACAACCTCTTCCACTTACCTAGTGGTTCTTGCTAGTCACTTTGGTGTCGATTCACCTGTGAAGTAGTCAGAGCAGGCTAGATAATGCATTGGTAGCAAGCAACCCCAACATCTCAGTCACTTACACCTAAAAAGATTATTTATTCCCCCTCACTTCACAATCTCACATAGGTCAGGTTGACTCAGGGCTTCATGGCTCCCCAGAATTGTGGCATCTCCATATTCAACATGTGGCCTTTGTGGTTGCTGTGGAAAGAAAAAATCTGCACGGGATTTTTGGGCCTGGAAATGGCAGCTATATCTGCCCACAACCTACTGGTCAAATCACAGTCATGTGACCCTAACTTAACTGCAAAAAAGGGTGGGAAAATAGTCTTTCTGTGTATCCAGGAAGAGGAAACAAGATTGGTGAATATCAAACCAGTCTCTACCACATCCTGGTTAAAATCTACTCATCTTTAATGACTCAGCTTAAATAGTGCTTCTATAAGAGGCCTTCCATCTCCTCCAATCTAAACGTGGACTCCTGATATACTCTACTGTAGCATCCTAAAATTTTCCTGTATAGCTTGATCACAGTGGAAAGGTTACATTTCCTTATGTGATTATTTTATATTTATTTCCATTTCTACACTATAGGCTCCCTATAGTGGATCTGTTTGCTCTCACTATATTTTAGTATCTTGGATCTGTTTTGCTCCCACTATATTTATAGTATCCATACCAGTACTTGGTATATTATATGTAAAAGTTGAGTGAACAAGCGGACAATTACACAGTATTCTTCCCTGGCTCCCAGCAGCACACTGCTTTGGGAGGAGGAAGACACGTTAGTAGGCAGTCATGGTTTAGGGAGATAAATGTCCCAGGAAGGTAAGCCCAGGGAGCTGAGGAAAGCCTGCAAGGGCTTCCAAGGCTTCTCTGCTTTCTCTTCCTTGGCAGCTAAATCCAGAAGTCTGCAAATTGCAACCTGGCTAGCTGCCTGTCACTATATGGCTCAGAAGTGAATTATGGCTTTTATATTTTCAAATGATTGAAAAAGTACTAAAAGAGGAGGAATACATCATGATACATGAAATTATGTGTCATTTAAATCTCAAATCCCATAAATAAAGTTTTATGGGAACACAGCCACATCCATGCTTTTACTTATTGCCTGTGGCTGCTTTCCCATTACAACAGCAGAGGTGACTAGTTGTGGAAGAGAGCACACGGCCTGCACAGCCTGAAATATTTGCATTTTGGCCCCTTACAGAAAAGTTTTGTGGTCTCTGATCTAATACATGTTTGGTTTAAAAGGTCACTACCATGTGAATTATGTCCAAGGGCACTTCTTTAATCCCCTCCTTTTCCCGTTTTCATGCCCACTGCCAGAAATCAGGCCCCCATAAATTCCATCCTTTCAACATTATTATTGCCCTATTTTTCTTCTCCTCCCTTGGGTCTATCCTTCTCACTATAACTAAAGCTAACTTAGAAAAGAACAGCTTTGAACTACTCTTTCAAGTTTCCAAAACTGTCCTGAATAAAACCCGCACTGTTTAGCATGGCAGGCAATGTTCTCCACTATCTTACCATTCCTTATCTCTTTAGCTGTCTCTCTTATATCATACTTCCACCCAACCATATCAATAACTTAACCCACACTTGCCTTGTCCAATTGCAGACCTGTGCTCACAATTACTATCTCTGTGTGAAATGTCTGCTGCTGCTATTTCCAGCTTATCATCCTTTAAGCGGGTGATATCAAATGCTTCCTTGCCCTAAAAGCCATCTCCAGCTCCTCTGCTGAGAATAATTATTGCCATCTGTGCGATTCTCTAATGACAGTACGACTGTTTTATTTCAAACTCTGCTTTATAGTTTCCTGTGTATATCTTTCTCATGGTATCTTGAAAGCTGCTTAGGGGCAGAATTGCATTCTATTTTATTAATCTCCTAGGATGCCTACGTGCCTAGGATGCGTCTCGTACAAAATGTTAATATCTATCCATTGCACATTTCTGCACTGGGAGCTAGGATTGTGATTTATTTAATGTCTAAAAACGATCTGCATTTAATCGCAAACTCCATCTCACTTGTTCAGGGCTCACTCGGGCGAGTAACACCTTTGTAAGATACGGGGTCTGCCACCTGCTCACACACCTGTGATTGCTGTCTGCCTGTTTGTCAGGTACGTGGGCAAACACGTGTGTGAGAAGTGCTTTCCTCCAAGCCCCGCCTCTGTCCACAGTGATTGGCGGACCAAATGTTCCAATCAGTCCCCCGCCTCTCTCAGCAATAGCCAATCACAGACCCCGAGCGCCTCCTGACTACTAGACTCTGTTTACTAACAGATAGAAGCAGAGAATAAGGGGTGTGACCGTTCTGGGAGGTCAGGGGAGGGAAAGGTACGGCTGGCGCGTGCGCAGCAGGGGAAATGGGCGGGGCGGAGACCTGAGTCTCGCCCACCGCATTGGTCGCGCTCCTCCCTCTCCCGCCTCCCTGCCAGGCAACGGCTCTTCGCGCCGCGGGGCGGGGCGGCTCTGGCAGCGTCCGCGTGGGAGGCCCAATGGGGCCCGGCGCTGGCGGAGGCGCCCGCCCCCCGCCCAATCAGCGCGGGCGGCCCGCCGGCGGCTCCACCTGCCGGCGGTGGGCGGAGCGGCTCGCAGCAGGAGGCGGCCGAGCAGGGGGCGGTTTGGTTGCGCGGTACTAGCGGTGCCCGCCGAGGGGAGGAGGCGGAGGAGCGAGCCTGGCGGCCAGAGCGGGAAAGAGACGCGCCCCGGCGTCCGAGTTCTGGAGCCGCCGCACCCCGGCTCGCGGGGCCGCGGCAGGAGCGGCGAGGGGCCGGCCGGCCGCGAGCTCCCGAGTCCCCTCGTCGGACCCGCGGGCTGAGAGCTGGAAGAAGATGGAGGAGGACGGCGGCGGCGAAGGCGCGGCGGGCAGCGGCGGGGCCGGCGGGGCCGGCGGGGAGCGGCTCCTCACGGTCAAGCACGAGCTGCGGACGGGTGAGCGACCCCGCCCTCTGCCGGCCGGCCCGGCGCGGGGGCGCGCCCAGGCCGCGGGGGCCCGCGCGGGCGGGGGGCGCGGGCCGGGCGGGGGGCGCGGGGGGCGGTCCCGGGGTGGGGCCTCGCTGGCCGGGCGCGCGCCGGGGGTCCCCCGAGTGGGGCGCCCCGGGGTTGGCGGGCCAAAAGTTTCCCGGAGCTCGAAAGGGCCCCCGCAGCCGCCGGCAGCCGAGGGCCGGCGCGGGTTCCTGAGGATGCCCCCGGCCGCGGCCGCAGGTGACTCGGGGTCACTGCATCCCGGCGCGGGCGGGCGCGCGGGCGCCTTCCTCCGCGCGGGGTGAAGGACGCTGTGTTGGGAGCGTGACTCGCCTGTCCGCCCCTCTGCTTCCCTGGACGGGGTCCGGTGGGGTGTTGTGGGGCCATGCCCTGAGGTGCTGGGGGTGCACGGGAAAGATCGAGGGTGATTGTCGCCCTAGCTTTTCCTGCGTCCGGTCTCTGATGAGATAGGCGGGATCGCGGGCTCCGGAGACCGAGTGCAATTAGCATGAAATACTATACTTGGCCTTGGGTTTCCTTCAGAGGTCTGTTGAGAGGACGGCTCTGTAAATTTAGAGCGCTGGGTACTGCGGCTGACAGCGGGCTCGAGCGTTTGCCACCTCACGTTCTGCGATCACTAGAGTTGGCCCAAGCTTACTACTTCAGTTACTTCCTTCGTTGTGTGGGCCCCGGTGGTTTATTTTGGAAAAGGCTTGTTTGGCTTATCAGCACAGTGGGTTTGGGTTTGTCGAGCCAGCCTAGTGTTAGAGAGACGTTTCACGTCTGCACAGATTGTGAGTTGTTAGTACTGTTAAGGGTTCTTGCGAGCATTTAAGGTTTTTGATACAGCTTCTTTGCATCATTGGGCTAGTCTTTTATTATGCAGACACAGAGCTTATGGGGCAGGTTTTGAGATTGTGAAGTTAGAGCTGTCAACCATTCTTGTAGTTTTTATTTCTAAGGAGATTGCTGGTTAGCATTCTCCCGAGGGCCAGTGTGATGTCTTCATTTAAGAGGGATGTCAAATTCATGCTTATTCAACATTTTTAAGTGTTTGGTGGGGGGAGAGGGGGTTGTTGTGGATTTGTTATGTATCTTGAGCCAGTTACTCCATAATCTTTTTGAGTTCCTCACATAACCTGCGTGGATTCAGTTGTTTTGATTTTTCTCTATTTTAGTGGACTGTTGATGTTTTCAAAGGGCTGGTAAATTCAGTACTAGTATGTGATTTGTGCCAGGTTCCGTGTCAGATGCTTTCTGGTATGGGGATTCTGAGTCTCTCTTCTTATCTTACATAACACTTCATTGACTTATATGTAGGATCTTGCTGTATAGCAAAGCTAAGGCTTTTGAAGTCATATGCTCCTCAGCTGCTGACCCTGGTGCAGCAAACAAACAGCTTTTTGCTAAATGACCAAGGAGCAACCTACTTGTTATTTGTAGTCAACCAACTGCTCGGTTTCTCGGTTTTACAAACAATACTAGTTTTGTAGAAAACAATGAGTATTGCTTTATTTCCCCATCTCTACTAACTGTGTGAATCATCAGCTTCAAGTTTGCATTTTAGAAATTTTTCTCATGGATGGTGAGATTATCCAGAATTCATTAGTACTGCTAACTGTCAAAGGAAAGGAGCAGTCATTTTGATTTATTGCCAAACATTGGAACAACTGACCGGATATAGTGGTCAAAAGCACTGTTAAAATATAACTTGAAAGATTTGCTCATCTTCAGCCAACTGCGCTCCTGTCAGCACATGATGCTATTATAGGCATCAATGTCATTTGATCTGATGGGGTCCCTTGCTTCTCAAAATGTGGACAAGTATGTAGTTGTATCAAGTCAGTAGCTGGTAATATCCCATTTGTGCCCAGCACAGAATTGTATACTGTAGATGAATTAACAGGCAATGAAAGTCATATGTGAGGGCATAGAAATAGTTCTGGTTGTGTAGACCATGTAGCACACCAATCCAGACCTGGAATGGGAGGAATCCCATCTCTGCTTCAACTTAAACAAATCACAGCACTCCTTCAGACCTACTTCCCTCTCTGCAAAATTTGAGAATTAAATGAGACACTGTTGGAAAGGTACTAAGCAGTTTGCTTGGCTCATAATAATCTCTCAGAAAATGTTGGTTGAATGTAATTCTGAAAATCCTAACAGTATCTAAAGTGTGTGTATTAATCCAGTGTAATTTGGAAGACAGATTGCTTATTTGGTGCTTAGCTCATGCCACATTGCCAGGGTATCAGTTTTTCTATGTATGTTTTACCTTCTGAAGTAGAGTCTAAACTCCCCATAGTCCCTTCTGCTGCTCAGCAGCCTGTGCATAACTCTTCAAGACATTTAACACAGTACTGTAATGATTGATTTACTTGTCTGGACTGGATTGTAAGGTCCTTGAGGGCAGAGGCCATGTCCTTTGTCCATTTCAGCCCCCGGCATTTGGTCAGTACTCAAATATTTGTTGAGTAAGTTTTTCGAATCAAGTTTAACTATTCATGGTATTCTTTGGATCTTGTAGATGTTAGATTGTTGATAAATTGATGACAGTGACTACTATAGAAACCAAAGAATGATGACTAAAGACTAAAGGATTGATTAGATCAGTTAATGTGCATTTTTTGAGCCTTTTCTCTTTTGTAAGCTAGATGGAACTGATACCATAAGTGATTGAGAATGTGGTTAGTTCTCTGATAGTAGAGGAGGTCGTCTTGTAAATTCGTATTTAGGATATATTGTGATAAGTATAACAGAGAAATGTACAGAGTAAAACCTAGCAAAGAAGAAGAGGTTAGAACTGCTAACTTCAATTAATGAAATCTAACTTGAACAGCAGCAATAAATAGAGGGTATTATTGGAAGGGTATTGGGTTTTATTATCCATTCATTTACTCAATGATTATCTCATTACCTCTTTTATGCTAGGTGCTGTGTTAGATACTGGGACTGTAAAACAGATGTGGTTTCCTCATTAGAAGAACAGGGTTGCATCAGGAACTCCAGAGACTTTCATGGTCTGTAGTCTCTCCATCTTGATTCTTTGCTTGTCTCTGTGTGATGGTTTCCTTTTCCACTGCTGTCCAACTTCTCCTGCATGGGAAAGAATAAGGTTGCTGACAGACCCCAAGTTTTGTATGTTGTTTTCAGGTACCGGAGAGACAATACCTTTTTCTTAGGCACATTTATAAAAATCTCTGGGAAGGACCATATTCATCTAGCTTTAGTCAAGTGCTTTCGGGTCCTTCACCTCAGGCCAGACAATGGGATTATGTTCTGTTAACATGACAGCTGCTGCGGTAAACATATGGATGGGGTTCAAGCTAAACTCTTAGTAGAGGAAACATTGATGGGAAGACATTTCCTCAGATATCCATCATTAGAAGAGAACCGAACAGCTGGGAAAAACCTTGAGGAACAGGTATTCATTATCTATTGCTGTGTAACAAATCATCTTTGTGGTTTGAGGCAACATGATTTCTGTGAATCAGAATTCAGGAGTTGCCTAGCTTCATGATTTCAGAACCTTAGAGTCTTTCATGGGCTCGTAGTCAAGATGTTGGCTAGGACTGCAGTCACCTGAAGACAGGTCTGGGGCTGGAGCTTTGCCTTCCATGATAGCTCACTCTGTTGTTGGGAGGATGCTGCAGTTTCTTGCCAAGTGGACATTCTCCATACATTCTTTTTTAAAAAAATTATTTTAAGATTTATTTATTTTTACACAAGAACTGGCGTACAGGTCAGAGGCATGGTAAGAGGATTCACCAGAGACAGAGCGGGGAGCAGAACAGGCAGATGGACCAAAATACAATGCTGAGGGGAGCAGTGGGCGAGACAGGCAGGTCTGCTGCGCCATGTCTCCATACATTCTTGAATGTCCTCTTGACATAACAGCTGGCTTCTCCTAGAACGAGTGATCTAAGAGAAAGGACCAGGTGGAAACCACAACATCTTTTTTTTTTTTAATTAATAAATTTTATTTTTATATTCCCCATACAATTGCAATCCCCCCATTCTGACCCCAATCCCTCCCCTCCCGCCACCCACCCCCCAAAAAGTGTCTCTGGTTCACAGTTTTTGTTGATTTTGATTTTCACTTTCTTATAGTTATTCATTTTCCTGGTCCCTTATTTAAGTTTTCTAGATCCCTGCTATGAGTGAGACCATCCGGTATTTTTCTTTTTCTTTTTGGCTTATTTCACTGAGCATGATCCCTTCCAGCGTCATCCATGTTGCTGCAAATTGCATGTGTTTATCTTTTTTGAATGCTGAGTAATATTCCATGGTATATATGTACCACATCTTCTTGATCCAGTCATCTATTTTTGGGCATTTGGGCTGTTTCCAAAGCTTAGCTATTGTAAACAGTGCTGCTATAAACATAGGGGTGCAGGTGTTCTTTGGAATTGATGTTTCTGTGTTCTTTGGGTAAATACCTAGGAGTGGAATTGCTGGATCCTGTGGAAGCTCTATGTTTAGTAGGTCCAGAAATCTCCACACAGCTCTCCATAGTGGAACACAACATCTTTTTTGTTGATCAACTTTATCAAAATATATTTACCTACCATAAGATCCACTTTTTTTTTAGTGTGCAGTTCTCTGAAGTTAAGTATATTTATAGTTATACAGCCATCACCACAGTCCAATTTTAGAACATTTCCATCACCCTAAAAAGAAATGTCTTACCCATTTATATCAGTCACTCCACATTCCCAGCCTTAGGCACCATTAATTCTACTTTTTTGCCAATTATGGAATTTCATATAATGGAATTTTACAGTAGGTGGTCTTTGATGATAAGTATCTTTTACTGAGCAGAGTGTTTCCAGGCTTCATTCATGGTTTAGCATGTATTAGCACTCTGTGTGTTTGACAGATAGTATTCCATTGTACAGATATGCCATGTTTTGCTATATGTCTTCATGAGTTGATTGACATTTGGGTTGTTTCCACCTTTGGCTATTATGAATAACACTGTTGTGCACATTTGTGGACAAATTTTTGTGTGTGCCAGAAATGTTTTCATTTCTGGATCACATGGTAAGTCTGTATTTAACTTTGTAAGCTTCCCAAAGTGACTGCAGCCCTTTACACTCCCTCTAGCAAAGTGCAAGAGCTGCTGTTTCTTCACATCCTCATCTGCACTTGTTATTGTCTGTCTTTTTGGTAGTTACCAACCTAGAGAATGAGAAGGGGGGTTTCATTGTGGTTTTGATTAGTGTTTTCTTAATGACTATTGCCCTTGAGTGTCTTTTCATGTGCTTTTTGGCCTTTTGTGTATCTTTGGAGAAATGTTTGTTCAGGCTGATTTTTGTCTTATTGAAATGTGCGAGTTCTTTTTATATTGAAGTAGAAGTCCTTATCAGATTTGTGGTGTGCAGATGTTTTCTCCATTAAGTGGGTTGTCTTTTACTTTTTTGTGTGGTACCCTTAGAACACAGAGGTTTTTAATTTTGATTAAGTCCAATTTATTTTTTTCTTTTGCTGCTTCTACTTTTGGTGTTTAATCTAAAAAAATCATTGACTAATCCAAGATCACTAAGATTTATGTTGCTGTTTCCTTCTAAGAGTTTTAGTTACTACATTTAGGTTTGAGTTGATAGTTTGAGCTCGATTTGATTGTTGTATATGGTGTGAAGTAGTCATCGAAATTGATCCTTTTGTGTGTACATATCCACTTGCCACAGCACCATTTGTTGAAAAACTATTCTTTCCCAGTTTTATTATCTTGGCAACCTTGTTAAAAATCAGTTGACCATAGATGATTTGGTTTATTTCTGGACTCTCAGTTCCATTCTGCTGATACTTAGGCCTTTCCTTATGCCACACTGTCTTGGTTACTTTAACTTTGCAAAGAAGCTTGCTGGGATTCTAGTAGGCTTTACATTGAACTTCTGTATCAGTTCAGGGAGTATTGCCAGGTTTGCATATTAATTCTTCTGATCCATGGACATAGACTGTTTTTTCATTTATTTACATCCCGAAATTTGCTTGATTGATTTCTGCCACCAATTAAAGATCTGGTTTTATTTGCTGCCCAAAATAAATAAAGGCAAACAGGGATCAGGGTGGACTGTATTTCTAACTCTGCCCCAACATGCTGTGTGTGTAACCTGGGATGTGCCATTACTCTTTCTAAGCTCAAGTTTCTTCCTCCAGAAAGTAAAGAAAGGTGCTGGACAGAGTTATAGGCACAGTATTTACCAATGTTAAGCTGGTGTTCTATGGCATTTCTGTAGAAACCTTGGCATAGAGAAAATTCAGGAGTGGTGATTTACTTTCAAAGAAAATTCTGTTTTACCAGAGGATTCATGGTTGAATCTCATTGAAAAACAATATTTCCATGATGCTCTTTGAGTATGATCTAGAAATCATGATTTAATTTATAGTTAACCCTTTAGAAATGTAATAATTACCCACTAAGACCTTTGAAATATTTCAATAATAATCTTTATTTTAAGGACAACACAATTCTCCTTCTTACATGTACATAGGTAGACATATTGCGTCATATTGTTTAAGTGTATATTTTTTATATACTCTTCCTTTTTTTCACACTTTCCCCACCTTGAGAAGAGTAGGCGAACCTGTGCTCTTAGTTTTGTAAGATATACCCTAACTTAGTTCCCCACAACCTAGACTTTAAAAGAAAAATCCCTTCTTAACTTTTTACCTTGAGATAAAGATTTTAGAGATTAAGAAAAAAGACCTATTTGAGCAAAGGAGGTGACCTTTCAGCTGTTGGCCAATGGGGGCTCAAGTGCATTTTGTATTTATAGTCCTAAGGGAGAAAACCTTCTCAGGCAGCAAGTCTAATGTTGTATGAGCGACGACATTAATCTCTACTCCAGAGCAAGAAAACACGTGGTTTGGTGGCAGGATTGAATTCTTCCCACGAAAATGAAGCTGATGATTGGTGAAAACTCCTCTAGGGAAAATCTAACATAATAACATCATGTGTTGACTGAGGCTTCACAGTTAAATCCACTGCTGAGAGCTGTCATTCCCTAGCTGCAGTGGGAGAGAGGGGTGTCACAGTTCTCTCCGTTGAGCTCCTGTAACGATTTCTAGATCTCTCTGCACCTCAAAAGTATGATTACTCCTACATTCCTCTTGTTTGTCAGTGAAGATGAACAGAATCTAAAATAGAATTTGCCCTCATTATATTTGTCTTTAGCAGTGCCCTTTTGGGTTCAGGTATAACTGTTCCCCCAAAAGCCAAGAAAGTTCTTTGAACTTTATACTTTCCTAAAGTTATAAGTGAGCTATCACATTTTCACTTTTTAATGTTCAGTAAATACCCTCCCCTGTGACTGCAAAGGTAAAGTTCCCAGTTTTTAGTACAGTACTTGGTATTGCAGTTATTTTATTTCACACTCAAGTTTTTGTGTAGGTCTTCTTTTTATATAATCAGTGTGTTCCTGACAAAAATTGTATAAACAGTATTCTTGTATATCACATTATTTAAAATATAGAAGGTGGACTTGGTACTTAAAAGAATTCCATGATTAACTTTTGAATTAGAAAAAACTTTTTGATTAAGGACTCCATTGTGCTTTACTATTATTATGTAGATTTGGCCTTTCATTGCTGTTTTCTAACACTATGTTTAGAATTTAGGTATCCACAAACAGATAATTGAAGAAATTTTGTGTGGTTGACTGAATGACTCCTCCCCTCCGAAAGAAAAGATGTCCATGTCCTAATCATGAAGCCTGTATGTTTCCTTACATGACAAAGAGACCTTGCAGATGTGATTAAGAATCTTAAAATGGCGGAATTATCCTACATTATCCAGGTCAACCCTGTGTTATCACAAGGGTCCTTAGGCAGGCTAGAGGGTCAGAGTCAGAGAAGGTGATGTGAGGATGGAAACAGAAGGGGATAGGAGAAGTGATGTGAGAAACAGATAGGATGCTGTTGCCAGAAGGGGCCATGAGCCAAGGGATGCAGGTAAACCTCGGGAAGCTGAGGAAGATGTTCCTCTGGAGAGTCCAAATGAACAAAGCTCCATTGTCACCTTGATGTTAGCTTACGAAGACTCAGTTTCAAATTTCGATCACTAGAACCATAAAAAAACAAATTTGCATTGTAAATAAACCATGAAGTGTATATTCATTTTCACAGCAGCAATAGGAGATAGACATCTTGTTTCAGATTGGAATAGCTAAGAGATCATTTTTCAGGTAACTGAGTATGATGACCACTTGAAGCAGTCTTTTAAATAACTGCGGTCATAGACAATGGTAACAAGTGTCCATCATTGATCTTTGTAGAATTTTATCCTCTCAAAGGAGTTTGCAAGAAGACAGTCCTTTCTGTCCTTAGTCCCAAGCTTAGCAGAGCTGTTTTTAGCCAGCTGTTCTGTCTTTCATGGAATGGTCTGAAGTGGTTCCCTGAGCAGACCTCTTTCATCAAGTTGACTAGAAAGCTTCAAATACCAGGCCTAAAACACATAAAATTGGAGTCTGACATGTATCTTGAGCCTCTTCCTGGTACCATTTTATGTCCCTATTATTTCTTATTTTTCTCCTTTTTTTTTTTAATGCTTTAATTTGCCTTAAATCTTTTCTGGGCCAAGGTGCAGACTAGGTGAAAATATAATTAAATAAATAAATTCATATATAAACTGGCCATAACTGCTGTGGGCAATATGTAAGAACTTCGACTTTCTGTCAAAGTGTTCTGTTTTTTAAATAAAATCTGTCATCTGGTGCTCATGCTATTTTTATATTTGTCCTAAGAAGAAAAGGAGTGAGGTCTCTGATTAATTAGTAGCACTTCTGATTTTTTTTAAAAATCAAAAGAGAAATCGATACAATAGAGGCAGGCCTTTTAAAGTGAGTTCTGGAGACACCGAAGGGCGTCACAAATGGGCACCTTTGTACCAGGTAGTTTTTGATTTTAGTGGAATGTCCCATCATTAAATGGAAAATCCAGTCAGTTGAAGTACTCTGTTCTCTATCCACATCAGTATTGGAGTAGAATTACAATTTTTTCCTAAAGGAAAAACAATTTAAAATATGTAGTAAGGATAATATTGTACTTCAGGTCCAAATATGACACTGCATTAAGAGGGCATGAACACTAAACCTTAGCAGATTTGCAGATACCCTTTCCCATGAACTTGCCCCTGTTTTTCCTTTCTGCTAATGCCATTTCTTTGTGAGGAAGCACTGTAATTGGGGCTAGATCAGGACAAATCTAGTGGAGCTGTACACATATAGACTCAGAACTTTGGCCTAGTTTTGCCATGTACAGGTTGGGTACAACAGTCACAGTTTTATTCATCCATTAAGAATTCGTTGAATTCCTGTGTGTGTCTGGCACCATACCAGATGGTGGATGGTGTCAGCAGAGGTCAAATTAGACTTGGCACCTTCCCGCACTGGGCTGTATCTAAGAGAAAGACCTGCACTGCTGAGCAGTTGTGATCAACTTGGAGATACTGGGAGAGTCTGACAGGGAGATGTCACCTTGTGTGAGGGTAAGAGACGCTTCCTGTGAAGTACTAATGCTCTCAAGCTGAGGCCCTGGCTGTTATGGGGTGACAAGTGGGGGAAGATAAAGCATTTCTGCCAAAGGAAGGGACATGATAGTCCGAAAGTGGGAATGGTTGGGGATACCTGGGTTACAGAAGAAAAGCCTCTGTGGCTTGAGTGTCATGTCCAAACAGGCACAGGTAATAAGGCTGAAAAGAGCCGGGACTGTTTCGTGTGCGTTTGGAAGTTGTGACAAGGTTGTCAGGCACTGTCCAAAATGGAGTGTGAAGCCACTTATGGGTTTTTCACTGGGGGGAGGAGGGAAAGGGTGAGGGGATGAATATTACACTGTGAAAAATGACAACAGCCTGAGAAGAATGGGAGGAAAGGTTGTAGCAAGGGAGACCAGTCAGGAGGCTCTTACAGAACTTCAAAGGAAGCGCAGGTTTGGACCCAGTAGCAGTTAGAAATTAAGAAGAGTGGGTATATTTGAGATTTATTTAGGAGATAGATAACAGAATTTGGTGTTGTATTGATATGGAACTTTCTGGCTGGAGCAGATGTGTTTGAAGGTGCTGTCCGTTCTGTTGGTATGTTAATTTTCTGTTACTGATAACAGTATAGCAGATCCTTGAATAACGTCATTTCAGTGTAAATGTTGATCTGGAATAATCGATTCCTGGCTGGGACTGCTGTCTGTGGAACTGGCATGCTTCCCCTACATCTCAAAGAAGTGCCCATGAGCTTCATTGGCGTGTCTCAGTGCTCCAGTCAGTGTGAGTGTGTGTGTGCTTTCCCCGAGGTCAGTTCCCTGAACATGCTTTCTGGACCATGCCAGAATTCTTAGTAAGCTCAGCGTTCTTTTTCTTCTTTTTAAAGTGTTTTATATTTAGTTCAGTTCTTCTCAGTTACATTTATTTGGTGCTGTAGTGGGGAAAATGGTTGTTTGTTACTGCTTTACAAGCATTTGTTTTCTTATTGACTCGGTTTTCAGGTTGGCTCAGTGGGGTAATTCCCAATCAGTTGGATGAGTAAACATTGCTGTTTTATGCACCAAAAGTACAGTGAGTCTTCAAGGTAAGTGACCCCAGCAAGAAAAGACAAGTGGGCAGCATTGTTTTAAAGTATACAGACTTTAAATATAACTTTGTCCTGCCTCCAGCAGAATGCTGTCCAGAGACATGGTTTGAGGCCCAACCACAAATCTAAACAGCTTCAGAATAGCTCACCACCTGGCAGTTCAGAGGCGCCTGATGTACTAGCTGTTTATTTTTGCATTCCATGTATTCCCTCGAATTGGGCTAATTTGATCCTCCAGACAGGGGTTAAAGATTTTAGACTTTAAAGTTATGTAGGTGATATCAGTACAATGCTGGACACCCCCTAAATTAGATCTTGTCTGAGAAATTGTTTTATAAATTATGTATTTCCCCCTGACAGAAAGAAGCAAAAAAAAAAAAAAACCCTCAAAGAACAGAGGAAGATTTTTTTTCTCACTGCATACAATTGTCACCTTTTGACTGAAACTAAATTAGCCAAAGGAGCTTATGTTTCTGTCGTGTAGAATAAGAAAAGACAAGGTGTCGTAGGAAAAGTCATTTTCCAACTTTATTAGTTGGCCCCAGCAAAGTAGACACTAAATACATGTTTTCCAGTTGGCTTCTGAAAAACAAGCCTAAGCAGATTAAACAAGGAAGGTTGTGTCCATTTGTGCTCTCCCACCTCTTTGTGAAATCTTCCTTCTCTCAGAAATCTTATGCCATTTTCCCTCCTCTTTCACTGACCTCAAATGCTCCTTTCCACAAACACATTTGAGTTCTTGTAAACAACAACAAGCATCACCTCTGGTTTTTGCTGTCATTCCCCTTACCTCCCATGTTTGAAAGAGCAGTTTACACCTCAGATTCTACTTCTGCATCGCCTGTTTGCTCTTGATGTGCAGTAACATCAGGCTTCCATCTCAGCCACTCCCCTTAAACTGTCTTGCACGTCAGAATATCTCCCCTTTCCTGACCCAGTGCAAGTGTCCCCCATTAAAGTGGAACAGTTCGTGCTAGTGTGTCGGTACCGCCCTCCCCTTCACAGTGACACACTGCGCCCCACCTCCTCTCCTCTGGCCTCCTTCCTGCTGCTTGTCTCTTAATCTTGGTAACCCACAGTCAGTGCTCCCATCAGCGTCCACACTCTTTAGGAGAGCAGACATCATCGTGCTTGACCTGCCACTCGAGTCTCGATGTGCAGCTTAGATCTCTTTCTTGAGTTCCTTGTGAGGAACTTCCCACTGCCCGCTGAACAGAAGACATGGTGCCTCATACTCTCCAGTGGATTAATGCCGCTTCCCTCAGCTTTCTGTTTTATTCAATGACACTGTCTTTCTCCTTCCTGCTAGGACCTAGCTAGAAATCTCCCGCACTTCTTCTTCAACCTTACTTTCTCCCTGTCCACCAGTTCACACTCCCAATTGTGTCTATTTTAACTGTGAAATATCATCTTTGTTTATTGCTTGCCATCGCCACCACCACCAACTTAGTTCAGCCTCTAACCTAATGTCCCAGCTGTCCTTTATGAAGCCTGTTGGTTAGGTGCTCTGCGGAGCGTTTGCATGTCTCATTTCATTCACCCAACATGCCTGTGTAACTGGCACTGTATCTGACTCTGGAACACAGTCTCATACCCCATCTGCTCCCCTGGAGTCCAGCTGTGGTGAGCTCTGACTTTCTTCAGGCTGGCTGTGCCCAGCTGTGAGTGTGGATGATGTGTGCCTTTCCTCTTGCTCACCAAGTGTAGGAGCTGCTGGGAGCTGGCTCACAGGCACAGGTGCGCACCCCAGCAGCATACATGGCATGTCCATCTGGGGTAACCCTCAAGTAATGGGCGATAGAAGTGTCTCCATGCTGATCCTAGAGTGGAAAACTCTGAGAAACATTCCATGTGTTCCTCAAAAGTTCTATCCGGTTAGTTGATACTGCTCCTTTGTATTGGTTGGGTTTTTCTTTGTCCCTGTTTCATTCTCCTGATTTCTTTCTCCTTCCATGTCACTGAGATTACCTTCCAAATAAATAGCTTGCCCATGGTTCCTGGCTCTTGGGAATATATTGGAATAGATCAGGGAATTGGATATTGGATATTGGAGTGGACCACTCAGTGGTCTCGTGGCCAATGCTAAACTAGCCTGCAAGAAGGTCACCACTGCTGGTGGGAAGTGGTGGTGTAATCCCTGGCATGTGGGACAGAGCAGTGAGAAGACTCCTGCTGCAGGGGATTAGGCCTTTCTTTGTACAGAAGGTGAAGTGTTGGATTATGCTGTAGCCCTGAGACTTGAGTTGTATGGAGACAATGGTAATTGTAAGGACTTGGAAGTCAGCTGACTTCCTCACCTTTGGAATCCTTGAGAACAAGAGAATGACAGGCTGAGGTCAACCAGGGAACAAGGCAGAGCCTGCTGTGAAGAGACACCTCCATGGCAGCCTGGGAGAAGATGATGCCAAAAAAAGCAGGCCCAGGATTTAATTCTAAGGAAGAGCCGTAGGCCCTCTGATGGCCTTGTACTGTGTCACCTGAGCTAAACTGGAATGGTGTTCCCCAGAATTCCCTCCTGGGTTCTGGGTGAGCACTGGCTAGGGGAGACACAGTAAGACAGATTTAAAGGTGGAAGTGAAGCAGCAGTGGGGTTTCCCTTGCACATCGAGGCTGCAGCACCCACTGTGCCGCTGTGTCCTCTTAGGGCTGGGGCTTCTCTCAGCCCCGCAGTGCCGCTGGCTCCTGTTGATCAAGAGGCAGACTTGGCTTCTTATTTACCCTCATGGTTCCAGCTTGTCATTGAGACTCCAGTTTATCTTTGCTCCTTCCCACTTCATGTCCACTTTTCCTGCCCTATTATTTTCAGATGAAGAAGAGCAGTCTTATATAGACAGTTTGGCTAACTCCCAGGCCTGTGTGAGATCAAACCGCTCTATAAGTCCTTAGTTGATACCTTTCATGGTGGTTCTGCCTCTCCAACACACCCTTGACAGGTATTTAGGGCCAAAGTGACGGCTGAGATGTGGAAAGAATAGGACCTGAGATTTCAGATGGGGAAAATGGGTGGATGAGCCTGGGCATCTTGAACCCCTGAGTTTTCCCTGAATCCTCTGGGCAGGCAGAAGCAATGTCTGTTTAGACAAGAACAGCCTCCCTTGCTTGGAGACTTCACCAAGATCCTGCTGAAGTGGCAGCCTCGCTGGATGGTGTGCATCCTGCTGAGAGTCTGCCCAGCCCCTGTTGCCTCCAGAACAATGACTCAATGCAGTCACCGCTCCATTGAATCATGGACGTTCTTGCTCTGGGGAAGATACTTAGGCAAATATCACCTGGACCTGGCTTATATGTACTAGGAGCAGGAGGGGCTTGTGGATCTTGCAGGTATTGGACCAGGTGTGACAGCATAATAAAGCTGGGTAGGAGAGAATTTATTGGCATGGGAACACTGTTCATAACCCAGGATTTAGCATCCGAGTAACCTGGACCTCATCTGCTTCTGGGATGGTTTCCTAAAGATGGGCATGAATATGACCTATAATAAATTAGATAAATAAGGGATAAATCAATTAGATAAACATGTAGGAAATATCAAGGTCAGAAGTCTCAGAGGAGATGGTTAGACAGGCTTATTATATGGGGCTGAGAACATAGTCGCCTGATCACATTCCTTGGTGGGGGGCAAAGAAAACGCTGCTTCACCAAGTTTATCTGGAATGCGCTAGTGTGGAGAAACAGCTAGGGTTGATAAGTGATACTTTCATGGAAGCAGGTTCCCTATTATCCATAAAAATGATGGGATTTGAGACTAGCAGACTCAGTGGGTAGTACTTAGCATCGGGGCAAGGTAGATGTGATTATCATAACAGGCCAGAGTGGCATTCAGGGTGCCCTGACCTGCAGAAATCTTGGCAAATAGCTAGTAGGTCATAATAATTGGAGAAAGATGGACACCCAGCCAGGATGTTACTGGACTTACATGGTTCAGAGCTTCAGTGGTCAGCCTCTAGTTGCCTTTCTGTTGGACTATGGCTCTTCGTGAATTGCCTCTTCAGTGTTCTCCACCAGGCATGGAAGCAGCAAGAACTGTGCTAGGAAATTCCTTGAGTTTGAGATAAGTTCCTCTCATCACCAATAGGTAATAGCTACACTAGTGCCTCCTTGAGACTCAATAGCCAATTTATTTTCCAGTTTTATTGAGAGAATTGATTTGTAATTGGGTAAGTTTAAGGTGTTTGTATTCAGTGCATTCAGTGACTGATTCATATTTAAGGAGGCAGGAAGGGACTTGGCTGCACCTGGCCATTGCCTCCTCAGCACCAGTTCCTGTGGTCTTCAGGCTTTTCCCTGTAGACTCTGACTCTCTTTGCCCCCAAGTGTCTTGTCTCAAGTATGCTCTCTGTGCACCTTTCCCTTCCTGCTCTAGGCTCCTTGAAGGCCCACCCAGCAGGAGAGGCTGGTGAGAGGTCTCAGAGGTGTGGTCCCCCTGGGGCAGTGCTTAACCGGAGAGGGAGGAGCCAGTGGAGAAATGCTTCTGCCTGTCTTTGCATTTTCCCAATGGCTTCTCAGAGAGTGCTGGCAAGGGAGAGTCCCAGCTGCCCTCAGTGGTGAGCACTGCAGTCACTTACCTCTGTAGTGGCTCCTGTTCACCTTCCTTCTTCACAGTTTCACCTGGATTCTCCACTTCTTTTCCCAGTTAAATTGCCTATACACAAGTTTTTTTCTGATGCTTTGCTTTTGGGAGGATCCCAGGCTCAAATGCAAGTACAATTGTGTGTGTGTGTATGTGTGTATCTTCCTATCAACCCTTCCATCCGTCCGTCCATCCATTCTTCTCACATACAAATTAGAGACTTAGATTGGTAAAAATACTGTTCAGTACAGCTTTAGTAAATGGTAATAGTTGGATTTTAAACTGAGTTCATCTGATTTGATTGCCTTCCCACTGTTGAAGATGAAACCCATAGGATTTAGGTTGCTTAAGGTCCTCAGTAATCTGGCCCTACCTGCCCAAATTTTTTTTCCATTTATTTCTCTTCTGTGCTCAATCAACTATTGTTTTTGTTCAATTTATGTTCTTGGTTTCTGTTCTTAGTTTTTATTTGTCTACTTCAGATGTTCTTTCAATTTCCCAGATGCTTATTTGAAGATTTAAAATTCCATTTGGAGTGTTTTGTTACCATTTTCTTCCATCAGTTTTTTTTTAAAGATTTATTTATGCGGGCCTCCCCGGTGGCGCAGCGGTTGAGTGCTGGGTTGCGAAGCTGCCCGCAGCCTCTGCAGAGCCGGTTCGACATGGCGTGCAGACCTCTCCTGCCGCCCGCTGCTCCCCTCAGCAGTGTACTTCAGTCCTTCTGCCTGCTCTGCTCTCCGCTCTGGCTCTGGTGAATTCTCTCACCCTCCTGCGCTTCTGACTGTACCCAGTGCTTGTGTAAATAAATAAATAAATCTTAAAAAAAAATTTGACTTAAAAGAATAACCTCTTAAAAAAAAAGATTTATTTATGCATACAAGAACTGGGGTACAGGCCAGAGGTGTGGGGGAGGGGGAGTGAGAGGATTCACCAAAGACAGAGTGGGGAGCAGAACAGGCAGACTGACTGATATACACTGCTGAGGGGAGCAGCTGGTGAGCCAGGAGAGGTCTGCTTCGCCATGTGGATCGAACTCCCTGGCTGGGGATCTAACTCATGCTGCAGTGGCTGCAGATAGCTTCATAGGTTGTGTCTTAACCCCTTGTGCCACTAGGGAGGCCCTCTTCCTTCAGTTTTATGGCTTTTCTTTTTGTCAGACCCCCTGCTGGGGATGATCTTTTCCTTGCATAGTCTTAGTTCTTGGTGCACCTCTATTCTTTTTCAGTGTCTTTCGAGCCTCCCTCCAGGTCTTCAGTCCTGCAGACTTGGGGACGAGGGACATCAGCTCTGTTGGAATTCAACTTGTTTTTCTATTACAGGTCATTTTAGAGTATCCTTGTCTCCTTGTACTGCCGAGGCGTGGGTCATATGTGGTTTTAGTTCCTTTCTGTTGATTTGATGACAACTTTTTTTTGAGGGTGAACAGAAAGATTTAAAATCAGGCAACCTTCCTTGGCCCCCTAACTCAGAAGTTTCTCTGTATTTATAAAGACACAGTTCAAACTTGCCCATCTTCTCTTCTTTGAAGTCTTCCCTGATAGTTTTCCAGTTTCCACATTGACTTCTTTCTGTTCCTAACTATATCTACCTCTCTAATTACATGTATTACTTTGCATTGTAATTGCCACCCCATGCCCCCAATCAATGCGCATGTCTTTAAGACACCAAACTAGGTTTCTGTTTTGTGAGACATAGTGGGTACCTGAGTGGATTAATTCACTTACAGCGGAATAGAAAGAGGTGATGTATGTTGTCTATGTGTCAGCTGTGAAGTATGTGAATAGTTTGGGAGATGATTGTTAGTTTAAAAAAAGATAAATAAGTAGAAAATTTACTTTCTTCCATAGAGTTTATGGAATTAACAATAATGTTAATTAATTTTTAAAAATCAAAATGACTTTCATATGTACCTCTTAACCCTAATATTCTTGATTAGTTAAAACTCTGGGACCTGAAATGATTCATTGTTTTTTTCTTTTTAAGAGTACCAGATAGGTTTGTGCAAAATTCCTGCTTTCAGTGGGTCACTTTAATGTATGTACTATGCAAGATGTATTTTATGTGCCACATGTATTTTATGTGTTAAAATTCTACGTAGTTATGGAAGAGACAGATTTGGGTTTTTAAGGCGGAGTTTACCTGGTTTCTTTGGGTGTAATGTGCCAGAATCCTATCTTCTGCTCAGCTATTGCTACTTTTTAGCATTGTGGAAAGATCTGTCCTGTGCTTATTCTGCAACTGGTTTTGAAATAAAGAATTTGACAATGTGTGTACCTATCCTTAAGGAAACTGGCTACATGAAATTCATACCCTTTATATGACAATTGTTAAATAGTCCATTGGTAGAAATTTTTTTTCCTACCCAGTCTATCACTAACATGAACAAACATTTTTTTTTTTTTTTAAATGGGTGCTTTTTTCCTCAGACCAAGGGATCCACATAACCCATTTGTTACTTACCATTCCCCCTGTGGTGCTGTAGGCACGGCTGCTAGACACCAGAAAGCAGGGAAGATTTTGAAGGTTAAATAAGAGGCATTATGAGAAGGTACTTGAGCCTGCTATATGTGTTGTGTTGCCTGTATACAGCACTAAAAGAGCCGATTTTTATCCAGAATTCTCTACAAAAAGATACTGTTATAGACAGCGGGCGCTTACTGCATTATTAATTCACTGATGTACAGTTCAGAAGGAAAATATCTCCATAAATGAGTTTGTTCAGAAACTAGCGTTTTTAAAAAAAAAAATTCTGAAATTAACAAGGAAGGAAAGAAAAAAGGGACCAGACAGATAGTCATTTGCTATTTGTGTACCATAAAGTATAAGCCTTTTTTTCAATTTTAATTGGAAGCTATTTTCTTTAATTCTACTATTTGTATGCTAATTTAAAAACTACACTTCCGTGTTTTGGTTTTAGTTTTATTCAGAAGAAATGCTAAGTAAGTCACATCAGCTAGCATTGTGGGGTAATTGCTTTAGAAACATTTTAATTTCAGGTGGGCATTATGAGAAGGTACTTAAGCTGCTATGTCTATCATGTTGCCTGTGAGCCATTGACAAGACCATGAACCTACCCTGCGTGAGGTGCAGTGCGTTTATATGTACTGTTAACACAGTTGTGGTGCTGGCCTGCACTAGGATAAGTCAAGCAGGCACTTTCGTTTTGCAGTCTTATTTAATCTCCACCCCCCAACCCCTTTGCATAAGTGCTGTTACTGTCTGTGTTACAGAAGGCAGAGTGGGTTCAAGGGCTTCGTTCAAATCCCCTCATCTTGCAAGTGGCAAAACTGGGTGTGAATCCAGATATTTGGATGCCAGAAACTGCCCAACTTTCCCTCCCATGACTGATTGTTCACTCTTCCTGAGAAGAACATACCTTGATTTATTCGCTTATTTCAACTTGGCGGTAGTGTAAGAGCAGGGTGGTGAGCCAAGGAAGAGACACTAAAGTTTTTATCTGTTTAGGAATGGTCAGTTACTATATTTTTTTCCCCAGAGGTCACTTTTAGCAGCATGGGTCTCTTCCGATAAGTAGAGAGAGGGAACACCCACAAGCCTACCAACTCTCATTATCTAATCTTAATACTTTGTAATGTTGAGTTTATATTTCAAGAAATAAAGCCTTAGTAATTGAGTTGAGACTGTGTACCCCTCCTTGAGTTCGTCCCCTTTGTCTTCCTTTCCAGAAGTAAACACTATCCTGAATTCAGTTTTTTTCATCAGTGTTTTTATGCTTTGACAACAGAGATACATGTCCATAAATTACAATACATAAGGTTTTTGCATATCTTCTTTCTTTACGTAAATGACATCACCTGTACGCATCTATTAAACATATGTATCTATCCTTTTACCCACATTACTTGTCCTTTCTTGCTAACAAAAAAGATGTCTGGATGGACATCTACAACTTTTATTAATTTATTTTCACTGGTCCACAGCATTCCATTGCATGATTATATCATCATTTCTTTATTCATCATTCTGTGGTCTTTAATTATTTGCTGTCACACATTGATGTTATATGTGCTCTCAGGCATTTGTGCAAGAGTTTCTCTGGTACATGCCTAGGATGGAATCTTCCATTGTAAATACACACCCCTTGAACTTTTCTGAGTATGACCAGTTGCTTTCCAAATTGATTGTACAAGTTCATATTCCCACCAACAGGATACAGAAACTTATTTACTTTATTTGCTGACTCTTGGTTTTATACTTTTAAATTTTTACTGATTTGATGGGAGTAGTCTCTTTGTTTGAATTAGCATTTCCTTGAAACTGATAGGTTTAATAGGCTTCTTGGCCATTTGGCTTTCCTCTTTTGTGAAATTGTCCGTTCATGACACTTGTCCCTTTTTTTTTGTTTTGTTTTGTTTTATTTTTTTATTTTTTTATGTTGTTCTAGATCCAATTTTTTTTTAAATAATAAACTTTATTTTTATATTCCCCATACAATTGCAACCCCCCCATTCTGACCCCAATCCCTCCCCTCCCGCCACCCACCCCCCAAAAAGTGTCTCTGGTTTATAGTTTTTTGTTGATTTTGATTTTCACTTTCTTATAGTTATTCATTTTCCTGGTCCCTTATTTAAGTTTTCTAGATTCCTGCTATGAGTGAGACCATCCTGTATTTTTCTTTTTCTTTCTGGCTTATTTCGCTGGGCATGATCCCTTCCAGCGCCATCCATGTTGCTGCAAATTGCATGTGTTTATCTTTTTCGAATGCTGAGTAATATTCCATGGTATATATGTACCACATCTTCTTGATCCAGTCATCTATTTTTGGGCATTTGGGCTGTTTCCAAAGCTTAGCTATTGTAACTAGTGCTGCTATAAACATAGGGGTGCAGGTGTTCTTTGGAATTGATGTTTCTGTGTCCTTTGGGTAAATGACACTTGTCCCTTTACTTAAAAACTGAGATTTCTGTTGCCTTACTTGTCTTTGTTTAAAAGCAGCTCTTTCTGCTGCTGGCCCTGTGGTTACATGCCACATGCCTTGTGTCTTCAGCTTTCAAAACAATATTCTGGACACAGTTTAACCTCTTGTATTTTTTAATTTACTATGAGCAAAATTTATCGAATTGTGTTTTGATACCAATGCTGAAGACATAGCACACTGCTGGTGTTCTCATCCCCATGGCCCTAGGCTGCTGCGCTTTCATTATTTTTTCTTTTGTTTACTGTTATTTAATTTATTATTTTTTTAATTTTATATAGTTTTACATCATTTTTCATATTTGCACAATGTATGCATTTTTATCTTGGCTATAGTCCCCATATAATTCCCGCCCCCCTTGTTTTGATCCTACTCTCTCCTCTCCCCCACATAGTGTGTCTCTGGTTTATAGTTGCTTGTTGATTTTGATTTTTACTTTATTATAATTAGTCTTTTTCCTGGTCCCTTATTTAGGTTTTTTAAATTCCTGCTATGAGTGAGACCATCTGGTATTTTTCTTTTTCTTTCTGGCTTATTTCGCTGAGCATGTTCCCTTTCACCTCCATCCATGTTGCTGCAAATTGCATGAGTTTATCTTTTTTGATTGCTGAGTAATATTCCATTGTGTATATGTACCACATCTTCTTGCAACAAGAAATGTTGGCAAGGATGTGGAGAAAAAAGAACTCTCCTGCACTGCTGGTGGGAGTACAAACTGGTCCAACCTCTATGGAAAGCTGTGTGGAGATTCCTCAGCCTGCTAAAGATGGAGCTTCTATATGATCCAGCAATTCCACTCCTAGGTATTTACCCAAAGGACACAGAAACATTAATTCAAAAGGGCACCTGCACCCCTATTTTATAGCAGCACTATTTAGCACTATTTTTTATGTTTGGCTGGGTCCCCACTCTGCGTGACATGGTTTGCTAAGTTTTAATGGTCACGTGACTGTTCTGAAAAGTTTTCCATCCCCTCTATTACTTTAGACTCCCCATTGGCTTTGAAGTCCCTTGGGGACACAAATTCTGTCTCATTCAGTTGTTGATGGAATCACCTAGAATGCTATTTGGAGAGTGGCAGAGACTCAGATACTAAGGTGACCAACAATAGAGTGAATCCTACCTCCTTTGTTTTTCACTAATATGCCCTGACTTAGTGGACTTAAAAAATAAAGGCCATTTTTTATTTGTTTCGATCACTCTTTCTCTCTCAGATGGCATACTTTTCTTGTCTTTACTTTTCTTTTTTTACTTTACTTTACATACTTTTCTTGTCTTTTCTGTGATTTTGTACTGTGGTAAGGATGACCCTTCTCCAAAGTTTATCCTGTGTGGGTTTAAAAAAGTATTTTAATGGAAGATCTAAAAAAATTATCTCAAAATATATATAAAGTGCCAAGCAAGGCTCATGTAGCAACAGCCCTCCAAATATTCCACCACCTAGTTAATGGAAAAGAGTATTCTTTGAAGTACCTGAGTGACCACTCCCCATTTCTGTCCCTTCCTTTTCTGAGGGGGGTATCATTATCTTGAGTTTTGTGTTGACCATTCTCTAGCGCTCTCAAGTTTTACCATATGGTAGGTTCTCTCAACAGTATAAACACAAAATAACCATGCTGTATGACTTCCTCTGTGACCGGGTGGTTCCCACCCAGCCATATGTTCTGAAATTGATCCACGTTGTGCACGTAGGTGTATTTTAGTCGTTATTGTGGCTTTCAGTTGTCATGTGTAGGACATTATGTGTACACTTAATGTACATCAGTGGAGCCTTGAGTTCCTTTTCCTATTAAAACATTGCTGTGATCATTTTGCTACTTTTTTTCTAGTGTGTGTCTGTGTAAGAAATGTTTGTGTGTCTAAGATGTGAACCTGGATGTCAGCTAGTCCTGAGAGCACACACATCTTCAGCTTTACTGGATATTACTCATTTTCCTTTTTCAAAATAGTTGCATTAATACATGCTCTTCCGAGCATTCTGTATATAATTTGATTGTTCTTCGTTTTGTCTAACAGTTTTTAACATCTGATTTTTAAAAACCTTTGCCATTATGGGAGGTGTGAATCTTACTGTGAACTTACGAGATTTTAAATTTGCATTCCTCTGATTACTAATGAGGTCGAAATTTCTCACTTCTTTTTGACCTTTGCGATTTCTTCTGTGAAGCGCTTGTTCATGTCTTTGCTTTTCTGCTGGCTGGTTTGTTTTTATTATTTTTTTAAAAGGTTTATTTTATTTATGCATACAAAAGCTGGGGTGTAGGCCAGAGATGCAGGCGGGGTGTATGTGTGTGAGAGGATTCGCCAGAGACAGAGTGAGGAACAGAACAGGCAGATCTACTGAAATACACTGCTGAGGGGAGCATGGGTGAGGCAGGAGAGGTCTGCTGTGCCATGTGGGTAGCTCCCTGACCAAGGATCGAACTTGTGCTGCAGTAGCTGCGGACAGCTTCATAAATTGCGTCTTAACCCCTTGTGCCACCAGGAGGCCCTGGTTTGTCTTTATTTTTATATAGGAGTTCTGTATAAATTCTAGACAGTAATCCTTTTGTCACTTGTACATGTATTGTAAATATAATATATTCTCCAGGTCACAGACCTGGTAAATCATGTGGTGCAGATTTAAAACTAGGTTTTTGTAACTCAGAAGCCCTTGGTGTCCTGGAGAGTGCCCTGTACTTAATCGGCACATTTGCTTGTGCTTGCTCTTTAACCCAGAGCATGCATTTCTGGTCGACCGCAGCTCTGTGGGATCCCCGCTGCAGCTGGAGCCAGCAAAGCTGTCTCTGATCCCTCAGCTACACGTGGCCTTTCTCCCTCTGATCCTCACAGTACTGCATCTGGGCTGAAGTCATGCATTTTGTTTGGGATTTTAATCATCTTATTGGTTATGTTTACTCTATTAGATTGTAACAGGGTGGTCCCCAGGAAAGGGGGAGGTTCCCTGCCCCACCCAAGGGAGGGTGGAGCTGAGCAGGAAGGGGAGAAGCTGAAGAAGAGACTAAGGAAGGAAGCAGGATGGAGCCAGGAGACCTGGAGGAGGCGCATGGAGCCTAGAGACACGTGAAGAAACTGCGCTTGTCTTTTGGTCGTGGACTGGGTGACACAGATGTGGGTGAGACCTGTGGGGAGGTGACCATGGCAGCTTTTATCTTGATGTTGATTTTGCTCTTTTCCTTCCGGGCTTGTCCGGTTGTTTGTGACCGTTTTCTGTGGGTCCCCACTGGAAGATGCTTTAGACTTGTAGCAGGCTTTGGGGCCTTGTTCTGGGCCGATCCCATATGGATGGACTTTTACCCACGAGGGGACGGGTAACTTTGGGTGCTTCATTTAGAAACTAGACTCTTTGCCTTACCTGTATTGTTTCCTAGTTTTATTAAAGATCCTTCCCATTAGTCTCATGTGTTTTGTGTTGATGCGGCGGATGGCCGAACCCATTTAGAATAGGCAGGTTTGCGGGGTTTGGGCTGCCCCTCTCCCTGTCCTATAACAAGATGATAAGCTTTTTGGGAAAGGAACTATTTATTTTTCTCATGATGTTTCCCAGTGTCCCATATAGTAATGGGTATGAGAAGGTAAGTTCTCAGTGCTTATCATAGTAACTGGTAAGGGTAACTCAACTTCAGTGATGTAAATAAATAGAATTAAAAAAAAATAACCCCACATAAGAAGGAGTTGGAGCCAGGCCAGCCATGGCGCTAACAGCCCAGACTCCCTGTCTTCCTACCCTGCCAGCCAGGCTGTGGGGCTTTTGTTCTCTGTGTTGACTGTCCCATTCAGACAGGGGGAGAGGAAAGTGTGCTCTGTATCTGCAGAGTTTTCTTCCTATTTAGAATTTGAAATCCTCTTCAGCAGACTTTTCTCTGTGCTTTGTTTCTGACTGTATGTGTCATATGGCCGTCCTTCTGCCAGGGAGGCTGTGAAATGGAATTGTTAGCTCCCCGACCTATGTAGACCAGGAAGAAGGCATGAAGACTGATGTGAAGCTGATCGTCAGATAGCATCTGCCACAAAGAATACTCAGAAACTTCTCTTTATTTAGTTAAAAATGTAATCAAAATAATCCATATAGACTTTGAGTGGAATAGCACTACCAGGCACACGAACCAAAGCTGTCCCTGAGCTGCCCCTGTGTTCATTCCCAGTTCCCTCTGTCTTCTAATACTGTCCACTAATTTTAAATGACATGCTTAATCTATTGAGTCATCAATTTTAGACCTCCTTTATCTCTCTGCCCAGCTGTTTAATGAAGTTATATGACAGTACTGGTTGAGTCCTTATTCAGTTATTAGTGGTTATATAAATATTAATTGCTAAGCCAAGTATTATGTGTTCCTTTCTTATATTTTTGTTTGTTTGTTTGTTTTCCCTTGACTTAAATTACCCCAGTCTTGTCTTTCATTTACTTTTCCTTGAGTCTGTGTTTCCACATGTTTTAACAGCTCTGTAAAAAGTTTTTCAGCAGGTGCTGTAAACTCTGGGCTTTTTTTTCTTGATCTCTCTGGAGCCCCCTGACCTCTTCTCTCTGCATTGGTTGCTCCTTCAGCTACTGCAGCATTGTCAAGGGATTTTCCTTCTCTATCATTCTGGGAATGATGTGCCTACACTTATTTCCTGGATCCCATGGCTTTTCTTTTTCTTGAAGTTATTTTAAATCTTAAAATGTCTTTTTTTTTTTTCTCAAATGATTACATATGTGTGATAGGATGGCTTGGCATTGGAGTATGGATTTAATTGTAAAATGGGATTTTGAAGGCACCCCCATTATCTTCTAACTTTTAATGATGCTGTTGATAAATTTGATGTCATTCTGATTACCAGTGCTCTGGATATGTCCTTGTTTTTTAATCTCAGAAAGATTTTGGGACCTTTTTATCCCTGGTTTGGAATTTCGAATTTATATGGCTTGGTATGGCTATTTCTCAGTGTGCTCCTTAAATCGCCTTCAGTTCTGGGTATATTTTTTGAAGTATGTGTTTGATAAGTTCCTCCTTTTTCCTCTCCCTTTTTTTCACTCTCTGTAGAATTCTGCTAGCATTTCCCCCCTTATTTTTTCTCTCCTGTTCATCTCTTTATATTTTCACTGTACTTTTGTTCTATTTCTTTAACTTCTTTAATCTTTATCATCCTACCTTAATAGAGTTCTTTGGTCAGATTTTTAAAATTTTTTAAGTTCCATGCTTTAATTTCTTTCTTTTAAATAATACCCTACTTCTGTTTTATGCTTGAAATATGTGTCTCTAAGGGCACTAAATTTTCCTTGTCCTCTGAATTGCCTGTTTCTCCTGAACATTTCTTTTTTTTCTGTTTATTTTGATGTCTTACATGTTCAGGCCCCTGCCCCCCACCCCCAATTATTGGGTGATCCTTGAGTGTTAATGACTGAGACACTAAACCACTGGTTAGAACGTCTGTGTGAGCAATATTTGCCTTGTTATTTGGAGGCTACACTATAGAGCTTTTTCACTGGGAACCCCCATGTGTCAATATCAATAAGTGTTTCTCCCCAAATTGTCCATTTCTCTAGAGAAAGATCTCCCATAATTTTAATTGGGAGAATTAGCTGGACTCTGCTAGCCTGCCTCTCTCCAGCAGGGGGTATGTAGACTGCTATGTGACTGTTTCAGTGCCCCTCTTTATCTTCACCCCTTGCTATGTCTGATGACCCCTAATCTGGTTCATTGTCCCTGAAATTACTGATCCTTGTTATGTGAGTGTGGGGACATGGGGAAATAATACTCCTTAAAAGGCCTTCAGATATCCCCGGTTTTCATTCTCTACTTCCTTCCGCCCAGTCTTCTGTTACTGGTGCCTCTACATCCTGAGCCTTTTAGGGTTTGCTCACATGAACAGCTCTTCAGGCATTTTGACTTGACCCTTTCCCCCTCTGCTAACTTATTTATCCTTTGGAATGTTTTCTAACCTCAGGGTTATAAATGTCTTTGGGTGTTGAGTGTGGGTCATGTTTGTTTCTTATTTACATTGTTTGGAAGTTTGTTTGTTTGTTTTGAAATACTGAGATATAGAAAGGTCTATATCATCTTAAAAGTGGAAGTCAGTAAATAATTACCTTTCAGTGAATTATAGCAACAGCATATATTGTACACTTTACTGTGTACCTCACACCATTCTAAGTGGTACACATGCATTATCTTATTTAACCTGTGCAGTATCCCTTTTGTGCCAGGCAGTGACTTTAGTACGAATGTTAGCTTTTCATCCCCACAAAAAATCCTTTAGGGCTGGTACTGTTAATATCAAGGTTTTATAGATGAGGATATGAAAGCATAGAGAAAGAGACTAAGTAAGTTGTCTGAAAATGATAGCTAGTAAATGGAGCCTGGATTCAGATGCAATGTGATTAAGCCACTACTTTTCTAGACAGTTTATGCAGGGTCTACATGTAATGAGATTGGTTAATTATTAGCAGAATAAATGTTTTAAAATACACTGTGGGTTTTAATTTTTCAATTAAGAAGATATTTTTATAGATATACTTTTTGCTTAGCTTTTGCCTACTTGCTACCCTTTGTAAAAAATTTGTCTTATTTATTACCCATTTTCAGAGTCAATTTCAATATCACAAATAAAGATAGCTTAATAAAGGGGAAGCCCACTTTAAGAGTTAGTGTGTTCCCATCCACATTTTAATGGTTATAGAAAGTGGAAGGTAATAATAAAGCAAATGCAAAAGCAAAAGTAAATTTTTCATGACATTTCCCATGAGGAATCTATGGGTGTTCAATTTTTTTTTGTTGTATTATTCTTTAAAATTCCCATTTCTAGGCATGTGACAAAGAATAAGTTTTTCTCTATGGTTGCTCTTCCACTATGGATGTTCCTAAATTAAAAAAGAAGTTTATACTTACTAATGTAACTTATCCAGATATATTAGATACTTTCAGATTTGTCTTTTTTTTTAAAGATGTATTTATACAAGAAGTGGGGTACAGGTCAGAGGTGTGGGAGGTTGAGAGAATTCACCAGAGAGAGCAGGGAGCAGAACAGGCAGACCAACCGAAGACATTGCTGAGGGAAGCAGCGGGCGAGACAGGAGAGGTCTGCTGTGCCATGTGGGTTTCTCCCTGGCTGGCTGGGAATCGCAGCCGTGCTGCAGAGGCTGCGGACAGCTTCACAGCGTGGCGCTTAACCTGCTCACCACAGGGGAGGCCCCCAGATTTGCCTTCCAAATACATAGCTCAATTAAGAACTACTATTCCTATAAAATTAAACAAGTACAGTCCTCTGTGTTTGCTATCCCTTCAGAAATTCTGATGATTTGTGGTAAGCAGGTAATAATATCTTAATCGAATATCTAAATAGGCAGATAAACATTTTATATATATATAAATGTAAGCCTATGTTTGCATATATTAATAGTTCCTTTTGTTAAAATCATGCTAACCATAAGAATATTAGGCATATTGTCATCTTCTATAATTTCATGTTGGCAAAAGCTTGCTTTGGCAAGAGCTAAATTTGTTTTCTGGGAACTCTTAATGAAAGCATTTTAGTTTCCATCTTTTGGCCAACTAAAATATTACATGGATTTTACAGGTCCTATTTGGATTTACTGCATGTCATTTGAATTTTATTAAATGTGATTTCTCTGACTTTAATAAAATGTCAATCTAGTTTTCACATGCTAAGAAGGACATTTTCTTATTGCTGTTAACAGAAACATTTAGGAATATTTAAGGTTTAAGATGCAGCTTCTGTTGTAGAGGTTCCCATTTTTCCTGGCACAAGATAGATCCAATTTTGGTTGAGTGGAGTCATGTGACTAGTTCTGACCGAAGAAATTGATCAAAGGTTGTATAGCTAAAACTTCAGGGCTAATGCATTTAATTGCCAGTGTGGTACCCTTCAAAACTTTTATTCCTACCACTTCTGCAAGTGACAATACTTTAGATGACATTCTCTGAAATTCTGGTTCCTATAGTAAAGAAAACATGGAACAGAACTCCTTAGCAACCCACAGTGGATATGTGGAATGAGTGAGAAATAAACTGATGTTTTAAACCACTGAAATTATGGTATAACATATGACTGCAATACAAATTGCATGATTCTGAGTGATAAAACCACCTGTAGGGAAAGTCTTATATGAAACCTTTCATTGCTTCTTTTTAAGACTATAAAGCTGCAAATAATCCACCATTTTGTAAGTGAAAAAGGATAATGACATTGTCATTGGAGACGGAGGTGGGGTAGGAGAATTTTAACTTTTGGTATACTCTAAGAGACTCCCAGAACAAGTAGGAAACTTCCAGTTTGCCTTGAGAATTTTCTCTTGTGGGGAAACTGCAGAAATGACACTTTAACAATGAGCAAGGGTTTTTCTGCACTGGGGGATGCCAGTTGGCTGGTTCAGAATCTCCGTATACATCCCTCTCACCCCTCCAAAAGCCCCGTAATGTCATTAAGAAGCCCAAATAAAACCATATCTGATCCACATCTTCAGTGATCTGGAAGGCACGAAATATCCCAATCTTCCGATTGCATCTTCGTATGGGAAGAAAACTAGCAATCCTAAGGGAGATAGAGTGGGTCTCGAGGAGACCCTTTGAAAAAGAGGAAACATAGAAAACCTAGATGAAACCACAAGTAACAGTTACCCTCAGAGAAAAAAAGTGAGTTGACAGTATGTGTCAATGTAGTTATCCCTACTTGGGACTTGATAACTCACAGCTTTGGCTAAAGGAAAGGACTTGAAAGTGAGCAGGATCAGAATTGCCCATTTTAAAGAAGTTTTGCTCCTTGAGGAGAATAAATATGGAAGGAGGAGTGGGGAGCATCTTAGGAATATGGCCAGCAAAGAGAAAGCAAGCAAAGGAGAAAGTTATACGTCTTGCGGGAGTTGGAAAAATTACATATTGGTTCCCCATCTCCATTAAACAAAGTGAATCTCACTGAACTGATAGCTATATACTAAGAACTTTGTGCACCAAGTAGGTAGAAATATGGAAAAAAAAATACTGTAAAAAGAAAACAAAATGAAAATCAAAACACACCAGCTGGTGCAAAGTCTCCCCTACGTCCAACTGCAATGCAGAAGAAAAACAAGAGCACCGCATTCCTAACTAAGTAAATATCCTCAGACAAGCATTAGGCAATGTAGAAAAGCCACCTTGAATCAGCTTTTCAAATGCTAAGAATGAAATGGACAAGAAATGACCAGGAGGAAATGTGGTGAGAGTTCATTGAATTCAGAGTATCAAAGGAAGAAAAAGGCTTTTTATTAGAAATGAAGGCTAAACAAAGTACCCAAGGAAAAATAGATATAATTGAAACTTTATTTTTTTTTAAGATTTATTTATTTATACAAGAACTGGGGAACAGGACAGAGGCACAGGAATGTGAGAGAATTTACCAGAGACAGAGCGGGGAGCAGAGAGGCAGATGGACCAAAGCACTGCTGAGGGGAGCAGTGGGCGAGACAGGAGAGGTCTGCCACGCCATGTGGGTATCTCCCTGGCTGGCTGGGAATTGAACCTGCACTGCAGAGGCTGCGGACAGCTTCACAGTGCTATACTCACCCGCTGTGCCACTAGGGAGGCCTAATTGAAATTTTAATAAAGGGATAGTGAAGAACAGTAGGGAAACAATTTTTTTAAAATTAGGTATGGGGAGAAAGAAAAAGGTCAGAAAGAAAGTGGTTGAAGTGGAACACAGGCAAAGAAGATATAATGGATATACAATGGAGCCCTTAAAGGAGAAAAATAAACTAAGGAATGTAATTACAAAAATAAAAGTAGAAATGAGTCAGCACATTGAGATGGCCTCTGGGTGCTAGGGAGAACGGATGATATAATGATTGGTTCCCAAAATGATCAGCCCTAAGACATATCCTGGTAAAACTAGACATTGAAGATAAAAAAAACATTTTTAGAGCTTTAGAACAAAAGATCAAATAAATTAAACAATGGTCGGATGATTAGCTGGAATCAGACTTCTCAAAAGCAACATACAAAGCAAGGCAACTCTGGAGCAACTTTTTAAAAATTATTATTAAAGAAACTCAAAGTGTAAACCAAGAGTTATATTCAGCTCCCTGCTGTCAAAATTAAGCTACTGAAAAAATTTTAAGTCTACAAGAACTCAGAGAATACTCTCAGCAGGTAGTCTTCCTGAGCAATTTGCTAGACAATGAGTTTCATCCTAACAGACTGGAGAAAAGGACTGGTGGTGTGCATTTAATATCTATTTATAGAGCTGAGAGGAAAATAAGGATGGGGCCACAGATAGAATACCAGTACTTATTAAACCTTAAATGATGTTGTATGTTTAACCATTTGTACTTTAGATTGTGTAAGTATGCTTAAAACATAAGTATGTATTCAAGTTTGTTCCCAATTTTAGATTCAATTTCTGTTTCACTTGAGGTCATAGTAAAAATTTAGTTTTCATGAAATGTAGCACACAGAAGCAGAACGAAGAAATCATGTAAATCTTGTAAACATGCTCAAATAAAAGTGTTTATTTTCAAGCTAAAAAGGTGGTATAAAAGGGGTATGGGGCTTGATTGCTTATATTGCTCAGTCTCTTTTTCTGTTTCATCTGCTACCAAATATCCTCTAGCTGGTAACGTTCTGATATTTCTTAGAATGACACAGGGAGGAGTGCTCACAAATTGTTTGGTGTGAATTGGCTTAGTGATAACATGGCAAGCCATCTAGAATCATGTATACCAGATTTTGGTGTACTCCCCATTTCATTGATTCAACATCCTACCATTTAGGTTTCATCATTCATAGTTAGATCATTACTCTTCCATGCATCATATTCTTATTTGTTCATGGTGAGTTGGCCATATGCTCTTTGGCTCATTTGGGGTGACTTAAACTAGCAAATAAGTTTAAGGTCCAATAATTGCACATACAAATAATTTCCTACATTAGGCCCTGACAGTGCGTGGTAAGTAAGATCAGCGATGTGGCAATGGTGCAGCATCAGGCAGGCCCACATTTTACCACACCAGTGGGGTGATGTCAGGTAAGCTACTCAACCTCTGAATATTATTCTCTCATCTGTAAAATGAAAAGATTAGTTTTAATGACCTCTAAGATCCTTCCTCTCTGCCCAAATCCCATATTGATATGGCATGTTTTCTATCTTTCAGGATTTCTGCAGGTGAGTGTTTAAACATAGAAGGTGTGAAGGTGGGATAGGCTGTATTCTGTTAGGGAAACCAAGAAAGCATACTCAGTGTTAAGAGCAATGCCAAGACAAGTATGGTGGACAGAGGAATGAAGCCATTTGGGGTAGTTTAAGGTTGCTGGAATTATGTCCGTCAGGAAGAGGCATCATTTAGAAAATATCTATGTAAATAAAAAAATTTAAAGAAGAAAACCCAATAAAATCTTTAAGGGCATTTAAAAAACAAAAAACAAAAAATAAGGTTAGAAAGAGAGGAAAAATTGGAGGGGCGGAGCAACATGGCGGTGAGGAGACGCTGCGAGTAAGATCTCCCATTAAAAAAAGTTAATAGGGAGGAAAAGCGGCAGGTCCCAGTGAGAACTGGGACACGGAAGATAAACGGGTGACGCCAGCGAACTGCCCGAAGAAGAAACTGGCCATAAAAGAGGACTAGAAGGGAGGGAAGCGCAGAACCCTGCTCCCCTCCCCCGCCCACAGAGGCGGCACTCTCCGACCGGCAGAGAGGAGGAAACAACAAACCAAAACGGCCCACAAGAACAAACGACGCAGCAAGCGGGACTGTGAGTGGAAAGGAACTATTGCAGCCACCACACCCCGTGAACGGGAGCTGAGGCGAACCCTGCAGGATCCGCCGCGGCGGTGAGCGAACGGCTCCGGGCGCCATTAGAGAAGAACAAAGACCCCGGGAGACGCGCACACAGCCCGGGCTGCCGGTAAGCTGGCGCGGAAACGCGGCGCGCTCGGCGCGCTTGAAAAGCAAGTGCAGACCGGGATCGCGGCTGCCCAGGTCCCCGCGCCTGCGACCTAGGCTTGCGGGGAGACGACCTAGGCTTGCGGGGAGACGCGCGGAGGTCCTCACTGAGGTGAAGGTCCCTCCCTGAGTGAGCAGGAACCAGGCGCCCAGGCACGGGAGCGGTGCAAAAGGCGCCCTTCCCGCGCCACTGAACTGGGCTACAGCCCGCGTCCTGGAACTGAGGGCTTTGAACTGAGACCCGGGGCACGAAAATTCGGGGCGTGGTTTCTCCACGACGGTGGGGCACAAGGCAGACACAGCACCCCAAAGCTGTTGAGGTGTACCCTACCATTCCTGCTCTGTTCTCTGTCCCACGGGGTGGGGGGAGGCGAAAAACAGCCCCCCAAGGACAATAGGAGAGATCTCTGGCGCCACCTAGCGACCAGGAAAAAAAAAAGTCACTAACACCCTATAAGACAGGACATTTCTTAAGACTGCTTGAAAAGGGCAGGTTTCTGGAGGACCCAGTGGCCAGCCGGGAAGTTATTCCACGCAAGGCCCCTTCCGACCAGCAGTCTGAGCCCACAGAGGGAGCAGGCACCCACGTCCGGGGCAGACCGGGGGCGCAGAAGAGTGTGCCTGAAACCGGAGGCGCAGGGACTGCATCCCGCTTCGCCATTTGAGAACAGGGACATTTCTTCAGTAAAAACTGCCTAAATCCAGCAGAAAGCTCCCCCAGAAGACAGAGATGGCTCCTGGAAGAGCCAGAGGGGAGCGGAGAAGTTCACCCAAGATGTCAGTCAGTCCGAGCAACACAGTGTCCCAACGCATACGACAAATTAGAAAACAGACAGTAGGGAGTAGAAGAACCACACGCAACCTAAAAACTCCTCAGGAAAGAAGCACACCACAAAAAGAAAACCACTCCCCAGATTGCAACGACAGCAACTTGGAAGAACTTCTGAGCCTTCCAGAAAGAGAATTTAAAATTGCCATGATTAAAAAAGTGATAGATCAGAAGAAGGAAATTGAGTCCCTAAAGAGGGAAGTAAGAGAAATGCAGGAGATCAAAGAATTAATGGAGGAACTAAAGAACTCTGGGAAAAGCAATGAAAGCAGAATAGATGAAATGGAAGAACGAATAAGTAATCTTGAAGACACAGAAATAAAAAGAACCAAAACAGAAAAGGAAAGAGAAGTACGAAGGAAAAAGAATGAAGAAAGACTTCGGGAACTATCTGACTCCATGAGGAAAGGAAATATAAGAGTTATAGGAATTCCAGAAGGAGAGGAGAAAGATGTAGGAACAGAGAAAATATTCATGGATATAATTGAAGAGAACTTCCCAAATGAGAAGAAGGAGCTGAAAATTGATATACAAGAAGCAAGAAGAACACCAAACTTCCACGATGAAAGGAAAAACACAGCAAGACACATAATAGTAAAGCTCCCAAGAATCCAGGACAAGGAAAAAATAATGAAGCTGACAAGAGGGAAGAAACAGATAACATTCAAAGGAAAACCAATCAGGCTGACATCAGACTTCTCTGAAGAAACACTACGGGCAAGGAGAGAGTGGAGGGAAATAGTCAACAGACTCCAAGAAAACAGATGCCAACCAAGAATACTCTATCCCGCAAAGCTCTCTTTCCTCCATGAAGAAAGAATATGGACCTTCCCAGACAAAGAGAAACTCCGGAATTTCATTGCGACTAAACCCCCACTCCAAAAAATACTACAAGGAATCCTAAAGCCAGAACCTCAGAGGGACGAATAACAACGAAAGAAGACCAAAAAAAAAAAAGTTATTAAAAGAATAAATAAATAAAATCAAAGGAAAGACAAACATAATGGCAAATACAGATGCTAACATATCAATATTAACTCTAAATGTAAATGGACTAAACTCTTCAATAAAAAGACACAGAGTTGCAGCCTGGATTAAGAAACAAAACCCAACCTTTTGCTGTCTCCAGGAAACACATTTAGCTACAAAAGATAAAAATAGGCTCAAAGTCAAAGGATGGAAAACAATCCTGCAAGCAAATGGGCCAAAAAAGAAAGCAGGAACAGCTATACTTATATCAGATAAAACAGACTTCAAACTCAAAAAAATAAAAAGAGACCCCAATGGTCACTACATTATGATTAAGGGACAATACTTCAAGAAGAAATAACACTCATTAACATATACTCACCAAACGAAAGAGCACCAAAATATATCAGACAACTGTTGTCCTCTCTGAAAACAGACATCAGAGAAAACACATATGTAGTCGGAGACTTCAACACACCACTATCAACAATGGATAGATCAACAAGACAAAAAATAAGTAAAGAAACTAAAGCTCTAAATAAGGACCTAGAGCATTTGGGCTTAACAGACATCTATAGAACACTAAACCCAAAAAAAACGGAGTACACATTTTTCTCAAGCGCACACGGATCATTCTCCAGGATCGATCACATACTGGGGCACAAGACAAACATCAACAGATACACCAAGATTGAAATCATACCAACCATCTTTTCTGACCACGAAGGCATCAAACTAGAAATAAATCATAAAAAGAAGGCAAGGAACTATCCTACCTCATGGAGATTAAAAGCCACACTACTGGAAGACCACTGGACTAACGAGGAGATCAAAGAAGAAATTAAAAAATTCTTTGAATTGAATGACAAGGAGGACACCAATATCCTAAATGTATGGGATGCAGCAAAAGCAGTAATAAGAGGAAAATATATAGCAATAGAAGCTCACATCAAAAAACAAGAAAGAACTCAAAGAAACAACCTAATCTCGAAGCTCAAAGATCTAGAAAAAGAACAACAAAAAAACCCCAGAACCAGTAGAAGAAAAGAAATAATAAAAACCAAAGCAGAAATAAATGAAATTGAAACTAAAAGAACAATCCAAAAGATCAATGAAACCAAGAGCTGGTTCTTTGAAAAAATAAATAAAATAGACAAACCCCTAGCCAGGCTCACAAAGGAAAAAAGGGAGAAAGCACAAATACACAGAATCATAAATGAAAGAGGAGAAATCACAACGGACACAGCAGAAATCAAAAGAATAATCAGTAACTACTATGAACAGTTATATGGAAACAAGTTCAACAATCTAGAGGAGATGGACAAATTCCTACAACTCTACAATCACCCAAAGCTAGATAAAGAAGAAATAGAACACCTAAACAGACCAATTACAAGCAGCGAAATTGAAATGGTAATTAAAAACCTCCCCAAAAACAAAAGCCCAGGACCTGATGGATTTACAAATGAATTCTACCAAACATTCAGAGACGAATTAGTGCCTATCCTTCACAAACTCTTCCAAAAAATTGAGAAGGAAGGGACAATACCAAACACGTTCTATGAAGCCAATATTACACTAATACCAAAACCGAATAAGGACAACACAAAAAAGGAAAACTATAGGCCAATCTCCCTAATGAACACTGATGCAAAAATCCTCAATAAAATTTTAGCTATCAGAATCCAACAATGTATCCATAAGATAATTCACCACGACCAAGTTGGATTCATTCCAGGGGCACAAGGATGGTTTAACATCCGAAAATCAATCAACGTTATCCAACACATCAACAAAAAGAAATATAAAAACCATATGATAATATCAATAGATGCTGAGAAAGCTTTCGACAAAGTGCAACACCCATTCATGATAAAAGCCCTTGAAATTCTGGGATACAAGGAACATACCTCAACATCATAAAGGCCATCTATGACAAGCCAACAGCCAGTATCATTCTCAATGGTGAAAAGCTGAAAGCAATTCCATTAAGATCTGGAACAAGACAAGGATGTCCACTCTCACCACTGCTTTTCAATATAATACTGGAAGTCCTAGCCAGAGCAATAAGACAAGAGAAAGACATCCAAGGAATCCAAATAGGAAAAGAAGAAGTCAAACTATCACTATTTGCAGATGATATGATAATATACATAGAGAACCCCAAAATCTCCACAGAAAAACTAATTCAACTCATCAATCAATTCAGTAAAGTGGCAGGATACAAAATCAACACGCAAAAGTCAGTAGCCTTCCTATACACAAACAATAAATCTGAAGAAGAAGAAATCAAAAAAACCACCCCTTTTATTATCGAAACAAAAAAAATCAAATATTTGGGAATAAATCTAACAAAAGAGGTAAAGGACCTATACAAAGAAAACTATAAAACACTGTTAAAAGAAATAGAAGAAGACACAAAGAAATGGAAAGACATCCCCTGCTCATGGATTGGAAGAATAAACATTATTAAAATGGCCATCCTACCAAAAGCAATATACAGATTCAATGCTATTCCAATCAAAATCTCAATGGCATTCTTCAAAGAAATAGAACAATTATTGATGAAATTCATATGGAATCACCAAAAACCCCGAATAGCCAAAGCTCTACTGAAAAAAAAAGAAGGAAATGGAGGCATCACACTCCCAGACTTCAAACTATACTACAAAGCCATAATCATCAAAACTGCATGGTATTGGAACAAGAACAGACATACAGACCAATGGAATCGAATAGAAAATCCAGAAATAAACCCACAGATTTATGGTCAACTAATCTTTGACAAAGGAGCAAAGACTATGCATTGGAGCAAAGAAAGTTTGTTCAATAAATGGTGCTGGGAAAACTGGGTCGCTACATGCAAAAGAATGAAGCTTGACCACTACCTCACACCATACACAAAAATCAACTCAAAATGGATTAAAGAACTAGACATAAGACCTGAAACCATAAAATACATAGAAGGAAATATAGGCGAAACACTACGGGATTTGCACATCAAAGACATCTTTACAGACACATCACCCAAAGCAGTGATAGTGAAGAGAAAGATAAACAGCTGGGACTACATCAAATTAAAGAGCTTCTGCACAGCAAAAGAGACAATAACAAAAACAAAGAGAAACCCCACCAACTGGGAGAACATTTTTGCACCCAACACTAATGATAAAGGACTGATCACAAAAATCTGCAAAGAGCTGATGAGACTCAGCAACAACAAAGAAAATAATCCAGTCAAAAAATGGGCAGAAGAGCTAAAAAGAAACTTCTCTGAAGAGGAAATGCAAATGGCCAACAGACATATGAAAAAATGTTCAACATCACTTGTAATCAGGGAAATGCAAATCAAAACTACCATGAGATACCATCTCACACCAGTGAGAATGGCACATATTAAAAAAACTAGCAACAACAAATGTTGGCGAGGATGTGGAGAAAAAGGAACTCTTCTGCACTGTTGGTGGGAGTGCAAACTGGTCCAACCATTATGGAGAGCTGTGTGGAGATTTCTGGACCTACTAAACATAGAGCTTCCATATGATCCAGCAATTCCACTCCTAGGTATTTACCCAAAGGACACAGAAACATCAATTCCAAAGAGCACCTGCACTCCTATGTTTATAGCAGCACTGTTTACAATAGCTAAGCTTTGGAAACAACCCAAATGCCCAAAAATAGATGACTGGATCAAGAAGATGTGGTACATATATACCATGGAATATTACTCAGCATTCAAAAAAGATAAACACATGCAATTTGCAGCAACATGGATGGCACTGGAAGGGATCATGCTCAGCGAAATAAGCCAAAAAGAAAAAGAAAAATACCGGATGGTCTCACTCATAGCAGGAATCTAGAAAACTTAAATAAGGGACCAGGAAAATGAATATAAGAAAGTGAAAATCAAAATCAACAAAAAAACTATGAACCAGAGACACTTTTTGGGGGGTGGGGGGCGGGAGGGGAAGGATTGGGGTCAGAATGGGGCGTTTGCAATTGTATGGGGAAATATAAAAATAAAATTTAATAAAAAAAAAAAAAAAAAAAAAAAAAAAAAGAAAGAGGGGAAAAATTTCGTTTTCTTGGTTGCCATGTTCATGCCATTAAATTAGGCAGTTCACTATGAATTAAAATCAACATTTTTAAAAGATAGAATTATTCTTGAAAAACTACTTGGCGGTAGCTCTATGAAAGTTTATAGCTGTAGGCACAAATTATTGCAAAATGATATTTGATTCACATCTAAGTGCTAATAGAAACCAAACTGGCACCATTAGCAGCATGTAGTCTAGAAAATAGAAAAAGGCAAGGGTGTTGATCAAGTACTTTCTCACAATAGAATTAGTGTAGAGTAACGGTGGATTTGTAGTGGAAAATTAGATTATGATTTAGGAGGAACAAAGTGCTGCTGTATTTGCTTACACCAAATTGAAATCAGATCCCTGGGAATATTACTTTGGACTATTAGAAACTATTTTATATCTTGCATGGAAAGTATAATTTAAAGTATACCAACAAATATCAAAATATTTTTGGTAGGGCTCTGGAAGCTGGAATGTTTTTCTTGCTGTAATGGTGCAAGTTTTAGATAACTTGTAAGTTCCCTAATTTTTTGATTGCCAAAATACGGAAGCATGTCTTCTGTTGTAAATGAAGGAATGCCTTAACTTAAGGAATGCTGTGCTGAATGTTAATAGTATGAATCTGTCCTTTGTGTATACATATTTGGGTTCATAGCATGGTTTACTTTAAACTGTCAGATAGTTAATGATTTATAGACAGACATGATGGGAACTTACTTTTCAAAACAAGTTTTCGAAAAACTTCTATGTGATCCTTTGGATAAGCTATATTGTTGCCTAAATTTATCTTTCTCTTCACATTCAAGTTGACTGTTCTTTTAAAGCTGTGATTTATAATAATTGTGAATTTTCCAATAATCTAACTGCAGTAAAATTCTTTTTTATTTTTGGTCTGTTAAGTTATTTATTTCATTTTTTTTATGTGATTTTTTTTCATTGAGGTAACATTGGTTTACAACACTGTATGTGATTTAAGGGTATAGATTTAAAGGTATAAAGTCACAGCTCTTCAGATGTGCCTCACCCACCATCAGGCACCCGTGCTCCGCCATCGTCCATTGGGCTATTTAACCCCTTTCCTCTCCACCTGCCCCCTTCCTCTCTGGTAGCCTCAGTTTTGTAGTCATATTTATAGGATTTGTTTTGGTTTAGTTTTATCTATTCCTTTGTTTCATTTCCTTGTATTGCAAATGTAAGTGAAATCCTCTGTATTTTTCTTCTTCTTCTGACTTACTTCACTTAGCACAATTCCCTCTCGTTCTTTCTGTGTTGTCAGTAACATTTTTTACTCTTCTTTGACCATCTTCATTTGGAATTGACATAGATATTTCACATCCTTATTTTCTATACATAAAGTTTACATCCACCAAATCTACATACACGAAACTCTATATAGTAAATGGTGATGTGTGTAAGTCACTTTACAAGGACAGAAAACTGCCCAACATTTAAGAGCAATTCATTAATAAACACCTGTTTTCATAATGATGAACAACAAATTCTTTATATAGTGTATGATGTATCCAAAATGAGTGCATTTGGAAAACAAGTCTTTAAACTGTTTATTGCTATTTAGAAACATGATTTTTCTTTTTTTTTTTAAGATTTATTTATTTATGCATACAAGAACTGGGGTACAGGCCAGAGTTGTAGGGGGTGAAAGGATTCACCAGAGACAGAGTGGGGAACAGAACAGGCAGACTGATGAAATACACTGCTGAGAGGAGCAGCGGGCAAGACAGGAGAGGTCTTCTGTGCCATGTGGGTTGCTCCCTGGCTGGCTGGGGATCGAACTTGTGCTGCAGAGGCCACGGACAGCTTCATAGGTTGCGTCTTAACCCCTTGCGCCACCAACAAGGCCTAGAAACATGCTTTTTCTAAAACGTATGCATTAACATTGATAATGCATGTCTACAAAAAGTCAAATAAGCAAGCATTAAGAAAATCTTGTTGAATCTGAAATTTAAAATATTTTCATGATTCTTACTTTACAACCCCAATTTTGTTCTAATGAGATATAATTTATGTACAGTCAAATTCACTCTTGGCATGTAGTTCTGTGAGTTTTGACAAATGAATACAGTTTGTGGGCAACATTTTGAAAATTGATCTTAACTGGCCTTTTAGTCCAAGTACTTTATTATTTCAGGGTCAGCAGGGATTATCATTTTGAATTTTAAAGGTTGTGCCATGACTATTCTGAACCTAGTAGTTTAGTAATTTCCTGTGTGTGCTTATTAGTGTGTGCTTATTCCTGTGTGTGCTTATTACTACCATTAGTGAATAACATATTAAGGAATTTAACTTTTTTCTCTTTACTTTTGGTGCCTTAGTATATGTAGCCTTTGTCATTTTTGACCTTGATCCTTGCATCAATCTGTGCTTTGGTTTTGCTGTCTTCCATCTCAGTTCCTTTCTATTGGTAATTCATCTTCCCCATTGCTGCTGCTGGCCTTTCTGAAGTACAGAACAGATTAGCTTAATCTTCTGCTGAAAATATTTATTGTCTCTGCACTGTCTATAGAACAAAACACGGATATTTTCAGGAGTGGGCCCTGCCTTGCGTCTTTCCTCTGCACCTGCCCAGCTGCACTCATCATAGATCCCCAGATGGGCGGTGTTCTCTACTCTTAGTGCTTTTGTGTGCCTTTCCTTCTGACGAGCAGGCTTAACTTCCCCAAACCTTCAGATGTGGTGAGAGGCTCCTATACTCTTCCAGTCCCTCTCTGCCTCAGACCTCGCTGATAGTACAAGCGCCTCGGCCTTCTCCACTTCTCTGAGTGTGGCTTCTGGACCCTGCCCTGCCTGTCTTCAGGAGATGTGCCTGCTCGGGTCTCGTCAGTACTTTGCACAATGTTGAATCCAAGTAGGCATTCCGAATATTTGTTCAATTAATAGACTGTGTAATTGTATGTAGAGCATTATATCTGCATAAACCTGGGAAATAGATACGAGAGAAAATTGTGTAATTGCAGGAGTGGGCACCAGAACTCTTTATATGGAAGGAACTGTGTTGGGAACATTGCCTTGATATCAGACTTAAAGAGGGATATGGATAGGGTACCCACAAAGGATGTCAGAGGTGGAGGAAGCTTTTTGACTGGAAACAAGGGGATGGATTTGTTAGTTTTGTTTCTAATAGAAAAGGAGAGGATGAGAAAAAGAGAAAGGCCAGACAGTGAGCTTATAACGACCCCTGCCTCAAGGGTAGATAGTGTAGAGAGATGAAGAATGTTCCTCATCCACTTTGCTTTTTGTGGGTGCCTCATGGGCCACTCTGCCTTCCCTACATCTTCACTGAAGTCTCCTATGGTAAGTAATGCTTTTGGGCTTTGGTTTTATGTTTTATAGAGCTCAAAGTAGAAGGCCCTGTACATGTGTTGTGGCTGGACTGGTGCAGAGCTTCGGAGGGTTCTGGAATGTCAGCTTTCCCAGAGATTGGAGCCTTGAATAGGCCATGGCTCTTCAGGATTCGGGTCCACTTAGTGTAGATTATGAGGAGCCGACAAGTCTCAGGTAATCCCTGGGATACGTATACAACCAGAAAAGACTGCAGAGTGGCCATTGTGAGGATGGTGGGGATCAGCCCCCGCCCCTCACTCTGAGACTTTCTTAGTTATAGTTCATAATAAAAGTTTCAAGAAGAGGAAAATGCCTGCCATATTGGGTCATGATCTTATACCAGAACTTGGAAATTTGAGGTTAATGTTGAGATTTCTTTAATATGAGGGTGCTGGAAAGGAGAAGGTGAAACTAATTGCTGAAGAATTAGGGAATTTGGGCCAGGACTGAAACTCCTTTCGTTACCAAAAACAGGAACTTTTTTATTGACTTGTTAGGCTTTGTTTCCCTCTTTTTTTAAAAAAAAATTGATGAACAAATGGTTCAAAGAGAAAATATCTCTTAAATACCTGAAAATTATACAAGGTTTTAAGTAGACAGTGTTAAAGTTTTACAAACTGATGGTGTTCTGTAGGTCATAATTTTATAATAAATTGTGGCTTAATTATTTCGGCTGTAACAAGCTGTGTCTCTACTTCCTATTGCATTCACATCTAAATCTCACAATGTTGCTTTTTATAATTGTTCTCCTTTTTTTCGGAAATGAAAAAAAAACAGAACACCATTGACAGGGTTACAGTATACTCCTGCAGTGCCTTCTCTGTACAGCAGCTAATTAAGTGTTCCTTGAGAGTGGCAAGTAGGATTCAGTGCTGCATCATTATGCTGTCTGAATTTTCTCTCTATGCCTGATCCCATGCATATGGGTGTAGTTATAATCACAAAAGACCCAGTGGGAAATATAAACAAACAAGTACATGAAACTTTTGTATTTGCTTGATTGGTGCATTTTCCCTAATGAGTAAGGGTATCACGTTAAAATTGAGTTTCTTGGTAAACATAAAATTTGAAAAAAAGGAAGTTGGTTGTGTACTCTAGAGCACAATTATGCCAAGGAAAAGGGTGGCTCCTTCCCAGGGGACTTGGTGTTTGAATCAACTGGTTAGGCTGTCCCTGGGAAAGTACTAGGGACTCGATGCCTGACTTGGCATTCTTCCTGTTAGTTTTCACTTTGGTCCAGACTGTCTACTGTTGTCCAATCATCAAATACTTCAGTTCTTACTAGGATAGTTCATATTCCTCTATCCTGCTTACAGTGATTTTTTTCTCTTAAGGTGACTTTTTGTAGATACCTTTTCATCTTCTGTTGTATATTTTAGCCAAGGGGATTTCTGAGGCATTTTACTTTTGCTTCTCTGGTATTTCCTTCAGGCCAGCTGTGCCCCTTAGTAGGACTAATCACCTTTTTCTGTTCTCGATGCCTTAACATGTGCAGTCCTTCTGTCTGTCCTTCAGTCCTCTCTGGCCCCTTATGTCCTGGATCCCATTATTTTATCACTTCCTGAAGGACCTGCTCCCAAAGGAACGACCCCTCCATCTGCACCTTTTCCATCCTTTCCCATAGCCCCGATATTCATGGCTGCCTCTTTCCATCTGCCTTCCGGATCAGAAAGAAGTTTCAGATGATTCTTTACAGTTGTCCCTCTGTTCCTCCACTTGATATCCCTATTCTTCTGTTGACTTCAAGCGAAAGTAACCAGTTACTTCAGCAACAAAATGGATTTACTCAGAAACAACAAAAATGGAGTTTGAAAAGTGCAGTCTCATGTGGGACACACACACACACACACTCCTTTCTCGACCAGACTTCCTGGCAACTAGTATAGACTTTACAGGGACTGTTGTAACCTCAGAGCTTATTGAAGGAAACTGGGAGTTTGATGTGTGGTGGCTTATAGCAGTCACTCAGTGGCTGAGTAAAGCTGAAACTCCTTCCTTTTGCTTGGGGTGGGCAACAACATCACCTCCTGTTGGAGAGGCGCGGCATTTGGGTCCTGTAATTTGCTGATTGTGCTTGAGACCTCATTTAAATAGTGTTTCTGCATATTAATTTTCACAACTTGAAAAGAATTCTCTACATCGTTGCTTTTAAGGATGTTGTTTGTTTTTTCACCACACCCTGGCCACCCTGTATAGACTTGAGGCTTGCCCTGTGTTTCTTCACGCTGTAGAGGTTACCATGATACTCAGTAACTGCCGAATGAAGAGATGGATAGGACAAGGTATTTGAGGCCATGGAGGAAGTACTTCCATGACTTTTTAGGGAGTGCAGTCGTTCCAGCACCCTTATATGTGCACCAGCACAGACCCACTCAAAACCCATTGTTAGGGGGTTTTATGGAAGTTCATTAAATAGGCATAATTGAGTAAATCGCTGTCTATTGGTGATTGGCTCAGCCTTCAGCCCTTCTCCCCTCTAGGGAGCAGCGAGGACGGGCCTGAAAGTCCTTGGTCTTTCTGAAGCCATGGAGGGGCCACCAGTCGTTCATGAGCGTGGAAGAGACACTCTTACCACTGCTGAGGTTCCTCAGCTTTTAGGAACTGTGTTCCAGATCTGAGGACAAAGACTAAATACTTATTTCCCTTTGTACCACAGTTTGACTTCATTCATAGTCAGTTTTTTTATCATCTTTTCTTGAATTTGATACATTGCTAGTTTTTCAATCACTTCTCTGGTGCTTTTTCTGCTTCTGTCCTAACTCCGGGTCATCATCAAGACTTGCCCTTCTTTTTGTTGGTCTCCCAAAGGGCTTTCTTAAAGCTTTAGCCATTACTCCTCTCTGAATAACTTTGGGCATTATAGAAGAGGAAAAATGTCTTTTGCTTCTGTCCTTCTAAGCTGTTAATTGGGACTATGTAAAGAAAGAGATTAACCAGAGAAAGGCATACAGATTTATCTAATATAAGTTTTATGTGACTTGGAAGCTTTTATAAGGAAATGGAAAACTAACCCCAAACATGGTTAAACCTGAGCGTATTTCTGTGAGGTTTGATTAAGAGTGGAAAGTCATGTTTAGGAAAGAAGGGGGCTGCTTAACAAGGCCTGAATGGATTCCTGGGTGTGTTCCTTGTCTTCAGAGATAAGGGTGCTCCTCTCCTGAGGATGGGAAGGGCACCGCTCAGCAGAGGGTTTTATGACTTGCTTTTACGGGATTGTCAGGAGCGCCTTTCTGCACATGCCATCTGCAGACTTCTTCAGCTTCAAATGCTCACTCTGCCAAGTGCCCTATTTGTGCTGGCACGTCCTAGCCCCCTCTGGGAGCTGTCTCTGTGGAACTGTGTTTCCACTGCTAGTGCTGCCTCCCTGGTGGCCCTTTCAGGATGTCCTGCCATCACTTCAGCATCAGTGTTGAAACGCCAAACTTCCCCTTTCAACTTTCCCTTTCGGCTTCCTCTTTCACCAAAATTCTGTCAGCAATCCTACCAGACTTTCATTTCTTATACTTTATAAATGGCACAAATGAGGGGAAAATGGAACAGAAGTAAAATTTATTTATATTTGAAAGTATCCCGTCCTGTTTGCTTTTGTGGTATCAGCACCCAAGCTGGATGATCAGCAGATGTTTCTCCAACTAAATACTGTGTCACTCTTAGGCTCATTCCGTCCTTTCCAGTCTCAATTCTACTCACGCCAGACCCTCCTTACCACACATCTAGTGTTTTAAAGGTACCTTGCCATCTTTCAGTGTTGGTCGTCCCTTGAGTCTGTGCACATGGCGTGCTGCCACCAGGGTCATTTTCCTAAAACCTTACTTTCATCCTGGCAAGAGCTATTAGTACTTATATTCAATTAAAACTAATTAGTCTGGCATTCCAGGTTTTAAACAGCTAGTTTCATGTATGTAATTGATCTTGTATTTTTATTATTTTTTTCCCACCTAAAGCCATTATAGCTAATTAGAACAGTCTTATTCTCTACTAGGGAAATACTTATTCCCACTTACACTTTTGCTCCAGCTATTCTTCCAGTCTAGAGTTCCCCAGCCATTCTCTCATTTTTGCCAGTTCAAATCCTGTACTTAAAGACCTAACAGCTAGCCTAGTGTTAGTAGGCATTCAGTGAATGTTAAATGAGTGAATGGGGACCTATATTTTCAACAAGGGTTTCATGTGATCACAATGTCCACAGACTCCATAGTCCTTTCTGTTAAGTTACATTTCTCACAGCTTATTATAGGTTTAATAAATGATTAGCTCATTTATTAAATTGAATAAAATTGGGTATAAGAATGCCATAGTCATGTACTAAGAAATTTGAAGTGGCTTCAAAGCATTATTCTCTTTATTTCTACTTTAATTATAAAAGTGCTTTTAAAGTGCTTTTCTTTGCTTTAGCACTTAGTGAATCTTTGGATCTAATTGAATGATTTCAGCACATGCTCTGTGCAATTAAATTTGTGCAGCTTAGAAGAAACTATGGCAACAGAATGAAAAATGTGTTTTTACTCTTTGTTTTCCTCCATAAGGGTAGGGATTTCCAAATTAACTAGCTCACAACTTAAGATCGTAGATAATATGTATTACAAATTATGTTTGGTAATTGAATTGCCAAGAAAAAGTTGGGTTAAAAAGTTGTTTATCAATCAGAGGCTTATAAAATCCCAGAAGCCTCTGTCAATAGAAAAATATAGCAATAATTTTCTTTGAGTGGTGAGAGTATGGGAGATTTTCAAGGTGTGCTTTAAGCCTATTTATATTATCTATTTATTTTAAAACCATGAACCTGGATTATTTTGTAGCAATGAAAAATTAAGTTATTTTAAATTGAGGAGAAAAGATAGTGATCTTAGTCTAAATTTATTATTTAAAAAATTATATCAGGGCCTCCCTGGTGGCACAGGCGGTTGAGCACCACACTGTGAAGCTGTCCGCAGCCTCTGCAGCGCAGGTTCAATCCCGGCCGGCCAGAGAGAAATCCACATGGCGTGACAGACCTCTCCTGTCTTGCCCGTTGCTCCCCTCAGCAGTGTATTTCATCAGTCTGCCTGTTCTGTTCCCTGCTCTGTCTCTGGTGAATCCTCTCCCGCTCCCGCACATCTAGCCTGTACCCTGGTTCTTGTATAAATAAATAAATCTTTAAAAATAAATAAATAAATAAATAAATAAATAAATAAATAAATAAATAAATGTATCAGTCATACTTTATACACTCCCCATAACCATATTAATATTAGAGGAGGAACTCAGGGAATCCAATTTAAGTGTAAAGAACCAAGTATTTTATATCATTGTGTCACGTAAGAGTTTTCTCCTAAGAACAGTTAATAATTCAAACTCTTTTCTTTTTAAAAGATTTATTTATTTATTTGTACAAGCACTGGGTACAGTCAGAAGTGCTGACGAAATACACTGATGAAATACACTGCTGAGGGGGAGTAGCGGGCACGGCAGGGGAGGTCTGTTGCGCCATGTGGGACCCTCGCCAGTGGCTGGGGATGGCACCAGCGCTGCAGAGGCTGCAGGCAGCTTTGCAGCCCAGCACTCAACCGCTACGCCACCAGGGGAGGCCCCCAAACTCTTTTCTAAAGGGAATCACTTGAATATTGAAATTCATTTGAGCTTTGACAAACTTTTTTTTTTTTAATACATTGATTTGTTAAGGGGTTAGCTAAATTCAGTCTTAAAAGCAATTTCCTAGGCAGAGGGTATGCCTTTTAGGGTAATGACACTAGTCAAGAAGTGAAGGATTTTTGATGGCATAAATCAGAAAATGAGGGATTTTCAATGGGGATAATGCCTAATATCTTAATAAAAAGAAAACTGGTAAAAATTTTTGTGAAAGCATTAAAACTGCTCTTTCCTAATGATTAAACTTAGTCATGAATTCATGTGAAAAAATAAAAACTGTCAGTTTTGATGAGATACTAAGCTGATTAAGAACAGATAGCTGAAAGCAGACATTGAAAAGTTTAAAAATATTTACTGTTTTACCAATATTTCTTTCATCAATATTTAACAACTTATATGATGTAGCATCAAAATAGATGCCAGATATAAACAACTGATAAGTCGTACTGCCATGTTCCACTGAAATAGCTCGCATCTAAAATTTTTAAATATGTTGATATTCTTGGTTATATGTCCTGTGGGGAGTTTATGGCATTGTTTCTGTGGGAAGGTGTTAATCCTTGCAGTCAGGAGTTGGGAGTTGAGGGTGAGGTTTGGCGCCATTATGCTGTTAGACCCAGAAATGCCCAGTCTTTGCCCAGCCAGTCTATTCTTTCCCCTCATGAGTCATGAGGGAACTGTCTGCAAGGAACAGTCGCCAGTGGATTCAGAAGCTACTTTAATAAAGCTGCTCTGACTTCAGGCTACCTGTTGTAGAGAGCTTCTTTGGCACATGGAATTCGGGTTTAAGACTTAAGGGCTCCACCTTCCCTTCCAACCCATTCATTTTAATCCTGGGACTTGCATGTGCTCAGATGTATGACTTAGAAGGTTGAAGGGGGGAACAAACTAGTTGTTGAACACCAGGTCCCAAGAGAACCTCTGAATCCATTTAGTTAAACTACTCGACATAATAAAGGGAAAAGTATAGAAGGCTCCTTCGGCCCCAGGCTGTCAGGCCAGGCCAGAGCTTGAGGTTAAAAAAAAAAAATAGAGACCCTGTGTAAAGACTGTTGGTTTTAGTGCATGGAATCCCACCTACCCAGTCAGAATTTTGAACTCTTGGATAATTAGCTTAGTAGCCTTTTTCGCCTTTGGGGAGAACTCAAAAGGTGGTGGGGTAGAGAGGTATGTCTTGGCACGGGAAAAGGAGCTCTTGCAACTACAAGGAAGTCCTACCTACTTTCATGTATGAAGAAGGACAGTGGCCACTTCTCTCAGTAGGCCTATTTCTGGCACAGTCTCGTCCTGCATGCAGGTAGCTCCACACCATCTGAAACACCTAACATTTTGGACTTCCACCGAGGCATCTAAATGACCCAGAAACACAGAAGATATCTGTAATTGGCTCTTTATTTCTCTTCAGTGAAACAAAATGTGTAAATATTTTAAGACTGGTTCTATTAAATGTTAGTATTGTTGCTGGGAAATTGGAGCCCCTGCTCTTAGGTCAATAATTTAATTAAGAAAACTGTAGTTTGGGCCTCCCCTAGTGGCTCAGGGGTTGAGCTCTGGGCTGCGAAGCTGCCCGCAGCCTCTTCAGTGCCGGTTCGATCCCCGGCTGCCGGCGAGGGTCCCACATGGCGCGAATACCTCTCCTGTTTGGCCAGCTGCTCCCCTCAGCAGTGTATTTCGTCAGTCTGCCTGTTCTGTTCCCCACTCTGGCTCTGGTGAATTCTCTCACCCTCCCGCGTTTCTGACTGTACCCAGTGCTTATATAAATAAATCTTTAAAAGAAAAAAGAAAACTAGTTTATTTTCAGCCTTTTGTGCTCAAAGGATTCTGATTACAATGTCAAGTAATAGCACAGAAATGAGCACCATTTGGCTACTGGACTCACCTGCTTCAATACGTGTTTGTCATTGTTTGGAATTCTGTATGGTATTATATTTGCCACTTGCATTTATGTGTTTTGTCATTAACATAATGAAAAAAAATCTTTATAATGAACAAATTGCCCCCGTGCCTATGTGTGATAGAGGCTCCTGTTGATTTCCTTCCTTATGTGTGACCCCCTGCTCCACCTCACAGAAGTGTTGTAAAAGGAGGAACGCTGCATATGTTCACGAGAAGATCCCTAGAGGGGCCTATGCCGTAGCACCTTTTTAGTTTTATTTTTCTCTTTAAAGTTAACTTGTTAGGACAGTAGTTGAAGTTAAAGTAGAAACTATTGTCATAAAGTTGATTATGGAAGATTTTTGCTTCTTATAATAACAATAAAAATAATTCTCCCTTCCTGGACAATTCCCTTGCAGGAAAAACTGTAAAGCCTGAATTTAATACGAACAGCAACTCTTAAAGGTGCTTTGGAAAGTGAATGAAACAAACAGACTTGAGTGGGGCATACACAGTGTGAGGGAGGGAGCTGCAACCTCAGTGATTTCAGCTTCAGGCTAAGTACAGTCCATACTCTGGAGTCTCTGATGAAAAACAATAGTTTCTCTGACCCAGAAACTAGAAAACTGAAACCAGAGAACCCTGACCACTGGAGACTGGCGGAACCCAAGAAGAGCTAGAGGGGGGAGTTTTTAACTTCTGTGTACATACCTTGAGCTGACCTCTGAACCATGCTTGAGAGTATCAAACTCACCCAGTTAACAAAACCCTGTATGAAATACAACCACATTAGATGAGGTGAAGTTGAATGTAAAAATATGGGCATACTGTGTGATTCCATTTATATGAATTCTAGAAAAATTAAAGCTATGTGGCTGGAGTTAGATCATTGGTTCCTGAACCACTCACCAGGGAAGTGATTGACTTCAAAAGACATCCTGACACTTCTTAGGATATGGCACTATTTTATGATCTTGGTTATGGTGGTGGCTTCTGGACTGTACACAATTAACAAAATTCATCAAATGGTTGATTTTAGTGAGTGAATTTTACCATATGTAAATTATATCTCAGTAAAATCCAAAAATTTTGTAACTATAGATTTTTGGTGCTTCAGTGCCTTTACTTAATTTTCACTTTGAATGAAAAGTTGGCCCATGAACTGTTCATTCTGTTTCTTAGCACTTCAAAATGCAAAATCATGAGAAAAAAAATCTTTGTTTCATACGTGGATAATACTATTTTAACACCAGTGAAATTTCAATTATTTTAGATAAGTTATGATTTTCCTTACCTTCAGACTAGAAAACATGGGCATGTTATGTTACTAGCTGTATGGTTGCTTAGAGGACTGTTGTCCAGATAAGACCCCTTATCCACCCTACTGTGATCACGCCCTCTTGTCCTCCAAGTGAGACCTTAGTCTCAGAAAGGACAGGGTAAAGTGAAATAGCACATTTCATCAAGATTGATCATTGGGGGCCTCCCCGGTGGTGCAGCGGTTGAGCGCTCGGTTGCGAAGCTGCCCGCAGCCTTTGCAGCGCCGGTTCATCCCCGGCCGCCGGGTGAGGGTCCCACATGGCGGGCAGACCTCTCCTGCCGCCCGCTGCTCCCCTCAGCAGTGTACTTCAGTCCTTCTGCCTGCTCTGCTCCCCGCTCTGGCTCTGGTGAATTCTCTTACCCTTCCCGTGCTTCTGACTGTACCCAGTGCTTGTATAAATAAATAAATAAATCTTAAAAAAAAAAAAAAAAAGATTGATCATTGGCTTTTTACCCCAAGCTGAAACTTCGCCTTTGGTGAGCTGAGCTGGACCACAGGACCTGCTTAAAACTTAGTGCTGATTTGTTCCCATTACAAAATTTTGCATTAATAGTCAAGCTCTTAGAAACAAAAAGTAGAATGAATCATGGTTCCTATGGACTGGGGAAAGGGAAAAAGAATTGTTCGGTAAATATAGAGTTTGTTTTGCAAAGTGAAAAAGTTCTAGAAGTCTGTTGCAAAAAAAGTATATATAGTTAACAATACTGTACTGTGTTTTTAAAATGGTTAAAATTATATATATATATATTTTAACTACAAAATTTTTAATTATGCATTTATATAACTGGGAAGATGTTTAAATTAATTACTCCTTGAGACTTTCAATTCTGAAAGTTCTTAGTTGGGTCTACTTTTCTTGAAGTTGTAGTCCCAAAGCATTATTTTATTTGTAAATAGTTATAATGCTTACTGGCACACAAAAAAACCTGTACAATTTAACTTATTTAGTCTTCATCACAACCCCATGAGGTAGGTATTGTATTATTTTTTGCTATCTTATCACGGGCATTTTCAAATATACAAAAAATTTGAAAGACTAGTACCTTAAACATTTTCTACCCACTATATAGATTCTGTAATAAATATTTTGTTATATTTGCTTTATCACATCTTTAGATTCATCCATGAATACACCTTATTTTTAAAATGCATTTCAAAGTAAATTGAAGACATCAATAAACTTTGAGGGTAGGTATTTTTGTTGTCCCCGTTTTATACTTGAGGGACCTGAGACACAGAGAAATTTATTGGAGATCACTCAGTTCTTTAAGTAGTAAAACTAGGATTTGAACAACACCTGCCATAACTACATCTATAGAATCCTGGCTCACATATTAATAGGAGTTACCATAAAGAAGAATTTTGTGATCCAACAAACTTGGCAGATACAGTATCTCAATCTTGAAAATTCATTTGCTTATTTTCTTGCTACAGGATCTGGACAGTTCAGCAGAAAAAGCACTCATTAAACTTTAAATCAATCATTTTAAAATTTATTCAACTGGAAAGCATCTTTCTCCCAAGCATAACACCCATTAACGTCTCATAGGATGGGACCAGAATTCAGTGGACTATGCTTTTGGAATATGCTCATTTATAAGACATCCTAATAGATCAAAATATACTTTTCAGTTTATATTTTTAAGCATAGTCCTAGAACTTTAGAGCTGTAGAGATCTTAGAGCTGGTTAAGACCAATACTTTGATTTCAGAGCTGAGGGAACTGAAACACATGGTGGTCAAGGGCAGGTAAACATGTGCAAGTGCTTAGTGACAGAAATGGTAGCGGAACACAGCCTAGAGCCTGGGGTGGCATCTGGTAGACACTCGGTAAATATTTATTGAATAAATGAATCCATCTAAATGTGTCCATTTTTATTTCACTACATATTTATGTATTAGAATTTGTATTTATTTTCTGATTATATTGGTTAGTAGAGAGTCTATTAACACTATTTTTATGCTAACTTTTGATATAAACTATAATTAAATGCTCAAAAATTTTATCATAATGTATAGTATACAGAAAAGTGCACACAGCATAAATGTACAGCTTAACAAATAATTATAAAGTGAACCCTGGTTTAACTACCTGAGTCAAGAAATAAAATAATTGCTGGAACCCAGAACTCCCGATTAGTTACCTCCTGTTGCTAATCCCCTTAATTTCTCTTTTCTCTTTCATTTTTAGCCAATTTAACAGGACATGCAGAAAAGGTGGGAATTGAAAATTTTGAGCTCCTGAAGGTCCTAGGAACTGGAGGTAAGTCATAAGTTAATTTTTTTTAAGGGAAAAGAGTACTTGCTATTCCTATGACCATGAATTATATTCCCAACATAGAAATAAGTTATAATTTAGAAAGCGTAAGGAACCCAATAGGAATACTGTCAGCAAACATAAACAAACCATTTTTAGAAGAAATAGAAAAGGCAAAATTTGAAAAAATTGATAAAGACTTGGGAAAACCTGTCTCTCTTCCCCTGCTGTTAGGAATATGAATTCATTCAATCTTTGCACAGGACACACTATTAAAAAAAGCCACTAACATTTACAGAGAGCCCTTGCCTGTGCCCAGTACTCTGAAGTACTCTGAAGTACTTGACACCAGTTGAGTCATTTAGTCCTCACTCAATCTTACTGATATTCAATGCTCATCATTTTTAATAATGGAAAACTCAATACCCTTCAAAAACCTGACAACTTGGGTTTGGGTAAATGGAACTTGGGTCTATATTTTTGAAAGCTTTACACAATGTAATAAGTAAAAACAAAATAAGGCTACAGAGGAAAACATATGAGAACGTACAATGTACCATTTCCATAATATAAAAAAAATGACCTGAGGGAATGTCTGCCTGTATTGTGTACATGGAAAGATCTGTGAGCTCTGTACCAAAATAACAGCAGTGGTTAGCTCTGGGTGGTGGGGTTTTAGATGACCTTGATTTTCTGCTTTATACTTTTCTGTGCCTTCTGAATTTTTGCTGCCACTGTCCTTGCTGTTCAAGAGTTAGGGCCCCACAAGCATATGACCTGTCCAATTGCAGAGAAGCCCACATTTAAGCAAAATAAGTCAGAAGGGAAAAGATAACTATCGGATGGTTTCACTTATGTATGGAATACAGAGAAACCAAACAAAAGGTCAGGAAAAAGACCAAACTTGCAAGCAGACCACAGATCTGAGGCATCCAGCAGGGGAGGTACAGGGAAAGGGTCAAAACGGGGAAGAACACAAGGGACTGCGGTGATGGATCAGGTGCTATGGTGCTGGGAGAACTGCTGGGGCTACACCTGAGGGGAGAAGTGAAATACTGCCTAAAAATTAATGAAGGAAGGGGAAAAAAAGCCTCACATGCAGTTTAGGTTTCTGCTTTCACTGGTCTGCAGTATGAATAATTTATGAACCAGGCTCCCATGTTTTCATTTTGCACTGGACCAGCCAGCTCTGTAGCTGCTCTTATCAGGAACACCCTGGCCTTTCCACCTCCCCCTGAACATGTGGCTTTGTATCTCTGCTGCTGTGAGCTTTCTGCTCTCCTTTCCTTCCTTCAGGTAGGAGCAGGGAGGAGGATTTTAACTCTCTTCCATCCTCAATAGAACTGTTGTCTCCCTAGCGAGGAGAGAGCCTCAGAGAAGAGAACATTTTTCTTCTCCACTAAGGATCAACTCTTTGCTCTGGGCAGGCGTGCTGTGAGGAGCAGCCTGGCAGGGCAGGGGACACTGTACCTGTACTAATTTCTGCCCTTCCCCTTCCGAGGTGCCAGGCCTTCTAGTGGTAGAAAAGAATTTCTCCCGGAATCCCTGCATACTTGTGTATGAACTTATATGTCACTTCGCCTTTGTTGTCTGTCTTTAGGTCATTTGGTAATGAGCCTTCAGGCCCAGAGCCTTGCAAATAGGGGCGTCCTGATTTCCCTGAGTAGTTGAGCATATCATGGAGAGCCAGCCTTTACAGCTGCCTGTGACTAACGCCCTGTAGTTTATTATCATCAAAAAAGCATTTGATTTTTAGGAAGAGTTTAGTGTTGTCAACTTGGAGGTTTTACAGCACATTCTCATCTCCAGATCATTTAAAAAGTTTTACTTAAAGAAAAAAAAAATGAGCCCTGTCCTACCTTATCTCTAAGAAATCATGCTTTCACAGTATCAAAATAATGTTTTTTTTTTAGTCACTAACTGGGTTCCTATTTCAAAGGTATTATCTACTCAAAGCGTTTCCTAGTTCTATGCGACAAAATGGATGGCACTGAAGGAATGATGCTAAATGAAATAAGTCAGGAAAAAGACAGATACTGAATGATTTCACTCACATGTGGAATACATAGGGAAGAAACCCCAAAACAAAAGAACTGACAAAACTAAACTAAAACCTTCGAAATATGGCTGCAGAATTTGGGGGGGGGGGACCTTGACTTAGGGTACTTGGATAGTGGCAACAGGCATCTGCAGGGTGTGAATCTGTTCCTCTAAATCATGTACAGTGTTGTAAAGCAGTGTGACCTCAATGAGGAGAAAAAGAAAGTGCACGTTCAGTTCACAGTATTTTGCAACCATCACCACAGTCAATTCTAGAATATTTTCCTTTCCTCAAAAAGAAACTCTGAACCAGACCTCCTTGGTGACCTAGGGGTTAAGTCTCAGCTCTATCACTGCCATAGCCTGTGTTCTATCCCCAGCCAGGGAGCTGACCCAAGTGGTGCAGCAGACCTCTCCTGTCTTGCCTACTGCTCCCCTCAGCAGTATATTTCAGTCCATCTGCCTGTTCTGCTCCCCACTCTGTCTCTGGTGAATCCTCTCACCCCCACACCTCTGGCCCACAGTCCAGCTCTTGTATGCACAAATAAAAATAAATTTAAAAAAAAAAAAAAAAAACTCTGAACCCTTCAACTGTTCCTTCCTGAGCTCATAGTCACTTTAGCCTTAAGCAACCACTAACCTACTTTCTGTATCTATATTTGCCTATTCTGGACATTTAATATAAATGGAATCATACAGCATATGGTCTTTTGTATATGATTTTTTTCACTTAGCATATGTTTTCTGGGTTTATCCATGTTGCAGCTTATTTCAGTACTTCATTCTTTTTTATGGCTTGTTACTATTCAGTTGTATGGATAGACCACATTGTATTTATCAGTTAATGGACATTTGGGTTGTACCCACCTTTTGTTATTATTGTAAGTAGTGCTGCTGTGAATATTTGTGTGCAAGATTTTTTGGTGAATTTATGTTTTAGTTTTTCTTGAGTCTACACTTACGAGTGAATTGCTGGTTCAAATGATAATTTTTAGTTTAATTTTTTGGAGAACTACCAGACTGTTTTCAGTGTATGAGGTTTTCAGTATCTTCATATCCTTTCTAAAACTTGTTATTATCTAACATTTTTATTGTAGTTATCCTACTGTTAGTTAGGTGGCCAAGGTTGAGTTTTAAGAATGAGATTCATTAATGTTTCTACTCCTGCTCAAAGGAAATAAGTCAGAAGGAGAAAGACACAAATACTGAATGATTTCACTCATATATGGAATACAGAGCAAAATGCTTAAGTGATTAAATTTGAGTTAACCCTCAGTTTTCTCTTTAGCTACTTTGTACAAACTCGTGTACTCTTAATTTTTTTTAATGGGATGTTATATAACTTCCCTCCTAAATTTATTCCAGTATTAAATGATCCTTGATGAAAGAATAATCTTCGTATCTTCCTATTTGCCATAGATTAGGTATAGCAATTGTGAGAGATTGTAGGAAATTTGCACAAAAAATATTATGTGCTTAAACTTAAATTATATCTGTATTGCCTAAGGAATTTGTAGTGTGTCTTGCCCACCCCCTTTTCTTTTAATCAGAGCTCGTCTCTTAATTCAGTAATACAAATCACCAGGGAAATAGGATTTAGAGAAACAAATTTTCTTAACTGATAACTTTTTAAGGGTAATGCCTCACACATATAGTAGTCTCAATAAATATTTACTGAACAAATGAGTACCTTATTATAGTTCTTTAAAGACTCGTGAATATTTGAAAGTCGATTGCTATTTTTTATTTGTAATGTTCACAGATGTTATGGAGATTATAATTTGCATTCTCTTCATAATTAAAGTTTTATAAATGTCAGTTCTATTTTTTTTTAACCAAAAGTGAAATTGTAGTATAAACACTACCACAATTAATCAGTGAAATTTGTATTTATATATTTTAAGTCAGGTTTTGATTAACCCAATTATTGCTGATTTCATTTTACAAATTGATACATGGAAATCTACAAATTATAGAAAATGAGGTATAACATCAGACTAAGATGACTTTTTATTCCATATATGGTCAAAACCAAAAACCTTTTATTCCATTCTAATAGATGACTCCTTCGTAGCAAAATAGAATAGGATATACAGATCTTCTCAGGCATTTTTAAAATGTAATATCATTTTCATCATTGAATTTAAAGTATCTAAAAAGAGCCATAAACTAATTCTATGCCTGCTCTTTAAATTTTATATCTGGTAGTATATTCTAAATACATAAGCAGAAATAGAAAGGCAGCTTTTTGCCTCTTCTGATAAGATAACAGCTTAGATATCCTGGAAAATTTGTCTCATAACTAACCCCCAATTTCTGGATAAAATATTTCCCAAAAAATAGTCTCTTCAACTGTATAGATCAGTTCACAGAATTAAGGGAAAAACTTAGAATTTTAAAAATGGAAGCAGGAATCAAAAAAATATGTTCCTTGCAGGCAGAGGTTATGCTCGGGGTAATCTGCCAGTGAATTATGAGCTAGTTGTTTGGATCTGCCATTTTCACACTTATAATGGGGGAGAACATCTAAAACCCCCCAAAGTAAAGAAGTCTCCTATTTAGTCAACAACTAAATGAGAAAAAAATACAGCTTATAAAGGGAGATGGAGAGGATATTTTTCTGCCTTAACACTGCCTCTGGTTGAAGGGAACAAAATAGTAAATAAAGTCTTGCCCAAGCATTTACAGCATAAGGTGGGCATCATGCAGGTTTGCAACTTAAAGTCTAACACACACATTTGTGTGTGTCCAAAAATAAGAATTTAGTTTACAGTTATACTGAGTTGATGGTATTCCTAGGTGTTTAGCAAGAACAAATGCAAATCCTCTTTGAATGAACTTTTTTCCTAGGTCTTAAAGAAGTACCAAAGAAAGTTTTACAGAGAAGATCTTACTATGAACAATTGTAAATATCTAAGAAGCAAAACACTATGAGTAAAAAAGAAGAAACAAGTAGCAGCGTTAGACTTGGGTAGACTTGGAATTATTTTATATGAGATATGATACATATGTTTTATATTTTTAAACTTTAGAAGTGACCTGATTGTAATATTAAAGATAGAAACATACTATAAAATGACCAGATTTGAAAAAGAACTAATAGTATTCTTAGAAGTGAAAAAATAATTCAGATTATAAACTCAGATGGTTTACTAACTGATGGGATGTAGCTAAAGAGAGAATTAGCAAATAGGGAGACAGATTTGAGAAAAATTGCCAAATACAGAATGGAGAAAAAAGTGATGGCTTACATAAAAGAGAAATTAAGATATGGAAGACAGATACAGAAGATATAAACTATCTAATCAGAGTCCCATAAAGTGCTAATAGAGTCTGGAAAGACACTATCCAAAGATATAGCTGAGAGTTTACTAGAATTGATTGAACATATCAGTTTGCAGATTTAAGAAACAAATCCCAAGCAGACAAGTATGAAGAAATTATTATATAAATACACCGTAGAGAAACTGATGAACACCAGAGACAGACAAATAACCTAAAAGCAGCCAGAATGAAAAGGCTTATTTATAAAGGAACAATAGATTAACAAGTGACTCTTCAGCAGCAACCATGAAAGCTACAAGGGGAGTAGAAAAATATCTACAAAACATCCAGGGCAAATAACTATCAATTTAGAATTGTATACCAGCAAAATTGTTTTCTAGAAGTGAGGGCAAAAATAGATATTTGCAGACATTCAAAAGCTGAATGTGTTTTCCACGAAGAGATCCTCACTAAAATTCCTGATGGATATGGTTTCAGAAGGAATGTGATCTTAGGTGAATTTCTGAGGTACAAAAAGTATGGGTGAATAAAGAAAATCTGATTAATGTTAACTATTAAAGCAATAGTTGATGCAAATTGGTGGGGTAAAAAAAGAAAACTGAAATATAAGTTAAAAATAATATATAGAAATTAGTGTTCTGAGGCAACTGCACATGAACCTTGAAATGTAAGTTGCTGAATTAATTGAAAAAAGAATAGGGAAACCTGAATAGTGCTAGAACCAATAAAGAAAACGGTCAGTAAATACTAATTTTCCTACTAGAAAAACACTTAGTAGGGTTTTAAGAATGAATTCAAATTTCAAGGCATAAATAATTCTAATCCTCTATAAACTCAGAGCACAAAAAAATGTGATTATTTTGATGAACTCATTGTATGAGTTACCTTGATCCCAAAATCTCACAGAGTATGAGGAAGAAATACAATAGGCCCATCTCACAAATGTGAAAGTTTTTAACGTCAGATTTATAAAATCAAACCTTGCATGTATTTTCTTTCAATACATTTAATACTTTGTCTCATTATTTATCTTACTTTTGGAGAGGTTTGATCACAAGTCTTTAAGATGACTCTGCTAAGGGGAGCTCACCAGTCATGTTCTGCTTTTGCACTTCATGCTGCTTCCTGGGCCTGTGATGGGTCTCTTGTTAGCCATGGGCATTGCTTTTCCTTGTTGTCAGCTGACGGTCTGTTGCTCTTATAAGAAGATGGAATAACTAGGAAATGTCATCAGAGGTATTTCTGTATTTTAAATCACAGTTTTGATGACTAAATGGTGTAGGTGGAAACTTTTATTACGAAGATAATAAAATCTCAGTTTTTATTCAAAAATTTCACCACTAATCTTTCAGTCTCATTACCTTTTTAAGAGTTTTTTCCCAGCACTACTTAGAATAATAGAAACGCCTCATCAGATGTCTTTATCTTTCATGTCAGGTCTTTTTTGGAAGTGAAACTGAAAACTTCTGATGAATTAATTTTCCTATATTTTGAACTAGAAAAAATGCTATTCATCCAGTATCTTCAAGACCTTGTGGAATATTTGAATATGAAAGATTGACTTCTAAATCTCAAATACATGTAATATTCATGAAAAAACTCTTTTACTCGAATACTGGTTTATTTTCAGCTACCCCAAGTAATATGTTGATCCTTTTCCTAAACTAGAAACTTAAAGTAATTTTTTATCCTTCTCTATTTTGACCTTTCAGTTTCTTGTTTCTCACAATTCCTTTTATTTTTCCTTGAAAATGATCCTTGGATTTACCTTTTCTGTTCCTAGCACCATCAATCATAGTACTCACACATGGGTGGTGGTTCAGGTTTTTTTTGGGTTTTTTTTTTTTTTAAGATTTATTATTCATACAAGAGCTGGGGTACAGGCCAGAGGTGTGTGTTGGGGGGGATGAGATGATTCAACAGAGACAGAGTGGGGAACAGAACAGGCAGATTGACCAAAGTACACTGCTGAGGGGAACAGCCAGTGAGTCAGGAGAGGTCTGCTGCGCCATGTAGGTAGCTCCCTGGCTGGAGATCGAACTTGTGCTGCAGTGGCTGCGGACAGCTTCATAGATTGCGTCTTATCCCCTTGCACCACCAGGGAGGCCCTGGTCCAGATTTTCTTAACCCATCTGCCTTTCTCCAAATTTTTCTTCCCTTTTATGCATTTCTACCCTGTTCTATTACAAGTAAAATGTAGTCTTATTTCAGAACAACACTACTGAGCCTTTTCCCTATTTCAGAACTTGTAATACCGTTTTTTCCTAGTAGATTGGTTAAGTTCAAGTTCTTGCCTTACTTTCAGGCTCAGCTCTGTTTCTCCTGTCTTTTTCCCCAATTACCCTGATATTCTGCCTGCTTCCCAGTTTTGTTGACTTTCTTTTACTCTCCTACCACTCTGTACTTTTCCACCCTCTGATAGCCTCTCTTATCGTCTTCCCCATCTTTGTGTGCCTGCTCTTGGCCACCTGTCCAGAGCCTGCCCGAATTGCTTTCTTCTTTGAGTCGTGGCACTGAAAGCACTTTGTAGAGTACTGCACTGAGTAGTTCTCTGACTTTCCCTTCATGTCTGCTGCTTTTTCTTCTAGATTGTAGGCTCTTAGGAACATCTCTTTATTTTTCCAATGCTGTTGCCCTGCTCTGTCTCCACTGACCATAACCATAAGTGTAATAACAGTCTGACAATTATGTCATTTGTGCTCTTGTTACTAGCGTTATTCTTGAGATTGATACTCCTAAATTTAGGAACCAATACCTTTGGTTCATCTTTTAGAGTTAATTTGGTTTTGTGATGAAATTTTGTGTTGTTTGTGGGAACAACAATTCTGTTTTGATTTCTGTTCTTACCCTTTCTGCTGCCTACCTTTTGACCATTTTGCTTTCTTTGAGACATCTCTCCAAGTAGGGGAGAAGAAAGTCTTTAAACATACCCATTGGATTCATCATTGATAATTCCTGTGCTTAATGGAGTGAAGCATGAAGGTCTCAGCTAAAAGACTTTACTTTTACTGTTCACTTTGAATTTTCTTTGTCATACATGATCATGTACTTGGGAGATTTTTGTCACTGTGAGAAAAAGAAAAATTTTCCTCTGTAACTGCAAAGGGTTTAGGTGACTAAACCCTTTGACTAAAGGTGACTAAAGCACTCCCAAGGGTGCTTTTACACTTGTGAAATACTTGGGTATCAAGGATGACTTAGAAGACCCAGGCTTGAGTCGCAACATTAGAATTGCCTGCTTGTGTTCTCCTGGGTAAATCCCATGAGCCCTGTGGGACTAAGATCCTATAGGAGTAAGTTAACAATATCTCTCTCATGATGTTCGTGTAAAATTAGTGAGGTAATGGATATGAGTTGTGCTTGCTAGATTACCAACAGTCGAGATTATATATTGAATGGGGAACTCCATTGTAAAGCTACACCCTAAATTAGAAAAACAGTTATTTAGGATTTATTCATAAGGACAGATTATTTGTTATTTTATTGGTTACTGCTAGGCTCTCTGGGAGTAATTTCAACTAAAGTTATATTTCTAAAAAAAAATATAACATCTCATTAATGACATGTTGGTAATTGAAATTTTATTAGCATGTCTAAGAAGTTAATTTGTAAATTATAATGCTGAACAGCGACATGACAATTGAAAAGATTGTAAGATTCTTAGTCTTTGTTTTTTTCTAACTATTTACTTTAGTTATAAACACTTTGTATATTTTAGATTAACAGTATTGTACTAAGATACACATAAAATGAGTAATCAACATTTAGATTGCTTGACGGAAGCTGAAAGGAAAAGAAGCCCAACTGCTAAAGGAGCTGCTTTAACACTCTACCAAGCTCTCAGATTAGCCTGACACATCAGTGAATATCATTTCTTAACAAATATTTGAGAAACCTAAAATATGTCTAGTAATTGGGAAATACAACCTATCAAAGATCTTCCAGGTTCCAGGGGAGTTCTTCCTAATCCATTCTCCACAGTATAGCCGGAGTGATCTTCCTTATATGCAAATTTGATCATGTCATTTCTATATTTATAACCTTTTGATTCAATCCCATTGTTCTTGGGATTCTTTCATTCACGTGAATCTATCAAGAAGCAGGTAATGTTTTGGGCGCTGGGCATAGAGAGTAGTATTAACAAAAAAGATCTGTTACATACAAGCTTTCAAATTGAATAATATGCACCTAATCCACTTAATGTAGAATTGTTTTTGAGCTTATGAAACCTTGGCATGAGTGCTGGCAAGTAAAGAAACCCACAGTGCCCTCCCTGCAGTAATGCCTACCAAATAATGGTCATTTGTCTCAGTGTCAGTCCTGGGTACCCACGGATAAAGGTTGCTTTTCCCTTTTCCCTTTTCCCTTGTGCAGTTGTTTTTGTTTCTGGTCATCTCATCAGCAACAGATCTTACAAGTTGTTCTGTGGGAATATTCACCCATCAGAGAGACTATCTTTGGCTTGCTCATGCCAGCCTGGAGTGCTATATACTCGAAATGTAGACTGACGGTTCTTTACTAACTGGTTCTGAAGATCATCCCTGTCTGGATAGACATATTTTTTTAAATATTTTTACAGAAGATTTTTCATAAACACCTTTCATTTACTGAATAAGCCTTATTTCTATTTCTCCTGGGTAATTTGCCACTAGAGGGTGCTGGAACTTGCTCTTAGCAGCTTAAATACACAGCTACTTTTCGTTGATATGATAGAGGGAAGAAAAGTTTGGTTGAATCATGTAAGACTGTTTTTAAAAATATGATGACTTAGTCATCACTTGTCATTTTATTCTTTTAGGTGTTTGGAAAGTGTCCCTATTAAAATAGTACTCTTAAAAGCTTGTGTTCATTAAATTGTCAAAATTGTCATTCAAAAAAAATTTATAATTTTGCATCTGTGTATAACCTGATATCTTATGCTTCAGTGTAAACCTATAGTGTTTTTATAAACCTTAAAGGTTAAGTGTGAATTTTTTAAAAGTTATAATCCAGAGATTATTCTATCATGTGAAGATTTTGGTTGACATTGTCTCCCTCTAATCAATACAATTTGATTTGTCACCAGTGCTATCTAGGGTCTTATTTACTAGAAGCCAGGACAGGGGTTTAACTGTACAAGATTAATTGTAGGAATACTCTCAGGGGAAACACTGTGAAGGAAGCAGGAGGGCCATGCTTCCTTAAATTTCAAGACATTTAAATTAAAATGCATGTGGTTTTACATATTTATCAAATAGAAGCAATGATTTCTAAATTCCTTTATACAACAGATAACGCTACTGCACACTAAATCCAAATATCAAAAAATACCTTGTATCATTAAGTAGTTGAATGTAATTTGAAAATAAAAAAGAGAATTTGAGTTATTTAGTATAAGTATTGTTTAAGTTATCATTGTCACCAGGATTTATAAAATCATTAAAACAAAATCATTAAAACAAAATTTAAGACTCTCCCCCAAGGGGAGAGTCTCAGCATGCACAGTCTAAGCTGGCCTCTTGATTCAGCTTGAACCTATGGGAAGCTTGTAGCCAGTGAGGAGGCTGACCTTTGTATGTGCATTCAGCTGGGGGCTGCTTGGGTAGCCATGGGGTGAGGAATGATGGAATGTAATCTCTAGGAGAGGCGGTCGCCTCTCTGTTTGCCTTAGGCCTTTCCTCAGTGAAGGGGCCAGCTGGGATGTGCGCAGCTTGTGAAGATAGGATCTGGCAGGGTACCTTTCACCTCTACTACAGGTTAACACTGGCCCTCAAGACAGAATTATTTAGGTAGGAAAACAACTTGTTTGCTGAGTTATGAACAGAATGATTTGTGATTGTGCTCAGTCATCCTTATTTCCTTGTTTTCTTTTTTAGTAAGATCCTCAAGTGATCACCTCCTTCGTGGTAATATCTAAGTCTAGTCCTTGCAGGAGGACATGGTTCCCTTGGCAGCTTTCTCTTCTTTCCTGCTGGGCCAAAATCTTGGGTTTTTAAGTCATTTAAGACCAGGGGTAAGAAATGGCCTATTAATTACCTGGATCATCCCCCTGGAGAGCGTAAGGAGTAGGCCACACCACATACATGCATGACTGCTTACATGCCAATATGCGCTGATTTACTGCATATGGTATTATCAGCGAAACCTAAAAAGTGCTTATCTATTAGATTATCATACAGTTAGTCATTATTTAAACCATGCAGTCTGTATCAATGGAATTCATACTTAATCCTGTAGCTGTTTTTATTTTCAATCTTCTTAACTATTAAGTCTTTTTTTAGGAGCCATCACCACTCATGAGACAGTGTACTGATTTGTGTTCTGATTTAGCTGTACAGCTGTTTTTTGACCATTCAAGTAGTTAAGAAATGCATCAAATGGCCCAGGTTAATTTTAAAACTAATACTGGATTAAATCTAGAAGCTGGAGCTTTCATTGTGTTTTCTTCATGTCCTATTTAAAATATATATCTCTATATATCATCTAGATAGATTAATGTTAATGTTCGTGCATAAAACAAATGGCCTATGTCAGTCTCTTCCATAAAAATTATTGTCTGTGATTGCATATGCGTTTACTATGTCTTTTTGTTTACTTTTAGCATCTATTTATTAAGCATATTTGGGGTTCATAGCTTTCTCTAAGTGTTAGAAGAAAAATGAGTGTTTAATTATTCTGTCTTTATTAATCTTAGGAATTTTGTTTTAATGATTTTATAAATCCTGGTGACAATGATAACTTAAACAATACTTATACTAAATAACTCAAATTCTCTTTTTTATTTTCAAATTACATTCAACTACTTAATGATATAAGGTATTTTTTGATATTTGGATTTAGTGTGCAGTAGCGATATCTGTTATATAAAGGAATTTAGAAATCATTGCTTCTATTTGATAAATATGTAAAACCACATGCATTTTAATTTAAATGTCTTGAAATTTACAGATTTTCAAAAAGAGATTTAAGGGTGTATTCAAGGGTAGGAGGAAAAAAGCCTAAAAACGGAAATAAAAATGAGATAAAATGAAAGATATTATAATCACCTAGGATGAGAATCATTGTAATTGAGTCTTAATTTAACTGTGAAGTTACTAGAAATATGATAAATGGGAAATTCTTTGGGCTACATAATTTTTCTTCAAGAAAAGGCATGTAAAGTCATCTAAAATAGTGACTTTCAGGGTTTTTTTTTATTGTCACTGTAGGAAGAAGTAGGTTCATTTTTATATTGAAACTCAATGTGTTTATTATATGTGGACATGCACACACTGTCCCACTACACTTAGATAGTGTGTGTTATCCACCAGGCCCTATACTGGATGGCCACATTAACTTTTTTATTCCTCAAACCATATGGATAGGAACTGTTATTACCCCTAATGAGGAAATTGAGACGCAAATAGGTACTTGTTTAGCTCAGGGTCATCCAGTTGCTATGGAGCCTATCTAGGGTTCCAACCCCGGCTGGCTGGCAGCAGCTGTGCTCTAACCATTGTTCTGTTCTGCCTGCCTGTCTCCCTTCCATGTGCTCACATTTGTGTGACTGAATACAGACCTACAAAGGCGCACATACATACAAATAGGAAATAGAAATTTCATAAATATACTTAGTATGTTTAGTACTATTTCAGTTTTTAAAAATGCTTCTTGGACCCACTAAATAGATATCATTATCCATAACTGGTCACAGCCTAGTTTGAAAACACAGTTGTGTAGAGACTTCGGTGCCCTAGTTATATGACTCCTAGATCATGGGCATTCAATAATATCACAAGAATAGCATCTTTGACAAAAGATTATGGAAATATTCTTGAGAAAGCATTATTTTATATAGTTCCTTTTAAAGTGACATACTATTAAACCTTACTTTACTAAAATTTCTGAATCGAACTTACCTACTAATGGGGCCCAACTTTCTGTTGATCTGTCTTAATGGATTATTGGGAGGGACAGTAATGTTTCTTTTTGATTTTCAGGTTTAATTAATTAGGTTCTACTCATTTTGTTCAGCTTTTACTCACAAATTCAGTATGAACTTGAAAAATTCAAATTATGGTCATCATTTTTACCACTGAACTCTGAGTGTGTCTGCTCTGCTGTGGAAACAGAAGCTGCTCTCTGAGATCCTTTTTGTGAGAGTGGCTTAGGGGCACTGATACAAACCACCTGTGCATTAGTAACCATATCCATTTGGCTGGCTTGTTAGCACGGATACCAATTTTCAAGGACAGGACAAATTTATTTATTATTTTTTAAAGATTTATTTATATATGCCTACAAGAGCTGGAGTGTAGGACAGAGATGCATGGGGTGAGAGGACTCATCAGAGACAGAGTGGGGAACAGAACAGGCAGACTGACTGAAATACACTGCTGAGGGAAGCCAAGGGCAAGACAGGAGAGGTCTGCTTCGCCATGTGGGTTGCTTCCTGGCGGGTGGGGATCGAACTAGTGCTGCAGAGGCTGCAATTTCTTCATAGTGCGGTGCTTAACCCCTTGCACCACCAGAGAGGCCCCCCAGGACAGGAAAAATTTAGAGTTCCCAGAGTGTATTTCTTGTTTGGCCCCATTTCTGACACTTAGCGTTGGGTGAAATAGATTCTGCAGGGGATGGGGAAGGGGCAGGCGGATAGATTGACCTCCAGTACCCAGATCTTTCCCCAGCTTAAATTACATATGAGAAAAGGGTGGGACTGGGCATTGTGATTAGTGCTAATGTGGCTGTGGCAGATCACAAAGCAATGGCCATATGTGGGTGTCACTATGCTGCTTTTTTTTTTATTGAGGTAGCATTGCTTACAACCCTGTGTATGAATTAGGAGTTCACGTTCACACATCTTCATAGATATTACTATGTTAGGATGTTTTTCTGTTCTGGAATTGTGGCAGGTGTGTTTCCTGGGTTCCCTTTTACTAGGGTATGTAGCTAGGACTCATTGAATACCAGACTTTAAAGAGATTACCCAATTGAAATGCATTGTTCCTTCCCCCAAAGGGAACAAATTGATTTGCATTGATACTGTGGTATAGATTTGAAGTACTTGGTTTCTTTTGCTAAAGACCTAGCTTCAACTATCAAACTGTCAACTGATGAAGTGTATTTGTCTACATACTGTAGAGCTCTTTCTTTGACCACGTTTGCTTGCTGGCTTACAAGTATATGTTTAACATTGTTTGAGTTTCGAGCTCCAGAGTTAATTCTCACAATTTAAAATGAGTAAAATAAGATAACATTCATGATTTTGTGGAATTACAGCCTAGTGGAAGCAAGACAAGGAAGCAGTCACACAAAGGAAATGAATATTTCTGATCAGTTCCATAAAGAGGACGTATGGTGTTATGAGAACGTGAACTTAGAGGAACTGGTCTGGGAGTCAGGAAAGGCTGGATATCTGAAAGGGTGAGCAGATGAGAGGGTTAGAAGATGGAGCGAGTTTGGTAGAAGTCAGATCTTAGAGAGACATGAGCTTTTATCAGTGATGCCCTTTTTTTTGTAAGAGCAATGGGCGGTCAAGTGTTTTGAGCCAGAAGGGCTAGACTTTATCAACAACTTAGATGACAACACAGAAGGAATGTTTATCAAATTGAGGATGAAAGCAGTTGGGAAGCACAGCAGTATGACTGATGGTCAAGTCACCCTTCAACAAGATTCCAGTAATTTGAAGGGCAGGAGAAGATCCACCCACCTATAATGAGCATTGACCTGTGGCTGGTGAAAACTCTTTTGGATGAGGTGATTTGTACAGCGGTTAAAATTTTTTTGTTGTTGTTAAGATGGAAAATCATTTTAAAAGGATGCATATAAACATATGCTTTGAACATATTTTCATGTCAGTGTGTAAATATCCACTTGGCAGTCTTTGGATATAGGCATAGATTCTCCTTGAGAATGAGTTCATAAGCAGTAATTTGTTTAGCATAGACCATATTTGCAATGCTTCATCTAAAATCAAGTTTTGGATTCTTTAAAGTGGAGTTAAAACTAGACACATTTGAAGTAGTTGAAGTACAGAATCCTATTGGAATTTCACAATTCCCCCCACCCCTCGGCTTGTTTAGTTGTTTCACCCACACCTAATTTTTCAGCAGTTCCTTTAAAAAGAAAATGTGTCTTTTATCTAATTCTTTCAAAGCATTCAACCTCATTTTTCTCTTTACTTTCACACATTTCAGTGGTTTATGTAATACAAATTATATAATAAGGATAATGTATACCCGGCATAAACAAGGCAATGAGTATCAGCAAGTGGTGTAAGTCCACGGCTAACCTGCGAGGGGACAGGTACTTGGTGAGCTAGCAGCAGGTGTGCAGTGCCAGGCCTATGACTCATAGCGGCCAGGTATGTCAGTTAGTCCTGGGAGATGTTTGAGTAAAGTCACAGTTTCTGCCATATAGATGTTTAAAGCATCAGGTCAATTACAGTAGTCTGTGCTACAATTGAGTATGAACCCCAAATAACGCATGGCTTAGAAGCAGCGTGTGCAGTGTACACAGTGGTTAAGCCACATGAATAATGTTCGAGTGACAGAAGCCAGTGTCTCATAGGGGTGGTTGAGCCCCTCAGGTCCCAGTGAGAACAGCATGTCCTGGTTGAGCATTACACGAAGGGTGGTCAACCAGAGGCCTCCGGGGACAATGGTTCTTAGCTTCTTCTAGCTCATAGCTGCTTCCTCTAGAACAATGCTTGTAAACATATGCACTTACAAAATTGTGCCTGCATTTAATTATATGGCATTGTAAACTGGTTACTTTTACAGAGAGACTGTAAAAATATTTTTTAACAAATTGACCTCAGCATTTTAGTGAGGATTGATGGTTACTTCTTGAAGTATTTTAATACATTTAAATTTTAAAAATAAAGTGAAAGATCAGCTTATTTATGCTCAAAGTAAAACTCAGTGAGAAGGCGGCTTTTATTGCCTTGAAAAAGTTGAAATTGTGTAGTGGATTTTGACATGGCAGTGTGAGTGTCATCTTGTTTTAAAACTGTTGTTCACTTTTATCTTTTCTTATCATGGCAAAAAGTACTCAAAACCTGATTCATAATGATAATTATGACAAATGGAATAAGAGTCCCACGTTTAGATGAGCCAGCTAAGAAGAGATCTGTTCCTGGGAACATATCCCCCAACACCTCTGTTTGGTTTATTTGACATCATTTCCATTGAGAGCACTGCCTTGAGGCTGTCAGCATGGTGCCATCAGGGGAATGGAATTCTGCTGGGTAGGATAGAAATACAGATCCACATTTCAAGATAACTTGAATAGAAGTTATCTTCATAATATATCTGATTTTTCCTCCATCCTATGGAAGTCTTTCTTCAGGTTTGGAAAAATTTACATAGCTGTTTTTATCTGAAATGGATACTTTACTAACAGCGTACGTAGGTTCTCAGCAGAATCTGAAAATAATGTGTGTAGGACCTTGAATTGAAAGATTTGCTTCATTCATATGGTCACAGATCAGGAATTAAGCCTTCCTGTCATTTATTTAAAATTTACTTTCACTCAATCTCAAAAGAAGAACTTGTACCTTAGGCTCTGGAAAACCAGTGAACTCCATGCTTTTTTTTTTTTTTTTTTTTTTTTTGGTTCACATTTCTTGGCAGAGTATTTCGAAAAAGCCTGGATCTGATGAGACTGATTGAATGCACCTCAGCACACGAGACTTCTGTAAAGATTGCCAGCAGGGCATTTGAAGCCATTGCATGTTGATGCAGAAATTAAAGTGCTCCACTAAGACATGAAACTTAGTTTCTCTCTCTTTTTTTAAAAAGATTTATTTATTTATTTATACAAGCTCTGGGTACAGTCAGAAAGTGAGAGGGTGAGAGAATTCACCAGAGCCAGAGCGGGGAACAGAACAGGCAGAGTGACAAAATACACTGCTAAGGGGAGCAGTGGGCGTGTCAGGAGAGGTCTGTTGCACCATGTGGGACCCTCGCCAGTGGCCGGGCATCGAACCAGCGTTGCAGAGGCTGCGGGCAGCTTCACAGCCCAGCGCTCAACCACTGCGCCATCAGGGGAGGCCCAAAACTTAGTCTCTTTAAACACAAATCTAATGTCTTGCTAAAACTCCATTTTTAGGTGTTCCTTCTAAGCAGGAAGTACTGGGGTTTTGGTTTTGTTTTGTTTTGTTGGTTAAAAGAGTTTTCACCATTGGTAGCCTTTGCAGTTTCCAAAAGATGCTTTCAAAATATGAATTTTCTAGTGACCTCAGCACACACAATGAATGAAAGCCAGGTGTTGACTGCACTAGGAGGCAACTGGTCATTTCCCTTGTTGCCAACAAAAAGGAAATAATATTCCTACCAATTTTTTTATTTCAATGGCCCCTCTTAAAATACTGGAAAACATGTAGGCTATTCTGCAGCATGTGTACTCTTCGACAGAAGGGCTACTTTATTTCTCCGTCTGCTCTAAACTGCAAACAGCTTAACCAGGGGAGGTGGCTTCTTTAAGGTCTGTGGTGGTTAATGTGTTTCTGTTACTGTCTTTCCCTTTGGCAGTGAGTTAAGCAGCCTTATGAGTGAAGGCTACTGGTAGGCAGCCGTGTTGTAGTTAGGAACCCTACTCATAAGTCAGATCCTCTTTGAAATATGGTTGTTTGGAACATTGGAAGCCCTCCTTGAATCTTGTTGACATTAGCACCGGTTGGCCTCACTGTTAATCATGATGATTATAAAAATAAGAACAAAAGATCTCTGTGCTTTAGCAGACCTTTTTTTTCTGGACATTTTCTGCTAAATTAACATAATTGTACTGGCAGGATATGTAGTCTTAACTCACGTTATTGGAAAACTCCTGGCTGTTACCATGTGGCAAGGTGGTCTACTATTTGACCATAATAGTGGCAGTGAGGATGATTTTATATTATTTGACCACATGCAGTAGTATTTTATACTATCTCACATTTATTTGGAGTGAAATAAAGTAAGAGAAAAGAAAGAAAAAATATTTACCAATAGGGCACATCTGTTGAACATATTTGTGATGAGAAGTCTCGGTTATTTTAAGATTGGTTTAAAGAAAAGAACATTTTACCTAGATGAAATGGCATGGTAGTATTTTTAAATAGTAGAATAATTATCTCATATAAGAAGAGTGATATCTTTTTATAAATCCAGAGGGTATACATAAGTGCAGAGAACCTGCTCTGCCCAGCAAGGCATGTGCCCTGTGGCCGTAGTCCCTCCTCCCAGGGGGTTGGCACTGCTCCCAGAGTTTGCCTAGCGGGGCCTGTACTTAGGGATTGTGGTGATCTTGACCACCTAAGCCATAAACTTCTGCCAGAGATGTTAGAGGGCTTCTGTTAATATTGCTTGCAATTTCAGATCTGTTCATGTTTATTAAATCTGAGGGTATCTTTTGTTTATATAATGTCAGCTTATGTTACTTTAGGTTTTTTTGTAAGTATAGAGGAATACTTGACATACTGCATTTATTTGTATGGGATTCTTATTAAGAACTGTTTTCATTAGTAACAAAACCTAGAGGTTTTATCTGATGTCTAAAATGTCCTAGTTGGGCCTCCCTGGTGGTGCAAGGGGTTAAGACACAACCTATGAAGATACCCGCAGCCACTGCAGCACGAGTTTGATCCCTAGCCAGGGAGCTACCCAATGGCGCAGCAGACCTCTTCTGACTCGCCTGCTGTTCCCCTCAGCAGTGTATTTCAGTCAATCTGCCTGTTCTGCTCCCTACTCTGTCTCTGGTAAATCCAATCATGCCCCACACGTCTGGCCTGTACCCCAACTCTTGTATGCAAAAGTAAAGGAAATCTTAATAAACAAACAAACAAACAAATAAATAAATAAATAAATAAAATAGAATAAAATAGTTGTTCCAGTATTGGGTTGTGGTTAATTGACCATAATAACAGCTAGTTCCCTACTGTTAAAAATATTGAGGAGAGAATACAAGAGTGAAACCATAAATTTGTTACTAGTGGTTAGATATGTAAATACTGGGTTAGACCAAGAAGTATATATGGCATAAAATTAAAGTCTATCAAAGAATCGTTTGAAATATGGATGCTTTTCCATTCAAAGAGTGGTTTTTTGGTTTTGTGGGGTTTTTTTGTGAGTTGTAACTTTCATCTTCCAATAAATTACTATTCTGTCTGAATAGCATTTTAATTCTCTTTATTTTTCTTTTCCATTTTCAGCTTATGGAAAAGTATTTCTAGTCCGTAAAGTAAGTGGTCATGATACTGGAAAGCTGTATGCCATGAAAGTCTTGAAGAAGGCGACAATTGTTCAAAAGGCCAAAACCACAGAGCACACGAGGACAGAGCGGCAGGTCCTGGAGCACATCAGGCAGTCGCCGTTTTTGGTGACACTGCACTATGCCTTCCAGACAGAAACCAAACTTCACCTCATTTTAGGTAAGCGTCCATCTTGAACAGACTTTCTATGGAAACGCGTCTCCTTGGGTGTAGAATTGCCGTGCACTCAAAGGACAACCTGCCTCAGGCTTCGTAGAAATAAAGTGTGATTTTCATCATTTTCTTTTTGGTGGCGTTTCCTTGAACATCGTGGATTGTCTGCATTTGGAACTTCCCCACCTGAAGGGACGTGTATGTTGCGTCCACGCTCCTGTACTAACCTTGACTCGGTAGGAGGCTCTGTTTCCCAGGGCCAGAGCTTCCATTCAAACATGAGGAGCTGAATGGTCACACAGGCCATGGCTTTTGTCTTGGGAGTTCTCAGAAACATACAGGTTTGGGCTGACCTGGGATATTTGTGGAAATCAATAATTGGGAAAAATAAAAAGAAAGACATCTGTACTTAGAGATGCTTGACTTTTCTGATGGAAAGCCTTAGCACTTAGCAGAGCTCCACCTGTTCAGTTGGCCCTTCGGCCACTCCCACTTCAGTCACAGGGGAATTCTAAATGATTCCTTTACTCTCCTTCCCCAGAGTCAGACTACTCGAGAGGAACTTTGGACATGTCCTCCTTGCATACTGCCAGACTGATGTGCAGAGAAGTCACACTACTTTCTATTCCCACCAGAATAACCGGGCATGATTCCTGTGTTACAACCTGCCTCCTTGAACATTTTCTCTGTTGCAGTTTTAGTCCCATTCTTGCCATGATTTGTATTTATGTGTTACGTTTTATCCAACTGTTGTAAGATAGGATTTCAGGGAGAGCAGTTTCTGGAGTGCTCCACTATTGCTCCCACTGGGTACCACTGACCCTCTTAGCAGTGCTGCCAAAGTCCCCTCTTTGGCCATGTCAGAGGTTCTGGGAGCTGCATTTCTTGAAGTCTCATAACCTGTGTAAACTTGAGAATTAAGAATGCAGCTCAGTTCTGGCTCATTCAAAAGTCTGTGCTCAGTTTGTAAAATAGTGATGCCTGTATTCTTAAATTACTGGGTTTTTTTTAGACATGTATTTGTCAATTTTATTGACCCATGAAGTTATGTGTCAGTTGCATTTTTTGCGATCCTAGTCTTTTTAGGCCACAGTCTCTCTTGTCCTGTCAGAGTCCCCATTCATGTTTTCATCTGCCTATTGATCCAACTAGTCAGTATCATGTGGCCCTTCCTTCTGTTTCCTGTACACATCTACTCGGCTGCATGTTATTTACCGATTTTTAAATATGTGTTCCTTCAATACTTTACCTATTTGATAAGAATGCTGCAGGAGATATAGCAGCAGGCCCTTCCCTTAAATGAATATTCAGACATTCAAATGGAAAAGAAATAGAAATGAGCAGCTCTGGTCCACTCTGAGCTGAATAGCATCAAGCCTGCCGCTTGCTCCTGCACCTCATTCCACCAGAACGTCCGAGGAGCTTTCTAGGGAGCACAGAGGCTGCTTGTGGGATGGTTGCCTCATCCAGCTTCTTGAGCAAGTAGACCAGCTCACAAAAGTTAGATCACCAGCCAGAAGCAGTGAGAAACCAAACACTTAGTCTCTTTACCACATCACAGCATTTCTCTCTCTCCACCTCTCTTTTCTGCTCTCTTAACATAAACTGTGCTCAGTCTTTTTTGATTGTTTATTGTAAACAGTATTGTTTTTATAAGTAACGTTTTTAAATTAAAAGTAGATGAGTGAACTAACTTATATTTGACTTAAAAACAGTACTTGATAATGTTGTATCTTAGTTGTTGGTTTTCCATTATTTTTGCTCTTTGTCAGTTGCCAGCCAGTAAACAAATACAAAACAGAATAAGAACATCCATTTCTTGTGCCAGCTCAAGAGTGGACTATGGACCAGACAACATACTTGTTCCACTATATGTGACACAGAGCATTTAGAAGGCAGGTACTGTTGCCTCTCCACCTAGATACATTTTTTTTTTTTAAAGATTTATTTACACAAGAACCAGGGTACAGGCCAGATGCATGGGAGGGTAAGAAGATTCACCAGAGACAGAGCAGGGAACAGAACAGGCAGACTGATGAAATACACTGCTGAGGGGAGCAGCGGACATGACAGGAGAGGTCTCCAGTGCCATGTGGGACCCTTGCCGGCTGGCTGCGATTGAACCAGCATCGCAGAGGCTGTGGACAGCTTCACAGTGCAGCACTCAACCACCTGTGCCACCAGGGGAAGCCCTCCACCTAGATACATTTAGTAAAATTTATTTTTGTTCTTATTTAAAGTTGTTATTTGACTTGAACATCCAATGCTTTTCAGAAATCTAGAACAGGGCTTTATTATAAGCTGCTTGTATGATTCAGGGTCTTGTTTGCCATGTTCAACGTGCTCAGTAGGTCAGTTTTCCAAATAATCTCTGTCTAGTCGGCTAGGACTGCTGTAACAAAATCTCACAATTCTAGAGGCTAGAAGTCCTAGACCCAAGTACCAAGGGTTGATTTCTTCTGAAAGTCATCAGGAAAGAATCTGTCCTGGGCCTCTCTTCTTGGCCTTCAGATGCCACCTCCCGCTCCCTTTTCCTATGCTCTCCTCTGGGCATTCACAGCCTGGCTGTCTCTTGTGTTCAGGTTTTCTCTTGGTATAAGTCAGGTGGGTCTAGGGCTTTGTTTTAACTTAGTTATCCTTTGAAGGCCTTGTCTTCGATTGCAGTCATGTTCTGATGTGCTGGGGTTAGGATTTTATAATATATGAATTGAGGAGAGGAATACAATTCCACCTAGAGCTGTCTAGCTCTGCAGGCCCCAGCTGACTATTTTGATGAATAAGTATACACTATGGACCTTTTTTAGAAACATGTTATGTTTTGATAGCTTTTATTACCACAAAAATGTATATATGCATATAGATGATATGTAGGGAAGCAAAAATAAGAAACCAAAAGGCTATTTTGACTCGAGTTTACTTAATTACGTATCCCTCTGTTATGATTTGATATAATAGCCTTATAGATCCTTTTGTCTGTCTGTCTGCATAGATATGTTTCATCAAAATGATGTCCTGTATGTGTGACTTATAATCAGCTTTTTTTCAGTTTGATGTCTACCTATCCTGGTTAGTAAATTTTTATTTCATTTAATACCCAATTATACAAGTTATTTATTATGGCACTGTAAAATTATTTTTTATTATTATTATTTTTATTTTATATATTTTTATATCAATTTTCATTTTTGCACAATGTATGCATTTTCATCTTGGTTATAGTCCCCATACAATTCCCACCCCCGCCCCCTTGTTTCGATCCTACTCCCTCCTCTCCCCCATAGTGTGTCCCTGGTTTATAGTTGCTTGTTGATTTTGATTTCTACTTTATTATAATTAGTCTTTTTCCTGTTCCCTTATTTAGGTTTTCTAAATTCCTGCTATGAGTGAGACCATCTGGTATTTTTCTATCTGGCTTATTTTGCTGAGCATGATCCCTTCCAGCTCCATCCATGTTGCTGCAAATTGCATGAGTTTATCTTTTTTGATTGCTGAGTAATATTCCATGGTGTATATTTACCACATCTTCTTGATCCAGTCATCTATTTTTGGGCATTTGGGTTATTTCCATAGCTTAGTTATTGTAAATAGTGCTGCTATAAACATAAGGGTGCAGGTGCCCTTTTGAATTAATGTTTCTGAGTCCTTTGGGTAAATACCTAGGAGTAGAATTGCTGGATCATATGGAAGCTCCATCTTTAGAAGATTGAGGAACCTCCACACAGCTTTCCATAGTGGTTGGACCAGTTTGCACTCCTATCAGCACTGCAGGAGAGTTCCTTTTTCTCCACATCCTCGCCAACATTTGTTGTTGCTGGTCTTTTTAATATGTGGCACTGTAAAATTTAGCTGCTAAAAGAATGATTTGTTAACCCGTGATTCTGTGGGCTAGTTGGGCATTCTCTGCAGGTTTAGCTTGGGCTCATTCCTATGTGGTCAGCTGGACAGCTGACTGTTCTTCAAGAGCTGAGGCAGTTACACTCTTGTGACTAGCAGTCAGTGCTGGTTGTTGGCTAGGGCACCTCTCTTCTCCCCCACATGCCTCTAGCTAGTAGATCAGCTTCTTTCCAGCATGGCTGTCTCAGGAAGAGGGCAAAGGTAGAGGCGTCAGGGATGCCTGAGAACCAGAGTCTAGCATTTATAGCCTCCCTTCTAAACACCAGCCTAGGTTCCATGGGTGGGTAAATAGACTTCACTTTTTGATGAAGGGACTGCAAAGAATTTGTAACCATCTACCACACAAGTTCCTATTTAGATTTCACTGTCAAATCATATCCTTTATAGCTGATTTGTCCAAACCAGGATACAGTCCAGGAACACTCAACTTAGTTGTTTTTGAAATTCCTTAATCAGGAACATTCCCTTTTTTATATCCTTTCATTGGTCTGCAAAAATATCTTGTAGTGTCTTTTCTCTTATTCCTCCTTCTGTTAAGTTCCAGTAGTTGGGAGGTTTGAGCTAGTCTCGATATATTTACATTAAGCAACTTAGCTAGAATACACGATAGGTAAAGTTGCATATTACATTTTATTTCAGTTCAGAAGGAATCTATGATCTGGTTGTAGTAATGCTAAGACTAGTTTATAGAAATGATGGCCTAATTCCTTTAATAGTAGAGTTGTTTTTTCCTGAGGAATGAAAATAATCTGTGGGATGTTTTGACACTTCAGTTTCAACATTTAACATTTGATAATTCCTTGCTTAAATCAGCTATTTCATTGAGTTGCAAATGGTGATTTTTCTAATCTGTCCTTCTATATTTGTTAGTTGACATTACTGTGAAGAATGACTTGCTTTTCTTTTTTTCCCCCAAAGATTTTATTTATTTTTTGTGTAGAAGAACTGGGGTATAGGCCAGAGGTGTGGGGGGTGAGAGGATTCACCAGAGACAGAGTCGGGAGCTGAGCAGGCAGATTTACTGAAATACACTGCTGAGGGGAGCAGTGGGTGAGACAGGAGAGGTCTGCTGCGCCATGTGGGTCACCTCCCTGGCTGGGGATCAAACTCAAGCTGTCATGGTGATAGTGCTAAGACTTAACCCCTAGGCCACCAGGGATGCCCAAGAATGACTTTCATTCTTTGTAATTCTTTGGTTACCCTGAAATATAGATTCTATGGAAAAGCAAGAGCCAATCCCTGTGAACACTTGAAATAAGAAGTTAAAGAATTAACTGACATGGTGGTGTATTTCAGGGTCCCTGGTATCAGCTACCATCCATCTTAATCCAAGGTAGCTTACTCTGCACTACTCTGACCTTTTTCTCCCCCCACTTAACAGTGAATATGTCCTAGAGATCACTTGCTATCAGTTCATTAAGGTTTTCCTTATTCTGTTTTTATTCCTGCGTAATATTCCCTTCGTTAGAGTAGGTGACCAATCCTCTGATTGGATTCTTGGGTTACATCCAGTCTTACTATCATGACTACTTCAAGGTAGTATATTGTCTCCCACTCTCATAGGAGAGACCTATAGGCTCAATTCCTGGGAGAGCGCTGGGCCTATACTTTGCCATCTGTAATGCTGCAGGACATTTCCGTAGGAGTTGCCTCTTATACCTGCCAGCGGTGTATTAGAGTGTCTGTGTCTCCACAGAGCATATTGTTAAACTTCTGGATGTTTGCCTGTCTCGTGGATGAGGAATGGTGTCTCAATGTAGGGTTCATTTGCATTTTTCTTCTGTATGAGACTGAACATCTTTTTATATGTTTAAAGGATTATTTATTGTTGTTTTTTTCCTGAGAATTATTTATACTTTTGACCTTTTCAATTTTCTAGGCACTTAGATTAACCATTTGTTGACATACATTGAAAATACTAATGTTTTTCACTTGTCTTTTTACTCTGTGTTTTTACTATGCAAACTTTAAAAGTTTATGTATAGTATAATTTATTTCAAAACTATTTTTATGGCTTACGGGTTTTTAATCATAGTTAGATTTCAGCTCTGAAATTATCAAGGAATTCCCTGATATTTTCTTCCAGTATTTGTGTACTTTTATTTTTGCTATAGAGGACTTTGGTCCATATGGATCTTTTTGCTAGGTGTAACATGAAATAAGTAGTATCCAATTTAATCTTTTTCAAATGGTTACTTGGTTTTTTCATACTACCACCTAATAAAAAATCCAGGTTGACACTGACTTGAGGTGCTTCCTTTTTCATGTATAAAATTCCTGTCTGTATTCAGATCTGTTACTTAACTTTGTTCTGTTAGAGTTGTTCAATCATGTGTCATTACCATCGGTTTAGTTTATCAAGGTTTAACAATTAGCGTAGAAAGCCTAATCCACCTTTATCTTTCACTGTTGCTATATCTCAGAGTTTTGAGGGGGGACCATCATGTTTGTTTATTTTTTAGTCTGAACTTTATAATCAAATTGTCTTGTTCTTGCTGGGAAGAGGGGGTTTGCTATGTTGTTTTATTGGAATTGTTTTGTGTCTAAAAATTAATTTTGGGAAAATTAATTTTTAATTTTTTTGTGTCTAAAAATTAATTTTTTGATACTATTCAAGACAATGGTATGTCTTCTCATAAGTTGAAATTTACTTCTGAGCCCACAGGAGTATCTTATTTTCCACTTACATTGCTTGTGAAGTTCATCTTAGGTGTTCTGTCATCTGCGGCTCTTGTACACAGGATCTTCTCCACCATATTCTCTAGTTGAAAGCTGTTCCTTTGCACACTGTTTTATACCCTGCTGCCTTACTGCCTTTCCTTATTCTCCTGCAGCATTTCTGTCCTTTCCTGCTCCTTCTCAGCCTGCCCACAGCTTGTTGTTTAGTGTTTATGGTTTCTTTGTCTCTGAGTTTTGCGGGAGGAGTGTGTCTGGAGGGGGTCAGTCATTCTTGCTGTTCTTGAAGATGTGATCGCACTGACATGGCCATTTGGGCCTAGGTTGCTCTCACGCTCCTACTGGAATTCGTGGCTCACGGGTTAGTTCTTGAGGAGGCTTGTTCCTCTAGGCTAAAATTTGCTTGCCTGGCACAGGCTTCCCCAGATGATAATGTTGGTATTGTCTTGCCAGATGCTCACCATACACTTGCCAGAGATGGAGTAGGCATTTCTGTCAGGACAGAGTGTGTGCGGTTGTTCTCTGCAGTATACTTTATTGTTTGCCTTCCATTCCTTTACATTGTTTCTGCAGCCTTTAAGTCAGGGCTTACCACTTTTTCTGTAAAGAGCCAGATGATAAATATTTTAGGCTTTTCAGGTCTTAAATTCTCCTTCATCATGGACAATAAGAAACAAATAGGCATGGTAGGGTCCCAGTGACATTTTATTTATGAACAGTGCTGAAGTCGATTTGCCTCTAAGCTGTCAACTTCTCCTGTAAACCCAACTGTTTTAAGTCATATTTCTGGTTGGTTTTTTTTTTTTTAACTTCTAAGACATTACTATCTTTTTAGACTCTTTAATTTATGTCTTATGGAATCATATGGATTGGATAAGTTTTCTCCTCTATGTTTCTTTAAGCATTTCCAAATCATGTAACATGAAAGCCATATCTCCTTTGTTAACCTTTTCTTTACCTCTGGATGGTTGCAACAAAAAATGTAAAAATGTTTTCGTCTATTATCTTTCTCTTTTTCTCAAGACTCATATTCATTTCAACTAACTGTGGGAGGGAATTCTATGTGGAAAACAATCTGTGAAAAACAGTTTTTCTTTTGGTGTTCTCTGATCTCTGTTAGTGGTAATTTTGTCAAAACACCAGATGATTTATGACTGTATAAACTGTCAGATTAATCACTGAAATACACTAAAGAAGCAAATCACAAAGGTATTTATAAAGGTGAAGCCAAGGAGCCTTCTCAGTAATGAATGCCACCCCAGTTCTGTCAGATGAGTCATCTTTCAGTGACTTACGAGGTATTAAAAACTTCAAAGTTTCACTTTCCCATATTAATTTCCTCTCTAGAATTGCAAGGGTGAGGATACCTGCTGAGATGGTAGCACAATGGTTTGTGATATGTTGCACCCTATAGTATGGCAGAACAGACAGTGACTAAAGGAGCTTCCTTGCCTTGAAGTAAACGTGACAAATCATGACACTGATAAACAGATCTCTTAGTCAGAACTTTATAATGATTTTTGTAGCTGGGATGCATTCACAAGAGGTACTTGTAGAATGCTGAGCTAAAATCTAAAGGAAAAAAGTGAAATGCTTTGGCATGATGTTATAAAGAAATCACTTTCCAATGTGTGTGGAACATCATGTTGAGACTGTGCCTCACATACAAAACAAGAAGAAGGAGCCATTGAGAGACTTAGGTGGTTCAGAGGCGGAAGAGTAAGTGAAAATGAGAACCAGTGTGTGTAGGAATTCATGTATATGAGGCACAGCTGAAGGATGAGAAAAATTAAAAAGAGCATGTAATAGTGCGGGCAGGGGGCTGGTCTGAATCATGGGGGACATGGAACTAATAACATTTAGCTCCTTGAAAGGTGCTACTGTAAGACAAAATACTGAGAGTGAAATTTTACATGAGAGAATTTGAGATTTAAAGCTTAGATGAGTAGAAGGCAGAGTATTAGTAGAAATAAGTGGGTGTTCAGAGAGTGAAAGTGTTACAGGGCAACCCCAGGGGAAGCAGGGGTGACCTGGGTGTGAGGTCACCCAGGTTGGAAGGAAATGCAGAGGGAAACTAGTAAGAGCAAATAAGAAAAAGTGCTATATCTGTTATGGGTTAGCAGACCTTTCCAGAGAAGGGTAAATTCTAGAGAAAGGACTAAGAGTCTTAGCCCTGCGCTGTGCACATTTATTCTCTCCTTCCCAGCCTAAAGCCTCTCCCACAACCAAGCTGTGCCAGATTATGGGTCAGACCAAGAAACCTCCTAGTTGACCCCCTGTCTTTGTGTTTAGTGGAGCTGGAGGGACTGGATCAGTGCTGGATGTCATGCGTCTGGCTTTGTTCAGTCGAGGTGTCAGGACAGAAAGAACAGCCCAGAACCCTGAACAAACTGTGTCCCCAGACTGTTCTCCTCAGTCACTGTAGATGACAGCAAACTAAAGAAGGGTCAGACTTCTAAATGAAATATTTCACCATAAAGCTACTTGAAATAAGTCTTCCAGGGCCTCCCCGGTGGCGCAGTGGTTGAGCGCTGGGTTGCAAAGCTGCCCGCAGCCTCTGCAGTGCCGGTTCGATACCCGGCTCCTCCCCGGCTCCTCCCTGGCCACCAGAGGAGGGTCCCACGTGGCACGCAGACCTCTCCTGCCACCCGCTGCTCCCCTCAGCAGTATACTTCGGTCCTTCTGCCTGTTCTGTTCCCTGCTCTGACTCTGGTGAATTCTCTCACCCTCCTGCGTTTCTTACTGTACCCAGTGCTTGTATAAATAAATAAATAAATAGATAGATAGATAGATAAATAAATCTTAAAAAAGAAAGAAAGAACAGTCTTCCAGAAACCATCCTCATCATTTTCCACTTAACCAGAAATTACTTTCCCTCTAAATGCACGGAATCAGGTTGCCATACTGTGCTGGGGTTTACACTGGGTAATAAATATTTGAAACTTGGGGAAAAAATGAAGTGTAACTTAGTGACAGAATAGAAGTTAGAGGACCAACAGGAGAGGAAGGGAAAGAATATTCCAGGCACAGGGCCCTACCCAGCATTCATGATAGCCTGGAGTGTAGGACACTGCAGAACTCAAGTGTGAATAAATTGTAGAGCCTCACAGCAGCAGGTCGCCAGGTCAAATCATGCAGGGTCTTTAGAGTCTGGAATCAAATGAAATTGGGTTTAAGTTCCAGCCTTGTTACTTACTATCATCTTGAGCAAGTCACGTGGTTACAAGCTTGATGTACAAGTTCATAATGTATGCATTAGCTCTTTCTGCACAACAAATACCGTAAATTAAGTGGCTTTAACACAGCCATTTTGGGGAGACTCAATTTCAGCTGAACTCACAGGAGTGGTTCTTATAACCAGTCTCATTTTGTACTTCTTGAAATATTCTTTTGTTTTGCAAAGTGCAGATTAATAATGAAATCATAGGAGGACTGAAAGTACCCATTAACTTTAGTAACATGAGATTGTGTTTAACCTTAGCCTGCTTGTCCTATGGATGTGAAAGAAACCTATATCCGAATCCTCAGAACCTGTGAATATGTTGGATTATATGACAAATGTGACCTGTGGCTGCAGATGGAAGTAAAATTGTTAGTCAGCTGACCTTAAAATACAAAGATCATCCTGGAATATCTGGGTGGGCCCAGTGTAATCACAGGGATCTTTGAAAGTACAAGGGGGAAGCAGAAGAGGAGAGGCAGATGGAGATGTGGCTCTGAGCAGGACAGAGCGATGAGGAAACAGACTTTCCCCTGGCTTCCAGAATAAATGCAGCCCTGCTGACACCTTGATTAAATTTTCATTCTTTTAAGCCACCAGTTTGCAGTCATTTGTAAAAGTGGCAGCAGGAAGCGAGTCAAGGAAAGTGTAATAGAGCCAGATCAGACTTGGAGAGACCACTCTTTAAAGAAGTTTTGTTATGAACGGAAGGTGAGAGAAAAGATGGGACATGCAAGATCAGTGAGGATGGTAGTGTAAAATGGGAGAGATTTTGTGTTTTTAATTTTCATGTTATTTGTGTGGTCTCTTTTTTGAATGCTTCCTCATAGACACAGAATCAGAGTTCTCCAACTACCATCACAGAAAATTCTCCTAAAGAAGTTAATTGCACTTGAATAAAACCAGATATCTCTGCAATTTTAAAACTTGAGAATTGCACAAAAATATGAATTACCTAAGAAAATTGCTCTTTGGCCTAATACTGACTCAAACGAACTAGACCCGAGTAGTACTTTAGAGAAATATATGTTAAGTATTTCTAAGTCTTGAAAATTATGCTTGCATTGAGAGAACTGGTAAGTCAGGGCATCATAAATTTAAATTTTAATTTTAGATCCTTGGAATTAAACTTGGCAATGTTTTTTAATTCTATAAATTGTAATAGATGTATATAAATAATAATAGTGCTTGATTGTCACCATTTAATCAGTGCTTACTCTATGCCTGGCCCAGGCGTACACCCGATAGCACATTTCATCTTCATGCCAGTCTTTATGTGGGAGTTGGAATTACTTATGTTCATAGTTTATAGGGCCAGAATATGAGCAATTCTATGTATAAAGATTATTTGGCAAATACAAAATAATTGAGATATAATTTTCATATAACAAAGAAGTTCTTTTGGTTTAATCAAGGTCAGACTAAGCATCATAATTATAGTTCTTTGTATAGCCTGTAAATAAATCTCACTATAATTTAAATTGATGTGGGGGCTTTTTTTGGAAGAATCACATTGAGGGAATGTTCTTCACAGTTTCTGAGAGCATATCAGATTTTTTCAGTTGTTTATAATTATTGTCTTGAATGGGCTATTGATGATTCCCTTCTGTTCTTCAGTTATGAACAGAATAAGTCTTTATTTTCACAGCTGCTGCAAACTCAGATTTCCTTCCCCCTTCTTTCTTCTGCACCTTCAAAATTTGTGACTTGGAAATGCCTATCAGATTAGTAAAAATTCTTTATAATGATAATAACAAGGGTTGGTGAAAACTTTTTTCAAGGCATTCATTCACCGTTGGCGGGTGATATAATGGATATAGCTTTTTTGAGGAAAGTACTTAGAAAAATTGGCAGCTGTTATCAAAATTCAGTGTGTAACTATGTTTCATCTCAGCAATCCAGCTTTAGGAATTTGTTCTATTTATCTGTCCCTGTCCAAATGACATACGAGGATGTGTGTTCTGGCTTAATCTTCTTGTTTTTATTTTTGTTCTAATTATTTTAAGAATGAGAATGTCAGTACCAAATAAGATTGACTGTGGGGTAGAAAATCCTAGACTTTTTAAATTTGTATTATTCACTTTGCCTAGTACCTGCTTGGTATCAGAAATTACTTTTAGTATTTTCTGTTCCTTCTGACAGTCTCTGTAGTTAACCCTTCAAGGTTGTTGTCTTTGGTTTATAGCTGAAGTGTCTTAGGCTCAAGGAGTTAAGAGGGGCCCAAGGCCACATAACTGGTCAATGGAGGAGCTACCTGACTTCATGTCTCTACACAGCTCAGTCCACATCTATCAACTTCTTTGGAGGATCAGGAGAAGCAACATTATTTACAGTAGCAGGAAATTAGATATTTGTAATATCCAACTTTGACCTCTCTGGGTCCTTTCCCATCCATGCTTTATGTTTTAATTCAGTTGGGTGGTGATTTTTGTTTTTCTATACATGGCCATGATTGGGTCCCTTTGCTGCTTAAAGTCATCATTGGCTCCCATTTTACGTGAAGGGCATGTGGTGTAAACTCTGTACTCAGGCTTTTGAGACAGTCAGCCCCAGCCTCAGCCTGTCTTTCCCACTGTTGTGCTCTGGCCCCCATGCTCCAGCCCATCCAAACAACCCACTTACTGCTCTTTGAACATGCATTTTCCTTTCTGGGTTTCAGTATTTCCCAATAGAACAGTCACTTCTGTCTCTGCCATTCTGCTTTTTAGCCTACTGGAGTTGACTGATTTAAATGGGTGGTGCATATAAAGTGCTTAAACCACAGAGAGTGGTCCAAAGTGGTGGCTGTATTAAATGAAGTCTAGAGGAGTAGTAGGTGAGACTAAAGGTCCTTGTGGCAGGCAGTGAGACAGTACAAGAAATGAGTTAAAGTAAAGGCCCCTCCTTAGAGGGGAGAAGAATGGTGGAGTTGAAAAATTATTCTGAGTGGGTGGGCAATAGTTTGATAAGGAATTTATCAGTTATTTACACAGTGAAACTTTGCACATAGTAAGTTTACAGTGAAGAACTAGTCAAAACATCACCTCTGTGACTCCATATTTATGAAGGGATGGAAATCAACACCATTGTGGGGAAAACTAACATCTCCCTCTTCCTGATGGCGTGTGGCATGATAGAGCACATGGTTGCATTGGTATCCCCTCCACAAATACATAGCCTGCACCTCATGGTGAGAAAATATCAGGTGAAACCCAGATTGAGGAATGGTCCACAGCATAACTGGCCAATCATCTTTTGAAGGACTAAGGCTTCCAACGAAGGAGCATGACAACTAGATGCAGTCTGGGCTGAGCCCAGTGGCTGCCAGAGCATTATTTGGGCAAATTAAAAATATTGGATAGGGAGCGTTGGTTATAGATAACAGTATTCTTATCATTGCTAAAGTTTCTGATATTGATCAGATGCTCACTGAAGAACATAGGGGTAGGGATACGAGTTATTTGAGAATAGTTCCCCAGTTTATTCTCAACAGGTTCAGGAAACATGGGCACACAGGAAGTAAGAGGGAAGACTAAAGCAAAAGAGGCCAAGTGGAAACAGTTGGTGGCTTTGCATAACGATATATGGAGATAGCTAGTTCTGTTCCCTGGGAATTTTTTTTATAAGTTTGAAGTCGTAGCAATATAATTTAAAAAATAATAATAAAATAAAGCCCAAGGGTAAGACATTGTAAGCTAAAAAATAAAAACTTTAATAGGCCCAGACATAATGCACAGTTTTTACCAACCTCCCTAGACTAGTGCCAGCTTTCATGCCACCGTTCCCAGTAATGTAAGCCTGTGGAATAAGATCAGAATATAATTTCCCCCAAATCAGCATTATCCAAGTTTGTTTTGACATTGTCCAAAGCTTCTGCTTTGACATTGTCCAAAGCCAGGGTAAAGTTGTATGGAGTACAGATGTTGTCTTTTGTATGTATCTCTCACAACTGAATATTTGATGAGATTTGAACTACAAACAATTTGAGGTTCTAATCTCTGGCCAGAATCGAGGATGTAGCTTTACTCTGATGCCAAATTCAGTTCCAGCTGCTTTAATAGGCAGGTGGATTAAGGAGCTAATCTCTTAGGAAGGATTAAGGAGCCTTTTACAAGGTTATAGATATTCCTGCAGACAGTGCCAATACTTTTCTTTGAAAAAACAGTCATGGGTCACTCCAGCAAGACATAAACCCAATCTCTGAAGTCCTGTACTGTAACTGTGTCGGTGATCACTTTAGCTTTGCACATCCCCAAAAACGATTGAAACCCATTGTTTTACTATCGTCATTCAATAAAAAAACTCAGTATGGCCCCCCCTAGAATGTCTGATTTTGAGTATGATGACATTGGATGGGCTCTCTAAATCTTAATTGTGAAAAATATGTAAGATAGTAAAATTATAGAACCAAATTTACAGAACTATTGACTCTAAGCCATTTGGACACTTGAAATACACAATAATTTGTCTTAAGGCATTTCTCTTTCTTGTAATTAACAAGACAATTGCCCAAGGAGACTGACTTCCCAGTAAAACTGCACTGGGAAGGAAAAGTTCAGCCCTCACTCAGCATGTGAAGCCACCATGGAATCACTGCAGGATTTAGTTATTTAAATTATCCAGAGCTATTATCTAGACATTATTTTCTCTGGGGTTTATACAGTTGTTATAAGAGTACCTGCCTCTTAGCATTATTTATAAAGATCACATTCATTTTCACATCTAAACAGAACAAGCTCATAGCAAGTGCCCTCTGTCCCTCGTTGTTATTACTACTTTGTCCATTCTCAAAAGCTGTGAACTGTATTACAATACAGACAGCCCAACCCTGTTTTATGTCACTTAATTCTCATGTGTCAGGAGCCCTTTCCCACTTTCCCTGTCTGGGGTCGTAAGATGCTGCCTCTTTCTGCACAGCAGTCATCGGGAGTGAATATTGACTCAATGCCTCATCCATTTTCATCATATGTCTACAGAAGCAAAAAGCCTTAGTAATATCAATTAAAAACTTTTCTCATGCTGTTTGTGACAGTTTTCCTGTCATAAAGAGAATAAATGCAGTCAGCACTGGCTTAAATAAAAACCCTCACACTTGCAATTTATTGTGTGAGAAATTGACAAAGACATAAGAACTTCAATTTCTAGGAAATTGATGAATCTGTAATTTTGACAAGGAAGCTTTTCATGGTAGACAGGTTAGTAGGATCAAGAGCCCACCAGGCAGACTGGACCTTAAGTAATTCTAGTAGTAGACAGTTTCCACCCAGTTGCTGATTTCACCTGATTTTTTTAATAAGTCTTTATTATTAAAAATGTGATTTATGCCCACTTGTAAAGGGACAGGGGTGGGGAGGTAGGGATTCCTTGAGTGACAAAGCTAAGAAGACGCTTGCTCTCAGATGTCAGTGAGGACCTGGGCTTTCATGATGTTACTAACTCTACCCCAGAATCTCCTGGCACCCCTGATTCCAATGTTGTTTTTTTTTTTTTAAGAAAATAAAAATTATGTAATTCAAATCCAATTTAATAATAACCCTGATGGGATTTCCCAAATATTGTGGGGATTTTGTTGTTTCACTACCTGGCTAAGTTGTTTTGAGTTTCAAGGTCAAGTCCTAAACTTCCCTAACAGAGTTGCTACATCTCTGGGTAAACACTGAGGTGTAAAGACACCAGAGACACAATTCTAGCACATCCTTAGTAGTCAGAGAGCTTGCTGAAAACGAATACCCCTTTCTCCATTTGACTATTTAAAGCTCTAAGCCCCACCAGTCCAATTCTAAATACAAATAAGCTCCAGAACGCTGTGCCAAGCGAGGGCAGCAGTCGGGAGAGGGGAGCCAGTGTGCAGGCAATGCCAACGCTGCTGTGTGTGCTGAGGTGGAAAGCTCTGTGTGGGGGGCTGACCCTAGGGACAGCTGCCGGACCCTGTCTCAGATGTTTGCAGATGACACTGCAAATAAACAGGTTTATTTATAAACTTGATAGAATATTTCCATTCAAAATCACAATGCTACATTAGGATGATGTTGCTTAGGATGATTTTTTTTTTTAACCTAAAACTCCTTGGAGAGTCTGATAAAAATTGCAGACCCTCTCTTTTCAGGAGAACACACTGTGCTGACATATAGTTGAAAAGAGTGTACATGATTTAAACAAAGCACTTTTGGATGCATCATGGCACCTCTTAATGTTGTAAGACTGGGCACAAGAATCCTATCTTCCCCTTCCTGAAAGGGGGAGCTCTTGCACCTCGTAGCAAGCAGAGGATAGGACTCAGAAGACAATGATAACTACCACTTTCTGAGCTTTTACTACTTGCAGGCACAGCATCCTTCTTATCCCAGGAGATACTAAATCATATAGCCAAAGTAAAGACCCCTGGTGACAGGCAGCAGTGAGTTCGCTCCCTCCTGAGAGGATGCAGTGAGGACATAGTTTGTCTTCATGGTTTTCCTCCCGAAGATGAACACCCGGTCATGAGCATGGAGGTGCGTCAGGCAGTCTCAAGTTGGACAGTCCACACGGTACCAAGCCTGTAATCCTCAAAAGTGTCAAGGAAAGATTGAGCAACTTACAGATTCTGAAAAAGAGTTACTGAAATTAGCATATGGTTCTCAATTGGAACCTTTTGCCATAGAAAATATTTTGGGAACCAGGAAAACACGAATTTAGGTTTGAGGACAAAAAGTCCTGGGTGCTGGGCTTGCAACTTTTTCTGTAGTTGTTTCAAAATAAAAGTAAAGCAATTGTATTTCTATATACTAATGTCATACAACTAGAAAATGAAATTTTATAATATCCTTCATAGTACAACTTTTTAAAAAACACAAAATGCTCATAAGTAAATTTACTCTGTAAATTAGAATACACTGCTGGGAGAAATTAAAACTAATAAATAAAGAGATAAACCATAGTCCTGGGTTATGAAACTCAATATTGTTAGTATGTAATTCCTCTACCAAGATTAACAGAGAAGACTCAAATAAATAAAATTGGGAATGGAAGAAGGGGACAACACTACTGACTTTACAGATTTAAAAAGGAACATAAGATCCCCCAGTACCACTGCCAGGTATTTACCTAAAGAATATGAAAATTATAATAGGAAAAGATTTATACGCTTCTATTGTTCTTAGCACCATTATCCACAATAACCAAGTCATGGAACCAACCTAAGTGTCCAAAGACAGATGACTGGATAAAGAAATTACGGAACATATACTCAAAGGAATACTACTTAGCTGTTAAAAAAGATGAACTAGTGGCTTTGGGGACAAAATAAGTGGATCTTGAGATGATTATTCTAAGTGAAATAAATCAAAAAGTGAAAGAGGTATACCAGATGGTTTCACTTATTTGTGGAATATAAATAACCAAAGAACACATACTGGCAAGGCACAGCAAAAATAATTCTTACATTGTGTGAAAAATATACTGGTTACTAGAGGAATAGAGGGGAAGAAGGAGGGACAAGGAAATGAAAGGTAGAACACTGGCAGTGGAGTTTGGTGGAGGATGAGTAAAGCATATGGAACATATGGAGGGGTGAAAATGTACTCCCAAAGTCAAATATATGTATAAATGACTGACACATTAAAAAAGAAACCTTGATTTGTAACCATAATAAATATATTAGAAAAATAAATACAAATTCAAAAATTAAAAAGGTTCATAAGGAAATGCAACAGTATGTCAATAAATCATATCATTTAGATTAAATACAGAAGTGCCTAGAAAACACAAATTACTTGAATTAAGAAGAAAATAATATATGACTATACCTGTAACAAGTAAAGAGACTGAACTAGTTGTAGTAGCAGCAACAGCAAAATATAACCACAGTAAAACACTCAGGTCCCAATGGCTTCACTAGTGAATGCTGCCACTTACTTCCCAACCAGACATAGACATCACAGGAAAACTGCAAACTAATATCTCTTATGAATAGAAACACAAAATCCTCAACAAAATGCTGTCAAACTGAATCCAGCAACAAATATAAAGGATCATATGCCATAAACAAGTTGAATTTGTCCCAAGAATGCAAATTTGGTTTAATAAACAAAAGTCAATTTGTGTACCATAGTATTAGCCTAAAGGAAAAAACCATAAGATCATTTTAATAAACATAAAAAAATTGACAAGATTCAGCACTGCATGATAAATTCACTCAATGAAATAGAAGTGAACTTCCACAGCCTGATAAACATATCCACAGCTAACAGAATTCTTAGTGATGGAAGATGAAATGTGTTCCCCCTAAAGTCAGGAGCAAAGCGAGAATATCCACTTTCATCACATTATTCAACATTGTAGTTAAGAACATAAAAGACCTTCAGATTGGAAAGGAAGAAGAAAACTGTTTATAGATGACATGATCTTATAAATAGAAATTCCTTGATGGCCTCCCTGGTGGTGCAAGGGGTTAGGCACCGCGCTATGAAGCAATCCACAGCCTCTGCAACATGAGTTCAATCCCCGGCTGGCCAGGGAGCAGCCCACATGGCACAGCAGACCTCTCCTGTCTCGCCTGCTGCTCCCCTCAGCAGTGTATTTCAGTCAGTCTGCATGTTCTGCTCCCCACTCTGTCTCTGGTGAATCCTCTCACCACCTCGCATCTCTGGCCTGTACCCTAGGTCTTGTATGCATAAATAAATAAATCTTTTTTTAAAAAAAGAAATTCCTAAGAAATCCACTAATAATTTATTAAAACTAATAAACAAGCTAGGCAAAGTACTGGATACATAATCAACATATAAAAATAAATTATAGTTCTGTACACTTGCACTGAAAAATCTGAAAATTATCTGCTCTTCATATTAGGATCAAAAAGAATAAAGTACTTAGGAAAAATTTAAAGGAGTGTAAAACTTTGAAAACTATAAAACATTTTTGAAAGAATGAAAGAATACACAAATAGCAAGATCCCATGTTTATGAATTAAAATACTAAATACTGTTAAATGGCCATACTGTCCAAAAGATCTACAGATTTAATATCTCAAATCTGTTTCTTTGTAGAAATTGGAAAATCCTGAAATCCAAACAGAAAAATCAAAACAGTATAATAGCTAAAGCAATTTTGCAAAGAAAGACTGGAAGACTGATGCTTGCCATCTTCAAAACTTACTACAAAGCTACAATGATCAAGGAAGTGTGGCGCTGGGGTAAGAGTAGACATTGTAGATCAACAGAGTAGAATTGACAGTGTAGAAACAAACCTTCACTTTTATGGTCAGTTCATTTTTCACCAAGGGTGCAAATAAGGAAAGAACTGTCTTTTCAACTAACAGTGCTGGGATAACTGGATAGCCATATACAAAAACATGAAATTAGACCCATACCTAACAACATAAAAAAAAAACTAATTCAAAATGGATCAAAGACTAAAGACTAAAACACTTAGAAAAAAATATTGATAAATCCAGATGGTCTCACTCATAGCAGGAATTTAGAAAACCTAAATAAGGGACCAAGAAAAAGACTGATTATAATAAAGTAAAAATCAAAATCAACAAGCAACTATAAACCAGAGACACACAATGGGGGTCGAGGGGAGGAGGGAGTAGGATCAAAACAAGGGGGGTGGGATTTGTGTGGGGACTATAACCAAGATGAAAATGTATACATTGTGCAAAAATGAAAAATGATGTAAAAAATATATAAAATTTTAAAAAATGAGAAAAAAGGAAAATATCGGTAAATCTTTGTAACCTTGGTTTTGGCAATTGTTTCTTAAATATGACATCAAAATCACACAAAAAAGCATAATTTAGATTTTGGGGGAGGATGGAGTGATTAAACACTAAAACTGAATGTGTTTATGGTCTCACAACTCTGTGCTAACACCATTGAATTTAACTCTTCTGCTGGATGAGTTTCATGATGAATTTCAGTGAATTACATCACAAAAAATATACAACCAAAAGGGCAAGATGAACTTTAATAACATACACAAAGGAAGATATAAAAGTGTCCAATAAGCCATGGAAAGATACTAAATGTCATTATTCAGGAAAACACAAACACCACTGCATAAGAACAACTAAAATGAGCAAGTCCTAGAGTACCAAGTGCTTCCCCATGGAGATTCCCACTAAGCTCGAATCCTCACCATTGTTCATAGCACCATACTCCATAGCTACTCCATGGCTCCTGGTTTTATAGAGCCCTTTTGCAGCCTTTGTATCTACTTTTCTCGTTAACAGTCTGGACCCCTGGATAGAACTGCTTTTTTTTTTAACTTTTGGAATCTTGCAACCTGATACTTACAAATGAAGCATATTTATTTGTTGAATGGCAAGTCTTCACTTTGGTTTGTTGATCTGTTCCAAAAGTAGAAAGTGTTAAGTGATGTTGTTAGGTTTGTCATCTTAGATTTATAGTTAGTTTTTCTGTCTCCCCCAGCAAATGGAAAATAAATCACTTTATATTTGGAGCAATAGTAATTCATCTTACTTGTCATTCTCATTGTATGGAAAAAGAATGAAAGCTCAGAGATTTATTTACCCAAGGCAGGACAGCAGTGAATCTATTGTCTGGTCCAGGTATACCAATGACAAAGTTCAGGTTCTTTTGACTATTTCACATAGCCCCAAAGACAGGAATGCATTGGATTTTTTTAAAACAATAATAAGCATACATTGCATACATTGCATAGTGCAAAGAAGCACTATGTTGAGTGTCCAGATAAATACCTTGATCCTGACTTTTAAAAACTTACAGTTTAGCAGAGATGGCAAGTATGCAAATGTTTTGAATACCGCAAGATAATTGCAATGGTAGAAGTCTTTAATATGTGCAGTGTTTAACAAAAAAGGCAGTGGTTGAACTCTGCTGGGCTAATTATTAAAGAAAAGTGAGAACATTCAAGGATGTGTAGGAGTTTGTCAGTTGGTCAACTGATCTATGGGTGCCTATTTCTGTATCATGACAAACTGAAAGCCATTCATGCATAACCATCAGTTTTAGGTTTAAGTAAATAACTACTTAAAGTAGAAAAAAATTCATTGTTAGTTTGCAGGAATGCTGTGTTCCTTTACACCTTTTTAATAATTAGTTTTGTGTTCAGATATAATTAAAACTCCTTGGCAAAATGCAGAAGACTTAGCAGGAATATGCTTTTTGCTGGCATGTGCTTTGTAAAATATATCACAAAACAGCCAACTATTAGCATTTGTTCATTCTTTTGCATCTGAATTGTTTGGGGGTGTTTTTTTGGAGGGGAGATTTAAAGTTGAATGGGCAATTTGTGAGAAATTTGTGAGTTCATGAAGATTTTGCTGTGTCCTTTTATCAAGTTATGGTAAATGTAACTAGTGAATATACTTGAGATACATACTTCCCAAGTTATTTAGAAAAGCTTTAAATTGCACTGGCAAGTGTAGGTATGCATTATTTCTCTTACACAGATGTTGTATGTTAGTGTAATGGTTAGTTTCTAATGAAACTACTGATTTATCATAAGTGTCTTATTAGAGTGGATAATGAGTATAATTGTTTTATTATTGTCCATCTATCTCCCATATTTATTTCTCACTACAACCTTTTAACTATTATTGCATTATCCCTCTTAGGGATAAATAGGATGCATTGAAAAGGAAATTGGAATCTGCCAGTGTCAGATATCTTGATTTGACTATGTTGTGCTACTTTTACTCTGGGGCTATTGGAGCAGTCAGTGAGAAGGCTGCCTGTTGCCTAATAGACTTTTGGGGAAGTCTACATAGATAATTCTGGAAAATAGGGGATCTACTGCAAGTAGTGACTGCAAGTATCACAAAGGAAAGACTGCGGATTTTGTTTGTGTTTTGCTTTATTCATTTTTTTCATTGTATTGATTGTAGTGTCTGTCTTGGTACTCACAGCAAGGTATTGTATGGTGATTTCAGAGGTTCCTGATATACCATGTTTGGGAAAATGTATGTAAATATATGCAGATTTCATGTCGTAGCTTTAATGACAATAGTCTGAGCAAATTCACTTGATTGTCATTTAGGATACCTTATGAAACATGAAACTCTATTACTCTATGAATTTAGTAATATATTTTATGTGAAACTGTATACTATATACTAAGAATTATACCAGAAAGATAATATCAGTGCCTTATGGTTAATCCAACATGATTGAAAGGAAATACTTTCTTTAGTTTTTGAATACAAGTCAAAGAAAGAAAAATATATTTCATTTTTAGATTATATAAATGGTGGAGAACTTTTTACTCATCTTTCTCAAAGAGAGCGTTTCACAGAGCATGAGGTGCAGATCTATGTCGGAGAGATCGTGCTTGCCCTTGAACACCTGCACAAGGTAAGATGCTTCATCTTTGGGGTTTCTTCTCTGAAAAAATCTGTTAACTGAGGTGATGCTATAACTAAAAGTTGAAGCTCATGTTTTTACATGTCGTTGTCTGAGTGGAGATGGTGAGAGCAAACTTATAGGCTGTTATTTTCTCAATTTCATAGTTCCCATTTAAAAAGTCAACTTGCCTTTTGTGATTCCTGTGATGTATAATAGATTCAAAAAGGTAGCGCTTGTGTAATATTTCGGTTTTAGTCAAGAAGAATCCTAGTGCTTAATGCAAAGTATCATTAGAATAAAAGCTTTCCATTCTTAACTATTCAAATGAAACCCACGTCATAATATATATTCCCTTAATTGTGACTTACTCCACTGCAGAATCTGCCTGAATATTTTCAAGGTGCTATTCCCTGATTAGATTGGGGATATTTCAAAGAAGCACCCCCTATGTCCCCTCCCAACCTCACTTGAGCTTACTTTACTGTTTCATCCCTCAGGCCCTCTCTTGCTCCTTCCCCTCCCTCTTCCATTGCCTCCAATAGCTTGAACTTTGTTACTAAAAACTCTACATGGAACTGATGCTTACAGTGCTGTATGAATTAAAAAAAAAAATACTGTCTCAGTTACTATTAACCTTAATCTAAGAAATTTTGACCTATATTCTTTACTCACTAATGAGAAAGCAGTTGTCGTGTGGATTAGGCTTGTCTGTACTTCCTCAGACAGAAAATGCTGGAATAATTTTTACCAAAGGGGTGTGAGCCTGCGTGACCTCAGTCACTGACTTCAGATGCTACAGGTGCATCCTCAGGGCCTGATTCTTCTTTGTTGCATGGTCACACCCTTCACTGCATTACAGATAAACAGAGATGAAGGTGCTCATTATGGAATGGAGGGAAACTTTTGAGGGAAAAGGCAAGGAAGAGGGGTGAAATTTTTCAAGGAGCAGGTAGATTGGAATTGTAAAATGGGGGCAATGGATAAGAGACTATGAGGAAAGATGTTGAGAAGATAGAAGAAAGGGGTCAAGAAAAGGGGTTCAGAATAGGACTCTTAAGAGGAGTGACTGAAAACTGCCTAAGGATGGGAGGGAAGAGGCTGCGCGCCAGGAGAGAAGGTGGGTAGAGAGCTGAACTGAGGTGAGCAGAACAAGTGTCCGATCCTTCGGTAGAGTTGTCAGTGGGGTGACAAGCTTTATGCGTGTGGTTATTTTTATGGATATAAAGTAGTTAGGACATCATTTGGACCCAGGAATAGGCTGCAGATACCGTTAGGGCTATTAGATATAATTATTTATGATATTAAAATGATGGTGGGAATCATCATAAATTCCAGAGTGAAAATCAATACCATGTGAAGCTCCAATGACTAAGCTATCAAATTCAGCTTTTAATTTGTGTGAAAGCTTTAATTCTGTTTATTAAGGTCAAATCCATGAACGGTAAGTATTATTGAAACAGGGTAATCAGAAACCCAGAAGTAGAGAACACAATAGATGCTGGATTATATTAACTGATTGATACAGAGTGACAGTATTATAGCAAATCAGATCTCAGCAATTTTCTCTTAAGTACAGTGAAGTATAACAAAGCCAGATTTTAATTTCTTGACAGCCATTAACAGTTTCCCAGGAAGAGACAAAAATGGAAGCTTACTTGGAAGTAATGAATTAAAGTAGACAGTAAATGATTTATGCCTAAAATCTTAAAGAGGTGGTTTTTATTTTATTTAAGTGCTGCCGCCAGTTATTAGGTATTTATAATGCTTCAAGCCAAATACCTGTTCAGTAACTGTTGCCTTTCCTCTCCTATAGAAAATTGAATTTCTTGGGGGAAAATTGCCTGGTGTTTTTCCTTATGTAATTTTTTATTTCAATTTTAAAAGATTGTTAAAATCTGTTATTTCATATACTTAGTGTTGAAAGGAAAGCAGTGTTTTGAAGTTGGAAGACATTCAGGCAGACATAACATGAAACATGGAATTCACATTTATCAAGAATTTTTATGACTTGGGTAGATTTATTTGTGTTATCTAGTAGAAGTAATAACTAAAGTGATTTGCCATAAAACTTAAATGCCAAACAAAATGGTGGCATGTATAGCTATTTTGTAATTGAATTACTTTGCTTATTTAGAACTAAAGTACAATTAAAATTAACCTATGATCTTCAACCTTTATGTTTATGAACCCTGTTATTCAAAAAGCCTTTATTACCTATTTGACACATTGTGCTGGATGCTGGGTAAATGCATAAGCGATGAAAGACAGAGTCTGAGCATGGCTAGGCATGACAAACAGGAAATATCTGGGAAATAAAAGCTTTTTTCATATAAGTACAATGTAAGTGTGGGTGCTTAGGAAGAAAAACAAAGAAATGACCGGTGTGGGATCTGTCACCAGTGGGCATGAATTGACTAAGAAGGCACCAGACACTCATCTGGAGTGAGGGGGCATTATATTAAGAAGCATAGAGACTGAAGAAGCAACAGTCAGTGGGAAGACCCTACAGAACCTGGCCCAACAGGAATGGCCCCTCTTTCCACAGAGAAGGAGGACATGGCTGTAGGGGTGAGGGGAGCACAGCCCCCTTGGCCCTGAGAGGCGGGGGATCCACCTTGACTAAGCCCTCGTAGCACCTGAGCAGGACAGTGCCTTGTCTTAGTTTGTTTTTAAGGTAGATAAGACTTTCCTAATTTATTTTTTTCAAAATTGCTATTTTAAAACTCTTATTTGTTTGTTTTTACAGTTGGGGATTATATACCGTGACATTAAGCTTGAGAATATTCTACTTGATTCTAATGGCCATGTGGTGCTGACAGATTTTGGTCTGAGTAAGGAGTTTGTGGCTGATGAAGTGAGTATTATATTTTAATTTGAAGTTAGTAGTAATAGAATGTAAACAATGATGAAAATTAGCTATAGAATAAGCATTTAATGGGGTCGTACAATAGGGATTATGGATTTTTGTGCAGGTTTGCCCAGAGGGACATTTTGACATGAATGACTATTAGATTTTTAGTTTAAAATGACCATGGAACCATCCTGTTAGAATTACAGTAAACATTTACCTTTATGCATGTGTAAAACTATGTAACTTTACATATAAAATAAAGCTGAAAAATTTAAATAACTCCTTGGATCCTTCAGAAGAATTATGGCTCAGACCGTAGCCAGTCGAGAATGGAAAACAGCATACAGGGTTTATAATCACAAAGTTGATAATCACAAAGCAGGATGCATGGTGAGGACCCTTCAAATTCACTTGACAATAATAACAAGGCTCTACCTGCCCTAATTCTTGAATAATTTTGATGGGTTTTCCTAGGAGCTAGAATATAGTAACTATTGTACAGGTTTTAAAAACAAGGACTTTGCATATTCAGTACTGATTATAATTTATTTAATATTACAGATGCATTTAATGACTTTTAAAATTGTATACCTCTATTAGTAGTAATTAAATACTGTTTATAAAACAGTTGTCATAAAAAATATATTTTTATATTACCAGTTGTTCAAGATAATCAAGTAAACTTAAATGCCGATTCATTTGTATTCCAGGAAATTATTATTAGAGAATATAGAATCACAGTAAAAATTTTATAGTAAAGGATTTTGTTGTGGTAATACACATCATGCTTAGATTTCAAATTAGATATATCTTAGATGTTTTGCTTTTTGAAATATTGCCAAAGCAATATTTGGCATTTTTAGGTGAGTTATATAAGTGCTGAAATTATAAAACTAAAGATCACAATTTTTTATTGTATGTCTTTTAATTCAAGTCACTTATTAAATAAATATTTATTGACTGCCTCTAGTATGCTTGCTGCTGGATAATTCAGTAATGAATAAAGTGGAAATGATTTCTGCCTTTATGTAACTGTGGTTATTATAATATATTGATTATCTTTGGTAGACTGTAGTTAGAAAGTAGAGTAGATGATTTTTGGAGGCATTAGTTTCGAAGTCTGATTTTTAAAACTTTTCTCCTTTGTAAAAATTTTATTGGCAAGTTTAATAAAATGTGACAAATTAATATGTTTGCTGTTGCTTCCCCACAAATCCCACTATAAGAGTAAGACAAAGCAGGCATGCGTGCCAGGAAGAGAGGAAAATAGCAACCAGATTTTTGGAAAGAGCAGAAATATTAGCTATAACCAATTTAGCATTCCTGAAATAGTTGTAGCCTAAGCCGATAACATCAGAAACCCCAGAGCAGGCTAATTTGCACCTTTGACCCCCAGAATGGCTCAGGAATTGGGGGCACCAGGTCTCCCTCAAAGTACTGGTGAGGTAATACAGGCCAGCAGAGGGGCCTTCTGTGCCTTAGTCACGTGGGAACTGTGCCCACAGGCCCTCCAGGGAAACTGGAAGGTAAGTAGACAATGGCTTGGGGACAGGGAAGGGAGACATAACAAGTGACACGCTGAACCCTGGAATGCCCATGACCCTTTCTGCCACCTCACCCTCGGAGCAGTGACTCTCCAGACAGGAGCTGAGAGGATTTCTCTGCAGAAACTGAGAACAAAAAGTCAGTCAGTGGCTTGCAAGTGAGGTGGCCCCAGCAGATCACACAGAGCAGCCCCTGCTTGGCAAGCCCAGTGTTAGCCACAGAAACGTGTTTGCAGTGTGTTTCTCTTCTGGTAACTATAATTCTGTATAATTGGTGCCTTCCATTACACTGTGTTTTTAAAAACACTCTTCTGAGAAGGGGCCACCAAGCCTCAGCAGACTGCCCTGGCATGTAAAAGACCCCAGCATGGAAAGACGGGGAGCTTGCCTTTTCCTCTGGCCAGAGACCCACTCATTTACCTGCTGACTCACCCCACCAATACCCGATGCAAACCTTTTATGTGCTGGACAAAGGCTTGGTTCTGGCAACACATCCCTGAAGCAAATCTCCTGGGGAATCCCCTGTTCATGGGCGTGTGTGGCTGATCATTTGGCAATGGGCAGGAGAGACTTTGGCTCTGGAGAACAGCAAATGTTCAAAACTGAAACAGAAATAAACCAAAACAAACTTCCGTCAGAGTTACTACATTTTAATACAGTAGCACAAATTAGTCAGAAATGCTGGGTGACCAGGTCTGCCAGGTCATTCCTCATGAGAGAAAAAGCTTATGTGTTCTGCTGGTCATGTCAACAGCTACCCCTCAAGGGGCAGAAGGGGGGGCCTCATGAGATGCCAGAATTCTTGAGCAATTAGTTATTTAGGCACAAAAATGATACTTGGGAGAAGTATTTATATATCCCCTTATTCACTGGATGCAGTCTAGCTTGCTCAGCACAGCTGTGTGTATTTAGTTGTCTGTTATAGTTTGGCTGTTTCATCTTGCCTTTCCCCTCAGACACAAGCTCCTACTTCCTCTTAGTCCTAGAGAACTGACTACCATGCTGGGTTTCAGGTTTAACTCTCAGGGCTCAAGTAGTAGTTAGCCTTTGCTGAGTCCCCCAAAACTTGATCTAATGGTCCTGTGCACCCTGATTCCACCTGGCACCTGCTTCACAAGTTTGCCTGCCTTGGTCCCTTTCCACCACTCACTCACATCAAAATATCTTCCTTGAAGTGGCTTCTTTTCCCCCCATTCTTATTCTGTCTCCTTGGTCTCCAGTTTAGGATGGATGGATGGATAGGTGGGTGGGTAGGTGGGTCAGTGAGTGGGTGAGTAGATGGATCGATAAAACTCATCTCTCTCCTTTCCAACCTCTTCCTTTTCCTCTTGGACCCTTTCTGTCACCATTTAAACATGCCTAATCTCTTCTCTCCTGTCTCAAAATTTTAAAAGTAGAGGGAAGGAGGGATGGGTGAACAGAAGGATAAACAGGCAAATAGAAAAATAAATTTCAGAATCCATATCCCTTCTGGCTATTGTCCCGTTATTCTCCCAGTTTGCATTCTCTGTTTACTTTCCCACACCACTCCCTAATCTCCAGTCTGGCTTGCAGCCCTACCGGTTACTTGAATCTCTTCTTGCCAAGGTCACTACTCACCTCAATGTTAAATACTTTTTATTCCTCCTCTTACTTTTCTAGCTGGTATTGTTGACCTGGAAATCGGCTCTCACCTTGGCTTGTGTGACACCGCATTCCCTGGCTTTCCTTTTATTCCTCACTTTCCTTTTGCAGGGTCTTCCTCTTCTGCTTAATCACAGTTCAATGCTGGACCCTCTTCTCTCTTTAAGCTGTAATATCTCGCCATATGCTGGTGATGCTAGAGTATCTATGGCCAACCCTGACCTCTTCTGGCTCCAGACCCTGAGATGTCTGTAGTCTATTCCATTTGGCTCATACAGTCTCCTCGAGCTCAGCATTTCCAAAATTGAATGGAACCTGTTTATCTTCTGGTATTTTGCAGTTTTATGTATTATAAATTCTGGCCTCATTTAGTCTGAGAAATGCATATCTATTTTCGGGAATTTTCTTTTTTTATATGTTTGAGGTTCTTGCTCGTGGTGTAATCATTTCTCTGTATATTCATCAATAATTCAACAAATGTTTATTGAGTGCCTACCATGTACCAAGTGTTACACTGGACTCTGAAAATACAGTGGTTTACTTAACAAATCCCTTGCTCTCATGAACCGTTATTCCAGAGGTACTTGTCATGTATTCATGATTTATTTCTAGATTATAGTTTGATAACCTGGATTGTATAAGGATAAAACCAATTTTAGAAGGGTTAAAATGTATATGATAATGAACACATTATCACCATTTAATGGTGATACTTTTATTAATAGGTCCTTTTCTCAACCATGGAATTTGATAAATCCCTTGAGGTCCTGAGAATAAAGAAAAAAATTTTAAATATCTGTAAGGGTGTAGATGTCCTTCATAGAATTTCTTTAATGATATATTTCAACAAACATCTGTTAAGTTCTTACTGTGAGTCAGATAATTACTAAGTATTGGATATATCATTCTTATGTTGAAGAGACTTTAAAGACGTTTTTTGAAAGGGCACCTGTTCTTACTTATTTGTAAACAGTGTCAAAATGATACATTCATGTGTTAATTACACTATACTTAGGCATGTTATATGCATTCTATGTTTCCATAATTTAGCATAACATGACTTAAAATATGCACAATCTGTAATTTATATGCATTCTATGTTATTTCAAATTTTTGGCAATAGATTATTGACATGAATCCCTATATAGGTAAATAAAGCTAGAAGGAAAACATCATCCCCAACATTAAGGCAGGTGGCTAAGTTAATTATAACACGCTGCCAGGGTGGTTGTACTTAAAAGGGAAAGGCCAATGGGCTTGTGACTATTTTCTCTTCCCAGAAAACAAAAAGTATAGCCTTAGCTCAGTTCAGAAAATGTTGGGAAAAGAACACATATTGCAGTTGAAGGATCTTCTTCAGGTCTCCCTTTCCTCACTGAGTGTTGCTGGAGACTTCTCTTCGTCAGTGCCCTCTCTTCATCAGTGCCTATTAAATATGGCACTTGCCATATTTAATTGATAGGACTGTTCTGTGGACACTGTGAGTTAATGCTCATGAAAGGACTTTGAAATACGTGAAGTGCCATATAAAGATCAACTTCTACTTATGGGAGATAGTCAGATTTAACATTACTGCCAGCAAAATCAAAATTATGGAAATCTTAACTTATTCTCCCTTGATTTTCTTATTTATAGGAAAGTTTAAAATTACATCGTTGTGTCACGAACGCTAGTCCATAATGTCATTTACAGAGTTCTGCTCTTAGGATGCACATCTCAAGATGCCTTGGCAAGGTTTAGGATCCATGCAGAGCCTGTTTACAGTAGAAACCAGGATGCCCAACTCTGAGGCAGCTTTTTAGTCACTTCACATCCCTCCCTGATTGACTTGTAGGACGTACCATTCATATTTTTTTTTCATTTGCATGTGCTTCTAGAGAACCTACTAGGTCTCTGTAAATAATCGTATTGGTCATTTGCCAAAATCAGTGACTCAAGGACAGTTTCAGTTGGCTTAAGATAAACACTGAATTGAATTATTGGGAAAGCAGGAGACCTAGAAATTGAAATGTTATTCTGTTGCCCCAGTTTCTCCTCTACTCAGACAACATTACACAGTGTTCACTCACTGGCACTCGCTTCAGCCATTTGTAAAGTTTTTCCTGCCAGATCAGAGCCAATTCCTCCTGCCTTTGGACAGGAGGTGAAAGAGAACAGAGGTCGCTTAACCCTCAGGGGTCTGCCTCACAGATCCCTTTATAACTTTGCTTATAGTGGGACTTACTGCTGTGGTGAGATTTATTCATAATACTACTTTTTTTTTAAGCAAAGTCCAACATACAAAGTCAAAGATTTAATGTTCATAAAGCAAACAGGTACATTTGAGTTGAGATTCTTTTCACAGGAACTTCTGTTATGTATTACATTTATTCAAATAATGTTACATATATATTTATAGACTTGAAAACTATATTTGTCACTCACAGTTTATTTTTATCTGTTTTCTAGCAAAGACATAAAAATGATTTAAAACAATGCTGAGTGTCAGGGACTTTCAAGCCCATAGAAGAATTTAGCAAAAGATATCCTAGAATACTAACATTGCATAAATAGATTAATAAATGTGTATATTTCCCATATGTCTTTAAAATTTTTATAAACTATTTCAAATATAATAAAAATATGGAAAGTGATATAACAGAATCCATGTGCCCAGCTGCTCACATATGCAGTTAAAAATGTTGTGCAGTTTTCCCTACTCATGCAGCATTTATTGACGGGCAGCATTTATTGAAGGGCACTGTAGGCAATGTGCTAGCCAGGTGCTGGAATCTAGCAATGAAGAAAACAAAGATTTTTCCTCTAGACAGGCAAGCAGACATTAACAAGTAAATAAGGAAAACATGTACTGTGTTAGATAGTGGTTAAGTTGCAAGGAGACAAGTGTAGTAGCTCGAAAGGGGGCCGGGAAGTATCAGGTGAGACAAGATTACACTTTTAAATTAGGTCATGCCAGTTAAGAACATAAGGTGTAAATATGTCTGTGGAACAGTGAGGAGGTCAGAGTGGGTGTACAGAAGGAGCGAGGGTTAGAATAGTGGGAATAAGAATGTGGTGATCGTGTGGAAGAAGGGTTGAACAGATCCTCCAGCACACTGGGGAGCATTGTGCGGACTACGGCTTCTCTGAGCAAAATGGGGAGCCTTTGGAGAGTTTGAGTAGAAAGCATATTTTAGAAAGGTAGTTCTGTTTGTCAAGCATGACACCCTCCGTGGTGGGACAAGTCTTCACATATGGAGTCACAGTAATTCCAGCAAGAGATGGTATTGGTTTAACGGTAGCATTTAGTTACCATGGAGTTGCAGAGTAGGTGGAAAAAGTAGTCAGATTCTAGGTGTATTTTGACATTTGAGGCAATGAAATTTCTTGATGGGTTGGTTGTGGGGTGCAAGAGATAAAGAGGAGGTAGGGTAGCTCCAAGGTTTTTAGCCACAGCAGCCAGAAGGATGATGTTGGCTAAACTGATATGGGGTGGACTATTGATGGGAAGATTTAGGGCAGGTGAAGGAGGCATGCACTTGCACAGGTTGAGTTTGAGACACCTGTCAGACATGCAGAGAGGACAATGGCAGTAGGATAAATGAGTCTGGAATTTGGGAGAAAGGTCTCACCTAGAGATGCAATTGTGGAATTTGCCAATGAAAGTAAAATTTTAAATTGTGAAAATGAATGAGAATACCAACAGAGTAAGTACAGATAGAAAAGGAAAAGTAGACAGAGCTCTGAACTGTGCTATTCCAGCATGAAGTGGGTAAAGAGAAGCGGCAGAAGCCATCAAGAGGGTGTAGGGGATTTGGAAGAAAATGGGTACATTTTAGTCTTTGAAGCCAAATGAAGTGGCTTAAGCATGACAGTCATCCACTATGACAGATACTGCTGTTAGCTCAAGTAAGCTCAAACCTAAGGAAACAGAATGAGAATATATTGTCATCTGCAAGTTCAGGTTTTAATGTGGTTTTTTGTAAAAAGTGTAATTGTAAAAAGTGTAATTTTGTAAAAAGTGAAATTGTGCAGAGGGAGGCTTGGCAGAGGATGAAGTGAGGTCTGTAGGCCTTTTTGGTTTAAGACAGGAGAAATGACAGATGTCACATGCTGCAGCCAGTCCTGAAAAGGAATTGGGGTAGATGTAATGAGGGGGGGATTGCTGGAACAGTGCCCTGAAGCGGAATAAGGTCAAGTACGCGAGTGGAGATGCAGGAGGGGAGATGCAGACCTTGGCTAATGATGAGAAACCAAAGAGAAGTTGGGTTCCTGAATGCAGATGAGGATGTGGCAAGAAGTGGTCATGGAAGCTTGTAGAAGGTCTTTTCTAATTGCTCCTAGGAGACAGTGGAAGTTGAGGGGAGAGGAGAAGGTATAAAGTAACCAGCCAAGACAGGGGAGACTGACTGATTAAGGAATGAGTGTGTTTACCAGGCCCTGTTAAAGACCCCCTGGAGGTCACTGATCATGAATCAAAAGTGAAATTGGTCAGTCTGATGCTGTGTGTTTGTCCAGGCACAGGTAGCTGTGATAGAATTTCCTTCTTTTCCAAGGCTGACTAACATCGCATTGTGTGTAGTTACCACATGTTGTGTATTTACTCATCCACTTGTGACACTTGGTTTCCTCCCACTTTCTGGTATTGTGAATAATGCTGCAGTTAACATGGCTGTACAAATGGCTCTTTGAGATCATACTTTCAATTCTTTTTTTTTTTTTTAATAAATTTTATTGTTATATTCCCCATACAATTGCAGCCCCCCCATTCTGACCCCAATCCCTCCCCTCCCACCCCCGCCCCCCTAAAAGTGTCTCTGGTTCATAGTTTTTTGTTGATTTTGATTTTCACTTTCTTGTAGTTATTCATTTTCCTGGTCCCTTATTTAAGTTTTCTAGATTCCTGCTATGAGTGAGACCATCCGGTATTTTTCTTTTTCTTTTTGGCTTATTTCGCTGAGCATGATCCCTTCCAGCGCCATCCATGTTGCTGCAAATTGCATGTGTTTATCTTTTTTGAATGCTGAGTAATATTCCATGGTATATATGTACCACATCTTCTTGATCCAGTCATCTATTTTTGGGCATTTGGGTTGTTTCCAAAGCTTAGCTATTGTAACTAGTGCTGCTATAAACATAGGGGTGCAGGTGTTCTTTGGAATTGATGTTTCTGTGTCCTTTGGGTAAATACCTAGGAGTGGAATTGCTGGATCATATGGAAGCTCTATGTTTAGTAGGTCCAGAAATCTCCATACAGCTTTCCACAGTGGTTGGACCAGTTTGCACTCCCACCAACAGTGCAGAAGAGTTCCTTTTTCTCCACACCCTCGCCAACATTTGTTGTTGCTAGTTTTTTTAATATGTGCCATTCTCACTGGTGTAAGATGGTATCTCATGGTAGTTTTGATTTGCATTTCCCTGATGACAAGTGATGTTGAACATTTTTTCATATGCCTGTTGGCCATTTGCATTTCCTCTTCAGAGAAGTTTCTTTTAAGCTCTTCTGCCCATTTTTTGACTGGATTATTTTCTTTGTTGTTGTTGAGTCTCATCAGCTCTTTGCAGATTTTTGTGATCAGTCCTTTATCATTAGTGTTGGGTGCAAAAATGTTCTCCCAGTTGGTGGGGTTTCTCTTTGTTTTTGTTATTGTCTCTTTTGCTGTGCAAAAGCTCTTTAATTTGATGTAGTCCCAGCTGTTTATCTTTGCCTTCACTATCACTGCTTTGGGTGATGTGTCTGTAAAGATGTCTTTGATGTGCAAATCACATAGTGTTTCGCCTATATTTCCTTCTATATATTTTATGGTTTCAGGTCTTATGTCTAGTTCTTTAATCCATTTTGAGTTGATTTTTGTGTATGGTGTGAGGTGGTGGTCAAGCTTCATTCTTTTGCATGTAGCGACCCAGTTTTCCCAGCACCATTTATTGAACAAACTTTCTTTGCTCCAATGCATATTCTTTGCTCCTTTGTCAAAGATTAGTTGACCATAAATCTGTGGGTTTATTTCTGGATTTTCTATTCGATTCCATTGGTCTGTATGTCTGTTCTTGTTCCAATACCATGCAGTTTTGATGATTATGGCTTTGTAGTATAGTTTGAAGTCTGGGAGTCTGATGCCTCCATTCCCTTCTTTTTTTTTCAGGAGAGCTTTGGCTATTCGGGGTTTTTGGTGATTCCATATGAATTTCATCAATAATTGTTCTATTTCTTTGAAGAATGACATTGAAATTTTGATTGGAATAGCATTGAATCTGTATATTGCTTTTGGTAGGATGGCCATTTTAATAATGTTTATTCTTCCAATCCATGAGCAGGGGATGTCTCTCCATTTCTTTGTGTCTTCTTCTATTTCTTTTAACAGTGTTTTATAGTTTTCTTTGTATAGGTCCTTTACCTCTTTTGTTAGATTTATTCCCAAATATTGATTTTTTTGTTTCAATAACAAAAGGGATGGTCTTTTTGATTTCTTCTTCTTCAGATTTATTGTTTGTGTATAGGAAGGCTACTGACTTTTGCGTGTTGATTTTGTATCCTGCCACTTTACTGAACTGATTGATGAGTTGAATTAGCTTTTCTGTGGAGTTTTTGGGGTTCTCTATGTATAATATCATATCGTCTGCAAATAGTGATAGTTTGACTTCTTCTTTTCCTATTTGGATTCCTTGGATGTCTTTCTCTTGTCTTATTGCCCTGGCTAGGACTTCCAGTATTATATTGAAAAGCAATGGTGAGAGTGGACATCCTTGTCTTGTTCCAGATCTTAATGGAATTGCTTTCAGCTTTTCACCATTGAGAATGATACTGGCTGTTGGCTTGTCATAGATGGCCTTTATGATGTTGAGGTATGTTCCTTGTATCCCCAGAATTTCAAGGGCTTTTATCATGAATGGGTGTTGCACTTTGTCGAAAGCTTTCTCAGCATCTATTGATATTATCATATGGTTTTTATATTTCTTTTTGTTGATGTGTTGGATAACGTTGATTGATTTTCGGATGTTAAACCATCCTTGTGCCCCTGGAATGAATCCAACTTGGTCGTGGTGAATTATCTTATGGATACATTGTTGGATTCTGATAGCTAAAATTTTATTGAGGATTTTTGCATCAGTGTTCATTAGGGAGATTGGCCTGTAGTTTTCCTTTTTTGTGTTGTCCTTGTTCGGTTTTGGTATTAGTGTAATGTTGGCTTCATAAAACGTGTTTGGTATTGTCCCTTCCTTCTCAATTTTTTGGAAGAGTTTGTGAAGGATAGGCACTAATTCGTCTCTGAATGTTTGGTAGAATTCATTTGTAAATCCATCAGGTCCTGGGCTTTTGTTTTTGGGGAGGTTTTTTATTACCATTTCAATTTCGCTAATTGTAATTGGTCTGTTTAGGTGTTCTATTTCTTCTTTATCTAGCTTTGGGTGATTGTAGAGTTGTAGGAATTTGTCCATCTCCTCTAGATTGTTAAACTTGTTTCCATATAACTGTTCATAGTAGTTACTGATTATTCTTAAGAAATTAAAAAATTTTTTGAATTGAACGACAAGGAGGACACTAATATCCTAAATGTATGGGATGCAGCAAAAGCAGTAATAAGAGGAAAATATATAGCAATAGAAGCTCACATCAAGAAACAAGAAAGAACGCAAAGAAACAACCTCATCTCGAAGCTCAAAGATCTAGAAAAAGACAACAAAAAAACCCCAAAACCAGTAGAAGAAAAGAAATAATAAAAACCAAAGCAGAAATAAATGAAATTGAAACTAAAAAAACAATCCAAAAGATCAATGAAACCAAGAGCTGGTTTTTTGAAAAAATCAATAAAATAGACAAACCCCTAGCCAGGCTCACAAAGGAAAAAAGGGAGAAAGCACAAATAAATAGGATCATCAATGAAAGAGGAGAAATCACAACGGACACAGCAGAAATCATACTTTCAATTCTTTTGGATATATACCTACTACACTGAGATTACCATGTCATATGATAATTTTATTTTTAGAATATACTATACTGTTTTCCATAGTGGCTATACCATTTTGGTTTCCCACCAACAATGCTCAAGGATTCCAGTTTTTCCATACCCTTACCTATATTTTTTATTTCTGCTTTTGGGGATAGGGACACCCTATTGAATGTGATATCTCATTCAAGTCTTAACTTGTAGTTCTCTAATGCCTAGTGATGTTGAGTATCTTTCTATGTGCTTGATGGCCATTTGTTGATCATCTTTAAAAGAATGTTTTTTAAAATCTCTTGTCTATTTTTTTAATCAATGTTTTTTATTGTTGAGTTTGTGCATGCAATGTTGCTGAATTTACATTAGTTCCACTCATTTGGATTTTTTATGTAGATGACTAGATTAAAAGAAAACATCAGATCCCTAGTAGAAATTAATGGCGCATCATTTATCTTCAATTCTGACACTCATCTTGTGTGTGTTTAGGTAGGTGGTTGGTTCCATTTGGTTTTATTACTCCCCTAGGTTTTAAGGCTGCTTGTTGTAGGTTTTAGTCAGTCTAATAATTTGCATCAGGTTTTTGGTAGCTAAATTATACTCTTAGTTTCTAATTGCTCATTTATATAAGGCAATTTTTGTGATTTTACCTTTTACTCATCTAATGGTACAAGTTACATTGACACATTTTTTTTCTTTTTCAGCTTTAACCATCTTTTAGTTCTTGAAACAAACTTTCTATCTCATGTTTTTTGTACATTGTTAACATTACCTGCTTTTATTTTGTTTAGGATTTTACTTAAGTTGCCTATAATTTTCTCTCTAATATTGCATTTGTCTGATTTGCGTATCATGGTCATACTGAGATCATGAAATGAATTTGAATAGTTTATATGAAAGAAAGGTCCTATCCCCGTAAAGATTTCTGTTGAATTCAATTCGATAGCTATCGGGGTTTTTTGTTTTGCTTGTTTCTTTTTTTCCTACAAAGTGAGTATGAGTGGTTTTTCAAATACTGATTCCATTTTTTTTTATTATTTGTACTTATATTTAGGTTTTCAATTTCTTTCACAGAAATTTTATTAAATTTTTAAATCTTTGGCATCATGTTACTTGTAGACTTTATTTTTAATATATATTCTAACTATAGTATATTTCCTTTTAAATTACTAATATTATTGATTCGTAACTTTCCTCTTCTTTCTTGATCAGTTTGCCAGAGATTTGCCCATTTTATTTGTCTTTTCAAATAAACAGCTTTTGTTGACTTTCTCATTCCCTTGATGATGTTCCTCTGTTATTTTTCCTTTGACTTTCTATGAGTTTCTTTGATATTTTTCTTTTGAGTTAGACATCCAGTTCACAAATATGTAATCTTTCTTTTTTTGATTAAAACTATGAATTTCTAATGATAGCTTTAGATGTATATCACACATTCTGATATATGGCATATTGTTATTCTAATAGGCTACACGATTGTGTTTTTTCTTTGGATCATGAATTATTCAGAAATGGTGTTTTAGTTTTCAAATCTATAAGATTCTTTTGTTATCATACTGTAAATGAATTCTATTTTTTTGTTTTCTGATTGGAAATCAGAATACAAATTATTTAATTTTTGTATTATTTGAGACCTTTGTGAGAAGTAACAAGGTTAATTTCTATAAATGTGCTATGTTCTCTGATTGTTAGATATAAGTTAGTGTGTATGTTTAAAACATTTCTCAGATTTTTCCATGGCTTCACTATTTTACTGTTTGGTCTCAGTTATAAGATAAATATATTAAAATACCCAGTATAATTGTGGGTTTGTTCATTTCTTGAAGATCTCTTCATTTTTGCTTTTCATAGTTTTAGGTACTTCAAAATTTTTTGAGTGAATTCAGGCTTAGTGTTATTTCCATAGTGAAATGTTTATTTTATTATTATGTAATCACTCTAAGTTAAATAATCCTGTTTGCCTTAAAGTTCTTTTTTTTTTTTTCAGCTATTAATAAAGATACTTTAGTCTTCTATTAGCTGAATCTGGTCTGAGAGATCTTTCTCAGTGTTTCTTTGTCATGATTTAGGTGTGCCTTTTGTAAATAACATATAGCTGGATTTTGTTTTTGATCCAGTTTCTATCTTTTAACTGGTCAGTTAAATCTGTATATGGTGATTACTGACCTATTTTTATTTATTTCTCTTATCTTGCTATGTGTTTTCTTTATCATAATTTCTCTTTGCTCCCCCCCTTCCTAAATCTTCTATTTAAATTAAGATTTCATATTTCATTTACTCCTAATGGTCTATAGAAGATATATAATAAGATTTTTATTTAATATCCAAAAAGGGCTGTTGCATAGTAAACAATATTAACTTCTAAGTTTGGGCTTTTTTAAAAAGTTATTTTGTAGTAGTTCTTTTTACTAATTCAGTGAACAAATGAATGCCCTAATTTTTATACTTTTTTTCTGTCTAAGCATTCTAACAATGTTAAAATTTTTTCATTAACTCTTACACCCCAAAATTTATATAAAATTAATTTTACTTAGCTTTAATCTTTCTAGAGGTTTGATACAAAATTAGCCTTTGGTACTGAAATGATGAAGCAGAAAGATAATGGTATTTGACATACAATTTTATATTAGCTATTCAATGACTTTCTGCCAACTAGCAAGAAAAAAATTTCTGCAAACTTAAGCATAATTCAATTATTTCTTTTCGTTTCTAGAGTAATAATCTTTTAGCATATTTAGCACATAAAAAGAAATTAATCATAAACCACATATTATATATTTATATATATGTTTTAAATTAGGTAGTTTTAATACATTTGTTACCATGATGTCAAAATAAATTCATCACGTTCATTTTTTCTGTGGGCTTGTTTAACTTTAGCTAAAAAGTAGGGGACTTCTACAATTTATGTAATATTGTTAGAGTACTGTTATTTAATTTTAATCTTGGTAAATAGGAGAAATACTTATCTTTCTTGAAATCTTTCTAGTGCAATAAAAGTGAAGTGTGAATTGAAAAGCTTTCTCTAAAATAGTTAAAAAATATATTTTGCTGGCACCAAAGTGCCTTTATAAGTTTCAGATACAGTCATATAAATGTACATTATTAAGGGGTATTCTGCTTTTCCCTATTTAGTGTATTTGCATAACAATTTGATATGTACTCTGTTACAACATCATTGGTCATTTTAAAAATCAATTTCTTCAATTATTTCAATCTGTTACAATAAATTGGCCCTTTTCCATTGTGAAAGTTCTACAAAAGAGAAACAATTGTCTTTAAGACACAACCTTTATTTAAAGGCAATTGTGCTCATCATCATTAAACATTACTATTTACAGTGCCAAACAGACAAGGTGATATGCCAGGAAAACATTCCCTGTTATTTCCATTCTTCCTCGTCTTCGAGTTCCCTGTTCCCTTCCTTAGCATTTGGCCTTCCTTCCCCCTTCAGGTTTCCCAATTATCTCCCAAACTGGCCTACATGGGAATAAAGTCATCCATACTAAAGTGTTAGCAGTTCATATTAACCTACTAGGGCTGTTTATATTTTTATGAAAATACTGGTTAAAAGAAACCAATAATTGAAATATATACACATACAGAAAAAAGAGTGAATGAATAGATTCATGAATAGATGGATGGATGGGTGATGGTAGATCCAGGGATGGATGGATGGATGAATGGATGGATGGATGGATGGATGAATGGATGGATGGATGGATCAATCATCATAGGGTTTCAGTCATGAGCCTTCTTCTGTCAGGACATCTACTCATACCGTATCGGTGATGGTCTGGCCTGGTGAGCAGGGCAGATCTCTAGTCATGTCGATTCTACCACTGCTTTGCTACTGTGCTTTATCTCAACAACTGACATGTAGTGTTAACTTCACTTTCTTATCATTTGTTGTGATAACTTGAAATCAAATCTTTTTTGTTTGATTATTTAAGGCTGAAAGAGCATATTCCTTCTGTGGGACTATTGAGTACATGGCTCCAGATATTGTCAAAGGGGGCGATTCAGGACATGACAAGGTATGCTCTATTTTTGATACTTTTTTAATTATCTCTATAATGTATTATAAAAATTAATAACATAGGTACAGTCTCTTCCACAGAGCCTGCTGTCTGGTGAGGTCTTGCATACATTTTTTTTCTCTCCTTTGTATGTCAGAACACATTATGATAGCTAGTGTTTTGGAAGGAAATGATAATAAAAATGTGTGCATTAAACTCTGCAGAGATGCTGGAGACTTTGTCCACCATCTCTTTACCAGCAATAGCCATTGTAAAAAATTTGGACAAAGGAAAAATTCCTGCATGCAAGATACTCTATGTCTGTTTCTCTGAACCTTTAAAAAATTCATCTTTTCCCCTCCTCACTTCCCCTTGTGCAAAATGAAGATTGTGGAAGAGTCTTTCTAAGTAGTTAGGTTATTAAATCTAGGTCACATTTTTTTTCTTCTTAAGTTTAAAAGGGTACAAATTTATTCAGTTTTTTTCTTAAACTTTTTGCTTTATCTTCTCCAAATAAGGAATTCTGACTTTTTTTCCCCTCCCCATCTTCCTGTCTCCGACATTCCCTTTCAAAATCCACATACACAGTGCAAGTATATAACTGTGGAGAATCTTTAGTCTCCTTGCTAATGACTAATCATCATCTTCAGGTCCATGTGGCGCTAGCTTCAGGCCCATAACTAGGAATCAGTTTGGAGATGTGTACCCCTTTAAGAGCAGCTTTCAGACTCAACAGCAGAACATTCTGAGGGTCCTGACTCAAGTGGCCATTAAGCTGCTTGTATAAATAGAAGAGCAAACAAAAAAGTTTGCTTCATGGTATTCTTTGTAACTATTGGGATATTTGGTAGCAAGTTGGAATAGTTAAACTTTGAACATTACTTTCTGAGACCTAACAGAACCAATTTTTAGGTAAGAAAACCTTACATCATTTCCAGAGTTCTGTACACCTGAAGTCCAGAATAAAGCTAGTCAATAAATTGTTCTTTACCATTCATGGAATACCTTGATGTTATTGAATTATTAAATGATATACTGTGTGCAAATGGCTTGTGTCCTCCCCAGCCATGGAGAAAGTGTCTCTCATGATTTCAGGCCACCTGTTTCTGCTTTACTCTCTGCCCCCCTCAATCTTAAATCCAAAAATTTTACGTACTTAAAGTTTTAGGAATTCACTTCAAATTTTAAATTTTCCAAAAGTTATTCAGAGTAAAACCATTACTTGTTTAGGAAACAACTAAAACACTTTTCATCCCTTGATTAACTTTGCTGTGTTTAAATTCTAATCTGAAGCTACCTACGTATTTGTCCTGTTCCTGTCTATTTTGTGTGTGGTAATGTAATATTCCTTGCACAGAAAGTTATATAAATTTTCTGTTAAAATATTTTCCAAATATATGTTTATTTTGTTCTTTTTAAAATATATACAAGTTACAATCTATAAAATGAAATTGTTGTCTTGTAGGCAGTTGACTGGTGGAGCTTGGGTGTTCTAATGTATGAGCTACTAACTGGAGCATCTCCTTTCACTGTGGATGGAGAGAAGAATTCCCAGGCTGAGATATCTAGGTAAGACTTAACAAAATAAAGTGAAGGAACTAATCAAATTTCTCCAACTAGTCTGATGAAAAAATAATTTTTTTAACAGAGATAGACGTAGTAATGTTTAAGTGGTAAATTCTGTGTACACTCATTAGGATGTAGATATATAATCTTAATTTTTTGTGTGTGCCTGATTAGATCTTAAGTTGCGTAGATGTGCTGTCATAAATGTGTGTGTTCCAAAACCTTTAGCATATTTTCTTTTTTTTTTTAAGTTTCAAACAAAATTTTTTAAGATTTTTTTTAATTTAACATTTATCATTTTTTACATTTTTTAGACAATATTTGCTTCCCCCCACCCCTCAGATTGAGTCCCCTTAGAATTTCCTTCCCCAAGGCACCCATGCACCATCACCACAGTCCCCTGTGCTCCTCCCTCCCTCCCTCTCACTCCTCTTCCTCCTCTTTCCCTGCACTATGTCTCTGGTTTATAATTGTTTTTGCTTTGTTGGGTTTTGTACTGTTACTATTTTTTTTTACACTGATGTCTTATTTGGTTTCTCTATATTCCTGTTATAAGTGAAACCATCCAATATTTTTCTTTTTCCTTCTGGCTTATTTCACTGAGCATAATTCCTTCTAGCTCTTTCCACGTTGCTGAGAATGGCATGAGTTTATCTTTTTTGATTGCTGAATAATAAAACCTGGAAACAACCCAAATACTCAAAAATAGATGACTGGATCAAGAAGATGTATATATACACAATGGAATATTATTCAGCAGTTTAGCATATTTTCTTAACTTAGTATGTAAATCATTATTGAGAAGTTTATGTGATGGATACTTTTCCCCCCAGTGTATACATAATATAATTTCTTTGTGACTTTAATATAAAGAAACAGTAATCATATTTTCAACTCATGGGTATAGGCTTAACAGATAAAAAAATTTTTCAGTAGAATAAAATTTACCCTCTGATAGGTTATCATAGCATTGTTCTGTTCCTCTCCTTCACAAAAGTCATCACAATTGCAGTGTTACAATTTTTTAGTAATGATTTGATTGCTGTCCATCCCACCAGACCATTAACTCTGTGAGAGTGAGGGGCATGCCTGACTTTTACCCTCAGCATGCGTGCTCAGCAGCCAGGCCATGCTTGCTGTGCAGAATTCAGTCAATATCAGAGGAATGAAATGAGTTAATGAACAAATTACTAATTACTAGTTATGTTTTTGTCCTGTTTTTACTTGAATTTTGTAACTTTGAGAACAGATTTGACATTAAAAATTAAAAATTGAGGCTTCCACATCTTACCAAGATGGAATAACAGGGATCGGATTTACCTTCCTGCTTGAAACAATTTTTAAAATGGGCAAAACATATGAAAGAACAGTTTTGAAGATATTGAACATCTAACAATGAAGGACAGTGAACACTGAGAGACGGAAAATAAATGAGGTGAGCCCCACCATTGCCCAGCTGACTGCCTTGAGAGAGTGTTGAGGCCAGAGTGCAGGAGGGAAACCCCAGAGTTGAGGAGATGGAACTGACAGTCCAAAAGCCAAAGGCAGCTAATTGGAAAAGTTGAGTGTCAGAAAGGAGAAAGCTGGAGAGAGACAAGTCCAGAGATTTGCAGAAGGTACCCCTCAAGTACTCAGTTAAGGACTGATCCACGTATGTGTATGACGGACTAACACAATAGATGTTATTTCTTTCCAAACTGATCTCTGCATTCAACACAATCACAAGCCCCACAGGCTTTTTTTTTTAATAGAAAATTGATAACCTGGGTTTAAAATTTATATAACAATGCAGAGGAACTTAGAATAGGCAAAGTAGAATAGTTGATTTCAAGACTTATAAGCTACCATAATTTAGGCACTGTGGTCTTTATATCAATATAGACAAATCATCAATAGAATAGAACTGAGTCTAGAAATAGAGTCACACATACATAGACAACTGTTCTTGATAAGGATTCAAAGTCAGTTTGGTAGAGAATAGATAGTCTTTTCAGCAGATCGTGCTGGAACCAGTGATTATCCATATGGAAAAAAATGAACTGTAATAAATCACATTATATTGAAAAATTGAAAAATCACTAAAAATGGATCATACACCTGATTGTAAAACCTGAAACTACAAAATTTTGGGTGAAAATATAAAGGAAAATATGACCTGGATTAGGCAAGGATTTCTGATGTACAACTGATGTGTTGGACTTCATCAAAATTAAATTCTTCTGCTCTTCAAAAGAAACTGTTAAGAGATTGAAAAGACAAGCCATAGACTGGTATAAAATCGCAAATCATATATCTGACAAAGGACTGGTATCCAGAATATATAAAGAACTCTCAAAACTCAAGCAAAATAAACTTATTTAAAATGAGTGTAAGATTTGAGCAGACAGTTCATCAAAGAAGATCTGTGGATGGTAAATAAGTTAATGAAAAGATGACCAGTGTCACTAGTCAACAGGGACATGTAGTTCAACCATGGCAAGCTCACTGGAGTGGCTGAACATAAAGGGACTGGCTGTTATGGATTGGGGTTCTCCAAACAGAACCAATAGGATATATATGTATCTATAATAGGAACTTTAAGATGATTTATTATAAGGAATCAGCTTGCATAATTATGGAGGCTGAGAAGTCAGTCTGCTGTCTGCAAACTGGTGACCCAGGAAAGCCAGTGGCGTTCCTCCATTCAGAGGCCAGAGAGGAGCCAGTGCTGGAAATCGCAGTCCAGACAAAGGAGGCGCATATTCCAGGTTAAGCAGCAGGCAGCAATCCTCCCTTCTATTCAGACCCTGAAGGGATTGAGTGGTGCCTACTCACATAGGGAGGAGGATTCCAATTTGAATGCTAATCGCATCTGGAAACACACTGACAGACACACCAAGAATAATGTTAATATGGACTATCTGTGACCAGGTCAAGTGGCACTTAAGATTAGCCCTCACAAGTCCACCCCATGTCAACTTGGCCACCATAGACATCTGCTTAAACCACACTTAATCTCCAAATAAGGACGTAGCAAGGTCATAATTTCACTTAATATAATACAGCTGTCCCTCATGTAACCAAAACTTACTAATCCTTCCCCAGAAGAGGACATAAACTCCTTGAATGATGTTCATTCTTCTTGAAATCCCATAACTTAAATACTGATACTATTGAAAACTTAAATACTATATCACTGAGGGGCAACCAGGGGCCCCAGACAGTTAAGGGGAGCTCATTCTGAAAGGGATTCAGATCCATGCACACAGAGGCAAAGGAAGCAAACTCTGAGAGTGAAAGCTTTTTAATAGAATGAGTGTAAACAGAGAAGAAAGGATATTCCTAATCAAACTCTGAAAATTACCTCGTGCACAAATGCCTAGCCAAACAGGGTCAGGCCAGCTGAGGCCTGAAAGCTTGCCATTAGCTTAGGCACCTTCTGGCAGAAATAGACACAAAGGAGTTAGACAGGTCTTGGAGAGCTGGGACAAAAGGAGATACCACATCAAGAAGCTTCCATTGTCAGCTTCCCACATGCATGTCTCTCCTCCACCTGTCTCCTCCCAGCAGCGCCAGGAAGTAAGTTGGGCTGCAGAACTCAGGAGACAATCCTGCATGGTTTTGTATTCTGTGGGTCTGCCTGGCCCCTCAGCTCTGCCCTTGTTCCCGTAGGTCCCCTGCTCAGGAAGTACTGTACATGCTCAGTAGGGCTTGCAGTCCAAAGCACCTGCATGCAAGTGGGCGTGAGGAGAGTTTCTCCATTCACAGAGGTGTATCTGTAACAGTATTTAATTACGGTACTTAAATACCATGATACAAAGTCAGTGTATTTTATCCTACATAATAAGGGCATTATAGAGGACAGAAAACAGGTATATGTATATACACACATGTTCATGGCAAAATAAGTAGGAAATACTCACCGTCCTTGTTTATATAACTGGCCACAAAGTTATGGCTGGCATCTATAACTGCCTTCCACTACCCAGTCTGCATTCCCTTTGCCTTCAACAGTAAGCAGTTATAAGCGCCTCAGCTGGTCATGGTTCTTTTTCAGGTTTGGGTCATGAAGGTTAGGGTGACCCATACCTTCATTCCTGAAGAGTTAGGGCCATTAGTAGTCCTGCTGAGATTGGGTTGTTGTAGTTTTCAGTGACCATACTCATGGGTGTGTTAATAGCCTGGGTGATAACCAGATACACTCTTCCTCCTGCCTATGTGCAGTAGCAGCCCAGTTTCTCCTTGGTCATCAGGATCTTCTTTGCCTGTGGATTCAGTGATTCAGAGACATGAAGAGCCCAGAATAGCTGAATGGCAGTCTTAACTTCCTGTTCAGTGGAATCATTGTTTTGTCCTGGGTGCTTTCCCTGGAATTAAGTCCTCTAGGCAGCAGAGCAAAAAGTCATGGAAACAGGAAGCAGAAATTTTCCTAGTGGGGGGATGGTGAGTGGTGCCACTCCCCTTCCATCTCTCAATTCCGAGAGCTGTGATCCTGGTTCTGGAAGAAGCAGCACCAAATATCGGGCTCTGAATCAAAGTATAAGCACTCTCCTAGCAGGCCCTGCCCAGTCCAGCAAGGTATTGCTGCCTAGCTGATGCTATAACTGGGTCCATCCCACCGTTGTCAAACCAGCTGCTTTGAGATGGTGAGGGGCATGATAAGACCAGTGAGATCCATGATCACAGGCCCGTTGCCCATCTGACATTTCCCCTTTCTGTTGTCCCAGTACATTTCAAGGAAAGAAAGTAAGAAGGGAGGCCAGAGATCATCCTTCACATGGGCGAGGATGCTGTAAACCCCTTCTCCTCACCACCCCACCCCCATTTCTGGTTCTCTTCTGTCACTGCTGTTTTCTAGCAAGACTGGGTGTCCGGCCTGCACCTGCTCAGAAGCCCTGAACCACTCCTTTCACTGCCACAGCAGGGAGCCTATGTGATGTTATTCCCTGAGTTTCCTGTGGGCTTCTTGAATTTACATCTCCATGCTGGGGTGTTGGGGTGCCCACACCATCCACTAAGTTCTCCTCATTCTGGCCATAGTGGCTTCACTCTGAAAAAGCAAGAACTGGGGGCTCTCACTGGTGATTTTCTATGTCTCCACACCAGTGCTGTTTGCAGCAGGAATTCCTTTCCAATTTCTACTCAGTTTCTTCCTGCTCTGATCCCCACCTCATCTGAACGTCAAACCCATGTTACCGGCACGTGGCACGCGCCGTGCTCCTCAGTCCTGCACCAGGCTGCTGTTTTGTGTGTCCAGGCCCACTCCCCGAGTTGTACTTGGAGTCTCCTCCTGTTCCTCTTGCCAGGCGGCATCTCAGTGGGGACATCCTGTTTTGAGGTGCCCTCTATTCTCCCGAGGCCCGCTTGTTATAGATGACCACACCACAGTCAACATAGCTGACTGTTCTTTCCCAGGGCCTGGTAGGGAGGAGATGTCAATGTGCATCCCATGACTGAGGTTCCAGAACAGGCGACAACACAGAGTGCACTACAAAGGTGGTGGTCAGACTGCCGAGTTCTAGACCCTGGCTCCCCACAAGCGAATGTTAGGGGCGATTTAGCTCTCTGATCAGTCTACACTAAAAATTCACTCCTGCGAGCAGTGCCTGAAAGGTGGGGCTGGGGTACACTATGCTGTTCTGAGTGAGGAAAGACCCTCAGTTTCTCCTTAGATGTGCCTGTGACTGATGGGGAATGATCTCCCATCCGGCCAAGAGCCCGACCAGCAGTGGGTGCTGGGAAGACACAAACGTGGGAAGAGGAGAGGGTGTTGCTTGTTCTACCAGCATTTTCTTGGTCTCCCGAGATGGAGTGCTAGAAGAATTAACACTGCCAGAATTTCTAGTAAAAATGACAGTTCCAGTATCATTTCACTGATTCTCTGAGGCTGCTTGTGCTATAATTTCGATGACCATAATGTCGTGTTTGCAACTTGTGTCTCTGTGGCTGTTTTCTTTTTGGTTGCCTTAGGGCGACAGAGCATAACCTGTGCTCACATTTGTGCAGCATTTACGACGTCATTCCAGGTCCTGTGCTGAGCACTGCTTGTCACGTCTTAACTCACTGGAAGTCATAATACCATTTTGGGTAGGCACTGTTGTTTTCTCCATGTTGTGCTAGGAGAAACCGGGCACAAAAAGTTAATGAACCATCACAGGGTCACATGGCCAGTAGGTCACAGAGCCTGCACTTGAACTCAGTCTGGCTCCAAAGTCCATGTCCTGACTATATGCTATTGTCTCTTTTAAGTTTATGATGTGTTTTTGCTCAATAATGGTATTTGAATGCACAACAGATCTTTTTTGCAAACACAAATAAAACAATGGTTGTTCATCTCCGCATATACTGTGTGAGTTTCTTAATTTTTGTCGACCACTTTCATTACTTCAGTCTCATTAGATTATTGACCTAGCTTCTAAGGAGCAGTGGTACATTTGGATTGGATTGATTGCTTCTGTGGCCCGAGAATAAATTGATACATTTCACTAAGAAACTTGACTGTGTTAATTTTTTGTTTTTCATAATAAATAATAGGCTTTATTTCATCTTTGAAAGCCTCTGGCCTTACAGGGCTTGCCTGGCCTGTTTTATGGTAGCAAATAATTAATCAGAGGCTTTCATCCATGAAAAGCCAAGCCCCAGGGCACCTTTTCAGATGTCAAGAGTTGAGCCATATCCAGGTGGTTCCGAGCCTCCCTGTCTCATTCTTCCTTCCATCCGCATCCCCACGGGCCCCTTCTGCTCCCTGGCACACAGGGAGAGGCATAGACCAGGTGCAGTTGTGACTCTCTTTTGTCCTTTCAAGTTTGAGTGCCGAGTTCACATTCCTGATAAGAGTGGTTTCCATTGTGCAATCTTTAATCATACAGTGTACTTCATTGTTAGGTCTGATCTAGTCCCAATTTTTCCAAAAAAAGGTGGCGTGGTGGCTTTCCATTAGGATTGACTTAATCTAAAATTGAATTAATCTAAAAATGTTTTGTTTCTGGTTATTTAATTTTCAGAAATTTGATTTCATAGTATCTCATTTTAAATATCTTTGCTGTTTTTTACATGTAGTTCAATTTCAAAGTATGTTTTGCTTTCCTTGTTTTTGCTAAAAATACTGTCTCTGTAACTTCATCTTCTGGTTGTTTTAACAAGTTTTATCTGCCTACAGGAGAATATTAAAAAGTGAGCCTCCATACCCCCAAGAAATGAGTGCTTTAGCTAAAGACTTAATTCAGCGTCTTTTGATGAAAGATCCCAAGAAAAGATTGGGATGTGGTCCACGTGATGCAGATGAAATCAAAGAACATCTCTTTTTTCAGGTGAACCCTATTGAACAGATGGTTTTTCTATGCCCTGCTGTTAGCAGAGTGCCCGTTGTTCTTGGTGACATGAGTGAAAAGATCCCTTCTGGGGTGGTTTTTCCCTACTTTCACATACATTGCATTTTTTTAATGACAGGAACCCCTTAGGAAGGATCAGACCTAAACCTGTAGAGACCTATAGGGTCTTTTCTCCCTAAGTAAAGGGAAGGTGGGCGGGAGGCGGAGGGGGGGGGTCATAATAACCTTCAGCAACCTTGCTAATTGGTTAGTTTCTGCATCTTGGTTTCCATTTATTATCCCAGGATCTAGGCTTATGAACTAAGAAGACCTTTACTGATAGTTTGTTGCTTCCCTTGAAGTTCATGAGCTATAATCACCGTGTTTCACCGTTTTAGATAATGATTATTTCATCATCTTTCCCTAGAAGAAATCTCAGAAAATTCCAGATCTACTGCTTTCTCAGTTACATACCTGTCACATGTAGGGAATTACTTATTTTTTACTTGTGACAATGTTTTTCTTACTCTGAAAAAGCTTAATGAGACCATTGCATAGAGCACTACCACATCTATTTAGTTTAGTCCAAAAACCTCCCCAAACCACCAAAATGTTAGATAAGTGGAGAAAACAAGCTGAGCTGACTAGTTGTATCAGTCTAAACAGTCAGACCTCAGTGGCTTAACCTTGCTTTCTAAAACTCTGAACTTAGGGCTTTTAAGTAACTTAATTGTATTTATGCTCTAAAGGGACTATGCAAGTTTCCTTTTTTTCCTGCACACTGTGTTTTTATACTATTATCCAAACAAATGAAAATGGCATGCCAAACAATGAAAAACCCCTGCTACTTATATGTTGTTTATTACATAGAAAAAATAATGATTGAGAATAAGAATGCTCTCTCTGTCCATCTATGCTGAAAAGGGTCACACTTCAATCTCTGGGTATAATCATTTTTCAAAATATTCTATCCATCTTACAGAAGTTCAGTAAAACATAGTGAGAAATGCATTTTACAATTAAATAAATTTCTCAGTGTGTGCACTTATTTCATAGTTTAACGTGGTGTGGAAAGGTTAATATTTGAACAAAATATTTCAGATACTGTGTTCAGAAGTTTGACTTAAAATTTAGAATAAGGTAAAATTCAAGAAAATATTCAAGCAAAATGAAACCCCAGTCATATTTTCCTAGAATCTTCTTCTCCACAACTCCCTGTATATGTGGATATTGCAATGTATCTTTCCTATTTTGGGAAAGCTTTCTTTCCTTGCTTGGGATAGTAATTTTAGATTATTTAATTGCCTTGACTTTTTTAATGATGGGGGTGCTTTAGGAAAGACCAGACTCTACTTGTAAAGACCTCCAAAAAGGAGGTGCAGAGAATCGTATCAGCAGTTTTCTATACACTAAGCTTAACAACATCCTTTTTAAAGTTACCCCTTTACTCTAGTGGGTTCTCTTATTGCATATCAATAGCCAGAAACAAAGCAAATGTTTATAACAGAAAACATTCTGACCATGTAGTTAAAAGGGTATTCACTAGGGCCTCCCCGGTGGCGCAGCAGTTGAGCGCTGGGTTGCGAAGCTGCCCGCGGCCTCTGCGGTGCCGGTTCGATCCCCGGCTGCTCCCCGGCCACCGGAGGAGGGTCCCACATGGCGCGCAGACCTCTCCTGCCGCCCGCTGCTCCCCTCAGCAGTGTACTTCGGTCCTTCTGCCTGCTCTGCACCCCGCTCTGGCTCTGGTGAATTCTCTCACCCTCCCGCGCTTCTGACTGTACCCAGTGCATGTATAAACAAAACAAACAAACAAATAAATAAATAACATGCCTCTATAAAAAAAAAAAAAAAAAAAATAAAATAAAAAAAAAAATAAAAAAAAAAGGGTATTCACTAGACAGTCCATGTTAGAACCTGACCCTTCTACTAGCTGGTGTTAAGTGAAAAGGTTAGTTCTCCTTTTGGAACTTCAAATTCCACATGGAGCAAATAAATGAGATGAATTACAGGAGCCCTAAAACCCATTCTAGCAGAAAATTTTGAAAACCCTTAATCTAATAAGTTTTATCTCTATTACCTCCACAAGAGGGCATGATGAAAACACTTTGTTAGTTGAAACATAATGAAGTGTAGGTCTCAACATTTTACTCTTTGAACTCACTACACCCCTTTTTTTTTTTAAGATTTATTTATTTATGCAAGAACTGGGGTACAAGTCAGACATGCAGGAGGGTGAGAGGATTCACTAGAGACAGAGCGGTTTGCAGAACAGGCAGACCGATCGAAGACACTGCTGAGGGGAGCAGAGGGCGAGGCAGGAGAGGTCTGCCATGCTATGTGGGTTTCTCCCTGGCAGGCCGGAATCAAACCCATACTGCAGAGGCTGAGGATAGCTTCACATGGCAGCGCTCAACCCGCTGCGCCACCGGGGAGGCCTCATTACACCTCTTAGGATGAATGGCCTCTTACTCTTTTACTTGGTGGTTCATTTTTCTTCATGGCACATAAGATAATGGTATATATTACTATCAGTGCTGACGTTTGAAGAAATACATTCATGGATAACTTCAGTTCTGTGATTAGTATCTGAGATGGTTTAAATGACAGAACATAAAACAGTTTTTTAGACAATGCATGTCTGGCATGGAGTCTCCTGTTACCCCACAAGGGAGAGAAGAGGCAGCTTTTAAAATGCTTGGATCCCGTTGAATAAGAGTGATTGTGTCACTATGCTAGTGTGAACAAAAGCTCGATTGCTAATGAGGCTTGTTGTGGCTTATTGCCTCTCTGGGGCGGGGGGGGGGGGGGGGCGGCTCGTGGCAAATGTATTTTATCTCTGTGGATAAACTGGGATGTCCTGGTGTCCGAGGAGGACACCAGGCCTCCACAGGGATGGACAGCAATCCGGGTTGTCAGACGGCTTTGGCGGGAGCTCTAAATAGCAGTTAGGAGCTGTGCTGTGCATATACATACATATATTTAAATCATTGGTTTGATATTTGTGCCTCCCCTTTCATCAGTAATATACTAAATATCTTTGTCATTTTTTTCAATATAGACTTCAACTTTGTGCTTTCTCTTCTGTACCAATTTTCTTTGCCTGTTTTAGAAAATAAACTGGGATGATTTAGCTGCCAAAAAAGTGCCTGCGCCTTTTAAGCCCGTCATTCGAGATGAGTTAGATGTGAGTAACTTTGCAGAAGAGTTCACGGAGATGGACCCCACATATTCCCCTGCGGCGCTGCCTCAGAGCTCCGAGAGGCTCTTCCAGGTAACTCTGTGTGTGCGTGCATGTGCGAGTGCAGGGTGGCCTTTCGGGCTGTGCGTGAACAGATGCTGTGACGGTTTGTTGGGCATCTTGGAAATGAATTCTCTAATCCCTTCAAAGTAGTTAGATAAGAGATGTTGCAAATTGTTAGTCGAAGCTTGATGGTTCATTAAATAGCAGATATTTATGAGTTTATCTTTCTATAAATGTTCCTTTTACTCCTTTTCAGTTTTTTTTATACAGAATACAATACTATCTGGTGAAGGGTAGAACTGGACTTTCAGTGGTGAACTTAATGCAGTGTTGATGTATGTTGATGTCAACATGTATGTTAATATATGTGTTGATTTATGAGGATGCACACCTGAAACTTACGTTGTAATGCAGTGTTGATTAAAATTAACAATAAAAAATAGAATACTACCTTTCTGCCCCTACTCATGTATAATATTCTTTCGTTCATAAGCATTATTATATGATTCTTTAACTTCTGTGACTAATCTGAAAAATGATTTAGAAAGGATCTTTCTCAGACTGAAAATAAAATATTTTATTAAATGACATTATCACCTCACTTCTCTGACTCCATAAGTAAGCCACTGGTGTGGTTCATTCTGCCATCCAGCTGGTGTCTGGCACGTCCGTTCCATATCACTGATATGGAAGTGCCCAGCATGTGGCTGGGCACTTAGTAGGTGTTTGGAAAGTACCCTTTGAACCATTGAGTCTTCTGGCTCAAACAGATTAGTCTATTCAGCATGTTATTTTGCTGTTGGATTTTCATTCCTTTTTAAATCTTAATTTCAAATTTATTTTTTCTAAAGGGCTTAAATAAATTTCAAATAATTGCTAAATTAGAAAATAAATATAATGAAATAAGTATAAATGAAAATAAGTATAATGCATAATGAAAAGCATAATGAAAATAAGTACAAAAAGCTTGTTTTTCTAGCTTGAAAGCCAGTAACACTTGCTTCACTGTTTAATACCTAGCTCTACCTTTTTTTTGAGAAGTTAGTTAGGTTTATAAGCAAACTTTTGTTAGTAATGCAATAGAATTACAGTTCTGAGTCAGATATTGGGTGTGGAACAGGAGGATGTCATTTTTTTGCCTTTAATTTTGAATTGGTTTAATTCTACCAGAAGATGGCAATATCTCCTCTTGAAAAGTGTCTTTCTACTGCATTGAAATAACCTTGCATTTTGGATGACAAAATGAGATTCATCTTAACAAATATTTGAATGTTTTTCATTCTTTTCTCTCTTGGTTAGAGAAAAAATATTATAATCTCATCAGAACTACACTAGAAAAGAACAAATCCTTACTCTGTACCCCTCCTTTTCTTTCTTAGGGCTATTCCTTTGTCGCTCCATCTATTCTGTTCAAACGTAACGCGGCTGTCACAGATCCTCTTCAGTTCCACGTGGGAGTAGAGCGTCCTGGAGTGACAAATGTCGCTAGGAGCGCGATGCTGAAGGTATATCCATGTGGTTAATTAAATCACATATTTATGGTTTAAATTCCAATACTAATTAATTAATGTTTTCAAGTTCAGTAAATTTAATAAGCTTACCATCCAACCAAGATGAAATTGTTAAAAACGAATGGAAATAGCAATATTTGCCAGAGATGATTATTAACATAAGTTTGAATGAACCCTTTTGTGCAATAATGGAAAATGGTTTATCTTAAATAAATGACGGAAATGGAAATGGATTTGAACTAAAATAAGATAAATTTTAGATTATACTTGAAATTCTCCTCATTTATTAGCAATAATTTCTTTCCATATGTAGTTTTATTTATCCCTTGTGTAGTACTAATATTTCCCCCTCTTAATAGTCAACATTTTATTTTCTTCTCATTTTGTTATTGAGGCAACATTGGTTTACAACACTGCATGGGATTTAGAGGCCTAGGGCCACACCTTCAGGCGCACAGCACACAGCCGCACCTGGGCACCCCATCTTCCACCAAGTCCTCCGTGTCCCTCCCACTAAGTTAAATGATGTTGGTTTCTTATCAGGACTCTCCATTCTATCAACACTACGACCTAGATCTGAAGGACAAACCTTTGGGAGAAGGAAGCTTTTCAATTTGTCGCAAGTGTGTACACAAAAAGAGTAACCAAGAGTTTGCGGTCAAAATAATCAGCAAAAGGTACGGCCGTTTCTGGTAGTCTCCAGATGTATTCATCCTGCTCAATGAATTCCATTAAGATTTTCATTTTAAAATGAAATTTGTGAATAAAGCTCTATATCCACAAAATTAGCCAATCAGCTCTTCAGTCAATCCATTGTATTACTAACTAATAAATATTTTCTGATAAAGTAATCCATCTTAGGCACAAATCATAATGTGATATGCTTCTGAGTTTTATGAGAAAACTTTCTTGCAGCAGTGCTATTTAATCAGACTTGCTTAGTGATTTCTGCACCTGTTATTCCTATTAGTTACGTATTCGAAATGCTTCTCTGAAATGATGTAGCAATCTACTGGTAGCTTGGAAAGCCAGCTTGTTGTTTCAGTAACTGATTATTACCTCCATGATTATATATTCTTGTTACCAAATTCCCAGGCAAGTAGGGCATCCATTTCTTCATATGATTAGCTCTTTTCTGACTCAGAAGAATCATTTTCTCAAGGGTAATGCATCCCTTGTTCTGGTAGTATGACTCATGACTGACACACACATACCTCTGCACGAAACCATAAATATGATTCTGTGCTTTGCCACTTAGATTCTGAATGCACTCTAAATAAAAACAAAATTAAAGTTAGGGCAGTACTGACATAAAAAACTTGGTGAGAGGTATATGGTTGCTAACTGCCTCATCTTGCAGGATGGAAGCTAATACTCAGAAAGAAATAACAGCTCTGAAGCTCTGTGAAGGACACCCCAATATCGTGAAATTGCATGAAATTTTTCATGATCAGGTATTCCACATTTTTTTCTGTGCATATTAATTCACACATAAGATTATACTTTTTGTCAGTTTGCAGGTACTACTGCGTTAAAGTCAGGGATATGTGACCTGACCCAGCCACTGGAAAGGACAGAGGAAACCCCCCCACACACATACCCAGAGCTAGTACCTCCTTCCAGTCCACCCTTCACTCAGAAGAGTCACGACGCCATGGAAGGAGAACAGAGGGCCAGGAGCCAGCGGCACTGTCGCCAGCTGCATCAGTGCTATTGCCACCCAGTGTGGCTAATCCCATCCACCTCTCAGGACTCAGGATGTTCAGCCTTCCACTTCCCTTTACTTCTAGAGTAGAGTTTAGAGTCTTAGGTGCAAGCTAAGGGACAGGTAGGACGCAGAAGGGCAGATACTGCCCTTCCATCTTCATCTTCCAGGTGGCATATTCTGCTCAGTCACAGGCCAGGGCATGCTGCCCATTCTGTCCCCAGTCCTGCTAGTCCGCAGGACCTTGACATGTTGCTCCTTCTGTGTTAAGTGTGAGAGGAATGCCATGTGTCAGGCCCTTGTGTCCTCTCCAGCCCCTCCACTGCTACCTTCCATGATAGAAATTGCACCATTACAGTTATCTTTTCTCCCTGGGACTGGGTGGGATGATACAGTCATACGTGAGACTACATGCAAGGCACAAGAGCTAACACCAGTCCTGGGTGTGGTTTGCCCTAACGTCACCAAAGAAGATACTGAGATCCAGAAGGGTCATCAGACTCGGCCAAGGTTCACACAGCAAGACAATGAAAATCTAATAGGAAGAACCTGGTCTCCAATTCTGGGCTCTCTGAACTGTGCTGCTGTAGCATCCAGGTCCCAGCGTAAATGTGACCTAGTTCGCTACCACATGGACATTTCCCAGAGGGCTGTGGCCAAGAAGGATACATCCTGGTGAAACCTGGCCTAGTGACTCTCACTGCTGCCATTTATCACTGCATACCTATGTGGCCCAGGTCCTGCAGCAAAGTATTCTTAGTCGATCCTTCTAGTAACTGTGAGGTGAACCTCATAGAAGTCCCAGCGTCTCCTGGTTACTCAGTGATAATGCTGGGCTCTGAAGCCCAGAAGCAGTCCAACTTCAGGACAAGCTTTTAATTACTTTGCTCTATAACCTTTGGGGAGGCAGAAACACAGCCTGGTTTTCACATCAGATGGTGAGCACCCAAAAACAACCTCATCAGCAGCTTGCTCTTTGGTTCTCCTAGTCCCAAAAGGAGTATCTTTGAAGTCAGGCCTGGGGAGAGCATCGCTCAGTGTTCCTCACTGCCTCGGCTCCTCAGGCTGCTCAACTCCAGTGGAGGGAAGGAGTCCCCTGTGCACTGGAGGAGCTTGAGAAGAGCCTGGCCAGTCTCCTATGGAAGATGACTCTCCTGTCTATCAAGGAATTGCTGGAAGAACTTCCAGCACCCCCTGTGTTTGCAGCTGTGTCCCCAGCTAGATCCCAGCAAAGACATTTGGGCTCTGTTTAGGCTGATATCAGATCTGTGGAACTGCATCCCTAATTTTTCATTTGTCACAAGTTAAATTTATTATTTGCTAGTTTTATATTCAAGAGTTATTGCGATATAAATTGTCCATGATACAATCCTGTGTGTACTAGCATAAACATACTGTTATTTTATTTATTTTTTTTTAATGAAACCATCCAATATTTTTCTTTTTCCTTCTGGCTTATTTCACTGAGTATAATCCCTTCCAGCTCCATCCACATTGCTGCGAATGGCATGAGTTTATCTTTTTTGATTGCTGAATAGTATTCCATTATGTATATGTACCACATCTTCTCGATCCAGTCATCTGTTTTGGGGCATTTGGGTTGTTTCCATAGCTTACCTATTGTAAAATGTGCTGCAATAAACATAGGGGTGCAGGGAGATACTGTTGTTTTAGTGTGCAGGTGTTGATACCTTCGGTGCTTTTCCATGATGGCGTCTCAGTTGCCTAGATCATCCTCCAGTCTGCACAGTCTTCCTTCCAACTAACAGAGGAAGGTGACTGAGAGTGAGTCTTTAGCCTATGATCAAGGCATGTTCCTTTACTCCTCCAGGAGTAGCATAAATAAGAGTACTAGTAGGAATAGGAATAGCTACGCTGTAACAAACTACCACAGATTCAAGCAACACAGAATTGACTATTTTACTGTCTGGTGAGCAAAAGCTAATATCAGTCTCACTGAGGTGAAGTCAAGGTGTTTCCAGGACAGGTTCTTCCTAGAGGCTCTAATGGAGACTGTCCCCTCTCCTGGCCTGTGACCCTTCCATCATCACTCCAGTCTGTTGTGTAGACCCATAGATGGATAATCAGATGCTCTTCCCACCTCTGGCTTCTTAACCACATCTGCAAGGCCTCTGTACCTTCTACAGTACCAGACACAGCTTCTGGGGATTGGGACATGGACATCTTTGGAGGGTCCTGATCCAAGCTGCCATGTGATGTTTTCTCATTGTTGCCTTCATGTCACTGGTAGGGCCCTGAAGTTCATAGCAGTCAGGAACATATCAAGATCATAAACAGCTGGACTGGCATTCAGATCCAGTTTTGACTCGAAAACCCTTTTATTTTTGTATTTGATTTCATCTTTAAAGGTCATTGTCTATACTTGTAGCTGAGCCTCGACCTTGAGCTTTTATGTCTGACATAGAAATTCAAATTAGCTTGATCTCCTGTAACCTGGAACCAGTTTTCTTATTAAAAGTTTCTCCCTTTAAAATTTTCCCAGTATAGCAGGACCATATATATAAGCATTTTTTCTGGATTTTGCTAATTTTTAAGGAACCATTTTATTTTGTTTATTGAGTGTATGTCGGTGCTTTAATATGTTGCACCCGAATCTGATTTGGTGTCTATTGATTTGAATATTCATTTGGTATCTTTTTGATATCTTTTTGAAAACCATTTGTGTTGATTTGAGAACTGAAATAATTCCTTTGCTTTTCAAAAGCTCTTTTATTAGTTTCTTTATGAAAATGTACACAAAGCATAGTAGATACACAACTTCTTTAATTCTTTAAGATGATGCCATTGGGATCAAAACTAATTGTTTAAAAGCACACACTGTTAGTTGTGGGTATTTTCCAGGGGTAGAGCAAGAACTTTAAAACCAGTCTAATGAGCCCCAACAGGAGCTTCAAAGTGACATCATCAAAAAGTACTTTTTCAGAAGATAGGTTTCATTTGTAAGGGTGTGTCAGGCCATAGTCCCCCCATAATCCTCCACATCACTTAAAGCAGAGGATTTCATGTTATTATCAGCCCTAAGTCCACTTGAAAAAGAAAGACATGTAAACTTAATAGAGTTGGAAAAGAATTCAAATGAAAGAATTAGTCAAGGAAAGGATATGTAAGGATTTCGCTGCAGCACTTGAAATTTTCCATTACCGAAATAGAATTCTAAAAAAGCCATTATCCTTCCACTCCTCTAAAATACAAAGATGGCTGTTGATTATTTTAGCAAGAGAGTATTTAAATTTGTTGGTGACGGTTAATAGTCAGTCAGTGTTTTATGCATTAATAAATTTGGGCTCCTACTCATTGTGGCCCTCTGCAATACCCTGTGTCCTAGCTTCACACATTCCTAGTGATGGAACTTCTCAAGGGGGGAGAGCTGTTCGAGCGCATCAAGAAGAAGAAGCACTTCAGTGAGACGGAGGCCAGCCACATCATGCGCAGGCTCGTGTCGGCCGTGAGCCACATGCACGACGTGGGCGTGGTGCACAGAGACTTGAAGCCCGAGGTACACAGTGGCATGTTCTCACCTGTAATTCAGCCTAGCCTCGTTGTTAAAACCCCCCAAATGTGGAGCTAAATTCTTGGTTGCTTTTTAACCTTTCAGAGCTTTCTGCTAATAGATACTTGCAAATATTATGTTTCTTGGATTTTTCTTTTCTGTTTCAGTCGAAAATTTATTTTCTGTTTTTTGGTTTGGGGTGGTTTTTTTGTTTGTTTTTTGCCAGCTGAGCATCTCAAGGTTTTATTTGTAAGTGTGAGAACCTTTTATGGAAGAAATACTTTATGAAACAGTTGTAGACTAAAAATAGCAGTGGAAATTTCTGTAGCAGAAAATAACAGTGCTTCTATATGTATACCACATTAGAGGCATTTTTCAAGTGATGTATTTCAAAAGCTTATTTTTCACATTTATAATCAAATTGATTAGTTCATGAATAGGAATGTATGTAATTCTATTCTAAGAATTTAAACGGAAAGAATTGTGGTGGCTTAACTAGTTATTCCATATGTATATGTGCTTTTCTTTGCCCATGTACTATGGTATTTATAGAACTTGTAGCGACACAGAAGTAGCAGCTTTTTATATATTGTTTCAAAAGGTTAGTAAAGGAGGTTGTAACTCTAGAAAGATCCCTTTTTAGCATCCCAAATCTAAAATTCCTCTATTTTAGAAAATCATTCAAATATTAACAAAAATTAAAGCACAAAACCTGGTAATTTATAAAAGGATAACAATGAATCATCTTTTATCATATGCAAAATTATACATATTTCCTCTCTAAAATAGAACTTCATTTTTAATTACCATGTGATTATAATGCATTGTCAAGTATATTTAAATTAATTACTTATTTGGGTTTTTTTTAAATGTTAGACCAGAAAGGATCATTTCTCAGAAAGCACCATTGTTGACTTTTATTTAAATACCTGAGGTTTTTTTAATTGAACGCTGCATATTCAAACATAATTTAGGTTCCTAAAGTATTTAAATTTCTGGCTGTGTACTTTCTGTTACTGGTGTTCATATTACTAGTAATCAACCAAAAGTGAATTGTGATTTTATGAACTTGCAACTATGGTAGCTACCCCTCTGCTTCCTTCATCATAATTCTCACTCTCCTACATAACACCCACTAAAAATATGTGCCCTGTACATTGGAGATTAGCTGCCTGTTTTTAAATGTGAAAGCACAGCACTTCAGTGTTTTCGTGATAGACAAAGAACAAACATGTAATTTTTTTTAATTGAAAAGACTTGGTCCATGGCTGCATAGAATTCATTTTCATGTGTTTTATTCTCCGATAACTGGCCATCTGTCATCTCATGAGTCTCAAATGGTGCGGAATTGACATTTGACTCCCTCTTTTACTAATACACAGATACTCATCTAGCCTGATCCTTCTTTGTTATAAAGTCTTTCTTTGAAGTAGTCATTTGAGATGAGGAATTGTCAGATTACTTAGGACATTCTTCTGCAGTTACAATCCCAGATCAAAATGTATTTTGGAGAAATGAAAATGTACCTTTGTGCTAACATTTTCATAATAAAATATCTTTCACTTTGACTTTTGAATGGCAGCGTATGCTATTTCCATATTAAAAGTTTAATCCCTTTCCCATTGATATAGCACTTTAAGATCTGTTTATATATCTTTAGGTAGACAGTTTTGTGGCATTCATTTTCTGCATAGGCAAAATCCTGGATTCTAGGTGAGAATCAGATATATTTAGAAGTTGACTGACAGTCTTAGTAGGCGGCTTTGTATTTTTCAAACGGGTTCCCATTCTCTTGAAAGATCAAGAAAAATGATACCAAGTTAGTTTGCAGCAATTTGAGACGAGAAAAAGGGTTTGAATGGTTCCTTTCTCCCACTCGTCAGCCTGCACATCAGCACCTCCTAGAGGTGGGAGAGGAGCAGAGAAGTGAGCTCTGCATCCCCTCCACTTGAAGGTCTGAATCAAGGAAGGCCTTCATCAGTCCTCGCACAGAATAAACTGAAGTCATTTCCAAAGACTTAGCAGGACTGATGAAGACGGGGCCAGGGCATTTCATCTATGCTGTACAGGGAACACCCAGAGGAACCCAGGGTCCCTGCTGAGAGGCTCCCCCAGGCATCTATTAGAGAACCCTGCCTTTAGCTTCAGGGGTGCCAAAGCCTTACATTTAAATATATCCACATTTTAATTCCTTCATACACACAGGATTACGCACTGTGTAATAGAAATTTTTTTAAAGATTTATTTATGCTTACAAGAACTGGGGTACAGGCCAGAGGTTTGTGGGGGGGGAGTTGAGAGGATTCACCAGAGACAGAGTGGGGAACAGAACAGACAGCCTGAAATACACTGCTAAGGGGAGCAGCAGGCGAGTCAGGAGAGGTCTGACTCTCCTGCTCAGGTAGGTAGCTCCCTGGGTGGGGATCGAACTCATGCTGCAGCCACTGCGAACAGCTTCATAGCTTGTGTCCTAACCCCTCACGCCACCAGGGAGGCCCAGTATGATAAAAAATTTTAAGAAACCTTTTCATTTTGTTTTTTGTTTTTTGTTTTACTTTCCTCCCATTTTGTTCATTTTTAACTATTGAATGGAACGTTTTGATTTTTTCTTCTTTGTACCAACCTTCTGTGATGGCTTTTATTTTGGTTAGAATAATATTAATCAAATAAATGATGTTTCAGAGATGGGGAATAAGTTAATGAACAGAAAGGCATAACAGATTGTGTTAGGTAGTATAAAGGCAATAGAAACCAGATATACTTACTGTGGCTACTGGCTTGATGTACTAATAAAAATTATGTTTTGTGCATCAATACAGTTAACATTCATTAAGCATGTGATAAATATGAAATTAGTACTCAGTAAAGCCTTAGTGATTAAAAAATCTTGATGGATGGAGGATTCAAAATAACAGTGTTTTCTGAATAATTATATGATAAATGTTTGAGTGTTAACTGTTTTGGAGAAAATATTCCTGAAATGTAGTGCATGTTTCTATGTCTTATTTAATAGTCTATCCTAGATCTCATGTAACTATTTTATTTATGATTTCATTCAGCCAGCAAATATTTACCAAAGCACCTATGACATGACTGCATCAGGCCCTGGGTATAGAGTCTTGAATAAGATAATCACAGGCCCTGCCCCTATGGAATTATGGTCTGTGGGGATGAAGACAGTGAGCCAATAGTGCAAAAGTGTTAAGTCCCAGGAAGGAAAGGACCAGAAAGGAAAGCAAATGATGCTAGAAAATATAAGACTTTGTAACTCCAGTTTGGTGGGATAGTTAGGTTGGCATCTCTGAATGAACAGTGGGTACACATGAGCCAGTTAGAAAGGAGGTTGGCAGAGGAAGCAAAGACAAGTGCAGAAGAGGGAAAAGCGTGGACCGAGGGCCTGGCCTCCACAGAGGCACAGTGCAGTTGACAAATGTTCCACGTTACTTTGTGAAATGGAGAATTTATAAAACTAAAATAATACAAAGAAAGAACAAGGCTGGGGCATGACCATTCACAGACCACCTGCTCTCAGACTCTCCTCTGCCCACGAATCCAGTGTCAATTTGCAGGTCGATAGTGTCCCCTCAGTGCCTGTCCCAGCTCCCGAGGTATTTTAAGGAGAAACTAATATAAGTGTTTGCATCTTGCAGAATTTATTGTTCACTGATGAAAATGACAATTTGGAAATTAAAGTCATCGATTTTGGGTTTGCGCGGTTAAAGCCACCTGATAACCAGCCCCTGAAGACACCTTGCTTCACGCTCCATTACGCTGCCCCGGAGCTGTTGAACCACAACGGCTATGATGAGTCCTGCGACCTCTGGAGCCTGGGCGTCATCTTGGTGAGTTCACGTCCATGGGGCCATGAGACCAGCCACTTGATCTCCCCCGTTCCTACTTCTCTCTGCTATTTTCCTTAAGTTTGTATAAAATCTGGCAAATTGGTTTCTTTTCTGTAAAACCAGCTCAAGGCCAGACCAAAACTATTTTCTTCTCTTAAAACTTAAAATTGGAGGGCCTCCCCGGTGGCGCAGCGGTTGAGCGCTGGGTTGCGAAGCTGCCCGCGGCCTCTGCGGCGCCGGTTCGATCCCCGGCTGCTCCCCGGCCACCAGAGGAGGGTCCCACATGGCGTGCAGACCTCTCCTGCCGCCCGCTGCTCCCCTCAGCAGTGTACTTCGGTCCTTCTGCCTGCTCTGATCCCCGCTCTGGCTCTGGTGAATTCTCTCACCCTCCCGCGCTTCTGACTGTACCCAGTGCATGTATAAAAAACAAAAACAAACAAACAAACCAGCAAACAAATAAATAAAAGCATGCCTCTATAAAAAAAAAAAAAAAAAAAAAAAAACTTAACATTGGAGAAATGTAGGACTTTTTATTTTAGTTTATTTGCAGCTACTTAAGGCAGCTGTGTTTTATATGAATAAGAGATACATATTTTCAAAAGATACTCATGTGTTAGATACTTTGTGAACCTAGCTAAATGACATTAGTAGAAAAACATTTAAAAATACCCTGTGAGATATTCAGACTGAAAACATAGCTAAAGAATGTCATTTAGGCTAAGTTAAAAAATTAATAGATAAAAGGAGAGCTATTTGTAGTAACTTATAGTAACCACGGAGGCATGCTTCTCACAAAATGTCCTTGGTTGCCGTGATCAGAAACAGAACATGAAGCTAGAAAAATCTCAGCATGTTTCTTCTCAAAATAGCTTTACTTTTTCTGCATATAATTTGTAATGCATAATCTTAGGAAGAAAATTTCAGACAATACAGAAAGATATAAGGAACAAAGGGAAATATCTTGTCTTCACCTCATACAGAGATGATACTTGTGTAAGCTCTCACCTATCGCTCCCTCACACCCCTGCCCCCAGCACATTCTGTGTACTTTATATTTTACAGGTTTTTCTATACATGTGTGTATGTATTTGGATTTTTAAACAAATTAGATTATATTACACATGTGGTTTGATTCTCCAATGTTTATTCAACCATTTCATTACTAATAAATTAGCAATATTACCAGATTTTCACTAATTTTAAGCTATATACAATTATATGTGTGTGTGTGTGCGTGTGTGTGTGTGTGTATGCTCGGATTTATCTCTTTCCTTAGAATAGATTCCTTGGAAAGGATATACACAGCTTTATTTTGACATACATGCCTAGATTTCCTTCCAGAAGTTTTACCAGATCATGCTCTTGTGATTGGATACTGTCAATTTCACTCTTCACTATATCCCCTGGTTATTTATCATTTGCATGCATTTCTTTGATAAATATTCCATCTTTCCATGTATTCGGACATTTTTATTTTCTCTTCTATGAATTGCCATTATGAGCTTTGCCCATTTTCCTGTGTGGAATTTTCTTACTAAACGTTAAAGCTTTATTAAGGATTTTAATCTTTTTGTCTGACACTAATATTAGCAACATTATTTCTGATTTGGCATTTGCTTGAAGACCTTGTTTTCAGTAATAGGGGTTTGAATTTTGTTTTTATAAGGATTAGATAAAAACTTTTCCTATGGAGTAAGTTGTGCTGGTCTTTTCCTTTCTGTTATCTGGCTTTGATGTCAGATTGTCATTCCACTCTTACCCCATCCCAAAATTATAAAAATATTCTCCTAAGCTTTGCTCTAGAATTATATTTTATTTTTATACATAAATCTGCACTCCATCTGGGAGCTATTTTGGGGTTGATTTGTTTTCCCCCAATGGCTAACCAGTTGTCCCCGCAGGATGGCTATTACTTTATTTTTAAGCTTTATGATTTTCATTTTAGAAATTTTGAGTCTTCATTTATAATTTCGAAACTAAAAGTACATATTTATGAATCGGATTTTTTAAATAAAAGTAACTAACTTCTGTAACTCTGAGAGTTTGTTTAAAGACTTAAACTGATTACATCTTTATTAGTAGAATTCACTTAAAAAAATTGTCTACATAGAAAAGAGCTTATCATTTTTAGTAATAATATAAGCTAGTCTCTTATAAAAGAGTCCTTATTTTAAATATAAACCAATTATAACTATCATGCCATTTAAGGTTTTAAAAGACAGTCTTAACTACACAGACAGGTATTTTAGAGCCTGGACCTGTTACATCTATGGAAATGACTGTGTTATGGCAAGCCTTATGTACATTATATTTAAAAGATTTCATTGTCCAATTTTTGAGAAAAGTGAGGTACAAAGAACAGGTTAAATGATACAGCAAAAGGAGAATCACTATATCCAGGGTATGAAATGTTCCATAGAACCAGCAACCCAATTTCTCCAGCAAATAAAGTTTAAGAAAACATAGGCTGGGAACCTATGGGCCAAGAGATGCTTAAGAAACATTGTTTAATGTCTATATGCTTTGTAACTTGTGATTCAAGCAAATCTGATTTCAACTCTAGTAGTAAATCATTTGGATATGATTGTGTGGTTGGGGTGTGTGTGTGTGTGTGTACATACACAATGTCTATAGCACAATTGGGGGATTTGAATATTGGTTGGCTATTCAGTGATACAAAGGAAGTACTGCTTTTTTTTAGGTATGATAGTGCAACTATATTTTTTAAAAAATCCTTACCTTTTAGAAATAAATAATGAAATACACTTAAAAATCAAAGTTAATACCTGCACTAAAGTCAGGTGAAAAGAGAGCTTCACAGACTTTTCCACATAAGTGACTGCCTAGCTCCAAAGGATTTATATAAAACGCCTGAGTTACCCCATAGAAGACACAAAATTTATTTATGGTATCCCAATATGTCTTAGAAATTTATGAACCTTTTGCATATTGCCTATAGTAACAAAAATGTGGATATTTTAATATGAAAATAATTTGTTACCCCATTAAATAAAACAAATGCCCCGGAAGATGCATTATGTGGTATCCTGTGGCTTTGATTACAGCCTAGCCTAACTCATGGTTGTCAGTCCCTGGGTGTTCATTACGCAGTGTCTGCTCAGCACCGCCATGCACAGACTGGGGGCTTAAACAATAGGATTTTTTTTTTTTCTTACACTTCTGGGGCTGGGAAATCCAATATGAAGGTGTCAGTAGGGGCGGGGCCTGGTGAGAGCTTTCTCCTTAGGTTGCAAACAGGGTCTGCTGCCCCTTGACCTTCTATGGCCTTTCTTCAGTGCAAGTGTTTGGAGAGATTGAGCAAGCTCTATGGTGTAGCTTTTTGTTTGTTTTTTGAGGGGGCACTAAGCCTATTAGATTAGGCTCCTACCTTTATGACCTCACTTAACTTTAATTACCTCCTTAATGGCCCATCTCCAAATGCAGTCACAGGGTGGGGATGGGGTGAAATGGTGGGGGGGCGGGTGTTGGGTGTTCAACATAATAATTTTCAGGCCCTATAAGCATTCAATCCATAATATACAGCATGTAGGAAATGCAGGATAGTATTATAAGCCACCTCACAAGCATGTATAAAATACCCAGCGGAGGGATATATTCCATTTAAAACCTATTTCTTCCACATTTTATTTAGGGACCTTATTTCTTTACTTTTTTCCCAAAATTTTATTTTTTAAATTTTAGATCTAGAGAAAATTTGAAAGCATAATGCTATGAACATCTAACATTTCACCACATTTTTTCTCTCTGATTCTCTTTTGGGTACACAATCTCCATAAGTGTGTGTATATATGTGTACACACACACTCACATATAACACACATTTATGAACACAGGCATATATAGATACATGTGCATATATTTTATCTAGTTAGGTAGTTTTGATGCACCATTTGCAAACAGTTTGCAGATACAAAATTATTCTTAACAGAAGTTGATTCCTAAATGATGAACTAAAATGATAAGATCTTAGAGTTAAGAAAGGCTAAACTTTGTTTAATTCTACATCTTCCAGCAAAGAGATCTTATTTTCACAGTCCCTGATCACCAGTCTCTTTAAATATTGCCAAAGATTTAGAATGAGTTTTCACACCCAACAGCCTGTTGCATTATTGCACATCAGAAGGTGAGAAAACTGCGCTTTAAAGGTTACTTCTATTGTGCCACATAAGTATCTGTTAGGAAGTTGGGTAAGATTAAGAAGTGGAGGGCCTCCCTGGTGGTGCAGGGGGTTAAGACACAACCTATGATGCTATCCATAGCCTCTGCAGCATGAATTCGATCCCCCGGCCAGCCAGGGAGCAACCCACATGGCACAGCAGACCTCTCCTGCCTCACCCGCTGCTCCCCTCAGCAGTGTACTTTTGTCAGTCTGCCTGTTCTGTTCCCCATTCTGTCTCTGGTGAATCCTCTCACCCCCCACACCTCTGGCCTGTACCCCAGCTCTTGTATGCATAAATAAATAAATCTTAAAAAAAAAAAAAAGTGGCGCTTAATTGGGGGAAAATGTTGGCAGTTATCTACTGGAAATACCCAGAACAAATAACCCAGCACTTCCAATTTTGGGAATATACCCAACAGAAATGTGTATTTTTATGCCCCAAAAGACATTCACAAGAAGATCCGAGCAGCTTGTTTCAAACTGGAAATAAGTGAAAGGTTCATCAGCAATATAAAAATTTTTCTAGTCTGGTTCTCCAGAAAGCAGAATCTCAAGCTGAACCTTATGTTTATCCTGTTCCTAAGGAGAATAATCCCAGGGAACAGGAGCAGCTGAGGCAAGAGCGAGAGCAGAGTGTTCCCTGGGCCCTTTGCTCCACTGTGGTTATCCAAGCTGACCTTGAGCTCATGGTACCAAACTTATAAGCAAGCAGACACATATGTTGCAGGCAGGAAACGGGAATGTGTGAGTCATGCACCCGTAGAATCCAGATACGGGCATCTAGAAACTCCCAGTCTCCACACTATAGTTCTTATTCTTCTCAGGCACCATTTTCTGTCTCAGAAAGTAAGAATTTATCTCCAAACTTCCTAGTCTCTGGTGACATGAGAGGTGTCAGTTTCATTTCTCTGGCTGGCTCTTCTTGCATTGTCCATCCTTGCTTGGGTTTTGTTGACTGCTATTTGATGGCTTCCTCTTGGTTTTCCTTCCTATGTTGCTTTTATGATCTTGTCTGGGAATTTCCATCTCTTCTGAGAGCCATGGTATCAGAGCCACTTGGCCATCTTGCCATCACAAGGGGGGAGCCCACTTACAGACAGATGGCCAGAAAAGAGAAATGGCAGCCTCCTTCTGGATCACTGTACGTGTCCCTGCAGCTCTCTACCTCTTTTGGGGCTGTTAAAGAAACAGACTCTCTCTCTTTTGCATCCATTCCTAATTAGCTGCTTTTCATGACACTGCTACCCACTCCTCATATGGGGGTTCTCAGTGGCTTCATTAACATCAGCCAGACCCCCACCATTTACATTCACTTTCCATCTCCACACACCAGGATCTCAGTAAGCAGAGAGAAATCCCTCCAAGTAGTTAGAATCACTTTCCAGAAATCCAGTCTCTGCTATAAAGACAAACCTGAGCTTTTTAGTTTTCCTGTTGGCTTTTAAAGGGCGAATAAACTTTAGTATACATTTTCAAATACATGACTAAGATAAAACAGTCATGGAGATAAAGATAAAAGATAAAAGTCATGGAGACTAAGATAAAACAGCTATGGAGAATTCGTTATATTTAGCACAACAATTAAAATGGGGATAATTACAAACAAAATAGGAAGTCCTAAATAAAAAAAAAAATTCTTATTCCTTAACCATAGTTAATGTCCTAGGGGAGGGTGCATGAATTGGATAGGAAAAGTAATTATAAAGGCTTCTTCTCTCTCAAATTTCTGTTGACATCAATACCATATTTTCTGAAGCCATTGGATTACTCCTTTCTCTTTTCTTGTTCTTTAAATGTAGTTATAAAAGCCATTTTAAATCATGATGTAATAAGTGTCTCACTTTATTTACCAGCCTTTGAACCCTGGTAGTCGCCTCAGCAAGAGATGTAACATAATCCTTTAAACCCAGGAAGCTAGTTGAATAATTGGTAAATCATGTATAGGATGATGGCTGGGTGTCTTGGACCATGGTTTTGAGTCATGCTGTTTTGTTTCTTTCTTTGCTTATCAGTATACCATGTTGTCAGGGCAAGTTCCATTCCAGTCTCATGATAAAAGTTTGACATGTACCAGTGCGGTGGAAATCATGAAGAAAATCAAAAAGGGCGATTTCTCCTTTGAAGGAGAAGCCTGGAAAAATGTATCTCAAGAGGCTAAAGATTTGATCCAAGGTAAGAATGTAACAAAATTTTATATTTATGTGTTTTGTGAGTCATGTGGAATTGTACCATCACACATGTTCATCACTTGAGAAATCCCTGTGTGTTCTCAGACATTCCCATACTCCTCTCTTCACCCTGTTTTCTTATCAGAGCACTCTCCTTAGAAATCTTACCACATTTAGAGTCAACAAGCACTTGGATCCTCTCATTCTAATACCTCCCAAATAAACCTCTGCTTTTTTACTATTCTTCCCCAATCCTTTTTTTGCTCCCATCTCCTTTTTTTGCTCTGCCCAAAAGCCAGGTCACCAAAGAAACCTGGGCACCATCATAGATACCTGCGCCCTTCTGGCCTCCCTCAGCCAGGACTCAGTCCAGCAGGTCCAGCTCCCCTGACCCCCTACTCCTCATTCACACAGCGGTCACCTTAGTTCTCACCATCTCTCTCCTAAAATCCTGTGGCATTCTTTTAACACATCTCACTTGCTCTGACTTTGCCTGTCTGTTGGTCATTAGAGTGACATTCCTAACATCTGCCATCATCCTTCTTTTCTGTTAAAAATCCGTTAAAACAAAAAGACTCCCCTGTACCCCCTCTATACCAAATGGGAGAGAATGCACATCATACATCTGACAGGGGCTAGTATCCAAGAGCTACAAAGAACTCACACAACTCAGCAAAAAGAAAACAAACCAAACAAAAAGTGGGCAGATGAGTCAAACACACACTTTTCCAAAGAAGACATACAGATGGGCAGAGGCAGGTGAAATAAATGCTCATCATCACTTAGCATCAAGGAAATGCAAAATACAACAATGAAATGCCTCATGTGTATATGATCCAACATTTCTACTCCTAGGCATCTAGACAAATAATGCAAAAACACTCATTCAAAGGGATATCTATTTACAGTACTATTTACAGTAGCCAAGTTATGGAAATAACGTTCATGTCCATAAAAGATAAGTGGATACGGAAGATATGATATATTTACATAATGGAATACTACTTGGCTGTAAAAAGAGATGAAATCTTACCATATTTGATACCCTGGAGATTGAGATTTACGTCTGAGGTTGATTTTGAACTGTGCTTGTAATGACAAATGATAAAATAAAAATACCTTACTCTCACAGGACTCCTCACAGTTGATCCAAATAAAAGACTTAAAATGTCTGGCTTGAGATACAATGAATGGCTTCAAGATGGCAGTCAGCTGTCCTCAAATCCCCTGATGACCCCCGACATCCTGGGATCTTCAGGAGCTGCTGTGCATACCTGTGTGAAGGCAACCTTCCACGTAAGTCCCTGCTGTGCTTGTGGAGGGCAGTTTGAAAGGAATCAGATGCTCTTACTCTATGAGCTCAGAGACATATTCATAGTAATGCATTTTCAATAAAGTGTTCTTTTCATTTTAGGTATGTTTTTATAATCCCTTCCTACTATAAATATATTTATAAACAGAAAGTACATTGGGAACCAGAATTACTGCTCACCCACAAAATATTTATTTGGCATTTAGAATGAGTCTGTGGGATGAGGCAGTCGTCTGATATTTGAATAGCTGAACATTTTCAGTAGGTAATAAAAACAATGCATAATGTTAGAACTTTTTTTCTCTCAAATGAGCTAAATCCTTTTCTTTAGAAACTATAAATAAACATTAGAAACTAAGGCACATGTGAAAGTCCAGTCAACAGCTGTTTTGTGCTTGGTGCGTTCTAGAGACTGAAGGGTAAGAAGTTAATTGATAACTGAGTATGGATTATAGATTTGAAAGACAGAGACAATGAAACAGTAACTGTTAATGCACATTTGGGCCAAGCAGATATAAATGTATTAAGGTGGTTATATAAGGCATTGATGAATTCAAGAGAAATAAAATGCCCCCTGAAGGCGTTCTTTGTAGTAAGGAGAAGGAATAGGAGTTTCTTCTTCAACTTCAGAAATGAATTAAAACATTAGTGAATGAGGGTCTTCCCTGGTGGCGCAGTGGTTGAGTGCTGGGCTGCGAAGCTGTCTGCGGCCTCTGCAGCATGGGTTTGATCCTGGCCGGCCAGCTGGCGAGAATCCCACATGGCGTGACAGACCTCTCCTGCTGCACCCACTGCTCCCCTCAGTACTGTATTTCGTCAGTCTGCCTGTTATGTTCCCCGCTCTGGCTCTGGTGGATTCTCTCATCCTCCCGCACTTCTGACTGTACCCAGTGCTTGCATAAATAAATAAATAAATCTTTAAAAAAAAAAAAAAAAAGTAGAACATTTTAATTAAAAAAAAAATTAGTGAATGAGATCAGTTGCTGGGTAAAGAGACGAGCTGCAAGAAGATATCGCTCTGTCTTGTACCTGCAGGAGCGATCCAGAGTTTCTCAGGGACTTCTGGTGCAAGGCTTTCAGGAGCAGCCCCAACCAAACCTGAGGATGAGAAAAGTTAAGTGAGGCTGCTGTGAGGAGAAGCCAGGCAGGGGTCTGCAGAGTGAGGCTGCCTTGTCCATCTTGTGTCCGAGATCCACCCAGATTGCACTGAGTTGGAAGCCCAGAGTAAGGACCATGGTGGATTCCCTTTGCAGTCAGAATTTAAATCTCAGGCACCAAACTCGTCAAAGTATTCCTGGGAGTTTGGGGCTGAGGGCCAGGAAATCCACAGTGGATTTTCCCCAGGAATTTCTAGTCAGTGTTTCTTTACTGAGCATTAGCACTACCTGCTTCCAAGATTTACAGAGTCATGACTCCTGGGCAGCACAGCTGGTTTGATGTAAACAGAGACCTTAGAAATCTTCCCCATGAACTTATGGACCTGCCAGCAGGTTTGGGGTCATGATTTTAGACTTGGCTCCCCGGACAACTTGAGCTGTGTTTGCCAAATGACTGTTATCTTCTCCTCTAAGTCGTAACTGCCAAGAAAACCGCAATCCTTTTACCTTCACGGGGGTTCCCTTTTCTCTCCCCTAGGCCTTTAACAAATACAAGAGAGAAGGGTTTTGCCTTCAGAATGTCGACAAGGCCCCTCTGGCTAAGAGAAGGAAAATGAAGAAGACCAGCACCAGCACGGAGACCCGCAGCAGCTCGAGCGAGAGTTCTCATTCTTCCTCCTCTCATTCTCATGGTAAAACCACACCAACAAAGACCCTGCAGCCCAGCAACCCCGCGGACAGCAATAACCCAGAGACCCTCTTCCAGTTCTCAGACTGAGCAGCGGAGCCAGGGCAGGGAAGTCACCGCTGCACCTCACGCGCCCTCAGCACACACCCGAGCCAGGTTTCTGTGCTTCTAAAAACCTGTCACGTGGCCTCATTGGAATCTGCGTCTTAGGGAATTTTTTCAGGAAAACCCAGTTGATTGTCCTTGTCCAAAAGCACTGGCCCGAGAACATTACTGTGAAAGGAGTACACGGCCTGTTTAGTGACCCAGCGTGAGGCCACTGGGACTGTCCTCGCCAGAGCAAAGTGTCTGTGAGTGTAATTCCAGGCTGATAAGAGTTGAGCTGCTTGCAAAAGAAGTCACAGGTGTTTCAACCATTTACCAGGCAGAGGTGGCCCGTGCTTTGAGGATACCTCTTGCTTCCTTGTGGACAATGTGGGTTTTGAAGAGATTTGCACTCATTGATAAGAGATTTATCAGAGAAAAAGGTCTTGACTGTTTTCAAAAGATTCTGTAATCAATTTTATGTGTGGCATATACCTATTTCTTCAGAGAGGATTTTAACTTATTGTTTCTATTTTATGGTTACATATGATGATAACCTGCTATTATTAATCTTTTTCTAAAAAGTGAAAAAAAAATGTGTAAGAATGTAAGTTCCCACGCTCTATATTTGGGATGCGTCTGAGATGCATGCTAAGCTACGTACGTTTTTAATTTTTGCACTGCTCTTTCCCGGTAATTGTTTTAATGGTTATTGCAAAATACTGAGGTACATGTCTCTGTTTTGAGTAACATTGCACTTTATAAAAGAATATGAATAAAGCAAAATATTTTATAAAGTGCGCTGTTTAAAGCATACGTACTGTATTTTTGCCACTTTTCCCATGATCTACTTTTAAAGTGTCCTCACATCCCCCTTTGTGCTTTCTTTGATGCAAGGAGTAGAACAGGCCGCATTCTAGAGCTTACCATCAGCCATTTAGGCGACATGTGAGCAAAACCCAAAGGGAAATTGGATTAACACTGTGCTTCATATTTGTACACTGTGTTGTGCTACAGGGAGGCTCGTCCTCCTGTAGTCGGATATTATGTACATAATATTTTAGAATCATAGCTATGACTTGTTTTGAAACTTTTTTGTTAACTTTTAAATCCAGAAGGCATATTTTATAAACTTACGCAGAGCACTTTTATTGCTCAAAAGTTCTGAGTTCAAACAGAAAAACAAGTGCTACATGATGAAGACATTTCACTGAAAGATTGCTGCATTTTAAACCATGATTGATTCTTTCCTTATGCAAAAAAAAAAAAAGTGATAAGATTTGTCTGTTACATTTTCTTTTAAAGCCATCACATGAAATGTCAGGACTGAGAAAAGTGATCTTCGCTATGTTTACAGGAATTGTGCGTATAAAAGATAATGCCCAACATGTTTATTTTGTAGTTCTAGTTAATGATGACTTCTTGAGCATTAGTTTGGAATTGGGGCATGATATTTATTTATTCTTTCTTGAGATACTAGCAGCATTAATTTCAACCAATTATGAATACTAAAAAATATTGCACTCTATGTAATAGTAGCATATTTATTACTGAATCAATGTATATATTAATAGCACAGGCAACAAAAACAGCAAATATTAAAATATTTTCAAAGTATTGTATTATCCTGTTCACATTTTTGTCCACCAATGGTGATTGGGGATAACTTTTTATACTTTTCCATGGCCAACAGGGCTTTGTAGTTATCATTGAGCCAATGAAGGTTTTATATCCTAACTTTCAGTATTCCTGGTAATAATGATGAAAGATCTTAGATGAATCATTGCCAAACTGTCACTGATTCACAAAATGTGATTCCATCTGGCACAGTTATAACAGTCAAGGAAATACCCATTTAAATCTGTGGTTATGTTAAATGTATTTGGAAATGTAGAAGTTAATTCATCAAATCATTTCTGTAACTGTGTATCCTGGTAGAAAATGCCATCGTGAGTACAAACTAAAGGGACTTAGTGGCTAGTAAAGGGACGGTCAGTGTGCCCTTGTGCCCAATGGTGTCACTGACTTGTGGCAAATATTGGAAACTGATGGGTTGCCTTTATTTTCTCTGCCTCCTCTTCTGGGGAACTAGACAGAAAATGAAATGAGTAGAAAGGTAGGAGAGGAAGGAAAGAGAAGGCTAATCTGGCAACTGTGGAGCCTCCCTAAATGATCTCATATGGGCTTTTGAGCTCAAAACATGCACAGAGAGATGCCTTTTGTCAAATATCTTCACCCTCACCCTACTTACAAATACCAGAAAGACTATGTTTAATGCTAAGTTTGTAGCAGTTAAGTTGTCATCAGGCCCTGGGTGGGCATTGGATTGCACCTTCAAATACAAAGCTTTCATTTAATCACATAAAAATAAACTAAAGCATATTTGATATGAAATTGGTAAATGAAAGGACTTTCTTTGCATTAGGAATAAAGTAGAAGTAGATCTAAGAAAATAAATATATAAATGAAATTCTCTTGAAAACATAAATTTTGCAGTTTGAACCAAATCACCCTTTCCTTTCTCCCCATATTTTTATTGTATATAGTTTTCATACCATCATAAACCCCAATTCATAGACTATATATTGTGTAGGTACATATGACTAAATGAGAGACAATAAAAAAGGAAGGAAGCAGAGAGAAGGAATTCTAACAGACAGTTTCTACTAATTACTATTCCAGGCAGATCCTATGGCTAAATGAGTTAAATTAGCTATTTTGAAATTCATTAATCCTTCCAAACCTCTATAAAATAATAAACCACTGGACCACTGGAACAGAAAATCAAATCTCCTGAGTTCATTTTTCCATGCTTGTCTATCTTGAATTTGCAGATTCATTTACCCATGAGAAACTGCCTCTTAATTTTTTTATGTTACTTCTGATTTCTTAAATAAGCAAATGACTTTCTAAAATAGAAGGTAAATTACCTTGAAGAAGTTTATTAGGATAACAGTATTTTTTTTAATAAGGGAATTTCTTTTGTATCTCACTTTATTATTTTAAATGTGATCTCAAATGTTTTTTAAAAACATGCAATGTATCTCCCACCTGTTCATTTTGCCCTCATTTCAAACACTTGTTATTGTTGTTGTCATTTTGAGGATTTCTCAAAATGGTGAAAATTTCCAAATTGTTGGCCCTATATGTGCCTTAGAGCTCCTGACTACTTTGGGTGTTTTCCCAGTGACCTTTTAGAAAAGCATAATTTGGGTATTTGTGTGCTCACACTGCCAATATACTTTAAGGTCTAATTACATAAATAAGGCCATTTATCCTGATAGGCCACTCATACTCTGTCAAAATAATTGACTTGCAGATGAATTACTGAAATGTTATGAAATATCTTTAAATGTTATGATCTTTGGACCCTCAAATGTCTTACATCATAAGCTCCTAACTTCTGGCCTTCAGTTAATGTCTTTCTCCCATGTGATGTCCATCTTCACATGATAATGTGAATGTAGCAGGGACTGATGAAATTCAGAGTTTAAACATGAGTTATTGTAAGACTCAAAAATTGAAAAAGTAGTCATAAGATAACCAGTATGCATCAAATATAAATATTTTAAATATAATCTACCCAAAGAAAATAACTACTGCAATTTAAAAGTTTTATCTAGTCTTTCTAAGTAGCTTTACTCCAAATTATAACATTCCTTAGAATATTTTCTTAAGAGTAGTCTTTTCAATTTTTTGCTTATATGGGGGCAAAATGTATTTTCAAGGGGGCAACGCTTTTCATCTTAGGGACATTTGGTTAGTCCATTTCTGTCCTCATCTTCAGCATTTCTTACTTTTGGGCTTTCAAGGTATTTTTCTGGGTCCTTTGCTGTGCATGCCCAGCTCTGCTTCTTGTAATGCAGTAATTGATGCTTCCTTCCCTAAGTTCATCATCACCTTGTAGTTCATGAACTTGTAAATTAAGCAGATGCCAGTATTTTATATCTTCTAACTATTAGACTGAAAAGAAGAAACAAAAGTGACTCCCAAATTCAGCTGTCTTAGCTTCTTCATACTAGGCAATATAGGCACCACCACTCACTGCCAGCCACTTCTTTGCATTATTGACCACGTAGTAAAAGGATTGATACTTCCTACTTAGGAGACTTGGATTAAAAGATAAGACTCCTAGTAGTTATTGACATGGCTTAATTTTCCCAGCATATTTCTGCTGGGAGAAATAGATGGGAGACATTTGTTTTAATATATTTCTAGTTAGAATGCTGCTTGGGCTCTTATAAGGAGCTGAACATTTCAGAGTCAAGTTAGTATCTTATACAACTTTTCTCCAGAGCATAGGAAACTGGGATAATACTGGCAATTATGTTGTTTCCATTATTCTTTTCCATTGCATAACACTTTTCAGTTGTACAGCTTTATAAAATTTGTTTTTTCCTCTAAAAATAAAAAATATTTTCATCCATATTTCTTCTCATATTGAGCAGCTTTTATTTTGCTTTTATGTTTTGAAGTTCTCCGATATTAAAAAACAAGAAAGCATAAAGACTTAGATAAGGAAATTTAAGTTGTATGAACAGAACAGAGTTTTTTTGGCATTTCTTATGGAAAGATTGGAAAATCTTGATTGCTGCTGTTCTTTGGTTTTAAAATGCAATAAGGTTGAGGAGTTTGACATTCTTAACTGCAGCTTTATTTTTAATGTTCTAAGAGGCTGGTCGTGTGAGATGTTCACCGCAGTGTTGGAGGGGATGCATGCCATTTAATCTCATTGAAGACCTGTTGCTGTGGTAGACGTTTGATTATCCCTAGGTTTATTTTAGGTACTGTAGTGCGATCCCATTTGCTCAAATTATAAATGTGGGTAAAAGGAGAGATTAAATGTCCAATTCTCATGCTTTTGACAAATAAGAAGTGAAATATAGGTGCTACATCACATATGAAGTTAGTGCTTTCATGCTTAAGTTTTGAAAAATATTCCTAAAAACTTTACTGGCATGATTTAAAAAAAAAGAAGAGGAAACTATGTATCCACATACTTAGAAGAATTTTCAAAAGCTGTGTAGCTGGTATACTTCTGTCTAAAATGGCATGTGTCCTTAGGTGTGGAATTGAAAACTTGATGATAGTCTAGGCTGCAATTATCTGTGTCAGTCCTTCCACAGCTTTACATGACATAAGAATATGCCTTAGTAGAAAGTAAATGGAAACTAGAAAGAGAAAAAAACATAGTTTTTCTTCTTTGTGGACAACTAGCAGTAGAATCAAAACCCAACTAAAGCTGAGGCCATTGGCAGCGTCTTCATGAGCCGCGCCCACTCTGCTGCTTCTTGCTCCTTAAGTTCTGTCTGCTGTATGACTGCATGCAGGACTGTCTCCCTACATTGGCTACTTCCTCATGTGTAGCCACCCACTCACTAATATTCATAGATTTGCTATTAATATCAGAGAAATAAAGACTCGATTGGGGCAGAGTAGGAGAAATTTTGTAGGAAAAAGGAAATAGTGCAATGTGAAAAAGTGGTCAACTTTAACAAACCTTTGGTATGAGCATAGAGAGGGTTACTTTAGAAAAATACTATTTTGTTGGCTATAGAGCTAAGTCTCTTGTACTAATTTTGTCTACTAGGTGAGTGAGTTAACCTATTTAAAATGTTTGTGCACACTTTGTAAGGTGTTCCTTTTCTTCTAAGAGGCCCACAGGATAACTTTCACCTCTTTGTATCCCTACTCCTTCCCCAACTTTTCCTACTGCCGTCTGCCCAGACTGCTGACATTCTGTGTCTAGAAACCAGTCACTGGAGCACTAAAACTATATGTAGGTGGTAATTATGTGTATGTGTATATCAATAGATATTCAATTTTAATGAAGTGTAACATATAAAGTACATAAATGTTAAGTGGATAGCTTAATAGTTTTTTACCTATGTACTGGTCCCCAGACCATAGGCCATACCCACTGTTCCCACATCTGTTACTATACATTAGTTTTGCCTATTCTTGTCCTTTCTGTAAATGGAATACACAGTGCCTGGTTTTCTTTGCTCTGCATGTCTGTGCAACTTATGTTGCTGTTCTTAGCAATAGTAATAGTTTGCTCTTTTTCATCTCTGTGTAATATTCCATCAAATGAGTATATTATCATTCACCCATTGTACTGTTGGTGGATATTTGGGTTGTTTATAATTTTTACCTTTGATGTCCAGAGCTGCCCACCATGATCATTACCATACCTATCTTTTAGTGGACATGTGCACATTTCTCTTGGGTTTATTCATGAGAATGTAATTACTTAGTCAAAGACATTATTAGACAGCTGTAAAAGATATTGCCAAATAATTTTCCACAATCGTTATGCCAACATTTGAGACTTGTTGCCCTACTTGCTCTTTAGCACTTGATACCGCCAGTCCCATTAGTCTCAGCCATCCAGGCAAGGTTATATTTCAGTATGGTTTTAGTCATTCTGGGAAGTATGTATTTTATCATGGTTTCCATGTGCATTTCTCTGAGACATAATGATGTGCGGAATGCCTCTTTATATCTTTAGCCATTTGCATATGCTCACTTTTATTTTTTTTTTAGATTTATTTTATTTATACATACAAGAACTGGGGTGTAGGTCAGAGGTGCAGGGGTTGAAAGGGCTCACCAGAGACAGAGTGGGGAGCAGAACAGGCAGATCTACACTGCTGAGGGGAGCAGGGGGCGAGACAGGAGAAGTCTGCTGCCCCATGTGGGTCAGCTCCCTGGCTGGGGATCAAACTTGTGCTGCAGTGGCTGCTGATAGCTTCATAGTGCTGAGACTAAATCCCTTGTGCCACCAGGGAGGCCCTGCATATTTTCACTTTTAAATGCCTGTTCCAGCCACTTGTTCATATTTGTTGGGTTGCCTTTTTTTCCCTATAGATTTGCAGGGGTTATTTATATTGTATTCATGTGAATCTTTGATATGCTGCTAGAAATACCTTCACATTGGTGTCCTTTTCCACTTACCAAATGGTGTCCTTTGATGACCGGAAAGTCCTAATTTTCATGAAGTCTAGTAATGTACCAATCTTCCCTATTCTCATTAGTGATTTTTAGTCCTATTTAATACATTTTACCCAAAGATTATGAAGATATTCCTATATTCTTATAAATGCTTTATCATTTACCATTCACAGTAGGCCCATGATCCATCTAGAAGTGATATTTGTATGTGACAGGTGATAGGAGCCACAGTTTGTTTACATCCATTTGAGTGTTCACTAGGCTGAGCATAGTGCCTTAAAGCTTAGTCATTGCACATCAAGTCTGCATAGCCTTCATACCTGCTGTTGTAAAGCCTCTAACTCTGATCTTATTTCAGATACTCTTGGCTGTTCTTGGCCCTTTAATTTCCACATACACTTGAAAAAATTTGTCAGTTTCCTTGGGTGGAGGGTGGAAATCAGCATTTAATTCGTTTTGCTTTCAATATATATTGGTGAATCCAATGTCTACCGTGGATATTTTCTTTTGGTTTTCAGTCTGGTTTTTAGATGTCTTGTTCGTCTGGCTGAGTACCACCCATTATGTCATAAAGACTGTAGATACTGGGCCTGAGAGTATCTTCCTTGTGAGGTGGTTGCTTTGTCTGGCAGGTCCAGCGCCATAACCCCATGAGGGCTGCTTTTAGACTTTCTTAGGTTTGGCTTCAGCTTTTGTCCCTGTTCCTGGCACACAGCCTCTCTGTGTTGGCAACTGAAAATCGGGTGTTTATTAGGCCACTTCACCTTGGAGGCCTTGACCTCCTACTCTGTCTCCTCAGGTACTAAAACCTCTCTGCTCTTTAGTCTCCCAGCTGTTGCTTTTTGCAGGATTTCTCAGGCCTCATCTTGTGCACATGAGTTGACGATCCCAGCAGATGCCTCCGGGAGATACAGAAGCAGCATTCTGGGCTCACTTCCCTGAGATTTTCTCCTATGATTTTGTCCCTCAAGTCCTAGCTTCTTAGGGAGCCCAAACTCCAACATCTTTGTCTTTGCTACCAAGTGTGATGGCTGCTTTCTTGAGGAATTTGTTTCTGTGTCGTGAAGCTGCAGTGCTGCGGAGAAGCCCGACGAGGGGGCTCACCCCACCGTGCTCTTCCTGCTCTTCGGGAATTGCAGCTCCTCAGGTCTGCCTGTGCTGTGTGTTTCCCAGTGCTTGTAAACAGATGTTCCATGTTTTATTTAGCATTCTTAGTTGTTTTCAGTGGGAGAGTTAGTTCTCATCACAAGCTACTCTGTGAGGCTCCAAAGCAGAAATCTGGTGGTTTCAATGGTAAACACCAAAGCTATTTCCCCACAATGGCTTCCAGCAGAGATAATTTGGTTCAGAGCAGAGGGCACCAGGCTGATTCATTCCTTCATACACTAGGCATTGCTTGAGCTCCTACTTCAAGCCAAGGGCTGTTCTAGACAAGAACAATATAACAGTAAATAAGATCACTGCAATTTGGGACTCAGAGCTTCTTGTTTTATGGAAAGACTACTAATGCTTTCTGTGTCATGCTTGCACTAATTAAAGACTTTTCTTATGTGTGGGTGAGAGAGAAGCAGACTGGAGACCAAGGCCTCTTGGATGACGACATATTCCTATTTTATACAAATATTTTTAGCCCTCTTAAAAATACTGCAGAGATTAACACAGTTCACACACAGTACTTGGCACACCTTTCAAAAGCTAATCATTGTGCTTAAGTCCCTATCAGTTTCTGTGTCATGCAGATGAGACAAACATATGAAAAACTCAGGAGCATAAGTATGACCATTTGCGTTCTCGTTATGAACTGATTTACAGAGACCAAATTTAGCTCTGAAATCAAATATTTTTGTGAGTGTCAAAATGAGATCTGATAATCAGCCTACTGTGGTTTCGCATTTTAACTTCAGGCTTTAAAAAAAAATCTCACCTGGGGCCTCCCTGTTGGGGCAATGGGTTAAGACTATGGAGCAGCCTATGGAGCTGTCTGCAGCCTCTGCAGCGAATTCGATCCCCCGCCAGGGAGCTACTCACATGGTATAGCAGACCTCTCCTGTCTCACCCACTGCTCCCCTCAGCAGTGTATTTCAGTCAGTCTGCCTATTCTGTTCCCCACTCTGTCTCTGGTGAATCCTCTCACCCCCACACCTCTGGCCTGTACCCCAGCTCTTGTATGCGTAAATAAATAAATCTCCAAAAAAAAAAAAAAAAAACTCACATGCTACAAAGCACATTTTATGTGCTTCAATATATTAAAAAATGTTTTGGTGTTCTCAGTCTTCTAAAATAGCTTAAATGTCATTATTACTAAGAGAAAATAACCTGGGCATGTGTCACTGCTGAGATATTATCATCAAATCAAGAATTTTCCTCCTCATTTCTTTGTTATTCTTTCCCACTTCAGAAACCTCACCCAGTGGATCATTTTCTATTCCCCAGATATTCTCGAGAGATGACCATTTGTACTTCTGATCACAATCTGTTTTCCTATGACCAGAGGCACTCAAAGAACTAGAACATCATACATAATAGCTCTATAGAAACGAGGGTGCATTCAGAGGACAGTACCACCTGTGATTTGGTGTCCTTGGAATTACATCCCTTTTGAATAGGTTAAGTAACCTTTTAAAATGGAACATTCCAGACACAAAAGTGCATGTATTGCATGATTCCATTTATATGAAATGTCCAGAACAGTCAAATCCAGAGACAGAAAGCAGATAATGGTTTCTAGGGGATATGGTAGGGGAAATTCGGATGACTGTGTAGGGACAGGTAATAAAGTTTCAGGGTGATAAAAAGGTTCTGCAATTAGGTACTGATAACAGTTGGACAGCTTTATAAATATATTAAAAACCGGGGCCTCCCCGGTGGCGCAGCGGTTGAGCGCTGGGTTGCGAAGCTGCCCGCAGCCTCTGCGGCGCCAGTTCAATCCCCAGCTGCTCCCTGGCCACCGGAGGAGGGTCCCACATGGCGCGCAGACCTCTCCTGCCACCTGCTGCTCCCCTCAGCAGTGTACTTCGGTCCTTCTGCCTGCTCTGCTCCCCGCTCTGGTGAATTCTCTCACCCTCCCACGCTTCTGACTGTGCCCAGTGCTTGTATAAATAAATAAAATAAATAAATAAATAGATCTTTGAAAAAAAATATATTAAAAACCACAGAATCTGTACTTGTTTATTTTTAAATGAATGATATGAATACAAAGTTCAAATGAGTAATACCAGATTGGCTTTCTGAAGAACTAATATAGTTGAAACAAGTGATAATATTCCAGAATTCTGGGGTTATTTTACTGTCACTTTCAAAATGGTTAGGATTTGAGTTTAATACACAGACTTACAAGTATTACATTGCTGAGTATTTCAAACATCAATAGGAAGTAGGAATTTGTTTATTTTTTAAAGATTAAGGAATACATTTTTATTAGTTGGTTGATTTCATCTAGGTATTACAAATGTGCTGATTTTTTTATTATCTAATTAATTGTAGATGTCTTTATGGGAATTTTAGGTTTTGGATTCTTTTTTGGGAAGGTGAATGACATCCTAAGAAGTTTCTGCAATAGAAAATATCATGAAAACCGTGTATGTCCCTTATAAAGTTGTGGCACTTGGAGGAATTTTACAAAGCCTATGTAGGAAGATGGACAAATTAAGCAAAGTATCACATCAAGTTCTTTTTCATAGTAAATTCATCTTATGTATGGAATGACAAGCATATTTAGGTATTTTTAGGTCTCAGCAGAGTACTAATATTCTGACTGCTTTTCATTGTGACTGCTTTGCAAATGTAATAATGTTCCTAATAAAAACCTGACTTGGGATTTATTTTCATTTAAAGATAAATACTCTTAATACAGAAAAAGAAAAGTTGCCCATATAAAAGTTGCTTTCATACAGCAAACTCTAAATCAGCAATAGTTCATCACAGCCTTAGAGACCAGCCATACTAACTGCATGCAAATACAGTGTTTTTTAAATTAAACCATTTTACATTGAATTGTTTTCAAACCAGATCTTAATTTGGGTGAATTTCACATAATTGGACTGGTATTTATTTGCTCCCTTCAGAGGTATTTAGTTTAGACTCTGGAAATGAGTGGTTTGCTTATGAGCTATAGATTTGTTGTATCATTTTATATACAATTTACATTCTTGACCTCTTTTAGATGAACGGCTTGGGCATATTCTAGGACTACTACTGATTAATACTTTTTTTTTTATGTCATCCAACATATTAAATGAGCTCTTTTTTAATCAAAAACTATGCTTGGGAATACTGTGTATTTGGATTCGATGCACAGCTGACATGTGCAGTGAGCCTGGCGTGAGAGCTGAAGTCAGCCCCAGCTCCCTGAACGTGCCCTGTGTGTCTGGCTTAGGGTTGCCACTTGTTTCTAGTGTAGTCCTTACTAGACACAGCAGCATCTTAGGAAAAACACCTTTGTCCTTTAAAAGAAAACACAGCTGCCAAAAAGTTCCTTTATTTCTTCTCTCTCCCCTGAACCCTTGACTCTGATGGAAGAGTAAACTGTGTTATGTGTACACTTACCGGGATTATCAGTGAGGCTTTTGTGTAAAGGAGGTAGGAAGGCAGTTTGAAACGATTTCCAGAGTGACCACAAGTTCAGTGACCCCAAGCAAGTCACTCTGCTGCTCTCTGCCCTGGTTTCTTTTTTTTTTTTTTAATAGAGGCATGTTTTATTTATTTATTTGTTTGTTCGTTTGTTTCGTTTATACATGCACTGGGTACAGTCAGAAGCACAGGAGGGTGAGAGAATTCACTAGAGCCAGAGTGGGGAGCAGAGCAGGCAGAAGGACCGAAGTACACTGCTGAGGGGAGCAGCGGGCGGCAGGAGAGGTCTGCGCGCCATGCGGGACCCTCCTCTGGTGGCCGGGGAGCAGCCGGGGATCGAACCGGCGCCGCAGAGGCTGCGGGCAGCTTCGCAACCCAGCACTCAACCGCTGCGCCACCGGGGAGGCCCTGCCCTGGTTTCTTTATCCCCGTTCCTGATCTTACCAGCATTCGAAGGGACAGTTCAGGAAGAGGAGAAACCTGGGCCTCCCTGGTGGCGCAGGGGTTAAAGACAGTGCTGTCCACCTGTTGGCAGCCACTGCAGCACGAGTTCGATCCTGGGTCATCCTGGGCAGGCCAGGGAGCAACCCACATGGCGCGGCAGACCTCTCCTGCCTCGCCCGCTGCTTCCTTCAGCAGTGTATTTCAGTAGATCTGCCTGTTCTGCGCCCCACTGTCTCTGGTGAATCCTCTCACCCCCACACCTCTGGCCTGTACCCGAGTTCTTGTACGCATGAATAAAATAAATATTTAAAAAAAAAAATAAAGAGGAGGAATTCCCGTAGGTGCACACAGATGAGGCTGCGGACGCATAATAAAGACTTCGCTAGAGGGCAATCTCATTTTTAAAGTGTCTTTGCCTGGCTCTGTGTGGTGACTATCGACTCACACTGAGAATAGCCAGTTTTAACATTGATTTTTAATATTTCTCATCATTGGAGTACTAGTGAAAACCCTTAGGTACTGTAGCGTGGGTTGAACTACGTCATTGCATTCACCTGCTGTGTAGAATGGCCTGGCTTTTGGGCCCACTTCATTTATTTCAGAGGGTGACATAGTAGTCAGGTTAAGCCACTGTCATGGTGTCTTTTTAAGCATCTTCTAGAATCTCAGCGTTCAGGAGCATCACCCAGTGCAGTTTCCTACCCAACCAGCTTCCTTTCTGAGGACTGACAGGTGCTGGTGCCACTGCCTGTGGACTTTATGAGAAGGGGGTGGGTGCTGCCTCACTGCTTTGACGTGTACCATGGAATTGGTCACATGTTACTCTAGAACACATAGGCTTTTTAAATTTTGAATTGAATACCATCCTTATTTAAAGGGCCTCGGCCTGTCACAGTTTCCTGTATTTATCTTCCAGTTTTTTAGGTGTGTGCCCCACCCCCCACCATTGATTGAATTGTTTTCTCCATTTTCTTAATAATTTGAAAATATTTTCTTTCCTTTTTATTTCTGTTTCTCTCCATTTCCTATTTATGGTAGCAAGAAGGTCTATATTTAAAATAGACTGAAATCATGACTTCTGTTCCTTCTTGTCATGGCAAGTGGATTGATTATGGGCTGCTATGTCTTTACAACACATAGAAGTCATCCCGTCTGGGAAGCAGCCTCAGGAGCTCTGGGGAATGGGAAGCTGGGAGGACACCAGGATAGAGGACAGTGTCAAAGTGGCCTGGACCATCCTCCAGGATATGTTTCTTAAACAAGCGTGTGCCCATTTGATGAACTTTTCAATGTGTAGGCGCACTTTCCTCTCTGGCCAAAGTTTAGTTTCCATTTTCAAAAGAGCTGCTCTGCAGGTGTCTCCGTCACCTTTCTGTTGCTGGCTCTGTTTGTTCCTGGGCAGCAGCAGCTAATTTCTCACCCCCAATAAGAGAGAGCATCCCTACCTGCAGACCCCGGGTTGCCTGTGCAGCCTCTCAGGCTGGGGCTGAAGAAGCCAATGATGCCACCTGCAGAAACTGGCATTTTCTTTTGTTGACATTTGCCGCATTCTGCCTGGCTTCATGTTGGTCTTTACCTGCATATCTGTCTCTTTCTCTGGCTCTCACCTTAGCCCCACTTTTACAATATGGAAAATTCCATTTTATCCAAGAAAGATTTTTCTTTGGGAGTAGATGGCTTCTTCCTGTTTTGGTTGTAAACAGGAATTTGAATACCAATTAGAATGGGTTCTTAAACTCTTTGAAAAAGACCTTCTGGGGTGAATCTTTGATCAAGCCACTCAACTGGCATGTAATTAGAATTTTATTTGCATGGCTTTCCCCTCTCCCCCGCTCCTTAGTCTCAGATGAATGTAAAACTTTCTTTTAAATGCAAGAAATCAAAACCTCAGATCAAGGATCATTTTATTCTTTTTTTTTTTTAAAGATTTATTTATTTATTTATACAAGCACTGGGTACAGTCAGAAGCACGGGAGGGTGAGAGAATTCACCAGAGCCAGAGCGGGAAGCAGAGCAGGCAGAAGGACCGAAGTACACTGCTGAGGGGAGCAGCAGGTGACAGGAGAGGTCTGCGCGCCATGTGGGACCCTCCTCCAGTGGCCTGGGAGCAGCCGGGGATCGAACCGGCGCTGCAGAGGCTGCGGCAGCTTCGCAACCCAGCGCTCAACCGCTGCGCCACCGGGGAGGCCCCTCAATTTTATTCTTTATCTGCCTTTGATGCCATCATCTCCCACTATTTTTATTAATCCGGTATTAATACCCCCAGTAATGCCCCCCAGTAATGCCCTCCCCTCCCCCCTGCTGCAAGGGAGTGATTGTTTCTTGCTTGATGCCTCTGCAGTTGGTAAGTAGCAGCTTTCCTTTATCTGCTCCCTGGATCCCATGTTGAGAATACTTTATGGTACATCTTCTTTTTGTTTGGTTTGGTTTGAAAGTGGTTCATTCTAGCTGGGCTAGAATCTTCTGTACTAATTTATAATAAGCTTTCACTCTTCTGGGATTATTTAGAAGAGCTAAAGTTACTTGTTTCTTTTGTTGTAAATATGCGTAGTCATTTGAATGTTCTTTGAATGCTTTATTACAGTGATAACTGGTACTGCTATTAATTAAAGGTAAACTGTAAGGAGTTAAGAACGTTTATACTCTGAACTGTTTGTTGAGAATTCTCAGAATTTCATAGCTGCTTGTCTTGAGCAGCTTAAGAAGCGTGTATCTTTTTCATTCATGGTTTTAAAGTGAGTTTCCCCTTTGTTCAGGCAGGTTTGAATGAGTTGTATCAACCAGAAAACACTCTTGTACCCCACATGGGTGTATTGGAGGGAAGTAGTATGTTCTTACTTTGGAGATTTGGTGGGAAAGTTTTATGTGTGGATTTTATTTAATAAAGCAGTAAGGGCTTACTTTTTACCAACATCTGTGTGTATAAAGATGTATTTAGCTTTAAGAAAAGAATAAACCTGTCAATGTACAAATATCTGACATCTGATTTGGATTTGTGGGGGGAGGCAGAGAGAAGGGAGAAGGATTTGTAGTATTTTTTTTTTGGAATTAAGTAAGATTGTTAAGGAAGCAACAGTCTACCTCAGTAATTTTACATCCTGGGAGAATGACTCAGATCAACTTGCTTGCACAAAAATTGTGTGCAGAGGACTGAATGGGAGTCTCTGTTGTTTCTTTCACTGCACTGGTCTGTTCTGCTCTGGAAAGGGTGTGGAGAGAGAGGGAGCTGCCCCGGGCAGTGTCCTCCGAAGGTCTGGTTCTCTAGTTCTCTAGTTCATCTTTTCATAGAATCCCTGTCATGTTCCAGAAGGAAAAAAAAGCCTCTAAGCAGATCACAAGGGTGGGGATCCTGGGTCTTCAGTCCCACAGTCTCTGGTAACTGGTTCCCCAGTTTTCTGGGACTCAACTATTTCCCTAGCCCCCTGAAAAATGGCCCTGCTACCTTAGTCTCTTCTACCTCACTTTTATCCTCTGAAAACACCCACCTTCCATCCCTCAAAGCAGCTTCCCTCGACCTTGACAAAAAAACAGTTACCTGACTTGATTAATTTGGTGACCCCCCCACCCACAGTTGATGAGATGGGCACAGTTTCCTGGCAGTGCCAGTCACCTGTGGCTGCATAGCAGGTAACCCCAAAACTGAGTGGCCGAAACATTAACCAGGTGTAATTTCACAATTCCTATGTCTGAAGAATTTGGGAGCGGCTGAGGTGGATGGCTCCTTCTCAGACCAAAGTCTGATGTGGGCTGCAGTCCAGGTGAGATGCAGAGCTGCCATCACAGGAGGTTGACTGGGGCTGGCAGATCTGCTTCCTAGGAGCTCGCCTCGGGGCCTCTCAAGAGGACTCATGAGTGTCGTTCCAATGTGCCAACCGCTTCCCTCAAGGCAGCCACCACTCCTTGGATGGCCTGTTCTCACATGTCACAGACACTGCTCCCTCTAGCATCCACAACCAAGCACAACCACACCCAAGGGGAGGAGAATTCTGCTCCCTTTTGGAAGGGAGGAGTGCTAACTGGTCTGTGGACACACTTTACAATCTCTGCACATGCAAATCCTTACTCCCCCATTTTATTAACCATGTGATAGTAGGTGGGTTATGCTCAAATGCCTCCATTTCTTTCTCTCTGAAAGGAATTAATACTCTCTCCTCAAAGAATATCACATAGACTGGAGATATTCGGTAGCTCCAAGCACTATCATGCCTGACACAGAGTAGGTGTGCAACAAATGGTCTTTATTCTCTCAGCTCAGCAAGGGCAAGGCCAAAGCCTCTGCTGACAGTGCAGGTAAAGATGGCGTGCGGCAAGGTGGTAAGAGCATGCTGGGAATAGACGCTCCCCAGACACTCCCCTGATAAGGAGGCCCCCTGCCGCTGTGTCCCCTGCTTCTCCCAGCCAGTCAGTAAGTGAGCTAAGTTGAGGGTGGGCGTGCAGGCCTGTCATCCAGCCACAGCATGGCAGCCCTCTGCAGCAGATAGTACAGGAAAGAGAGCACGCCCACATGCACAGCTCCTTATTAAAGACTCCCCAAAATGGCAGCTCACCTCTGCCCCCTTCCCAGAAGAGTCCTTGTTCAGGACATGGGGGGCAGGCAGAGTTCAGACCACAGTGCTGCAAGCGCCTCACCCCTGGGCCTGGGCGAGCTGGGGTCAGGCAGTGGAGTGTGGTCCCTGGACTGCCTGGGTTGATGGACACCTCCCTGGGTGTGTGCGGCACTATTTGTTTATATTTTGCATTATGTTTAAAGCCTTGTGACATGTTTTCTAAGACATTGTTCCAAACTAATTATATAAAATAGAGCACTGGACTTTTTCTTGGAGGACATGAGAGCCTGTTTGTTGACTGTGACTTTGTGACACAGCTTTTTACACTCTTGGCCTTTTTTTATGTTTTGGGAATTATAGCCCACCCTCCTGCTTCCAGAGCCCTTGGTCTCGATTCCTCTCCCCTTCTCCTTCCTCTCTCTGGGCCCTGAAACCTCCTGAATCCTTCACCAAGAATCGGCAGAGGAGAGTGGGGCCTTCCCTACACCCATTTAGTGGAGATTGAGGGGAAACCTAGAGCCCTAGGCCATCTCTCTGCACAGGCTTCCTTTTCTGATCACTTGTCAAGTCCAGCCAGAGACTCAAAACCCGGATGTGTGCTTGACCTTCTGTGCTGCTTCGGCTTTGTCTGCTGCACGGTGAGGGGACTCTGTGGAAAGGGGGTGCAGTGGGGAGGCTGAGATGTCAGTGCCAGCCCAGCGATTACCCTCTGACCCAGGCACGGGCTGGCTATTTATAAGCCCAGAATACCCTCAGGTAAAGCCAGGTGACACCAGAGGTTGGGGAGGAAGCTGCCATGTAGACATGGGGTGATGGGGACAACCTCAGAGCCCCCCCCCTACCCACAGAGGCCCAGTTTATCTCACAGAATACTGTGCTACAGAGGATGCAGCCACAGGCTCAGATGAGCCCAGTCTCATTTTTGTAAGATAATCATGTACTTAAAGTGTCTATTAGTGTTTACGTAAATACTAGTGCTTATTATTATGTTATTATTAGTGTTTATTCTCTCTCACTCTCCCAGCTATGGTGCAGCTGGGCAAATGCGCTGGTCAGTTCTCTGCAGACGCACCTCAGGGCAGTGTGAGGCAGTGGTGGGGATGCGGAACTCACAGAAAACCCAGCTCAACACCATCCTGGGTCCCTCCACTGAATAACAGGTTCACAAACTACCAATGAAGGATGGGCCAGCCAGAATCAGCCAGTGACAGGAGGTCGGGGGAAGCCCTGGGCCTACAGTCCCAACTCCCATCAATACTGCCCGGGTTCTACCATCAAAGCCAGACCTTGTAGGGCCTCAGTTTCCTCACCTTCAAAACAGTTCTAATGCTTTTGTCGTCCTTTAGACATGTTCTCTATGACTTTCTGGGGTAGTTCTTTATACCTAGCATCTGTGCAGAGTGTAGGGTACCTGCAGAGTGCTGGAAAGTTGTAACAGTTCTTGAGGAGGAGGGAGGCGGGGCTCTCAGGCCAGAAGCACAGCTTGCAGCTTAGAAGGGGCACTGTAGGGTAAAGAAAATGTCAGGCTTTTCTGCCCTCGCGCCATCAGGATAGATGATGGATCCTTGCAGTCCTGAATGCATGCCTGATGGCGGGCACCTGGAATAGGGTGTGGGCAGATGTAGATAGGATTCACCTGGGCTAAGACTGTGCTTTTTAAGGACGGCGTCACAGGGACGCCAGTAGAAGCCAAGAAGCCGAGAAAGAAGCCGAAGCAGAAGCCGAAAGAGAAGCCGAGAAGCAGCCGAACGAACGCCAGAAAGCCCAGATAGAGTGAGGATTTGCTGGGGGCTGGGAGGCTGCCAGCCTCCCGGCCCCCCAGCACCCCTGCCTGCCATATGCCTGGTGCACCCCAATAAAAGACCTGCAAAAAACCACTGAGGACTCTGACTCCTCCTTTACCGGGTCTGCATGGGATCAGAAAACCTGCACTGTGGCCCAGTCCTGCCCCAATAGGCATCTGGTCTGAAGAGGCAATATCTCCTGAAAGATGGCAGGAGGTCTGGGCAGAGGGGAAGTCGTGGGCCTGGGGGATTGTCACAGTTTGGGTTTGACGAGAGCCCCACCTTGGTAGTGTGGTTATTATTAGGTTGAGGAGGGAGGTAGAGCAGGCCGAGGCCAAAACTTCAACTCAAAACACAGACCTGCCCCAGGCCCTCTTGCTCCTGTGACCCATTCTGGATGAAGATACAGAGCTGAGGGTAATGATTATTAGCAGTTTTCTAGACCCATCTTGCCAAATCAGACACAGACGGCAGGTTTAACGCCGCCCACCTTTAATCGCTGCTGATCCCAGTCATGTGGGGAAGCTGCCGGCTTGGTCTTCCAGCCACCAGCCTCCGCCCTTTAGGCCAACGTTTGCACAGGAGGCCCCCTGCTCTTTCCAGTGTTTTATTCCTGAGCTTCTTGGCAGCACAAAGGTGTTCGTTTTTGTATGCCACATGCCTTTTTGCATGTTGGAAACACTTCACAATGGTCTTTAAAGGACAATGGTGGCCCAGTCCCATCATCAAAGTGCAGTCCCTTGATCGTGGGACCTGGAGGGCAGAGTGGGGGACAGTAAATGAGGGAACCTCAGACAACACCTGGTGTGCCAGTTGTTTTGCTCAAATGTTTTCAGTTTTCAAGCGTCCCCTGGACAATGGGAAGGGAGACAGTCTGCCTTGAGCACGGGGGATGGTGAAAGGAGACCACCCATGGATTAAAATTTTAAACCAGATGCCCCTGGGGTGAAAGCGCAGGTGGTGCGAGGTTCAGCTTGGGGAGCTGTGTGTATTCACTCGTACAAGCATTCAGGCCTTTGGAGTCTGTGGGCCTGGCAGAACCAGTGACATGGAACTGAATCCATCCACAGACCCATTCTTAGCTGAGTCCTTGTAGGGTAAGGAAAAATGTCAGGCTTTTCTGCCCTCCCGCCATCAGGATAGATGATGGATCCTTGCGGTCCTGAATGCATGCCTGGTGGCGGGCACCTGCAATAGGGTGTGGGCATAGGTAGATGGGATTCACCTGGGCTGAGACTGGGCTTTTAAGGGCGGTGTCACGGGGACGCCAGTAGAAGCCAAAGAGAAGCCAAAAGAGAAGCCGAGAGAAAAGCAAGAGAAGCAGAAGCTGAGAGAAGGCCGGAGAGCCCAGAGTGAAGACCTGCTGGGGGCTGGGAGGCCTGCCAGCCTCCCAGCCCCCCAGCACCCCTGCCTGCCATATGCCTGGTGAACCCCAATAAAATGCCTGCAAAACCCCTGAGGGCTCCAGAACTCCTCCTTTACCCGGTCTGCATGGGATCCTAGAAAACCTGCTCAGTTGCCAGTCCTGCTCCCTACAAGGTGTCCTTTTGAATTAATGATTCTGTGTCCTCTGGGTAAATACCTAGGAGTGGAATTCCTGGATCATATCCATCTTTAGCAGGTTGAGGAATCTCCACACAGCTCTCCATAGTGGTTGGACCAGTTTGCACTCCCGCCAACAGTGCAGGAGAGTTCCTTTTTCTCCACACCCTCGCCAACATTTGTTGTTGCTAGTTTTTTTAATATGTGCCATTCTCACTGGTGTGAGATGGTATCTCATGGTGGTTTTGATTTGCATTTCTATTCAGGGCAGTCTTAATACTATTCTCAGAGTTCACAGTCCCACCCCAGGGCCAGTCTCTCTGCCTGGGTCTGGGCTCTGGACTATTCTGTCAGTTTCTCTGAGTGCTGGTCATATGCTGATCTTTTCCAGTTCTGATGGACATCAAACTAATTTGCCAGGCTCATACTACTGAAAGCAACAAAACCGCCAGTCTTAGCTCTACCACACGTTTATTTCCTTTTGAGGTCATGGCCTGGTTTCTTTTTTAACTGTTTTACCCTCTGCTCTAAGGACTTCCCTCAGGCCCTAATATTCTAAAAGGTCAGGAACTAGCTGGGCCTCATCATTGGGGTTTCCCCCTGGGCCGGTAAGCAGGGAGGGCCTTCATCTCTCACCTCCCTCCTTTGTCATCCTCCCACCCACTGCACCTCACTCGGCTAGGAGCCATTCCTGCCAGCAGGGGAAAGAGATGAGAAACTAATTTGAGTTTTGGAGACAGTAGCTTCTGTATTTTTTCCTGCCATCCAGGCTTGTTTTACTAGGCACCTGCCCAAGGCAGGCATTTCTAAGGAAGGTGGGGAGGAAGGGTGAAGCCTTTGAGTAGAAGCATTTCTGGTGCCCTTCAAACAAGACTCTGGGGGCTGTTCGCCTGGATGACTTAATCATTCATGCAACAGAAATATGTGAGGTGCAGTGTGTAAAAAACACTGTTGTTGGTTTTGTTAATGGGCTGAAGGTTCATGAGGTTTCAGCTGGGAGCATTTGCTGACCAGCCTGGGGAGGGAAAGGGCCTGGAGACAGCATCAGATGGGCCCAGGATTCTGGCAGTCATGGAGAGTCTTGATCCCCAAGAGTCTCTAGGAGAAAAAGCAAAAAGCTCTTGTCTGACTTAAGGAAACAAAGACCCCAGGGGGCCTAGGGAACCCAGCAAATCCAACTCTCTGGCTTCTTTCAAACAATAGCAATTCTGCAGAGACAAGGAGAAGCAGACAGGGTGAGACTTCATATTCTTAAGATGTCAATACTCACCAAATTGATCTACAGCTATCACACAATCCCCATCAAAATCCGAGCTAACAGTTTTTGCGAAAATTGACAAATTGATTCAACTTTTTTTTTTTTAAGATTTATTAATTTATTTATAGAAGCACTGGGTACAATCAGAAGCGTGGGAGGGTGAGAGAATTCACCAGAGCCAGAGCGGGGAGCAGAGCAGGCAGAAGGACTGAAGTACACTGCTGAGGGGAGCAGCGGGCGGCAGGAGAGGTCTGCGCGCCATGTGGGACCCTCCTCCGGTGGCCATGGAGCAGCCGGGGATTGAACCGGAGCTGCAGAGGCTGCGGGCAGCTTCGCAGCCCAGCGCTCAACCCCTGCACCACCAGGGGAGGCCCTGATTCAACTTTTAATACAAAAATGCAAGGGACCTGCAGTGTTCTAAAAAAGAACAAGAAACTCAATTTCCCAGTTTTGTGAATTACTACAAAGCTACAGTAATCAAGATGGTATGATACTGACATATAAAGAGGCACATAGATTAATGGAATAAACTTCAGCATTCAGAAATAAAGCCTTACATTTATGGTCAATATTCTATGGGGGAAACAATAGTCTTTTTAATAAACAGTGCTGTAACAACTGGACATCCACATGCAAAGAATGAATTTAGACCTCTATCTCATACCCCATATAAAATTTAATTCAAAATGTATCATATACCTAATTGTAAGGCCTAAAACTACAAAGTTCTTAGAAGAAAGCATAGGTGTAAATCTTGACCTTGATTTAGACAATGGTGTCTTAAGTATAATACCAAAAGCACAGGTGACAAAAGGAAAAATTGGATTTCATCAAATTGTAAAACATTTTCATTTCAAAGGGAGCTAGCAAGAAAGTGAAAGAAAACCTAAAGAATGGGAGAAAATATTTGCACATCATGTATCTGATAAAAGGCATATGTAGAATATATAAACAACTTTTACAACCCAATAATAAAAAGACAATCAATTTAAAAATGGGTAAAGAATCTGAATTCTCCAAGGAATAGTGAAAAAGGGCCACGTGGAAGTGAATGAAATGGCACATGAGAAGATGCTGGCCTCATCAAAATCACAACAGGATAACCTGACAACAGGAGGATAATTAGAATCAAAAAGATGGATAACAGCAAGCGTTGGTGAAGATGAAGAGAAACTGGAAACCTCATACACTTGTGATGAGAAGGTGAAATTGTGTAGCTGATTTGGAAAACAGTTTGGCAATTCCTCAAAAAGTTAGAATAGGGGCCTCCCCTGGTGGTGCAGCCGTTGAGTGCTGGGCTGCGAAGCTGCCTGCAAGGCCTCTGCCATGCCAGTTCGATCTCCGGCCGTTCGCGAGGGTCCCACATGGCGCACAGACCTATCCCGCCGCGTCTGCTGCTCCCCTCAGCAGTGTATTTCGTCGGTCTGCCTGTTCTGTTCCCCGCTTTGGCTCTGGTGAATCCTCTCACCCTCCCACGCTTCTGACTGTACTCAGTGCTTGTATAAATAAATAAATAAATAAATAAATAAATCCAAAAAAAAAAGTTAGAATACCCATATGACCCAGCAACCCAACTCCTAGCTATGTAATGCGGCAAAATGAAAATGTGTGTCCACAACAGATGGGTGGAGAACAAAAGGTGGCATCCACAAGATGGAAGGCAATTCCACCATAAAATGGAATGAATCAATCATGCTGATACCTGTTATGAGCATGGGGGACTTGAGGACATGAGGCTAAGTCAAGGAGGCCAGCTATAAGTGACCACAGTTCATAAGATTGCATTTTTTTTTAAAGATTTATTTATTTATTTATACAAGCACTGAGTATAGTCAGAAGCACGGGAGGGTGAAAGAATTCACCAGAGCCAGAGTGGGGAGCAGAACAGGCAGACTGAGGAAGTACACTGCTGAGGGGAGCAGCGGGTGCTGCAGGAGAGGTCCGCGTGCCATGTGGGACCCTCACAGGTGGCCAGGGATTGAACCGGCGCTGGAGAGGCCATGGTCAGCTTCGCAGCCCAGCGCTCAACTGCTGCGCCACCGGGGAGGCCCCATAAGATTGCATTTATATGAACTGGCAAAAAAGACAAATGCACAGAAACAAAAAAATTGATTAGTGTTTGGGGCAGCTGGGGGCCTGTGTGTGGCTGCTGATGGAACCAGGGTTTCCTTTGGGGGTAACAATGTATTTTAAAATCGACTATGATAATGGTGACACAACTAGAAATATGTTAACAATAACAGAATTGTGTATTTTCAATTGAGACTACATGCCTATTTTTTTTAATCAGCTTAATAAACTTTTAAAAAAATCACCCTGCACAGACAAGATAGGGGGTTGGTGGCCTCTCAGCATGACAGTTCCACACAATAAATGTCCTTTCATGCAAAAACATAAGGCTTGCCTAGCACGTCCAGATGATGTGGGGATGTCATCGTGGAAGACCAGTCCAGCCTTTCTGAGATGCACAGTCTGTTCAGAGCAGCACATGCCCAATGCCTCCCACAGAAGAGGGAGGGCGGGGACCTGCTATGGTAAAAACATCAAGTGTAAGAAGAAATGGCAAAGGAGAGAAAAGCTGGTGAAAATCCCACCTGCTCCTTCCTCTGGGGAAGGAGCCGAGCCTGGTGGCGAGGGAGTGTGGTGCAGCAGGGATTTTCCTTCTCCTTCCTTTGCAGATCTCCAAAGACACGCCTGTGGAATGCTGGGCAACTCAAGGTGCCTGTGGAGCCCTGGAAGCTGGGCGTCCTAGGGGCTGCTTGGAAGACCATGGCAGGGCCTGTAGTGCCTGAGGGTCCACAGCCCACCAGGTGGGAAGCACAGAGGTGACACAAAGTGAATGACCTGCAGAAGGCAGTGGGGGACCGGTGCGGCTGTGCACACACAGGACAGGAAGAGCTGCAGAAGCACCAGGCCCTGCTTCGGTGGCAAATGCCTCTGGGCCTGTGCTCTTGGGTGTGCACAGGGCTGTGCGGTGACTGGTGGTTTTAAATGGGGTTAGGGGTAAGGTGCTGGACCTGCAGCCCATCTCTGATAGCAAAGGAGGGAGGCCTGGCTGCTGGGTGCCTGGCTTAGCACCTCACTCCCAAGAAAAGACCCAATCCCTAGCCCCCCAGTATAATCATCGCCTCCCCAGTGTTGGCTGGTTCTAATGCACAGAGCTGTGGGTGCCCACCCAGTAGAATTCACTGTACCCATCAAAGGTGTCTGTGTAAGAGCTGTGCTGGAGGTGGGCGGTGGTATTTAAACCCTAGTTACAATAGTGTCTTAGGTAATGGGCTTAACTTTGGGGACACAGGCAGGAAAGCACACTGGGGCTTCCCAACTAGTCTGAGAAGCTGTGCGTGAGAAGACCAAGGCCGTCCAATCTCCCCGCCTAACCAATTGTCCTATCCACAGGGGAAGTCCAAGACTGGTGAGTGTTGCGATGTTGGGGTGCAGAAGGAAGCATCCTGTGGCCTCTGGGTTCTTCTAAGCTGGCAAATAATGAAGCAAGTGTCAGACAGATTTTTTTTTAAGCCAATAAAGTTTTAATAATAGCATATATTCCTGGTGCATACATAGGCGAGACCAGATGTGATTAAGTAGCTCACTTGTGTGATTCCAGAAAGCAGGTAGCTTAGTTAAGACAAAGGAGGTTGTGGGGAAACAGGAGTTCAGTTAGGAGTTTACTGAGGAAACCACAGCAAACAAAAGATATGCAGATTTCATTTAAATTCTGTCTTCTCCATTGAAAAGAGACCAGAAAATCGGGTCTTCTTAGTACATGCTCTGACAGACATTTATTTGTAAATACGTTTTTCCAAAGGGTCCTCCACTCAAGCTTCAGAACCCCTCCCGCGAAATCAGCCTTTTCCCAAAAAGACATATTTGGGGGTGGCAGGTTTTGTTCCCCTGCAAAGCAAAGAGAAATCAGACTTGTATGAAATCCCGCCAACCTGTCTGATTCCTGTGACCCTTTGTAGCCCTATGAATTGATGGAGGATGCTGGGGCTGTTCTGTGACTCACTTCTCTCTGCACAACTATGACTGGGTCTGAAGGACAGTGCTGCTGCTCAGATGCCATTGCCTCTCCCTGGGGCACCTGGCCTTCCTTCACAAAGCTAATGCCTTCATTCCTGATCTCCACTGCAGGTCACATAAACCACCCTGGCTTATTTAGCTAGAAACAGGATTGGTGGCTCACAGTCTCTGGGAAGGAGACCAGTCCAGGATGCTGGACAGCCAGCAAAAGATGCTGGAGATCCTTCAAGGCACTGGTCTGATGCAGAGCATCCCACCACCAATGCTGGGCATGGACACCCAGATGCACCTGATCAACCCCACCCATAGCTGCTGGTATCTCAGCCTGGGCCATCTCCAAATGGGATGTTGCTGCCCCTGATTTATGACTGTAACAAGGTGGTCCCCAGGAAAGGGGGAGGTTCCAGATTCCCTGCCCCACCCAAGGTAGGGTGGAGCTGAGCAGGGAGAGAAGAAGCTGCAGAGGAGACTGAGGAAGGAAGGAAGCAGGATGGAGCCAGAAGGAGACCTGGAGGAGGCGCATGGAGCCTAGATACACGTGAAGAAACTGCGCTTGTCTTTTGGTCATGGACTGGGTGACACAGATGTGGGTGAGACCCGTGGGGAAGTGACAATGGCAGCTTTTATCTTGATGTTGATTTTGCTCTTTTCCTTCCGGGCTTGTCTGGTTGTTTCTGACCCTTTGCTGTGGGTCCCCACTGGAAGATGCTTTAGACTTGTGGCAGGCTTTGGGGCCTTGCTCTGGGCCCATCCCATTTGGATGGACTTTTACCCACGAGGGGACGGGTAACTTTGGGTGCTTCATTTAGAAACTAGACTCTTTGCCTTTCCGGTATTGTTTCCCAGTTTTATTAAAGTTCCTTCCCATTAAAGTCTCCTATGTTTTGTGTTGATGCGGCGGATGGCAGAACCCATTTAGAATAGGCAGGTTTGTGGGGTTTGGGCTGCCCCTCTTCCTGTCCTGTAACATGACTAGGGTCTGCCCAGCAGATCTGAGAGCTCTCTGTCTCATTGTCTGGCATGTTGTCTGGCACAGAGAGTGCCTGACATTTCCAGCTTCTCCAGTGGGAGGAAGGCTCTGCCTCCTCAGGTGGCGGATTCCCCAAATACAGGAGAAAATGTTCCCAGGTGGCCACACAGCCTGACAAAAAGTCATTCTGAAAGGGAACTGCTAAGAAAAAGACATCTTTCCCTGTTAAAGAGTCATAGGCCTGGAAATGTAAAGTAAATAATGTTTGCTTCCTTAATAAGCATATCTAAACAAGGTTCCACTCTTCTACTCCCTGCCTTCCCTGAACAGCATCATCTTTGGACTTGAGAACAGTTACTCAAGCTGCCATGGCTAAGTCAGTCATTAGTACATATCTGTTGAGGTCCTGGGTGTAGGGGAGCAAAAACCTGCCACCCTAAAATATGTCTTTTTGGAAAAAGACTGATTTCATGGGAGGGACTCTGCAGGCTGAGTGGAAGTTCCTTTTGAAGATATTTATATATAAACTTCTGTGAGGGCATGTACTAGGAACATTAATCTCCTTGTCTCTTTTCAATGGAGGAGACAGAGCCTAAATTTGCATACCTTTGTTTTCTCTATAAACTCCCTAATTGAACTTCTCCTTTCTTCCCCTAGCCTCTCTTGTTTTAGCTAAGAAATTTACGATGGCATCCAAAGCCATGTGAGTGAGTCAGTCCGTTATACTGGGTCTCTTCCAAGTAAACAGGAGGTGTACATGTTATTATTAAACTTCTTTTTGTTTTTTTCTCTTGTCAATCTGTCTGATACTTCTTTGATTATTTGCTAGCCTAGAAGAACCCAGAAGGATACAAACGATTTTTTTTTTTTGTTCTCCAACACAAGCAAATGCAAAGATCTCATTCCTTTGGGAAAGTTGCTATTGACTTGAATAAATTGGAGCAAGCAAAATGAAGCGAGTTTATTAAAGGATAAAGAGTGAAGATTTAAATCCAGAAAGTAGTTCAACAGATGTTACTCTGTAAGAACTATTTTCCTACAAAGACAAGTTTGAATTAACTTTATATAGGTATGAACAGTAAGTCATTGAAACTGTAAAGATAAGTTTGACACTGTTGATGAGTGCAGGAAAGCAAATGCTGGAGCCTAATCACTTTCCTGGTTTCTAAACAATATAATGAGAAGTATAGGTACTTATTATTAAAAACTTCTTTATCTGTTTCCTTGGTCATTAGTGCAAGCTGAAAGTCTGGTTTACCTGCAGACAGTAGATTCCTATATACACTATTCTGACTTTATGCACATGCTTGCTCTTTGGCCTGCTAGATCAGGGAGTGGGGTTGGAGAGTGCCCCAGAATGTTTTACAATACGCTCACATTTCTAGGAAGAGTGTTCTACACACAGAGCTATAACCGTGTTTTCCTCCAGGCCAAAGGGTAAGCTCCCCAGACTACAATTGTTAGGGGGAAATGATGTCCTGAGCTAATCCCATACAGGCTTTGTGGACCCCACCCCCACTCCAGACTAAAGCCATCAAGACATTGGGAAAGACAAATCCCATCACCACCAAAGGGAGGGTGGCTGGGACCTGAGGGTGGAGTTGGGCAGCCAGGTTGGATATAAAAACCAAACACGTGGGCCTTGGGCTGGCTCACTATCGCTTGCCTCCTGGCTTCACGGCTCCTGGCTGGCGGCCAGCTCTCAGAGTGCCATTTTGGGATTCCAGATCGGCGGATCGGGTAGGACTCACTTAAAACTTTGTCTCCCACTTTTCTCCCTGAGCTGTACATTTCCTCATTTCCCCTTCCCTTGTAAATAAACCTTTTATTAACCTTTCGCGTGTGCCTGCAGTAGAGCATTGATAAGTCCTTTTAAGCGCGCGGTGAGGACCCACAGTCAGGCACCCCGTTTTGTATCGGGGTTGCTCTACAACACAACAAAGCAGAAGTGGTCAACACAAAGATACCTTTTATATCTTAAAAAAGCAATCTGGGTGGGGTGAAGACCAGTGTAACACCTGTCCCGCTCTATCAGCAACAGAGACACTCATACCATCCACTGTAGTTCACCAGAAAATAGTGTAACTTCCTAGACTAGATAGTGCCGTCAGCACCTTTCTGCTGACCACAGACTATTCTGGGTAGTATTTTGAAAACCAAACTGATTTATTAAAAGCTTGCAACAGGAGGCAATAAGGTCTGATGTTGACTTTACTGCCCTGTGGTGGGATGAATCCTGAGCTGCGACCCGAAGTCAGAAGGCAAGCCTGCTAGGCACCTGTAATGACCTACAAGTTTCGTTCTCTTGCTCACCCTGTGTTCTCACATCACCCTGTGAAAATTATTTAGGTGTCAGTTCCCTAATATGTAAAACAAAACTGAAACCCTTCAAAGTCCTGAGTCAACGGGGTTGGGGGTGGTGTTCATTATCAAAAAACACAGGCTGGGGAGGCTTCTACAACCCGAGTACAGGAGGGCAGCTGGACCTCAGGAACGTGAGGAAAGCGATCCTTTCTTCAATGAATGTTTTCTGAGCCATGTTATGAACCCGGCGATGTTTAAGACCATGGAAGTGAACAAATCCACAAGATCTCTGCTCCCAAGGAGTATATAGTAAACCAGTTAGCAAATAAATGTGTGATAGTGTTACAGGGCAGCCCCGATATAAAATGGGTTGCCTGACTGTGGGTCCTCATCCGCGCGCTTGAAAGGGACTTAATACTCCACTGCAGGCACACACAAAAGGTTAATAAAAGATTCATTTACAAGGGAAGGGGAAATGAGGAAATGTACAACTCAGGGAGAAAAAGTGGGAGATAAATTCTTAAATGAGTCCTACCTGATCCGCCGATCTGGAATCCCAAATGTGCTGGAATCCCAGCACTCTGAGAGCTGGCCCCGAGCCGCAAGCCATGAAGCCAGGAGGCGAGTGAGAGAGAGAGCCCCAAGGCTCACGTGTCTGGTTTTTATTCCAAACCTGGCTGCTTAACTCCACCCTCAGGTCCCAGCCACCTTCCCTTTGGTGGTGATTTGTCTTTCCCAATGTCTTGATGGCTTTGGTCTGGAGTGGGGGTGGAGTCCACAAAGCCTGCATGGGATTAGCTCAGGACATCCTTTCCCCCTAACAATAGCATTGAAGATGACACATGAAATGTCTTCACTAAAGCAGGCCAAAGTGATAAGAGTGTGGCTGGAGGAGGGGCCGTTTCAGAGTGTCGCTCCAGAAAAGGTGACATTTGAGAACCCTTCTCATTGTCAGGAATGAGGCAGCATGGGAAAGCCAATGGGGCAAGAGTTCTGGGGCAAGGGGCCTTTGTAACCCTGAGCCTGGGGTGGGACAGTGCTATGCTTGTTTGAAGACCAATGTGCTTATTAAGCAAGTGCGAGAGGTAGGGCCCCTTAGAGGTATTGTAACAGGGTGGTCCCCAGGAAAGGGGGCGGTTCCAGGTTTCCTGCCCCACCCAAAAGGAGAGTGGAGCTGAGCAGAGAGAGAAGGAGGTGCAGAGGAGACTGAGGAAGGAAGAGGATGGAGAGCGAGAAGGAGACCTGGAGGAGGCACATGGAGCCGAGAGACACATGAAGAAACTGTGCTTGCCTTCTGGTCGTGGGCTGGTTGACACAGATGTGGGTGAGAGACCCGTGGGGAGGTGGCAATGCTGGGTTTTGTCTTGATTTTGATTTTGCTCTTTTTCTCCCAGACTTGTCTTCTTGTTTCTGATCCTTTCCTGTGGGTCCCCACTGGAAGATACTTTAGACTTGTGGCAGGCTTTGGGCCTTGCTCTGGGCCAATCCTGCTTGGGTGGACTTTTACCCACGAGGGACAGGTAACTTTGGGTGCTTGATTTAGTAACTATATTCTATTCTTTGCCTTTCCTGTCATTGTTTCCTAATTGTATTAAAGTTCTTTTTCATTAAAGTCTCATATGTTTTGTGTTGATGCAGCAGATGGCAGAACCTATTTAGAGCAGGCAGGTTTGTAGGGTCTGGGGTGCCCCTCTCCCTGCCCTGTGACAGTAGCACTGGCCATCCTGGAATGGACTCTCTGTCCACTGCCCATGTCGAGTCTAAGTATCTGCTTCATTCTTCTCCTTAGACTGAATTTCTATGCTCCCCAGGTCATATGGCAGAACACAGCTGCCCTTGGTACCAAGTTCACACTTAGGGTCTAGTCACTTGTAGGGGCTTTAGTGACCTAATCAGATTGTCTTGCTTGAGCTTGGAAAGCCAGACTCCAAACCACAAGATATTTCCACAAAGGAAGCAATTTAGTAATATGTGACACCACGTGGGAGGACAGCAGTTTGCACTCTGGAGACCATCTCTACTCAAGTGGTGAGTGAAGGAAGGAAAGTTATATAGGAAAGAAAGGAATATGAGGATGTGAGTGATACAGGGAGGACAGGGAGGGTGTTTTTAATCTCAGGTCCAGCAAGGCACCTAGACAGGCAGTCTAGGAACAATCAGTCCCATTATTGATGACCTTCCTGGAACAGTTGTGTTATCAGTTCAAAATGGCCCTCAGGTGTTCTTCAGGCATGATGTTATCAGCATCTTCAGAAATTTGAAATAGTTCATCAAGCATTAAGCAACCCATTACCATGGCCCGGAGGAATGTGGCACAATGCATTAAGCTAAACTGCTAGGTTGAAGGTTAAGGCGGTGGTCATGTCATTGACCTTTGCTCAGGTTGGACCACAGGACCATCTCATCAAAATCCCGGAAAGGACAGGCCAAATGTGGATCTGTTCCAATAACCTGTAGTCAAAGCCATGGCAGCTGCTGGGATCCCCATGAGTTCTATAATGAGAACAGGCACACCTGAATTATCTACCCCAGCAGCAGTCTCAAAGGTCCCAAGCATTTGGTTAAAATCAGCAGTTCTCAAACTTGGGTATGCGTTAGAATACCTGGAGGGCTGGTCAAAGCACAAAGGATCTGCTGAGTTTTTAATACAGTAGATGTGGGATGACACAGAGAATTTGCATTTCTAAGAAGTTCCAACAATTCTATAGATGTTTTGTTTCCCAAACTGGAGTTCACATCCCGGCCCTGCCAGTTCCTTCAACCTCCAGGTTGGAATCAAGAAGCACCGGGGCCCCAAGTGTGCATCTAGTATTTTGGATCCCTCTGTGTAACAAGTTTCGAGAAACCCTATTTTAAATGTCTCAAAACGTCAGAAATGTCTTTATACAGTGCCGCCATGGGGAAATCAAAGATGACCAGCCAATGGACGTTTGCGCAGCATCTTAAATGACTGTGTGTTTGCCTAGATTAAAACAAAACAGGTAAACCTTCCACATTGACCAAAGAAAACCAAGATTCCAACGTAATAAGAAAACCTAGTCTCTGCGGTGGCTTAGAGCTCTTTTTTTCTGGATATTTCTGCCTCTCCCTGCAGGTCCAAGTCATAACGTCTGTTGTTGCTCTGCATAAACAAACGTTGGTGGAAAGTTGGGGGACCGCCCTCCCAAGCCCAGGCCCCCCAGGCGCTGGCTGCAGCGACCCGACCCACCACCCTGCGAGGCAGTGGGCACCGAAGGTTTGCAGGGATCAGCCAATGAATCGCCAAGGAACTGCATGACCTCATCAGAAAGCTCTCTGATTGGCTGTGGCCTCCGCGCCGAGCCTGCCCCTTCGGGAGAACAGAGTTTCTAGCCCAGAGCGGGAGGAAGAATCCGCTCCCATCCCAGGTCTGCGCCAACTGTGCTTCTCGGAGGGATTCTGCTTTCTGACCAAGGCTTGAGCACGCCCTTCAGCCAGCCGCGGCGATGCTCCCCTGCGCTGGCCTTCGCCTGGGTGCAACTGCTGTCCAGCAGGTGCCTCCATCTCCCCCCTTCCTTTCAAGCACCTTCCCCCTCAAAACCCTTCCAAGCACGGACAGGTCGCGCTCAATTCCTGCTTGTTTCCACCATGTATTTAAATGCGGTTTTAAAACCAATCTGAGGATGGTCTCACTCATAGCAGGAATCTAGAAAACTTAAATAAGGGACCAGGAAAATGAATATAAGAAAGTGAAAATCAAAATCAACAAAAAACTATGAACCAGAGACACTTTTTGGGGGGTGGGGGGCGGAGGGGAAGGATTGGGGTCAGAATGGGGCGTTTGCAATTGTATGGGGGAATATAAAAATAAAATTTAATATTTAAAAAAAAAAATAAATAAAACCAATCTGAAATGTTTACGGGGATGGTTTCCATTCGTCTTGACTCAGGGTGCTGTCGTGCTGCCCAGGTCTCAGAGGGCGTCTCTGCAAGACCTGATTTTCCTCACACAGCAGCCAACGCACAAAACGCCTGGGTGTATAGATAGCATCCTGGGCCTCTCACAGGCATGAAGCAGGAGTCGGGGCTCTGCGCCAGGGGCTTCCCCTCTGGAGAGGGATGAAGGGCATCCCCCGGGAGAGGCAAGTTCTTGTGGGGAGGTCTCAAGGCGAGTTTTGTCTCTCTTCCCAGTGGATGAGTTTCTCAAGCCCGATCTTGCTGCGGAATGCTGGTGACCCTCTCCCCCATATTTAGCCTGGGAATTAACTGAGTCCAGAGAGGGGCTATGGCTTTCACCAGCTCACACCGCAGGCTGCTTGCAGAGATGAAGAGTCAGATCTAGGGTCGCTAATCCACGTTCAGCACTGCACACCTTTTTTTAGTTCTCCCTGACCTGCTGCCTGTGGGCCCAGAACAGGCTGCAGGCCAGGAACCTCGCTGGGAGACAACCCACATGCCAACAGGATAACTGGGCTTGTCACAGCCTAGCAACTGTCTAAGTCTCACTTTGACAGGAGCGATCAGGGACGGGAGCCAGCTCAGAGCAGACCTCATTTTACAAATGAGGAAATTGAAGGCTACTGGCTGGGTGGAGACAGGACTCAACCCAGGCCTCCTGCCTTCCTTATCCAGCGAAAAGATCCCCCAGATACTGGAAGGAACAAAATGCCCTGGTTTCTAGAGAAATGTCTGTGCAGTTAGCATGGATTTAGTGTTGTAAGCCTCTGTTTGGGGGGGTGGGGAGGAGGCAGCAGGTCAGGGGAGCTCTCACTCCAGCCTCCCTACCCAACAGGTGCTTTACTACAGGGATTTTTCTCAACTGATCTGGGGCTTGCTGTGTCTAAATGATGTGACCCTACTTGCCCCCCCCCATTTATCCCCTTGTCCCTTTCTCACTCCCTCCCCCCTCCCTTAACCTCAGAGCCCTCATGGTGATATTTAATGTCTACTAGTTTTTATAATTATTTTGCTTTATCAAATCGTCTGCTGTGTGAATGTCTAGTATTTGTTTGACATTCCAGCATACACATAATTCCCTCAAACTTGCTCCATTTTCCTGAAACTTGCTGTATTTTGTCTTTCCTTATTGCTGAATAATAGTCTATAGTGTGGCTATACCACATCTTCTTGATCTAGTTGTCTAAACTGATAGACATTTAAACTGCTTCCGTGTCCTACCTGTGACCTACTTTGAGTTCAGGGGTTTGCTTCTGTTTTAGTTTTGTTTTTAAAGCAGGACCACTCTGTGAGAGGATGAAAGTTGGTGAGCAGAGTAGGCCTGAAATTCTTTTTTAAGGTTTTGCTCAGGGTTACCTTCTCCAGGAAGACTTCCTGAAGGCCCTCAGGTGGGACAAGGGCTCTTTGAGTCCCTGATGCAAAGTGCAAAGCTGTTGTTTACATCTTTGTCCCTTTTTCCAGCTAGTTTTGAGTTCCTTGAGAGGTGGAATTACATTTTATACAATGTTGTATCCCCAGGGCCTGATGCTTTCTAGCACAGAGTAGATGCTCAATAAATGTGTGTTGCACTTGGAAACCTTGCATGCTAGTGGCCTTGTGCAGGGGAATATGACTTGCAATTCTTAATAGAAGCAAATTCTATCTAGGAGGCGCCTCACACAGAATGAGGATCAGCTTCTTTTTATTAGTAAAGTGTTTGAAATGATGAAAGCATCACAACTGTTCTCTAATACAACACCCTAGGAATAACCAGATCCCTCATGCTTACCTAGTTCCTGAGTGCCCTTTTTAAACTCCAGATGTGTGAATCAGCTGCATCACTCAAATCAAACTACTGCAAGTGTTTGCTTCTGTGCCTGTTCTGCAAGGAAGCTCAAAAGTCAGTCTAGTTACAGTCTTAGAACCCATCTCTCCGGTGAGAGGTACACTGTTCTCCCCCGGAACCTTAGAGTTTACCATGCTTGTCTACACATATAAGTGCGTTTTTGTCATAAACTCAGGCCACTGTTCTGGAAGAAGGCAGGTCAGCATATATGGAATAACAGGAAAGTGTCCTCAGAACTCTGAGTGTGGAAAAAACTAAGATAATGAATTCCTATCACACAGGTTTAAACCCCACACCAGCTTCATCGCTGTCACAGTGTCCAAAGCCTCTGCTAGGTTGGGATGAATGGAGAGAAATGAAAATTCACAGGATGAGGTTAGGCCTCATCCTGGGCTAGAGAACACAGATCTGGGACATGCGGATATTCTCAGCCTGGAGAGGTGGACTCAGGAATGGACTAAGACCGCACAGAGCTTTTCCTGTATGACAGCCTTCTTGAGACTTTACTTCTCTGGTTGTGATTATTCTGTCAGCACTGAGGCTCTTTATTGTTCCTGTTTCTGGATCTCTAGCTCCCCTTCCACCTGACTCGTGTGCTTCAGCAAGCCCCTTCCCCCTTTCCTGGGGACCTGTCCGCTGGGATGCTCCTGCCTGGAGAGTCTTGAAGTGTCCGACCCCTTCTGCTACCTTCCTTCTACTCATTTACCAAATATTTACTCACCTACTATGAGCCAGGTGCTGTTCTCAGTGCCAGGGAAGCAGCAGTGAACAAAACCACCCAGAAATCCTGATCCTCCTGAGCTGACATTTTAGTGAGGGGAGACAGTGAGAACTAAATTGCTGAACATAAATCAGGTGGTGACAAGAAGAATACAACAGCAGAGTAAAGGGTGAGGAGGGAAGGGAATGGCAGGAGTGGATAGGGTGATTAGGGAAGGCCTCTCTGCAGAAGTGACCTGGGGACAGAGACCGAAAGGAAGGGAGGAGACATGTGGATATCTGCGGGAGCCTCATAGGTGAGGGAGGTGAAAGGTCCCAACCCCTTTGAGCTAGAGATCACAGGCGAGAGGGGAGCACATTCAGAGTCTCTCTCTCTCTCTCTCTCTCTCTCTGTGTGTGTGTGTGTGTGTGTGTTTTGAGTATGATGTGTGTGTTTCCTTCTTCCCCTGCAGCTCTCCCTACCTTACCCCACCCGCCTTCTCCCTCAAGTCCTTTCCCCCTCTGCTGACTTCTCCCCCTAGTCTAGATGCATATGGACCCGGGTTTTCCAGGGAAGAGGACGGGAAATTTTCCAGACCAGACAGGCAGAGCCCCCATTTGCACTGACCTGACCTTTGCTCTGAGCCAACAGCCTGTCTCCACTGCCCCTGGCAAGCCAGCCCTTCTAGAGGAATTAGCCTGGAGTCAGACTTCCAAGCCATCTTCCACCTAGCTTCTTTCATGTCAGGTACTGCCCGCCTCGAGGCTGGACTTGGCCTACAGACTGTGATCTCTCACATCCTTGTCAAACCTGTAATTCCAATGCCTGGAAGAAAGATGTTGACTTAATTACTATTATTAACACAAATGACTGTCTGCTTCTGAATTTACCTGAGTGCCCCCTCCAGGTAAACTCACCTGAAGACAATATGGAGGCCTTCTCAGGTGGTCACTTGTGTGTTTCTAACTTGTTGTTGTAGCTACAGGAGCAGCCCAGGCGATGGGTAAGGATCACAATATCGCAGATGTGGGAATGATCAGGGAGAATGAGCGCCCAGCTCCTAGGCTCCACACAGCAAAGGCCTGAGAAGTTTCTTTCTTTCTGTTGGGTCCAGCTGACAGTCTGCCAGCTTCTGCTCCCAACCTCTGGGCCCAGCAACCTCAGCACTCAAGAAAATGGTCCAAAGAGTACCCTGGTGGGTGTTGACCACTTCCAGGGTGGCCTGTCCTGAAGGCAAAAGCCTCCAATGTGGTCACTTAAATTTATATCCCCGTTTTAAATCCCAAAGGAAAACACGGCAGGCTGACTGTAGACCTTCATTCTTTCACTCAAGCCCTCCCATTGTGCCAGGGTGTTGGGTGCAACGGCACAGAGAAACGGGATGGCAGCTCACATTTGTTGTGTTCCTAGAGTGTGCCAGCTCTGTTTTGGGTGCTTCACCTGTATTTCCTTATTTAATCCTCAACCAGTTCCATGGGGCAGGGATTAAAGCTGAGGAACTGCAGGCATGTGAGGCAAGGAGAGGTTCAATGCTGTTGTCTAGTTTGCACACACAGAGTCATAGTTCAAGCACCATTTGCCTCCACAGAGACATAACCTTGTCTTAGGACGTAGGAGCTAGGAGGGCAGAGAGAGGGACATGGTGATTGCTGTTAGCGTGTGGCAACTGAGGCAGCATAAACATCAGTCACTACTGCGACAAAGTTATCAGAAGACCTATCACGAGGCAGACACCAACCGCTGTGGGATCATATGGGTTCTGTCAGGTGCCGAGCAAGGCTTCTTGGAGACCTTGGGTTCAAGTCTCAAGGAACACATAGGAATTTCCCTCCTGGGCCAGAGGGGAGAGGACATTCTAGGCAAACATCTGGAGAGACAGAGCTCTATGCTGGCACTGAAAGGAAAATATGAGGGTTTGAGGGGAGGGGAATATCGCCTGTGGAGATTCCTTTCCTTTCCCTCCCTATTTCCTCTTGGTGAAACTAAAGGGGCCAGGGCAGCAAAGGGTGTCTTTTGAGACTTTGACATTGTTTCTCCTTTCTGTGGGTTGTCCACAGCATCTGAGGCCCATCAAGTCAATTTTCAGCTCATGGATCTTGGGGTTCCTGAGGTTTAGCTGGTCATGCCAGAAGGCATCTCCTGATCCTCCTCACATCTGTGAATGTTCCCACTTCCTTACTGGCACACTAGGGGTCCATGATCTGGTCTTCCCAAGAACAGCCCCAGTACTGCTGGGGGGTGGGAATGAGAGGCTACTCTGCATATGAGAACCCATGGAGAGCTGGATGGTGCTGATGATGACCAGGTGCTTCCTTACACCTGGCTTTCCAGACTGTCAGCGCCACCCCCAAAACCATCCAGAATCCAAAAGTCTCCACCACAGCTATTACCCTGCTCCCTCTACCCCCCAGAGCTACTGAACTACTGGGAATAGCTACTGAACTATTCTCAGCACTGTGGCAACATGTTCCTAAAATGTAGGCCAGATCCTGGTACTCATCAGTTAAATGTCCTGCATGGATACCCCCATTTCACCAGAATAAAAGCCAAAGTCTACTGGCCCACAAGGACCAGCATGAAGACCAACGTGCATCTTCCCCCTCTGCGCTCTTCTGCTTTGCCTTCCTCACTCCACTCCAGCCACTGTGATCTCTTCACCGGACCTTCAACTCACCAAATATGCTCCTACCCCAGGATCTTTGTACTTGCTGGTTTCTCTACCTAGAATCCTTGTCAGGGAAATCCTCATGGCTGTCTCACCTTCCTCAGGTCTGTCAAATGTCATTTCCATAAGGTCGTCTCTGTACATTCCTTTTATTTATTTATTTTTAATGATTTATTTATTTATGCATACAAGAACTGGGGTACAGGACAGAGGTGTGGGAGCTGAGAGGACTTATCAGAGACAGAGTGGGGAACAGAACAGGCAGACTGACTGAAACACACTGCTGAGGGGAGCAGCGGGCGAGTCAGGAGAGGTCTGCTGCACCATGTATGTTTCTCCCTGGCCAAGGATTGAACTTGTGCTGCAGTGGCTGCGGATTGCTTCATAGGTTGCGTCTCAACCCCTTGTGCCACCCGGGAGGCCCCCATACATTCCTTTTAAATGGCAACTCCCTCTTTAGTCTCTGCAATTGGCCCTGATTAGTTTCTTCAAATAGCTATTTTTACTTTCTAGTTTACTACTTTATCTTACTTATTTACTCCCTGACTAGACCCTAAGTTCCCCCAAGGCAGGAATTCTGTCTCTTTAGTTCTCTGCTGTATCCCCAACACCTAAAACAGCGCTTAGCACGTAGTAGGTGATCACTTCACAGCTATGGAGTAAATGAGAGACTGTAGAGCTTGGACACCTGCTCCCAGCTGCCTACCATCCAAGATAAGGAAGGGAGCTGGCATCTGAGCTGGGAGCAGCCCTTGCTGACTCAGTTCAACTCATCAGATATTTATGGCGCCCCTGGGCCACTGCTGTTCCCTTATGAGGAGGGTGAGGGGCTAAGGTTGGACTGCTAAGGGCCACAGCCCGACGCAGACCCAGAGGTATCAACTGGCAATTGACATGGCAGGACACACAGGGGCTGGCCTCTCCCTCACACACCCGGTACCAGGCCTAGACTCATTAGTCCTACCCCTCCAGAAAGTGGGTCTTACTCCTGAGGCCCACCTCCTCCCACCGTTACCGTGTCCCCCTCCTGGCTCTCTCCCTCGCTCTGGTCCTATCCTGTCAGAACCCCAGCCTCCACCCCAGCCTCCCCCAAGGCCCTTCCCAGCCTCCCTCCTCCACACCCGCTGCCAAGCCCTGCCACCCGGTCCCCATCCCGCCCCAGGCCCCGCTCCCGGGCTCCTTCCCTCCCGGGCCTGCCCCAGCCCCTCGACCTTCCTCACGCCTTCCCGACCCGCCCGGCCCGGTCCGGCCCGGCCCCGGCCCGCGCTGCGGCTCCGGCCCTGGCCGGCAGAGGCCGCTCCTCGCGGCGCCCGGGGCCCGCCGCCGCCCGCCGCCGCCTCCCCGCCCCTTCCCCAGCCGGCGCTCCCGTTACGCGGCGGAGCCGGGAGCCCGAGCCCGAGCCCGCGGCGGCAGCGGGCGGCGGCGGGGCCTGCGGGGCCTGCGGGGCCTGCGGGCGGGCGGCGCGGCCGGGCCCGGCCAGGCCGCGATGGCGACCAGGAAGGCGGGCTCGCGGCTGGAGACGGAGATCGAGCGCTGCCGCTCCGAGTGCCAGTGGGAGCGGATCCCCGAGCTCGTCAAGCAGCTGTCGGCCAAGCTCATCGCCAACGGTACGCGCCGGCGGCCGGCCTGGGCGGCGGGGGGCGCCGCGGCCTCCGCGGGACCGGGCCGCCGAAGCGCGGGCAGGGGCGCGTTCGGGCCGCGAGGCCCGGGGCCTGGGAAGCCGGGGGGCCTGGGAGTCGCACGGTGGGGGAGTCCGGCCGGCGGGTCTCGGGCCCGGCGCCCCCGAGTTCCGGCGGGCCGGGCTGCTTTCCGTGCACACTGGGTGGCGGGATTCGCGGGGAGTCGGCTGACCGGGCTCTTGGGGGTCAGGAGCCGACCTTGGGGTTCTAAGAAGTTGGGAATGATGGGGGAGGGTGCGCCTCGGGACCTGGGCGTGTGCTCACGGTGTTCCAGGCTTGTGTACCACGTCCTCAGGGAGGCAGGGTGTGTTTACAGGGTCCTGCCACATAGGGATCGTCCCATATAGAATGGGGGTATTGAACTGAGACCCCTAGTAAATAAGGTTTGCAAACATATGGTGCTCAAGGGGCTCCAGGTGTAAGCTACGATTTGGGGTGTGTAGGGGTGGTAGTGGAAGGCAAGTTGAGTTTTGTGTCCTGCGTTTCAGAGAGTAGGGTGTCAAAATTGTGGACCCAGGGCTTGTGCGCTTGGGACGCAGGGGAAATAGAGTCAGGGGAATCTGGAGAGAGAAGGCTGTGGAGAGAGGTGGGTTGAAGAAGGTTGGGAAATGGGTTGGATGAGTGAGGGACTTGGTGCCTGCAAGAGAAGGGGGCCTGAGGGAGCGCCTGAGTAGGAGCCTGGCATCTGGAGTCAGTTTATGACCCGTTGACTGAATTGGCCTTGCACCCAATCAAATCAAAATTGCATCTGAAATCCCATTTCCGAGCACAACTCCACGTGGCCTTATTTGTTTTGGAAGCAAGTATGGTTAATATTTGCTTGTCTTTTAGTGCTGCCCAAACCACGGGCACCCAGTGGGCCAGCCAGAGGGCAGAGGGCAGAGGTTTGTCTTGTTTCACCTCTGGCTACTGGAGGCTAGGGGAGCCTAGCCAGCTGAACAAATGAATGAAAAGATAAAGGAATGAATACTTGCACTGTTGTAAGCAAGGCCTTGGGCGCTATTTTCAACCTCCTCACCTCTGGCTACCCAGAAATGGAGAGGGAGGGAGGTCTCGTCTCTTCAAGGATGGCTTATGTTTTGTGCCCTAATTTAAGGAACCAGTGCCTTGGGTTAAGAACTTGGTTTTGCACACTCTGTAGAGGCAGATGCCTGGGTTCAGGGCTAAGGAGGAAGCACAGATCCTCTTAGGCTCATCTTGGTGGAGAGTGTTGACTTCCCAGTGGAGTCAGCATTTGAGGAAAAGGTGTTCAGTCCCCTCAGCAGCCATGGCAGCTTGACCTTGCCCTCCCTGTGAGGCTCACCTGCTCATCCCTTTTGCTTCTCTTGTCCTTCCCTACAGCATTTGCTGATCTCTCCTTGGAGTTGGACAGTTCTAGATCTATCTTGTCACTTCTCAGAAATATGTAATCCTTCAGGGTGGGTTGGAGTTGAGGTGAAATGGGTTCATAGATGAGGTGCCTGGTTCTTCCCTGCAGAACTCATTTGTTTTCTGCTTTGTTTACTCCTTCATGCCCACCTGGGCCAGTGCTAGAACTGTGGTCAACAACACTGACCAACTCCTGCCCTCCCGCACTGTACTTAGCGCCTCTGAGAAGACTGGAGCTAGCAGATATGGAACTCAATAAAAAGAGTCGCTTCAGACATTGAGAAGTGACTCAAAGAAAACAGGGAAGCTAATATGATTGAGGATGATGGCTAGGGGATGAAGGGCAGCCCAAACTAGGGTGGCTTCTGGAATGAGAGGGTGGATGGCCTCTGGAGGCATGGCCCCTATGGCCTAAGCCTCAGCCATTAGTGGGCATGAGGGAGCGGGGGTGGGGGGGAGGTGGGCACTGGTGCATGGGTCTGTCTGCGAGTTTGGTTTTGGGGAACTCATGAGAGAGAGTTCTGCCCTGGAATCCACATAATGAACAGCAGACATGATGGTAAATTTCACCCAGATTTGAGAGGGTCAAAAAGATTGCTCAGGAGGTTGAAATATAAAGTAAAGAAAAAGATAAGACAAAACCAGAATAACTGTGACTCTCTTGGGTTTTCAGAGGAATGTTTGAAGGGAGGGTCTTTAACTTCATTTAGCTCATGGGGGCTCCATGGGCTTGTGTAGGACCTGCCTTTGGGGGCACAAGTTCCCTCTGACTCTGTGGGGTACACTGACCTCAAGTCTTGGGCAGATTTGAGAAAACCCTTAAGTTAAAGCATTTGCTACTTAGAATATGGAAAGTGAATTGATGTCATGTGATGGTATTAAGACAATTACTTTGAAGGTGGAAAAGAGCAGTCTTTGGAACCAGCCAGTTTGGCGTCTGAGTTCTGGACCTGCCTCTTCCTAATTCTGTTACCTTGACCAAATCACTTACCCACTCTGAGCATCAGTTTCCTCATCTAAGAATGGGGATTAGAAGACTTGCAGGAGTTGTTATGAGCATCAGCATTGCTAATGACTCTAAGTCCTACCCACAGAGCCTGACACCTATGCAGGCAGGCCATCCATTCATTTTTTCATTCATTCATTCATTCATTCCATAGATTTTGAGTACTCGCTATGCGGCAGACATGGTGAAGACACTGGGGACATACCAGTGAGCAAAGCAGGAAAATAACAAACATCCCTGCTCCTATGAAGGCCGCATTCTAGTGGGAAAGGATCAGATAAGCCTGACGAAAAACATGCAGGCTGTCAGGTGGTGGTGTTATCAGAAGACCAAGGAAGAGTAGGGGCAGTGGAGCCCAGGACCACTGGTCTAAAAAGGCTGACGTGGAAGGCAGCACCTGCGATGGGACCTGGCATGGTGTAGCTGTTCCAGGGAGGGGACTTCAAGGACAGAGGCCTGATGAAGGCAGGGGATGGCCGGGCCAGATGGCGAAGAGCCTTGTAGGTCATGGCTAAGGCTTTGGCTTTTCTCTGGGTGAGTTGGGAGCACCGCAGGGTTCTGAGCAGAGGATTCACCCATTCTCGGTGCTCCTCCTTGCAGCAGGCATCCTCTCTCTTCAGGACTGGCTTCTCAGGAGAAGGTGCACGGCAGCCCTCCGCATTCAGGCCACTGATGAGTAGACACCTGGAGAGCACACTGCTCTGGCCTGACTCCCTAGGGATAAATTGGTTTAGACAGTTTTTCCAAGAGGTAGATAAGGAAGAGCAGATGCTGGAAACAGAACTTAGAAATCCATTTTCTGCCCCATACCTCACCAGCGTTGCCATTTTAATCATGTCAGCTCAAAAAACCAAAATATGTGGCAGCTGTATGCTAGGAGCCGGTGAGTCCCTGCAAGTGGCCACACAAGTTAAAGAGGTGGAGAAAATTCCTCTTAAGTCTAGACTCTTGCTACCTAAGGCGTGGGCTGGGAACTTGTGGGGAATGCAGACTCTCAGAACCCATCCCAGATCTCAGGGGCAGAACCTGCAACTTAGCAAGGTGTCCAGGGGGTTCATGGGCACAGGGAAGGCTGAGGTGCCTGGCATGCGGCTGAGGTGGCCACCTGAGGGGGTTGGTGTAGAGCTAGAGATCCACTTGTCGGGTTCTTGTTGGCTCACAGATCAGTCCTGGCCCAGGGAGAGAGCACAATGTCACCTTCTGTCCCCACAGTGTTACCCTCCAGCCTCCGACTGGCAAGGTGCCCTCTGTGTGAGAAATGCAGTGATCTGGCACCTGGGCTTCAGGGCTACCTGTAGCTGCCTGGTTGACCCCCAGCCAGTAACTTAGCCTCTGAGAGCCTGCTCTCCTCCTGGGTGTGATGGAGTTAACAAGTACCTGCTCCACTAGAAAGAGAAGACGAAATGAACCTGCAAAATACCAGTATTAATTTCCAGCTGACTCGGTGTATTTCTGGGTAAGGCAGGCCAAGTCCAGGATATCATCACCTGATTGGGAGAAAAGAATGGGAGACCCACACCTGACACACCCAGCTTGTGCCTGGTCCGGGCCAGCTGCATACTTCAGTGCCAGAAGCGCAATCCACAACCACTTCCCTTCCCAGGCAGTGTCCGCTTCTCTTGTCCCTGTCCCTGCCCAGGCCGCTAATCTCCTTAGCCCACTCAGTTACTGGGTTACCCAGTGAGCATGCGTAGAACAATTAGGCCCCAAATGGTAGTTTCTCCTTGAAGGGATCACCTTCCTTCTGGTTAGATGTGATTTTGAGGTGGTTTAATGATTTCTCAGTGATGGGAAGGTACCTGCAAGGAAGCATATTTCTGGGGCAAAGAGTGGTTATAAAATGTATTCAGACCACTGAGTGGGAGTGAAGGTCTAGCATTTGCCAATGGCCAGTGTTCCCTGGGGCTCTCTAGCCCCGTGACTTCCCTTCAGGAGGCATGTAGGGTTCCTGGACTGCCTTCTCTGGTCTCACTCAAGCTTCAAGTCTCTGTTCCAAAGAGGGGGAGAGTTAATGACAGCCGGGACCCCAGGGTCTTCTTTGGAAACAGTCTGAGGTTTCACTGAGGGCCTGTTGTGGGGGAGGACGGTGGTGCTGCTGTTTGGAATGGCTTCTTTCAGCATTCCTGTGGTGCTCGAGACTCCTGGGAGCCAAACTGTCCCCAGGCAGTGGGGGAGGACAGCAGTGCGACCTTGGTGACCCCTCATCCCGGTGTCCTCAGGTCTGCTGACTTGCTTTTACACCCTCTGATGGTGGTCTCTGAAGGACATGCCTTTGTGGCTGACCACATCCTCATCTTTGGATTCACTTTCTCGCAAGGATGTGGTGATGGCTCTGAGCTGGACCCTGGGGCTCGTGGTCATTGCAGTCAGGGCAGAAGGACCCTGACCTGTGGCTGCACACAGCGGACCCGGGACTGCTCAGCTTCCTCCGGCTTCTGTTTGGAGGGCTTTTCAGGCTCTGATTGGGGGTGGAGGGACTCCTAACATTCAGCCACTCACTGGGTCAGCCCCTTCCGCATGTCCTCCTGTCACCTCGTGGACCCCGCCTGTTGGCTGGTTTGGCCTCCTAGACCCACGCACCTACCTCCTTGTTTTCTTTGCATCTGCGCTCTTGCTGTGTGGCTCAGGGGCTCCCCAGTCTGTCAAGGTCTCTTATGAGTTCCTCCCTTCCTTCACAGAAGAGACCGCCTCGCAGAAGACAAGCGTTGTGTCAGAACCAGAGACGGCCCTGAGAAATAGCAGTGTATAGCAGTTTTCAAGCTATGCTGAAGAGGAACCCCTGGGGACATGCTTTGGGGGTAGGGCTGGTGGCTGGGTGGGCAGGCTTCCCTTTCTGGAGTCGAAATACTTTTCCTCTGAAGGAAGGACTAACATGCTAACATTTGAAACTCACTGACCTAACCCAGCCTCCCCATTTTATAGATGAAAAAAACAGGGAGAGAGGGCAGTGACGACAAGTGACAGGAGTGTCTGGGTAGGCCAGAGCTTTGGCCCCGGAGGGTGGTTGAGCACTGCTATTTCCTAACAGAGTGTTGCTTCACTTGCTGACCTCTTATGTAAAGGGCCACACACACCCAGCAACCTCTTCTGAAACCCTGGGACCAGATGTGTTGCAGAATGCAGAATTTTCCTGAATATGGTACATATACTGGGGGCCGCGTGTGCGGCACCCCCTGGGTAGTTGGGGCAGCCCTTCACGACAAAGCGTGTCACTGTCTTTGCAGTGGGCTGTGGGCACCATCATTGCGAAGGGGTCAGTAGACTAAATAGCCTCCTGTGAGTTCATTGGAAGTTTACAGTCCAGTGTGAACAACATCAAAACCAGCTTTTGGTTTTTAGAGCATTCTGGATTTCAGAAATTATGGCTAAGGAAACCTGTAGTGATGGTGCCAAGGCCCCTGCCAACCACTCTCAGTAGAGAGGATGCCCTCCCCGAGCCACCTCCTAATAAGCTACCCCACGCCATCACCCACCATGGGGCACCTGTCTCCTCACCAAGGAGGGTTAGCTTCTAGAGGCCATGGCTGTGGTTCTACTTCAGTCAGGCTCATGGCCCGTGCTTGGCCTGCTCTGTTGAACAGGCCCACAGGCTGCCATGGGGGTGGCCTCGGGAGGTATGGAAGGGCCTTCCAGAATGGGAGTAGACTGTCCTTGGGTAGTGGTATCCTGTGAGGGCTGGCGTTTACTTTGGAGGCTAATGTGTTAGGTGATTCCGGACCAGAGAGAGGCTCCCTGGTTGTCAGCTAGTGTTCTCTGCCTCCCCTCACATTCCTCCTCCTCGGCCTGATCACAGGTTCTGCCACCCTCAGCCCCTCCACATGCCTGGCCTTCACTATAGGTGCCTTGTGGGACCAGTTGTGACTGGTTGAGGAACGAGCATTTGCTGTAGCTCCAGCCAGCAGGGGCATTTGTGTGTGTGTGTGTGAGAAGGTGAGGTGCTCCTGGGAAGGGTTTTCTCATGCTTAAGAGTGACGTAGGTACGTAAAAAGGGAGAGTAATCACCATGTCTCCTTTTCCCTTGGAAATCGTTCATAGTTTTGAACCTGGACTGCGGCCTCCTGTGGCTGTGAGCATACCTGGCCCTGGAGTGCGGGATGGTAGCAAGGGAGGAGAACACGGCCCCTCTTGCAGTGCTGAGCTGTTGATGGCTCTAGGCTCAGCGTGGCCTTTCTCTGGCCTTTCTCTTCCTGTTGTGTGTGATAATAAATGCCTTCCTGTTGGAGCCATACTGAGCTGGGTTCAGTCATTATCACTGCTTACAGCGTCCTGTCTGGTATTCCTCCTCGTGAACCGGCCGCCTTGCTCTGGGAGGTGCATGGGGAAGGCCCCTGGCTCCTGATTCCCACTAACCAGTGGGTGGGTTCCTGCCCTGTGGGTGACCTCACCCTGTTGGTGACCTCATGTTGGCAGATGGTGGAGGCTTACAGGCCTCTGGCTTGTGAGAAAGCCCATCTGAGAAGTCAGGAAGTGCGAAGAGGGTTTCTGAGACCCCTCAAACCACCCCCATCAGCCAAGACGGGAGCCAGCGGGGGGCAGAGGAGCACCTCTCACAATGCAGGGGCAGGCACGAATCAGGAAAACTGTGGTACTGTGGCCCTGCCACCCTCCAGCTTGTCCCTGTTCAAGCACAGCAGAAGGTAATGGTGCTGGCACTGGCCACACGGACATTTCTTGTTTCTATCAGAAACTACCAGACCCGAGTCCAAACCCCCAGTCACATATCCTCTGAGTGACCTTGTGCGCGTCACTTGAGCCTCTGAAACCCTAGTTTTCCTGACTCCACGGGTGTTAAAACAATGTCAGTAGAGAAGAATGAGCAAGCATTTCTCGAGCTCATGCTGGTTGCTGGATTCAGGGCATGAGCTGTTTCATGGCTCCTGGTGACTCATCTCAACCACACGAGGAATGGGGTCGGGGGTCAAAGTTTTCATTCAGGACACAGGAGACTGAGACTTGGAGATGTTCATGGAGTCAGATCCTAACCCATTTCTGACTCTAGTTCCATTCCTTTTTTTTTTTTTTAAAGATTTATTTTATTTATTTATACATACAAGAGCTGGGGTGCAGGCCAGAGGTGCGGGGCATGAGAGGATTCACCAGAGACAGAGTGGGGAGCAGAACAGGAGGATGTACTGAAATACACTGCTGAGGGCAGCAGCGGGCGAGACAGGAGAGGTCTGCTGTGCCAAGTGGGTAGCTCCCTGGCCAGGCATCAAACTCGTGCTGCAGTGGCTGCGGCCAGCCTCACAGTGCTGAGAACTAACCCCTTGCACCACCAGGGTGGCCCTAGTTCCATAACCCTTTGACTGCACTGGTGACCATCACCAAGGCAGAACCCAGATAGCAGGGCCTCACGTGTAGTGATTCTAATGCAGCAGGGTGGGTGTGGGGCCTGGGCTTCTGCGTTCTTAATATGCTGCCAGGTGCTGCTGCAGCTGCTGGCCAGTGGGCACACTCTGGGTTGCGCTGCCCTAAGGGCCTGAATGCCATGGCTTCCCTGGAGATGGTGGTTCTTCCTGTCTAGTTGGTTCTGGACAGGGAGCTCTACTATGTTGTGCCTTAGGACAGGCTGTCACCCTGCAGCTCAAGCATCACTTGGCTACAGGGCACAACTGGGCCACTGGGGAGCTGAGCACAGGGTGGGCTTAGGTGGCAGTGGGTAAGGCCTGGCAGAGGACTGTGCTTTGGGTGACCGACTCGTCTCAGATGGCCTGAGACCTTCCTGATTTCCCACTGAATGTCCAAGTCTGGGGAACCCCCTGAGTCCCAGGCAAAAGGGATGGTAGTTCACCCTCTTAGATGGATGGAGGGCTTCACCCTATCAGACCTGGTTGAGTCCTGCCTGGACACTTGCCTGGCCTTGCTGAGTGACTTGGCTTCTCTGAGCTCTACTATCTCAAAACCCGTTTGGAGGAGTCACTGAGATAATGCGGTTTCTAGCACCAGCCTCTTGACTGAAGCAGCCTGACTGAATCAGGAGTATTGTGTGTGGAAGGGGGAGAAAGGTCAAGGTACTCAGGGCAGGAGGATACCAGAATAGCAACAATATTAGCAGAGTTGTACAGTGGGGCTCTGGGGGGTTCCTGTCTTACTAATTGTGGCTGAAGCCCAAAGCTGCCAACAAGCAGTACTTAGCAGGTCTCAGAACTAGAAATGTAGAACCAGGCTTTGCCCCAGGACTGACAGACACCCAGGTCCTCCTCATCCATCCCTATTCAGTATGCCTGGGACAGACAAGACTTGGGGTCCTGGGATGTGTTATGGGACACAAAGAAGAAGGTGACCATGGGGCTGTTAGCCCCCTGAGGGCAGAGCTTTCTTTGCTGCTTTTACTCATTGCTGTATCCCAACTACTGATAATAGTGTTTGACACACAGTAGGTACTCAGTTGCTAAGTGAACAGTGTAGCCTCTGTCCTGGAATTAACTTGGATTCATTTACTCATGAAACCCCTGCTGAGCACCCACTGTGTGCCTGCTGCTGTCCCAAGGATCTGGAATGCAGTGATGTAAGACCATCCTGTGCTCACATCTGGCACAGGGACCTGGCAGATGTGTGACCAGGGCCAGGACTGGTAGAGGGACAAGCCCTGTGGAGGACCAGGGATGGCGTGTCCTCCTGAAGCGTGTCCCCTCTGATACTCATGGTATCGTCCCTGGAGTGTCTGCACCACCCTGCCCACCTGAGCTCCGGGTGAGTCCAGGCTAATGGGCTGCTGTTCAGACTAATGCCCATGACCTTCTCTTTATGTGTCTGCAAGGTGCACAGATGCCAAGAAGCCCATCCCAGGGAGGGCTTCCAGGTTCCTTCACTGCCCTCCTTGTCTTTTCTCGCACACACGGACTATTCCTCCCTGAAGAACTGCTCTTGCTGGCCTGTGCAGCTTCCAGGCCTAATGGGCAGCAGTGTTTTCTCTCAGGTTAGCCATCCCTGGGGTTAGCGAGGGGGTCCTGCTGGGGTGCCAGCCCAGGGGCTGCAGGAAATGCCAAAGTTTCAGGCCGGTGGAGTCAGCTCCCTCTGGGGCCTGGTCCGGAGGCCTAGAGAAGTGGTCTCTTAGGCCCATGGCAGTTCGGCACCCTGTGGTGCTCTCCTCCCTGCCCTGCCCCACTGCATACACCAGCTGTGTCCACTCCTCCTTCTACTCAGAGTCTCACTTGGAGAAATTCCTTAGGCCCAACTCAGACCTCACTTGCTTTGACCCCTTCTGAGCAGGCCTTCCCCACCACCCTACTTGTCTCCCTTTGGACCTGCCCCTTGAGGGCTGGGACTGGAGTAGGGCTTTGAATCTTCAAGAGATGCTTGTCAACTCTGTGTGCAGCTGACTTCCTGAGAGAGCCGCTTCCAAGCCTTCTGGGCTGGCCTGATAACACCCCCTGCTCTGTTGTAGTCACTTCCTGTCCTGCTGAGCTCTGGAGACAGGCCACACCACCCAAGCTAATAACTTTCAAGTTACCTTTTCTCCCTGGAGCTTGGCTGGTTTCCTTAGGGAGAGCGTGTGTGTTAGGCCAGCGCACTCTCCCTGCCGCTGCGGAAGCAGGACTGTCTCCCATCCCCACGGTTGCTCTCCCATCCTGTCCGTCCCACTTCTGTGTTGGGTGTGGATAGGGACAGGACGTTTTGGCATGAAGCCTGGACTCCAGCTACCAAGATTTCCCCAGGATATTGTCTCTGCCAACTTCTTTTGAGCTCCCCAATCTTTGACTTTGCTGTCTTTGCCAAGACTTCCCAGGAGCCAGGCCCTTTCAACTGGCCACAACTTAAAGATAGTGGAGGGGCCACAGTGGGGGCCCTGAGGGAGCGTGGGGGGCTTGGTCTTGGTCAGCAGTCAGGCCCCACGACATGCAGGGAGCCCAGTATCCCAAGACTAAGGTACTTCCTCGGGCTCTGTCCATGAATGGGAGGTTGACATAATGTGAGAGTGACCGGATGGAGGTGAGAGTTAGGGTGATAGGTTACAAGGATGTGGCTTTCACTTTGGGTGAGAGCGGGGTGCTGCTTGGAGGCTTTGGAGGGGAAGGTGACGTGGTATGACCTTGACTGAAAGCAGGTGTGGGGCATCGCATCTGTTTTCCAGTAGAGAGGGGGCCTGTCTCTCTCCCTTGTGCCAGGCCCCTGCCTTGGTCACACCTGCCTCTCAGCCCACCCCCGTGCACCTGAGCTGCTGCTCACTGCCGAACGAGCTGCTTACTGACCACTGCACTTGACCAAAGACCTAAAGGGCAGTGTCTCCCTGGACACCTGCACTCCCACTTGCCACAATGTCTGTTTCACATGTTTCTCGCCTTGCCGCCTGCTGCCATTGCTCATCCCTGACTCATGACCTTGCCTCAGGCTTTCTTGAAGAAGTAGAAACAATTAGGAAACCCCCTTGTTCCCTAGACCTCAGTCCACCCGATTTCCCTGTCTCTGTGTGGGGTCTTTGGTTCCTTTCATGGACCAGCAGCCCCTGTGTGCATGGACCCCGCTGTTCTGCACTCTCAGGATTGGATGCGACTGCCCTCCCTGGGTCACCCCTTCAGGGCACGCAGGTGCCCAGGTCTTCCCTGTCTGCTTCCTGCCAGCTCTCCAGCCTCTGGCAGCAAAGCCTCTCCCGGGAGCCGTGGCCTCCTCAGCCCGCTGCGGTCAGTTGGTCGGGCTGGCGCCCCCACACCCCTGAGGCTTCTTGCTTCTCTCGTGGAGGTCATCCATCTGTCGGCTATGTTTGTGCTCTTATCTTTCTTGATACTCTCCTGCTTTTAACCCACTGGCCATTCCCTCTTTCCAGAAACTTCCTGATCTCGGTTTCTGTGACATAGTCCTGGCTTCTCTTTCCAGGTCCTTCCCGCTCAGTCTCCAGCTTTGAGCCGAACCTTCAGCTCTTAGATGATTTCTCCGCATGGGTATCATTTCACTTGGTTTTTGAATAGGATGACGCTGTGTGATCTGAAATCCAGGACTCATCTTTAATTCCCCTTCTATCCTTTCCTTTGCTGCTGGAACAAATCATCAAGATTTATTGGTTTCAGACCATGCACTTGGCTCATGATCCCCCCCACCCCACCTTTAAAATCAGGGGTTTAGCTTTCTTCAGCCTTTCTTGAGACCAAAACCTACCCACACCCCCTTCCCATCTCTTTTAGGGCCCCAGTCAGCCTCCTAGATAGTCCCGGGAAGTCCTCCCTCTCAGCTTCCTACCTCCACCACATCTGCAAAGTCCCTTTTGTCATGTAAGGTGACATAGTCACCTGCCCCAGCTAGGATGTGAACATCTTTGGGGGTGGGGTGGTGGTGCCTCCAATCCATTAGTAGGATTTGTTTATTTTACCTCCAAAGGGTGTTCTCACTCAGTCTGTTTCTCCCCTTGTGACACGTTCTCACCTCTTGCCCCCTTGTCCAAGCATCGGTGCCCTCACCGGACACTGGAATCACCGAACCTTTTCTGCTGTTGCTTCTGCTCTGCTCCAACCTGAATTCATTCTCCCCACAGCAGACAGAGGCACCTTTTCAAAACCCATTTCATCCCTCTGATGACACCCCTGCACCCCCCTCCAAAGACCTCCAGTGACACCTAGAATGAATGCTGAACCATCACCACCCGGGCCTGAGCCCTTCTCCGACCACCCCACCCCATTCACTCTCTACTCCAGCCATACTGGCCTTTTTGTGTTTCTCGAGCACCCTGGCTTGCACCCAGGCCCTCACACAGCTGAGAGCATGCTCTTCCTTCAGATGTGGGGCTGCTCCCTCCCTTCCTGCAGATCTCTGTGGCACTCTCCTTGGAGCTGTCCCCCTTGTGACCACCTCTTACTCTCACGCACCCCTGTTTTGGTTCTCTGTACATCTCTTAACACTGTCTGGCCTTTTCCTGGTTTGTCTGTCTACCCTGTCACAATGTAAGCTCCAGGGGGCAGAGACCTGTGTCCGTTCCGGCTGTAGTCCCCATACTGGCTGGGGCAGGTAGGTGCCGGCAGGTGGGTGAAGGTGCAGGGCCACATGAGGAACATGACCAGCTTGGGCTCTGGGGGCTGGGGAAGCCTCTCCAAGGTGACCCTGAGATGTCTCACATGATGTTTAGGGTTTTGGCAGGAGAGGGGGAAGTGCAGTGCATCCCGGCACCCTCAGGTGAGACAGATTGCCTGCCTGGGAAGGATGCTGGGGCCTGGAGGCAGCCCAGCAGAGCAGGGAGGGGCTCACGGTCACAACCGCAGACTTCAAACTCCTTCACTTGGTTGTGCGCTGATGGACGAGGCCATGTGAACCCTTCTGTGGGTCATCAGCCAGGTGTACACACTGTAACACGAGCCAGCTTTCTTTTTAAGTTAGCTGGTTAGTGCTTTGTGTAGGAAATGCATGTACACACAAATAAAAATCAAACAACAGAAAGGACGTGTAGTGAAAAGTCCCTGACTCGCCAGCTCCATGTCTTCCTGCTCCTTCTGCAAAAATGGCTGCCTCGAGGGCTTTCCTGGGCTGGGGTGGAGTCCCTCAGAGATACTCTGCATAGCTGCATGTTTACAGGAAAGTATGTCGTTGGTTTTTGTTTCTTATACACAACAGGGACGTACCAGACAGCCTATTTTTTTCTCTCTTTGAGAATAATGCTATTACTGTGTAACTTACCATCCCTAAATTTAATGCCGTAAACAAAGGGATTCATTATTTCAAAATATTTCATTATTTTTCACGATTCCAGGCTTGCCAGGGCTCGCTCACGTGCCGGCGGCCTGCTGCAGGCCAGCTCCATTACGTTGCCCCGTTGGCCCTACTGGCTGACGTGCTGGACCTTGGCCGAGACAACTCTGCTCTGTTTCACGGAGTCGCGCAGCTTCCTACTTCCAGGCTGGCCCTGCATGTTCCAGGGTGGTCAGAAGAAGAAGTGGATGAGCCCTTTTATAGGCTTCCGGGGCATCAAAGGGATGGCTGTCCTGTGGGTCAGAGGCAGCCAGTGGCCAAGCCCCGGCTGAGGCAAGAGGCCCCACTGTAGGGGGGTTCAGGTGGCCCTTGCGCGACCAGGCACCATGGAGTGGTGTTAGATCTGCTGCCTTTGTGTGGGGCACACTATGCCCCATCATGTGGGGTGCACCGTGATTCATTGAGCAGGTCCTGCTCAAGCACCCTCCGGGTGGCCTTCTATCCTTTGCCGCTGCCATGAGGGCTGTGTGCCGGGCATATCCCGATGGTGCCTCCACTCAGGAGTGCAGGTGCCTCTGCAGTTAGTTCCTGAAGTGGAATTTCTGGGTCAGGTGGAGCGGGGGTGGTTTTCTAGACACTGTTACTACGCTACCCTCCGCAGACACTGTACTGATTCTCACTCCTGCCAGGTCCACCTGTTAGGGGGAAAGGATGTCCTGAGCTAATTTCATGCAGGCTTTGTGGACTCCACCCCCACTCCAGACCAAAGCCATCAAGACATTGGGAAAGACAAATCCCGTCACCACCAAAGGGAAGGTGGCTGGGACCTGAGGGTGGAGTTAAGCAGCCAGGTTTGGTATAAAAATCAAACTCGTGGGCCTTGGGGGGCTCGCTCTCTAGCTCACCTTCTGGCTTCACGGCTCCTGGCTCGCGGCCAGCTCTCAGAGTGCCATTTGAGATTCCAGATCGGCGGATCGGGTAGGACGCATTTAAAACTTTGTCTCCCACTTTTCTCCCTGAGTTGTACATTTCCTCATTTGCCCTTCCCTTGTAAATAAACCTTTATTAACCTTTCGTGTGTGCCTGCAGTAGAGTATTGATAAGTCCTTTTAAGCGTGCGGGTGAGGACCCACAGTCAGGCAACCCGTTTTGTATCGGGGCTGCCCTGTAACATACCCAGAGCTGCTCTTTTCCTGCCATCACTCTTTGGGGGGCAGGGGAATCATAGGACTGCCGACAGTAAGTACTAGGACTTACAAGAAGCAGAGTAAACAAGGGGCTGAATGTCCCCTGAGAGGATGAAATGGAGAACCTGGCTGTCTTTGCTGGTAACAAAGGGCAGCTGAAGAGCCAGTTCCTACTTGAATAGGGGTTTGTTTTTTTTCCTCTTGGATTGCAGCCCCAGCAGGAATGGTTTGAATGGATCTAAATGCTTCTCTATTGACATCTAAACCAAGTTGTTGAGATTTTTTTTTTTGTATTGATATCAAGTACTCCCTGGAATAGAGTAGAAACCCTAAGTTTTTTTCTTCCCTGTCTGATCAAATCTCTGTGTCAGTTGCTAATCCTGCCCAAGAGGAGGCTGTAAGGATCCCTCCAGGATGGGAAGGTAGATGGGCAGGAGGCCAAGGCCACCTGGGCATTGAGCTGTGTAGACTGGGAGGTTTTGGGGATTGTTTGTCTGGACATGAACTAGGGGGCCAGAGTCCCCGGCTGGGGCCTAATCCCCACCTTCCTCTCTGGTGAGGGTTCTCAAGAGAGGTTTCTATGCAACTTCAGGCTTTTTCTCTATAAGCTTCTGGGGAGCTAACTTCCTCACTCTTACTTAAGCCCCAGAATGCCTACAGAAGTCAGCTCTGGACACCCTGAATCCCTCCTCACTCTGGAGAATGAGATTCCTAGCCAGTGAAGCAGGAAGGGGACTTAGAAGCTTCCTGTCTGGCTCCTGGCAGAAGGGTTATGGCTTGTCCAGGGTCACCCTGCTAGTACATCGCTGATATCTACAGGGGCTTGTGACTGGTGTGCTGGGATGCAGCCTGGGTTCAGATCCCGCTGCAGGATAGATGGACACAACGACCTTTGTGGGTTGCTTTACCTCTCCCCGCTGGTTCCCTGTCTGACATGGAGATAATAATAGTTCCAACATCCAGGGTTTGTTCGGAGACTGCTTCGCCCAGTGTGTGGCATTCAGCAAGAGCTCAGCGCGGCTTGGCTACTAGTGAATACTGCTCAGCATTCGTATCCTCTTGCTAGACTGCAGGCCCTGGGAGTACAGGGCATGTGACTCATAGAGTTTTCTGCCTCATTATGTATCCATTCTGGGGATAGTCACCCTAAATGAATGAAAACAATGGTAATAGCCCCCCTCCCCCAGTGCCCCCCCTCCGCCCTAGGGGTTAAGTCTTGGTGCTGTCACCCCTATGGCCTGAGGCCTGAATTCAGTCCCCAGCGAGGGAGCTGACCCACATGCTGCAGACCCACAAGCAGACCTCTCCTTTCTCCCCGCTGCTCCCCTCAGCAGTGTATTTCAGTAGATCTGCCTGTTCTGCTACCCACTTCTGTCTCTGGTGAATCCTCTCTCCGCCACCACCCTCTCCCCCACCCCCCACACCTCTGGTCTACACCTTAATTCTTCTACGCAAAATAAAAAAATAAACTTAAAAAAAAAACGGTAATGATAAGTAACGCTTACTCTGTATTATATGCATCACAGTTATTATCTCATCCTCACAGTAGCCTCATGCGGAAAGTAAGGCTCAGAGAGATCAGGTAACTTGCCCAGTGCCACCCGGCTAGAGAGCCGTGGAGCCAAGGTTCAAGTCCAGGGCTGCCTGAGCTTTTCCTCCGTGTGTGCCTCCCAGCTTCTCTGGGAAAGTACGTGCCGAACCCACTTTGCACTGGGGATTGTGCCCGGTGAGTGTACGGCAGATGGGGAAAGAGACACTCAGATCTGAGTCTTTCTGAGGTGAGGGTTTCCATCCCGTTTCCATCTCAAGACAATCCTGGGGTTCATCCTGTGTGCCACCCTGTCCTCCGGGGTCACTGTTCTCAGTTGTCTGCTGGCCAATGTCTTGAAAACTGTTTTTCAGTTTTCTTGAAAATTGTCCTCTGTGTGTGTGTGTGTGTGTGTGTGTGTGTATGTGTGTTAATAGGAGGGTAAATTCGGTCCGTCATGTATGGAGATAAAAGCCTGTTCTTAACTTTTGACCTTTTCTTATATTTGATTCTTGAATTGTCTGGGATTAACTGTCTTGTGTGTCTCTGTTGCCTTTTTCCCCTTGTGCCTCACTGTCGTGGCATGTGGCTGGGCTCACTCTTGGGCAGTGGCAGCCTGTTGGGTGACGTCTGTTTCTTTGGTTGCTGGTTAATTCTGAATGTGGGCTCCATGACCCCCTCCACCCTTAGGATTGAATCTTGCAGCCTCTGTGTGACAAATTCACTGATATTTTTAAGACCTCTGACTTCCTGTTTGGGAGAGTGAGTGGCAGCAAATTTACCTTTTTTGAAGGGAACTAAAGAAATTTGCTGAAAGATTGGAGTGTGGCTAGTTCAAAAATGTCATCGATTGTTTTGTAGCCAGCTTGCTAAATTTCAAATTAGATTGTAAGCTCTTCACTTAGAGCATGCTTCTCCCAGAATGAGGAACTGTTCTACCTGGACACTCCCCTGACTGTCTCCCTCTTCTCTCCCTGCCCACCATGGTTAAGGTCTAACAAACTACTTGGAGCTCTCCAGACAACTAGGCCATGCCATTCCTTTGCACATTCTATTCCTTCTTCCTGAAATGCCATTCCTTGAATTTTCTACCTTGCAGACATATATCTGCAACATTCTTGGTGAAGGCTTTGTCTCCTCCATATATCCAGGACTGTCCTCATCTCTCAGACTTTGCATCGAGTTGAATGGGTCTGAAGGGCTCGCACCTCCATGAAACGAGGAGCTGTGTCTCCTGACTGAGAAAAGCCTCTTCCTCGCAACCAAGCTTTTCCCGGGGTCCTCTTGGTCAATCTTGGTAGAGCTGGCTCTCTTCACATCTTGACAGGAAGACTGGTGCATTCTGTCAGTGTCAGGAGATCAGTAAACTAGAAAGATATAGATGCACAGAGCACTGGAGAGCCCTCCATTGGCTTCTGCAGAATGCTGTTTAGAAACCAGTGAAAGCAGGGATGGGTGGAGGTAAGGTTCTCCAACAGCAGTTCTCACCCTGAAGCCTGTGTCTGTTGGGGCATCTAGTAAGCATACCAGTTTGGCTGCTGGAACAAAGGTCAGAATTACAATGACTTAAGGGAGAACTGGATAGAAGTTAGTTTCTCCCTCATGTGCTAATTGATCAGCAGTGGCTTGCAGGGCTTGGTGGCAACTCCTCGGTGTTGGAGACCAAGGCTTATGTCAGGCTGCTCCGCCATCCTCAGTGACTTCCACTTTGTGGTTTGTTACGGCCAGTCCACTTTCCGTCAGCACAGCCCCTGTCCAGCTAGTAGCAGGGCAGCCCCTTCCTGGAAGGATGTGTGGGCCTCCTTTGCACCTCTCATCCGTATCACTTAGCCACATGGCAGCGGCCAGCTTCCTGGGAGCCTGGGAGGTCTGATCTCCACCTGGGCAGCTGCGTGCCCTGATCAAATTCGGGGGTTCTAATAGTAAAGGAAGAAGGGGAGAATGAGTATTTGGGGACAACAGGCAGCTTCTGCCACAGGCTGACCCTGAAGGATGCCATTCAGATGCCCAGGTCTGCCACAGGATTAATTCACTGGTTGCTAAACACCGACTCTGTGCTACACTCAAAAGTAAATAACACACAGCTTCTTCCTTGCAGCCTCACCTTTCAGTCTAGAAGGGGCAGACAGATACAGAAACACCTAACTTGGGGTGTTTCAGGTTCCTGGTTGCCAGGGTGGCTTAGGCTGGGGCATGGGGTGGGAGCGATCAGCAGTGCCTGAAAGATGGCTGAATGTCTGTCAGGTACTGGCGAGTGGCAGATCACCCTCCCAAAGCCTCCCGACACTGGTGCCTGTGGAGAACTTGGCCAGGGTCTGTTTTCCATGCCTAGGGATTGGGACGTCACCCCGTGGGGGTGGTCTGAGGTGGGGTTGGGGAGCCATTCCTCCCCCCATTCTGTCCCAGCTTGAGCCTCATTCTTGTCTTCTCACTCATTACACTGATTCTCCTGCCGCCCTGTTCCCTGCACTTTCCTTGCCTCTGCACCTTCCTTTTGTTTGCTGTCTGCTTGGCTGAACTGCCCTGCCCTCTGTTGTTACAGTCTACATCTTGCTCTTCCTTTAAGGCCCGGTGGAGGGGTTGGTCACTTCAGGCTACAGCATCCTCCCCTACCCCCCAGCTCATTACCTCCAGCCCAAGGCCTTGCTATGGGGGTGATACTGTTCCAATTTCATAAATAGGGAAATTGATGCTTCGAGAGGGTAACATTGCCCCCATTCCACAGCACGAAAGAGGTAGCAGAGGTCCTGGTCCTCCTCCGTCCTGGGAATTCTTCCCAGGTCAGAGGTGACTGCAGTCCGGAGGTGAGCTGGAGGGTGAGGAATAATGGGGGAAAATGCACAGTAGTGGAAGAGGAGACACCTTTGCTCGCTGTACAAAGGGGCTTTCTGAGAATTGTTCCCCAAAACATTGAGGCTAAATCATAGAATCAAAGTCAGAGGGACAAACTGAGATTTGAATTGAAGACTGAATCCTGTTGTATTTTTTCTGAATTAATTTTTTGACTTAAAGTCTATAGAAAAGAAATTCAATATATACTGATATTCTTAAAACTCAAAAATAACTACTTTAATATCATGATATATACTTCCAGTTTTAAAAGAAAAGCTACTTTGCCCCCTAAAATGTGCTACAAAATGATTCTGTTCAATATAAATAATGCAAATTTACAAAGATAGAAACTTAAAAATTATCCAAAGCCCTATCATTCAGAAGGTCCTCTCATTTGCTCTAGTGGTGATTGCTTAGACCTCCTTCCTAGGGACATAGATGCAACGGTAAAGAGACATACCTTTGTGAGGAGAGGTCCCCACCCCATCTGATGGCCACTGTACTCGGGAGACTGAATGTGGGAGAAGAATCTAAAAGATCTCTATAAATTTAAAAATATGCATTACTTGTTAGTGAAAGTATGTGACTATAGTTAATTTCACCTGTTTCTTTTTTCTTTTTTTTTTTTTTTATGTAGCCACTAAAATTTTTAAAATAATGCGGCTTGCATGTGTTTCTGTTGGGCAGCATTGCTCTCTGTAACAAATAAAGCACTAAGTATTAATGGAAAAGAAAGGAACCGAAGTGAATCTAAAGGAATCGGGGAGCTCCACTGATAAAGGCTTCACCATAGGACATCATTCCCTAAAAGTTTTATAAAGATTGGTGTCTTTCTTCCTGCATAGTGTTTAGAAAGAGGGGAACAAGTCCCTTGGGAGCTCCTCCCCATTTCTGATATATTGTTACCATGTTGCCTCTTGTTCTCCTCCTGTGCTTCTTCTAGGCAGTTAGTTTCCTCACTAGGTGCTCTGCCACTGACTGCCTGCCCTCCGGTGTCCTGTACGCTGAGGCCTGGATTGCCTTCTCAAAGCTCTGTCTCTGCAGGACTCTGCTTTTGCTCCTCTGTACCTGCCCATGTTTTGGCTGGCCCAGCCCCGGGCCTGCACCTGTGCCCTCTGTGGACATGACGTCATCGTCTTCGGGTGGTGGGTGCGCTGTGTCCTGTCTGTCCTCAGCTTGTGGGTGGTTCGCTTTTTCTTCATGGACATCTAAAGAACTCCTGACTTCAGTAACTTCATCCGTTCCTGTTTTTGTGTTGCTTGGCTCCTCCTGGACCCCAGGTCATACCTCTAAAAGATTATTTTAGGCTTCCCAGCACTCAGGCAGAGGCACTGCCGGGAACCATAGATGTGGATCCGTCACTGACCACAGGGCTTGGAAAGGCTCTTGGCTTTGATGGACCACACCTGGCACCCCAGTGCGTCCTGGAGGTGAAATTTTCAGTTAATTTTAGACTGTACACATCATGGACAGATCTGTTCTCCTTTCTGGGGCCAGAATGTTAAAGATAGAGCTGAGTCTGTTTTGGTCACTAACCCCAGTTGAGGTCCTTCCTGCCACCCTACTCCCCCTTGCACTTCAGTGGTAACCCCTGTCATGGAAGGGCAGTTCATCCTTCCAGACCTTTTAATTGCTTATATTCTCACCCGGTTGGACTCTGTCCCACCACGGAAAACTAGATGGCACTCAGGCTGCTGTGGGAATTGTTCTGGGTTGATTCAGTCTGCATGTGTGAATTCCAAAGAGCTGCTTCTGGAGTGAGCTTTTACTTTAAGTAGCCAATGAGGAGCTTACCATAGTTCTTAAGTAGCTTCTCTTAGGGGTCACACCTTCTCAGACCTTCCCAGACACTGTGTCTGTGCAGTGTGGCTTTTAGGCAGAAGCAGGCGGCTTGCTTTCAGGTCATCTTGTTGTGGAGACACCCCACCAGCTTGGGGTCATGTCCAAGGCGCGCCTCATGGGGAGCTTGGACACCATCAGGCATTGCCCTCAAGGGCATAGTGTTGGGTTTTGTTTGTGCTTTGCAAAGATCCTACCGAACAGCTTGACAACTTTGTTTTTTCTACCAAACATGAACTCTCTCTGTGTAAGTACGCGTGCATCTTTCTAGAGTCAGGAGCTGCAGCAGAGGATGTTGGGGCCGATCCATCACCTGTTTAGGTACTTGTTTTAGAGTGGAGAGAAGTCATTGTCAGGTGGTGCCTGTTTGGGCTCCACGTCAGATGATGAGCTTCAGGTGCCTTGCTAGGGATGTGGAAACCCAGGGGGTGTTAGGCCGGAGGTTTTTAGTGGTTTGCAGCACAGAGACCAGTGCGCCCTCCCATTTAGAGTCTCACTTTGTCTTTGTAGATGACATGGCAGAGCTCCTCCTTGGGGAGTCGAAGCTGGAGCAGCACCTGAAGGAACACCCGCTGCGGCAGGGGGCCAGTCCCCGAGGCCCCAGGCCCCAGCTCACGGAGGTCCGCAAGCATCTGACGGCTGCCCTGGACCGAGGGAACCTCAAGGTACCGTGGGCCTCAGGGACAAGAGGGACAGCGGGCAGTGTGCGGTTGGGAAGCACATGCAGGCACGACCTGGACTGTGCTCAGAGGCTGTCTGCTCTGCGTCGTGTCTGGTCTCCTCAGAAGCAGGCCTGCTCCCTGCTGGTGACCTGTCGGCCTCTGAGCTGGCCTACCCCTTCATGGGAACTGCTGGTGCTGCAGAGAGTCTGGTGAGAACCTCTAATGACACGTTATCCTGAAAAATGGCACTAATCTCCCCCAGGTGCTTGGAATAAAGCTGTCATGTGTGCCTGGAGCTCTACCTGACACTTTGCCCCACTCTGAAAAAAGAGAAAAGTTGGCCAGGAGTGCCACCTGTGGCATGATTTCTTGCCTAAAACTACCAGCTCGTGATGGTCCCAGGCCTGTGCCAGGCTGCTGTGGCCCAGAGCTGGGTGGGCTTCCTGCTGGTGATGGCAGGCCTGCCCCTGTGGTCTGCCTGGGGGTGACCCTGAAGCTCCCCACTGTCTATAGGGGGCGTGACCTTGATCCTACCACCAGGAGACCTGGAATGCTGCCCTTCTGTTCACCAGCCCTGTTTTCCAGTCTCTGTTTATGTTCAGCTTCCCTCTCACATGTCTTTTCATTCTTGCTTCTTTTGAATCTCTTTCATCTCGCCTTCACCGCCCCACCCTCCCCCTCAGCTGACTTCCTCCCTGAGTCTGGCTCTTCCTGCTTTCCTGAGGTCACTGTTCAGACAGCTGACTGCAGCCCAGCCCATTGACCAGCTTCTTCGTGGTCCTTTTTTATTCCAGAATGTGTTTTCTACCTTGGATGGGTAGACCTGGTGAACAACTGAAGTTCCAACTTTATTTCCTTCCTTTCCTTCCATCCCTCCTCTTCCCCACCCCCCATTTTCCTAATCAAGGGAACATATATGTCATATAATGTTTACCCCTTGGCCATTTCAAAGTGTACAGCTTAGTGGCTTAATTGACATTGTGCGACCATCACCGCCATCCATCTCCTTAACTCTTTGTATCTTGCAGATCTGAAATTCTGCCCCACTAACCACTACTCCTCATTGTCCCTGCCCTCTCCCTGCCCCCAGCCTCTGGAACCCACCTTTTTTTCTGTCTCTATGACTTGACTACTCCAAGTACCTCATATAAGTGGCATCATATAGTATTTGTCTTTTATGACTGGCTTTTAGCAGACTGTCCTTAAGGTTCATCCATTTTGTAGCATATTTCAGAATTTCCTTCCTTTTTTAAGATTGAATAGTTTTCTAGTGTGTGTACCTACCATATTTTCTGTGTCCAGTCACCTGTTCATGGTTGCTTACATTGTGTCTACCTTTTAGCTCTTGTGGATAATCCAGCTAGGAATGTGTTAAATAAATATCTCTTCGAGGTCCTGTTTTTAGTTCTGTGGGTATAGATCCAGATGTGGAATTGTTGGATCACATAGTAATTTTATGTTTAATATTTTGAGGAATCATCATACTGTTTTCCTTAGCAGCTGCACTATTTTACTTTTTTATTTGCATAGAAGAACTGGGGTGCAGGCCAAAGGTGTGAGGTGGGGAATGGGGAGGGAGGTGAGAAGCTTCACCAGAGACAGAGTAGGGAGCAGAACAGGCAGATCTACTGAAATACACAGTGGGCGAGACAGGAGAGGTCTGCTGCGCCATGTGGGTAGCTCCCTGGCCTGGGATCAAACTCAGGCCCTAGAGGTGAGAGCACTGAGACTTAACCCCCTAGGCTACCTGGGAAGCCTTATTTTACTCTTTTACCAACAGCGCACAAGGGTTTAGATTTTTTTACATTCTTGCTAGTGTTTACTATTTTATTTTCTGTTTTTTTTTTTTCCTTTTAAATAATAACCATCCTAGTAGTTCTGAGGTTGTGTCTCATTGTGGTTTCGATTTGCATTTCCCTAATGATTAGTGATGTTGAGCACCTCTTCACGTGCCTGCTGTCGTTTATATAACTTCTTTGGAAGTGTCTACTCAAGCCATTTGTCCCTGTTTTTAATGGGTCTGTTTTCTTGTTGTTTCTGTTGAGCTAGAACTCTGTCCTTTTAACTGTGGTGATTTCGCTTTCATTTTGTTTTCTCTTAGTCTCAGAATCCTCTGGGGCAACTTCTTTCGTCTCTATTCTCACTCTTTTCTGTCTCCTGCTGCATCACCCTCAGAGAAGGCATGCTTTCTTTGGTTTTACCTTTTGTATCTGTATTAGAAGTTCATGTCTATTCCTAAATTTCTGTGTGACCCCAAGGAGATCACTCCCTCATACGGGGCCTTGTTTATGCAGGTTTGAATGGGGTGGGCTTTTGGCAGAGTGAGCACAGCCCCTCCCAGCCACAAACCTGTGGGCCTTCATTCTGCAGTGTCCTCCTCTGTGCCACCTGGTCACTGCATTTGCCTGGTCAGTTGAAGGCTTGGGCCCACCTTTCAGTCAGGCAGAGTTCATGTGTTCTACAGGCTTCTGACAGGAAATCCCGACAGAGCATCTCCTTCAAATGGTCTCTGTGTGTCCGTCCTCACTGGACGCAGCTCAGAGCCCCAGAGGCCACTCCAGAGTATCACTGTAACCAGGTCGCCCACGCTCTCAATAGCTCAGCGCCTCGTGCAGGGCTTTAAAGTCAAGTGTCATCGCTTTCCCTGCCGTGCTTTTCTTCAAAGTTGGGAACCGTTGTCACAAGTGGTGGTTCTGGTGCCACTGATGGGTTGATTGGTGGGCAAGAGTTGGGGGACTGAAGATGGAGGGGCCACAGCTGACAGCCGGTCACGCCCCAGTGTTCCTCAGGCAATGACGGTCTGAGGGGGTGTGGGGGGGAAAGAGGCTGGGGAAGCCGGCGTCCAGGCCTGGTGCCCGGCTAGTTTCTTTCTTGCTTCTAACCACCCCACCCCCCTCTGGAAAATGTGACCTGTTATTTTATCAGGTGCAGATAGTTTTTGCTCTTTATCTTCTATACCCAATGTGGGTAAGATCATTGAGTTTAAGTTAGAGTTTATGAGTTTTGGTATTATAAGGTCTGGGTTTATAAGCTGTGTGATTTGGGGAAGTTACTTTACCTCTCCGAGTTTCAGGTTTCTCATCTGCAAGCATACATAGCTCAGGGTTGCCTTGAAGTTCAGCTGTAGAGCTTACTGCACCCCTGCACATGGTTAGAGACATGTCATCTGTTGCTAATTTTTGTGCTACCTATAGAATTTTTCTCCTATTTGCATAGTTTAGTTTCCTGTACCTTGTAGAGACTGTTAGAACGTTGAATAGCTTTGGCACGGTGTGTTGCCCCACGCTTGCTGGCCAAGGTGAAAAATACCCTCTTTTCTTTACCTCACATGGGCATGTCTCCCCTGGGCATTGGCTGGAGCCTTGTACAGACACAAATGCCTACCCAGTGCATGGGAATTGAGGCCTGAGGTCCCAGGGCAGGGCAGCTACCATGGTCGGAACAGCCGGGAGTCCAGATGCCTGCCTGACTTTCGTTAAAAGAGGTGTCTCGTTGTGGGCGGGCAGCGCGGGCACCCTGCTAGAGCCGTTCTCCCACCACCTGTGGCCCAGTGGCCTTGGCCAAGCTCTTTCTCCCTACACAGGAGGCCCCAGGTTGGACTCGCCGAGCCATTCTCTCCTAATGTCCTTGCTGGGCTTCCACACTTGTCATTTTCTTCAAACTCCTGTAGATTCTCCACCTGGCCCTTTAGTTTACTTAATTGGTATTTTTTTTCAATTTTAATTAAATATTTCTCTTGTATATGTCACATAGAATTTACCGTTGTGACCATGATTAAGTGCACTGTGCAGTGGCATTAAGTGCATTGTGCGACCTCATCCAGTTCTCGAGCCTCTTCATCGTTCTAAAGGGACACTCTGTCCCTTAAAAACACTGGCTCCCTTCCTGCTCCCCCTTTAGTTTTTAAGCCAGTGGTTCCTGGTGCTGGAGGTGCCCAGAGAAGACACCACAGAATCTCACAGGAAGCCTTTCAGAGCACTCAGCCCTGCCGTCTGGCCTTCTCCACTTCTCCCGCTGGGCGGGTGCCTTCCCCCTTCCCCATATATCTTTTCCCACTTTGATTTCTCTCTTCGCAAATACCGTTCTCATTTCTTGCACTGATGCCTCTCTCTTGGGCCATTCATCACCCTGTCTTGCTCCCTTCAATCCTCTTTACCCATTTCATTGTCCTCTCCAGGGCTGCTTGTTGCCCTTCTTCCTTTCAAGAAATGTCTGGAAACCCTCGGCGGGGTGATGCAGCTGCTTGGTCATGCTCTCGCTGGTCACCTGTGTGTGGCTTCCCCGTCACAGCAGGAGGTTAGAGGAGTGCTGCTTCATTTGTGGCCTGTCTGTAAGCAGCAAAGTTGAGCCTTGTATGGCTGGGGTTCCAAGGAGAAGGCTAGGGGTGGGGGAAGGAGGATCAATCCTTTTCCTTATATAGAAGCTGAGTTGTCTTTCTCCGGACATGGGATGGGAAACAGAAGGGTAAAGGGTAGAGGATGAGCTGGTGGGTGTGGACTGGGGAAGCCACCGTCTCCTGACTGGAGAGACGGGAGAGTGCACCAGGGGGCTGTTAGAACCTTCAGAAAGGGCAAGGGATATGTGTGTTGCGGGCAGGGGGTTGTCAAATAACCCGATCATGTTGGAAAGGCTTAGGTAGAAAAGTTTGCCCCTGGGAAGAAAGCAAGTCCCAATTTTTGTACCAATTCAGAAAGCCTCTTCCTACACCGCCAGGCTATGGCAGAAACCCCCAGCAGGAGGTCTCTGCAAGCTTCCTTTTGTGAGACAGGTGCTTGTGTGTTTTGTTCATAAAGCATTCCTGCTGTTCTCACCCCACCCAGCCCTGGGCTTGAGGGGAACCTCACGGGTTTTGTTTTGCAAGTATTTATTGAAGTATAACTCACATATCATATAACCCACATGATACCTAAATCCGATGTACATGTCACTGGTTTTTAGTGGAGTCACAGAGTTGTGCAACCATTGCTTCAATTTTAAACCATTTTCATCACCTCAGAGAGACCCCTTTAGACCCTCCCCTTCCGCCTATATTCCCAGAAAATAGTAATTGAAGTGCTGCCTCTATGGATTTGACCTTTCTGGCCATTTCATTGCAAGGGAAGCGTGCAGAATGTGCCTTTCCAGCCAGCACGCTGCTGCTGAGGTTCACCATGTGGTAGCAGGCCTGGGCCCGCCTCCCCTGGGATGGCAGAGTAATGTCCTGCACTGTGGCTGCACCACACTCAGCTCCTCTCCTCCTCACAGTGGCCACTTGGGCTGTTTCACTCGCAGACTGTTGTGGACAGAGCCAAGCGCGTGCCTGCGCCTGTGTTTGTGGAGAGTGGCAGGGCTGGGTCCCGAGTGGGCAGCACATGTAATATCACAGGAAAATGTTTTTTTCTCTCCTTTTTCTTCTAGTCAGAATTCCTACAAGAGTCCAGTCTGATCATGGCCAAATTGAATTATGTGGAAGGAGATTATAAAGAAGCTCTCAACATTTATGCCCGGGTGGGCCTCGATGACTTGCCGCTGACAGCCGTCCCTCCTTACAGGTTGCGGATGATTGCGGAAGCCTTCGCTACCAAAGGTGAGGCCTGCGCCCTGTCCTGGAGGTACCCCCACAGAGTCATGTCATTCAGAGCCAGCACGCTGGCTCTCTCCCGGGCCTGTGCCCTTGGCCACACCAGTTCTTAAACTGTCGCTGAAGGAAATGAAAGAAAAACATTTCAGTAAAGATTTCTGATAATTAATATGCAACTTACGCAAGGACTTCTCTTGGTAATTAAATAGAGTGTGTACTCACTTAACATCACACTAGTTTCTTAGAAACTGAAACTTTAAAAGCAATTTTATGTATTTTTTAAAAATTGTATTTTTTAATTGAGGTAATGGTTGACAACACTGTATGTGATTTAGGGGTGTAGGTTCATACCTCCTCCAAATATGGCATCATACCACACCTACCAGCAAGCACCACTGGGCCCTTCTCTTTGATCCCCACCCTCAGCTTCCCTCTCTGGCAGCCTCCATTCTGCAGTCATTTTCTAGGGCTTGTTTCTGTCTAGCTTTATCTGTCCCTTGGTTTTGTTTGTTTATATTCCACACATGAGTAAAATCACCTGGTATTTCTCCTGATTTATTTCACTTGGCGTATCCCCTCCGGTTCCACCCATGATGTCACAGATGGTAAGATTTCATTTTTTGATCACTGAGTAGTATTCCTCTGCATGTAGAGACCTCATCTTCTTAATCCACTCATCTCTCCTTGGGCACACAGGTTGTTTCTTGTTCCTATAACTTGGCTTCTGTAAATAGGGCTGCAGTGGACATAGGAATGCATATATCCCTTCAAATTAGTGTTTTTATATTCTTGGATAATGCTGAGAAGTGAATTTAAACAGATATATTTTTAATATTTTGAGAAACATCCACATTGTTTCCCACAGGGGTGGCCCCATCTACACTCCCATCAGCAGTGGAAGGGGGTTCTTTCTCCTCCACACGCTGGCCAGCGCCTTTTGTTTCTGGTTCTTTTCATGTGGGCCTTTCTCACAGATATGAGGTGGTGTCTCATTGTGGTTTTGATTTGCATTTTCCTGATGATCAATGATGAGGATTTTTCATGTGACTGTTGGCCATCTGTGTGTCTTCTTTGGAGAAGTATCTGTTTAGTTCTTCTGCCCATTTTTTGATTGGGTTATTTGTTTTTCTGTTGCATTGTATGAGTTTTTGTAGATGCTGGAAGAAACTATGCCTGTAAACCAATGACACATAATAAAAGTAGGTCCTTGAAGAAGGTCCTTGTGTTCAGTGTCAGCTAGGATTGTGTTTTTCCATTACAGTGAAGCAACTTTGAATGAAGTGACTGCTGTATCAGGAAGCCTGCAGCACAGGGACCTTATCAGATGCTCCGTCATCCCCTTGGCTGACATTTTATTCACTCATGTGGGTTAGTTGAGGCTGCTGCTGCCTATGATGGTCAAGGTAATAGTCACTCATTAGCATTTGACTCTGCTCTGGGCTTGTGGGAAGAGGGTCTGTGCCACCCCAGCTGCTCGCAGGAGTTGGTGACCAAATGTAAGCGAGTACAATTCAAGGAAGGAAAAATGACAAAGAAGTAGGCCGCGCACAGTATTTGACATTTCCACACCGCCATCTCCTCATCTGTAGAATGGGTATAATCACACTCACTTGTAGAGTTATGAGGGGCAAGTAAAGTAATGTACATGAAGCACTTAACAGCACCAGGCATGTGCTGAATGCTTACCTAATGGTATTTTATAATGTCAGCCCTGGGCTAATGGTAAAAGCCAGCCACAGGAAACAGTGGTAGAAGAGGTCACTGCAGGCCAGCAGGTTCAGGAAGGCTTCCTGGAGGAAGAGGGACACTTCAAATTGGATTTTTAGAGGCAATAATATGGTAAGAAGAAAGGGACCATGTGAATAGTTCCTCCCCTTCTTGACACCCACAGCCCAAAGCATGCCCTGTGGCTGACTGTGGCTGGCATAGAGACCAGATCTGGCTGGCATAGAGACAAGCTGGCTGGACCCTGCAGAATGGCAGTGACTGGCCACTTGCTTGTTGCCTACTGTCTAACTCAGTTGTCCTACTCAGCCCAGGACATACCCAGAGCACTGTGAGAGGGGAAAGCATGTTCACCCAGCTCTCTCAGGAGCCTGCGTACTACCATGTTCCTCTGATTAATCTTCTGAACACCTTGGTGGGCTGAGAAAGATGCTTGTCTCAACAGCACCTGGATGGATTATGGGCACAGGCTTTTGAGGCTGCCTCAAGGGGTCCTGGTCTGTGCCTCAAGCTCATTGGCCTGTCTTCTGTGAAGCCCCCCTGGATACAGTTGTAGCATAGTAGACTAGAACTATGTGAAATGGGTGTTAGAATTAGTTGTGCCATAATCAACCTGCCAGTCTGTGAGTTTCTCCAACATAAGAATTCTTTGTTTTGTTTGTTTGCATCCTCATAACTTAGCACAGTGTCTGGTGCATAATTGGTACTCAATTTTTCAATGAAACTTATATCAGTAGAAATTCCCTCGAGTGGATTTCTGCCCAGATGCCTATCACACAATTCAGGTCACGCTGGGTGCCTTCGCTCCTAACCTCGCATGGTCAGGTGTGGTCCTCTGCCTGTGGGCCACCCATTGAGCATGTTTCAGTGATTGGGAGTCCTGCCCTGCTGATTATGGGGGTGCTCCTAAGAGCCTGATGACATCACCTGTGACAGAGCCTGACATGGATGTCTCCCGGAGCTTGTCCATTTCAGTTTATTTCCATTACCAGGAATGCTCCTAAGTAGATCTCAACCCTCCTGCCCCAACCCCTTCCCCCTGTGAAACAGATAATGGGAATAGAAGAAGTGGAGATGCTCTGTCTTCCAGTAGCACTGGGCTAGTCAAGTGAGTAGAAATCTCTCTGGGACACAGATTGAGACATCAGGTGAAAATCTCAGGACAGCAAGTGGCCACAGATGTTTTTCTCCCAAAGTGGGGCTTAGGAACAGTGGCCACGTGGCCACTGTCTACACTGGGACTTAGATCTACCACACATGAGGTAGTTCTCTGCAGCCAGGACAGTGGGAGCTGGAAGTGGTCTGCCTCCCTAGAGAGGGTCTGTCATTTACAGGTACTCCTGCTATAATGGACCAGACGCGCTGGCTCCTATTTGGGGAACATGCTGTAGTAGCCCAACCAGCCAAGGCTGGTGGGAGCCGAGTTCACTGAGGTTACTGTTCCCTCACCACCTGCTGGGGTGCGATCCTCACTTGTATGATCGATGCTGCAGTGCACCTCATAGGAGTGGAAGAAGACAGAGCTGTCGCGAGGGAGCAGAGTAACACAGCTCTGCTCCCCACCATTGGTGAGAAGTTGTGATAGCACCAAAACTGCCAGGCACACCCAGGAAGAGGGGAGCTAAGATAGGGGGCATGCGAGCCTCTGAGTAGGCAGGTCTGTAGAACTTGGTCTCTGACCTGGTCAGAACTGGGGAAGGGCACAGGGAGAAGGAAGTAGCTTGTCCTCAGGCAAGGGACAGGGAACGTGGGGCAGCCTGAGGTGTGGCTCTGGAGACAGCAGGGTGGCACTAGGCTTCCTGTCTGGGTTGTGTGTGCCAGTGAGGGCAGGGCTGACTCCAGATGGCCCCGTGTAGTCCTCACCAGTGCATTTTCCAGTACAGAACAGGCCAAGGGACATGAGCTGGAGGCAGGGCCAGGATGAGGGGATGTGGTCGGAGACTCCCCTGTCAAACTGCCTGGCCTCTGGGCCCAGGTGGAGGACACTGGGAGCTTCACGCAGCCTTCCCCATTTTCTCTATTGCTTCTCTGCTCCTGGGTTTGAAATGTCTCCTTTGATGTGTTGGTGAAGAGCTTGGGGCTTTAGGGTCGTCTCTAGCTGTGTCATTTCTTAGCCGTGGGGTCTTGGGCAAATGACCTTCACCTCATGGGGGCTCCTTTTCTTCATCTGTAAAATGGAGATGATAATGGTGTCTACATGAGAGGGTTGTTGTCGGGAACGAGTGAACGTGTAAAGTGGTCATCACATGCCTGGCACATCAACAAAATTTAGCTATTTTTATTCCTGTGTGTTCTGTGGGCTTGCCCTCGAGTGGATATCGACCTCTTCAGATGCTCCAGGTAGCTCCAGTTATGAGGAGGGGAGACAGTCTTCTGTCATCTGCTGTGTGGGCAGGGGATTTACCTTTCAAGATAAGGGGCCTGGGACGGATGTGTTTCGAGGGATATCTTGAAGGGGAGGTCACACACAGATTTGAGGCTGAAGGGATGCTTAGAGAAGAGAAGCTGTTGTGGGTGGGGATACACAGTGGTCAGTTTCCCTGATAGGATTGCTTGAGCTGGGCTAGGGACCTGCTCCTCTGTACTCTTCACAGTCTGGCCCGGGCTGATCTGGAAGGTGAGAAGACTTCGGAGCTGGGCCCCAGTGAGCAGTGTTCACTGTTGGAATGATCAGTTGGTTAAATGAGTGTTCCTTTAAGAGGCAAGAACAATTCACACAATCCTCAGACAATTCCGTCTGCTCAAGGAACGTGCTAATACATTGATTGAGAAGTGGGGGGGGCAGCAGAGGAGGAGGCTAGCTCATGCTCAGGCTCTGGGGGGGAGGCTGGTCTGCTGACTGGACTTCCCTTGGCCACAGGCCAGAGGCCCCACCTGGTGGCCTCCGTCCTCTCCAGCCGGCAGCTCTCACAAGCCTCTTCCCTGCCCCAGATGAGAATGGCAGGGGAAGGTGGTAGCTGAGTTACATGGACCTTCCCCAGGAGCCTGTTCCTCCTCCCCTGCCTTCCTCGCTGTGTGCTGGGGCTGCCCAGCGCGTGTGCATGAGCACCCGGCTCTGCTGTGCCAGGAGGACCCGAGACACCTGCCTGCTACGGTGGGCAGCATGAGGGCCAGGGGTCTCTACAGGAGGCCATGCAGAGCACTGCTGTCCCCCAAGGCCTGTGAGCTCTTTAAATGTGGAACCCATCTCCTTAAAGGTTTGGATCTTGGCCTGCTCTCGCAGCTTGAACGCTGAGTGTCTGCACATACCCACAGCCCTCAGCGTAGCTTAATCAGCCCGAGGCCAGAAGACTTAAAACGTTCGCCACCAAGATGCTTGGGGAAGAGGCAGCTGGGGTTGCTTGCTGTCCTCTGTGGGCTTCTCCTGCTAGCCTGGGATAGAGGGAGTCAGCACCGGCCACCCCAACTGGCTTTATCAGGTGTCCCCGAGCTTCTCACATGCTCTGGTCATCCTGGGCACCTGGGTGGTGTCAAAAAACATGTGAGACTCATGGAATTGGAAATTCTTCAGATAGCAGGTGGTTGTATGCCCCAAAGGCTGTCTCCTGTTGAGACCCCAGAGGAAACTTACCTTTAGTCGGGGATTTACCTCCCTGACATATAGAAGAGTGAGGGTGCACTGCTCTTCCCCTGGAGATTCACTCTAACAGCCCTGTGTGCGGGGACGAGACGGGACTCCTGACAAGGTCACTGGAGGTTGAGGTTCCTCTGGGGTGGTTTCCTTTTCTGTGTCGATGCTCATTTCTGCATTGTGCAGCGGCCCCAGTTTCCCTAGAAGAGGGAAGCGTGTCCACTGGGGGCTCTAGGCTGGCACTGACGGGGCTCCATCCTTAGGGGGTTTTGCTTTGCTGGGCCCAGGAGAGCCTGGGTTTGTGGGTCGGCTCTAGGCCAGCCGTGCCTAGGCCCTGCCATACCCAGGCCATGGGTTGAAGTCTCCTGGCCAGTTGCTGCCTTTGCTGAGCTGAGGGCTTTAGGACTAGACCTGGGGACCAGGGCTTATCTCCTGAGCCAGCTCACACAGACGGGTAGAAGCTGCTGGAGGTGGAGGGCATGTGGGGAATGGCAGCACCTGAGACGACTTGTGCACTTACTTGGTTGGAGAGGGGCCATGGCTGCTGAGGACTGGGAGTGGGGAAGGGCAGAGGGGTGTCAGGGGTGTCTCTGCGCAGTTCTAGCCAGATGCTCAGCAGATGTTGGGTACAAATGTGCTTCACAGAGAGGATGTGGGTGGCAGTGCAAATCCAAGATGGCAGCTAAAACTGCATCAAAAGGCCTGCTGGTGGCGGCCCAGCCCCTTCCTTGGGTGGATGCAGGGCGGGTGCAGAGCAGGGAGAGTTGACTCCCAACCTGCACTGAAGGTGCGCTTTCAAGTTCTTCAAGATCTGTGGGTTTGGGCCCTTTCGCCTGTAGGCAGGAGAAAACCTGATCTGTCTGCAGTGGCAGCTGGATGCAGGGCTCAAAGACACGGACTCTCTCTCTCCATTTCTGTGCCCCCTGTCCCCTGTGTCAGTTCTCAACCCTACGCCCAGCCATTCCAAGCTCCAGTCCTCTTGCTCAGAGTCTCACAGATCTTGTTGGCCCTGACCGGGTCTCATTACCCCTCAATCTAGATACGTGGCCAGTGTCATGCCCTGTGGCTGGTGTTGGCCCAGCAGGAAGGCTGTGATGAAGAGGTGTGGTCTCCCTGAGGAATCAGAGGGAGGACGTCTCCTTTCCGTCCAAGGCCTGGCCCTTAATCCACTTCTCCTCGGAGGCAAACCCTGTGGGGAAAAGGAGCAGGGACCGTGGGGCAGGACTTGGGTGTTAGCTCTGTGACAAGTCACGGTGGCCTGGACGTGGCCTTAGAGCCCAGTCTCATCAGGAGGTAAGCACTGGAGGAGCGGGCTTTGAGAGAAGAGCAGGGCTCCTGAGGAAAGAATGACCTCTCCATTCTGGCCTTGGAGACCAGGCCAGAGCTGGCAGGGACACTGCAGGAAGCCCACGTTAGTCCCACACCTGAAGTCTGCCTAAGCCACAGCCGCCTCAAGGTGGCTGCCCTATGAGGCGGTTTCTGTTGGATTAGCATTTATGGAGCCTGCTGAGGCACCAGGCCTACTGCTGGGGGGTTTACGGGAACAGCCCTGTGCTGAGTGGGGTCATCATTCCCTGCAGAGAGTAAGAGACTGCATCTCAGACCAAGGCTGTGGACTCCAGAAGCCACTCTTTTCTCCTCACAAAGCTGCCTCGCAGCAGGGGCAGAGCCTGTCATCTGTGGGGAGTGGGAGCTGTTGACGAGACCCCGCTGTCAGATAGTCTTGACCCCCATTCTGCTCTGTGACTCTTAAGTCAGTTAATCTAAGCCCAAGTCTAAGAAAATGGGGCAAAGAATACTCTGACAAGTGTATTAAGAGTCTGAATAAGACTAAATAGGAAAGTGCTTTGAAACATACATCTGAGGTCAACAGAAGGGGATCTGAGGAGTCTGACCCCACGCCCCTGAGGTCGGAGCCCAGGTGCCGCGGGCCTTTGTCTGCAGCAGCCCCACCTCCTCTAGGCCCTGCCTCTCGTGCCCTTTTCCTGGCAGCCACTAGTGCTTCTTCTTGTTCCTGGGTTACTCCCTGCCCTCTCCCCCAAATTTTATTTCAGGGCTCTTCTTAATATAGATGAAATACATGTGCCCCATACAAACATCAGAAATACAGACAAACCAAAAGAACATAAAAATATCCACCCTTCTGTCTACCCACAGCCAACCTCTGTTAGCATTTTAGTGTGTTCCCTTCCAGACCTCTCTATACTTAGCATATTTGTGACTTTTTTGGTAAAACTGAGATTATAACCCATACACTGCTTTGTGGCCTGCTTTTTCCACTTCACTGCAAATCATAAACACGTTCCGTGACCATACGTGCATGTCTGCCACACATTAGCAGCCGTGCACCACTTCATTGTTTGGATAAATGGATATGTTTAACTGAAAAGCCTCTATTTTTGGACATGTAGGTTGTTTTTAGCATGATGCATGAGGCTGTGATGAACGCCTTCCCAGCCTGGTCTCTGTGCTAGTTCTTAATGATTTCCTTAGAAGAGGTTTCTGGAAGTGGAGTTTTTGGGTCAGAAGAGAAGTATTTCAGGTGTCCAGACTGCACCTGTGTGTGTTCCTGCCCACAGTATGTGGGCCCAGCTGCCTTTCATTCTGACCAATACTGAATGAAATCACTTTGATGTGAAAGTGAACATTTATTCTTTAATTGTGTGTCAAGTGTATGTTATTTGAGAAAAAAAAAAACAGAAAATATAGTCAGTCACCATGCTGCCACTCGAGCTAGTTGACCACTGTTAAATATATATATAATATAAACATATGTATATACAAATGTATATTTAAAGATATATTTGTTGAAATATAGATATATATCTTTAAATAGCCACATACATATGACAAGCATTTAATGTTATATATAAAATACATATAAATGTACATTTAAATATACATTTTAAGCTTACATATTTATTATTTTATACACAATAAGGATTATGCTCTATATACTATTTTAAAGATTAATTTTATTTATTTATGCATACAAGAACTGGGATGTAGGCCAGAGGTGTGTGTGGGGGTGGTGGTGAGAGGATTCACTAGAGACAGAGTAGGGAGTAGAACAGGCAGATCTACTGAAATACACCATCACAGGGAGCAGCAGGTGAGACAGGAGAGGTCTGCTGCACCATATGTGGGCTAGCAACCCTGGCTGGGATTGAACTTTGGCCATAGAAATGAGAGTGCTGAAACTTAACCCCTACAATCACCAGGGAGCCTCCTGGATATACTACTTTAAATTCTACTTTTTCATTATCTGTTTATGTGTGTACAATTGTTTTGCCATGTAATTGAATATTTTTGAGAACGGAATTGAATGTTCAGTGGTGTGCCTTATGGATAATTTTGAACCAGTTGCTTGCAAAACATTGCTGTTGTTTCAGTTTTTCATATTATAAATATGATTTTAAATATAAGTGTCATTTAAAGAATAGCTTTATTGATATATAATTCACATAACATAAAATACAGTCTTTTCAGGCATACAATTCAGTGATTTTCAGTGCATTCAGAATTGTGCAACAGTTCAGTTTTTTGGGAATTTGATAAAGTTATGTTGAACCTGTAGATCAATTTTGGGAGTATTTTCATCTTAACAATAATAGGTTTTCCAATCCATGAACATGGGATGTCTTCTCTAATTTCTTTCAAAAAGATTTTTATAGTTTTCAGTGTATGTCATATATTTTTTTGTTAAACTTATTCCTGTGTATTCTCTTCAATTCCACGATAAGTAGAATTATTTTCTTAATTTCATTTTCAGATTGTTTATTGCTTTTGTACAAAAATGACTTGCATATTGTATATCGATCCTTTATCCTGCAACCTTGCAGAACTAATTTTTTAACTAATAATTTTTTTGTGAATTCTTTATAGTTTTTCTCTATATAAGGTCATGCCATACACAAATAAGAACTGTTTTAATTTTTGCTTTCCATTCTGGATGCTTTTTATTTCTTTTTGTTCCCTAATTGCATTGACTTGAGCCTCCTATACAATGTTGAATAGAAGTGTCCAGAGCAGAGATAAATTGTCTTATGGCGAAAGCTTTCCATCTTTTACCATTAAGTGTGTTACCTGTGGGTTTTTCAAATTGACTTTATCAGGTTGAAGAAATTCTCTTCTTCTTCTAGCTTGTTGAAAGTTTTTTTTTGTCATGAAAGATTGTTAGCTTTTATCAAATGCTTTTTCTGCTCAGATGATCGTGTAGATTTTGTGCTTTAATTTTAAATATAATGTGCTACATTGATTGGTTTTCATGTTTAACCAAACTTTCATTCCTGGGGCAGATCCTACTTAGTCATGGTATATAATCCTTTTTATGTGTTGCTGGGTTCTGTGCTGATAGTCTGTTGAGGGTCTTTATGTCTGTATTCATAATTGGATATTGGTGTAGTTCTCATGTGATGTCTGACCAATTTTGGTTTAAGTAATAGCAGTGTCACAGAATGAGTTGTGAAGTGTTTCCTTCTTTTCTTTTTGGGAAGAGTTTGTGAAGGATTGGTGTTAATTCTTCTTGGCAATTGATAGCATTCACCAGCAAGCCATCTGAGCCTGGGCTTTCCTTTGTACAAAGTTCTTAAATTGCTGATCCAATCTCTTGTTACTCTTATGTTTTAGCAGATTTAAGTAGCTTTAATTGTCCACTTTCTTCTACATGGCATCTTTTCACTGGGGCTCTGAGCTTCTCAGTCATGGCAAACAACACTATTCAGAAAGGAATAATCTTTAGCCAGTAAATTACCAGCTGTGGGGAATAGTCTAATATTCAATACCAGCTGACTTTGAGGAATAGTCTCTCTGTTCTTTTATAACAACACCTCGAGTAGCATCTCACCCCATGTTAGAAAGAAAATTGAACACATATTGTGTCGTCATGGGAAGCAGCACTTCCCTTGCAATGAATTTGCAATTGATTGACAAAATCAGTTTGGTGGATGAGTTTTAATTTTTCCTGCCAGGAAACTGCCAGCCATTGCCAGATTTAAGCAGGGGGGATGACTTAATTAAGTTTATAAGCAAGAAAAATCTTTCTGGCACAGAGTGGAGAATAGGTTAGAAAAAATTAAGATTATGGGTAGGAGGTGTCTAGGGAGGTGAGTTGGCTTTGTTGAGCTGGCTTTGGGCCCTTCCCCTTCACTGCTGTGTGTCCCAGAGTGCCCGATTCTGCAGGCTCTGTCCGAGGTGCCCACCTGTTGGTTGCTACCTGGGTTTGGCCAACAGGAAGCAGTGACAGGAAACTGGAGGGCAACAGGATATTTTCTATCTGCCTGCTCGGGCAGCATTTTTGACAGCAATCGCACCTCTTAAATTGCTCCAGCTGCGGTCAGATAAGCCCACCCTTGTGGCTTCTGCACCTAAGAGCTTCTGCAGGGTTTTGTCTCATTCAGTAGCCCCAGCTCTGGGGTCTTGTAGTTTCAACTCCTCAGTCTTTCCAGCCCTAAGGTTCTTAGTGGCCTCCTGCTGTTGCTGAAGGCTGGTGCAGCACCATCCTGTTTGGCTTCTTATCTGTTTCATGCCCCATGCAGAAGTTCCATACATGAAATCTCCCTTATTTGAAAGAACTAAAGCGATGCATCCTAGCTGGGTCGTGACACGCACCAAAGGTGCTGTGAGAGCCCAGTGTACTTCCCAACATCCAGGAAGGTGTGTTGGGAGTGGGGTAGGGTGGTCATCCAGGAAGGAATCAAGGTAACTCTGGGATTTTTATCTTAGCTCACTGGGCAGGTAATGGTGTGAAACCGGGTTGAGATGACCAGAGGAGCCAATTTTCCTCAGGGGTGGGAGAGGGGAGGAAAGAAGCTGAACATGGCGATACCTCCATGACCGCAAGGGGGTGCTATCCAGGCAACCATTCTAATTCTGGGGCTGCTCCTCAGCATAAGGGTCTCCAGGCTGTTGGTTTGTGGGTCAGGGTTTGGAATTGTCTGTGTGAAGATTTGTTTACAAACCAGGAGTGGTTGAACCTCGTACAGAGGAGCAGAGAGAACAGGGAGGGCCGGGCCTGGGCCCAGGAGCCCTGCCTGGATGGAGAGTGCCTGGACTAATGGACTCAGAGTCCAGGACTCTGGACTAATGGGAGGGAGAAGAATGCAGGTGACGCTGTGCCCCCTGGGGTTCAGTGCCTGGAACACACAGCATTTGCACATTTGTGCAGACTTACATTCTCAAGTAGATTGAAGTTAAAATGTGGCGAAGGCAGTGAGGAAACAGTGGACTCAATGTCAGGCCAGGTCAGTCTGAGGTTTAATGTACAAAGGAAAAATCCACACTGAGGCAGTCAAGTGGAACCCCTCCTTTGCCCCCCCACATACAAAGTCATCTTTTCCTGTATTGCCAAAGCTTGGCTTCCTGGTGAGGCCTCTGTTAACCGGAGCAAGGGGCAACATGGCCCAGCATTTCTGTAGATTCCAGAGCATATGTCTGGGACATGCCAGCTGGCCCTGTGTCCTGATCTGTGGAACCCACGCTGTGCTCCAGGTGGCCTGCTGGTTCACCCGCCCTCACATCAGCCAGGCCCAGGCCCCACGCTTGTCTTCTTCCTGGTCACCTCTTCCTGGTGAGGAGTCTGCTCTGGCCGACACCTCGGTGACAACCTGTCCAGCCCCTTGTCCACATCAGTATCTCCTGCCTCCTATTCTTACTCTTCGTAATCAGTACCACCGTTTGGCATTCAGCTTTTGTTTAATTATTTCACATCTGCCACTTGCCTCTCAAACTAGATTGTATAATTGACTGACTCACTGGATCAGCACATCTGTGAGGGCTGCTCTGGGGTGGCCACTGAGGCTGTCATAGCTAAGCAGTGCTTTGTACTTCTGCAGCTGCCCCAAGGACGGGGGCTGCCAGCCAGGGGGGCCGTTCTTTAAATGCATTCCCCTGGCATCCAGGGGCAAAGTGTGGGAGATAAACTCTCCCCAAATAACACACAAGCAAATGCGCAGTATTGTCAGTGTATTCTGAAATCCTGTCCATTTTAGATGGAAACAGATGTGGGTTTGGGCCTGATGTAAGTAAGTCCTCTTGTCTCTGACTCCCCTTCTACCCACACACTGGCCTTCAGGCTGGATCATCCCTGCTTGTGGACTTTCAGGTTGCTCAGCTCTGCAGAAACCATCTCCTGCTTCTCATTTACTTGGAAAGTCAGTGGCTTTGGACTGCCTTCCTGCCCTTTTCTCCCTGCTTTGTGTTCTGGCTGCGGCAGTTTTCACTATTAAGATTGGATCCTTCTAGGGTCTCCTTGGAGCGTGGATGCATGCAGAGCTAGCCAGGTGCTAAAGGATCTCCCAGCTCTGACTCTGTTTAAAAATTTAAAGCTGTTGACTCCCAGGACAGTGCTCGCTTGGCCATCAGCCATCTTCCTGTTTTCCATCATTTCCAAACCTTGTCTGGTGTTCATTTTCTTCCCCGAAATGTTCCTGATGCTTCGGGAGAGAAAAAAGCAGCCATATTTGGAAAGCTCACAGCAATCTGGGGGTGGGAGCAAAGCACAGACTGTTCCGTGGAGAAGGCGGCTGTCAGCCGATCCCTGCCTTCTCTAAGGTCCTCAGGGCTGGAGCCGACTAGCAGGAGGCTGCGGGGGCCTTGGCGGGCCCACACCCTGGGCCAGGCTCTCTCTGCAGGGAGAGGAGCTCAGGTGGCCAGCCCATGCGCTGCGCCAGCTCTGGAACATCGGCAGGAAATGCCTGGTAATAATGACAGCGTTTTAAAAATTCTAAACCCTATTCAAAGCACTTGTCCCTTAACTCCCTTTCCCCTCCCCCCAGCACCCTGGAACCCCATTTCGGTGGCGTGCAGGGTGGATGCCCTGTGCCGGCGCCAGGCTCGGCGCGTTCCCCGCTGCTGTCAGGTGCCGGCTGTGGACACTGGCTGCGTGTCACCTGTGTGGGGCACACCCCGCGCAGCCGACTCAGAGGCCCAGACACCCCGGCGCAGGCGCGTGGGGTTGCGGAGCCCCCAGAAGCATGGGACGTCCTGAACTGCAGAGACGCACCGGACTTATTTAAACAGCCGGGGAACCTGGCATCTCGGGCCCTGGGGCCAAAACCTGGACTTGCACGCAGGGCCGCTCTGCCCGATGCCGTCCCCTTAAGGGGGCATCGGGCCCCGCCCTCCGGGACTAGCCGCAGGCCTCACTTCCGCCCGCCGCCGCCAGGGGGCGCGGGCACCGCGTGTCCCCAGGGCGCTCGCGCATGCGCAGAGTCTGTCCCAGCGCCCGGCTCTCTGCACATCCCGCGGTTCCCCCCTGCGGACTCCCCACGTGCCGCCCAGACACCAGGGCCCCCCCTGAGAGTCCGCACGAGGTCAGGGGCCTGAGGTGAACGGTGAACTGCCAGTGTTCTCTATTAGCGTTGGATCAGTGAGCATCCTTTAAGGACCTCTAGCCGGTTTCTAGAGAGCCGGGCCTATGTGTTTTGTTAGTTTTTGAGGTTTTTTATTTGCTGTGAGGCCGCGAACGAGCGCGTCGCTGAACCTGCCCAGATGTGCGAGTTTATTGTTCTCAAGGACGACATTTACAGAGACTGCAAGCGTCACTTGCAAAGAGAACGCGCGTGGTGTGGTGGAGCTTTGTAGGAACGGACGTGCCTCCTGTTTTTCACAGGCAGAAAATGCTTGGTAATAAGCACAGTAGAAGCCCAAGGAGGATGTTCCCGGAGAATATCTTGGTAGACGAATGTTACTAATGTTCTGGTGTTGAAGTGACAGACTCTAATCCTTACCTTTATGAATAGGGTGTTTGCAAATGACCATGATCAGCTAGGCGTTGTGGAGCCGCAGGACACACAAGCAACCACCAACAAGTGCTTCATCCCTGGCAGAAAAAGCCTCCAGTCCTCGGAGGCCCCGTCCCCACTGCCGTGGAGTGCTGGGACAGTGAGCTCATGGGATCAGGATTCAGGGTTGGGTCCTACTGGCCTTAGGCAAAATATGCTAAGTAAGTGAAGTGAATCAAATACAAAAGATCACATATTATGTGATTCCAGGTGTCGGGAAGGTCTGGAACGGGCAAATCTATTGAGACAAAAAGTGGTGGCCAGGGTCTGGGCCAAGGTGGGATGGGGGTGTGTGTGAATTGCTAATTGGGTGGGGTCTCTTTGGGGTGATGGAAATATTCTGAAATTAGCTAGTTCTGTGTTTGTATGCGTATTTACACCACTGTATTGTATACTTTAAGCAGGTGAATTTTGTGGCACATAAATAATATCTTAATGAAGGGGTGATTAAAATATAGATTTAATCTAGCATGTGACTGTTACAGAACAGTCCCCATTTGCAGGCCTTCCAGCCTACCATTACCTAAAGATAATAGTGATGTAAAGAATAATCGTGATAGTTACTGGTCTTTAAGTGCTACTATGGGCCAGGCACTAGCATTTTTACATATAAAGTCAGCTGTGGGTTAGCAATCAGGGACCTAGCTCCAGAGCCCATAGGTGCGCATTCTGTGTACATGTACATTTCATGCACATAGCACTGGTTTACATATGAGGACAGGAAGGTCAGAGAGAGGGGACTGTATGACATTAAGAGCAAAAACTTAGGAGTCAGTGTGTCTAGGCCAGAACGCTAGCTCTGCCACTTACTAGCTGTATAGTTTTGGGTGAATTACTTAACAGCTCAGAGCCTGTTTGTGTCTAAAGGGAGAACTGTTCTCTCTCTCATAGCATTCTTGTGAAGCTTAGATAAATGATGTCAAACTGATGTGTCCTGCATGGGGTCAGCTCTCACTCCATGCTGTTATTACTGTAATATTTCATGGTGACTGAGTAGAGACTTCAGAGTTCAATTCAATTGCAACTCCAGTGAGCATTTCAGTTTGAATTAGCATCTCATTTGCTTACAGAATTCCAGAACTGGAAGTGTCATTGAGAGATCATCTGCTCTAGTAGGTGAATGTCTAGTTCAGGGCCTGGTACCTCTCTTCTTGTTTTGTGAGTGTGGGGTGTGTGTGTGTGTGTGTGTGTGTGTGTGTGTGTGTGTGTGATATACTGACTCTGAAGTAAAGACAGTAATTTCTAAAATACCTAGAAGGGGCCACCATGGCCCAGAGACGACTTAAAATCACAGATGCTCTAGACTGACAGAACCTCACAGGAGACCTGGTCTCCCCCCAACACCCCCCAGCATTTAGAAGTTTTCATTGGTACTCGCCCCTCTTTCTCTCCCCCCCTGTACAGGGCTTGTCCTCCCACTGACTTGAGTTCATCTGACACCTGTGGGAGCCCGTGCGTTCTAGAATGAGAACAGGGCTGGCAATCCAGAGCCACCTTGGCTAGCACTTGGCTTTGAGTATCTCAAATCTCGTTTCCTGAGTTTCTTTCAGCCTTGGAAATTGAGATCCCTGGAGATTGTTTTACTGTCTTTGAAGTCCACATCACAGGTCTGGATTATGAGAGACATGGTCTTATAATAAAGTTTTTGAGTTATAAACTCCCCTGTGGGTCATGGAACCTCACAGCACCCTGGGCCTGGCTTCCAGAGATGCGGTTGAGATAAGTGAGGAAACAATACCCAATGCTGTAGCTCCCAGTTCACATAATTATATGTTCCAGCCTTTTATTGTGTTACATAACTTCATAAGAAATTAACTCCCTGTTCATTTTAATGTGATTAAAATATAAAAATATTTGCTTTGCCGGTTAGTTTTCTAAAGTCATTCAGCTTGAAATGCTGTCCTAGTTCAGCCCTTCAGGACACCGATGGGTGGGAGCTAGTGCGGGCATCGCCTGGGGTGCCTTGGCTCTTGTTGGGGAGAGTGCCACAGCCCTGGGGCTCTGGACTGTGATTTCTCCACCTTTACAATTTGAAGCTCATTTTTATTGTCTTTGCTATTATCAGACACGGGCTATGCTGTCTGCTGGCTCTGCAAGGTAGGCTGTGTGAAAAGGGCTGTAGTAAGCCAGACCAAGGGTCAAAACTTGGCCTTATCATTTACTAGCTGTGGGGCCCTAAACTCCAACTTATCACTGAGGTGCTGTTAACATCTTCCTTGCAGGGGGTGCTGTGGGGTTTATAAATGGCACTTACCAAACCCCAGGCTGAGTGTGGTGTAGGAGGAGGGTCCTGAGAAGTGAGCCTTGGTAATTGTTGACTTTGTTCAATCTCACACACCCAGATCAGGCAACTAGCTGAGAGAGGTCAGACTTAGACAGTCCTAAAAGAATTCGGAGTATTGATTTCTTGGTGCTCACTGGAGAGGTGAATGAGAGGCGTAGCACTCCGCTTCCTCAGTCAGACCTCCAGGGATGTATAGCCCTTGGGGAGGTAAACTGGAGCACCTTTCTAGAGACAATGTGGAAGGAAGAGAAGAGTGGAGAGTCTAATTTGCCACATTATGACCCACAAGTCACGCCTAAATAGAGCAGTTCAGAGGCCGAGCCCACTTGAGCCTTTAGAGGTGTCCAGTCTCCTCAGCCTGCTCCTCAGCGGCCTACTCCCTGCTCCCACTGTGTTGGGCACTCTCTGCCAGCATCTACATCAGACTCCGCAGTCCCTGCTTCCATTACCCAGGGCAGAGACGATTGCTGCAACTCCTGGGGCCCCTTGTAATTCCCAGTTCTGGTCCCTGCACAGACCTCAGGCAAGCCACTTAACTCTCTTGAGACCCTGTTTCTGTTTCCACAAGATGGAGGAGGATGGTATTAAACAGCGCCAAACAGGCTAGTCGTGCACGTGGAAGAACTTCAAAAAACATGCAGTGCGGTTCAGGGTTGTGTCATCGTTAACTTACTCAAATATGTTACCCTGTGTAGGGAGAACCTTCAGAAATGAGTCTGTGGGAATTCCCCCATGTGGGTGGGAGATGAACGTTTGAGTCCAGTGGCTTCTCAGCATTTTTCAAATCACAGCACATAGTCAGCCTCTTTTTTTATCCTTGCTATAAAGTTGGCCTTGATGATCGGTCAGGCGTTCTTAAGTGCTACTCTTTTTGTACACAGCTTTGATTTTGGAGATGCAGCTCTTATTGAAATGATCATAGGTATTGCTCTCATACCAGCTGTTTATCAAATCTGTTTTTCACTTTTATCATGCATTTCTCTGGGGAAAAAAAATAACTGAACATTGATATGTTGATGATAGCTTTCCAAACGGACAAATCACTGTCATCTGATGTATTAATGAGGGCCAATTTGGGCAGTGACCTCAGGACTCAGATTCTCAGACAGTATTGATCTGATCCCAGACACACACAAATTTATAGTCCAGGTCTTAGAAGCAGCTTTTGACAGAGAGCTAAGTATCCTGCAACTGAACTGCATAGACACAGATTCACTGTGGACAGTTAATACTCAGCAGATGCACTGAGATGTGCTCAGTGCCACATGGAATGGAAAAAGGCATGGAGCATTAGAAAAAGGAGAAAAGTAATACTTACCATACAGGGCACTTGCCCAAGAATGGCCTCCTTGCTGGGGACCTGTTTGCCTTGGGTGTCCACATGTCTGCCTAATTAGGTAACAACCCACCAGTCTCTCCTCACAGTGGAGGATTAAGTTATGTAACTGGCTTGAATATTCTTACTGACTACACAAGGCCATGAATTGGAGCCCTAGATGACCAGATTTCCATGATTTCAGAACTCAAGATACAGATGATCCAGTTCCACGTGTGTTGGAACTGGACTTGATATTTCTTTGGTTCCCTGGGCCTGGCAGGTCCTTGAGAGCCTTGGTCCAGCCTGCAGTGGCACAAAGTGCCAAGGACTAGACCTAGTTTTTCCTGGTCCTTTGACACACAAGCATTTATTTTCTTTATTTTAAATCCCTGATAGTAAAACTTGAATATTATTGAACATAATATAAAGAGAGGTTATGGAACAATGGATCCCTTTTTGTTGTTTTTTGATGGTTTTTTTTTTTTTGCTCAAATGAACCATGTAGGGCACATTCAAGCAGCTCCAACCACATGCTTGCACTTAAGTCATCCTGGAGCTGTTCTACCAAATGGTGAATGCATTCGGTTTAGCCTCTATTCTCCTTTAAAGAAAATTGCAAGAGAGTGCATTAGTTCATGCTAGAGAGAGGCTGCTTAGTGATCTTTTATGCACCAGCAGAAGCAACTTTGCTCTAGATGGGCATGAATATTGAATACCCAGGACTGTAGGGGCATAAAAACAGTCAGTTTAACTATAATTCTTACATTTAAAAAATTTAGTAACACCTTGGAAGTTAAAAATAGACTCAAATAAAATTTCTAGAGATAAAAAACACAATGCCTGAGGTGAAAAATACACTGGATGTAATTAATGGCAGATTAGATATTGAAGAAAAGATTCTTTAAGACATAGCAATAGACAGCGTCCAAATTGAAACAGAGAGAAATAAAGATTCTTTAAAAAGTAAGCAGTGGGGTAACTTCAAGTGGCCTATTATATGTGTAGTTGGAGGGGAAGGGTAATATAAAAAAGATTTGAAGAAATAATGGCTGAATATTTTTCAAATTTTATGAAAGCTATACATCCTCAGTTCCGGGAAGTCAGTGAAGCCCAAACACAAGAAATATGAGGACTACTAAACCAAAGAACTTCATAATCTAAATTGTTCACAAACAGTGACAAAGAGAAAATCTTAAAAACAGCCAGAAAAAAGAGACATGCAGATGAACAGACATAAAGGCCAAATTAGACTTATTGTCAGGAATCAGGAAAGGGAAAATAAAGTGGAGTAACACCCTTACAGTCCTGGGGTGGGGGATGGGGGTTAGGGGATACACTCAGCCCCGAATCCACACTCATTGAAAATCTCTCTCAAAATTAAAGCCAAATAAAACCTATTTCAGCCATTCATTGCTGATATAAATCATTGTCAGCTGAATGGCACTGTGAGAAATCCCTTCAAGTAGAGGGGAAACCATACCAGTAGGAAATATGAGTTTGTACAAACGAATGAAGAACACTTGAAAGCATAACTCTATTGGGGACTATGTGAGTTTTCCCTTTATTGTTTAAATGTCTGTAAAAGATAATTGACCATTTCAGTAAAAATCATAACCATGTAGGCTGGGATTTATAACCTATGTAAAAGTAAGCTGTATATAAGAGAACAAAGACTAGAGTGGGAGAAATAAAAGTGTGCAATTGTAAAGGTGTGGTATGTAAGTGGTATACTGTCGTTTGAAGTAGACTGTAGTACTTTAACCCTAAGCCACTCACTGATAGGTATATTCAGAGACTTTAATACTCCTGTGTCAATAATTGATAGAACAATTAGTGAGATAATAAGTAGACAAACCAGGGTACAACACAACCTACCAATTTAACCTAGTTTATGTTTATGTAAAATTCCACACAACAATAGAAGACACATTCTTTTCTAGTATAATGGGACATTTACCAACACTGATATTATTCTGGACCAGAAACAAGTTTTAAGAAAATTAGAAGGATTGCCTCTGACTTGCCTCAGGGATTCCCTAGGCCACCCTCTGACCAGTAGGTCACTAGAAAGTCTCACAAGTTCAGAAAAACTCTTGAATTCATGACTACAGCTTATTACAACAAAAAGCTAGAGATAAAAATTAGTAAAGGCAAATGATGCATAGGTAAGGACAGGCTCAAACTTTCATTGTCTCCTCCCAGTAGAATCATATAAACTGTACTTATTTCTCCCAGCAACAACGTGGAACAGCACCATGTGTTGTAAATATAATAACTGGTATCACCAAAGCCCCATATATAAAAAGACATTCTTATCAGGCAGGGCATTCCTAGGAGCCGGTCAAGGCCAGTTCTTTTCTTTGGAATGTGCAGAATTGGAACATCCCAAGTCTACTTAGCCCTTTACAACACAAACCATAATGGAATTAATTTAGAAATGAACAACTGAAAGATTTTTGGAAAATCTCCCAAGTATTTGGGAATTAAATACCACGTTTCTAAAGAAATCAAAAGTTAAATTAGAAAGTATGGTGAACTATTGATAAATGAAAGTAAAGCTACAACCTATCAAAATTTGTAGGATAGTGTGAAAGCAGTATTTAAGAAAAAAAAATTTACACTAAATGCCTAGAGTAGGAAACAAAAAAAAGTTCTCATATATACTTTAGCTTCCTTGCAATCCAGCCCTGCATGCTCTCCTGGCAGAGTATCTGTCCTGTCCAAAGTACTCACAAAGCAGTTTTCTTAGCCCAAAGCTGAGAGGCAACCTGTGGTATTATTGTCATTCCCAAATGCTAAGCTTTAAAGTCAGAAGATCTTCCTATTAAAGAGATTCCTGGGAGCACTTAATCATGTTCAGTTGGTTAAGTGTACATTTTGGGACATGAGATGTTTTTTAGCTAGTATTGTGCTGTGAACCTCGCTTTACCTTTAAAAACATGCTATGAAACATATTTGAATGAGAAGCTCTGTTTGGTCTGAATGGGGTCACAGAGAAGTTCCTGATCAGGGTCAACCTGAATGTCAAAGTCAGGTGGTGCTCTCTGTCTAGTTAAGGGCCTTTTTTTGATGTAATTTATGGATATTCTATTTTGGTGGTCCAATTCTGATGTTCCATTTTGTCTTTAAAGAGAGAGGGCATTTCTTTTTTTTTTTTTAAAGATTTATTTATTTATTTATACAAGCACGGGGTACAGTCAGAAGCACGGGAGGGTGAGAGAATTCACCAGAGCCAGAGCGGAGAGCAGAACAGGCAGACTGATGAAATACACTGCTGAGGGGAGCAGCGGGCGGCAGGAGAGGTCTGCGCGCCATGTGGGACCCTCACCAGGCGGCTGGGAATCGAACCGGCGCTGCAGAGGCTGCGGGCAGCTTCGCAACCCAGCGCTCAACCGCTGCGCCACCAGGGGAGGCCCGAGAGGGCATTTCTTCCACACAGTCTAGGTGGGAGAAATGCCCTCTCTCTTTAAAGACAAAATGGGGACTATAACCAAGATGAAAATGCATACATTGTGTAAAAATGAAAAATGATGTAAAAAATATGTATAATTAAAATAATAATAATAATAAAATAGAGAGTGTAGAGGGAAAGAAGCAGTTTTTCAGTTTGTGATATCCAGGACTGTTTTCTGACCCTGCAAAGCAATATTAAAAATAAATTTCCATGAAAAAAAAACTCAGTGTTTGTGTGTTTGATTTTTTTTTTTTAGGACTTTGTTTAGAGAAGTTGCCTATTTCCTCTTCTACTAGTAATCTCCATGTGGACCGGGAACAGGATGTCATCACTTGTTATGAGAAAGCAGGGGACATTGCTCTCCTATACCTCCAAGAGATAGAACGGGTAAGTGAGAACCATGAGTTCGCTCCAGTTGATAACTTCAATATTTCACATCAGTTCCTAGAGAATTGTGATCACCCTTGGTGTCTGGATGCAAAGCTCTATTTATGTTCTTTAATGGTGGTGATGGCAGCACCTTGTAAAAATGGTTTCTTGTAAAAAGTGTTTCAGAAACATTTTAACATCCTCTGAGTGGACAAGATGGTATGCATCTGTTCATACCTTTGGCACGTAAAGCTGGCTGATAACTCCTGTTCCTCTCTGAAAAATGGTTGAAGCTTCATTTGTACTTGTGTGGACAATGTGCAGACATAGCGTATGTCTGGTACTCTGTGGTTGTGGCAAAGGTCTGCTGGGGACCCTCAACCACCCCGCTTGGAGCAGAGAGAATGAGCAAGATGCCCTGGGTTTGTACCCTCAGGCAGAGGAAATTGGAGCCCAGATGAAGCCTGAGAGCTGTGGACATCTGTCTGTTTAGAAAGATTGCTGTCTTTTGAGTCTGTTTTTACTAAGTCCCTTCACTTCTCAACCTCATTTTTCCCATCTGTAAAAGGAACATAAATAGATCTGCCTACAGAGTCCTTGTGGGATTATTAAAGGTCATATAAATAAAGGCACTTAGCCTAGATTCAGGAGCACATTGATTCTTGGTAAATGCCACTTGTTTTTACTAATAACAACAGCTCCTCGTAATCTCTGCCCTAGCAGCATTTCCTGGAGTTCTAGCCAAGACTTGACTCTGATATTTCCCCCTGCAGACCCAGAGATACAGCCTGTGGGAGTGTTTGAAATGAATAGAAATCTTAGAGGAGAATTTAAAAATGATCAGAAATCTTGTTCCCTGTTCAATTTTATGGGTTCTCTGTTTCCATGAGGATTAGGATGGAAAGGGACTACCAGAATCTTGCTAGCTTTTATTATTTTATAGACTGGAAGCAATTGTTTTCACAACTGTTTTGTGTGTCATTCATGACAAGGATCAGAACTGCCTTTCAGAAGGCTCGGGGAAAGAGTGAGGGCCACAGAAAAGAGGTTGCGAGCATGTCGGAGTGGAGATGACCCGACTCACATCAGAATGGTTTCTAAATCATGGTTTTGATGTCTGGGAATTCAGGAAGACTGCCTTGCCAAAATGTTGGCAAGAAAGTTGCCATGAGAAAGGACTTTTTTTTTTTTTTTTTTGGGATCATTCAGAATGTATAGGATCTTTAGCAGAATGATCCTACAGCCTGCTTTTAACATCCCATTATTTTCACAACCTGTCTCCTTGATAGCCAGTGCTTGTCCATGGGGAACTCTGCTTGCCCCAGCTAAGCTATTCTCGTTGACCACACAGCACATGCCACTGCGGGGCCCTTATGCCCCCTTGACACACAAGAAGTCAGGGCCAAAGCTGGGGTTAGAACTCGCCTATCCCGACACCTGTTAGTGCTTGCTCACCCCTTTATTATCTCAGGCCTCAGCAAACAAATACCAAGCCATGTAGTTTCCTAAACCTAAGTGGAAAGTGCTCAGTAAGTACCTGACTGAGCAAGCCATTGCTCTTCATTGGGGAAGCAGCACAGCGGGGTTCCAGCTTGAGGTATGTAGGTGATGCTCACATTTCTGGCTCAGATTTTCCAGGGGGAGTTTTCCTTCTTGGGAAGCCACCGGAGGCCTCCTCAGATCCAGCGAGGTATTAACAATGAGAGAGACTGAACGAACCAAGCATCTCTTTGAATGGTACTAAGTAATCAGGAAATTATCTGTTGACTGAGAAAAAGTCCAGGATAAATTACTTTCTTCAGTGACCACTGAGCTGGGTGGAAGTTCACAGGTTTTTATGAGGCAAGATAACAGGTGCTGTGCAGACACACCTAGTAGGCTTTTTTTTTTTTTTTAATTTTGAATTTAAATGACTTTTAAGAAGTCTGCTAAATTGAAAAGTTGAAAGAAGTAAAAGACTGGGGCAGCCTTAGACAAATAGTGCTTTGCTTTTCTGAATAGGCAGACTTTTTAAAGTAGAAAATCCCACACACTCTGTTCCTGTATTTGATCTGCTGGGCAGAGGTGGTGGTTCAGTGTTTCTCCCCTTGTTTTCTAGCCATTCGATAGCGAAGAAACTTGTGTTTGCCAGGACTTTCTGGCACTTTATCTGTTAGTGTTGGCTCTTTCCTTCATTCATTAGCAAGAATGAAATCTGGGAGAACTTTGAGGACAGTTTGAAGTATGGTGGCCATTGTTTTTTACCGTCTGGAACTACCCGGTTGGGGTCCTGAGGTGATCCCCTGCTCTGGGTTTCTCTAATGTTGGTTGTGGTCAGTGAGGTGAGAAATGTCAGCTTCCTGACGGGCAGTGGTTCTCCTGAGTGCGGCCACTGTGGCTTCCCTGAGGCAGCAGAGAGCTGAGAGGAAGTGACGATTGCTGTTGGCATTCTGGTCTTGCTGCCTCTTAGCTGTGGGACCTCAGGCCAGTGACTCAGCCTCTCTGTGCCACCTCCTCATAAAACAGTGGTAACAAACGCTGCAAAGTTGTTCTGAGGGGATACAATGGGCGGGCGCCTACACTTCCCACAGCATGGTCAGCTCCCAGCGAACATTGGTTTTGTTGTTGTCTGCTCCTATGTCACCTGACTGAAAGTCGCCCTAACTTTAGAAGGTTTCAGATATTTAGATAGAAGTCTGGAATATTATAAACACGCCTTTATCTAAATTGTTTATGGACTGTGGGGGAGTATTCTTAGAGTAATTTTTTCATGAGAATTTGGTTTTCACTTTCTTATGCTGAAGCTCCTGGGACAGTATCTTCTCTGAAATCACATTTCACATCTGGGCTCTGGACTTCTGCTCAGGTCTGTTTGACCATGGTCCCATCATTTATTTCCTTGTGCTTCAACCTTTTGATTTCACGGTGGGGCCAACACTGGCCGACTGGACGAGAAGAAAACCCTGGGGTTTCCAGCCAGTGCGCTAGGGGCTTTGCAAGTGCTGGTCTCCCGCCTTTTCCCAACATGGAGGCGGGGCTGAAAGAGACGCGAACATGGAAGCTACCTGCACGGAAAGTCTGTTTAGTGTTAGCTTTCTTCTATTAGGGTTATAGCGACAGCTATGAATACGTCTCTCTGATAGTTTGTGCTGTAAAGGGAAATAAAAGAGATCCTAAAATAATCAAATCAAATTAGAGCAAATAGAAGCAGTGTGGCATGGTCTAGAGTAGCTAGCTCATCTTCAGGTGGCACTTCAGGTGGTGCCAACAGGAAATAAATTATCTGCCCCACAAGGGACTTTGAGAGGGGCAACGATAGGAATAAAGTTGACCTCACACTTGAATATCATAACATGAGCCCTGCTGTTGGCAAATGAAATCATCCTGTCTCTGTCCTTTGCTTCATCAGCCAGCCAGCTGGGCATGGCATTCTTGAGCAGAAGCAGTGCCAGGGTGGAACTTGACCATCTGCTGACAGTTCATTCCTTGACGTCCTATTTTAGAATTATGGGACATTCATAGACTTTTTATTGGTCGTTTCAGTGCCAAAGTTTTGAGAAGAAACAACTGGTCCCCAAATATTGCAGGACCCAGCCCAGATTTACTCTGCTCTTCAAGGAGTTGCTCACATGTCAGCACTGTCATACCTCGACTGATTGCCACCTCCCTGCAGGAGGAACTTTTGGTGACGTAGCTGAGGTGTTGGATTCAGATCTGGATTAGATTGAGTTTACCATGTGTCTGGTACTCAAACCAGATGTCCTTGGAAAAGTACTCAATGCTGCTCAAAGGCAGGCAGATTCTGGAGGTCCATGGGGCTGTGCTTTTGGCTTTAAAATGTGAGACAATGAAGAAAAGACAGATTCTTCCTTCCCTTCCCCTTCCTCTTTGAGGGAAAGTCCCTACCTTTCCCCTCAAGCCAGAGCAGCAGTTTACAGTTCATTAGCTGAGAGTCACACATTGGAATAAATATTTCCTTGAGGAAATGTCAGGATGGACAGACCTGGCAATGTACTCGAGTTAGAGTCTGCCTTCTGGCTGTCTCGGCTAGGAGGCTACAACACACCTAACACTGGGTTAGAATAGTCTAAAAACTAGAAAGGATCATAGCCTGTTTTAGGTTTTGGATCTTTTCAGTCTTTGCCCTCATAATTTTATAGTATTAAAGGGTGTTATACCTGACTTTTTCCAATCAGCATTATGTCAAAGCCTCTGAGTTTTCATGGCTATATAATATTCCATCAAGTAGAAAGCCCTAAAGATATAACTATATAATTAACAGCTGGGCTAATGGTTGTGGGACAACCCTGCAGTGCCGTCTTCCTTCAGGTGGCTTCCCACCTGCTCGACATCATTTTTGAAGGGCAAATTCCAGAAGTGGGGATCTCTTCACCATCCTTGGTACTACACTCACGTCCACTTGCTTTCTGCAGGTCATTCTAACCCCTTGCTCCTCTGGTGGAGCAGCAGGGCATGGTTGCTCTGCCATCTTGCCAGAGTTGTTTTTGTGTAAGTTGTTTTGCTGATTTGCTACATGCACATGGTACCTTGAGTTTTCATTTTCATTTCTTTGATTACTAGTGAGGTCGTGATTTTTTTCTGTTTGCTTACTAATGAGATTTTATTTTGTAAAATGACAGCATTATTAAGATTTAATTCACGTAGCATGTCATTCACCCACTTAAAGTGTACAATTCAGTGGATACTAATATACTCATGGAGTTGTGCCATCACCATCAGTCTTCAATTCCAGAATATTTTTATCACCCCCAAAAGAAACCCTATACCCACTAACAGTCACTCCCTGTGTACCTCCTCTCTTCCCATTCTCTATAGATGTGTATGTTGTGGACATTTCATATAAATAGAACCAATGTGTGGTCTTTTGTGACTGGCCTCTTTGGCCCTGTGTCCTGGTGTCTCAGTACTTTCTTTCCACTGCCCGATAATGCCCCGTGTGTGGGTACACTGTGTAGGTCCATTCATCATTTTATCACCTGCCACTTGGGTTCCTTCTACTCTTTGACTAGTACAAATAATGCTGCTATAAATATTCCTATGTAAGATTTTGTGTTGACAGATTTTTCATTTTTCTTAGATATGAACCTGAGAGTGGAATTTCTAGACCTTAGGGTAACTTTATGTTAAACTTGCTATATTTCTTTTTTTGTCTGTTTATACTCTCTGCCTAGTTTTGGGATGTGGTGTTTCTCTTAGAATTTTAATGAAGTCTTTATGTCAGATGAAGTCTAATGTGTTAACTCTTTATCATATTTATTTTGAATGTTTTCCTACTCAGTAATTTCCTGTTTTTAAGTTACTTATAAATTTAAAATCTGTATATAGTTGAAAGGATGTCTTTTTTTTTAGTTACATTTGTTTGATTATCTTAAAGCAGAAATATTAGGATCAAACCCCTTTAGGATGAAAATTTTCAACCATCCCCATGATTTTAAAAATCCTTTCATTTTTAAATCTTCTTGGGATTTATTTTGGTATGTCATATTAAATGTAACTCTATTGTTTTCCCCAAATTCAGTGTGACTTTTAGATGCTCTTGTCTTTCATTTTTTTTGTCATATATTTTAAGTCATTCAATAAAATTTTAGATACAGGAATAATTTCTGCTATCCCATTTTGTCCTGTTAACTTTTTTTTTAAGATTTATTTATGCATACAAGAATGGGGGTACAGGCCAGAGGTGCGGGCAGTGAGAGGATTCACCAGAGACAGAGTGGGGAACAGAACAGGCAGATTGACTGAAGTACACTGCTGAGGGGAGCAGTAGTTGAGACAGGAGAGGTCTGCTGCGCCATGTGGATAGCTCCCTGGCCGGGGATTGAACTCATGCTGCAGTGGCTGCAGTTAGCTTCATAGGTTGCATCCTAACCCCTTGTGCCACCTGGGAGGCCCTGTCCTGTTAACTTTATATTTACCAGCATGACACTGTTCAGTAACTGCTTCTATATGAGAGGCTTTAACATATAAAGGATTACTAACTACTTATAACTCTTATTTTCAAAATATTCATTGTTATTTTCTATTGCTATTTACAGATGAATTTTAGGATATTTTATTGAGTTCAAGAAAAATCCTACTGGGATTTGGTTGAATTTTTATTAACTCTCTATATTAAATTGGAGACTAACATTTTGTCTTCACTCATCTGTGACCATGATAGACCATTTTGTAAGACCTTTTATTTTACAAATTTCTAATTAATTTTGTATCCAGTTCTTTTCTATTTGTGTTGCTTTGAGAACAGGATCGTTATTTTTTCATTATATTCCCACATATACCAATGCTTTTGATTTTTTAATTCATTACACACATATTTATCAAGTGCCTTCTATATTCTAGGCACTCTGCGAACCCCAGGTCACTGGAATGGGTAAGACTCAGAGAATGTCCTGCAGACCCACTGTCTTGTGAGGACATAGGCTCATAACCAGTGGGGGTGACTTGGAGGGGAACACTCAGAGAACTCTGCAAGCCCACAGGGGGATCTCTCACCCATGCAGAAATTCAGGGGTGGCTCCTGGAAGAGATGACACTTGCTCTGAATCTTTTTTTAATTTTTTAATTTTTTACATCTTTTGTTCATTTTTAAACAATATTTGCTTCCCCTCACCCCCTCAGGTGTAGTCCCCATAGAATTTCCTTCCCCAATGCACCCGTGATCTGAATCTTGACAGCTGATAAGGGCAGCCGTGTAGGGTGAGGGTGATTAGCCACAGAGCTGAACTCCTCTCTAAAAGCAGAGTTGATTCTTTTCATTTTTCTAAGACTCTGAATGGAAGACAAACGATCCTATTGTTTCTCCCTGTCTAATACTTTCCATCTTATCGCTTTCTTTCATCTCCTATCTCCAGACATTCCAAGATAAAATTAAAAATAAAGCTGGTGGAAAATATTCTTATTTTGTAGCTACTTGAAGGTAACTCTTTCATATATCTCCACTTAGGCTTATAATGTTTATTTGATCACTAAGTTTTGCAGTTGATAACAAGCATGTGAGGTATTGTGATCCCACTAATTAAGATCTGTGAGATCGAAGGAGTTGTCCCAAGTCCACAGATGATGAGGGGTGTCAGAACCAGACCTTGAGCCTGGGTCTTTTGACCTGAGACCTTTGGCCCCTGCCCTCTTGCTATTATGTCTCCCTAGTAGTTAGGGATGTGATTTTGCCAAACCAGCCGGCACTAGTTAAGGATACTTGCTGGCACTTCTATCATGGAGAAGTATTTATACCCAGAACAAGCGGCAGCTTCAGCACTGCCAAACAGTGCTCCTGCCCAGGCCCATGTGATAGAGGCTTTTTGTGAGGAAGGGATTAAATCCAAGATGCTTAGCTTTCAGGAAAACCCTAAGCTAAGCTATTCACTCTGCATTCTCCCTTGAGTCTTTCTCATTCTCCCCATTTTATAACATAAAGTCTCAGTCGGGCAGCCCTGCCCTCTTGTTTTTAAACTTTGTGAGCAAGCTCAGACTGCTGGGGCAGGGAGGGAGGGCTGGGCTGCAGAGTCGGTGGGGGTGGGGACCTGGGTTGTAGCACCAGCTTTACCATTTGCCAGCCATGTGATTTGGCAACTCATTCAATGGAGCAGAGTCTTAGTTTTCCCTTAGGCAGGATGACAATATATACCTTTGCCAGCTTTTGTGGGAGAATAAATATTCCACAGTGGGCCACAAAGTGCCTAATGTGTTGTTGATTACTTTCTTAGTGGTTTCTTCCTGCATTTCTGATTGGCTTTGCAAAATTATTCATTCACTTAGTGCATATATTGAATACTCACCCTGCACCAGATACTGCATAGACACTGTATACATACATTAGTAAGTGAATAGATGTGGCCCCTGGATTTATGGAAGTTTCAGCACAATGGAGACAGTGAGTAATCGAGTGGAAAAATGCATGATAAATGAAGCAAAGGAGTAGAATTAGGGTGCTGTGAGGGATAATAGGGGTAGACCCACTTTGTAGTAGGTGGTTAGGAACTGTCCTTCTGAGAAGGTGACAATCAACTGATACTTGAGATATGAGAAAGCATATACAAGTAATGTGGTCCAGGCTGTGTTATAAAAATTTATTTAAGCTGCTCATAGACACTAGAAGAGAAGTGAAGGAGCAGGAAAAGACATGGAGACTCCAGTTAGGAGGTTATTGTAGAAATTTAATAGAAAGCAGTAGTAGCTTAGCTGTAGGGTTGGTAGTGAAAATGGATAGGTACAGACATCCTTGAGAAATAATTATGAGGGACTGGGTAATAGACTATATGTGAGAGCGTGTCATGGCTCACTTTGCAGTGTCTGATTTGGGCAACTGGGTGAATATCAGTTATTAAAGTGGGATGATAATTTCCTCAAATGAAGTCTAAACCTAGACTGGGGGTGTAATAATGCCCAGAAGTTTCCTGGGGGTGGAATTGGGTGGCTCTTATTCTGAGACATTCTGGGAGGTAGGAGAGAGATGCCCAGAAAGGAACTCCTCTTTTTTTTTTTTTTAATAATAAATTTTATTTTTATATTCCCCATACAATTGCAGCCCCCCATTCTGACCCCAATCCCTCCCCTACCGCCCCCCACCCCCCAAATAGTGTCTCTGGTTCATAGTTTTTTGTTGATTTTGATTTTCACTTTCTTATAGTTATTCATTTTCCTGGTCCCTTATTTAAGTTTTCTAGATTCCTGCTATGAGTGAGACCATCCAGTATTTTTCTTTTTCTTTCTGGCTTATTTCGCTGAGCATGATCCCTTCCAGTGCCATCCATGTTGCTGCAAATTGCATGTGTTTATCTTTTTTGAATGCTGAGTAATATTCCATAGTATATATGTACCACATCTTCTTGATCCAGTCATCTATTTTTGGGCATTTGGGCTGTTTCCAAAGCTTAGCTATTGTAAATAGTGCTGCTATAAACATAGGGGTGCAGGTGTTCTTTGGAATGGATGTTTCTGTGTCCTTTGGGTAAATACCTAGGAGTGGAATTGCTGGATCATATGGAAGCTCTATGTTTAGTGGGTCCAGAAATCTCCACACAGCTCTCCATAGTGGTTGGACCAGTTTGCACTCCCACCAACAGTGCAGAAGAGTTCCTTTTTCTCCACACCCTCGCCAACATTTGTTGTTGCTAGTTTTTTTAATATGTGCCATTCTCACTGGTGTAAGATGGTATCTCATGGTAGTTTTGATTTGCATTTCCCTGATTACAAGTGATGTTGAACATTCAGAAAGGAACTCTTGAGGATGAATTCATTTCCTGAAGTCAGGGTACATAGACCCTCCCTAAGACTAAGAGACTGGACAGAAGAACTAAGAATTTCCCTCCTTTCCCCACCAGTGATGCAACAAATACTACATCAAGTACCAAGTAATAGCAGAATACCAGTGGGCAGAGAGAGAGACCTCCTTCTCTCTTATGTAGCGTAAACATAATAGAGTATGCCAAAAACTGAGGGTGGAATAGAAACACTAAGGAAAACTCTTTGGTATACTAGATCCCACAGTGAGCACAAGGTAGCAGCCCAGTGCTGGGGGAATTTGAAATCTGTGATGTATTAGAGGTAACTGTAGAAGCAACACAACCCAGGCTCAACTCAACTACTAACTAGATGGATTTTATCAGGCTTTTGGCCTGATAAAAAGAAAAAAAGTACCTATTTTAAGGTGTAAATATTGTTTACCGTAATCTGATTTTGCACATACCATTAAAACAAATAGTATGAGCTTCACATGTATACACATACACACGGAAATAAATAAACTATTGTAAAAAGCAATACAGGGACCCCAAACCCAGAAAAAATGACTTAGGTGTTAGAACGATTGGATAGAAACTTACAAATACCCATGAGTAATATGGTAAAGGGAAAGAAACAAATATGCATGAACAGATAGGAATTTTAGTAAAGAGAGAGAAGCTATAAAAAAGTGAAATTGAAATGCTAAAAATAACTTGTATAAGAGATGAAGAACCTTTTCAATGACTTATTAGAAGACTGGACACAGCTAAGAAAAAATCTTTCTATTGAATATAGGTAAATATTGATTATCTAGACAGAAACACAAAAAGGAAAAAAAAATGTAGGGAAAAGGTAGGGCATCCAGAGCCCTGGATGTATCTCTTTTGCAACAATTATTTGGTTTCCCAAAAGGAGAAGTGAAAGAAGTTGGGAAAGAAATATTTGAAGAGGAAATAGCTGAGAATTTTTCAAAGTTACTGAAATACAGCATATCACAGATCCAAGAAAAGAATGTCAAGAAACAGAAGCAAGATTAAAAATACACAGGTAGACACAGTACCCAAACTATTGAAAACCCAAACAGGCAGTCAGAGAAAAAAAAAACTTTTAAAAACAGAAGAATCAAGATAAAAGAAACAGAAGGCTAATCAACAGTCATGCAAGCCAGAAGACATTGGAGAGACACCTGTGAAGTACTGGATGAAAAATTTTAAAGCATCTTTCAAAAAAGAAGGCAAAATAAAGACTTGTATGTTTTAGAACAAACAAAAGTTGAAATAATGCATTGCCATAAACCTGCATGAAAAGAGATTTTTTTAAGGAAGTTTTTTAGCTGAAAGAAAACACAACTTATGCACATAAAATGAAGGTCATCCTAAATGATGGAAATGAAAGTAAATATGAGTTTTTAAATTTTAATTTCTTTAAAAGACAATCAAATGCTTAAATCTAAAATAGTAACAATGTATTATGGGATTTTTAACATAAAAGTAAATGTGTGACAATAATAGCAAAATGCATAGAGGAAGAAATGGAAGCATGTTGTTACAAGGTGTTCATACTCTATATGAATTTGTGTAATATTATTTGAAAATTAACTGTGATAAGTTGAAGAGCTGTTTGGTAAACCTTAGGGCAACCATTAAAAAATAACAAAGAGGGGCCTCTCTGGTGGCGCAAGGGGTTAAGATGCTACCTATGAAGCTGTCCACAGGCTCTGCAGCACGAGTTTGATCCCTGGCCAGCCAGGGAGCAACTCACGTGGCACAGCAGACCTCTCCTATCTCACCCACTGCTACCCTTAGCAGTGTCCTTTAGTCAATTTGCCTGTTCTGTTCCCCACTCTGACCCTGGTGAGTCCTCTCACCGCCCCCACACACCTCTGGCCTGTACGTCAGCTCTTGTATGCATAAATAAATAAATCTTTAAAAAAAAAACAAACAAAGAGATAATCAAACAGTTCATAATAGAAATGAAATGAAATCCTCAATCAAAAAATAAAATAAAAAATATAATGTGGGAGAAAAAAGAAACAAAGAACATAAGGGACAATAAATATCAACTAGCAAGATGGTTCCAATTATGTTAATAATTAACATTAAACATAAATGGTCTAAACACCCCCATTAAAAGGCAGATATTTTCAGATTGGACATAAAAGCAGATCTAACTGCCTACAAGAAAACCATTTAAGTATTGCTGAGCTAACAAAAAGTAAAAATTGCAAACAACAAGCAAGGTAAAGCTTTTACTAGACATTGTAGCCAATGCAAGAAAAAGAAATAAAGGCAGCCAGATTGAAAAGGGAGAAATGGAACTGTATCTGTGTGCAGATCACTTGATCCTGTAGATAGAAAATTCTGAGGAATTCACACACCCAGAGCGCTATTATAACTAATAAGTGATTTCATCAAGACTCTAGGATACAAAATCAGTATACAAAAATCACTTGTATTTGCACGACATAGCAATGACAATCTGAAAATGAAATTAAGAAAACAATTACACTTACAATAGCAACAAAGATTAGTTTAAAAAGTACAAACCTGGGCCTCCCTTGGTGGCACAGTGATTGAGTGCTGGGCTGTGAGGTTGCCCGCAGCCTCTGCAGCACCGGTTTGTCCCCGGCCAACAGCGAGGGTCCCAAAAAAAAAAAAAAAAAAAGACAAACCTTGGGGCCTCCCTGGTGGCATAGGGGTTAAATCTCAGCACTCTCACCCTATGGCTCAACTTGGCAGCCGGAGTTTGATCCCCAGCCCAGAAGCTAACCTACACGGCATAGCAGTCCTCTTTGGTCTCACTTGCTATTCCCCTTAGCAGTGTATTTCAGTAGATCTGCCTGTTCTGCTCTCTACTCTGTCTCTGGTGAATCCTCTCACCCCCACACCTCTGACCTACACCCCAGTTCTTCTATGCAAAAAATGAATAAATAAATCTTTTTTTGTAAAGTACAAACCTTGAATGAAGCAAACCTTGGCTTAAATTTAGTGGCTAAAAGTATAAATCACTGTTGAAAGAATTGAAAAGAAACCTAAGTAAATGGGGAGACATCCCATGTTCATGGGTGCAAAGACTCAATTTGTTAAAATGGTAGTATACCCCAAGTTGATACACAAATTCAACTGAATCCCTCTCCAACTATCAGTTGCCTTTTTTGCAGAAATTGACAAGCTGATTCACAAATTAACACAGAAATGCACGGGACCAGAAGAGCCAAAACAATCTTGAAAAAGAGCATAGCTGAAGGACTCACACTTCCTGGTCTCTAAATTTACTATAAAGCTATATAATCAAGACCATGCACACAATTAGTATTCCTGAAAAAGAAAATGCAAATATATATATATATATATATATATATACTTAAAAAGATAAGAATTATAGTTATATAATCAAAGAGAAACTCTTCAATCAAGTAAAATTTCATTGGACATTTCCTATGTGCTGTACTACATGATCTGTCCATTCTTACTCTCATTAACTCTGTAGAAATATGCTAGGAGAGAAGTTCCATCATCATCTCCTTTTTACCAACGAGAACACCGAGGTATGGAGGGCTGTGACTTGCCCATAGCAGAGCTGGGCTCTGAACCTGGACGGGCAACCTGACCTGACTCCAGTGCATTACTGCAGACCCCAGCTCCCAGCTTGTAGGTGGGGAGTTTATGCCGTGTTCCAAGAACAAGCTATACAGGTTGAATGGCAAGACATTTCCTAGTAGATTTTCTAGACCTCAGGGAAAAAAGGACTGCTCTTTATAGATTTTCTGCTGGAAGAACAGTAGGCTGTCTTCTGAGTTCTCCACAGCAACTTTTATTGTCAGAAGATACTGGAGTATCTTCAGTCGGAGGGGGACAAAGTATGAAATGTCAGGCTGGGTCAGGTTTAGAGGGATGGAGGTAAGGCTAGACATTCGAGAATTCAGGGCCCCTGGTGTCCAGAGCCCTTTGTTACTATTCACCAACCAGGAATTGATACAAAAATTAAAAATTCAAGAAACAGTAAATGCATTTCAATATAGAACCAATGCAAAAACAATTATGGGCTAGAACATAATTGTTAGGAAACTTGACAATGTAAAAATAGTAATATAACAAGAGCAGAAGTCTGAGAAAACAAAGGGGAAGGTAGTATGAATATGTTCACTCATGCCTGGCTCCACAGATGTGGTGTAGAGTTGAACTAAGTAGATGAAAGAATTACATATTTTCTCTCTCTCTCCATCCCTGTCTCTCACCTTCTGTCTATCTCTGTATATGTATACATATATGTAACACATATGAACATGTAATATATGTATTTTAACTGTAGAGAGACCTTTTATGAACTACGTGTGAAAAAACATTTTTTTCTGAATCTGGGTGTGACTTTGGTTACACTTTAGTTTTTCCTGTTAAATTTAATTAAAATTAAATATAATGACTTTCATTTAAAAGTACATAATATAATACAATCAGTTTTTTTTTTAAAGATTTATTTGTTTATTTATACAAGCACTGGGTACAGTCAGAAGCGTGGGAGGGTGAGAGAATTCACCAGAGTCAGAGGGCAGAGCAGAGCAGGCAGACTGATGAAGTACACTGCTGAGGGGAGCAGGGGGCGGCAGGGGAGGTCTGCGCGCCATGTGGGACCCTCACCTGGTGGCCAGGGATCGAACCGGTGCTGCAGAGGCTGCTGGAAGCTTCGCAACCCAGCGCTCAACCGCTGTGCTACCGGGGAGGCCCTACAATCAGTTTTTGTCAAATACTTTTTACCTCTCCCCTGATACATACATGTGTGTGTGTGTGTGTGTGTGTGTGTGTGTGTGAGAGAGAGAGAGAGAGAGAGAGAGAGAGAGAGAGAGAGAGAGAGTGCGAGAGCGAGCACTATCTGGATTGTTCAATAACTGGTTACTTAGTGTGGTGGGATTTTGAGATAATCTTTAATTTTCTTTTATGTACTGCTCTGAATTGTTTTTGTTTTCGTTTAATCATGGCTTTTTTTTTTTTAATTAAAAACTGTCCTCAGAAGCAAATGAAGGTTAAATTTTAAAAGTTTCAGTGTTGGAACTCCAATTGGAGATGTCAAGGAAGCCGAATGTATGAGTCTGGAACTCAGAGGGAACGTCTGGAATAGAGATGATAAACACGGGAGTTGGCAGCATACAACTGATTTTTGAACAGGCATGGATGAGAGCACCTTAATAAAGACTTAAGAGAGAAAAGACAAATGCCCAGGACCACCCTCTGCATCTCCAGCACTTAGGGAGGCATGCAGGAAGCCCCCAGAAATGATGGTCCCCAGAGCTTGGAGGAGCACCTCTTACTGCAGGGTGACATGCCGAGTGGGGAAGGAGCCGCCAGTCCTGATAAGATGCTCGCGTATAGTTTGAAGGCAAGGTTTGCACACCTGGGTTTCATTCCACAGCTGGTTCAATGTGTGCCTTCTACTTTTCTTTTCCCCCAAACTCGCAAGTTAGAGAACCAGCAGTTGCTTCAAGTCCACATGGAGAATAGTTCCAAGGCCTCTGGAAGATTAGGGGTCTGGTTAATGGCTGGGTCTTTGAAGAGCAAATGTGGACAGTGTGTTTGGAGCGCACTTGATGGTTTTCAAATGGACCACAGGTAGCTTCTGTTTGTGGGTTTAAGGAGAGTAGCCTCTGTCCTAGTAGATATATGTGTTTGGACTTCACCATAACCCATTCAACTTGCAAGTCTTGGTCCTGATTAGTTGGCAGTCTTTCTTGCAGGACTAGAAATGTTAACCTATGTTAACCTCCTTATCTGTTGACAAGAGGTCAAGTTTGGGGAGAGGGAGCTTACGTTGTTTCTCTCAGCTCTCCCCTTGAGCATAGATGCCTGCTAGTTGGGCCATGGGCTGCTGGGAAGCCTGGCGGCCTGGCCTGCTCTGGAGAGTTCCAGGACCAGTGCCAATCACGACTCTGCTCAGCTCTTTTGCAGCTCATCAACCTCTTGTGGGACTGGAGCCACAGTCTTGCCTGTCGGCGACTTCAGCCGTTGGTGGATGATGCCTATTTCTGTGTGTTACTGGGACCGGCTTCTGTGTCACCCAGCCTGTCAACATCCTGGCATTCAGCAGAGAAGCTCCGCCCCTGATGCTCTTCTTGGCACTGTGACTTGGCAGCGCCAGCGCTCCTCAGCCCTGGTTGCAGGGAGGGCCACGCACACCCTGGGCTGCTTGGCTGCTCCCCATCTCTAGAAGTCATTTTCTCTGTGCTTCTCCCCAGTGCTGGTGGCGCACTGATGTTTGCATAAGGAAGGCAATTTTTCAAGTCATGCAGTGCATTTAGAGATAGGGTTTGAAGGAAGTAGGCTTGGATGTGGATCTGATTAGTTTTCCGATTTTCTCCCCTTCTAGGTAATACTTACTAATATTCAAAACAGAAGTCCTAAGCCTGGCCCTGCTCCCCACGATCAAGAACTAGGTTTTTTCCTAGAAACAGGACTTCAGAGAGCCCATGTCCTCTATTTCAAAAATGGGTAAGCCTTCTTCATTTTTTAAATCAAGTTCCTAAAGAAGGAAAATAGAAAACCTTATAATGCTGTCTCCAGTTTAGTGATGATCACGCGAACTACAACTGGGCTATTTTTTTTTTTAAAGAATGAACATAGACTCTTGTCTTTCCTCCACTGTCTCCCTCTCTTTCCCCTGAGCCCTGGAGCTGGGAGAAGGCAGGGCAGAGGGCTCCCTGGGGGCAGCGTTGAAAGCATGGAGCCTCAGCACCAGCTGGGGTGGATCTGGGGGAGGGGGTAGGGAGGGGCAGGCCCTCAGCTGCCCTTCCTCCCAGGGAATGGCACCGCTGGGCCTTCTCTCTTGGTGGGGAAAGTTACTGAAATGGAAACCCTGGCCCACAGGACCACACCCCCCCCCTCCCCCCGAGAATGGCTGATCAGTTCAGAGAATTGATGCCAAAACTCAGATTTTTTTTTTTTTAATGAAAGTGAGTGTGGCTGTAAGTCTACACCAGAACATTTTCTACTTGAGCTGCCTTTGAAAGAGTTTAAGAACCTGGATGTAGGGGGTAGCACTAATGCTCTTGACGTTTTTTTCCTGTTTTGTGTTGCTCTTATGAGAAATGCAATGATTCTGTTCCAAATCTCTTCAGCTGTCCCTTGTTTTGACATTGTGCTGCAGGATAGATGTGCATGGAGAGCAACAGTAGGTATCTGGGTCCTCTTGGCTCCACTAAGCTGTGCATGGGGGCCCCTAGCAGCCTGTCCCTCCCTCTAGGAATAGTCCTCTAGCGCTTTCAACAGCAGAGGGGACTCGCGTCCCAGCCTTTGGATCAGTGAGCAATGGAGTTGCTCCTTTCTCACTATTAGGACCTTCAAACCTTGGGGTGTAGCTCATAGAAGTGGAATTTCATCATCTGCCTGTGGTCCAGGCCACATAGGTCCATCCCCCTAGTTAAGAGTAAATGTTCATTTTCCAAATCCTATTGAGAAGCCCTGCTTTGCCCCAAAGTCCAGTGGTTCAGAGTCACATGGCCCAGGACACCACAAGGTTTGGAATGGCTTGGTGCTTGGACCCGAAGATGGTCTCCAGTGTGATCTCATCGCCACTGACTGAGATCGTCTGAGCAGTGGCGCATGTGCCTGGAGCTGATAATTGTGTTATATTTTCTTTGCTGTTATGAATAGTGGGAGAAGGAGGGGATGTGGAATATTTTCTGGGTGACCTGTTTCTTCTCCCTTTTCATAACAAATGGTGGTTGTCACCAGGACTCCAGCCCTTGCTCCCCTCCCTCTCACCCCTGCACATGTGTTGTGCTGACGCATGGCAGTCTCAGGCCAGGAAGGAGCTCCCTGTGGCTCAGGAGTGCCCAGCCAGTCCCCTGTGCTGAAAACATCATGTGTGAGATTGATAAGAGTGCCCTGGATACCTTACTCTCTTCTGGAAGCCTGTCTGTCCAGAAGGAAGAAACAGGGCTGTTGGCTCTGACTTTGTCCACTGAACCACTAGCTGCCTGCCGGAATCCAGCTGAAAAATAATGATGTGAAGTTGTTTGCAAGAGAGGATGGATGTCATGCCGGGAATTGCTTATGACTCATTCCCCCTTTTATTTTACTCAAGTTCAAGGAGATTCCCACTGACAGAGCCAAAGTCAGGGGAACTGCTTAACTTTGAAGCCTTTTCTCCTCTTTTCTTGTCCTGGTCTCTTCCTTGGACTTGGAAAGCAGTGCTGGCGCTGGGCCCGCCACTCTGGAGGCTCCTTGCTAGCGTGTGTTCCACACTCTGGGGTCTGCAGCAGGGAGGAGAGATTGCTTTGGGGTAGGAGGAGATGAGGTCAGTTTTGAGACCACAACCTGGATGAAAAGAGAGAAACCAGTGCAAGGTTTTGAATGTGCTAAGTGGGCTGGGGCTGCCTGAGTCCCACCAGCAGGTCCCTCAGGGCCTGAGAGCTGCACCCAGGGCCCTGACAGGGACTTCTGTCATCCCACAGCACTGGTTATTTCCTGTGGTGACTTCTTCCTTGGCTCTGCTTCTTCCTTGTCTCATTCCTTTTTTGTTTTTCTGCACTTTAAAAAATACATCTCTGAAAGGACAGAGTGGACAGAGTTTGAGGGATTTATACGAGTAGGAAAATGCACTTTAATAAGTTTGCCAGTAAGAGCTGGAAATTGATAAAGCACATTTTTTCTTTCGAAAAAGACTTAAATATGCTTAGCTTTTTTCTTTTCATCCCCAAGGAATGAGTTACAGTAATTAATTTTATTCTTTTCTATTCTCTCATCTTTTCCAAGAGTGAGGCCAGACTGGTGAATATCGGTCTCTTTCAGAAAGAACTGGACCTCAGTTGCTGGGCCCCCCGAATCCCTTAGTGCCTTGTCCTCCTGCATCCTCACAGCTGCCCCAAGGCCACCCCAGTTTTACCAGGAACCTGGCTTCCAGGTGCAGACTTCATCCTAGAGCACCTCCCCCTGTGGGGGGTTGGGTGGGGGGAAGGCAGTGCTGCCTCTCCATGTGGAGGGTTTTGATCAGACCCTCAGAGTGTGACCTTATCTGTCTCCCCACCTCTGAGAGGGAGGGTCCGCTTGACCCCCAGGAAGAGACCTTGCAGGATGGTCCCACACTTCTGCTGGTTTGTCTAGTCATTGCACTCATGTCTCCCTCCCTCCCCTGCCCATCTCCTCCCCTCAACACCCCTCTCCTGCCCTCCTTTCCACTCCTCCTGGTTCCTGCCTCCCCCCCACCTGCCTTCTCTGCACCCCCCCTTAGTTACCCTTACTCCCACTTCCCTTCTTCCCCTCCATCTCCCTCCTTTTCTCTCTGCCCTCCTTGGTGGGGAGAACACTGGGCTACCATCCAGGCCCGTAACAGCCTCTCCTCCTGGCCCAGTGCCCCCGAGCCTGGTCTGACTTGTCATGCACCCACATCTGCTTCAGTCTGTTTCTCTTACCCCCTGGGTGGCGGCAGCTCTCCTGTGCAGGGGGAAGAAATCTTGTGCAGTCGGGGGAGGGTGAAGGATGAAGGCAGGCGTCATGACCTCAGGCTGTTGCCTTGGGGATTCTTGAATTGCCTCTCCCACTGCAGGCACTGGGGTGAGGGCAGCACTGGGGTGAGGGCACTGCAGTGGTGGAGTCTGAGGACCTGGATTTAGATCCACCCTTTCTTGAGGGGATCTCAGTTTCTTTTACTGTGAAATAAGTCTAATACTACCTTAGACTTGCAGGGCAAGTCTGGCAGGGCCTGGCAGGGCCAGGGTGAGATGCAGATGGGAAATGTGTCAGGCTGGATCACCTTCCGGAAGTGGGGCCAGGTGAAGGTCAGACTCCTGTTGAAGTGGAAGTTTGCAAAGCAGGCATCACACATGTGACCACTGTTCCTCACACTACAAAGTTTTCAAGGAAGGACATTTATTTATCACCTGTGGTTGAAGTGAGCTCTGTTGAAGATGTGTTTCATCTTGGGTAATACCTAATAACTGATGTCCATGTTGGTATTTCAGAGAAAGGAGGTGGGTTGGCTGGTGTGAGGCTGTAGCACTGGGTGTACATTGGGTAGCACAGCAGGTGGCAAAGAAATAACTCCAGCCTGGCCTCCCTGCAGCCTGGCCTCCCCTCAGTCTAGCCTCCTTTCAGCCTGGCCTTGCCTCAGGCCTGGCTACCTTCAGCCAGGCCTGTCCTCAGCCTAGCCTTCCCTCGGCCTGGCCTCCCTTTGGCCTGGCCTCCACTCAGCCTGGGCTCCTCTCAGCCTGGCCTGGCCTCGGCCTGGGCTCCCCTCAGCCTTATATGGAGAGAAATGTTAGTCCCCACTTGAGTCCTTACAAACTGAATTGCCAGAGAATCTTGGGTTTGGGATGCCAGCAACTTACTGTGTGTTGTTCTGGAATATTTGACACTCTTATAAACACAGGGTAGCAAAGGACATTCTTCTATGAGGAGTATAACTTTGCTTCTTGTCAACCATGTCAGATGATCTGGGTGAGTAAAATGGATTGTAGTGTCCGGTTTCCCTGGCTCTGAATTGCTTTTCATTCAGGGAGGGTGGGAGAAACTGAAGCAAGAAGACAAATGACCCTCAACTGAGTGGAGATGTGCCTGTGGGCTGTGCTTGTTCCTGGAGTGTGTCTCAGTGGTACATCATGACATTCTGTTTGGGTCACCCTAGGAAGAAGAGAGTTGGGCATTTGGACTCCCCCAATGTACTTGCAGCCTCACCAGGAAATAAAGTGGTATGGAAGGACTTTTTGGAGTTCTGTCATTATAGACCATTAACCACCACTGTGCACTGGCTTCAGTACATTTCTAGATTTCCCCTTTGTTGCTGATTTTCATAACTATTCAGCCCAGCTCAATATAGCCTAGAATTAGAAGGCAGGAAAAGAGGTGCAGCCGGTGGTTTCAGCAGCTGCAGAGGGGTTGCTTCCTGGGCTTTTGGATTCAGAACTGACACCACAGCAGCAGAAGACAGGCAGCCTTGCTCCAAGCCTTCTCCCCAGGCTCTGGAGTATTTGGCCTTAGCCTTGCAGTCTAGCCTAGCATTGAGGCCCTCTTCCCTCTTGCATTAAAAAGTGTTTGCTTTTTAAGCCATACTCTACTTTGTAGGAGTCAAATGCAGTCTACTTGAGAGAATTCAGACACATTCCTAGTAAGCATTTGATATCTATCAACTTTTTGTGCATGAACATGGGACATTCTTCCAGATATCCAGAGATTAAAATGAAATGGGCCTCGCACTGTAGGAGAGAGCAGGAGAAAAGAAGGATAAAACATGAATTTTACAGGTTACAGTATGGCTGTATAATAGAATAAACTAAGAACCTATGACTTTAACTGAAGTTTCCAGGCCTGTTCATTCATTCATTAATGAGGATTAATTGCATAGCCAGCAGGTGTCAGACCCTATCTCATCCACTGGAGACAAAATGGTGGAGAGAGGACAGAGTCCCTGCCCCTCTAGAACTTAGCATCTCACGGTGAATTAAGACTTGAAAGAAGCAGTTTGGGGTAGTTTGGTACTTGCCAATAGGGGACATCCAGGTGGCTATAAAAACAAGCAGGAGAGTGGCCTTGAGGAGACAGGAAATGCCCCACGACATCTGGAAAGGGGAGGAACGTTTTGGAAAAGTGGGCTGAAGTAACAGATGTAGACAGACTAGGAGAAGCAGGGGGCCTGGCTAGGGCTTGGTGGTGGTGGAGAGGGGGAACTGCCTGGGGCTCAGGCACATCACCCGTGTCAGTCAGGCTTAAGGGCACTCTCGCACCGAACCTCTGGACAGAGCCTGCAAACCTGCAGCCCAGGCATGCTGAGCACATTTGCTTCAGTCACTGCCCCTCAGAGATGAGAAATCTGAGATTCAGAGACACCATTTTCAATAATCATTCAGTAAATATTCATTGAGAGCCTCATAGGTTACTTCCTAGTGCCAAACGTGTCCTAAGTGAAAGGTGGCCCCAATCACTGCCTTTAAGGAGTTTACAGTCTAGCTGGGGACCAAGGCAGTCTGATTTATTTGGTGTCACACAACCAGCTGGTGGCAGAGCTGGGACCTCTGACACCCTATCTCCCACTCTGTGTTCTCACCACTCAGGCCGTGTTGTTCACATGACCGTTCCCCCTGACACTGCGGTGCTGAGCAGGAATACATCGCACTTAGAACATAAGGACATTTAAAAGCCTGTCTGTAATTATTTATGTAATGAAGTGTCAGCCCTGTCTTCTTTGTTGAAATATAGACTATGTCTGGCTCATCCCTTAATGCCATCAAGACTTTAGTATGGAAACAAAGAATCTTTGTCAATTTTAATTATGAAACTCCAAGACCACTTTGAGTGATGAATTCAGGGGAATGATTTACGGGGAGGCAGGTAATTGCTTTGGATGGGCTCTGTAAGTGCTAGCCCTTGATGAGCCTTAGCCTCCTGGCTCCCGGGAGCTGTTCTGTCGCCAGGCGGGCACACTCAGGTTGGGCTGGCCTTGGCTTCAGCAAAAGAATGGGAGGTAGGGGGGATCATTTCAGACATCCCAAGGGTGTGTGTACAGTGGGTGGGGCCTAGTGAGCTAACTGGCTGGCGTGGTTTTGCGCAGCTGTGTGCTGCCTGTGTCGGCCCCACTTAGAACTGGAACGCCCCGAAAGATGAACTGGGGAGGAGTTTATTCCAGCGCTTCACAGTAGATTTGTTTAGGATCGAGCTTTTGTTTTAGTGGGGGCAGCAGGAGAGAGGGAGATTCTTTATTTGTGTGTTGATTCATTCACTTATTTATTTACCCATCAAATATTTATGTGCTAGGAGCCAGGTTCAAGACAGCAAATGTTCCCCGTGGATTTCTAGTCAAGCAGGAAGAGAGCTAAGCCTTAGGAAAGGGAAGAAGACAATGCCAATGAAAAAAATGAGCCTTTCCACTTGCACATTTTTCCAGAAAGAGATGATTATATAATATGGTGTCTAAAAATCAAAGTTAGTTTGGGATATTTTTTCCCAGTATCTCTGGGTAGAGCTGGAGACTGATCCCCTGGGAATCACCCATGCAAAGGGCAGATTGGCAGACCAGCCTGGAGTCACACTCAGGGTCTCACTCAGGATGGGAGGAGCGTGTCTCACGTTCAGTGTGGAAGGTGATGCCACCCACGTGTCTGGTTCCAGATGAAGTGCTGTGACATGCACTTGTTCTGCCTGCATGTGCTCAGCGCCCCCTCTGTGCCAGGCGCTCTTCAGGTGGCTGAATGAAATGGAGAGCAGCAGATGTGGGCCCAGCTCTCAGGGAGAAGGCTCTTCAGTGCAGTCGTGGGTGTGTGACTAGAGGCAGCATCAGGAGGAAATGTGCCCACTTCTGTGAGAGTGCATCTGAAAGTGAGTGGACCTAGACTGATGATTAGGGGAGATTTTCCCAAAGAAGTGACCCAGAAGGAGCCTGCAGGTGAGTCGGTGAATCCGCTCCAACTAGCAAGGTGAGATGGGAGGGCTGCTTGTTCTTGAGACCCAAAGGGATCCTCAGAGGCATCTTGTCCACCAACCACCCTTTCCCTCCATTTTCTTTTTCTCCTTAACATTTAACCGATATCAAATACACTACGATAAAATAAATACACTGGGGGTCTTCTTAGGATCAGCTGGACATTCTGACCCTGGAGAGTTTCCTTGGCACACAGGTATTTAGAAAGATGTAGAACAGAAGCATATATAGCCATCAGGGCAGAGTCAGGGTTTTCTTCTCTGTGATTGTGCTCTTGACAGTCCATACAGCCACCTAGGAGCTCTTAGCCCCCTCCCCCTCAAGTGACAGCTCAGGAGCTAAAAGAAGGAGTCTCACCCTGAGTGGGTGTGGGATCTGCCTGTGTTCAGGGTCCCCTGAGGGATATGCTCAATTATAAAGCATTGCATTCAAGGAAGCCCAGAGCTACAGTGTCCCCATCAGATATTTATAGTTTCTTCCAGACCAGATGCAAGTTATCAATCAGTGGTCATTTTTATCATAAACAATGTTGCCTAGGAACATAATTGACATTTTATCTTTATTAGATTTCCAGGGAAATGGAACTAGAAAGTTAACCTAAGGTCATATTCTCAAGCAGAAGAGGAAAGGAATTTCTTTTTTTTTTTTTTTTTTTTTTTAAAAAATAAATATTTTAATGTTAGTTTGTTAAGATTGTGAACAATATTGACTAAAATGCAATTGTTTTACCCTATTGATTTTTTTTTTTTTTTTTTTTTATAAATTTTATTGTTATATTCCCCATACAATTGCAGCCCCCATTCTGACCCCAATCCCTCCCCTCCCGCCCCCGCCCCCCTAAAAGTGTCTCTGGTTCATAGTTTTTTGTTGATTTTGATTTTCACTTTCTTATAGTTTTTCATTTTCCTGGTCCATTATTTAAGTTTTCTAGATTCCTGCTATGAGTGAGACCATCCGGTATTTTTCTTTTTCTTTTTGGCTTATTTCGCTGAGCATGATCCCTTCCAGCGTCATCCATGTTGCAGCAAATTGCATGTGTTTATCTTTTTTGAATGCTGAGTAATATTCCATGGTATATATGTACCACATCTTCTTGATCCAGTCATCTATTTTTGGGCATTTGGGTTGTTTCCAAAGCTTAGCTATTGTAAACAGTGCTGCTATAAACATAGGGGTGCAGGTGTTCTTTGGAATGGATGTTTCTGTGTCCTTTGGGTAAATACCTAGGAGTGGAATTGCTGGGTCATATGGAAGCTCTATGTTTAGTAGGTCCAGAAATCTCCACACAGCTTTCCACAGTGGTTGGACCAGTTTGCACTCCCACCAACAGTGCAGAAGAGTTCCTTTTTCTCCACACCCTCGCCAACATTTGTTGTTGCTAGTTTTTTTAATATGTGCCATTCTCACTGGTGTAAGATGGTATCTCATGGTAGTTTTGATTTGCATTTCCCTGATGACAAGTGATGTTGAACATTTTTTCATATGCCTGTTGGCCATTTGCATTTCCTCTTCAGAGAAGTTTCTTTTAAGCTCTTCTGCCCATTTTTTGACTGGATTATTTTCTTTGTTGTTGTTGAGTCTCATCAGCTCTTTGCAGATTTTTGTGATCAGTCCTTTATCATTAGTGTTGGGTGCAAAAATGTTCTCCCAGTTGGTGGGGTTTCTCTTTGTTTTTGTTATTGTCTCTTTTGCTGTGCAAAAGCTCTTTAATTTGATATAGTCCCAGCTGTTTATCTTTGCCTTCACTATCACTGCTTTGGGTGATGTGTCTGTAAAGATGTCTTTGATGTGCAAATCACGTAGTGTTTCGCCTATATTTCCTTCTATATATTTTATGGTTTCAGGTCTTATGTCTAGTTCTTTAATCCATTTTGAGTTGATTTTTGTGTATGGTGTGAGGTGGTGGTCAAGCTTCATTTTTTTGCATGTAGCGACCCAGTTTTCCCAGCACCATTTATTGAACAAACTTTCTTTGCTCCAATGCATAGTCTTTGCTCCTTTGTCAAAGATTAGTTGACCATAAATCTGTGGGTTTATTTCTGGATTTTCTATTCGATTCCATTGGTCTGTATGTCTGTTCTTGTGAGGAAAGGAATTTCTTAATGTTTTGCCAACATATTATTTTTTAAATCTGATTTATTTTCTCTCTCCCATCACCAGAATAAAGTTCCACTTGAGCTGGAATTTCAGCTGCTTTGTTTGGGGAGTGATGTGTACCTTGAACAGTGTCTGTATGTAATTGTATATGGGTATATGGATGGATGGACGGACGGACAGATGGGTGGATGTAGGGACAGATGGACGGACAGACGGAGGGACGGACGGATGGATGGATGGATGGGTGAATGAACTTCTCATTTCAACCAAGATGGCTGTGACTCATAGATGCCTACCAGTTGTGCATTTTCTTTGAAAGCAGTTAATGTTGCACATGTTTATTGAGAGCTAAATGTGCCAAGCACTCTGCTAGCTGGGGGGATAAGTATGAACAAGACAACTAGGACCAGCTGTGTGGCAACTTATCTACTCCTGTTACTGCTTCTTGTGGTAAAGCGGGAGGGGTGCTGTGACCTCTGTGTCTTCCAGTATTGGGTGTCCTTCTGTTAAGAGGTGGTAGAGGAGGCCAAGTATCAAATAATTTCCTTTCCCTCAGTGAGAAAGAAAACCTTTCCTGGGACGATCACAGGGTGCTCTCTCATTCTCCTGTCTCTGAGCGGGGAGGGATTTACAACATGGTGGTGCTAGAATGAGATTTATTATAAGAATCTGCTCAAGCAGGCCTGACAGCTCTTTCATTTCTGAGTAGCTCCCCACCTGGTGGATTTGGAGGCTTGGAGGCCTCCTTACTTAGGCCTGGTATGTACACATCTGGATTGGGTTCCAGAGTCCCCAGAGTGGAAAGGGGAATCACTTCTTCCAAGACATGGCTGTGGAGAACTTTGGCTCCCAGAGCCTCCCAGACCCACATGGTTTAGAGAATGCTGTTCTTTGGAGTGGAGTCCTCATGGTGAAGTTGGGCATGGAGCATGTGAGAGTGTGCAAGTGTGGCCTTGGAGACAGCCCCTCCAGGGCGGACTACTGAAATGGCATGTGTGTGGTCCTGTCTGGTCCAGGCAGACGGAAGCCACATTTTACCCTCCCCGTGCCTCTCAGACTGTGGGGACTTTCTTGGTACCTGAGTGATGTGTATGTCCAGAGTCCTGATGTACCTGCCCAGAAAGCGGGGTAGGTGGAGGGAGAGTGGGGGAGTACCCCCGATCTGGCTCTTGGCCAGAGCTCACCTAATTAACCCCCCATTTTCCCATCCATGGTTTAGGTGTCAAATGTGTTAATGTTTTAGGCAAGGGCAGGGTGGGGATCAAGCCCTAGCTTCTTTCAAAAGGATATTTCCTGCTCTTTTGTTGTTGCTGTTGGTTTAAATCTTCATTTTTTTCCCCCCTCCATTCTTTCTTGGCAGAGGTATTTCTCATCAGCTCTTAGAGAAGGTTGCTGAGAAAGATTGAGCTAAAGCCCAGAAAATGGATGTGGTATCTTCAGAGAATTTATGAGTTTTCTTAGGAAATACTAGAACCTTCTACTGAAAATAAGAGGCACCATAGCTTTTCTTATAAATGCTAGCCTTTGTAGTTGTCTGAAAATATTTGGCATATGTCTACACACCATTGAGAAAATGCACAATATAATTATATATCCTCATAGCAGAATCCTACATTAAATAAGATTTTTAAAAATTAATGGATTTTTTTCAATTGCTATTTGGTTTTGACATTTCCCTCTTTTTGGTGTGAATTCTTACTTTTTATTCACCAGTGACTTGGTAGTGATTCTCTAGCCTGGCACAGACACGCTGTCCCTTTCTCCCTTGCTCTTCCTTCTGTTTCCTTTCTCTGCTGGCAGGTGTTTTTGGTTGATGGGTGTGGTAGCTGCTTCTCCTTTGAATCTCCCTGCAAATTACCATCAGAAGCAGCAATCTCTGCATGTTGGAGACAAGCAGTTAAAATATCAGGAAGAATCTGGGCTATGTTCCTTCTAAAGAATATCCAGGAAAACTGTTAACCAGACTTAGTACAACCTCTGATTTATAGACTTTTTAAAGAGATGCAATTACATTGCTTTTAAATACATTTTGAACTAGTTAAAAAAAAAACACAATTATTGCCTACTCAATTCTGTGGATGTTTGTTGAGAGCCACCGGGATAAGCTCTGAGGATACGAGATGAATAAAAAATGTTCTCTGAGCTCATGGGGAAGAGAAGGATGTCAACGAATAATTATAACACCTGGTGAAAAACACTATAATGAAGGGATGAGGGGAGGAGGTGGCTACAGGAGGGGAGGGCAAAGGAAGAAAACACCCCTACCTGGAAGAATTCATCAAGTTTCTTAGAAGAGTCGCATTTGAACTTGGTATTTGAAGGAGGGGTAAGCTTGCCCATCTGACAGTTGTAAGATCTCCCCATGTAGGGAAGATGAGGATCAGGGTGGAAATCATGATTGAATTCTCAGTCTACTAAGCTAGACACACTTCTGTGCTCTTGAGAGATGGGACTGGCAGTGATCAGAGGGCACTGACTCTGGGCCAACCCCTAGGCATGAAGCCTCCCTCATAAATTACTTAGCACCGAGACCTTGGCCAACTGCTTAGCTCCTCTCTATTCCAGCTTCCTCTTTTGTTGACTGGGGATGATAATAGGGTTGTTAGGCAGACTGAGTGAGTTAGCAACTATAACATGCCTGGATAGTTCCTGGTACATAGCAAACACTAGGCAAGGGTTTGATAAACAAATAAAAATCTACAGAAGAAAGGTTTGACAATGCCCTAGAGGAAAAGGGAAGAACTGGCAGCAGAGAAATCTGGAAGTTGGTGGCAGCATAGTTCTTGGATCTTCTCATATTTCCACAGAGGAAAGACTATAACCAGACAGCAAAACCCAAATTCCATACACAGTGTTCATGGCAGGACTCAAAGGCAAAGGACCCTGGTGAATCCAAAGTACAGACTGATGGGGACAGACTGCCAACAGCTACAGACTAGCATGTTACCTGCATTTGTGTGGGAGAAGCAGAAGGAAGCAATGGAGGGTGTGATGGACCTGAGACCAGGAGACCCTAAAGTAGCCAGCAAATATTTACTGGAAAGCTTGTCTGGCCAATATGAAGTTAGCTACTGGAAACAAGAGGGTTTTGCCCAGTATGGTCTAAGGCATTGGAGTAGTCTGGTCCTTGTCAAGATTTGAAACTGACCCTCGAGGGCAATGAACTAGGACTGGGACTCACAAAGAGGAGAAGCTGCTGACAGTGGAATGAAAATTAACCAAGCAGTGACATGAGAGAGAAAAGAGCCAAGTGGTAGAGGGAGCTGATATCTATATCTTTGTACCTACAAATAATTTTGGCAGCTTTATTCAGGTGTAAATATGCAGTCATTGTTTTTAATAAATTTAGATAGTTGTGCAGTCATTGCCACAATTCCACTTTAGAACATTTCCATTACCCTAAAATGGTCTTCTTGTCTATTTCCAGTCAATCTCCACTCCCACCCCCAGCCCTGGATAACCTCCTGTCTGCTGTCTCTATAAATTTGCCTTTTCTAGAAATTTCACGTATATGGAATCATAGACAGATAGTCCTTACATTTATGCTTCCTTCACTGAGCTTAATGTTTTTCGGGTTCACCCATGTTGGCCTGAAATGATAGGTCATTCCTTTTATTGCTAAGGGGTGGTTCCATCATCTGGTGGGCTACTTTTTTTGATCTACTCACCCACAAGTGTATATTTGAATTGTCTTCACTATCTGGTTGTTATTAATAGTTGTGATGTGAATGTCACCTATGTAATTTTATGTAGACATGTTTTCATTTCCCTTGGATAGACTCGTGAAATTAGTAGGCTCTATGAGAAGTTTATGTTTAACTTTTTAATAAACCGTCAAGCTGCTTGCAGAGTGGCCAGGACATTCACATTCCTGCTGGCTGTATATGAGAGTTCCATTTCTTGCCATTCTCTTCAACACTTGGCCTCGTCAGTTTTTTTTTTTTTTTTTAAATTAGAGCCTATCTAATGGGTTCTTGGTGTTATTGTCATCTAATTTGCATTTGCCTAATGATTAATCATGTTCAGTGCCCTATTTATGCTGTTCAGATGCCTTCTGTGGTGAAACTGCTAAATCTTTTACTCTGTTTTCAGTAGGGTTGCCTTATTATCAAGTTGAAAGCGTAGTTTAAATATCTTGGATACAAATTCTTAATCAAATATATATTTTGCAAATATTTCTGCCAATCTGTGACTTGTATTCATTTTTTTATGATACCATTTGAAGGGGAGATTTAAAGAGGAATTTTAATGAAGTCTAATTTACCAATTTTTCTTTCTATGGATTAGCATTTTGGTGTCATAGCTAGGAAATTTTTGCCTGCTTTAAGACCATAAAGGTTTGCTCCTGTGTTGTATTCCAGAGGGTTTATAGTTTTAGCTCTTAGATGTAGATCTCTAATCTAGTTTAATATTTGTGTATGGTATGAGATAAGGATCTAAGTAAGTTTTTTTTTTGCATCTAGCTATCCAGTTGTCTAAGCACTTTTAGTTGAAAAGTCTGCTCTCTTCCCTTTAATTGCCTTGACTTAGTACAAAATTGACTAATGGAACAGAACTACAAGAGTTTCTTTCTGGAGTCACTATTTTATTTCATTGACTTAAGCCAATACCATGCTGTCTTGATAACGTCGATTTACAGCAGGTTTTAAATTAGATAGTGTAAGTTCTCTAATTTTGGTTTTTTTTTTTTTTTTCCAGAATTATTTTGCCTATTCTTAGTTCTTGACATCTCCATATACATTTTAGAATCAGCTTGTTAATTTCTACCCCAGAAAAACCCAAATCTGCCAGCATTTTGTAAGGATGACAGTGAATCTCTGGATCAATTTAAGGAGAATTGCCATGATAACAATCATGGATCTTTCACTCTAGTGTCTCTCCACTAACTTACTACTTCTCTAGTTTTCTCAGACGTGTTTTGTAATTTTTGTTATGCAGGTTTCAGGCCTTTCTGAAGTTTGTTCCTAAGTATTTTATTTAGTTTTATGCTATTGTGAATGAAATTTTTAATTTCATTTTCAGATTATTCTTTGCTGCCTCGTAGAAATATTGGTTTTTGTGTGAAGATGTGGTATCCTGCATCCTTGCTAAGTTTGTTAATTAATTCTTGCAATTTTTAATAGATTACTTGGTATTATTAATAGATTACTTGGTATTATATCTATGAATTAAAAAGCTTCTTCCTTTCCAAACTAAATGTCTTTTTTTTGTTCTCTGACTGCACTATCAAGAACCTTCAATACAACGTTTTAATTCTTCCTTTCTGCCTACTACCTTCTTTTGTGTTAAACAGATTTAATTCCTCTGTTGATTTTTTTTGAAAAATTTTATGATGTTTTTCTAGTTATAGATCTTGAATTATCACAGTAATTCAGATTAATGCTGACTTGATTTCAGTAAAATAACTGCTCTCATATAATTTCATTTCCTTTTTTTGTGTGCCATTCACATTTCCATATATTATAAACATGACCACGCATTATAATATTCCTTTATACAATCTTACTTTTATAGTAATTGAAAGAATTAAGATTTAAATATTTCAAATATATTTATGCAACAACTTATATTTGCCCACATATTTGGATTTCTAGTATTTTTTTTTTAAAGATTTATTTATTTATTTATATAAGCACTGGGTACAGTCAGAAGCACGGGAGGGTGAGAGAATTCACCAGAGCCAGAGCGGGGAGCAGAACAGGCAGACGGAGCAAAGACACTGCTGAGGGGAGCAGTGGGCGCGGCAGGAGAGGTCTGTCGCGCCATGTGGGACCCTCGCCAGCGGCCTGGGGTCGAACCGGTGCTGCAGAGGCTGCAGGCAGCTTTGTAGCCCAGCGCTCAACCACTGCACCACCGGGGGAGGCCCTCTAGTATTCTTACAAACTTGTTTCTGTTGATTTGAAATGCCCGATGTAAATTTTAAAGGAAGCCCTTTAAAATTTTGCATAATGCACATCTACTACCTATGAATTCTTTCCTTTTTTTTTATTTTGGGGGTGTTTTCTTATTTTGCCTTGATTTTGAAGGACTGTTTTATTCTATGTAGAATTTTTGGTGATAGTTTTTTTTTTTTCCCTTTCAGCACTTTGAGGGTTTCGTCCACTATGTTTGATAAGAAGACACTGTTAATCTTAAAGTCGTTTCCCTGTGGGTGAGGAGTTGTTTCTCAGTTGTCAATATTTCTTTTCTTTGTCTTTCAACACCTTTATGTTGAAAGACAAAAAGATGAGCCTGAAACCATTGAGGAGTAGGGGAAGGTTATCCTGAACAAACTCCCTCTAACAAAACATCTTTCTATACCCGCTAGCAAGGAAACTATAGAAACGATGCAAGATTTCTAGTGCCATATTAAAAGAAGTTAGACCAGATTTGGGACAATTTGAATTTCAAGGATAAAAATTGCAAAAGACTCATCAAACACATTTAAATTCATGAGTTCTAATTCAGTATCTAAAAAGGTAAATAAAAAGAACCAGTTACCTTACCTTTACTATATGAACCAGGAAATCCCAATATTAGAGGAAAGGAAACACCTCCCTGTACATTTACTCTTGCTAATAAATGAAAATGCAGTGAGAGAATTGGAATATCCCCATCTCTCAGGTCCCCGTGAATTCGTGTAACCATTGAGCATCAAGGGCCACTAACAAAAATAAAAGCCACAACTAGACAGGATAGTAGTGCACCCCACGGCCAGAGCTGCCCAGCAGCCAAACCCGGGCTGGTCGGGGGGCAGAGGGACATACGGACCATGACTAAGCAGCTTTCCAGTCAGAAGGAAGCCCCATGAGTAAAGCAATCCCCATCCTTTACCAGATAAGTTGTAAGGAAAAGAAAGGTAGAGAGGGAGCCTGTAGGTTGAGACTTTAATTATACATCAAGAAAGAAAGAAAAAAAAGTGGGTAAGGCTCAACCACAGTATGTGTACATTTTATAGAACAAAAAAGTTTAAAAAAGAATGTGGTGGAGCAGTGAAGGACTGGACAGAACAGCGCCCAGCAGGGGGCAGAGGAGAGCTCCCTATACCGTGAATCAAGAGCCAGATTCGAGTCCTGACTCAGGCCCCACCGGCAGAGCTGTTGCACAAGACTCCTTCTCACCCCCTGGGACTCCGCTTCCTGCTCTGCCATTTAAGGATGATGAGGTCCTGCCAGCCTCTCTGGGTTGGTGGGAGAACCTCTGGAACAATGGGTTGGTGAATGGCCTGAAACCATTAGTGTCACCTCAGGAGAAGGTGCTGGCTGTCACTGGATGAGCAGATACTCAGGAATTCCTCCCAGCAGCCCTGGGAGCAGCAGGTGTGCAGCTAGGGTGCAGCTGGGGCTTATACTGGTCGAACTCTGAAGGATGCAGTTTCTGTCCTAAAGAAACAAAGTCTTCTGGGACCTTTCTTGATGAGCTAGTGGAGTAATTTTTAATTATTGTGTCAGTGGTTTATTAGTAACTGCCAACTGTTACGGATGGCTTAGAGGGGCTTGAACCTAGTATATTCCCCTGAGCAAATAAATATTCTCCCCACAGACCACACTGGCCCGGCTAATGAGCTTCCTAGAAAAGCCTTCTCCTGTAATGGTGTAAGGCACACTGAGCTCACCACCCAAGGAGTGAGTGTGAATTCCGGCAGGGACTGGCCACGTGAATGAAGTGCCCTATGAGGCTGCCCAGCGGCCTGCGGCAGGCCCATGCCTGTGCTGTCATCATTTTACCAGCATTCCCCTCTTTCTGACACCATCTCCCTTTGGTGTTCTGTTGAAGCTGAGAGCTTCTCTTCCTCCCATTGGCAGTGGCTAAGCATCCCATTTCCTTCTTCAGAGCCAGTAATGTCCGGGTGTGGATACCTGGCCTGGCCCAGTCGCTGCAGCCACTGGGGCCTGCTGCTCTTTGCCTCTGTGATGCCTGCGTATTGTGTTAGTCAGCATCCAGGTTATTTGCAGCTTTTGCATGATTGGGATCATCTTCAACTTTTCTAGACCCTGGAATCCCATGGGGCCTGGGTTCACATACCAGCTGTTGTGTCTGTGGGCTGTATGACAATCTCAGGTATGTTACATAGTTTCTCTGACTCTATTCCCTCGTGGATAAAACTACAGAAGGTGCTCGATAAATACTTGTTAGTTGAGAAAAAGTTTTGACATAGAATATAATAAAAACCACTCATGGTTTTGCGTTATTTCCTGATAGAATAAAGACACACAAACATACCAGTCACTGCTTTTGACTTTTACCCAATTAAATGTTTATATGTGGAATGGAGGGCCAGATGGTGGGTGGTGGGAGGTAGTGGATGGATGGGGAACGGGAGGACGAACGTGTTTTTGAGCACTGAGTCAGGAGCCTTACAGGTGTCGTGTTATTCAGTCATTGGAAGTAGGTATTAGTCCTATTTTATAGATGAGGAATCAGGCACAGAAGGCCAAGCCCTTTGCCCAAGTTCTTTCTTCCCTGCCTGACGCTCACCCACCCCCTGCCATGTTCCAGAGGCCTTGTATCCACTCTCCTCCCCCTTCTGCTTGTGAGTGCGCTCAAACTTTACTCTTTTCTTCTTTTTTCTTTTTTAAAGATTTATTTATTTATGCATACAAGAACTGGGGTACAGGCCAGAGGTACAGGGGGTGAAAGGATTCATCAGAGACAAAGTAGGGAACAGAACAGGCAGACTGACTAAAATACACTGCTGAGGGGAGCAGTAGGGGCAACAGGGGCAGCAGGCGAGGTCTGCTGCACCATGTGGGTATCTCCCTGGCTAGCCGGAGATCTAACTTGTGCTGCAGAGGCCGCACATAGCTTCACAGTGTGGTGCTAGCCCCTTGAGCCACAAGGGAGGCCCTCTTTTTTTCTTTTCTATCCCCAAGTAATTGGCCTTACCAAGCTGGGCAAGTGACCTGGTATGACTCATGAGAATGTGTGAAAACCCCAAACAGCACCTTACACCAAGCAGTACATATTTGTTTCCCCAAGAAAAATGTGGGAGGCTTTAATTTACTGATTTAGCCACAAAGCTTCTCCTTTCTATTGAGTATATCTGGCCTGATTTTGAATTGGATAGCAGGCCTGGGGCCTCTCAGTCCACCCCCACCCCCTCATTCTCTCAGTCTGCTCCTCCCCAACTCCTGCCACCCCTCCTGCTGCCCCTAGCTCCCAGTAACCCCTCTACATTTAAAGGTCTTTTTGTATCTTTCAACTGATTCTTTTGAATTTTTTTCTCACTTGTCATAGCTTTTGATGTTTTATGCCCAGAGGTGGTTTTGGAAATGCAGTTCTGCTGGTTCCTGCAACTGGAAGTGAACAATGCCCTTTTCAACCCAAGTACTTGTGTGCACATTTAGGGCTGTCTCCCTCCATGGCCTTTATGCCTTTCTCCCCCTCCACAGCCTAGCTGACCAGTGAACAGGATGGTCAGAAGACCCCTTTCCTGTGTGACTCTATGGCTCAGAGCTGGTTCATGCTGAAGACATGTGCTCAGCAGAACACTTCTGCCCCTGGTTTGTCCCCTACATTACTGTCAACTTTTATCATGACTATCCCATTGGCCTGATGTGCGTTCTCTGTAAACTGTGTCCCTTTTTTATGAAGCAGATCCTCTGCCCCAGTACCACCTGCTCTTCTCATGCTAAATGTGGGTGGATCTGGAGCCAGTGGTTTCCTTGTGAAGTAAACTGAGTTGGTGCTGAACTAGTCTCTTGTCACCTTTGTTTTACACCTTCATAAAACATTAGTGGCTTAATTACCCAAACCACCAGTTTGAGCCACTAACCCACCTTTCATGGTCCAGCCCCCTGCCTTCCCACTGCTCTTTGGCCTGGCCTTTTCTGATTGATCCAGAACCATCTCCAAGTGTTAGTGTATCAACTGAGAGAGCACAGGATTGTCTTGTGAACACCCTCAGTTTCTCTCCTGCAGCTTCCGTGGGGACTCCTGCCTTTGCCCCAGCGCCCTGAGGAGATGCTCGTTGTTTCCTGGGGCTATGACCTTAGCGTCCCAGAGAGGGTGCTATGCTGTCTCTCTTACATCGATTGTTGTGAGCCTTTCGATAAATATTAAAATGAATAATTGAATCAGATCAGTAATCTCCCCCCCTTTTCTTTCAAAAATTAAATGACTCCAAAGAAGTAAAACAGACTTTCAAAAGTGCTATAAGTTGACTGGAGGGTAAATTCCAGAATTCCAAAACTGTTTTGAGCAATGGTAGTTTTGAAGATAATATTTTTTTTTTTAAAGATTTATTGATTTATTGATTGATTGATTCATACATACATACAAGCACTGGGTACAGTCAGAAGCGCAGGAGGGTGAGAGAATTCACCAGAGCCAGAGCGGGGAGCAGAGCAGGCAGAAGGACCGAAGTACACTGCTGAGGGGAGCAGCGGGCGGCAGGAGAGGTCTGCGCGCCATGTGGGACCCTCCTCCGGTGGCCGGGGAGCAGCCGGGGAACGAACCGGCGCTGTAGAGGCTGCGGGCAGCTTCGCAACCCAGCGCTCAACCGCTGCGCCACCGGGGAGGCCCAGTTTTGAAGATAATATTAGTCAGAATGGCAAACACTTAAAAAACACCAACTATGTGTATTAGCTCATTCAGTTCTTACAACCAATTTCTGAAGTGGTAACAGTAGAGTTACCACTGTTTTACAGGTGAGGCAGCTGAGGCACAGGCACTAGCCCAAGGCCAACCACTGTGAGTATGGAACTTGGATGGAGCCCTCCTGTCTGGCTCCTGAGTCTGTGTTCTATGTTTTCTCTCCCAGGATGTAAACAGATGGACTTTCAGGTGGGTGCACTGAAGAACAGCCCTCATAGGTTGACAAGGTTTGGTTTGTTGGTGAAAAGTGTCATTGGGTACTGTTTGGCCTCTACGGTTAAATTGAGCCTGTTGCATCCCTGTGGCCCCCTCTTGGTACGTGGTAGACACACCACATCTAGTTTTTGAATGAAGTTGGTATCCTTTGACTCTCTCCCAAAGTTAGAAAGGAAGGACATGTGGCTGGCCAGACTCTCCACGTTTCTTGTTTCTTAGAGGCCGGGCTCTGATGTGTGGGAAGGAGTGGTGGCGGCAAGTTATCTGAGCTCCCCTCGCCGTGTACCTGCATTCACCTGCAGGCCATAGGCCGGCTATGCTGAGGGCCGCTCTCCTGACACCCAGAAGGCTTCGCCGGCTTGAGCCCCTGCCCTGCTGCTGTGCCCAGGGCCCACCACTTGCTGCTAACTGTGGGGCCGGCTGACCACAGCACCTCAGTCACTCTGCTCTTGTCGTGAGGAAGCCCTAGTTGCTGTGGTAGTTCCAAAAAATGTTGTTAAGCCTAGTACAACTCTCCTTAGGTTGAAATGAGACTTCCGGAAGCTTCGGCTGCTTGTTTACCTCCCAGCGTGGATGCCTGTCACGTCCTCTGTCACTGGATCCAAGCCGCAGCTGGCTCCTCTGTTATCAGAGAGTCCTTTGCTAATGAGGCCAAGGTTGTGGGTTTGATCCCCTGGCCCCTGAGTCCAGTGAGCCATCTGTCTTTGCAAAGCCACGTCACCTGATAGCAGGCCTGAGTGGGTGAGGGACACGCTAGAGCCCATTCTGGGAAAATCAGCTCCTCATGGCAGCGGCATGTCCTGGACTGTGAAGGGTCTCTCTCTTCTCCCACTTTCCAAATTTGAATTTCTGGTTCTGATGTCAGACTTTTTCAAGATAGATGATAGAATAGGTTCCGTAAGGAAGAAGAAGCGGTTCCCAAGCCTGAGAACCAGGAGAAATTGACCTGGCGCTGGTTGGACTATTCTGGTTTTCTAGGGTTCTAGGTTGTCGTGTCCTGCGTGCTGCAGGGCGTGTCTCCTGGTGAGAAAGCTCTCCCTTTAGCTGCCCCACCTAAAGCAACTGAGACAAGGTTTCCAGCAAGGAGATGAGAGAAATCTCAGAATATCGGATGGTGCTCACGGTTTTCCTTCTTTGGAGGCGAGTACACGATTTCCTGCGGCTGTGAGGCAGTTGGGACAAAGAGAGGCAGGTACCCGGGCCTTTGTTCTTGAGATAATCACAATTGGTTGGCAAATACACAAAAAAACCCACAAAATCAGTGTGTTGCTCATATGTGCATGCTGGGAGCACCTGGGAAATAGTGCCTGGGTCTCTCTTCCTGGGAACCTCAGATAGGGCTCCCAAAGGTGGCCTTTGGCCTGGGACCTGCGGAATGACCAAAGATCCTCAGGATGCTTTAGACAGTGAGAGGAGCTTGTATAAAGGCACCTGGGGAGGGAAGTTTTCCTGAAATGTTGGGAAGTTTTAACCTCAAAATCCTCATTATCCACACATCTCTCTTGAAGCTATGTCCTGGTGACCTGGCTGCCCAGGTGTGTCTGTACCCTCTGGCACCCGTGTGTACAGGGCCACACGAGGCATTTTCTGTGTAATATGCTGCCCGCTAATCTGCATGTGGTGAGAAAGATGGGGACAGGAAGCAGAAGATATAGCTTCTTGGGATCTTGATCCATTTGGATCATAGTGGCTCTGAATTTCATTCATTGGCTCCCTGTATGCCAGGCTTCTTTTGACGGTCTTGGGATGTATCAGTGAGCGAAATAAAGATGCATTTCTCAGGGAGGGAGGTGAAGCCTTCTCAGCTCCTTGGGGCAGGTGGTGACCTCAGGGATAAGTCTGGAACCTGATACCTCAACAAGTCATGATTTCAAAAGTCATTGAAATTACTGACTGCTTAGGCATTTAAGAAATACCAGTTGGTAAGAAAGAACATGGGAAAAGCCAACTTCTTAGCTTTAAAAGACCTATTGTGTTGACTTATTCTGAAATTGAGCTTTAGTTCTAAAGTTCTCAACCACAGAGGAAATAAAACCATAGTCAGGGAATTTGATGTCCAGTATAAAAAGGATTTTATTCATATCACAACTTTGAGTTTGAATGACAGGAACAGTCGATACTGAATTAAGTGTATTGGAGGCCAAACTCCAAGGTCAGAAGACAATTTGGAAGAACAAGTTAAGGGGGAGAATTGTATTTTCCCACTCTACTCCCTATAAATGAAAAGAGAAATAACCAAAAAACATCATGTGATCATGCGTTTGAGTTTGAAGTAGCCACCCTTCTCAATGTGATGTGGTTCTCAAGTCTCCGAGTATTTCCCAGCCTGGGTTTTCCATTTTGGTCTTGATTTTGGGGTGCTTCCTTCCTTCCCCCTTGGGGCTTGACAGCCCCAAGCCACAGGGGACAGTAGTAAAGAGCTGAGGATGTTCAGAGACCTAGACGCCCTCCCCGTGTCCTCAGGAGGTCATGCTTTCCCACTGGCACAAGAGCCAGCAGACACGACCTGGAAGGAAGAGGGTTGGAAGCAGGAGGAAGAAATCAGGTAGAAGAGGAAGGGGGAGAAACAATGCTAGAGCGTGTCCCCGTGGAAAGTGGGTAGACTTTCCTGCCAAGGACAGAGCACGAGACTGCCTGGGCTTGAACACGAGGAAGGCTGTGGGGCCCTGGCCTGAGCAGCCCCTCCTGGCTTAGAGATGGCAGTGCTGTGAGCACTTGCCAGGCTGCCAGTCCAGCTGCAGGGGGCTCCAGGTCCTTTGTCCTTGGTCATAGCTGAGCTGGCAGGCACCCCTTCACATGGAGGGAGAGGCACCCAGCTTCACTTGCTGGGGCAAGGCACGGGAGATGAACCCCAAGTTCTGACAGCTTTCCCACTGCTCAGAGACTGGCAAGGACATTCATTTTTGAGATGACTGTACCATAATGAATTCTGACATCAGTGCATTCACGGTCAAGGATGTTGAAATGAAATAAATGACCTCATGTCAAGGATCTGTGAAAATACTCAAAACCAGAGAAATTTCTTGCCTCTCTTCACTTTGGAATAGAGTTTTAAAGTAACATTTCATTCTAGATATTTAGTAGATTGCATCAGTTTAAGAAATAACTAATAGTTTAGAGACCTAAAAGCAATCGAATGGTGTTTATGTCCCTCAAATTGGGGTACATCATAGCACTTAGAATGTAACTCTTACAAGTTAATTTCCTTTTTGTCTTTCTATCATGGTTGTCCGTTTAGTATTTAAAAATTTTTTTCTGTTGTCGTGACAACAGTGGACATGATTGGTTGAATATGTGTCAAAAATATATGAATGGTAGAGTAGGTGCTGAGAATTTTATGTTTTGCATTTGAGATACTTTGTTCCTCTTCTGACACTGAAGATGTGCCATCTTTGCCTCCATTCTCCTCTTCTTCTTGCTGTCAGGTTGATCTGCTTGGATTGCGGCTCATGCTTGTTGTTGATGGAGCCCCAGGCCCTCTGAGACCTTCTGTGGTTGCTGTGGATCCTTTGTTTATAAGCAGGGTTCTTCCCAGATTTGAGGAAGAATTTGATTCTTAATCCTGTGCTCTCCCCAGAAATAAACGGGACACAATTTGAGAACAACTTATATTTGCTTCAAAGGCTGCGTTGGTCCCGTAGGAATACGCCCGGCTGCAGCTGGTTTGCCTTGGCGCGTGTCGGGAATTCTCCTGTCGTCCACCAGAGGGCCCCGGTCCTGCACGGGAGAAACCACCTGGGCTGCAGGGGAGCCGGGTTTCTCCTGCAAGGCGGCGGCGGAGGCCTGGCCCTCAGACTCCGACCCTCTCAGCTGGCACTCTAGATTTTTTTTCCAATTTTGAACCTGTTCTCATTAACTGTGATCATTGGAGTGCATAAAATTGGTCTTTTTATACACACACGCAGATATCAAGTACTTTGCATATATATTAATGATATAAACCATAGACCTGAGAGTTCCGCTTCAGTTTTAGAACTCACCTTCCTTTTGCCCAGGAGTGTAACAAATTGTTCCAGAAAGCTCCTAGCTCACTCCCATAAGGGCTGTGACCTGAGCAAGCCATTTCATTGCTGTGTCACAGCAGATCATTCAACAGCTGGCGAACTCGGTGCTCCTGTGACTGGAGGGCACAGGAGACACCCTGCATGGTCAATTTCCATCTCGCAGCCTCCCCCAGTCATAACACTGGCACCTGATCCCGTCTGTGCCAGGCCTGACTCAAACGCCCCCACCCCGCACCCCTCCATCAGACGGCCCTTTAAACCTGGGATGCCAGTCACGTTGCCTCAGTCCCACCCTCATTTCATACAGTTCAGATGCTCTTCCTTTGGCACAGAGTAGGGGTTTCATCTGTGACTCTGGAAGAAATTAGACCATCTTATCCATGCCCATCTCTTTTTCATCTGTAGTGATTTCCTTTTCCTCATGATACTTCAGTCCCAGGCACATGGGTTTTGAGCCTGTGGGCACAGCGCCCACATTAGCGATGGCGGGGAGAGCAGAGTCAATGGCGTGTCCCAGGGCCCAGCAGCTAGTTCTTATTCATGTCTCTGTTAGATTTCCTTGGGCGCTGCTTGGAGTCCCGAACACAAGCTTTTCTTTTAATGCCTCCATAAAGCCACGGATCTGTTCTCATCTGGTGTGTGTGGGTGAGGAAGACGGGAGTATTTATGCACCAATGCCGATAAGCCATTATCTTAAAGCTCTGGGGCTGTTCTTGTGAATGGGAGTTCTGGGATGTCAGTAGATATAAGATACGAATTAATGGTCCTTGTGAGTGCTTGTAACATACAGAAACCACAATCACTTTGATTAATACCGTTGCTTGATTTAAAATGTCATCCGAGAAGAGAGCCAAATACCTAGAGCTTCTGCCACCGCCTGCAGAGGCTGGCTGACAGGACTGCACCGGCTGACCCGCGCGGTTGCTCTTCGGAAAGATGAGATGTGTTCTAATGAGCAGGTTATAAATATCACTGAGTTATGTCATAGGCAGTGGCAGTGCTCAGCATGGAGGGACCAGCTGGGAAGTCTCCTGGCTGCACAGGCAGACCCTGCTCTGAGAGGAGACATCAGGCAGGGCCTGGATACACTGACCAGGATATTGTTGAAGTTATTTGTCCCTTAATGAAATGTGTCACCAAACATGTCTCTGGGAGGTGGGCCAGGGAGATGAGTTGTGTTCTGATCCCAGCCAGGCAGCATCTGGTTCCGGCCAGCATACACTCGCTCTCATGGGGACCTTGACCTGCGTCAGTGCAGGGCTGGGCTGGATGGTTGTGGGTGGATTTCCTGGGCAGTGATGTTTATTCTGTGATATGCAGAGTGGTGGCTTCATGGAGAACTCCTTTTCCATTCCTTTCACCCTCATCTTGCCCATAAAAATCACCGCTTTTATACACACTGCACAGTGCCTTGTCAGTATTCTGTTCCTGCCCTCTTTTGCCCCCACCACCTTTTCAATGAAAAGATAGATTTCACTGTATTCATGGAGCAGGAAAACTATGGGTATTGGAAACTTGAAGACAGACCCTTAGACAATAGCTTTTTTTTTTTTTTTTAAGCCTCAAAACTAATTTTCAGATTTTTGTTTTCTTGAGAAATTTTGATTGTGGAAGCATAAAGCATGTGAAAGCATCAACTCTAGGTAAGGCTTATTTCTAATGTGAGCAAAAATGGACAGACTTATGCAGAATAAGAGTTTGCTTCAAATCTAGCCAACAGCTTTTATGTAGACAAAATGCATTGAAATATGTGTATAAAATATTTAATATTAATACATGCCAGATGGAAACCCTGTCAAATTCTGTCTGCACACAGGAACTTGACAAGAGGAGTCGGGAGATTCAGAGAGATCCTCAGAGCTGTAGAAACGAGAACAACTCAAAACCTCCGGATGGTAAGTGTACTGACAACCTGACTGAGGCCGCAGAGCCTGTGTTTTCTCTCTTGTGTATATAAATATACGTGCGCTTTACTGAGGTATAATCTACATGCCCAACAGTTCACCCATTTAAGGCCAATGATTTTCAGTACAATCACAGAATCATTCAGCTAGTACTGATATTTAATTTCAGAATGTTTTCAGCACCCCCAAAAGAAGCCCCATACCTATTAGTAGTCCATTTCTCTCACTACCACTAATTTGCTTTCTTATTCTATGGATTTGCCTGCTGGGGACACTTCCTCTCCTTGGAATCCTAGACTATGTGGTGGTGGTTTTGGAACTGGCTTCTTTCACTTAGCATCGTGTTTCAAGGTTCATCCAAGTGGTGGCAGGTGTCCTTCCTTCATTCCTTTTTGTTACCAAATAACATTTCATCATGTGCCTATAACGCATCTTCTGTGTCCAGTCATCAGATGATGAGTGACATTTGAATGGTTTCCACATGGCTACTATGAATAATGTTGCTATGAACATCCTTATAATTTCAAGTTTTTATGTGGATGTAGGTACCATTTTTCTTGGGTCTATGCCCAGGAGTGGAATTGCAGGATCATTTGGTAATACAACCTCGAGCTCTATGAGGAGTTTCCAGACTGTTCTAGACTGTGTTCCAAAGCACATGCACTGTTTTACAAAGTTTGCAATGATATCATTGCAGTGGTGGGAGTTCTGGCTTCTACACAACAGCACTTGTTAGAGTCTGTCTTAGGTGGAGCCATCCTAGTGGGTATGAAGTGCTGTCTCATGGTTTTGTTGATGTTGAGCATCTCTCCATGTGTTTATTGGTAGATAGTGCCCCCTCTTGCATGATAGACTGCAAGTCCTCCCAGATGCCAGTGTGGTGAAGGGGTCAGTGTGCACTAATGGTTCAAACCAGAACCCAAGCAAGCAGAGCAGATTCCACCCTAAGGAGCGCCTAGTTGCTTGACTTATATTGATATTATATGATAAAGCTTAGAAGTGAGAAATACAGAAGCTGGTAAAAGAACCAATTTGGTTCCCCAGTTAACACAAATTCACTCTTCCTTTTTAATCCTTTCACTTTCCTGTCTGGGGGTGGTGTGATGGTTCATTAATTAAGCCTCGGTAGCTCACCCTTCAGAATCACAGTCATTGAGGGCCTGGTGCCTAGACCTAAACAAACGCCCCAGTCACAGCTGAAGTACAAGCCCCTTGCAAGATCGCAGTTTCTTTCGTCTTTTGTTGTCTGTGCTGGCCTCCACATCCTCATGAATCCTTGAAATGTGTGAGATTTCAAGGCTCAGGGCAGGGCTGAGGCTGCTGCCACGGGAAATGAAGCCTTGTCTTCATTTTTGGCATGTGCAGGGTTTTGGGATGCAGACATAGAGCTCACAGGGCCACATGGCTGAGCCATAGACTTACCCAGAATTATAGGGGTGAGACAAGATGAGCAACTTCACAGACACACGCACACACCTCCACCACCTCCATCACCACCAGGAACTCACTTGGACTTCAATATTGATTTGTATGTCGGTGTGAATTATAGGTGCCTTAAGAAGCTCAACCATTTTGATATGCAGAGTTTTTTAAGGGGGAAAAAAAGCCCATCAAATAGGTATCATTGCCAAACGTCTTTTCTCTCAAATTGAATTGCTCTCAGCATTTCATAAAACTTCTCAACTGGTTGGTATAAACAGCTCCTCCAAGCTTTGGAAGCACAATGAAAGTGACTGATTATATTGGCAAGTGTTTTTATAATTGTTTTTAAGAATCACATTTAAAAAGCCAGTCTTTGAAAATTGCTTAAATATGGAGCGTTTGTTCCCATTGTTGACTCTCAAAAACATTCATATTTCATCAGGGAAAAGAATGTTTTTCCACCATTAAAAGGTGTGAGTGCATTGAACACACCGTGGGAATCAGCTGTAGCTTACTTCAGTGTTGTTTTCTGAATTAGAGGTCCTTTCATTATTGTCTAAGGTTTATGATTTTAAAATCAATGTATTTTATCTTTTAAACATCCAGTGAGGTAGGATTCTGAATAGAGGTGGTTTAGGAAGAGAGGGAGGTTTCTTCCATTTTATTCCTTTTACTGGGAAGTGCAGTGGAGGGTCTTCTAAAGAAAGTCAAACTTTCTTGAATGAACCTTCAGTTGTTCGCTGGTCAGTGTTTTCAGGAGGGGAGCTGCTTCCTGGGGTGAAGTATACCTTTGTTCTCAGTTGGTGATCCTCAAGTGACCCAAGTCAAAATGTTTCTAATTCCTCTAGTGCTTAGCTAAAGGGTACATCAGAATTATGTGAGAACCTGAACAAATAGCATGTCCCTGAGCCTGATCTCAGAATTGCTAGCTGAGTACATTTGAGCACAGCCTAAGAACCTGCATTTTCTAGTTTCCACAGGCTTGTCCAGCCTAGCTGAGAAACACCTCCTACGCCTTATTACTGCTGTCTGGTTTGCACTGCATGTCACCAGCTAACGCCATTCAGAAGGCAGTGTTTCCATCAACCCGAGTAACTGCATGGTTCTTCTCAGATTGGCTGGTGATTGCGAGTTTGAGATATTTTTATGAGGTGGAAAAGTTGCTTTGTAAACATCTGTCTGGTGTGAGACCACAGCAGAGGATTGAAAAGTACATTGAGAGCTACCCCACTCCCAATTCCTAAATCCTTTGGAGTTAAGTACGCCAGGGAATTGAAAGCAGGTTTTTAGACAAAAGCTCATGTATGAATGCTTGTAGCTGCATCATTTACCAGAGCAACAACATGGAAACCATCCAAACAGCTATCAACTAATGACTGGAGAACCCAAATGTGGTATATCCATACCATGGAAGATCAGTCAGCCATAAACAGAAACAGAGCGCAGATACATACTTCCAGATGGACAAACCTCGCACACACGATGCTGAAAGAAAGCAGCCAGACACAAAAAGGCCATGTGTTGCAGGATTCCATTTATATGAAATGTCCAAAATGGGCATATCTATACAGAAAGCAGATTGGTTGTCTGGAAAGAGGGGAAATGGAGCGTCACTATTTAAAGGGTATGGGAGTTCCTGTTAGGGTCATGAAATATTCTGGAACTAGATGGAGGTGATGGTTGCATGACATTGTAAATGTGCTGAGTGCCTCTGGATTGCACATAGATCAGTGGTAAATTTTATATTCTGTGACTCATACCACAATCAAAAAAACATATAAAAAGGGGAGTTCAATGATCACATTTGTTTATGAACGTTCTTTCAGGCCTACTTCCCTCCTTTCTTTCCTTTAATTCTGAATTTGTTTGATAGTTACCAATATTTTTTAGGCCTTTAAACTGCAAGCTAGAAAAGCCTGAGAATAAAAAGTAAAAGCTATGGTAGATATTGGTAATCTTGCTGGTAATTTCTCATATTTAACCTCCTTTTCTGAACTTCATTTGAGCTTCCAGGGAACACAGCCAAATATCCAGCTTAACTGGTTGTGCACTGATGAAGTTAGGCCTTTAAAATTCTTCCCCCACATCAAAACCTCATTTAAAAACTGCCTCTGGAAGGTTAATACCTGGGGGAATGAGACCTAGGATGAACTGCGAGACAGTGGACAAGCAAACTGTTTATTTAGGGTAGGCATTTTTACAACTGCAGAATCCTTCCTTGACTGATATTGTCAGAAAGTGAAGTTTCTTGTTCATTTTTTTCCCTTTAACATTTTTTTCCTCAGCTGTAGTGAGTGCAGGTTATTTTTGCCAGTCAAGGCTTCCAGCAGAAGTCATTAGCTTATATGACTGCAGTGAGATGAAAATGAAGCTGTAATGGAAGGTTTAGGAAAACAGTTCAGGAACTGTTTAGGCCCTGAAAATTGTGTTCTTATGAGATCTTTACAGATGGCTCAGTTGGGGATGATAGGAGTGCATTTAATTTCACATTTTTATAGACATTTAGAGCCAGTGGGTCTTACTTGGGAATAATCAAGAAAATTTGCCTTTACCCAGTGGTTATCAGAAACCACTAAGCTAGTGATTTGGTTGCATTTAAGTTCCCTTGTGGTGTTTTAGGAGATTTCACATGGATAAAAGCCGAGCAAAGTTCCCTCCTGGAACATAATTTCTTTAATTTGCAGGAAAAATCAGCCTTCTTTCTCCGTGTCTTTCAAAGACTGCAAAAACTTTGTGGGAAAACTGGTTAAAATTTTATTTGCCTCCTCAAACTGATCATGAGGTGGCTAGATTACCTTGGAATGCAGAGCTTCTATTTTAAGAGGGATTTTTTTCTTATTTGTCACTTGAAAGATTATGAGGTAAATGAAAGGATACATATCAGTTAACAAAATACTTCTTGTTAGATGCCACTCACTGACCGTACATTGCACTTTATCATGTATGCACTATTCTTGGCAGTGGATCTACAAAGAGTTTGAAAGTGTAGTAATGTGCATCTAATTCAGGAGGCCAAGGTCAGGTATGCTGGGGTTTACAGTGAGAAAGGGAGATACCTACTTATCTTTGAGGAAAAGGTCTTTCTTGGTCAGTGACCATTGCCCCTATTCTGCCTTCTTGATTCTTTTGTTCTTTCTTACATTGTCATTTTGTGGCTGTTGTACTGTTGTCATCTTGCTTATTGCTAAACGAAATCTGTTTTATGAGCAAGTATGTGTGTGTTTGTGTGTGTGTGTGAACACTCAGATTATTCACAAAACTTTTCCCACTACTATCCCTTATACCCTTTTGACCCCTTCTCCCTCCCTCTTCCTTAATAACTTAGAGATCTCCCTTTATTCATTTATGAATGTCCTATCTTGCCATCTCAGTTCATCTGCTGTGATTCCTCGCTTTATTCATATACAAGAAAACATCCAATATTTGTCTTACCTTTCTGACTTGCTTTAGTACACATACATCCCTCAAACTTCTTTCATTTTGCTATAAAAGGCAGCCTTTCATCTTTCCTTCTAGATGAATAGTGTCCATTGTGTGGACAGACCACCTCTCACTCCAGCCTCAATCAGTGGGCATTTAGGTTGTTTCCATGTTGTAGCTGGAAGGCCCGGGGGCATGGAGAACAGGTACTCAGATGCTGAGTCCTGTGGTGGGACCACCTAGCACTGACCCCTGACTCTCTAAGAAGAAACATATTCTAAAAATCTACACTGGACATCATCCTAGCATCAGTGAAGATGCTAGGCCTAACACCATCTAGGTTGAGTACTGGCTTTTTGCCAAGATGGGACTTGATCAGGCATCATTCGGGAAGTGGTGAAAATATCTGCAGTTCATCTGTTTTTTTATAAGAACTGAGGTAAAAGTTTCAGGTATTAAACACTTTAGTGTTCCAGAGGGTACTAAAGGCAGGGTGATACTGAAGGGCGTGACTTGTTTCTTTGGTGTTCACATATTTTGTTGTGTCATATTTTCTTTTTTGTCATGGATACAATTTTAATCATAGAATTAAAAAATGTTTAATTATGAGTCTTAGAATAGTGCCTGGCACAACGTGATGACTGAAAAATATTTACTGAGTGAAATAGTTTCATGGCCCTGCCTTTGCTCCTGTGTGTCCCCAGACAATAGCCAGGCAGTTGGCGGAGATCTTGTTGCGGGGCATGTGTGAGCAGAGCTACTGGAACCCTCTGGAGGAGCCGCCCTGTCAGTCGCCTCTGGATGATCCTCTTCGGAAAGGAGCAAACACCAAAACCTACACACTCACTCGGAGAGCCCGCGTCTACTCGGGAGAGAAGTATGGACTTGACGTCTTTATGTGTAGCTTAGGAGACAGGCGGGAAACTGCAGGGAGATTCAAGGATGTGTAGAAATTTAAGGGCAGACTTTTTCCCCTACAGAAGAACTAGAGGAACAAGTCTCATTTACCAATTTAATTGGAGATAACTCATTACTTTTCCTAACTTCAGCAAATAGCTGTGTACTAGCAGGGACATATCAAGTAGGAAAATACTGTTCTCAGCCATCACTGTTGGTCTTTGGGATTTGCACTCCATTTGTTAGAAGTTATGCAGCCATTGGTCACTACTGCATAAGTCAGACAGGACTTTTCTCTTTTCTTGAGTAGATCATTGATCCTTTTTGTATAAAAACTTGTTTTGTGTTGAATTAACTGTGAGAAGGATAATTAAATCATTTGCACATGATTGGAAGGTGATGTCACTTCAGCACTTAAATGTTTAAGTTTAAATTTGGGACTTGATCAGCTATGAAGAGAACGAGCCCCTACAGTCCCTCCCCTGGTCGGGAGGAGTTTCTGGGAGGGAGAGACCCAAGAAGAGCCAGGAGACTGGAAAAAAGTCATTGATTCCTTCCCGATTCCTCCCATCAGTGCCTTTACTTCCCATCTTTGCCTGTCCCTACCAGGACAAGCCAAGACAGGTGCCTTTTTAGAATCTCTGCATGAAGGAAGAGAGAATATACTTGAATAAACATGGAAAAAAGACATTGTTTGTTATCAAATTGGAAAAATGATGGAGAGATGGCAGGCTGCTGCTTGTGAGGCCCAGGGAAAGTGTGCGGAAGGAGGGCGTGACTTCCTAAGGTGTCACTTCTGAAAATGATTGTGGCCTTTTCAAAGGGGCCTTTTCAAGGCAGCTGCCTTTTAATCCTTTTAAGATGACCTGGCATTTCTCTCCTTCTTTCTCTTGTTGTTTAGTTTGCATTTCTTTGTATGGACTCAGACAAATGAACATACTCTATTTTCCCCCGAGGTTTATTTGAATTGAGTTGTCATCCCCCTTGTCCAAGGCCTCATTGAACCATTCACAGCCCGTGTTTACTCTTTAGTCCTTATCTAGATACATAGAACATCTGTTCTAGCAAGTTCTAAACTCTCACTTAAAAAATGCTGATCACCTTTTTTACAAACTATTTAGAAGCAGGAATGGGATTCATTTTTAAAGTTATGGTCTTAAAAATAGACCCTAGATTTTTTTCCTGGTTAGATGCTTCTTAATAGCAAAGTGTGCCAGGTATATTGAGGAATTTCAGTTTTCACTCTTTCCTCCAGTCAGTTGGGACCATTGGCTGGAGCTCTGTATCTGTGGGGGAGCTATTCCAATGTGATCTTCTCCTGGGAGGCAGAAAACTTGCAGAACTGGCCACTACCCCTTTGCTTCTGGAACCATTCAGATATGGTCATGCTCCTGATATCACCTTCCCCATATGAACAGGAGAATTATGGAGGCAAAATGTGGACCTGGAAAATGCAGTTAATAGTTAAAGGTAAAAAAAGTAGTTAAAGGGAACATGCTGCTACGAGCCCTGGTAACTGAGTCACAACTTCTGTTTCACACAGATAAGCACAGTCATTGGGTTTCTTTTTTAAATTGTTTTATTGAGATGTCATTCACATACTATATATATATAATTCACTCTTTAAAGTGTCCAGTTCAGTGGCTTAATATATTCACACTGTTGTCCTTCCATTATCACGCTCAGATTTAGAATATTATCCCAAAAATAAATCTGGCACCCCTTAGCGGTCACCCGTAATCCTTTGCATTTTCATGTGAATTTTAAAATCAACTGTCCATTTCTGATTAAAAAAAAGAAAGAAAAAACAGCTGTGATTTTATTGGGAATTGCATTGAATTTATAAACCATATTGAGTTTTACAGTCTTTTAAGTCTTTTTCATGAACATGGAATGTTTTTCCATTTATTCCTTTTAACAAAATGCTTTACTTTCTGACAACAAATTCTGGTTGTCGGGGTATGAGGTGTACATTCTTTTTGTTAAACTTATTCCTAGGGTCTTTTTTATGGGTGTTACCCATTTTGATGGCCTCATAAATAGATTGATTTCTAAATTTTGGTTTTGGGTTGTTCATTGCATACAGAGAATTACAGTTGATTTACTATATTGATCTTTTATGTTTGCTGAGTCTTGCTAAACTCACTCATTAGTTCTAAAAAAATTTTTTTAAAGATTTATTTATATAAGAACTGGAGTACAGGCTAGATGTGCGGGAGGGTGAGAGGATTCACCAGAGACAGAGCAGAGAACAGAACAGGCAGACTAACTGAAATACACTGCTGCGAGGAGCAGCAGGCATGACAGGAGAGGTCTGCCGCACCATGTGGGACCCTTGCCAGCTGGCGGGGATTGAACCAGTGCTGCAGAGGCTGTGGACAGCTTCACAGTGCTGTGGTCAAACGCCTGCACCACCAGGGGAGACCCCTAGTTCTAATAGTTTTTCAGATTCCTTAAGATTTTCTCTATACTAGGTCATATCATCTGCCAATAGAGGTAGTTTTATTCCTTCCTTTCTAACCTCCATGTCCTGATTACCCTTGCTAGAACCATCAGTACAACGTTGAATAGAAATGTCAAGGTTGTACATCCTTGTCATAGTCCTTCTTTTCAGGAAAGCAGCTGGTCTTTCACCATTAAGTGTGATGCTCACTGTGGGTTTTCATAAATGCCCTTTACTGGGTTGAGGAAGGTCCCTTCTACTACCAGTTTGTTGAGTTTGTTTTTTTAAAAGATTTATTTATGTGTAGAAGAACTGGGGTACAGGCCAGAGGTGTGGGGGGTGAGAGGATTCACCAGAGACTGAGTGGGGAACAGAACAGGTAAATCTACTGAAATACACTGCTGAGGGGAGCAACAGTCGAGTCAGGCGAGGTCTGCTGCACCATGTGGGCAGCATTCTGGGCGGAGATCAAACTTGTGCTGCAGTGGCTGTGGATAGCTTCATAGGTTGCCTCTTAACCCCTTGGGCCACCAGGGAGGCCTGAGTTTGTTGACTTTTTTAAGCAGGAAAGGGTGTTGAACTTTGTCAGTTGCTTTTTCTGCCTCAATTGAAGTGATCATGTGCATTTTTTCCTTTATCCCATTGATGCTCGATGTATTATGTTAATTGATTTTCAGATGTTAAGCTAACCTTGCATTCCTGGGTAAATACCACTGAGTCATACTGTGCGATCCTTTTTATTTATTCTGAGTTTGATTTGATAGTATTTTATTAAAGATTTTTGCATCAATATTTGGAAAAAACTGGTCTCTAGTTTCTTATGATATCTTTATCTAGTTTTGCTGTCAATTATGCTGGCCTCATAAAAAGTGTTTGTGTTATTCCTTTCTCTTCTATTTTTTGAAAGAGTTGTAGGAACATTGGTATTAATTCTTCCTTAAAATTTGGTAGAAACACCTGTGAAGCCATTTGGTTCTGGGCTTTTCTTAGCAGAAAAGGTTTTTATTACTAATTTAATCTCTTGTCATAGATCTATTCATATTTTCTATTTCTTCTTGAGTTCTTTTTTGGTAGTTTGTGTCCTTCTGAAAATCTGGCTATTTCACTGAGGATATTTAAGTTGCTGGCATGCAGTTGTTCATAGTATTCCTTCATAATTTTTTTTTATTAGCCTCTCTTTCATTTCTCATTGTAGTAATGTGAGTCTTTTCTCACTTTAGCCATTGTTGGCTTTGATTCTTGAGCTGTTATCTGGTGGGATGTGGCTCAAAGGCTGTATTTTTTGCAGGAATTCCCTAGTATCATAGCCAGGCATAGGATAATTATAAGGACATCGTGAACCTTGGAGTTGACATGCCATTACTTTAAAATCACCTTCCTTATGCACTATAGGTGCTCAAGGCTCTCCTTGCACCTAAACAGAGTCTGCATTGAGTCGGATGGTGCTGTTGATCTTTACATGTCCAACTTGTCATTTTTTGTGTAATAGCTAATGATGACAGAAGTAAAATGCAGCTGGGTCGACTTGGATTAATTTCTCTTGCATCATTGTTTCTACTGCATATAGTAAAGCCTGTTTCATATCCAGGGACATTTTTAAGAAAGGGCTATTATCTGGGAGACTTGGTAAGATTGTGATTGCTATTTATAAATGAGGATTCTTGCCCTTTTTGCTTATTCTTCTATAAAGTCAGATAATGAGTTGGTAAATTCATCCAAAGTAAGAAAATGAGCAATTTGCCTAAAGGTCAGTCAGTGAGTTAGTAACATGACTAGGATTAGAACACGCCTCCCCATTCATAGCCCAGCAGCATCACCACTGCCACCTCTCCCACCAGCCTTCCAGTAGTCCACCTCACACATGTCCTCACTGCCCACTGATCTTGTTTCTTCTTGTCAATCAGCTTCCTCTGGGCTTAGGGCCCAGTGTTTCACTCCACTTTGTAGATACCTGACAAATACCTCCCCAGAGCCCTAAGAGGAGTATATCAAAAAAAGAAGGGCCCCAAATTTCACCATCCATCCTGAGGTTCACACTTCCCTGAAGAGGGTAGAGGGAAGGGATGGCCTAGGGAATTCATAATGATTGAGGGGGCCATTCCAGTGTGATGTTTTCGGGTGTGTATCTGAACTACTCCTTTTCCCTCTTCTGCCTCGCCTCTCCCTGCCAGCCCTGAGAACTTTGCAGAGCTCCTGAATCCCTATCTTGCCTGCCTTGAAAGGAAGGGTAGAGGAAGTGGGATTAGAGTCAGTTAATGTGCTACTTGTTAGCAGCTCTAGTAAAAATAACACAACCCAGCATTTAAGCAGGCTGGATGTCTCAAATGGAATTTGGGGATTATCTATGGACAGAATTGGCTGGAGTTAGGTCACAATTAGCATGGACTCTCTCTCTCTCTTTTCAATTAGTCTGGACAATGCAGAACTGGCTGGCCCAGAGAAAATGGCTGCTGCTTTGTTACTGTTTTAACTTGTAAGGCCTCAATTGTAATGTTACTACTTTACTTGTAAGGTCTCAATTACTTGAAAGCACAAGCCAGGATATCAGGAAATGATTACTAGATAAACACATGTGCGCACATGTGCATACACACACATACACACACACGGGAAGGGAAGGGCATCCTTAATTCAAAACTTGTAGACTCTGTCTCTGAATCTGAGTGGCAAGAAGTGTTCCATCTTCTAAAAACCAGTGTCTTCAAGCTCCCTCTTTAAGCAAATCAACTGCAAATCCTAGAATCTTACTCCTCATTCTCAGGCCAGCCCTTGCAAGCGCCTGGGGCCACCCATCAGGAGAGCCCCGTACCAAGGGGATGCCAGAGCCATCAAAGAGTGCAAGGCTCTGTACTGCTCCTTGTCTGTCTGCTCTTCATGGCCCAGTAGGAAGATATAAATTTAGTCTTTAGTTACCATTGGGAAGATAAAAATTTAGTTTTTAGTCATTTCCAAAACATCTAGGAGCTTTTTAATCAAGTTCATTTTTATTGCACTCCTCTTCTATTCCATGAAAATAATTGAGTTGGCCCAGTTGAGGATACCACTCACAAGTCCATTCAAAGGATTCTGGAGTTTTAGATTGGGGGGTGGGGGGGAAATGCCATGACTCTATAAAAATGCTCAAAAAACAAAAATAGGATATAGAGACTGGAAGTTGGAGTTATGTTTGGGTTGTATTGTTCTCTAATCCTGAGCAACATTGAGCTTAAAACTTTTTCTTAATCCACAATTTTAGAGTTCAGCCAAATTCCAAAAACAGCAGTAAGAGAACTCTTATATGCTACCCCATAGTAAACGTGTGTTTAAGTAAGATAAACACTAATGCTTAGAGTATTTGAGAAATTATTCAAACTCAAAAATTGCTTCTGGTCTCTTATTTCATCTAAATGATAATATGAGATATGCCATCTAGCCAGTCTCAGCTGTAGGGCATGGGGCAGTGGAATGCCTGCAGTTCACCCCTCTTTCTTGGGTATTATTTGCTTGTATTATTTAGATCATGTCAGTGTGTAGTGATCTAAATTTCTGCCTCTATAATCGTCACATATGTTATTTGGGCATTTAACCTGGTTTTTGTCATTTTGTTTTTGCCCTGCTATTAAAAATGCATAGTTAAAATGTATACATCTCACAGGTTATGACAATTATAAGGAAATTAACTCATGTCCAGGTTATATGGTATTTTTCTTGGGTTCCAGGTAAAATCTAGATGCTTTAGCATTCAGATCTCTCATTATTTATGCAGTTTGTGTGATCTCTTAGTTGCCATATATCAAAGTTGATTTTCTTTATACAGCATATTTTGTCCTCAAGAAAATACTGAAGAAGCCCTGTTGTTACTGCTGATTAGTGAATCAATGGTAAGTAGAATGTGTGTTTATATTTTCCTTTCCCCTGTCCTCTAATCCCTTTTTTTAAAAAGATTTATTTATTTACTTATACAAGAACCGGGGTACAGGCCAGATGCATGGGAGGGTGAGAGAATTCACCAGAGACAGAGTGGGGAACAGAACAGGCAGACTGACGAAATACACTGCTGAGGGGAGTAGCGGGAGAGACAGGAGAGGTGTTGCGCCATGTGGGACCCTCGCCAGCTGGCCGGGATCGAACCGGCACTGCAGAGGCTGTGGACAGCTTCACAGCGCAGTGCTCAACCACCTGCGCCACCAGGGGAGGCCCCTCCTCTAATCCCTTTTTTGATCACTCAATCAGCATAGTGACTTTTTTCTTGGGAAAAGAATACTTTCTGGGGTCTCCCTGGTGGCCTAGGGGTTAAGTCTCAGCACGCTATCACCGCTACAGCCTGAGTTTGATTCCCGGCCAGGGAGCTGACCCACATATGGCGCAGCAGACCTCTCCTGTCTCTCCTGCTGCTCCCCTCAGCAGTGTATTTCAGCTGATCCACCTGTTCTGCTCCCCACTGTGTCTCTGGTGAATCCTCTCACCCCTGCACCTCTGGCCAACACCCTAGTTCTTCCACGCAAAAAAAATTAGACATTAAAAAAAAAAGAATACTTTCTGCAGAGGATCCCTGGGTGGGAAAAAAACAATAGGTGTTTAAAAAGAGGGGTGCTTCTTAATTCTTGAACTGACTAGAAATGTCCCTTGGACATCCTGGAACACAGGAGCTTCCATTCCCTTAATAGTTAGCAGATATCTGAGTTCATTCATTCATCCACCAAGCATTGCTTGTAATACAAATGTATATGTAGGTGAACTACAGCAAGAATGTCTCCCAAGAAACCTTAGAAGGGGAAAGAAGCCCCATAGGGTAACCTTTCTGAGCCTTCATAGCTGCCTCAATGGGAAAGAGAATTTGGGGATAACTCATTTGGCTGTGGGAACTTCTGCTTGGGGAACAGGAGCTGGAGCTGCTGGCTGGCCTCCTGCTCACGCCCTTCCCCCGCAGGGTAACACTCCAGCCCCAGGGCTTGCTCCTGCTGCCAGGCTATGTTTTCTTAGTGTTTGGCCAGGTATCAAGTTTCGGGTCTAGAATTTCATCGCACTTGGGTTACTAGGTTTCTACTCTGCATATTGCTAGGCATAGCAATGATGACCCCAGCTTGCAGCATTCAGGAGAAATGTATTGTGGTAGCTAATACCTCGGCAAGAAAAGGGTGTGTGCTGAGCACCTGAACAGAATGGGAAGTCCCAGGGACTTGACGGACCCAGAGGTCCTCATGTCCAGTCACTTCGTTTTACAGATGAGGAATCTGAAGCCCAGAGCAGGCGAGGCAGATGTGCCCTGTGGTGTCCTTTGCTGGCTCCAACAGGCCCCACTGCCCGCCCCTCCCAGAACTGCAGTCCAGCCAGCTGGAAGGGAAAGGAAGAAAAAATTGGGTTGGGGGGGGGGTAACTAAGTGAGATTGGGTGTTTCCCTTCTTCCCCAAGCACACGGTTTGTTTGGAGGCTTGAAGTGCTCTCAAGTTTAGAAATGGCCAGCACAGACACTCCTGCTGCCGGGACTCATCAGGGACAGTAACTTTCTTGCCTTAATTTAAATTTTCGGGGTTTTCTTGTTCTGTGAAATGGCCCTGAGGTGTTTACAGGAGCAAGACTGCTTGAGTTACCGTGCCTTTTTATTTGGAAGCACTTTGACGTCATTGGCCTCACTTCCTCTGAAGGAAACAGGTTGCCCCCTTGGCTCATCTTTCCCTGCCTGTCAGCTGGTAACTTAGGACGGTGTCATTTACATTCTCTGCCCTGCCTTGGCACGGGTGGGAAGGCGCATATGTGAGCAGGCTGGCACTTGGTAGATTAACAAGATGCTCCAGAGAAGGCAGCCCCACCTGCCCCATCACAGCACTGTGCTGGGGACCAGTTCACGCCAGCCTCCTGGGCGATGGCCTCACATCCTCAGCTGGACTGGACTCTTCACACCGGCGCGGGAACAGTTTGTTTCTGGTGGGCAGACTTGGTTGATTACAGTGTAAAAGTGACCACACATTGTAGATTTCCCTGAATAATTCTGGTTGAAAATACTGTGTTCCTTTGTCAGATGATGGGCTCCCACTTGGGAGGAATTTGGAAAACATGGCATCTTTCTAAAATGCTCATTCTAAGTGAGGGGGCCTTGAGTTTATCTCCACCTCTCCTGCCCTGTCATTGAAATGATTGATCTAACAGAACCCAAGTTAGACCCCTTTGACTCTGAGGTGTTTAATTTCCAGAAGCTGTCTTCAGAGGATGGTGAAATCCAGTGACATCATCAGTAACTGTGATGGATGAGGTTTCCAACCAAAATGACTGTGTTCTCCTTGTTAATCAGTCTGTAACTATGTAGGGAGGAATCTAAATTAAGTTGCCTTTGGGAGCCTTTTTTTTTTTTAATGTCCCTTGGCTCCTTGATTTTTCAGTTTTTAGAAAGAAAATGAATGTGATCAATTTCAGAACCAAAATGAGAGTTGCCTTTTTTTTGGTGTTGAGAAAAATCGTATTCTTTGTAGGTTCTGACTCTAGCTTTGAAACATAATTTGTTCATAGTCTCTCCACCTCAAGAAATTATTTGAAATTTACACTGCTTTATTAGCCTCAAGTCAAATCAATTTTCCCCAGGAGAAAGGGGTCATGAAGGCTATATTTGCACTGAGACAGTGTTCTGGGCTACTTATCTATTTGAGTTTCTGTATGATACCTTTTCATTCAAAAAACAGTGATAAAATGTCTCCAAAAGAAAGCAAGCCTTTGGTGTAACTTGAAAACCTCACATTGATCCCCCCCCCCCCCCACCGCCAGCAACATCAGTTTTGTTTTGTTCTTTTTCAGGCACTGGTCTCTGGGTGGAACATTTGTAGCATATCAATAAAACGAGACCACTTACAGCAGACCCTGTTTTCCTGGGAGGCTCTTCTCTTGGCTCAAAGGCCCTCCTAACAAGAAAAACTTAGAATGAGATCTTGAAAAGCAGGCTTATTTCCATAAGCAATGACTCACTTTGTAGGAAGTGGCCTGTCTTACATATTCGTATTTGTCTTTGACATTTAAGAGCAGGAATTTTAAAGTGAGTAAGTACTGAGGGGTGGCTCCAAGCACGTGCCTTGGACTCACACATTAGAAAGAATCGTTTGTCTCTTTGAGAGAAGGTGTGTGTGGCTTTTGGGAATAGCAGGCAGAAGGTGAGCCTCCTCTGCCTGAAGTGACCTCAGTGGCCCACTTACACAACCGCAGACAGGAAGGACCAGGGCCCCTTTCTGTGCTCCCAGAGATGGAGATATCCAGGACTTCTGTTAGCAGGGGAAAAGACAGGTAGAATCCTCCTTGATTGATTCTGAACTTCTGATGAGGGAGAAAAGGAAAATGAACACCAGTTGGAGTCTAATACATGTGAGATGTCTGGAGAAATCTGTAGGAAAATTAAATTTCAAAAGTAATGAAAACAAGTTGCTGTAAAGAACATTTGATTTCTAGGTAGATGGGATTACTGAGCTTAAACGTCCCTGCCCTATTTCTGTGCTAGGCAGCGGAGATGTGAAATTGGCAAGGTGCTCCCTTAAGTCCTCGGTAGTAATAGCTTTTAAAACAAAAATCTGTTTTCTTCTTGCTTTCTCTTATACATCTGTTTTGTGCTTCCCTAAAGAATATCAGATTAGTCTTTGTTGTCTGTTCCCAGGAAGATGTCACATTGGGACTTGAATGCCGCTTTGTGAGAGAGGGAGAGTATGTTCTGTCTCTGTAGGTCTGAGGGAACTTGGCGGCACCATCCGGGACGGGCTGTGTGGGGCTGGGAATTGTCTCCGGCTCTTTAACATAAAGCAGAAGCAGGATCTACAGTGAGGCCTGCAGAGCCTGGCTTGATGGAGGGCCCTGCCGCCCTAGAGCACAGCAGTGTCTCCCTGAGGCTGTCTGTGAGCCTAAGCCCAGGATCAGTGCCGTGTCTGGATGCCACTCTGTACCATGGGCTGTGGTGCTCCGGGGACAAGCCCCTTATACCTGCGCTTGTTCTCCAGACCCTTGGTGGGCTGTTGGGGGCCAGAGGCCTCAAAGGGACTGGCCCACCGGCCACTTCTCTCTCATGTTGCTTTCAGGCCAACCGGGACGCCGTGCTGAGCAGGATACCGGAGCACAAGAGTGACCGCCTCATCAGCTTGCAGAGTGCGTCAGTCGTCTATGACTTGCTAACCATCGCTCTGGGGAGAAGAGGCCAGTACGAGATGCTGTCTGAGGTACAGCTCTAGGGTCTGGCTGACTTTGGGCGGCCCATGGTGCTAGGGGCTCAGGGCAGTGCGTGGGGCTGAGCCCGGCCCCTCCTCTGAGGCTCTGGCAGCCGCGTGACCCTGGGCCCACCCCTTAGCTTTGGTTTCATCCTGTTAAATGGGAATTGGGCAAGATGACTGGGAGGTGGAATTCAGTGTTGGTCCCTTCCCAGGAGAGGCCCCTGAACCCACTGGTTGTGCGTTCATGTGGGAAAGCAGGCGTCTCTCAAGCAGTTGCTCTGTTGGTGTGATTTCCACTGTAACCACAACCCTCCTATCTGGGGTATTCATTTCCTTGTAAAACAGGTTTATTCCATATGAGGTGTCAAGTCTTGACCACTGGTGAGTGCAACTGTGGTCAGCGTGTGGGGTAGAGACATAGCTGGAGTCCTGTGCTCATTCAGAGAGACCCCGGGAGGGCTGGAAGATGGGTGTTAGGCGCCGCCATCTCTCCCTGGCTTCTAAGAAACATTCAGGATGGAAACTTGACTGTTCTAAGCTTCAGAAGAAGCTGGCTAATCTGGGGCTGGGGATACACATTATTGGTTTGCTGCCCAGAACACCAAACCCTACCATGGTACTGCTGAATAAGCAACAAAATCACTTTTCTTTAGTTAGTGAAGGAAAGAGAAAGAGAAAGAGAAAGAGAGAAAGGAAAGGAGAAAAGAAAGAGAGAGAAAGAAGGGCTCATTTTGTTAAAATGAACTTTTCCATGTTATTTATCTTTCTCTTCTAAATTTATACACATTGCAACAGCCTCTGGGCACGAGGACAGGGAATGAAATACAGTAACAGCTTGGCTGAAGTCAGATAAGCCAACTCTCCCCCTGGCCTGCCAGTGCACAGCCACATTGGGCAGGAACCTGGGGGAACAGATGAGCCTGCGTGGCTTGGATCTTTTTTTAGCGTTTGGTTTGGTGACTACAGGGCAATGGTTACTCAGTCTTCCAGAAGAGCCCCTCATGGTCCAGCCAGATTATAGTGTGTGTCCAGATGTTCCTGTCACACCCATACAGCTCCCAGGATTTGGCCCAGGCCTGGATTGACCCAATTCTTCACCACTGTGGGTACTTTGATTTCCTGGGACCCTCTCCCTGTAGCCAACTCAGTTCCTGTCTGTTGCACCCACCTACATGGGGACAGTGCCACCCAGCTTGAAGGTGAACTTTCTCCTCTAGACCAACCACTAAACATCTTTGTGCATCCCAGGTGGAGTGGGGTTTGCACGTCTACTTCCCACCTGCCGTGCAGCCTTGCAGCCTTCTCCAGCTTGAAATTCGCCTACGCCCGAAACAGGTGTGAGGAGGTGCTGGGGGTGGCCGGCTTGGTTGGCAGGCTGGATGGCCCTTGCCCACGGGCTTCTGGTCGTGCCATGAATGACTCGAGGGGGATGGCTGTCACCTTAGCAGCATTCCTCTGCACACTGGCAGCTCCCCGGCATGTGCCTCCTCCAGGCACAGAATACTGGGACCTTGTTTTCATCCAGATGACTTTCCTCTTGTTATCACATGTGGCTTCCATCTTGTGGTCATGACTTGATGCCCAAGTCACTGGGCAGCGGGTTGGTTGCCAGAACCTTCGAAGTTCAGAATTCCCAACCATTTAAAATGCTGGAGATAGTGCCAGAGGCTGCCTCGAAGGTGCCAGAGTAGAAGGGTGGGTAAAAGAGAACTTGATCACTCTGTGTCCCTCACAGTCTTTTGGTTTTTGTGCCATATCTGCTTTACCTATTAAAAATATTAATCGACTGAAAAAACATAAAATAGAAGGCATTCATTTCCTCAACGCATGCACATACACACACAGTCACACACAGAGAAAACCCCCGGGGTGTGGATATGGCCATGAACAAGGTGGACCCTCTGCCCGTGACCTGCTTCCATCTAGAAGGAGGCCGCCAAGCAGCAGCAGTTGGTGTGACTGAGGTGGGCTCCATGTGGGGTCTATACCAGGATTAGAGCACGTAACATTGGCTTCAGCCTTTCTTGCTTTTTCTGCTCAGCTCTGCAGTTGGAACTTCCCCAGCAACGGCCATGTTGTCTGAAATCTTCAGGCTAAAACTGGAGGTGTCATAGGAAGAGTGAGGAAGCACCCAGGTTCCAGAGGCAGCCTGGTCTGGCTTGGTGTGGCTGGTCATGAAGATAGAGGCTGGGGGCTGGGGTTCTCTTGGCTCAGGGCCCTGGGTCCTCTCCTTGGTCTCAGGCCTCATCTTACTTAGGGCGTCCAACATCCCTTACTTGCTGGTATTTTTTCTTCTCATTTCCATTTTCTCAGAAAATTAGGTTTAAGAGTTTTTCTTTCTTTTTTTTTAAGATTTATTTATTTATACAAGAACTGGGGTACAGGTCAGAGGTGCGGGAGGGTGAGAGAATTTACCAGAGACAGAGTGGGGAGCAGAACAGGCAGACAGAGTGGTGGGGAGCAGAACAGGCAGACAGACCAAAGACATTGCTGAAGGGAGCAGTGGGCGAAGCAGGAGAGTTCTACCGGGTCATGTGGGTTTCTCCCTGGTCAGCCAGGAATTGAACCCATGGCTGCAGAGGCTGCTGACAGCTTCACAGCATGGTGCTCAATCCGCTGCACCACCGGGGAGGCCCGAAAGAGTTTTTCTTAAATGAGGTAAAATTCATGTGACATCAGCTTCACCATTTTAAAGAGTACAGTTCAGTGGCATTTAGTGTCTTCATCCTGTTGTGCAGCTATCACCTTATCTAATTTCAGAACATTTTCCTCACCCTAAAAGGAAATTCCATCCTCATCAAGAAGTTGTCCCCCATTCCTCCCCCTCACCTTCCAGTCCCTGTCAGCCACTAATCTTCTTTCTGACTATGGATCTGTCTTTTTGGGGTTGTTTCATATTAATGGAGTCACCCAATATGTGACCTTCTATGTCTGGCTTCTTTCACTTAGCATAATATTTTCAGAGTTATCCATATTGTAGCATGTACCGGCACCTCATTTCTTTTTATGGCTAAATAATATTCCATTGTTTGGACATACCACAGTCTGTTTATCCACTTATCAGTTGACGGCCATTTGATTATGATGAATAGTGTTCTTGGGGTACTTATATCACTTCTTTAGCCCCCACAGGTGTGAGCAATTGTCGTTCATCATGGCATTGCTCCCTGGAAGGATCTTTCTAAAACACAGGAATGAGTGTGCCACCCTCCGTTCAGAACCACTTTGTCCCTCTTCCCCTTCCTTTTTCTTCTCTCTCTTTTTATTTTGCTTTGTTTCCTTCTTGCTCTCATAATGAAATGGACTTCACTGTTTATCTTTCTGCCACATGTAACAGCCCTGAGACTCCTTGGAGAATCAGTACATACAGATATGGGAAGAAAAAAAAAGTCATTTAGAATCCCGCTATCCTGAGATATTTGACTACCCACTGAGTGTTAGAGACCATCTTTTCATGCCTCTCTTTATGAATATAAATGCATGTAAGTTTCAGGGAGTGAGCTGGTATTACACACATTTCATTGTTGATATCCCCAGTTCTTCCTCTCCCCCTGACTAACCCCCCAGTTATCCCTGCATTCTCAACCTCCAGACCCAGGTCAGCAACCTGTGTGTCCCAGACAACGGCCCTCTTCAAGTTCTGGGTCTGCCACTTCCCAGCTGTGTGATGCTGGCAAGTCATTAACCACCTGTGTCTCAGCTTTTCCATCTATTAAATGTGCATGTCAGGTCATCGTGAGGGTCATGTTCTTTAATCCATGTAACACTCAGAGCCAGGCACCGGGGAAGCAAAGAAGTAAACAGAAGAGGTCTTTGGACTTTGAGGAACTGCCAGTCTACTGAGGGCGATCAAACAGCATGACATGAAAAAGTGAGAGGTTAGAGAAGCTGGTAGTGGCAGGCGTGTTAGGTGCCAGGTGAGGGCACTGGGCCAATTGTAGCAACGATTACAAATAATGCGTACACAAATTCACCTTCAGGGCCTTGCAGGAATGAAAAGTGTAAGAGGAGAGGGACGCCTTTGTTTTCAGGAGGGCATCAGCCCAAGGCCCAGGAACCAGGACCTGTTCTCATGAAGGAGTTAGAGGGAGGGTTTGGCAGCCAGAAAGCATGGGGCCAGCTTTTCAGACCCCCAACATTGCAGACTCATTGTGAGCCCCGCTGAAAGGTTTGTGTAGGAAGGAAGGCTCCTTTTTTCCCCCTTCAATTTAAACAGCAGCACTAGTTGGCATGACAACCTGGGTTATTAAAAGCAAAGCAACAAGCACTGCTTCCTCTGTTTTTTAGAATGAACCCAAGCTGCTAAGGAGGTTTGTTTCTTGAATTTGACTATTAATGGCTCCATTTTGACAGAATGTTATGGGGTCGCTTTTGAAGAGAATGTGTGTCCTCTCTCCACAGACATGGCAGCTTTAAGACTGAAATCGTATTTTTATTTTTACCAGCTAACTCATATCTGTTTATGGTGAATCTCAACAGCACTGTAGTTCTGTGGGTAGAATGGTCTGGCTAGTGACTGTTCCACAAGGCCATTTTACAGACTCCAAGCCCAGATGCCTGTGATGGGGAGCAACGTGAAAAACTCTTGGGCATCTAACTCACTTGGCTTATGAGTTCACGGGCCTCCCATTCGTGGGTTTACATTAGGGTATGGTATCTCCAGCAGCCCCTCTGTGGAAACCTAACCAGGCGTCGGGGTCCCCCAAAGGCATGTGTATGGCCTGACAACAGGACCTTGGATTAGTGAGCATGCAAGACCGAGGGCTGTCTCCATGGCAGGTTTTCAGTAAAAACTGACTGATGAAGCCAATGCTTCAGAGTCAACCCACATTCTCATCCTGTTCCCCTTTCTTTGGTGTTTGAGGTAAGCTGTCCCCGGATGTGCAATGAGTGCATTTTCCCCAGAGAGGGCCAAGGAGTGTTTGTGTCCTCTCTCCACAGCAGGGGAAAATGTGGGCCCAGCGTGGCACCCACTGCTGGTACAGGCCCCAACTCTGGGCCAGCTCAGTGTGCCAGCCTAGCAGGCACCAGCTGTGTCATCTTTGCACAACAGGCCTGTCCTAAAGCTTAGCTACTTGCCTGGCCCTTGATTGGCACCTGCATTCCCTCCTCCATGGAAGTGTCTTCTGAATTAAGCATCATTGCTCCCTTCTTGAGGCCCTCAATGAAAAAACTTTTTTAATTTAGTAAAAAAATTAATGATGTCATTTTAACTTTTTTAAAGTGTACAATTCAGTGGCATTCATTACATCAGCAATTTCATGTAACCATTACATTTCCAAACTCTTCCTTCACCTCAAATAGAAGCTCTCTGCTCTTCAAGTGGTAACTCCCATTCTCTCCAACCCCTGTAACTTTGTAACTTCTAGCCTACTTTCTGTCTCTGTGCATGTGCCTCTTGTTTTTGTTTTCTGGGATAGTGCATTTAGCCTAATGTTTTCAAGGTTCAGTCATGTTGTGATAATGCATCTGAGCATATCTTAGAACTTCATTTTTCATGACTGAGTAATATTTTGTGGTGTCTCTATGCCACTTTATCTACTCACCTATTGATGGACATGTGGATTGTCTCCACCTTTTGGCTAATGTGAATAATGTTGCAGTGAACATTGACATACATGTATCCAGTTTCCTGTTTTTAGTTCTCTTGGGCATATATCTAAGTATGAAATTGCTGGCTTATATGGTTGTTCTGTATTTTTTTCCTTGTAACTTTCCTCTATCTCTTTGGAAAAATCAATCTTGTTTATGTTTATGTTTTGTGAACCTAGCATCAAAAATCAAGATTATTGTGTAGGTATAGCAAGAGAAGAAAAAATCCCCACAAAACTTTTATTGATGAAATTCAAAATATAAGTGAGTCCAGCTTTTTCTAATACAGGTCCATTAATGAGAAGAATGGGATTGTTTTAGAGGGGATGACATTTTGCTTAGTTTGTGTTTAAAGTTAGTGTTTTCCCTCATCAAATTCAGGGCAAATCTTCCTTCACAAAATATTTCTTAGCTTTTGGGCTCTGAAACAAGCAGTGGGTAGACTTGGGTTGGATCTAGTGCTCCGTCATCTTTGGCTGACTCCTTCGGTCCTTTCCCATGAGACACTGCCCCAGGTCCTTTGTATCCCCCTGCTCCTTACAACATGGTGACGCTCCCTCCAAGGGACTCTGCGAGAATGGATCCCATGCTCACCCTTCTTTATCCCTTCCTTCCGACATGCATCAGCACCTGTCCTGCGCATGCCACACCCGCTGTTCCCTGCTCCTACCCTTCCTTGGCACAGTGGAGCAGCAGCCAGGGGTCCAGGGCTCAAGCCTTGTGCTCCAAGCAGGGGACAGGATGGAAGCAGGAATCAAACGGTGAGAGGCAGCCAGGGAGGGAGGAGACAGAGGCACAGAATGCCAAGTTTAGTTAATTCTTTTTGCAAGAATAACTAAAAACAGCTACATTAGCTGAACAGTACATGGGGTAGTATTTGAGCAGGACCCTGCAGACCCTTTACTTGCTGTGCAAACTTGGTCAAGTTGCTTCCTAAGTTGAGCAGAGTACATGGCGGAGAATGGCACCCAGTGTCCAAATTCTATAATAAAGTCTGTGACCTTTGAAAAACAACACACTCTCTACTCCTCCCACTGTGGCCAGAGGCAGTGATATCCCTTAATTTAAGCATTTGCCAAAGCAATAAAGCTCCTAGAAGCCTTTGCTGGAGCAGTATGACTGTTATAAAGCAAAAAGAGAAATGAGAGGGGGCATAGATGTGGAGTTTGCTCTATTTTATTTCCAATGTAAGAGGAAAAAGCTTGAGGAAGCCCTGATGGATGTCGGCCATGTTGTCTCACAGCTGGGAGTCCCCTGAGCTGGCCTTTTAGAAGCTTTTCCTAGACCCAGGCTCCTGTAGAGTACATCTCTCACACTCCACTTTGATTTCTACTTTTATTTTCAGTTAATTTAGAAATAAGGGCTCTGAACTGAGCATCATGAGGTCTGGATTCTAATTTCAGGCCTGCCCTTGGCCCCCTTCGCGGGCCCTGGCTGTCCTCGCTAGTCTCAGCGTCATATCCATAGCATCACGATGGGAATAGATGATCTCAAAGGTCTCCACATGCTCCCTGATGAGGCATTCGTGGGTCTAAGGTAATGGTCCAAAATGTCAAAACTACTTAGGTTGTCACTGCCAAAAGCGAAGAAACAAAATATCCGTAGAGCATGTTAGATTTTTTAAAAATGTCACACAACTCCCAGGAATTACGTGTATTAACTGACTCATTAAATATAGACGATGTCAAAAAGGAAATCTTCCCACTCTATTGAAGGACCTGTGTTATGAGAACTATAGGACATGGCCAGCCTGCCCACAAAAAAGTCAATAATGATGACATCGCACTCTGTTATTTTTTCTGTTTTCATAGTGCTACGTTTTCAGCTTAAGCTCCAAGCTAAATTTGAGAAGCCTCTGATTATTTTATTCCTACTCCCCTTCCCCTTGGGGTTTTGGATGCTGAATCTCACTCTCGAACTCCTAAAATAGACTTTGGCTCTTTCTTGCTGGTGGCCTTGCACAGCTGTCGCTGCCCTGCCCCCAGTTCATGTAATTGGGCTTTGCGTGCAAGGAAGGTAATTGCTAAATTCCTCTTTTATGCCAGAAGAGCTTCTCATCTCTGGAAGCCCCTCAAAGATGGCTGAATTATGAAAAGCCAGAGTAAGAGACTGGAAAGAATAAGCTCTTGCTCCCAGAAGGAAACGGCATTTTTGCAAGTGACATTTGACTACCACTCCTCAAATGACTAGGATGCCATTTACAGTGTAATTACTGTTCTCCGGAGTGTTCCTGGTACTGAATGAGTGTTATCTGGGATTCAGAGAAGTGGCACTGCATGATCACAGCAAGCTGCCCGTCTTTCCGGGCAGAGATCACACCACTGCCGACCGTCTCTTCTCAGAAGGGAGGTGGTTTGCAGATGGCACCTGCTGTCTCGTGTGACTCAGGTCTGCAGATCTGATGGGCCCCATGACCCTCTGCCCAGGCCCATGCTGCCCTCCTCCACTGGACACCAGAAGTGAAAATGGGCCAGAATCAACCTCTCGTCTCGCCCTTCGCCCTCCACTGCCACCCTGTTTCCAAGGCTCCTCATTCCCCTTCCCCTTGCCCCCCTTCAAATTATACCCACAGGATCTGCTACTTCGTTGTCTGGTAAAGCAACAGCAACAGCTAAATTGTTTATAACCTTCATGCTGTCAGACACTCTTGTAAGCATTTTACATGTATTACTTCACTGAGCCTGGCATCAACCCCATGACCTCCCGACCCCACGCCTGGTGAGTAAGGATTAAACTTTGAAAGTCTCTCCTCTGAGCTGTGTCTTCCCCTCGAGACCGCTCTCCTCTCTGCCTTGGCTCCTCGTTTCTTAGCCACAGTCTTGCTGGGCCTGGAGGCTGGAAGCAGCTGCTTATGTGCCCCCCCCCCCCCCAGCTGCACAGAACCTCCATCTTCTTATCTTCTAAACTGTCCATTTTATCAGTGCCTCTTTTTCACTGGAACTATTATTGAAACAAATACCTTTTTAATATGACATATATTCTGTTCGCCATTTCCCACCCCATTAAAACTGGAAGTCTTTCCTCTGTTGCATACAAATAGGATTAGGAGCTTAACATAGGTGATCACACTGAATTGAGGCATACAAATGCCCCCGGTGATGCCCCAAGTTCCTTCTTTTTCTTAGCTGCATTTGTCAGGAGAGGGCTCCTTTTGTGATTGAGGCGTATGGACCTGAGCTACTTCTGTCTATGCTCAATGTCTACAAGAGCTGAGGGCAGGCATGGGGTACAGCCAAGCATTCTGCTGGGTGTCAGGTCTCAGGAGCAACTGGAGTTGTCTGGGGGCTTTTTCGAGCCAGTGTGCTATTGCTGCATCTCAGAGTCCAAGACCCCATAGAAAGACAGAGCTCAGACACCTCTGAATTGGGGAGAAGGGCTGCTTTGCCATGTGTAACTGTTGGAATGCATTTCCTAACTCTGTGACACCCCTATGACTTATTATGGGGTGTGGGTGGTTAGTGTTATGGGAAAGAGGTCCAGCCCAAGGGGACTGTGAATGATCTATCTTCATCAAATTGAGCACCTTGGAGATGGGCCAGGGTGTTGCCTCCCTCACTGCTGTGGCACGGATGGACATTGAGATCTGAGAAGTTTCTTGAAAATTTTGCAATCTGGAAAGGTCTCCCTCCTTAGTCGTTTCAGAGATCCCAAAGAGGCCATGGGAACAGGGACCCCAGTGGCAGAGAAAAATTTTGCTGAATCTTGGAACTAGGTTAAGGAATAAGTTACATTTGGGGGGACCTTTTATTTATACCTTGCTTTATGCCATATGAGTGGGCCTGGCAAGTTCAGCGAGTGCATTGTCTGTAATGAAGACTCTGGGGGCTCTGGTGTGTTGTGGTTTAGAGCTCAGACTCTGGAACCAGACTGCCTGGACTCAGTCCTGGGTCTCCCACGCACTTGCTGAGGCCTCAAGTTTCATTTCATGTGTCTGTGCTCCTGGTGCCTTGTCGGTAAGTGGAGTACAGGCATGGTGGCTGCTGCTCTTTGTAGGGTTGTTACCATGAGCCAAGGAAGCAGTTCTTGCAAAACAATGAGAAGAGCTCCTGGCTGTCCCATGTCATGAAAATATATGTTTTCTACATTAGGGTTGCTCTAACAAAATACCATGGACCGGGCGGTTTATAAACAGCTGAGGTTTATTTCTCACAGTTCTGGGGGCCTGGAATCCAAGATCCCTCGATCAGACAGATTTGGTGTGTGGAGTGGACAGCTGCTGGGTGGCAGCCTCCCACCATGTGCTCACATGATAGGAGAAGCAGAGGGCGCTGGAGCCTCTTATAGAACTGCACTAATCTCATTCATGAGGGCTTCACCCTTCAGACCCAATCACCCCCCAAACCACCACCTCCTCATAACATCATATGGGGGGTTAGGATTTCAACCTATGAATTTCAGAATGGCACAGCATTCAGACCGTAGCCCTTGCGGAAGAAATAAACAGAATTCTAGTACAATTTCAAAAAGCTGTGTATGATTTTCAAGCCTTTTGTTTCAGAGAAATTTTGAAATGAAGAAACATTTTATAAAGTAAATGGTTGTTTCTGATACAATTTACATCTGGTTTTCCTTATGTTTTATCTGATCAAGCACAGGTTCTCAGGCAGGGTTAGTGCAGTCACTTGTTAGGAGCTGGAAGGAGAGGTTGTTCTAAGAGGGACCTTAACCATCTGAGGGGTCCCTCGGGCCCTGGCTCTGGGAGAAATGGAAGATGCTGAGGCAGACTCCTTAGTTCACAGGGTCCACGGAGGCTAAAGAATAGGGGTGGGCAGGAATTAAGGCAATCCCCTCCCCAGTTTAAGAGGCCACATTTCACTCCACAGGACTTCCACCAGCCCCACTGTTACTGGGGCCATGGGAAATAGCATCCATGCCTTGCCATGCCCTCCCTGCCCCACAAGCCCCAGATGCAAAGCTGCTGGCAGGCACATCTGATTGGCTGAGCTTGGGTCACGTGACATCTATGGCTTCCCTCCTCCTTTCACCCTTAGGTTTTATTACTGGGAAGCAGGGATGTTCCCCAATACCCCAACCCTGAAACAGAAAGTTTTGAGGTGATCGGCAGCCAGAAGGACAGGTGTCCATTCTCTCCCTCGCCTTTGAGGACTTCCTTCTTGCCCCAAGATACTCTGAGTCTGCTCAGAAGCTGGTGTTTCCTTGAGCACCTGGAATGGAGCATGTCCCGGCCAGGCTCCTGGTCGTGCTTTGCACCCAGTGGAATGAGTGTTAGCCTTTGGCACAAAAGGAAGCAAGGATGCACACTTATTTATAGCATCTAGCTGTTTTGATTCAGAACAGACTGTTTCAGCTGCTGAGCTCCTTTTGTTTATCAGGAAAACAGTTGATATTTATCATTCCTCTTAGCAAAAAGAGAAAGAAAAGCATTTAAACATTTAAATGTTTCTGTGTATATATTTAAGTACTTAGTGGTTATATTGCAGTGAATGAGTTGAGGGGAGCGGTTAGGAAAAAACCTCATTTTTGATCACCATTTACCCCCTTTTCTCCACATCCCCACTTCTGGCCAATGTGATTGTCACTCTGTTTTCTCCCTTGTCATCCCTCAACCCCCTTCCCTACATCAGTTTTAAGTACTGGCTTTTCATGGCCTGGTGTTCTCTCCAGAGCACCTGTCCTCCCCCACTTATTCCCAGCCCATTCCACCCCCACACCTGGATTAGATCTTCCCCCACACCCCACCTTGCATTCAGCTCTTCTCAGCAAGCTGCTTCTCCCCCAATCCATCACCACCACCACCCCATGGCTCTTAAAGGCACAGTAGTGGCTTCTCATTGCTTGTCTTGGAGCAGAGCAGTGAAGAGTGCTCTGGGGTCAGGTGCAGATCCCAGCTCTGTCACTCGGCGTGCAGGTCAGTGGGAGGTATATGCAGGTTAATAACAAAAGCAACTTATAGTTGCCTAAGAAAGTCCAGTTTTATCTTGCCCACCCACAAGAAGTCTGGCAAGAGGCTGCATCTTGAGCATCAGGGCTCTGAGCTTTCTTTCCCCCGTTCAAGTGGCTTCTGTCCTCATGCTCCTCACTTCCCTGCTGCCCCATCTCCAGATCTCCTCCTGTCCCTGGCAGAAGCAAGGGCCAGGGCTGAGGGCATCCCCTCCTCTGGAGGAGCTTCTCCAGAGGCCTGACCACCCAGCCATGTGTGCCCCTGCTGATCCAGAATCCAGTTACAAAGCTAAGTGAGGATCCGGGTGTAGCAGCCTGTACCATCCCTAGGCATATAGTAGGAGCCTATTAACTGCTTAGCACTTCACTTAGCATTTTTGTTAGGGCAGGTTTTCACAGTAACCAGCTAACACAATAGTCACTGTGACTTTCTTTGTAAATACATGTAAAATTCTGGAATTCTCTCCTCTCCCACCACCTTGCTTTACCTTTTGCCTCCAGCTTGTCCCCCTCTATGTGGCTCCTTGGTCTCTTGGCCCTCGGACCCCTGCCTCTCTCTCCTTGTCCACCCATTAATCCTGAGGGTTCCCTCTCTCACTTGTGGACTGGACACAGACCTCACCAGAGGAGACAACAGCTCAGAGCTAGGGCCCTTCTAGCTTTTAGGAGCCTTTTAGGAGACCCCTGTGAGCAGTCCATCCCCCTAGGGTGAAGTTTTTATTGTTATTTAAAGCTTTTCTTTCTTTTTAAGAAATCTGGCCCTATTCTTTTTCTTTCCTTCCAGCAACCACCTCACTCCATCTTCATCTTCACAGAGCAGACAGTGGCCAGGAGGACGGCCCCTCAGGCCTCTCCTCTTTATCGTAAGGAACCTGCCTCCTCAGGAAAAGACCCTTTGTTCTGGGATCTGCTTTGGTTTCATCTTCTGGCACCTGATTTCTCTCTTCAGTTTCTTGTCTGCCTGCTGTTGCTCTCCAGTTGCCTCCACAAACGGATAAGCACTAAATAGCAGCTTTTCATCTGCCTCCTGCCTTTGCTCCACACCTCCCTTCCTCCACAGCTCATCTTCCTCTGTCCTTTACTCAACCAACCCCACTAGCTCTGCTTCCCCTCCAACGCACCCCAAAACTGCCAACAGAGCTCACCCCACCAACACCACTGGGCCAGATTCAGCAACCTCATCTCCCAGAGATCCTCTCTGTGGGGACAGCCTGCTGCAGCCCTCCCCCACCAGTCCCCTCCATTCCCTGCCCTGGTCCTTTTCTCTCTTGCCTGGAGTAGAGATGCTTCCCAAGGTTCTGCTCAGCTGCACACTGAATTCTCTTCCAACTAAGGTTATCTGATTTCTTCCACCTTCAACTCTTTTCTTAAATGTATATTTTTTCCCATTTTTTTTTTTATTGTGGTAAAATCCATGCCCCATAAACCTACCACCTTAACCGTTTTTCACCTTGCCCTTCAGTGGCATCGACTGAGCACATTCACAGTGTGCTCATCACCACATCCGTCTCCGGAATGCCACGTGCACAACGGAAACTGTTCCCATAAGGAATAACTCCTGTTCTCCCCTCCCCATGCCCTGGCTGCACCGTTCTACTTTTTTTTTTGTTGTTGTTGTTGGACCCTCACTGGTGGCCAGGGATCGAAATGGCGCTGCAGAGGCTGCGGCCAGCCTCGCAACCCAGCGCTCAACCGCTGCGCCACCAGGGGAGGCCCCATTCTATTTTCTTCCTCAATAATCTGATGACTCTAAGTGCCACTTGTAAGTGGAATCATGCCATATCTGTCTTTCAGTGTCTGGCTTATCAGTAGCATAACATCTTCAGGTTCATCCCATGTTGTAGCAGGTGTCAGAATCTCCTTCCTTTTTAGTGCTTAGTAATATTCCAGCATCTGTGTCCAGATCCTATATTATGTGCCCATTCATTGGCTTCCAGACACTATGTTGCGGCCATGTTCTGGCTGTTGTGAATAATGCCGCTGTGAACATGGGTGTACAAATATCTACCGGAGTCCCTGCTCTCCATTCTTTGTAATTGTCTTTGTGCCAATACCATGCTGTTTTGATTAACTGTAGCTTTGAAATCAGGAAATGTGAGTTTTCCAGCTTTGTTCTTTTTCATATTATTTTGACTCTTGAGAGTCCCTTGAGATTCCATATGAATTTATGATGTTTTTCTATTTCTTCAAAAAAAAAAAGGCCATTGGGATTTTGATGGGGATTGCTCTGAGTCTGCAGATTGCTTTGAGTGATAATTGACATCTGAATAATATTAAGTTTTCCAATCCATAGACATCGTATGTTTCCACTTATTTTTGTCTTCTTTCATTCTTTATATCCAAATGTTTGACTTTTCTTAGAACTTTCTCTTGCCCCAGATAGTTTCTAATTATCTCCTATAAATCAGCACTTCAAACTCACCGTGTTCCAAACCACACATGAATATAACACCTTTTTTCCCCTTCTCCCTTTATTCTAAAAAATTTTTACCCAAAACAAACTGAAAAAAAGGTCTACCATTAATAAACACACACACACACGCACGGGCTTTCCACACCATGGCTTTGCTCCTAGATTTATAGGCCAGAGATTTTGGGGCCTCCTTCAGTTCCTAAACCTCACCAGCCTCCACCTTTCTTGATTGATCTGTGCTCGCTAATTGGAACATATTTCTTAGTTCTCTCCATGGTTGTGAAGTTTCTGGATCCAGCTGTCATCTTTATTCTTGGCCTACCTCCATCCTGGTTCCCCTTTCTGGACCATGAACTTCCTAAGTCACTGCAGAAACCAGAGGCTCCTCCCTGAGGGTGAAACCCCTTTGTGGATCTCTGCCCTTGCTAGTGTTTCTGGGTGGGGAGGGGCAGTCCCATTAACATACACTTAGGAACTTGAGGGGTACAGAGGAGGGGGAGCCACTGCTGGGGTAGAGGAGGGAGCTGGAACTATTTTGAACAGGGGCTGCCATCCTAGACTCTGTGAGGTGGACTCAGCCCATACCTACCCTCCAACCTGATTCTCCCCATCCCCACCAGGGCACCCTAGACTGGGTATATGCCAGACTACATGCATAGCCAAGTCAAAGCCTCCCTCCCTTTGTTTCCCCTTCCTGGAGTGCCATTTCCGTATCGTAACTGTGATTTTCTCCCTGCTCATCAGGCAAAGCCCAGGCCAAACCCCTTCTTCCAGTATGCCATCCTGGGGCCTGAGATCACTTTGCTCTGTTTCCTGCTCTGGGATGCTTGTCAGTCCAGCCTGGCATCGAGTCGTCTGTGTACCTGCCTCTTCCCTGGTGCCACACAGAAAGCTGCCTGAGATCAGGGATTATGTGTCAGTCAGTTGCTTACTGTCCTGGCTTCCAGCACAGGGTGTCACGCCCCTGGGGACCCACTCCTCGGGAGGGTTTGTGGAGAATCGTATTCCAAACAGTCCCAGGAAACAGATTTTGTCAGCCTCACGTGAGTGTGCATGGGCACAGCTCACCCATGTGCAGTGGACACTGGCCTTGCTCAGGCCCATGTGTGTTCTTCTTCCCAAACCAGTGCTTGGAGAGAGCCATGAAGTTTGCCTTTGAGGAGTTCCACCTCTGGTACCAGTTCGCCCTGTCACTCATGGCTGCCGGAAAAGTGAGTTGCCCTTTGTGCTGCACCATTCCCGTGTCCACAGTTCATGTCTTTGAATTCCAAGAGGTGCTAGAACAGTAGAAGCTAAACCAGCTCTGAAACTGCCCTGTAGTCCTGTGTAAATGAGCAACCAAACTTAATTATTTGGGAGCACAGAAGAAACACTGAAAGGAAACATTTGGAAAGATCTACCTCTTCCTAGCCACTGCAGCTTCCTCCTGGGAAGATGTGGCTCTACCTACAGCTCTGCCCTCTCACTCCTTTGAGTGTAGGAACTTAGTCCTGGAGCAGGAGAGCTTCCAGGTCTGTCAGCCATATCGTGGTAGGCAGAGCGGGTTGAAAGTTCACGCTGTGCAACAGAGGCCAGGCCGCCCTCCCACCTGTGTGACCCAGGCCAGCCACCTGGGTGCTCAGCTTCCATGTCCGTTTCATAGAACTGCACTCAGGTAAGTGAGGTAACACCCATACAGTGTGTAGAGCAGCCACCTTAGGAGAGGCAAGAGCCCTTGTGTTCTTGGTGATGCTGGCCATCTAGTTAGTGAACCTGCCATCCAGCACTTGGCAGGTCTGAGAGGTGAGATTATTTAGCCTAAGTTGAAACAACTTTGTTGGGTTTGTTTTCAATTAGACAGGCTGATTTTTATAGTAACCTTAGATACCAGTGTCTTGATATATTTTTTCCCGCCTTTGCAATGGCTACCCAGAAAGTGGCCAAGATGAGGTGACTCCGGGGAAGCATTTCTACTTTTTTTCATCACCTCTTACCCCACCTTCACGCGAGATGGGTTTCCCCATTCCCAGGCCCCAGGGTGGGTTGGATTCAAAGTTGGTGAAACTCTTAAGAAGGCACCCTAAGCAAAGATCCTCTTAGGAGGCTTTAATGTCTGGGTCCGTCAGCATTTTGAGTTTCACAGACATACTCTCCTCCCCCAGTCAGCTCGTGCTGTGAAGGTGCTGAAGGAGTGCATCCGCCTGAGGCCCGACGACGCCACCATCCCGCTCCTGGCTGCCAAGCTGTGCATGGGCTCCCTGCACTGGGTGAGTGGGGCCGGCGCCCACTCACGGCAGCGCTGCCAACCTGCTTCACATCCAGACAGAGGGAGAAAATGACAACCGAGCCTCAGCTCCAAAGAAACCAGGCTGTTCACAGCCCCAGGCCCTTGGCCAGTGCCACGGGCTGGGAGTAATCAGTTTGCGATTGAGTTCACTAGGTGATGGGGTTCTCTATCCTTCAGGGAATGTGCTTCAAAGTAGCTGTGAAAGGGCAAACTCAGAATTCGTGTTCACATGTATCTTGCTTTATGCAAGATCTGTAGGACAGGAAAGGTATATTTAACAAATGATACCCTCTTAGCCAAACTGAGTTTTCCTATAAAGCTAAGAATCCCTCTCTCCCTTAGCTCATGTGTAAACCCAACTTTCTCCTTTTCTCTTCCTTCACCCAGAACTTCTTCTTCAACTAGTCATGTTCATATTTGAATTTGGGAATAGCCTGATTTGTAACAGGTCTAGCACCTCAAAAATATACCATCAGAGTAGAAAATAGAAAACTCAGACTAGTTGCTGAGATGGTGGTAGAGATGATTGCCATGTGCAGTGGAGTTGTGCTTTTTCTTTAACTTCTCAAGATTAATGACTAGAAGAATTTGCTCCAGAGACTGAGGTGCTTTGCTAAGTTTTTTTATCCTTGGTCCTTGCTGCTTGTTTTCTTCCATTTATCCCATGCAGCAGGACAGAAGGAAGCCTACTTCTTTCTGAAGAATGGCCCCTACTTCTGTTAAGTTTGCTTCAAACCTGGGGGTAGAAAGACCCCAGGTCTGCAAATGCCAGCTTCCTGCTCCTTCCCTCAGCACAGGCCACTCACACCTCAAAACAAAACTTTTTTAAATGAGATTAAAATCTTTTCTGAATATATTTTCCTCAATTTTGCTGAAATTTCCAAACACCATAAAGGCCGAATATAATGCACTTCCAGGTACTATCTCTAGTTCCAGCAGCACCCACATTGGCCCCACTCTGGAGGGACCAGTCTTAGTTCTGCAGTGGCGAGTGGTGTGGGGGCCTCACTGTGGGCCTAGGTTCCAGGCGCCCCTTTTTCATTGGCGCCATTGAGGCTGGGTCCATGTGCTATGAATTGTATGTGAATTGGGTTTCAAAATTTTTCACAGCTGTGGGAAAAGAGGATCCAAGCCTAAATGGATTCTTTATGTCATTAAAAAAAAAAAATGGAAATATCCAAACACGCAACATTTCAAGGATTTTATGATTTACATACATATGTAGTTTCAGCTTCTGAATACCTACCACAACCTAATTACTGAACCAATCAGTAAAAAGTAAAGATGAAAAGATAGAACCCCACCAGCCCCACCAACCCCTCCAAGGATGAAGGTGACTCTAGAAAGTAGGACAAGAAGTAATAAGGAAACGTTACAGAGAAACAGCCAGGTTGGATGCTGAGGACTGTCTGAAAGGCTCTTACAAAGGGAACAGAATCACCAGAGTGGAATTGGAAGATCTGGCCATTATTTTCACAGTGACTCATCAGAAATCCATTTCTGGCAGCAGATGCTCATGGGAACTCATGTTAGAAATTCTGCATGTTGTTGTTGTTTTAACTTGTCTGGTTTTTCAGTTGGAAGAAGCTGAGAAGTTTGCCAAAACTGTGGTTGACGCAGGAGAGAAAACGTCCGAGTTCAAAGCCAAAGGCTACTTAGCTCTGGGGCTCACGTACAGTCTGCAGGCCACGGACGGTGAGCGGAGCCCCTCCCCCATGGAGTAGGCCAGGGCTGGGCTGCCTGGTCCATGCCCTGCTCCCTAAGGAGGGCCCACAAATTGGGTTGTTCTTTTGGGCATGTGTCCCCGGGGCCCCACTACTGCTGTTCCTTTTGTGGGGGCTGGTTGGCGAGTGGGAGGGGAGGGACAGAGGACAGGAGCCAGGGTTCCCAGGCCTCCTCCCAGTTACAGTGTGTGGGGTTCCCTACTGGGGGTGCAGTGTCTCTGCATGAGATGCCAGGTGAGCAAGACCTTGAGAGGCTGTTCACCTAACCCAGCCTGTGCCTGCCTCTGCCACAGTACCTGGCCTGGGCTGTCCCTGTGAAGGGGTATTGGGTCTTAGCAGGGATACAGAAGAGTTCAGGATCATCCACTCTAGAGGTTTCTCTTGACCAATCATGACCCTCCTCTTCTCCATTCACATATCTTATTACTCTATTTTGTTAGCAAATTTCATTGATGTATGTTTTTCACACTTAATGAAATTTCTGATTATATGTTAACAGAAAATGTAAATTGGTAAATTGTTTTTCTGAACTCTTATTACTATCATCTTAATATTTTGTTTTTAAATATAACACGAAAACAAATCTCAAAATGAATGTATATTTTCATGAATTAGCATCAGGTCAAATATCCCTGTAATGACTCCTCAACTCAGGAGACTGACCCCCCTGGCCAACTGGGGAGCCCTCTACATGCTCTCTTAAGAGAAAACACCAGCCTGACTTGCACAGTCCTCTCTTCATGGTATTACAAATTACCCAAATCTTTTTTGCCTTGGCCCTAAAATACCACAGACTCTGGAGCAGTTTTGCATAAAAGTTAATTTTCAGTAATAGATTTTTTCCCAATTTTTTCCATACACACAATATATTGGCAATACCCAGCACATTGTTTCAACAACAGTAAACTTTCACTGAATTGTATTATCCATACAAATTCTTAATTTGTACTCTACCCCTCCTAAGTCTTATAACTTTGGGAGAGTCACTGAACTCTGCTGGGTCTCATCTTGTATTTATGGCTCTGTTGGGTCACCTCTGAGTTTCCCACGAAGCAAGTGTCCTGGGCACAACCCGATCCCCAGGACAGCCTTCCTCCAGGCTCAGTGCCACTCAGGAAGGGATCTGCCACTGTCATTGGATAAGGCCCCTGCAGTCCCAACCTTAAACACCCTTCTCTAGGGCAGTCTGTTGGCCCAACAGAAAGTACCTATGTAGTTCCGGCAGCAGACCCCAAGGGCACCGTTCCTCACATGCTGCCACAGAGGCCATGTTGACTCAGCATTATGGCCTCACATGCTGGAGCTGACTCCAGTGTCCATGTTGGCTTTGCCGCGTCTGTCCCTCCCTTGTATTCATATCACGGTGTTAAAGGTCCTAGCCATGCCTGGTGTTAATAGACTGGCCTTTTGTGGCATCAAGCAAGTGCTCGTGGCTCAGGGATATAGCTCCAGAAGGAACTCTGAGGGCTGTTGAATTCATACCATCAGTGCTGGGATCTCTTCCAAACCACCTGGTAGACCCAATCTTCACCAAGAGTTAAATGCCTACTCTTGAAAAACCAGATGTGCTCCTCGCTGGAGTTTCCAGCTGGTCTTTCAAAGACAGCCACCTGTCCCTGGGGGCACCAAGAGTGACCAGCCAGGTGGCTCTCTCCCCTGGTGCCATCCCACAGTTCTGACCATGGGGCAGCGCTGGGACAGGACCGAGCATATCGCGCCAGAAATTTCAGCTTTGAATCCACTCTGAATGAATAGTTTTTGTGATGAGTTTTGTTATTTGTCAAAAATTTCCTGATCTCCCAGTGCCACTGACTAATTGAACCCCTTTCTTAGCTTCTTTGCGAGGGATGCAGGAGGTCCTACAAAGAAAGGCGCTTCTTGCATTTCAGAGGTGAGTGGGAGTTCATCTTTTCACTCGGCTGTACATAATGACACCAAAGTATGATAAGTATAAAAGGAAGAGATATTTATAAAGATTATGTAAACAGTGTTTATCCCTGGGAGTCTCTCGTCCCAAGCGCGGAGCACACACCATCACAACTGGCTGCATCACCTGTGGCCTTGTCACTGCACCCTGCATCTGTTAACCCTCTAGACACACTTTACTCACCCCTGGTGCAGCGACTTTGGCTCTAGGAAGAGAGCTCCTTTGTATGTCTGGGAGATGATTGGTTTTATTAAAGGCATTTGTCATCATCTGGAAAAGGGATCATTCTTTTCTAGCCTTTTTTTTTTTTTTTTTTACATGTCAAACCACAGATTTTTACATTAAGAAATGAAAAGGGCAGATTTTAGGACACTCTTGAAATAATGTGTTCAGACAGCCAGGCCCCTCCACCCCCACCATGCTCCACAATACCTGTGTTTGTCTTTTCTTTGTGCTTGTCATGAAATTAGGAGGATGCCTTCATCAGAGAGCGCTTGAGTGTCACAGAACCCGTCCACATCCCTCCTTTCACGGGTGCCTCCCCCCACACCAGAAAGGTAGAGACATAACAGGCAGTGCCCGCTGTAGGTGAGGGACCGAGATGCAGGGTGAAGACAAGCCTGATCACATAGCTGATGAGGTCAGGTCAGATGGAGGTCTCCTCACTAAGTCAGCTTTCCTGGGATAGCAGATCCTGCCCTCTGATCAACTCACTATGCCGCCCAATCATTCTACAACGAGTCCTTCCTATTAAAATACAGATTGCTCTATTATTTAATATTCATATGATGATTGCCGCCAACCAGGCAATGTGGGTTGTACATTTGTGGGTGGGGCATGTGGATAACGGATAACACATGAACCAATCTTGGCTTATTTATAGGGTTAACGATCTTTTGTCACATGGGTCCACTGTTGTTTTTTTTTAGTATAGAAGTGTTTTGTTTTTTAGTCTCTGTGTATCCTGTTATCCAAGTGGTAATTGTTGAATTGCATAAAAATGCTATACTATACTGTAACCAAGGGTCCTAAAGTGTGTTAAAGAGAAAATTTCAATTAAATTGAGAGGAAAGGGCCTCCCTGGTGGCGCAATGGGTTAAGCACTGCACTATGAAGCAATCCACAGCCTCTGCAGCACGAGTTCAATCCCCAGCCAGCCAGGTAGCAAGAGTAACCCACATGGCACAGCAGACTTCTCCTGACTTGCCCGCTGCTCCCCTCAGCAGTGTACTTCAGTCAGTCTGCCTGTTCTGTTCCCTACTCTGTCTCTGGTGAATCCTCTCACCCCCCCACATCTCTGGCCTGTACCCAGCTCTTGTATTCATAAATAAATAAATCTTAAAAAAAAATAGAAAGGAAATTATAAAAAAGCATGATGGTGTAGAAATTAGTAAACTGATACAAGAACCTGGTTTTGCCCACCCTCTCCGTTAGCAAACTCTGAGTGGTTTTGAAATAGCCTTTTCCAATTTATTATTTTTACTTTTATCTTTTTAATATTGATATAAAGAAAATTCAGTGTTTTTATTGTTTTATTGTATAAATCAAAGTCTTATATGAGGCTTGTTATGTGCCAACATTTTCGAATTTTGTTACCATAGAGCAAATCATGCACTATCAATGTATTACTGGGTTCACATTACACTCTCCTCATTACCTTACTGTGTCTGTGGAATGGATTCATAATCAAAGTGGGGGTGGGGGGAGGGGGCCCTGTGCTACGTTACCATCTATCCGAGCTTTATTCATATTGCAATATAAGAAGTCACTAAAATAAGTGGTTGCCTGAAAGTATAACCTGACAATGTCAGATTTAGACTTTGTATTGATCCTGTCACCTTGAACATGTGTGAGTTACATTCATTGTTTGGAACTGTCTTTAGTTACTATCCAAGTTTCATGAGGACCCCCTTAGTACCTAATAACCTCTGATAGATTTCTGTCTTTCGGCCTAGGGCTGCCTGTCCCTAGGCACAGTGGACATGTTCCTTTTTTATGCAGTCATTATCACTTCTTTTCAGTTAGTCTCAAACTCTTTCATCTTGTTTTTCCCCACTTCCTAGCGGGCTTGCAATAGCTGCTTCACTCTGCCAGACCCAGGCTGGTGAATGACTTCAAGCACCAGTTGACATCTGCAAACAGGTCTCTCTGCTAAGCGTTTGTTGATGTTCTTCAGCACAGAGTATGGAAAGCATTTCTATTTCAAATGATTTGGAGCTTTAAATCCTTCAGTCCTAGTTTGTAAGACCCACACATGGATGCCTAAGAAATGGTCATTGCATCTGTTTCAATTTTCTTAAATCAGCCACCGGCATGCCTGACTCCAAGTTATGTAACAGCCATTCATTGGCCTGATTTCTTTTCACTCTTTTTTTTTTTTGCTTATTAGGTTTTAATCCAAAGAGATTTTGTGAAGTATTATTTCTTCTAGGAAGACTAAGCAAAATTAGTATTTATGTGAAATAAAGACTGTCTTCCAAAGGAATAACATTGTTCCTTTTTTCAAGTGCACATTAAGTAGGACTATCCTAGTGCATTGCAGACTTAACAAAAATCTATAGGGGAAAGATTTTACATGAAAGGGATGTGTAACTTTTATGTCAGTGGCTATTCAAAAGCCACTTGGATAAGAAGTGCTTTTTTTTTACTATATATTTTAAATCTCCTTGCAATTCTGTTTATGTCATTTTTTGCTTTTTTGTTTAAAAAGAAAGCACTGTAACTTAAAAAGGGGTGGGACTGCAAATATAGCTTGTGGGAATTAACTCCTAGTTATGACTGGAGTGGGAATTCAGAAAGATTTGCTCCATAGAAGACTCAATAAGGTGATTTTTTTCAAGGCGTCCCAGTTGCCTGACTGCATTTGATGTCAAGACCCTTACGGTTTGTACACACACAGCCCAAGCAGCTAAGCTAGTGCATTTGCCTGAGCCAAGGTACAGTGAAGAAAAAGGTAGTGTTGTTTGCAAAGCTTTCTGAAGATGCTGGATTGTTCTGAGTGGCTGCTTCTCTGGGCTCTCCCTGCTACGGAGAACAAGCCTGCAGACAGTTGGGAGATGTTTCAGTGACTTGACCCCTGGCCTGCAGAAATCTGGGCTGTTCCATGAGGGAGAGGTGGCATGGAGACCTTGTGTCTGTCAATGAGTTTCCCCTCTACCACCTAGCCTGAGTTCACATGTGAATGTGGTATCTTTTATGTGTATAGAGTGACTTATCCAGTTTGTCTGGAACTGAGTAATTTCCCAGAACATGGCACTTTCAGTGCTAAGACCAGAAAATACTGGGGAAAGTTAGTTATTCTATATGTGTAATGTAGTAGAAATTATGTAAAATTTTACCAAGTTTGTACATTTTTTTCTTAACTTTTTAACACACTAATCCCAGGTTCACAGTAATCAGGACTGAAGGGAACATCAAGGAAAATGGGCTAAATAGATAAGATATGGTCGAGAACAATCCTTAGAATCTCCCTTTTGGCTCTGCCTCTTTTCCTGGATGTTCCTGGATAGGATGCTTCAATGGTGGATGCTTCATAACTTATAGTTACTGTCATTACAAGGTCTCGTGGACCAGAGTCAAATTAATAAGTCTTCTCTGCATTCTTGGTTCAGCTCTAGAAGATGTTGGAGTTGAGTCTAGGAGAGCACTCAAGGCATTGTGGGCTCTAGCCAGGTAATCTGGTAGGCCCATCCCCTGCTCTTCATGAGCAGCTCTCAGGACACTGCTCCCACTGTACTGTGTGAGGATCACTTTGGGGCTCCTTCTCTGTGGGAGGGAGTTTCTCCTCAAGGAAAGACACTTGTATTATTTATCTGCAGTCTCCCCAGAGGCTGGCACAGGGCCTGGCATCACAGCTGTTAGTGCATAATATTGATGGATGGATTGATGGATGGATGGATGGATGGATGGATGGATGGATGGATGGATGGATGGATGGATAATTGGGTGAGTGGATAAGTGGGTCGATGGATAGACGGGCAGTCTGCAGTCAATTATTTCCGTATGGAAGAGAAATTGAATTAATGCACGTGGAAGTTCTTTGACAAGGGAAGTACTGTGTGAGGGTACCTGTGTGACTTTTTGGATCTCTGGATTTCTCTTAGCAGCCTCCCCAGGTGCTCACTATACGGGAGTGGGATTACTGTAGTCTTTAAATTCATCTGCAGGGTTTTGCAGCCTTGCGGTTTTGCAAGATCACTAATGTCCTTCCTCTTACCTGCATGGCTTGGTGACTTTTTGGGGCCCCCAGAATGCCTTTGGTGTAGGAAGTCAAGGGCTAAGATTGCTCTGCACAACATTTTCTAGGGTCTCTGTAAGATCAGTGCATACACTTCTTGTTTCATTGGTCATTCTCCTTATTTCCTTTTTCTTTCAGAGGGTAAAGTGGTCAGTTTAACTCATTAGCCAAATTATTGAAAGAAGAGTTTTTAAAATATGTATGTTAATGTTGGGCCTCATGAAAAATTTGGCACTTGCCTGTCCATCACTAGCCAGGGGGACCATCCTTCAGATGTTTTCCTAATGCACCCAGGAAACACGGAGATTTCTAGCACTGCTGTTCAGTTTCTCTCCCAGCCCCGGGGCTGACAGCTGACAATCACTGAGTGAGGCCAGGAGGAGGCCTTTGTCCAGAACCGCCTTCTCCACCAGGCCACTGCCCCTCGCCACTTGGCTGGTGTTGGGCAGAGGCATCCATTATTTGCTTTGACTTCATTTGTGAAGAATCTAAACGGGGCTGAGAAAATTACAGCTCTAAATTATAGCTCTGAGAGATTCTTTTGGAAGGTTGTAGAACTCTAGCTTTATTAACTGTGAAAGAAGATGAGATGAAGTAAATAAAGCTTCAGAATTAATTTTATCTTCATTTTCCCTGAATATTGAGAGACAATCCAATCTCACTTTTTATGAATGACAAAGGTCAGGGGTGGGGGGTGAAATCCATTGATGTACAAATTCATGGGAACCCCTTGCCTGCAAAATATTAAAAACTGGAGTATGCTGGGTAGGCCTGTGGTGGAAATAGGACATTTAAAAGGGCAATACAGGCAAAACACTCAGCCTCAGCTGAGTTTAGGGCTAGGAGTCTAAATGCTTTGCTCTTAACATTTATCAAAGACAGGACTTCCCCGGTGGTGCAGTGGTTGAGCGCCAGGTTGTGAAGCTGCCCGCAGCCTCTGCAGCGCCAGTTCGATCCCCGGCTGCCGGGCGAGGGTCCCACATGGCGCTCAGACCTCTCCTGCCGCCCACTGCTCCCCTCAGCAGTGTACTTCGTCACTCTGCCTGTTCTACTCTCTGCTCTGGCTCTGGTGAATTCTCTCACCCTCCCGCGCTTCTGACTGTGCCCAGTGCTTGTATAAATAAAATAATAAATAAAAGATTTATCAAAGACAGAGACTACCCCAGCATCCTGCCAGCCAGTCCTGGATGTGAGCTTCCACGTTTGCCCAAACTCAGCATTTTTCAGGATGGCAAACACCTCCGAGACGTCTAAGCCCTTTTTCCTCAGAGCAGACAGGCAGTTCCACAAAGGCCTTCTTACTGTGGAAAGCCATCCTTGGCATGTTTTGCCACACTTGAGTCCACAAGAACTTGGCTTTCTTTTTTAATCTTGAAAGGTTTTTTGCTAGTAGAAAATCCTCCTTTAATCACAGGTTCACAGAACAGAATGAGGGCTTCTTTACTAGCTGGGTCCCCTTGGGAATTAGTCTGCTCTGCAGTGCCTTGTAAAGTAAGTAAGTTTGTTTTTCTCTTCCCACCAGACTGTTTAACACAGAATTATGTCTCATTTATACTCACATTTTGAGTTGTTCTTGGTGAAATACACTTGACTTCCACACGATAGCAAGAATGACCACGTTTGCCATCAATTAGGGGGCAGTCTGCCCCAGAGCCTGGCACATCACAGCTACGTGGACTGAATTAGCCAACTGACAGAATTTAGTAGAACCAGCAAAATGCTGCAAAGCTTTCTCTTCTCCCTTTCATTCATCAAAAACCAAAACCTCATTTTACGAGTAATGTTAGGTCTTTGACTTTCCTGTGATTTCTCTGAAATCCAGAAATGTGAATGCAGCTCTAAATTATAGCTCTGCGAGATTCTTTTTGAAGGTTGTAGAACTCTCGCATTAGCCAAAGGCAAGGCTGTTGCCTTGCCAAGTGTGTTCCTGGCCTCCCCTTCCCAGCGAGACACTCAGCCCCTTCGGCTCAGCCCAGGGAAGGCTTTGGCAGGGGAGGTCAAACCTCAGGGCCTGTGGCCTCACCTGTAGCTTCCCCTCGGTGCCCAGGATGGTCAGGCTCAGGCTGACACTTCAGACACTACTACAAACACGGAAACCGCATCTATGTTTACCTTATGAAGGGCTCAGAAGAAGCCGCGTCACACTTCTCAGTGGACTAAGGAGAAGCGCTTAAACTAAATGTTAAATAAACAGAAAATGTGACCTTGGTTGAAAAATGCAGACTAGATACTCATTTGATAGGGAAAGTGAAAACGACCTCTCTCCATACTAATAGCCATAAATCCTTTTTCAGGGCTCACAGCTTGTCACCTACGGATCACCAAGCCGCTTTCTACCTGGCTCTACAGCTGGCCATCTCCAGACAGGTCAGTGTCTCTTGTGGGCCCCGAGTGTGGCTCCCACCTGTTCTCACATAGCTCCCTCGGCGCTCAGCTGAGGTGGGAGCTGGTCCCCCTTGCTCCCAAGGCTGACTTGAAGTCAGGCTCCTCCTGAGGATACTGATCCCTCCCAGTGAGCCCTGGTGTCTGGGTCTGTTTGAGCATCGGCTGTGGAGACACATTTGTGCCACCTCTGCTTTTAAGTCTAAATCCACAAATCTAGAGGGCCCAGATTTGTAGACCAGGTGGAAACAGGGGAGCAGTGCCCCAAACCCAGGAGTCATCAGGGAGCCTTTCCCCTTGATGACAGAACCCAATGCTGAGGTGCATGCTGGGGACTAAGGCCCTGCTTGGGGCCTGGTTGTCACAAGGTGCTGGTGACTGACAGGAGGATACCAGCAGGCAGAGGCGAAAAATACCACTTCCTTTAAAATATAGATAAGAGAGGAACCCGTAAAACAGGAGACTCAATCATATTCCTGCTAGCGGAGCAAGCTTTGCTGTCCTTCACCTTCCTGGCAGAGCTTCCAGAAGCTGCCTCTGCCATTCTCATGCCCTCCCAGCTGTTCTGGAGTCTCTGGCCACATGCCTGCCAGCCCACCAGGTGCAAGACGCTGGTGGTGACCCCAGTGCATTCCTGAGTGCTGACAGGAGGGTAAACCAGAGGTCAGTTCCCCAGACATGCCTTCCCCTGGCTGGCCTGGGTGACAGTGTACATCTGAGCTCCAGGAGGCCTGGGGATAGCAGCCAGGGAACTGAGGAAAGCAAGACCCTGCCTCCATAATGGGCTCTCCCCAGAAAGGGGTGGCTCTCAGCTGGACTTGCATCCGGGAGAGCTGCTGCAGCAACAGCAGTCGCTGGTGATTAGCCATTTGGCCTCCCTCCTCCTCCAGAAGTTTCTCACCACCTCTGGGAAGCCTCCCTCTGTTTACTCAGCTCTCTTATCCAGTATCTGTCTTTCTCACTGGATCTCAGATTCCCTGAGGGCAGGGCCCCACGTCCGTCATCACCATTGCTGCACCCTGGCTGCAGGAGCGCTGCCTACAGTGTCAAGCACCCACTAATGCTCGCTGAATGAAGGGACCCACTTTGCCTCCCTGAGCCAGCTCTCTTTTAAGGACATCATTTTGAGTACTGTATCTGTCCCCAGTGGCTCTGGTCATCCCTGCAAGTTGATGCCATGACCACACCCTACCCCTTGACCCTCCACATAAACCCATTTTGAGTGCTGGTCACTCTGAGGACAGGATAGTAGACAGAGCCCGTGGCACCCAGTGTGACACCAGGCCCATGTGGGCTTCTTTCCCAGATGACCAGAGGGGCGGAATTGGAAGGTCTCAAGCCACTCTTCTCTCACCATCAATACCTGAGGTCCAGGCTCAGGCCACTGTACCTCTGGATTCAGTGTCCTCCCTGTCAGTGACAGGTCAGGCCAGATGATCCCTCTCCCAGCCATGAGAGCCGCAATTCTATGGTCCAATTCTATGGTTATAGCAGGCATAACCTAAATCCTCCAAACATGGAACTTCAGAGAGGAAAACTAGGGTTTGGGCAAGACAGAAATCAGGGTCCTCCTGTGCAGTGGGGGGACGGTGTGTTTGGGAAGAAGCAGGAGAGCCGAGAAGAGCCCACACAGGGACTGGAGTTGGAGGGAGACAGGGAGGCGCCCCTGGAGCGGCTGTGTCAGAATGCTTCAGTCTCAGGCTCTTTCAAAATCCAGCTTCAAGTTCTAATAATTCTCCCCAGTTACTGTCAAGCCCATGTGGACTCCAGACTGTTCACTGTGTGTGCATTGTATCAGCCCTTGTGCTTGGTGGCTGTCAAGAAAGTCTTGAGCAACTGTTGCTATTTAAAGGTTAAGGTTAGACCCAGCCCTACTTGAATTTGTAGACATTGGCTTTGTATGTGGCCTGGCAGTTTGTTCCTTGCGGAGCTATTTGGGGTTGTAGTTTGGAAAGGTGTGAGGTTTTGTTTGTTTGCATATTTCCTTGATGTCTACTAGAAATCCAGGACAAAGGAACTTGAAAAGAATCACAGGTGTCTAAGTATTCGAAAAGCTCCATTAAAGATTTTATGATTTGTTAACACCTTAATTTCAGCAATACTTTAAAAGCCAAGGACACTTCCATTAAGACAGTTTAACTCTGCTAAAAACCCCTGGCAATCTGCATGTGTGTCCATGTAGAGTGAAATTATCTTGGGCATAGTCAGCAGTAGATCAGTTTTGGGAAAAAAAGAGAAAGTGTTGATTTTGACATGGTGTTTACTTAGACTTGGCATTGGTAGTGACACAGGGGAGCCCTGTCACTCCACTGGGAGAGGGTGTCTGTCTTCATGCTTGTGGGTTGTAGCTGTGACAGTGACAGTCTTGAAAGCTCAACTTAAAATACGAGCATGGCAAAAGTGAAACTACTCTCGATACTTACGGAGAGACTTATTGAAATGGTGGTTCCCTGAGTGTGAGTGTGTGTGCGTGTGCGTGTGCGCACGCTTAAAAAATTGTTTTTGGTTTTGTTTTAAACCAGATACCAGAGGCTCTGGGGTATGTCCGCCAAGCTCTTCAACTTCAAGGCGATGACGCCAACTCCCTGCACCTGCTCGCCCTCCTGCTGTCAGCGCAGAAGCATTACCACGATGCTCTCAACATCATCGACATGGCCCTGAGTGAATATCCAGAAAATTTTATGTGAGTGATCCTCCCCTTTGCCTCCCCTTACTCAGAAGTTGTTAAATTTACTTCTTCCCCTTTCCTTCCTCCGATCTATCTAATTTAAGTCCTTCATGGACTCCTGGTACAAAATTCCCTATTTTCTTGTTTTTCCATGATACATAGAAACAATCATAGTCTGTTAGGGCCCTGTACTAAGCTAAAATACTTTATCTGTTCTTCCCAGTGTGTGCCCTGGGGGCACATAAGATAATTTGGATTACAGATTGAATATTTTATGTTAATTGTTACACATTTCTAAATGTATATTAGAAAAACTATAACTGCATATCCAAATATGACTTCATGGAAATTATTTCTCAGAGTGGAACTAAGTTTTTTTTCAAATGAGTTGTTTTAAAGTCAACTTAAAGAGAAATATTAAATAAATACTAATACAGAAATACAGGGTATGGCAAAAGTTATCTTAAACAAATTCCAGTGAATAAAACTTGGCAAACATTGCTTTAGATCTTGTTTATCCTGCTTCCACTAGTTTCAGGTAATATTATATGTTAGGCAACCTTACCCGAGATAGCTACTGACCTCTGTGCCTTGGTTTTAGTCTCTAGGAAATGCAATTACTTGAATCAGTCTGTCAATATTTGTACATAACCTAAGATTTGTCATTATAAACCACCATCCCCTTCACCTTTCTTGAGTCCCTGAATCCAGACCTGTAATATGGGCCTTGCTGAGAAAGACATTGGTTTGTGTACTCATTGGCTGCTGGATTACCATCTTATGCAGTAGCTGAGTCTGGGCATAGCGAGCGACCAGCCAGAGCAAATACTGCTGTGCAGGGGTTGGGGTCAGTGATGGGGCGGGGGCAGCTGGGGCAGTGGGGTGAAGGGCAGGAATGCTGGCGGGCCCAGCTGGCTCTCCTGGCTTTCAGCAGTAAGTGCGGTTACAAATGCTAAGTGGGTCGGCTTCACTTCACTTCTCTGCCTCATCACCTCACTTTGGTTTTAATCAGTGCGTTTCAGCAGCTCTTCTTGGGAAATTGGTTCACACATTTCCATTACAAACACTTCTTTGTCTTTAAGTGAAAAGGGCACTTTTCTTCTCCCCATCTGAGATCGTTATAGCCCAGGAAACCTCTGACTAGAACTTTCTTTTGTAGGTTCAGCTGTTTATGCAGAGTGAATTAGAGAGCTTTGCTGCAGTGTTTTACTTCTTGCAGATCTCAAACCTGCTCTTCTACACGCCAGGCATATTTATGGACTTTATCCAAAGCTGGTTAGCCCATGGAACCTTAAAGCGGTTAAAGCACTTTGGAAAATTTTCAGCTCTTTACCCATCAGTACAGTACAGTCCGATGCCATTGAATTCATCTCTTTCATCAATATTCACACAGTGACACCCCCTATCTCACCCCAACACCTTCTTGAGGCCTTAGCCTAGCACGTGACTCCCCCCTAGACAACCAGGGGTGTCCTTCCCCAGAAGACGTATTGCACTAATAGCCACACCACACGGTAAGCAGTAAACAGTGGTGGCTAATATGGCACTGTCTCCAAGTGACAGCAGCTGACAGCCTTTTCAAGTAGTAGAAGTAAAGACAGCAGCGGAGAGATATTTGAGGAATGCAAGCTTGTTATTTTAATGTTAAGCTGTAAGCTCAAAAAAGCAAAGCATATGGCAGCAGGTCTGAGAGCAGCCCATGACTTGTTTGCTTTTTAAATATTTGTATTTCTTCCTTTGTAATGGAAAACTTCTTCCCAAGAATACTTTATTCAAAGTTGGAGCCAGATGTAGTCAGTGGATCCTATCGTTTCTTCCCAACCTGGGCAAAACATTTCAACACCACCAACCTAAACAAGATGATGTGGGCACTGGTCCCAACTGCCATGCAGTAGTGTCTGTGTTTGTGACAAGCTTGTCTGCAGCAGAACTGTAGACTGGAAGCCTGGGGATGCCGGGAGTTCCTCGTGTCCTCAGCCACACCTACTGCAGACCGAGGACATAGTTGATGTGGGGCCAGTATCTGCTAGATGGAGGCAGACGTCCCTCACCCCCTACCCCATGCCCCCGCCCTGCTTCAGGGTCAGGCCTGTCCATTGGTTGAACCACTGAACAATTGAACCAACAAGAATCCATCTAGCTTGACTCCTAGCCCGGTGCCGAGAACTGCAGACTTTTTTGGCCCCTACTGAACTTATTCAAGGCACTTAAACCCCAGCTTTGACCATTTCATGGTGACAGTGAGGTTTGGTGACACAGGAGAGCATCTGGTCCTCATCTAGCTGACTTAGCATGTTTAAGACGTTTGTACAAGGCGATCACTCAGTCACTGGCAGAAACTCACATTATTACTATTACTACTGCTACAGTGCTTTTAGATGGGATATTTTACAGTCTTTTCAAATTATTAGTAAATACTGATTAGAAGCCAAGGACTATTTATTAAATGTGTTTAAAATAATAATCTAGCTAACGTATATATACGTGTGTGTGTGTGTGTGTGTGTGTGTGTGTGAGTGAGTCCCTACTTCTAGGCTAAGAAAAGAAGCATTAAAACTGCCTGTGACTATCCTGAGCCCCTCCCACACCCCCTTTTTACTCTTAACACAGGTTAACCCCCATCCTGAATTCTCTGTTGATCATTCTCTCATGCTTCTGTACAGAGTTTTTACTCCTAAATCATGAGAAGTTCTAGTTTTGCACATTTTCAAATGCTTAAACAGTGGACTCATATTAAATATATCCTCACACTGCTTGCTTTCCTTGCTTAATGTCCTATTCCGAGCATCTCTGCCGCACACCGTGGCAATGTATTCATTTACACTGATGAGTAGTATTTTATTGTATAAATATACCAGGATTTTTTCCTCTTCAACCCTAAATGGATATGTGGGTTGTGTTAAGTTTCAGCTAGCGTGAACACTGTTGCTGTGAGTTTCTTGCACAGCACATGTGCACATGCACACATTTTTCTAGGGAGCACCTCAGGGTGAAATCACTGGGCGCCAGATATATGCATCTTTCTTTACCAAATAATTCCAAACAGTTTTCCAAAGTAGTTGGGTCAGTTTACACCCCTGAGGGTACCCAGGACCCCCCTTGCTCTGTGCACCAGCACTCAGTGTGGCCACGCTAATCTTTGGCCCTAGGGCTGCTGCTTATTGGTAGCGCACTATGGGTCTGAGAGGTGGCCCCTTGTTATTAATGAGGTCAAACATTTTTCCAATTGTTCATTGGTCATATAGCTCTACCTCCTAAGGGGGGTATTTTTTTCACACTAATTGGTAAGATTTATTTGTAGATCATGATTTTACAAGTAAAGATCTTCTAATCTGTGACTTGCCTTTGCTTTCTCTTAATGATGTCTTTGAATGAACCCAAGTTCTTTGAGTAGTTGAATGGTTCAGCCCTTTGCTGTATGGATAGTACCTTTTGTTTATAGTTTAAGAACTCGTTCCCTTCCCCAGGATCAGGAAGGTAGTTTCCTAAGTTACTATCATTGTTATTATATTATTATGACATAACTTTATTATAAAGCTTTATTATTGTTCCTAAGTTATGTTCTCAAAGCTCTCTTGTGTCATCTTTCCCACTTAAATCCATCTGGAATCCATCTGGGTTCATCTGGAATTAGTTGTTTGATGTATGTGTGGTGTGAGGGATCAGTGTAATTTTTTCCCATAAGAATACTCAGTTTCCTAGCACCAGGGTATACCAAAAAGATCCCTTCCCTGCAACTCCAGAGTGTCCCCTTGTCATGACCCAGTGGCCACACAAGTGGGGGTGTGGGGCTTGGGGTGTTTCTGAGCTTTCTGTGCCCTTGGCCAGTGTGCCATACCTGTGTGTCAGCCACTCTCCTTCCTTGCAGCTTTGATCCATGTGCGGCGACCCCTCCCCATCCCCTCTCCAGAGCACCATGTCTATTCTTGGGCCTTCAAGCGTGCACGTAAATACTTGAATCAACCCATCAAGTTCCACAAAAATTCTGTTGAGATTTTGATGGGGATTACTTTTAATCTACTTTCTCATTTGGGGTCAGATTATATATTTTATAACAGCGGGTTTTCCAATCCATGGCCACTCTATCTTCCTAACTACTTAGGTCTTTAAAAATACTTTAGAAAAAGAAAAATACTGGATGGTCTCACTCATAGCAGGAATTTAGAAAACCTAAATAAGGGACCAGGAAAAAGACTAATTAATACAAAGTAAAAATCAAAATCAACAAGCAACTATAAACCAGAGACACACCACAGGGGAAGGGAAGGGGAAAGGAAGGACTAGGGTCAAAATAAGGGGGGGGTGCAATTGTATGGGGAATATAACCAAAATGATAATGCATACATTGTGCAAAAATGAAAAATGATGTAAGAATTATATAAAATATTAATTAAGAAAACAAAAATAAAAAAATAAAAATACTTTCTTTGAATTTTTATAATTTTTTTCCTGAAGATTTTACTCAACTATAGATTTACTTTCTCTTTCATGAATTTCTGTTCTTATATTATTTCCTTCTATTTTCTTTGAGTTTGTTTTTTTTTTAATTTAGTTTTCCTTCTTAATCTTTAAGGTTGGCTTAATCTTTTAAGTTGTATGTTTAGTGCATTGATTTTTTTTTTTTGGTCATATTTTCTGACATAAGCTTTTAAGACTAAAACTTTCCTGCTAGTACTGCTTTAGCTATAAACCATGAGTTTCAGTATATGAAATTTTTGTTACCATGCAGGTCTAAATATTTTTAATTTCCTTTTTTTAACTCATTAGTTATTTTAGAACTGTGTTTTATAATTTACAAATATATTGTTTCTTTCAACTTATACTTTATTAATGGGCTTGTAATATCATTGAGCTGTGTTCAGAGACTTTAATTTGTATAAATTTGAAATCTGTTGAGATGTGTTTTATGCCCAGCAGGTGGTCACTTCTTGTACATATTTTCATGTGTATGTGAAAAGAATGTTTTCTGCACTTTTTGTGTAAATTTTCATGTTTTATTAGGTGAAGCTATTAACATGCTGTTCAGATCTTTATTCATACTGATTTTTGCATACTTAATCTCTCGATTATTGAGCAGCAATGGTTGAAATCTATCAATAGGATGGTAGATTGTCCTATTTTACTGCATGGTTGTAGCTTTATTTTGTTTGCTTTAAATAGTTTAAAACACTGCCATTAAGTACATATAAATTTAGAATTGCTACATCTTCCTGGTAAATTCAACCCTTTATCATTATATATTGTCACATAATTAATTTTGCCTAAAATGCTATTATTTTGTTTGTTACACATTCACATCCATTTTTATTTTCACTTATATCTGTACATATACATATATGCATACAAACAAGTATGTGTGTGTGTGTGCATGGAGGTGTGCATGCTAGTGCCTGGGATATTTTTGTCCATTCTCTGAACTTTTTATATTCTTGTGTACTCTTGTGTTCATTATATGTAGCTGATCTTTTTTTAATCCAGGCTAACAATCTTATCTGGAGAATTAGTTTATTTCCACTTACTGTAAATATTTCTACTTACTGTAATTTGTGTTAGATTTATATTAACATCTACATCTCATTTGTGTTTTGTATTTGTCCTGCCTTCTTTTTATATTTTATCCTCTCTTTTATAAGATTAGTCATGTTTTTCATACATACTTTTCCTTTACTAATTTGGAAAGGAAGTTTTCTTCCTTTTGTTATTGGTTATTGTTTAGTTAGAAATTTTAGTGAGGATCTGTTGCTGGCATTGTTTCTCAGTTTGTGTCTAAAAATTACATTTGAGGGCCTCCCTGTTGGCACAGGTAGCTGAGCACAGCACTGTGCAACTGCCCGTGGCCTCTGCAGCATGAGTTCGGTCCCCAGCCGGCCTGGGAACTACCCACATGGCACAGCAGACCTCTCCTGTCTCACCTGCTGCTCCCCTCAGCAATGTATTTCAGTACATCTGCCTGTTCTGCTCCCCACTCTGTCTCTGGTGAATCCTCTCACGCTCCCGCATCTCTGGCCTGTACCCCAGCTTTTGTATGCATAAATGAATGGGTCTTTTAAAAAAAAAAATTTGACTTCACTCTAAAAAGATTTTCAAACTGGGTCCATAATTCTAGGCTCGCATTTCCTACAGCATCAGTGGTCTTGCTTCTTTTGTGGTTCAGTTCAGTTCATTTTAACATCGTCTGTCTTTTCCCTTGGCTGCCTCTCCTCCTGCTGCGGCCTTGTTTTCACGATGCAGCTGAGTGTGGGGCCTGCTCAGGCATTGCTTGGCTTTTTTAAACAGTGAATTGGTATTGTTTACATCGTTTATCATTTCTAGAAAATTCCCAGTCATTTTTGTTTCTTCAAATATTTCTTCTCTATGGATAGCATATAGTTGGACCTTGCATTTTCGATTTAGCCTGATCATTTCTGCCTTTTCTCTCAACTGTTCGGTCCATTCACATTTACTATAGTTAATGACATGGTTGGATTTACAGCTGTCATTTCTATGTGTCTTAGCTTTTTATTGTGCCTCCCACACTGCCTTCTTTTTCTGTTGAAGAGTTTTTAAAGCCCTTTAAGTATTAAACATCTAAGCCAAAGGATGAAAAATCAGTGTCTTCTGTTTATGTATTAAGTCTCTGACACATTAAGTTTTTCCTAAAATAATATTGAACAAAATACACATTCATATTGAATGGTGTTCATAATTTCTGATAGATTCACTGTCTACTGCCCTTGATATAAAACCTCACCCTTCTTTTGCAATATTGCTTTGCAGAAATTTCCTAAATAATTAATACATTCTGCTTAGGAATTTTCCTCACTGGCCCAAAAACGAAGAAGTAGGTGCCAGATGACACTGGGCACAGTCGTGTCTGCTGATGACAGAGGCTGGGCTCAGGTCCCCGGAGCTATGTGTTTCTGCCACAGAAGTTCATTTGCCGATAAAACACTGGGGTGAGAACGGACCATTTGTAACTCCTTGTTTTTGGAAAATGTATCAGAGAGCATTGTACTTACAGTGGCCATGAGAACTTTGTGTCCCTCGGTCGTTTTCTAAGTCGGCAAGCCTTACCCTGGCTGCTAAGGGCCGCCACTGCCAGGGTCAGTTTCTCGCCCTGAGACAAGCTATGGCTGTGCAACTTGCCTAATGCAAGGTCTTTCCTTGATCTGAATCTTATTATTTCCTATTTCAGTAGGATATAGACCCTTATTTTGTGCTCTCAGAGAAGCTCTCAGAGCAATAGCACACCCACGAAACACTCAAGTGTTACCACAAAGCCCAGGAAAATAACTCTGGAAACCTCTCCAGATCCTCCCAGTGCCAGCGGGATCATGAGGGGGCTGGACAGCACTTCTAAGTGTGTCTTCTCCGTGATGCTGACACCTGGCAGACTCTGAAACTGCCACCCGGAAAGGCCCCCACCTCTCCTGCAGGCGGCTTCTGCTCCCGTGCCTGGGAGAACAGACTCTGTCAGACTGTCGATTTCTTTCTAACCTTGGGCGCTAGCTGTGTGGAGGAAGCAAACATATATACATTCTTTCCCTCATGCATCCTTTCACTTGGGTGGCAAGAACAGCCATATCACTTACTCGCTGCTTTCCTGCAGGCCCCCTCTAGTCAGCACTTAATAGAGGTTTAATCATTTGAGGACCACCAAAGGTGGGTGGTATTATCACCTCCATTTTACAGATAGGAAAACTGAGACACTGACGTTAAGTAATTTGTGCAAGATTATGCCTAGCAGGTGGTGAGACATTTAAAGGCAGGCAGTCTGCCCCTGACATCTGTGCTCTTAACCATCAAGACACTGAGTTCCTGCCACATTCCGGGCTGTTCTGGTGTGGATGCTGCCATGAACATGGTAAAAATTAGTTCTGCTCTGGGCACTGACAGGCCAGTTGAGCAGGATTTTTTGCTGTCTCCCCTGCTAATCACATCCGTAAACTAGAAAACCTTTCTTTATTTGAATATATATCTGTTTTTAAAATAATCATTACTTGGCAAGTAAGACTGTCTCATTTATAGACACCCTTTCAGAGAAACTCGGTTGAGGCTGAAATGTCATATTGAGTGATGTTTCAGTGTAGTGAAACTGAGAGGCCAGGTGTTGGGAGCTATTTTTATGTCTGAGCAGGGTGATAGAGCAGTGGACATGCCCATTAAATTTGCATTTGATAGAAAGTTGGACCACAAGGACAGAAGCTGTTCCTGTCACTAAATTAGAGAAATGATCCATTGGTGCCATGGGATGGGTGGGAGGGGTAAGGCAAGGCAGCCCAGAGATGCCTGTGCCTAGGGCCACGGAGAGGCAGGCTGGAAGATACCATGGGTCAAAGTGGAACTGACTCAGTGGTATAGTGGTTTGTTTAAAATCAACTTTCCACAACAAAAATACTCCCCCCCCCCAAAAAAAAAAAAAAACAATGGGTAAAGGATTTGAATAGACATTTCTTCAGAGAAGATATTCAAATGGCCCATAAATACCTGAAAATATTCTTAGCATCTCTAATCATTAGTGAAATGCAGATCAAAACCATAATGAGGGGCCTCCTTGGTGGCACAAGGGGTTAAGTCTCAGCACTATCAACCTATGACCAGCCACTGCAGCATGAGTTCAATCCCCAGCCAGGGAGGTGACCCTCATGGCACAGCAGACTTCTCCTGTCTCACCTGCTGCTCCCCTCAGCAGTGTCTTTCAGTAGATCTGCCTGTTCTGCTACCCACTCTGTCGCTGGTAAATCCTCTCACCCCCAACCACCACTGCACCTCTGACCTACACCCCAGCTCTTGTACGCATAAATAAATCTTTTTAAAAACGTGTTTAAAAAAAAAAACCATGATGAGATACCACTTCATATCCATATGCATACAAGAGCTGGGGTACAGGCCAAAGGTGTAGGGGGGTGAGAGGATTCACAAGAGACAGAGTGGGGAACAGAACAGGCAGATTGACTGAAGTACACTGCGGAGGGGAGCAGCGGGCGAGAAAGGAGAGGTCTGCTTCGCCATGTGGTTTTCTCCCTGGCTGGCCAGGGATCAAACTCGTGCTGCAGAGGATGCAGATTGCTTCATGGTGTGGTGCTTAACCCCTTGTGCCACCAGGGAGTCCCAGGATGGCTATTATTTTAAAGAGAAACAAAGTAACAGTTTAGTTATTTGTGTTAGTGATGATGTAGAAAAACTGGAACCCTTATTCTGTGCTGGTGAGAAGGTAAAGTAGTGCAGCTTCTATGAAAAATAGGATGACAGCTTCAGAACATTAAAAATAAATTACTGTATGATCCATCAATTCTGTTTCTAGGCAAATACTCAAAGGAATTGAAAGCAGAAACTCAGACACTGTACACTCATGTCCATAGTAGCATAATTCCATAAGGTGGAGACAACCCAGGTGTCCACTGGTGAGTGAATGGCTATACGCAGTGGAGTATTATTCAGCCACAGAAAGGAAGGAAATGTTGACATACGCTGCCACATGGCTGAACCTTGAGGATGTTATGCTACATGAAATACTCCAGTCACCAAAGGACCAGTTACTATGATTGCACGTAGGTGAGAGTCCTGGAGTCCAGAGAGACAAAAAGTAGAGCGGTGGGTACCAGGGGCTGGGGAGCTGTTCACGGCACAGAGTTTTGGGTTTGCAAAATGAAAAAGCCAGTGACATGGTCGGTGGTAATGGGGGGACAGTGGTAATGGGGGAATGGTGGTGATGCTGGCACGGTGGTGATGGGGGGACGGTGGCGATGGGAGGGTAGTGGTGATGGGGGGACGGTGGTGATGGTGTCATGGTGGTGATGGGCATAGTGGTGATGCCCGCACGGTGGTGTGGGTGCGCTTAATGCCCCCAAGCGATGCACTTAAAAATGTACTTTTCACTTTAGGTATATTTTATCACAAATTTTTAAAAAATCGACTTTCTGATCTCTCTTTGTTGTGTGATGCAGGGGGGCTTCCAGCTTTCTTGAAAAGTTGAGAGTGGATGATGAGTGTTCTTCCACCCTTGGGTTTCTCTCTTCTGGGAAGGACGTGCTGCATGTCCTCTACACACACTTCTCAGCAGGTGCTGGGCCTGTTGCTTGTAGTAAATGTAGATGCTTGTCAAAAGAAGGAGAATCCCCAAACAGGAATGAAAATTGGCTTAGGAATGGGCAATTAGGTTTATGAGGTAAGGACAGAAGAACTGGAAAAGAGGAAATGGAGGAGCAATATAGTGGCAGTCAGATCTGCTTCTGAGATGATCTTCCTTTCTCCTGGGCTGGGAGCAGCCTTGTCCTCAGGTTGGGACCTGTGCCAGCCCAACCTCTTCTCCAGAACTAGACATGCACAGGCTCTTCCCCCACACTAAAGTCCTTACAAGAATCTCTTGCTTTCTTTCTAGAGTGTTCCCTTTTGCTGGTTATTTCTGAATATGCTGAAGATAAAGACTTCAGGGCATTCAGATCCCCTGGTCAGCCAGAGAAGGACGTTCTTCAGAAGACCTGGCAGCTGGGAGAGGTCAGGCTAGGGCAGGAGGGGAACTGGCCACACCAAGGCCACACCGAAGCCATCCATCCCCAAGGTGGCAGGCGGAGGATTTATTTATTTTGGTGTTTTTCTTACAAGATCTCAAGTTCTCCTAGACATCTCATTCAACAATTCAAAGCATTGAGTACCCTCTTCTGACTTCACATAGGGGGAGGGGGTTCCTGGACACCCCTGGATCCCTAGCTCTCTGTCTATTCAGTGAATGGTTTAAACTAATGGTCCTGCTGGAAAGATAGCCTGATGTCAAGGGTCACAGCTGAGCATGTCTGCTTGTGTGTCTCCTAGGGGCTGTTCTGGTGCTTACGCTGCCACTTCTGCTTTATGGTAAAATGGTGGTCTGCTCTGCAGGTGGGTCAGTAGAGCACCTGCCAGGGGCCCCAGCCACCTCTGAGAATACATCGAATAAGCCACATGAAGCTGAATGTCAGGTCATTTGTAATGGTTTTAAGATAATGTATTTTAAGGTAATAAAAGTTTCCCATCCAATAACAAAACAAAACTACCTGAGAACGTAGAAGAGACTCTCCAAATTTACCTCTTAAGTATTCTTGTGGGGCTCCTGAGCTGAAACCAGCTGGTGACAATTGACAACCTAGAAACAATCCCTCCCTGGAGTGTATCCTCAGTTAATGTCTAGAGGGCCCTGCTTTCTGCCACATGGTGCTCGGTTCAGAAGAGCCAGGCTGAGGAAGGGCCCTCCCTCACTATCACTGACTCTGTGACCTACGGCACGATGACCTCGGCCTTTCCACTGTGGCCACCATCCCACACAACTGCAGTGGGTAGAGCCCCCTGTTAGGTGTGGGGGCTGCCTCCATTTCCCCTAGCACCACCAAAACAAGCACTGCCACCTACATAAAATATGACCCTTCTCGGGGTGCCAAGTGAGACTACACAAGGGTAAAGGCAGAGAATGTGGGGGATGTAAGACAGTCCAGTGTGCCCTGGAGCAGGACTCAACACCCCATCTCAGAGAGGTGCTTCCACCCCTGCCCCCACAAAGAACAGCTTCCCTGCACCCTGTCCAGTTTCCTTCTCTCCTGTTCCCCCTACCTGGGAGTGAGGCACCTTTTCTGTGTTGCAGAACTGCATGCTTTCCTTTGAGTCCATGCCACATCTGCCCCCGCCCTGCCCTCCTGGGTCTAGGTGATGACAGGCTTCCCATTCTTTTGACATTTTTCCATTATTCACTAATGGACCCAAATGTCTCATTTCTTCATCTGTGCTCCCCTCGCTACAATGGAGAACATGGGAAGATCAGGCCATGGAAGCTCATGGCAGACGTAAAGACAGGAGACTGTCCACTTCTGACTGCCGCTCAGAAGTGGTGGGTCTGTCAGTTTGTCTTCAGCTCCCCCCTCCACCATTTTAGAAATGGCTGATGGCTTTGTGGTTCAGAGAGAATCGATTATGTCTGTTCAGGGCCAGAGCAGTATAACAGGGAGACTATTTTCCCGTTATATTTCCTCTTCACACCTGTACTGCCACAGGGTCAGATTTGGTCTGATTTCTAGAACAGGTATTAAGGACATTTGCTCACCAGCTTGTTTTCCACACCTCAGGCAGGTACCCCATCCTGCTGACTCAGCCCCTGGTATCTCCTGGTCAGTCAGCACCCAGGAAATAGCCCTGATCCTCCTGGGTACCCTGTGATCTGTGGCTGCGCTGGGTGAGATGTGGGGCTAGGGCCCTGGCAGAGGCCTGCATTCCCAGTGTTCCTAGTCGGCCTGTCCGGGTCACCTCAGCAGATGTGCTGGCTCCAGGATGCCAGCTGGAGTTGAGGTTAATATGCAGGAGCAAAAAATGAGCCAAAGTGGGGTTTCTTGAGGTGACTTATTCCAGCTAAATATGTCAGTTGTTTGTTTGTTCTAAAAATAATGATAGAAGGATGGGGGAGTATTCCAGATTGTTGACACTTTGACTGAAATGAGAAGCAAAATGTAACTGATAGGGGATCTAGCAGGAGTTCCTGGCCGTCATAAAGAGGAGGCAGGACCAGTATACCAAGGGGTGCGGCCGAACCCTCAGAGACAGCGGAGGACTGTCCCTGGCACCCGCCATGCACAGCAGCCTCCCTGCGGGGATGAGGGGCTGTGAGCCCTGTGGAGCCAGGCGCCTGCTCCTGATATTTCATCTTGTTAACTAAGTGTGGGCCCACTTGCCCAGGAACAAGCAGATCTGGGACCAGGGCAGGGGTGACTTTCACAGTGACCATGGGGCCACCCTGGGACGCCAGATGAGCTCCCAGTCGCGCCAGCCCGTTGCGCATTGCTCCTTCTCAAGCAACCGTGGCCTTAAAGATGGTCAGATTTCTAGAACTGCCTCAGTGGCTAACAACTCCCAGACAGTAGTGTGCCAGCGAGCCAGCTGGCCTGGCTGTGCTCCTCTGGGCCTGATCCCAGAGAAGACTGGCACCTCTGAGAAGAGCTGCACTCTCAGACCCTCCTCTGCTGGTCTGGGCAGGCTGAGCGGGTGTCAGCGGGTGCATATGGGGTTTGTGAAGGAAACCAGGTGCTCAGCTTCAGTCTCTGCAAAGCATGTATAGACAAGGGGTTTCCTCTGGCAGCCCATGAGCTGACGTCCTCTCACAGAATTCCCGGGGTCAGCACACATTTCAGAATGTTTGCATTAGGGAAGACAGCAGACCTGGCCCAGACACTCCCTGACATCTGGAGCCCAAGCCTGCTTCCCTGCCTGTCCACCCTGAGGACAACCCTCAGTGGCCAGGGGCGGCCACTCGGTGCTCTGCAGACTCGGGCGCCCTGGATTGGTATGAGGTGGTCACCTTCACTGCACATGCTCAGTGAGGACCTGAACGGGCCCATCGTGCTATCCAGAAGCCCCCTGGGGAAGCCCACTGGAAGGAAGGGAAGCATCTGTTGAAGTCCACAGGCAAGGTGCCCTTTCTTTTTGAGTTTAATGTGGGTAGCTGTTCGGAATTCCCATGAAACTTAAGAGCAAAATGCATGCTGCGTGCTCCCCAAATTCTTACAGGAATGCAATAAACACAGAATTTCCTAAGAGAAGAGCTTGGGGAAGCTCTTTACTCTGGAGGTCTTTTTAACATGAATCAGACTGTTGAGGGTCAGGGCAGAAAGCAGTGAACATGCCGTGCTCCAGCAACTGAAGTGTGCGCCTGAGTCACCTGGATCTCATCACCTGAAGATGCCATCCTTGGAGTCCAGAGGGGGTGGTAGCCGCGAGCTCCCAGGGGCTGCGGAGGCTGCCTGCCCCAGACCACTCTGAGCAGTAAAGCATATAGAGTAGGATCTCGCCCTTCCTTTTCCAACTTTGAATCAGTTGGGAAAAATACTTTATTGTTTCTAATGAGCTGATGAACGGCATGTCAATGCAGCAATTAGGTAAGCCAGCCAGTCAAAGACAGTGTGTTTCCTGCATATCCATTGTGTAGATAGATCGCTCGTCCAGACGATGTTTCTGGAACATTGGCCACTAATGAGAGCCCAAGCAGTGTTTGAAATCCCATGGGAGCAGTCACAAGGTCAGTTCCATACCCCCTGTTCTTGCCTGCTGCTGTCAGAGGACTTTGGGATGGTTGAGGTCTCAGCTGCTGGCCACACCCTGGTAGCCGCACCCCTGTAGCTAGCATCCAGGCTCGCTGGTGGCCATGCCTGTTGGCCCACGTCAGGCCAGGGCACCCAATGCCCAATCAGCCTTCATGTTCAGGGACAGTGACTCAGGCCGGGACCAGAGGCTACCTTTTGTAAACCCTTCTGAGACGGGACTGCTGTGGAGACCCAGCCAGGAGAGCACACACTCCAGGTCCAGCACACAGTAGGCCATCAGAAATGTTGGCAACAGTGACCTGAGATAGATTTCCCTTGAGCCTCCCTGGAACCAAAGAGAACACCCCACCCTCTCCAGCAGCAACGGGCCACACGCGGGCTGCTGCTCCATCCTGCAGACTGTTCCTAGCTGACTCATCTGGCTTCAGATTTCAGCCTCTCCTCTCTTAGTCACTGCATGCTTCTGGCAGTCTCTTTTGATTTCTCTTACCATTCTGATCTGTGGCTGCCAAGCCATCTTCTCAATTTAAAATTTCATCTCAACTTACTGCTGTCCCCACCTCTGCTGATCTATTATTTCTTGTACCTGGCGACAGATGCCCGCCTTCCACTGGGTGTTCAGTAGCCAGCTTCACTCCAGCTCTCAAGTCAGCCTCCCTGGGAGCCAGAGGGGGCAGTATGCAAGGCCCCCGTGGCCACTGCCCCACTTAGGCAGATACCACGTGCTTTTCTGCACAGTTGTTTTGCGTCCCTTCCTCCATTCGGCAGAGAAGCAAAAAGCAGGTCCCTGGCACATTGAGCCCAACAGCGCAAAAACACATCAGCACAAAATACCAAATGTTCAAGGTTGTGTGATTTTATTTCTGAATCAGCTGTTTTGAATACAGCATTTCCAGATCTGCTAATTAGTGGAGGTTTTATGTGTTGATATGCTTATTTCCGCCTAGATGAACTTAATCAGTACACTTTTATGTTGCCACATACAGTTGGAGGGAATTGATACTTTAGTATTTCTCTAAACTTTTCTAATCAATTTCCATTGAGAGTTCTTTACCAGAAAGCTTTTGCCAGGCATATTAGATTTCAGAATTTAGAAATGCCTACCCTTTTAGCTTAATCTCAGGCTCCAGCCTTATACCCAGAGCCTAGCTACCATTTCTTGAGCTCGTTAGAAACCATCTCATCCCTGCCTGGAACACCCCCCTCCTCCCAAACCAGGGAAGCCCAATTCTCTGTTGTCCTCCGTGAGCTCTGGACAGAATCGTCTCCTTCCCTTGTGCTGCCAGAGAAGTTCATCTGTACATCCATCTGTACATCCATGAACTGTGTTCATCACATACCATATGAATATAACACTAGACTGAGCTCTTGGAGAGAAGCTTCCATATCTTATTTCCCTTTGTAACCTCAGGGGCACAATAGGCACTTGGAACATGATTGACAAAAGGCCACTCAAGTTCAAATTCATTATCAGGCACATTGACAAATAGGCAAGTAGTCTACGGTACAAATATGGGATGAATAAGCAGATTATTAAAAATGTTTTATACATATGAGGAAGGAGTTAGATCCTGCCTGAAGATGAGGGTTGTAGAAGAGTCAGATAAGGGATTTTTCCAGTTGAGGGCAGGAGTCCCTTTGGAGAGGGGCCTCCAGGTGGGCAGGTGGAACACCTGAGCTCAGGCAGGGAGGTATGGGTGGCGTCTGTAGTGCGGGACCTGTAGGCTAGGAGCCGGTCCAGTTAGACTGGAGTGATCACTGGAAGTAGGAGTGTCCAATGGTTGGGGGCAGGTTGCAGGGAGTCAGGAAAGTGTTCCTGGGAATGGTCATGAGACCTCAAACCCGACCTTGACAGATGCTGCCAGATACATCCCTAGGGTGCCCAATGGGAGGTCCCCACGCCACAAGCCCCGGAGGCCACCAGCACAGTTGTGTCTGCTTTTAAAGCTCTACACTAAGCCAAACAGTGGTTATCCAGAGCTGCCCGGAGTTGCTTAAACAGTTCCAAAAGTAGGGTAGATTATCATTTCTATTAGTTTCAAAGAAAAGTAAATTCTTGATTAACTAGGTCTTTCAAAGGACTGGAATTTTATATGTGCCTTACTTCTGGGTAAAAGGCAAGTCACAGAAAGCACCAATCAATGGGTTGGTTGAACCATGTATGACACTTCCTAGGGACAATACCCCGGCAGCCCCAGCTCTCTTTTCCTGCCCCCTCCCTATTCACGTTTGGCCCCACAGTCTGCTCCTAAGTCAGAAATCCTGCCTCGTGTCCTGGGGCCAGTCTTCTGGTTGGGCCATAATTTCAAGGAGTGCAGGAGCTATATTTGATGCCACATTTTTTATTCCACCTAGTATCTAATGTGGATCCTTACACATTTTAGGTTTTTTTTAAAGATTTATTTATTTATGCATACAAGAACTGGGGTACAGGCCAGAGGATTCACCAAAGACAGAATGGGGAACAGAACAGGCAGATTGACTGAAATACTCTACTGAGGGGAGCAGCGGGCAAGTCAGGAGAGGTCTGCTGCGCCATGTGGGTCAGCTCCCTGGCCGGGGATCGAACTTATGCTGTAGTGGCTGCAGATCACTTATAGGTTGCATCTGAACCCCTTGCACCACCAGGGAGGCCCCACATTTTAGGTTTTTAAATATTCAACAGTGGAGCAGAAAATGTGATGTATCTTCATGAATGTCGAGAATGTGGTCAGAATACTTTTTAGTCACTCTCTTCTGTTTCTTGTGCTTCAGAGTCAGATGGATTTGGGCTTCCATTTCTCTTCTACCAGTCATTCACAGTCTGAACTTGGGCAAATTACTTAACTCACAACCTAATTTGCAGGTTGCTGTAAGAATCAGTGATTAAATATTTAAAGTGTCTGGCAGCTGCTGTTGTTATTGTTATTATTTCACTTGTCTTAAAAGCACAAGTTTCCTGGCTTGTAGCTTATTATTCCACAGTTGAAAGCTCTAGCATTTTCTGGAATTACATTTCCACCTAGGAGTTGTTTAAGGCTAGGTCAGCGGAGGGGTGCCATTTGACATGAATCTTGACAGAGAAGATGATGCTTAAAAAGCAGATGTGGCTGGAAAAGGCATTCAGAACAGAGGGAGCAGCATGTGCAAAGTCCCTGGGCACAAAGGGAAGTGGCAACGGAGGCAGTTGATTCTGGCCTAAAGAGGGGGGCAGGGATGATTGGCTAAACATGTGGGCAGGAGCCAGTCCTGAAAGGCATTGTATGAGGTGCTAGGTTTGGTCATGTAGCCAGATGGATATTTTAGCAAAATATCCTCTGGGTCAGGTTGACAGTTCCAGATACTGAGATGCAGTAAATACTGATTTGTCCCAAGTTTTCCTTTTTTTTTTGCATCAGGGTTTCCTCAGCAGGTTGAATCCATAATATCTTTGGGCATCTACTGGAGCAAGTTAACGCTCATCATACTGGTGTACCCTTCAGTCTGTGCTGATGTAACATGCACCCAGCCAGGTGTTCTTGAACAGTCTTGAAATGTGTGAGCAGGATCAGCCAATGTGATGACAAGTATCCCTTGCTCTGTGTTGGGTCTGGTTCTCTGCCTCGTGAACAAGCTGAGGTTTGGGGAGACGATGCCCCATCTCCTGTGTTTACTTTGGTCCAAGGAAGAGTGAGCGTTGTGCTTGCCAGGACAGCTGCCGGTTCCCTAGAAATACCTGGGGAGGGTCCCACGAGGCTCCGGGCTTCTCCCCTGCCTGCGTCCCCAGCTCCTTTCTTCTGCCCGTCTCTTTTTCATGTTGTTCCTCTTGCTTCACTTCCAGGTGCCTTTGCCGTCATTTGTGCTCAACAGCTCTACTATTGTTCTTCCTGTCTGGTTCTCTTGAATCCAGCCCACACCTTTTCAACTCCATATCCTGAGTCAAGTGTTTGAAAGCTGTTATTTCATGTTAATTAGAAGTTCTTTTTCCAGCCGAGGAGCCTGCACAGAACTGTTCCCCCAAGCTGATGCTTAGAAACCAGCTCTGGCGTCTTGTACTTAAGGTGCAGTTAAAGGAATCGAGGGTAATTGGCCCTCGAGCCTCAAGCCTCATGGCTGCCTGCCGGGCAGGGGAACCACCTCCACTGCTCTGGCCCTCTGGGGCAGGCAAGCCCCAGCTCTGCTCAGCCAGAGACTCAGTCTGCCTTCTCAAGAACCTCACCACCGCCTTGGTGGGGACTCCCCTGCCAGAACTGCGTGACAGCCAGCCCTTATCCAGAGGTTCTCTGGCCTCCAAATAGATTTCCCTGAAGTGCTAACGGTGATCGCTTGGCAGCTTCTCCTTCCTTTGTCACACATCTCCCAGTTGACCCAACCAGTGGGAGATTCTGGAAAAGTCCTCCCATCACCTTCTGGACTCTTGAAGACATCAGCAGGAATCAGCTTCTGGAGACACTCTGGGTGGCTGCCATTTCCCATGGGTGGCACTGGAAAGACCTTAAGGGAACTTCCACTTTTTGAGATATTTTTGAGCAGAAGCCCAGCCTGTTCTCACATCTGGCCTCATATTTTATACCTACCTGCTTACAGTCCAGGGACTGCAGTGCCTCTCCTTACCTGGCCTGGCACCCCACTAGCCCAGGCTTCTGCAAAACCCAGCCCTGGCCCCCGGAAGCCCTCAGCAGCCCCATGGGTGTCCTTGTTGCAGTGGGAGGGAGTGGTTGGTCTCACACCTTCCTGAGGTTGGGCAGTGACCGGTTAGGGCCACCCTCATTCTGTCTCCCGCTGGGTGTTACCTCTGCATGGTTGAGGAATTCTTCCCAGATGTCTAACTGAAATCACTAGAAACATAATTCCTTGTCTTCAGTGGTTTATAAACAAAGTAATCAGTGAACAAATACTGGTTGTTGCCCTCAGAGCACAGTTCCAGGCACTGAGGGTGGGGGACCCCAGAGAGAGGGGCTGGGGTTCTACTGAAAGAGCTCAAGCCACCTACCAGGAAGGGCTGACACGGGCGACTTCGAGTTGGTACGTACAGTGCCAGGCATGGGCCTCGCTCCTCCCTCTCTTTTTATTTTCATTATCATTAACAACAAGCACCAGCTAGCATGATGCCTACTGCATGTGGGTGTAATTGTGGGACGGTGGGAGACTCCTTGGCTGAACTGGGGAAGAGTCGAGAAGAGACATGGACTTAGAGACCAGGACCTGGGACTTGGCATGCAGATCCGTAGTTATGTGAGAAGCAGAGTAGCCAGTGAGGTCTCTGTGAGTGAGGTCTCTGTAGCCAGTGAGGTCTCTGTGAGTGTCCAGTAGAGGGCATGGCCCCGGGGATGGTGAGGTCAGATACCCCCGGTCGGTGGAGGGTGAGGGCCATATAGGACTCCATGAGGACTTGTGACTTATGATTACAGTAGAGAATCCTTGTAGTGTCCTAAGCTGGGATTAAAATAGATTTTGGAGACCTTTGTAAGACTTCTTTGAGCCAGATGAGTCAGGCACAGGAATGGTCTCGAGGCTCATGCTGCAGTCTTCACAGTGCTGAGGAACCCAAGGCTAGGAGACCTGGAGCCTACAGACACCTGGGAATGAAGTAACGACTGAGGGTCAAGAAGGAGAGAAGGTTCTAAGCTTAGCACTCAGAAGCTCTGGGCAGAGGATGACGTCATTGCCGACGACAGAGGCAGGGGAGAGATGGTGACTGTGGAGTGAACCAATGATGTTCTGGCCCCTAAACAGCAGAACTGGGGCAGGTCAGGGGTGTGAGGGGCCTCAGCCAGATGGCATGTCTCTGCGCCTTCAGGCCAGACTTGCCGACGCTCAAGTAAGTCTCCTTCCCATGATGAGCATCCATGCAGAAAGTTATCTGTAGATGTTTGCATCGACTGAGTCACACCTCCAGTGTAATTTTGTAAATAAAGCAAGATTTTCTATTAATGAATTGTTGAAGTTTCACAAATAACTCAGTTTGTTTTAAAAAACATGCTGTCCATCAAAACCCTATGTTCTGAATAATACGATCCACTCTAACACTGCTAACCTGAGCAAGAGCCGTCAAGCTGTGCCTGCTTTGGCCTGAGTGGTGAGACTGATGCGAAGCTGTCCACACAGCCCAGAGTTCTGGAACCCTCAGTCCTGCCCCGGGGCTTCCCTCGGGTCACACCTCCAGAGCCCCCCGCCCCCGGATCTGCACCGGGCACGAGGTTTTCTCTTGGTGGGGACTCTGGCTTGAACAGTGCTGTTTTCTTCTTGTCTCCCCACCACAGACTACTGTTTTCCAAAGTGAAGTTGGAGTCTCTCTGCCGGGGTCCGGATGAGGCTCTCCTGACCTGTAAGCACATGTTGCAGATATGGAAATCCTGCTACAACTTAACCAATCCCAGGTAAGCAGCCGCTGGGCCTGTTTGCATGGCGCCTTCCTATCAGTGCCATCTCTGTGAGGCACTGAAAGGCAGTAACTCTGTCCCCTCTGTGCCCTTGGGGGTCCCCAGGAGCAGCAGATAATAGCAACGGACCCTCACATGACCCTGTTTGTAAGGGCATCTCCCAGTGGCAGGGGAAACTCCTAATTGTGGGTTTCTTTTGATTTTGCTGCCACAGTGACCCACTAGATTCCATTCACAATTGACCTTTATCTGATTTCTCTCTATTGGTCGTTTCCTTGACTCTTTTTTTTTTTAAAGATTTATTTATTTATGCATACAAGAACTGGGGTACAGGCTAGAGATGCAGGGGGTGAGAGGCTCACCAGAGACAGAGTCGGGAACAGAACAGGCAGACTGATCGAAATACACTGCTGAGGGGAGCAGCGGGCGAGTCAGAGAGGTCTGCTGTGCCGTGTGGGTAGCTCCCTGGCTGGCCGGGGATCGAACTTGTGCTGCAGAGGCTGCAGATTGCTTCATAGTGCAGTGTTAAACCCCTTGCGCCACCAGGCAGGCCCCTCCTTGACTCCTCTGATGAGTCTTATCTTTCTGGTGATTTATGGATAAACAAGTCAATTACATATTCCAGATGGGGTTCTTACGTCATATTTAAAAGACCTACAGAGACTATAGGCCACAACTTACTAAGAGTAGAAATCGCTATTGACATGATAAAGTATAATTTTCAAAAAATTAAAGTCATAATTCAAATAAATATTAAAAAACATTTATTGGACATTTTGTTTACCTCATTAACTATTGAGCAAACCAGTAAAATGTTAAGACCCATTCCAAGAAAAATTTGAAAAAAAAAAAAAAGATATGTATAGGCAGAAATGCTAAAATGAATTTGCGAATTAATGCAAAAACAGTGTCCTCTAGGGCAATGAAATATGTTGTTTGGGGAACCTTCTCTACAAGGTAGAAATTGATTGCATCTCAAGCAAACAAAATCCTTCTGCCTTGTTCTTACAGCCCCAAGGGGGCTGGCCCATTGGGGAGTCAGGGGCCACCCCACAGAGGCAGATAATCTGGGGATGGTGATCTCATGCCTCCAAAGCATACCCAGTGACCTATGGTGCCCGTTCCAAGTCTTGGGCAACTTTTCCTGACTTAGGTTTAAGTGTGCCCGCCCTATGAAGAAAGTAATTTCATGGAAATAACCTAATGATTCAAGTGAATTCAAACAGCTGCTGATGTTCAGATATTTTTTTCAAGTTCACAGCAAGGTGCCTGGACAACCCACATTATGCTGTTAAGAGTCGGGAACCTAAAAGTGGCTAATTCAGATTGTCATGTGCCCTATGGGTGTAGTTCATCCAGACTCACCTGCCAGGAGGTGGCATGTGAGCTCATAGCCACGTCTACTGGCCTGGGCAACGAAATGGTGAGATGGGGCTAGGCGGGCAGCAGAGTGCAGGTGGGGTGCCCTGTGAGATTGTGTTTTAAAAACATTTCTGCATGTTTAAACTCAGTGCCCTGTTAAGAGGGTGGGTCCTTGTGAGCTAACATCAGATTAACCTGTAGCCACAGGCCCTCGGGGGCAATGCAGCAGGAGGTGGGACTCAGGGTACTAGCCCACTGTCAGCACCACCCCCTCAGTGAGCCGTGCAGGCCCCTAGGGAGACCAGAGTCCCCTCCACAGCCATTGCCTGGAGCTGCCATCTTCCTTTTGGTGAAGATAGTCATGATGAGACTGGCCTCTTTCGGTTGTACGTTCTGAAAATAAAGATCATTTTAATTAAAATAAAAAAATCTGTTGCAGAGTATTCCAAGTCTGCAAACAGAACGAAGAAAATATTCATATTTTTCTTCCCCTGCCCCTGGCCTATCAAGAATCATCAAGGACCATCTTTGCCATGTGTCCCAGCTAACAGGAGACGCCCTGCAAACCAGTGGCTTCCGTACTGGAGCTACCTCCTTTGCCTGTACCCCCTTTAGAAATGAGAAAAGAAACCCAGCAGCTTTCACATTGCCAATTTTCTCTCAGTTCTCCACACCTCTCCCACCTCCCCACATTTCCTCCCACTTAGCAACCAAGAATATTGAATGTGAGAGAAAAAAAATAGCAGAATTGGAAAGCTTTTTAAAAAGACTTAACCAAATGCCTGGGCTTTGCCTGCACTTCCTCTGTTTCCTGAAGAATCGTTCAGGACCAGGACAGGAGGCACTCCGGTAGGCCTCAGAGACTGGATGGGGGCTGGGGGTGGCAAGGAGGACCTCTCCCTGCTCAGATCTGCTCCCTCCAGCTACTCCGAGAGCCTCGAGGCGAGGCGAGAGGTGGCAGTGGAGCAGCCCCTTATTAAGGAGCTTCCTGTTTGTTTGAACGGTGTTTTCTCTGGGATATAAATAAATGTTTCTCCTGTAGCCCTCCAGGTTTTGCACGTTCAGACACCCTCCCCAGTGTGCTTGGGACAGACGTGACCCTGGCAGTCACATAAAGTCTCAAGAGGGGAGGCCATGTCCTGGAAGGGGATGGCCCATTTGGCCATTGTCCAGAAAAGGGCAGTTTCCAGTCCAGCAGCCTTTGGTTTGCAATCAGGTCACGCAGGGTTCTAGAAAAAGGGCAGTGATGTGTGAACAAGCTCACGAGAAGCATCCTGCATTAAAAACAAAAAACAAAAAAAACTGAGCAGCTGGAGAAGGGCCACCCTGACTTGCTGTTTGGAGGTGCTCCGCCTACCACGGCCTCCCCCGATACCATCTGAGGCTGGCCCAGCCCTCCAGAGCAGGGGACTACAAGGCACAGAGGGAGCCACGGCAGTGAGGGCTGAGGTGGAGAACAGACCTGGCTGAGCGTGTGCTTGGCCGCGCACTCCCATCCCTTTATTTGTGCTCACAGGAGAGTCACACTGAGCTAGTGGCTAAACTAGACAACTTGTAGAGCCATGGTTGGAGAACATACTCCTGCTGTGAGCAGAGTGGTGGGCGGCTTCCCCCATGTGCATTTGGCGAGGTGCTGGTCATTTCTGGAGTCTGGATTCCATCCCAAGGCCTGCAGCTTTGCTTGCATCAGGCTGCCGGCCTCTCTTGCCTGGCCTCCTCTCTAGGAAGCCCCCTTCATTCTCATGTAGTCGCTCTGTGTTCCCCCTCCCCCCGGCAGGTGCCCGCAGCAGCCTCCCCAGCTGGACCCCACAGCATTTCACCAGGCCTTCTCTGTGTCAGCTCTGTTCTCTGCACTCCCTCCTCAACCTGGCAAGATGGCTCCTGCTCTTTCCATTTCATAAAAAATAAGATGGCAGCTAAGGGAGATTAAAACATGTGCCCACAGGTCCCAGTTCAAGCCATGACAGAGGTGGGATTCAAAGCCTGGTCCATCTGACATCAGACCTTTTCACCACAGCCTCTGCCTTTGCGTTGACAGCCAGTTTGTTTTCCTTTATTGTTTTTCCTATTGTTAATCACATCTTTCCCCCTCTTATCACGTCTACTCAGACCATCTCCATCATGCAAACTAGTGATTGGAAAATATTTTCTCCCCAAGTCCTGGCTCAGTCATTGACCAACAGAGAGCGTTTCATGTCCTTTAAGATGAGGCCCCCTGTCCCTTTAGCCTTTTGGTGGAGCTTTGCTTTTTATAAAGTGTGCTCTTCTTTCATCTTCAAAGCAAACCATGAAACAGGCATATGTGGTGTTATACCCATTTTACAGGTGAGAAAATGGATGTCAGGGATGTTAGGAACATTCTTGCACTCTTGGAAGCCAACCTTAAGGACCTGGGGAAAAACAGGCTCCCTAGCCCATGGGCCCTGGCTTTAGCTCGGAGCCCTGCCTCTAACACCTGTGTTTATGGGGTGCCAGACACTATTTCAGGAGCCGGGAAGAGACAAGGCTGCCGCAGATACCGCAGGCTTCTAGCTCCTGGCCACCTCCAGCTGGCCTCTTACATTTGACCTCTAGGTGGCTGTGGAAAAGAGCATTTCCAAGAGAAGCTTCTCATCTCCAATATAGCTTTAGCCGTCACTACAGTTTACTCTGAATTTTCAGTCTGGTGTGGATACCTGTGGCTTGTGTACTTGGACTGGAGGTCGCTCCAGTCTCCTCCCCCTCAGCCCTCTACTAGCCCCACTGACGAGGAAAGCTTGTCCTCCTCTTGTGCCATCCTCCTTGGGAGGTGCTCCTGACAGCCCACGGGCCGGGCAGAGAAGAGGTGAGGGGGCACTGGGTGGTCCCTGGGAGGTACCCCAGCAGACAGCATCCAGAGGGGAGAGAAAGGCTTTTGGGAGGGGAGGCAAGCCTTAGCCAAGGCCTGTCTTTTTGCCCCTTCTTCCACATTCTGTGGGTCATAGCAAAGGCAAATCTTGATTGTGTCAAACTCTACACCATATAAAATGAAGGCCTAAAAGATACCTGAAGCATCCAGAAAATTTTTCAGTCACAGTAGTCACAGTGGAAGCAGAAGCAACTCCTTTTCAAATAGCCAATTGTCACTTCTATACTCTTCTCAAATGGAACTCTGGTAGACAAACTAAGAAATGTAGTCAAATGTAGTTTCTCAGCTGGTGAAAGGAAATTAGATCCTGTGTCACTGTCAGTGGGTGAGGTTCACAAGCTGTCTGGGTTTTAGTTGGGGTTTCTAACATTTGGAGTAAACTCCACTTTCTAAACTAAACTCCACTTCCCACACCTGCCATTGCACCGGAAAACCTCAGAGATTAGCTACCCCAGATGTATGTTTGTAGGTGCAGGATTTACAATACCCCTGGTAGGAACCTTGAAGTCATACCTCTGCTGATGCTCTGTCTGGACAACCTCAGTCTAGCCTGACCTGGGTCTGGTAGGAGATAGCTCTTGTCTTCATGTGACAGATGAGTCACTGAGCCATTGGGAGAGGGCCTAGTCCTTAGGGACAGACGTGAGAGAAAAATCCAAACCTCCCAGCCAAATTCTAGAACCCACACTCATAGCATTTAACCCCTGTGCTCTGAAACTTGGTGAGATGGGAAGTCAGGGAGATTATGGCTGAAACAAACATTTCCAATACTCTTCCTTGGATTTGGACCATGGATTACCTGGGCAGTGCCCATCCCTCATGTGTGTCTGGGAATCCCCAGCACAGTGAAAAATATTACTATATTTTGAAATAACATTTCCTGAAAAACTCTTTAAGTGGGAAGCCTGATATTCAGATAATTAACTCTGATATTTGTATTAAAAATACGTCCATGAAAAGAACAATGTTAGAAATATTGTCAGTAATGTGATTAATGAAAACCTGCATGTACTTTTACACTGTTTTCTACTCAAAAGACATTTATTGTTTCTCAGTTGTGGAAATAATTAATAGCACCACTTCCAAAAAACATGTATCCGATGATGTAATAAGTATAGGCTGACACAGAGTCCGTACTGCAGCAAGTTTCCTTCTGTTTCCTGTGGATTTCTCTAACTCCATCCCTGGATGTGGAAATTGCAGCCTGCAAACCATATTAAGTTTCATACCAAATCTTGTTTGAACCACTTTTAGCAGCAGCTGCATAGAGGAAGGAAATTGTGTCCCTTTATTATAGAATTTGAACTTCTTAACAGAAAAAAAAATCAAATTTAGAGCCTCCAGATTGAAAAACAAAATAGATTCAAAGAAAAGCATGAAAGATTCAAACCTCATGAGGCAGAATTGATTCTTTTTGAAGTTTCCTTGATAGAGGAAAAAGGCCATTGTTTTTGCTTACAAGCTTAGAATTAAAAACAAAAACAAAGAGTCCGCATGCTCTAAGGTCCCTTAACAGTGTTTCGGTCCCCTTAGGACTGAGCTGGTGTCCCATACAGCATTACCAAGTGAGTGGCTCCGACCAGTTCTGTTGGAACAAGCTGGAGAGGGCCACGGGGTGTAGGAAGCTGGCAGGACCGCGCAGGAGGCCGGTGCCTGGCCCTTGCCGTGTTCCCTTCAAGGCCGGCTTCTCCAGCTCAGGGACACTGGCGGGGCTGCAGCTCTGGCCCAGCCTGTGACCTCACAACACTTCTTCCTCATCTATTAAATAGGGACATGAGCCACCCGATTTCTCTTCAAGGCCTATTCCAGGAACACAAATGAGGCCATGGCCATGACCACCCTTTGAAAAGTAGGGGTCGGGGCTCTTGAATATGGCTGCACACGAGAACCACCTGGAGGGCTTTGAAAAATGTTGAGTGTCCCGAATTCTGACTTCTTTGGTCTGGAGCTGGACCTAAGCCTCAGAGGTTTTTTCAAAATGCCCCAGGTGCTCTTCCTGTGCAGCCAAGGTGGGGGAAGTGCTGATGTGGAGCGTGGGTTCTAAGGCTTTGCCTCCCAGAAAGCCAGGTTTCCTGCTTACAAGTGGATGGAGAACCTGACTTGGAGTTTTCTTTTCTTTTTTTTTTTTTTTAATCTTATAATGACACAAAAGAGGCTAAAATCAGCCCGGTTCTCTGGGTGTGCTGCTTGCCAGGTTTTCGATGTGGCTTACTAAAAGGAATCCAGCCCGGCTGAGCCAGCAGGTGGAGGCATGGTTGTCCTGGGAGAGCGGCAGAGAGCACCCAGAACGCACCCAAGGGCTGACTGCATTTCTAGTCGGGATTGCTAGATACTGTTCCCTTGCCCTGCCCACCCTCCAACAACTGACATCTGTAGCTATGTTTTGCAGTGATTCTGGACGTGGGAGCAGCCTCTTAGACAGAACCATTGCTGACAGACGACAGCTTAATACAATTACTTTGCCAGACTTCAGCGATCCTGAGACAGGTGAGAATAAAAAGCCAGAGGGGACGAAATGGTGGCAAGGAGAAGGGGGGCCTGGCCCTGAGTGATGTGGGGTGCAGACTGCCAGGGACCAGGCTTGGAAAAACTCCTCACGCAGAGAGTGACCCTCTCCACAGAGGTGCGTTTTCTCCAGCATCTCTCAGATGTGTGCTTCTAGTGGCGGGCACTGTGCCTGCCCCAGACTCTGAGATCTTTCCATTTCTCCCCTGGCTCCTGAGCCTCAAATGTAAAACTAGAATTAGGTTGTTTCTATCTCTGTGAGGTTTCCCTGGGCTCCTCTGTTTCTCCCTCACACAGATTTCAAGAACCTGCTGTATGCAGGGTTATGGTTTCTGATCACACACGTGCACGCTGTGCCCTCAGCGTAAAATCCCTGTGGGGGACCGGTGGCTCTGAGCCGCCAACCCTCTTTCCCCTCTGAGCCGCCAACCCTCTTTCCCCACGGGTAGGCCCATAGCACTGACTGCTTCTGAGCAAATATTTACACCTCGTTGTGGTTTGTGTCTCCACATTTGCCTGAATACAGAAGAGTAAACAGAACACTCTAATTTCTCAAACTCCAAACAAGCAATTCCGGTAGTAATACAGCTATCCAAGGACAGCTTGAGGGCTTGACCGACACACAGGTCTGATGAAATTCACTCAGCTTCGAGCCAGGAAGGTCAGTTGGGGCATCGGCTGAGACCTGACTCAGTTGCCCCCGCCACCCCTAACCGCAGGGGCCTGTGCCAGGCCTGATCCCTCTCTGGGGATGCCTGGCCTTTTATGGGCTGGCTTCAAGGAAGGAGCCTTCAGGTCCTGCTGCCCTGTGTCTAGTCCCAGCCCCTGATCAAGCCCTTGCAGAAAAAAAAAAAAAGCCACAGAGCCACCCTGAGGCTTGCCCAGCCACTGCTGGGAGGGACTGCAGGGTCTCTGGACCCAACAGTACTTGCCTAAGACCATCCTCCCAGCTGCTTGCAGATTGCATCACTGTGGGGGCTTGCTTTGACCAAATTCAAAGTGGGCTTCAGAAATCTGATCCAGGGCCCCAGCACTCGTAGGTGAAAAGTGGGCTAGGCATTGGAACTAGCATGAGATGTAAGTTAGTGTACTACTCAGAATGCAGACTGGTTAAACCTTAGGGAAATTCACCACCTGACTGGCCTGACCCCAACTGGTCTGCCATCTTTGGGGACTGAGACTTTGGTGGAGCAGCACAACACAGTGCTTCTTGGGGTCCAGTCCTTTAGAAGATCTGCCTAATCCCCGCACTGCAGGAAGGGGACTGCCTGTGCAAGACAAGTCTTGGGCTCTCAGGAGAGATGAGAAGGGGGTGAAGCCCCTGATGGTACCAGCAGCAATCTGGGCTGACCCCTCTCCCCAGGATCCTGAAAGGACTGTCATGTAAATTCAGACTCCCTTTCCTTCCAGCTGACCTGGACCTCCATTGTCCCTTAGTCCCAAGACTTCATTCCTCAATCACACTGAAAGCATACAGTGGCAGAAAATAAGTGAGGCCCCAGCCATTCATGCTCCCTTTGGCCCCTTAGGATATTTTCCCTAGAGCCCTTGGGCATCTCCCTCTGCAGGTTAAAGCTTCTCAGATGACACAGCACCCGGGTGAGGTGTATGTGTGTGGCACAGTCCGGGGGTTGATGCCCCCCTTCTCGGTGTTTATGCATCTGCTCTCACGCGGGAACCCAGGCGGTTGGAGTCTAGATGGCTGGTGCATGAACACTTGGAGAAAACACAGCCTCCAGACACTGGCCAATGATCATCTTATTATTATTGCACTGGCCACAGGAATCTCTTCAGGACTCCTGCCACCAACCCCACCCCTGCCCCCCAGAACTGCAAAATGTTGGGCTACACACCAGCATATACTTACCTAGGAGGCCAGGATCTCAGAAAAATGGAAGCCATGTCAGCAGGCCTTATCAGTGGCAGACTAGCTGTGAATGACATGATGATATAAATCAAAGAGACTTAGCAATTAGGAAGACATCCCTAAAAATGGCCAAGACACTTCCATCTTGGTTACTAAGGCCCAGTTGTCTGTCCTTCAACTCACCAGGGGTCACCAGGGGGCTGGCAGGTTCCACCCACGTCAATGGCCTGTCTTGGGATAAACCTCAGGCTTTAATTCTAACTCAACTTCCCATGGAGAAGTTTTGTTTGCTTCCATCTCTGCCCCTCCATCTTAACTTTCCCTGAGGCTGACCATTTTTATTAGCTTTTTGTTTACCCTTCCAGTGTTTTTTCATGCAATAAGCATAGGTGTTATTTCCCAGGCTCCCTTCCCTGAAAAATAGCATTCTGCCCACACCGTTCAGCGCCTGGCATCTCTCACTTCACAACAGACCCCTCCATTTCCATCCACAGAAAATGCAGCATCGTAGGGTTCCATGACACTCATTTTACAGCCTGGATTCTTCCCCCCAGCACAGTCCCAGCCAGCTTCCTTCCTCTCCAGCCCACGGGTGCTGAAGGAGGCTAATTTTGAGTCTCTACTGCAGCATGGCTCACTTAGGAAGGCAGCCAGGCGACAGGGAAGAGAGAAAGGAAACCTCTGCAGTGAAAATGGCCCCAGATCAGAACAGAAGTGGCTCCTTTGGGAAGCTTCAGTAACACATGGTCCTCTTGGGTCAATTGTTTTTGGTTTACCAAAACAAATTTATTTTTTTTAATGGGAAATTTTCAAATACTGAGAGGAATACTGATATAATGAATCCCACCTCCCTCCACCAACCGTCAATGATTAGTATTTTTTTTTTTCATTTATGTCTCCTACTGCCCCCACTTGGCTTATGTAGACTATTTTGAAGCAAATCCCATACATCATATTTTGCTTGTTAAAATTTCAGTATATGTGTCTAACAGTTAAGAACTTTAAAAAATAAATAACTACAGCATCATTGTTTTACATCTGGGCCAGTAAACAGCGACCTTGGTGTTTTTGGTGTGGGCAGTGTTTAATTAACCCCAAAGTGGTTTTTTATCTCTGAAATTATCCAAATGCACATCTGTGGAATAACCTCAGGGGAACCCACATCCATAAGCTATGGACTGGCCATGGCAGCCAGAATGGACACTGGTTTTCTTAGTGAACACAGCAAGTTGAAGAAGTCCCCCTGAACATGATCTCCTTCTAATAATCACCTCTGGCTCCCCTTCCCCCCATCACTGTTACCTAATAGGTCCCAACATCGAAAAGAGACATCAAATGGAGTGACAGTCTTAACTGGGAAGCTATGAATCATTGTCTTTTTCATTGGAATTAGTTGGTAGTTCCTTCCATAAAGGATCAAAAAAAAATTCATTCTGTAGCCTTCAAAATAGTATGTAGAGCAAGGGCATTTATTTTTAATCACCAGTAGGTATTACTGGACACTTATCCAAAGCAAAAAAAAAAAAAAAAAGGCCTGGTCCACATTCTGGGGAAAAATTGTTGCTATGGTGGTCTCCCTAGTGCTATGTGTTCTCCCAGCTGTGAGTTGTGAAGGTAGCAGAACTGCACTGGGACACTTGTCACACCCCTGTACCTGCAACAGGAGAGGCTTAGTGTTCAAGCAAACTCATAAAAAGAAATCTAGGAAAAGTCACTTTCTACCCCTTTTCAACTGAAGAGCAAATAGTCTCTTCTAGAATGTGCTAGAATTTGTAGTTGAGAATTATCATTCAGTGGATCATACTGCAGAATATGTGCCCAGGTAAATCTGAGTTATTTTTATTCCATGGTGTTGATACACAACGATAAATGAACAAATAACCACTGGAAAAACAAGTTTGTTTTCTTCGAAAAGCACTTGTATTCTATTGTCAAGTAGAGGAATGAATGTGTATTACATGACCTCATTTTCTTTGCAGCTTATGTGAGTATATTAAAAGCTAGTTTATTTTTTGTGTTTCTAAAGTTTTTTTTTGCCTTTATCCTTTTTTTTTTCTCTTTCACTTTTTTAGTGTCAGATTCCTCCTCCTCCTCCTCTTCTCTTTCAAGAACCGAATCTCCTCTCCACCTGTTTGTGTCTTCTCATCTCCATTCTCACCCCAAACCCGACATCTTTGTGTGGTCCCCTGCAGCTCATTCATTCAGTGACCCCGGGCCCCGCCAGGAACCCTCTCTGTGTAAACATGGTTTATGGTTTTTTCCTTTCTTGTTAGATCTGCTTCTTTGCCTGATGTTTATTTTCTGATAATCTTCCTAACTGATAAGCTGGATAGGAAACGCCATCAAATTTATCAGAGGGGAAAAAAAAATCTGGCTAATTTGGAAATCCAAAATCTGCTTGGGGCAGGAGACCTGAATTTGTACCCATCGGTGCCCAAGTTCCCAGCTCCATTTTGAAAAATAAAGGAAATCTGTTTTGAGCAGACTGTTGCTCACTATTCTAGAATATTGCTTCTAGATCTCAGATACTTTTGTTCTTTCCTGGAGTTGATGTGAAGCATACAATTCCTATTTTTGCATACAATTCCTATTTTTACAAAAGGCAAGTTATAACATTGTACAAGTAATAATTTATTACTAAATATTTCTGGTATTCAATTTAGAAATTAATTCAACAAGCATATCATTGCCAAGCTAGTATCCTGAAGGTAATTGTATTCCCGCTACAGCCACGGACACACATCCCAGGGTTGGGCCCGGGATCCGGGATTTATGAAATAGCCCTTCATGATTCCAGTGCCAGTGGGTTATGTGCTACATTTTAAGAAACACTGCTAGAAATTATTTTTCTTTTTCAAGGAGGGAAAAAGTAGAATTTGTGTCATGAAATTAGGCAGGGACCCTGAACAGTATTTTAATCTAATCTTGCTTTTAAATAATACAAACATTTTGAAAGTCTACTTGAGGATGTTCAGGTCTCTGGCAATGAAATTTAAAAAAAAAAAAAAAGATCCCTGTATTAAAATGTAACTCTGGTTGTAAAGTCCTTAAATAGGACCTAAATATGGCCTCACTGGGGAGTCCACCCTTCTCTTCTTTCACTCATTTATTTAATGTTGACTTTACTGACAGCATTGCCAGCAAATTTAAGCTCTGTATCCATGATTTATAAGGGCTCATCTTTATCCCAAATGCTCACCCATTTGCTGAACAAAAGCTCCCAAGGGGAGGAGCTGCCAGAAAGAATCCCAGCTCCGCAGACCTCATCTTTCAAGTGCAAGCCTGTGTGTTTAGCGCTTACACCTTGGCAGCACCGAAGTGAGGTTATCAGCGGAAGTAAATCATTCAAGTCAAACCAAGAATCACTCTGACCTTACTTATTTGCACATTAAGTCTTCTGAACTGTGCATAAATCCGGCCATCCCAGATTTATGGAATGGAAGATCAAAATAATGTTTATAAACTGCTTATGTTGTTTTTAAGCCACTTCTTAAAATAAATGTTTTCACTTAATACAATGCCTCGGGGCAATCACCAACTTAGGATGCTCCAGAAAAAATAATTTTTACATTGGCTTTTGCCCAGGGATTTTTTTGTCTTAAGAAGGGATCTTCCTGTCCTGGAATAAGGTCATATGTTCCCACTGACCCTGTACAACGACTCCATCTCCCTCCCAGCCTTGCTAGTGTGGGTGGGGTTCCCTGAAGCCTTGTGTTCTTTGAAGGTTGGAGACCTGACTTTTCGATGAGGCACTTGCTATCCAATTAATTAGTAGATTGTTAGGGTACACATCAACCCACTGGGCTTCTGCTGATGATGCAGTGTTCAATTATTTGACCTCCACGAAGCTTTGAATTCTCAGGGAATGCCCTGTCAGTAGAACCAAGTGTTCTAAGATGGAAACACCTAAGCATCTTCCCCCCCCCCCCATAGATACAAAATTTACAGAAGTGGAAAACATACCATATATGACCGACACATGTAGAATTTCTTCATTAAACTAGTAGCTAATTTGAATCCCACTCTTTCTGATAGTACAGAAGAACAGATAGCCAGACCTGAAGTTTTTGAATGTCTCCCTCCAATCCTTTGACTTCATAGGGATGAAAACTAGCCCAACCCTACAAAACTCATGGAATCATGATTAGGGGTAATAGTTGGGAAGATTTGAAAACTACTTCTTTGATTATTTTTCTCTTCCTTTTGGAATTTCCTGCCCTAGAAACAAAACATGAGATGAATTAGTCTGTTTTCATGTGCTGGGTGAGCCTTTAAACAGAGGGGAATGCCCAGTTGGCCTTTCTTTGGTTAAAAAAAAAAGAAAGAAAAATCTTTGTTAGTGGAAAACATGTGTCATTCTTGACTCGAGGTCTCATTCCAGACAGCCAGACTTACAGTTGGAAGATTATTAGAACCCTCTTTGCTTTTTTAGCCTTAATTTTGATTTTTCAAATGTTTTGTTTCTTGGTTTTAATTTTTGGTTTGATTTGTTGTTCCAAGGCAACTCTCCAGAAGCATTCTTTCATGGTTTTCCCTCCCTATTTTCAGTTAGTAAGTAGCTTACCAATCTCTCTATTAACCTTTCGGAGGGCCTCCAGAGCCACGCTTCCTTGCACCACGGAGCGTGTGTCGTGATTATTGGTTGTTGGGAATGTTGACATGGTGTGGACGTTGAGCTGTGGCCTGCTTGCCCACCCTGCCCCCTGCGGTCACCTCTCCCGAGATTCTAACGCGTTTCACCACCGCTTGGGTTCGAGTGCTGAGGAGGCAGTACCGGTCTGGGAAGGACTACAGTGGAAGGCACTGCAGGAAAAGCTCCCCAGCTGGGTCATCTGTAAATTTTCAGGAGAGGGAACCAGTTGAATCTTGAGATTCCTTTCTAGTTCACCATTATTGCTACATAGAAAAGCAACTTGAATAATTTTCCAAAAAGGAATCAAATAAACATTAACCATAAACTAGACCTACCAAAATATAAGGGACACTAAGCAGTCCTCTGGCTGGAGGACCCAGGGTGCGGGGGTATTTTTTGAGGCATGCGTGAATTAGCCCATTTTCCCAAAGGCTGTTCCTTTGCCCGCTGATTCTCTCGGGTCAAATATTTTTGGGAAATGTCAATAGTACTTCTCCCTCTTAGAGAGTCACAGTTCAAATTAGTGCCTAAAGGCTCTGAGAAGTGCTGAAACTTAAAAAATTCAAGACTCTCTTAACTTTTGAGTCCATGTTCCCAAGCTGATTCCATCATTTCCTCCCACTTCGGAATCAGTGTCCCATGGACAACACTTTGGGAAACACGGCGTCAGGTATGGCAACGCTGTGAATTCGAGTCATCTGAGCCCTACTGCCTGCGGGAAACGCACCCCTCATGGGATTGATGTCCCCTCTGAAGTCCAGCGTGGCCTAGATGAGACCTTATTTCTGGCTCTAAAAAGTCTGCAGTAGGAAAGAGACATGTTTGGTATTGTCATCACATTAGGGTTCTTCAGGGAAAAGAGGTTTCCCTGCCAGGGTCCTTTTAGCTCTTTAGGTACATTAAAAAGGTTTGATTTTCAGAAAGTCGGGTTACATTTAAATCTTCAAACAGCCCTTAGTTAAAGTGAGGTTCGACGCGGTTATACAAGCGTCTTCACTATTTCCATAGAAACAGTTCCCACCCTCAGAGGTCAGGAAACCAGGGTGCCAGGGTCAGCTCTACAGAGAAGTCCAAGCAACTCACTTGAACTCTCCTTGGGCCTTGGTTTCCTCACCTGCAAAAACAGAGGTTGGCTTGTTACAGTCAGAGGATGCTTGACGACACTGTGGCCAGCGAGAGAGGCCAGACAAAAAAACCAGTGTTCCCCAAATTCCGTTACCTAGTGATGTCATAGCACAGACTGTGAGTGCCCTGCAGAGGCAGTAAGAAGTCCAGCCGCCCCGGCTCCTCTTGCACCACGCCCTCCTGAATGGCTGTGCCAGAGGATGGAGGATCACACACCCTCCGTGACACCTGCCCCAGCCCTGCCCTTCTGAAGGAACACGGGCACCCCCATTTGTGTGCTCTGCCCATCATCACTTTGGAGGAGACTGTGGCACTGTTACTCTCTCTTCCCCAAGAACGAGCTAAAATCAGGACTGCATCTGGGCTACCTGGCTCTATCGTGTCACTAGTTCTGTTCTCTTCAGAAATGCAAAACGGGGAGAAGAGAATAAACAGGTCAATGAAAACACTCACCTCCCAAATGAAATAAGCTTCACAAATAGACCCAAGGTAGTACTATTTTCTCTTCCCATCATGGCTAGCTAGCATTTTCTAATATTCAAAAATGTATATAATAATTAGGAAGGGCCTGGCCAGTTAGCTGCTGTATTTCGCCTCTGCTTTTCCTTGATACAACAATTTCTCTTTTTTAATCTACATATGAAAAAGTTACTTCCATGGTAAACCCCCACTGCTTTTGGTGGATGACAATTTAAAAAGTCCAGCCCTAGTGATTCAAGTGTGACCTTTTCTTGCTGTTTTAATTTAATTCAAATTAATTTCATGAAATTGGCCTTGATCTGCCCTGTGGCCTTTAAACAAGAGTGAGTGGGTTTTAGGAGACGGACAAGTCAATGGTGGACAAAATGGGATTTTAGGAGATGAACAATTCTGCACTCAGGTCCAAGCGATATGTGTCCGGCAATTAGAAATCGCCCAAACCTGGGAGGCTTTTTCTACGTGCCCCTTCCGAGGCCCACACGTCCTCCTGCAGATGGAAGGGGCTTCAGTCTGGAGAAAGACAGGCTTAGTGAATGCTCAGGGTAGGGTGAGGACAGAGCACAAATGCCCAAGTGTAGTCCTCCAGCAGGTACTGTCTCTAGCCTGAGCTCAGCGCTCCTCTGACCACTGGCGCGTCCCGCATGCGTGTGACCAGCTTCCCTTCACGTGGTCCTCGCGACAGCTGGCCTGCCCACCCCGCATGCCCACCGGCGACCATCAGCCCGGGCTCTCCCTGCCTTCCCAAAAGCTTGCCCTGGAAAGAACTTTCCCCTTTCTGCAGAAGACACATTTCGTCAGGTCTCAGCTGTGCTTAGCAGTCTGTTAAAGTCGTTTGGAAATTGTGATCTCGTCTTGGGGCCTTGGGTGTGGCTGTCCTGATGTACTTGGTGTCTCAATCTCTTTTTCACTCAGTGAAAAAGGGGAGTATCTGACTAGAATGGTGACCGAGGTGTCTGTCAGAAGAGCCCACCAGCAGGAGGCCTGGAGGTCACTGGGAGTTGGGTGGGACCAGGGCGTCCCTGACAGCCCCCGCAGCCGCACCTGCTCAGCTGGTGGCTTGCACCTGAGAGGGAGGTGGCAGCTCTCAGGGAATCAGCCTCCTCAGAAAAGCGGGGCCACCACCCTGACAAAGACAGGGATTGCCCTAAGGGGCGGGGGGGTTGCCACCAAAATTTTTTTTTAATGGTAAATACAGAAAATGGTCTAATATGAGGCTTGAAGTATGAGAGGAGTCACCTGTCTCCTCCCCATTCAGAAACTAAGGGACAGGCTTGATGGGCTCCTCAGCCCCCTCCCTTGGGATCTCGAGGCCAGGCAGCAGGTGTGAGGAGGTTGCAGGCAGCCAGCAGTTTGCAGCACTGGCTGATTTGCTTTCAAGCCCTGTCATGAGAAATTCTTCTGTTAAACATGAAACACTGAAGCAGCTCTCTGGCAGAATGCTTAGTCATCCCCATGGCGGTTTAGGATTCAGGGTCTTTAAGAGGTAGAACTGCCACTTTTTTCCCCTTAATTGTTTTGGGGGCACTGCTTCTAAGAAAGGGAAGTGGAATAAACTCTATTGACAGATAATGTTGCATCATTTCGGGACTGAGGGGAATAGTGCACAGTCATTGCCGTGGTGATCCCTGTGTGCTGGGGCCTAGAGAGGCTCCACTTCCTCAGGAAGATGCAGGGAGGCAGGTATCTGAGAATGTGGGTGTCGAGCAGAGAAATGGGCCGTGGGGTACAGCCACATGCTCTGTCATGCTCCCTTCTTCATGCACATGAGACCTCTGGGTTAATTCTCTGGGACTGAGAGACCAGAGTAAACACGAGTGGCCATGTCTACTGATGTGCCTTTGGTGGAGACTTCTTCACACCTCACCTAACACGGCCGTCCTTGTTCCTGGGCCCTGGTGCTTGCCACCTCTACGGGCCGGCAGGGTTTCATCTGAAATCTAGTTCATCTCCTACAAGTTTTGAAGACAGGAGCGGAGAGGGGAGGTGGGGGTCCCTCCGACTAGGGCCACTGGTTACCTAATGCCACCAGAACAGTCAAAGGATGGCTGGAATGTGAATATAGGCCACGAATTCAGTGACTGGCTTGTGAAGAGAGAGTCATCAACCCAACCAAGCCACGTAACTTATTGTGCCTTTTTCTTAAGAAAATGATCAACTGAGATTCCTTTTGCTGGTAAATGAGGGTTCATCTGTGATCACCACATTTGAGGTCGATGTGAAATTCACCACAGGTGTTGTACTTTGGAAAAAGGATTTTTGGAAAGATTTGAACTTTAAAGGCAACTCCAGCTGGCTGTGACAGTGTCCTACTTAGGCGGTTTCTCGGCAGCTTCAGCTTATGCTAGCGTGTGGGTCAGAATCCTGGAAGGCTTCCTGAGTCAGTGGCCTTGGCTCCTGGTCCTCCGGACCTCGGGGGATGCCTCTCCATTTCCTTCCCCCTCTTAGACCCCCATATACATGGTGGTCCCAGGAAAACCCAGATGAACACCCCGGTTCTTCCAGGGACACTTTCCCTTGTATCAGGTGTCCAAGAGGGCATTTTCTCTTGGGCTCAGGGTGGGAGGAACAGAAAGCAGTCAGCTGGAGGAAATACCGCACTCAGCTCCAGGGCAGCTCCTGCCCCCTGGACCATTTGGGCAATTAGGTCACTGAACTGGGGTCCGATTTTAGGGCGTGCTCACACCTGCCTGTGACAGCTTTTGGTTGAGTTGGTTTGCAGCGGCTTTGCCCTGTGATTCAGGAACACGGTGGACAGCTGCTGCTCAGCCCTCGGGGTTGCTACAGCGATAAGTGCTTCTTGAATTAACATGATAAATAAGACATGCACAACAGCCGGGCACTTTCCCCGGGCTGCCTGTCGAACCTGATTATTTGCAGGCTTATTTTCCAGAGTCTGGATTTCAAATTGGAAATAAGTCTTAAGTTCTTCCCTCTAATTCCTTTTTTCAAGCTTCCATTTGCCCATTTCGGGCAGTAATCCTGTTCACCCTACATACACATTAGGAACACATTTGCTTTGGTAAGAAAAAGAAAAGGTGCTTTAAAAACATGTTGGTTAGAACTAGCATTTCTAGTTGTTTATCTCCGTAAGTCAAAACCCAATATCTGTGTTGGTGCCTAACCATTTCAGTCTTAAGAAACAGTAAGATACAATTATTTTGATTGATTTTTTAAATCAGATATTGCCATTCTGAATCACAATAATTGTCCTTTTTCCTCCAAATTTCACCTAATCCAGTAGAATAATTTGAATAGTCATAGCTGATATTAAATGTTGAATAATTGTACCAATACTGTTAGTCACCTGCTGTTATTAAATATCTGAATCCTCTAATATTCCTAGTTCAGTATAGAAAGGGTCTGTGCTCTTGTGAATGTGTATAAGAAGGGATTGGCTAGGTAGGAAAAAATTACCTCTGATAAACCTTAGTCACCCTCCATATGTAAGTGGGGGGTTATATACATGATGGGGGTGTCACTCATGGAGGTACATGTGCTGCTACATGGCAGCCACACTGAGGAAGCCTTGAAACAGTGGCTTCTGAGCCAACGGTTAATGAAGGAGGGTAGAACATACAGATGTGCCCCCAAAAGGGACCACTCTCTTCCAAACTTCATACAGTGACAGAGTGACTGGCGGAAGTCAGCCAGCCAGTTCACGAGCACTCACCAGCTGCAGTGAGCCTAGTACTGTCAGTCCCTGAAAATGCCTAAATGGAAGACCTGGCTTCCCTATTCTAGGAGAGAGACAGCTGCCTCCACTGTAACAGAACTGTGTGGCCTGTGCAGTGGTGACCTCCCCACAGGGTGTTGGAGCACTGGTCTGGCTTTATAGGGGAGCACAGGGAGAAGGGACTGAAGACCCACAGCAGCCTGCCAGAGGGGAGTCAAGAGGCCAGATTTGGGTCAGGTTGGAGCTTGAGTCTTGCTTTGTCCCCTGCAGGGCTGTAGACTTTGGGTCAGTTACATAACTTTATTAAATCTCATTTATGGCATCTAAACAGCACAGACAACGTGTTAAAGATTAAATGACATAACACTTGAGGCACTGGGACAGGTGTGTTGTCTAAGCAGGTGACCACCACTGCCGTCACCACCACCACCATGTGCCAGATCTTCTTCACAGGAAACATTATGTGGAGAATTAATTAAAGGAGAAGGAATTTGCCAGTAGTTCTGATTCATGTGTTGGTGGACCACATAAAATAGTTCACTCAAAAAGTAAAATTAGCTCCTCCAAAAGTCAGATACTAACTATCTCCTTGTAGCAAAGGAACCATGGAACCTCATAGAAAAACCTAGTAGAACCTAGAAGAATTTTTCCACAGCAGTGGATTGTTGTCATTTTTAAATGAATTAATAACTATTTTAACTATGTCTCAGTTTTGATTTCTAATGTGTTAAATATACAATCCATGTAAACAGACTCCCTTTAGGGCTCTTAGTAACTTTTTGGAGTCTAAAGGGCTTCTGAGACCCAGAGTTTCAGAACCACTGTTCTAAAGAACAAGATCTTCTTGGAACTCTGCCCCCCAGATCCTTGGGCGGCAAGGTAGGAGCGGTCCAGTGGCTGGCAAGTGGAGACTGAGCCGAAGGGTTTCCTTGACTAGATGCTAGAAACAGCTGCTTCCTGTCTCTCCAGGCCAGCAGGCCTCAGACTTGCTGCACATTGGAACCACCTTGACAATGATCAAAGCAATGCCCGACACCCCCAGGAAGATCCAGGGGCCTGGGGTATGGCTATGACGTCATGACTTTTCAATCCCCAGTGATTCCAATGCCAAGTCAAGGCTGACAGCCATTGTTCACCGTGGTCAGTGAGAGGAAGAGCTGGCAACAGCCACCTCCAGATGACTCGTTTGTAGAACTGTCAGTCACTGTTAAGACCCTCAAGGAAAGCATTTCAGGCCCTTTGTTGCCAATATTAAACTGTTACTTTTCCCATAAAATGATTAAAAACAAGACCCAAAAAAAATCGACAGCAGTGTAAGCATGTTGCTGTTCAGCTTTTTTTTAAGTCGTCGGAACCACTTTGTCTAAGCACAGGTCAGTCCTCAAGGAACAGCAGAGGCTCCTGCTCCCCTGCCTGCGACTGCCGGCCATTAGCATCTCTCAGCTGGGCCTCGTGGCCCTCCTCCCGCTGCCACGTTCCCTCTGGAGACTACTTGGTCCTCCCGCAGCAGCTCCTCCTCTTTTTGCGGGTGCTTGTGGGCACAGTCTGTGTGGAGTAGCCCCAGAAGGTGGATCCCAGTCTAGCTCCCATCCACCTCCCATAATCACCTCCACAATCCCCACCGGGGGACTCAGGTGTGTTTCGAGCAAGCTGTGTTACCTTCATGTGGAAACAGTCAAAACACAATATGGGTGGCGAGTCTGTTGCTGCAAATACTCTTAAAATGAATAAATTATGGAACACTTCAAAACCCAACAGGAATTATTTTTATGCTCACAGTTATGTCTTACCCACCATAGAATGGATCCAATGTCTTGGAGTATCAGCATTTGTCCTTAAGTATTGTCATCCTTCTAAGCCTCACGCAGGCTGGTAGTCAGCACTCTCCTTTGCCACTCACCGTGCTGGGGTGTTTATCTCCACAGTCAACTTTGTGGTGAATTATCAGCTAGAATGTTGCTGGTAAATATAAATATCAATTTATATGTTGAAATCTCTGAGAATCCTGCTCTGGGTTCTGGAACCATGTCTCCCAAGGTGAATGTTGGAAAGAGGGGAGATGCTTGTGGAAGGAGGTAGTCCCTGGTCATCGGACCTCAGAAGGAAGCCATATGACTCCGACTTGAAGTGCTTTTCCCCAGTGCTTTGGTAGTGGGTGTGCTCTGTCTGCTCCTTCCTGGGCCTCGTGGGCCAACGGGGTGTGTGGGGTGTGGGGTGGTGTCGGCTGATGCACCTCTGAGTCGCAGGAGTCTCTGCTCTCTGCTGCAACCCTCTCCCACTGGCCAAGTCTGCCCTAAGACTAGACATCTGCTTTCACGCAGGACATGAGTGTGCTTGTACCACAGCTTGAAATCCTATCCTGGAACATGGTCCCCATTCTAGGGGTGTTGCCGCCTCAAAGGCCAGGTGAAGGAAATGGGAAGTTAAGAGGTTTGTCTTGAGAATGGCGCCCCATCTTCCCTTTGTTTCCAGGTCCAGGCCCCAACAGGGGCACATTGGAACCCCCTTTGTAGAACATCAGCTTGCCCTGTTTCAGCACAGGTGCCATAATGGCACCCCTGTACCCCACTGACTCCCATCCCCCACTCCCATTTTCAGCTGAGTCTGGGAGGGGCATGTAGCATAGCGTGTGCTCTGTGTGTTAACTGAAAGATTAACTGAAGCAAAGGGTGGAAACTGAGGCCCCAGGCCATATGACTGTCTGTATTTCTTTATGGGCAATAAAATGTAGAGGTGTCGTGGGGGAGGGGTGTGTGTCCAGCTTGAGCTCGTGTCTGTGTGTGGGTAGGGTGTTGGGAGGGTGGTTGGTTGGGTCTGTCCTTTCACCCCTGATGCCATTCTCTTAAAAACTCACAGGCTCTGTCCATGCCACGTCAGTAGCAGCCTCAAGAGTGGAGCAGGCACTGTCGGAAGTGGCGTCATCTCTGCAGAGCAGTGCCCCCAAGCACGGCCCACTACACCCCTGGATGACACTGGCACAGATCTGGCTCCACGCAGGTACATCTCTGCCCCCACCAAGGAATCTCTTCCCCCACTCCCCAACCAGCCGCTGTGCCAGAGGCTGTAGGATCTAGTGGGCACTTCTTACTTATACAGGCACCTGTCCCCTAGAGGTGTTGACCACTATGGTTCATGAGGGGCAATCAACGCTCTGGCAACCCCGCACCTCAGTGTGACTGCTCCCTTGTGGCCATCCTGAGTCCCTTGGGGTCTCCGTACCCTGACCCAGAACAGGTGTTGGGAAAGATTTTCTGAATTGGACTCTAAGGAACTCAGGAGCTCGCTGTGGGGGTGCAGGTCTGTGCTGCCACAGGGGCTGAGCGCTCCACCCCAGGCTTCTTGGTAGGATGCAGCTTCGCGTGGTGTCTGGGCGCCTGCAGCGTGGCATCCCATCTCTGCTGCTCAACAGAAATATAGACATGATCATTAGCTTCCCATTCAGCCTCAGTTTCCTCATCTGTACAGTGGGGTGAATAGCAAGCACTTGTCGCCTAGGGGCGGTGAGCACAGCCTGGCACTGAGCTCTTGAAGACCCTGGGGGGGGATGACTCAGATGTCTTCATCCAAGCAGGGAAGGCCAGTGTGTTTGGTGTCGCGCCTCTGTGATGGTACTCCTGGTACCCACAAAGGGAGGCAGGTAGCAGCAGTCGCTGCCCTGGACACTAGCCCAGAAATTCTGCAGGTCTGGCCTTTCCTCCAGCCTCATGTGGCCACTCTGCAGAGCTGGAAATCCCCACAATATAACACACAGAGGATAGTGGTGAGAGCCCACTCCACAGGGGCTTGATCAGATGGTGACTTGGTTGACTTACACCCATATTTCTATGTAAAAGTAATTTCTGTTCCTCTGGTTTTATCGCGGGATGTGCACAACCCAACCCGGCCTGCCCAGGCTTGAGTCCCAGGGTGCGAAAAAGCCCAGATTTGGCTGAGAAGGTGGTCATTCTCCACCACTGGCCATCTGTTTGCTCCTTTTCTGCCAAGCCTAATTGTATGATGTCAGCTGTTTGGAGCCATCAGTGCACCCCCATGCATGAAACCGTGACTGCGTTTACCTGGCTTGGCACATCACGGAGCCGAGCACAGCCAGCCTTTTCTGTGTTGGCATCTTTAATTGAGCCATAACAACGACCGTAAATTAACAAATTATGTTCTTCTAAGCAGAGGTACAAAAGAGGGGTGATTCATGAATGTGCTGGCTGTTCCTCCATGTGCAGACGCTTGCCAGCATCCGCCCTCTTGCTGGTCCCTGACGGTATGCCTCCGAGGGCACGGGAGAGCAGGCAGGCCTTCCCAGCTGACAGAAAGCCCAATCCCCAGGCTGGACCCTGGCCTTTCCGCTGCAGGGTCTTAAGAGAGCACACAGGGAAGAGTCCACCTCCAAGTCTGGGCCAGCAGAGACTGACCAGTTCTGCAGGGGTAGCGTGGATACAGAGTTGTCTCTCTAGCTGGACTTGAAGTCACATTTTTGAAGGGACGCAATCTTGAAATCCAAAAGGACTGAAAGTGATCTTTCTAGACTGAACCCGGTGCCTATGGCCTCGCCAGGCATTGCTTCACTTGCTTGTTTCATAGAAAAGCTAATGACCCAAGTGAGGGCCATGGAGTTCCAGGACAGCTGTGCCCTGTAGCTTGCTGCCCCTCACTTACTCATGCAGGGGCTTTGTTCCTCTCTGTGTGGCCTTGATGGCACCTGGACAAGACTTAGTGTCGCTGCTCATTAGAACACTGAAGAACTTGGTAGGGAAGCTGCTGTGTGGCGCTGTCCTTGACTTTTTGTTTAATAATGTAACATCCATTCCTCATTGCTGTGGGCCGCGGAACAGAATCAAGCTCTCACTGCCAGTTAGTGGGCATGGCTTTTAGTATCCCACAGACTGGTGGAATTGAACTATGGCAAGGGAGTGCCATCCTAGAAACGCTGGGCAAAATATTCCTAGTGCTGGTGTGCGTAGTATAGTGAGCGTTATAAGTAACATGAAATGGGCAAACAAGAATCCTCCTAGGATTTCTGCCATATCAGCTCTTCCAAAGTGGTCATTTTGAGTCAAGATTTAGAATCATATAGTCTTGCAAGAGGTAGTTCTATTGCTTTGAATTTGAACTCTAATGACCTGAGAGGCAAAATAAAAGTGACCCATATTTTCCAACACTTTATGGAAACCAGGTAACGTCTGCATCCATCACCTAGATGTACGGCAGCCAGAGTCCATACGTTTTGCAAGCTTTTGAAGAAACTTTGTTAGATCAAGTCCTGACAACCCCAGACCATGGTGTTTCTCTGACTTTTGTGGTCCTTGTCTCTCCTGGTTGCTTTTCCTGGTTAGCAGAGTGTGTGGGGGCTGGTGATAGAAGCTTGTGGTGGACATGGCCCTAGATTTGAGTCCTACAGGTAAGGTCACCTCAGATTTCCAGCCTGTTGAGTCAGAGAGCCCTGAGCCCCTTGTCTGTCCATTGAAATGGCAAGGACATTATGAAGAGGACACCTGAACCTCCAACTACTCCCTGAGCAAAAAGGGGCTCAGGCCCAGGTCGACCAGGCCTGCTTGTCTAATAGGGCCCCTCCCTTCCAATGTAGCAGGACCTGCCCTCTGGAGCCCCTTCCCCTGGCCTCCTCCTGGTCTGGACGCCTCTGATCCCACCCCCTCAGCATCCTCACGGCACACCTAGTGACCGGCCTGCATGGGCTAAGTTGTGTTCTTTGGTGCATTTGGACCTATGTGAAAGTTCTCTATAAATTATGTTTGAATAGTATATGCATGTGGGACACAGATGAAAGGTAGAAAAGATGTAGTGCAGAAGGCCCCTCCTGTCCCTGAGCCGTGGTCACCCTCCCCCAGGCAAAGCCTGCAGAGATCACAGCGCAAGGCGGACCCGTCCCGTGTCACAGCTTCGTAGCACAAATTTGTGTGCCCATCGACGATGATTTAACCCGCCCTCCCTCGATGACAGACTATTCCCAGGACTTGGCCATTACAGGCAATGCTTCAGGAAGAATCCTTACATAGACTGTTCTATTAAGACAAACTCCTGAAAGTGGAATTGATGGATCAAAGGGTGTGCGCCTTCGTTTTGATCAGTTTCATCTCTTTGCGTGCCATAGACTTAAACTCATTTACATTCCAGTCAGCAATGTGTGAATGTCCATCTTCACACTCTTGCCAACACAACAGATTATCAAACTTCCAGATCTTTACCCATCTGGTAGGTGAAAAATGGTATTTCATAACTTCTGTCCTTTTATCTTCTTAGCTCCTCAGCTTCTTTTTGATTTGTAAGCATTTATTTTGTGTCAGAGAAATTTGCCTGGCATCTGTTATCTGAGCTATATTTTTCCATATTTATATTTTGCTTGTGGTTTTTATCTTTTTTTAAATGTCAAATAGGTTTTTTTTTTTTAATACATATATCAATCTCTTCTTTCTAGCATCTGGCCCTCTCATGATCTTGGAAAGCAACTACCCATTTCTATGTTCTCTTTTCCTAAAAGTCCCAAGCACCTTTCAGTGCCACTGGTATCTACACCATCTCATGAGGAAGTCAGAAGCATTTTGTAGGAGGGGGACCCAGACCTCATCCACCAGGCACTTTTCAGTGTTACTGGGGCAGGATGCTGAGTCTCAGCACTTGATCATCATTGCACCGCGAGACCTGTCTCCCCAGGGACCAAACAGCTGCCTCTTTAGCATGCATTCCTCATTGCTGGCCACTGGACATTCAGAGTCCCTAATTCAGAGCTGAGCCAGAGCTTCTCCCAAGCTGAGTACTTCCCAGTGCCCATCTTTCATCCACCAAGTTGGGATGGCAGCTAAAAATGACTTTGCGGTAGGTGGTTAATTTCTGCTTGTTACTTACTAATAATTACAGCTTTCACTTTGGCACCTCTTACAGTCGAAACCAACAGCTATTCTTAGATGTGCAAGATCAGATTTTCTGATTTCTGCTGGGAATTTAAAGCTATGATACTTGCAGATTCCAGGCCCTGCCCTGGCCTGCTGCTTCTCCCTTCCCCCCTCCCAACCTCCCCCAGCCACAGAGGCTGCCCCAACAGGGTGGAGGGGTGGTACTTGGCAGGGCCATCAGGATGAGGTGAAGACAGGTGGTGTGTGGGTTGCTGCAACGCCCTCCAAAGCACCTGTGGTGGGGGCGGGGCAGACCTTCCTGAGCCAGTGCCCTCTAGGTAGGTCTGCCCCACCCCTTCCCCTGCCCTTGGGGTCTGGATGGAAGATGTGCAGTGTGCAGGCAGCTCCTGTTTATCACACACTGTGCTCATGTCAGACCACTACTACGTGGACTTCTTCCATCTTTACCTGCCTGGTCGTCGTGATAGACTTAACAGTGGGTGAATGCCCCTATTTTTTCTTAAGATTTATTTATTTTTGTGTGCAAGATCTGGGGTGTAAGCCAGAGGTGTGGTGGGGGCGGGTGAGAGGATTCACCAGAAACAGAATGGGGAGCAGAACAAGCAGATGTACTGAAATACACTGCTGAGGGAAGCAGCCTATTCACCTTGCTTTGCAGACGAGGCCTAAGACAGCTGCCAAGTCACTTGCCTGAGTCCGCATGGCTAAAAAGTGCAGAAGCCACAATTCAGTCCCATCCAGGTGGGGTCAGAATCCAGCCCCGGCCACAGCATGTTGAGTGCGTGTTTATGAGCCATGGGCAGAGCTGGGAGCAGAGGAGACATGCGGGCCATGCCTTCACAGTCCAGCCGCAGAGTGAAGTGAAACAGTTACGGATGCACCGAATACCCTGTGAGCTGAGTTGGGAGGGGGTTGGGGGGCAGTCAGGCCTGTGAGAACTGGTGTTGGAGGTCTCCCCCAGCAGCAGTCGGGGGCAGACTGAGCAGGGGAGGGCAGTTGGCCTGCACAAGGGTGAGAGGCATGTGGAAAAGCCTGCAGCGCCGTGGGCGCTGAGTGTTAGAGAAGCAGCCTGGCGCCTGGGGCTTACAGCCCAAAGAGAAACCCAGAAAGCAGCCCCTAGCAGCATGTTAAGATCCTTTTAGAAAAGCTGTTGAAGGACTTCAAGCAAGAGAGTGGAATATCAGATGGAAGTTTTTAAAAAATCTTTTCAGCTCCTCGTGGAGACCAGACAGAAGCAAGCATGGAGCAGAAGGAATGGCCAGCGCCAAAGCCCTGGTCCAGTGGTGGTGGACAGCTGTGAAGGAAGCTCAGTGCAGGTGGAGCATAGTTGCTGATGGTGGATTTTCCAGGGGGAGCTGATAGAACTTGTTGAGGGACTAGAAGTTGGGGGGCCAAGCAAAAGGAAGAATCCCAGATGTTGAGTGGCGTCCAGAGGGCCCAGGGATTCCATTTCCTGTGATGGGCAGCCTGGGGGAGGAGCTGGCATGTCGGGGCCAGGAGCAGTCCTGTTTGACCGGAAAGTGCCAGGAGGCCGAGCGGATGTACATGTCAGCCAGGCCGCTGGGCACTCATTGCTGATTCAGGTCAGGAACATAAATCTGGGTGTGACGTGTGGGGAAGGCCTAGGACGAGCATGTCACTGGAGAAGAGGAAGAGCCAGCACTGAGGCCTGAGCCCCCCACATTTAAAAGTTGGGGAGAAGAAGCAATCAAAGCAAGGGAATGCAGGAGGAACCAGGAGAGGAGTGTCGTGGGGGGCTACACAGGACCCCACCTGGTACAGTCAGGCTCTGGCAGTATGGGCCAGGCAGGTTCTCCCAGCTCCCTGAGCCCTAGTGTTCCCTGTCCAAGGAGAACGGGGTCATAGTTGCACCAGCTAATGATGCCCAGGAAGTGCTCAGCAGGTAGCCAGCAGTAAGGCCCACTGGAAATCACTGCTGTTAAGGAGTCTGAATAGGAAACGCGCTGGGAGACCAAGCAAGGTTGAGACAAGGAGCTTGTTGGATTTGGAGTGGGGGAGTCACCCGTGAGCAGTGAAGATGGAGCCACAGGCGTGGGCTACAGGGTGATGGCAAGTGAGGACAGAGAACAGAGAGCACACAGTCCCTGCAGAGGCCGCCCTCTCTGCAGACAGGGTCGTGCAGGACAGCTGGAAAGGAATGTGGGGGTCAAAGAAGGGGGATAAAGAAGGCTGACTTCAAAGCAGGTTGATTTCTGGGAAGATAAATGATCAAGGCAAAATTGACACTCTTGTCATCCTGAAGGGGGGGGAGAGTGTGGAGGTATTTGTCCTCCAGAAGGCAAGGGAGTAGCAGGTCCAGTACCCAGGCAGAGAGGTGCCCTCGGTGCCAGCAGGAGGGAGGCAGGTGGATGGGCATGGAGGACCATGACAGGCTTGTCAGCGTGGTGGCAAGGAGAGGTTCTGACTCTCCTGCTGCTGACTCCCTGTCCTCTCTTCGGACCGTGAAGCAGGTTAGCCAAGGGGTGGGGTAGGGGAGGGGAGCAGGCTTTAGGGGATTGAGGAGGCATGAGAAAGCTAGGCCAAGACCTGGAAGGGATAAAGTACATCACAAATGCAGCTGAGGGGGTGAGGAGCTAGTGTTGAAGTCTCACTGAGCCCCTAGGGACGGGATCTCTCCAGCCATTTGCAAACTTGGAAATAAGCATCAGTCCTGCTGCCAAGACCCTGCGAAGGTGTCTAGCCATGTGGGGACAGGTTCTAGGCTGTGTTCATCCTGGGGCTACAGGCCTCCCACACTCCAGGCCTGGGCCAGAGAAGTTCAGGGAAGGGTCGACTTGTGGAAACAAAATTGCTGCCTCTTTTCACTCCCCAAAGAAAGAAAGAATAAAGAGCAATCCTGGTGAGAGCTGGTAAGGATGAAGGCCTCCCCAGCCTGGTTACTAGGAGGATGACAGGATATATGTCAGGACGTGGGACCCCTTTCCTCTTGGCCTCTGGGCTGGCTTCTGCATGAAAGAGCAGATTCAGGAAGATGGGAGGGCCCACTCAGGGAGCACCCACTCCTGCCGGACGCCCTGCTCTACCCTGGGGGTGCCTTGGCCCCCACAGGCAGTGCCACCCCAGAGCCAAGTTGGTGAGCATTGAGGAAGCAGGATTGGCAATCCCTTGACTTTTTTTGCTCAAATTATGAAAAACATTGGAAATAAAATCCCCCCACAGCTTCAGTGGTTCCCTTCAGTAACCCCAATGTTCTTACTCAACCTTAAAAGTAGAGGCCCGCTGCCTGCCCAACTCTCCTTCTATGCCCAATTCATAGTCTAGGGGTTTGGGTAAAAGGGATGCTTTTCAGGGGTGGTAGAACCTGCTAGCTTAACACCCTGCCTGCCGCAGCCTGGCCTGAAGGACTCGGGGACCTGAGCCACACAACTCCTTCCTGCATCACTCTCTGCCAGGCCACCGGTGGGAGGGGAGATCTGACAGCACCCAACCCCAGTCCTGTCCCTGCGCGGCCTCTAACCTTGCTGCTCCTGGGTGTGAGTTTCAAAAAAGATGTCCCCCTCTGGGTAGAACAACCCCAGAGAACAGGCTAGGCTATCTGAGGCACCTTTGGGAGAAGAGTGTCCTCAAATTCCACAGGGCCGACGGGCACACAGCCTGCCCTGCTCCGCCAGTGTCTGCACAGTGCAAGCCCGCATGGCCCTGAGCCAAGGCAGGCATGTTGGAGCCAGTTCACCTGCAGTTCACATGAAACAGGTGCTTGACAAGTGTTTGAAAAAGAAAGCATACGTGTGTGCATGCGTGAGTGAGGAAACTGAACCTCTCTGGACTGTGGGTGCATCTCTTCAGCTTGAAGAAGAAATAATCTCAGGCTTTCACTGCATTGCTCAACCCTTTTCATATCGTGTCTTTAGTTTGGTTCAGCAAGTGATGTCAAACAGCTCTCCGTGCAGGGCAAAGTTAGGGGCATAGCACAGTGCAAAGGGGGAGCAGACTGGATCTCACCCTTGGCCCACATGCAAATCAAGTCACAGCCCTGCAAGCCTGCTGGGCTAGGGACTCCCGGGAGTGCAGGGCAGTGGAAGAAGGGGAGCATGAGGGAAGGTTCAGCCAGGCCATCTGGGGAACTCATGTGCCTGGTGGGGGTTGGCAGAGCAAGAATGAGGAGCAGGGAAGGCGTTTTGGGCAGAAAGAATAGCACCAGCAGGGAAGTGAAACAAGACTGTGAACAAAAAAGGGAGGATTAGGACAGGCAGCAGGGCCCTGATTTTAAATGTTGAGCAAGAACACTGGGGTTACATTCACCTGCAAGAGGGAACCACTGAAGGTTTGCAAGTGGGAGGGGGTGGGGGAAGCAGCATTTTATTTCCAACACTTTTCATGGTTTGAGCTGTGGGATGACAAGGACAAATGAAGGGACAGTCCGAGCTCAGTCTGTGCTCTCAGGATGAGGTAGAAAGTGTCCATGACCCTAAGCAGCCCTTAGCTCTGATTAGAGGCTGTCAGCTGCCAGCGGCCAGGACAGAATCTCTGTCCCTGTGACCTCACAGAGTATGACCTCAGAGCCGACCCTGCAGTGGAGCTGACCTTGCAGAGCGTTCTGGACCTGAGCCCATCAGCTCAGAGTGAACTTCACTGCCTGCATGAGGCTGTTCCTTTGGTGCAAGCTCCGATGTCTCCTAACAAGCTCCAAGGCCCTGGGTGTGTTTGTTTTTTTAGCCTGAATTTAGCCCTTGGTGAAAGGGTCAGGGAAACTTCATTTGCTGTGGCTTCTCTGCCTCTGGCTTTCTTCCTGGCCTATGCCGTAGACATGATTATCATCCCCTGACCCTCACTCCGCATTCGTGAAGCCACAGACATTTCTTGAGCACTACTTAGTGCTGCATTCCATGCCGAGGCGTGCAGATATGGCCACGGCTGGGGTAGCTGTTCATCGTATAGTGAGGAGAAAACTGTCGTGGGCATATTCCAGAGGATTTATCTCTTTACCTCCTGAGTTCTGAACCAACAGTAGACAGGAGGAGGAGGCAAGCGGAAATCAAGACCCCAGCCCTGTCCCTAGGGAGGCTGAATGGAGACCGGGGCCAGGCTTCGGGTCTCAGTTAAGCACCCTAACTTGTCACAGCTGGGTTGAATGCCCCCTTCTCCCCAAACCCCACCCAAAGTGCTGGCCTCCCGGTGGCCCAGGCAGAGCCCATGAGCTGCCTGCAGATGTCCAGGGGATCAGCCCTGGAGAGAGAGGGTCCCGACGGGCTATTGTGAACAAGCCCAATTCTCAACCAGACGGCCTGGGCAGGGGGCTGAAGCAGGTGACCCCTGCTAGAAAACAAGAAGCATAGATTGGAGGGTCCCCTGGCAAAAATGACTGGTGATAGAGGTCACGCAAGGTGCTACAGGGACACAGAAGAGGAGCTGTGACCGTGGGATCTGGAATGGACATTTGTAAAACCCTCTTCCAGGAGACAGTGGTCCCCAGGAGCTCAAGCTCATAGTAAGCATCTACGTGAACACGACCTACCCCTGTCACAGAAGAGCAGCTGTGTGCGGAGGCTCCCTCTGGGGAGCCTCAGTAATCCTTTCTCTTCCTCCCCAAGCCCATCCCAAAGGATTTAGCAAAGTCAGAAATCCCACCTCTAAGGTTGCGCTCCTGGGAGAGTGGCGCTCCACCACGGGGTGTCCACGTAGGGCAGAGTAGCTGTTCCAAGCCTGGTCTCCGAAGCAGCACTGGTAAACCAGAAAGGCTGGACCCGCACCCCCAACACCCTGACCCAGTAGGCAGAGCTGCAGCTCCACAGCGAGTCGTTTACCTCCTTGCACCTGCCTGGCCTCACTCTGCATTCTTGAAGGCATGAGGCTCGATTCAGCGTTATCCTCGTCATTTTCAGCTCCCTCTGGCCTGTGGTACCCCCATCTTGTCTGATCCTCTCCTGCACCCTGGGAGAGCTGGACCACTGACCCCCCCATCCCCGTCCATTACCCCCCGCACCCCCTCTGCCCCCATCTGATCGGTGGACGCGCCCAGAGCAGTTGACTGCCCTGCCCGCCAGGCGCAGGAACCACACCCTCCAGGTTCTCATGACACTGTGGTCGACAATCTGAGGTCCCGCGAGCCTGGGGCCCAGCCATGCCTCAGAGGCAGGTGAGGGGCCAAAGCAGGAGAGACGCTCCCTACTCCTAAGGTCTCTTTGGATAAAAGAAGCTCCACTGGGGGAAATGGTTGAAAATCACCATGTTACCTAGTGCCCGGCTCCTTCTCTCTGAGCCTCATGTGGAGGGGTCGGAAATGGCCCAGGCCAGGCTTTCCTGCCCACCTTCTGTCTGGGACACACAGAGGCCTGGTCCTTTCTCCCCGGCATGGTTGTGACTCAGCTCTGTGTCTCCTGTTTCCGCGTCACATGAGCAGGCAATAGCAGCAGGCCTGTGGCTGCTGCTAACACCGTGGCAAGAGACTGGCAACATAGGTGGTCTCAGGGAGGACCCCACAGAACAGGGTGGTCCTCCTAAGACAGGCTCGACAGGTTGGCGTTTAGGGTTCCCTTCCACTTTGAATCTTGTTATAGATATTCTGGAAGCAGTCAGTCCCCACTCTCCTAAGTTAGCCTTTTTCTCTAGGGATCTAGGGTATGTCTTACCCACCCACAGGCAGTTCTGAGCCCTGGGGATCTCAGAAATGTACATAAACTCACCCCCAAAATGGAAGCAAGTCAGGAGCCAAGTGTACAGTGAGAGGAACATTCTGTACAGCTGCCCCAAGCCGGCACCATGCTCAGGTAACCTTACACCGCAGCAGGCACCCGTCCGGCTCCTGGCGAGAGCTTCCGGGGAATTGTGTTGCAGGAGACATCAGCCTGCTGCCTGTGGTTAGGACGGGGCTTCTCTCCCAGGACACGAAGGGCTCTGCCTGGGCCCACATGGAAGGACAGATCATTGTGGTCTTCGTTTCCATAGAGCCCCTACATGCAGTGGGGGCACAGTAAGTAGGTGCCATCTAAGCTGGCTCCCTGGAGGCGGTGAGGCAGGCCAGGCCAGCATGCCACCTTTGGACTCAAGTCCCTGTATTCGAATTGCCCCTGCATTTCCATGTCTGAGAGTTGCAGGTACCTCCCCTGCAAGGCCCCTGGCCAGGGCAGGCCCATCACTTCTCTGCTCCTGCTGAGGGGGGCAGCAGACAGGCAGTGCAGGGCAGGGCCATCACTGGGGGGAATGTGATCACCAGGGAAGTGAGGGTGCTGGAGGAGAGGGGCAGCTGGGCTGACTGAGTCAGAAAGTCAGCCGCGTCCACATGGCCATGCCCGACTCCATGCCTGAAGCCGGAGGTGGGGAGATGGAAAGATGGATTGCAGTAGAGCTCACTATCCAGGGGCTCGTCCAGGAGCCAACATCCCCCGCACCAACACCACCACCACCAACAACAACAACATATTTAGGGACACAGCCTCAGAGGGCTGCAGAGCCTGGGCATCCCTCTCGGCAGAGGAGGGCTGGGTCAGAGATGGCATCCAAGGAGGTAGTGATTGAGCCGGAACTTGGAGGTGCCTGGGGGCAACAGGCAGACTCCAGAATAAGCACACATGTATTGACCATGGCAGATCGGGAACACAGTGGAGCCGGAGCCCCAGGGCTCCCGCACAAAGGGGTCCATAGGCTCCCTAGAGCAGGGGAGACAACCAAGAGCCCAGGCTCCCGGCCAGGCCCAGGGACAGATCGCTGAGCGTCCCTGTCTTCAGTTTACTGCTCTACCGTGGGGATGGGCTAGTGGCACCTACGTTTCACTGTGCACTTAAAAGCAGAAATGAGAGCACTTCCTGGCGCAGAGCACGTGTGTGATAGTTAGTTCTTGTTACTTTTACCATCCACTGCCCTGTTTCCCGCTCTGTGCCATGCCCGTCCCTGGAGACACGGCGGTGACCAGCATGGGCCCTGCCAGCGTGTAGCCTGCGCTCGCGTTCCAGGCGGAAGCAGCAGAAGAGCCAATGGCGCTGAGAGGGTTGGGAGCAGCGCTTGCAAGCGGGTGGTCAGGGGAGGCCTCCCTGGAGGACAAGGGAGGTGCTGGGTAAACTCCAGGAGCTGCAGAGCAGAGCGCACAGGCCCAAGGAAGGGGAAGTTTCAGCAGGTGGGATGACGAAGGACTCCAGAGCTTTACTCCAGGAGGCTGACCTGCCACAGGGACAGAAGTTGGGAGACAGCAGTGGGGTTGCAGAGTGGCCCCCTAGAGACGACTCATGAGGTACACAGCAAAATAGCAAAACTTCTGTTTTTTCTTGTGTTCTTTTACCACTTCTATTTTTCTGTGCATTCTATTATACACATTAGTATACACGTGACTTAGAGTTGTGGGTGCAATCATCTTTGACTGTCAGGGCTGGAAGCCAGTGCTCAAGTTGGGAGCAGATGTTGAAGGGGCTGCCTGGAGGTTGGAGCAAGGGTCAGGAGCCCAGAGTCCATCACCCACCAGAGGAGGGACTTAAGTGACCAAAAAGGGAGAGAGGAGTCTCATGTCCCTGAATACTCAGCCACTGGAAGGAGGGTGTGCTGGCATCATGACCAGGCCCTCGGGAGAGAGGCCTCGTGTGTGCGTGGTGACAGACGTCGCTTGTGGGGAGACCAGAGCTGCAGAGCCTGGGGCCTCTCCTCACAGAGGTGAGAGAGTTGAGGCCTGAGGTTGCAGGGATGCCATTTCCCTGCTTTCTGCAGACATGCCTCTTGGCTTTTGAAAGGGCTTTAACAGTTTTATACCGGCTCAAGGTCTCCAGTGTGCTGCGGCTCCACAGGCCAGAGAGCATGGACTGGTGGGGCAGCCATTTTATTTCATGCCCATAAAGTTGCAAGCCACAGCCTACAGCCCTTGTCATGCCTTTGGGTATTAAGAGCACAGGCCAGAGCCCAGAGTGCCTGTGGGGGGCTGTGTGCTTTTGGCTCTTGGATTTCTTGGGCCCTTTCTCTGTGGCAGTCAGAGCTGAAAGCAGGTGCCCAGATGCCTGATCCACTTGGTGCCCCAAGGGTGGCCTTCGGGGGCTGGGGGCAGGGCCCCTTGGGGGTGGTGACCCTTCTGAAGCCCACAGCAGCAGTGACTGGGGTCACTATGCTACAGTGGGCATGAAGAGCTATGAGTACACCAGGCAGGGACCTGGCTGGCTCAGCCCCCGTATTCCAGCCTGGCCCCTGCCAACCCCCATGGGGGAATGTAAAATGTCCCCAACCAGAGTGGCAGCTATTCTGGGGGCCTGGGAAGGAAGTAGCAAATCATCTGCCTCTGCTCTCCCCCCTCGCCCACCGCCGCCAGCTGAGGTCTACATTGGCATTGGGAAGCCTGCCGAGGCCTCCGCCTGTACCCAAGAAGCTGCCAACCTCTTCCCCATGTCCCACAACGTCCTGTACATGCGTGGCCAGGTCTCCGAGCTCCGAGGAAACCTCGATGAGGCCCGGCGGTGGTATGAAGAAGCCTTATCCATCAGCCCCACCCACGTGAAGAGCATGCAGCGACTGGTAAGTCCTGAGGGCTGGGCTGGGACCCCACTTTGGGGGTGAGATGCTTTTCAGAAGCAGGTCACTATGACCCTAAAACCCCTTTTGGCTCAAAAAGCCAATGCAGCCATGGCTGCCACCCACCGTGGAGCCAGCAGGCACAGTCCGTGCCTCCTGTGCAGGTGGCAAGGGTGTGCTCAGTCTCAGCAGCCCTGCCTGGGGTCTCTTCACTGTGATGGGAGACTGGGTCTGGGGCCTCTGGCTACCTGTGGCCCTAGGGCCTCTCACCGGCATCTTGGTCTCTACACTGCTTGTAGCAGCCTCCCTGGTCTTGGGGGATCTGCACCCCTGGAAGGCTTTACTACAAACAAAAGAGCCCTTCAAAATTGGGGGGCTCTCTTACCTTGGGGAAGCCTCAGATTCTGCTTGCTTCTGAGCCATGGGCTACAGGGGATCTGTCAGAGGAGGGGGTGGGCCATCATGCCAGGTAAGTCACCCTGGTTTCCACCCTGCAAAGGGGTGGGGGCTCTCCAGGTGGCCTATTTTGGGTGCCAGACCAGATCCTAGGGCTCCCCACTGTTGCGCCTCCCTCCCTTGCCTTGGAGTCATCCACCTCACCACCAGTTAGGTGGGGGAGCAGTCTGACCCACTAGAGGGGCTCTGTTAAGAACATAGATGCGGTGCAACTGCCCGGCAAAGCCCTCCACCTGTGAGCACCTGAGTTGAAACACGGACAGTAACGAGGTCCGAGGAGCTGGTGAAAAGCCACGCTGCTTTCTCTGGGCCTCTTGACAAGCCTTGTGCTAAAGCTGGCCCACCCTCGGTGGGCAGCCCTCCGGAGCCCGTGTCCATGGTCCGTGGCGTGTGCCTTGAAGAACGAGCACTGGACGGGAGCCGGGGGCCAGGGTTCTGTTCCCCAGTGGTGTCTCTAGCTAGTGCTTTCCATTTGGGGGAAGGATGTGAGCTGTCTGCACTCACTTCCTCTCTGTAAATGGAAACAGGCTCCTCGCTGGTGGTCTTGTCTCTGGTAAGCAGTGTTCTCTGGAGCATCCCAAAGCCGTTTCTCACAGTGGTGCCGAGTGCAGGGGCTGAGCGGGGTTCTCAGGTTTGTTGAGTGCGAGCCCGCTCTTGGGCTCAGCCCTAGCTGGGTCAGGGCCCTGTTCTTGCTCCCGGGCACCCCGCCGAGGGCCGCTTCCCCCCAGGAGCCTAGCGTTTCTGTGAATTGGGCTGGGACTTACATGTATGGGAACTAAACAGAATGATTCCAATGACAAGCCTATCAACATTCCCAGCACCTAGGAGGTACTCATTAAATAGAAAACTGAAGTCAGTTCTTTTGGTTTTAAAAATAAATCCAAGTTCATTATAATTACAGCTACTTAATTTTTTCAGCTTCCCCTTATGAGGATTTTGTAGCTCAATACAACTTTATAAATAATTTTACATATTATCCAAACATTAGACTGTTTGATTAATAATGTTACATGGCTTTTCATTTTCATCTTGCTATTATAAGAGGGCTTTGTAAAGAGCTTTTCAGATCTCCGAGCTGTTGCTGGAGCCTCGCAGAAGGGGTACAATCAACAACATGTACCCAGCCTTTTCATTAAAAAGCGGCTGCATGTTTCCACCTCAGGGCCTATGAATTATTCAGAGAGGCATTTCTTGTTCATCCCCAAGGGGAAAACATGAGACAAAAGATCAATGGAAAAGCAGCACCAGGAAAGTTTCCTGTTTCACCTTTGGAACCTTTTGCGAGACACCTGAACTCCCTGGCCAAGGCCAGCTGCTTTGCTTTCCTTTCCAAAAGAAGCAAGCCGAGGGCCCATGCCCGGAGAACCAGGGAGCAGGGGACCCGGGGATGCTCGTGGGCTCCAAGGGCCACGATCAAGCCTCCTCTGGCTCAGAGACCTCAGCTGCTTTGGAGGTCTTGCCACTGAAATCGAAATCTTCATAAGCTGATAAAGCATTTTTAAGTGCATCTGGTCGGTTCGAAGACTGTCCATTCCGGCAGAAGGTTGGGGCCAGCAAGCCTATGAATTTGGAGTTCAGATGCTTGTGGTTAGAAACTGCCCAGCAATTGTGACTCCCAGGTGGTGATGTGTAACCATCCCAGGCTGGGTAGGTTCACTGTAGGTTCTGGCAGCTTAAAAGAGAATTTTGAGCCCTTGGCAACATCTTCACAGACTCTTAGTGAACAAGGGAAACCAGGCAGCAGGGAGACAGCAACTTGAGCCCCCCAGTGTGACGCCATCCTTCTACCCCCTCCCTTCTAGGCCCAGGTGTGCACACCTGCACATGCCCTGCTCCCTGGGCCCAGGTGTCCATCATCCTGGGAGGAGAGCCAGTCGTGAGGCTAGTAGTGGGAGGGAGGGCGTAAAAAAGCCTGATAACTTCTCTTACCCTACAGGTGGCCTGGATGGTTCCTTCTTGGGGCTCTTGTAAATGATGTCCCTGGCATGTGCCCCCACAGCTGGCAGGACTCCCACTACAACCTGGGCAGGCTCCCCTCCCACTGACACCTGGGCCCTTCAGCCCAGAGACATCACAGCCCCACTCCCCCTGCCCCCGGCTGCACAGAAAGGCTGTGTTTCTGTAGGAGGAAGGGAGGGAAATGCTCTTGACAGTAGACTGAGGTTCCAGGCCAGACTGCCTGGCCTGGGGTCCCAGCTCCCTCATTCAGGAGCTTTGGGCAAGTTATTCACCCTCTTTGTGCCTCTGTACGGAAAATGGAGTTAAATCAGGTTTTTTCCATCTTCCCTACCACTAGCCTCTACAGCGGCACCTGTGGTTTTGCATGACACGCAGATGCCTGGGGCTGAGAGGCGTGGGCATGGGCCCTGCCCTGTGGCTTATGATTATGGACACCTGGGCCCAGGGAGCACAGCGCATGCACATATGTAAATACAGACACCTGTGCTCAGAAGCAAGGCATAAAAGGGGGCAGCCTGACGCTAGTGAGCACTATTGCTGTCTCCCTGCCGGCTGGTCTGTCCCTTGATTCAGTGTTAAGAGCCTGTAAAGTCTACCAAGGGCACCAAAATTCCCTTTTCTTCCTGAGAATCAACAACGAGCCTACCCAGCCTGGGATGGCTGCACAGAAGCCTCAGTTTCCTCAGTTGTACAAATGAGGATATTGCTAGCACAAATTAAACAGGAAACTGAAATCTCAAGGAAATCAGGCTGGTTTGCAGCCCCCCTGAGAGGCAGGGATCAGCAAGCAAAGCAGATGCTGTCTTTCCCAGTTGAGCCCCAGAGAAGAGCCGGGGCCTCAGCATGTAGCAGAGGGAGGCAAAAAAAAACATTGGCAGCTGCCTGGCACTCAGGGAGAGAAGAGTGTGCAATGGGGGGCTGGCCAGAGCAAGGGGCTGGTGTGGGAAGAAAAGATAAAAGGGGACTTTGCAGGATGTGAGCACTGGAGGCTCACGTTGGCAAAGCACTAACTAGGGGGTTCTGAGGGAAGGAAGCAACTGCAGGCAGATTGTTGATCTCAGAAAAAACCCAGGAGCTGGGACACATAGGTCTGCATCAGGCCTGATGCTCAGAGAAAGCACAGGAGCCGAAGGGACAGGCCGGGGGCTGCTTTGCAGCAGGAGAGTCACCTGGTCTGTGACAGGTGGTGACTGTCACAGGCCTGTCACAGGGACTGCAGAGGGCTGGCGCTCCTGCTGGGATGTCAACTTCTGGGCACCAAGGGTGGCAGAGAATGCCAGGTCGCCAACCCAGCAGCCAGGAAGAAAAAGTGCAATTTAACCAGAACTGCAAACATGTTAATGTAAAAACGTGGTTATGAGCTGGAGGCAGGTGGTATTCATTAAAGTTAACAGCTCAAACTTGACAGGAGAAATACAAGTTAAACCCCAGAGAAAATCAACACTTTTCTAAGTTTTAGCCTTCGTGTGTTTTAATTCACGTATAGGGTCAAAAAAGTTTCATATTAATAATGAGTTAACACATAAGACACAGAGCTAAGCGTGGGCACACACCAGGAGCAGGGAGCCAAGGGGATAAGGAATTATGAAGTAATGTTGACAAGGGAAGAAATTCATAGACTGATCAAACTTCTTCCAGAAAATCTAAAGATATAGTTTCAAATCATTTTGCATGTGTATAAAGGTACATACGTTTGCATGCTGTGTCGGAAAAAGCCTGGAGTCCCCAGCCCCCAAAAGGAACTCATGAGACAGTAACATTTTCCAAACAAGTTAGAGCTGGGGGTGGGGAGGGACTGCAAGGGCCTGCAGGGGCCCTAAGGGCAGAGGAGGGCAGCCCTGGGTGATGGCAGCCACACAGATTTAGTGTAGCCAAGGGCAAAATTTCCAGGACAGCACAAGCTCTGCAAACGGGGACATCTGCTCGCCCACTGGTAATGTCAGCCTGTGGGTCTGAGGGCATAGTGTGAGCATGGAGGCCACAAAAGGACAGGCACTTGCAGGAGAGCAACCCATGCAGAAGGGAGCCACGAAGCTTCCTTGGAGGGGCGTCATCAGGCTGGAAGGGAAACATGGGAGAGACGCTGGGCTCGAAGAGCTAGGGGGATGCCCAGGTCATCACCCGCCTGCAGGACAGCTTGAGAAATGGCGTGGAACAGAGGCAGATGGTGGGGTCACCTAGATTCCCAGAGGGAGCAGACGTGCCCAAGGCAACTTTGGAAGAAGTCTGTGAATTGCAGAGAGCTGAGCCCAGAAAACCAGGGGGAGGTGGTGAGCCCAAGCAATGGGGAAGCGAGAGCAGCGACGTGCCACCCTGGGGAGTGGGCCTCACCTAAGTCGAGTCCAGTGTGGCAGAGACCGGGGATTTCAGAGCTGATGCTGAGAAATGAAAGCACTGAGAGATCAGTCGCTGGAATGTTGACGTTAACAAGGCTGGGGCCTGGAAAGGGACAGAAAGCCAACAGTCCTTCCAGGAGGGTTTCTAGAGACTGAGAGGTGGTAGTTTCACCCCCTCCACCAGTGGAGGTGGTGGTTAGGCCTGGCCATCTGCCCACAGAGGTGGCCGAGTCCTCTACGCTCTTCTGGGGGGCCTAGGGTGGGGCCTCAGCAATGACCTGGCACGTGAGGTTGGAAGGGCTCACACGTGGGTCGTCTAACACAGAACAGGTCTTTCATTGGGAGCAAACGCATATCTATGCACTCTGTCAGACAACACCCTTTAGTTCAGTCAAGACAGCATCAGGCTGCCTCAGAGGGTTTTCTCCAAGATCGTTGCTGAAACTTCCCAAGTGTGGAGTGACGTCAAGTGTAAGACCTTGGAAGCGGTGTGGCCGGGCCCAGGGACACATCAGGGCTTCTCCCCTTTCCCTTTGGAGAAAGTGGTCTGAAGAGAAGGTTTTGACCCTTGCCGTCACTCTGGATAAGACCAGGGGCAATTAAGCTGATTAAATAGAATCAAGGTCCCCTTGGCCTTTTGTAGGGGCAGGAATGGACACAGTGCAGGTTTTCTAATACCCAGCAGACCGGGTAAAGGAGGAATCGGAGTCCTCAGTGGCTTTTACAGGTTTTTTATTTAGATTACCAGGTACACGGCAGGCAGGGGTGCTGGGGGGCCGGTAGGCTGGCAGTCCTCCCGGCCCCCAGCAGGTCTTCACTCTGGTCTTTCCGGCCTTCTCTCAGCTGCTGCTGCTACTGCTTCTCTTCTCTGCATCTCTGCTTCTACTGGCGTCCCCGTGACGCCACCCTAAAAAGTTCAGTCTCAGCCCAGGTGAATCCCATCGACCAATGCCCAGACCCTACTCCAGGTGCCCGCCATCAGGCATGCATTCAGGACCACAAGGATCCATCATCTATCCTGATGGCGGGAGGGCAGAAAAGCCTGACATTTCCCTTACCCTACACCTTTCAAATGCCCATCTTTTCAAAAGGGGTTGCCCTCGTCCGGAACATCCACATTCCTTCCCCGCGAGATTGAACGATGGGCAAGTAACAGACCTTTACCTGTCAGGTGAGAAGGTGCTTTCTTCTAGTACCTGTATTTCATTTACTTTCAAGATTTAACATTTTAAAAATTAAGGATAAAAATGCTTGTCTTTGAAAGAAAGATTTAAATACTTAGGACCCACCTCCCACACATCTGTTGATAGTTGATAGCTGATCGTTCTCGTCAAAGAGCTGGCTGTGTTGGTTGCTCAGATGTCATTACAGCTGTAATTGGGATTTGAACGAACCATACAAAGGAAAAGGTGGGTCTTCGGTTGCACGTTTAGATCTCTGTTCTCCACTCTCCCTTCTCTCCCTTCTCTCCCTCTTTATGGGACACACCATGTTTTGAGAGCTTTGAGAGCTGAGGCCTTATCGAGAATTATTAATACTTGGCACGAGTATAATCTCCAATAAGAAATTTTAAACCTCATATGCCACAGCTTATGTGTTTGGTCTCGGAACATGGGGTGAAGTGAAGGGGTTCTTTTTTACTGATAGGGAAACTGCTCTTGGTCACCTGTCCCAGGTCACATGGTGAATTAGGAGCAGAACTGGGGCTGGCAGTGGATGGTGTCAGTGGTTTCATTTACAAGTTCGCCTTGAAGGGTGGGGTGGCCCAGAGGTGAGGAACGTGGCACTGGGGCCAGTCTGCTTGGGGGCAGCCCTAGCTCTGTACTTGCCCGCTCTATAGCCTGAGACAAGTCCTGTACTTTCTCCGAACTTCCGTCAGCTGCAAAACTGGGACCACCATGGACCCCACCCTACCCAACCCCCCCGGCATTATTGGGCAGGCTGAATGAATTGACACAGTCTGCGTGGGGGGTGCTCTGTGGACACAGCTGTGAGCATTGCTGTCATCTCCAGGACGGGGTCACAGCTGTGGGGGGAGCCCCTCGCACCTTCTGACAGCGAGTGAGGCACTTGCTCGCGGGTGAGCCGACCCGACCGTGGGTGTGACTTTCCATCAAGCGTGATGGAATTTCAGTGGTCGAAGGAACTGAAGACAACATGGTGGCACTTGGCTGGCCCAACACACGGCCTTTCGCTTTTGAGTGCTGCTCTGGGGCGTCTATCAAGCCCAGCCCGGGGCATGGAGTGGGAGGGGCAGGGAAAGAGTGGGGCCCTAGTCTGCACGACTTTTTCTTAGGTAGAGGCCAGAAGTATCTCCTCTATGTGGGCTCAGAGGGGAGGCCAGCCTGGGCTGGACCAGGGCTGTTGTGCAGACGGGCCTCTACCCATGACCAGGGTGGGGGTGGGCCTGAGAAACCAGGCCTGTGAGAGACCTAGCTTCAGACCAGAGGTGAACTGGTTCCTCCCTGGTCAGACCACCCATGGGTGCACTTCCCCTCCCTCTTCCCCGGAGGCACTCGGCCCCTAAATTGGGTGCATCCCAAGGCCTAAAGCAGACAGAGCTGTAAGGAAGTCAAATGGCTAACCTGGGGTGGCCTGGGGCCCCGAGTTGGGCATGTTGACATGGCTGATGATGGCTAGGGGTGCAGAGCCAGACAACAGTCCCCACTGCCAGAGCGCCCCTTCCTGGTGCCCCGACCTCTCCTACCTAGTCCTTTTTCCTTTAGATCAGACCCGCCCTGTCAATGCCTCTTGGCTGTAGGTGAGCCTGGAAAGAGACCGCTCAGCCCTGGGAACACTAGGGAAAGAGTGTATGACACAGGCTGAGAGCAGCCCGGCCTGGTCCCTGTGACATGCCTCCTGCCAGAGGCAGGCTCCTCTGGTGGGAGATCGGGAGACCCCACCACTCTGCAGGCTCAACAGTGCCTGCCCCATCATGGGGAGGCGGGTGATGACTGCAGCAGCGGTGCTGGCAGAAGAGCCTGCCAGAGCCTCCAATGTAAGCCCAGCAGGGAGGGTATTTGAGCACAGGCAGGCAAGTATTGGCAGTTATTTGGGGGATGATCCAGGTAATTGACAGTTTTCTTATGATGCGAGCTATGTTTTCGCATAGCTTTTGAAATTTCCTATTTTTAGCTTAAAGCGTTTCCTGGTTTGGGGGCATCTGTGTCCTCCTTAGAGCAAAAGGAATGTCTGCTGGGAATGTAGAACTCTTAGATCCATGTGACTTGGGTGTGGCTCGTGGCCCTGCTTGCTGACCCCTCCCCAAGAGACCTCCCCCCAAAACAGCTTCACTTGATCCGGGTGTGTTTTCAGCACACATTTTCTGCTTGTTTGCACCCTTGCTCCATCTGCACACTCTAGATGCTGGCCAGGGAGCCACCCCTGCTCTCACCAGGGACCGAAACCCGAAGCAGCACCGGCCCAGTGCAGGCTGCACACTGTAAGCCCTGTCACCGGGTGCTCCTTTGCTGCAGCTTAAGGAAAAAATTAATCCTGTGTTTCTTTCTATTTTCTGTTTTGGAGTCTTAGATGACTAATTACAGGCAGAGCAGCTCGGTGCCTCGTTAGTAATTATGGTCTAAAATTATTTAAAATCTGATATACTCTATCCAAACCATTTATTCTTAGATATTCTGCCCCATAGCCCTGTACAATTTGGCATTTAGATTCCACGGCCTTCCTGCCATGCCAGCTAATGCTTCTGACTGGGCTCAGGCTGTCCCACCTGAGTGTTCGCATTTCTGGGTGGTTCTGAGTCCGCAGACCCTGCTCTCTGTGTCTCCTTATTTCAAGCCTCCCTGGATTTGAGCCCTGCTGCCATCTCTTTAGCTGATTCCTCAGCAACCTCCTCCCCCACACTGCTTGCCTCTGAGCTCATCCAGAGGGTGTGGCTGCTGCCACGAGAAAGTGGCATTCAGTGGCTGAGTTGCCTCCCAGGCTTTCAGTGCTGCTCCCAGTGGCTGCCCACTGCCTGCTCGTAGGCGTGCTCCCGGCCAGAGCCCAGGTTGTCTGGATCTTCAAACTGAGCTTCTAACTCTGCAGCCCGAAGCCCCAAGAGAAGGCTCTCCCAGGTTCCGCACTGACATCAAGGAAGAGGGCCTAATCCAGACAAGTAGCACAGGAAAGCCTTGGCCCTGACACTGGAGAGTTGAAGGCGTGGCAGATATAGGAAGCCAGTGACATTCCTGACCTAAGCTACCCTTTCACAGTTGGGGAAGCTGAGGCCAGACGGGAATGGAGTTGCCAAGGGCACAAAGCAGCAAGGGCAGACCCACCCTGAGCCCTGGCTGCCTCGTTTGGCAAGTCTCTTGCCTGCTTTCCAATCTGTGAAATGGGGTCATAGCACTGGCCTTCTTGAGTTGGAAGTGGGGGTCAAAGGCATCAGCTCTCCAAACTCCTCCAGAGCTGGCCCTGACCCCAAAGGACTCTTGCTCCTTGCTGGGGCAGGGGGAGTGGAATTTGTCCTCCCCTCTGGGGAGCAGAGGACTCCAGGTCTGTCTTCTGTCCTCGCAGTCAGCAGCTTCAGCTGAGCACCTCCCTTCTCTGCTCCTAAGGGGAAGGCTCTTCACCTCTCCTCCCACCTAGCCTGTCCCAGCCGTGCGGCATCCCTTCTCGTCCCTTCTTGCAGCTGCCTCCCTGGATCACCAGCTTCATTGATTTATGAGCCCAATTCAGTGCAGGAAAGTTTGCAGAACTTTTGGAAAGTCCTCCGAGAGCTCCCTAGTGGGTATTCCCTCTGCCATGCTTCCCGGGCCTGCAGACCACTTGGTCCTGGCAGAGACCCCCTTCCTAGGGTCACTTTGCCTCTTTCACTTCCCTCCATCTTCCCTATTTCAGGCTACTCCCCCGCTCTTCCACTCGCTCTCTTATATACCCTTGCCAGTATTACTTCCTTTCAAGCCTTTCAGAAATCGACTAGCTAGTCATGCTGGACGCTTGCGAAGCCTGGTGGGAGCCTAGAAGGTGAGGACTGGGTATTTGAGCGCCTGTTCTATGTCAGGCTTGCTCAAGCTTAGCCTTTAGCCTTTGCTCAGTCACTGGTCACTTATTCTGCAAGGATTAAATGCGATGGCGCAGGGAAGTTGCGTGGGACCTGGACCAGGTCCTGAGGCTGTAACCTGCCCCTCCCTCAAGTACTAAAATCTAGAAGGAGAGACACTGACATGTAGCCAAGTGCAAGAAAAGTCAGGGGGCTCAGTCCTGGGGTCAGGGGCAGAAACGCCTCCACAGAAGGCGTGACCATTCCACAGATGGGAGTCAGGTGGAGTTCAAATTCAGGACAGATAGGCCAGCTCTTGGAGACCGCTGGGGAAGTGGGTATGCGGGCCAGGTAATGCCTGACAGTAAGCAGGACTGACATGCCTGGGTCTTCCCTAAGAAAGCATCTTATTTTTTAGAGATTCATGCTGAAGTGTTTAGGGGTGAAATGCCACAATGCATGTCATTTACTTGCCCCCAAAATAGACGAAAATATGAACAGTGTTAGCGGTCATTAAATTTAGGTGATAGGAAATGCAGAGGTTCAAGGAACAGGACTAATGAGGAAACAGGTTCTGATCACTGGCAGTTTCCCATGGCCACTTCCAACTATGGCTGGGATTTGCGTCTGACCCTTCTAGATTCACCAACCCTCTGGTTTCTACAGCACCCCTCTGTGCCCCACCTCGTGCCTGCGGTAGCTTATGTGATCTTCATGAAGCCACATGCAGAGGAAGGGTCTCCGCCAGCAGAATCACTCTCATAAGCCTCAGGAATAGACATGACTTGAATTAGAGACACATCGAGGCGCTGGGGCCGCATGCTTCTCTGGGCTTCAGCTTCTCCCAGGTTGTGGGAGAATTAGATGTGATCATATGTACACACCAGGTCTTTCATAGTGTCTAATAAGGAAGGTCACCCTTAGTTCCTAGAAGTGGAAAGCACCCTCTTTTCATGTCTGGCAAGCCTGCTTCTCTTGCCTGGTGTCTCTCTCCCTACAGACAGTGGGTGACCCCAAGTTCATATTAACAGGTACTGTTCCTGCAAGAAATCTTTGAGACACACACACACACACAGCCTGGAGCTGGCCTGGCCAGGGGGTCAGTCTTAATTAGATCCAAGGTTGCAGGGCTCACCTTATCCTTCAGGTGAAGCAGAAACTGCTGGCTCACCCCTGCAGGGGAACCTGTGGGGATCTGATGCCTTGTCTTTCTTTAGAAATGAAGGAGCAAAGCAAGCCTATTGCAGAAAATGGCCCCTCCCCTCTAGAAATCCATCCTAAACTCTCTCATGTTCTGCTTTGTGTGGCCAGCGTCCAGACAGGGCATGGGGCTGGACCAAAGCACAACGAGCCGTCCCTGTGGGGGAGCTCCAGAACAAACCAGAAGCAAAATCTGCTTCTTTCTAAGGACAACATGGTTTTTCCAGGCCCTTCAAAGCCAGGCAGGTCAATCGAGTTATAATTGGCGCTCTAATTAGAACTCCCACAAGCTGTTAAATTCTTTACCTGCTGCCTGGCATCTTACACAAAGGTGACAAATTTGCTTCTGCCTTTGGAATGATTAAAGGAAGCTGGCTACAGCCTCATCCTTTTTGCCGACAGCAGCACCCTCCAGCCACCCACTGCCGCCACACTGGCACCGTTGCCCACACGCCCACCAGCCAGCAGGACAAGGCATGCAACCCAGTTTACAAGAAAATTGGCCTTAGGGAACGGGCTCAGAAGGCTGTGCTGCTGAATGACCCTTTAGAGACCAAATGGGAGAGACCCAGCCCCCATCCCCATCTTCCCAGATGTGGGAATGGTGCTTCCAGCAGCCCCACATCGGGCAGCTCCCAAGAGAGGAGGAGAAAGCTCTTTCCTCCCTTTCTGTGTCCTCAGTCCTGAAGAAGGTGGTGTTTCTGTTCTGGCCACCCTCGAGCATCGGGATAGCCATGTGCTTCAGCGATGGCACCACGTACCTTTCCGGACCAACAGCACCTGCGCCTCCTTGCTTTGTGCCAGGGCCTCCTACGGGTGCTGCCAGGCAGTGCCCCTGCAGCACTGCTGAGCCCGCTCCCCCTTCGCTCATCTCGGGCTCCCCCATGACCCACTTTCAAATCCTAACTCCTCCACCACTGATGACTTGCCTGACCTCGGACATGTCTTTTAACCTCTCAGAAGTGACAGCACCACCCAAACCGGCCTGGTGTGAGGGTTGATCAGTCTGGCCATTTGCCCGGCTCCTAAACCGGCCTAGCAACTGTAGATGTTCTCTGCCTTCCCTTCTCCCAAAACAGACTGGCCACAGGAAATGAGTGTGAAGTGAAGAGGCCCCCAGAGGCCATGGAGGGTGGATATCAGGTCTCCCCCTGCCTCATACCTGGGGAAAAGGGCTCACTTCTCAGCTAAGCTTCCCAGTGGGAGAGCTGGGGTGCCCGAGTGATAAGCGGCTGAGACCTGCTCCTCTCAGCTCCCCAGGCAGCCAGAGCCACCACCAGGCAGGTCACCCCTGGCTGTCCCAGCCCCCTGGGACCACGAGAGCCCCACTTATGTGCCTGTGCTCCATGTGGTGTGAGGGTCCCTCAAACTTAAGCACAGGCGCCATACTTGTGGTCACTTTAATTTGCTCTTCCAATGCGCAGTCACCCTGCGCATTGTTTAAGCCCCTCAGGGGTACATTTTGACCTCCCTGCACAGGCCCCCACTACATGCTCCTTGTTATCTGTAGCCATTAAAGGGAAGCTCCCAGGCCCCTGCTCAGGTGAGCCAAACCCTCACACACTTGCCTGCTGCTGGCTGGGATTTTGAGGCAATAGCTCTGATCTTGATGCTGATTTATTCCACACTGAAACAGGCACAAGAACTGTGTGGGAGAAGAGAGCTGCGCTGAGTCTGCTCTGCTTCTGCGGCCGCCACGCAGCACCCCTATGGCCGCTGCTCCCCGCCCCAGCCTGGCTTCTCCTTTCCAACAGAGACAAGATCTGGGGGTTCCAGGGAGCAAGTTGAAAAGAAAGGGTAAAAGTCCCCACTTCTCAGCAGACCACCTGTTACTCTCCCTCACCAGGTGGCAGCTCTTCTCTGCTTGCTGTGCTCTGGGGTGCCGGGTGGGGCGGGGAGCCACGGGCAGGCCAGGGTCCAGCGTTGCCCCCACTGCCTTCCTGCCCGCCTTCCACATTTTGAGTTCTCTTGTTTGTGGAAACATTTTTTTCCAAGGCTTATCAATTCTAGCCCTCTCTTCATCAGAAAGTGTCTTATCATTTCTGTTTGTTCCTGTTTCAAAATGGAAAAATAGTGCATGCCAGACCCCGGCAGGGCAGGGGGAGGTGCTGGCCGAAATGACCACATCCCATGGGACAGGTCGTGACTCACCGACCTCTGTGTCACCTCTGCGTCACTGTTCCTCTCCAGCCAGGCACTGAGCACTACGGGGGGCATGGGGGCCAGCCTTGGGGGGGGCCTGTTTTAGACCCAACAGCTGGAGCTCCGTGTCTTCAGGTCATCCTGGCAGTGGCTTGGGTAGCTGGCGTTCCCCATGAAACCCACAGAGCCTGCCCCTAGGAGGCCTGCAGGGACAGCTGGACCCACCTCCCAAGGGGCACAGGATGGCCTTTGTCACTGTACCACACTGGGCAGAAGTGTGTCCAGGCTGGGTGGCCCCCCAGACTCCAGCTCAGCTACCTCCAAGCAGGGTCAGAGCAGGGTCCGCTTCTCTCCCCCTGTGCTGCCGGCCCCTGGGGTGAGTGCCCTGGCAGCTCTGTCGTGTCCAGCTGCAGCCTCTCTGCCTCCGGGAAGCCCTTCCTGCCACATCAGCCACCGCCCCGCTCCCCTTGCTGGTACATGGTAGGCGTCTCCACTGCCTGGAGGAGTCAGCCCTGTAGTGTTTTCTGCCTGTTCTTCCAATTCAGGCTGAAGTCCTAAAAGAACAGATACCCACTGTATGTAGCAGGCAAGTGTTTTACAAGGACTTCTCGCTAGAAATGAGAGGTTTTTTCTCTCAGTGTTGCATGATAAATTCAGACCTAAGTACAGTGACACCCCACCCAAAGGCATGACACCCCCACCACCTGTCCTGCCCCATCTGAGGACAGGCTGAAACAGACCAGATGAGAATCTGGCACTGACGGGGCGGGATCCCAGCCTTGGCCCTCAGGAGTAGGGCTGGGGCTCCCACGACTCCCCCACTCCTGGCCTGCAGGGTGCTCAGGAAGTCCAGCAGCTCAGCTCTGCAACGGACACGTGAGAATTGTCTTCTGGCCATGGAGAAATCTTCACTCCCCCACAGAGCTCTGGGCTTCTGAAGAGTGGCCCCAAGGCCCCCAGGCAGGCTGCTCCCGCAGAGGGGCCCAGGTCATAGCACAGGCCTGGAGTGAACTCGGTTTTCCAAACACACCCAGCGCTCCCTCCCCTGAGGGTAGGTGACTGTGCCAGCCTCTGGGGGGTGATTAGCTGGTAATTAGCAGCAAACTTTGCTCTCAAGGGAAGCATGACTTTCCGGCTGCCCCATGCTGTTGTTCCAGCGGGTTGTCGGGGAAGGTGGATAAAAATAAATAAATAAGTCAACCAGGGAGATGTATAAATAAGTCAACAGGAGTCTCTTGCCCATTACCGGTGGAAAAGTAAGAGCCCAGGAGCTATGTTAGCACCCATGGGTGCTCTGGCTGGGCTGTGGCAGGTAGCTCGGCACCAGGTCAAAATCAAGGCTTTGTTTCCTAAGAGCTAGTAGCTAATCTTCATGTTCACGCCAAGCCTCCATACTGAACTCATTGTAGCTACAATGAGCAGGCAGTGAGGCTGGAGATTCATCTAGAATGTCACCAAGTGCTGTCTCGGGCGTGGTGGACACCCCAAAGCTTCCACCTGTCCTTACTTTACCCCTTGCACAAAGCTGAGTTGCACTATGGTGGGGGACCTGAGGTTCCTTCTCATGGAGGGTGTAGGGTACATGAGTTAATCAGGCTGTTTACCCACTAGCCTCTGTGGCTACCACCTGTGGCCTTGACTGTGTTAATGCAGAGGGCGTGTGGGTGTGGGGCACATGTGCCTGATGTGGACACCTGGGCAGGGCATATGCCTATGCAAGTGTGCACACCTGAGCCTAGGAGGAAGGGGATAAAAAGGCGGCGTCAGCCAGGGGTAGGGGGGGTTCATGTTGCTGTCTCCCTGCTGGCTTGTTTCCCCTGCTCACTCTTTAAAGCCTGTGAAGATGACACCACCAAGGGCGCCAAAATTCTCTTTTAAACTGTTAGAACCAACGGTGAATCTACCTGGCCTGGGATGGTTGCAAAACAGAGGTCCTTAGGTGTCGCTTGGTCTTGCTCAGTAGGACGTTTGCTCAGGAGGTCAAGGCACCGCACAGCTGGAGGCGCTGGCATTTCTGCTGATTTATGAGTATCTCCTCAGGCTGCTGCTGGTGGGGAGCTCACCCAACCCCAGACACCAGTGATCCCCATCACGCTCCCGCCTTGGTTGCAAGGACCCTGCCTGCAGCTTATGGGACACTCTGGCTTTGGGACACTGATAACATTGATTCACTTCCTGGGGGTGGGGGCAGTGCTGGGGAGAAAGGGATGTTCAGGCAAAGTCAGCCTTTCCTCATTAGTGAAATCACCAATACCGCCAAGGACAAGTACCAGGACTCAGTTCTAGACAGCTGGATTGTGGGTAGGGTGGGACGGCTGAGGGCACAGGGTACCCCCAACTCTGATCTGGGGTAACTTGTTACCTGAACATTGTCTTCTGGCAGAGATTACTGTGCCAACCTACTGACACAGTAGGCAGGACGGTGAACCCAGCCTGCAGGGACCCTCCCAGCCCTGTTAGACATGGGCGATCCCATCGGCCTCTCTCCAACAAGGTGCTTGGGTCACCTAGGCCTGGAGGGCCCATAGTCTGGCTCCCTTGGAGTCTGGCAGCTGCCACAGGGAAGGGTGGGCAGGGGCCAAGCAGGCCGACGGGAAGGCAGCTGTGGGTACCTCACGTCCTCAGAACTTGTGCCTCAAGGAGGAGCCGCCCTGGGCAGCCAAGCTGTGGGTGACAGGTCTAGAGCAAGCTACCCAGACAGCACCTCTAAATACCCAACACCCTCTCCAGAGACCCTGCTAGCCTGGTGAGGGCAAAGCCCTGCATTGACTCTTGGGAAACCTGGTGCTATGACCCCAGTTGGACTCCCCCTGAGTTGGCCCTCAAGCCAGGTCCTCTCCAGGGAAGTCCCCTTGTTTCTCTGTCATCTGGGGCTCCAGGAAGAACTGGACATGGGGTTCAGATGGCTATTCATGGGTGGTTTTTAGAGGAAGGGGCATCAGATCCATTTTGGGGTACAGCTCCTCTGTAACTATGGTCAAGTCACCCCAATGCTGAGCCTCAGCCTTCTCATGAGATTTAAACAGCAGAAGGGTGGGGGTGGGGGGATCGTGTTCTTTTCTGGAAGTTCCTTCCATGAGGCCTCACTCTGTTCCTAACACCTAGCCCCACCAGTGAAAAACAGCCCTGCCCAGCTTGGGGCTCTGCATCTGAGGCAGGACCCACAGCACCCCGGGCCCCCAACCCAGAACCTGGTGCTCTCTGATAGGCCAGGGTGATAGCCTGTGCCTGGACACCACAGATGTGCAGTGGAAGTTTGCAGAAGGAAGGAAAGAACTGAAAACGACTTTGGTTGCAGCAGGGAGAACAGACCCCAGCCAGGGCTCCTAATTGCCCACTTCTGTGAGCTCAGGGCCCCTCTTCTGCTTCCGGGGAACACCCTGTCTGCTATCTCTGAGCCCTGGACGGCTCTGTGGAGAGACAGGCTATGTGTCTGGTGCTTGGAGGCTGCTGGAGGCCAGCTATGACCCCTCCCCGAGGGTCGCCCTGATCTAAAATGATTATTCTCTTAAAAACCACCAAAGCCAAAGCACCCAGGTTTCAATAAATTAAGCCAGAGGAAGATTGGGGGCCAGAGGCCCAGGTCTGTGGAGTCCACTTGGGCTGGACAGGCCCTTTGGCTTATGGCCAGACCGCCCCTTGCTCACGGCCGGTGTTTACTGCCTGACAGCCGTCGCTCTGCTAATTGTAGAATAAGCTCCTTCAGAATATGCCAGCCATCCTGGGAGGAAGCAGCTGTAACAGATTCTGCCAGTCAATGCTTTAAAAAAAAAATAAAAAAAGGAAAGCATTACTCACATTTTCCTGGGGCCCAGCAGTTCTTCCTCTGAATCTTAGCAAGGTCTCCCTCCTGATGCTTCATTAAGCAGCAGAATCTAATGGGGGGGGGGGCAACTCGGCCATCCCTGTAAGGGCCTGCAGTGAGCACGTGTGTGTGTGTGTGTGTGTGTGTGTGTGTGTGTGTGTGTGTGTGTGTGCACGCGCGAGTGCTTATGTGCCGTTCTGGAAGCCTTCAGATGCTGAAGGACTGTCAGGTAGAAAGAGGAGGGGACTTTTCTGTGTGGCTCCGGAGGACCCAACCAGAATCAAAGAGTAGGAATTGGATTAAAAGGCTAATTAGAGCTGCACATTTTTAACCTGACAGTTTCCAACTGCCCGCTGATAGTATGGGCTTCCCGAGGCGTGGGGGGCTCCCTGGGCTTCCCAGGATGTGGGACGCTCCCAGTCACTGCAGGGGGCTAGCAGGAGGGAGAGGCAGGAGGGAGAGGTGCTTGTGTCCCAAGCCCCCCTCCTGACCCTGAGGATTTCTGCTTCCATAGTTGGTTAAGAAACAAGGTTTTTGAAAAATTGGGCTCTGCTTCCTTCTGAGTTGAGTTCAGTAACTGCAAAGGCCTGGTCCCCAGAAGGCACATTTCCTCAAAATACCTGACCTGGAAAGGGCGCCCTGGGAGCACAGGGCCCAGCAGCTGAACAAAGGTGGAGGGGACAAAGGTTTGGGCTGGCCCTTGGGGTGGATAGGGAGTGGCTGGGGGTCTGTGCCTCCTCCCTTCTGGAGCATTCTGCACCGACTCACATGATGATGCCTCAAGCCTCCCGGGGTGTGCATTTGGTGCCAGCCCCACTTCCCTGAGTAGAGGCACTGCTCCCCCTTCTCTGGTTCCTCACCCCCCAGGGCTTCTCCCTTGTTGCTACACCCCACTTCCGCCCAAGGATGTGGGACACTTGGTTTAGTTAACTTGGAGAGTGAGGGAAGGAGCCCCTGGCATTTTGGTTCTGACACTGGAATAGGGAGACTGGGGCAGAGGAAGATTTCCTGTCATGCCCGCTTGCAGCACCCCGTCCATGGAGAGGCCTGGCCGCAGCCCCGCGGCACCTCTCCTCCACCCAGCTGACCTTGGTCAAAAATACCCCACTCTGAAATATGGCCTGTCCCAGAACAGGCCCCTCCCCAGGTCTTTCCTGCCTCTCCTCTCCTCTCCCCTTCGTGACCTTCCGTCCAGCTTCCCAGCACAGAGCCTCGGCCGCCCTCTGTGGCTCAGCGACCTTGTGAACGCGCTGTCTCCACTGGAGGACGGGTGGGTGGGGCTTGGGAACCCCTGGGTGACAGCTCCACTGCCAGTTGCTTCACTGGGCACAAGCTCGGCAGGAATGGCTGGCCTTGGCCTTGGGGAAACTGAGGGAAAAAGGCTAAAACGAAACTCTGACCTGCTGTTCCCTGAAGGCCTTTCTCTAGGTTCTCCTTGACTCACTTTGGACTAACCCAGAGAAGGGACTGAGTGGAAATGTGAGTCCCTCCTTCTCTGGAGCTCAGTGGGCAAAGGTGTGCAGGGGCTAGGGCTGTGGGTGACACAGCAGCTGGAACCCCTGGGACCTGCTCTTCTGGAGCTCCTGCCTTCCCAGGCTGGCGCCAGTGGCCCAACACACGCTGGGCCCCCTGGCAGGCCGATGCAATTCCTAAGCACTCAAAACAAACAGAAGTAAAACACAGCACAGAGCCCAGCGGAGCCCAGGCCCACCCCCCACCCCCCAGCCGCTGGAATCCAGGTGGAAAAGCCGGCATGGCCCCCACCCTCGCCTGCCTGCAGTTCCTTTTCAAGGCATTGTTGGAAAGCAGGGTGGGGCTCAGTACTACCCCCTCAGCTGCGCCCACAAAATGCTGGTACTCAGAACCAACAGTGCCTTTGATGCTCTCCAGAGGAGAAAGTGGGGGGGGGGGGTGCGCAGTGAGGCAGAGGGCGGCCCGGCTCTGTGCAGTCCAGTAGCTGCCCCGAGGAAACCCTTTCAAAGAGCTTGTCTCCTGTGGTCTTCAGAGAATGGCACGGTTTGCCGTCTGTTTATTTCTGATTTAAAGAAAAATATTTTTGAGAACAACACCGTCACCACCCCCTTGTCTCTGATGGCCTGCGTCCTTAGGGAGGAGGAGTGCAAAGGCCTGCAAAGAAACGGCGACTCGAGGGTGCTGGGAGGCTTGTGTTTCCCCTTCTCCCACGGGGCTGCTTCCCACCCCTGCGCAGCAGATTGCTCATGGCCTAGAAGGCAGGGATGTGGAAGGGGGATAAACTGAGGGCAGAAACTTTGGGTGCGTCTTAGTCAAAAGCCCTGGCAGGAGGCCACACCCACCTCTCTCTTCCCCACCATCACAGCCTCCCTCATCACCCGCACATCCATCCTCCCATCCTCTCAACCAGTGCCCACCCCGTGGGTCCTGCCCAGGCCAAAGCCAACCAGGTGGTCCCTAAAAATAGGGGTGGCAGGGAAGAGCCCCGATGAGTGGGCTCCCTTCCCCCAGCCATCACTACTGATGGCAACAGCACCATCCTGATGGTGGTGGTGGCCCCAAGGCTTGCTTTGCTGAGCGCCGTCTGACAGTCTCGCTTAGGCCTCACGACTCACCGATGAGTTGATATTTTCCCCCATTCTACCCATAAAGCACCTGAGGCCCAGAGGAAGCTGTCCAAGTGCAGCTGTCCAGGGCAGCCGGCACTCAAACCCAGCTCAGTGAGCCCAGGGCCCATGCTCCTACACTCCATGCCCGGCTCTGCAGAAACACCGCACCTGCCCCTCAGGCCGCTGCGTGCTGAATCCCCGTCCTGCCACACCCGGCCAGCACAGCCGCAGCTCCCGCTGCAGCCAGCTTGGCAGCTCTGACATTGTCCTAGTCAGTGACAAGCTAGGGTGACAGGCCTCGCTTTAGCTGCCGTCAGTGTCCAGACTAGAATCCCAGCACTGGAAGGCTGACATAGCTAGGTCCAAGAGCTGGCATGGCCCCAGCAGCTTAGACGAAGGCCAGGCCCCAGGAAGAGCTGCAGCGCTGGCCAGCAGCCACCCTTCTCCTCCTGAGCCCCCTGGCTCAGGGTGCTGGGAAAATCCACCTTCTCTGAGGTACACTGGGTGGGCAGGAGCACAGGCTTTGGGCTGGTCAGACTGAAATTCAGTCAACAGTGGCTATTCAGCTATTCAATGTCTGCTCCTTTATCTCCTTTATTCCTTCTGCCCTGATTACTGCCCACCTGCTTGGCACCAGGCCTGTCAGTGCAGAGATGACCATCACTCACCCAGCCTGCTCTCCAGCCACTCACAGCAAAGCCCAGTGGGGGAGCCAAGACCGAGCTACTGCCATTCCTAGCCTAGGACAGTTATGAAAGCACTTTGCAATCTGCAACAGACAGCTCGCTGGTTGTAATCCCTTGCACACTAAAAATGAACAGCCTGGTGGATACATTTTTTTTGTCCTCCCAGATTCATTCTTGTTTTGGAGGCACCTCCTGCCCATGCTGCCCTAAGCCCCCTACACCCACATCCCCAGTGGTGCGATGGTGGAGTGTCAGGATGGGTAGAAAGATCCTGATGCCAGACACTCTCCCATCCCCCGGGCTCAATGGGGCCCTGCAACCTCTGCAAAACCCAAGCCTGCTCTGGCCAGCAAGGGCAGCTCACTGCTCTGCTGAAAAGCTGAGAGCTGTGCCCGCGGGGTGGCGTCTGAACCATCATCAGTCATGCCCTGGCATGGAAAGCACGAGAGTTGTTCCTCTCCAGTCTGTGCTGAATGTTCTATTTCCAAGGCTTTATGCCTGAGGGAAAGCAACAGAGTCACAGAGAGGCCACTTGAGCCCCCAGCAGAGCAGAGCCACGTGATGCCTTTGCAGCGGTGGCTCTGGGGAGGGAGCTTTCTTGCAGGGATGTTTTCTTGCTTTCTCTCCCTGTGTCTGTGTTCCCAGAAGGACAATGCAGTGGTCCTTGACATGCCGTGAGTCCAGCAAAGGGCGGAGCACTCTGGGGAGGCCCAAAATCTGGAGGGGAATTTGTCCTGCAGCCTGACGAGCGGCCTGAACTGGAGCTGCCTGTGTTCCCCTGAGCTTGAGGCTGCAGCTTGAAGCCTTGGGCACTTGTGCTGCCCAGGGCTCCTGCGAGGGCACCCTGGGCAGGTGGCAATATATTTAGTCTTTGGGCAGCAATTATCATGCACACACAAACAAAAAGGCTGTGGAAGATACTAATTGTCCTCAAACTAGCCAAGTCCATTTTGACTCATTTGAAATAGCGGGTTTAATTTAATCCCTTATTTCCAATTTGGTGCATCACCAAGATCTTATTTGCACAAAACACCTGATTATAATAATTACAAGCTTGGAAAGCTGTCTTCATCTGTGTCTAAAGAAAGGGACCAACCAGTTACCTCCTCGGTGATGCCACCCTTCTCGGAGGGCCGGCCCCAGTGGGCTCCTAATCGCCACGACTCCAGCAACAGCAGGGATGGGGGACGCGGGGCCTGTTGGCACATCCTCTCCCAGCAGGAAAGAGGGCCCGGTGTTAGAGCGCAGGCTGCTCACTCCCAGCACATGCAGGCCTTCCCGGCTAGCCGGCATTATCTGCAGTGGCACCAGCTCATAGGGGTAGTGATGGCCATAGGTGGCCTTGCCTGCCAGGACCTCTGTAGCCCTCCTCCTGGCATGTGGCAACTACGAGGTCATGTTAGGATTTTCACTGCGCCCCGAGCGCTTGGAGAGCAGGCCTGCTTTCCTGCCTGTGTCCCAGCCCGTGGCAGTCGCTCAGAGGGTGTTTGTTGATTTTGATACAGCGGAGGACGGGTTATTATGGTAGGAAGTATGTCAGTAATGGCAATCTCTGTCTCCTGCCAGCCTGAGGGCTGGGAGCGGGAGCAGGTGCCTTTGAGGAGCTGCCTAAGGGGGCAGTGTAGCCTGGGCTCTTGGGGGAAGGGGTGTCGGCAGGGCCATGGGCAGATGGGCTAGAGCTGCCACCAGAGGGGCCCCACCTGAGCTGTCTAGAGTAGGGAGACGGAGGGCACTGGGCCACCTCCTGCAGCTGTGTCTGTGCTCAGCGGTCCGTCCTGGGAGAAAGTTAGATCCAACTGGTGGGGCGAAGAGTTCAATGCCAGCCTCCAGAGTGAGGCCTTTGATCTTCAAAGGAAACCAGGAGAAGAGGAAACCAGGCTTGTAGAAGTGGCCGTCAAGGTTCAGTGCGTGAGAGCACAACATTGACCAGGAAGGCCCCTCAGCAGCCCAGAGGCGCTTGGTGGGGTGTGCACCTGGCCCCAGACAGCCAGACACGCTCAGTCCCAGCCCACCTCTGGCCAACCTTCCAGCAGCGCTGGCACCAGGCAGTGGCTGCTTCCTGAGCTGCTTTTGGCTTCCTGGGCACTGGGAAGAGGCCAATGTTTCACTCCCTTGTGAAGCCTGAGTTGGCAGCCCCTGGCCAGTCTGTGATGTCTCCCTGAGCAGCTCCAGCTTTAGGAATTAATTCCAGTAACCAGATTGCTTGATAAGCTTCAAGGTCATCTGGAAATGGTAACTGTTCCTGCATTAGGAATATAAATCCAAGGATGGCCTGGAAATTTCCAAGCCCACAAGAACCCTAGCAGCTCCCAGACACCCACTGCTGAGGGTGATGGGTTGGATTAGCCCATGCCTTGTTCTCGGCTGGTGTTATGGGGGCTTGTTGACTTGCCCCCAGTCATATACCCAGGAGCCCCCTTAGCATGTTACACCCAGATTCAGCAGCTTGCACTTTCTAAACCAAAGGACAACTGTCCTTGGCTCCAGCAGGGGGAGGACAGGTAATTGCTGCTGAGGGTGGTCTCCTCCAGGTCTCACTGTGCCAACCCCTGTCCTCCTGGGTTGCCACATCTCATTGGTCCGATTTCTGGCTAAGCAGACCCCTAGTCTATCGGCACCTGCGGCCATCCCAAACCTTGAGATCACAGCCACCCCGTGGGCCACCACACAAAGGCCAGAGGCCCTGCCAGGCTTTGGGTGACTATACAGGATACTCGCAAACCATGGGCCCTGTTGGCAAAAGCTGTGTCCTGGAGAGGAGCCGTCTCCTGATCATATCCAAGGTTGGCGGGGAGGGAAGAGCAGCCAAGTCAGCAGTCAGTGGTTGGAGAAAGGAAAGCGAAGACAAAGATGCAGGAGGCAGAGGAGCCCCTTTTGCATTGCTCAGACTAACTGGGTTAGTGCCTAAGGGGCTCTGGGCTTGTCCTTAAAGAGACAGAGGCAGAGAGAACCGGTGGAGAACAGAGGAGGCTCTGGCCTCAGCCAGACCTGGGCTGGCCTGCAGTCCAGATTCCTGTGAGCAGGACACGTGGCCGAGCACAAGTGCCTAGTGTGGGGTCTGTTGAGAGAAAACACTCCAGGAAGAGGACAAAAGCAGCACGAGCAGCCCCGCAGCAGAGCCTGACAGGACTGGCATTGTTGTCTCCAGCTGCAGCCAAGCCACACAGGAGGCCTCTGTCTGGCTCACCAGGTGACTTGTCTCGAATCAGCCATTTGCCAGACACACAGTACGTGTCTCCCCTCCTGGCAGGGCCACTCAGAAAAAGCCGGTGTGTGATCAAAAATCTTGATGGACTGAGAAATCCACGCCTTGAAGGAATGATAAGGAAGTTTTATTAAAATAATGAAAGATCAAGGAATTCAGTGTAAAAAGCTAAAAACTTCTTAAGGCTCATAGACAAGGGCTTGGGAAATAGTCAACCTTGCTTGTTATTAAAGAGACAGGTTTCATCAAGGAGGGACATTCTGTGTTTATGAAATTAGCAAAAACAAAGACTGATAGTGGGGTCCACTGAAACCACTGATGGCCCATTAAGTGACATAGCCCTTTAGGGATATAACTTGCAAACTATTCGGTGGACCTTAAAAAAGCCTCATGTCCGCTGACCCAACACCACCGCTTTGGGGGAGTTTGCCCAAAAGGAAGAATTTCCAAATGGTTGTCAGGCAGGTTCCACTGAGCCTGGGATGGGGGTGAGAAGTGGTGAGGAGCCCATAGGGAACTTGGTGCCTCCCCCTGGGCCCTGCCCTCAGCTGCTCCCTTTTATCTGTTTATACCCAGAATATGTGGGTGTCCTCAGTGAGATTCTGTTTAGACAGAGGTCTCCAGGGCTGTAAAAAAAAAAAAAAAAAAAAAGATTTGAAGCCCCCTGGCCGAAGACAGTGAAGAGGTGCTATCTGGAGAGAGGTTCACTGCAGTGTGACATAGGAGAGCACAGAGAGAGGGTCCCGCCCAGTGTCCCCAGCAAGGGGAGAGCGTGTCCATTGGCTGGAGGAGCACAGACACCAGCAGTGGTGTCACCTTAGAAACCTGCTGATGATAAGATCCCGGAGACCAACACACACACCCTGATGAAAACCTTGTAAAACGGCGGCTGAGCCTGGGTAAGGTGGGGACATCGAGAGGGGGACAATGAGAGAGCGGGTTTGGTGAGGATGGGGGGCCTGTGAGCAATTTAAAGTCTGTTCTGATCATTACAACAACGCCACCAAAGACATTTCTTTAGGTCAAAAGGCAAAGATAAGAGATGCTCTTCCGAGCAGCAGCAGGGGTCAGCGGGACGCGGGACTAGCCCCTGGGTCCGTGCAGACTGGGGTTCCCCTGCCTCCCTCTGAGGTGTTAAGTATTCTGGGAACCAGTGGAAATTGCCATTTTTATCATTCACAAATGACTGACGGCTGGCAATTTCATGTGGTTCAAGTGACTATTTTTGAACTGCTACCCAGGACAAGAAGAACTTGAGCTCTTGCCTTTCCGGCGTGCCCAGCCCCATGCCTCCCTCCAAGGAGCTTCCTGAAGCTCGGGGACAAATAGGAAGCCCCAGCTTTAGCTGTGTCCGACTGTCCGTCTGCCTCTCTGTCTCTCCCACACTGCAGGCCCTGATCCTCCATCAGCTGGGTCGCTACAGCCTGGCGGAGAAGATCCTCCGGGACGCAGTGCAGGTGAACTCGACGGCCCACGAGGTCTGGAACGGGCTGGGCGAGGTCCTCCAAGCTCAGGGCAACGACGCGGCGGCCACGGAGTGCTTCCTCACGGCCTTGGAGCTGGAGGCCAGCAGCCCCGCCGTGCCCTTCACCATCATTCCCCGCGTGCTCTGAGCCGGCACCGCCAGCCTCACTGCCCCTCAGGCGGAGGAGGCCCCGCCGCGGGCGCCCCGGGGGCCAGGCCCGCCGCCCCAGGCCACGGACGCCCGTGCTGGTGACCGCTGCTGCCTGCCAACCAAACACCCCTCACCGCTCTCCTCACGTCATTTCCGCCAACCCACTGCGTTTTTGAATCTACCTACATTGTTCAAAATGGATTATGTGCCATATTTGGTTAGTTGACATCTGAGTTTTAAGTACAATGATTATGGAATTAATCAGCAAACGTAGAAGATGATATTCAAAGTTAAAATTCAGTGACAGAACAGATTATTTTTATCAGAGCTGTAAAGAAAACTCTTCTCTCCCCATCACCGCTCCTGCCCCACCCGTGGCCCAGAAACCAAATGTGAACCTTCGTTTCCCACCTCAGTACTAGTCCACGCCAGGACACCAGCTGACAGGTTCTTGGTTTTGTTGTCAATAATTGTATCATGTGATGAATTACTGTCCTCACTTAGAACAAAACCTGAGTCCAAGAATATTTATATTTTACCAATATATGCCTGTTACAAGAGAAGGAAATATGAGTTATTTAAGTTTAACTTTTTTATGTGAATTCAGAGTTTATTTATCGATGGAAATATGTACAAAGAAGCTTCAAATGGAATATTTACCGACATTCCTTATACATGACAGACACTTGGCTAAATGGGAAGATGATGTTAATAATAAAATGATTTTTAAATGGACCCCTCCCTGGCCTGTGTCATTCGGGAAAGCCCACAGACCCAAGAGAGGTTAAGATTCAGTCTGGGCTACGTGGCCGTCTGCCACTGGGGCTGCTCTGAATGGGCCAGCCTGTGGCACTAGGAGGCCCAGCCCTGACTTTAGTTTGGGAATTCACCTTCCCCAGCTCTGTGTGGTCGAGGATTGGCGTGTGGGACAGACCTGGCCAGTGAACATGTAGTACTCGCTAACCACAGAGAACCAGAAATCAGCAGGAGACCTGAGGGGACCCAATCAGTGGGAACTGCAAAGAAAGTTCTCTCCGAGGGTGAGGCTGGAACTGCAGTACCTTCCTTCTACCACCATGTGGGAAGGACGTAGAGTGAGGTCAAATATGAAGCTACAGATTGAATCCAACCGGCAATGGTAAAGACCCAGATCCAGCGGGAACCTGGGCCAGCCTCTGATCTCCCCGGGCTGCTAAATGGAGCAGCTATCAGGCGGCCCCACTGACCAGGACCCTAGGAATTGTCGGGGGAGGCTAAGTTCTGAACTAAGCTACCCTGTGGTCTCGAGGCCTCCACGCAGGCTGGGCACACGCTCCCTGATTCACTGGGAAGGCAGTTGGGAGGGCAGCTGAGTTCTGGGGGTAGACCACAGGCAGAAGCCCGCTGTGGACAGAATGGGTGTGGCCTTCCCCGGTGGGGGGGGGGGCTGGCATCTAGCTATGGGTGGTCACAAGGCATGGAATTTGCAACCTGGAACACTAGCTGAAAAGAGCAGATGCTCCGGTGGGGGAAACTCACCCTGCTGGAGAGGCAGGCTCCAGCACTGCCAATCTGCAGGAACCCGAGGAGAGCAGGACCAGGAAGGCAGGGGGCTGGGGCCACCACAGATAATGGGCAGGCACCATACCAGCCCGTTTCCCAAGCCAGCTCTGTGTCAGGCCCTCACCTGGGGGCCCAGGTGGGGCTCCTCTCTGCTGGCCCACCATCCGCCCCCTCCGTGTGTCCCCCCTCCGTCCACGTGGCTCTAGGACAGACCCGGAACCTAGGCTCTATGAGCCCCCACTTCAGTGGCTGGTTTAGGTTTGGGCAGGTGGCCCAAGCTGGACTGATGGGAGACCCCTCTGGAGCACCCGCTGAGGGTGAGCATGGGAGGAGATGGGGAGTTGGAGGCAACTGAGCAGAAGAGGAAAGAATCTTTAAAGGAAGGATCTTAGGGCCAGGATGAAGTTGTGCCCTGCATGTGAAGTGGGCAGGTCCTGGGCTCACCCCCAAGGCTGCAGCTCCTCTTTCCCTGGGTGGGAACCAAGACCCCCAATCCCCCGTGCCCCTTCCCTAAGGGAGGCGTGTGTGTCCATGACTGGAACCACAAGGGACAGCCCCCAGATGCCTCCAGGTGATCACTTGTTTCTCCTTCTGGATCAGCTGAAGGCTTGGGAACAACAGAAGGGAACTCAAGGCAGGCCCAGTCACTCCTTGCCCTCCAGCCCCCTCCCCACCCACCTCCAGCCATTGAGACCTTGCTGGGGTACTCCCTCTGGGGAGACGGGCAGTGGGCAGGCTGCACTGGGTTGTGAGGACCCTGTTCCTGCCACTGGCCTTCCTCCCACACATGTGGTCACTCATTTCCTGCTGCCCCGACTGTGACCAGCTGGAACCCGGAAAAGGACATCCTGCAAATGTCTGACATCAGCAATGGCTCTTCTGGAAAGTTCGGGTGGCCAGGGTGAGGTGAGGTCCCCTCTTCAAGGCCCTGACCTGGGAACCCATTTGTGCTCTAGTCCTGCCTGGGGGTGTCCAGGACTTGAGTCACAGTCCCACTCTGGGCCTCGGGTTCTGACATACTGGCACCCTGCCCAATCTGCCTTCCGAGCTGAGATGTGAGTCACCAGGCAGCTGCAGGCTGTGGGGTGCCCGGCAGGGTCCATATGAGACCATGGGGCCAGGCTGCAGCAGGCCCATCCCCCACATTCATGGCTTAGGCCCTGAGGGGAGCTAGCTACAGGAAGGTAGCATGCTGGTGGGAGTGGGGGGCACTTCTGGAGGACTGTCTGGACCCAGGAGCTTCAGCTGGCTAGCTGGGCCACCCTAGGTGTCCACACCTCTCCCTGCTTCCCCTTCTCCTGCTGGTTGGCCCCTGACCCCCTGAGGACAATAGGGCTTCCTGGTGACTACTGGGCTACAGGTCACACAGATCTGGCTGGCATCCAGCTCTGGGTGGTCACGTCACCTCCAGGGGAGAAGGAACTTCAACTCTTTCTCAACGTGGGGGCAACACCTCCCCCACGGGGCTGTGGGCATGTTAATGTCCCCACAGTGAAGCAAGGTGCCTGGGCGAAGAGGTCCTTCCTTCTTCCTGCCCAGACAAGGTGAGAGGTGACGGGCCCTGGACACACCCAGGGCCCTGGATCAGGAGGGACAGGGGGATGTGCTGGCTCCTGCCCTCCTCTCTCCTCCTCCACAGGCCTCAATTCCCCTCAAGTTCCTCACTGTCCAGCAGTCAGGGTCTCAGGGGTGCAGAGGTGCAGCTGGTAGCTTCTCCTCACCTGTCCTTCTCAGCTCCAGGGGATCATCTTCAGAGCTGGGGTCCAGCCACCGCCTGTGTAGGGGGCGGTGGCCTCTGCAGGGTGCTATAACTGCCTGTGGTCCACAGGCTCAGACTATAGGCCCAAGTGGGCCTGGCTGCCCACTCTCTGAGGAACTTCAGGCTTCACTGATCGTCTCTGAGTCCCAGTTTCTCATCTGTTGAATGGGCAGGACAAAGTCACTGTAAAGATTCAAGGTGTGTGTGAAACCCAAGCCTAGAGCTTGGATGCTTCAGCTCACTCAGCAGAGCCTGAGCTCCATTACCTTTACTTCAGGCTAAAGTCTGTCCCTCCCCTGCAGCACCCCTCCTCTGTCCAGTCCCCCAGGCCATGGCCCGGTAATGGGGGATTCCAGCCCGAACTACAGTCTTGCTGACCTTCCACAGCACCTGGGAAGGTACAGACCCCCATCTCCTCCAAGGCTTCCTGGAACCCCAGTCCCACACGGAACCCCCATCCCAGTAACAACTAGGCCTCCCTCTTTCGTTAGTTACCATGTAGGGAGCACCCCTGCACCTGAGGAGGTCAGGGTCAAGTTGGGGACTGGGGAGATGGACATCAGCAAAGAGAGGTGTGAAGAGCAAAACAAGTGCTGGAGCAGGTTCTGAGTGGGGGTGGGGGTGGCTTCCCCGAGGGGGTGGGGGTGCCTCTGTGAGGTTTGACTTTGAGTGGCAGGAAAGTGCTGCCGTGATGGACGTGGGCATCTGGAGTCCTCTCCCCAAAAGGAGCAAGTGTGCAAACCAGGAAGCCGAGGCCCTGCCATTTCTGCCAGACAGCTGGGCCCACCCCCAGGCAGACAGGGGGACCAGGCCACGTGCAGGGGAGATCTGCTCACTCAGCTGGACATGGGCCAGCGCCCCCTCTCCTGAGGGCTTTCCAATATGGTTGTTCAAAGGTAACTAAGCTATTTTTGACAGATATTTGTATTGAACCCCCCAGGAGTCTTATAAACAAAATTAAAGAAGAAAACAGGTTGAACTAAAAAACAATGAGATTTTTCAGGACAGTATTTTTTTTAATTGTCTGCCTTTCAAGTTTATCAAGTCATTTTATAAACTTCATTGTATTGAACTTCTTGAACCTGGGGGGCTCCTGTCCACCCTGCCAGATGCTCACAGCCCCTGTCTGGACTGAAACTAGCTCACCCAATTTTTTTTTTTTAAATAACAAACAGCTTCTCTTCCATAGCACTGTTTTCGCTTACCATGGCTGCTGTAGCCACAAGCTCAGGGCCTTAACACACCACATGCTTAGAGTCCCGGAGGCCAGGAGTCTGAGATGGGCCTGGGGCTCAACTCAAGGTGTCTCAAAGAAGCTCCCTCACCCATTCCTTGGTTTTTGGCCTCCTTCCAGCTCCAAAATCAGGCCACTCTGACCTCTGACCTTTGCCGCATTTCCTTCACCAAACCCGACTCCTGCCTCCCTTTCCAAAGTAAGGATTCCTCGTGACCCACGTGGGTCATCCTGTCTGGAGATCTTTAATCACAACTGCAAAGTCCCTTTGGCTGCAGAAGTTCACATATTCATAAGACCCAAAGATTCGGATGTGGACATCTTCAGGACCTCATCCTGCTGACCCCACCCACCCTGCAGAAATAGAAATAGAAAGATAAAGGTCATTGCCTTCCACCATCTGGCCCTTATCGCCTCAGCACTTTGGTCTGTTGCTTTCCCACATTTTCCTAGGAGTGTATATTTTTTAATGATGTGCAATCATACTAAATATAAACTTATAGACCTTTTCGCTTAATAGTCTCTGGTCATTAAACCCTAGAGACAAGGTAAAGACAGTGAAACCTTCCATCACATGGCTCCACCATAAATCATTTAACCTGCCCCAATTGTCAGCCACGTAGGTGGTCTCCCCTAGTCAGATAGCAAGGGGGTCACGAGCACTGGCCGGCAGGGAGGGGAGGTGTGCTGTGCCTCAGACACACGACTAGCTCACGTGATCTTCACCATAGCCTGCAAGGTGGAGACGCCATTGCCGTGGAGAATGAAGCTGCCTCAGGAGATGAGGAACTTACCACCCCCGGCTGGGCTGCTCTGGAAGGACTTAACCCCAGGGCACCTGACTCCAGAACCCACACTCTCAGCCACTCCACACGTGTTCCCCCAGCTCCTCCTCTGGCTAGACTTCGAGGAGGAATGGCGGGCCAGAGCTCACAATTGACCGAGGGCTTGCTATGTGCAGGAACCATCATACACGCCTCCCATGGCTTAACTCATTCACCCCTCGGATTCTGTGCGGGGCCTGTACCCTGAGCAGAGCCGAGCTGGTCAGCTGGAAGTGCCGGAGTCTGCCAGGTGGCTCTGTGTGGACGCTGGTCAACTGGAGGGGGGTGGACAGGGGCGCCAAGAATGTGAGCTGCAGGCTGGCCAAACCAGCAACAAAAGCGGCAAGCAGATGCCACGCACGTCCCGTCCAGGCTGGGAGGGACCCCGCTCTCTGGCATCTCAGTCCAAGCAGCACCGGTGTGAAAGGGCCACCATGGGTGCTGGTGACTGATTCAGGATTCAGCCTCCCTCCTGCTGAGATCAGGCAGCACAGTCCTCCTGGGAGCCTTTGCTTGTGGGGTGCTTACTCCTTGGCGGGGCAGGAGCAACTGGGCCCGTTAGAGGTGGCAGGATGATAGTCCAGCCCATCCACATAGTGTGGACGACACTGCTAACTTCACTGCTCACGAGTGTTTCTCCCTCCACTGTCCTCACTAGCACACCTGGGCCTGGTGGGACACGCAGTCTCATGTGTTGCTTAACATCAGGGGCAGTTCTATGGCTGTGGGAACATCTCAGAGTGTATTACACACACCTAGAAGGTGGCACCTATAATACACCTCAGCTCCAAGTCGCGGCAGCAGCGACCCCCACTGTACCGGTGGTCTCTGGTTGACCAAGCATGACAGCAGCAACTGAACAGGTCCTGGGGGTCATGTGTCCACGGGCTTCTGATTGGAGCCCTTCAGATGCCAGCCAGCAGCCCTGGAGCATGACCTCCCGATTAGAAGTCCTTCAATGCTGCCCGCTCATCTCTAGATGTGCATGGAGAGTAACGCGATGTTGGGCTGCCCTGGCGGACCTAGATGAGTAATTATAGACAATGCAAAAGGCAACTAAAAGAGTTATGTGCATTTTAGAGATGGAAAACCCTGAGTCAGGTGGTCAGGTGGCTTCCCAAAGAGTGTAACCTGTATCCTTCCGCCCAGGATCCAGCTGACCCCACCCCCCCATCCACGGCCTCCCTCAGAATCAGGGCAGAAGCCAGCAATGTCTGTAACGCTGTTGATATGAATTAATGAAGTGCCCTACACCGCACACGTTTACCTGTAGGAGGAGGCTGTGTCAACGCACTGTGAGGACCCTTTCCTAACTGGCCTATAAACAGCTGGAACCCCAAATCTGCCCTCCAGCCTTTCCGCAGCTCCATCATAGAGTGTGGGGTCATCTGCCCTTTTGACACCACCTATTCTTGCCTCCCCAGGTCATGCAGGTAAGTGGGAAGCGGCAGGTGTCCTGCATACTGTCTAGAGGCAGAGAAACCTTTGCACACCCAGAAATCTTTATCATCCATTCAGCCTCTGGCACCTCGCCTGGCAACACACACCTGCTGTGCTTCATGCTGAGCCAGGCCCTCCTTCCAGGTCTCTGCCCTGCGCCAGGGCCAAGGCCATAGTCCTCTGACTGTGGTGTCATCTGAGGTGAATGACCTTCCTTTCCGGGCCCCGGGTTCCTCACCTGTACAAAGGGTACAAAAGGTCTGACTAAGTGATCCGCGGTTCCCTGTCACGTTAAACTTCGCCCTGCTCAGGGACTCTTGGGGCCTCTCCCGGAGGGACCACAGTAGGGCTGGCGATAAGGCGAAGTGTCAGGGTGAAGATGCGCACTGGTGTGACTTGGGGAATTTAAAGACCTGAGTGTGGGCTTAGTGACGCGTCCGAAGCCAGCACTTGGAAAAGGGAAAATGGTAATGTTACGGGGGAGAGACCAGGCAGACACCACCTGAGCCGAGTGGTGAAGGTGAAGGTCGCTTGGTGGGTCAAGCAAATAGGATGAAATGGGATCAGGGGGCCCTTCACCTCCACGTCTTCTTCCCCAGCCCCCGTCATCCTATTCTGGTCCTGAGAAAACACCGGAAAAACTCAAACTGAGGAATGTCTACAAATATATTCTAAACCTACTCCTCAAATTGTCGAGAACATGAAGAACAAACTGACATGAGCCAGAGAAGCCTCTGGAGACATAACAGCTACATATTGGGAAGATTCCCCTGAGGGGGCCCCTGCAGCAAGAAAGAAACAGCAGTGTCAAAAAGTGGGGAGTCTGGATGAAGTCTGGAGTTTAATCAATGCAATGCCCCATGCCCCCGTGGTTGTGATAAGCCTACCAGGGCATATAAGGTGTTGATATTAGAGGTAGCCCTGCCTGAGGGACATATAAGTATCTAGATTATCTCTGCAACTTCTCAGTGACTCTAAAATTATTTCAAAATTTAAAGTTGTTTTTTTTTTTTAAGTGTGATCTGCAGCAGCAGCAATGAAGAGATGTTAGTCCTGCGGGAAATGCAAGTCTAAACCTCAGTGAGATCTCGCTTCACACCCACTAGGATGTCTCTATCAAAAAGACTGACAATAACAAGTGTTGGCAAGAACCTGGAGAAATTGGAGCTTTTATTTACTGCTGGTGGGAATGCAAGCTGGGGCCGTCACTTTGGAAAAACAATTGGGATGTTTCTTTAAAACTTAAACATAAGGCTACCCCCCTTCCAGGTGTGTACCTAGAAGAAAAGGAAAGATCTGTCCCTGCAGACTTTTGTGCATGAAGCTTCAGAGCTGCTTGATTCATAACAGCCAAAAGCTGAGAAAAGCTCAAATATTCATCAGCAAATGAATAGACAAGCCAATTTGGTCTGTCCTCTGTAATGGCAATAAAAAGAATGAACGAATGGGTCTCCAAGCTATGAAGAACAAACGAAGCCAGTTCAAGGACAGGAGGGAGAGCAGCGCATGGTTTCATTTACATAAGGCTCCAGGAAAGGTGAACTAATCTATAGTGACAGAAAGCAGACCTCTGGTTGCCAGGAGCAGGCGAGGAGCGAGGGGGCAGAGAGGAGCAGGCGGGAGGGGTTACAAAGAGAATAAGCAAACCTCGAGCCCTAAAGGATGCGCTCGCTATTTTAATTGCATCGACAGCTTCATGGGTATTACGCGGATGTCAAAGCAATTTAAACTCTTCACTTTCAATATGTGTCCATTACACCTCAATAGAGCTGTTGCTGGCGTATTGTTATGTGGAGTCTGGGGATGGAGAGGAGGACCTGTCCTCAGTCGCCCTGCCTGGAACAGGGGGTGATCCATGTGTGCCTCGCACCCCCCTGAGAGCCCAGGCTGAGGGGGAGCCCGAGACACACCCTGCCTCTGGAGATCCCAGGGCTGAGCAGCAGTGGCAAGGCCCGACCTCTGCTCCCCCAGAGAGGGGACCACGTGGTCACCCCCCCAGTGGATAGAGGATAGAGGGGATCCTTTACTTACTTACTAACTTACTCTTTTTGATTCCGGAATAAAAAAAAAATGCATGATGCTACATATACTTTGGGGATTTTTCAACACAATTGTCTAAAAATAGCCTGGGCCACTACAGCCCGATTCCTTTTTAGGAAGGGTTTAGGCAACCCAGTCCATCCTGGCGGCCAGCTCAGGAAGCAGAGTCTTGGCTGGCACAGGCCCGGGGCCTTGACCATGGGCGGGGGGCCTTGGGGACCCTTCCTCTGCTCAGGGCAGCCCCTTCTGTCTCCCACCTCACGAGAACCAGTCTGCCAGGGGTATGTGGTGGAGCAGGAGGAGACTTCCTCGTCCTCACTGCTCCCTGGCTGCACCCACACCCAGTGCATTCAGCCCCTAGCTACGGCGGGCCATGGGCACCTGCATGGTTGCTCTGTGCCTCAGTTTCCCCAGCTGGGAAGTGGAGTGCTTCACTACCTTCTCCACTCCCACTAAGAACCCTGAGGGGAGGGCTGCATCTCACTCAAGGACCCCCAACTGAGAAGCACACATGGGGGCCCATTCCAGTCTTAAATCTGGCAGCCCGCACCCTTTCCTTTCTGTCAAATTGTATCTTTGAGACACCCTACAGACAAGCTATCGCAGAGACAAGGTCCCTCATATACGCGGGGGCCCCAGGCTGAGCTGTGCACACCTGCCCTTGCCTGTGCTGGAGTGGACAGGTCAGGCTCAAGACCCACCTGAGCCCCATGCAGGCACCAGTGCCCTGCATCGCCTCGGGGGGAACACCTGTGCACCTCCGGGCTGCAGTAAGACCCCGCAAAGACAGTGTCCAGACTTGCTGACAACATTTCGTGATTGATAATCCTCACAACCAACCTCTGAGGGAGATACCCATGTTACATCCTGCTAGCGATATAATACATGACTGAACGGTGGTCCCCCAAATTCATATGTTGAAGCCCAAAGTCCCCAGTACTTTTGAATGTGACTTTTGAGCCTGGGACCTTTAAAGCAGAGATTAAACTAAAGAGGTTCTGTGAGTAGGCCCTCATCCCATCTGGTGGTGTCCTCAGGGAGGCCATCGGGACCCAGGCACCAAGGGAAGAACAGGTGTGAACACGGAGAGGGTGGCCAGGTGCAGGCCAAAGGGAGACACCTCAGAGGAAAGCAACCTTGGCCTGGGGCATCCAGCTACCAGGACTGTGAGGAAATAAATATCATTTAAGCCCCTTCCTTCCTCCCCCACCACCCATCTGTGGGACTTTGTTATGGGCCCCAAGCAAGCCCTGTGTCCTTTGCAGAGGACAAGGACGAGTCTCAGATGGGGGTCAGGAATGGACTGTGGGCACTGACCAGCTGCGTGCCCAGCAGCGGGGACCTAAGTCAACCGCAGATTCCACACACTTAGCTGGAAGGACTGACTCTTAGGGGCGAACTCCTAGAAAGGTGTCCCCCATGACACTGTTGGGGGATTGCACTGTAAGTGGGGGCAGCCATCATGGGAAGTGATCCGAATTACCTAAAAAAGGGGAATATCGCATGACCCAGCGATCCCACTCTTGGCATGTAAGAACATGAAACCATCAACTCAAACTAGCTGCTTAGCAGTGTTCACCGCAGCGCTGTCTGCGGTGGCCAAGCCGCAGAAGCAACCTAAGCGCCCACCGCTGGGGGGTTGGACGAGGCGCCCACACTCTGGAATACTGTTAACTGATGCCCTCTGCAGCAAGGGGAGGAGCGTGAGGATTACGTAGCATCAGGCCGGTCAGACGGACAAAGACATACGTTGGACGCTTACAGGGTGGAGGATTCAACCAAGTGAAATAGTCACAAAAGCTAAGCAGGCCCGAGGGAGCAGCGTGAGGTTCCTGAGGTTAAGAGGGAGGAAGGAGGGAGGAAGGGTCAAGTGAGGGGTGGGGGGGAATGAGCAGGGGGGGGTGCAGGGGGGGGTGAAGGGGGGTGCGGGGGGGTGCAGGGGTGGGGTAGGATTGCCTCAGCTGTGTTTGGGCTTCATCCCTTCTCCTTTTGTCTGAAACAATAGTGTGATGAGTCCGCCACGGGCTCGAGTGTGTTATTTCCCTGCTGACTGGAGACAAGCTGTGTGCTGTTGACTTGGGAAATGTTATTATAAATTATATATCCCACAGTGAACCTCTGCTAAATAAATTATTGGCGAGATAAATCTCAGTCTCTGAGCATAATTTCTGCCCCCCGCCCCCCTGCAGACAAATGAGACCCAGGTGCTGATGAGAGGCTGGGGCAGGATTTGAACCCAGGCTTTTTCCACCAAGGAGTCTGGAAAGGGAAGCTTCAGTCCCCCCAGGTCCCTGCCCCAGCTCTGGCCATGGTAAGGCCATGGCAGCACACGGGGCCTGCGGAGCGGCCTCTGCCCACAGCCAGCCAGTGGCCCAGAGCGGGAGGGACAGAGTGATGGAAGCAGGCCACTCGGGATGCTCCATCTGCCCACTGACCAACTGGCCGGGGGAGGTGTTGGGCCCAGAGCCCCTGTCCTCTCCCCTGCCACCTCCTGCTGGTGCTCCCTAGTCCCAGCCCTGTGGGGTCCACGCTCTGCTCTGCCTGGGGACCCCGCCTGGGTGGGGACTCCTGCACAGCCCTTCCCAGCGCAACCCTGGAGCATGGACAGCAGGATGCTGGGACTTCGCAGGGGCCACCAGACATGCAGTATATTAGGAGAGAAAATGTGTGATTGGGGTCCTGCACCCCAAGTCAGAGGGGTGACAAGGGAGGGCAGAGGGAAGGGTCTGGGCTTGGAGCCAGCAGGTCTTGGGGACTCTCCAACTCACGGCTGTTTCAGGCAAAATATGTAATGGCCCCAGTTTCTACATCTCTAAAGTGGGGAGCAGAGCTCCCCGACTCACAACGGGCAACGGAGGGGGTGGGCCATCACTCCCAACATCCCAGCTTCCATCTCCTCAGCTGCCGCCCCTAGGGCTGCTGTCGCCCTGGCAACCAGCACAGGCGCAGGACCTGAGCCAAAGACCGGCTCCTCCATCACCCAGTGCAGGGCAAGGTCTCTCTTTGAGGGCTCTGGCTGCCTCTGACTTTACAGAGAGGTCGAAGGAGGGCAGAGAGTGGCATGGAGCCTGATTGTGTCTGCAGGAAAGGGCAGGATGGGCTGGGGACCAAGGAGGAGACTCACCCTGCCTTAACGTCCCCTGAAGAACATGCACCTCCCTTGGGGAACAGTGATGGGGCAGAAATTCCCAAGGCCAAGCAAGGCCTGTGACTGGGAGACAGAGGGAGCCCAGGGTCCCTGGCAACAGCACAGCTGCCTCCATTCGTCACCATGGCCGCCAGGACCAGGCGCCTAGAGGCAGCCATTCCTGACCTCGGCCCTGCGTCCTCCAGGCAACGCTTCTCCTCCTGCTACCCCAGCTGGTTTCCTGTGAACGCCCCTCCCCGTGCTGGTTCCTGCACCCTCAGGGACATCCCCACCTGTCCTCCCACTTGGCAGAGGGGCTGGAAACTCTGGGTGGTGTTTTCTCCATAACAACGGCCAAAACAATAAGATGAAGAGTCTGCCCTTAGATTGCACTTACCATGCCATTTTACATTTGGTTTTGTTCTATAACATTAGTGAATACACCAGATGGGATTTTTCGAGACCCAGGACAACATTTCTTTGATTCCGGGGGCTTCCATCTGTCTCGGAAGGTCCAGTTTCTCCCAGTGTCTGGGGCACCGTCCCCGAGACCAGCAGAGCATGGCAGGGACGGTGCGTGCTCAGTCACTCCGTCGTGGGCCTTGCCCTGTGTTCAGCTTCCTCCTTCTCATCTGGTTTGCAGCCCTCGATCTTTCATGACTGTGCACAAGATCTGGCTGAGGGGAAGCTTTTGTGTGTCCCCAGGGCATGTCCGAGGTCAGGGGGAGCAGCCCACGGTCCTGCTGGCGGAGGTCAGGGCGACTCTACTTTGCAACCACTGTCATCGGGAAGAGACGAGCTGTGGTTCAGGAAAGCTCCGTTTTGAATGGGAAATAAATGTTTTAAGATCTGCTTGTTGCCACCCGTTTGACTGCTGCCTCCGTCGGCGTCCTACCAGACACCCAGGAAATGCTTTACTTGTGTTGCCTACACCCCTTCTGCTGCTTCTATGGGGTCTCAGCCAGGGGCCCCGTGAGCCTGCCCATAGCAGCCTGGCGCGCCGGCCACTGGGCACCGCCACAAGCCAGTCACAGCCCAGAGAGCACTGGGTCCCTTTCCGCTGGCTCAGGGCTTGGCGGAGGAAGCAGAGAGTGGAGAATGTGTCAGCTTCTCTGCTCGCATCAGAGGCTACAGCAGAGAACCCAGACATGCTGGATTGGAGCCCCAACTCTACCCTGGGTCAGCCGCGTGAGCTTGGGTCTGCCCCATGCCCTCCCAGCTTTGTCATCTATAAATAGGAGGGCAGTGACAGAACCTAACTCATCCGCACGCTGCAAAAACCCAGCACAGCCGCGTGTGGAAGTGTCAGGGCCTGGGGCAGCGAGCAGCCCCTGGGGCACATGCGGGGCGAAGCAGGTCTCTGTTCATCCGGTCCCTCGTCCTGTCTCTGCACCTGCTTCTCCGGCCAGGGCCTGAAAGAAGGGGCTATGGGAGGATGCTTCCACCACTGCAGTGCCTCCTGCAGGCCAGGTGTGGCCCGGGCATGGGGGACCATGGGACAGCAGGGTCAAGCCAAGGGTGCCCCCGCCGCTCTGTGATGTCGGGCAGGTCACAGCTAGTCCCGATTGCCACCTGTCTTGTGAGGGGCTCAGGCTGGTGCTGCCCCTCCCACCCCAAATACGTTTGTGAGCTGTGCGAAGCAGCAGTGATCTCAGGAGGACTTCCTCTCTGGGGCCCGCTCCTCGTGGGGTCCCTGGCCCTGCCACATGGCCGTCCCCAAGAGGCTGGACACTTGCTCAAGGCCTCAGAAGTAACCAAGCCCTGCATGAGGGGCCCAGCCACCACCACCCTTCTGTGCCTTACTCCCCAGCCTCCACCTACACCCCCAGAAATTCTCCCCAAGGTCCTGGGAGGGGGCCAGGTTTATCACATTGTTTGTTTTATCACATTGTTTGTCACAAGTGTTTGGCTTTGTCCTATTACGAACAATTTTTCCCTCTCCTTGGCTGTACATTCTTTTAATGACTTTTTGGCTTGGAGCCCAAGTGGGATCAAAGACCCCCTGGTTTGGGGGGAGGAGGGGCGCAGGACAGTGTGGTTCGAGGCCTGCAGAGTGTGGGCGAGCCCAGCAGGTGGGAGCTCCAGAACCTCCTTCGGCCAGAGATGCAGAAGGGAAGGTGAGGACGAGGAACAGGAGGTGGAGAGAGGCTCCCTTGGGGGGAGGTGAGAGCGGAGGGTTTTCTAGGTGTTTGCCATGAGAGGGCAATCTCTGGGTCAGCGCTTGACGCCCCTGTGGCCCCACGTCAGAGACCACCTGAAAGATCTGCCCTGGCGAGGAAGAGGGTGAGGTGGAGCCTGGGACTGTCCCTGGGAGTGTCCTACATCCTTGCCTCCCTCATCCTGCCTCCCTCCTTCTCACGCCTCCCTCAAGGCTGGGCCCAGCTGGAGATGCCTGGAAAACACCCTTTGTTTGGGGTCTCGGCATCAAAGGAAAGGAAGCTCTCTTCAGAAGCAGCTGCACCCAAACTGGCCCTGAAGGTGCCAGGAGGCGAACGGGTCAGGGAACTGGAGAACACACCTGCTGGGGGCAGCCTGGAGCAACCCGTGGGCGAGACTAGCCCTGGTAAACAGGAGGGAGGCGTGCAGCCCCTGGGAGCAGTTGCGATGCTGCTGTTGATGTTGTTTTGGAGAAGGGAGCAGGAGGCCTTTGCTGTGGAGGCCCTAGGGCCCTGGGGAGATAAGGGAGCCAGAGGGAACTGTCCCACGGGGGCCTGCATGACTGGCCGGTGTGTAATGCATACACACCCTCGCACACCTTGCACACACACACACACACACACACCCTGCACACGCACACCCTGCACATATACCCTGTGCACATAAGCTCTGCATATACCCCAGTGAACATAGACACATATGTGCAGCCCTCCAACCTCTGGGGTGTGGTGGGAAGCCAGACAGAGAAGCCCCAGCTTCACTGCCTCTTGGCTTGAGACTGGCCTATCACTTTACTCCTGTGAGCCTCACCTTCCCGTCTACCAGGCAGAGCTACTTGCCCTACCCCTGCTTATTACAAGGTTAGACATATTATTTGCCATGATTTAGACTCACATTAGTCATCGAGACTCTCCCCCATATAGTGAAGGAAACTACTTTTCAGAGAGATCAGGGAGGACCCCAAGGGCATGGGCCAGATCAGAGGGTCTGACTGAATCACATCTGACGCAGAGACAAGGTGCATGCACACTGCACACCCTCCACACACACCCATGCAGGTAGGCAACCACATGCTTACCACACACACACACACACAGACACACGATGCTGACAGTGGTCACCAGTTGGTGCTCTACAGAAGCTCTCCCTGAGCAGGTCATACCTTACTGCCTCCCTGATGAGGTTGGATGCAAGTCACAGAATCTGCCCAAACCACAAGGACAGTGGCTGAGGGTTTAACAGGGGCCCGGGGCACTGGGGGCCTCAGTGTGTCTTGGCAACTCAATGAAGTCACTAAAGACCCAGGTTCTTTCCATCTCTGTCCACCGTCCTGATGCCACATCATTGTAAGATGGCTGCCATGGCTCCGGACATCATGCCTGCCCTCCAGCATGAAAGAAGAGGAAAGGTGGTTTAAGAGAACTGTGTTTTTCACATTAAATAAGCAGGAAGCAACAAATGTTGGCTAAGATATGGAGAAAAAGGAACTCCCCTGCACTACTGGTGGGAATGCAAACTGGTCCAACCACTACAGAGAGTCGTGTGGAGGTTCCTTGAATTATAAAAATAAAGCTACCACATGACCCAGCAATTCCACTCTTAGGAATCTACCCAAAGGACACAAAACCATTAATTCAAAAAAATACCTGCACCCTTATGTTTATTGCAGCACTATTTACAATAGCTAAGCTTTGGAAACAGCCCAAATGCCCAAAAATAGATGACTGGATCAAGAAGATGTGGTACATATATACCATGGAATATTACTCAGCATTCAAAAAAGATAAACACATGCCATTCGCAGCAACATGGACAGAGCTAGAAGGGATCATGCTCAGGAAATAAGCCAGGAGGAAGAAGAAAAATATCAGATGGCTTCACTTATAGGAGGAATATAGGGGAACCAAACAAGGAAGCAGGGAAAATAAATACCAATAATAATAATAAAAACTAGCAGGCCACCATAAATATGAAACATTCTGCGAGGGAGGGGGCAGCAAAGGAACCAAAACGGGAGAGAAAAGCATAAGGGACTATGGTGATAGTTCACAGGTGAACTGGTGGTGGGAATTTATGGCTAATACACAACGATGTAAAAGATATAAATAAAAAAATAAAAATAAAATTATATGATTCAGGGGGAAAAAAGAGAACTGTGCTTTCACTCCCATCTGTTTTATGAGGAAGCAAAAGTCTCCCAGATGTACCCACTACCACAGACTTTCCTTAATTTCCTTGCCTGAAACTAGGTCAATGACCACCCCTACCTCCAAGGGGGGGGGGGGCCGAGAGAGAATCTGGCAAAAGTGCGCAGGGTCATCATTGTTGACTTGGACAGTGAGGCAAGAGTCACCCCTGAGACCGGACGCTCTTCGCTCTTGAACATAATCAGCATTCTGTTGGCCAGAAAGAGGAGAGCAGAGACAGTTAAAAGTCTGTGGCACTTGTGCCCATGTGGCCATGAGCTCCATCCTCCATCCCTCCTCCAGGGGGCAATGTGAGGACAGAAGACATGGAGGGCACAGGGGTTTGAACTCCCTGGGGAGAAAGGAAAGGGACCCCAAGTTCTCTCCTATTTCCCATGCATCTGTGCTCATACAGGTGGCAAACTCAGGCAGGAACAGACCCGCTCCAGACAACCTGCTGGACGCAGGGAGGGGCCACTCACCTGGTGGGTCCACAGCTGGCCCCCAAGTCTTAGTCCCCCAAGTCTTAGTGTCTGTGTATCCCTCAACCCATACTTCTCACACTGCCGTTCTCCAGCCCAGGTTTCTGGTGTTGGTGCGTCAGCTGATGGATGCCCATGGGGACCCACTGTTCACCAGCCCTCCCCGGGACCCCTGTCTCAGTGCACCTTGACATCAAGGGTAACCTGTTGTCTGCTTTACCTGCAGAGAAGCAGGTCATGTAGAAACTCAGAGGCTCAGGGCACCCTTCTCTGCAAAGCCCATGACCCCAGGAGCCACTCAGAGATGAGAAGCCCTGAAGGGGCAGCGCTTAATGAAAATGTTTGCTGAGGATGGCTGGCGGCCAGACGCTTCTGGAGTCAAGGCTGAGAGCCACGGCTGTGCCAGCTTGGACACCAAGGTCCGGTCTTCCCCTCTGGTTACAGGAGCATCCTTTTCTTGGAGATGTGTCGCTGTTCTGGCTTTGTCCAACAACCTCCTCTTCAGGCTTCTGTTGACACCCCATGTGTGTCTTGTCCAGGGTCCTGGGGAGAGGCCCTCATCACCATGAACTGTGTGGGGTCCCTGAACGGGACCCCACACACCTGCGAGTGCGTCCAGCACCCTATGAGCCGGCTCCAGCCAGGCAGCTGCCAGGGAAGTTTCCTTCCCTCAAAGCGCTCGGGGCCATGCAGGCCACCCACCTGACTAGAATGGGTTGGCAGCTCCCCTTCCAGCAACTGTCCCCAGCTCTGGCAAAAAGAGGGGACGGAACCCCTTCCAGCCCCGAGCCTGAGACAGAGGCTCCCCAGCCTGTGCAGGTCCCAGCGCAGCACACCAGCTGCAGGGCCTCCAGCATGGCACCCGGGCCAGGGGAGGGCTGGGCCCCTGCAGGACCCACTCCTGGCTGCCCCCTCCCTGCACACCAAGAGGCACGTGGCCTCCAGCACCCTCCCCTTCTGAGAATTCAACTCCTCAGATGTGCTTTTGGGTGTTAAAGTTGTGGCGCTCCGCTCCTTCAATGCCCTCCCCTCTAAGCCAGCAGGTGACAGGGAGGCTGGGGTGGCGATGCTCGTGCAAAAACCTGGGAGAGGGAGCAGGGCAGGGCCTCCCTGAGCAGGGCAGGGGCAGGGGAGGGGTCTGTTTTCTGGAAAGATCATTCAGATTATTGTTTCACTTGAAGGATTGTTTCATTCCATCACGGTGACATGAAGACCAGAGCCAGGAGAGGTAGGGACACAGACAGACCAGGGACAGGGTCTGGACTGGATGGACTTATCTCTGGATGCCGCAGCTCCCCCTGCAGAGAGGAGAGGAGGGGTTGTCAAGGCAGGGGGGAGCCCAGCTCTCCATTCAGTCATCCACAAAGCGGAGGCACCCTCCCCACCTCCCTGGGGAGCTGACGGCACAGCAGACGTAGCCCTCCTGCCTGGCACCGTTGGGGTGAGCATGTACAGTGCACCGTGATGAAGGGAGGCATTTCTTTAATGCTTATGAGAAGAAATTCGATATCTGCTTTGGAGAGGGAAGAACTGGGGCTGCAGAACCCCATCTTGGAGGAGCATTCCCAGGAGGGGCTAATGGCCACTTAAGGTCACCCTGGCTGCCGACTGGGCTATCCAGGCCACGCAGGGGCCATTTGAAAATGTCTGGAGACATTATAGGGCATCACAAGTGGCCGAGGGTACTCCTGGCATCTTGTGGGTAGAGGACGAGGGGACTGCCGGACATTCCAGAATGCACAGGACAGCCCCCACACACACAGTATTATCCGAACTGCAAAATGTCCATTGTGCCCCTCTGGCCAGCGGGGAAGTGGCCAAGCGCTGAGAGTGGAGAGCAGGGTCCCTATAACTGGATGATGTGGTGCAGCTGGCAGAATCATATTCTGGGGCAACTTAGAAAGGATGCATGGTCTTTGTTTGGCTCTGGGTTGGGATGTCCTGTGGGCCACAGGACATTCTAGCCCTTTCCCCAGGCTGGACAAGTTCCAGCAGGTGTACCAGGACCATGGGGTGGGCTGGGCCCTACTAGACTGGAAAGATGAGGTCATGGCAACAGCCCCAGTGGAGAGTGTGTTCCCATGTGAGAACCCAGCTTCTTCCTCAGGCCCATCTTTTCCTGCCCAGAGCCATGACCCTGAACAAGGCCACCCAAAGAGGACAGAGGGACCAAGCCAGGGCCCTCACCTCACCCCAACACCCAGGCACATTCCAAATCCAATCCACTCCCTGCATCTCGTCTTCCAGGCCTGTGGCCTGCTGCGGCCAACTTTCCTAGCTATGCCTCTTATCGCTCACACCCCTGAACTCCCAGGGGTCCTGACCTACAGAGAGGGCACCCTCCTCCCAGCTGGCGCCCGACTGCCCTGCCCCACCAGGGCCAACCCAGCCTTGCCCATCCAGTTTCATGTCCCCCACAGACCTGGGTCCCATTTCCAAACACAGTGAGGCCCCGGGGTTTCCATTCAGCACTTAGTGCAGTCAAATGTTAAAGAAAAAAAAAATACTGGGCCTCCCCGGTGACGCAGTGGGCTGAACGCTGCGCTGTGAAGCTGTCCGCAGCCTCTGCAGCGCGGGTTCTATCCCGGCCGGCCAGGGAGATTCCCACATGGTGTAGCAGACCTCTCCTGACTTGCCCGCTGCTCCCCTCAGCAGTGTATTTCGTCGGTCTGCCTGTTCTGTTCCCCACTCTGTCTCTGGTGAATTCTCTCACCTTCCCATGCCTCTGACTGTGCCCGAGTTCTTGTATAAATAAATCTTTAAAAAAAAATTGGTGAGCTGTTTTTTATTTCTACCTGAGTCAGATAAAAATAAAAGCTAGTTTAAGTAAAAAGAACATTCTGGGGCCTCCCCAGTGGCACAGCGGTTGAGCGCTGGGTTGCGAAGCTGCCCGCACCTCTGCAGCGCCGGTTCGATCCCCGGCTGCTCCCCAGCCACCGTAGGAACATGGCGCGCAGACCTCTCCTGCCGCCCACTGCTCCCCTCAGCAGTGTACTTCGGTCCTTCTGCCTGCTCTGCTCCCCGCTCTGGCTCTGGTGAATTCTCTCACCCTCCGCGCTTCTGACTGTACCCAGTGCATGTATAAACAAACAAACAAACAAATAAATAAATAAAACATGCCTCTATTAAAAAAAAAAAAAGAACATTCTGGTGGACATCATCTCACACACCCTTGGCTGTGAACACACATTGTAAATTTGTATTTACAATGTCCCGTCAATGGGTTGCCTTTGTATCTGCTGCAGGTGGCGGCTCTTTCCTCCATCAACAGGCCTGTAGAACCTTCCACTCAACACAAACACCTCCGCCCCACCTGACCTCACAGCCAGGCAGTCTTCCACGGGACGGAGGCATCATGGTTAATTATGTTCCCTACTACGGACATCGAGATTATTTCCATTTTCTGTGTTTCACTAACAATATCCTCGTGACTGTCCTAAGGGAGTCTTTGCCCACCTGATTATTTCCTTAGATCTGGGATGGGTGGGCACATTTGAAACTGCTGGTCTCCAGCTGGCCTTTAGGACGATCATCCCTGTTTATACTGTGACCCAGCAGTAACAATACTTAACAGCTGCCGCGTGCATAGCGCCTTTTCCTGCATGCAGTAGCACCTGCTCCTCCCCACACCTGCCGGGCGCTGTGCTGCGGCTTTCCAGAGGAGTTTAGGCTGCAAAGCGAATAGTGGCTGAGGTGGTTCCTGAACACACCCACTTCCCAGGCCCCTGCCCATCCTGGGAGGCACCTCTGCTCTCCCCACACCCTCGTGGGAGGGAAACAAAGACATCTCCTGTCACTTTAATTTTCATTTTTGTTACAGATGTTTTCGTTTTGATTTTTTTCCCCAAATGCTTATCAGCCATTACTTTATGAATTACATTGTCGAGTCTTTTCCTCATGCTTCAGCCTGGCCTTCATCTTTACTGATTGGTGATGATTTACATACGACATAAATCAGCGGGCTGTCGTTATCTGTCTCGCTTCCCCTTTAGACACCAAAGCCTGTGCCTGCTGTGTCCCCACCCGCCTCTCCCAAGCCCTGGCACTGGGCAGGCTTGGGTAGGGGCCTCCTCATCCTGCAAGCAGGGGCTCTGGGGCTCCTAGCACTGAGAGGGTTGGGGCAACCCATTTATCATCAACTCTGAACTCCTGACCTGAAGTAACAAGTCCCTTTGTCAGCCCAGGTGTGGAGATTATAGAATAAAGTGCTCGCACATTTATCTCATACATGGAGAGCAGGTGGGGAGTGTGGGTAGCCCCTTGTTACAAATGAAGAAACTGAGGCTAAAAGCAGCTTCATTAAATGCCTAAGTGTTCACAGCCAAGACTGACTGGATCCCGGTCTTCCTTGGTTCCAGGCCCATCCAGCTCCATTTCTGACTGACAAGTACAATGAGAAAAACCTGCGGAGGCCAGGGGCTTCGAGGGCCTGGCTCCCTGCCTCCCCCAGGAGCCTGCACAGAACAGGGCTCGAGCCCATCCCTGGCACCCATCAACCAGCCAGTGTTGGCCAGGCTGCCCAGCCTCTCCAGAGCTCCCAGCTGGGACTGAGCCGGGAGGGAGCCGAGGGAGGGCAGCCGCACAAGGGCCCCTTTGTGCCTGTTGCTAAGGGCCTGGCTGTATTTACTCAGCCTTGGTAAACAGGAGGTGCCTGGAGGCCCTCTCTGTTATGACAACTTAAAGAGCATTTTCTTTCCTTTTGGAGTCTGCTTAAGCCCAGGGCTGTTTGAGGAGATTCCCCACCTCAGAGGGGCTTCCCCAGGGAGGAGTTGGGGTGTCATCCCCACAGGGCAGGGCTGGAGGACATCAGAGAAGTCACTCAGCTCAGCCCCTTGAGGCTGAGATGGAGACACTGAGGCCCAGAGGGAGGGTCACTGACTGAGGAGTTGTCTGCACAGCCTGTTTGGGGGTGTCCACCTGCCATTCACCTGGGCTGAGTCCCAAGGCCTCACCACCTTCTCATCATCCGGGGTTGGGAAAGGAGAAGCTTTCTGACCCCTCCCCAACCCTGGGGCCAGAGCCCCCAGAGACAGCGCACAGCCCAAACTGTAGCCACTTTTAATGGTCTACCAAGATACATCAGAATAGTTATAAGAACCTGGTGTTATGTTTAGTGTTTGCAGTTAATAAAATGCCAACTTTAACCTCCCCCCTCCCCCCCCCCCCCACTCACACAACCCCGCCACACCCCTGGGCAATATCAGTGCAAGTTACTAGCTAAATAGAGGATTTCTTCTCCACATATGCTTGCTTAGGGGCACCAGAGGAGCACCCAGTGAAGGGACCCTCCTTGTGACTATAAAATGTTTCCTCTACAGACATCTCACTCAGGCCCAAGGCAGTCACCTTCTTTAGAGAGAATGTCAAAGGGATATCTTTGAGGTCTCTGGTGACAGGCACGGCCCCAGGCAGCCAGGGTTCCTGTGTGACCTTCAACCACTGCCACTCTCCCTGGCTCCCTCCTCCCAGCTCTGGGCTCTACCTCCACCTGCCCTGAGGGCCCTGCCCAGCCCCACCTCACAACAGGGAACCCGGAAGGGCTGGGGTGGAGGCTTGAGGTAGAGAAGCTGATTTCTGGGGAGACCCATGACCCCTGGGCAGGTGCCCTATGGGTTTCCGCCTGGCAGGTGCTCTCCTGCCCAAGCCCCACCCTGCCCTCCTGCCCACACCCTGCACTCCACAAACAAAGGCCATGTGTGCCTGGACTCTGTGGACAATCTCGCAAGGACTCCTTTGTGGAACAGGGTGGATTTCCTCAAAGATCAGGATTGGCCATTCAGGGGAGGCCTCCTGACCCCCAGGTCATCCTTTATTGGCAAATAGCCCAGAGCTCGGGGCCAACCCCTGGGCTTGCTGGGAGCCTGCTGGCTGGCCACCTGACAGAAACACGCAGGGGCAAGTGGGTCCCTCCACCATGGGTGGCACACTCTGGGGCTGCCCCTAACCTAATGCAGGCAGTCCTGGGTTCTGGGACTGCTCCCTGTTCTTGTTATAGAGCAACCCCGATATTAAACGGGTTCCTGGCTGTGGGTCCTCACCCGCGCTTTAAAGGGACTTACGAATACTCCACTACAGACACACACAAAAGGTTAATAACAGGTTTATTTACAAGAGAAAAGGAAATAAGGAAAATGTACAACTCAGGGAGAAAATAGGGAAATAAAGTCTTTAATGCGTCCTACCCGATCCGCCGACCTGGAAACCCAAAGGCACTCTCAGAGGTGGCCGGACGCTGCGAGCTGGCGGAGAGCCAAAATGGGGGACCCCTCCAAAGCCCATGTGTCTGGCTTTATACCAACCTGGCTGCTTCACCCCACCCTCAGGTCCCAGCCACCTTCCCTTTGGTGGGGATGGGATTTGGAGTTCCCAGTGTCTTTGGCTTTGGCCTGGGGTGGGGGTGGAGTCCACAAAGCCTGTATGGAATTAGCTTTGGGACATCCTTTTCCCCTAACATTCTGACTCTTACTGCTCCCTGTTCTGACTCCTCACTCCACCCCAGACTGTTGTCCCAGCACTTTCAGAGCCAACCTTGGCCCAGTTAGTGGACGGGATGGAAAAGAGAAATTCTCATGGGTGCTGAGCCCCATCTCTGTACTGCCATCATTGCCCCCATTTATGGATAAAGCCCCAGGTGGCATGTGGGGGGCTTATAGGATAATGTTGTGGCAGGAGAATGCACCTAGAACCATTTTGCTCCCTGTTCTCAGCTGCTGCCGCTGAGAGGAAGCAGAGCTTCTCCCTGCCATGTGTCAGCCGGTGACACTGCCATGTGACCCTTCTGCTCTGAGCCTCAGGGGTAATAAGTACTACCCTTCTTGTAGAGTTGGCACAGTAAATCAATTCAGCATTTTTTGATCACTAAGAATATATCTCATGAATCATACTCATTACATAAATCAAATATAACATTCAGCCAGCTCTGCTTTTATCAGAAAATACATACATTGCGATGGGATGATAACGAGAATGGCAAAGATCACAGGAGGGAATTGTCTTGGGGAAAACAAAACACTCAGGTCCGTGGATTCTGGAGACTTCTTTGGCTGAGTGAATCTAGGGGCTTCTGGACTCTGCGTCAGCATGCAGTGGGCTGGCCTGGTCCCCAGGCTGGCCCCTGGGCCACTGTCTAGGAATTCTCTGAAAGCCAGCTGAGCTAAGAGCCGTGCTCTCTGGACTGGTGACTCACCGCCAGGTTCCAGTTTGGGCCTTTTTCTCCTGGGCTTTCAGTCCCAAATGCAGCTGTGGGGTCACAAGTGCATCAGCTCGAGCTTCTCTGACACAGGCTAGTGTTTCATGTACCGTCCTGTGCTGAGTACAGGACCCCCAACAAGGAACCTGGTGGAAAGTCCCAGCTCTCGAGTGCTCCCAGGGGCTCTGTGCATGTGCCAGCACCATGGCCCTCAGGTGGGGGAGGAGGGTGAAGGGACCGTGGCCAGAGGTGAAGGAGACCAACTCGAGGTGGCCGCACAGATGAGCTCTGGCTCAGCCCAAGCCAGGCCAGAGCACAGATGCCCCAACGGGTTGCTCTATGCCCCATCACAGAAGACAAACCTAAGGCCCCAAGAGGTAAGGAGACCGACCTGAGGTCGCAGGGCTAAGTAAGGGGCAGAGCAGCGACCCCCAAGTCCTCAGGGGTTCATGTTGCTTCAGCAGCCAAGACTTGGTTCATGTGACAGACACACAGGCCAAATTTCAACACTCCCTTTCCTGGATCCTTCTTTCTGTTTTGTTTGGGGGAACAAGAAGGAAAGGGAGGGGGGGTCTGCCAAGACAGAGAGGAAGAGCTCATTCTGACGACAAACCCAAGAAAAAGCCCCAGCAGCCAGAGAGGGCCAGATCTGTGGCCCAAGTCTCTCTCTAGGGTGTCTCCCTATTGACCTTTAGGTCAAAGGTGGCGAGGGTGAAGGTGAGGGTGAGCCCCAGAGGTGGGTCCCTCAATAAAGCATCTTTGACACGTGACTCTACTGAACAGCCTGAGATTTCAGGGACACACCAGTGCCGAGCTCTTTGGGGATCATCCTGCAGGATGATGGCGCTGAGCTCCATCTTGGGTGGCCGTGGGGTATGTTTCAGGTGAAGTCAGGATGGAATAGGTGTCATCAGTCACCCTGGAAAGAATATCCCTGAAAATCGACTGCCTGCAGGGGCTGGGATGGAGGAAGGATTTTCTCCTCTCCCTGGACTCGTGTTTTTAGCTCGAGGACTGAAGAGGTCCTGGTGATGAGTGAGCTTCCCCAGGTTACATGGAGGCAGCTGGGGGATTAAAAACAAGCTGTGCCTCGTTTCCCACTGCAGGTCATAGAGCGTCAGCAGGAGCCCAGAGCAGAGCAGCTTATGGGACAACCCCGGAGCCCTCGCCTCCATTTGGGGCGTTATTCCTATCCAGCCTGGGAGGGGAACAGCCTGGGGTCGTGGTGTTCCCCACGCCTGCAGGTACCCACAAAACTTCAGCAGTGCCCCCCCCCAAAGAGCCATGCCCAGGAGGAGCCTCAGCAGACCCAGAGCAGAGAACAACCCCAACACCTGCCCTGGGAGAAGCTTCCAGAGAGCACCTGAAGGAGGAAGCGCCTGGGGAAGGGCACAGACAGCAGGGCCCGCGCTGCAGGGGGATGGGGATACTGGTTTCCAGTATCCACGGGGTCCCAGAAAAGTGGGAGGGGGACAAAGCACACTTCAGCTCACTGCCATTCCATGCTCGTTAGGTAACAGATCACCTCCAACTCTTGGTGGCTCAAAACATCACTTTATTCCTCTCTCCCACAGGCTAAGTGGACCGCTTGTCATGTGGCTTGGCCTGTGGGATCTGCTGGGGCTGGTAATCAGTGAAAAATTCCTCCACGCCCCGGGCTTCTGGGACCTGGGCAGGGCTGTCTGCGTGGCCTGCCTGGTTTGGGCTTCCTCACACCCTGGTGCTGGGTTCCAAAGAGGAAATTCCCCAGAGAAGTGGCAGAGGCTGTGCAGGAGCTGGGCATGCTCAGTGCGGCCTTTTCTGGCCCAGCCTCAGATGTCACATCACATCACTTCCATCAGACGCATGGGCCTGCCAAGATTCGGGGGGAGGGAGCACAGACTCACCACCCAAAGGGAGGAGAGAGGCATCAGCTGTAAGAGGAACAGGTGGGCTGGGAGGGTGGCCGCCATCTTTGGAACATTCCTGGGGTCTCAGCAGACACTACTGAGTGCTCCCTAAGTCAGGCAGACACTGTCCTAAGCACTGGGACATGGCAGTGACCCCAAGACAAAAGGTCCCCGCGAGAGGAGCTGATGTTCTAGTTGAAGATGACAGACCATCCACCAAATAAACAAGCAAATGGCATGTTCGGTGGAGGGGAGTGCCAAGGAGGAAAAGGCTCACATCAGTGGGCCGCGGGAGGCCTGGGGGTGAGATTCCAGGAGACAGGTCAGCCGGAGCTGGGACAGGAATGTGTCCGGGAACCCAGGAAACTCAGCCCAGGTCAGCAGGGCAGGAGAAGAGAAGGAGGGAGGAGACATGCGTCCACACACACGCACACTCACACACACACACCCCCACGCACACATGCACGCATGCATGGAAGCAGCAGAGGGGGAGCTGAACATGGCAGAGCAGGACTGTGCCAGATACAGGGCTTATCTATGGGAACTTTGACTTCTGCACTGAGCAAAGCAGGGGCCACAGAGGGGCCATGAGCATTTTGAGCAGAAGCAGAGGACAGGATTGGGCATAAAAGAACCTCCCCCTGGGCCCCACCGCACCCCAGCCTCTGCCGGGTCATCTCTCATGAAAGGGGACTCACCCCTTGTTGTTTATAGGGCTTGTCTCATCAAGAATGAAAATAAATCTCTTTGTAGCCCCCCTTATTATGGGGTCCCCCATGCCATGATGTTTTACAGGGGGAGATGTCGGCTCTCCAAGAGACTTCTCCACACTAAACCCCACCCAGTTTTGTTTTGTTTTGTTTTATTTCACCAATCGCCTGACTACTCACCCTCCTGGGTCTTTCTAGCTGTCCTCTTTCTAAAGAGAGGTGGACAAGGTCAACCCCAGAGCCAACTCAGACCCTCGGCCCGCTTCTGTCAGCATGGTTTTACTGGAACACAGCCATGCCTGTTGGTTTACTCTCTGTGTGGCTGCTCGGTATAGAGTCAAGTGGCTGCCATGGAGACAGTGTGACCCACCAAGTTTCGAGTATTTACCATCTGGCCCTTTGCAGAGAGTATTGGCTGACCCCTGCCCTGAATGTGGGCGCGTTAAGTTTCACGCTGACTTAGATGCTGAAAGTGGACATAAGAGGTCAGCAGAGGAGGGGGCACAGCAGAGGCTGGGCTTTTGGGGTGCACAGTCAGGAAACCCCAAAGCACAGCATGGCCACACTTCTATATATTTGCAAGTCAAATATCGGATTACACAAACACATATTTTTAAGTCAGCCTTCATATCTAGTTCTCTGCAAAGGTTTCTGGGAGAGGCCTCTTGTTGCGTAAACACAGATTTCTGTGTGTTTTTCATAAATTATCCGCGTGATGGCCTCAAACCTTACCTGAGTTCATCCGTAAGGAGAGAAGTGGCAGGGAACAGAGCAGGGTGGTATCCTGAGCTGCAATTAAAAACCACAGATTCTTAACTCTGAAAAATAACAACATTAAAAACCACAGTGGGCAGGAGGCCACGAAGGGCTGAGCGTGAGGCTGGCTGGAGGCGAGTGGCCGACCGCGGCTGCACCAGGGGAGCCAGAAGTCAGCCCCCGCCTGCCCGCAGCCACCCCCCAGGAAACTTGGACACTCCCCGGACTTTCCAAAGCCAAGGTTTTCTCAGTCACTATGGTCATGAAGCATGAAAAGAAAGCCCTGAATTGTTTTCCAGGAAGAAAGGGAGAAAAAGAAAACACTTAAAACACTGCCATTTTAAAAATACAAGCTTTGTCCTCAGGCTGCCTAGAGAAAACACGTAGGCCAGACTTCCAAGCTGGCCAGAGAAAAGAGAGAGTGAAGCGTCTACCTCTCCTTAATGGTATCTTCCAGAGTCTGTGCCCCCCACCCCCATAACTAAACCCTGGAGCCTCTCTTGCAATGCACTTGCCCTGGGTTCTGGGTCCATATCTTTTTAGTAGAAACCTCACCTTCCTCCCTGCCAGAGGCTGTGAGAAGTCTCCACGAGGCAGTGCAGGGAGAAGTTCCAGGGGGAAGTAACCACAAGGTACCCGGATGGGCTGCAGGAGCCAGGAGGAAGGAGTAAATGGCATCCCAGGGGGGACTCTCCTGGGTCACTTCCACCCACACTGGGACACAGGGATGCAGGACAGACCGTGGACACCAATGTCCAAGCATCTTTTGAAACGTCATTAATAAAGTTCGTAGGTGAAGGGCACTGAGTGTGACAAGGCTGAGGCCACAGGCAGAGCTTCAGCCTGGGACCTGGAATGCAGAGGGTGGGAGGGGCCAGGTCAAAGGGGCCACAGAATCCTCATGCCCAGGCCCGGCTCTGGGTTCAATGAGGACACCCTGACCTCCAGGGTCACCTCCCCCAAGGTCCTCTGGCCACCCAGACCACTCTCTCCTGCTGCCCAAGCTTTTTCTATGTTGTGACCCAGGCAGGGTGCCTGGAAGCTGGCACCAGACCAGATTCTCTTCCTCCTGCTCAAGAATGTGCCCAGGTCACATTTGGTGTGGCAAGGCAGCTGCCCCAGCTCAGGCCTCCCCAACCTCAGCCTTTGGTTGAGGTCATTTTCTTTTCTCATTTGTCCTACGAAAAAAAAAATTTCTCCAGTTTAGTGAGCAAGCAGCACCACTCAGAATGAGCCTCTAGGGAGAGGATTTGAGCAAAGCAAAGAGCAGCGTGCTGTGCTATGGAGGAGGTTAGAGGAACAGAGTTCAAGCTGGATATTTTAGAAGCTGCCTATGACCCAGGCAGGCTGCCTAGATCCTCTGAGCCCAGATCCTCTGTGCATGAATGAGCGGATCTGTAGCATTCTAGTGTTTCTTAGCAACCACAGAGACGATTCATTTATCATCTAAAGTCAAAAAGGGCACAATAAATGTGCTGGCTGAGATCAACTTCAGGGACCACCTGGGAACCCCAAAATACCTTGTGAGAAAAACTGACAGGCTTGAGTGGGCCAAAACTTCTGTGATATCTATCCCTGAATCCAAGCACTCATCCATTCATTCACCCCACCATCTTTGGACGATTTTTCCCTTTGTCTTCCTTACATTCTTCTTCTTGTCTTTTGATCCTTCCATCCATCAGTCCAACCACCCATGCATCCATCTGCCTAATATGTCATCCTAGCTTATTTCCTTGCATCCTTCATGCATCCACCCCACCCAACTCTTCCTTTACCCATCCATGCTTTGTCTCTTCTGTCTTCCTGTCCGTCCACCAACCTCTTTAGCCTTCCATTCTGTATCTGCCCTTTTCTCTTCCAATCAGCATCTGGTCTTCCATCCTCATGCCTTCACTATATCCTTGTTTCTTTTCCTTTTTCCTTACTTCCATCCATCCATCTTTCTAATCATTCTTTCTTCTTTTCTTTGTCGACACACCTTTTTCTACCCATCAATATATGTATTGATTGCATATTTATGAACACCTACTTGAGTTAGATACTGCTTATATTTAAACATTACATTTATATTCATGTTCAATCTGAATAAACCATGAGCCTATTCTAGAAATATCTCACAGGGGAAAGAGATAGCCAAATACCTAAGGGACAATATGAGAAATATGATATAATAGATGTATTCACAAGAAATTGTGCCAGTCTGAGAGGGAATTGCCAGCTCTGGGGTGGTCAGCATGGGTCTCTCTGGACATTCTTGAGGGATTTGAGGAGTGGGTGTGTGTTACTCAGAGAGGGAGGCCTTGGCATGTTCCAGGCCAAAGAAATAGAATGTGCAAAGGCATAGAGGCATGGAGATACAACTTGGAAGTTTCTGACACATAGTAAGAGGAGAGAACTTGGAGAGTGGGAGACAGAAGATGAGCAGGGATCCAGTTTCTAAGGCCCAGACAGGCCCTGCTGAGGAGTTTGGACTCTGTCCTGAGGGCACTGAGAAGCCTTGGAAGAAAAAGACTCATGTGGTTGCAGTGGGGAGGACAGAATGCCATGTATGTGGGAGGAGGGGTAGTGGAGACAGACTAAGGAGGGGTAGTGGAAGTCACTCCAACAGACAGAGGACAGAGGATGGCTCCAGGAGCTATGGAGGTCAGATGAAGACTGAGTGGAGTTGAAAGTAATTTAGGAAGTAGAGGGAGCTGGTGATGGACAGGAGACGGGGGAGGGTACAGAGGTGACTCCTAGCAGGGAGGCAGGATGATGATGGAGCAGGGGAGGGTGGAGGCAGGTGAAGAGGCTGGCTTCAGCAGGGATAAGTCCGGGGCCTGGAAGCATCCTGAAGGAGGGGTCCAGTTGCAGCACCTGTGCAGGTTTGGGGCACAGGACTGAGAGTGTCTTTGTAGCCTCTGAGTGTATCCGATTTCCACAGGTGACCATTCATTTGCTTGATAAAGACTTTCTGCATTCATGGACCTGACTCCAGCACAGGCCCTGGGATGCCCAGGAGCAGCTGTCTGCTTCCCTGGCTTCCTGGGGCCTGCATTCTGCTGCTTGGCAACTCCCCTGGGGTGAGGTGACCTGCCTGAGGACATGCCATCAGCTGGTGGCCAGGTCAGAGTAGAAGTAAAGCTCAGAGGAGCTGCTGGGTGGGGCATTCAATTCACCCAGCTCTGCAGGAAGCCCAAAGATGCTCTGGCTGCCCTAACTGCTGGGTGACTCAGCAATTGCCTTTCTGCCCAGAACCCAGGAGCTGAGGTGAGGGGTCTGCAGGGGACACAATGGGGACAGCAGCGGGGTAGCCAGAACTGTCACCCTTCAAGATACCACCTGGTTTCCTCTCTCTCTTCCTACTGGAACCTGTTCCCCTCCCCCATCCTGCTCGTCTCCTCTGCTTCCTGCCCCCACCTTTAAGTTCTCACCACACCTTCTCTTTGTTCCTGGGCCTCTGCCTCACTCCTTAGCCTGACCCTGGGCATGAGGTTCGGTTTGCCCTGGAAGAGGGGTCGAGTCTGAGAAATGTCACCGACCACCTGAAGAATCCTTCACCTCCTCTGTAAAGTAGGGCCACCCAGACTGTGGCCTGGAGCAGCTTTGTGAACTACGGAGCAGCTGTTGGGAGTTGCTGGGCTGAGCAGAAGCTGAGGCCTGCACAGCGTCAGGCCCAACTGTGATAACAGATGCTCACATTTTTAGATCAGTCACTAGACTCCCTCCAGGCATTATCCCATTTCATCGTCATGAGTCTATAGAGTAGATCCCGTTACCATCCCCTTGTCATAGATGAGGAAATTGAAGCACAGAGGGGTTAAGTAACTTGCCTGAGGTCACAGAGCTGGGAAGTCATGGGGCCTGGATTTGAATCCAGACAATCTGGCTCTAGTCCCCACGTGCCTCTGCAACTGTGCTGTGTTCTCTCAAGGATCTGTCCTTGGCACTGCCTTTTAAGTAAAGGCAGGGCCGCTCTTGCCATAGATGAAGAACAGGTGGCAGGAGCTGGGCATGCTCATTGTGGAGAAGAGATGGCCTGGGGACACCAGAACTGTGGGGGACTCTTCGCATCCCTTTCCCCATCTCTGTCTGGTTAACTCCATCTCTTAGGACTTCACCCAAGGGTGTCCTTCTCTGGTTGCTGTCCTCCCAGATGCTTCTGGAATACAGGTGATTATCTCGTTGCATCCAGCACCTTCTCTGCACCAGACTTGGGGTTAAGTATTTTGTGTATTCTCTAACTGAATCCTCAGAGCCCCTCTGTCAGGACTTGGTTGGGCTGGACAGGAGTCTCGGGTGGAAGCAGAGCCCTCTGGCACCAGCGTAGGGAAAAATGGCATTTATGTGGAAGCTGCAGGGTGTCTTGGGGAAACTGGCCTCACAAGGGATTGCAGTCAGACGCTGTGAGGATGTCAGCCCTGTATTTCCTCCACCTCCCACTCTCCCCCACACTCAGGGGCCACGGTGTCTTTTGTCAGCACTTCTCCCTGTGATCCTGAAGCTTCTGGAACAGAAGTCTGCTCTGGGCAAGAACAAATTCTCTTGGTCAGGTCTGCTCAGACGTATGGGTTCTGCCTGGGAATCAGTGACGCCGCACCCCTGCGGACATTGACGGGAAACAGGGAGATGTAAAGAGCTGATGGGGGCCGAGCCCAGGCAGCCTTGCCAGGGCCCATCCCACTTAAGCCACCTGAGCTGCGAAATCCAGAGGCACATACCAGATGCCTCCTCAGCGTCTCCCCTGGGCTGTCCAATGGATGTCTTAAAAAGAACACAGTTAAACTGAGCTCTGTCCCCCCAAACCTGTTCTCCACAGATTTTCCCACTTCAGGGTGTAGCAACTTTACCCTTCCGGTTGCTCAGGGTCAAAACAGCAGAGTCAGCCTGGCCTCCTCTCTCTCTCTCCCACATTTGATCCCCTGCAAATCTTGTTAGTTTGACCCATAGAAGTTCTCTAGAACCTGGCCTGACTCCTTCACTGCCCCAGCTACCCACCTGCACAAGCCAGCAGCGGCCCCTCACCAATCCCTCAGCCCGAGAGTCCCTTCCAAACATAAGTCAGAGCAGTTTCTTGTGCTACTTGCAACCTTGCCTTGGCTCCCAGCTGACTCGGAGCAAACTCTAGTGTTTAAAGTCACCCCCAGGATCTGGAACCCCTTTTCCCGTCACCTCCTCCCCAGCTGCTCCTTTCTGTTCCTTCAGCGCACCAGGCACAGCGCCCTCTCATGCTCTCTGCACTGGCTGTTTCCTCTGCCTGGAACCCTGTTCCCCCACATCTGCGTGGCCAAGCCCCTTACCCCTAGTCTTTGTGACCTCAGGACTCACTTTCTCTGTGAACCCCACTCTGACCTCCATACTTAAAACCACAACTGCCAAAAAAAAAAAACCCAACCTTGCAATTGCCCCCGCCCCGAGCCCATCGCGGGTGCTCCCATTCCCTCTTACCCCGCCGGGCGTTTTCCTTTTTTCCCCATAGACCTTACAACTTTAAATATACTATATAAATTATTTTATTATTTAGCATGTGACTCTATTCACTAAAATATAAGCTCTGGGGTGCTGACATCAGTTTTCCTGCTCACTGATAAATCCCAAACATCTAGAACACTGATAAGACAAGATAACGGAGAGATGGCTATAAGTAAATCAGGAGCCAAGGGCCTGAGTATTCCCCCTAGCAGCTGTCAGGGAGCATGGGGTCCCCCCTCATATCTGATTTGGAGAACCAGGTAAACTAAATCCAGCCTCTCTCTCCACCTTACCCTCTCCCTCCTCCCCACCTGTCATGCAGAGTGAATTTCACCCCTGAGGGGGGCTGGTTCTTAACTGTATCCACAGAGGGCTCAGGATGCCAAAAACTCCTGAATTGTACCCAAAATTAAGGTTCAATTGGGGTTTGGCAGGAAGGCTTTTTCTTTCTTCCCACAGCATTTAACGCCTCTGACATACTATATAATTTACTTATTTATTGTTTCTAAATTTCTTCTTTATTATTCATCCAATTCTCAAAGGGCTTTCTGATTCTAAAGGGTTGAGAACTACTTGACTCACTCACCCTGTGGCTTTGCTTGCGGCCAGCAGGGCTGCTGACTCCCAGACCTATTCACTGCTCACCAGGCTCCCCTTGAGTCTGTGACTGCAGTTGTCACCCACTTGGAAAGGGGATAGTCGAGACCCTGGACCTCCACTAGTCCTCAGGTGCTCTTTTCTTGGCTGCCAACCTGGCGATTCCCAAAGTCCCACAGAACCTGCTCTTCTCCTCAGGTCTGAGCCTGAGTTGTGCCTCTTAAGATAAGCAAGAGCAAGATGCAAGTAAGAAGAGCAAGATGATGGCTGGAAGGTGGCTGTGGTGCTCTCCGTGGTCCTGAACCACCTCACTGGCCCCTGCTCAGAGTGAGGGTGTTTGTTTGGGAAGGAGGGGCCGGGAAAGGGGAATTGTGTGATCCCAGAGAACTGCCCCCCATGGAGGTTACATTTGCCTTCCCTGGGATTCTAATCCCACTACTTTGTTTACACTAAACTCTCTGCTCTTTGAGGTCTTGACAAAGCTGTCACCCCCTCAGGGAAGACTTCTAGGGCTCTGCAGAAGTGAGAGTGGTCTGCTCTGTGTTCCCATGGTGTGCTCTGCCCCCCACATTCAGGTGGTGGGGAGCACTTTCCATTTATAAACTCCCAGTCTCTCTCCCACATTTCTGTATCCCCAGCACGTAGGTGATCCCAATAAATTTTAGTTGAACAAATGATTGAATGAATGAATGAAATGAATCAGTGATAGAGGGCCTGGGGAAGGAAGGACCTTCCTGGTTTGCTTTTACCCTTTGATTCAGCCAGAACAACTATGCCTGACTCTGTTCTAGCAACATGGGAGAGAAAAAAGAGGTGGGCATGATCCTGCCTCTAAGGAACATATGACCTGCTAGAGGAATTAACAAAGGCTGAGAACCTGAGCCCCATTTTACAATGGGGAGACTGCGGCTCAGCAAAGTGATGCAATCCTTCTGTAATCACATAGCTAGCTACAACAGAGGTGAGACCTGAATGCCTTGGCCTTGGGCCTACCCCTAACGATGTCACCATGCCCCCTCTAGGACAGGGTTCACACCCTGTGTAATCAAGTCATCAGACTAAATCTCTCTCTAGGGCAATTTTCCAACTCCCAGTTTCCATAGAAAATTAGGAGCATAGGCACAGTCTCAATTCTTTGAGTGATAGCAGCCGAGGCCACTCAGAAAGCCCTTTGCTCCCAGTAAGTTATTATTTAGTGTAATAGCTCAACAAGGCAGGTGGCCACTCCTTCCCAAGAGCTGGGTTCTTGGCAGCAACCACAAGGGCCTTTCACTTGGACAGTCAAGGTTTCTGGGAAGTGAGGTAGGTGTGATATGACCCAGCCTGACGTCAATCTGGTCAGTAACCAGAGGTCCCAAGATAGCCCACATCACATCCTCTGCTGGGTCTGTGGAGCCTGGGAAATTCCATTGCCATCGTCCTGAGGTTTTGAAGGGGTAGAGACCATAGGCCCTGAGCTCCTTTCAGTTTTCATGTCATGGACTATCCCAGGTATCCACCATAGCCACACAGCTTGTGTCTGCCTCAGGGCAGTCAAAGCCTGAATTCTATTAGGTGCTAATGACAAAAAAAAATGGGCTAAATATGTAGTTACTCAATAAAGGCCATTTTCTTGAAGGACAAAGGTGTGAAAACAGGGGTCTACAGAGGAAAATATACACAAAAGTAGCTGGGTAGTTGAAAGGAGGGGGTTGCTGGTTAAGCCAGGACCTACAAACAACCCCCCCCCCAAGCCAGGTAGTTGGCCTCCTGCTGGGAATTGAAGCTCGGTCAGGTGGGGGGGAGGGACAGGGTGAGGGAGAGTGAAGATGGGGCAGTGGGACCCTGTCAGGCAAGGCCAGGGGAAACTGCTAAAAACTGACTTTGTGACTTTCTCACTTTGGCTGAAAATTGGAGCTGTTGAGCAGGCACCTAAACAAGCATCCCAACAAACCCCACCTACCACTATCTGAGAAAGTGGGGGCAGGTGTCCACTCCCCAGTTCTCCCATTGTTTTCCTCTGTCTCCTGGCTCTGAGCAGCTGGCCTGTTCTCCAGGTCCTGTCTGTAATGTCCTCAGGTGCACCATGGCTGCTGGCCACACAGCTGAGCCCAGGAAGCACAACCCAGGGGCTTAGGAGGCCCGTGCAACCTTGGAATCACCCAGGCCATCTCTCCGCCCCAATGTCCCAGCTGTAAAATGGGACAGGCTAGATGTTCCCTGAGGGCCTGGAGGCCAGTCATGCCAGGGCCCCCATCCTAGATTCTGTGGGGGGAGGGCCAGGTCTCCACAGAGAGGCCATGCTGGCCCCGAATCCTGGCAGCAGTCAGCGCCCGCCACCCACGCACCGGCAGGCAGGCGGGAGGCAGGGTGCTGCAGCCTCGTTGCCAAGCACAGAGAACTTTCCACTGGGTCCAGGTTTCCATCACCATGGCAACTTGGGGGGGGCAGGATTCCTCAGAATTCGAGGAGATTATATGGGGGAAGGAAGAATAACAAAGTGGGCCCTGTGCAGGCCTCAGTCAGCAGCGTCAGCAGCGCCTGCCCCCAAGTGGACCCCACATTTCTTCTCTGTCCCCCTTTTCCCTCTTTGATGTTTCTCTCTGTATCCTTCCCTCCTTTCTCTAGGTTTCTCTTTCCCTGCTCCTTCCTGGAGCACTTGCTCTGAGGCTAATGCTTGCTAAGCACCTACTGTGCACCACTGTTTCACACACGAGCTCTTTAATCCTCCATCCTCTGTGATAAGCACTAAGATCATCCTCATTTTACAGACGGGGAAGCACAGGCCCCGGGACATTGCCAGGTCACACAATAAGCTATCACCCTCATGGGTGGAGAAGCATCGTCTCCTCCCCAGGCCTCACAGGGATCACACACCCCCAATCAAACCAGCCCTACAAAATGTCTCCCTGGCCCCAGGAGTCTCATGATCAAAGGCACTGTGGCTGCATCTCTGGTGTGTTATTCCTGCCTCCATGGGTGGGTAGGATGGACCAGCTCAGCAAGGGCACAGGGAAGGGAAGATAGTCATCCGTGGGGCAGACAACCGCTCACTCCAGAGCAAGACTGGGTATTAAAGAGCATCCACCCAACCCCCCCATCTCTCAACTTCTGTGTGTGCACCTCTGAAGATGAATAATCCCCCTTTGTTGTTTTAGGGGGTCTTCCTTGGCACAAATAAGAATAAGCCCCTTTGTAACTTCTCTCCATCATGGATTTTACTCTGGAACCACTGAGTAAACACACCTAACTCTCCACACTTCATCCCACCCAATTCTTTTATCAGTCCACATTCTGCAACCTCCAGAGCCTAAACCAAAACAGGCTTTTAGATCTATCCTTTTTTCTGAATTAAGAAGTGGCAAACTAGACCCCAAGGGCCAAATCCGGCCCATGACTTGTTTTTGTAAATGAAGTTTTATTAGTGCACCACCTCATTATTTGATGTCTGCTTTTTTGGTACAAAAGCCAAATTGAATAGTTGAGACAGAGACCATATGGCCCACAAAACTTAAAACATTTATACCTGTGGCATTTCAGCAGCAACCACCCAGTATTGGTTCTGAGAAAAGCAGTGATCAGCAAAAATGCCCAGGTTGCTTTTTCCAAGACCTTTTCTAAGATGAACTCCCCCAGCCCGTGAGTTATTTGGAACTTGCATTTATATTGGTTCATTTCCCTTTGTTACCTTTGCCCCAAACTTTTGCCTTCTAGAGGTTTTGCTCCATGCCTTTATATATTTTGATCCACAAGTCTCCATCCATTTATGAGCGAGTCTACCCAATTTTATGTTTCCCATATATTTGTTCCATTTCCTTTCAGTGTGTTCATCCAAATTGTTGATTTGAAAAGAGCCCGTGGCATGTCAGTGGAGACTGGGTTATTGATCTGTTAATCAATGCTCCTTAAGCATCATTAATTGGCTTGGTGGCCCACCTCAACCTTCAACCCACAAGATTCCATTTTACCACATTATCAGCAAGGATGTTATGAGGTATTTGTCAAAATTTGACTGGATTTCCATTCACAAAGATACTGCTCTCCTTTTAGAAAATGGAAGGACAGAATAGAAGAGATTTGGGGAATCACCTAATGGATTCTCTTTTCTCACAGATGAGAGACTGAGGTCTCAAATAGAGAATGGTCCAAGATGACAGACTGAATTGGCAGTAGAGCCAGAAGTGTGTGACTTGGCATGACACCTTGATGATTCTGGCTGTATATTAGTCTGGGTAGACTCACCACCCTAACAGGCCCAAACAGGCAACAGAGCATGAACGAAGTCATCTCTGCTCACACTAGTCCTGGTTAGGTAATTACAGTGATTGGTCAATTATCCTGCTTCCACCCTTCAGAGACCCAGGCTCCTTCTATCTTGTGGCTCGGTCATCCTCAGCAAAATCCACCTCCAGTTGACAAAAGGGGACAGAGACTCACCCCTTCAGGAAAATCCTGTCTGCATTGATGAAATCCCAAGTGACATTTTCCTGCCTTTCATGCTCTATTCCTCCAGATATCTGCCTTCTCTCAGACCCTATGCCCCATGCTCCGCCTCTCTACCCATCCAGAGGGGACTGCTCTGGGCCCAGAGCTGGCCAGGTGGGGAGGGCCTTAGGCCAAGTCACCAAGCAGAAAGGAGTGGAATTACTTGAGCAGCTGGTGTGCATCCAATAATCATTCATTCTGCAAGGAGGAAAGGGGGGCCTGTTTCCCCCTCATCCTGTGGCAGGAGAGAACAGGAAGTGGCAGCTGGCAAGTTCACAATTGGAGTCTGCCCACACAGACTCACAATTTCTTCTCTCCGAATGTAAACGTGCCCGGTGCCACGGCAAAAGAAACAGTCCCTTCCCGAAACAGAATCAATTAGGGGTCTACTAGTCAGGCCCCCTGAGTGGCCTTCTTTGTCAACCACTGCACCATGATTGGATAAGGTGGTGAACCTCTGACCACCAGTCGGTTCCCTGTTTGTAGTTTTCTGGAAATCTGTGTTGCTCAAGTCTGTGCTCTTACTCCTAGCATTCAGGGGCTTCCTCTTCAGGCCCAACCCTTTGCATCTCTCCCTGCCATCTCCTCCAGTCATGTTCTTCCTGGAATGGCATTGAGTCTACAGAGCCAGGCGATGCCTGATTCTGTCACTTAGCAGTGGTATGTGTAATATCTCTGTGACTCGGTTTCCTTGTCAGTCAAATAGAATTAGTAGTTAGCAGGAGAGAACATGGATTAAGTAAAGCACAGGTGTGTAGAAGAGCCTTGTCTTCTCTGTGCCTTTTCTTTTTCTCACTTGCACCCTCCAGGCTTCCTCTCTGCCTAGTCAGCTGCCACTTGAACCTTGGACTCTGCCTCCAGCATCTTCAGATCAACCCATACCCTACTCACCCCTTTGTTTCAGTACTAATTGATAAGGAATAGCTACTGATCTGTAACCTGAATAAAACTCGGGGCTCCATGTGAATCAGTCTTTGCATGAAGTTGCACTCAAAGTCAGTCTTAAGTAATTTAAAAGACATTTCATTTCTTATTTTTAAAAAGCAATCAAATTCAGGGCCTCCCTATTGGCACAAGGGGGTAAGCACCGCACTATGAAGCAATTTGCAGCCTCTGCAGCACGAGTTTGATCCCCGGCCGGCCAGGGAGCAACCCACATGGTGCAGCAGACCTCTCCTGTCTCACCTGCTGCTCCCCTCAGCAGTGTACTTCAGTAGATTTGCCTGTCTCCGGTAAATCCTCTCACCCTCCCCCATCTCTGGCCTGTACCCCAGCTCTTGTATGCATAAATAAATAAATCTTAAATAAAATAAAATATTTTTTTTTAAATCAAAAGCAATCAAATTCATAACATATAGCGGACTTCTCCAAAGCTCCTTTGGCATCCCTATGTTCTCATATACCTGCAGCTGCAGCTCTCACAAGCCCACCTGACACTTTCTTCCCACCACCACCTCTGCGGTTTTTATTCTACTCTCGCCCCTCTGGTTCTTCACTATGCACATTGCTGGGGCAGAGGGAGGTGGTGTGAACACTCACAGGTTCACACAGCTGTCCTCTTCCTGTGTATTTAGGTCCCCAAGGGTACCTCGCTTATCTAATTATAAGATCCTTGAAGAAGATATTGAATTCGAGGGTTGACATTTTATTTCATATCATTTCAAACAGAAAATAGCAAAAGGTACTTCCTTATATTCTTGACCAAACCAATTGCTTATTTTTATCCCATTTGCTTTCTCTCTCTTTACAGATAGATAGATGGATATATATATATATATATGCATAGTAGATGGCAATGTTATATACACACACATATATATAATAAATTACAATTTTTCTGAAATAATTTGCAAGTAAGTTGGAGTTACCATGTTCTCTAACCCCTTAATAATGCTATGTGAGCTTGCTAAGAAAAAGAACATTGTCTTATATAGCCACAGTATAATTACACAAATCAGGAAATCAAACATTCCAGCTACATAATATCATCTATTCCATAGTCCATATTAGAATTTCTTCAGTGATCTCAATAATGTCCTTCATTGTTCTTTCAGTTTCCCAGCCCAATCCAATGTCTTGAGTTGCTTTTCATGGTCATACTTTTTTTTTAAAGATTTATTTATTTGTGCATACAAGAACTGGGGTACAGGCCAGAGGTGTGGGGGGTGAGAGAATTCACCAAAGACAGAGTGGGGATCAGAACAGGCAGATTGACTCAAATACACTGCTGAGGGGAGCAGCAGGCGAGACAGGAGAGGTCTGCTGCACCATGTGGGTAGCTCCCTGGCTGGGGATCGAATTTGTGCTGCAGTGGCTGTGGATAACTTCATAGGTTGTGTTTTTAACCCCTTGCTCCACCAGGGCGTTCCCATATGGTCATACTTCTTTAAGAGGAAATATTTTATGCTTTATGATTTATCCTTACCCCTTTCCAGAAGTGCTCAGCACAATGCTGTGAACATAATAACAATCAGTAACCACTTTGAATTGAATTTGGATCAAAAGATTTAGTAGTAATAATTGTAGCATCTCACACCTATGAGAAACACCGTCAGTTATGTATCAGTAGTCACTCCCCCTTGGACTGGTGAATGTGGTGGTGGTTGCATGGAAAGATGGGTAGACAGATACATGAAGGACAGTTCGGTTGCAAATGGGTGGACAAGGAATAACTGGGTAGAGGGAGGGAGGGAGGGAATAAGTATATAAATGGGTAAATGGAAGACTTAGTGGATTTGTGGATGGATGACGGATGGTGGGTGGTCGAAGGGATAAATGGTTAAAAGGGAGAATTGGTGGATATTGTTTGTACCCAATATTCGCAATGATGCACTGCATGAAAGACTGAGATGGGAGTCAGGCTCCTCTGTTTGGGCTCCAACTTGCTTCCTATTAGTGGGGGCCGCTGGAGAGCTCCTTCTCCACTCAGGATCTCAGTAGCATCCGATGTAAAACAATGTTGCTGCACTTGGCTTTCTTGATCCCTTCAAGTCTGGACCAACTCTTGTCTCAGAAATGTTAAATGACTTCCCCAAGGTCATAGAGGTAGTGCATGATGGAGCCCAGGTTTGGATCAGGATGAGATGATTTTAAAGTGTGTACTTTCTGACTATTCTACTTTATTGCCACTATAAGGACATCAAAAGGACTCAGACCCCCCAGCGGCTTCTTGTTACCCAATGCCAAACCCTCCCGCTCCCCCAAACCCCACTAACCAAGGTACCACTTTGAGGCTCCTACACCAGGAAGCACCTGGGCTTGTTCCACAATTTTCTGCCTCACCCAGAGCCCAAGGGATGACGCAGGTGGCATTTTCCTCAGGCCCCTCCCTGTTTGCTTTCCTCCCAGCTCAGCCTCACTGTTCCCCACCTGTCCCTATCCCCAGCGCCCTTTCTAACACCCTCATCCCCACGCTCAGCAGCTTGCAGGACTTCCTGCCTCCTCCAAGCACCACAGGCCCCAGGGAGAGTAGCTGCAGCCCGAGACCTGGCTCCCTTCCAGCCACGTGTGAGGGGAGTATTAGCACCTACCCACACGGACAGGAATCAGGCTCCACTCCCACGATACCAAGGGCGCACAATTTTCAAGGTGCTTTAAAATGAGTATCACTTGCCTCCAGGATCTTACAGCAGGAGACCCAGCAGGTGCTGGAAAATGACAGCAAACAAGGGCACCAAAAATAAATGAGGAAAAATAAAACATTTTAGAAAGATTTTGATATGTAATGTTGTGCAAGCACTCTCAAAGTAATAATCATGAAAAAAATTAGAACCCAGTTGGACTATGATATTTCCAGTATTGTTTTAATTTTGTTTGACTCACGGGGCTGGTGTCGGCCCCCTGAATTGCTTCTTAGAAAGTCTTAATATGGTCCTGTCTTTGGGGCGTGTGCAGCAGAGAGACCCACGAGGGGCGAGTTGACAGAGGCAGGAAATGAGGCCTGGGTCTTTGGTTCTGCCATTTCCGGCGTCTGCAGATGTAGCCATCACATGGAACCTCTGAGAAGCTCTCCAGCTGCCCCCCTCAGCCTCGGGTCCCTACACCTCAGCTTCCCTATCTACCACCCTTGGATCAGCAGAGGTGTATCCCACTCCTAGAAACATCTCTCTGAGCTGGGGAAGGGGTGGTGTATGTGGGTATGATGTGTCCCATGCCACGTGACCAGTTCCAGATAGAGTCAAGACCCGAACCTAATATGATAGGAAATGAAGGTCCCGGGCCACCTACATCATTTTTACCAATGCAAAAACAGCAGCTTTTGCTAAGAACTGTCCCTGGCAGTGACCCAAAGTTGTAACTAGGCCAACAGTTTGCTCTGAGACTTAAAGTTGGTCAAGAAGGTTAATGAGTTATTGTTACACCCTTTTGCAGATTAGCCAGCCTGTGGTTTTTATTCAGAACATGTGCCTGATGAATCTGCATATTATGTGCTCATTCCTCATTTAATCCACTAGCGCTTGCTGAGCACCAGTGCTGGGCCAGGTGCATTTGAGATAGATGATAAACAAAAATTCACAGCCCAGTTTGTGATTGGGAAAGGGCTTATACTAAGCCTGAGAGCACAGAGACAGAATGACTCATTAATTTTGCCTGGAGAGATTGGAAAAAATCTCACCAGGGAGCTGGCATCTTGAACTGGGTCATGAGGGATGAGAAGTGAGGAGAGTGAGACGAAGTCATGTTTATTGAGCATAGTATTAACTAAGGTGATACTAGGTGCTGTAATAAGCAAGCCCTGAAATTGACGATGAGGACAATGAGTCAGACATGACAGAAGTTTATTATTTGTGCATGCAAGAATCCATGTTTCTGATTAGCAGCAGGTAACTCTCCTCCATGTGGTAATGCAGGGACCCAGCCTCCTTCCATTTCAGCTCTACCATCTTTTCTTTGCTTGCCTGCATCAACCTAAGAGAAGAAAAAAGAGCAAGAGCAACAACATGGACAATCCATGGACCTTACCAGGAAGCGGCACACATCATTCTGACCACATTCCATTGGCTGGCACAGGGCACATGGCCACACCTAACTGCAAGGGAGAGTGGGTTTGTTACCTAAATCTATGCCAAGCAAGAAGGAATGTTATAACTGGTGAGCAGCTATAACAAACACTTGTAATTACTGTCTCTAATTATGTTACTCTCATGAGCAGTCATGTGAATTATTAACATTAGCATTATTAACATTCCTAATTTGCAGATGAGAAAGCTGAGGCTAGAAAAGATTCTGCAGTTGACCCAACATCAAAGAACTGAAGAGTGGCTGAGTGATGATTCAATATCAAGTGGCTCTTTGTGAGCCCAAACCCTGTTTATTTGCCCAATACTGTCAACTGTGCCGGTCTCCAGGCAGGAAGGAGAACAGAAAGTAAACATGAGGGTGAATGGAGACTGAAAAACCTATGGAGGATGAGACAAAGGAAACAAAGGGGATTTATTTTGAAGGTGCTAATACCAGACATGTAGAGGAAAGAGAGACTGAAGAAGATGGAAAGTGAAGTTTTTGAGACTCTCTGAAGTTCATGCTGTCACCCCTCTGTAGGCTATGGATCCCACAGGCCCCACCCATCTCATATATATATGAACAGATAGAAGCCTTTAATAAAATACTAGCAAACAAGCAAAAATATTGAGCAAAAAAAACCCAACATTGTGTTAAAAATAGCACATTGTGACTATTTAACATGCGTTGGAGGTATTAGCCAATGCAATTAGAAAAGAGAAAGCAAGCAGAGGCATAAGAATTGGAAAGAAAAGATAAAAAATTATGTCTATTTGCTGGTGATATAACTAAATGCAGAACTATATATATTTGGAAAAGCCAAAGAAATATGGAAAAAACTACCAAACAATGAGAATTTAGTCAAGTAGTAAGATCATATAATTAACATGAAGAAACAAAGTCTTCATAAATATAAAAAAATTATCAGTTGAAAGGAAATAATTGAACATCAGACTCCATCTATAGTGGCAATACTTAAAATAAAATATTTAGACCTAAACTTAATAAGAAATATGCAAAATTTTTCAAGTTCCTGAAATGCTAATATGTACTCTTGAGCAAATTGATGTATGTACCATATTCTTGCTTGGAAAACTTCCACACTGTAAAAATGTTAATTCTCCATAAGTTAATTTATAAATGTAATGAGATTCCCCCTCTAAAACACCATCTTTTTTTTTTCCTGGCGCATCAGAAGTTGATTATAAAATTCATAAGACAGAAAGTTAGTAAGAGTAGTCAGAAGGAAAAAAACTTTTAAAAGCAGAATAATAAGGGGTCTTAGAAGATATTTAATATATTCTAAAGTCTCTAAAATTATAACAGTATAGTACGGGTGCATAAATATGGATGCCTATGGTGCATGGATTGAAAATCCGGAAATAGATCCAAGTGCATATGAAAATTTAATATATGATAAAGGCATCATTTCAGTCAGTGGTGGAAAAGGAGAACATTTTAATAAGTCATGTTGGAACAACTGCATAGCTATATAGAAAAGATAAAATTGTATCCAATCACATACTGTGTGCCAGGATAATTTCCATTTGAATCAGAAATCTAATTGTAAGAATGAAACAATACAAATAACTATCATAACCTTTATTCCTGAGGTTGGAACAAATTTTCCTAACTATGACTAAGCATCCAGAATCAATAAGGGGGCTTGGGGGAGGTAGATGGTAAGTTTACTATTTAAAAAAATTAGAAATTTTTATATTTAAAAAGATGTAAGTAGAAAATTATAAAGTGGGAAAATATTTTTAAGTCATATCACAAAGAGTTAATAGCCCTGATAACAACTCAATAGAAAAATGGATGAAAGATATGAATACACAGTTTCCAGAAAAATGCAAATAGCCCCTTAAACCTATGAAATAGAAAAATACAAACTGAAGTTAAACCAAAACACCACTTCTTTCCTATCATATTGATGAAACTCCAAAATTTAATAGAATGCACTAATGAAATGGCTTTAGGAAAACAGGCACCCCATTACCACACTAAATGTGAGCAAAAATGTGCAATCTACTAGTCATAATGATGCTTTTTCAAAACTCCATATTTTTAAATATGATCTCTTATTTTGAAAACTGATCATCAAAGAGAGTCAGGAATTTGTTGTGCCTTTCAGTACAAACTCATCTTTGGGATAACCAAATAGCTGATATGAGAAAGTTCCTCTTTACAGAAGAGTAGCAGCTAATCAAAGCAGGAGAAATGATAGTATATTACCACTACCATTTCCAAAGAAATCATGGGTCTGTCTATCCATAGTTGCCAAATCTGGTAGAAGTGATAGAAGAGGCTGGGAGAACTTTATAATAGATGGGCCTGACAGCATCTAATCAATCCAAACATGGTTATGGTGCAACAACGAGGGAGAACTTTCCTCTGAAAGTGATGTGACATGACACCAGACACAACTTCACCCAGGAAGACTTTCTTCCCCCAAACATTAAATCTGAATCTATTTAAGCCTCTAGGTCAATGTCGGCCATTTTATCAGGTGAAATAATGAGCCTCTTCTTCAATAAATGAAAGGCATGTTTATTATTTTAAAACCCTATTTTTTAAATTAATTAATGTAAATTATTTATTTGGATGGTGTGTTTCAAAGGGGCAAGTGTTCTAGATTAAAATACTCTTCTTTTATAAAGATTTATTTATTTATGCATACAAGAACTGGAGTATAGGTGAGAGGTGTGGTAAGAGATGGGGTAAGAGGATTCACCAGAGACAGAGTAGGAAGCAGACCAGACGGATCTACTGAAATACACTGCTGAGGGGAGCAGCAGGTGAGACAGGAAAGATCTGCTGCACCATGTGGGTTGCTCCCTGGCCAGCCGGGGATCGAACTCATGCTGCAGAGGCTGCGGATAACTTCACATGCTGTGCTTAACCCCTTGTGCCACCAGGGAGGCCCCTAGATTGAAATACTCTTTTTTTTTTTAAAGATTTATTTATTTATGCATACAGAGCTGGGGTACAGCCAGAGATGCGGGGGGTGAGAGGATTCACCAGAGACAGAGCGGGGAACAGAACACGCAGATAGACTGAAGTGCACTACTGAGGGGAGCAGCAGGCGAGTCAGGAGAGGTCTGCTACGCCATGTGGGTTGCTCCCTCGCCGTCCAGGTATCGAACTTGTGCTTCAGAGGCTGTGGACAGCTTCCCAGACTATGTCTTAACCCCTTGCGCCACCAGGGAGACCCTAGATTGAAATACTCTTTTAAGAGACACAGCAACCTGTGGGTATTGTTTGAATCCAAACTTGCTTTTTAAAGAGAATTGGGGGAAATTAAAATTAAAAATGATGTTAAGCAATTAGACATTAATGTTGGGCAATAGTAGGATTATGGCTGTATTAGTTCCTAAGAGCAGAAGCAAATATGGTGGAATGTTACATCTGGGTAATGGGCGTGTGGCAGGCTGTTGTGCTTTTCTGTGCGTTTGGAAACACTTTGTAATAAAAAGTCCAAGAAAAGGCCCCAGTGGCACGCGAACACAGATCCAAGTGCAGCTTCTGAGCAAGGGAGCTGGTGGGGAGGGAGGAACAAGTTCAAGCTCATCCAGCCAGAGATGTGAGATAGGAACTCAAATCACTACTTCTGGTGGCAGGGAATGAGGTTTGCCCCAATTCTCTCATGGAGAATTGGGGCATTTCCAGGGAATAGTGTAAAGAGAAGCTTAGATTTGCCTCAGTCACCAGAGGAGTGTGGGGGCTGATTTTATCACATCCCATTTTCCCAGTTTCCCATCCGCTCATTCCCCCATTCCTCATCTCAGCCAACTGGAGGTGGCCTGATAGGGCCACGGTGCCCAACAGGACTTTCGTGTGTCTCTCAGGGAGCCCCCACAGAAATGAGGCACAGGGTCCCCAATCCTGTACTGGAAAACCCAAGGCTACCTGCCAGGAACACCTTCACCCTCCAGGGGCTGAATAGCACCTCTTATGCACACTGGAGAGCCAGAAGAAATCACCCCACTTATTTAAATTTCTCAGAGCAAAAATGGAGATTGGAGACAAACTTTCTCACCTGTGGCAGTGTAATATCAGGGTGAGGCTGGTGGCGTTGGGGTAAAAGAACACACCAGAGTCAGAGTGAACAGGAAAGATGATTTATTGAAATAAACTGTAAGAAAACAGAGGGTGAGCCGGGAGATGTCTACACACCAAGAGGAGCTCCAGAGTCTCTTTTATGACCTGTCAACTGCTGGGATGTCTCGTCTTGGCTGTTGACCTTTGACACAGAGAGTATGTATCCTTGCCAGCCATGCTTCATTCATAATCAAGGTGATCAGGTCATATGGCCTGGTTCCCATAGCAACCTTATCAATTCCAGTTAGTATTCAAGCCTCCCACACTGGGGGCTTAGTTTTTAACCTTAGTAATGATACCTGACACCAGCTTCTCTGGAAGCATTCCTCTTCCTTGGATCATCCAAGACTTAAGTGGGTGTGAGCCAAGGCAGTAATGACACTTTCAAGGTGCTGGGGCCAATGTGCTGTGTCTCCTTGTTAAACCAGGTACATAGCTTGACTTATGGGTCTAAATTCATCCCTCTCCTGTAATAGAATCCTAAGTCTGCATTGTCACCATGGCCTCACAGGGTGTGGAGCATATTCCTCACCTTTTGACGCTAGGCTCACCAGTGTTCTGTGCAACACTGCAATGTCAAGAGCCATAAAGTAAGCAGTGGGTTGAAATGTCCTTGAATTCAACCAACATCCAGAGCCTGAAGCCCAGGGCCTGGTGCCTGGAGACCAGTCCAGCCTAACCGAGGTGCGCTGGTTCTGCAGACCTGTGAATGTGGTCGTAGGTAATCGCTGGTTGTAGGTGATCGTGTGACACAGCAGTATTGTGGCAATAGCTGCTTAATATATCAAAGAATAGAATTTGCTCTGTGGCCACAGCCACTATCAAAAGACCTGACTTTTAATCTAACTCCACCCTATCTGTGAACTTTATCCTCTCCAGGAATCAGATACTTCCCGTATTAAATCCCTTTGTCTGAAATGCTGCTTTGGCAGAGAGAAGTTTAGCTGGACCAACAATCCCAGGATCACCCAGCCAATGATCACTTAAGATTCATGCCTGTCACTTCCCAAAAGTTGACCCCAAAAGTGACAGGTAGAGAGAGACTATTTAGAACAGTAAGCCCTTCAGAGCATGTGTTTACTTGATCTCTTAAAATCAAGCTCAGAATTCTCCCATGTATAATCCTAAACACAGAACACCTATTCTGAACTTAGTACCACATATGAAAGTATTGCTGAGAACTGTTTGTATTTCTGAGCATGTATTTACTTAATCAAATAATTTTCTGTGCAAATGTTTTAAATGTGTATTTGGTTAATGAAGGTTTTAATCTGCTGAATCATATGCAAGAACTCTGGAAAATCATCGAAGAAAACCTAGTAAATATTATAGGAACAAGGGACCAGATATGCAGTCATTGGCGTGAGGGCACGTGTGTGCACCCCAGGGGGTGCAAAGGCTGGTTCAAAGTGAAAAAAAAAAAAAACAATGTTGACATTTTTATTCTATCTAAAAATCAGGAAAGAAAAGCTTTACTCAGGTGTAATTACAAACTAACCTCCAGGTTGTCCTGGGTAGGATACCACCTGGGAGAGGTCGCCAGCAAGCTCGCTTATAAGAGCTCGCGTGGATGGTGGTGCCATTTACCCAGCAATGGGGTCTGCAAACGCTACTTTTCATCAAGTCAGCTCTCCCCAACTGGACAGGTGCCTTAAAAAGCCTCCTGCAAGTCATCTATGGGCTGAGGGCACTAGGGCTCATGAAAGTGCCGGAGAAAAACAAGCAAATGGCAAGCCCCCTCTTCTCAGACAGCCCGACTTTCAGTTGCATCCTGAGATAAAATCAGTGACAGATCCCAGAAGAACTGCCTTTCCCTGATTTGAAATGCACAAGCAGATTGAAAAGGAGCTTTCTTTCCCTCGCTGTGAACCAAGGTCCCTGCACTCAGGCTGTGTTGGTCCTTGAGAGCTCATTCCTGTGGTGCCGGTGCCGGAGTCTCAGTTACAGGCACTTAGATATTCCGAGGGAAGCAAGCCCAGCAATGTGCCTGGTGGAATTCGAGCTCCCAAAGTTTGCAAGCTACTTTACAATGATCAAAGCAGACTCCAACATCAGGAGAGGAATGGCAGGAAAGGAGACCAGGAGAGGCAGTTTGGCTAAGGGTCACTTCCTGGCAGGTTTACTTCTCTGTAGGCTTCTCTAACATATTGGTAATGACTGCCTACCTCATAGGGCCATGATGAGGATTCAGTTAATAACACCTAAATCAGTGCTGGGCTCACAGTCAGCAGTCCCTGAGAGTCTGTTATATGGGTTGCAAAATCCCCCAGGGTCTCATCAGGTAGAAACCCTGGCTATGAATAAACAACATGCCAGAGAATTACCCAGCACAGCAAGTATGTGTCACAAGCCTGAGCTACTAGGAACAGAAGTCAAAGGTATCACACGAGTGGCAGATGCCAGCTGGGTCCAGCTTTTGCTTTATAATCCTTGATTCTCCCCTCCCCAGGTTATCATCTACTCTGTCTCCTGGGGTGACAGAGATGAATAAAATTCAGATGTTGCTGGAGCACCCAGCTTGATGGTGAAGACAAGGATGACAACCCAGTGAAACAGGGACTATGACTAGGAAGGGACTGACCTTGTCTGCGTCCCTCTGGCTTGGATAACTCTCCTGATGACCAGGTCCCCCTCCCCTCCCCTCCACCTGGAGCTCAGGGCATCAGCCCCAATAGGAATCAGGGTCCCTGAGGGTGTGCTCGGACCTCAGTCCTGCAGTCACTGGGGTGGGGGGGGGGGCGGGTGGCAGCCACCCAAGGAGTAGGGTGAAACAGTCTGTCCCCAGGAGCAAGGGGCAGGCACAGAGCCACCCCACTGCCCCCACCTGGGTTCTCCAACAAGGGGCTCTAATCTACCTAAGTGGTGTGGGCTGGAAGTCAATTTGTTTTACAGGAGCCCAGAGGGCTGGATGCCCTGTTCCATCCATCAAAATAATAACTAAGCAATTAGCAAATAATAGAATGGAATTGATTTTGTAAAGGACAGGCAGTTACGTGGCCCATGGGCTGGGACAATGAGATTCAAAGGCTGGATGGGGTGCAAGGACTTGAAAGGACTGAAATCCTAGGAATCTGGGAGGGGTAGGGGAGGAGGTCTCAAAGGAAAAGGCAGGGACCTCTGACCACTCTGGCAGCCTCCTGTTCAGACCTCTCCAGCCAGGAAGTGCTCAGGCTGGCCGGAGATGCTGTCAACGTGGGTCTTGCAAGAGGGGCTGGGCTTCCCTGTGAGACAGGGATGGCTGGGGTTGTGCCAACTCTAAGCCCTGCAGATGCACCCAGGGTCTGCCTCGTGGCTCTCTCCTGGGCAGTGACACCCTTATATTCTCAGTGCTCGTCTCCAAACCCAGCTCAAAGCAGGGACTCATCAAATATTTTGCAAGCTGAACAAATAAATGACTAGTAGACACTGGCTTGGAAACCAGAGGGAGGTTTGGTGAAGAGGCTCATCACACAGACCTTGGAGCCAGACGGCCTGGACTCTGTCACAATCACATTCTTTGGAATGCGATTGAATCCCGCGGTGCCCGCTTCCACATCTGTGAAGAGGGGTGAGGGTGGGGGGTTAAGTGAGTTTAGCGCAAGCAGCGCCAGACACAAGACAAGCATTAGCTGTGATGATCCCCACGCCCACAGAACCCTGGGCCACGGCACGTGTGCAGCCACATCCCCCACCTGCTGCCTAGTGCCGTGCGTCCGCGCCCTCCCCGTGCGTGCTCACGACAGCCCTCAGTCCCGCCTTCCCCACCTTGTGCTTCCCCTCACTCCTCCTTTCTGTCCTGCAGCCCGCAGGCTTCCTCCTGCCCTCCGTGGCCCCGTGAGTCAGCCCGTGGAGAAGGGTGGCCATCTCCTTCACCGCGGTCCATGGGCCAGTAGCACTGTCACCACCTGGAGCAGGTGAGAAATGCAGACACTGGCCCCCAGAATGCCGGGTCAGAGCACACTTCATCACAACCCCACAGGAAGCCCTTGAGCATGTCTCAGCCCTGGCTGCATGCTGGAATCGCTGGGGGTGGTTTGGCATTCAGTCATATTGCAAAGCTCCCGGGGTCAAGAATCCCTAGTTAGACAAATGCCCTCCCTTCCAAAGAGGCCAATCAGGGTCATATTAGCCAGGGGCAGAGCAGGCAAAGCAGGTAGAGCAGGCAGGCTCCCGTCCTGCTGGGATGACTGAGCAGTGTGAGCACAGCCACTGCCCCGGGCCCCATGGAAATGATGATGGATGACATAAGGCCCTGACTCTAAAGTGCTCCTGGTCTGGAGAGGGAGACTCTCAAATAAAGACCCCACTACTAGGCAGAAGGGGAAGGGCTGGGATCTGGGGACGAACTAAGGGAACACACAGGGATAAACGTCCTGACCAGGATGCCTGGAAGGGAGGTATGGAGTAGGATGCTTTTGAGCCTCCTTTTGAGGAGCTAGGGATTTGGCAAATGAAGAAGGGAAGAATATTCCAGAAAGAGGGAGCTGCTTTGCAAAGGCATGCATTCACAATTGGGCTCCTTGATGAGTGTGGGGACTGGTGATATCAGATGCCTAGAATTTGGGGAGCACACAAATTTGGGTGAGAGATGAGGACGGAGATGCGGTCAGATGAATCAGCCTAGATGCCAAGGAGGGGAGTCTGGACTTTATCCCGAGGGCAACACACACACTGGTAAAAAGGAGGAAAGATCATTGGCAGCAGAGAAGAGAGAGGACAAGCTGAAGAAAGTAGGGGACACCTGAGACATGAGGAGGATGCGACCTAGAACGGTGGCAGAGGGATGGAGAGGAGCCAGGAGAGGCCATATCTCAGAGGAGAAACAAGTGAGGACACGGGATGCAGCCATGCTCCAGGATCCAGAGCAAGGGCCTGGGTTTGCACACCAGGACCTACCCTCTCCTGTGCCTTAGATTCCTTATCCATAAAGTGTTATTAGCAGCAGCACCTCCACATGAAGTTATGTTGTGAGGATTACACTCATGAAGACATGGGCATTTAGAATGCTGTTTGGTAGAGTGTAAGTGCCTCGTGCTGCTGGCTTATAGCAGAAATGACCAGCTGAACTCTGGACACCCACACTCCCCTTTCTCTGAGTAAACCATTGCCAGGAAGCATCTCAATATTTGGGGACTACATTTCCAGTCACCCTGGCCTGGGGAGGGGACCATATCACTGAATTCTGGTGGAAGAATGTAGGTGGGTGTGATAGACACCACCGTCCAACCTGGTCCAAAAAGCCTCCTTTTGGACCAAAACAAAAAAAAAACCCACAGTCTCTCTTCCTCCTTCTTCCAGTGAAAATCAAAGTCACCAATTTGATCATTCTTATCATGTGGGAGGTCCACTGATAGAAGAGCAGAACTTCATGCCCTCCATAATGTCAGCTCAGATTTGTTTGCTGTCACTTATCAGGCATCATGGAAGAATCAGCTGTTCTGCAGAAGTTAATAACCCAAAGGAAGGAACACATGTCCAAAGAACTAGATTGGAGGCCCATCTTGGATTTCAGTTGCATGATCTTGAGCAAGCCACTCGACCCTTCTGAGGATAAACTGTTACAGGGTTTTCAAGAAAATTGGATCAAAGGCTATCTATAAAAGCTCCTTGTAAATGTATATAAGGATGATTGATTTTCCTTTAAGATACAAAAAATTTCTTTAAAATGTAATCATGGGGCCTCCCCTGGTGGCGCAGGGGTTGAGCGCTGGGCTGCGAGGCTGCCCGCAGCCTCTGCAGTGCCGGTTCGTTCCCCAGCCGCCTGCGAGGGTCCCACAAAAAAAAATAAAATAAAATAAAATAAAATGTAATCATGAATTTAGAAAACCTAAATAAGGGACCAGGAAAAAGACTAATTAATACAAAGTAAAAATCAAAATCAACAAGCAACTATAAACCAGAGACGCACTACGGCGGGGGGAGGGAAGGGGAGAGGAAGGACTAGGGCAAAATTAGGGGGTGGGGGGGTGCAATTGTGTGGGGAATATAACCAAATGAAAATGCATACATTGTGCAAAAATGAAAAATGATGTAAGAATTATATAAAATAAAATATTAATTAAAAAAGAAAAAAATGTAATCATTCAATGTGCCTCATTTAAACAATGGATCTAAGTGACAATTTAAAATTTGTATGGCCCAGAACTGTGATCTTGACATTCATTATCGCCCTACATATGATTGGATGATTCCCTCTGGGCTTACAGAGATTTGAGACTACACACCCCTTTACTGAATAGCCCCGTAATGCTGTATATGGTCTCTGATGCATCTCTGAATGGCTGTTGCTCATGTTAACACTACAGTGACAGACAAAAACCATATATATTTACATACAGATATATATGTATACACACACACATACGTGTATATGCATACTCAGATATTCCATACATATTTTTTATCTTTGGACAGACCAGCATTAGGCCCTAGTTGAGAAGATCCAGCTCCAGGACTTTTCCAGGGTCACCTGGAGGGTCCTTGTCCTACTTGGTTACCAACACACTTATACTCCTTCAAAATTCAACTCAAAGGGACCCCTGAGCCCAGCCACACCCATGTCCCACAAGGTGGGACTCCTCCTTTATTAGACCCCTAAGTACCTCACAGTCTACCTGTTTTTTGCTAGTTTGGCTACTAAGTTTAAACATTTTGCAGATAGGAGCAAGGTCATTTGCATCTCCCATCTGACCTAGCACAGTGCTTGGCACCCAGCGGACACTCAGGAAATTTTGCTAAATGAATGACTCAGAAAGTCAGCAATTTTGGAAAGTGATGGGGATTATATCACCTCCCACTGAAAAATTCATTTCTCTTCTATTTTGAGTCATACTTGGAGCCTGAACTATTCCCTTCATTTCAATTACATTAGCTAATTAGTTCAATACTTAAGCTTTTTCTTGGACATTTTCCACCAAAGATATAGTTGGTTTCCATAAATAATGTAAGAGCACACTGAGTATCCCATTTAGAAGCCAGTAAGAGCCTCCTCATACTTCTGAACAGGCTAGAACTGCTAAGAAAGAGAAGACATGGTCCCGAGGGGTGTCCTAACACAACAGGTGCTGACCAGGAAGGACTCCTGTGTCTGGTTGCAGCTCCCAAGATGGCTGCTCCCTCATCTCCCGCCCCACACGCTTTTCTGCAGTGTGACCTTGATATGCCTCCCATCAAGAGGGGCGCCCAGCCCCCCTGGACTCTGGGTACATTTGCAATTTCCTTGACTAGTAGTCAGGCTTGCAATGCTGCCATGGCAACTGAAACTCCACCCAGCTCTGCGGGATCATGATATCTCCAGGGTCATCTGTCCCTGGTTCACCCAGAAACACACAAATGCTCTTTATCGCTTCAAATTCAAGAACACATAGAAGCTGCCTCTCACAGGCTTCTGTTGTCTGATTCCTTTGGAGTCTGTGGTGTTACTTCCAATGATATGTTCCAGGCCCTTTTCTAATCTACACACACATTCAAAAGAACATTCTCTCTTCTAAGATATTTAGATGATCAATAAGCACATGAAAAGATGCTCAACATCACCAATCACTAGGAAATGGGAATCAGCACTACAGTGAGATACCACCTCTCCCCTATTGAGATGGCTACTATCAAAACAAACAAACCAAGTAGAAAACAGCAAGTGTCGACAGGGATACAGAGTAATTGCAGCCCTTGTGCACAGTTGCTGGGGATGTAAAATGGTGCAGCTGCTGTGGAAAACAGTATGGCAGTGCCTCAAAAAGTTAAAAATAGAATCACCACATGATCCAGCAATTCCACTTCTGGACACGTAACTGATATAATAGAAAGCAGGGTCTCAAAGAGATATGCCTACACCTGTGTTCATAGCAAAAACATGGAACAAACCCAGGTATCCATCCACAGATCAACGGCCAGAAAGTATGTAGTAGATATACTGGTGGAATATTATTCAGCCTTACAAAGGAAGGACATGCTGGCACAGGCTGCCACCTACATGAATTATGCTAGGAGAAACAGTCCACTCACCAAAAAGACCGGTATTATATGATTCCACTTACATGAACTATTTAGCCAAAGTCATAGAGACAGAACAGTCATTGCCAGGGCTGGGTGGAGGGAAAAATGGACACTCCTATTTAATGAAAACAAGAGTTTTAAGTTTTACAAGATGAAAGAGTCCTGATGGGCCTCCCTGGTGGTGCAGGGGTTAAAGACAGTGCTATCAAGCTATTGTCAGGCACTGCAGCATGCCTTCCATCCCTGGCTGGCCAGGGAGGGAGCTGCTGCACATGGTGCAGCAGTCTTCTCCTGCCTCGCCCACTGCTCCCCTCAGCAGTGTATTTCAGTCAATCTGCCTGTTCTGTTCCCCGCTCTTCTCTGGTGAATCCTCTCACTGCCACACCTCTGGCCTACACCCCAGTTCTTGTATGCATAAATAAATAAATCTTATAAAAAAAAAAAAGAAAATAGCCCTGAGGATGGATGGTGGTGATGGCTGCATAGCATCTAATCCACTGAAATATACACCAAAAATGGGTAAGATAGTAAATTTTATGTTATGGGCATTTTATCACAATAAAAAAAAAAAATTGGAGGGCCTCCCTGGTGGCGCAAGGGGTCAAGCACCGTACTATGAAACAATCCACAGCCTCTGCAATATGAGTTCGATCCCCGACCGACCAGGGAGCAACCCACATGGTGCAGCAGACCTCTCCTGTCTCGCCTGCTGCTCCCCTCAGCAGTGTGTTTCAGTCAGTCTGCCTGTTCTGCTCCCTGCTCTGTCTCTGGTGAATCCTCTCACCCCCTGCATCTCTGGCCTGTACCCCAGCTCTTGTATGTATAAATAAATAAATCTTTAAAAATAAATTGGATAAGATAAAGAGACATTCCTACCAAGGCATTTGGAGCTACAATTTCCACTGTTCAACTTCATTATCACGGTGCTTCAGTCCTTATCTAACCCTCTACGCAAGTTTGTCCATGGCCTGAAAGACTTCTCTTTGTCTTTTGGTTTGCTTGTTTTTTGAACGATTTCCAAATATTATTTATTGTATCCATTAGGATTAAGCATAGCTGATATTAAATTGGTTGGTCTGCTATTCCAAGCCCCCTGTGCCCTTAATCCCCCCAACTGTTGCTCTGATGTTATGGTCAGAACTTGTACTGACTGGTCAGTGTCCATGCCATTCTGGTTGTTCAATCTTTTAATATTACCCCAAGAATTAGATTTAGCTGCATATAACAGAAAAGGTCATATGATAGACAAGATAGAAACAAGATAGTAGCTTATTTCTCCCACTAAAGAGATAAAACTAAAGAGAGAGGCAATCCAGGGCTCTCCTTGGTGGCGCAAGGGGATAAGACACAACCTATGAATCTGTGCACAGCCACTGCAGCATGAGTCCAATTCCCCGGCTGGCCAGGGAGGCGACCCACATGGTACAGCAGACCTCTCCTAGCTCGCCCGCTGCTCCCCTCAGCAATGTATTTCAGTCAGTCTGCCTGTTCTGCTCTCCACTCTGTCTCTGGTAAGAGGTCACCCCCTGCATCTCTGGCCTGTACCCCAGTTTTTGTATGCATAAATAAATAAATCTTTTTAAAAAAGAGAGAGAGAGATAGGCAATCCAGGGACATTATAGTTGTTTCACAGTGTCACCAGAAACTCAGACACCTGTCATGTTCCATCATCTTCCATGCACATTTTCTGTCTGCAAGGTGTACTCACACTCCAAGGTGGATATTGGAGCTCCAACTATCACATCAGCAATCCAGATCAGCATCAGAAAGAAATGGGGACAAAGGGACCCTCTTCCTAGTTGAGTCAGATCTTTCTAAGCAGACTTTCCAGAAGTCCCACACAACACTTAGGCTTTCACTCATAAGTATGAGAACTTAGTCACATACCAGATCTGGCAACATGAAAGGCAGGAGAATATAGTTTTGGTTTTTCATTAAGGAAAAAGGGGAGAATGAATATTGACGTGCATGTAGCCCCTCTGATTCTCTTATCCTTCAAGGTTTAGACAATATTTCCTTGTGACACCAACCCCTAGGATATCTTACATTACCCATTATCTAAATCATGCGGTGTACATTCACTGTTAAACACTCAGGGTTTTATATAATAACAATAATAATAATTATTATTTTTAGCAACAGTAGTTACCATTCACTACAGTCCTACAACATGACAGACACTAAGTAATTTACCTGCCTTACCATATTTAATCTGCACAAAATCCCCATGAAGCAAATATTACTATTATTACCCTCAATTTGCAGGTAAGGAAACTGAGGCCCAAATGGAGGTAAAGCACTGGACTAAGGCCACAAAACCATTAAGAGGCAGTCTTGGGATCTGATTCATGAGCTTGCTAAGAAACCATGTCACCTTAAGCACCCAGCACAGGGGCCAAGAGAAGACATTAAAACCAAACTAATAAACCTTGTCAGTTGACCAACTGATTAACTTGGCATTGAGATAGAAAACAAGAACTAGACAAAGAACTTCATGGAGTGACCTGGGCCTGTTCCAGATACAGGAAAACACAAATCCAAGACATAGGCAGAAGTTGAGCAGTGCGCTTTCAAAAGTTGGGAGATTTGCAGAGGCTGAAATGCAGTAAGGCTCAAGTCCAAGGCTTTCCTCTGCCCTGACTGCAGGGTCTTCTGCCAACAATCCACAAGGATAATTTACGTGCCAGGAATGACCCTTGGTGCCTTCTTTAGCAAGCAAGAAGAATTTCCATTTGGTGCCCTGCCTACTGCTTTCTGGATGCCTAATTATTTAGTGATACTTACCGAACAATGAAAACATCCATGAAACATCATCTGCAGCTTAAACATACCAGGCAAATCAATGAGATTTTGTTGTCAGTGGCCAGTAAATTGTTACTAACACAACACAAGTTCAACAGAAATGATTCCTGCAGGTTACAGGTGCCTGCAGTTGTTTGCTGCTTTTGTTCAGGATAGTCCTATCAATTCTAGTAGCCACCAAGGACACTGCTTTCCCAGATGCAGAGACTCCTGGAAGGGCAAGCTTGTATCTCTCCTCTAAAAAAAGCATTTTATTATGAAAAATTTCAAATATATACCAAGGGATTCATTTGCACCATGGCAGTTGACACTCACTTTGAAGGTCAAAAATGGTCAAATGTCAGCAATTTCATTGCTTAAATGACTAGCATAGTATAATGACCCCTCTCATCCCTATCTTGGCCCCGTTACACCTTTCACCCCTCAAAGCCAAGCTCCTCTCTTCTAAATTTGTGCACCCTCCTCTCCACCATGGTTTATTTTAAAGCATACTCCAGCATCTTATCGAAACCAGAAATATTTCAGTATTTTGTTCCTCAACAATTAAGAATCTTTTTAAGAATAGTCCCAGGGCCTCCCTGGTGGCACAAGGGATTGAGTCTGAGCACAAGGAAGTTATCCACAGCCACTGCAGCAGAAATTCCATCCCCCGCCAGGGAGGTGCCCCACATGGCACAGCAGACCTCTGTCTTGCCTGCTGCTCCTCTCAGAAGTGTAGTTCAGTAGATCCGCCTGTTCTGCTCTCCACTCAGTCTCTGGTGAATCCTCTTACTCCCCCCTCCCCAGCCCCCACACTTCTTTCCTATACCCCAGCTCTTGTATGCATAAATAAATAAAATAAATCTAAAAAAAAAAAGAATAGTCCCAAATCATTTTAACATTCTTCAAAAATTAAAAACTATTCATTATACATATCAGTAAACATCCAGTCAGTTTTCAAAGTACCCCAACTATCTCATAAATGTCTTAGTTTTTGTTGTCATGCTTGTTTTTTGTTTACTAGTAAGAAAGAGGATCCAAATTATAATAGATTATAATTGGTTAATATTTCTCTAACTTGGCCTCCCTGGTGGTGCAAGGGGTTGCGCATCGCACTATGAAGCTATCCGCAGCCTCTGCAGCGCGAGTTCAATCCCCGGCCAGGGAGAAACCCACAAGGCACAGCAGACCTCTCCTGACTCGCCCGCTGCTCCCCGCAGCAGTGTACTTCGGTCTATCTGTCTGTTCTATTCCCCACTCTGTCTCCGGTGAATCCTTTCACCCGCCCCCCCCCACATCTCTGGCCTATACCCCAGTTCTTGTATGCATAAATAAATAAATCTTTAAAATAAATTATTTCTCTAACTCTCTAAGCTCCCCTTCTGTTTCTCTTCCTTCTTATTCCTTTTCACGTAATCTTTATGGATAAAACCTGTAGCATTTTTCCTACAGACAACATCTGGCCACCTCCCTGTGACAGGACTTCCTCTAGAGGCTTGATGAGATTCAGGTTTGATATGGGGCAGGTATACTTGGCACTGGGTGTTTCGGTCTCCCATCAGAAGAAACATGTCACTGAACTGTCAGTCACCTCATGATGTTAGCTGGCACCAACGATCACTGCCTGGATTCACTGTTTTCTAAGTAGCTGAAAACTGGCCTTGACCTTGATGACAGGCAAGTGTCACATCCAATGAAAGGACACCCCTTCTTCCCCCTCCCCCCCCCACCACCTCTGGTTGTATGGTCTGAGAGAGAGCAGAGGGGCTGGATGCTACACTTCCTGCCCACCTCTCCCCCTCCACCCCCATATCCCTGTGGGAAGGCTGGGGAATTAGAAAGAGCCTGGCTCTGTGGATGCCAGCCTCCAGGTTGCTAGGATACATGGCTCCCAATGCCTGCTCAGAGCCACATCCTCCTGGAGGGGCTCACAGCCCCTGGATGGGCTGTCGGTAAGTGGGGGAAGCAGGGGGGAAGGGGCATCCAATAGGCAGGCCTGCCAAGAAGGGGGAGATCCAGACTCCTCCTGGATCTTCATGGAACTGAAGAAACAAGCCCCCAGAAGCAGCTCCACTCAGAGATTAATTCTATCCACGTGGTGAAGGCCACTTTGAATTTGAAGATCCCAGTCCTATCTTCCCCGAAGCTTGCATTTTGTCTGCAACACACCCTTCCACATCTAGTTCACAAGATACACACTGATGAATGTGTGACTGAACAAATGAATGGATGCCCGTCCTCTCTCCAGCCCTCTTGGCCTGGCACTTCTGGCCACCATAAAGCTCAGCAAGGCCCACATCCACGTCCTCAGAGCAGCCTTCAGGCTCCCAGGCAGACTCAGACACTGCCTCCCTGCACTCGAGCTCAGAGCATTGGAGTTAACTGTTAAAGTGCCAGTTTCCCCACTGGACATCATTCTCTGTAGGCCAGCAGTTTAGGCACAGCAGTTTGGGTGGGTTGAGTTTGGATGCAGGGGTGAAAGTGAGCTGCTTGCCTGTCTCTGGACACGGCGCTCACCATCACCAGACAACTCACCTGGGCCGCTTCAAAGGGCCTCTTTATGAAGATCTGTAATCTACCCACTGGAAACTTCTCCCTAGGATCCCTGGTGAGCCTGCCAGTGCCACGATGAGCCAGCTGGCCACCGCTTTCACAAGACCAGCCTTCAGAGTGCAGTCTCTCCATTCCCTCTGCCGCACCCACCAAAGGGCCATGGGGAATGTGTCCGACATTCATGTCTTAATTTGCCCGGCTTGGCTCCATGAACGTGTCCCCAAGGTTAGAGGTGTTGTCCTTTTAAGCTCCTGCATGCTTTCCCTGGCCAGCACCCACAAGAACCCCAAAATGTTGGGTATAGTTCAGCAAACCAGAGAGTTTAAGGGGCCCACAATTGGACCCCATAAGTACCTGGGTGTGAGCAGACCCATTCGCACCATTTCCTGTTGCCAGCCAGGGGACCCCAAGGCCTAGAGGAGAGTCAGGGACTTCTCAGGATCAGAGAGTCGTGCAGAATTCAAGCCACAGTAGACCTGACAAAAGCAGCTCACTGCGATTATGCGCCACCATCGCCGGGCTGTGGCAGAAGAGCTGAAATCCTTCTGAAAATCTCAGCTCTGAGACAGCTTCCCCCCTCACCACCAGGCTGAGGGATGAGAGTCTGGCTCTGAGGAACCATCCAGGGAGGGCTCCAGCCAAAGACTGCACGCCAGGCGGGGGCATAAACCAGGCACAAGCGTGAGGGTTGGTTAACCCGCACTCCCCCGCACTCCATGCCTCGGGAGGGAGCCAGCCTGCCTGGATCTCTGACCTTGGGCAATCAGCTTACCTCGCCAGGCTCAATGTCAGTGGGGAGTTAATGTCTGCACTATGAATAAAATAATGTATAAGACTTAGCACGCTGTCTGCCCTTTAGGAAACACTCAGGCGCCAGAACCTTTATAAGCATGCCTTGTCCTGCCAGGCTCTGTGGACTAAGAGGAGAGTGAGACCCAAGATCCCATCCTCCCCTCCCCGGGGGCCTGGGGGCAGCAGGGAGGGCACTCCAGTATCGGCTTGTGAGGGTGGAGGAACTGGCTCAGAATCAGGGGGAGGGGGATCTGTCACAAGGGGCTGCCCGGGGCCCTCTCCGCCGCACGTGAGGAAGCTGAAGCACAGGGACAGCAGCCTCACCCCACAGAGCCTGGCCCTCTGGCTCCACCTAGCCCAGCGCTCTGCCCCACATGGGCTTTCTCTGCAAATCTGGCGCCAGAGCTGAGGGAGCCCCGGCCAGAGCCGAGAGGCCCCTCGCAGGGCGGGGCTGCGGGAGCGGCCGGCTGTGCTCCCGACCAATGGGCGCCCGCGGGGATGATGTCATGTTCCGCCCCAGCATCCCTGGCTGCCCTTCCTGCCACTCTCGAGCGCTCTGGGGGCTGAGGCAAAGGCTCGGGACCACCCAGACGCCACGGGAGATTTTTCCGCAGAAGGGAGGGCCGCAGAGGAGGGGCAGAGAGCTGAGCCCCCAGCCCTGGGCCCTCCCCGCACAGACGCGGACCCTGGCAGCTGCCCGCCACCGCCTCCTGGGCTCAAAGTCCCGGGGGACCCGGGCGCGGGTTCTAAACACTCCCACCCCATCGCCTCCTGGGGCCACGCCAGCGTCTTCGCGTCTGCGAGCCGGCAAGCCCCGGGGGAGCTCGAGGGGGGAACAGGCCCCACGCCGTGGCTCTGGGAGACACCAGTGCCCAGACGCAAGCGCCGGGGCCTAAGTTGGGCAGAAATAAGCATGAGGCTCGGGTCCCTGCACCCCGCCAGTGTGCGATGATCTGCAGGTCTGGGTCCAAAACGTGCCACCTGCAGCCTGGAGCTGCCGGGGACGCGGTTCTGCCTTGGGAATCCCCTGTGGTTGTTGAAGAGCGTCCCTGAGGCAGAGGGAAGGGGTTCTGGGGATGGGGGCCAAGCAGTTTTCACTTCAAAAGGTGGGTGGGAAATCAGGAGCAGGAGTACCTATGGGGCGGCCACGCAGGGCCCCCAGCCGACCCTCTGCAGGTGATTTCAGAACTAGTGGCCCGCACACGAGGTCCCAGACCTCCCCCACCCCTATGAGGCCATCCTCTTTACCTCCACCTGCCGGGAGAGGAAGCAGGCCGGAGAGGTGAAGTGGCAGAGAGCCAGAACCTGACTCAGGGGTGCCTCCTGACGCCAAGCTCCGTAACTCACACCTGAGAGTGACCCAGACAGGCCTTGGCCACTTACGCCTGCAGTCGTGGGCAGGGTCTCCCAGCCTCCCTGGACCTCCCTGGAGTTCCTGGGGATCACAGATCACACCCACAAAGCAAGGACAGGAGGCTCCTGGCATAGGGGACTCACCCACCCTCTGTCCCTTTTCAGATCTAAATCTCCTGGGAGTGACACACCAAAACTGGAGGCTGGGGACCAGGGCAGGATCTCAGCATGCCCCTAGACTCCCCATCGCCCGCCCCACCCCACCCCATGGAAGGTCTTGCCTGAGTCGATAATTGTCCGGGCAGTGCCAGAGCCGGGCTGGCTCTCTCAACCCCAGTCAGGCTCTTTCCATGCCCCCTGGTCACTGTATCCCTGGTGTGGAGTAGCTGACCAGGGGTTCCTTGACAAAGAGTCAGGGAAAGGCTCCTCCAGCCTTTCCTGCCTTCAGGAGAAGGTGACCCCTTCTCTGGAGGTGGACAGAGTGGAGAGAGGAAGGAGAGACCCCCTATTTCTTGTCTGTGGGGAGGTTGCCTCTCCCAAGTTTTTGTGAGCAAGAGTAGGGGTTGCTGGGGAGAAACCAGGTACAAAGAGCAGAAGAGAAAGATTAATGTCTGCAGATACAGACTCGGGGGAGGGGAGAGTGCTGGGAAGTCTCATTGCAGAGGGCAAGAGTGGGTACGCAGAGGCCACTCACTAGGGCCACCCAATTAATCAGTTGGCAGCAAACACTGCCTCTACCCCCTTCCCCCACCTGCTGACCTACTTCCTGTTCTTCAAGACCCATGATAAGTCTGGTTCTGCAATGCTTTGCCTGACTGTCCCCCTCCCTGCTCCACTCCAGACTAAATGAATCACTGACTTCTCTTGATCCTCATAACAATCTTTCAGTGCCCGTCTTAAAGCCCCAAGGCTGTGAGGTGATGTGAACACACCCAAGGCAGGAGGGCTGCGCTCTGGGAGACCAGCCTGGGCAGCAGGGGATACTATCTGAGACCCCCCACCTCACCTGTGTGGCCTACAGTAAATCAGTTCATTTCTTGAGCCTCCATAATGCCTCCCTCCCAGAGTGGCCAGAAGAAAGAGTAGAAAGAGGCCTGACGGGGCAGCTCTGTTCTTTCCTGACCCTGACGGCAGCAAACCCAGACTCCTTGCTTTTCTTAGCTTGATGTGGATTTTCCAGGCCTGAGGGCCCTCTCCTCACTGTCCTCCTGCTGGGTTCCCCACAGACCTGGTGCCAGCTCCGCGGGTACTTGTCCTCACGAACATAGCCTGACTAATGAGAATCATGTATGCCTTCTTCTCCCTGCAGACAGCCATGGTGCCCCTGGCCTCCCCGTGCTGCCTCCTCCCTGCTCCCTCCCTGCCCCTTCTTTTCCCAAGCACAAGCTTCTACAGAAATGCCAGGCCAGCAGGGGCTCCCGGGAGGTGTCTCCAGGACCAAGAGGCAGTGGGAGGCCTGGGAGGGTGGTCTCAGGCCCTGCCTGCCTTCTGTGCTCTCTGCCCTGTTCTCCCAGAGGACCGCAGGCACTGGGCGCTTGGCCAGGGCTGCCAGTTGGTATCGTGACTTGGAGAGGAGGGTCTCAGGCTGGCCCAGAGGATCATCTCTCTGGGTTCCTATTTCTCCTACTGCTGAGGCAGCCCTGTGTCCAGTCTCCCCTCTCCTCACTTTGTATGGGGATCCCTCAAATCCTGAGGCTGTGAAATCCTGACTACAAAATTCAGGAGCGTGTACAGTGGTGCTCAGAGCTGAAGAACACAAAGCCTGGAACCCAACAATCCAGATTCAAAGGCTGCCTCTGTCACCTTCCAGTGGTGAGAACTTGGGCAAGCCCTGTGCCTCCTCTGTCATGGAGACGACAGCAGTACCCACCTCGAAGTGTCATTGTGAGGAACACACAATTGCTTATTAGCTTGGTTGAATTCCTGTGAAGAGCTTAGGTCAGGCCCTGACATCTGGTGTTGCAATGTCGCTTTACCAGAGGATGCTCAGCCTGCAGGGAAACTGGAAGGGGAGTTGATGGTTTTGGCTTCAGAAATGCTCAGGAGTCACAGCCTGCAGTCCGGCTCCTTGCTCCCTCGCTGTCTGACGTCCGGTGAGGCACTACTACACTCGGCTTGTAAGTGGGGATGAAAATGACCACTATCTTGTAAGTTGTTGGGAGGGTTCAAGGAGGTGAAGTCTGGAAGTGCATAGCCCAGAGCAGGCTCAGATGGGGGCTCATTAGGGGTTCCTTAGATAACAGAAGGAGGGTAGGAATCCCCTGCCTTTCCCATTCAAGTCAGAATTTGACCCAGGCCTGCCTGATTCCAGAATGGGTCCTGACTCCAGACCCCTGGACAGTTTCTAGGGTAGAAGCACCCCCCGGGCCTTAGTGAGGATATCTGGGACCTACCCCACCTGCTCAGGTTACAGAAGAAATCAAGACCCAAGTGAGTGCTAGAAACCCTGGTTGGTCCCCAAAAATATGTGTGAGAAGGTGTGGCTGGGGCTGTGCAGAATTGTGCCCTCCGCTCACAGAGCACACCCCTGAGCCTGGCTCCCTCTGTCAACCCGGGGCCCATCCCTCATCCTCACTGGAGGACGATGGAGCAGGTGCGTCATCACCATCACCCCTATGCTACCGGTGAGGGAACTGAAGGCAAGAAAGGTGAGGTCTCAATACAGTGTGGCACCTGGGGTAGAGCCAGAAGAGAAAAGGATTCACTGGACAAGCTGGAGCGATGTGAGCAAAGTCCAGAGTTGAGTCAATAGTAATGCCCCATGGGATTTTCTGGCTGTGACGAACACCTGGGCTCATAGAAGATGTCAGCAGCAGGGGATGCTGGGCCAAGAATAGGTAGGAAAGCTCTTTGAATGCTTCTGTAAATCTCAAATTCCCTCAAAATAAAAAGTCTGAACATAAGAAAGTGTCTATTCCTCATGCTAAAAGCCATATCGAGGGAACAGTTTCTAACTTTTCTATAGTCTTTCCAACACTATTCGTAAAGTAGATGGTTATTTTCTTTTCCTTTTCCTTTTTGTAGTGCCTTTCAAACACAGCCATAAAAGCCAACTGATGTTTTCAATATTCTGACTGCAAATCTCTGCCCAAGTCCAAGAGTTCATTAGATATACTTTTTATTTCCCAAGTTACTACAGACAGTTTCACCAAATGATTCACCTCTGCATAATGCATGGTGCCGTTTTTCAAGTTCTAATAGCAATCTCCTTGTCATTGTTGCAGTCTCCCCTAATGGTGTTTTCATTCCTACTGCCCAGTCCTCAAAACCAGTGCTACAGTGCTACATATTTCACATTTTGTTATGGGATAACACCACTTCTGGGTTTATATTCCGACTGGTTATTACAACATAACAAAAAATCCTAGATCTCAGTGGCGGTAACAATCATTTGTTATTTCCTACATGTCATTGTGTCTGGTGGGGGCTCCCTGAATTGACTTATTCTGCCGGTCCCGGCTGGGCTACCTTGTAGTGTTGACTGAGGATTAGCTGACTTAGGGCCGTCTCAGTTGGCGATGACTCTGCTCCATGTATCAATCATCCTGCTCCTGGGATCAGTGCACTAAGTCTGGGTAAGTCTATTACAAAGACTGGGAGTGGCACAGAAAGCAAACTTAACCTTGCAAACCTTTTTCAAGTATCCGCTTGAGCCATGTCTGCTACTATCCTCCTGGCCAAAACACACAACCGAGCCAGAGTGAAGCGATAGGGATGTACCTCCCTCCAGCCCCAAAGAGAGGACACTGCAGGATCATAGACATTGGTAGGGAGGAACAGTTGGGTCCATTAATGCATCCCGCCTCTGTGGTCAAAGGCAAACACTCCAGTTCTCCACACCTGCTTTCACCTCTTCCTGGAACATCATCTTTCATATGAGATTTTAGGATCAGATCAGAAAAGGGAAGTCCTTAGGATCACAACCACTAAGAAATGGCAGAGCCCCAATTTAAATGTAGGGCTGTCGGGCCTCCCCGGTGGCGCAGCGGTTGAGCGCTGGGTTGTGAGGCTGCCCGCGGCCTCTGCGGCGCCGGTTCGATCCCCGGCTGCTCCCCGGCCACCGGGGGAGGATCCCACATGGTGCGCAGACCTCTCCTGCCGCCCGCTGCTCCCCTCAGCAGTGTACTTCGGCCCTTCTGCCTGCTCTGCTCCCCGCTCTGGCTCTGGTGAATTCTCTCACCCTCCCGCGCTTCTGACTGTACCCAGTGCATGTATAAACAAAACAAACAAATATAATAAATAAATAAAAACATGCCTCTATTAAAAAAAAAATAATAAAATAAATAAATAAATGTAGGGCTGTCTGGGCACATGTTTGGTGCCTGTTAAATGCACTTGCAATTAAAAGCAAATCATTCTGTGATGTATCCATAGGGTTCTTGAATTGTAGAATCTATTTCTAGCTAACAAGTAATAAGTAGGGGGGAAAAAAAGCAAAATTTAATGGGAGGAAACTGGATAATGCACAGAGTGAAGAAACAGGGCAATTCAGAGAACTATCAGAAGCAGTCTTCGTGGGGTACACCACGGTGCAGATGACTCAAATCTCTTGTCACTCGGCCTCAGAGTTAGGCAGCCAGCCTGAGTGTTGTGCCTGTTCCTTGGGTGGGGCACAGCGATGACAGGCCCCCCAGGGCCTGTAGGAGTCTGGACAGTGCGGCTCCTTAACAGAAATGCTGATTGCAAGTATTCCAGAAAAAGAGAGAAATCCCTGGGGGGCATGAACTAGGGACCCAATCTGTCTGGGTTTGCAATCCTGGCTTTACCACTTCCAAGTTGTCCTTAACTGGTACAGGCAGGGTACTTAACCTTTCTTGCCTAGTTTCCACAGTGTTATTGTGCAAGAATGTGCCGGCTTCGCTGGATTTGGGGCAGTGTAAATGAACAGGGGTAACAGGTGTTGGCTAGTGCTAGCGCTGTGTCCGGAGGAGAGAGAGGGAAGGAGAGCAAGAGGGACGGGGAGAGACAGGGCGGGAGGGCAGGCGAAAGGGCGGGAGGGCGGCAGTGGGGAGGAACAAGAGCTCAGGATAAATCCATGCCAGCTAGTGGCAACCTCGGAAGGGGAAAGCACCGAGGGCTGAGGCAGCAGAAAAGCTGGTAGTCAGGTCCCCCCTGACCTGGGATTACTCAGGAGCTGTGTTTCTGGATGGAGGAGCTCTGAGAGCGCAGAGATGCAGGTGCTGCTGAGCCATCCTCAGGGAGGGTCCCTTGGAGAATGGGGCAGGCCCATAGTGCATGGGCCTCCTGAGCTGGTACCAGCTGAGAAGGTGACCAGGCTAATTGCCCGAGTCCTGCACTTGACCTTGATGCCTCCTCTTCACGCCATCACAAGTGGCTCAAGCCTCAGTTTCATCCTCTTCCGCCAGTGCAGCTCCCCAGCTGTCTCTCAGAGCTTCACCCCACAGCTGGGGCCTGCTCTCCCCTCGTTCCACAGGGCCTCGCTCATTTCCAGCAATGACCACATGGCTCCTAAGTGCCATCTTCCCTGCCTTATCTGCTTTTCCACTTCAGCGGGCACCAGAATTAAGTCGGGGCCATAAAAGCATCGGGTTCCCAAACCTGTATACGTGGACCTTGCTTGACCACAAGCCTGTGTTACCCCAGGAAGGGATGAGACACCAATTGCAGTCTCCTCTCCTAGGCTTCTGGCTATGGGTACATGTGGACACGGGCTGGGTGGGGGTGGGCGGTAGGCATAGGTAAGGCCAGCTCCCCCAGCATTCGCTGCGCCAGGCAGAGCCCATTGGCTCAGAGCCACAAATTGCAGGGGGACCTCTCCATCACCGCCACTCTCAAACCACCGGGCAGGAGGTGACGTGCCTGGCTGTTCTCTCATAATCTCATGATCTCCCGAAGGGGAATCAGGTTAGCCCGACAGGCTCATCTTTTCCAAACCCGCTTGTTTTCCCTAAGTTTGCTGTGTTCCCCTGTGTGACCCCGACTCTGCCATAAAGTCAGCAGAGAAGTTCTTCAGCCATTGCGATCATGAAACGGGGACGGGCGATGGGTGTCACCCAGCCCCGTCCATATTTTAAGCTTTTTATATTTTTCAGATGAAGTCAGATGCCAGGGTTCAGACCCTGGCTCTCCTACTGGGTGGTCTCAAGCGTGTCCTTTAGCTTCACCATGCCTCAGTTTCCCCATCTGTCAATGCTTTCTGATAAAGTAATGCTGCCAATATGACGTGCAGGGTCCTTGTGATCTCAAAGGGAGCCGTGCACCCCATGCGTGTCTAGGTTCCCCAACTTTAGCCCATGGCTCAATCCTCTGCCAAAGGCTGGGGGATTCCTGGGGGAAATTCTGTCATCCTGGAGGGGACCAAGGAAGTGGGTCATGAGCACCCCAGAGGACCTGCCACAGACCAGGGACTGTGCCAGGCCTGGTCCTCACCACCTTGTCCCCTTCCCCAAGTGCTGCCACCCCTGGGGTTACTCGGCTGCCCTGCCCTCATTCCTACACCGCAGACTCCTGATTTGCCCCATCACCATCTCCCCTCTCCAGTCAAAAATCTCCCCCTCCCATCCTGGCTGCTAATATCATCTGCAAAACAGAGCCTCTCTGCTCCATGCACCAGGGCTACACCCCAGACCACATGAGAGAGCATTGTATGCCACACTTGGAAACTGTTGGAAGGTGTTTTCAAGACTTTTGAGGTCTCTGGCATGAAGCTGGGAGGACAACAAAGGCAGGGATAACATGAAAGAATAATTTCCCCGGGCTGGAGCTGGGGAAGTTAGTCCTTGGGGCATGCAGCGGCTGTAAAACACTCAAACGCTGAGATTTTATTGTGTTTGTGTCACCCTCAGGATCAAGAGCTGTGAGGGCACATGCAAGGCTTCCTTAAAGAAGAAATTCAGAAAATCAGTGTTTCCCTCAGCTTAGCTTGCTAACTGTGGAGCTAAGAGAGGAGGATGGGCCAGGGGACTTAGGACTGCTTTTGATACCTTGTCTGGGCTCATACATTAGGAAGTGAAATGGGAGAAATTAACAAGGCTTGACCTATGCTTAGAAAAGGGGAAATAAGAAGACACGTCACTCTCTAGCATCCATTGCATCCTAACAGTACCCCATTTTCTTTAAAAGAAGCACAAGACCCCACTCCAGAAGCGCAGAGCATCCCTGACCTTGGCTCAGTCTCCTGCTCTGGGGTCACTTGCTCTGCCCAGGTGGAATGGCTGTGATGCTGGCTCTATCAAGAACTGTTTATTCATTCATTCAGCAAATAGTGGGGATTTTGTGCTGCGTACAAGAGCTGATGAATGTCAAGGGCCCTGCAGAACTAATACACAGTGAGCGCTCAATAAACAGCACCTTTCATTTCATGCATATGTCCCAATATAACCCAGCATAACTATTATCTCCTCTTCACCTGTACAAAACCGCACTGGTGAATACGCTAGTCACGGAACCCAGCTGGTGACTCAGGGTAGTAAGGTAAGTACTAGGGGATGTGGCTTCACACCCGGCTTTGCCTTAACTAGTGATGTGACCTTCCATGTGTCGCAGCTTCTCAGGGGCTCCACTTTTTTCATTTGGAAAGATGGACAAATGTTACAATCAAGAGTTTTGAAAAGGAGCTGACACAAATGGTATATGCCATATGAATCGTTATAAACAGATCAAAACCAGGGGCCTCCCTGGTGGTGCAAGGGGTTAAGCACAGCACTGTGAAGCTATCCACAGCCACTGCAGCATGAGTTCGATCCCCAGCCAGGGAGCTGACCCACATGGTGCAGCAGACCTCTCCTGTCTCCCTGCTGCTCCCCTCAGCAGTGTATTTCAGTAGATCCACCTGTTCTGTTCCCACTCTGTCTCTGGTGAATCCTCTCACCACCCACTCCTCTGGTCTACATCCCAGCTCTTGTATGCATAAATAAATAAATAAATCTTTAAAAAAAATAAACAGATAAACAGATCAAAACAAACAGATCAAAACCAGGTGACACTCAACTTTACTATTCAGGGATGCAGACCTGGGAGCATAATGAAATAAAAAGGGAAATAATATCATAAAAGCAAATCAATGAGCGCCCATAGGATGCGGGAGGGGATGTGAGTGGGAGAGACCTCTCAGGGTGCCCGTGCCCTCCTATCCAGACTCGTTCTATCCTGACCTGGGTTGTTGGTGACAGGGGTGTTTGCATTATTGTAAAAGCAATGACAATTACTCATGACACTTTGCATCTGCTTAGGTCCTTTTCCATATGGTCAAGAGGAACAAGAAATGCACTTAAAAAGCCTTATAAACTATAAAGGGATGTGCACCTAAAAGGCTCCCCTTCCTGCCTGTCCCTTTCCTCTAAAACAAATGTCATCATTCAAAATGTTCACGTGGGGCCTCCCCGGTGGCGCAGCAGTTGAGCGCTGGGTTGCGAAGCTGCCCACAGCCTCTGCAGCGCCGGTTCGATCCCTGGCTGCTCCCCGGCCACCAGAGGAGGGTCCCACATGGCACGCAGACCTCTCCTGCCGCCCGCTGCTCCCCTCAGCAGTGTACTTCGGTCCTTCTGCCTGCTCTGCTCCCCGCTCTGGCTCTGGTGAATTCTCTCACCCTCCCGCGCTTCTGACTGTACCCAGTGCTTGTATAAATAAATAAAAATAAATCTTTAAAAAAAAAAATGTTCACGTTAGAAGGACCATTCTAGTTTTGTCTCCTGTGTCCCATTTTATGGAGGGGGCAAACTGAGGCATCACCCTTCCTCTCCTCCGACCAGACACTCACCAGTTTCCAGCCCTGAGAGGCCAGGTCACTGCAAACCCAGGCTCCCTCCCTTGCCCCGAGCTGTTTGTGTGTGAATCCAGCCACCTCAGAATTAAGAGCCAAAAGAGCATTTTTTTCTCCTTTGGAACCTGTTTCAACACCCTCCATCTCGGGCTGAAAAAATCATTTGCAATTTCCTCCCGCCCACGACTCCCCTCAGATGCGCTCAGCCTCGGGAGTAGTAAAGGACTTTATTATTTTTTAAAGAAGCCATACACACCCTCCCGAGCTCACATAAACCCTTCTGAGTGCCCCTCTGCAAATCTCTCCAAAGGCATAAAAACTGGGCTGGGGAAGCTCTGGGCCGGCTGCAGGTGCATCTAAGATTCTGGCTCAGACATTATGAGCTGGCAAGAGGCTCCCTCATCTCCCCATCACCTCAGCAGATGTGGCCCTATATTTGTCTCTGAATAAACTGCCTGCAGCTTGGAGCAGCCAGGAACTTTGCAAGCAGTCCTGCTCCTAAGGCCGGTAATTTGCCAGAAATTAGCAGTGACTAAGATACACCAGCTTCCTCTCAGTTCCAGGCGGAGGGACCAGCTTGTCCCACAGTTTTTATTGTCAATATGGGTCAGAGCCATGGACACAGCTATCCACAGGGCCCAGGCCTGGCGGGGGACACTGTGCTTTTCTGTCATTTGTCTGCCATGGCCTGACGTGGGAGGTGCCAAGGACTTTCCATGACATTTGTTCATCTTCTTTGTTTCTCCCCCATTTTCCTCTCACTCATCTTCCAGAACAAGAAAGAAACAGAGTAGGCGGACTGAAGACCGTTTTCACCGCTTTGTCAAAAACTGGAAGTTTTTCCAAAGACTTGTGAAATCCTCCAAATCCCTGCTCTCTAAGAGCTGGGGGATAAGGCTGCTCAAATTTGGGGACTCATAACCTGCCCACCACCAGGCCTCCACCCCTGTGAAGCAGAGCCATGCAGGGCCTGGCTCTGCAGTTACAGCCTGGATGACTTTGCACACGTCATCTTCCTCCACGCCTCAGCTTGTGCATCTGTAAGAATAGGCAGGTTCCCCAGGTTATATGAAGGGGCATTACTGGCTACATATTTGCAGGACCTAGTGTAAAATCAAATGTAGGATCCCTGTTCAAAAAGTATGAAATAATTCAAGATGGCAATAGTGGACTATCAAATCAAGCAATGGCCCAGATTGTCTGGTATGACATGGCTCCACTAGGGACCATTCATTCATTCAGCAAATAGTGGGGATTTTTGCCACATGCAAGCCATGTGAGCTGATGAATGTCAGTGGCTCAGCCAGTCTGGTACACAGTGGGTATTCAGTAAACAGCACCTTTTATTTTTCATGAAAATGTCATAATATCCTACAGCATAACTATCATCTCTACTTCACATATAAAGAAACTGAGACAGCAAGAAATGTATGCAATATCCTCAGCTAGCAAGCAACAAAGGTCAGAGCTGGACTTGGGTCTGAGGCCAAGGCCCAGATCCTGTCCAGTTCCATGGGCACCTCTAGCGTGCAGCCCCAGCCCTGCTGCCAGAGAACAACCCAGAATCACTGGCTCTTCCTAACCTGGCTAAGAGCCAAATGCCCAAATGCCCTGCTTTCCTAAAGAAGAACATTTTGAGTGACAGTTTAGAAACCAATGAGTCACCAGGGTGAGGAGAGACATCAGCAGCACTCCCTAAGAGGCTCTGGGGTACCTACCTGAATGTCCCAATTGTTCTCAAAGGCACAAAGGCAGACTGCATAGCAAGCCAGATTTGATTGCAAAATTGAATTTTGAAAATGAACCATCTGCCATTGAAAATACAAATGTGGGGCCTCCCTGGTGGCACAAGGAGTTAAGCACAACACTATGAAGCAATCCGCAGCCTCTGCAGCACGAGTTTGATCCCCGGCCGGCCAGGGAGCTACCCACATGGCACAGCAGATCTCTCCAGCTTCTCCCCTCAGCAGTGTACTTCAGTCAGTCTGCTGTTCTGTTCCCCACTCTGTCTCTGGTGAATCCTCTCACCTCCTGCATCTCTGGCCTGTACCCCAGCTCTTGTATGCATAAATAAATAAATCTTTAAAAAAAGAAAATACAAATGTGGTCACTCCATCCATAAAGCAAGTAAACTTCCAATCCAAAATGTAGAGAGGTCTGGATGAGAAAAATCACCTACTATGAGTCTGACACATACTAGGAGTGTAAGACATGCTAGTTCAATCTGAAATTGACTTGGTCACTAACATGGACCAAGACCAGCCTTTTGATTCCCAGAACAGTACCTACTGAGCAGTGGACTATTTTCACCTTGAAATCAGGCACCTCTCCTTCCCAGGCCCAGCTGCCGCAGACAGGAGCATAGGTTGTACACTGCACAGTGGGAATGAAGTCCCCAGAGCCGTGCACTGCCATCCTGCTGGGACACTGGATGAAGCAGACCTGCTTCCCTAAACAAGATCCCCAGAATGCATGCAGTAGACTAGCGCCATCCCCTCCCCATCACCCACTGAGCCCACTGGCTTCAGGTCTTCAATTAAATCTCCCCCCAGTCCTTCAAAGTTGGCAGCAAAAAGAGTGTCCATGTTGGGAGGGCACCAAGAACCTGTGGCTCTAACTGTTGCAGGCCTGCCTGACCTTGCATGGGATGTTCTCACTAATGACAATGCTACCGCAGGCACTTCTGGGGCGGGATGCTACTCCCCCTGTATCATCCCTCCCTTTTGCCCACCTAAGATGAGACTGAAACCCTTAATGGAGACTTTTCAGAAGGCTTGGGTTTCTAATGGCAAAGGGCAAAGGAACAGGCACACAGCTGCATCTTCTGGCTTGCTGACTTCAGCTCTCTGCAGAGCCCGCCGGTCCCGCCCCACCCGCATGGGATTCTGGGACAGTGCCAGGAACCCAGCAAGGGTTCCCACCCCTCCTGTGTGGGGAACCTTCCCCCATGATGAGTCTTCAGGGAGCAGTCCAACTCTTCCTCCTGAGGAAAATCCCTCACTTCAGCTGGGAGAAGGGAAATATGTCCTGATGGGGGAAAAGTCGAAATTCTAAGTAACTTACATCCTGTTCCTCTTATTCTCTCTCCGCCATCTTAACAGACCTCAGGGACGGAGTTTGGGATCTGAGTCTTGACTGTGCTGTGAGCCAGTTGTGTGACCTCCCAAAAGTCACTTCTCTTACCACTATGGCCCTCAGCATCCCCCTTGATAAAGTGAGGACTGTCCTGGCCTCCCTGGAGGGGCAGCTGGGAGGATCCCACGGATGCTGAGGGGAAATCAGTCCCTATCTTAGTGTTAAGGTCTCTGCGGGGATGTTTTGGTTCTCTGAGGAATTGGATGGTGTCCCAGCGTGGGCAGTCGAGCTGAAAAGGCCACCGGTGGTTGCCAGCGCCTTGTTAATGCTTCCCATGGAGAAACCAGCTACTAATGGCTCCCCTCCTGTTCCTGTGGAGCAGGAGAGGAGAAGAATGGGAACTGACGCAGGCCTTGCCCTGAAATTTGCACAAGAAAGCCTCTTCCCACGTGATTATTGGTCCTGGAGGTGCAATTAGCAAGAGGGTAGCAACTGTGAATTCTGGGGTTCTGTTCCTGCCAATAGAAAAGGAGGGGAGAACTTTTCAGGGGGAAAGAGAGGAGGAAAAGGAGACCCAGGAGGAGAAGTGACAGAAAGAAAGAGAGAGAGAGAGAGAGAGAGAGAGAGAGAGAGAGAGAGAGAGAGAGAGAGAGAGAGAGAAATCCATAGAGAAGATTAAGGCTCCCTGGACACACAGTGAATGCAAGAGGCTCAGGGACACCAACACTGAGAAGTGAAAGGCAGAGAGGCCAGAAGCCTTGTAGGGGCTTGGTCTAGAAAACAAATATTCAGAAGAAAAACAAAAATCAAAATCAGCTTTACAGCGGGCGACTGCCGTCCGCTTCAGCGTCTTCAGGCAAGTTCACTCCCGGGCATCTAGCAGGTAATTTCCTTGGGACAAAAGTGCTAATTAATATCAAAATAATCTAAGAGAGGTTCAAGGTTGTTGCTCTAATAGGCACGCCTGACCACTCATCTCCTTGCTGTCCCTAAATAAGGCTTCTAAAGCAGGCTTGAGGGTGCCGGGGTACCGCAGGTGGGGGATCCCCAAGCCAGCCTTCGGGGTCCTGCAGAAGCCCTCTGGAACTGCTCCCCTCCTGGAGTTCCCCTTCCTCCCAGCTCAGCTCTCACCCTGCGCCCTGCCCTGCCCCCTGCCCTGCGTGGTCAGCAGCCAGGAGAAGTCCTGCGTTGGCTCCTCCTCCCTCAGTCTGACCTACCCCCAAACGCGAGCTCCCAGTGAGGCCCCCTCACTCCTGGGCAGCGGGCGCTGTGGGTGGAAATCAGACTTGGGGCCACACATGTGGGTCTGCATCAGGTACTGCTGCCCTGCCTGTGCACCCTCGTGGGCCTCAGTTTCCTCCCAGTGGTAGGCATAATCTTTGTACGTGTGTTACTGTCCTGAGGGGGCGATGAGATGTCTCTAAAGCACTGAGCGTGCTGGCACAGAGGAGCACTCAAGAGCTGTGAGGCAGTCCAGCCCATGAGCCCAAGGAAGACTCCGGGTGAGGAATCCAGGGACCTGGGTCCTCCTCTTGCCTCTGCCTCCTACTCAGGCAGGCCACTTCCTTCTCTTGCGCGCCCTTCCCCCGACGGGAAAAGAAAGGACAGGAGCAAATGGCAGTCACTTTCCAACTTTGTTTGAGTCAAGTCACAGTAAGAAAGAGATTTTTACAGCACAGCGCAGGGAAAAAGACCTAGTGCTTATGTAACAAAACTACACCGGTACAAACCGGCTCACCCAACTGCGAGCCAAGCACCGTGGTCTCCAGTGGCTCCTATTCTCTGGTTTCAGGGTGACTTCTACACGGGTGACATGACCTCTACTGGGTCACTCCTGCCTTTGGAAGAGCCTTGGGCAAAGGTCCTCAGAGGCACCAAGAAGTCCCCCCTCTGCAGAAAAGGGATCCCCATGGGGCGGTGCCCACCCCTCCTACCTCAGTGAGAACATTGGTTTAGCCAGGTGAAGGTGCTCTCTGGTTAGACTCCAAAAAACAGGAAAAGATTAAAACCTGTTGGACTGGCAGGTATCGAGAGATGTCAAGATTTGCTGCTCCACGTTTGTGGTTCGAATTGAATTGAGCAAAGTGAGCAAGTGTGAAAGCAGGTAAAAAATCTCTGAGGGGGCCTCCCTGGTGGTGCAAGGGAGTAAGCACAGCACTATGAAGCTATCCACAGCCTCTGCAGCACAAGTTCGATCCCCAGCCGGGGAGCTACCCACATGGCACACAGACCTCTTCTGACTCGCCCGCTGCTCCCCTCAGCAGTGTATATCAGTCTATCTGACTGTTCTGTTCCCTGCTCTGTCTCTGGTGAATCCTCTCACCCCCCACACCTCTGGCCTGTACCCCAGTTCTTCCATGCATAAATAAATAAATCTTTAAAAAAAAAATCTCTGAGAAAAGATGAGTTGGAATGACTTCATCTGGATGGGACTTGCTAATTTATTTCAAGTAAGTACATGTTATTATCCATTTAAATTATTTTTTTGCATTAAATTATTTTTCCTCTACTGGGTGTTTTCTATGTCCCAGACAGACATTTTACATTACTCAGGTGATCCTCATGGCAAACGTGTGTGACGAAAACTTGTTACGCCATTGGAGAAAGAAGGAAATTGAGGTTCAGAGATGCACAACATTCGCCCAAGATCAAGGAGGCAGGAGGAAGATCCTTCTCCCAAGAGGGGAAGTGAAGAGAAAATGTGCCACTCTCCGTCCCTACAGGGCCCAGTGTTATCCTTTATAAAAGGGAGGAGTCCTAGACTCACCTCAGCACTATTATGAGGACTTACTGCGACCATGAAAGTATCTGGCTCATAATAGTTGCTCAATAAATTGTCACTATTGCAGGGATTGTGATACTTCCTTTGAAAAGCTAGCCCCAACAGCACCACCACCACCGATGGATGCACACATGCACACGCACATGTGCACGTGCACATGTGCACAGACCCACCACCCCCACGCTGTCATCCACTCTATAGCTCAGTTTCCAGGAGAATGAACCACAGTAAACAGGGTCCTGAAGCAAACAAACACCATGGTGTGAAACTGCTCTTACTGCTTTAACACCATAACTTGAAGGACAAGTCCACATCCCCTAGCTGGCGATACTCCTCTTCCTCCTTGCAGGGAACAAGAACAAAGAAAAAAGAAGACACTCCTTCCAAAGCAGGGATCCAGAGCTCCCACATCTCCAAAATGGAAGCCACCACAGAGATCACCAACTGCGTCCTCCAGCCTACTTTACAGATGAGGAGACTGTGGTCCAAAGAGGGTGGGGAGCGGACCCAAGGTCACACCACAATGCCCGTGCAAGATCTATGTCCAAAGCAGCAGACACCCAGTCTCCAGCTTTTATAATTGCCGAGGTGGCACTTATAGCAGCTGGGGCCTCCTGGCTTGCTTATTTCATGTGATTTGGTACCAGATCATACCCCCTGGCTTCCTACCAACCTTCAGCTCAAACACTCTGACTGCAGATGGGAGCAAAGTAGTTTTCCTACCAAAACTCCCAGTCTGCCTACTGAACCCTCACTACAGAATCCAAACTGGCACAATAATAACCACCAGTCCAATAGTGTTGGCAGGCACGCCTGCGAGTATGCCACTAACAAGTCCTTCTTGGCCAGACTGAGCTTGCTGAGGGCAGGGGCTGGGTATTCCCAGCCCTGTGGTCTGGGGCAGGTTGCTTACACTTCCAAAGTTTCAATGTCCTCCATTTTCTTCACAGTAATGATGGGAGAACTAAATAAGATAACATAAGCCAAGAGTTGAACACAGTGCCTTGACCCTGGTAACTGCTTAATAAATGTTAGTTATTACTATTGTTTTGTTGACTTTTGCTATTATCTGTGTCCCCATCACTTAACATATTTCAGTGCCTGGAAAAAACATAGATGCATTTATTTCCTAAAGTTGTAGGAAATAAATGTGCCCGGATGGTACCATTTATGAATCACCTCCCAACTACAGAATTTCTACTAAGTGCTTGTATCAGTCACCTATTGCCAACAGATGCTGTGTAATGAAGCATCCCAAAACTCAGAGAATTAAAACAGCCATCATTTATTCTCACTTGGAGGTCTGCAGGTCCCCAGGGGCAACTCTGCCCCCCCCATGTTTACTGTGGGGTCCCCAGCAGCTACCAAGGGAAATTTGACCCGTGGAGCTGGCAGAAGGGCAGAAGGACAAGCAGAAACACGTGCAGTCTCTTATGACCTTGGCTTAGAAATGGCCATGAGAAACTTGGCCATGCATCAAAGTAAGCCACAAGGTCGGCCTCAAGGTCAGTGGGTAGGGAGAGCTACTCGCCTCTGGGCAGATCGGAAGGTGTGGCTGTGTTACACGCACTGGGGAGAGGGCAGAATTGCAACCCTCTTTCACAGGCTCACCCTTCCGATCAACCTCTATCCTGCAGGTGACAGGGCAGGGGACTCTACTGCCGTTTCCCTCCAATCTATACCAGGAATTTCTAGAAGGATGTGTCCCCACCAGGATCTTGGGGAGAAAAAAAAAGATCTCAGACAGAAAGTAAAATATATTTTGAAGCATTTTGCAAGTATAAAATGTAATGCATAAACAAACAGACAGTAATGCCTCTCATCTTGCCCTCTGCCGTTAGGGATGTTCGTACAAATCCTCCTCACAGAGTTTAATTTCCAGAAGTTGAAAATCAAGCTGACAATGTGTTGTTTATGATCAAACTCCCAAGTCTGGGAGAAGGAAGAAAGCACGGTTCAAGCCCACGGGTTATTTTGCCCATCAGGATCAAGCCTCCATTTTAAGCCAGGGACACCCCTCCTTTCAGCCCCCCTTTCGCTTCTTGGGTCAAGGAGCCCAGTTTGATGGGAGAGGGAAGGCAGCCAAGAGCACTGACTGATGGGGACCTCCAGGTGTCCCAGGCCTTTTCTCTGTGGGACGCCCTCCGTCCTTGGAGCTCAGTCCCTGGGCCTCCTTGGAGGACGCCGGACTCACCAGGCGGAAGGGCAGAGGAAGCACAGCTGTCGGGGTTGGCCATGGGAAGGAAGCCTGTATTTGCGGCCTGCAGTAGCAAAGGCTGTTTACCTCCAGTCTGTGTTTTTCAAGGAAGTGGAGACCAGCAGAGGGAAAACGCCCTTGTGAAAACATTTCCATGAATTTATGTCATTCATCGGGAGAAGCACAATCCCTCGGTGAGGTCTCTGGAACTCGACATGGTCAGGATGAGGCTGGCCTGCCCCAGCTGCTCAGAACCTACAGGGGTTGCTAGCCCCTACCTGATAATGGAGCTACTGGATCCACCAGGACCCAAGGAGACCCAGCCCAGGTGGGGTGGGGGGTGGGGGTTGTTCGGCAGGGCCCCTCAATCAAATTCAGAGCCTCTCCTCAGAGAAACGAATAAGGAATCAGAAGACCTGAGTTTAGGCCCCTATTCTGCTACAACAGAGATGAGTGATCCCTATCAAGTCCTGAAAGGCTCTGAACCTCAAGGTCCTATCCTGAGAGTGGGGCAAAGTCTCCTACCTCAAAGGCTAGGGTAGGAGGAGGTGAGTAAGAAATGGCCATTTCATCTCCTTTCTGAACTGGGCAGGGCCGGGACCCAGGGACTGGCACCCTGGGGTGTTCTGTGGGTTAGGAATAGGATCTTGGAACTACTGGACCAAGCCAGGGGGTGATACACAGCTTTCATGCACCCCTGGGGGAAGCCAAGTGTATTTTGTCAGGGCCAGATGAGACACTGGTCATGAGGACACCACACAGGAGGAAGCTTCAAAGGAAGTCTCCCTGCAGGCCCGAGGACCTTGGAAGATAAGTAACGACCTAGATAAGTAGTACTTACATTACTTCTGTAATCTGCCCAATTTACCAAAGTACTGCTTAGATGCTCCGAAGTATTTACATAGTACTAAGTACTAAGTAGTACTAAATAGTACTTAGATAAGTAATACAATAATTCCAGGTAGGGAGAGTTGTAAGCCACCGCTGGAGAGTGGATTGAGCACAGTGTCCTTAGAAAAGGCAGATTGGATCTGTGTGCTGCATAGAGGAATGGTACAGAGCAGTTAGAAGGGATGGAGAAACAGATGCCGAGGGAGTTTTGAAGGCCGGGCCCAGGGGTTGAGATCTGTACCATCTAGAACTTTTTCAGCGGCAGATGATAGAAAAGTGAATTCAAACTATCTTAAGCACAAAAAAGAATAAGTATATTGATTTGTACATCCAAAATGCTTGGGGGAAGAGGGGTGGGCTGGGCTTCAGATGAAGCTTGATCCAGGTCATCTTTTCCCTTTGCTGCTTTCGCAAAGTTGGTTCCCGTCTTCAGGCAGGTTGTACACTTTTTGGGCTAGAGGTAGTCTCCAGCGCACTCATGCTTCCGGGTTCAAGTCCAGAGGGGAAAATGGAAGTGTCTCTCTCAGAACGCCAAGCCAGCATCTAGTTACACGTCACTTGCCTGTGCTCTAACGGGCCCCTGCACCCAGGCAGGCCTCTCTCCTGGACCTGGGAGTGGGGTGAGTCCTACACAAGCCACATGCCTGGGACTTGATGGCGAGTGGTTTCCTGCAGGCTCTCAGGGAGCCATTCTGGAAAGGAGAAGACAGCAAGCGTACCCCACAGACTCAACCTGCCGGCGGTGGGAAAGCATAGAAGGGGGCCACCCGGACATTGTCCCTAGGGCCAGCATGACCACTGAAAGGCAAAAGCTGTACCCAGGAGTGGAGGGGACTTATAGGAGGTGACTTGATGGCCCCCACGAGAGAAAATTAGCTCAGCCCCTACTCACCCACACCAGCCCCAAGCAAAGGTGGGGAGAATTTGTTCCAGGTCCTCACTTCTCAGCTCCACAGAGAAAGAGTGGCTGGAGTGATAGGCATGCCCAAGAGATAGGGTTCAGAAGAGAGCAGGGGTCCCCCACCTTCTCCCAGTTAGCTTCATCAGTCCCCCTCCCAGAACCTCAAGTCATCTCTCTTTTAATCCAGCAAAAAGCTTTTGCCTTTTTTTATCTGCAGTGGAGCTCCAGAATTTAGATCTTTTGCATTCCAAATGCTTATTCGTGTTTTAAGTTAAACCCCTAAAACTAATTCTTGGGACTCCATGTACCACATGCCTCTCTGAGATCCCAAATCCTTTTCTCATCCTCATCTCCCCCTCTCATTACACTAATGTGGTGTGATGGGATTTGTATGTGAGCGTGTATTTTTAAGAGGGGAAAAAACCAACAAGAGGGTTTTTGAGATATTAAGCTGTTCTTTTAGTCTTTTAAATTTTGGGTGGTTTCTATGGTAACTGGTAAGTTTGCTTCTTTGTTCTCTCCAATTTTCAAGAGATGCCAGGCAGCTCTCAGAAGCTTCTCAAGTAGGTTTGGATCAAAGTGCCAGAGTCCCAGCGTGGGAGGGGCCAGCTGCAGCCTCGGGTTTAGGAGCTGCTCCTTAGCAGTTCCGTCAATGATCTGCAGGGAAATCCGGGCCAGAAGGAGCCCCGTGCTCAGCCTGCTCCCTGCTCTCATGCCCTCATCTCCCCAAGCTCCAGTCGGTTCCACCAAGGTCCAGGTTCCTGTGCCCAGGTCAGTTCCCTGCAGGCTGCAGGAGGCATGGAGGTGAGGGTATGGAAGCCCCTGCCTCCCTCTCCCCACCTGCCTGTCTGCATGCACAGACACCCCCACTGCCTGGGCTTTAGAAGCGCCATCTTGGGCTCCTGCTCCTGGGAGCCAGGCGGGAGTCACCCTCGCTGTGTCTGTGCTTCTCTGGTTCTCTGACCTCAGTCCGCCCCCAGCCCCAGCTGATTATGGGTGACCCCTGTGCTCTGCGGGTGAACCTCCTTTGTGCTCACCATTTCCCAGGCTGAGTTCCCAGAACCCAGTTACTATCACTTCCGCTTTAGGCCCTTTCCCTCCTCTTCTAGAATGTTGCTGTCGTGTTGCACAGGGTCCTGGCAGGAGACAGAGAACGCCCTCAGATAGGGGACGGGGACAGTTTAAAGGGTACAAACAGGGTCAAGGAAACCAGCACAGAATGTGGAGGCTGCAGGCTGGATATAGCACCAACGCCCAGGCCTATGGGAACAGAGCAAGAGCTGGAGGGAGTGACAGGAAAGAGTTACCCACAGACACCATGACCCTCAGAAAAGCCCCAGCCATGGCTGACTCGTGGCCCAGCAACCACCACACCCCTGCACACTCAGCCTCCTTTTGGCCAACCCCAACCAGAAGCCAGCAGGCAAAGAGGCCCACTGATGCCTGGAGGTGAGAGCGTCCTGTCCCAGGCCCTAAGGGCAGAGCAGGCGGCACAACAGACTCCCTTGCTGCCTCCTGGGTGCCCTCCTGAGCCAGGTAAATCCTCACTACCTGGCATCCCTCTGGGCTCTCCTAGTTCCTGAACTCCCCTGCCCCCCTATTCAGAATCAGGGTTCTCCTGGGATCCTTGAGGATATACCCATCCATCTTGAGCAAGAGCTTATGGGCACTTCCTGCAGGCCCAGACAGGGTGGGATACCCAGTGGGTACACACCAGATGGCCAAGGAGGCACGGGATTCCCTCCCGGGTCTCCTCCATTCTAGGTAGATCCATTTCTCTTCCCTGTCTCCAGCAGCGCTTCACCAAGCATTGGCTCTGAGCCTGGCCCTCCCCGGGCTCCGCAAAGATCCATGGGAGCAGCCCCAGTTTCTGAGATGCTCTCAGTCCAGTGCTGGGGTGGTGTGGGGGCATGAACTGTGCTGGGTCAGGGCCCCCTCCCCCATTCATATCCAGCTGCAGGAATTCAAACTATGCTGGTCTGCTTGTCGGCTACCAGTCAGGGGGCAGCATTCAACACCTGGACCTGGGGGCCAGGCCATAGGGTGGGCGTTGATGGGACACAGAACTCCCAAGTGGCCACGGGAAAGAGTTGAAGGGGAAACTTGACCAGTTAGGCCATTTTGCCCCGGAGCCCCACCAGGGAAGTACCAGGACTCCTGGGATAAGGGAACCATCATCAGTAACTTGCCAGGCTGGAAGGTGCCAGCCAGGGGGTTGGTATTGCCGCCTTCCCCATTAGGACTTTAGTTGGCTCTCCCTCTACTTATGGGACTAGGTGCTGCGTCTGGTGAGTGCAGAAGCTGGACTGGTTGTCTCTGAGCACCTTCCCAGCTCCAAGCATTTGGGAAACCAGCCTTAGCCCATCCTTTAGTGTTCTTTGCCAGGAGGATTTGGGAGAAAACTGTGTGGGGTGGGTTATCCCCCCGGTGGCCATGTTTAGGAGGCTAGGAGACAGGGTAGACCCACCGTCCCCTGCCAGGACACCCAGCCAGAAGGCCTTCTGGCTGCGCAGAACCTGTGGGAGTTCAGTATGTGATTGGCCTAAAGCTTCTCAGGCCAGAGCTGAGGAAATATCAGCAAGCTGGCAGTGTGCCACCTGAGTCAGCCGGTTCTGGCCTCATTCGAGGAAAACTAACTGCAGGAGGCCAGGAAGTCTGTCGGCTGTGTGTGTGTGTGTGTGTGTGTGTGTGTGTGTGCTTATGCATGTGTGCGTGTGCTTGCGAATTGACATTCATCTGATGTGTATCTGATGCTTACCATCATGGCCCTAACAATCCTAAAATATTTGAAAATTCCCTTACTTGCTGGGCAAAAGCCACTGCCCCCAACATCCCATCCCCGCCCCCAAGGCCCCTCAGACCGCCTCATGAAGCTCCAACTGAAGGGTTAACTCCAGACCCTGCTCCAGTGAGAGAATTCCGGTTGGTGGGGGCAGGGGGTCTGGACAAGGTAGGGGAAGGCAACTGGAGGCGGGTGGGGCAGCTCATAAATGGCCTGGTAGAGCATGTTGTTGAAGGAAGCTGGACCTTCCCCTTGACAATCAGAAGGGAACCCTGGACTTCAGGAATTTAATCAGGAGTAACAAGGTCAGATTTGCATTTTATGCAGATTGTTGTGGTGATGAATGATGGATGGATTTGAGGGGGAGAAGCAGAGGCAGGAAGTCCAGTTAGAAGGCAGTGAGTTATGACAGAGAGAGAGAAAGAGATGGGGGCCGTGGAAGGTAGCAGGATCAGGGAAACAGGTCAGGATCAGTGGATGATCTTTAAGAGGCAGAATTTATTATTATTATTAATATTTTAATTTTTGCACAGAAGAGTTACGGTGTAGGCCAGAGGTACGAGAGTGTGAGAGGATTCACCAGAGACAGAGTGGGAGCAGAACAGGTGGATCTACTGAAATACACTGCTGAGGGGAGCAGCGGGCGAGACAGGAGAGGTCTGCTGCGCCATGTGGGTCAGCTCCCTGCCCGGGGATTTAACTCAGGCTGTGGAGGTGATAGCACTGAGACTTAACCTCTAGGGAAGCCCTAAGAGGCAGCATTTTCTAGTCTACCTTCAGTCACAGCTATCTCAAGGATGAAATGAACCGCATTTAGTAAATGAGGGAAGGATCAAAGATGGAATTGAATTAAGAGCAAGACATCTGGAGTCAGGTTTCCTGGTTCAAACCTTGACTCTCAACTGGCTGGCTGTGGACCTTGGACAAATGAGAGAACTTCTCTGTCCCACATATTTCCTTCTGGAAAAAAGAACTGATGATAGCAAGTATTTCATGGAGCTGTTGAGAAAGACTGTAAGAGTGACTCCTTGTCCAAGGCTTAGAACATTGCTTGGCCCGGGCTAAGTGTTATTTCAGTGTTGGTTAAAATAATATAGTGATGATGCAAAGGGGCAAGGAAGGAATTATGAATGGCTCCCGTGATTCTAGTCCAGTGACAAGTGGATGGATGGCCATGCCCCTGAGATGGAATCTTCCATCCTATCTGTATGTCCCCATCTGACAGCCCCTTGTCCCTGTGCGGTGGTAGACTGGTCCAGAGGTGGACACTCTGCTAAGCCAATTGCAGCCTGTGGCAGACAGAATAGTGGCCCCCAAAGATATCCACATCCTAATTCCTGGAGCCTGTGAATATGTTCCCCTACATGGCAGTTAAAAAAAGAGAGACTGCAACTGTGATTAAGAATCTTTCAGTGGAAAGAATATCTTGACTATATAATCAAAGGGTGTTTATAAGGGGGAGACAGGAGGGTCAGAGTCAGGGGAGGTTGACGAAAGAAGCAGGGGTCCTAGCCAGGGACAGGGATATGGACATTCTGCTCCTGAGGTGTAGGAAGGGGCCGTGAGGCAAGGAACGCAGGTGGTCTCTGAGTACTGGAAAAGGTAAGACACTGATTTTCTCCTTAGGACTTCCAGAAGGAACTGGCCCTGCCCACACCTTGACTTAGCCCAGTGAAAGTGATTTAAGACTTTGACCTCTAAAACTGTCAGATAGTGTGTGTTTTTTTAAGCTACTAAGTTTGTGATAACTTGTTACAGCAGCAATAAGAAAGGAATACACGTCCTTTCCCGGACTCTAACTCCTGGTACAGCTGATTAGTGCAAGGGTGGACAGCTTAGGCAGACTGAACCAGATTCTTCCTCTTACCTCTGGGAAACTGGACTGAAACAGATGGTCTCTACCTGGCTTAAGCAGTAGTGTGTAAAGCTCAGGAGTGATACCAGGCACATTTCCTACCATAGAGAAAGCCAGCCGGGAGGAGAGGGGAGGGAGGCAATGTACAAAGGCAGAGGGACAAAGGCCTGATGGAAGATGGGGTGGGGGGATCCCTGATTCCAAAGGATCCTGAGCCTCAGGACATCTGCCCTTCCAACCAATAGGCTTGGTTGCCCCTCACATGAGACTCCTTCCGTTGAAATATTGTTGGATTATCAGGCTAAAACCAACATGGTCAGGGCCTATTTTATTTAATATACTGCTGGACTGAGTTTAATATCTACTTTTACATCTATGTATATGAGACCAGCCTGCCATTTTCCTTCCTTCTAGTATTCTTATCCTGTGTGGATAATCAGTTTTAACATCATCTCTCTATTTTCTGGAGGAATTTGTCAGGAATGGGTGAAGAATCAAAATGTAATTTTTTTATTCCCTAGAAAAATTTTTGTGTTGTCGTTGGTGGTGCCTGGATATCTGTTATGTCAAAAATCAATGACCCCAAATATTAGTGGCTGAAGATCACCACTTTTAATCATCATCAGTTTGTGGAGAATTCAGGCAGGGCTCAGCTGGGTGATTCTTCGCCCTCCACCTGGGGTCAACCAAGTCTACTCAGTGGTATTTAGCTGGCAAAGCCCTCCCCAGTCGGCACACGAAGGAGGAGGGCCTAGAGCAGTTTGGGACCTGGCCTGGTGGATTGTCCACAGTCCTGCCCAGGGGGCCTGGGGAATCTCAGTGTGCAGAAGACTGGTTACTGTCATTAGGACTTCCTGATGGATGAGGATGCTCCAACAGTTATGTGGACTTTCAACAACAAAAAAGAAAGTGGTAATTTCCTAAATCCATATGAGCTGAATCAAACGAGGCAAAGAGCAGAACTGGCCTAATTGTCTCCTGTGATAACAGAATTCCTGTTGCATGGAAGAAGAGACCACTATACTAGAGGATCTGCACCATCTCAGACCATCTCAGTTACCCTCACAACCACCTTGAAGACACTAGACCGAGGTGGGGGCGAAGGGGGGGGTTCACTTGCTTAAAGTACCCCCATTTGGGAAGGCAGGATTATTTGAACACAGAAATATGTTCAAATACCGAACCTGGGGAAATTTCACTACATCTAATTGACTTCTCTTAGAGTAGTTTTTATTTTTAAAAATTAAAGATAAGGAGGAGCAAATGTTAAGCCCGAAGAACTGGGGAGGGGTGCGTGAAAGGGAGAAAAGTCCAGGGTCTGCCTTGTAGGAACAGGATTGGATCCAGCATCAACTCCACCAGAACCAAAGGGTCAAAGGTAAAACGAAGCTGGTTTCAACCTATTGTGAATGTTTGTACCTATAGAACCGCTCCAAGTAGAATGTGCCAAATGGCCTTTCTTAGGGGATCAATTGGCTAAATGACATTGTATTGCTATAGTCAGCTCCTGAAAATTACATCCATGAATTTAAATATATAGGGAATGTTCTGTATAAAAAATGAGTCGAAGACCCATGATCCTGAGCAGCTCGGAGGTGGTGAATAGCAACTCCTCAAGTCTGCAATAAAAAATGGCCTCCAACAAAACTACGCTGCAAAAAATGGGGAAGAAATAGAATGGAAAGAGTAAAAAAAGTTGAAGAGGCAGAGCCTGAAGAATTTGTGGTTGGAAAAGCGCTGGACTGATGTGTAGCGGATAGGACAGCGGAGCCTTTCCTCAAGTGGAAAGGGCTTACAGGTGCTCACAATACTTGAGAATCTGAAGAAAATTTAGATTGTCCAGAGTGGACTGAAGCATTTATTAATTCTCAAAATGCTGGTAAAGAAAAAGATGGTACAGGGCCTCCCCGTTGGTGCAGCGGTTGAGCACCAGGTTGCGAAGCTGCCCGCAGCCTCTGCAGCGCCGGTTCAATCCCTGGCCGCCGGGTGCGGGTCCCACATGGCGGGTCAGACCACTCCTGCTGCGCCCGCTGCTCCCCTCAGCAGTGTATTTCCTTAGTCTGCCTGTTCTGCTCCCTGCTCTGGCTCTGGTGAATTCTCTCACCCTCCCGCGCCTCTGACTATGCCCAGTGCTAGTATAAATAAATAAATAAATTCTTTAAAAAAAAAAAAAAAAAAGATGGTACAAAAAACAAAATCTTTATCTGACAGTGAATCTGATAAAAAAAAAATTTGATAGCAAATCAAAGAAGAAATGCTGCTGACAAATCAAGAGGATTCAACAGGGGTCTCAATCCTAAACTGGCGCCCAGATAGCAGTGGGGAAATGGAAAGACCCAGATGGGGCAGACCTGGTGTCGGCAAAAGAGGCTGACATGAGGCGTCCTCAGATTGCAGTTGTCTTTATGAAGAGATATGAACTTGGCATTCTGCTCCAGAAGATAAAATTCAATCATTGTAGGCATTGCTTTTTTGTTAAATATATTTACATATAAAATCTGGGTCCTGTTTTTTTGATTTATTAGTGTGAAGAAGTAACTATAGTCTAATGAAAATCAAATTTGATATATCATTTTGAAGTGGTACTGGAAGAGCCGCTGACAGTTTTTTTGCACTATAGCATTTGTTACTTTAAAAAAATAAAAGCTTTCAGTAAAAAAAAAAAAAAAAGAAGATAAAAATTATGAATGCATGATACCACTTATATATGCCCAGAACAGGCAAATCCAGAGACAGAAAGTAGATTAGTGGTTGCCAGGGGTGCAGAAGGGGTAAATAGGGAGTGACTATTTAGAGGTGCAGGAGTCCTTTTGGAGGTGATAAAAGTGCCCGAAAATTGTAGTGTTGATGGTTGCACAATATTGTAAATATACCAAAAACCAGTTGTACACTTTAAAAAGATGAATTTTTTGGTGAATGAATTATACTCCAAGAAAAGTTAATATGTAAGGAGTGAAAAGATTTTATCTGTATATAGTGTGTAATTGTATATAATGAAGAATATATTTACTAAAAGAACCACCATGCAAGTAGATCCCAATCTGGGCAATTATCTCCACATCCATAGGGAATGTTCTAACACAAAGTATTAACTCTATTTCTTAGAGTAGTGGGTCACTGAGTATCTATCACAAATGTGATACAATGAACAGCATTTCTGTTAGTATCAGAAAATATTTTTATAAAATGCAGATAGGCTGCCTGATAAAGCAATGAACTTGAAAAGCAGAGTTTGGGAATGACCACATATGGATTCTCATGCTGGGAAAGAATTTGGCCTACCATATATGACCTAGTCTTTTAACCTAAAATAGTATCGTTTTCTAGGCAGCTTTTCTGCCTGCTTGTGGCTCAGCAAGCGTCCTTTATACTTCTCTCGCTCTATAAAAAAAACTGTTCTTTTGAATATAAAAAATATTTTATATGATTTTTCTTAATCCATTGTCTTAAATCTTGACTCTCCGCTCAGACTGTGTGTGGGGGAAAAATCTATCTTCTACTATAAAAGTCACTAGGAAAAAAAAAATCACAAATGGAAGGGTATACTAAGGCTCAGAGAGGGGGGAGGAAAGAAGATTGGGTTAAAAGCAAACTGTAACGCACAGGCAGGATAAAAGGATGGTGATGTAACAAAATACTCAAGAAAGTATTTTACTGGAGGAAAAGACTAGACTTTCCCTTTCATCTTGTAAAAGAGACAACCTCCAAATGCAGCACGGGAAAGGCTATCTGAATGAGGGTATGCGCTGGGACCAAGGCGCTGCTCACGGCAGGACAGAAGGCTCCTGCAGGAAGCTGCCCCTCTTCCCTAGCCCGGATTCCGAGGTTGTCCTCCGCAAGACGGCAGGCCAGACAGCAGCTCTCAGCTTTGCTTGGGGTTCAGGAACACCCGCTAACTCCTCCCACTCCCTGGCAGAGGGTTGAGGGCAGTGGGAGAGAAGCACCAAGCTATAAAAAAACCCTCAAGTCTGATTTCCTTCTAAGGCATACTGAGTCACCGGGCTCCAGCCCCCAGGGCCGCAGGGAAGTTCAGCTCAAATGGGAAACGTATGTGTTCTTTCCCGGAGCTGCTCAGAAACCCAGGGATGCCGTCAGTCAGCAGGCTGCGTCTCCTGCAGGCTGTGGTGCCGGCTTCCTGCTTCAGCCCCGGGGGTTGGATGGAAGTCACTCAGTGATCACTTTCTCAATGACCCACATTCCAATGTATCAGGGTCTTACTAGCGAGCCTGCCGTCCATGCCACCCGAGCAGCCACTATGGGCTTGCTCAGGTCCTCTCAAGGAACACACGCTCCCACTCTCCCTCCCACTTTTTGCAATTTCCACTTAAATACCAAAAGATGCCTTGCTGGCTCGACCAGAATCCTAGCAAGTTACAGGTAGAAGGAACCTCGCCCAATAACCTTATTGTACCAGGGAGGAAACTGAGGCTCAGAGAAGGGCCCTGCCCTTGACCATAGGGAGACAAGACCAAAGCTAGAAGCCAGGCCTGGTTTCAGAGCAGAGGGCTGTCCCGGAGTGGTGTCCGCATCCTTGTCTTCAGCTCCTGCATTCAGGAGGTTCTATTTAAATGCTCCCTGGAGATAGGTCTCAAGTGTAAGGCCATAGCAGGGGCACACCACCCCATGATCTTCCCCTTCTCAACCCCCTTCACCACTTCTGTGCAGCGCAGGTAAGGACACGGATGAAGCAGTCTGCAAAAGATTCTTAAACAGGTGGCGTCAGGAGGTGGCCCTTCCTCCTGGAGAACGGTGTCTGGGTGCCAGGGTCCGGTTAAGCCTTGGAAGGTCCCAGCTACTGAATGGAAGTTGTGACCCACCGGTTTTCCTCAGTTGCCTTGCTCGTGCCCTGGGGCAGAGGTGGGTGCTTACTTAATTCAGAGCCCTCACCTTATTTGTAAAGTGTACTGTTTTAACACAAAGGGAAATCTTACAAATTTTCTGCATCAAGGAGCACAGACATGAGTAATCTGATTGTATTAAAATGTCAGCTAGTGACACCCTGACTAGGAAGTCTAGGGTAGGTGGGAGGAGGCGGCTTCAGTGTTCTGACCCCTCAGCTCACAGATTGCACCGGAGCTGGGGGGAGGGTGGGTGTATCTCGTTCATCGAGCCCAGGGGACTGAAAGCTCTACAAGCTAAAAACCTACACAGTTCGCAGTTAGAGATGGAGGGCTGCAGAAATGTTTATTGAATACAGTGCCAGGTTTATAAATAAAACTTATTTACAATTTCCATAGAGTTGGTCCCCCATCAGAGAGGTGGTTAAATCTCCAAACAGTTTATCTCAAGATTTACAGAAACATTCAAGTACATCTCCTTTTCAAATAGCCACGGTGAAGGGTAACTCTGGTAACAAACTACCACCACATCCTTGCAAGCGACGTGTCGGATGCACACTGTAATAGATTTGGAGAACGAACACACTCCCCCCACGCCACAACCTTCTTACTCCAAGGGTTACGGACAGCAAAGTATCTGTGTCTCCTACAGGACAACTTCAAGGGTTTTAAAAAAAAAATAGTAACTGCCAGCTGAAGGGATAGATTAAGACACATTCGTGGAATCTAGTCACTGCCAAAAAGATAAATGTATTTAGGATATACAATAATTAATTCCAAAGTTTTAAAAGAATCGAGTGAACAAAGAGCAGACTTGACCAAATTTACATTCGTTGCTTAGGAAGAAGTTCCCAGTACGCTGAGGGACTAATGGGCTGCTCGGGGGCGGGGCCACAGCAGCGCTGGGCCTACTGGACGGTCACTCGTTACGACGTGGTTACAAGTACAGTCAGACATGCATTTTATAAAGAGAATATAAAAATATGTACAGTAGCTAATTTCCGATGTGTTTCAGTTGCCGAAAGACACCAATTAAGTGTGTGCAAAAATTCATTTGTCAAAAGATCAGAAAAAGCCTTCCTTGGCAACAGTGCTTCAGAAGCCTGTCTGAAATAGCAAGACACATTTGCCTTGCTCCACACTTACCCCAAACAGATGGAGAACAAAACTATCAAAGTGTTTGCCAAGTACTCAGCAGTTTTTTATGGCAAGTCTCAGGCTCAAGCGGGATGCCAGTTAAACTAGTCACTTTATATATATAAATATATGTATATATTTATAGAGCAGTTAGAAGTAGGGGCAAGAGTTTACAGGAAGGTGTAACCAACTTCGAGAGTACCGCTGCCACATCCAGCTACGTCGTCTCTGACTCACAGGGACTGGCAACACCAACCCCTGGGCTGACAGTCCCCTCCACTGCCAGAGGAAACAGGCTACAGTTGGCTGGGCTTCACCCCTGCACCCAACTGGATCTCAGCACTCCAGCACTCCCTGGGGGACCTGCTTCTGGTCCCACTCAGGATCCTGGCTACACAAGAATCTGGTTTCAAAGGTAGTCTTTTAGGAAAAGCTGTGGGACCACTAAAATGGAATCCACCTAGGCTTCCTGAAAGACTTGGAAAGAGGGTAAGAGAGAAGGCAGTGTTTTAAAAACCAGTCAAATCACCCCTAACCCGCTCTGAATCAACCAGGTCATTGACTAGAAGCCTCAGACAGGTCTAGTCAGGCCATTTGACCTCACTGCAAGGAACATCCAGGTCATTAACCTATTTGAACCACTAGTCTTGGGCCCTCCCCCTCTCACCAGAAAGACCCCCAAGGTATTCCTCCCAGATTCAAGGTTACAAAAGCCAACCCTAGTTCATGGTGCCAACCTCTCTTCCACCAGCCACCCAGTCTCGGGACCAGCAGCAGATGCAGATGGGCAGGCTCCTCTCCACTGCTCTGACCTGCCCTTCTAGCAGGGATCGAGCAAGCTGCAAAATGCCAGAAAGACAAGGAGTAGGAGAGGGAGAAGCCAAGGGTCTCTATATAATGAGCCCTGACTGCATCAGCTTGGCTGCCAAGAGCGCCTCGCTAGCAGCCTGCCTGTTCCCTGGCAAATCAAAACCTCCCCCCACACACTGAACACCCAAATCTCCTTGCTAATAAGATACAGCCAGTTACCACCAGGGGAAAAATATACATCAGTCTTCATTTCAAAAGAAGCTCTGTACTAAACACAATACACCTTTGGGGGGCTTTTGAAGGATACCAATCCCACTGCAAAGACCAGTATCCTCAGCTCCTAGTTTTGGTTCACTGTTTTAAAATTAGATACAAAATTCACTCTGGTTTGGAGTTTTCCTTTCAAGGTGGGGGCTAGCATGAGTGATACCTGGGGGACAGAAAGCAAAGTTGAGTCAACTAAGGAAAAAAGAAAAAAAAAAAAAAAGGGAAAGGTTAAGTAAAATAAATTAAAAATCTTGAACCAAAAGGTGACTGGTAGTGTCTTTCAGGCACGGAGAGAGTGGCTGAGAAAGTGACTACTGCTTCTATCACACACAGCGAGGATTGAGTTACACACAAAATCATGTCTCTTGCACAGATGGTCTCAAGTAGTTACACAGAACATGTAATCAGCAGCACAATTGAGAAGATCCCCTAAATACATGCTTGAAAGAGGTTTTTTCCTTCAGTTAGAACTCTACTGCCTGAATAATCGTTAAGTTACCATGATTCACCTCTCCCCTCCCCCCAGTGGAAGTACAAGTAGACCTACATGTCCATAAATATGGTGAAGCCATCAGTATCTGCTTGGTTTTAGGCAAGGTCTCAGGCTCATAGGTTGGCGCTGGGATGTCGGGAAGGAGGGAAACCCAATGCTGGGGGTGGGGGGCATTTAAAGTGCACTGGTCTCCCCTCCAACTGCCTTGTCCCCATTTAGATCTCAGCTTTACAAAGCATTTAACACCGCTTTAAGTTAATGGTTTTTTTATTGGAAAAAAAAAAAAAGGACTAGCATTTACAACTTGGAATGGACGTAAATTGTAATTTCTCGAACAGCAACGTTGATGGTTGTGCTGAAGTCCACAGCCACCGCCTACTCTGCCGGCTCCAAGTCAAGTTTCAGGAGGTTTTAAAAACAGAGAGTCCAAAGATGCTCCCTTGACAAAGTTTTTTTTTGTTTTTTTTTTTTTTAAATTTGTGTGAATGGTGACGGCCTGACACCCATTTTGCTCTAGTACAATGCAGACAAGGCTAAACCAACAGTGGGCGTGCCACCACAGGTGGGGCGCTCAAAAGTACGAGAGGACCATGCCGCCAGTGGGGCTACATGTACCCGCTTCATCCTTTGCCCATTCTCCCACATAGACTCCTGAGGAAAACCAATCTGAAATGTGTTTTCAATAAACCAGCTGTGACCATTTATACTAACAAATTGAACTAGAACCTATTTGAATAGGTTTTGAATTTGTTTTTTCATTTTTCGTTTTTAATACAAATGCCTGACTGTGCTCAATTGTCAAGCTGCATGCATGAAAAACTGGCCAGCCCAAACGGTGTGGTCATCGTTAGCAAATGGAGCTGCAAGGATCCACTAAGTGCTTCCTTATCGTTAAGGTAGTACAAGTATTTATACTGTAAAACTGATGTGTAGCTGGATCTTTAGGGGACAGGACCACCAACCAATACATGCAGATTTTTTGTGTGTGTGGACAGAAGGTACTTTTGACATTCAGTTTTGCTATATAGAAACAGAATGAGTAAATGAACTTTTTTTTTTTTTTTGCAAGAGGTAAGTAAAAGATTCAATTTGATTCTTCTAGAGGGGGGAAAAAGGAGTTGAAAGAAGGTCTTCATTTTGCAGTCATCATCTGTACGAATTCTGAAAAGACAAATAATCATAACTTTGGGTTATCTTCAAAGGCAGCTTTAATGGACACATCATCTCTACTCTGCATGAAGAGAAACCAGCGACCACCGAGCGAAGCTGGTGTGAGCGCCTAAAGGGCAGCCTACTGAGAGCGGAAGAAACCGCTTACCTTCATAGTTGACTTGTCCATCCCCATCAATATCTGCTTCTCTGATCATTTCATCTACTTCTTCATCTGTTAGTTTTTCCCCTAAGTTTGTCATGACGTGACGTAGCTCTGCCGCACTGATGTAACCGTTGCCATCCTGTGAACATTCAGCAATTGTTACTGACGGGGGTTGCTAGTGCTTCAGTGTGGGCAAGTAGGTCTTTCACTTAATTATACCTTCTCAAGTTACTGCCAACGCTGCCCACGTCAACAATGCTCTGATCTCCAGTTCCCACTTCTACCCACTGACTACAAGCCGTCAGCAGAAAATGTGGGGGGAAGGTATTTCATCGAAAGAAACTGAAACTAACATATAAAAGAAATTGAAAGTAACGATCAAAAAACTTGGTTCAAAACTGCTCCACTATGTAAAATGTGGTCCCCTCACCCGATAAGGTAGAGAATTAGGGAGTTTTTTGAAAGGGAGATTTCCGAGGCTGAGCATTTAGGTAGGTGTTCTAACTAGAAGATTGTTCCAGCTTTCAGGTAACAGCCCAAGAAATCCCACTTAGGCCCCATCTGCAAACACAAGATTACCTTGTCAAAGACTCGGAATGCCTCACGGATTTCTTCTTCGCTGTCTGTATCTTTCATTTTTCTAGCCATCATAGTCAAAAACTCTGGGAAGTCAATGGTGCCGTTACCTCAAATTAAAAACAGAAAGCTCACATAAAATAAGCGCTCCAGCGACACTACTCTGCTAGTCCTCTCAGAACTAAGGTACAGAACTGTAAGAACGCACTGGGACACACAGCCAAATATTTTTATTAGGCTGAACCATTTGTAGTTCTAAACTGCTCAAATACTTCATAGGGCAATTTCATAAAAGTTCACCACATTCAAACTAATAACCAGGGCCCGGGACAGCACACCTGGATTCCTGACAGTAGAGGAGGCCGACAAGTCAAGAAATGAGCATGGGACACACAACTGCAGCTTCCACTCCCCAGGGAAGCAGGGCCACGGTGAAGCCCGCCTACCCTGGGACAGGGGCAGAGCCAGCACCGGGCCCTACCTGTGCCTTGGCTCACGATGCTGGTGAAGGCCTGGATTTGGGTCACCAAGCTTAGAGTACAGAAGATTGTTAGGGGAGAAAAGTACTGTAAAGGGAAAAACTGATTCTGCTGTGTCTTCTCCAAGGGACATTTCTCAGTCACGTTATGATGACTTTCCAAATCATTTTCTCCCCAACTCAGTATCTTTATTTCCCTTCAGGGCAAGGCTCTGAAGCATTCTCACAGCTCCATTAGCATTTAGAAAACTGTATCAGAAGAATCTGCTCTATAGTCAGTCTTCCAAACTCCTCCTCCTCCAAAACTAAGAGATGAGCACCCCCAAAGGCAAGCCAACAGATAAAAACTGTGTAATTTGAATTAAATGGAAAAATTAATTAGAAAAAAAGCCCTAGGTTAAGTTATCCATTTCACAAGTTCCTTTCCATCAGAATAATTCCACGATCCCTTCTAGTCCTTTAGGGCTCCAAAATGTTAAATTATTAACATTCACACAGAACAAAGTCCTAGCAGCGCTATCTCACAAGTTTGCAGAGACAACGGGCATGGCACCATCTTATTTCTACACTGCAAACACTCGAGCCTGTGGCCTGGGATGACTTCTCCCCTCTCCTTGCCCCACATAAGCCGAGGACCTAGCACACTTGGCCAGTCCCCAATCCAGTTTCCCAGGGTTTACACAAAACAGGAGGGAGTCATCCCATGTTCCCAGATGCGGTTCATCGTAGGTAGGAGTCAGACTAGAGAGCGCGATGGACTATCTTTTTTTCCAATACAAGGATGAAAACAATCTTTAAAAGTAGCTCAAATGGGTTGACAGTTTGAAAGCTCAACCAAAACCCAAGCTTCTAAATGTATGTAACCAAAGGTAAATCTGCTCTATAACCTTGGTTTTTAAATGGCTACCTAAGTCAAGCATAAAGAAAGTAGCCTAAATCCAAACCATTTATTCTTTAACTCACCTTTTTAAGACTTGCTATGTTCTATGGTGTATATCTAAGCATATACATACATACATACATGGTCTCCAAAATACATGCTGTGGGACAGAGTGCGCTCAAAGACTACTCACAGCTGGATATGTGCAATAAAAGGTTCACTGTACATTAAGCCAGAGCCCAGAGGACTGGATGACTGAACACGGCCAGCTACTACAGGGGTTACTGTCTTCTCTGGGGTTTCAGACCTCATGCATCTTCCCCTCCTTTGGGTTCTGCAGATCTATTCCCTACAGTCTTCATGTACCCTCCATCTCCAACCCTTGCATTATCCTCAAAGAGCTCTTCAATAAACACATCTGCAGCTCACACTGTTCTCAACTCACACAAACATCTAAGCACGCTCTTCACCTACTTCACTTGGAGTTTTCCCCCCCTCTCAAGAGGCAAAATAAACCTCTCAGACTATTTACTTTTCTCTCCCCACAGGACTCAATACAGACTCACAGGCCAGTTGATAAAAGATTGAGCTGTAGGTCACAGCAAGTTGAAAGGAACAATCTAGTGATCCTATCCAGGAAATGTTCTAGACAGTGAGCAGGACGAAAGGCAGGCCTACAGCCTCCCATTTTAATTGTCAATGGCCCTAAGGCAACCACAGAAAGATGATCACGGCACGTCTGCTCTGCTCTGGGGACCTGAAAGACAATCTGGTAACATGTCTGAACTTGAATTACACAACGCTGGTGCTCACTCAGTTCTGAAGTCCTTACCATCAGCATCCACTTCGTTGATCATATCCTGCAATTCAGCTTCTGTTGGGTTCTGACCCAGTGACCTCATGACAGTTCCAAGTTCCTTTGTTGTGATGGTGCCATCACCATCTTTGTCAAATAGGGAGAAAGCTTCCTTGAATTCTGAAAACAAAAGTTTACCTCTTAGAATGAATGTCTTTCTCACCAAGCCCCAGCACACACTTCCCTGGGGCTTGCCAAAGCAAGCCACCCAAGTTGGACAGGTTATCAGTAACAGCCTGGTCTGTATCTGCTGAAATAAAGACAATAGTCTGCTGGACTGGAATTCGTACAGAAAGCAAACACTGTTCCTGGTAACCAGTTCCATAAAACCACAATATTCTCACATTTTTAAAGAAAGCTAAGCTGGAACACGCTTACATCAGTCCTAAGTCCAATCTGACCAGTGACAATCAGTCCACATGTTCCCTTAAGGTTCCTTCCTGCTAGATTCTACAGCGGAAGAACACCTTGTTTCACAGCAACATGAAAAGGTTACTATAAATGTACCTTTCCAGGCAACCAATGTGTTCACCACACGGTACCTGGAATATTTCAAAGGCATTTCTGGTTTCCTAAAGCGAAACCACCTCAAAAAAAAAAAAATTAAAACAAAAAATAAACAAGGATGTTTAAAAAATTTTTTCATTTAAAAATAACTAAAACCTAAATTAGTAACTCATTTCCCAGTTATTTTAATAATCTGAACACTTATTTTCACCTATTCCTATTTATTATAGAATCCTGAGCCAAATCTTTTATGGTGGATTACAAAACCTATGGCATAAGAATTCTAAAGCATGCTTTTGAGTAGCAGGCACAGAGCAATCTCATTATATGCAAAGCCTCTCACACAGAGCATAACAAGTAGGGATTCTTGGTTCCTCTTCTTTCCACAGTATCAGCTCCAAAATACTGGCAAGGAGGAACACCTGACTCAAGTATTTCTGCATATTATTCTCATTTAAATAAATTCTTAGAAAACTGCTCAGAAGCTGGAGGGGACAGAGGACTGACCAAACACTAAGTCATGCAGAGCTCTGGTCCACAGGGGACCCCTAGAAGTCTTCAACTTACCAGCAATCTGCTCTTCGGTCAGCTGATCAGCCTACATGGAGAAAGAAGAGGTTACAATTCAATCCACAACAGCTCCACAGAGAGCAACATAGCTTTCCCAATTATACTTTGAATAAATGGTCTTTCAAAAAAGCAATCTTAAAAAAATGTATCAACTGCTTCAAAACTTTCCATTGTCGTTTAATGAAAACACTTAGAAAAGGGCACCCTTTATGCCGTTTTAGAAACAAAAGAAGACAAGGAAGTGACTTCTTGCTCCATACTTTCCTTTCTGGGCCTGTGGCTGTGTGCCTTTAGCTTTAAGCAGAAGGGTCAGTTCATAATTTGAAAAATGGCTCCTCTAGTGGCACAAGGCCCCACGGCAAGGGCTGCAGCCACAGCAGGCAGAGAAAGGAGAGCGCCACCTACTGCGCCACTGACTCTGCAGTCCCTACCTCCATCCAAAAAGGGACCCGGCCTGACAGCAGCCAGGACCGTGTCCAGGGGCAGGCTTTTAGCGCACCTTGCGCATTGCTGTGGGGGCTCCAAATCTCCACACTGGCATTACATAATGGCAGTGATTGGATTAACAGGCTTTTATATCCATTTTATGAGATATAATTAAGTGGTAAAAATAAATATACAGCAATCGGTTACCCCACCAACTCCCATTTCCATGTAATAAATGCTTTCCAATCATTTAAATTAGGCCATTTTTTGTTAGAAGCCTACCCATTACAATGGCTGATGCCCTCTGTCAAATTATCCTATGATTCAGAAGCTAGGGGGGAAAAAACACCCAACGAAGCTGTTACCAAAATTGCAAAAATTAAGCAGACAGAAAACCACACAATTATGAGACTACAACCTCTCTATTCTGAGTAACTTTGCTGGAAAATATTTACTCTCCCCACTTTAAGGATGACATAAGAGCTGTAGGCAATAAACACTTTGCGGGAGAGGGTAATGACCACGAAGGTAATTCTCACTTGCATTATTTGGTCTCTGCAACACAGAGGCTGTGCCTCCAGTCAGGGGAATTGAGATCTCAAAGAGCTAATGTGCATTTTGATTTTAATGAAGGACGCCTAATGAAGCCAAATACAAAATAAGTTCTACAGAAAGCTGACGGCATTAAGTTAACCTAACTCTTAAAACTTTCACAAAAAGAATGACTGGTGCGCCAATATATTGATTTGGAAGGGGTGGGGGTTTATCCTTTCAAATTAGAACTGGCTCGCCCCACCTTTCCAACCCAGTCACTGCAAGATGGTTTGCTTTATTCAAGTGAAGACAAGATGATTTATGTAACGCCAGGGCAATGTCTGTCTTGTACAACAGGAAGCGCTGCCACACCTCGCAAGAAAAACTGTCACCTTATGGGGGAGAACAGTCCCACCTCCCTGCAAAACTCCTTACTCCTTGAGGGTATCAGCCATGCTCGCGGAAGACTACAATCCCCCTCCTCCAAAGAAAAATCATCTCTGGGGTCAAGGTGCTCTGAACCTGCCGGGGGCCATCTCCCCACCCCGCCAAGCCGAAGATGCTGCGTGATCTCAGCCCCGCCGGCCGGGGAGGAGGGGGCCGTGGCGCACGCCCAGGGGCGCAGGGGTGCATCTGGCCGGCCAGCAGGCTGCGGAGGGCGCGGGAACGTGGAGGGCATCTCCCGGAGGGCCGGGACGCGGCAGAGGCGGGGCAGGGGGAGGCCACACACGGGGCGAGGGGCCGTGCAGGGGTGCGCGCCCCGAGAGCGGGCTGGGTGCAGAGGGGCGAGGCGGTGCCGGGGTGAGGGCGCCGCCTCCCCCGGCTCGGGGGACCCCCGACTCCCACCCAACTTCCTCCGGAGCCCCGCGGCGGGCGGGAGCCAGGTCCGCCCCGCGCCTCCCACCCGCTTCTGCTCCCCCAGGCAGCCAGCCCGCCGCGCCGCCGCCTCCTCCCGGTGCAGAAACTTTGCGTCTCTAATGGAAACCGCGCCGCGCGCCAGCTCCCTCCTCCCCCGCCCCCCCGCCCCAATTAGCGCAGCCGAGCGCCTCCCGCGGGAAGGGGCCCCCCGGCGCGCCCCGGCTCCCGCACGCCCCGGCCGCCGCGCCGGGCAGGGGGCCGGCGGGGGTGCCCGGCGGGGAGGCACGCGCCGCGGCCACAGCCCCGGGCCCCACCCGGGCACCGCGCGGCCGGCCGCCGCTTCCGCCCTCTCCGCCCCCCGCCCCGCGCCTTCCTGCCCCCACCCACCCTTCCCCGGCTCCTTCCTTCCAGCCCACGCCCGCCGCGCCCCCCGCGAGGAGGAGGGAGCGCGCGGAGGGGGGCGCCCGGCCGGGTCGGGCGCGGGCGGCGACCCCCACCCCGCCCCGGCGATGTGCGCCACCGGCGCCGCCGCCCATTCATTCTCCCGGCCGCGCGGCGGCCCCTTCCGCGGGCGGGGGCTGGGGGGCCCGGGGCCCGGCCCCGCCCGCCCCCCCGCCCGGCCGCGGCGCAGCGCTGCGGGCAGCCCGGGCGCGGCGCGCTGGATGCCGCGGCGCGGGGCGGGGGAGGGGGATGCGGGGCCGGCGGCCGCGGCCCGCGCCCAGGGGCCGCCTTTCAGCGCGGCGCCCCGGCCCGGACGCCCGGATGCGGGCCCCGGGCGCGTCCTTCCCGGCCGCGGGGCGCGGAGCCCCCGGGGAAGGGGAGCCCCCGCCCCCCGGGGAGAAACCGAGCCGAACCGGACATTTGGGGGACCCGCGGCCGGCGCCGCCTCACCGGCGGGAGCCGCTCCCGACCTACCATGACGCGAGCGAGGGAGGAGGCGCGCGAGCGAGAGGGGCTGCACCAGCGCAGGGGCTGCGACGCCGGGGTCTCCGCTGCTGCCGCCGCTGCTGCCGCTCCGCCGAGGCGCCGTGTGCGCTGCGCGCTGAGCCGCCCGCCGCCGCCGCCTGCGCCGCTGCCCAACCGCGAGTAACGGCGCCGCGCCCGCGAGCCGCCCGACACCACTGCCGAAGCGCGCCGCGGCGCCCCGCCTTATATATACGGCGCGCCGTATCCCTCCGCCGCGCCCGGCCGCCTCGCCGCGAGCGCCCCTGCGAGGCGGGCCGGGCCTAGCGCGCGTGGCCCCGCCCCCCGGCGCGCCCGGCCTCCCGCCGCCGCCGCCGGCCGGGGCCGCAGACCCGGTGCCCCGGGTTGGGAGAGGCGCGGGGCCGCGGGGCAGGCGCGGCGGGGAGCTCGGGAGGCGCCCGTGCGGGGCCGGGGCGAGGGCGGGAGGGCGGCAGAGCGCGGACCTGGGGCGGACGTAGGTTCCAGAAGCCCTTAGCCCGCCCCCCCCTCCGCTACACTGCACCTGTGGGACCCTCCCCCCGTCTCTCACCCCTCCTCTGGGGCGGCCGGGTCTCGCTGGCCCCCAACCCTGGGGTCCCCCGCAGACCGCCTGCTGCTCGGGGAGCTGCCGGAGGTGCAGGGCCCGGGCCGGGCCGGGCCGGGGAGGAAATGGGGGGGTCGCTGGGAGCTGGGGCCGAGGAATTAACCGCACACCTTGAGCTGCCAAGGAGAAGGATCTGGAAGGGGCAGTTTTCTCTGGAAGAAATGTGAAGCAATAATCAGAGACAAAGTATTTATGCTTAATTGGTAAATCTGTGGCATGCGCAAATGTTTTGCCAGTCTTATTTTTAATGTTTATATGTTTCCACTGAATATTTTTGATACGCGTGAATAATATAATCTCCCCTACTGCTTTATTCTCTTTATTCTATGGAAAATACTATTCACCCTGCTACCCAGGCTTTGGCTTTTTTCCCCTTAATGTTCCTGGTCCTGAGATAGATCAGAGACACAAAGCAGGGAGAAGACACTTAGAAACCCCTAGAGAGCAGCGGAAAACACCCAGCTAATTGAGTCTATATGGTGCTAGTTTAACCTACGATCCTGATTATATTCCTTTTTAAAAGGTATTTTAATCTTTAAATGTACTGTTTCCCATTTTCTGTAATACAGAAAAAGGACACTTTTGGTTATTCATTGGAAGCCCCAAAACTTGTTTAAAAAAAATATTCCTGATAAAACGCTGCAGTTTTTTTCCTGCCAAAGCTGAATACAGAATTTGATCTTTTGTTTATAGGGCCTGGGCAACATTGGCTTGTTATTTCTCACTTTTTCAGAGAATGTGGCAAAGTGTCATTGACAAGCTCTGCTAGAAAGGGTTTTGCTTGGTTATATGTGTTTCTGGCTTTAACAAAGTCTGCAAAGAGATGTTTCAAAAGAATGGAAAATGGGCAGGCACACTGCAGATGCCCCAGAACTGCTGGGGTAACATCAGACAAGCATCTGTGGAGCTGTTCTTAATTAATAATGTTCCTTCTGGAATGCTGCAGGAAGGGGGGACTTACTGTTCAATTTAAAAGAGAGGCTGCAGCAGCAAGCCAGGGAATGGTGCTGCCTTCCCTCTGCAGATGAGAAATACATCATTCATTTCACAAATCTACCAGTCATCATGGTCCTGTGCTCATGGAGAAAACCTGAGAGGGAAGAAGGGGTGGGGTGGGGTGGGTGTGTGTGTGTGGGGGGGGAGTATGAATAGTGATGGTGGAAATAAAAAAAAATTAAAAAGAAAAACAGGAAAAGAGACCAATGCAAAGTCAATTGGTAAACTATGCAATAATCCAGTAAATTACAAGTCTAAATGGTCAAACACATCATTAAAACTGCTCCCTTCCTAAAGCACTTTGTATTCTTTTGTCAAGCTTTCCATAGAGTAAATTCATTTTAAAACAAGGCATACATTTATGTAGGTAGGGAGAAAGAATGGTCTAGTAATGAAATGTGTGTATTAACGATTCATTAGCATCTAACAGTTTTCCATTTCTTATAATTATTTTGGTTAAGTTGTTACAACCTATGATTTTGAAAAGTAGGCATCCCCCAAATTCATACTCCTCTGTTACATAACCTGTTTTACCCAAATAAAATACTTTGAAACTTTTCATCACTTGACTTGCTAAAAACTGTACATCCCAGAGTCATTTTATTTGTATAATAAAATTAATTATTCTGATTCTTCATACATAATAGCTAGCATTTTCTTTTGGTAATTCATATATCAAAGCACATCTTAGCTTTCAAGTCTATTGGGTTTATAACAAGGTCAAGCTTTACTCAGTTTTACAGCTAGTTTGACACACTGAAATGTAAGAAGGTCAAATGACTTGCCCAAGTTCTTACAGTGAGTCTGTGAAGGGGCACAAAATGGAGCATGAACCTTTGCTCAGGGATTCCATATTAAATTATATACTAATAAAATCAATATTGAAATTTTTAAATGTACAATGTGAAGAATTTTCATATTTTATAAAACATTCTTCTGACTTAATACTTAGATGGTCTCTGCGTTTTCATGTAAGTCCAACAGACTAAGTGAATAAACTTCCTAATATATGGAGAGATCAGCAATCAGGAAAAATAAACCACATTATTGTGACATAATTTTCTGAGAACTACAAGCTTATGGAATATTTCATGATATTGAGAATATTATTAGTAGTACTTAAATAATATTTAGTGGAAGAAAAGTACAAAGAATGCTATCCCAATTCAGGAATCTCAGGTTTCAATATCATTTCTATCACCAGATAACTCCATCCCTCTGACTCTGAAATGAAGAATACATATTCCACTGTTCAGCTATGAAAAAAGGATAAAATCTTGAAATTTTCCATAGCATTAATGGAGGTTATGCTAAGCAAAATAAGTCAGGAGAAAGACAAATACTTATTTTACTCACAGGCTATAAAGAAACAAAGGAGGGGGCCTCCCTGGTGGCGCAAGGGGTTAAATCTCAGCACCATCAAACTATTGGTTGGATCCCTGCCCAGGGAGTGACCCACATGGCACAGCAGACCTCTCCTACCTGGCCTGTTGCTCCCCTCAGCAGTGTATTTCAGTAGATCTTCCTGTTCTGTTTCCCACTCTGTCTCTGGTGAATCCTCTCACTCTCTATATCTCTGGCCTGCACTCCTGTTCTTATATGCATAAATAAATAAATCTTTAAAAAAATGAAAAAGAAAGAAAAAGAACAGACAAAAACAAACTCTTATATTCCGACTGCAGAACTGAGATTGGAAGTGTGGGAAGCAGAGTGGAGGGGGTCCAATGGACTAGGGTGAAGGGGTATTGGTACTTTGGTGGTAATATGTATTATAAAATATACATATAAATGACATATGTATACACATGCAGCTCTCCATATATTGAAGTTGAAGAGGGCAAAAGGAGAAAAGGAAATAGTTTAAAAATAACATTTGCTGTGCACTGATTTGGCCAAGCCCTGTGCTAAATGTATTATTTCCCTCTCTTGCCTTTTTTGTAAGGTTAACATATTATCCTTAGTGGAAGCTGGGGCACTGAGGGATTTAGTGACTTGCCTAATTTAAGCGGTGGAACCTAAAATTCTAACTCAGAGAACCAAGTTTATAAGCATTACATTATAACTACCTTCTGTTACTTATTAGGATTTATTTTTAATTTAATTTGGGGGGAGTATAAAACAGATTAAAATTTGATCTTTAAAGAGATACTTCTTACTCAAAGATTTTTAATTAAAGTAAGATCATATAGATGTAGTAACAGACTATCTCCCACACAAGGAGCTGGGTGTCTGTAAAAGTTTTCTTACTTTGATATGCTTCCTAGTTAGAGACTTTCTCATTTTGTATATGAGACTGACCTATGAAGAAGAGACATGCTCACTGTCCAACATGTAGTTGATAATGATGCTTTCTTTGAAAGAAGTGGCTGGAAGCAGCCCTAAGCCCATTTCTGTTCCATGCTGTATCTCCAGGAGTTGGTGTTTTGAATTTGTCTTTTACAAAATTGTCTCCAGAGCAAAACTTGATTTTATTTTTTTTTTTAAGATTTATTTATTTATGGGGTATAAGTCAGGGGCGGGGGTGAGAGGATTCAACAGAGACAGAGTGGGGAACAGAGCAGGCAGATCAACTGAAATACACTGCTGAGGGGAGCAGCGGGTGAGGCAGGAGAGGTCTGCTGCGCCATGTGGGTAGCTCCCTCGCCTGGGATCGAACTCGTGCTGCAGTAGCTGTGGACAGCTTCATAGATTGCGGCTTAACCCCTTGCGCATGAACACAGAACAAAAATACAGTAACATATTCACAGAACATATTTATATCTTTCTCAGAAAAGGGCCTATTCAAATATTGATTGTACCCAGGATCGTCTAGGCATCATGAATAGAGCAGCTAGATGGATCTATGCCTTCGTGGAGCTTACATTCTTTTGAGAAAATAACAGTGAATGGGGGTGAGGGAGGAAGGCAGGTTGGTTTGTTTTGCTTGCTGGTTTTCACAAATTAGCCTAAATTCCTTCACTCCCTATATAGTCAGATGTATCTCCATGGATGGAAGTAATCAGAGAATTCTCCTCAAGAACTTTTTAATCCCAAACAGGGGTTACCTCCTGAACTATCTCACAGGAAAGCAATCTTGTCTTACCTCTGCCCCACAGTCCAGTGCTACATTGACGATTATCTACCTCACTAATCAGCTCCAACAACCAGAACATATTTTTACTGTTTGTGGGTGGGTTTACACTTTATTAAATGTTATACGGGATTATTATAAAAGCTTGACTATCTATCAGCAAACAATCTCTCATTCTTTTTACATTTAAAATTTTGCTATTACTTTTTTTTAACGTTATCTTTTACAAATGACTGTATAAGTAGAGAATAGAAGGAAAATTCTAACACTATATTTAAATTTGAAAATGTTACCATTGGAACATAATAAGCCATGACTGTATATCATCAGGAAAACATTTTCAATTTCAGCATACAGTGTGTCTATTTAGTGTCCCATCATTTAAAGTAATTATAACCAGACTAAACATCCCACTTGTGTACCTGTTTGCAGTGTTCATCAATATATGTAGTTAATGGTCTAAAGTATAATATTCCCAAACAACATCACTAGCCTTGTACATTTTGTTTGTTTTTTAAAATGCTTTCCTTTGTGAGGTAGAGGACATATCTTGCTCTCTGTTCACAGGCTTGTGCTTGTTTTGCTAGTAGCTGTGGTGATGGATTTGCACTCTTCCCTCTCTGGCCTGGTCCACCCTTGTGACCAAGGTCATGAATATGCAACACAGCAAGCTGGGGTCAGGGATAGAGAACAGATCAAAATAATGGCCATTAATGAGACTGGACCCATGACTTGGGCCTGATTAGCTCTGTGCTTTAACCAACTGAGCTCTAAGTCACAGGCAGCCAATGGTTATACAGACTTAGGGTCCTAGAATGTGAACTCAAATTCAAAATGCCCAATGCAATAAGATCATAGATTTTGTGCCTTGTTTACAACTAAATTCAAGCTTTTTTTTTTAATGCAGCTGTTATAAGCCATGGATTCTCCAAGACATTAGCCTAGAAATTTTTCAGTCACCTTCTTCCCCATTAATCCAAAAGTCAAGTGCAGACATTACTTTAACCAACACCCAAATGATAGTCAGCAGCTTCTCATTTCTAACACGTGTTAGGCTGAGGGACAAAACAGAGTGCAGGTCTGCAAGAATTGGCATTTAGCAACTTAAAATGACGGAACAGCTGTTCAGTTGAGGGCTATGTGGCCACAGTGGTAAGATGAAATGTTTTGGGAGTTAGTGTGCCTAAGAGCAGAGCCAGAGATTGGCTGATTATGGATTATACCAAAGAATGAGCCTCACCAATTCCAACAGAGTTAGGATTTGGTTTGATTACTGTGTGGAATGGTTTTAAATCATAATAAATAGCCTTTGTGCTGCCTTCTGGAGACATACTATCCAATACAGCCACTTGTAACTACTTAAATAAAATGTAATAAAATTTAGCTGCTTAGTTTTACTGGCCACATTTCAAGTATTTAGGAAATGTTACCATTGGAACATAATATAAATGTCCATAACATAAATGTTCATAATATAAATGTCCATAATATAAAATGTCCTTAGCATAGAACGGTCCCATCATCCCAAGAATTACACTGGACAGTGTGATTCTAGAGACTAAAAAAAGGAAAGAAGCATCTGTGTTTGCCTGGATCAAGGTTGAGGACCCCACAATTTTTAATATTATGTAAATCCATGGTTCTTTGTTCATCCCAGGGAGTTTACCCCCTTCTGATGCATCCAGCACATGCCACCACGTTAGTTTTATTGTTTCACTTTTCTGCTCCAAAGCCTATAATGTCTCCCTAGTGCTGTAGGAATAACATGTTAAATCCTTTCGTCTAGTGTTCTACAGCTCGTTGATCTGCTGTTTTCAGCATTCCTTTCACTATTCTACAAATACAAATTCTCTCCTTCAGACAAATTTCTTTACACTTTGTTCCTGACTACATGCTGTGCCCTCCCAAATCACTGCCTTTTCCATTCATTCCCAATGTCCTGATGCTTGTCCATAGCCTCATCACCTATCTAAATTCTACAGCTGCTTCTTGTCCTGTTTAAATTCCACATCTTTCAAACTTGCTTACTTGTCATAGCTTCAAATGAACTTCCTTTCTCCTGAATCCTTACATCTGTCACCGATTTCTGTCTTCTACTGTCTTTCATGTATTTATTGCCTCAACCAACAATAGCAGAAAGTGTCAACTTATATTTTTAGAACTGAGCCTGGTACCTGACTCAATAAATACTGGTAATTTAGTTAATGTTGAATTCAATTCTCTCCCAGAACCTGAGAGACATTAGACATGAATTTTCCAAAGTAGAGAGAAAAAGAAAAGGAAATGCTTTGCTTTAATGCTGAACTACAATCTGAAACCGGTTTCCCTAGACTTAGAAGCTAGCCATCCCTCATCAGGAACATGGTGCACTTCTCCTGCTCTCATCCCTAACATGTACCCTCCTAAGACCCTGTGCCAAGTGTACCTGGCTGATCCCTCTTCAGCAATTCCCTCCCCACTTCACATCACTGCATCTATTCCTGCTCCTTGTATTGGAGAAAATGTGGCCAAAGGCAACTTGTCTTAAACAGAAAATTAGGACTCTCTCTAAGTCCAGAGAAAATTCTGCTTGAGTTTTAGTCATTGTAGGTACAGACTCTGAGACACTGGCTGATAAACCAACTCTAGGCATCTCAGCGGTATGGTTGGGTCACTGAAAAGATTTGCCTTCAGGAGAGTTTTCAAGTTTACAAGTGAGTATTGGGGCACCCCTCCCTTCTCACATTCTTCTCCATAAATCAGGAGGATAGACAGAAATTGTGCCATTGTTCAATGAAAGGCTTTGTTATTTTTATTGTTTTGACAAAGAAAACAGTTGTTTCCCAAGAAGAGGACAATATTATGAAATGTTACTTGCTAAGTATAATGGCTGTTTCCTTGGCCACTTAACCACACCAGACTCAGTTTTCTCTTTTGTAAAACGGCCATAATAATAACACACCTCCAGGGCTTGTGTGAGGGTTACATGAGGAAAAAAAAAGTCAAATTAGTTTATAGCATCAAGTCCTAAAATGCAAGGTATGGTTGCTTCCAGTATTAAAAACATCAGTCTGCTAAATATAGCAAAGATCAGGTCAGAAGTTAGTTCAAAACCAGTTAGGTAAGGAAGGGCCTCCCTGGTGGCGCAAGAGGTTAAGCACAGCACTATGAAGAAACCTGCAGCCTCTGCAGCATGAGTTCAATCCTCCCTGGCCAGCCAGGGAGCATCCCACATGGCGCAGCAGACCTCTCCTGTCTTGCCTGCTGCTCCCCTCAGCAGTGTATTTCAGTCAGTCTGCCTGTTCTGCTCCCCACTCTGTCTCCGGTGAATCCTCTCTCTCTCTCTCTCTCTCTCTCTCTCACACACACACACACACACACACACACACACACACACACAAACACACACATACCCCCTCCCTGTACCTCTGGTCTGTACACCAGCTCTTGTATGCATAAATAAATAAATCTTAAAAAAAAAAAAAAAAAAAAGACCAGTTAGGGAATCTGAGGCTAGCAGCTTAGTCTTGGGAAGATGCCAGAAGGTCTCTCATTGTGTGGTGCCCCCAATAGGCTGTTGGGGGGTGGGGAGGGCAACAAGCCCTAGGCAGCCTCCTTCCTAGGCCATTCCTTTGGAATGCTGCTGAGTCATCACCATCTTCTAGTGCAGCCTAAGTGATTTTGTGACTCAGACTGATGGATAGTTTCATGTTTCACTGCTCTAGCTCTTCCCCACCACATAAAATTTCAGATTTGCACCTGTTACACACAGTTTAAAACCTATGAAATGACCTCGAAACTCAAGAGCGACAAAATATATGCACCATATTTTAAACAGCCTATTAACACAGAGAATCTAATAGAGGCATGTTTGATCTGCAATCCTAGAGAAAGGTGGAGGGCTGATAAGAGCTACTCGGTGCTCTATACCTGCGGGGAAGTGAGGTTTAGGCTCCTCTAAGGATTGAATGTGCATCTGATATTGTACTTTTATGTGGTGATGCCATAGGCTACCACCAAGTCATTCTAATTTTCTAAACTCATTTTGCTTGTGAACATTTGCTAGACAGCTAGTTAAGTTAGGAGGCAGGCACTGCTGGCGTCATGGAACAAGTTCTCCTTTCTGTGAAAGCACCGGGCTCTAAATAAATCCAGTCATAGCTGTTGTCATCAGTTGAGGAAGAAAACCAAATTTTCAGGAACCAGCCTAAAAGTTGCACAATGAGAAATGAAGATACAGTCATCATTATTCTCTATTCATACTTTTGCCATGCCCTAAACATATTTTAGAAGGTTACAATTGTATAACTACCTCCCTTTTTCACTTGTTTGTTACCCATCTCAAAACATTCGCTTTTCTGGGACTAAGAAAGCCTGAAGAAGACAGAAGTAAAGAAACTAGGATAAGACTTAACAACAGCAAAGTGTCAGCAATTTAAATGAAGGTCAAAGATTTTAAACGAGCTGTATAGATAAGGCCTAGCACAGAGAATAACTCAGGACAGCCAGTCCCTACATGGAATAACAAAGTCCAAAGCAAAGTCATCTCAAGATTTTCCAGTCCCTTGGAGCACTCACTTGGAAGCCTAGTAGACAATAACATTCCTCAGCTCCCCTTATGGCAGTTAAGCTTTGATTCAAATACTTTCAAAGGTCAAAGGAAAGATCCCTTTAGTAATGATCGAAAGCTGCGGGCTCCATCCAGGACTAGTCGCTTCTCAGAACTTAGTTTTCTTATCAGTAAATTGGAAAAAGGGGACCAGATGGACTGGTTGCTCCCAGATTTAGAATTTTATGATTCTAAATATTCTACTTATGAATTTTGGAGGAACTTGTGCAGAATTCCTCAGTAATTAGGAGACCCCTGGAGATGTGGCTATAAATAGAGCTAAGGTCATAGGCGACTTGTAACTCAAGAATGACATCTTTTCATAAACAGTAAGAATTAAGATCAGGGCCTCCCCTGGTGGCACAGTGGTTAAGCGCTAGGCTGCGAGGCTGCCCGGAGGCTGTGCAGCACTGGTTCGATCCCCAGCCACCGCGAGGGTCCCCCATGGCACGCAGACCTCTCCTGCTGCCCGCTGCTCCCCTCAGCAGTATACTTCATCAGTCTGCCTGTTCTGTTCCCTGCTCTGGCTCTGGTGAATTCTCTCACCCTCCCACGCTTCTGACTGCATCCAGTGTTTGTATAAATAAATAAATTAATAAAAAAAAAGAATTAAAATCATTATAGAACTCCTACTTTTGGAACGATACTCTGTGAAAACACCTAAGGTAGGCTAGACCGTGCTTACTCAAACTGACTGATCAATCCTGACATTTTATTTCAAAAATTACCCCAAAAGAGAAAAACCTTGGTTAGAGGACATTATCTCTTTACAAAGACCAGAAAAGCATAAATAGAAGGGAAAAGTGAGCAATTTTGAGTGAGTCAGATTTTTAATCATTTTCTTCTAAGTCTTTATATTCTTCAAAGAATATAATAGAATACAAAGGAAAACTGGGTAAGCCCTGATATTTAAGATGTTTTTAATGTCCTGTAATGACAATTCCTTAATTTAAAACAAAAAGTGGGGACAATTCAAATGGAGAAAAATCACGGTGTTGAAAAAAGAACATTTACTTTATATTGTAGTCTCTCATTTATTGTTTTAAATTTTTTGTTTGTTTTTACATTATAGACTCAAATATTGGTTGATTGATTTTCTTGGAACTCAAAAGACACTTTCATGTCCAGGTTCTTCTACCACTGTCTTATTTATTACTGCTCCTTCATTCCTTCAATAAATCTTTATTGCACTCTGGGATGTAAAATGAAATTTACTAGGTACTGAAACCCTAAGGATGAACTGGAGAAGCCCTGTCCTTATAGATTTCACAATTAACTGGGCAAATTTATTGACCATCAAAAAGCAGCAGGTACATTAAAGAACTGAAGTAATACATCCAGAGGAATGCTTTGAGGCACACAGATTCACTCTCAGATAAACCTGTAATAGAATTTAGAATTTATACTAAACCTAAATTTGTAAATGGAGATTCTACCTCGAGAAATATTCAAAAATCAAATGTGAAAATAAATGTAAAAGTCATTTTAAAATATAAAACAGAGTAAGTAGAAGCAGGTAAACCTAAATATAATGGCACAATTAAATTAGGATCCAAACTTCTTCAAGCATAATCAAATACTCCAGCCAGAGGCCATCTGGAAATCATCTCATCTAATCTCATTCTACAGAATAGAAGAGCAAGATCCCAGGAACAAAGGGACTTACCCAGGAATTCCCAGTTAGTTGCACAGTCTGATCTCTCTTCTCACGTCATGATCTGACTTGATATAAAGAAGTCAGGTACCTATTTCCTATACAACACACCTTGCAAAAGAAGTGTTTTGTGTCTTTGGGCAGGAAATTTTCTGGTGAGATGCTCATTTGGAATTTCAGATGTCGGCTCACTTGGCAGTCATCTTCAGGGATGACTACCTGCCGCCTACAGAAAGAAAACCACAGCTTTTCTCCTTTTTGAACAAGGCTCAGAGTAATAAGAACAGTAATAAGCAGCAACTTGGCAACTATAGCCTTAGATCAAAGAACCACCTTCACATAGGTAGTGTAGTGCACACCACAGCGGCTGTCAAATCTTTGAAAAGACCACTAATCGCATATTCTTAGAAACAGGATGTGAATACCCACTAGTTCAGTTACAAAAATCATTAGATCACCCACGCCCTATAGTGCCAAAATCAGATAGAGGATGCTCAATAAAATGGCAGTTCTAAGGAACCCCTAAGATGTCATTCTCTTAGTTAAGTTCACTAGTTGTGAGGCTCCCCTGGCACATTTCTTCTCTTTTTCTGTAGGGCGCTGATGGAAAATTACGTTGAGAAAAGGGCCTCCTTTAGTTCCTTCATCTTCGGTTACACGATCAAGTTCCCCAAACGCTTGAGCCACCTCCCCACACCAACGTCGGCTTCAGAAGATGGGGTGCCACTAGAGACTGGGGGAGACAAGACAACCTAGGCTGTACCGTGCTCTGCTAGCAACTGCTGAGCCTGGAAGGCGTGCCCACCCACCTCCCCGGGTCTCAGCTCTGGCGCGCGACCAGGAGGGCTTAGCGGGAGCAGATCGGCCCATTTGAGAGCTTATTTCATCAACCGGCCTCGCCCCTAGGGGAGCAACGCGGGCCCGGCCACAGAGCAGGGCTCAGAAGATCCTCCTGGGCCCACGCAGGAGCTGAGCAGCGGGGTTCGCTCCGCGGCCCCCAGATCGCCGTGCGGAGCGCCCGGGGCTGCTGGGGAGGTGTGGGGGGGCGGCTCCCTTCCGCTCGCGCGGGGCGCACAGCCCGCAGGCAGAAGGCGGCGAGCCTCTCCGCCGGGGGAGAAGGAAACCGCAGGGGGAAAGGGAAATGGGCCTTCAGAAGCGAGTGCCCGCGAGGGTGTTCGCCCGTAAACAGGAAGGGTCGGCTCTGAGGCGGCTACAGTTGGGGTTTCGCGATCAGGGGAGGCTTTACTTCCCCGGCGGCCACTGCTTTCACCCAGCCGGCCCGGGACTGCCAGGGGCGCCGCCTCCACGAGCCCGGGGCAGGGCGCGGGCGTGAGAGCGCGCCCCCGGAGGGGAGCCGAGGCGGTGGGGTGGGGGGCGGCCAGGGCGAAGGAATTTGGGTTGTTCTCAAGGAAACAAGCCGTCCCGGGTGTCTCCGAGCGGAAGAGAAGGAGCCCGCCTCGCGCCTCAGCCTTTCAAGCGCGCGCGCGCGGGCGGGTGGGGCGGGGCGCGGGCACTATATCTCCCGGCGGAGGAGCACTCGGCCGCTCGCGCAAGCCCCGCCCCAAACGCGCTCTGTAGCCGGTGGCTTAGTTGGCGCTGCTGAGGCTTCTTTCCTAGTTCAGCTCGACGAGGGCGCTCTGATTGGCCAGCGGGACCCTGCAGTGGTTGGCCGGAAAGGGCCCAGCCGCCTGATTGGCCGCTCCGCACCTGCAATGCGTCAAGGCGCGGCGGGCGTGGAGGGCTCCGCGCGAGGGGTCGTGGCTGGAGGGGTGGCCGGCGGCCTCCGGGAGGGAGCGGCCCCGCCTATGGCCGCCATCTTTACTAGGGGCAGAGCGGACCGCCCCGGAGCCAGGGGTTCTGCGCGGCGCTCGCGGGCCGCTAGAAAACGGCTCTGCGACGGGAGTTTTTGTTTAGGGTTTCTTTTCCTTTTCACTTTGTGGTGGGTTGTTTTGTTTTTGCTCAGACCGCAAAGATGTGGGGTGTTGGGGAGGGACGGAGGGTAGGATGCGAGGGCTCGCGGCTCCCGAGTGGCCACCCAGGAAGCAGGGGGCTGACAAGAGTTTTTAGCTGCCGCCTCAATAAAATCTGCAGGTTTGCCGTCTCCCGCCGAGCGCTGGGAGGGCGACTTGGTTCGTCTCCATTTCTAGAAGCCCATTTGATATGCGCTGGCCGGGCTTCTCGCTCGCGCTGGAGAGCAGTTCTGGAAAGGTCTCCCGAATACGTCACGCTTCTCGCTCTCGCTGCGCGCGCTCCTGCCAGCCCGGAATGCGTTTTGGTTTTTCAGAATTGTAAATCAAACAGCCAGGCTCGGAAACTATTTCTGGGCGGCAGAGACCTGGGCCCGCAGGGGCAAAACTCAGCTTGCCTGACAGGCCACGAGACGTTGGCTGAGAATTATTTTGATCCTATCAGCTTATTTACCCTTTAAGGCAACTGTTATGTTTGTGTGTGAATCCGGTGTTGGTTCGTCTCTGATGTCCACCCCCACAAAAAAAAAAAAAGAACAAAAATCTTCCCCTTATCTTTCCATGTATCAGAAGTGGTCATTCGGCACCCGCCCTCCCTGCCGTGGATGGGCGTGAAAAGAATGAAGAGAATCTGTTCCCTGGATGATTTCGGGACTGAAAAGGGGGAAAGCTGTGGTTATCTTGGTCGAGCTGGTGGTGTTGCCTCTCCTGGTTTTATTTGGGCTGCGTAGGTGCGAGTTGGTGGGTCGTGGCTCTCCAAAGGTGAATCTGGCTCTCCTGGGTGTGGGTGTTGCCATGGCTACCTGGAGTGCGAGTTGGTGAATTTCGGGATCAACAAACCCAGCGGGGCCAGGCCTTTGATGTCTGAAGGGTTAGTAGTAATTGACCTCACTGTGTCTGGATCCTGGCTTTCCCCTGGCTTTCTCCACTCCTATTCCCATCCAAGAGTTCTGGATTGATCAATACAGGTATACGTGGGTGTGTCGATGGACTGATACAGGCACGTTCTCTGCCTGGTGTGGATTTTCTGCCTATGAGAGCATAGTTTTTATACCCATTACCATATATTTTGACTGGCAAGTTATCCCTAGTCTTAATCTTTAAAATTTGGGACATTTCATTGTTTGCTCCTAAGCCTTTTCCCAGAGGTAAAAAACATCACTTTACCTTAGGATGCCTTCTGCCTAAAACTAACACTCCATTTGACTGTTTCACTGTAATTCCACAGCACTGAGTTCATGGACATTGCAAAAGAAAGAAAAGTGCAGCTTTGCATAATCTCCATATAGCAACAGCCACTCATGACTGTGGAACACAGTAATTCAGTGTTCTTTAGCAGCTGCAGTTCTAGGAATTGGCTACGTTGCTTGTTGTATGAGGTAAAGCAAAAGACTGTCTTCTAGAACCTCTGTAGTATGAAGAGAATCAAGTTGGTTTTTAAAAAAATTTTTTATTAGAGAAGAATCAAGTCTTGCAGAATTATTGTAAGAATTGCACGAGATTTGAATGAGCCAGCACTGTGTAAGTTGTAGAACTCTCAACCTAATGGTATTCAGTTTATTACGTGGCCATAACTATGACCTTGTGCGAGGAAGATTTTCTCTTAAGATTTTCTACTTTGTGGGAAGAACAGATGCACAAATGCAAATCCAAAATAAACCTTAAATAGCATGTTTTTTTCTTAATTGAAGTCATATTATTAAAATAGTCTTATTAGCACATAGTGCCTGATTTGGGAAGCTTTAGGGGAACCAGCTCATCACAGTTTGCCTTGAACTTTCTTGGTTTTAGTACTCAAAGGCTCATGTCCTAGAAAGCCCCTCTGTCCCAGGCGAACTAGGACAGTTGGTCACTGTGGACTGTTTTCAGGGCCACAGATGGGGGGATGAACTGAATGGGAACTGAAGATCCTACTATATAGAGAGGATTGGGTTTCCCTGCAGCTGGAGGCTGCTGGAAAATGGGTGTCCTTGTGTAAAATAAGTGTGGGTTGACATCTGAATCAGCACATCCAAAGTCAAACTGACGATTTTTATCCTTAATTCTCTTCTCTCAATTCTCACACATGATTCTTCTTTAAAACACTTTTTAAAATTTTCTATTTAGTTTTAATCTATCTTTGGTAAAGTTCTCTTTCATGGACCCTTTTGCAATGCAATAAAGCCTAATGTTGCTATGGTGTGTTGCCCACACTCACCATTGAAGCCCTGCTGTGTTTTCAGTTAGAGGTTAGTGAAAATAAAGATGTTCTGCTTTTCCATCCAAGTTCATGGACTCGGTGAGTTGTCTCCGTGGAGTCCGGGTTGAGAACCCCTGCTTATTTCCATGGTGCTGTTGCAGTTATCTTTCTGTTCTGTTCCCTTTTACATTTTCACCTCTGTACTCCCACTGCCACTGCCATCATAGTTCAAGACGCTGTTGCTGTTTCCCTGACTATTGCTGACATTTTTATTGGTCTCCCACCATAGTTCCATCTTACCTCTAGCTGAAGTGATCATTTTGCAAAACCACACATCTATCTGACTATAGCATTTCCCTGCTCAAACCATGGCTCATGGTCTCTAGCATTAAGTCCAGGTTGCTTAGAAGTTCCCTCCAGGCCCTGCATAATCTGGCCATCTCAACCCTAACAACCAGCTGTCCTTTGTTGTTGCATCGGACAACACCACACTGACAAACAGGAGTCGTGGAGCAGGCTACATAATGCAGGATGCTGCTGAAGAGCAAGATCCTGGCCCTTTTATTGACACATGTGATTGATTGTAAGGAGATTAAGGAGATTAAAGAAAGGGAAAGGGTGTAGAAGATTAGGGATTGTGAGTCCACCCTTCAGGGGCTTCTAATCTATTTGATGATACACCCTAATCGCCAGCCATGGTTCTAATCTTATCAACAAGGCACTCCATTGATCAGCTTCTGGGGTCCCTTGTCATACATCGGTCCTCAGGCCCCCCCACCCCCGCCCTGCCCCGGGCATTCCCGGGTTAGAGGGCCAGGAATGGGCCACAGTGCAGGTTTTCTAGGATCCCATGCAGACTGGATAAAGGAGGAGTCAGAGTCCTCAGTGGTTTTTTGCAGGTCTTTTATTGGGATTACCAGGTACACGGCAGGCAGGGGCACTGGGGGGCTGGGAGGCCTCCCAGAAGGTCTTCACTCTGGGCTCTCCGGCCTTCTCTGTTTCTCTCTCAGCTTCTCCTCGGCTTCTCCTCGGCTTCTTGGCTTCTACTGGCGTCCCTGTGACACCGCCCTTAAAAGCACAGTCTTAGCCCCGGTGAATCCCATCTAGGCCCACACCCTATTCCAGGTGCCCGCCATCAGGCATGCATTCAGGACTGCAAGGATCCATCATCTATCCTGATGGCGGGAGGGCAGTAAAGCCTGACATTTTTCCTTACCCTACACCCGGTCATACCTCATGATGTATAAATCGGGAGTATGTGTTATGCATCGTTCCTCAGCACCCTGGGCGTTCCAGACATACCTCCTGATGCACATGTTATGCATTGGTCCTCAGCCCCCTGGGCATTCTGGACATACCTTGTGATGCATAACCTTCCCAGTGTGATCCAGCTTTGTGCTCTTGTTTGATTTGAAGGGCTTAAGAGTTGGGCTCCTGTTCCTAACTGGCCGGACCACTTTGACCTTGTTTAGGTAACAAAATGGCGGCCGAATAGACTGCCTAGGAGTAGCAGACCCACACTTTGTATTTCCTGAATTTCAGCCACATGAATTGTCCTTCAATCTTGTGCGTTTTCCTCTCCATCATTCTCTTGGCCTAGATTTCTGGTTTCTATCATCTCTGCCGCACAAGGTGCTAATATCCTGAATGGCTTACTTGAAAGGCCAAGTCAGCTAAAATAATCTCTTCCTCCCCTAGGCTGTCTTAGCACTTTATCTCACCCTCTTCGATGACCACATTCTACTTTTATTTTCTTTTTAAGATTTATTTTTATTTATACAAGAACTGGGGTATAGTCCAGAGGTGTGGGAGGGTGAGAGGATTCACCAGAGACAGAGCAGAGAGCAGATGGATCAATGACGCTGCTGAAGGGAGCAGCAGGTGAGGCAGGTGAGGTCTGCCACGCCATGTGGGTATCTCCCTGGCCCACCGGGAATCCAACTCGCGCTGCAGAGGCTACAGACAACTTTATAGCACTGTGCTCAAACCGCTGCGCCACTGGGGAGGCCCCACATTCTACTTTAAATTGATTACTCATTTCGTAAACATTTGTTAAGTATCGGTTGGGAGTTTGCTCCTGTACTATGATTAAAAAACCAAGAAACAAATTTGGACCTTGGTTTCTAAAGGACTTTTATTTAAGGTTGGAAGACAATATGAACCTAAGTAACAGTTTTTCAAAGTAGAAGAAAATAACAACTATTTCAGGAGTCCAGAGGGAGAGCTCGCACTGCTAGCAGAATCAGAGAAAGCTTGGAGGAGGAGGAGGAGGTGGCATCTGAGCTAGCTTGAAAGATCAGCACCCTACATGGATGTGCATAGGGAAGACACTCCATGCAGGGGGATGCCAGTAAATGAGATTTTCACAACCATTTTCCATGAGGTTTAGTATAATTGATGTTTCAATTAATATTTTATTATCTTGAAAAATTATTTATTTTCATTGAAGAGAATGAGTAGTGACCACATGAGTTGTATTCAGAACAGTTTACTGGTGAGTTTCTTTCTGTTCCTTCCTTTGTGCTGCTCTTCCTAATGGACATTAGCATTTGCTAATTTTTTTTTAAAGATTTATTTATTTATTTATACAAGCACTGGGTACAGTCAGAAGCATGGGAGGGTGAGAGAATTCGCCAGAGCAGGGAGCAGATCAGGCAGAAGGACCGAAGTACACTGCTGAGGGGAGCAGCGGGCGGCAGGAGAGGTCTGCGCGCCATGTGGGACCCTCCTCCAGTGGCCGGGGAGCAGCCGGGGATAGAACCAGTGCTGCAGAGACTGCGGGCAGCTTCACAACACAGCGCTCAACTGCTGCACCACGTGGGAGGCCCAGCATTTGCTAAATTTTAATGCTGAAAGACTGATAAAGAAGAACACTATCATCTAGAACTTGAGATCTATAAATTTGTGTAAAACTTGTGTGTTAAAGATACTGAGAGAGAACAAAAGTTCTCCATGTGAGTAATTAACAACGGGGTAACTGCACACCCAACACAATTTACACGTCCACAATTCCTTACCATTACCTGAAAATGAGTTGCAATGGTTATTGTTCCATCCTCCCAAGAGGATGAGATTCCAGGGACTTTTAGATATCCAATATGATGGATTTCTGTGCTGCTTGGTGAGTCTCCTAAGGGAACCACAGGCAGTGGGAAACAGCATCCATGTCATCAGTGAATTTGAGGTTCTCAATTGGCAGGACACTCTGGGAGGTGCAAGTCTTCAAGTAATCACATAAAGCTCTGCCCTTTGGGTTCTCACAACTAAACTGCAACCCACATTAGCTCAGGTATGGCATTTTTATCTATGTTAGTTTTTGTTTATTACTTATTTATACCTTCAATATATGTCTCGCATGTAATAGTCACTAAATAAATATATATTGACCATCTGAATTAGTCATTTGGTCTAAATCAAATGGAGAGAAAAAAGTAATTGAAAGAATGGAAGCTATTTTGTAATGTAGCTTGTAAAAGGAAAATATTACATTATGTACTCTTAACACACTTAGATGGGGGGACGCTACCTAGAGGCATAGGGGTTGAGTCTCTGTGGTATCACCACTGGCCTGAGTTCTATCCCCCATCAGGGAGCTAATCCACATGGCACAGCAGACCTATCTCACCCACTGCTCCCCTTTGCAGTGTATTTCAGTAAAATCTGTTCTGTTCTACACTCTGTCTCTGGTGCATCCTCTCATTCCCTGTGCCTCTGGTCTATACCCCAGTTCTTCTATGCAAAAATAAATTTTTTTAAAAAGTCATATTTGATACATAGAAATTGTGTAATAAACAAATAATTACACATAATATTAATCCACAATGAGCCCAGCACATAGTCAAATAGCTACAAAATTACCAATACTGTGGGAATTACTTGTGTACTTCCCAATGTTATTCTGCCCCTCCCAGCTCCAAATTTTCTCAATTCAGGAGCATTTTAACTTTGAGATGGCTTTATAAAATCCATCAGAAACAAGGATTTACAAAAAGGCAAATCTACTTAATAAGTGGGTTTTTTTAAGTTTGTTTATTTATGCATACAAGAGCTGGGGTATAGGCCAGAGGAGCGGGGTGTGTATGAGAGGATTCACCAGAGACAGAGTGGGGAACAGAACAGGCAGATTGACTGAAATACACTGCTGAGGGGATCGGCAGGTGAGACAGGAGAGGGTTGCTGCGCCATGTGGGTAACTCCCTGTCCAGGGATCGAACTTGTGCCACAGAGGCTGCAAACAGCCTCATCATAGGTTGCATCTCAACCCCTTGTATCACCAGGGAGGCCCAAACTTTTTAAATAATTCTTACACCACTGTTTACAGTGTATCTTTTTATTCTATACACAACAGTGCATTGTGTCTAATATGGTAAACTCATAAATTCCAAAGAAATAATAATGTGGTCAATGCACAGTTTCTTTTCTGGGACAATTTTATCCTTCCCATTAATCCTTCTATGACTGGTTTCCATTGCCGTTCTATGTGCAGCCATCAAATAGGTTGTGTTTCTGCTTTCATTTTTTATTTTGACATAATTTCAGATTTACAGACAAGTTACAAGAATAGTACAAAGAATTTCCATGTACCCTTCATCCATATTTCCCAAATGTTAGCACATGACATATCTGTGCACTTGCACATGTCCCCTCCCTCCCCCCTCTCCTGCCTCTTTCGAGCTCCTTCTCTCCTTTTCTCTCCCTCCCTTCCTCCTCTCTTTTGGCGGATATGATGTGCCTTTGTCCCTAAAATATTCAGTCTATAATTCCATATTTCAGTGTATAATCCCAGAACTAGGTCATTCTATTACATAACTCTAGTGCAATTATCAGAATCAGGAAATGAATACAATACCATTGTCAAATATCATCTAATCTCCAGTCTTTATTCATATTTTGCAAATTGTCCCATTACTGTTCTTTATAGTAAAATAAAACCCCAGATCATGCCTTGCATTTAAGTGCCATGTCTCTAGTTTCATTATCTAGAATCCCTCCTCAAGCACTGTTTTTCACAACACTGACAGTTTTACTGACCTCTAACCAATCATTGTGCTGAGATTTTTTTTTTAAGATTTGTTTTTTTATTTGTTTGTTTTTTTTGTGGGACCCTCGCTGGCGGCCGGGGAACCAGCGCTGCAGAGGCAACCCAGCACTCAACCACTGCACTACCAGGGGAGGCTCCAAGATTTGTTTATTTTTATACAAGAGCTGGGGTACAGGCAAGAGGCGCGGGAGGTGAGAGGATTTATCAGAGACAGAGTAGGGAGCAGAACAGGCAGACTGACTGAAATACACTGCTGAGGGGAGCAATGAACGTAACAGGAGAGGTCTGCCACACCATGTGGGAATCTCCCTGGCCAGCTGGGAATCGAACCCGCACTACAGCGCTGAGGATAGCTCCACAGCGCTGTGCTCAACCCGCTGTGCCACAGGAGAGGCCCGTGATGAGATTTTTTTTTTTATAGGATGAGTATATTTCAAGTAACTAAATGACTGGCAAGATACACAGGAAAAGCTTTAGGTGCTAATTATCTTACATTACATTCTTTAAAAGGTCTTTCCAGAATTGAGGTGTCTGGCGGGGGGTAGGTAGATTAGGGGGTGGGGGATCAAGTGGGGAGGTGTGGAAAGGAGCGAGGGAGCCCAATGTTTTAGGGTAAAGGACTAGAGTGCCTTGTGGTGACATACATCTGAGGAGGCTTGAACCTGTTCCTCTAAATCATATATTGTTGTACCAATTCCAAAGAGCACCTGCACCCCTATGTTTATAGCAGCACAATTTACAATAGCTAAGCTTTGGAAACAGCCCAAATGCCCAAAAATAGATGACTGGATCAAGAAGATGTGGTACATATACACCATGGAATATTACTCAGCATTCAAAAAAGATAAACACATGCAATTTGCAGCAACATGGATGGCGCTGGAAGGGATCATGCTCAGCGAAATAAGCCAGAAAGAAAAAGAAAAATACCGGATGGTCTCACTCATAGCAGGAATCTAGAAAACTTAAATAAGGGACCAGGAAAATGAATAACTATAAGAAAGTGAAAATCAAAATCAACAAAAAACTATGAACCAGAGACACTTTTTGGGTGGTGGGGGGCGGGAGGGGAGGGATTGGGTTCAGAATGGGGGGTTGCAATTGTATGGGGAATATAAAAATAAAATTTATTATTTAAAAAAAATAAATAAATCATAAATTGTTGTAAACCAATGTTACCTCAAAAAACAAACAGGGGCCTCCCTGGTGGCACAAGGGGTTAAATCTGCAGCTACTGCAGCATGAGCATGAATTACATTCCCAGCCAGGGGGGTGACCCACATGGCGCAGCAGACCTCTCCTGACTCACCCGCTCCTCCCCTCAGCAGTGTATTTCAGTCAATCTGCCTGTTCTACTCCCCACTGTCTCTGGTGAATCCTCTCACCACCACCACCCCCCCACCCCAGCCCCTGCCTCTACCCCAGTTCTTTTATGCGTAAATAAATCTTTAAACGAACAAACAAAAAGTCTGCCCAAAGAAATAGTAAAGGGTGAGAACAAAAAGCAGTTTAGAATTCTAGACACCGTCCCTCACTTTTTAACCCAATCTAATCTTTTACCGAAAATAGGAGAAAACAGGCCAAGAGAGACTAGATAATTGGTCAAAATTCTGCAGCTCCCCTGCTCCCTTAATGCTTAATGGAGAAAAGTCACAAAATTCTAAGTCTTACATTGGTTTATTTTTATTCCACTTATTATGTTTGGTTTGCTTCTGAGAATTCTATCTACCAATGGTCTCTGTTACATATTTATTCTCTCTAATGATTGATATTTGATTTATAGATAACATTTATAATGTTCCTATGTAGAAATTACTTTTAGGACATCTACAGTGAACCAGACCTTAAGTACTCTCAGAAAGACAAGGGGACCCCACACTGTGTTCTGAAGGGGCTGGACCTTTCAATCAGATTCTGCTCTAAGCTTTCCATCGAAGTCCCCTGACAGCCCTGGGGACCAGCGAGGTTTGGCACTGAAGGCCTGAGGGTGTAGCCTGAGCTAGCCTAGCCAAAACTACACATTTCTTTAAAACAAAGTATTACATGTTTCTTTTCATTAAAAAGATATCATCTCCTCCCAAATCATCTGTGGAAATAGGACTTAATTTTCCTGTGACTTCAAAGATCGCTTTATATCACCACACCCCATTTTGAGAAATATGGACAAATTTATGAAGAGAGCTAGGGAATTCCATCCTGGGGTCCAGACAGAACGAGCAGTAACTGGTGCTGACACTTTAACAAGTAAAGGTGGCCTGGGGAGGAGCGAAAGTACAGTAAGGAAAATATCAGCCTTGCCACCGAGGACTGGGAGCAACCTGGCCAAGAGGGGACTGGTGCAGGCTGGGAGGAAGGAGCCTCGGATTCTGCTGCTCCATCTGCTGCTCCTGTTGTCCTGAGACCCTGGGCAAAGCGCTGAAACCCAAACTCCGGTTTCCTCAAATGAGAAAAGCAGGACTAAAACAGGTGGTCACAACCTTCCTCCTGGCTGGAATATTCTGTAATCCATTTTGAATGAATAGTCTCCATTAGCTTGTTAATACTTCCCGTCTTTCAGAATCCATGCATTTCATGGACAGATGCTCTTAATATGCATTTGCAGCAGCAATATCTATTTCAAGGCAAAATAGATACACTTTTAAGAAAATGACTGTGAGATCCAGGCCTGCCATCTCATGGATCCTCAGTGGTACTGCCGAAACAGGGCAGGGGGTCTGCTGGAGTCAGGAAATCATTTTTGCACAGGTCAGAATACCTGCTTTAGTAGGTGTAGTGTATGTCCAAAACAGAATATACAATATTTCAAAATTTATTTTCTTGGATCATTCTTAATTTTAACTCTCTACGGGAAAAATCCAAGTAAATCTAAAAAACCCTTCACCTGTCATTCAATTGTTTATTGATCCCAATAATTTCCTTCTAGACAGGAATCGTTTGGCGCAAGAGAAGTGCCCTTTGAAGGGATTGTGCAGAAGGGCTGGTATGCATATTTTATGAAAACTGTGATCAGCTTCTCATCTGTGATTGTGAAATATAACAAATCTCCCTTTTTTCTTTTTATATATAGCTTTCTTTTTATATAGCTGACAACTGATGAGAATAGATGGTTTTCCATTGCAACTTGCATTAGTGTTTGTGTAATTTACTCCTTCCAGCCCCTACTGATGCACCTTAGCATTTCTCTTCTGTCATGCAAAGGCTCCAAAACAAAATTTTTGTTCACAATGAACATGGGGGAGTTAGGCAATAGGAAACATTTTTCAATTCTTTCAAAACAGCAACTTCAAAATATTGCAAAAAAAAAAAAAAAAAAAAAAAACGACCAAGGAAAAACAGACTCTGATTCCCAAGTGAATTATGGCATCTTCTCAACTAAATTTTTTCTTCAAAACATCCAAATACAATTGTTTTGCCTCCTCCCTTCCCACAAATAATTTTGAGACATTGAAATATGCTGTGGCTTGCTTTTGATGGGCATCCTTAAATTGTATCTGGGACCAAAAGGGTAATTCTCTGTAAGTTTGCTGGTTTGGTGAAGTTTTTAAACCATGTTCCAGTTCTCCTGGGTTTTCAGTTTGTTTTGAATTTGCTTCAGTATTTGTGGAGGTTATGGCTATGAAAGCACAGCACAAGGCAGCATTTGGACAGGCTGGCAGCGCAAGCACTTGCTATAACTGATGATCATTGTCAGGAAGCCTCACAACGAAATCAAACATCAACACCCGAAGCAGCCATGGAGAACTATAGGGCAGTGTAAGCCAAACATTTGAAATTCTTGGGGCGCCCTTTTTGCTGAATAGAGACATTGACTGAAATTACCTCCTTCCTGCTGCCTCTTGGAAAGTCTTAATGCTTTTTCTAATCTCATAATTTAACAATCAGTTTCCCTTTCTGTAGAACTTTTCTCTTGGTTTGATTAGTCCTATTATTGACTTTCAGGAAGTAATGTAAAGTATCATTTCCACACTGAGCCCAATCAGAAGACTGTGATCTACATATATCTCCATATTTTCCTGTTTATCTGGACTATATATTTTAGAATTTTTAGAAATATTTTAAATGTTTTAAAATTCTGGTCAAAATTTAAATGTTTATAGTCTGACTTCAATAGTTTTCTTAAAACATTTGAAAAAGATTTTAGTTCTTAGTTCCATTGCTCAATTCATGTTTTAAAATTTCTAAATCTACTTTTGCTTTTACTCTTAAAATATACTGTCATCACAAAATTAATTGACTGGACCAGGTGCCAACAAAATATTTTATGGAAATGACATTGTTCACATACATACAAAAATAACTGTAGGAGAGATATTTCACAAATAAGAAGCATTCTGTGAGATTCAATTTCATTTAAAAAAGGTAAAATTTGTGATAATTCTAATGCTGATACCAGGTTTTGGGAAAGGAATGCAAATATGTCATTTATATGTTGAAGCATAAGTTTAAATTTCAAAGTTTAGTTTACTTTCACTACTGCCTCAGGAATATTCCAGTGGTTAAAATCCAAAAGTAAAATCATTGCCAATTCTGTGTCCTTCACTTAACTGTGCAATTAAAATCTTTTTTTCTTCAGGCAATTACTTTGGAAGAATAAGGTACCAGTGTAAAATTTAAATTGAGCCAACTGCTTATGTAAGGCTCTGTGTGTGTGTGTGTGTGTGTGTGTGTGTGTGTATTAGAATTGCTTAATAATGCTATAAGTTGACTGGAAAAGAAACTGTAAACTAGATCGAGGTTTCTGAGAAGATGCAAACATAACTTTGGGTCACTTTTAGGCATAGAATATGTAGAATATACTTTCTCACTGGAAGCTAGGTTGCTCCAGATATATCCAGAGAGATTCCTTCTTTTTTTTTAAGATTTATTTATTTATTCATACAAGAACTGGGGTACAGGCCAGAGTGTGTGTGTGTGGGGCGGGGGTGAGAGGATTCACCAGAGACAGAGCAGGAAACAGAACAGGCAGATCTACTGAAATACACTGCTGAGGGGAGCAGTAGGCGAGACAGGAGAGGTCTACTGTGCCATGTGGGTAGCTCCCTGGTCCGGGATCAAACTCTTGCTGCAGTGGCTGCCAATAGCTTCATAGTGCTGCATCTTAACCCCTTGCACACCAGGGAGGCCCCCAGAGAGATCCCTTCTAATACTAATAAAAGTCTAAGATTTTAGTAAACTTTAGACTTATCTTTTCAGAAATTAACCTTAACAATTTCAGAAAGTATGAATGGGAGGCATCTTGAAAGGTGTTTAATCATCATTATAAAATTGTATCCTGAGTTGGAGCAATGGAGAAAAGTGTTTCCCTTTTTGGTGCCGTTAAAGGCAAGTTCCCAGTACAGGGGAGAAAATTTGAACTTTCCGTAATTCTAAATGTGCTCGATAAAAGTAATTATGCATTTCAATTTTGTTTCTGCTGCTCTTCAGCAAGTCCTTTTTAACAGAACGATTTCTAGTCATTTTGATTTCTCCCAAAGATACTGCTTCGATGAGAGCTGGGTTCGTGTCCTGTGCCTTGCAGGCCCTGGGGTGTCGACCAGTGAAGATTATCCCATTTTAATTCCAGCGGAAGAACCTTGTGATTGCAACCTGCGATCCCCCAGCTCAGTGGAAGAGGCGAGAGCTTCCTGGTGGGGTGCTAAGGTTGGCAAAACACTGTTAGAATTACCAGGGAAGGGTCTCATTGACCTGCAATAAATAGTGGCTCTTGGATTTTGCTTCTGACCAACGGTAAATTGGCCCTCTGTGAAACTATGACATACGAAAAGTAATTTTTTTACACCATTCACCCTAGCTCCCACCTTACCTCCCCTACCCTCTTCTTCAGATATTCAGAGTCTTGATTTAGTATTCTCCACCACATGCCCTCTCCTTAAGCTTGCTTTTCGAAAGGATGTGTTATAAAATGCTAATGCAAATTTAGGTGACTGCTCCTCTCTCTCAGGTATGCGTGCATTTCAAACCTTTCTTATGGAATGAGTAATCAGCTGACAGTCGAGGCCCTTCTTTAATTACACAGTTAAGTGATAGTACAAGCTGTCACATTAGACTGTCTCCCCGCCTGTCTTCACTTAAGGTCGAAACTTCCAGTCTTGTCTCCATCACACCCCCTCCTGCCTCTCATCTATTCATCCAGCAGATTTTCATAGAGCTGCCACATAGCAGGTTAGGCACAGAGCACACAATGACCTAAAGGAGGCACGGTCCTACTATAATAGACTTTGCAATTTAGTGAGGGACACTGGCACTCAAATAATAAATAAATAAATGTCAGGGGAACACTATAGCAAATGCCAGGAAGCAGGTTTGAACAGGAGCTTTTGACCTAGCCAGGAGTTGCAGGATATACTTTTGGAGAAAGTTTGATTTTGCTGGGTGGGAGATGGTGAGACAAAGGGGGTGATAGAACATATTGCCTTCCAGGATTGCTATAATAAAGGACAGAAATTGGATTAGTGAAAACACCAGAAATGTACTGTCTCACGGTCTAGGGGGCTAGAAGCCCAAAACCAGGGTGTCAGCGGGGTCCTGAGTGCTGGTGTCCCCAGGAGGGGACCCCTTTCCTCTCCTGCTCCTGGGCGAGTTGCCCATCATCAGCATGCAGTGTCACCCCAGGCACAGGGCCACCTTCCCCTGGTGTGTCCCACCTCATCCTCCTCTGTACTTGTCTACCCTGTGCCCGAATTGCCCCGTGAAGCAGAAGCACCCGTCATACTGCATTAGAAGCCATCCTGATGCCCTCATTTTAACCTGGTGACCAATATAAAGAACCTGTCACCTAAGAAGGTTGTATTCCGAGGTCCTGGGGCTTAGCAGGGCAACAAGCTATTGGCAGACACAACTTCACCTACAACAGGGTGATGAATAGAGGAGTTGAGGAGGGTTCTAGGCAGAGGCACAGCACATGCCAAGGTCCTGTGGTGGGAAGGAGGTGTGGGAAGCTGAAGAGGGAGTAAAGGGTAGTTCTTATGTAACAGGGTGGTCAGATCTGTGCCACCATAGATATGGTGGAATAAAAATTAAAAGGGGGGATTGTAACAGGGTGGTCCCCAGGAAAGGGGGAGGTTCCCTGCCCCACCCAAGGGAGGGTGGAGCTGAGCAGGAAGAGGAGAAGCTGCAGAAGAGACTGAGGAAGGAAGCAAGATGGAGCCAGGAGACCTGGAGGAGGCGCGTGGAGCCTAGAGACACGTGAAGAAACTGCGCTTGTCTTTTGGTCGTGGACTGGGTGACACAGATGTGGGTGAGACCCATGGAGAGGTGACCATGGCAGCTTTTATCTTGATGTTGATTTTGCTCTTTTCCTTCCGGGCTTGTCCGGTTGTTTGTGACCCTTTCTGTGGGTCCCCACTGGAAGATGCTTTAGACTTGTAGCAGGCTTTGGGGCCTTGCTCTGGGCCAATCCCATTTGGATGGACTTTTACCCACGAGGGGACGGGTAACTTTGGGTGCTTCATTTAGAAAATAGACTCTTTGCCTTTCCTGTATTGTTCCTAGTTTTATTAAAGTTCCTTCCCATTAAAGTCTCCTATGTTTTGTGTTAATGCGGCGGATGGCAGAACCCATTTAGAATAGGCAGGTTTGCGGGGGTTTGGGCTGCCCCTCTCCCTGTCCTATAACACTTAGACATATATTGGGGATGTTGGACATAATGTGAAAGGAGGAAAGAGTTTTTGGAGAATGTCAATAGGACATGCTGAAATTTATTCTTTGAAGATCTTACTCTGCTAACAGATTGGGTGATTTAAACAACATTATTCTCATAGTTCTAGAGGTTGGGAAGTCCCAGATCAAGGCAACCGGCACAGCCAGTTCTGGAGAGAGTGCTCTTCCGGGCATATGATGGGCCTGAGTGTCCTCACATGGCAAGGCCAGTGCCCATCACTGGTTGTGTCTGCTCTCTACCCATCATGGGGTCATCAGCTCCCAAGGCTCTGCCTCATGATGCCATCACATGGGGATGTGATGAGGACGTCAGCTGATGGACTGAAGGGTGGGGGAGACACACCTTAATCCCCAAACAAGAGAGGGTGATGGATTTGCTGACTTTAGATGCCAGAGTCTTCAGTGTGCCCAAGAGCTGCAGTTGAGGGGGACAGATAGAGTGAGAGAGGCATCCTGGGAGACAAATGGCAGGAGAAAGAATAGAAAAGGTGGCTCTAGAGAGGAGAGGAGTCACTTTCTCACTTGACAAGATTCTCCTTTTTAGGATCTTGTCCTGTGGGGGATAATACAACCTCTGCCCCTTGGAGCAGAGGGCAGGTTTTGCTCCAGCCTGTTCTAAACTGTCCAGACACCTGTCAGTGGGCGTGTGGGCACTGCAGCTGCCCTGCCCTGCCAGTGTCTACACATCTACATATTTCAAGGATCAAAGCAAGTCATTTTCTGTATGTCCTCCTACCCCTGACAGGGGCGTGGGGAAGAGGGAGAGAGGCATACAACCAGTGGCGGGGGCGTTTTCCTCCTGATTCACTGCTAATGTGCTCCACTCCCTCCTCCTGTGTGTTGCCACCATCACAGACATCAGCACCTCAGCGGCAGGGTCCTTTGAGTGACACCCAGTGGGTGGGGGAGTCCTGCACCCATCAGCTTCCCACCTGTGTGCGGGGCGCAGTAGGCCTCCCCCCGGGGCCTCCTCAGTGGCCCTCAGATCTGCTCCACGCTGCAGGCTCAGGCAGGTGTGTGCTGCTCCTGTTTGACAGTCTGATCTGGCAGCTGCTATAAATATAGGAGGACCCAAAGGGCAAATCTTTAGTCAATCAGTTCTGGTAATCTAATGAGTAAATCATAAGCCATGCCAAAGTGCCAAAACAGATGATCGTTTAAAAATAAAACATTGTGATTTTCCATCACCGCCAGGCACAGTTTTTCCTCTTTTCTTCTGAGGCACTTAAAAAAAATTACGCAATTTTTTTTTCATGCCATGGGGTGGTCAATCCAGCCCAGGACAAAGTCCATCTGTCCTCTCCATCTGGGTGATGATTCACGCGGCTGCAGCCATCATTTCTGTCTTCTCTTCTTTTTTTTTTAATTCTGGGTGCAGTGGACTCTGAACGGAAGCATTCCTGGGGCTCCTCTGTTCTCCTGTCCTGAGAGTCCTTGTGTCCCGCATGCCCTTTGTGGGCTGGTTCAGCTGCACCTGCTGTGGCTTGTCGATGCTGCCGATGGAGACCAAGGCCCAGAGACAGGGGACCGGGAATACTTGTTCATGGAACATAAATAGCATAGGATTTCCATAAAAGTCTTCCTTTTTTACATTTTTATTTTTGTCTTTTAAAAAATCTGTAGACGCGCTTCCTGAAAATTTTCATATTGTAAGAGATTTTAAAATGCAGAAGCATTATCAGACAATGTAAAAAAATTTTTTCTCTGCTGTCTCTTTCTTGCATTCCCCCCCCCCATCAACTCCACTCTCTGTTTTCTAAATGGGATTTTCATCTTTTTAATAGTTTCTAGGTACAGGTACCTACATTCTGTGTGTGTGTGTGTATATAACATACACAGCCACACATTTTTTATATATTACATTTTTATAAGTACATGTGTACATATACACACATTTTATGAGGCTGTTTTATCTTAGCAAGATCATATCATACATTGTATTCTATGATTTGGTTTTCTATAAAGTATATTCCTATAGGCTTTCTCCCTCCCACCTTTTTTTTTTTAAAGATTTATTTATTTATGCATGCAAGAACTGGGGACAGGCCAGAGGTGTGGCGGGTGAGAGGATCCACCAGAGACAGAGTGGGGAACAAAAAGGCAGATTGACCGAAATACACTGTTGAGGGAGCAGTGGGCAAGACAGGAGAGGTCTGCTGTGCCATGTGGGTCACCTCCCTGGCTGTCCGGGGATCAAACTCATTCTGCAGTGGCTGTGAATTGCTTCACAGTGTTTCAGCTTAACCCCTTGTACCACCAGAGAGGTCCCCTTCTCACCTCTTCTTCCCTCATTCTTATGCTTTTCAGTCACTGCAAAGTATTCCACAATATAAATGTCTCATTACATAACCAATTTCCTATTGCTGTTTTCTGCTGTTAGTGGTAATGAGGCAGTGGGCAGCGTTATCCTTGTCTCTTTGTCTACATATGAAAGTATTTACATTAGATTTGAAGATGTGGTCTCTTGGGCATATACAATCAAAATTCTGGAAAATGTCTGCTTATCTTTCTTGCTCTCCAACCCCAGTGTTCCCGCAATCAATGCTGCCTCAAAACTCCCTGTTCTGGGAACTGCCTGGTGGCACAAGTGGTTAAGATGCAGCACTACGAAGCTATCCCAACCACTGCAGCACGAGTTCGATCTCTGGCCAGGGAGCTGACCCCCACACCTCTGGCCTGTACCCCGGTTCTTGTATGCATAAATAAATAAATCTTCAAAAAAAAAAAGTTTTATGATGATAGCGTACAATTGCACTGTGTACTAAATAGCTCACCAAAGTGCTCCTAGAAAGATATTGTGAGTCTATTTCTGGCTTACATTTTATGGGCGGATAAGACTTGTGGATGTTCAGGAATATAACAAATATTAATGTGACTATTTTAACTTCCCAAAATATTTAAAGATTATATAGTGAATTAAGAAAAATGATTCCTGGGGCCTCCCTGGTGGCGCAGCGGTTGAGCGCTGGGTTGCGAGGCTGCCCGCGGCCTCTGCGGCGCCGGTTCGATCCCCGGCTGCTCCCCGGCCACCGGAGGAGGTGTTAGGGGGAAAAGGATGTCCCAAAGCAAATTCCATATAGGCTTTGTGGACTCCACCCCCACCCCAGGTCAAAGCCAAAGACACTGGGAACTCCAAATCCCATCACCACCAAAGGGAAGGTGGCTGGGACCTGAGGGTGGGGTTAAGCAGCCAGGTGGATACAAAAGGCAGACACGTGGGCTTTGGGGCTCTCTCCATTTTTGGGCTCTCGGCCAGCTCGCAGCGTCCGGCCAGCTCTGAGAGTGACTTTGGGTTTCCAGGTCGTCGGATCGGGTAGGACGCATTAAAGACTTTATTTCCCTATTTTCTCCCTGAGTTGTACATTTTCCTTATTTCTTTTTCTCTTGTAAATAAACCTTTTATTAACCCTTTTGCGTGTGTCTGTAGTAGAGTATTCATAAGTCCCTTTAAAGCGCGCGGGTGAGGACCCACAGCCAGGAACCCGTTTAATATCGGGGTTGCTCTATAACAGAGGGTCCCACATGGCGCGCAGACCTCTCCTGCCGCCCGCTGCTCCCCTCAGCAGTGTACTTCGGTCCTTCTGCCTGCTCTGCTCCCTGCTCTGGCTCTGGTGAATTCTCTCACCCTCCCGCGCTTCCGACTGTACCCAGTGCATGTATAAACAAAAAACAAACAAATAAATAAAGCATGCCTCTATTAAAAAAAAAAATGATTCCTTTCTGTTGTTAGCACTTCTTGAAATGGGAATTAGTTCATTCATGCAGCTTATTTTTGATTCACTTGACTTTACTTAAAGTTGTTTTCCATAAATGAAAACAGAGCTCTGCTTGCAAAACATCACCCAGACACCCCGCCGGTGACGTTTCACTTCATTGCTTATTCCCATCTTTGATCATCGCCGTAGAAAATGATTTCCAGCAAAGACGGACTCGCTTATCAAGTCTTATAAAGAAAACTGCCATAGTCATATAGCTGAATAGTCATTTTTAATTAGTTTATTATCTTGAATTTAGTGGAACTCTTCAGTAGATACTTGGGAAAGTCAGCTGAGGAGGATGGTTGGATACTTACTTACTCCTTTGTCAGAACCCAAAACAGGCTGCCCCCAATGTGTGGAACTGGCATGCAGGTGATTTTGAATTGAAAGCCAATGAAAATCAGAAGAGCCAAGCGTTATCTATCTCCCTAAAAACAACCATCAGTGTTCTCTGTGGTTGTCTTAGAGGTGAGAACCAGCCTTATCACCCCAGACTAGGACTTACAAGATCTATTTTTCATGCAAAATTCCTGCAAAATTCCTTCTTTTAAAATGCAAAGCTCTTTGTTCATCTTTCTCTCCCCAGTTGTATGACCTCTTCCTGGAAACTATACAACTTCACTGGAACCAACAGATGAAAGCTTCCACTATTCCATGATTTGGGCCTCCACATAAAGTTTGTCTTGTATCTTAGTAATCTCTCTCACAGCAATTTAATTATTTTGTAGCCCACTGACTACGAGTGTAGAGAAAATTAGCTTCCTTCCCAATACGTTCAGTCAACATTCTTTTTTTTTTTTAAAAGATTTATTTATTTTTGCATACAAGAGCTGGGGTACGGAGTGAGAGGTTGAAGTGAGAGGATTCACCAGAGTCCCAGAGTCAGAGTGAGGAAGAGAACAAGCAGACTGACTGCTGAGGGGAGCAGTGGATAAGACAGGTGAGGTCTGCTGCGCCATGTGGGCAACTCCCTGCTGGGGGATCGAACTCATGCTGCAGTGGCTCTGGATAGCTTCATAGTGCTATGACTTAACCCCTTGCACCACCAGGAAGGCCCATTCAACAAACTTTCATATAGGGCCTACAAAATGCCAGAAACATGTGGCTCCCCACCCCTATTCCTTTCTACCTTTTTGCCTTTCTACCTTTCTACCTTTCTGCCCAGCACTGTATTAGACCATAAAATTACAATGTCAAGAAAGATGGTCTTGCTCTCTCCATCAAGGGACTCGAGTGCAAACTATCGGTGCAAGAGAGAAGCTCAGAACAGTGGAGGGGAAAAGAATAAGATCAGAAAAGGCTGATGGAGAGGAGTCATAAAAGATGAGGACATGCTTATTGGGGAAGGTCGTTCATCTCTCAGATACAACACAGGAGAAAAGGAGACTAGCAGGACTGCAGGTAGGGAGAACAAGTGAGTGATGACACAACCCTTGCTAAGGGTGCAGCAGCAAAGGAAGAGTGATGAGAACAATGTGTGGTATATAGATAGAAACATGTCTTGACGCCTGGCGTGAAGGGGTACAGCAATAAACGAATGACAATCCCAGCACTGCCTGGCTGACTTAGCAGTCCCTGACCTGTAGAGTTTGCAAATGTAGACTCCTGCCCCCGCGCCCCCCACCCCCGCCCCGAGACTGACTCCAGTAAGTCAGGTAGATATTGAATGTTCACCAAATCCCCACCCTGTTTCTCAGTCCCTGGCAGTGGGTGGGATTATGGGACAAATTCTGGCCAAAGAGCTATGACTAGAGGGGCCAGGAGGAGCTTGGAGTCTCTTCCTCCCAGGCAGCATCAATAGCAAAAGTTCTTGTCTCCATGGTGGAGCCACGGGAGAAAAAGCCTGCATTTCTGAGTCCCTGATAGAAGGGACTGTCTGGGCCTCCCTGGTGGCACAAGGGGTTAAGTCTCAGCTCTATGAAGTTATCGTCAACCACAGCAGCATGAGTTCAATCCCCAACCAAGGAGGTGACCCACATGGAGCAGCAGACCTCTTCTGTCTCGCCCGCTGCGCCCCTCAGCAGTGTATTTCAGTCAGTCTGCTTGTTCTGTTCCCCACTCTGTCTCTGGTGAATCCTCTCACCCTCCACACCTCTGGCCTGTACCCCAGCTCTTGTATGCATAAATAAATAAATCTTTAAAAAAAAAAAAAGAACGCAAAGCCTGTGGTCAGCTAGCTGGTAGACGGTGAAGCAAGGGCCAGATATTTAAGTAATAAAAACAGCATCAGGAAAAATACCTTGCAGGACTTCTAGTAAAAGAAACTGTTGCCCCGGTGTCTGTTCTTTAAACTCTGCTCAATGTCAAACCAGCTAATAGGGTCCAATGTTGACAAGTCCTCACAAGAGCTTTTTCTTATCAAGTAGAGAACCTTGTTGCAAAATCACTATGTACAGTTGTTGTCTCAACAGCTGGTAATCTTGTTAGAAACCTCAACCTACAAGTCTCTCTGGCTTTACTTTTTCCCGACTTCCCTTCAAAATGGGTGGTGTGGAGGGAGAAGTTTCCATGGCTACCAGGACTGGGGAAGCAATTCACTCTATTAGAGCTAAGATGGTTGCTTCGTTGATAGAATTTGATACCAGCTTCCAAGGCAGTTGAAAATCAGAAGAAAGATTGGATGCAAGCTCATGAAATATCTCTTAGTGTTCAAGTCCCATTTTCTTTCTTTTTTTCTTTTTTTTTTAAAAGATTTATTTATTTATTTATACAAGCACTGGGTACAGTCAGAAGGGTGGGAGGGTGAGAGAATTCACCAGAGCCAGAGGGGAAAGCAGAGCAGGCAGACTGACGAAGTACACTGCTGAGGGGAGCAGAGGGCAGCAGGAAAGGTCTGCCCCCCCCATGTGGGACCAGCGGCCAGAGATCCAACCGGTGCTGCAGAGGCTGTGGGCTGCTTTGTAGCCCAGCACTCAACTGCTGTGCCGCCAGGGGAGGCCCTCAAGTCCCATTTTCAACTGAAGGAAAAATGGCCCTGCCTTCCCACCATGCCCATCCAGGAACACACACCTTGCCTGCCGTGAGGAGCCGCAGAGGGAGGAATTCACCCCAGGAGGGAAAGTTCATTGAACATGTTGCTCTGACTCTGAAAATTACTTGTTCCAAAACCCCTTCAGAAACCAGTAATCCTATTAGTGTGGCTTTTGGAACAGTGACCTACCTGCAGTCAAAAGTCATTATAACTATCAGCTGGTAAATAATTACTTCATTTTCTAAGTGAATGGGGAAGCTCCTCTGGAAGGAATTACTATTCCTGAGAATGTAAGCTCAGCCATCATTTCTGCTTCAGTAGCTGACAGGTTGGGCCATTAGCCTGGACCAAAGAGAAAAGGTGAAGGGGTGAGGGAGCTTACCTGTTGGAAATAAGGCAGGACAGGGACTACCCAAAGCTTACCCACCAGAAGATGGGTTTTCTGAGCCATGGTAAGCCGGTCTTGGCAACAAGGGCACCTTCAGCAGGTTTCAGGTCCAAGGACGTGGCCACTGGGTACATCATAAAATCTCTGAAGCGCTGACATTTCCCTCCCATTCTTCAGCAGTGTCACTACCTTTACAAGGGAGTCAGTAGACAGGGATCCCTTGCCCACAGCTGGGTGCATGGTCAAGGGCTGTCCACATAGATTGCTTCCAAAGGAAATGGATGGAAAAGTTTGGTGAGGGAAGGGAATCAATTTGTGAAAGGAAACCATTCCAGCAAATAGGAGCAGCGCCTTTCCAAGAATGTATAAAGTCCTGGGTGCTCAGGAACAGGATCCCATTCTCCCCAGCTTCCAGAGAAACTAGCTTTGCCTCAGCTGGCATCTCCAATGTAACAAACAGTGGAAGAATGAACATACAGTGGACTAGAAGAAGACCAGGTTCTGAACCAGCCATACCATGAACCAGCTCTTGGATTTTCCAGGCCTCCATCACGTTAGATGAGCAGAGTTGTGGTTGAGGGCTCTTGTATTTGGAAATTCTCCTCTAGATTTGGGCACAGCTGGGCAGTGGGGTTTGAGAACTGGTGGAGTGTGGGCTGCCAGTCTTGGGCATGAGGGTTTTGAGACACTCTCAGAAGCTTAATTGAAATGTTTTTACAGGGTTGCTGTGTGTGGCGCACCAAAGGGCAAGGTTGCATCCTGGAGGAAATAGACCAACTGCTGCAGATCTGGGGGGTATCGGAGGGGTGGGGGGGAAAGGTGGAGATAATTTGACAGGTAGAGGGCTGACTCTGTGCTAGAAGCTGGGACTTTTGTCTAGCCCTGACATTATCCTTACCCTTCTGCAAATGAAGTGAAGCACCAGGGAGCCTTGCATTGGTGAGCGCTCTGGCTTGCACAGTCAGCCCCTCCTGCTGAGCCACCACCTTCCAGCTTGAGTGTTGTTGAGTGTCCCAGCTTCCGGCTTGAGCATCCATGTTGGTTGCACCTCATTTGGTAATGCATAGGTGCCTACAAAGTAACAGACCAGAGCAGCTTGTTAACTGGGCACCAGACCCTGTTTTTTGTTCTGTTTTTGGTCCCAAGTTTAATATTAATAAAATTAAACATCTAACTTAGGTGTGGACTCATTGACTCCTTAGAGACCAACAATATTAGTTTAGAATGTGTTACTAAGAAGGCATGAATTCTTTCCCAAATAATTGTGCCTGGGGTTAGATGTATAAGTAACGGTAATTAAGCAAAGGCTGAGAAAATTATTTACTAATCATTAATTCAAAGTGTGTTTTCTTTTTCTCCACCTTAGATTTTCTTTCTTTTCTGTCTATGGAAAATGTTACTAAAAGATGCATATTTAATGTGGCTTATTAAGGGTGTCATCTGACTTTCAGCACACTGCTTTCAACTGCTTATCAACTGTATTGCATTTATAAATATTTTTGATGCAATGGCTTTTTTTAATGAAACACTTTGTTTAAAATATTTTGCAGGCAAGTTTGGATCTTATGAAACTCCTAACCTCCTCTGCCACCAGATATGCTGTGTTTTGAACAGAACATTCCAATTCTTTCTACAAGTATTCAGAGCTGCCCTTTGCTAAGCGGTGGACTGGGCCCTAAGTGCTGCAGAAATTGAGGACAAGCACTTGACTGCCTTCTGCTTCTCTCCCTTGAAGGGCTCTTTCATTCTCAAGGTTGAAACCTTGGAGAGCTCAACATTTTTCAAGGTTTAAAACTCCTTGCAGACAACTCTCAAATGGATATTCCCAGCCCTGAATACCTCCAGGTCCACATCCTGGCTCAAGAATTCTGTGAAACCAAACGCTATCTCTGTGTTGGTCTTTGTGGTCTGGGTACTGCTCTGGCTGGCCTTCAAGGGTCAGGTCTGGATGCTTGGGGGAGGGGTCAGGAGAGGCATTCTAGGTTGTAAAGTAGCAAATGCAGAATTAGGAATGCAGGTGGCCTGAGGGCCCCCTTCAGGCTCCTGCAGACACTTTGGCCTGGGGGGAGTGGGAGAAAACCCAAGCAGGTAACCTCATATTCACTTGACAAACGGTGGGGTGGGGAGGCATTGGTGTATAGTATGAACTGGAAAGAGATGGGAGACTGGGGGATCAGCCAGGAGGCTGTTTTAATATCACCAGTATAGCATAATGATAATACTGATTCAACTGACAGAGCCTTTCAGTGGAGAAGAAGATCATGGATCCTTTGAGACTAGGATAAAAGCTGTGGGTCTTCTCCCCAGAAAATAGGCACACACCTACCAGGCATGGTGTGTGATTTGGAGATTCATGGGTCCCAGTGGGTGATGAAATATATGAATTTAGGATCCATGAAAAGAATAGGAACACCTGCACAGCGTCACTGGTGGGTGTCATAGGGAATCTTGGAAGAGGAAGCAGGTTGGGGGAGGGGAAAGGTGCCTGGTTTCACGTGCAGCACATGTGGAGGTGTGGGGTGTGCTCTGGCAGCTGGATGTGTCTGAGGCTGTGAGGAGAGGCCAGGCAGCTGGCTGGTGGGATGGGGTGGAGATAGAGCTGAGCTATTTGATTCAGTTGCAAGAATTTCCATTTTGAGAAGGAATGATCTCCCTGAATTAACAACAACAACAAACAAAACCAGCACACAATACTACTGATAAGGGACTGATCACAAGGGTTTACAAAGAGCTGACTCAACAAAAACAAAGCAAACAATCCAGTCAAAAAATAGACAGAAGAGCTAAAAAGGCACTTCTCCAAAGAGGAACTGCAAATGGCCAAAAACAAAAAATGCTCAAAATTTCTTGTAATCAGGGAAATGCAAATCAAAACCACAATAAGATACCACCTCACACCAGTGAGAATGGCACATATTAAAAAAGCTAGCAACAACAAATGTTGGCGAGGATGTGGAGAAAAAGGAACTCTCCTACACTGCTGGTGGGAATACAAATTGGTCCAACCATTATGGAAAGCTGTCTGGAGGTTCCTCAGTCTACTAAAAATGGACCTTCTATACAATCCAGCAATTCCACTCCTAGGCATCTACCCAAAGGACACAAAAACATTAATTCAAAAGGACACCTGCACCCCTATGTTTATAGCAGCACTATTTACAATAGCTAAGCTATGGAAACAACCCAAATGCCCCAAAATAGATGACTGAATCAAGAAGATGTAGTATATACACACAATGGAATATTACTCAGCAATCAAAAAAGATACACTCATGCCATTCACAGCAACATGGACGGAGCTGGAAGGGATTATGCTTAGTGAATTAAGTCAGATTATCAGATAGCTTCACTTATAGGAGGAATGTAGAGGAAACAAATAAGGAGGGGGGAAAGTAATCATAATATATTAAATTAAAAATCAAAATCAACTGACAACTTTAAATCAGAGACATTCTGCAGGGGAGGGAGAGGGAGAAGGATCAAAACAGGGTGGGAAGATCACAAGGGACTATGGTGATGGAACACAGGTGAATTGGTGGTGGGAATTTCACTGGGACTATAAGATGAGAAAGCATACACTGCACAAAAGTGAAGAATGAGGGGCCTCCCTGGTGGCACAAAGGTTAAGAGCAACCTATGATGCTATCTGCAGCCTCCGCAGTATGAGTTCGATCCCCGGCTGGCCAGGGAGCAACCCACATGGCGCAGCAGACCCTCCTGACTTTCCCGCTGCTCCCCTAATCAGGGTACTCAGTCAATCTGCCTGTTCTGCTCCCCACTCTGTCTCTGGTGAAACTTCTCACCACCCCCCCACACACACACTTCTGGCCTGTACCCCAGCTCTTATATTCTTATATTCATAAATAAATAAATATTTTAAAAAAATGAAGAATGATGTAAAATATATATAAAATATAAAAAAAAAAACAAAAGCAGAAATAGAAAGCAGTCAAGCATTTCCCAAGATAAATACTGGGGGCACTATTTATGCAGGTAATGCTAACATTCCTAGAAGAGGGTGGGGTTGCTGTGATAGAAACCATCATAGAGAAATAGACACTACAGGAGAAAGACAAACAGCCTATAATTTCACTCATGGGGAACACAGAAAAAAATGAATGCCCTAAACAAGACAAAAATGAGCATTCAGTCTATAAGACTATGTATTAGCTGTTACTGTTAGGAAAGGGAGGAGGAGGTGGGGGAATGAGGTAAAAGGGGTCAGTTGTATAGTGAACAGTAGACTTGAACTTTCAGTCTTCAGAATGTCAGGTAGTATACACACGTGTTGATTATTAACCAAGACAACAAGGCCTCTGTGCCGTTTTTATCCAACGCTATGTCAATGAATTTTTTTTCTAAAGATAGAGGCTATTGGTGTCTTCCTAAGTCCATGATTTCATTACCATATATTATAAAACTTAACATGTAAGTTTTAGTTGTAAGACTCAAAATTAGAATAGAAGCTGACCACTTAGAATTGTGGTTATTAAAATAAGCTTGAGATGAACAGATGGATCATGTCTAAACTTTTCTAAAGCCCCTTCACAGCATCTTTGTGTGGCAGTGGGAGCAGCGTTAAGTCCAACCGCAGGTCTCTCTCTGGCCCAGCTTCCCCATCTCCACCCCCAGGCTGCCAGCTGAAGCAGCAGCATCTCTTGACCCTATAATCTCATTCAGGTTGGGACGCTTTGGAGATCAATGCGTAGAAGTAGACATTCTCCCAGAAAAGATAAGAGAACCACGTGGCTAGTTCCCAAAATATCTGGGGCCATTGCCCACTCTTTAGCAGAAACCATCACCCCAACGTTTGAATTTGGGGAATTCACCAGTTCTCCTGCCCAAGGCCAAAGTGACACCTGTCCCAGGATTCAGTGGGACATACCTCCAAATGTTCCCTCAGGTGCCCTCAGGTTGCTGCCACCTTCTCTGAGGGTCTGGTGCTCAGTAGGCTGGGACTGACCCACGAGCCATTCTGGAAGTGAGCACTGATCATAACTTTCTGAGACCTACGCCACCTCTCCTTAGTCCCCCACCTCCCTCCCCACCCCCATCACTGCAACCTATGCCAGTATTCACAATCAGGTTTTAGAGATAACCTGAAGGCAAATACCATAGACTGAGTTATCTTGCTATTTCTGCACAATGATCCCCTTATGTGAGATCATTGTATGTAGCAGGAGCTACATAACTTTGGGGACACTTGGGCTCATGGCAAGACAGATCTAAAGACTGACTTCTCCCCAAACATGCAACAACTTGGATCCTGTTGCTTCTTTATTTTTATTGTACTTGTCTCTTATCAGGAAACAGCAAGTTCCATGAGAGGTGGCTGGAGCCATTTACACCAGTGTCTGGCCCTATTGGCGAGTGGACCACGTGACTGGGAGCCGTGACTCTGGTGCCCTTCACTGCTGTCTGGAACGAGGATCCTGAGATACATACCACCCCTTAGCACTGAGGAAGGACCGGCCAATAGATCCACCAGGTCTTTAGATGCCATATTTCCAATAAGAGTTGAAGCAAAGGAAGGTTTTCCTCTTGGTCCCCAAAAGCATATTTTTCCAGAATTACATTGGTCTGCTCAGCTGCAAGAACCAGGACCAGTTTGGTGGAGACCTGTCCTGGGTAAGAGTTTACTGGAGGGGTTTACACAGACCTCATCAAAGTGTGGGGTTTAAACCCAGAAGGAAATAGGGTGACACAAGCCATTCTGAGCATCAAGTCTAAGGTCAGAAAAGGCTGGAAGCAGGAACAAACTGAGAAACTAGAACAGAAGGTCAAGTCCCACAGATGTTTCTATGACTGATGAATGAATTGGCACCTGTCCTGGGAACGAGGAGGATGCTGTTGCCTGGGGTGGCATGGGGGTAGGGGAGGAGAGTGGGCTGTACCACACGGTCTAGGGCAGGTTGGCCAACCAAGATATGCCAGAACAGGCTAGGAAAAGTCTGGAAAACTGCGATCAGTTATACTTTTGATAGAAATAAAAATTCCTAATTTAGAGTTTGGAATCACCTTATACAAAGGGTACTCTGCATAACTTTGCAAAGGATTAACACATGCTTATTAATTCCACAGCTACCCTCATGTGCCAAACACAGGCTTCCTTCTCATGTTTTGAATGGTCTGGTCTCTAATTGTCTGAGTAGCCAAGGCCTCCGGGATATGAATAGTACAGGGATTTGTCATCAGGCCTATTTTTCTGTGGAGTTATCATAATGTCCCACCTACCTCATCTTCACCTATGAACAGTAAATCCCTCATGTCAACTGAAAAGCTTCCCTTCCGATTGGCACTGTAATAGCTAGAATTTAAGGGCCCCCTAGGCAGAGTGGGTTGAGTCAGTTGAAATGAAGCCCCAACTCACTGGTACTGAATCTGCATTTCCCGCCGAGTCCATTTGCTGCTTCTGTGACCATGCCAACAGCTTCTCCAAGCCCCTACTGCTCTTCTCCCCTCCTGTGATTGCAGGAGCAGATCAGGGAGGTCCCTCTAACCTTTCCTTGCCTCACGGCGGCTCCCCTCCCTGTGTGTTTTCCAGCAGGAACCATGTTCTACATGAAGTGCCCTCCTGGGAATGAAACAGGGTTTCCAGGAGATTAAAAAAAAACCAACCCCTGGGGGAATGTCATTTTTGTGTTATGTTCCTTTTGCTTTTACAGCCCAGGGAGGAGCTAGGAATCTTGTCAGTGCTTACCAAAAGAAATATTAAAAAAGATTGAACACATGGACACATTAAATATGTATATTTAGGTCTTGTGCAAAGTATAGCCATTCCTTCAGGCAGTTCTAAAAGTTTGCAGGATGGAATGACATGTCAGTGCTTTGAAATCACAGCTCTGCCTCTTGGTAATCCACTGGATCCTAGAGATTCCTGCTCTTTAGCTCAGTGGATGATAACGGTTCACCAGGACATTCAGTTACTTAAGAGCAGTAGAGTGTTTTTTTTCAGGACATTTTGATTCTGAAAGGTCCCCTTTGGAGGGTTATTCATAAGCCCATCACAGAGTCCAGTGTTTGTTCATTGGCCTAGTAGAGATATGTCGATTTAATCTTCTGTCTTTGTTACACGATTCCATTTAAAGAAAACCTTCTCAATGCTGTTCATCCGATTGCTCAGGGTCTCATGCCGTAATATATAAAGTTTTACAGTAATTGAAAAAGGAATGAGTATCACCTCAGGCAGTAAATAAATCACAAAGTTTATTAATTCAAAGGACCAGATGTTAATTTGTAGAACACTATACCACAGTATAAAATAACATTAACTACTGTGTAAGAATGGAAAATGGGAATTAATTTTATTTTAATTTTTAATGCACTTTTGACTATCCAAAAGGATATTAAACATTAGCATAATTTAATATATTTATACACTTGCATTTATTAAACCACTGATTCATGAACAAATTAAGTAACCTGTATTTTTTAAGTATTAAAGATTCAATGGTGATAATTAACTTGAATGTCAAAGAGGAAAACATTATCAACATCTTCTGCAGAATCCCCCAAAGATTATGCAACCCAAATGCTGAAGGGCTGAAAAGTTGTAATCAGCTGCTTGATGATCTCAAGGGGCTGAGAGATATTATACTTTCACTTGCTCTGATGAATTAGTTAGATAAACATTTGAGGATGGTGAAAATCAGAAGATGAATTTCCATCCTTGACACCATCTTTCAGTCTAACAGGGAAAGATCTACTTCTCATGCTTAGGCCAATCAAGCTGTATTGTGGGGTTCTGTCTACAACATAAGCACCCTAATGATGCAGAATGGAGACCCACACTGGAATGTCATGCAGGGTAAGAGGAAATGTCTCCCTCCACCTCTGGGTTCTTCTCCTGGTGGAGCCATCAAATTAAAATCCATAGTATAGTAGGAGAAGCAAACACATTTAATCTCCTATCTACAGAGAATCTATGTAAATGTGGATTCCAAAGAATGAGGCAAAATGAAGATATATTGAATACCCTGAGCAAAGTATGGGATAGGCGGTTGGGATTCCAAGGAAGGGGTTCACATGACAAGGAGAGGGGCCTTATAGCAGAAGACCAGAGAAACTCTAGTTAGATATTTGTCCTGCCACAGAGATAGGACTCTCTGATTAGGTTATTTCTGGTTAAAACCCTAATTCTGGGCAAGGCCCCCTATTTTCATTCTTCTAGGTAGTTAAGGGAGGGGTAATTTTCATAAGCCTGCAGGGCTGCAGTTGACCTCAGCTCAAAACAATCCACAGGGCAAAGTGACACATCGTGGGCAGGCCTTCTCTGAACATCTTGGGGGGGCCAGTTTCTGCTGCTTCATCTGAATGACTGTGACCTCTGGCAACATTCCATGCTGAGGTCTTTGGCTCTGAGGACCCTCACTTGAATTTAGATTTTTTTTAAAAAAAGAGTTTTTAAAATTTATTCATGCATACAAGAAATGGAGTGTAGGCCAGAAGTGCGGTGGGGGGGTGGTGGTGGTGAGAGGATTCACCAGAGACAGAGTGGGGACCGGAATAGGCAGATCTACTGAAACACGCTGCTGAGGGGAGCAGCGGGTGAGAAAGGAGAGGTCTGCTGCGCCATGTGGGTCAGCTCCCTGGCCAGGGATCAAACTCTTGCCAGAGTGGCTGGCGAAGGCTTGACAGCACTGAGACTTTAACCCCTATGCAACCAGGGAAGTACTGATAGGGCACATTTATTTGATTATTTTAACTAGTTAAATTTTAAAGATAAAAATAGTCTTGAGTCATTGTACTAATCATACCAATATTCTCAATCCCTTTCTCTCATTACTCAGGTTAAGAAAATAATATAGCACATTTTTAATACATTCCTCCAGAATATAGACCATGGCTTGATTTGTAGACATATCAAATAGACAAAAAGTTTATCCTTTGATATCTGTGATGGGTCTATAGTAGAACAAATAACCTTGACGGGGAGATAGAGGAATAGGTAAACTTGATCACTTTCCCATTTTTAATTTCCAGAAGGAAATTGTAAGCACCTTAAATAGACTTAAAATTTCAAGGGTAGGATGAACATCTGTTGTTTTTATTCATTTTGACTATTTTAATTCAAAAGGTGTTCTCAGCTCCTATTAGAAGATTATAAACAATAGTTGGGCTTGATGAAGAAGGGCATTGCTATTACCAATTAAATCTTTAATTTCATCTCTGCTATAGTCGTAGCCAATGTCTTCCATTGTCCCTCCATATCATTTTATGAACATCATCTGCTAATGTATGTGTTTCTCCTTCTAGATTACAAAACCCCTGAAGACATCTTACATGACATTTTCCTACCTGAAGATGATATTTTTAACACCAGTGCAGAACACTGGTTTTAACTTTTTTTTTAAATAAAAAATGGAGCTATTTTTTGCTTACCATCTGTTTAGTAACCTTTTCATTTATTTTATTGATTTTTTCAGAAATTTGCATTGAAGCATCATTTCAGTATTAATTCAAGACTCAGATTAATTACTCCAAAATTCTTATAAATTTTTTGTTACACAGAGATTTGTTTGTAAGTTGTTTGTAAAATGTTTCCCCTGCTGTCCGAATGTAGAACATCCTTATTTAGTATGTTTTGGTAGGTCCTATTTTAGGTCCGAGAATACAGATAGTGGGGGAAACACAAAAGATGATTTGAATTAGCTCATCTTTGCTTAATAAGGCTAACTTTGGTGAGCTCATTCCAATAGATGTTATCAAATTATACAATATCCTAATGAAGACGCAGTCACCTGGTCTTGTAGGATCGGCTCCTAGTAACAGTGTTAGAGGACTCAGAATAAAGAAGGGAATGTTTGTCACTAATGATAAAGGGCTGATCACAAAAATCTGCAAAGAGCTGATGAGACTCAACAACAACAAAGAAAATAATCCTGTCAAAAAATGGGCAGAAGAGCTAAGAACTTCTCTGAAGAGGAAATGCCAACAGGCCAACAGGCATATGAAAAAATGTTTAACATCACTTGTAATCAGGGAAATGCAAATCAAAACTACCATGAGATACCATCTCACAGTGAGAATGGCACATATGAGAATGGCACATATTAAAAAAACTAGCAACAACAAATGCTGGCGAGGGTGTGGAGAAAAAGGAACTCTCCTGCACTGTTGGTGGGAGTGCAAACTGGTCCAACCACTATGGAGAGCTGTGTGGAGATTTCTGGACCTACTAAACATAGAGCTTCCATATGATCCAGCAATTCCATTCCTAGGTATTTACCCAAAGGACACAGAAACATCAACTCCAAAGAGCACCTGCACCCCTATGTTTATAGCAGCACAATTTACAATAGCTAAGCTTTGGAAACAACCCAAATGCCCAAAAATAGATGACTGGATCAAGAAGATGTGGTATATATACACCATGGAATATTACTCAGCATTCAAAAAAGATAAACACATGCAATTTGCAGCAACATGGATGGCGCTGGAAGGGATCATGCTCAGCGAAATAAGCCAGAAAGAAAAAGAAAAATACCGGATGGTCTCACTCATAGCAGGAATCTAGAAAACTTAAATAAGGGACCAGGAAAATGAATACCTATAAAAAAGTGAAAATCAAAATCAATAAAAAACTATGAACCAGAGGCACTCTATGAGGGGTGGGGGGTGGGGAGGGGAGGGATTGGGGTCAAAATAAGGGGGTTGCAATTGTATGGGGAATATAAAAATAAAATTTATTTAAAAAATAATAAATAAAAATTAAAAAAAAAAGAAGGGAACGTTTGTTATGTTTGAACTGAAACATATCTAGCCCTGTGTCTAATCTTATTTCTGGCAATCGTTTTTTCATGGTCTTATTTTCCACCACAGTGAATAAATTGTACTTTTGGAGGTTACAGTGGTGTTCCCGTTGGGTAATTTCATCCCTGTAGGAGAAATTGAGAATTAACTAAATATTTCAAAGGGTTGAACCTTAAGAACTCAGCAAAAAAAAAAAAAGAATTTGCAAAAACAAAACAAAAATCACCCCCAAAACTGTCCTTATATCTGACTCATGATAGTGGTTGCCTTTGGGAGAGGGCGGCTGGGAAATGGGTTTGAGTGTGGGGCAGGGTATACAGGAACTACTATTGCAACTAGATTATTTTTTATTTCTTTTATTGAAATCAGGGTTCTCAGCTTCAGCACTGTTGATGTTTGGGCCAGACCGTTCCAGATCATTCTTTGCTGTGGGGCTGGGCTGTACATCCTACGAGGTTTGGCAGTATCCCTTGCCTCTGCTCACCAGATGCCAGTTGTATTTCCCAGTTGTGATGGCCAAGAAATATCTCATAGGATGCCAACAGTCCCCCGAGGAAGAAATTGTCCCACTTTATGCCCGTTGAGAGTCAATGACATAATAAAAAGCAAATAAGCACAAATAAAACAAATTAAGAAAAATAAGAAAGTGCTAACACGTGCTGATTAGGGGCTGGGGTGAGTGCACAGTAATTTGTTGTATCCTTCTGTATCTTTAAATGCTTCCCAAAGACTTACAGGAAAATCTTTTTTGTTCTTTTTTGAAAGATCCAAGTCTCTTAGCTTGCTGCTAATTGAGAGAGCGATCTGCAGAAAATTTCTGTCTTCTTCCCAGGGCAGGCTGGGCACGCCCTGGCAGCAGCAGCCTGGCAGCTGGGAGGCCTGCCCACCTCTGGTCCCCCACCTTGCCAGCCTGCGGGCTTGCTACTACATTCCCTTACTTAAAATCCTTCAAATGAGGCCCGAAGTCCTCAGAGTGGTGCAATACTGCCTTGTGATTTCTATGCAAACCATGTGGAGTTAGCACAGACCTACAGGTTAAGGGATCTGTCCCCACCAAAGACTGCTCTCACTTCAGATGCCAACTGCAAGCGCAGGGATCCCCTGTCTGCCGCACTTATCACCAACTGACCACAAACTCAGGGTTCCCCCAACCACCTCAGTTTTGATAATTGGCCACAGTGACTCACAGAAGAAGAAAAGTGCTCGACCTGGGGTTATAGCTTTATTATAAAGGTTACAAATCTGCACCAGCCAAAAGAAGTGGCACACAGGGTGAGCAGGGTGAGGTCTGGGAGTATCTTGAATGTAGAGCTTCTGGGTTTCTTCCCTGTGAATCACCCCCTGCCCCACCACATTGCTATGTACATCAATCTGGGAGTTCACTGGAGCCTTGGGTTGTCTGGAGATTTATTGGGGTTTCATTACATAGACACAGTTGGTTGAATGCTTGGCCATGTGATTGAACCGAACCTCCGACCCCCACCAGTCCCTAGAGGTGCCCTGGCACCAAACTCCAAGCTCTAACCTGATGTTTGTTCTGCCTGGCAATTCTTCTACATACTGAGTCATCTTGTTAGCATATATTCAGGTGTGGCCAGGGGCCCACCATGAATGACAAAGACTCAGCAAATTGGAAGGACTTCGTGTTTACCCCTGAGGAAAAACAAGGGATAAGGGCCAAATTCTTTATTTTATTTTATTTTATTTATTTATGCATATAAGAGCTGGGATGCAGGTCAGAGGTGCAGGGGGTGAGAGGATTCACCAGAGAGAGTGGGGAGCAGAACAGGCAGATCTACTGAAATACACTGCTGAGGGGAGCAGTGGGCAAGACAGGAGAGGTCTGCTGTGCCATGTGGGTCAGCTCCCTAGCTGGGGATCTAATTTGTGCTGCAGTAGCTGCCAATAAATAGCTTGATAGCGCTGAGACTTTTACCCCTTGCACGACCAGGGAGGCTCCTAGACCAAATCCTTTATAATACAATACATGGCATCAGGCTTCTCCGGCAGACTCCAGTCTTCTCACACTTCACTGTGGTCACATAGGCCTGGTTGGGGGTCCTTAGACACAGCCTCCTGTTTTATAACTTGGACTTCTGCACGTGCTTGTCCCTATACCTGATTTTGTTTTCTCCATTGTTTATCCAGTGCACTCTGCCTCACCTGTCCTGGCCACGGTAAGCAGCTCTACCTCTGTGGAGCCCTCCCAGGCAGAGTTAATCCTTCCCTCCTCAGTGCTGCCAATAATCCTTCTTCACTATACGTTATTTATTATTATTTTTTAAGATTTTATTTATTTATTTATACAAGCACTGGGTACAGTCAGAAGCGTGGGAGGGTGAGAGAATTCACCAGAGCCAGAGCGGGGAGCAGAGCAGGCAGAAGGACCAAAGTACACTGCTGAGGGGAGCAGCGGGCGGCAGGAGAGGTTTGCGCGCCATGTGGGACCCTCCTCTGGTGGCCAGGTTGCAGCTGGGGATCGAACCGGTGCTGCAGAGGCTGCGCGCAGCATTGCAATCCAGAGCTCAACCGCTGCGCCACCAGGGAGGCCCACTATACATTATTTTTGCACTTGTCTCTTCTGCCAGAATTGTTAGTTGAGATGTCTGTATGTACTGTTGGAACATAGGTGAGTGACTGCTGTAAATGTATTATGGAGTTTTGCCTTTATTGTTTGAAATTATATTTGTCTTTTTTTTAAAGATTTTTAAAAAGATTTATTTATGCATACAAGAAATGGGGAACAGGCCAGAGATGCGGGAGGTGAGAGGATTCACCAGAGATAGAGTGGGGAACAGAACACCAGAGACAGAGTGGGGAACAGAACAGGTAGACTGAAATACACTGCTGAGGGGAGCAGCAGGTGAGACAGGAAAGGTCTGCTGCGCCATGTGGGTTGCTCCCTGACCGGCCAGGGATCAAAAACCATGCTGCAGAAGCTGTGGATAGCTTCACAGTGCTATGCTTAACCACTTGCGCCACCAGGGAGGCCCTATATTTGTCTTTTTAAAGATGCTTCTTCTTGCTCCTCCTTGGCTGTCTTTATTACCTCACTCCTCACGTTCCACCACGTGGCAGTTCATCATTACAAACATCCCTCTGGGCTATTTGTGAATGAGCTGTTATTTAAGATCTTGTGTTGATAATTCTGTCCAGCCATTCATGTACTGGAGAATTCATAGATAACATGGGAGAGATGACACCAGAAGTAAGGTATGCCAAATATCGAGAAATAGGAAATATAAAAGTACATTGTTATCCCATCTGTTGATAAAATATTATCTATCTACTACATGCTACGAGGTTTGTAATAAAATAGACAGATGCTTGTGTAGGATATTAAGAAGGAAAAAAAAGAATATTAAGGAGGAAAAGTAATCACAACCATGATGATAAAATATACCCTTAAACTGAGACACCAGAAAAACATAAAACAAAAAAATGTCTCCATAGAAATACTCCAGAATAGTACTTGTCTTTGGGTAATGGACATATATTCCTATATATTTGGGTAATGGATATATATTACTTATCTTCCTTATACTTTCCTTTATTTAAAACTTTTTCTGGGGGGCCTTCCTGGTTGCACAAGGGGTTAAACACTGCACTATGAAGTGATCTGCACCCTCTGCAGCACAAGTTCAATCCCCGGCCAGCCAGGAAGCAATCTACATGGAGAAGCAGACCTCTCCTACCTCACCTGCTGCTACCCTCAGCAGTGTGTTTCAGTCAATCTGCCTGTTCTGTTCCCCACTGTCTCTGGTGGATCCTCTCACCCCCCGCATCCCTGGCCTGTACCCCAGGTCTTGTATGCATAAATAAATAAATATTTTTAAAAAATTTGGGCCTCCCCTGGTGACACAGTAGGTTGAGCCCCGCGCTGTGAAGCTGTCTGCAGCCTCTGCAGTGCCAGTTAGATGCCAGCTGGCGAGGGTCCCTCATGGTGTAGCAGACCTCTCCTGCCTCGCCTGCTGTTCCCTTCAGCAGCGTATTTCGTCAGTCTGCCTGTTCTGTTCCCTGCTCTGTCTCTGGTGAATCCTCTCACCCTCCCGTGCATCTGGCCTATACCCCGGTTCTTGTATAAATAAATAAATAAATAAATCTTTAAAAAAAACTATGCAGTCTTTTAAAACTTTGATCAATAACAGTTTTATTCAAAGTGCTTGGAAAATGCGTTCAGCCCAAATAATACAACATTCCTTATAGGATACTAAAGCTAAGTGAGATTCCTCCTAAAGATTTTTTCAAATGGTAACATCATTATCCAGCCTGCAATTGCCATCCTTTAATTTTCATGACTTCTCAGAACCTTACAGATTTCAGACAGATTCTTGAGTTTGTGAATTTTAACTAAACATAGACTCGTTTAGCTATGATTGAAGAGCCATTGCTTGGGATTGTGTCCACAAATTAAGGCATTTCTAGCTTAAAAAAATTCCCACCCCCTCATATATAAAAAAAAAGGAAAACATCATATTAAAGAAATAACTCAGATTCCTTTATTTCCTCCTGTTTACCAAGAGCACATTTTCTTTATTTTACTTCATACATTCTAGACAATTCCTTAAGACAGAATGACTGATAGACCCGTTTCTCCAGTTTGTGTGAGTTCGTGACTGAGGATTTTTTTCCTTGTTAGGATGAAAGGCGCTTGCTTTTTTAAGTTCTGGGTAGACCAGTTTAAAAGTCTCACTCATCAGTGAAACCAATTGGAACACCTCCTGGCCCTTGAATTATGACCTTAGTGTGGAAAGGTGTATTTACTAATTCATACTAGAGTATGTATCTCTAATTATATATAATGTTTCTGTAATTAATATAAGAACTTTCTTAACCCCAGTGCCATTAGTTCTAACAGAAGTAACAAGAATTACCAACGTCTAACACTCTCTTATTTCTCCATCTTTCAAAAAGGTTGGTTTTTTTTTTTTTTACAGTATTCCCATCATAATAACAATGAGCTCATATATAGCTCTTGTTTGATAGGTCTCTAAAGTCTTTTAATCTATGGTAATCTTCCATCCCTGAAAAATCATCGGTTTGAAGAAACTGAGTTATTTTCTATAATTCCCCACATTCTGGATTTGGCTGATTACTTCTAAACTTCTAAGTGGTATTGTTAGGGGGAAATGATGTCCTGAGTTAATCCCATACAGGCTTTGTGGACCCCACCCCCACTCCAGACTAAAGCCATCAAGACATTGGGAAAGACAAATCCCATCACCACCAAGGGAGGGTGGCTGGGACCTGAGGGTGGAGCTGGGCAGCCAGGTTGGATATAAAAACCAAACACGTGGGCCTTGGGGGGCTCGCAATCGCTCCCTCCTGGCTTCACCTCTCCTGGCTGGCGGCCAACTCTGAGAGCGCCATTTTGGGATTCCTGATCGGTGGGTTGGGTAGGACTCATCTAAAACTTTGTCTCCCACTTTTCTCCCAGAGCTGTACATTTCCTCATTTCCCCTTCCCTTGTAAATAAACCTTTTATTAACCTTTCATGTGTGCCTGCAGTAGAATATTGATAAGTCCTTTTAAGCGCATGGGTGAGGACCCACAGTCAGGCACCCCGTTTTGTATCGGGGTTGCTCTACAACAGTTTGAACTCTTTAAATTGTTCCTTATGGCCTCCCTGGTGGCGCAAGGGGTTAAGCACCGCACTATGAAGCAATCGGCAGCCTCTGCAGCACCAGTTGGATCCCCGGCCAGCCAGAGAGCAACCCACATTGCACAGCAGACCTCTCCTGACTCTACCGCAGCTCCCCTCAGCAGTGTATTTCACTCAGTCTGCCTGTTCTGTTCCCCACTCTGTCTCTGGCGAATCCTCTCACCCCCCCGCACCTCTGGCCTGTACTCCAGCTCTTGTATAAAAATAAATAAATCTTAAAAAAAAAATTCCTTATTTCTCTTTCTGGTAGCAGGCTTAATTAGATTTTGATTCCAATGTTTAAAACGTACTTCTTAGGGAGGTAATGTATTTTCTTACTAGCCAAAAACTCTGAACCTGGTCAGATGATGAATTCCTTTGTATTCCTAGGATATACACAACAGTAAACAGACTGAAGGTTGGACTGGCAGTGACAGCTCACGTGACAGCTAACTTTCACGTGCTTTCCACGGCCAGGCACAATATCAAGCACTTTATATCTTCTTTTAATCTTCTCAACACCTTGCAGATGAGGAAACTAAAGATTAGAGAGTTTGATTAACTTGACCCAGTTAGCAAGTAAAGTGTGAGTTCAGAGGTCGAACTGCAATCCCAACTTTCTAGTCTTTCTCTGCTCTGAAAAACTTCAATACCCGGTCTCCGTAACTTCCGGTTCTGACGGCATCCAGGGGTACCCAGTCCTGCCCCGCCCCGCCTCGTCCATGGGTCGAGCCGGGTATAGGCCAGGAAAACTACACTTCCCAGAATGCACCGCGATCGCAAAGGCCTCACTACCGGCGGCCGCTCCTCGGTGCCATTTCCGTGGAGGGAACGGCGGTGCGGCCTGTGATCATGGCGCTGTTCCCGGCCTTTGCGGCCGTTAGTGAGGCTCCCGATAGCGGGAGCGCCAGGAAAGGTAAGCACCCAAAAGGGATGAAGGAGACACTCGGCGGGCTCAAGACGCAGTTTCTCGGGCTTAAATCGCGGCCCTTACCTTGCGTTTGTTTATCCACTTGTATCCCAGAGTTCTTCGCGCCGCCGCAGGGCCTTCTGGGAAGGCTTCTTTCTTGTCCTGGCGGCTGGAGGTCCAGTGTTAGGGAGGGAGAAAAGTCCGGGAGAGGTCCCGGCGCTGGGACTTGGGTATTATCAACTTGTTGGTCCCCATTCTTTCTCCGTACTTCAGATTCTTCATCTGCAAAATGAAAATAATGATATTTCACCTCTCAAGGAAACTCCTGATGCAGATGCTGGGGGTTCTCATTGCATCTTTCTTTCCTGTTTCACTTAATTCTGAAAGGCTTGTCGAAGTCATATCTTCTGGGAAACCTAGAGCTAGGGAATTAGGATCCACAGCCTCATCAAGCACAGTTTTCCTCCAGACAGGCACAGCTGGTGGGGGCAACAGCTAACGTTTACATATCGAGGGCCTCCTTGGTGTCAGTTGACGGTATTACGTTCTGTTTAAGCCTTAAACATTCCCAGGAGCGCTGCATTGTTAGAAATTGAGGCACATGGTGAATCATAATTTAGGTAACCCTAAATCATGCACCTTAACGTGGCAGAACCCAGTGTACCCGACACCTCTGTTATAGCCTCTCATCGCCCTACACCTCTTTTTGGGTAATACTTCTCATTATTGTAATTTCATATATAATTCGTGTAATTTTGGTCGTTCTTTACTAGACTGTAACCTCCACGTGATGTTTATTTAGCTCCTAGCAGAGGCCCAAAATATAGTCGGTGTTCAATAAATATTTGCTTGAAGTACAGTGCAGTAGTAGGTACTTACAAAGATAACAGTGCATGGAAGGATGTCTTAGGTGTTACCAGTGGATTACAGGAATAATGACTTTTGGTGGCGATACAAAGAAGACTTTATAAGGAATTAACTTTTGCAAAGTTAAAAGCATGAAATCTATACCGAAAATTGCAAATAGTCCAGTTTGTATGGAAATACAGAGGCGTTTATGAAGAGGAACCTTGGGAAAAAGGGAAGGGAAGGTAGTGACTTGAATGACAGGTCAAGAGTTTGTCCTTTTATTTTGGGAGAGTGAAATGGAAGATTGTTCTTGTTATTTCTCTTAACTGATACTTATTGGTCATCTGGGTTTCCAGCACTAGAATATGTGTAAAGTGCTTTTAAGTACTGCTTATTTAAAAATTAAACAGCATTATCACTTATGATAAAATTACCATTCTTTAATATTATCTCGTTGCTAATCAGTGTTCAAATATATATTGTCTAGAAAGTGGCCTGTTTGTTCAACTTAGGACCGAAATTTGCATTTTGTGGCTACATCTCTTAGGTCTCTTTTTAATATAAATTAAATCCATTTTCCCTTGTGATTTGTTAAGGAAACTGGGTCATTTTTCCTGTGGGCAGTACCTGCCCAATATTCATGTCTTTTAATAAGCTTCTCTGGCCCAGTATTGCCTGTAAACCGATAATTAGATCTAGAGAGTTAAAACAAGTATAATTTTTTAAGTTGAAAATAACCTATTAGAGTTGCTCTGCACTTACAGAATCGAATTAGAGGGATATGCTATCTCGTTTTCTTTTTTAGTGATAAGATTAATGTGTGGTTTCATGGACAGTCTGACTAATCCATTATGAAGTTGTCCATTAGCCTTTTGCCTAATGATTTTTGAAGCCATTTATGATTATTGCTTAGAGCCATTATTAAATGGGAGTTACAGAATGGTTAATTTCCCACTTTAACATTTCTCTTATATTTATAAGCGTCCATTATTGTATGAGAAACTTTTCCCCTACACTCTTGCCCAGAAATACAGTTCAGGCAGGAACAGCAAGAAGAATACTTGATTTTGTCAGTTTTTAGAATAACGAGTTGGGGTCTTCCTTAGTATGATTCATAGAAAAATACATAGTTGGTCATTCTGTTGGCCACAGTATGTATTTCTCATATATTTATTTGATCTTCACAGTTTCTGGCTCAAAGCTCCCAAAAGCCTTGGACTTTTCTATGAGTTGAGAGTGACAAACTTGTTATGTTATGTTATGTTATGTTGACTTTGGGGAAGCACTAAGGGTAGAGGCGGGTTGCCAGGTGAACCAATCTTCTGATCAGAAGATTGAAACTTTCAGTCCACCCCAGAGACCCCTGGGGAGGGTAGAGGGAATGGAGATTGAGTTCAGTTGCTGATGGCCAGTGAATTAATAAGTCATGTCTGTGTAATGAAGCCTCCATAAAAACCCCAAAAGAAGGGAGCTTCCAGGTCGGTGGACATTTGGAGGCTTGTGGAGATGGTGCCCTGGAGAGGGCAGATTCCCCACAGCTTGCTGTATGCATCTCTTCCATCTGGTTGTTCCTCAGTCATGTCCTTTGTAATAAATTAGTGATCTAGTGAGTAAATGGGTTTACTGAGTTCTGTGGGTGGTTGTAGCACATTAATTGAACCCGAGGAAGGGGCCAGGGTCAATGAATTGTAGTTGTCTGGTCAAAAGCAGAGGGCTTTCGGATGGTGTCAGAAGTGATGGTCTTGAGAGGTTGAGCAATTAGTCTGTGGAATCTGATGCGATCTCTGGGTAGTGGCAGAATTTTCATTCTTGGAGTCTCAGAATTGCTTGTTGCTATGGGGAAGCCTCCAACCACATCCTGGTTGGAGTCAGGTCCAGGAATCTTAATAGGGTCCTCAAAACATTGTAGAGGTGACCAGTGCAGTGCCTTTCATTTTAACCTTTTTATTTTGAACTCATGGATTTCTGATATTTATCTTTCAATCCGTTGCAGACATTTTTTCTAATGCTCAAATTGCCCCATTGTTGGCTAATGAGAGCCTAATCAAGTTGGTGCCTGTGTCTTTTTGACATGACCCAGTTGTCCTTAATCACTTCCTTGCTTTCCGGCCTAAAAGATGCCCAGAATTTACTGCTACATGTCTTGCTAGGGCTTGGAATTGGTTGTTTTTCAAAAAAAGGAAGCAAAACCAAAACCTTGCTTTCTCCTAGTGGGAAATGGCGTGGGTTTGTCAAAACCACAAATTGCCTGTTAGACGTAGTCATCGTGCTGAGTTGTCATTACTTTTAGACATTTTCAGTGGCCAGAACCGGGAAGAGAAAAATTGTAGGGTAAGGTAAAAAGTATCAGGTTTTTCTGCCCTCCTGCCATTAGGATAGATGATGGAACCCCACGGTCCTGAATGCATGCTTGATGGCGGGCACCTGGAATAGGGTGTGGGCATATGTAGATGGGATTCACCTGGGCTAAGAACGGACTTTTAAGGGTGGCGTCACGGGGATGCCAGCAGAAGCAGAGAAACGAAAGCAGAGAACCACGAGAGAGAGCCCAGAAAGAGTGAAGACTTGCTGGGGGTTGGGAGTCCTACCAGCCTCGCGGCCCCCCCGCCCCCCTGCCTGCTGTGTACCTGGTAAATCCCAATAAAAGCCTGCAAAAGACACTGGGGGCTCCAGGACTGTCCTCCTTTACCCGGTCTGCTGGATCATGGAAAACCTGCTCAGGGACCCTTCCTACCCCTACAAAAATATATCGTAATTCATATGGGTATTACTAACCCAACCTTAAGACTCTGAGATTTTCACTACAGGTCTTTGCTTTAATATTTATATTTCTTTCCTCTTGTGCTTAGAATCTTAATTCCTACTACCACTAGTACAATTGTGTATGTGTAATATCTATATTATCTATATATGTACTAATGTGACTAATAATAGTTCAGTATTTATAGTTCTGTTCTTAAGACATATCACACAAGCAGGTTGTCAGATGACTGTGTTTAAAAATTATTTGAAATAATTCTCTGTGTGGTTTAGTTACCATTTCATATACAATTAGGTATGTTTGTTTTTAATTTTGGGGGATTGCTATTTTCTTCCTTTTGATTTGATCATATTTTATAATGTGGAATACTACATGATTCTAAATATAACCCAGGTAAATTCAGAGGAAAAAAAGGCTTTCATCTCTGCACCTCCAAGTTAATTTAACTTTTAGGGGAAGAAAACTTCTATTAGTCACTGATATCCTCCCTTCCTGCACCCCCCCTTATTATGAGCAATTCTATTTCCCTCCTCCTTCCTAAAACCACACTGTTCTGCCTTTTATCCTAAACCCTAGAGCTCACTCGATAGCAGAGTATAGAGATCATTCTCGTTTCTTTTTTTTTTTTAAAGATTTATTTATTTATACAAGCACTGGGTACAGTCAGAAGCGCGGGAGGGTAAGAGAATTCACTAGAGCCAGAGCGGGGAGCAGAGCAGGCAGAAGGACCGAGGTACACTGCTGAGGGGAGCAGCGGGCGGCAGGAGAGGTCTGCGCGCCATGTGGGACCCTCCTCCGGTGGCCGGGGAGCAGCCAGGAATTGAACCAGTGCTGCAGAGGCTGTGGGCAGCTTCGGAACCCAGCGCTCAACTGCTGCGCCACTGGGGAGGCCCCATTCTCGTTTCTTTTGACTGGTATACAACTCCAGAGTATGGATGTTACCTACTTTATTCAGTTACCTATTAAGGACATTTAGACTATTTCTGGTATATATACACAATGGAAAACTACTCAGCCATCAAAAAAGATAAACTCAAGCCATTCACAGCAACATGGATGGAGCTAGAAAGAACAATGCTCAATGAAATAAGCCAGGAGGAAAAAGGAAAAATACCAGATGGTTTCACTTATAGGAGGAATATAGGGGAACCAAATAATGGATCAGGGGAAAATAGAATAATAATAATTTTTAAAAAAACAAAACTACCAGGCAACCATAAATAAGACATTCTGTGAGGGAGATGGAGGAAAAGGGATCAAAATGGGAGAGACGAGCACAAGGGACTATGGTGAAGGTTCACGGGTGAACTGGTGGTGAGAATTTTATGTGGACTGCATGATGATGTAAAGGATATAATAAAATAAAGTATGGACTCATGAGAGGATCTGGGGGAAAAAAAAAATAGAAGCTCTGTGCCTCTTTCCTATGGGTTCCCACCAGAAGGTGCCTTAGAGTTTTGGAAAGTTTTGGGGCATCAGTGGCCCTGATTTGGCTCAACCCTGTTTGGCTGGACATTTACCCACTAGGGGATGGGTAACTTTGGGTGTTTATTTATTTATGCATACATGAGCTGGGGTACAGGTCGGAGGTGTGGGGGGTGAGAGGATTCACCAGAGACAGAGTGGGGAACAGAACAGGCAGATTGACCGAAGTACACTGCTGAGGGGAGCAGCGGGCGAGACAGGAGAGGTCTGCTGTGCCATGTGGTTTAGCTCCCTGGCCAGCCAGGGATTGAACTTGTGCTGCAGAGGCTGCAGACAGCTTCATAGGTTGTGTCTTAACCCCTTGCGTCACCAGGGAGGCTCCAACTTTGGGTGTTTGGTTTGAAACTATTCTCTTTCTCTTTCTATTGTATACTAGTTCTATTAAAGTTCTTTTCTCTTGAATTAAGAAAGAAACGCTCTGTACTTGTGGCCTTAGGTCATAAAAATGTAAGATCATGTTAGTAGTAGTAAGTACAGTGTTTCAATTAAAAAGAAAATTAAATTTCCAAGCAGGAAAGACAGGCAGTAGCAAGGTAAGGGACGCTCTGCTTTCCTCTCTCTGGGTACTGAGAGGTATTCCAGGATTTAAGTAGGCATCACTTTTAGTGAGGAGGGTGAGGGAAGCTTAATTCCGCAAGTCATTGTTCCACCAAACACACACAGGGCTCCCTTATGTTAAGAGCAACAGAGTCCCTTGTCTGATCCTTCCAGATTATTTTTTAGGATTGTGTGCTCTTAAAACATGGTTGCTTGGGAATCAAATATTTGGACAGAGTTGGGATGAAAAATGGCATATCAGTTTATTTAGCTGATACAGTATCTGAAGTGGGTGTATGAGCCACAGGAGAAACTAAACCCAGTTTTCCCCCAAACTCAGCCTGTTGTGCATCCTGTATCCACATATCAGAAATTGGCACCTCCATTCACCCAAGCCAAAACTAGACACGTGGCTTATCTTTCCCTTGCCCACATTCCATTCTTCATCCAGTCTTTTCAGATAGCTCTTAAATTCTTTAGTTTCCATTCATTGCCACCACCTAACTTTTTGCCACCATCATCTTTTGGATTATTACAATAGTCTCCTAAATGGTCTCCCGTCTTTAGTCTTGCCTTGGTTCCTTGAACCACTCTCTACCCTACACCTTCACAGCCAGAATTTATTTTAATTTTTTAATGGAATACTGCTTATTTAGCTTCTAACACATTTTAGCATTATTTGGAACAAAAAAAATTAACAAATTGTTGCAAATTGTGTTTGGTACAAAAGGTTCTGGAACTTTCATTGATGCAGTGACTCTTTCGTTGGCTGACAATGAAGAGGTCCACAATTAGTTAAAAGGCATTTTATTTTATTTATTTTTTTTTAAAGATTTTTTTTTAATAGAGACATGTTTTATTTATTATTATTTTTTTGTTTTGTTTGTTTTGTTTATACATGCACTGGGTACAGTCAGAAGCACGGGAGGGTGAGAGAATTCACCAGAGCCAGAGCGGGGAGCAGAGCAGGCAGAAGGACCGAAGTACACTGCTGAGGGGAGCAACGGGCGGCAGGAGAGGTCTGCGCGCCATGTGGGACCCTCCTCTGGTGGCTGGGGAGCAGCTGGGGATCGAACCAGCGCCGCAGAGGTCGCCGACAGCTTCGCAACCCAGTGCTCAACCGCTGCGCCACCGGGGAGGCCCTAAAAGGCATTTTTTAAAAACCTACACACAGTGTCTTTTTTTTTTTTTTTTTAATAGAGGCATGTTTTATTTATTCATTTATTTGTTTGTTTGTTTGTTTTGTTTATACATGCACTGGGTACAGTCAGAAGCGCGGGAAGGTGAGAGAATTCACCAGAGCCAGAGCGGGGAGCAGAACAGGCAGAAGGACCGAAGTACACTGCTGAGGGGAGCAGCGGGCGACAGGAGAGGTCTGCACGCCATGTGGGACCCTCCTCCGGTGGCCGGGGAGCAGCCGGGGATCGAACCGGCACTGCAGAGGCTGCGGGCAGCTTTGCAACCCAGCGCTCAACCGCTGCGCCACCGGGGAGGCCCCACCTAAAAGGCATTTTAAACTGTGACACTGAACTGAAGAAATCCAAGCACTCCTCATGGCAGCTGACCCCCCCCCCCCCGCCTTTTTCTGCAGCCACAAATTACAGAAATTCTGTATCCTTACATACAAAATGAAGACAGCCTGCAGCTAAATGAATGCCCACTGCAGGGCCATAGGCCCAGCCTTCCAGGGCACACCCTGAGCTGTGGCCCCTCCAGAAATCATGTTTCCCCACCCCATAGCCTCACCACCTTGCAGGGAGCATAGAACATTTGTCTTTGTAACCAGAATTTTAAAGTGTATTTATTTAAAAACACTGTGTGCCACTCAACTGGCCTAAATGCTTAATTGTACTAACTCACTGAATTCTTACAACCCTATGAGATTGGTATTATTGTGTGCTTTTAAGGGAGAGGAAATAGAAGCACAGAGCCGATGAGTTACTTGTCCACTATCACATGGCTGGTAAGTCACAGAGTCAGGCTTTGAGCTCAGGCCAACTAGCTTCAAAACTTGGGCTCTTACACACTATTCTTTGCTGCTGGTCTTCTGAAATCTGGATCTGATTTTGTCACTCTTGCTGGAAGCTCTGGAGCATCTATCCATTGCTGTTAGGATAAACCCAGACTCTCTACTGTGTTTTCTTTGTTTTTAATTTTTTTTTAATTTCTCTATATATTTTACATCATTATTCATTTTTGTACAGTTTGCTTTCTCCTCTCAGGTGTAATCCCCATAAAATTCCCACCACCAAGTCACCCATGAACCATCACCATAGTCTCTTGTGCTCTTCCCGCCCCTGTTTTAATCCCTCTCCCTCCACTCCCCTGCTGAATGTCTCTGATTTATAGTTGCCTGCTAGTTTTGTCTCCGCCCCCCCCGCCGCCCATCCCTTACTTGGTTTCTCTATATTCCTCCTATAAGTGAAACCATCTGATGTTTTTCTTTTTCCTTCTGACTTATTTCACTGAGCATAATCCCCTCCAGCTCCATCCATGTTGCTGCAAATGGCATGTGTTTATCTTTTTCGATTGCTGAGTAGTATTCCATTGTGTATATATACACCATATCTTCTTGATACAGTCATCTGTTTTTGGGCATTTAGGTTGTTTCCATATCTTACCTATTGTAAATTGTGCTGAGTAAAACTAGGGGCGTGGGTAGCCCTCTGAATTAATGCTTTTTGTCCTTTGGATAAATTCCTGGGAGTGGAATTGCTGGATCATATGGTAACTGCATTTTTAGTCATTTGAGGGTCCTTTACACAGCTTTCCATAGGAGCTGGACCATTTTACATTCCCACCAGCAGTGCAAGAAAGTTCCTTTTTCTCCACATCTTCACCAGCATTTGTTGTTACTAGTTTTTTTTAATATGTGCCATTCTCATGGTAAGAGGTGGTATCTCATTGTGGTTTTCAATTGCAGTTCCCTGATTATAAGTGATGTTGAACATTTTTTTTCATATACTTGTTGGCCATTTGCATTTCCTCTTTGGAAAAGTGTCTTTTAGCTCTTCCCATTTTTTACACTTGCTCTTAGCCAAAAGGCCAATAAGCAACCTTCTGCCCACTTTTTTTAAAGATTTATCTTATTTATACAAGAGCCGGGGTACAGGCCAGATGCGCGGGAGGGTGAGAGGATTCACCAGAGACAGAGCGGGGAGCAGAACAGGCAGACTGATGAAATACACTGCTGAGGGGAGCAGTGGGTGAGACAGAGGAGAGGTCTGCTCACTATGTGGGTTGCTCTGAGGCTAGTGTGGATCGAATTGGCACTGCAGAGGCTGTGGACAGCTTCACATTGCTGCGCTCAACTGCCTACGCCACCAGGGAAGCCCCAACCTTCCGCCCGTTTTTTTGGCTGTATTGTTGGCTTTGCTTTTGTTGCGCCTTGTGAGCTCTTTGTAGATCTCTGAAATCAGTCCCTTATCAGTTATATGCAGTACAGATATTTTCTCCCAATCAGTAGGGTGTCTCCTTGTTTTGGTTTTTATTTCTTTTGCTGTACAGAGCTTTTTAGTTTGATGTAATCCTAGCTGTTTATCTTTTCCTTCACTTTCTTTGTTTTGGGGGATGAACTTTAAAGATATTTCTGAGATGTATGTCATGGAGTGTTTTGCCTTTGTTTTCTTCTATATGTTTTATGATTTCAAGTCTTATCAATTTTGAGTTCATTTTTTGTGCATAGTGTGAAGTAGTAGTCTAGTTTTACTCTTTTACATGTGGTGGTACAGTTTTCCCAGCACCATTTATTGAACAGACTATCCTTGTTCCATTGCATAGTCTTTGCTCCTTTGTCAAAGATTAGTTGTCCATATACGCGTGCCTTTATTTCTGGGTTTTCAATTCGATTACTTGGTCTTTGTTTTTGTTCCAGTACCATACTGTTTTAATTATTATGGCTTTGGGCCTCCCTGGTGGCGCAGCGGTTGAGCGCTGGGTTGCGAAGCTGCCCGCGGCCTCTTCAGCGCCGATTCGATCCCCGGCTGCTCCCCGGCCACCAGAGGAGGGTCCCACATGGCGCGCAGACCTCTCCTGCCACCCGCTGCTCCCCTCGGCAGTGTTCTTCGGTTCTTCTGCCTGCTCTGCTCCCCGCTCTGGCTCTGGTGAATTCTCTCACCCTCCTGCGCTTCTGACTGTACCCAGTGTATGTATGAACAAACAAACAAACAAATAAAACATGCCTCTATAAAAAAAAAAATAATTATTATGGCTTTGTAGTATAACTTGAAGTTTGGGCATGTGATACCTCCATTCTCCTTCTTTTTAGTTAGGAGAGCTTTGGCTCTTCAAGGTTTTTTGTGATTCCATATGAATTTCATCAATATTTGATCTGTTTCTTTGAAAAATGCCATTGAGATTTTTATCGGAATTGCATCTGAATCTGTACATTGCTTTCTCTACCTTTTTTTTAAAAGCCCTTAAGCACTCCAGATTTGATTTTGCTCTCTTACTCCTTTCTCCCAATGATCCAGCCATTTCTCGGAGGACCCTACTTAATTCATGGTCTTTATGGAGGCATTTCCTCTACCTATCCACTTCCTAGAAGCACATTGCCTGCTCCTTCTCATCCTTTAGGTTCCAACGGACAGGTTCTCCCTGGCAGTTTGTTCTGGCCCATACCTAGTTTGGATTCTTCTATACTCCATGTATTCTCTTTGTGTTGGCATTTGTCACATGCTTGTCAGCGGCTGCCCGTTTATTAGCTCCCTGAGGGTTGATGTATCTGACTTGATTGAGATGTAGGTCTCAAAAGGTCAGTGATGGTTTAAGTTCAAAACCCAGGAGTTTAGTTCTTTATAAATTACTTTTTTTTTCCATAGCAGTTTTATATGGCAAAGCCTCATTGTAACTAAAAACCGGTCTAGTTCCTACTGAAGGACTTCGGAGGGTCACACACTGTATGATGTTTTGACGTCTGTGTTTCTTTACATTTCCTCCAAGCTGTCATCACTATCCAGAATATTTATGTAAAAATATAATGGAATTGTTTGAGAACATCTGTCCTTAACATATTGTTTTTTTTATCTTTTTCTTTGCTCATGAGAGAATCTGATGATTGTGGAAATAATTGTGCTGTCAGTGAGCAACAGCAACTATTTTCACATCATACTCCTTGCCAGAAATTAGGCCCAAGAGGAAGGGAACCAACTTCAGAAGGAAAGAAGGTCACAGTAGAAGAAATATCGCATGAACAGTTGTTTAGCACTTACTAGATGAGAGAGGCCTTACAAGTGACGTAATCGCTTTGAGCCTTCCTCTCCGATACAGTGGAGATCACAGTACCTCCCACCAAACTTTGCTGTCAGGATTAAACTGTATAAAGGATGGAAAACGCTTCACCTGGTCCTTGGCGTACAATTCACACTAAGTGAGGAGCTCTTTCTCTCCCCTTTTCCTGTTCCTTTTCCTGTGTCTTCTTTCGGAATTTTCCTTCTTCTCTAGCCTCTTTTCCAAAAATACTTACAAAACTCCTACTGATGTGTGGCTGGCATTGCAGTGCTGGGGACATAACAGTGAGTAAAACACAGCACCTGTCATCATGAAGTATGTACCCCAAATGCTCCTCCTCACTAATATGCAGTTACCATGAGAAACTAGGCTGCAGAATATATAAAGAAAGAGTTAGTAGTAAAAAGACAGTGCAATTTAAAAATGGGCATGTGATTTGAATAGCTATTTCTCTTCAACTATCATGACCAATAAACACATGAAAAAGATGCTCAGCATCACTAATCAGCAGGGAAATGGAAATCAAAACCACAGTGAGAATACACAGCTCTCTCTCTAGGGTGATTATAATTTAAAAGACAGTAGCAAGTTGGCAACAATATGGAGAAATTGGAATCCCCATGTTAATGGGAATGTAAAATGGTGCAACCAATTTCAAAAACAACCTGGCAGTTCCTCAAAATTCTACACCTGAGTTACCATGTGTGACCCAGCAGTTCTCCTCCCAGATAGCACTAAAGTATACCATATAATGTCCATAGTGACATTACGCATAATAATCAAAGAAGGGCACCTCCCTGGTGGTTGCAGGGGGTTAAGATGCAACCTATGAAGCTATTTGTGGCCACTGTAGCACGAGTTCGATACCGGCCATCCAGGGAGCTACCCACTTGGCGCAGCAGAGCTCTCCTGTTTTGCCTGCTGCTCCCCTCAGCAGTGTATCAGCATCAGTCTGCCTGTTCTGCTCCCCACTCTGTCTCTGGTGAATCCTCTTACCCCCCCCCCACTCCTCTGGTCTGTACCCCAGTCCTTGTATACATAAATAAATAAATCTTTAAAAGAAAATCAAGGAAGCTAAGCACCTGAGTGTCCATGAGTCCATCAGCTGATGAATGGATTAAATGCTTATCTACCGAATGGAATATTATTTGGCAATGAAAAGGAATGAAGTACTAATATGTGGTACAGCATAAATGAACCTTGAAAAATATTATGCCAATTGAAAGAAGGCCATTACAAAAGAACATTCTGTAAGATCTCATTTATTTTAAATGCTTAAAAGAGACAGATCTGGAGAGACAAAAAGATTAGTGGGTTGAGAGTGGGGGTGGGGGTGCAGAAAGTGGGTGATGGAGAAAGTGCTAATAGGGATAGAGTTTCTTCCTGGGGCGATGAAAATGTTCTAAAATTATTTTATGGTGATAGTTGCACACTTCTAAATATACTAAAAACTGTTGAGTTGTATGCTTTAAATGGTAAAGCCTTATGGTATATAAGTACAGTTCAGTATGACAGCTAAACGTGTAATTACCCTTCTCTGCTAACTTCATTTCATGGGTTCTCCTTGGCAGAAGAATGTGCGGTGACTTCCCATTTGAAAACAGAACAGGACAAGATAAAAACCCCACTAAGGGTCCCCCTGCTGCTTCTATCCCATCTTTTATTTCTTTCCCTCACTGTTGAGACTCCTAAAAATTAGGAAATAAGTAATTTAGAAGTAGTTCATTGTGGAAGGGTTAGAAATTGATGGTTAAAAGCAGAAAAAAGATTTTCGAAATTGAATCTTACCACTCAATAATCCTTATTAACATCTTGTATAATTTTAGCACTAGAGAAGTTGACACCTTGTGTTTTTATTTTCAAAGAGGAATGAATCCTATTACAAGGAAGGGCTTACACTATTATCCTAAGCTAGAATATTAGAATTGTTTTTAGAGAAAAATCTCTTCATCTTCTCTATTAACATTAAACATGGTAGCTTGTGTACATGATTTGATTTTTTTGACTTTTGGGGATTGTCTGGGTCAAATTCAAGATCATTAAAGCCTCATGTGTTGGGAGTGTGCATTTCATGCCCATGGGCTGGGATGTGTGAATACTTGTTGCCTTTTAGGCCATACAAGCGACATGGCTCTGAAGCTGTACAAGAGGATCTCATACGAGTTTTAGAGTATGGTAAGCCCTGTGCCTGTGAAATAAAAATTCCATGGATTCCCTTCTGCTTCTGTGGACTGTTCAAAATGTCTGGCTGTGAATTAATGTCAGCTGATAAGATGGATGCCCCTGCCTTAGAAATATTGAGCTAATGTCATTGATCTCCCCTCTCCCCCACCTCCCCCTTCTGTCTCTGCAGAACTAGACTGGCTGAGCAACCCAAGCTTTTGTGTTGGAACCATAGCATCTCTGAGCCCACAAACTGAAGAGGCCACAGCCCCTGTTTTGGAGGGGTCGCTGCTGACAAGGTAGGGTCTTTGGGTGGCTGGATTTGTGCTCCTTGTCAGCCTACTGTCTGTAGCCCAGTTTGAATGCTACTCATTAAAAAGCCTAAAAAAACTTCCTTTTACTTCAAGTAATGAGGTGATCTTTGAATATTTTCCCTTACCTCACGCTTATAGATTATTCCTTTTTTTCCCCTTTGCGTTGCAGTGGCAAGTACATGACACGGTTACTGCCAATAATTAGGCCATGAGGGAAATGCATCGTTGCGGTTCTTAAGTAACTTTACTAACCTCATTAGTAACCTTCAGAATATTGTAATTCAGATATTTCTTCAGTTGCATTTTTGACACTTATAAGTAGAAGCTCTTATAAAATAGGACAGAATCTCATGAAAAGCAGGGGAAAACAGAATGTCACACATCTCTACTCAGCTTTGAAAGAATTTTGTTTTAGATCATTGACTTGAGAAATGAGCTTTTACAAATTTAGACTAGATGGTCTCGTTAATTTGATGAATCCTGGGAAGCCATGTACTCTAAAGGTTTAAGAAGTCTTTGGAAATTGAGAAGAGTTGATGCATGAGAGGGAGTTATTTGTAGATAATTCATGATGAGGAATAAATATTTCATTAAAAACTTTAAAAACAAGGACCAGAATTAAACCTTTTTTGGGGGCATTAAGTTCATGTAAGCATAATACACTGAAAATAAACCTATATTTAATGAGATAACTGGTAGATTATTTTTACTTAAAAATGTATAGATATGACAATATTGTTTTAGAAAGTACTGAATTTCTTATTTAATTCTTAAGTGTTACGGTGAATTGTAGCCTAGGAGAGCAGTATATATTATATGGTCAAATAGTAAGTTGATGGGGTATTATAGAGTCCTTCTGTATATTTGTTCTGTTTGCATGTTAACATATTTTTTTCCCCAATTCTTTCTTGAAAATAATTCTGATTTTTCCAAAAAGAAGTCCTCTGAAATCAGAGCCTTCAGATGAAAGTGACTTTAACAAAAAGTTCAAACAAGCAAGCCGAAAAAAGAAGAAAGAGAAGAAGAAAAAACGGAAGCATCAGCATCATAAGAAGACCAAGAGAAAACGTGGGCAGTCGAGCTGCAGTGGATCTGAGCCAGATACTGACTCTGAAAAGGGCAAATCTTCCAGGAGCACTCAAGACAGTAAAAAAGAATCAGAGAAATTGAAGTAGGTTATTTATTCTCAAATTCCTATGCTATTTTATTTTTTTTTAAGATTTATTTTATTTATTTATGCATACAAGAACTGGGGTGTGGGCCAGAGGTGTGGGGTGGGTGAGAAGACCCACCAGAGACAGAGTAGGGAGCAGAACAGGCAGGCTGACTAAAATACACTGCTGAGGGGAGCAGGGGCGAGACAGGAGAGGTCTGCTGCTCCATGTGGGTCAGCTCCCTGGTCGGGGATCAAACTCAGGCTGCAGTGGCTGGTGATAACTTGGTAGAGCTGAGACTTAGCCCCTGTGCCACCAGGAGGTCCCCTCCTACGATATTTTAAATATTAAATTTTCTCTCTCCGTGTTTGTCACAAGTTAAACATTGAAATGATTATTTAGCCATTCGATCAAAATGGAGCCAATAAATATCTCAGTAAAACTCAGGGTGAAAAAGCAGAGTTAATGGCCAAGGTTAAAGAAGAAAAGAAAGCTGTCATTTAAGAAATTAGGGCCATGATTTTATTTGAGAAATGTTACTTTGACATAGTAATGATTATGTCAGAATTTGATTCAGACAAAAATTCTTTGGGACTTTTGAAAGGTGGCATGTGTGCCACAGTGGACGTGTGCCAGTGCATTGGAGAGTCCCATCTCTGAGGGGTTCGTTGCCTTCACACTTATAAGAGGGTACGAGGAATGTCTTCTCTTCCTCGATGTCGCTTCCCCTCAGTCACTCCCATCCACCCCTGTGAGGTGTGTGTTCTCTCTCTCCCACTAACCACCAATCCTCTTCTCCCTCTTGCTCTCATTCACACTTGCTTAGACCCAGGATGTGCAAGGTAAAGAATAGCTCATGACCCCAGAGTTTCCTTTCCTCGGGGGCCTCTCTTCTCCCCAGTTGTGCTCTGCTGCCTACCTTGAGCACTTGTTCAAGTCATTCCATAGAAAGGTCACAGCAGAGATGCTCGGGTAGCTTGCCTCTCGGCTTAGTCTGACATCTTCCTACATAGGGAGGCGCTTTGCCCATAGGTGGGACAGGTGGTGTGTAGTGAAACTACCTGATCTGTTCCTCACTTCACTTTTTTATTTCCTTTGTTCAGATGACCCAGAAGAGAGAAAATTTGTTATCAGACTTTGGTGACTCTTCAGGGATTATTTGCTTTTGTTGTGTGTTTGGAAGTCCCACTGATGTCAGTGAGAGCCTGCTTGGAATCTGGCCTGTAGATTTTCCATCAGTGAGGCTAACACTGCAGTCTCCCGGGACCCTTCTGTCATCAGAGCAGAGCTGGAAAGCCTCACAGGCCTCTGTGGCTCACAGGGTCCAGATTTATTTAGCTCTCTGCATCTCAGGTAGTATACCTGTAACCCAAGCTTGCTCCTGGAGTTAAAAACTAAGGAGTCAAGCAAAAGATTCTGAATTTGTCTCAGTTTCTGTGGGCAGGAACCATGCCTACCTTGTATACCATTGTGTCTCCCTAGCAGTTGGCACAAGGCCACATACAGAGTAGGCATGCAGTAAATACATGGTGTTTTGTGAATGAATGAATTTGTTATTGATATTCTTAAGTATGTCTTCAAAGCAAAATACATTAATCATTGAAAACTTACCTTCAATTGCTTGCCTGTTTTTGTAGCTGAGGAAAATGCGTTTTAAAGGATTTTCTGAAGCCACACAGGAACTAGCATTGAGACTTGAAAGATAGTTATTTTCAGTCTCTGCTTAACCACGTCAGAAGTGAGCTTACAGCCTTTTGATAGTTTCATGATGCAGACAGCAATTTTAGCTTTGTTGCTATTTTGCAGAATATCCCCATTAAGGTCAAAGTAGATGGTTCTTTACTTTCTATTAGCTTCTGTAGTCTCTTCCTGGGAAGGTGACCTGGAAGAATTGTTTGTTCCCATAGAGACAGGACTGATATATACTGAGTTGTCAGAGTCTTTCCGTGATGTCAGGAAAGGGGGTTCATGGTGTAGTGCACCATGTGGGACTCTATTTCAGGGTGATCGAGGGACAAGTTCCCTGGAGGCCACAGCTTCTAATTGACCTCTGTTTCCTAGGATGAGCTCCTCGTCGCTGTCAGGTGGAGACAGCACTTCCTTGCACTCAGCCCAGACCACATCCTGCTTTATGACCTCAGTACTCAATAGGAAAGGGATAAGGGCTTCCTTACTCCCGAGGGGGACCTATAGCTGGTCCTTCTTCCCTCCGAGCTCTCCCCTCACCCTGCTGGTTTTCCATCTCTTTCTGTAAAGGGTCCGTCTCTTTCTCTCCCTTCACTACTCCTTATGGGGTTTTTGTTGCTGATAGAAAACCTCCATGGTTGTTCTGAAGGGGAATGTGTTAAAATCACCACATACAGGCCTCCCTGATGCACAGGGGTTAAAGTCTCAGCACTATCAAGCTATCACCAACCACTGCGGCCTCAGTTTGATCCCCAGCCAGAGAGCTGACCTACATGGCGGAGCAGACCTCTCCTGTCTCGCCCACTGCTTCTCTCAGCAGTGTATTTCAGTAGATCTGCCTGTTCTGCTCCCTACTCTGTCTCTGGTGAATCCTCTCACCCCCTGCACCTCTAGCCTACACCCCAGTTCTTGTGTGCTTAAATAAATAAAATAAATCTTAAAAAAAATCACCACGTATTTTAACCTGAGATGTGGCATTCAACAAATAATTGAGTAACTACTTTGTGTCCCTGAAATGCCATTCCTTTGTATTCTCAGCCAAGAATGATATGGAAGCCTCCAGAATCTTATTTCTATCTGGGAACAGCCAAAGAGCAAAAATGGAACAACAGTTAATGGCTATTTTGACTACTTTGTTGGCTTCTTGTGTCGGCAACATTATGAACTGATTTTCTCTAGAGAAAGAAAGATGTTAGCTGCCAGAAAAGCCTTCCTTCCCTCTCGCTTGACTCCTAGGAAGTGGCTCCATTTGTATGTGAGCTGAAAGTCGGCCAACTCACAAATTGGTTCTGAAGGATAAACGAGGTCTTGGCTTCCAGTGGACTCGCTGCCCTTGATGTGGGAGTCCTGTACGCACCGGCAGACCCATACCAGAGCCAGCCCAGGGAAGTCACGCTTAGGTGGAGCCTAGGTGGCTTTTTCTTTTCTCTTTTTCAGTTTGGAGTGGGAATAAATGATCTGAGTATTTTCAAATAAGTAGGGTCAGGTAAAGCTACCCCCCTCCCCCCGCCCCCCAGGTACCAATGGTTGGAACCTGAAGGTTAGTTTCCTCTGCCTGGTACTCTAACGTGCCTCTGGACAGCACTTTTTTCCTTTCTTGAAAAAGCTTGTTTCTAAATATATTTGAAATTGAACTTAGTCATTTAAATAAAATATTTTAAAAGAACTTTGATTTCTCAGGTTTTTTTCTGAGATCATTTGTCTTTTTTTCCTGGTAAAGTTCCATTTAGTGACAACTTTTGCTGTGTTTATTTTTTAAAACTCTTTCCAGAGCAGGGGTCCATCTCTGCAGCACATTGTTGTGTTGGATGCCAAGTGGAGTTTGAGGTGTTTGATTTTCTGAAAATGTGAACTGTGTGGCTGGAAGATTGCTAAGTGCCTCCCCTTTTTTTTCTTTCACCTTCTTTGTCCCACAGTCAGGAAAACAATGCTGCTGCTGATGTTGGCCATCGCTTTGTTTGGCTTGAGGACGTCCAGGCTCTGACAGGAGAAACCTTCAGAACAGATAAGAAACCGGATCCTGCAAACTGGGAGTATAAGTCCCTCTACCGGGGAGACATAGCGAGGTACCTTCTGGAGTCTCCTTGCTGGGGTAGCTGCCTCTCCTCTGAACTCTCTCTCTGTTGTCTCTGTCCCTGCACTGCCCCCCTACTTTCTATTGGTTTTTATCCACTGTTAAGTCGTTCAGGTATGTGCCTTTGCTCACATTCTAAAATGAAAGCTAAAAGTTTACATGAAGACCCAGGTCGGATTAGTCTTATACTTGGCACAGTGCCAGTCGTACCAGGTCGTCACAAAATACTTGTTAAATGAGTGAATCTAAAACTGCCTTGGACTCATTACCTGTGGCACGCTAGCCAGAAACCATTCCATCTCATCTGTGTGCCACTAAAAATGCTACGAGATCCTTTCATATGTCCACACCCCACTCATGCCATTTAAAAATGACAAACGGAAATGACTTTATAGGTATTTATGGCATATGTCACCAGGTGATCATAAAAATCGGTGATGGTGTTTGCCTCAGTAATGAGTTTAAACTTTTTTTCTCTGTCAGTTAAAAACATTTCAATATTTATTAAAACTCTTTAGGCATGTAGTACTTTGTAAGATACTTTTGGGAGCATAAAGAACAGTAATACACAATTTCTGTTCTCAAAGAGCTTATTGGTAATCAAAATTGGAGGTGGAAAATCAGGGAATATAAAGCCAAGAGGAAACCTTGCAAACATTGTCATTCTTTTCAGGCAATTTATTTTTTAAAATAAATTTTAATTTTCATTACTTTGCTGCAACTCACAAATTTTAGTTGATCTTTCTTTATCATGACACTATAACTCACCACATAAAGAATTCCAACTAAAATTTCTTTTATCATGTATTACATTGTTTATTTTTCAGTGCATGTTTATATGTACACGCTATTTACCAAAATCTCATGGCTGAGGATAAGTGACCACCATACTTAACATGCAGTCTTACATTTTTGAATTTTTTTATGCTCCCTAAGGAGCATTAAAGGTCCCTGAGGAGCTCCCTAAGGTCTTTTTTGGTTTTCCATGTCACCCCAACATAGTGTCGCAAGGTGGAAGACCCTGTGTAAGATATTAGGGACGTCAGCAAGCCCTGATTGGGCACAAAGTTTGTACCATGACCCCATTCTTGGTCTTTCATTTGCCTCCGTCTGCCTGAGCCTCATGGCCATCCCGTGAGCAGGAGGCAAGTCAGGGAAAGGAACCCAGGGAGGTTAAAGACTTTCTCAAGATCATGCAACCAGGAAGCAGCACATTTGTGATTTGAGCCTGTGCTTCTCAGACTTCAGATGTCCTTTCTCTGTTCACATGGACATTTTCTAGATGGGGAAACAGGGCAAGACTGGTTCTCATCTTGACTTTGTCATTTCTAGTAACGTAATCCCTGCCTGAGCCTCTGCCTCTTCATTTGGAAATTGGGAATTGTAACGCCTGCTGTGCTTTATCCTTAAATAGCACAAATATTTGGTAGAGAATTAGAAATTGGTGTGTGAATTTAGGAGTTACAGTTTAATAATAAAGGAAAAAATAGTAACAAGAGTGGTTCTTGAGCCTCTGCTAAAGAGTGACAGAAAGGGTAGAGAAAACTATAAGCTGCAAAGACACTTAAAGGTCTCGGGCATTGGGGTGACTTCCTAGTCATTTGCTAAAACTGAGCTGAGGGTAGTCTTGCCTGGATTGACAGCTGAACAATTGTGAGTGTTCAGGTCTAGTAAGGTATTGGTGTCAGGGCACTCAGAACTGGTCAGAGGACAGTGGAAATATTGTGTCAGGTACTGAATTTTTACACTTTTTGAGAGGGACACTGATGAGTCACGTACCTCAAGAGGAAGGTGAGCAAGTGACGTGGCCAGCTCCGTCCCGGGAGGACAAGGGCTGAGGGATATTTGGCCTGTGTCGGGGACAATGTTGTTATCTTTTAAGCTTTGTTGGACTATCCTTTGGTAGGTGGATTGGCTCTGTTCTGTGTAACTTGGGAAGGTAAAGCCAGGACTAATGAATGGAAGTTCCAGGAAGTCAGACTTGGCCCCAAATGAAAGCAGGTCTTCAGTAAGGCGAGCGTCTCAGCATGCTGTGTGCTGCATGGAGTACTGTGCTGGGGAACGCGCTGGCTCTAAAGTTAGTATAACAGTCAGAATTATCTTTAGAAAATCCCTCAGGGCTAATAAACTGTCAGTGAAGTTCAGCTTAGGAGCCAAGTTTTATAAAATAAAAATAATATTAATTTAAGCTTATGTAGCCCTTTCTGTGTGTCTAAGGACTTTACATAAGTGAACTGTTGTAAGGACTCTTCTGGGGCCTAACATATATAAACTTTTTTTCATCATTCCAGCAGTTCAGTGCTGTTATTGTCCGCATTTTACAGAGGAGCAAATGAAGGTACACACAGGGATCTTGTTTCGTTTTTGTAAATATCTTGATCAAGGTCACCCAGCTATTAAATGGTATAGTTGGAATCTGGCTTCAGGCAGCCTGGCGCTGAGAGGCATGTGTGAATGGAAGTCCTGGGGTAGAGGCAGCCAGCTTGTTTGCCCAGCCCAGTCAGGGACTTAGCTCTGCTCAGATTCAGAATGAAAGTATCTTCTCTTCCCATAGTCCTTTCTTTTTTCTCTTTTTGCTGTCAAGTGCCTATAGCTGAGCTCATTTAAATTAAATGTGTGTGCAATGGAATATTACTCAGCAATCAAAAAAGATAAACACATGCAGTTTGCAGCAACATGGATGGAGCTGGAAGGGATCATGCTCAGTGAAATAAGTCAGAAAGAAAAAGAAAAATACCAGATGGGGGCCTCCCCGGTGGCGCAGCGGTTGAGCGCTGGCTTGCGAAGCTGCCCGCAGCCTCTGTGGCGCCGGTTCGATCCCCGGCTGCTCCCCGGCCACCGGAGGAGGGTCCCACATGGCGCGCAGACCTCTCCTGCCGCCCGCTGCTCCCCTCAGCAGTGTACTTCGGTCCTTCTGCCTGCTCTGCTCCCCGCTCTGACTCTGGTGAATTCTCTCACCCTCCCGCGCTTCTGACTGTACCCAGTGCATGTATAAACGAAAACAAAGAAAGAAAGAAAGAAAGAAAGAAAACATGCCTCTATAAAAAAAAAAAAAAAAAAAAAAAAAAAGAAAAATACCAGATGGTCTCACTCACAGCAGGAATTTAGAAAACCTAAATAAGGGACCAGGAAAAAGACTAATTAATACAAAGTAAAAATCAAAATCAACAAGCAATTATAAACCAGAGACATACTACGGGGGGCGGGGGGAGGCAAAGGGGGAAGAAGGGTGGGGAGAGGAAGGACTAGGGTCAAAATAAGGGGGGGGTGCAATTGTATGGGGAATATAACCAAAATGAAAATGCATACATTATGCAAAAATGAAAAATGATGTAAGAATTATATAAAATAAAATATTAAATAATAATAATAATAAATTAAATGTGTATACACAGCCATTTACTGGAACTCCAAGCAAATTGGAGGATCCCTACCTCAGGAATTGTTCAAGTGAAGACTACCAGATTATTTGATAAGGATTTTATAGGAAAAGTACCTTCATTTGCATTAAATTATCTACTAGGTTCTGTCTCATCACCACGATTCTAAATTAAATGATATATTGGATAAAATTAAATGTCCAACAATAGGAAATTGTTGACACAGCCATCCATATTGGACAGTTTGAAACCAATAAAAATTATATTTTCTAAAATTGCTGATATAGGGAAATACTTAAAAGCAGGGGAGAAAGCCTGCTGCAGCTCCTTGAGGTGTGTTTTTAAAAGGCTTTGTGTGGGCCTCCCCGGTGGCGCAGTGGTTGAGTGCTGGGTTGCAGCAGCCTCTGCAGCGCTGGTTCGATTTCCAGCCGCCTGGCGAGGATCCCACATGGTGCGCAGACCTCTCCTGCCACCCGCTGCTCCCCTCAGCAGTGTGCTTCGGTCCTTCTGCCTGTTCTGCTCCCCGCTCTGGCTCTGGTGGATTCTCTCACCCGCCCGCACTTCTGACTGTACCCAGTGCTTGTATAAATAAGTAAATCTTTAAAAAAACAAAAAAATAAAATAAAAGGCTTTGTGTGTGCACTCACACAAGTTGGGAAATGGAAGCTTAGTAGTATAGACCAGTATGGTTTTCGGTAACTTTTTAAATAACTTGGTTAGGGTCACCCAGGTAGTATAAATGGTGGCGTTTGGACCCAGGCATTTTCATCTAATTTGTTACAAAATGCTGCTATTAAAAATAGTTTCACAAAATGCAGTTTTTTTTTTTAACTTTTTTTTTTTTAAAGATTTATTTATTTATTTATACAAGCACTGGGTACAGTCAGAGGTGCGGGAGAGTGAGAGGATTCGCCAGAGCAGAGAGTAGAACAGGCAGAGTGACGAAGTACACTGCTGAGGGGAGCAGCGGGCGGCAGGAGAGGAATGCGTGCCATGTGGGACCCTCCTCCGGTGGCTGGGGAGCAGCTGGGGATCGCACCAGTGCTGCAGAGGCTGTGGGCAGCTTCACAACCCAGCGCTCAACCCCTGCGCCACCAGGGAGGCCCCAAAATGCAGTTTTAAAGTCAGAAAAGTCAGTAAACATTTTTTAAAGAGTTCTTGGGAATATCTAAAATAGTGTTCATTTTTAGTGAAAATAGTAAGGAAACAATATTACTAAAATAATGAGAACAAAACTAGTTTTTAACTTCAGATTTGTTCCCCAGGGAGTGATAGATTTAGAGCTGCAGCTTCACCTCTTCTTGTTGTTTTTGGCTCATAGCGGAAGGGAGAGATGGTGCTGAGTGCCCCAGGGAGAACAGGGCGAGGACGGAGAGGAGGGTGAGAGCTGGTGTGGAGGTGTGGAAACTATTCTCCCTAAGTGGAATTCATGCACTTGAGAAGCAAGGGAGGAGCTGGAGAGCTTCTGGGGCCCCTAGGAGGTGATGGGCCTGGGTGAGGTGGAGGCAGAGCTTCAGGATGCTGGTAGAAGGTGCATGTCTCTCTTGCCTTTTTCTCCCCATAGCACTTTATGATGAGAAAAAAATTAAAAATTCAGCAAGAGCTGAAAAATTATACATTGCACACACGTACTCACCCCCTGCATTCTGCCTTTGACATTTTGCTACACTTGCCTTATTACATGTCTTTCCATTCACCCAGCCACCAACTCTTATTTTTTTTGATGCATTGCAGACATCCATACACTACTCCCTAAATAGTTCAGCATTCCTATTGTTCACTAGCATTCAATCTTTGCTTGGTTTTTTCTTTTTGATTTAAAAACGTACCTACAATGTGACATGTACATCTCTGTTTGCTGAGTTTTCTCAGTGCAGCTGTAGAACCCAAACCGATCATGCCATCTCCCCAAAAGCAGTTGCTCTTCAGATGTCTCCACCATCACTTTTGTTTGTTTTAGAATGTCACATAAGTGGTGTGTGCCCTTGGTCTGGCTGCTTCCACCCAGGCAGGGTAGTGTTTTTGCAAGTCACCCGCCATTGGCGTTCATCACTGGTTGGCTCTTTGGTGGGGGATGCTGTGCCTCCACTGCCGTTCAGCCGTCATCTTGGCGGACACCTGTGCTCCTTCCAGAAATTGGCTGCCGTGAATGAAGCTGCCGAGAACACTTGTGCACACGTCTTGGCAGACATGTGGTTTTCCTTTTTCTTGGGTAAATACCTAGGAATAGAATTGCTGGGTCATAGGGCTGGTCTATGTTTAGTTTTTTTTAAAAGAAACTGCCAGACCTTTTCCCAAAGTGATTATACAAGTTTACATTCCCACCAGCAGCATATGAGAGCCCTGGATACATCTTCTGTCGCTCACCAACATTGGGTATTGTCAGTCTTTTTAATTTTAGCTGTTCAGCTGGATATGTGGTGTAGCTCATGGTGGTTTTAATTGCATTCTCTGATGACTAATGATGTTGATCACTTTTCTGTGTACTTATTGGCCATCACGTCTTCTTTCATGAAGTTTCTGGTCAGATCTTCTGCTCCTTTTCAACTGGGTTGCTTGTATACCCTCCCCACAGGCTGGGACAGTTTTCCTCAGCTCTTGTGCAGACTCGGTGGCCCTTTGTTCTAACTCTGGGGACGCCTACACGCTCTGTGAGAGCATTTCAGAACCCAGCCTCTTTTTCTCTAGAATAGAAAATAGCCAAATGTAATTTTATTTGGCATACTTTGTTTCAGAATTTAAAAATGGATCTAGACTGCTCTGTTATCTTCTCAAGTGGGGACACAGCATGTTAAGGAAAAGGGGCCTGGTCTAGGTGACATATAACCGAAGTATCACTGAAAATCTCAGTGTTCTTAGGACTAGTGTGACAGGGGTGATGACTCCCGCTGTGCCTGTTGTGGTGGTGGAGTGTCAGAGTGGAGGTGACAGTACTGTAACTACGAAGCTCCAGAAAATGGAACTTAACTAAGTTCTGGAAGACAGGCGTGATCTTAAATTCATGAGGCAGCACTGAAGCTAGAGGAATATGTCAAGCAGGCAGAAAAAGTCAATTGCTAATCCTCATGTTTCTCTAAATAGAAACAATTTGAAGGTAAAGTGAGTTTGAATATATGCAGTCAACTTGCATAACAAGAGTTTGTCTGATGAGCTTTTAGTCATTCAGAGCTAGTGCACATGTTCCCTCAGTAACTTTTTTTTCTCTTTCAAATAAAAGATACAAGAGGAAAGGAGACTCCTGCCTTGGCATTAACCCTAAGAAGCAGTGCATATCTTGGGAGGGGGCTCCCACAGAGAAGAGGCGCTCGCACAGGCATGTGGAGCGCTACTTTACGAAGAAGAGCGTGGGCTTGCTGAGCATCGACGGGGTTGCCATCAGCAGCACAGCAGAGCCGCCCTCCTCGGAGCCAGTCTCGTTCATCCCGGTGAAGGATTCGGACGATGTGGGTCCCCCCGTTACAACCTGGCTGAATCCTCTGGGCATCTATGATCAGTCCACCACACAGTGGTTACAAGGACAGGGTCCTTCAGAGCAGGAGCTGAAGCAGCCGGACGCACAGCCAGACAGGGAGAGTGCGCTTCTCAAGGCTAAGGTGGAGGAGTTCAACAGGAAGGTTCGGGAAAATCCTCGGGACATCCAGCTATGGATGGCATTTGTTGATTTTCAGGTAGGTTCTGCTGTCCTCGGTCTCTTACCTTTCAGTGACAGCCCAAATTTCGGGCACTGCCCCAATTTACACTGGGGCAGTGTTTGAGCTCCTGGGGGAGCCCTGCCGGGACACACAGGGTGAGCGGAATGCGGCCCTGCCCGAGCTTGCTGAGGGGCCACTGAGCACGTCAGACTGGCATGAAGGACGAGTGTGTTCTGAACCGTGTAATGTTGTGAAGAGTAGTTTGGGGGTGGAATGAGGGCATGAACGGCCATTGGGGACTTAGAAAGGGCTTGTGAAAGATTCAAGTAGAATATTGAAAGAAGAGTCGGTGCTCACCAGGCGGGAGGGGGTGTTCCCAAAGTATAAACAGAAGGTGCTGGATGCCCCACTCACCTGAAAGGAGGGGCTGCTCATCGGGCTCCCCGGGTAGGGCCTGCTCCCTCTTCCCTTCCATGGGTTCATTGTAGTCCCTCTGACTTCTTTTGAACCACTCGTAATGTTTCCCACATTTAATTGGAAAAGTTGATTCTTCAGAAAAGGTTTTCGTGGCACGGCATGCTAGTTTTTGATTCATAAATCCATACTAGAAACGACAGAGTAGACAGGTACAGCAGATAAAGTAAAGATCAAACACTCGGTGACACAAAACTCCAAAACCTCAGAACCTTTTCTTAAATGTCTTTTCAAAAGACATTGTGATGAGCAAGCGCTTATTGAGGAAGTCCGAGCTACAGTTCACCTTGAGAGGTGAGAGACCCCTGGGGCTCCTAAGTCACTCCAGTAGTATCGAGATTCTGGGGCTCCCCAAGTTCCGGCTGTGTATGTAAGTTGATGTTTTTGTTGTTGAGGACGAGGTCATGAGAAGTCCTGGCCTGTATGCCATCGAGGAGGGTGAGCAGGAGAAGCGCAGGAGGTCGCTGAGGCTGACTCTGGAGAAGAAGCTGGCCATTCTGGAACGGGCCATCGAAAGCAACCAGAGCAGTGTGGATCTGAAGCTCGCCAAGCTGAAGCTCTGCTCCGAGTTCTGGGAGCCTTCAACGCTGGTTAAGGAGTGGCAGAAACTGATATTTTTACACCCCAACAATACTGCCCTTTGGCAGAAGTACCTTTTATTTTGCCAGAGCCAGTTTAGCACCTTTTCCATATCCAAAATCCACAGCCTGTACGGGAAGTGTTTGAGCACCCTGTCCGCCGTCAAGGATGGCAGCATCTTGTCTCACCCCGCCCTGCCCGGCACCGAGGAGGCCATGTTTGGTAAGATGATAATGCATGCTTTTGAGTGGCTTGAGTGGCTTTTCAGCTTTGGTTGAAAATGAAGATTTAGTTTCGGTTTATTTAGAGAAGTCTGACTGACTTTTATAAAGTGTTATGATGCCTTTGAACTGGAACAGGTTGTCCTCCCCTGCGGCATGTAGGTGCGCGGTGGGGAGCGGGCCTCAGAGAAAATACCACCGGACTCGAAGTTCCAACTTTTCTGCTTATTAACCAAGCAAATATACTCAGGTCTCTTCACTGTTCGGGCTGTTGACAGTCTCTCCTTGTGAGATAGACCTGCCCGTCTCGCCCAGTTGCCGGGTCTCAGCAGTAACGTTTGTGCGCTGCCCGGCTGGCACCCCTGCAGAGGTATAGGTCATTGCTGTTACTCTGCGGCTAGCAGCTTGGTGTGCTCTGAAGAAGCGTAGAGTAGAACTTTGTCCAACAGTGAGACTCAGGGAGCAGCGTGTTAGGAAGGTGCTGGAATCACTCTCGACTTGAATCCTGGTTTTGCCCTTCACCCTACCAATGAGTACTTTATTAACTTCCAAAAATATAAAATCTTGCTCTGGGAATAATAATCATTTACCATACCGATGTAAAGAGCTTCGTGATGGTAAATGAAATTGTACCATAGTTAAGATGAACTGAAATTTTCACCCGTGAATCCTTGCTTTGTTTACTGCGGACTCTGAGCCAGTGATGAACTTGCTGGTGAGTAGCGCCATCTAGTGGTCAATTGAGTGCCGCTCTTTGCTTTTTGATAAAAATCCACTGTTCGGGCTGTCGACAGTCTCTCCTTGTGAGATAGACCTGCCCGTTTCGCCCAGTTACCGGGTCTCAGCAGTAACTGAGATTTCTTTGACTAAAATTTTTCTTGTAACGATGAGCTTTCAGTATTTGATAGCCAGTCTACAGAGTGACCCTTTCCTATTTCATCTATGTAGTTTTCGTTGTTAGTATTTATTTTTTGTGATGGTTTTATATAAAAATTAGAATCAATATACTTTGATTATGGTACTATTGTGAACCCTTTTAAATCAGTGCATGCATGTGTTACAGTTTGGAAAACATTAACTGTAATTTCAGAGAAAAGATATTCTGGGTGTTTAACTGTGTATTTTTAGAAATCATGTTCTTTCCCCTCAATGGTGCTAACGGTTGCTCTTCCCTCTGCTCTCCCTGGGCTTAGCGCTCTTCCTGCAGCAGTGCCACTTCTTGCGGCAGGCTGGTCATGCGGAGAAGGCGGTCTCCTTGTTCCAGGCCATGGTTGACTTCACCTTCTTCAAACCCGACAGTGTGAAAGATCTGCCCACCAAAGGACAGGTACCCCGCCCCCACTCTTCTCACCCCTCTTGTTTTCTTTTAGTGTGAGTGTGGAGAGTGTGAGGTGGTGGTAGTAATTTTAAAACAGCATACACTTTTCTGTTAGTCCTGCTGAGCACTGTTTCTCAGAAACATGCTGGTGATCCCAAGAAAACCCCAAACTAAACTCGTGAAACATGGAGAGATGTTTAAGTTTTTCCCTCCAAATACAAAGACTCACTTTATTTTGTTTACTTATGACTCTTGTTTAAATGCTGGCTCTCCCCGCCGGCCGGGGAGACAGTGGTCATGCCTTTCTCCCCACGGCTGCTATCCTGTCCCAATGTGCCTTCCCGTCAGGGCCTGTGCCCCTCCCCTGCTTGGCCTTCGCACCACCTCAGATCCTTGCTGGACTTGCTAAGGAAATGACATGTTGGCTCTTTGTCAGCATTGATCCCTAACCTCGTGGATGACAAGAACATCGCCAGCACTTGTGATGTAGAGCAGGAAAACAATTGCTAGTGCTCTCCATATAAGAGGACCCACTTTTCTCTTTTTTCTGCTGAGTTAAACTCAGTTTCCTTCCACAAAAAGGGTCTGGTAGAAGAGGGAAAAGATATCTGAATTTATGCTCAACTTGCAAAGATCTTTCTGGAGAGACTGAGGTCTCCATCTTGTGAACACTCCATGAACTCCCTGCAAAGACTTTTTATCATTTTTTTTAACCTGTTTCTTTTTCCTAGCCAAAATTGTGCTAGACTATCGGTTAGTATTGGTATAACTGATGATTAGTTTAGTAAGCCAGATAGCATAGTTCTTTTATGAATATCTTGTGCTACAGAAGTGATTCTTAGCTGACTCTTCGGGGCATTGGGTGTGTGGTTGGGGGGGGGACAGTCAGGATCAGCATCACCCTGGCCCCCACCTCTTTGTTGATGCTGCCATGCTCAGTGCAGTTCCTGATGGGATGCAGGGGAGGGCCCTGCTCAGGACCTTGAGTCAGGAGGCTTGAAAATGCTGACAGCACATGTAATTTTAAGGCATTTACCTGAAAACTTTGAAACAAAGCTGTTTAGTGACGTTTTGTATCTGTAAATGAGAGATACTTTTACCACAGAGATAAGTCATATGGCAAAAACAGGCCATCCGGTATTACTGCTCTGTTCTGTGACTAAGTAAATTGGTTATAACCATTTGTCACATGTTTTTAGAAAAAATACCCTTGTTTTTCTGGAGTGGGCTTTCCTACCCCCCTTACAGGAACATCACCTGTAGAAGACAAGTGCTCTCCTCGGTGCCCCTTCGGAGGCGGCCGGTGGGTGCTAGGTGGGCAGGGGCTCTCCAGGGGGTCAGGTTGGATGACCTGTGGCCCCGGCCCATAGCATGCCTGTTGGAAGCCTGCTTGACTTCAGGTTTTTTATGAAAGCTTTCACTGAGCAGGTTGCTGACTCACTTTAAAGTTCCTGTTGTTGGTAACGCGATCACATTCTGTTCACTTCTGTGCTCATGTTCTGTTCCATAGGGAATTATTTATTGCCAGCGACCTGGCTACCACACATGGCAGATCTAATGCCCAAGCAAGGGAAGGTGAGGGTGTGATCATGGACTTGGTGCAGACCTTTTTAGTCGGTGGATGGCATGTTCAGCTTTGTGCCAACAAGCATTTATTGAGTCCCTACAATGAATTAGGCAGCTGTGCTAGGTGTTGGAAACAGTTGCGGGGCAGCTATGCCTGTAAGAGCTGAGTGTGTCTCTGTTACAGTTTGATCCTCTTTCTTTTAAAAAGATCTTGGAAACAACATCACTTCGGGTGTTAGGGGACCACATGACTTTAGGGGAACTAGCACAGTCTCTGGCTAGACACTCCACTCTTGTCCAGCAGCCTGCCCTTGTGATGACCTTGGCGGGTCTTCATAACCCATCTCAGAAATGTCCTCCAGTCCCTTGGCCACGTTCTGTTTGTTAGACATAACTAGGTGCAGCTCACACTCAAGGTTATAAGTGTCATAGGGTTGGGGGGCTGTCATACAGACTAGAGAGTTGCTGTATCTGTTTTGGGGTGTGTATCGTGTCTATGAAGTACATAGACAGATGACAAGAAAGATATCAAGACTCATAAGCCCTTTTCAGGTTGACAGCACTTACTTTGCCCAGTGACTCAGCAGTTTTGTGCAGGTTCGGCTAACCTTTAGCTCTCCGCCTGTACAGGTGGAATTCTTTGAGCCCTTTTGGGACAGTGGAGAGCCCCGGGCTGGGGAGAAGGGTGCCCGAGGCTGGAGAGCGTGGATGCACCAGCAGGAGCGCGGTGGCTGGGTGATCATCACTCCAGGTAAGGCCCTGTGAGGGCGGCGCATCCCTCCCAGGTAGGATGCAGGTGCCTTTTTCTTCTGGAGTTTGTTTTCCATTCTCCATGATTCTTTGTTGTGTGTATAAGCTGTTTATCAGTAGCTTAAGAACATTGTGCAGACTTCAAAATGTCAAAAATCTGTGAAGCAGCTATACTGGGAGAATAGACTGCCTCTTCCCCTTAGAGTCTTGAAAGCAGCCAGCCCACTCCCTCATTTCTTCAGTACAAATGCCATGACAGTTTGATTTCTTTAACGAGGAAGTCATTTTTCCATTTATAGGTTGCTCCTAGAGAAATAATAGTGTTACTAATCCCCACTCCCCATTTTAGTGTGTATTTAAGGCAGACTTTTGTTTTCCTTGGCAATGTACAGATAACAGAGCCTTTGAAAAATATTTGTCTTTTAGAAATACTATAAAATAGGGGGCCTCCTGGTGGCACAGGGGTCAAGCCCAGCACAGTCACTGTGATGGCCTGAGTTCCATCTTGATCCCGGCCTGGGAGCTGACCCACGTGGCGCAGCATACCTCTCCTGCCTCCCTGCAGGGTCACAACCAGTCTGCAGAGCTTGTCCAGGCTCGTCCGCTGGACACTGTGATTGTGTGTGTATGTGTGTGTGTCGAGTGCCAAGCAGTTTTACCACATGTGCAGCTCCCTCCCCCTGGCCTCATGCTGGAACTTTCTAGTCATCTCCACCTCCCGACCCACCCCTGGGAACCACTGATCTGCTCTCCATCTCTAGTACTGTGTGGGTTCACCAGCGTTACGTAAGGGGAATCATACGGCATAATGATTTTTTTTTTAACAAAAATGTTTTCATTGTAAAATATACATAAAATTTACCATTCTTTAAGTATACCATTCAGTGACAAACTCCACTCACACTGTTGTGCAATCATCACCACATTACCTCCTCAGCTTTATCCTCCCCAACTGAAACTGACATTAAATACTAACTCCTGGGGGCCTGCCTGGTGGCGCAAGGAGTTAAGATGCAGCACAATGAAGCTGTCTGCAGCCACTGCAGCACGAGTTTGATCCCCAGCCAGGGAGCTACCCACATGGCACAGCAGACCTCTCCAGTCTCGCCTGCTGCTCCCCTCAGCAGTGTATTTCAGTAGATCCGCCTGTTCTGTTCCCCGCTCTGTCTCTGGTGAATCCTCTCACCCCACCTGCACCCTGCACCTCTGGCCTACACTCTAGCTCTTGTGTGCATCAATAAATAAATCTTTTTTAAAAAAGAAACTGACAAATTGTTTTCTGGGTAGCTGTTCTATCATACATACCCTGTTTATATACTGAACTTTACAGAAAATTTAGACTTTTCTTCCTCTCTGCATATTCAGAAATATGCAGAACATTCAGAGTGGGAAAAATTAGAGAATATCTTGAATTGATTTTTCTTTTAGAAGTTCTAGCGACTATAGGTATAAGGGCACTAGCTAAAATTTCTGACAGGTAACCAATGCTGTCATTAAATGTCATTTAGCATTCCAGTGCTGAGTTGTCCAGCACAGTAGCCACTAACAACACGTGCCTTTTAATTAAATAATTTAAATGAAATAAAATTTAAAAATTCTGTTTACTAGCTACATTTCAAGTCCCCAATAAGTCACGTATGACTAGTGGCTGCCATATTAGAAATGAGATGAAAGTTTCAGGAACATTTTCATCATTTCAGAAGTTGGACAGTGCTGTTCTAGAATATGTGTCACTTCCATTTTAATTGCTGTGATAGCATTAAAAATCACCAGCCATTCTGTTCTTTGCCTGGCTACTTGATGGATTAGGAGAGATTTCCTATATGTCACTGAGCACCCAGATACTGGCACAGGTCCTTCTCATCTTGACATTCCACGTATCAAAACAGGTGCCCACCCCAGTAGCTGGCATGGGTTTCGATGGTCATTTCATTTGCTGCTTAGGTGAGCTGAAGTTTTCATTCTTGTCTAGATGAGGATGACGATGAACCAGAAGATGAAGACCAGGAAATCAGAGATAAGACACTGCCCAAGTGGCAGATCTGGCTCGCAGCTGAGCGGTCCCGAGACCAGAGGCACTGGCGGCCGTGGCGCCCTGATAAAGCCAAGAAGCAGACTGAGGAAGACTGTGAGGATCCAGAGAGACAGGCAAGTGCCCCCCCCAGGAGGCTCTCCAGCCATGGGGTCTTTGCCTTCTCCCTGTTCCTATTTTGGTTATTCAGCAGAAAGTTGCCAGCATTCTGAGCACTTCCCTGGCCCAGGAGAGGCTTGCTGCTCTTGTCCCTTTCTCTGGAAACGTCCAGAACACCGGTGTAGAATATTACACTGAATACCAGTGTAGAATGTCATGTCCCCTGGTGACAGGGGAGCCTCATGCACTTGACTAGATAGTGCCTGTCCCGAGCAGGAGGCCTGGTTCCCAGGGTCACCCTCCAGAGACTATCTTCCAGGTTTTTGCTAGTTTTTCAGGTGGAAGCCTGAAAGCTCAGGGTGGAAAATCCATTTCCCACCTCCATTCTTGGATCCTCAAAGGTGCATATGTAGGTCTGACTGGCAGTCAGGAAGGCCTGAATGTAGAGGCCATATTGGGATGCTTGGTACAGAGCGCGTCTTGCTGGGGAAGGAACCGGATTATTGAGTACCGTGTGTGCCCAGCACTTAGGTTCTCTGGCTTTTACCCAGCCTTCCGCAGGCTCCTCTGTGTTCTGGAGCCAGCAGCTTGGCAAGTTTTACAGTAAATGAAGTAAGATTTGATTTTAGTACTGGGAACTGGCCCAGTTGCACCAGGGTCAGCCATACTGTTCAGTAGGTGTTACAGGTACAGACTGAGCCCTCTTTACAACAATAGCCTCGCTGGCGTTGGTGTGCTTTATAGTCTGAGACCCTCCCCTCGAGTTGCTTGTTCTGCTGGTGGGGCTTTTGCCTGTTTTCTTCACTGCGGTGTCACCAGTGCCTCCACCAGGCTGCTCCTGTGGTGAGTGCGCACTTTACAATCCTGGATGTTGGATGAATCCTTCTTTGATGCTGGAGCTCTTGCAGAGGGATGAGCACAAGTGAAGGCCCCAGATAGCCTGGAACATTTGAGGAGGAGCAAGAGGGGTTACCTTCTTTTTTTTTTTTATAATTTTTTTTTTTTTAAGATTTATTTATTTATACAAGCACTGGGTACAGTCAGAAGCGCGGGAGGGTGAGAGAATTCACCAGAGCCAGAGCGGGGAGCAGAGCAGGCAGAAGGACCGAAGTACACTGCTGAGGGGAGCAGCGGGCGGCAGGAGAGGTCTGAGCGCCATGTGGGACCCTCCTCTGGTGGCTGGGGAGTAGCCGGGGATCGAGCCAGCGCTGCAGAGGCTGTGGGCAGCTTCGCAACCCAGTGCTCAACCGCTGCGCCACTGGGGAGGCCCAAGAGGGGTTACCTTCTTGGGGACAATTAGGGGGTAGAGAATTTGGAAAAGAGAAAGAAGGGCTGGAAGAAGGGGTCAGCTTCTAGGGAAACCGGAACAGTGAAGTGTTTCTCGCCAGGTGAGTCTGCACCTGAGCTCCTTCTCCTGGTTGAAACTGATCTTTCAGGGAAGAGTGGGGTGTTTGAGGCTTGTCTTTTTTTTTTTTTTTTTTTTTTAAGGTTTATTTTATTTATGCATAAAGAGCTGGGGAGTAGGCCAGAGGTGTGGGGGGTGAGAGGATTCACCAGAGACAGAGTTGGGAACAGAACATGCAGATTGACTGAAATACACTGCTGAGGGGAGCAGCAGGCGAGACAGGAGAGGTCTGCTGTGCTATGTGGGTTAGCTCTCTGGCCAGGGATCGAACTTGTGCTGCAGTGGCTGCTGATAGCTTGATAGTGTTGAACTTAACCCCTTGTGCCACCAGGGAGGTCCACGTTTGAGGCTTTTAATAGTTAGTGGTGACCCTTCATAAAGAAGTTGGCTCTCCAGGCTCAGAATGCTGGCAGTCTCCCGGAAGCTGATTTCTGGAGCAGACCTACTGCTATGAGAAATTTGTCACTTAGCTTTTTTGTGTAAGCAAAGCCTGGTGGAGAAGAACTTTCTGATTAATTGATGTTTCTGATTAGTGCTGGAGGCCCAGGCGGTCTGGTTTTATTGTGCTCATGTTTTGATTTCCTCTCTGATGAGTGCAGAAAAAACCAACCGATAAACAGCACCTCGAGACAAAGGGCAGGCTTCTCCGCCTCCTGCTCCCAGTGATCGTGGGAAATCAGCTGCAAACGTAGACAGCGAGTAATGGCTCTTATAATTGCTCTTCACATGGTCCGTTGCTTCTCTAGTTTACTTCTTTCCTCGTTGCTCTTTATCTGTCTTCAAACATGTGTTTCATTTCCTGAAACAACTTTGTACAAAGAAACCACAAATTAGTCAAGTTATCTTCCATCTTAAAGTTTAAATTTTCACAGCTGAAACTTAAAGTAACTACAAAAGCAGTTTTGTGTGTTTTCAGAAGTGGATACAAATCTAGATCTTTTGTGGATACAGGAGGATCCTGCTCTCTCTCCTTTCTGTGGGAAGTGGGAGGCTGCCCTTAGCACTGGGGCTCTCCAGCTTGCCTGGAGACCCTGGGCCTTTTTGCATTTCATAAAAAACCTAGCTCCTGCCTGTTTAAAATTTAAGTTAAGTAGTGTTGACTCTTAGTACTCCTACTGGGAAAAATTACAAAGGCTTTCTTATTTGTTCCATTAAAGAAACTGAGCTCCTGAATTGGTCCCTTTGCTTTGTCTGCATTGCAGGTGCTGTTTGATGACATTGGACAATCCCTGATCAGACTCTGCAGCCGGGATCTGCAGTTTCAGCTGGTCATGGCCTTCCTACAGTTCCTGGGCGTGCCCTCTGGCTTCAGCCCCCCGGCCTCCTGCCTCTATCTGGCCATGGACGAGAGCAGCATCTTTGATAGTGGACTTTACGATGAAAAGCCATTGACTTCTCTCAGCCTTTCGTTTTCCGGCGTCAGCTGTGTGGGCCGCACGGACCCACTGGGCTGCCGGCGCTGGACCAGGGGTCACAATCGAGAAGGCGAGGAGTTCATCCGCAACCTCTTCCACCTTGTGATGCCTTTGTTTTCAGGCAGAGAGAGTTCTCAGCTCTGTTTCTCCTGGTTGCGGTACGAGCTTGCAAAGGTAACTGCGGCCGCCTTTTTCCTGACTGATCGTGTCAGTGCTTGTAAATGGGCTTGCGGGCCTTAGGGCTCCTCGGGGGACTGGCCACAGCATCACCTCCTTCAGGGGCCCGAAATTCTCCTGGTGTGTGGCTGCTCTTTGTGAATGGCTCAGGGGGAGCAGGAGGAGGAGGAGGAGAGCAGAGGGAGAGGGCGGGGAAAGATGAGAGCAGGGCGGGAGGAGGAGGAAAGCAAGGGGAGGAGGAAGAGGAGGAGAGCAGGGGGGAGCAGGCGGAGAGCAGGGGGGAGGAGGAGGAGGGTAGGGGGAGGAGGAGGAGAGCAGAGGGGAGGAGGAGGAGGGCAGAGGGGAGGAGGAGGAGGGCAGGGGGAGGAGGAGGAGGGCAGGGGGAGGAGGAGAGCAGAGGGGAGGGAGGAGGAGAGCAGGGGGAGGAGGAGGAGAGCAGGGGGAGGAGGAGGAGAGCAGGGGGAGGAGGAGGAGAGCAGGGGAAGGAGGAGGAGAGCAGGGGGAGGAGGAGAGCAGGGGGAGGAGGAGGAGAGCAGGGGGAGGAGGAGGAGAGCAGGGGGAGGAGGAGGAGGGCAGGGGGAGGAGGAGGAGGGCAGGGGGAGGAGGGGGCAGGGGAGGAGGAGGAGAGCAGGGGGAGGAGGAGGGCAGGGGGAGGAGGAGGAGAGCAGGGGGAGGAGGAGAGCAGGGGAGGAGGAGGGCAGGGGGAGGAGGAGGGCAGAGGGGAGGAGGAGGAGAGCAGGGGGAGGAGGAGGAGGGTAGGGGGAGGAGGAGGAGGGCAGGAGGAGGAGGAGGAGGGCAGGGGGAGGAGGAGGAGGGCAGAGGGAGGAGGAGGAGGGCAGGGGGAGGAGGAGGAGGAGGAGGAGAAGATGGGGGAGAAAGCGCAGGGGGAGGGGGAGAGCAGGGGGAGGAGAGCAGGAGTGAGCCCCTCTCCTTGACGCCTTTAACTGTTGATATTGTTGAATTTGTGTCGCCCGCCGTCTGTGGTTGCGTGAGCTGTCAGTGTTAAGAACTGAGCTTAAGCTTCGGCAGGGTTAGAGGATTCGGGGCTTATTAAGACAGGTAAAATAAGCTACTTAGCCTGCTCTTTAGATCCATCTGCTGGAAACCATCTAGGATCGACTGTTCTGCCCCCTGCTAACTGTTCTGCCCTCAGCAGTTCATATTGACTCTAACCCGCAAAGTTCTGGCCGCGCCATGACACGTTGCACACGCGGGTCGTGTCATGGCGGTGGTGTCTCAGGAGCCCGGGGCCCCTGTCGTCAGAGAGGAATTTGGAGTCTAGTAGCAGGTGGAAACCTGGGTGTGTTCATTTGGGGACGCTTGTGTTCTTGGCAAAGCCCTGATGTGTTTCCCAGCTCAGAGCCCCCGTGTTCACCAGACGTGCCAGAGGAAAGACATGTCGGTGCTTGGGGGCCTTCCAGAGTTGACAGTGTGACGGGGCTCCAGTAAGATGAGAGCAGCTGGCGTCATTCTTTCCTCCTTCCCTCCAGGTCGTTTGGTGCCTGCGCACTAAAAACAAGAAGAGATTAAAGTCACAAGGAAAGAACTGCAAAAAACTAGCCAAGAATCTCCTTAAGGAGCCAGAAAATCGTAACAATTTTTGCCTCTGGAAGCAGTACGCACATCTGGAGTGGTTGCTGGGCAACACAGAGGATGCCAGGAAAGTTTTTGACACAGCGCTCAGCCTGGCGGGGGGCAGAGGGCTGAAGGACTGCGAGCTCGCTGAGCTCAGTCTCCTCTACGCGGAGCTGGAGGCGGAGCTGCTGCCCGACGCAGGCAGGGCCGCCACGGCCCGAGCTGTCCACATACTGACCAGGCTGACGGAGAGCGGCCCCTACGGGTCCTACGCCGGCCAGGTCATGGCCGTGCACATTTTGAAAGCCCGGAAGGCTTACGAGCACGCACTGCAGGACTGTCTGGGCGAGGGCTCTGCCTCTGACCCGGCTCCCTGCAGCTCCGACCCGGCACCCAGTGGCTCCGATCCCGCTCCCAGCAGCTCCTCTAGCCGCCTAGTTAGTGTGGCCAAGTGCTTTATGCTCTTCCAGTATTTGACCGTAGGCATAGATGCTGCTGTGCGTGTGTATGAGCAAGTGTTTGCCAAACTGAAGGACTCAGTTTCCCCCGAAGACCGTGACCTGGTGGCGAGTGCCAGCCCCCCGAGTCTAAGCCGTGACCTGGAACCCCTCACGCTGCTGCACACGAGCCTGCTCCGCTTCCACATGACCGTCAGCGTGTACCCGCTGGCGCCGCTGCGTGAGGCGCTCTCAGAGGCTTTAAAGTTGTATCCGGACAACCAGCTTCTTTGGAGGTCTTATGTACAGATTCAAAATAAGTCCCACAGTGCCAGTAAGACCAGAAGATTCTTTGATGCCATCATCAGGTCTGCCAAACCCTTGGAGCCGTGGTTGTTTGCTATTGAAGCCGAGAAAATGAGGAAAAGACTGGTGGAAACGGTTCAGAGGTAATCACAGGTGGTTCGGTGTCCACGGACTTTTCCCTAAAGGAAACCCTGTTCCCCCCCATCCTGCTCCGCCTAAGGACTGTGGGACACGCGGGGTCCGGTGCCGGGAACAGCGGCCTGGGGGTGTGTGATAGCATCTTGAAAGAGCACCGGGGACATGCAGGGTAGCAGCAGCTCTGAGCAGGGGCCTCGTGGCTGTGTCCCCAAGGCCACGCTTTCTGGGGTCCTGAGCATTGCTTATGGTCCCGAGGTGGTGACTGTCAGGCCGCCCGGGAGCTCAGCAGCTGTCGTGAAAGCACAGTGGTCAGAGCACAGGCTCCAGGGGTGGAGTCTGGATCCCAATCCCAGATCTTCACTCACCAGCTGTGAGTGTCTGGACACATGACCCAGCGCGCCTGTGGGTTCCCCTTCTGTGAAATGGAATGACCAGCCCCTCCCAGGGCTGCTTGGAGCGGTGAGGAAGGGAAGCGCATAGGCCTGAGAGCAGAATTACCAGCCTGAGTGTTACTACTGGTGACCCGTGTCCGGTTTTAAAAGTCACCTTTGGATGCATTTTTGTATCTCGGTTACAGGAGAGTCTGGGGAACATCACTCACTTAGGCATCGCTTTGTTCCTTCTGGAATCTTCGCTGTCGCTTCTCGTTGAATTAATTGCTAGGGCAGAATGGTCTCTGAATGGTATTTCACTCTTTTTGAATATGAGTCTTACTATTCCTACCTTAAAACGAAAGCTCTTTTCTTCCCATGGAGGTAGATTTTTGCGTTCTGAAGCTTTAGAGAGTAGGTTATTTTTTAAAAGACAACAGACACAAAGTATGTGTGTGTGACGCCCAGGCAGACTCAGCGAGGTACAGAAGCCGGAGCCCTGCACGCTGCCTCCCGACCCTCAGGCATCACATCACGCCTGCACGCCATACCCCCGCCCTGACCTTTCAGCCCCTGGCGTGCTCTGATCCAGCCGTCTCTGACATTTGTCATCCCTGATGTGTGTCTCTCCTGTGACGGAAGGTGCGAGAACGTGTCTCAAGGCTAACCAAGCCTTGTCTTGCAGGGTCGATGGTAAAGAGGTCTATGCCACAATTCCCGAGACCGGCCTAACACACCGGATCCGAGGCCTGTTTGAAAACGCCATGCGGAGCGAGCATGCCAGCCAGTGCCCCCTGCTGTGGAGGATGTACCTGAATTTTTTGGTAAGTTCTGGTGGAGACTTGCTCTTCCTTCAGAGTGAGAACGTGCAGGTGTGCGTTGGCGAAAGCTGGGAGGGACTGTTTTCACCCTCACACCTTCTTGGCTCTGGTTAGTCCTTTTCAGAACCCTGCAGGAATAACACATGGCTCTCGGCACTCGGGAGAGGCTCACAAGCTGCCTTTTCACTTGGGATGTAGTAGGAGCAGGCGAGGAGCAGTCCCTGGGCGGTTGGTCTGGGCAGAGGCCTGGAACCTGAGGCCTTTCCAGAGACTTGCGCCTGTGTTCAGGTGGGTCTTGTTTGCTCAGTTTCCGGGGCTCAGTGTGACAAAAAGGTGGCCTTAGTGTCAATCTCAGCTCCCACTTCACTCTGGAAATGGCCTTTGGTGCAGTTAGAGGTTCACCTGGAGAGGGATGCTGGCAGCTCTGCTCCTTCTCGCTGTGTCCTCTCGGTTCTGCTGAGATGTTCCCTGTCTGCCTGAGGAGACAGGCTTACCCAGTCACCACGCTAGGGGAGAGACGGGTATGCTGTGGAATTGGTTTTATTTCTGCTCTGATTTAGGACTTTTACAAGGAATCATGGTTTCTTTTTTTTTTTTTTTAAAGATTGATTTATTTGGGGCCTCTCCTGGTGGCATAGGCCCTTGAGCGCAGTGCGGTAAAGCTGTCCACAGCTTCTGCAGCGCCGGTTTGATCCCAGCCGGCTGGTGAGAATCCCACATGGTATGGCAGACCTCTCCTGTCTCGCCCACTGCTCCCCTCAGCAGTGTATTTCGGTCAGTCTGCCTGTTCTGCTCCCCACTTTGTCTCTGGTGAATCCTCTCACCCTCCCGCACATCTGGTCTGTGCCCCAGTTCTTATATGCATGAATAAATAAAATCTTTTTTAAAAAAAGATTATGCATACAAAATAAATAAAACCCTTTAAAAAAAGATTTATTTATTTATGCATACAAGAGCTGGGGGACAGGTCAGAGTGGGGGGATGGTGGTGAGAGGATTCACCAGAGACAGAGTGGGGCACAGAACAGGCAGACTGACCGAAATACACTGCTGAGGGGAGCAGCGGACAAGACAGGAGAGGCCTGCCGTGCCATGTGGGTAGCTCCCTGGCCGGCTGGGGATCAAACTTGTGCTCCAGTCTACGGATAGCTTCACAGTGCTGTGCTTAACCCCTGGCGCCACCGGGGAGGCCCAGAATCATGGTTTCTTAAAGTGAGGGAATTAGAAGATGAGGAAGGAGGACAGGCTGTGTGCCAGGGTAACACTCATGAGCTGTTCTTCCTGTTTGAAGCACTGCTGTAGTGAGAGGGAAAAGATGACAGGTGTGACTTAAAACATGAGATCTTGAATGGAAGAAAGCAACAGTTAAGGTCAAGGTTGCACCTGGTGTAGCAGAGGCAGCTCTGGTTGGATGAGGGACATTGCAGAGTTCTCAGTTGAGGCCAGCCAGCTTAGGTACCTGGGCTTGCTGGGCTCCAGGATTATCTGTGAGACTCATAAATGCAGTGGTTGAGAAGGACAGTGTTCAGTGTTTATTTGAAATTAGGAAGAAAGTTGAATCTGTCTTAGGACATTGAAGTATTTTGGCAAAGGAAGGTGGCGTTCACACTGGTTCCTTGGGTATCAGGTCAGAGGACTGGCATCAGGATGGCTGAGGCTCACACCAGGAGGGAAGGTCAAGTCCCCTGGCTCACGGTGGGCTCAGCTTAGAGGGAATGGGGAAGGCCTAAGCCTTGCCTGTAGCAAGATGCCTGGTACAGCCCAAGGTCAGTCTTGATGACTGTGAAAGTCAGAATTTTTTTTCTCCACTGAAATATTTTTATTCAGGTCATCAGTGATTTTCATTTTGTTAAATTCAAGGTTAAATTTTTGCATGAGTCTGAAAGTACTGGAAGGGGGGAGGCCATGAGCAGCAGAGCTGACATCTGGACACTGCACCTGCCCCCTGGCGGGAGGAGCTGGCTTCTACTGGGAGACTCGGGGGAGTCTGGGAACAGGCTAGAAACAGACTTCAGCCTCATGAACTCCCCTTGTGCCCATTCACAGCAGGGCAGATGCCACCAACCTGGAGCTGCCCAGTGGGCTGTGGTTCCCTGGAAGAACTGCCAGCCAGTGACAGATACCCTTGCCGGGGCCTGCAGGAGACCCCAGGGGACACCCCCATGCCACTGCAGCTTCACAGCGGGTGTGATTTTATACTAGAGACAACCTGCTGAACGTCTGCGCACCCTCAGACTAAGATTCCTGGCCACAAATGTATGTTTAATAAGGTTACTGCTTCAGCAGTTCCGAGCAATTCTGCAATTCTGAGTTTTTAGAAATTGCAAGTGTTTAAACACGTATTTCTACCGCTAATGGCCTTGCTCGGGTACTGTCAGTACCAGAGACATGGGGGATAGAGAAGTGGTAAAGGTCACCATGGCCTGTCAGTGGAGGGGAACTGGTGCAACACAGCAGGGGCCCCTGCGAGCTCACCGTGGTGCGCGCACCCAGGCCCCACAAGCAGGTGATGTGCCCACGTGGACTGCCCTCGTGTGGATCAGTGCATGGTGGCTCTTAGAGCCTTAGCCTTCCCTTAGCTTTCAGCTCACTTCTGCCTTTTATCCCCTCACTGCAGGTTTCCTTAGGAAATAAAGAAAGAAGCAAAGGTGTGTTCTACAAAGCGCTTCAGAATTGTCCCTGGGCAAAGGTGAGTTCCAATGTCTTAAGATTCCCACGGTGCTTCCTGCCAAGCCTCAGTCCACCCAGTGTCTGCCTGTCCCTGTGTCACTGGGGGCGGGGCACACCCCCTCCCTGCACAGAGCTAGTCTCAACAGGGGCCTTGCTGTGGGCAGTGTTCCCAACATTTGCCCAGTGTTTAGCCAACCCTACTTGGCAGAGCCCAGATCAGTTTGGAACTCAAACTGGTGGTGACTGTCATGCCTGCCACCACTTTGGCGAGGTGGCCTCAGCTCTGAGGTGCTTACTTGTACCCTGTGAGTCCAGTGTCGTTCCTGCAGCAAGCCTGGCTGCTGAGTCGGGGCAGGAGGGGGGCAGCTGGCTGACGAGGCTGGCGGTGCTCTCGCCCAGGTGTTGTACATGGACGCTGTGGAGCACTTCCCTGACGAGATGCAGGAGATCCTGGACCTGATGACCGAGAAGGAGCTACGGGTGCGCCTGCCAGTGGAGGAGCTGGAGCTTCTGCTTGAGGACTAGGGCCACGCCACTGAGGCCGCGGCGGAGCCAACATGCAGGAGACAGGTGACACCTGTGCTAGCCTGTGTTGAACTCTGCTGTGGAAGCTCCTTTCCTGACCATTTGTGTCCTGGGTTAGCAGTCTCACCTTAGGCGTTGTCTGTGTGTACGGGACACAAACGCGGCTTATTGCATATTATATATGTGAACATGTATATGTATGTACATAGAGATGAAATTAATCGACAGTGGCTCGTGTCAGCTCATTTGTTCCCGTTCCTCTGCCCAGTCAGCGCGCCTGCCATGGTGAACACACCCACTCCGTCGCTTCTTGGCGTCCCGCATATCCTCGGGGTCTCCAGTTGAGGTCTGAGATCAGTTTGGACTTACTCAGCACTAGGACCTCCTCCCTGGGCTGCTTAAGGTAACATTTCCCCCTATCTTCAGAGCAGTGGGGAGTCAGTCACTTAAAACTGGTCATCTGACCTGTGTTGAGCATATCATTACTCCCCAAGACCTACTACTTGGTGACCCCTCCATCTGCGGACCAGGAGTGTCCCTGGGGGCTTGTTAGGAATGCAGGGCTGGCCCTGCCTGGCTGAGGCAGAGTCTGCCCTAGGTCAGGACTCCCTGGGACTTGTGTGCACATTCCAGTATGGAAAGCACTGAAGAAAAAAGGGCTCTGCTACAGGGCAGCTTGCCGGGACCCCCTCTCAGAGTAAAGCGGAGCCTGGAGCCAGCGCCTTCCTACCAAGCCCAGCCCTGTGTGCTGAAGGTCTGCTTGGCCCTGGTGTGCTTGAAATAAAAAGGTCCAGATGGGCCACATTCTTGATTTCCGAGGGCTGTGAATGGAATGTAGTGTAAATATCTATATTCAGACCACTTTCTTCGAAAAGATTTTCGTGCCCTGCAGTCATTTTCATTGTTAAAGCAATTTCTTCACAACCATTGTCTTCTGACGGTTCTGGTCTTTAAAAACTGGACAGCTACCATGCTTTTAGAAGCAAATCATGATCTCTAGAAATTTACATATTTCTTTGGTGCCTTGTCCAGAAAAGCCAGTATCATGGGGATCTCTGGCTAGAAACCGATGACAGTGGTTGGGAAAGAGCAGCACAGAGCACTTTCTAGAGCAGTCTCAGCCCACCCTGGCGGCCAGCCAGGCAAGCAGACACAGCCTAGATCCATGGCTTTCAGACGGACTACCGGGAAAGGACGACACAGGGAAGGAAATGGAGAAAGGGAAGGGGAGGCTCAGTCTTGAACGCGCTTGAGAAGGATGAGGTTTCTGAACCCAACAAGGGCAGGCAAGCCAGGTTCTTCGGCCCTAACCTTTCAGATATCTCTTAGGAACTTCAGCCTCGTGCAACACCCGTGCTTGCTTTTCTTGTTCCCAGAGTGCTGAGACCCCCCAAGCTGTGCCTAAAACTTCAAACGAAAAGCTGTATTTCCTCCTTCTGAAGCCACATGAACCAAGCTTTGTTGCCTGAATAACAAAGACCACCAGCTATGCCCTGCTTTTCCTTAGCTGCTTTTGTGTGTGTCCACCACAGCGCTAGGGGTGTGATGTAGGGCAACAGGGACTGAAGTCTGCACTTGGTAATTGCCCAGAAGCTTCCTAGCACCTGACCTGCCCACTTGCTGCTGCTGAGTGGCAGGTGAGAAGGCTCCAGAAACAGGTGGAGGTGTTGAGAAAAAGCACAATTTATTGCGAGAGCACTGCATGTGACCGACAGACGGAAGCAGCCCGGTGGGCACACTACACACCATGCTCAAGAAGGTACACAGGACGTCTGCTAATCAAGATTCAAGTGGAACGTGGATTCCTTTGGGCAACTTCCCCAACCTCATCCCTCAAGGGGTCAGCACACTCCCCTGACAGGCAACTCTGACTGGCTAGAGATAGAGCCCCTCGGGGGTGCCTTCTTGTTTTTTATAAAGAACATTTTCTTTAGATTTTTTGAAATCTTCATTTGTTACTTTCATTCTGCGTTCTCTCAAGGCCATCAGACCAGCTTCAGTACAGATTGCCTGTAAGAAAGAACAGTATGTTCAGAATCAAATACTTTTTATTTTTAGTCTAACAAATAATTCAGAGAGAGCTATTCTGAAATAAGATATAAGACACCCAGACTGGAAACACAGTGTTCAAGCCGTCTGGGAAAATATTAAATGTTGAATTTCAAGCATCCTAATTATTTTCTCCAAGGATCGGAGGTGCCTTAAGCTGGAGTAACTAAGGAAGAGGACTGGCCCAGAATAGAGGCTTTGGGTTCCAACCAGTTGTGTGGCCCAGCCAGTGCGTTCTCACAGCCCTGCATTTGTTCGAGTAGTAAATATTCCTAGGAAAACAGATGAAATCATACCTGGGAAGTTAAAGGCAATCTAGAGTCTATTTCTACAGTCCTGAGAGACCATACAGTACTGTGCTAATACTAAAAGCAAAACCCCATGGAACAGAGTCATGAGTCCTGGCACTGAAGCCCTCTCACTGCCGCCGCCAGGACGCCGATTTCAAATGGCCCAGCAGAAAGGCGATGCCTCACTTCAGCACAGGTGTCGGCATGGACAGGCCGCACGTGCGCCGTCTCTGCCGACCTTGGCATTTATCCCTGAGAAACTAGGCACTCCCAAGAGGAGCAGGTGGTATCCAGATGCACCGCCTAAGCCTCACTGGTCATATCCTAACTCATACACGGGAAAAAGCCAAGAGGTACAAACTGGGGCCTGAACGCAGAGGTGTAGGTGCTTGCCCTGTGGCTCAGAGGTGAGCTCTTCCAGCCAATACCACCTCCCCACCTGGGCCCGAGCAGCTATCTCTGACACCCCTCACAGAGTAACCTGGGCCTAGAAGAGGCTGCAGTAAACATAGTGCCAGAGATTTATGCTTGTGACCATAGGTGACTTAGGGTCATTTATTTCCTAAAATACTTCAAAAGTGAATCTCCTATTTGAGCATAAGGAAAGGTGACCTGACAATTACAAAGCTAAAACCCAGACAGCACATACCGTGCTTAACTATCACCCCAAAAGCACACACTATCTCCCAACTGATAGGGCCCAACCAGCTCAGGTTCTCACCTTGATGTCGGCACCAGAGAGGTCATCTTTAGCCATGATCAAGTCGTCCAGGGTGACGTCATCAGCCAGTGTCATCCGGCTTGTGTGAATCTGAAAGATGCGCTTCTTAGTCTTTTCATCGGGCAGGGGGAACTCAATCTTCCTGTCAATGCGGCCTGCAGGTACAAAAGGGTTTCAGTCATACCCCCAGAGAGAGGCCTTAGCTCACACTGCAATTTCAGCCAGACAAGTGTCCTGTGGGAAGAATGCCCAAATTGTGACAAGCTCACGTTTGTTTCTATAGTTTGTCATTTTCTATACTAACTTCATCCCATTTAAAGGAAATCCTTTGCTCTGTACCTTCTGAAACAAAAGAAAAGATTGGTCCCGGAATGGCATTTTTAGTGGAAAAGGACATATCAAGCTTAGGACACCTAATGCTCCACAATGAGACAGACGCGAACCTTACCTGGTCTGATAAGTGCTGGATCCAAAGTCTCTATCCGGTTTGTGGCCATGATAACTTTCACATCGCCCCTTGAATCAAACCCATCCAGCTGGTTCAACAGTTCCAACATTGTTCGCTGAATTTCTCTCTCACCACCAGAATTTGAGTCATATCTTTAGAAATGATGAAAAGGAATGAAGTTAAACTAATCTCCTTCAACATTCTGGTCTCAACTGAGTGTCACTCCCTCAATTATTCTAGCATAAAAATCAGCAGCAATCCATCCTGACTGGCCAAGTTATTTTCACAGTATTTGCTTTGTGGCAATTTACAATTACCTATTCTGTCTCCACGTTTGGGGCATGATCCCCTAACCCGACTGTCAGCACCTCAAGGGCAGAGACTGTGATCATGGCTGGGGCCCCCGGGTCCCAATGGTGCCTGGCTCGGAGCAGTCTCCAGGCAGTCCAGTTCCCAGTTCCTGGACAGTTAGAACCTGGCACTTGGGAAAACAGAGCCTCAAGCATCCAGAGAGCACACACAGCAGGAACTGTGCAGCCCAGCGGGGAAGGAAAAGCTACATGGTTCTTGCCTCTAAGCACTGCCAAAAAGGTGAGAGAAAGGTTACCTTTTTGTGCCAATGGCATCAATTTCATCAATAAACACGATGGATGGTGCGTGTTCTTCAGCAACTCTGAACAGTTCCCGTACGAGTTTAGGCCCATCGCCTAGGTACTTCTGGATAAGTTCTGAGCCAACCACTCTCAAGAAAGTGGCCGAGGTTTGGTTTGCTACTGCTTTGGCTAATAAGGTTTTACCTATTTTAAAGAAAAAACAAAAAAAACTTTTAAACTTAAAAACTCTGTTACTACTTTAAGTGGACATCGACGGTGGGCAGACCTCAGAGATAGAAAGGAGCCACCATCCAGGCGTCTTGACATACTCCAAAGTAGGTAAGAGGAAATTTTTAAAAATACCTACTAGATGACGTTTTGGTCATTTTTAACTATTTTCATCATCGTAATGACAGAGGATCCTTTTCATTGGTTATTCCAAGTTGCATCTATTAGCCTAACCCATTCATCCCAGGATTAGAGAACCAAACTACATTTCTATGAAGCGCTCAGTGATAATGGTCTGGGAATTCCAGGTTTGACCTGAAGGAACATAGTCTGTGGTGTGGCCCTTAGGAGGAAATTCTCACCCATCTCAGGGAAGACCTCATTCATTTCCAGTCTTGCTCTAGTTTCTGATATTTCTCTTTCAGATCAAAAACAAATCAGCAAAGAGCATTATGAGAATGTTAAGAGCTAGAAAACCTTTAGTCCCATTGACAGTGAGCTCTGTGCACTCACCTCAGGAGAGAGAGGCAGAGCTGGTAAAAAGCTCTGGGTTTGAGGAGTAGGGGGAGGCCAGCTGGTGAGTGTCACAGAAAACTTGATGGAACATGTGACAGTAGTGCTCCCTTTAGTCAGGCAGGCAGGGTAGCAGGTACAGAGGCTTATTAGAAAGCTGGACTATTCGAGAACATCAATTAGGGTGGCAAAGGACAAAAAGGAACTTCCTAAGTGGACAGGATCTTACAGTCGAGCTGCTAGGATGCTTCAATGGCCAGAGATTTAACACTTCCTCCTCTGCCACATCCCAGCTCCTCACAGTGCACAGGCCCCAGAGAGGACATTGGGCTGCAGGCAGGAGGCCTGTATTCCTGCTCCAGGCCTACTCTGAGCTCAGCCTCAGAGCTACTGGGCCTTGGGCAGGTCACTGCCTCTCGAAATGCATTCTCCCGAGTTGTAGAATGACAGACTGTAGCAGCTCCAAGGCTGCCTACAGCTGTTACCTTGGGCCTCCAGTGGTAGTGCTCAGCACAGATTCCTGCACACTTTGAAGTCATTCAAACAATCAACCCTTTTCCTTTGGAATTGACATGGCAATGAATTACTAAGTCCTGGACTGTACAACTCAGGACAGCTTACTACACAGTGAACCAAGTACATGTGGGTTTTATCTTTATCTACTGTTATATTCAGTACTAATGGACCAAGAGAATGAACTTAATCTAAACACCACAAAATAGCTGTTAAATCAATGGCTCTCCATCATGGCTCTCATGCTTGGCCATACTGCAGAGAACCTTCAGGGAAAGAACCAGGAATCAATTTTTATTTTTAAGCTCCCAAGGGGATTCCAATATACAGCCAAGACTGAATACCCAGTCTTACCTTTCCTTACAAGTTATTCTTAATAGGCTCACATTACTCACAAATAATTGAAAATCTTGTTTTATAACCTATTAATCTAGTATTTGATTGAACATAGTAGAGAAGTTCTTGAACTGTAAATGTGTTCACACTGAACAATCTGCATGGGAGTGGGAGGAGGAGTCCACTGGTGCTTTCTTTTTATTGCAATCACTACTACCATTTTAACATATTAGCTGATGTCTACAATTTCAAGTCCAAGACAGTCAGGTTACTTAGTTCCTCTATTACACAGATAAACATACTTTTGGGTAACAGTTATGTTTCTAGATGAGTTGCTTATTCAAAAATGTCCCATATGTAGCTTTGAGCACTCTGTTTTAAGGAAATTTTGGCACCCTCACTCTCAAAAGATCAGTAGTTATAACGAGCTGAATACCCAGAAAGCGTCCAACATAAAACATACATACCTGTGCCAGGTGGACCATAGAGAATGACCCCCTTAGGGGGTTTTATACCCATCTCTTCATAATATTCAGGATGAGTGAGAGGAAGCTCTACAGATTCCTACAGAACACAAGTAGTAAAAATGAAAGGTTTTCTTAACTGAAATTAGCAGCACCATTATTAACTGGCGTTGAGTATATCTCACTTTAAACAAAGTAAGTTAAACTTTAATGATTCATTAGAGACAATGTGCTTGATTTCAACCAGCAGCAAGGACGTTTGTCCTACTTGAGCACCCATGTCTTCTTTCTCACCATACAGTTTCCCTCATTTTCCAGTAGTAGTCAGACTTCCCAGACATCTACTATAGCTCTTCTTGAGCAAAACCAACTTCAGAAAGCTAAAATTCGGGGGTCTCCCTGGTGGCGCAAGGGGTTAAATCTCAGCACTACGAAGCAAGCTTGAAACCCGGCCAGGGAGATGACCCACATGGTGCCATAAACCTCCCCCGTCTTGCCTGCTGCTCTCCTCAGCAATGTATTTCAGTAGATCTGCCTGTTCGGCTCCCCAGTCTCTGGTGAATCCCCACCCCCACCAGGCCTCTGGCCTGTATCCCAGCTCTTGTATGCATAATTAAAATAAATCTTTTTAAAAAAAAGTTCTTGGGCCTCCCCTCATGGCACAGGCAGTTGAGTGCAGTGCTATGAAGCTGTCCGCGGCCTCTGCAGCGCCAGTTCGATCTTGGCTGGCCGCGGAGGGTCCCACATGGTGCAGCAGACCTCTCCTGTCTTGCCTGCTGCTCCCCTCAGCAGTGTTTCATCAGTCTGCCTGTTCTGCTCCCCACGCTGTGTCTGGTGAATCCTCTCACCCTCCCGCGCATCTGGCCTGTACCCCAGTTCTTGTATAAATAAATAAATCTTAAAAAAAAAAGTTCTTAAAAAAATGTTCCCTCCCAAAAAGCTAAAATTCACCCTTTTCAATTATACTACAGACAGGACCTTGAAATTTTTTCTGATCATTGTCACCACCTAGGAGGGCACGAAGGCTACTTCCCAGCTCTCCAGCAGAGATCTAGGACCGTTCTTAATCATGTCCCTACAAAGAAATAACTGTGCAGAGCTGCCCACAGCATCCTGAACATCACTTTCCCCAGCCCCTCGGACTGCAGCTGGGCAGGGCCTGTGGCATCTAGGACATGGTACAGGGAGGCGTGTCCCACTGCCCCTTATCACTGGAAGTTTACAGACAGCAGCAGCTGAAGTCAACACAATTGGAAACATCTGCTCACACAATTATTAAACACTACAGATAAAAAGTATCAAGCAGACAGCAGCAGACTGTTATACAACTGTTATTTCTATTGTCTAATTCAGTAGCAACAAATTCAAACACTCCAAATGACAGAGTTACTGATCTGACCAATAAAGAGAAAAACATCTAAAACAACTCCAGGCATCCTAAATGAGATAACAGTAAAAAAAAAACAAAATATAAAAACCCAAAGCTCATTCCCAGACACACCTTAATTTCCTGGATTTGGTTGTCCAACCCCCCAATATCAGCATAGGTCTCTTGGGGGGCCTTTTCCACCTTCATCACTGTGACCAGTGGATCCGTGTCATCCATCAGCACCCCTATCACAGCATGCACCTATCAGGGAACATTAAACTTTAACACAGGAACATGGGGTTCACACAATCCATGTACAACAAAGCAGTGCCAATCACAGAATCCTCTAAATTCTCTGGCCACTTATTTCCATAGGACAGGTGGACAGATCTAGAAGAGAGGAGAAAAGCCCTGCTAGGGGCTTTCTCAGAGACCATCAACTTACCTTGTGGTTGAGCAGGACTGAGCAGCCCGGTTCTAGCAGATCCTTATCTACAAATGAGAGAATGCTGACGTAGTGTTCTGAGCCCACAGATGTAGACACGATGGCGTGATTGTCATCTATGATCTCTTCCAAGGTTCCTACTGACATTGGGGTGCCCCTCAGATCATCCACCTTTGATCTTTCCTCCTATGTAAGGGTATGCCGAGAAGGAAAGTAACAAGTAGGTAAACACTGATGTGCTAGATTTACAGAACAGCTGGTGTTTTTAAAAGGAAGCTAGTAATGACTCGTTTAGTCTGAAAGGTTCAACTAACAAATTTCATATATTTACTGACAGCTTGAGGTTGTAAGATTTTGTGAAAATGAAAGCTAAAATAATAGTTCTCGGTTTACCTCTTGTTTTTCTTCTAAAGGCTTCATTTGTTCCTGATTTCTAATGAATTCTTCCTCCATCAGGAGATAGTCTTTAATTCTCTCTAACTTCAATAATTTTAATCGGCACTGAGTGTGAGGTGTCACTGTAATTGAAAAATAAAGTTTTGTTACTTTTTGGAGCTTGATATTTGCAGTTGATTTTTTTTTTTTTTAAGGGAAAAAGGACTTAAAAATTAAGCTTAATTTAGTTGGACAAAGTGAGAAATTCAATGTTTGGTGATCTCAAGGTAGGAGGTACCTAACTAGAAAGGGGGAAGTTATAAGCACGCAGGTGAAGACTGAAGTTGGGGTCCATGACCAGACAGCTAATACAAATCAACACATACCATCTGAACTGTCTGTCCATACAAAGAAGTCACTGACACAAAAAATTGTGCTTTGGTTTATTTTTCCCCATAGATGATACTAACTTGTGTGGCATTCTCCACACTGTTGTTCTTATGGCGTGAAGTCTTATTCTACACAAGAATTTTAACATTTACACAGACAAATCATTCTATCCTGGTTTCTATGTTTGACCCCTTCCCCTTAACTTTTAAGAAATATATTCCTGAATTTTCATTTATTTACTTATTTTCTCTTGTGTTAGCTGTAATCCATCTGGCAAAAAGCTGTTCTAATTTTCTCTGAATAGCACATAAAGGGTACCTGTCATTTATATTAAATAACTCATCTTCTACAGAATGAAATGCCACCTTTACCTTGTATTAATTATCCATGTAACTTGACTTTGTTTTGGGACTTTCTACGTTTTTTTGGCACGCTGATGATCTAGTCTCTGCCTGTGCCATATTGATTATTGCAGATTTTCATCAGTCATTGTAGATAGGACATTTCCCACAGTCTGACTCCATTCTTAACCAAGCAGTGTTTTAAAAATTATTTCATTTAAACAGGAAGGGACTTGTTTAGATGAGTGTGAGGTGGACATTTGAGCTGTATCTGGAAGTATCTGAAAGCCTGAAGGGATGTGAAGCAGGCAGTCGGGAGGAAGATGGAAGGAAGGACCCTTTTAAGCAGAAGGAAGCAAAGAGCTTGCCTTGATGAGCGGGCAGGAGCCTGCAGTAGGCCAGTGTGACAGATGAGCAGGGGAGCAGCTGGGCTGAGGATGGGGAGGTAGGCTGGTGCAGGTCACCCATTTTGAGTTTTAGTCTACATTCAACAGGAAGTCAAGTTTACACTCAGACACGGCATAATGTGAATTCCAATACAGTGGCATTCCACTTCTTTATGAAATAAATGTGTTTCTAAGTTACTCAAGCTGAACCTGAGTTTTCTAATCTAAAGCTGTACTTAGAATATACTAGAAGACGTGGCAATTGATGGAGTATATTGTAAAAATGAAATACAGCTTTTATTTCAACCTAGAGAAACGCTGCTCCTGAGAACTAGGAAGACTAGTCATAGAGAAAGAGCTTTAAACACCCCTTATTTCTGCCTCCACGCCACACCTCTAAGGTGCATAAACAGAGATGACACCCCTGGGGTCAGAAAGACAGCAAGGAACCAGGGCATTACCCAGTGGCAGTTTGCTGGCAGCATCTGGTCCCTTTGTTTTCTTCTTCTTTTTCCCCACTCTAGTTGGCACAGGAGGTTCATATTTCTTTTTCTTGTCCTTGAGTTTTTAGAAGAGTGGAAAAAATGACACAGAAATCATATTAAAACACTTATTTCTATAGGACCACCATCTATTTTCAGTTGATAGTTTTCCTTTTAGGATATTATTAAAAGTTCTCATTTCTTTAAGGGAAAAAAACCCACACAAGTAAGTTTTACATTCCGGTAATTTTAATAAGTGAATGTAACTGATTTTTTTTTTTTTTAATAATTCATGATGACAAATGCTTCAGTAAGGAATGGAGAGGTCAGAATTCCTATATGCCCACTTTGATACTGAATCATTTGTGACAATTCTTCATAGTTCAGGATATTAAACACTAAAACTACAGGCAATTTATTTTAATGACAATTAAATTTTAATTACTTCTGGAATGTTATTACTTTTGCAGATTTAAAAACCACTAACTCCCAAATACCTATATGACAGCTAGGTCAATAATCTTTTCTAAAGCATGAAAAGGGCAGTATATCTGTAGGCCAAGCTGGTAAGTACAAAATTTATTTTGCATTTTTAAATTATGAGTCCCAAGTGATCTTCTCAGCTACAATCCATGCAAGATTTCCATTATTTAATCATATGACATAGCTGGCTGATTTACCTTGTCGTCCTTCTTGCCACCTCCAGGACCATGTCCACCACTCTGACTTTGACCCTGGGGTGGGATGGAGGGGGGATCAGACAGAAATAAATTCAAAATATGGTCACTTAAATTAACATTCTTATTTTCCTGTGATTCTAAGATACCAACACTTCCCCCTCGCCCTAACATTTCTGAATTCAAGTTGTAGTCAATGTGTACATTTCTGACTAGCGAGGTAGAATTTTTTTTCCTAAAAAGCTGTTAGGTCAGTGGTGTGCCTGCAACCGACTGCATCTTATCACAGTCAGCTCTAGGACCTCCCTGGTGGTGCAAGGGGTTAAGACACAGCACTATGAAAATAGCCACTGCAGCACCGAGATCGATTCCTGGTCAGGGAGGTAATCTACATGGCGCAGCAGACCTCTCCTGTCTCACTCGCTGCTCCCCCTCAGCAGTGTATTTCAGTAGATCCACCTGTTCTGCTCCCTGCTCTGTCTCTGGTGAATCCTCTCACCCCCCACACCTGGCTGGTACCCCAGTTCTTGTACGCATAAATAAATAAATCTTTAAAAAAAAAAGTCAGCTCTAAGAAATAAACATATCACACAATGAGGCTCAAGTTCTAAGACCACCCCTTCTTAAGGGGAAGGTAGAGTGTCTGACATTATTTAATATAAAACTACCTCACAGAGATCACCAAAAGTATATCTCCATGAAATTAGACAATAATTTATTTCTAAGATCATACTTTTAACAACTTATATACCTCCCAGCCCTAAAGCCTAAGTGCTCTTAGGCAGGTTTTTTTCCCCAAACCGGAATTGCTTCACCACCTGAAGGTATTAAGAAACTATGCAAATCATAACCACTATGAGGTATCACCTCACACCTGTTAGAATATAATTACCAAAAAAATAAGAACAAGTGTTGGCAAGGATATGGAGAAAAGTAAACTGGTTTACTTTTTCTATGGGAAATAGCATGGAGATTCCTCAAGAAATTAAAAATACAACTATTCTATCATCCAGCAATTCCACACCAGGGTATTTTATCTGAAGAAAATGAAAACTCCGACTCAAGAAAATACATGCACCCCAATGTTCACTGTAGCATTAGTTACAGTAGCCAAGATATGGAAACAACTTAAGCAATACACCGATGAATGGATAAGGAAAGTAATATATGTGTATATAAACAATGGTACATTATTCAACCATAAAAAAGCAAATCTTGCCATATGCAACATGAATGGGACCTTCAGGGCATTATGCTAAGTGAAAAAGAGAAAAATACCATATAGTTTCACTTATGTGGAATCTTAAAAAGAAAACAAAACTGAGCTCACAGATACAGAGATCAAACTGGTAGTTGCCAGGTAGGGGAATGGGGGGCAGGGAGCAAAAAAGGTGAAGGGGTTAAAAAGGTTGTTATAAAATAAATCACAAGGATATAATGTACAGCATGGTAATCATAGTAACACTGCATTGCACATTTGGAAGCTGCTTAGCAAGTAGTTCTTAAAAGCTCTCATCACAAGAAAAATACTAGCAACTGTATGGTGACGGATGTTAACCAGAGTACAATGACCATTCAGCTATACAAATACTGAATCATTACTAATAGGCTGTCAGTTTAGATCTGAGTTTTTTAAAAAAAAAGTATTAATAACTTGGTGTAACAATAAAATTACTAGGTTTCTGGTTTAAAAATAGACCCTTAAGGGGCCTCCCTGGTGGCTCAAGGGGTTAAGACTCAGCACTTTGAAACAATCCAAAGCCACTGCAACATGAGTTCGATCCCCTGCCAGGGAGCTACCCACACGGCACAACAGACCTCTCCTGTCTCGCCCGCTGCTCCCCTCAGCAGTGTATTTCAAACAGATCTTCCTGTTCTATTTCCCGCTCTGTCTCTGGTGAATCTTCTCACCCAACATCTCTGGCCTGTACCCCAGTTCTTGCATGCATAAATATTTTTTTAAAGAATAAATAAATTAGACCCTTAAGTTACAAGACAATGCTTAAGACACAGCAATGCCTCATATATGATGACTCTTAAACATGAGTAACTGTGACCTTACTTGATCAGAGGGGTCCTCTCAGTTCCCCCATATAACTCCATGAATGCACCCTTAAATTAATACACTGTCAGCTTCATTATCAAGACAAAAAAACCATAACTATCATGGCCACCAAAAAGAGAGTTGAGGTCAAATGTTTCCCCTTGTGGAGGATTCTTAAAACTTTGTACTTTCTTCTGAATAAGATAATGAAAGGCTCTGAGAAATTTTGGGAAACAGAATTAGTTATACTGAAATAGGCTATCCAAATTAGAGGTCTTTAACAATTACTTGCGTACTCCTCCTAAGGAAATCTGCTGATGGCTGGGGGAGCAATGTTTGTGCCCAAGTCTGTTTTAGACATTTCCCTTTACTATCTCATTAATTCCAGACAAACCTTCAAGATAGGGCTCATTACTCCCACTTTCTAGATGAAATAAGTCTGTGGAATTAGATGCATCCAGGTTTGATTTCTAGCTGTCTTTAATAGGCTTTGTGACCTCAGTAAGTCAGGTCACCTCCCTCTATATCCTTAGTTGGAAAATAGGGATGTAATCTATTACCAGTTCCTAGATGTTCCTGACAATGAAGTAACACATGCACATCACTTAGCATTTACATGACGCACAGTAACTATGAGTAAACAGAAAATGTCATGGTCAAAATTTTAATTGTCAGCCCGATTACAAAGTCTGGGCTCCAAAATCATCCAAATTCATTCTGGTGCGCTTATCCCCTAGAGTCCAGGCCATCATGGACTCTAGTCCCTCAACTGAGATTCCAGGTCCAATCTCTTCCTTCATCCACCCAGCTATTTACCTTCTAAAATCAACAGCTGATCCCTTCACTTTTCACAAAAACCTTCAACTGCTACCTAGCATTTATGGTGAAATGTCCAAACTCTTGAGCTCAGCATGCATGGCCCTCGCCAAACTGGTGGCAATGAACCTGCCCAGGTGATTCTACCTAGCTCATGACCCCAAGTCTGGCCTCAAAGGGTGTCTTCCTGCATGGGTTCTGACCTTCATCTCTGCAGCATTTTACATCATTTTTCCTCAGTCTCAAATAACAGTAACACCTCTTGAATTCTACTATATGCCAAGAAGTTTATTTACTACATAATATCAGAGAATAATCTCATTTAGTTCTTAAACACTGTGAGGCTGGTACTATCAACACCTACTGGAGACCACTAAGGCATGCAGTGCTGAGACAAGGAAAACATCAAGGTCATGGCTAAAAAACTGATCAGGTCGGGTTGGGGGACTGGCCCTTGTACAGGTCTACTTGTACAGGTCGGGATGTTCTTTCTTGGGGCTGTGAAGCTATGTCTAAGGGACAAACTAGATTAGAAAAAAAAAAAACCAACAAAATAACCTGATGGCACAGAACCTTGGTGGTGAATGTGTGCCCAGACCAGGCCAAATGCTAAGAAGATACTTCATTGTCTAGTAACTATCCTGAGATGGGGGGTGGAGGGGTGGGATGGAGGGAGCTGCTTGTCTCAATAAAAACGAGTTGCACCAGGCACTCGGGACACTTGAGCACGAATGAGAGGCCTTGCGTCCCCTGGGTCCCGCTTAAATTCTATTTTGTGTCTATCATTTCTTGGTAACTTCTACGGCTCAATGGGACTCCTCTATCAACCCTGTTCATCGAAGCTGGACTCCGGCAAACACCTAACTGGTACATGAGGAAACCAAGGCCCAGACAGATTGACTCGCCTATTGTCACAAAGCTGGGCAGAGATGGAGCCAGGTCTGTTGGACACCTGTGCTTTTCCTTGCTCATGGCTCCCAAGTACATCACAGCAAAGAGTCTAGAAAAAGACAGTTTATTTTCTGGCACAGCCACACACCATGTCTCAGTCTCCTTCCTGCTAAAGCGAAGATAATAATTACCTCCAGGAACTGGTGTGAAAAGAGGCTAAACATATTCCCACCTCGGGCCCTTTGCACTTGCTGCTCCTCCTGCTTGTGTTACGTTTTCCTCAGATATCTTGCATAGGCTTCTCTCTCATTCAGATGGGGACTTCGCTGGTATCCTGTGTAAAATGGCCACTCCTCCCCATCCTATGACTTTCTACGAAAGTCAGAGAGTAACGGCCCCCCCACCCCTCTCTATTCCACTCCCTGTCATATCCCGTATTTCTTTCTTTTTTGCCTGCCTCCTCTAGAATGTACGTGTCACCCTGGCAGAGACGTCCGCAATCCTTACTCCTGCACACCCTCAGTGCCTAGAACAGAGGGTGATTTAAAAAAAAAGCGAGCGCAGGTGTTCAAGAAACGCCTGTTTAGTGAGCCAGTGAGTAAACGCTGTATTACAATATGCGAAAGCCTCAATTAAAAAAATATAGAAACAGAACTATATCATCCGACAACTCCGCTTCAGGGCACTGACGTGAAGGAAACAAAAACACCAGCTCGAAGAGAATCGCACTGGGGGGGCCTTCCCCACGAGTTCCACCGCCGCACATCGTAAGGCCGCCTTCAAAGGCGCCCGCTCCGCGCAGCCTCCACGACTTTGCCCCCCGGGCTCGGCTGGACCGAACCCCTCCTCCTCCGTCGCCGTCCCCGCTTCTCCCGGGCGGCGCGGCCAGCCCTCTCCGAGGCTCGCGCTGAAAGCCCGCGCCGGTCCTCACAGCCGCGGGCGGCGGAGGAGCAAAGCCCGGCGACCTGGCCCGCCCCGCCGCCCCCAGCCCGCCCCGGGGCCCTCCGCGCCCAGTCCCGACCCCAGGTCCCCCGGGCCAGGGCCTCTGCTCGGCCGCAGCCCGCCGTGGCGCTGAGCAGCGGCCCCGGGAGCCTCCGTGCCCCTTGCGGCCGGGCGGCGGGCGGCGCAGCGGGTCGACCGAGCGCCTCGGGCGGCCGCCTCGTCCTCTCGCCTCGGGTCGCTCCATCCCGGCCGCCCCGCGACCCCCAGCCGAAACCCTTAGTCACTCACCATCTTGCTTCGGCCGCTCGAGCCGCCGCTGCCGGAAGTGCATTCGCCGCGGAGCCCGGTCAGAGCGGAAGTTGTCAGGGGCGCGACGGAAGCCGAGAGAAACCAAATCTCGCGCGGCCGGAGTCGCGCGCCCACGGGTCTGGCGGGAGGCCGGGACCCGACGCCGCTTTGCGAGTGTAATTGGGAACGTTGTTGGCATTTTAAATGGACAAAACCTGTAATTTCAATTATTAGGCTGTTGTAGCCACGTAAGGCAACGATCTATTGTCAAAGGACTAAGACAACTGTAAAAATGTAAAGTATTTGAAATACGCAAAAAACACACCTGGGAAGAACTCGACGGATTGCCCCAGGAACAGGAACGCCATCGGCACCTGCGAGACTGACATAGAGTTTTGCATCAACGTTTAAGTTTTTGGGGCCTCCCTGGTGGCGCAAGGGGTTAAGCACCGCACTGTGAAGCAATCCGCAGCCTGTGCAGCGCGAGTTCAAGCCCCGCCCGGCCAGGGAGCTACCCACATGGCGCAGCAGACCTCTCCTGACTCGCCTGCTGCTCCCCTCAGCAGTGTATTTCATCAGTCTGCCTGTTCTGTTCCCCGCTCTGTCTCTGGTGATCCTCTCACCCCCTGCATCTCTGGCCTATACCCCAGTTCTTGTGTGCATAAATGAATAAATTAAAAAAAAAAAACATTTAAGTTATTATCTGATCTCTGCGATGAAAGAAAACAGTTGGGTTTGATTTTTTTTCTCCAGATTAAGTCAGGCATTATAATTGTGAAACACTAAAAATATTTTACTAACACAGAACACGTACAAAATACAGGAAATCACTCCTTCCTTTCACCATCACTCACCTCCTATAATTGAAAGTGTTGACACTTTTATTATAGGTGTGTGTGTCCACCTCCACCGACATCTACACGGTGCATGATAGGCTGGAGGCAAGCGGACTCCCACTACAAGCACACTGAAAGCAATGCCAGAGTCCTGTGGAATGTCCAGGTGTCTGTGTAACCTGAGGAAGTGTGTTCCTACATGGTGTCATGTTCAAAGAAATGTACCCTTGTAATCAAAACATAAGCTTTAAGTTCTGGAGGACACACATTGCGTAAGGCATCCTTTTCATTAATCTTAAATTTTATTGAAGTAACATTTCATTGTAACATTGTATAAGTTTATGGTGCATCACTTTGATTTAAGGAACCAATGTATATATGTTGCATTAAGTGCACCTCCAAAAGTCTAAGCCTGTCCTCCCAGAGATTCCTTCTTCACACACAGCAAACAAGTTATTTCACCCTCTTATTATTTTCTATCTCGTTGACAATCTATAATTCGTCCTTTTGCAAAACTGCCAACCTCCCAAGAGCCACGTGTCCCAGCCACTGCTTTTCTTAACTACATTTTACCAATTTCTTGCATTTCCCAGAGAAAAGGGACACAGGGACTGGCAGTCAGGGACTATCCTTCTGCCTTAGAGAGAAGGCTGGGACTGGGGAGAGGATGAAATATTATGAAGAGTCACATTAATTATTTTTGTCTCCATTACATGTGGATGTAACATGGTTGTTGTTTTTGTAATTTGCCTAGGCTTTGGTTAGAATCTCCAGGAATTTAAACAAATATCGAATTTCATACTTTGCCAATAAAATGTATGTTTTGTATATAGTTGTATATGTAATTTTATATATGGTAGTGTTTGAGTATGTATAAAAATCTATTATTTCTCTATATCTGTACACATACATAATCTTATAAGTTTACCACACTCAGCTTGGCATCTTCCCCTAGGACCTATTCACTCTCATGGATATGCCATCCTGGATAATGACACTATTTAGAGACCTGAGCCTGAAGCCCCCGCTTCTCCCTTGCCCATCCTGAGCCAGCTCAGTAGTCACATCTTGTCACTTTAACTCCATGCTGTTTCAACATCCCGCTCTCTTTCTATTGCTGCCTAGTCCAGAGAGATGTTATCCCATCTCTCAATTCATCCAGAAAATAATTTCTGAGCATTTATCATTTGCCAGGCTCTCCCCTAGGGTCTGAGATACTATAGTTAACAAACAACAATCCTTTCTCTGGGCCTCCCTGGTGGCCTAGGGGTTAAATCTCAGCACTGTCATTGCCATGGCCTGAGTCTGCTCCCTGGCCAGGGAGCAGACCCACATGGCTCAGCAGCCCTCTCCTGCCTCACCCACTACTCTCCCCAACGGTGTATTTCAGTCAGTCTGCCTATTTTGCTCCCTTCTCTGTCTCTGGTGAATCCTCTCACCCCCCACACCTCTGGCCTGTACCCCAGTTCTTGTGTGCATAAATAAGTAAATCTTCTTTTAAAAAAGAAAAAAATACACTGCTGAGGGGAGCAGCAGTCGAGCCAGGAGAGGTCTGCCTCGCCATGTGGGTAGCTCCCTGGCTGGGGCTGGAACTCAGGCTACAGTGGCTGGCGACAGCTTGATAGCGCTGAGACTTTTACCCCTGCACCACCAGGGAGGCCCAAGCACATGTTTGATTATTTTTTTATAACCGTTTGGGTAGAATGACTTGGAAGTTGATAATCTATCAAAAATAACCCCAAGAAGCCTTGGCGCCCAGACTGCCTGAACCCCGGTATCTCCCTGGCCTGCTCAGTGGCCAACGGGTGCACGCGGTTCAGACATTCCCCAGCAGAGGGCGCCACACAACCAACTATCACGCGATGGTCAGCCCATCCTCCCGGACTAGAAATTTCTTGTGGATTATTTTGCCTCTTGGCTCCCAAGGGGCATAAGTCTGCACTCAGGATACTCCTTGCTCGCCCACCCCCCTCACCGTGGCCCTTGAGCACCTTGGCTCGGAAGCCTGCACGCGTCCTCTGTAGGGTCCAAGCCTGGCCCCTTGGGCGTTGCTGACCTGGATGGCACGTCGTGCTGAGAGACGGGCCCCCGCCCAAGCTCCTCTTGGTGCTGGAGCCGGACCACTCACTCCAGGACCCCTGCTCCCCAACCCCACCCCTCCTCCCTGCTCCCCTCCTTCTCCCCCTCTGCCTCCCCCACCCCATCCTCCTTATTCTCTTCCCTCCCTTTCCTCGTGCTCATTTCTGTCATCCTTGGGCACTGGCCCCCAGGGAAGAAATAAAGCTGGGCTTCATCTGCCTCCTGAACCTGAGGGGGCCACGCTGTCTTCTCAGACGAGCCACCGCCCAGCTTTCAGAGCAGATGAGAAGTTGCTGCTTGATGACTTGAATGACCTTCCGGAGACCACAGAGCCAACAGGAGGCAGGTCGAAGAGAGAGTCTGGATTCCGACCCGGTTGTCACGGGCTTTTTGTTTCAAGAAAATCCAGGGTTTTAGGAGTGGGGTGCACCTTTACGTTTACATTCCATAACTGCCCATCCGGGTGCTCACACCTCAGCAGCCCTTGGGGCCTGTGGCTTCTGCTTGGGGAACCTGCCTGGTGTCTTCCCCTGGGCTTTCAGGTCTCTGCTTCAGCACAGTGGGGACCTCTCAGGTTACAGGTGGGAGGCCCCCACACCCGCCTCAGACTTCAGGTACCTGCCCAAACCTGGCTTATTACCTGTGCTTCTGACCACCTGCTGCAGATCAGTGCCTCTCGGGACACCCTCCTCGGGTTCAACTGATTTGCTAGAAAGACGCAGAACTCAGGTAACCAGTTTACTCACTTGATCACTGATTAATTACAAAGGATATTTATTACAAAAAAGGTTACAAAAGATTTATTCCATTAGGAACAGCCAGATGGAAGAGATACTTAGGGCAAGGTATGGGGAAAGGTAAGAGCTTCCATGCCCTCTTCAGATTCACCAGTCTCCCCAAATCTCCAGTTATGACAAGTACCTCTATGATGAGCCCCCACTTTTTTATTTATGCACACAAGAACTGGGGTGTAGGCCAGAGGTATAGGGTGTGAGAGGCTTCACCAGAGACAGACTGGGGAGCAGAACAGGCAGATCTACTGAAATACACTGCAGAGGGGAGCAGCGCGCGAGACAGGAGAGGTCTGCCGCGCTATGTGGGTAGCTCCCTGGCCGGGGATCAAACTCAGGCTGTGCCGCCAGGGAGGCTCCTCCTTTTTGGACTTTTACGGGAAGCGCCCTCACATGGCCCTGGCTGATGCCCTCAGTGGGCACTGGCAATTGAACTTAACCTCCAGCTCCTCCATCCTCCCCAGAGGCCTGGGGGTGGGACTGCAAGTTCCGCCCTCTAAGTCTGTTGGTTTCCCTGGCAACCAGCCCCCAACCTCAGGTGTTTTTCAAAAGTTACCTTCATTAACATAATAATCGACACCCTTGTCACTCTCAACTCTTAGAAAATTCCAAGGTTTTGGGAGTTGTGAGCTCGGATCTGTGGCTGAAGATCAAATATACATAAGACACATATGACCAAATACATATTTTTGTTATAAGCACAAAATCAGAGCGCTCCCCTCCTCCCCCGCCAAGACAACACCCATCTCTCTCTCTGGCAGAGCGTGTGTAACTGGAGCAGCTCACATGGAAAGAGGGGGCAGCCCAGGGCACCAGTTGGTTCAGTGTCACCACAGACAGGTGGAAGCCACAGAATGGATAGGCTCCAGCCTTCCATGGTCCCCAACCGGCATAGGGAACCCCATGGGGAGACAATATGCGTGGCAGACCCTCAGGGCAGGAGCTAGGGGGTCAGGAGAGGTCAGCTGGAGAATGCAAAGCCAAAGTTAGGGGCAGGGTCTGTGGAGGTTCCTGCAGGGAGGGAGTGGACACAAGCCCAGAATGTTCCAGAAAGGGCTGGCTCTCACCAGCAGGGTCTGTTCTCCAAATTAGATAATCTCCCTTGGGAAGCATTTGTAAGTGTGAGGGGGTGTTTTTTGTTGTCAGAATGATGGGTGGGGGGGAAATCCCCTGGCATTTAGTGGGGGGGGGGCACTGGACGTCTGGCTGTGCCTGACAGCATCCAGCACGGTGATGAAAGGTCTAAAACGTGTCAAACCCCATGGGGCGTGCAGATGCAGCCACAGACACTCTAGCTTCTTTAGACCCTCCTCCCCAGCCCTGACACTGGGGTGCAGAAGCCACAGAGTGGGTGGGGCATGGAATGAAAGGAAACATTGCACCCCACTTCCCACTGTGGGATCTTGAGCCATGAGTTGGAACTGAGTTGAGGGATGCTTGAGTGCTTTGTATTGGACTGCATTTTTTAAGGATTTATTTATTTATGCATACAAGAACTAGGATATAGGCAGAGGTGCGGGGGGTGAGAGGATTCATCAGAGACAGAGTGGGGAACAGAACAAGGCAGATAGACCAAAACACACTGCTGAGGGGAGCAGCAGGCCAACCAGGAGAGGTCTTCCGCGCCATGTGGGAAGCTCCTTGGCCAGGAATCGAACTCGTGCTACAGCAGCTATGGACAGCTTCATAGGTTGCGTCTCAACCCCTTGCGCCACCAGGGAGGCCCTGGGCTGCATTTTTAATCAGAGTGAGTCTTCCAAAAATGTGACTGTCCTTAATACTAGAAATGACCAAAAATTCTGGGATCTGCCAAAGACATCATCCTGGGGAGGGAAGGAGGACCTCTCGTCAGGGGTGAAAGCTTAGGTTGGAGATAATTAAAATCATTTATGGTTTGAACTCTCCCTGAATCTGAATAAACAGGTTGTTCATTCATTGCTTCATTCAGTGTTCATTGAGCACCTCGTCTGGGGCAGGGACACAGTTCCTGTTCTCATGAGACATACCTTCTGGTTAGTTTGCTTGTCATTTCTCTGTGCCTTTGCACAGGCTGTTTCCTCTGCCTGGAATTCACATCTCGCTTCATCTTCCTGCATGTGGTAAGATTCTTCCAGGCTCAGGTCAGGCTTTACCCTGACCTGGGCAACCTCCTACACAGCATTATGAGCCCCCACCCAACTTCTGTGCTCTAATCATAGGCTCCCATGCCAGCTACCCTCCTAGATAAAGTGACTTCATTACCCCCAGTGCCTTAATGAAAACATGTATTGAATTATTAAACATAACTCTGAAATGACTGTAAGGTAATGGGGAAAATCTGCTGCCTTATCTCCCATTTTTTTAAAGCACTTCACGGTGAGGTCCTAAGCATGTCATTCTCCACTTAAAAACCTGGGGCCTCCAGAGGGGATGGGGGAAGCAAATATTGCTTAAAAATGAACAGTGATGTAAAAAATAGAAAAGTTAATTTAAAAAAAAACCTGGGGCCTTGGGCCTCCCTGGTGGCACAAGGGGTTAAGATGCAACCTATGAATTTATCCACAGCCACTGCAGCATGAGTTTGATCCTGGCCAGGGAGATAACCACATGGCACAGCAGACCTCTCCTGACTCGCCTGCTGCTCCTCTCAGCAGTATGTTTCAGTCAGTCTGCCTGTTCTGTTCCCCACTCTCTCTGGTGAATCCTCTCACCCCCCACACCTCTGGCATGTTCCCCAGTTCTTGTATGCATAAATAAATAAATCTAAAAAAAAAAAAAAACCGGGGCATCATTTTTCCCTATCTATGAAGTGGGCTTAAAATCCTCACCTCCTCAGGGACTATGTGATGAAATGGGATGGGATGGAGTGTGCCAAGGGCTGGGCTGCTGGGTGCTTGCCTTCTGTGGGTGCAGGTTTATTGCAGCAATAGCCCTGGGGGAATACTTGCTAAGCAATTACTATGGTTCCCAGGACACTGCAAAATCAGGATTCTGATTAAAACTGAGCCTAGGGCCTCCCTGGTGGTGCCAGGGGTTAAGCACAGCACTATGCAGCTATCCACAGCCTCTCTAGCACAAGTTCAATCCCCAGACAGCCAAGAAGCAACCCACAAGGTGCAGCAGACCTCTCCTGTCTCACCTGCTGCTCCTCTCAGCAGTGTATTTCAGTCAGTCTGCCTGTTCTCTTCCCCACTCTGTCTCTGGTGAATCCTCTCACCCTCTGCACCTCTGGCCTGTTCCGCAGTTCTTGTATGCACAAATAAAGAAATATTAACAAACAAACAAACAAACAAACAGGGCCTTCCCGGTGGTGCAGTGGTTGAGCACTGGGTTGCGAAACTGCCCGCAGCCTCTGCAGCACCGGTTCAATCCCCGGCCACTGGGTGAGGGTCCCACATGGTGCGCAGACCTCTCCTGCCGCCCGCTGCTCCCCTCAGCAGTGTACTTCGTCAGTCTGCCTGCTCTGCTCTCCACTCTGACTCTGGTGAGTTCTCTCACCCTCCCATGCTTCTGACTGTACCCAGTGCTTGTATAAATAAATAAATAAATCTTTAAAAAAAATTTAAAAAAACAAAAACAACAAAAAAACTGAGCCTAAATGGTTAAATTGCTTTCAGGCCCTAAGAGCACAAAAAAGAGAGACACTCATCTAAACTCTTCTCTGAGACTTGCTTTTATAGACACAGCAGGTCTGGGAGGCTTATTGACTAACCTTGAGCTGAGCTCCAAGGCTGAGTAGAGTCAGGAGTCTGAAAATTCAGAGAAGGGGGGTGACCCACTGAGTGGCCCATCAACAGAATCCAGAACTCCAGTTATCCAAAAAAAAAGCCTTGTGATACTTCACTGATGAACTGGTCTATGACTAACCCATGAACTTCAGCCACGTCCATATTTCTTTGCCCCTAACTCACTTTTCAGTCAATAAAATTTAACTCCGTTGTTCTCAACCCTGGCCTCCCAATATAATCTCACTCTATATAATCTCACTTTTTTTTTTATTCATGTAGGTAGATTTGAGTTTATCTCCAACCTCCTTGCCATTCAATTTGCAATAAAGCTGATTAAATGCCTGATATCATTATCTGATCTATGCATGTTGGGTAGAGGACCCCACCGTTAGTAACATAAGCTTATAGGCATTTTCTCGTACATGTAAAGTAATAGATTAACCTCTTAGAGAGGATTATTAATATTGTTATCACATCTCTAGTTGCTTTTCCCATGATTTCCTACTTTTCAGCCTAATTAGACCAGTTTTTTCCCCTGTACATGCCCTGGGATTCCTAACTTCCTGCCTTTACTCTACGCTCTAACTCTGCCACTAGGCATTGAACTCCTACTCAACCTTCAAAACCCACTCAAATGCCACCTTTCAATGGGAGCCCTCCTCCCATCCCCACCACAAGGTTGTTCTCCTGTTCCCCCTTTCTTGAGGTCTTTTTATCCATTGACTTAACTAAGGAGGCTGCCTGGAAGTTCTTAGAGTAGGGATCATATCTGTTCTGTGTCTGTGTCCTGGAACTTGCGCCTGGCTCAGTGGCATATGTATGGGAAAAATGCAAGGGGCTTCCCAAAGAATGGAATTGCGATCCTGGGGGAGGGACAGCTGGTCCTGGGACAGGAGCCAAGTAGCCCAACCTCTGAGCCTCCTCAGCTCCGTCAGTCTGTCTGGGCCTGGCTCTGCCTGGGCTTGCTCACCTCATGCCAGCAGAGCCACCCTCCAGCACATGCTTCCCCAACACCCTGAGAATTGAACTTAGTGCCTGGGGAAGCCCTTGTGGAGGCAAGATTAGGTGGAATTTGTTAACAAGAGTGTTCCCCAAATGTCAAAACTTGACATTCCCTGGCTTGGAAAAGCCTTTCTGATGGAGCATACGCCCTGGGGAATCGCAGCAAGCAACAAGTCCCAGTGGCATTTGAACAGCTGAAAAGCCAGCCGTGGGAGGGATTCCAGCCAAGCAGCCGCCAGCAGCAGATTGACAAATTATGGAATCCCACTTGCAATATTAATGGTAACCATCCCTGCCCAGGTGGGTCAGTTTTACCCCCAAGGCAGAGAGTGGTGGAATTAAGAGTTGACCTCAGAGACAAGAGGAGGTGGAGGAAGCCCTACCTTTAGGAGTTATGTGTCCCTCTACCTTCTCCTTCCAGCCCTCAGTGATCCCTGGCTCCACGGCTCTATACTGGGCGCTGGATCCAGGTGGTGATCCTGGATCATCTGTGGGGCAACAACGGTATACCTGACTCACTGGCTCTCTGGCTCAGGAGAGAAAAATCCAGTCCTGCCATTAATGGAATGGCAGCCAATTTGGCTTCCCCTGTTTTCTCAACGGAAAAAGGGGACAATGATGGCGACAGTGATGACACAGCTTCTATTTTGTGAGCACTTTCCCTGTGCCAGGCTTTGCGCTAAGAGCTTTCCAGCCATAACTGACCCAATCCTCATAGCAATCATATAATATAGAGCCTGCTGTATTATAAAACAGCACCATCGTACAGATGGAAGGAAAACAACCACAAAGTTTAGTGGGTGTTGGGAGTCTACATGCCCCTCCATTGGCAAGAGGGCATTGCAGATATGGTGGCAGGGGGTGGGTAGGCTAACACCGCAGAAGGATGGGCCTTTACCCCTGGGTGGCTGGTGTCCTTATAGAAAGGGGACTTCTGGTCTCCAGACCTGCAAAAGAATACATTTATGTTGCCTTAAGCCACCCAGTGTGTGGAAACAAACACAGAGGGGTCAAGTAAGTTGCCCAAAGCTGCACAGCTGGAGAGTAGAACCCCCAGGATTGCAAAGCAGATGCTGATCCCGAGCCCCAGTGATAAGTGATCACTCTTTATGAAGCGACTGCCACGGCATAGAAATTAATGCCTGAAACACAGCACGAGCTAAAGAATCGCTGCTATTATGATTTTGCTGTTGCTAGAAATGTCCATTATCATGGACTCACTCCTTTCTCCACACACTTCAGCAATTGATGTGAGGGTCAGGAACATAACGAGTGCCTTGCAATCTCTCCAGCCTAGGCAACTGTAAACTGGTTTTATCACTAATACAGTCAGAGACAATGAGGTAAAGGAAAGAATACAGCTAATATTTTCTGTGTTTAGACAGCCTGCCTGGCCTCCTTAAACTCTGTCTCAGATTTCTATCTGTAAAATGTTAGCATTGCTCTGGGCCCGAAATGAAAGTATGGGAAAGGGACCATGCACAGCACCTGGTTATAGTCAGGTTCAGTAAGTGTTTGCTTTTTAGCAAATGGAGCAGCTGGAGACCTCACAGGGATTAGACTTCAGGACATGGAGGTGCAGGTGGGTCTCTCTGTCCATCTGCCAGATGCTTCCCTCACTCAGGAGGACTGCTCACCGACAACCATGATGCCCTTCTCTCATGTCTCTGCCCAGCCCACTGCTCCTCCTGAGGGGTTGCACTTTGCAACATAGAGAGGTTGGAGGACAGCTGGATGTTGGGGCTGGTACCAGGAAGAGCCTGGCAGACACAGGCTGGTCCAGCTCTCTGGACCTTGGGCCTCACCCGCAGAGTCTCTGCCTCACAGTGCTGGGGGAGAGGCATGTCCTCACCCACAGGAGTGCTCAGGACAGCACCTCCTCTCCTTGGCCATGGTCACTCATCCTGGCCTCTTACCTGCCTAACCCTAACCTGAACTCACCTTCCACGCCCACCTGTGGAGACAGGTGCCTCTGGTGGCTCCCCCCTCACAAGGAGGAAGAGGGAATGTGGACCAGGTCTTGTTTCCAGCATGACCCTCCTCCGCAGGGTGTTCCCTTCCAGACGTTTCTATGAGCAGACACAACTCCTCGCCCCCTCCATCCTGTTTCCTTTTGTGTCTTCTCATTCCCTCACTCCTTATTTTTTTTTTAAGACTTATTTATTTATGCATAGAAGAACTGGTGTATAGGCCAGAGGTGCGGAGGATGAGTGCATTCGCCAGAGACAGAGTGGGGAGCAGAGCAGGCAGACTGACTGAAATACACTGCTGAGGGAGTAGCGGGCGAGCCAGGAGAGGTCTGCTCCACCATGTGGGTAGCTCCCTGGCTGGGGATCAAACTTGTGCTGCAGTGGCTGCGGATAGCTTCATAGGTTGCGCCTTAACCCCGTGCACCACCAGGGAGGCCCTGGGCAAGACGGTCTACCAAGAAGTGTCCCATCACCCCCAGCCCCACAGGACTCTGACCACTCTGCCTGTCCACCCCCCTGCCTGCCCCCAGGAGATATGAAGACTCGCGCCTGGCCGTAAGCAGCCCACCCAGGCCGCTGGGAGCACGCTAGAGGCAGAGGGGCCCACCTTGGCTCCAGGGTTGCCCTGACGAGTGTTATGATAGCTGCATTAGCACAACCCAAATGCTGGCCAGAGAAGCCATCTTGCAGAGCTGACCATCTGCCTCAGGGAGTCCACCAGGATGGTCAGTGCAGAGGCTGAGTGCTGTGCCCGCCACCTTACCCAGGTGGTCTCGGTTGGTCCTCGCACCAAAGTTGACGGGCAGAGAGGCTTGTCCATCTCATTTTCATAGATGAAGAAACTGAAGGGCAGTGTCAGGCCTCACAGAGGAGATGAGGTCCACACTGAGTGACCACTTGGCCTGTGGGAACCGCCCACACTGTTGCTGCCACTTAGACTAAGGAACTTATCAAGTGACTTAATTATGATGAGTTTGGGGGTGGACCCTCCCCAGCCCATTCATTATAGCCTCTATTCACTGAACAACTGGGGCTTCTAATTAAGGGTCCTCTTAGGGAAGATTCTGAAAATGGAGCTGATGGAGAAAGTGTCTTCAAGTTTTCTTTGAGAGCCTCTGAGTAAGAGGCAATTTCTGCAGATAAAGAGTAATTGTCTCCCAATCTCACACAGAGAACAGATACTTGAAACAGCCGACAAGAAGCTGTCTGTTTCACAAGAGGGGTTCAAACCATGTTCTGATTCCTCCCCCAGCCTCCACCATTAACCTAATAAGTGAAACAGGAAATGCTTGGGATCAAAACTAGACAGTTTTAAATGTATATTCCCACCCCCAGTAATTCCATATTTGAGAAAGATCTTTGAGTACAATAGCATCCTTATCAGCAATAATTTAAAATAGTCTTCTTTATTAGAGATATTTATTAGATTCAGCAATAGGCCCTTTTCTCCCTGCTGCTGTGTACTTCAAAAGGGAAGGACAGTGAAAAAAAGGAGCTATGACAATTCTTCATCAAAGGTGAGAAGAACTGGTGGTTCCCGAGGATAATACAGGAGGAGATGAGAAAGTGAGGTGGGAAGGTGTAGTAGCCAGGGTGCTCTGGAGAAACTGGACCAATAGGAGACAGATGACAGACAGACAGGCAGGTAGACAGATAGAATGACAGGTAGATAGACAGTAAAGTCATTCTTGTTTAAATCTTCTTTCAGCTCCATTAACTTATCTTTAGTAAAAAGGTGACAGACAGACAGACAGACAGACAGACACACACACGGATTTATTATGAGGAATTGGCTCATTTTCCACAGAGGTGGAGAAGCCTCTTGGTCTGCCAGCTGCGAGGTGGAGTCCCAGGAAGGTTGGTGGTGCATATCTGGGACCTGAGACCAGGAGCCCTGAGGCCAGAGCAGAAGATTGATGTTCCAGGTTGAACGGTTAGAACTTGACCTTCCTCTAACTTTGTTCTATTGGGGCCCTCCACAGATTGGATACAGCCCCACAGCATGGGGAGGGCCCTCTGCTTTCCTCAGGCTACAGGTCCAAATGCCTATCTCTTCCAGAAACACCCTCACAGACACTCCTAGAAATAACATTTTGTTTTTTTTAAAGATTTATTTATTTATGCATACAAGAACTAGGGTACAGGCCTGAGGTATGGGGGGGTGGTGGTGAGAGGATTCACCAGAGACAGAGTGGGGAACAGAACAGGCAGATCTACTGAAACACACTGCTGAGGGGAGGAGCAGGTGAGTCAGGAGAGGTCTGCTGCTCCATGTGGGTAGCTTCCTGACTGGGGATAAAAATCTTGCTGCAGTGGCTGCAAACAGCTTCATAGGTTGCCTCTTAACCCCTTGTGCCACCTGGGAGCCCCCTAGAAATAATGTTTAACCAGATATGTGGGCATCCTGTGGCCCAGTCAGGTTGACTATAACTCTGTTGGGGGAGACAGTGTCTTTCCACACTTGTACACACAGGAAGACATTAAAGATCTAATAAAAAAACAGACACTTGGGCCTCCTTGGTGGCCTAGGGCTTAAGTCTCAGCACTGTCACCATGCAGCCTGAGTTCAATCCCTGGCCAGGGAGCACACCCACATGGCGCAGCAGACCTCTCCTGTCTCGCCCGCTGCTCCCCTCAGCAGTGTGTTTCAGTCAGTCGGCCTATTCTGTTTCCCACTCTGTCTCTGGTGAGTCCTCTCACCAGACAGGACTTTGGCCTAGACCCCTGTCTTTCTATGCATAAATATATACATACATACATATATACACACATCTTTTAAATAAAAAACAAATAAACACTATTTAGGCCACTCAATCTCAGAGCTAGAGATGAACACAAAAGCAATAGCTCTCTTAGAATTCACAGCAATCTCAAGGGCAGAGAAGAAGGCTTGAGCTGATTTTATCTAGATTTCAAAGTGCAAGGGAATCTACATTAAGAACCATGAAGAGGGGGCCTCCCTGGTGGCACAGCGAGTTGAGCGCAGCGCTGTGAAGTTGTCTGCAGCCACCTCTGCAGCACCGGTTTGATTCCCGGCCGGCCAGGGAGAATCCCACATGGCAAGGCAGACCTCTCCTGTCTCGCCTGCTGCTCCCCTCAGCAGTGCTTTCGGTCCGTCTGCCTGTTATGCTCCCTGCTCTGCCTCTGGTGAATCCTCTCACCCTCCCGCGACTTTCAGCTGTACCCCAGCTATTATATAAATAAAAAATAAATCTTTAAAAAAAAAAAAGAACCATGAAGAGGGGCCTCCCTGCTGGCACAAGGAGTGAAGATGCAACCTATGAAGCTATACACAGCCACTGCACACGAGTTTGATCCCCGGCCAGCCAGGGAGATGACCCACATGGCGCAGCAGATCTCTCCTGTCTCACCTGCTGCTCCCCTCAGCTGTGTATTTCAGTACATCTGCCTGTTCTGCTCCCCATTCTGTCTCTGGTGAATCCTCTCACCACCTTCCACACCTCTGCCCTGTATCCCAGTTTTTGTATGCATAAATAAAATCTTTTTTTTTTCCAAAGGAAATACTCGGCCTCACTGGTGGCGCAGTGGGTTGAGTGCAGTGCTGTGAAGCTGTCCGCAGCCTCCGCAGCGTGGGTTCAATTCCCGGCCAGCCAGGGAGATACCCACATGGTGTGGCAGACCTCTCCTGCTCCCCTGCTGCTCCCCTCAGCAGTGCACTTCCATTGATCTGCATGTTCTGCTCCCCACTCTGTCTCTGGTGAATCCTCTCACCCTCCACACCTCTGGCCTGTACCCCAGTTCTTGTATAAAAAAAATCTTAAAAAAAAAAGAATGTGGCATGTCCCTTTGGATATTAAGTTATTAAAAAAAAAGGAAATACTTCTTTTGCTTCAATTTTTGGAAGAGTTTGAGAAGGACTGGTGTTAAATGTTACATGTTTAGTGCAATTCACTAGTGGGTCTATATGGTGAAGGGGTTTTTTTTTTACTTTTTAAAAAGATTTATTTATTTATCTATACAAGAACTGGGGTACAGGCCAGAGGTGTGGGGGTGAGAGGATTTACCAGAGACAGAGTGGGAAGCAGAACAGGTGGACTGACTGAAATACACTGCTGAGGGGAGCAGTGGGCAAGACAGGAGAAGTCTGCTGTGCATGTGGGTTGCTCCCTGGCCAACCAGGAATCCAACTCGTGCTGTAGTGGCTGCCAGGTTTTTGTTTCTTAAACATTCAGCCTTCCTAAGTTGTATGCTTCTAGAAATTTATACATCTCCCCCTAGGTTATCCAATGTATGGGTGAAAAAGTGTTCATAGTAACTCTCTTCTATAATGTTTTTTATTTCATCAAATCAGTAGTCAGGTCTCCAACTCCACTTCTGATATTATTTATTTGAGCCTTCTTTCATTTTATTTCTTAGTCAATCTAGCTAAAGGTTTCTCAACTTTGTTGATCTTTTTGAAGCACCAACTCTTGGTTTCATTTATTTTTCTTTATTTTGGTTGTCTTCTCTATTTTTTTATTTATCTCTGCTTTACTGTTTATTATTTCCCTCCTGCTAGCTTGGGAGTTAGTTTGTTCTTTTCTAGTTCCTAAAGGTATAATGTTAGGTTATGGATTTGAGATCTTCTTTTTTAGTGTAAGCATTTACAGGTATAAATTTCCCTTGCAACACTCTTCTGTTGTATTCCATAAGCTCCAGTATATTGTGTTTTCATTTCCATTGGTCTCCAGATAGTTCCTCATTTCCCTGGCTGTTTCTTCTCTGACTTACTGGTGTTTAAGAGTGTGTTGTTTTACAGCATCATTTACAATAGCCAGGACATGGAAACAACCTAAGTGCCCACAGAGGGAGGACTGAATTAGGAAGATGTGGTCTATCCACACATTGGAATCTTATTCCACTATGAGGAAAGACAAAGGTTGCCATTTATAGCCAAATGGAAGGCCTTCAAGGAATTATATGCAATAAAGCAAGTCTGAATGACAAAGAAAAATATCAAGCATTTACACAACAGACAATTCAACAAAGCAATATACTCATAAAAACTAGCAGATAATAAACAAAGTGAGACTTTTGGAGGGGTGGGGAAAAGAGTCGAAAGAGTATGAGGAGGGCAGTGGGAAAAATATAAAGATTATTTTTGGAACTGAAAATAAATTAGCCAAAAATAAATCAAAAACCTTCATGGACGAGCTAAAGGAAAGGATATCATTTTTTCCCATATATTTGTGATTTTTCCATTTTCCTTTCTGCTATGGGTTTCTAGTTTCATTCTGCTGTGATTGGAAGATACTTTGCATGAATCCCATCTTTCGTTAGGACTTGTTTTGTGGCCTAACTGTCTTGGAGAACGCTCCATGCGTATTTGAGGGAGGTGTGTACTTTGCTCATAGGTGGAGGTTGTGTTAGCGTTAACCAGGTTATAGGCTATTCAACAATCTTAGCCCCGCATTCTTCCTTTCACTGTGTGTGTGTTGTGTGTTGTGTGTGTATTTATGTCCCTCCTGTCACCCTTGGAACCAGACCCGCCATCTCTCACTTTCGTTTCTTCTGTCCTCTCACGGAGTTATCGAAACTTTTTATTTTTTCTCACTAAATATCTGAGTTATGATTTTAAGTTTTTGGAAATTATATATATATATTTAAAGATTTATTTTTATTTGTGTATATAAGAACGGGGGTGTAGGCCAGAGGTGTCGGGGATGAGAGGATTCACCAGAGGCAGAGTGGGGAGCAGAACAGGCAGACTGACTGAAATTACACTGCTGAGGGGAGCAGCGGGTGAGTCAGGAGAGGTTTGCTGCGCCATGTGGGTCAGCTCTCTGGCCCGGGCTGAACTCATGCAGCAGTGGCTGGGATAACTTGATCGCGTTGGGACTTTAAGCCCTGGATCACCAGGGAGGCCCTGAAAATTACATTTCACTACATGGGCCCAACAAAGAAGAGGGTGTGAGGCTGCTGCAGGCCACGGGGGATGATGTCTGATCAGTGTCCCTTCCTTGCTCTTCTCCAGGCTCAGTGAGGGCAGAACCCCCTCTCTCCTGAACCCTCTCTACACTTTTCAAAACCAATTCTACAAAACATAGCTCGGGGAAAAGAGAATAATACATAAACCAGACTATATAGTTAGTTCTACAGCATAAATTTAGTATTTCATGCAAATCTCTCCTGTAACAATTTGGAAGCTATTAAACCCACTCATCCTGAGTGTCATCCAGAACAATAAAGACAGACTCTCTGAAGGTAAGAATGGGGCATCAAATCTTTTTCCTTAAAGCCTTCAGATGATTCCAAAGTACAAGGAAAAAAGAGAACATGCTCTTCCAGGGGAAGGACTGGAGCCCCATTCTCGTGGAAAATAGAATTTTCTCTCCCCTTCGCTCCCCAGCTGTGTTAGGAAGGAGAGGCTCAAAGGCCACTTCTCAGCTCTCCCTCTGATGGAATCTGAGTCCATTTGGAGACAGAAACCACACCAGCAATTTGAACAGGGAAAATTTAACAGTGAGAATTGTTACCTGGTAAAAAGTGGCTAAGTCCACTCAGGGGACACTCAGGGGTGAGGAGGCAGCATTCACAGAAAGGAGCTTCACCCCTGCAGTGAGGGAGAGTGGTCCAGGGAAGACGTGGGGAACTCAGAGAGCAGTGCTCCCTCTCCCTCACAGCTCAGACCCAGACCTTTGTGCATCCTCCCCGCCGCCGCATGACTGAGGGGGATTTTGGGGCGTAGGATGGCTTCTGATTTTTTTCCACTTCAGGCTCTGTAAGGCTTAATGGGTGTGATGTTTAATTTTATGTGTCAATGTGGCTAGTCTAAGGTACCCAGATATTTGGTCACCCGCCAGTCTAGATGCTACTGTGAAGTTTCTTTTAAAGATTTATTTATTTATTTATGCATTCAAGCACTGGGGTACAGGCCAGCGGCATGGGGGGTGAGAGGATTCACCAGAGACAGAGTGGGGAACAGAAGAGGCAGATCTACTGAAATACACTGCTGAGGGGAGCAGCGGGCAAGACAGGAGAGGTCTGCTGCACCATGGGGGTATCTCCCTGGCTGGGGATTGAACTCCTGCTGCAGTGGCTGTGGATAGCTTCACAGTGCTGCGACTGAACCCCTTGCGCCATCAGGAAGGCCCCAGAGAACATCCATTCTTACATCCATTCTCCCAGTCCTAGCTCCCAGTCCTAGCTCCCAGTCCACCTCTTTCATGCTGACTTCCCTGATTTTCACAGTCCATATGGACTCACCCCTTCCTGATCACCCTGGCAACGTTTTGACCTCTTTGTTTCAGCTCTTAGTTATATAAAATGCCCTTGCAGTGTGGAGTGTGTGCCGAGTCAGGGACTTCAAAGCAGTTCACACAGGGCAGACCTTGGGATTTATCGAATATTGATTGGACTGACCCACAGGAGCCTGGGAGAAAGCAGAGGTGAACACTTCTATTGCACACAGAGCAGGGGGTGGGTGGTGATGAAACCATGGGGGTCACCACGGCCATTGCCTACTTCTGCTTATCTTGACAGTACAGCAGGACAGGCTTACAACAATGTGACAAAACCACCCCTACCCACTTGAAACAAGAGGAAAAAAATGTTTTTCATAAGTTGACAAATTGTGTTTCAGAGTTCAGGCCCAGAAGAATGTTCGCTGTCCTTGAGGTGACTTCTAATTGTCTGTCCTGAAAATAGCCCTGGAAGTCGGAACTGAGATGCCTGACTCACAGGGAGAGGTCGACATCAGAAGCAGCGTGCTCAGCGTGCTGCAGCTCTTGATCCAACTTCGAGTTATGTGTCATTCAGCAGAGATCACCCCATCCCACTCAGTCCACGTGTATCTTTTATCATTATTCCTCAGCCCCATCCATACTGCTCAAAGCCCCATCCTCTGGGACACGGATCTGAATCTGCTGCAGCCTCCTGCCAGGTGACCTTGCATTAACTCGGTCCTTTTGAGAAATGATGGCGGCATGGCTTGTTAGCGTCTGTGGCACCAGCAACAGTGAGAAGACAGACATGGCCAGGAATAAACCACGAAGGCGGTGGAATTTCTATCAGTACAACGGTCACCAACCCCACCAATTTGAAAGCATGAAGCTATGCTGTAATTATCTTCAGTGGGGGCCTCCCTGGTGGCGCAGGCGGTTGGGTGCAGCGCTGTGAAGCTGTCCGCAGCCTCTGCAGTGCCGGTTCGATCCCCGCCCGCCTTGGAGCAGCCCACATGGCGAAGCAGACCTCTCCTGCCTCGCCTGCTGCTCCCCTCAGCAGTGCATTTCAGTCTGCCTGTTCTGTTCCCCGCTCTGTCTCTGGTGGATCCTCTCACCCTCCCACAACTGTGGCCTGTATCCTGGCTCTTATATAAATAAAAAATAAATCTTTAAAAAAAATTATCTTCAGTGGGCCGCCTTGGTGGTGCAAGGGGTTAAATCTCAGCACTCTGAAGCTATAGCAGCCACTGCAGCACGAATTTGATCCCCAGCCAGGGAGCTGACCTACAGGCAGCAGCAGACCTCTCCTGTCTTGCCTGCTGCTCCCCTCAGCAGTGTATTTCAGTAGATCCACCTGTTCTGCTCCCCACTCTGTCTCTGGTGAATCTTCTCACCCACCCCCTGGACCTCTGGCCTCACCCCAGCTCTTGTATGCATAAATAAATAAAAATAAATCTAAAAAAATATTACCTTCAGTGTCCACGAATCCTTCCCAGCAAATGCCTGGAGGGCATCGTTTGCCGCTCACCCCTTCCTTCCCCCACCCATCCCAAAGAGCAGGGTCCTCACATGTGAATGTGCAGAACACCCCATGGTTTCATCACCACCCACCCCCTCCTCCATGTGCAATAGAAGTGTTCACCTCTGCTTTCTCATGATCTTTGCAGTGATAGTGATGCAGGTCAAAATGCAACTTCCTTGTCCCCACTCCTAGCAATTATGAGGTCAAAGGTTTGGGGAAAGGCCTGGAAATCTGCATTAAAGAAGTAAAATCTGTAGGTGATTCTGATGATTTTGAGGAAGATGACAGACCAGGATGGGTGGCTCCTCTGGCAGGTGATTCTGTAATAGCTACAATCTCAAAGCAGCTCCTGGGAAGACTAAAAATCCAATCAGCAAGTGCTCCAGGAATACACAGCAATCTACCCAAGGACAAACATGAGGTGACATTTTAAAAAAATTCTCTTAAAAATGAAGAGGCATAAATCCAGATGCTCTATCATTACCTTCATCTAATAACCTCCTGGGACCATCATTTTCAGAGCAGCTATTTGGCCATCAAGGTAATTCAAGATAATTAGAAATGACTCTGAGATGCAGCAAAGATTCATTCCTGGGGGGCGCTGAGATCTGGCAACAACAACATAGCTGGGAAGGTCTATTTTCTTTCTTTAAAAAGCTCATTTTCAGGAGAGCATTCCTTCTTGGAAAAACATCACCTGGAATTTAAGACCTGAATCATAAAATACATTGAAGAGATCAGCAAAACACTGTGACATTGCCCTTGGAGTTGTCTTTAGGAACTCAACACTAATGGCAAGGGAAACAAAAGCAAAAATAAACAGGGCCTCCCTGGTGGTGTAAGGGGTTAAGAACAGCACTGTGAAGCTATCTACAACTTCTGCAGCACAAGTTCGATCCCCAGCTGGTCAGGGAGCTACCCACATGGCACAGCAGACCTTTCCTCTCTCGCCTGCTACTCCCCTCAGCAGTGTATTTCACTCAGTCTGCCTGTTCTGCCCACCACCCTGTCTCTGGTGAATCCTCTCACCCCCCAGCCCCCACCGAACCTCTAGCCTGTATCCCAGTTCTTGTATGCATAAATAAATGAATCTTTGAAAAAAAAAAAAAGCAAAAATAAACAAATGGGATGACATTAACTAAAAAGTTTCTGCATAGCAAAAGAGACTATCATTAAAACTCTATCAAATGAGGGCCTCCCTGGTGGCACAAGGGGTTAAGACCAACCCATGAAGCTATTCACAGCCACTGAGGCAGCATGAGTTCGATCCCTGACCAGGGAGCTGACCCACAATGCATAGCAGACCTCTCCTGTCTCTCCCACTGCTCCCCTCAGCAGTGCATTTCAGTAGATCTGCCTGTTCTGCTCCCCGCTCTGTCTCTGGTGAATCCTCTCACCAACCCGCACCTTTGGCCTACACCCCAGTTCTTGGATACAAAAATAAATAAATCTTTAAAAAAAGGAAATGCAATTGACTTCTGTATGTTGATTTTGTATCCTGCAATTTTACTGACTTCCTTGAGTAGTTCTAACAGGATGTGTGTGTGTGCATAGGTATATGGGGGTCTTTAGGATTTTCTATATATAAAATCATGATCCACAAACAGGGACAGTTTCACTTTGTCCTTTCTAATTTGGATGACTTGAATATTTTTCTTGCATACTTGGTCTGCTTAGGACTTGGGGTACTATGTTGAATAGATATATAATGGGCACCCTTGTCTTTCTTGCTCGCAACCTTGAAGGAAAGCTTTCAAGCTTTCACCATCAAGTATGAATTAGCTGTGAATTTATCATACATAGTTTTTATTATGTAAAAGTACAATCCTTCTATATCCAATTTTTTGAGTGTTTTTATCATAATAGGATGTTATATTTTGTGAAATGCAACAACTGAAATGATCATATGCTTTTAATCTTTCATTCTATTAATATCATATTCATTGCTTTGTATATGTTAAACCATCCTTGCATCCCAGGTTTGATCATAAAAGATTATTTTGATCATAAAAGATTATTTTCTTCCTAAATGTTGGAATGAAACGAATTATTCTAGAAGCTTGTTTATCCTTTGAGTTCTGGAATGCTGTGATATATCACTCTTTATCTGCAAGGAGTTGGTACCTCAGTCCCTGATGATGAAATCCCAGATGCAGTGACGCCAGATGTAGCTATAACTCATCCCACATTATAGATAGGAAACTAGACTTTGAGAGATTAAGTAACTCTCCCAAGTTCATATAACCAGAAAGTCAAAAGTTAAAATTCAAACCCAGTCTGTATAATTTTAAAGTTTATTGTGGAGTCTACTGTCAATCTGAACCCTACCTATTTAATTTGCATGTAAAATGTTATAAATGATCTTTCTTCTTTTAGAAAAGATTAAAAGCAGTTTGAAGATAAGTGCCCTACCTATTTCATAATGTGGTTCTCAGGTCAAAATATTCCCATTATGAGTGGGTAAATCTTAAAAACCATAAATTTCTAGATACAATAATACAACACATTATGTGCTTTCCCAGAACATTGTACTAGGTCAAACCATTACATTGGCTCAACTAATTCTGATATGAAAGGACTCAATAGAATAGAAATAAAGGCCCTGGGGTCTTTTGGTTACTAGAAAATCATCCCAGGAGTGACACAATTTAATAATCAAAACGATTATTGAAATAGTGTGGCTGGTGCTGGGTGTGGTGCACAAACAAAACCCCTTCACTATTGGATGTGATATCCCCCCAGCCCCCAACTCCAAACCCCAACATGTGCACCAGGGGCAGCTCCAGAGCCCTGAGCATCATCTCATTTGACCCCATGCTGTTGCACATCCCCATCACAGGGGCAGAGGGGCGGGGCACAGTGAGGTTGAGAGACCGGTGCACCCTCCCTGACCGTGGAACTACAGGGCCTGGTGCTCAAACCCATGAACTGTTCTTCACCACGTGGATGACCAGACCTCAGCGGTCACACTGCTCCTTGCTTCCTATATATATATTTTTTGGTTTTTTTTTTAAAGATTTATTTATTCATGCAGATAAGAACTAGGGTACATGTCAGAGGTGCAGGGTGGGGGTGAGACGACTCACCAGAGACAGAGTGGGGAGACATAAACAGGCAGACTGACTGAAATACACTGCTGAAGGGAGCAGCAGGTGAGGCAGGAGGGGTCTGCTGTGCCATGTGGGTAGCTCCCTGACCAGGGATCAAACTTGTGCTGCAGTGGCTGCCGATAGCTTCATAGTGCTGATGCTTAACCCCTTGCGCCACCAGGGAGGCCCCTCTTCCCTGTATATTGTCTCTAGTGTGGGGTGTGCACTAAAGATGAGGGTGGAACCAAAGTGATTCTAGGGTCCCTGGCTTGGGAAGAATTCACATCCAATCATGCAGTGAGAAAGTTATTCTGTTTCCAATTCTGTCCTAGTTTTTTTGCTTCATCATGCAGATAGTCTGTTTGGAGTCAGTGTGTCTTTAACAACTCCCCCACAATTGCCAGTGTCCATTTTTAACCAAGAAAGAAAAGGTCTCAGAGTCAGGATTTAGGATGGGGCTAGAATTTAAGAGTATAACTTTATCTCCATTTTGCTGATTTTTTTACAATTACTGTGTTATTTACAGATGATAGATACTGGTCTATTTAGTTAGTGAAATAGTTTCTTCTGAAACAAAAAAAATTAAATTTGTGTTCATTAAAACATTGAGATACTATTTCAGGTAGCATGGAGATCTGGCAGAATTTGTGCAAGAGGTATAGGATGATGGTCTCCTGAGAAATTCTGTTTCAGCATTGACCCCTGCATTCAAGGGTAGTTCATGTTTGCAGCGCTGTCTGCCCAGTTGTAACACAACCCAGCCATCGATACAGGCCAGCCATGGACAGAACACGGATGCTGTGTCAGTGGCTCCCTATCATTCTGGGGTCTCTGGGTTGCTAAACAGAGGGGTCTGGGCCATCCTCACTTCCTGTGGCAGTCACTCTCCTCTTGGCCAGCCGGCTGCTGGGTATGGGCCAATCTTCTGCTACAGTGATGCTTTCTGATGGGGAGGCCCTCTGGGGACAGTCCAAAGAGGACTGAGAGAATTGATGAGGAGGTTAGAGTCCTGTAGAGTGGGGATAAAGGTGGAAACATCGTTACTCTAGTGAAGAAGTGAGGATCCCTTCAGAAACATGATGAAAAACCTACATTCATTACCCAGGAAAATGCACATGTATGTGCATGTGTGTCTCCTCTCACACAGGTGAGAATTTTTAGGTTCCAGGTTTTGAATTCCAACCATGATATTACTATCTACAATTCCCCAGTTCATGCCTAAGAGAAACTATAGAGACTTAACTCTGAGATTTGCAAGTTTTTGCATGTTACTCCATCCATGCATCCACCCACACACTCACCCACCCAGCCACCCAGCCACCCTCCTAGCCATCCATCCATCACAAAAGTACTACCCTTCTCTCCTCACACTGGCTCTGAAATGTTTCCATCTGGGACTCCTTCCTGCAGAGGAGAACCAACTTGTTCTCTAAGACCCTGAGACCACTGCTAGGAACGCTCCTAAGTTCAATTTTTTCACATTTAGCTTAAAAGTTTGCGCCAATTTAGAGCCTACTAAAGTCAAGTATTTTCACAAAAAATGTAGCAAAGGTTGTTTAGTAAACCTGACCTTCCAGAGAGATGAGCATTGCTGAGGCCAATGCTCCCTGGGTGTGTGTGTGTGTGTGTGTGTGTGTGTGTGTGTGTGTGTGTGTGTCTGAGGTCTCTAGGGACCAGTTTGGAAAGGCCTGGGCCTCTTTTGTCCTAGTCTCTGTAGCAAGAACATGGAACCCTTAGGGGCAGGATCACCCGCCTCTTCCCACCTGCGTAGTCCCTGGTCCCCAGGGAGGGTTGCTCACTTTGTGATCAGAGGACCCTAACCAGGGCCTTCTGCTCTCCTTTCACAGTAATACAGGTGATGGGCCTCTGACTCAGGGGCTGCCAGCCCCACGTTCACAACTCAGTGGAGGAACATCTGCTACCAAGCACTTCCAGTATTGTAAAGAATATATTTGGGGGCCTCCCTGGTGGCACAAGGGGTTAAGACGCAACCTATGAAGCAATCCGCAGCCACTGCAGCACAAGTTCCATCCCCGGTCAGGGAGACACCCACATGGCGCAGCAGACCTCTCCTGCCTCACCCACTGCTCCCCTCAGCAGTGTATTTCAGTCAGTCTGCCTGTTCTGTTCCCCACTCTGTCTCTGGTGAATCCTCTCACTCCCCACACATCTGGCTTGTACCCCAGTTCTTGTATGCATAAATTTTTTTTAAAAAAGAATATATTTGGGTTTGCAGCTAGAACAAGTCAACTCAGGAAGAAGAGAGAACTGAGGGAGGCCCTGAGGCTGTGTGGAGCAGGGCTGAGAGCCTGGACTCCCCAGCCTGATTTGGGGGTTCTCCTAGGCCTACACCATCAGTCCTAAGAAATCAGACAGGGTGCAAGACCTTCATGTTGCTGGTTCCCTGGGTGAAAAACAAGGCGTGGGGACGGGATGGTCCCTGTGGATTTCTGGCACGGTGCTTCTGCTCATCATCAGTCTCCCTAGGATTTCTGTCTTATCTTTATTATGCCCTTCTTTCCTCCTCCTTTCTTTTTTCTTCTTTTTTAAGATTTATTTATTAATGCATACAAGAACTGGGGTACAGGCCAGAGGCATGGGAGGTGAGAGGACTCACCAGAGACAGAGTGGGGAACAGAACAGGCAGACTGACTGAAATTACTGCTGAGGGGAGCAGCGGGCGAGTCAGGAGAGGTCTGCCGCGCCATGTGGGTAGCTCCCTGGCAGGCGGGGATCGAACTTGTGCTGCAGAGGCTGTGGACATCTCCACAGAGCTGTGCTTAACCCCTTGCGCCACCAGGGAGGCCCTTTCCTCATCATTTCTGAAAGTGCTGCGTGTACCTCACTCTTATAAAAACAACAGCTATCTCTCACTCTGTTCTCATCACCCCCCTCCCCTCAAATATTCAGTCCTGTGCCCACAGAGGATCAGCAGCCCTTGTTCTCAGATGGACGCTTATCTGCTCAGGAGCCTATGTAAGGAGACTTGTTACAGCTCCGTGGGGCAGAGCCGAAGTAGACGAGGCAAGAGAAGTCACATTCCAGGATCTGGTCTAGCAGGTGTCTTCAGTCAAGGAATCTAAGATGATGCTCATATCCTTAAAGATTCTTTTCCTGTTTCTTTTTTCTGATCCCCATAAATGCCTGTTTGATTAGGACCCACCCCACAGTCCAGAATGAGCATTCACTAACCTTAGTTAATAAAATGAGCATTTATTAAATGTTCAGTTCTAATAAATAGTCAGCCATGATCGTTACAACGGGCCACCAGGCCTGGTAAAAATGAAATAGTCTCTGTGACCTTCAAAGAGAAAATGTGACGCTATGCTCTGTCGTTAGAAGTTTGTTCCCCTCACCACCTCGCTGTGGTTTAAAGGCCTGAAGCTAAATTTAGTTTTCTTACCACACTGAAGTCCCAGAGCCTCCTCTGCCAAGCACTGAGATCTTAAAAATCAAAGAAAGGAAAAAACAGAAAGCCGAGAAGCAGGTATGAAGGAAGCCTGCAAAAAGCAAGCCCAGACACACTCTCCAGGATCCCCCTGCTCCTTACCCCCCTCTTTTTTTTTTGAGGAGGCTGGTTCAGCTATTCAGAGTTCCAGGGGGGAAATCAGGATCTTCTGGAATTTTATTTCCAAATGAAGAACAGAACAGCAGGAAATCAAAGACCAGGGACAAGGCTTTGAGGCATCAGCTTCCCACAGCCTAGAAGATGGCTGTTTGTGGGAGCCAAGATCAGCTTCCTAAAGCTGGACTTAAGGTGACCGGGGGCTACATGGCATGCTGGGCTGGGTGATAGCCCCCCACAGCCCACTCTGCTGAGCCCCCTGTGTCCAGTCCCACCCTTTGCTCCTACCTGTCCCCACTTGTCTCTGCCAGCCTATTGTTCATTATAGCAAAGGCACCCACCCCCCCAGAGAATTCATTGTCCCGGGACAGGGTGCTGGCCTGCGGGGGGCAGCCGTTGGCTGTTTCTGACAGCTGCTTCTGGAGGATGGCCAGCGAGACCTTGTTAGCTACCAAGAAGTCCTTCATGGAGATCATCTCCCCTGAGAGCCGCCGCCCATCTGTGTCACTTTCCATCACCCCGTCGGTGTCTATGGAGAGGTTGCACCGGTTCTGGACGTTGCCAGGCATGACCACGTTCCTCCGTGACTGCAAGAACCCTCTTTGGCATGGCTGGCAGCACCTGCTGTCCATCTTCCTTAGGATCCAGTTCATGGACTGTTTGATGAGGATGGAGATGACGTTGAACAGGGAGTAGATGCAGCAGACGCCCATGAGGATGAAGACAAAGTTGGCGACATGGTAGAGGCCTTGGCTGTCATACTGGGCGTTCTGGCTGCTGACCAGGTCCCCAAAGCCAATGGTGCTGAAGGCCACAAAGCAGAAGTAGAGTGAGTCTAAGTAGCTCCACCCTTCGAAGGAGGTATACATGGCAGAGGCACAGCAGGAGATGAGGAGGGAGGCCAGGCACAGGATCAGCATGACATAGTACACGGAGGGCTTCCAGCCCGCCAGGCTGTCCACCTGGCTCTTCCCTGGGTTACTTGTGCTTTCCTGGGGCAGGGCCCCTCGTCTCTGGAGCTGCCGCTGGTGGCAGGACTTCATGATGTAGGCGATGACTGTGATCAGGCGCTCCAGGAAGAGGTTGAAGAATAAGATAGTGCTGGCACACCCGATGAGGCCATAAAAAATCAGAAAGACTTTCCCTCCTACTGTCACTGGAGTTGTCATCCCAAATCCTGCAGGAAACAAAAATCAGAGGAGAGAAGAGTGAGGGGGGTTGGTCTTTGCTGTCAATGGGACCAGAGACTTGGATCTGATGGTTGGCCAAAGGGCCTAACAGAACAGCTTGTGAGACTGCACTTTAGTTCTTTGCCCTAAACTTTCTAGGACCGAGAGGACTCTCGCTTCATTTGAAGACATTAAGTGCTGTCAGAGCTGGGTTGCTGAGAGCCTCGAAGATGCCGTTGTGCAAGTCAGAAAAAAGGCAGCTCCTCCTCCAAGTGATGCAGGCAGTGAAAATGGCCCAGTGATGAGAATGTGGGCTGGATTTCAGCCTCTCCTCCCCGCTCTGCTAGGCAGCCTTGTCCAGTGCACAACCTGAACAACCACACTCAACGTATTCTGATAAAGGCTCATACAAAGATAAGACGTGTATAGATTGATCAGAACTCATTTATTCTCTAAACACTCGGTGTCATTCTAGGAATGGGAAACACAACTCTGGAAAGGACAGATCTGGTCCCTGGCCCTGTGGAGCTCTAGTCTAGTGTGGTGATTGCCATATCCAAAGAGCCCTATAGGAACTGCTAACAACAAACCCTTCTCAGAGTTGGGGCCCTGGGGAGTCTAAGCAAGGAGACTTGAAAGCTAAAGCGGAGTCATGCAGGCAGGAGAGTGTGTGGTCATGTGTGCAAAATGTGCTTGTATGTGCATGTATGTGTGTGCATGTGTGTGCCTGTGCGATAGTGATGATGAGGATGTTCTAGATGGAGAAACAGCAGGTGCCAGCATGTGTAGAAATGAGAGCTTTGCCCAGGCATTTCCATCTTTTAAACAAAAGTTTAAACATCTTTTAAACAAACACACACCTCAATATTTGGGAGTGAAAACTGAGCTGTCGGTTGTTACAGAGTTTGATGAAATATGAAACTTTTTTTTGCCTCTTACTGCTCATTCTTGACCTTTCTACCCAAGCACATAGACACGTTACTAAGAATATCCACTGTAGGATACCAGATGCCACTAAGAAGAGTGAGAAACAGAAAGAGCAGCGATCCACTGGGTCTGTCTCCCCAAGGGGCATGGAACGTGCGAGTGCCTCTTCCAACAGGTCATATCATTTAATCTGTTTAAAAACTTGTCACAAAGCTGTGCTTAACCCCTTATGCCACCAGGGAGGCCCACTGCTGGAGTGGTTTTTTTTTTTGTAGATTTATTTTATTTTATTTGTTTATACAAGCACTGGGTACAGTCAGAAGCGCGGGAGGGTGAGAGAATTCACCAGAGCCAGAGCGGGGAGCAGAGCAGGCAGAGGGACCGAAGTACACTGCTGAGGGGAGCAGCGGGCGGCAGGAGAGGTCTGCGCGCCATGTGGGACCCTCCTCTGGTGGCCGGGGAGCAGCCGGGGATCGAACCGGCGCCGCAGAGGCTGCGGGCAGCTTCGCAACCCAGCGCTCAACCGCTGCACCACCGGGGAGGCCCCACTGCTGGAGTGTTTTAAAGTAAATCCCAGACAGCATTTCATTTCATTCATTAATAACAAGGCAGCTGAGCGGACAAGGACTTTATTTTTCCAACATAACTATTAGGCCATTATCATCCTTAAGGAAGTTAACATGGATCCCTTAACATTAAATGATATCTGGGCCATATTCATGCCTCTAAGAAATATGTTTTTACAGATCCAGCTGAATGAACCATGACTCTTACAAAGTCCCTGTACTTACTATATCTTTTATGCCTCGTTCGTTTGTTAATTGTCTTTCCTCACTCCATTTTCTTATACCGTGACTCTGTGGGGTAAGTGTGTCCTGTAGACTTCAACAAGAATTCATACTAGAAATATTTGAAAAAAAGGTGTATTATATGGCAAATACCAAACACTGCACAGGGATTGGCACAAACTCTAGAAGGTAATTGGAAAGATGTATCAGACACCTCAGCAATATTTTTCTCTTTTTTCTTTTTTTTTGTTTTTAGGAATATGTCCCCCAAATGATTGGAAATGTGACACATTATGTACCCGGGCACCATGTCTTTGCTTTTAAAAGCAACCTAACTGTCACATAATAGGAAAATGATGAGGCAAGGTGCCATTACATTATGAAGGTGAGGTGCCATTAAATTATGAAGCCGTTAAATTATATACACAAAGAGCTCTGAATGTTAGGTGGGAAAAAGCAGAGCTGAAGTGTCTGCAGAAGGACTCAAGCCTGGCACATGGGCATCCGAATTACACATTTGTGGGGTAAAGAAATAGGAATCCAGGTGATAAAACATATCCATGCAGGGATTTACATTGAAGCAGTGAAGATGCTTCTGGATTCCAGTCACAACATCCTCAATAGGGCCCCCCTGGTGGTGCAGGGGTTAAAGACAGCGCTATCAAGATATTGCCAGCCACTGCAGCACGAGTTCAATCCCTGGCTGGCCAAGGAGCTACCCACATAGCACAGCAGACCTCTCCTGTCTCGCCCACTGCTCCCCTCAGCAGTGTATTTCAGTAGATCTGCCTGTTCTGCTCCCCACTCTGTGTCTGGTGAATCCTCTCACCCCCACCCCCACACCTCTGGCTTACACCCCAGTTCTTGGATGCATAAATAAATAAATCTTTAAAAAAAAAAATCATCAATAGAGGGTCCCGACAGGAAGGGGATGTGTCACTTCTTAGGACACAGTGTCTAGAGCCTGGGGCTCCAGGCCAACTTGGGGGCTCTAGAGCCATGAACATGTCACCTTCTGGCTGTGGCCTGTCAACATGTAGGCTAATGACCTTTATGCCAACAGGTTCAGGTACCACCTCCTCACATGTCAATATCTGTCCTCACGTATGTCTAACAGCAGAGAACAACTCCCAGGAAACCCCTTTATATATTCTATGTACGAAATTCCACCATATACCATAAATCAGCACCAAGTCACTCCTAAAACCAGTCATCTACAAGAGGAGAGGATTTCTTGGATGAGTCAGGGTTCAGCCCAGTCCCTGGGGGCAGAGAGGAACCCTGGAACCAATAGTGTCTTCTGCAAACATACCTGGAAAAAAACAACGTAAAGGGAAAAAGACAAAATTCCTAATCAGGTAGTTTCAGCACAGTAATAACAAAGGTGATTTATTTTTCCAAATGTTTTATATCTTTCATTAACTTTAAACTGAGAATAATGCTGAAATATTCTGGAATAATGTTGAATCTTCTAGTTTCCTAAGATTGAGGCAATCCCCCGCCCAGAAGCATCCCCTCTTGACTCTTCAATACACAGAGAAATCAATGTTTGATGTGCATATACTTTTTCAAAAATCTTTTTGATTTGGCAATTTAAAGCCTCTTTGTGTGGGATGAAATTACTGAGGAGTTTGTGGGTGTTTTTTTAAAAAAACTCCAATTTCAATTTAATGGAAAAAGGAGGCAAGAACAGACCTCATGGATGATTCGGGATTGGGGGGATGTTTGGGATTTTGGGAAGGGGGCTCTGATGATGGAGATGCAGAGGGCCGGTGGGGCGTCCCGTGGAGGTCCTCGCCAGGACCTACAGCTGTCACAGCTGAGGGGACTTCACAACCTTCCTGCCCAGCCTTTTTGTTGCAGGTTGGGAAACTGAGGTACCAATAAGCCAGCTAATTTTCATAAAATGTGAAGGCTTCCATCCGGGTCCTTCACCCAGAGTGGCCTCCTTTGCTCTGATGGCCAGTGGTAAGTTACTTCCCAAGATGATTTCGAGCAAACTGCTCCCAGCTCTGTATTCATTTGCTGTTCCCTTCAGGAAGCGATAAAGCCTATTTCTCTTCTCCTTGAAGACTGAGTGACCTTGAGACCTGCTCTGACCCACAGTGTGGAAAGAAGCTGTCCTGGTTCTGCACTTAACTGGCCAGAAGCTCAGCCATTTCCGCCTTCTCCCTCTGGACCCCGAGTCACCTTGGAAGACAGGTGACCACCAGCTGGAGAGGGGCACCGCCAGCCACCCCCAGCCTCAGATACGATGTCATCTTGGATGTCCCAGTCCCAGTCGAGCTCCCAGATGGATGCAGGCACGTGAGTTAACTGGCTGCACCACAGAAAGTCAAGAACCACCAGCTGAGCCCAGCAGATGTGGAGACTTGTGAGAAACGCCATGTGGTTGTTCAAGCCACTGATTTGGGGAGGTCTGCTGCCCAGCACAGGAGAGGAGACGTCTCCTCTCTGGGAATTGTGATTATTTCAACAAGCCTCTTCTGTCCTCTCTCCTTTCCTCCCCAGTTCCTCCCTCCACTTTTCCACCATAATTGGGTGTAAGGGACTTAAAGGAGATTTAAGAGGAGGCCTGCAAAGGATTTGGAATTCAATGGAAATTTCATTTCAAGCAAGTTGTTGAACTTCTTTGATATTTTTTAAAAGATTTATTTATTTATGCATACAAGAGCTGGGGTACAGGCCAGAGGTGTGGGTGGGGGGTGAGCAGATTCCCCAGAAACAGAGTGGGGAACAGAACAGGCAGACTAACTGAAATACACTGCTGAGGGGAGCAGCGGGTGAGACAGGAGAGTGAACCTCTGATATTAAGGAACAGGGCCCGGCTGAGGGCAGGGAGGGCTGGGAGGCAGAGGGCATTCTACCACGGATACGTATTTGGATAGTTTCTCGTTAGGGGCCAGTGAGAAAGGGATTTCCACAGACATTTTTGATACATGTCTTCTGGTGAACATACGTACATTTCTTTTGGATGCATATACTTAGAGTGGAAGTGATGATTCATAGGGCATGTTCAATAGAGTGGACATACAATTTATCCTGTCTTCACCGATGCTGGAGAGTCCAGGTTCCTTTGTATTCCTGACAATACTTTCATTACTCCAGGGCGGGGGCCTCCTTGGTGGTGTAAGGGGTTAAGACGCAGCCTATGGAGCTATCCTCAGCCACTGCAGCATGAGTTTGATCCCTGGGCAGGGAGCTACCCACATGGCGCAGCAGACCTCTCCTGACTCCCCGCTGCTCCCCTCAGCAGTGTATTTCAGTCAATCTGCCTGTGCAACACCCCTGCTCTGTCTCTGGTGAGTTCTCTCACCCCCCACACCTCTGGTCTGTACCCCAGTTCTTGTATGCATAAATAATTAATCCTTAAAAATGCTGCAGTGTTTTTGATTAGCATTTTCTTGATGTCTAAGTTAAGCATCTTTTAATACATCTCATGGTTCTTTGGGCATCCTTCTTAGCACCTGTCCACATGTTTTGTGCCTTTCCTGTTGTCTTATTGGCTTTCGGATGACACAGAAGCAAAGACGCCTGGGCACTGAGCGCTGCCTTGAAGGCTCTGGGTTTGCGGCTGAACTTCTGCTGCATTCACACCCAGGGCTGGCTTCCACGTGCTCTACTTGGCCATCCTCCTGTCCCGAACAGCACTTATTTCTCTGATGGAGAATCACTTCTAACTTTTCTTGTGTTACCCAATATTCTACATGGTGTTGATTTTGAGAACACATATACTGGCAGTACTTATTAGTCACCTCCTAAGAGTGGAATCCAGAACAGAGCCCTCCAGGGCTGGCTACCTGCTTCTGGGGGATAACGTGAACTTAAACACACCTTACCTCTTCACATTCATGTGTTCTGTGCTCAGGGACACCCAGGCAATATAAAAACACCAGAAAATTCTCATGGTATCAGCAGGTGAGGATTTATATTGACAAATCAGGGTTTGAACCCTGTAAGCTGTGGGTTTATACCAAATTGCTGACATGCTCCATGGGAAACGAACCACTTCCATTCATTTCACAGCCGAGTAACTCCTGTGCATCGAAGGCAAAGGTCACCTGTACTTCACAGCATCAAGGCTGTATCTGTGGATGAAGAGTTATGACTCTTCCAAATAAAAACGCTTAAGATTGAGGTTATGAGGTCAAGTATTAACTCTCAGAATTTACTTCCTCCTGGATCATTTCTAGGGGACAAGTCAGGGGAAGGAATTAGGGAGAATATTAGTATTTATTAGTTCCCAAACACTGTGCCACGCGCACAGTGGGGCAACCTCTGCCTCCCACCCGGGAGCATTAAAAGTGGTCTGGGAGGTACAGGAAAACCCCCCAGGAATGATGTGCTACCACCCGCACCAGGTTATCAACCAAGGTAAACATCTTGTCCAAGTCACCTGCAGGTGACAAAGAAGATGGTGGGAAAGTATCGTGCAACTTCAAGGCTGAAGCTGGAATGTCTGGTCAGGCCTTGCTCAACGTCTGAACATCCACTGGGCAGTGAACACGGCAGACAAGACCTAAGGAAGTAAGTCTTGGGCTTTAGTGCACATCCAAACCCCCTAAGGAGCTGGCTTAACACTAGGGCTTTCCAGGCTTCACCTGATTCCCATTTAGGAGGCTGAATGGGGCCTAGAACCATGCATTTTATTTTTTATTTTAATTTTTTAAAGATTTATTTATGCATATAAGAACTGGGGTACAGGCCCAGTGGGCGGGGGGAGAGAATTCACCAGAGACAGGGTGGGGAACAGAACAGGCAGATCGACTGAAATACACTGCTGAGGGGAGCAACGGGCAAGTCAGGAGAGGTCTGCTGTGCCATGTGTGCTGCAGGGATCGAACTGGCCAGGGATCGAACTCGTGCTGCAGTGGCTGCGGATAGCTTCATTGTGCTGCGTCTTAACCCCTTTCGCCAGCAGGGAAGCCCCTAGGAACCCTGCATTTTAATCCTGTGCCTGAAGTGATTTTGGTCCAAGGACTACAGACCCCACAGCACAAGCTGTGTTCACAGCACAAGCTGGGGGCAGAGCTCACTCTGAGGCTGAATCCACAGCTCTGCCTCTAGACCAGCCAGTATAGCTAGTCTACAAGGACATCACAGGCTGATTGAAGCGTCTCAATGCACGCAGGAGGCCGAAGGGAAATGGCATTTCCACGGCCCACCTGAGCTATTGCTCTGCAGCAATTACTATGTGGACATGAAATGATAAGTTCTTGCTAAAGTTCAGGGTATTTTGGGAATTTGCTATTTTGATGGTTTTTATTTTTCTTTCATTTTGTCAACAGTAAAGCACGTTTGACAGAAAATAATGCTATCATGTATAGTAACGATGAAACTGTTTTCCAGATAACGTCTGAAGTAGGGGATATTTCTAGATTCTGGCACTAAGTAGTTTACAAGACAGAAAGAAATCACTGCTCTCCTAACTATACAAGTTGAAAACCAGGGTGCAACAAAGGATTCTCTGAATCATTTGCATTACTGTCAGTCACGGGAAATTTTGTGCTCAGAGGATAACAAAAATTGGCCTCATGGGAATTCGAATATTTCAGCTCCTAAGAGGAATTTTACAAATTTCATTTCCTGGAGAGAGACACTGAATCACAGGGGCTCTGTGTTTTGTGCTTTCTCGAGCCTTCTCCTTATAGACATTCAGCTCGTCTGACTGCTGGAATAAGTGCTGTCATTACTTCTGCCTTCACCCTCATTAAAAGGGGGGGAAGTCATCTGATTTCCTTATCTCGAGTAGGTGTCCCAATTCCAGGGCTGCTTAACTTTCAAATTGTGAAACTACTCCTTAAAAGCAAGCACCTGTAATTATGTTCTCTCAAGCTAAATTGCCCTCCCCCAGATAGCGAAGAAATGGTTCAATTAAGTCGACGGTTACCACAACTCAGGAAACGGAGCTGAAGGAAGCTTGTTCTGCAAGATGAGAAACCCTCACTCCAGGCCATCGGAGGGGTCATGAAAATGGCCTCTTAGTGTTGGTGACTCTCTGCAAAGCACTGCTGCCAGTCTTTTAAAATGTCTCCCTGCCAACAAGAGGGGTGCAAAGCGCCTTTGGAGAGGGGCTGGCTGGTGTACCTAACAGGGGGGCCTGCTCTGTGTGACCTGAGAGGCATCTGGCCCGCGCCTCGTTCTCCCTCATAGCCTCCTAGTGCTTCCAGAATCCAGTCAGGCTTCTGGTCTTCCCCACAGACCTGGGGAAGGTTAGTGGCTCTCGGACACTTTATGATACTTAGGTGTGTGATGTTACATGAGAAGAAGCGAGGCCAGGGCTTATTAAGTGACAAAATCACGAAAGACTGAAGAAACAAGTGTGTCATCTGTAATATACTACGGGTCCAGGCTGCCCCTCCCCCGCCTCCAGTTTGTATGGCTTCCCTACCAAGCCGTGAAACTGCCTGTTGTTAGAGTGAATGGTCATCCTTCCCCCATATTCCCATGTTGACCCTCTCACCTCCCCAGCCCACCTTCCCCTGTGATGGATTAGGAGGCGGGGCCTTTGGGGGTAAGGACGGGTGGATGACATCGAGTGAAGCCCAGTAGGGCCCTCAAGCTCACCCAAGACAGCTGGCTTCCCCACTCCTTCTGCCACCTGAGGATACAAGACCCCAGAAGAGGGTGTGCCCACCCTCCGGAACCATGTGGAAGACATTCCTGCTGTTCATTAGCTGCCTGGTCTGTGGTACTTGTTACCAGCCTGAGGGAATGCAGTTATGTGACCTTGTGCCGTAAAGAACCTGCCTTACCTAGAATTTCCTAGAAACATTTAGCAAATATCCTCATTTTTTCAACAAAACGCAGTGGTAGAGAACTAAAGCTCCCTAAAGAAAATCGAGTTTTTTTTTCCTTCTTTTCTAGTCCCCCCTCCTTCCCCTCTCTCTCTCTCTCTCTCTCTCTCTTTTTAAAGGAATCTTTAATGACACACAACTTGAACCTCATTCTCTTTAGAGCACCTTCCGGGCTGTTTCTAAATGAACCGCTGCTCTGTAATAAACTATTTTTGAGGACTTTTTTCTTAACATATTGAGCTTTGATATTATTAGTCTAGCAAGCAGTTAGACATTCCTCTTGCTCAAAGCCAGAGAGAACCCATTTCAGAAGGCATTGCAACCTTGTGGCACAGGGGGTCAGTGTCCTGATTTGCCACCGAGTCTCACCCCACCCAGCACAAGCAGAAGCTCAGCAGGTGGACGAGGAGTCGAGCTCTGTCTGCACTGGAGCCTCAGACTTGTTCTTTAACACTGAACTTCACCTTCCCTTTCTTTTTGATTTATTTATTTACGCACACAAGAACTGGGGTGTAGGCTAGAGGTGCGTGGGGTGAGGATTCACCAGAGACAGAGTGGGAAAGTGTCTGAAGACACCACACCACTCCAGTATTTCGCTGGTCGTGGGAAAAGGAAGGGCTGATGTGTTAGGCCTTATTTCTTTTCCTCTGAGGGAAAACACACTGGAGACAAACACCTCCCATGAGCTCTAGGCTGTTAACCCACATGGGAGTCTTTTGTAAATCATCCCTAAGAAAGGGAAGGTTGAGGCCTCCCTGGTGGTGCAAGGGGTTAAGTCTCAGCACTATCAAACTATCGCCAGCCACTGCAGCATGAGTTTGATCCCTGGCCAGGGAGCTACTCACATGGCACAGCAGACCTCTCCTGACTCCTCGCTGCTCCCCTCAGCAGTGCATTTCAGTACATCTGCCTGTTCTGCTCCCCACTCTGTCTCTGGTGAGTCCTCTCACCCCACGCACCTCTGGCCTGTACCCCAGCTCTTGTATGCATAAATAAATCAAAAAGAAAGGGAAGGTGAAGTTCAGTGCTGGAGAATGAGTCTGAGGCTCCAGCGCAGACAAAGCTTGCCTCCTCGTCCACCTGATGAGCTTCTGCTGTCTGTGCTGGTGGGGTGAGACTCGGTGGCAAAAACATGTGGCTGGAAAAGGGCAAAGTCATTGTTATCCGCTGGGAAATGGGAAGAGGAAGGAGGAGCTGCACATGGGGACAGAAAGCACAGAAGGGAAGGGCTTCAAGCCTAGACTGTGTGGCCGTGGCTTTCCTCGCTGAGTGCACTCCCGCTGGAGGCCTTCGGAGGCGACACAAGGGGGTTTTCTTCTGATGACATTATTTCTAGTTTTACTGGCAAAACAGGCTATAGAAGTTGACCTAACTCCCCGGTGTCCCTCGCCACACCCCTATCTTTCTCTTCTCCCCACTGTGCATCTGACCTGTCCCCTGTCCTTGACCGGTTACCTGTATTCTTCATCTGTTACTCATTCAACAAACATTGAGCATGGGCCATGCTCCAGACTCTGAGCTGCTATCAGTAAACCAGACATCACCTCTCAGTGTCTTTCAATTACATTTCTTTCAGAAATTACACTTTCTCCACCAGTTTCTGCTTCACCGCTGTAGCGGCAGGAAGGGCCCGGAGCAGGTTCTCTATGATCCGAGCAGACGGGGTAAGGAGGAGTCCTGGAGCCCTCAGTGGCTTTTGTAGACTTTTATTGAGTTTACTAGGTACATGGCAGGCAGAGTGCTGGGGGGCCGGGAGGCTGGCAGGCTCTCCGGCGGTCTTTCGTGGCCTCTGCTTCTCTGCTCTCGTTCTCTCTGCCCTTCCACTCTGGTCCTGCTGGCATCCCCGTGACGCCGCCCTTATAAGCCCAGTCTCTCAGCCCAGGTGTACCCACCTATGCATGCCCACCCCCTACTCCAGGTGCCCGCCATCAGGCATGCATTCATGACCGCAGATCCATCATCAATCCTAATGGCGGGAGGGCAGAAAAGCCTGATACTTTTTTACCTTACCCTACAACCGCCTACATTTTTCATTTGGGGATTTCTTCTTTTGTGAATTGTCTATTCATGTCTTTAAGTCCATTTTCCTCTCAGTATATGTATTGATTTTCTTCTTGGTTTGTGAGAGCTCGTCATATTATTTTAAGGAGATCACTGTCATCTTTTATGTATATTGACACATTTTTCCCAACTTGTATTTGTCTTTTATTTTGGTACATGTGCTTTGTTGCTATGCTGGAGTTCAATTTCTATGCAGGCCACGCATCAGGTTCTTCTTCTGTGAATTCTGGCTTTGGGAGTCATTTAAAGAAGTCGCTCTTATTCCAAGTATATACTAGTCTTCACTTGTGATTCCAGTTTTTAAAAAAACAACTTAATATTTAACTCCTCTTTACTGTAGGGACCTAAAATTTTTAAATAGTTGGCTTTTCAGAGCACCGTTAAAATTTTTTTATTGAGAACGCTAGGTTAAAACATTGTATAGGTTTCAGGTGTACAGCATAATTTAACCTCTGTATGTACCACATATGGTCACCTCCAAAAGTTTAGTTTCTAGCCTCCACCATACAAGTGATCCTCTTCACCCAGTTCAGCCGCCTCCCTTCCCTCGCGTATGGGAAACACCATGTTGGACAGTTAAATGCAGAGGAAGGAAACTAGATCACAATCATACACCGTACACAAGCAGCATAGATTCAAAATGAGTTAAAGGCTTGACTGTAACACCTGACACCATAAAGTACATAGAAAAAAACAGGTGATAAGCTGACCAACATCAGTCTTCAAGAGATGTCTTTGGGGACTTGACTCTAACAGCAAGGGAAACAAATGCAAAAACAGGGCCTCCCTGGTGGCGCAGGCAGTTGAGCGCTGCACTGTGAAGCTGTCCGCAGCCTCTGCAGTGCCGGTTAGATCCCCGCCGGCCTCGGAGCAACCCACATGGCAAGCAGACCTCTCCTGTCGTGCCCGCTGCTCCCCTCAGCAGTGTATTTCATCAGTCTGCCTGTTCCGTTCCCCGCTCTGTCTCTGGTGAATCCTCTCACCCTCCCGCACATCTGGCCTGTACCCTGGTTCTTGCATAAATAAATAAATCTTAAAATAAAAAAAGCAAAAACAAACAACTGGGACTAAATGAAACTGAAAAGCTTCGGCACAGTGAAAGAAAACATCATAAAAGTGAAAAGGCACCGTCTAGCAGAAACGGCATTCTTACATTTGTTTCTGGGTGCTGTAGTTTGTTCCATTAATCTGTCCATGCGAGGGCTGGGACCAACACCATAAACAGCTCTCCTTTTTTAATATCCACGAAGACTCTTCCTTCACCCCGCTATGCTCCATCTTCCTTCTCCTTTTTATTTTTAAAACTGCCCTCGTGTATTTCATGTTCAGTTTTTCTGCTGAGCCTTAGAATCATTTGGTTAAAGTTTCAGAAAAGATATTTGGATTCTGACTTCAGTCGCCTTTTTATTTCGAGATTCATTTGTGGAGAAATGACATCCTTACCAAATCCGAGTTTTTCTACCAGGAACACAGTGTCTGTCTCTCTATTTATAGAAATCTCTTACTGCCTTCCTTAAAGAAGCCCCTGTTAGCATGGATACTTGATGGTGGAAACCTGCCGCCCAGTACACTGGGCAGAGAGACCGTTACTGCTGTGGCTGACTCCATCCATTTTTCCTGGACTTCGCAGGAATGGAGTGTCTCCTTCTGGAAAGTCTTTATGGGTTCAAAACCTGATTCTGCTACTTATTAGTTCCAGATGGAAACTTGGACAATCTACTGAACCTCTTTGTTCCTTAATGTCCCCATGGCAGAGCCCCCCAGAGCTCCACACATCCATCTGCCTCCTGAACCCAGAATAAAGGGTAAGGAATATAGAGCCCTCCGTCTCACAGAACTTATGCCTGAGCGTTCTCCAAATCACAGCCAATAAACAACTGTAGGTGTCACATCACCCCCAGGGAGAGAGGGCAGGACCACCAGGGAAACAAAACCTGGCACTGAAGTGCCACTAAATGAACTTCTTTTCTACCTTCTGTAAGGAAAATGGGTTAAATCAGGCTTTTGTTCCTCCTCCTGCCTCTAGCATCTATGGCCACCCCCTGCAGCTTTGCTTTGCTCCCAGGTTTCTTGCCTGTGTATGATGTATTATTGCAAAAAGCTTTGGGGAGCTCAAGCGCGGGGCCCGTGTACTTGTGGCTACAGACACCCAGCACAGAGAGCATTACGAAAGAGAGAGAGAGAGAGAGAGAGAGAGAGAGAGAGAGAGCAGAAATGGGGGCGTGGTGCTGGAAGGCTCAGTTGCTGCCGGCATCCTGGCTTCCCTGCCTCCCTGCCCACTGCCCTGCCTGTGTACCCAGCTCCCTGCTGCTGGCCAGATATACCAAAGGCTCAAAGAGGCCTTTATCTGCCTGTCCGAATCAACAATGAACCTGCCCACCCCATGACTGGTTGCCCCAACACCTTCCTCCCTTCCTTTCACCACCAAATCTTTTAAACATTTGGTGGTCTGCACTTGCTGTCTCCACATGACTTTCCTATCATTCTCAGTTCAGGTCTCTGTGGCTTCTGCCTCCATTGCTCTCAGCCCGGCCAGAGCCAGTGGCTCATGTTGGGTTGTCACCCTTGCGTCTGTCCCTTCTGTGGCTCCTTCCTCTCTACTCACCCCATAGGAGCTGGCGTTCCCCTCCCCGCCCAGGACTGCCAACACTTTACTCTCTTTGTTCCATGTTGTTCTTCCTCCTCTTTGTGTGGCTTTGACTACCCTGCCACCTCCCTGAGGAAGTACAAGCCATCAGTCTAGAACATCTCAAGGAAGCTGCACACTCCCTGCTTCCACACCTTCCTGTTCTGCTCACTGGCATCATTGTGAGGTGCCTCTCTCCCTGTTAAGGTTAGTCCTGCCACCTGTGCCTATCCCCACCTCTCTGCTAAGCGGTCCTGCTTCATAAATTATCTTCTACTTCAAAACTTCAATTCTTGGGCCTCCCTGGTGGTGCAAGGGGTTAAGACACAACCTATGAAGCTATCTGCAGCCACTGTAGCATGAGTTCCATCCCCGGCCAGGGAGCAACCCACATGGTGCAGCAGACCTCTCCTGACTCGCCCACTGCTCCCCTCAGCAGTGTATTTCGGTCAGTCTGCCTGTTCTGTTCCCCGTTCTCTCTGGTGAATCCTCTCACCCCCCACACCTCTGGTCTGTACCCCAGCTCTTGTATGCATAAATAAATAAGTCTTTAAAAAAAAGTATTAAAAAATACTGAAGAAGAAAAAAAAAGTCAATTCTCCTTCTCTAGACTCATCCCCCCAGCAATGAAACTTCATGGGCCCTTCCCATTCCTTCTTGTGATCGCCACCTCTCTTCTTCTCTGCTTCCCTCTCTTCAAAGAGCTTAGTGAGGTAAGTGTTTCCACTCATGCCTGCCACTCACTCCTCTGCAACCTCTGGAAGGTGGTCTCAGTTGCTACCTCTAGAAAACTGTCCTCACGCAGGTCACCAAAACTTCTTTCTAGGAAAGTCAATTCTACATCACAATTCCACCTACTCTCATGCTGGGTTATGGGTCCCTCCTATGAGCAAAACGTGCACACCTCTAGCCCTAACTCTGCCTGTAACCATGGGTTTACTCATCTGTCCCACCTACTAGGGTCTGAGCATCTGGAGGATGGGATTCTTGATCACCATTGTCATCAGTGCCTAGCATGATGCCTGGCACGCAGTAGGTACTCTCTCTGCATCTGTAAAGTTAAATACCTTGCTCATCCCATGCCCTCTCCCATCTCCCTGAATCTAACATGTGCCTAAGTCCTTTCTCAAAAATGTCTCCTGAATTCTTTCCATCACTACGACTGTCACGCCCCTGTGTGGGCCATCCGGCCAACTCCGATCACCTTATGGCTTTTCCACCTGCTGAGCAAATGGATAAATCCTGCAAAACCCTTCCCTTGTTTCCAGAGGGGCACAACTGTGACATGTCACTGGCAGGACACTTCTATGGTGTGCCTGCAGTCAATGCAGACTCACCTGTTTTTGGCTCTCCAGCATCTTTCATCTTGAGAGGGGGCTACGACAGCAAATATAGCTCATGGATCATTGCCTTCTGTGACATCCCTGTAAGCTCTCTTTGGCTTGTAGGATAAATCCCTCAGCAGGTTCCCAAGAAGGGGGGCTCTCCAAGCTTTCCCCACCACTCCCAGCTCCTCTTGTGCACTCAGAAGAGTTGAGGCTCTCACCAAAGGTACCATGTCATCTCTACCTCTGGGATGCCACCCAAGCATATCCTTGGCCAGTCAGGTCCCTCTTCTTACAGGTAAGGCCTAGCTCAAAACCTTCTCTGTGAAGCCCTGCTCAGCTTCTCCTGGCAGAATTAGTCCACCTCTCCTAGCTCTCCACCAGCATTTGCTATCTGTGTGGAGAGACGTGTTTGCAAGCCATTTATCCCTCCCAGGACATGATGGAGCTTAAGGCCTCGGAATGCAGGGAGAGGATCTCACTTACAGCCTCACAGTTCGCAGCCTCACATATCGGCAGCACTGACAATGGAAAGGGTATCTGAGAAAGGGCTCCTGACAGAATGATTTGTGTTTTGTGGATTACAGTGCAGTGGGAGGACACGAATGGGCAGGCACATCCATAAAGAGTAAGAGCTTCCAAAGATACCTCTGTAACGCTAAGATGGATGTGACATTCCAAACCGATGGAGAGAGGAAGGTTTAGTTAGTCAGCAAGGCTGGGAAAATGAGAAATTTTTAAAAAAAGGGTCAAATCGTAACTCAACCTCACAACTAATTAAATCACAGGTATATCAAATTGTTAAATGTAAAAACACTAAGCTCTAAAAATAGATAAACATAAATATCTTGTTGACATATGGAAAGACTTTCTATATTATAAACCAGAAGAAATCTCAGAAGAAAATACTGTAATAGCTCTAACTACATATGAGTTTTAAAATATATTTTCTGTTAAAAAAAGAGCAAGCAACAACCTAAGAAAAGTTACCTGCCACACAAACAAATAAAATGAAAGACAACATCTGAATGGAACAAGGGCTGGGAGGGGAGAAGTAGAAATTTTAAGATAGTTATATTATGTGAAGTGGCATAATAATACTTAAAGATAGACTGGTAGTTTATTTATTTATTTTTATAGAGGCATGTTTATTTATTTATTTATTTGTTTGTTTGTTTGTTTTGTTTATACAAGCACTGGGTACAGTCAGAAGCGCAGGGGGGTGGGAGAATTCACCAGAGCCAGAGCAGGGAGCACAGCAGGCAGAAGGACTGAAGCACACTGCTGAGGGGAGCAGCGGGTGGCAGGAGAGGTCTGCGCGCCATGTGGGACCCTCCTCTGGTGGCCGGGGAGCAGCAGAGGATCGAACCTGCGCCGCAGAGGCCGCGGGCAGCTTCGCAACCCAGCGCTCAACCGCTGCGCCACCGGGGAGGCCCTAGACTGGTAGTTTAAACAAGTGCATTATAAGCTTTAAGCAACCATTGAAATAACACATCAAAGAGTTTTAGTCAAAGGCGGCAGAGAAGACTCCAAAGAAGGCAGAAAAAGAAAAAGATCAAAGAATCTGTGGAACAACTAGAAATTAATAGCAAAATGCTACATTTAAATTCCACCATACCATTAATCACATTAAATGTTTAAGCACCCAATTTGATGGTACTGCTTGTCAGCTGGGGGTGAGGGGGGTTCCAACAACATGCTGTCTGCAGGAGAACCACTTTAAATATAAAGTCAAAGAGAGGTTAGATAACAGGATGGAAACATATTCCACATAGAGACTAACTAAAACAAAGATGGAGTGGCTGTACTCATAAAAACAAAGTATAAGTTAGATCAAAGAATATTATCAGGGAAATGAAGATGGTTTGTAAGGGAATTTTTTAAAAAGATTCATTTATTTATGCATACAAGAGCTGGGGTATAGGCCAGAGGTGTGGGGGGTAAAAGGATTCACCAGAGACAGAGTGGGGAACAGAACAGGTAGACTGACTGAAATACACTGCTGAGGGGAGCAGCAGGTGAGCCAGGAGAGGTCTGCTGTACCATGTGAGTATCTCCCTGGCCGGAGATCAAACTCGTGCTGCAGTGGCTAAGGGGATCTTTTATAATAGACAAAGGAACCAATTTAAGGGGACATAAAAGTATTAAATGTTATATAACTAATACCAGAGCTTCAAAATATAGAAAGCAAATATTGCTAGAGCTGTAAGTAGAAGCAAACAAATCCACAATTATAGCTGAAGATTTCAACAAATGTCTTTTAAAAAACAACAGAAGTAGACTGAAGATCAGTAAGGGAAGACAGAACACCTGAACAACACCAAGATCAACTAGACCTAATTAATATTTATGGGACACCCCACCCAACAATGCACAATAGCCATTCTTTTGCATGGAATCTTTATCAGGATGAATAGTACTCTTGGATATAAAACAAAACCCAATAAACTTGAAAGCATTCAAGCCATAAAAAGTATGTTGAATATCATACAGGGCTTATATAAGACAATAATAGAAAGACTATTGCAAAAGAACATACTTCAAAATAACCCATGAATCAAAAAAGAAAGAACCAGAAGTTGGAATGTATTCTGAATGGGATGAAAACCAATATAGGAAAAACAGAAAATGATGAGATGCATCTAAAACAGTTTTCAGAGGGAAACTCATAGCACGAATGTGTATCTAAGAAAGGAGTTGCCTGAGCTACTAAAAAAAGACATGAAAACCAAACCCAAAGTATAAAGGACAAAAAAGCAGGTATTTCCCAAAATTAAAATCGTGAAAATAGAGAAAAATCAATGAAACCAAAAGCTGGTTGTTGGAGAGCAATAACAAGTTGATAAACTTGCAGACAGACTGAAAGGAAAAAAAGAAGTTGATACAAATCACCAATATTACAACCAAAAGAGGGCACATTGCTACTGATCAAAGGACATTGACTACTAGGAGAATATTAAGAACAAGTTATGGGCAATACATTCAATAAATGAGAGAAAATGTCCTAATCCCTGGAAAGACACAAACTACCAAATTTCATCAAGAAGAGAGAGATAAAATGAGTAGGGCTGGGCCTCCCTGGTGGTGCAGCGGTTGAACGATGGGTTGTGAAGCTGCCCACAGCCTCTGCAGCACCGGTTCGATCCCTGGATGCTCCCCGGCTGCTCCCCAGCCACCGGAGGAGGGTCCCACATGGCACGCAGACCTCTCCTGCCGCCCGCTGCTCCCCTCAGCAGTGTACTTTGGTCCTTCTGCCTGCTCTGCTCCCCGCTCTGGCTCTGGTGAATTCTCTCCCCCTCCCGCGCTTCTGACTGTACCCAGTGCTTGTATAAATAAATAAATAAACAAAAATAAATCTTCAAGAGGAAATAAATATTAGCTTGCATCGTCTCATGTTACACACTGTGATTACAACATAGGAGAAGATAAACAACAGTTTTCTGTCAAAATTATAAGATTGGTTTAATTTATTTAAGCATGAACTGTGATGTAATATTAAATGAAATTTTCTTTGTAAAAAAAAAAAATAAATCTTCAAAAAAAAAAAATGAGTAGGGCTATGTGCACTAGTGCTAAGGAAGCTGGATATGTGGTTAAAATTTTCTCGCAAAGTAACCCCAAGCCCAGATGGTTTCATTGGTGAATACTATTAAGGATTTAAGGAATCAAGAATACCAATTCTACACAAACTTACAGAAAATTGAAAAGGAATAATTGCCAACTCACCCCATGAACTCAGCATTACTCCAACAAAAAAGGTGAGGAAAAAGGCACAAAAGGGAAATGACACACCAGTTTTCTCCCAAACCCAGAAACACTAATCCGTAACATAACTTAACATATAGCATCTGACAAGATAAAAAGGACACTCTGTCATGATCAAGGGAAATTCTTCCCAGGGATGCTTGGTTGATCTGACATTTGAAAATCAGCATCATTTCCCATGGGTACACTAAACAAACAAAACTATATGGTGACTCAGGAGATGTAATCATTTGATAAAATCAAACATCCATTCATGGTGAGAACTCTCACAATAGGAATAGATGGGAACTTTTTCAATGTACTAAAGGGTAAACTCAAAACCCTGTGGTGAACAATAATCCCCCCACCCCATGAAGGAAGCCAGGCGACCACTTCTACTCAACATCATACTGAAGGTTCTAGAGCTCTCAGGCAAGAGATGTATGAGGCCGATTATAAAGAACCAAAATTGTCCTTATTCACACAAGACACAATCATCTATTTAAAAAAAATCTAACTGATCGGGCCTCCCCGGTGGCGCAGTGGTTGAGCGCTGGGTTGCGAAGCTGCCCGCAGCCTCTGCGGCGCTGGTTTGATCCCTGGCTGCTCCCGGCCACCGGGGGAGGGTCCCACATGGCGCGCAGACCTCTCCTGCCGCCCGCTGCTCCCCTCAGCAGTGTACTTCGGTCCTTCTGCCTGCTCTGCTCCCCGCTCTGGCTCTGGTGAATTCTCTCACCCTCCCGCACTTCTGACTGTACCCAGTGCTTGTATAAACAAAACAAACAAACAAACAAATAAAACATGCCTCTATTAAAAAAAAAAAATCTAACTGATCTTAAAAAAAAATGAAGAACTAGTACGAGTTTAGCAAAGTTGCAGGATTTAGATACAACAGTGATATTTCTCTAAACTAGTTATGACAAATCAAAAATTGAACAAAAATACCATTTACAATAGTATCAGCAACAGGGCCTCCCTGGTGGCGCAGCAGGTTGAGCACAGCACTGTGAAGCTGTCCGCAGCCTCTGCAGCGCAGGTTCAATCCTGGCTAGCCAGGGAGATACCCACATGGCGTGGCAGACCTCTCCTGTTGCACTCGCTGCTCCCCTACAAAACTTTACTGAGAGAAACTAAAGATAATTTAAATAAATGGAGACATGCCATGTTTTTGGACAAAGAAGATATGATATTTAAGATATCAATTCTCCCTGAACTGATCTCTAGATTCAATGCAATACTAATCAAAATCCTAGCATCATTTTCTGTAGCAACAGCCAAGTTAATTTACAAATTTATATGGAAACAAAGGATCTAGAATAGCCAAAATAATTTGGAAAAAAGAACAGCATTAGAGTCTTGTTCTATGGGATTTCAAGACTGACTATGCAACTACAATAATCAGGACAATGTGGTAAAATCAAACTTAGACATATACATAGACATATATGTCTACAAAGGCAGACATATACAACAGATCAGGGAGACTCAATAATCAGACCCACATCTTAACGATCAACTACGTTTTACAAGGGTGCCTAGACAATTGAATCAGGAGTTAAAATGTTTTTTAAACAAACAGGGTTAGAAAAATTGGGCAGCCAATAAAAAGGGAATAAATTATCGATACACCATGCAACAATCCAAATCTCAAAATAATTGAGTGAAAGCCAGTCCAAAAAAGCACACTGTATGTAATTGTATATAATGCTAATTACATACAATTCTAGAAAAATGCAAAGTAATTCGCAGTGCTGGAGGGGAGGAGGATCCCTGGGGAAGGGAAGGGAGAGATGAATTACAAGGCGCATAAGGAAACTTTTGGGAAGGGGGTATGCTTGTTATCTTAATTGTTTAGATGGTTTCATGGGCGCGTGCCTGTATCAAAACGTGTGCAGCTGTGCTCCTTCGGGGTGTGCAGCTGCATGTCAATTATCTCAGAAAAGCTGCAAAAGACACAATCTATGGCTTGAAGCTAATAGCTCTCTGGTGATGCCACTGAGTGCTGAGGCACAATGCCACATCCTAGTCCACATTCGCACGGTGGAAAACGCTCCTGGGAATGTGGGGAGCTATAGGGTCACTTCCTGGGGAAGAGGAGAGGCTGTGAGGGAGGGCTCTGGCTGGGCTGCCAGCGGGGGCCCTCTCTCTTGGTTCTGAGCTGGAGAGGCTAAGAAGTCCAGAAGGACCCCATCTCGGGGGTGTGGTAGGTGGTGGGCGGTGTCTTCCCTCTTGTTCGTTCTTGGTCTGCAGAGAAAGAACGTGCCTTCCCGTCGCATGAGACGTGGGTGGCCGAGGGACGGGACAGGCTCCAGCCTCCTCCACCACTCACTGCTTTAAGTTGCCATTACTCACTATTCCCCAGGAAATGTCAGCATTCTGCCAGAAGTGGCCAGAGAAACGATCATAAAAAATTCACTGCCCCAGGGAGAGAATGAACCTTTGCTGATTTATTTCTCATCATGGAATCTAAGACCCACAGAAGGCACCGGCACATTTCTTTTCAATTCCCAACCAAAATTCTCCACCCTCAGCCGCACAGAATTAATCTTCCTCCGATAACTCAGAGAGTATAACAGGATCTTAGAGGGAATTCTGTGGGGCTGTCAGAGGAGCAGCATTAAAATGAATGGGTTTCAATTTCTTTCTGAGGAATAAATCAGTACCAGGCAGACTCCTCTTTGGACAAGGGGTTAACTTGGAATGGATGATGTCTACCTTCACAGCTAACTGGGCCTTCTAGGTCTGGAATCTTCTCATGAGAGCAGGTCTTCAAGAGCCAGAAGAGGGACTCCCTGGTGGCGCAAGGGGTTAAACACCGCACTATGAAGCAATCCGCAGCCTCTGCAGCATGAGTTCGATATCCGGCCAGCCAGGGAGCAACCCACAGGGCGCAGCAGACCTCTCCTGACTTGCCCACTGTTCCCCTCAGTCAGTCTGCCTGTTCTGTTCCCCACTCTGTCTCTGGTGAATCCTCTCACCCCCCCCCACACCTCTGGCCTGTACCCCAGCTCTTGTATGCATAAATAAATAAATCTTAAAAAGAAACAGAAGGCCTGGTCAGCAGCAGGGAGATCAGTGTCCCCTACATGTGCGAGGAGACCTATTTCCTCTATGATTTAACACTGTCATCACCGGTACTCCTGACACCTAGTAGTCAGTGGGGTGCTTCAGGAACCTCGAAGCCTAAATGCTCAGAGCAGTAGCCCTATTTCCCTGCTGGGCAGCCCCATCATCTGGGGAAGCCCTTTCTCCACAGCAGCTGCTGCGTTTGTTGGTTTGTTTTTAATGACATTTTATTTATAATGACATTTGAGGTGTTATTCCTGACAACACATATTCATGGTAGAATATTTGGGACATACAGAAAAACAGAGAAGAGAAATTAAAAAACGCTGTGATCCTCCATCCAGAAAAAGGAGTTCACACATCTCTGTAGTTCTGGAGATAAACAATAGTCAAGATAACAGGATTAAATGAGTTAAGAGTGTGAAGAAGCTGGCATGTGATTGAAGACTCAAAACAGGAGCTTATCTTATGCTAGCTGCTGGATGGAGTCCTTTCAGTCTTTGTACATCTGTGACTGTCTACAAACATCAACATTTCTCAAACTTTGGCTCCTTCTTACAGAGAAATTCAGTTTTTTCTTACTTGTGTCCAATTTCAGTTGGATTGGACTAATCTGCTAAGGCTGCATTCCATAATCTTTAGTGGGAGGAACGGTGGATAGTCAAAAATTAAAAAGTGTCAGGGAGAGTTTATTCCCTCCAGTTGGACTGAACTTGGATATTTTTTCCAGAGGCAGTAATGTGTTTTCCCCAAATCATCCACAGTCTTACCCAGTCTATCTTATCAGCTGCACAGGCTTTACACGAAGGTTGTCTGGGGTGAGGGTTCAATTTGCAATCACAGAAAAGAAAGCAATGCTCTGTGACCTGCACGAGATTAGACCAGCCACCTTGGCCTCGTTAGTACGCAGAGCTCATCAGTCAAGTTCAACAGCCCCAACTCTGGACATCAGTAGCCCATACGGGGGTCATTTCACTCAGAAGTCTTCTTTGATGCTGCTGCCAAAGGAGGCTGGTGGAAAGGATGGGCTAAGTGTCAGCCAAGTGTCAGAACAGAGCCAGACACATGAGGCCCTGGGGTTATATGGCAGTAAGGAGCTGATCTCTCTTTTCTAGAAGCCTGCAGTTATACTGAGGAATCATACAGGTAAACAGCCTTCTGGGATGGTCTGAAAACAGCTCTGCAGAAGGTGTTTTCAGGACATTAAGAGCCAAGAGAGGGAAGACAATGGCTGCCTGGAAATGCAGGGAAGTCTTGCAGACAAGTGGGGGGAAAGGAACCCAGGGAATCAAGTGTGGACTCTGCACTTGACCTGCCTGTTCAAACCGCAGCCCTGTCGCTTGTGAGCTCCATGATCCTGTGCAGGTTCTTTAACTGCTCTGTGCCTGTTTGGCTTCTGTTTTAAATATGACTTTAAAAAAAAAAAATCAGCTTTGGGGCCTCCCTGGTGGTGCAAGGGGTTAAGCACAGCACTGTGAAGTTCTCTGCAACATCTGCAGCATGAGTTCGATCCCGGCCAGCCAGGGAGCTACCCACATGGCACAGCAGACCTCTCCTGTCTCACCTGCTGCTCCCCTCAGCAGTGTATTTTGTCAGTCTGCCTGTTCTGTTCCCTGCTCTGTCTCTGGTGAGTCCTCTCACCGCCCCCCCCCCACCTCTGGCCTGTACCCCAGCTCTTGAATGCATAAATAAATTAAAAAAAAATCAGCTTTGTTGAGATATAATTCACAATCTGTACAATTCACTCATTTAAAGTGCACAATTCTTTTCAACTAAAAGATAGTCGAGCTGCACAACTGAATTTTCACTTCTACTTTAGAACACATTCATCATCCCACAAAGAAACCTCACACCCACCAGCCTTCCCTCCCCATTTCTTTCCAACCCTCCTAGCTCCTGCCAACCACGAACCTCCTTTCTGGCTTTTTCCATCTGCCCAGCCTGGACACTTCATATACACAAAACCATTCATTTCATGGTATCTGTGACTGACTTCCCTCAGGTAGCATAATATGGAGATCTGTGGCTATTTTGTCCTATGAAATGAGAGTAATAATTGAACCCACCTCAGATGTGGGTTCTGGGTGAGGTTAGATGATTGAGCCTGCCCAGGATCAGGAACAAAGTCCTCGACACCGTTATTGCCCTCACCCAGGCAGCCCGAGGAGGGGAGCAGGCCAGACATGGCTGCAAGGGTTCTGTCATCCGGATGGGAGCGTGACAGCCTGGCTCATACATAGCCCCTCAAAGTGTGAAGGGCAGGTCTGGGAACCACAGCCCCGGGGAGCATCAGGAGTGTGCCCGGCACAGCCACCATGCAGAAAACCTGGGGGGAGCTGCAGTACCCCCAAAACCGCTGACTGTTCATGCATTACACACTATGTAAGACCAAAGGAAAGAGATGAAGTACACATGTGGATTCCACACAGGACAGATGGATCTTGGAAACAGGAGGCTGAGGTTCGGGGGAAAGTCACAGTTGACTATGTTCTCCTCAAAACCCAAACACAAGGGCAGGTTGCACAGGATGGCCTGCCCCGGTGAGGAAATCACATATTTTTGGAAAACCAGGGCGCTGATAACCACACTGTTTTCTGGAGGAGGATGGAGAGAAGCGCTCCCCATCTTTGGGCAGGCGGTGGGCCCTGGGTATCCAGTGCCATTTTAAATCCTCATGTTGGGGGCCTCCCCAGTGGCGCAGCGGTTGAGTGCTGGGCTGCGAAGCTGCCCACAGCCTCTCCAGCACTGGTTCGATCCCTGGCTGCTGGCGAGGGTCCCACATGGCGCGCAGACCGCTCCTGCCGCGCCCACTGCTCCCCTCAGCAGTGTACTTCATCAGTCGGCCTGTTCTGCTCCCCGCTCTGGCTCTGGTGAATTCTCTCACCCTCTCATGGTTCTGACTGTACCCAGTGTTTGTATAAATAAATAAATCTTCAAAAAAAAAAAATCCTCATGTTGGGCCTCCCTGGTGGCACAAGGGGTTGGGACACAGCGCTATGGGGCTGTCTGCAGCCTCTGCAGCATGAGTTTGATCCCCTGCCAGGGAGCTACCCACATGCCGCAGCTGACCTCGCCTGTCTCTTCCACTGCTCCTCTCAGCAGTGTATTTTGGTCAATCCACCTGTTCTGTTCCCCACTCTGTCTCTGGTGAATCCTCTCACCCACCCCACCTCGGGCCTCTGGCCTGTACCCCAGCTCTTGTATGCATAAGCAAGTAACTCTTTAAAAAATAATTAAAAAAATAAAGATTAAAATTAATCCTCATGTTACATTATGTCACACATATTCTCTGGTATTATCAAATACTATGTACAAAAAGGGGGAGGGAAGGGTGGATCCTGGCCAGTACCGCACTGTCTCTTGCTGGGATGAAGCTCAGAAGCATCCTGGCAAAGACGGGCCTGCAGCGCCAGGCTGGGGTGGGAGGGTTCCTGGCCTGGTGGACCCATGGAGCCCCGAGCGAGGCAGACACACCCAGAAAATCCCCTTCACTCTCCTCCTCCTCCATGTGGCTCCAAAACGGGGATGTGCTGAGTGTGGGCTCTGTTTATGCAGCGTCAGGGTTACACATCCACCCAGCCCTCGGGCATCCATGCTGCTCCAGGCAGTGGGAAGTCAGTGACAAGGAGGGGCCCACAGGCCTCGGGGAGAGGGACAGAGCCGCTGCTGCCCCTGCTCGGAGGCCCCGCTCCTGAAATGTCAAGAACTAGGTATATTCAAGTGCTTTTATTACTTAAAATGTTCGTATACTCCCAACTGAACCCTTTCTGGAACTGGAAATTTCTCTTTGGGAAAAAAGAATAAGTTTCATTTGAAGATATAAACTTCAACCACCTCGCAAAGAACTTAAATATTTGCGCCTTCAACTCCAGTCTGAGATGAGACACTCAGATTCCCGTTCCTTGGATGGATTAGCGGGTAAGGCCCCTATTTTAAATTCCCTGTGCAGACGGATTTAAAATGGCCTCCTCCTCCTCACGGGGGAAGTTGCTCTAATGCACAGCCTGGAGCTGGGCTCCTGTGGGCCCGGGGTCAGGCCAGGTTTGCTGTCTACTTGGGCAACAACCAAAGCACCACAGCACCATCTGTTTACTATAATACAGATCTCTCCTTTCCCCCCAAAGTATATTTAAAATGGTCACAGAATGTACTTGAAACATTAAATAGCTTTAATGTACTGTGATGAGTGAGCTGTACGTAAGGCAGAGAAAGCAGGGTACAAAAATAAAAAAGCATGGGGAGCACTTCAAAATGACCTGAAACAACCATCTCCTGCCCTGACAGACCAGCTCTGAGAGCTGAGGGGACGGACACACACACACACTCACACACTCACAGCTCCTTTATGCCTTCAGAGAAGGCACAAAAGATTCTAATTCTACAGAACTTAGCCGATACTCTAGAAGAAACGTGTAAATGCACATGATTTCTTCTCATTTGATGAAAAATAATTTGGTTATTTTTCATTTTAATTTTCTTTTTTTTTATTAAGGTAACCTTGGCTTTCAATACTGTATGAGATTCAAAAATAAAGGATCAGAATTTAGGATTCAGAATAAAGGATCTTACGTCTTTGGGTGTATGTACCATCCCCATCACAAGGGACCCACAAAATTCTACCACAGACCACTGAGCCCCATGCCTTCTTTCCCTCTGGGCCCCCAGATTCCCCTCCCCATTCTGGTAGCCTTGGTTTCACAGTTAGATTTCTAGGGGTTGTTTTTGGTTGGTGTCATTGTTTCTCTACATTCCACATAAAAGTGAAACCCATCCATCCAGTAAATGCCCTTCAGACATTTCACTTAGCATCATCCCTGCAAATTATATCCACATTGTTGCAAATGGCAACAGCTCACCTCTTTTTCATAGCTGAGTAGTATTCCACTGAGTATATATACCACATCTTCTTGATCCATTCTTCTGTTCATGGGCACTTAGGTTGTTTCCTGACTTGGCACTTGCAAATAGTGCAGCAGTGAACACAGGGGTGCAGATACCATTTCTAATTAGTGTATCTGCATTCTTTGGACACTTAGGGGTAGGATGCTGGATCATGTGGTATATCTATTTTTAATATTTTGAGAAACCTCTACACTGTTTCCCACAGGGGCGGGACCAGTCTACACTCCACCCACAGTGTATGAGCATTCATTTTTCTCTACATCCTCATCAGAACTTGTTTCTGGTGTAAGATGGGCCATTGCCAGAGGTGGAAGGTGGTGTCTCATCATGGCTTTGATTGCGTTTCCCTGATGGTAAGGGATGATGAGCATTTTTTCATATGCCTGTTGGCCATCTGTGTCTTCTTTGGAGAAATGCCCATTTGGCTCTTCTGCCCACTTTTTGATTGGGTTGTTTTCTTTTTTGTTGAGTTGTATGAGTGTTCTTTGTAGATCTTGGATATTAGCCCCTTGTCAGATATATAATGTGCAAATATTTTCTTCTATTCAGTAGAGTGTTTTTTTGTTCTATTGATAAGTTTTTTTTAAATAAGCAATTTCAAAATAGTTTCAGATAAAGCAAAAGAACAGACAAATACAAACCTCTGAAACTTGACCACAGCACTGAGGCTATTTGAAGGGGAAGGTGGAAGGGGGGGTGTTGAGCAAAGCGGGGGGGCACCCAGGGGACTTCAGTGGAGGACTGTGAGGACTTTGGTGGTAGAAGTGCTGAGATAACATACACAGAAAACCCTGAAAACACAGCGTCATAAACCAGTGTTACCTCAATAAACAAAAATAACTAAAAAATATGGGCTAGAGGGAGACAATGAAAGCTTGCATTTTTTTCTAAAATGATAAAAACAGTTTTAGACTCATAGAAAAATTGTAAAGCTAGTACAGAAAGTTCCCACATCTCTGCGTGCTGTCTCCTGTTATTTACAGCTTCTTTGAGAACGGTGTGGGCTTCAGGATTGATATATTATCACTTTACTAGCTTTCCTTTGTTTTTATCTACTCTCCTTGGACTGCTGCGGGATCCCCCCCAGGACACCACGTACGCTTGGTCATCCTGTCTCCTCACTGCCAGCCGTCTCTGCCATTTTGGTCTTGGTGACCTTGAGAGCTTTGACAACTGCTGCTTCAGGACTTCAGAGACGGTCCCTCAGCGGAGATTTGTCTGACGCTCTCTCATGATTAGACTGGGGTGATGGGTTTGGGGTGGAAGATGACAGAGGGCAGAGCTGTTCTCGACACAACCTGTCAAGAACTCACCGCAGATATGACGTACCCCAGATGATGCTAAACCTGACAACCTGCTATGAAGCTCCCAGCCCAGCCATTCCCATCCCCGTCTCTGGAAGAAGTCCCCGAAAGCACACACTTAAAGGGAGGCTTGCACTCAGTCCACATCCTTGAGGGCCGAACATCAACAGAAAGTATTTGGTCTCTTCTTGGAGGTTTGTTTTTGTTCCCCCACTTATTTATTGAACCACATAGTCATATCGGTATAAACTCATAGGCATTTTATATATGAGTTTGCAGCTTTATATTCTATTGCTCCAGTTGTTCCAGCTTTGGCAACTGGGAGCTCTTTCAGTTGGCACCTATGTATCCTTGAGATTATCTCCATCATTATGCCTTTTGGGGTCCTGGGGGGAGCATTTCCTTACCTGGCACATATGATTTCATCATAAGCTTGCATCCTTAAAATTAAGCAAATTAGGAGGTTGAGGGTAGAAGAGAGTAGGAATTCCTTTGAAGCCTGAGGAGTTACTATTACTATTATTTCTTTATGGAAAAGCCTACCTGTTCTAAACGATTGGCCCTTTCTCTAGTTTCCCTACAAAAATATCCCTTTTCCTTTATTTTTCTTTTAACTGGAACTTCTATTAGAAAACACAGAATGGAGTCTCACATTCATTTGATAGGCAGAGCCTGAGAGTTCAATAACTAATTTAAGCCTAAGACTTGAGTTACTTAAAATATGATTTGTTTTTTCCTTCTCTAAATTGCAAGTTTGAGTTGCTAAGCTCCACGACAACAGGGACAATGTGTTATTTTATTTTTCAGAGTTCAGTTCTAGGAGTTTTCCTTAATTCTGCAACAAATGACCATACACACCACAGCTTATAGCAACATACACTTATTGTCTCCCACTTCTGAAGGTCAGAAGTCTGACATGGATCCCCCAATTTAAAGCCCTGGTGTCTGCGGGGCCGTCGTCCCTTTGGAACTGCTCGGGCAGGACAGATTCCTTGCACACCCAGGTGGTTGACAGGATTCAATTCCCAGTGGTCACAGAACCAACCTTCCTTGCTGGCTGGGAGCTAAAGGCTATTCCCAGCTGCCCAGATTCCCTGTTTACTGAGGCTGCCCACACTCCCTGGCTAGTGGCCCTCTCGACCCATCAAATGGAGCAATGGCAGTAGACTCCTCATTCTCCTGCTCTTACATCATATTTCTCTGACTTCTGCTTTTAAGAGTTCATGTGATGAACCTGAGCTCACTCGGATAATCCAGAGTAGTTCCCTATTCGAGGTTCTAGGGACAAGGGTGTAGATGCCCTTGGGGACCATTATCTGACTTATCACATCAGCATGGTGCCCTGTGTATCCTAGACCTTCAACAACAGACTGACTACGTGGTGAGAGGAAGAGCAAAAGCATGCAGACTGGGTGTGAACTGGAGACACCAAATTCAGCTGCTGCTCTGATGTTCAGCCTATGAGACGGTGTTCTAGATCTAAAGTTAAGTGTTTGTGGGGTCGGAGGGAGGATAGTTTAGGAGAATGAAAGCAACTCAGATCTCTCACTGGTACTCAGTTAAAGGTCTCAGTTCTGGGGGCCTCCATGGTGGCGCAAGGGGTTAAGACACAACCTATGAAACTGTCCGCAGCCACTGCAGCATGAGTTCGATCCCCGGCCAGGGAGCAACCCATATGGCGCAGCAGACCTCTCCTGACTCGCCTGCTGCTCCCTCAACAGTGTATTTTAGTCAATCTGCCCATTCTGTTCCCCACTCTGTCTCTGGTGAATCCTCTCATCCCCTGCACCTCTGGCCTGTACCCCAGTTTTTGTATGCATAAACAAATAAATCTTTAAAAAAATAAAGGTCTCAGTTCTGGATGCAGAATGGAACCACCAAAATCCTTTTAAGAAACACCTTTGTCACCCACCCCTCAAGTGAGGGGGCACTGCTGTTTGTCTAAAAACTCCCAGGTGGTTCTAAAGCACAGCTGGATTGAGAGTCATTGGCTGAGAATTGGTCATCTTTTGTGACTGAGGCTGAGGACCTATAAGCTTTCAGTTCTGTGATCTTTAGTGATGAGCTGAATGGTGACCCCCAAATCGACAGATGAAGCCCTAACGCCATCTTACTTCAGAATGTCAGTGTGTTTGGGGACAGGCACTCTAATGAGGTCAAGTCAAAGTGAGGGTCACTAGCGTGGGCCATAACTGGTGTCTTTATAAGAGGAGGAGGTGAGGACAGATGGACAAGAGAAGTCGCAGAAGAAACCAAACTTGCCAACACCTTGACCTTGAACTTTGAGCTTCTGTTAAATAAGAAAATACATTTCTGTTGTTTAACTGACTGATGCTTTGACTTGGCAGCCTCAGCAGACTCATAAAGGACCTGGTGCCTCTGCTCATCCTTATTAGGGGCACCCTGGGGGTAGGAAAGGGGTGAGTGTCTTGCCTTTTCACCTTTTTTTGATGCTTATTGTGCTATTTTGACTATACCAGGAGTTCAATAAACACAAAGCAGCCACAACCCTAGGTTTACATCCCAGCTCTACCACTGATTGGTCACGAGATCTTGGCCTAGTCCCTGAGCTTCAGAGTCCTCATGTGTGACTCATATGTGACTGTGGAGATAAGCAGTGGCGGGAAATGTCCCACCACTTTCCTCTGCCTGTGTGATTTTGATTTTGGTGGGAGGGTGTAGGGTAAATGAATTAATCAGACATTTTTATGCCAGTAGCCTCTGTGGCTATCACCTGTGACCTTGATTGTGTTGATGCAGAAGGTACTTGGGAGTTGGGTGCAGGGCATGAGTGCGTGATTGTGGACACCTGGAATATGGATGTGCACACATGTGCACACCCGGCCTAGAGGCAGAGCTAAAAGCCAAGGTAGTGGCAGCAGTGACAGGACAAGTGGGGTGACTACAGAAGAGGCAAGACTATGAGATGTCGCTCGAGAAAGACTGTAAAGGGGGACTGGCAGTTTCCGTTGCCTGCCCGCCTCCCAGAACCCCTGCCTGGCCCTTGCCAGCCTCTCTGCCTGGTGTGCCTGTGTTTCTGGTTCCCTGAGAGAATTAAAGCCTCAAAAATCCACTAAGGGCTCCAGGGCTCTCCTTTATGTGTCCACCTGAATCTGGCACAGCAGAGGGCTCACCGGGCATGAATGAATGGAATTCCAGAGCAAGTCCATGCAAACTTCTTCTTCTATTGGTTCAACTGAGATTTTAAAAATTAATTCTACAGTTGGTCTCCTCCATGTTGCTGCTCCTTTCGCCCATTCATTGAACACCTTGGGCCAGTTTGTAATTATCATGCTCCAGGTAAAACCCAACAATTTCACAGATAATCCTTAAAATATAATGCATATAGCTCTAATAGAAAACAATGTCATATTATGGGTGAAACGTTATTAAAAAATTCTTACCCTGTTATCTGGATATTTTACTTCTATTACTCTATCCTGAGGAAAAGATGCTAAATACAGAAATGACTTTATTCATAAGTCTAGTACTCACATAAGTCTAGGTGACAGTGAAAAATCAGTATCAATCTAAATGCCCAGGAAAAGGATAAATAAAATATAAACATAAAATATAGTGCATGCCCAATCTACGCTATTTATGAAGCCAGCAAAACTGTTATGACAAAATCTGTGTTATGGTGCTTACTTAAGATACAGAATACAATAGTTAAACATGCACTGAGATAAGGCTGAAAGGAAACCCAACAAGAAGCTAATCAAGTGGGTACCTTAGATAGTGGGCTTATGTGTGATCTCCCTCCTTTTTTATTTTCTAGAGTTTCTGACTTTTTTCTATAATTAATATATACCACACTTAGAATAGGAGAAAACAGTTAATATAAAACAACCAACAACAGACAATAGCATTCAAAACCCCCAATTCGCTTGGGGGTTCAGCTAACCCCCTACAATGTATGCAAATGATCAAATGCCTTTTAGCTAATGACATGGCCCTGGCACGTGACATCTTCCCCCAAGACCTTTTCCTGGTGTGGGTGTAAAGCACATCCTAAGGAAGTCAGAGCACTCACAGGAGGCGGAGGGCAGATGCTGCCAAGTGCTGCTTCAGCAACTTCCCTAATCCCCTTCAAGAAAACATTCTCCTTAATTAATTTAACAGAAACTTGTCCATGGAGGTCAGTATTGACATAAACCTGCAATTCTGATAAGGCACATATATTATTCTGACACTTTGTAGCAGCTCAACATAGCAGTCTCTGCTCCATTGTGAGTGATATGGCCACCCACTCAGTTCCACCAGGCAGAAATCTCAGTGTCCACTTCCTGCCTCCTCCGCCCTCATTGCCCAATCCTTCAAGTCTTACTTACCAATGACTCCAGATCACTCTCAGTGATCCAGTCCCTTTCTCTCCATGGCTAATGCTACCACCGTGTCTCCCTTGACAACTATAATAAACTCTCCAGGAAAGGAAGCCTGCTCTCCTTCTAGGTCCATCTTCTTCTACAGTAACAGAATCTCCTTAAAAGAACTGACCAGTGGCTCCTCAGAAAAAAAAAAAAAAACCAACCACATTTCTCTGTTCCCTTACAGAGTGTGTGACTAAATGAAGTGACATGACAACTTCTGGATTCTGTGTGTCCTCTCTACTGTTCCCTCCCCATGGGCTGGACACAGTGGTTGTGGTTTTCAATTCCTTACTCCCCAGGAGAACATCACTGGTAAAGGTTTCCTCATTAGGATCTTAGTGTTCACAACAGATAATGAACTCTTACAAACTCAACCACCCAAAGACAAACAATCCAATTGAAAATGGGAAATGGACTTGGACAGACATTTCTACAAAGATACAATGTAGTCAATAAATGCATGAGAAGTTCAACATTGTTAGTTACTAGGGAAACTCTAGTTAAAAACCACAAGAGTCCAGTTCACACCCATTAGGATAACAATAAACTTTAAACAGCAGAAGGTAACTGTTGAACAAAATGTTGCAACTTCTGTGGAAACAGGATGGTGGTTCCTCAAAAAGTTAAACATAGAAGGAGCATAAAACAGCAATTCTACTCCTAGTTATATACCTCCCCAAACTGAAAACAAGCACTCAAATATGGTATCCAAATATTTATAGCAGCACTACTCACAACAGGCAAAAGGTGGAGACAACCCCAAATGCCCATCAGCCACGAAGCACTGATTCATACTAGATGTGGATGAACTCCAAAAACATTAAGTTAAGCGAAAGAAGCCAGGCCACAAAGGTCACATATTGTGTGATACCATCTATATGAAATATCTTGGATAAATTCATAGAAATAGAAAGCAGATTGATGACTACTGGGGGTCGAAGGGAGGGATCAATGTTGGGGGGTAATCTTTAATGGGTATAGGGTTTTATTTTGGGGTGATGAAAATATTTCATAACAAGACAGATGTGATGGTGGCTCAGCTTTGAGAATGTTGGAGTAAGGAGCACACTCTGAGTCCGTGAAAGACACCCCCTGACATTTTTACACCTCCATCTAAGAGATCTCTGGTGCCAAGAACTAGTCCCAGAATGCCATGAATTTGACTTTCCAAATGGGGTGTTGCTAGGAACTAGTGGAAGAGTTAAGCAGCTGTGCTTGACTCTTCAACAGAAGTTACCTTAGACTTGTGGCAAGCTTTCTGGCTTCAGAAGCCCTGCTTCTGGTCAACCCTGTTTGGCTGGGCATTTGCCCATGAAGGGATAGGTAATTTGAGGATTTTATTGGACAACTATTATTATAACATGCTTTCTGTCTTCATGCTATTACCAATCTTTCACACTCAGAGTCTGCTTTCTCTGCCTTTATGCAGTGTGTGGCTAGAACCCTTTTAGAGCATGTATCTCTTAATAGTTTGGGGCCCCTTGGTACCTCTCAGTCATGTGCTAACACTACTGTCACTGAATTGTACACTTGAATGTAGTTAATTTTTATGCTATGTGAATTTCATTTTATTTTGTAAAAAATGAAGCTACTATTTCCCTGTGGCAGAACAATTGGGCACCTTTGCTTGCAGCCCCCCCCTAAGACTGGGGATTTCCTGGGCTCTGGGGTTCCTCAGCTATCATGCAGACCCATGGATGTGCAGCCTGCCTCGGTGGACTTGGTTTGAGCAGACCCTATGAAGCTCATGCTGTCTGTGGTGCTGAAATAAGCTGTCTCAACCCTCTCCAGCTCGTTGTGTCTTTTCCAGCAGAATCTATCCAGCCGGCTCAACAGAGGTCTGCAGCTTAGGGTCTGCTGCTCCTTGAAGGGCTTCACTGTGCACTGACATGACACAGGAACTGTGCTGCAGTGAGGAAATGTGCAAAAGCAAATCCACCTGCTACAGGACCCCTGGAGCCTGGCCCTGCTTGTTACCTTCCTGCTGCTGAGTCTAGGAAAACCACAAAAGCCTGGCCAATCACCAGGGAGCAAGAGACCCTCCACCCTCCTTCCTTCAATGCACCCATAAAAGAAGCCCCCTTGTCCCTCACAGGCAGAGAGAGCAGAGGCAGAGGAGCCCTGGCAGCTGCTCCTCTCCTGTGTGACCCACAATAAACATCCCTTGCTTGAATCTATTTGGGTTCCTCTCTAAGTTCCTTTCATTGTAACAATTAAGCCAACCAAGAACCCGAACACAGTCATCTCTGTGCTTGCTCTCACTCCCCAATGCCAAGAATATTTGTGGGCAAAACAAGTGCCACTTGGTGACACTGTGACATCCACTCCAAGAGAACACAGATCCAAGAGCAGGAAGCTATTGGCTGGGGAAGGCACAAGGGTCCTTTAGTGTCCTGTGTTTTGATCTGAGTGGTGGTTACACAGAGATAATATAGGTGAAGAGGACGGCAAACAGGAAACATAAAAATTTATCCAAGTCAATGAGTACAGCTACCTACACGTGTTGCATCTTGACAAAAAACATGTTTTTGGAAGGCAGGCTTGGCATCCTTTCCTTGACATAAATGTTTTAAAAAGCATGGAGCAGGCTAAACAGTCTATCAGAGCAATGCACTACTCTTTAGAGAGAGTGTGCAATGATAGTGCATGACAGCTGAGGTTCTTAATCCTGCCTGATAGAAACTCACCCGAAGAGCTTATTAAATACCAAAGCCTGAGTACCACCCACTGGGAAGCTGACGGTCTGGAGAGAGCAGACCATTTTCTAGCTCCCCAGGAAGCTCTGTCAGGACTGGACTGACAACAGCCTACACACAAAATCAGCCTGTTTTGTAAATAAAACGTTACTAGAACACAGCCAGGCGCATGGGTTCAAGCACATCCACGGCTTCTTTCCTGTTACCAGGATCAGATGAGCAGGTACATGGTCGACCACAAGACCTGCAAGCCCACAACATTCACTAGCTGGCGCTTTACAGAAAAAGCCTCTGACTCCCGAATGAGACCAGGACCGCACATCTGAGCCACTTAGGGAGTTGCTAAAACACTCAAGTCAATGCTTGGCACCACTTGCAAAACCTCAGGCTCAGTCTTGAGGTTTGGGGCTGGGGCAGGACTTCTTCGTGAATTCCATGAGAGGTCTGCACGAGGAACCCTGAGCTCTGAACCAGTGCCTCTGATGCTTCTGGGTGATGCCATACCCAGTGGAACCCAGGAACCAGCAGCCAGAGTTGGAACCCCCAGTTCATCTGAGGGACTTTGAAGAGCTGGACCCCCCAGTGTTGCCCTTCAGTCAGCAGGCTGGGGGCAGGGTCCCTCAACTCTGTTATTAAGAAACAAACAGTACTTCTCCCCTCAACTCCTCCTTTGGAAAGCTTGGGGATACCGACATGCAGAAGATAAGGCCGGCTTCGCAACCCCTATTTCAAGGCCAGAGTTCCACCCGGACATTTGATTTTGCTCTGACTTTGGCTTTGGGTGCAAACAAGAAAGTAGGTTCTGCCCAGGTCCACACCTGGAGGGCCCCGGAAAGTCTCCACTCTGCACAAGAAGTGATCAGAGGACAGCAATGGCCTGCCAAGGTGAAGACGAGGAAAGCGGCACTGCAGGGCCGCTATCTGGTGGGGCCAGTGCTCACGTAGCAATGAACCCCTCAGGTCATGGACATCGGCTTCCAGGAGCGAAACTATAAAAGCAATCTCCTCCCGACCCTGGAAGATGACTCAAGAACATCCCAAGAATCAGGAACACACACCTCCTGGAGGTGGAGAGGTAAAGAAATACGAATTAGAACCTCCGTCATGACTTCTGCCCTCCGAGTTGTCCGGGATGACATTTCTCCCAAAAGCAATTCTCCTGGGCCACGCTCTGCATGTCCATATTTTTCCAAGAGGATTTGGTTCTTCTGATTAAAAGAAATTACTTTTACATCTGCTTGTTTCCTTGTATTGGTTTTATTTTGCCTGGGTTTGTTCTTCACATCTCATTTTTTCCACTTCAGCTGTTGCATTTTTAACCTTACCAAGAAGCTGACATTCACTGGTTTCTCATCCGTGGCAAATTTTACCATGTGCCTTGTTAACAGCTGGATTTTTCACCGGTTCTCTCTACCAATAGCATTTACTGATGTTTTACGTGGACAGAAGACAGATCATCTGGACCTTTTTAGGTGTGTAGTGGAAGAATTGAGCGTGGGTCTCCAGGAGTTCTCAGCTGTCCAGAGGTAATTGAGTGCATTGCTCAGCCAGTTCTTTGGAACGCTCGCGCCCATGTCACATGCCAGAGCTGGCAGAGCAAGACCACATGATGGGTCAAATGGGCCAATGACCTGCTTCATTAAAAAGAAAAAGCTTTTCTCAGTGCTCGTGTGTCAGTAGCACTGAGGCGCACAATGTAAAGGGCACTCCTGGATTCCTGCAGGATGGAACCACTGTGCCAGGCCACCAGAAGAGCAGAACAAACCAGCCCAAGAAGAACAGGATGTCTGGCTGGATGCCAGGTGGAGATGCAGGCGCTGCAATGGGGCCAAAGCAGAGGCTCGGCCAAAGGACGATTTTCTGGTTCTTGGAATCAGGGTACAAGGTCAGGGCCTGCTCTAAGGCTGACCTGCTGCTGAATTATTAGCCGAGGCTTTCCAGGAGGAGTGGAACCTATTTCTGAGCCTCCCTCCCAACGCCGTGAGGACTGCCTGGCTAGAAATGAAGAAGCCCGTTTATTGCTGGGGAAGATGACTCATCGGAGGAAATCAGAAGCCTTATTTATTGGGGTAAAAATCTTCTTGGGAGGTTTAAATGTAGCTGTCATGGTGGCCAAGTGCCGGGAGAGAGGCAAGAGGAGTTATTACTGTGGTCCAGCCACCTGGGGCCACGGTGCTGCAGCGAGGGGGTAAGAACGGTGACATTTCTGCATCCACAGAAAGAAAGACTCGGTCTGGTCCCTTCTCCCGATGCCCCCAAATAGCCTTTCCAAAGCCGTGCAGGGCAACATCTCTCTGCTCGGTGTCAGGACAATGAGAGAACATTCCACTGTTTCTTCCACCCTGCCCTCTCCCACTGGCAGGCCAGATTAAATGAAACCAAAAGAAAAAGGCAGACAGGGAAACAAAGGATAAAAGGGCTTGAGCAGTAAATAGTAATTCCCTGCTGCTTTCCCCACCTTTACTACAGTCACTGGGTTCTTATCTGTGTTTAGGTAAAAGGTAACACGCATTTGGAAAGATGTGATAAATGTACGGATGGCTTGAGTACCCATGTAACTACCACCCAGTCAAGAAACAGAATTTGGGGGCCTCTCAGATGGTGCAGGGGCAAAGACAGCGCTATCAAGCTGTTGCCAGCCACTGCGCACAAGTTCAATCCCCAGCCAGCCAGGGAGCTACCCACATGGCACAGCAGACCTCTCCTGTCGTGCCCGCTGCTCCCCTCAGCAGTGTATTTCAGTCAATTTGCCTGTTCTGTTCCCCACTCTGTCTCTGGTGAATAAACACACACACACACATCCCCACCCCTGGCATTGCTGGCCTACAACCCAGTTCTTGCATGCATAAATAAATAAATCTTTAAAAAAAAAAAAAAGAAACAGGAAATTTCCAGAACCTCAGATGGTGGTCAACTTTGCAACTTCCATCTGACATTCCAGGACAGCTGAACTCACACAGCATCTGTGGCCTGATGGACAGCATGGCTTGTTCCACCAAGAGCGTCAAGGACACAGACACATCTCTGCTCTGGGTGGGTGGGACACTGGAGATGCACATCTGAGGAGGTCGGAAGCTGTCCCTCTGAATCACACAGAGTTGTCAGCCAATGACGCCGCAAATGGGAAAAAACAACAACAACCCAACAACAAAAAAAATGATCCAGAGATATCTATCTATCCATGTACTCAGGGTTTTCAACCTTAGTAGTTTATAGGCCACATGCAGAGGTTTAATCATACAGGTGCAAATGCAGGGGATTCCTGATTCAGGATTTCTGGGGTGAGGCTCAGGGATGTACACTTTTGATAAGCACCCCCAGAGATCTGATAGCAGGTGGTTCTCAAAGACACCCCTCTGGGGTGGTGCTGCCGATCAGCTGGATTCTTGATCTAGGAATAATCATCGACACACTGGACTGAAGGTTAGCAAACTCAGGTTTATTGCAAGAAAGACTGCTGACAGCAGGAGGGGGTTCAGGGGAGGAGCTCATTATTGTTGGGGGTAGGTTTCCTTTTCATAAGTGCTTCAGTAGGGGGTGAGGGGAACTTTCTACTGTTCTGGTACTTTTCCACTATCTAACTTTGCCTCATTGCCTTACTCTGCAGCCCAGAGGTGTGAAGCAACCGTGAGCTACTATCATTTCCCTACACGTCTCTTGTGGTAGCCAGCCTGCCGCTAGCTTTGTGGTTACCAGCTTTGTCTGGCAGTTTTCTGCTCCCTCAAGCGCTCAGCCTCAGTCTATCTTGCAACCAGCCCCTGTCAGCAGCTTGCAGCCAGCTCTTACAGGCCAGCTCCCTAGCCAGCTAGTTCTCCACTCCCTGAGTGGGACATACTCCAAATCCACAGCATCTTAGTGCAAAGGAGTGCCATGGGGATCCTTCAGGTCCCAGACCCTCAGCAGCGATACCACGAAGCTTGATGGGAGTACGCGGCATCAGGGTCCTACTTCAGAGCTCCAGAATCAGATGCATCTAAATGAGAGCCCCCAGGTAACCTGTGTGCATGGGAAACCTTGAGCAGCACCTCCCTGGATTCACTGAAGATAATTACCACTGGGGGTGGCACTGCCCCTAAAGGGCCTTCAGGAAATGGGTGTTTAGCAGGTGATTTTGTGGACAGGTGCCAGGGATGCTCACTGTCCCACAGTGGGGGTACAGTTAGCCCATTAAAGGACTATCCTGCCCCCCCAAATAAATAAATAAATGACTATCCTGCCTCCACTATGAGTCTCAGACATCCAGCGGGACGGTCACATGTTGACATGAAGCTGTTCTACATTTACGTGAGCCTAGAACCTGATTCCTCTTTTACAGATAAACATACTTTTTTCTTTTGCACAATTTTAATATACACTGAAATTTCCTAGGGAATCAGCTGCTAGATAAACCAAGAAAAGAGTCCACATTTAAAGGTTAGCAAGAGTTGATCACCTTCTGTGATGGTTAATTTTACGTGCTAACTTGTCTGGGCTAAGGGATGTCCAGAGAGCTGGCATGCAGCATCCTGCCTGCTCTGCTAGGTGTGTCTCTGAGCATGTCTTGGGAGAGGTCAGCACCTCAGTCAGCCTGGGTAGAGAACATCAGCCTGCTCGAGGCAGGTAGGCATCGTCTAAGCAGGCCGGAATAGAAAAAGGGGCGCTGGGGCAGAGGAAGGGAGACTTTGCTCTCTCGGATGAGCTGAGACACCGGTCTTCTCATGTCCTTGGACAGGGGTGCTCCTGGTTCCGAGGCTTTTGGACTTAGAGCGGTACTTATACCTGCAGGCTCCCAATTCAGGGCTTTGGATTCCAAGTGAACTAGACCCCCAGCCTCTCTGGTTCTCCAGCTTGCAAATGGCAGCCTGTGGGACTTCACGGCTTTCACAGCCATGTCAGCCAAGGGCTACAATCAATCACATCGTTTATCTCTCTATAACCTACCGGTTCTGTCCCCTGGAAAACACGGACACGCCAGGCCATCCTGTGGCGGGCAGCCACGTGCTTTGTGCATATACCTGTGTCCATCGGCCTGGAGGAACGGGGCCCTGACTGCTCATCAGGGACAGGCCCGGCACTGATGTACTAGCCTACACAGTTTTAGGATATTTTCCTTGGTTTCTTCTTTATACTATAATTAGCTGCCCCTTTTGAAATCATGCATATTGAAAGCTTATCTATCAAATTTCATTTAGGAATTTTTAAAATGATGTTTCATTTTGGTATCATAAGAAATTTTCATAAGGAAAAAAAAGCAAATTGCTGGATATGAGAACTGTCCTGACTGAATCGCTTCATCTCTATGACAAAGGATCTGAAACACAGAGAGGTGGGGTGCCGAGGCCACAGGGGTAATCCCACCAGTAGAACCAGACTCCCTGGAATCCAGCGCCCTCCAGATTGCCCTGCTGCCCCCCAGCATTGCCTGCCCAGTCTCTGGAGAGCACCCGTCTCTCCACAGCCAGTCTCCTCCCTGACCTTGCTCCTCTTGCCGAGCGCTGGGCAATGACTGGCAACACAGCCCAGCCTCCCCTAAGGCACAGACCCTTTGCTGGATGTCACTTTTTTTTTTTTTAGAATTATTCCTTTTTATTATAAGATTTTTATTTATTTATTTTGCATAGAAGAACTGAGGTGTAGGCCAGAGGTGCGGGGGGTGAGAGGATTCACCGGAGACAGAGTGGGGAGCAGAACAGGTGAATCTACTGAAATACACGGCTGGGGGAGCAGTGGGCCAGACAGGAGAGGTCTGCTGCTCCATGTGGGTCACCTCCCTGGCCAGGGATCGAACTCAGGCCATCATGATGGGCTGTTACGCTGGTAGCACGGAGACTTAACCCCTAGGCCAAGAGGGAGGCCCCTGTCAGTTTTTTATTTTTAACCAGGATCTTTATCTCGGAGACAAGGAAATGAGAAATCACAAAATAAATGGAGCCCTGGGGCCTTCCTGGTGGCGCAAGGGGTTAAGCACTGCAATATGAAGCAATCTGAAGCCTCTGCAGCATGAGTTCAATCCCCGGCCGGCTAGGGAGCAACCCACATGGTGCAGCAGACCTCTCCTGTCTGGCCTGCTGCTCCCCTCAGTGGTGTATTTCAGTCAGTCTGCCTGTTCTGTTCCCCACTCTGTCTCTGGTGAATTCTCTCACCCACCACATCTCTGGCCTGTATCCCAGCTCTTGTATGCATAAATAAATAAATCTTTAAAATTAAACAAACAAACAAACAAATAAATAAATAAATAAATAAATAAATGGAGCCCTTATTCCTGGGTCTCCTTAGACACAAATTGCTGCCTGACCTTGTCTGTTTAAATGGACTAAGGGGCCTTTGAGAAAAGTGGGAAGGAGAAAAAAAGCATCTTCCTTGCCTTGGAAAGGCACTAGATTTTGTAGCTCAGGACCCAGAGCCTGAGACTCTAGGTCTGCTCAGTCACTACTGACCCTCAATGCCACAAATCCAGGGCTACAGGCTGGATGCTGCCTCCTGTTTGGAGAGCGTCCCCACAAGTGTGAGGGCTTGCGTGGCTCCCACGGGTGGCTCCGCCACTTGCTTGATTCTAAATATGAAAATCCAGGGACACCTTCCATCTCTAGGCGCCATCATTTCAGGTATGGGCACTCGAGCAGGTCATGGAGGTGGACAGAGAAGCTCTGTCCACTTCACAGGAGGTGGACAGAGAAACTCTCGTGTCTTCAGGTGAGGCTGGAGTGTGGTGACCCAGTTTCGCGAAGAGCAGACAGAGGGAACGGTAAGTCCAAAGGCCTGAAGCGGGAGGGCCTCGGGGAATGAGAAGGAGCGCCCTGAGGGTGGGAGGGCAGAGCTGAGTGGCCCAGGGGTGTGATGAACCCAACTCACCTCCACTGAGGAGCAGCAACGTGGAGTTGGTAAGTCGTTAACCCCGAGTTTAAGAGGACAACATCTCCCAGGGAAGGAGCTCCTCAGACTCTCCCACCCTCCTTGCCAAACCTGAAGAGGCAAGAGCTCCCCTGGGCATCACCTGGTCATCCCAGGAGGAAGGGCTCAGGAAACAGGATGGCTATCACCCTCACAGACAATTCTGGCAGAATTCAGATCACCACACAGAGGCTTCACGGAAGCCATAAAAGATAAGGCCATCAAGCAAATCACAAGGGCCCCACACATGGGGACACAGGCTGTGACAAGGCTGTCTGTCTGTCTGTCTTGCTGACTGCAAGTGGAGGAGGAGAGGCAGCTCCTGAGAACTTGTGTTTTCTGTGAGGGTGAAATTCAAGGCCTGTAGAACGAATCTGAAATGGTCTCTACAAAAAACAATGCTGCGGCTTCAAGGGAGGAAAGGCTCAGAGCAAAAGCCCAGAAATGGCTCAGCTCCTGCCCAACCCAAGAGGAACACAGATGGGGGACAGGCTACCATGGAAAGGCCCACTGTGATGGGAGAGGCTTTTGTCCAAGGTGACCTGACAGGGGACAGGGTGGGGGTGGTTCTGAGAGAAGGAAAAGCTGATGCTGAAGGAGAATGGGCAGAGGATTGAGGTGAGTCGCCAGAAGAAGGAAAGATCAGGAGAAAAAGTTGAGTGACGAGTGGACAAGAGAAGCTGCCTCCGCCCACTGGGAGGGTGTGGAGACATGGAAGCGTCTCCCAGTAGGTGAGGGGTTGACCGAACTTCAGCAAGGCTCCAGAGAACAGAAGAGAGAGCAGACGTCCTTCTAGATCTCTCTGGTCCAAGAGAGGGAAAAGGGTACCTTTCTCTCCTTGGGGTGGGGGAGATGCTCAAGTTCTAGAAATAACTATTACTTTTCATGAGAAGAGTTTCTGGACTTAATAACCCAGGTTGTCCTGAAAACTGCCAAAGTGTTAATCCCAGAAAATGTCCTCAAGCTCTAACAGCCTAGACTACAGTTTTCTGGTTTGTTGGGAAAACAGCAACCAAATAGAGAGGCACAATCTCAGTGTAAACATCTAAGAAAAGCTACCACATGAATTAGTGAGTCCATGGCAAGGGCCAGCCTTCAGGAGGCCTCCGGAGGGACACCCAGGAGAGCACCCACTGCCCAAGTAGTCAATTCCCAAAAAGCAGGAAGGGAAGGCCTGCAGCAAAGACAGTTGTGAGTGTGTCTGTGTAGACCTGGGGCTGGGATTATGGATCCTGAGATCCGGCCATCTGGATTGAACCCTGGCTTGGCCACCAGGCACTGCGGCCCATGCCAGGAGTCTTACTTGACTAGCCCTCAGTTTTCTCATCCATAAGTGAAGATACTCTAGTGAATGGAAGAACAGCTTACTAAAAATGAGTACGCAAAAATATCCATAAATTGCACTTCCCTATAACAACGATGTGGATGTGGAGCCCAGGTTAGGAACACAACACCATTGTAATTGCTCCCCCAGATGAACTGCTTCATCGTAATGCCAACTAACAGGTGCAAGAGTGGTAGGCAGCAAAGTACAGCATGATGAAGTCAAGAAAGACCTAAGTAGGGGCCATCCCTGGTGGCGCATGGGTCATTAAGCACGGCACAGTGAAGCAATCCGCGGCCTTTCCAGCACGAGTTTGATCCCAGGCCGGCCAGGGGGCTACCTACATGGCATAACAGACCTCTTCTGTCCTGCCCGCTGCTCCCCTCAGCAGTGTATTTCAGTCGATCTGCCTGTTCTATTCCCCACTCTGTCTCTGGTGAATCCTCTCACCCACCATACCTCTGGCCCGTACCCCATTTCTTGTACGCATAAATAAATCTTAAAAAAAAAAGACCTAAATAAATGGAGCGACATGCCCTGTTCATGGATAGAAAGATTAAATATAGTGAATCTTAAAATTCTCCCCCAAATCAGTAAGCCAGTTTAACAACACAGTTCATAGAGCGAAGCACCCTGCAGCGTACGTCTCCATCTATAAGCTTTACCCCCCTGAGGCTGCAGACACATCTGGTGGCATCAAATATCTAACTCAGAGGTGCAAACATGACTTCCAAAGTGGCAGCTCCTTAGAATATTTTTCAAAATCATTTCACTGTTTTATGTGGACAAATCAAAGCTGTAAAAACAACTGCTACTAATTTGATGAAATGACCGTTTTCCTTTGTTCAATCTGCAGCCTCACGCTCAGAGGCTGGCCTAATAACTCCAGGGCTGATTAGACCTTCGTCTTCTGTGAGGTCGGCAATTTTCTCTGCAGGAAACCAACAAGCTGCCTGTTCTGGAGGTCACCAGTGCCAGCCAGAAAGTGGCTTATTCAGGGTAATTGCATTATGCAGAGTCTAATTCAGTTCAGACTTTATTAGGGATCACACATCCAGCGAGGTTTGAGGATTGGCCAACGACAAATCAACTCACAAAAATAAGCCACGACACCTATTGTGGATCTTGAGGCTGGAAAGTGGACTGCTCTGCATCGGGCTCCTACTGAAGGCTCTTTTTAGTTTCAATTAGTATTTTTGTTTTTTTTGTTTTTTTTACTGTGGATTATCCTTAATTATCCAGGTTAGATTATCCGCACCATTTACACCAAAGTGAGATCAACTTTGAAGAACTTTATTTGAACCCTTAGGTTCTTACTAACATAGAAATAAGGCCTCCCTGGAGGTGCAAGGGGTCAAGTCTCAGCACTGTGACGCTATCCGCAGCCACTGCAACACGAGTTCGACCCCCGGCTAGGGAGCAACCCACATGGTGCAGCAGACCCCTCCTGTTTCACCCACAGCTCCCCTCAGCAGTGTGTTTCAGTCTGCCTGTTCTACTCCCTTCTCTGTCTCTGGTGAATCCTCTCACCTTCCCGCATATCTGGCCTGTACCCCGGTTCTTGTATGGGTAAATAAAAATCTTAAAAAAAAAAAAAAAAAGAAAACTAACTTTAGGGGAGTGTAGGATAAGTGGACAGGCTTTTTTCCACCTTCCCCTAGCCAGCCTCTACAGCTGCCACCTGCGGTCTATGCAAGAAGTGCTTGGGAGCATGAGCACTGGTCCGAGCACCTGAACTTAAGGACACCTGGGCCCAAAGAGCATGGGGGTGCACATGTGTAAACGCTCGCACCTGTGCCTAGAGGCGAGGGATAAAGGCAGCAGTGGCAGCAGGTGAGGAGGACCTGCACTGGGCACTCTGAGGAGAGGCAAGACAACACGAGGCTGAGAACGCCAGAGAGAGCCCAGAGAAAAAGTACAAAGATTTGCTGAGGGGCTGGGAGGCTCAGTTGCCTGCCTCCCAGACTCCCTGCCTGGGCTGTGGCTGCCTCCTTGCATGTCAGCCTCTCTGCCTCGTGTGCCTGCATGTCTGCTACTCTGACAGCATTAAAGGCCTGTAAAATCTATTGAGGGCTCCAGGACTCTCCTTACTGCCTGCCCAAATTGACAGTGAACCTGATCTGTGCTGGTTTGCATTACAGGGAGAGTTAATGCAAAAAAAAAAGGGGGGGGCAGCAGAAAATTAATTTTAATATTGAGATGCAAAGGGAAAGGCAAGAAAAACTCAAGCCCTAGGTAATATACTACTAGAACAGCAGTTCCAGAAAAAGTCAGAGCTGCATGGTTAGTCGGGTACCTACATGTGTAGCTAGGTATGGCTTGTCAGAGAAGGAAACCTGCTGGGGGAACGAAACTTCTAGAAACCAAAGGCAAATGCACACAACTTTGGACTGCTTGTACTGCTTGCCTCTCTTGGAAGGAAAAGATTGTTTGGTAGGAGAAAGGATGTGGTTCTAGGACTGTCTTCCTTAATCAGATGTTTCAAACCCTTCTGGGGAACTGCAAACATAACGCCCACCTGCTTTCCCACCGTGGGGCCAGGTTTTCTTGCTGCTTCCACCACACAGGGTTTAACTTTGCTCTGTGATAGAAATGCCTTTTTCTAGCGCCCTCAAAACTTGCCCAAACAAATCAGCACTTTTCTCCCAGATGTCTCAAACAGAAAACTCGGAAAGCCAAGGTTGAGCCAGAAACAATCTTTCCAAAGCAGGCTCCAGTCAGTCAGCACTTGGTCCTCACACAGCAGAAATCATCTCTCTGACAATTTGTACAGATGCGTCAATCCTCAACTTTCTGGCACCCAGTGCGTGAGCATGAGGCTGCATGGTCAAAACAAAGTAGTTTCCATTTACTTACTACTCCACAAACACTTACTGAGGGCCTACTGGCACCAGACCTGGTGCCAGGTGCAGACACACAGCGGTGAATGAGACAGAAGGGGCGCGCAGTTCCAGGTAGACGGGGAGTCCTAAGAGGTATCTGGGAGGGAGGCTCCCACCCTTCTCTGGAGTGAAAGATGAAGCAGAAGTTATTTCTGATGTAATGAGAAAAAGCCAGAGTCACCAATTCCCATTTTAAAGCAAATCCCAATACAGCCAAGCAATGATGTAATAAATCATTATTTCCAAATACTGAGCTCTAGCTCAGTGACAGAATGAGCACAGTCAAGCGGTCTGGGACTGCGTGCCAGAGTTCCAGTAGTGAGGATGTGACAGAAATCTCCACCCATGAGCAGCCGTGCAGTCTTCCAGGAGGGAGGGTCCCACTGGGTCCCACCCTACAGAGTAGAGACAGCTCATAATGTTCTCTGCCATCAATGGGAGACGGGACAACCCCACAGGGAACCTCAAAAAACCCCACCCCGTCTGCTCTCCATAGTGCCCCTTCAGCAACAGCGACCCCACAACTCCTTGAGGCTCGGCGCACAGGAAGGGTCACAGGTCCCTTAGAACATGGTGTCCAAAGCATCCCCCATTCTCCTTGACTGACCCCTGATTTGTGGAAAGTGCAGAGGTGGCAAGGAGAAGTAACAGCAACAGTGGCAGCTTTTATTAAAAAATGAAACCCAAAAAACTATCAAGGAAAACTAAAATTCTGTAGAAATGGAGCCGACCCCATCTGCACTGGTATTATTTTGACTCCATATTTCACCAGGGCGTGATTCGACAGCCTGTTTCTGGGGAGGACCATCTCAAGGAATGAACTGGTCACAACACAACCTGGTGCTGGGGAGGGGCCGCTGCTGGGGGCAGAAGAACACACTGCTCTCCCGCGTGCTGGCTGGGGGGAGGGGAGAGTTTCTGACTTTCCTCCTCTGTGAGATGGGGATGCCGTCCTCCACCTGGGAGTGCTGCGCAAGTCTGGGCTGAGTCGGTGCCTGGCACGGAAAGGGCTCGGCAAGTTCAACTATTGTCATTGGATCCTGCTGGGGGTGTCTGCCCAGGGCTCAGCCTAGCACCTGCTGCAGAGTGAGGCCCTAATTCGATGTCCCCTTTCGGGGTATTAGGATGCTTCTTTTTTTTTGAGAGCCAGAGGTGTGGGGAGTGAGAGGATTCACCAGAGACAGAGTGGGGAGCAGAACAGGCAGATCTATGAAATACACTGCTGAGGGGAGCAGCGGGAGAGACAGGAGAGGTCTGCTGCACCATGTGGGTCAGCTTCTGGCCGGAGATCAAACTCATGCTGCAGTGGCTGGTGACAGCTTGACAGCGCTGAGACTTAACCCCTGTGCCACCAGGGAGGCCCAGGATGCCTCTTTAAAGACAAGAAAATACAAGTACCCAAGCCTCGAGGCACTGGTCTTCTGTCTCTTGCATGCTACCCACCTTCCTCCTCCTGGCAGGTGTTCCTGATGCTTCAGGTTGCTCCCTCAGACCTCTGTCTTCATGCTTCCTGATCTTCTGCCTGCAAATCTCAGTATGTTTCTTTCTTTTTAACTATGCCTTTAGTGCACCTTTTTAATACTCTGTTAAGCAGTTAAGACCCTCTCCTCTCTTCATTTCACATAAATTGCTGGAAAGAAGAACCTGAATGAGGGATGTCCTGGCTCCCATCCCCGCCTGAGCACATGCGAGGTTATAACAACACAGAGGGTTTTCTGAAGGAATCACTGAAAACGCTTCACAAGGCTAACATTTGTGGAATGTGTCATTAAGAAAGGAGAGTGGGGGGCCTCCCTGGTGGAGCAAGGGTTAAGACACAGCCTATGAAGCAATCCGCAGCCACTCCAACACAAGTTCGATTCCCGGCCAGCCAGGCAGCAACCCACGGGTGCAGCAGACCTCTCCTGGCTCGCCCGCTGCTCCTCTCAGCAGTGTACTGCAGTCAGTCTGCCTGTTCTGTTCCCTCCCCTGTCTCTGGTGAATCCTCTCACCCCCCCACACCTCTGGCCTGTACCCCAGCTCTTAAAAAAAAAGGAGAGTGGGAACACTGCCCCAAATGGAATTGATTTTATCCTTAAATAGCAACACACTCGGGCCTCCCCGGTGGTGCAGCGGTTAAGCACTGGATGGCGAAGCTGCCCGCAGCCTCTGCAGTGCCAGTTCAATTCCCGGCTGCTCCCTGGCCACTGGAGGAGGGTCCCGCATGGCGCGCAGACCTCTCCTGCCGCCCGCTGCTCCCCTCAGCAGTGTACTTCAGTCCTTCTGCCTGCTCTGCTCCCCGCTCTGGCTCTGGTGGGTTCTCTCACCCTCCCGCGCCTCTGACTGTACCCAGTGCATGTATAAATAAATAAATCTTAAAAAAGAAAGAAAAAGAAAAAAAAATAGCAACACGCTTGCCAATGTTTCCAATGTCCAACACCAGGTAGCTCCTGGTGCAGTTTTTCTGATCACCCCTTGCCCCAGCAGTGGAAACTCCAAGGCACCCCCTTCTGCCCCTTTTCCAAACCTCTCACTCCTAACTTGCTGGCAGAAGCACTGAGAATAGGGTATTAAAATGTCTAATGCCCTTTATGCATCCCCAGGTGTCTGTGCCTTTTGAAGTATTTCTGGAGCCATCAGTCTAGCAGGTTGGCACCCCCAGGGGTTCCACATTCTAGGATCAAGGGCATATTTCCCCTAGATATTTGGGTGTTATCCAAAATTAACATGGACAGTATCCAAAAAGACCTCAAAGATACTATTTTTCTTTGTCTACTGCTGACGGCACAGGGCTGATACAATATTCTTAACGAGTGTCCTTTGAACTTGCCATTTTGTGGCATTTCCACTTAGAGGGTCTTAATTTCCCATAGGAGAAGCTGTAGTCAGTCCTACAGTTCATGCATTTCTGGTTCATTTCTTGTCTAATATCCTTAAGGAGAAACATTCTTTGCAGACTGATTGGGGACGACCAGAGGAGGAAAAGGAGCAAGAATAGAGTAAACTCATGTACCTCGTTAGGAGAACCTCACTCACTGGTGAGCAAACAAAGCAATTAAAAAAATTCACATCACAGGGGACCCCACTCTGCAACTTTCTTGACTTTTCTTAAAAAGTCAGGTGATAAGATCCCCTGGTTCTTGTATCTCAAAGAGATAAGAGGAAGGTCAGCACGAAAGCCAGGGGAACAGAAAGTTGTCAAACAGTGATGACAAGCAGGTGACACTAGGTGGGGTGGGGCCAGGGCCCAGCAGGCATCACTAAGGGAGTCTCCCCACCTTTTTTTTTTTTAAAGATTTATTTTATTTATTTATGCATACAAGAACTATAGTCTAGGACAGAGGTGTGGGGTGAGAGGATTCACCAGAGACAGAATGGGGAGCAAAACAGGCAGACCTACTGAAATACACTGTTGACGGGATCAGTGAGCAAGACAGGAGAGATCTGCTGCGCCATGTAGGTCAGGTTCCTGGACGGGGATTGAGCTAGTGCTGCAGTGGCTGGCGATAGTTTGATAGCGCTGAGGCTTAACTCCTGCGCCACCAGAGCGGCCCTCCATACCCTTTCTTCAGGGAGCGGTGGGCATTTGAGAATGTGGGCCCAGGCTGGCCACACTTTCCATTTTACCAAGAGATATTAGAAAACCCAGATTATGACTGGGAAGTCTAACTTACAGAAATTGATAGCAATCAAATGTGTCACATTCTGGGGTCCACTGTGGTGTCCAGGAGCTGCTACACAGGCTCCTAGAGTGACAATGCGGGTCTTACCTCCATGCAGCCTTCTGGCTTCACTTCATACCATCTACCGGCCAATGAGGTGATTTTCACGTGGTATCAGGCAAAGGCTACAAATTCATGCTAGTTGTTTTAAACTTTACCAGCATGTCATCATCTGCAGGCCAAATATAGTCTATTTAGCTGGAGTTGCAACTTCTAACTTCCATATTAAACAAGCAGTAGTTTCAACTAATCATAAAGTATTATATGTTAACCATTATCATTATGATGATTAATAATAATCTTAAATCACTATTTATGACCATGAGCATGTGAGACACTTTGATCAGAGGGACAAGGTAACCACTGAGGACAGGATGGAGAGGCAGGCAGCTGGGCCGACTGTGCCACCCTGTCACAAGGACCCCAAGTAATAGGACATTTCTAAACCCTGCTTCTTCCCCATGGACACTGCACATCCTGAAGTGTCAGGCAAAGAAGAGATGAGGCACAGATTGAGCAAAGAGAGGGCTCAAGTCAGTTTTCAAACAAGACGAGGTGGATTAGGCCTCTGCTAACCCCATGGACTTCCCCTTTCGTCTCCATTCAAATCAGCCGGACCGTTCTCAATTCCTGTTTTTCCTTCCATGGAGCCTCCCCAAATCAGCATGTTGGTGTTTTTTTCTAATGAATAAAATGAAATGCAATGGCTTCTAGAAGCAAACACAGTGTTAAACTGTGAACCAATGTGTGATATGGCGTATGCACTTGGTTAGCAAACGATTAAAGAACAAGGACCGTGATGCTGAAGCAGAGGTGAGGGGCATGGTCCCATCCCCCACTGTGACGGGGAGGAAACCATCTGTTATGTCCATGGCGCTGCTCTGGTGTCCGCCTACATTCTCTGTTGGAGGAAAAGTCCGAGGTTGCTCAGTTAGAGGTTAGTCAACATAAATGTGGAATTATTTTGTTGCCCACATTCACAAACCTCTGAATTCTATGGATGGACCCAGGTTAAGGTCCGATTGTGCACACAATGGGGCCATAATAAGAATAAACTCCAACTAAACCACACAGAATTTTATGTTTGATGTGCGATAGGCGCCAGCTGTGGTTCTAAGGAGAGAAGGGAGGAAAGATGCTGCTCAAACCCAGACAGGTAGGTGCCTTCCCTTTATTATATCCACGCAGGCCAGCTTCCTCAAGGCCACAGCTGACAAAAAAAAAAACCCATGGGTTACATCAACCACAAGTCCATTGATGGCAAAACTCAGCACAGAACCACTAAGAACATAGTCTTAATTCAGTTCTCTCTAGAACTTTGACTCTCAGAGGCCCTGACATCCTCTCCAATATTTAAATAACGGCTGAACAAAGTGTGAATCAAAGTCCCACCACCTACTAGCTGTGTGAATTTGGACAAGCTGGTAACCCTCTGTGCTTCAGTTTTCTCACCCAGAGATAAGGAAAATAATGGCTCTACCTCACAGGATGCAAGATGGTAGATCTAGAACATCTTGCAGTAGCAGGAAAGAGGGTGAATCAGTCCATGTTAGCTGGGAGAATAATAAATTGGTGAAGAGACTACATTTTAAAAATCTCCAAAAAATCTCAAAAATTTCAAAGTATCTATGCATATCTACAGTTAAATATTAAAGTTTAAAATAAGCATTATGGGGCCTCCCTGGTGGTACAAGGAGTTAGGCACAGCACTGTGAAGCTATCCATAGCCTCTGGCCAGGGAGCTACCCACATGGTACAGCAGACCTCTCCTGTCTTGCCTGCTGCTCCCCTCAGCAGTGTATTTCAGTTGATCTGCCTGTTCTGCTCCCCCTTCTGTCTCTGGTGAGTCCTCTCAAACACACGCAGCAACTCTGGCCGGTACCCCAGTTCTTATATGAATAAATAATCTTCAAAAATAAAAAAAATAAATATGCATTACAGAGCTGCTGTACTAGCAAATAATTGGCAACAACCCACATGTCTTACAACAGGCAGAAGTCTTTGAACATCCATACTTTCATTGCTTCTCCTGGGCAACATTAGAAAGCTATGTAACCCGCAGGTGAGCACTTCCCAAGGCATTCCATAGATCAGTATCACCTGATACCAAACAAGATGGACATCAGAAGGAAAAACAGATGAGTATTTCTTTTGACTATACATGCAAATATTTGTACAAAACACTACCAAGCTAACTGCACAAGCATATGAAGCTATGGCCAAATGGGATTTATTCCAGGAATTGAAGCTTGCTTTAATATCTAAAAAATAATTAACGCTATACACTAGATAAGTAGCAGAAAGGATACAGCCACAAGATCATCTTAATAAATGTAGAAAAAGAATTTCACAAAATCCAATATCCCTTAGAGATAAAAACACGGAAAAAAACCTAGGAATAGAAGGAAAATTCCTCAATCGGATGAAGGACCTTTTCCTAATCAAGAAAACAAACCAGAGCTGATATCATATTTAATGGTAAAGACTGAAACTGTCCCCCTTAAGGAGTAAGGTAAAAATGTCCACTTTCATTAATTCTATTCAAAATTGAAGAAATTAAAATTAGAGGTCTTTTATTTCTTTTGGAAATAAAGAATTGGAAAGGAAGAATTAAAACTGTTAGCACAGATGACACAATCCCAAGGAATCCACTAAAAACTACCAGAACTAACACGAGTGCAGCAAGGTGACAATACACAATAACAGGTTGCAAAAATCAATTGTATTTCTACATACTGACAATAACCAACTCTAGGTCAAAAAATAATTGCATTTACAGTAGCATTGAAAAGAACAAAATACTTAGAATAAATGTTATGAAAGAAATGCACAGCGTTACTCTGGAAACAGTAGAACATTGTGGAAGGAAATCAAAGGATGTAAATAAATGGCAAGAGTTTCCATATTCAAGAACTGGAACAATTAATAGTCCTGATGAAGTTGGTTTTGGAGCTGTTGGGTTCGGAGAGCAGGGTACTTGGGTTTACTCTGGAAAAAGTTTCACAGGAGCTTCCCTTTCACCAGCACCAGCAAGTTTCCCAGGCGAGTTTCTCCACGACATAGGCACGTCAGTTATATCCAAAAGGGCAGGTTTATTATAAAAGGGAGAGAAGAATAAAGGACACTTGCATAGACACAAGCAGGCAGGAAGAGCTGCCCCAGAAAGGACAAGTTTGCTGAGAGAGGCCTGCTCAGTTGCAGGTGGGCAGCTTTGAGAAGAGCTACCTCCGCTGAGGGAGGTCAGTGAAGAGAAGCCCCAGCATGGTACAGTCAAGGGCAGGCAGGAGGCTGCTGCCCTGCAGGGGGAGAGTTGGTGAAAAGCAGCACCTGCATAGTCACAGGTGGGCAGAGGGCTGCCAGCCTGTGCCAGGGAGGAGATACACTGATACAGTCTTGTTCTCTCTAGGAGCAGCTCACTCCTTTGTGGAGTGTCCTGTTTGCTGCTGATTTTGGATAACTAGGTAGAATTTAAAAGGGGAAGGAGATTTTACAATGGCCCTCAACCTCCATATCTTTACCTCTGGTCCCTGCCCTCTGACATTAATAGCATCTGACACTTCACTTGGGTCTGGCCTTGACCCTAAGGATTTTCAGTTCCTATAGCTGGTTTAACGACTATGTTATTACAGCCCCACTCCCAGTTCTGGCATTGTGTGAGCCAGGTTTCTGGTCTTGTGGTGCCTCTTGTCCAACTTTTCTATTCTTATCCTCAATCTCTCTCAAACTGGCACACGGAGTCAATCCAAAACTTCTTTGCAGAAACTCACCAATTCATCTTAAAATTCACAGAAAAGTTCAAGGGGCCCAGCATAGACAAACAATCTTGAAAAAGTGGAAGGGTGTTGTAGGATTCACACTTCCTGATTTCAAAAGTTCCTACAACAGTAGGAATCAGTAATCAGACATTGTGATTCTGGTATAAGGTCTGACATATAGATTAATAAAACAGAAATGAGAAATCAAAAATAAACTCACTCTATGGTCAATTGATTTTTGACAAGAAGTCAGAATAATTCAACAGGGGAAAGAATTGTCTTCAAAAAATGATACCAGAATTGGATATCCAAGTGCAAAAAAAGTAGACTTGGGCCCATATTTATGCTGTGGGGGAAAGGATGCCCTGAACACACTCCACAAACAAGTTTTATGGACCCCACCCCCTACCCCAGACCAAAAAGATCCAAGATATCAAGGACTACAAATCCCGTAATATCATCACACTGAAGGGAGGGTAGCTGGGAACTGAGGGTGGCGGTAAGCAGCCAGGTTTGGTACATAACCAGACATGTGGGCCTTGGGGGTGCTTGGTTTTCAGCATGCTATTGGGGTTCCAGCTCAGCAGAACCAGTAGGACACATTCACGAATTCATCTCTTTTTTCTCCCTGAGTTTTTCCTTTCTTCATTTGCCCCTTTTTGTGAATAAACATTTAATTAACCTTTTTTAAAAAAAAAAGATTTATTTATTTATATATACAAGCACTGGGCGTGGGAGGGTGAGAGAATTCACCAGAGCCAGAGCAGGGAGCAGAACAGGCAGAGTGACGAAGTACGCTGCTGAGAGGAGCAGCGGGTGGCAGGAGAGGTCTGCCACGCCATGTGGGACCCTCACCCGGCGGCCGGGGATTGAACCAGTGCTGCAGAGGCTGCGGGCAGCTTCGCAACCCAGTGCTCAACCGCTGAGCCACCGGGGAGGCCCTTAATTAACCTTTTTGTGTGTGCCTGCAGTTGAGTCTCATTTTAAGTCCCTTTTAAGTGCATGGGTGAGGACCCACAGTCAGACCAACCCATTTCACATTGGGGTTGCCCTGCAACATTTACAGCATATCCAAAAATTATCAACAAAAGCCTAAAGGTCCAGAGGTCAAAAAGAAAGAATGGAACTAATGGGGGATAAGGATAGGAAAGTTGGACTGGAGGTGCCACAAGACCAGAAACCTGGTTCACACAATGCCAGCAAGTTGGGGGGGGGTATGATTAACATAGTCATTAAACCAGCTATAGGAACTAAAAATCCTTAGGTGCCAAGGCCAAACCCAAGCAAAGTGTCAGATGCTGGGCCTCCCCTGCAGCACAGCAGGTTGAGCGCAGCACCGTGAAGCTGTCCGCAGCTTCTGTAGCGCAGGTTGGATTCCCGGCCAGCCAGGGGGCTACCCACATGGCGCAGCAGACCTCTCCTGCCTCATCCACTGCTCCCCTCAGCAGTGTCTTCATTCCATCTGCCTGTTCTGCTCCTCACTCTGTGGTGAATTCTCTCACCCTCCTGCGCCTCTGACCTGTACCCCAGTTCTTGTAAAAATAAATCTTTTAAAAAAAAAAGTGTCAGGTGCTGTTAGTGTCTGAGGGCAAGGACCAGAGGTAAAGCTATGGAGGTTGAGGGCCATTGTATACTCTCCTGTCCCTTTCAAATTCTACCTAGTTATCCAAAATCAGCAGCAAACAGGCCACTCCACAAAGGAGTGAGCCCCTCCCAGAGAGAACGAGACTATATCAGTGCAATCTCCACCCTGGCATGGGCCAGCAGCCCTTCTGCCCACTTGTGCCTATGCAGGTGCTCCTTTTTGCCAATTCTCTGTCCCTCTGCAGGGCAGCAGCCTCCTGCCTGCCCATGCCCTGTACCATGCCAGAGGTTCTCTTCACTGACCTCCCTCAGCAGGGGCAGCTCTCCTCAAGGCCGCCTACCTGCAACCATGCAGGCCCCTCTCAGCAGACCTGTCCCTTTCAGGGTAGCCCTTTCCTCCTGCTTGTGTCTATGCAAGTGTCCTTTATTCTTCTCTCCCTTTTATAATAAACCTGCCCTTTTGGATTTCACTGACGTGTCTCTGTCGTGGAGCAATTCGCCTGGGAAACTCGCTGGTGCTGGTGAAAGGGGAGCTCTGGTGAAACTTTCCCCAGAGTGAACCCAAGTACCCTGCTCTCTGAACCCAACAACTCCAAAAATGACTTCAGAACGAACAGGAGCGCAAGACACCAGAAGAGAGAAGTGCTCAGGATGACTACGGGGAAAATGGTTGTGGATGTGATGTTACATGGGGAAGCAGGGCAGGTGCTAAGATGCAATAGTGTTTCCAGACATGAAGATACAAGGATAGGGGACCTGGCAGGCCAGGGGATGGGGGGAGGGGGCTGATCCCAAAAGCACAAGACTCCCATGTCATCCAGAGAAAGGCTTCTCAACTTTGCTTATAAACATGGAAAATATTTTTTAGATAGTTTCATTGTTATTTCTTAAAATGACAAAAATAGCCAATCCACTGTGATAGAAGGTGCAGCAGCATTGGAAAGAGAATAAAAAACGAGAGAAACAGAAAGCAATGGTAATACAAACGAGACCAAATATTCAATGTGGGAAATTCCCCCGCAAAGAGAAATCTAAAACTTGTTTAAAAATATAAAATGGGGCCTCCCTGGTGGTGCAAGGGGTTAAGCACCTCACTCTGAAGCAACCTGCAGCCTCTGCAGCACGAGTTCAATCCCTGGGTGGCCAGGGAGAAACCACATGGTGCAGCAGACCTCTCCTGTCTCGCCTGCTGCTCCCCTCAGCAGTGTGTTTCAGTCAATCCGCCTGTGCTGTTCCCCACTCTGTCTCTGGTGAATCCTCTCATCCCCCCACATCTCTGGCCTGTACCCCAGCTCTTGTATCCATAAATAAACAAATCTTTAAAAAAATATATAAAATGCATTACGTGACTTGTGTTTAAACTTAGCAAAAGAAAATTAAAATGCATACATGGTGCAAAGATGAAAAAAGATGTAAGAAGTATATAAAATAAAATATTTAAATGAAAAATAAATAAATAAAAATAAACTTAGCAAAAGGTACACATAGGCAGATGGTCTCAAAGTCCACAAATATTTGCCAATACAGTGCAGGAATTTAATCATACCTATGTTTAAAAATAGATGTTCGGTATAAAGCATTAAGCAGTACAGCCATAATTAACTCAATAATAATGATAAAGGTTATGCATGGCTCCCAGCAAGTGATGAAGTCAGTAATACGGAGTGTATATTCCCTGAAGCACAACTGAAATGTTATTACCCAGTTTGGGGGGTTGTTTGGGAATGGTGTTCCCTCCTGCTCCAAATTTCTATAACATAAGAGAAAATGCAGCTGAAATAAATAACAGATATCAAGATACAAAGAAACACTCAAATGAAAAGAGAATTCTGGAAAATACTCATTCTCAAATCATTATATGATAATTTTAGAAATAAATCAAAGCATAATTATATAGCCAGCCACACAAAACCATTAAAAAAGCAGTTCCCTTGAATAACATTTGAGATAAGTTACAGCCTAACAAAGAATAGATGAGAATAATTTTCTCAGCTATGAAAAGGAAATGAATTTATGAAAAACCACAGAAAAAAATGGCTTGTCAAAATTATATAGTTGCTATATATAGCTATATAGCAATTTTTTCTACACTAGCAAGGGTCAAGGGGACCCCTCAAATTCTTTTCTCTGTCATATCTATTTATTTATATATATATCTCCAAGATATATATATATATATATATATATATATATTTGCTATTCTACCAACTTTTTATTGACAGTTACATTGGCTCAAAATGGACCAACTGTTAGGGGGAAAAGGATGTCCCCCAACCCGTTCAATATCAGGGTTGCCCTATAACACAACCACCCAAATGTAAGAGCAAAACTACCAACTTCTTAGAAGAAAACAGAGGGTTTAAAGTCTGCATGATTTAGCTTAATGTTTTCTTACCTACAACACTAAAAGCATGAAGAAAAACAATGAAAACAGGTGAGCTGGACTTTATCAAAATTAAAAACTCTTGTGCTTAAAAGGATACCATGAAGAATGTGAAAAGAACTCCCAGAAGGGGAGAAAATATTTGCAAATCACATATATGGACATATATGGTTAGAGACAACCGAGCCCTGAGGATCAGGGCAACACCCCAGGGACTGACAGCTCAAGAGGTCTGTGGCCCTACTGGGGTTGCAAGCTCACCACCCAGGCCTGCAGTGCCCCTTGCAGTGCAGACTCTGGGCTGGGAAGCACATCACAGGCTTAATCACTGCTTTTCAGGTCTTTGTAATGTGAAAATTCCTAACTGCAACACTCCCTTATTTACCAGCTGGGTACAAGCCACTATTTCTCCCTGATCCTTGCTTCCCTAATTATGAGGATGGCTGAGAGGGTGAGCAGGTCACCAGCTCTTCCCCAGCAGCCCACTGGCCATGAAGATAATGAGTCTTTTTTTTTTTTAAGATTTATTTATTTATTTGCTTGTTTATTTATTTATGCATACAGGCACTGGGTACAGTCAGAGGCGCGGGAGGGTGAGAGAGTTCACCAGAGTCAGAGTGGAGAGTAGAACAGACAGAGTGACGAGGTACGCTGCTGGGGGGAGCAGCGGGCGGCAGGAGAGGTCTGCGCTCCATGTAGGCAGGGGATCGAACTGGCACTGCAGAGGCTGCAGGCAGCTTCGCAACCCAGCGCTCAACCGCTGCGCCACCGGGGAGGCCCCAAAGATAATGAGTCTTAATGAATGAGGGTTGTTGGTTTATCAACTCCCAGAGTTCTGTCTCCACCTGTGTCTGTGCAATGGCCCCGCTAAGCACCCAACACAAGTGTGTTCCGGTTCACACCCTGCCTTGTCACATTTCTTTTTACAGGTATTCAGTCACCAACTGTTGAATGAAAGAAACTTAAGTCTAAAAATATGGTGGGCTGAGAAACTGTATATATAGCTACTTCCAAACCAAATCCCAAACATATAACATCTGGAGCAGAAAATGTTAACAGCCAGAATTAATAAAATAGGCCTTAGTGAGGTAAACGCTAAATGCAGCATGCATTTGGTTTTTAAATGTTGAGCCCCAACAAAGGTCTGCAGATTCTGCTGGGAATGGGGGTGACTTAGAAGGAATAAGCAGGGAGGGCCTCCCCTGATGGTGCAGCGGGTTGAGCACAGTGCTGTGAAGCTGTCTACAGCCTCTGCTGCGCCAGTTCTATCCCGGCCGGAGGGCGAGGGTCCCACATGGCGCAACAGACCTCTCCTGTCGTGCCCGCTGCTCCCCTCAGCAGTGTTATTTCATCAGTCTGCCTTTTCTATTCCCTGCTCTGTCTCTGGTGAATCCTCTCACCCCCCGCACATCTGGTCTGTACCCTGGTTCTTGTCTAAATAAATAAATAAATCGTTAAAAAAAAAAAAGAAATGAGGGAAACGAAGAAAGGGGGAACCCAGCAAATGGGCAAGATCAAATGACAAAAATCTACTTTCTTTGAGAAAAGAGCAGTAAGAACTCTTAAGAATGATGAGATGAGAGGCACAGGAGAACAAGAGGAATTTCCAGTACTTTGACCAGTACCAGATTTGCAAGTAGATCTTTAAAAAAACCATTGCTAAGGTCAGCAAACAGATATCAGACAATGAAAAAGAGAACTAGTGAGCTGGAAAATACAGAGAATCTAATCCAAAACACGGAATTAAGCAAACAGATGAGAACAAAGCAAAAGCACCTGGTAGACGTTTGAAAAGATGGGCACTGATTGCTTCTCATGGAGTACAACGAAGGAGCCACGGTCAACCAAAAAGTAAGTGTCCCCTAAAACAACATTAGAAAAATGTTTGACGAAAAAATTCCCAGGGTGAAAAAAAACTTATATCAACACTTTAACTGCTCACAAAATCATTTCAGAATACCCACAGACTATTTTTTCTGGGGGGATATCATTAGCAGTCTGTGCAATATTGCTGCCACACTGTACTGTCCTCTTCTGTCCCAACTAAGGGGCCCTCATTTCATTCCCAACAACAACTGAGTTTCCAGGTAGAAGAGAATGCCGGGTGAACATATTCTCACAGGGTGCTGCCAATGAGACATAAATGGAAGTTCAAGCTTTCCAGAAAGTTCCTTTCAAGGGAGCGAATCAACTGGCACAGACCTGTTTCCTTTTCTCTTTTCTTTCTTCCCATGTGGTGGTCTTGTTAGGGGGAAAGGATGTCCTGAGCTAATTCCATACAGGCTTTGTGGACTCCACCCCCACTCCAGACCAAAGCCAGCAGGACATTGGGAAAGACAAATCCATCACCACCAAAGGGCAGGTTGCTGGGACCTGAGGGTGGAGTTAAACAGCCAGGTTTGGTATAAAAAACAAACATGTGGGCCTTGGAGCTCTCTCTCGCTTGCCTCCTGGCTTCAAGGCTGGTGGCTCATGGCCAGCTCTCAGAGTGCCATTTGGGATTCCAGATCCGGTGGATCAGGTAGGACACATTTAAGATTTTATCTTCTACTTTTCTCCCTGAGTCGTACATTTCCTCATTTGCCCTTTCCTTGTAAATAAACCTTTTATTAACCTTTCATGTGTGCCTGCAGTAGAGTATTGATAAGTCCTTTTAAGCGTGTGGGTGAGGACCCACAGTCGGGCAACCTGTTTTGTATCGGGGCTGCCCTGTAACAGTTTTGCAATGCCTGGTGCTACAGGAGCTGGTTTGTGAGCACAAGGGAAAGACTCACCACCTAAGCCTGTCAGAGCAGGCAGAAATCACTGCCTGGTGGGCTCTTGGGACCTTTTAACTGTGGAACCAAGCTTAGCCGAGGTTTCACCATTTTGTATATCCTCCACCTTGATATGTTAGTCCTTGTCCAGCTGCATTCCGGAGATAGTTTCAGCAGTCACAACCCTCACTCCACTTGGTGACGATAAAGCAGACCACCCCAGCCGCCAATGAGGGCAGTCCTGTCCATAAATGGGACAGCATCTCTAACCGCCCAATCAGCTTGAAACCATAACAGTGCGCGCCAAAATGCCTTTGTAGTAGCCAATGAGCAATTGCCAGCTTGTTTCAAAATTCGCACCACTCGTGACCCTATAAGATACCCCTGCTTCCTCTGTTCGGGGCTCTCGACCTCTGCCGTTGCATCGGTGCGTGTCGAGGGCCCGGACTCGAGCCCGTAATAAACTCCTTTGTGCCCTTGCATTGGTTGTCTGTGTCCTTGGGGGCTGCACTAGTCGACAATGGGCACAACATTAACCAGCCCACGGAGCAGATCTGGGAACCATGTGTGAGAAAGTCTGAGTGCCTAGGCAGTCCTTACACCTCAGCCCCAGGCAATCTGCAGTTGACATATTTGTCATTTTCTTTTCTGTTTCAATTAATGAAACAAAGGAACTGTGATCCAGCAACAGAAAGTGCAAAAGCACCTCAGGATTGTAGCCAGAAGTGGCTGCAGACTTAGGAACAGGAGGAGCACAGAGCACAGACACAGCACACGGCCAATGTTTTCTTTTATTCCCTCCCTTGACGCAAACTGGGGCATTATTTTCAGACAACATAAGAGGGTGATTCTCTTGAAGGTTAATTTCTGTTTGAAAGCAGAAGCCAGGGCTTGAGAAAATTCAATGGTGTTGAGTAAATTATCCACCAAAGCCTAAGATTCAAAGGCTGAAAAGAATGGACATGAACTAAAGAGCAAGACACCAGAAGAAGGAAGTGTTCAGGATGACTACAGGAAAAATGGTCATGGACATGATGTGATGTGGGGACATGATGTGATGTGGTGCTGTTAGGGGGAAAAGGATGTCCCAAAGCAAATTCCATATAGGCTTTGTGGACTCCACCCCCACCCCAGGTCAAAGCCAAAGACACTGGGAACTCTAAATCCCATCACCACCAAAGGGAAGGTGGCTGGGACCTGAGGGTGGGGTTAAGCAGCCAGGTGGATACAAAAGGCAGACACGTGGGCTTTGGGGGGGCTCTCCATTTTTGGCTCTCCGCCAGCTAGCAGCGTCCGGCCAGCTCGGAGAGTGACTTTGGGTTTCCAGGTCATCGGATCGGGTAGGACGCATTAAAGACTTTATTTCCCTATTTTCTCCCTGAGTTGTATATTTTCCTTATTTCCTTTTCTCTTGTAAATAAACCTTTTATTAACCCTTTTGCGTGTGTCTGTAGTAGAGTATTCATAAGTCCCTTTAAAGCGTGCGGGTGAGGACCCACAGCCAGGAACCCGTTTAATATCGGGGTTGCTCTATAACAGCTTGGCGCCCAACGTGATTTGCAAGTTTCACCCGTGGTTGACCAGCCCAAAGTAATTTTTCTTGCGTTGGTCACCATAAAAGCACATTAGGTCTGCCAAGAGCTGGAAGTGGGGGTAGGGGGTTAGCATAGCCATTGACCTAACTATAGAAACCTAGATCCTTGGGCGCCAATGCCTAGGTTACAAAGCATAAGATCCAAGCAGATATCAAAACTGCTGTAGGGAGTGTCTAGAGCACAGGCTCAAGGGTAAAGATAGGGAGATTGAGGCCAACAGACCTCAAAGGTAAAGATATGGAGATTCAGCCCATTGTAGAATTTCTGGTCCCTTTCAGATTCTGCATAGTTATGCAAAATCAGCAACTAACCCAAGGCTCACAAGGAGTGACCCCTCCCAAAGAGAAAAAGACTATATCAGGGCAGTCTCTGCACTGGCTAGGGGCAGCACTCCCTCTGCCCACCTGTGACTATGCAGGTGCTTCTTTTTACCGACTCTCTCCCTCCGCAGGGCAGCAGCTTCCTGCCTGCCCGAGATCTGTCCATGCAGGGGCTTCTCTTCACTGACCTCCCTCCGCGGAGGCAGCTCTCCTCAAGGCCGCCCACCTGCAACCATGCAGGCCTCTCTCAGCAAAGCTGTCCCTTTTGGGGCAGCTTTTCCTGCCCACTGGTGTCTATGCAAGTATCATTTACTCTTTTGTTCCTTTCCCTAATAGACCTGTTCTTTAAATATAACTAACATCTCTGTCTCGTGTAGAAACTCGCCTGGGAAAACTTTCCCAGAGTGGACCCAAGGACCCTGCACTCTAAACCCACTGACTCCAAAAACAACATCATTATGATGGCAAAATTGTTTCCAGACATGAAGATACAAGGATAGGGGACGGAAGAGCGGGCTGAACCCAAGGGCACGAGACTCCATGTCATCCAGAGAAAGGAATCTCCACTTTGTTTAAAAAACATGAAAAATAATAGTAGAAATAGTTTTTTTTAATTCTCAGGGAATTTAGATAAGGCTTGTCATTTCATAAAATGACAGAAAGAATAACCAATCCACTGTGATAGAAGGTTGCAGCACTGGAAAGAGAATAAAAAATAAGAGAAACACAGAAAGCAATAGTAACACAAATGAGACCAAATATTCAATGTGGGAAATGCCCCCCTAAGGAGAAATCTAAAAATTGTTAAAAAATACGAAATGTAGGGACTCCCTGGTGGCGCAAGAGGTTAAGATGCAACCTATGGATCTGTCCGCAGTCCCTGCAGCACAGAGTTCTATCCCCAGCCAGGGAGCTACCCACACGGTACAGCAGACCTCTCCCGACTCACCTGCTGCTCCTCTCAGCAGTGTATTTCAGTAGATCTGCCTGTTCTGTTCCCCACTCTGTCTCTGGTGAATCCTCTCACCCCCCACACTGCTGGCCTGTACCCCAGCTCTTGTATGCATAAATAAATCTTTAATATATATATATATATAATGTATTAAGTGACTCACTTTTAAACTTAGTAAAAGTTACATGTTGAGAGATGGTCTGAAAGTCCACAAATATCTGTCAATATAGCACACAATTTAATCATACCTAAGTTTAAAAAATAGATGTTTTGTATAAAGCATTAAGCAGTACACACAGCCATGATAAATTATAATAATAATAAAATGTATGCAAGCGATGAAGTCAACAACATGGAGTGTATATGCCCTGAGGCACAGCTGAAATGTTATTACCCGGTTTGGCGGGTGGCTGGGGATGGTGTTCCCTCCTGCTCCAAAATTTTATAACATAAGAGAAAACGCAGCTGAAATAAATACAGACACCAGGATACAAATAAACAATCAAATGAAAAAAGAATTCTGGAAAATGCTCATTCTCAAATCATTATATGATAATTTTAGAAATAAATCAAAGCATAATTATATAGTCAGCCACACAAAACCATTAAAAAAGCAGTTCCCTTGAATAACATTTGAGATAAGTTAGAGCTAAACAGATGAGAATATTTTTCTCAGCTACAAATAGGAAGTGAACGTATGAAAAAAAACAGAAAAAATGGGCAGTCAAAAATGAGGGGCACTGTCCACCAAAGTCCCACACCCCAAGGTCCACTCACTGACATTCATGGTCCAAGCCCTGGCTCCCCTCACCACAGGGCTTCCCTTTGAGAAGTGAGCCCTAGAGGAGAGGCTGGGGTTGGTCAGAGAAGTAGGACAATCCACCCTCAACACTTAATTAAGCATCTAAAAACGGTTCTCTGGCCAAGGGGAGATGCAGTGGGTGTGCTCAAGGTGCAGTCTTTCAGAAAAGTGGTCTAATGTCTGGCAATTTATAGAAACTGAATGAAGGCGGCATAAAGTTGGAGGGCGAAGGGAGAGCGGTAGTGATGGAGGAAAAAACAGAAAAGCAAAAGGAGGCATCACAAGACTAAAACCTCACACCAGGAGGGAGTAGAGGGGATTAACACGACCATTAAGCCAGCTGTAGAAATCAAGATCCTTAGGCGCCAGTGCCAGGGCCTTATTATCGTAGGCTTAAGACCCAAGCAGGTAGCAGACGCTGCAGGTAGCATCTAGAACACAGACCTGAGGGTAAAGATGTAGAGGTTGGGCCCATTGTGGAATTTCTGGTTCCTTTCCGATTCTGCATAGTTATCCAAGATCAGCAGCAAACAGGCTGCTCCACAAAGGAGCGACCCCTCCCAAAGAGAACCAGACTGTGTCCGTGCAGTCTCTGCACTGGCACCAGACAGCAGTGCCTCTGCCCACCTGTGCCTATGCAGGTGCGTCCTTTTCACCAGCTCTCCATCCCTCTGCAGGGCAGCAGCTTCCTGCCTGCCCATGTCCTGTACCATGCAGGGACTTCACTGACTTCCTCCTTAAGGCCGCCTGCCTGCAACCGTGCAGGCCTCTCTCAGCAAACCTGCCCCTTTTGAGACAGTTCTTTCTCCCCACTTGTGTCCATGCAAGTGTCCTTCATTCTTCTGTCCCTTTCCCTAATAAACCTGCTCTTTAAATATAACTAACGTCTCTGTCTTGTGGAGAAACTCGCCTGGGAAACCCGCCACATGCCGCTGAAAGGGGAGCTCTGGTGACACCTTTCCCAGAGTGAACCCAAGGACCCCGCACTCCAAACCCACTGACTTCAAAAAACGACATCATCTGGCGCCCTAAAATGTGGGGCTTTTCATGGCATCGGTAAGATTTCTCCAGTTTATCTCCATGCTCTTACTGATGCAGTTACAAGTGACTGGTCTCTCAGATAAGCATTGACAAGTTTGTCTTTCCCAGATTTCTTGCAATTCCCCTCTTGCTTGACAGGTTTGTCTTCTTGCATTCCAAGGAAAACAGCACTTGTGGAAAAAGCAAGCTGGCGCCCACCGGTCTCCGTGCCAACCCCTTTCCCCTCCCCTTTGCAGACCCTTGCCCATCTGCCCCTTTTTTTCCTTTGTATAAAGACCCCTGCCCTCTGCCAAAGAGCAGGAAGGTGATCTTCAGACACGAGTCTGCTGCCCTTCTCACTTGTTGACAAATTAAACCACTTTCTTTTTCTTCAAACACTGTTTCCTTTTATTGACTGAAGGAAATTGAGGCCGGCGTTCGGTATCATTACGAGCTTTCTCTGAGAGGAGCTGGTGTTTGGAGACTGGCTGTCTTACACGGATTGAGGGGCTCAGGCCAACCTCCAAACCCACTGACTCCAAAAAAAACGACATCAGTAGGGAGGCCTCCTGCTGAGGGCAGGGTCTCCGCTGTCCTCTCTGAGGACCTTGTGCTTCTGGGTCCGAACACAGTGATGTTGCTTTTACAGGTGAAACATGTTCCCAGGTACAGTCATTAACATGCAGGTCATCATAATGTAACATGTGGCCCCCAGGAGGGGGGGAGGTTCCAGGTTCCCTGTCCCACCCAAGGGAGGGTGGAGCTGAGCAGGGAGAGAAGCTGTGGAGGAGACTGAGGTAGGAGGAAGCAGGATGGAGCCAGGAGGAGACCTGGAGGAGGCACATGGGGCTGAGAGACACATGAAGAAACTGCACTTGCCTTTTGGTCGTGGACTGGGTGACACAGATGTGGGTGAGAGACCCGTGGGGAGGTGACAGTGGCGGTTTTTGTCTTGATTTTGATTTTGCTCTTTTCCTCCCAGACTTGTCTGGTGGTTTCTGATCCTTTTCTGTGGGTCCCCACTGGAAGGTGCTTTAGACTTGTGGCAGGCTTTGGGGCCTTGCTCTGGGCCAATCCTGCTTGGGTGGACTTTTACCTACAAGGGGACGGGTAACTTTGGGTGCTTGATTTAGAAACTAAATTCTTTGCCCTGCCTGTATTGTTTCCTAATTATATTAAAGTTCCTTTTCATTAAAGTCTCATTTGTTTTGTGTTGGTACGGCAGATGGCAGAACCTATTTAGAGCAGGCAGGTTTGTGGGGTCTGGGGTACCCTTCTCCCTGCCTGGTAACAATAACTATCCCCCCTCTTCTCTCTCTCCTCCCAAGGGGAAAGGTGTTTTACTGGGTCTGCTCCCAGGGCTGCCCCTGACTGCAGCAAATCCAGGCTATATATAAGCTAAAGAAGTGAAAGGTCAAATGAGTTAGAGGTTAAATCAACTGTGATAATAAAGAGCTGAGAGAGATGGGGAGAATGGACCAGAAGGGACAAGAGAGACCAGAAGGATGATGGTTGGAGAGGATTGGGGGTGGGGGGCTTAGGGATAGAAGTCTCCAGGCCTCCTCTGAGATATGCGAGACTGGGAGAGGAGGAGGGGGCTCTTTTGTGTGTAATAAATTAGAGACTCTTAAGGTTCTCTAGAGACATGCAAGCAAAAACTGAATTCATTTTTTCATTACTTTGGTCTAAAGGACCATGCTTCTCAAACGAAACACTACACCCCTGTAGACAGAACCCCAAGGAGCTTAAGAATTATGTGGGTTACATTCACACCACACCCATTTCTCTTCCACAGAGAAAGATATGGAGAGAAGTGAACAGGATGGAATTTAGAATGGAAGAGGAAATTCACCCTGTTTCATAACACAAACAGGAATTTGTAATGAAACAGGGTGAGATTAACATATACAAATCCGAGAGCCCTGGACGGTACAGAACAGCGATGTCCTGCCATAGAACGCTAATTCTAAGACACTGAAAAATTTCAAGCAGGAACAGATCATTGGGACAAATCCAGGGTTCTCAGAATGGGCAGTCTGAGCTTCTGTTTCATTAGAATGAATGAAATTGTTGCTGAAAAATCTGCTCCTCTCTCTTCAGCGGCACGCCGGGAGAAGGGCTCAGCATCAGAGGCACACAGTCGGGGTCACTTTCTCAGCCTGAGCCCAGCACATCCCTGAATCTGGATAGCGTTGCTCTTGATTAACTCGCTCCTGACCTGCATCACCTCCAGCTGGCAGGAGACCACTAAGGTAACAGAGGGACACATCTCACCTCCCTGCTGTGCCAGCCAGGGCACTGGCCTGTCTAAAGCATGTGGAGGTGGGGTGCCCAGTCAGCAATATCACAAAACAGAACACTTCCAAACTCCGAGTCCTCAAACTTCAATGTGCCTGTGGAAGAGCAGATTCAGTTGGGTATTTTGTTAAAGCGCAGACGGTGAGTTGGCTGGTTTGAGCTGGCTCAGACCCTGTGTTTCTAACATGGTGATGCAGATACTGCTGACTCAGGGACCTCTCTGAAGAGCAAGGATCCTTGGGGTGGTCTCAACTTCCAAGCCTGTGCTAACTCCTAACATCCAACATCCGTGCCCCAAGTGTGCCCCCTGTGCTGCTTGCATCAGAGTCATCTAGAAGTATCTATGAAAGCAAGTCAAGGCCCTCCCTGGTGGCATAAGGGGTTAAGTGTCAGCACTATGAAGCTATCGGCAGCTACTACAGCTGAGTTCCATCCCCGGCCAGGGAGGTGACCCACATGGCACAGCAGACCTCTCCTGTCTGGCCCACTGCTCCCTTCAGCAGTGTATTTCAGTCAGTCTGCCTGTTCTGCTCCCCGCTCTATCTGTGGTGAATCCTCTCACCCCTTGCACCTCTGGCCTGCACCCCAGCTCTTGTATGCATAAATAAATAAATATTTAAAATAAAAATAAAATAAAAGCAAGTCTACTGAATCAGAAACTTGGAAAGGACCCACACACTGCTCAGGTGAGTTCTCATGGACACTGAAGCTTGGGAACCATCAGGAGGGAATTCCACAAGTCCTTTCCAGATGGGACACAGGGAGCAGCTACACAGTTGACCTGTGTGGCTTTGGACTCTGGCAGAGGGGCATGGGCTGAATGGCAGCTGGTCTTGAAGGGGGCTCTGCCATCCAGGCAGGACCCCAGGGTTCTCTTTCATATTGGTGTCCCAGGTGCTAGGAAGAAAATTCTTTGTCCACATTATCTTGTCATGACAATATGTAGGAAAACTTTTTATTCAAATCTGAATAGGTTGGGTGTTTTCCAAGCAGCTGGCCTGGGATAGGGGAACCATTTGCCTATTTATTTTGACAACAAGAAAACTCACAACCAAATTGGAAGCTCACCTTCAGCAATTCCACAGCTGGTTTTGATACCTATTTCTGTGATTAACAACTTGTGGCTTGACTATGCTGTCTTCCTTTTGTTGTCTCATCTCCCCCAATGTTTTAAATTCATTCCCAGTGCCTGTTTGCATGGGGAATATCCCTGCTGTGCACCAATATTGAGTCTTACCCATTTTGGACATGGGAGGAGAGTGACTTCCTAAATCCTTTAACTTGGGTGGGACCAGGTGACTTGATTTGGCTAATGAAGAGTTGGAGATGGAGCCTCCCTGGTGGCATAGGGGTTAGAGTCTCAGCACTGTCGGGCTGTTGCCAGCCACTGAGGGCCAGGGAGCTGGCCCACACGTCACAGTAGACTTCTGTCTCGCCCACTGCTCTCCTCAGCAGTGTGTTTTGGTGGATCCACCTGTTCTGCTCCCCACTCTGTCTCTGGTGAATCCTCTCACACACACCCCCACACCTCTGGCCTGCACCCCAGTTCTTGAATGCATAAATAAAATCTTTAAAAATAAAGAGTTGGAGGTGACTGGGGTCACTTCTAGGTGGTGGCTATTTAATTGTAAGGCTACTCTCCTTTAGCCCTCTCTTTTCCTTCCTGGGCAGTTCTGGAAGCAGGTCCTGATGAAGAGGAGCCACAGGATAAAGGAAGGCTGAAACTCTGAGCCAGACAAGAGACAGCAGCCCTGGAGTCTTGGCACCTGCAGTGGGCTGTGTGTGAATGAGAAGTAAACTCGTTACTAAGCTGCTGACATTCTGGGGTAGCTTGTGCCCCAGCATAACCTAAGTTCACCCTGATCATGTCATATGCAAGTTACCTTAATCCTTTTTCAGCAGAGGCTGAGTTACAAGCACACAAGCAAACACAGATACAAACTCCTAACAAGCCTTATTTCCTATAGTATATCCTACATCTACTTCTCTGAGTATTCGAAATTTGCTCTTGTTTCAAGTGTAATCACTTAGCTTCTTTATTTTTTTTTTTTTGGATGGGACCCTCGCCGGTGGCCGAGGAACGAGGCTGTGGGCAGCCTCGCAGCCCAGCGCTCAACCGCTGCGCCACCAGGGGAGGCCCACACTTAGCTTCTTTTAGAATCAACATCCCTGGGTTTCCCTGGTGGCACAAGGGGTTAAGATGTAACCTATGAAACTACCCACAGCCACTGTAGCACCAGTTCGATCCCCGGCCAAAGAGCTACCCACATAGCGCAGCAGATCTCTCCTGTCTGCCTACCGCTCCCCTCAGCAGTGTATTTCAGTCGATCTACCTGTTCTGTTCCCCACTCTGTCTTTGGTGAATCCTCTCCCCCCCCAACACCTCTGGCCTACACCTCAGTTCTTGTTTGCATAAAGAAATCTTAAAAAAAAAACAACAAAAAACCAACATCCCTGAGCCGTGTTTTAAAATTCTGCCCTGACTTTTTAAACTGTGGTAAAATTCACATAAGGGTTTCCCCTGCAATCTGAAAGTAGAATGTTCCTATTTGGTATAATTTGGCAGATTATTTTTGGATCTAGGAATGCTCAAAACTTTTTCCATATAAATTAATGGTAAAAGCATTCCCAGACCCCAAAAATAATCTACCAAGTCATGCCAAATAGGAGCATTCTACTTTCAGAAAGTGGGGGAAACCTGTAACATAATTATCGATCATTTATAAGTTACAGTATGATGGTAAACACACACACAATAACTACTATCATTGTATAACTACTATCATTATCTATACCCAAAACATTTTAATCATCCTTACACCCATTTAAACAACAACGCTTCTTTTCTCCCAGACCCTGGTAACCTTTTCTTTCTGTCCCTATGGAATTTGCTGATTCCAAGTACCTCATGTATGCGGAATTATATATACCCTTCTGCATCTGGTTTGTTTTGTTTATTGTTTTTAATGTTCATCCATGATGTAACATACATCAAAGTTTCATTCCTTTTTGTGGGTTGAATAGTATTCTATTGCATGTATATACTATCTTTTGTTTTGCCTTCATCTCATGATACCCATTTAGGTTGATTCCACCTTTTGGCTAGTGAGACTGCTTCAATGAACCATGATGTAGAAATAGCTTTCTGTTCTTTTCAATAAGTACTCTGAGAGGGGAATTGCTGGGTCATATAGTGTTCTGTGTTTAACCTTTTGAGAAACCATCAAATTGTTTTCCACCCTGCTCTGGCTTTGAAATCAAAGGTTTCAATTATTTTTGCATGTAATTTGCATTTTCCAGGAAAATGCTGTTTGTGGATACCACCCATTGTCCTTTGCAATGTCTCCAATATAAAATCCCAAGGGGGAAATATTTTTGAGGAATAAGTACTGGGGAAAGGTTATGCTTCCCTTTTTGTGACAAGAAGAATTCTAGTGTGGGTCATTACTCTGCAAAGAGGCTTGCAACAAATATGAAGCCTGAATAGTCATTGCTGGTGCTCTGCCCACACCCCTGGGGTTCCCGCTATCATTTCTGGGTGCACAGGGCTGATTTCTCATGGTCGGTGCCTATAATTTTGCAGAGGATTTGGACTGTCTGAAAAAACAGACCAGAAGTACTTGGGAATTATATGCCCCTGCTCCGCCATCCCCCAAGCTGCTTTTAACCAATTACTGACAGGTGTGGGTGTATAAATACCCCAGTTCTGTTGCCTGGTCTAATTCTGGGTCACAAGCTCTGTGTTGTTTTCAAGCTTGCACTTGGGGTTATGTACCAGTTGCCCATGGTGGGAATAACACACCCTGTACTGACTGAATTCCCTTGTCTCACTTCCCCCTTTACCTGTCTGTATCCCTGGCACCTGCCAGTCAACAGTACTCAAATTCTTGGCTGCTTTTGAGGGAAATAAACTAAGATGGAGCTCTTCTCTAGCAACTTTCAAGGATCCAACTGCTTTCCCTATTTCTGTTCTCTGCCCTGGTTCTGAAGTTTTATTTACATTTTATGATTATTTTTCTGTATACTTTCTTATTGTCTGTTACCTCAAAGTCTTTGTAGACTAAAACAGTGAAACTAATTTTCAGAAGAAATATATGATCTTATAAAGTTATGATTAAAATTCAAGACACAGGGCCTCGCTGGTGGCGCAACAGTCAAGATGCAATCTATGAAGATATCCATAGCTACGGCAGCACAAATTCGATCCCTGACCAGGGAGTTACCAACATGGCGCAGCAGACCTATCCTGACTCGCCCGCTGCTCCCCTCAGCAGTGTATATCAGTCATTCCTCCTGTTCTGTTCCCCACTCTGTCTCTGGTGAATCCTCTCACCCTCCACCCCCCGTACCTCTGGCCTGTACCCCAGATCTTGTATGCATAAATATTTAAAAATAAATAAAATTCAAGACATAAATGATTTAGAGACTATGATCGCAATTAAGAAAATACAGATGTGTAGATGTGTATGCATAAGGAGAAAAAGACTAGAGAGAAATGCACCAAAATACCAACAATTGCTAACTTGGGTGATGGCATTACTGATGGGTAGCTTTTCTTTATACTTTATTTTACAAAGAACGCAAAGCTTTCATTTCCTCATCATGAAATGGGGATAATCACACCCACTTCATGGAGTTGTGTTGATTGAAATTAAGTCTGAATATAATGCAGCCATTAGTTGCAACATGTGTTGGCAAAATAATCCCGTGTCATAGTATGTGCCTAAGAAAGAGTAGGAGGTGCCGTTATCACAACAGCAGTGAAACAACCAAAAGGAAACACTAGTGAAGAGAAAGCAAATCCCAGCCCATATCAGCACGGCGCTTTCCACATAGGAAAGAACATCCACTTACACGTACTCATTGTCCCTCGCAAGAACCTGCAAGAGGCGTGGCTCAGGGGAGGGAGTGGAGGAGACAGGGCTGATACTTCCAAACAGCTACTGTTTGCCAGACGCCAGGGTGGTGTAGGGTAAATGAGTCAATCAGGCTTTTTGCACCACTAGCCTCTGTGGCTATCACCTGCGGCCTTGACCATGTTAATACAGAAGGCATGTGGGTTGGGGTACGTGTGCCTGATTGTGGACACCTGGAGTATGGGTGCGTGGACATGTGTAAGCGTGCACACCTGAGCCTAGATGCTGGGCTAAAAGCAGCGGCAGAATAAGTGGTGTGATAACAGAAGAGGTGAGACCAGGAGACAACACCAGAGAGTGAACAAACCCCAGAGAGGGAGCGTAGGGATTTGTGGGGGACTGGGAGTTTGGTTGTCTGCCTGCCTCCTTGCATGCCAGCCTCTCTGCCTCATATGCCCATGTACATGGTTCCCTGAGAGCATTAAAGCCTGAAGAGTCTATTGAGGGCTCCAGGACTCTTTATCCATCTGCCTGAATCAATAGTGAACCTACCTTTGTGCCAGTTGGCACTACCGTGGGCTCCCTGGAGACATCTCAGCAAGAAGAAGGATCTCAGAACCGTTCAGCACCTTTTTAAGTTACAGAGGGGTTGTAACCCACAGCTTCAACTCCAGATCTCAGCCCAGGTTTCCTTCTATTTCACTAGGCTGCGGTGTTACATTTGTGCCCAGAAAGCACGTTCCCAGATACCTGCCCACTGGTGACACGCTCCGTCCCTGTGGCCCCCATGTTCTCCGGTCTACACACACACTGCTCCCTCCTACCTGTGGGAGTTCCATGGATGGGTCTGTGAGGGGAGAGGGAGGATTTAGTCCCCCAGTCTCCCACCAAAACCATCCCAAATATTCCATTTAAATAAAAACCTGGTTGGGCCTCCCCTGGTGGCGTAGGGGGTTGAGCGCAGTGCTGTGAAGCTGTCTGCTGCCCCTGTAGTGCTGGTTCAATCCTGGCCGGCCGACATGGCGGGCAGAATCCCACATGGCGTGGCAGACCTCTCCTCAGCTGTGTATTTCGGTCATCTGCCTGTTCTGTTCCCCGCGCCTCTGTCTCTGGTGAATCCTCTCACCTTCCCGCACATCTGGCCTGTACCCCGGTTCTTGTATGCATGAATAAATCTTTAAAAATAAACAAATAAATAAAAACCTGGTACTTGTTTATGCAAACAGCAGATTCAAGGTAAATTCCACAGCGACTCTTCCCAACATGTTTACTCCAAGTCCTCTTTATAGAGAAATTCTAGAACTGTCTCCGGACACACCAGAAATTACATGGTGAGAGACATAGGGAATTCTGCTATGAGAGCCCAGTGGGAAATGTGGGTCGGAGTGAGAACCACGGTGGTGTGATCTGTCCTGGTCATTATGGAGAAAGTGCTGTTTTTCTTGCCAGATACAGAGTCCAGTACTGGTATGTTGTAATGGCCAGCGGGTGGGCAGGGCCATGGGGGTAGGGTGGGATGGGGGCTGCAAGTCGGGCAGTTTAGCACAAAGCACTTCACATATACCTGGACGTCAGGCTAATGCTCTCCACCTGGCCTCCTAGGTGCCAAAGAAGCCCTGGACTTCTAGGCTAATCTTGGGGAGTCTTCCTTGACTAATCAGGCCTGAGGCTGATTCCTAATATACTATGTGCCCCTTCTCCTGGCAGAATGTCTACCTCAGACACCAGTATGTGGAGCCTCGAGGAAAGTTCACCTGCATCACTGACAAGCTCTTCCTGTGAGCACAGGGCTGTGGCTGGGGAACACCTGTACCCCTGTGTGCCGCGTGCCTGTTGCTTCTCCTAGCCCTGATCACTGGGAGCTACTCCCTTGCTCTGGAGCCTTTCGAAGGCCCCTCCTCCACTCTCCCTCTCTGCATTCCTCAGAATTTTTACAGCCTCTTCCCAACTCCCTCATCACTAAATTACACTTTAATAATGGTGAACAATCCTTAGGAGTACGGCACAAAGCCTGCCAATCTTTTTTCTTCTGCTATGAGGAAGGTATGATGGATAGTAGCTGTGCCACACTACCTCAAAAACTATCAATGGCGGGCTTCCCTGGTGGCACAAGGGATTGAGCACCGCACTATGAAGCAATCCACAGACCCTGCAGCATGAGTTCGATCCATGGCCAGCCAGGGAGCTACCCACATGGCGCAGCAGACCTCTCCTATCTCGTCCACTGCTCCCCTCAGCAGTGTATTTCAGTCAGTCTGCCTGTTCTGTTCCCTGCTTTGTCTCTGGTGGATCCTCTCACCTCCCCCCCCATATCTCTGGCCTGTACCCCAGCTCTTGTATGAATAAATAAATAAATCTAAAAAAAAACTATCAATGTCTCCCAATTGCCTTTAGAAAAGCCTTGGTCTGGCAGTAAAGGATCCCCTCCATCCTTTTAGGCACAACTCCAACTAGCTCAGATTGCCAGGGGACCCCTGAGTGCAGTTCTCTCCTCCAGTTCCCAAACCCAAATCATATCCACCCCTAACTGGTTCTGCCTGGAAAGGTCACTGCTCTCTCAATCCTTCCGGTAGGGAACAATTTCCACCTTCCACAGCACTTTTGCCACCTCACTTCCTATGTGATATTCAATCTGATTTTCCCTCTCTGTTTGAAGTCAAGAGTCTTATACAGAGCCTTAAACTTTGAGCCTCTCCTTCTGACCAATACCGTGGGCATGGTACGAATTCAAATATGTTTATAGGTTCCTCTGGTTAATTTTAAGCTCTCACCCAAAGTCCCAGGAACACAAGCTCTTTCCTTAAGGAGACTGAAAATCTAGAGCAGCGCTTCTTCGACTTTAGGCTCCTCCAAATCCCCAGCGGCCTATGTTAGCCGCAGACTCTGGCCCTGATCTGGGGAGGCTGAGATTCTGCTTTCCAGCAACCTCCCAGCTGATGCTGACGCCGCCGGCCCGTGGGCCACAGGTAAAAGAGCAGGAGGCACCAGCACCTGTGCACCGGGCGGCAGCTGGCATCCGTGCGGCAGGGCGCCACACCGAGGTGGACCTACCCGGGCGAGGACCGAGGTCCTGCCCGCGAGCGCGAGGGCGAGCGCGACCGCCCCTGCCCCTTCCCGGGCCCGCGTACCTATGGTGGACACGACCGTGCCCACGAAGTAGAAGGCGCCGGTGAAGTCCCAGCGCGGGCGGGCGCTGTCCACGCGGATGCCGGCCTCGGTGGCCTCCTCGTAGTGGCGGAGGAAGTCGCGCAGCTCGTCGCGGCTCAGGTTGTGGCTGCGGCTGAAGTTGGCCAGGCGCTCCTCCCAGCGCTGCTTGGCCTGGCGCTCCTGCGCCAGCTCCAGCGCCGAGAACACGGCGGCGCCGCCCAGCAGGTAGAGCGCGATGAGCGCCGCGAGCAGCAAGAAGCGCGCGTTGTCCTCGTTCAGGTGGCCCGGGCAGCAGCCGCAGCCGCACCCCCGGCCGGCCATGGCCGGGCCCCCGAGGGCAGCCCCGCGCGGGAGGGCCGTCGGCGCGGGCCGCCTCTCGCCCGGGGCCCGGGAGCGGTGGGGGCGGCCCCGCGCTCAGCCGGCCCCGGGACGCCGGGCGGCCGGCTCGCCCATGACCGCCGGGCGCCACCCCGGGCCGCGCGGCTTCCGGGCCGCCGCCTCGCGCGCGTCCGCGTCCCCGGCTCCCCACGTCCGCGCCGACCCCTGGTTTCAAATTTGCTTGGCGGCCGTCATCCCCGCCGGCGGTGAAGTGCTCCTGCACGCAGAAGGGCCGAGGGACCCGGCGCGGAGCCGGCTTCTGCTTGGCACGAGGACGCGGCAGCTGTTTCCACCCCCGCGCCCTGCCCGGCGCAGCGTGGGGAGGGGGCCTGGCGCGTCTTCAGGGCAAACTGGGGTGGACTTGGATTTCCCGCGGGGCCACGGTCTGGGGCCTCGGAGGCTGGCGGGGGAGCCGAGCCTCGCGGTGTCTTTTCTGAGCATCGCTCTTCAAGCCGCCGACGGCTCCGGCGGAAGAGGGCTCCCCGCCGCCGGCTTTGGGGCGCCTCCCCCGATGCAGCCGCTGCGGGCTGGGGCGCGGCGATCCTCGGGCCTCCGGGTCACCGGCCCTGCCGCCGGGCTTCGAAGCGGGGGCGGGCGGGGCGAGCTCTCCGACAGAGGGGGCGCGCGGCGGTCCCCCCGCGTCCACCGGCTCCCGCCCACCTGGCTGAGCTCAGGCCGCCGGGCTGGAGGAGGAGACAGAAAGGGAACGGGAATGAGAAGCAGAGGAAGTCTGGGGCAGCTCCCCCGGGCAGCCGCCCTGGCCCGGCCCGGCCCGGCCCAAACGCCCTTGGCCCCTGGGTCGTGCGCGGGGGCGTCTCCCGCCCCCACGTGTCCACCCCGCCAGCGCCCGGCGCGCACACCCGCCAGCCCCGCTCCAGGGGCGGCAGCCGGGGGCCGGGGGCGGGAGGGGAGCCCGTGACCCCGAAGATCCATCTCCTCCACCCAGGCTAGGCTGCCTCCGAGCGCTCTGGAGGTTTTGGCGCCGACAGGGCGGGGCGTGGAGTACTTCCCCAGCGCCGAAGCCGACCAGCAGCGAGGCTCCCCAGCAAACCGCGGGGCCGCCTCCTGGAACCCCACCTTTCGGGGGGTGCCGGCGCCGCAGCCGCGTTTGAGTCTCACCTCCGGGCCAGCGCCCTCTCCGTGCCGCCCGGTCGGGAATGTCCCTCAGGCCCCCTGCGCTCCACAGCCCGCCCGGCAGCGCTGGGAACAGGAGGTGCGCGCGCTCGACGCTGCAACAGGTGAGGCCCGGCGGCTGCCGCGGCTGGGGCTCCACCCCGGTCCCCGCCTCCCAGTCGCGAGGGGCCGCCCCCCGCACCTAGCGTCGGCCGGCAGCTGTCCGGCCCTCAGCCGCTCATCCCCCGCTCCGTAACTCCGGCCCCGGGCGAGCGCAGCGGGTGCTGAAAAGGGGGGTCGGGTGCCTGGTCTATTTGTGTAGGCTCGCGGGCCAGAAGAGGGCGCTCCGTCCCCTTGAGACACATCTCCCTCAACCCTTGCACCTAGTCCCTCAGAGCCCCTCCGAATCGCAGCTCTGTGGGTGGGAGCGCAGACTTAAGGGAGAGGATGTGTGGGCATCTTTGAACTAAGAATTTACTCGCCTCCGGAGAGAATGATCCCCAGCTCAGAACTCACCCACTTCCTATACTCGCCAGGATCGAGAGCAGAACACACAGCTCTGGACTCCAATATATGTCCACTGCCAGACCCCCTGGTGCTGCTAGCACTGCTCTCACATGGGCTATGCACTCCCAAATGCTCTTTTGTAAAAAAAATAAAATTATTTGTTTATGTACACAAGAACTGGGGTACAGGCCAGAGGTGGGGGGGGGGAGTGAGAGGATTCACCAGAGACAGAGTGGGGAGCAGAACAGGTGGATCGACTGAAATACCCTGCTGCGGGGAGCAGTCTGTCGCGCCATGTGGGTTAGTTCCCTGGCTGGGGATGGAACTTATGTTGCAGTGGCTGGCGATAACGTGATAGGGCTGAGACTTTAATGCCTGTGCCGCCAGGGTACCCCCCCACCCATGCTCCGCTTTTATCCAGCTTCTTGGGGGCAAGATCTTAGGGTTTAGCGCGAAAGGGGCATGAATATTCCATCGGGATGAGTCCTGCAATAAACCCCCCCTTTTACTTATGAAATATTTCAAACATATAGGTTGAAAGAATTTTACAGTAAACACCTCTACTCTCCACTTAGCTTCTACAATGAACGTTTCACTAGACTTGTTTATTAAATATTTATGTGTCCTCTTTCCAGCCACCAACCCATATTGTTTGGATGCATTTCAGAGTAAGTTGTAGACATCAATACACACTCCGCCCACCCAGCCACCCACCCCTACTTCTCCCTGCATATCATTAACTAGAGTTAAATACTTATTTACAGATTTTTCGGGGGGAAGTAAAATGTAGAATGAAGCACACACATCTTAGATTCACCATAGATGAGTTCTGACATACACCTTTGCAAATTAAACACCTACCTACCTATCCAAACTCTCAACAAATATCACCAGAGGATCTAAGTTCCCCAGAGCCTCACCCATGTCACCATTTTGAGTTTTTCTACTGTAGGTTAGCTTTGCCTTCATAGAACTTTTTTTTTTTAAATATTTATTTATTTATGCATACAAGAGCTGGGGAACAGGCCAGAGATGTATGTGGGTGGGTGAGAGGATTCACCAGAGACAGTGGGGAACAGAACAGGCAGACTGACTGAAGTACACTGCTGAGGGGAGCAGCCAGCAAGGCAGGAGAGGTCTGTTGTGCCATGTGGGTTGCTCCCTGGCTGGCCGGGGTTTGAACTCTTGTTGCAGAGGCTGCAAACTGCTTCATAGTGCGGTGCTTAACCCCTTACACCACCAGGGAGGCCCAGAACTTGGTTTTGTCTGTTGTAGACTGTCATGCAAATGGAATACCTTACGTACTCTTGTATAAAGCACTATGTTCCTAAAATCTACTTATGGCGCCAGTTTAATCATTTGTTCTTCTTTATTGCTAGTTTTTTTCCTGCTAGGATATACCATGGTTTTCTTCATACTCCTCCCACTGATAGAAACGAGGGCTGTCAGAAATTTTTGGTTATCATAAATAAAACTGTCAGGAACATGCTTGAGCAAGTGTTTGTGGATGTATGTTTCTGTGTCTTTTTGGTAAATACCTAGGAGTGCGATCATTGGGGCCATAGGGTGGGTGTGTATTTAGTTTTATAAATAATCAGCTTTTCCAACAATGTAAAAGGGATCAGGACTCTCCACATCCTAGAGTACATTAGGCAGAATCAGTCATTTGAACTGTGAAATACTGGGGATTGCGTGATGGTGTCTATTGTGGTTTAGTTGCATTTCCCTGATGACTAATGCACTTGTATATCTTTGTAAATTACTTTTGAATATTAATGTTGAAATATTTTAAATATCTGGCTGAATTATCTGTTGTAAACCATCTGTAGAATATCCACTTAAAATGGTTACAAATTTTATAAGTTGGTTTCTCTTTATTGTTGGTTTGTAGGAATTCTTTAAATATCCAGGCGATTGCTCCTTCCTTAGATAAGTATCTTACAAACATTTTCTATCAGGTTCTGGCTTGCTTATTTTCTTAAAGATGTTTTCTGATGGATATGTTTTAATTTTGGGGAATCCCAATTTATCAATCATTTCTTTGATGTTTGGTGCTCTTTGTGTATTAAGGGATCATTAACTCCTTCAAGGTCACATAGATTTAGCTTTTGTATTTGGGTCTATGATCCATTTTAAGTCAATGGTTCTGTATGGTGTAGAAGTCGGAGTCAAGGTTCATTCTGTATCCCAGTGCCATTTGCTAAAAAATAAATGAGTAAATTAATTCAGGAAGCTGCATTTTGCTCATTATTTACTTTTATACCAAACCATTTAGATTACTAGTAACTTTATAGACACTTTTGACATCAGGAAGTGTGAGTCCTCCAACTTTGCTCTTCTTTATTAAGATTTTCTTTGGATATAAAAGTCCACATATTCATGAAAATTACAGAACCAGCTGGTTAATTTCATCAGAATAAAACCTTGTGAGATCTTCATGAGGGCTATGCTGGATCTGTTTTGAGGAGACCTGATATCTTAATTCATGATGAAGATATAGCCATTTATTATCACTCTTAGCAATTTTCTTTTTTTTAAGACTTTTTTTTAAAGATTTATTTATTTGTTGGTTTGTTTGTTTATTTATTTATTTATACAAGCACTGGGTACAGTCAGAAGCGCAGGACAGTGAGAGAATTCACCAGAGCCAGAGCAGGGAACAGAACAGGCAGAGTGATGAAATACACTGCTGAGGGGAGCAGCGGGTGGCAGGAGAGGTCTGCGCGCCATGTGGGACCCTCGCCGGTGGCCAGGGATCGAACTGGTGCTGCAAAGGCTGCGGGCAGCTTTGCAGCCCAGAGCCCAACCGCTGCGCCACCAGGGGAGGCCCGAGACTATTTTTTTTTAAGATTTATTTTTATTTATTTATACAAGCACTGGATACAGTCAGAAGCGCGGGAGGGTGAGAGAATTCACCAGAGTCAGAGCGGGGAGCAGAGCAGGCAGAAGGACTGAAGTACACTGCTGAGGGGAGCAGCTGGCAGCAAGAGAGGTCTGTGCGCCATGTGGGACCCTCCTCTGGTGGCCGGGGAGCAGCCGGGGATCGAACTGGTGCTGCAGAGGCTGCGGGCAGCTTCGCAAACCAGCGCTCAACCGCTGCGCCACCAGGGAGGCCCTCTCTCTTAGCAGTTTTCATGTGAGAGATCTTGTGTATACTTTATGAATTCATTCTAAAGTATGTTAGGCTCTTTGATACTATTGTTTATTTATTTATTTATTTATCGATTTATTTGCCATTTTGTAGAGGCATTTTATTTATTTGTTTGTTGTTTGTTTGTTTTGTTTATACATGCACTGGGTACAGTCAGAAGCGCTAGGGTGAGAGAATTCACCAGAGCCAGAGCGGGGAGCAGAGCAGGCAGAAGGACCGAAGTACACTGCTGAGGGGAGCAGCTTCGGCAGGAGAGGTCTCTTTTATGTGGGACCCTCCTCTGGCCAGGGAGCAACCGGCTTGAACTGGCGCAGAGGGCGGGCAGCTTCGCAACCCAGCGATCAACCGCTGCGCCACCGGGGAGGCCCTCTTTGATACTATTGTAAATGAAATATCGAAATTTGCCAGTCTGTAAAATACAAATGGTTTTTGAAAAATGTCTTGGTACCTACAATCTTGCTAAATTCTCTAAATAATTATAGTAGTGGATTCTTGTCATCTGAAATAGTCTTGTTTCTTCCTTCCGATATTTATCTTTTATTTTTTTTCATTTTCTTATCTTGCAGCAATGGCTAGAACCTCAGTGTAAGACTGAATAGGGTGAGAGAATTCACCAGAGCCAGAGCGGGGAGCAGAGCAGGCAGAAGGACCAAAGTACACTGCTGAGGGGAGCAGCAGGTGGCAGGAGAGGTCTGCGCGCCATGTGGGACCCTCCTCTGGTGGCCGGGGAGCAGCCGGGGATCGAACCAGCGCTGCAGAGGCTGCGGGCAGCTTCGCAGCCCAGCGCTCAACTGCTGCACCACCAGGGGAGGCCCCTGTTCTGAGAAATTTTTAAAAAAGATTTATTTATTCATGTATACAAGCGCTGGGGGACAGGCCAGAGTTGTTAGGGGTGTGTGTGTGTGAGAGGATTCACCAGAGACAGAGCAGGGAGCAGGACAGGCAGACTGACTGAAATACAGTGTTGAGGGGAGCATCATGTGGGTTGCTCCCTGATGGGCCGGGGATTGAACTCATGCTGCAGAAGCTATAGATTGCTTCATAGTGTGGTGCTTAACCCCTTGCGCCATTGGGAGGTCCCCTCTGAGAAATTTTTTTAATGATACACGAATGAGTGCTAAATTTTGTCAAATGTTTTTTCTATCTATTGCCATGACAATTTTCTTTGTTTTGTTAGTATGTTGAATTTCATTGGTTGTTTTTCTAAGCTAAACTTGCATGTCTGAAATAAATTCCACTGGAATTTTACTCCTGTTTTCCTACTTTTACTTTCTTTGGTTACTTTGTTTCTCTTTCCAACTTCTTATGATAGATGCTTAGATCACCAACTTTACATCTTCTTTTTGACTGTTAGAATTTTAAAATTATAGGGAGATTCCCTGGTGGCCTAGGGGTTAAGTCTCCATGCTATCATTGCGGCAGCCTGAATTTGATCCCTGGCCAGGGAGCTACCCACATGGCACAGCAGACCCTTCCTGTCTCATCTGCTGCTCCCCTTAGCAGTGTATTTCAGTAAATCTGTCTTTTCTGCTCCCCACTCTATCTCTGGTGAATCCTCTTACTCCCTGCACCTCTGGCCTACTACACTCCAGTTCTATGCAAAAAAAAAAAAAAAAAAATTAAAGTTATGAATTTTTATTAGTCGCATCCTCAAATTTTTAGTATGTGCTATTTTCATATCATTTTGTTCAGAATATTTTCTAATTTGTCTTCATTGATCATGAGTTATTCAGAAGTATGTTGCTTAATTACAAATATCTGTTTTTTAGACAAATTATTTCTAACATTTTTAGCATGGTCAGAGAGCTATATTCAATGTTTTAATCTTTCTAAATCTACTGAGACTTGTTTTATGGTCCAGCATATGATCTGTCTTAGTGGCTGGACCATAAACATTTGAAATGTATGTACTACCCAGGAAAGGGGTGTAGTATTCCATAAATGTCAACTAGGTCAAGGCAGTTGAAGAGAGTTTTTCAGTCTTCTGCTGTGAAGTCCTCCAGTGAGGATTTTAATTTCAGATGTATTTTTTCAGCTCTAAAATTTCCATTTGTTCATTAGAAATAATTTCTATTCCTCTGATGAGATTTACTGATGGAAACTTTACATCCTTGGACATAATTTTAACAACTCCCTTAAGATCTGAATGGAAATTCTTTGGACTTACCTTTTCATTTGAGAATAAACCATGATTTTCTGTTTATTTGTACATTAACTTTGCATTATATCACGGACATTATAATTGATGTATAATTTATGACATGTGGAAACTCTAGATTCTGTTATGTTCTTTGGAGAATAATTTATTATTTTTAAACAGGCAGTTAACTTGGCTGAACTCAACTGCAGAACTGTCTCCCCTGCAAGTGGAAAGTAGTTTTTAGTTTGGTTCTTTTCGATTTAGCTGTACATGCACAGCTCAGTTGTCAGCCAGACAGCTGAGCAGATTTTATATCGAGAATTTGGGAGAGCCCCCTGGACTTACTTTCTCATTTCTGTTATTTCTATCTTCAGAGTCTGTGTTGATCCACATCCTGTACTCTGGGTCTCTAAGCCAGCAATGTTGTAGATTTTCCACTAGACATTTCCCTGTCCTGACTAGCAGAGACTGAGACTTGACCTCAGACCAAATGTGGTCAAAACAGATCAAAATGAAACAGGAAACTCAGAGTGGTGTACTGCTTCCAGTTCTTGCCTTCCCCCCCTCCCCCCATTTCTACCTGCTTTTGGTCTTTACACTGGTAGGTTTTTAAAGCATTTTTTTTTTTTGGAGAGCTTATACTTTTTGTGAAGAGTTGGCTAAATTGGAGCAGTTTGGCCCTACCAAAGCTTGAAGTTATTTTATAATGGGATTTTCAAACAGATACCAAAATTGAGAGGACTTACCAGTCCTTATCAGTGGCAACCTAAATTGTTCAATTAAATTTTTCTTTTTTTTTTTTTAAAGATTTATTTATTTATTTATACAAGCACTGGGTACAGTCAGAAGCATGGGAGGGTGAGAGAATTCGCCAGAGCCAGAGCGGGGAACAGAACAGGCAGACTGATTGAAATACATTGCTGAGGGGAGCAGCGGGTGGCAGGAGAGGTCTGTCGCGCCAAGTGGGACCCTTGCCGGCGGCTGGGGATCAAACCGGCACTGCAGAGGCTGCGGGCAGCTTTGCAGCCCAGCGCTCAACCACTGCACCACCAGGGGAGGCCCTCAATTAAATTTTTCTATACTTGTTTTATCATATAGTTATCCATCCATTAATTTACCTTATTTAAATGCATTTCAAAGTAAACCAGACATCAAGATACTTTACCCTAAATCCTTTAGTATATTTAGACTTCAACAATTGTTTAGTTTTTCTTCTGATGAAGAATTTACATACAATGAATGTACATATCTGAACTGTATGAGTTTTTAAAAATCAGCTTTATTGAGCTATAATTTACATACAATAAAAATACCAATTAAGTATATAATTTAAAGGGTTTTGGAAAATGTAGCTGCCACAACCATGATAAAAACAAATGTTCTCTTATGCAGTCAATCCCCTCTCTCTACCCTGCAGTTATTTTTAAAGTCATCCAGTTCTGCCCTGAGTGGGAACCAGATGCCCACCAAGAACAGGAAGTAGAGGCCGGTAAAGTCATCCATGTCCTGGAGGCCTGAGAAGTGGAGCAGGGGCTCAGGCTGAGACCTTTGGCAGTGTTTCCAGGATGGTGTCCAGAAAGGTATTAAGTGGCTCTTAACACCATACCCATACCTCAGGGCAGACTCTGCCAAAGCAAGCATCATGAAAGATGCCCATTTCTTGAGTCTGTTATGTTGCTGGCAGCTTCAGGATGCAGGAAGTTGCGTTCACGACCATAGGTAGATTCACATACCTTCTGATTCTCATTTGCAAAATGGACTCCTCCCAGGACTGAAGTGGGGAGAGCTTGGGACAGAACAAACATGAAGTATTTACCATAGGAAAGCATCGTGTAGATGGAAGAGCTCTTTGCTAAGTAGTTATTTGTAATGTCCATCATGTTCCCAAAATTGAAGGGGGTGGGGAGGGAGCCTATAACCATTTAGAATCCTCATGTCTAAAAACCTTGTTCTACATTTTCACATCCCAAGCAACCACAAACTCTGCCCCCAGGCTGTCCCCTCACCCCACCCCAGTACAGCATAGTTCCTTCTTTCTGATACCCCCAAATAACATCGTTTTGGCAAAAGACTGATTTTACTCGAGGGGCTCTGAAGGTTGGGGGGAAGTTGCTTGAAAGATATTTATACGTGAACTTCTATAAGAAGACCTAATTTCTTTCTTTTTACAATGGAGAAGGCAGGGAGCCTCCCCGGTGGTGCAAGGGATTAAGACACAACCTGTGAGGCTATCCACAGCCTCTGCAGCATCAGTTCGATCCTCAGCCAGGGAGCTACCCACATGGCACAGCAGACCTCTCCTGTCTCGCCCACTGCTCCCCTCAGCAGTGTAATTTAGTCAATCTGCCTGTCCTATTCCTCACTCTGTCTCTGGTGAATCCTCTCACCCCCCACACCTCTGGCCTGTACCCCAGTTCTTGTATGCATAAATAAATCTTAAAAACAAACAAACAAACAATGGAGAAGGCAGAGCTTAAATCTGCATACTTTGTTTGCTGTGTCTTCCTTGGTAAACACCCTAACTGAATTCTTACCCAAATTCTATCTCAGCTAAGCTATTTAAGATGGTGTCAAAGTCATGTGGGTGAGTTAATCATGCTGGGTCTCTCCCATCTTTATAGGACGAGTTTATTATTGTTAAAACCTTATTGGTTTTTATCTCTTATCCATCTCTCTGCTTGCTTGATTACTTGTCAGCCTAGAGCCCAGAGGAGCATGGATGATTGCCCTTCATCCAAACCCTTCCTTCTAGACTCCACTTCCAGACACTGATGCTTCTGCTCAGCACATTCAGACTGTCCCTTCACAGCTGCTCAGTGAGTTTACACAAAGCTCACACCCCCAGCAGGACCACAGGACCCTGCACCAGGGGGCTTCACAATAGTGACCACCAGGCAAGCCCAGTTCTCCCTCCCCAAACCTAAAGACCATGGCGACCCTCACCTCTACCCTCTAGGTCTTCACCAGCATGGACTGCCCAACCTTACCCTCAGTCCCAACAGCCAAGAGACCCTTTTCCCTGGGAGTCAGCAGGCAATGTGGGTCTAGGACTTGCAGGGCAGAAAGTACCAGATTGGATCTACAGTCATCAGGGTGGGCTTGGGGCTCTGGGGTGAAGACTTCCTGTGAACATCACCCCCTTCCTGCAGAATCAGACCTCACTGCCTGCCTACTGGGGGACCCAGGACTCTGACTTCCCTAGACTTCCAGAAACAACTTGCACTCAGTAGTGTAAAAACAATACTTCTGGGAAGTTTTTAAAAGGAGGCATGGGTGTGATTTTCCACACTCACAGTACCGTTCTCTAAGCGCTTTAGAGAGTCTTGTGCAGTTGCAAGCACTTTTACTTACAATACTAAGGATGGTGACCCCAAAAGGGACACACTATTTGTGTGACCTTGAACATTTTCCCTCCTACAGAATGAGGTACCACCCGCCCTGTGGTGTGATGTGTATAAAGTCACCTACAACCGCAACCCATCATAAACTCTCCACGGAACTCTCTCCTTTCCTTTTTCTTTCGGAGCCTCTCTACTGAAGGCTGGTCCAGATGCTTTCCAGCTCTTAATAAAGTTGCCAGCAAAAACCTTGCTACAAAGGGAACAGGAGTAACTGAGCCAAGTGCCCTAGTCAGCTGCAGCTCCAGGGAGCCTCTAGGAGATCTGAAGAGGATACAGGGTCATTTATGTGCAGCGGTGGATCCTGCTTTGAGTCAGACTTGCTGGGAGCACCGTATGTAAAACACATAAAACCTGGACTAGAGACCGTAGCCAGGCTTGAATGCTTGGGCTCGTCGGCTGCCACCTCCTCATCCCTGTGGGAGGTGCCCTGATTTCCTCAGATCCCAGCATCCCATTTCCTGGGTTGCCTGTGGCTCTCCCTCTCTCCAGCATCTTCTGTGCTGTGTCCAGTCACTCCTGCTGATCCCTTCTGCTCTTTCCTCAGCTCCTCTGAGTCAGCGGCAAAGGTTTGAGCCTCTGTGCCTTCACTTGAGAGGAACCTGCTCCACTTTCAGGTTCTGGCTTTAATAACTTGGTGGCTCGGTTCTGCATGCTGATGCAATTATTCAGTGGTGGATTTTATGTACCGCTAGATGGTTATGTCACGCCAACCATTTGCTGTGAGTGGATGAAAGCATGCCTGGGTTTGTAGCTACAGATGCACACCAACTACAGGAAGCCTGCTCCTGGGCAAGAGCTTGGGACCAGCTACTGCACTTGCTTCCTCCCTATTGCACTGCCTGGGTTCAAACCCCAGCTCTGCCATGTGCCAGTGGTGTGACTTTGGCACCCATTCCTCATCTGTAAAATGGGTTATCACCTTGATTGGGTTATTAATACACAAATTAACACACAGCACAGGCAGAACAGTACCTGGCACACTGCAAAGGCTCAGCATTACAGACTTACTGGGCAGTATCATGGCCATGGGCCTCCACACTGGGTCCTGGTTGTGTTACTGCCCTCTCCCAGTCCTGGATGGCTGCACATAATCCTTATATGAACATTCATCATTTTTTTTTCCTGCATCGTATTCCATTTAAGCAAGGGCCACTTACTACATAGAATTTACTGTTTCATCAGAAGTACAATTAGAAATTATAGTTTTGTTTGTAGTACTCTTGTCCTGGGTATTCCTTCAACATGTAGTTGGCATATCAGCATTAGAATTTTAGATTTAATCTTACATAATAGTTGAGCTATTTTACTTCGGCCATTCACTGAGTTCCTGCCCAGTTTTTTTTTTTTTTTTAAAGATTTATTTATTTATACAAGAACCGGGGTACAGGCCAGACTCGCGGGAGAATGAGAGGATCCACCAGAGACTGAGCAGGGAACAGAAAGGGCAGACTGACGAAAAACACTGCTGAAGGGAGCAGCGGGCACGACAGGAGAGGTCTGCCGCGCCATGCAGGACCCTTGCCCGGCCGGCCGGGATCAAACCGGTGCTGCAGATTCTGAGACAGCTTCACAGTGCAGCGCTCAACCGCCTGCGCCACCAGGGGAGGCCCCCTGCCCAGACTTTCAACATCATACTTTGTTATTAAAATTAATATCATTTATCCATCCATCCACACAAATGCTGTTTTATACGCAGAATGCCAATTGACATTTTTTCTTGAAGGTATTCATCAATCCAGTATAGGGAGGATCTTGCTTGAGGGAGAATGTCAAATACTGTAAGATTTGAACCAAATGAATGCTAGATCATCCAAAAATGGTTTCACAGTATATCAAATAATAGATGTCAAGTAATAGAAAGTGAGCTTTTAATTTCACATGCAAGAAAAAAAAAGAACAAAATCAAACCCAAGATTCTTCTGATACGTAAACTATACTCATTTGACAACTCATGCAATATTAGTAATTTCTAGTAAGGATAACTATGACTTCTACACAAAATCCCCAGGAAACAAAAAGTGGTTGTGTTGCTCACTGCAGGATCTTGTGGATGTTACTGGAAAGCTGACGTGAGGATTAAAAGCAAAGCATTTACGCACAAGAGCCGGAACACAGGAAGAGCTAGGCTGTTAAAAGTGTGACGTGGAAACAGCCTCCCACATTGGAGAGCTTGAAGGTTGATTCATATTACACTACGGATAAAACTCAGTTTTCCCAAGAACAAGACAAAGAACTCAAAAATTCCTCTCTCACCCCCAGAATCTGGTAGCAGGTTGCACCTTTGTCAAAGGACATGTGGGGAGTGAAAGGACACACAGATGTTCTGCCAAAGTGGGAGGTGACTTCCAAGTCACCTCCTGTTGGGGCTGACAATTCTCTGCCTCAAAAATTATTTCTGCGGTCTCTTATATGCTCATTCAGAATGTTCTGTTGAAATCCATCGCCTAATGTGAAAACGTCATCTAGGCTTTGGCTCCCTGTCCATCTGTGCACATGAATATTAGGAAAGATTTCAAAAGAGCAAAGCATCTTGGAATAAAAGGCAGTGGTTCCATTGGTCCACATGGAGACCCTGAGCCCAAGAGCCTCCTTGGTGAGCAGGGCACCGAGGGGCAGGGTGCTGGGCCCCTACATGGAGCCTGGTCTAGTACAAAGCCACTCAACACTGTTCCCATGAGGGGAAGGAGAGAATTTTTGGTGGCATCAAGTCTCATGGGGACAGAGGGAGAGTTCCTCGAGTTAGGGAGAAATAATTGCTAAACCCACCTTGAGAATGGGAGCAGTGTCCTCCAAAACATTAGCAGCTGTTTGATGATGCTTTGATGGGCAGCCCTTTGGGTAATTTAGCCAAACCCATTAAAAAAAAAGACCAGGTGGGGTAGGCATGCTTGTTCCCTGTGTTCCCAAGTTCCTGATGATTCCCTGCGGGCGTCGCTCTACAGCCCATGTGCGCTATCAGTGGTGCCCAGCTCTAGTCCTGACTCTACCTCCATGGCTCCACCTGCCCTCCCTGAGCCTGCAGGCCAGAGCTGGGGTGCCAGAAGCTGCTGGCAAGGCTGCACCTGATGTGGTGTGTATAACCTTTGGTCATGAACTTCTTCTAATGTCACCCATGTGCCTACCCAGGACATTCTGTTGTCTGCTTCCAGATGGGCCTTTCTGCTTTGCACTGGATCTAGAGGACCAAGGACCAGGGTTGGTCTGCGATGAGCAAAGTGAGAGCAAGTATTTAGAAGTCCCACAGCAATCGGACAGTCCTGTGACATCACTGACAACCCTGGCTGCATTCTGCGAAATGTGTGTACACCTCGGCCAATACCACCCACAATGCCCAGGCTACCTGGCAGGGCAGGCTCTGGAGGCTGCCAGACCTGGATTCCAGTTCTGGTGAGAGCAATTTCTGGAAGCCTAACTTCACCTTTTTGAGTCCAGATTCCTTATTAGGAATACGAGGATGATCTAAATCCATCAACTCTGAGGGTGTCAGTGCGACCCTGTGCTGGTCTCCCCACAAGACACCCTCACCCTTGCCCCTCACCCACACTCTGTTACCTTCCGCAGTGGGATCCACTCTCGGTACCAACCCCATTTTATAACTGAGGAAACCGCGGGGCAGAGAAGCTAAAATAACTCAGTCTAGTCACACAGCCAGGAGCTAGTGGAGCTGGGATTCAAACCCTGGTGGCCTGGCTCCGACTGAGTTCCAACCCACTTTGCAGTTCTGTGGATCCAAAGCCAACAGCCTGTGTGCCCCACAGGGTGTTCATTTGCCACAGATGTGCTGACTGGCCAGGCCAGGAGAGCCAGGCTCTGTGGGTCCAGTTACCCCTGCAGAGCGCTGAGCCCAGGACGGGACCACCATGTTGGGGAGAATGTCCACCCCCGAGCCACGGCAGTGGGTGACACTGGCTCAGTCTCCACCACCAGCTCCCTCCTGCTGCCTCCCTGGGACAGGGCTCACCCAATGGACAGTTGGAATGTTCCGGGAAGGAGGAGGCAGGATTAGAAAAGGCTCAAGTCTCAGTTCTTACCTTGGGAATGAACTGGTTAAATGAAGTAGTACCTTTTTTTCAACAACTTTTTTTAAAAGCAGATGGCTAAAAAAACTCCAAAAACCAAAAAAGCCAACCAAAAAACCCTCCAGTCGCTGTCGTTTACAGAATCCCAATATATAAAAAAGAGGGGTGGGAGGATGGGGGACCCCATCATGTTTTCCCGGCCTCTTCCATTGCAGCTCCCCTCCCCTCCCCCTGAAAGTTCCTGGGGTGAAAATCCCAGGTTTGTTAGCAACAGTCTGAAAAGGTATTTAAAAAAAAACTGTCAATCAGCCTCAGGCAGAACGAAGGGGGCACAATCACCCTCGAAGCTAGTCCCTAGCAGGAGGGCCGAGGGCTGCTCCGGCCCGGCCAGCAGCGGAACCTCGGGGCCTCCACGTTTTGGGGTCTCCATTTCCTCACTCATGACCCAAATGTCAGCATTCAGGGTTTCTCCCAAGTGAAATACCGAGTGCCTGTGTGTGACCCCGTGGGCTGTCCTGGACATCCGCGGAGACGGAAGATGCCCATATGTCCTGGGAGCCTGCGAGGAAGCAGCAGGGGCTGACGGCACATGCCAGGGAGGCCGGGTCCGCACAGGCTGCAGGCGACGCGAGGCCAGAGGCCAGGGACCCATGCGGACTCCCGCTGGGTGACCGCGAGACCCTGGGGGACTTGAGGGGCCAGCAAGAAACTCCACTGCGCTTCTCCCCTGAAAGGTGCTGTGCAGCGCAGTCGCTGCTTTACGTCCCAGTGAGGATCATTCCCGTCTGTTTAACACCGTGACATTTAATAGCTTTCATTCCAAGGTATAAAAAAGTGAATTAAGAAAAAAATAGCTTTTTTTCCCTAAGGAAGAACGTTAATAATGGCCATGAACAGTACAGCCACCACCCACGTTCAGCAGCTGGACCTTGCAGAGTTTTGTGGGGGTGCGGACAAGGCTCAGGGTGACACCACTGCAGACAGGACCCCGGGGTTTGTGGCTCCACGTCGTCCGCTGACATCTCAGGTGCTTTTGGGTTCTCAGGAGGGAACCCACATGTTCCCGTGTGTATCTGGTGCTTTGACATAAGGAATGTTCCAAATCCACGGCCGGTCTGGAGAGAAGGGAACAAGTGAACAGTATTACTCCCACGGGAGCAGGGCCCGGACACTCGCCTGACAGCACAGAAACTCTGATGTGCTGGAGTCTGCAAACTGTGAAAACCTCTGAACCCATCCCAGGGACAGTCCCCTCAAATGACACCAGCATGCCAGATATAGCACCTGGCACAAAAACCCTGGCACCACCAGGGGCCCCTGCTATCCTCTTGAGAGGGCTGGGAGTTGTGGCCATGAAACTTCTATTCCTTGAGGTTCACGACTGATGGGCGAGGAGCCTCTGTATAAGGAAAGGCTGCAGCCAGCATGACGAAAGCATCAGGCCTTGGGGTGGCTGGAGGGCAGCAACACTGAAGCCCTGCGTGCACATCCTGCCTCTGTCCTCTGTGCTCTAGGGAAGGCGGCTGGGCTTTGGCCTCAGCTTTCCCTTCTGTGAAATGGGAGTAACACCAGCACCCTCCCAGGATTACTGTAAGGCGGGTGTGAGAGGACTCCTGGGAAGGTTCCTGGCATGTTGTAGATGCTCAATGCATATGGACTCTCCCTTCCTTGGAGGTTTCAGAAATGGAAAAGATGTGGACACCAGCCTTTAGCCACGTGTCATTTCTGCTAGAGTCAAGCCCTAAGGACAGGGCTAGAGCGTAGATGCCCTGTGAGGATAACCCCCATATTGTGGTCCTGAAAAGAATGAGAGAGCAAAGGCTGAAGGGCTGTGTGCTAAGAGACCCCTAGTAGCTGGTCTGAACTCTGGTATGAGTTGGGGCATGGGCTCAAGCAGCAGCTCAGCACTGCCAAGTGCCCCAGGGGGGAGGCTCCCTTCCTTCCTGAGCACAGGAGGCCACAGAGGCCGCCTGGCACACAACAGTATCTGTTCTCTTCCCACAGCCTCACAGTTTGTGCTGAGGGACTGCAGAGCAGCAGGCAAATAGCAGCCTGGCAGGACATCCGCCTGGATGGCAACAAGTTATCAGAATCCTGTTCTCTTGTCTTTGGCCTTCAGATGGTTAGAAAGCAAGAAACCACACACTTTTGTTAAATTAACAAGCTTGTTAGAGAACCACAAACCAGGGGTGTTTTGTCCTTGTTACATCAAAGGCTGAGGCTTGGCAGGGCTGCAGACCTGATTCCCTACCGCCCCTCAAGGGCCCAAACAAAGCACCCACCCTTTTCCACCCAAAGCTCCATCCTCTGTGGCTGCCCCTTGCTCCTGTTGGTTCGCCTTTGCCTGTAAAGTGCTCTGTTGGGCAACCTCAGCTCCGCTTCATCCCCATAAATGAGGCACCCCAACTCCTGCTGGAAGAGCGGCTTAGAGATTACAAAATAAGTTTAAAAGCTGGGCTGGAAGCATAACTTCAGTTTTCTGTTTGTGCTATGAAACACAAATTTCATTAAAGGAAATAATTGAGATCAGGTCAAAAACCTTTTTTGGCTGCCTTGTTCAAAAAAATCCTCATTTTTAAAGATCTTTCAAAAAGATGAAACATTTCAGCATGTGAAACATTACAGCCTGAAACATTTCAATGCTGATTTTAAGTGACTTGCCTCTTATGCATTAGCTCTTGGGATTATAAAATGGAATCATTGTTCAGTTTCCCTAAGAAAGATATTTTATGAATTGGGATTGTACATGTGATAGGTTTAGACTTAAGTTTGTTCCCATATATCTGAATGCAAGGAATTATTTTAAGTTAACCAAACAGCAGGTGCAATGGCTAAACCATGTGGGGACCAATGGTTTTAAAGCACTTTAGAGGATCATATACGCTCCACATGTGCTAAATCCATGTCATGCACACGTGTTCCTACTGAACCATCACACGGCAGCTGATTAGCTTATCTCTACACACTTAAAATTTAACAATTTTGGAATACGTTACACCTGCAAAAAATTAAGTACGACCTGGCCGACACCACCTTAACCAATCAATCCAAGTTAGCTTCACTAGTAATCATGCAATTTGACATCATGAGACTCCTTTTATGATGCACCAAGGCCACAACGTCATTTCTGCGATAGTCTTAGTAAAAGTTCATCTAACTACAATGAAATGGTGGACAAACCCAAGGCAGAAGGTGCAGCCGGTAAAACACCAGGTTGTGCCCAGCACGTCAGTATCACAGACACCCCAACAGAAATGCCTGAACTGTTCTGGACTAACAGGACACGATGACCACATGTGAATAGTAACCTGAATTTCTCCTGCTGTCAAGGATGTTATGGAGACCACTGACGAAAAGTGAATGAAAACCCGAGTTTCAAGGACCTGGGACCATTTAAGGGTCTGTGAAGTCAACACTGACTTCATCGTAACAGGAAGCCAGTTTTTGTCACTAACATACTTTCTTATGAGGGTACAGAGGATCTATGACACGTGACATCACAGGATCTGTGGCATGTGCCATCACAGACCTGCAGTGGCAATCCAGCTGACTTCTGGGAACCAGGACAGCACAAATTTGCCAAAAATGGAAACACCATCTTCTCACCAATTCCCCCCCTTTTTTTTATGGAGGGATGGGTGGGAAGGAATATTTATGAGTGCCATTTTAAAATAAATTCATATCTTAAGATTTCTCCTTTTCAATTTATAATGCAGTAAATATTAGTAGATATTAAAAATCCGTAAAAAGACTTCTTTGTGGTACTCATGAATATTGAGTGCAGGGGGTCCCTACATGAACCAGTTTGGGGACCATGGGGTCCTCTCAGGGGGCCCCAGACAGGGCAGCAAGAGGGTCTCTGCAAATCTGCGCTGGAGCATTCGTGAGCCAGGTTCCCCGAGACACTCACGCCCCCCCGCCCCCCCCCCCCCACCACTGCTGGCTTGTGTTTGATGCACACACCTGTGTTTTCCTTCATTTGTGTCTCACCTTTGTTTCCATACAGTTCCGGGGGCAGATCGTACGGCACCGGAAAGGAGGCTGCTGGCTCCTGGCTCCCCGAGAAAAATTTCTGTTTCACTTTGAAGCTGTCCAGGCCCTGCAGACACACAGAAGGGATCTGACTGCACCCCGTTTTCTGAAGAAAGATCTCACGAAGCAGTGATAGATCCTTAGCGTTCTCACAACAAAACACAGTGATTTCACAGCTATCTTCAATGTTTGAGAGGGCCGATGTATTTACAACTCCCTTAAGTGAATCCTAAAAACATGTGCTGCAGCAGCTCTTGGTCATTTTCTTCTGGTCTCGCTGCTCCCAGACCCGTCCTCCTCCAGTCTGCCCGTGTGACGGGGATCTGTCTGTTCAGAAGCCTTCTGTAGCTCCTCACGACAAAGTAAAGACTGCACTTAAGTGGGGTCCCTCTATGCCTTAGTGTGCAAGTGACAGACAACCACATCATATGGCAAAAGAAAGTGCAACAAAGGTGAGTTCCTTGCTTCGTTCAGGCAGGACCAAATCCAGGGGCTTGGTCCTTCTGATGTTCACTGACAGTTGATGGACACGAGAGCCCTCAGCAGCTCAAGGTTCATACCTTACCCTGCAGAAAGGTGGTCTCTTCTGCAACCTGACTTAGGTGACAGCCCACCACGTGCCCAGGGGGTGGGCCTGGCTACACAGGTACCAGCCACAAATGTCTTGGTGCCTCCCATGCTGAACCCTGTCCAGACCGGCTCTGACTTTCCTCTGCAGGGGGCTGCCCCAGTCCCCCTCCTCTGGCTAGTCACTCATTTTCCCCTGATAAGCACACAAGCTGCACGCTCTTCAGCCCCCCTCTCTCCACCCCCCGCCCGGCTACCCGACATTGCTTCTCTGCCATCTGTGTTTATCTAAATTATAGCGATTTTTCAAGGCCCAACTAAAATATTTTCTACCAAGCTCTTCCTTATCCTGCAACCAGCAAAAGGTCATTTCTTCCTTTTCTGTCTTGAGTGTTAGGCATCTGTCCTGTGCTGCCTTTGACTGCATTCATGCCACTGTCTTCATTTTGCTGTAACACGCGACCTTCCTGTAGCGGGTTCCTGTCTTAACCTGCACAAAAGCTTCCACACACATTGCCTCTTATGCAGAAACCTAGAAAGTAAGCGGATAGAAACTACTTCCCTTTTCTGTAGCTCCTGGCTTATTTCTGTTCACATGCGTCAGGGTAAAGGTTCTGACCAAGGTTCAGCTGTGATGCCCTGTGCTTCGGCTCCCTTTGGGCGGTCTGACCTCGCATGGAAGGAGCTGCGGGCCACCCATATCTCACAGGAAGCAACCTGCTTTCTCTTTGAATGTCACTTCTGATCCAAATTCTAGGGTATTATATAGATATATAAAAAGTACCACTTTTCCCTTCAATCTGAATGTCAAATAATTTGAGGCTGTCTTCTAATTATCATTATTTATGTATCACAGTGGTTATCACTTGGCATTTTACAAAACAGAGGAAGGCACCCTCCCAGGCACAGAAACTTAAAAGACAGTGAAGACAATACATTTATAAAACACCAGGTGAGAGGGTGGGCATGCATCATGCATGAAAAATTACTGTCTTTTCCTTTTATCAGCTTCGGGAGTGAAAGAGCTGGTTATCACTGTGACGGATTAGGGTTAGCAGCTCAGCTCAATCAGAGAGAAGGAGAAACATGCTCAATTTTCTGTCAGAGATGTGCTTTGTTTTTTACTTGCATCTGACTGAGTAGCAGCCACAAACAGTAAAGCCCTCTACAAGGTATCAACTTTCCCTGGGTGGAACAGTAATGGTAGTTGAACCTTCTAGAAGGAGTACACTTAATCAAAGATGGACTCATCGACAAGGAGGTGGCTGGTAGGTCCAGCAAGGGGCTTAGGAAAAGCTCCCTGGAGGAGGGTTCACCTCACGGGGCTTAGAAGGACAGGCTATATATGAGTGTGTGAGTGTGTGTGCATGTGTGTGTGGGGGGCTGCACTTGAAAAGAAAGAGTAACAGCATGACATCATGGGTGCGACGGCAAGATTTTGATTCACTTTGAGTCTAATCTCTAACATGCTTGGTTTCTAACTTGGCTGAATTGCTTGGTTTAAGATGCTGTTGCTCAGCCCTTGCTAAGTGCCGGGCACCCCTGTGAACAGACATGGCATCAGCTCTTGAACCTCCAATGGTGCTGGGAGCAGACTGCTCTTCTGCCCTCATCCCACAGCAGCTGGCCCCAGAGGTCCGGCAGGCCCCGACAGATTAATAGTCCAGGAGCTTCTGAGTTCGGAAGCGGATCCCAGCTCCATCCTCTGTCACGTTGGTCCTGTAAGTCTGCGGTCCCTAAATGTCAAACTGTACTCTTGGCCCCACAATCTCTCTCCTGTGTGTTTTTCTATATTTTGTCTCTTTCTAAGTTATTCTAGAGTCTCTAACTGAGGCAAAGAGCAGCAGCACAGGGCCAGGTCATTAAGTGGTAGTTCATGCCACAGCATCCTCCCAGGACTCCCAGGGACTGGGGCAGAGCCCCGCATGTGGGGCAGAGGTGTGAGCATGGCAGGGGCTCACTGTTCCAGCTAACAGTGGGCTGTGGGGGTGCACAGTGGATTCAGGATGTCATGTCATGGGCCAAGAGGGCACTGAAAGTTTAAAGGCAGGGCAATGTGGACCCTGATGGGCAGGTAGCAACAGCTTCAGAAGTGGGTGGGAGCTGGAGATGGGGAGTGAGGGGACCACCCAGGCCAGGTGGGGGATGACAACGGCCTACTGCAGGGAAGTTCTGGCAGAGGGGATGGAGGAGGATGGAGAACATGGCTCCGTGGCTCCATTAGCTGAGCGGGGGATGGGGTGGGGGCTGTGTAAGAGGTCTTGAAGAAATGAAGCTTGAAAGAGCACTTGGCCTCCTAGGAACCCAAGAACCGCCCATGGCAAGGATGGGCAGTGCCCAAGGAAGGGGGGGCAGTTAAGGTGGTGGCTCTCGTGCATTTCATTTGTTCTTCCAAGTCACAGTACCAGAGAAAGTTCTTGTGGCGCATGCTATTTTGGACAACAAAAAGACAACAGTTTAAGGAACAGAGATAAGAGAAAGCAGAGCTTTGAAGACTGAAAGTCCTCGGGATTTCTGACATTCTTGTCTCTGATCAGGGGAACAAGAACCTGCCCCCCTCCAGGAGCAGGTGTGCCCAGGTTGGGCTGTCAGGTGGTCTTCATCTGGAGGAAATCAGTTTGGGGCACGTACCCACAACGCTCACGTGGTTCAGTGTATTGTTCCCAGAGGCAGGAGGGATTCTAGCACAAAAACAGGGTGGGCTCAATTCCTGTGCCTGATAAAATATACAATCATCACCAAAATGCATGGAGTTGAAAGAGGAATACTTGCATCTCCCTGATACATGCACAGATGCAGCAGGGTTTGGATATTGAGATTTTTGGGAACATAAATGATTTAGTTTAATCTAAAAGCTAAAAACACAAGTTAAAGTGAACCGCCCCTCCACCCTTAATTTACATACTTGATTAGCTGATGTTCAACTTCAAAGGAATAAAGGCTGGTTTAAACCAACAAATCTTTATAAAGCTCCTACTATGTAGCAACAACAGCTAAGAGCTAGGGACACACAGTCAAAGGTATCCATCCTGACATAAATTTCTAGATCTCCAGATTTCCTGATCAGACGGAAAGGTACTGACTCCACACTGTACACTCAAGTCAGGTAGATCTCGAGATGATGCATTTACTGAATCACCCATAAAAGCAGCAGGAAAAATGGGAACAAATTAGTTGGCTACCAGGGACTAGTCAGCAGTGTAAGCCCAGCCTCATGTCAGTGTCCTGGAATGCAGGGATTGGGCCGGCCGGCTGGTGAAGGCCAACTATGGCCACGCGGTAGCTGATAACTCAGAAGTGTGGGTGTCTGGGATAAGGAGTTCTGCTTGAGATGCACAAAGGCGGACTCCAGGAGCTGGATTCCGGAGGAGGTCCAGGCAGAAGAATGACTACTAAAATGGGCATTAAATATGCCTGTTTGACAAACATTAACTAAAAAACACTCAATGGCAAATCTTGCTTGTACCAAGGAAGGAAACATAAAGAAACAGTGGTTGAGACCTCATTCCTGTCAGCAACCATTTTGAGAGGGTGGCTCATATCGAAAAGGTTCAGACAACAATTGCATGGATATGCCAGGCCTGGGGGGGCCGGAGGGGGGAATGCTGCCAGAGACCCCCTAGGGTACACGTGTGTGCACATGCACTTGCATTTTAACGACACGGTTACAGGCAAGCTGCACACACTGCAAGCTGCTCACCAGCCCTGGAGCGTATTCAGGCACCAAATGCACACAGCGACCTGCATGGAACCCGTGTCCACTCAGAGGCAGCACCTCTAGCTGATGTGTCCTAAGGGCCAGGCCTGCCACGAAACAGCTAAGCACGGGGGCTGCGCCATGAGCCCAGGGCCTAGAATGGCTCCCGTCACCCCAACCTTAAACCTCTCGTGCTTGGCCAGGTCATTCCTGTGGTGACACCTCACATTCAATCTTCCCGTCACGTCTCACTATCTTTACTTAAAGCTAACTCACTGTAGGGGCCTCCCTGGTAGCTCAAGGGGTTAAGGGCCGGCACTATGAAGCTACTGGCAGCCTCTGCAGAACAAGTTCAATCCCCGGCCAGAGAGGTGACCCACATGGCGCAGCAGACCTCTCCTAAACTCGCCTGCTGCTCCCCTCAGCAGTGTATTTTAGTCAATCCGCCTGTGCTGTTCCCCACTCTGTCTCTGGTGAATCCTCTCACCCCCCGCACCTCTGGCCTATACCCCAGTTCTTACATGTATAAATAAATAATCATGGACCTGACAGTGTCAAGTGTGAACTTACAAATGCCGACGGAAGGAAGAGGACCCCCAGCTCGTAGGAGCGGATCATCAGCTGGGCACCGTTTTTCTCTAAGGCTCCCCAGGCGGCCTTGGACAGATTTGCGCTGCAGACAGGGACAGAGACACGGGACTCAGTGAGGCATCTGGCAGGGACAGAGTCCACAGCTGCAATCACACCCATTCAGCCCTAGCAGGCTGGGCCTCCTGGGAAAGGGAATTTAAATCCTGGAATTTAAATCCTGCTGTGCTGTAATCCTCAAGTCGGATCTAATGGCTAATTTGGGTGGCTTCACCCTAATCTGCGTTTTCCTGAAGGTAACTATAAAAATCATTCCCTTCCTTAGATTTTTTTTTTCCCTGCCCATAACCCCTTTTTTCATGGCCCTGGTGTAGCCAGGATTTCTGGTTTTGTTGCATATAAAAGTAGCATTTAAGAGAAAACTGTCAACATCTTAAACAGTAGTGTGTAAGTGGCACATCTCACTTTTCTGCCTTTTTGGACACAGTGCTGACTTTTACTTTCAGTCCAAAGCGACAGCTCTAAGAGCACCAGGCTGGTATTTGTATCCAGAAAGAAACTGCATCGAGAAGCACATTCTATCTCGCCAAGTCACAGGATGCCCTGGGAGGAAGGAGACTCGGCACCAATGGGACAAACCTGGGGGCACTCGCATCTCTGGGGTCTCATCTTTATAGACGACTCCCCACTGCACAAAAGGGCGAGGACTCACCCAGGGAGGCATCAGGTAAAAAACCATGGAAAGGTTTGTTCCAACGAGGCTCCCCCAAGCTCTACTCATTCTAAGAACACAGAGCGCAACTTCAGCTCTTTGGACCTACCAGCTTCACTTTGGGGGAAAGTGAGCATTTTAAGATTCCTTCACAGGGCCTCAAGCCTTTGAGATCTCCCTGCTGCTGAGCCAATCTACACAAGGTGGGGCCCTTACCCTGAGGCCCAAGGGCCCCCATCACAGCAGGCTATGACGGCCAGAACATGAAGTGTGGAGGAAGCAGAAGGTGGTAATAAAGTGGTTAGTTCTCTAGGAAAAAAGGTTTATTTACAAGCCCAAGGTGGTAGCTTGCTTTTGTATCTCTCACCTTTTCGGAAAATGTGACCCTGTGGGCAGAGACACAGGTGTAACGGCAAGACCAACCTGTGAGTAGGGACTGGGCGTTATCTTCGTAGGAGGCTCCCCTCTCTTGAAGTCACCCTCCAGTCCCTCCTTTGTAACTGGCTCCTAACAGAATCCCAGACCTCTGGGGCCTGAAGCTCAACTCTGAACCATAAGGCTGGAAGTCACCAGCTATCCAGAAAATACACCAACATCCCTGTGGCCTCTTTAGTAACTTTACCCTCCGAATACACTCTGGATCACTGGTCCTGGCAGCTGGGACTTTGGGGGAGCAAAACAGCCCATCCCCCTGGCCCCGCAGGTCACTGAGAGTCACACAAGACAGCTGTGGGACAGTCTGGCTGCTATCCACACAACCCACAACAGCAGGCGGGCTGGCTGGGAAATGCGTGTCCCATGTTCCAGCTCTTGTGCCTTCTGTTCAGGATCCACTGATCACTGCCTGGCCTGGCTTCTGGCTGCCGCCACTTGAGCCCGTTTCTGCCCTGTCCCCTCTGCGCTCCAGCCCCACTGTCCTATCTCCTGCTGGGCAGAGCACTCTCTCCCTTCAGCACTGTGGTTGGTTTGTTCCTGTCATCACTGGGCATGGAGTGACACTGCATCACCAAAAGGTGGCTTTTTTGGAATTGTACTATTTTTTATCAAGGTGATGTTGATTTTTAACACTGTATATGATTTGGGGTATAGATTCGTACCTCCTGTTGCCCTAAAGAAACAAGGAAGAGGTTCTGAACTGGGAGCACGTTTGCAACATAGCTGTAAGGCATGAAAGACACTAAGTGCTTGCTTCCAAGAATGTCCTGCTCTGGACCCCAGATGTACCCCCAGGGAGAATTCAGGTGGCAGGCGACTCCAGTCTGCTAATCAGCTGACCTTGACATTCAGATGCATGTCCCCACAATGGAACTTAAAATTTACTTTGCATTCTTCTGGGTGTGGAATGACTTAGAGAATTTCTATGACTTGGAGAATTTTGAAGGTGGAGTTCTGGATGTCCAAAGCTGTACCATCGCCAGAAACTGCTTGAGCAACTAATAAAGCAATGGTGATAAGATGGTGGTCTCTGGGGGACAGTGTATCAGTCACGGTTCCACAAGAGGCAGTGAAACAAGCAGTGTGTACGTGTGTACGTCTGTGCACATATGAGCATAGACACACACACAACTGAGCAGTTACGGGGACCTGCTGCCATTAACAGCAGAGAGTTGGCAACATGATCGCTCTGACGCTGCTGTCTCGCCCAAGCTGCAGTAGAAGCTGCAGTGGAAGGACAAAGCACAAGCACTGAACCTAGATGCCACCCGCGTCTTGTTGCCTCTGGCAGTGGGGACGCAGGGGTCCTTCACCAGAGCTGAGCACACACCAGGTGGCCAAGTCCTTTTCACGGCACCATCACTCCTGATTGCTCCCTCTTCCACTCGTAGGTTTCTCTGTGATTGCAATGGATGCTCCTGGAGCATTTCCCCACGTCAAGGTCAGCTGATTAGCAGACTAGACTACCCTGCCACCTGAATTCTCCCTGGGGGTGCATCTGGGGTCCAGGGCAGGACATTCTTGGAAGCCAGCACTTAGTGTCTTTCATGCCTTACAGTTACGTTGCAAACGTGCTCCCAGTTCAGAACTTCTTCCTTGTTTCTTTTTTTTTTTTTTTTTTTTTTATTAGAGGCATGCTTTATTTATTTGTTTGCTGGTTTGTTTGTTTGTTTGTTTATACATGCACTGGGTACAGTCAGAAGCGCGGGAGGGTGAGAGAACCCACCAGAGCCAGAGCGGGGAGCAGAGCAGGCAGAAGGACCGAAGTACACTGCTGAGGGGAGCAGCGGGCGGCAGGAGAGGTCTGCACGCCATGTGGGACCCTCCTCCGGTGGCCGGGGAGCAGCCGGGGATCGAACCGGCGCCACAGAGGCCGCGGGCAGCTTCGCAACCCAGCGCTCAACCGCTGCGCCACCGGGGAGGCCCCTTCCTTGTTTCTTTAGGGGGACAGGAGGGGAACTCTCCAAGCTGCACCTTTTTCCTGTAGAGCTTCAGAGCATGAAGTCTTATTTAGAAAGGCCTTCCTTGTTCATCTCTGGAGGTTTTTTTGATGGCATAAATTTCTAAAATATTTCTGAAGTTCAAAAATGTATCAATTTTTAAAAAGTTTTATGTTCATAGGTATTTAGTGTCCAGTCTCCTAAATCTGCTTACAATGAAATCACATGGCTATTCTTGTTGACAGCTTCATTGTTTTACCTTTCTTACTTAGGTCTTTCTTCCATCTGAAATTTTATTTACAGCCTGAAATAGACAGGAAGGGCAGGTTTGTTTATTCTCTCCTCTCCCCACCACCCTAGTCTACTTGGACACCCTATTGCTTCAGCACCATTTATTGACAAGAATGTCTTTTCTCCTTTGAATTGCATTTGATTATTTTGGCGTCCATTTCTGCACTCTATCCTGGTCTATTTATCAACTTATCTATTTTTATGGCAATACCACAGTCGTACTGTGCCTATTTTATAGTGAGTCTTGAAGTCAGGCCCTGCAAGTCCTCTTCTTCAAAACTGTCTTGGCTATTTTAGGTCCTTTATGTATCCACATTAATTTTGGAATCAGCTTGTTCTTCTCTAAAGTTATTTTGGCTATTCTTAAGCTTGCATATGGAAACAAAAATTTAGAATTGGCTGATTTTTATAACAAACCCACTGGGATTTAGAGTGGAGTTGCAACGACATCTATTAATGTACTTTGAGGAAATGATGTCTTAATATTTAATCTTCCCATCCATGCACACCTTGTACATCTGTTTATATATTTAACTCCTCTCAGCAGTGTTTTATGTACAGTTTTCAGCATAGATGTCTTAGACATCTTTTGCTAAATTTATTTCTAGGTATTTGATGTTCTTGGTGGTATTTTATTTAAACTCCTTAGGATTTTATAAAAATACAACCACGTTACCTAGAAATTTAGTTTTACTTATTCCTTTATAGTTCTTATGTCTTTTATTTTTATTTACCTTATTGCCCTGGCTATGACCTCTACTGCAATACCACAAAGAATCCCATTTAATCTTCATCTGGCTGTATTACTTCATTAAGGCTTCTGCTCATACCATTATATGGAAATGAAAGTTATCACAAACCTCCACATGGTCACATCCAGTGGAAATGTCTTTGACCTTATCCGATTCTATCTCTAGTACCATGTGACTTCCCCTGCCTCACAGTGGCTCCCTGATAGATGAAATATTTTCTCTTCACTTGTGTTGTTAAACTGGTTTTCTGTCTACTTTCAATCTCTCTGGCTATTTCTTTTCTTCTATCTGATCTCTAACCACTGCAATGCCTAGAATCCGCCCTACCCCAGGTCAAGATGGTATTATAAAATGCTGCAGTTTCTAGGCTCTTAAAGAGACTGGCAAACTAGTTACCCAGAGGCACAGAAGTCCATATACACCACAAATGATTCTATTGGTGAAGCCTAATGAAGATATACTTGTAAGCCCACATTTCAAAACACAGCAGAACAGCTTCTTAATCTCTTATGAGTAAAAGTCAACAGAAAATAGGAATAGATTTAAGAACTTCAGATAATCAGTAATTAAAAAAAAAGTATATCTAAAATGATACGAATGTAAAACAACACAAAAAAATTATAATGGGCCTCCTCGGTGGCACAGTGGTTGAACACTGGGTTGCGAAGCTGCCCGCAGCCTCTGCAGTGCCAGTTCGATCCCCGGCTGCTCCCCGGCCACTGGAGGAGGGTCCCACATGGCGCGCAGACCTCTCCTGCTGCCCGCTGCTCCCCTCAGCAGTGTACTTCGGTCCTTCTGCCTGCTCTGCTCCCCGCTCTGGCTCTGGTGAATTCTCTCACCCTCCCACGCTTCTGACTGTACCCAGTGCTTGTATAAATAAATAAATAAACCTTAAAAAAAAAAATAAATGAGCGAAAAGCAAATCTCACGATAGCAGTGAATGCCTATCACCTGCTATGCAACAGGCGCTGCTTTAACCCCATATGTATTTTGATCTTGTTAATCCTCATTTTAGACTCTTAGATGTCCATGCTATAATCGCTGTCATTCGGCAGAGAAAAGGGAAGCAATATGGTTTCACAGAGAGCCAGGGGGAGAGCAGGATCTTGAACCCTGGTGGCCTGACTCTGGATTGAGCTGTGAAACGTGGAGCACACTCTATGTGGGAACCCTGAGAGAAAAATACAGCCGCTGATATTAAAAACTCAATTTACTGAGTAAGATGGCACTTTATTTACAGCTGAAAACAAGGTTAATGAACTAGTAAAGAGAACTGAACAGATCAGGTAGAATGCAATTAGGAGGTGAAGCAATGAAAAAATTAGATGAAGATTAACAGGGTCAAACATTTATCGAGTATAAGTAGAAAAGGCAAGGGCCAATATGCAAGGAGATAATAGTCAATAATTTCAGAGAGTTGAAAGGTCAGATCTTCAGATTGAAGAAGTATAACAAATCCTGCTAAGACTAAATTAAAAAAAAAAATCCATACCTATTTATATATGTAGCAAAACTAAAGAACACCAAAACATAAAGGACAATCTTAAAAGCAGACAGAGACAGACTAGATTTCACATGAAATGATGACTAGATTGCAGTTTTTTTTAAACATTTATTTATTTCTATACAAGAACTGCGGTACAGGTCAGAGGTATGGGAGGGTGAGAGGATTCACCAGAGACAGAGCGGGGAGCAGAACAGGCAGACGGACCGAAACAGGCAGAGGGACTGAAGGCACTGCTGAGGGGAGAAGCAGGCGAGACAGGAGAGGTCTGCCACACCATGTGGGAATCTCCCTGGCCAGCTGGGAATTGAATCTGCGCTGCAGAGGCTGCAGACAGCTTCACAGCGCTGCGCTCAACCCACTGCGCCACTGGGGAGGCCCTAGATTGCAGTTTCTTGAGAAACTTGATTCAAAAGCCAAGGGAAAAATCCCTCAAAGAAGTGGGAGAAATTAACTCAAAAGAGCATTTAATCCAGTTACATTATTACTCAAAAATGAGGGCAAAAATAAAGGTAGTTTAGGAAAACCAATTTCATTGGAGATGTTGGTTTGGAAAACTTAATGTCCACATGGGGTTTCCATGCAGTAACTCAAGAGGATATAGTTCAGGAAGGAAAGATGAATTTTATTCAAAAAGACAGGCCTACCAGGAAGAAAAGCAGAGACAATAGTAAATTTGTGGGTAACAGTGAACAAAATGTGGTGTAAAATAATGACATCAATCAAAGGTCTAAAAGCAAAACTGGAACAGCTGGAGAATAACAAGACCTAAGAAAAGAGGTAACTATAATTTGAGTCCTGTTTCTTGGCTGTTTGGGAGAACACCGATTAAGCTGAGATTTTTTAAATGATTAAGTTTTAAACTTATTTTCTGTTGACTCTACTTTTCAAATTAATAGAAAGGAAATGGAATGGAGTGAACTTGATGAATCCAACAGAAGGGAGGAAGAGGAGAGGAAAAAGAGAAAAACACAGTATCATCAAAAATTAGAACTGAATCAGTACTGACACTGAGTGCAAATTTATTTAAGTCACTACTAACAGAGCCTATCAGATTAGATTTATAAGAAACACACCTGAAAAAATAAGGATAAGCATTAAATGACAAAAGGAATTTTTAGATACAACACCAAAACAAAAAAAGCACAATCCACAGAAGGAAAAGCCCATTAAGTTGGACTTCCTTAAAAATTTCTTTGTGAACAAAACTGTAAGGGGAATGAAAAGACAAGCTATAGACTGGGAAGAAATCATTGCAAACCATTTATTTAATAAGGATGGGTATCTAAAATACACAAAGAATGACCAAGAATTCTTTTTTTTGGTATAGAAGAACTGGCGTGTAGGCCAGAGGGGCAGAGGGTGGGAGGATTCACCAGCAACAGAGTGGGAACCAGAACAGGCGGATTCACTTAAATACACTGCTGAGGGGAGCAGCAGGCGAGACAGGAGAGGTCTGCTGCGCCATGTGGGTCAGTTCCCTGGGGATTGAACTGAGGCCGTAGCGGTGACAGTGCTAGGCCACAAGGGAGGACCCTGACAAAGAATTCTTAATACTCAGTAAAAACCAACCTCCTGATTAAAGAATTGGCAAAGGATCTGAACAGACACCTCACCATGAAGATATACAGATGGAGAGTGGGGTTAAGAAAGATGCTCCACCTCACGTGTCAGAGGGAATGTACATTAAAGCGAGACACCATCACACACCTATCAGAAGGGCCAACACCCAGAGCACTGACAACATCAAATGCTGATGAGGAAGTGCAGCAACAGGAATTCACCTTCACTGTTGGTGGGGAGGCAAAATGGTAGTCACTTTGGAAAACGGTTTGGCAGCTTCATACAACTGAAAAGATATTATACAATCCAGCATGCATGCTCCTTGGTATTTACTCAAAGATGTTGAAAGCTTAAGTCCACACAAAACCTTGCATAGGGATGTTTATTCAGCTTTTTAAATAACTGACCAAACTCAGAAGCAACCGGGATGTGCTTCAGTAAGTGAATGGACAGAGAAGCTATGGACCGTTCATACAATGGAATAATACTCAGCACAGAATCGAGCTATGAAGCCATGAAAAGACACAGAGAACCTTAAATGTGCATTTGCTAAGTGACAGGAAGCAACCTGAAAAGGCTACAAATTATATGATTCCAACTATCTGAGACTCTGGAAAAGCCAAAACTAGAGACAGCAAAAGACCAGTGGTTGCTAGGGGTTTGGAGGAGAGAAGAATAAACAGGTGGAAACCAGAGGATTCTTAGAACAGTGCAATTATTCTCTATGATAATATAATGGGAGGTGCGTATCATATACATTTGTCCAGTTTCAGAGAATTGAGTTATTACTGACTGCCCCCACCTCTTGGCAAACATCATTTCCTTTTTCTTGGTGCCACCCACCCTACCCACTCCTGGGGGTATCTGAACCCTTTCCTCCTTGGAACATCCCCCCTCTGAAGAAACAGTGGCTATTCCAGCCCACATATCTCCCAGCTGAATCCTGAAGGTGCTCTGCAGGCAAGAAACATCTAATTAGCTCAAGAAAAAAAGACTAGTGCACAGAGATTTAGAAGATACAACTTATTAAGAGAATGAAAACCTTTCATATTACAAGAGCTAGAGAAAAAGTCTAATTGTTAAAAATTAAGCACAAAAGGCACGGCAGGTGTAAGAGCAGAATCTGAGCTGGCATGCCTTTCAATCAGCACTAACACTGCTGATCTTGTGTACTTGTGAAATATGGTGCTGTTCCTGTCTCATAAGGTGATGTGTGGATTCTATCAGATAAGGAGGGTAAGGTCTCTGGCACATAAATGATGCCTACTAAATGTTAGCCATTATCATTTTCAATATTCTGGTCCTTCTCTCTGATGTGACTCACCAAGTAATGGAATTTTCTGGAGGCAGGTCTACCCAGGTCTAATCCTAGAAAGCTTTGGTGGTAGAAAGGTCTAAAAATTATTCATCGGGCTGCTTCACTGACCTAATCCTTGCACAAGTTCCCAAAGCAGAAATACAGTGAGATTCTATTTTATATTATACAGGAAGTCAAGAGGATTTGTCTCCTGATGCAGAGGAGAGAGTTACTCTGATTTTTAATGTAGACAGGAGTGAAGTCAGGAAGTCAGTAGCATGGCGAGCATTAAACCAATTCTGCAGACATTCAATAATTTTGTGAGATTAAGTGCAACATGTCAGCTGTGTTTTGAGAACTGGAATTATGTTTTACAGATTCAGCGTATTAAGAAATGCCAACAGGAAAAGAAAATGACAAAATGATAAACCCGTGTTTTTGTACAGATAAGCGGGAACGGACCATTACGGGAGATTAGATACTTTCGGTTGGCTTTTGCAAACAGCGATTGTGACAATTTACCAGATTCTGAGAACTCTATCTGCAACCTCACTTTGTTCTTCAATCACAGGCATATTTGACACCAAGTAAACTCTTCCCAATCCACGCAGAATTCAGAACAGGGCATGGCGTAGTCCAGCCCAGGTGTCAACCTAGTTTTTAAAAGGATACTGGTCCCACAAATAGAGTGACGATAGGGGCAGTAGTGGCACGAAGGGCCCAGGGCAGGAGCTCTATGATCAAAGCAGACGGGTGAAGGAGAGTACTGGAGCCCTCGGTGGCTTTTCAGGCTTTTTTTTGGATTTTTACCGGGTATATAGCAGGCAGGGGTGCTGGGGGGGCTGGTGGTTGGGAGGTAGCCCAGCAAGTCTTCACTCTTGCTGGATTCTCTTGTGGCCTCTGCTTCTCTGCTGGTTCTCTTCCTGGTCTCTTTCGCTCTGCTGGCATCCCCATGATGCTGCCCTTATAAGCCTAGTCTCTCAGGTCAGGTGTACCCACGCATGCATGCCCACACCCTACTCCAAGTGTCTGCCATCAGGCATGCATTTAATCTAATGGCAGGATGGCAGAAAAGCCTGACATTTTTTACTTACCCTACAGGGGCCTTCAAAGCTGGCATACCAGCATCCAGAATCCAAAATGCCAGAAGTAGTTTTTTAAATTTCTAGTCAAAATTGGTATTTAGAATGCCATACCACAGAATTTCAGTATTTTTTTTTCTCAGCATTTAAAAAAAACACTGGTAACAATGGTTTACAACACTGTATGTGATTTAGGGGGAGGGGATGACACTTCCTCAGGTGTTCAGTATGTATTTAACAGTAATTGATGAGATAACCCTAACCTGGACTTCATTTTCTTCAGAGACATGTCATTATTCCAGTCCATGGTGGAAAGGCAAGGGCTCGGGCAGGCCGGTGGACTCCTAATATATATTTGGTCCTGGCCAGCAGTTAGTTACCGTTTGGCCGTTCTTTGGGTGTCATTTTCATTTATGATACAGGCTCCACACTGTTTATTCACTTCTCTGGGTTATAACAAGAATGAAATAATCTAGGTGAAAGTCTTAGGAAATTGTCAAGCAGGGCTTCCCTGGTGGCACAAGGGGTTAAGATGCAACCTATGAAGGTATCCACAGCCACTTAGCACGAGTTTGATCCCCGTCCAGGAAGCTACCATGATGGGGTAGCAGACCTGACTTGCCCGCTGCTTCTCTCAGCAGTGTACTTCAGTCAATCTGCCTGTTCTGTTCTCCACTCTGTCTCTGGTGAATCCTCTCACACTCCCACACCTCTGGTCCCTACCCCAGTTCTTGTGTGAATAAATAAATAAATCTTAAAAAAAAATCAATTGTCAAGTAAAGCACAAAAGGTAACTTTGGAAAATAACTCTTAACAGACCTATGAAATGTTTGAGAGCTACTTTTTTTTTTTTAGACTTTTTAAAAAATCTGGAATCTGGTTCAGAGGAAACATTTAAAGCAGACCAAGAGCAAGTGTCAGCAGACCTCTCCACTACGCAAAGTGGCAGTGGACTTGAAAAGAGGCTTCTAGAACACTTTGGGCTCCCAAGAATGCTGTGTGAACCACTGATTCAGCCTGACGCCTTTCTACACGTGGGAAAGAGGCATCTAGGGTCAAGACACTGTTTCAAAGCTGGGGGTGGTTGCAGACAGCAGACTGTTTGGATGGCAGGCAGCAATGGAAGGTCCCATGTACGGCCAACATTTGGCCAATTTACCTTAAGAGACCTTGAGATGAAGATTCTAATGTCCCCAAAGTATGGGACAGTGTACAAAGGATCTGAAAGGTTTTAGGCCCAGGGGTGGTCTCAATATCTTGATAACGGTCCATGAGATCTGCTCCCCTGTGTGTGCACAGGGGCCTGCTGTGTCTTTGGTCCACTTGAGAGAATGCAAGAAAGACAGGATGGTGATATACGGCCGTGAATCATCTCTAACATAAAAAGGAAGCCATCTGCAGACCAGTGCCGATAACCACTGCTTCTAACAGAGCACAAAGGCATACCAGTTAAAAGTAGTGTCTTGGTAATTATAATAAAGTAAAAATCAAAATCAACAAGCAACTATAAACCAGAGACACACTATGGGGGTAGGGAGGAAAGGAGGGATTAGGGTAAAAATAAGGGGGGGTGGGAATTGTATGGGAATATAACCAAGATGAAAATGCGCAAAAATGAAAAATGATGTAAAAATTATAAAAAAAAAAAAATAATAAAGCAGCGTCTTGGGGCTGCGGTACCTGGCAACCCACTCTACAAATATTTTCTTTTTTGTGATCCAATTTCATTTCGCCAGAAAAACTCAGACAAAGGAGGAAAAGAGACGATTTGTTTCCGAATCAAAGGGACAGGAATTAGAGAAGGGCTGCTGACATCTGCTCAAAGTCAGAGTAGGGGAGAAAGGCCTTTATGTTTCCTCCAAAGGCAAGGAGCTTTTCTAGCCAAGTGCTTGTCTACTTTCCCCCCAAAGTGGCAGCACCAACATTTCTGCTCATCCTCGGCTATCCCCCAGTGCCTGTCAGTTGCTAGGCAACCTGTAACAGCAACTGCTCTCTGCCCACCCACAAAGCACAACTTTCATAATTGTTCTCCTAGGTTTGCCAATTACTCTGAGGCGCTTTCTTAGCCAAGGCAGCTTCTTAAAGCTCATCCTGCCTGCTTGGTGGTGTGGTAAAATTTCAACACTGTATTTGTCATCATGTCCCAGTAATTTCCATAACAACAGGCTGTCCATCAAACACACGATGACTTCATGGTAGGCTCAGAAACTATTAATAGTTTTGCAGAAACGCAACCAGACAAGAGAGGAAATTGCCAGCTAACATTTCAGTAAGTTCAAGCTAATATGTACTAGTTTTAAGTTTCTTTAACATATACTTCTGGCTGGACATACTTGACTTGATTTTACAGAATAATTTGGACCAATACGTGGCCTTAAATCGACCACATATCAAGTTTAACAAAGGCTGTATCTATAGTCAAATCTTTAGGTCACATATTATATAAACAGAACAGGTAAATTTATAAGCCGCTTAATAGCACATGGTTGCTGCAAATCACATGGCCTGACAGGTAACCTCCACATTCGTTTTCTATCATCCTGAGAGCATACTGTACGTGAGATAAGTCTAGATTATATACGACTTTTCTGAAATTTAAGTGGCAAGACAAATGCGTGGCAATCCCAGAGGATTGGATCTTGGAGCCCTACCTCAGTGCTGTCTCCTCCTTAGGTGCTGGCTGAAGGGTTGGTTGTGCCACCACTGGGAGTTTCTGAGTTTGAAAAGGTGAGCTGCCCCGGAAATGGAAATGCAGACTCTGAATATCCATGTCCCTCTGGAGAGGGTTCTACGACCCACAATACATACCCCAATGCATGGTCGGAGGCTAACTTTGCAGAAGGCTGGGTAACCTCAAAACCTGTTTCTCATCACCTTAATTCAGGAATATATCTGTAATAATTTAGCTTTCTCAAGTGTGTTCTTATTTAAAATAAAGTTGGAGGTGGGATTAATACCAATCTCACACTCACCACAGCAACTCAGGTTTTAACTCCTCATGCAGAGGCACCCCAGGCTTTCTATGTCTGTTCTCCCTGGCAATGCCTTCTCCATCCAGGGAATCTAGAATCCAGGCCCTTTACATGTAGGTAAGCTCCTTCTCCAGAAGTTTCTCTTTTCAGAGAGGCACAGAGAAGGCACTGAGTCCCCACGCCATGCTTCCTTTTTGGACAAGCATGATGACAGCTCCCCTGTCCCAGGGTGTTACACTCTGGGCAGTGAGCCCTCACGTTGCATAGGGTCTCACGATTCCAGAAGGCAGCCCTCATGATTCCTATGTCACACACTTGCAAACAGACTCAGGCTAAATAAATTTCCATGTTCACAGAGGTGGTAAGTGACGGGAACAGTATCTTGAAATATTTATCCCTAGGACTCAAAAGTGTTTTTCCATCATGTTAGGATGCCTCAAAAGCCTGCAGGAGTCTTCTCTTGCTTCGGATTTGTGCCACAAACACCGTGAGGGTCATTCATGCTCCTTGGTAGAGGCCAGCATGAAGTCAGGCCACCAATTTTCACCCACCAGGGAAGTGACTTGGTTTTGTTTCTGGGCAGCTGACTTGTTTGCTTGTGAGTGTTTTCAGACTTTAGTGTCAAAGTTTGTGCACTATTAAAGGTATGATCCTGCTCTGTGATGATGTAACTAGCAGTTATTGGCATCAGTTATGCTATTAAATCATCAGATGTCCAGTGGTCTTTGCTGAGACTGCAAGTCAGGAACTCAAGCTCATGTGTTTTTCAAAGGGCAGAGCCCTCCATCCAGCAGAGACCCGGATTTAGGCCTGAGTCTGTTTTCTAAGTTTCCAGCATTGCAAGGTTGACACAATAGTCACAAAAGTGCTAATAGGGAAGGGAGTGTCTTACAGGAGGTGATGACGATTATTCTGCAATTGGATTATTGTGACAGTCGCACAGTTCTGTGAATACATACTAAATTGTTGTTACTATTTTTTATATATACTAAGCTGTAGACTTTATATTGGTGAATTTAATTCTATGTTATTTATAACTTAAGGAGGGATTTCTTTAAAGGACACATGGAAGATTTGCATGCTTAGAAGAAAATAATTAAGGTACAAATATTAATTCTACCATACTAGTTTTCTTTTATATTTACCCCCCAAAATGTACTAAGTAACAGACAGAAACACAAAATTTATGTAAACCTTCTAAACATGTGGACTTATAAATAATCAGGCAATGATTACATGTTCTATAAAGGGATTAGTCCTGGACCTCCTTAAAATGAGGCTCAAACAAGATATGTTGTGCACATATACACATACACACACACACACAATGACAATTTACAAATTGCTTTTTAGAAACTCATTTAGTTTCCAGTATTAAGAGCAAGAATTACAAGCATGTAAAAAATTTCCTCCATGACTTACCTGGTGACAAGGAACCAAGCAACCTGCTGGAAATCTGGGGAGAGCCTCATGTATGTCTTGATGTGCGGCATGGCGTGGCTGCGGCCAGACGTCTCGGCCGACCACTTGCTGGTGACAGAAGAGACACAAGTCAGTCATCAGCCTAATGCTGGGAAACTGCATGTAACACAAAATACTACCATTTGAACAGTGAGCACACAGCCCCTGTTCAGGTGACAAAACCACGCACGTCTCTTTCAGTGTGGCACGGGGGACTCTGGATGGGGGGTCCGGCCACCTCATCCTCCCTGATGTGAACACCCATGCACAGGCTCGATCAACATGGGGTTGGGGGTGCAGTAGAAGATCTGAGAATAACTTCTGATTCCCCCAAAACACCATTGCCCTCTATTGACTGAAAGCCTTCCCAATAACTTGAACCCTTGGTTAACATATATCTTGGTTAAATGCATGACATGGTGTATACTTACTATAGAGTCACCTAGGATTGGGGGAGATCTTTTTTTTTTTTTTTTTAAAGATTTATTTATTTAAGCATACAAGAACTGGGGTATAGGCCAGAGGTGTGGGGGTGAGAGGATTCACCAGAGTCGGAGTGGGGAACAGAACAGGCAGACTGACTGAAATACACTGCTGAGGGGAGCCTCAGGCAAGTCAGGAGAGGTCTGCTGCGCTATGTGGGTTACTCCCTGGCCAGGGATCGAACTCATGCTGCACTGACTGTGGATAGCTTCATAGGTTGCGTCTTAACCCCTTGCGCTGCCAGGGAGGCCCCAGATTGGGGAGATCTTAAGGGAAAATACAATCAGCACTGTTCTATATCTACTGATACTGTTAGTTTACATCACTTGCTCACAAGAAAACCTGAGTGCAAGTGGACGCACATAGTTCAAGGTCGTGTTGAGGGCCACACCCCTTATTTCTGTTGTGCTTTTAACTGCCTGTTTGAAACTCTTGTTTCCTAGCTGGACTGTGCTCTCCTTCAAGCAGGCAGCACGCACAACCAGGCCCCACTAGGCACAGGCCTCCTAAAAGCCTGCTGGACGAAACAAGATATGGCGCAGGAAAACCGCAGACACTAAGAATATCACAACTGAATGTTGAAAAGGAGGATAAGTCTGAATACTTGGGTCACATGCTGACATCCTATATCTAAACGTGGTAGGACTAATGTTTATGGGACAAGTGACTTATATTTAGGAGGGAACTATCCTTCTGAACATGAGAAGAGGGGCTCCCAGCAGCACGGCATGTGCACAGAATGGATCAGGCAGGTCCACCGTTAAGGGTATGAAATTCACTTGAAGGAAGACGATGTTGAGAGACCAATATAAAGAATGTACTCTGTAAGGAACAATCTCCTAAAAGTGCCATTAAAGGCAGGCTCCAGGATGACATGCCGGAAGCTGTAACATAATCTTCCTCATTCCTGGCTGTTTGCCACAGTTGATGTCTGTTGGTCCAAGCAGGAAACGGGTTGGCTGAGAACATGCAGCGCGCACAAGCTCTACAGCTCCAGGAGGATGAAAGACTCTGAGCGCACCTGTCCAGCCAGCCACCTGTGAACTCTTCCACAAACCTGCCGCCACCTTGATCCTGAGGAGTGGAGTGTATTCTACCCCCAGCGAGTCCACAGCCCCACAGTGTGTGAATGTTTAAATAATAATTATATTTTATAGATAGGCAATAAATGCTGCTTTTATAAATGCTATACCACCCACCATGTCCTTGTATCTTTTTTTCTTTACTGCCAAAATATAAATAGAAAATTCACAGACAGAAATTTTATGCTTTGGTATTAACAACCTATTCCAAAAAGTTTTTGAGATCTCATTTTAAGTTATTTCTATCACTAACACATGTAGATGAAAATATAGAGCTATATGATGTAAGGTTCTTTAAAAAAAAAAAATTAGACTGACATAAATAACATTCCTATTCCTCACGAAGCAATGGCAACACTCTGAACCAATTACTTACTGAAAATAGGAATGGAGCCAGGTCTGTTTCTCGGCTGTCTGGATGCTATAGGGAAGAGAACCGCCGGCTTTTAAAAGAAAAATAAAATACAAATTATGAAATACAATTTGAATTCCTTATGAAGAAGAAAATCTATATAGTAAACAGTGAGAAGGCAAAAGAAAAAAGCAAATTTACTTCCATTACTTATCTTATGAAATGGTTCTTTGAAAGAAAGTGCCTGGTATATGCATTAAATGTGTTCTCTCAATTGGGTCTCTCTTTTTTTTTTTTTAAAGATTTATTTATGTATACAAGAATTGGGGTACAGGCCAGAGGGTTGGGGGGTGTAGAGGATTCACTAGAGACAGAGTGGGGAACACAACAGGCAGACTGACTGAAATACAAGACTGAGGGGAGCAGTGGGTGAGATGGGAGAGGTTTGCTGCACCATGTGGGTAGCCCACCATGTGGGCGGGGATCAAATTTGTGCTGCAGCAGACAGCTTCATAGTGCTGCGTCTTAACCCCTTGCATCATGAGGGAGGCCCCAATTGGTTTTCTTTCTTAGGGATGTTTATTAAAGAGTAAATATTCACTGTCTGAACAGAGGAAAGCCTTGCTGAATCTCTCAGGGGTGGTAATTTAATGTCTGTAACAGCGCAGACTAGAAGTGTTGGAAGTGACCACAGAAGAAGCCTGGTCTGTCCTTCTGTCCTGGCACAGGAGGCAGGCTCAGCCATGCTCTGCTGCGGGAGTCTGCACTGCCCTGGTCTTTGCCCTCGACCAGCATAGTTGGGGGGCAGACCCGCCAGTGTGAGAATGGGGTGCTCTTGCCTCCTGCACCTTCACTCTGCTACTTCTGAACAGACTGTTCTGGCTAACCAGACTCTTATAAATGGAACAGAATGATCCTTAAAATAAATGAAAACATTCAGTAAACAGCCATGTTTTCAATGAAGGAATTCGAAACACCATATTTCTCCAAAGGGGAAAACAGATACCAGCAGAAACAGAGGTAGAAGCCAATTTTGTTCCTCTTTTAACAGAGGGAATTCCCACTGCAGATTTATCAGTGACTTTCCTAACACATGTTGGAGCATCTCCCTATCAATCTATTATTCAAAGAGGGTTTTAAGTTTTTCCTACTTACCAAAGAAGGCATGCTGTATCTCTGAATAAAACTACCTCACAACATATTCTGGCTTTCAGGATCAGTTATAAAACAGCTTTATGGGAAATGCTATGTTCTTCCACATGAAGAAGGATGTTCTGAATGATCTAGTCTATTAGAAATACAGGAAGATGGCCAAGAAAAAAAAATCATTATGGGGCCTCCCTGGTGGTGCAACAGGTTAAGCACAGCATTGGGAAGCTATCTGCAGCCTCTGCAGCACAAGTTCGATCCCCAGCCGGCCAGGGAGCTACCCACATGGCACAACAGACTGTCTCGCCTGCTGCTCCCCTCAGCAGTGTATTTCAGTCAGTCTGTCTGTTCTGTTCCCCACTCTGTCTCTGATGAATCCTCTTACCCTCTCCGCCCCACCCCCAACCTCTGGCCTGTACTCCAGTTCTTGTATGTATAAATAAATCTTTAAACAAAAATCATTATGTCCATGAGCCTCAGTGAAATAATTTTACTTTTGCCATTAAAATGCAACAAATGGGCTAAATATACACCAACCCTATCAAGATTTTCCTGGCAGGGTCACATCTACTTTGATAAGCAACACATGGACCAAATTACTCGGATTCAAGCACTCTTTGCCTTCAGCCATATGCAGATGCTAACCAGACCTCTTTTTCCAGAAGAATATACAATTTGGCGTTTTGTCTATTACCTCCTGAGTGATCTCTCCAGGGGGCTGTTCAACTCCAAATAAGAGTTTAGTGTAACAGCACTGGTACGTGGGAAAGAGGACAAGGTTGAGACCTCTGGCCTGTACCCCAGCTCTTGTATGAATAAAAAAATAAATCTTAAAAACAACCCCCTCCCCAAACAGAACAAAATAATCCCAAACATGTATGAAGCCCTCGGGTAAATAGTTTATCAACTAGGCTGAACCAAAGGCTTCACCTTGATATTAGACTTATGTTCAGGACCCTAAATGGACATGCATATGCAACTCAAGTTTTAAAGAACCATATAATACTTCTGACAGGCATGGAGAGGATGTGGAGAGCAGGTGAGCAGAGAAAGGAATGTAAGAGTGGATCTGGAAAGCCACAGAGGGGTAGGGAACCTGGATTTATTTGGACGTCTTGCCTGGACAACCAGTTGGTGGGTTGTCCAGACTGTTCTCAAACAGTCTTAATAAAGATAAGAAGACTAACAGAGGGTCATTGTGAGGATTAGCACATCCAAATCAACCAACCATGTGGTATTATCATCTGAAACAGCATTAACCTATAAATAAACATATGTGTCAAATGTGCATATATATTGGTGTACATACACACACACACACAAACCAGACAAGAGAAATTCAACTCTAAATTTCTAGCCAATACTCATGTCAAGGAGGAAGGCATGCTTATTACTTGTTTTGAAAAGTTCACCAGGACATTTCTGAAATATACACTCGAGACAGTCTCCCCATCACTCACCTGGATAGCCTTCTAAGCTGGTCCTCACATTTTCCACAGAAGGATAGATCTAAAAATAAATACAGAAAACACAAGCACATTAACACTTGGAATGGACCATGTTGAAGAAACTATTTGTTAAAAGGAATATTAGAACTTTAAAAAAATTTTTATTGATGTAACATTGGCTTATAACATCATATGTATTTATAGATATTATTATAAGTCAGTATCTGTAGATACTGCATTGTGTTCATTAAAAGTCTAATTCTGGGCCTCCCTGGCGGCACAAGGGGTTAAGCACAGCACTATGAAGCAGTCCGCAGCCTCTGCAGCATGAGTTTGATCCCAGGCCTGCCAGGGAGATACCCGCATGGAGCAGCAGAACTCTCCTGACTTGCCCGCAGTGTGTTTCAGTCGGTCTGTCTGTTCTGTTCCCCACTCTGTCTCTGATGAATCCTCTCACCCCCCCGCACCTCTGGCCTGTACCCCAGTTCTTGTATTTATCAATAAATAAGTCTTTTTTTAAAAAAAGTCTAACTCCATCCTTCACCATGTGATTTTTTTTAATTGGGGTAATACTGGCTTTTGTTGCTGTTCGTATTTCAGGAGCAGGATGTCCCTCCCACCCCCACGGTCCACTATATTTCTTCCCTGCTTTGTGCTCGTCCCCGCCCCCCTCCAAATGTCTCAATTCTGGAATATTAATTCTTAAGAAAATGAAAATCTCAAGTAGAAAAGCTTAATTTAATAACTTGGAAAATGTGCTTTAAATTTTAAAAAGTTCCAGTCTTGCTGGGGAAAAAAAAAAAACCCCACACAACCAAACTTCTACTAATTAAAGTACAAGAAACATAAATACTTGATGAAAAAACATTACACTTCGATTTATATTTTTCCTCTGAAAGGTCAAATTAACACTGAATTAAATGCAAAATAGAATATTAATTCAAAGACCCTAAATAATTAATGCCTGTAACTGCTGGCTACGCTTTCTCAATTCTAGTCCCTTGGCTTGACGGCCGGAGGGAATGGTGGCATGCAGGCTGGCTTGGCAGAGACGGAGCTGTGGCTAATCTGAAGCTTCCAGTGGCAGCAGACGCGGGGTCACTTGGTCACATAGGAGGATGCTGATGTGTGGCCACTTCCAGCCCAGAGCACTGACTAAAACAAGGACTGAATCTCACTCTTCTGGACGAGACTAAAAACACTTCACCAAGGAGGAGGAACACTCACCAGGTGCAGAGGGACGGCACTTTTGCCCAGGGCCCGGCCTTCCTTCCCCATGGTCACCAAGCTCTCTTGGAACTCAGAGCACAGCCATTTTGATTCATCAGCCCCCATGGAGCCAATGCTGGAGAACTGACCCACCACCGGCCAGGACTCAGCCTGCAGCGTGCGGGAGGCCTGCTCCTTCAGGAGCTGTGAACAGAAAAGCCGGGTTGACTCAGAATGTGCCTTTTCTGCCCGTGGCTTCCCTGGCCAACAAGGAAACTGCTGAAAATAATAGCGACCAATTTTGCACTTTTATATTCTTTTTTGGGAAATATTTTTTTAAATACTAAAAATATTTCATTTCAACGAAGTGGATAGAAGCATTCCTCTTCCAGAAATCTTTGATTAAAATCTTGGATTTTTCCAAGATCCATTTTAGTAGCAATGTCAGATGAACCAGCCACTTGCTAAATGAAGTTTGATTTTTTTTTTTTGGCCTGGAAGTCAACGGCTTAGTATACCTAAAAAATACACAGAAAATCAAACTGTTGTATGCTTTGACTCATCTCATTTGAAAGAGGTTTGACATGTGGGCTCCAGAGTAAGACTCAAGAAAAAGAGTGAGCATCCACTGGGACACACACTCCCCGCCTCCCCCACCTTCTGCAAAGACTGACCTGCATTTCCCACTTTGTCTGGTACTTATGCAAAGCCAAGAGACAGTTCAGGAAATCTCCAGGGGCTCTATCTACTTCAACCCACATGGGGTGCCCACTACCTAGAGGCTGGATAGAGCAAGAAGAAGGGTCCACTGTTCCTGCCCTGTGGAACCCCCCACTCAGACCGCTGTATTTACTCTACTGTGGGTCATTTTCCCCAAGATGATATAGGTGGGAACAAGTGGAAACACATTTACCAACATGCTCAAGTGGTTCTCAACTGAGTCGCCCTGAGTGTGGCGTGGTGTAGAAATGGGACTGAACTGACACCCATTACCACCGGTTTCTGTTCTGGAGCTTGGCCCCAGGTGGGCTGTGGGACCTGGGCAAGTCCCTGTGCCTCTGTCCACACATCAGCGAGACAGGTGTGACCAGCCCCATCTTTCCGCTGCTGTAGGAAAGTGGACTGGAAACGCTGGGGAGCTGTGGCCCACCCCGTGCCAGCAACCAGCCCAGACAAGCCACCCTGAGCGCTCATGGGCCCGTGTGCCGGTTTTTGTGAAACCCTCGAGCCATTCTGTGAGGGAGGTACCATTTCATAGGTGACATGAGGGGCAGGTTAAAAAGCAGGCCAAGATCAGTTGACCTGCAAGTAGCAGGTCAGAAGCTAAACCCAGGGACAGGAGTCTGTCCCCAACCCTGCACCAAGCTCTGTTCCTCTTTGGGATGCAGTGTGAAGATGTCAGCTCCGAGGCCTTGTCTGCTTTCAGGTATGGTATCATTTTGAAAAGAGGAAATTAAAACTAAATGCTCACTAATCCAAGTGAATTTTAACATAGCAAATACTTGATAGGAAAAAAGAAGCAAGACTTTTAAAAGAAAGCTACTCTAAGGAAGAATTTTTTATGGCCGATACACCGTCTCCTAAAGAGAGGAAGAAAACATTAGACTTTGGTATATGATTTGGTTGAAGACCTTTCTTTGGTTATTTTCATACCAGCAGCAGCTATTCTAAGAAAAACAGAGCCCAGACTGTTGTCATTTAGAACCATCTACTCTACACCTACAAAAGAGAAAAACATTAACTCTCAAGTAGCTGCTGAAAACTATAGAGACCATCCATTTATTCACTGCCTGCTACTTGGCCAGAATTATGCTGGAAAGGGAAGTTGCCATCAAATGTGGCAGGGCTTCACGAGTCCTTGCCTCCTGGCTGACTAACTGGCTGTGAGGCAATTCTGCCACAAAGGAGAAAGAACTAGTTGATGAATCAGTCAATCAACCGCCTTCGGCAGACTTTATTTAATAATGTATTTAAGCAAGTTGTCAGCTTGGTTTCCTTTCCCCGTTGACGAAATAAGAAACCAACTTTTCTCAAACTGATATGCTGCCTTTTCTAGTACAGCGGGGTGTGATGGGGCTTTACACTCTCTGATTTTATACTTCCCCATCAGTCTGATCATTGAAAATACAGAAGAATGTATAATACTCAAAATGAATGAGGGACTCGGATGACAGGTGCAAACCCACCCAAGAAAATCAGAGACTCGACTCTGCATAGCCCTGCCGGGGACCTAGGCACATTCCCACACACATTAGAGTATTCTGTGTTTCTTGTGATTAATTTCTCATGTTTCATGAAGTCTCTTGAATGTTCCGGTCTTCCTTCTTGTTCTTTTCTCTTTTACCACAAGGGAAAATCAGTTCTTCACTTAGTCTTGCCCTGAATCTACAGACATGAAAAAAATTATGTTCCTTCTGTCTTCTGAATGTCTTTTTTTTTTTGCTGTTCTTTTCCCTGTGATGTCAAAATCATCTTACTGCCAGCTGGTTAGGTGTTGAAACTGCCTGAAACAAAGATGCTTGTGGCCAAGTTACCCAGAACCACCATGAAAACACACAACTATGAATGAAAAAGTGGAAAGAAGATGCATTATCATTATCAAGTTATTGAAAGAGTAGAATTCTGTTACCTTTCTAAGCCTGAAATGGCCCCAATTATCCTTCTGACTTCCTTGAAAGCGTCCTGGGGTTGATCCAATGAGGTAAACACTGAAAAGATATGAAATGCAAGTGACAGGTCACAGCGCTTTCAGTGTTGTCACCTTGGCACTGGAAATCACAAAACCCACACGAACTCACATACCCCTGATATGTTCCAAGAACTGGCCCATGCTCCTGAGAGGCCTCCTCAGAGTAGCTCCCACTTAAACAAACGCTCACATTATGTGTGCAAGGACAGTACAGAGTGGTGGGCAGGGACACTGGCCTCCACTGAGGGCCTGAGTACTACGCGGTAAAGCCGGCGGCATATCAGGACAGTCCAACCCCCACACCCCCCCCCGCCACCTCCTTCCAGGTCCGGCTGCCCACACCTGTGTCCTCTTCAGGACACCCCAGCGCTAAGGTGCCACGTACTTTGTTTCAGAGAGGTCGTGCTGGTGGATGATGTCTGTCCACTCCTTGAGAGGAGGAGAATTGTAGGCCATCAAGTAGCTGAGTAGATCAGCTTTAAAGTGGGTTGCTGATTCTCCGGATATGTGGGTTCCATCGGCAATCCGTGGGTACAAGGGACTCAACCATATTCTGGAAGGAAGTCATGGTCGAGAGTCAGGTGCGTCCCTCATGACCCTGCCGTCTCTGTGTGGGTCACACGTGCTCCATGTGCAACCTCAAGCCCCACCACTCACAGTGCTCCAGAGGTTTCCAATGGATGCAGAGTTATTTTTGAGCATGTCACCATAAAGTTTTCAGCTGAAGGAACATGGCCTTATCACATTGTGCCTCTGCAGTGCACCATCCACGGTCAGTGTGAATGTGCTACATGAAGATCGTCTCCAAAAGCCCAATTCCACCTTCACCACACCACTGTCCCCTTTATCCTCACCACCCACCCTTTCCTTTCCTTCTGCACCCACCAATTTCACCATGCATTTAAGACCCACTAAGACCTGGCATTTGCCCACCTCTCCCAGCCCAGCCCCACCACGCACCCCTCTATCTCCTTCATCCACCTTCCTTGTCCCTCTCCTAACCTCACTCTATACTGCATTGGAAGGCTCGATGATAACAGTGAAGAGTTTCTTGCCTAATTGTTCCAGCAAATCTGCAATACCTCTACTGATCCAGCAAGATTTTGCCCACACCTACACCAACATAGCTCTTCAGCCAAATGGAAGAACAAAGGTTATTTATACTACGAGAAAAGTGTGCAAATCTATTTTTAATAAACTCCTTTTCCTGATGTACATGCCACAGCAGTGTGAGATATACTCACATCCTCCAGCTGCTATTTGGAATGAGTACATATTACATTTAATGACAACACGAACCTCAGACTTTCAAATACTTAATTCAGAAAAAGAAAAACCGTTTCTGGCATAGGATTTCTGCAGATACCTGTCTGGGGAGTAGGAGCGGGGGCATGCATGGGCACAGGGCTACGTGGAGACCGACAGGCACTGGTGGTCTCACTGGGGAAGATGGTAGGTTCGGGCCTTTTATTTTGGATCCTCTCTCCCATTTCAGATCCTCTGCACATGCTGTTCCCTCAACTTGGCTACGGGGTGTGTCTGAGCCTGTTAGTTGTGGGTGATTACATGCGAGACTGAGCGCTGGCTACCTAGGAGCGTGAGCTGGGGGCAGCAGGAGACTGTCGCTCTTCCTGCATCTCTCTTCTAGGCCATGTATGTGTGGCTTTTTTTTTTTAAATAGAAATGAAAGAATGTTCTGGCTTTGACGCTTCCTGAGCACACGTGGCTCCTGCTGAGTGAGAGAGACCCGACGTACCCTTGTGTTTTCTGGTGCCAGTCCTCGCGGATGAGGTTGGAGGTGTGGATGACTACCCGGAGGCCTTCCTCATACAGCAGCAGCATCATTTTCCTTTACAAACAGAAAAGGGATCAAACACATGAACTTTCTAGATAAGTAGTTCCTTTCTAATGCAAATAAAGGGACTCTTTAATCTCTTACATTACCCAAACTCCACATTTACCCCCTTTCTGCCTTCTACACGCGGCCAGTTTATCAAAGTCTGCCAAGTTACGAGCAGAGAATAACTTCTAAAACCCTTCGAGGACTGGGTGGTCCATGGGCTTCTGCCTGCCCTGCCCATGTGGCCAGTCCTCACTCTCTAGACCTGCCCCTGGCCTCTTGTTCTCTCTGGAGCATCACCCGATCCTATAAGGGGTCATGGGAACCCCTTGTCCAGTGCTCCCCAAAGTATGTTCACGACCTTTTGCTGTGTCCTGGCTTCACAAAATTGCAGTTGGTTAAACGAGAAACACAGGAGGGTCCTGCACATATTTCAATTATCAGTTCATGGAACTCTCGTTTCAACTCAGCAGTATGAATGGGTGTGATGAACCAAAAAGGTAAGATATAATTCTTAACTTTCAGCCATAGTTCAAAAAGTTTTAAAGATGCTTCTTTTTCACAAGACTGGTCTTGAACTGGCCTTGAGATCAGTCTTCTCCATTAAGTCAAACCAGACCCAGGTGAAGTCTCCTTCCCTTGGGGCTTCCCAGGCTGCGAGTCATCAGACATGCTTCTCTTGATTTAACTCCAGGAGACGGAGGAAACAAAATATAAAGAAGAGCTTTCCTCTTGAAATTCGAGTCTTCACCAGCTAGGAGCCCTATGATCCCAGGGGTGTCATTTAATGTCCCCAAGTCACTTAGTGTCTCTGGGCCTTGGTTGTTTACTAGTAACATAAAGGGTTAACTCTTACTTTGTATAGTCGAAAGAAAAGCATTTTGTTAAATGTCAAATTTTCTAATGGCACATTTCCACTAATCCTCAGTGCCTCGCTCAATTTTGTAATCTACTATCAGATGATTCTTGGTCACCCTATGATGCGTTTTCTTTTTTTTAAAAAAAAATTTCAATTATTTTTGTGTAGAAGAACTAAGGTGTAGACCAGAGGTGTGCGTGGGGAGGGTGAGAGGATTCACCAGAGACAGAGTAGGGAGCAGAACAGGTGGATCCACTGAAATACACTGCTGAGGGGAGGAACGGGCAAGACAGCAGAGGTCTGCTGCACCATGTGGGTCAGCTCCCTGGCTGGGGCTCGAACTCAGGCCATCACAAGGGGCTGTTGTGGTGGTAGCGCTGAGACTTAACCCCTAGGCCACCAGGGAGGCCCCTGGCTCATTTTCTGATTATACCAGGAATCTAAGTTCTCTCTCCGCAATGAGGGATTCGCTCCTCATACCTCTAACTCTGCACTGACATTGTTTCCACGTAGGAATAAGATGCTACTTAATATTGATGCAAATCAGTTCACATCTGGGAAAAATAAGAATCCCCGGTTCTCTCAAATAAACAGCATGGATACTATGTGGGCACATGGGGTTAGTGTTAAGACCTGACAGAGTACAAAAACAGAAAAGGGAATGGGAAGCTCATTTCTTGCCAAAATGAGAATCTAACCCAGGCTATTAAACAGTCAGTGAGGCCGAGCTGGAGGAGACACAGCTGCTCCGCCAAGCTCCTCCCCACTCAGGGAACACGTGTCTGGGATCTGGGCGGAGGGACTTGTACCTGCGCCAAACCAGCAGCTGACTGTAACTAACAATAAGCCAGTTATGAACTCATGATAAGACTTACAAATATTTCCATTAATCAAAGCCTCAACTGGAGGTGGTGGGGGGACAATGACAATGCACCAATGTCTGTGAATTCCACCAAACACAGCCATGAACTAAGGGGACAAGAGTAATCTTTTCACAGAGAAAATGACAGGTGCTAGACAAATGGGTTAGAAAGGAATAAGAGGGTGAGCAGTGAGTCTTCCTTGAAATCGGACCGGCACGCTGCCTGGGGTGGTGGGGAGTGGAGGGGGGTGTAGGTGTAGCAAAAGGGACAATTCCCAGTTTTGACTCTATTTGTGAGAAGGGAGAAAGCAGAGCAGGAGGGCAGTGTCCACTGTCAGCACCTGCAGGAAGGGTTTCTTTGCTACTCACATGCTTTGCCTCTCTCACCAGGAACAAATAATTGAGTCTCAAGTCACTTCAAATCCACCAGAGCTGTGTCTTAAGGACAGCTATTCAGTGAATAATTTTAACTTTTTTTTTAAAAAGATTTTATTTATTTATACAAGAACTGGGGTACAGGCCAGGGGCACAGGCCAAAGACAGAGCAGGGAGAAGAATAGGCAGACTGATGGAAAACACTGTTGAGGGTAGCAGTGGGCTAGACAGGAGAGGTCTGCCATGCCATGTGGGTATCTCACTGGCCAGCTGGGAATCGAACCCGCACTTCAGAGGCTGCGGACAGCTTCACAACACTGAGCTCAATCCGCTGTGCCACTGGGGAGGCCCAATGCTGACATTTTTAAAACAAGTAACCAAGAGGAACCTCAAGGCCTGAGTTCAATCTCCTACAAGACAGTGCGTAGTCACAGAGTAGGAACTGTACATGCTGGGGCAGAGGGGAGTGGAGATGCCCCATCCATGCCAGGGCAGCCTCTGTGGGGATGGGCATCCCGCGAGCTCAGGGCTACAATAACGCACATACACCTGAGCCAGGTGCATCTGCTTATGCTTAACAAGCCTTAAGCCCGGCCCTCTCAGGCCACAGCTGTCAATCAGGGGGTGGTAGTAAATGATGCAACATTTACAAAAGCATCTTACATCAGCTCATTTGGTAGATATTCTTTTATGAAATGGCTCAGTCTTTCCAGCTCTGGTTCCTGGAGAATCGGCAGAATAGTTTAAAGCATCAAAGAGAAAGATGAAAAGTGCCCTCACTTGGGTCACCACAGTGTCAGGAAAACTGTGGTCACAGCCAGACTGGGACACCCCCCAGACACACCTCTGCCCTGGAGACAGAAGTCTGGCGCGGCGAGCAACCAGGCCACTGCCAGTACAGAAGGCAGAGGCGGCTTCATCAAGTCCTTACACAAGTTCTTTCTAGAAAAATGTGATAAAAATACCGAACAGGGATGACCGTATCTTGTTCTCTTTCTCATTTACAGAATCAACTGTGTAAGAGGGCTCAGTAAAAGGGCGTTGAGACCAACCCAAGTCAACCGGGAGCCCAGCTGACTGCCCAAGTAGGAAGTAACAGATAAGCTTTTCCTGTCTGTGGTTTACAGTGTCACCAAAAATTACCCTGCAAGAGAACTTCTGAGATGTCATCAGTGGCATCAGCCTCTCAAGTGGACAAGTTTTTGCAAAGCTAGTATACTGATATGTGTATTTTTCAGCCACAGGGTGGAGCTAACCTAATAATATTCTACTCAATGAACTGAGAAGCCTGTGGAGATCAGAAGGTTTTCTTTAAAGGAGTGGACTCCTCAGGCACGGGGCTTCCAGGTGCCACAAGGCCAGCTCGCCTCTCTAGACTGGTACAAGGACAGCAGAAACTGCCTGGCTGGTCAGACTGTCACCCTGAGGTTAGATGGCAACTCTCCTTCCTTGTCACAGCCCCTGCCCCCGCAGAACTGTCACATGGGAGTCATGTTATCAGAGTTCTTCTGTTAAAAATCATTTCCTCCCCATTTCATAAAAATTGCTTACGTGTGGTGTGTTCCAAATGCAATATCCAACTTCGCCTAGAATAAAAAAAAGAAGTTAAGTCACTTATTTAAAAAACTTAACATCCCTATCTACTGGAAATGAAATTAGAAAAGTGTTCAGGTCCACCTTTTAAAAAAAAACCCAAAAAACTGTTTCTACTGCCACCTCGTGGACACGCCCTCAATCAACAGAGCTTTTAAATAAGCTACCAATGAAGCTCATTTAGAAAAAAATGATTACTTTTTAAAAAAGTTAACCAGAATGATTCAATACTGCATTTTAAATGAAAGTAATTAGAAGTAAAAAGTCTAATTTCTTGAGCTGTCAAAAAACTAATGAAAACAAATGAGGCTTTTTACAAAGTTTTAAAGATAGGCATTTTGAGCTTATACAAAAATATATGCAAAAAGTTTTCAGAGCAAATTTAAAAGAAACACTCAATGTGGAGCATAAAGACATATGATGCCAAAACAGGAGTTTTCTTATATTAACACAGCAAGAGCTGAAAATAAGATACAATAGATCCATTTTCAGGTTACAAAATGATTCCTTTACAAATAAAAAGGGGAGTGGGTGGAGGAGATACACATTTTATCTAACACCCAATGTAGCGAGACCTTGGTCAGGCAGATGGGCCTGCAGAAGTAGCTCTGAGAGTTCAAACAGGAACATGAGAACAGCTGTTAGAAATGTCCTCTGGGGCCAAAGCCTGTCTTCACTGCTTTGCACGACTTTAGAAAATACTTTGTCTTTCTCCTCTTCAAAAAGAGGGGACTGTTAGAACAGATAATCAGAGCTGTTGTTAGGAGTCAATGAGAAAAGTCTGTAAAATGATTAAGAAAAGGGGCTTGTGCGCTCCACACTAAATGGCAGAAATTACAGCTACAACCCCAGCACTGGCACTGGCATGTGAATAGTGGGCAGAAGTGTTTGCTGGGGGCAGCGCGGGCAGGAGGGACACAGGTGGGGCTGCACACTCTTCCTGTCACAGACCAGCACGTCTGTGAGTGGTCTGGCCACAGAGGAGAGTAGGGAACTGCATTTCATGTCTTAGTAAACTGTAAATCTGGTAACTGTGAATTGACATTTATCTCAGAAACAGCAAAGCTGAAAGTCTGGCTTTCCAGGTTGGCTCTGTCGCAGGCTGTTGGTGCACCCGGCAAGGGTAAGCACCGAGGGAAGGATGGGGAAGCCATCAATAGGCTTTCCTTTACACAAAAATCCTCTGGAGAAAAGCGTTAACAATTCACTTTAGAGACAAAAATCAGGCTTATGAGGTGAGGTGATGCGCCTGTTCCACAGCTAACAGGCTGAGAGCTGGGACAGAGTCTGGCCACTTAAACCTAAAGCTCTGGAGAACCATCACACGTGCAAAATGGAACAAGTGATCCAATTACACTATGTTGCTAAAAGAATGCCTCTTATAGACAAGGTACAAAGGTATTTTAATAGGCCAGGATCTGGCCACTATCCTCCAGGACCTGGGAGCTTCATTCACCAGGTTTAGAAGCCAGGACTCCTGGCGCCCTCCAGTGGCCGGCCTGGAGCACACCATCAGGCCAGACACCATGTCCTACTAAACATTTCAGGGCAGGGAGGTCATATTTGAAAAACTTTCTACTTGCATTGATTTAATCACTGGGTTTCAGGATTCCTGTGCCATTTCATTTTCTGCCCATTAGTAAACTGCTGTTATTTTTCAGTTTACTCTCTTCTGTTTTGGGGAACAAAAGCAAAACAGCAGGATTTTAGGCAGCTGCTCTCAGTATTGAAGCTGAGCGACAAACATGTTGGGTAAAAGGAATGTTTTACAACTCCAACTTCAGGGGCCTCCCTGGTGGCGCAAGGGGTTAAGTCTCAGCACTATGAAGCTACTGGCAGCCACTGCACCTGGCCAGGGAGCTGACCCACGTGGCACAGCAGCCCTTTCCTGTCTCGCCTGCTGCTCCCCTCAGCAGTGTATTTCAGTAGATCTGTCTGTTCTGCTCCTCACTCTGTGTCTGGTGAATCATCTCACACCTCCACCACTGAACCCCCAGCTCTTGTATGTGTAAATAAATAAATCTTAAAAATAAAAAAACTCCAACTACATAAACACAGTGGGTTAAACCACAGGAGATATCCTGTGAGATAAGCTTAAAACTAATCAAAGTGGCATTTCTCGCTTTTAATCTTTAAAAATATATACACCTACACACATAGGTAACATTTACTTTCGGAAGACAAGGGATAAAAGTGCGAGGTGGAACTCTTGTATGGATGAGAAAAAAGGCAGAGGAAGAAAAATGGGAAAGCACCCCCTGGTTCTGTGGGATTCCTCTAATGACCCATCCTCTAAGGGTGTCAAAAATTCTTCCGAATCCCTTGCTTTTCTGCATCTTGCACAAAATGCCATGTACCTCACTGTTTCAGACATGGAGTCTATACACTGATTCTTAATCAAAGACACACAGGTCATGTCCTATTTCCCTGTGTTCTGACTGCGAAGTATCAGGAGCAAATTTTTGAAATACAAAACAGCCAGGCAAGCGGCTTGCTTTGCCATATTCTGTTTGCCTTGCCTTGGTGCCAGCCAACTAGGCACATCATCTGCTCTGAGACCACTTCATGCTCCCTTGCCAGGTCTGGGCCACATGCAGCATATGGCTCACATAGGGGGTCCTAAAAGGCCTGCTTGTATAGGGGGCCTCCCCAGGACAGATCCTATGTGACAAAGAGCTGGGACTGTGGCAAAGGGTCCATCTAATGTGGACAGCTAATCTGGTAGATAAACTGTCACAACAAATAGTCACCAGAGACTCAAAGAGGGAAACTGCCACTGAGGTGTGCCCAGGATTTGTTCAGTGCTGAACCCCAGGATGGGGAGGGGGCGGGGGGCAACAGAGGCAAACTGGACACACTCAGAGCAGGACCACAGGTTGGTGAAAAAGGGAATCCACGGGACAGCAAGTTCAGATGGAAAAGTGAATGCTTGAACCCGAAGAGAGAAGACAGGGAGACAGAATAGAAGACTTCAAATATAAGAATCAGCGAGACTTGAGAGATTTACTACATGTGGCTCCAGAGGGGGAGGATCAGGCCAGGTGTTGGCAGGGGTGAGGAGGAAGATAGGGGTGGGGCCTCCCGTGGGTGAACTCAGCTTGGTCACAGCACCAGAAATTTGGTGGGTGTTGCTGTGAAGGTGATTTTTAATGGAGAAACCGCCCTGAGTAAGGCAGCCTCCCTGCCCAACTATAGGGGGCACCACCCAGTCATCTGAAGCTGTAAGTGAAAAAACTGACTTCCTTGAGAAAGAGGAAGGGTGGTCTCAGACTGCCTTTGGGCGTGGGCTGGGGCCCCAACACCACCTCTTCCCTGGGGTTTTTTTTTTTTTTTAAAGATTTATTTATTTATACAAGAACCGGGGTACAGGCCAGATGCATGGGAGGGTGAGAGGATTCACCAGAGACAGAGTGGGGAACAGAACAGGAAGACTGATGAAATACACTGCTGAGGGGAGCAGCAGGCGCAGCAGGAGAGGTCTGTCGCACCATGTGGGACCCTCGCCAGCGACCGGAGATCGAACCGGCACTGCAGAGGCTGTGGGCAGCCTCACAGCCCAGCGCACAACCGCTGCGCCACCAGGGGAGGCCCTCTTCCCTGCGTTTTGAAGAAGCCATCTCACTCCACTGACCTCCCACTGATCAGATCCCAGGATCACATCAGCCAATTCTTCTAAATCTCCCCCATACCCCACCCGCCCCACACTCCCTTATTGGCTCTTCTTTCCTGGAGAACCCTAACACACAGACAGCAAATCTACATCAAAAAGAATCTTTCTGACCACAGGGGCTGCCCACCAACAGGACGGGCTATCCCCGGCAGCAGAAAGCCAAGGCTGGACAGATACGTGCCGGCGACCCTGGAGAGGACTCCTACGTCAGGCGGGCGGAGAGACCAGATGTTCAAACCCCCCATAAGCTCCAGACCATGCAGGCCCTTCAGCGGCGGCAGTGGCTCACCTGGCAGAGGGAGACGTTTCCGTAGGGCTTGGCCTGGGCGTGCAGGTGAGCCTTAGCTTCTCGCTTGTCACCGTGCACCAGCAGGATTGGGGTCTTCCTGGAACAAGACCAGAAGCCTTTAAGACACGTCATCATGTGTAAGGCTGGGTTCTTGCCCAGTGAATGAGTGCTACCTCCTTACCATCCGGCATGTTTCTGCCCTTTGGGGGACTGAGGATTGGGCTAATCCAGAGCGGTGATCAGTTAACCTCACTAACCGGTTACCTTTACCACTGCGCCATGCGGTCCATGGGGACTGTGTTGTGACTAAAGAAAAGCCCCAGAGTGATTCTTTTCTTTGGTCCAAGAGGAGACACGTTAGTTTGGGCGAAGACGTATAAATTTAGGTAGATTGAAAGGCATGCAGCTATCTCTCAGAAGGATGTTCTTCTCTTCCCCTTCGCTCCCACGTACCACACCTGCCCCTGTGCAGGGCCCTGCCCCAGGCCAGCTCGGCAGGGGAGCCGGCTACTGACAGGTGCTCTACTCCAATGCCCCCAGCCCAAGGCACACTGATAATGCTGTGTTTTTGGGTTCCGAAAGGAAAACATGAAAACACGTGTCAGGAATAGATTAAAAAAAAAAAAAGCTTTTAAGGGAACCACGGTCTTCTTCAGTTAATTCAAAGCAAAATAATCCTTAGAAATCAATATACCTTTACAAGCTCTCCCAACAAAACAAAAATTGGATTTTTCTCCAACAAGCAATCAAGCAAGATGAACAACTGCAGCTACGCGCACATTTCTCAATCACACTGAAGAGTGGATCTCCACCGCACACGAAGGGGCAGAGCGCAAATAAAAAGGAGCATCCCAAAGAAGGCCCTTCCAGAGCAGATGCCCAGCAGCTGCCTTCTAACAGGCTGGGTCAAATGAAAGAAACATGTCTTCATTTTTTTTTGCTCTTTGGAAAGGGATTTCTATTTACAACTAGAAGAACAGGACAGAGAATGTACAATGCAACAGACACTCATCCACATACCACCTCAAGACAATTAATGTCACCAGGCTGTTGGGGCCTTTTGAAAACAAAACATTAAACATTGCTGACAGAAACAGAAGTGCTCGTGCATTCCTTCAAGTTTCCCGGTTGCATAAACGATCAGAAAAGGCAAAATGAGGGTTAATTTTGTGTGTCAATGTGACTTGGCCAAGGGGTTAGCTTAAGGAGTAGAACAGCTCAAAAAGGGTGTTTTCTCAAACATATGAGTGTTTACGTGATTCTGATGGTTAAAAAGAAACACTCAGAAATACTGGGGGGCAGCTGCCCAATTAGCACCACCCCTGTATCTAAAGCCACGTGAGTTATGGGTCACACATCATGCGTGGAACTCACCTGAACTCCGGGGGATACTGCTTTATCAGCCAGTCCACATCGAAGCAGTAGTTAAACTGGAGGGGGAGGACAAGCAGGTGAGTCACGGGCAGTTGGGCCAAGGCCTGCAAGGGGAGCTGGTGGGCGACTCAATGGAAAGGAACTCTAATCAACTGATGTGCTAAGAATATTATGGATAAACCCAGGCCTATATGCTGCAGGGCTCACAGGCACACCTCAGCCACAGCTGGAGGGGGTCCTGGATTGAGTTGGTGGAGGGGAGCACCATATGGGCGCCAGGGGACCCGCTCTGCAGGCTGAGGCAGCACTGGCATTTTCAGGCTGGGTTTTACATTTCTAGCAGCCCTCTGAGAAACTTAAATGAAAGGGCTTATACACTTATCCCTTTTCCCTGGGTGGCCATAAAAAGGAATTTTAGAAAAGAACATTTCCTTGTAGGCTTACTTAGGGGCGGCCTCTGTAAACCAGCATCTGGGATTAGAAACTCACTAGGCTTTTTACAGCCATCACCTGTTGGCCACTGACCCTGAGTGACCCCAACCCCCTGCTGGACACAGGACTCCACCCCACAGCCCATCTGCAGGCCAGGATCCTCAAGACCAAGCTGAACAAGAAGGGCACAGGAAACTTTGCTTTTTCTGGGGACGTGATGCTTATTCGGACTATTAACTTGAGAGCCAGGAGTATTAAAGTGACTTTTCTACCCAGAGGAACCCGCTCTCCCAAGCATGAGTAATAAACATGCAGACATGCCCACAACTTTGACTCCCTTCTGGGTAGGTGCAGACAACTTCCTATGTGTGTTTCTAGATCAAATCAAACTGGATTTGGCCTTTACCTCTCTACTCACACCTCCCTGGGGAGTGGTACCAGGTCCCATAGACGATGAGTGTCCCATAAAGAAGTCTCTCAGGTTGAAACTCCCAGAGTGACTGCTTGGCCAGCCCTTGTGGCCCCATCCAGAGCCTGGAGCTTCACTGAGAGCAGCAGCTGTGCTCTTTGCTGATGACCCCACAATTGTGGGGATTGGTGCCTGCACAGGACTGAGATATAGAACCCCGCTCCTCACTTTTTTTGTGTGTGAAAGAACAAAGAAACTCTGGGTATAGGTCAGAGGTGTGGGGGGTGAGAAGATTCACCAGACAGAGTGGGGAGCAGAACAGGTGGATCAACTGAAAGATGCCGCTGAGGGGAGCAGCGGGGAGACAAGAGAGGTCTGCTGTGCCATGTGGGTCAGCTCCCTGGACGGGGATTGAACTCAGGTTGGAGCGGTGATAGTGCTGAGACTTAACCCCTAGGGCACCAAGGGAGGCCCTCTCACACTTTAAGGAGTTATTCATCCTTTTTCACCCAAAGGAAAAAAAAACGTAATTGTAGACTCACCTGAGCTGAAGACACAAGTGTCCCAAATAGAGGAGATAAAATATCTGGCGAAAGGCAAAAGACAATACATTTCAGTTTCACTCATATTTTGACAAAAATGCTCTAGGAGCAACAATCACAAGTGGCTTATTAAATTCATGTCGTTGTTGATCAAAATTTGACTCAGCAAACAGCGAACTGAAAAGTTACTACAAAGCTGGACTTCAATGTTCTATAAAATTCAAGGGAAAGATCTCCCTGTGCTCTTTAACATTATGCACTAACCAACAAAATACAGCGTAAAATTACAATCTACCTCTTCAGCACTGGGTACCAGTTAATTTTACAAACTGCCAGTAAGGACGACACCATACATGTTCTGCCTCCCAGAGCTTTTACTTTTCACTTGCTCCAAGCCCTCACTCAGGCAACGTCCCCACACAGGGCCAGCAAGGTGGCCAGCACCTCTGGGCCTGAGGTATCTGCCCCTTGAGGGAAGGGCAGAGGCAGCCACCGTCCCACACTCCCAGTGTTCCAGGCAGTCTCAGGAGTCCCACCTCCAATCCACTCAAACTGGACCTGAGCTGGGTCAGAGGGCTCGTCCCTCAGACGATCCCAGCCTGGCTGCTATCGGGGTGACAGCCACACCTGTGGGGGTTATGAGGCCCTTCCCATGAGTTAGCTCTAGGTCCCCATAGCCATTTTCTGAGGTGGGGTCTGCCTGTGGCAGCTGCCCTGGCCACATGGCTGGAAGGGCAGAGCGGGATGTGAACTCTGGCCCTCTGGATCCAGACGCCTGCTCTTAACCACACATTGCAGCTGGGGTCCAGGATGGGGCTCACTCGCTTACCAGACCCATACTTTATTTGTTGAGCACCTTCTGTCTGCTAGACCTCGAGCAAGGTGACAAGGGACAGACTTTAATGGAGTGGGTGCCTGAGCCTGAGAAACTGCCACCTGTTCCTTGACGGTGTCTCCATTCTGCCCACCTGCTGCTCCTTCTACCTGTCTAGATTTGAGCCATCTTCCAAGGCCCACTGAAGCCCCTCATCCTCCCTCGAATCTAATCTGCGGCATTGGGGTGCATGCAGAAGCAGTGTTGCCACAGTTCAGGGCTTAGGCCCTGAACCCGGCTCCCCCGCTGCCAGTTCCCTGACCTCCCTGACCTCAGGCAGCTCCCATGACTGCTCCAGACACAGGTTTATCACCTGCCAACGGGGGACAAGTGTGCCTCAAGACCAAGGAGCCACTAGGCAGCCTATTATCTTACAATTTATAGCAAGATCTTGCAGAGTTCTCTGTTTTGTCACTCTCCTGAATAAAACAAAACAAGAACACTGAGATAGATCCTACTTCATTAAAGTACCCAGAAGAATCTCAAAAAGGAAAGAATCTGGGGCCTCCATGGTGACGCAGGCGGTTGAGTGCCGCATTGTGAAGCTGTCTGCAGCCTCTGCAGTGAGGGTTCGATCCCGGCCGGCTGGCGAGAATCCCACATGGCACAGCAGACCTCTCCTGTTGCGCCTGCTGCTCCTCTCAGCAGTGTTTTTCCTCAGTCTGCCTGTTCTGTTCCCTGCTCTGTCTCTGGTGAATCCTCTCACCCTCCCATGCATCTGGCCTGTACCCCGGTTCTTGTATAAATAAATAAATCTTTAAAAAAAAAAAAAAGAAAAAACTAGCAACAAATGTTGGCATGGAAGTGGAGAAAAAGGAACTCTCCTGCACTGTTGGTGGGAGTGCAAACTGGTCCAACCACTATGGAGAGCTGTGTGGAGATTTCTGGACCTACTAAACATAGAGCTTCCATATGATCCAGCAATTCCACTCCTAGGTATTTACCCAAAGGACACAGAAACATCGATTCCAAAGAGCACCTGCACCCCTATGTTTATAGCAGCACTATTTACAATAGCTAAGCTTTGGAAACAACCCAAATGCCCCAAAATAGATGACTGGATCAAGAAGATGTGGTACATATACACCATGGAATATTACTCAGCATTCAAAAAAGAGAAACACATGCCATTTGCAGCAACATGGATGGCGCTGGAAGGGATCATGCTCAGCGAAATAAGCCAAAAAGAAAAAGAAAAATACCGGATGGTCTCACTCATAGCAGGAATCTAGAAAACTTAAATAAGGGACCAGGAAAATGAATAACTATAAGAAATAAAATATCAAAATCGAAAAACAACTATGAACCAGAGACACCCTATGAGGGGTGGGGGGCGGGGAAAGGAGGGCTTGGGCTCAAAAAAGGGGGTTGTAATTGTAAGGGGAATATAAAAATAAATTTTAAATAATTAAAAAAAATAAAACTAAGGAACAAATAGAAAAAAAAAAAAAAGAAAAAAGAAAGAACCTGTAGAATCAAGTCCCCTACAATATGGCATTAGATACGCCAGTGTTTACACCACACACAGGACATGGACTGAACTACTAGACAATGACCGTAAATACCCTCCACTGACTGTGGGCCAGGGAAAAAAGGTCTCGGGAAATAAGGGTGAAGATCCTTGTGCAGATGTTACCCTGTTAATAACTGTGCCGGTTACTTCATGCATCTTCTCCCCTATTTGACTCCCCAGTCAGTAAACACATTTGAAGAATGTTAGGTCCTTCAATTATCCACACAGCAAGTGAGGGAGGTTGGGATTCAGATCCCACATCTTGGATGTTAGAGGCCTGCCCTTCATTCAGTGCAAGAGAGACTGTGTTGCCTCTCCAGGCTGGCTACTCCCCACGAGAGGGGGACGGTTTCCATGGTGCCGATTCTCAGCAGACACCTACTCCTTGTCCTACAATTGAGCTTAACTCTGACCTTACCCACCTATTGTCAGCACCCAGCCCACAAGTCAAAGGCTCTACCCTCCAGGACGGAGCCCAGTTCAGATGTCACAAGCACAGGCCCTGTACTTCTGCTCCAATGGCTGTGAGACCAGGTTTGAGTCTTTGCTAGGATTGTGGATACCTCACAGAACTCAGGAAAGCACTGGACTTACTAGAGCACCAACTGATTATAAAAGTACACAACTCAGGAACCGTCAGGTGGAAGAGACTGTGGCGTGGGGCGGGGAGGGGTGCAGGGCTGCGGGCCCTCAGAGACACCACAACGCCAGCGCGATACACTCACTCACAGGCTAGCAGCAGTGAGCTCAGTCTCTAGCCCCTCTTCCTTCCCAGGAGGTGGGATGAAGGCGCTAAAGGTTCCACTTCAGTGGCACAGCTGGTTCACCTGGCAACCAGAAGGCCCTAATTCCCGTGGGCTTTCCCAAAGTCACTCACGAACATACCCCAGCTGTGGCTGAAGGGAACTTACGAAAGACAGAGACACTCTCTCACCTTCCTCACTACGACTCAGGAGCCTGGGACCAAAATCATGCATGGCCTGAGACCAGCACACAGGTGCTCCCTGGGGAGCAGTCGGGCACCGGGGGCGCCCCTGATTCAGAACTGAACCAGCGACTTGCCCACTGGTCTTTTTATGGCTTCTTCACCAGGAACTGAAACCAGGTGGTTCTCAAACGATATTGGGCATCAGAGTCCCCTGAAAGGCTTCTGAAAACACAGACGGCCCGGCCTTGTCCCCGCAGTTTCAGTGACTCTGGGGTGGAGTCAGAGAGTAAGTTTTTCCCAGGTTCCAGGCGATGCTGCCGCAGCTGGCCCAAGACCCAGAGAGAGAACCACTGTCCAGTACAGTTGACTCTGGAGACACAGGCTGTGCTGCGGGTCCCCTGAGACACAGGCCCGCAGTCCCCGACTCAGCCGGTCACCACGTCCAGGGGCTGAACCCGGGGATGGATGGGGAACTGCAACTATGGGGGTTGGGGAGGGGCAACTGCAAGGGACTAGCTGATACCAAGGGGCTGCTGTAGATAAGTTTTGGGGGCATCAAAAGTTATACTCAAGATTTTCCCTCGGGGCAGTTTAACTAAATTTGCTAATTTGTTAATAAAGTGTCACTAATCAGACATACAACTTTTTTATAAAAATTACACAATTCTAAGCATGCATGAGGTGGGTTATCCACAGGGCTATGAGCAAACAGTTTGCAGTCAAACTAATGCATGTGATTGCCTAAATGGTTCCTTTTCCCTGAGCAGCTAAGACCAGGGGTTCTGGACAACCCCTCTGGCTGTGCTCCTCCTGGGGGACCCTTTCAAGGGCAGTTTGGCGCCCCCGGACACCATCGCCCACTTACCCTTGATGTGCAGGGCTCCGGAGTTGTATTTTGGCTTAACTCCCGAGACCCTAGTGAGGTAGAATCGAAAGGGGTTTCCTTTCTCCAGCATGTCCCACATGTCCTGGCCCTCCGCTGAAGTCTCGTACTCATCCTCCTGCTCCTCTCCCCCCTGCCTAGCATGGGGGCTGTGCTCTGCTGTCTGGGCACCGTCTCTGGGAGCCGCCAGGCCTGGCTCCTCCTTCCCGGCCCTCCTGGCCTGCTCCTGCAGCCTGTCTGGCTGTAGCTCCTCATCACTGCTGGAGAGGCACCAGCCAAGGTCTTCCTGGGAACCACTTTTCTGCCTTTTAGGAGGGGAAGCTTCTGAAATGGACTCTGCATGGCTGAATTTCACAGGGGACAGCTTCCGCCGGTGGGCGGCTCTCCGGGCCTCAGAGCATGTGTACTGGGGCTCCTGCGCAGCACCCTGTCCAGCGTGGGGGAGAAGGGAGGCAGATGGCTTGTCCGGTGTTGGCTTTTCCTCCTCACTTTCATCACTACTGGATATTGTCCACTTCCCATAGTTGCCTTCCTGAGACATTGTGCTTCTTCTGGAAAGGAAAAACCAGAAATGGCATTACCTTCTGGTCACTGGGCCGGACACTTGGCTGCTCTTCCCCAACACACATGGCACACCTGACACCTGCCGGATGCTGTGGGACATCGACTGCTCTGCAGGTGCTGAGACTCTGCTTTGGGAATTTGGCAAGTACAGTGGCGGCAAAGTTCTGGTCCTCTTCTCCCTTTGTCTTTTTTTTTTTTTTAAAGATTTATTTATTTATGCATACAAGAACTGGGGTACACGCCAGAGGTACAGGGGGTGAGAGGATTCACCAGAGACAGAGGGGGAACAGAACAGGCAGACTGACTGAAATACCCTGCTGAAGGGAGCAGCGGGGAGACAGGAGTCTGCTGCACCATGTGGGTAGCTTCCTGGCTGGCCTGGGGAATCCAACCTGTGCTGCAGAGGTTGTGGATTCCTTCATAGTGCTGTGCTTAATCCCTTGCGCCACCAGGGAGGCCCTCCCTTTGTCTTTCAATGCTGACCATGTTCCTAGATGCCTGAGAAAGGGGGCTGCAGCATGGGGGCCCAGAGGACACCAGTGACTATTTGTGACTGGCCCAAAGATAAGCTACTTATACTAGCATAAAACTTGAAGTCCTCAAGACAGTATCACATTGTACATGTCCAAATAGGGTCTTTCGCTGGAGCCCAGAAAGCCAAACTCTGAGTCATAAGAAATTCTTTGCACAGGAGTAAATCCAGATGGCCACTGAGGGGGCCAGTGGGATGGGTATCCCCACAAAGCGGCTCCCTGAAAGGTGGGACTGTTGTGATAAGGGGCAAGGAATGTTAGGAAAGGGGGGACTTTGAATTTCCAGATAAGGAGGTGCTGGCAGTCTAAGTGACAGGATTTAGGGTGTTTGACTTTCCCAGCAGGTGTTTTCTCAGCAATCAGCAGGTAAGCCCCAAAGGGAATTTTTTTGGGGGATGTAAGACAATCAATTTTCAAGTTCCAAGTAGTCTCTTTTAAAGAGGCAAAGACACATTTCCAATGGGGTCAAGAGAGACTACACGGCCATTCCGAACAAGTCTTGACTCTGGAGCCAAAGGATAGTGGACATATACTTATGTTCAAGATAAAAAAAAAAATACTTTGGGGCCTCCCTGGTGGTGCAGGGGTTAAAGTCTCAGTGGTATCAAGCTGTCATAAGCCACTTCAACCACCCAGGCCAGGGAGCTAACCCACATGGTGCAGCAGACCTCTCCAGTCTCGCCCACTGCTCCCCTCAGCAGTGTATTTCAGTAGATCTGCCTGTTCTGTTCCCCGCTCTGTCTCTGGTGAATCCTCTCACCCCCCACATCTCTGGCCTGTACCCCAACTCTTGTATGCATAAATAAAATAAACCTTTAAAAAAAAACTATTTTAAAGATATTTATCACTTTTCACAATTTCCCACTTAACTATTTGAGCAGATAAGGTTTCTCCCATAAATGAAACATTTTAAGGGGATTTTATAGCAAAGAACTTCTAAAGTGACCCTTAGTACCTGGGGTCGCCTCCCCTTAACCCAAGTAGGCACAACTATAGAGATGGAGGGAGCCACCTGCTACTGTAATAGTGGCCCTCACAGACCAGGTTCTCCCCCACCCCCCACACCATTTCTAATCTGCTAATACCTGTGTACAACCAAGCATGTTCGCTTTTATTCTGAAGTTAACAGGATCGCGGGTCAGGTGTTCTCTAGGAAGGAGATCTGCATAAACTTACTACTTAGCACCTGCAAAGCAGCTCAGGTTTTTTTCTTGTCTTTGTCATTTTTTAAAACTGAGGTTTTCCTAGTGTTCTACACGCTATGAGCTGCTAGACAGAGGGTGAGGGAGGTATGCAGTCACAATTCACTCGAAAGGATGACTCCGGTTTTATGATTTTAAAAATTATTTGAGAACAAAGAACCTCCTCCGGAAAAACTACTCTGAAAGCCGGGATGAATTCTAAAGCAGCCCTCAAAGGCACTTAGTAATTGACTCTTGTATTAGGAGGCCTGAGGCTGTTCTTTCTAGATTGCTTCCCATTCTAAAGCAAATTAGAGGGTCTTAGAGTTTTCAGGATTCAGCCTCAGGTCTGAGAAAAGGAGCCAAGTGTGGGCCCTCCAACAGGTTACCAGACTGGATGAATCACAAATTAAAAGGAATTCAACACCTGGAGAACCCTGAAGGGGAAATATTCATCTTCAGCAACCGTGAGCCTTCAGAAAATTTTTGGTTTTCGGTTTTATCTTTCTCTACAAGTCTAGACCCACAGAGTAGAGGGGGGAGGGGTCGCAGAACAGGAAAATTCTCTCCAACAAAATAGGATCAGTGCACAAAAACCAAAACAGAACTCTAAAGAGACATACCTAGAGAGAAAAGCTTTTCTATTTTCTGGTGGAGAGGGGTAGTCTGCTCTCCATATAATTTATGTTTGGGATCTGCTCACACCCAAAAATATGCTGAAGAGTTGTTTACCTATTAAAGGCAAAAGCCCATTGGAATTCACTAATAAAACCAGATCCAGTCATTAAAGCTAGCAAGTTATGACCCTCTTTATGAAGTTCAGCATACGTGGCTGGCTGAAGAGGAGCTGTTGGTAAACTCCTAGCTCAACCAGGTGTTCCTGTTCTCCAGCAGCAGTTTTCTCTCCTAGACACTGGGGTTCCCAGTATTCCCAGACCTCGCCTGTCATCAAGTCCCACAGTTTTATAAGGAAAGATACCCAGAGCTGTCCTGCAACTGTGCCTAGTTATAGTTAATAGTGGCACAGCACAGGGCAAAGCACTTCTGGTGGGTGGTGATACCAGAATCAGCGATCACAACACAGGTGGGGTGTTTCTGAGACCCGACATGCACTCAGCTCAGTGATATGACTCCCAAGCACAGGTGATGCCCCACACTCGGGTCACATTATGACAGTCAGACCTTTTTCTAGCCAAGCCCATCTGATGCTCTGTTAAGTCAGGGAGGAGGACTTGAGCAGAGTTGTAAAATGCGTCTAATCTGGCTTTTGGACAAAACAGATGTTGGGCTCTTCTGCAGGTGCCAATAACATATTGTTTACCACCCACAGAAAGTATTCTATGCCTCCCTTATATTTATAATAGCAAAATAGTTTACTTTTAAAAGACAGTGTGTAAAGGAGTGGATTCAAATAAAAATATTAAGAACATCGTAAGAGTGTTAGGAGAAGGCAGAAACTAGGAGAGGTAGGAGAATGAATGAAATTTGGCAAATACTGCCTGAAGGAGGCTCGAAATGTAGAGCAATTTTCCCACCAAGTGGGAACATTAATACTTTTATTATAAGACTTAAAAAAAACAACAACTGTGCAAAGAGATCTTCCTCTCTCCCCACCATCACAGACCTAGGTGGAGTGGGATTTTAGCCTTCTGGCTGCTCCTTCTCTTAGCCTGTGGATTATCATGGGGGCATGGAAGTCAGTTTCCTCCATGGAGGTCCTGTGTGGCTAGTAGCAGGCAAACAGGAGCCCCAGTTTCAAATCCAGTCATTACTAAATAGCAAATGTGCACCTGGGTCCCCAAACGGTGACGCTTCCCTTTCCACCTCTGTGAAATGGGTCTACTACATGGACCTCCCAGAGTTCATTCAGTCAGCAAATAATGAGCAGCTGCTGTGTGCCAAGCACTGAGAAGGAGGAATTCATGAAGAAGTTGTGCCCTAGGACAGCTTACATTTCAGGGGAAAGGAGACAGGCCAACACAAAGAAAAAAAGGCAACACCTCTTTACCAACGTATATTACACCTTACATGGAGAGACAGGGTATCGGGATGTCCACATTCTGGGATACTCTGAATAAATAACATTTAAGTGAGATCTGGAGGCTGATCAGGAGCCAGAACAATTAAGTAAAGGGAACCCAATCTGCGAAGACCAGGGGGTTGGGAATGAGACCAACAACTGCAATTGTTACAGGGCAGGGAGAGGGGCAGCCCAGACCCGGCAAACCTGCCAGCTCTAAATAGGTACCTGGAACCTCCCCTTTTCCTGGGGACCACCCTGTTACACAATGGCAGAGAGGACTTGAGCCAGAAGGAAGGCCGGGGCGTTAGGTGAATTAAAAATACAGGATTCCCCTCTACCCCTCCCAAGAACAACGGGTCCCACTGCAGGGCTTGCAGAAGCAGGGAAATACCTATTTAAAACCTATTACCTTCCCTAAAACTCTGTGTGGACAATGCTTTCAAAGGGGACAAAGTCGAGGAGAGGAGGCCCCTGCCGGGAGGGCTGCAAAGCAAGAAGGCGGTGGGGTTGGAGAGACAGGGGCCGATTCCGGGCAGCTGAGCGAGCAATGGCAGCCGCGAACTTTCCGAGCGCCCCCTCGGGCAGGCGCTCCTCGACGGGCTCTCCCGGGTGTGAACTCCCGGCCCGCTCGCATGTCTACACTACGTGCTCCGGCTGCTCCCATTTCTGGGGACGCCGTACGGAAAGGTCCAGCGGGTAGGCGCGCAACCCGCCCCCACGGCGGCACGCGCCGCCGAGGCCCCCCGGCCGCGAGCTGGGGGCGCGCACCCCCCGCCCCGCAGGACGCGGGTCCCCGCAGCACCTGCCGCGCAGTTACCAGAGGGACCGGGGTCCAGCGGCGAAGACGCACGGGATGCTCGGCTTCCGCGGCCCCGGCGCCCACGAGCGGTTCGCGGGCAGCTGCTCGCGCGCGAGCCGGGCGGGAAGGGCGGGCGCCGCGCCCCGCAGGCCCCTCGGACCCGCCCCCGCGCCTGCGCGCCGCGCGCGCCCTGCGCCGCCGGGTCCTAAGGGCCGCCGGGTCCCCGGGGGCTCAGGAGGCGCCCCCGGACTCGCCGCGGGGAGACTTGGCCTCCTGCGGCCGCGGGCGGCGTCTGCCCTGGGAGCGGGGAGCCGCCGAGCTGCCAGGGGGTCGGGGGCGGGGACGTGTGTCCGGGAGCCGCGCGCCTCAGGGGCGCAGACCCAGAGCCCGCCGCTGGCCGTGTCTCCCCTCAGACTCACTGGAAGCGGGTTCGAGTGTTTCTTCCTTGAAACGGGTGCGTGTTCGTCTTCATCTCGCCGAGCCGCCAGAAGAGGGGTCGGCAGTAAACTGCAGAACGGAACCCCCTCCCCATATCCCTTGCCTTTGTTTGATAAGGTTGTTTGCCATGGAATCGGGGCGCAATGTTGTTCATGCTGTTTATTCTCGGAGTTTCTTTCAAACCCGCACCTCTCCCAGAGGACCGCGTGACAGAACTCGGTGGAAACGCCCCAAGGGCTCGCTAGGTGGGTTCACCCAACGTCCGCCTGGTGCCAGGCCCCGAGCTAGATGCTGGGTTGTTTGTTTTTGAAGATTTATTTATGCATACAAGAACGGGGTACAGGCCAGACGTGTGGGGGTGAGAGGATTCACCAGAGACAGAGTGGGGAGCAGAACAGGTGGATCCACTGAAACACACTGCTGAGGGGAGCAGCGGGCGAGTCAGGAGAGGTCTGCCGCGCCGTGTGGGTAGCCCCCTGGCCGCAGATCGAACTCGTGCAGCAGGGGCTTCTTATAGCTTTATTGGTTGCGTCTTAACCCCTTGCGCCACCAGGGAGGCCCCGAAGCTGGGGTTATCGAGGACAAAACAGCAACCCCAGGAGAGCAAGCCCCTGCACTGGCTGATCTGTACGTCCTGGACTCCTAAACTTGGCTCGTTTTGTTTTATAAACTTTTTGTAAAATTTTTTCACACCTTTTTGCGTCTCCTGTAACGCCTGGCACAGTACCACGGATCAAAATTATGAAGCGCAATTCATTGCAGGGGGTAGGGGGAGAAAATGGATCAAGCTGGACACAGGGAAACAGCACCAAGGGCTGGATCCCCAGCGGCACCCCAGGAGTTAAGGGGCCGATGGGGGCGGAGTCAAGCGCTGGGGGCGGGCCTGGGAGCCTCTCCGCCATAGGCTGGTCCAGGGAAACGGTAGTAAACAAAACCTCTGCCCAATAGCGTTGCAGGATCAACGCCAGTGGCTCGCACGCCGCCCAATAGGTGAAGACGTTAGAGGGGCGGGGCTCCAGTTCGACTTCCGGGGCGGCCCTCGGCGTGCCTGCGGTACGCGGTCAGCCCTGGCGGGGCTGTGGGACTCGGGGCTCTAAAGTCGGGGCTCGAGCCTGGCGGTCGGGATGTTTTCCTCTGAGGCCGGACCCCGGCCGTGGACTAGGGGACCCAGCCCCTCAGAACACAGGAAGTGGGTGGAAGTAGGTGTCCGCAGGGCTGGTCTCGCACTTGAACTTGACCCAGGGTTCTCGCTGCAGCTACCCGGTCTTGGGTCTCCCCGAGCCCGGTTGCACAGGCAGGGACTGGACTGTCCTTCCAAAGTGTCGTGGCTAGTGACGGAGCCTGGAGTGCAAGGCTTCTGGCTCCGGGTCCGAGTGCCCTCTCTTCTTTCCTGCGCTACATGGTCTGTTCATAATAACCTCTACTCTGCACCTCTCCTCACGCCTTTCAAAGCCTGCCCCTGTGCCTTTCCTTCCTAAATCTAGGACCGAGTTTTGAGTATACTTTAATCCACTGGGCAAAGGAATTCTTTGCGTCAGCCTAGCGGTTAAGTCGTTTGTTTCTTGGGGGGGAGGGGGCTAAATTTTAGCTCTCGTTAGGATTTCTTGAGAATTAAAATTAGAACCAAAACCAGTTTCGAGTCCTGATGCTGGACTGACTTTCAAATTGAGGGTGAGGGTGGGTGGGTGCTTCTAAATGTATTTGTTTAAAAGATTTATTTAAGCGTGCAGGAGCTGGGGTGCAGGCCAGAGAGGGGGGGTCGGGGTTATGTGTGAGAGGATTCACCAGAGACAGAGTGGGGAGCAGAACAGGCAGATGTACTGAAATACACTGTTGAGGAGAGCAGCGGGCGAGACAGGAGAGGTCTGCTGCGTCATGTGGTCACCTCCCTGGCCAGGGATTGAATTCATGCGGTAGTGGCTGCCATAGTGGCTGCCCATAGATTCATTGGGCTAACACTTAACCCCTTGCCCCGCCAGTGAGGCCCCTGGGTCTAAATTTATTATAAACTAGTGGCAGCAATAATAGGACAATTGGCTTGTCTTTTAACTAAAGATATTTAATGTTCTTTAGGTATTTAAAGCATGCGATGAAGATAACAAAGGCTATTTGAGCAGAGAGGACTTTAAAGTTGCTGTTGTAATGCTGTTTGGGTACAAGCCCTCCAAGGTAGGGCCTTTCTGTATATACTTGGGGTTGGGACAGATAATGCAGTAGTGACTAACTAGATGCTTAGTAATGGACACAGGACTAGCTTAGGATGTTTATAAAGCAGCAGCCTTGTAAACAGTTTTACAGATGTGTCCAGATCTGAGTTCTGTCCTTAAGAATCCCACTCAGGGATGAATTGGAAATCTCTCGATAGAGCCCATAAAGCTTATTTCATCACCAGATTGGTAATGATTGCAATAAATAGATGTTAAAGAGATGTCAAGGGAGGAGGGAGGGGAAGAGGGAATTCACAAAGAAAGTGCATGCAGGGATTTTCTCCCTCTAAATTTAATTTTTTGGCTCCTCTTAAATTATAAAAGTGACACATTTCCATAGTCAAAAATTCAAACAGTGTAGAAGAGTATAAAATTGAATATAAAATTCTTCCTTTCCTAGAAGAGGGTTCTACTATTCCAGGGTTACCATTATTAGCAGTTTCTTGTACATCATATGAAAATTTCCTATGCATGATGAACATTTTCATACATAGCTTTCTACTGAAAACACAAGGGGAGACATATTATTCTTACTTTATTTGCTTAACAAGATATGAACATGAAAGTACACAAGTATAAGTGGCTAATGACTGAGCCTGAGATGCAAGGCTTCTGGCTCCAGGTCTGGGTGCCCTTTCTTCTTTCCTGAGCTACGTGGTCTGTCAATAATTACCTCTGCTCTGCACCTCTCCTCACGCCTTTCAAAGCCTGCCCCTTTACCTTCCCTTCCTAAATCTAAGACTGAGTTTTGAGTAGGATTTTTTTTTAAAGATTTATTTATTTATGCACACAAGAACTGGAGTGCAGGCCAGAGATGCGGGAGGGTGAGAGGATTCACCAGAGACAGAGTGGGGAACAGAACAGCAGACTGACTGAGATACACTGCTGAGGGGAGCAGCAGGCGAGTCAGGAGAGGTCTGCTGCGCCATGTGGGTAGCTCCCTGGCCGGCCAGGGATCTTACTTGTGCTGCAGAGGCTGTGGATTGCTTCACAGTGCTGTGCTTATCCCCTTGCACCACCAGGGAGGCCCCTGAGTAGATTTTAATCCAATAATAAAAGGAATTACTTTGCATCAGCCTAGTGGTTATGTAGCTTGTATCTTTTGGGGTCTAATGTAGTGCCAGCGTTCTCTCTGCTTCTCTCATGGTTTTGCTTCACGGTTCTGCTTCTGCTGGCGTCTCCGTAACACCGCCCTTATAAGCCCAGTCTTAGCCCAGGTGAATCCCATCTACATATGCCCACACCCTGTTCCAGGTGCCTGCCATCAGGCATGCATTCAGGACCGCCAGGATCCATCATCTATCCTGATGGCGGGAGGGCAGAAAAGCCTGACACTTTTCATTTACCCTACACACTGCTCCCCTCTGCAGTATATTTCAGTTGATTTGCCTGTTTTGCTCCCCACTCTGTCTGGTGAATCCTGTCACCACCCCTCCCCTCCTCCCCCACCTCTGCACCTCTGACGTACACCCCAGCTCTTGTGTGCATAAATAAATAAAATAAATCTTTTAAAAAAAATCTTTTCCCATTATCGTGCTGTGACTTGAGATAGAGCAGGTGTTGACAATTTTTAAGTCTTTACAGAGACTGAATAAAACATAGACTGTACTTAGAAGCAGTTCACAAGTTAGCGTAGAGAGACTTAGAAAATGCTGTGACAAATACTAAGATGGAAAAGAACAGAAAGAATGCAAAGTGAAGGGACCAAGAGGAGGGCCCGATTCCAATGGGTCACTCTAGAAGGAGTCTCTGCTCCCTTAGATGAGGGGTTACAATTGGTAGAAGTTTATGGGCAGTGGGAGAAGTGAGTGCCCTATGTCGTGAGAGAGTGGTGTGACCAGCAGGACTGAATGGGCAGTGATTCCACCATGGGGGTGGATTCAGAAGAGCAGTGGCAGGAAAAAAACAGTGTAGGGTAAGTGATTATTAGGCTTTTCTGCCCTCCCACCATTAGAATTGATGATGGATCCTTGCGGTCCTGAATGCATGCCTGATGGGCATCTTGGAGTAGGGTGTGGGCATATGTAGATGGGATTCACCTGTGCTGAGAGACTGGGCTTATAAGGGCGGTGTCACGGGGACGCCAAGAGAGCAGAACAGAGCTACCAGGAGGAGCAGAGAAGCAGAGAGAATGAATGGAAGAACCATGAGCGCAGCAGAGAACAAGACCATCAGAGAAGGCCAGAGAACCCAGATAGAGTGAAGACTTGCTGGGGGCTGGGAGGCCTGCAGCCTCCCACCTTGCTGGCACCCCTGCCTGTTGTGTACCTGGTAAATCCCAGTAAAAGCCTGCAAAAGCGACTTCTTCACCCAGTGTGCATAGAATCATAGAGAACCTGCTCTGTGCCATTCCTGCCCACTACAACCAGTGAGTTTACAGGGGCACATTGTATTTGAGGGAGCTGTGAGTGTTTTAGGTGCCTCTGCTGGTAAATGCTGGTGTTGGGTTATGGTGATGGATCTGTTCTCAGCTTGTGTACCTCTGAGGAAGAGATCTCTGAAATTGGGGAGAGAGGTGAAAGGGCCGAGTGAGTCAGGATTCTTCAGTTTACTGGTGGTAGCTTAAAACAAGTGACCGGGGGAAAAGAAAATAACAATACAAAACACAACACAACAAAACAAAAGCAAAAACAGACGATTATAAATCAGAGATACCCTGCAGGGGATGAGAAGGGAGAGGGACCAGAGGGAGGAAGGGAGGAGCACAGGGGACTGAGGTGATGGTGCAGAGGTGCATTGGGGAAGGAAACTCTATGGGAACTACACCTCCGGGGGTGGGGGCGGGGAGGTGGGAAGCAAACATTATTTAAAAATGAACAATGATGTAAAAAATATATTACAACAAAACAAAAACAGGAGACCAGATGACATTGCCCAAGATGGGTGTCAGAGTGTGAAGCACGGAAGCCTGACATGGGGGAGTACCAGTATTTCAAGGTGGCCCGGGACTTGATGGAGAGGATAAGAAGGGAGCCATCTGGGAAGGGGCCAGAGGAAAGTGCGGGCCAAGGAATCCAAGGTGGAGAAATGATGTCAGATGTGTCCAAGATTCTAATCCTATAATGTTCATAACCCTCTTGGAACACTGAGAAAATGCTTATATTTACATATTTAGTGAAAGTGAGAATACAGTGTGTTCTCAAGTGTGTTCAGAAATGTCTAGAAAAAAATCAAGTTAGAGGGCCTCCCTGGTGGCGCAGCGGTTGAGCGCTGGGTTGCGAAGCTGCCCGCAGCCTCTGCAGCACCATTTCGATCCCCGGCTGCTCCCCGGCCACCAGAGGAGGGTCCCACATGGCTCGCAGACTTCAACTGCCGCCCGCTGCTCCCCTCAGCAGTGTACTTCGGTCCTTCTGCCTGCTCTGCTCCCCGCTCTGGCTCTGGTGAATTCTCTCACCCTCCCGCGCTTCTGACTGTACCCAGTGCTTGTATAAGTAAATAAATAAATAAATCTTAAAAAAAAAAATCAGGTTAGGTCAAAATGTAAACAATGGTTCCCACTGGATGGGTGATTTTTAAAACTTTCATGATTTTTTATATTTTTTCATGTTTTCTATATCATGTTACTTTTATAAGCAGGAAAAAAATTAAAAAGTAAGCCCATGGAGCCCATTGTTTGTTTTTGTCTTAAACAGAAAATTTACCTTTCAGGGTACGCTCTATATGTGACAGCCAAGTTGATTTTCTATGCTGTAGCTGTATTTAATCAATGGAACAAAGTTTGGGAGGTCATTAGAGTCAGTAGCAGATTAGCATCATATTGTATAGATATTGGTGGAAGAATAGAGTGACTACATGGCGTTCCTGAGACACTGCTTATCCTCTGTAGTCAGCATAGCTAGTTTCTCATAGAACACATCCCTTCCCCACACCCTGAGAATTAAGAACTTGCTCTGTGGAAACAGTGGATGACATTTTATGTCCTATTCTTTCTTCTTTTCTAGATAGAAGCCAATTCTGCGATGACCTCAATAAATCCAAATGCTTCTGGTAATATGAAACTTAATTTTCATTTTTAAGTATTTGTTTTTTTTTTTTTTTCAGATAAACCAAAATTTAAGAACAAATCTAAAGACTACAACATGTTGTTTGAGCACCTCTTTGTTTTGTTCCTACTATCCAAAGGAAATACGTTTTGGTTCTTATAATTTCCATTCATTAATGCACTTATAAGTGTCACCTGTGTTTACTGTAGGAAACATTTAAACAATTGAAAAGCCTCAAAAAAGTTGCATATAATTTCAGCAACCAACAGGGGAGCCTTGGTTTTCTGACTTGAGCAGCTGAATGAATAGAAATGACACTAACGTGAAAAGACTCGAGGGAAAGACTTGGGGCTTGGGGGAGACCAAGAGTTGAATTTTGAATATGTTGAGTTTGGGAACTTTCCATTAACAGTGTGAAAGGAATTGAGTTGTACGAATGGGGAACTCTGAGGCAAGCTCTAGGCTGAAGAAATAAAGGTGTCTTCAGCTTTCAGATGGTTTTGAGACCATGGGAATAGATGGGACAATCTAGTGAGAGTGGATGGAGAACTCATGTAGAGGAGGAAATGCTGAGGGGCAGGAGTATCAAGAAAATTTGGTCAAAATCAAGAGAAGTGGACATTTCAAGGAAGAGAATGTGGATAATACTGTCGAATGTTGTTGAAAGGTTAAGTAGCAGAACCAAAGAGGGCCCACTGGGAGCTGGCCACCTGGACGTGTTTGGTGACTTGAGCAAGAGCTGCTTCGGTGTGTGATGAGGGCAGAGGCCAGGCAGAGAGGAAGATAAAGGGAAAGTGAGAAAGTGTGACGGTGTGACTAGATAAGTCTTTCAGTAGGTCCTGAGTGGTTGTGGATCAAGGGAAGTTTTGCTTTTTTTTTTTTTTTTAAAGATGGGAGAGCAGGTTTCTAAGCTTGGCGCTTAGTGGAATGACTTAGGGAAGAGGGAAAAGGAAGATGAGAGAAAATCCATAAGCACCCATTGTTGATGGGATGGGATCCAGAGAATGCTGTGTGGCCTTTGTGAAAAACCAATCAACCAATTTTTTTGGGAAACAATTGAAAGCTTGTACAAAATTGCAAAATACAGATAGTCATGTTGTCGACATGACCCCTATGTGATGGAATTTTTCCAGGTTTTTAATTTCTTACCCAGGAATTTCACACTTTTAAAATACTCCAATATTGTTTCTTTAATGTTCAATTAGTTGTAACTTCTGGGGGAAACTTGCCTAAATTTGTTTCTTTGGGCTTCTGTGTGAGGAAACTAATCCACAGGGATTTCTGTCTTTGGCAGAAGGATTTTCCACAGGACGCCTCTTCCTGCAGAGTCCTCTGATGTTCCGTGGGTTATCCTGTCTGGATGAGGGTCTTTCTCACTCTCACTCATACAGCCGTTCTCTGTTATGTGACTTTTTTGATACAGCGAGTGTGATGGCAGCTGAGGCCTTTGCACATTCCTTAGTCTTATAGTCTTTCTGCCAGAAGTATGTGTTCTGTTTCCAAAAGAAGGGTTTGACTTCACACAGAGGGTTTCCTTCCCTTTGCTAGTCCTTTGATGCACAGACAGGCATGAAGTCTGGAAAAAACCTTTCCCTGTTTTTTACACATAGAGTAAGTTTGTGCCTTGGAGGCAAGCTTGACTTCCTCCAGAACATTCTCCACATTCGGTTTATTCATAGATCTACCCCCATCTGTATGACCTCACGCTTGCTGAGATAAGACCTCATGAAAAGCTTTCCTTTCGGTTATTACATTCACATGGTTTCTCTTTGGAATGGGTAGCTGGATGCACATAGATGAGTCCGTTCTGGCAGGTTATCCTGCCTTCATTACATTCTAAAGGTTTCTCATGGCTCTGAGGCTCTGATATGAAGTGAGGACTGACTGGTGGCCAGAGGATGCCCTGGCGTGCCTTTGTTGGTTTCCTCCATGTATTTTTCTGTTGATTGAGAAAACTGACTTGTGGCCAAAGATTGGGTCTTGAAATTTGCAAAGTTTCCTCTCTTCTCCATCATGAGTTCTCTAGTTCTTGAATTTTGACTCCAACCAGAAATATTTCTCACTTTGTTGCAGGCATAGAGCTCCCTTTTGATAAGAGTTCTGCTGTACATTGGAGCTTTCAGGGTGGGGGGAGAGGAGCATTCCTCTATGTTCCCTCTGTACGTGTGCTTCCTGACACACCATGGTGCTCTACGCAATGAGGACTATCTTGTTAAGCAAAGTTTTCTCAAATTCATTATGGCCTAAGGATGGCCTCAAAACTGGAATTTTTTGGATACTGAAAATAGCCTTTCCTCAAGTAAGATTTTCTGATTTGACAGTATGCCCCCAGCCTGCTCCAGTGTGCTTTCCCTTGCATTTCCTAGCAAAGATATTATATCTAGGAACCTCCCTGGTGGTGCAGGGGATTAAGTGTCAGCACTATGAAGCTATCTGCCACTACTGCAGCATGAGTTCTATCCCCAGCCAGGGAGGTGACCCACATGGCCCAGCAGACCTCTCCTGTTTTGCTTGCTGTTCCCCTCAGCAGTGTATTTCAGTAGATCTGCCTGTTTTGTTCCTCACTCTGTCTCTGGTGAATCCTCTCACCCCCTCCACACCTCTGGCCTGTGCCCAGTTCTTCTTGTATGCGTACATAAATACATCTAAAAAAAAAAAGATTACATCTACTTGCATAACCACTTCCCAACCAGATCATTAGGCTGCTTCCTTTCTCTGCTTCTTTTTGCCTAAAAATTAATTTTTAAATATGTTTCAAAAGCCTACAAAGTGAATTAGTCATCTGAGAAATTCAGGGGACCTCGCAGAGGGAGGACTGTGTTGGAGGAATGGGATCAGAGTGTCAGTACTTGGCACTTCGCTTCAAATTGCTTTGAAAGGACTTTCCGTCGTCTACAAGTTTCCAGTCTTTCTCCTTTCTCTTCCAGTCTTGAGAGCAAGAGAAAATTAACTTTCTGCAAGCATCACTGTATTTATATTTAAAGCAATAGCCTTGTAACCAGGACACTAAGTCTCCAACATACTTCAGTTTGTGTTCATTCAAGACCACAAATACACAAGAGAAAGAATAAAATAAACATCTTAGCAAGAAATCACTGCTGAATTATTATTTTTTTTAAAGATTTATTTATTTATTTATACAAGCACTGGGTATAGTCAGAAGCGTGGGAGAGTGAGAGAATTCACAAGAGCCAGAGCAGGGAGCAGAACAGGCAGACTGACAAAGTACACTGCTGAGGGGAGCATTGGGTGGCAGGAGAGGTCTGCGCACCATGTGGGACCCTCACCGGTGGCTGGGGATTGAACTGGCATTGCAGAGGCTGCGGGTAGCTTCGCAGCCCAGCGCTCAACCATTGCGCCACCAGGGAAGGCCCAATCACTGCTGAGTTCTGATTGCTGCTAAATTAATTTCTTCTATTAGAATTATTCAATTCTGAACCAATTTCAGGCCAGCTTCTCCTTCTTTCAGTGACATGAGTCACATTTATATGTTATTTTTCTTAAAGGAAGATGGCTTATGCACAGATGAAATGTTTTTCCAAATATATAACTCTCTCCTTAGTGTTTTGATCTTGAAGAAGATCTCAGATGTTGACTTGGATTTCTCAGCTTTTTGTTTATTTATTTATGCATAGACGAACTGGGGTATAGGCCAAAAGTGCAAGGGGTGAGAGGATTTACCAGAGAAAGAGTGGGGAGCAGAACAGGCAGATTTACTGAAACACACTGCTAAGGGGAGCAACAGGCAGGACAGGAGAAGTCTGCTGCACCGTATGTGGGTTAGCTCCCTGGCTGGGGATCAAACTCAGGCCTTAGTGGTGATAGCACTGAGATTTAACCCCTTGGCCAGCAGGGATGCCCTCTGGGAATATTTATTCAGCTAACCAACTTTTCCAAACTTCTTCAGGCAAGCTGTGATTTGGAAATTCTCTTGCTAGCAGTAGCTAGCAGAGGGAGACCAGAGGACAATTTTTTTTAAACATTTGTTTATTTATGCATACAAGAACTGGGGTACAGGCCAGAGGTGGGGTGGGGTAAGAGGATTCACCAGAGACAGAGTGGGGAATAGAACAGGCAGACTGACTGAAATGCACTGCTAAGGGGAGCAGTGGGCGAGACAGGAGAGGTCTGCTGTGCCATGTGGGTAGCTCCCTGGCCAGCCAGGATCAAACTCGTGCTGCGGAGGCTGCAGACAGCTTCACAGTGCTGTGCTTATTGCCTTGCACCACTGAGGAGGTCCCTAGTTCCTACTTCTTAAGAGTTTCTAGTCTCACTAAAATATAGAGGCTTCTTAAGAGTTTCTAGTCTCACTAAAATGTAGAGGCTCCCTGCAAAAATGGAGAGTGAAAAGTGAAGTCAAAGACATTAAAGTAAGAATAGAAAGCAAAGGAAACTCACGATGGGAGAATTTGAGGACAGCCAGAACGAGGTGCAAAAAAGGCATTAATGACCTTTTAAGTGCCATAACCTAGCAAGCCAGCAAACATCAGCTCAGAGTCTTTTCATTCCCCAAGTTGTTTATTGAGGTAATGTTGGTTTACAATACTGTGTTTATTTTAGGGCTTATAGGTTCAAACCTTACATATTTAGGTACCCAGAATAAAGAATTATCTTAGTAAGAAAAAAATTAAACCATTTATTTAAGTAAACAACTGATCACTATGGAGATTGGTTCTAATATACCCTACACTGCCTCATTTAGGTTTGATTTCATTGCAACCCTTGTTCTCTGTGGTGATTTCATATGTTCTCGAAGTATGGCGAATGAAAGATGTTTGCAACTAGAAGAGACTTAGAAAATTGTCCTCTGGGGCCTCCCTGGTGGCGCAAGGGGTTAAGCACAGCACTCTGAAGCTATCTGCAGCCTCTGCAGCATGAGTTTGATCTCCAGCCGGCCAGGAAGCTACCCACATGGTGCAGCAGACCTCTCCTGTCTCTTCCACTCCTCCCCTCAGCAGTGAATTTCATTCTATCTGCCTGTTCTGTTCCCCACTGCCTCTGGTGAATCCTCTTATCTCACACCACCTCTGGCCTGTACCCCAGTTCTTGTATGCATAAATAAACATGTTTAAAAAAAATTGTCCTCTGGTCTCCCTTTTTCAAATGAGGAAACCAGGCTCCAGAGAAGAATAATGAGATATCTTAATCCTGGCATTGATGGTTTTTTATTTGTTTACAAAATACTTTTACCTGTCTGACAATACTTATTATTACTATAGATATAGTTCTGACTTCCTGAATGCTTTCCATGTGCAGAATCTTCTGAGCACTATTTTCAACTCAAGGATATTAGGATTAGCCCCATTCAATAAGTCCAAAACTCCAGAGTTTTAGAGAGGTTAAGTAATTTGCCTAGGATGACTCATCCAGCTGTAGGTAGCAGACAACATGGTCTGATCGTCAAGATTACCCTCTTAATCACTTGATAAACCCTCCCCTTAGTTTTTAATAGTGTCATGGTTATTAGTTGAGAACAGACCTCATCTCTAGGAACTTAATGAGTTGAAGGCAGGGGTCGGAGTGGGTCAGTACACAAAAAGCAGGTTCTGTGGCTGATGTCATGCTTGGTTCTGAGCTACCCAGTGCCAAGACCAGATAGGGGCATCACAGTCAAGTAGAGTGGTCATTGCCATACCAGAAAAGCTCCTTGTCTATAGAGATGTAATGCCCTTGACATTGGATATTTCTTCCACAGTGTCTCATGGAGGAGTGACTATTGAATGGATGTTGATGTCCACAATCTATACATTAGTGAATTTTCTAAGGCTGTTCCTTAAATTTTCTTCAACATTGGCCAGTGGTTTGGTGCCAAAACACAACCGGGTACTGGGTATTCCATGAAGAGCCAACACCTTGTGCAACCTCATTACCTCATTACCTCCATTACAGCAGAAATTGTAGCGCATTTCCCATGAATAACAGCTAAGATGTAGGGAGCTGCTGCTTCCTATGTGCCAAATGCTGTGAGTAAGAACAAGATGAACATTGCCCCACCAAGTCCCTGCACAGCTGTCTGTGTGTTTTTATTCCAGGTCTGTATAAAATAGGCTTAAGGAAAAAATCAAAACAAAGGATATCAGAATTTTCAGTGGGTGAAAGATCAAGCTCCCCCACCAACCCCATCCCCTTTCTGTTTCCTTGTATTATTGCCCTTTGAACACAATGAACATATTTTATATTCATATTTAAAGAAAAGAAAAAGCTCTCCAGAAACATACTTTAAACCTTCAACTTTGAATGATGGAAAAATCAAAGAGATTGATTCTTCTTCATGGTGATTATGGACTGTTTGACTCAGCCATGCTATCCAGTGTTGGTTCAATTGAAAAATAATTTGTGGATGATGAGGTTAATGACCAGTTGGCTTGTATGTTTCCCCCCATTACTATCTGATCTGAGTTGTTTTGAACCAGACAGTTGACTACTAAAGATATTCTCCTAAATTTAAGTGTAGTTGTCCATTTTCTGGATTTTTATGTTCTACCTTAAATAATTTTTGTTGTTATGCATGTTTTGTTGTATTTGGTGCCAACTCAAGCACCATATTGTAGCCAGTATAGCAAGGTTTTGTTTGTTTGACTTCAGATTTCAGTTGGCCCCTTAGTTCTGGTCTATAATCAGGAAATTACATACATGTTGAGGTTTTGCAATATTGCCCATAGATATTCACCGCTAAACTTATTTAAGTAAAAGATGCTGGGTAAGTTTCATTGTAGGGATCAAAAAGCATTAAGAGACACGGACACCTAAATAGTTTTAAAATATTTATGTAATAGAGAATTTGAAAGGACTTTTATGGCCAGATCTCACATGAATTCTTAGACAAGAAGAAGAGTTTAGAGTGGAGTGACAGTCCCTTCCTGCATGAGGAGTGGGCCCAGAGCCGGAAGTGGTGCACTGGGTAGGATTTGAAGCAGCGGAGAAGCAAAGAAGAAACAGTGAAGGAACGAATACAGTGCAGGTGCCAATGTTTGCTTGTCTGCTGCTGCGCTCAGTGCCCTGCCAGTGCCAGCGTGGGTGCAGAACTCAGTGTGAAGTTAGTCTTCCCTGCACTCTCCACTCCCATAAAAATGCTGGATGTCATGTAGGCTTTGCTGAAGTGTGTGTTGGTGAACTAGACAAGGTGTTTCATCACTCAACCCTCCACCGCTGATGATGGAAAGGCCAAGTTAGGGCTTTCTGTTCTAGAAGGCTCCTGCTGCATGCCACGCCTGCAGAGTTTCTTTCAATGACCCTTTTCCTCCACTCCAGTGGCTGAGATCTCTCTTCCAGCTCCCTCACCCTCCTTTTACAATATCTCTCCTTCCCTGTCAGAGACTTGTATACCCAAAGTTATCAGCTGCCATGCTGTTAAGGATTCCTCCCAGGAACACAGTCCACCACCTTGGCATATATTTACCTCCAGCAAGAGATACTGTGCAGACTTAAGAGCCAGTGTGTTCAGCAAAGTAAGCTGCCTTGTGGAAGCTGAGCGTTGGGGAAGGAGCTTAGGGGCTAGCTGGCCTGGAAGGAATAATGAAGCTTTAAATTGCAGAATGAGGTGTCAGGACTTTGCACCGTTAACACCAAGGAACCTTTGAGGGTTTATAAGCAGGAGATTAACATAATAAAAAAAGGCCACCATTCCTGGGCATGTTTAATAGAAATCCAGTTTTATTGATTCAGATTTCTTTATTCTTCTACAACCTGATTTCACTCTTCCTCTTCACTCTACTCCCAGTGATATAGTAAAACTTAATTTTTTCCATTAAGGTAGGTTCTTTTCTCTTTATTCCCCTACTGTTGTGCAAAAAACTAGAAGAAAATGTTAGTCCTCTGAATTGGCTTACCCATCTTACTGTGACAACTCCCCACTGTCTCTGTCACTTCTACCTTCTGTCCTTACGATCTTTTTATGGGAACACATTTGATCCTTGTTTCCCCCTCCTGGCCTCCAGAAATCATAATCTGAATTTTATTTCTGAAGCTAGAGAAGACTTGCATTATAGCTTCTAAAGGGCCACTTAATCCTTAAGCTCTCATTTTTAGGCACTTTTAATGCCTGGGAATGTTAATATATGACACAGTAAACACAGACCTTCCTTTCTGCTCAGTCTAGGACCAGACTTAGAGTCTAAATAACTTGGCATTTTTATTGTTTTCTCTTTCACTCTCCCCAGGTTTATTGCAGTTTCTAATTTAAGCTCACTGATAGCGAGAAACTAGACTGCTTCATTTCCAAGAGGATTTCTCTGTGTGTGCTGACCCTGAAGCTCAGAACTGTGAACCACAGAAAAAATATACATAATGAAACTTTCCAGGGAAAAATTTCTATCGTTTTGTTGGACCTTTTGAATATAGATCTACCCCTGTGGTGAAAGATGATTACCCTCCTAGGAAACTTCTTAAAGACAAAAAAAGATAAAAGATAACATTCCTGGCCTGTCTCTCCATATGACATATCTCTATCACATATATTAAGTAGTTTGGAAAGTAAAATATATATTTTCATTACAGAACATGAAAAGAGTGCTTTTTGCCAAGAGTACTTTACAAAAACATAGGAAATGTCTCCAATCGAGTAGAATATGCACAGACTTGCAGAGTCTGGATGGCTAGATAAAAATCGTGGGTCTTTAAGGCACGACCCTCTGTGCTGGGTCCTGTGGGTGCACTTCCAGGGACACTGATGGACTGGGAATCATGGGGAACCCCCCTCATCCCAAACTGAATAGCTCTGCCTTCCTCTCTACACGTTGGACTTTCCTGGTTTAGAAAGAACGTTTCTCATCACTAAAAAAAAAAAAAAAAAAAATCCAACCCTGCAAACTGCTAATAGAATCCAATGACCTTTTGTAATTTCCAGACACCTTATGTAAACAGATTACTAATAAACACCAAAAGGCATATGGTCTTGTGTTTCCTGATGCTGCTGTGATCCTAATGTGTAACTATAGTCAATTGCGTTTAGGGGTCTGTGATTAGTAAGATGGTATACACAGACAGCCAGCATTAGATTTGAAATTAGAATTTTCTGAACATATTCTTTCACTGCAGGGGTGGACACACAGGTAACGCAATTCTCGTTGGGTATGAAAACTGATGGCAGGAGAATTATTGAAAGTCTTCATGAAGTGGTAATTTAAGTTTGAATATTGTGACAGCAGGTGGAGCTAGTAGTAGGAGCTCTATTTCTATGCCACTGCAAGAGCAGCAAGATGCATAAAACTTAGATTAATATGTTTGCATTTCAGTGCTTTAGGAATAGCAAACTGTGATGCATTGATTTTGGAAAGTGATCATACTACCACAATGCGAGAGCCAAGTTGAATGAAAATATCACTATCCTTTTTAGAAAAGGGCCTTGCATTTGGTGATGTGTTGCCATGGGAAATTAAGCTGTTAGTGCATGTGTGTGAGGGGAAGGGAAAAGGGGGGGTATTCACACGGTTTAATATTACTCGATGATCTATGGATTATCAGCTACATTATTTTTTAATTTTTAAAGATATATGTATCTAAATATTTATTTTATTTTGTAGAAGAACTGGCATGTAGGCCAGAGGTGTGGGGGGTGAAAGGATTCACCGGAGACAGAGTGGGCAGCAGAATAGGCAGATCTACTGAAATATACTGCTGAGGGGAGCAGCGGGCGAGGCAGGAGGGGTCCACTGTGCCATGTTTGTGTTAGCTTCCTGGCTGGGGTTGAACATAGGCTAGAGTGGTGATAGTGCTGAGACTGAACCCCTAGGCCACCAGGATTATTAGCTTTAAAAATTAGGGTACAGTTGTCTTTCAGTAGCAATGGGAGACTGGTTCTAAGACCACAATCTGCAGATACTCAAGGGCTTTATATAAAACGGTGGGAATATTTGCACATAACCTACATACATCCTCCATGTATTTTCAACCTTCCTTATATTACTTATAATAGCTAAAACAGTGTAAATGCTATGCAAATAATTGTTATGCTACATTATTTAGGGAATAATGATTTTTTAAAAGCATTGTTCAGTACAGATTCAATGGTTGTAGCCAAGCTACATAGTGTTTTTGATGTGAGGTTGGTTGAGTCCATGAATGTGGAAACAGATTTGGAGGCCAACTGCATGTGGAAATCTTTGTACCTTCCTTTCAATTTTGTTGTAAGTGTGAAGTTGCTCTAAAAAAGAAAAATAGTTTTTAACAAGTTTAAAGAAAGGTATATGATCCTGTGGAAAAAATAGTGTCAAAAACTTGATTACACACATAGAGTTATTTGTGTTATTAGATTGTTTCTCTTTTTAAATGATAATAGACCCCCCCCCAAAAAAATGATAATAGACCCACTTATATTATCTCCTAAGAAAACCTAAGGTACATGCTTTTTATTCTGCATGATTATGAAATAAAAACCTGATACTTTGTACTCCAAAATTCTAATGGGTTTTCTGAATATGTGATTTTAAAGATATTACCATTCATGTATTTTTTTCCCTTGTGAATCACACATTGAACCATAGAATTGTGCTTTTTTTCCTTTATCATTTCCTTAAATCGGATGCAATGATAAGAACAAATATTGGGCAGGCACTTCCTTTCCCTCTGAATTTCATTTGTTTTTTTATTATAGCGTATGTATTAAGAAATTGGGATTTCTAAAAAGATGGTTTATTTTTCTGGCTATGTGAATTAAAAAGTAACCTATTTTTTAAGATTAGTTTACAGAGTTATAAGATCATTTAAAACACACTTTTTTTAAAGATTTATTTATTTATGCATCCAAGAGCTGGGGCACAGGCCAGAGATGTGGGGGGTGAGAGATTTCATCAGAGACGGAATGGGGAACAGAACAGGTAGACTGACTGAAATACATTGCTGAGGGTAGCAATGGGCTCAACAGGAGAGGTCTGCTGTGCCATGTGGCTTGCTCCCTGGCTGGCCAGGGATTGAACTCGTGCTGCAGAGGCTGTGGATTGCTTCCGAGTGTGGGGTTTAACCCCTTGTGCCACCAGGGAGGTCCTAAAACACGTTTTAATGCTTTTTTTTTTGCTGAAAACTAGAAAGAGCAACTTCTTAGTCTTTATTTATTTATTTATTTATTCAGCAAACATGCAACAAATGCCTGCTACATGCAAGGCATCAGTGCCAAAGCCTGGGAATAAAATTTTGAACCATATACAGTGGTCTCCCACAGGATGTTTCTGGCATACATGTAGCCAGATAGTTACCATAGGACCCAGCAGATTCAACGATGGTGTTATGAACAGAGGACCAGTCCTACAGAAACAGGACTCAGCTGGAAGAAACCATGGTAGCTTTCAAAAAGGAGGCTATGGAAAGAGATGTAAAAATTCACTAGGAGAAAAAGGACTAAGCACATTGCAGTCAACACTTCCAACACATGCAAAGGTAGGGAGGTATGAGAGGGCCTTGGGGGGAGCATCAGGAAATTGGCCAGGGAGGCCAGAAAGCTTGCCTGGGTAAGATCGTGAAGGCCTCATAGGACATGCCATGATCAGTGAATACATTATTCAAGAATTTCAGCTCATCTAGATGCTATTTAATTGATTAGCTTTGGGCATTCATGAAAGTAAAGTAATGGATTTGATCCTATGGGAACATGGCATGACTAGACCAATGTTAACCTCCGCCAGCGTTTTAAATATGGTCTTTGGTCACAAGGGGAATGAGAAGGGAGCTGCATCACTGCATACCCTTATCTACCATGGGGATGGGGATACATAAGCCAATTTGATACAATTCCATGCAATACCAAGCACTGTGGTGGGGGCTGGAGCTGCCCGGTGTCTGGAGCATACCCAGATGCCTTCCTCACTTGCTCCTAGTTGTCCCCAGAGTATTTACATAGAGAGCACTTAGCTTGTCCAAATTGTCATTCTTCATCTCACCCTCATCTTCCCCTCCAATCTGCTTCTAGTCCTTCTCCCCTCCTGAAGTGATTCCTCCAATGTCCTAATACTCAAGTCAGAAGCCAGGGGCAGTTCTTGACGCGCCTCCTTTCTCACCCATCACATGTGCCCCTTCATCTCTCCTGAAATAATTGCTGACCTACCCCAGTGCCCTACCCACTCCAGTGCCCTGCCAACCCCAGCTGTTGCCAATAGGCTCCTCACAGGTATCCCTGTGACACATTTGCTCCCCTCACCCCAGGTCTTTTTGTAAAGACAATAACCAAAAAATTTTTAGAGAATCTTAAGTCAAATCATGTCACTTCTCCAGTTCAAACTTTTTATTAACTTCCTGTTGCAACTTAAATGAAAATCCCGTGTGGCTCATGGGGCCTGTGTGTTTTGGCCTCTGCCCTCCTCACTATTTGTATTGCTGTCCTGCTCAGTACGTTCCAGCCATAATGGCCTTTTCTCATTTCTCCTCATCGCTGCCCCATGGCCTTGGCACATGCTGTTTCCATTGCCCAGAATGCTCTTCTTCCTGTGCCATAGCATAGTCTGCTGCTGACCTCACACCTTGCCCCTTCAGAGAGCTCTCACCTTTGTCAGTCTGCTCTGCAGGAGGACTCCCATGGCTTTTCCAAGCTCCGGTGTCCCCCTATTGCACAGGCCAGTTTGTGGTTGTGTTTACAGTTGAGCCTGTGTGGGGACCGCCTCCCACACTGCACAGTCACTCCCCAGGGACCGGGATCATGTGTGTTCTCTTTCCCCCTTGATTTCCAGAGCTTAACACAGTTCCTTGCACATGGTCCTAAAGGGCTATAAAAGAATCATGTAAGCACATGAAGCTAGACTGACTTTTAGTTTCTAAATCTTTAACTAAAAATAAGGAAAAGCATGGACGGCTGAGAAAATTATTTTCTATGATTTTTCAAAACCATCAAACCTACTTTAAGAAAGGCACACGCTCAGTATTAACCTCACCCAAAGGATGCAAGTTCTCCAAAATTAGCATGTGGTCGTTGTATGATTGGGGGCTATTTTTAAAACAGTGATGAGCCATTTTTAAGTGGAAATCTTGACTTATAAAAATCAACTGTTCTTTTTATACATGCAGGGTCCAGTTCACTAAAATGTTAAAATTCTTGGCTCTGTACTTTAAGCCTACCACAAAGATCACATTAGAATTCATTTTAATAGACATTGTAAGCACAGTATCCAATCTCATATGATCATGCTGGGCTCTTTTATTATGAGACTCACAGGAAGCAGCGCCTGAGGCTACAGAACAGTCATGGGGTGCACCCAAAACTGGGGATGGTGCCAGCTCTATTGTTGATGAAATATTCTCTCCACCTTTATCTGTGGTGAGCAATTGGTATTGACTTTTGAGAAACTACTTCTTTGCCCTTCTCTCCCAGTTGGAAAAAACCCCACCATATGACATCGGCTAGGAAAAAAAGGATCAAAGAAGCATAAGGAAAGAAAAATTATGAGACCTTGTTTAATAAGTCGTTCTGGACCAGTCTGTTAGGTCTGTTAGAAGGAAGAGTATTATACTTTTTCGAAGTCACCACTCCTTTTCCCCCTGATAAAGCTCAGTGAACACGGTAATAACACCTGGTATCGTTTTTGTTATTACTAGTGTTGGTCTATTTAGCATTTAGCAAAATGTCTTTTCAACTTTAAAGGTCTTTAGATACTGTTCACCGAAATTAGGAGTAAAAATTTGATGATGACATTTACCAATTTTCATTTGTGTTTTGCTTTTTCTTAAAGAGGAAAAAAGTCTTTGTTGACAAATTGTTTCCCACCCCAACTTTCAGGTATCTTACTGGAGGAGTTCTTAAACATTGTAAGGAAAAAGAAGGAAGCACAGCTATTTTGGAATGAAACAAGACACATCTTCTCAGCATTTGACAGGCACTGTAAGTGTCTTTTAAGCATTTTGATATAAAATATGCCATTGAGGAACTGGGAATGGGAAGATGCATTTAGTAAATCAGATAATCTGGAGATCATTTTACTGTTTTCATTAGCTATTATCTTAGATGTTAATGTGAACTTTTTTGTCTCTCACGATCTCCCATTCTCGACATTTACCTCGGATGAAATAATGCTTTAAGTTACCTAACTGTACTTAGGCCTTTCTGCCTTGTGGTGGGGATAGCAGAAGGACTGGCCATGTGGTACTATAGGACAAGTGTCACTGACGGAAGTGGGGAGACCCTGTGGTCATGGCCCCTGCTTGGAGGCATATGTGGCTGGAATGTGGCTGAAAAGAGTGTCTTCCTCCACACCATAGGCCACACGCAGGACAAAACGCCTCGGAGTCCCCACTCAGTGTCTTGGCTGCTGTTATAGTTTCCCTTCAACTATTAATATATCATCATTGTAAGTAAGCAAGGAAAGAGAAGTGGATTTTGAAGAAAAGACTGGTTGGCAGTTCACAAAGACTCAGAATTTAGCACCATTATTGTGCACTGCTTGTCCTTTCCTTGGGACTCAGAGAATCAGCAGTTGACAAGGCCTGGAATAGCCTTTAAGATGGGCTGGGATGGCACTGAGGCAGGGTGTGACTGCACTCTTCAGTTCTTGCAGGAAGACAGCCCCTGATCACCTTAGAGGTAAAACCAACTATAGACAACTGCTGCTCCTCTAATGACATAGTAGAGTTTCATGCACATATGATTGGCCAGAAATACACTTTATAAGGTTTATAGAAGTAAGTGCATGTCTTATATTTCATTTTCAAATAGATCGAGGATATTTAACTTTGGAGGATTTCCAAAAAGCGTTTGGGCTGGTGGCTCCCAGGTTACCAGAAAGGAGTGTTCTGGATGTATTCAGGTAAGACACCAAATCTTTGTGTGTACCCACCCTTTGATTTACCATTTGCTCTTACAAGTTTTCACTCTTAGGGAGAGCTCTTCTTTATCATGATTTGTCACTTAAGAACATTTTCATCTCACAGTATAATGTCATGATCCAGGTGAGAAATTTATAATTTGCTATTAATAATCCATCCACACCCTTGACAGTGGCCTTGAAAGTGGGTGGTGTGCTTGCACACCAGGGGTGAGAGAGGAAGAAGTAGAACTTCTTTGTATATTTATGTATTGGCTAAATAAAAAATGAAGCCTTATCAGTGTTCAACATGATGCTGGTGTCCTCCTGAGATCTGCATTCCATCAGATACACATTGCTTCTGGAGTTGTCGGGAGAGGAGAGTGGGGGTGACTTGAAGGTGGACTCCCTGTTCATTTGCTTTCAGAGTTGACCTGATGAAGATGATTTAAAGGTGGTTGTATGTAGATTTTTTAAAGTAATCCTGACAAAGGAGCAAGTGGCTTAAAAGCAGTTTCTATGAGGAAACTGTAGGTTGATGATAGTATGAATAGCACAGGCACATTTATTTATGTATACAAAAACTGGGGTACAGGCCAGAGGTGGGGGGGAGGTGAGAGGAGTCACCAGAGACAAAGTGGGGAACAGAACAGGCAGACTGATTGAAATACACTGCTGAGGGAAGCAGCGGGTGAAACAAGAGAGGTCTGCTGCGCCATGTGGGTATCTCCCTGGCCAGGGATTGAACTCTTGCCGCAGTAGCTGTGGATATCTTCATAGGTTGCATCTTAACCCCTTGCGCCACCAGGGAGGCTCTGTTGTAGCTGCTTTAATCCTCGACTTCTTCCTCTTGCTTTAATATGGTTGCTTCAGTTTTAGCCATCACATCTAAGTTCCTGCTAGACGGAGAAAGGACAAGATCTACCCCTCCTTTTAAAGCCCTCCATTATTTTTACTGACATCCAAGGACCAAAACTGGATCCCAAGGCCATGTGTATCAGGGGTGGGGCTGTTGGATCTTGGGCTGGAAAATATAGTCTTTGCACAGGGCCTCTGATAATTTCTGAAATTGAGGAAGAAGGGGGGAATGTATAGAAGGAGGGCATCTGGCAGTGTTCCTTTTTGGGATAAAAGTAAAGTAACACAGTCTGACATGAAGCCAGCCTTGCTCAGTAGAAGTCATCAAACAGATTATTCGAAATAAGGATTTGCACTCACTGCCATTAACTCACTCACTAACATTAACTGTCACTACCGTGAACAAATTTGCTGCATCCTCCACAAGCAGGTTAGTGGGCAAGCTATTGAAAGAGCAGAGAAACTAAAGGCAGGTGTCTCCAGAGTGCCAGAGGACTAGGTGGCTGATGCTTTGACAGCAAGTCATTTCAAGTATTGTAGCATCTTTCATACGCTTTGTGATGAGAGTGATGAATGTCAGTATGTTCCTGCTACACAGGCTGTTTGTTACTTCGTTTTCCTTTTACAAAGAGACAAGTGGCCAAACTTGCTGACCACTATGTGTGAAGAGGTCTTCGTAGATATAACCTCAGAAAATACACTTAAGCATAACCCTTCAAGGTGGAAGCAATGTGAACCATGAGTGAGATAGTAACTGCTTCTCAAAAGACCCCTGTGCAACAGGGAGAGCATTTTTGAAAATGGATGTTTAGAAATGTGATTGTGTTTTAAAACAGGATGGGTGCCAGCCACCTCTTAAAACGCCTCCCGTCCTCAGGCTTAATAAATTCGAAATAGAATGACCTAACCTGGTGGAAACAAACTGTGCCAAGTTTCAGTGGGTTTAGAATACAGTGTTAAAAAATATAAAAATTCAACAGCTTTAATAAGCTTTCAAGAGCAACTTATATCAGGAAAGAGAGGGAATTACAAGCTGATCTTCAGTTAGCGATAACAAAACAAAACCCAAAAAGCCCTAAACCTTTTCCTCGGTGGAGGATGGAATTAAAAACCAGGGGGCTCAGTGCCAGGTGGTGGTTTCCTGTTTAGATGCACACATCTTCATGCGGTGTCTCTTGACAGCCAACAAAACAGTTTGAAACAAACTGGACTTTAAAGTGCTCAGTCACCAAGGATTAAACTGAGGTTCAGAAATAATAAAGTACATTAAGTCCTGTTGTTCTTGTCAAATATCATTAATAATTTCTAGTGGCAGCGAAAAGTCACTTGCCACTAACAAAGGAAATATTTGTATTTTTAATTCATGACAATTTCTATATAATATCTTATAATGTACATCATATATTCATATAGTAGTACATATGCAAATAACCTATAAATAAACATATTCCTGTACCCACATATTTTATACTTCCTAGGACTGTATGATCAAAGCAGTTTGGAGACCACTGAAATATACAGCCAAGCAAGGAGTTTTAGTTAAACATGCCCTGTTTGAACTCTCATTTGTATTATTATTTATAGCACTACAATCCCTAAACCAGAATAAGCCAACCAAGCAACTCAGCAACAAAGCCAACCAAATAACCTAAACAACCAAAACAATTCAAAACAACAGAATTGGGGCATGAGGCCTCAAGGGATCATTTCATTTTATAACTTGATGGAAACCCACTGAGGTATCATTCATTCAATCTGAGGGCATTAGGAAAACAAAGTGAGATATCTTTATATGGCTATGAATTGCTGCCTAACTGTGGTGGTTTCATCGTGAATAAAAGCCATGTTGTTTTTACAGGAATACATTGTCAGGCTTTACAACACTCACATTGTATTTTCTGATCATAAGCTCTCCTGTTTTAGTCTTGGTTTTTAGAGTTAAATTCACTCAAAACTCACCTCCACACCTTGTTTCTGCCTATTTGAAATTTATCCTATAAGAAGCATATTCCCCCATATTGTCCATATTCAAAATTGTTTATCTGGGTCACTGTCCCTGGGGGAAAATATATAAAGGATCGAACATTAACATTTTGGAGTCACTCTTTTTCTTTGAGAATAGTGATTCTGCTTCTGATGGGCGTCCCAATAGAAGTTTTTGTTCACGTCTGTTTCCTTTGTTGCTTTCTTCTCCCTGTCTCTTAATGTGTCTTCAGCAATGTCCAGCCTCCTTTGTGTTGTGTCCAATGTGACATTTTTTTTCCCTCCTATACTTTCATTTATTCCTTGAGCTCTCTGTGCTGGTGTCTCATTTCCTTTTGTTATTTTGCTGTATCTTGTTGTTTTCTAGTATCTCTTCTAAACCTTCTAGATCTACATTCTACTCTTGTTTTATAGCGATGTAATGCTAGCAAGCACAGGACAAATGGATACAGGAGAGTTCTGGAGTCAGCGGATTTTTCAGTCTTTAATGCTCTCAGGGAAACAGGTAGGTACGGAGGCACACCAGGCAGGGAGGTTGACATGCAAGCAGGCAGGCACAGGACAGGTAGGGAGCACTGGGAGGCAGGCAAGCAACTGAATCTTCATGCTCTTTCTCTGGCATTCTCTTTCGCCCACTGTCTTGTGGTCTTGCCTCTTCTGTAGTCACACCGCTCATCCACCTTTTACTGCCACTGTCGCTGCTGCTTTTATCCCAGCCTCTAGGCTCAGGCGTGCACACTTACATATGTGTGTACACCCATACTCCAGGTGTCCACAATCAGGCACACATGCCCCACGCCCACGCTCCCAAGTACCTTCTGTATTAACATGATCAAGACCACAGGTGATAGCCACAGAGGCTAGTGGCACAAAAACCTGAAACAATTATTTTTGAGGCTTTATTTTTAATGGGTGATTGTTAATTATACTTTTTTCATATAAATTAAGGAAAGCAAGTTTTCTCCCAAGGAACCAGTTACTGTCTTAAACCAAGAGGTGCTATCTTATGTAAAAAACAAAAATTGGTGCTAATTTATCTTGTCTCTAAAGATAATGTTTAACATTTGGATTTCAGACTTTGAGACTCCTTTTAGTGCTTGACATTTACCACTTTTCTTCCTCTCCATGATATGTGCATTTGTGTAAATGACTGAGGCTATCAAAGATGGTGTCATTATTATTCCAAAGCTCTTAGGAAATTCTTTTCCTGAAGGTCTTTTTTTCCCCTCCCCACTGCAAAGGGCAGAAGTTCAAGAGGCAAGGGAATTTAAAAGTACTGTTGTTGCAGTGGGTGAGGCCCTCTAAGGTTAAAACTGAAAACATCTCTTTTCATACTTACGAGAACGTATTGCAAGTTTTGTAGAACTTATTGAAGAGTTGTACTCCTCTTTCCTCCTTTTTTTTATTCTTAAGCATTCAAAATCTTCAGTGCCTCTAAAGTAAAATTAAAACTGTTGGACCTGGCTCTGCAGCGTCTGGTCCTCATCCCAATCTCCTCTCTTCTTAGTCCCGAAGCCCATGTTTCTCTTGGCTTGGAGCTTGTGTCTATTTCATGGGCTGTGTCTATTTCATTTCCCTTACTGCCAGGGTCTTTCTTTCCCTCCTGTCCAGGTTAGACCTGTTTTTCAAGGTCCTGCTCAAGAGAGACTTGTTTCTTTATATCTAACAGTCTCATCTCCTTTCTCTATATTTTGTTAGTGCTTATGCTGGTGTATTTTTTTAATCGCTTACTTGATAAACAAAAACATTTTTTTTTAATCCATAAGACAGTCATAGCTCTTTGAGTATATGAACTTATCTCTAGCTTCCACTCTTCTAGCTGTCGCCTCATGCATTGTCATTACTTAACAAATTGTCGTTGGTCTATTGTCACTCACTCCAAATACCCAGTGATGGTAAAATTCTCACTTACAGTTTCCTTTATGGCTTAGTGTATTTCTTTTAAGCAACTACAGAGTACTTTAAAATGCAGTCAGGAGCTTTATAGCCACATGTGGCTCTACTTTTCATTTCTTTCTTTCTGCATGTGATTTTTATGAATTAATCTCCAGTGGCCTTTCTTTGCTTGATTTGGGGAGCATTTTCTTCTCCTGATTTAGTCTGAGCTGTCAAGAGCTGGCTAACGTTCCTTCTTGACGCTGCCTGCCATCAGCACCCCGCTGTATTTCTGGCTGGCGTCTGCTCTGCCCGGGCATATTTACTTCTGCATGCCTAGGAACCCTCTCGGTCTCATGTAAGCACAGAGATTCGCACTTTCCCACCGCCTGTCAAGTGGTGAAAAGCGCTGGCGCCTCTGCTTCTCAGCTGGGCAGTGCAACGCGCATGCCTAGGAGCCCACTGGCCGACACACCTGAGCGCACAGGCAGGTGTGCTCCTATACCTCTAAATCATATGCAATGTTGTAAGCCATTGTAACCTCAAGAAAAAAAAAGGTATGGCTATAGAAATAATTATATTCTAGTCATTTTAAGGAAATGCTGGTTTTTCAGAGTGTTCTTAATTGATTTTGCTCCAGGGACATGTTATGTCCTTGCATTTGAGGATTGCCTTTTACCAGTATAAACTTTAGAGTTGCTGCCAAAGGAATTGACGCTCAGATAAATTGGACCAGAATGGAAGGAGAGAAAACCAATGACTTCATTCCATAGATATCCAAGTAGAATGTGTTATTTTGGTTTCTTCAGTTATGCTAACTTAGTTCCTGATATCAAGGATGTATGACTTGATTGGAAGGGATGTTTCATTGCCTTTACATTCAGAATGTTCAGATTTTGTTCTCTTTTGTGTTAAACCCACCAAGATACAAATTCTGTTCATTCTTCAAGACCCAACTGTTGAGATATTTCTTATCTTGAAAGCTGCCCTTACCCTCCACCCTACCCACCACCTCCCAGCCTCCAAAAGGAAGCTGTCTCCACCTTCCCCTTTAAGCTCCTAACCTGTCCCATACCTTTTCTCTTTATGCTGATACACAATTATTTGTAAACATACGTTAGGGCATTCATCATCAGACTCCCACAGCTCTGCGCAGTTTTGTATGTGCCAAACAGATGACTGTGTTTTATGTAAATGAATGACTGATGTTGCAAACAGGTTTTTTATTTTGTGTGTTTTGGTTCATTCTCTGAAAGCTCCCCTGGCTTCCTATTAAGGTTGTGTAGGGTAGTCAAGCCCCAGGGCTGGGGATCAGGAGACTTGAGTTCTAGTCCCAGCCCTGCCACTTAGCTGACTTTCCACAAATCATCAAATCTCTTTGGCTCTCACTCTCCTCATCTCAGAAATGAGGGTGTTGTGTTATAGGATCTGGCACACTTCTTCTAGCCCTGAAACTCACTAGCGGGGTTATCTATCATGGAGAGTGACATGCAGTCTCCTTTATTTTCTCTGTGTATCACAGATATTATTCAGAATCCACCACAGCTTGAATACAGATGTGGTCTGTCAGTGTGACAAAAACTGCTCTCAAGAGGAAATTACTGGGTCTGACAGCTTTCCAACCCTGGTTTTAGTTTTTGAGATGTCACTTTAACAAGTGTTATGGCCACCGTAGCCAATTCCTCATCTGCATATATGGTTGAATACAGTGTTCTTGCTGTAATAGCATGATGGCTATTTTTCTTTTTCTCAAACCGTCACATAAGAAGCAGCTGCCATGGTTTCTTTCTTAGGGCCATATGTTGCTGACCCATTCAGTCATCCTTGAAGTTGTTAATAGCCCCATGTTATGAGTGTGTTCACACCATTTTCCTTTACAGAAACTTCTGATGTTTCTCCTTTGTAGGAGATGGCTAATTCCTGGGTGGAATTTTTTATAACATTTTGTTATCTTTATGAAATAAGGAAAACTTATATTTAATAAAGAAAATTTGTATTTTGTATGTGATAGTTAAAATAACAGTGTCTTAAGATGTTGTGAAAAAAACTGGTTCAGACTTAAGAGTTATACTTCAGAGTTTCAGTTGTTTTCCTTGTAAATAGCCTAAAATCAGAACCAAAAATTTCTAATACTATGCTTTTACCTATAGTATACTGACCTATAATTTTGCCACCACATGAATGACCATCTTATCTACCTACCTCCTACCCAGCCATTCTCCTCCAGGAGGCTACCTTCATAGATACATCCTTGTTGTTTAGGGTGCTCCAAAGACTAGTAGCATTGGCATCAGCATGGAGCTTATTAGTAATGCCTAATCTCAGGCCCCACCACAAATGTCCTAAATCAAGTGTTCTCTTTAGTAAGATCCCTGAGTGATTTATATGCACACTGAGGCTTGAAAGTCACTGGTCTACCCTTCTGGCTAGTTTCAGATAATAAGAGTAAATCAACATTGCATTTTAATGTTACTTCCTGACTTCACTAGTTTTTCATCACTTATTGTATAATCTAGATTCTCTGGCTCCCATACAAGGCCTCTCCACACACGAGGATGTATCTATGAATGTAGCCTCCCGGAGAATGGCTGGATAGGAGGTAGGTAGATGAGATGGTCATTCACGTGGTGGCAAAATTATAGGTCAGTATACCATAGGTAAAAGCACAGTATTAGAAAGATCTAACACGTCTTTTTAGCACATCGCCCAGTCTTTCTTAAATCCAAAATCCTTCTCCACAATTCTGACGTACTTGGTATGTGCTGGAGCTCTCTCATTTCTCTTCTGGCATTTGCTCACTGTGGATTCGCCGCCCTCTCTCTCCCTCCTCCAATTTCCCCATCCACTTATCTAAATGGTGTCCATTCCTGAGTACTTAGCTGGCCTCTCTTCTGAGTCCCTGGTCACCGCCACCTACCACATTCTTCTTTCTGAGAACTCCTGCTGCACTCCCCACATGAATGCAGCCAGAAATGGCAACCACAGCCGCTGGCAGCCGACACTTGCACAGCATTCCCTGTGTACCAGACTTGGCGCTGAAGGAACCTTGACAGGGGCCTCGTTGACTCCACTCTGTGTGTCCCTATTTTGCTAGATGAGGAGAAGGCACCGAGAGGTCCAGGGAGTTACTCACAGTCACCAGCTGGTGAAGAAAAGAACCAAGATTTAGACCCCAGCGGGCCGACTTCTGAGTTGTTGGATTCCCTCCTCATTGAGTAGCATAAACATCCTGCGGGCAGGGATCCTGCCCGTGCAGCCCAGGACACCTGGCATGAACACCAGGCAGCAAGGCATATAGTTACTCTATCTGGAAAGGTTCTTGATAAGCCAGGTGCATAATTACATATGCAACTTTCCCTGTTCACATGAATTGATTTGGTTGGGATTGTTATACTTGAGATTTCCTTTGACTACATAAAATATAAACAAAAGGATCATTTACAAAAATGTACAAAAGGGAGTGGACGTAGCATTTGATCACACAAGATGGTAGCAGCTTTCCAGGGCAGGGGCTGGGGTCAGAGCTCTGAAATTCCTCTGGAATCCCATCACAGTAGTAAAGAGTGGTGTCAAATAAATTGTAAATGAAAATATCTATATTTATATGTATCTCCAACATTGATACACAGGGTCTTATAATTTTAGCTCGGACAAGATTGCCAAACTCAATTCATGATTGGGTCTATAAGACAAGGGTGTACTTTGATTCATTTGGAAGACCCCTTTCATCACTTGCTGTGAGTTTAGCATTGCTTTTATCATTTCCAACTTGCTCATATTATCTGTGGCTTTTCTTCCTTGCTTGTGGCTGCTGCTGGAGAAAATCAGGGCAAAGTTGTCATTAAACGCACTGCATCTGGTATGGCATCTCCCCTCTGCCTGTCCCTCTCTTTCTGCATGTCACTCACCTCCCCTACCACCATGAAACTTAGACTTTTACAATGTCAGAACCGGATCCTGGTGGCTAAACATAGCTATTGGACTCTTGTTTTGACCCCATCATCCTCCTTGGTCCCCTGCTGTTGTCTGCACCCCCTACCTCGATTCTTGCTGCTGCCAGTAAGTCTCAAGAATGCTTGCAGCACCTTGCCCTCCTTCTCCTTTCTCATAAGTGGGGTCTCAGGCTGCACTTCTGCCCAAGGCCCTGTTGGTTCTGAGCAGTGGGCCGTCCTTTGCCACAGGGTCTATGCTCTTAACTGGATCCTGGTACTTGGGCCTGCTCCTTGCCAATCCAAGACCCGGAGTCAGTTTACTGCTTGCCCTCTTTTGGCCATTCCCCAAACACACATGCTACAGCCCGTCGATTTCCCTCTCCCTCTCCCACTGACCTCTGAATGCACCTGCCTGGACCCTGTGGCTTACAACCCCTGCTACCTGCCTTGATCCTCCAACTGCCTGTCCCAGAGACAGACCACACTCCCAGTGTAGGCAGAAACTATGTGCTTACTTGACCATTGTGTTTATACATTCTGCATTCATGCTGTGTACATGGCTCTCCGGCCCTGGTCCTGTAAAATTTCAGGTTGGTGTGCCAGCCATGCCAGCCATGGCCTACCCTTCTTGACACCTAGGAGAACTTGAACTTAACTGTCTTCTAGTCATTTTGGAGATGGCAAATAGTTGGCCATTGCTGTTTGTGCCATCGCTATGCCATGGCCAGCATTCTTCTATTCAACCTCAGAATTCTTGATGTGACCCCATGGCTGTGCTGGCAGGTAATCTTGCCTTCTGCTTCAAAGACAAAGTCATGGCCTCTGCCTGGTTTTGCTTCCTCTTCACCTCCTTCTCCATTTTCCTTCAATTCTCTTTCTAAGGACCAGAGTTCTCTCTCTTCTTTTCCCTAATTCCTCTCCTTTGTTCTGATCTCATTCCCTTTCCACGTCTGATCTATGACTTTTCTCTATCAGCCATTCCTTCTCCTGTTCCTTCCTGCAGAGATACTCAAATCCTCCCAGCTTAGAAAACTGTTCCACCCTCCTTAGTCTCTGCTGATGACACCTTCTGTCCTTTTCCCCAGGTTTCAATTTTTTTTTAAAGATTTATTTTTTATTTATACAATAGCTGGGGTAGAGGCCAGAGGCGCGGGAGGGTGAGAGGATTCACCAGAGACAGAGTGGGGGAGCAGAACAGGCAGACAGACCGAAAGCACTGCTGAGGAGAGCAGCGGGCACTACAGAAGAGGTCTGCTGTGCCATGTGGGCATCTCCCTGGCCGGCCGGGAATCAAACCCGCGCGGCAGAGGGTGTGGACAGCTTCAGTGAACACTGTGCTCAACCCACTGTGCTCAACCCGCTGCGCCACCGGGGAGGCCCAAGGTTTCATTTTTTTATATGGCATTTAGCACTCTGTCTGGGGACCCTGTCCTTGAAGCTGCTCCCCCAGTTGTCTTGGCTCTGTACCATTCCAGCACCGGCAGCAGCTGTTCCCATTCATTGAACACGTGCTAGTGTGGCCTCCCTGCATCCAGGCAGTGATCCTGCACATCAACTGTTACTCATACCCCTTTCCAAAGTAAAATGAACTGCTTTATTGCTAATTTCAAGCCAAACTCCACTTAGTTATTTTATCTTCTGGTTAAAGAAGAAAAGTCATAGGAAAGTGACAAATGATCTTTTTTTTTTTTTTAATTTGATGACAGTCATATTGCTGGCATACCCAAGTGTTCTTGTTATACCTCAAAATCATATCTTTTGATTTAAGGGTACCACTGCCTAATAATGGTAGACTAACTTTACAGTTAAAGTAATATGTGTATATACACTTCAAATTAAGTGTCATTTAGGGATCATGTTAAAGAATATATTTAGAAGCAAAAATAAACAAGTTGTAAGATGCTTTTCTTAACCCAAGTCCTATGGTTAAGGGGCCTTGTAAACCATTTGTGATTTCAAATAAAAATCTTCTCTGCCTTGGAGGTAACACTTCACAACTGTCATCTGGGAAGAGGAAGAGAGGACTGGATCCCAGGAGAGTATCACTTTTGCTCCCTCTTTGCAGTCATTTTACTGTGTTTGCTGGAGAGAGACTGTCCAATGCATGACCCAGTGAGTGAATGTGTGAATAAATGAGCAAAAGAAGAGAATGAAGTTGATCAATGCTTGCATGTCCAAATTAGGTGTTCAATTGGGCCCTTAATTTTATCTGGGCCTATGACACATTGTCTTCTTCATTGGGCTGTTAATGGCAGGTTTAGACTTGGATGCTGTAAAAATTATAAACTTGACTACTTTTGTATAGAGATGGAAAGTGCTATCATAAAAATTATTACCATAGTTTTAGACTCTCTCAGAAAGCTTTTAAGAGAACGCTGCCATAGAATTCAAAGAATTAGTTGGAGCCTCCTTTTTTTCCTCTCTTATACTGTGTCAAGTAGAGAAATTTCTGCAGGGACCGAATTTGTCATAGTGTTGGTGCCATTCTTCCTGCTGGTCACAGATTTGTCATGACAACAAGTGTCATAGACTTGTATCCACAGATTGGTTGTTTTGAGGAAAAAAATGGATGGAGGTCCCTGGGGATATTTCTTTTTGTTGATTGATTCATTGAGCAGAGATCAGATTTGAGCTCTCAAGGCTCAGTTGTGCTATCTGTACCATTTGTGGTTCCATTAGACAGGAAGGAAAGAGAAGTGGCAGAACATATTCCTTTGTTGGATGGTAGCATTCACCTTTGAGTCATCATAAAAATTCTTACCGTCAGAAATCTTAGTGTGAGAAGTCTTAGTGAAAAAGCTCAAAAATCTTAAAACGTGATGCTACCTTCTCAATTTTATTTCCAATTAAATTAATATTTGATATAAACAATGTAAGCTAGCATCGTATTCAATACTGTTCAGGTTTCTCTCTCTCTCTGTCTCTCAGTTTCTAATTTTCATTGTAGTTCTTATTCCTTGCTTTTTGAGTGTAAGCTTATGGTCGAATAAATCAAATTAGCTTTTAGTGAATAGATTTAGTTTTCTCTAATGACTTTTACCAACCAAAGTATACTCTCTTCTTACGTGACAAAGCCAAAGTGGATTATTAGTTACATGACTGACAAGGAAAGGCACTTCTAATTTTATTTAGTGACTAAAATAAATTACTTTACCGTAAATTAAATGTGAAATAAATGTATGATCCTCCCTTAATGAACAAAGCAGATTGAGAGGCAAGCAAATTTGTAGTGGATCTCTTTAACCAGTTGGTGGTGCTAAAAACTCTGCTAAGAAACTAATTAGAAGGAAAGGAGGTTAACTCCAACCCTTTCCTATTATTATTCTATTAGTTTGTGAAAAAAATAAGTACCAAAAAAAAAAAAAAAACAAAACCACACATGTCCAAATTATTGCATCTTCTAAGCCTAGGAACCAAACCAAATCTCTTTGATGGACAACAGAATATATTTCTAGTCAACTCCTATAAAGATGCCGTTGGCTCCTATAGTGTTTCACATATTGGAAATTGTGTGATTGTATAACATCTGGCTCTGTTCTAGAGCTCTTAGCCTGCTATCTAGGGGATGGAGGTATAGGTGATGATAAATGCTGGTACAGGTGATGATAAATTCCCAGTTCGTTTTGGGCGCCGCATTTACATTTAAGAAATATGGATTTGTGTTAGGGCTACTAGTCTTTACTGTCGGTGTGCTTTGTCAGGGGCTAGGTTTATTTAACTCTTTTTAAGCCTTTGATTTTTTTTTTTTTTTTTTTTAAGCATTGAAGGAGTTCAATAGAGCAGTGAATGATCTGTGGCTTGGATATGCCCCGGAGATGCAGTTAAAGAGCTTCAGAGGCCTGGGACTCAGGGAGAGCAGTTTTGAATTTACCTGCATATTTCAACCCTGTCCCTTAGTCACTCATATAATTCTTTATAGCCCAGTTTCCCCAACTCGTAAAATGGGGGTAATCACTTTGCCCCCGAGTTGGTGTAGGCATGAAACAGGTAATGAGTGCTTGTTAGCTGTCATTTCCTACTGCCCTCATTTGAGGCGAAGACCCCTGTGACTCAGTTGTCTTTGAGGCCCCACACCCACTCTAGACTTAAGGCCTGAGGAGGAGGTCCTCTGTATGTCTGGTGGGGGTCTCTTTTTTTTTAGTATTTTTTTTAATGGAAAAAAAATTTTTTTAAAGATGTATTTTTTTATTTATACAAGCACTGGGTACAGTCAGAAGCGCGGGAGGGTGAGAGAATTCACCAGAGCCAGAGCGGGGAGCAGAGCAGGCCGAAGGACCCAAGTACACTGCTGAGGGGAGCAGCGGGTGGCAGGAGAGGTCTGCGCGCCATGTAGGACCCTCACCCGGTTGCTGGGGATAGAACCTGCGTTGCAGAGGCTGTGGGCAGCTTCGCAACCCAGCGCTCAACTGCTGCGCCACCAGGGAGGCCCCGGTGGGGGGGTCTCTTAATCCCCGGATGAGAAGGTGTCTAGGAAGTAAAGTCTCACCAGCCTTTTACTGCCCCAGACTCATAGAAGAGACTTGGGCACAGTGGGCCCCGGAATAACACAGGCTTGATCTGTGAAGGTCCACTTAGACCCAGATTCTTTTCGATGACAGCAGTTGGCCTCTCTATCCATGAGTCCCACATTCACGGACTTAACTAACTGTCCATGTGGATTGGTGGAATCCACAGATGTGCAACCTTATGACTCAGAGGCCGGTTCTCAGCGGCTTGAGCATCCGTGGGTTTTGGTATCTTGTAAGGGTGTGTGTGTCTTGAAGCTAGTCACCCAAGGATCTGCAGGAGTGACTGTGGTTACATCTGTTCTTTAGGTCTTACTGTCTACCGTGGGGAGTCTTGTGTTGACCTTAATCTGTCTACCATAAGATGGGGACAGGAAATGCAAGATCGTTGAAAGGGGTAGCAAAGGGTTTGTTCATCCATTCATTTATTTGCTCCGTGAACTTTCACTGAGCATATTGTTCTAAAGATGCACGGTGGGTCTCTGCAAAGCTGGACTTCCTGTGTGGCCGCAATGGGCAGGCATTCGGCATCTGGGTAACAGGAAGGTCATTTAAACTTAAGTATTCTTTATAGGATCATAATGTTCAGTTATAGGATTGTTGGTGTAATTTTTTCAAACTCTTTATAGTTTTGATAATTTTATGAACATTTTTTCACAACATTTCTTCTCTTTGGAAGGTTGAAACAGTCGAAAGAAGGTTTCAAGGTGACAGTGGAATCACACAGCACTATTAATTAGGCGCCTTAGCCAGCATAGAATTTAAAAATAAACCTGCATAAGGTAAGGTGTATTTTTTTGGAATGGCACCACTAACATCGTTGGTTAGATGTGATGGTAGATTCAGATTTCTGAGATGGAGGAATTACAGAATCCCAGTGGCAGATGCCTGAGGAAGCACATTTAGGAAGCACATTTACCGTCTCTCCCTTATTCTTGCTAAGAAAATGGAGAGAGGGCCAATGTAAGGGCTCACCCACGGATGCACAGACCTGGCTCCAAATTCAGATCTCCTGACTCCCCAATGCCAACGTATTCTTTTTCCATCTCAACTTCTACCCAATGAGCCATTTTCAGTGTAAATAAAAACAAGTGTATGCTTGTTCAGCCTTTGTTAACTTTCATCCTAAGCGTGGAGTATCATTTCTGCCCATAATCAGAATGAAAACTTTGGCTGCATACATGGCGGTGAAAGAAGGTGCTCCCGCATATATTGCAGAGCACAGCAAAGGGGAGGGATCACTCCCCCAGAGCCTGCTGTGCAGTCAGCCTGAGCTGATGGGTGCTGGCGTCTGGACCCTGCAGAAGCAGTCAGGGTTTCATTCACCGGCTGCCTTGCCTGCCTGGCATTTCATGTGAGATGAATGGCATCATATGCCACAGGTGTATTAGTAATCTCTGAGTTTGTTCCCCACTAAAAATGACCTCATTGTTTTGTGCTTCTTTTCCATAATTATACAGTAACAGGAAAATAAACCAGTTCTGAGTAGAGCCCACAGCAGAAATCTTGTGCTCTTTATGCAAGTTTGATTTATAGACGTGTACTGCAGAGCAGAGTGACTATGAAACATTCATCTTCCCGTTGCTAGTTGCCATGGAAATCGAGTACACAGAGCAGTGTCATTCCAGTCCTGGTGCTGCCTGCAGTAGTTTATTCCTTTGTTGTTCTCGTTTCTTAAGCAACTGCCGAGCATTCTTTCATCATTACAATTAATCATGCACACAAGTTTTTATCTTTCATCTCAGCTAGAAAGTACTAAAATTATATGACAAAATAGGGACAATTTAAATATTCTTGTGGCTTTAGGTATGCATTTTTTATTCCCCCCACCAAATCCCTTTGGAAAATAGGTCATGTTTTTAAAAAAAGCAGCTCATATTAATATACAGAAATTTCAATAAGGAGAGCAATATAGGAACTGGAGGGAAAAGCAATACTATGTTAAGGAAATCTTAAAGAACTTCTCCTAGTGTTTGTAGTGAAATAAATCTGCATTTTGTGTCATGCCAATCAACTAAAATCCATCTATCTACCTATCTACCTACCTACCTACCTACCTATCTTCTCTCACCAACTCTCCTATTATTAGCATCCTTGGCCTTTAAACAACCTAAAGATTTGCCTGATAAATATAGTAGCTATTAAAGAATAGGGATTCTTTTTTTTCTTTAAAGGTTAATGACGTCTAAAATTTTTTACATCGTAAGTGAAAGGAATTGTAGTTCATCTTCCTTATTATTATTTTTAAAGAAACCATCTTACCCCAGTTCCACCTGGTACAGTTCATGGGTACCTACCTTATCAACAATTAATAAGTGCCTCTGGATTATCTGCCCTCTTTCATTGGACTTCCACCAAGTCTGTTCCTTAAGAGAGCACGTTCTGGAATAACACTGGCTGGGTCAAAACCCCTGTTCTGTTGCTTATTGGCTGTGAGGCCTGTGGAAGCCTTGGTTTCCTCATCTGTGTTATGAGCAGCTGTTAAGATTCAGATAATGATAGGTTTTGTTGAGAGGGTTAAGAGGGACAGTTCAGGGCCTTGCCTGGTGGTGCAGGTGGTTGAGCGCAGTGCTGTAAAGCTGTCTGCAGCCTCTGCAGCATGGGTTTGATCCCGGCCAGCTGGCGAGGGTCCCACATGGCAAGGCAGACCTCTCCTGTCTTGCCCGCTGTTCCCCTCAGCAGTGTATTTCAGTCAGTCTGCCTGTTCTGTTCCTCGCTCTGTCTCTGGTGAATCCTCACCCTCCTGTGCGTCTGACCTGTATCCCAGTTCTTGTATGTGTAAATAAATAAATCTTTAAAAAAAAAAAAAAAGAGGGACAGTTCATGGCAGGGACCAGCAGGTGCCTGGCACAGGGTGACTGCTCAGGCAGGGGCACTGGGGTGGTGGTGGAGGTCCTGAATGTAACTGCTAGGATCACCCCACTGTTCGGGCTGCTGCACCTACCCCGCCAAAACTGAGTGGAGAGCTGAGCGCTCACCGGGGGCCGTAGGTCTTCCTCCATTCCCAGCCCCAAGACTTGGGACTCTGTCTGAGCTGTCCACGCTCACGTGTGATTGCCAGTGCTTTGTGATGGTCCCAAGAGGTATTCACGATGGTCTTTTCCTCTGCAAGCTGGCAAGAGAAGGCTGCCAGCTTCTTATTTCTCATCTCTGGCCCACCACAGGCTGGGTTTGGGGTGCACTGGGAGGGCAGGGGCTGCCTGATTGTGTCTTGTTTGAGGAAGGTTCTAGTGTTTGTCTATAGGGTCCCAAACAGCACCAGCTCAACTGCCTCTCCACCCTCCGCTGCTCTCTTGTCACTGGGTGGTGGCTGCAGGTTTCCTTCAGCCTTTCTGGAACTGGAGTTTTCTGAACTGGTGGCAGAAGCATTCTTTGTTGAAATTCACTCTCTCTAGCAGTCCTCCGGGGCACACGGCAGTGCCTATTTATTTGATTTAGCTTTTGTTTGGTTAGCCTTGTATTTTGTCTGTTTTGCTTTGTGCAGTTCTTTCCCCCTCCCCCTCCCCAAATTTTCATGTTTAAATTCCTTGGACTTCATTTCTGTTTATTTTTCTAGCTGGCTGCTCCATAGTGTTTCTAAAAGTTGTTTGCTTTAAGCTTTTACAAAATGAGTAGCATTAGATTAATTTGTCCATCTCCCCCTCAAGCTGGATCCCTACCATGTGACCTAAGTGCTCTTTTGTTAATGATTAAAACAAAATAGCCTCTATGGTTTCCCCTCTGCCACATTCTAACACCACAGTATAGCGTCTGCCTCCTCTTTACTTGGCTCTTTGTTCCTCCGGGCCCGGAAACAGTAGACTCATGTCAGTTCGAAATAGTTTCACTTTTCTGAATCCTGAGTTCTCCTTTCTCTGTGGTTCTTCCTGCTGCTTCTCACGAGATGAAAACTCTAGAGTCAGATTTGTGTCTTTAAATGAGGTGCTTGACACTTGACGTCACACAGCTATTCACCAGACGCCTGTATTTTTGTGACTCTGCTGGACGCACTCCATATGGCTTTCAAATCAGTGATTGAAATTGAGACCCTCTCCAGACATGTGGTTATCCTTCCAAATCCTCTATGGACCCCTGATTTTGTGTGGTCCTCACCTCAGACTTAAACTCCTGTCTTCCCTTGTCCCCATCGCTATAGGAGAGGTCTCTTTTACCTCACAAGCTTCTTTTTTTGTTTTGGAGACAAATACTAGTTAGCATCTGCTGCATTGCTGACACAGGGAATAGGTAAAAGTAAATGGGATAGACACTGCCCTGCCCTCTGAGGGCCGACAGTCTACTTGGGGAAATAGATAGTTAGAATCCAAGATGGATTCCTGAAAGATGAGTGCCAAGCACTGTGGGAATAGACAGGAAAGACTCTTAATGTAGGCTGGGAGGTAAGGGCCCGAGGTGGCTTCAGAGGACATGATAGCCAGCCTGAGGCCTGAAGGATGGAAAAAGCACTGCAAAGAGAGGGTGTGTGCCCCAGGCAGAGTGTGTCTACAGGAAGGTGGGAGAACATGGCATTTGGAATAACAGAGATGGCCTGTCTGGCCACTTGCTATTGAATACACTTGTTTTCCTTTGCCTGGGTGGGTGGATGGGATCAGAAATGAGACTGGAGAGTGGGCAGGAGCCAGTTAATGAGAGGCCTTGGAAGTTGTCAAGAAGTTTGAACTTTATCCTGAAAACAGTGGGAAATCACTGAAATATTTTAAGTAGTGGCATCAGATTTGTGATTTACCTGATTTCTGCTGTTGTGGTGTGGAGAATAGATAAAATGTGGCCAGAGAAGCCTTCTCTGGTTGGTTCCAGGGATCACCTCCCCAAACTCATCTCCTCCACTCCACAGTGTTTGTCCTATTCAACATGCCCATTTTCCAGATTGTCATGAAGTCTTTTCCCAAACTCTTAACTTTCCTTTTCTCGCTTCCAGCCTTGAAGGCCAGGACTCTGTCTTCTCCCAAACTCCTGGCTGTCTCTTGCTCTAAAGTAAATAGGTCATCTGGAATGTCCACTGGGTCCTCCATACTACCATTGCCTTGAGATCCCATGGCTTTGCTGACACACTTGGATCCCCTTGGATTTGGGGGTCAGCTTGGATCTAGCCTTAGTTCAGTGAGTTTCTTTGACCTTTGAACTTCATTGCATTCTACATGGGTAGCCCTTCCTGACGAACCAGACTGGGCCACAATGGACCAGAGAGAATTCCTGTATCTGTTCCCCACAGCAGTTGAATATTCAGCTATTCCCCCTGTACCTCCTTTGCATCCCCACGTAGGACAGTGTACATGGAAGACAGATTGAGATCAGATGAGTTGAACTAGTCAATAGACTTTGGAAAAGTTAACTTGATTTCTCTGTGCCTCAGTTTCCACATCTATAACTTACAGATATTAAGACGTCCCATATCATAGCATTACTCAGAGATTAAATGAATGAATACTCATAAAAACACTATGCCTGACCCACAGTAAGCACTCGCTTCTATTAATGTTTTAATGAAGGTATCTAGAATATCCTAGAAGAAGAGGCAGAAGGACATAAAAGGTTTTTGACTTCAGGAATAATTTGTGACAGCCACATGGGTATTAATCTGGGAAGGTCCACCCCTTCTCTTCACTCTGGGTAATTGAGAGATGACAGTAATACAGTTTTCTGCCCACTCAGGGAAACTGACCAAGTTGATTTCATTTCAAATCTGAGGTTTTATTCTGTGTTTGATTTTGCTTCCAGAAATTCTCTGAGTTTTCATGAAATTAAATTAGCTTTGCATTTCATAAATTATACTTTATTCAAAAAGGCAGTCATGATGTTTTCCTCAGCTCGTAGTTTGGGCTTTTTGGGACCAGCCTTTCTTCCTTAATAATAGTCATAATAATAGTCACTAGTTATTAAGGCTGTAGAAGCTAACTCTTTCTATATATTGATTTATTCCGCAAATGGTTAACTGATGGAACAGCATGTGCAAGACACTGAGAAAGGGACCTTGGGGGTTATAAGTACAAATAAGACAGGGACAGTCTTTTCCAGGGTGGCCCCAAAAGTAGTTTAGAAGATGGCACCTACACAGAAGAGCTAGTTGGCAAGAGTTCATTCCAGCCAGTTAGGATTTGATGTTAGGAATTAAAGAATCCTGGAGGAAAAGCATCCAGAGAGAGGGAACAGTGGTGTGGAGGAAGGAGAAGAATAGGGGATGAATCTGGGAAGGTGAGTGGGTGAACAGCCCCCACCTGTGCAGTGCTCACTGTACCCCACCCTGTTCTGGGTGCTTCGCTTGTCTATACATGGGATCTTCACCATGACCCTGTGAGGTGGCGACTGTTATCACCCTCATTTTACAGATGAGGAAACAGTCACAGTGTAGCTATGATCACATTAATAGATAGGATTTGGCTTTGACCTAGACAGCCTGACTACAGATTGGAAACACAAATAAGTATAGCCGTGATGAGAGGGGGAGCCTTTGCTTTCCCTTTTCTGCCTCTCCCCCATGCACCCCTTGAAAAGGATTTTGAATCCCTTGATCAATCAGAGATTTTGAAGGAATCATTTTATTTAACGGCCTGTTGCAGTTCAATTTCACTAGAATAAAGATCAGGACAGCATATAAATTTTCACAGTCAAAATAGAGCTGCATAATCTATGGCTATAACCCTTTTCATAGACCTGAGGCTGTGGATATATGAAAACACTTTAGCTGAATTGGACCTCCTTTTTATAAAATTCCCTGATTTCTGACAATTTGGTCATAAAAGCTTTTGATAACAATATCAAAACCCTCATAGTGCAGTACTGTAAAATGTGACTGTGTTAATGGTCAGGAAAAAAATCTGTATTTTAAACTGTCATGAACTGTTTAAACATCATAATGGGAAACATTTATGGCTTAAATAATTGAAGTCCACATTTCTCAGAATCCATCTACCCATCTCAACCTTTTGTTAGACCTTCAAACAAATCACAGAATCGGCTGGTTTGAGTTTCTGGTAACTCTTTTTATTCCCACCACGGGGTAAAGGGTTGGGGCTCAGATCCCATATTAGTGGGGAACCTACTTAAGCAGATCTGTGAATCTCCCTGGACTTCAGTTTCCTCTTCTAAAGTACTTCCAGCTTTGAATACCTCAATCTTCTGTTCCTACATCTTTTATCTACTTACTCTTCTTTTAAGTTGATGTATTATTCACAGATAACATTATGTTGTCTACTTTCTCTTAAAAGAAAATTTCAATGCATAATACAGTGATCTAATAGCAAGAAATGAAGGAGAAAAGCAAATAATTTGGTCATAAATTTCACCACTCATCATCATCAACTTTACTCAGCATTATTAATAAATGTTTATTAAGGACCTACTATGGACATGGTAAATACTTGTGTTGCGATACCTAGTATGACTACAAGCACAATGCAAAACTCTCGGACTCAGTAGGGATTTATCTTCTCTCAATTTCCCCATTGCTAGTGTTCCCATGGTGGTTACATCATTATTATTATAGACTCTTATATTCTTTAATCTTATTTTCTTATGACTCCAGAGAAAACAGAAGACTTTCATCTCAAGGGGATCCTTAATATGTCACAAATTATTATTAAATCATGTACTGTATTTTTCTTTCACTATTTTTCAGTGTGAAGAAGCTCCATTTAAACCTACTAGGTTATGCTTCTTAGGGAAAAAAATCATAGGCTTCAACGCTCACATCTAATCCAGTTGAGCCAGCTGACATACTAGTTTTAATGGTTTGCAGTGATAAATTTGTCATAGAATTGGAGCCTTCTCCAGGTTATAAATTGCCCAGACCCAAGTGCTATGGAAAATTTACAAGGACTGCCATTAGAATAGAATGTTTTAAATTATCTCAGTTGTATTGGAGAAGGAAAAAAACAGTCTGATAAGAGGTGTACCAAGTAGTCACGAGTTCATGGGACAGAGTCAGTGGGTTATTTGTCAAGTGATAAACTGAATAATGATGATGACAAAAGTATCTGTCATTTTTTGAGTGTTTTAGTGAGAAAGAGGCTTTGTCATTATTTCTTTTAAGCCTCATTATAACCTCATGAGCCATATACTTTTATTCTTATTTTACAGAAAGGAAAACTGAGCAAGAGAGGTTAAATAATGTCCCCCAAGCCCAACAGGTAATAAATAGCCATGTTCCTATTGTCCGTTGTCCCCTCAGTCCATCGTGTCTGGGAGGCACCAGCCTCAGCCTCCAGCTCTTCCTGCTCCTCCTGGCAAGGCCATCATTCTCTCACATTCACCCTTACCATCATGGCTGATTTTTTCTTTTCCTTTGCTCTACATCCAGCCAGTCACCAAGTCCCTTTGCTCACTTGGGGAGTGAGCTATCAGCCCTCTTCCCATCTTCTTCGTCCAGCTGTCTGGCCTCACCCCTAAGAGTCCAGGCTAAAGGCCAGACTCCTAACTCAGCACGCAAGGCTGAGTTCATTTTGTCCTCTGAGGTTCTTCTCTGACCTCCCTCCTAACAGCTGAGTCACTAAATGCATCAGGCTCTTTCTTCCACGTGACCCTGTTGTTCTGGATAAGTCCTTGCGGGGACATCCCCTCCACTGCACTCTGCTGTGTGAGCCCTGTCACCCTGCAGGGTGAGGCTGGGTTCCCTCCCCGTGACTAGTCTCTGTAGTCTGTTTCCCCCGACTCCCTCCTCCTGCCTGGTCTGGTGTTTCCATGTCTCTTCACTTCACGGTGTGGCTCCTGTTCAGCTCTTCCTGAATGTGACCTGGCAGGGGTGCATAGGCTGGGCCGCGGCCCTTGCGGACATCGGGAGCATTGCTGTACCCCCACAGTGCGAGTCTCCATGCCCAGGTGAATATGTGAGGATGGGGATTTTTATGGAACTGTAATGAATCTCTCATGTTGAACTCATGGAATTAAGAGTCCCCCCTACTGCCCAACCTTATTATTCAGAGACCCATTTCAGTAGAAAAGGGCCACAGGCATTCAGGGAGTGTGGTGCCAGGTCATCTGCAAAAGGGGCCACTGCGCCACCCCCAGCTCTGCTGCTGTGCCCCTTGGTGTCCCTTTCCATCGAGAGGTGGAGTTTTTTCTCCACTGTGAATCTGAGCTGGTCTCGTGACTCACTTTGACCAAGAGACATAACAAGTAGTAAATCACCAAACCTGAGATGATCTTGAGGATCCTCCCCACCTTCCACAAAGGATCCCCAAATAGGATCCCACCTGAGTCATGCCTTTGGCCCCATCGTCATTGAGTTTTGTCCTACTGTGTGTGTGCAGATGTGGTTTGAGAGGCTTGTTTAGTCAGCCTTAGTGCGTTTTTACAGCTCTTCTATAGAAATGATCTTACAGTAGGTAATAAATTGTGATTATTTACATGCCATAAAAACATAGTTCTGTTTTGTGTCTTAATTTTCTGAACATAATCCAAAAGCTAACATTGACTTTAAAAAATGCTAATATTTCACAAGTCTAATTTAAAAAAAAAAAGACAACCCCATGTCCTTAGTCTGCAAATACCTGGAATTACTCCTCCCCTTTCCTCCTACCCGTTATGTGGAAACAAGCTTTGTATTTGCCAAATAGTGAAAGTCTTTTTTTGACAGTATGCATTTCACTTTTTGTGTGACTGCTTTACCCCAGTAATATTTTCTTCCATGGAAAATGACCATTGCTTCCAGAAGCATATGACTTTTTTTTTCTAAACGCATGAAGTTTTAAAAATGAAACTTCATTTCAGACAGAATGATCTTTGATTTTATAAAAGTGGAATGTATTTTATGCTTCTGTGGCTCTTCATCATTTTAAAACCTATTAGTTGTAACAGGTCAGCTTGAAAAATGAGGAGGTTTAGATTTAACTTCGACAAAAAAAAAAAAAAAAGTCACCACAGTCGGATTCTGAAACTGTGCCAGGAAAATTGGGTTTGAATGATACTTGAATTTGTTTTTTAAGGGATAGCTTTCTCCTCTAAATGTGTGTTCAGTAAAACACTGTTATTCTGGTCCTCGCAGACACGTGAGCTAGATTCATGCATGGCACAGACCAGGATTTGCTCTGAGCATTTCCATCCTGATGACCTGACCTGAGGGGTTTTCTCTCCTCTTTCTGGCTGAGAGAAGGAATCGGATTTTATTAGCATTTTACTCAGTAATATGTTCATATTGCTTTCCAACTCTTACAGTCTCAGTCTACAAGAATACCTGTGACATACTGAGATAGTTCATATTATTGCTAGAAAAGTACAAGGTAATTTGGATAGAAAATAATATAATAACTCTTGTAACAGAATATAATTAAATTAGTACCTAGTGTAAAGATAGTGAAAGGATTTATTTTTAGTTTTTAGTGGGTCAGATCAGATTTTAATGTGATTAAAATTGGTAAATTACATAACAGCCTTCACTTCAGGGGTGTTCTCAGTGGGTTCAGCTGTCTCTCATATTTGTTGTAAACATTTCTGTTCCTTCCACCCTCCCTGTTTTGCTTTTTTTTTTTTAAAGATTTATTTATTTTTATACAAGAACCGGGGTACAGGCCAGATGTGTGGGAGAGTGAGAGGATTCACCAGAGACAGAGCGGGGAACAGAACAGGCAGACTGAGGAAATACACTGCTGATGGGAGCAGCGGGTGAGGCAGGAGAGGTCGGCCGTGCCATGTGGGATTCTCGCCGGCTGGCCGGGATCGAACTGGTGCTGCAGAGGCTGCGGACAGCTTCACAGTGCAGTGCTCAACCGCCTGCACCACCAGGTTGACCCCCATCTTCCCTGTTTTTAAGTTAACCCAATAGTCAATATTTTGAATTTGCTAAAATAGGGAATACATCTGTTATATTCTTAGAAACCTTGAAATTGAAGAATTTTAAATTGGGTAGGCATGCATTCACCAATCTATTAATTAAATTGTTACTGAGCACCTATTGTGTGCATAGCATCTTCCTGGGTAGTATGAACATAGCAAGCAAGTTCCCTAATTGCCACGAGTTCATCGTTTTGTTCTATGTAGGCAAAGGATAACTGAGTTAACACACAAGCCAGATGCGGATACCATGCTGTACAGCAAGGGAAACAGGAATTGAGAAATCGACTGAGTGTGTGTGGGGGGGTTTGTGTGTGTGTGTGGGGGGGGACACGTTTTACATGGGGAGGTTTGGGCAGATGTTTTGAGGGATGACAGTTAAAAAGGCCTAAATGATGTGAAGCTGATAGCCAAAAGGGAGTAGAACCATCTAGAAAGAGGAAAAGCAATGGGAAAGACTCAACTGGGCATGAACTTGTCAAGATGGAGAAACTGAAAGAAAAGCAGTCTGCATTGCTGTGAGCAAGAAGATTTGAGGTGAGATTTGAAAGGTAGACAAGCTATCCCACATGATATGATATGTGATAGCTATGATGTTAATTTGTACTGTGTTACTTTATATCATATCATTTATCAAACTTTTATACTGTACTGACTGTTACTATATTGTACTCATGTTATTTCTGTTTCGACATCCTCAAGCCTTGTAGATTTTCTGAGTATGCCCTAAATGCAAAATCAAAGTCACACCAGTAGTTTATAGTATCCTTTCTTAGACCCTCGCCATATTTCTTCCCAATTATCAATTAAATCCAGTTAAAGAGATGTTTTCTGAGTCCATGCTGCAAGAAATTGAAGAGTCCACTGGACTGTTTCAGGTAAATGCAGCAGAAAAATCTGATAGACTCTCACTGAAAACCATCTTTCCTGGGTTATACCTTTTATTTCAATCAGTGGCCAGCTACCTTTTCTAACTTCTTATTTATCCTTAGGTTACAAATTGTCAAATGACATCCAGGAGCAAACAGCTAATGTCAATGTCTATGATTTGTAATGTTTTTTTTTTTTTTAAAGATTTATTTATTTATACAAGCACTGGGTACAGTCAGAAGCGCGGGAGGGTGAGAGAATTCACCAGAGCCAGAGCGGGGAGCAGAGCAGGCAGAAGGACCGAAGTACACTGCTGAGGGGAGCAGCGGGCGGCAGGAGAGGTCTGCGTGCCATGTGGGACCCTCCTCTGGTGGCCGGGGAGCAGCCGGGGATCGAACCGGCACTGTAGAGGCTGCGGGCAGCTTCGCAACCCAGCGCTCAACCGCTGCGCCACTGGGGAGGCCCCTATGATTTGTAATGTTAATGTCTTTATTTGTTCCTCCCCATTCTCCAATGTAAGACCTAAAAAAAAATGTCTTTGAGACCTGGGTCTGCATCAGGCCAAAAAAAGTTTATCATGTGAATACGCTGCCCCCCACTCCCGAGAAAGGGCATTAAAAATTGTTAATCATTTAATAAGCTACATGAAAGTTTTAAATATATATCATTGAAATGAAGCAACACAGATTTGTAGACTGTGTTCTATTGCTGTGGTTATGAGCTACATGGTCTGAACTAGACTAGAGGATCATGACATAGTCAGGCTATCTCCTTTCTGTGCGTCTTCAGACCGTATGATACACTGACTTAAAATTTCACTTCATGAAACTTTCTAATGACTTACAAGACATTTGTAATGGATTGCTAAAAGCAGTGATTCAGTCTTCCTTAGGAGATAATTAATACAGAGATTTTGTTATTAAAAAAGGCAATTGAGTTAGCTTCATTTTGAAGAAAGTAAATTCTAGAAGCCTTTCCATGGCTTGCTGTAGCGTTCTATCCCTTGGATGCTCATTTTGCTTTATCCTTTCTAACTTTCCCCAATTCTGTGGATTAATAGATTTCTCTCCTATTTAGAATAACATTGTAGAAACCAGTGCTGCAGTTAGTATCTATCTCCAGGCCTGGCCAATCTCTCTTCCCACGGGCTTTGTTCCAGGGGTTTCTCCTAGAGTGGGCAAGGCCTGACTGTGACAAGGAAGGATGCTTGAGGAATATGTGTGTGTGAAATGTTTGAGCAGAAAAACAAGCCATATATGTCCCTCCCAGGTTAAGAAACAAAACATTCCATTCCAAACATGGGTGATGCTCTGAGATAGCCCAGCCTGGTTGCATTCTCCTTCCCTTGCCCTAGAGGTGATCATCATCTGGAATTTTTAAGATCACTCATGTGCGCCTTTATATTTCATCACGCAAATCCATGTATTTTAAAATCGTGCATATTATTTTATTTGTAAGTCTTACATAAACAGAAATTGCTTTTTTCTCTTATTATGTATATTTTTAAGACTCACCCACATTGATAACATGTATCTTCCATGTATTTTCTCTGCTGTATAGTATTCTGTTGGGGCTTTTCGGGGGAGGGCACAATAACTAGCATCCTTACTTTTCCTATCTAGAATAAATTTAAAAATAGATATAAGTAGTAGAGTAGTAACTAGAAATATCAGCTTTTTTTGGGGGGGGGCTGAGATAGCTCTCTTATCAGGTGGACTTGCTAGACTGTAGCTAGAACTAACCAGCTTTACTCTTCCAGTTAGACTGTGTGGTTCATCCAGGACTCCCCCCTTCCCATCACCCCTTTGAGGACCTGGCCTTGTGACATTAGGGAGCAGAGCTCCGTGCATGTGGAGGGAGTACCAATGAGATAACTCACTTCTCAAGAAGGAATGAGTGAGGAGGTGGGAAAAGCTGGGACCATCCTTCCAAAGTAGGTTCCTCTGCAAGCATGTGTGAAGACAGGGAAAAGAAGTTTTCCCAGGACATTTTTCCCCATTATACATGCCCCATAACTTATATATCTATTCTCCTATTGATGGACTCCTTCACTGTCCTCGGAAATGGTGCTGCTGTGAATACCTTGTAAAGTATCCCCTCGTCCACATGTGGGAGAGTCGGTGGGGCAGTCTGCTCAGGAGTGGAACGGCAGCTGCTGGCTATGCATGCCTGCTCTTGATTTGCTGCCTAAGTAGCCCTTCCCATTCTCCCTTACCAGGGTATCAGGCTTCCCCTCATCCATGTCTGCATCAACACTTGTTACCAGATGCTATAGTTTTTACCAATCTCATGGGTGTAAAGTGGCATTGAATGTAATTTTAATTTCCCCGATTCTCATAAAGTTCAACATTCTGTTTGCTAACCATTTGTTTTTCCATTTTGTCAATTGCCTATTGATATTGTGGGCTCACATAAAAATGTTGAGTTGCCCTTTTTTATACTGATTTATAGGGGTTCTTTATATATTTTAGAGGCTAATCCTTTCTCATGTATGAGTCAGCAAATCTTTTTTTTTAAATAATGTGTCTCTTGCTATATATCTGGAATATATTTTTTCCTCAGAGGCTTTAGAGAGAACAGAGAATGTATACGGTCTCACTAGACCACAGTAACAGGATCTACCTTCTGACTTTCTGTCAGCTGGAGAGCTCATGCTATCTTTAAATCATCTTTTTCCTCTTATTTGAGGCAGTGTGAGTAATGCTCCTTGAAGATTTACATATACTTTTTAAATTCTTTTATACTATAAGATTTAATGGTTACATCTTAATGCTTAAATTAAGATTTTTTGCCTCAGTGTCATTGTGTGAAAAGGCAATACCACAAGACGTTTATGCTACCAAAAATCAAATTCACCCACCACTACGACACTCTCCAGGTGTGGCCCGACTTTTCCATTTGAACAAGACCCATATTACTGCTTCAGTCCTCTCCTTGGGGCTGGCAGACATTTTCACCCTCTAAAGGCTCTTGATACTAAATTACCCGCCCTACTTATATAAGGAAGTGGCATCGTGATTTTGCTAAGACTAGTTTCTTTGCAGGGTCATAGACTTTCTCCAATAAAAAGATGCTTAAAGAATACTTGGCACAGATCTATTAATTTTTTTTTAATTAAGTCATTTATTTATTTAAGATTTATTTATTTATTTATTTATACAAGCACTGGGTACAGTCAGAAGCGCTGGAGGGTGAGAGAATTCACCAGAGCCAGAGCGGGGAGCAGAGCAGGCAGAAGGACCGAAGTACACTGCTGAGGGGAGCAGCGGGCGGCAGGAGAGGTCTGCGCGCCATGTGGGGCCCTCCTCTGGCTGCCGGGAAGCAGCCAGGGATTGAACCTGCACTGCTAGAGCCTGCGGGCAGCTTCGCAACCCAGCACTCAACCGCTGAGCTACCAGGGAGGCCCCAAATCTGTTAATTATACGCAAAGGTTAAATAACCCACCTGATGTGCACATCCTGGTGGGTGAAGATAAAGATTAAGAGCCAGGTCCTCATCCCCTATGGCGTCTCCATAGTCCATTTGAGCTGCTGGTAGAGAACCATGAGCTGGGTGGTTTGAATTGGTTTGAACACAGAGTTTTATTTCCCACAGTTCTGGAGGCTCTAGGGGTCCAAGATCTGGGTGCTGGTAGAATTGGTGCCTGGGGAAGACCCACTTCCTGATCTCACTATGTGGGGTGGAATTGGCAGGGGAGCTCGCTGGGGTCCCTTCTATAGGGACACTAACCCCACATTGGCCTCTGCCCTCATTACCTAATCACTACCCAAAGGCTCACCTCCTACTGTTGTCACTTGGGAGGTGAGGTTTCAACATAATAATTGTTGGGGGACATAAAATTTCAGTCTATAGCACATGGATTATAGAATCACAGTTTTATTCTTATTTTGATCAAGTGGTGTGTATTTTTAGAGCTGATTTCCTTGACTGATAGGTCTCAGTGCATTTGGCTTTTTGTTCTTGGCATCTTTTCAGTTTCTTAGTACTGGAGAAACTATTTATCATGCTTTGCTAAATAAGCTTCACGAAAGCAACATACACTGTTTTCTTCTCTGTTTTACACTGGTGTTTACATGCTAGTCTTTCCACAGGTTGTATAAATAAGTTAAATGTTATGGTAAATTATTCCAAAATGTCATATTAGCAGTTTGCATAAATTAAGATGCTGGTGCAATAGTTTGGATCAGATAGTAACAAGATATAAATTTGTAAATGTGTGCAGTTAATTTTTAAATATAATTTTCCCATGCTTAGCTAAGTTGTTTTATTTAAGTGAGTGTGTTTAACAATAAAATTAGCACATTCAAGCCAAAAACAAAATATTACCACTAACTTACATATACCCATGTGTTCCTTCATCCTCCTGAGGAACCACACTGTACACACACACACACACACATACACACACGCATATGCATGTTTGCAGACATACATAAATGCATGTGTGTATTTATACACAGACCTGCATATTTCCCTATCACTTAATCTTCTTCATGTTAAAACCATATGATAGTGTCAGTATATACTTTTATTTTTTGCCTTTTTCATTCAACAACAGGATAATATTTATCCTTGTTTTGTAAGTTATTGTAATTTACTCATTTTAGATGTGCTTAACATGATCTGTTCTCCTATTAATAGGGATTTTGTTTCTCCCTCCTGATTCCATTTGTTTTTGCTATTTCTACAAATAATGTGTAAGCAGTCTTGTATCATAACTCATGGTATCCACTTGTAAGTGTTTCTCTTGGATTTGTACCAAAGAGTAGAATTGCTGGGCTATAGTGTTTGTAGTTGCTTGCTTAAGTAGTGCTAACATATCAAATGATACTTCCAAATCACTTGTATTCATTTGCACTCCCACCATCAGTGAATGAGGACATCTGTTGACCTGCATCTTCTCCAACATGTGGTATTGTCAGACGCCTCAGTCTTTTTCAATGGAGTGCATGTAATATCTCTGTGGGCTTTAGCTGTATTCCCTGAATCATACAAGTCAGCTATAGTCTCTCTTCATCTTTATTGCTCTGTTCTCACATCTGTCCATGGTTTTCACCCATTTTTCTACTGATTTTATTGATTTGAGCATGTTCTTTGAATATGTTCTTGGTATTTTGTCAGTTAAATACCAAGATAGTATTTCTTCTCAGTTTGTGACTTGTTTTTTCACTTTCTTCAGGTATCCTTTGAAATATAAACAAAATTTAGTTTGGTTAAATTTATGAATTTTTTTTGTGGAGTAGGATGATTATATACTATTTAAAAATCCCTTTCTTATCCCCAAATCAGAGAGATACCCATATTTTCTTCAGAAGACTTCCAATTCTGCTCTTGAAAATTAGGTGGGATGCTGACTTTCCACTAAGCTTGTTGGGTTTCAGCTCCCCCAAGAATATAGCCTGGCCCCATTATCTTTTTTGTTCACTGCCTCCTTTAAGGTAGTTTTATTTTACAGTCTTATTTAACATTCTTATTTTTTTCAGTGGGGGAATTGATTTGATTATCCCAAACCATAAATTCACATGAATTATTAAATACTTTTTCTCTTAAACCTCTCTTTCAAAATTATTTTCCAAATATTGATTTATAGTGCAGAGCATTAGATTTAAGTGTTAAAAAGACTAACCACTTATTTGTAAGAGATGTAGAAAATATATAAAATTAGTGATATATTTCTAAAGTCTAGTGAGTCTGAAATCTTAGTTGTGTTGTATATATTTTTTAAAGATTTTTATTTATTTATGCAGGCAAGAGCTGGGGCACAGGCCAGAGATATGGGGTAGGGGTGGGGGTGGTGAGAGGATTCACCAGAGACAGCGTGGGGAACAGAACAGGCAGACTGATGAAATACACTGCTGAGGGGAGCAGCGGGCGAGACAGGAGAGGTCTGCTGTGCCATGTGGGTTGCTTCCTGGCCAGCTGGGGATTGAACTCGTGCTGCAGAGGCTGCAGATTGCTTCACAGTGTGGTGCTTAACCCCTTACGCCACCAGGGAGGCCCTGTGTTGTATAGTCTATGGCTGTTTGAAGGATATGTCCAAATTTTTCTGGACATTTATTTTTCTGGTCTTGAATATCATTTAGAAAGCACTAGCTAAGTATTTCTCATGTGGTATCAAAGCACATTGTCAGGAAATAGCGATAATTTAACGAACATATTGAATCTCAATTTTTTATTTCATCCATTATTTATGAGAAAAAATAAGCAATGCTTTCTGTTTTCAATCAAGGAATTAGAACTAAGTATCACTTTTATCAAACTTGAAGATTTATTAAAATGTATTTTTCCTATGCTTATACCTTGCTTGATAAGATTAACTATGTCTGAATATGTTGATGGTCCCTCCAAACCACCACCGGCTTTGATGATTGGCTGGGAGGATGCAGCATGTAATTGTACTTACTGCTATGGGTTTTTTCCCTTTTTCTTTTAATGGTGAAAAAATTAGCAAAGGAAAGGCACATGGAGTGAGGTATAGTAGAAACCAGGTGCAAGCTTCCAGAGTGTTCTTGCAATGGGATCACTCAGAGCACACTTAATTCCCCCAACAAACAAGTTGTGACAACACATATGAAATGTTGCCAACCAGGGAAGCTCATTGGAGACTCAAGGCCCAGAGTTTATTGTCGCTGATCATGCAGGCAGTGTCTGCCTGGCATGTACAAAATTCCAGACTCCCAGAAGGAAAGCTGGTGTTCAGAATTGTAGCACAGTTTTAGCTTGGCGGTTCTCTCAGCAATGATGTTTGTGGGAGTCTTCCCCAAATGCATGTTTCCAGATCCCACCTGGGGCCAGGGCAGCAGAATGGCAACCAGGCCTGCCATGCAGGTTCTCTTCTGGCATGAGTTATCACTGAAGCTTTTAGATCACTTGCTCCGTGGCAAGCACTGTTCTTTATTCATTTTCTTCCTCATAACAACCATTTTATAGATAAGGAACTGAGGCAGGTTAAAAAATTATTCAGGGTCACAGAACTAAGATTCAAACTTAGTCAGGCTTCAGAACCAATGATTTCACAATTACTTTGTTGCTTTTTTCATTTCATTTTGTCTGACGCCAGATGTTCCATACAGTTTCATAAAACTGTGAAGAAAAGAAGCTGTCTTCCTGCAGCCTCTTTCGATCCTCAGTTTTGTCTACGGCTCTAATGTCTGGATTTGGAAAAGCATCCCAATTATCATAAGTTTTTCTCAGCCATGATCTTCTGGATTGAGAAGTCTGAATGGTTTTTCCCTTCTTCCTACAGAAAGCTTGTCTGGTCCTTGACTGCTCATTAGTTTCCACTCTTCTTTCTGTTTCTCCTTTTGCCATCTTCTGAGATGTGGAAGTTAGAACTGCAAACCAGGAGGTATATTGCACATGGTTTAAAAACAAAGACAAGTCACTTTATGTTTTAATCCCTTCCTTGTAATTCTCATCATTGCATTGGCCATATTGTCTCTCTCGGTATATTGGACAGCGATTTCAGGGAATGGTCTTTAAATGCATTTAAGATGGCCATCTGGGATATAGCTGACAACTAATACAGCAGATGAGCTTTCCTCTCTATAAGTATTCTGTAGATTATTTTTTTCTGATTGAAATGAAGAGTTCCATTACTTACTCTATCCATTCCCAAGAAAATACATTATGGCTTCAACTAAAGTTTGAGTGTTAGCACATGTGCTGAAATATGATACAGATGTTTAATGTCTTACTGTAATATTATTTTACTGTTCATAGGCACCTGCTTTTTTGATCCCTGCCTAAGCTTGCTTGCTTTACTCCAGAACACCTGTTCCCAAGAATATATTTACAGTCAGTGTGTTGTCTTTTCAGAGTGATTGGTACATATGTTAGAAAAAGGTTGATTTTTACCATTGTCATTCAGTCAATACCTTAAGGAATCCTTGTTATTTATCCTCAGTGTTGTTTTGTTTTAGTGCCATAATACTGTTTTTTTTATACCATGTAAAAAGTCATACTATATGACTGAGGTCTGATATTTCTTAAATGTTTGTTGATAGGAAACAGATTATTTCTAGGTTTACCATTTTTTATTTTTACTTTTTAAATATGGCTTAATAGGTTTATTCTTTTTTCAAATTAAAAAAGGCCCTTCATAAGATCCCTCTCCATTCTGTTATAAAATCATCAGCTAATATGTATTCAAGGATTCTCTAAGTAAATAATCTGAGTTACCTTAAACTTTCAAGTCTAACTGGCCAGATGTAATTATTTTTTTAAATGACTAAAGACGTGCTAATAATTATTTAGATCAGTTTCTATTAAACAGAACACTGCATGAAATTTCTGCTAAAACATTAAGGTAAAAGCTATTTAATTTTTTTCCATAGGATTTAATAAAACCTGTTCATTCTCCCCCTTATTTTCTCCTGATAAAATGTTATGGAGTGCTTCAAAATGTTGATGAAAACACTGATATAGTTTCTCAATACCCCCCATATTACTATAAGGAGTGCTTAGATTGTGAGAAGTACAGGATTATGAGCTGTTCCTTCAAAAATGGCTATTCCCAGTAAAAGCTTATAGTGCTCCTTATTAGTACATTAATAGCTTAAAGTCCTGGGGTTAAACAAAGCAAGACAAAACCTATTTAATGTTGTCTAACCTTTTTAAAAACAAATTCTGAAACTTTCAAATTACTATGTGATGAGAAGTGTCCTTGTATTTCTATGAGCTTTGAAAGCATAAGTCTAACTCATTTTGCTTTTGTGATCAGGTGCATCTGGTTGTTCAAGACTTTTGCACCTTTTACTCCAGCTCTTTGTATTGGTTCCCTGTCAATCCTGTATCATCAGAGAGGCTTTCCCTATCTAAAGGGTCTTCTTTCTACTACCCACCCTCAGCCACCCCCGGTAAATCCCTACTGCCTAGCTTTATATTCTTTTGCACTTAGCAATTGCTAAGGTGATCTGTCTTCTTGTTTGCTTTATTGTCTGCTGCTCACCTGAGAGCACTCACCTGGCCTGCCCTGTCCCAGTCACCTCTGGATGTTCAGGTTAGCACAAAACATGATCATTTAGTCCTTGTTGGATGATGCAATGAATTAATTTATTAAAGACTGCAGGAAAATAACCTATGTTAGACATGCTAATGGATCTTTATCATTTCAAAGCTATCAGATTTTCTTTGAGTTTCTTAGAACTTGAAGACAGTGTCTAGACTGACCTTCAGTTTAGCTTCCAATAATTATCTAACTAAAGAGTTAATGATGTGTATTTAATCTCCAGACTTGATTAAGTGTTCTGATTCTTTGGGCTCTGAAGATTGTATACCTGCCTTAAATTGATTGGAATAAAGGTCTCCATGATAGACAGAGTTTGTTAGAAAATCAAGGTGATGATTCCAACCTGGAGGAACACACTGGTAGGAACGGGGACTCTGTCAACTCTTTCTTCAACAACCCACCCCTTTCCCCCAGGTTTGGTTTATAAAAGTGTTGACGTAGGTGGGGTTTTCTCAGAAAAGGGGGAGTTACTTTTCTTTTTTTTGGGCAGTCATTGGGTGGTTTTGTTTTTTTGTTTTATGTTTTGGTCTGGGTATATGTTAATTTCCAGACAGGGTAAAATGGTACCTTAAATTCATTAGACATAGTTTGCGCTTGAGAAAGACAGGAACTTAGGAGATAACAGATGTTATCACAAGGAAATGCCTGCTTGGTCAGACGTGGGCAGAGAGGTGCCAGGCTTCCAGAAAGCAGCTTCCGTGTTCTGGGCCGGTGGGCAGGGCTGGCCACACGGCTCCTTCACAGTAGTTCTTTTTCATTTACTCAGTTCTGCCTCTGTTAATTCTTTTTCCCTTTGGTCCAATTTTGTTGATTTTCTTTCTTTCACACCTATATGATCAAATCTACAATCAGCCAGGCCTCCTGCCAGATACCAAGATGCCAATACATACTTTCACCTTTTTGTGTTCATTGGAAATGTTTTAAACACAGAAAAGTACAGAGAGTAATAATAGAATTTAACATTTGCATTTTAGCTACCTGGGTTTACCCAGTCTTAACATTTGCCATATTTACTTCAAACTTCTTAAGAAATAAAGTATTACTCATGGAGTTGAAAACCCCTATGTGATTTCCCCCAATTCCTTACCATCTCTAGAGAGAGAAATGTGCTAATCTATATTGGCTATTTATCAATCTTGTGACTGTTTTAATATCACTGCATAGATATTTATTCATAAACAATACATTCTCTTATTTGACATGTTTTTAAATGTTATCCACATGGTGATTTTTCTCACTCAGTATTAAGTTTTTGAGACCCATCCGTAATGATATACATGACTCTGGTACTCCTTCATTGTTATTGCTAGGTTAAGTCTCATTGAAGAGAATTCTATGTTTTATTTATTCAGTCACCTATAGATCAAAGGTGAAAAAAACTTTGTAAAGCACTGCTCTGGGGAAATTCTGGCAAGGGTTACAAAGAGAAAGATTGCAGCCTTAGTTGAAAATAGTGAATAACTGAAAACGACAATGACAGTGTTTGTAAAGCACATTTAGATAAACAGACAAGTTGCTTTTGGTTGAAGGCATAATGTCTGCCTCCCAGAGACTTTGGGGCTCATATCTGGCCATACCTGTTGCAAAGTTTTGGGAAAAGATATTCTTTTTTTTTTTTTTTTAAGATTTATTTATTTATTCATACAAGCACTGGGTACAGTCAGAAGCACGGGAGGGTGAGAGAATTCAACAGAGCCAGAGAGGGGAACAGACTGACGAAGTACACTGCTGAGGGGAGCAGTGGGCGGCAGGAGAGGTCTGTGCGCCATGTGGGACCCTCACACCCTGCAGCCGGGGATCGAACTGGCGCTGCAGAGGCTGCGGGCAGCTTCACAACCCAGCGCTTAACCGCTGCACCACCAGGGGAGGCCCGGAAAAGGTATTCTTGAGCAGTCGTCTTTATATCTCCCTAAAAGGATTCTTAAAAAGTATGTGCTTCTTTGTGCCTTTTTTAGGTTGATAACTACAATTTTTCAAAGGAAGAATACATGGTTGCAAAATATATAATTTACAAGGTATTATAAATATTGATGTTTTAAAATAAAATTGTTATATCATTCTTTTAAATGTGTATGGTGGAATTTCAATACCATAGTGATTTGATACTCATCATTTTTCTTTTTTTAATTTTTCTTTTATTTATTTTTGCATAGAAGAACTTGGGTGTAGGTCACAGATATGGTGGAGGGGTGAGAGGATTCCCCAGGGACAGATTGGGGCGTAGAACAGGCAGATCTACTGAAATTCACTGCTGAGGGGAGCAGTGGGCGAGACAGTAGAGGTCTGCTGCATGATGTGGGTTAGCTACTTGGCTGGGATCAAACTCAGTGATAGTGGTGAGACTTAACCCCTAGGCTACCAGGGAGGCCCCTCATCATTTTTCTTTAAAAATGGGTGAATAAGGATTTAAAATTATGTGACCAAATTCTTCCTTAACAATTTGAAATTTTACATCCTTTCTTTTTGGAGGCATATTTCTGTTTTTCTTCTCCTATTTAATTTTATCCTAATATAACATTTTTCTCCTCCTTTTTGACTTCAGTGCCACTATTTTTAACTTTGGTATATTGAGGTGTAATTTGCAATAATTTACATAGAGGATAACTCTGCATTAATGGGGAAACAGTCATGAGTATTATTAAAGGTATGCTGTTAATGTAAGCAACAACTTAATCAACAATAAAATTCTCTTTCTCTTTCTTCCCTCTCCTCCCAGTCTCTGGCACATGATCTTATTTTTGAATCTATTATTGCCATTTCTAGAATGTCATATAAATGGAATCCATACAGTTTGAATTTTTTTCCACCTGGCTTCACATAATGTATTAGAAATTCATCCACATTGTCGCATGTATCAGTTGTTTGTTACTTTTCATTGCTGAGTTGCATTCTATTGAATGGCTATACCACAGTTTTATTTGGATTGTTTCCAGTGGGGGGCAATCATAAGCATTTGCCATAAACATTTGTGTTCAGGTTTTTTGTTTGGATATTGGCTTCATTTCTTTTGGGTTTATAAGTGTGATTTCTAAGTCACATGTTAAGGGTATTTTGTAATTTTATAAGAAACTGACAAACTTTTTTTGAAGTGGCTGTGCTAATTCCATTCTCAGTAGCAAAACAGGAAACTGCTAACTGCCGTTCATTGTGAATAGCCCTTGGTCTTATTGCTTTGTGCTTGTATTTTGTCATTTCTAAAGGATTTATACTAGTTATCTCCTTGGACTTATAATTTATACATCCTTAATGACTGATGACTTAAGCACAGCTATTTCTTGTCCCTGTTTGTCTTTCATATCTCTTGTAATAAAGTTCAAATATTTGCCCACTTTAAAGTTTTTGTTAAAGTTGTTTATTCCAGATATAGGTTCCAGTCTTTGACTTTTATTTTCATCTTCTTAATGCTTTCTTTTAAGGAAAGGTTTTTTTTTTTTTAAATAATAAATTTTATTTTTATATTCCCCCATACAACTGCACATGCCCCATTCTGACCCCAATCCCTCCCCTCCCAGCCCCCACCCCCCAAAAAGTGTTTCTGGTTCATAGTTTTTTGTTGATTTTGATTTTCACTTTCTTATAGTTATTCATTTTCCTGATCCCTTATTTAAGTTTTCTAGATTCCTGCTATGAGTGAGACCATCCGGTATTTTTCTTTTTCTTTTCGGCTTATTTCGCTGAGCATGATCCCTTCCAGCGCCATCCATGTTGCTGCAAATTGCATGTGTTTATCTTTTTTGAATGCTGAGTAATATTCCATGGTATATATGTACCACATCTTCTTGATCCAGTCATCTATTTTGGGGCATTTGGGCTGTTTCCAAAGCTTAGCTATTGTAAATAGTGCTGCTATAAACATAGGGGTGCAGGTGCTCTTTGGGATTGATGTTTCTGTGTCCTTTGGGTAAATACCTAGGAGTGGAATTGCTGGATCATATGGAAGCTCTATGTTTAGTAGGTCCAGAAATCAAGGAAAGTTTTTTTTAATCTTTGACAAAATTCAGTTTATCAATATTTTAAATAATTTGTGCCTTTTTTGGTCTTAGCAGTCTTTGCCTAATGCAAATTTCATTATTTTATGTGTGAACTTGGTTAGGATGTATACCCAATTTTGGATCAAATATCATTCTAGTGTTGCTGTGCAGATATTTTAAAGATATGATCAGATTACTCTTCATAATGTGAGTGGGTATCCTCATCTAATCCTCATCTAATCAGTTAGTTGTAAGAAAAGACTGAGGTTCCCTGAAGAAGAAAGTAATCTGTTTCTAGACTTCCTTCAGACTTGAGAGAAAGGAACACCCATGGTTCCCTGGAGTCTCTTACTTTACATTGATCTATTTGTTTGTCCTTATGCCAATACTATACTCTTAATTATAGGGCTTTATAATACCAATTATAGACTATATAATTGGTAGTGTAAGTTCTACAGCTTTGTAATTTCTTTAACACTGTCTTGACTGTTCTTAACTCCTTGCATTTCCTTGTAAATTTTTGACCTTGCATTCTTAACCACTGCCCTAATAAATAATATTAGTTTTAATTTTAGTGAACTAGCCAAGGAAACTGTGCTGACAAATCCCAAAGCTTGTACTCTTGATATCTACGCTAATTGCTTCCCTAAATCCTAAGCCACAGAGTTTATAGACATAGTTAGCATAGTTTTATCACTTGTTGTCGTTTAAGTAATTAACATTTACTTTTCCCCATTTTTAAATCTACTTTCCATTATCATTTTTCAACTTATTATAAACTACCTTCCAAAGAAACAAAAATGGGAGCAAATTCTCAGCTTAGGATATATTCAAAACATGCTAAGAACACTTGAGGATGACATCGATTAATTTGAGCCCTTTTCATCTGGCTTTGTGGTCCAGAATTCAAGAGAAAAGAGTCATCCAGTAAAGATTAAGAAAGATATGCTTGCAAAACTTCAAGTAAATGGAAGCTGAAAAATTATTAATAGGCCAGATGTGAAAAGAGGATATACTCATGTGTGTATGTATACGACAGTATATATATCTGACATTCCTCATGGAACAACTTCATTTCAGACATTTTATACATGATGAATTTTGCTTAAAGTTCATCTGGAATGCTGCAATATCCCTTTGTTGTATTAGGGGAAGCATCATTACTTTTCTCTTTAAAATTACAAAAGGCAAGACCTTATAAGATATGACCAGAGTAAATTAAGCTGAATGTCAGGTAATCCTGAATCATAAACCCATCCACATCTTACTAGAAATCATTGTCTCTACGAATAATAATAAGAACCAGTGTCCACATGAGTCCCATGGTGCAGGGGAGCCTACAAATGAGGTTTGGTAAAGGTGAAGCATGCCCTTGTGTTCTTCAAAAATATTTATTCAGACATGTATGAAAAAGAAAAGATGGTATATGTTTGTGAGTAATTGAAATGCCTTTTTTTAATTGTTGCTGGGATTATCAGACGACTTTTTCTGGTGGTTCAGTTTGGCAGCTAAATAAATGAAATGCATCATGGCTCATGGAAAAATAGAACAGATTTGAGTCAGTGACTTGGCTTTACAGAATTAGACCAGTCATATTACACTTGCTCAATAGGGATAGGAAGAGGAGGGCAACGATAGGTGCCTTGGTCCTGAAAGGAACCAACATCTGGAACTGCAAAAGTGATAAAAAGAAAGTAATAGGAAGTGACCTGAATTTCATAAAAGAAGAGGTGTCTTTCTCATGTCTTTAAATACAAATGAAAGAAGTAAGACAAAGAAAGTAGACTTGAAAGGAAAATAGTGGTATGAGTCTGTCCACCAGAGCATAGCAAAAACAATGGAGAATAGGAAAATATGGGGCTAAATATTGAATACAATAGCTGTTGAGCAATGATCAAAGAACAGGAAGGGCTGGGAGGGGGGATGTGTTTTGGCAAAATAGTCAAAAGAAAACAAAGTCCAGGTTAGGTCAATTCAAGTGAAGTAAAGGAATAGAGGAAAATAATACCAAGTAGACAATGTTCAAAGATAATGAGTGTCTATTCTAATGTTATGCATATTGCTTAGCAACAAGCATTTAAAAAAAAAGAAGAATGTAAAAGGAAGAACAAAAAGTAATTAAAGGAAGAGACATATGCCTTGTAAAGTAATCAGGTACAAGGTGAAAATGAGAAAAGCCAAGATGAAACGTGAATTTAGACCTCCAAGAAGGTTAAGATAAATATTCACATTTGTTAATTGTTCCTTAGGTCAATTTAAAAAGATAAACTCTGAATTGTCATAACCATTAAAACGTCTACCCACAGTAGGCATATTGAATACTATGAAATATATACTCCACATTCTATATAAAGCAGTGAAAATTGATTTAGGTATTCATAGGATCTGATATTTTAAGAAAATACATTTTAATTCAGTATGATAATAACTGAAAATGATTGTTTTAAAAATATGATTTAGGAAGACATTTGTTGATGAATTCCATCCTTCATTTTCTTGTTTTGTGTATGGATTGTTGCTTTGTACATATCTAATTCCTTATTTAAAATATTTGGACAGTAGGTAGCATCCAACATGTTTTAAAGTTCAAAACTACCTTTATGTAAATAATAGCTTCTAAAGGCCAGTAGACGCATTTAAAAATAAGCAAATAAATCGATTCATCCCATCCTCAGCAGTGAAAATAGAATGTTTCCAATATATGAATTTAGATTTGACTTTGTCAACACTGAAAGCAATATAAACTCCCAGAATCCAGAGCTACCCAAGTTCATCTGGTGAAAGGTGACTGTCTCCAAGCATTCTCCAGAACCCTGTTTTAGTGTGTCCCAACTGAAGAGAGGATTTTCATCTGTCTTTTGAAATAGTCGAGTCTTCAGCCTTTCTCCCATCATCCAGTTAGGAAGTGGGCAACACGCATTGGAGAGAAGGTGTGTACTTAATTACAAACATAGCAACAGTTGAACAAAAGTGATAAGAATTGGACCCTTTATTACTGAGTTTGGGGACCTGAATATCTTTACTTATGAGACTGCATGATAACACTTACTGCTAGTTCTTATTGTTTATTGTTTTGAGTGGACAATTAAATTCACAGTTGCTCCCATAGCTGCTCAAGGGGATCCTGTGAGGCATTGCTTTTGTGATCATCCTTAGGACTTACCCGTTGCTGAAGCTGAGCACTTCCACCAAAGCAGCAAGTCCAAGTAATTACATCCTTCACAAAGTCTGAGGAGCCATTGATTCCAGGACAGCATCCTATTATGCACCACTAATGAATGGAAAAAACCTGCCTGTTAAATGATGACATAATGCTTAGATGCCAGTGATTGTAACATGCATTGCAGTTTTAGAGATTTTAAAGTGGAAAAAAATGTCCTGAGAATCAGTGAAGTTAGACAAACATAAACCCCAAACATTCCATCGCCCCCTTGTTCTGAATTGTCTTAGATTGCTTATACTGAATGACTGTCCCCATCCAGTCTACTCTAGTCTACCTTTTAAACCCCTCTTCTTGGCCTCATTATCCTGTTTCCATGGATGTAAACTTGACTTCTCTCAACAACCATCTCAGACACACATCCCTCCCTGATCTATCCTGTTCTCATGAGCAGGTGTAGACATCCGCTGTGAATGCTCACTTTTGTGCATTCTTGTCTTGTAAGCAGGACCTAGGCGACGGAGCCTGAAGTCCTGGCTCTAGGGCCATGACCTCTGCAATGGACAGACTCCCATTCAATTTTGGCTGGTTTCCTTCTACCTGGCATTGTGTGGGTGTCTGGGTTTAACACTGGCATATGGCTGAAGGTAAGGGATTTGCAGTCCAGGGGTGACAGCCAATGCATAGAAGGGACTAGAATTCATTTAACTTTAATGATGACAAGCAGCCCTGCCGGAGGATCAAGTTCCCCTTCACCTCCTTGATTTACTGTCCCTCTCTCCTCTTCCCCTGACTGAACTTACCCCTTCATAGTATCAAATGTATAATCCATCTCCCATCACAGGGAAGCCCATCAGGAACTGTCCCCAAATGGGTCACATGCCCCCACAAGCATATCATGAGCAGGAGTTGCTCTAATTCTAATCAGCCACCCCCAGGGGACCAGGAACAACTCATTGTGAGGATGATGTTCAATGAAGCCTTGGAGAGAAAACGTGGCAAAGAGGATTTGGGTTCTCTGACCTTTGGAAGGGACCTCTCCTGCTCCATCTGCCTAGCAGAACTGTCTCCCCCTTTCCAGCACCACCGGCACTGCCGCAGCTGACAATGACAGTTGAGCCCACCACTCCGAACCCTACCTTACCCCGAGCTCTGGCTCAGCCAAGCTTCTCTTGAGAGGAATCTGTGTGTGCTGTTTTCTTGTCCACCCCAGTCTCCCACTCCTCAACTCGGTGCAGCAGGCTTTCACTTCTAACAGCTCTGCTGAACAATTTTGCTGAAGTCTCCAGTGATCTCCTAAATGTCATATTCCATGGTCACTCTACAGAGTCTCTGACCTCCATACTCAACCCTGATCACCACTCCCCATGTTGAAATACCCCCTTCCATTGGTGTCTGTGATGTTCCCCATTCCTGGGCCTGGTCTTTTTAGAACTCTCTTTCCTTGGCCTCATTACCCTGTTTCCAGGGATGTAATCTTGGCTCCTCCCAGTTCTTTCCTTTTTATCAATAGACTTTCTCTGAGAGGTGCATTCACAGCCTCATGTCCCCTTCCTCTAACTCAGTCCTGTTTGAACGCCAGACGCATGTCTCCATCTCCTCCCGAATCACTCTCTGGGTGTCCTCACGGTGCACCCACATAACACAGGTCCTAAATGCTTTATCTGGGCTTTCACCCCAGACCTCCCCATCTTCCTCTCTCCTGTATTGCTTTTCTTGGCTCACCGTCTCCCCACGTATCCCACTGCCAGACCAGAACCCTCCGCATCAGCTCCTCTCTCACGTCCTCCTCCATCCATGCTGTACTGGTCTGCCATCATGCACACCCCAGACTAGGGAGCTGAACAACAGACATTTATTTTCTTGAAATTCTGGAGCCTGGACATATGAGGTTCAGGGTGCAGCAGTTTGGTTCCTTCCGAGGCCTCTCCCCTTAGCTTGTCACCCCCCATGCGTCTGTGTACTCCTTTGCTCTTCTTTTACAGGCATGTGGCATGTTGGATGAAGACTCACCCTAGCACCTCCTTTTAGCTTAACTGACCCTACAAAGGTCCTTTCAATTGTGTCTTTAACTAGTCACATTCTGCGGCACTGAGGCTAGGACTTCAGCATGTGACTTTGGGGGGCACAGTTGAGCCCTTCTCATCTCCTCACCAGCTCATCGTGGGCTCTGCTCATTTGTTTCCTGGCTCCAGTATCTTCTCTGTTCTAACGTAAACTCCATTGCCCCATCTGAGAGATTTAGTCTGATTTCAAAGGAAAACACATAACTCTTGCTGCTTAAAATGTCTCTTTAGTGGTCCCCGGCCACATCGAGGAGAATATCCAGATTCTTCTACTCAGACTGTTCAGGAAAGGCATCAGACTTGTGCCACTGTGTCTTTGCACAGCTCTCTGCTTTCCACCCCTGGGATTTTCTTAGCCCTTCCTCCCCTTTTCACCAAGCCTACCTCATTTAGGACTCAATGTAGGTGGCGCATTCTGCAGGAAATCTTACCTCAAAGTGGCTGGAGGAAACATAGCTACGAAGTGAGGGAAATTGTTAATATATGAGAAAGCATCTCTTTCATATGAGCACAATAAAAAAAGAACACATTCGATGTAAATGAAGCTAGTTGGTAGAGCTGTTTCTCATCAGGAGCCCCTGAAGTGTTCTTAAAGGACAGATTATAAAATCGACATCTTCCTTTCTATCCTGTGCTGAGCCATCAGCTCAGGGCCCAGCCCCTCATATTTCATCTCTTCCGAACGCCTTTCAGAATCAGGAGCCCTGTGCAGGGGGTATAGAGAATCCAGCACCCCCATCTCAGCAGTCTCTGTTCTTCAGCCCTAGACACACAGTAACAATGCAGCTTCCCCCCAGCTTTTCTGAAAAATGAGTACAAATTGCAAGGAATGAAGTGCAAATTGTGAGATGTCAGTGCATTAGTGATGACCTGGGAAATCTCATGGAGTCAGAGGGAAAAGGTGTAAATTGCAGGATAATAGAAAGGGGAGGTCAGTCTGTTAGTAATGCAGGGACTGTGATGGACTTAAAGGAAAGGTATGAATTACAGGGTAATAGGAAGAAGAGGTCAGTACATTAGTAACATGGGAAAACTGGCAGATTTGGAAAGAAAAGGTGCAAATTGTAGGATAATGTAAAGTAGGGGCTTTGCTATAAAGATGAGCTTATGTCTTTTCAAGAAGACTTGCTGGCCATATAGACATTGGCTAGAGCTTTACGTATTTTCATAGATCGATCTGACAGCAGATCTGTGTTTTTTAGAATTATTAAATTCCAAGGTAATATTATGAGGCAAAATTATTGTTCCTTCCTGCTTAATAGTGGGGAAAAAAAACAATCACACATTAAGAAATTTTTAATAAATTTTGTTAAAGATTTATTTATTTATGCATATAAGAACTGGGGTACAGGCCAGAGGTGTGGGGTGGTGAAATTTTTAATAAATTTTGTTAAAGATTTATTTATTTATGCATACAAGAACTGGGGTACAGGCCAGAGACAGAGTGAGGAACAAAACAGGCAGATCTACTGGCATATACTGCTGAGGGGAGCAGCGGGCGAGATAGGAGAGGTCTGCTGCGCCATGTGTGTAGCTCCCTGGCAGTCCAGGGATCGAACTTGTGCTTCAGAGGCTGTGGACAGCTTCACAGTGCTGTGCTTAACCCCTTGCACCACCAGGGAGGCCCTTAATAAAAATTTTAATGGAAGTATAACAGCTAGTGGGAGACTATGGGGATCTGTGGCCCTCTCGTTTCTGCACATCTTGTGAGAGGCACTGACTGCCCTTTGTTCTAGAACATTTTTCCAAGGGTGTTGGTGTAGTGAACAGCCTGAGAAGACTGGAGTTAGTGGTCCGCCTCCAGAACAATGGCAGCCTTGCTTACTGACCATTTGAAAGGCCCCAGGCTCCCTAAGCTCAAAGTTCTCTTTCTGTAGTGCAGGCTCTGAGTGCGCAGGCATCTCTGTGACCCAACTGCATCACCCCATAGACCTGGGGGAGAAAGGAAACTGACACAGTATGCTGACACTCGTGCTGCTTGGTGTGCCTTGAGTAATGAAGTCCCTTGTCTGTGAGCCAGCTGTCGGCTTCTTCTGCTGGATCCATGAAACTATGGTGGGCTACCTATATAGCTTGCAAGGAGGCTGAGTTCTCAGATTCTTCACAGTTCTTAACTGAACAAGCATGGGATGCTGACAGTGACATGGTTTCTAGAAGACGGGTGAAGAAATTATGGGCCTTAGCAGGTTCTAAAGGAAGCCCATGGAAATTACTAATGAATATGTTGATTTCTAGGGTGAACCAGGCAACGGTGATCCTGCCCTTTGTTATTTGTTAATGAAGAGAAATCGAGGAGGTGGTTGCAGTAAATTCACAGGCAGCTGCCAGACAGCCAGGCAGGACTTCCCCACCAACGTGGCGGCCATTCTCAAGTCCATTCTCTTGTACTGACCAGTATAAAGATTCTACCCCCATTTAAGACAACAGCTTTACAGACACCTATACTTGAGGGGAAATTTGTGACTCCCATGGACAGAAACCAGGAGAATTTGTGGAACTTTGGCTGGTCTCTTGGAAAAGTAGGAGCCGAATACCTCAGGCCTGCTAAGGAAGACCGGTCCCCCTACTGCACTCTAAGTGCCAACTTCAGATTCACTTGGAGATAAAGGTCTCAACGTTTTTGCAGTGCTTTGCCAAACCAAATAATATACATTCAAAATCCATATTTGGGGAGGAATGTTGAATTCAAAATTCAGGAGAACAATGACTCCAGGAGGAAAGACACAGGGCCGGGATCAGCAGGGCACTCAGGGAGCTACAAGAATATCAGCAGTTTTCTAGTTCTTAAGTTTGGGAGGGTTCACAAGTTTTGAATTATTATCATGCTTCCTAATATAGTTATTTGTCACATATATTCAGTTGGTATCAACAATTACATAATAAATTTTTGTGACCCACTTAGGGAAATTTAGTTTATAATTAGCAGCTTTGGCTTGCAATGAGTTGCATAATATCTACCAGGTGGCTGTGTGGACCTAAGCAAGTAGAGGATAATGTCTTCCCTTAAGAACCCCACAGTATCCAACAGGAGAATGACATACCCTCATACCTTAAAGGGAATACTGGAGAAGTTAGGTGTCTGACCTCTCTTAGATAGTAAATAGAGCAGGAAATTACTGCAAAGTAATTTGTGCTCTCATATTTGCCTAAGCTAAGATTAGCTAAAAATTATTTTGGTTGGCTGTCTAATTCTAGATCCAATTTGTTTTCATCATTCCTGAACACACTGCCAACACTTTCTATATTTATAAAGCTGAGGGGACACTACTCAGACATTTGAGAAATTGGGGAAAATATTATGTGTACTTGATATTCAATGGACTCCACCAGCTTAGCTGTCCACGGGCAGTGGGGGAGCCAGTCTTACTTCCCTTCCTGATTCTATCATCTACCTCATCGAGAGGAAGTTTCTTCAACCCTTGTTTAGGTGGCCAAACCCTAAGGATCATTTTGAGCTTCCTGTGAACCCCGAGAGTGACTGCAGCTTCTTGCTGACAGCTTAGCCCCCAAGGGGGTGACTTTTGGCCGTCAGAATGCCACAGGGAGGAGGATAGCACACTCTTTGGTCAAGCTGACCTTGAGAGTTAAGACATATTATTGTGAGGTCACCCTTGGGATAGTGTCACCATAGCACTAGCCAAATGTTTTTTATCACCAGCTAGAGACTAAGCCCTTTCTCTCCTGTTTAACTTACTCTTTACAGCAACCTCAAGGTGGTGGTTATCATCACCCCCACTTCATGTTGAAACAGGGCTGGGGGTGGGGGGCAGGGAGAGAAACTTCTCCTATTCTTCAAGCCAGAGGGCAAGCTCAGTTTGGCAGATTCTCAAACTGATCCTTTAAACAATGCACATCCTTACCATTTCGGCCATGAGTTTCAACACCTCGTGAGCATGCAGCACTGTACCCAGAACGCTGCAGCGGTGAGAAACTACACAGTAAGGAGAAGAGGACTGAGCTCTACCCTGGTGGCTGGTAGGAGGCTCTTTTGGGGGTTGCTGAGGTCAAGGGATCCCAGTTTCTATTGAATTCCATACTCTTTCTTCTCAGTAAAATGGTGTCGTCGGTATCTAGATTGTCAGAATTTTTGGATAAACTGCATTGATGACATTACCGAAGCATGAGGAGCATCAGTGAGCACATTGGAGGTATTTTTATCTAGCTGAACATGGTTGTGTCTCTGCTTTGCTGGGTGAGACCTGGTGTACCCTCATTTGCCCCTGTGAGGAAGCAAGCCCCATTTGAGTGGTGTTTTGGTCTCGGGTGTTCTCAGAAGAGGTAGAAATGCCATTTTCCTCCTGGTTTATAATTGCTCCCTAGAAGAGAAGCCAATTACTTCCCATGAAATGGGCTTCAAAGGCGGAGTTTGAAGTGTCTTTATCCTTAGCTTGCAGATTTGTCTTTAATCAGTACTGGGGGAAAAAAGCACTGAGAACTGAGAACAGGTAGCAGCAGGACCCCCCCAGGAGTGACCTCACACTGGTGCTGTTGAGGAAGACAAGACAAGGACTGGTACTTAGGACCCCAGAAGAGAACCCCCAGCGGCATTATCTCCAGCCCAGCATTTTACAGAAGATGCTTCATTATTCGACTCTGTGGAGCACTTGATCTTGATGCATATTTATACATGCCTTGTTGGGTGGAGCTTGATACAAAATCAAATCTCCTTCCTGGCAGTAGGATGCTTCCTATCATAGTCTTCCTGAGGACCACACGAAGCTCATATGCAGTAATGATTGAACTATAACGTGTAGTTTGAAATGCAGTCTGCTCCAACTTACCAACCACATGAAAGTCTTAGAAGATGATCAGGAACATTCATTTCACTTAGTCCTTCTGGTCTTGCCAGGCTTGTCCTCAAAGACCAGGTTCTTTGGGGTCAGTGATCAGATGACATACTGTTGATCCATCAGTTTACATGGACATTTATTGCTCACGCATCATATTAGTTCAGAGGTTTACCTTTGCAAGAGTGGAGAATTCCCAGTGACGAATGGATTCATTTCCAACATTTGGGAAAGTTGAATCTGGAACCTGGGATGTGTAGTGCCCAGGCAATGTAATAAAAATGGTGCTCCCTCCCCTGGGCTAGCATATTAGGCATGTTCCACTCCCTCAGGCCTGTGGTTCCTGGTAGCGTTAAAAAAACAGAAAACAGAAGGAGCCTTTCTTCTGTGTAGGGTCCTACCTCAGAGGTCCTGGTGTTCTTGTACCCACTGCTTCCAAACCACCATCTTCTTGCACCTCTTTCTATCCCATCAAAGCTCTCATTTTCTTGGTATAGTGAACCTCAGTTGGATATTACTAGGAAAATATTTTGACTTAGCTAATTTATACTAAAGTGTGTATGACGCATAGTCTCCTATTCCTCCCAGAGGCATTTGCCTTAAAAAATACTTATTCAATCAAACAAGATTAGAAGACCTAGATTAATGTGAAATAAGAGATAAAGACACACTAAGGGAACTTATATTGGTGCAGTAAGGCCACCAGGGGGACTGAGCAGTTTGTTCCTTGGGGAGAGCAACCCTCACTCAGTCCTGCGCCCCATCACTTCTTTCCTTGTGCTGCTTCTGAACCCGATGCTTCTAGAAAAGAAGTGTGAACATGGTGAGGCATTTGTAGAAGATTCATTGGTGGAGGTTCGGTTCGGGATAGTGGCTGAGGACATCAATGACCAATAGAGATGTAATTATATATAACCCCACCCGTATAAGGCATGGGCACTGTTCTAAGGAGGGAGACAGGTAATACACACAGACCAGCAAAATGAATCAGAAGACAAAAACAAATACTGAACAGTTTCACTTATATGTGGAATATAGAGAAGCTATACAAAGGAGCAGACACAACTAAACCAAAATAAACTCTAGAAATCTGACTGTAGAATTGAGGCTAATAGAGGGGGAGGGTGGAAGTGGAGAGTGAGCACTATGGTGGAGGGTTAGGGGTGTTGGGGTGGTGGGTGTGGTGTGGTGACATACATCTGAAGAGGTGAGCCCACACCTCTAGAGCATACAGTGTTATAAACCAAAAATGTTACCTCAATAATAATATAAAATAATACAGTATTTTAAAACTACTAAAATATTTAAACCATTGGATGTAACAATAATTTTATAAACTGTAGCTTGGTAGGAAGGGAAAGAGATGCAAGTAAGGATTATTGGTTAATGAAAGATTTGATCCTTTTTTTTTTAATTTTACTTATGCATACAAGTATTTTTTTTTTAAATTTTACTTATGCATACAGTGGGTGAGACAGGAGATGTCTGTTGCGCCATGTGTGTCACCTCCCTGGCTGGGGATCAAACTCAGGACTCAGTGGCTGGATAGTGCTGAGACTAACCCCTGTGCCACCAGGGAGGCCTTTTTTTGTTCTTTATATACCTCACCTAAGTTTTAGGAGAAAATTTTCCATTCAAACTAAATGAATTTTTCAGTTTTCAAACGTGAATGGTTTTATTTCTAACTGTCTTTACTTGACTAAATAATTCAAAATGATATTGAATTCTTTAGAAATATTTAAATAAGAAAACTATCACATTTAAAAATGTTAACCCCAGATCATTTCTAGCCAACCAGCTATATTTTGTTAAGATTTATATAAAATCAAAATACATGCCCGCATACACCGACAGCCTCATCAACAGACATTTCCCATGTACAGGATGCTTCCTAGCTGCCGGGGACGCAGACAAATAAAGGCATACATCCTGCCCTTGGGGAGCAGCACGTGATCTATTGGGGAAGAAGGTCAAAGACTGTAAAATAAATAGTATCAGGTTAATTCACTGCCTGTGAGGTGAGATGAGATGAAATGAGGTACAGTTGCTGGGGGAGCAAGAAGTCCTGCAGAGGGTGAGAGAGGTGTAGATACTGATAAGGAAGGGGAGAGTATCCCAGACTACCAAGTAAGTTTCCTTTTGCTAATGCATCTTACTCTATTTCCTTCCCCAATTATTATAAGAGCATGTTGCTTCAGCCAGAATTTTTTTGTTGTGTTGTATTTCCCATAGAATTCTTAGGACTTGGTCATAGACACTACTTCCAACCACAGTGTACCACTTCCCCAAATGTCTGTAATGATTCCCTGTGACTCTTAGAATTGTCTTATAATGATCTAATAATAGAATTTTAAAGTCCTTTTAGAATGATGAAGAAAGCATCACCAAAACAAATTGGAAAATAAAAGTATCAGGTTATATTTCTTTTGAAATAAATGCTGGGACAATTTCTTATTGCTAGGTGCTAAAAATAGAAATCCTGTTCCAGCTACATAGTCACTATTTCGCAGCATCTTAAAACTGTGGGACTGTAACTAACTGCTGTCTTGGCTTGACACATTCAGATTTGAGAATTTCAGAAAACTGAATGTGACGAGGATCAAGTTGGCAGAGTTCTTTGCTGGCTTTATTTAACGATGAGTTATTGGATTATTCTTTGTGTGATGCATTTAGGAGGAAACCTAAAATTTTCCATTTAGTTTTGTTCTTCCTCTTTTAGTTATTTGCTGTGCTTTACTCCTCATTCCTTTCCATCATGCCTGAAAGCCCCCCTATTTGGCTGTGAGTTTCTTTTGGACAGGGATTGTTGAGTCCCAGAGCTTTGGACAATTCTCAGTAAGTGCTCAGGGAGAGAATGAAAACATTTCACCTACCTCTACAAAGAAATAACCTCAAACTACTAGAAATGGAGCTACTATATGACCCAGCAATTCCACTCCTAGGAATCGGCCCAAAGAACACAAAAACATTTATTTGAATGGAAACGTGCACAACTATTTTTTATTGCAGCACTATTAACAATAGCTAAGATATGGAAACAACCTAAATGTCCTAAAACAGATGACTGGATCAAAAAGATGTGGTATACATATACACAAGGGAATACTATTCAGCAATCAAAAAAAAATAAACTCATGCCATTTGCAGCAACATGTATGGAACTGGAAGGGATTATACTCAGCAAAATAAGTCGTCAGAAGGAAAAAGAAAAGTATTGGATGGTTTCACTTAGGAGGAATATAGGGTACCCATACAAGGGATCAGAAAAAAAAAACACAACAAACCTAGCAGGCAAACAACAAATCAGAGACATTCAGCAGGGGAGGAGGAGGGAGAGGGAGCAAAACAGGGGAGGGAAGAGCTCAAGAGACTATGGTGACAGTTCACTGATGTCTTGGTGGTGGTAATTTTATGGGGATTACACCTGAGAGGAGAAATCAAACTTGTACAAACATGAACAACGATGCAACAAACATAGAAATGAAAATTTTAAAAAGGGACTCAGAAAAAACTAGAAACAAGTATATAGGTGTGCTTTTCATTTTCACAAATGATTTTTGAATAATCTTTCTTATTATAGCAACTTCCTGCTAGTTTATCTAGCCAGGAGCTACCTTTGATATGAAGGTGGGAAGATTTATAAGCCTAGCAAAGATATCGTGGACATCAGTTATTTCAGAAGACAGACTTGTTATCTATGACATATTGACATGCTTGCTATGTGGATGCTCAAATTTTAAAAACTTGTTGGCTGCTTCTTCTGCATAATTGAGTTCTTTTCAGAACAACTTATACATTATAGGTTTCATACATGTGCCTCAGACTAGTCAACCTGACTAAAATTCGGTCATGATTACTGATTTTTCAAAGCCTTGCTTCAGTTCCTAGCAGACAACTTCCTGTCAGAAGCCATTTCCCATTTGGAAAATCTCTCTCTGACCCACTGTTTTTTGGACACATCCTTCACATATCTGAGTCCACCCATTCTCATCAATCCTTAGCTCCTCAGATGCCAAGGGACTCCTTGATATACAGAGTGATAAGATCTAGTTAAAGATTTTGTGCCAGTGATTTTCCTAATAAGAAAAGCTTTTAGTATGTATTTATTTCTGTTATTGAACTTTAAAGAATTAAAGTAATAAGTACTGCTGTTGAAGCAAGATATGCCTTTTATTTTCCCTCAATCTTTACATAATTAAGATTAAACTTTGGCAGAGCTGTCGTGCAATTCATATCAATTTGACACACATTATGGAGGTTCTTTTGCTGGCCCAACCTTCCCCCCATGACCATAGTTCCTTTCAGAACTGTCCTTCCAGTGCAATAAGCAAGTGTGAAAGGCATGATCCACATAGCACTACTGAGATGAAAATTCACTGTGGGCTGAGATTAGGTTGGGAAGACCTCACTCAAGATGGAATGTCATGTTGGATCTTGGAGAAAGTATTAGATTTGACTTGCAAAGGAGAAAGTTGTTCCAGGTATGGGCACAGATTAAATTTAGCAGGACGTCTACTGCTTCTTAGACAAGGAAGGGACATGATAAGGAAGGTCTTTAGCTGGTGACAGGATATACCAGACAATGAAAAGACTGGACCACAGGCAGCTGTTGTAATTGATGACCAGTTAATTGATGAAGTCCTGTTTCAAGGATGTGAAGGAGATAGCAAGTGAAGGGAAGGTCAAAATTTAGAAATGTTACACAGGAAGATCTAATAGTCCCCAAAGCTGATTGGCAATTGGGAAGCAATGCAAAGAGAACTTTCAAGGTTGGCTCCAAGGGCTGGAATACCAGGGGGAGTGAGAGAGCCATGGTGCCATGTTAACATCGATGGAGGATAAGAAAGGGAAGTGGACCAGCCAGAACCTTGAGAAGTTGGCCCTTAGTTAGGAGGGCATCAGAAGAAGAATGGTTAGAGGAGAGCGGGAAACTTATAATTTCATGGGAACAAAGGGAAGACAATTTCAGGAACACGGGGTAAACAGAGAAGTTAAGAATAAAAGATCAGAGTTAGATTTTTGAGTTTGCCTTTTATTTTTTTTAAAGATTCATTTATTTATGCATACAAGAACTAGGGTGCAGGCCAGAGGTGTGGGGGGTAAGAGGATTCACCAGAGACAGAGTAGGGAGCAGAACAGGCAGACTGACTGAAATATACTGCTGAGGGGAGCAGCGGTCGAGTCAGGAGAGGTCTGCTGCGCCATGTGGGTCAGATCCCCAGCCGGGGAGTGAACTCGTGCTGCAGTGGCTGCAGATTGCTTCATAGGCTGCGTCCCAACCCTCTGTGCCACCAGGGAGGCCCGAGTTTGCCTTTTAGAGTAACTTTTGAAAAGTGGTAGAAGTAGATGCCAGATGGCAAAGAGCAAAGACCCTGGAGAGGGAGAAGAGTTTGTGTTACTGGTGAGACTGTAATACAAGATCCTTCAGTCATTTCTGGGAGTAAACTCCTGTGAAGGGAATTCACTCCTTAACTTCCAGTGTTGTGTAAAAAAATGCCAGCATATTATTAATACCTGTAGGTTTAAAGTACACCTATTTCCACATTGTAACCCCAAAACATTATTTTTACAAACCATTTGGAAATAACATTTTTATTTTCTTTGATTCTACTCTTTCAAAATTTCGCTTATCCCTCTCTGAGATTTATTTCTAGGTCATTGATTCAGATTTCAAAAGGAGTGTTTTCGATAAGCTTATTTTATGCCTACTAGAGTTGAAATTCAAACATTTTTCTGACAGTCACTACCAAAATAGCTTCAAAGACATTTTTTACATCTACCTTGCTTTTTCTGCGTTGATTGTATCTTTTCAAAAATGCCCCAGATTGATAGCTCCCAAGATAGTCTGGCTGTAGTAATAACACAAGCTTTTTAGAATTGAGAAATATACTTTGGTCTCCTTCTGGTTCTCGAAGACGTCTTTGACTTTTAAGAGGAGCCCATCAAGGAAAAATACATTAGAACTAGAGCCACAGAACTAGGTTCTAGTCCCTTTTGTGTTGCATGACCTTGACGAGGTCAACCTCTAGAGTTTTTCAGCTGTGAAGTGAGAGAATTGTACTAGAAGTTCAATTAGGTCTCTTAAAAAAAAAATCTCGGGCCTCCCTGGTGGTGCAATGGGTTAAGTCTCAGCACTATGAAGCTATCAGCAGCCACTGCGGCAGGAGTGCCATCCCTGGCCAGTGAGCAACCCACATGGCGCAGCAGACCTCTCTTGACTCGCCCACTGCTCCCCTCAGCAGTGTATTTCAGTAGATCTGCCTGTTCTGCTCCCCACTCTGTCTCTGGGGAATCCTCTCATATACCCTATATCCCCACCTCTAGCCTGTACCCGTGCTCTTGTATGCATAAATAAAATCTTTTTTTTTTTTTTTTAAATCTCACAATCCCAGCATATACTGCTTTATTCTTTCACTTAGTCACCCGGCGTACCAGAAAGTGCGATCCCTGGGAGATGTGGTCAGGTGACTGGCATGCATTCCCTGGTGCTTTCCCTAAAGACACAGCACATTTTGCCTGTGACAGAACCTTCCCTCCCCCTCCATTTGGCTGGTGCTGTCATTTTTCCATCCCGGTGTTGCCTATTTTACAGTGATACCCCCAGCACCCAAAACCTCCAGCAGGGTCAGGTGCCCGTAACTATCTGGAATGAACAGGTTATTGTCCTGTTGCCCACCCAGCGACAGAGAACTGCCAGATTTGGTGTCAGACTCAATTATGAGTTTATGAACACTGAGAGTTCCTGGCCCACTCCCCCGCCTTCCTGCTTGAGTTTCTATAAATGGACCTGTGCATCCTATTTTAAAATCTCCCACTAGGTCATGCTGTGTAAGAAGCAATAGTCTACCCCCAGTGAGTTCCTGGAGAACACAGACTTCAGTTCCTATTAGTTCATTCTATGGTCCTAGGGGAATTTTCAGCAAAAATTAGATGCACAATAAATGTGAATAAATGAATCTAAATTTTGAGAAAAATAATAAGTGAGGATAAAAATGTCCTTTCTTCTGGTTGCAGCTGTAACACTTTGAAACTTGAAATATTCAATCACAGTACCTATGAATATGATTTTTTAAATAGATAAAATAAGTAGTTTAAATATCCAAATCACATGTCCTCATGAAATTCCAAACTCTGGTTAGTTACCTAACGGATGTGGCTAGGACTATTTGCTTTATTTGCCCAGTGCTTACAATTTTGTGATGTCATTTGCCATATACCTTGTTTAAAATATATATTTTAAGAAGTCACAACCCACCATTCTTTTTTGGTTTTATAATTTTAGTATTTGAAGCTATAGCTTCTTTGTTTGGGGTGAGAGAATAATGGGGGAATGAGGTGAACCAACATTAATTCTGTGTTGCCTCACAACAAGAGTGGTATATAGTATATTTCTATGCTCCAAAAAAAAGAAACTGGGGTCATTATTTTTAGACTAAGCAAATTATGCTGAATACAAAATTCTTATCACTAATACCCTATTGACCTGTGCCTTAGTTCTCTATTTCCAAGTAATAAATGACCCTGATACTTAGCAGATGAGTGAAGTGACCTTTGGTGTCTCACTCGTGGGTTAGGGCCCTGGGAATGGCTGAGCTGTGGTTTTGGCTCAGGTCCTCTCCTGAGGTTACCTCAATGGGTTGGCCAGGGCCAGTCCTTCGAAGGCTTGAGTAGGGCGGAAGGATCCACTTCTGAGGAAGCTCCTGCAGACGCCCGGCGTGCTAGCGCCCACTGTTTGAGAAAGGCTCCATTTCTTGCTACATTTCACCATTGCATCCTTGAATCCCAGGAGCTCATCAGTGGGGCAGCTTGCGTGTCTGCTTCCTCCAAGGCAAGTGATCCAGGGGAGGGAGAGCTCAAGGGGAGCCCCATGGCCCACATGTAAGAGAGAGCCATCAAGCTCCACTCTTGAAGGGAAGAACATCAAAGAATTCGTGAACATATTTAAAAACCACCACAGTTGTCACGCATTGTAATCTGAGTTATTTCATTTCTTATCCATGATCAGAGTTGGGAATCAGAATTTCTGGTTTCTATGCCATTTTTTTTCTGGTGTCTACTTCATTTTTATTCTCCTATGTAAGATAATGAGGTGTGGTGGCAAAGATCATGAAGTGTTAAATCAAGATGTCACTTTGTCTCTGCAGTCCAGGCCAGTTTTTCTTGTCTAGAATACAATTCAGGAGCCTTCTTAGTGGAACTGGGAAGAAACTGAGGGAACTCTCCCCATTTCCAGATGAACCAGGGAGCTCCGTGACACAGCATTCAAGGATGAGTAAGTAGAAGAGCAGGTGTCAAAAATGACAAACCTTCAGAGAAGCACCTTTCAATTAAACTGGAGTGTCTCCAAAAAAGGAACCAGTCACCAGCAGGTATTTTGTTGGTGGTCTTATAGATGAGCTTTCAGGAAGACAGGAGAAAAGCCAAATCAGTAACAGCTGGAAGCCCAAATGGTGGGTTAAAAAACATCAACCAAAAAGCATTTATTAAGTGAGACAGGTAGCAGGTTTTTACATAACAATCTCATTTCAAGTAAGTTCTCTTTGGATTCTTCTCCATCATCCCCAGTCAGTCTTGCCTTCTGTACTTTCTCACATTTCATTTCTAGTGTGTACATGTTGTCTCATATCTTGGTCCATCTCTGACTGCCCCGCTAGATAGGGAGTGCCTTGGGGCAGAGCTGTGAGCTCCACCTTTGAATCTCAGTTCATTTATTCTATGTTGTTGAGTTTAACCAGATTATTCATAAGTCAACATCACCATCTTTTTCTCTAGAAGACAGGTAACACTTATGGGGATTGTGTAACTTGACTAAAACCTCCTCCTGCCCCAGAGTTGGTCAGTGGCAGGGCTTGGGGTTCAAAGCCAGCTCTGTATTTTGTGCTTTTAGCACATGCTCTAGGGAAGACTGAAGGAACTGTGTTGGGAGGCCCTAGTAGCTTCCTAACATCTCAGCTGGGAGAAATTACTTAGGAGATAGTCATGTTTGTCTGGAATGAGCCACTGGAGTTTAAGAGAGACTGCCAGCGGGGGTGGGGGTGCAGTCTGTTGATTAGAATAAAGGGTCTTGATAACAAGCTGGCCTAGGGGGCCTCCCTGGTGACCTAGGGGTTAAGTCTCAGCCCTATCACTGCCACAGCTCACCGCGAAGGCCTGAGTTTGATACCCAGCCAGGGAGCTGACCCACGTCGTGCATCAGACCTCTGTCTCAACTGCTGCTCCCCTCAGCAGTGTATATCAGTAAATCCTCCTGCTCTGCTCCCCACTCTGTCTCTGGTGAATCCTCTCATCCCCCACACACCAGTTCTTCTACACAAAAATAAATAAAATCTTTAAAGAAAAAAGAAAGAAAATAAGCTGGCCTAGTGGATTCAGGCTGCAAATGAATTGCTACTGTTACCTCACGTTCTTCCTTCTCTGAGTGGGAAGCTAGAAATTCCTCACACCTCAAGTGCTAAGGGAAAGTGCCCTTTCTCCTTCCTCATTTTCTCAGGGATCCCACCCTGGTTGATGCAGCACCTGAACATGGAACTTAGATATACAGGAGGAGATCATACTTAGACCTTCCAACCAAAATGATCACTATAAAGGAGGAGGCCTTCTTGCAAGGGTCTAGCCTCTAAGCTAAGGGAGTGTGGCAGAGGAAGTGCATTCAGACGATGCTGTCTGTCCAAATCCACAAGTCCCTGGTGGCAGGATGGGTAGGCTGGAGGGAGGTGGAGGAGTTGGGGATGGTTCCTTGTTCCCGTCTCTACTCTATCAAGGGACACAGGAGGAGGAACAGGTTGGGGTGGATGGTGATGTCCGTTGGGAAATGTGCTTAAGTGTCTGTGGGACAGTTAAGGAAGGTGTTCTCTCTAGAAGTGGGCATTGAGTCAGAGGGCATGTCCCAGCACATCTGGGGGAGAACCAGACGCATCTTAGATGTGGCTGTTGTGCCTGGTGCATAGATGGTTATTACAGGTATGTGCTGAATTGTGCAGGTACCCTTCGTAGGCTGTGCTGTCCATTGGCAATATATCTCCTGCTGTCTTTTTTTTTTTTTTTTTAGATTTATTTAGCTGTCTGTCTTTTTTTTTTTAAGATTTATTTAATTGGTGTAGACCAAAGGTGCGGGGGAGGGGGTGAGAGGATTCACCAGAGATAGTGGGGAGCAGAACAGGCAGATCTACTGAAATACACTGCTGAGGGGAGCAGCAGGCGAGTCAGGGGAGGTATGTTGTGCCATGTGGGTCAGCTCCCTGGCTGGGATCGAACTCGTGCTTCAGTGGCTGCAGTCAGCTTCATAGTGCTGCGGCTTAACCCCTTGCACCACAGGGAGGCCCCTCTGCTGCTGTCTTTGTATCTGAGTGTCCTGGGTGAGGAGGGGGTATCAGTGAGTCCCCTCTGGCTGGTCGATGTGGAAGGGAGCTGCCTCACTGCCTGCAGGACAAGCGCCCTTCTCTCTGCCTGTTCTCCCCTAGGCCATCATCTGAAGCTTTCTTGTGCTGTGATCTACGGTTTAAATACCTCCTTTTTTTGTTTTGTTTTCAGAGTTGTCTGTATCTGTTTTGAAATGTCATTCATTTTTCTTTTTAATAGACAACCACTAATCCATGCTTTATTTCCTTGGGAAAATACTTCTAACAAAACTGAAACTTGGTTTCTCCACGTGGGTGTTGATACAGATGGTGTAATGTGAGACCCCTTTGATTAGTCACTTACTCTCTGAGTCTCCAAATTATTTTAAATGTGCTGGTTTTCTCTCTTTTTTGATTCAGAGATTTATCTGGAGACATAACACGCTGAGCTTTTATTACACTCTATAAAATTTCCAGCTTATTCTCTCTTTTTTGGTGCTAATCTGATAGCATAATTAAAATGTCTGACTTCAGTTCTTTCCTTAAAAAATCTGCCTAAGTCTTATGCCTTTAATTAACTGAAGTCATTCCCATATAAGCAAATAGCAATTGCAGACTCTCCTATCTACGCCCCTTTCTTGTGAGGATTTAAGTACATCCCTTGTTTGTTAAATTATAATCTTTGAAAAAACTATATGTGACATATTTTGTCATTTTATATGATGCCAGGTGAAAACAAAGGATCACCGCTGTATTTTTATGATTGTTGCACCTTTTATTTAATATTCATTGAAAGAGGCAGTGCGGCAGGTGGGGTGGGGACAGGTTTTGGAAATCTCAGCTCTGCCTCTTTGTAATAGCGAGGCCTGGAATAAATTGCTCAAGGACTCTCTGGGCCTGCTTTCTTGTAAGTACAATAATAAGACAATAACATTTCACGAGTTATGGAGGTGAAGTGACATCAGGCAAGCGACATACTTAACAAGATACCTGGCCACAGCAGGTGCCCCACACCTGGTAGCAAAACCTATATCTATGCAGTAGTAGTCACTCCCTTAACCACTTCATCTGCTTAACTGGGAGCTTCCAGTTGCTATGCAGAGTTATCTGGTGGCTGCCCACCCCCTCCAACTACGACCAAGGGAATCTCTTTCCCAACCTGTCGATGCTGTTTGTGTTTGTTTTCAGACCTATTTATGCCCATTGAACTTGTTACTATAATTATGTAATATAATTAAATACCAGGCAAACAGATGGAATCTAAATACAAAAAGACAGCTGCTATTTCTATAAAAATTAAATTTTAAAGGCTTTGGGAAGACTTATTAAAGGCTACTCACTAAATTAAAAAAATACATATATATACACATAAATCTGAAGAACCTTGAGTAGTTATTTTCATACAGACAGAAAGCAGAATAGTGGTTGCCAGAGGCTGATGGGAAAGGGAGGTTGCGGGATGGTTACTAAATGGGAACAGAGTCTCAGCTCTGCGTGATTAAGAGAGTTCCAGAAATGGATGGTGCTGATGGTTTTGCAATAGTAGGAATATACTTAGTGCCACTGAACTGTTAGCTAAAGATGGTCAAGATGATAGAAATGAGGTCATGATGTCTCAGATTTGAGCTTCTTAAATTTCCAGACCTTACTGGCATTTGATGATTTGGGGGAAGGGGGTATCAAACTGTCCCATTTTTAGTCTTAGGGTCATCTTCCTCTGGCATGTAGGTCTTTATCTTTACATTCTCCAGTTACTCTCTTCCATCTGCCACCTTCCTGTTCACTCCTATACCCATTACTTTCACATCTTCTCTTTAGACTATGTCTCTGTCCTCATTGTCTCCGGGTCCTCGCCTTCAGTGATGGTCAGTCTCCAGGATGCCCAAGTTTCGTTTTTAGATTTACTCCTTTGATTCTCAAAGCAGGAGTCCTGTTGATTGGTTGTTTTTATTTTTAATTTATTTCCCCCCTCCCCCAACCATTTTTAAATGTGTTAAATGTAGTCCCATCATTGTGTAGCCAGTAGTGTTAAATGCAGTCCCATCGTTGTGTAGCCAATAGTGTTAAATGCAGTCCCATCGTTGTGTAGCCAGTCTCCAGAACTTGGCAAAACTGAAACTACACCCACTAGACACTAACACCCTGTGTCCTCCCTCCCCTAGTCCCTGACACCCATCATTCTACTTCCTATGATTGGGGCTGTTTGAGGTACTTCCTCTAGGTAAAATTCTACAGTATTTATCTGTTTGGCCTGGTTCATTTCACTTAGCATAATGTTCTCAATTATGTTCACACAATGTGTCTGAATTTTCTCCTTTTTAATGGCTGAATAATATTCCATTGTGTGGGCACACCACATTTTATTTACCCATTCATCTGTTGATGGACATTTGGGTTGCTTCCACTTTTTAGCAATTAGAAATAAATGCCACTATAAACATGGGTGTGCATGTTTACTTTTAAATGCAAACTTATTTTTTTTGTCTCTATCAGCTGGCTTTGCCCTAGATTGCAAATGCTCAAAAGGAAGGCTGAATCATTTTGTGCCTGTGACCATGAATTAGCCCACAATCCCCCGACTCTGTCCCAGTGCATGTTTTCCTCCTGTGTCTTGGCTTGTGCTGACCTTTCAGCAGGAATATTATTCGGTCTCATTTATTCTTAGCCCTTCATTTAGCCATGTTTTATTGTTTCCTTGGTGTCATATTTTATCTCTTTATGCAAACTGGGAACTGAAGCCTTTCATTTGACTTGCGATCTTGTACATTCTGGAAGCTCACACATGTAATCGTGCAACAAATAAAGCAGCTGGAAGAAATCTTTCCTGAACAAAACCCAAGTGGGGCATTTGGGTGTGAGCCAAGATTTCAGCAGCTATAGAGGGGGATGTTAAAAGGCTGCCTATATTGCAACACCGACAAATCACTTCTGGCCCGATAGGAATGTCCTTTAGGTAATGATCAGATAGAGGGTAGGGACCTTTACACATTTAATTGCCTGATCATGAGATACAGTGTTTATAGTAACCTTCCAAGGCCTTCACATCAAGTCAATTACTGTGATGTACCCAAGGTGGGGCAGCACTTGATATAATGGACTCAGCAATGGACGAAAGACGGGACTGCTCAGCCCGAACCTGTCCATCTACTAAAACGCTGTCTGGTCCTACGCCAGACCCTGGGTGCTTACCCTCCTGAGGTTCCATTCCTCCAAACAAAATTTGAAAGTGTCAGGCATACCTAGCTAATAAGTAAGTATCTAATATGAAATGAAGGCCTGTTAGCTGCTAGTTTTTAGAGGAGAAAGTTTGATGTCCTACTGTGATCCAATAGTTAAGTGAAATTTCACTGGACATTGTGACAAAATTGGTCATTTAGTTTATGTACGTACATAGGTATCTGTTTGGATTGACATGTGCAAATGCAAAAGCTTGGAATGGAGGTTAGTTTGAAAACAATGCAAAGAATGACCCACATTTTTAATCATATATCAGTTTATTCAGTAGAGCAGTTCTTCTCAAAGGTTCATGTGAAGGGCTTCTTAAACACCTTCCTTCTCCTTCTAGGGGTTTCTTCTCAGAGTTCCTGAGATAGTGGTGGTACGTGAAAATGTACACATGGAACTCAAAGCACCATGGGCTGAGAAGAGAATAAGTCAACTCAGACAGGAATCCTTAGACAGATTGTAGATGGTCAGGTCCTGGGAGTCTCAAAGTGGGTGAGGGAAGTTGGGAATCTGTGAGCCCTGGAGAGTTGAAAGGCAGAGAGATGTACACAATGAATGAGACCTTAACATTGAACAGCTCACGCATGACATGGTCCCAGCAGTAGCCACTGAAGGTTAATTCATGAAGCAGAGTGGAGAAAGTCATCCAGCACTCTAGACATGAAATTGTGATTAGACCCTACACGAGTATCCTTTGAGTCTTCATGTAACAAGACTACATCTTTCTATAGTGCTGTAATAAATAACCCAAATGTTGATGGCTAAGGCCCCCCACCCCAATTAGGGTGGGGACACTCCTGTTGAGAGTGCTGGAAAATCTGATAGAATCTTCAACTTTTTCTCAGGCTCCTAGATTCACTTCTTCTTCTAGGAGACCCTATGGTTCAGAAGAATAATGTTGACAACAATAATAGCTATCACCAGTTAAGCACTTGCTAGGTGCCAGCCACTGTGTTAAGTGCTTTGTGCAGGTTATCTCCTCACAGCCTTATAACAACTGCACAGATGGATGCACTTCCTGTCTATGTTTTATAGATGAGGACTCTGAAGATTAGAGAAGAACATCCCTTGTTCTAGGTCACTTGGCTTGTAAATGATGGGGCCAACTTTCAAATCCAGGCAATTGGTCTCTAAAACTCAAGATCCTAACTACGTAAAGGTACCTCTCAATGGTTGGGGAACCTAGGTCAGCCTTACTTAGAGGTCAGGGTGTTCCTGTTTGTGAAGTGAGAGGAAAGGAGCCACAACTCTGGGATGAGGTCTCTGAACTAGCCCCAACTCCCCTGGCCCATCTGAGCACCCACCACCACACATGGCACAACTTCTCATAGCAGAGCCCCTCACTACCAGGGGCAACTTCTCAAAGTCCCCCAGAAGTTAAGCCTGTGGGCTGTACTTTGCAAGACAACTGAGAAATATTTTCTTTTAACACCAACTTGGAAGTTTTGGAGGGTCATCCCGTGCAGGCATATTGCTGTGTTGGAGTGTGAGTTCAAAGTGCAAGCAGGTGGCCGTGTGGATGTGAACCTTAGTTCTAGGATGCTTAGGGAAGTCTTGGGGGGTATGCAAGGAGCAGTAAAGCATTTCTTTTGCAATGATAAAAAGGAGTTACTCCATAGGAAGGACCACCTTAAAAATCTTAAAAATCACATTGATTTGGGCCTCCCTGGTGGTGCAGGGGTTAAAGACAGCACTATCAAGCTATCTCCAGCCACTGCAGCACCAGTTTGATTCCTGGCCAGCCATGGAGCTGACCCACATGGCCATCAGACCTCTCCTGCTTTGCCCACTGCTCCCCTCAGCAGTGTATTTCAGTAGATCCTCCTGTTCTGCTCCCCACTCTCTCTGGTGAATCCTCGCACCCCCCTTTGGCTTACACTCCAGTTCTTGAATGCACAAATAAATAAATCTTTAAAAAAAAATCACATTAATTTGCTGCTGAATTCGCTTCCAAAAGCTATTTTCAGGAAATGATACCTTGTCCTGTGCATGACCACTCCTACTTTTCTATTTAAAAAGGTGTATTATATAAGGTCTCACACTTGGCTGAACTCCTGATGCATATTCAGAAAGAACTGATGGAAAAGAAATGGATGAACACACATTCTTTAAAGCACAATATGTAGCGGATTTCTTTCAGCTTATGTTCATTGACCAGATGAAGATATTTGTTTTGACCCTTATCTGCAAGAGTGAAAGAATATTTCACCTTCTCTTACTAGAAAAGCAGCAAACCCATTTTACTTTCAAAATTAGGTGTCTTCCTCAACATTATTAACTGGTACCAAATCCTTCATCCTTGCACAACCCCCACCCCGCATCACCCCAGCACACTCAGTGCAAGACTCAGAGCTAGTAAGAGGCAACTTGGCCAGTGTACCCCAAATATGGTCCAGGAAAATTACCAAGAAGGTTTTCCCCAAAGTAATAACCAAAATGAAGCCAGGAAATTGAGTCCCAGCCAGGACTTGGTTAAGTCCAAGGTGTTAACTCCAGGACTTAAATCAAAACTCAGGAAGCACCTGAGAAGCCCACGAGGAAAGATCTGGGGAGTCAGCCAGGTGGAGGGTGCCCCAGGCAGCCAAGCTCAGGATCCCCTTCCTCACATCCATCCGTCCAGCCCTGCCCTTCTCTGCCTGTGATTCCCCTCCCTGAGCAGGACTGTGAGGCGAGAACTATTTTTGAGGATAAGGCGCTTTTGCTTTGTTTCACTCCGTTGACATACACACTGATGATGCAAAAGCTGTGGTAGGTGAGACCGCTCCATCCACATCCCTGATTTTCGCACATACCCAGGAAAGCACCAGGCTCTCCTACTGACCACTGTCTTCTCCATCAGCTGGCCCTCACAGTTAAAAAATAAAAGTGAGTTTCACCCATCATGGAGCAATATAAATTATTTTATGAAATCTCCATCCTCAAGCACAGGTCATTTTCACCTTGGGGAAGCGTCTGACCCCTCACCCCCCTCCAGCTCATAGACCCGTGTCAATGTGAACCAGGGCTGGCCTGTGTCAGAGAGCCCTTTTCATCGGAAAGAATGACAGACCAAACAACCAGTATTAAGACTTGAATGTCTGGTCGACGTTTTTCTCAAAAATGAGTGAAGTGAGGCTGTCATTTCAAGGAAAACAACTGACAGTATTTGTTACCCATGATACAATTTGAGCTTTCAAGTGAAAATGAGAATTTGGGAAACTTGTAGCCACTACAGCAATCCTGACAATTTCTCAATATCTAAAGATTTTTTTTTTTTCTGATGAATGCAGCAGTGATATTAACAAATGTGATTTTTTTTTTACAAAAATTGTGTATTAAAACGTGTTAACATTCAGAAGATCTGTCTAACTCAGTGAATTAATATTTTTTCAGACAACCAGTGCATGATGTTACGACATCACGCTTGGGTAAAAGAGTCATTGAAATGACTCTTTTCAAAAATCCACCAATGGATTTTAATGCAACAAAGTATGAAAAGTTAATTGATGTGGTTTCAAATTCCACACTGCAGCTAGCTAGCCCTTACAAAACTACCACTCACTGTGTTACAATGTCTTCTCAAAAAAGAATATCTACAATGATCTAAAATGACTATTAAAATACTCCTCTTGCAGCTCCATCATCTGTGTGAGGCAGTACTTTTCTTCATATTCTGTAACCTATCACCACAAAGGGAATTCAGCAGGGCTATGAGAACCTAGCTGTAATTAATGAAGCAATACATTGAAAGGACTTGCAAAAAGGGTGAAATTCTCACTCTTTTATTTTCGTATGGGAAAATTTACTTTCATAAAAATATGTTGTGTGAAAATGCAGTGGATCTCTTGGTAGTTTGAGATGCATTAACATTTCTAGTATGTAAATATTGATAGCTATAACCCACATAGACAAATGTTCCTTAGGGTTCTTGAGTTTTAAGTGTGCAAGGGAGACTTGAAGCCAGAAGGTCTCAGAACTACTGTGCCTGTAGAGACCTGACCATGTTGTGAGCCAGCGCTGCTCAGGGGCAGGTGGTGCTGGGCAGGGCCTGGCCTTGCCCACAGAACTAGCAGTTGCTCACAGTTGAACTGGTAATTCCCATAGTGCGGTTAAGGGCATGAGAGGAGCAATGCCCAGTGAGGCATGGGAATTCATGTCTTCACTGATTCTTGATGGATGAGTAAGGGTTAGCCAGGGAGGGGTGAAGGGCCTGCTCTGGGTATGTGGAAAGCGTGCACAAAGGCCCCCACGCATGAGATCACGAGCTCCTTGCCCAGATCAAAGCACAGTGTAACTGGAGTGCAGAGCGGAGGGGGTGGGGAGATACAAAGCTGAACTAGAGGACACAGCCAGGTTTGCAGGGCTTTGTGAGATTGAGTGAGGAAGTCTCCCTGTGGGACATGGAGGGCCCAAAAGGCTTTGGGGCAGGAGGATGACATCACATTGCATTTAGCAGGTCTCTCTGGGGGTAGAGAATGGATAGCGAGAGACCGGGAGATCCATGGTTGGGGGATCAAATAGAGACATGAAGGATCCTGGGCGAGGCTGTGGTTGGGCTGCTGGAGACGTGTGGGTAGATTTAAGAGGTAATTGCTTTGAGAAGTTTACAGATCTAGGTGGATAAGCTGGGAGTAGCAAAGAGGGAAGGTAGGCATCTATATTGAATCTAGGTTTCAGGGTTAGCCCTGGAAGAGCACTAAGGGTTTGAAAAGGAGGAGGAATTCCATGTGGACACCCTCTGGCCTGTGTATGAGGAGATGCCCTGTCAGCTTCAGGGATATGATTCTGGGGCCGAGGAGGAGAATGATCCATTTGGGAGGCCTCAGCATATAACTGAATGGAAACTTCAGCATGGTGCCCGAAGCCATGAGATGAGTGGGCTCTCTCAGAGGGGATTTAAACTAGAAAGGCAGACTGCCTAAAAGAGGACCATGGGGGAATACATTTAGGGGATAAGCAAAGAAGGGAAAGTGAGCAAAGATGGCTGAAAAAAGTGCCCCCCAGAGAGTTAAGATATTACCAAGACTGTGAGCATGAAGATCAAGGGGATAGAGTCTCAAGAAAAGGAGGAGTCCACGGTGGCCAGTGCTGTCAAGAAATTAATAAGGGCCTCCCCTGGTGGCTCAGTGTTTGAGCACTGGGCTGCGAAGCTGCCCGCAGCCTCTGCAGCACCGGTTCAATCCCCGGCCACCGGCGAGGGTCCCACATGGTGTAGCAGACGTTTCCTGCTGCGCCCCCTGCTCCCCTCAGCAGTGTATTTCGTCAGTCTGCCTGTTCTGTTCCCCCCTCTGTCTCTGGTGAATTCCTTCACTCTCCCGCACTTCTGACTGTACCCAGTGCTTCTATAAATAAATAAATAAATAAATCTTTTTTAAAAAAGAAATTAATAAGAGGATTACTTTTATTTGGCAACAAAGAGTAAGCTTTGGTGCCATTGTATCCACAGTGACCGTGGACTGGTGGGGGCCAATAGCTTGAAGAGTGAGAAAAGAGGAGAGGTGGCAGGGGGAAGAGAGAGCAGGCGATAGGGAGAGGAGGAGATGGGGGAAGCAGTTATTATAATTCTATGGGATGGAGCCCATTAGAGAGAGAAGATTGACCATACAAGAAGGGGAATCAACAGAGTGAGGTTCCAGAAGAGTCAAGAGGGGAGAGTGTTTGGAGACCAGGTCGGGGGGAAGCTGTCTCCAGCAGAGAACCAAGTTCCAAGTAAGGCATAAGGTGGAAACATCTGAAGAGGCTGAGGATGTAGGATTATTTAATTAGAAATGGAAGTTCCATGGTATTCCTTGGAAAGGTTTAGAAGTTTGCATTAAAGGGGACAAGCACAGCATTGTTGGGAAGCAGGTGGGGGAGACAGGAAGGTATCGGGGCTCACCAGGGCTACCAAGCATAACACTTCCATAAGGAGAAAGGTATCTTATTTACATATCGGTGATTTAATTACAGAAATCTTATCTCTACATGGTGATGAATTTATATCATAACCTAAAAATTATTCTCCACTATAGTGATTCCTTTTTTTTTTTTTTACCCAAAACATCATTTTCTGGTCAGTTTAAATTATGCTTATGTGTTTCTGTTGTTTACTTTTATGTTCACCAGGTTAAATCTTCAGTTATGCTACTGCCATTAAGAGTTCCCTATGTAGAAAAATCTATTCATTTTGAGCACATTTATTGCTTCATTGAGTTGCCTATTTAAAATGCAGAGAACCACAAATTAAATGGTGTGCTTTTCCATTTTGAAAAAAAGCGGATGAATGGGTACTATTTTCTTGAATACATCGTGTTTGTCTTACATAATTAACAGTCCAGATTCATAGGCTAACAGATGCCAATCCTTGCTTGTTTTGATATTTGTTCCTTATTGAAAAGGATGCTTCCAAAGACTGGCACGCGCTGTGTCCCGCACGGGAATGAGAAGGCTGATGTAATGGGACACAGTTGCTTTGGGGGAGCAGGGGCAGCTAAGTGGTCAATGCAGAGGATGGTCTCCAACATCTATTTCTCTGAGTTGAATTGTGCAAAGTATAAAACAGTTTTTTCATCAAAATCATAAGATAATTTGTCTCAAGCATCTTTGATGTGCTATTAACCTGTTAATATCCAGTCCACAGCCCTCTACTAAGTGTTTATTGGATGTGAAACTTTGGTGCTTGTTTCAGATACATTCTTTAATGACATATCCTAGTTCCTCCAGATTTCTAATATTGATAAATGTGAAATACTGTGTTGCATGCGTCTAAGTACAGACTACAGTGTGACCAGGGTCCTGGGCAATGAAAGTCTGCAGGTCATGCTTAATGGATCTGATCCGGAAGTCAGTTTATTTTTTTATTTCTTTCCACTGGAACCCCAAAGAGACCTTGTGTCCCATGTACGAACACATGCAATGGATTCTTCTGTCATTCTCCAGACTCTGGTAGCTAATGGGGAGACCTTGGTCTTTGATAGCCACCTAATCGCACCAGACTCACAGATCCACCGTCTTGTTCCTATAGAAGTCTCTCCACTCTCTCTGGTTGTCTCTCCATTTCACTTTGACCCTGTTTGTTCTGATTCAGCCTCCAATCTTCCCTCCCTCAAACTTTCCAAGAACATCCCTGGAATCCTTTTTCCATGCTAAGGGAACTTTCTTACATCATTAGCTAGGAGGTAGAACATCGCGTCCACCTTCCTGCTTTTCCTGACCTTTGACTGTCCCGTGAGAGCTTGCCCACTTGGTCTTTCACAAAGAAAAAGACACATAGCACAATGCTGTGTAGACTGTCATTCCCCACCCTGTGGCAACCCTGCTCTTAAGATCATCCCGCCCTCTGACTGATTTATCCTGTGCCCATGGCGTGGTCAACCACCAGCCTCCTGGTGACCTATATCATAAATAGCCTCCCCCCAAACTCAGAGCCCCAGGATCATCCTGGGTCCGACCTACTACTTCAAATTTTCAGTCCCTCACTTGGTTTGTGACCTCTACCTCATTACTTTAGTCACCTGCTCCCTTTTTCATATCCTGGACCACTCCGGGACTTGCATCATCTCCCAAATCTCTCGTTCGAATAACTGTTTTCCGGGAGTGACGTAGTGCTGTGTGGTGGGGATGGTGGTTTCTAACTTTTTATGGACATGGCTCTAAGTCTCACTTAGTTTGACACTGCTTCTGGGTTTTGGTGAAAGGGGAAGTCCAGCTCTTTCCTGGCCCCCATGGAAGCACTTTCAAGCCTTTGCCACTCTTCTCAGGCCCCTGCTCCGCCATCATCCCTGTCACCCTCAGCACGTGGCCATGGCTCCCATTGCTTTAGTGAAAGTCACCGAAGCAAGAGCCCTTTCCTTCCCACTTCCCTTGGCCGGTTTACTGGAAGCTGTTGATGACGACAGGGAGGAGGATGGAGGATAATGGTTGACTTGTTTTACCATTCACACTTGACTCCTTCCTTCCAGAAACCCCCGTTAGCCATCAAAGCTCCTCCCCCACTGTCACAGTGGGGATGGTACTGTTCCCCGCCCTGGCTCAGACTTATCCTTCCACCATAGCTTTGGATTTTGCTTCCTCTGGATCCAACAACTGCACCTATTTTCTCTCCAGGGCTCCTTGTTTAAGTTGCAGTGACGCCTCCCTTTCTCATATCCAGATCCCTCCCAGACCACTGTCATCTGCCCCAGTGACTGCTGAAGCTACTCGCCTGTTTCGGCAATGATCTCCTGCTTGGTGACAATCAGTGAGCACTTGTGTGTGGGCACTAGCGAGCTGGCCTTCTAAACACTCTTCTTTGCCCTTGACTTCTCTGCTCTTTCTGCTCGTCTGGCCACTCTCCATGTCTCCAAGGCGACACCTCTTCTTATTCATCTACACTCTCAGCATCTGGCCTGTGGAAGGCCGCCATACCCAATTGGTATGGCGTTGGTTTCATCTCAAACATCATACTCAGAAGTCTTTGAAAGTTTAAGCAAGAAGGAACAAACTTTTTTTTTTATTTTGGAGGGATACACATTTCCAATTATAAATGATGTATTACTTATTGCAACTGGAGTCCACTGAGGGGAAAAAACCGTAATAGCTTATTTCAGAACTCATATGGCTATACGTTAGCAACAAAAATGATGTAGCTATCTTATTAGAAATACAACAAAGAGATTACTTAGCAGCTGTCTCCCCACACTGTCATTTCTTTTTGCTCTGTAGTTCTTGGCAGAGAACCTAGAAAAGAAAAAAAATTAAACCATACTGTGCTCTCCAAGAGTAAATGATTTCTGCTTTTCTGAGAAACAAATCTTAAAAGGCAGTGTGTGATCCGTGATTATTGGAAGTAGGACATTTTCAGAGCTTTTCCCCACAGAGACATGGACTACACATTCTGACCTTCCCTGCTCCATGTCTTGTCATAAGGTCTGTCTCAGCTCCATGCTTCATACTCGGAACCTGAGGGCCAAACACCAGCCTGGGGCCATCACTGGATCTTGAAACCCACTTTGAAAAATAAATTCTACAGAGAACTATCTAGGGCTCTTTTCATTGAGACAAAGAGGTGCCACCCGTGGAGCACTCATTTGCTTGTTCACTCGTCATTCACTCCACAAATAATTACATTGATAGGCACTTAGCGTCCTCCTAGGATGGATATTATTTAATGCGTGGAAAGATGCCAGGCAAATGCAGTGCTTAGTTTGTGCCTTGCTTTATTTGGGCCTTCACTGCCAAGGTTTCTCTTCTCCACCTCAGGGCCTGTCAGTCAATAGGACCCACTTTGCTTGGTTACACATGTTGTGTTGTCAGGATCCCACCAGTCCCTGCCACAGTGGCCTAAATAACAACATGTCATGTGATCTGCATGTGTTACTCTGAGCTGAAGCAGAGGAAAGCTCTTATCAGAAAACACACTGTCAAAATTAAATCAGAAATCTGATTTAATTGCCATTACCTGCTGAGTTGCGTGGTTCACATTTTTACAACACAAGTATGAACTAAGAAATAAAGGGGATATTATGACCACTTCAGTGTGTTTGGATGTGTCTAAGAAAATGGCTAAAAGGGAGACATGATACAGATGCAGAGTTCATGGAGAAATTTCTGTTAATGCTCTTAATCCTCTGGCATTAACCTATGCCCAAGATACTTCGAGATAGAATCTAATATTGTGCCTTGTCCAGGGCAAGAACTCAATGCATGTCGGCATTGAAGTGTAAAAGTCATTGCCTATGGTAGCACAAATGTGTCATGTGGGCTGTGTGTGAGATCATAAGGAGTGGTGAGGCTTGTGGCACACTGGAGCTCTCCCAAGTTGCTTAAGGACATCCATGTTTAAAAACCTGAAAAATAGTACTAGCCAAACAAAAACATGCTTAGAGATGTAGCACTGCCTCCAGCTTGATTTTTAGATCTCTGAATTATGCCAGTTCCTTGCCTTATTTTCTCTATTCTCCATTTCACAAACCCTCCTTCTTCATTCTTTCCACCACTGCCAGCCGTCCCCCAGGCTCAGACTGCTCGCTGCCTCAGGCAGATACTACAATCAAAAACTTTCTCATTTCAAAGAGCAGCTTCAACAATACGTACCTGTATTTGAGGGTATTTGCCTACATATCAATTAATCAAGCATTGTTTATTAAACACTTTTTAATCTTTGTTAGTTTTTATATTATGGATAGATACAGATGCTCTTCATTAAAACTTCTAGCAATATGGAGATAAATAAAGTAAAAGATCTTGCTTCCATTCTTCTACTAATCCCATTTCCCAGATAAATCCTAGTAACTGGTATATCCATTTTTCTGAGCCTATAAACTAGTGTATACAAACATGGATTATATATAGCTACAGTCTAATTTAAATGCTCTCATATCATTCTGCAACTTGCTTTTTCATATAAACAAATTTTCCTAATAGTATAGTTGTCACATTCCTCATAACTGCTATTCTGTCAGCTGTTTTATCAAATAATTGCACGAATCCAGTCTCTCTTAGTGACATTTAAAGTGCTTTCCTCCCTTTCCTGTATCATCTGCTCTTACTCTATCCTTTACATGGATGTTTTCTAGATGTCTCCATGTTCATAATCAGTCCTGATCCCCCCCCAAACCTGCTTCTCTTGTGCTTTTCCCATCATAATTAATGGCAGCTCTGTCCTTTGTGTTTTATGCCAAAAACCTTGGGGTCATTTAGAGCTCCTTTTTCTTCCTCCTCTTCTCCACACCCAACGTATCAGGGTCAGCACCCCCACTGCTGCACCCCATCCCAGATGCCACCACCAGCTCATCCTCCCAACCTCTCTGCGCTTCTGCCTGTATCTGACAGTCTGCTCTCACCCCAGGATCCTTTATAAACATGTGTAAATGTGTGTGGGGTCAGCCTGCTCCTCTGCATCCCCCTTCCAGTGACTGCTCTCTCACTGGGTCAGGCCTAAGGTCCTTACAGCGGTGGAGAAAGCCTGGGGTGATGGGCACCCCCATCCTCACCTAAAGCCCCCATTTTCACCCATGAGGCTCTAACCACACCTTCTCACATCCTTACCCTCACCAGGTGTGCCCTGTCTCGAGTCCTTGCCCTCTTTACCCTCTTCCCGCCATGCCCCCCCAGATATGCCCAGGCTCACTTTCAAGCACTCTGTTGTCCCTATATCTGTAGGACCATTCAGGTCGTGGTATCTATAAAGAACAGTTTCCCAGCCTCCTCCAGTCTTCGCCTCTGTAGCGCTTATCTCTGTCTGATCTACTGCGCAATAAATCTTACTTTTTTACTTTGCTTCTTATCTCTACTCCGAGACGGTAACTCAGTATGGACAGAAGATTGGTCTCTTTGGTTCTCTGCTGAATCTTCAGCACCTGGGAGAGCCCGCCACAAGGTGGCATGCATATTTTAAATGGCATAAAGATTGTCGAATTGCTTTCTAAAAAAATTGTGCTATTTGGTATAGAAGATTGTTTTTTGGGGAAAAAAGAGATGTTAAAAAAAACAAAAACACAAAACCCTGGTGGCTGGGCTGAGGGTACAAGTGAAAGGGGCCTTTAAATTTGGGATTCTTCATCTGAGGTCCATAAACATGGACCCCAGTAGATATTTAGCAGCTTTTTATTCTTTCTTTCTTTATTTATTAAAGATTTATTTATTTATTTATACAAGCACTGGGTGCAGTCAGAAACATGGGAGGGTGAGAGAATTTACCAGAGCCAGAGCGGGGAGCAGAACAGGCAGACCGACGAAGTACACTGCTGAGGGGAGCAGCGGGCGGCAGGAGAGGTCTGCACGCCATGTGGGACCCTCGCCGGGTGGCCGGGATCGAAATGGCGCTGCAGAGGCTGCGGGCAGCTTTGCAGCCCAGCGCTCAACCACTGTGCCACCGGAGAGGCCCTTAGCAGCTTTTTAAACTAGAAATGTTGGCAACAAAGCACAGTCATTTTAGCAGCACCTGTGATGTCACCAGGAGAAATCACAGATCCTTTTTTAGAATAATACAAATGTTTGGCTGTCTTGAATTTGTTTACCCTCTACACTACTTTGAAATTATAGTAAATCTCCACCCATGGAATCTTCCCTTTTCTTTACCTGCCACTGGCTCTTATTCTTTAATGTGCTAATAAAGGAGCACCTATCATACATCATTGTTAATTTGTTTTTTAAAATTACTCTGATACCTATTTTAATACAATTGATTTCATTTTATGCATTGAAAATCAGAGTTGCTAGCAAACTGCCACAAAGGTCCTTGGTGCAAGTACTGCTAAGAACTGCTCATCCAAGGTGCCACTATTCATTTGGAGGAGTAAGTTACCCATATATAATTTTATAAAATTAAAGTGTCACAAAATGATAGTACCAGAATACGGTAATATTCATAGCTATCATGTCTTTCATTCATCCATCCAATGCATATTTATTACGCGTTTCTCTATGCATTGCACTGGGTGAGGAGTTCTGGTGAATCACAGAAGGTCCAGTCTTTGCTTTACAATAACTCTTTATAATCCAAGACTTTGTGTCCATGATGCACGTCAGAATTGCCTAAGCCTTCCTTCCTTTCCTCACTCCCCCACCTCTCTCTGCATCTGCGCTTTGGAGAGCTCAGGCCCTGCGCTTGGCTTCCTTCTTTGTCCACATTTTCTCCCTAAGTGATCAAAAGCACAGTTGTAGTATCTAATCACTGGTGATTTCCAAAGTTACACTTGCAGTGTAACTCTCCCTAAGGCCTGGATTCATCCACACTTGCCATATCTTCTTGGGTTTCTCGTAGGACCCCAAACTCAGCCTATTAAACGCATTTCCCAACTGATTCAGTAAATTGAGTTGTTCATTGACTTAGGGTAGGACGTCTTTTCCTTGAAGCCTACCTTTCCTTCACCTGTCCCCTCCCCTGAGTCCCCACATTCCTACTGCTGTTCATCAGTAAACACCACTAATAGTTCTCTATCCACAATTCCTTACGACAGTGCTGCTCAGAGTATGGCTCAGATGGAGGCTGGTTCCACAAACTGCTTCTTATTAGCCCTGGCCAGTGAGGCAGAGGAATTGAGAGTAAGCGTTAGAAGCTTTCATAGCAACTTGAAATGATCACAGGTTCATCGTGGTGAGTTGACCTCACTGAACAGAGTGTACCCGCTTCCGATGCTGAGTGGTATGTGGTGTGTTTGTGTGAGCAATAATCCTCTTCTGTGGGACCATATCGTAACCAGTGATATTTCATGATTAGTTTGCCCACTATATCCTCAAAGTGTGTAAATATCCGGGAAAATGTAAGCATTTGTTTTTATAACGTATGTTTACAAGTTTTAACTTTTAGTAAAAAACTTTTATGTTTTAGTGCCATTAATTAGGAAAATAAAATGCATGTTATTTTCACCCTCAGTGTACTAGAAGTAAAACAAGGTTTATTGGAGGGTTTTTTTTTTTGTATGTGTGTGTGAAAATATGTATCTTTTCTGAGTATGGCAAGAGATATAAACCAAAGGTTGATGGTGGAAGTGATTCTGAAGAAACAAAGACCCAAGTGTTCCTATTGGTTTTCCTTAGAACCGTGCACCTTCACGCACTGAGTGCAATTTATAGTTGTCGCTGACACTGATGCCAAAAAAACAGAGTTCAGTCATGTGTAGTATTGCACTGGCTATGAAACAATGAAACCTTCAAAACCTACAGGTGACGTACTTACAGAAATTAAATTCAGAGCCACAAGAGGTTTTCGAAAGGAAGAAATTTGGGTTAAAAAGCTGATTAAGCTCATGTTCATTATTTTACATTCAAACTTTAGTACTTTCAAGGTTCTTAATAAGTAGCATCTCAGCTTACCAAGACTTGAACTTGGCAGTTGCAGAGTCACTGGAGAAAGACCGTATCAAGGGTATTTACTTAGAAATACTAGTTAGGGCCTCCCTGGTGGCGCAAGGGGTTAAGCACTGCACTATGAAGAAATCCGCAGCCTCTGCAGCACGACTTCGATCCCCGGCCGGCCAGGGAGAAGCCCACATGGTGAGGCAGACCTCTCCTGTCTCGCCCGCTGCTCCCTCAGCAGTGTATCCAGTCAGGCTGCCTGTTCTGTTCCCCACTCTGTCTCTGGTGCATCCTCCTCCACCCCCACATCTCTGGCTGTGCCCCAACTCTTGTGTGCATAAATAAATAAATCTTTTAAAAAAATTTAAAAAAGAAATACTAGGTAGTTCAACTCCTGCTCCAGGGCCCCACAGCTCCGGGGATTGGGAAATTGGCTAATGATATGAAAGACTAAATCGGAACAATTAAAGCTAGCAACATAATTTTTCATAGCGCAACAATTTCACACATATTCCTGTTTATGTACAATTTGAACCTGATGCTGATAGGAGGAGTTATTTATTTCAACTTCATTGCTGACAAACTTAACTAGAACTAAACTCTATGAAGCAATGAAGGATTACAGGCCCACCTTGGCAGTGTGGAGGGTTTGATTCCAGTCTACTGCAAAAAAGCGAATGTGGCAATCAAATGAATCATATCAATGTTTTGGTTTCCCGGGGCATGTAAAAATTATATTGACACTCTACAGCAGTCCATTCCGTGTGCAATAACATTATAGCTTAAATAAAAAAAAAGAAAGAGAAATACTTTAATTAAAATACTGTATTGCTAAAAAAATGCTGACCATCATCTGAGCCTTCAGTGAGTCATAATCTTTTTGCTGATGGAGTCTTGTATAAAACTCACTATATACGAGGCCGTGAAAACAATGCACAATAAGACAAAGCACAGTAAAATGGGGTGTGCCTTACCTTGTCAACCAACGTGGTTTGGAGTTTATGTTTTGTGTGGGAGGATGTCCTGATGGTTTGGAAAACATTCTGGGGTAGTTAGCTTGATTAGGGACTCGTGCCAGGATGTTGTTCAATGCACTGTTTTACACATGACAAAGTCTGTGATGGAAAGAAAGGTTGGTGGAACTAAACAGTGAATTTAGTGTCCTACTGAAAATCATGCATTAAGCGAAGGCTTGTGTGTTAAATCCTGGGTGCCTCTTGTATTATGGTTCTTGTGTTATACGGTGCTGTGAAAGTGTAGCAGGGTGTAGGGTAAATGAATTAATCAGACTTTTTAACGCCACTAGCCTCTGTGGCTACCAACTGGAAGCCTTAATCTTGTTAACACAGAAGGTGTGTGGATGTGGGGCACGTGTGCCTGATTGTGGACACCTGGGCATGGGTGTGCGTGTGTGTGCATGTGCACACCTGAGCCTAGGAGGGAGGGGATAAAAAGGCGGCATCACCCAGGGGGAGGGGGCTCACGTTGCTGTCTCCCTGCTGGCTTGTTTCCCGTGCTTATCTGTGATGATGACCCCAAGGTCTCCAAAATTCTCTTTTAAACTGTCAGAACTGACGGTGAACCTACTGGGCCTGGGATGGTTGCACAACACAGAATAATCTCCAGGGAACGGGGAGGTTCCAGGTTCCCTGCCCTACCCTAATGGTGGAGCTGGGCAGGGAGGAGAAGTGAGAGAAGACAGGGAAATGGAAGGAAGAGGATTGAGAAGAGGACCTGGAGGGGGCACATGGAGCAAAAAGACATGTGAAGAAGCTGCACTTGCTTCTCAGCCTTGGACTTGTACAGGACTTGGGGGACATGGAAGGAGACACTTAAAACAGACTTGGGTGAAATACCCCATGGGGAGGCTGACAATGACAATATAGATTTTGATTTTGTTCTTTTCCTCCAGACTTGCCTGGCCCCTTCTGCCCCTTTTCTATGGGTCCCCTCCAGAAGGTGCCTTAGACTTGTGGCAGCTTTCAGGTCTCAGCAGTCCTGCTTGGGACCAACCCTGTTTGGCTGGGCATTTACCCACAAGGGGATGGGTAACTTTGAGTGTTTACTTGGAAACTATTTTACTGTATTATTTCTCTTTATTGCACACTAATTCTATCTAGTGAAAGCCTTACATACTAGGGTATATTTTGTCTTGATGTGGGGTAGAGGGCAGAACCCACTTAGAGCAGACAGGTTTGAGGGTGCTCTGGGGTCCCCCTCACCCTGCCCTATAACAGAAGCAGATCAGAAACTGCTGCATCACCTGCAGAGGTGTGATGATAATGGTGAGGACAAATGTTTGATCTATGGAACAACTCAACACACCCTAAAACAGTTTGGTCCCGGCTTGTTGAAGATATGACTGGGGCAAGCAAGAGGGCTTCGTGTCCAGTTTCTTCAGGATTTTTAATGATCTCAGTACTTTTATGCAAGGAAGAAATGTAGCACGCTTCTCAGATAAGATCAAAGGGCAAAAAAGAAAGTTAGGAACTTGGAAGAACAGAGTGGCTACAGATGATTATGACACGTTTCGTAATTTAACAATTATCAATGACAGGTGATCTTGATATAGCACATATGTAAAAAGCTATCACACAACACCTTAAAGTTTGATAAGGCATTTTGGGTTTTATTTTTCATTAAAAGGAGATCTGTGCCTAAAAAATTCATGGGTCCAGAATCCATTTCTTTCATCAAAAGATAATTTAAATTTAACAGTAACTTACAGGATACATTGCTGTTATTCACTTCTACTGAAGGGTTTAAAGGACTCAACATAATAGCTCTTTCCCCATTTTAGATAATTTTTAAAAATGAATGAACTCAGCTCGCTGAAATTGCTCTAAAATCTCTTCTTCTGAGCCATTCTGTGAGATTGGTTTCTTCCTCATTGTTGTTACTATTTATAAAAAACACAGACACAATTTAGATAGACATTATACCCTACAAGTAGTCATCAGCAATCCCACCTAGATTAGGTAAATTATCAAACAAGAAGCAAATCAACACATTCCATTAAAACCTTTAAATACTTGCATACACTGTTCATTCAAAGCATTCCTATAACCATTTAATATGGGAATTCGTTTTTTGCTCCCAAAGTATTGTGTGTGTGTGTGTGTGTGTGTGTGTATCAGGAACTTATGTATTAGTTGCCTTTGTGTGTACTTTCAATGAACAAGCAACATGTTCAATCTTCATGCTTCTTTTTCCTTACGTCTACTCTGGTAATATTTATTGCAATATAATTTCCTATTCACTGAATCATAATACCAAATTGCCACTTTTGTATATCCTTTTTAATTTTGGCTTTCTATTAATTCATTTTGTGAATTTTTACAAAGTTATCGGTGTGCAACAGACTAGAAAAGTTTTTTGAAGTAATCAGTTACCACAGAGAATTTAAGCCTTGTGAAACTTAATATAAAAAACAAGGCTTTTCTTCAAAAAGAAAAGAAATGCATTCTGAAAAGAATGTATTCACTTACAAAGTCTTAGACTACCTGTCATGCTCTCAGTTACTTTATTTTGTACAAGAAAATAGTCATTGAGCCTGAAACAATCTCAATTAATGTGAGGTTTTGATGCTTACAGACAGGTTACCTGATGAAACTGGCAAATAAAGGAGAAAAGAAATTTAACACAGATCCAGTTCTTACAACTGTTGTTATAAACACCTAAGTGCAAATATTGCCTAGAACTGTAAACAATCCCTTAAAAATCATTTAAAAGCAATACAGTAAGTAGCTACCTAGTAGAAATCACAAGTATACATCTCAGGTTGAAAATAACTCAAACATACTTTTATGATGTTATGCAAATAGCTATGAAGTGGCTACAGGTAAAAACTTCTGCAGTCAACACCAGGCATGAAATTCCAAAGTCCTATATTCTAGGACAACAGTAACAGATGTAAGATATCATGTCTTGGGAAAACACCGTTCATGTCTCAGGCGGCTCTAGTGATAATGAGACACTTATAGGAAGGTATCTGTCAAAAGAGAAGAAAGTCGTTTCATGCAACACAGTCATGGAAAAGGCAGGGTGTACGGTGATGACGCTTTTGTGTCTCAGCCCTCCACGCACCCTCTTTCCTCTGCATGGCGAGGCTGGGAACACCTTTCTCCTTCCCCAGCTGCCTCACAGCACGCTGTGTCTGTGTTGGGAAAAGCAATGGCTCCTTCCTGTCTGCTCTCAGTTCCGGGGAGGGCGACCCAACCACAGCCCCTCAGCCCATGGCCTGCAACAGGTTCTGGTTTCACCCCAAGAGACACCTGCTGCAGCTTCCAGCCCCCTCCCTAGATCTTTGGCTCCCACTTCCAGGACCCCCACATCAGCCTTCTTGGTTGCAACAACCTCGGCCCCTTTTACAGGCTTGGGTGTTAGTACTACTACCTTTTTATTGACAACCTTTTAAAAAAATTCCAGCATTCTATTTTTACTCTCTTAGTCCTCTAATCCCTGAATCTTACATTAAATTCTCTTTTAAAGTAACTATCGTGTTTCCGATTTCCTGGCTGCATCCGGCTGATGGAGTGCTTGGCCTCAGAAGTGGTCCCACGGCCTGGGACTTGTGGGGTGGCATCTCTGGCCCTGAGTGCAGTGCTAGGCAGCTCGCCAGCATGGAGCAGAATGTGACTGGCTGCTGTGGTTTCATGATGCATCAGATGTCCCTGGGGTTGATTGAGGTGAACCTACAAAGCAAGTAACCTGAAGCCGCAGCTCTTGAGTGTTGTAGAGTGATGGCGATGAATTGTGGGGACAGGATGGTCATTTCTGCCTGGACTGGTGTGCTTATAGGAAAAAGGACAAACTCTAGTCTTGAAACACTCATCCTAGGTCACCCATGGCAGATCTCAAATGATTCCACTTCACTTCACCTCCACTGCCACCACCATCCTGTAAGTCAGCCTCATTTCTACTCTGAGATGCCCGGGCATCCCGGCTTCCTCACTCACAGCCCATTTTTCAGACAATGACCAAAGTACCTTCAAACTGTGTCTCTGCTTAGAACCTTCAGTGACATCCTTTTGCATTGAAAAGAAAATCTAGTGTCTTCAACCTCATCTCAAACCACCCTTCTTCTCTTGATGTTTTCTCATAAAGTAGGTGATTGATAAATATTTGTTGATTGAATGATTCTAGGAAATCAATTATCTGTAGATTCATTGACCATTTTAGTGATGATGCATTTCAAGCAGGCAGAAAATACCATAGCAGACACCCAGGTAACTGCCAACCAAATTTAATGGATTTTGACGTTTTCTCATATGTATTTCCAATTAGACTTTCTTCTCTCTTTCTTTCTCTGTCTCCCTCTTTTTACAATAATGCTTGATATTGAAGAAATTTCTCCATTTCACCTAAGTTCAAAATTACACAGGATACTCTCTCATAATATTTAATGACTATAAGAGCTGTCTCATTTCAATCTATGGGTAATTTTGGGGTTCCCCCCTCTGTCTAGCTGGAGGTTTGCCAACATTCTTGATCTTTTTAGAGAACCATCTGTGGTTTCACTCATTTTTGAGAACTAGTGATTAGAATCAGCCCACCTGTATTATCTCGCCTGGCTAACAGAACAGCTGCAGGCATGACATCCACAGGTGATGGAGACCAGGGGGTGTAACATCTTGGTGGCCATTCCCAGAAATTCTGCCTAGATGAGCTGACACTGAAATTAACCATCACACAAATATTATTCACTTTTATACTCCCGGTACCTAGTGTGGTGCATAGGAACGAAAGACTAGCTAATCAGAGGCAGGAGTTTGGCAAAAAAGAAATAGTGTTGGAAATGAGGCTGGAAGTAGAGTTTGCAGTAGTTCACGAGAGACTTGTGTTAAGGAGTTAACTGTATTATGAGAGCAGAGTGGGAGTTTTCTAAGTTTTTATGAGGGAATTACATGATGGAGCCTGTCTTAATGGCAGCCTGGAGACAGAGATTTAGTGTGTGGAATCATGATGGCAGCTGGGAGAAGAATGGCAAGGACCTGGGTAACAGCGTCCTGGGAATGTGAAGCTCAGCTGTGGGGATGGAATAGAGTGCTTTTCAAAACATGGCTAGGAGAAAATGACAGATGACATTTTGTTGGAAAAGTCAACGTTTGAATTTCCTTGTCTCCTTAGTGTAGGACTTCCCAAATACTTTGGCAAGAGCTTCAGAGAGCTGTTACTGAAGCTCTAAAAACAAGCAAACATGCTATTGTTCTTGAAAAAAGAAAAATTTATTTAAACAACTTTTCATGTATGCCTACAATCTCGTGCTTGGCTGTAAGAACTGCTAGGTTCCCCTATAGCCTCTTACATTTTCTAGCTGTGGGTCATCATAAGTTTTCTTGCAGTTGTAATAATAGTGTGCTTATCACTTTATAGTCTACTATGATGAAGTATTAGTTTTATCTGCATGGTCTTCACATATATTACGTTTAATAACAGAAAAGCTTTATGGTAAATTGATGAGCTATAATTTACTGGGCTATTTTTCTTCTGTTGTACATTTGGATATCCTACTGGGTTTTGTCATTATAAGAGATGATGGTATCAATGATTTCCTACTTAGAGCATTCTTCAACATCTTTATTGCAATATAATTGACATGTAATAAACTGCACATATTCGAGCTGTACAATTTAATAATTTTTGACATGTATACACTCATGAAATATCACCACAGTCAAGATAATGAAGATAGAATCACCATCAAAAGTTTTTTGTATGCCTTTGCCATCACTCCCCTGCTTCTCCCCAACTTCTGCTCCCCCTTCATAGGCAACCGCCAAACTGCTTTCTTTTTTTTTTTTTTTAAAGATTTATTTATTTATTTATACAAGCACTGGGTACAGTCAGAAGCGTGGGAGGGTGAGAGAAATCACCAGAGCCAGAGCTGGAACAGAACAGGCAGACTGATGAAATACACTGCTGAGGGGAGCAGCGGGCGTGGCAGGAGAGGTCTGTCGCGCCATGCGGGACCCTCACCAGCGGCCGGGGATCGAACCAGCGCTGCAGAGGCTGTGGGCAACTTCGTAGCCCAGTGCTCAACTGCTGCGCCACCAGGGGAGGCCCACGCCAAACTACTTTCTGACTCTACAAGTTAGTTCCCGTTTTCTAGAATATTGTAAACAGATCTTCCTCAACTTAATGATAGGGTTACATCTTGATAAACCCAAGGAAAGTTGAGTCAAAACGCACTTAATACATCTAGCCTAGCTTACCTCAGACATGCGCAGAACACTAACATTACTCTGTGGTTATAGAAATGACATGATGGGATGTGAAAACCCCAACACAATATCCTAATGTGCTGGCAACAGAGTACACTGTGCAGTATCAGTTGTTTATACTCATGATCATGTGGCCAAAGCTTCAACTCACTGCAACTGTCCAGCGTCATAAATATTATACTGCATATCTCTAGCTCAGAAAAAGATCAAAACTCAAAGTACAGTTTCTAGAGAGTGCCCATGACTTTGCACCATCATAAAGTCAAAAAATCCTAACTCAAGCCAGTGTAAGTCAAGGACCATCTATAAATGGAGCCACACAAATGTACTCTTTTTTGTCTGCCTTCTTTGACTCAGCATAATTCTTTTGCGATCTATCTGTGGTATAGTATGCTGCAACAGGTCATTCCTTTTAAACTGCTGAGTAGTATTCCAGTTGGTCATTCATTCATATATTGACGGGCATTTGGGTTGTCTCTAGTCTTTGGCAATTGCAAGCAGACTGCTGTAAGATTCGGGTACCCATGCTTTCTTATATTAAAAATGCTTGTAGAGGGCCTCCCTGGTGGCACAGCCGTTGAGCGCTGGGCTGCGAAGCTGCCCGCAGTCTCTGCAGCGCCGGTTCGATCCCCGGCTGCTCCCAGGCCACCGGAGGAGGGTCCCACATGGCGTGCAGACCTCTCCTGCCACCCGCTGCTCCCCTCAGCAGTGTACTTCGGTCCTTCTGCCTGCTCTGCTCCCCGCTCTGGCTCTGGTGAATTCTCTCACCCTCCCGTGCTTCTGACTGTACCCAGTGCTTGTATAAATAAATAAATAAAATAAATCTTTAAAAAAAATGCTTGTAGAATGGCTGGATTATATGGTAGGTATATGTTAATTTTTAAGAGATTGTCAAGCCTTTCCAAAGTGTTTGTACTGGTTTTCATTCCCACCAAATAAAACCAGTGTCTACATTCTCATTAACACTTGTTTTTTGTAAGTCTAGTCACTTTGGGTAGGTGAGCAGTGCTTCTCTCTTTGTGGCTGCTGGTCAGTATATTCCTGATGACTAACAATGTAGAAATTCTTTCCATCCAGATGTTTTCTTCAGTGAAGTGTCTTCAAATCTTTTACCCATTTTTTATTGTATTCTCTTTCGTACACTTGTATTTCTTGCTTTATCAGGAATATGCTTTGCAGTGATTTTCTTGTCTGTGGCTTGTTTTTTCATTCTCAACAGTGTCTTTTGAAGAATGGGAGGTTTTAAAATATGTTTTCTTTGGATAAAATTTCAGAAGTAGGATGAAAGAGTCAAAAGTATCCTCTTTTTGTGTATGTGGTTCTGGTAACCTCTTGTCAGACTGACTACTGAGGAGTTTGAAACACTGTCGGTGAATAAATAGTATTCCCTGGGGGCTTGCCAGCTCTGGTCTTTATCAGAGTGTTTACAGGGTCTGTTTTGGTGAGTGTGAAGTGTTACATTACAGTTTTATTTCACTTCAGTCAACCTGGCAAGCTGAACATCTACTTCTTTTTAAAAAATTATTTTGTAACTTTTGACCATTTATCATGGGAAATTTTTAGTTTTTCCTATAGATTTCTGAAAGCTCTTCATATAATTTAGATGCCAAGTTTTACATACAATATTTATGTTTTCATGTCAATATCTACCCCTCACCCATTTGCTACTTATTTGTAATTTCTCCTGCTTTTAATAGTAAATCTAAATGTCCACTTGGGAGCAATATTATGCTTTTTTCTAAATTGTGGAAATTATATATTAAATTTTGCTTTATGGTGATTTTATTATTTGTGGCATAAGGGTCTAAATTTATATTTCTTAATTTTTAAGGAGGAACTTGAGAAATTTTCCTTTCTGTTGTACTTACTCATAAATAGTCATATAACTTATGTTTTGTTTCTAAATTCTCTACTTTTATCCATGGATTTTTAGAGTCAGCAACATCCTTTTATTTTTTTTAGGTTTTTTGAAAAAGATTTATTTACTGGGCCTCCCCTGTGGCGCAGTGGTTGAGCGCTGGGTTGCGAAGCTGCCCGCGGCCTCTGCGGCGCCGGTTCGATCCCCAGCTGCTTCCCAGTCACCGGAGGAGGGTCCCGCATCCCCTCAGCAGTGTACTTCGGTCCTTCTGCCTGCTCTGCTCCCCGCTCTGGCTCTGGTGAATTCTCTCACCCTCCCGCGCTTCTGACTGTACCCAGTGCATGTATAAACAAAACAAAGAAAGAAAGAAAGAAAAAGAAAACATGCCTCTATAAAAAAAAAAAAAAAAAGATTTATTTATTTACTTATGCATACAAGAGCTGGGGTACAGCCAGAGGTGCCGGGTGGCGGGGGGCCGGGGTGAGAGGATTCACCAGAGACAGAGTGGGGAACAGAACAGGCAGACTGAGTCAAATACACTGCTGACTAGAGCAGCAGGCGAGACAGGAGAGGTCTGCTGAGCCATGTGGGTTGCTTCCTGGCTGGCAGGGGATTGAACCTGTGCTGCAGAGGCTTCGGATTGCTTCAGAGTGCGGTGCTTAACCCTTGTGCTGCCAGGGAAGCCAATCAACATCCTTTAAATGTCCCATTATGGGACAATATATTTCCTAAGGCAAGCTTTCCCTTATCGACCAAATTAATCTCTGATAAAATTTTTAGAATTTTTAATGTAATAAAATATCCTACTGTTATTTGAAAATGTAATAAATATATATGCTAACTGTATTATCATATCTACAACAATTTTTTCTTCTATAAAATATTTGTGGTTTTAATTTTATTGGACTGATATATGATAAATGTATATGCCAGCTTAGGTTAGTTATCAAGTAAGCTCTCTTTATATATGTATTAAGTATAGTTATATTTGCTCCTTGTAAGAGAAATCTATTTTTGAAATGAAGTTTTTAATGCCATTTTATTTTAAAAAAGGAATGCTGTTGTTATTTTAGAATATGTGTTATACTGTAAAGTGCTTTTTTATATGATAAAATTCTTGAGAATCATTTTATTTCTAAAATTCTTAGATTTCATTGAATTTTCTGGATTACATCATCATGACATCATGAGTGAGTTTCCTTCCATAAGAATTTTTCTTACCTGTTTTTCTTCTCTTATGACCATGGCAAGATCCTTGAATCTTTTATTAAAGAGCTTGTTAGTTAAAGAGTATCTTTGTTTTAATGAAACATACCACTAGTACATGTATTCCCACTAAGTATGACATTGGCATTTTTTTAAAGATTTGTTTTTTATTTATGCAATAGCTGGGGTACAGGCCAGAGGCATGGGAGGGTGAGAAGATTCACCAGAGACAGAGCAGGGAGCAGAACAGGCAGACAGACTGAAATACACTGCTGAGGGGAGCAGCAGGCACGACAAGAGAGGTCTATCACGCCATGTGGGAATCTGCCTCACTGGCTGGGAATTGAACCCGCACTGCAGAGGCAGTGACAGCCTCACAGCACTGCACTCAACCCAAGGCACCAATGGAGAGGCCCAACATTGGCATTTTATTTTAATAAAATATTTTTTTGTTTAGTTTTCAGGAATTAAGAATGTCATACTTTATAAAATTTCCCTTTCAGCCTTTTAACATACAAATAGTTACCGTGCCAAGTATGGTAGGGGTGAACCAACTCTTGTGGTCTATGATCATAAAAGGCAATCACCCCTGCTGGTTATGGTGTGAGGGTGATGCTTGAACATAAGGAACATCAGGAACTTTACTGATCTTCAAATATGAACCAGTCAACATGTATCCTTCATCTTTTTGAGAATATAACTAAAAATTCTGATTGAGGGGGAAAAAAAAGAAATAGACTACTAGAGTATATTTCTAGTAGTCTATTTCTTTTTTTGCTTACTTTTTTTTTTTACTCTAGTAGTCTATTTCTTTTTTCTGCTTACTTTCCATTTTGACTGACACATTTTCAGTCTTCTGCTCTGACTTTCTAATGCTTTTTTCTCTTGGAGACCAACACGCACGTGTTTTGTTCCTAAAGCTCCTTCCTGTGCACTTGTGTTCTCCCCTTGCCTTGGCTCCGGCCCTCACCTGCTCATTCAATTTTCCCCTTGATTCTTGCCGATTTTTATTTTTCCAAGTGGATGCTCTATCACAGCAATCAAAACTCTAATCTTCGGGATGTTCCAGAAGCACTAACTCTCTTCTAGTAGTTTATTTCCTCACCACTGCTCAAAACTCAAGTTTATACCTATCTATGTGTTATTAATTAAGAAGGATTTTATAACAGAATTCTTCTGCAGTGCTTCTATTAAACTCGAGTTTTTCTAAGGACTCTTTGCTTAAGCACAACCCAGCATCTTTGGGAGAAAAACATAATTAAAAACTGTAATGGAAATTTTTCAAATGTACACTTATTGCATCATTTTAAAGCACTAGTATTTTAAGATGTTTTCATGTTTTGTTTTCCCACCCCCGAGTTATTGGAATGTTCTCTGTGCTATTCTGTGGAGCTCTGGGGAAGATGCTGGATGTGATGTCCTTAGTAGGACATTCCAGGTCCAGGTCTTATTTAGTCTGTAATTCTGCGTGACTGAAAAAAGTCTGGAACTCATTGCATAACAGTGTGATTCTAAACCCAGTGTTTGCCCTACAACCCCACCTGAAAGAAAGTGATTAAAGTGATTTGGCAGTGAGTCCTGGAGTCTTGTTCCTAGTGTACATAGCTTCGAGCTGGTGGTAGTCTACAAACTTGCCTTTTCTTATTCTGTAAAAAGAGTGTTTGGGTGCAGGGGGAATCTTCCTCATCCCATCTGGGTTCTTCTGAGGTTGGATGGAGGAAAAATGAACCTCAGACAGATTAGCTGGGGAAAAGACCACAGTTGAGTAACACATGTACAGAGAATTTACATGGTTGTAAAATCTAGAGACTAATGGACAGACCAGGGATATTTATCTTGTGTTTGGGGATGAGTTGCCTCAAGGGGTGGGGGGAGACATCACATGACAGAGAAGAAGGGGATGACCTCATCCTCGCTCTGAAAGTAAAGATGAGATTCTCAGAAAGACAGGAGCTATGAGTGAGACCATCCGGTATTTTTCTTTTTCTTTCTGGCTTATTTTGCTGACCATGATCCCTTCCCGCTCCACCCATGTTGCTGCAAATGGCATGAGTTTATCTTTTTTGATTGCTGAGTAGTATTCCATTGTGTATATACACCACATCTTCTGGATGGTCTCACTCATAGCAGGAATTTAGAAAACCTAAATAAGGGACCAGTAAAAAGACTAATTTTAATAAAGTAAAAATCAGCAAGCAACTATAAACCAGAGACACAATGTGGGGGGGGGGCAGGATGAAAATAAAGGGGGTGGGAATTGTATGGGGACTATAGCCATGACAAAAATGCATACATTGTGCAAAAATGAAAAATGATGTAAAAATATATATAAAATTAAAAAAATTTAAAAAAAGAAAATTAAAAAAAAAAAAAAGAAAGAAAGAAGACAGGAGCTGTTCACGGTTGCTGATAAACCTATAACTGAATGAGAATCCCCCACCCCTTACATTCTTACAGGTCAAAAGGGGGAGCAGTGATTCTCTGATTAGGGAAGGGTGAAGAACTCAGACGAGGAGAAAAGCTTCTCCCTGGCTTCTAGGGCCCTTCCTGCCTTCAGCTCCAAGCACCCTGCAGCCTTCAAGTCCTGCCATTAGACTCTGAGGCTCACAGAGCTCCTCTAACCTCAGTTTCCTATCAAGGTGACAGGAAGCCTCCTTGGGCACAGTGGGAAAAGCCTAGCGGACTTTTCTGGGGAGAGAGCCCCATAGGACCCCTTGGATTTTTGCAAAGGTCCTCAGGATCTCACAAAACACAGAATTACTACTAACTGGGCATGGGACTGTGCTGTGACTCAGGAGACCTGATTTTGTTGCCACTATGTTACTTGAGGAAAGTTGTGCTATGTTCCTCTGTTTCCTCATCTATGAAATTAGAGAGTAGGCAGGGTGATTTCTAAAACTCCTTAAAGGGGGGGAAAAGACTCCCTGCTATTGTCATGTGAGTGGGTGAGAACGTGGCAGCGCGGTGGGGAGTTAGAAGGGGCCTTTCTCCGTGTGCCTGGATTTGTGGGACTGACAGGTGGCAGGTTGCGGTCCTCCACACGGCTCCCTTGGGGCTGGGGCACAGGCAACCCCTCCCCCAACCCACCCCCACCCCGGCTCAGGGCGTGTGTTCTGTGCAGCACTCCAGAGAGGGTGCACCGGGCAGCAAGTCCAGAGTTCTTTTATCCCCGTGGCTTGATTCAAACTAAGAAGAGTTTTGTTTTGCTTTTCTCCCCTCTCTTTCCCAGCTGTTTTCAGTAAAACTTCCATAGGAGGGTCTATTTATTACCCAAGAGCTTCCAGCGAGCCGAATAGTCAGACCATGCAGTCACTGAAGAAGACTGCCTCCGGAAAGGAAAGTGCACCCCGACAGCGGCACCTGGAACTGCACCCCCTCCTTGCAGATTCCAAGGCAGTTGTTTCTTTAAAAGTTCTATCCATCACATCTATCTTTTCATTCCTTTCCTATAAACTCATATTATGTAAGCCCTGGACGTGCTGAATGTTTTTCCTTTGTTGGCCTTCACTCTCAGGATGATTTTATCAAACATGCATTTTCCCTCAGCGCTCCACGGCATGCAGAGGGGAGCTGGCTGGAGGGAGGCGCCTGTGTGTGTGCAGCGGCCCCCAGGCAGGCCTGCGTGCACGCGCGGGTGCTGTGTGCATGGCGGGGCGGCGGCCAGATTACCAAAGTGACACACGCTCCTTGCAGAATATTTTGGAAGTAGACAAAAGTAAGAAAAAGCCAAGAAACACCAACCCCATTCCTACCAGACCAGAGCTAACAGTTGCTGCTATTTTGGTCTTCTTTCTTGTGTCTCCCCATGCTTTGTTGCTAGGGTGCTCCCTACCACATGCTTGGCAATCATTTTTGCTATTTTCACTTTATAACAACCCTACAGTCAACGTATCTATCTGCATTTTAAACGTTACATCCTCAGGGAGAAGGGCCTACATTTGGGAAATACCGTACTAAAGGGTAGGAATTTATTTTGTCATTTTTCGGATGGGATATTACTTTTTTTCATATCTTTTATTTGTCTAATAGATGAAAATAGTATCTCATTTTTTGGTTTTATTTCACTGATTGCTAGTTATATGGAACATTTTTACATTTCCTTAGCTCTTTCTGTTGCCTTGTGTGTGAATCATCTCTTCATATCATTTGCCGATTTTGTCTCCTCCAATCAGAATGTTTTCCTGCTTCCATTTTATTATAACTGTTTTCCAGTTTATTGTTTTCCTTTTATTTATGTGATTGTTTGATCTGCTGAAGTTCAAAACTTCCCTGTATTTGAATCTGTATAGATTCGATATTTTCCTTCACAGCGTCTCCTGCTACTTCTATACTAAGAGTTTTCCTTGTCTAGAGATTGGGTCAATATTCACTTCCTCTTCCTTGGCTGGTTTGACACTTTCAGATTTTAACACTATTTAGCACTTTATAACTTATTTGGAATTTTAGTATATAGTAGGGGTAATGATCTAAACTTTTTTGTTTTCCAGTAGCTTGTTTCTTCCTTACCATTGGTCAAATGATCCCTATTTATATATAGTCCCTTCACTGTCATGTCCTGTCTTGAGTCCTTTAAATATCAGGGGGCTTTTTTCTGGCTGTGTATTCTGTCCCCTTGGTTTCCTTCCTCTTATACCAGAGGCTTACCTTTTCTCTCCTGGTTCTTATAATATGTTCTAAAACCTGGTTTCATCTTTTCAAAGTGTTCCCTGCTCTTCTTACCTGTTTATTTTCCAGATGAATGGTGAAATCATTTGTGTAGCATTCCAAAAACCTTCCTTTAGGGTTTTGATGAAAATTGCATTCAACCTATAAATTAATTGGGAAGATTTGCATCTTTACAACATTCAGTCTCCCCATCCAGGAATATACATATGACACTTCTCTCCACAGTTTCAAATACCCTTTGTATGTCTCATTGGAATTGTGTGGTTCTCTTTATATGAACTCAGCACATTTATTAAGGTTTTTCCAGATTATTTTATATTTTGGGTAGTTTTTTAATGGAATCTTCCCCCCTCCCCTTTGACTTAGATCCACTATTTTTAACATCACTTTTTCCCCAATGATTGCCAAGAACTGACAGGGATCTAAGGGGAAAGCATATGTGTTCCTTTCCAAGCTTTTAAATGCTGAGGTTTAGAACTGGAATCAACTTTAAATACTTTTCTTTTTATATATGATAAAACTGAGGTCATGAAAGGCAAAAGTTCTATAAAGATCGTGTAACTGGCCAGGAAAGTGGCTAAATAGATGAATAATTCCAATGACTATATTCTTTGTAAAACTTTGATATCCAAAACCAAACTCATGATCTTCCCTCTTATATTATTAATAGTTTGCTCAGACTGTTGTAAGAATTCACCAGACTTACTGATATAAAACAGCACAGATTTATTATCTTTTGGTTCTGGAGGTCAGAAATCCAAAATGGGTCTCTCTAGGCTAATATCAAGGTGTCAGTAGGGCTGGTTTCTCCTGGAGGCTCCAGGGGAGAATCCATTTCTTCGCCTTTGCCAGCTTTTGGAGGCCAGCTGCTTTCCTTGGCTGGTGGCCCCTTCCTCCATTTTTCAAAACCAGCAGCTTAACATCTTTCAATTTCTGAGTCCTCTTCTGCCCTCTTCCACTTTAGAGACCTTGGGGCCCACTTGGATAATATAGGATAATAGGATAATATAGGATAATATCTTCCCATCATTCACAAGATTACAACCAAAATCCTTTAATGGCTTACTAGGTCAGAATAGTTTTACTCCATTTAGCCTCTGACCTCACTGGGCTCCATGTTCATCCCTACATCCAGGGTCAGGATGAACTGGCTACCTTAGCTCAACTACATGAAAAGGTTCCTGCAGGGCACCATCAGGGTGCCATTGGTGCCTGCCCTGCTGGGACCCATTCTCAAACATTTGGTGGGTCCTCAGCAGCCACTTCTAAGAAGCTGCGGAGGCAGAATTTTCCCATATAAGTTCTCTTGGTTTCATCCTCTTGCACTTACACACTGAATGGCTTTGCCTCTGTGCTTGAGCATAATGTAAATACTTAATTTGTTTAATAAATATCCTGAAATAACCTCTTTGAGTTGTTACCAGAAGGGCACGAACCCTTTAACTCACTTAGCCAGCACAGAGCAACACTTAATGCCTTTAATGATGATTGGGATCTTTTTTAGTGGCTGCATTGCTCCCTAATCAATGATGTGGCCCTGCCTTGGAGGGAGACTACACAATCAGCAGAAAATGCGATGCTGGCTGGGGCCATTAATTTGAATCTTTGAAACTGGTATTAGTGGGGCTGTTTCTGGGAGAGCCCAGTTTCTTCCCATGTTTAGGAAAAGCCCCCCTCCACCCTGCCTGCACCCCCAGGACAGTGATATAGGCATTATTCAAACCCCTCATTGAGTGATGTCTGTTCTCAGACTGAAAGCCTGGGCTGATCTGCTCTGCCCCTCCTCCCCCCAACAAAGGCAAGCAGCAAGCCAGCCTCCAGCCAGCATAGTGTTCACCCCCCTTAATTTTCAGTGCTGGAAAGGAGGGAGAGCCCTGTTGGGATTAGGGCAAGGGAGTGTCCTTTGCAAGTTGTGAGACCTCATGCGGGGAGGAAGGATTCCCCCCTTCTTCCCCCCCAAACTGAAACAAGGCTGAGAATGATTATTTCAGAGATGGAACACAAGTCCTATTTTCTAGCTGTCATATGAAGAAGCACACCCAGGTCTCAATCCTAAAACACCCTTCTGAACTTGCACTTGGAATCCCTCAGTCTTAGCCAGGATTTGATTCAGTTGGCCATGTTCACATTCTCTGGGCATTTCATAATTTTCTAAACACTTGTCATATGCCCTCTGAACCTTCTTTCTCAACTGGAGTTCTCATGTTAAAAGCTCTCATGGTCATTCCATTTGGTGTGACTTTTTGCAATAGGGGGCTTTATTAATAGAGTACTTCTGCTAATCTGAGGGAATTGTTTTATTATGAAAAGTTATTCTTTTTTTTAATATTATTTATTGTTGTCCACAGACCCAGAGCTTTTAAATGCTAGGAGCATGTTGTAAATGAAAATATAAATATTTATTGTAATTATGCAGAACTAAGGCCAAGTTTTCTGTTGGCTCGGTGAGGCACGCCCGTGAGAAATGGGCTGAGATGTAAAATCTTATTTTCCAAAATGGGATTATTTAAAACTAAAGTGAAAATTGCTAAAAATCTTAATTTAGGGCCTCCCTGGTGGGTGCAGGCGGTTGAGCGCCGCTCTGTGAAGCTTTCCCGCACTGTGAAGCTGTCCTCTGCAGCACGGGTTTGATCCCAGCTGGCCGGGGAGAAACCCACATGGTGCAGCAGAGCTCTCCTGTCTCTCCCGCTGCGCCGCTCAGCAGTGTATTTCATCAGTCTGCCTGTTCTGTTCCCTGTTTTGTCTCTGGTGAATCCTTCTCACCCTGCCGTACATCTGGCCTGTACCCCCAGTTCTTGTATAAATAAATAAATCTTTTTTAAAAAATCTTAATTTTAATAAATTCTTGCATCCTCATTCAGTTAAAGAAAAGTAATCTGATAGAATTTAAAAAAAAAGTCCCTATAACCAAGATAGAGAGAACAGCATGTGGAGCCCTGGGGGTCTCTAACAGTATGAGAGTATTTTACTGGATCTGACCATGTCTGCCTCTGTGTGACTGTCACAATGGCTAGTCTGTGTTTCTATATTACTATTATATCATCGTCCTTCCATTGCCAGAACGCTCAGTCACATCTAATTGCAAGGGAGGCTGGTTTGGTTAGTTCTTTGGAAGAAAAGAAAGTGAGTTTTGTTGATCATACAGCCGGCTCTGCCGGGGAATCAGACTCCACCATGTCAAAACTGATCGTCAATTATCCTTGTTTCTTTCCCTGCCAGCCTGTTTCATTCTCGCCCATTTGAAAGGCTTCTTCTGACCTCTGCTCAGTTCCTATAGACACATGCTATAGACCCTCTTCTCCACAGGTGGTTCCTGGGTCATAATGGCACTGTTTTAATGACTGAGCCTTTTTGTATTGTTTTGATCATATTTTTAAAAAATATTCTGAATTTTGTATTTGTACTTATTTATCTTCCCAGATAAACTTTAGATTCAGTTCATCAATTTTCCTTTAAAAAAAAAATACAAATAAAAGAACTTGATCCTCCTATTTTATATTGTTAAAAATGCCTTCTACTGGAAAACATTGTACTATCAGAGAAAATAAGCATTATTTGACAATGGTTTTTCTCTGTCTTTGAGGAAGCATGCTTTAAAAGGAAAAAAAAAAAAAAAAAGCAAGCTTCCCACCAAATAGTGGCTAACAGTGTTATTAGCAGGGCATTTATAAATGGCTTAATGTTTATAGTTCATATTTCAACTTCAGCTCTGTTTGTTGCATTAGCAAAATGAAGCTCATTAAGACTTATTCTTTGAGCCCATCTCCCCAAACCTCTGGACCCACTGACACTCAGCCTCCTCATCTAGAAGCATGTCATCTTTCCTACATTACACTTGAAAGTTCAGCTCATTCCCAAACCTCCAGTCAAGGATATGAACTTGTTGCTTTCAGAGCGGCCACATCTGCGCGCTGAGCTGTCACGCCATCTGTTAAAGTGGTCAGAGTTCATTTTATTGCCTCCTTTGTGGAAGGACTTGTTCTGTAAAAGCGTGTGTTATTGAAAACATAATTCCCCTCATCATTATGCTTTCTTCCTAGCCAGATCATAACCTGCTAGAAATCTATTGAGCATAGAGTGAAAAGCTCTTCAGAATAGCTGTTCTTAAGAGATTAAACGATTGCCATCTCTGTACCGTTTCTTTCATCTCATAATCAAGTTCAAGATGATACCAGATATCTCAGCAGAAGTGATTATATATTTGAAATAGAAATGGCTTTCTCTCCATTCATATTTCACACTGTTGGAGGCAGGATCATTTCTCCGACATTTGCATGTCTACATGTTTATGGTTCTTTGTAGCTGTCCGCAGGGTTCAAGACTCACGCTACTTTTTGAAGCTAAAAATGGCTAACGGGAGAGGGCCGTACTTTAAAATGTTCTGCATACAAAGGCCCCAGGTTTATAATTAAGATGCAGCTTAGCTGCATCAAAATGTCGAGCTGCATCAAGATGTCCTAACAGTCTTAACTCAACTATTCAACTTGACAAATGAGACGCCCGAGATGCCTGGCTTCCCCAAGGTCACCCAGGTGACAGCTGCCTGGCTCAGACGGAAGCTCACCACTGGGTCATTTCTGGTGGACCGTGCTGCCTCCCTGCCATGGTCAGAGTAGGCCTGCTATGCAGATTCGGCATGGGGGAGAATAGAGGTGACCCCAAGGATGGGAAACAGATTTTTTTTATGATTACTTCAAAGATGTTCTCTCTGCCTTTGTTCTTTATCCTTAAAACTGTCTGATCTGTGCCGCATGCCTACCTCGCAATTTCTCTTCCAGATACTCAGACTGAGAAAAAAAGATCGTGTCAGTATTTATTAGCAGCTCTGCTAAAACACTTGATAGAGAAGGAATATGACACTATTTGCCGGAAATGAGACTTTGGGCTGTGAGCTGATTGCATTTATCCATGTGCCCACAAGTAGTCAATAATCAGGCACACTGAAATTACATTCTTTGTTCCTTTTAAAACATTTCTAGCTTTAAGTAAGAATCCTCATTTTTAAAACCTAGTAAATAGGAAAAAAGTGAGTCATTATTTATGGTTAATCACGTTTGCCAGCTGTGACTGCATTTCACATCCATTTTTCCTTTTTTTTCTCTTGGACTGGAGAATCTATCCTGTCACTCTTTGGGGGAAAAACCATATTGGTCCCATCAATAGCCTATTTCAGCACATAATCACTGTAAACAGAGATTTTGTTGGCTTGCACAAGAAAACAACTTCTTTAGAATGCAGGACGCAGAATCTTGTGATAGCATCTAATGAGAAAATCCAAATTATTGGGCCTCCCCGGCGGCGCAGCGGTTGAGCGCTGGGTTGCGAAGCTGCCCACAGCCTCTGCAGCGCTGGTTCAATCTCTCGCCACTGGGTGAGGATCCTGCATGGCGCGCAGACCTCTCCTGCTGCCCGCTGCTACCCTCAGCAGTGTGTTTTGTCAGTCTGTCTGTTCTGCTCTCCACTCTGACTCTGGTGAATTCTGTGACCCTCCTGCACTTCTGACTGTACCCAGTGCCTGTATAAATTATTTTAGGTTTCTTTCAAAGTGGAACAATTTAAAAAACATGGTATTTGTTGTCTATACTATGTCTATAAGTTCTAGATACTGCAAAGCTTAGGAAGGATTTCAGACAGGATATGAGGACACTTTCACTTGCAAGTAGCATGAAACCCACTGCTGACACTCTGAAACTGCACAGAATGAATTGGGTCAAGTGACTAAAAGTTTGACATGGGTCATGCTTCAGGCCCAGTTTGATCAGGTTCCAGCTCCCTCTACTATTCTCTGGCCACTGTCTCTCACTGTGGGTATCTCCATTCTCAGGTTGATCATTGACATTTAAAAGCCTGCGCTTTGGGGATCAGTGCACCAATGGCCTATGAAACTCTTGTGTAGTTTGCATGCTTGTGGTAGGAAGACTATTGTAATATCAAACCTCGCTGTTGTAATATCAAGCCTTCATCCAGCTGCCCAGTAAAAGAGTGTCTCCTCTCAATTTGTAATTCATCCTGGTTGGACCAACTCAGTCATGGCGAGGGGAAGAGCAGTACTAACTGACCAATCAATCCTTGAAATGCTTACTCTGGCCAGAAGGGTGGGGTTAGAGTGATTTGCTTAGGCCAGTCAGATCCCACTTCTGAAGTTGGGGGCAGGGATCCATGAACCAAAACACACATTTGCCGAGGAGCAGCACGGGGCTGCTGAGGCAGAATGAGGCTAGGGAGGTAACCAGCAGCGTCCACTGCGTCTTTTATCTAGCAGGCTGAGCCTGGTCCTAATGAGGCCAAAGTTTCGCCTGGCTTGTATCTTTCTTTGTTCCTGGCCTATCCTGGCCCTTCTCTTATCTATCACAGCTCATCTACCACCTGCTCACAGCCCGGCCACAGCTGTACCTCTGCATCCAACAGGCAGAACTGTCTCATATTCAGGAATATATTTTCCTCACGTGGTAGGAACACTCAGTGTCTAATAATGCTGTTGATCGTTGACAGACTACATGTTATTAAACAAGACGTGCCTATGAGATGGTGAAGAGGAAACCACGGCTATCTTTTTCCAGTTAACTCTGGCATTTCAATTGCCTGGAACTTCAAGCTTCAAAAGCTTCTCTTAAAGGCAATATTTAATTTTCTCTAAAAATCATTTTCCAAATAGAAGAACACTATGATCTAGTTCAAACAGTGAGGTCCCTTTTACCTGAATGAGAATCTGACGCAACAAGCCATTGCTGATAGCAATTTAAATGCCCTGTGAGGGCTTCAGAATAAACTTTCCACTGTGCGCGTCTCAACCGGGTTCTTCTGAAAGCCGGGCTTTCCACAAGGGTAGCAGGCAGGCTGTTTGGGACATCACCTCAGCGAGCAAGAGGGAAAGCCAGTGTCAGGGTCAGTGTCAGCAGTGTTAGCACCCAGGCCACCTGCGAGAGAGGGAGGCCTGGGTGTGGCTGAGTGGAGGCAGGTGCAGGACTGGATGAAGGCCAGGTGGGGTGTGAGGCTGCGTGGAAAGGAGTTGAGCTCACAGGGAACAGCCCAAGGCAGGTGGAGGCTGGAGAAGTCTAGAAATCACCCACGTGCCTCTTTCATCTTTCCTGCGTAGCTGAATAGCTGTTCTTAACTCATCTTTAAAAAGGTAAAATTAATAAACACGTTACCAACTGAAATGCTGTGCAACCCAGCAGGACTCTCCTCAACAAAGAGGCCTAGCGCGCCTGGGAGAGAACCAGCGGTCCCCGGCAGAGAAGCCACTGTCTTCAGCACATCTCCCCCTGGAGGGCCCTCTCTTACCCAGCAGGGGCCCCTTGCTTAGAGGGTAATTGTGACTCTCGCTGTTCAGTCAGTATGACAGCTTTGTCCCGCAAGTAATGGCGGTTTTGACTTTCATTTGAATTATTCCGTAAAGAATCAAAGAGAAAGAAGATTCATGCTCTTCTTTCTCCACCCCCCAAATTACACCAGAAGAACTTCTCATTTAAATCTGCCCCCACATTCAATTCCTCATTCGTGATTCAAGTGAAAAAAAAAAAAAAAAACAATTGCATTGGCTCTCAAACCTTGGGGCACTTTTCAAAATCACCTCTGTCAGGCAGTGTCTTTGCTTGGGGCAGATAGGCTCTGCCCTGGCTCTGTTGTCACCCCTTAAGCCCCCACCTGGGGGTGTCATCTCAGACCTTAATTCAAGGGAGGTGAATTGAGGGAGCAGTGAGGCAATGCACTGCATGATCCATCTGAGAAACCTGTGCTTTAGCTGCCCCTGAAATCACTTGTTTAAAAAAAACTTTTTCAAGAATTTTTTTATTTTAGTAAATATAGTTTTAGCTGGAATGTGCCAGAGAATTGCCTCTACTTTGTTTTCTTTGGCTCAGTGGTTTTCAACCAAAGATGATTTTATACCCCAGGGGACATTTGGCAATATCTGGAGACGTTTTCAGCTGTCACAACTGGGGAGGTGGAGCGGTGTACTACTGACATTCTAGTGGGTAGAAACCAGGGATACTGCCAAACACCCGACCGTGCTCAGGACAGCCCTCCAACAAAGAAGCATCCAGCCCCAAATGTCAATAGTGCTGAGCCTGAGAAGGCCTGCTCCAATTGTGAGGACTTAGACATTGTGAAATAAGACCACTTGTGTAGAAGACCCAGGCTGAAAACAAAGAAAATAGTCTTTCTGTTGAGAAAGATAATGATATTCAAGAATTGGGCCTCCCCTGGTGGCGCAGCGGTTGAGCGCTGGGCAGCTGCCCGCAGCTTCTGCAGCGCCGGTTCGATCCCCGGCCGCTGGTGAAGGTCCCACATGGCGCGCAGACCTCTCCTGCCGCGCCTGCTGCTCCCCTCAGCAGTGTACTTCGTTCCTTCTGCCTGTTCTGCTCCCCACTATGGCTCTGGTGGATTCTCTCACCCTCCCGTGCTTCTGACTGTACCCAGTGCATGTATAAATAAATAAATAAATAAATCTTTAAAAAAAAAGAAAGAAAATTTTAAGACAAAGTTATCCATAAGGCGAGTTTCTGTTTATCATGTTATCTTCAACTTTGACCCAAATGAAGATAGAAGCTTGTAAGATTCAATTATCTATATGTTATATATAGTATATTTTGTATGTATTACATAAATATATTAGTCTGTGTTCTTGCTTCCACTTAAAAATATCCCTTTTATCATCCCTATCATTTTAATAGAGTAGAGGATATTCCATCATTTCCATGTATTGAAATTAAAACATTCCCCCTTTGTTTCCCTTGTTTTTTTTTTTAAAGCAACTTGGACAGAAGCACAGGCATCAGATTGAAATCTAGCTTTGGAGATGTGGCCATGCGGCCCTTCCTTTGTTTTGCAATGAAATGCTTTTCCAAGAAATAGATGCTTTTGAAACATTGTAAGAAATTGCTATGATGTAAATATTTTCAAACCAGAAACATACATTTACTGTTTGGGGAGAAACATTCACAACTTATATATTTCTTAAAATGAAAACTGCAGCAAGCTGTGTTTCTCTCTAGACTGTATTGGCGCAACACCATAGCCTTGCTAAATAGAAGAGGTGAAACTGTGGGGACCCCTTAGCCCTAAGTCTTGAGAACACATCCTGTCCAACTGTTGAAGCCCACACGGCATTGAGAAAAGGACAGAACAGAATCTTGCTAAAGCCATCAGGATATAAGAGACAAATGTGCATGCTCAATAATTATAACCACTTAGATGAAGAGTCAGAAAGTGTTGGGATTTTAATAGTTAAGACCTTTGGAACTCACCTGAATGGACTGAATCTGGTCCTTCCTGAAATTCTCAATATATCTCAGTACCAGTCTGGGTGTTCCTGCACTTCAGAGTTTGGATAGCCTGGAATCCCCATGCCATACCCTGTGGCATTTTAAAGCGTTTCCCAAGAGTTTTGCAAATTTCTGGAAGGCTTACAGCTCTAAGTCCTTATCCCTCTGAATTAATCAGTGAATGCATCCTCTTACCACCCCCTTTCACTTGCTCCCTGCTTTGCCCATTCAGACTGAATTCACCTCCTAACTTAATCTTCAGCCCCCAACTCAGCACAGATGCCCCCAAGAGCTCCCTCTTAAAGATCATGTGCCTGTTGCACCCCTTGGCGAAGATATGAGCAAGGTTCTAACAAGCAATACAACAGCTTCGAAGCACACAGTGAACATAGCAATTAATTAAAGGACTTTTGATCTCTGCACCACTGGGAGCTTTATCATGGGTCTCTTCTTCTTGCACCGCCTCTGAGCCTACCCCTTTTTAGTAGCCACTTCTTCCTGCACCTTCTTATCTTGCTTGCCACTGCCTCCTGCCCAGATGGCCCTGAATCGCTCATACTGAGTTATACAGAGCAGCTTAGCTCTTCTGGGTTTTTACTCCCAAAATCAGGTCTTCATTTCCTTTTTGCATCTCAAAAATAGCAAACAAATAGGCCTTTAATTTAATGGAGTCTGCACTTCTAGAAAGCAGTCGCTGTAGTTAATAGTAATTTATTTTCCTCTCATACATCTAGATAAGTTTTGTCAACTCCTTTGAGAGCTAGTTCTGAATGTAAGCCTGTCTATATGTCTATACCTGTAGCCACATGTCTGCTTGAGGGGCAGCTTCTTAGCTGGATTGAAGGGTTCGGGTTTCAACTCTAAGACCAGTTAGACCGAGACCTGTCCAGTGTTCTGCCTTGGTTTCCAGTTTCCTGCTCTTTATCTCTGAATTCTTCAGCCGGACACTCCCTCCATTGCTCTACCTCTGCAACCTCATTTTTCAGAGTTCATCTCTTACAAGAGATGTAGTCATACTTGGTCTGTGCTTATAAGATGCTGTTGATGGAGACGAGGCTCGGCCACTGCTTTGGGGTCTCTGATGGTTCCTAGATGCCTTTTCCAATATGTATTGTTTCTTTGGCTACTTTTTAGACTCCATATAAACGATGATGATAAAGTCTTTCTTTAATCCCTCAAGACCTCTTGGGAGCTAGTAGATATTTCATGATGTTGTCAACAGTTTCCCCAGATTCGTTTATGCCACAAATTCACTCACTTAGCAAACCCTCATTGCCTGCTATGAGCACCGAGGCCAGGACACAGCAGCAAACAAGAGAAAGTGCTTGCCCTCCTAGAGTTTATGTGTGTGTGTGTGGGGGGGGTGTGTGCGTGTGAACTGTTTCAATCCTGAATATAGGCTGAGGACAGCAGAGCCACATGCTGTGGTTTCAGAACTAGAATGGATCCTTATTAGGGTTAAATGCTATAACGTAAATAATGAAACTACGTGATGAGGTTTTCTTCATCTCCAAGCTCACCTCTAATTCTACCCACCAGCCATTGCTGCTCCTTCTTCAATGATTTGGGGAGCTGCCAGAATGTCCTTCTGAGGAGTCATTCCGTCTGCAGTGAAAAACAGGGTATTTTAGCATTTCCAATTAGACCTCTAAAATGTAGATTTCCTTGAGACAACTAGATCACATATTTGTGTGTGGGTGTGTGTGGGGGGAGGGGCATGATGAGATGATATTGGAAGACAAAGTATTTTGCAATGTCTCATTCTAAATAAAAGCTTGATATTCCTCCATTCATTATGTGAATAAAACGTCACTCCAAACCTTATGGATCAACTTTTCCATTTTAACACTTCTTGGATATACTGTGCCCATTCTATGATGGGAAACTTTGGCAAAGGGAGCAAGAACAATAAGAAGTAAATGCAATACAATAAAGGTTATTTTATGAGAAAACCAGGCGAAGAGCTTCTCATTTCTCCAAGAATTCAACATCACAATAAGCGAATAAACACACACCAATAAAAAACAAACAAAAAAAACACTACTGAAAGCAGTTTATTCTAAACATTACTTTTCTAGGTTATCCACTTAACTCAACCTCTGAGATTTATAGTTCAGCCATACCAGCTCAGAGAGGAAAGAAAAAAGGCCATTTATCTAATTCAATTCCTTAGGAAAAAGTACTTAGGCAATATTAAGAATCTTCAATTATCTAATTTAATAAAAGGGATGATTTATATGCTGTAGTCAGTAACATGTGATACTGATTATTTCTAATCCCTTAGAAGAGATCTGACATTCTGTTTTTGGTTCCGTATAGCATGAAATCATCATCATATATATTTTACCAAAAGAAATAACAAGAATAATAGCTTCCGAAGTCTGCAATCACTTTATACTAACACTGCAACATGGTTTTGCCCTGGGGCAAAGAAGTAGGGATTTTCTTCTACTTCAAAAGAATGAAAAATTATCATCACTCTATCCAGAGCTGTTATAGACTTCAGAGACATTGGCATGAAATATTCAGAAAGTTTATTTTAGAATTCAATATTTTAAAAGCCTGCTTTGAAACGATTACAGTGATTAGTGACTCTTACTTGGGCCAGTCCTCGCTTTAAAAAGCCCCGTGTCAGGTCTGGTACCATTTTTTGTTTCAACAAAATAGAGCTTGCGTCAACCACAGAAGCGCCACGCCACACAAAGGCTGTAAGGCATTGTTCTAGAATGCCCCCCACGAGGAGTGGCGACTGCTACTCATCTGTTATCCTTTCAAACACACGTTTAAAACAAACACTACTCATAAGTGTTGAATTTGGGGCTTAAGCCACATCTTTATCCTTCCCGCGTGCATTCTCCGTTTGGTGTGTGTGCCATTTTTCTGCTGGAGCAGCACTGCCCCTGTCTCCATGGTCCTGTGGACACACAGGGACAACCCACTCAGGCTAGCCACACCCTCAGCCGACCACCCAGAAGCTCATCACTCAGAAAAGCTTATCCCATGTTTGTGAGGATTTAGTACAACTTCAGATTCCATGAGCGAAGCCAGTGGCAACTTCTGGAGCTAAAGTTAGCCATGTGGAAATTGCAATGTAATCGCTTCTCTCTGGGATAGGCTATGGACTCAGGGAAGCTGTGGGGAGTGGGGTGTGGCGCCCTGGCTGGGGCGTGTGGCCCTCCTGATTCAAGGACCAAGTCTGCTACTTCTCAGCAGTGTGGTTTTAGGAAGCTGGTGGCCCTCTTGAATCTCATTCTCTCTACCTGTGAAATGGACCTGTTCCAGCGTCTGTGTGCAGACATGTGAGACAGGAGTGATGTGGGATGTCAGCTGTCATTCTCATCATATTATTTATTTCCAAAATGTTTTTCTTATTTTGTTTTGGTTTGTTCCACATTTCTTTGTGTCGAATGCATTGTTTCTGTAGGTTTTAGCAAATACCTTTTCCGTCCCTCCCTATGTTATGCAGTAGCAGGCATCATTCTTCACCTGCAAGGAGATAAAATAGATGCCACTTGGGTAGACATGCAAAAGCATAACGATCCTGATGTACTCTCGATGCCTACGTGCTGATGAAAATAACCTGTGAACAACCTTTTGTTTCCTTTTCCAGGGAAGTAGATCAAGACTCAGATGGTCTTGTTAGCTTCCGAGACTTCGAAATTGCCATCAACTATGGACAAAAGGAAATGGAACTACTGTGAACTCCTTGGCACCTTCTGGGGTGACCAGTAGATGGGGACGTACTTGCATGTTGATTAAACTCTGCTCATAGTGGGGGGCTACACACTTATGATTAAACTCTTCAGCTGGGCTTTTCTCATGCTGATAGTTCCTTGCAGTTCAGGATGCTAGAGGTGGTCTTTACCACTGGTCTTCCAGGGATGCTGGGGGCACGGGTCAGGCTGCTGCTGCTGCTGGCACTGCCAGGCGGGCAGCCCCCACTCTCCTCTACGCTCTCCCCACCCCTGGCACACTGCAGCTGGGTGCTCCACTCATTTGCCAGTTCTCCACCCGACCCTCAGGCTCCCTGTTTCTCATCAGTCTCTGACGTCTGGACAAGAGTAACTTTTTCCTGCCACTGGTACCGGTTTCCTTCATCAATTCAACTTCTGAACAAATCAGAGCACCTAGGTTACTACGTGCATCCCGTATACCAGCGATGAGTCAGGCAGTGGGATAGCCAAGACTGCAGACTTCTAAAATCATGCAGGGCCTGCCCTGGTGGCGCAGGCGGTTGAGCACTGCACTGTGAGGCTGTCCACAGCCTCTGCAGCGCTGGTTCGATCCTGGCCGGCGAGGGTCCCACATGGTGCGGCAGACCTCTCCTGTCGCGTCTGCTGCTCCCCTTAGCAGTGTGTTTCATCAGTCTGCCTGTTCTGTTCCCTGCTCTGTCTCTGGTGAATCCTCTCACCCTCCCGCGCATCTGGCCTGTACCCTGGTTCTTGTATGCATAAATAAATAAATCTTTAAAAATAAATTTAAAAATAAATAAATACATTAAAATCATGTATCCAGAATTGAAATCATCCTTGCAAAGTCATCCCAGTACCCTGGTTGTGCAAGACAAAGAAAGCCGATTGGGCCAATCTTCACCATGGAGCACAGTAACAGTATCAGGGACAAAGACTTACTTCTGCAACCCTCTCGGATGGCCTGGGCTGACATTCCTGTGGCTGAGCTGCCAGCCCTGGGTTGCCCAGCTGCCTCTGCTCACCCTCCCTGCATCTGGGTAGTTCCTCTCTACACCAAGAGCCTTAGACACCTTGTCTTCACATTCTCCATGTTCTGCCCATCCACCATGGGGTCAGGGGACTGCTGTCCTAGATGGAAGAAAAACTGTGACACAGGACATTTGGCATTTATTTTAAAGCAATAGTCATATTTTATGTAGAAGTGTTCAGAATTCATAACATTAACATTAGGAAAACATTTAATATAATACCATTTTTTAAAAAGTAGTAAGCATTTAGGGCCTCCCTGTTGGTGCAAGGGTTTGAGACGCAACCTATGAAGCTCTGCAGCCACTGCAGCATGAGTTCTATCCCCAGCCAGCAAGGGAACTACCCACATGGTGCAGTGGACCTCTCCTGACTCGCCTGCTGCTCCCCTCAGCAGTGTATTTCAGTCAGTCTGCCTGTTCTGCTCCCTACTCTGTCTCTGGTGGGTCCTCTCACCCTGCTATGCCTCTGGCCTGTACCCCAGTTCTTTTTTCTTTTTTTTTTTAAAGATTTATTTATGCATACAAGAACTAGGGTACAGGCCAGAGCTGTGGGGGAGGGGGTGAGAGGATTCACCAGAGACAGTGTGGGGAACAGAACAGGCAGATTGAAGTACACTGCAGAGGGGAGCAGCAGGCGAGTCAGGAGAGGTCTGCTGCACCATGTGGGTAGCTCCCTGGCCAGCCGAGGATCAGACTGGTGCTGCAGAGGCTGCAGACAGCTTCATAGGCTGTGTCTTAACCCCTTGTGCCACCAGGGAAGCCCTGTACCCCAGTTTTTATATGCATAAATAAATCCTTTTTAAAAAGTAAGCATTTATAGGTCAAGTAAAAATGTAAATTTGTAAAATAGAAACATTATACATCCTTGCAACATAAATTATTAGCAGATAAACAATAAAATATCTTAAATTGTAAGAGTTGCCTAAATAGACATAACGAGTGAATGAGATTTGGAATTCTGGCTGAGATCCTGGGACAGAAAAGGAACATTAGGTAAATACCAATAAAAAGTGTGGACTTCTGTTAATAATGCTGAATCATTATTGGTTCATTACTGGTGATGAGTGTACCATGCTTACATAAAATGTTAACAATAGGGGAAACTGGATGAGGTGTGTTTGGGAACTCTCTATGCTATCTTCACAATTTTCCTATAAATAAAAAGTTTTCAAAATTAAGTTTGTTAAAAAATAAAGTCTTACTCCAGAATTGTGTTATCTAAAGTGAAGAAAATTTTGATGATCATTAAGAAGTACGAATGAAATATTACATATCAAAGTGGATCAATGCCATCATCAAGTATCATATATATTTTAGTTACAAACAGTTCCAAATAATGAAAAACGCTTTCTGACTCTCAGTGGAGTTTTGTCCAGCAAGTATTGTCATCCATAAATTGAATAGTTGAGTCACTGATCCTCTTCTCAATACATATACATAAGTGCTATTGATTTTCCATTTTCTAAATATCACAAGTAGAGTCATCCACCAACAAAGTGTCAGTATTTCAGTAACTACTAAAATACCAAACCCTCGTCCAAATCACTATTTGGACCTCATTTCTCCTGGGAAACAGGGCAAAAGAAAGAAAAGGGTCAGTTCCTCCAGCTGATATGGGAGACAAGAGGCATGGAGGCTGGGAACAGCTACTAGGTTACTCCCTTGGCCCTAAATAATCCAGGCTCCTTTGGGCCCCAAGCACATCCATCTACCCAAACTAGCCTACACTAGAGAATTGTGAGGTAGCGGGAAGACCAGGGGTCATCTGGCTTTCCAGGATAACTATTATAGAGTCAACAACACAAGTACCTCCAAACTCTGCCTCTGTCCCATGTCTCCATCAGCTTTAACCCATTCTAAAAAGGAAATAGCCTGTAACTCATCCCATTTCCAAGTCCAAAAACCATAGAAGAGACTCTGGTTGGTTGGTTGGTCCTTGGATCCATCAACTCTTGGCACATGGCCACAGGGCATTCACCCAGGTGTGCTTGGGTGAGCCACAGAGAGGGAATGTTGGTAAGGGCCAGGCAGCCATTTCCTTTTCTTAGAAGAAAGCAGTATGGTTGGAACCTCGTCTTGAAGGGAGACTATCCCTAGGATTTGCTGCTTCATAGGAGTTCAAAGAAGCCCCAAAAGGTGAGTAGCTGCTCGTGTCCTTCTCCCCTCCTGGTCATGCCCAAATCCTCATCCTTTAAGTTTCCCCCCAGCTTCCCACTTGCAGCTTCCCACTTCCCTACCTTGTCCCCAGGCCACAAGATGCCACCTTGTTGGCCTGCCCTCCTTTGGTTGAATAACTCAAGGCAAGTGCAATTGATCAGCGGGTGTGTCTTTTTGGGAGGCTTCCAGAGTAAGCGTGAGCGAGACACAGCAGTGCTCCCCTGAATGGCTGAGTGTGTGGATCTGACTCAAGGGCCAGTGGCAGGCATGGTTTCTACCATATGGCCTGGAAAACCCAGGCAGCCGGTTTGCAGTAAGAGCAGAAAATGAAATCAACACCAAGAGGGGAAGAAGCAAGAAGCCAGAGAAACTCTATGGTGCTTGTTTTCTGACTAGAGCTAGCGCATAGGCCCAGTCTGATCCTTGGGTCCTGTGAGGTAACTTGTATCCTTCCAATAAGTCTTCCTACTTAAGCCAGCTCGAGTTGCTTTCTGTTATTTGAAACCAAAAGAACCCTCACTGTTAGGAGCACAGAGCCAAAGATAGTGTCTAGGTAACATCAACATTTACTGGGACAGCAGAAAAGAGTCTTCTAAAGAGACTAAGAAGTTGCCATTGAAAATGGAAGAGGAAGCTGTTACCACCTCTCTCTCTGATTTCTTGCCTCTATTTAACCTTTCACTATAGTCAGCTCTTGTCTTCCTCTGTGGCAAGGCATCACCAGCAATCTATTCTTGGCCAAACCCATCCAGCCCACCTCAGACCAAATTTGTCCCCTCTCCTGGGGTGGTGTGACAACCAGACCTGTGAAATCCTTGCCTCTTCAGCCTCCAGGACACTGCTCTCTTGTGAGTTTTTTTTTTTAAAGTTACATGACTTGGCAGTCTTTCTTTTTTTTCTTTCTTTTTTTTTTTTTTTTAAGATTTATTTATTTATTTATTTATACAAGCACTGGGTACAGTCAGAAGCACAGGAGGGTGAGAGAATTCACCAGAGCCAGAGCGGGGAGCAGAGCAGGCAGACTGAAGTACACTGCTGAGGGGAGCAGCGGGCGGCAGGAGAGGTCTGAGCGCCATGAAGGACCCTCGCTCGGCGGCTGGGGATCGAACTGGCGCTGCAGAGGCTGCGGGCAGCTTCGCAATGCAGCGCTCAACCTCTGTGCCACTGGGGAGGCCCATTTTTTTAAAAAGATTTATTTATGCATGCAAGAGCTGGGGTATAGGCAGAGATGCGGGGGGTGAGAGGATTCACCAGAGACAGAGTGGGGAACAGAACAGGCAGATTGACTGAAGTACACTGCTGAGGGGAGCAGCAGGCGAGACAAGAGAGGTCTGCTGTGCCATGTGTGTTGCTCTCTGGCCGGCCAGGGATCGAACCCGTGCTGCAGAGGCTGTGGATTGCTTCACAGTGTTGTGCTTAACCCCTTGCGCCACCAGGAAGGCCCTTTCTTGTGGTTTTTCTGTGCTCATTTTTCCTTGCTGTCTTTCCTATTTCCTCTCCTACAACCATGGCGCCAGTGTTAGTATTCTCCAAGGTCCTGTAATTGGCCAATCTCCTTGATCAATACTTTCTCAAAGATGATTTCATCCACTCTCAAGATTACAGTGGGCCCCATTACGGGTGTGACTCCACAAAAACATCTTTATCTTTAGTCTTGACCTCTGCTCAACCCCAGACCTGTGTTTTCACTGTTTTTTTGGACATTTCTACCTCAAGACAGACTCACTGAACTAAAGTCAGACTCATTGATATCTCAAATTTTCAAAATTGGTTTCTCATTCTGTTTTCTTTTCCTCCTCATGGCAACCACCCCTTCCTCCCGCCCAAGCTGTCATCCCAGGCAGCTGTCTCAGAATTCTCAATTCTTCCCAATCTTTCTTCATTTGTCATTTCTTCTTTCTGTCACTGAATTCTTTTGAAACTGTGTCTGCAAAAACTTTCCTGATATTTCCTTCCCATCCACCATGATCTCCCCACCCATGCTTTTGTTCCTGTTCCAATCCTTTCAACCAGTCATGTGTTCTATTTCTTCATAGGAAGATGAGTAAAGGATGTGTCGATCAGTAAGAAACAGACCGTGCAGTTGAGAAATTTTGTCTAGCATGCCAATTCTCTTCCCAAAGTGCAGACTAAATTATTTTTTCTCAGTTCAAAATATCATGGTAGCCACCTTTTCTATAGGGTGATGTCTAAACCCTGAATATGCCATTCAAATCCTTCTACAATCTGGTCTCATATTTTCAGCTTCATCTTTCACAACTACCTCTGTCTTACCACCCCACAATCATATAACTCTCTCTCTCTCCCTCTCTCTCACACACACACATTCTGCCATGCGCGCGCGTGCGTGCACACACACACACACGCACAAACACAGAATCCCTTAGCCTAAAAACACCAAAATGGCAACTATTTTCTATTTTACCTAAGTAGAAAAGTAACAATCTTGAAACTAATATCTGATGAGACAACAGGAAATGCAAACATGAACTAATACAATTCAATCTGAAAAAGAGATTTGAGCCCCTTCATACTAATGAATGTTTTCCTTCTCAAAGTTGTCACCTTCGGAAGGGGTCAGGGAGACACAATCATGCGAGGTAGTTTCTATTTATTTTTTTCTTGAAAAGTTGTTAAGATAGGTGTTAGTCACCCTCTTGTATAAATGAGAAGACAGGTCTCAGCCTAAAGTAACTTGGCTCAGGCCAAGTGGTGGGGGTGGGTAGAGAGTGTCAGGGTGGTGATTCAAATCTGTCAGCTGGTCTAAGCACAGGTACCTTCTGTTATGAAGGTACCTCACATTGCCTCTTGTGGGGAAAGCAACTTAGTAGTCAAGGATGTTGTTCCTTGACCCAGTTTATCCAGTTCTACTGGCCACCCCAAGTCAAGCATCTAGCACAAAGTAGGTATTAAATATTCATTCCCATCTAATGCACCACCCAGGTTAACCCAAATTAGATTGGGTTATTTAATCAAACCCATTTTCAAAAGACAAAGATGTGCCATCAATGAAAGTATCTTTTAAAATATGGTGCAGGCAATAAAGACAATTTTCCAAAGAGAACCTATAGGGATGCTCTGAGTAATAGAACCGTTTTTGAAATAGATGTGTGTTCTCATTGCAGCACTCCTGTGTTTCACCCTATCACTACTAAGTGATCACACTTCACTTATAGAACTGTAATTTAAGGTTAATAAAAACAAGCTGTTGGTTTCTTTCTTTTTCCTAGCTTGGAACTTTTAAGAAAATCTGTTTAGAACTGCAGAATTAGAAAGTTGAAATACACAAGTTGAAATCTAATAGCATCAGGGATAACAGCTCACCAAGCGAACTTTCTTACAAAACACATTTATATTTATTGGCTTGGCCACATGGATTGAAAAATATCTTAAAACAATTTGACACAATATCATATGGAGTACTCAATCTAAATTTCTCTTAGACTGCTAAATTGGTAAAATATTCAGATTTATGAGTAACATTACTCTAGTGTCTTAGAAAATGCCGATTGATTTATCTAAAAACATAAACTGAAATCTAAATATACTCTTTATTTCATGATTTATTGATCCTTGAAGAAAAACTTCAAAGGAGACCAAAACAGTTTTCTATATATGTGACTTTAGAAAGAACAATTTCAGTAATACTGAATTTATAGGGAAAAAATTGGCCAAAGTCTGGAAATACCTCAGAAGTATTATGGCAGCGGTCACTGTGAAGAAGCCACATTTGGTCATCTTAATTTTTTTTAAAAAAGATTTATTTATGCATACAAGAACTGGGGTACAGGCCAGAGATGTTGGGGGCGGGGGTAAGAGGATTCACCAGAGACAGAGTGGGGAACAGAACAGGCAGACAGACCAAAGACACTGCTGAGGGGAGCAGCGGGCGAGACAGGAGAGGTCTCCTGCACCGTGTGGGTAGCTCCCTGGCAGGCCGGGGATCGAGCTTGTGCTGCAGAGGCTGTGGACAGCTTCATAGGTTGCGTCTTAACCCCTGCACCACCAGGGAGGCCCTGGTCATCTTATTTTTTTAAAAGGACACTAATTTTGATTTTTAATATGTTTCCAAGTCAAACATGGCAGAAATAGTCCTTGAGTTAATTTCTTTGCCAAGATTTCCCTACTGGTGGGATGAATTTTGCTCATTTCTGCCTCCCTCCTCTCATTTCTGTCTTTCTCCTTTCTTCCTTCATTTCTACTACCCCCTTCCCACCCATAACATAATTACATTATCTGGGCCATCCAGGTTTTAACCTGACCTGCTTTTTGGCTGATACCCAATCTTGTATCAACAGATTGGTTCCTCTTTACTACAAATAGAACCCAAAGTTCCAGGATACTTTATGTCTTTCGTCAAGTGTGGAAAACTTTTTGGACCTTATCTCTTCACATACATATTTTGTCAAATTCTTGAAGACTGTCCTCTCAGTGATGCTCACGCTGGTATCTGACACACCTCTCATGCTCTGTTTTCCTCCTTTGCTCCTTGTCCATCTCCTTCCACTTCAGCTCTCAGTTTCACTTTCAATTAGGCAATTCCTACTCTCATTCATTGCTGGTGGGAATGCAAAATGGTTACAGCCACTTTGGAAGACAGTTTGACAGTTTTTTGTTTTGTTTTTTTTTTTTTTAAGATTTATTTATTTTTATACAAGAACCGGGGTACAGGCCAGATGCACGGGAGGGTGAGAGGATTCACCAGAGACAGAGCAGGGAACAGAACAGGCAGACTGACGAAATACACTGCTGAGGGGAGCAGTGGGCTTGGCAGGAGAGGTCTGCTGGGCCATGTGGGATTCTCGCTGGCCGGCCTGGATCGAACCGGCGCTGCAGAGGCTGCGGACAGCTTCATGGCGTGGAGCTCAACTAGGGGAGGCCCAGTTTGACAGTTTCTTAAAGAGTCAAGGACAGTCTTAGCATATGATCCTGCAATCATGTTCCTACATATTTACTCACCTGACTTAAAAAATTCTCTCCATACAAAGACTTGCACAAGACAATAGCAGATTTTTCAAAAACTAGACACAACTAAGATTTCCTTCAGGAAATACAACTGTACAATGGAATTATCAACTCACAAAGAAACATGGATGGATCTTTTTTTTTTTTTTGGAGGGGGGGATTTAGCTGTTCTTTTTTTTTTTTTTTTTAAGATTTATTTATCCAAGCACTGGGTACAGTCATATGGCGGGAGGGTGAGAGAATTCACCAGAGCCAGAGCGGGAAACAGAACAGATAGACTGACAAAATACACTGCTGAGGGGAGCAGCGGGCACGGCAGGAGAGGTCTATGCACCAGAGACATGGATGAATCTTAAATGCATATTGCCAAGTGAAACAAACCAGTGTGAAAGTCAACATACTGTGTGAAAGCAATCTGACATTCTGAAAAAGGCAGAGCTGCATCGAGGACTGAAATATCAGTGATTATCAGGGTTTTGGGGGAATGAGGATTGAATAGGTGAAGCACAGGTAAGTTGAAATATATAGTGGTAAAATACATAAAATGAGCCCAAAGCATCCTGTAATACCAAAAAGTGAGGACGTGCTCAAAAGCAAACAAATGGACAAATCAATGAAGCCCCAAAACGATAGAGGATAAGTCAAAGGGATAAAAGAATCAACAATTTATGCAACAAAGTAAAGTAATGCAAGATTATAACCCGAAGTATAAAATAAATGTCCATGAGTTCACACTGATTCCATTATTTATTCCATCAAGTAAATGATGGGATAAATGGTAAGCAAGTAAATGAAAGAAAAGGTAGAGATAAATCTCCCTTGCAGAAGAATTCCAAATTTATGTGGTTACTCTTCTCTCAAAAAGAGGGAGCTTAACTGTCCAATCCTTTATTATGGACTGCATGCGATTACCTTCTTCCAAAGAATATTGTATGGAAGGGACATGGGGTGGGGGCAGAGTGACAATGGAGAAACCTGACAATCCCTACCTCAGCCAGGTGGTCAAGGTCAATAGCAACAGCTATAAGTCATGTTGACACTAAGTACTCTTGATGTGATGAGATGAAAATGACACTTCACCTCTATTTTTTCCTCCCCTAAACCTACCACCACAGGTTAATCATGAGGAAAATATCAGACAAATTCAGAGACAGTCTACAAAACATCTGGCCAGCACTCCTCAAAACTGTCCAGGTCATCAAAACCAGGGAATGCCTGAGAAACTGTCACTGTCAAGAGAAGTCTAAGGAGACATCACAACAAAATATAATATGATGGCTGGGTTAGGATCCTGTGGCAGGGAAAATATACTGAATAAAAACCTAGAAAAGCTTAGGAAAGTATGGGCTTTAGTTAATAATATATTGATATTGTTTCAGTCATTGTAATAGAGGTACCATACTAAATAAGATGCTGGTAAGAGGGGAAACTGTTGGAAGGTGGCCAGGAAATCTCTACTGCATAATTTTTCTGTAAATCTGAAACTGTTCTGAAATAGAAATTTTATTAAGAAAAGTCAGTTCTTACTGTATGGTGGAAATTATATCCTTTGTCACTCTTTAAATTTACAATACAAATTTAGCTGTCGATTTAAAAATATGCCAAGGGGGCATATAGCTTTTTATGGGCTACATTAGCAAAAATCTTTGAAGACCACCACTTTGTGGTACCTTTGTGAGACTCTCTGAACTCTCAGGGATGTCCACTGGGGTCAGGCCTTTGCCATAGGGAAATATGTTCACAGCCTGTTAAATGATTGGGGTTGGTTCCTGACAAAAAAGAAACCTCATATATTTAAAGTACCTGCTTTTGAATTGCATTTGGAGAACCTTCAAAAAAGAAAAGAAAGTCTCCATTTTTCCTATTATACTACGTTTAATATACATTTCAAGGAAAGAAATCCCTTCTCTTTGGACCTATTGAGAAGCAAACCCTTTATATTTCTTTTGAACATCATGACTCCTCACAGCACTGAGAAAAGTGTCAGGTGCCATAAGGTGTGGTTCCTAGAGTTTCTCCATGGCCTGTGTCAAAAGGCCTTTTAGTATAGCCAAGACATGGAAACAACCTAAGTGTCCATTGATGGATGGATAGGGGAAGCCTAGTACCTGTACACAATGGAATATTAGTCAGTCACAAAAAAAGGAAATCCTGTCATTTGTGACAACATGGATGGATCCTCAGAGCATTAAACTAAGTAAAATAAGTCAGACAGAGAAAGATAAAACACTGTACAATCTCCCTTATATGTAGAATCTTAAAAAGCCAAATTCAGGGCCTCCCTAGTGGTGGAAGGGGTTAAGATGCAACCTATGAAGCTGTCCACAGCCACTGCAGCACAAGTTCAATCTCCGGCCAGGGAGCTGACCCACATGGCGCAGCAGACCTCTCCTGCCTCTCCTGCTGCTCCCCTCAGCAGTGTGTTTCAGTCAGTCTGCCTGTTCTGCTCCCCACTCTGTCTCTGGTGAATCCTCTCACCCCCCATATCTCTGGCCTGTACCCCAGTTCTTGTATGCATAAATAAATAAACCTATTTTTAAAAAGACAAATTCATAGAAACAGAGAAGAATAGTGACTGCTAGGGGTTGTAGGGTTGGGGGTGGGTGGGAATGGAAAGAGGTTGGTCAAAGGGTAAAAATTTCCATTTTTAAGATGAACATTTCCTGGCATCAGCATAGTGATGATAATTAATATTACTGTAATACACACAACAGCCAAGACATGGACTTCATCTAAATGCCTGTTGATGGACAACTGGATAAACAAATGAAGTGGTATTCTGTTGAATATATATTTTGCAGATACTAAGAATGAATTGTGCCTTTAACGACAATATGGATGGAACTTGAGTTGATTATGTTGAATGAAATAAGTCTGCATGTGAAAGACAATTAGCAGATGGTTTTACTCCTTTGCAGAATATAAATAACCAAAGAAAACATACTGGCAAAACACAACAAAAATATCTCCTCACTCTGAAAAGTATCATGATTTCCACAGGGGAGGGGGAAGGGGAGAGAGCAAGGGATAGGGCGGGAAAAGGTGATGTTCTTTGGCACTGGAGCTTTGGTGGAAGTTGGCTGAGAGGTTCACATGGCAAGGTGTGAAACTGTACCCCTGAAACTAAAAGATTTGTAAATGAATGTTTAATCGATAAATTTGATTTAAAAAATACAGTAGTATATACTTGAAGTTTTCTTAGAGAGCAGATTTTAAATGTTCTCAACACACGCCATGTAATTAAGCGAGGTGAGGGAGCTATTAACTACCCTATTATTGTGGTAATAATTTCACAAGATATATGTGCATCGAATCATCACACTGGGTGCCTTAAACATTCAGTGTTATATGTCAATTATGTCTCAGTAAAGCTGGATGAACACAGCCCTCTTGATGGGGGGAAGATGGGGAGGGGCATGGCCCACCACGCTCAGGTGACTAATTCTCCTGGGTGCTCCCAGCTGTGATGTCGGGCCTCAGCGTGGCTCTGTGTTGTAGCCACAGAAGTCAGTTTGGTTGTTGTGACATTACTTAGGAACAAATTTAGTTTTATAAAGCTTATATTTTGTTCATGCTGTAGTCTCTTCAGGCTGCAAATATTCCACTACGGGGCGGGGGCAGGGAGGGTCATAAACAGCAAACATTGATATCTCAGTATTCTGGAAGTTAAGTCTGAGATCATGGCTGGCAGATTCCATGTCTGGTAAGAGTCTGCTGCATCACAGACACTTGTCATTTCATGGACCCCCATCTGGAGGAAAGTTGAGGAACTTTCTGGTGTTTCTTTTAAGGGCACTAATCTCATTCATAAAGACTCTGCTGTCATTTCTAATCACCTCCCAAAGGGCCTACCCCCTAATATTACCACTTTGGTGGTTAGGATTTCAACATGTGAATTTTGAGGGGGACAGGAACTTTCAGGCCATAGCAAATAGTAATAAGCCTAGTTCTCCCTTAAGATGTCATCTCATATACGGATCATATTATTTTATTTATAAATACCAAAATTTGTATTAATCACTTTAAGGTGACTTTTTATAATTCTGTTATAGTTCCTCTACTTTTAATTGCATGTATGAAAGAATCTGTTCATTATCTTTTCTTGACTGGTCTTTCTAGGGCTTTGTAAATTTCATTGATCTTTTCAAAGCACTGATTTTTGAGCTTGTTGCTTTTATTTTCTGTTTTACTATTTCTGCCCTTATGATTATTATTATTTCTTTTCTTGTGCTTTCTTTTTCACTCTCTGTTTTTTCTAGCTAACTGTGAGGCTAAAATTATTGGCTTTCAGGACTTTTTCTTTTCTCAGACTTATATTTAAGGCTATAAATGTCCTCTAAGTGCTGTGTTAGCTGCATCTCACACTTTTATATTTTATGGTATCTTCCTTATTATATGCATTATCATTATCTTCAAAATATCTTCTAATTTCTGTTGCAGTTTCTTCTTTGATATATGGGTTATTTACAAATGAATTGTCAATTTTTTTAAGTTGTGTGTTTTCTAATTTTTGCATTGTTTCTGTGTTGACTTCTAGCTGTTTCCATTGTGGTCAGAGGACTTATTTTGAAGATTTTCAAATCCTCAAATCAATTCTCTTTTAAGTCCTTCAATTCTCCAATGAACAAATTTATCTGCCCATGTATTATAAATAAGTATTTAAATTAAATTAATTTAATTCTATAATCTGATAACATCCATTTTCTTGAATGTTCCAACACTACTTGTGTAATAAATCTAAACAAATTAGTATTTTTTTAAGATTTATTTTTTTTTTATTTATGCTAACAAGATCTGGGGTGTAGGCCAGAGGTCCAGGGGCGGGGGTGAGAGGATTCACCAGAGACAGAGTGGGGAGCAGAACAGGTGGATCTACTGAAATACACTGCTGAGGGGAGCAGTGGGCGAGACAGGAGAGGTCTGCTGCGCCATATGGGTTAGCTCCCTGGCGGGGAATCGAACTTGTGCTGCAGTGGCTGCTGATAGCTTCATAGTGCTAAGACTTAACCCCTTGTGCCACCAGGGAAACCAAACAAATTAGTATTTTAAATTGTAATCACAAAATGACTCTATTAGTCAGTCTAAAGCTTGTCAATCCAAAGCTGGTACTGTCAGCACATGTGACTTTAAATTTAAATTTTAACTAATCAACATTAAATTAAAGTTTAGTTCCTCATTGACTAACCATATCCAATTGCCATCTTTCAAGAGTTCAATAGCCACTGGGGAATAGAGGCTACCATATTGAACGGTGAATAGAACATGTCCATCATTGCACAAAGCTCTGCTGGGCAGCTCTCCCTAGACACTCCTTAGGGTGCTGGTCAGCTTTCAGATCAGCTGCTCTGGGGTCCTGATCCTAGTCTAATCAGCCCACAGAGTAATGAACACAAACATGGTGATGTACGCATTTAACATTACCCCACAATGGAAGCCACTATGGGGGTTCTCAAAGTGATTGAGAGAGAAATGTTCCTCAGCAAACACCTGGTCATCCCTCCAGGTCCCATGTTGACATCACCTCCTGTATGACAACTCCCCTAACTCCTGTTTTCTTCTGCACTCCCACAGCCAACTCTTCAGTGTTCTGTCTCTCCAAGTTGTGCAGTTGGTACATTTCCACATCTGTAAACAACTCTGAGCTATGAGCTCCCCAAAGACTAGGATATCTGTCTATTATAACTTTGTGTCCTTAGTGTCTGATGCATAACAGGCCTGGGAACACTAATAAATGAGAGGAAACTTTCTCTGAGAGGTGCAGATATTGGGGCTAAGGATCAGAAGATTCAAATTCTACTCTCCATGTAATTCCTCCTTCTAGTGCTCTTCAGCAATCAATCACTGTCTTGGGCCTCAGTCTCCTCCATTTTGATGAGGAAGTTAACTTAGATGAGATTGCTCATTACCTGGTTTACACAAGTAAGAGTTATATGAATAACGGGCATCATGGTCAAAGAAGTCGAGGTTAAAGATGACGAATGGTATTTTTTTAATATAGCAGTTCACAGAACCTTAAAAATGCTAAAAGTTCACGTGGCATTCCAAAGAGTGGGTAAAATCTACAGTTTCTTAGATTTATTTGATGAGCCCTGGAAGTGTGTGTGTGTGTCAGAGAGAGAGAGAGAGACAGAGAGAGTGAGAGAGACAGAGAGAGAGAGAGAGAGAGAGAGAAAGAGAGGGTGCCATCTTCAACAACTAATGTTCTAGGCTCAGACCTTGGGAAATAGTTGATCACCTTATCTTTAAGGACTCTTCATGACATTTAGGAAGACATTAGCCTGTCATGGTCCAATGTCCATTCCCTCTGCCTCTGTGTCCTCTCTTGGAGAGAGGGTAGAGGATGCAGGGGGGGATTGTAAGTGGGTGGTCCCAGGAAAAGGGGAGGTTCCAGGTTCCCCACCCAAGGAAGGGTGGATCTGAGCAGGGAAGAGAAGAAAAAACTGGAGAAGAGAGGAAGCAGGATGGAGAGCCAGAAGGAGACCTGAAGAGGCACATAAAGAAGATGCACTTGCTTCTTGGTCCTGGACTGGTTGAAACAGATGTGGGTGAGAGACCCATGGGGAGGTGACACTGGCAGCTTTTATCTTGATTTTGATTCTGTTCTTTTCCTCCCAGACTTGTCTGACTGTTTCTGACCTTTTTCCAAGGGTCTCTGCCAGAAGCTGCCTTAGACTTGGGGCAGCTCTTGGGCCTTGCTCTGGGCCAATCCTGTTTGGGTGGACTTTTACCCACAAGGGGAAGGGTACCTTTGGGTCTTGATTTGGAAACTATATTCTTTGTCTTTTCTCTATTGCTCACTAATTGTATTAAAGTTCCTTTCCATTAAAAGTCTTATATATTTTTTTGTGATGTGGCGGGTGGCAGAACCAATTTAAAGCAGGCAGATTTAGGGGTTCTAGGGTGTCTCCCCCTGCTGTCCTGTAACAAGATGAGGACATTGAAGCAACTCTACTTGCTGGTGAAGAAGGGGCTGAGGTGCATGCATTTCACTTTGGACTTCTGAGAGTGGTGCAATGTCCATGCTAACCTAAAAGGGCAGTTACTTTGAAAATAGAAGCATGAGACAGGAAGAATTATTTTATTTTAATTTAAAATTGCTTTCCTGAGTTGGACCACAATATTTCACGATACCATTGGTGTCACTGTTTAATTTATCTAATTTGAGCTATAACTTAATATTCCAGGCCCATGAATTCTTAAAGCACGAACAGATTATTACTGTTATATTAATAAAAAAGCAATAATGAAATATTATGGAGTTCTTATTCCATATATTATTAATGAAGACCTTTCTGTTTCAGTGGGTCTGATACTTTACCATGTGGTTGCCTAATAGATTAGGAATTTCTTTTCCCTTCCCAGCAAAAAGACTTCTCCAATCAGGGTATGTGACCAGAAAATATTTGCAACAGATAACAAAAATGGCCTTGAGGCACTGTGGGATAGGAGGCGATGAATTTATTTTAATCAGAGGTGACAGGAATAACAACATTCTCATTGCTCAAGAGTGAAACAAACAATTCTGTCAGCTGCCATGGAAATAAAAAGTAGAAAAAGGGGAATTATGGTAAAGTTTAGTCTGGTGCACTGCCAACTTGCCATTCACACTGGAACTTACTAGCATTGATAATAAAAGCCAATGTTTATGGTATGCCTGCCATTACTGCCCCTGTTTTCTGCACAGTCACAGTTAATTCTTGTAGCACCGCTAAGAGGGAGGCTTTGTCCTTCTTTTCAGGAGGAGGAGTAAGCACAGAGAAGAGCCTTTAGTTATTACTAACAGACCTGGGGTTGAAAAAAAATTATTATTAATTTGTCAGTTGTTTACATCTCTCTATAACTTTGGGGGTACATTTTCACACCTCCACATATGCTCATGCTTTATTCAACTTTATCAATACTCCTGTGCCGATGACCTCCCTTCCCATCCCCCTTCCTCCTTGCCCACATTCCTTCTGGTAAAAGGAATATTTTTCACAGAGTCTAAGAATTATTTTTGCTGTGCTTTGCCACTATGCGCTCTCAGGCCTGGGACTTGAACCTGGACAGTCTGACTCCTGAGTCCACCCTCACCACCTCAGCACTGAGAATGAGACCTTCTGGGTCTGCACTCTGCCAGCTGCTGGCCTATCCAGAAGAACTGCCAGCATTTCCAGTAGTGGACTTGTTTGCCTGTGTCTCAGAGGTCATCAGTGTCCCCTCAGTGACCTCTGCCACCAGGGAGATTGTTATGTTGACGTGGAGAGAGTGGTCTAGAGAGTCCTTCCAATTACACTGTAGTAAAGGTGACACAGCCATACGCTCATCTAAAAGACACTTTGTTCTTCATGAAGTTAATATCACCAGAGTATCGGGAACCTGTAAACAATTGCATGATATATCCCCACTGGCCCCCCTCCCCACACAGCCACATATGTCCTCCACAAAAAACATATGTCCTCTGTCCTGGCTTCCTTTCCCCTTGACCTGGCTGTGGTGGACTTAGTTCAAAGAGCATGGCTTTCGTGTGCACCCCCTCACTCTGCCCAGTCATGTACTCAGGTAGGCGAGATGCATCCCAGCCTCACCCCCCTGAGATCAAGGAGGAAGAGTTCGTGAAACCCAAGCATTTCAAGACCTTAACAGTCTGTCGCCATCTTGGCTTCTCCCCCAGTCATTTCTGGGCTTTGGCAGACACATGGACAGTCTGAAAAGCAAAATGCTGTTTTTTCCAATTATTTAATTTTGAAAATGAGAGCAAGGATATGAAGTTGACTTCGCCCATGCCCTTTCTGTGCAGATATGAAGTTCAAGGAAGCTGTGATTTAAATATTAATTCTCTGCCAGTTTTAGTTTTAAGTTTTTTGTGTTTGTTCCTTTGCAGAGGCAATCAGGGGAGTGACTAAAAGCTTATTCATTTGCAGGGTTTTTCTTTTGGAAATGAACATGCTGGCACAATTTTAATTGGGTTTTAGTTGTTGTTGTTTTAATTCTCACAGTGATGGCTTGGCTATGTCTTTTGGGACCACAGAGGGAAGCTGGCATCTGGTGTTTGAGGATTCTGGGGATTTGCACCATATTTATGTGTAATAACTATACAGTAAATAAACAGAATGAATAATTAAGTGAATAATGAGTTTCTCGGCAAAAAGGACTCCTCTGAAGACTTCAGTGTTCTCCTGTGTGTTCCGTCCTCTCTCCTGGGTGGTGATTCCACACCACTCACCGTGTCACTGTCCTGTGGAAACCAGGGGACATTTTCCAAGTTGAAATCAAGCTTGCCATTAATCACCATGGTTTGATACAAACAAGATATTTTCTTCCAATTGCAAGGATGTTGGATTTAAGCCTCTTAGAATTATCTATTTTACTCTAGAGAGCGATATCTGCCTCTTTAAAAATGAAATCCATGAGATTAAATTTCATTGAACAGTGTTTCTCTGAGGGAGTAAAAACTTGAAATTCCAGGAATTCACTGGATTTAGTGAAATTGCATAAATGCATGTTAATACCCACATTAGCCAATACAAGGCGCCCTTGCTTCTAGCTGTGACCCAGACCAAAAACACATCTTTCTGGAAGTAAACCGCTGTGATTACGTTTCTTTCTTGTGTGTGTTCACCCTTCACGTCTGTGTTTTTACTTGTTCATTCATTTATTCATGCAACAAGTATTTATTGAGCACCTATTATGGTCCAAGCACCATGCCTGGCTCTGGCTAGTCCATGGTGAGCAAAACTCATTTCCTGTCTGTGTAGATCTTAAACATTCTTATCAGGGAGATAGCAATCAAATAATGAAACATAAGTTAAATCACAAGCATGACCATAAAAGAACACAGACTGGGTGACATAAACAACAGAAATGTATTTTTTTCACAAGTCTGGTGGCTGAAAGTATGAGATCAAGGTGTCACATTTGGTTTCATCTGAGGCATCTCTCCTGGGCTTGCTGACACCTGCCTCTTGCTATTGCGTTCACCTGGTCTTTCTTCTGTATCCATGCAAATTTCCTCTTCTAAGGTCACCGGTCATATTGAATTAGGACCTGCCTTATCTGCTTCATCTTCTTTAAAGGCCCTATCTGCAATACATTCATTCTGAATACTGGGGGCTAGGGGGTCAACATAGGAATTTGGCAGTGGGGCAGGGTTGCCATTCAGCTATAACAGAGAAGTATCTAATACAGACAGAGGTATTAATAGTTTCAGCTCAGATACTGGAACAGGGACAGAGGATGGGCTTGCTGATAATGAAATGGTTATCTAAACGATGACTAAGAGCAAACTAAATAAAGAGGAGGGGAAGGGGAATTCCTTCCTATTCCAGGAAGGAATAGGAGCATGTGCTGAAACCCTCCCAGAGGGCTGGGGAGAGAAAGAGCAGAGGTAGGCAGCAGAGGCAGCAAAGGGAGGTAGACCTGGTGGCTGAGGGGCTGGGAAGCAGCGTGCAGGGCCTGGGTGATGCCGATGTGACAGTGGGAGGAACAGGGCAGGTGGGGCCTTATAGACCAAGGCCAGGAGTTTTGTGTTTTTCCCAAGAGCAGCTGGAGACGATCAAGAATTTTTTTTTTTTAGTAATGAGTTTTATTGCATCTTAAAGATATGTCACAAATAGGTCTGAGAAATCATCCAGTATCTTGCTGTTTTGGTAGTAGGACAACTTAAATCTTATTCATCAGCCTGCTGAACTGCTCCTTTTTCAGAAACAAAGATACTGTCCAAAAATGTCCTGATCTCCTTGTTTTTAACTGTTGCAGTTTGATGAGTCAAAGCTGCTGAAATTGATACAAGTTCAGTGTCATTTCTTTCATGAATTGACTCATCTTCTGGGCTTGAGATACTGAACAAGCAATGCCTAACTTCATCAGAACCTTGTGAATATATTTTCACCCAAGAAATTTTGGATTTCGACAAGAGACCCATCCTCCTGAATAACAATGTTCATGGAGAACTGAGCACACACAGCCTTCATCTCATAACAGAAGCCCAAGGTATCACCCTTGACTGTCTTCTGTACTCGACTACAGAAAGTGCCAACAGTAGCTATTTCCCCACCATTTGTCAAACCGGAACCTCTTCTTTTGCTTTCCAAGGAGACTGAGTTCGATATTAATGGGATTGGAGTCCCTCTGCAGTATGGCGCTGGGCCCTTCAGGGAGATGTCATCATCTTCTGGAATGATCTTCATTATTGTAGTAGTTGTGGCAAAGACCCATCAAGGGTTTTTAAGTGAGGATAGAGGTGGTGTGCTCAGATTTAGTTGCAGAGTAGGGGTTCTGGGGTGCATTCTGGCAGAGCATTGGATGCAGGGAAATGATGTAGGCACCCAAATAAGACATGAAAGTGACTTGGATTTAGGCGTTGGGATAGGGTCAGAAAGGAGTGAATTTGATAAATCTATGGAGGCCAATGGATTCAACATGGCAGGTCAGCTGGTGATAGGAATTGGTGATGGGTTTCTACGTTAGGCACTGGATGAGGTGGGAGGTGACAAAGTCATCTGACTTCTATAACTGGGTAAATGGGGGTGCAAGTCATTGGGGCCTAGAACACTGAAGAGCCAATGTTTAGCTAAGTTTTTGATCACATTGGCAACTGTAGATGTCGAAGTTTGGACACTTTTCTCCTCAGTGCAGATTTTTCTTTCTCCTGCAATCCTTTCCTCTAATCCCTCACAACTCTTTCCTCTAATCCCTCACAACCCCCACCCACTCTTCATGTCCTAGCCAACAGGTCAACTTCCTCAGCAGGGAGGCCTTCCCGAATTCCTCAGAGGAGGCCCCCTGCTCTTTCACACCCTCTTACAACACCTGTATTTTTCTTTCTGTCTTTCTTTTTAGGAAAGTTAATTTTTTTTTAAGATTTATTTATTTATACAGGAACCGGGGGAATAGGCCAGATGTGCAGGAGGGTGAGACTCTTCACCAGAGACAGAGTGGGGAACAGAACAGGCAGACTGACTGAAATACACTGCTGAGGGGAAGCAGCAGGCGAGACAGGAGAGGTCTGCCATGCCATGTGGGTAGCTCCCTGGCCGGCTGGGCTTGAACCCACATGCAGAGGCTGTGGACAGCTTCACAGCACTGTGCTCAACCACCTGCTCCACCAGGGAGGCCCAACAACTGTATTTTTCTTTCAAAGTAATTATGACAGTTAAAAATGACATAATTATTTGTTTCAACTCCATATCTGTAAATGTAAAGCCTATGAAGGCAGACACTACATGTGTGATTAGTATGGCAGACTGGGGTACTAAAGTCATCTCTTTGGGTTCAAATCTGGCTTCAAGGAAACTTGGGTAAGGTATTTCATGTTGCTGTGCCTCAGTTGCTGTGGATGTAAACTGTAGGTATGACAGTAACCCTTCACAGAATTATTGTGATGATTAAATGAGCTAATTAGCATAAGGCATTTCCAACAGTGCTTGATGTCTAATAAGCATTTGATAAATGCTAGTTATTACTATTCATTACAATATCCCTAAGTATTTGGTGGAGAGATAATGAGATAGAAGAATGGATCTATGAATGGGTGTCTGGAAAACTGGAAGGATAGGTAAGGTGGTAGGAAATAAAACACAGCCCTACTAGACTAGTGAGCATCGTGGAAAGGCAAGGAAGTCCAAATGGGTCCTATGAAAATAGGACCTGCCCCATATACTACAAGACAGCTAAATTCCAAGATACTGACTCCTATTTAGATAAACTGTTTTAGCAGGGCCTTCTGGATTCTCCATTATACTTTCTTTAGTGATGAGCCTAGTTATTTGTTTCTTAACTTCAGTAGAAGGAAGGGGAAAAAAAACACACAACAATCCAACCATCCCTCCTCAATCAAATCATTACATGTTTCCCAACATAACTTGAATTTTTGTGAAAAGGTATAATCGGACAAATAACTTTGATCTGCCTTAATCAATCAATCAAACAATTGATTTATTCACTCTTATTTTCCTCCTTCAAACATCAATGGAATTCCTGCTGTGTGTCAGGCATGGTGATAGGTGGCAGGTGATGGTCAAGTCAAGAAGGTTTTGTCTCTGTCCTCAAGGAATTGAAGAGTCCTAATACACTTTCTAGGTTTTATGAAAATATTGATGATTGATTTACCTGATCAGAAACAACAAGCACAGAAGCAAATGCTGTTTTCTAAGCAGCGGGCAGCGGCCTATTGTGCATTATCCTCTGTTTTTCACCCCAGCTCTACCCCATCATCAAAGGTGGAGCCACCGAGTATATACAACAGCTGAGGCTGTTCAGTCCCAGCTGGAAGGTATTTTCATTGCTGTCACTCTATTTATGAAAGCAACTCATGTCTGATATCTTCTTTTTGCCCAAAGGATTCTCTTTCTGTAATTTATTACAAAATTCAAGGCTATTTCATTAGGGGGAAATGCGCCATGTCATTATTATAACAACTCCCCCTATTTTTGTTCAATTTTGAAACTGACAATCTAAAGGCTATTTTTAGCGCAGTCATGTGAGATTATTTGTTTCCTTATTATGAGAAGTTTTTCCTTCAGACTAGTTAACATGAATTTTATGCTCACTTATTATGTCACATGCTCCAATTCAATTTATTTTAAAGCAGATTCTTTGGGGAAAACTGTAAAGCTAATTTGAATTGATTCTTTAGAGATTCCATTTCAAATGAAGTGCTATAAAATTGGCAGACAAAGTGAAAAAATGGGATTGAATTTTCTTCTTCAGCTACTCATTGGATTCAGAAATCTCGCTTTTCGACACTGCCAAGGGTTTTGATATAATGTTTTATGCAATTTTCATAACATTTATTTTAAACTCCACTGGCTTTAGTTTGGTTGTTCAACTCAAAATGGTTCCCTGTTATTTCCATGGGAAAAAAAGCAGTTCTCGCTGAAGGAAGAAGGTGGTTCTTCATGCAACGTCCCACCATCCACAGTGGTGACTGGCGGTAAAACATCTGTTGTAAAGCAGGTGTCTTAATTCCGGAGTGGATATTGAATGTTTGTGGACCAACTTCTCCCACTTTGCCCAATTTATATTTCCTTCTTTCATATTTGATGGATTTATTGCTTGAGGAAAGTATGGGAATAATATGCGAGACGCTTGACAGCTTAATTTCCTGTCCTCCCAGGCCTGAGAGGCGCCCGTAGTTCGACAGAGTCGGCTCCAAGCTAATCAGAAACAGCCGTTCGGGTGAGGCAAGGGGTGGGGGTGGGGCAGGATTGGCCCATCTGAGTCCACTTGGTGATTTATATCTGATTATTGACAATCTAATGGAAAATATATAGAAAACACATGTCTACAACTTGACCTTGAGACACACTTATTGTCTTTGATTGTGCGTTTAAGGGAGTTTTATTTCACACTTGTCTTTCCCACCAAATTCCCTAAATAGCAGCTCTCATTCCTGTTGACCCAGGTAAGCAGCTGAAGAGCAGACACGTGGAGGGTCTTCATCTAGTTTTGCTCTGGAGCCTTTGAATGTGGCACCCAGTCCTTGGGGTCACTCCCCAAAACTCAGCTTGGTCTTGAAAGAAGTAAGTCATCTCTCTGTGGTTTTGATCTGGCTACAAAGAAGATAATTGTCTGATATGCGAGCGCCCAGCAGTCAGGGTTGGTTATGGAAGCAGGTCCAGGGCCGTTTTCTCCATAAGATACACCATGAGGGGCTGTAGGGCCTCAAGATACTTGTAGGGCTCACAGAGCCTCCGTTTTCATTTATTTAAGATTGGAGTTAAAAACAGGTTCAATAATGAATATATAATAATGAAGCCAGTCTAGATAACACTTGCTGCTGTTGTTTAATGGTTTTATTGAGGTTACGCTGGTTTACATCATCGTTTGTATTTCAGAAGTATCGGGTCCCTCTCTTTGGGTATTGTCACCACAGAACACCCACCACCAAAGTGCCCATAGTCTGCCACCATATTTGTTTTATACTAACATAGTTTGTTTAAATATTACTTTTTGTTATTGTAGGGTAGTGTAGGGTAGGTAAAAGGTATCAGGCTTTTCTAACCTCCCACCATTAGGATAGATGAGGGAACCCTGTGGTCCTGAATGCACGCCTGATGGCGGGCACCTGAAGTGGGTACAACTGGGCTGAGAGACTAGACTTTTAAGGGCGGTGTCACAGGGATGCCAGCAGCAGAAGAAGCTGAAAGAGAAGCCGAGAGAGCAGCAGAAGCCAAGAGAGAAGCAGAGAAGGCCGGAGAGCCCAGAGTGAAGACCTGCTGGGGGCTGGCAGGCCTGCCAGCCTACCGGCCTCACAGCGCCCGTGCATGCCGTGTACCTGGTAATCCCAATAAAAACCTGCAAAACCACTGAGGACTCTGACTCCTCCTTTACCCGGTCTGCTGGATCAGAAAACCTGCACCGTGTCCATTCTTGACTCTACAGGTAGGTAAAAGGTGTCAGGCTTTTCTGCCCTCCCGCCATTAGGATGGATGATGGACCCCTGCGGTCCTGAGTGCATGCCTGGAGTAGGGTGTGGGCATGCGTAGGTGGGTACACCTGAGCTAAGAGACTGGTTTATAAGGGTGGTGCAGCAGAGTGCGGTGCGGTGTCGAGAGGAGTGGAGTGTACGGAGGAGCACGGCGACTACAAACAACGGCGAAGAGCATGTGGCTGCTAGAACCGTTCATAAACCTGCGCGGAATGGGTTGGTTGCTTTACAGTTATTATTTTTTTCCAGTAGGGGAAAGGACCAGTTCCATGAAGGTTAAGCCTCTTGGGTCCATGAAATGCAGCTCCAAGCAGAACCGCTCTGAGGAACACAAGAGAGGTCAGGCTTGCTGTGGCTGCGGAGCTGATGGAGAGGCCTTGCAAGCCCACCCAGGACTCTGCATGCAAAGATGGGCCTGAAGTAGCTATAGGTCCTGAGGCCCATATTAAGAAGAGCTGGTCGTGAAGACATGTTGGTTCTCAATCAGATCCTCCCCGCCCGACCTCTGTCCCCACCAAGAAGACACTTGGCAATGTCTGGAAGACATTTGGCTTGTCACAACTGGTTTTTAGGGAGTAGAGGCTCAGGATGCTGCTCAGCACCCCACAATGAACAACCCCTCTGCCCATGACAAAGAATCATAACATATAGGTCAAAATGGCAGCAGTGCCAAGGTCGAGAACATGCCTGGTGAAGGTACAGAAAGGCTGTGACCTGTGAGTCCTGCTAGAGCCCATGTCTCTCTCCTGTGGCCTCCGCCCTCAGTGAGGGCTGGCCACTAGCACTTTCCACTCATGAAATGGCTTTTCCCTCACTTCACTCCCAGCCTTGCTTGCATCTAAAGGGGACCCGGTATTTCAAGTGTTTTTACCCATAAACACCTGTGTAAAGTAGACTGAGAGTTGTGCATCAATATCTGCTCTTTGTTTTGGAAAGTAGAGTCACACCTGGACAGACAGTTGCTCAGACAGACCACGTGTCCCAGCCTCCACTGCAGTTAAGTATGGTCAGGTCACTACTGACCACATGCCTGGGAGGGCCGCGGCTACAAGCTCCTCCAATGGCACTTTCCCTTTCTGGCCAGCTGGAACCCAAACGTGGAGGTGATCAGCATGGACCACATGATGACAAGAGCCAGACATAGGATGGAAAGACTTTGGTGGCTTGTGGCCCAGAAATCCTTACTTTCAGCATCCTTTTTCATGGAAGTTCTGGGTGAGCATATTTATTGCCTTCACTGAGGCAAAACTGGGATTCTAGGGTAAGAGTTTCAGGCTTAGCTGATTGGAGGTTTCCAAACGAAGTCACGGTGGCTTTCCATCTGTCAATATTGGTTTTCTGAATGAGTCTAGGGAAGATGGCCTTGAAACATCCAGACCTAAAATGTCCTTGTAGCTCAGGACCCAGGAGAAGACATGAGCACCTCTTATTCAATGTATATTTTTAATTATGTAGAGCAAATGCTGAGTGGCCCCGTTAGAATCAGAGACTCACCCCTGCATCAATTTCTATGAACCCCAGAAGGAGGGGCTAGAACGAATCTGTAAAGTCAGTAGCTGCTACACTCCACTGGGGAAGTTAAGCAACATCACAAGGAAGGAAGACAGCATGGAGGAAGAGGTAAAGTCAGGAAGTGTTAGTTAGGGTTTAGAAGGAGGACAATCATTTCCAACTGGGCTAGTTAAGAAAGGCCTCCCAGCAAAGGTAGAATTTGAGCCGGATGTGGAAAGACTTCGAGTTTAAGAATGGATAGAGAAAAAACTGTACTTTCATTCCTCACTGTTTTCAAAGGCCTAAATAGCACTTTGGGTTGGAAGGGATCAAGGTGCTTTTCTTCCCTCTGCTGTTGGTTGGGATGGGAAATATTTCCCTTTGGCTGAGTCCTTCCAGAGACTGACTGAAGAGCAGATGGGGCTGGCCGTCAGGACCTGGTTCTCAACATGCTTTCGCGTGAAGTTAGAATGGGAGGCAGGCTTCTTCAAAACCTGAAGAAGGGTTGGTAAGTATAATTGGCAGATCCCTTAATCAGCCCAGAGAGGCTTGTTACATAAATAAATGATTCAAATATGAAGTGACTTACCTTAGGAGACAAGCATTTCTTTTTTCCCTTTTTCATGTTCCTAGAATGGTTTCTTTCAGGTTTGGAGTGGAATAGGTTGTAATTTTAATAATACATTTATTAATTCCAAAACTGTCTAGGGTTAGGATTTTAGGAATACATTTTTGTGAGCTTTCGAATAGCTTAGTGATTTGAAACCAGAGTCTGGCTTGTTTCCCCAGGGCAGGGCCAGTCCCTGGGGATATTAGTGCCCCTTAGGCAAACAGGGTGCCATTGCCTGGGTTAAGCTGAAGCAGGAAGTTGCTAAGTCTGCTGCTTGGATTCTGCTGCTTGCTGGAGTGGAAAGTTCCTGCAGTGTGCTGCTTGCTCACAGTAGTAGCGATGGCTACCTCAACCTCCTTCCCAAACAATAAAGAATGTCTATGATGGATGGGGTGACAAGCTTCCACATACAAACTGTATAAAACCTCACCATTCTTGCAATTTGGGGCTCAGACTTTTTGGGTGCTATCCCACTGAGCCTTCCCATGTGACAATTAAATCTCCCCACCTCTGAGTGCCGTCTGATTTCTCTGGGAAATTGTCATAACAAAGCCACCTCCATTAACAGGTGGTGATGGTGACAGTGATGGCGATGATGTCAGCAACTAGTGATCTTCCGGGTGATTCAGCCAAGATCTAAATCACATTCTCAGTCATCCGAGGGGACACGTCTATTCTCTCCACTAGAGAACTGCAGTCCCTTTCACAAGCTGATGGCTGCAGGAGCATTGAGGGACTTTCTGCTTCTCCCTTCTTTGATGATGGAATGATTTTGGGGTACCACACTCTTCATGGGCAAGTTTGCACCTTCATGTGGGGAGAGGAGATAGACCTGTGTTTACTGTAAGCTGAGACTCTCTGGACCACTTTATCCTCCATCGGGGCACATTGGGAGCAGATTGGCAGCTCAGCACATGTCAGATGTTCTGGTAGCAGGAAGACCCGTAGTGCTTCTGCAAGGACGCTGAGTCTCATGAACGCTCCAGCTGAACTGGGGTGATCTGACTGGTGGGGGCAATTGTGTTATTGTTATCAGTCATTTGGTCCCCATCGACTCTCACCCATGACCATGCAACTTCCTGTGTCCCGTATGGTTGGAGTGTAGGTTTCAGAAGTAGAAGGTCTCTCCCTCATGCGCTGTTACCACACCGCAGCCATCACCGACACGCAAAGCTCCAGAGCTCACCGCCACTGTGCACTGTGCTCCCTCCGCTTTGTTCTTCTCTCCCTCCCTCCGCTGCCCCTCCTGTAGCCTCAGGTCTGCACTCAGTTTTCTAGGGTTACTTCTGAGTTTGGTTTTATCTGACCCTTTGTTTGGGCTCTCTACATTTCACATAGATGTGCAAAACCAAAACTCCTGGAGACATTGCCGAATGTCCCCTGGGAGGGAGGCAAAAATCACCCTGACTGACAACCACGCATCTCACCTATCTGACTTTATCTTAATGAGGATGAAAATGTGCATAGGTGTGCATGTGTATACACGTGTGTATGTGTGTGTGTGTGTGTGTGTGTGTGTAGGTGTTCTGGAAGAATGCACTCCAAGGTGTTGGTATGTCTTCCCCATCTCTGCTTTTCCATATTTTCTAAATCAAGCATCTGTTACTTATTAAATATGTGAAAAAGCACAATTGTGTAGAAAAAAAGAAAGCAAATATGGCAAAATAAAATTAGATGGCAGAAAGAAATCCATGTGTAGGGAAGAAAGTGGGGGGACAGGGCCTCTCTGATGGTGAAGGGGTTAAAGTCTCAGCACTATGAAGATATCGGCTGCCACTGTGGCATGAGTTCAAGCCCCGGCCAGGGAGCTGACCCACACGGTGCAGCAAACTTCTCCTGACTCGCCTGCTGCTCCCCTCAGCAGTGTATATCAATCAGTCTGCCTGTTCTGCTCCCCACTCTGATTCTGGTGAATCCTCTCATCCCCTGCACCTCTGGCTTACATTCAAGATCTTGTATAGAGAAATAAATAAAACATATCTTATTTAAAAAAAAAGCAAGTGGGGAGGCAAAGGCAACCTCATTCCCAGAGGACAAGTTTCTCCTGGTCAGGCCCTTGAGAGTCGCCTGCAAGATGCAGTGTCCCACAGTAGTCGAGCAGAGCCCTAATAAACCAGTTCCTGAGTTGATGAGTTTAGAAAGATGCATCTCCCACACTGGAGTAGGCAGCACTTGCCTGGGTAGTGTAAGTATTTCCCAAAAAGAAGTGCACTTGTTTCTGGCTTATACATGACATCTCTCGGGTATGAGGGGCGGGAGGACAGGTCTACAAAGGCAAGGAGGAGCAAGGCAGTAGACAGAGTCTCACAATGAAACAATCGAAACTGACTCCATGTAACTCCTCACAAAGACCCAACTGGTAGAATTTTAGCAACTAAAAATCAGTGTTAATTACTGATACTTAAAGTCCAAAAATATTCATAATAAAGGTCACATTAGCCACGTGCCTTGTGCATCAGCAGCTTTACAGAATCATCTTGCTGAATTTCCCATAAACCCTGCTGTTCTTTTGACAGCTTTACAGATGTGGAAATGGAGGGTCAGGGAGAGTAAGTTACTTGCCCAAGTCACACTGCTGGTGAGCTGGAATAGAGACAGCCATCCTCACGCTCCAGGCTGAACCTCTCACCCCCCAAAGCTGGAGATCTAAACTACCAGAGTGTGGGGCCTCCCTGGTGGCTCAAGGGGTTGAGCACAGCACTGTGAAGCTATCCGCAGCCACTGCAGCAAGAGTTCAATCCCAGACCAGGGAGCAACCCACATGGCATAGCAGACCTCTCCTGACTCGCCCGCTGCTCCCCTCAGCAGTGTATTTCATTCAGTCTGCCTGTTCTGCTCCAACCAGTCCCCACTCTGTCTTTGGTGAATCCCCTCACCCTCCACCCTCCCTGCAACTCTGGTCTATACCCCAGTTCTTGTATGCATAAATAAATAAATCTTTAAAAATAATAAACTACCAGGGTGGACATTTCCTCTTGGAATTCAAGTTCTCGTTTTGTTTTTTTATTTATTTTTTATTGATTGAACTTATTTATTTTCTTACATCATTTTTCATTTTTGTACAATATTTGATTTCTCCTCTGGAGTGTCAAGTTCTCATTTATTTTAAAGATTTATTTATTTATGCATACAAGAACTGGGTACACACCAGATGTGTGGGGTGTGTGTGAGAGGATTCACCAGAGACAGAGTAGGGAACAGAACAGGCAGATTGACTGAAATACACTGCTGAGCGGGCAAGACAGGAGAGGTCTGCTCTGCCACGTGGGTAGCTCCCTGGCCAGGGATTGAACTCGCGTTGCAGAGGCTGCAGACAGTTCATAGGTTGTGTCTTAACCCCCTGTGCCACCAGGGAGGCCCTCAAGTTCTCATTTTGAATGAAAAAAAAAAATTCCCTAAGAATTTGTTTTTACTGAATCAATCTTGGTGTGGGAAAAAAGAATTTTGTTTATGCTCATCATTGGTGGGAAGCTGATAAGTAGGTCTAGTTCAAGTGAAGTTTGAGTAATTTAATACGTGGAAATAGGTGAGGCAGTGGCCCAGGCAGAAAGTGATACTCAAAGCTGAGTGGCTTGGCAATGGGATTTGGGCAGATCTCTCTCATCAGAAGAGGGTCCGCCTGTCTGGAGAGACTGAGGGCTGGCAAGAGAGGGACCAGATCCCAAGGGAGGGTGTTGGCAAGATCGAGATCACTTTGGAAGAGGAGCTCTGGGAGGAGGTCACTTTCTGGCAGGCAGGCACAGAAATGCCACACAGCAGCCCTGCATCAGTGACTGCTCTACCTGGGTGTTGGTCAGCAGGAGCGGGGCTAGCGAACAGAGAGAGGGGGCTGAGCCAGGTGTCAGGGATGGGGGAGAGCAGGTAGGGAAGAGGATGCTGATGGCCCTCAGTGCTTTTATTTCCTCCTTCTATGGGACTAGAACTCTCAAGTTCAGATGGTTACATGGTCACCAGCCTCCCTTGCAATGCGGTCATGTCCTTGCAATGTGGACATGTCCTTCCTCTCTTGCTGTCTTTCCTTTGGTGGGGATGCAATGGATGGAGTTAAAGCAGCCACCTGAGCCCATGAGGTAGACCCATTTGTTGAGATTGGTGGAGCCTGTAGATGGAGACTGGGTCCCTGATGACCGCAAAACTACCAGGACAACCTCTGGTCCGTTCACCTGCAAACTTGGTATATTTAAGACAAGTACATTTTTCTCTTGGCTAATGTATTATTATTTGGGGTTTGCTATTATTCAGAATTAGGTTGAATTTCATTTTAACCAACTTTACTATTATTGACATATAAGTAATGTTAGCTTCTGAACTCTGACGCACCCTCCTGACAACCTCACTATAGTGTGGATTCTATGTAGACTAATTTTAGTTTGAATTAATAGGAACTTAATAAAATTACTTGAGGCTCATGGTAGCAAAGCCACTCACCAAGCTGATTATTTTATAGCATGCTGTCATGTTGTTTCAGTTTCGCTCCATACCCATCCCCATCTGCCCACACAGGTACAGGTACCGTGGGAAGAAAAACTGAATTTAGTAAGTGTGCTCTTCTCTCCAAGCAAATTCAGAGCCACAACCATCATTACCACTTCCTCAACCTTCTCCCCCAGCCAAACCCAACATCATCATCTGTGCCTCCCTGTCCTTTCTTCCCGTGTCTGACTGGGCTTAATTACTGCTTTCATTTCTTGAGGTCCTGAATTTCATCTCCAGCTCCTCTGAAACTAGATCCCATCTTCATCACATCTCCTGCCTGGAACGAAAACCCATCTATAGGGCCTTTCTGGTGGCACAAGAGGTTAAGCACAGCACTATGAAGCTATCCCCAGCCATTGCAGTACAAGTTTGATTCCTGGCCAGGGAGCAACCCACATGGTGCAGCAGACCTCTCCTGTCTTGCCCACTGCTCCCCTCAGCAGTGTATTTCAGTCAATCTGCCTGTTCAGTCAATCTGCCTCACTCTGTCTCTAGTGAATCCTCTCACCCCCCACACCTCTGGCCTGTACCCCAGTTCTTACATGCATAAATAAATAAATCTTTTTAAAAACCATCTAGAGGGGCCTCCCTGGTGGCGCAAGAGGTTAAGCACAGCGCTATGAAGCAATCTGCAGCCTCTGCAGCACAAGTTTGATCCCTGGCCGGCCAGGGAACAACTCACATGGCACAGCAGACCTCTCCTGTCTCTCCCGCTGCTCCCCTCTGCAGTGTATTTCAATAGATCTGCCTCTTCTATTCCCCACTCTGTTTCTGGTGAATCCTCTCACCCCCTGCACCTCTGGCCTGAACCCCAGCTCTTGTATACATAAATAAACAAATCTTTAAAAAAAAAAACTACAATAATACAATATCCCCCTGTAAGAAATTAAGCTTTTTGTTTGCTTATATTGTATAATTTGCTTGTTTTATTTGTTTATGGGTATGAAATAAATGTAGAGCTGTAATATGGTTCCCCAGGAAACAGACTTTGAGACTATTTATTGAGGCATGCTTTTGGGAAAACACCCATAAGAAAGTATGTCAATGCCCAAACCGGGCCTGGTTTGTGAGTCTTCACCCACTTGTTTAAGAACTCAGCCCAAACAGAAACACACATACAGAGAAAAGATTTATTTACAAGGGGAATTAGAAGAGGTTGGGAGAGGGAGGTAGAGAGGAATTATTTTAATTGGCAAGCATGTGGCTAGATGCCATCTGTTCTACTGGTAGTTTTAGAGTGCAAGTCAAAGCTGGAAAAGCAAGAGAGACCCACCTGTCTTCAGTGTATTTAAGATCAACCTGGCTGCTCAGTTCCACCCCTTGTTCCCAGCAGCTATCCTGCTCTGGAAGCCTGGTCCATGGCATGCTGGGAGTTGTAGTCCAAGATATCTGAGATATGGGTGGCATGGATGTGGGCCTGGGGAAGATGGCACCCATTCCTGCAGCCTCAGTGAATGGTCCTCCCCCTTGACACAGTGACGCATCCTGTCATAAGTAAAGGAAGGACAGGGCTGAGAGAGAAGTTGAAGTCCAAAGCAACTGCAAAAGACCCCTCAGCTTATCACATAGAAAACTCTGGAGATAGGCATGCCCTTCAAAGATGTCTCAAACTGAGGAAAAGGAGTGAGGGCTAAGTCCTATGTGTGTCTTAGCAACATACCACGGTGGTCACTGCAGGTGCACTGAAGGATTTGGGCTGATTTTAGTGAGACTGACCACCCCCAGGTTATTTGACCACCCCCAGGGCCTGAGGCTTAATCTCTGAGACCCAGAACTTGAATTTTCTTTATATGTCCACAATAGGCTCTCCATGACAAAGTCAGGTTAACTAAATTCAAGTAAGATTAATGAACACATGGTACATTGATTTATTTACAATAATGCTACCCTTCATCAGTGATCAAGATGTTTGTATTCTCTATCTCAAATACGTTTTTGACCAGATCCAAGTTAAAACAGGAAGCGCGTAGATGACAAGAAATTGCTCTCTAAGGAGAAATATGGAAGGCATCTGATGCATTAGATGGAATGAGAAAGGAGCTGGAAATGTTCTTGACATAGTGAAGACAAATTGTGTTTCTTTTCTCAACAACATAAAAAAGAGAAGTTGAGGAAAATCTCAAGAAGGTATACAAGAAAATCATGGTCTAAAAAAAGACAATGACCAGTGATTTTAAGTAACTGTTGGAGTATAGTAAAAAGAATCAATATGACTATGCTCATGGGAACACAATCCCTTTATTTACTTACATATTTATGTAATTAATTAATTAATTAATTAATTTCTTTACATTGCTGCTCATTCTTGTACAGTATTTGATTTCTCCCCTCAGGTGTAGCCCAGCAGTTCTCCCACCACCGCAGCACCCGTGATCCATCACCACAGTCCCTTGTATTCATCCTTCCCCTGTTTGACGCCTTTCCCTATCTCTCCTTTTCTGTATGCCTCAGATCTATGGTCAGGAAAAAGACAAAACTTGCAAGCTGACCTTCCTTTGGTTTCTCTATAGTCCACATAGAATTGAAACCATCCAATATTTATCTTTTTTACATTCCTTTTCATCATTCTAAGGTCATGACATTGGACCCATGAGAAAGAAATGTCATCCTAACACAGTCCTTGGTGCTCCAGGGAACATCTACCTACTCAAAATAATTTAAATGGAATTAAATTAAACTCTCAGAATTTACATGTAGACCAAGCAGAGAGGCTTCAGGGTTATCGAACAGAATGTAATCTCTCAAACAGAACAATGGAAAAGCATTGACCCACCTGGTTGAAGGGGAAATTTGGGGAGCTGATTTCTTCCTCTCATACTGTATGGAGTTAAGATATATTGTCTCAAGTTCACAGAATGAGAAGATACAAAATCAGAAAGAATCAAGGAGTGGCTTTGGGATACAGTTGAGGGGAGAAATGGTTTGAGGGGGGGATAATGTTACTCTGTACATGTATTGTTTTCAAATTTTGGGAAATGTATATAATTTTAAAATCCCCAGGCAAAGCTTAACTATTAATCCGAAGGGTATTTTGGCAGGTTTAGATGCTGAGTGATTGAGGTACAGGTCTCTTAGACCCTTGGAAAATCCACTGGAATTCTCTTCCTCAGTCACAGAGGATCTATCTTTGATGTTCCCTTAATTTTGGGGTTGGTCTCCACTGAAAAGAACTGGGTCCCCACAGACACATTTTAGCTGGCTGGGCTCCATTTCCTTCACTTGCTATCACTCCTTTGCGAGCTGACAAGATGGATCAGGTGAGAGTCATCTTGCTTCTCCCAGAGTAACCTGTCTCAATCCTTCACTGCTGAAATTGGGGACTCACTGGAGCAGTGGGTCCCAAGTGTGACCGCACACAAGACTCTTGTGGAACCCTGAAAACATACCTTTGGGAGGGTGTGAAATGGGTGAAAGGGAACAAGAAGCACGAAATTTCAGTTATAAAATAAATAAGACCTGGGGATGTAACTCACAGCATGGTGACTACTGTCAATAATACTGCACTGCACATTTGAAAATTGCTAAGATAGTGCAGGTGTAGGGTAAGTGAAAATTATCAGGATTTTCTGCCCTCCTGCCATTAGCATTAATAATGATCCTAGTGGCGGGCACCTGGAGTAGGGTGTGGACAGGCATACGTGGGCACACCTGGGCTGAGGGACTGGGCTTATAAGGGCGGCGTCACGGGTACACTAGCAGAACGAGAGCAGAACCAGCAGAGCAGCAAAGGAGAAAAAGAAAAGCAGAGACCTCGAGAGATCGCCAGAGAGCCTAGAAAGAGTGAAGATTCATGGGGGACTGGGAGTCCTGCCAGCCTCCTTCCTCCCAGGCCCCCTGCCTGCCATGTACCTGGGTGCTGCACTACAAATGGTGTAAGGAGCTCAAAATAAGCCTGGAAAAGCCACCAAGGGCTCCAGGACCCTCCTTTACCCGTCTGCCTGGACCATAGAGATCCTGCTCTGTGCCTTGCTGGCGCTACAGACGGTAAATAGATATATTATTTCACAATGTCTACAAATTGCAATGTATACAATATCAGGTCACATTGTTAGACTCCAGAAACTAACATGTTATGTCAATAATACTTAAATTGAAAAAAAAAAAAAAGCCCATATCTTTGACCAGGCCCACACCAAACCTATCAAACTATGGTCCAGGCTTTATAGTTTAAAAAAACAAACAAACAAACAAACAGGTGTTTCTACTGTGTTAGAGTTGAGAATCCTTGACCCAATCCTTCCGTGTGTCACCCATCAGAGCATGGAAGCAGGTTCACCTGCAGGTAGCTTGGGCCTTCTTCAGAACTTCACAGCCCATTAAAGGGTGGTCCCATCTCTTCTTGCACCTCCCGATAGCCCCTCCTATCTTAAACTTCTCTCCTTTGGTTTCCTTGATTCCCATTCTCCCTGATACTATTCTCTACCTCCTTGATGAGCCATCTCAGTCTACTTCATGTGGCCCCTTCTTATTGTTTACAGTCTCTCAGGGATTTTTCAGAACCTTTTTGATCTCCATTATCACTTCGCTGAGGACTGCATTCAACTCTTCACCTCTATCCCAGAGCTTTTTCCTGAGCTCTAGAACTGGATATCCAGTTGCTACTGGACATTTCCATTTTGATAGCCTACAGCTACTTCAAAGAAAACCCGCCTGCAAATGGAGCTCATTGTCATCGGTTGCCCAAATGGGTGTCCTTTCTTTTGTGTTGAATGGCACCAGTTAATCAGCCACATTCAGTTACACAAACTTAAACTCCAGGAATCCCCTAGACACTTCCCTTTCCTTCCTCTGACCAACATTCAACTCATCGGTCCTAGCCAACCCCCTTCTGCTTCATCTCTATGCCCCAGCTTCGAGTCGGTCCATCATCATCCCATCCTTAGATGTCTGCAATAATCTCCCTGCCCATCTCCCTGCCTCAATCATGTCCCCTTTCAATGCTCACTTTGGCCAGACTTATCCTTCCAGAGAACAGACGTGACTGTGTCAGTCTCCTGCTTTAAACCCTTCGATTGCTTCCTCCTAGCCAACCAAGTCCAACTTTAGAAAGGCCCATCAGGCGCGTAATGACTCACTCCTCCCTGCATCTTGTTTCATCACCTGCTGCTGCCAACAGATGCCCCCTGTGCCTCATCCCTGCCACCTGCCAGCCCCCTAATCTGCCAGCCTGCTTCCTCTTGTGCTCTCCCCTGCCTTTTCCCGCTCCTGGAATGCCCCCCTAACTTTCAGCTGTCTGACACTCACACTTCAAAATTCTGCCTAGACCTCACCATTCCCAATGTCCTCTTCCTTTTTGGCATCTATCCCAGTGCCTGGAAAACTGTAGGTGCTCAAGAAATGTTTACAGAATGAGTGAACACCCAATGCTGTGAAATTTGGAGAGGGTATAGTATTACTACACTATATTATAAAAGTATACTAAAAAGTAAAAAAATAATTATAGCTTATCTCTAACTCTCAAATACATTGACTTTAAAAGAAGATTTTCAATGTACTCTAAAGAGCTGCAGGGGTCCCATAGAGCCCCCAGAAAGGCCCCTTTTAAGCAAGACTACTTTCATTTCATCTGTTTTTTATGTTTGTCTTCTGAGAAAGGCTCATTTGAACAAAGTATTTTGTGGCTAAGAAATATTTGAAAACCAGTGGTCTAAATTATTTCAATAATTAAGGTGAAGTACAGTTTCTCTTTGAATTACCCTCCCGAAGTTCTCATCTGTTTTTTTTTTTAAAGCAGAATAGTACATGAAATTTTTTTCTGGTTTTATTTAGTGTCTTAATGACATATTGCCTTTTTCTTTCCTTAAAAGAAGCAAAAAGAAATTTTTATGACTGGTGATATATGCATATGGTCAAAAAAACAATTTAGTGTAAAACTAGCCTCCCCACCAACCCCCATATCTCATTCTTCTGAGACAGCACTGTCACTGGCTTCCTTGTGCCACACCACAGTTTTCCACACTGGGGTCACTGCTCTGGGGGGGCAAGAGGCATACCCCCTTGCAAAGGACAATGGAAGGACAAACCTTCAAACACCACTGATGGTTTTGTCATTACAGAGTGGCCTGAGTGGGTTCCAAAGACACCTGGTCCCATATCCAGTGACTGTCAGGAAGAAGGGCTTAGCATCGACTCTTCTAATATCAAAACCACATCTTGGCAGACAGTTCTGGCACTTGGTTAGTTCACAGCCACATACCCATTTAGGACAGCTTATTTACTTACCTAGGGTACATTTGTCTCCTGATACATTTCAGAGGATTTTTCAGGAAATTACACTGCTTAAAGTGACATGGTCTGTGGGTTCTTGACTGAGATTTGTTTAAATGATTGGAGTAAGTATTTGATATTTTAGTAAATGGTGTTGAGGAAATGGATTCTCAAATGGGAAAGAATAGAAAAAAACTTCTACCTCTCCCCATCACAGAAATAATTTAAAGGTGTGCTGAAGATTTAAATGTAGGAAAAATACTCTAAAACTACTAGAAGAAAATATAAGTAAACACCTTTAGGAATTTTGGAGAGGGAGGGTTTTTATTAAGACGACACACAAAAAAACTATAAGTAGAGGTACATCTGATCACACCTAATTAAAACTAATTAAAACACCTAATTAAAAATAACACCATGAAGAAGATTAAGAGATAAGTGGTAGCCTGGGAGGAGGTATTTACAAAATAGCTAGCAGACAGAGGATTATTATCTAGGATGTATATCATTCCCACAAATCAGGTAGAGAAAGACAATCCAAAAGAAACAATAGGAACTGAAAATTTATAGAAGAGGAAACGAGACTGGGTCGTGTGAATGATAAGCGATTCAACTTCATATATAATTAAGGAAGTGCAATAAAAACAATAAGGTTTTATTTTGCCAATCACATTGGCACAAATTTGAAAGTTTGGAAATATCAAATGTTGGCTAGGATGTGGGGAAACTGGAACTCTCCTCCACTGTTGTTGAGAGTGTAAATTGATACAGACACTTTAGAAAGCAATTTGGCGGCATCTTGAAATGTGAAAATGTGCCTCCCCTGTAACACAGCAATTCCAGTTTGAGGCGTCACCCTAGAGGCGAGCGCACTTTCGCATGTCACATGGGGAGCCACGTGTCATTCCACCGCCGGGGAATGGCTAAAAATACGCAGCTCTTGTCTTCTGTGGGATACTTGGCTGCCTGTATTAGCCTGCTGGGGCTGCCATTAAAAAGAGCCACAAACAGGTCCCCTGAACAACAGAAACATTTGTCTCCTGGATGTGGAGCTTAGAAGTCCAAGGTCAAGGTGTCAGCAAGTGTTAGTTTCTCCCAAGGCCTCCTTCCTGTACACTGCCACCTTCTCCCGTGACTCGCCTGTGCATGGCCTTCCGCCTGGGTGTATCCTCATGTCCCCTTCTAGAAGGACACTGATCATGTTGGAGTAGAGCCCACCCTAATGACCTCATATTAGTAGCCTAATGATCTCTTTAAAGACCCTAACTCCAAGTATAGTCACATACAGAAGCACTGGGGTTAAGCCTTTACCATAGGAATTTGAGGGTGGGGCACAAGTTATTTCATAACATTGAATCAATAAGGAAAGCGCTGTAGCAATTGTAGCTCCATCTCAGAGAACAGTATTAGTTGCAAGATTGTGATGCTTACTTAATACCTTAGGATACAAGTCACCACTATGGGCATGAAACACACACAAGAGACTACACAGATACTTTGCATGGACAGCAATGTTGAAATGTCCTGGAAGGGTCAATTCAAATTCAGTATTGGTTGGTTGAATGTGACTTTAGCTATAATGTTTTATTTCTTTAAAAATTATTGAAAGCAGCTCTGCAGAAGGCACAGCAAAGCTCTCAGTCCGCAGGCTCCTGAACCCTCACTGTTCTCTCTCCCTAGGAACAAGTCAGCCCCGGAGCTACTGGGAAGGCACTGATGGAACCAGAGGTGGTGAGTCACAGAATTAGAGTAACTAACCAGTGGCATCTGACTTGAATAGAGGCACAAAGGAACAGAATCTCGAAGTGAAAGGACCAGTTTGAATGCCTACTAGGAATCACTGTAAGAAAAACCCCATGTGGTTAAGATTCCAAGTCTTGGGCTTGGTATTAGATGAAGACCCACAAGCCACTCACTGATTTGTACAGTTTTCTGATGGTTAAGCAGACACTTGCATCGGTGTGGAGCCTGGAGTTGAGGCACATACTTAAATCAATCTTTTAATTAAATTAGTAATTACTTATTTAAAAAAATATTGGTGGTCTCCCTGGTGGCCTAAGGGTTAAGTCTCAGTGCTATCACCACAATGGCCTGAGTTCGATCCCCAGCCAGGGTGCTGCCCCATGTGACACAGCTCCTCTCAGTAGTGTATTTCAGTAAATATGCCTGTTCTGCTCCCCACTCTGTCTCTGGTGAGTCCCCTCACCCCTTATCTCTGCCTATACCCCAGTTCTTCTACACACACACACACAAAAAAAAAAAAGTCTTTAAATTTTTTTTTAAATATTGGAAGCAAATATGGTGAAATGTGAATGGTTTCTAAGTCTGAGTAGCAGAATGTGTGAGTTTAGTTATAATATTGTCTTTTCCTGTGTGTTTTCAATTTTTAATGTCGATAAACACAGAAAGAAAGATGATGAACTCACTCATTCCTCAAGATTCTTAAAATTTATTTTTGGTTTACAATGCTGCCTGTGATTCAGAAATATAGGACCCCACCTCTTCAGATATATGTTACCAATAGAAAATAAAAAATCAATTTATTTCTGGATGAAGTCAAACCCTGGAGGAATTGCAAAGTAGGAATTTATTTCACCTCTAGCTGCTTAGAAAATCATTGCCCCTTCCTGCTGCATTTTGGGGTCACACGACTGAAAGATGCTTTAAAGTTCAGTTCTATGAACTTCCTATCAAATTTGTTATAGGAAGGAGGCTGAGGATCCTGTCTACTTCCTCAAACAAATTTTCCCTGATGAGGACTAATTTATTCTGGAGATATTTTTATGAGCAGATTAAAATCCTTTTAGAATGAGGAGGGGCATAAATAAATGAGTGAGTATAATACCAAATGCAATAAACAATTCTCTGCTAGTGGATAGCAAGCTGTGCTTTGGAAGGATGAAAACAACCTTTACTGAACTCTTACCATGTGCCAGGCACTCTGCTTGCTGGAGGCTTTGAATAATTGTCATTAGAATCTAAATTTTTGTGACCTTATGAAGCAGGTTATAAGGTTATAATGAGTTTAAGTAACTTGTCCAAATTCACATAGTAAGTGGTTAACTTCAAACTTAATAGGATATTTTGAAGAATAAAAATGTTTGGGGAGTCTTTGTATTTCATGACTGAAAGAGGAGAAGGAGACAAGTTCAATGTTAATTTATTGAGGATCTACTTCTGGTGCAATAATCCTATGAACCAAAAAATTTTTTATCCAAATTTTGAAATAAGGACAGTAAGACTCAGAGATATAAAAGAAAAAAGCATTTTTTTTTTTTTTGCTAAACATAACCCAAGCAATAAATTGATAAATGGGTCTACTTTTAAATTAAGAGGAAAGGTTCAAGGTGAGGTTCTTCAATGGGGAATACATATGCTGGCCCTACTTCTTTAGTCCTATTGTATTAGTTTGCTAGATCTGCCACAATGAAGTATCACAGACTGGGTGTCTTACACAACAGAAATTAGGTTCTCATAATTCTTGGGACTAGAGGTCTAGGGTCAAGGTGTTGGTAGGGTTGGTGTCTTCTGAAGTCTCTCTTCTTGGCTTGTACATGGTCCTTTTCTCCCGGTGTCTTCACATGGAGTGCTTTCATGTATGTCTGTGTCCTAAATGTCCTTTTCTTATAAAGATACCTAGGGTGGTCTGGGTACACCCTAGAGGCCTCATGGAACTTAGCGACATCTTTCAAGATGCTATTTCCAACCGTTGGTCACACTCTGAGGCACTGGGTGGGTTAGGACTTCAACATTTGAATTAGTGGGGGTCAGGAGGGCACAATTCAGTCCATAACATACATCTTCTGTTCATGGCTGTTCTTGTTCCATGGTCAGCACATACTCATGAGGAACAGAAGGTTTTAAGGAAGATTTGGTGATCTGGAGAGCTGGTAATTCAAGGGAGAAAAGAAGAACCTTGAGTCATAGATCTCTAGAGAGATAACTAGGGCAAAAGCAGCCCTTTCATAATGAATAATTCCTTATAAACTAGTCAATTTCATTTGGTTTGCATTGCATTTTACTTTAGTTAAGTGTTCAAATTCAGTTGAGAACAGAGAAGCTATTTCTTCACTGCATGAATGAAATCATTGAACAGCCAGATAAAAACAACTTGCCCAAATTTAACACCAGACTTGAAAGAGACAATCAAATGACAAAATGAATTGGGAATTCTCTTTGTCATTATTTACAAAACTGATCTATTCTGGGGGGTGGGGTGGGGTGTTCTAATTGATGCTCTTCCCCAATTCAATAGAATGACTTCTTGTTTCCTTGGGATATAAATTATACAGAAAAACTCTACTTTGCTCACCTCAAGTCATTTGTGACTCTGAAGAGGACAAGAGTCCTCACAAGTATCTGTGTCTATTTTGAGATTCTTCATTAGGAAAGAGAATCTCAGCCCCCACCATCTTATTTTTTAAAATCTTCATTTCAGAGGTAATATGTGGCTTGGGACACTGCTGTTCTTCCTTTTATTGACTTTCTCTCTTGGCGAGTATTGAGTCTCACAGCTTTAATTATCACTTATATACAGATGATATTCAAATTTACACTTCATTTCCAGGCCTTTCAGATGATGTCACCCTTCGCCTTGCCCCAAATTTGGCTCCCGTCTTGTCTTGGATGAGCCACAATTTTCTCTGATTGAATATGGATGAGATGGAGCCTTTACAGTTTAGTTGTAAATAAACTCTAAATCACTGGAGTTAATGTACCTCATTGATATCCTGCCCCTCCAGTTAGGAGCAAGTGTGTTCAGTGACTGACTCTGAATTATTCGCCTTCATTCATCAGAGACTACACAGTCATGGGATTAATGTCCACAAAATACCCAAAGATCTATCACTCCCAATTTGGGCCAGAATTCTGGTTATCTCACAGCTGAAATTCTGCCATGATCCTTGAAAAGGCCTCCAATAAACCCCAGTTTGTGGTCTACTTAGAATACGGCTGCCCTTCGGCCTTGCTCTGTGTACTCAATTCCTGGACAAATTTTCCTTCAGGCAACTGCATTAGTTTCTACTGTACTGAATAAAATCTAATTTTCAAGCATCTTGGCTAGATTCTCTACTTTCACATAGACTAGCCTTTGCAGTGACTTAAAATTATAGAGTCTTCTTTTTAAGAGTGACTTGTGTGGCTAGAGGAGATACACCCTGCAAGGCACCTCCATACTCAGAGAACATACTTTTTTCAACAAAAATGGATATCCCAAAACACTAGGAATATTTTATCAAGAGCACTAGCCTATGAGAGGCTGGCCCATAATAAGCCATAAGCACTCAATAAATACTCATTGGTATTAAGACTGAAAAAATGAATTTGTAAGCCTTTGACCCATTTGTAGGGTTTGCTGCCATCATTATTTATACTATCTTTTTATCTACCTCTTAGATTATTATGTAACTGTGTCTGTGTAATTATTATTTCAACTAGAACATATTGGAAATCTCCATTAACATAACTGAAGGGTATAAAATAGAATGTTTGGAGTTGTCAATTAGCCGATTTGTCTTGTGTTGCTTTTCTTCATTATTTCAGTGCAGCTAATGGTTCATTCAGCACATTTTAATTAAAAACAAACATATGTGGGTCTGCTCAGAACTCTAGTATCTAGTAGCACAGTTAGACAGGGATGGCAAATATTTCTAGCAGTGACCATATGATATCTTCCATTCATCTCAGCAATAATCCTCCAAATCTAATTATTGAGAGGATGGCAGCTGTACTTGGTTAGGCTTTTCTTTATTTTTACAAAGATGTATTTTTTCAGCCTGTTGTATTGTAGAAAATCAGCAGCTACTGGCATCCTTTTGGAAGCTAGAGACTCAGCCTCTACAGGGCTCTATCCCAAGTTGCTTTCCATTGTGACACTACCCACCAGTCCTGGCCTGTTGCGTGCCTTGGGCCTGAAGATGTTCCAAGGAAATATATGATCTTCTCTTTCTTTGTTAATAAACAAATGTTGGGAATATTATCACCACCTGCAGGTGCACAAGCAAGGCGCTGGGGTCACCAGTGAAGCCTCCATGATGGAAGTGACAATTCCTGCACGTGCTACCATGTTTTGTGGTCCTATCTTTGGCACCACACACTTAAGCATGAGCCTATCAGCATCGAGAGAATAGCTTAGTCTCTTTCTGAGGATACAAAGGAGAATGTGGTCACTTAAAATAAGAACTATAGCAACTGAAAAATATTCACACATACTCACATCCCTGTAGTGTAGGAGTTGAGAGGGGGACTCTGGGTCAGACCATTTGAGGTCAATTCCTGTTTGTGTTGCTCACTAGCTGTGAGACCTGGAGCACCTCACACCTCATGGCCCAAGGGTCCCCCACTAGTTGCACCTGTGTCATTCCTACACTGTGGATGTGACTTGCTTCTTATCAATGGTAGTGATCTAATACATTATGGTATTAAGGGTAATGGGTGGCCGTGTGATGATGTAAGAGCATAGCACCCATATTGCTAGAGTTTCTTTCTCTCTCTCTGCCTCTTCTGAGACATGGTGCTTTTGGAACCCTAAGCTGCCACCCAAGAAGTAGAGCTATGCTGAAGCCCCCATACCATAATGACTCCATGGAGAGAGCAAACTAGAAATAAAAATTTCATGGTGGTAAATGGAAATTAGTGATCATAATCATAATTAGGTTTTTCTTTATTTTTACAAAGATGGATTTTTATCAGCTAATGAAATTAGTGATCATAATCACAATCATAATAGTGATCATAATCACTAATTTGGTGGGGATCCTAACTTAGTACATACAAATGCTGAAATATAAGGCTGTATGTCTGAAATTTACATATTATAAAACAATGTTACTTCAATAAAAGTTTAAAAAGAGGAAAAGAAATAGAGAGCCCAAGGAGTTGCCAGTCTTCTATCCCAAGCTGCCAGCCACATGGTTTGTCCCAGTCCAGGCCCTAGTGTGTATGTAAAGAGGCCTTTGAGAAGCTCCACCCCAAACTGAGTTCAACCATGGGGCCATCCTAGCCAAGAACCACCCAGCGGAGCTCAGCCAACCTCCAGAACTGTGTGAGAGGAGACATAATGATTGTTAGTATTTCAAGCCAGTGTTTTGAAGTAGCTTGATATATAGCCATGGAGCACTTGAAAACAGACACACCAAACACATTTATGTACAAGTACATTCACTCAGACATATTCTGTTTTACACACATAGTCACACGTGGCTAGTAGTATGAATACTATGATTACATGTTCTGCTGCATCAGAGACACTTGCCATCCTGAGCGCAGCGTGCATGTCCTTGATTATGTGTAGATCCCAGATCCATAATGTGTGGTTCTTGGTCATTTTGCTGAGCTCTGAACTTGAGTCACAGGCTTGTGGGTGGGAGTGAATTTCCTAGCTAGTGAGTGGCCCTCACTGACTACTTAGTGGACTTTGTTCTCCACGAGTAGCTTCTTATGCAATATTTTTTATGATGCAATTTTTAAAAAGTGCTTTCCTCCTTGGTGAAAAATTAAAAACTATAAAAAATATGATATCTAGTATTAGAGAGAGAAATGAAAAGAAAATAAAGAAGGATGAAAAGGGAAACTTCCCACCCCATAATAGAAATTTCAAAAGAGAATGTCAAGTGTGATGGCAGCTTATCTTTCTGATGTGAGAACAGTAGGAGGATGTGATCCCCAAACCAGGGAGTACAACTGGCTAAGCCATTTTGGTGAGAACCCCAACAGGACAAAGTTGCTTAGAAAGTCATTGGAAACCTTGAGGCATGTCATTCATATTGTAATATACTGTATTTCAGGAGGGACTTCACATACCTTGGTTACATTCACCCATTGGTAGGGTATTTGAAGGTGTAAGGACAGAGGCCCCTTGAATTTCCATGGAAGATACTCCTTAGGCTTCATACATGAGCTGCTCTGCTAGGCTTGTGCAGAGTGGAGAAATGTGTCAGGGTCCTTGCCCTTGAGATGGATATAGTTTGTCCAGGTGATGAGTATGGAAAGAGGAAGGAAACAACTGACAAGCTAAATATCTCCATCTTTTAGTGAGAATGACCTATGATCATCTTCTGTAGGGAATAAGAGCTCTTAGCTCAGAGGAGAAAGAGCAACCATTTGAAATCTCTCTTAAGATCACGTCTAGGCTCCTTGGCTGGGCATTCGAGGCCTCCATGATCTTACCCAACTTGACCTCCAACCTTTTCTCTCAATATCTACTATGTAAAAAATTCCATACAGTTAGTTGGGTTGGTTCATGAAGAAATACACCTCCCTCTCAATTTTTACCCTGATAATTTAAGGCGGCTGAAATAAAATGAAAGGAAAATGAACAACTTGAAAATCTGCCTTTCAATGTTAGCTTAAAGAATAAAACAGTTTTTAAAATAAAAGAGAAATGAGTAGACATAGACACACAAAACAACTTCATTTCACTGCCTGTCAATTTTTTTTAAGCCAAAAATTCCTTAGCGATAGTATGTATAGATGTGTCTCATGCATGACTGACATGCTCCTTTGCCCTCTGGCTGGCTGGGGAGGAGTCAAGCCCCAGGGTGACCTTGGAAGCTGCATGTTGAAGATGATAGAGCTTCTAGCAGTTGGATCCCTGAATAAGTGTTTAGAAAAAAGTCACCTAGCAACTGGATACCCCTGTCAAACTGTTACATACATAGGAAGTAAGTTCCTAATGTGGTTGGCCTTTGCAATTTGGGGTTTGTTTATTACAGCAGAATAGATTCTTAGGTGCTTTGCATGACCAAGATGGTCAGTTAAGATGAAGAAATGGGGAAAATCTAGCACTACTGGCATCAAAATCAAAGCAAAGACTACTAAATGCCCTGATAATGGTACCCTGAAGAGTGTGGACTGTGGCATCAGATTCCAGGACTGAAAACCACTTCTACCAGTGCCAGCCATAGAAACTCAGCAACAGGATTCTTCAGAGGACACAGACACATAGAAGATAAACCAGAGAGAAAGAGACTGATTTTAAGCAGTTGGCTTATATTCTTGCAGAGGCTTGGCAAGTCCCTGACGGAAAACCTGACTGGGGAGACTGGGACCACAGAACAGAGTTGCAGTTCAAGTCCAAGGGCAGTCTGCTGACAGAATTTCCTCTTGCTTGTGGCAAAGTGAATCTTTGGTTTAATTCATGCCTTCAACTGCTTGGCAGAGACTCACCCACATTATGGAGGGCAATCTGCTTTACTCAAAACCCACTAATGTAAATGTCAATCTCATCTCAGAACACCCTCCTAAAAAGGTCCAGAATAATGTTTGACAAAATATCTAGGCACCATGGCTCAGTCAAGCTGACATGTAGAAGTGACCATCACTGAATTTATTCAATCCTAGGTGCCTCTGTTCTCTTCTGAGAGAACCTATCTGATTGGGGGAACATAAGGACTAAATGAGTCAATTTGTTTCGAGCAGGGCCTGCTTATAGTGCTCAGTGAGTGTTTGCTCTTGGATATTGTTATTTATTATAAGCATTATTAATTACTACTAGTACAGGCTTTGGCTGCATGCTTTACTCTGATGAAAACATTATGACAATGTCTATGCAGGGTCAGCCACAGTAACAGGGATGTTTGGTTGGGAATACCACTAATAGGACGAGAGGCTTCATGCATTAGAATTCTTAGTGTGGAAAATGGAGACGTGCTTACTTGCATTTGCAGGCTCTGTTGGTCAGTGTTCCATTAGTCTGTGGGTATTTTTTTTCCTTGTTGTTATTCCATGAATAAATTTTAATATATTCAATTTTCTCCATAAACTATATATTTACTGCTCATATTAATGCAATATGGCAAAAACATTTACATGACCGGAATCTTTTGCAAACTACTAGAGCATTTCTCCTGCTTTGCTTTCCCTTCATTTCTGGGGAGAAAATTCATTTTTGCTCTACATGTTTTTAAATTAACTGTCAGTTCTCAGGAATGCAACATCAGCATAAATCAAGAAGCTAATGTAGACTAGAGTGATTAAGAACCTGGCTTTGGGTTAGCCAGAGTTAGGTGTGAGCCTTTCCAGAATCCAACTTTTTCACAAAGTGTTACTGTGAAGACTGAATGGAGAGTCCCAGCACAGTTGCTGGCACTCAGCAAGCACTAGGTGCATGGAAATTAGGACAATTCCTTTCATTAGTAATTCTGTATATTGTTGTTACAGTGTTCCTGCTTGCACTGGGGACATCTAATATCCTGGGTCCTCCAATGACTGGGGAGGAAGTCACTTTAGCACCCAGGATCACCCTTGTCAAACTGATACACATGAAAGAATTAAACTTGTATCCTAGTTAACCCTTTAAGTTTGGGGTTTGCTTGTAGTAGCAACTAATGCAGGCATTGTATACCACCTTAACCAACATGGCCAGTTAATATTGCATGGAAGTCACTGGCCTCTCTACGTCTGAGGCCTTGAACTTGTGTTGAAAGTGTCTACAGCTTATTTGCTTTCAGCATCTGCTAGCCAGTGTCAATGTTTCTCTTTTTATGGAAATGTCCTGTTAGATACATATCTAGACAATATCATGATACTGATTTCAGGGTGCAAGAAATGTGACTTCATTTAACTTCTTTCTTGAGTTCCTGTGATACCAGCATAGCAGAAAAGGAATTCTAGTTAATTTTGGGTTTTCCAATTATTTTTTTGGAGTTTTGGATTGTGGAGGTGGGCCTCTGGTCCTCACTGTCATCATCTGTGGCAGGCATCCTCTCTTCTGTTTGGTATTTCATTGTCAGTTAACAGTAGAGTTCTCCCCTATTCTTGACCATAATGTCCAGATCTCAATCACCCTCATACCCCTTATAGGTACATGAGGATGGAGACCTGTGTAAGAATCCAAAGTATATGGGTCAATGAGTAGAAGATGCTGAGAACAACAGCAACAACAAAAAATCAGTTAATATTTTAATATTTAAAAAAATAATTGCACCACTAAAAGAAAAACCCTTAAGGGCAGGAACTGCATATCTCTGTACCCTGCCCAACAAATCAGATTGACATCTTTTAAATATTTGTTGCTGCTCTTAAGTGATAAAAACAGTCATTGGGTCATAGAAACAGAGGGAGAAAAGATTCCCAATCTTCTATGAAACAGTAACTTCAAGTATGGAAAGATATGGTCATGGGATAAATTGTGTTCTCCCCAAGTTCATATGTTGAAGTCCTACTCCCAGTACCTCACAATGTCACTGTGTTTGAAAAGAGGGTCTTTAAAGAAGTGTTTGGGTTAAAATGAGGATACTAGGGTGGGCGCCCATCCAATAGAACAGGAGTGTTTGTAAAACAAGAGGCAATCAGGATACAGCTCACAGAGAAGACCACGTAGACACAAGAGTGGCTGTTATCCTTGGCAATAGTTGCCAAGACCAAAAGGAGGCAGCACTGTGACTTGGCAGCATAGGGCTGAGATGGGTCTTCCGTCCTGTACTGAAGGAGGTACTTTTAAAAATCACATAAATCTGTTTCTCAACATGTAAAATTGAACACATTACTTTTGTCTCAAACCATGTTGGGATAATCACTACTACTTGTTTCCTGCTGTAAATAACTAGACCACTGGACAAAATATATGGTACAATTATTTTCAGACATTGGACAATGAGACTATAATCCTAGGCAGAAGGGAAACAACAGAAAGTAAAGGAACCACCAGGGAGCTATAAATGGGAACATTCTCAGCATTTGTAATTTTATGGGAGACAACTGACCAGTGAGATTCATCTCACATGCCTGCTGTAACAAATTACTAGAAACTTAGCAGCTTGAAACAACACATAGTTATCTTTACAGTTCAATAGATCAGAGGTGTGACACAGGTGTCATGGGATAAGATCAAAATGTTTATATGCTACATTTCTTTTTTGGAGAATTTAAGAAAGATATTGTGTATAAGCCTTTTTCACCTTCCAGAGGTCACCCACTTTCCTGGATTCAGGGTTGCTTTCTTCCATCTTCAAAGTCAACAACATAGAGTTTCTTAGGTTAACAGCACTCAGGTTCTTTCTTCTGTCTCCCTCCTTAGCTTTTAAGAGCCCTTGATCCCATCTGTAAAAAACAGGCTATCCCCTATTTTAAGGTCATCAGATTAGCAGCCTTAAATCCAGTTGCTTAATTCTCCTTTGTCATATGATCAACTTACTCCCAAATTCCACAATTTGAATGTAGATCTCTTTGGGAGGCAATTATTCTGTTTACTGTAACCATTGGGGCACTTATTAGAGAACTCACAACAGTTATGTCATAGAGATATATCATCATAGAGATAAATTAGTCCTAAAGAAATGGATACTCTAGACTCAACAAAATTTAAAAATAAACTCACAAGAATTAAGTTAGTCAACAAGTAAATTCATACTTGCCAAAATGGACTTCAAGATTCTCAAAAGAAGACAACAAAATCCAGATACAAAACTGTGATGCTTATAATCACAATGGAAATTCCCTAGACATTCAGAGAAGTAGGAAGAGATGATCCATAACCAGGGGAAAAATTAATCAGTAGAAATAAACCCAGAAATGACAACAATAATGGAATTACTGTTCCATTATTTTAAACAAGAACTTTAAAAGAGCTCTTATAAAAGTGGCCAAGAAATAAAAGGAAAACATGATCATAATGAAGAGAGAAATGAAAGCTATATAAAAAAGAAAGAAATGGAATTTCAATGGAAGCAAATGAAATGAAAAAATTCACTAGGTAAGTTTAATAAGAGATTAGACACTGCCGTAGAAAAGATAAACAAAATTGAAGAAACCACAGGCAAAATTATCTAGATTAAAACACACAGAGAAAAAGAAGCCTGAGAACAATAAAAAGAACTGGAGTGACCCGTGGGGCAAGATCAAGTGGCCTAATGTGTAAGAAATGGGAATCCCTAAAAGGAGGATAGAAAATCTTTTTGAAGAAATACTGACCAATATTTCCCCCCAATTTAATGAAATCTAAAAAATTACAGCTCTAAGAGGCTCAATGGAATCCTGAGCAGAAAATATACAAATAAAAACTCATGGCATTGTTATTAAATTGCTGAGAACCGGTGATAAAAATGGAGCTTCTCAGAGAAGAGAAAGAGACATTGCATCCAGGAAACAAAAACACAATGTCTATAGACTTCTTATCAGTAACAATGCTGGCCAGAAGACAATAAAATGCATGGTTATGGTACCGGAAGGGAAAAATGGTCAAAGTGGAATTATAAACACCCCCCAAAATAATCTTCAAAAATGAAAGCGAGACTTTTTATCCAGGTGACATTGGACATTATGATGTTAAGGAAAAGCTTTTCAGGCGGGAGGAAAATGAAAGTAGTTGGAAACTTGGGGTTCTCCAAAGGAAAGAAGGATAGCAGAAGTGGTGAATGTGTGTATAAATATAAAATTCAGTTCACTCTGATCAAAACTTCATTTTTAAAAAACTTGAATGTTTGAGACAAAAGTGAAAATAATGTATTGTGGGGTTCTTCCTATATATAGGAGTAAAATGCATGGCATCAATTGAATAAAGGACCCAAGGAGAAAAATGGAAGTCTTTTATTACAAGGTTCTTACATTATATGTTAGGAGATATTATGATATGAGAGTAGATTTTGATGTTAAAGTTGCCTGTTGTAAACTCTCTACTCTATTGACTAAAATGTAAAGAAGGCAGATTTATAAAACAAGCCAGTAGAGAGAAAATAGAATTTAAAAATAATCCAAAAGAAAACATGAAAAGAGGGAAAAAATAACAACAAATAACCAAATGGAAAACAAAATAATAGGATGGTAGACTTAAACCCACACATATTACATTAAAGAAAAACACTTCCGTTAAAACGCAGAGATTATCAGACTGGAAAAGGAAGCAAATCCAATGAAATGTCTATGAGAAACCTAAAGATTAAGATACAGTCACTTAAAATAAAAGAACAGGAAAAGAAATATTGTTATTAATTTTAATAATAAGAAAATTGAGGTGGCTATATATTAACATCATAGTTCCAGGATCAGAATATAACCAGAGATAAAGAGTTAGGGCCTCCTCTGGTGGCGCAGTGGTTGAGCGCTGGCTTGCGAAGCTGCCCGCAGCCTCTACAGCGCCAGTTCGATCCCCGGCCACCAGCGAGGGTCCCACATGGTGCGCAGACCCCTCCTGCCGCCTGCTGCTCCCCTCAGCAGTGTATCTCTTCTTCAGTCTGCCTGTTCTGTTCCCTGCTCTGGCTCTGGTGAATTCTCTCACCCTCCTGCGCTTCTGACTGTACCCAGTGCTTGTATAAATGGATGAATAAATCTTAGGAAAAAAAAATAAAAGAGTGACAATACACAATGATAAAAGGATCAATTCACTAAGAATTGATTCACAGCCCAAATTCACAGCCCAAAACATATACATACCTTTTTAAAAAAATTTTATTTATTTATGCATACAAGAGCTGGGGTACAGGCCAGAGATATGGGAGGTGAGAGGATTCACCAGAGATGGAGCGGGGAACAGAACAGGCAGACTGACCGAAATGCACTGTGGAGGGGAGCAGCGGGCCAGTCAGGAAAGGTCTGCTGCAGAGGATGAGGATTGCTTCATAATGAGGTGCTTACCCCTTGCGCCACCAGGGAGGTCCACCAAAACATATACATACCTATTTAGAGATCACCAATAAACAAAGCAAATTCTGAAATACAGTTAGAAGTGATTTCAAAAGTAAATTTGTTGGAGGATTTTTTTTTTTTTCAGCAAATGGTGCTAGGAAAATTGGATAACCACATGCAAAAAAATAATGAAGATGAACCTTACTTAATACCAAGTAACAAAAAATTAACTCAAAATGGATCAGCAAGAGATAAAGTGTCAGTTCTTTAAAATATTTAAGGGGCTGCCCTGGTGGCGCAGGGGTTTGGGACGCAACCGATGAAGCAGTATGCAGACTCTGCAGCATAAGTTCGATCCCCAACTGGCCAGGGAGCAACATACATGGCATAGCAGACCTCTCCTGACTCGCCGGCTGCTCTCCTCAGCAGTGTATTTCGGTCGATCTGCCTGTTCTGTTCCCGCTCCATCTCTGATGAGTCCTCTCACCGCCCCCACACACCTCTGGCCTGTATCCCAGCTCTTGTATGCATAAGTAAATAAACCTTTAAAAAATAATAAAATATTTAAAACTCTCCGAAACAAAGATAAAAAATTTCATGACATTGAATATTGTGATGGTTTTATGAATATGACATGTAAAGCACAGGCAACAAAGGAAAAATAGGTAAATTAGTCTATAACAAAATGTAATATACCTGCGCATGAAAGGACATTAGCAACAGTGAAAAAATAACCCATGAAATGGGAGAAAATATTTGCCAATCATCTATTTGATAAGAGATTAATAGCCAGGATATATAAATAATGCTTGCAATCAAATTTAAAAATGAGCAAAGGATTTGAATAGAGATTTCTCCAAAGAAAATATGCAAATGATTGATAAAGACATGAAAAGATGATCAACATTACCTATCATTGGGAAGTGCAAATCAAAACCACAATGAGGGGCCTCCCTGGTGGTGCAAGGAGTTAAACACAGCACTGTGAAGCTATCTGGAGCCTCTGCAGCATGAGCTACCCCCATGGCACAGCTACCCCCGTCTCACCCGCTCTTCCCCTCAACAGTGTGTTTCAGTCAGTCTGTTCTGCTCCCCACCTTGTCTCTGGTGAATCCTCTCACCCCCTGTACCTCTGGCCTGTACCCCAGTTCTTGTGTGCATAAATAAATAAATCTTTTTTAAAAAGCCACAATGAGACGCTACTTCACACCTATTGACATAACCATTATAAATATATATATATACATATATATAAAATAAAAATTGGTGAAAATAAATGTGGTTGATGCTGTGAAGAAATTGGAACCACTGGCATCGCTGGTGGAATGTTCAATGTCACCACTGTGGTAGAAAACAATATGGCGGTCCCTCAAATAATCACACATAATTACCCGTCATCCAGAAATTCCATGTAGGTACACACCCCAAAGAATTGAAAGGAGGGACTTGAACAGATATTTGTACACCTATGTTCATAGTAGCATTATTCACAATAGCAAAAAGCACCTAAGTGTCTAGCAATAGATAAATGTCTAAACAACTGTCATTATCTGTAAAAGACAGAAATTCTGACACATGCTACAGCATGGATGAACGTTGTAGATACTATTTTAAGTGATGTAAGCCAGTTAAAAAGGGACAAATACTATAGGATTCCTCTAATATGAGATTGTTTGAGTAAAACTTAGAGACAGAAAGTCGAATGGATTCCAGGGCTTGGGAGGTAGAGGAAAAAGGAGCTGGTGCCTAATGGGTACAAAGTTTCAGCAAGAGATGATTGAAAAGTTCTGGGGCTGGATCTGATAATGGTGGCACTACAATGTGAATGCACTTAGGGTCATGGAACTAGACTCTCTAAAATGGGTTAAATTTGCAATATTTATGTGATATATTTGTATGGTTAATATGTACATGTGCATGTACCACACAAAAAGGGAAGAAGAGATGGAAAGAGGAAGAGAAATGGTTTGAGAAGAACATCTCAACATGTTTTTGACCAAAATGATTTAATTTCTTTTTTTTTTTTAACATCAGAGGGAAATTCTATTACGGTCTGGCCCAGTTCCCCAGTTCTCTCTAAAAGAACTCCCGTGTGCTAGCAATCTGTGGCCAAGTGGGCCTGTGGGTGTGTATGCTGGCGTGTGAACTAGTTTTTCTTACTTCCCAGTTTAATTTAGGGGAAGGCACTTCACCAGAGAGCTTAAACAGGAAGGAGAAATTACCAGCACTGTTATTTTCTCTTGCAACAGCCTCAAGATTCAAGCTAAAGCTACCATTATCCTTTTCCCTCTGTTTCTCTAAAAATACTCTTTCCCTATTGGATTCCAAGGGAAGGGAACTTTGGCTGTTTCCACAGGTGCAGATGGAGCCACGCCGCCCGCTCCACATGTCCTTGCCGGGATCAGGGCCCCCGGCCTCAGGGGCCCCCGGGATATCCATGGATGCCCACTGTAGATTCGGACGTCAAGCCAAGCAGCCGCTGACTTGGATATGGACTTACTACTTGAATGATAGAATGAATGATTAATTTATCCAATAATTAAGAGGCTTTATAGGGAGTTCATTCAACTTGGTAAGAATTCAAATCCTCAGCTAAAGTGGTGCCCTTGCCCAGAGCAGGCTTCTTTGACATCATTTTTAAAGTGGGAATGACAGTGATGTCATCAATGCTGGCTAACATTTGGGGTAATTTTCATGTATGGAACGACCTAACCCTCACAGTCGTGCCATAAAGCAGGTGGTAGAATTAGCCCCATTTCACAGATGAAGGAACTCAGGCCAGAGACGACTTTCCCCGTTAAATTGCCTGCACATTGTACTCCTTTCTCTTAACTACTCTCAGGAGACAATATCCCACCGAGAGACTGGCCGGCTTAAGGCTTGTTCTGTGTTGGTATATGATTCAGATAATTTTGCTAGCAAGCCGCAGCATAAGTTCGACTCAGATTTGTTGAAGTAAGTAACCAACTCAGATTTGTTGAAGTAAGTACAGGAATGTATTGGTGCTGTGACCCAGACACTGGGCGCATCCAGTTTTGGACCAGCTGAGACGGTGGTTTCAGGTGTTTATCCCGTTCGGCTCCCTCTCCTTCCTTTCTCTTCCTCCTCTCTTCCTCACTCCTCCCCCTTCTGTCAGCCCCCACATTTTTATCCTTTTTCTCACCTTTTTTTCTTACACACACACACACACACACACACACACACACACACTTTTGCCACTTCTGGAGGCCCCTGACATAGTTAAATGCAGCAGCAGCATGCCCATGTCCAAAAGCTTAAAATCTGGTAAAAAGATTTTTTTCTGCCTCGAAAGTCCCAGCATGGATCCTGGAATGCAGTCTGGTGGGCCTGCCTGAGTCACCTGCCACCTATGTGTGCAAACCAACCCCTGTGGTTAAGGATTGACATGGCCAGAGCCGGTTGCCCTGCTTCATGTCCTGGGGTTTGGCTCCATCTAAGCTGTGTGAACCACACATGCAGAAAGGCAAATTGAGATGCTATTATCCAGAGGAGGAAATGCACACAGGGCATCCAAAACTAACAGACACTCATTCACTGCCGCTGCCGCTGGTCAGTCCGTCAACATAGACTCCGGTTAGTGTCTGCCCTCCAGTGCAGGACAGGCAATTTCCACTCCATGGGAATGGATGTCCAGTAGGCTGTTTTTGCCAACCAAAATCCTCTTAAAGATTTTAACAGCTTTGAATTCATACATCACTCAAGAAACTGAGCCATTGCCGTATTTTTACTTTTATTTTGATATTCATTTATTCATTCAACAAATATTAACAGAGCACCAACTGTACGTAAGGGAACGGAAATCCAGCGGTGATTCAGCATCACAGCCCAAGCTTGCATCCCTGGGAGAGGGTTAGTATCCATTATCTTTAAATGTAAGTTCGCTTGACTGTAAATCACATGACACCTTTGCATTTAATGTTGGAATTTACTATAACACCATCAATAGAATTTCAAATAGTAGCAGGTAGTCAGTGCATGTTTTCTGATTGATTACATCACAGCAAAGATGCCCCTTCTGCATCAGTTACTTTTTCGCAATTGTTTATCTGCTCTTTGACGAACCAGATCTTGAGTGATGGAAACTACTAGTTATATTTCAAAAGAACAGTGATGCAATGTTATTCCTTACCGGAGGCAGAAGTGGAAATTATTTGCTCCGGGAACCCCAAGTGTATTCATCATTTGTGTTGGTAAACGGGAGTGGGAACATGAAGTTTCACAACTGCTTTCTTCCCTTTCTGCATTTTTGCTACCTTTGATCTGGAATTTTAATCTTATTGGGCTAAATTATTTCTGGTGAAGTGTTCAAAGACTTAAGCATCTCTGCTTTTTGGAATATTAGCTTCTTCGTGATATGTTTCTTCCTAATTATTCCAAATATAGTATAATGACCATGCGCGCTGAAAAAAAAATTTATGTTCTTGAGCTTGATTTTCTCTTCACATTTTCCCCTGACTACCTCTCTAATTATTAGGTTCATTTCAGTATCGTGTTCAAGGTGCCTGACAGGATTAGAATCATCTCAATACAAGTTACTATACATTTAGGAGAGGAGTTGGTTAACTTGATTAAAACACAGAATTCAACATCTGTATTTGTACACTGCTCAAAACCACTAGGAGTTGTAGAGCTGGGCTACTGTACATTATTTAATCTATTTACTAATTCACCAGTCGATACTTATTTATTGAACACCTACAGAGGTCAGATATCCTTTAGACATTGGGATCTAGTGGTGAACAAGAGGAAGTTGCTGCTAAGGGGAAGACACATAATGTATAAATAAATCAGCTCATAATTTCATGTGCAATGATAAGATATGCAACAGGGGATGGGGGCTGTGGGCCAGCACCAAGGGAGGGCTCATAGATTGGGGAGCGTATGAGGCTGCTGGGGCTGCCAAAAGCAAATGCCACAGACTGGGAGGCTGAACAATTGTAATGTATGATCTCACAGACCTGGAGGTTGGAAGTCCAAGATCAAGTCCAAGACCTGGAGGTTGGTTTCTCCTGTGACCTCTCTCCTTGACATTCAAGTGGCCATTTCCTCCCTGTGGTTCACTCTGTCATCCCTGCCTGCACCTGTCTAAGGCCTCTGTCTGGTTGACCTCTTCTTACAAGCACACTAGTCACTTTGGATGGGAGTCTGCCCTAAGAAGACCATTTTAACTTAATCATGTTTTTAAAGTCCTTATCTCTACACACAGTTACATTCTGAGATGCAAGAGGTAATGCTTCAATAAATGAATGGGGTTTGGGGAGGGGCAGGGTGGGGAGAGGGGCCACACAGTGTACCCCATAAGGAAGGCCTCTTTGAGGAGGGGAGACATTCAAGCAGAGGCCTAAATAAGAGAATAAATCAAGGTTATAGGATGAGTCCTGAGGGAGAAGGGCACTTCTGGGAGAGACAGAGAGTGCACAGAGCCAAGACTGGAGTAGTGGTGGCCGGAGCCAGGAGGTGGGGGCAGGTATGCCACGGGCTGGGGTGAGGCCCAGCTCACAAGGCACCCCGGAGGCATGGCCAAGGCTGAACCTTCTTCTGAATGTCATAGGAAGCCATAAGAATGCTTTGTTTTTTAAAGTATAATTTTTAAATGTAGAACAGATTGTCTATAGACTCCCAAGAATTCAGCTAGAGAGCTCATACTGACCATGAAACCCAGGGAAATTTCTTAGAATTGTTAAGATGCAGACTCTAGTGGTTACTCTCCACTGATTTCCAAGGAATGCCTTGCCTCCAAGGTTAAGGGATCAGTTACAAATTATTCATAATACTGGATTACTGCTAAGGTTTCTCCTGCCACATTCAATGATGCTGAGCTTATGACAAGAGAAATTGCAGGTTTGATTTGCATATATGGGAGACTATCCCATATTTGCATATATGGGAGACATATTTCTTGGAGAAAATCTTCGGTTCGATGAGCTGGTCTGTAGTCATTGATTTATAAGGAGTGATGTTAAATTGACATCGCTTGGAACAAATGGTGTCAGGGCAGACTCCACGGTGTCTTTTCCGCCTTTGACAAATACCATCTCTAGACTTGAAGAAGAGAGTGAATAAAAATTAATTTGGAAGTTTTGAGTGACTGGTGACCAAAAAATAAGGGATCTCCACAAAGCAGTTCCCAGGCATCAAACCTAGACTCTTATATGAATTAACCAAGTCTTGGCATTTTACATTACCACCCCCCCCGCCCCCCAGAATCCTTCATGACACTGGATCATTTCACAGACCATCAAGGTATTTCTTAAGTTGCTTAAAATGGCCATATCCATTTTTACAGGGTAGTTGTATTCAAATGCACTAAACTGAATAAAAATATTTTTATTGACTAGATTCATAGTCATTTTCATGGGACAATACATGAGTAATCAATTTTGTCACTTGTTTCTCCAATAAATGTTGTTATTGAACCTTGGCTTCCAGGATCTGTGAAAAGTTTCCTCATATAAAAAACATAAGATAATTACGCACACACACACACACACACACACACACTAACATGAACACAGAGAGAGGGAGAGAGAGAGAGACTTTCATTTATAACGATAGAGTTAGTAAAATGTTCAGTGAGGTCAATGCTTTTAAAAAATGACAGTAAGCCTCTCTTTTCGGCCTCCTTCGGAAACAGTGTCTGTTTTGTGAAAGATGGCAAATAGAAAACAAATTTAACTTGTTTAAATTGTTTCAGACATGGAAATCATTTAGAGATAATTAGAAACAACTTTAATGTGAGTATGAAAGCTTCCCTTGCCCCCCCAGGGGAAGAAAATGGAATAACCTATTCTGGTCAAATCATTAGAATTATATGTATGTGGGTGAAGTCCTTATAAGAGAAGTAATCTCAATATAGATTTGGGATTTCTACATCTAAAGCATATTTAGAACAGTCCTCTAAAAAGTGTCTTCAGACACCTGAAGCAACCAAGGAATCCAGAACCCAAGTAAACTACAACACATTTTTCATAGAACTTTGGCACTGGAGGATGGTATGCAAAGCATACGAGCATGGAAGTCTCAGTCAAGTTCTGGTATTTTGAGGCTCTTCTTAATGGTTGAATAAAAGCACAGCATTAAAGTAGTGGCATTTCATTTCCCATAATAAGCAAAGCTAGAGATTATTTATGATAACTTGGTCAACAGTGGGTGTGTTTCTGTGCACTCTGAAAACATGAAGCCTCACTTTGAGTCTTACTATTAAGTCCTTGCTGTGAAGGGGTGGCAAGTGTTATTAAGTTGTTAGATTAGCAAGGTTCTACTGCATTTTCGCTTTAAGCCAGAGTGCTTTCACAGCTGAGCTGCAATGCTCTGAAAATGCCTACATAACAAGATCCAGACATGGAGTTGAATCCCAAATGGTAAATGGCCGATGGCATTTATACACTATTACCTTGCTGAAGCCATAAAAAGTCAGCACGTCTGAAAAGACACTATGCCTGAATCCAAAAGCACAGAGGAAGCCAACACAGGAAATAGGTGGTTCTTGTGATAATAACACACCTGTACAAGGTAGGAAGGTAGTTCCGTTTTCTAGAGAATACCAGCATGAATTCCAATCCCTTCTTAAGAAAAGCAAGAAGGCAAGTCAAAAGAATGAACCTAAATTATCCTATTGATGACTAAATGTTACATTAAGCTCCCCAGAGTCCATGCCTGGAACAGAATTTCAAGGAATCACATTTAGCCTGCTGGCCAACTGGGACTTGCTGCATACTTGAGTAAACACAAGGTTTCCTAATAAGCTGCCTTTCTTAGAAAAATCTAAAGTGCTAAATCCTTAAGTTCAGGAAAACTCGAATTTCTCAGAGAGGCGGGGAAGAGTATCAACTTATAGAACTAGAAAGAATACCCAAATGTCCCTTAGGGCAGATAGCTAGAAGAGTTTGAGAAATTCCATTTCTGAAAAGTACATTACAGCTGTCAGCTTAGACTCCTGCTCTGCAAAGGTATCTGGTTTTGGGTTGAATCTTGTACAAACCCTATTTGCCTGGCTTCATTCTGTGACTTTCATCTCCCACGTGATTGATGCATTTGACAGGTGTCAAATGGGGAAACAAAGAACTTTGAGACCTGGGATTGAGAAGGTAGGGTGTGAACACACATACCTGCAACAAAGTTGATGGAGTTGTAGAGATAGTTTTAATAACATCAGGAAGAATTCAGTGATTTGTAACGTAGGACAGAAAGGTAATTTTTCCTTTGCTTCCTTCCTCGTGGTAGCTTATCAGAAGAGTTTTGGATAGGACCAGTGATGCAGAAGCAATCTTGAGTTACAATATCAAGAATGCAGGATCTAGAAAGGTAAATGAAATCTATCGATATGGTAGATATGATACCTTGGTAGCATATGAAATCATGGAAGGAGAAGGTAAGGATGTTTCTCAGAAAGCTGGATGACAATTAATTGACTGTCTTTCAAACCTTGAGATGCAAAACTGAAATGAAATATTTACTCATGACCAAAAGTAATAATCAGTTTTAATAACTTAGTCAAGTCCCTGAGTCACTTTAGTGCTAATGGTTCTGATATTTTAGTACTTGGACGCCCTTAGTTGTATATTACATACAATTTTTTTTATAAAGGGAAAAGTCTCCCCCAAAAGAGATAAATTTTATCTTTTATAAATAGGACAAATAAAAACAAGTTCCTCATTGTGTATCTGTTACCACATTGCCTAAGAGGGATTGGGTGGATTTTCAAGGTATTGAAGGACAAGTTTGGGGTGATCTGACTTAAAATTGGGGCTCTGTAGGTTGCAAAAATTTACTTGGAATCGGGTGGGGGGCTTAACTCAAAGAGAGTGACAGTTTTCACTCAGAGGCAGAAATGGATGGGGCTTGGGGGATGGGTGCCTGAGCACCCGAAGGGCATCTGTGTTATCTTAGGTCGGGTTCTGGGCTGACCTCAGCCTGGAGATGAGGCTTCCCTGCCAGGATTTACTAAGGAAGTTCTCCCTGTGGGAAATCATTGCAGAAGTGGGTTGGGGTGCTGCAGTGGAGAAGGCAGGACAAAGGGCAGAAAGGAATTAAGCCAGGGAACAATTTCAAGCCAAGTTTCAACGGGGGATGAGGGGGAATGGGGGGTGGGGGAGCAGTGGAGTTAAGTTATGCCTCAGACTTTTCCCAACTCCGAGCTGGATTTTCACACTGACCACCAGCAGCGACAACCAAGATCCCCAGAGGGAGGATCCGCTTCTTGGGACTCCCGGTTCGGGTCTTCCGAAGGGAGTCCCGGGCCTAGTCGCCTGATACAGACAGAGAAGCACAGGGTAGACGCCCAGAAAGGGAAAAAGGATTTTGAAGGGATCGGTTGGAGCCTCCACAGGGCTCACCATGGGTACTAGCTGCAGACAGGAGAAGAAGTAGATATTTCAGAGATGAGTCCCATATTCTCGGGGCAGACACTTCAGACTGCCAAGGCTAGTCGACAATTGAGCTGCTTCTGGGGGGCAACTTCATACAGCCCCCGGGATTTTTACACTTCATCACAGCTGGTGATTCTCCTGGGCCATGCTAGGGGCCAGCCCCTATGACTTCTCTGCCCCCGAGCTGGCCCTCTCCTGCTTTTGGAGGTGGTGGCATGGGGGGTGGGGGTGGTAGAGGGTGCAGACCTGCTCCCAGGGCACCCTGACCTCGCACAGCTCACAGGCCTCTTAACCCGAGTCTTGCTGACCTTTCATGGGGGGGTGGGTCTGCAGACGCCCTCTGCAGGGCCGGTGCTCCACGCCCTTGCAAGAGTGGCTGAGACGGAGGGTAAAGAGGCCGGGAGGTGCCACACGAGGCTTTTTGGAGACGACACCATCTCCGTCTTGGAAACCAACAGTTCTCACAGTTGGAGGAGAGAAGGGCGGGCAACCTGGTGAAAGGGGAAATTGGGCAAAGGCACAGAGTGAGCCTTGACGTGCATTTTTATGGCACAAGCTGAAGATGGGCTTCGTGGAAGCACAAAATCACAGCACGAGAGCCCGGCTGCTGGGCGCCTGGGTCTGCAAACTGGGTCATGGTCTTCTGCCATCTTCCCCGCGCCTGCTCGCTTCAGCTTCGTTCTGATTCTCTGCCCAGTTCCCCAGTCAGACTTGCTTTCTATCAAGCTGTGTAGTGCTCGGGACCATCCTCCTAATTAATACGTGCCAGGTTCCAGGAGCTGACATGCTTTCAATACAAAGAAACAAATGACACAAGCAGGGAAGAAAAGCAGAACAAAATCAAGACAGCAGGGGGTGTGCTGAGTGAACACCATCAGGATCGGGAGCATTTCAGAGACTTTTTGGAAGAGGAGAGACCTGATGTGTTAATTAGGAGTCTATTTTGGTAATGAGACTGCTCAGAGGAAGGTAATAGAGGAAACAAAGGGGCAATGGATGGGACTGCGGGGGCAGAATGGAAGGCACCGTGTAAGGAAACACAGTTTATTATCCCCTGGGGTCCTCTGAATGACGGTGGTCTGTGGGTGCCATAGGATGGGGACTTAGCCTTTTGTGTTCTGTAAAGCACCCCAATGAACAGCTTCGGGTAGAAATAACAATGTGGTTTCTACCCTCCCCAGCACCCAATTCAACAGGATGTACTGCTGGTGGCTAGCTCCAGCTGCTGGAAGACTGGGGCTTTTCCCAGCATCTTCTATTCAGAGAGCAGTCTGCAGCTTGCTGCTCAGTGCCAGTACAGGGGTCTAGAGGAAGTGCACCAATGAACTAAGGTGCTGGAGGACCCCAAAGAAGAACGGGGAGCTTGTGGAGTAAAAGAACTCCGTCCAGCTTTGGCCAGCCTGTTGAGGGGATTTGAGTGTAGGTCCTGGAATGACAGACGGGGCTGTCCCCGAGCTCCAAGCCCGCCACTTGCTGGCTCTGGGATCAGGTCTTCCAGCTGGTGCTGCTGAAGACCGTCTATTGTGGGCGCAGAGAAATGTCCCCCTATCCCCCCGGTTCTTCCTGGGCTGGTGGAGCCATCAGATTAACTTTGGACAGGTTAGGAGGAAAGAAGCACACATTTAATTACACACATGGAGACTCTATGTGGATGCAGAGTCTGCAGTCAATGGGGGCAAAGCAAGGCTTGTTGCTTGAGCTAAGGAACGGGCTGGTGGCTGGGCCTTCATGGACAGAGGAGGGGGCTCACGTGCTGAGGAACAAATGGCCCATGGGACAAAAGCAGAGGCTCTGAGGCTAGATATTTTCCCTGGCATAGAGTCAGGTTAATCTGATAAAGGTTATTTCTGGGGATAACCCTAAATCTGAGTAATATGCCCAATTTTCATCCTTTTAGGTGGTGAAGGGAATAGCATAATTTCCTCATGAACCTGCAGGGCCTCTGTTGACCTCAGCGGGAAATAATCATGCCAAAGTGATACGTCTTGGGGAGGCCTATTCTGGACACCTGATGGGGGCTGGGCCAGGCTTCCTTCACTGTCTTCTATGCTGGTGCTAGGTTGGCTTCCAAAGGTGTGGCTTCGAATGTAGCCTCCCACTGTTTAGAAATGGTCCTGGGTCCCAACTGCCTGGCAGAGGCAGCCCACGTTGGGCCTTGGGCCGGAATGAGTTTGTTAACCCTCCTACGCCTTACTCCCTCCTTCCACAGAGCAGGGCGGTGCTATCACTGCAGTCTCAGGCTTCTGTAGAACTGAATGAAGATAATCCACCCGCAATATGGCCGGTAATCTGCTTTACTCAATGTCCGCTGATTTATTTATTTATTTATTTATTTTTATATTTAAAGAACAAGTTTATTAGAAAAGAGACAGAAGAGTAAAAGACACTTGGATAGACACAAGTGGGCAGGTAGAGCAGCCCGGAGAAGGACAGGTTTGCTGAGAGAGGTCTGCATGGTCTCAGCTGGGTGGCCTTGAGGGGAGTGGCCTCTGCTGAGGGAGGTCAGTGAAGAGAAGCCCCGGCATATACAGGTCACAGGCAGGTAGGAGCCTGCTGCCCTGCAGAGGGAGAGAGTTAGTGAAAAGAAGCACCTGCATAGTCACAGATGGGCAGAGGTGATATAAATGTTAGCCTTATCTAAAAAATATCTTCAAAGGAACATCTAGAATAATATTTCACCAAATATCTGGATACAATGACCTGGACAAGTTGATCCATGCACATTATCATCACACCACATCAAAAGATTCTTGGACCCGTGACGTCCCAAGCGAGGCCCAGGGGAAATGAGCAGAGCTCAGCAGAGTGTAGATGAGACACCACCAGCAAAACCCAGACCTTCGTATTCCTGTTTATGGGTACTCCCTAAGATAACAAGGGTAAGGGAACTGAATTCCCAGAAGAGCAACTGGGAACTCCAGCCATGAGCACTTAAGTCTCATCTGCTTCCATAGCCTGGCTAGGCATGAGGACATTTCATTTCTACTAAACTAAACTAGCCCCCTAAAGATGTGCCAATACATGGTCACACCCAGTAACTAGCATGTGACCGGGCCAGCCACAGAAATTGTTTAATGAATACATTTTCACAAATGTTGTACATAGCAGTGGCATAAAGAAATGGCTTATTCATCAGAAACTGAACTGGAAATAGACACCAGGACTAATACTGGTCCAGTAATACACACAGAAGACCTTGACAGAGTTACAGAGGTAGCCCTCCAGGAGAAAGGCATTCCAATCATTCATCTTTATCTCTGTCCTTGGGGGCTTTGGGACAGTCTACTACTATCTCTGGGATTCTCTTGCATGGTTTGTGAAATAAGGAGATTTGACCAGATGACCTGTGAGATTTCTTCCAGTGCTCACACTTAAAATTCAGTAAGATCCAGATAGTGATGTAAAACCAGGATCTCATAGTGGAATTTGTAGTGATAGAAGAAAATGGGGGTTGGGGGGAACACCAGCTGACTCCTAGTCCATCTTCTCTATTTGACTTCAGAGCTGCTGCTTTCTGGATAGATTAGAATAGGTGAACAATTCTTTGCCATCTCCAGATCTCATTATCTTTTCAAATAAACTAGTAGTTCTAATTTTTCAAAAGGTGATTTGAAAGTTATCTGAAATTATAGAATATAAATAAATGTAAAGAAAAAATTTGAGAACCCATAATTCCCAAATCCAGTGAATAACTGTTAATTTTGTAGTATAGAGCCACACATTTTTAATGAGCATATATACATGTTTTGGGTCAAAAAATTGTGACCATGCTATACACCACTAGATCCATACTTTTATCTTTCAGAGTCCTGGAACCAATCTTCCTTTCTTGTTTGCTTTTTCTTTTAGTCCTCGAGGTCTCCACATAATGACACCTCAGATTATGGTTTTAGACAGTTCAGAAGGTCAAAACACAGGCCTTCCCTGTTAGCGGTTGTGCAAGGGGTTATATCTCAGCACTATGAAGCAATCTGCAGCCACTGCAGCACTGTTGGATGCCGAGCCAGGGAGCTGATCCCTGGCAGGGGACCTGGCCCACATGGCACAGCAGACCTCTCCTGTCTCACCCGCTGCTCCCCTCAGCAGTGTATTTCAGTCAGTCTGCCTGTTCTGCTCCCCACTCTCTCTCTCTCTAGTGAATCCTCTCATTCCCCCACCCACCCACCCACGCAAACACCTCTGGCCTATATCCCAGTTCTTGGATGCATAAATAAAATAAATCTTTAAAAATATGGTCAACATACAGAGAATTCTGGGTTGGGGAGGGGCAGTTACTGCTGGGAGGACTTGTATCCAGATGAACTCTCCCTCTGTTGTGGTTTGTATTACCTTCCCCCAAAAGATATGTCCGAATTCTAGCCCCTCCTATCTGTGTATATGACCTTCTTTTGAAATAGGGTCCAAGTTAAGGATCTTAATTTTGTCCTAATGGAGGTGCTGAGGGACCCTGGAGGTTCTTGACTTCTGCTCAGGAAAAAATTGGTGCTGGACACAGAATAGATAAGTTAGAAATGAAGTTTTATTGCAAGTGATAGTGATGGGGTTCAGTGAGTGGGGTTCTTGGCTTCTTCTGACAAATGATTTTTGTAGAGTCCCTTGTGCAGCTCACACAGCAAGTTTATTAAGAAAAAGGGAAAAAGTGACCCCTGCATAGACACAGGTGGGCAGGCTCAGGGCAAGATCTGCATTTTGCCAGAGCAAGGGGTGCTCTTCAGTGGAATTTTTCAGGGTCTTGGAATCTCTTCCTTTGGAGTTAAGCTGATTTTGCTACCCCCACCTTTGGTGCCAGGCTTGCCTGCAGCTCTTCCCCAGCCAGTTTAATGACTATGCTAATCACCCACTCTCTGCTCATCCAGAAGGGAACAGTCTAGGGACAGGACTCAAGGTGTTTGTCTTTCCCAGCAGGGTGTTCTATTAAGGATATAATACAATCAACTTTTTTTAAGTTTCCAGGAATGCAGTTGGAAACCAGCTAATGGTTGATCATGAGGAAGTATAGAGAAAGCAATTTAGTGAGTTTTAACAATTAACTCTAAAGAGGGAATACAATTCAGTGACCAAGAGTTTAATTCTGCTTATTTCTATGTTTTCTGCTCTGAACTTCTGTCAATCCCAGAGAAGATAATTGCATTTGCAGAAGGATGTACCCTAATTTCAATGACTAGGGTCTTTACCAGAGGAAGGAGAGGGAGTTTTGAGACATAGACACAGACACCAGAGGAAAAGGCCAAGTGAGGAAGGAGCAGAGATGGGATTGCAAGGGCTGCCCAGGACTTTGGACAACCACAGAAGCTGGAATGTATGGGGTAGACTCTCCTGCAGGGCTCCAGAAGGATTCAGTCCTTCTGTTAGGGGGAAAAGGATGTCCTAAAGCTAATTCCATACAGGCTTTATGGACTCCACCCAGGCCAAAGCCAAAGACACTGGGAACTCCAAATCCCATCACCACCAAAGGGAAGGTGGCTGGGATCTGAGGGTGGGGTTAAGCAGCCAGGTTGGTATAAAGCCAGACACGTGGCTTTGGAGGGGTCCCCCATTTTGACTCTCTGCCAGCTCGCAGCGTCCGACCAGCTCGGAGAGTGCTTTTTAGGTTTCCAGGTCCGCGGATCGGGTAGGACGCATTAAAGACTTTATTTCCCTATTTTCTCCCTGAGTTGTACATTTGCCTTATTTCCTTTTCCCTTGTAAATAAACCTTTTATTAACCTTTTGTGTGTGCCTGTAGTGGAGTATTAATAAGTCCCTTGTAAGCGCACGGGTGAGGACCCACAGCCAGGCAACCCGTTCAATATCGGGGCTGCCTATAACACTTCCAGCCCCTTCATTTTGGACTTCTGGCTTCCAGGGCTGTGAGAGAATGGGTTGCTCTATAGTAAGCCACTGTGTTGGTGGTCACTTCCTAGGGCTGCCCTGGCAAGCGGGCCTCTGCACCTATGCTCTACACTTTCATTTTGTTCAGTGGCCCCAGGGAGCCACTGACTGGCTCTCAGCAGACTTAAGAAGCTCATCCTGGTAAGTGGGGTCAGGCTTACCTCTGTTTCCTGAACAAGAATGTCGATGAAGTTTGTTTCTTTCTGGAATAAGAACTACAACACGTATAACTTGGGTCCTGGTTCTAAAAATTCAAAGAGTTTATGACTCTAAACAAAACACCCACAGTGATTTACAGTTTACCAGGGATTTACACCAGAGCCCACGTGAATCTTCAAAGTATAAATGAAACCACCACTTCATCAATGCCCATCATCCAGGAGAGCAGTGGGGGCCAATTAGGGACACGTCTAAATTACTAAGACTCGTCTTTTCTCTTTGGTCAAATGTTGTTGCTGCTTATAATCGCTGGGGAGACACCAACGGTGGACTGTTCTAAATAAAAATCTATTTCCTCACAAGCACTGTCTCTTAGAAGAGTTCTTTAGAACTTCTTAGCTGTTTTTCCCTTCTATACTAGCACTACATGAAGCAAAATTACTGTACTTATCCTTACTCTCAGTATTATGCCAGCAGAAAAAAACATGTCACACTCTCTAAAAAAATTATGAGGGAGGATGAGAGGCGGTACTTTGTGGGCTTTTTCCCATGAAAGGACGGGGGTCTGCAAGAACGGAGCAGAGACTGACTTGGAAGCAGTTCTAGGATCTAATGTTTGAGAAACTGGTTTTCAAATCTGTGCTTTAAATTATAGAAATGAATTTCATGTGGTTTAAATTTCAAAAGTTAATTTAATTTTGTTTTCAGGAAATTTTCTATTGTGCTAACAGCTTTTATTTTATTTAAACTGTCATTCATTTCAAATGAAATTTACAAACTGTACTAATTGCAATTTAGTTCCACCCAAAGTGGAGAAGCCAAGGTTACTGGAGAGTAACGAGAACATTCATTTAACTGATTTTTCTTGTATGTTTTTTCAGTTTGCCCTGCGAAACTAGTGTCTGTGTCCAGCGCTGAGACACCAGAAGCTGAGGCGAGAGTCCCAGCCTTCTACGAGCTCAGGGTCCAGCAGGAAATAGACAGGAAGTGTGACCTTGGTGGCTGTGCTGGGATCCCTGGCAGCCCTGAGGCAGCGCCCACTCAGCTTCAGAGTGTCAGACATCTTGGAAGGAATCTGTATTGTCGGTCAGGACCAGAGGGCTGAAGGTGAACAAGATGGAGGGAGCCACCTTGGCTAAGGAAGGCCAAAGGCTTTGGAGATCACAGAGAATTTGAGAAACTAACAATAGAGAAGAAGGATGGGAATATGTAGGCTGGGAAGGGGGAAAACTTGAAAGTCAGTCAGAGGAGTAGGAAGGAGCTGGGTAACAATGGTCTTGGAAGTCGGCCCTGAAAGTGGATCCTTTGCCTTGAGGGAGAGTCAGTCAAGTTTTAAGCAGAGCGTGTGTGAAGTAACCAGATTTGTGCGCCACGGCCCAGATGACAATCAGAGAAAGGCAAAAGCAGTACCAAGGAAATAAAGCTTAGTTATACCAGTCTTATTAGGGAACAAAACATACCACCTGAAATGGTGGAGTCCTCTTTCATAAGTAAAGGTAGGTCACATAGTAAATGGACCACATTTTCTCTGTATTAAGAATGGAAAGCAACTTAATCATAAAAACTGCTAATAAACAAACTGTTATTCTAACTCCAGTACCCAAAAACAATGAAATATGAGACAAGACATTACCTTCTTATTCTGTAAACATGTGTGACAAAGGTACTTGGCATTAAAAAAAACCCATCTTTCATTTCGTATACTTGAAGACAGGCCTAATGAAGGGTGATGTTTGAACATTTCCAGCCAAATTCCCTCAGTTGAGTGTGTTAAGCACCTTGTTATTTTAAGCAATTTAGACAGATATTTGCATATACAAGCAAGCACATTCTTTGAACCAGTCCATTATATAACCTCACTTATCCCTGCAGGTAATAAACTGCTACAAATGCAGAATTAGACATAATCCTGGGTTCTCTGTGCATGCACGTGCAGTCAGACCAATAAGAAATAAACACACTTTGTTTGTTAAGGACAATAGCTGCCTTCCACTTCACTTCCCTCTTAGGAATTATTTCTGCTCTCAATCCCAAATAAAAAAAAAAAAAATTTCTTAACGCATGTGGCCAGAAGAGCTAATATTGACAGCAACTATATAGAAATGTGTTGGAGTGAGCTGTGCACATCTGCTGGTGTGATACTTGGAAATAGAATGTTCTACATGTTCTCTTTTTCTCCCCACCTCCTTCAGGCATCTCAGTCATGCAACCTTTTTTAAAGACTCTAACTGTAGTCATATTTGAATATTTAAGGTGGGATTTCCTGTTAAATAATGTATAGTCCTGCCCTTCAACAGTTGATAAGCAGCTGAGGAGTTGGAAAGGAAAGGATAATGTGCCTGTGACATTGGTCTCCAACTCTTTTCATTTCTGAGAAGCAGTAGAGGCTCAAGCTGGGCTGTCCAGGGTGTGAGGCCCCACCGCCCCGCCCTCATAAGTGTCAGTGGTTGGCAGCTATTTTTTTTCCATCTATGAGCATCATTTTCCTCATCTGCAATGGAAAACCTAGGAGCCTCCCTGATGGCGCAAGGGGTTAAGTCTCAGCACTATGAAGCTATCCGCATACCTGCATATCCGAAGCCAGTGCTGCAGCCACTGCAGTGTTAGGCTAGTTAGAGGCCCAGCCAGGAAGCTGACCCACATGGTAGAGCAGTCCTCTCCTGTCTGGCCTGCTGCTCCCCTTAGCAGTGTGTTTCAGTGGATCCACCTGTTCTGCTCCCCACTCTGTCTCTGGTGAATCCTCTCACCCCGACACCTCTGGCCTACACCCCAACTCTTGTATGTATAATATATAAAATAGATCTTTAAAAAGTAAATAAATAAGTAGATAAATAAATAAAATGGAACACCCAATAGAGCCCACCTAATATGATTGTTGTAGGGATTACATAAAATAAGATTTGGAAATTGCCTCCTACTACAAGGCCTGGCACATAGAGAGGATTCAGTCATTTTGTTGTCATCATAAATATCTAGGTTTCCTGTCTAGGAATCATTTGCTTTTTTTTCCTTCCTGGCACAGTATCCCACAAAACATATTTTTGGTGAAGGAGGTATGGTAATGGGCGTATAACTATGGGACCCACAAATCCCACAACCTACCAGACCATTCAGAAGCTTCTAGCATGGCATATGTAACCATCCTTTGAACACGTAGGTAGGAACATTACAAATGATACCCTGTGAACTTGGAGCACTGGCCCACAGGCTGTAGTATGTGCCTTAAACCAGTGGGCATTAAATTGTTTTGTCTCCGGTAACTGAACACATAGGTCTTGGGACCACGGGTAGAAAGAGTTATAGCCTGGTTCACTATCATTCTCAGTGACCTTCTTGGGGAAAGTACTCTTCTGGTCCCCGCTACCCTAAGACATTGGGTATAGAGGTTATAGTTTCCAGAGGGCGACTACATCACACACCAGGTGACACAGGAAGAAAGTACCAGCAAACTTAAACAGCTGCAATCCTATCATTTTGGACTCCATGCCCACAAAGAAAGCGATTACCAAAATGGTAGTGATAATTGGCCCTGATCATCATGAGTAGGTAGGGCTGCGGCTAAGTAAAAGGGATGGGGAGAAAAACATTTGACACTCAGTTGAATCACTGGAGTCTCTCTCTTTTTTTTTTTAAATGGGGCGCTTTATTTATTTATTTTTTTAAAGATTGATTTATTTATTTATACAAGCACTGGGTACAGTCAGAAGCGTGGGAGGGTGAGAGAATTCACCAGAGCCAGAGCGGGGAGCAGAGCAGGCAGAAGGACCGAAGGACACTGCTGAGGGGAGCAGCGGGCGGCAGGAGAGGTCTGCGCGCCATGTGGGACCCTCACCCAGTGGCTGGGGATTGAACCAGCTTCGCAACCCAGCGCTCAACCGCTGCGCCACCGGGGAGGCCCACTGGAGTCTCTCTTATTGCTCTTTTGCCCAACTTAAACTGAAAATAAGCAACGGTAACAACCACTAACTACTAAAGACCTGATAGTAAGAAGCTCAGACCCCTCAAGGGTGAAGATTTGGGTCTCTCTAACAAGCAAGCAACTGCGGCTAGCAGAAAGCGTAGCTGAGACCCCGGAATGAAGGTTGAGAAGAGAGAGGATGACCATTGGGTACTGGGTGTAGGGTAAGCAGGGGGGAAAAGCTTCAGGCTTTTCCGCCCTCCCACTGCGCATGCGCACTCGCCCAAATGGCGTGGCACCCCGTGGCGTGCGTGGCTTGGCTTGGCGTGCGTGGCGTGCGTGGCTTGGCTTGGCGTGCGTGGCGTGCGTGGCATGGCGTGGCGTGCGTGGCGTGGCGCAGTGCCGCGTGGTGCGGTGGCGTGGACGGAGCAGTGCGGTGGCGAGTGGCCGAGTGCGCGGAGCGGTGAGGGCGAGCGGCGGAGAGCGTGAAGACACCAACAGGGCTGCTAGAACCGGTAACGAACCTCCCGGTGTGGGTTGGCTGCGCTACACGGGGGTCATTTTCAGCAGCAAAGGCTGTGATTTGTCCCACCAGATCAGTGCCCAGTTAGCATCTCACATAAGCCGTGGCAGCATGGGGTAGGCCGAGCATGCGGTGCGCGCGGCCCTCAGTGCCGCAGGGGTGGGCTGCAGCGGGTGCTTTGGTGCAGATCCCAGGTCCCTTCAGATTCCCTTTACTGGTTCACAGCACCCATCCTCCGGCTGCTGGGTGCTTCTCTCCTCATGATTCACACCTCCCACCTCCTTCAGGGAATTGCGTTTACTTCGCGTCACCTCACCCAATCCCCGGCCACCCAAGACAGTTCCCTAATAGAATAAAAGTTCTTTTCTTTCATTCTATTTTTTTTATTCTGTGTATGGACACTGAGGAAAAGAAATCTTTACATCTCCACATATTTAGCCCATATGGGATACCTCCAAGAGTCATGATGTTTCTGGCCAATTCTTTAGAATCTTTTCCTTTCATAAGAATCTGCAGGTAGTAGTGGTGATCGTGGTATATACATTATCGATTGGCACATCTGTAAATTATGCATGATACATCAATGTGTACTATATGTTTCAGGCTTTTTGGACAACCCTGACTTCAATTTTTCAATCCCCTAGTGACAGTGTGTTCCAGTTGGTGTGTGTATGCACTTGGATAGCAAAAGGGACGATGGGTTAGCCAGCAGGCAGGCGAGGAGAAGAAACGGAGCCATTACACAGAAGCAGGGACCCTGAAGTTAAGCAAGACTGGACCTCAAATCCTGATTCTGTCTGTTGACTTAAATAAATTGAGCCAAGCAAAGTGAATTTATTTAAGAATCAAAACCAAGGACTCCAGCCAGGGAACAGCCTCCAGATGCTTCTGGAAAAGCAATCTGAGCCTCACCAGAAGAATTTTGTACATTCTGCAAGGAAAACATTTACCTTTTCAAGGATTTTCTACAAAGAAAGTTCAGGGAGGTGCCCAATTAATGTATCTATTTGATGTTGTCTATGTATAGAGGAAAACTACACTATCTGAGCTCCTGGGACCTGGGAATTTAAGCACTGCCATACCTTGAACCCTATCTTTTTAAAAAGTTACTGATTTCTGGAAACATTTTGTTGTTGCTGACGCAGCTTCGTCCTAAAGCCAGTCCAGCTGTGACTGGGCTCTTTATCTTGCGCCCCTAGTTGAGGCCAGGGAGAGGGACATCCCCTTAATTGTTGATTTTAGTTTACACATCCCACGGCAGTGACGCCGCCCGGCATTTCATGCCGGTTCAAAGCAAGTTACTAGCTCGGACTTCCCAGGATTGAAAATGAGTTAACCTGTGCAAAGCGCATAGGCTTGCTCGGTCTAAGCACGGTAAAGGTGAGAGTTGGCCTTTTCGGAGGGGGAGGTGCAGAAAGCGCCCTCAGAGGAGTGTGGGTTGCTGTCCTTTGCAGTCAGCAGGGCCGAGGCAAGGCCCACGTGTTTTCTTTCATTTTTCCTCCCCGGGCACAGGACACCAGTGCGCCAGAGGGGAAGGGGATGTCGTCTTGGCCCAGAAGGGCCGGCCTCAGAGGAGAAAGGCCCCGAGCCCCGCGGCCACCACATGCCTCCGGGACCGCCTCTCCCGACCCTCCCCACCCCCATCTCCGCAGGGCTAAGTAGGTGAAGGTTGGGAGCCCCAGACCACGCGGCCCGCGGTCGGTTTCCTAGCAACGTCTGCCCCGCCCCGCCCCGTCCCGCCCCGTCCCGCCCCGTCCCGCCCAGCGTGGCGCGCTGGCGCCGGGCAGCAGGGGTGCGGGCCGCTGTTGCCATGGCAGCGCGGCCGCCGCACCCGACGCCGGCGGCGCCTGCGGGCAGCGCGAGCTCGCGGCCCTCGTGGGCGGACGTCTGGCTTCGGCACCCGGGGGCCAGGCCGCGAGCACGCGGGGGCCGCGCGGGGCGTGGAGTCGCCTCCCGGCGTGGCCGAGCCGCGAGGCTTGAGCCTTTGAATGGCCTGGCGACCAGGGCCCGTCTCGCGGGGCAGAGTTGGTCGTGGCCGGGTCTCCGCTTAGGAAGTGTTTTGGTTTGGGAAATCTCGTCGGATCCGCCCTCCCGGCCCCCTCGAGGGACGTGAACTCACGCGCACACGCGCACGCAGGGCTCAGTCCTCGGCCTTTCCTGGAGGATGTGTAATTTTGGAAAGAGAACTGCAGAAAAGAGCAGTTTCCAAAATAAGCCTTTAAAAACAACACTGAAAATATCCTATTTCTCGAGGTCGTTTTAAACGGAAAACCTCGCGGTCTGGAAAGGTCGTCCGCATTCAGGACTTTGCATTCTTCTCAGTCCTCCGCGACGAGCCGCCTTTGGAGAATTCGGCTGCCGGTGGTGAACTGAATCCTGTACCCCACTAGCCAGCGTTATGATCGCTCTGCCGAGGGCCTCCTCACAAAGACAAAGCCACACGGCCCTCAGTCCTTCTCTGACTTGGGAGTATTTTTAACAGAGGCGGAGTCAGTCACGTGTTTGTGAGTTTAATCAAATTGACAAGGGCTCTGAGCGAGAGAAGCTTGCTCTCTAATGCGAAGGCAGCGTCGGTACTAGAGATGCATTTTCTTTGCACTTATTCGAATCAGAGCTTTTCAAATGCAATCTTCACTTGCATATATATTTTTCTCGATCTGCTGCAACTGGAAAATTTAAATCAAAATCCTATTTCTTATATTCATTTTTATGGTAAATGTGTCTAGGCTGGGATTATGCATTTTCTTGATCAACAAGGAAATGCGCAGCAATCACTGTGAATTGAGCACCTTGCTGATTGAGCAACACTTGAACCTGGAGGCAGGCACCACCATATTCTTAAAATGAGAATCCTCCACGGTATATTTCACAAGCATATTCACAGCTAACCTTTTCCATTCTAAAGGCTCATTCCCTCGGAACTTTTTATTCATCATTTTGTCAGAGTATTTAATCTCTTAGAAAACCACTTTCACATACTTTTTAGCTTGAAAACGTGATTGTGGCTAGCCAGGTGATCAAATTTTTTATGTATCTATAATATATGTATGCATTGTAATATACATATATATATATATATATATATATAACTTCTCTTATTTCTATGGACCACATTTTCCCCACCATCCAAACAAAACCATTAATTTGCATGGTGGATAGTAGTGGATAAATTCTGAAAGCTAGCTAACGGGTCGAAAAATAATAGTTGCAAATTTACCACTGTTTGAGGAAAAAACTAAAACTGTGTACCTGATGACTTATGTATAAGGCAAATCACTAAGTTTATCTGTTTTAGATTTAGTGGTTTAAATGTTAAAGATTCGCATTTGCAAATATTAATTTTTATTTGATTCATCAGGATGAGCCCCAACCAACCTGATTGCACAGTATTGGGCAGGGTCCATGTTGCCTGAGGTAGCAACTAGAATTCACCAGGTCAGCTCTTCAAACTGGTGGTGGTTCTCTGTAGGTAGAACTTAGTTACACTTATAAGTTAACCCAACCTCCCCTCCTCATACTTGATTGACCACTGTGGAGAGTAAGACACCAGAGGAGCCTGTAGGACTGATCCATACCCCACTTTATTAATGGTGTGAATGCTGATTTTCCACACAATTTCCCACTGTTAGTTTCCAGTATAACAAGGTTTTTATCTTATTTATGGTTATTGTTTTCTCAAGAATCTTATCAAACACGAGATCCATTTTGTATGCTCACCTTTTCCTCTTTCTTCAAATAATAGTGACCTTAAGATTTGTGCATCCTATTGCTGTTACAGACTACTGGCCTCTTGTTTAATCCTGCATTAAACTCACCCTCCTGCTTTATCTATACTCCTTTCATCTTTTAGAGGGTTATCATTATATGGACTCTTTCATGAAATATTTTACCATGAGAATAAACAGATCTTTCTCCATTTTTCTGCATTCCTTGAAAAGGAATTTGCTCATTTACCTCTATGTCTTTATCCTTCTTTAAATATTCATGTTTCCCAGTTTCATTTCTTATACAATGAAATAAACCAAAATACTTATCTTGTTACCACAGAAATGGTGGTGTTACCACAAATTGTGTAATGTGCTTGTTTAGCTCTTAATGTCCTATGTTTAGCTCTACTGATCTCAGTAAAATATAGATGCTTCTCTTGCTGAAAGACTCTGCCATCCTGGGCCTCCCCGGTGGCGCAGCGGTTGAGTGCTGGGTTGCGAAGCTGCCCATGGCCTCCGTGGCGCCGGTTCGATCCCCGGCTGCTCCCCGGCCACCGGAGGAGGGCCCCGCATGGCGCGCAGACCTCTCCTGCCGCCCACTGCTCCCCTCAGCAGTGTACTTCGTCAGTCTGCCTGTTCTGCTCCCTGCTCTGGCTCTGGTGAATTCTCTCATCCTCCCGCGCTTCTGACTGTACCCAGTGCTTGTGTAAACAAACAAACAAAAAAAAACAACCAAATAAATAAATAAAACATGCCTCTATAAAAAAAAAAAATTTATAAAAAAAAAAAAAAAGACTCTGCCATCCTGAAATCCTAAAATACTTTATTCTGTCAAGCTATAAGGCCATCTAATATTATCAGATTATTTATGTGGTTTTGAAGAGGCATATAGTTTAGTAGTTAGGAGACAAGACATTGGACTCACCAGGGTTTAAATGCTGGTTCAAAAATGTACTAGCTGTGTGATTTTAAATAAAATAGGTCTCAGGTTCCTCATTTGTAAAATGGAATTTACAGCGCTCGATTTGCTAGGTTTGGGGACTTTAGAGGATTAAATGACATAGTTCTTGTGAATATTTTTTTAAAGATTTATTTTATTTATACAATAGCTGGGGTACAGGCCAGAGGCGTGGGAGGGTGAGAGGATTCACCAGAGACAGAATGGGGAGCAGAACAGGCAGATGGACGAAAGCACTGCTGAGGGGAGCAGTGGGTGAGACGAGAGATCTACTGCACCATGTGGGTGTCTCCCTGGCCGGCCGGGAATCGAACCTGCCCTGCAGAGTCTGCACACAGCTGCAGAGGCTGCGGACAGCTTCACAGCACTGCGCTCAACCCACTGCAGGGAGGCCCTCTTGGGAATTTCTTAACATGAGATCAGCACTCAATAAATGTAAACAGTGGCAATCATTATTATTATCGATATTGAAGCATTGTTTGCATTGTCACCAATTCATTAGCCTGGATTTGTTACTAGACTATCCACAGATAGACAGGATTCTGACAGATGTAAAACAGGCATTTTTGATTAAGGAGGGAGGGGGTGCAAGGAGAAGGGAAAAGTGGACTATGAACCAGCAGCTGAAGGGGAGTGCAGAGATTTCCTGGAAACCCAAGCCCAGCCTAGGGGTCACCAACCACCTAAGGTGACAGAGGGGAGTAAAAAAGAATCAGAGCTAAAAGTAGTTGTGACATAGTCAGATAAAGCCATGAGAGATGAGATTATTTTTTTAATATGTAAGATTATGATATCTGCTATACAGGAAAAATGTGAAAAAGTGGAGGATTGTGAAACATACATAAGACTTATGATGATTTTTTATTAGTCATGGTTCCTTGGTAGAGATCAGAATCCACTCTGGGGAGTTTAAGCAGACAGAAATTTATTATAGGGTGTGATAAAATGGTTTACAGATTGTTCTTAGGATTGAATAAATTCTCTAGAATGTGCATCAGGAAAAACTCTAACTGACCACACAGAACTGGGCCACGCAGAGGCTGCTACCTTTGCACATGCAAAGCTTCCAGACCACTTGTGACATTGCCCGTGCAGCTGCAGGCTTGGGAGTCCCACCGCCATGGCCATCACAGGAGTTGGCCACCATGGACACTCCCAAATCAGGAAGTCTCTGCTCCTGCCGTGGCCAGCTCCAGTTACAGCATCCTCGTGGGGCTGCCACCAGCAGGACGATCTCCAGTCCTCCTCTGACAACTCAGGGCTTGCGACCACATTGGCACCTATGTCAACCCAGTTCAAGAAGCACCCATGGCTCCTTGGCCTTGCTTGGAAATAGAAACAGCAGAAGCCCACACGTGAACCTGGAGTCATGCAAATACATCATGAGAATCTAAATTATAGCCATAACTTTGTTTCTAAAAGTCTGAGAAATGAATTTTCTCTGCAGCAGAGGAAGGGATGTGGAAAGGATGTCAGCACGGCACTTGGCCCAGTCCATGTTGTCGACTGCAGACCACGTCTTTGGGAGTCAAATGTCCACATACACTCTTCTTCCTAAATTTAAACTTCCACATAATAGCAGTTTCCCAGATCCTTCCTAACATTTAAATACACTTGCCTTCTCCCCAAAGGGAGACCAACACTTCTCTGCGCCCATCTGTGGGTAATGTCCATTATGCCTTTAGTCTAGTCACAGCCCAGTCCTGATGCCCCACAGCCTATAGACTGAATTATAAGGTTAATCCTCCCTCTATGTCCATCGCCTCAACCTGTTATAAAATATTGGGCTGTTGGAAAAGTCATGACCCATTTTTGCTTGAAAAACATAGAAGAAACACATCATGACTTTCCTGACAACCAAATATTAACGGCAAGGGGGAAGGAATGAAAAGGAAAGTATTAAGATATGTAAATGAATCAGAAAGACACCAAGAAAAAAATACGGTCACTTGGACTTACTCTTGGCCCATAGTGGGTATTTATAACTTCCATCCTCTTCTGCCTGCTGCTGGAAGTCATCGCTCCCAAAAGTGGTTCAGGGACCAGTCTTCCTCATCTGGTGGTGAGGCCTCAGCCTTCATCCTGCGATGTCTGAATTCCAGGATTGCTGACGTTTCCTATGACTTTTGTTGCTCTTTCCATAAAATCACCAGTAGGCTCTGCAGAAAATATGATATGATCTTCCCTAAGTGGACACAACCTTCGTTTCCCCCAATAGTCAGGAAGCCATGCCCATTGGAAAGTGTCCACTTCCAGGTGAGTGGACCACAAATTCCTTGATGGAAGAGTCTACAAACCTCAACATTAACAAAAAGTTCTGTTCATGGAGAGGCAAGTAGAACTATTTTTGAAAGATAAAACACAAGTCAAATTTATCAGATGTTTCTACAGTCAGCTATGGTGATCTTCTTTCTGGTCTTGCCTTTCCTGGACCCAAAGTGCTCCATGCTTCCATAATATTCATGCCCTCTTTCATCTTGCCAAAGACCATATGTCATCCAAACACTCAGTCTTGGCAGTGCAGGTGAAAAACTGGGGACTGTTTGTGTTAGGTCCTGCATTTGCCACTGACAAGATTCTGGGACCTGTATGCTACAGGATGAAATTCTCATCATCAATCAGCTTTCTGCCCATGGATGAACTAGCCAGCTGTGCCATTATAGCAGGTTAAGTCACCACCCTGGCACATAAGTCCTGGAATAAAACTGTGAAAGCAGGAACCTTTATAACCAAGTCCTTTCTCCCTAGAGCTCAGAGCAGGAAAGTTTTCTGCTGTCTTTGGAACTTTGCAAACAGCAGCAAGTGATGGCACCTGATCTGGAGCAGATCCACTTCCAGAAGGCCGTTCCTCTTTCTGGATCACTTCCTGCCAACACCAGGAGTAAAAGGGAAAACCTGGAACATATCCCCTCACAGCCCTCAAAATGAACCAGCCCTGCCAACACCTTGATTTTGGACCTCCAGCCTACAGAATTAATTGTGAGACAGTAAATTTTCTCTTGCTTGTCACCAGTTTGAGGTACTTCACTATGGCAGCTCTAGGAACTGAATACAGTGTGCCTGTCCACAGCCCGGCGCTCAACCCGCTGCGCCACCAGGGAGGCCCGGTCTCCTTTATTATGACCAATCATTCTGCAATATCCACCACTGAGAAGGGAGCCCCTAAAATAATGTGAGATGATGTCATTATTTATTTAATTAGTAGCTGTATTTTAACTCTGAGATGGTTCAGAATTTAAAAAGATCATTTAACAAATGTTTAAGAACATCCAAGCTTTAATATTTCTATGTTTATCAAGAAGGGATCTGTTCATGTTTGTTAATTTTTGTTTAAGAGAATTTAGCCTCTTGGTTAAATAGGTTAAATACGTCAGTCTTGTTATTCTAAGTAAAAATTATAATTGCCTTAGCTTGAGATTTCTAAAGTGAAATCTTTCTACAAAGTATTGAAATGTTTACGAGAACTTAACACTCAACATTGTTTTAAGATTATAATAGGTGTAAGTTATATAAATGTAAATATAACTACAACTATGTCTATATAGTTATAAACTTCAACATGGCATATCAGATCTACAAGATTAAAACAAACAATTGGAAAGGGTTTTTGTGTGTTAAGATAGACACTTAAGTTATATTACAAGGAAATCTAATATATCAGGTATATAAATATATTTCTATAATATAAATATATATTTATGTAATTTATTTAATAATATATAATTTATATATAATTTATATTTATAATAAATCTATATAAATTATATATTTACATTTATACAAACGTATATTATATATATTACTATAACATAAATACTATATTTATATACTTGATGCATATAATATAAATATATTTCTATAATGTAAGTATATTATATGTATGTAATATATGATATAAAATTATATATAATAAATAAAATGTATAATTTATATATTATATGATATATAAATATATCATAATATTTACATTATAGAAATATATTTATATGTGTGCTGTATTAGATTTTAGAAATATATTTCTATAATACAAATATTATATTTATATAAAGACATTTTAACTGAATCTATAAAAATCTCCTTAAAATGATTGTCAAGATTTGCTATTTTTGAATATAGACTACTAAGATCTGTAAATTGAATCCAAGAGAAATATTGGCAAACTTTCTACATGGGACCAGTAGTAAATATCTTAGGTTTGGGGAACCCTGTGCTCTCTGCTACAATTACTGGACCCTGCTATGTAGCACAAAAGTAGCCAGAGACAGGATATCAGTGAACAGATGTGGCTATGTTCCAAAAAGCGTTATGAACAAAAGCAGGCATCCAGCCAGATTTGGCCCACAGGCTGTGGTTTACCCACTTCTTATCTAAAGAATAAAGATTTTTAGATTTATACATTTTTTAAACTAATAACTCAATAAGTCAAATAGTAATTATAAAAACCAAGATGACCAGTGAATAACCATTGCTCTGCACTGAAGCCACCGTCAAAGGCAACTCCCAGCTCACCATGCAGTGAGCAAGATGGCACTGGGAAACAATGTGCATTAGCAGAGAGAAGATGAATGGAGTTGGAAAACTGGTTTTAGTCCTATCACTGTGACTCAACTATGTTATTTGGAGAAAATCATTTAGCATCTAATGTTTGTAAAGGAAAGTATATAATCTCCATAAAGATACTGTACTATTTCCCTGAAACCTTACATAAAAGTGTACGTTGAAGCCAGAAAGTGTCTTTCAAAAAGTATTATCACAACCGAAATGTAACTGCATTTGCACAAATGGTTGGTCCACAAACCATAACAAGAATTTTGAACAATTTCTTTCCATAATATATTACTTGAAAAATGACCATCTTGGTTGTAATGATGTTCTATCAATCAGAATTTGAAATTATATTCAGAAATGTATCTCTTCAACAAAAAATGTCAACAGGTTTTATTTTACTGGTATGCAGATTTATTTATTTCTCTTTTTATTAATTAATTGGTTTTTTTCTTACATGGTGGTCGTCCTCCTAGTCCTCCCACCACTATATCACCTGTGAACTACCACCATATTCTCTTGTGTTCTTCCCTCTTTCCTCTGTTTTGACCCTCCCCCCACCCACCCCCGCCTTGCCTCTCCCCTGCAGGATGCCTCAGGTCTGTGGTCAGCTTGCTAGGTTTAACTTTTTCTTGACCTTTTGTTTGGTTTCTCTATATTCCACCTATAAGTGAGACCACCTGATATTTACCTTTTTTCCTTCCGACTTATTTTGGCTAGTGTAATCCCCTCCAGTGCCATCCATGTTGTAGCAAATGACATGAGTTTGTCTTTTTTGATTGCTGAGTAGTGTTCCATTGTGTAAATATACTGCATCTTTTTGACCTATCCGTCTATTGGGGCATTTGGGTTGTTTCCATATCTTGGCTATTGTAAATAGAGCTGCAATAAACATAGAAATGCAGGTTTCCTTTCAAATTAGAGTTTTTGTATCCTTTGAGTAGATTCTGGGAGTGGAATTGCTGCATCATATGGTAGGTCCATTTTTGGTGCTCTGAGGAGCCTCACACAGCTTTCCAAAGTGGCTAGACCAGTTTACATTACCACAAGCAGTATAGGCGGATTCCTTTATCTCCACATCCTTTCCAGCATTTGTTGCTTCCAGTTTTTGTTTTTTTTTAATGTGGGTCATTCTCACTGGAGTGAATTGGTATCTCATTATGGCTTTGATTTGCATTTCTTTGATTATTAGTGATGTTGAATGTTTTTTCACATGCCTATTGGCCATTTGCATTTCTACTTTAGAAAAGAGTCTTTTTAGTTTTACCCATTTTTTGACTGGTTTTCAACTATTTTATACTTAAACAGTTTCAACACAGAATCTTTCTTTTTTTTTTTAAGATTTATTTATTTATGCATACAAGAACCGGGGCACAGGCCACAAATGCCGGGCGGGTGGGGAGGGGGGCGGTGGCGGTGAGAGGATTCACCAGAGACAGAATGGGGAACAGAACAGGCGGATTGACTGAAATACACTGCTGAGGGGAGCAGTGGGCGAGTCAGGAGAGGTCTGCTGCGCCATGTGGGCAGCTCCTGGCCAGGGATCGAACCCATGCTGCACTGGCTGCAGCGAGCTTCATTGGTTGCATCTTAACCCCTTGCGTCACCAGAGAGGCCCAGTTTCAACAGATTCTTTCTAAAACTCAGGAAAAGCCCAATTTTTTAAATTTGATCTGTGTTTTTGTGACATAGTAGCTGTATAATTTACAGCTAGAAGGAATCTTAGTAATCATTCCATTCAGTTCTACACTTATTTACAGATAAGGATGCTGAGGATCTGATGGGCCCAAGAGCACATTTTTAAAGAGCACATTTATGACTTAGTTACATTATAAATTAAAACAGACTCCATAGAACAAATGGACTTTTTGTATTTGTGAGACCTTTGTGATGTGTATGGTTCCAAATCTTACAACAGTAATAGACAACTGGAAAGAGCAGTGAGTGATTTACAGCCACAGAGGCATCCTGCAGTCCTCTCCAAGTCTATTCAAGCGAACTATTTGGAATCCTATTTGTAGGGAAAATGATCCCTTGTTCCTTTGGATTCTTTATTTCTCTCATTTGTACTGTATTTCCTCTGTAGGCTTCCTAGAATATATTGATAGAAGAAAATAGTAAACAAATCCTCTCTCACATTCTTTTTCAGTGTTTGTCCATGGAGAGTTTGCCTATTAAGTTTACTATTTTATTTTATTTAATCTAATCAGCTCCCTGTAAGAAATACCATTGAGGAAGATTGTCTAAGGTATATGTTTTCATGCTGGCATTGAAAAGCATTAATAGAAGTTAAATGTGGAAATCCCAGCATGCTGAGATAAGTTTACAACTGTAAAATATAATTTCCTCCCAAGTCTTTTCCAATTGGAAAGCTTGCGAATGGTTCGTTAAATTCAAATATTTATGTAGTTTTAGTAGTATCATAAAAGGAACTTATTTTCATTCTTTCTTTTGTCTTAGTCATGTTACATAGTTTACAGTATAATGCACTGAACTAGCTTTGGGACATAGGGGGGTCTCACGCAGACAGGTACTTCCATGGCCAGCCTGGGCTCAGGTGGGGAGTCCTTGCTTCTCACTAAACTGCCATCCGGTATTTTCTCCAAATACGTAGAATACACATATATATGGTTTGTTCTGAAATTGGCATTATGCTTATGTATTGTGTGTAAACTGCCTTTGTCAATTCATATGGCTGTTTTCTCAAATGATGAAGTGTTCTTTTGTAGCATGATATTTAATGTCACACGGTATTCCATCAGCCAGACGAATGATCATTAATTTACCCGCTCTGTTGTCGGACATTGTGTTTCCAATTTTTCACTATTATAAATAATGTTGTGATGAATATCCTGGTACATAAATCTTTGTGCCCAGTTCTGATCATTTCTGTAAGATAAATTCCTAGACATGAAATGACTGGAATTCACAAGGAATGTGGATATTTGTAAAACTCCTGATATATAATGATCATGATGATACAATTTATTGGGCTCTATGTGCTGGACACTGTGCTGTTTTATGTTTATAATCTTATTTAATCCTCAAATAAATTTATGACATAACTACTATTAAAAGTCACACTTTTCAGAGGAAACTGAAGTCTATATTCAGAAAATGCTTACTATGTGACAGCAATTGGCAGGCCTAGCACTTGAACCTGAGACTGCCTCACCTCAAGGCTGATAGTCTTAATTACCACCTCCTTATTGCCAAAATATATTGTTGCCTCCTTATTGCCAAAAAAGCTTCCAAAAATGGTTATACCATATCCGATTTCTACCAGCAGTATATGAGTGCGCCTGTTTCTCAGTGCCCTTGAGGGTGCTTTGATCACAAGTGAAGCTGAACAAATTTGTGCATGTTTGGGAGCCATTTGCACTTCCTCTGTGGATTGTCTGTTCATGTCCTTTGCATAGAATGCACGTCTGAGATCTTCCCTTTGAGATAGTCAGATGATCTGAATTCTAACCACAGCGGTATCTGTAATTAGCTATGCCATGTCAGGAAAAAACTGCAGAGGCCCAAGTCTCCGTTGCCTCTTGTGGAAAATTAGATGGTTAAATCGAATAATATCATCATCCAGCTCTAAAATTTTCTGATCCCATCCACAGTCTACCCCTCATCAGCCCTTGTCACTGGGCAATGTGGGAGGAAGTAGCTGATCACCTATGCCGTGGGTCTTCAGTATGCACTTAGGAAAGGACATCTCCTCCGAAATGTTTCTCCAGCCCCCAGGATTCCAGTGCCCAAGGCCACACCCTCCACTCGTTGGGACTCAAGGGCTTTCCTTCTACATTGCGTGGGTCTCTCCTTCCTGAAGGTGTCCTGTCTTTAATTTGCATCCCTTTCTGGGCCTCGCCAGTAGCGCAGTGGTTTGAGCGCAGTGCTTTGAAGCTGTCTGCAGCCTCTGCAGTGCTGGATCGATTCCTGGCTGGCCAGGCAGATTCCCACATGGCGCGGCAGACGTCTCCTGTCTCACCCACTGCTCCCCTCAGCAATGTACTTTGGTCCTTCTGCCTGTTCTGCTCCCTGCTCTGTCTCTGGTGAATTCTCTCACCCTCCTGAGCCTCTGGCCTATGCCCCATTGCTTGTATAAATAAATAAATCGTGAAAAAAAAAATTTTTTTTTAAATTTGCATCCCTTTCTGAGGTTGGTGCCTACTCAGTTTCCTCCCTTTCCCCTAACATGCCCCCCAGATTTGACCTCAGTCCCCTGCCCCTTTTCATCAGATCACTCTTAGCCACAATGATCCCGAGGGGGTTGTCTTGCCCTGAGCCCTCTGCCTGGAAGCTCCTAATCTTGATTAAACTGAGTCTGAGCGTGTCTTCGTCTGGAAAGCAGTCTGGCTGAAATTTGACATGTGGGTTTGAGTTAGTCTAGGTTCTACTTTGTTCTAACAGTGTGACCTTGGGTCAATGGTGTGCCCTTCCTAACCTCCATTCCTTCATCTGTATAAAGGGAGCAAAGGCGGTGCCTCCCTCTGGAGATTGCTGTGAGAAGGAGGTAGGACAGTGCTTGCAAAGCCAGGCGCAGGGTGCTTATTTTCTGAGATTTCACGGCGCTCCATGTGTCCATCTGTCCAAGCACCCAGCATACCACAGTCTGAATATTCCGCATTTCACCTCTTTTGCTAGCATGGTGTCATGTCCACTGTGTATACTCAACACTGTTGAGGGAACACAGGGAAGCTTCCTCAAATACCTTCAGGAGACATGGCGGTGCTTTTGTTTTTTATCATTCCTGTAGTTTGTTTGTTTTGCTAACACCCTATCAAAACTTGCTTCCCAACTTGATATGCAAGGAAACAAAATTAATTCCTTGAATGTTTAAATGTCTCAGTTTAGGAAACAAGGAGGCCTGACCTATAGAGATAGAACAGCATCAAATCAGGAGGTGAGAGTGTTTTAAAGACAACTTCACATCTTTGTATTTTCACTGTGGACACCCTAAGAAGACACCCCAGTTCTCTTGATTTTTCTTCCTAATTCTAGCACAAGCTTAGCCATGTTAGTCAGTTGTCATGAGCGGCTCAAGTTTATCTCTACAGAAAGGTACTGACTGTTATCTCTTTATCCTTGAAGGTCTCTAACACAACATCAAGCCAGATGCCATCACTAAAATTAAAAAAAAAAAAAACACAGCATACATGTTTGGAAAATGGACTGCCTGAGAAGGTGGTCAAAGGTCAGAGCTAGCAGAGAAAGCAAGAGGAGAATATGAGAAGAGGGAGGCCTAAAGGCTTATTGAAAATTGAGACATCTTTGGGGAAAGAAAAATCAATATGGGCTATGAATCTTTTAGTATTAGACTGATGGTGAAAAGCATCACAACAGTTCTTTTTAAGCATTTAAAAATAATTATCCACGCGCGTTACCAAGTGTTTGTTTAAAGAAGAAAGCCTCACAAGTACGATTTTCAAATAGCAAAGTTACCTCCTTTGTGCAGATCTTCGATGCCTGGCCCCTCCCTGAAGGGTTCCACGGGTTCTTTATCAGTTCCAAGAGCCCCGGACAGAGGGTTCTCGTTAAGATCAATTCTGGGGCTCACTAACAGTAAATGGCTACTCAATTTAAAAAAAAAAAAATCTGCCAACAGTCCCTCTGCCCACCTGTGACTATGCAGGTGCTTCGTTTCACCAGTTCTCTCTCTCTGCAGGGCAGCAGCCTTGGCCTGCCTGTGACCTGTACCATGCTGAGGCTTCTCTTCACTGACCTCCCTCAGCAGAGGCAGCTCTCCTCAAGGCCGTCCACCTGCAACCATGCAGGCCTCTCTCAGCAAACCTGTCCCTTTCGGGGCAGCTCGTCCTGCCCACTGGTGTCTATGCAGGTGTCTTTTACTTTTCTGTCCTTTTCCCTAATAAACCTGCCCTTTAAATATATATATTTTAAAAAATCTACCTTCTCACTATACCCATCCGCACTTCCCCCAAACTTGACCAATTTCTAATCCCTTTAGATGCATGCATTTTGTTGAATCGCACCCTAGATATGAAAAGCCCTTTCCTTGCCTGTTGCCTTCCCAGCTCTCCGGCGTTAGGTCTTCACTGGCAGTGACCCCGGAAAACACCCATTATGGATACCTTGAATGGTGACTTCAGACAATCACCGAGATGAAGGCTAAAGGGCTATGGCCGCAGAGGCGGGTCAGCCACTGAGCACACAGCTCTGCATTTCCGGCTTGAGAAATCAAAACTCATGGCAGGTGCAGGAATTACTCATGATACAGAAAGAGAAAGCCCAACCTTCCGCCTCTTTAACACCCTTTGCCATCCTACTTAATATCCTTTTGGAAGTTCATAAAAACATTTTCAGCATGTTTTTCTTTTGCTACTTTCTTGCGCTTTCCCATCCATCTTTATCCATTTTGGATGCTTAATTTAGCAAACAAGAAAGAGAATTGCTGTGGGAGTAAGGGGTTGAAAGGGACTGGTGGAAATGAACCTCTTTTGCCTCTGCCTACAATTCCCTCTTTCTCCTGCTGTCTCAGCATCTACTCATTTTGAAAACCCAGATTGAGCTCCAGTTCCTCCAAGACAGATCCCAGACTCAATCTCTGTTCACTTCTGGAGCTTCCTCCCTGCCCCACGTCATCAATCATATCATCTCCCTCATGGGTCCATGAATTCTAAACGGTAAGGACTGGATTTCCTACCTCTTTCCCCAGCGCAATACCTGACACACAGTCCTCCTCAACCAGTATTTGTGAAATGAACAATGGGATGGATGGATGGATGGGTGGATGGATGGATGGATGGATGGATGTTCAAAGGAGGGAAGGAAAAAAGATGGCAGGTGGTAAGCGGGTTTTAGAAAATAAGAAACAATAGCACCAGCACTCATTCATACAATTTAAACACTGAGAAATCCTGAGGTGAAATCCTGAGGTGAAATCTATTCTCAGCCTCAAAGTATCTGTCAGTTCTGAGTGGACCACAGTCCCAGTTAAAGCTGCAAAATGTGGAAGAGCTGAAAGTCACATTCCAGCAGACGTTTATAGCAACTTGATTTAAATACAGCAATAGCTGCGTTTTCCAGAAATTTACCCCAGAAAAAAATTCTAGGAAAAATTGATGTCATTTTTAAATGTAAATATTCAAATGAATGCACTCCCCCACGCAAAAGCCAAGGCATCCGAGAGGGAATTGCAGCAGAGTGGAAACTCTAGTGCTGAGAGCAAAGGCTGACTTGCTTGGTGGTAGCTTGGACATCACATGTTTTCCTCCCCCAAAATGTTTCCACCTCATCTCAAGCCCTTATGAGGACTTGAAATATCCCTTACAAGAAATCTGACTTTTTAGGGCCACCCTGGTGGCGCAAGGGGTTAAGACGCGACCTATGAAGCTATCACAGCCGGTGTAGCACGAGTTCCATCCCTGGCCAGGGAGCTACCCACATGGCGCAGCAGACCTCTCCTGACTTGCCCACTGCTCCCCTCAGCAGTGTATTTCAGTCAGTCTGCCTGTTCTGCTCCCCACTCTGCTCCCCACTCTGTCTCTGGTGAATCCTCTCACCCCCCACACCTCTGGCCTGTATCCCAGCTCTTGTATGCATAAATAAATAAATCTTTTTTTTAAAAAAAAGGAAAGAAAAAAGAAAGTTGACTTTTTAGAGGATTGTTATTACATTTCTAGGAATTATTCAATTCAACAGAAATTCAATTAACTTTTTTTAGCTACTAGGTATAAAGCATTGAGGTTCCCATTATAATACACATACCCATGTACTGATTAAAGCAGAGCAGGGAAGTCTGATAAAATAAGGTCCATGGAAGTTCTAATCCATTCTCTACATTTGCTATTGGAGTTTTCCTCCTACAATAAAAAATTGATCATGTTGCATCCCATTCAAATGATTTTGATGACTCGATCACCTCCAGAATAAATATCAAATTCCTTAATACAAAGGATATTTATATGTCTTCTACAAACATGGATCCCCCTACCCCTACCCCACCTTACCCCAACCCTCTCCTTAGGAAGTAAAACTTCTTAAGCATTTTTACTAGGGCAAGAACCCAGAACATACCAGTTGATGAGATATCCATTCTTTAAAAATTAAAATCAGAGCAAGAATAAAAGGAGATCATTGAAACATCTGAAGAAAGAATATGGCTGATCTCCGGATGCAATTACTGACGTTTGTTAACAAGCATCACTTTGAAACAAAGCATGTTACTGACATGCTCTACAGTGTGTTATAGTGCCACGGAGGTGGCAGTGCCCCACTAGCATCCCCTATTTAGTCATTGTTCTTTGCTCTCCTCACTCAACATGTCTGCAGCTGACTTCTGGAAACCTCCATGTGTCCACAGGAGACTTGTCACCCTGTGGTTCAAAATACCTTGTCTGAAGTTTCTCAGACCTCATCCTTAAAACTTAGTCTTTTCACCTCAATGGCATAGTTCATTAACTGCCATTAGTTTATTTCTGTAATCTACTCCTACTATTTTTATTGTTCTTGATTCTGGATAAATCTCAGGAGTCACTGAGTCAGTGGGTTCCACTTGACAGGATCCTGGGATAATGAACTTGACTGTCTTTGCCATCAGACTGCTCCATGCCCACTGTCCTTTGGCCGCATGAACAGGCCTTCAAGATCTAGTGCTTGACCGCTACTGCTGTTCTATCCCATTGCTTGTTACCGTCTCTCAGGCACATCTGCATGATTATTTGTGCTGTTCCATATTGATGCCTATGATGGCATCTAATGACAGTCAGTTACTGAGGGCTTGTTATTTGCCATGCATGCTCTGGAAGGCAACATGGGGTAGATTCAGACAGGGTTTGAATTTGAGCTGTCACCTGATACCTTGTGCCCCGGGCCATGTCTTTCAGCCTCACCCTTTAGAGCTTCCATTTCCTTGTCTGAAAAAATGGAAATAACAACTACTCATGATATTAGGGGATGTGTATGATACACAGATGTGTGTGCATTTCCTTTCCTCATGCTTTTTCTTCTTTCTTTTGAAATGCTATTTGCCTCCATCTCCCACCTGTCAAAATCCTACTCATTTCAAAGCTCAGTGAAAATGCCACTTTTTCTCGGAAACCTTCCCAGATCTTGCCAGTTGATTTCCCACAAGTGCCCATAGCTCCCAATTTATTTGGATTTTTCAGAATACATAGGGTTGGTCTAATAACAGAGCCCCCAAAACAGTCACAACCAACTTTTCTCCAGTCTTTTCCCTACCTGCAATTTAGAAACTTCTCCATCTAACTCCCTTTGGCCAACTACTTCCTGTTTGGAAACATTTTATAGCCCCTCAGACTATTTTGACACTAACATCTTTAAATTTTCCCAATTCTGTCCTACCCTTTCCTAACACTTAGCCGGTGAGCTCACTTATGCAATGCAAGTTCATATCTGTGTACCCCGAGACTTTTGGGCCCAGACTGACTGTTGGGTCATTGTATCCCCAGAGTCTTGTGCAGTACCTGGCACATGGGTGGGGCCCTATAAATGTTTGGCTGGTAAATGACCACAGGTTCCATCGGGTGCCGCACACCCTGCCCCCCAGGTTATTTCATTTCCCTCCTTCCTGTTCTGCCACCTGCAGTGGTGCTGCTGGTTGCTAGGAGGGCAGCTTGGTGATGTTTGCAGAAGACAAGCCTTTCAAGGGAGCCTTTTTTTTTTAAATATTTATTTATGCATATAGGAACTGGGGTGTAGACAAGAGGTGCAGGGGTGAGAGGATTCACCAGAGACAGAGTGGGGAACAGAACAGGCAGATCTACTGAAATACACTGCTGAGGGGAGCAGCAGGTGAGACAGGAGAGGTCTGCTGTGCCATGTGGATCAGCTCCCTGGCTGGCCAGGGAATCAAACTCATTCTGCAATGGCTGGCAATAGCTTGATAGCGCTGTCTTTAACCCCTGCGCCACCAGGGAGGCCCACAAACTTTTGGGCATCACAATGACCAATATACCCTGTCCTTTGCTGTGTCTTGTTGGTCCAGTTTCTAGCTAGACTATTGGGCCACTTAGAACGGCAGGCCAGTGCCTTGCTCCTGTGGGCTCCAGCAATATCTCCATGGAAGAGGAAACCCTTCCACCAGCCAGGAAACTGTGACCATGGACACTGGATATGTGACTGATGGGAAGGCTTTGTCTACTCAGGCCTCACCCCTTCAGACTGGAGGGTGTGGCTGAAGCTCTGATAGGTACTCAATCTGTCTCTGACCCAGAAGCACTGGACTTGCAGTCATCTGCTGTGTCTCTATCTCCCCTATGATTACTTTTTCCCCAAAGACTTCTTGATTCATGGGCATACAGGCTTCTCCCTTGTGTGTACCCTGGGACTTCCAGCCTCTCTCCAGGGGTATTTTCTGGTTTCCGGGCCACACTACCAGGGCGCTGGGTACCCTGGGTATTTTATTACATCTTCATATCTGTCTCCCCTAGGTTTTCAGTCCCTTTATGAAAGTTAATTGCATCTGCTTTGACTTTGCATCTCTCTCTTCCTCCCCACTGCTTGTGCTCCTAACACCCTCCATATTGGTCCTGGTCTTACATACTGATTATTAATATTAATAAATATTTGTGACTCAGTGGATGAGTAATTCTCAAGGGAGAACAGGCTGGACAGAGATCCACAGAACCTACATGAAACCTCGCAGGGGGCGTGGAAAGGGGGGTGAATGTGGACGGCAAAGTTGCAGGCGTGAGGAGAGGCCTCCCCTGACTGGCACTGTGTCTGTGTCTGGATGGTTTCCTCACTCCCCTTGTTCTCGAGGAAGGAAGTAGTAGATTTCTGCTTCTGCAAAAAATGGTGACTTTATGTTTACAAATGATTTCCCTTCCATTTCACTATAGTAGCTTTTACAAAGAGAAAAAGAAGTAACAGGAGAGAAATAACCAGACACTTGTGGCTGGGAGAAGCCGACACTGATTTGCTGGCAGGATTTTTGCACCAGCTTATGTCACTCCATTTTCCCAGTTATCAGGCAATAAGCTTTTTTAATCTGCTACTGTAGCCACATCTTTTTCTTTAGGTAGAATATTTTTTTCCAAATGCATTTGTCTGGAACGGTAGCTGTTTTCTGAGTTTTGTGTTTGCATGTAGTCATTCTGTGCTAGTAGGCACAGTTCACTACCCTTACGCAATGTCTTTCACTTCTTCAGAAACAGAAAGTCTATTTTTACAGCTCCCACTCTGTGATGAATGTTCAAGACCCAGAAGTTGCTGCAGAGAAAGGGAGGATTCAGGTTCCAGCCACTCAGGGGGTCGCTGAGAGCTTCCTTCTTTGTGGTTTTGCAGGTGACATGGATGATAGGAATTTATTTAGCTTGTTTTGAGTTCTCTAATAAGAACTTCATCTTTGCTCTTTAATCCATAGGATGCTAATCAAGTGGGTAGTTGAAGCCTGGAAGGCTTGCATTTCTATATAGTAGAAAAAACAAAGTCTTCTTCCCACCCATCCATTTTTTGAAATGCAGAAATTAAACTCTTTTTTTTTTTTCTGCTAGCTGCCACAGGGTCTTTGATGAGATACTTTTGGCGATGATTCAGAGGCAGTGCCTACTTCTGAGAAATAAACAAAAATACACATCTCTGACATCAAGGTATTTTAATTATTGGGTCATGCTTCTTAAGCCTTGAGAAATGGAAGACCTGGGATTACAATAATGAAATCTGAGTCCTCAATGACCTTAACTCTCTGATTGACCCTAGTACCTCAGACACCATGGCCCACGCCTCATGGGCACCATCTGAAAGGTGCTGGATCCAAGGTGGGTGGTGATCTGACATAAATTCCCAAGCACAGTAATGTTCCTCTCTTGTTTGGGGTAGAAATACAGTCTATATTTCAGAGGAAGGATTGCAAATTTGCTTTCTCACAGAATTCCACGGGATCTGCTCAAACAGTATCATAATCCCATTCCCCAAAGGAAGAAGGTTGAGGAAAATACAGATTATCCTTGAGATTCGGATTTACAGCTTATCGTTTCAGGTATGGGGTGTGTGGCACGCTCCACCTGGCCACCGGCTGGCGAGCTGTTATGCATTTCCCTGACACTCTAGTCCTACGTGTGGATGAGGGACTGCAGGACAAATGCATCTAATGAGCTATGCAGAGTGAAGTCTGCGTGTGAGGCCCCTCCCTTCACTCTCTACTCTTCTCCCTCCTCCAGCACCCAGTGCAGGACTTCATGATGTAGCCCACGGGTGTTCAATATAAGTATAATGGGTGCCACCGATGTCATTTTAATTTTTCCAGTAACCACATTAAAAACAAAGAAACAGGTGAGATTCATATTTAATAATATATAATATTTAATAACATAGCCAAAACATGATCATTTCAACATGTAATCAAGATAAACATTTTAATGTGGTAGTTTCTTTTTTATACCACATCTGGGAAACCTAGTGTCTCCCCCTTTTGCACACCTCAGTTCAAACCAGCTGCATTTCCTGTGTTAAACAGTCGCATGGCCAGATTTTACATCACTGGATAGCAGAGAGTGCACTTCTCCAGCCCTGTAACAAGTTCTACTGGACAGAACACAGCCAGCCTGTTCATGAGAATCTCCATCCAGACACTTGTCTGTCTGAAGAAGGCAGCACCTGTCCTCTCCCTCCCAAAGAGCCTCAGGCAGTGTCTTTCTAGTCAGCTGAACACGAAGAAGGCCCATCTGACTATTTGGACCTATTTTTCCTCAGGGCTTGCACTGCACTGAAGTGTCCTGAAAGCAAAAAAAAACAAAAACAAAACCAAAACCGGTCAAATACTCTCCCTTGCCCGCTCCCTGGAGCGCCTGCTGCATCTCTTTACTCCCCTGTGAAACTCCTCAGTGGGGTAAAGGTTGCATGTCATTTTTTTTTTTTTTTTTTAGTAAATCTGGTCATTTATTAACTATGTCTAGATGTAGGGATGTTTCAGAGAGATTTTTCTTTTAAAGATTTATTTCATTTATTTATTTATGCATACAAAAGCTGGTGTGTAGGCCAGAGGTGTGGGGGTGAGAGGAGTCACCAGTGACAGAGTGGGGAGCAGAACAGGTGGATCTAGTGAAATACACTGCTGAGGGGAGCAGCGGGGAGACAAGAGAGGTCTGCTGTGCCATGTGGGTCAGCTCTCTGGCCAGGGATTGAACTGGCACTGTAGTGGCTGCTGTTAGCTTCATAGTGCTGAGACTCAACCCCTTGCACCACCAGGGAGGCCCTGCATGTCATTCTTTATAGTTCTCAAGCCTTAAAAGGGTCTGCCTTCCAGTCACTCTCAAAATCCCTCTCGGAAGAGTGTGCTGTGCAAGTTGAGCAACCATTCTCTGGCAGAGGGAGACCAGATAAGTAGCATCTGCTGACTCTTGTGATGTCCACACCCCCATGATGCACAGTGATTCCGAACAACCCACATCTTTGAACCTGGAGGTGGAAGAGATCTCGCAGTCTGGTGGGAGAGTGTGCTGCCCCTCTTGGAAACCCCATGAAGTGTATGTGGACTTTCCCCTAAATATTCAGGAACCTATAGGTTATGCGCCTCACCCACAAAACAAAAATGCCCAAAGATCTCAGTGTGTTGGATGCAAGTGAGAACATAAGCCCAGTTGGATTTAGTAAGAAGGCTCACGCTAGTTTATTGGGAAACATATAAGATTATAAATTTCATTCTGATCTTCCCCATCTATAGCCATAATTAGCAAGGCCGATCAAATCCGTGTTACTCTGTTTCAGTGTAGCTAAAAGTGAAATCTGTTTTCATCAGTAACTTTCTATACTGGTCGGATGACAATTCCTACCCATGATTCCATAAAAAGAAGGAACATCAAGTGCAAAAATAATTTCAGAATTTATCTCAATTTCTTATTGACCCATTCTTCCAGGAGAAAAAATGCATGTGATTTGTGAGGCTGAAATATAAGGCAAGAGAGTGAATCTTAAATATAGTGTGGGACTAGAAGTTCTTGTCAGGCTACAATTGAATAAGGTTAAAAACTAAGCCCCCACTCCAGATCCAGCAGACAAGGAGTCTGGAATAGGTAAGGGAATGAATTAGGCTGCCTCGGGGACTAGGCCATAAAACCAATCACCAAGGCCAGAAGAACCAGCCCCGCTCCAGCAATGCAGGAACAGAGGCCAGAACATGTCTCTGTGTCAAAGACCAGTACCCGAGACCAGACATCCCAGCCGATAACTTGTGCAAACTGGTGCCCCAAGTTAGAAAGCCTGAAAAGGCAGAGTGAAGCGTCTGGCTCCCTGCTTCTCTTAGCAGTGTATTTCAATAAATGTGCCTTTTCTGTTCTCCATTCTGTCTCTGGTGAATTCTTTTACCTCTGCGCTTCCGATCTCACCCTGATCTCCCCACAACAGTTGTAGCATCTACATTACCACTGACAAACCAGAGGATCCAGTGTAAACCTTTAAAACTCCCCAGAACCTCATTTTTCTCACCTATGGAATTAGAAGTCAGACTAGGTTACTATTTTCTAAATTTGAGTCATTCTTAAATACCCTCACCACTATTTTTATTATTTCCATACACCACCTGCACTTTTATTTTCTTAATATTTTTCCTTCTTTCATCAATTCATCTCTCTTTACTTAACTGCTTGTGCCTTTTCCTAAGTAATAATTTCTTTTTTTTAATTAATTTATTTATTTATACAAACACTGGGTACAGTCAGAAGCGCAGGAAGGTGAGAGAATTCACCAGAGCCAGAGTGGAGAGCAGAGCAGAGCACAGCAGAGCAGGCAGACTGACGAAGTACACTGCTGAGGGGAGCAGCAGGCAGCAGGAGAGGTCTGCACGCCATGTGGGATCCTCACCCAGTGGCTGGGGATCAAACCGGCGCTGCAGAGGCTGCGGGCAGCTTCGCAACCCAGAGCTCAACTGCTGCGCCACCAGGGAGGCCCCTAAGTAATAATTTCTATGAAATCATAGCTTTAATATGCTCGTTACTGTTTTTTTCTGATGTATGTTGCTATAAAACATACCGTCAATTTAACTATCATGTGCGTGTTCCCTAAAATTATCTTGTATAATACATGCTACTACCAGGGCCCACAGATGAGCTGGTTTCTGCGGGCCCCCCAGCATTGCTGGTTTGGGAACTGTCCTAACTCCAGCTGCTTTAGTGCTTACTGTGGAAATTTCAGGATCAATTTCACATCGCGGTGACACTTGTCAATCAAGAAGATGAGTGACACTAATGGACCATCCAGCCTTTCTGTCGTCCAAGCTCTCATTACAAACATGGTCTGAGACTTCTATTGTGAAATGTATTTGCTCTCTACCAACATAACTTTCTAGTCCCATCAAGCAGCAAAAAGATCTGATCAAAAATTTAAATGAACGCATTTTGCATATAATATTTTGTCTCTTACTATTAAGCTCGGTAAATAGGTTGAAATCTGCATATAAATCACTTATATTTGCCTAGTTGTCTCTATGGGGGTTGCAGCATGGTGCTTTAAATATCATGTGAAATTTGTAAGAGATTGTTGGGCATGGGAGAGACTGGAGTTATTTTTCTTTAAAAAAAATGAAGAATTAGAAAGCAGGACTTTCTTTAGAGTTGATGTGGCTTAAATAATTTCAACCAGATGAACCGTTGTCAACAATTTGCATTTAAAATATAATTAATTATGTGAGTCTGCCTGCTATTATGCTAGGAAATTAAGATACCATACATGCTTATAATAGGAAATTTCTCAATTGTCTTTTCTAATCCACTATGAAGCTGCACATTTATTTCCACAGGAGAAAAGAAAAACATATTACACTGCTAAAGTAATACCAGTCTTCTCTAGGATTAGGAATCAGTGGATGGTTTGCAGGATTAGTGATTTCTATTTTCAAATGAAAACCAGATGGCCCAAACCAACGGCATAGTTAAGGGGTAAAATGGTTAAAAAAAAAAGTCACATTTGATAATTGCCTTTGTTGTTACACCTCTTATTTAATGAGATAGTCAGAAAACTTAGTTTGTAAGATAATGTAACTCCTGACCTTGGATTTAAAACCAGTAAGTGTTCAGATTCTATTTTTTCTGTGGGGGGAAGAATAATTAGGTAACAAAATGATCATCAAGTAGTTCTTTTCATTAGAACCAGAACATTCTGATGCACAAAGATTTTCAGGAAATGTTTAGACTGTTGCTCATTTAAATGTATAAAATTCAGATTATGTACATATTTATACATTAAAAAAATGAGGTGAACAAACAGTATACTTAGTGTATGCCATCTCTGGTAAATGTACTAACACTATCCATGTCTTTGCTAACTGTACATTTTAGTAATAGTTGGTGTTTTAGCAGAAATGCAAGGAACTTATTTACATCTACTTGGGAACTAGAGAGTAGAAACAGTTATGTTAATCACTCAGTATTTTAGAGAACATGATACTGAAGAATAATGCAGTTCACTCTCTAGACAATTTTTCTAGAATCCCAATTTTATCCATCCACATTCTGTGACAGTGTACCATGAGCTGGGCTCTGTGCTTAGCTCTTTGCCAACCTGAACCCCACTTTGCAAAGGAGGGGACTGAGGCTCTTAGGGGCAAAGGGAATTGTCTAGGTTTGCCATACAGTCTGCAACCGAGCTGGGTCTGTCTGGGTCTGGTCTCTTGAATCCTGCTCCTGCCAAACCCTGGGCTGCATGCTGGGAACTCAAGGATGAATAAGATGCAGATTTGAGTTTTAAGAGGTTGTGTAACCCTCCCCTCAGAACCACAGAAATTTAGAGTTGGAAGATACTATGAAACTTGTCTGGCCAAACTCCCTTTTGTCACCGAGAAGAAAACAGTGGCCTGAAGAGGGTAAGTGTCTTATCCTTAGTGTGAGATGTGGCAGATAAAAGTACAGATTAAAATGTAAGGAAAAAATGATGAGTTACTTAAAGAGCTGATAGTGCCATTTATTAAATATGACAATATCTTTGTTGTTTGATAATAAATAAGTTAGTCCTTTGGCCTGTTCATTGCTCAAACATGTGGTGGAAACATGGGTGTCGGTGAGTATTGTAACTAAAGTAGAGATTAAGAAAATGAAATAACAATGCTGATTAATTGAGTTCGACAAATAGATCCAGAATGGCTATGTGCAGGCATGGAGATTAGTGCTGGGTAAATAGTGATGAGCAAGTTGTCCAGAGTCCTTGTCCTCATTCTGTTACCCTGCAGGGGGAGAGACAGATAATTAAGGTAATTACTGCACAGTGTGATAAGGGGAGCTTTGGGGTGTTGTTGGCATTTAACAGGGACACCTAGCCCAGTGAAGAGACTGTTGGGTAAGGGCGGGAAGGAGACAGGTGGATCAGCTGGAAGGATGTTCCTACATCCACCAGTATGGAGAGAGCACTGGACCAACTTAACTTTAGCCAAACAGTCTGGCTACAAATGAAATAATGGGGCTAAATAAATTTGCTTCTGCAGAGTGTGTAGTTTAAGCACAGGATAGACAATGAACTCTAGGGAATAAGAACATTTACTAGACTATCAGAAGAGATTTCTTTGGAAAAGAAGGAAAGGGATTGCTCAGAGAGACAGGGGACCCATGTAAAGCTGGCTTAGGGGATCCAGGGAGGAGTTTCCAGAGGGGTCTTGTGCATTTTGCAGGGATGTCAAGTGAAGAAGAAAGGATAAAGGAATATTGGACTTTGTAACCGGTAGTGGCAGTATGGACGCCGCAAGAGGTGCTTGAGAGGATGGGGGCTGTGGGAAGAGATTCAGACTCAGGAGGGCCATGGACTCTGTACCCAGCCGGGGTTGCCTGTACCCTCCTGTGCTGAGGGCCGCTGAGACCTCGCATAGCCCTTTGTCTCTGACAAAGTAGTGTTGCCGCTAGCTCCTTTCATTTTCCTCACGTTGAGCTTTATTTGATTTTACCAGGTTCCCAGCTTCTCTGCAATAAATGTGACTGAGACTTGTCTTTGCTACAGTGTGCAACTTTGAATGATGTATCTGTGTTTTCTTTTTCCTACCTTCAGGAAGTTTCATCTGACACAATACAGATGAGATACAGATCAAGTTAAGAGTGGAGACTGGGAAATTAAGACAGTTTTCAATCTGTTTCTTTGGAAACCATTGTACAGAGCAAGACTTTTGCATTCAGCTCATGGCTGATACATGTACCCAAATATAATGCAGGTCTCTCCCCAGCTCCATATCCCATGATATATCCCCTCAGTAGATGAGATGTTGCCCTAAGTTAGAATCTATAAAAGTCACCTCATATTGTAGGAGGGTCTCTGAGTCACTTTATTTTTTTTAAAGATTATTTATGCATACAAGAGTTGGGGTACAGGCCAGAGATGCAGGGGGGGGAGTGGTAAGAGGATTCACCAGAGACAGAGTGGGGAACAGAACAGGCAGACTGACTGAAACACTGCTGAGGGGAGTAGAGGGCAAGTCAGGAGAGGTCTGCTTCGCCATGTGGGTTGTTCCCTGGCATGCCGGGGATCGAACTCGTGCTGCAGAGGCTACAGATTGCTTCATAGTGCAGTGCTTAACCCCTTGCGCCACCAGGGAGGCCCTGAGTCACTTTATTTTGATTAACAAATGCCATTGGGAGAAGACAATGTTGGTTTTATATTCTTACAGTGTAAGTTAATGGCATCTAGCACAATCTTAGCAATTATTAATGGAAAATGGCTCCCCAATTACACATGTGTTGGAGATTATGACCTTTCAAAACCTTTCAAAAACACTTTAAGAACCAAAATAAGATAGAGAAAGGCAAATATAGTACCTAGTATCTAAAAAAGCAGAACTCATAAAAAATGAAAGTAGGTGGTGGTCGCCAGGATATGTGGCATGGGAGGATTGGGGAGAAGTTATTGAAGGTTACAAACTTACAAATAGTAGAAAGTAGATCCTAGAGACCTAAAGCACTCAGTGATGATGGTCAACAATCCTGTATACAAACTTCACGGCTGCTAAGAAGCTACTTAATTATGCTGATCCCATTACTTAATTATGTTATGTGATAAGGGTGCCAATCATATCCAAAATATGAATGTATCAATAAGATGCTAATCATATTGCAATAGGTGAATGTTTCAAATCAACACATAAACTTTAAACTTATACGTCAATTCTATATTAAGAAGTAGAAAAAAAAACACTTAATGAAGTGGTTGTATTATGGCATTCACAAATAGTAAATTTTGACTTAGGATACAACTTCCAAGGTTATTATTAGATGGAGATTCCCAAAGTGCTTAAATTATTTACAAAGATGATGTGTTCTGGAAAACTAGTATAAGTTCACAAAGTGACTAATGGGGACAGATACGGTAAAGCTTATAAAGATTTTGGATAAAATTGTTGTATAAGACTACGACTTGAGGGCCTCCCTGGTGGTACATGGGGTTAAGCACCACACTATGAAGCGATCGGAAGCCTCTGCAGTACAAGTTCGATCCCCAGCAAGCTAGGGAGCAACCCAGATGGAGAAGCAGACCTCTCCAGTCTCTCCCACTGCTCCCCTCAGCAGTGTGTTTCAGTCAGTCTGCCTGTTCTGTTCCCCACTCTGTCTCTGGTGATCCTCTCACACACACCCCACCCCCACCCCCTCATCTCTGGCCTATGCCCCAGCTCTTGTATAGATAAATAAATAAATCTTAAAAAAAACTAAAAAAAAAAAAGACTATGACTTGAGATTTTAAATATGCATAATTAAATATTACAAATAGACATTTGGCTACTTCAGCTGTGGTCCTAAAAGTTTTTATTATATTCAAGTTGCCAAGAGATTCTTGTTTTTTATTTTCTCATGGGGTATTGTCTTCTATACACAGTGACATTAGGTCAGACCTATAAGATATTCCATGAACTGGATCATCATCTGGGATAGGTACTTTGGGCTCATTTCTTATTGATCAACTCCGATAAGCACGTCAAGGAAAGAGGGACTGCTCTAATAAAAAATGCTGTTCCTGAAAGCCAACCCAGGCATTGCTATGTCCACAGGATAGTGCTTAGCCAATAATGTGCCTCCTGACTATGATTCCCTGGAACAGCAGATGCTATGCTGCATTACCCAGATCACCTAGCCAAGGCTGGATAGAGTTATCTTTCCCAAGGTCATGCTCCTATTCCAAGGCACTCCACACACAGCCAATAACTTGTCACGACAGTACAAATGCACAGCCCAATGTCCCAAATGAGGACAACTCTGAAGGGCTGGTCCAACTCTGGAGCTCCCTGCTGACTCAATGTCCCTCTTCCCAATCTTCCATTCTCCCTCCCCACCACAGGTGTATATCTCAGATTTCCTGTTTGCCAGTTTTGCCTCAATGATAGAATGAACTCAATTGCAAAATGTTGAAGAAAACAGTCACAGTTATGAATATGAGACAATTGAGGTAACTGAGTAGGGATTCTTTTCATCAAGCTACATGAAGAACAGACAGTGACTCAAGACTGTGCTTTTCCACACTCAATGTATTGGTCATTGTGGGGAAGAGTGTCCACAGCATTTTAAAAAAGGGATGAGATGAGATCATTTCTTCATGTACTGATAAGATGAAGGCATCTTAACAAGTGGATTGCTTAACTGCCTTTTCTCACTAATCATTTCAGGATTCAACCTCATAGTTCTTAAGAACAGATACTAGATTTTTCCTAGGAACACAAACTTGAATCAAAATTATTTCATCATAAAATGTTTGCATATTTCTCAATTTTATACTTTATGTTCAAAACAAGTATTGAAAACCGAAGAAAAAGATGTATTGTTGAGTATATTTAAAAGTCATTTCCTAATGCTGCAACAGAACATGGACAGATATTTTGCTGAGAACAAATAACACCAATGAATGGATTAGGGATCTAGTCGAACTTCTCTGTCAAGTTGGAAAATCCAATCTCTTGTCTTTTATGATATGTGCTCCTAACCTACCCTTTTCCTACAAAGATAGTCATAGTGATCACTTCTCATTAATTTCTCCTTTTGAGTATAAACTAAATATTAAACCTGCCAAAATCACAAAATGCTGGGTGAAGTTTTGGAGTGACCTATAATAGTGAATTATGGTTCTCTCATTTTGTGGGGATAAGTAGTAGTAGTAGTAGTAGTAGTAGTAGTAGTGCTGATGATAATATGATATAACTTTGAAAATTAGCTATAAAACAATATGATTTTGACTCAGTTTTTGAGTCTCAGGTTATGTTTATTTTTAAATTTACTAGATGATGCCTCAGAAGATAACTTTTTTTTTAATATTTATTTATTTATACAAGCACTTGGGTAAAGCATGGGAGGGTGAGAGAATTCACTAGAGCCAGAGCGGGGAGCAGAACAGGCAGACTGACGAAGTACACTGCTGAGGGGAGCAGCGGGTGACAGGAGAGGTCTGCGAGCCATGTGGGAGGGTCTGTGAGCCTCCCCCAGTGGCCAGGGAGCAGCCAGGGATTGAACCGGCACTGCAGAGGCTGCGGGCAGCTTCACAACCCAGCGCTCAACCGCAGCGCCGCCGGGGAGTCCCCAGAAGATAACATTTTTACTGAGCATAAAATTCTAGGTTGACAGTTGCTTTATTTCAGAAGTTGGAAAATGTAATTCCACTCTCTTCTTGATTCCATTTTTTTAATTGAGAAGTCAGCTGTAATTTTTATATTATTGCTTCTTTGAGGCCAATGTGTTATTTTTCTTCTGGATGCTTTTTTTTTTTTTTTTTTAAGATTTATTTATTTATTTATACAGGTACTGAGTACAGTCAGAAGCACGGGAGGGTGAGAGAATTCACCAGAGCCAGAGCGGAGAGCAGAGCAGAGCAGGCAGACTGACGAAGTACACTGCTGAGGGGAGCAGCGGGTGGCAGGAGAGGTCTGCACGCCATGTGGGACCCTCACCCAGTGGCTGGGGATCGAACCGGCGCTGCAGAGGCTGCGGGCAGCTTCGCAACCCAGCGCTCAACCGCTGTGCCACCGGCGAGGCCCATTCTTCTGGATGCTTTTAAGATGGTCTCCTCATCTTTGGTTTTTAGCAGCTTTGCTGTTAAATATTCATGTGTTTCTTGAGTGTTCATAACACTCTTTGAATCCGCAAGACCACTAACATCTCTGCTTACCTTATCAATCGCTCAGCCACTCACCACTCTCTTGGGTTCCCTCTTATTCAGATATCGATTCTACAAATAATCTCTGCTTTGGTAGTTCCATTATATCTTCAGATATGTGTGTGTGTTTTAATATTCTGTCTAACTTTTCTACTTTTTCTCAAAAGAAGCGTTAGTATAAAATACCTCTCTAGTCACTGAAAGAAGTTTTGACTAATCTTTTAAAATGCAATTTATCTACAAATCAGTACCTCTGTATGTTCTAAATGGTGATAAAGCTGGCTGCAAATATCAAATTTGAGAGAAACTCTTAGGGAGATGGCTTGATAGGGAGCAAAACAAAGATTATCAGGGACTGATTGGGAATCAACTTCAATAATTTTAATTTTTTTGAGTTAGAGTATGGTATATGTGGTACAGTTAATGAAAGTGGAAGTAAAATCCCCTGGAGTTGGTATTTGAAAAAAAGTGAAGTAAGGATTTTAGATAGGTTACCCACCTGGAAATTGAGGCCCCCTGCAGTAACTCTGGGGCCTGAGAGAGAGAGAGAAAGACCCACTGAACTGTCTTTGATGAACATGGGGATCAAATAGGAATTATATCTATTATTTCATGAATTACTTCTCTCATGCCACTAGATAACAGTCATGAGGTATGGAAAGATTCTGCGTAATTAGATGGCATGATGTTCAAGCAGGAAGTGAAATCTACATGTAGGCAGAGAAGTGATGCTTAGACTACAATAGTGAGAAACTACAAGAATACCAAGCGCTTCTTGCTCTCAACCCACCTCCTGCTCCCTGCCCTGTGACATGTCAGTCCTTCTCTAGAGAATGAATCTATTCTCTAGAGAGTCCTATGAAGAGCTTTGGCAGCCTCAGGAGAGAGCAGGTTTCAGTTAAAATTGGGATGCAGAGGGACTATTTTGTGAAGTGATGGAACATGATAAGAAATCTATTTAGCGTATAACAGATTCCAGAGGATGATATGGAGGGTTGGGGACAGAGAAGAGCTCCCATAAAAACACTTCCACACCATTTGAAGAGTGTGACAATGCTGTTAAAGTTGAGATATTCAAGCAATCAGTATTGAGACCAGTGATGTTTATTCAGGACAGTGTGAGAGTAAATTGAAAAATGGTTACTGACAACATTACATCCTTCAGATAACTTAGGGTAAAAGAGATCTACAGATGGCCCTAACCCAATTAGGAAATGAATAACACAATAACAGGCAGAGTTTTTATAAGTTATGTGCATGGATAAAAATAACTGAGAGTATAATGGTTTACTTATTCAATGTAAATTGCAATAAGAATAATCCCTTACAGAAAAAGATGGCATTAGAGCATTCAGCATGAGGCAACATTATGGTGTTATGTGATATATATGAATGGTGAGTAACACATCAAGCTAAAATAAAAAGCTACAGTATTAAAATCATTCTGAAATCCATTAGACAAATAGCTGACATCTCCAGAAAGTACCAAATAGGAGAAACAAGAAAGGAGAAGACAGAGAGACTATGGCAGCATTAAGAGAGGGAATGTTTCCAAAAGCTATTGTTAAGAGAAAATGTAGCCTGCAGTACCACGCTTGTTAGGGAGAGAAGTGAGCACTTTTAAGTGAATGGGATCCTATTTAACATTCTTAGGTTTGAGTTCATCACTTCACCTTTGAGATGCTGAGGGCTAAAATGGCATATCTAGGACAAATGCAATGCACAAATGCAAGAAAATATCAAGTGTAAGGCATTGTTACTCTTCCGCCCTCTTTGTATACTGTTGAACTGGTAATTGTCATGGTAATAAGTTCATGGTTAAGAGTGGGCACAGGGAGGGCATATAAAAGCTTTTGCAATAATATTTTATGACCAGCTTATTCTTTGGTGCTGCTTTTTTTTTTTTTTTTTTTTTTTTAGCCCATGCTTTAACTTTTCTTCCTAGAAATATTTTTTCCTCCGTGCAGGTTATCTTTAAATAATAAAATCCTTTTTCTTACTAGTCTGCCTGCTTGTAATGACTTCAATGAAACATTTAGGTCATTTGGAGCACAGAACTGTTTTGTGATTCACATCATTACAAAATATGTCCCATTAAGATGATGCACAAGCTGAACTGGAGTTAATGAACCTGCATTCTTGCAGGATAATTCAAACTTTAAGGGTGATATTAACTTAAATAAAATAAGAAAGGGAAGAAAAGTCAGGTTCATTGTACACTAGAGATCATGATCTTTATCCTCTCAGTTCATAAAAGCATATCTATTGCTCAGTTACTCTCAGACCATTATTACAGTGGTTGTAGAGCACATATATGTATATAATTAAGTGCCCCTGTGTGGCCATAAAAGGACTGCACATGTTTCCACAGGGAGTGTGTGGGGGAATTTGATTCATAAGCCTATAAGAGAGAGTGGGCACCTTTAACCCTTATGGACTGTTGCATGGAAATGTGTATCTTTCTGTTTGATGCAAGGGTGGAGAAACTATAACCCATGGCCAAATTGGGCCCACTGCTTGCTTTGTAAATAAAGTTTTATTGGAATACAGCCAGACCCATTCATTGACATCTTGTCTAGGACAACTTTAGCATAAAGCTATCAGGGCATAATTGGGCAGTTACAATAGAGACTGTATGCCCCAGCAGACCTTAAATATTTATTATCTGCCTCTTTAAGGAAAAGGTAGGCCATCTTGAGATCTAAAGGAAAACCTTTGTTTCATATTGGTTGACCATAGACATCATTGCCAAATGAGTAAGAATTATATTAAATTAAACAGCTATCATTTCAGAGCATAATGTTTACATTATGTCAAGTCTTTGGAGCCACTTGACCTACTTATAAATATTCCGTTTTTTTTAATAAGCCTATACTTGGTATTTAAAATTTGTCTTCCATTGTTAAGAAAATAAATAAATAAATAAAAATAATAGCCATAAGTTTTGTAAACCTTCCTGAAACACAATGTCTCGTGTTCCCCTTCTGGCTCTGTGGCAGCTGTTAACCATCAAATACTATTTCTAGAACTGTGCTGACATCAGTCGACGATCATACATAAAGCTGTTTGGCAGGACATACACGGGTGCAAGTCGAGGCTGTGAAAATGAAACAGCTCTGTTAAAATTAACTCTATTCACATCCCAGGGAAAATATCTAAGTTTGCCAAATCAATTCCTTCCTATATCAGTGGGGAAGAACCATTTTTCAATCTCTAAAAAAAAAAGATATTTCAGACAGGAGAGACTGAAAAAAAGGAACCTCCAAAATTAAAATGATAAAACAAAAATTTGCTTGACAGCAAAAGTACTTCCAAATGTATGAAATTGAATCCAAAACTGAGCCTGCAACAAATTTAACTGACAAGAAAGTCTGCATAATGGACTTGGTTTTATTATTAATGCTAATATGGGTACATTTTTGTTCTATTGTGCTGATGGCAAGAAGATAAATGCCCACCAAAGCCACTAAAATATCTCCACTCTGTTGAAACATTGATTGTAGTTAGAATGCAAACACTTATTCTTCCCTTGTAAGAAAAAAGAATTATTTTAAAAGGAGAGCTACTATAAAGGCCATTTCAGAATCAGGTATAGCTTTGAAATAGAATTTTTACAGATAACTAAATGCAACACTTAAAAACCAGCTTCTTTGTGAAATTTAAAATGATGTCGATAAAATTTTATAAAAATGGTAAATATATCCTTTCATGAATTTGAATTAGTTCTACTTTAAAATTAATAATTAGCTGCACAGAGTCCTTATCATCAGTGGCTGAAGTTTATATTCAGAACAAACAAGTGAAATGAGGTGAATACTTTTTCTGCCAGCTCTCTCTCCCGAGAATCAAGGTTTCAAGTCCTCTACTCGCTCGAACCCAAATCACCTAGGTCATGGGCTGCAGCCAGACAGGGATGATGAGAGGTAGGGTCGGTGCCCAAGAAGCTCTGACTATTTTAAATTTCTGAGTCTGAGGATTGAAGCCACAGTTGTTTGCAGTCCAGGTTGGGAGCCAGGGAGCTCAAGCCAAAAGCTGGAGTGTATCCAGCCAGGAAATCAGTTAATCTGAGAAGGAGCAATTGGGTTTTGGAGATCAAGACGAGCAGAAGGTCAGAAACTCTGGGAGATTAGTAACAGCGAGGAAATAGAATATAGGAATGTCAGCGCTTAAGGTAATGTCTATTTGTGTTCGGTTTTACAGACTCTAGTTTATACTCTTCCCTCAGCTGCATGCAGGATAGTGGTTATGGCTACTTTAAGAGTGAAACTACTTCTGATAAACCTTGGTCCTAGCTGAGATCAACCTTTAATTACAAGAATTCTGTTACCCCTGTGCTTTAAGGCAGTGCTAATCATTCCAAACTCTCCCACCACTTGCCTTCTCCATGTATTCATTTATTTAACTTTTTTTTTCACTTTATAGAGCTATCTGTGGTAGGCAGTTATAAGATGCCCCCCAGGTTCACCACCCCCTAGTTATATACCATGAAAAATCCCCTCCCTTTGAGTGTGGATGGATCGATGAGGCTGATGGAATATCACTTCTTTGATGAGGTTACTCGTCAATTGACTGGTGAATCCAAAGGGAAACTGTCCTGGGTGGGCCTGACATTATCAGGAGACTCTTTCAAGGCTGGTGAAGCATCAGAGACATCATGTCCTGTTGGCCTCCAGTGAAAGTAGCAAACAGCTGTGGTGTGAGGGGGGACAGACATGTGGCCATGACCTCAAGCCTGACCTCCCAGAGCTGCAAGTGGTCCCTGTGTCCTGGAGATACAAGGAAAGCAATTCTGCTAACTAACTATGAGCTTTGAACCACATACCATGCCTCATAGGAGACCCCAGTGCACACCTTGATTTCAACCCCAGTGCAAACCTATGGAAACTGGGAGATAATAACTGCGTGCTATCCTAAGTCACTGTTTGTGGGGTAATTTGTTATGCAGTAATAAGAACATCTCCGTCATGCTGGAAACACTTTATACTTGTGCCACTAATATGGGAGCCCTGGCCACATGGGGCAATTGAGCTTGTGGAATGAGGCTAGTAGAACTAAGGAACTGAATTTTTAATTTTATTTAATTTTAATTAATTTAAACTTAGGTAACCATATGTGGTTAGTGTCTACCCTATTGGACAGAGCAGTTCTAGTTCAATATTAAGACAATAATCTTTTCTGTCCTTAGCTACAGGCGGTGTTCTTCTGAGTTCAATTTTTGACATTTCGTCTTAAATTCTCTAAGACGTCCATAGAGACAGCCCGCATCAGACAGCGCCTTGCTTCTCTCTGTCTTCAATTCATTCTCTTCTCCAAGCCACAGATCTATGGTCAATCAAATGTATCAGGTTCTTTTTAACTGAAATCTTCCCTCCATCAAGACACCCTTCCCTTTATTCTTCATCTAACACCTTTTTACATTTAGGTCTCAGTGCAATGTCACTTCCTTGGAGAATTCCCTGATGTCCTGCATCAGTTAACTATTTCTATGTAACAAATTAAACCAAAACTGCAGCTCAAAAAATAACAATCGTTGATTATTATAGCGCACACACTTTTGGGTCACCTGGTCCATCGGAGACCAGCAGGATTCACATAAGTGCCTGTGGGGTGACAGAGGCTGTGTTTTCCACTGAGATTGACTGGAGCCCACTGGCAGGCTCAGGTCTCTCTGAGTGTCTCTCATCTCCCCTGGGACCAGCAGGCTAACCCAGGCTTGTTTTTCTCACGGCAGTGAGGGAAGTGTCACAGGCAAGGATAAACGCATGTAAGACTTGTGAGATTCAGGCTTGAGATTGGCACGACATCCCTGTGCCTCCTTCTAGTGGTTACATCAAGTCACAAGGCCAAAGCCAGAATTAAAGGGGGGGAAGTGTGCTCCTCCCCTAGATAGGAGGGACCGCAACAGTCATGTGGCCAATGGCCTAGTTTCAGGGAAGGGTGAAGGATTGGGGTGAGTGATGGAACCTCCCATATTTCCTTGTATTTCCTTTGTAGAATTAGATCTCCCAATGTTAATACCTTGGAGTAAAGACTTCTCTTTTGAAGGCTCTTGTACTTGGTAATTGTGTGTTTATTTGCAAGATTACTCATTTACCGATGATCTCCCAACAACACCGTGAGTTCAATCATGTTTATTTTGGTCTCGCTGTGTCACCAGAAACTCTGACACTCAATTATTTATTGAATGAATGAACAAAATGTCTAAAGAGCATTTAAAAAGCTAAATATGTTCTGATGAGTGGAATCTGATAACAGATAAAGTTTCAGTAAAATGTGGCTGTTATCAGAAAATGAGAAGGTATCATTTAACAAATTAATTTAGCAAAATCAAGAGAAGTAACTGCAAAACAGGAGAAAGTGTGTATGTCTGTGTATATATGTATATAAAATGTGTGTGTCTATGAATATATAAAGGCAAGAGAGCTGGAAGGGAGGAAGGAGAAATAGACAGATTATAGTAGTCACAGACCAGGCTTAGTACTATATCTGTCCTTAGTACTATAATTCAAAAATCATCTAATAGTCAATGAGTCATCGACCAGAATATCCCTTGTGTAGGAGCCAGCAGACTTCTCTGATAGATTCTGCATATAATGTTGTTTACATTTGAACATTTGGTTTCACTTGTGCCAGTGTATCTTCAGAGGCAACCATACAACAAATAGCCCTAAGATCCCATAGAGAATGTCCTCTTTTTATTTGCATCACGTCAGATGTTCCTATACTCTCTTTTTATTCTTTTCACCACATGGGCTGTGCAGGATCTCAGCATTTTTCAAAGACCCTCTGTCACTTGTTGGCATACGCCAGTTATGCTGTTACGTGGGAATTCATAAGAGATGTATGGAAGGGATCGCTATTGTTTTGCTTAGACGTGTGTTGCTGTGATGAATGTGGAAACATCTTTGAATTTCATGGCACCATACAGAATTTCATAGGGAAACTCAAGTTTTTGGATTGGTGTCAGTCTAGCTTCAGGTTCCAATAAAGATGCCATTCTTCTTCATTTTATTTACATGCATGACATGTAAATATATATATATGTAAATATATATATATATATATATTCTTTGAATCAGGTTCACAAATAGCTTCAGGGTGTTAGTAATATATTACTTTCTTTGCTGCAAGCAGCTTCTTGACTCTGAGTCACTGACAACTGAATCCTAGTGATGTGAGCCAGCAGGGTGCAGGGTTTCTAACTGCCTTGGAGACTGTGTCTTTTCAAAGTTGTGTGATTGCTATTTATATTGATTTAAAAGCAAGCAGAAATAGTTGCTGAGCGCCTACTATCTTCTGGTGCCGGGAGCAATAAGATGGATGATTAGATCCCCATCTCCGTGGGGCACACAATCCAGAGGTTGAAGCAGAAACGTGTAAGCAAATGATTCCAAAGGGATGTAATACACGCTGTAAGAGAGAGTTGTACACATCAGCAAACACCTGAAAGATGAATTGATTCATTTTGCCATTCTGAAAGGAGGTGATGCTTAAGCTTAGGGTGAGTGGAAATTTGACAATTGGGTTAAAGGTAAAGGGCAGACCAGACCTGGAGGACTATCTAAGAAGTCAAGGATTAACATGCTTGGACAGTGGCTCTCAAATTGTGGTCCCCAGACCTTGCCATTGTCATCATCACTTGGAAACTTTTTAGACATGCAAATCTTTGGTCTCCATCTTGACTTCAGGAGTCAGAAACTCTAGGAAAGAAGCCCCATAATCCATGGCTTACAGGATCTGAGATGTGCTCAAGTTTGAGCACCACAGCTCTTGGTGATGAGGAACCATGGAGACATTTGAGTGGATCAGACATAGATATTTAGAAAGGTACCTCTGTCCATCATGGGGAGGGTAGAGTAGCGTTGGGAAGGGGGTGGAAGTGAAAGGAACTGTAGGTAAGACCAGTTATGAAGCTGTGATCCCAAGAAAGGATCTCGAATTTGCTCTGAATAAGTTGTTGAGACCCTGGAGGAGAATAGATTATTGAGAGGCTTTCCACCTGAATATCAAAATTAGTGGCTGGCACCCCAAGGCTACCAAAGAATTAGTATGAGGGGCTTATGAATCCATGTACCAACTAAATGAAATAAATCTTGGCGATGACATGTGTGCCACTGTTCTCAACTGCACATAACTAATAATGAGAAATAGTCATTTCAAATAACTTTCAAATTCTTAGTAAGTTTTTGTCATTATGTAGGTTTGCACCAGGTACTAAAATATGGCTATCTATAGGGGATGCCAGAAATTCTGAAAATATAAAAAAGCATCCTTATACATGGAAAACTTCACAATCTTAGAAACGATCACTTGTGCAATGCCACTTTGTCATAATTATTTGAAGTTCACACAGATATGAACATTTTAATATTGATCTGCTTCTCTGATATTCCTTTCCCTTAGGGGGTTGAGTTTGTTAGCTCAACACTCGAGATTGTTTGGTTCATTTTAGCACTTTGTGTAGGATTAGGGTAGCAGCCACAAGTAGGTGGGAATTCTTAGGATTTTATAATGCAAAAAAAAAAAAAAAAAAAAAAACAACAACAACAAAAAACCTAGATTTCTCAAAGCTATGATTAGCCAAAAGATTAATTTATTTTATGACCTAATTATAATTATCATTTCATTTTGCAAAGAGGGGATCTCTATTAAAATAGATAACAAACAGGGCCTCCCCGGTGGCACAGTGGTTGAGCGCTGGGTTGCGAAGCTGCCGGCGACCTCTGCGGCGCTGGTTCGATCCCCGGCTGCTCCCCGGCCACCTGGGGAGGGTCCCACATGGCGCGCAGACCTCTCCTGCGGCCCGCTGCTCCCCTCAGCAGTGTACTTCGGTCCCTCTGCCTGCTCTGCTCCCCGCTCTGGCTCTGGTGAATTCTCTCACCCTCCCGCACTTCTCACTGTACCTAGTGTGCTTGTATAAATAAATAAATCTTAAAAAATAAAATAAATCTTTAAAAAAAAATAAATAAAATAGATAACAAACATCAAAAAGCAGAGAAGAGAGCTCCATGAGCAAATTACTAAAGCAGATATATATACCCGAGTACATTGGCTACATTTCCCACCCATCTCTAAACCTTATCAGTCATTGTTAATCCTTGTTTTTTTCTTAAAGCTTGGTGAACATGTCCTCTTCAGTCACTGGAATCTTTGCATTGTCATCCACATCTGTCCGGTAGCTTCCCCCAAGCTCCTGGCTCTCAGTCACCAGGACTGTTTCTGCTTGTGTGTCCGGTGGGGATGATGATGGCTCCCTCGCTGTCACCCACCCATTATAAACAAGGCCCACTTTTCTCTTCCTCCAAGTGATCACAGGGAATACTCTTTGAGGCCAGGTGGCAGGACTGGAAATCCATGGAGGGTGCACGCTACAGGTTGATTCCAAAGGCAATCTGGTAGAATCCTCCTACTTAGGGGGCAGTCATCCTCCTTCAGTTAAGGTCTTCAATGGATTTGATGAGGCCCACCTACATTGTGGAGAGTAATCTGCTCTACTTAAAGTCTGCTGATTTAAATGTTAGTATCGTCTAAAAAAGTACCTTCACAGAAGCATCTAGAATATTTGGCCAGATTCCTGGGTGCTGTAGCCTAGACTCATTGACACATAAAATTCACCATCCTGATATCCTTTTCTAATCAGAAAAGCCTATCTTCCTTCACTCCCTCCTTCTTTTATTTCTCTCCTTTTTTCTGATATATTTCCTGAGAGCCCACTAGATTCCCCATCCTAGAAGCCTACTGATTAAGTTGAGCTGTCTCCTTGGTAACCATCTCTAACCCAGAATGGAATACAAACTACTTTCTGAAGCAGACTCTCTTCTTTAAAGGGATCCTATATTCCTTTCCAATTTTAAGCCTTAACTTACAAGAACACAATTTTATTTCTCTTTTAAACAGAAAACTAACAGTTTAACAAAGAGGTTCATTACTACGATGCTATTTGGCTGGTGGGTGCACTAATGTAGCTGCTGCTCATTTAAAACTGCTGGTGATGTGGTCAGGGATGGGCTCAGAGACTGTGTTTGCATGACAAAGTTTGCCATGGAAATGAATAGTTTAAAAATATTTCAGAGGAAAATATTAAACCTATTTTAGAAAGTAAACTATTTTCAAGTCATTTACGTGGTTGAATATTTAACTAATGAATCATGTAAGTTACACTATTTTACAAAATAAATTCACTAAAGCAGGTGCAAAGCTGTCTTATTTGCCACAACAAACAGGGTAAAGTTTTGTATTACTTTTGCACAAAAAAGTTTGGATAAAATTTTGAATTTTTGAGTTGCTCAGAAACTTATTTATCATGAGGGTTGCTTTTCTTGACATGGCACTACTACCCAAGTGGGCAGGGGGAAGCCTGTGGAAGCTGGGTGTGTGCCTAGAATGACATCTCACCAATCTCACGTGTGTTCTTCCCAAATCCTCAGACAGGGAACAAGCCACCCGCCGAGGCTTCTTCCCACCCCAGGCTACAGCCGTGTTGAGGCTGCTGCTCACAACACCCAAAGCACCCCACAAATGGCAATTGTCCGCTGATCTTCACTGTGTCCACAACTATTTCTGCGAAAGTGCTTCAAGCTATTATGAATTGATATTTAAAGGTCCTCGTGATATTCTTCCCTTGAAACCAGTCACTAATGGGTCAGTACGTACTAGCTAGAACACAAAGTAAGTGTTCAAAAAAAGACCGTAACAGACTAAAACAACACATTATAAAATCCAGCTATGTAGTACAGCAGAGAGCTGACTGATTGAGAATTTATAGGAATTTTAGGTAATTAACTTATGTTATTGTAATTCATCCTTTCAGGCCAGAAAATCCCAGAAAAATGATAGGGGTTCACAAACATTTTTCTCTACAAGCATAGATTGTGCATATTATAGATTTTGAGGGTAAAGCTCTATGTGTCACAACTGCTCACAGTCAAGATCTAAAAGAATGAGTGTGACTGTGTTCCAATAAAACTTTATTTTCAAAAGTTAAATAAATAAATAAAATAAATAAAAAAAAATAAAAAATAAAAATAAAAAATAAAAATAAAATAAATAAAATAAAATAAATAAAAGTTAAATAAATTTAGGAATTTATTTAACCCAATAGATTCAAAATATTGCCATCTCAACATATAATTGCTGACCTCAAGAAAAGGTAATCAGTAATTCCAACAACAAATATAATATATTTGGAAACAACCATAGAGTAGAGGGCAGATTGGAGGGAGTGTTCCTGAGAAGACCCATGTGCATGTCCCTAAATCCAAGGCAAAGAACTCCCCACCCCCATAACCTCTTTATAGTACAGCAATATTCATTGGACATGAACACGCAGCACAGTCTGTCACATCCTCTCTAATTGGTTGAGAGTACATAAGGGAAACATTTTGTGTAGCCTATAATGGATTTTATGTGGGGATATAGTTTTTCCTTTAAAATTATGAATATGAAACCATCTCAGGGACAAGTAGCTGTATAACAAGGTAGCATTGCATGGGGCAGTACTAAAGGTAGTCTTGTATCATTTAAAATTTATTTTGCATAAAATGTATCATCTTTGACACAGACTTCTCAAGATTTCTGACCTAGTTCCTTCCCTATACCAAATGAGTCCATTCATTACAAAATAAGACAATGACTGTTTTTGAACAGGAACAAGTCAGCCATGTGGTGAATTTTCTCATCTTAGTGTATTGTTTCATGCCCTATCCTTATGAATTTAGAAATTCCCAGTAGTAGTCTGCTTTCTCTTCAGATTATATAAATCTTTCACCTCTTACTAGAAATTCCCAGTGACTGATGGCATAACCATCTGCTTTTGAAAATAAAGTTTTATTGGAACACAGTCACACTCATTCTTTTAGATCTTGACTGTGAGCAGTTGTGACACATAGAGCTTTACCCTCAAAATCTATAATATGCACAATCTATGCTTGTAGAGAAAAATGTTTGTGAACCCCTATCATTTTTCTGGGATTTTCTGGCCTGAAAGGATGAATTACAATAACATAAGTTAATTACCTCTATTTCTGTGAGTCTTCAAAAATAAACTACCCCACCGCCCATCTGGAATGTTTTAAAGAAATAATTGTCTAGAACAATGTTGTCCTTTAGCAACATAGTGCTGGCTATTTAGAAATTTAAAATTGTCTAGTCCTCACAGTAAAAAAGGTAAAAAGACCACAGGTGAAATTAAATTTAGGAATTTATTTAACCCAATAGATTCAAAATATTGCCATCTCAACATATAATTGCTGACCTCAAGAAAAGGTAATCAGTAATTCCAACAACAAATATGATATATTTGGAAACAACCATAGAGTAGAGGGCAGATTGGAGGGAGTGTTCCTGAGAAGACCCATGTGCATGTCCCTAAATCCAAGGCAAAGAACTCCCCACCCCCATAACCTCTTTGGGGTCTCCCCCCTCAGTTCTGCCTGGGGAGGGGGAAACAGCACCACTTCCAGCCGCAGATGCAAGGTGTATTGGATCCTGTCGTTAGCTGATGTGTATGTGTATGGTCCCTCTCTTTCTAGTTTCCCAATCTCATATAAATGGGGTTCCAAATGTTAATGTTCACATAATCCATGGACAAAATTAATAATAGCCTATTTTACATTCTCTTTTTGTTCTAAGTCTTCATAATGCAGTGTATATTTTATACTTAGAATACTTCGAGGTCCACATCTAGGCCAGATTCCACCTCTCAAGTGCTCTATAGTCATATGGTGTTAGTGGCTACTGTACCCTACTGTACAGTGCAGGCCCAGAAGCAAGGGAAAGTGATGACATCTTCCATTCTTGTGATTTGTTTTCTTTTGTTCATTCAACTTTAAAAATTGGGTAGTTGTACCAAGGCAAATAAGACAGCAGTCCTATCCTAAAAGAATTTAGTTTGTTTAAATACTTATATACTTTCTTAGTTAGTTTTTACTTTTCTGAGTAAAGGTGCAATCGTGGTGGACATCAGGAAAAGTCACCTTGACTTCTGGAAGAACTGCTGTTTATTAGAGCTTAATGAGATAATGAATAGGACTACCAAAGAAGATACGTGATTTCAATCTAAAACACTTTGTATGTGCTTACGTTTTTAAATATAACCAAAAAAATTCAGCAATCACTAGCTGGGAGTTACCCATGCAGGCCTAGGTATGTATTTGCTCCACTCTAAAGTAGACTGTAAGCAACTTGAGGGCATGATCCCAACATTTCTTGAATAACTGAAGATCTGAATGTAACACTTCTGCCCCCTCTCTTTTCTACTTTGATTATCTTTTAAAGAGCTGCAACCCCTTCATTTAGTTTTCAATCAAATGTATCTTCAAGTTTATGGAATAACATGGGTAGTTTGTCACGATGTCATGGATCATAATGTTTCCTGTCAATCAATGTTGTCAGTCTTTCTTCTTTAAAATCTGGTTGAAAACATGTTCTCTTGGACTTAGGTTTTAGAAATTCCAAAGAAAAAGTTTCTGACTATATGAGGAGCTAAGTTAAGATATGGAGAAAACCTTCAGTGGGATATAGTTTTTCCCCCATTTCTTTGTGCATGTGTGTGACTGAGAAAGTAAAAGTATATTTGCGATAAATGCTTTTCAACCACCTTATGAATTATTTTCATAATTTATATAGTCCACCCACCAAGTGGCCAAAAAAAAAAAAATCCATACATACTTCATCCTCTTCAAGTACAGAAACAGAATCATTGGATATTTCTCAAGCAGTCATTGAATAGCGGGATTTGTCTTTCTAATAAACAGAGAGCTCAGTGCCAAAGAGAAAAGTTTACCCTGGACCATGTCTCCTGTTTCACTGAAGGTGGGGTGCAGGTGCAGGATGATGAGTTTGGGGCATGCATATTTGCATCACTTTTGTGGTACCGTGGCAGACATCACTAATCCACCACTACAATCCTTCCTGTTGAGCTCAGAAACTACAAATATAACAATCTAGGAAGGCATTATCAAATGATGAGTTAGTGTGCTGGATAAGAGCTAACTTCTATGGTACAGAAAATAGGGTGTAAAATCCAAGACAGTGTTAAAAAAAAAATAAGTTGCTTATATGCTACAATAAAATATCCTTTATGCCTATGGACTGTGGTCTACTGAAGATAATCTTAAATTCTAAAGGGCAGGAATAAAGGAGATCCATTTTCCATGAGGCAGATGAAGAATGGGCAGTATTAAAACCAGACAGAGGCCATTAAATCTTTATTGAACAATCACCTAGAATATAAACATCTGAGCTCTTAGGCATTGTCTTCCCATTTTGGTGTTCTAAGTATTTTCTAGAAGTTTCCATTTTCAAATTCTGTACTTTAAGTTACAGAATTTAAAAATAGTGGAACCTACTCTGAATAAAGGAAGCTCTTCCTCATCCTCTCCATTAATGGGCTATTGATGTCTCATGAATTACTTTTACAAATCTATTTATACACCAATTTGATCCCCTGCATATGTAACCCTTTTAGGCATTGTGCTTACTGCTATTGCTTTGTTTGGCTTGGGTGTTGTTTTTTAATTACAAAGGACATCTAAATGAATATTGGCCAAACTACTCTGAAGTTCATTTGCTGCTTATTGACTTTTCAGTGTTATGAGCAAAACAACATTTATTTTCCTATCAACTTAGCTATTCATATAATGTGACTCACTTTAGGTCTTCTTTGCAAGAGTGTATTGCTCCATCTTTTTTTTTATTGCTGGGTTTTTTTGTCTGCTTATTCTTAAACAAAAAATCCATTCTACAAAGAAAACAATACAGTATTAGCTGCCATTCTTATTCATTTTAAAGGAAACAATGCATTTTTGCAGCAATAACTCAACTACCTAGAGGTCATTTTTCCAATAATCTCAGTCATAGAGTACACATTTCAAAGAAAAAGGCCTCTGAGAAGTTAAAATAAATGCCATAGATCTCATTTACTAAGCTCAGGCATTTTATTTCCACCTTCTTTCTCTGTCATTCAGAAACTCTCTTTTTTTCATTTTAGATACAGTTCTAATAATCCTGACTAACTGGTTTCTTAGCCCAGAGAAGATTAGAAACAACTAATTTGAAGGAGATCAAGAATATTCTAAATACCAACATGATGGTTGGTAATGAAATAGAAGCTAGAAAAGAACCAAGGATTCAAAAAGTATAGCAACTAGGAACATTTTATGTTTGACTAAAAGTCCAATATTGTAGGAATCTCCATTAGCCTGGAAATCATATACCTAGCTGTATTTGAGTTTATTTCATGTTCAATATTTTCTATTAAGAAGAGGGATTTTTTTTTAGGGGCAGAGAGGATATTTCTCCCTTTCTCTCTTGGTTCTTCTTGGGCTCCCTGAGCAATCAAATTTATATCTAAGAGAATGGAAGCAGAAAAGAACAAATTATATACATATAGAGAATCTAGATGGATATAGATTCTACAGCAAATGGAGGAAAATGAGGATATATGTATCCTTAACCAAAGAGTGGGCTAGGGCCTGGAGCTTCAAGGAGGGAGGAGGGGTCTCACATGTCAATGAGAGGGTGACTCATGTACAAAGACCACTGGACTTAGATACTTGTCCTCCCTTATGGTTAGGCTTTTCTATAGATTGTTGCTGGTAACAATTCAAATTCAATTTCATTTTTCAATCTAGTAAGTTTCTTGCATGCCTGAGGACATCGATTGACCTCTGTTCCAAATACTACCCATGCCAAAATGACATGCCTGGGGAGGCCTATTCTGGACATCTTGGGGAGACTGAGCCTTCAGTGTATAATTGCCTTTATGAGGTGCCTGGATAATGGAGGTGATACAGTTAAGTGGAAACACTGACTTTTGAGCAAGACAGATTTTTGACCATCACCTTTTTTCTCCTTCATGAAAAACCTGACATCTCTTGGTCTAATTTTCTTTATTTATAAAATAGAAAAAATAATGAATGAGGTAAAATCCATGGAACACCTGCCTGAATAAAGGTGGGTGCTGAAATCCTCCCACAAACAATCTGAAGTATCAAGTATGAGGCATGAGTAGAGAGAGGAAAAAACAAAACCAGAACCAAAGGGAAGGGCATGACAAAGGAAAGGTAAGATCAGCTGGTGGGTTGGGGCTCAGGGGTGATAGCTAGGATAGGGAGTTGCAAAGACCACAGTACACAAAAGAAGAAAAAGGGGTACCCCAAAACCTACCTTGTGGAAGGAGAGGGAACTACAAAGGACCAGTCAGTTTAGGAAAGATCATTTTAAACTCTAGTTTAACTGAGGTCTGTTCCTGGAGTTGGGCACCTATCCTGGGCTCCATGTTTAAGTTAGGAAAAGGGAGCATAGGCAGCATTTCCCTTTATTCTTTCATTGTTATTAATATTTTTCATAACTTTAGTATATTTCAAAACAGACCTTTTTTTTTTAACAGATGACTCACAGCAGCATTGAGGGGAAGGTATAGAAATTTCCCTCATAGTCTCAGCCCCCACATATGCGCTGCCTCCCCCATATCTACATCCCTAGCACAGTGGCACATTTGTTACAGCTGATAAACTCGCACGGACACATCATTGTCACCCGAAGTTCACAGTTTACATTAGGGTTCATTCTTGGTTTGGACAAATGTGTAATGACACGTGTCTGTCATTATGGTATCTTACAGAGTAGTTTTCTGTCCTAAAAATCCTCTGCTCTATCTCTTCATCCCTCCCTTGACCCCCAACTCGTGGTAGTCACTGAGCTTTTGGCCATCTCCATAGTTTTGCTTTTTCCACAATATCATACAGTTGGAATCATTGGTATGGAGCCTTTTCAGACCGACTTCATTGACTTAGTAATGTGCATTTAAAAGTCGTCCATGTCTGTTTATGACTTGATTGCTGATTTCCTTTAAGCTCTGAATATCATCCAATGTCTGAATCTACCACAGTTTATCCACTCACCTACCAAAGGTTATCTTGGTTACTTCCAAGTTTTGGCAATTATGAACAAAGCTGCTGTAAACATCCATATGCAGGTTTTTGTGTGGACGTAAGTTTTTAACTCCTTTGGGTAAATACCAAGTGTAATTACTGGATCATATGGTAAGAGCATGTTTAGTTTTGTAAGAAACAGTCAAACCAACTTCCAAAGTGACTGTGCCATTTTGCATTCACACCAACAGTGAATGAGAATTCCTGTGCCACATCATTCCTGGCATTGGATGTTGTCAGTGTTCCAGAATTTGCCATTCTAGTAGGCATGTAATGGTATCTCATTGTTTTAATTTGCATTTTCCTGATGACATATAATGTGAAGCCAGTTTGGGAAATTTTTAAGTGAACTGTAAACACAGCTCTTCTCTCCACCTTCAAATCATGTAAAGTTCTTCACCACACTATAATTGGGTCTACTCATTTATTCATTCACTCAGATTTCAACAAAAATGCCAACTACAACATGCCTACCACATCCTGGATGCTGTGCTAGTTGCTGAAGAGACAATATAGTAAAATAAGTGTAGTTGTTAAAAAGAAAAATAATTCCAAAACAGGGATGTTTCCTGCTGTACCACCACTCAAATCCTGGAAAATATGGAAACTCCCTGCTATCACACTTGTCCCATGTTGACAATAAGCTGGAACAACTTGCAGTGGTAACAGAGGGATTCATGATACTCAGTTGAATTTCTCACCCAAATATACAGAATAGCTAAATACAGGAAGAGAGGTGTTGGACTTGAGTGGCCATCAACAAGCAGAAGGTTTCCCTTCTACTTCTCTATGGGTTAGTTAGTTTGGCATCAGCCCCCGAAAAAACCTCACAGATTGAGAGAAAGTCTTCCTTACCAAGAGGACAAGTCCTCATTTTGACCAATAGTCTCTAGTTTACCAACCTAACGTTAGAGCAGGTGTTTGCATTGGGTTAATCTTCTAGCACAGCTTCATAATGCACCAGAGAAAATCCATCACTAACAGTTGCATTGAAGAGTTCATCTGAACTCATGTTTGAGAGATGAATTTACATGCTGTTGCGACTAGGAAAGATGACTTCATTTACAAAATGGTGTCTACTACTTTGAAGATTCAAGAAAGCACCATATTTTACCAAAAATAAAATAAAATAAAATTGGCAATTGGTAATTGGTAATTTTATTTGGATCATAAAGATGAGCGGTCAAAGTCATGTGACACTCCAGGTGCCTGCAAAGGGGGAAGTTCATCTCATGTGAGCTTACAGTTAATTTTCTTGTTTTTATTGACTTTGGCATAGGAAAGTCTTGCAATTCTGATTTAAAAGACCCTGGAGATTCTCAAGTGATCACCTGCTTCCTTCTGCTGGCCAGGATGCTGAAGCTCAACCAGGCTGAAGTATGCTTCTAGTCACCTCTGGTGTCACCACACAGCTCACCGGGTGCCAGCGTGGGGAGAAGGCACAGCTGTAGCTTCTTGTTCAGAAAACTCTCTCAGGCAGAACAACATTTTGAAGACGATGTTTGGAATATCTTACATAACAGTCAAAAGTTGCATTAACAAATCAGAGGTGGTTTCATAAAGGGAACTGTTGAGCGGTTAGTGTCACATGGCTTTATCTACAGCATTTAGATTCGCTCTTTGTGTTAAATTTGATAGCGGCTAACATCAACTTCAACCTTGACCTCTTTCATTGCACTTTTGTACCAACACAAATTGTACAGGGTTGTTTCACTGAATCTCACAGCTTCCTTCTGCACCACTTTCCTTTAGCAGAAGGACTCACACTTGCTGTTTATCTAATAAAATTGTGAGTGTGTAGAAGTGTGTGTGTGTGTGTAAAATCCACTGGTCTAAGACATTTTACTACCCAGTTTAACAACTCAGTAAATGGATTTCTTTTGTAGGATGAAGAAACGATTGGTCTTTTGTTGTAAAACCTTCTCTTAAAAAGAAGGTGGCATCAGCTACAATAAATTCTGGATAAAAATGTTTCTGCTAATTCATTTTCCACTGAGCCAACCAGTCTGCCGAACAAGCTGCTGCTTTATTTGCATTCAAATTGATAGTGAGATATTTTAAAGCCATGTATTTGTGGTTTCTTTTCTTTTTTAACTTTTTTGATCCTTTAAAAACCCAAATTGCACAGAGTGTAATTATCTCTATCGACAAATATTTGCCAAGACTTTGGAGTTAAACTGTACTGTTTTAGAAGCAGAAGGTAAATATAAATATGCTGACACAAGTAAAGAAATCTAAGATTCTGATGGATGTTATGACTAGGAAGAAGGCATTGAACCTCAGGGGGCCTCAGTTTCCCTGCTTATAAAACAATAGGATTGGACTAGACGATCTTGAATGTGTCTTCCAATCCAGAGGTCATGTTTCCATATACTTGTCTTGGCCAAGAAATACAGGAGTTTTAGCTGCTCCCCCCAACCTTCAAATTGTATCTCCATGTGAATGATTTCTAAATCTTTATTTGTAGCCTCACTGCTCTCTGGAAGGCTAGGGGCATGTACCAAAGTATTTACTATCTCCAGTTGGTTGGTGAGTAGGTAAGTAACCAAAACAGAATTCCCAGTGTGCCCCTGCTGGCCTCCAAATTAGCTTCCCCTTATTCTTCCTAACTCAGTGGAATAGCTTTACTACCCATCTGGTTGCTTAAACCAGAAATCTAGAAGTGATCTCTTCTTCCCCACTATCATCCAGCTATTGGCAAGTCCTGTTGCCTCTACCTTGAAATGTTATCCTGAAGTCTTCCAATCGCTTTTGTCTTCCACTCCCATTCGTTTTCTCTAAGTCCTCACTGTCCCTGCCCTGTCCCACTACAGTTATAACCCAGCTTGTTTCTTAGCTTTCAATCTTGCCTTTTTGCAAACTGCTTTCCACACAAAAGCTAAAGAGACCTTTTAAAAGTATAAATCAGACTCTGCTCCTCTCCTGCTTGAAACTCTTCAGTGGCTTCATATCACAGGAAAAGTCTGAAGTCCTTACTCTGAATTCTAAAGTTCTAAGTGATCAGGCTCTTGTCTCTGTCCACCACCTCATTTCTTTCACTTTCAGCTTCCCCATTTCACTCCAGTCACTCTGATCAGCTTTAACAAGCCTGTATTAATCAGTGTTCTCCCGAGAGAACCAATAGTATATTTACCTTTACACATAGATTTATTTTAAGTAAGGAATTGACTCCTGTGATAATGGAATCTGAGAAGTTCCATGATTTGCCATCTGCAAGCCTGAGACTCCAAAGAGCCAATGGTGTGGGTTCTGGCCCGAACCTAAAGGCCAAAGAGCCAGACTGTCTATGGTGTAAATCCCAGACCAAGGATAGGAACAGTGGGCCGGCTCAGTAGTCAAACAGAGACAGTGAATTCTCCCTTCTGCTTTTTTTGTTGTTGTTCTGATCAGCCCTCAGTGGACTGGATGAAACACACATGGGGAGGGCCATCTACTCAGTCTCTTGATTCAAATGCTAACCTCAACTGGAAACACCTCTATAGACACACCCAAAAATGTTTAACCAACTACTTGGGGAACCAAATAGACTGTGAGACATTCAAGTTGACATGCAAAGTGAACCATCACATATGCTGACCTCATTCCTCACTTAGGGCCCTTGGGCTAGTTCTTTCTTCTGCCTCAAATATTTTCCCCATAATTGCACGGATGGTTCCTTCTTGCCAATCATCCCCTTGAGAGTCACTTTTCCCCCTCAAAAATTCTTCCCTATCCATCCAATATATAGCAGACACCTAAGTTGCTATTTATCATATAATTCTAATTTAATTTTCAACAGCACATTTTACAAGCTGGTCATTTTCTTGCTACTTGATTATTTTTTGCTGTCTTTCTCCTATAAAAGGTAACTTCCGTAAGGACAGAGGCTCACCTTGGTCACCAAATATCCCTCACACTAGAACAGTGCTGGCTCATAGCAGCATCTCAAATAACTATTGAATGAAGCAAAACCCTCATTACCTTAAGATCCTACGATGGCGTCCTCTTAGACATTTGTCCACAAATACATGTCTTGTAATTTTGGAAAGAGGTTCTGCCTTATGGACACATTCTAAATATCTGGAGATTGCTTAAGGATTTCTCTAATAGAGGAGGTCACATGAGGTGGTTCAATTACAAGCCCCATTGAAATTCCATATGATTGAGTGCTGAGAGCTAAGCAGGAAAGAGAAACAGACACTGGAAATAGCAGACAAGAGCTTTAACTTAGCTATGAGTACTGTGTTCAGGAACACAGAGGAAAGATGGATAATTTTTATCACACATTTGGAATTTATGAAAAAAAGAATAGGTGAAAATTCTAGAATTGAATAAATTGCTCTTGATTTCAGAGACAACTGGATAGATTTAATAGTAGATTTAGACGTAGAAGAACAATGTTAGTGATTGAAGGACAAGTTAATAGAAAATGTTCACTGGAACACAAGTAAAGGGATGGAAGAAAACAGAAAAGAGGATAAAAAATAGATGAGAAGTTTTAACATAGAGATAATCAGAGACTTGGAAGGCAGAGGGAAAAGGATAGAAGTGATATTTAAGGAGTAATAATCAAGGCGTTTTTTTCAAAATGACAAAAATCATCATCTACCTATGGATTCAAGAAGTTCGGTGGAACACAGTCCACATTAAGTATCACGAAATCCCACCTAGAAACATCAGCTGAAACTGCTGGAAACAGAAACCCAAAGACAAAGGAAAAATACTCAAGTCAGCCAGACTTGTGAACTTGGAGTTAGGGTCATTAAGGATGCAGATAAGCCAGAAACTGGGGGGCTTGTCCTTGGAAATCTAGAACATAACAAACTCATTTTAGTTATAGCTACAACTGTATTTCTGACAATATGTTTGAAAAAATATGTTCTGTATTGCCACACATTGGATTCATCATTATTACCTACTATTCAACATACTTTTCATTCATTTGTTCATTCATTCACTCATCTATGCATGCAGCCATTCTTTTGGATATTTATCTTGGCAACTTCTATGTGTCAACCCCTGGGTTATGATAGCAAACAGGAGGGATGTAAGCTTTTGCCTTCTTGGATGCCCATGTAATTCTTAAAATTATTGTCTCATGTATTGCTTCCATGCAATCTATAAAAATGTCCATTGTACAGATGAATAAAGAAAAAAATGTTTTGAAGTAACATTGCATTATAATATTACATATATAATATATCATTGTAATCTGTTATATATTATCTATAAATATATATTATTATGTCATTTCAGGTGTGCATCATTATAAATCAACATCTCTACATGCTATAGTAAGCTCGCCACCCAATTCTCTTCTTTCTCATATTACTGACGATTTCTCACCCCTCTTTCTCCTTCCCTCCTGGAACTCATTTGGTCTTATAGTTCAAAAGTTTATTTTGTTTTGTTTAGTTCGTTTGTTTGTTTTTCTGTCTTTATGTAGCACATGTGAGTGAAATAATTTGGTGTTTATCTTTCTCCATCAGACTAATTTCACTAAGCGTAATACCCTCTTGGTCTGTCCACGCAGTTGCAAATGGCAAAATGTCTTTTTTTTTTTTTTTTTAAGCAACTGAATAGTAGTCCATTGTGCATATATACCACCTTTAATCCAGTCCAGATGCAACAACTTAAATGCAGGAATATTAAATAATTTAGCCAGGTTTCAGAGCCTGCAAGGGACAGAGCAGTGATTCAAACCCAGATGTCTCTGATATCAAAGCTCATGTTCTCTCTCCAGAACCAAGTTGTCTCCTTGGGATCCATAACCTGTCCCTGCTGTTCCAGCCCACTCCTTAGCGCTGCCGCAGTCAGCACCCAACCACAGTGTCCTATGGAAAGGGACTCTGTGTGCAGCTTGGGTAGCTTCTCTTGCAGCCCTGGAGGATGAGTCTTAGAATTTTCCTGAGTGCCTGTGAACTAGCCTGAAGCTCTGCATCACTATGTATTGATATTTGCATCGTCTTGGGAGTCCAGGTTTCATCCATTTATCCTACTTGTGGATTAAGGCTGAACCAGGAGGGGTAGAACATTTTCATGACCCCATAGGATCTTTGAGATTCATGGAGTCTTGAAGGAAGATTTAAGAACAATTTGTCAGGCAGAATCCATAGAATTTGGTATATGAAATTGGAGCAGGAGGTAGGGGTATGCTAAAGTTACTTTGAGGTTTCTGGACGGTGAACTCAGGGATGTAGGAAGTGGGGGATTAGAGCAGAATGACAAATAATTCCAAATGGGACCTGTACAATTTGAATTTGAGGTGACAGCAAAAAATCTAGGTGGAGGGGGTGGGAGCTTATTGGAGACAGAGATTCAGGAGAGAAGTGGGTCCAGTAATATATTGGTTCTTGGTGATCATTTGTAGGCATTGCAATGGACGTGATCACCTAGAGAGAACGTGGGAAGGAAAGACTAAGCGTCAATGGCAGACTGTCAGCATCAGGAGCCAGCAGAGGAGGAAGCGTTCACAAGAAGAGTGAGAAGCACTGGCCGGAAAAAAAAAAAAAAAAAAAACACAACAAAAACAGAAGAAAGCAAGAGTTTCCAGAAAAATAGAAGTAGCAGTGTCCCAGAGCACAGCTAGACAGAGCGAGCCGTGGGGAATTCGTGAGTATGTGAGAGTGATTTCAGTGGAAGCTGGGTGAGGAAGGCATGGGAGGATGGGGGAGGAAGCAGGGCCCCCATTCCTTGCTGTGTGGAGGTCGGGTGGGCTTGCTCCCCGGGTGACAGTGTCTCTGGACAACCGAACGGAAAGGAATTCAAAAGGAAAGTCAGAGAGCGATGGCTTTCATGAGGCTGCACTCCAGTTCTCTTCAATCCATCCTGCTTGCTTTTAAGGCATTTATTCCTGAGCTTATTGCACAGCTGCTAAAAGTAGTGAAAGTGAAAAGCTTAATGATATTTTTGCCTTCTTATTTTGTAAGAAATGATTCCACTCCCATGTTTAAACTGCTGGGAGAATAATATGAAAAACGTGTATTTCTGGTTTTTATCAATGGAAGTCCATGTTTTCGCAATGTTTTAAGGAATCAGTTCTTTACTCTTTGAGACAAAAATGAACCGTCTCACACTGAAAATTTTTTATTGTCAAGTTCAATGTCATTAAGAAGAGTCACTGGAGGAATTTAAGTATTCCCCACAATGCGATTTCTACAAAACAGAGAAGGCTGAAATGAGGAAGATGACTGAATGTTAAGACTGTTTCTTCTCTATTAAAAAAAAACACAGCAAAAATGGTTTCTGTTGCCATGTAGGTTTTTGTGTGTTTTCTTTTGGTTTTGGCCCAAACTCTAGTGTATTATGTTCTTTGGTGTCATAGAAAAGAGTCTTCTCTGCCTGTGGCACAATGAACATACATAAAACACACACCTTGCTTTACCCATGCAGCAAGGTATCTGAGAGTAAATTTGCTTACAGATCTGGTTGACTCGGTTAGCCAGCAACCAAGATAACTAGTTAAATCCCCCATGGGGATAACTAGTTTATTCCACAGCCACAGATGGTCCCCTACCTATATGTGTGGTTATGACAAGAACAGTCTGGCAAGAGGTGGGGGATAATCAGTGCAAACCCAATGCTACTTCTGGAGAGACAATGATTGATTGGCACAACTGGCATCCAAGAGCGAGACTGGGACACAGCCTTTACGTCCATCAACAGACACGCTGGATGGTCTCAACAGGAGTATACAGGCATCCCCATAAGAGCTGGACAACCAGTTCCAAGAGGCTGCATCCTGGATGGGAGACCAGGGTCTGCTGATGACCTGCAGGGCCCCATGAGGCTGTGCTCTGCCCGGGCTCTGGCTGCTGGATGCTCCTCCCCCCGCAATTGCAATAAAGGCTGGGAAGGTGGTCCCTGGCATTGCCAGTCTTTAGTGGGAGGTGGCTTTGTCTCCTAAGGTCGGGGATTCCCCAAGCACAGGACAGGGGGGACATTCTGAGCTGAAAAAAAATGACAAATGTTACTCTCATTCTTGAGAACTGAGACTATGACTTCACCTTCCTTGCGGGTCCAGACCCACGCCCTGCACAAGGGAGGTGGCAACAAGACTTCTGGTTATGAACATTATGCCAACAGATGCTCAGAGGGCGTGACATCTGTCGAATTACAGGCCAACAGTAATTAGTGTGAGCAGCTCCACAGCTCTCTCGGTCTTTCCACTTGAAAGACGTGGCTCTTTGGCCAGCATGTAACATGGCCGTGTTAGACTCAACGTTCCTAGTCATGTTCATGTTCTATGTGAAAGCCATTAACAAAACCACGTCCACTCAGTGAAAATCTCCTCTGGTCCCCATGACTACATTACAGTTTCATGGTATATAAGAAATTAGGAAATAAAAGTATTTAAACCTTCTGGTTGCTGTGAAGTTAGCGAGAGAGGAGATCACCGCAGCATTTTAAGATGAACATCTCAAAACTGCACTCGGCATGGCTGGCAGGGTCATCTACATGGTCATTTGACAAGATTGTTCTTCCTGGTCACTGCCTACCAAGAGGAAAGTGGGGTGCTGATTGGCGACAAGCCACCCGTTTTCTGTGAAATGAGAACACTGGGGGCGCTGATGTGGTAAAGTTATCAAATACCTTACATCCAAACAGCTACTGAAAAATGACTTCCATGCAGGCAACGTTTTCTTCCTGACAGTAATGGTCGCTATTCTAACGTAGAATATGGTGCCTTCCAGACACTGGGAGCTCACTGAATTTTTCATAGTAGCGATAACAGCTAGAGACAACATAAATTGCCTCTTATTTTGTTAGCAAAAAAAAACCTTGGCATTTTGTGGTCCCTAGGGAGTTATTCTAATACAAGCATTCTAAAAGTATAGGTGGAGAATTAGACCTACTGTGGTGCATTTTAATAAGATGATGATTATTGTTAGATGAGCATCTGTAGCAGAGAACAAACATTCCTGTAGATCACTCATCTTAACCATGGCGCAACGTGCTGAAGGACTCAACGTGCTATTTCAGAACTACATGAATTCAGAGGGACTGAGATCTAGAGATGGCTCAGAAAGACTATAAATGCTACCATTTTATGGCCCAAACGCACTGCAAAAAAAATATCTTGCAGGCTTGATTTGATTTCATCCAGAAGTGAAGGGCAGCGGGTCTTCTCACATCCACTTTATGGCTAAGACAGCAGCATGAAGCAATGTTTGCAAGACAGCTCAGTCGGGAAGCGGCAGAGCTGGGATGTAGACTCCAAAGCCCGTGGCCGTGACCTGCACCCCTACCGTGTAGACTAACGGGCATTTATCACAGGTGTGACGTCTCAGTTCAATGTCTTGGCCAGGACTCAGCTTGCAAAGGTTGTCCGGATCCACTGAGGCTGATGATTGGTGGCAGAGGTTGTCCTGTGACGATGACATGTGAGTCTAAATGAAACAGGGTTTTCTGTGATGTGTGGAATCATTTCACTCCTCGACACTCCAGCTCTGCTCCTTTGAACTGGAAGTTCTCAGATTCAGTGCTCTGCCTGACGCCTGCCTCAGTGGATGAGCGTGGGGCCTGCGGCTCCTGGCCTGCTCTCCTGCCAGAGGGGCTGGGAGTAGCATGATGCAACATCCCCATGTGCCTTTGGCTTTTCTTTCCTGAGTATTCCAAGGCTTAATTAACGTGTGTAAAGTGATCTGAAATGCAGGAATAAAAAGAGCCAGCAACTGCAGAGTGTGTATGATTACCTGAGGCGAGACAGCTGAGAAAGGGAGGCCCAGGCAGACAAAGGGGGTTCTGGGGAGACGTGGAGAGGCCTTCAGCACAGCAGCCAGCTGGTTGGCCCACAGCCAGATCGGACTGTTTCTGGCAGCATTCTGCCCCACGCTTTCCTCGCAAGGCCTGTATCTCGGCTCAGAACCCAGGAGAAAGAATTCCTGAAGGGCTGAGCAAAGCTGAGGAATGGGCCTGAGGTTACAAACCACAGCCAGGTCCGTAACTGGCCCGATAGAGATGGGGAGGCAGCGACTCCCCCCATCTTTTCCTGTTGCCAACACTGGTCTGGCTGCAAATTCCTGAAAGTGGTAGATGAAGGAGTAAATGTGATAAATAGCAAAGATATGAATGAAGCAAATTGAGCTTTGTTCCCGGCTTTTGACAAGCTTGGATTCATAGTAGTGATTTAGTACTGTCACCTGTGGGAGGCAATAAATCCCTTATAAAATGGTGGGTAAAAATACCAAAGCCGGAGTCCCCTGCTATTTCACGTCTCTTAAGTGTGTGTTAGTGAAAGGGCGAGGCTATGGCTTTCATGAGAATGTGGGGGTTTGTGACTTCATAAGGTGAAGGCAGGTGGCATTTTATTGCAATTTCATGCAAACAAAGAAGCAAGAGGAAAATCTTTCCTTCAATATAACCTGATACCACCTGTATCTAGAAAGTCGGAGAGCGTTTTGGGGTTCTCTCCAATAGCGTGAGGATTTCTGTGCATCTGTGTGTGTATATAAATGGGTCTTATGTATACAGCCTGTTCTAAACTGTTTATCGTGATGGAGGGGGACAAGGTTTGTTTGGATAATCCAAAGTTTATATTAGGCTTTCATCATGTTTTTATGTCCTGCTTAGGCTAATAGTTGGGTTGTTATCCATCTCCTGCGCCCACAAACTGAGGATGTGGCTGCTGGCAGTACCCTACAGCTTGGAGACCAGAGCGGAAGGAGCCTGCTTCCCCTGGCTTGGGCTAGAGATTCCAGAGGACACTAACTGGCCTGGCCGGGGTCAAGTCTTTCCTTGGAGGGGGAGGGTCTCCTATTCAATACCACGAACATCTTGTGAAGTGGAAAATCCCACAAGAGAGCTAGGCAGTTGCCCCCACCTATGTCTGCTCCAGCTGGGAAGTTAAGGAGGCGAGAGGACAGTTGTCCCCAGCTTATAGTTTTTAGGGGTTTTTTGGTGGGGGTGGTGGGTGGGGATTGTTTTTCAAGTGTCAAGACCCACCACAGTCATCTAGTTTGTTCTTTTCTGGACATTGCATTTCTGACTGATTTTTCTTGGAGGTGTGTCTGGGTGAATCCTTTGGTGTATGCAGTATCTGATGTTTCCCGTGGGTGGGGGAGGGCCATCTGAAGTCACCAGTGATGGCTTGCTTCGGGTCAGCATGGATTCTCGCTGCAACTGGGATGATAGTGACCTCCCAATAAGTCTCCTTGCCTCAGACTTTCTCTCTTCTAAATCATCCTCCATACAATTCCTTATAAAGCACAGTTTCTTCAATATGGTGATGGTGAATTTTATGGCTCAACTTGACTGGGTAACAAGGTGTCCAGATATTTGGTTAGACATCTGGTATTTCTGTTTGTGAGGGTATTTTGGATGGGATCAATATCTGAATCAATAGATTGACTAAAGCGGATTGTTCTCCCTAATGTGGGTGGGCCTCATCCAATCAGTTGAAGACCTGGCTAACGCGCAAAGTCTGTGAAAAAGAACACATGCCTGGCTGCCCGGAGCTGGGACACTGGTTCCTTTTGGGCCTTTGGGCTTGACCTGTGACACTAGGTCTCCCTGCATCCAGAGTCTGCCCACACTTGGACTGAAGCCACACTGTGGCTTCTCCTGGGACTCCAGTTTGCTGACTGCAACTCTTGTAACTTGTCAGCCGCCAGACTTGAGTGAGCCGATACCTTATAGTAAATTTTCCTCTCTATATTGTGGGTTTTATTTCTCTGAGGGAACCCTCACTGTGCATGTGTGTGGAGGGAGACAATGAATAATAGGAGTAAGTAAATTAGTCATCTGTTAGAAGATGGAAAGTGCAAAGAAATAAGGGAAAAGTCTGGCAGCATCGGAGGATCCTTTTGACATTCGAGGGGATCTTGAGCAGAGGCTTATGGGAAAACTAACATTCAAACCCAGGCAGAAGTTGGCCCCTGCCTACATCTCCAGCAGGATCCTCAGGCACTGCTCTCCATACATCACTCTGACCTGCCTGCCTTTTTCTTCCCTCTTTGCCTTTGGCCGTGTCTGGGATGTGCCCACCATTAGGATGTTCTTCTCACTCTTGCCCCTGAAGGCTCGAATCATGTCTTTTGTTTTCCACCTCCACTGCCTAGCACTGCGATTTACGGATGCTTTTTGGGCGTCGAACAGACTTGGATTTGAGCTGTAATTCTGCCTCTAAATATACACCCAACTTTGGGCAAATTTGTTCGTCTGTAAAATGGGAGTAAAAATAGTCCCCTGCTTATAAGCTTACAGACTAAAAATAAGAAAATGCAGGTAAAATGACTCAGTGACTCTTTGATGCTATTTTTATTGCTCTCCCTCCCCACCCCCTCCTCCCTTCTTCCTCTTTTCTCTGAGCTCTGGAGCCCAGGGCCAGCCTCCACCCACCACAGGCCTTCTGACTGGCTGTTGAAAGTCAGACCCAAACAACATCCCTTCTCAGCGTGGCTCTGCACGCTGACCGGCCATCTTGGCTCCCTCCCTCACAGTCATCCTTGCCTCAGCCCACATTTCAGATTTGGGTATTTTCCTGACTTCCCACAGCTGCTTGCTTTCTTGCTGGTATGTTTCTTGATGTCTTGATTGTTAAACTCTCTGCCCGAACTCCTGGCTAGACAGTCCCAAGCCTGCAGCACTAGACTGAACCCAGCTCTGAAAAGGAGGCAGCATTCATTCTGTGGCAGGGAAAGAAAAACACTTCAAATGTTTAGCACAGAAGGATTTTTTTTTTTTAAATTGACTTTATGTTTTTAATAACAGTTTTTAATTTACAGAAAAAATCAAGAAGATAATACAGAGAATTCCCATATGCTCACACCAGCTTCCTCTGTTCCTAATACCTATATGTTAAAGTAAGGTATGTTTGTTACAATTAATGAACCAATACATTTTTACGAACAAAAGTCCGTACACTATTCAGATTTCCTTAGTCTTTACCTGATGGCCTTTTCTGTTCTAGGATCCCATCACAATACATTTTATGGCATCTCTCCCTAAGCTCTTCTTTGCACTAACTTTGTTCTCAGCCTTTCCTTGTTTTCTGATGGCCTTGAGTTTTGAGGAGTATTGCTCAAGTATTTCTTAGATGCCCTTCCATTGACACTGTTGATGCGCACAGAAGGAATTTAATGCAGGGGATTGCTCACACAGGTGCTGCAGGATCTGAGATGCAAATGGGATGGTGAACTTACCCAGAGACTAATTCTAGCAGAAAACCATTAATATCCCTAAGCTGGAGAGTGAATAGGAAGTGGCAGTGTTGCCTGATCCCAGGGACACCTAGCAGAAACCACTGCAGAGGCAGCCACTGCTGGAGAGGCCATCGGGCCTCTTGGCCTCTCCTTTCACTGCCTCTCATTGACCATCACCAGCCATCAGCCAACCAAGCCCGCAGGAGTCCAAGAAACTCACCCTGCAAGACCCAGCACCTAGCTAGTACTCATGAGCAGAGGGCAGGGCTGAGGATGGCCCATGACCTGGACAGTCAGCCATGAACACACATCACCTGTGACATGGGGTCACTGCAGTTCTTACATCCTGCTCAGCAATTGCCAGCCTACCCGCAGGCTTTTCTTCTCATCAACTCCTATTGGTGCTAAGATTACTTGGAGCCCAGCACTTGCATGCTTGAAAGCCACATGGTGTGACTATAAAGTAATTAGACCAGTTTTCAACAAAGGGATCAAGTTATTTCATCAAGTAAGTTTTGTCTTAATCCTCCTGAGTCATGAGTAGTTCCCAGGAAAGTCATCCACGCTTCCAGTACCACTGCTGTGCCCACCCTCCTCCTTCAGAGCTGCACCAGAAAAGGCAGGGGTCGTTTTTTTAGAATAAACTGTCTTTTCAGCTCAATGTCACCCAGTTCTCACCTGGCTGGTATTTAGATGGGTTGGGACACATCATCAGAGAAGTTACATTTCCTTTTCACAGAGGGGAGGAGGAAGTGGACCGCCACAAACAGAAATGACTAGAGAGTTTCCCATGGGTGCAGGTGGGCTGAGAAGAATGCCTTGGGGGTAGAGGGGGTGGGGACATGGGGTCCAAGCTCACTAACAGGCCACTGGTTACCTGAAAGTCCTGTGCTTCCAGGGTTTTCTAAGTCTTTCAGTTGGGTGTGCTCACAGAGAACCAAATTCCTCTTGAGCAAACCTCACTCCTCCACGTGTAAAATGCAATCATTTCTTAGTCTCTGACAAAGAACACAAAGGTGCCCAGGTAAGGGAGTATTCATGGCTCGGCCTGAGTTTTAAGTTTTCCTTCTGCCAGAACAGAAACAGAAAGCTGACCAGACAGGTCTCCCAGCTGCCTTGCTCACTAGCCTGCTTTCTCATTTGGTAGACTGAAGCATTGTCACTTAGCCCCTGCTTCCCATGCTGATAAATCACTGTTCTACAGCAGGTAAGACAAGTGACTAGAGAAACCTACCTGCATTCCCCCCACACACACCTCCTTTTCCCCAGCACTTCTGGAGAAATATTTGGGAGGCCAGGTGCCAAGCCTGAGAAAGCAGAGTCTCTTGGATGTATTGTGGGGACTGAGACTGGGGTCCCTGCTCCTTGCACAACAGCTGTGTGATTTTGTAATTTTACCCTTCAGGATCTCCACTCTCTCATTGGAAAAAGGGGGGGGTTATGTCTGTTTTGTCACAGAGGTGTGTAAAGATCACACAAGATGTAGGTATGCACACTTTGAAGACTGACAAGTGTTACATATTGCCACTAGTTCTTTGCATGGACATAAGGCAGCAGGAAAGGTACCTTTGATGTTTAATTAATACTGAAAATCTTCCATTACATTTATTTAGCTATAATTGGGAAGGAGGAGGGCAAGAGTAATTTTCAAAGGGACTTTTTCTGCTCCAAAAATAGAACTCAGAAAACACATACTTGATTTTCCTTTTGGTGTCAAACCACAGCACCATTGTTATTAGCAGTTTTACAGAATTGTGACCTTCAAACTTGGTGATAGCAAAGACTGAAAAAGAGTCTTGAAGTCTTTCAAACCGGCTTTTCAAACTAAAGCACTTTTATTTTGAATTTAGGGCTAATAGAATTGTCCTCTTAAATGAGCACTTGTAAGTTTGAGAGTTGCCTTCCAGGTGGGCTGCAGCGAATCAATGTTCTGGAAGCTGCGGAAAGCTCTTTAGGGGACTGGTCCAAATATGTTATTATAGGGTTCATGGAACAGCTCTCTGCAGTTAAAGTGTTACAGGGCAGGGAGAGGGCCAAGGAGAAATCTAGAACTTATATTTTCCCTAATTGTACACAAGCCGTATATATCTAGGATCATAATTTGCTTCCAGTTTACTGAATTTGTGAATCTTTGCACTTGTTTTAATTTGTAATTAAGTTTTCTCTAGGAGGCACACCATATGCCACCATTAATTCTTCTCGTTGATTTCTTGGGAGGATACACGAGGGCATATTTTGATGCAATTTTTGAGGTCTTTTGAAAATCAAATGACTGTGTGTTTAGCCATATGGGCCTTTGTTATTTAAAACAGCCTATGCTAAGGTAAGAAAAAGCAAACTGCAAAAGGACCTGTTAAGGAAAAAAAAAAAAATGATGGGAAAACTGTTGGGAAGAGTGTTTCAAATACACATTTTCACCTTTCGGAGGGGGGTGGGTCTATGAAATCTCTCTCAGTCGATCCGTGCAGTCTCCCCCGCCTGAACGCGCACCCCACAGAGCCCCGCCGGCCTACGGCAAGACGCCAGTCACTCCCCTGTGCTTTCAACTGGGCTGCGGAGGGCAACATCCGCCTTCGATGAGTTCAGCTGCAGCCAGCGATTTTCTGCTAACAGCTCATGCCAGGATTTGCCATGAGGCGCCAGGCCGTTCGCACCTCCGCCGTCCGGTTTTGAAAGGGGCCGGCGGGCGTCTCGGCGTTCCCGGGGCTCCGCGGCCCCCCGAGCCGCCTGCGGTAAGCGCCGGCTGCAGGCCGGGCGGGCGGCGGGCGGGCGCGCGGCGCGCACTAGGACCCAGCGGGGCTCCGGGCCCGGGTGGGAGCCGCGCCGCCGACCCCGGGCGGGCGCGGGGCTGGAGCCGGGGTTCCGGCCGCGAACCGCTGCAGCTCGGCCGGGAGACGGCGCGACCCCGCGGCGGGGCCACCCGCGAGTCCAGCGCCGCCGCAGCCCCCCAATGCGGCCGCGAGGAGCAGCGGGGGGGCAGGCGATCGAAGGTAACGAAAATGGGGCTCATTTCCTGTCTCCTGATCGCCGGCTCGGGCGCAGCATTGTCATGAGAAGCCCTCACTGTTCCGGCTGCTGCATTTTGGGGAGCCCTTTGATTTTTTTTTTTTTTTTAAGGTGTCTGCCCCCCCCCCCTATTTCCACCTGGTTTCAGATTGATTTAGAGCCTGCAGCCCAAAAGGAAAAGAGCCAGGGAGGGCAAGTTGCATATTTTCATTAGTTTTGTCTCAAAAGTAAGTTCATTTAAAAAACAAAAAAAGTTTCTCAGGAATTTGTGGATAGTTAATTTTTGGTAAAAATTGAAAAGAGCAGGCAAGGGATAATTTTTAAAATCGTCAAGCAACGGGCGTGTATTCTGTTCATGACTTCCAGGGGCTTCACTTTTGCGGGCTTCCCAGGCGTGACTTTTATTTTCAGGGACCTACCGCGTTAAATGTGGAGTTTGGCTCCGGCGGAGTTTACAGCATTGCTGTCGCCACTGTTTTGCTATCAATTATCAACAGAGTGTCATATCGGTGGGCAGTTTCAGCCTCTTTTCGAATACCGTAACTGGTTATCCTAAGACGACATGCACAGAGGAGAGTTCCCTCGGAGGGCAGCAAGACCATCTCTCTTTTTGGAAACATTATTTTTGAGGCGAAAACCCTGATTACCGGCTGGGGAGGCTGCAAAGACTATTTTTCCTGCTTTTGTTTATACTCCCGGGATGACGTTTGGGGGAGGGAAACGCAATCTTTTCTCGGCAGCTTTTAATTGTGGGCTTATTAATTTATTTAATTTATTAGTTTCCATTGGCTGGGGCTTCGGGACTCCTCTGTCACAGGATGTGCTTAAGGTGACACATTTGCTAGCAGTTGGGACACATGATGGCAAATGTAAAATGTGCCTCGTGTGCAGGCGCCGGTCGGCTGGATGCTCCCAGGTGGGGCTGGGCTAGGGAGGGTGCAACTGGCCCATTGAGAAAAAAAGGGGGTCGTTTTCCTTAGCGAAGGAAGACGTCATGTTATATTCCTTTTGTTCCCTGTTTTTCATTGATCGTCAGCTCTGCCTTAGAGAAGGGCAAACAGCTCCGAGAGTGCAGAGCCGGGAAGGCTGCACGAATGACCGCAGCCCACTTTAACTCTCACGCTGATTGGTCAGTTCCATCGAGACTTGGGAAGCCACTCACCCCAACCTTTCTCCGGCACAGATCTCTCCCAGATTGATTTTCAGTTCGGGTGCAGTTTGCTTGAGATCCTTTTCTGTTTAATTTTGTTGTTGTTGTTTCTATACAGATAAAGTAGGCCATTTTGGTGACAAATTTCCTTGCGGACGTCAGCTTACATTTATAGACATACCACTTTACAATACATTCTCCATGATTGCGCCTCGGGAGTTGCAGCATGCAAAGTTGTTCAACTTAGAATAATTTTTTTTTTCTGTTTTTTGGATCGGAGCATATGAATGGTACCTTCAAGCAGATGGATGCCAAACTGTAGCTTTACTTTTTTTTTTTTTTTAAAGATTTATGTTTATTTACTTGTGCATACAAGAACTGGGGTGTAGGTCAGAGGTGTGTGGGGGGATGGTGGTGAGAGGATTCACCAAAGACAGAGTGGGGAGCAGAACAGGTGGATCTACTGAAATACACTGCTGAGGGGAGCAGAGTGCCAGACGGGAGAGGTCTGCTGTGCCATGTGGGTCAGCTCCCTGGCCCAGGATCAAACTCAGGCCACAGTGACTGACTATAGCTTGATAGCTTGAGACTTGACCCCTGCACCACCAGGGAGACTCCCTATTATCTTTGATAGTTTAAGTGTCTTGTGCATTAGCGGGACTTAGGCACTCAATTTCAGTCTACAATGGCCAAAGAAACCAACAACGAGGAGCAATCAACATCAGCTTACACACTATTCTAAGAAATTGTGGCATTTGGCTTGTGGAGAATGCATTTCACGTCCAGGAAAATGGGCATCCTTCACCTTATAAGAACATGAATCAATAGTAAATATTTTGGGTTGTTATTATCACCAAGAGAAAAAATATAAGGCCCAAGGAATCTTCATTTGAGCCTTAATTACCTCAGTTAAAGAAGCACAGTCCCAGAAGTTGTTAAATGTATGAAGACTTTTCTGATTGGCTTAGAAACTTAGACACAGGAAGTGGATGGTATCTAATAACCCATGAGTGGAGACATGGTTGTCATGGAAACCGAGGAGAGTTAAACACCCCCCCACCCCCTACTACCATAACCACCACTTAAAAAAAATAAAACCCTGCATGTCATCACAGATGCCTGGGGAACATGTTGGCTTCTGTGAGCTTTCCCACAGCATCTGTTGAAACCTGAGACCGCGCCTGTCAAATCAAGGTCACTTTACAACAACAACCAAAAATGCAGTCTCCAGGATTTCATAACTATTTTTATTGAAAATACGTGGGGAAGAAACCTTAAAACTGGGATGAGCAGGCATGCTTACTTAGCATTTTGCTACCTCTGACTTGTGCAAGAAGGTGAAGAAGCATGTAGTGAAGCCCTAGATTGTGGAATCAAATGGGTTCGTCTGTCTGCCTTTAGAACAAAACTCTTCCTAGAACTCTAAGCAGGAGATTGTCACCCAGGGATGAAGAGGCACATGGGGGAAGAGCTAATGAAGAGTCTCTGCAAGAGGTTCCAAGGTGAACTGGAGTGAACAGAAGCCCTTCTAAGGCTGGGCTTGCCATGAGCAGGGAAAGGAAGAACCACTAAACTACTGAACAGAAGTGACAGTTCCAGAATGGCAATTACTACTATCCAGTTAACTTAGAAAAGTTTCCTTTATTTTTGTGGATCGAGAAGAGGTGTGTTAGTTGTTTTTTTAAGATTTATTTATTTATTACGTAGAAGAACTGGGGTATAAGTCAGAGGTGCGGGGGGTGAGAGGAGTCACCAGAGACAGAGTGGGGAACAGAACAGGCGGATCTACTGAATTGCACTGCTGAGGGGAACAGCGGGCAAGCCAGGAGAGGTCTGCTGCGCTATGTGGGTAGCTCCCTGGTGAGGGATCAAACTCGTGCTGCAGTGGCTGTGGACAGCTTCACAGTGCTTCAACTCAATCCCTTGCACTACCAGGGAATCCCCAAGGTGTATTAGTTTTTAGGATAATTGAGAGTTTCCCCAAATCTTGGCTGTGAATATTTTCAGTATGTCAGTCTTGGTTTCAGGGAGGATGATGAAGAAGGGAGAAAAATTTGGAAACCACCTCCATGGAGTTTGCTGAGTGGAAACTAACCCCGGAGGCCTTCTCAATTTTGCCTTGGGGGATCAACATTGGAGCTTATAAATAGAAAGCAGTGAATTTCTTGTATTTTTCTAATCATGTTAATGGTAGTCTTTAATTTCAACTTCTTGATCTTCATTTAGAAATATCTTCCTTCCAATCATAATGATTTATAGCATCATATTGCTTATCTTAATTGAAAATGGTCAGTTTAAAAAATCTTATTTAATTAGCACTTTGATCTTTTCAAAAAGCAGCAAATTTCCCATGTTTTCATCAACTAATTGCTTGGGGGGAGAGAGGAGGTAGAAAGAAGCCCAACTATATTTTAATGTTTACTTAATATCTCTCATGTTTGTCTTTGGAAGATACAGACTTTCAAAGTGGCATAGCATCGTTTGGTTATTTAGAATATATTTTATGATCTCATGTTGTCAGATACTTAACTGATTGGGATTTGGTGAAAAAAGGTTAAGTGTAATGGCATAACAGTTGTCTTTTAGCAAAGGATTTCCTGTAGGGACTTTCTTATCTGTAAGTATGTTCATGGGCAGGAAACATGTCAGTTGCTTGTTTTTACAAACTGAAGGAAATGAATGGGATTTGTTAGTTTCTAGAACCTGCCTTCATTCTCCATTGTCAAATAGTTTGCCCAGAAAACTTCATTTCTAAAGGGACTATTGAGGAGAACGATGAAATTGTTCATGCTTCTGTTTATTTTTGACTTCGGGATTAGAAAAACGGATCATTATACTGTACAACATATTTTACCAATACAAATTATCAAGATGTTCACTAATATTCCAGGTCATTCTCAGTTGTCAGATACACATATACTCACTGAAGCTGGTATTTTTGGGTGGCTCTGCCAAATTTCTAATAATTAGTCCAGAATGCCAACCAAATGCCATTCTCAGTTTTCAGATTAGCATGGAGAGGTAAGGCGAGAGAGGCAGCTTCCTTCTTCTCTTTGTTTATAAGAAAAGTCCGTAAAGGCTACATGCCAGGTCTATGGCAAGAAATTGGTGTAGGGGACAGAGTTGGAAATATGGGGGCTAAGGGGAGGGGTGCTGAAGTCAGTTTCGACACAGGAAGTGAGAAAACAAATCATAACCTTGGAAAGACTTATTCTCGATTTTTTCTTTTGAAGATTGCAAACGAATATATTTCATTGTTTTGATTCAAGTATGTTTCAAATTCTGGAAGAGGAAAAATAGGTAAAGCTTCTGTAAAGGAAAATAAAACAGACACCTCCAGGGCCTCCCTGGTGGCGCAAGGAGTTAAGCACCGCACTATGAAGCCATCAGCAGCCTCTGCAGGAGGAGTTTTATCCCCTGCCCAGCCAGGGAGCAGGGAGCAACCCACATGGCGCAGCAGACCTCTCCTGACTCCCCCGCTGCTCCCTTCAGTAGTGTACTTCAGTCGATCTGCCTGTTCTGTTCCCCACTCTGTCTCTGGTGGATCCTCTCACCCCTCGCAACTCTGGCCTGTACCCCAGCTCTTGTATGCATAAATAAATAAATCTTAAAAAAAAACAAAAAACAAAAAACAACACAGACACCTCCATTTGAGGGGAACAGCCTGGAGAGGAGTCTAGGTATGCCCGAGGGAGAGAGAACCATTTGTTGCAATCGTTTTCACACATTTTTGAAGACATCATTTTTTGTTATATATTTAGCACCAAGTAGAGTCTTATGCAGAACCTCAGTATATGAGTAGAATAAAAAGAGAGCACACAGCCTCCTTACCCCAGGGTGCCAGGGGTACCCTGTGAATGGAGTTTGCAACCTCTGCTTTTAAAATGGCCAAAATAGTCTCTAAAGAAGGCCCAAGGGAATGGCTTGCAGAGTCCTGGAACTTCTTAGCTGATGAGAGAACTTTTGCCTTGACATTTAAGGTGACGCTGGTGCTTGGACTGAGTAGGAAAAAAGCATGTACTCCAGTGTCCTGGAATCAGCTCTCATGTTTAGAGCAACAGACTGGACTGCCCGGAAGGAAGGAGAGACCCCAGTGTCGTCTCCCATGCAGGAATCGGAAAGGATGTTTTTAGGGGGACTTACAAATCAGGGCCCCCTCTCCTTGTAAGCTGTAGGTACCTGGAATGTGGATGTTCGAGATCAGTTGGTTAATATTGTACGGGAATACTTGGATTTGTTCAATTACCACCTCAGGATCTGCTTTATCACTGTTATTCTATTTGTCGGTGAAAATTATTTCATATTAAGTGTCATTCATGAAATGAAAGTTTGCCAAGCTGTATAATCTGCTTGGCAGGCTCGGTGGTATTTTGAGTGTTGAGTGAAATGATAACACACAGATGATATTTGAATATCATCAACTAGATACACATTATCTCCTCTATTATGAGATTTACTGCAGCAGGAGTTTAGGGACTGGCCCTTTTCACGAATCCCAGAAGCTCCGAGTATTAAGATTTCCATGGGGGGCGAACAGAGGTGGCCCCTTCGGTCCACTAGTGCTCAGCACAGCCTCTTGAGTCAGGTGTACATGGCTGTGGAAGTGAGGAGACCTCAGCAGAGGCTTCCAGCACTCTTGGAGGGCTCTGTGTTTCTGACAACCACAGCCAGCCTCGCTGCATGATTTCTGCAGGCTGCACAGTCGGGGAAAGAACCCAGAAGTAGAAAGAACCGGTCCCTCTCGACATTCTCCTATTTTTCCACTCTGTTGGCCATGTTTCTGTTACCTGCGTGGGGTTTGGGCTGAGGATTAAAATAATCAATGTTCCGGGAAGCCAGAGATCTTGTAACAATTTGTGCTGGAACTTTTTTCTAAAGAAAATATTTCCTCTCCAAAGATGAAACCAGTATAAGCACGAAATAGTTGGCCGTGGTAGTGGAGGAAAATGATTGTGCTAAACTTTCATTTGTTGAATTGTGCTGGATAAGACTTTTCTTGGTTAGGTTATCTGAGGAGGTCTTAGTCTTTTTCCTATCTGCATTTCAAAGAAGAATGTCTACAGCCAGAGAAACTCACAGGGTGATGACAGACCAGGTACCCCTCAAGGGAACACCAACACTCTAGGTCCTGGGGAGTTTGTCTCTGAAGTCAAGGGTACATCTCAGTCAGTAGGACATTGTTGAAGTTGCTAATGTTACACAGACCGAGTCCTATCCCTTTGTGATGGTATTTTCTTAGGGTTCAGGTAGTAGCGAGTCCTATTTGAAGAGGGGTTTTTCACATATACACAAGGTTAGATTTTAGGTCACTTGAGATATCTTTGCACTGTGAAATTTTCTGATGCCACAAGCTTAACATTTTGCAGCCTTAAGATGAAAACAATTACCATATAATGACTCGTTAATAAATGTCTCTAAATTTAGATTCATTTTGTTTCATGAGGCTAGATTTAGCATTTAGAATGGCCTCTTGAAAAAGAAATAATTTGCTTTGGGTAAGTTTGGCAATATTGTGTAATAGAGAAATATGTCACACTAGTAAGGGGCTTTTGTCTATCAGTTGTTGCCCCGACATTACTTTAATTGACTCGTGTAATAAACTAGTGTTGACATAATACTACTATGTAATGATAAAATACATTAATGTCCTATTTTATGGAGGAAGAGGCTGAGGCAACTATGCCCCCCAGGGCCACATACTCTTTGGTAGTCAACTAGCAAAGGGATCTTACCTTCACACCCCTGTCTGAATATTCCAGACATTTCCATCCCACTGACGACCTTACATGTGTCCCTCTGTTTCTGTTCCAGGCTTGATGATATCCCCTTCCAAGCTGGAAATAGAGTTTCCTCCTGGGATCAGTTGCAGGGTGGGGTGGGGAATATTTGTCATGTTTCTGGGATGAAGTCAGATTTTGCTTCTCCATTTTCTTGTCCCAGCATCAGAACATTAGTGATGGGATGGGCTTGTTAGTCCCTGGTCAGTGAGCCGCTTCCTTGACTCACCTGTGTGTACTCTGAGCACTTTGATCTAGTCAATTACATGCCTTTATCACGGGTATAGGAACATCCTGATTTACCCAAACACATAGTTTTTTTTTTTTTGTGGAATCCACAAAAATAGATTTCCTAGGCAATATTTGTTTTTGTAATTTGCATGAGCTACCCAAGTTATCCAGGCGTGTAAATATAATGACATCTCCTTTGCATCTGAATCAAAAAGAACTGGCTTAGATTGTCAGGTTGGCAGGGTATCTGGGTCCCCTCAGGACTCTCCTACGCCTGATCACCCATGCTTGTGTGGATTTGTACAGACCAAGTAGAAAGGATCAATTTGACTCCCTCGTCTAAGTTCTGCTCTTGCACTAGTGTAGGGGGGTGGGGGAAATGACAAGTTAAATCCTTAGCTGGACATCATGCTATGCCTGGTATGAGTGTGACCAGTTGGAACTAGTAGTGGAACCTATGTAGACATTTGCAGGTGCCTGGCACTTTTTCATTCCCTTGAAGACTTCAGGTAACTGATCAGAACTTGGTGGAACTTCATAGAGTTCACACTTAATGAATTCATTTTTAAAAATTGATCTAGGAAAGTGCTAAAGATCTTTGTGTGCCAATTTGTAGAAACAAACCATCCACATATTCTCTTGATGAGCAATTATTGAGTAACTACTGCATACTAAAAACTATGCTCTGTGATAGGGACAGAAGCGACTCCCAGACAGCCTACCATCAGTTCCATGCTTTTACTCTATGTTGGTGCCAAGGTAGATTTTGTGTTATTTGATAGGATTTGGTAGGTCATCTTTTGAGTCTGGGATGCTCAAAACCTTTACATATAAATGAACGGTAATTATCAGTTCTTCTTCGCTTCAGGTCATTTCAGGTTGGGGAAAGATCTCATAGGAATGCTTTCTTTTCAGCTAGTGGGACAAACCTATGTGCTTTTGTTTTTTTTTTTTTTTTTTTTAGAAGCCCACCCTGAAAAGAGAATTCAGGGGTGGGTCGTTTACTTGGGAGATGATCCCAAGAAGACATCAGCAGGTGTCAGGAGTGGGAGGTAAGGAAGAGGAGGAGCCAGTGGTACATCTTCTTTCCAGTTGCCTCTGTGGGCAGCAGGGCACTACGGGCTGTGCCAGACTTGTCACCCTGTCACTGGCTGGTGAAAGTTCTCAGAGGCCGCTGATTCCCAGCACTTGGGGTCTCAATCCAGCCTGGGATGGTTGTTGGGGTCTTGTTGGTGCCTTGGTAGCAGTGAAGGTTGGCTGGTGTGCATGACCAGAGCAGGATGTCGTGGGAACATCAGTTCTCCCGCCAGCACTCTGCCCATCAGCTCCTTCCTCTGACATGGAACTTGTAGATGTTTCAGGAGAACTGATTCTCCTGAACTTCAAAATGAAGACGATCCAGGGCGCGTGGTTCTTTACTCTGAAAAGCAGAAACTAGAGAAGGGTCTTAGTTCAGAGTGCAAGCATACAGGCAGACATTTTGTACAAGTGCACCCATTTGGTCATTGTTTCCTCTGTCACAACCATTAGCCTTGTTCCCCAGGCTGGATGTAGGATGCCATCTTGTTTGACACTCCACACAGCTAATTTATCACCAGGACATCTTGCTGCTTTCTTTGAAGTCCACCTCAGATTCGGTTCCTCATCTTGAGTTCTGGTGCCTCACCTGAAGGATGCCATGGGAAACACTTCAAGGATGCCCTGTCCCTCATGGCTCTCTCCCCTCCTCTGTCCTCCCAAAGACCCCTTTCCCTAAAACACTCTAGATGTTTGGGCTCTAAAGCTCCCTGCTTCCAAACCTTGCCTCTGCCTCTTATAGCTGTGTGGCCTTAACCTAAGAGAATAAATATGCAAATATGACCCAGTCATGTGGAAATCCTGAAACGATTATTGTGAAGGCTAATCATCAAGTCCCTGAAAAGCACTGGGCTCTGAGCCTGGCCTGGAGTTACAACTTAAATGAGCGTAGCTGTGTTTATTATGTTATTGTTGGGGCTTTGTTGCATCTACCAAGAACCTATGGTGGGTCCCAGTCCTTCACCCTTATCAAGTCTGTCCTCCTCTTTTTAACTTTTAAGTTCTTTCATAATCTGGCCCTATCCATTACTGTGCAGGGAATTCCCAGGATCTGGTCAGGGATTATTCATCCCAGAACTTGCTTTGCTCTTTCCAGATCCCCTGCATTTGTTCCTGTTGTTTCCCTGACCATAGCCACCTTCTTTCTCACTTCACATATTCTACAGTCACCAGTTCTACCCATTGTACAACTTTAATGTTCAGAGAAAATGCAATTTGTTCATTTTGTCCATAGCATACCTTCCTCCCCTGCACACATCCTGGGGCTTTCAGGAAAAAGAATTTTAACTTTTAATCCCATGCATTTTAGAATTACGTTTAATCTAATAATCCAAAGACTCCCTTAAAATAATCTTCAGTCTTCCTAGGAAAACAGAACCCATTCTTCTTGTCGTCCCCCCTTCTTTGAGTGCGATGGCAACAGTGTGTGTGGCAAGGGCATTGAGCAGGCTCCTTCCTTTCATCTCTTGTGGAGGATGAACAAACTCATGCCCCTGGGGTGGGGTGGCTGTTCCCTCAGGGGCCAGGGCTCTTGCCCTCTGGGATTGACTGTTCCATACCTGCAGTTGAAGTCTGTGACCCTTAGACATGGTTCTAGTCCAGTGGTCTTTCAAGACCCCCCAGTAAGGTGCAGAAACATTGCCCTGCAATGGTAATAGCAGCACAAATGGACAGACAGAAACACCAAATGATTTGGCAAAATAACATGTGTAGCTAAAACATGACTTTTGCAAACTATTTTTTTTTTCACATTCAATGCACTCTGAACTCTTCCATTCTATTTTATTTAGTGACAAAAACACAGTCTGGGTTCCAACAAGTGACCCACAGTTTGCAAAAAAAAAAAAAAAAAAAAATTCACCTGGTCATGCTCTCAGCATCATCAGAACCCTCCTCTGCACCCCCTGCTCATGCCGTCGCACCTGGCCTCCTGTTGGCTGCAACTCTGTGTATTAGCCACACTCTCCATCCAGCCCACTGGCCTGGTTCCTTTGCAAGGGGACCCCTCTTGTACCACAGCCCACCTGAAGCCCTCCACCCCATGCTCTGCTTGGGTAAGCTGCCATGCAGGCTGATGAAGCAGTGTCCAGGCGGTGCAGCCGGCTCTTCCCAGGGCTCCAATGAAAAAGGGGTGGGCACAGGACCGCCCTCTGTGCCCAGGAAACCAAAGTACCCATGGGCAAGTCAGGCCAAGGAGTACACGCCACTGCCCCATAATTAACTGGGGTTAGAAAAGGGTGGGTTCTTCTTTCACTTCCTCTCCACTACCCCATCCTACCATGGAGGCCGAAAGATTAGGGACTTCACTGCCCCTCAGGGGTGAAACCAGCACCTTCTTCTGCCTTCAGGTGAATTCTATGAGTGAGTCCTTCACACTCCTGTGTAAGAGGGAAAATTCCTGCCCGGGGCAAAGCCCTGCTTTCAGGGTTGTGAACTTTATGCTTATAGCAGATTCAGAGCCATCTGCTAGCTTCCTGCTGAGCCCGTTCTCTCCGATTATTACCTGAGCTCAGCTAACAACCACATTTCTAAGACTCCCTTGCAGCTAAGAATGGTCAAATTTTAGCATTTGTGATCACTGTTGTATCTGTCTTTACTCTGGAAGCCATTCATAGTGTAGTTGTGCATGCTCTATGTAAATGGAAACATTATGTGAATGTGTGTATATATATTTCTGCAGGAAACACTTGCATTATTGTATAAATGTCATTTGTACATTTCTTTCCTGCTTGGTGCTAGACCAGGATATGAACATGCTAAGTCTACTATTAATGAGCATTTGGATTATTGTGCTGCTACCATCAGTCTTCAACATGCATTCTGGTAACACAGGCAAACACTTCTGTGGGTTAGGGTTTCTCGCACTCTGGGTTCTGACCATAGTGGCTATGGAATAGGTTCAGTAAATTATGACCAAACAGCACTTAAACAAAATGAAAGCGAGAGATTAAGAATAAAACAGGAGGGCCTCCCCGGTGGCGCAGCGGTTGAGCGCTGGGTTGCGAGGCTGCCCGCTGCTTCTGCAGCACCGGTTCGATCCCCGGCTGCTCCCCGGCCACCGGAGGAGGGTCCCGCATGGCGCGCAGACCTCTCCTGCCGCCCGCTGCTCCCCTCAGCAGTGTACTTCGGTCCTTCTGCCTACTGTGCTCCCTGCTCTGGCTCTGGTGAATTCTCTCACCCTCCCACGCTTCTGACTGTACCCAGTGCTTGTATAAATAAATAAATAAATAAATAAATAAATAAATAAATAAATAAAACATGCCTCTATTTAAAAAAAATTGAAAAAAAAAGAATAAAACAGGAAATGTCATACATAGCACCTCTCTTATAATAAGGGTAGGTGTGGTTTCATAACACTCCAGTTTTGCTTCCATAAGTGTGTGTTGAGTATATGTGCATATAGGGTCATGGATTCAAAGGTACTTTTTTTTTTTTTTTTTTTAAAGATTTATTTATTTATTTATACAAGCACTGGGTACAGTCAGAAGTGCAGAAGGGTGAGAGAATTCACCAGAGCCAGAGCAGGGAACAGAACAGGCAGATGGACGAAGTCCACTGCTGAGGGGAGCAGCGGGCAGCAGGAGAGGTCTGCGCATCATGTGGGACCCTCACCCAGTGGCTGGGGATCGAACCGGCTCTGCAGAGGCTGCGGGCAGCTTCACCGCTGCGCTCAACCGCTGCGCCATCGGGGAGGCCCTCAAAGGTACTTCTTATGAACCAGGATCAACAACAGCAAAGGGGAAGCTTCTGCCCTTGGGTTGCTGTCTGGGTATGTAATTGTTGGTGATAGGGTGTGAGCATCTTAATTTAAAAAATTTTTCCCCCATCATTACAGAGTTTTACTGGACAATGATGTGAGTTCTGACAGGAGGGGGAATTCTGTACTTCACACACATGGAGGAAATTGCAGTTCAAACACAGATCTCACATATTTATTCCTGAGCTATCCTACTAGGTAGAGAAGCATACAAATATTTTCCTAAATGTGTCTAAACTGTGATGTTTTCAGTGTGATATTGGTAAGTTTTTCTTGACAGTATTTCTTAGGATTTTTACATCAGCATTCATGAGCATGAAGCCTATAATTCTCTTTTCTTAACAAATTTTGGTATCAATATTTTCCTGGCTTTTTAAAATAAGTCAAACAGTCCTTTTCCCCTATTGTCTGCAATAGTTTGTTTAGTCAGAATTATAGGTTCCTTAGAATGTATGATAGCAGTCACCTGACTATCTGGGATAGGATTTTAGAAATATTTGCAAGTACTAATTCAACTTCTTTTATAGTGAGGCTATTCTGGTATTTTGTTTTATTCATGGTTCTGTTTTTAGCAATTTTCTAAAAATTTCTAGAAATTTGTTTCTTTCTTTTTTTTTTTTTTTTTACAATTTGGGAAGCTAGGGGTTATTTATAATAGTCTCTTTTTTGGGTTTTAATATTATTTTTAACCTCTCTGTCATCACGACTAGTATAATTCTTCATTACTCACAAGCTTACATACTTGCTTACTTTTTCCTTCCTCTGTATCACTAGAATTTTGTTACTGCTCTTAGTGTTTTCCAAAAAATTTAATTTCTTAGATATTCTCCACAGTATGTCTGTTTAGTCTCTGCTAGTATCTTTATTCTTGTTAGTTGTCAGTATTTATTTTGTTATTTTTTTAAACTTCCTAAGATGGCAACTTGGTTCATTACTTTTGAAATTTTCCTTTCTAATATAGAAAATAAGCGTATTTCTAAATACTGAGCTAGCTCTATCTCAGAAGTTTTGATATGTAAAATTTTCATTAGTATATAGTTCTAAATAACTTCTAAATTTATTATACTTTTTTGTTCAATGAGTTAACTTAAAATGTTTTGTTTCAAACTCCTAACTTCTTTTCTGTTATCTTTCAGCATTTCTGTTCTATATTAAATTTTAACAACTACATTTTTGTCATCAGATATAGTCTTTTTTTTTTTTTTTTAGATATAGTCTTACAATAACAATCTTTTAACACTAAGTCAAGCTTGTTTACTGAGTTGTATGATTTTTTTCTGTTTTCATAGATTCTTTGTTGGATCTATTTTTTGCTGAGAGAAGTATATGATAGTGGGTTTTCAGTTTTTCTTGACATATTTTGAAATTATATTATTTGGTATATATACATTTAGAATTCTATCCATCTTCTTGATGAACTGAAATTTTATTATTATAAAGTTAATACACTTTAGCTCTTGCATTGTCTTCAAATGTTGTCTGATGTGCATGTCATGGTATTGAACAGCAGCGGGATATCATAAGCTTTAGTCTTGTTATTTTTTGTTTTCCATCCTTGATTTTGTCAAATTCCTTGTACCCTAATATTTTAGATGTGTTTTTTTACATATGACTTATAGTTGGATATTGTTTTGATGCAATCTGTAAATGTCTTTGAACTATGTAATCTGTTTATACTTATTTTAATTACAAATATAATTCATTCTATTCCTTCATGGAATATGATTTATGCTTTCCATTTATCCTGAATCTTCTGTTTCTTTTTATTGACTAGCCTTTTTTCCCCTTATATTTCATATATGCCATAGTACTTTGGAAATTTTATACTCTATTTTTCTTTTTTTAATGGCTCTCTAGAAATTTCAGTTTGCATATTTATCAAAATCTAAAGCTAATTAGTATCTTTCCTGCAATCTCAAACAATTAAGAGAGCTTAAACCACTTCACTCCAGTCATCCTCCTCTCTCCAACTTAACTCTGATATTTGCTCAGAGTTTTAGTTCTATTTTTTTTAACTCACAGGTTAGATACCATTTTAAAGTAGAAATGCTTTTTCACATTTACCCACATACTTACTATTATCTTTGTTTATAATTCCTTCCCCTTCTTCCCCATGCTACTTTTTCTTCTTAGATATTATTTAATGAGGATCAATTGAAGAAAAACTATTTCAGTTATTGTTTGTTAGAAAAAATTTCCCATTTTCTTAAAATATAGCTTTGCTGGGTGTAAATGTATTTTTGCTAGGTATAAAATTCCACACATTTTCTCTCAATACATTAAAAGTACTGTATTGTTTTTTACTTCCTTTACTGAGAATCAATGCTAAGTCTAATTGCCACTTGCCATTGAAGGTATTTTTTCTTCAGGATACTTTATGGCACTTTTTTTTTTAAAAGATTTATTTTTATTTATTTACTTATTTATACAAGTTCTGGGTACAGTCATAAGCGCGGGAGGGTGAGAGAATTCACCAGAGCCAGAGCAGGGAGCAGAGCAGGCAGAAGGACCGAAGTACACTGCTGAGGGGAGCAGCGGGCGGCAGGAGAGGTCTGCGCACCATGTGGGACCCTCCTCCGGTGCCCGGGAGCAGCTGGGGATCGAACCTGCACTGCAGAGGCTGCGGGCAGCTTCGCAACCCAGCGCTCAACCGCTGTGCCACCGGGGAGGCCCACTTTATGGCACTTTTTAAGATAATCTCTTTGCCTTTGGCATCCTTTAATTTTATTATAAAGTATCTAGGTATGAATTTCTTTTTTTGTATTTATTTTGCTTGAGTTTTTTTGGTTTTGTGAATTTGCATATTGATTTTTTTCCCCATCATTTCTGGAAGATGCTTAGAATCTGTACTCTGTTCTGGATTTCAGGTTAGGTATGTGTTAGACTTTTATTCTCTGTCTTCTCTGTGTTTTAGTCCATTCCATATTTTCTAGTTCTCTCTAACTATGTGCCATAGTTTATATAATTTTTCAATCTCCAGTTTCCTGTACCTTATCTTTTAAACTTTGTTTATACACTTCCCCCTTCAATTATTTATTTAAACATTTATTTTTTACCTATGTTTGATAATTGTAAAATTTGAAGCCATTGTGAAAGTTTTAGTTCTACAATTCATTCTTTCTGCCAGCTGTTGTTCATGATACTTTCTTTCCTTGTGCATGTGTATGTCTGTGGTTTTTGTTTTGCTTTGCTTTAATTTACAGTGACCTATTTTTTTTTTTTGATACTTTATCAGTAGACATTGCTTGAGTTTTGTATTGAAAGTGAGTTTTTCTAGATTTCATATTGGTTTCTGCTAGGTTCCTAGGATCATCAACAATCTACAAAACAAAGACAATTCTCACTCAATTTGAGGTTTTTGGGGACCAACCACATAGTCAATTCATACTGGAAACCCATATGAGGGCTGCCCTGTGGTTACAAATTTTCAGTGAAGTCTTCTTCCCCTTCTATTGAGCATTCATTTTAAGGTAGACAATTCCAGTAACTTTTCGGAATCCTTTCTTTGGTAGAGTGCCTTTGATTATACTTTGTGCCGGGGTGGACCTGGCTTTGTCAGTGCTACCATGCCTGCTAAGTTGTAAAAACAGAAGCTCAATTTCTCACCATTTATTAAATGCCTTGAGATAAAAACTGATATAAATGTTGTACTCTTAGTGTACCTTATTTTCTTGTTGACCCATGAATATATTTCAAACTACTTTTGAGGAAATACCTGGTCCAACACTTTTGATTGTTTTCAGAGGAGTGAACAGGTATCTGTCAGAAAGGGAATTCCTATCCTTCTTTTTCTTTGTATGACTCCTTTAATAGTCTTAATATTCCTTGAAATGTAAAAAATGCCTCTAGACAACCAGGGTAAAGGTCATACATAGAGAAAACAACATAATCACTGTTTTCAAAACATCTCCTTCCACGAATACTCCAAGGGTATTTTAAATTCTAACTTGTATTAGTTGCTAGAACACTAGCTGCTTCAATAAACCCAACATAGTGCAGTGAATCAAAACAGCAGACTTTTTTTCTTACATATCCAAAGTGGCTGCTATGAAACAACCACTTTTATTCAGGTTCTCATTCAGGTGGTGATTCTGGGACCCAGGCATTTCCCATTCTATGACCCTTCCATTTTCAACCTGTAGCTCCCCAGCTCATTGTGCTTATTTGGGAAAGAACTTGGAGACTCATGAGGGGCAGGTTCCTACCAGTCAGTCAACATATGACAGATTCTATGTCCTTTCCCATTCCAATGGGTAATACTTGGTAAAACTTCCACATCTGACTATAAGGCAAAATTGCTAGAATGGTAATCTAAATGTGTGCCTAGGACAAAGAATAAGCAGGTTAATAGTCAGTCTCTGCATAGATTTCATTCCTGAAACTTCAGTCCAAGCTGATTTCTTACTCCACAGAGCTCTTCAACTTACAGTCAGTTCCACCAGGTTTAGATCTAGTTTTATAGATTTATTTCATATTCTATAATCTAAATTCCCAACTCAGTAACAGCTTCCGTGAAGGTGAGTTTTTTGTGCTGTCCCTGCCACTTAGTTCAGAACACACAGTATGCTCTAAAACAATTAAGCCTTTAGTTCAAAAGGAATGCTCTTGTTCTAGGACACATTTACTAGCATATTTAGGGATGCAGCGTGGTGGTCTCATATTATTTGTTATGTTAGGCTTTCAATTCATGGAGAAAAGCTAACTCCTTGAAGTTCGGAGGGACTGTACACTACACGTAATAGTGGCCTTTCCATGGGGGATCAGTTTAATTTGTCTCAGTTTTTCCTTCTGCAGTGTTGAAATCAGCTTATTTCCTTCTGGGCTATTATGGGAATGCATTCAATCATTCTGTAAGTATTTGTTGAGGTATACTGAATGCTAGATAGTTATAATGGGCTGGACATAGAGAGATGAGCAGCAGAGATAGGACTCCACCCTAAAGAGGGTTAGATGAGGTGTACATGCACCACTTTGAGTGGAGAAAGATCTTTATAGTTGACTTTGCAATTGATATAGTGGTGGTGGGGCTGGTGGTTATTCTCATGATGTAAAAGAATAATACTTGGTGCTGTTTCAAGTCCTTCAATGGAGACCTGGCATTCTTTTTCCCCATTGGTTTAGGCTTTGCTTCAAGAGTCTGGCCTTTCTCTAGGCTGGTCTTTAGCAAATCAACAAGCTGAGGAGCTTTGTTCTTGAATATTTCCCTAGGGCTGAGGTAGTCTCAGCTGAACTGGGCCCTGAGGTTATTGGCCTCCATATCACTCTGTACTTGAGCTGTGCTTATGACTTTGTTGCTAGGCTCAATGTTTCCAATGCTTCGTTTTTATTTTCTGCTGCTATTGGTCTTTGTAAATGAGAATGACATATGAGCCTGAGTTAAATGGTTGGAATCATATTTTGTTTTCATTGAGTAATTTTCTTTCTCTGCTGCTCTGTAGTTTGGATTGGAAAATACACTAACATCTTAGGAACTCTAGCTAATCTATTATCCACCTGCTAGGAAGCAAACACAATGCATGTGGCAATTTACTTTATAGACCGATAAAGCCCATGTTTTGGAAAAATGTTGGACTGTTTATATCAAAACATTGTTTTGAATCAACTTATCTAAAATAATGCACATTAAGAATGGGAAGTGGTATCCTGTGCATCATCATCAAAATTCCAGGAAGGGTCATGCTGCAAACTGCAAGATGTGCTGAGTCTATAATTAGGCACCGGCCACGCTTTATTTGCTGGAGCATCTCCTTGTGCTCAGCTCTGGCACAGGTCAGAGAACAGCTCTCTAGCCCAGAGGAATTCACTTCAGAAGATGATCCCGTTGGCAAATCCAGCTCCTTCAAAAAGCCAAGACAGAGAAACAGTGCAATGTTGCTTCCGTCATGGCTTCGGGGCATAGAAGTTCTGGCAGAGTAGACTCCAACATTCCTAATAAAATAGAGGAAGGGAAGAGGGGTGCAATGTCCTTTTCTTGGAAATTGTGTTCACTTTCTTGTCAACTCCCAGGCTTCTCTCTTACCTTTCAAAGTAGTCTCTTACTTAGAAAAGTTTCTAACACAACACGTTTGGAGCTACCATGTCCCTGCCAAGGACTTCCATGACTTTTAGAACCCAGGAGCTAGCAGGCTGAGTGGAGTAGTGATCTCTCTGTGAGTCCTGAGGGATTTCTTTCCACACTGAGCAAGGGCTCTTTCTAGCTTTGTAGCCAATATTCATTCACTGCAAAGAAGAGATAAAACTCCTAGTTTTTGTTTTTGTTTTGTTTTTGTGAAAACATGGAGCCATCATATTATATAATTTTCAGATGTATGTCTTTATAATTGAATATTTGTGTACATTGAAAGGGAAGAGGGATGTAAAGAGAAATAACCTGAGCATTCATTTCAAGAAGGTAAAAAGAAAGAACAACAATTCAATTTTTAAGAAAGCTAGGAAGAAGGAAATAATAAAAATAAGAGAATAAAGGAATAAAACAAAACGGTCATCCCATAGAATCAATTGATAAATCCTGATGAGACTAATCAAGAAAAAAAAATCACAAATAACCAACATTGGGATGAAAGAACCAAAATCACTATGGTTGAAAGATAATAGAGGAATATGAAAAATAACCCAATGGTAAAATATTTGAAATTTTAGAAGAAATGGACATTTTAAAAAATGTCACTTATAAAAACTGACATAAGAGAAATCAGTGTCCAAGTAGCCTTATATCTGCTTATATGAATATGTAATTGAAAACCTTCACACAAGGAAAACGTCACATCTAAGAGGTTTTTCTGTTGAATTCATTAAATATTTCAGGAATAAATAGCATATTTTTTCCACAGACTCTTCCAGATAATAGAAAAAGGACACTGTTGACATATTTTAAGAGGCCAGAATTTTGATACTAAAACCTGACATTGTAAGAAAGGAAAATTCCAGGCCAATTTTATTCATAAGATTCAAAAATCCTAACTAAAATATTAGCAGAGGGGATTCAGTTGTCATCTGCAAAGTTAAAATAATATATTTGAAAATCAGTTGGTATAACTCAGCATTAACAGAAGAAAGAAAAAGAATTTTGATCATCTCAATAAATGCAGAAAATATATGTAATATAATTAACATTTAGTCACAATTAAAAGAAGACTCAGCAAACTATATCATTAAAAAAATACCTTAAATAATTAAAGAATATGCAACATCAGGAAAAAAGAGCAACATCAATCATTGCATTGCAGACCATAGCTAATGCAAAGTAGCACAAAAGAAAGTTGAAGATATTAGGATTAAAATGGAATAGGTCAAACCTTTGGGAGGTTAAATTACTATGTATATAGAAAATTGAAAAGAAATTTCAGATACTTGTTGGAACTGAAAAGTGAAGTTAGCAAGTTTTCTGAATGCACTGTAAATATGAAATAGTAAATTATATTTCTATTTATCACTAAACAGAATGAATTTACTTTAGAATAAAAATAATCAAATAGCTAAGAAAACATCTAAAAAGGTTATGAAGACCTATATATATTGAAAATCACTTAATCTACTTGAGAGAAAATAAGGAGAACCTTAATAAAATGCAGAGATATATCATGTTCATGAAATGGAAGATTCATTTTTCAAGGGTGTCAATTTCAAACTGATGTATACAATCAATATAATCACAATCAAAATCCCAAGAGGGTTTTAGTGAAAATCAATGAGCTTATCCTAAAATTTATATGGATATACAAAGGACTGGGAATAGCCAAGATACTTTTGAAGAAAAATAGGATAAGAGAGCTTGCTCTACCAGATATTAAGATTTATTGTTATGCTAGTGTAATTGAGGCCATCTGGCATTTGTGTAAGAACAAATTAATAGACTAGTGGAAAAGAATAGAGTCCAAAAAACAGATCTGTGTATGAACAGACTTGCTGTCAATGACAAAAGGCACTGTAGAATATTGGGGACAGGACGGTCTCTTTAAAACAAATTGTCCTGGGATAGTTGGATATCAGTGTAGAAAAATAATAAAACTGGACCCTAACTTTACACTATATATCTAAACCCAGTCCAAGTGAATTCAAGATCTAATGTGAAAGACAAGATAATAAACTATACAGAAGACAATGTAGGATAATGTATTTATGATTCTGGCTAAGAAAACAATTCCTGCATAGGACCCAAAAGAACCAATCATTAAGAAAAGGACAGATAAAACTGGACTATATTAAAATGAGGAACTTACATGTTCATCAAAAGACACAGTTAAGAGAATGAGAGGCAAGTTGGAGATATTTACAACATTTATAATTTACAAAGTGCTCATGGGAAGAATATATAAAGAATTCCAACAAATCGATCAAATAACATTGAATTAGAAAAATAAGTAATAGGCTTAAACAGGAACTCCACAAAAGATGATATCCAAATTTCCAGTAAACATGTGAAAAAATGTCCAACAACTCTGTAAATCTTCAGGGAAATGTAAATTAGAAGCTGCATAAAATGTGACTGCATTTCCACTGCAATGCCTAAGATTAAAAACATTTCAATACTGAGAAGTTGGTGAGGATTGGGAAAAAATGAGAATTCTCATACACTTGTTGTGAGCATCCAAGTAGTTGCAGCCACTTGGAAGACTAATTCACATTATCCAATATAATTGCACACAGGCTGTTTCTATGAGTCAGCAATTCTACTCTGATCTACAGATTCAGTGAAAAAGTGAATACACACCCAAATTTTTGGATAGGAATGTTCATATCAGCAGTCTTCATAATGACCCTAAACTGGAAACTAGCCAGTGTCTACCAAGAGTTGAGTATGTTTACATGTGTACACACACAAATACGCACAACAGCCTGGATGCCTCCCATGGATGTTAACATGTGGAAGAAGTCACATTTGTATTTCATAATTGCAAAGCTAAAAAAATAGACATAATGAAAGTACAGTCTCTCGGGATGCATGCTTGGATAGCAGAACTATAAAGGAAGTGATTACCATAAAAGTTTTAGGGGAGAACTGGGGTACTCATCCAGAGAGAGAATGATGAGTTTTGGGGATGCTGGCAAAGTTCTCTTTCTTGACTTCGACGATGATTGCATGAATGTCTGCTTTGTGATCAGTCATGGAGCTGCACATTTTATTTTGTGCATTTTTCTCTATGTATATTTTGCAATGTAACCATTTAGGAAAATCAATAAGCAGCACACCGTTTTCTTGATTTTTAATCCATCGAAAATATTACCCATTGCCTTACTATTACAATTCTTTAGACCTTTACCCTGTCCCTTTTTTGAATTGACACTGTTTATATTATTATCTAAACACTATTCATCAGTAAGACTAATGATAGACTCTGCTTACAAATCCTTTCTTGTGCAACTTTTTGGTTTTTTTTCCTACTAATAAACACAGCCTCGTGTGTGTGTGTGTGTGTGTGTGTGTGTGTGTGTGTGTGTCCAAACACACACTTCCTGCCTGCCTGCTTCCTCCTGCCCTCTCTTCTTTTCTTCTCTCTACTCTTCCCCTGCCTTCCAACAGTATCTCTCAATCTCATTTTGTTCTTGGCCAAACATATCAGATGATGTACAGTGTACCCCTTGCAATTCGGGTTCAGCGGTCGCATTTGACCTGGTTGCTCTGCAGTGCACTCGCATCAGTTTGCCTGCAGGTGTCTTTTTTGCCTGTCTTCTGTATTATTCCTGTTTCCTGGATCCAGGATTTTCTTCTGTTTCGGTTTGCTGCGATCAGTGGAGTAGGTCTGCTAACACTTTACTGAGTTTGCAAAGGAGGTAAGTTTTCCAAGAACTTAATCTCTGGAAATGTCTTTAGTCTACCCTCCCTTAGTCAATGCGTGGCTGGGAGTATCGGGCGAGGGTGCACATCCCCTCTGCGGCGTGAAGGCAGCACCACGCTGACTGCTGGATTCTGTTGCTGCTGGAGAGAAGTTATAGGCCATTTTGATTGTTCATATTTTTCCATGTGAACAATTTTTTTCTTTGTGGAAGCGTTTAGAATTTTAATTTTATTCCTGGTGTGAGATTTCATGATGCTCTCCCTTGCTTGCATCTTGATGGCTGTTGCTAAGTGGTTTCAGGGGAGAAGGCAGCCAGTTTCCAGGCTGGGCTGCTGTTCCAGCATCTCTAACGCCTGTGTGGCGCTGCTGCCACTGTCCTCCGGTGACCTCAGCGGGGTGCTCTCTTCCCTTCCTTGCCTCGTGCATTCATAGCTGGGAATGCTGCGAGCTGTTCCTAAGGTTGCCCAGGCCTTGGATTCCTGGCTATAAAGAGCACCCATACCTGCTCAAAGATCAGCAAGTCCTCCCTCCTCCTCCTTCCTAACTGGAAAATTGATTCAGCACAGTTTTCTTTGACTATCTTAAGAGTTTTAAATGAGCCTCATTTGACTTTCATCAGTAATATGACTGGTGTGAATTACTAAAAGTTCCGACAACAATACTGTGTCTTAAGGGGCCCACACCTACCGGTAAACTTGGAAAAGCTTCGAAAGTCTGGTTCCCTGGTGATCTGGAGGAAAGAATGCCTCCTTTTTAGAGATTGTCAGGACACATTGTTTTATACAAAGACAATTTGGTTTTAGCCTCATGATCTACCAGTGATATGGGAAAGAGCTCTGCTGTTTAGATATTGTCAGAATGAGAATGGCTGCAGTTCAAATATTTGTAAGCAATTAAAAAATTTTTGCTTGGTGCTTCTCAACCTTAAATTGGTTTACAGTGAATCATACTGTACAGCAGCTCACTTTATTTGAGGTGTATGTTTTGCAATGAGTTAATCATTAAGGGCACACCAAGACATCACACAGTTGGAAGAGAGCACTGAGATAGCTTCTAGAAGATGCATTTGGTGACATGGTACAAAATTCCAGGCTGGGGAATATTTCAGTTATGGAAACTTGGTTGTCTGTTTTGTATTTGTCCTGAAATCATCATTGCAGAGGGGAGTGCCAGCTCTGCCCCCTCCCCATAGTAAGTGCCTTTTATTTGGGCTAAGTGCTTTGCCAGTCTCTCCTGAAGACAGCAGACCTGCCCCACAGTGCTGCTATGCCTTAAGTCATTTGTCTCCATCCTTTACTAGCAACACTGAAGAACCAAATTCCGGAGGCCAACGAGGATTTAAGATTTTTAATCTCAAAAATACTGCTTCCCGATACCAATCAAATCTTTGGTGGAGGAGGTGATGTTTATGAACCGTTTCTAGTTGTCTGACCCATTCCTGAACTTAGCCTGACTGTTAGAGAGTCCCATCTCTGACATATTAGCCTGAAGCTTTCAATGAATTGTGCTCTAGCCTGATGCCACTGGGCAGGGTTGCTGTTGATACACAAACAAGAAAGTCCCCACCCAGCCCCTTCTGTGTTTTTGTTACATTCTTCAACCCTTGAGTCCTGGGCTTTGTTTGTCTTGCAGATAATTGATTTTTAAATTTTTGAAATGGATTGCCTTTATAAAGATCAAGCATACAATCCCCAGTCCCCACTATTCCCTATCATCTGACAACTGGCTCCACTCTGTTAACTACTTTATCTGCTTGCCTTCTCTGGGCATTTGCGTTTGCAAATCCTGCTTCACACAGTGTGATGATTAATTCTATGTGCCAACTCAGAGAGGCCATGGTACTCAGACATTTGGTCAAACACCAGTATAGATGTCACTGTAGAAGTATTTTTAGATGAGATTAAATTTATGTCAATAGACTGAACCAACCATCCATAATATAGTTGGACCTTATCTAATCAGTTGAAGACCTTAAGTGAAAAAACTCAGATTATCTAAGGAAGAGTGAAGACTTTGGAGTTGCCAGTCCCTGTAATCTTGTGAGACAATTTCTTAAAAATAAATCTTCTCTCTCTCTCTACACACACTCACAAACACCCCTGTTGCTTCTGTTTCTTTGGAGGTCCCTGATGAGCTCTGTATAAAAGGTCTTTGGGAACAAACAGTTGGTTTGCTTGTAATTTAAATTTTTATTTTATTTATTTATTTGTAATTTAAATTTTTAAAAGCTGACCATATTAACTGTTGAAATATAAAGGAACTGAAAATCTCCTACAATGTTGGCAGTAATGTAAAATTGTGTAACCATTTTGGTAACAGTTTGGTAGTTTCTTTGCAACTTAAGGACAAGTCTACCATGTGATCTGGACATTCAAATCCTGTTATTCCCCCCAAAGAAATGATGGCATACATTCACACCAAGATTTGTATACAGATCTTCATAGGAGCTTTATTTAGAACACCCCCATACTGGAAACAACTCAAATGTTCAGCAATAGGTGAATGGCAAAACATAATATGGTATATCCATATAGTGGTATACTACTCTGCAATAAAAATAAATGAACTATTGATAAATGCCACAACATGGATGAATCTCACAATAATTTTGAATGAATGAAACTTGGCCAAAAAAATTATAGAAGTGCTTCAAATAATGTCAATTTCTTCAACATTATTTTGCTATAATATTGATGAGGAAAAAAATCCTGGCCTATATTGAACTAACAGCGTTATTTAAGTTCTTGTTTTTGTTATACATCATTTTGCTTAAAGTTACACTTTCAAGGAACCTAACAATGTCATTAGGTGAGGGCTTGCTGTGTTTATGGTATGCCTCAAAGGGTCATTGCAGTTTCTTTGGATCCTCAGCCTGCATGTTGGGTTTCCAGAAACCTGGAAGTCAATCCCTGCTCAGACTTCTGTCAGACTCCACGATGGGGAAGTGTGTGGATGCTGGAGGGACTTAACACCAAGCACAACCAAGGTCTCCAGTGGCCTGACTTGGTTTGGAGGGAAAGCAGCAGATGTGGGGAAAGGCTAGATGATGGATAGGATGGACTTAGCTCTGGGAGCTGAAGCCACAGAGCTTTTCCCTGTACTCTGGGGAGCATGTCATCCCTCATGATGTTCCTCTAACTCCAGGAAAGGGGAAAGGTCCGGAAAAACATAATGGAAATTAAATTTCCATCAAGTAAAGCCTTGAGATCCAGATTTAATTTAATTTAGAAAATATATCACTTCCCTTGCACTCAACTTGTATCAATTATGGAGCAAATGTATGCCCATCACAAATAAAACCTGGTCAGGATCCTAAAGGAAGACATTTTTAGGGGAGCCGTCTTCCTTCTGGAGGGTAGACAGGCAGTTGGCTATTAGTACAAAGAATCATACAGATTGGAGAGGTCTAAGGGTGGCCATTGGATTCAATTCTTCCTTTCCCTTGTTGACAGTCTTCCAACAGGATAAGATCATACTCACTTTGAAGAGTTATGGGAATGTGGTCATTATTATGTGGTCCTTTACTCTCACCTCTATTTGCATGATTGGCCAGCTTGACTGAGAAGCCTCCAGGCTGGTATTTGTGCCCAGAGCAAATTTTGGTTAAAGCTATTCAGCATGGTAGGCCCACGAAACAATGATCTGATGTTTGCAGACTTTTCTGAAAAAAAATTATTTCTCCCAGTACCTCTGTGATCCTCTCATTTTGTTAACCCATTTTGTAGGGGAGGAAATTGTGGTCGCAGAAGAAATTCTGCATCTCATTCAGGTTCCCAGAAAATTAGTTAAGGGTGGCCAGAAAAAGGTTCTCTATGAGAGAACCTTATAAGAGAACCATTATAAGGATGACCAGAGGGCATGGTGCATGCAAAGGTCCTGAGATGGGCACAGCCTGCACGTTCAAGAAACAGGAAGAAGGATCTGTGTGTCGGGCGGTTGGTGAGTTGTCAGTGACTGTGAAATGGCTGAGCCCATCCTATCAGGTCTCATAGTCCAGGGAAGTATGGATTTGTACCAGGTAGAACAGGAAACTAGTAGAGTTTTAAACAAAAGAGTCACTGAATCTGATTTACTTTTCAAAGAGCCATCTGGCCACACTGTGTGAAGGATGGATGCAAGGAGACCCCATAAGAGCTATACCAGAGACAGGGAGAGAAATGGCTTTGACTGGAGTGGTGAGAAGTAGATCTGCACTTCCAAGTGTGTCTGAAAGTACAGTTGATGGATTAAAAGTGGAGAGAGAGAGAAAAAGGGGGCAATGGAGGGTCATTTTAGATTTTGGAAGGGGGTATCATATCCTGAGATTGGAATGGGAGAGGGGTTGGAAGAAGAGAGAATGGGGACTCAAATGACAAGGAGAGGGTGGCTTACATGAGGAAGACCAGAGGCTTTGCAATTCCATGTTTGTCCTGCCACAGAGGTAAGTTTCTCTGAGCGAAGCTTATTTCTGATAAACACCCTAACTCTAAGAAAGACCCCCGGTTTCACTTTAGGCAGTTAAGGGAGGGGTAAAAGTTGCTCTTGATCCTGCAGGACCTGGGTTGATCTTAGCTGGAAATAACCCATGAGCAAAGCAGCACATCTTTGAAAGACATCTTGGGGAGACTCCTTCACACAAAAGCCAAGAGAAGAATCCATGGACCGGCCTGTGCAGGCCAACCAGGAGACACTCAATGAGCTGTTTTCCCCTTGAATGGAAACAGTATCATTCATTTATTTTAGGTCTTTCAAAGGCTAACATCGTCCTTTTCATCCCAGCATAAATTCAATTTGCAGTGACATTTCCCCTCTTTCATATGTCGTTCAAGGCTGAAATACTGCGCCCTGAGAGACCCGGTCCGGGCGCCCTCCTGGAAAGCCCACGTTTACCAGCCGCACATTCACCCGGTGAAGATTTCTCTTCTTCCACCTCAAGTTCACATGATTTAATTTGCCAGAGTAACCTGCTGTCATAGGTTTTCATAGAGCCCTGACATCTAACAGAGTAATTAATGCTTTAGGCTTTTAGAAACTGTTTCAGGTTTTTATTAATCACCGTTGTGATTGCACATATGAATTATGAAGGAGTTATTTTGGTGGTTGGATGTCCCCCTCAGAAAAATTTCCATGTTTGTTCATTATGAGCTGATAGCATGAAAAAGAAGAAGGAAAATGGAGAAGGTTCCCTGTGTCCTGCGCAGACATTTCGAAAGATCCTGAGTAAGGCTGACTTCTTAGTAAATGGGCGTGTGAGTTGTTTGAAGTGGTAGCTACAGGTTTTCTTCCCCTCACTGTAAATTAAGTCTCCGTAGCTTCTTGGCACCTATGGATTTAGTGAAGTTGCTTAAAGATGCAGGGACAGCAGAAGGGATTTGGGGGGTAGCTGATTGGGCTCTTATTCCCTCCATTATTCACTCCAGGACATTATCGTGCCTTCTTTGGGGGTGGTTTCCAGGCGGTAGAGGGATCCAGGTAACTGGGAAGAACTAGAAACCTACCCCTCTAATTCCTTCTGATTTCATTTAGGGAAAAATGTAGATTTTCAAAATTATACAATTGCATTTGAGGACAGCGTATGAAAAAGAAATGTGATGTGTACAATCTAATCCTGAGATTGAATCTGAAGCGTAAAATACAGAGCACAGGAACAGTTTTGGTTTTCTTGGGGACTCTGAATCACCCCGGATACTGGCAGATTCCTCAGTAATGGCCAATGTGGTGCTACGGCTCCTGCGGGCCATTTTCCTTAGCGTGGGGTAAATGTAGGTTTTCCCTGTGTCTGCGGGAAATTTTACTCCAAGTCTTTTTCTCTGACAAAAGAATATTTGCTGCTTTACTGGGAACTGGGCTCTTTTCAATGATTTAGAGTGATTATCTGTGATTCTCCCATGCTTGGGGGAGATTTTTTGAGACGACAAATAAATGACAAAGTAGTGAGATCAGTGTATGGACGGAGGCAGTAGCAGGTGCCTTGACTATTGAGTGAAAATACCAGGTATTGCTCTAACTACCGTTTTTTACTCTCCCTAAGTGACAAGGTAGGATGAAGGCTGGGGATGGCCTGGGATTGGCCAGGAGGAAGTCCATTTGCAAACCAACCATGGAGGTACTGGGGCAGGGGGAGCGGCATATCTGAATCCTATTGAGATAAGGGGAGCACTCCCTGTTGAGCAGATGGGCCACCCTGCTAATTCTACAGTAGCTCGCGTGTGACAGACTATGCACTTCCAATCGGATGGTATTTTCATCTTAATTTACTTGTAACCTGTTTTTTTTTTTTTTTTTTTTTTTTTTTTTTTTGTAGGTAACAGCATTTCTGACAAAGGTGATAAATTTGCTAAAGCTTAACATTCAGATTCGTTCCTCATATGAGTGTTATATAATTATATATACATTTGAGCTCAAAGGTCCCAGTCTAACAAATTCCCTTCACAGGAGTACCATTTGAAGGCCCATTCGCTCATTAATTTTATTTGACATTTATGTCAACATTACATTCCTAACCTAAAAGGAGAAATCACATGCGTTTGCAGGGGTGTATTTTAAAGTGGAGTATTTAGTTTGGCAGTGAAAAGCAGTCAGCAAAGTCTGCTACAGCAAAATTTTCTAAATTAGTTAATATAAAGTGGTCTAAATGCACTAAATTTAAATTGTCCTATAAGGCACTGAGTGGTGGTGTGCGTGGGCTGGCCTTTTTCCCTCAGGGGCTCCCTGAGTTGACTGAAATGGCACATTTAACTTGGGAGTCCTCCAGTTGAAAGAAGTAGACTATAGAGGAAAGGCTGTGGTCTCGGGATTGGGGTTTGCCTGCCTGATTCTTGGTGCCCAAATCCAAGGCCTGATTCTTTGCCCAAACATTGACTTCAGAACAAGAGTTTTATCAATTAAACATTGAGCCTCCAGGTCTCAGGCTACTGAATGGAGTTTTCACACACACACACAGCCATTGAAGTGGGGGCCAGTAGGGAGCCCCAGCCCAGTATCCTGAGCTTCATTATTTCTCCAACTAGTTGTTCACATGGTCACGGCATTGCTCAGAGCTTTCAAAAGCTGACAAAAGCATGATCTGGGTTTATTCACCTTAAACAAGAATCAGGTGTTAGCTAACGTTGGCATCTTCTGGATTAGGGGCCTGGGGTGAATTTTGAATCAGTGGATGCCACGAGAGGCAGAGCTGCCCCTGGCAGCATCCGAGGGCCCAACGTGGCAGTTCTTTTGCTTCCAAAATGCTGACTTTCACATACTTTGTGGTTTGCATGTTCTGGGGCTATGCTTTGTGCTTGGCTATCGCAGTGAATTGCAGGCAGGGCTTTGTTTTGCAAAGAATGCACCACACTGGAGAGGACTGGCTGTGGCCCGATTGAGGCCACGGGCAATACGTCAGGCCCGCTTGCTCATCTTCATTCCAGTATTCCTCCCCGCTCCCTGCCCTGCCAGGGTTTACTGACCCCAGGCAAATACTCAACCCCCGCCAGGCGGTCTTCATCATGAATCCGAAGGGTCAAGTGGTTGGTGAACTATGAACCTGTTCAGATGACCTCAAGGTCATCAGCAGAGTGATTTTCACTATGACCTTCTCGAGTCAGTGTCTGCTGGGGGACCTCTTGGTGGTCTGGTCACTTAACCTCTCTGAAAGATAGGGATTTTATCAGGGAGGGGCGGGAGAGCACAATTGCTGTTGGCGAAAAAGTAGATTCTCGATTGACCTTCAGCTCAGGCAACTTTGCTCTCAACATCTCACTTCGGTCTTGAGGACTTTGTGGGCCTCTTACCTGATCTGCTTAATCCTCTGGCTGACCTTGTGTGGGGTGTTTGTGTACAGGCGAGTGCTGGGGCCTGGGGGTAGGGGTGTTTTGTTTCAGAGTTATGGTATCCCCTGCCAGCTTCCTTTAAGGCCCTACATGCAGCACTAAGAAATTCGTTGTTTTCCGACTGTCAGAGTCATTCTGGATGTCATGGGGAAAAGAGTTTGAGAACAGGGAAGGATGGGCCTGGGCCACTTTTGCATGTGCAGATAAACTTGGGCCTCTGGACATTTGGCCCAGTCTGTCCTTCCAATGGCTGCCTGTGAGGTGAGCAGAGAAGCTTCTCACCATGATCCCAGCGCAGAGGGTAAAAACCCCTCTGCCAAGAGCTGGCGAAGGTCATGTGCCAGTCCCCCTAGAATGGAAGGACTTCGAGACCAGAGTCCAACTCTAAGAACACAGGCCTGTGTGGCAGAGTTGGGGCTGACACCCAGCCCCTTCAGCCCTTCAGTATCCCTCCGTAGGTGGAAGACTTGGGCAATTAAAAGCATCCACTGTTTGCTCCCTCTCCTTCTCCTCCCTTCTCTGCTTCCTCTCTTTTCTCTGCAGCTGCCAGATATACTGCCAGGCCTTTGTCAACCCCAAAGAAGATCTAAGACTTAAAGCCTTGTTAGGAAAGTGCTGGCCCTGAAACTAACCTGTCCTTATTGAGTCAGGCCTCCATTTTAACTCAGTTTCACGAACCACCACTTCCTTAGAAAACCTCCTTTCCAGGAAGGAAGAGGTGCCCCCGAGTCGTAGTCAGCTGAGGCTGACTTAGTCAGCTTAGGTTGCTATAACAAAGTAACAGGCTCCCCGACTTGCAGGCAGCAGAAGTTTATTTCTTGCAGTCTGGGACTTACGAGGTCAGGGTGCCAGTGTCTTGGGGGAGGACCCTCTCCCTGGCCACAGCGTTCTTCTTGTGTCCTCACATGGTGAAAGGCTGAGGGAGCTCTGAAGCGTCCCTTACAAGAGCCCTAATCCAACTCATGAGCCCTCGTGGCCTAATCACTTCCCAAAAGACCCCATCTCCAAATCCCAGCCCCATTGCAGGTTAAGATTCCAGTGTGAATTAGACTTAGCACTAAGGCTTCCTGGCTAGGAAATGGAGCCAGTCTGCTCTGGAGTGATCTGCATGATGGGGCAGAGGCTGCAGGGAGAGGGGCTGAGAACGGCAGGAATCGCACGCAGACAGTGCCCCTGGAGCCCCGCCTTCCACCCCCTTCACTCCTCTTTGCACTAAAGACTTTGCCCCTGAAGCCCTCGGTCCTGGCAGAGGGGCATCTCATGGAGCCCTGAGTTCTTACCCCAACTTGTCCCTAGGGCATGCCCCCTCTGACCTGGTGTGCAGGTGCCCCATGTGTGATGGGGAGCTCACGACGCCCTCTCTTCTGGAAGGTGCAGACCTCGCTGGTGGACTCCAGCTGTGGACAGAGGCCCCTGTCCCTTCTTTGAACAGAATTTCCAGAAAGCAACAAGTGCGCTCGTCTTCTCTAAGTGCAGCTTTATTGGCAGTTGGCTTCTTGTAATATATTTTTAATATACTATGTAGGCTGTATCTGAGTAAATCAGTAGGTGTGTTTTGAAATTAAATATTTGCTAAGGGCTAGGTTCTCCTGGTGTTAAATTATTGATAACAGACTCACAGCCCCTGTATGAGACTTGATGATATATGGTTTTTGAGTGACCTGCCATTTATTAGACTTTATCTGCCCATGAAATCCATTTCCAATTCAGACCATATCTACTCTGGGATTGCTTGCCAGAAATCCATTCCCAGGTTTCTCCTTATTTCAGTGAAATATCTCTGGCTCAGCACCTTTTCCCAAGGTGGCTGATCTAATCGCAGCCCAATCTCTTATCACTTCTCATTTCCTCTGGCAGGTCTGTCAAACTGGGAAGTGCATCTTGGGGACACTCTGAAGCCATAGGCGCCCCATCCCTTTGCCCTTTGCCTGTACAGCGAAGGTGGGAAGAGGTGAGCTCCAGAACCAGGGCCCTGCCCGAGGGCCTGTGAACAGCAGCAGGCCCTCCTTTCTAGAAGCCTCTCCCCGCCTTCCCTTCTGTCAGAAGCCTCGCCTCTCCCCTCCCCATACACTGCTCAATGACCCCCAGCAATTAGAACTCATTTGCATGGCATGGCAGGCTGCTGCCACCTTTCCCAGCTCCGCCTTCCACCCCGACTTCTCTGTAGACAGGTGCCTGCTTCTGCTGCTGAAGGGCCAGCTGGCAGGGGAACTCTGACATGTCATCACAGAAATAAAATTTGTCACCTCTGTGTTCCCAACCTCTGTTCTTTCATGTTTAACCAGCACTCTGAATCTTTATAAACATGCCAGGGTTTCTATTTTTATTTCCTAATTAATTCAGAAAAGGAACAGAAGACATTGCTAATGATAGAAAAGAGAAAGGGGCAGGTAGGACTGAGGTGGCTTTTGCTTTTCAGCTGGATAAGGCAACTGCATGAAAGCGGGGTCCAGATATTTGAGAAAAGGCTTGGGGCTTGTCAATGCCTGGGTGCCCCTTGGGCTGTTGTAGACCCTCAGAACTGATGACCAGGTCTAAATTGATCATATACAATGACAAACTCGTCTTTTATATGAATGGACAGTGATACCTTGTTTTCCCACATATCAGGGAGAATAGTAATATTTTTATTATATATATATATTCATTTTTTAAATGCTTGCAGTGTATTCTTTTTAGCACTACTTTGGAAATTATATTCTCTGAGTATATTAAACCCAACTTAACCTTTGTCTTGATTCAAATCATCTTTATAAATGTCTAGAACTGTGTACTTTAATGATTCCAGACTCTTAACAACCTTGTGGATGTAGTGTTTTAATTAAATGAGCATTTCCTCCATCCTGATGTTACCAAAAAAAGGCTAAAATAACAGACATGAGATAATGGAAAGAGTTCTAAACTTAGACTCAAAACTCTGGTTCTAATTTAAGTCTGATCATTAATGAGCTGTTTGACCTTTAGCAAGTCTCTTAACCTCTCTGAGGATTTATTTCTTCATCTATAAAAACAGGGAGATGGATGATAGTATTCCCAAGGTTGTTTAGATTTTTAAAATTTTGTAACTTTATCATGAAGGGCCCTGCCAGGGGTACAAGGATGGGGGTGTATGGATGGAGGTGCATGAATGGGGGTACAACCTAGGTGTTCTGTGTTTCAGTTCATAAGGGCTTTTGAGGTTAAGATTATTTGCCTCTTTATGATGAGACCTAAATTGCTAAGATTTCCTGAACATTGTGCTGGCTTTGAAGCTTTCTCTATTCCATGGGTTGCAAATGCTAGCCTCTGAGCCAAATTTAACCCACCACCTGTTTTTGTAAATAAAATTTTGTTGTAACAGAGTTGTGCTCATTCATTTACATATCGTTTCCGGTTTCTTGTAAGCCACGATGGTAGAGGTGTAGACAGAGAGAGTATGACCCATGATGCATGAAGTATCTACTGTCTGATCTTTATCTGTACACAAAAAGTTTACCAACCTCTGCTTTCTCCTTTTTTTCACTCTCAGTCTATCACTTTTCATTACAATCACTCTCTTTCCCTGCAAGAATCCATTTTAATTTACCACCTCCACCTGGCTAGAGGCTAAGACACCATACAACACAACTAATTGGAATTATGTTTCAAGTCAAAGTCAATAGATTCTGAACAAAAGTTCCAAGGGACAATCTTGGAGCGAAGTGTCAAGTGCCTGGGCTTTCTGTGTGGGTACTGAGTGGTCTTTCTTATTTACAGTTCTGGCTCTTTCTAGAGAGTTATTTTAGATAGTTGAAATCTTACCATGCTTTGAAATTTCTAGAAACACTTGCTTTTGTTTTGCAGACTGGTTATGGATCTGCCATCAAGCCTGCCTCCTGCATGTCCTTGTGCTTGGTTCTCCTGTTCAGGCTTGATGTAAATGTAGAGAACCAATCTTAGAATCCAAGGATGTGGGTTCAGATCCTCCTGAGCTGTCTCCTTTCCTGCCCCAAACCTGTTCCTTTGTCTATAAAATTGGAAAGACACAAGTCTGGGGGTGCATTGCAGAGGGTGCATGGGTCAGAGTGTGTGGCCAGGAGTGCGTGGCCCAGGGTGCATGGCCAGCTATGCTACCTGGGTGTCCCCTCTTTCAGTTCCACTCTTCAACCCCATGGGTGGGGTCCTGGCAAAACTGACATGTCAAATTCTACAACATGACATGGGCCACGAGCTGGGGTCCACTGTGCCCTAAAAATGACCAAGTGACTCCTCATTTTCCTCGCCCCTATCCAGGAGCACATGCTTTCTAGAGCTCTGCACCTCCTCAGCTTGTGACAAGTCAGACTGACTCCTGTGAGCCCTTGTTCCTAGGCAAGAAGCAAAAGGCGTTGGTCTTGGGTCAGGGACACGATGCTGACCTTCACCTGGCCCTAGTCACACCTCATCACAGCCCACGGCATCAACCCCATTCATTTTAATCATTGATCTGTAGGTAACATGTCCTTTTACTCTGGCTGCTGGTTTTTCTCTGCCTTCATCCCTTATCCACAACCCTTTCTCCCTCCCCTCTCAACCTCAGCAGCCCCACTTCACTTATTAATGTGCACTAGTTTTTATAAGTATTTTACTTTGTTGCATTGTCCACTGTGTGAATGTCCCATATTTGTCTTTGTCCTTCTGACTTTCTTGGCTCCATGTGCTTCCCTCCAGCTCCTTCCATTCTGCTGTCAATGCAGCATTTTGTTTTCCCTTGCAGCTGACCAGTGTTTCGTGGTGTGGATGGACCATGTTCTCTTGATCCAGTTCCCTGTCTGTGTGCACTTGGGGTGCTCCCGTGTCCCACTGCTGTAAAGTACTCCATCAATCCCAATTCTCAGCTGCCAGTGTGTGTGTCTGAGGCCACGTACGAATAGATGCCATCCAGACAACAGCATTCCTCTCTGGTCTGGAAGTTCCTGAACGGCAGAAACTATTTTATTTTTTAGCACCAAATGTCCAGGGTCCTCTGGCGGCATAAAGATTTTTTGAGGTGGACTCTCTGTGTTCATTCTGATTGGGATGTAGCTGTATGTCTGTGTAGTGTTCAGTGTTAGAACACAGCCACCTCGTGGAGGAAGTAGCCCTTCCTTCTGGAGATAGAAATAGAAGGCAGGTAACAGCTGTAGCTACTGCAGGGATGGACCGAAATCTAACGGGAAGGCCTGTCTCAGCCTACTGTTCACCCAAGCTCATGTGGCTTTCTGCTACTTCCATCTTTTCCCCAACTCCAAAGCTGGCACTACTCCTCACCTCTACCCCTATCAATAAGTAATCTAGATCAGGCTATGGGAACTGGAAAAAAGGACTAATGCACAGCTCAACTTGAAGGTTATCTAAGAAAGAGCTAAACCATCCATAATCCAAATCATGTGTAAATGCATACATTTATATCTCCCTCCTGTTTTGTGTGCTTTCTTGGAGAGTAAATAGCAAAATCTCCATTCTTTTATTTAAAAAGATACTGGATCTCTGACTTGTGTCAGGCCTTGTGCTGGTTTGGAGTTTGCAGTATAAAGAGGACAGAGGAGAAGCCCTTGTCGGAAAGAAATTGCTACATAATCAATAAGTAAAGAGATAAGGGAAATAATTGCAAATTGCAATAAGATGTAATGAAGGACACAAATGTTAGGGTCCAACTCTCAGGAGGCGGCATTTATAGGGTCTTAAAAAAATCCGGTAAAGGTCATTAGGCAGATGGTAGAAAGAGGCACTTGCAGGCTTTGCAGAGGCCCCGAGGCTGGTGTAGGCAGCCTGGCTCCCCCCACATCCATGTGGGGAGCCTTTGACCCCACAGAGCCCCAGGAGGTGGCCAAGACTTTCCAAACTGGAAAGTCTTTGGCCAGTTTCATGCATGGGGATGGCTCTGTCAGATTTCTCTGTAGAGTATCTTATTGTGAAACGGGTCCCAGGTGAGCAAGAGCACAGCCATGGGGACCAGGTGAGTGAGTGATGTCCCCAGACCAGGGAGAGTAAGGTGAAGTACTGAGGTGGTGAAGATGTAGAGAACATTCTGATGGATTGGAATGGATGAGGAGAGGGACAAAGAGATCTTAGGGTGCTGACATCTAGGAAGTAGCATTTACTGAGATGGTAGATGGGAGAAATTTGGGGGTTGGGAGACAGGTTTGGGGGGAAATCTAACATTAAGTGCCTGGGTGGCACAGGGCAAGGGCAAAGCTGTGCAGCCTTTTTGTCCTCGCCGCTCGGGGACGGTGCCACCCTCTGATAAATGGCGACTTTCTAGCTGTGTGTGACTCTCCCCAGGCCCCCACCAAGCCTCTTCAGCTTTTCAAAGAACTCAGCTGTTCAGCAAAGAAAGAGGAACATGGTTAAAGGGGAAGAGAGACAAGTATACAGGGTTTTCTTTGTGATGCTGATAATGAAATAGAAACTTAACATGAATGACGATGAAGAAATGAAAGAGAAACTCGCTTCAGGGCACAAGATGTCTGCCCCGGGGTCGCCTTTCTAAACTTCCACACTGTGACCTTTGCGTGGAGGTCAGGGTCACGCATGTGTACCTGTCTAGTCTTTCCCTTTCCATTCATCCTCTTTTTCTCTCTCTGCTCTCTTATTCCCACCGGAGAGGACAAAGGCAAGGTGACTAGGAGGCAAACGGCAAAGCCACAGTCTTCACTCAGGCGACAGGGGGTCAGGGCCTGCTGCTTGGAAATGCAGCCGCCTTCACCCACTACTGCGAGTGAGCGGTGACCAACTTCCTCTCCCGAAAACCAGTGCCACGAACATAACTTTCCTGGTTTCCGTGTCCTGGAAGATTGAGCTGGTGATCGTGGTGCTACTGAGAAACTTTAAAAGGTACATCTGACGTGTCCTCGGTCCTGGAGCCATCATTTTTGACAAAGCCAAATAATAAGGGCGGCATCCTGAGATTTTTAAAAATTAAGCATTTGTTGCTTTTTTTAAAAAAACAAAAATTTAAGTTATTTCTTCCCTGTAGGAAAGTAAAGAAATCTGTGATAAAATAATAATTAAATGCTGACAGTGCTAAATTTCCACCCAGCGTGAGCTGGCAGCAGTTTTACACCAAAACATTAGGTCATTTGAAGAAAAAAAAAAAATCTGATTAAATACCTCTGTAGGCTTTTCTGATTAGCCGTTCTTAAAAGGGTCCATGACAGTAATGAAAGGGTGTAATTTGACAGCCGCAATTTACTCTTGAAAAAAAAGGTAAAATAGAACAGTGTGTCTGTGCGAGGTTTCTATGGGAATTTCTTGTTGGTCTTTGCTAGTGGGGTTTGTTTTACTAGTCATTGGTTTCTTTCTAGCAGTTGCAAAGAGCCCACCAGCCAGGAATTATGTGGGATGAAAAGTGTGTCGCCTACTGGGTAGGGGCCGGGGGACTCCGTGGTTCTTTCCCACGCAGCAGGCTCGTGTCCCCCGGGCTAAATGGCCTGGACTCGGGCAGGTGTGGGAAGTGAAGTGTAGTGAAGCGTCGGGGGCCCCGGGCTTCCTTCGCGGCGTCTGGCAGCTCCAGCGTCTCTTGCGTTAGATCTCGATGGTGCGAGGGCTGTGGGCCAGATCTCTGGTGAAGATAGAATGATGATGTGGCGTCTGGAAAATGCTACCACTACCACGAATCACTCTGCTCACTTTCTCCTGGATTTTACTGGTGACTGGAGGCTTCTGGAATGGGAAAGTGCTTTCCCGTTGGCTCTGTCATAGGCTCCCTTTAGTAGATGTTGGAGTAAATGACTTGCATGGCTGTGATGAGATCGAATCATAGTTTCAAAGCTTAAAAAAAACCCAGTACTTCATGTTAGTGGTGCAGGCTCTGGGGCAGGGGGGCTCACGGGATGGGCCTCCAGCATGGAGTCTGAACCCAAGTCCCCCGAGTCCCAGTGAGTGGCCTTTGCTGCCTACTTCCCAGAGACTGCCAGGAAGCTGCCGCCTGAGCCCCCAGGACTGCCTTCCCAAAGCCCTACAGACTGGGTGGCTTCAAGCAAGAGAAGCGTGTCCTGTCCCATGTTCTAGAGGTTAGAAATCCATAATCAAGGTGTTGGCAGGCCATGCAGGCGGAAGCTCCCGGGGCGGGAGGTGGGGGTCCTGCTGTGTGCCTTTCTCCTGCTTCTGGTGTTGCTGGCGATGCCTGGGCATCCGTGGCTGTGGCAGTAAGGCCCTCGGCCCCCAGCCTCTCCCTGTGTGCACCTCTTTCTGTGTCTCTTCTCTCTTTGGGACACCAGTGCTGTTGGATTTAAGACCCGCCTCCCTTCATACAACCTCATCTTACCCAGTCGTGTCTGCATGATCTTGGTGCAAACAAGGTTACCTCCCGAGGTTCGAAGAGTTAGGACTTCAGCACATCTCTAGGCAGGGGACACAAGTCACCTCCAACAGGTGGGGTTGGGTAAGGTTTTTTATGGAGGATTTTGAGAAACATTTGTCTGCAATGAATCATTCTCACCTTCAACTGTACTTCAGAGCTTGTTCTGACTTTCTGCTTTTCCTGTCAAATGCAGGAACCTGAGTCCTTTCATTTATTATTAATGAGGGTGATATGTAGCTTTCACTTTTTAGCAAGGAGGGAGAGCGTGTGAGTCAACCCAAGGATTAGCCATAATGAAAGGATGAAATTAGACACAATTCAGACAAGATTTGCGTTGCAGACATTTTTGTAGATTCTCTGGGTTCTTTTTTAGTCCCATTAAAGCCCTTCAGTGGGAGAGCTAATTCTATTTATTTTTATATCTGTCCTATATTTGTAATTTAGAATGTATAATAACTTATTCTATATTATTCTACATTTCATCCAGCAATCACAGTTATCCTACAGTTCTCCTTAAGGGTTATCTTTTCACTATCCCCTCCCTCTTAATTCACCTTCTGAAAAGCTTGATCATTTTAATTTCTTTAGTCCCATAGTGCTCCTTACAAAATCCATATGGTGTCCCATCTCCTGCCATTGTTATCACCTTTGAGCTGCTCTCAAACCAAAGAGAAATCCTTCCTGATCTTTATTTATTTTTTTTAAAGATTTATTTATTTATGCATACAAGAGCTGGGGTACAGGTCAGAGATGCAGGGGGTGAGAGGATTCAGCAGAAACAGAGTGGGAAACAGAACAGGCAGATTGACCAAAGTAAATTGCTGAGGGGAGCAGCGGGCGAGTCAGGAGGGGTCTACTGCACCATGTGGGTTGCTCCCTGGCTGGCTGGGGATCAAACTCGTGCTGCAGAGGCTGAGGATTGCTTCATAGTGCAGTGCTTAACCCCTTGCGCCACCAGGGAGGCCCCCCCTTCCTGATCTTTAAATGTGCCTCGTACCCTTCTACCTCCTCACACTTTGCTCTGGCACCTCCTGACCTCTGAAGACAAATCCCTTTCCCTTTAAGTCCCATCTGAATACAAACTGCCTTCAGGGGCTCACACTTATACCCTCCAGCAGGGAGGGATCACTGTCAAGTGAAATCCAGTAGATTTCCCATCAGTACCCCATTTGGATCTCACTGGACTGCCTTGTATTACTCTGTCGTTATAGAAGTTCTGGATCAGCAGCCACAGACCCACCTTCTCCTCATGGTTCTGCCATTACCACTTTGTATGTCAGTGGGGCACATAATATCGCCTGCCTTCCTGTGGTTCTCCCTGTGGTCCTCCCTGTCGTATCTCATATGAGATAGAGCATTGAGATGATATGAAATTCATCTATGAGAAGTACTATTCCAGTACATGTTACTTAATGTACCTCGATGTATTCCCCTGTGGAATGGGTCTATTAGTAATAATACCTGGGGCCTGCCTGGTGGCGCAAGGGGTTAAGATGCAACCTCTGAAGCTGTCCGCAGCCACTGCAGCACGAGTTGGATCCCCAGCCAGCCAGGGAGCAACCCACATGGCGCAGCAGACCTCTCCTGACTAGCCTGCTGCTCCCCTCAGCAGTGTATTTCGGTCAGTCTGCCTGTTCTGTTCCCCACTCTGTCTCTGGTGAATCCTCTCACCCCCCCACATCTCTGGCCTGTACCGCACCTCTTGTATTTATAAATAAATAAATCTTTAAAAAGAAAAAAAAAGTACCCGGTGGGGCTTCCCTGGTGGCAAAAGGGGTTAAATCTCAGTACTATGAAGCTATCTGCAGCTACTGAAGCATGAGTTTGATCCCTGGCCAGGGAGGTGACCCACATGGCACAGCAGACCTCTCCTGTCTCACCCCCTGCTCCCCTCAGCAGTGTATTTCAGTCAGTCTGCCTGTTCTGCTCCCCACTCTGTCTCTGGTGAATCTTCTCACCCCCCACACCTCTGGCTTACACCCTAGCTCTTGTATGCATAAATAAATAAAATAAATCTCTAAAGAAAATAATAGTACCTGGTGAGGGCTCTTTTAGTCACTCTTCTAAGACAGTACCTGGTTTGTGGTGAGTCATCAATTATAGCTGTCATCATCCTCATCTACGGCATATTTGAATATAAGATTGTGTGACCCTTTAGGACAGGGAATGTGTTCTGGAATCACCTCCAAGCCCAGGAGGGTGCCTTACACTGGACACTTGTTCAGGGCTTGCTAAGTGAAGAGTCCCTGCCTTGTTGCTGTGTGTAGTACTTATTTTTTCTCCACTCACCAACCCCCCTTCTTCCTAAGACATTAAAATTCCCACTGATCACTCTTTAGCCTGTAAGTTTTTAAATGAATAGAAATCAACTCTCTGACAGCGGTGTTGATTTTGGCTCTAGACCTAAATTAGTTTGATAGGTGAATCGCTGTGGTAATGCAGATGTCATCATTCAAAGTGGCCCAAATTCATTTTCCTTTGATACCTCCTCATCAGGCTGTGACATGGGCATGTTTTGAAATGGAACATCCTCTATTAGTTTAATTGAGCACAGTTTTGACAGCATCCTAGCTTGGTGGAGTGTCCTCAAAGTAACCCTTGCAGGTATGTGTGAGGGCAGAACTGTCCTACAAAATGGTGAGGCAGAAATTTCTGGCACAGTTTTCGCGCCACAGGTGTAGGGTAGCTGGGTAAATGAGAATGAATAAATGGCAAAAACAAGTTAACCTTGCAGATGACTACTTAGAAGTAAATATTCAGTCTCTTGCTGAAAAATAAATGGCACATGTGTTTACACACATACAAAAATCTGTCGATGGTATATTTTTTGATGTTAGTATAATTCATGAATTCTTTTCGACCCCATCCCTGCTTTGGATAAATCTTGCCGATATAATTTCCTCATGGAGTCCAAGTCTACCAATTCCTGTTTTTTATGTGGATCTAAAGGTAGAAATCCATTGGGGGATAATGTGGGTGTATTTCTTTCCTTTGCATAAACCATGGGTCAGTGTGCATGGCGGTGATGCTCAAAATATGCTGACCACAAATTTTCTTCCCAGGACATGGGGTTTGAGTGATTTTACCAAGAACTGGTGGTATGACAGTGACATCAACAGTGGTTACTTAGGAGGAGTGTTCCCACAGGGGTGAAACGGGACAGTGTTCAACTCCTGCTTCATAGATACAAGTCTTAAGGGAAGTGGTGTGACCCCAGGGATGGCCCCAGGGAAGAGACAAAAAAGCAAAAAAGATCTGGTTATTTTGAGATGATTGTGAATTGATGTGACATTCGTTCCAGAACCCCTTTCCTTACATACACACACGCACACACACACACACACCCCTGTGCCTCCCTTCCAAGCCCTGTAACAGGCTCACATCAACCTGGCCTGAGCAGCAGTGATAACATAGTCCGTCTTTCTCCCCAATGCTACTGTTTGCGATTGCACGGACAACTCTCTTGCAGGTATTTTGGGAAGACCCCCCTCGGCTGCTACCATATTTCCCTGCTGCCTGTGAGGCTAGACGTTGCCTTTGAAGGTGCCCCCAAGCTTCAAGGTTGCTGGAGACCACTGTGGAGCCTTCCTCTCAGCAGGGGTGCAGCCCCTGTGATGCCATCAACCTTGACATCTGCCCTCCTTCCTCTCCAGAGCTCAGGGAGACCCTTGCCAGGCATCTCGGTTGAGGGTGGATTTGCTGAACTGTGGACAAGTCTCACTTGGGAAGGGACCCTGGATCCCTTATTTGCTACTTACTGCTGGAGCCTTCCCCATTTGACCTGGACACGGGGCATGGCCAGCGAGACATGTTCTAGATAACCCAGAGCTCCTCTATTGGAAATTTCTGACCTGAGACTATGTCTGGGGCTACAGTGCAGAATTCGGAGGAGACGGAGTTTCCAGTGTCAGGCTGTCTTGATGCTCTTGAGGACTTAGTGATATGATGCTCTTGAGGACTCAGTGGCGTGATGCTCTTGAGGACTCAGTGAGGGTCTCTGACAGCCACATGGGATATGCAAAGCACTTACCCCATACCTGGCACACAGACACCTTCGCTCAGCTGTGTAGCTGGTTTAATTTTCCTTATGCCTGTCATCAGAGATTGCAAAAATAGGCACTTGAAAGCACATTTAATTTGGGGTCCACAACCACAGGTTAATATTAAGTAATGAGACTTGGACTTGTAAACTTGCTCTGAGGCATTTCTAGAATCAGTGACAAGGTGGGCTGCTGCTCATAAACCTGTGTATTCCAGAGCCAGGGGTCCTGTCCAAACTTTTTGCACAGAGTTGATTTGTACAGGTCATTTGGGATGGGGGATGTCCTCCACCTTTGCATCCAGTCAAGACAGACTGTAAGGGGGCAGCTTCCACTTTCTCTCCCTGTCCCATCACCAGTGACCCAGGGGACAGTCCCTTGCTTATGCCCAATGCTGGCCTCTACAGGGAAGATTAGCCAGCCAACCCTCAGTGTTCTGGAAAGTTCTTCTCTTTCTACAAAGTGTATATCTGAGCAATGTGGTGGCTTCGGTCCCCTCGGCTGTGGCTGCTCTATTCTAGAGCTGCAGAGAATGACTCTGCAGCTGCTGACACCCTCCATTCAGGGTGTAGAGAAGCTCTGCCCCCAGAAGCTACTTGTACCCAGAAGTTCTGATATATTGAGTTAGTCCTATGATTCTGTAACCCACTTTCTTTATTCCCTTTTGGTAGCACTGTGCCTTCTGGAGAAGGTGATGGGAATATGAAGAGGCTAATAGGAGCACGTTTCTGTTAAATGCGCTTTAAGCACCTCAGCCAGGTAATTGTCTCCCCTCCTTTCCACCTGGCTCCCCAAAGCCTGCTGTAGCCACAGTCATGGTGCCTCCTGGCCTGCTTCCTATGTCACACCTGAGTGGCTGGTGCTTCTGGAGCTCTGGACTCAGACCTGGGCCTGCCTCCTCACAGGTGAGGTTGGCTCAACTTTCCCTGAGCAATGTGACTTGCTGAGTCCTCAGATGACTCTTGACCTGACAAGTTAAGTTTAAAGAACTCGATCTACCCCCAGAATCTTTGTCACCTCATCCATCCTTGACCTTGAGCCTTGGTTCTTTTTATGGATTTCCCCAAACTAGTCCCCAGTTCCCTGATTTAGCATCCAAACCTCCTGCCTGAGAATCCCAGAAACGAGGGGCTGTGCTCAGCCTGGCCCTGTCCTCGCAGCCAAGCCTGCCTCTAATCACCAGCCAACAGATTTTGGGTTGGGGGTAAGCTACAGGAATCCCAGCTTGGCTACGAAACTTCTCTTTGATCAACTGCTAACTATCTAAAGCTTGACTTCCTCAGCTCTAAAACAGGAATATTTTCATACTCCCTTACCTGCTTATTGCAATTATCAAATTAGATAATTATGAATGAGATTAAAGAACTATAAAGCACTATAAAAGGATAAGTTAGGATATTATTTGCTAGAGAGATTGTCTTTGATAAGAAAAGGAAGTGAGGCCTCCCTGGTTGCGCAGGGGTTAAAGTCTCAGCACTATGAAGCTATCGCCAGCCCAGCCGCTGTAGCGCCCCACTAGGGAGCTGACCCACATGGTGCAGCAGACCTCTCCTATCTCACCCACTGCTCCCCTCAGCAGTGTCTTTTAATCAGTTTGCTTGTCCTGCTCCCCACTCTGTCTCTGATGAATCCTCTCACCCCCTGCAACTCTAGCCTGCACCCTAGTTCTTGCATGAATAAATAAAAATAAATCTTTAAAAAAAAAAAGGAAGTGGTGGAAACTCACCTAAGAGATGAACATGCAGTTGACAGAAAAGGAAATAAATGACCTCAAATGTTTTAAAAGATATTTCCCCTCACTGCTAATAAGAGAAATATAAATGAAAGTTTTGGAGATTATTTTTACCTGTCAGGTTGGTGGGTTAAAAATAGTAATACTCTGTATATTAGTGAAGGTGGGGAGAGGCAGAGACTCCCATGACTGATGGGGTAGTTGGTCATATTGATTGAAAATAGAAAGAGTGTGAAGTGTTAGATAAGCAATTGCATTCCATGAAATTTATCCTACAGGTCTGCTTGCACTTGTGCAAAATAAGGTGGTTCTCCCTATTCATATGGAGTGATCTTGAAGGTGTGTTAAGGGAAAAATGCAAAATACAGAACAATTGACAAAATATCTTTGTTCTGTTTTAACAAAGGGAAGGAATGCTGGTATCTGTGCACATTGTATCTGAAAGGATACGCCAGATTTAGATAGTTGTTTTACGTTTTCCTCTCTTTTATTTTGCTCCCCCCCTGCCTTGGTAGTATATGTTGTTTTTGTCATTTCTTTGTTGCTGAGGCATGGGGTTGAGTGACTGGTGACAGGGGTGGAAAGATCACTTCCAACTGCAGATCCTTTTGAACCTTTTCAATTTTGTACCTGATTTTACCAAACTCTTTAAAAATTTAAAACCAAAGTGAACAACATAAAACATGGACAAAGCCCAGGTCTGCTTTCTTTTTGCTAAAATAAAATGAAAGAAGAAAGTCACTTTAGAGGAATTACTATTTTTTTTTCCTTCTGCCCTTTATCATGCTTGACTTTCATATGCCTTTTGTTTGTTAAGATTCGAGTATTTTCCTTTAATTCTTTGGACTTAGAAAAACTAACTTGAGTTGACTCCTTAGGGCGGCAAAAAGTGATTTTATTTTCACGATTCTAATGAACCAGACGTTCATGTCTGTGCTTTCCCCTTGATCTGCCAATCTTTATTTCTGAGATCTAAGTAACCCTTGAAAAGTCGTGCGCTTCAAACCTAACCTAGATACTCATTTCTGCTGACTTCCCCGGGAGCCATGGAGTTGGCTGGAAGGGCCCCTCGGGGCCTCCCGCCCAGGGAATTAATCTCCAGGGTAATTAGATAGCTGTTCAGGGGCTGTGGGTCCTAATTGGGTATTGAACATTCTGCTAAGTGACTCAAGTTCTGCCTTCCTGCTTTATTAGAAATTACAAGTTGTGTATTTGGGGATGGTACCTCCAGAGTTTCATTTACTTTCTTTTGCTCTCTTTTTATTTTAGTGTTGTTTAAGCAAGGGACACCTTTAATTAGTTGAGGTTTTTAAACTTGATTAACCCATAAGCACCACTTTGGAGTTCCTCCTTACCAAATTGTAACCTCTGTAATTTTGGGGTACTGTGTGGCCTCTTGGCTCTAAGGGCTGAATGGAGCCTCTGACACCAGACTCAATCTCTTCAAGATTTTGAAGTGGGCATTTTTTTTTTTTAAAGATTTATATATTTATACAAGAACCAGGGTACAGGCCAGATGCGCAGGAGGGTGAGAGGAGTCACCAGAGACAGAGTGGGAAACAGAATAGGCAGACTGAAGAAATACACAGCTGAGGGGAGCAGCGGGTGATCAGGAGAGGTCTGCCGCGCCATGTGGGATTCTCGCCGGCTGGCTGGGATGGAACCTGTGCTGCAGAGGCTGTGGACAGCTTCACAGTGCAGCGCTCAACTGCCTGCACCATCAGGGAGGCCCTGAAATGGGCATTTTAAAAGGACCCCTCATGTTGGCTTGTCATGCCCTTCAATCAGCAGGGTTTCCCCTGGCCCACATGGGGATATACTCCAGACCCAGCAAAGAGCTTGTGTATATAGACAACTTGGAGATAACGGCTAACTTCAACTCAGGGCATATTTACATTTCTATTGTGAACTGAAGTCACTTGCTTGTTTGAATGGAGTTCAGCTTGTTTATACATTATTCATACCTGTAAGTCAGAGATAATGTGCACGATCAAGACACATATGTGAACCGCATGCTCGGATTTGCTGGTAGTGACTTGAGTTTAGCTAATATTTTCTCAGAACTTTCCCAGCAATCCTTACAGCCTCATTAAAGCAAACAAATAGTTATATCCTTCAAAAAACAACTGGGCACACAATTCTGAGTGATTTTTCAGATGCTCTTTACAATGATTGGCCCAAGGCCTATCCTAACATCATGTACTATAGAGGCAACTCTTAAGTTCTTTGAAGAAGAAAGATAAATCTCAAAGCAACAGATTTCCTCCTGTTTTCCTACAAGTGTTTGGCTCCAATTCAGTAATTGGTTTTACAAAGATCACCCAATTATGATACTGATGGCATATCATGTTATCATCTTTTCTTAGGTGGTTATGGTACTTAGGAGAATCTTTGGGTTCTGGCTGTAGGGTCTTGCTTAAGAGTGTGTGTCAGGGCATGAGATTAAAACAAAAACAAATCAACAGCTCTGGCAAGAGAAGATCCTGATGTCCAAGACTGAGTCATGGGTGAGGCCCTAAAAATAGCATGTACCCACAAGGCAGGCAGATATCTGGCAGAAAGGAAAGAGAAAATGTTGGGGGTGGAGGCAGCCAGGCCTGTCATGAGTACTCACTATCTACTCAACACTGTGATGGATGGGGATGCAGTGAGCACAGTTGGCGTGGTTGGCCAGATGGACAGGACTCACCAGAAGGAATAAATACTAGCCTAGATACCCTAGAGCACTCCATGGAGGCACTGTGGGCACAGGGTATATCACTCCTTGGGCTTTCACATGAGAGGCAATGTTGGGAGCTGGTACCCTTTTTTCAGGGGAGTCGGTGACATGGGTTGCAGAGATATGGGGGGGTGTTGACAGGAAGGGGAGGTATTGGTAGGACAGTTAGGACCAGGCATGGTTAGTGGGAGGATGGTGATATCAGAATCTACATTTGCTGCTATGATGTTTACTTTAGTCCCATAAAACTGACTTGAGCAGTACTGGAGACTAAAAAATCAAGGAGATCAACCCCAGAAAATTAGACCTATAGCTCTTGATCCCCTTAGCACAGTGAGGTCCCCCACATAAAGGATTTTTTTTTCCCCCTTACTGCACCCTCCTATCATATGATGCTTTAAAAACTGACTCTTTTGCCTTGAGCTGCAGTGAAAATATCTCCACAATTCTGGGTAAGTAAATGGAGTCTTAAAGCTTAAATCTCTGCCCCGGGCAAGGAACCAAAGGATGTCATTGTACATAACTTCAAAGACTGATAAGATGTTTAAGGTCGCAGATTTCTGAAAGAGTTTCTTTCTTTGAAGGCCAGCCAGAAATATTCGCGTGCAGGTCCCACCATTATTCCTAGGAGAAGTGGAAGACTGTGTCTTCACTGCACGTCTGCCCAGGCTCTCCTTTGTGTGCCTCTTCCCTGCAGAATACATTCACTCTCTCCCCTACAATGATTGCATTGTGCTTTGGATGATGGATGTCGAGTAAGCATGTACTTAAAAGCAGTACCTTTTCCATCTGGAGTTCTCAAAGAAACTATGGTCTCCCTGGCACCATTTCCATGCTTGCATTAGACAGTCACCCTAGACCCAAGGACTTGGGGGTTCTTGGGTTTTTTGTTTTATAATGATGGATGTGGTATAAGCTGGTGAAAAATAAGCAAGCAGTTTTGTTTTGTTTTTTTACCATTTCTGATCACCTGCCATTTAGATTCTCTTGGTGACACAGGTGACACATGTGTAGTTCAGAGTCTACTATTTGTCAAGGATGCTTCTCTCTCTCCCTTCTTCTCTCTCCAATTTTATCCCTGGGCAATGAAGAATATGTTGGTTTCTCTCTGTCACCAGAAGACAACTTGACCCAGCAGATACTCTCAATCTATGAAAGAAGGAGTAAAACATTTCCAATAAATTGTCCAGGAAATAAGGAAATATTGGACGTGTTGCTGGAAATGTTTGCTGTTGACTGCACATTCTTTCACACAGAATATCTTAAGGCCAAGTTTCTTTATTCCTTTTGATTTTTGAAGATGAAGGCCTGCACTGTTACGTCTAGGAGGATAAGGCCTCAGAATAGAAGGGATGGCATACTCCAAAGGACTCATTTGTCCCCACATGGGTGGTGGAGCGTGGATGCACTGACCACTCAAGATGGCGGCCTCTGTTGCATCTTCACAACACAATGTTTGGAGCTGCTCAGTGCTCAGTTAATGCCTGAGGATTGCTTAATGAAAATATAATTTAGGGTTCTGGTGCTTTCTTATAGTTCCTCTGTCCTCCATGTGAATTCCTGGCTGGCCCTGAGAGAGATAAAACAGCCGAGCTCTGCTGTATGATGTCATGATGCATTATTGCAGTTCATGGATTCCCATTGCTGCCTTCCATAGAAGGAGCATCAGCCAGCTGACCAGAAAAATGTAAAGCAAATGAAAACTTGGAAACCTCACAGGCTGAAGCTCCCATTCTTGCATTCCAGATGGATACCCTGAGGCAAACTAGTGATAGCTTTATACAAGCATATTTGTAACACTCCCGTTCCAACCAGATCAAAGGGCAGGGAGTCCGCCTGGGTGCAGCCTCCAAGAAAGGAACTGGACCCTGGACGTGAGCCTGTGTGACTTGGCCATACCTCAAACTCTAGAAGAAATACCAATTCTGTTATGGATGTTTGAGCCACCGATGGAGACTTTGAAGTCTCTTTGCCTGTAATAAATTGGATACAACTCCTCCTTCACTCTGCCCTCATCTTGGACTAGTTTACAATTGGGGGTTTCACTTAAAGTGGTGCTTCTTGCTGGGGCTGATGGGAAAAATGAAGCTAACACACACAAGCCTGAGAAGCACTGGAGAGCCGGGAGCCAGGGTGGGTTTGGCTTGGTTTGGATCTTTCTGGAAGTTGCAGAGTTTCTGTGATGGGGGAGGAACTAAAGCTAAAGGCAAAGGGAGCCTCTCTTTCTTCCCTCCATCAGAGTATGGAAATATGATGTTTGTATTGCCTGAATCCACTTTCATTTAGATTCCATGGATTAGTAACATTTCAAAAGAACATTTTCTTTTTTTTTTTTTTGCAAAAAAGCTTTTTAAAAATTGTTATTTATTGTCACAATAATTTCATAAAATAATGTACCTTAAAGCAAACAAAGAAATATCAGTAAGAAGTTAATTTTCCAAATAAAAGGCCATTTTTTTAGATGATATGTTTGGTATATAAAAATACTTGTTTATTCTATTTTTTTGTTCGTTTGTATTGTTTTCCCTCTGGGCAGTGTCTCTCATCAGTATTAGTCTGTGTACAGGTACTTGAAAACTATTGTATTAGATTACATAGGTTAGCAATATCTAGACAAAACTCTATTGAGGACCCTCAACCAAGCTAGAACTCCAAATACATATAAATTGAAAAGAAAAATCATAATTATTGTGGTAATAACACATTTGCATTAGGCTTTTAATTACAGAGTTCTTTTACATATATTATCCCATATGATTAGTTAGTGTATGCCTTTGAAACATAAATTAGTCTTAATAGCCTAAGCTAAATAGGATTAAGAATAGAAGCAAAATCTGGTGTTTAAACTGTTAGTGTCCTAGAGTCAAATATGAATAACTTCAAAAATTATCTACTGCTTTGGTTTTTCCTTGTCTCTGTTCTCCTGCTGTATTAGCAAGAATAAATAAACAGAAATACAGTGAGGATATGAACACATCTTTATCACCCTATGTTCCGCCTCCTTGCATACATGCATGCATTTATGATGGCTTCTTCTGACTAAGAAATCAGAGCGTTTAGTCTGACAAGCATAAATACACATGTGGGGAATAGTAAAATTACCTGAAATGCAGAATGAGAATATCTCAAGACTGTGTGAGGCACGATGAAGAGGAGAGGAGGGGACCAGGGAAAGGAAGGAGGGTGAAAGGGAGTTCAAGCAAAAAAGAATTTTCCTCTAAGTAAATAGGGGTGTTTCTAGTCCCAAACCCATATTTAAAAGCAAAAAAAATTTTGACTTCAGCTGAAGTATCACTATTGTGAAAACCTGAACAATGATGTGTCTGATTGTGAATGTTCTCTCTGAACTAGAGAATACGGTACTTTCCTTTCGCCAGCTTCTCCTTCCAGCTCCTACTCATTTCCTAGGATTGCAGGCTCCATAAACTTTCATAAAGGAGGGCACTATTCAATATTGTAGTTTGCAAGAATTTCTCTGAAACAAAATCTATTGTAAGGCCAAAATCTATTGAAGACCCTCAACCAAGCTAGAACTTCAACTAGGCATTAGTTAATTAATCAGTGAATTAATTTAGGCAGTGATCATTCAACAAATATTTACCTGGGTACCTCATCCATATCAGGCATGATCCTGAGCAGTGGGAATATTAACAGACAGAAATAGTTTCTGCTCTTAATGAACTCACAGTCTATTGGGGAGACAGACGAACTAGGAAACAAAAAATAATTACAAATAATGTTGGGGACTAGGGCAGGAAACAAATAGGGTGCTATTATCAATAACTTCAAAGAAGCAATCTCACAAACTCATCAGGTAGAGAAAATTTGATAGCAAGTGACAATATTGTGTCTACATATATGTGTATTTATGGACAAGACGAGGGTTATACAATACTTTTGTGTTACTTTTATAACATAAAAATTATTTTAAGAGGAATCCATTAAGGAAACATCATTAGCACTTAATTTTCTCATGCCTCTGCTTACTGAATAATTACTCTGCAAAGCCACAATGAACTAGATTAGTCACAGTGAGTGAAGGGCACAGCAGCAGGCAGAGTAGAGCCAGTTGGCCGACTTAACACTCAGCCTACATAGTCTTCTTCCTACAATATACAGCTTCTGGTTGACCAGATAGCCCAGATTATCCACATTCTTCAAATTTGTTTTTATTTTTATTTTATTTTAGTTTGGGGAGTTATGTTGGCATGCCATTTTGTTCTCTTCCAATGAAAACCAGAATCATCTAACATTGACTGAACACCTCTGAATAGAGCTCTGAGCTGGCAGTTGGGGAACATGGACCCCATGTAGAGAAAGGATAGCTATCTGCAAAGGATGAATGTAGAGTAGAAAAGGTTTGGTGCAAGGGCAAAGCCACAGGCCACAGAGGTTGGTGATGGGTGCGGGGATGAGGGTGCTCAGTGAAGGATTTCTGGAGTAGCACATGGACTAGACTTTAAAAGTGGATAAGCATTAGGTTTGTGGGGACTGGAGGGTCGCTTACCTGTTCAGCCACCTTTTCAATCTTGGGAACACACATTGTCTCTTTTTCATATGGAAAAAACAACTTTGTTTCCTGAGGGCATTAGTCTTGTTGGGCCGCCGCAATAATAATATATCCGTTTCCATCAAGCTGCATTATTTTATCATCATCATGGTTCAGAGGAGGTTACTTTTAGCTCCTGCAGTGCATTTTAATGTGTTGCAGGAAACATGGAAACTGACTTCAGGCATAATGGATCCCTAATGCCTCAGTTGCTGGTGAGGCCACACATGGGACAGGACATGGCTAGAACATGAAAGTGCTTTGCTTGAAGTCAGAGGCCTTCTCTCTATTAGAAGGAGCTGATGGCCGCACTTTGGTTTCACCAACACTCCTAAAAGATGCACAGGCAGCACTGGTGGGTGGCTTGTCTGCTTGTATTTGCCCTACTGTCTCCTATGGTACCTTCATGCCCACTACAGGTCAGGATTGGTTCAGGATTGCAGGAGAAGAGGAAGCTCTGACAATGTGTGTGCAGGTGTCTGAAGAGGCTATTACTGAAGGAGAGGATACATTATGAATGCAGCACAGGATGTTTTTCTAGAAGAGAAAGAAAAGTTTGAGATCAAGTACAGGCATGTTTTATGGTGTTCAGAGTTCTGGGCAACTGGCCTGCTTCACGCAGGAGCTCTGGGAAAGGACAGGCATGGCATTTGAGCTGTCAACCCTGACTGTTTTTGGAGTCTAGTCAACTCGGTTAGTAGATCTTGGAAGTAGTTTTTAAAAACTAACACAATAAATGCTAAGCTAACCTTTTATGGAAGAACGTAGTTGGTGGGGAGAAACCATTTTACTCTAGGTCCTATGAGTAAATATATTTGATAAGACCTGGCCCAAAGACTTGTATTTTTCTATTGCCCCTATAGCACAGAGATGGGACTATAGAGCCCAGAGTCAGCCCTTGTTGATAATGAATGATCACCACGAGGGTCCATCTTTGTAACAGTGCTATTTTTCCAAAATATTCTTGAATGTGATTTTTCTCCCATTGCTTTGGGATACTCTCATCTGAAGACAAAGTCATGTGTGTTCTAGGATGCCTAAGAGATTTATCACCCAGAAGAGTGAACTTTTGTATCCTTACTGTATAAGCTAGTCTTTAGTTGGATGTTGGGATATTTTTTCTCTCCCTGATTCCTGAATTTGGAAGTGAGTGAGTTACAGTATGTTTTGATTCGGTTTTAATCCATCAAAATCAAGTTAGTTATAAGTGATGGAAGAGCTTACTTTGTGTAGTCCAGGCTGCCTGGAGACATCAGCCACATGCCAAAAGCTTGCTCGTTGCCCAGCAACCTCACCGGAGGAATAGATTTTCTGCCACTGGCTCCCTTTTTAGTCGAGGCGGAATCTATTAACACTACTATTCTAGCCCAGACAACCAGAGCTGGAGTTTGGCTGAAAAGAATGGTCTGAGTTTTTTTGGTTTTGTTTTTTTTTTAATAACCCAGTACCCATTTCTAGCTTCTAAACTCAATTGCTCATATCATTGACTTCTACATAAAAGGCTTAGAGCTTATTAATATTCCTTAACACTGCAGCCACTATAGCGATCAGTCTTAGGCTGCGTGGCCCCTAAGGGAACTCATTGCTTCATTTCTGTAGAAATTGCCATGTTGAGAAGGGGTGGGGAACATGCACATCCATGCTGAATGTGGAGCAGATACAATTGACCTCATTTGGCCCCAAACTTTTCTAGTCCTCACCAGGTGTACTTGCCAGCTTGTGCTTTCCGGAGGCAAACTTATCATCTGGCTGTCGAAGCTGTTACTTCTTCAGCATACATGATCTAGTTCTGACTGAAAAGTGACTGTGTATTCCTTCCTCTTATCCCTCAATCAAAGGATGTCTTTTCTCCTGTTGTAGCTAAATACTTCACCAACAGGATTGATGGTTTCCATCCACCAAGGGAATTGGCGTTGCAGTCAGCTCTATTGCTTTGCTTATGCTCTTAATGTAATAACTTGGGATTGCAGCAAGGAAGATGATGGCTAAGCCCAGCGTCGGGTGGCTGGAGTTATTTGCCTCTGCTGAAATGCAATTTTAATAATGGACTATATCAGCTCTATGGTTTTCTTGCCACTCTGTAAAACAAAGGGAGACCTCAGCACATTAACCCATTGCTGGCAGGAAAAATCAAAATCTCTAGGAACCACTTAATTAAATGGCACTTGGATTTCAAATTAAAAATCGTGCAAACCAGCTGCAGAAATTCTCTGAATGGGGTGGAGGGGAGGGTGTTGTTTCTTTTTTAGTGACCAGATTTTTGCCACCTCATCAGTCTCATTCTGAAAAGTACAGTTTGTGATTTGGCAGAGAAATTAACTAACTTAACAAAATCAAGATGAGGTCAGTAAAACAATCTAATAATACATATATTGTTCCTATCATTTGAATTTTATGAATTATGGTAACTCATGTATTTTGTATTACATTTTCCTGAGTAATCTGAAAAATGATTGTCTTGAGGGACTTTTGAGAGTGGGGTTCAAGCGCCCTGTTTTACTAAGAAGGAAAACAGAGTGGTCTTAACTCTAAGATGCATAGTAATGTCTGGAGTGGCAGAGCAGGGACCAAAACCCCAGTTGGTTGACTCTTCAGGGCAGAACTGTCCAAGCAGTGCATTTAAATGCAACACAGCTCTTATTCCATCAACAAAGCCAACACGTATTTAACACATACCAGCTACGTGTCTGTGTAGGTACTGGGCTAGGTGCTGGGGAAAGGCAAGCTTTTTACCTGCATGAAGTAAGATTTAGAGATGGAAGAACCCCAAAGTCAACTGTGAAATAAGTGAGAAAATTACCTGTTGTGATAAATACTTCACTAAGGTATAGGTGAACACAAGACTATTGGTGACAATTATATAACAGCAACTCTTTGGGATCACCTGCATCCTCACCACTAACAGAAAATACGTTGGATGAATGGAAACCGCTGGAAGTGATTCGTTGTCATGTATTATCCAGTGTCACAATGGAGGGATCTGCCTGGTGAGGTCTGAGATTCTCACAATGCAGTGTACACACCAAAGTCTAACTTAGTAGGTGTCTCAGAATTCTTTGAAACCCTAGATATGATGACTTAACCACCTTGTTCATTCATTCATTTGTTCATTCATTCATTCAATTCCTTCGGCTTGCAAATATTTATTAGACATTTCTAGATTACTATTGACAATCTCTGCACAACAAAAAATATATTTCCAGGACCCATCTGATGTACTTATATCCCACACAAAATTTGTTAGCAGCAGTGTTGAGACATTTTATTCAACAAGTTTGATTTTTAAAGTCATAGAGCTCATTCTTATTCTTTCTAACTGCTTGTTTTAGTGTTTCATTGCCTTTATATGTAAGACTTTTTTAAAAAATATATGTATTATAAGACTCCAATATGAGGCTCATCTTTAGTTTTAAGTCTGCTTTAAGCAGACAGTGGACTGACTTGTCAGCTGAAGCATTGTCTTCAAAGTCTTGATCATACATAAATCACTTACAACATGGTCACTTGTTGCTGGTTTTTCCAAAGTCTCTATATATTTTCTCAGAAATAGTCTGGACCCCGAAATCTGCCATGAACTGACCATGGGTGGATATTGTATTTCCTCCCACTATCCACCATGAACACCGTAGGCAGGGAGGGAGGAAACAACTCAGTGTTTATCCTGCTGTTCTTAGCATTTTCTTTGTTCTCGTGATACATTGGGCTATCTGCATATCAGATTTCATAGAAAAATAGAAATAGCCCTAGGGAACTGTTTTTGTAATTTCATATTAAACTCATTTCCTTGAAAATCTGGCTTGAGAGACATTTTCTTTAGACTTTTCCTCCAATTTGGCATGTTTCTTTTTCTTTTTCACATGTAGCCTAGGAGGAATCTTTCACAAATGGAATATAATTTTGTTTTTGTGTAAGAAGACACAGCCTCAGTGGATGGACTCTGGTGCGTGTCTCTCCATTGTCTTTGAGAATTTCATGCCATGGTTTCTGGTCATTGAAATATTGTTCTGTGCTAAATATTCCACTGGATAATTTGACTTGTATTTCTCAATAAATACTCCCACTTACTCTTGGGCCAGATAATGCCATTATCCCCATTTGGCCAATGTGGAAACTGAGGCTGAGAAAGCTCAGGTCACACAGTATAGTGGTGAACAGGACTCAAATTTGGGGACTGATAATTTTAAAATCTGATGTGATGGACACTAGTAATATATAATGCCCACTTCGTTTCTTCACTATAGGTGCCCCTTTTCTTCTTTTAAACTGTGACAATGTCCTTAAAATAAGAAGGGGCTTGATTTATATATCATTTCAGTCCAGTATTTTTCAGGTGTGTTCTCTGGAACACTAGCCAGCAAGATGCTAGCAAAGGACAAACGAAAAAGGAGTCTCGCATTAATTAATTTGGTCAAAACTGCGCGTGATATGCCCTTCTAGGACATTCTGAATTCAACATTTGCATCTCAAAAGGTCTGAGGTGCCCTTGAGCAAAAAAGGTATTTTTTTCTTTAAAATTGATGTTTTACTTTATTTAATTTCCCCAATTTCCGTATGACCACAGTACTTTTTTTTTCCCTCCTAATACCTTTAAAATCACAATTTGGAAAGGTCTCCAATTACAAGACTAGTAAAGAACCAGGAACGTTTCACCATACAATTTAATTTTAAAAAGAGAGGCAAGAAAACAATGTTCTCAGTCCCAGAAGGATAAAGATGGCCGCCTCCTGCTTCACCTGGTTCCACTTTAGAACTGTTTTTATTTTTGACCCAGATTCCTCGAAGACAAGAAATGTGAGTCTCCTGCTCTTTATCTCCTCCCTCAAGATCTTTATTTTTTGACCAGAGTCAAAATAGGTGCTTGACCTTCTGTGCCCTTCTCTGCCCACCGCCCTACCCGAGCTCCATGAGGGGAGGGATTGTGCTCACACCTTTGTGGTCTTATTGGTGGCCGGGTAACTAGGCAGACAAGACAGATACGCTCTGCATTCCAAAAAACAGAACAAGCGCATGCCAGGTATGGACGTGTTTTCGAGTTGACTCCAGCCAAGTGAATAACCCCCTCTTTGGGTGACAGTGAGAAATGTGAGAAGCTGCAGTAACTCATTTATATCACTAGGGTTCCATTTGGAAAATGATACCTCCTGTTGTCTGATTTAATTAGTAATTGTGTTTTCAGTTCCAATTGAAAGCCTCAGAAGAAAGGATTGTAATAAACTGTGGTATTTGGTATTATTATTGTTATCTAATTATATTGACTTTTGCAACTATTTTAGATAAAGATTTTTTAAGAAGGGACTTGTCAATGTTTGTGAATTGGGTTTTCTCTTGTTCTTTTCCCCACCTCCTGTGTATTTTAAAGTCCAGTATTAAGCATGAGCTCTCTTTTCATAGATGTGTAAATTGATGCACATCATTCTGTTGTTATTGTTGTTTGTTTTTTTAACACATGATGGGAGGTTATAGGGCAAATTCATTCTGAATAGGGAGGTTGAGCCACAAGTCTCTTCTGCAATGTCACTCACGCATTAGCAAAGGCAGTGTGGTCAAGGGCACAGTGGCCCAAAAGGAAATTGGAAGATGTGGGTTCTGGTTTGACTTTGCCATTTGCTTGCTGGATGGTTTTGGACAGTTCATCCAAGCTTGCATTCATCCATGCATTCATGCATCCATCTGTCCATCCAGCCATCCGTGCATCCATCCATCCGTGTCTCCATCTGCCCTCCATGCACCCATCCATCTATGCATTTTTCCATTCATCAAGCATTTTGTGGAGTATAAAACAGGTGGTCAGTACTAGGCTAGATGCTAGGACTTCAAAGATGAATAAGACATTGTCCTTGTTCTTTAGGAAATTCCTGTCTAGAGTTAGATGCAGACATATAAACCAATAAGCTCAGAAAAATGTCATGGGTGCTTTGTTGGAAGTGTGTCCAGGTAGAATGGGAAGCGGGAGGAGGAAGGAGCAAGCCATCTGCAGAAAAACTTCATTGCAGAAGGGACTTGAGGGGATCATTGAGGGATTTTGAAATGATAAGGAGCTTGGATTCTGTGCTTCTCTGCCAGTTCCTGATGAGAGGAGCTGCTGAGTTTTAAACAGTGAATAGCACAATTGGTTTTGTGTTTTAGAAAGATACTTGTGTTGAGTGAATGTACTTAATTTCTGTGAGCCTCACTTTTCTCATCTGTAACATGGACACAAATAATTACTCTCTTGCCTCATGGCTTTGTTTGCGTTTCATTTCTCTTTTTTCAAGTGTGAAAGAAATAACCAACGTGCACTCACTGCTTTTTCAGCACTATAATGCTCATAACTATGTGAGGGTCATTATTGCCTTTTTTTTTTTTTTTTTTTGCATTTTAAGGGTATGGATGGTCACAGACACTAAATATCTGACTCCAGGCCCCACAGCTAATGCTGTTAAGAGGCTGGCAAGTCTTTCATCTGCCCCTCACATCTTATCAGAAACATCTCAGCACCTGGTGACCTTAGTGAAGAGTGTTGATGTATTGGAAAGACTCGAGATCAGCACCCAACGAATGTGTTGTTATTTACAACTGTTTAATCTTTGTCTTGAATAATATGGTCTTTTATCATTCAATAGAACCAAATTTATGGAGTAGAAGATGTGACTTTAATTCTTCTGTACTAACTAGGTATTACAAACAACGCATGTTTCCATGGGCATATTCATAAATCTTCCTTCCACTGTTAACAGGAAATCAATGGTGACTCTGACTCCATCCTTTTGGGGAGTTCCTTTGAAGATCCACATTGTGAATAGGTAAAAGCAAAATTGAAGAGGCTATAATGAGATGGATTAGAGCAGGGAAAAGACCTAGAATGGGGAGGCCTGTCAAGAAGAGTTGCTGAGGAACTGAACAGATAAAGGCAAGGAGGCTGGTTTGGCAAACTCAACCAGCTCTGCTTGTTGAAAAAGACAGTCTGAAAATATTCTAGAAGTTTATGTGCAGGCAGTTGCAGTCCAGAGACAAGTTAACTGCTCTTCTTTGGTGAAAAGTTGACTCACTGTATTTTCTCTGTGCTATGTTACTGTGGGATGAAAAAAAAAAAGGCCTCTTTCTCTGCTAATAACCATGAATGAGTGTCTTTAAGCATTGCTGCAGGAAGATTCAGAGGTTCTAGAATAATTAAAATAAAATGCTTTCCATGTCTTGACCTGTGTTCATTGTGCCAAAATATAGTCCTGAAATTTGCCAGGGTTACATGTTTTGTGGCTTGGGAGGAACATTTTGATCTGCCTACAGTTGCTCATAAAAAATAAATACTGCTGTGAGCTTATACGGGCTGAAGATCTTTTGGAGTAGACTTCTGGCTGAAATTTCACCTTAACTTAAAAAAAAAAAAAAAAAAGGGAAGAAAGACAAACTATGCCTCACTTAAAACACTGAACATGTCATGCCAGAGTAAATCAGTGGCGTCATCAAGAGAAAATACTCCATTGAGATAAAACAGCTGTCCTTTGAATTCACTGCTTTTGGACAGTTTGTTTGCTGTTTGTAGGTTATGCTTTAATGGGAAGGAATGTTAAGGGAAGGAGAAAGGATTTCATTACTAAATGAAAGAGCATTGTATCTTTCTACCCCCCAATTGAAACCACCCAACTGAAGCAGCTGTTTTAAGAAGAGCAAGTTCTGGGAGGTGGGTGGGAGTACATCCCCCGATGATCCCGCTGCCCAGCATATGGAAAGCAAGGAGAAAATACAGGATGTGCAGGGTCGCGTGTGGAATTGACATCATGGCAAAAGTATGAAGTTCAGGGGTGTCACTGCCTAGCTCGTTGGTTCTCAATCTAGGATTATGCATCAGAATCACCTGGGGAGGGCATCCCTGGTGGCACAAGGGGTTAAGATGCAACACTATGAAGCTATCAGCAGCAATCTGAAACACAAGTTCAATCACCTTCATGGCGCAGCAGACCTCTCCTGTCTCACTTGCTGCTCCCCTCCGCAGTGTATTTCAGTTCTGCACCCCACTCTGTCTCTGGTGAATCCTCTCACCCCCTGCCTAGACCCCAGTTCTTGTATGCATAAATAAATAATTTTTTTTTTTAAAAAAAAGAATCACCTGGGAAACTGGAAAACTAGAATGCCTGGTTCCACATCCAGAAACTTCATTGGTTGGGCATGGAGCAGGCTTAGGGATTTTTATAAGCTCTCAGGATTCCCGTGTAGAGCAAAGTTTATGAAGCACTGACCTAGAAGGTGACTAGCTTCTCTCCTAGTGCTCTTTGCTGGTTGGAAACCTTGGTTCAATCTCTGGAGCAGGAGCCTTAGAAGCCAAATTCAGAGGCACTTGACTAAGTTTTGTTAGACTCCTCTCTTTAGGGGCTAAAATGTAAAATTCCAAGGGTTTCTTTGAAAGATGAATCCAGAGACTTTTCCCCCCATCACTGAGAGAACATAAATATTTTCCATCTGAATTTCATAGTAGGAAAAAAGAAAAAAAAATTCAGATTCAGACAAAATTCCAAGTAATAGGAAATGTATTGAGGTGTAATTGATCAAGGCAAGTTGGGGGATTAAGTCAACTCTAATTTGCTGTTGTGAAAAGAGAAGAAAGAAATGGAGAAGAAAGAAAAATAACCCCATTCTTGATTATAGGTCAGATGGCTAGAACCACGTGTCCCTATTTAAACGTGAGCTTTCTTGTTCCCTTTGGTATTTCCAGGGAATCTTGGAAAGCATGGTGCTGCATGAATAAGAATAAACATATCTTTTCATTAGTACTTTGCTGATGATGAGCTTTGATCTTCAAAAACTCACTTTACTTTTATGAAGCTGATTTTTCTCAATCTCTGGAACAGATCCTCTACCCTCCACTCCAAAGTAAGACACAGCTTGATAAAGGATGTATCATTCCTTATAAGGAATTCCATCCCCATCCAATGTGTCAGCTTGAGGTGATTGACATTGGGGGTCTGCATCTCAACACCAACCACAAATAAAATCAGAATGGTTAGCCCTGACCATTCAGATGGATCCAAGAGATGGAAAGTAGGTGTGAGCAGTGCTTCCCAAGTGGAATGTGCCCACAGATCTCTAGGAGCTGTTAAAATCAAGATTCTGATTCAACAGGTCTGGGATAGGGAAGTAAGGGGAAAATGGCCCGCATTTCCCACAGTCTTTCCCAGTGGGTCATGCTGACTCCAGCAGTTCAAAACATCTGCTGGTGCTAATGCTTTTCTTGGGGCAGCTGAAGAGAACAAGACAATCACTTGAGGACACCCATGTCGTGTGACTGTCCCTGATGCTTGGCACAAATGAAGCAAAAGCACAATAATATTTGGCTGTGAGTTCCTGTGGCTCCAACAACTTGGAGCAATCGATGCCTATTTATGTTCTCCACTGTCCTTTTGAGGTGCTAATTTTTATGTGCTTTCCAGTCTCTACTTGACCTTCAAGGGAGCCTGCATATAAAACTTTAATTTTTCTCCATTTTTATTAAATTCTGGCAGGTCAGCCTCTTAGCTTTCTCTGTTTGTAATTCAGTCTCTCTCTTGAGTCTGTTACCTTCCTAGATAGCTAGGTCTCTTTTTCGTGATGCCCACAATAGTGATTAGGAAAAAAATCTCTAAGGAAGTGACAGCATTGTCCAAAATCATCATCTGGTTGGTCTTATCCTCTTTGGGTTATCAGTGGAAATATTGGGGGTAAAATTCAGCCTGCTGCTACATCGTTGTAAATATGATCCTCTGACTGTATTGTTTGCACAACTGATAGATTTTTGTTTTGCCACTCTAAATCAGGGGCTGTGTTATGTTTTCCTGATCGTTTTGTAATGTTCTCACACATTATTTAAGGTTTGTAAAGTTTAAGAATAGATGTAGTTTTATGCGTTCTAATTTAAACATAGAGTTTGGAAAGGGAAGAGGGTTTTAAAAAAATATGGTTGTGACATGTTTATTATAAACATGTGAAAATGGAGCCCGTGATTATGCGGGTGGTGTATATATATATATATATATATATATATATATATATATTTGTACCTTGTCAACAAGAAAGCTTTTATGCTGTGTATTTAACATGAATTTTCTTTTTTAAAAGAAAAAATTAGAACTGATGATGTCTCTTGGAAGGCTTAAACATATTCTGGTTTAAAATAGTCCTGTGCAACTGGGCTTTTCTTGAAGTTTCCATGGCTTTCTCTTAGAACTGCAGACCCTTTGAAATGGAACTGTTTTTTGCCAGCTGCCTTCAGTTACTCCTCATTTTCTAAGACAGAGATTCTCAAATATGCACCTGCATCAGAATCACCTGGAAGATTTATTCATGCAGAAACTGGTGTCTCCACCACAAAAGTTTCTGATAATGCAGGTCTGGGGTGGGGCCTGAGAACTTGTATTTATCCCATGTTGCCTGGCGATGTTACTGCTGGTGGACCAGCTACTTGGCTTTAAAAACCACTGCCATTGGGTCCTTTGCTAAGTGTTGTCTGGAAACAGCAGCATATGTATTATACCTTGCTGATGTATCCCCTTCGATCTTACTGAAAATGTTGAATCTTAGGCTCCAGCTGATATTATTGAACCAGAATCTGCATTTCAAGAAGATCTCATGTGTTTTGGGTGCCCATTAACATTTGGAAATGGGCTTTAAGCTATTCCCACACCATAAATGTTCTGATGATACCAATGAGGTTTCCCTTTGCACATAGGCAAAGGGAAAAAAGAGGTCCTAAAGAAATTAGAACTCAGGTACTAACTAAATCCTTATAACAGCATCCACTCTAGCAAGCAGAGGTCAAACTGGCCATTGATGAGCTTGCTTGGATGAGTTCAATTTTATGCCACTCCAAAAAGTAATTTCTAATTAATTATTTAATTCTCGAGAAAATGACATGTGCATTTTGTTAAAACCACTTACCTTATAGATGTCCAATTATAAAGCTTCAACGTGAAACTCATAATGTTGTAAACCAATGTCACCTCAATAAAAATGTATTAATAAAAAATAAAAATAAATCCACTTACCTAAAATGAATCATAAAATTATAAATGTTGCATAAAAAAGCATGCTCAAAGGATCTGATTCATTCATTGCATGTTCTGCTCACAAGTTTTGTAAGAACCAAGAGACCAGAGTGACAGATAAGCCTCTAGAGCTGGGAGATTTGGTCAGGGTTAGGCTTCTGCTCTGCCTTCCTTGACAGCCACATGATTATGTACTGAAACTGAGGTTCATAATTACATTCCCAAGGCATTGTCTAATCTGGGGGAAAGTAAACAACAATAAGAAAAGATTTTCTGGAATATCTAGACCATTCAGTTCATCAGAACCAAAGGTGCCCTCTTCCTGGCTAAGTGCACAGTCCAACAGATTTTTTAATTCTTTCAGGTCGATTAAATGGCAAACATTTGGAATTCTTAGTTACTTTAATTTTTTTTTATATAGAAGAACTGGGGTGTAGGCCAGAGGTACAGGGCATGAGAGGATTCACCAGAGACAGAGTGGGGAGCAGAATAGGCGGATCTACTGAAATACTCTGCTAAGGGGAGCAGAGGGGAGACAGGAGAGGTCTGCTGTGCCATATGGGTCTGCTCCCAGCGGGGGATTGAACTCAGGCAGAGGAGGTGTCTAATGTTGGCAAATATATTTTCTGCCCCAGTTGCCCAGTAATTATAAGGAAAACAATAAATAAAAAGAGGATGTGAGGAGAGGGCAATACTATGGAAAGAGAGTAAGAGCCTCTAGATACTGCAATTGTGCTGCTAAGAAGTATTTTATCTTTTTCTTAGTTGTGTGCCAGGGGTAGCAACATCACAAAGAACCAGACATACCTCCTTGTGGTGTCTATTTAATCTGAAGATATGTGGGGTAGGAAATGTTAAAACAACCTAACTAGTGGGGCCTCCCCAGTGGTGCAGTGGTTGAGCGCTGGGTTGCGAAGCTGCCCGCAGCCTCTGCAGCGCCGGTTCAATCCCCGGCTGCTCCCCGGCCACCAGAGGAGGGTCCCACATGGCGCGCAGACCTCTCCTGCCGCTCGCTTCGGTCCTTCTCCCCGCTCTGGCTCTGGTGAATTCTCTCACCCTCCCGCGCTTCTGACTATACCCAATGCTTATATAAAATAAATAAATAAATCTTTAAAAAAAAAAAAAAAACAACCTAACTAGTAATATTAACATGTTTGTATGTACACAATGCTATTGTTGATGAACAAATAAGTAATGTGTACAAATTTCTAAGATACAGCATGAGACACAGAGATTTGGTTTTTGTAGCTGGCAGCTAGGATTGCATCCCCAGGACACTTGTATTACTTTTATTCTATATACATTAGTGGGAAATGTTAAGACATGTGTCTTAAGATATCAGGTTATCCTTTTTTTTTAAAAAAAAAAAAAATACCTTTTGGGCCTCCCTGGTGGCACAGCAGTTGAGTGCTGGGTTGTGAAGCTGCTCGCAGTCTCTGCAGCACCGGTTTGATCCCCGGCTGCTCCCCGGCCACCGGAGGAGGGTCCCGTATGGTGCGCAGACCTCTCCTGCCGCCCGCTGCTCCCCTCAGCAGTGTACTTCGGTCCTTCTGCCTGCTCTGCTCCCCGCTCTGGCTCTGGTGAATTCTCTCACCCTCCCGCGCTTCTGACTGTACCCAGTGCATGTATAAATAAATAAAAATAAATGTTTAAAAAAAATACCTTTATTGAGATATAATTATTGAATATTACACTGCACCTATCAAAATGTGGAGTTTGGAAAGTTTTGACATAGTATACACCTGTAAATCCACCTTAACAATCAGGGCAGTGAAGATCTCCATTTCCTCCTCCCATAAACAAAAGCTTCCTCTTTCTCCTTTGTAATTTCTCTTCTCACCCCTCCTCACCCTCTTAGTGTGCACTTGACCTCTGACTGCCATCTGTCACCGTAAATCACTTTGTACTGTCTCGAGTTCTATATAAATGGAATCATATAGTATGTGCTCTGAGAAGGTGTGTCTAGCTTCTTTTATTCACATAATTATTTTAAGGTTCATCCATGTTTTAGTACATATGAACATAAGTCCTTTGTGTTGCTGAATAGTGTTCCATTGTATGGATATATCACAGTTTTTCTGTTCATTTTTCGATGGGCATTTGAGTTATTTCTAGGTTATGGCTAGCAGAAATAAAGCTGCTGTGAAAATTTGTGCGCAACACTATATATGGTTCTATGTTTTGATTTCTCTTAAGTGAATGCCTAAGAATTAAATGGTGGATCATGTAGTAGGTATGCGTGTGAAGAAACTGCCAAAACATTTTCCAAAGTATATTCCCACTTTACATCTCCACCAGCAATGTATGAGAGTTCTGGTTGCTTCATATCCTTACTGAAACTTGGTACAATCAGTCTTTTTTTAATTTTAGCTATCTAAAAAGTATGTAGCAGTGGTTTCTCATGATAGACTGAATTTGCATTTCCCTCCTGACAAACATTGTTGAGCAACTTTTCATGTTCTTACTTGCCATTAATATATCTTCCTTAGAAAAGTGTCTCTTGCAGTTTTTTTGTCTGTGATATTATTGAGTTGGTTATTTATTATTGAATTTGAATTTTGCTATATCCTAGAAATAAATTCTTTGTCAGATATGTGATAAGCAAATATTTTATCACAACCGTGACTTATATTTCCATTCTCTTAACTGCATCTTTCAAAGAGCAGACATTCTTACCTTTGACAGACAGGAATACTCACACTATACTAGAGAGGACAGTGCCAACATTATTAAGTTTGAAGTCCAACTTTTTTCTTTTATAGATTACACTTTTGGTGCAATAAGTCTTTGCCTAACTTAAGGTCACAGACTTTCTTGTATGTTTTTCCCCCCAAATTTTATGATTTTACATTTAGATCTGTGGTCTATTTTGAAATATTTTTTATATGTAGTACAAGGATTATAGTAAATTTAATTTTTTTTCTTTTGGATTTCAGATTGTTCCAGAAACATTTGTTGTAAAATCTCCCTTTCTCCACTGAATTACCTTTGCTTAAAATTATTTGAACAAACATGTATTTCTGGATTCTCTATTTTGTTTCACTTTTGATGCCAATACCACACAGTTTTGATTAATGTAGCTTTACAATTAGTCTTGGAATCATGTAGTGTAATAGGTCCAAATTTGTTCATTTTGAAAGTTGTTCTGGCTGTTCTGGGTGTTTTGTACCTACAAATGAATTGCTAATCATCTTAGCAACTACAACAAAAAGCCTGATGGAATTTTGTCTAGGATGCTGTTGAACCCTTAGACCAATTTGACGAAAATTAACATCCTTATAATATTGAGTCTTTTGATCTAGGAACATGGTATACATACATGTCAGTGTATTTAGAACTTTCTTTTCTCTCAGTAATGTTTTTAGTTTTTAGCACATGGGTCTTGCACATCTTTTGGCAGATTTATCCCTCAATATTTCAAGGTTTTTATGTTATTGTAAATTATATTTTTAACTTCAATTTCTGATAGTTGTTTGCCAAGATATAAAAGCACAACTGCTTTTTATATATTCATGGTGTCCCCTGCAAACTTGTTGAACTCACTTATAAGCTTTAGGAAGTTTTGTAGATTTTGACTTTCTCCAAATATGATGATGTCATCCACAAATATAGTTCTCTTCTACTGTGCCTTCTATTTCTTTTTCTTGCCTTTAAGTTCTGGCTAGAACTAATACAATGTTAAATCTTGTGTGGTTCCTGATCTTAGGAGGAGAACTTTTAGTCTTTCACTTTTAGCTATCGGGTTTGTTTTTTTTAATTTGTCAAGATGAGGAAGTTCCTATCTGTTCCAAGTTTGTTGATAGATTTTACTAAGATTTTGTTAAGTGCTTTTTCTGTTCCACCGAGATGATCATATGGCTTTCTTTTTAGTTGTTACTAAAATGAACTAATTGATTGATTTTTCTAATGTTAAATCAACCCTGCATTCTGAAATAAACTCCACTTGTCATATGTTATCTTTTACATTTATTATTGCATTTGATTTGTTAAATTAATTTTGTTAAGAACTTTTGTTTGTATGTTCATGAGGAATATTAGCCTTTACAGCATCCATTTCTTTCCTCGTATATCCTTGCCTGATTTTGGTATTGGAATGACCCTAGAGGAAAATGGAATGTGTTCTTTATTCTGGAACTATGAAGAATTTGTATTATTTTTTCCTGAAATATTTAGTAGAATTCACCAATGAAACTATCTGAAGTTGGAGTCTTCTTTGTGGGAAGATTTTTACCCACAAATTCATTTTCTCTAATAAATATATGCTTGTTCCTGGGGCTTCCACTGCTCAGATTCTCTCCTTTTTGGGATCTCACTGCTCACTTTATAGCTGCTATGGTTTATAGCTGGACTCCACCTCCTTGTTCCTCTAGCCAGTAGCACTTTGGGTTCCTAGCTATGTTTTAAGTACCCCATGTGGCAGTGACTAGTGAAAAGTCTTAAAAATAGAAATTCTACTCATTGCCTTTCCATTCTTTCAAATGTATACTCCCCTGTAGTTTTGGTGGGTTTTGGTTATCTTTGTTTGCCTCACTGCCTTCAGGTAGTATTTCGTTTGCCTTTTAAATCCAAGGTTGGTGGGTTTTATCTGTAAGACACTGACCACTCTGCTAATATCAGAAGCAAAACCTTCCTCTTCCCCTAACTTGTAAAGCTTTATCCCCACATCTAACTTCTTAAATGTCCATTGACTGCACTCTGAGAGGGAAGGCATTATTGCCTGCCTCTTACCCTGATCAGAACAGTCCTTACCTACATTCACGGAGTCTGCCTTGCTCAGACAGCTTCAACAGGCCTCCACAGTGGCATAGGGGTTAAGTTTCAGCACTATCACACTTTGACCTTAATGACCTGACTTCAATCCCCAGGCAGGTAGCTAACCTACATGGCACAGCAGACCTCTCCTGTCTCTCCTGCTGCTCCCTTCAGCAGTATATTTCAGTAGATCCATCTGTTCTGCTCCCCACTTTGTCTCTGGTGAATCTTCTCTGGCCTACACCCCAGTTCTTCTATGCATAAATAAATAAATCTTTAAAAAAAAAAACCAGCTTAAACAGATCTCCTATGAAGGGGTCTCCTCACTCACCCATGGTGATGTATCAGAGCTTCTGGGAGCTGTTGCCTTGGAACGCCTTTTTATAACCTGCCACAATTTTCTAGCTTCCCTGAAGGTCATTGAAGAAGAGTGTATAAAAGCTTGCCAGTGAGACTTCACCACTTGCCAGCTTGCCACTGAGACTTTCCTCTCAGCATGTATGTAGAACAAACACCTTGGAACTTCAGGGAAATGAAAATCGTGGTTTTCCTTCAGATGTGTCAACATGGTCTGGCTTGTAGCCTGAGTATCCACAGGTATTCCCAGTTGAGCTCAATCTGCTTATCTGACCTCAGTTCTCTTCCCCCTCCAGCTTGACCATTTCCTCTCCAATGGCCCTCCTTCCCTGTGAGCAGACACACTCTGCCCATTCATAGTTTTGTGTGTGAGTGCTTGTGAAGAATTCATTCTTTAAGATCTAATTCCAATCCTTTTCTTACAAGAAGTCCTCCCTAATTGTCAGTGGTTGAAAATCATCTCTCCCTATGCTTTGCTGTCTTTTTTTTTTTTTTTTAAATTATTTAACATGGTTTCATTACAAGTAGCAGGGACCTTTTTAAACAAACCTAGTTTTTCTTGGAGGGGGGGAGAAAGTCTAACTTACTGTTTCTCATTGTATAAATCCCCATTTTATATTCCCGCAACAGGTAATCTGATTGGCCCAACTTGGGTAAGGAATGTACCCTTCCTCAATCAGTCTGGGCCAGGAGACCAGTATCACATGATCATAAGCAGCCTCCTGTCGAGGGTTGGATGGATTTGGGGGGAAGAGGGCTGATCATGGGGAAAGATGACTATGAAGGAATAGTGGTACATGCAGTGATTAGGCAGGGCTTGGAGGTGGGGTTTTGGGAGATTGATAAAGCACATCAGTCAGGAGTCTGCCTGGAGACTGTAAAGGGGGCTGAGGGTAGAAAGAAAGAGGGAAAAGGGCAGGGAACTCTAGGGAAAATGGTCATTGGAGAAGGGGCTTGCACATCCCCAGGTTATATTATTCAGTGGCATGTCCAGAGTCTCTAAGTTGGAGAACTTCAGGGGCAATAGTACCTTAGGGTCTTATAACCATAAGGCTCTTTCTTATCAATGGCCAAGAGATGCTGGGCGGACTTGTACGGGGTTTGCAAAGCCAGCAGGCTCTAAATGGCTAAAAATCTGCTTGTTTGAACTGTTTGGAAACTAATTGGATGTGTAGAAATTTGGCTTTGGAATCAGCAGACATTTGAACTAACAGATCTTAGACAGCAACCTGACTTGTCTCTGCTGATCTTGGTAGCAGAGAGGAGCAGTGAAAGCAGAAGCTTCTACAATTGTTGGTGGCCTTGTCCCAGTCCCCTGCGTGTTATAAATGTTGCTGTGCACACCATCTCCTGTAAGTTCATTGGCATATATAGCTCTGTATTAGGTAAAGGACCTTATCTCACATGTCAATGTGAAATCATGTTTGTGTTGAATGAATGAATGAATGGATGCATGCATGCCTTTCTCCTCTCTGAAGTGCACTGCCTCTATCTATTACACAAGGTCATTTATTACATTTTCCCTATGACTGGTCCTTATTTGCCCTGTTAGACTTCTTGATCACTCCTTCGACACATGCCACCTCCTGTGGTTAGTTTGTACTACTGAGATTGTAACTTCTGGAAAGCTTGGGGCACAGCATCCATTTCTTGAATCTTTCACATTGTTAGAGTTGTGCTCATCCCAGGTGTGGAGGCACAACCCCATTTGGTTGGGGTGCAGGCTGGGTGGAGGAGGGTGTGGTCAGGTGAGTGGGAAGGGCAGTCTAGAACTGCAGCCTTGTTCCAGGAAAGCTTGGGGGTGACTCAGAAGATAACCAGATGTGACTCACCTAGAGAAACAGCACAAACAAAAGGTCCAGTGATAAGGTCAGTGCTGGGGGGAGTGTGGAGAAGGGGAGGCCAAGACTGGGGGACAGGTAGAAGTGTGTCTAAGAACAGCGATGGCTGGCCGGGGTCTGTTCTGTGGCGCATCTATTTGGCTCCTAGCAGCCTGACAGAGCTTTCGGTGCCTGGCACAGAGCTTTGCATGTCATAAGAGGCCACTGAATATCCTTATATTTTCGAGTCCTGGTGGCATTTTAATCACAGATGTCTGAACTTATGTCACAGCAGAAAGACAGGTGATCGCACCTGGAATACTAAGCATGTGTTCATCCTTAAAATGCCTACAGAAAGGTGGAAACCTCCATTTCCATCTGGCCTAGGTAAGGGGATAAAGGATGAATGCAGCAGAGAGAACAGAGAGGAGAAACTTCAGCCAGATCCAACTTGCTAGCACCCCAAGTCCCGCCAGCATCTGTCCACACAGCCAGCCATCCCTAAGCACGATAAAATGTCCTCCTGTATGTGTGCTTCCCCAACAAGCTCGCTGCGTATCTGCCTCCCCAAGATGGGCAACTGGCAGGTACAATCAGCTACTGCTCTCTAACAATTTGGAGCCTTCATTTGGACAATTGCAAGCTGTTTTTTTCTTTCTTTCACATCCGGTGGAATTTTGGATACCAAGTGATGTGGCTTTTGACCGTGGCTCTGGCTGAGATGACATCTGCTCCGGGGTCCCAGAAGCAGCCACGCTGTCATGCTGGTGGCTCCTTAACCATTCCTTGGGCACCGGGGTGCAGCACAGAGCCTGCATGCAGTCACCCTCTCCTTCTCCAGAGGGCACGCTCACGGCCCAGCCTGTAATGCCCGCTGGTTATCTGAGCAGTCCTGCATGTTGCACACATTCTGGGTTCTGACTCTGCAGTCCTCACTGTGTTTACAGCTCTTCTGGAAAGTCAACCTTAATACCTTCCTAAATAACAGTATATGCCCTCGGTGGGCCCTGGTGATCTTCTTAGTGGCTGTAGATCTTGGGAGAAGTCTTTTTCTTTGATTTTTGCCTTTGCCCAACGTGGATTGTCAACCTGGAAGGGGCCCTTTGGAGTGAGATGGGACACGCTGAGCTGTGACTGCCTCACCGCCTCTGTGCTGTGGAGAGGACAGGCAGGCGACGATCGTTTAAACCCCAGACCTCTTTCTTGTGTGGAGAGTGCAACAGATAGATCCATGGGAGACACCGAATAAAGTGAAGCTACTCGGGTGGCAAAACGCACAGATGGAGTGGGGACTATAAAATTCCTCGAAAGCGCAAGCTGAATGTGTGATGAGCTAAAATTAAACGTAGTTGTGCTAGGCGGCGTGAGTGGTGGGAAGAGGCTGTCCCAATATTAGGCCAAGCTCTGCTCCTAACAACTTCCGTGACCTTGACTGCCCTCTTTGGGTCTCGGCGCCATATCCATGAGGTCTGGTTTCAGTGCACGCTGTCCATTTCTAAGGTGTGAGGCACCAGCTCCAGGGTTGTGTGATAAGCGCATTCCTGGGCACTGTAATTGCACTGAATGGAGGGAATATCGCTGCCGTCGTGGTGTGTGATTTACACAGGGGTTCGCCCCAGGGAGGATGGGAGGACAGCTCGGAGCTCACAATCACAGAGGCTCGGGCCTCAGGTCTGCTTGATGCTGAGACCAAGGGCAAATCCATTTACTGTAGCCGACTCCCTCTGAGACCTGCAGCTGAAAGAAGGCGAGCAGAATGTCGCCTGGTGGTTGCAGCCAGCTCAGCCCCGTGCTGGGGGAGGGAAGTACTCGGCTCCCAGGCTGCAGGACAGCCTCTTCACTCCCTCACTCAGTGCTTTCTCCTTCTCCAGCGTCTTTGTCCTGTTCTGATTTGACTCATTCTTACCTCGTCTTCCACTGTGTGTCATCACCTGGTCCTGTGGAAGCCTTTTCTACTTCAGTAGCTTGAATCTTGGGGAGCAACAAAGATGGAGCCGTGTCCTCCCATTACCTAGTTCGTCTGGAAATGCTACCAACTTTTCTCTGATGTAGGGTGTGTGTGTGTGTGTGTGTGTGTGTGAGAGAGAGAGAGAGAGAGAGAGAGAGAGAGAGAGAGAGAGAAACAGAGAAACAGAGATAGAGACTGGATGGGATTTTGAGATTAAAAAAGAAAATGTGGGGCAGACCTCTCCTGTCTCGCCCGCTGCTCCCCTCAGCAGTGTATTTCAGTAGATCCGCCTGTTCTGCTCCCCATTCTGTCTCTGGTGAATCCTCTCACCCCCTGCACCTCTGGCCTAGACCCCAGCTTTTGTATGCATAAATAAACAAAAATAAATCTTAAAAAAGAAACCAACTAAAAAATGATGGTACTGGAAAGAGCATGAGACTCCATGGAACGGCATTTGGGAAACAGGGTTTGGGGGAGCTGGGGCTGCCTAGTTTCCCCCATATTTCCCTCATCACTGTTGACTTGTGAAAACCTGCCTCCGCCACCTGACAGCCCTGGCTGCATGGTCCTGAAGGGGATCAGAACGTCCTTCCCAATGCCTGCCACTGTGGCACACAGATAATTTTGAGCCGAAAGCACTTGAGAAACAGAGATACGAGAGGGCTCTCTGCCATCCCCTCACTACCTAAAAGCAGGGCATAAATTTCCTGCAAGAAACAACTTCCCTAGACGGGGAAGAGAACAACCTGGCAACTGGGAATAGAAACCGAGATGAGTCTGTACAAAGAACCCTTACTAGAATGACCCTTACTAGAATGACCCTCGCCTCCCGTTAATTTCCCTCCCTCATCCCCTAGTCACTTTCCCACAAGCCCTCGTTCCCTCGGTCACCACAATTTATCACATCTCCATCACATCTCCATCACATCTCCACAATTTATCACTCTTGTTTAGATGGTGTAAAACCCCTGGGTCTAGCCACTACTTAGGGGTTTCCACTTCTTTGTGTGAATCCCCCTGTACCACATAAAAATATTAACATCAAAATAAAATGTCTCTGTTTGCTCTCTCGTTAGTTGGTCTTAGTTGGTCGTTCATCCATTGAATTTACAGCCCCCATTGGCAGAACCTAAGAGGGTGGAGGAAAAGTCATTCCTCCCCTAGCGCTCCCAAGTCTCTGTTTATGCTGCCCCCACCCCCACCTCGTGTGACTTCCTGCTGTGCACTGGAGGGCTGCAGGCACAGTTGTAGGTCAATGGCTGAGGACAGGGGTGTGCTGCTCTGAGAAAGCCCCTGGGGAGTCTTCATTGCTCATGTCAGAAATGTAAAGCTTCGTTAAACCTGGGCTAATTTTGATCCAGTGCTTTTAGGGGGTGACCCCTAGGCTTCAGGGCAATGTGGACTCTTAATGAATGAATGTCAGTTGTAAAGTGAATTATGATCCAAGCAGATCTGGGAACCCTGGCCCTTGGGATGGCTGGAATGTGAGCTGAGGAACCTCATAGGCTCTCATGAATACCCCCTAGCCTGTTGTGGCCAGACAGGCACATTGGGATAGAATGGGAACAGAACGAGCTGTTGGGAAAATGCAGATGGTGGTGACCTTGGTTCCCATTTCAATCTTGCAAGCTCTGAACTCCAATAATGCCATGTTGCTTGCCTGTCACCGTAACTATGATCACCGGTCCTCTGGAAGTTTAGGGGGAGCTGCCCACACCCCCTGGGGTCCCCTTCTGCATGATTGGGGATGTGCGTTGGTAAGGTGCATGGCCAGCTTTGAGGGCAGTGTAGGTGTGGGCTTGCATGGGCACAGCCCTCTCTGCTCAGCTGTGACTGCCTTTGGTGCAGTGGCCACAGGGCTCTTGGGAAGAGGATTTTCTCAGCTTCCATGGAATTACTTGGGACTGCTGTCCTGCATCGTCAAACTGAAACCAGATCTTAGATGCTGTAACTAAGGGAAACAGTGCAAAGGGTATTGGGACTTAGAAGGCACGGGTTCCAGATGCTGCCCCCCCACCCCCCAGTGGCGGTGAGACCCTGGGCAAGTCACTGAACTTCTCTGAGCCTCAAAGTCTTCATATGCCTTTGGGCATATGCCTTTGGGCATATGAAGGAGCATATGAACTTCTCTGAGCCTCAAAGTCTTCATAAGCCTTTGGGCATATGAGGAGCTCCCCAGCTTGCTTTGCAGCTTGTCTAAATCATTCCTGTTCCTATGTCTGAGTGGAAGCCCCTCTTACGGGGTGATCTGTCAGTGTTGTTCTGCCTCTTGTCTGTATGGGTTCTGTGGGGGGGAGGGCACATCCATGCCGGTTGATGGGTGAGGTATGGAAAACACGGGGATGCCTTCCTCCACGAAGCCTATACTTGCTTGAAGATAAAAATATCTCCTACAGTCTGTAGCTATGGCGCCTTTTGAAATCTTGAAAAAGTTGTTTCTTCAGATTGAAAATTACCATTCACCTCCGCGATCACTGAAGCAAGCGATCACTGAAGCCCTTGATGGTGGTGATTGGTACTTTACAGATTCCAGTTCCTTCTTCACTCAACAAATAGTTAAGTGCCTGTCAGGGGCTACTGAGATAGATACGTCAAGGAAACCTATTCCTTGCCCTCTTGGGACTGACGTGCTAGTGGGAGGAGATGGACAGTGAGTGAAATAAATAAGATAGATCCTTTGCAGGCAGTAATAAGTGCCATGGACAAGGATGTGCAGGCAAGGGACTGGTGCAGGCACAGGAGCAGGGTCCGTAACTTTTCTTTTAATTGTATTTTTTTTTATTGCAGTAAGATTGATTTACAATGCTGTAATTCAGGGGTTCAGGTCCACGGTGTGTGTGTCACCACACCACACCTACCACCAAAGCACCCATGGTTCTCCCCACGGTCCATTGTGGAGCAGGGGCTGCGGCTGTAACCAGATGACCAGGTTGGGGAGGGGTCATGGCAGGGAGATGTTAGCGGAATTCTGCAGGGAGAGCATCTGGGGAGCCTGATCGGGTCCAGGAATAGCAAGGCAGCCAGAGTGGATGGAGCACAGAGTGAGCTGGGGGTAGACATGGTTGATTAGCCGGCTTGTGCCATTGGAGGCTGTCAGATGATGTAATCATCTAGTGGCAGAGTTTCCAGGGAGCTGATATGACATGCACTTTAAAAGTGTTTATTGATAGTGATCATTTTCTGTTTTGCCATGTGCAAAGCCTATCATTTGTGGGGAGGATAACATCTTAGGGTCACAGAAAGTATGGTGCTCTGGGTCACTTCAGAGGCCAACAGCATGGGCACCCGGAGCACTGGCTAGAAATGCAGGTCCCAGTCCCACCCCTACCTGCCAAGTGGGCACCCACATCACCTGCAGGGGATCCACCTCCAGGCACCTGTGACTTTGAGCATCAGAAGCCCAGAGTGTGCTCCAGGTGTGTCCATGTATCATCCAGGCATTCTAGGGCAGGTACTGCCGTCCTCTAGCCTCAGTTCCTCCAGAGTTCAAGGAGATCAGCACCATGCGATGTTCTCTGCTCCGTCAGCCTCTGCTTTTCCAAGGATGTGCCACTCTCAGCAACACTGTCCTTGTCCATCAGCCCGAGCCCTGGGCTTGGGCAGGAGGGACAGGAGCATCAGGAAGCCGACGCCCTGTTCTGCGCAATTTCTAGACCGTCTCTTCTATGTGCTGAGAGATGCCGTTCTTTCCTCTTAGCAGAGTGTTAGAAATATACCAAGTGGGGGGCCTCCCTGGTGGCGCAAGGGGTTAAGTCACAGCGCTATGAAGCTATCCGCAGCCTCTGCAGCACAAGTTCCATCCCCAGCCAAGGAGCTGACCCACATGGCGTAGCAGATCTCTCCTGACTCGCCTGCTCCTCTCTCAGCAGTGCATTTCAGTACATCCGCCTGTTCTATTCCCTGCTCTGTCTCTGGTGAATCCTATCACCCCCCGCACCTCTGGCCTGTACCCAAGTTCTTTATGCACAAAGAAATCAATCTTCAAAAAAAAAAAAAAAGAAATGTACCAAGTGGACGTGGTCACTTCTCGTGCTGCTTCTTGTGCGCATAACACACATCTCAGGCAGGGTAGAGCCCCAGGCCTGGCAGCCCATCTCTGATACAGCGAGTTTCCATCATCTTTTGCTAGGTCCTTTGCAGACCTGGTGGTTCCAGATGCTGGAGAGCTGGTTGTAGAGGAGCGGGGGCGGGGGGGGAATGTGATGATGTCACTGCTTAAGACGAACCTGGGCACTGTACAGACTGGCCATGATGGGCGGTGGGGCCTCGCTCAGCCTGCGAGAGACATGCCCAGCTTTGAGATCTGAGCGTGGAGCCTGGAATCTCATCCGTCTAACGCTGCCTCTGCTATTATTAACTCCTGAGGAACTTTGGGCAAATCACTTCATGTGTCTCGTATCAGGCCACTTATTGATAAAATGGGGTTATAATCATTTCTACTTCACAGGCAGGTAGGTGATTGAGGCTTCATTATAGAAATGCTCTTGAGAGCTGTTCTTAAATGTGTGATTTCCGGGCTTAAGTCACTCCATACTAGCACCCCCTTTTTTTTTTTTAATGAGTGTGAAATCCTCTTCCTACTTCTGTTCATTTAATGACTGCCGCATTGACGAGCAGATAGTGACAAATGCCTGTTCGTGTTACTCGTGGATTACTGTGGCTTAAAAAACAAACTAAGCATTGACCTTTCTTGACTGTTTCTGAATTAGTCACACTTCCCATTATTTGCGTATGTCAGCAGTATGACCTAAATAAAGTTCAGGCTGATCTCTTCAGACTCTGTTTTGGGCTTCTCCTTTTCTCCTTACAGTAAAGTTAAGGCGAGCTGATAGATGGCTTGCAATCAAATAGAAAGACCTTTTCAGCAAAGTGCTCCTTCAGCTTGGGAGTTATTATGGAATGTTGCTTACTGCATGTGGTCAAATTCTCAGATTTCTCCAGTGTTTCCTATCCTGCTAAGGACTACAGTCGAAGGTGGTCTCCATTTGTCACTGCCACTTCCCATTGTTGGGGCGACCCGAGAGCACCTCTTACCATACCACCTTGGAATTCCAGATCAGCCTGAGGCTGGCTGGGGTCAAGAGCTTTCTGGTCTTTTCCATTGTTATGCTAGATGGCCTTCTGGGCTCATTTGACCAAAGACTCAGTCAGCTGCTGTCCTTGCCACAGAAAGCAGATGGGTTTGGAGACAGTGTTTCATCAGCTGTGTGATGTTAGGCAGCCTACAGACTAGAGCAAGCAAGCGATACAGCCTGACAACACCGCCCAGACGCTCGGTCACGCTGCGTGCTTGTTCGCGTTTGGGCTGCAGAGATAAGATTCGACTATCACAACTTAGCAAGAAACCACAGACACAGGGAACTAAGTCACAGATCAGGCCTCTCCCCAGCCCCTTGCTGTTCTGCCTTGTATTCTGTTTCACTGCCCAGGGTGGAAATGATCTTTGACCTCTAGGATGCGTGATGTCTTGTGGGGGAAGGAAGTGCTTCGTGAAAGGTCAAGTCTGGTGCAGAAGTTCCTGGGGCGAGTGGGGACTGAATCCGAGAGCTGTGGGGCCCGTCTCTAGAAGGGCTTATGGGGCTTGGGGAAGTGGCAGCAACCAGACTCGTGGGCCGAAGCTGTGGCTGGAGGGCACTTGGGATGATGACACTGTAATGTGTCATCTTACAAAAAGTGTGCGCCAAAAAGAGGTCTCTCCAAGCAATGTGAAGCCACGCCTCAGAGATTCCCCCAGACTTGGGGCTTTGATTAGAGTGAAGGTCTTGAGGGTGGGGAGTGGGGAGCAGGGCAGAGACATCTGTCGCTGGATCAGATGTCCTGGACACGCCGATACGCTCTTCACACAGCTGTGGCCTTTGTCCTGCTCTGGTCTCTCTAATGCCCCTGGGAAGAGCACGAGTCTCCATTAACTGGGGCAGATTGAGGGATTAGTCTATTATGAATTATTGCCAGGACAGAGCCAGGAGAAATGCTATATTTTTGTTCTCCCGGCTTATCAACAAGTTGGTTAAAGATTGCCCCCTTCTGTCCCAAGTCTTGCTATCTACTTCCCATTTCTAAACGCACGGGAATTAAAACACTCAGTGTCTGGGCCACCCCGTGATGTGGAAGGCAGCCTGCGAGAGCATGGCTAGACTCTGGACTCATGGCTTGGGAAGTGTGCGAGCATAATGCCCCGGATTTCAGTCTTCTGCTCCTTGGCGTCTCCCACATGCACGTGAGTGGATTAGCAATGCGCGTGACCACTTGGCTGGTCTGGTCCCCGACTGAGTGACCCAGTTAGAGCACAGGCCCAGGGACAGGATGAACCATGCTGGCTGGACACTCTCAGGGAACTCTCCCAGCTGGGGGGCAGGGGCTCCTGCCACTCCAGGCGGGGGTGCAAACAGTGTCAGGGCCGTGGGGAGAGTCCCTGCTGTCGGTGTAGCCAAGGTCATTTATGGTTCTGTAGACAGAGAGAAGTAAGAAGAAACTCTGTAGGGTTTGATGTTAGAACTGGGATCTCAGGGTGTCCTGTGTCCCCCAGAAGCAGCCACTGTCAGCGGTCTCCTGGTTTTTCAACCTATTGTTACCCAAACTTGGAAAATTGTGAACCTCCTTTTGTGTTAATATGCCAGGTGGGCAGGAATCATCATGCTCCCATCAGTGACCAAGGAAAGCTTCAGAGTGAAAATCACACCCTCGAAATAGCCAGGCTGTCACAGCCCCTGACTCCGTCTGTCCCACTATTGTCTATCAGATGGTGAAGTGGCTCCATCTATAAAACGTGTGGTTGCTATGAATTACTGTTGTTGGTAAGGAGAATTGGAAACATTCTCATTTCTAGATTACCTTTCAAATATTCAAATTCATGCACCAGTAGCATATGGCTAGAACTTTTATTTTTTCACTCAGATGTCTTCCAATGTGTTTCATTGAATTCCAAATCCACATCAGGTTTGCATTTTGAAAATGCCAACTGTATACTAACTGAATGTGAGAAATGAAGAAAACTTCCATAATTTTTAAAAATAATAAATGGTGATTTATTTTTTCGGTGTTCAGAAAAACCAGGAGTATGGATCTCTCCCACCACCACCATTTTAGTTCATTTGCATCTTAATAATGTTGCGGGGAACAATGTTGACAGTGTGTGCTTAGCTCATTTTCTACAAGATTGTTCACCAAAGCACAGATCAGACATCAAAGGAGCATGGACCCTGGTTGCCTTTCAATCACCTCTGTGGGCCAGAAGCATGGACTTGACTCGAGTGGGTGGAAAAGACCTTGTTGATTGTGTCTGCCGTATCCTCTCAGCCTGTCCAAAATTTTGGTTTACTAATTATATATCTTCTTCCCTTTTGGGGTTGAATGCAGTTGGTAGGTGGCATTTGTGTTTTTGTCTCTTACCAGGTAGGAGAGTCTCAAGCACTTTTCAACTAATAAAGGAGGGCTTTTATCTGCTAGATTTCCCTCAGTCGCAGAGAAAATTAGTCTGGATGTGCGTGGTTAGCCTGGCTTCAATCAGAGGCCCCATTGGTAGAAAGAACGTTGGTCTCAAAGTCAGAAAACCACCCACTAGAGGAGCCCCAGCATGGAGCTCTGATTGCAGCATAAGCACCAAGATGCCCACTTACAGACGTCCCCCCGAATATATTAAAATGCATATGATCCACATGAAATCTAATTTGTACAAATCTCAGTTTCTGTTCATTGTAAAATCTAACATTGTTTTATGCCCCACAAAGACTGAAAAATACTGCCTGATATGATAATTAGATTGCACTCATTTCAGAGCGTTCAAATGTAGAAAAATGTGCATTTTAGAATTGGTGGAATCCAGTTTAATATGGCTGAATTGCAGTTGGGTAGTTGAGATAAGGCTACATTTCAGAGATTTTATTACAAAAAATGGGAACCAACATGTATGCACTAGGAAACTTTGGCTGGTCTCAACATTTCACCATATTTGCTTCAAATCTTTTTAAAAAATAAAACAGTGAAGGTACAGTTCCAGGTCCCTGTGTGCCCCTTGGGCCAAGGAACCACCATCCGGAATTTGGTGCTTCTGGTCCCATGCAAGTTTGTTGACTTTTATAATATGTCTTTGTATCCATAAATATAATTAGCATTTTCAAAACACTGCCAGTTGTCCATCAGTATCTCTTCCCTGCTTCGTCCTTTCAAGGAAGCTGTTACTGGGCACTGCCTGCCAGCGATGGCTCGGTGACTAAATTCTGGCTGGTGAATGAACATGGACAGGGTGGGTACAATGTCAGGATTTTGCCTTTGAAACAAAGGAACAAATCCTCCATGTTCTCTTTCCTCCTTGCTTCTGATGAGGACAGGGACAAGGCAATGGAGAGTGAACTGCCTAAAACCATGCAGATGCAGGAGACACACTCTAGGATAGCAAAGTGACAGAGAGAAAAATCCTGGGTCCTCCCTTCAGGGTGCCAACCACATCGCACCCACCCTCTGCACACCCAGGCTGCGCAGCTTCTGGCTGTTTTGTGAGAAGTAAACAAGCAACCATATTTTGATTTAAGTTGGTGCTATTTGGTTTTTATTAAAACAGCCACCCTAATGTTCAAACTAATAGAAGTAGTTTATATCCTGATCATGTGCATAACTGCTAGCAACTTATTGTATCAAAATTAGGGTAAAATAGAGCCTCCCTGGTGGTGCAGGGGTTAAAGTCTCAGTGCTGTCAAGCTATCTTCAGCCACTGTGGCGTGAGTTCAATCCTCGGCCAGGATGCTGACCAACATGGTGTGGCAGATCTCTCCTGTCTCACTTACTGCTCCTCTCAGCAGTGTATTTCAGTAGATCTGCCAGTTCTGCTCCCTACTGTGTCTCTGGTGAATCCTCTCTCACCTCTGGTCCATACCCCAGTTCTTTCTTTTTTTTTTTAGATCTGGCACTTAAGTAAGTGCTTTTTTTTTTTTAAGATTTACTTATTTATACAAGAACTGGGGTACAGTCAGAGGCGTGGGAGGGTGAGAGGATTCACCAGAGACAGAGCAGGGAGCAGAACAGGTAGACGGACCAAAGACACTGCTGAGGGGAGCAGTGGGCAAGACAGGAGAGGTCTGCCGCACCATGTGGGTAACTCTCTGGCCAGCCAGGAATTGAACCCGGGCTGCAGAGGCTGCGGACAGCTTCACAGTACAGCGCTCAACCTGCTGCACCACCAGGGAGGCCCTATACCCCAGTTCTTGTATGCATAAATAAATAAATATAAATATTTTTTTAAATTAGGATAAAACTCATTTCTGCAACTCATTGCATCCTCAGATTAAAATAGCAAAAAATAAAGTTTTTTTGATAACTTCTTCAGTAAGTATAGGTGCCAGTCCTGGGGTGGAGATATCCCCAGCTGGTGCACACAGATAGAACTCATTGATTAGCTTCTATGTGGAGACAGAGCAAGTTCACACACACTGGGGAGTTAGCACCTCTGTCCCAATGGGAGAGCTTTAAAGCAAACTTCACAATGATAATTTCAGAACGGAAAGGAGAATTTTCCATTCCCAGGAGAATTTTTCCCCAATTCCTGATTGAGCACCCATGTGAGTATCATGAGAATGAGGACTTTCTGGTCCATTTCTCTTCTCCAAGAGCTGGCCCGCCACTCCCAGCACCTGCATGAGGGTCAGCAGAACAGCTGCTGCTGGAAAGACCGCCCCGCTAGCTGGCCGGCGTCTCGAAGACCCAGGCCAGGGTGCCGCGCCACTTGGATTGCGTGCTTTCTGCGAATTGGTTAAGTGGCTCAGGGCTCTGCTGTGTGAGCACCACGGGTGGGTCGTGGGGGGTGGGGTGCAGGGACCAGCTCCAATTCTTTCCTATCCCACTTTGCAGCCCTGATGCTGTCTGACAGGAGCATGCTCTCTTGCTTGTTGTCCCTGATCTCCCAGGTCAGCTTGGCTTCTGGCCTGAAAGGCAGGTCCGGTCTTTGGTTTCCCTCTCACATGGTACTTGGAACAGAGCGCCGCATGGCACCTGGCCTCTGCTTTTGAACAGGCCGGGTGCCATCACTTCTAATCCTGCCGGATACCCTTGACCTTGGGCCTTTTCCACGAAGAATTGGGTTGTTAGGTGTGTGACCCTCAGGCCTGTGCAGTCTGTGTATTGCTTTAGTGCAAAGGATCACAAATGCCTCTCGCACCCTTAGTGCCCCTGCTTCAGGAGATGCAGAGATACAGAGGCGAGGTGGGCACTGTACTGGGTGAGACTCAGGGGCTGAGCTTTGCTCAGGGGTGCCCATGAATTAAATTCATGCTGGATAAAAGCAAAGCAGCTTGCTTTTATAAAAAATTATACAAAATTTTAAAAAAATACAAAAGTCCCTCCCTAAGGAACATCGGGTGATATGTGCCCATCTCTGTGTGTCCTGATCTGAATGAACAGCTGATTCCTTTGGACAGTTTTTGCAGCCTAAACAGTGAAAATTAGAAGTAAAAATTCCCTTAAAACCAGTTCTTGCATCAATTTGCCTAATAGCCTGTGCACCAGAAATTCAATTCCATTTTGAGTGTTCTTGCACTCATTGTAGTATCTCCAAAGCTTATTTCTTTTAAAGAAATTAAACATAAACTAAAATTAAAGATAAGCTGGGTGTGCCCTCAGAAAGCTTGATTTATAAACCTTTGTGTGCCAAAGAGATGGCCCAAAAAGCTAAAGGATATTCCCATGTTAAAAAAAAAAAAATCTCAAAAAAGGTTTTAAATTATAGGCAAATTGCTCATTAGGTGGCTGCTTTAGGCTAATTGACCTTGAGTCAATGGCATCCAAAAGTCGACGCGTTTGTGCTCAGGGACACTTTCTCAGGCCTGGATTCATCGTATTTCAGACAAAATTCTAATCAACTCTGTTATTTGGTTTCCCAGCCCCTGGCATATTAGATGTGAATCAGAGAAGGGAGGGGACAGCAGGAGCCAGGCCACTTTGCGTGGTGAGAAGGCCAGCTGATACCCTGCTGGCCAGGGGGGCCATGCAGGCCAGAGAAAATGAAAATGTAAATACAGGGCTTAGAAATCCCAGCATGGGCTGACCTCTTGCCCCTGGGCCCATCTTGTGGCTTCCAGAGCGCCTCTGTCATAACGCACATAATGGTAACCAAGTCGTGAAAAATATAACACGCTGCGTACTTTGCCCAACCCCCTATTTTCTTGTACGTTTTAGAAAGCTTTTCATCAAAAGCGACCAAATCATTGGAGCATTGGTTTGAAGGCCCCCACTTTCCCTCTGCCCTGAGCAGCCTTCCTCAAGACCCCCAGGTCACCACAAGCAAATTTGGCAGTCTGGAAAAATTCGCTTCTAGGAAATCCCTTCTCTATAAAATGTAACATGAACAAATCCAGTTAGTTCTTGATGTCTGGCTTGGTGCAGGTAGGAGGTCATGAATAACCCAAATCACAGTGAAATCTGCTTTCGATTACCTGGTGACTGCAAGTACAGACGTCTCTGTTCCTTAGGGAGGTGGATTGGTCAGGGTTTCCCAGAGGTGTGAGTGTGTGTGTGTGTGTGTGTGTGTGTGAGTGAGTGTGTGTGTGTGCACGCGCGCGCATTCATGTGAATCGTTTCATGCAATTATGGAGGCTGAGAAGTGCCCCGTCTGCTGTCTGCAAGGTGGAGTCACAGACCCAGAGAGCGGCTGGTATTTCCAGTCCATGATGTAGGCGGAAGAACTGAGGAGGGTCGTGTTACACGCTCCAGTTCCGGAGAAAACCCATGTCCCTGGTCCAAACAGGTGGCAGGAGCGAGCTTTTCCTCACCGTCGTCTGGTCTCACTCAGGGCGCAAGAAATGGATGGACTCACTTTGTGCAGGGCAGTTTGGTCGACTCTGCTGATTCCCATGTTAATCTCCTTCAGAAACCCCCACCAACATACTAGAATGATGGTCAACCAAATATTGGGGCAACCTGTAGCCTAGTCAAGTTTATACATCAAATTAACCTGCTCAGGAGGCGTGGTAATCACTGCTGCTCCAGTCCTCTCAACCCGAAGCCCAGGGAGCCCCGCCCCTCTTTCCCTCCAAGGAGGGAAACTTGTCAAGACTTAGGCTGGACACCTGGGAAGGAAGGGGCTGCAGGTGCTAGGCTGGGCCTAAAGGCTCTCTCCTCCCACCCTTGGGAGAAGAGGCTGGGTAGATGAGGGCAGAGACTGGCATTGGCCTGCTCTAACTAACAGCCAGAGTGAACCCTCACACCTGTTCATCTGCTACTTAGTACCCAGCCTTCTGTAAGTCATCCTTACCATCACTCCAGTTATTGTCAGTCCTTTACAACCAGTTGTCCTTGTGAGCACCTAGAGGCAGCCAGGCACTTGGAATGAGCTTTGGATCAGGTAATAGAAGCCAGGTGTGACCTTGGGTCAGTCATTGACTTTTGAAACCCCCGTGTTCTAATGGGAGAGAAGGTTGTTGGTACTTGCCAAACTAGTTCATAGTACAGTCTTGTGATCATTAAGTGGGATGGACTATGTGAAGGTGTATGGTCGAACTGGACAGATGTAGTTACAGAGGTGCCAGGTAACTGTAGGGGCTGCCTGCTTTTATGGCTGTGACACTGCTAGGTCAGGGTGTAAGTGCTGGACAGGATTAGTTAGGGGAGAATCTCTACCTGGATCCTAATTTGAGATTGCTTTTAAAAAGTGGCATGTTCTTTGACTGATACAATATTTATATAAGTATACAGATATATAGACATATATCTTTCCTGTTTTGCTTTCGCTAAGGGATGAGTTGACCATTATTATCATAATATATAGCTAAGAACAATTCAATTTAGGAAAATTTCCTGTTCATCTTTTGCAGGATAATTTTGCTATAATGTCCACAAATAAAGTAGTGGTTTAACACACACAGGTTCAGACTCACAGATGTGCACCTTTAAAGCCTACCACTGATTGTTTGGTGTGAAAATTGTTTTCAAGTGAAGCACATCAGTATGCAAATCTAAAGTGTGGCTTTTTCATCTAGATGGAATATTATCAATTAGCCTGAGGGATAGGATGTAATTAAGATTTTGAACAGCTTACTTTGGTCCACTGTGATGAGTACCCCAATATTTAAAGAGGTGTACAGGTTGGAATAATAGGAAAGTGAACCTTGGTGCCAGTATCTGAACATTCATTTTGTAATGAAAAATGAAAGAATTAGACTCTTCTCCATCACTCCCAGCATTTGATAAGGGCAGAGATTTGAACTGGAAACAAGTGAGAGAATGTTCAGATTCCAGGAAAATCCCATTTCTTTTTGAATGATGGCAGATTTCCATCTTGTTCCCCACTCACTCATTCTAACACCTCCCATGAATTTAGGAACAAAGATAAATTGGGGACAGTTGAAGCCCTTGTGGAGAGTTTATGCTTCTGCCTAAGTAAAACTATTGGATTTTCAGCCGTGAATGCAGCTCGAGCAGAAGGAAGGAGAACAACTCTTAGCCTCGATCCACTTCAGAAAGTTTGCGAGACCTCCCTCTGCCTCTCACAGAACTGATAAGGCACATTTCCGATAGGATCTTCATCCTGGTGCCATTCCACCACAACTGTTCTCTTAGGCGAGAAAAGACGCTTCCCTTTTTGGTCCTACCCACACCGTTTTGAAAGAAACAAAGTTCTCCATTTCTCCCAGGAGAAGTTGCTGAAAGGATCCATTGCCTAGCCATACCACTTGCAGCCGAAACCAGCAGGCGAGGATGGCACACAGCTCATTTCAGCCATCCGTATTTTCAGGTGTACTAGATGTATTTAGTACATCATTTGATAATGCTAAAAAAAAAAAATTAAAGCAGTGTGAGACTAAAGGAGAAAGAAGATGAATGTTAGCATTCCCCTGGGGTTCATGGGTGAAGGAATTAACACAGCGTGGCACTCTACCCTAGCTGTGTTTGTTTCCATGGTAACAGCTACGTACATGTTTCAGACTATCTACAGTGACACAGTTGCAGAAATAGTAGCTTGCAGGTTTCTGATATCGCATCAGTGGACAGGCAGCACGCACTATATTAAGTAAGTGTAAAAGAATTTAAAATATAGCTCTGATTCAGATGTATATTAGCTCAGCTGAGCGATGTATCGGGGTTTCTGCATTCTCCTTTCTCAAGACAGCAAAATCTGGGTAAAGTTGAAAGTTGCAAGATTCCAGTCTAGCCATTGCTCTTGCCTGGGTAAATATCATCAAATGAAACAAATATGAGTGAGTTACAAAGGTAAGAAAACCTCCTTGGCAGATCACATGTTTAAGAAGGATATTTGTTGTCGGTGAAGGTAATTTTTTTGGAGGAGGATAGTGATAGGTAAGAGAACGAAAGCTTTGGTGGAAAATAGCTGAGTCTTAAAAGCAAATCTAATGTGCAACAGAATCTTTAACTGCTGCTGAGTTTATAGCAACTGAGGTCTTCGAATGTCTCGTTGTAGAAATTGCTTTTATATAAAAATGATCAGGTGAGGTGCAGGGAGGTTGATTGGGTGTGCCTTTAGAGGGAAATCGGGGCTCCATTGTCTTTTCTGAATGCTTATGTAAATATCTCTCTTCTCGCGGGATGACCCTGGATTGTCTTTGACATTTGCTGCTACTTTTTGGTACCGTTTACCGCTTCTGTGTATTTGTGCTGCCACATTGTAGCCTGATAAGACTTCAGTGTTGGTTAGAGTGCAACCCAGTAACGATTAGACTTTGTGTGTGACTTTGCAATCCAATTGTACAGTAATTTAGGAGAAGTGTTCAAATGGCTATTTATTTACACGCCAGACCTCTGCAACCTAGGTATTAGGTTAATGGATTTCCATGTGCATGTTATGATTGCTGGTGCTTTCAAGTAGGTTGTAGTTCAATTTATACTGAGTTTTTAATGTCAAAATATTTTTATTTATGCCCATGATTCAGGTTAAGGCTGCATTTACCTTATAGTTTTATTAATCATGTATCAGTGAAGCAATGGTAAAATGGCACAGTAATTTAAGATAATCTATTCATTTGAAGAGGATTAGTTTTCTGACCATGGGTGGACTTTTACAAAAGTGGCCTGAGACATAAAGCCCTCTTGGTTTGTAGGAGACTATTTTTTTCTGTGCACAGGGATCTGTCTGCCGCACCTACTGCATGTTATTCTTCACACAATGATTTGATTCACTGTTAAGAGAACACCCGTGGGGAGGTTCTAGAGTTTCCCAAACACCTGGGAATGTGGAGGTCTGGGACAAGTTTGAATTATAAATCAAGGGTTTGAGCCCTAGAATGTTCAACACCCCAGTCGATAGATACAATTTGCCTTTCTCAATAAGGTGATGTGAAGTGAAATTAAAGTTGGAGAGTGAGCAGCCCAGAGATGGGAAACTGTTGTTCCTGGGAGAAACTGTTTTCTTGGTGGCTCAGACCAAAAGCAGCTTCTTTCTCCAAAGAGGGGCTCTTCTGCCCACTCCCACACTCACCTCTGTCAAGTTGCAAGACACCAGCAGGCAGAGGAGAGGGCAGGGTTGCAGACCTCACCCCATGCACACACTTACCCCGACTTGCCTGGCCAGCTCCTATATATCCTGGGGGGCAGCTTCTCCCTGTGACAGCTGCAGGCAGCCACCTGTGCCTGTCCCCTTCCCCCTCCTCGAGACAGAGGAACTGAACACTGTCGGTATGAGCCTTCACAGGACGTTCTGCTAGTACATTTGAAGGGCCCTGGAAGCCTTGGGCTCATTAACCTGGGACTCTAAAACCGGAAATCAGAAAAGTTTCAAAAACTCCTTTGAATGACAATGTCAACTTCTGTCTGTTGGAAATTGCTAGTAGAGCCTCTTCCAACTGAGGAGACCTTGTGTATTTTTTCATCACCCAGAAATATTTTCCAGTGTAAAAAAAAAACCCCAAACACCCAACATCAGTCTATGCCATGTTATTTTAACTCTTTATCTCTTGAGAATAGAAAAACACAGAAAGCTAAATGTAAAATCCTCACCCGAGCTAGTCATTTGATTTTAAATTCTGGCAGCGCTAGTAGGAAACTCAATTGCTTCCATTTGAAGGGCCAGGAAATTGATTTGGAAAAAAATAAATTTGAGGGATTCCCAAATAGTGGCAGCATGGGATGAATAAGAGAAAGATGAAGGTACCGGCTGATCTTATTTCCAACCTTAAATGGTGATAGAGGAGCCCGGGTACACTTTTGGTGGCAGAGCTCAGGGGGAGTCTCCACTGCCTGGTAACTGCTGAAGGTTCTCTGTGATCACAAGAGCCAACCCGGAGGCTGCCCTGCAGGGCTCTCCACTGTTAGTTCCTTTCCAGCCTTCCCTCTCACTGGGTCTTCGCTCTTGAGCTTCCTGTGTGCTCGCCATGCCAGGATGTTTCTAGGCTTTGCTTTTGCTGCTGTCCAGATACCAGCTTCAATTCCAGTTTGTACTCCAAGCCTCCTTATCTCCCTCTCTCCCTGCCCTTGGTGTGATTGCTCCTTCCATGATGTTCCTGTAACAGTTTCTTTCTCTTCCATGATAGCTCTGATTTTTCTGTTAGGATTAGTAGTGTGTTGCCTTGACTGGGATGGAAACATACTAAAAACAAGAGACCACGACTTATGTACATTTGCAGCTTGACTATATCTAGAACGTACTTAAAGCTGTCATCATTCGTCGAATTCTGAAAACCTCATAAAGGACAACAGTCTACAAACATGTATGCTTTCTGCTTAAAGACAGTCTATTGGATACCGAGATCCCTAAAGTTGCGTCTGTCACAGAACCAGATATCTGGATCAGTGGAGCCACGTTCAGGTGCTTCCAAACTTTGGGCTGTTTGGTGTCACTGAAACTCAGACACCTGATGAATGGGTGATGTTTTTGTTTTCATAGTCATAGGATTCTAAGATTTTAATGCTAGGAGGTACCTTAAGGACCCAGACTCATACTGGGAACCAGTGTTCAGTGACTTTGGTTATCCAATGTGTGCACCCAGCCCATACTATCACTAAGAGTCCTGTCCACGGTGTCTTCCATGCAGAGACCTTAATTACGCTTGACATCACCAGACAGCTGTGCTCTCTGACCGTTCGGGACTGGCTGGCTTTCTGTGCATCCAACACAATCCCCTAAGCCACCTTTTGCTAAAGACTGATATCATTAGGATAGAATTAAAAACACAAGTGGACGGGTGCTGAACTCAGAGGGGCTGGGAGTAATGCTAACAATGTATTAGCCATTGCCTCGCTGAGGATATGGCAGCTGCTGACTTCAGTCAAGTTCAGACCCTTAAAAAGAGTGGAAAAAAGAAAGCACATACTTTCCAGTGCCCGGGCACTGCACAGCCAGGCCAGCTGGGCACAGCACCGTGGCAAAAAGATCTCTTCAGTTTCAGAAATACGAGCTTCTGAGCTTGCACCCGGCAGGGGAATGTGGCTGCAAGTGGGTCTGATTTGGCAATGCATTGCAGGGCCGGCTTCGCCTTAAGTTATAGCAGACACAGTCCCTGTGGAAAAGCCAGGAGAATTTAGAGAAAAAAAACAGCCTTCCACGTTGCCACAAGAAATTCTGTGTGTGTGTGTATGTGTGTGTGTGTGTGTTTAAAGACCTGCATCCGAAGTCAACAGTTTACTTTTTAATATACAAATTTTTATTGAAATGACATTGGTTTATAACATTATGTAAGTTTCAAGTGTACGGCTTTATAACTTGACATCTCTAATCCTACATCACTCAAAGACTAGTTTCCTTTCACTACCATACAATTGATCCCTTTTCCCGTATCTCACACCCCCAATCCACCCCATCTTAGCAGGCTTTTTAAGAAGAACTCTTGTTTTTCTGTATAAATGCATACTTCCTCTTGTCCAGTTTGCCTGTTAAGGGAATAAAGCACAATTCAGGTTTCCGAGTTGGAAGCCTGATTAATCTCTCTGCCAGTTACATATGGAAATAAATTAGTAAATGGTCCATCTGGGACTAAACTACTGCAGAGATGATAAATTATAACCCTTGTATATGTCTGTGTTGCTAAAGACTGAGTTGTGCTCACCAGGAGCTGCTGAAAGATAACTGGATGCTTTATGGTGGTCAGAGGAATAAAATTTTTTTAAAAATTACAAGTAGAAATTTTACCCTGAAATGTTCCTTGGGAGAATGGTTTGGTTGATGCCAAGTTTGTTCCTTAGAACTGCTGTATCTGCAAATATTTAAAAGGAGAGTCTCAAGGGCATATGAAACATAGTACTTTTATATTTTCAAAGGCCAATACAATAACAAGTATTAATTAGCTCTCAATGAGCTATTTCTAAACCTATGTGATATTAGATAATATGTTATCTATTATATCATATAGATAATTCTGAATCTCCATGTGGTATTACAGTTCATAATTTCCATAGCAGCTTCATGTCTATTTTCTTATTTAAATTTCAAAGAAGCTGGGGCAAGTCTATTTCTATTTCTTGATCCACAAAAAATTGAAATGTAAGGGGCTGGGTATTTTGCCCATGACTCAGATGTTTATATGGCAGAGCTGAGATGGACCACCAGATATTGCCAATTTTGAATCCAGCTTCCTTTCAATCAGAGCCTTGTATGATATCAAAAACATTTCAGTAGCCAATCATTTACCCAGCAGCATTAGGAAAGAAAACATTTTATTTACGTCAATTTTCTAGAAGCAAAAGCCACACCTTCTAGATCATGAAAAGTATTTCTTTCTCTAATAGGAGTTATTGAGTATAGGCTTAAATTTTTCTTATGACTCAAGCACACCACTGTCCACTTGAATTATTTTATAAAACTAAAACCTCAGATGTCCTGGGGGCTTTTAGGTATGGTATCATTTTGCCCCTTTGCAGAATGGCCCGAGGCTACTGTGACATCTAGATTCTTGCACCTCCTTTAAAATTTTCTTTTGTGTCTTCCTCCTGGGCTAAGATAACTGGATGCTTTATTATGGTGAGAGGAATAAATTAATCCTTAAAGCAACTGAGGGCCTCTCTCCTCTTTCTAGGAATGCAATAGGAAAAGTACAGAGAAGCAGATGGATTTAGAAATCCTTCGGTCACTGTGTTCATCAGATATCAATCTCTAGACATAAGCAATGGGTGTGGCTGGGTGATCTTCATACAAGAAAAAGAAGTCACAGGGCCCTTGATTCATTCTCCTGTCTGTACTGCAAGTAACCTTGTCTCAGCCAGATCACCTTCAAGTGTCTCATGTATCAGTCAGTCCCTGGCTACTCCAGGCACCTAAATACCCCCACTCTCACCTCTGGGACTTTGTTTCAGCTTTTGCCAGTTTTCACCTGTCAAAATCCTGTCCAAATCTCAAGAGCTGTTACTACTATCTTTGTCTTGATGCCTACCCCACCAGAAACAAGTCTTTCCTGAAACTTTCTTACTGGCAGAGAAAGTGACACAATCTGTGTTTGAGTATAGGCCTCTCTCTTCTCCCATAGTGGACAAAGGTGGGGATTTCCTCATGCTCTCTGGCCCTTTCTCCCTCCCCTTACTCAATGCTTTGCCCTTAATTGGAGCTCAATACACAGTAGATTTAAAGTGATTTTATAATCACAGAGTAAATGTTTTTGGATGGCTGAATAAATTAATAACACAAGATGTATCCGAATCTTAGAGGGCTTGTTTTAAAAAGATGGTTGGAACCTAATATGAAATATTCAGATTCAGTCAATCTTAGATGTTGGTGGTAAGAAGGCCAAGAATTTGCATTTCCAAGAAACTCTAAGCTGATGTTGATGCTGGTACTATAAGGAACCACAGCTTAAAAAAATACCAATCTAATGAATTTATTTCCTAACATTCTTGCATAAAAGCTCATAGGATAATACCATTCTTTGCACCAAGTTTATTGATTTGTCTTCCTTGAAATGAAGGCTAGAAACTTCCATTAGAAATTATTATGCAATTTGTCTCATTTTGCAAAATTATTGGTTAACTGTGACCTAAGAACTTGCAGGTCATTTAGTGAGCTTTGACTTCATGGCTCCCTAGGAGGAGAGCCCAGATTTTATAACACAATAGTCTGTGACTTTGCAGCCTGTCTCTGGTCTACTCCATGGATCAAAGCTGACACACACTGGAATGCCAGCCTCAAATGCTGTTGGTGCTGATGCTTTCCCTTTATGTAGACAAGTGTTTTCAGTGGCAGCTGTAGTAAAATAAAATGTTCTCACAAATGTCTCAATCACGGTTATAGTAAAATAAGATCTCCTCACAATGTGTATGTATTTTCAAATTTCTGGGTCCTTGTATGTATGTCCCATGAGGCAGTTTCATGAACACTCCATCGTGAAAGACCCAGTGCTTCAATAACTTTCCGAGAAATAGTGAGGTTGTGTCGAAATTGACTTTTTCATTGAAGTGTGTCTCATTTTGTAGAGTCAGGCCAGAGTTGACATCTGTGGTGGTTGAAAGGGTCCTCTGTCCTCTTCTGCTCTAATCCTGTCTTTCTCTGCTCCTCTCAGCAGTCACTAGAAGTGTCCTCATCTGGAAGACCAGCATTCTCATGACCATGGAGGCCTCTCTGTCCTTTCTGTGACTGGAGCAATGCTGACCTCGGTTTCCTGGACCCGTTCTGACTCAGGTAACCACATCCCACTGCCCCCAGCACCCCATTCCTTAGGGAGATTGCATTGAATAAATGAAATACCAAAGCTATATTTAAATGTAAGTGCCAAATTGATTGTTTCTCCACCAATTGCTTTCCCTCCCCCTTCTTTCCAATTTTCTTAATGATCAATTTATGCAGCTGATCAGACTGACAATGTGGTCAATCCAATTTAGACATTAAGATAATGAAAACATTGACTCACATCTTTATTTAAAATTTTGCTTGGACTCTCAAAGCAACAGGAACATTGCTGGGGATTTTCATCTATCAACTAACTTCTACCATAGTAGTTCCTCTAAGTCACTTCTTTCTCATAATACTTTATTTTTATTTGAATTACATTAAATCTTCCTAATGTTGTACCTTTTAATTGAGTTCCATAAGTATTATTGACTATCAATTATGCGTTCTCAGTACAGATGGAGATAAAAATGTGAGAGTGGAGTTATCCTCATGGCGCTCACAGCCAAAGATCCGTGACTCACTAAGAAAATGGTAGATGGTGTTGCTCAGTTGAGGGCTGGGCTGTGCACTGGTGGCAGCTCTGCACAGTGAAGCAAGAGACTCTGAAGACTGGGACTGAAATAACTGGGGAAGACTTCACAGAAGAGGGAGGGCTCCCTGTGGGCTTTAGCACTGTGGCTCACTTGGGCAGGAGGCGGACAGAGGAGCGGAATGGTGCCTGGAAGGGAAGACAGAATGGAGGCCTCTATGAAGCCCAGCAGTGAGGGCCCTGGCTGCCTGGACCAGACAGGGCTTTGAGGACCCTGATTCTCTGTTCCAGCCAGACTCTGTTTTAGAGTCTGGGTGACTTTTGGTTTCCCTGGGGAACCCCAGCTGTCCCATTTCAGAGGGGCCTTGGTTGGGCTGGTGGTTCTCTTCAGGAGACATTGGTCATTTGTTCCAGCCTCTTCGTGGCTGCTACCTTGCTGGCCTTTCTGCTACTTCAGGCCTGTCCATGCCCGGCCTCTGCCAGTCTGCCTGATGATTCACTCTTCACTTACTCACCTTCCCTCTCCCCTTCCAGCTCTGTCTGGCTGAATGGGCCTGACAAGGACTCAGAATGACCCAGAGTTTGTGTGAGGCCAGTATCTGGGGTTCACAGCGTGTGACTCAGCTGAGAAGTGGGGTTGAAGGGTAGGAAGCATCAGCCAAGAACATGAATTTGTAAGTTAATGTTGACAGGGTATCAAAAAAATTCTGAAATCCAGAAGCAGGGAAGTTCTCCAGGCCAAAACCAGGGCCATAGTCAGGGGTAGGGAACCAGGTGCTCTGATTAATTTTGGGGTCACCTAGCAAAGCTTGCTCATACCTAGCTCTTTTGGATAAAGACCTTTTGCTGTCGAGGTCATCAAGGTGTCTCTGTGAGTTGCTTGCCAAGGGGCTCCCCTCTTCCTGTTGGCCCTGCCCTGGCCACACCACAGGTTTTAGCATCCTGGGGGGCTCCCTAGGTGGACACCCAGAAGTCTACCTCCCGGGAATCAGTGTCCCAGATCACCAGCTACCCGGAAGCAGGAGAACTAGAGTGATGATATTTGTGCTGTCCCCACACTAAAGAGATTGCCTTATACCTCTTTGTCCCCCTCTTCTCAGCCTGTACAGGGGTCGGCCATGTACAGCCCTGTGACCTGGGCCGGCCTACTGCTTGTTTGTATATGGCGGACAAGCTGAGAATCGTTTTTTTGTATTTTTAAATGGTTGGGAAATTTGAAAACAGTAACATTTTGTACCTCATGAAAATTTTATGGAATTCAGATTTCAATTGTCCCTAAATAAAGTTTTACTGGAACATAGTCATGTTCATTCATTTCCAGATTATTTATGGCAGCTTTTTTGTTGTAACAGTGGAGTTGAATAGATGTGACAGAAACCATAAAATATTTACTCTAGGACCCTTTGCAGAAAAAAATTGCCACCCTCTGATCTAGGCAATTCTGTGGACATGTGTCTTGGCAAAATTAGAGGTGTGGGACTTTCTCTCTCCATAAAGAAAACAGGATTTTCTTTGAAGGATAAGAAGGATTCCCATAAGAGAAGCAAGAAGGAATCTTCTAGATTGATATAGAATTGTTCACACTTCATAAATTAGTTGGAATTTCCATTCATCTGCTTAACTTTCAATTAAATCTAGATATGACATGACATTAAGGCCATTTCATTTCAGAAACCTAACACATTAGGATTATCTTTAAAACGAGAAGCCATGGCTTCTTGGATTAACCTAAATGTTGGAATATATCAACACCCGATTTAAACTCACCTTGCGTTTTGGAACTTTTTCTTTTTTATGTGGCTCTGGGTGTGAATTGTTTTATTTTAAACCAAAATCAGTATTTGGGTTTTTTGGTTTGTTTTGTTTTTTGAAAGATTTATTTATTTATGAATACAAGAACTGGGGTACAGGCCAGAGGTGCAGGGAATAAGAGGCTTCACCAGAAAGAGTGGGGAGCAGAACAGGCAGATCTACTGAAATACACTGCTGAGGGGACCAGCGGGAGAGTCAATAGAGGTCTGCTGTGCCATGTGGGTAGCTCCCTGGCTGGCTGGGGATTGAACTGGTGCTGCAGAGACAGCAGATAGTTTCACAGTGCTGTGCTTAACCTCTTGTGCACCAGGGAGGCCCAATATTTGTTTTTTAATCAAATAATCATTGAAAAGTTACCTTGAGGAAACTATGGCACTGACCTTGGCAGTATTTTCCCAAGCTGGTAGGATTTCATGATATTGAGTAAAAACTATGGTGCAAGTTGGAGAGGACAAATCAGCCCCACTCACTTGCTGGGCAGGGCCTGTGTGTTCCCTGGGCAGAGAGTACTCACCAAACCCCAGGGCTCAGTGCAAAGAAAGCTGGTTTCTCACTCACCCAGAACTATTCAGCCCCGCCGTGCCCATCCTGCACCCGGCCCCCCTCACCCTCCCATCCAGTGGCACCCACACCTCAGAATATGGCTTCCTGGCTGCTGCCACATATGAAGACTTGAGTCACACACCCATTCTTTATTTTTTATTGAATGAAGTCTTCACTTTTCATTTCTTTTTCTTTTCCTTTTTTTTATATTTTATTTTATATAATTCTTACATAATTTTTCATTTTTGCACAATGTATGCATTTTCATTTTGGTTATATTCCCCGTACAATACCCACCCCCTTTATTTTGGCCCTAATGCCTCTTCTCCTCTTCCCCGCCCACCTCCATTAGTGTGGCTCTGGTTTATGGTTGCTTGTTGATTTTTATTTTTCTTTATTATAATTAGTCTTTTTCCTGGTCCCTTATTTAGGTTTTCTAAAATCCTGCTATGAGTGAGATCATCCGATATTTTTCTTTTTCTTTCTGGCTTACTTCACTGAGCATGATCCCTTCCAGCGCCATCCATGTTGCCGCAAATTGCATGTGTTTATCTTTTTTGAATGCTGAGTAATATTCCATGGTGTATATGTACCACATCTTCTTGATCCAGTCATCTATTTTTGGGCATTTGGGTTGTTTCCATAGCTTAGCTATTGTAAATAGTGCTGCTATAAACATAGGGGTGCAGGTGCTCTTTGGAATTGATGTTTCTGTGTCCTTTGGGTAAATACCTAGGAGTGGAATTGCTGGATCCTATGGAAGCTCCATCTTTAGTAGGTTGAGGAATCTCCACACAGCTCTCCATAGTGGTTGGACCTCATTTCTTTTTCTGACAACCTTTTCTCTCCCCACGAGGAAGCTCAATTCTGTCACTTAGCACAGGTTGAACAGCCTCGCCTCCTAGGAACGTCATGCCTCACAGCACCAGCTCTCCCATGCCCGCCTGGGCACAGGCTCCCGTGGACTTGGGTGCTGTCCCAACCTTCTTGGCATAAAGGCTAGCAACTGTATTACCTAAGGTTCAGGGCAGCCTAGTCTTGTTTGAGGCTGTGTTGTAGGAGAACCCACAAAGTTATGTCAAAGGGACCTTTCTCCCTGCCTCCCTGCCTCCAGACACCATCCTGGAAGGGGAAACACTACCCACTCGTAGGGGCCTCAGACCGGGAGGGAGCTGACCACCTCCACAGCCATGGTCAGAATTGCCACGTGACCCTGCCTTCCACTAGAGGCTGGGAAGCAGGAGGAGCAGAGGGGTGCTTGGGGTCCCCTGCAACTCTAGATCTTGGAGGAGAGTCTGGACATTTTCTCTGCTTCTGTTTCGTGCCACTCGGGGTAAATTAACCCAGTGCTGCATTTTCATTTCCCCACAAGGCTTCAGAGAGATTCCAGTAGGATAGATGAAAGAGCTCGCAGGCCATAGGAAACTCTAAAATTGGCGAGATGTGATTGGTCCCTAATTTCTTTATTATGTCGGGAATGGTGATGAGCTGGAAGCACGGCCCTTTTCTCTCTCAGGGTCCTCTCTCTCTTTCTCTCTCTCTCTCTCTCTCTCTCTCTCTCACACACACACACACACACACACACACACACCATATGCCGGGGAGCACCCTTGCACTCACCAGTTGACCTAGTGTAATTGTATCCACTTTTCCCCGTCACACCCAGAAATATTCTGGTAAAGAGAGGACATTCTATGATCACCCCAGCTCTCATAATCTTCCAGATTAATGTCAGTTCCCGTTTATTGAGCTCTTTCTGAGAATCAAACACTCTTCTAAGCTTTCGCCTACATCACTTCATTGAATCCCCAAAATAAACGTGTGAAGTAGGTACAAGTAATCTCCCCATTTTAAAATGAGATAACAGATGCAGAAAGACTTGAGCTGTTTCTGATCCCACTGCTAGTGAGTGGCCATGCTTGACATGAACCCAGGTCTGTCCTGCTCTTAAGCACTCATTAGGGTTGCCTTCCCCCTCCTTTACCAAGACTTGACCAATATGGTGCCCTCCCCCCGCCCCCGACTTGGGAGCCTGTTCCTAGACCACACACAGAGCTAAGCAATGAGTCCAGCCCTTTGTGACCTGACCAGAGGAGCCACGCAGCCATGGCCATCTCTGGAGCCAACAAGCAGCAGGACCAGGCTGGCAAGCAGGTCTCTGACTTCCCAGCACCCTCTCCCTTGACATTGACAAGTGTGGCTCAGTTTAAGAGTAGTCGCTGCACTGTACCTCCAGAGAAACGAGAGCTGGAGTTGAGGTCTAGCCAGTGAAGACTTGATCCAGACCGGCAGCTTCCCGACTAGACCAGCTAGGAGAAACCAAGCTCCATTTTCAGGGAGTTTACTTACAAATTTTTTTATTTAAGAAAAAAAAAAGGCCAACCACAACCAAAGTTTGCTTACAGAATAATGTCAAATTCAACCCCTCTGCTAACAAGAGAGTATTCATTTCCTTGTTTCCCGACCTTCCTAATCAGTGTTCAAAACTGAACCCATGAAATCAAAGCAAACAGTCACTGGCAAATGAGCCCGGTGTGGCAGGGTCTGCATTGCTTGCTTCAAGACCCTCTCCCCAGATAATTATACATGGTTTCTAAACATACAAAGAAAGGAATTCCATTATGAAAGAAAAATTAGATGGAAATTTCTAATCCTGTCTCATAAACAATATAGGAATAACTTCAAAATATTCTGCTTTAAGCATGCATTTAATTTGTGCTCTGGGAACCAAATAATGTTGCTAAGATAAAACATTCTAATAATGATTTATGTAAATTTATTTGTACAAAGTAATAGTGTAGTCGCCTATAGCAAATTGGTTGGAATATGAGATGACATTTACGAGGTCTTGTTTTTCCTCTGAATGAATCAGTGCAGCAATTGAGAGGCTCCAGAAAGGGAGAATCCATGTTCAGAATGGAGTGTGATGCTCGGAGGGACAGAGGCAGCCGGACAGGCCGGGGGATGTGTGTGTGTGTAAATAACCAATCAACTCAGTCCGTGATCTCTCGTGAGGCAGTCTCCTTAGTTAAAGCCTTCTCTAAAGCCATACTGAGGGTGACGATGCTGGTTTTTCAAGGTTCCAACTCTGTACTTCAGTCATGGCAAACTGCTTAAAACCCTTTCAGAATTAGAATAGTCAAAGACAAATTCACTTATTTTCATGGTGCCCTTTTAGATAAGTCACTAACAACATGTGGTACAAAGAGGCCAAGTGTAATTAAAAACTGTGCAATTAATCTCAGTTTCTTTAATACCAAGGCTTGAGTCATAAATAGGGTCCAAATGCTAATAAACAAAATAAAAGTCTCTCCCAAGGCCTGGTTCATAGACGAAAGGATGTTTCCCTGTTGACTGACTCGTTAGCACCTTTGCTAATGGCCCTAAGTGTTTCCCAGAAAGCTTTCATTAAATACAAACCCCCACATTTGTAAAGGGTTTCTGGATCTATGCTATGGCCTTGTAAATGCCCAGTATAACGTTCCATAACCTTTACTATTTGGAAAAGTTACAATATTATTAACACTTTACTTTGGGAAAAGCTTGCCATTTTTTTTCTCAAGGTGTTTTTACTCTCACACTTGGTGGCCGTAACTATTTTTATGAGGTAGGTAAGAATTTGTATTCTCTAGATAGGGAAACTGAGCGCCACAGCTGTCCCAAAGAAAGGTCACAGAGCAAGACAAAGCTGGGGGCGGGGCAGGGCAGCTTCCATGCTAAGGCTTAAGCAGATGAAAGATCTGTGAGCCCTGAGAACTTGTTTTATTTAAAGCAAGCACAGAGTCTTGGTCCCTCATGAGCCATTTGGGAATGGCACCAACTGTCCTGAGAGAAGCGGGCTCATCTAATTGGACAGGATGACCTTGCCCTTGGGTTGGTACCTACAGAGGTGTCCGGACCTGAGGGCTGAAGTTCGAGCTCCAGAAAGAGAGGGCATAAAGCTTGATCATGACTTTAGAACAGAATGGAACAGCACTGGCCTCCAGGACAGACAGGAGGCCTGGGTCCCCAGAGGATCCTGCTATAGGGCACGCAACCCCGACTCTCCAGCCGGTGTGGTTTTAGCCAATGGGCCCAGATTCCCAGAACAAGGCAGTGGATGTGCCGGTGAGATGTTAGCCCTACTTTCAGATTCTACTACTGCCTTGTCCAAGCTGAATGATTCTGGGGGTGATGTCTGAGCCATGGGTTCCTGGAAATTAATGTCAGGTGTCTGAGCCTCCATTTCCTCTTCTGTAAAATGGGGATAATGATATTTACTTTGTAGAGATCTTGTGAGAATTAAATAAAATAATCCTTATAAAGTCCTCGGCACAGTGCTTTACAGATAGTAAACCCTCATTTTATGATCGTTAGCATTACATAGCCATGTATGGTCCTGACCGATAATTAGAAATGAGGTTTCAATGCTTCTTTTATTGAAATGAGAACAAATCAAAGATTTCTTGATCAATTGTTTCTGTATACTGAAAGATAACAAGGTAAATATGAAAATTCATTCATTTGTCCATTCAAACAACATTTCTTGATGTCGAAGACCCTATGCAAGTTGTTTTTGAGGGATGGAGAAAGGACCAGGACCAGCAGGACCAGAAACAGTGTTCTGGTCTTGGGGATAAGGGAGATTTTTGCACATGGCAAATGGGGCCTGAGCGGCCACTTTCATAGATGTGGCCTCTGTCCTCAGCCTTGCGGAGATTAAGCTGGTCTGAATCCACAGTTGCTGCTGAAGGCTGTGGTTCTGGCCTGGAGCCTACAAGTTGGTGCCTTCAAAATAGTCGTCTTGGCCAGAAGTAGAGCAGGCCTACAGCAAGGTCCGTGGTCTTTGCTCCTTCTGCTTTGCCTGCAATGAAACCTCTCTGGTCCTTAGCACATGCGTTCTTGGCCATTTGTAAGTCAGTCCTTGGGTGGAAAGTCCAAACACTCCCTTTTGTTAAAATTCATCCCCATGAGAAGCATATATATATTGCCTTCTTATTGGGGGTTGAAATGAATCCAAAGTCAAAATGTGTCAATTTTTTTTTGAGACAACTCTATGGTTATATTATCTTAGAAAAGTTGTTTCCAGAACTTCTATGAATGAAGATAAGGAAATAGGAAACATTCTCCAATGAAATGAAAAATAAGTCATATTTGGGATCCAGTGTGGTCTAGTTCTGTGGTTCCTGACACAGGGGTTCTATGTGACGACAGAGGAAATCAGAGGGGTCTTCCTGCAGTTTGCAGTGTGATGGTGGGGTTGGAGGAAAATGCACAAATAGATTCAAAGATAAGCTTTGCCCCAGTCCAAGACAGAGAGAAAAACAAAGCTCAAGTTAGAGAATTCAGTATCTTAATTGGCAAAATAAAAAGTCTGCAACCTCTGCCTGTCCCCCAAACTGCCTTTGAACTTCTCCCGTGATGCAAAATCACCATCGGGGAACCAGCTTGACCTGGTATCTCCTGCCCCTTCTCCTGGGTGCTGTTCTCGCCTCTCTCTCTCTCTCCATTGGCTCCTACGTCCATGCACTAGAGGTCTGTAGCCTGTGACCTATCCTCCTTATTAAACAGCTTAGCAGGTGTTAGAGATCTGCCAGCAGTGAAGATTTTCTTCCTGATTTAAGGAACAGAAAGAAAAAATGTTTGAAAAAACAAGTAGGCATCTGCCATGGCCACAGTGCTCTTGGTTAGGAATACACAGCCCCTCGTCCCTCTCCTGGTGGCACTGTGGCAGCCCGCATCCCTGCAAAGGGCCAGCTGTTCCTCTTAATCCCCAGGGAAAGCGAGAATTCTGCCAGCTGGGGCCCTATGTCGGGCTCATGTGTGTGTCCGCACTTATTATTTTACCCTCCCTCTGGTGAGCGCATATGTACTCCCAAAATGGGGATTTGGGTATTAACTGGGATGGAGTCAACGTGGGCCCACATTCAGACCTGTGTTCCAAGCTGAGAGTTCCATTGTGGGGGAGGTCATGTACAGTGAGAGCTTTCTGGTTACATAAGATAGGATTAGGCTCAAAGACACAACGGGAACTCAGAGTAGGGGCATCTCAGGGAGTCAGAAGAGGAAAACTGTCCGAAGTGGGTTTGGCTTCTCTCAAAGAGAACAGCATCCCAACTGGCCTCGTTGCTATGATAGCTCAGTGTGAAGGAAGGGAAGGTGGCACCCCCAAGCCTAGTCAAATGGCCTCTAGTAAGCTGCCTCTGTCTACACTCAGACCCTGTAGGAGATGGTTTGTGAGATGAACATATCTGACAGCAAGACGCCTGAGCCCACCCTTCAGCTTTCCTTCTCTTGCTGGAAGCCCAGGAGACTTCCCTGTGCTTGACTCATTCTCCCTAAATACCAGAGGATATCGTTACCGCACATATAATACAGATTTTTCCAGGTGAACAAAAAGAAGCAGGTCATGGTTATAGTAGCTACTGGGAGGTCCAAATTACTCACCAATTCAAGTTTAATAGAATTTCTCTGTGATTAGGGCCTCCCTGGTGGCGCAAGGGGTTAAGAAGCAACTTATGAAGTTGCCTGCAGCCACTGCAGCACAAGTTTGATCCCCGACCAGGGAGCTGCTCACTTGGTGCAGCAGACCTCTCCTGTCTCTCCTGCTTCTCCTCTCAGCAGTGTGTTTCATCAGACTGCCTGTTCTGTTCCCCACTCTGTCTCTGGTGAATCCTTTCACCATCCACACCTCTGACCTGTACCCCAGTTCTTGTATGCATAAATAAATGAATATTAAAAAAATAAAGAATTTCTCTGTGATTAGTTTGAGCTGATGAATGGACACCTCTTCTAAGAATTGGGCAGCACTAAGTTCTGTTTGAGGACTATATGATTTCTAGAGTGCTCCATCAGGGTTTCTAAGATGAACAAAGAAATGCTGCAGATACAGCGTGGCATATGACTGTGTAATAGGTAGTTCGGTGCTTGATAAATGCTTCTAAATAGTGACAGCGTGTTATTATTATGGCATTTAACTTTAGCCCTCACATGAATGTAACCGAAACATTATACTTAGTTACTGGAACGTATTGTTTTGTGTGGTGTGTGTGTGTGTGTACAAGTTTCCCCTGCTTTCCAAAAGTAGAGGGTTTTATGAGATGTTTCCTAGGTCATTTCATGTTTCTATGGAATGACCTAAAGCCAAGAAGCTATTACCATCAATTTATATGGAAAAATTTTCTAGCATCCTAAGACCCCAAAAATAACTCTCTAAATCATGCCAAATAAAACATCAAACTTAAAATAACACTAATGAACAGTAAAAGTAGGAATGATATAAATACACACCTGTATAAAGAAGTTCCTAGGGAAGGAACTTGGTGGTTCCACTCTTGCTACCTCCTCAATGGCTGCTGCAAAACCAGTGCTGATGCTGGTTTTGGCTTTTATCATAAAAGTGAAAATCCTCTTCTGATTTCTTTCAATTGTAGAAGCAGGTCTTTTGTAAAGTGAACTGAATTAACCTGATCTATCAAAAAGCAATGAATACCTGAATGTACCTGATACACATGTATGTGTAAATATGTGTGCCTGTGTGTGTGTATAAATAAATATATTACATCATTTGATTTGGGAACAATTTATAGAATTCATTGTTTTCTTAAGATGTGGAAATACCTAGATTATCACCATTGTAACTGGTTCTACTTTTATGTCCTTCTGTTCCTACTTCTTTCTAAGTTCTTTTGCCCGGGACACATAAGTAGCTTCCGGATGTATATGTGCTTAACTGGGGAAAAAAAAAAATGTCAACAAGCTGCTATTTATTTTATTAAACAGCTTGAGCAGAGATGTTTGGTCTGATTGCCGGAAATTGTTGGCTTATCACTGAACTGTCCTGATGATTCTTATTATTCAATTTGCATTGCTTGCGATAATAATTATTACTACATGAAAGAGCATGATGCTTTTATTTGTATAGTTCTTTCATTAATAATTTAATTGACTATTACATCCAAGTGGTTCTACAACACATACATCAAAGTACTTAGAGACTGGCCCAGGGCACCTTGGAAAATCAGAATTTAGGGATAAATGATAAGCCTTGGGGTGGGGATGTAGGTGGGAAGTAGGTCCTACCAGCCAGCTGCTTGGCTGTACATTTCCCTTCATATTAATTTCCAGGCATTTTATTGATTCACCAGCAGTGGCTCTGATCTGGTCATTTTAACAACTAAGAAATTAGATCATGGTATAGTTATTTTGGTCACTAACATGACTAGATTGGTACTGATTTATAAGTGAAAAGGGTAATGTTGGCTAAAACAATAAATTGACCCCAAATGATTGAATCAGTGACTTCATGTAAACAGAATCTTTGTCTATGGGGCCTTATCTTTAGAAATGAGGGATTTTATTCCCTACAGCTCAGCCAGTGTTCCTAGGCTACATTGTAACTGTGTACTACTTTTGTGTTTTGCTACCTTTGCTGTAGAAGACTAGTTTGTCCTTTTTTTTTTTTTTTTTTTTTTTTTTTTAGTGCAGGGGAGTATTAAAGTTTTGTCCTAGTTTGTATATTATATATTAAATAAAATAAAATAAAATGTGCTTTGGAGACATGACAAATGGGGTTGAATCTGACTCATAGTGATGCTTGAGGAGCTACATTTTAAAACTCTGGATTCAACAGGGAAGGCAGAAGCAACAGCCCATGTGGCCAGACCAGTCTGACACCTGGAGGGGGATCACAATTGCTGGTGGGGCGTTGTGGGGAAACCTCCCATACCAGAAACTGGAGTTTATCAAAGTGGTCGATGATGCATTTGGAGCAGGTTTTAATGTCTGGTCCTTGCAGCTGGGAATTCAGGAGACAAAGCAGGGGAATGGGGATTGAGAGCACAGTTTTGTAATTTACCTTTTGGAAAGGAGATTAGTTTCTTGTAATTAAAAACTGTATCTACATTTGTGATAAACCATCGGATTTCTACTACTGTGAACTCTGTGGGTATACACAATCTGTTTTAATATAATTAAACACTTGACAATCAGTTCATTGCCAATTTGGAAGAAGAGGCCCGCATTCTGGTAGTTAATGGCATGTATGTGCCCCTCAGGGTAGGTTCGGTAATGGCCCCCAAAGCTTAGGGGCATAACACAATGAAGGTTCATTTCTTGCTCACTTTATGTCTCAATTGACATAGGCTGGGGACGCTGCTTCCTGCCATCCTTGTTCTGCTTCCCTGATGGAGGTGGATGGGGCGTTCCCCATCCTGTGACTGAGGGAAAGCAGGAAATGTGGAAGCGTGAGCTGGGTCTAAATGCCACTCAGGAGTGGCACCTGTCATTTCCGCTCAGATTTTGCAAGCCACAGCCAGTCATGTTGCCTAAGTTCAAGTAGCTGGGAGAAGATAACACCACTGTGACCTTGAAAGAGAGCTGGAATGTTTCTAAGCATCTGTATTTATCCACAGTATCAATGTTATTTTTATGAAGACTTATTTATTTATGCATACAAGAGCTGGGTTGTAGGCCAGCGGTGCAGGGGGCGGGGGGGTGGGGGGGGACCAGGGCGGGGGCGGGGGGAGATTCACCCGAGACAGAGTGGGGAGCAGAACAGACAGAGCTACTGAAAAACACTGCTGAGGGGAGTAGCAGGTGAGACAGGAGAGGTCTGCTGTGCCATGTGGATCAGCTCCCTGGCAGGGGATCAAACTCAGGCTGCAGTGGCTGCCAATAGCTTCATAGTGTTGAGACTTTAACCCCTGTGCCACCAGGAAGGTCCACAATATTTAATATTAGAGAGAGAACTCTGGACAACTGGCTCAACTTGTTGAGAAGCAAGAGAGTAGAATTTGTAAGAGCATTCTTTACATCCTTAAGAAAAGTGAACCAGGGCCTCCTTGGTGGCCTAGGGGTTAAGTCTCAGCACTATCACCATTAAGGTCTGAGTTCGATCCCCGGCCAGGGAGCTGACCCATATATGGAGCAGCAGACCTCTCCTGTCTCTTCCGCTGCTCCCCTCAGCAGTGTATTTCAGTAGATCTTCCTGTTCTGCTCCCCACTGTCTCTGATGAATCCTCTCACCCCCTCCTCCACACCTCTGGCCTACATCCTAGTTCTTCCATGCAAAAGTAAATAAATAAAAATCTCTTTTTAAAAAAGTGAACCGTCACTTGAAGTGGGGTTGTTTCACCCCTTCAGTATTGTCATTTCCAGGGACTGAACTAGGGCTATCTGGGTCTACACCCCCCATACTCTCCATCTCACACACAACTGTAAGCCACGCAAGCAGAAGTTGGATGTTTGTTACGTAGCATCACAGCTTTTCCACCGTCCCCCTTCCTAGTTGACCCACTCTCAGCTCCTCCTACACTGAAATTCTTGAATGACCCAAGTTCCTTGGCTTCCCCTTCTTAGGTGTTTATCATCATCCTTTGTACTTCATTTTCCTACATGAACATCAAAATGGCATCCATCCTGAAGATACTTTCTTCTTACAGAGCCCAGTTAGTTTGGGGGCTGACTGTAGGGGAAGATGTTCCTCACTTCCCAGGCTCGGGACACTCTCTGCTCTGCTCTCTGCTGCTTTTCTCTCCAGGCATGTGCTGAAAGTCTCCCTGGTAGGAACAGAACACTTGGGTCTGAGTTTGGGTTTTTAGTGTAACAAGCTCCACCAGGGCCTTAGCTTATGTTCTTCAAGGCCCCAAACGGAATTTATATCCACACATGAGAGCCTCAGTAAACCCACAAATTCAACTCTGGGGAATATAGCTAGGAGTTAGGAGGAAACAAAAAAAGTATCTCAGAGGAGGAAACAGCCTTCTCCTAATCCATGCACTAGACTCTAAGTAGATCTTTGCTGATACTATGTTGTTAATGCAGCCTTACTCCTAATTAGCTTGGTTTTCTGATTCTTCCTACTTTTTTAGACGAAAAAACTGAGACAGAGAGGTGAAAAGATTTGCTTAAAGGCTGAAGGTGGTAGAACAGGTTCTTATGATTCCAGACTTAGGAGGATAATCAGTGTTTTTGATGGCGGTTGTTGAGATAAGAAAAAAAGGTTGAACTATATTTAACTCATTTTTCTTTCCTCAAAAAGTACTAGAAAAATATGTAATAGTGGTAGGATGATTCCCTTCAAAATGGCCACTCTAATTTTTTAATTCTAGTGTGTGATGCATATCAGGTGACTCAGAAATTCCAGGAAGTGGAACTGGGTTTTCTAAAGCTGCCAAACGAATCTGAAGTTGCTGGAGTTCTCTTTGCTGAACATCAAGTTTAGCTGGTCTATAAATAGACCCTGATGAAATTGTTTGTGCACAATCAAGATGGAACCTGGATTCAGTCTGTGTTGTGATGATCCACCTGGTCCTCGGGTGCTTGGCTGGGAGGTGGATGGCTTCAGGAATATCTGGGAGCAGGTTCCACCCACCCCACTGAGGATGGCCACTTCCTAAAGGAACATCCTTTGCTCAGAAGCCAGTGGCGACTAGCTTGTTACCATTGACCCAGGCAGCTCTCATTTTCCTCTCCAGTGGAAACTTGTCTCCAATCCTAGGGTGTCGAGAGCTGCTGGGAGAGGTGCTGTGTAGATGTCTGTGCATAGGAGCCTGGGGCCGCTTCTGGGCTGGGCTGGATCCTTCTGAGAGCCAACACTTGCTTTGTGCCAGGCGTTAACCTCTTTACCAGCAAAAACAGTGGTTCCTGCTCTTCTCGCCATTATTATAAAGATTCAAATGCGCCCCTGGCTTCTGCCTTAGTTTTTCAGTAGTGAAATCAATGTGCCCCCACCATGCTATATGCACCAAGGATCAGCATGGCGACTGGCACAATAATTCAACTGAGAAAACCTGCAAAAAGAGTAGTCAGGATTCTTGGTGAGCTGCCCCATTCCCCCTGTAATTTTCTATCTCATGTTAAATGTTTTGCTTTAATGGGGGGCCTCATGTCTTACAGGCCCTGATTGCAGTCTATTCAGACCCGTGTTAGCCCTCAGCATCTTAGAGCCCTTGCTCTGTGCCTGTGACTGGGCTGTGGGTTTCTGGTGGGCAAGATCTAGTGCCATCTCGCTGTTCCAAGTTCTCCAATAGCCTTTCCTACCCCAATAGGTCTGGCCGGGGGCAGGAGGGTTGTCAGATAAACCAAAAGGCACTAGAAGGCAACCGTCAAAAAAAGAAACCTCTCCACACTGTCATTTGGAAGAAAGATGAAAAAGAGGAGAAATAACTAGGGTTTCCTTTTAGTTTGGCACAGTCATATTGTGGTAACAAAATGGCTGTCCCCGGGGGACTGAGTGTGCTCGTTACTCACCTCTCAATCTGCTTTAAGCAGAGTAACTTGTATGTCTTCGTGGACTTCGTTATGATTAGGAGGAGGCAGACATGAAAAGAAAAGGGATGAAAATAAGGACTAATAAGTAGAGGTGATGGATCAGAGGCAGCAGGAAGTTTCAAGAGGCAGGAGTTTCGAGGTGCCTGGGGGTACAGACACTCACTGACTTCCTCCCTCATGCTCAGTGCTGGTCACAGTGTGACACATTTGGGGACAGCTGGTAGGAACTGTGTGTGTGCATGGTTTATGAAAACAAGGAAATCTAAAGAGATGGGGACACCCCAGTATTCTATCTATATAATCAGTCAACCAATAAAAAGAACATTGTTCATGAAAACCAAAAAGCTAGAAAAAGTATCTTAAATTAATTTTATGATAAAATCCTAGGCTTTGCCCACATCCAGACAGCTCCAGAGTTGAGATTTAAGTGGAAAATTCTAGGTGATTCCACCTCAGAAAATTGCAGCACAAATTGTCATCTACCAGAGTGAGTAGAATGTGACCTCAGTGCCTGAAATGATAAATAGTTCATGTGAAGGTGTTAGATCACTCTTCACATTCTTTCCAATGCTGAAATCTGAGTTTCAGGAGTCCCTTTTGGACAATGGTGTAAAACACACCCTCTGTGGCCATCTTGAAAACCCCCTCTCATCTCCCACCTCTGAGAATGACCCATGTCAAAAATCCAGAAACAAAAAATGTTGGCAATGGTGTACACTGTTGATGGGAATGGTTTAGCCCCTATGGAAAACACTATATAGGTTTCTCAAAATATTAAAAATAGATCTACCATATGACCCAACAATTCTGCTCCTAGGTACCTAGCCAAAAAATGCAAAAACATTAATTTGAAGGAATATATGCATGCCTGTGTTCATTGCAGCACTATTTGCTAGAGCCAAGTTATGCAAACAACCTAAATGCCCAAGGACAGACAAAGATGTGGTTTATATGCACAATGGAATACTACTCAGCGATGAATAAAAAGATGAACTGGTGTATTTGCAACAACATGGATGGAACTAGAGGAGATTACACTAAGGGAAATAAATCAGAAGGAGATAGACAAATGCTGGATGATTGCACTCTTATATGCAATATAGAGAGAACAAAAACAAAGGAACAAACAAAACTAAACCCAACTAGAAAAACTAAACTAAACTAAACTAGAAATTTGACTGTAGAATTGAAACTGCCAGAGGGGTTGTAGGAAGTGGAGAGTGAGGGGGTTCAGGGCCCAGTAGACTAAGGTGAAGGTCTCTGGGTGCTTTGGTGGCGGGTGTGGTATGGTTACATTCATCTGAGAGGTGTGGTCCCATGCCCCTAAATCAAACACAGTGTTTGAAACTAATGTTCCATGGTTTAAAAAAAAAGAGGAAAAGAAAGAAGAAACCCACCTGCCCAGTTGCTAAAGTGTTAGGCAAGAAGGTAGAGGCCACTGTCTGAACTAAGGTAAGGACGCTTTCTCAGCACAGGTTTCTGAGAAAGGGAGTCATTCTCGGTCCATGTGTATGTGACCCCAGGATTGCTTTTTAGTGGGCTGTGCGGGTGGGAGCCCTCAGACTTGGCTCTGCTGCAAGAGGAGACCCTGAGCTGCCTCTGTCCTCCCCCATCTGGGAACCAGGGAAGAGGACAGATGCATCTCAGGGCCCCTCCCCTACATGTACCTCCATGTGCTTGGGCACCCCGGTGTCCACTCAGTTGATGGGATGTAGAGAAGACTGGGATCTGTTCCCTCGGCTCTGACGTGGAAAGGTGGCTGGCACCCATGCTTGTCTCTTCTGCCGTAAGCACTGGTCCTCAGCCAAGCCATCAGGGGAGCCCCAACATCGTATGATCTCAGAACAAGGTGCCATGACCGGGGCCCAGGGGCAAAGACTGGAATGGAAAGGCCTCCAGGGGTCTCTGTGGGGTAAAGGTGTTTTTGAAATAGACACTCTCTGTTCTAAAAGGAAAAAAGGCTGGGTTTGGCCAGGAAGATCTGTTCTGGGTAAGAGCTGGTTGTTTAAAATTGCCTCATCTGCAAGCTTCTGGAGTAAGGGGTGGAATATCAATAGTTAGTTTTGAATGTTCCCTGCATTACTTCCTAATAAAATAGCAAAATATTGATACCTGTGTCAGTAGGTGGCAGACATGACAGAAAAATCAAGTATGTGGGAACAGCCCTCCATCGCAAGGCTTCTGACAGCATTAGCCAAACTCCCTACCACCCAAGACTGGTGTCTATGACCTTAGATGACTTCACCCGAAGGAAGAAAAGAATCTGACTTCTCTCTACACGATTGGGAGGGTACCGGAAGTGGCTGGCCCCACATGAAGGGTTTTCCCAAAGGGGCAGGATTCCTGCTTGTCCCTGATGAGCTATATATAGCCTTGGACTTTCTCCCAACCAGCAAAGACTCAGAAATATTGGGGTACAATCTCTAAACTCCTTACTGTCCATCAGGAAGTGTCCATCAGTGGACGAGGTTGAGGTTTAAAATCTTATTTCACTGGACAGCTGATATCTAGAGAGGAAGCGCTCGTGTGGGCAGAGTCTATCTGTCCTGCTCACCACCATCACCCCTGTGCCACTCTTCACAGATGACCAAGGGGTCACAGGAGGTGACATCACTAGGTCTGAAGACAATGACCTGGATGTCACAAAGATTTCCGTTCATGCTGGTTCCCAAGTCCTGAAAAACCCTCTCTCAGGGTCTGCTACTCCTAAGCGGCCTGTTCGGCCACCATTTTGTGACCTGCAGTTTTGCATTCCTGTACAAGGTCAGAACTGCCTGGTCAGTCAGAGCCAAACCTACAAGGTGCCTTTCAAATCAATCAAGAGCAGAAAACTTGATCACCTGGGAAGGACATGCACCAGGAGGTATAACTGGGAATGCCCCGGGGCCGAAGACCACTGTAAGACAAGGGACCCCAGAAGCTGGTCAGTGGAACGCCTTGTTGATAAGATTGAAACCCTGGCTGGGGATCTAGGGCTTGATCTCAATTACATGCCAAGTCATCAAGCAGATGAGTAGTGCCTGGAGGCACAACCCCTGACACTATAAATGACAGAGCACATTTTCTAGTTTCACCCCTCCCTGTCCTGCTTGTCCTCCTTCCCCTCACCACTGATTCTGTATAATTATTCTATCAATAAAAAGGCCAGGATCTTGCTCTTCAGCAGCATCCTGCATTGTGTAGCCTGCTCCACAACTCCCATTTATCAGTGTGGTGTTGCCTAGTCTGTCCTCTCTTTAAATCCTCTCCATCTTCCCTTGTCCCGAGACTTGCCACTGGCCACCTGTCCCTAAGACACCAGCTTGAGGGCTGGGGGCTTCCTCCTGGAACCTACCTACTCAGACATCGAGGTGTATTTGTCAAGTAGTTTCCTACCAACTGTAGCTGAAGTGCTGTATTTTCCACAGGCTTGCATTTTATTGTTTTAAAAATCAGGTAACATCACTCTCAGTGTTGGTGTTTGGGCACTTTCTTCACTAAGTCACTAAGGTATTTGTTACTCATTCAGCAAGTATTCCTTGAGTGTGGCGGGCCAGGCTGTGCCGGGTGCTGGGGGAACAGCACCGCATGCCCGCTGAGGTCCCTGTTCCTGTGGCTTGCCTGATCTGGAGGGGAAGACAGATGACAGACAGAGATTTCTAGTTACAGTCCACCCACTGGGGGAAGTAAATAAGCTGAGAAAGTGCCTGTGGGGCTGGATCTGGACATCTCAGAAAGGAACACATTTCATCAGACACCTGAGTGGGAGACAGGTAAGAAAGGGTGGTGAGTGTGAGTGTCCATGTGCGCACAGGGGTGTGAAATGCCTTGGCTGCTCACTTGGTACCTGGGACTTCTTGTCTTTTGCGGGGGAAAGAAATACAGACTCAGAAGCTGCAAAAATAGTGTAGCAAGGACCCATTTCTCCAGCTTCCGGCATGATAGTGTCTTACACAACGATGGCATATCACTGATTTCAGGAAACTGATATTGGTACAATGCTCTTTGCTGAGCCCAGACCTGGTTTCTCTGTGTTGATTGCTTGTAAGGACATGTGCATGCATGTGTGTGCTTGGTATTTCCTCATCTATTTAAAGCTAGTATTTGTTCTTACAGGAATGTCTGATTTATTTATTCAGCAAACGTTAACTGAATACATACTGTGTACCATTCTCTGATGGACACTGGAGATATGAGGATGGATGAGACCAACATAAGCAGAGAGGACTCTGTGATTGGTGAAGGAAAGTGGTCCAGAAAAGATGTGCAGATGGGCTGGTGAGAAGGCCTGGATGGGAGATGTTATGACTCATCCTGGAGAGACAGGCCAGAGAGAAGAAGCTGAAGGCAGCCAGCCAGGTTAGCAGCTTTAGAGTGTCAGGCCTGAGTGTCAGGGTGCAAGGAGGGGGTCCATGCCTCATTCTCCATTGCCTAGCCAAAGTAGGAACTTGGAGGATAATTATGATTAGTTGATCCCTCTGCTTAATTTATTTTCTCTGATCCATCCTTTTGCATAATAAAGACAACATCTACTCTGTGCAGACCTGACCAGGGAGAGGCTCCTGAAAGACCCATCAGGTCCTCCCCTCAAGGCAGATCTCAGAGGAGCGAGCAGCCTGTGCACCATCCACTCTGATGGACCAGCCGTTTGCTGCTGAGTGTCTGTTTGCATATCATTGACATTTGTTGTACACGGAGAAACTAGATGTTGGACGCTATTTAGCTGTTCCTTCGCCTTTTCTGAAGTGGAAGAGAGAAGCCTGTTGATTACTGGATCCGCACAGATTAAACAGGACCCATCCACCCAAAAAGGAACGTTCACATTTAATCGGAGCACTTAGTATTTGGCTTTGACCTTTTGAGCATGTCGATTGGGGCAGCAGCCCTGTTAGACACAGCCGCGTGGCTCCATTGGAACGCTGCGGGGAAAAGGTGTAACTAGGATGTCCCTGTCTTTTAGAACAAAATGCAAGAAAAAGTAGCTCCCCTCCACCTGCCATGGAGAAGTAGCTTTCTAGAGAGGGAAAGGTGAATAGCGGATCCCAGATAAGAGTGCGGTGGGCTCCGGGGAGAATGCCAGCATGGACCAGGCTCTCTGGGGCACATCTCTGCAATCCTGCCCTCAAGTCTCAGTGTCATCCCTCCTGCTCTGCTGGAGGGCTGACAGTCAGGGCCCCAGCCATCCCCACTTGCTCATCAGTTTTGAGCTGTTTATCTGGCCTTGGGCGAGAGTCGTGGGATGTGGTCACCTGTGGCAACCCTGGTGCGGTGCCTACTTACCTTCCTAGCAAGGAGTTCGGTTTCCAGATGCAAACGATGGGGCCACCTCTAACTGCAGGAGCACTTGCACTGGCAGGCAGGGCAGTGGGAGCCGTGGCTGACAGAGCAAGACGGGATTGGCTGTCCCTCATCCAGGGCTGTGCTCTCTGCCTCATGAGGGGGTTTCAGAAGGACTGCCCCTGGCCAAAGGACTCCCCCAGCACTGTGTTCGCAGCCACTGGCATCAGGGAGCTCTTGACTGGGTGACGTGTCTGGTCTCTGCTGCCCAGGCCCTGCGTGTTCTAGATCAAGGTGTCTCATCTTGCCAGACCTCATTTCCTCATCAGTAAAGTGCTGAGTGTGGCGTAGCTAATCCTGAGGTTTCTTCCCCAGCTGGTGTGCTGTCACTGTGCCCGGAAGGCTGGTGGTTTGGGTGCATTCTTAAGGCACTCTGATTAAATGGGCGCCATTTTTTGACCCTGCTCCTCAGCAGATTGTCAAGGAACAGTGCCACCTTTTAGGAATTCTCTTTCAAAGGTTTCCCGAGTCTTTATTGGTCTATCATAGTAATGGTGTTGTTGTCATTTTAAGTCCTCATAGGTCATTTAAAATGGCCCTGTGGCTTTGGAAAGGACATCCTCCTGCATGACCTCTTTGCGGAACATCTTATTCAACGATCCAACGGATAGTTTGTGATTCAGAGACAAAAATGTTGAAATTGCCTCGGAGCAGGGACATAATAACTTAGCCTTCTGATGAGGAGGCGGACGGGGTAGCGGTGGAGAATTACTTTTTCTGGTCTGTTTGGAGAGCTTGCAAACGAAATTTGTTTCCTTTTGTCCTTTTCCACTCAGTAAATATCGACTTTGACTCTTGGCTGTGAGCAGGGCTGGAAGGAGCGTGGCTAATCTCTGTTTAAGGGCTTTATCTTCTCCAGGGCCAGATCTGCCAAAACTTTCTGCTGTGGTCCTTGACAGGGACCTGGAGGGGGTCTTGATGGCTCTGTTCATGGAGGCTCACACAGAGCCTGCCGGGAAGGCTGCACCCCCAAGACAAAGCCAGTGGCAGCCTGGGAGGGCAGCTGGATAACTTTTTGGTAATTATTTGTTTTGAGGGGTGCCAAAACTGCACTTGAAACTCAAATTATTCACTAGCATAATGGCCACGCTCTCAGTTCATGCTGCATCTCCCTGCTGAGTTACAGAAGGAACCGGGTAATTTTCTAAGAAGTGCATTGTAAAACACTTGGTAAAAAGGCATCAAAGAGGCATTTGGTGGCCCAGTTGACCCACATGCTGAGTTATAGGGGAGAACAATGTGCTCATCCCAGGAGGAAAGGAAATCCTTCCACCGAGCACCCAAGTGGCTATCTCTACAAACAGGCCTGTTTGTAGCTCTGCCTCAAGCAGAGCTGAGCCCCAGAAGCCCAAGAGAGCCAGCCTGGGTCAAGCAATGGTAAGGGAGGCCTATGGCAAGAGACATAGACAATGGGGGACATTTCTTTTTTTTTTTTTAAATAATCTTGATTTTTTTAATACTCTTTTTTTTTTTTAAAGATTTATTTTTTTAATGTATACAAGCACTGGGTACAGTCAGAAGCGCGGGAGGGTGAGAGAATTCACCAGAGCCAGAGCGGGGAGCAGAGCAGGCAGAAGGACCGAAGTACACTGCTGAGGGGAGCAGCAGGCGGCAGGAGAGGTCTGTGCGCCATGTGGGACCCTCGCCCGGTGGCCGGGGATTGAACTGGCGCTGTAGAGGCTGTGGGCAGCTTCGCAACCTAGCGCTCAACCGCTGCGCCACCGGGGAGGCCCAAAATGGGGGACATTTCTTAAAGGCGTGAAACCTTGGAGTACATGGTCATGGCAGCGGGAACCAGAGTCGCCTCCAATCTGTCGACTTGCTCCCACCTCCCACCCCCGCCGTTTCCCTTCCTCCCAGTCTCCTAGTCACCCTGACATCAAACCAGAGGATGAAACTCACATCCTCCTCTGAACTCACCTGCAACCACTTCTTATCTCCCCAGACCTCTCTCACCCAGGAAGCGTGTCACTCGCTGCTCCCGCCTCTTGTAAAAGCTGCTTGGGGAAGCAGCCATGGCCACAGGGAGAACAGGGCTTCAGAGAACTGCGGCCCTGTGTCCGCTCCCAGTAACCACTTTGACTGTTCCCTCTGTGTCTCCACCCCGTTGTCTGGGACGTCTTTGACTCCACAGCGTGCACTTATTGAGCACTTGTTTTTTTGCCCTGAAGCTCTGCAGTGAGCCTGACACTGAGCACTGGCCTTCCTGGAGCTCTTTTTTTTCTTTTTAAAGATCAATTTTTATTTATTTATGCATACAAGAGCTGGGCTACAGGCCAGTGGTGCAGGAGGCGAGAGGATTCACCAGAGACAGAGTAGGGAGCAGAACAGGAGTATCAACTGAAATACACTGCTGAGGGGAGCAGCGGGCAAGACAAGAGAGGTCTGCTGCACCATGTGGTTCAGCACTCTGGCCGGGGATCGAACTCTTGCTGCAGAGGCTGTGGCTACCTTCACAGTACTGTGCTTAACTCCTTGCGCCACCAGGGAGGCCCTATGACACATTCTTATACCTGAGATCCCGTCACTATTTGCTGGGTGGAGAAATAACTCTTTCCTTTTGCAGGTCATCTATCTGTAGTTACATCCCATATGCTTCAACTGGGGAATGTCCCAGCTGAGGAAAAGGCAGCCATAATGGAGATTTCTGTTAGTAGATTCCAGGCTTCAAAAATGCCAAGATCTGTGCTCGCCATCTTTGTGTTTCCCTTCTTGGGTCCGCGAGTGTGACAGTCTGTCAGACTCAGCTTATGAGTCAGTCATCCCGCTGGTTATTCAGCAGGTGTTTATTGAAGACATTCCGCATGTCCTTGTAGAGACTCCCAGGGATCTCCAGCAAGCTTCTCCCTCCGCACCTCAGGCGGGTTTTGCGATGATCCTGTGGTTGATAAAGATGGGAAAGACAGTCTCCATGGCAAGACTATCTTTTGGTGGGTTTCTGCCCGTGAGCTGATTAGTTTTCATGATTTTCCCTTCCGTCCCGCTCCCCCAGGCAGGTACTGTTGTCCTCATTTTGCAGATGAGAACACTGAGGTTTCCAGTGCCTAGGTACCTCGCCAAGGTCACACAGTTCAGAGTGGCGGAGCCAAGTTCTGGACCTAAGCACCTGCTTCCAGATTTCACGTAAGCAACCTTGGTGGCAGCTGGATTTTTTGCAGTGAACAGGCTCAGATATCAGGAAGCCAACTCCAAAGGAAACCTCAGCAGTTTGGGCCAAGTCTGAACCAGAACTTCTGGTTCTCCATGACTGGTCTCCACGCCCTCTGCTCACACACCTGAACAGGCATCTCTTGAAGGTCTCTAGAAACAATGGACCAGCTGATAAAGCTCTGAGTAAGATTGCTTTGAAGGAGACTCACTGTGTAAGAAGAGATAGTTACTATGTTGATTATTAACTGGTAGCTCCCAAAGGCAAGCGGAGCTGAATTGTGTGCCTGATATGTGAAGCCTGTGGACAGGAGCTGTGTGGAGGGGGTGGGAGTTATTGATAAAGGTGACACAGTATCAGTGCCCCTTCCTGACAACCTACTGTGAGCTAGGCAGTGCATACTGGGTGTCTCCTTTCATTCTAATCTTCCCCACAACCCTGGGAGGTGCCTCATGGATAAGGCACCAAGGACTTCAACAGGGTAAGTGACTTGCCCAGGGCCACACCCATCATAGTTAACCCAGCTCTGACCAGCTCCTCTGATTTTACTCTTTTTACCATATCATTCAATAATTTATTCATTCAGAGAAAGTCACTAAGGACATACGACGTGCTGTCGTTATTCTCGGTGCTGGAGATGCTGTGGGGAGGACAGTAGGCAGATCTGTTTTCTGGAGACAAGGGTGGCCTGTCAGAGCTTGGTGCGCCCTCTCGAACCAGGCAAGTAGGAGAACAGGGTCCAAGACATAATATGAAGCAGGGTCCAAAGCCTCTTGTGCGGTCAGGATTTAATCAGGCATGTAACTATAAAGATGTGGATCCTTTGAGGAGGTTTAATTATTTATCCGTGTTTGTTAAAAGGAAGCGCTATTATCATTGAAGATTCAGAATGGGCCATTTTGTGGTTAGGGAATTTGCAGTTTTAAGACTCAGCCTGGCTCCGGAACAGGCGGCAGAGGGTGATATCCTGGTGGTCTCACCTCCTTGCTTTCCTTGGCCACCCACCCAGCCCAACTTTGTCAGGTAAGGAAGCTCATACAGTAAAGAGACTATGTTGGATGCTCAGCTGGCCCCCAGGCCCTGGTCTAGCTGGTGCCCCTAGAGGTTTCTCGGGGGTCTGGTGGGTCGAACTTGGAATGAACTCTCTCCTTTGTGGGGAGTTTAGCTTCTCTGTCCCCTCCTGTTAAATGCTGGTGGCACCTTCTCAGTCCCCATTATTGTGACAACCATAGCATCTCCAAACATTCAGTTCTCCAGTGGAGGACCTCAGTGCGCTTGTTTCCCTGCATCAAGCCCTGTCCCACAGCTCTCCCCCTGGCCTGACCCTGCTGCGCTCCCTCCAGGCGCCGCTGCTGGAACTTCTTTCCACCTTTCCTGAGTTCTGGCCTGGTTTGTCCTCTAGTATTTCAGCCATTGCTGATTGAGTAGCCCTCTCCTGGGGTCTCCCTAGGAGACAACATTGGAGCCAATTCCCTACAAGCTCTTCATCTTGCCAATGATTAAACTGGAAGACAAGAGAAAACTTGGCCACACCGTGTTCCCGGCTCCCAGCCCTGTGTTCCATCCATCACACCAGCCATTGGTCAAGCACTAAGTGTGTGTGGCGTGAGGAACTTGAAGAGCTGGGATTGAGCCATCTCTCAAATGGAATTGCTGCGAATGTATTGTAGCCATTCTTTTCTAGAACATACTGGAACTACAGTCCTCACACCCATTTCAGGGTAAGATGAGGGACAAGATGGGCTTGTGGATATTAAACCAGGTACAGATGGAGAACTTCCTTTTTCCCCCTTCTGATAACAAGTTATTGTTTATGTTAAGAAATGAAAACATTAAAATCCTAACCTTTTTAGAAGTGATTGCCATTGGAAGTTTAAAGTCTCTAATGATGCACCTGTCAAAATGGCTTCTGTTGCATAGGTTAACCTATCTGGTACTATTTTACATTTAAAAAGAGACTTGATCTACCATTCTCCAGCTTACTTTTCCCCCTCTGAGCACTGTTTCCATCAGCACCGCATCTTACCTTTCTCATTTAAAACCAGGATTTAACTAACTAGTCCCTTTGAGAGACATGGACTTGTTTCAATTGTGTATTTCTGGACAGTGAATATAATGAAAACTGTGGCCAAGGGGTATTTTAAATTTAATTGAAAGGTAATGTTAAGAGAGTGTTAAATATCCCTCCAAAAAAACGAGACCCTCAAACACTCATCAACATTGAACGAGAGTGCCTTTTTCGCTACATCTTCACCCACAGTTGGTTTTGACTGATCTTTTGAATCTTGACTCTGAGTATTTTTATAGAGAGATATCCTTTGTTATCAGAAGGGAGAGATTATAATTTAAGGTCATTTAACAATGTTTGTTACTCCATCAGGGTACAGAAAGATTAAATATATGGTGATTGCATTTTAGATAGGCATTTCTTAAAAAAATTTTTTTTTTTTTCTGGCTTATAGCTTCAAAATTTTGGGAATTGGAAACCAAAGTCTAATCCCTTCTCAACAACTTCCCCCGTGTTTCCTTTGGAGCTGACACATTTACTGACCCCTGGACCCCAGGCAGTTGAAGGTGGAACAAGCGGCTCTTCTCATAGCTCCAAGACGGGGAGAAAAAGCCTCATGGGGGCCAGGGTTGAAAAAACTTGAGATTGGCTGATTTTTAAACTGAGCTCCGCATCAGAACGGGCTTCCCCCAGCAGGCTTTAGAACATATTTCCTAACCCAGATGGCCTCGCCAGCCTGGACACCTGGCTGGGGAGAGGGAGCCGGCACCTCCTGCGTCCGCATTAGTGCTGTTCAGTGATGGTGCTGACGTCTCCGCTGTGCTCACTCCCTCCCCCCCCTCCAGGAATGCCGGGGAGGTGGACATGGGCTCACCAGAGAGCCCCCGCACTGTGCCTCTACTCAGGCACAAATTAAGCCAATGGTGGAGAAATTGTCCTTCCTTAGAAGGTTCATTGTTATGGGTTGCCCCTCTTAAAAATAAAATTAAGAGGAAGCAAGATCACAGCTCGGAAGCATGAATGCAGTAGCCTTCCACCCTGAATGTTCTTTCTGCTTATCTCCCTCTCTGCCCCTTTGGACACACCTTAACACAACCTTTACCCCTCCTGGAAGAACATGGATTCCTGCTTTCTCCCCAGCTCATTTTATGGAATGAACATTTACATGCTAGTCATTTATATGCTAGCAGGAATGTCAGGTAGTGGATTTTAGACACCAGGCAAAAGGGGTGAAGGATGAGCTTCAGATGGGGATTTTCAGGTGAGAATCTTTCTCACTCTGAAATAACTCCATGGAAATGATCCTTTCCCGAGTGTCAAGCGGATTCAGCCAGCTGAGATATTTCCATAAGGCAGGACTTGGACTAGTGCTGTCTCCTTTGGAATCCGTGAGATTCTGGAAATGCTGTTGTCCCCAACTATCCAGGCTTGAGTGAGGACTTCCAAAAATATACTTTGTGTCTTTCAAAAGTTCTCTAATTTAAACTACATAATATACACTCACAAATCTTCAGAATTTTTCAAATGGGTAGTGAGTGAGTACTCTTAAAGAGTAAAAAAAATAAGTGAATCTGAAGTGTTGCGACAGGCAGGCAGGGGTGATGAAGATTTCACTTGCACTGTCACCCTCAAGCTAGAATAATTCTCCAGAATGAATGCCAAGATGTGGCAGCATTCCACACATCCTGGCCTGCTCTCGGGCTGACATCTGCATGGTGACACGTTACTGACAGGTAACACGAAGCATGGCAAACATGTCAATCCAAAGGCCAGCCGGGGGAAGCCTGTTCAGTTCCAATGTGGCCCGGAAGCCCCATTTCCAGAATTGTTGGCCGAGGGGCAGGAGGCGGTGGCCAGTGTGTTACAGGGTAACCCCAATGTGAAATGAGATGGCCTGACTGTGGGTCCTTACCCGCGTGCTTAAAAGGGACTTAATGTGAAACTCAACTGCAGGTACACACAAGAAGGTTAATAAAGGGTTCATTTACAAAAAGGGGAAATGAAAGGAATGACTCAGGGAGAAAGAGAGAGATAAATTGGCGAATGCATCCACCAGTTCCACTGAGCTGGAACCCCAATAGCATGCTGAAAGCCAGCGAAAAACCAAGCACCCCCAAGACCCACAATTCTGGTTATATACCAAGCCTGGCTGCTTAACTCCACCCTCAGTTCCCAGCAATCCCCTTCAGTGGTGATGACATTATGGGATTTGTAGTCCTTGGTGTCTTGGATCTCTCTTTGGTCTGGGGTGGGGGTGGGGCCCATAAAACCTATTTGTAGAGTTTGTTCAGGACAGCCTTTCCCCCAACAAGTGGACTGTTAGGGCTGGGGCCTTGGTTTGAAAATTACATTTTCTGACACTCAGGCAGAAGATTGAGGGCTTTGTGTTGCTAGATAGTCTTCGCCTTCAGTAACAAGTCACCCCCAGCACTGTGTTGATGGTCGAGAGCTGGCCCACTTCCTCTGCACCTCTGTACATGTTAGCCACATCTGGTATCCAGGACAAAATGAGAGGCAACTAAATTTTGTGTCTGCTTTGGGCTGCTCACCAACACTGGTTTTTCTCTCTTCTGTCCTGGTCTGGTTAGCTTGCAATTTCTACTTGCAGGATTCTTGGCTCTTCACTCTGAAAGAGACCTCAAGACCCATCCAGTGCTCCCCACCAATGGCTTACTGAAAACTGGGACTTAACCCGATTTTGAGGATGTTGCCCAGGCCACGTGATGTCCCATAGCTATGATGGGGAGGCTGGCCCCGGGGACTTGTCCAGCGGGCTTCCTGTTCCCCATTAGTTTAACAGGCCAGCCTGGGAAGTCATTTGTGTCAAAGACACAGGGAGCAAAATTATAATAAGATAAAATGGAGACTGTCCATTTTCTCAGCTGGAATGAACTTTGGAGAAAGATCATTCCTACCCCCACTGACTGTGAAGACGCTAAGCCCACGTGGCTCCAGGGCACATCCGAGGGCATAGCTCTCTGTGGTGTGTTAGGTGGTGGGTTAGGCTGCTTCACAGGATTGTGGGAGTTTCAGCATCAGGTGCCAAGCAAGACTGGAAGGAAAGAAGATGAGAATAGGGAATCCTGTCCATGGAGCCCTGGGCCCTGGGAGGAGGTGGAGGTGGAGGCCTCGAGAGGCCCCTCAGTGAGCAATGGCTGGGGGACATTTATGTCCAATGCCCTGGGCCTGGCCTGCCTTTCCCTGAAGCAGTGATACTGGGATTGCAGGACCATAGTGCGTTTTGCAGAACACATTGCACTAAGTTCTGGTCTGGAGACGTTTCTGAGGAGGCTGGGACAATGTGAAGACTCCCTGAAATGATTGGAGTTGGGCATCAGGCTCTGGTCTTGGTAACACAGTGGCTTTCCACTGTCCCCTGGCTCCAGGGATATTGGGAGCCTGCCGCTGGATGAATTCCCTGCCCAGTGTGAGTCCAGTGATCGTCCTGACTGGGGAGGAAACAGAGCCATGAAGGGCCACTGGCTCTGCCCCAGGCAGGTAAACCCTGCATTGTCAGTGGCCAGTAAGCCTAGAGGGGCAGAGTGCCCTGAAGCTGCACTTCTACTGTGTCCTCTTGCTGGACTGCTCACTTCCACCCTTGCCTGTAGTCTCTTCACTACTCGAGCGATCTGACCTTTGGCCCAACTGGGTGTCTCGAGAGTGCCAGCTTGCTGACTCCCCATGGGCAGGCTCCCCAAGAGGCCACCTGATGGCAAGCCCCCTTTTACTTGCTAAAGAAGAATTCCCTGGGTGAGGCTGTCAGGCCCCCATGGTGAGTTGGCTCAATTGTATGCATATGGGTGGTGGAGCTGGCAGCCGGCCACTGCTCCAAACGAGAATCACAATGTCCAATGAGTTGGCCTGCTGCCCCCACAAACATGGTAATTCCAAATGTCACCTTGGCATTTTCTTCTCAAATAAATTCTGTTTTGTTCATATCAAAAGGAAGCTGGAAACATGGACTTCAGAACTTCTGTGTTGATTTCTTAGTCCTCTGACTGACTGTGTGACATGTTGAACTATTACATTTCTTTCACGGAAAAGTGTGAGCACAGGCATGAAGATGTTTATCTGACGAGTACTGGACTCTTATGGTTTATTTTGAATAAAAAAATTGGACATCATATTGTGTGAGTGTGTGTGCATATTTATAGGAAAAGAATATAAGGTTAAAAATAGCTAATATTGGGCCTCCCCGGTGGCGCAGCGGTTGAGTGCTGGGTTGCGAAGCTGCCCGCAGCCTCTGCAGCGCTGGTTCAATCCCCGGCTGCTCCCCGGCCACTGGAGGAGGGTCCCATATGGCGCGCAGACCTCTCCTGCCGCCCGCTGCTCCCCTCAGCAGTGTACTTCGGTCCTTCTGCCTGCTCTGCTCCCTGCTCTGGCTCTGGTGAATTCTCTCACCCTCCCGCGCTTCTGACTGTACCCAGTGCTTGTATAAATGAATGAATGAATGAATGAATGAATGAATGAATGAATGAAAAAATAAAATACATATAAAAAATAGTTAATATTGCTTGATTGTGAAAAGCTGTAGGTATGTTGTTGTTGTTGTTGTTTTTTTTTTTTTTTTTTTGTTAAATGACAGTTGGTTCCAAAGTTCCAGAGATAGTGTGAGAATGTCATGATCAGAAACCAAAGTTTGGGTGGAGTTTGGGTATAAGAGCTTTGCTAGAAATTTGAACCTATAATGTCCAAAGCAGATACAATCATGCACACAACTTTACGTCAATAAACATAATTGGAGGGAGGACGCAGAAGTCGTAACAAAGGAATACATTGAATTTAGAGAGATGCTTTGCCCTCAGAAAACATGAGAAGTTTTTATGCTTTAGCTCATTGTACAGTTCTTGTGAAACATGCAAAAGAGATGCAGAAATACACATACATGCACACACACACCCTCCCCTCCGTTCTGACGAAGACACAGAAGGTAACATTGTCCCAGAAATTTTGGCACAGAGGTGGGATTTGAATCCCGAGATGCTTATAGGAGGCTATAAGACAGCTTTTCATGTTTTGCTGTCTACAAAGAACTTGGAGAGTGCTGGTGATTACCCTGGGCAGGCAACACTCAGCATTGTGGGGAGGGGGTGGGAAGGAGGGTTTGGGAGGCCTAGGCAGGGCCAGGAGACTCAAGCTCATCAGATCAGGCATGTCTCAGTGGTGCGCAGAGAGCTGGGTGCATGGGATGCTGGGGTCTCTTCATTGCTGATGTGCTAGCTGTTTCTAGCTTCTGAGCGAAAAAGGGCCACTTAAGAGTATGGGCATGGGGCTTTCTGGATCAGGATCTACATAGTTCTTATGTGTCTTCACATATGACCTCCTTGCCCTACTGGGGAGTAGTCAATGAAAATGCTCTGATGGATATATTCATTTGGAATCTATGCTGCTGATTATATATTAAGAAGGGCAAAACTTAGCTAAGAAATGAATATTAAAATTGTGTTTTTTGACACTTGGAATCTGCCAACAGGATAGTGGTTACCAGAGTGGAAATGGGGTGGGGGTAGACAGGAGGAGGGGCTGGATTGGATGGCAGTGGATGGAAACTTTACCTTGGCTGGGGGGCATGCTGTGGTATATACGGAAGCTGGAGTAAGATGCTGTACCCCTGAAATGTATACAGTGTTGCAAACCAATGCTACCGCAATTTAAAAAAATAAACTGTTATGAGGTAAATAGCATATCTTTAACTGATGCATATATGCAAAAAAATGAGAAACCACTGTGGACACTTAATTTTAATTGCAGGTATTTATAAACAAGTTAAGCAAAACAGACTTGGTGCCAGAACGCAGACTTGCTCTGGGTCATGATTTATATGGAAGATGATTTTTTTTTTAAAGATTTATTTATTTATGCATACAAGAACTGGAGTACAGGCCAGTGGTGGGGGTGTGAGGATTCACCAAAGACAAGAGTGGGGAACAGAACAGGCTGACTGACTGCAATACACTGCTGAGGGGAGCAGCAGGTGAGACAGGAGAGGTCTGCTACACCATGTGGGTTGCTTCCTGTCCGGCCAGGGGATTGAACTCGTGCTGCAGAGTCTGCGGATAGCTTCATAGTGCTGTGCTTAACCCCTTGTGCCGCCAGGGAGGCCCTGGAAGATGATTTTTTTGTGTGCTACAGCCTAGGAAACCCTACTATGGTTCTGGGTCTTTCCAACGATAGTGTATATTTGGATGGGAGAGAGTTGATCAATCCCTTTGTGACAATATTAGGTACCACGTGGTATTTTTCAACACACAGGATATTGGGAGGGAGGCGGGTGAAAGTTAAGATAAATCTGCGCCAATTTGACTCCCAGTAGGCCAGGGAGATACCCACATGGCACAGCAGACCTCTCCTCTCTTGCTTGCTGCTCCCCTCAGCAGTGTTTTTGGTCCTTCTGCCTATTCTGCTCCCTGCTCTGTCTCTGGTGAATTCTCTCACCCTCCTGCGCCTCTGGCCTGTACCCCAGTGCTTGCATAAATAAATAAATCTTTTTTTAAAAAAGATTTATTTATTTATTTATACAAGCACTGGGTACAGTCAGAAGCGCGGGAGGGTGAGAGAATTCACCAGAGACAGAGCGGGGAGCAGAGCAGGCAGAAGGACCGAAGTACACTGCTGAGGGGAGCAACAGGCGGCAGGAGAGGTCTGCGCGCCATGTGGGACCCTCCTCCGGTGGCCGGGGAGCAGCCGGGGATCGAACCGGCACTGCAGAGGCTGCGGGCAGCTTCGCAACCCAGCGCTCAACCACTGCGCCACCGGGGAGGCCCAATAAATAAATCTTTAAAAAAAAAAAAAAGAAAGAAAGATAAATCACAGGATGTGGAGCTGCTAGATAGCCAATGAACTTTAAACCAGCCCTTGAATCCTCCTTAAGACACCATCTGAGAGATTCTGCAATTTCCCCTTTAACTCACACACCTGATATATGGAAGAAACTAGAGTTTTCATTCTCCTGTATGACAAGTGGAGGATCTAGGTTAGCATTATCTTTCTGGAGGGAGATTTGGCAGCCCGTCTGCAAGGGCTTACAATGGCAGTACTCTGACCCGGTGATTAGGCATTTAGGAATTCATTGTAAGGACACAGAACTATGGCTAAGATGCATGAATAAGGCTGTTCACCCCATGGCGCTCCTCCTAGCAGAACATTGGAGATCACCTAGCTCAGCACCTACTGTGTGTCAGGCACATAGTAAGTATGATGTCAAGGTAGATAGGGTCTCAGTCCACCTGAAATTCAAAATAGCCCTAGAAACAGACTTCATACATTGTGAAGTAGAGAAAATACCTGGTGTATTTATAGTGGGGTCCCATTTTCCTGCCAAGGGGGGACAGTCTGAATTGTTAACAGGTGGAGAAGCTTCAGACAGTGGGATTACCTACATGCTTTCCATTCCCCCCTTTTTTTATTTTCTGGAATTTCTAAGTTTTCCAGTGATCCTTAGGATTTTGTGGAAAGGGAGACCTGGGTTCTGGACACGACTCTTCCTTAGACCAGGGATGGGACCTTAAGCAAATCAGAGAACCATCTCTGAGGTCTCCAGGTCCAGTCATAATGAGGACACTGGGGGGTTTTGCTGCAGGCCTGGAGCTTTTCTGGGTGGCAGGGCCACAGAAGACTGATCCCTAGACCCTGGGCACCTTTGCTCTCCAGGGTTCTGTTCCTCTAGGAATCCTGTGACTTCTCCACAGGACAAGGGTTTCTGCCTCGGGTACATAAGCTTAGGAGGTGCCTCTCACCTAGCAGATGAAATGAGCTGCACCAACATGGACTAACTTTGCCAAGTGTCCCTGTACCCAAAGCACAGATGACAGCACGCATCAACTGAGCCATAGCCAGTGCCAGTGTCAAAAGAGTTTTGCTGACATTTCCCTGTTAAGGCTCCAGGCACCCCCTGAGCAGGTGCTCGTCATCCAAATTTTACAGGTGGGGCCTTGGGCTCCGAAGGCTGGTGACCTGCGTGGGTCCCTCAGTGGGCAAGGCTGGGACTCACACTCCAGGACATCTGCTCTGAAGCTCCTTACCTAACCTCTGCTCTGTGCCTCCCCTCCCCCCCCCCACAACCTCTGCACAAACCATGAAAACAGATGTCCAGAGCCTGGGGAATGTTCCAGAGGGGCAGTGATCCATCAAGTGCAGACCACCAGGAACCTTTGGGTTGCAGAGCTATGAAGCAGGCTGCATCTTCTATCTGGTGAAACCTGATACAGAGAAAGATACTCTTAGCCACCTTTTCTAGGGGGTGATAAATGAAATGGCGGAGGGTGGGGAGCGGGGTGAGAGAATACAGCTGCTTTCTTGGTCACTATAATACCCTTTTCTCCTTATGTGATTTCAAATCAAAAACTAACTTCTACACCCTACATACCTGTATCTCTCAAAGAGTGATAACTTACACTGAGACCTGACCTTTGTTGTTTGACTTTTTTTTCTTGAAATTCTTTCCTTACGCAGTTCCAACTTTGCTTATTTATCAGGTCTGAAAGATTATAAGATTTTTTTTTTTTAAAGATTTATTTTTATTTATTTATACATGCACTGGGTACAGTCAGAAGTGCGGGAGGGTGAGAGAATTCACCAGAGCCAGAGCGGGGAGCAGAGCAGGCAGAAGGACCGAAGTACACTGCTGAGGGGAGCAGCGGGCGGCAGGAGAGGTCTGCGCGCCATGTGGGACCCTCCTCCGGTGGCCGGGGAGCAGCCGGGGATTGAACCGGTGCCGCAGAGGCTGCAGGCAGCTTCACAACCCAGTGCTCAACCGCTGCGCCACTGGGGAGGCCCCTGAAAGATTATAAGATTATAGGAGATACCAGGGACACAGATTTGCAAATTTAAGTTAAAATGAGGACAAAGTATTGTTTCTTTTCCCATGGAAAAAAATGTTACAATATGTTACATACTGTTTCCTGTTTCATTTTAATTCCTTTATTGTTCAATTTCTTCTGATATAAGTCAAATCATGGCCTAATTAGTTTTTCTAAAATACCGTTTTCATGATGTCATCTCCTGCCTTCCCTAGAAGGTTCAATGGCTTCCCATTGTCTAGGATAAAATCCTAGACATGTGGGTTTGGGATTCATCTTCCTTCTTGATCTGTCTCCAAATTTTACCTCCCCAGCTTCTGTCCTGATGTTCCTATGAGGCACTTTTTTGCTCAGATTGTTACTGGGCAGGGTGAGGGGACCCCGGGGACCCCCAAACCTACCTGCTCTCAATAGGTTCTGTCATCCGCCATATCAAGACATAACATACTCTAGTGTGAAGACCTTTCATGGAAAGGAACTTTAATACAATTAGTGTGCAATAAAGAGAAGACATGGGAAAGACGAGAGAATATAGTTTCCAAGTCAAGTGCCCAGTTACCAGTCCCCTTGTGGGTAAATGCCTGGCCAAACAGGGTTGGCCCAAAGCAGGCCCGAAAGCTGCCACAAGTCTAAGGCACCTCCTGGTGGGGACCCACAGGAAAAGGGCAGAAGAGGCCAGGCAAGTCTAGAAGAAAAAGAGCAAAATCAAAATCAAGATAAAAGCTGCCATTGTCAGCCTCCCCATGGGTCTCTCACCCATGTCTGTTTCAAGTGTCTCCTTCCATGTCCCTGGAGCCAGTCCAAGGCCAAGAAGTAAGTGCAGCTTCTTCACATGTCTCTCAGCCCCATGTGCCTCCTCCAGGTCTCCTCTTTGCTCTCCATCTTCCTTCCTTCTTCTCTCTGTCTCCTCTTAAGCTTCTTCTCATTCCTGCTCAGGCCCACCCTCTGCTGGGTGGGGCAGGGAACCTGGACCTCCCCTTTCCCTGGGACCACCCTGTTAACAAGATGAACCTGTTTGTCCCATGATTCTCACACTGAGCTTTTTTAAAAAAAAAATATTTATTTATGCACACAAGAACTGAGCTACAGGCCAGAGGTGGGGGTGAGAAGATTCACCAGAGACAGAGTGGGGAACAGAAAAGGCTGATCCACTGAAATACACTGCTGAGGGGAGCAGGGGGCTAGACAGGAGTCAGGCTGAGCTTCTGTTTACAATTTTCCTGCCCTAAAGAACAAATTGGAATGTTCACCCTCCCCCTTTTCTTTTCCTGAAATCTTACTTATCCTTTCAGGCACTTTTCATACACCTTTAAAAAAACAAGCAAACATGCCTTGACTGTCCCAGCCTGGGCAACATGGGTTTCCCTTATCACATACTACCTGCAGCTGGGCTTCCAGGACCCCTGGGCTGGGACAGCTCTGAGGTGGCCTGTCAGAGGGGCTCCACAAGCACAATGAAAACAATGTGTATTGTGCAGCCACCTGAACAGGGGCACTTCCTGCCCCAGCCCTGAGATACTGCTTTACCCAGAGAGAACCTCTTACTCTTCAGAAAACAAATGGCCAGCAGTTCCTGTCACGGATCAAAATGCCCATGTTGGGGTATTAGCTCACTGTTGTCAAGCCCTTGTCACCATCCCTCCACCCCCCATGAATCCTAATTTATGAATGAAATGGAAGCAGAGAGGTGACAATACTTGCCTGACCTGATGAAGCTGAGTCATTGGTAGAAACAGCATTTGAATCTGCTCACCTCTTATGTGACTGTTTCTTATAAACCATGAGTCAAAGGCAGACAGGAACTTCTGTAAATATGCTGGTGACTTTTGTTTTCTCTCCGGGTTCTCTGAAGAGCCCATTGGTAAATATTTTAGGCTTTGCGGGCTACTTAGTTTCTGTTGCAACTGCTCAGCTCTGCCCTACAGTGGCGGAAGCAGCCAGAGGCAACACTCACTAGTGGACAGGGCTGCGTTCTAAATACCATGTTATTTACAAAAAAACAGGCAGTGGGCGTGGGACTTGTCTGCAGGTTGTGGTTTGCGGAACCCCTACTGTTCTGGGTCCTTTTCTCTCTGTTCCTGATGTTGGGCTGGGAAGTCAAGTTAGTCATAAGATGTTTTCAGTTTGAAAACTGAGCAGGACCTTTCGTTGGGTAGAGAATAATGTATAGATTCTGTCCATGCCTGGAAAGACTGGCGAGAATGAAATTGGGAAGTTGACTGGGTACCTAACAGTCAGCAGCCAGCCATCCCTTGTTGCTCTCAGAGAGACATGTTGGAGAAACTATGTTGGGGGGAGTCAGGGCACATGAGCTGAGGGCACAGTCAGGGCACAGTTGAGGGCAGAGTTGCATCCTCTCTCCAAACAACCCAAATATTCTGTTATACCCCAAGTCAGCCCCAACAACCCACAACTGAACGTGACTCCAAGAAAAGGCATAGTTATGACAGATGTGTTTCAATGAGTTTTCTGGTTGTATTAACCTAAATTAAAGAGGTCAAGTGGGCCTCCCTGGTGGTGCAAGGGGTTAAGTCACAGCGCTATGAAGCTCTCTGCAGCTACTTCAGGGCAAGTTCGATCCCTGGCCAGGGAACTACACACATGGTGCAGCAGACCTCTCCTGACTCGCCCGCTGCTCCCCTCAGCAGTGTATTTCACTCAGTCTGCCTGTTCTGTTCCCCACTCTGTCTCTGGTGAATCCTCTCACCCCCCGCACCTCTGACCTGTACCCCAGTTCTTGTATGCATAAATAAATAAATATTTAAAAAATAAAAATAAAAAAAATTAAGAGATCAAGTGAGGCAAGCTAAATGACCAGAAATTGAGTTTATTCAGGAGCAACAAAAGAATTGCAATTCAGGGAACGTATGTTATAGTAAGCTATGGACAAACTTGTTGAAGGTCACAAGAAATATGAAATACTTTGGAAACATTTGCGTCTGGGTAACTAAAACGGAGTGGGTGGCTGTTGAGAGTATTGGGCTCTAGGCAAGTGCAAGCATGTCCAGGCATGCTCAGACACAGCCATCTTCAGGTAGGAGCTGAAACAAAGTCTGCCTATCATAGACCACCCAGGGTGCAAACTTGACCAATCATTGCTCACCTGTTCATTTGATTTGCGTATTATTGGTCCAAATGGAACTCAATTGCCTTCTAACCAAGTTCATCAGCTTGAGGGTGAAGAGATTCTTGGTGAGTGGCCACTGGTCAGGAGAAACATCTCGTCAAGCTTCTGTCACTCAGACATTAACAGGAAATTGTCCCTCGATTCTTAAGTTCCGTTCTTGTGAGAGAGCGCGTGTGACACTCTTTTCAGATCCTCTTGCTCCATTTTAGATTGACATCCTCTCACCAGGCCAGTGAGTGGTTTAGGTTGGTGGCAGAGGACTGGGTGTGATGCAGTTTACCTGCATTGAGGTAACTGATCATAGGGAAGGGCTAGGTGACAATCTGTCTCCTGGGAGGAAATCAGTAGGTTTGGAAAGAAAAACTAACTAGCTTGGGTCTCCCCGGTGGCGCAGCAGTTGAGCTCCGGGCTGTGAAGCTGCCTGTAGTCTCTGCAGCGCTGGTTCGATCCCTGGCCAACCGGCGAGGGCCCCACTGCTCCCCTCAACAGTGTATTTTGTCAGTCTGCCTGTTCTGCTCCCGGCTTCCACGCTTCTGACTGTACCCAGTGCTTGTATAAATTGAAAGGTCCATGCAGGAGGCTGGAATGCAAAAACCCACCAGGTAGCCCACCTGGGAACAGGAATGCGGAAGTCTGCCTAGAGAATTCAGACAATGAACCTTCCCCCTTCCCTACAAATCTTTTCTCAGACAAAGAAACTCCGCCCCCCCCCAACCTTTTCACTCCCTACAAAGTTTTTCCTGCCATAGGAACCCAGTTTCCCACCTGACCTCTCCTCACCCTATAAAAGCCTGCCTCCCCCTGACAACGTGTGTGTCTTCACTGACCCCCATGTTGGGTCCATGAGGTCTGCTCAGGGCACAATAAATTGTCCCTTCCTTTGAGAAATTTAACCTGGCTCTCCTTTTCTTTACTGCGACGAACCTTTCATAAATAAATTAATAAATCTTTAAAAAAAAAAAGGCAAAAAAAGCTAACTAGTTAGAAAAACCAACCGGCCATGTGTTTAGCTCAGCTCCATGAACCCTGCCTAGGAAGGTGCTTGCTCTCCAGGACCGTGTCCTGCAGGTAGGGTTTGGTCGTGAAGTTCAGGCAAGTTTATTCCAGTTCTGCTGTTTTGAGGGCTCCTCTGTCAACAGAGACAGCAGGAGAGCCAAGCCAGGACCAAGAACAGAAGTTTTTCAGCCATCTTCAGGGAGTTGTGTGAAGGATTAGAAAATGGTAATTAATTTCAGGAAAGAATTTTAGTGGTTTCTTGATAGCTTATATTATATATATATGTATTTTTAAAGATTTATTTATTTATGCATACAAGAACTGGGGTACAGGCCAAAGGTGTGTGTGGGGAGGTGAGAGGATTCACCAGAGACAGAGTGGGGAACAGAACAGGCAGATTGACTGAAATACACTGCTGAGGGGAGCAGTGGGTGAGTCAGGAGAGGTCTGCTGCGCCATGTGGGTATCTCCCTGGCTGGGGATCGAACTCTTGCTACAGTGACTGCGGACAGCTTCATAGGTTGCATCTAACCCCTTGTGCCACCAGGGAGGCCCATAGCTTATATTTTAAAGAAAGGAAAGGCTTAATCATTCTTCTCTGGAGAAAACAGAGTGGTTTTAGCCCAAGTCAATGTAAATAATGAACAAATAATTCAAGTTGGTTCTTAATTCTTGGTGCACTTCCCTTTTTGTTAAATAATAATAGTGAATTGCACCACAATTACTTTTTTCCATGTATCCCAGGGCTATCTTGCATTTGTCTGTCTTTAGTCCTCCCAGAGTCCTAGGAGGCAGGTGGAATTATATCCATTTTCGTGATGAGGACAGTAATGCACAGAGAGGTCAAAGACCTTCCCCACATCTTCCCAGCATTGCTGAGGCATCACTCATCCTGCCATTGATACTGTAATTTCAGGTTTTCAGGCCTAGTCTCCCAGCAAGGAACAGATCCCAGGCTGCAGTGGCAGCACAGAGCCCAGCCACTAGACCACCACGGGTTGGTGTCTCACGAAGCTGCATCAGGAGCTTCCCTGACACTCAGGCAAGCAAGCGGAAAGAAGCAGATTTGTTTAGAGAAAGAAAAAGTTTATTAAGGAGAAAAGGAACAGAAATAAAGTGAGACTCCCAGGCTGATGGAACAGGGCAGGGGCAAGGAAGCAGAAGTGGAGTGTGGCCTCAAGGAACATAAACATTCTTTCCTAATTCTTCTAAAGCTCCATCAGTCTCTCTGTGGTGGTTAGTTCCTGGTGGTCTCACTCACTGCCCTAATGTCTCTGTGCCCAGAACTAAGTCTCTGTGTCCCAGCCCTTATCTTAGCATACTTTTCTTTATCATCCTTGTTCTGGAATGTCCTGTTGCCCCTAGTCCTGGGGTACTTGATTAGTCCCCTTTGGAATTTGTTGCCCTTATCTCTGGAGCCTTCTTTAACTCTCCTGAAGTCCCTGCCTGCACTGCCCCTGAAGCTGCCTCATTATCCCTAACTTGTCCTAGTGTTACAGGACAGCCCAGATATTGAACCGGTTCCTGGCTGTGGGTCTGTAACAGGGTGGTCCCCAGGAAAGGGGGAGGTTCCCTGCCCCACCCAAGGGAGGGTGGAGCTGAGCAGGAAGAGGAGAAGCTGCAGAAGAGACTGAGGAAGGAAGCAGGATGGAGCCAGGAGACACATGAAGAAACTGCGCTTGTCTTTTGGTCATGGACTGGGTGACACAGATGTGGGTGAGACCCGTGGGGAGGTGACCATGGCAGCTTTTATCTTGATGTTGATTTTGCTCTTTTCCTTCCGGGCTTGTCCGGTTGTTTGTGACCTTTTTCTGTGGGTCCCCACTGGAAGGTGCTTTAGACTTGTAGCAGGCTTTGGGGCCTTGCTTTGGGCCGATCCCATATGGATGGACTTTTACCCACGAGGGAACGGGTAACTTTGGGTGCTTCATTTAGAAACTAGACTCTTTGCCTTACCTGTATTGTTTCCTAGTTTTATTAAAGTTCCTTCCCATTAAAGTCTCATATGTTTTATGTTGCTGCGGCGAATGGCAGAACCCATTTAGAATAGGCAGGTTTGCGGGGGTTTGGGCTGCCCCTCTCCCTATAACAGATTCTCACCCGCGCGCTTAAAAGGGACTTATTAATACTCCACTACAGGCACACACAAAAGGTTAATAAAAGGTTTATTTACAAGGGAAAAGGAAATAAGGCAAATGTACAACTCAGGGAGAAAATAGGGAAATAAAGTCTTTAATGCGTCCTACCCGATCTGACGACCTGGAAACCCAAAAAGTACTCTCAGAAGTGGCCGGACGCTGCAAGCTGGCGGAGAGCCAAAATGGGGGCTCCCTCCAAAGCCCACGTGTCTGGCTTTATACCAAGCTGGCTGCTTAACCCCACCCTCAGGTCCCAGCCACCTTCACTTTGGTGGTGATGGTGTTATAGGGCAGCCCCGATATTGAACAGGTTGCCTGGCTGTGGGTCCTCACCCACGCGCTTACAAGGGACTTATTAATACTCCACTACAGGCACACACAAAAGGTTAATACAAAGTTTATTTACAAGGGAAAAGGAAATAAGGCAAATGTACAACTCAGGGAGAAAATAGGGAAATAAAGTCTTTAATGCGTCCTACCCGATCTGACGACCTGGAAACCCAAAAAGCACTCTCAGAGGTGGCCGGACGCTGCGAGCTGGCAGAGAGCCAAAATGGGGGACCCCCCTCCAAAGCCCATGTGTCTGGCTTTATACCAACCTGGCTGCTTCACCCCACCCTCAGGTCCCAGCCACCTTCCCTTTGGTGGTGATGGGATTTGGAGTTCCCAGTGTCTTTGGCTTTGGCCTGGGGTGGGGGTGGAGTCCACAAAGCCTGTATGGAATTAGCTTTAGGACATCCTTTTCCCCCTAACACTAGGACTCACTATCACCTAGCATCTTTTGAAGGGATCCTTCCAATGGATCTCCTGCTTCCCAGGGCAGACCCATCAGGCTCTCTTTTAGTCCCTTCCTTACCTGCAAAGATGCCTGTGTTTGACTGTGTGTTAGGCAGTGGCACCACCTAGACTCCTGTATCACTTGATTGTGGGTTTTTCTGGCCAACAGCAGGGTTGAGGAGGTGAAGGAGATCTCCCCTGTGACCTTCACCTCCGTGAACTGACTTTATCCCACAGGAGTGGCCTGTTTCCCAAGAGTGCAACATGCTCACGAAACTCTTGGGACAGGAGTAGCAAACGGGGAAGCCAGTTGATTAATTTACAGTGAGAAATGTTACCAGCTGGTTGGGTGAGCTTGAGAATTGGGCAGGGAAGGTTGTATGATTTGAATGTTGAATGCCCTTGGAGAAGTCGGCCAATCACGGTCTCCCGGGAAACCAAACTTGCTGGATGCAGAGACCCCAACTTCTGCCAGGGTGATGCCACAGTGCAAGTCAGAAGAGGTCTCCTCTTACCCGCCACCCCCACCTCCCCCCACTTCCTCTCCTCCAAGTCTGGAGGGCACTTTGGTTCTTTAGATATGTTAACAGAGGCCTGCATACCTTCCCCCCCCTCCTCACTTTGCATACCTATACCCCAGTGGCCCTTTCTGTTTAAGTGGTGAGTTGTGTGGGGCAGAGCCCTGAGGATAATTACCTGGGTCACGATTTTATTGGTAAAGTCGAAGGACTAGCTTTTCACCATTCCCTGGTCTCCCCTTACCCTGGCTACTCACTGCTCCAAGAAGGTAAATCAAATACTGCCTTGCAACTTCATATTTTTAACATAGAATGAGCCATATCCAAAAATAGCAGGTCCAGTGCTGTGTGCTGGGAATACAGACCACTGCGGGTTCAGGTAGGTGGGGGGTGGGCCTCCGAGGAGGGGACTGGGTTCTTCAGGCACAAAATTGAGTCAGCAGAGAGTTCATTGGATACCAGGCACTATGCAGACTTCACCGTTGTTATTCAGAACTGAACCCCCAGAGGGAAGGGCTGGCCTGTGGCTGGGCTGAGATCCCAGGGAGGGGCACAGGTAGGGAGGCTGGGGAGCTGGGGGCTCTGCTCTGTTCTCACACCTAAGTAGGGCTTCCTTCCCTGCAGCATGACCAGGGAGCCCTTGGGCCTAGGCCTATGCTTGGAGGCTGGGGTGGGGGTGGGGGGGCATCGCCCTGACTTCTGTCTGGCTGCAGCTCAACCAGCATCACCTAAGCCATAAATAACATCACAGGAAAGGGCTGGTCACCGGCCAGGGGTTGTTGCTGGGAGGTGACCTCAGGTGACGGAGTTGAGCCCTGGGCTCTGCAGTGACTTGAAGCAGGATTCTCTCTGCTTTATGGGCTGTGAGTATCTCCCAAGCTCTATCCAGCTGTTGCTGAAGCAGTTGGAGCCAGGCAGGCACACCTGCATCTGGGTAGGGGTGGCCCTTTTCTTTCTTTCCTACCTGCGGGTGTGCAGGCCAAGAAGCAGAAGTGGTGAGGGTTTGGCGCAGACCCTGGAATCACTCTCGAGGGCTGCCCCTTAGTGCTGGGTCCCCTCGGGCTGGTCATTTAAATCTGCCTGAGGCTTCTCCTATAAAATGGGGGTAACTGGACTTGCCTCGAAGGATTGTTGGCTGACAGAGTGGAGAAAGCTACAGAAAGCATGAGCCCCCGGCAGGTTCACACCGGGTGAATGCAGGCTTTGTAGGGTCTGAAGCCTAGTCATCAATTTGGGGTGCCTCTTTGAGACACAAATGTTACATTACAAATTTAAACCAGTTGTAAGAGCAGACAAAAGAAAACACAAACAGCTATATCCTTAAAAGTTGACAACCCAAACATCAGAAAATCCACAAAAATAATGTTATTAATCAGCAGTGTGGACTTGTCTTCATACTTTTGATTCTACATTTTTGAGGCTGTTGATTCTGTTTATTGCTTCATATGGCAATGAGTTGAGAATGTCACTTTCTCTAGAGAGAACAGCAGGATTATTTACTCTTTCCTGCAGTGTGTCTGGCCAGGATTGATGGCTTCGCTATCGGCTTCTTGGTAATGTCATATAAATTTTTAGGATTATTGTCAAATTTGGAGAGACCCTTCAAGTTTCTTTGATCTATGAGCCCTAGGGTTTTAATTGTTTTGTTCAGTGACTAATCTTAAATCCTGAAGATGCTAATGCCCCACATTTCTGTGGTCTTCCCCAGGACTTGGGGGTGGGGTCTTTCTCTGGACTTGAGTAGGGGGAGGAGGGTCTGTGGGACTGAGGGGTGCAGAGGCTTACACTTCAGTATTTCATGGTAAATTTTTCTGTGAGTACTCAGTAAACGCTAACTAGACCATATTTTATTTATTGACATCCTTTTAATTTTATAGTTTTAGGATTACTAAAGAATGTATTCTCATTGACACTAAATATAACCTTACATTAGTTAAGTTTGCACAGGTCACTCATTCAGGATCATTTGTTGAAGGTCTGCTTTGATCCACCCACCTCACATTGCCTGTTGGGAGCTTTTAATGACACAAAGCAGATAAAACACTTAGCTCAATATCTTCTTGGAATAATACTCAATGAATGTAGTCATTAAGGCCATCATCACCTCTCCATCAGCACCCCATCTGGGGCTGGGCATGTGGTGATAGTGATACCGTAATTTCAGGTTTTCAGGCCTAGTCTCCCAGCAAGGAACAGATCCCAGGCTGCAGTGGCAGCACAGAGCCCAGCCACTAGACCACCACCGGTTGGTGTCTCATGAAACTGCATCAGGAGCTTCCCTGACACTCAGGCAAGCAAGCGGAAAGAAGCAGATTTGTTTAGAGAAAGAAAAAGTTTATTAAGGAGAAAAGGAACAGAAATAAAGTGAGACTCCCAGGCTGATGGAACAGGGCAGGGGCAAGGAAGCAGAAGTGGAGTGTGGCCTCAGGGAACATAGACCTTCTTTCCTAATTCTTCTAAAGCTCCATCAGTCTCTCTGTGGTGGTTAGTTCCTGGTGGTCTCACTCACTGCCCTAATGTCTCTGTGCCCAGAACTAAGTCTCTGTGTCCCAGCCCTTATCTTAGCATACTTTTCTTTATCATCCTTGTTCTGGAATGTCCTGTTGCCCCTAGTCCTGGGGTACTTGATTAGTCCCCTTTGGAATTTGTTGCCCTTATCTCTGGAACCTTCCTTAACTCTCCTGAAGTCCCTGCCTGCACTGCCCCTGAAGCTGCCTCATTATCCCTAACTTGCCTTAGGACTCAATAGAAAGATGAGAAACTGTCTGTCTGGGAGGGACTTTCTGGAAAACTCTGAGAGCTAAGTAAGAGTTCTGTTTTGGTCTTAAGTTTCACAGGGAGCTGTCCTCCTTCATTAACCACACACTCGACAGTTGATTTCCATTCATGAACTCCCCATTCATAATGAATACTCTATTAATTTGGCCACATTTACCCATGAAGCCTTACTTTTGAAGTGTTTGATGATCACATCCAATCTGATACTTCTCTCACAAATTCTCACCGAGTCCAATTTACTAAATTTGTCAAAACATGGGCTTCTCTACTTTGTAATATTATAGACTTTATGATGCTAAAGCTTCTATGGACAAGAAGTCAAATTGGATCTGCCAGGAATGCAGTGTGGGGACCTCTTGGGTACTTTTCGTAACAAGTGATAGACACTTCTGTTAACTCAATGTTTCAACAATAGAGAAATGTGTTGCTTCTGTATCGAGTCCTCACTGGACCTACATGTTCTTCAACACCAGTGCATTTGGGGTCAGTCTCTCCCAAACACAAGGTTGTGAAATTTCAGGTGCTGTTGGGAAGGAAGTAGAAAGAATAGACTCTGGCGAGCAAACGGCGATGTGCATTCTGACATGGGGTCCTACGTCCCTTCACTTCTCTGCATCTGAGTTGGTTCATTAAATTAGGAGCTGTTCTGACAGCATTAGTAAAGTCCTTCCTAAGGATAACATTTTAGATCTTTATCCTCTCTTTACATGAATGTTTTTTGTAAGGAATGAGCCAACACTTTCTGGCTTGTGCTGTAAAGCTAAGAATATAATTAGTAAACAAATGGCTCTGTTTAGAGTCAATGACAAGTCAGCCTTAGTAACTTTCTTCCTGAGTTGCAGATTTTGGTCTAGAAAAGTAAGCAATGGAGAGTGAGAGGGAAGAGCCCTAGCAAAAAGCCTGCAAAGCCTGCTCTCACCTAGTAAGCAGATCTTCTGCACAACTTGGTTGTCCATTCACAGGAGATCCCAGAAGGTCTGGGCAGGACATACTTTTCTTACTGTAACATCACCTTGTTGTGATGCTGGTGTCACCGAGAAGCTGAAAGATTTAATTCAGATTCCCAGGGAGCTAGTGTTGGCAGATGCCAGACAATGACTAAATGGCAGCGGAATCAGATCTCTGTGGGTAGTTGGGAGTTTCTCAACAACCAAACCACAGACCTCAACTTTCTACTTCACCCACTTTTTATGGAGCCTTTAGCTAATCTTGAGATGTGAGTCTAGTAGTAGCAGCAGGAAAACTTTCAAGGAAGGTTTTGGATGTTCTTCATGCAGAAATGAGCTTCTTGACCTTGGTATCATTATCTATTTGGGGATCACGGACTTGGAGATGACATGGGTGCTGGAGGTGTCAGTGGGCTGTGGAGTGTCTGCTGTCAATCTCTAGTATAAGGGCTTGTTGAAGATTCCAGAGAACCATGCAATGTGGGACACAAATGCAGCGTGTGCTACCCTCCACTCCGGGATATTTGGGGAAACCACTCATCTGATGAGTAGTGCAGTCAGTGTATTTTCGTTGTGGTTGGCTCGTTTTTGAATGTATTTATAGAGTTGTGAAAGGTTGGACTGTGCCCTCATCTAATTCTCTGTAATACAGCTTTTGGAAAAATACTTGTGATGTGGTGGTCAATGCCATTTCTCAGCTGCAGATGGTAATCACCTAAGTTTATGTGCAATGTGTAAGAGAGATGATTTGAAAATGGCTTCTAGTCAAAAGTCTGTGCTTTGGAAGCATCTGATCAAAGTAAAACCTCAGATCTTAATCCCTGTGGTTACAGGATATTGAAAAAATGTTCATTTGTCAATTTGGAGAAAGAGTAGATTGTCCTGTGTGTAACGGGCACCTTTCTAGCCGAGTGTTCCTTCTGAGGGTCCAGATGGGATAAGGATGGACTTGAAGTTTCAACCCACCTCTGGAGTTGTCAACTATCACGTGGCTATTGTCAAAATCTTTGAGTTTTACAATTCAGATAAGAGTAGGGTGCTGCTGTGTGACCCTTATCCCAGGTGTTTGGGTATCTCGTAGCTTTGTATGTCCATTCTGTGAATGGTGTCCATTTCTCTTTGAGCATCGGGAGCTAAGCCTGTGAGCATAGGAAGGGTCTCTATGGTGAGTGGCCCACTGGCAAACTGCTATCCAAAACCCAAATCAAACAAATCCCCAAAATCTTCAAAGAAGAAGCCCGATAGGTAGATTATCAGCGAGTCAGATTCTGTGCAGGTGGGAATTAGATCTTGAGTAGTGTCGATAGGACAATGGCCTGGCTAATAGGATGGGCTTATAGGATGCAGACCAGAAGGCCTTGGGATCTGAGCTTTTCATTTCCCCTCTAGATCGTCAACAGTTGCCTGCTGGCCAGTGACTTAACATCTTTGAGCCTCAGTGTCCTCCCGGTGAAAGAGATGCCAGCACCAACCTCTGAGGGGGGGTGGAGGGTGAAATAAATAATGCAGGTAAAGTTCTTGGCCTGGCGCCTGGCAGGTGGGAAGCACTGGAGAGCTTTTGTTATGTGTTTTATAGTCTTTGCATTGCTGTAATTGGGTACTTGGTGTTCATTGTTTTGGCTCCTGTTGTTCAGATGTTTTGAACATCCTCAGGCAAATTGACATTACCTTGGGTTCTCCTCAGGAAGAGGAGGAGTAGGGCGGTGTTAGGACAGTCTCTGGACAAGCCAGGTTTCCCACCAATGAAGGCAGAGGAAAACCCTGCTTGTCGATGTGTTATTTGTGGAGGTGGATGTGGCTGTTTCAAAGCAATATTTTGTCCACTCCTTCCACAGGGAGGAGGCAGGAATCCAGTTGGTGGGGAGCTGCACAGTAGCAGACACTTCAACCGGTGCCATCTTAGACTTTCCATATCCCTGGTTGGAAATGGTTTTTTTTTTTTTTTTTTTAAGATTTATTTATTTATGCATACAAGAGCTGGGGTACAGGTCAGAGATGTGGGGGTAGGGTGAGAGGATTCACCAGAGACAGAGTGGGGAACAAAACAGGCAGATCAACCAAAGTACACTGCTGAGAGGAGCAGCAGGTGAGTCAGGAGAGGTCTGCTGCACCATGTGGCTTGCTTCCTGGCCGACTGGGGATCGAACTTGTGCTGCAGAGGCTGCGAATTGCTTCATAGTGCAGTGCTTAACCCCTTGCGCCATAAGGGAGGCCCCAGAAATATTTTTTTAAACATTGTTTGATTAAAAAACAAAAAACAAAGACAAGAGCTCTTGCACAGAGGACAGAAAGACTGACTTCTCACTAGTTACAGAATTATGGATAAAAATCCTGCCAATCAAGTGAAGACCAACCAAATTGTTGTCAGAAGATGGCAAAGTACCTGGTTATGAATATTGCTGGATTCCACTTTATCCACTTCAGAGAAAAATTGCATTGCATCTCAGACAGCAGCAATCTCTGGACAAGCCTTTGGTTCATGTGCAAGACCCTGAAAACAACACGAAAGATTTTCCTTAAGTGGAGACAGAACTTGGCCCAGACTCAGGTTGGCCCTGGAGCCCAGGCTTCATTTGCCTTGCAGGCGGTATTTTTCCCACATTATGCAAATTCCCAGGCGGAGACCATTCTTCTTCCCGTCCTCTCCAGGGGTGTGCTGGGCACAAGTTAGCCCCAGACGGTTCTGCTTTCACTTTTGGTTAGGCAGAACTCCATCTGGTGGTATTTGAAGATGAGTGTTTTCTGTGGCTCCTTTTCAAAGTATTCAAAGCAATTTAAAAATACATCATGTTCAGCGATCTGACGAAGAACTAATGTAAGTACTTACTGGGGGACTATTAAAAAAAAAATCTAGGGCCTCCCCGGTGGCGCAGCGGTTGAGCGCTGGGTTGCGAAGCTGTCCGCAGCCTCTGCAGCGCCGGTTTGATCCCCGGCCTCTGGGTGAGGGTCCCACATGGCACGCAGACCTCTCCTGCTGCCCGCTGCTCCCCTCAGCAGTGTATTTCTTCAGTCTGCCTGCTCTCCTCCCCGCTCTGGCTCTGGTGAATTCTCTCACCCTCCCGCAACTTCTGACTGTACCCAGTGCTTGTATAAATAAATAAATAAATCTTAAAAAAAAAAAAAAAAAAAAACATTTAAAAAAAAAAAAAAAAAATCTATTGCAACAGATTTGAACCTCCTAACTCTTACTGTCTTGGAAATAGATTTGGATGATTTAAACAGGTTTGCAAAACACGGGGTTACTTCCCCACAGTTGTCATGCTTTTGAGCAGTGACAGTGGTAGCAAACAGTGTGGTTTATCAAAACAGAAGAGCTCAAATTCTTTATTTAATATTAAACAGGAAACTGAAAGTTGGCAACAGCGACGTGGTGGGTAACAGCAAACCTGCTGCTGTGTGGAGCTGTGCCCACACCAGCCATTTTGCCTTGTATTCTGCAAAGACCAAGTTTTCATAAAAAAAGCAACCAAAAAACTGGCCGGTGCAAGCAGGTCCTGGGCAGTAAGGTTTGGAAGCAACCTGGTCCAGCTAGAACCAAAGGAAATTTGGAAGCGAATCATAAACCTCTCCATGAGCTTCTGTGCTTCTGTTTGGCCTTCGTGCAGAACTGTCACTCACCCCGCATGTGCCTCTGCCTGTTCTGTCTGAAGACCTGGGCTTCATCGTGAGGTCAGCCTCCCTTTTCTCGAGAATATAATTTGCTTCTATTTTTAGAGCCTCATGATTGCTGGTAATAACTAATGGAAAAACTCAACAGAGAAATAAATGCGTAACAGCTGTGTCTGCTTAAACTTGATTAAAGGCAGTAAAAAAAAGTAAACAAAAGAATGCATGTGACAATAGACAAGGGAGAGACAAGTGTCCCTCTCCTCGTGAGAAGTTTTGCAGACATAACTCGTTCTGCTTGAGGCCGGCGAGGTCTGTGTTTAAAGTTTACTTTACTGTTTGTCTTGAGCGGGATCCGTGTTGTCGTGAATAATTTATAGCCAGCATGAATGAGCTCATTAGTCACCTTTTCAGACTTTAAATGAGTTTTGTGGTTGTCATTACTCGAGCCTTCTGTTCAGCCGCTGAGCAAAATGACAGTTTGGCAGTTGGCTGCCTTGTCGGGCAGCCTGCGCCCCTCCAGGTCTGCGTGGCTTTTGTATTTCATTGAAACCTTCCCTTTTGATCCCTGGGCTGGCCCCGGGACTCTCACATTTCAGATGCCTTTTGCACCCCGAGTTTAAATGAGAAGTTCTTCACGAATTAAAAAAATCTTTCACTTGCGCCTGCCAGAGAGAGCGAAGTAGATGGAAGGAGCTTTTTCCAGCCTCTGCTCTGTATAAGTCCCTTTGTGCTTGGTTTGATATTCAAGTCACTTAAAAGCAGCAAGCTGGGGAGCAGTGGAGCCACTGAACCAGGCACTCAGGAGGTACCAGCATGACAGGCTGGGGGGTGTCATGGAGTTAGGAGGGAAAAGGACTTTCCAGAGGCACTTGGCATTGTTACAGCCCTGAACCCCATCACACAGCACGTGTAGGTGAAGAAACTTACTTGGCAAATCAACCTGGGTCAGATTTCTGGGGTTAGCTCCCAAAACCCACATTTTTCCTACAAACCAGTCAATGAGCTGATCTCTCAGGACCCCGGCCAACACATGGTCCACAGCATTGGGAACGGCCATGACTGTTTTCCCATCTCTATCTCTTCCCAGTCCAGACCATTAAGAGAGCAGACCGTAGCTCTCCTCCTCACTGTGCCCTCGCTGGCTTGCCCAGGAGGCCAGTCCATGGGGAAGATGAGTCCAGGCATGCCAACAGCAGGTAGGATCTCTTTGGCGCAGATGTTGTCATTCATCCCTCCATTTGGACCTGGCCTGGACTGTCTCCAGAGAGCTCTGACACTCCCTGGGATAGCACGCCACAGGAAGTGCAGGCCGTGGTGGCATGCCCACCTTGGCCCTTGGGGGCCTCTGCCGGTACTCGTGGTGCAGGACGCTTGCCTGGGGTGTTTCTGCCAAATGCCTGGACCCCTGCTCTGAGGTCTCTTTGGCATGTACTATAAGCAACAGGCACTAATGGCTGCGTCACCCACGTGGGCAGCACCCCCTTGCGGGATCCATATTGTCAGACAGCTGGCCTTGCACTGTGTGAGGCTTGTAGGAAAGATGCTCAGTATTCCTCTCTGGAAGAAATGCCAACTTAAAAAGCACGCCTGGTTGTTTGGGGGCCAAATCTTTGAAACCAGCCAGAGCCGTGTGATTTTGCGTTCAGAGAAATGAGGTGCTGGAGATGGTACCCACAGAAAAGCTGGAGTCCATTTAGCCACTTCATCTCCACCTCCCACCCTTGCTGACAGTCTGCACTCACCCCTCACCATCCAGGGACCTGTTTTGCTTGCACCCAAATTACAAGATTAAAGTCCCAGCGATGTTATTTTTGGACGGAGTAGGGAGGATTTCAAAACAGAAAGTGTTGGTGAACTTCCCTGTCCCATAGACAAGAGACTTCAGATTTGGCCATTGAAATCAGCTGAGTCAGCCGCGAATTGCTGAAAAGGAACTCTGTATGGCAGGGAGAGGTGTGGGGAGTATCTGAATCCATGTGCTGTTTCCCAGAAGGTTTTATCAAATTTGGAGCTTTTACTTTGTTTTAAAAACACAATCTTAAAAGAGAAGCATCGATTGTTTTCTCTCACATCTCTCTGAAAAACTAAAATGAGAGAAGTCACTGCTTGGCAAGGTTCAGACTTTGGCAAACGTAGCCATGAGATTGTGGCGCTTTGTGTGCTCACTGAAGACAGGAAAACAATAGACGCTCTAAAAACTTCAGGGGAAGAAAACGTTGATGATGCTACTTTCATCTGAGGAGCTATACAATACCAGCTTGCGGGGGATTAAAAAAGGGCACTTTTTTCCCAGTTAGTGGTTGCTCTTTTTTGCTCACCACTTGGCCACATGCTGGGAGCAGCAGAGAAGTTTAAGACAGGCGCCCGACCTCTAGACACTTTCAATCTGACACTTGGTTTTCTGGTTGATTCATTTTTTTTTTTTAATTGCAAAATTACACCATATTGCTTATGTCCTAGAAGCTGCGCATGGTTTTTTTTTTTTTTTTTTTTGCAAGCAATACCTTTTCATTCAGTTTTGCTGAAGGAATGTCCTTCCTCCTTTATTTCCTAATCCCATGTTCTCCTCTCTTGAGGAAAACCCTCCAAGAAGTATTCTGAGAAGAAGCCAAACGCTCTGGATTGATTGGAAGCTTCCCTTGCTTCCCACCTGGGACATGACTCCAAACTCTAGCCAGAGTGGGTTCAAATCCCAGCCTCATCACTTACCAGCTGTGTGACCTTGCCGTAGTTATTAAATACAGTGATCCACGTTAGATACAGATACAGATTACATATTTTATGAATTGCCACATTTGCTAAAATTTTTTATAACCCCCAAATCAATATCCGGTGCTTTCATGGTCATTCGTGGATAGGTACAGAGTGAGAAAAAAACACTGAGTCATTTTACAAACACACTGCAGCTGAGGTTGAACAAAGCACGCTTTGCCTTCTTTAGTTCTCATACTGTGAACCGGGGTCCTTCCCGTGGTCTGTTGGGCACCACAATTTTTGTGCTTCTTGTGATTTTGCTGTTTAAAATGAGCACCCGATCTAGTGCTGAAACATTTAGTGTTCCTAATTGTGTGAAGGCTGTGGTTGCTTTATGAAGGAGCTAAGCTTTGTTCAGGAATGAGTTACAGTGCTGTTGGCTGTGAGTTCACATTATTGATACATGTCAAATAAGGTGTCCTAAAATGGACGAAAACACAGATAAATAAGGCCATATATTGCTCAGTTAACAAAAATGTGACCGGCTACTCTCAGGAACCTAACTCTCTGTTTCCTTTTGGAGCAGTGGTTCTGTGTTTGCTAACTCAGTGTTTGTGGTTCTTTCCAGGACACAGCTACCAGGAATAGGGAGCATGCGCTGTCAATGGTGGAGTCTGCTAGATCTGAGAGGCAGCTGCCTCCAGGGCAAGCTCCTACTACAGGGAATATTGGTGGGAAGGCAGGAGATGTAGAAGTGGTTCTGGCCATGTGGAGTAACTCAGCTGGGCACAGGTTTCCTATCAGATTAAAAAGATATATGAAAAAGATGTAACCACATTTGATCACTTATAAGGGTGAGTTGTTATGGGAGATCAACCTGGAAATAGAGCATAAAAACTGCCCCCCATAATTATTTTTTTAAAAGATTTATTTATGCATACAAGAATTGGGGTATAGGCCACAGGTATGGGGGATGAGAGAATTCACCAGAGACAGAGCGGGAAACAGAACAGGCAGATGGACTGAAATGCACTGCTGAGGGAAGCAGTGAGTAAGTCAGGAGAGGTCTGTTGTGCCGTGTGGGTATCTCCCTGGCTGGGGATCAAACTCATGCTGCAGAGGCTGCAGATAGCTTCATAGGTTACATCTTAACCCCTTGTGCCACCAGGGAGGCCCCCCCATAAATCTTAATTCAAGGGTATTTTCTATCATCTATGGACCTACGTAAGAGTTGGCGGAGAAAGTTAAATACTCAAAACCTATGAACTGCAAACTTTCCCACAAGCTGATGGTAGCCCTCACCACACAGGCTGTAATACTTGTTCCACTTATTGATTCTGTTGGCTGGGAGAACCAGGCTTTTCTGAAAGGGATCATCTTGTCCCTTCTAGTTGAAAAGATCACAGAATGCTTTAATTTTCCCCAACATATTCCCCCACCCCAACCAACTCTGACTTTGTGAAATGTCTGTAAATTGTCACGCACATAGCATATGAGAATGTGACAGAAAAAGGGAAGTCTTCATTTAAAATGACTACAAAATGCAAATGGAAGGGAAGAAAGAGAACCTGGGCCACCATGGGCCGTGGCCTCGAGCCCCAGTTTGTGATTTTAAACGTCCCCCTAAATACCTTGTTGGACTCTTTAGATTTATTCCACACATGCTGATTGAGTGCCTCCCACGTGCAGCGGGCACTGGGGTAACTGCTGAATAAAATTAGGTTCCAGACCTGCTTTCATGGAGCTATTGCCTCGCTGCTAGGGGAAGTTAACAGTCTCGTTTATGGTGGCTCCTTGGGAAAAATTCCTAGAAGTTGGAAATTTCAGTCAATGGCTCCGCTCATGAAATTTTAATTCATTTTGTCAGACGCCTTCCTAAATAGTCGTGCCGAGTCCTGTTTCCAGCCAACATTCATGCCATCATTGGTTATGGTTTTCTTTTTAATCTGTGCCAACCTTATAGGTGGCATGAGATGCCCCATTTTCTTCCTTTTCATTTCTTTGCTTTTAACTGAGGATGGGCATCTTTTCTTGGGAATACTCCATTTTTGTTTCTTCCTTTTTGAAGTGGCGTGATAACTCTTTGGGTGATAACTCTCTTTAGCGTGATAACTCTCTTCTCATTGAAAAGAACCAGTTTAAGAGTTATACATTTAAAGTATTCACCCTTTTCCATCTGTATGGCAAATATTTCCTCTTTGGTTTGTCATTTATCTTGACTTATGCCCTCTGGCACCACACACAAATTTTTAATTGTTATGCAAATATGTCAATGTTTTCTTTTGATTTGTTTCCTTAAGAGAAATGGTGCCAAATGTGAAGGTACTGTTGTGTGCTGTATGCAAATAGTCATTTATTTAATCTTCAACACAACCTATTCATGGGTCTTGCTTATATTCCCCTTCCCTCCACCTTTTTTTGGAAGATGAAGAAACTAGGGAAGAGTATTAAGTACTTGGACCAAGGTTTCTCCAAAAGCAGTAAAGTGAGACTATGAACCTATTCCAGGTTCTTTTTTTGGACCAAGATTTCTCCAAAAGCAGTAAAGTGAGGCTATGAACCGAATCCAGGTTCTTTTTTTTTTTTTAAGATTTATTTATGCATACAAGAACTGGTACAGGCCAGAGGTGCAGGGGTGAGAGGATTCACCAGACAGAGTACAGAACAGAACAGGCAGATAGACTGAAATACACTGCTGAGGGGAGCAGCGGGCAAGTCAGGAGAGGTCTGCTGCGCCATGTGGGTAGCTCCCTGGTCGGGGACCAAACTCATGCTGCAGTGGCTGCGGTTAGCTTCATAGGTTGTGTCTTAACCCCTTGCGCCACCAGGGAGGCCCGTATTCCAGGTTCTTATGTGAAACCCCATGTAGGTCCCCTCTGGCCTTGGAATTCAGTTCCCTGTGAGGGCGTTTATTTGCAGAGCCTTTATACTCGCTTATAACGTCTCCCCCATCCCTGAGCGCGAGCGCCCAGCCTTTTATTTCTACACACACTACTAGGCCTGGACTAGCTAGATGCTTGGTAAATTCTTGTCGACTGAATGAATTGACTAAATCTGGATTCTGGATCATCAGCTCATCCTTGTGTTTATGCTCCAGAGGACTTGACAGCTACTCTGTTTCCATTTCGCCTCCAGCCAGAGACTTGATAGGCTGGGTTTGGCCTTGGCCAGGGCACCTGAGCTAACGAGCTTCACTCCACCAGTTCAAGACTCGCCCTTAGCACACACCCCTTTTTGCCTCCTCAAATAAGTCTCTTGGCTCTGTTCCCTGCTGGAGAAATTCGAATTAAGCCTTTTCCCAGGCTCTGCCCATTAGAACCTGTCATGGAAACAGAATGTACCAGAGGAAATCCCCAAGACAGGAAGACCAGAAACTCCAAGCAGTGCTTAACTCAGCCTTGAAACTCACCCAGAGGTGTAGGTTCTCCTACTATGTGGTTGGATCTCTCTCCCATCTGCGAGAAGCGAAGGAAGTGAGGGCTTAATTTTTTCTTTTTTTACACTATTACACATCACATAGCATTCTCATGGGTTATCTCAAAGAGACTTAGTCAACCCATGACTAAGGAATTATCTTTGACCATAATCTTTTCTCTCCTCGTAGACAATCATGGGGCAGGTCCTTTTGGTTCTTCCTTTGAAGGCTCTCGTGCATTCATTTTTCCAGTCTCACTGACTAGTCTCTAAGTCAGTGATTCTCAAAGTATGGTTCACAGAGCAGCAGCAGCTGCACCTGGGAACTGGTTACCTATGTGAATCCTCAGGTCCTCGCCCAGACTTATTGAAGGAGAAACTCTGGGGTGGGGGCCGCAAGCTGCATTTTAATAAGCCCTACAGGCAATTCTGATGCACACTCAAGAGTGAGAACCACTGTCCTCACGGAACCCCTGCCTTCATCATTGGAACATTAGTAAAGTACTATAATGGATGCTCATTGTAGAACATTTGGAAAATGTAGACTAGTGTGAAAGATGCTGGCGAAGACGCCATAACACTACTACTCAGAAAAAAACACTATTTTCATTTTTCAGCAGTTTTTCTTAAAAAAAAAAAAAGTAAGAAACCATAATCTTTCTTTTCTTTTTTTTTTTTTTTTTTAAAGATTTATTTATTTTATTTATACAAGCACTGGGTACAGTCAGAAGCGCGGGAGGGTGAGAGAATTCACCAGAGCCAGAGCGGGGAGCAGAACAGGCAGAGGGACCGAAGCACACTGCTGCGGGGAGCAGCGGGCGGCAGGAGAGGTCTGCGCGCCATGTGGGACGACCCTCACCCAGTGGCCGGGGATTGAACCGGCGCTGCAGAGGCTGCGGGCAGCTTAGCAACCCAGTGCTCAGCCGCTGCGCCACCGGGGAGGCCCTTTATTTTCTTTTAGATGGATGATTGCAATGCTTTCTGGGTGGTTCTGCCTGCTTTTCATCTTCCATTTTCTCCTTTCCTCTCCCCAAACTCATCTTGGATCCATGATCCCACCCCTCCTTTTTTGAGATGTAGGTGCACAATATATTGAGTTGATATAGGTGCACAATATATTTTAGGTGCACAATATATTGATTTGATACATGTGTAGTGCAGTACCGTGGCTTCTGTGGCTTTCGCTAACACCTCAGGCTCATAATGATCATTTCTGCCTGTGTTGGGAACATTTAAGTTCTAGTCACTTAGCAAATTGAGCCTTAATTAATTAATTTATTTTTAAAGATTTATTTATTTATGCACACAAGAACTGGGGTACAGGCCAGTGGTGTGGAAGTGAGCGGATTCACCAGAGACAGAGCAGGGATCAGAACAGGCAGACTGACTGAAAATACACTGCTGAGGGGAGCAGTGGGAGAGTCAGGAGAGGTCTGCTGCGCCTTGTGGGTCAGCTCCCTGGCTACTGATAGCTTCATAGGTTGCTTCTCAACCCCTTGCATCACCAGGGAGGCCCGCAAGTTGAACCTTTATAATAGTTTTGTTGTCTGTGAGTGTACAAGGCCTCTGGAACATGTTTTTTTTGCTAGTTGCAAGCCCTTCTACTTTCATTCGTTTGTTCTTTCTTGCATATTTCTGACAGTGCAACTTCTTGACTAAAAAATATTCCTAGTTCCTTTCCCCCCTGAATTAGTACATATAAACCGTGCACTCAGCATTTAAGGAGTTTTGTGATATGTGTTTCTACTTATCCATTTATATGCATGCTCCATGGGAACAAAAACTGGGTATCTCTGGCACCAACGCAGCACCATGCACTTGGTGGGCACTTGGTAAACATTTGCTCAATGAACCAGCACAGCTTTGAACACAATCGAGTCATATTTGATAAATCTGTTTGTGTTCATTCTTTTCTCCTACGTGGAATAGCAGTTTCGTGTTGTGGTGCTTTCTTCAAATGCACATGTCTGGGACCCTTCCCGGGAGACTCTAATCCATTAAAGGTGGCTTCCCAACTCAGATCCAGAATCTGCCTTCCCCATTTCCACAAGCCAAACACCAGCCAAACACATCTGTATTAGATCTCCTCCTTCCAAAGTCACCTCCCCTCCCTTCTGTTCCCAGGCCTGTTGTGCTGGATGGTGCCACCTGCCCCTTGCCTTAGCTGTTGGGAGGCGTGGGCTGAAGGGAGAGGTCATCTGACTTAGGCTAAGCCAATTGGACTGTTTCCCTGAGAATATGAATTACTAGGGGAAGACTGAAGATGAAGGTGGTCGTGCTGACCGTCAGAAGGTCTTTGAACTTGGCACAGGCAGCAGTGAGTGGTCATAAGTGAGCGGAGGAAGCCAACCTGAGAAAGGAAGAGAGTGAGGCAAAGAGGGCTGGGGAAAAAACTGCCTGGTGACTCTCAAGCGGCACAGCCCTGCAGTGCCGCCCTTCCCAGGCTGACTGAGTTTCCCCCACCCCTTCCATGCGTCCTTTTCCCTGGGGTCAGCTTGGAAGGATCCCCGAGGAGACCGTCTTTCCAGGCCTGTCCCAGATGCCTCACCCTATGTGCAAGTCCCTTGCATCTTCTGTTTGCATGGTCTCCCTCTGCTCATCTGTTCAGAGGTTACTGTCTCAAGGGGGATCATGGGACTTTACACTGAACTATCCATAAAAAAAAAATCATATTTATGGTCAATTAACCAATGATGGGGAAAGGCTTTAATATTCTAGGGCAGAGAAACATTGGCGAAGAACGCACAAAAATCCAAAGGGAGTGGCATTCCTTTCCACCGAACAGGAAGCTGAGGCCCTATACCGATGAGGGACTGACGGCTGGAGTACGGGTCCCCTTTTCCAGGATACTTCTGTGTTCTCTGGCCCAGGCCCAGATGGGGCTGCAGAATGACTGTATGAAGTCCCCAGTTAGGAAATAAGTGTCCAAAGTGAGTAGGGCACACATGGGGTCTGCTGTCAAGTATGTTTTACAAAGCAATGGTTTCTACAGTTGCACTGTTTTTTGGTTTTTTTTTTTTTTTTTTGAGACTCTCTGGGGCTAATTCACAGAAGCACTTTCTGAAAGCTGAAGAGGGCAAGAGAACAAGGTTGTTCTCCTTAACAATCTGTCCCTGCATCCTTTTGTCAGGGAGCATGTCCTGGAGCTGGGGTGCTATGGAATCACAAGGTGAAAAGCCCATGCTAGGCTTCCTGTGGCTTTCAGCAACCGTCTGGATCCCCCATTTCAGACAGACATGCTTACCCTGCTCTCCACAGCAGGCTGGGTTGGTCCGCCACTTCCTCTTCAGGCTAACACCTCACACCTCTGCCGCACTTGTAATGGGGGAGAGAAATTAAGAAACAGGTTTCAGACTGGAAGAAACCAGAAACAAGCTGAGGGAAAGAAAGGCAAGCTCATCAAAGGCGCTTACCTCCCCACACCCTACTCTCTGCTTGGGGCTTCTCTTGGCCCCACGCTTGCTTGTCTTTAAGTTTTGTTCATTTGGTTCAGATGTTGGAGGCTAGCAGCTTGCATGGAAAGCTTAAGTGATAAGTTCCATGTGCAGTAACCTTCAGCTTACAGCCCCTCATTTTGTATTCTGAGAAAGGAAAGAATAGGTAAAAGTAACACGCCACCACCTCTACTTCATGTAAAGAGATTTCTAGCTTGGGTGTAAGTGTCCTTGGGGTAGGGAGGGTGAGGAGCTGGTGGTGAAAGGGGATTATTTCTTCCTCTCTAGGCCAGAAAGGGGCTTGGACAAAGGCTTCTCCTTCCTTGGATGGGAGATTCAGCACCCTCAACTGATTGGCCAGTGGAGGGGTGATGTTAGACTGAACGCTTGTCCTGCCGTGTTACCAGCAGTGACCCTTAACATCCCTGGGTTGAGACGCAGAAGATGTAGTGTCTTTCCTACCTCACACCTTTCGCATATTGACTTTGGCTAGGTCACACCAAGTGCTCAGTAATTAAAGGGGTGGGGCTGATGACCTCAGGCTGCCCTTGGGCCTCCACCCCAGAATCTTGTGCTGGCTGGGATTTTTGATGGGACTGGTAGGATGAGTCTGCAGGGGCAGCCTTGCTGCAGACTTGCCACCCACCATCTTGAAACTCTGTTGGGGGAATGATTCTCAATTGGTTGGGGTTTCCTTGTTATTTGCAATTAAAGTAATTTCAGAAGCCCTGTGCGTTCCCCATCTCCCTCTTCCTCCCCTGCCCCCTTCATTGGCTAGGTTATAAGGTGTTATCAGCTGGCTGGGGTTCTGAGGGAGTGCACACCCCACCTTCACACTGCTCTTCTGCAGATTTCAGATAACTCCAAAGGGCCTGTCCATTGATTCTGGTGGGTCCCAGGAGGGGTGGGGCGGACTGGGAGTGGTGTGCAGTCACGTTCATTTGTGTCACCAGGAGGGCGTCCTGCTGGACTCTCCTTCCATCTGCTCCTAAGGCAGCTGCTGCTTGGTGCGGCTCCAGCAGGGGGTGGCCAGTCTTTGGAGGCCCCTAAAGACTTGGCGTGGTGGCTGGACGACGCAGCGAATTGTCCAGAGCTCAAAATGTGAAGGATGTTAGATTTGTCTCGCTGGGGCGCACAAGTCTTGTGTTGACCACAGCCCACTGGAGAGGCTCCTGGCGCGTGGCCTTTAGGACGGGCCTCTTGCTCCGTACTGGCCACCCTCCCTGTCTTGGCAGACAGGTGCCCGCAGATGACACCTGGGGCGACCACCTGAGCAGGAGCCTGTGGTGTCTTTGTGCCTTTCCTCCCGGAGGGGGTGCGGGGTCGGCGGCCCTTGGAGTCCGGCCCCGACTCGGTCTTTGGAGAGGAGCAGAGAGGAGCGGAGTCTAGTCTCTTCTCCCCCTTGCAAGCCTGGCCCGCATCGTAATTCTTTTTATTTTTACTTTCGAGCCTTGTAAGGCAGGCGGCGGGCGGTAGGCGCGTTCTGGCGACACGCTGGCAGCTGCGCAGCGCCGGGCCGCCGCCGGGGCCGGAGCGCAGGGAAGGCGCAGGCCACACCGCGCCCGCCGCCCGCCCCGCCGCCCCGCCGGCCAGGGTTGGGGCCCGCGGGTCACCAGCGTCCGCGGCGCGCGGAGGGCCAGTCCCGGCGGGTCTCCGGCCGGGCCGCGCTCGCGCCTGGGGAGCGCCGGGGCGCGGGGCCGCTCGCGGCGAGGGGGCGCGGGCCGGGGCTGCCTGGCGGGGCCGCGCCGGGCGCCCCAGGCCGCCGGCGGCCCGGCCCACGTTTTCCCTCTCTCCGACTCCCTCCGCCCCCCGCGCGCCCCTCCCTCCCGCCCGCCCGCCCGCCCCGCGCTTCCCCTCCTCCTGCCTGGTCATGTGTCGCCTTTTTTGTTTGCAGTGGAAACAATTTCTCGCCGCTCGGCGCGCCCCGGCCCGACGCGCCGCGGCGGAGGCGAGCGGGAGGCGGGACGGGGCGGGGAGAGCGGCGGGGCCGGCGGGAGGACGCGCGGCGCGCCCGGCGGAGCCGCAGGTCCCATGCCGCGCCGCGACCCCCGCGCCCCTGCCGCTCGCGCCCGCGCCCGCGGCCGCCCCCCGCCGCCCGCCGCCCCGCGCCCGCCGCGCCTCGCCCGCGCGTCCTCAGCCGGGCCCGCAGGCCATGCCCGCTGGGCGCCCTCGAAAGTTTGTGGCTCGCGCTGAAGGGCAGCGGCGCCCCGCGCCCCGCTCCGGCCAGGTGAGTTCGCGCCCTGCTCCCGCCGGCGCCCGAGTGCAAGTGGGGTGCCCCGGGCGGGGCGCGCGTCCCGAGCCGTCCCGGGGGCGAGCTCGGGCTCCGGGCGGACGGCGACTCCGCGGGTCCCGGGGGGAGCGTGCCGGGCGGGGGGCCCGGGAGAGGCGGGCGCCCCGCGCCGGGAAGTTGCGGGGTCCGGAGTTTCCTGTCCCGACGTGCGCGCTGCTGCCCGGGGCCGCGGGGTCCGAAGCGACGCCCGGGAGCACGGAGTTGGCATTGTCCGCCGAGGACCGGGTCCCCGCGGCCGCGGGCCGAGGGAGCGGGTGCCGATCGCGGGGGCACCCCGAGATGGGGTGCGGACTCCTAACAAAGATCCCCCCACCCCGAGCTGGGCAGGCTCGGCACCCGAAGTGAGCGTCTCCAGAGGCCCGACCCCTCCTCGCCCCAGCCCGCTTCGGAGCCCTCCCGGGGCCCTGCAGAAGTTGGGGGACGGAGGGCTTTTACCGATGTGTTTTTAAGGCTCGCGGCGGCGCGGCCAATAAAAGGTTTATGACATCTGACCGGCAGTGGAGGTATGCGGGCTCCCCGGCGCCCTGCGCTGGGAGAGGAGCGGTTTCCCCGTCGCCCGGCAACGCCGCTGACTGACGCGGGATGCAGCCAATCGCCGCTCCCGCAGGTCCCCTTGAAATGTTTTTGACAAGTACAGTAGCCCCGAGTGGGGCGCGTGCACGTGTGCGCGCGCCCGCGAGCAGCGGGGATCCGGCCCCCCCCAGACTCGCCCCTGCCTTGCTCCGCCGGAGGAGGATTTCTCAACTTTTTAAAGTTCGCCCTGGACATCTGTGCAGAGCTGGGCCAGCAACGTCTTTGTCAGTTTTTTGGAGACCTGATAGCGGGCGAGAAACTCGCTTTCCTGCTGAATTGTCTCTGTTAAAAAGCAAACAAGACAACAAAACACAGCAAGGGGAACAAAACAAAAAGAGGGGGTGTGGGTGAGGCGGGGCTGGCGGGGGGGGTGTGGGGTGGGGGGGAAGCATAAGCCATACAGATAGAAAAGTTGTAAGGTCACCACTGATTGTCTGGTGGAGCAACCTATTGGCAGCAGATTAAAAATGTTTGCTCAACTGCAGACTCATATGCTCCAGATTCGCTTTTCCCCCATCTGAAATAGAAGGAAAATGGATTTGGCGAATTGTGCAGTTAGAGTATAATAATGGAAAACTCCTCGGCGGTGGTTTCTGGGAACTGTTTTTGAACATGGGACTGCAGTGATCTGCCGCTTTTGATACTGTTACTATAAAATGCGGTTTATAGGGATGCTGTTAACAGTGGGAGGGCAGACGGGAAGGACACAAAGCAGACAAGTGATCCCAGGGTGCTGAGGCTCCCTAGCCCTCTCTTCTTGACAGTGCCTTTTTTTTTTTTTTAAATAAAACCATATTGCTGGCAATGTTTGTTTAAAACAAAAGAAAACATGGAGAATAGCGTGTTAGTTCCTTTGGGAAGCGACTGACAAATAAGCAAATTAAAAAGAAAGAGAGCAGCATGTTGTCATAGCAACAGTGCAATTAAATTACTTTACTGTCAGCCATGATATAATTTTCCTGTTTGGAAGCTCAGGAGACATAAAACTTTCATCTGGAGCTGAAGTTGACTCCGGTGGCTGGGTAGTTGTTCTCTTTGGTATTGTGGTATTTGGATAGTCCTGGTTATCAGAAAATTAGGTTTTGTGTTGGGATCAGAGGAAACTTTGTGGGAGATGGTCTTTGAACTGTCCATCAAGAAGGTAAAAGTAATGTCAGGCTGGTTGCTGTCATATCCCCAATCTAAAGGCCCTAGCTCATTCTTTAAAAGGCGTCATGTGCTATTAGAAAGAAATACTCCCCGGGGATGACTGGTAGGTGTCTGAACTGCCCTGCCTTTGTGGGAACTAGATACCCTGTCAAAGTTTTCTCTTGTAGCAGGGTTTCTCACTGTAGTTCTAGACCTCTGCCTTCAGACTTCTCTCTGCAGCTGTTTACCTCCCTTGTGGAAGAGGGAGAGAGAGCACTGCCTTTCCCCAGAACTCTTGACTGGCTCTAGAGTGCCCCATGTTATGCTTTCTAGAATCCCCTTCTAGAGCCTCTCAGCTGAAGTAGTGGTTATTTTAGGCATGGCCTTAATGGACATTTAGAATGATGACATCTTTGCTTTTGATGTGTTCATTCTTTTTTCCCCCTTAGATTGCTTGATCTTATTCAAGGCGGGGAAGTAAAATAGACGCTCACTTCTTAAATGAAGCACATTGTTCAGCTCCACAGACGGAGATGGGAGTCCTCTGATTATCTTCACTGTGCTTTCTGTCTTACACGAGATCCAGAGGGTGAACATGCTTTGTATCTGTCCGCATGTCATTCTGTTTGTGGTCTCACCACCTCCTTTTTTTTCTTTTCTCGTCAGATAATTTGCTCCCTGTACTAGGTCATTGATAAAAATGGGTTGGAGACGGTGACAGAACAGAAATCTGAAATCTGTAGCGATTTTTGTTGAATTTTGTTGCCTTCCTGTCCTGAAGCTACCCAGTCCCTCTCCTGACTTTTTCCATTAATTCCACTTCAGTTGATGACTTGTCTTTACAGTCCCATCCATCGATGTGTTTCCTGAACTTACTTTTTGTCTGGATTGCAGGGACCCAGTAAAGTTAAACGTACTCCCTTTTCCAGTTAAATCCACAAAATTCCTTGTTTGCTCTTTTTTGACTGGCCAGTGGTAATTAAGTTGCAGTTTTCAGTTATGACTTGTGGAAGGAAAAAAAAAATCAAAGAAAACACTAAACAAACACTAAAACCAAGTCATGCTCTCTGTGGCCACAGTTAATTTCGAGTCAGATCTGACATTTTTGTTATGGAAACAGCTGAGCTTAATCGGAAACAACCGACATTACACTTACAAGTTTTTCTGTGGTCTTTTTTTTTTTTTTGAGAAGGACAGTGAGACCTGTAACAGGGACAGGAGCTCTGCATTGTGCTTATTTTGTTGTGTGATCTGGAAGCATATGAATTTTACATGTGTGTTTATACATGTATTGTAGGGAAACCAAGGTATAAGAAATAATGGATTTTCCAAAGTCACCATCTTTCCCTGAGCCAGGAAGACAACTGCTGGAATTGCCAGTCCTCTTGATGATGTGTTTGCACATTATCGGTGCTGATCTATTTCCAGTCTTGTGGGGTTGAAGGGTGACAAGTCACTGTAGTATCAAAAGCTTGGGGACCAACGTGACTGATTTAGGTACATCTCTATGAAGTGGGGTTGTGGGTTGGTGTTGCTCAGTGTGGCTGCCATGAGATGGGGTTCCTCTGTGATGGGGGGAGGCTGGACAACTAGGAGAACACGTCTGCCTTTCTGTTTAGAGATTGCCCTGCTCATCTTTTCTCTGTACTGTGTTTCCCAGGAGCCTTCACGTAAATGGGTCCAGTCATGCCTCCCAGTAAGAAGCCAGAAAGCTCAGGAATTAGTGTCTCCAGTGGGCTGAGTCAGTGTTACCGGGGCAGCAGTTTCTCCAAGGCCCTTCAGGAAGACGATGACCTCGACTTTTCTCTGCCTGACATCCGATTAGAAGAGGGGGCCATGGAAGATGAAGAGCTGACCAACCTGAACTGGCTGCACGAGAGTAAGAACTTGCTGAAGAGCTTCGGGGAGTCTGTCCTGAGGAGTGTGAGCCCCGTGCAGGACCTGGATGATGACACCCCCCCGTCCCCCGCCCACTCTGACATGCCCTACGATGCCAGGCAGAACCCCAACTGCAAACCCCCCTACTCTTTTAGCTGCCTCATATTTATGGCCATCGAGGACTCTCCAACCAAGCGCCTGCCGGTAAAGGATATCTACAACTGGATCTTGGAACATTTTCCTTATTTTGCAAATGCACCTACTGGGTGGAAAAACTCAGTGAGACATAATTTGTCATTGAATAAGTGTTTTAAGAAGGTGGACAAAGAGAGGAGTCAGGTAAGCCTTTGTGTCTGCAGCTCAAGGTTTTCTGTTTTAAATTTGTCAATGTCCTTCATTAAAAAATGTTCAGGGATGTAAATTCATCACGCTTGATGGTGCAGTTATTAACAGCTAATTTTATTTCGTTCATTTGCGTAGTTGTAAAGAACTTTCTTTCCCCTAAGCTTGTATTAGGTGAATCCTGTTTTTGGAGTTTGGGCTGCAAGGAGGGCCTCCCACTGTGGCATCTGATGCATTTTTGCTCCCTTGGTTGATTCTCAGTGTCATCCCTCCCAGGGGTCGCCTTGCTTTGGTGTTAGTCTAAACAAAGGTCTGTATGGTAAGGGCAGCCGTTAAATACAAAAATATATGTATATGTATTTTAGGAAAATTGCCATCAAGTACTAGAGAAAAACGACATTTTCTTTCTGAACATTGCTTGGTGAAAGGCAGCTTAAGGATTCTGGGATAAGTTGACACTAGTGGGCATTGGGAGGCGACAGATTGTGCTTATCTGCTCCAAGACCCGACGAATTGTCCAAGTGACTTTCTTGAAATCAGGTGTCTGGACTTTAAGTATCTGGCATCTTGGAAACTCCCTGAGGATGAAAAAATGGCTCAGGGCAAGTTCCTGTTAGAAGCTGACTCTCAAAAGGTGGAATTTTGACTCTAACATTTTAGCTTGAGCTTCCTGGTCTGCTAAAAGGAGATGGCTTGAATAATTTGCTGTATCTTTTGAGCAATGGAATAAGTGCTATGGAAATAAGATTGGCTGTTGGAACTGGGAAACAGAATTGTGATCAAACTTTGAGTTCTGGAAAAGCAAGGCAGCCACAGTTAAAATAAATAGTCCCTGAATGTTCCAGCCACAAAGTTTTCTTGCAACTGAGTTTCCCGGCTTTGTTTTTCTTGTCAATAACGCTGCTGTGTGCATCTGCAGGTCACCCTTTTTGAAGTTCAGGTTTGGGCTCAGGACCGCTATTATGTGGGCTCAGCAACTGTGGAGGGCTGGGGTTTTTCATTTCTCTCCAGAATGTTTCAGTTTTCAATAGAATCTTGAGCCCAAGAGAATTCTGCTTGTCTTTGGTGTGGAAGTGGCAGAGCCATATTTCTCTTTGCTGCCACTGGGCACGTTTGTCTGCAGATGCTGTTCACCCGCCTTTATGATCACAATGGGGAACAAGCATGTGGGGGTTGAAGAGGGGTGTTGCCTGGGAAAAAGAAAGATGTGGACCCTGGAGAGCTTTGCCTTTGATCGCTGGTGCGCAGGACACCTGGAGCCAGTGTGCAAAGTGAATATTCACAAGTGGCCCTCCTTCCCCAGGCCCTTATTTTTATGTGGCTATAACATTTGAAGGGCGTTGCCTTTAATCCCGGAGGGGAAGTTCTGTGGCAGTGGAGGAGCCAAGGAGCCAGCTCTTTTCTCCAGGTCTCCACTCTCCTCCCTCCTCCACTACACCTCAGTATCAACATTTGCAGACTGACCTCTGAACCTGGCTCTGTTGACTGTTGTAAGATCATTCTTTGAACTCAGAGAAAATTGGTTGCTTCCATGTCAAGAACTAAGTCTGTGGTATTAAAAGCCTCTGTGTAAGTAGGTCCTTGTGGTGAGAAATAGACAGTCTTAGAAAGCAATTAGGGTTAGAAAGTAGAGAAGAAAGTGGTGTTCAAAGGTGCCCAAAGTCACATGTCTCTGGTAAAGCTAGGCACAGGGCTTTGAGTTGGGTGTGCGACTGCGACAAGTCACCGCATGCCTGTGCTCGCCGGAGAGGGATTTAGCAAAGGTGCGCTCTGAAATGTCAGCCAGCCCCACTGCACGGTGTCTGAGAGCCTGGGAGGGTTAACCATCAGCCTGGGAGTGACAAGTGGGTGTGTGGGGCCCTCTGGCACAAGCGCCGTCTCCCCTTTGACCACCCCCCCCACATCATGTTTTCCAGGGGTGAAGGTTGTCATTCCACACATATCGCCTGTTGAAAGGGAGTGGTTTTAAGACTTGAGATTGTTAATCTTGTGAAACGCTGTTCTGGCTTCCTCGCCAAACTGACCTGTATTGGCATGTTTCTGATCAAGTGCCAGTCAGCTTTGTGGTTGGGAATTTGTTCCCAGTGTTTGTGATGCTGTGAGAGCAAAGCAAAGAGTGTGAGTTTCCCCTTTTTCTCCTTTTTTCCTTGGTTTACTCTAGAGCTAGCTGGTGGCTGCTCTGAGAAGTGTAGACTCCCAGTTACTTCCAGGTACTCCTAGATACCCCCAGTGACTCTCGGGTGCTTGCAGGTACTCCCAGATGCTCCTAGATGCTCTCATGTACTCTCAGGTGCTTCCAGGTACTTCCAGATGCTCCTAGGTGTTCCCAGGGACTCTTAGGTGATCCCAAGTCTTCACGGATGCTCCCAGGTGATCCCAGATATTCTCATGTGCTTTCATGAACTCTCACGTGCTTCCAGGTACTCCCAGATACTCCCAGGAACTTCTAGGTGCTCCCAGGTACCCCCAGGACAGTGAACTTGGCCCGTGTATTTGGGGTTTTCTAGTACGGCTAGCTGAGTAAAGGGGAAAGCATTTTCCCTGACACTTTGCCCAGTGAAAGTCCCTTGGGCTCCACAGGTAAAGTTGTTTTCTCCTGGGGGATTTTACTTGGCGATAGCTCCCACACTCAGGTTTGGCCTCAGCACAATGACTAAATGTGCCTAATGTTTATGAGAAATGTTAGCAAAAGGAGACAGTGGGAGCCTTGCAAACTGTATTCATAGGATTGGCCACTCCACTTAGTTTTCTTTTAAAAGTGTTGAGCCCAGTTTTGAACTTGACAGAACTGTGAGAACGCAGGGTGCTCTGATCCTAGTCCTGAGGGGCTGGAACACCTTCCCTGCTGACACCTGTTTGGATGGGGTGCTCAGTGAGAGCGCACTTGATTGCATCAGAATCACCTGTGGCACTTAAAACAATTACCATTTTTTGCCCCTGGAGATTTGGATTCTGTAGGTTGGAGGTGGGTTGGGGAAAATTGGTAGTTCTGATAAGCTTCATAGTTATGTCTGACTCGCAGCCAGATTTGCGAGTCCCTGAACTAGATGCCCTCTTGGGCTCTTTCCAACACTGAGATTTCATCAAGAACATATTCTTATGAATGAGTAGTCTGGAGAGCATAGACGGTTCTGCTTTCATTTTATCTTTTTCATTTTCCATTTTATCCTGTATAGGACTTTAAAAGATAGTTGTATTTTTTAGCCATGGAAATTTTCAAAACTACACAGTAGAGAAAATGAGTCTATGTGCCCATCACATCCAGATTTAATGTGCACAAGGGGTCTCTGGCTTCATTCATTTTGTTGTTGCTGTTGCTTAGTATTTTGAAGCAAATCCTAGACATCATGCCATTTTATCCCACGTATTTCCATGTGTATGAATAAGAATAACACACAGTTTCTTACATCACCACAGTGTCACCCCTAACAAAATGAACAGTTCTTTGATATTGCTTAATACTAGGTTCCTATTTGATGTCCCTGACGGTTTACAAAATATTTGCTTGTGTTGAGATTCAAACGTGGTTGCATTGCATTGGGTTGTTGTATTTCTTCTTTGTGTTTTCATCCTTAGCAGACCTACTTCTTCCCACTTTATTGTGCCCTTCCTCCTGAAAGAGACCAGTGCTTCCGGCTAGAGAGTGGAAGGAAGTGCTAGCAGCTAGATCACGTTCTGGCTCCTTGCCCCACCCCAACACCAAGAATACCTTATAGTGCATCTTGAATCTTCCCACATCAGGAAGACTGGATGACCCACTCCTGGGGTGGATGCTGAGGTTAAGCCTTGGGTTTGTGTGGGGTCGGCTGCTCCTTCCTCTGTGAAGTTACCCATCAGCCTTTCATCTCATAGTTTCATCTATTGGTGACCCTTGCCTGAATCAATAAAGATACAGTTGAGAAGTCTGGGAGTAAGTGTTATACCTCCCAACACAGATTGTATTTCTGACTGTAAGATTGGAGTGTAGTCATCTCTCTGGGTCCTTGTAAAAGAGAAGTAAATGCAGTTGTTTTCAGAGACTGGATTGTCATGGTTTTGGTTGGTATGTTTCTGTCTTTGTGCTTTTTCTTGACTTCCCCTCTTACCACTTTAACAAAACACATTGTTGTCATAAGAGGACTTTTAAGGGAAACACTGTACAAAAGGATATTTGTGGTATCCAGGCCTGAGTGCTTAAATGTAATTTTAGCTTATAAATAAAGGCAGCTTTCTTGGTTGAAAAAGAGCTGGATTGGAAGCTTGGACACCAGCTCTCGCCTTGCTGCTAGGGTACCTGGCTGTCTTGGCTTGCGTTTGCCCACATGAAAGAAGCAGGCATTTGTAGTTGCTTGGTGCTTCTTAATGGGGGTCTTTGTTGTCAGAGACTCAGCAGACAGTCTGAAATTAGTGACAGCAGGTCATGTGACTGCAGATTGCGCTTTCCTAGAGGAGCTCAAGATTTTGTTTGTTAAAGTTTTAGATTCTTAGTGGTACCTGTGACCCAGGAAAGGTGAAGAGCCACTTCTGCTTTATAATTGCAGTGGTGGACATAATGTGCAGTACTTCTGTGTTTTCCATATGCACCATCTCAATTCTTCCTCGCTACAGTCCTATGAGGTAGAGCCTCTCTTTTCCTTCTTTAAATTGATGTGGAATTAAACTCAGAGTGGTCACGTACCTTGCTGGAGGTCACACAGCAGAACAGGAATTCACCCTTACTCTCCCCATGCTGAAGGGCATGCTTTAATCCTGGTGCTTGATCATACTTCTCAGTACAGATGTCCCCCTTATCTGCTGTTTTGCTTCCTACAGTCTCAGTTACCCTAGTTAACCATGGCCTGAAAATACATTATACACAATAAGATATTTTGAGAGAAGACCACATTCATAAAGCTTTCATTGCAGCGTAGTGTTATAATTGTCCTCTCTTATTCTTAGTAATTGCTGTTAATCTCTTACTGTGTTTAATTTATAAATTGTCTTTACCATGGATGTATATGTGTAGGAGAAACATAGTCTATAAAGGATTTGCTACTATACCCAGTTTCAAGGATCCACTGGGGGTTTTGGAATGAATCTCCTGGGCATGGTGGGGGGAGGGGGGAGGGGGAAAAGAGGGAAGAGGGGGGTGAGCACCATGTAGGGGCCTGCAGGTGATTTCTATGGGCTTCCTCAAAATAGTCTACAAACATGACTTAAAGGGGACTAAAGTAACCCAAATAAACTTGGGGGGGTATAAGAATTTACTTGGGGGTACAAGATGGAGAAGGAGATTTCTCTTTCATGAGAATTTTTGTGCTGGGCTGAATCCAGTCTTCGTCAGCAAACAGAAAGCTGCCTCGTTTGCATGAAACATGTGGCCCCCTCTCAGTTTCTGCTTTCCAGGCCCTGACCCTGGCCCCCTGTCTCTGGGCTTCCTACACAGAGATGGGGCCCAAGTTCAGAGCCTCCTTTCCTGCATAGACGCTTCTGCTGCAGGTGTCCCCTCCACTTCCTGCCCCCTTGATCTTCGATTTTTCTGTCCTGGTATGTAGAATGTCTTCACAGGCAGTCTCGTAGACGGTAGCCCCTCTTTGGTGGCAGCACCCATCCCCTACCACATGCCAGTTATCTCTAGTTCCCTCCTCTTGGTGGTGTACACAGATTCGAGAGCCTTTTTCTTTTTCAGGACCTCTTTAACAGACTCGTGTGATTGATGTTCATTTTAGGAAGAAGAGATGACTTATTTATTTATATATTTATTTTGGATAAGCAGTGCTCTTGGAATGACTGTGTGGTGGTCCTGATCGCTGCGTTCCTAAACGTGAGAGCAGTGACGGGTGGTGAGCCAGGCAGAATGGGGAAGAGGTGGCTGGGCCTCTTCTGTGGTCTCTGGGGCAGCTGGGGGTCCTGAACCTCCTGAGCCGTCACGCACAGCAGCCGGGACACAGCCTCTCTCTCACTGTGCTCATGGCCTGGCAGGCTGCTTCCTGGGGTAGTGGCACAGGCTGCACCCTCTCAGAAGCATGAGAATTTACATGCAATTCTGGAGGGCCTGCATAAACACACCCCCATGTCCCAGGCCCCCTGAATTAGGAAGCTTTTCACACCAACATCCTATCTTCCCTCGAGGACCTGAGTACCACCCCCTGGCATGCTATCCTACCCACCCTGCCCTGGTTCATCCTTTCAGGTGCTGCTTCTTCCTGATTCTTCCAGGCCTGAGACATCTTCCTTGGGGGAACATTTCTGTTGTCTTGCTCTTGCCAGCTGTTCTTTGTTTATCTGCTCATGCTGTGGGCAGTACTTGCTATACTTACTCCATGAAGTGCAAAAAGGGTTAGAAGGAATGTGTGGTGGCCACAGCCTAGAAAACAGTCATGGCCCAGGGAGCCCCAACCCACAGAACTTCTGGCCTGTGGGGCTTTCTAGCAGGATCTCTTCCTTCAACACACTTTCCCCATTTTATCTGTTTTCTTTTCCTCACATCATTGCTTCTCTGGCCCTTCCATGTTAAGGGTGCACACTTTTCCAGTTCCTCCAGTGGCTCCCCTGCTGTTGACCTTGATGAGCATCTGTACATGTCTCTGGAGAGCTTGGTTCTTCTGTACCCTGGGCCTCCATGGGTGTATCTGTCCTGGATCTCTCCCCATTAACCGCACAGTGAGTGTTGCCTTCGCTTATGTGGAGCTTTGTGGTATCCTAGTAGATCTTTGAGATTCTTCTTCATTGATGTACTGCCTTGATATCCAACCAGCAAGAAATTGTTCTCAGAACCTCCCCTGTTGTGCTAAAGAGGCTTTGGGATTTCCCTTTGAAATCACTTTAGCTGCAGGGTAATTCTCTGCAGTAAATAATATAGGAAGTTGGCACACTGACCTCCTATTTGAAAGTCATGGGCTTTGCTTCCTTCACAAATAGTGATGGGTTGTTTGGATTAATTCATACTCCCTCGCAGCACCTTTGGTCATTGTAATGCTCTAAAGCTTTGGCAAGATGAAGAGAGATTTTGGATTTTTATAGAAAATTCCACTGCCTTATCAATGGGCATTTTTTGGGGACTCAAAACACAAGCTGATATAGATGTGTATATATATATACCTGCACACACACTTTAGCAGCTAATGTCACATTTGTCTTGATGCAACTTTATTAGCCAGGTCTTTGTGTTACAGATTTGGGTTTCATGACCCCCTTAAGGTATTTTATTTCTATTCTCCATCTTGTCACTTTTACCTTAATTTGTCTCTTCTCTCAATGAATACCTATTTGATTCAACACTGGCCTCAAGTTTCAGGCTGTGGGCAATCTCTCATGTGGCTCCCGTGGCTCCTTCCATAATTAGGAGGCTGTCACTATTTTTTACTTGTAATGTGGGGACAATGGCCCTTTGCTTGTTGGTTAGTTTATTCAGTGGAATTACTTGGTGATGTCAAAGATTCAAATAAAAAGTAGGATTTGGCTCTTGCCTTTTAGGATCTTACATCCCAGGGCAACAAAGCATCACATGGAATAAAAAAAAAAAAAAAAAAAAAAAAAAAAAAGACCATAAGGGCAGCTAATAGGCCAGGTGGAGAAGTGGGCAGGCCATTCCCGCTTAGACAGGGAAGCGTCCCTTCCCCAACAAGGGGTGGGGCTTTAGGAGCGGAGATAAAAGACAGCAGCGCTCAAGTTTGGAATATTCCCAATGGGAGGGAGTGCTTGAGTACGTTGTTAACAAAGCATCCTTGTGGTGTGGGGTGAGCACGAGACCTGCACGAATGGATTAAGTATGATGAGATTTGACTGTTTATTATAGAAAATCCAAATAACTGTGAGCTACACCATCTAGAAGTATGTTGCCTGTCATATAAAGTAAGTCTTGAGGAACTGGACAGAAGTCCACATTCCATCTGTCTGGCTATGCCTCTTTTCTCAGTGCTCTGCTGCTGGCTTCCATCCTGAAGTCTTCTCTTGGTCCAGGCTGTCACCAAGTAGCATACTCTTGGTTCAGAAAGCAGGAAAGGGTGCGCAGGGGAGCACCCAAGGGGGTTGTTGAATTAATAATTTTAAGGATCTTTTCCAGAAACCCCACATTCTGCTTCCATTTTATTGGCCAGAACCTAGTCATAGGGTCTCTCTTGGCTACAAGGAATGCTGGGAAATACAGTCTTTTGGTGGGGTCCATTGCAGTCCCGAATGTTGGTTCTGTCACTAAGCAAGCATGGGATTTTCTGTTCTAGATGCTTAGGAGATGGACGTTGCTTGACCCAAGGGTTGTATTGGGAGCTGTATCAGAGAGAGAAGGTGGTCAGGTGGTGTAAATAGAATGAAGAGTTGGTGGAAGAGCTGGGATGGATGCTAAGGGAAAACTTTCAGTTGCTTTAGTAATTTAAGTAAAGTTGAGATGGCGACCCACTTTTTATTTTAACACTTCCAGTTAACCAAAGGTTTGCTTCAAGATATTCTGACTAAATTAAATTTCATTTAATATCTTCAAAAGCAGTAACTGGATAGACATGATGGTGGAGTCCTGGGCATAGATGTGTGAAGATAGAGGGAGTATGAAGTTGATATTTGCTGTGTGAGGTGACGGTTCCTGGAGCAGAATAAAGTCTTTGGTTTGTGTGTGCATGCACGGGCAGCCGTGTGCACACTTGTATGAGTACCTGTGCTTGTGAACTCAGCAGGAGCCCAGTAAACACAGACGAAATACCAGGGCTGGTCTCAGGGGAAAGGCGCTCCAATTACCCTTCCTTCTCTTCTCTTCATCCCCACAGGGTGTGTGTGGGATTCCCTTCTGGGCTCGGGGGCACCCAGGTCAGTGTTGCCTTCTTTTCACTGAGCTCTGTGAAGCGCCTTTAGCAAGCTATGCTTGTCTCCTCTAGGATGTAACTAATGTCATCAGACAGAAAATAGCCAGCTACAGAACAATTGTATGTACATTGTATTTAGAAAAAAGGCCAGGTCATGTGGGTGCTGAACCAGTCATGCCCCCCAGAGTCTCCTGGAATCAGCCTGTGTGGCACAGAGCTGGGGTGCAGTCAGTCTCAGTATTCCTGAAACAGTTCGCGGAATGTCAAGTTCCTACCAGAATCTTCCATAGATGCAGTCTCAGAAAGCAAGAAAACCGGTGTTGGTAGCCACAGCCTTGAGACCCTGCAGAAGCCGTTGTTTGCCAAGTAAAAATCAGACTTTGCACTTACAAAATGAAGTAGCTTCAGTCATTTGAGAAGTATCTTCAACAGTGATTCATTCACGCCACACATATTTTAGGGAACCAGACCCCTCTTAAAGTGGACAGGAGGAGAGGGAGGCACATGTTAGACAGTAGGTAGTGAGTCAGCTGGTGATATGTGCTCTGAAAAAAATAAAACAGAACAATGTACTAGAGATGTTGGGGATGCGGGCAGGAGGGAGTGACCAGGCCATGCTTTGAACGTAGAGAGGGACGCAGGAATGCAGAGATCTGGGGCAGAGAGAACAGTAAGTTCTTAACAAGGTCTCTCTCTCTCTCTCTCTCTCTCTCTCTCTCTCTCTCTCTCTCTCTCTCTCTCTCTCACACACACACACACACAGATGGCAGCGCTTGAAATGTCCAAGAAACAGAAAGACCTGTTGGAATTGTATTTAATGGCTGCAGAATGACTGACTTGATGGAAGGGATGGGAAGGGAGGCATCTTTCTGAAGCTTGTTCCAGTGTGCAGGCGAGAGATGATGGAGAGCAGGCTGACTTAGCCCAGGCGTGAGGCTGGCGAGGAAGGCATGGGATGCGAATGTGGGTTGGGTTGGGGGCAAAAATTTTATTTTGACCCATCAAAGAAATTTTTGGGCAGCAATATGTTCTGCTGTGGAGAAGGGCAGGCAGCCAAAACCTCTAAGGGCTAAGCAGGAACGACTTCCCTTCTGCTTTGTATCTTTGTAGATGCTATGCCTGTGCTCATGAGTGTCTAAGGGCTCCCTGCTGCCCTTGGAGCAAAATCAGGCTCCTTGGCATGACATTCTAGTTCCCCCAGACCAGCTCAACATACCTTCTCAAATCAGTTTCCTCTCTGTCCCATAGGAGCCCTCTGCTTCAGCCAGCTAGGGTAAAGGGAGAACAAAGACGTCCCAGATTTTTGTTTTCAACATCTGACTTACCAAGTTAGGAAGCGATTAGATTTTTTCTGAGCCTCAGTTTCCCCACCTGTAAAAAGAACATGATATCTGACTTTATAGGGGTGGAACACCATATATACTGATGCTTCACACAGTTCCAACAGCCCTCAACAAGTCCTGTGAAAATGTCAGATTCATTTCATGCTCAGTTTCTCCCCACAGGCATTCCCAGTCTTGAGTCCACGTTAAAACCCTAATGATCCAGGTGACCTCCTCTCTGTCACCGGCCCCCATCCTGGCAATCCTGAGGGGTCAGGCCAGTGAAATTTTCTCCTCTTCAGGATTTCTCCACTGACTCATTTTCTCTCTTGGATTCCCAAACCATGTAATTCCAGCCATTGGTCATTCCCTTGGCAGTCAGCAAGTGCCACTTTTAACCTTCCTGATCTCGTTTGTCTTTACCCAGTCCACTGCACCAGAGTTTTGTGATCTCGTTACATGTCCAGTCCTTGGTATGGAGTAATTACATTTTCCCTCTGTTTTGAAAATATCAGGCTGGGACTCAATAGTGAGCAACAACAACCCAACCTCTTTTTTTTTTTTTTTTTTTTTTTGGTGGGACCCTCACCTGCGGCTGGGGAACGAACCGGTGCTGCAGAGGTAGCGGGCAGCCTCGCAGCCCAGTGCTCAACCACTGCGCCACCAGGGGAGGCCCACAACCCAACCTCTTGATCTTGAAAATCAGGACAACTTGTGTTGGAGAGCTGGCATCTATTCCTGTCTAGAATAGGGGTCTAGAATTCATAATCTTTGGTAATCTGTGATTATAAGCAATTTGAGGACAGCTGGCAGGAAGAAGTAGTTACCAAAGAAAATCTTTGGGAATCTCTAACCCCAAGTCTATGCAGATGAAATGCAAGAAAGATGAAGTCACCATGGAGACAATAAAGAAGAAGGGAGCTCAGGCCACTCCCAGATTCCCCTAGGGTGTTCCTCTCCATCACCTGAGAGAGATGGCCCCAGTGGGCTCAAGGGAAGCAAAAACACAAAATACTCCAAAGTTCCTTATTATTTTTATTTTCATCATTAAAGTATTTCCAAAAGACCAAAGGCATTCCAGAAAATCTTCATGTTTCAAACCCATGCCTTATTTCTGAGGAAGGGACAGCCCCAGAAGCCATCTTGATCCAGGGAACCCTGCCTATTTTAACCTGGGCTGAACACCTGACCCCTGGAGAACAAGTCCACGTGTCTGGAACTATGACAGAGACATCGCACAGAGATGATGGGGCAGACGTTGCTGAACACAGGGGCCATCAGGCCATGCCACCGGGCACGCCAGTGAGGTGGGGAAGCAGAAATGAAAAGCCACAGAGGAGACCAGGCTGCAGAGGGAGATTGGAACAGATCCCCAGGGAGGGCAAGGATGATCCTCCACTGGCAGCCAAGGGACAGAAGGAGCCTTCCAATCAGGGTGGCCGGAGCTGTGCTTGCTTCTCCTCTCTAGCCCTTGGGACTGGTCGTGGGGACAAGCTCTCTTTCACTTAAGCCAACTCAGGTGGCTCTTTTCCTTGCAATCAAATGTACCCTGGTACAGACATTCTCCTTTAAGTGAAACTAAATGAATTCCACCAGGAGATCCCTCTTATGATCTATTCCAACTGACAGCAGCTACTTCTGTCTGATTTATTACCTGTGTAAGCCCTTCCTTCTGCAAGAGGGAGGGGCTGTGATCTCCTTTAAATCAGGACTGATTTGACACTGCCAGGGCCGGTCTGTGCAGCCCTACATTACAACGCCCTATGCGATGCATCTAAACTAGTCTGGTCAGCTTATCCATTCCCTGAAAGCAGGGGAGCCTCCACATCAGCAACTCTGTTGCTAGGGCAACTGCTTACTTTCCATATCAACTGCAAACTCGTTGCTATGGAGACACATATACAAGAAAAATTCCTCTCTCCAGCCAGGGACCAGATGGCAGGGAACTCACAGAAGTCATGGGTTAGGGGGCTTTGCTAAATGAGATGTTTACTGGATTTCTCTTGGCATATCGGAGATGCCACTGACCCTGAGCACATTTACAAGTTACACCCGTGTTACAAAATACAAAAAGCAAAAGCATGTTTTATTTCTCCCGTAAAACTACAGGCAGTAACTGTAGTAACCACAGGTAAGTTATTTTTGAAATAATTCTAAGTTTCTCCCTTTAAACAAAATCCCTTTTGTTTTTTTATTCACCACACTGAACAGACCTCAGAATGAATTCTCCACTCAAACACTAGTGGAAATAGAATTTCCTCTAAGTACTGAAGTAGAGGTTTGATTTCACTTCCTTTCTGATGGAGAGGTAATTCCTGAAATCCTCTTTAGTTTCCACCAACTAATACATCCCAGATTTATATATCTACTCTGACTTAATCTATTAAGCTTGAAACTCACATATCAAACTTCCAACTGGTAACTCCACTTAGGTGTTTAAAAATCCGCCTAATATTTAACACCACTGCCTGTTTTTCATAGGTTTAACTAACTTGGGCTAGATTTATATACAAGCAAGGAAAACAGTGTTCCATTGTAAGTGTTTTGCTCTTATTTTCATTTAATGAACCCTGTTTTCCTCGACTGCCACTTTTTTTGTGGGTACCACCCATTTTTATAAATGTCTTAATCATTGTGCAATTTAGATGAATGAAGTGAGTGACCCACCCCCTGAAACTGCCCCGTGGATTAATTTTTTGGTGTTTGGATGGATTTTTCCTTTTTCCTGTTTTAGGTGGGAACATCCTTTCCGCTTTGGCATTATAGGTAAACACAGTCATAGTAACTCTTTAGTTCGCGGGACTAAAGTCGGTGATTTCATTCATGCCTTTGTCCATCTGTCCATGTTTATTGAGGACTTAGAATGGGATGGTATTGTGTTAGGTCCTCTGGGAAAGGAGGTGTGAGACTGGTACTTGAGGGAATTTTTCAGGGGCGTCCCTCTTCTTCAACCCCGTACCCAGCCAAAGAACATCCATTGATCCTGCCTCCTAAAGGCCTCTCAGCTGTCCCTGCTTCTCTAACCACTGCACTGACCTCTAAGAGCCTTCATTATTTGCTGGATCCTGGAGGAACCTTCCACTCCTTTCCTCCCTTGTGAGAATTTCTGTTGGTGCCACCTGGGCATCTGCATTTAAACAGGCTTCCCACAGTGATTCTTCTTCCACTGAAATCTGAGAAGCAAGATTTAGAGGGTTATGTTCAAACCTTCAGCAGACCTTATAAGGTCTGCCTCTCTTATACTTTGTGTCAGGGAAGAGTTCAGTACTGCAGAGCAGTGGGCTATAAAGCATCGTGGGCAGCCCTCGTACTACCCATGCCGTTAACATGGGGCATGTCCTTCATCGTCTCCCCTGCCCCCTCCTTCCTCTCTTGCTGTATTATTTTAAAGCAAATCCCAGGCATCTATCACTGTAGGTACAAGTATTTCAGACAGTATCCCCAATACAGAAGAATTCACACACACACTCAGCCACAAAATCATTATCCCTTGTAAAAACAAATAAACCTTGATTATTATTATCCATAATCCAATCCATGTTCGAATTTATCTGATTGTTAAAAAAATTTAGTAGTGGTTTGTTCAAAGGAGACTCCAAGGAAGGTCCACCTGTGGCATATGTTTGATGGAGCTCTAAAATCTCTTTGTGGTCTGTGCTCCTTCCCTCCTGCCACCCCCTGCACCTTCTAAAGGAAGCTGTCTTGGTTTTTCATCCTCTTCTGTCGTTATCCTGATGTTCCAGTCCCTCTGCCTGTCCCAGGATTCCCTGTTCCCACATGCTGTCAGGCTGTCTTTCACTTGGACACATTGTTCCCTCTGCCAAGAATCTCGAATGTTCTTCCTCTACTTTTCTTCTCTTTGCACTGAATTTTCAATTAAGATCCGGCTGCCCTGCACTTTTGCAAAACCTTCCGCAAACCATCCCTTCTTATTTCACTCGTCTCTGCTTTGCCCATTATTTTATAACACTTATTTTGCAATGTAATTATCTCTTTAGTATCTGTTCCCCTTTTATTCTTTCTCCATCTGAAGTTGAGGGTGGGGATTATTTTTGTATCCCCTGAGACCAGCAGGTTGCTGGGCATGTGATAGGCACACTTGAAATTTTTTATGAGAATTGGTGAACGTAAGCCACCAACTCAAATACAGGTGTCCCCGCTTATGAGATATTCGGATTATGCCACTTAGCTTTATGAAAGACCTATTTCAGTACCTGTTTTGCTAACAGAAAGAAATCCAAGGAGGATTTTGACTTTTGTCACAAAAGGCAAAAGAATAAGCAAAAATAGCCTTCAGCATTGGTCTTTCTGAGGCAGTGCACACCTGGATCAATAGCAGAGTAGAACCCAGAGCTTCTTCCCTGGAAACTACGTTATACAGGCGCTGTATTTATATTATTCTTGATTTTATCTGTTACTGTTATTTTAGGTTTCATGTGTTAATTGTCATGACTTGGTAGATTATTATTTGTGTGTGTGTGTGTGTGTGTGTGTGTAGAAGAACTGGGGTGTAGGCCAGAGGTGCGGGGGCTGAGAGGATTCACCAGAGACAGAGTGGGGAGCAGAACAGGTGGACCTACTGAAATACACAGCTGAGGGGAGCAGTGGGCGAAACAGAAGAGGTCTGCTGCGCCATGTGGTTAACCCCCCCCCCCCCCCGTTTCAGTTTACGGAAGATTTCATGAGCCTACTCTTATGCTCGAATGCATGGGGAAAACCTGCATCTTATGAGTGGCTTAGGTTCAACTTTTTGGTTACACTTGACTCTTTCCTCTTAATAAGGTTTGCGTGCCCTGTATGAGTAGTTCTCAAATCAGGAAGAGCAGTTCTTCCTAATTTTTTTCAGTTTACCAGAAGACCGACAGGTTTGTCCAGATAACTGCTTGTATCTGTAATACCTTCAGAGGCTAGTAGCTGTCTTCTTTCCTGTTATTGTCATCGCAACCCCACTTGTCAAAGAATTAACAAACCAGAGAGAGGAAACCCAAGTCTTAGTACTGAATGTGCTGACTAAGAAGTATTTTTACCTTGGTGGTGAAGAGAAGTAGGTCAAGCCATATAGAATTGACTTCTGCCTGTGAAATTTATTGTAGGTAACACCCAAGGGACTCTAACTTTTGTTAAAATGAGCTTGAGCACATCAGAGGTTCCTTTGCTTTGGTGTTCCATATAATTTCTAGTAGAATTCTCCTCATTGGGTCCTAGAAGGGTTTAGTAGTTTATAAACAAAGAATCCAAGGTCCAGAGAGTACAAATGACTTGCTCAAATCCCATATGTCTGGGCCCAGAGCCCAGGTTTCCTGTGTCTTTGTCAGATGCTCTTTTTTCCTCTATCATCATGTTGCTTCACTCAGTCAAGTCTCTGATTAATTGGAAATGGACATGAACTTGTGCCACTGACATGGGATTTAATTTCCTTCATGTGTCTTGTTTTGAGTCACTGAATGTACTAAATATTTTATAAGTGATTCATCATTGCTGTTTATGACCTTTAAAAATATGTTCAAACCTATCAAATTTTTGTTTCATTAATTACTCAGAATGTCCTTGAATTTCAGCCTTTAATGAGTCTATAGACACTATTTTGAGGTACCTGCTAATTATTATGATAGCCATTGATGAAATCCACACAGATCCTTCCTGGGGAGCAAAGTACCCATCCTTATTTGTTGATATGAATATGATGTGTTGAAAATGCAGATTGCCCAAAGCAGTGCCAGGTGTACTGGAGGACTGCTGGAGTATCTGTCTTGATTAACTCTGCGTTCATGACCTCTAGTTCTCTGTCTTACTTTAAGGGTCCCCCCTCTATCCTTAGAGATTGGTTTATATTGAGGGGGGTTGTTTCCTGGAAATAACAATCAGTAATAAAGTAATGATACCACTCCTATGGGTCCCTAAACTTTCTTATAAGTCCATCCATCCATCCATCCATCCATCCATCCATCCATTCATCCAGCATATGTTGATTCTTGTTTATAAATGGGCCTTGTGCTGGGCATCAGAGGCAAACATGATTCCAATCTAGTAAGAGAGGTAAATGTGTATGAAAATAGTGCTTGTACAGCTTGGTATATAAGGGCTGCAGTGAGAGCGCAGGGGAGGGGGGTGATAGAAGACATGTGTGGTGTGCAGAGTGCTAAAGTTGGTGTCAGGGGATCTGGGCACTAGAGTAAACTGGTCACTACCTGACTCTGTGACCTTGGCAAGCTCCTGTATCACCTTGAACCTTAGATTCCTCCGTTCAGTTTAACAGACTTCCTTTTGTGGGCCCACTGTACCTACTCAGTGTGTTTATTCAGTAGTTCACCTGTGATGTAATTCATCAGTAAGTAGTGGAGATGACCTTAATCCATGGTTCCCAAACTGATCCCCACAGAGGACTCCTTGATTATCTTCCCTGCTTCACGCTTTTGTTAGACACGTTGGGCGTCTGCTAGTTACAAGCTCTGATCAGGGCCTCCCTGGTGGCGCAGCGGTTGAGCGCTGGGTTGCGAAGCTGCCCGCGGCCTCTACAGCGCCGGTTCGATCCCCAGCTGCTCCCCGGCCATTGAAGGAGGGTCCCGCATGGTGCGCAGACCTCTCCTGGCGCCCGCTGCTCCCCTCAGCAGTGTACTTCGGTCCTTCTGCCTGCTCTGCTCCCCGCTCTGGCTCTGGTGAATTCTCTCACCCTCCCGCGCTTCTGACTGTACCCAGTGCATGTATAAACAAAACAAACAAACAAACAAACAAATAAATAAATAAAAACATGCCTCTATTAAAAAAAATAAAAATAAATAAAAATAAATTAAAAAAAAAAAAACAAGCTCTGATCAGCATCAGATAACCTGAGTCAATACAGAGGGCTAAGGACATTTCTGCCCAAAACGGGCTGGATGTGGCAGCCCACACAGCTCTGTGGAACATGAGTGGATTTTGCACATTTCTGAGGGGTTTGGGGAAACTGTTGGGGTGAAGCCTTTTCTTCATGGTACTGACAACGAGGGAGACCCTTTCCATTTGGGAACAGTGCACCTGTGTTATGTGTGGTCAGCAAGCCCTTCCCTGGGCCTGAACTAAGTCTATGATGGCACAGACGGGACTTCACGAGCTGTGCTTCAGCTGGATCTTGGATCTCCTAGGAGCCCTCTGGGCCTCTCCTCCTCACCTGTAGTCATTCGATGGGACCCAATTCCTTTGAATACCTCCTTTTGCCCCCACTGTGCACATGGGACCCCAAGATCAGAGATCCTGGGGATCTATTCCTGCAGAAGCAGAGCTGCAGGTGTGCACCTGCTGTGCGGGCACCCTTGGCATGTGGGCACCCTTGGTGCATGTGGACCAGCTAGATGCATTCCGGGTCTCTCCTGCCTCTCTCTGTGGACAAGCAGCCGCCTGTGCAGGCCTTTAGTTGGCCAGATGGCATTTTCTTAGCAGTAGTTGTATTTTATGAAATGTAGTCCTATTTGGTCTTTTTTCAACCAGTGTAAAATATTTGGTATTTTGTATCACTTGTTCATCCTGGTGCTGAATGGGGGTGTGTGGGGGTGGGGTGGGGTGGGGTGTGTGTGTGTGTGTGGTGTGGAGGCTCCATTCGCAGTCCTTTCCCGGCCATGGTTGACTGAGGGCAGCCTGGCCCTTGGCTATTCCGAGACAACCACAAAGATCCCAGGTCCCCTGTGGAGCAGCTGCAGCTCCTGCCCATGGTCTCATTGTTGCATTTCTTGCGCTGCATGTTTGCCTGTGGCCAGGGCTGTGGATTGAATGTGTCCCCAAGATGATGTGTGGGAGTCTTAACCCCTGGCCCCAGTGAATGTGACCTTATTGGAAATAGAGGCTCTGCTGATGTCATCATGTCCAGGAGTAGTAGGGTCCTCCTGAGTCTGGAAGAGTCGCAGACACATAGGGAACAGGGCTGACTGAAGGTGGAGCCCGGCTCTGAGGGCTGTGTTCACAAGCCCAGCAACTGGAGAATCTCGGCACCGCCCGAAGCTAAGGAGGCATGGAACTCATTCTCTCCAGAACTTCTAGAAGGAACTAGCTAGCCTGACATGTGGATTTTGGACTTTAAGCCAGAATGGAGAGAGAATAAATTTGTGTTGTTTTAAGTCCCCAGTTTGGGGATACTTTTTAATGGCAGTCCGAAGAAAGTAATGCAGCAACACATAGCAGTCGCACTGTGTCTGCCTTCGCAGAAGGCTTGGAGAGTAGAAGCTGACCAGAGGCTCTGGGAGCTATGCCGAGGGACTGTGTCCTTTTACAGGGGGGGCTGGAGCCTAGGGCGGTGCTTGTGACCCCACTGTTGAGCCCAGCAGGATCTGGTGATAGATTTGGAGCCAGAGCTCGGCCTCCTGAGCTTAGACCTTCTTCGGCTCCTAACACTGTTCCAGGACATTTGAAACCTGACCTCGTGCGCATTAAAGAAATAGAAGCCGAGTTAGGGAACAAATGGTTTGTTTTCCTCTCCAGTGAGTGAGGAGACCGTGGGTCTTCAGGACAACCTGGAGAGAATTTATAGGGTCTGCTTGTGTCTGCTCCACCGACAGCAGGTGGAGAGCATGGGGGCACAGGTTGATGGCCCTCGTTAATCTGGGCTGTTGCTTATTTGTCCTGCCCTTGAACTTCCCTTTCTTTGTGGAAAATGGTTCCTAAGAAGTGCCAGGTGACTCTTTGCTTCTTCCTTTCTTGCACCTCTCTTCTTCCCCTCATTTCTTTAAATGAAAACATTTTATAAAAACACTCGTTTGTGTTCGGTGAAGGTGGTGTTTAGTGACGGGGCTTAACTTTTGAGTCTACTTGAAAATCTGAAAAGGTGTCATCCCATGTTAAATGATGTTCCTCTGATCCTCTCAGTAACCCACTAACTCTTCAGAAGGTGCCCTCCCTCCTGGCACTGACCTGGCCTCACCACTCATTCTACAAGAACTGGGGTACAGGCCAGAGGTGTGGAGGGTGAGAGGATCCACTAGAGACAGAGTGGGGAACACATCAGGCAGACTGACTAAAATACACTGCTGAGGGGAGCAGTAAGCGAGTTAGGAGAGGTCTGCTGCACCACGTGGGTAGCTTCCTTCCCCCGGGATCAAACTCGTGTTGAAGTGGCTGCAGATAGCTTTGTAGTTTGCATCTTAATCTCTTGTACCATCAGGGAGGCCCCAGTTTGGTGTGTTTATGGACTTCTTGGGGAAGTACCGTCTAGTGCTCAGCCCCCCAATCTTCATCATGTGCTCTCTATGTCCATTGCAGGTCTCAGAGACATGGCACCCCAGGGGTGGGTCCTGTTCCCTCAGCTCAGCTCCATCTGGCTTCCCTCCCAACTCAACCTTTCCTCCTTGAACCTGTTTGGCGTAACATGCTCTTCAGCAGAAACTCCTTTTGATGGAAGCCTGAATTCAAGAGACTGAATTTTCACGACTGCAAATGCTGGGGCAGACCCGTTCTTGGTGGGAAGGTGGAGAGACTGCCCGGACCCCTTTAGAATTATTAATACATTGGCTGCATTGTTCCCGATGACTCAGTGGTCATGACCTCAGTTTTACTCAGCATCTGAAGGCGCTGTTGTTGAGAGTAACAACACTTTACTTCTGTGAGACAGTGGGGCCCTTTGCCAAGGCTGCTTTTCAGGACTTACCCAATGCCCTTGAAGCCAAGGTCAGTCTGGGGCTGGGGGTGCACAGTTAGGCTGTGCCTTGTGTTCAATCTTTTTTTTTTTTTTTTTTTAAGATTTATTTATTTATGCATATAAGAACTGGGACACAGGCCAGAGGTGCGGGGAGTGAGAGGATTCACCAGAGACAGAGTGGGGAGCAGAACAGGCAGACTGACTGAAATACACTGCTGAGGGGAGCAGTGGGTGAGGCAGGAGAGGTCCGCTGTGCCATGTGGGTATCTCCCTGACTGGCTTGGGGATCGAATTCATGCTGCAGAGGCTGTGGAGAGCCTCACAGTGCTGTGCTCAACCCCTGTGCCACCAGGGAGGCCCTGTGGCTTATGTTCAAGGTGAGGCTCTCTTAGGTTTCACCCTCCTTCATTCGCCCCAGGGGACCAAACACAAGTGAGTAATTGCAGCTCCCTGTACACTGTCTCTTTAGCTGTGGATTGTGGCAGGCAGCGTCCTCAGGAAAGAGAATTTTCTGGAGGTACCACCAACTCATGTCTTTGGCTCGCCCTGCCAAAGTTCTTCCTCCTTTCTCTTCAGTGACCTCCCTTCTAAGGGATAAGGGCAGGAACTCTTAAGTGGGAGGAGCTGGACTTACTGTGAGCCTTTGAGAGAGTCTCCCCTCTGTGCCCAAGAGGCTTCTCATCTGAGAGGCCCGCAGCGTCTGTGCCCCTCAGCACGCTGACGCGTTTCTGGAGATTTGGGTCACGCAAATAGTAGATTCAAATAGTAGTTACTTTGGAGCTTCTTTGCATCATTTTTATTTCCTTTAATACCTTGTATTTTATTTTGCTGTACTCCCCCTACCCCAAATAAAGGCACATTCAATAGTAAGAATTCTCTTGTATCTAATACAAAATGATCCTGTATGTCAGTTGGAAGAAAAAGCAAATTGTCTGCTCTGTGTGTTGGGATTTCCTCTTTTTTTGAAAAAAAGCAGCTTAGAGAAAATCCCTAACATTGTCTCCTGATTGAAAAATATATTAGTGGATTTCATGGCTTTATCATTTTCTTAAAGTAACAGTTTCCTTACTTTAAAACACATACACATATATGAAATATTGCTATTGAAACATACAGCAGAAAACATTCTCAGCCATTTTTTATAGTTTACAAACCTGAATGAAAGTGTTTATTTCATAAGATTGTGTAGTTGGAAAGAACCTTGTTTTTTAAACCCAGCCGTCTGCAGTGGAGCAGAGGATAGGAGCCCCCCTGCAGCCATTGCCAGCCCACGTCATTACTGCGAGACCCCCACAGGGGGCTGGCTGAGGTGGCGCAGTGACACCCTCCCTTCCCCCCCACACACCCTGTTTACTGAATTTGGCTTCTGGCCTGTCATGGACAAGCAAACCCTTCAGCCAAGGGGGAGTTGCAGCAACTTGGCCACCTTTGTCTTCAGAGCCGGGGTGTCCCTGTGGTCACCGTTGCCGCATTGTGCGCCCCCCCCCCGCCCTTTTTCCATAAAAATTAAAAAATCAAGAGGTTTGTAATAAGTTATGAAGCTCAGAATTCTAAACCCAGAGAGAGGAAGACCACCTTCGTCTTGGGGGTGGTCCCCATGGAGTCGCGATTGTGAAGGGAGAGAAGACACTTGGGGGAACAGTTGTGGATGCTTGATCCCAGGCAGGAGCTGACAGCCAGGGAGCTGACAGTCCTTGTTTTAAGGCACGCTCCTTTGCACTAGTGTGCTGTACGTGGTAACGTCTGAGTTTCTGACTTTCTATTTTGCTTTCAAGCTCATTTCCAGGGAAGCAGCACAGGTGGGGAAAGTCTTGCTGTGAAGCCACAACAGACCTCCCCGGGGTGCGCTGGGGCTGCGGCTCTGCCGTGGGAGCTTTGGGATAAATATTTCCTTTCTGTAATGGTGAGCAGTCTTCAAGGTCAGCCTTCAGGGTGTTTCCTAAGTCACCCAGCACCCCTCCTCCGCACCTCTGATGTCGTTTCCTGGGATTTTCTCTGGGCCACCTGGCTTTGGACTCTCCCTTTTTCCCGTTTGTGGGTACCACCTGGCATCGCAGGGCCTGCCAGCCAGTGCACTGCCACCACTTGTGAGCCACACGCAGCCACGTTCCCTGATGTCTGGAACCCACTGGGTTCATCCCTCCTTCATTGTTCATTTCCCTGCTTCTCACTCAGCCTGGCACTTTCTTATCTATCCTGCCTGCCTGGCTGATCTTCTCCTCCTGGGAACTCAGCCCTAGGTGTATTTGTACCCTTATTTGTTACTTGTTGACCATCTGTCTCCTTCTCCAAATAGGAAAGCACCTTGCACAGGGACTCCTGAAGTTCTGCTGAGGGAGTGAATGGCCCCGGTTCTCCTGGTGCCCTTGACGTCTTTGAATTCTCTCTCTTTAGCCTTGGGGGTTCTGAGAACACCCAAGCCCAGCACCTGCACGCCTGGCTGGTGGTGGCCCCACCCCCTCCATCTCTGAGTGACAGCTGCCACTTTTCCTGTCTCCAGGAGTTTGTCCCTTGTCCCCCTGAGCAATGTACCTCTGTATCCTCTGCTCAGGATTGGTTGCTATCACCCCTAGAAGTAAGCTCCTATCTCCTCCTGAATTTTCTGGCTCATTGGAGTCTGTCCTCCCCCACTTAGCTGTCTTTCTTTGAGGTTGGGGCTCTGCAGATGCCCTCCCTGGAGACAGGTGGTCCCTGCCTGACAAAGCCCACAGCAGAGGCCACTGCTTGGACTCTTGTCCCTGGGCAGTAGTGCTCTTCGTGTGCACACCTGCGCAGCCCTTTCCTAAGAGCTCAGAATTTAGAGAATGAGTTTAAGACTCTTTCTTTAACAGAGTCTCCTGACCTATTGATCAGAATCTCCCTGGGTTACACACTTTATAACCAAGTCTGCCATCGAATGAAGTAAGGAACACATGATTTTTAGGAGAGCGGAGCATGGAAATCAGAGAGACTGACATTTGCTAGGCTGTGTGTTGTCAGCAAGTAATTGTGAATGGACTTGGTGTCCTCATCTGTTGACGGGAGACTAGTGGTGCCTTTCTCACATCATTACTTAGAGATTAAATGATGTAATTGATGGTCCAACTCCTGGAGTATTATAGATACTCAGTAAACACACGATGGTCCTTTCTTTTATGTTGGTGCTGTGAAACAAATTGTGTTAAGTCCTAATCCCCAAGGTGACTGTATTTGTAGAGGGGCTAAGGTTAAATGAGGTCATAAGGGTGGAGTCCTCAGCTTGTAGGATTCGTGGCTTTATGAGAAGAGGGAGAGAGAAAGAGAGTTCTTTCCACACCCACCAAGGAGAGGTCACGTGAGGACACATCAACCAGAAGGAGGCCTCTGCGGGCCAGGAATGGAGCCTCCCCAGGCAATGCCTCGACCTTGGAACGGACTGTGAGAAATCAAGTTCTGTATTTAAGCCCTGTGTTTGGTTAAGACAGCCCAGACGACTAATACAGTCAACTTTCGCTCTAATTAGATGATGATTTGTTGAGCTGATGTTAATTGAGTGCTTGTTATGTGTTAGGCACTTTCACATATAACTTTATGTGTTTAATCTCTCCACTTCCGTAACCACCTTAAGAGTGGGTTGGGTGACTGGCTGAGGTTCCCTGGACCGGCAGTGCCAGGAAAGCAACGGCAGCTTCCCACTCCAGCCTTAGTGGCATGGTGCCCCCTGGAGTTGTACAGTGTACGCCTGCGGGACCCTGCCTGATGATCTCGATGGGAGATTGGCTTCCGTGCTCCTGATTTCTACCAGCATGAATTCCTTGATGTCAGGGGTGATGCCTTTTATTCCATCCCAGTTGGCACTTAGCAAGTGCTGCATGGTCAGGTAGCAATTAAAAAAAAAATCATTTTTAGTTGGCTACTTTCCCCAACAGTTAGATCTCTTGCATTTGGACAAAGGGTAAAAATGTCCTCCACCCCAGTTGTCCATTGTGTCCTTGGAGCTGTTTGCTGTCAGTGAGGGCACTGGTGTGTTGTGATGGAGATCCTGCCTGTGAACTTGCTGCGCAAAATAGAGAAAAGTAAAGGAGGATCAAATCTTCAGTTGTCGTTCTTCTCAGCAGACTTTCGTTAAGTGTCTGCGTTCACCTCTTTCATTCTCAGTTAAAGTTTTTGTGAGAATGGGCCTCATGGAGGCACCTTTACATGCTGAATAAGTAGTTCTCTTTCTCCTGTGCTTTCTTATCCCTTTTATAGATGAACTAAATTTTAAATTTAAGAGGCCAGAGGGGACATTAACCAAGTCTCTTTTTCCCTCTGCCTTGCTAATGCAGAGAGAAATTTGTTTCACTCTCTTCAAGACCCAGATGACTTTGCTAGTAATTAATTAACACCTTTCCTCTTAGAAGTTGGCGGGTTTGGGCCTCTGAAAAAGATCAGCAGATGGAGTTGAACGTAGGTTCCAGGTGATGGGATGTAGCTTTTTGACTCCCAGGAGCGTGTACATAGTCAGTGACCAATATGATCAGTATGACCAATATGACCAATGTGATCAGTATGTTTAACATCCATACCCTGTTCTTTTTAACGAGCATTATCATAAGACATATACAACATGTTACAATAATGCTATAAGGTAAAAATCAAAAATAGACAAGTCCTGTAGAAAGAGGGGAAAGCAAATATTCCAAATCCTTAAACCGACACATTTGCTGTGATAGAGAACTCTGAGAGCCATGGCAAAATGGAAACTCAGCAGGTGACGTGATTCTGCTTCTCTGATAAAATGCCAATTCAGGAGAAAACTATACTGCTCAGGTGCCAGTTTCTAAAAAAGAATACACTGTATAGGACTCTTTTTCCTGAGGATCTAAGACTGTACAGTTTATGACATGTACAACCCTAGCTCAGTTCAAGAGGTGGTCAAAACCTTTGCTCACTCTGCCCCTGGCTAATTCTTTTCCCTTCTTTAGACTTTGACAGAGGTCACCTCCTCCGAGAAGTCTTCCATGATGCTCTACCCAGGCCAGACTGTGTCGTTCTTCTCAGCAGAACCACATTACTGTATGCATATCTGTGTCTCCATAATGTTGTATGTTGTCTTTTACAACTAGATTAGGTGTCATCGGACTCATTCCTGGTTTTGTAGTTGGTGTGTGGCTAATATTTACCTAAGGAAGGAATTTTTTTCATCTAGGTCAGAAAAACCCTTTTCTAAGTGGATGAAAACAATATCTGCCAATGTAAGTCATCCGCTGACTTTTAGTGTCCTGAACATGGTGACATGGGGTAACCAAGTGACATGGGGTTACTTGGTGATACGTACGTTTCATAGTAGCTTTTGGAATAACTGGTCGTCAGCTGTTGACTTGGGAGACCTGGATTAGCTCCGATTCATACACCAAGTAGAAAGTGCAGCTTGAACAATTCATGGGTTCACTTTCCACATCCGAATCAGATTGAGGTGTGTGTGCAGAGATGTGGACCCCATCTCCAGTCCCAAATTCCGTGCCCGGGGTGGACAACCCACATCTGCTACAGCAGACCAGCCTTCTCTGAATGTGGCTTCCAGAAGCCACCACAACCCATGGGGGTCGCTATCAGAGAAGACCTATTTAACGTCTGTGGTTATCTTTGAAGTTCTTTTTAGCTTTAATGATTCTAGACTATTCCCTGATTTTCCTCTGTCATCACTGTAATGGACTGAGAGTGTCTTTCCCCAAATGCACATCCATCTGGAACTTGAGGATGTGACCCTACTTGGAAACAAGTTCTTTGTCTAGCTTTAAGAATGTAAGAGTGGGGTGGATGTGAGGTCCCTATCAGAAGGACTTGGCGCACAGAGAGGAGCGCTGCTGAGATGGAGCAGAGACCAGAGAGATGCAGCGACCAGCCAAGGTGTCGCCAGGAGCCACCAGTCCCAGGAGGAGATGCAAGGATTTTCCCTTGTGCCGTTGGCTTTGAGTTCCGACTTCTGGCCTGTGAGAGAATTTGTTTCTGTTCTTTTAATCCATCAAGTTTGAGCTAATCTGTCACAACAGCTCTGTGGGATGAATACGAGCAGCTCCTACTTGCATTTAAAGCCCACCCATGTGTGCTCTGCGTGCTCGTGGGTCCCTGGTGTCACCCTGGCAAAGGCTGCCTGTTGGAAGGAGTCTTTTGCCACGTCATGTATGGTAGAAAGAACCAGATATATCCGAGTGTTCGTAAATATGTAGACGCTGATAAAAAAGCTCCTTTCCTCAATTAATAGATGAAAGCATATGAATTACTTTATATTTTTGTGGGACATATGTTTAGTTCAGACTCCCTGAGGTCTTATTCAAATTATTGAAAACCTGGCCTCGGCCATGGAATTCACAGATGGTTCTGACTCTAGCCAAAAAGGAAAGACAGGAAAAAAGAGCCTGTGTCCAAAGCATGGAACTATGAGTGTTCTGAGCAGGGTGTCGGGGCTGCATGCCCTCTACCTACTCTAGAGCCAACCGGACGCCCTTCCGCTGGAAAGGAGACTCTGCAGTGTCCCCGTGTCTTGCTCCGCTCAAGGACTGCCCTCTCTTTACCAGGTGTTTTCCTGCGTTATATAAAGGTCCAGTGCCCGGCCAAGGGGTGCACTGCCCCGTTTTATAGACAAGAACACTGCAGATCGGAGAGAAATTAGTTGGAACCCGCTGCAGACTGCACTGCTGGAGAGGCATCTGAACGGGAGCATCTGGAGCTGAAGTCCAGGTCCTCCTTGCCCCCTTGGGGAGGCAGGGAGGGTGACTTGAGCAGATTCTGGGTGGGTGTAGAACAGCAGGGAGCAGGGAGGGGGATGCTTGAGATGAAGCCAGGAGGCTCAGAACATGCAGTGCTGAGAGGGCTTGCCTCGTGGACCTGGAAGCTCAGGTGCTTCCTTTCTACACTGGGAGCTTTCCTAAACCTGGGCCTGGAGAGGAGTGCAATGTGCCCAAAGGGTGTTTGGGTGGTTGCACCTGACAACAATGAGCAAAGTGATGGATTAGAGTGAGGGGCGTGTGGAACAGGGGTCCCCTGGGTGGTGAGGGGCTGGATTAGGTTGGTAGCTTAGGAAAGATGTGGGTGGTATCTAATCTACTATCCAGGGGCCAGAATCTACAGGGGTGTGGGGCAGGCAGATGAGGAAGAGGAGTAATAGTCAAGGTTTATGTTGGATTAGCAGAGCGGGGGTGACATCATGTATCCCAACTGGGCAGAGAGGCCTGGGTTTGGGAGGCAGAGGGATAGCTGGTGGTTCTGGATGGTCATGGTGCACTCCAGGCACCCAGGGGTCATGTAGACCCTGCTCAGCAGACCTGCCCGATGTGTGGGCTGTGGACGGTCCAAGTGAAGCTTTGAAGATACTTGAGAAGTTCAAACAAAGGGCCTGGGGCAGCTTATCATACAAGCAGACATCTGAAGGCCTGCCTTGCACTGTCGGTACTTGGGCCGGCCAGACCGATGGTGTTCTGCAACTGGGCGATGAAGAATTAGTTGCGGCAGGGGGGCTGTTAGGGTCAGTCCCCAGATGTTGTGGGAGGCTTTGAAAAAGTAAGAGCAAACCTATCATCCCTTGGGTTTATGCGTTCATTCATTTTCCCAGGTGGCTTGAGCTTGTCCTAGCTGCCTAGGGCACAAGATGGGAACCCAGCCCTGGACAGGACACCCTTCCATCACGGGACACACACACACACACACACACACACACGCACACACATGCACACACGCGCACACATACAGAACACTGAGTCATGCCAGTAAACCTCACAGGGACATCTTTGGGGCGTGCAAGGAAACCAGAGTCCCTGGAGAAACCCACACAGACAAAGTGAGGGAACTGCCAACGCCACAGACAGTGGTCCCGGGCAGAATCTACCTTCCTTTTTTTCTCATCAACGTTGTCATGAAATATCATTGAAACGATGCTATTTGAGGACCTGCTGTAGTTCAACTTGCTCTCTGGTATAGTGGTTCTTAACTGGAGGTGATAGTGTCCCCCAAGGAACAAATGTCTGGAAACTTGGTTGTCTTAACTTGGGGCAGGGGTCCTACACAACACAGCCCTCCATGACAAAGATTTGTTTCCCAGATGCCAGAAGGGCTGAGGTGGAGAAACGGAGCATTAGGGTTCCAGAAAAATCTTTCCATCCTCACTGCTCTCTGCCGGGCATATCACCTAGCACGGGGTCCCTGAGTGAAGCTCAGGGCCAAGGGAACCACGTGGCTGGTGAGGAGACTTGAACCAGACCTCCAGCCTGAGCGCTCGGAAACCCAGCTGTCTGAGTTCAGGGCTGTGAGACATCCAGGGAGGAGTGCCACGGGGGTGGCTGAGCGCTCTTTGGAGCTTTCGCCTCCCAGAGCACTGACCCACTAGCCTCATAACCCAGGCACCATTCAGACACTGGGGAAAAGAGATTTTCTTTGTCTTTCTGGTTTTTGTTTTGATTTTTCTGTTGGTTCTAGAAGGTTTAAAAAAAAAAAAAAACTATACAATATTAAATACATATTTAAAATATGTCTTTTCAATAAAAGCACTTTTCAAGAGCTGTGATGGTAAGCATGAGGTTTTCTTCTATTTCAAGGAGAAACAACATTACCATTTGTGAAACATCTCTGATCAGTGATGACAGTTCTTGTCTGATAACTTTAGAAGAGACATGCACACTCCTTTTAAGTGCCTCCCAGGACACCACCCAGGCAGGCTGCAGGGAGCTCTCCAGATGCCCCTGCTCTGGGAGAAGTGGTCCTCAGAACCTGTGATTCTAGGGTGTTTGGGTATTCCCTAGCTGATGATGCAGATGATAAGTCATCCCAAATAGCTCCCTCCACTCCGCTCCACCTTACACTCTCTCTCTCTCTCTCTCTGTCTCTCTCTCTCTCTCTCTCACACACACACACACACACACACACACACACACACACACACACACACACACACACACAGGAACAGTATCCTGGGGCCATCAATGAATGGATAATGTGCACTAGGCAGCAAAAGTGCTTTTCCCATTTGGATTAGAATAACAGTATTTTCTCTATTATGTTATTTGGCTCATAACAAAGTAGCACAAGATGGGAGGTTGAAACAACAGAAATTTATTTTCTCAGAGTTCTGGAGGTCAGAGGTACAAGGTCAAGGTTGCCCTCTCGTCCTGCTTCACAGACATTTTATTCTCCCATGTCTTCTCTTGGTCTTCCCTCCACATGCTGTGTCCTAATCTTTTTTTATCGGATGCCAGTCCTGCACTGGGTGAGAGTTCACCCCAATGACTTCATTTTCACTTAATTATGTCTTTAAATACCCCATGGTCAGATACAGTCACACTTTGAGATAGGGGCGTAGGACTTCAACATAGGGATTTGTGGGGACAGAATTCGACTGACAACATCTGTGGCAGTAAGTGGGCACTGGCTCTGTGTGGGATACTGCTCTCTACATGGCCATGTTACCTCTGCTTCCCCCAACCCCTTTCTCATTCTTTTTATTAAAAAAAAATCTGAAAGTTGGAAGTACAGGGGTCATGTATACCCCACTACCTGGAATCAGTAATTGTTATTATGGTATAGTTTCATCTTTATGTGGAGATTATATGAATCAGTGAAAAGAAAATTGTAGACGGACCACTTCATCCTTTAATGTTTCAGCAGGGCTCTCTAGGCATAAGGACATTCTCCTTTGTGACCCCACCAGTAGCTCTGCTCAGAAAACTTAAAATAATTCCTGACAGCTTCTAACATCTAGCTCATAGGCAGATTTCTCAAGTTGTTCCCCAAAGTCCTTTATTACTTTTTGTGTATTGCTTTTTTTAAAACCAAGATTCAGTGAAGACACAGGCATTGCACTGTGTTTTTCTGTCTCATCTGTCTGGAATGGTCTTTCCACCTTTTTTTTTTAAAGCCCATGACTTCTTTTCAAAAGGTGATCAAGGCCAGTTGTAGTATGGGATACCTTACTTTATGAATTTGACTGATTCATTCCTTCTGGTGGTCTTCAGCTTGACCCCTGGAAACCTCTTAAACCATCCCATCCACAGTCATTCATGCTAAATTTGAACACCAACCTAAGGTGGGGATGCCAGGTCTCTCCACTGGATGGTACTTTTCTCCTCTGCAATTAGCGGGTAATATATGGGGAGATAATTGGGTGCTGTGTGTGCCCATGGGTGATTCCTGCTAGAGTGATTTCACTGGGGGCTGCAAAATGGTGATTTTTCTAATTCTATTATTAGTTGGCATTACAGATCCTAAAAACTGTAATGACCAATTTTTAGAGAAAAGGATTGGTGTAATAATCACCTCTAATGGCAAATAAATCTCTCCCCTTGAGTATTATTATGGACTCATTGGTCTTTATTTAGTCAGTGTTGTATAATCAATTACAGCTATTGTTTGGTGCTCAAATTATCCCCGATTTGGCCAGTGAAGCCCTGTACTAGCTGTTTTTTATGTCCTTTGGACATGTCCCTGTTAGTCTGGAGTACTTCCTTGCTTTCTTTGCATAGAGGTGTTTAAGTTCATCTTATACTATCCATTTCTAGATTTGGAATCATCCATTCTCCAAAAAGGCCTGATTTCTTTCAGTGGAGAATGGTATTTAGAAACCAAATCAGGGCACTAGGTGTGTTCATGGTGTCTTGGGGTGCTATTATTTTCAGGGCTTTTGGTGGCCAAGGCTAATACAGAAAAAAAAAAATCATTTATTGATATTTCCAAATCAACTGTGACATTACTAGATTTTTTTCTTAAACTCTTTGATTTTGCATTGGCAAATCTTTGCCTATCTTTTAATACCATTAATGCTGTTATTCTAGAAGACATGTAAAATAGTTTCAAAATAATATTGTGTTATTATTGATAATATAATATTGATCAGAATGTAATATTTCTTTATAGTCATTTTGTTCTTAGTGTGTATTCTTCTAAATGAATAGTCAGTATAGAGTTCAAAGTCACAGGAAAGAATTCCTTTTCTTCTGAGGTTACCTTGCCAAGTTGGTCCTCTAGTCAGATTTTGTTTGCTTTAAAAGATTGGACTTATGGTTTGCTCTTTCTTTAAAAAAATTTTTTTATTGAGGCGTAACGTAATACATTTTTAATTAAATGTGCACACTGTCCTGATTAATAGGTATTTACCTGTGTAACCTCTGCCACAATCGAGATAGTAACATTTTCATCACCACCAAAGGTTTCCTGGTGCCCTTTTGCATCAGTCTCCTCTCCCTTCACCCAAACCCTCAGGTAACCACTTAGATTCTTTCTCAATAGATTACTTTTACCTTTTCTAGAATTTCATATTAATGAAATTTTAGATGAGCATCTTTTATGTCTTCTGTTATTCAGCATGTTTTTGAGAAGCAGGAGTGCTATCATGTTTATCAATAGCCCATTCCTTTTCTTTGCTGAGTAGTATTCCACTGTACCGAAATCTTATCATTTGTTTGGAATTCTTATATTTTTGAATAAAACTGTTCTGAAGATTATTTTACAAGTCTGTATGGATATATGAATTAATTTCTCATAGGTAAATACCAGGGAATGGCATTGTTGGGTCCCCTGCTGAGTTACATTTAATTTTGATAAGAAGGTGTTAAACAATGGTTGCAAGCATTTGTGCTAGTTTATGTTGCTGAATGTTTCAGTAGCTTTACATCCTAACCAGAACTTAGTATTTATGTTAATTCTAGGCATTCCAATGGGCATGTGGTTCAATTTTTTAATTTATATTTTTATTGCTCCTCTTTCAATTAAAGTTTTTATTTTGCATAGTAAGCTATTTCTCAACTCTGAAGTCAGTATTTTATGAAGTGTATTTAATGCTGTCTCAAACTTAATGTTTCTCAGTCCTCCATTGAAGATGTGGTTTAAATGACTAGAGACTAGTGAGCATCTGTGAGTGTTAAATACTCACATGTAGATAGTCTCCACCTTCATAGGGTTTACTTATTAGCAAAGGGAAGAGACATAGATCAGGTAGCCTCACAAATAAAAGTACAGTTGTAACTTTGCTACATGCTGTGTGGGAAAGATACAAGAAGAGGGCCAAGGCTGCTGTTGTATCTGGATCTCATCATGATTTCCCAAGAAAAAAACATTGTTTACGTGCTCTGTCTCTTAATACTTGTTGCAAAATTTCAAAAATGCTGTAACTCTAGGACCTGTAGTAACAGGCTCAACCCTGGGAAAGTAACCCAACACCTCCCTGTTTGGAACTCAGGTCTGTGGAAAAACCGTGATAAGCCTTCACGTGATCATTTGGCTTTAGATGAAGTTGTATAGACTTGTTCCTTTCAGAGCACTGGTTAAAATGCACTTCCGATACCCTAAAAAATATACTGCCACATGTGGTTTGCTAAAAACCCTTCTTTATTTTGTTTATAACATTTTAGATATCGGTGCTGAATTTGATCCTTACCTCAGTGATTATAGTCAATTTGAGTTTATATGTGTTTGGCTTACCGGCCCCCTCTACATTATATCTTTTAGGTCTTTGGTAATCACCCCCCTCTCCACATATGAGACAGCTCATGGTTATTAGATTTGAAACTTCAGTTTATGTTTTAATTTCCTGCAGGTCATCCTGACCTAGTGCAAAACACCAGTGATCTTCAGGATGAGGCTGACTGCTAAGTCTTAAAATTTTAGGAATTTAGGTTCTATGTTGTTATCATTACAATAATTGATTCCAAACTATGTAGTTATTATCTACTCTATAAAGTGTTTTAGATAAGAGGTAGTTTCAATCAACTGTTGTGAAATAGAAAACTAGGCTGACACTGTGGTCCTATTTGCAGATTTTACGCCTGGTTAAAGTAACTGAAACAGAGTAGCCATTGCTGCTGTTGCAAGGAATTCTGCAGAGAATATTTTTAGTAGCACCACACTTTTCTGATACTGTAATCTTGTTTTCATAATGGAAAGCTTATTTTACTTTTTAAGAAGATGAATTCTGCTCTTTCCTGATATGCAATATAGTAAATTATTATGTCACTCTTGATGGCATTCCCCCCTGCCCGATCACTGTCCTTGATGAGTTGGAGATTTGGGGGAATGATTATGTACATATTGTGCCATGTAGGTCCCAAGAGTGAAATTCTAGGGTAGTCAGTTGGATTTTGATTTTTGTCAGTCACTGTCCTGGCAGGAGACAGAACTACCTAAGGAGAATTTTAACAGAGGGCTAGTTTATAGGGGAGGAGGGGTACGGGGAACCAGCAAGGAGCGTGCACTACCCTTGGGGGACAGGGTTGCTTCCTGCACCAGGGGACACACCTCACTTGGCTCCATCTGAAGCAGTGCAGCAGTGCCACAGCCTGGAGGAGAAAGTAGCTGAGTTCTGGTCCCCCAGTAGGGCTGTGGCTTTTGTTAGCAACTTGAAGCTAAATCCCCTGAGGGAGCCAAAAGGATAAATTCCCTCACCTCCCTCGCCAGTGCCTCTCTTTGGTGGAACCCGGCTGGAAATCAGTGAAAAGGGGACCTGAGGATGGTTTAGGAATGTTGGTCTCTGAGGGTTGGGAGCAGGAGGTGGGTTCAGGATGTGTCTGCAGGGCGAGTCTAGGTAGGTTCTAGGAGACTGCCACAGTCAATGAAACAACAAACAATGAAAGCAGGTCCTGAAATGTCTTGGTTCAGCCTTCAGTTGAGATTTTTTCCCTCCTTTATGCTGACCAAAACATTGATATTGGAGACCCGCTGTATATCCAGCAACTTAGATCATCTAGGATGGGGGCTAACACCAGGGGCATCCGTCCTGTGAGCCCTGCATGCTGTATATGAGTGCTTAGGGGGAGTGGGTCTCGCTATGGTGAGGGAGAAGTTTTTAAAAAGTAACTAAGTTTCTTTCTTGGAAGAATAAAACTAAACAGAACTCCATGGTTCTTTTTAGCTTGATTTTGATAGTTTTTCCTTGCCAGCATTTGATGAGTGCTTTCTCAGGGTTGGAAGATGCTGCAGAGTCAGGGGAGAGCTCTCCTGGAGAAGAGGCTCCACTGCCCCAGGGCCTTGTTGGGAAGGTGGACGTGGTGTTCCCTCCTGTGGGCATTTCAAGAGCTCTTGTCTCTGTGCTGGCTGACCTTGGTTAAAGTAACCTTGGTTAAAGTAATCTGCCACCAGGCAGATCACTGTGGTCAGAGTGGGCTGGCAGTCAGGGTGGAATGGATGCACTGCCATTGTCACTTTTTGGGAAACCCAAAGGTTGAGGATTCTTTCTGTTGTCTTAACAGGGTGATAACAGTGTCTTATCTATCTGCTTATAAATATTTACTATGCACTTAGAAGCATGTAACTTACCAGAAATGTAAATCAGGTCCTCAGTGGGGCGTGAGGCCAGGTGAACTCTACCCCAGAACTTAAGAATGTAATTTAGGGGTGCACTGATTTTGCCAAACAGATGCAGCAGAGGTGGTGACAGCAGAAGGATATTGGGGGCTAGCTTTCTCTCACCCATTTGGATACATGTTTGCCCAGCCTGAGTCCTTGTTCTGTTTATTCCCTGTGAGAAGTTTCTCTTGAGCAGCCTATATGATATTAAGCATCAATTTCCTGTCAAGCAAATGCATTTGAGTCCCACCTGAGGGGTGGGAGTGAGAGGAGCATCTGAACAAGCATATACAAGTTGTTCTGCTTTGTGGGATTGTTTATCTGAGCTCTTGATACAGATGTTGGAGCCCTCTGAATCATACATACAGATTTGAAAACATTTCCGTAAGGCTAGGCTTTCTCATGGGAGCGACATGGCTTGGTGGAAAGAGGGAAGAAAACTGTTGAGTGTTGGCTCTGCTTGCAGATTATGATCGGGGGCAAGCACCTAGCTTTTCAGAGCCTGTTTCCTTGCCTGTAAATGGACTTCATCTGCTCAGATTCTCATTGAGTTTTTTTTTTTTAAGGAACACCTGAGATATTTGATTGTCCTTTGAAATTTGGCACAGAAACAGAAAGGTGATGTTTTGCCTGCAACTCAAGTGTGAGCACACTAAAATAAACAGTAATAACAATAATAGTAACGTGTGACTTTGGTTTTCATATGAAATGACTGATTAAACTGTGTGTGCAGTGTTGGGAGGCCCTCATAGACCAGCACCTCCACTGTGGTTTGACTTGGAAGTGGGTGATATGGCTCTATGGCAGCCTGCTCCCTGCCTCAGGGTCGGGGTGCGGGACCATTTTGCTGGTGAGGCTTACAGGTTCCTGAATCAAACTGCTTACATCCAGCTTTGGTCAAATTCGTGAACCTGTTTGAACCTTAATTTCCTTATCTGTAAGTAGGTTCCTAATATTACCCACCCTCTAGGTTTTGGGCGGGAATAAAATAATATGTCTAAAATGCTTTGGAGGGTCTGGTTAAAGACAGTGCTAGCAAGCTATCACCAGCCACTGCAGCATGAGTTCAATCTCTGACTGGCCAGGGAGCAACCCACATGGTGCAGCAGACCTCTCCTGACTCACCTGCTGCTCCCCTCAGCAGTGTACTTTAGTAGATCCACCTGTTCTGCTCCCCACTCTCTCTGGTGAATCCTCTCACCCCCTGCACCAGTTCTTATATGCATAAATCTTTAAAAAAAAATTGCTTTGGAGAGTGTTTGGCACATGGTCCATTCTCAATTCATGGATGGTGGTTGCTGTTGCCACCACCAGCAGTGGCCCCAAACAGTTTTTTCTACCTGGAGAGCCAAGCTGGACTGGCATTTTGACCAGGTGACTCAGGAGTATACTTTTGAGTGGAAATTTCTGTGTATAAAATTTCCATGGAGGAAATTTTGAGGAATTCAAAATTGAGGAATGGTTGTGAGTGTGATTGGTAAGTCCCCCCCTGTGTCCCTGGGCAAGGCTTCTGACCCTCCCAGCCCCTGTGGGGAGGTGGGAATGCCCAGCCCAGGAGTCCTTACTGCAACTCAGCTGCTAACTAATGTAGCAGCAGAGCAGACTTTATGTGCTCGTACTTTACGTGCTCAGGTGGAGCTCAGCGTGTCACGTGTTTGTGAATCTCTGGGTCCTTATCTGGTAACTCAGAACCCTTGGGCACAGCTGCCCTCTGGCCGGCCTGTTTCTGGCAACTGAGTCGCCTTGTGTAATTGTCAGTTGTTAACCCCATGAGCTTCTGGTTGGCTCTCGAGTGCTGGTCTTTGTGTTCAGAGCCTCAGGTTGTACTGAGTTTGCACGTGAGCTGAGAAATGTCCAGAAACAGGCGTGACGTCCCAGGTACCCCTGTGGCCCTGTGTGATCTTCCAGGTCACTGACTCCTTGTGGTGACCCATGCTCACTTTTGGCACTGGCCTTTCCAGGTGACACATATCGTGTGATCACCGAAACTCAGTCAGGTGTGCAAATACTGAGGCGGGCAGCTCCCACCTGGGCAGCACCACTGGGGACACAGTCAGTGAGCTAGGTGGGATGATGGGGTTGAGAACCAGTAGAATTTGCTTTTTAAATACTCTTAAATGGGCACAAGGAAACTTAAGTGTGGGGCCAGAGAGGGGGGAGGCTTTGGCTCCTTGGCAGCCATAACGCTGGCTACTGGGTCGGGTGGCTCAGGCCGTGCTGCGGTTCTCATGTATTTTCGTGCAGTTACCAGGGTCTTTTTGAGTAGATTCTGTTGACGTAGTTTTCTTCATTCCCCTGAACATTAACCACAGGCATGGTTCATTCTCTCAATCCCCCTTTGCTGTCTGCCTCTCCCCTCCTGATGATGCCAGTTCCATTTGGAGTTCTGGACCAGCCCCTCTTATCTCCTCCCTGAGTGTCCATGAAGACCCTTCCTCTCTCCCCACACTCTGGCCACGGTCCACTTCCACAGGCCCGGCACGTGTCTCCACTCGCACCTGCAGGAGTTCAAAAGGACCCCGTTGCACAACGTCATTGTTGACTCTTCTCCCAGGGGTCAGGCGTGATTTCAGATTGATCTTTGTACCGTGAGGTCACGACCAGGGACCCGGGCTGTGTTCAACCACTATTGAAAGAATATCTTTGCTGTCGGAGTGCCTGTGCTAGAAATCCAAGCTACAGGAAGGCGCTTCCTCTTTCATAGTGGCCTAGTTGACTACAGCACGAGTGGGTTGGGGTGGTGAGAAGCTGGCTTCCCAAACTGGGAACTGCCCGCAAGGGTCTCTGGATGTCCCCAGGCCAATGACATTCCTTACTACACAGAAACACAACCCAGTGTGCATGTTTTACCAAGCGTCTTTATGATTTTTAAAACACAACATCCAAACTGTGAGACTCCGGCCCAGCGCACACCCTCCCCTATGATTGTCACTTTTACCTGGCCAGGGACATTCAGCAACCTTTCGTTATGGCAATAAGGTGATGGAATTGTATGTGCCAATTAGATAATATTGGAACATTTAAAAATAGATGAGTAACTACTGACAAAAAGAAGATAAAGTGGCACGAGGTGGCAGGTTGTAATCCAGCCATGGGTGTCTCTGTGTGTCAGTCCACGTGTGTCTTTATTACTCTCCATAAAGCACGATTCCTCAAGGATCACTTGTGGCATTGAATCACTTAAAGTAGAGGCATTGGAAAGAGGACAAGTTCAGACCAGAGCTGCAGCAGCCTGTCACCATCTTACCCTCTCTACTTCACACAGTGTGGTTATACCGGGTCTTGGACTTGTAAAATAACTGAGTTTTTGTTTCTGTCAATGTAGTGATGGGTGAAATTTACCTTCCCTCACATCTACAAGCTTTGAGTCAGTTCGCCTTTTAAACAGAGAAGCATGAAAAAGGCAATTGAATATCCTCTTTGTTTATGCAATCTGAACTTGAACATCGTGGGTAAGCTACAGACAACTCTTACTCAAATAGGAAATAAAAGGAATATATCCACATTCCAGGCAACTTTATCACATCGTGGTATGGTCCTTTTTCATAGCAATTGACAAATAAAACCTTTGGCATTTGCATATTGTGTTTCTATAATAAAGTCATTAGCTATTCAATCGTTGTGAAGAATTTGTTTGTCCATACAGCATATGTGTGTGTGGGAGAGTGTGAGTGAGCCATACCACGTCTTAAATTCCCATGGGTCGTAGTTTGACTCTTTGAAATGGTGTAACCTCGATGTTATTAGAGATATATGAAGCCCAGAGCTTTTCATACTTTCTGTGTGTTTTGTGAGTGCTTGACATTTTAAAACTTTTCAGTGTCCATATGTTTTTCTCAGCCTGACTAGGTAATACTGTGCGGTTTCAGATAGGGGAGAAGAGTTAAGCATTGTTTGATAAATGCCCCCAAAGGACAGATGAGTGAAGCTAATTTGGGAGAAGCCCAAGATTTAGTTGGATAAAAGCAATGATTTTAAAGATGGCCATTCTTTGAAACTGCTGACTTGGAGTCTGAGGGGGGTGTGTGTGTGTTCTTTATAAGAACTGACGAGTGCAGAGTCAGTGGATAGTTTTGGTGACTATTTTATTCTTGCTTATTTTGTATGTGCTAGCTCTTGACTGCCTTTGGCAGTTGGGAAGCTCTAGGGAGTCCAAACTAGAACTGATTTCAACCCAAACACTTGCAGTCTTTACCAGCCTTCAGATCTGCCCGCTGCCCTGCAGAAACATCCATGGTGGTGGAGAAAAGGTTGGGGGAGGGGGTGACGAGAGGGGGCAAGAAAGGACTTCAGCAAATGGTGACTGAGAGAGATTCCTGCAGAGCCAAGCCAAGGTGAAATTCGATGACCTGGCCTGCTATCCATTCTCACCCCCAGCAGCTTCACCCAGCTCCCTTTCTCCTAGAGATCATTCTGATTTTAGGCAAATCTTGGGGTGGTTATGGGTTTGTTTAGGTGTCAAAATGCAAGGAGATTGTGGATTCTACATACCCTATCAAAGAAAACACACAGCACCTTCTCCACTCAGGTGAAACATTTCCAGTTGCCTAAAACAGTTCTTCCCCTTCTGTCCCACATGTGTCCCCATGCCCCCCAAGTCCAGGCACCCTCAGTGAAGGGAGGTGGCATTGAGAGAGCTGGGGTGTGTTTCTGGAAGAGGTGCAGGACCTTACAATGATCCTCAAGCTTCAGCATCTGTCTATTGCATCAGTAAGGTATTAATCATGGTTTTCATCTTTATGGCTTTTAGCGCACATCTGTAAAATAACAGAAGACAACTGTAGGAGTGGAGATTTCCGGGTCTGATAATAGTCTGTCTGTGATGGTCAGGAGACAGGTACCCGGCTCCTGATGCCAGCCAGCCAGCTGGGGCTGCCCCACCCCACCTGCAGGGACCCTCCAGGCGGTGCTGCTGGATTCGGCACGTGGGCGGTGTCTTGAGAGAAATTCCTGTCTGGACTAGGGTTGTGGGGTGCTGCGTCTCTCCACTTTTGGCAGGGTGGACAGGGGAAACTATTAGAGAGCACAGTGGGACTTTTAAGCCCCTGAAAACAGTTGTTAGGGAATCTGATGTCTGGCCTGACTTCTCTTTTAAAGGTCTTTCACTTCTGAATCATCTGTTCTGGGAAATGGACACTGATTTCTGTAGAAAAAAAATGTTTGCAATCAGTTTTATTCTTTTTTCTTACCTCTTTCATATACTTGGCTAGTTCCTCAGACCATTTTACTCATACTTTGAAAATTTAGAAATTTCCCCACTGTCTTTAGACTATATATTACAGAATTTCATAATAAAGGGACCTTTGGGACTCCCTGGCTCTAAGCACATTGTGGTGGTGTGACGGCCTGGTCATTTATCGAAACAACTTTTCTCTATTTTTCCTGACACCCCCCCCCCCCAACTTCTCCTGAGACTTCCTTTGACAGCAAGGAAAATTATCGATAAGTTGAGTAACTGACCCTGAAATCTAGGCTCAGTGCTCAGTGCAGCTCATCCTTCTCCACATTTAACCCCCCCGTGACTTGGAGAAGATGGTGTTACCTCTAGTCCACAGGTGAAGAGACCAACAGGTTTATTCCCAGGAACACAGCAGGGAAGCAGTGTAGATCAGAACCATGCAGATGACTCCTTTATGGCTTGGGGACCGTGTGTGTGTGTGTGTGTGTGTGTGTGTGTGTGTGTGTGTGTGTATGTGTGTTGCCTTCTAGAATGTTCCTGGGCAAGCCCCAGCACTGTGCTGGCCCTTTTCATAGGCACCTTGGCTGGAGTCAGTTTTCCTCTCACTGTGTTGAAAAGCACAGGGGGCATGACCCTAAGGGTCGGGGGGGATGGCCAGAGAGGTGCAGTAATGAGGACACAGCTCCTCGTATCCCAGGAGGGCTAGGGTGGGGGTGGGAGGTGGGGTGAGGGGCTACCCTGGACAAGGGGTGTGGGCAATAAGTAGGTCCATCGAGGAAGTAGCATGAGAGTACATAGACCCTTGTGTGTGTGTGTGTGTGTGTGTGTGTGTGTGTGTGTGTGTAGGTGTGTGTTTTAATACCTCCTTCCCCCACAGTGCTTGTCTCTGCTCCTTTGTTGTCCTACAGCTCTTTGGCCAGCTTACGCAATTTTCATAGTTGTTTATTATTTGTCTTCCTCCAGAGGTTCTGCCCTGAATAACATGGACCCAGCCTCTGTGTCATCGCTCCCTGGGTTGTTGCATGACTTGCTCAAAATCCAGCCCAAGAGGCAACCTGTCGTTAGGCCCGAGGTAGTTTGAATGAGTTTGTGACCTGTTGAAGTCTGGATTCTGGCCTATCTGGGGAGCAAGGATGAGTTTGGTGGGAATCGGGGGAACCTGTGACTGTGTTAACTCCTGTCTGTTCCCTCCATCAGCCCCCCACCTCTCCTCTCCCAGCTTCTCCCCCACCCTCCTTTATGCCAACTTGGCCCTGAGGGACCCCAGCAAGAGCCTCTGGAGCAGAGGAGGAGCAGCAAGGGGTGGCAAGGGGAGGAGAGAATCCATGTGGTGTGATGGGAACAGAAATGGGGGGATGCACCAAGGCACCCCCAGGGAATTAGCTCTGTGCCATAGGGCAGAGGTGCTAAGCCTGCCTTCCAGACCCTGGAAAACTTTCTGTATGTCAGATAGAAAAGAAACTTGATGAAAACTATTAACTCTGGGACCCCCAATTTATAAAGTAAAGGTATCCTTTGGTGCCCAGTGAATGGAGGGTTCCCTTCCCTCACCCAAGGCCAGTTCCTTCTGTCTAAGTAGGCCCTTGTCCCACCATGCCCCAGGATAGCTGGAGGGCAGGCCTCTCCCCTCCAAGAAGGAGGCTGCAGCTCCCCAGGGCCGGGCCTCTGCAGGAAGCCCTGGAGCCCTGGGAGGCCTGTTTGTGACTAGAGCCTGCAGGCCAGGGGCTTCCACCCGCCTGGCACTACTCCACCGCCCAGGTCTTGGCGTTCTTTGTGACTCTTCCCTTCTGCCTCCATCTTAGAACACCTGATACAGAATGCTCCCTTTGGACCAGGAAAAACCATCAGACAGCAAAAATCATTAAGGGTGGCTTTTGTTGCAGATGAAGTTTGCGTCATTTCACAACTGGGCAGGGGCCTACCCACCAGGGCCAGGCCTGCTTGTTTTGGAGCTCGGTACTAGGGAAATTTGGCTGCTTAATATCTTTACCGCCATGATAACGAGAGAAACATTTGCAGAGCGTTTCCTTTGTGCCCAGCACAGTGCCATCTCCTGAAACCCTTGCAGCAGGCATTATTATATCATTTCCGTTTAGGGATGACGAACCGGAAGCTCAGAGCAGTTAAGTAACTAGCACAACACACAGCTGGGAAAGCAAACAGAGCTTGGCCTCAGGTTCTCTAACTCCAGTGTCGGTGTCACCCAAGTAAGGGTTTGCCTTCTAAGACCCAGTGACATGCTTCTTGCCGAGCACACCGATGCCTGGCCCTGGCTTGACAGAGAAATGGCCGCTTTGGGAAGTGTGGAAGGGTGTGAGAAGTGAACGCGCGTGTGTATAACTTTGTCCATTAGGTGATGTCTAGAGCAGTGGGTTCTCAAAAAGCCAAGCCCTAGAGAAGGAAGCTGAGCTGCGCAGACATGGGCTTCAGAAGGCAGTGGGGTTAGGTGTGCAGGTCACAAGTACTGTGTCTTCTTATTACTGAAGCCCGTCGTGTCTGTATGTCCTCCACCCCCAGTGTCTCCCTTTCCTGCCTTGGGCCACCGTGGCCACCTTCTCCCAATGCCTCAGGACCTAGCCTGACTCTCTGAGCTCCTGAAGACCCTTACCTGGTGTTTGAGGTCCCCCCACATAATGGGAGCTTTGAATCTGGACCCTGCGGTCAAGGGTGGGCGCTGTTTTTGGGCAGGGTGGCCAGCGAGGGATTGTGCTTTTGTAAATAAAGTGTTATCAAGGCACAGCCAAATCCACTAGTTTATATGCATGGTGGTTTTGTGCTACAAAAGGGCAGAGTTGGGTAGTTGCAAGAGAGACCACGTGACCTGAAAAGTCTAACATATTGACTCTTACCCGTCAAGAAACATCCCACCGATCCCTGCTGTTTAGGAGCAGGTGATCCCCGCAGAGCCGCCGCTCTGCCTTCTGCTATATGGGGTGGGGCTTGTGTGGCAAGGCGGGTACAGAAGGGGGAGGTGAGCACGGGCCTTCACGCTTCTTTATACACAGAGATCTCAGGGGTGTATGTGGATGTGAGCCCTGGACTGTCCCCTTCTCCCAGTCTTTGATTTACTTAGGTGCTGAAACTAATCCATGAGTTTTCTCTTTTCCTTACTCTCCACTTCCAAGTCATTGCCACATCTAGTTCTCCAGAATACAACCAGAAGATGTGCCCGTTTCTGCATGTCCCAGTGGCACCCCTTCCCCCATCATACAGATCTGTGACTGCAGAGTCCTCTGGCCTCCTCGGTCGGTCGGATGCATCTTCCAGCTGTGAGCGCCTCTCTTTGCCCTCATCACTGTTTCCTTTACATCAGGCATTGCAGTCAGTCTGGTCTTGCTTATTTAGTTCTTTACTTACTTCTTGTCTTCTTCCCCCTCTAGAATCCAAGCCTCGAGAGAACATTGTTTTGTCCTCAGCAATGTGCCCCTCCAGGTGCCCAGCACTTGTGGGTACCATGTGGTGAGGGAGTAGACATGGGTGGGTGGTGCTGGAAACAGCCTGAGAAATCCCCTCGGCCCCCTTGGCCCTCACTTCCCAAGCAGGACCCCTCCCCTGCTTGGCCTTTATCACTCAGAAGGAAACCACTGGAACACTTGTCAGCCACATCCTGTGGGCCCAGGTCGACCGCAGGAGGTGTCTGTAACCTTGGGGTCTGGGATATACCAGCCCCCACGCACACCTCACAAAACATAAACTTTTCACCTACACATTTCACAAAATGTAACTTTACCCCAGGTAGTCTGGTCTCTTCTGTTTGGTTCTGTTCTTTCTTGGAAACAGTGCTGAAAGTGGCCCGTTTCATTGGAGTAACCCGTTGCATCTTGTGACCTGTTATGCACCATGGCCTGCAGTGTGAAAACCATGGGGCCTCCCTGGTGGCACAAGGGGTTAAGACACAATCTATGAGTGGAATTGCTGGATCATATGGAAGCTCTATGTTTAGTAGGCCCAGAAATCTCCACACAGCTCTCCATAGTGGTTGGACCAGTTTGCACTCCCACCAACAGTGCAGAAGAGTTCCTTTTTCTCCACACCCTTGCCAACATTTGTTGTTGCTAGTTTTTTTAATATGTGCCATTCTCACTGGTGTAAGATGGTATCTCATGGTAGTTTTGATTTGCATTTCCCTGATGGCAAGTGATGTTGAACATTTTGAACCAGAGACACTTTTTGGGGGGCGGGGGTGGGAGGGGAGGGATTGGGGTCAGAATGGGGGGGCTGCAATTGTATGGGGAATATAAAAATAAAATTTATTATTTAAAAAAAAATTAAAAAAAGGTAAAAAAAAAATTATAGCTGTGAAATAAAAGAAAGAAAGAAAAAAAAAAGACACAATCTATGAAGCTGTCCTCAGCCACTGCAGCGCGAGTTCAATCCCTGGCCAGGGAGCAACCCACATGGCACAGCAGACCTCTCCTGACTTGCCCGCTGCTCCCCTCAGCAGTGTATTTCAGTCGGTCTGCCTGTTTGTTCCCCACTCTGTCTCTGGTGAATCCTCCAGCCCGCACACATCTGGCCTGTACCCCAGTTCTTGTATGCATAAATAAAAAAGATTTGGTCCTTGCCTTGGGGCCTCACAAGCAAGAGTGGAGAACCAAACACCAGACCTGGTGGAAGGCAGCCTGATGATTGGCGCTGGCTGGTCCAAAGAGCTGTCGGGTGAGGGGAGATTCCTGAGCTGCAGGAAAGTGTTATCTCTAGAAGTTAGAATTAAGACTTAATTGAGCTGTTGTGCCTCTCTCTGGATCTCTCCCTCTTAAATCTTTCTCTATAAATCTTGTCTTTTTTTCCCTCTTGGTGCTCAAGTTTTCCAGCAAGTTGTCAATTATTCCCCAGGTGCTTTTTAATTAAAACAACAGCAACAAAACTTGACCTCGTCCATATGTTTTCACTCATCTTCCCCCTTCTACTTCTCCTATTAGTTTTCTCAAACTACATATGTGCATACAGGTGTATATTTACGTGTGCATACGTATTTATGTATATCTGCATACAAATTGTGATGAAATTGTATCCATAAATGAAGATCCTTCTTTGCTTATTATTTTGAATCCCTTAGCACTCAATGGTGCATGGTCCTGACAGTTATTATGGAAAAAAATCTGTATTCTCTAGATAAGATGCAGATCTTTCTAAAAACTCTCCTCTCAAACTTACTACCAACTCTAATTACCTGGCATCCTTCTGTCCCCTGTTAGGGGCATTTAATGGAATTTTTCCTGGCCCAAGAAACTGCAGCATTCTCCCCTGCATATTTCCATTTTAAAAGTTTCAAGTCGACCTTTTTACTATTCCGAACTGTTACATGAAACCACAGTGAAGACTTGCAAACAAAATCCAGTGCCAGCCCTTGCTGGCTCCCCCACACCCTGCTGAGTGTTCCCCAAGGCGAGGACATGGGAGGAATGGAGAGATTAACAGTGTTCCCTGGGTGTGTCCTGACAGTGGGCGCCCCGCCCCCATTAATTAATTAATTTTTACATTTTAAAAGGACAGGTTTAATAGAAAAAGGAGGAAAAAAAGAGACATCTGCATAGTCGCTGGAGGGCAGGGGAGCTGCCTGAAGATGCTTTTCTTGTTTAATATTGGTTTACTTTGGAATTTTGAAGCATGTGAGCCTTAAATACTTGTCTCATTTGTAGAAACCTGTCAGCCGTCCCAAGCCCCTTTTGCACTGCAGAACTGATCCACCATCCAGAGCCTGCCCACGTCTGCAGTGAGCAGGTCCCGTGAACATGCTGGCCACTTTGGGAATCAAGCCTGACTTATGAGGAGGACGTTGGCTGTGCCAAGACCTGGGCCAAAGCAAGCTCCTTGCAGCTAGGTGGTTGTGAGCCAGGGAGGAGCTACCATAGAGGGCACTGGGGTGAGGGTGCCTTGGAGGCAGATTGGGAGCTGGTAGAAATAAAGGGCCCATCTGAGAATGTAGAAAAGCTCTTGTGAATTTGCTAAGCCTGAGCCAGCAGCACTGGGGGACTGTAACTTGACTCTTCGGTCTCCATAGCAGGTGCTGGGTGCCCCTCCCTCTGCCACTGTGGGTATTTGGTTTTGTTGTTATTGTTGTTTTTTTAAATGGACGGCTTTGGGGAAATCAGGCTAGATTTAAGGAAAGGCATTGTATGGACCTGCTTTGTTCCCTTCCTTCCATCTGAAAAGTCACACCACACACCACTGACTGAGCCCCTACAGGTCCTGCCCTTTCCAGACTTGGCCTTCATGCTGCCTCTGCCCTTTGCAACAAGGGAACCATCCCTTTACTGAAGAGGAAACTGACTTTCTTTGGGACTGTGATTTGCCCAGGGCCGCCACCCAGTACACATCTGATGGGTTCTAGAATATTCTTTTTCTTCTTATTACTCTCCCACCTGCCTCTTGCACTGGGATCAGCTCCTCCCACACCCTCCTGCAAGTCCCCCCCCCCCACCCAAATCTCCCCACAACCCTGTGGTTTTTTCCATTGAATCTAAAGAGTAAGGTGTTGTCATGAACAAGATACCCAGGTCAGGATTAAGAGAAACCACATTCTTGGCTTAATTTTGTTCTTTCCCTAAGAGTGTCAGTTGTCCCTCATTTCTTTGTCATATTTTTATTCCCTGTAAGATTAAACGGCCCCACCCTGAAAGCCACCTTGATGAAAACAAAAGCCACTGGGTTCCCAGGACTGAGGCAGCAATGCCACCTATGGGCCCGCCCTCCAGGTAGCTGGGTGGGTTCTAGAGCTGGGGCAGACACAGGCCTGTGAAGGGCCACACTGGACTTGCTCCACCTTGTCCACACTCAGTGGTTATAGTCTGCTGCTCTCCCTCCTCAGCCCTCCCCCTCAGATGTTGGCTTTTTCCTAAAAAGCGTGCCTGCTGTGCAGTTTTCCAAAGCACAGGGTGGAGGGTCTAGGGCAGGCCATTTGGTGTCCCGCCTGCATTTTTTGGAAAGTCTCATCGGTGCCCTGAACTATTCTGGGCTTGAAAATGTGCGCGCAAAAGGAAAGGCCACATAAGCATGTTGAATTTTCCAAAGTTGAAATCTTTCCTGGCTTTAAACATCTGGATGATTAAACTGAGAACTTGGGTGTTTAGCTGAGGCAGGTCAGCCTAACTGGGGCTTCTCCATGTTGGGGTGCTGAGCCCTTAGCCTGGGTGGGTGAGTGGAGTTATCTGAGGCTCCAGCCCCAACCTTGTCTTTGAGCAGTGCCCCTGTTCACTTTGCACCAGAAAGAGTGGACCCAGCTACACTGCTGGCTGATAGTAAGGGATTTTAATGGGTTCTGTAAATAGGTTGTGACTATTTGGTGAACTCATGAGTGAAATACAAATTTTTAGAGGCTTCTTTAAAGATTTTTAGAAATCACTGATTTTTAGTTCTCCTTCTAAGGGCTTTCTTGAACTTTCCCCTGTTACAATAGTGAAACAATTTTCTTGTTTGCTTTCTAAATCTTCCTGTCGTACAATAGTCCTGAAAATAAAAGAGTCTGTTGGCTGGAAGCAGGGGGTGGGTGCGGGTTTATGTAATTTGACTTCTTTTCTCTCCAAATCAGTAAATATTTACATATGACCTTATCCAGCAGCTTGGGTACATTCGGTCACTTGAAAGCGTGTGTTGGGAGCAGGGACTGCCCATCGGCCTGCTGCCAGTTCCACTGGGCCTCAGAGTAAGGACTTATTATTACTATTATTATTTTTATAAAATGCGCTCCAAAAACCTCCAACCAAAATGGGTCTGAGAGCCAAACTCCCTCTTTCTACAGAACCAGGTTTAAGAAATTTGCGTGTTAAAGTTTGGCTTCTAAAGATTCTACTCATTTTGGTCTGGAGCAGAGTTCAGGGAAACTCAGGAATCCAAAAAATAAATATTGGATTTTTGGCTGAGGTTTCCCACCGCTGTCTGAGTTCTTTTCTTTCTTGGGGAAGGTAATTACAGAATTCCATTTAAGCTTAAATGTCATTCTTTTGTGAGTAGGTAGGAAAAAACAAGTGGATTACTTTCCTGTTTTTGTAAGGTGGTACCAGTATCATATGGTTTAAAAACCTAATCTCTGGGCCTCCCTGGTGGTGCAGGGGTTAAAGATAGTGCTATCAAGCTACTGCAACATGATTCCATCCAGGGCCAGGGAGCTGACTCTCATAGCACAGCAGACCTCTCCTGTCCCACCCGCTGCTCCCCTCAGCAGTGAATTTCACTCAGTCCGCCTGTTCTCTGGTGTCCGCCCCAGTCCGCCCCACTCTGTCTCTGGTGAGTCCTCTTACCCTGCCCCCCCCCACCTCTGGCCTACACCCAAGATCTTGTATGTATAAATAAATAAATCTTAAAAAGAATAAAAACCTACTCTCTGATTTTTATAGCAGACAGTTTTGAGGGTAGCTCAGTCCCCTTTCAACGTCTGAAATCTGACATGTCAAGAACTCTTTTAGAAGTGAATACACATGTTTGTCAAAGTTGACACTGGAAAAATAATAAAAGAATCTGAGGTTGGAGGGCATTACGATATGAAAATGACAATATTATTATGTTATTATCATCTGGTAATAACATGTTCATTTCATCTGTCAAACTTATTAAGAGTAAGACTGAAACTTATGCTGTGGACTTCCTGTTATCAGAATACAATAATATAGCAGTTAAGGCTGGCAGTCAATAAGTGTGATAATAGCTATCCATTACTTACTGCCAATTGCTTAAATGTTTCGGTATTAATCACTTTCATATTTTAATTTTCTTTGCAGAGTATTGGGAAAGGGTCGTTGTGGTGCATAGACCCAGAGTATAGACAAAATCTTATTCAGGCTTTGAAAAAGACACCTTACCACCCATACTCACACGTGTTCAACACACCGCCCGCCTCTCCTCAGGCATATCAAAGGTAAGTCATCAAGACTTTTTTTTTGTCTGCTGAAGTTGCATTATTTTGGCAGAGACAGGGCTGAAACTGACTTAATTGGCTGTGATTCTTCAAAAATAACCAGAGATAAATGAGAAAGACATTAAGTATCATTGGAGGCACATTGTGGGAAGTTTCTACACACCTTACCGCTTTTGCTGCTGCTTCCAAGGAATGCATTTCCAGAAGGCTTCATGGTGGCTGAAATAATGTCCTCCTGGGTAGGAACATTTACAAAACAAAGCTGACAGCTTGAAAATCTCAGCCCATCATGGTATGTTGGGGTGAGAGTGCAGGAATGCACCCAGCCAGCAATGCTGTCTTCTCCCCATCTGACCGAGTGTCCACAGGTATTCACTGAAGAGCTGGTTCCGGTGTTGTCGTTTCCCGTCTCCATGCAGACGGTGCTCCTGAGTGATCATTTTGTTGTGGTTACGTGGTGTTTGCCTCTTCAAGGAGAACAGCAGAGAACAATGGAGACTTTCATTGCCCTCACATGCCCGTTTGTTTTGAGACAGGGAGGTGATGGGTGCCATTTTCACACAGATGTAAGTAGGCAGGACCATATGTAGCGAATCACATTTTTTAAAAAGTGTATTCATGTTAGATTTCAAAAACTAGCCACATAACACACAGCTGAATTGTAAAATTGCTTTTTATATTATAGTGTGTCGGGTTTGAGATGTTTGCCTCAATCCTACACACACACACACACACACACACACACACACACACACACACACACACACACACACACTTTGAATGTGTACACGTTTCTGTTGTAACCATCCAGGCAAGAGGGATCACCACCCTCGGACTACAAGTGTATGGCAATGAGGGATGGCAGGCATTCATAGATTGCAGTAGTTTCACAGTCACTTCTTTGCAGATTCTTTCCTTAGCCTGACGTTTGTTCTGCAGAAGAGGCACAAAGTGATCTTAAACAGCGTTAATGAAGTTCTTGTGCATCTCAGCTTAGAAGCATTCCTTCATAGCCCCTGGACAATCAGTCTTCAGCAAGAGACAGGGAGGAACAGCTGGGCTCTCTGAGAAGACTGCTGTATGTCTGCCTTTGCTAGGCGATTAGCGTGATGGTAGCCATAGCAACTGGAGCGTCTCCATAGTAACGCGTAGCCCAGACAGGTGCAGTTGCATCACAAGGCTGTTTGTTGCCTGGCAAAAGGACAGGCCATTAGTACTTAGATATACGCTGTTGCCTTAGAAACAAATAGCCCTACATAGCAACTACATTGGTTTGAAAGATTTGGGGGGGGAAAAAAGGTTGTAGCAGCTTTTGTCTGTGTTCATAAAAATCAGTGGAAGCACACTTTATTGGAAATGACAACTTGAGGTCATGTAGCTGTAGGAGATAAAATGGATTTTCCAAAGCAGTCCAGCCCACATTGTAGAAATGTCCAGAAGGACAGAGCCATATGCTTAGTTTTCTCCTTGTGGCTGTAACTACTCCTGAAATGGAAGAGAACTAGGATTGGAGTGGAGAGTTCCTGATACACGAAGTTGGGGGGATGGGGGAGGCGAAATGATACCAATTATTGGAGTAGTTCCCAGATTCTCATGCGCCTTTGTCATTCTCCTTCACCATCCTCCAAACCCCACCGCACACCCTGCGTTTTCCTCCCCAATTTGTGCCTCGGAAGTATTTCATGTCCTTTTGTTTCCAGAAGTTAAGAATGTAAGTGTGTTATTCACTGGGTCACATCATTGGTTCATTTAGACTAGTATTTTGTTGCCAAATGTGACCCCAAGGGAACCACAGTAATTATTTAATAATTTGAAGGATTATGGCAGAGCCCTGGGGATTGCAAGAGGCACATACTCTCAGGCAGAGGCTTTCTGAGCTGGCCTAAGCTTAATGACTTCATTTGATTTTTTAATATAGGCATAAAAATGCAGCCGAACCAGAGCTTTTATAAGGAAGATAATTTCCAGGAATACTTTGACTACTCCAGCTCCTTTTCTCCCAGGTGACTTAAAGGGGGAAAAGAATGTTTCCAAATCTGCCCATGCAGGCCTTGGGTTTCACCTCCATAAAGGTCACTGGATGAGGAAGGAGCTGACAGATTCTAACCTGCCTCCTTCCTGTCTTAATGGTGAGAACAAGTCACTTTCCCTTTCCTGGAGACTGTAACCCCTTCATCGGAAAGTAGTATCCCCCGGTGTGTGGAATGGTACTAGGGCTCAGGCCCCTGGACGGTAGTGTTCCCTTCTCAGCCATCAGCCATTGTTGACATGACTTAGGGCAGACTGGAAGCTGGGCTAAGTGAGTCCTTCTGGGTCTACCGAGATGCGGGGAGTTAGCTGTCAGCTCTTTCCAGAGCTGCTGTGGGGGCCCCGGGGAAGGAGCTGGTACTTAGCGTGATGATGATGGTGATGATGTGCTGGGTGGTTAGTGCTAGCACTTGCAGATGTGCTTGGCAGGTAGCACTTGGATCCAGCAACAGGTGACTGAAAAGTGCTGGGAGAACCAACTGTCTGAGAATACAACCCTCAGACCGTGCACCCATCCAAACAGAATGCCAGGGCTGCGGTCTGTGCACCCCTTTGGGTGTTTGCTAGGATGCGCCTCTCTGCATGCTTCTTTTGTCCCGGCATTTGTGGAGTTTTTTCATTGAAATATAGTTTGGTGGCCTCAGCCACCGAAATGATTAGCTTGCTGGGGTGGCTGTCACAAAGCAGCAGTGAGGTAACTTAATGGAATTTATTCTCAGCTCTGGAGGCTAGAAGTTCACGATCAGGTCGCCAAGGTTTGCTTCCTTCTGAGGACTATGAGGGAGACACTGGCCTAGAGCTCTCCCCCTGCCTTGAGGGCTCGCAGGCCATCTCTGGTATCTGTGGCATATGTAAGCATCATGCCAGGCTCAGCCTCCATCTCCATGTAGTGTGTGGCCCCCTGGGTCCAGACTCCCCTGCTTTTATTAGGATGCTGATCACATTGGATTTGAGGCCACCTTACTCCACTATGACCTCAACTCAGCTGATTACATCTTCAGTAGCTATTCTCAAGTAATACTGGCGTGATATACTGTGAATATGGGTGGGGGGCAACTTTCAACCCAAGATAGCTTTTTCCTGAGGAAGACATTTTTTGCTGGGTTAAAAATATAGGAAAACAGAAAGTAAGGACGCGTTGGAAAAGCAAAATGATGGGACGTGTCAAAGGGAGACAGGTGCCAACCTTGAAATCGCAACCTTGTAATTGACCAAAACTGGAATACTTTGAGCCCCCAAATAACCTAGCATGAGTTCTAACCCCAAATAGAAAATAAATCTGTGTCCACACTGGTAGAAATAAATGATTGAATAACTAAATAAATGGGAGAAGAGACAAATATCCAGTGCAGAAGAATTTCAAATCATTTATGTAGATAATGCCTCCATCCGGGGGATTAGAGCTTCCCTCTGCATCCCCAAGTGGCAACACTTCTGGACTTACTCCCAAAGAGTGGAGGTTGGAAAGCAGTTCCTCAAGCAGGTGATCCAAGTCACATCATCTTGGTGTGAAGTTGACAGCATGTACCTTGGATAGGATGTCATGAAATGGACACTGCACCCCTGTGGTCTTCCTCCCCCAACGCCATAACGCTGGTCCAGTCATGGGGAAAACATCGGGCAGTGGTTTGGTCCCCAAGGGGACACTCTCCAAAGCCCTGATCAGCACTCCTCAAAGCTGCCAAGGTCATCAAAAGCCAGGAAAGTCTGAGGACCTGTCACAGAGCAGAGGAAGCGGAGGAGACATGCTGGCTGATCTGGTGATGTGATACGCCGGGTGCGTTCCTGGAACAGAGGAAGGACATGCGGGGAAAGCTAGTGAAATGTGAATCAGGGTGCAGGTCAGCTGATAGCAGCATATCCCGTGTCCATGTCTTGGTTGTGACGAAGCTCCATAGTAAGGTCAGACATTGACATTGGGGAAACCAAGTGAAGGGTAGAGGGGAAGTCTCTATACTGTCGTTGTAACTTTTCTGTGAGCAAAAAAGCAGCCCCCAACACACAGGAATCGTTGAGTTGATTGATCGTAGATAGCCCAGTCACTTTTGGTGTCATGAAAAGTAAAATCGCTGCGTGGCCGAGCAGTTGCCTGATCTGTTCTAGTGTCTATTTTCCTTACCACACATTGGAAGAGCTGACTACCCGGAGGTCTTGACTCTTCCTCGTTCTCTGTAGGATCTGTAGAGTCTCTGGAGGGGCATCTCTCTAATTCGGATATTATAGCTCTTGGAAATTTCTTTTGTGAAATGGTTCTCAGCTGGAGCTGACCAAGCCATGGGTGAGCTTCCTCTAGGATGCTAATCCTTTGCCCGGTCACCTGCTGACTAGAGCTGGCGAGAGGGGGCGGGGCGGCCAGGTGATGTGTGTAGGTTTCTTGCCCAACCCCCTTCAGAAAGGTCCTGCTGCCGGTCTAAATGGTTATGTGGATAAGCCGCTCTGTCCTTCCTTCCTTAATGGATTTTCTCATCAAGTTGTGTAGTACTATGGATATTGCCAGAATGCCTTCTGATTTTATACTTTGTTCCAGTCTACACTCCCAGCAACTTTTTAGGGTGTTTCTGTTTTCTAAATTTTCTTTAAGTGATGATTAAATAAAGCGGTCTCCTAGTGGGCACTTTTGTGATTTTGTTACTTGATTGTGGGGACATTTAAATGTTCTGATACTTTTGAATCCCCTGTAAATAGCAAGTGCCCCAAAACCTTATGTATGGCCACAGATTGTTTTCAAAAGTTCCACATGTGGATATTTTAGTATGGGCTGGTCCTGTTTACAGAGAAAACATTTTTGTAAACTTTCACCCTAGGCAGGAACAGGTTTTACAATGAATCAAAGTTTGTTTTATAAAAAGTTTACTAGACTATCAGTTTGCCGAGAAGGGAAACTTAATAAAATATACCTAATTTGAGAGCTAGAGGCAGTGTTATTTTGCACTTCCTTGGTAAATCAAAGGAAAGTCCAGCTCTTACAGGCCTCTGGTTGCTGTGAGAATTGGCCACAACTGGACTCTGTAGGTGGCCTCGACCCTGATGCAGGATGTTTTCTGTCCCCAATACAACTTCCATTTGTTATTAAAATACTTCACCCTGAAAACAATGACAGCATATTTTATATTTTATGTGTAAACTATTATCACTGAATGTACAAAAAGTTAGAAAAAATTCCCAAGACTTGTTTTGGATGATCTAGGTCTAACAATAGATTTTGGGGGGTGAGTTCATTGAAAATTTGCAGAGTCAGAGCATTTCAAGAAAGTTTCTATTGTGCTTACTTTTTTCTTTCTTTCTTTTTTTTAATAAAGAAAATCCCGGGCACTTAAACTTGCCATTTAGCTCTTTAAGTTTCTCTTTGCTTCTCTGGAGCAATTTAATGAGCCACAAAAAATATGTTAATGGTCTCTCCAAAGATTTTTGGCCTTTCAGATATTGAGGGTCTTAATGAAAATGGCTGATTTTAGTGCTGACTCAGCAAAAGACCCCCCCTTTCTCCTGCCCTATTCCTGTGCTTTGAGCTTATTCTTAATAATTTTTCTAAATGCCTAAATAGCAGAGTGATACCATTAAGGATGTAGAATTTGTACAGAGTGGCCAGTGTATATTGGAATTAAGGAAATCATCAGTGATTCCTCACCAGGTAAGGAAGCTTTGGCTGAAGGCTTGGACTGGCAGTACAGATGTGGTGGGATTGTATCCGGAAGGAGTAGGGAAGGTAGTGAGTTGTTTTGGAAGCTTGTCCTTTTAGACAATTAGAAGATTAGAAAATCCTCAGCATGTTAAGCTTATTAACATAACCATGTTAATTCCTCAACTGAATTGCTGAATTTGCACACAACAAGGAACAGCTTATTCATTGCTTGGATAGCATCCAGTAATTTTTTAACTTATAAGACATCTTTCATTCCAGTTATTCCAAGTGGTGTGCATTTAATCGTTGGCAGAAGAACTGCAAAGCCACAATAAAATCCGTTTTAACTTGCATTGAAGGAGTTTAATTGTTAGATGGTTGTGTCATTGCAAGTTTTAATTCAGTCAAGTATAAAAAAGAATGTGAGGATTTAGATTAGTTGCATCATTATCACACTCCTTATATTTACTTGTAAGCAACATATTTGATGGAAACCACAAATTGTTTTTTAAATGCTCCTCATATTCAATACACTTATTTGTGTAAGTTTAATCGCAAAGGGTGAGGTATTTTGTGTTTTGAAGTAGTATGCTTAAATACAACTTTCTGCTTAGACCAATTTTTTAAGATATTAAATTTAAAAAAATCACTAGCAAGCTACATTGTGTATATAGAAAATGTGCTGAATTAATGTAGTAAAATTGAGATGGGATTGAATCAAAAGGCTTTCTAGTAAAAATGCTTCCAAATATAAATTTTATTTTGTTAAAAAACCTGAAGGGACAGATCACAGAAAAGGCTTAAAATTGTAGGGTTTCACTCTTATTTTAAATTAAAAAAAAGCTCATTTATAGTGTGAACTTTAAAGTCCATTAGTTAGCTATAATTTTATTTGCATTTCAAATCATATTATCTGTTGACCTCCATTATATTTTCCGAGTTGGTCTCAGAATATTTTTATCTCAGCATTTTGCCTTCAGTATGCTGTCCATTGTACATTTCACTCTTACTCAATTCTGTATTATTTTATTTAAATGGAAAACAATTCTTGGTATCTTTAAATACTTATGCACTAGGCGTGCTGTGTGAACATTGTACCCAGATCTAGTTTTCTTTTCACCCTCATTTTGAAAGTTGACTGTTGAAGCTGTTGGGCTGATTGTATCGTTGTTACTGATATACTGAGTAGAAATGGCCAAGAGAACCACATGGAGCTAGTTTCCATCCTCTGAACTCTTGGGGTGCCCTTACACTCTGGTTTGTATTCTAATAGCAGCAGTGTTAGAATCTCTCTACTAATAAAGAAACTTCTGTTGCCTAACTCCGAAAGATGATGAATAACCAAAGAGGTTCTGTGTCACTAATTTCCACTTAAAGAAAGTTGGAGTCTTCATGGCTCCCCAAGAGTCTAGGGTGTTCACTGATTTGCTTCGTGTTTATTTGCTTCTCCAAATAGCTGAGGACCTGACACTTCCTGATCAGAGCATCTCAGGCACTGCTAGTGGGGAAAATATCTTAAAAGTGGGGTGACCTGCATTCTGCCTATCTGTTAACCTCTTACCTTCCCAGAGGGGGAGAAATTGATCCATGTGTTAAAAATATGAAAGACTATCAAAAATGCATGAAATCAATGTGATGTACAACATGAACCAATAGTCAGAATTTTCTTTGTTTTGCAGCAGTGTAAAATTGGATTTTTTTCCATCACAATAAGAAAATAAAAAGCCATCACCACTGCCAAGTCTAAGCCTCCTCATTCTCCAACATGTGTTCATACTACTTCTGAAATTTACAGATTAAAAAAGGAGAGGGATTAGGAAGTTGAGGTGTACTATAATGAGATAAGACAGTGAAACGCATTCATAAAAGATTTGACGAAGAGAGCATGGGGATGGTTTCATTTTCTGTATGTGTGTCATTGATGAATTACATTGATCAGAGGGTGGTGTAGACGATCTTAGCTCATGTTAATAAAAGATGAGTATTGAACAAGTGATGTGATCGTTGCTCAGTCGTCTCCACTTTCAGTGTGGATCTGACCTGGCTGGAAGTTTCTGTCCAGGTGGGAGGTCATTTGAGATAATAAGGAAAGAAGGCTGGCTAGGGTGTCCACGTGTTACTGCTGAGGAACTGAGAACGTGTAACTTGGAAAAAGACGTCTTTGATGACCAGTCTGCCAGCCTCTCCACTTAAGCTAGGAGGGATTTTGATCCAGGAGGTATGGAAAGGAAGGTGTGGGCTCAATTAAAGAAAGATCTCCAGCAGGAAGGCATCTGGCACTAACAGGAAGGCATCTAACAAACTAGCAGGAAGGCATCTAACAAACAGCTGACAGGGGCTGGGTAGGTGTTTGGGTTGATGGGTGAATGAGCTTGATGGGTGAATGAGCTTCCCCTGGGGAGTCCAGCCAAGACTAGACACTCCGCTGTCATGATTCTTCGAAGAGATTTCATTATTGCTAGAATAGTTATCCCATCCAGCTCTTGAGATGTTCTGGCCGAGGCCCATTGCAGAAAGCTGACCTGTCCCTGTGACCCACAGTATTTGCAGATCTCCAAAGCTGCAGTGTAGCTGGGAAACAAAACTGGAGGGAAATGTGCGTGGCTGTGTTCCTCAGAAATGAGAGGTCAGATTCTTCTCTTGAAATTGTTAAGTCCAGATTTCAAGACCGTGATGGAACTAATTTAGTTACTCTTCATCCTTCGTCACCCTGCTTTTTGATTCATGCCCTATAATTACCTCCCTTGTTTTAGTGACACTTCTTTGCATTTCCTTCTGTGTGAATAAAATGATCACGGCAGTGTTTTGCCAAGCAGAAGATCATTTCCAGAAGCTGTCCATCAAATCACCCAGACCTTCCCCCTATTGTTTATCCACTGAATTAATGAGAGTGACACCCACTCTTTTGTGCAAATCTCCCTGAAGAGCCAACTTGGTGTCCTGGTCCCTTCAGATCACGTGTGTTTGGCCAGAGTATCTGGTCACATTCCTCACCTTTGTCTTTCTTCCTTGAAGTCCAGTGCCATTGTTTGTCAAAGTCCCTCTGGGAAAGGTGCAGGAAGAGTGTGAGAAGTACCTGCAATTCTGCTTTAATTGCTAATTTTTAAGTCATGCGGAGAAAACGCCTATACACCATTGAGACCCATTTTTTAATCCGTATCTTTTTAGATTGTGTTGCTTGATCCCAGTCGTCCAAGTGGAGACACGCTCGTCATGTTTATCTACTTTCACATGAAATTTTCAAAGTCTGGTCACCAGCGCCTTGTTCTACCTGTATCTTCCTAACTTCATCCCCACTATCTCCGACACACACACCCCGTCTAGTTTGGCAAGAATGAAAGTGAATGGGAAAGACACATTCCCAGAAAAAGCCAAAGAATTTTTGCAGCTGTATTTACTCCCTCCTCCCCCTCTCTCCTCTCCTTGCCCCCCTTTCCTCTCCTGCCCTCACTTCCTTCTGCAGTTGTGGTCTCCTGAGTGAAAGGAATTTTTTTAACTATAGGATTCTTTTGACCTAAAAACAAACACCCCCCCCCCTTTCCTGCTTATAGAGAAACTGAGGCACATAGATATTCCCGCTTTTCCAATCTGCGGCAGAGGGCAGTGTGCTCTGGCCTGCGCTGGCCCGGCCATGTGTGGAGCAGGCCCAAGCGCATCCTGCAGGTGGGCAGATGGACATAGCCGCAGAGGAAGGGGCCAGTCTGGGACAATAGTACAAACGCAAAGAAATGAAAGAGATCTAGAGATCTCCAGTTCTCCAAGTGTGGGGATGGCTCCCTGGCCCTGCCGCCCTCCCTGGGTGTCAGAATCCCCCCTCTAGGCACCTGACAAGCAGAATCTCTGTCCCAGGGGCTGGGCCTGTCTCTCATGAGCTTTGGTGCCCTCGGGCAGGTCCTTCTGCCTCCCTGGGTCTCAGCACCTCACCTGTGAGCATACAGGGTAGAACAGGAACAGAGAACCCCAGACTTGCCAGCAGGGACTGGGGCAATGGAGGCAGATCCTCCAGGCTCCCTCCCAGCTCCCACAGGCTCAAACCAGGCCAAGAGCAAACCCCAGTAAGTCTCAGCAAGAGATGCATGTTAGAGCCTCGCCTGGGTCACTCATTAACTGTGTGACTTTGGACAAGTTACCTGAGCTCTCTGAGCCTCTGTTTTGTCATCCCTTTTGTGGCCTAAGAAAACCCACCTCCAAGGAGTGCTTTAGGCCTTAAATTAAGTAAAAGGATGTATCAGATGCACTGTGTCTGGCGCACAGCAGAGCAGTGCATTTTAATTTCCCCTACCCAGCCAGGCTGGCTTTCGAGAGTGGTGTAGTTTTGTTTTTTGCTCACGCTGCATACCAATTTGGCCCCTGTATGGATGGTTTTGCCTTGTAAGGTATCTTTCTATACTTAATATTCTGTAGTTTCCACTAGATTTAAGCTCTGAAAAACCAGGATTTTTTTTTAGTTCACTCCCTGTGCTCTAAACACAACCCTGCAGACAGGTGTTATTCAAAAACTACTTATTTGTCAACGATTTCTCTTAGAAAGCATAAAGTAGAACAGGGTAAATTCTAGCCGCTCAGGGATTCCAGGCGTAACTGGCTGCCCTCCTCCCCTTTACAGCCACAGCACAGGGGACTCTGGGGCCAGGAGGGGACGGTGTGGTGCATCTCTCAGCTCTGTATTCGTCCCTTGCAAGGAAACCCAGTGACTTTGCAGGGTTGGCTTCTCTGACCTTCGGTCTCCTTCCCCATCTGTCTGCTCAGGCCCTGCTGGACCTCTGGCTGTTGCCAAGCCATACTGTTTGGACCAGGTCACTTTTGAAGCCTCAGAGCCCCATCAGGCTAGTCTGGGATGGAAAGGTTATAAATTCCAGGCTGTTGACTCTAAGGCACCAAATATTGTCAGAGGACTAAACACTTTGCAGCTGCCATAGAAAATGCAAATGCACTTAAGGTGGTGCCGGCCAGGAATGGCTCCTGCTTTGTCTCTTTCATGATTCCTTTGAAAAGAAGCCTCTTCTGTACACGTAGCGTGGAGCAGAGCCTTGGAAAGGGAAGGCACTGCTGCTCGCCCTTCCCTAATCATAATGGGAAAAGTTTGCACCGCAGGCCAGCCCGGCCAGTCAATTGTGTTCATTCTCCGCCAGATACATAATCCGGGTTTAAATCTCTTGGCAGCAACTCATTAGTCCTCCCCCATCCCACATTCTTTTCTTCTTTGATGAGAACAAAGCCTGTCCCCTCCCTGCTCCAGATCTTGCTCCTCTCTCCCAGGAAATCTCACTGTTGCACTTTCATCTCTTAAGAAGAAAGTCACCCAAATGTTATCCTTCCCTACCTGCTAAAAGATGAAGATCTCCATTCTTTGTACTCTCGAATCTTCAGAGCTCACAAATATGCAGCCCACAGGCTTGGCCTCGCTGAAGGTGTGCTGGTAACACACATGGCCTGGCTGGCCAAGGACCCTGCAAGCCCCGTCCCCTCCCAGCTCTGAGCTTGCTTTTGAGAAAGGAAGGATTGGACATGGTGAGTCCAGTGGAATTTTATTCTTATTAGAGCTCTTTGATGTTCCCTCTTGCCAATACCACCCCCTCTTACCCTCACCTTTAGATGTAGCATCTTCTGTCATTAAGGGTGTTGAAGTCGAAGTTAGAGGAAAACCAACCTGAATTCCTGTAAAACAACTCTTTGATGCCGAGTACAACAAAAATCGATTTCCCCCTCATTATTCTAGACTTCTAAGAAATGAACTATGCATTAAGCTCTTTAGCACTATGGGATTGTGAAGAGTTTTACATTGAGTTGGTCCCTCCTGCTTGGGAACCTAAACTTTACATTCTGGATTTGGGGCGGGAGGCAGGAAGCAAAGCATTTGTGGAATACCTGCTAAGTGCCAGACTTGGTGTGACGGACTTCCTGCTGCCATCCATCTTGATTCTTAGAAGAATCCGGTGAGATTGATGTTATCACTTTTTTTCCTAATGAAAAAAAGTAGAAGACACCAGAGTTTGTGCCCATAGGAGGGCAAATACTATTTTGTGAAATTTTTGTTTCAGTTACGCATGTGGGTTTATGTAAACTCAGTCATATGCGAAATCAATTTCTCACTATAGGGGATGGCCCATGAGTTTTGGAGAGCCCTGGTCTAATTCCGCTCTTCAGTTTTATAAATGCAAACACAGAGACGACGTGGGTCTCAAGATCTTGCAGGGGAGTCGATGACAGAGATGACAGATAAAATCTGAGTCTGCACCTCACCCTCTCCCCCTCCACCAGGGCTCCACCAAATCCATGGGCTTCCTCTTTCCAAAACAGCCCTGGGGGATGCAGACCAAATGCCCATCAGCAGATGAATGGAGCAACAACCTGTGCTTCATAAGTATAATGGAATTATTACTCCGTTTTAAAAAGAAATGTAGCAGTTCTCTTCCCTGCCCACATTGTGCTAAGTGAAATAAACCGGTCACAAAGGGGTAAATGCTGCCTCATCCCACTTCCACTAGCTTCCTCAAGCAGGCAGCCTCGGAGACTGGAAGTAGATGAGAGGCTACCTGAGACTGAGGACAGAGGGGCCCAGGACTCAGTGTTTCTGGAATGATGAAGAACGTCTGGAAATAGAGCCCCAGATGCTTCCTCAGTTCCATCCTCCAAAAATCAAGACATCCATCTTCCTCCCTGGGCTGGGTTGCTGGGCTCCAGTGCTGCTGGAGCTCCCACGCACTGTGCTTGGTGTAGTTGTGTGAGGCACTTAGACCACTAGGCCAGGTTGCTTATCACACTCTAGTTAGAATGTACGCAGTGCCACTGAGTGATACACTTAGAAAATGGTTAAAATGGCATTTTTTTTGGTTGTGTATATTTTATCACAATAATACTTTTTGAGAGATCCAACTACATGATCATGATGATGATGATGATAAATGTAACACAAGATTCCTTTTACACAGCCCTTAATTTCAGCATTAGCGTCTGTTCACTCCTTCAGCCCTGAGGCCCAGGCTCCCTGCTCTTAGAGTCCCCGGAGCAGCACGTGGCCACGTGTGGCCTTGATTCTACACTCCCTGGCTGGTGGGGTGGAGTGACTGCCGGAGTCCTCAGGTGAAGCATCCTACAGCTGCAAGGCCTTGTAGCAGAGGACCTTCCCGCGCAACCTTCCCTGTGCTAATTGCTCTGATTTTCCAACTGCAGCGTTTGGATAAACCAACAATTTGCTTTTGGAAGGCCCACGCAGAAACATATTTCATGGTTTTGCTCATTTCCCCCCCTCTCATCAGCTGGTCTCTAAGCTTCCTGCCTAATTTGAAGTTCTCTCAGGTGCTAATGAATTGGAACATGGTGATGGCTATTTTGGAAAGCATCAGCATGTGATCTGGAAAAGCACTGTTTTAGGAACCCCAAAACCTAGGATGTCTGTGTTGATACTGGTGCTGGTAAGCTGTGTTTCCTTTACCCATGTCACTTCATTTTTCTGGATCTCACTTCCTGGGTTTGTGCAATAATGTTGCTCTAGGTCATCTCTGCCAGAAGTCAGTGCTGATTATAATAATAATTATTATATATTAAATGTACTATTATGTTTGAGAGCCAGGCACCTCATAATTAGCCAGTCTTTGTGAGGAGGATTTATTGTAAGTTTTAAGATGGGTTTCCTGATCACCTGTGCCAGGTGAGAACTCTGGGAAGGTTAGAGGCTTGCAACAGCTCGGCAGGTAGACCAGTAGTCTGAGAGGTTAGACCAGACCTCTTGCTCTGAAGCTCTGTAAGGAGGATCCTGCAGTCACGTGTCATTTTACAGTGTTTCGGTCAGTGATGGGCCTCATACGACGGTACCCCAGTAGGCTGTCCCATCCAGCCTAGGGGTGCTGTTGGCTCTGCATCTCTGTTTGTATAATTACACTCTAAGGTGGTCACACAACCACAAACTTGCCTAATGGTGCATTTCATTCAGGATGTGTGGTTAAGGACGAATACATGTTTCATTCAGAGACACAAGTGTTTCTCCAAACAGACCCATCAACCTCAGATGGCATCATTTTACAGGACTTTTGGGGCATAGGGATGCCATTTACCACTGCCCTTCTGCCCATCTACAGAATGATACCAACTAATAGTTAGAAGTGATCTATTTCTTCTGCTCCCAAAGCTGTAGGTAAGTTTGCTGTCCAGTTTAAACCTTGCCTCCACGACTGTCACTTGTTCCTGTAAGCTCCATCCCCACCATCTTAGGGCTGGTGGGCTGAGATCAGGGCTGAGATCCTTAGTCTAGACCATGCCTTGTAATGATGGGAGAAAAATATTGAGGGCATTCTTTTTCTCATTCTTTAAGGCAGCTTATTAACATTTCAGTTGATCTTGCAGGTAAATCTAACCTTCTCCATGAATCCGTCATGTGATTTCTCACTGCACACCAGAATAAATTTCCCCAGTCTCCTAGATGATACTTGGCAGATAGTGTTACATTGTGTTCCTGTGAGTACATATGCTCATTCTCTTACAACAGTGTGATCATCCCCTAACACTGTGATGTAGTTAACCAAATTGTAAGATCCCACGGCCTGGGTCAGGCTGTGTATGTGTGTGGTGCATTTGTGCATGTGTATGTGTTATATGCCGGTAAATGTCAGTGGAATGAACGGATGGATTGCGGCATCAGGCACCGGGAGGCTCTCAATAAATAGTTGTAGAATTGGACCAAATTGTAAGTGGTTAAATATTTCACAGTTCTCTGGTCTTCCAACTTTATGCTATTTACAATGGGCTAGAAAGTAAGATGAAGCAATTGTAGGCACTGAAGTGGTTCCTGGTTATCTGAGGGGCCATAGAGCTCTTAGCTGTTTTACAGCTCTGATTTATTATTTTTTTTAAAGCAATGTTTACTATTTCTGGCCATTATGTACGCTAATATAAAAATTTAATTAGACCCTTTCTTTTCAATTAATTATTATAGCCCTGTTTGTTTGCTCTCTTGACAGAGTCTGCATTATGGCAACAGGAGAGATCAATTTTCTATCACAGCATTCATTCCTTTTGACTAAAATCCAGGGTGCCTGTGGGCGTAAGCACCACTCTTGGTGATTTCTCAGGCAGGGAGGACTGTGCATTGTGGATGGTGAAATGGGTGAGTGTGAGAGTAGCCTAGGAGAAAGGGGCCTTTTGAGCCAACAGGGGTTTTGATATGATCTTTGCCCTTTTCCAAACAGCACATGGAGCAGAGATAAACTGTGTGCGGCCCTTGAGATTGAAAATGTACTTGTGTCTTGTTCTTTGCTCATTGTTTAATATCTTAAGTGTCTTGAGAGTTGAAATTAGGTGTAGAACACGTATAGGTTTCTGACTTAGAGGGGGATTTTCTTTGATAAGCACCTATAAAAGGAGATGTGGGCTCTGGGAAGGCAGGATCAATAGTTATGTTCTTTCTTTACCTCTACAACCCCACACAGTGCCTGGCACATGGTGGAGTTTCAGTAAGTGTTTGTCAACTGAGAATGTATTTAATAAGTAGCTTAAAAAAAAAAAAACCATTGGTTAAAGCGTTTTCTGGATTAAAGGCTGTCTGTGACCTTGGCTCCAGGTTCCCCTGAGTAATGTCTTGCAGGGGCTGATTTCAGTGTTCAGAGATACTGCTCTATCTATCCTTAATAACTGCCGCTATGGTACTTAATGTGGCAGGACTGGGGGTTGGCCCTGGTCCCTAAGAGACACAAGTCATGCCCCGCACAGTTCACATAGCCCCTGAGGACAGAGTGTGAGATTGGGAGTGCAGTTAAAGGCTAAGGCATGAGTACAAGAAGGAATCTTATGTGGTGGTGGCGATGAAGATGGTAATGTTGCTAATAGTGTTGGTGGTGCTGGTGTGCATGTGTGTGTTGAGTTGAGCATGAGAATACAAGCTCTGGGAACTGCAGTGTCCAGTAGAACTTTCTGTGATTGATGGTGGTAAATGTTCTGTATGTGTGGTGTCCAGTCCCCAGCCACTAGCCACAGGCAGATCTTGAGTACCTGAGATGTAGTTGTTCCACTGGGGAGCTGAATTTTACATTTCACTTTAATTTGATTGTAACCAATCACTTTGGCGAGCCATCAGTGTGTTGGGCAGCATGGCTTCAGGGCCTGGCTGTGGCACAAGGTATAGTGGTCTGCATTTCCTGGGAGCTTGTGACAAATTCAGAATCTCAGATATCAGCCCAGATCAGATTTTGCTTTTTCACCAGATCCCAGGGGCTTAGTATGCACATCTGCATTAAGAAACCCGGGCTGGCTGCTCAGCCTTCCCCCATTCCCTGCCTTGCAGTAGAGGTGCTAGTGGGGGTGGGGCCTTGGTGCCGCAGCCTTCTTACCATGGACTCTGCATTCTCAGCCCCGATGTGGTTTTCAGGGGACCCAGGCATGTTGGTCTCTGGGCATCCATCCCTGTGGTTAAGAGATCAAAGAACAAGCTATGTAGCTTTTAGTTCAGGATTAAAAGCTATTTTGCTTTTTCTTCTGCATAGCCCTCCTTAATCTCTGTATTCCCTTGTTCTCACCCAAAAAGCTAACTTTCATTTTCTCTTTTCATGGATGCATTGCACTGTAGCTATGCTTTTCCTACTGCATCACCTTAAACTGGCAAAGATGTGGGTGCACGTACACACGCACACACACACACACGCGCACATGTGCGCTCATACACACACACAAACATACACATTCTTTTTAGTTGTTTCAGACCAAATTAGTACGTTCAGGTTGTGGTTATCTTAATGCTTCCAACACAGTGGCTAGCGGTAAATATTTCAAAAGGATAAATAGCATTTTCTCTGTGGGCGTAAGTAGAAATGGCCCTCACCTCTCTGAAAGTATTAATAATTTCTATTCTGTAATGGTGCTAATTCGACCAACTGAAACAACAACAGAAAAATTTCCAGATTTCTTTGACGTCCACTGTCAAATCACCTTGGCTGCCGTGGATGTTGTGTAGGTACTGTTGATGTTAGCAGAGTTGGAAATTTGTATGTTTTATTGTTTTGATGGCAACTTTGTTCTGCCCCTTTTAAGTCTTGACTGGGCCATAGATATATGCAGTAGTGATGGTTTTCAACCAGACCAGAGGTCTCTGTGATTCTGTAGCAACTTGCATACCTGATTAGGTAACATCTGGGGAAACTGAGGCATAAAGGTAGGATGCTAAACAAGGCATCACACCAGGGTTCTGTGCCCTTATCACAAGAATCTAAAAACAGGCCCAAGGTCACAGCACCAGTAAATGATGGAGCCAAAATTTGACCCCTGAGTATACAAAGCCACAGCCTCACTCCACTGCCTTTGCTTTCTGCCAGGACCAGCTTCCTCCCATATCTGCCCATTGTGTTTCCTCCTTCACATCATTGCTGTCATTGCTGCTGAGTCTCTCCTGAAGCTCTCCAATCAGATGCCACCTTCTCACAGTGTCTTCCCTAGCTGTTCTGTCAAGCTCACTATGTGTGCACACACATTGTCATTATTCTTTATTTCCATTGTCCTTTACTTTGTTCCTTTGCCTTATTCCCACCTGTAGGTTACATGTTTATTTAGTAAACATATGTCCCTGGAGAGCAGAAACTTCTTTAGTTCACTCTGTATCCTCTAAAAACACTAGACCAGTGAATACCTGGCCTCCAAAGCACTAGGTAAATATCTTTGAATGAACCAAGGAATGACTGAATGTGTGAATAAATGACTCTCCTTAATGGCTGCTGTCAGCTTCCACTTGGTCTCCTTTGAGGTGTGCTCCTCACATTAGCTCACCCTCTGAAACTTCTGCCTGCTCCTGGTGATTCCTTCCAGAGACTTCCAGGTTTTTGACTCCTCACAACCTCAGGAGTTCTCCCCTTTTTGGCTGAGCGGCCCTGCTGTCTCTGCCATTCTCTGTCCTCCCTCTGCAGCCGCATCCAAACCAGGACACCGAACTCACTCGACCCAGGCATCTTCATCCCTTTGTTTCACTTTACCGCCATCTCTCCCTCAATAGACTCTAAGTTTTGTGAGGGCAGGGACCACCTCTATTTTGCTCCCCTTCGCGCCCCCACTTTCAAGCACACAAGAGGCCCTTAATAACTACATATCTGAGGATGAATGAGGCGATTTAATCTGTGGGTAGATCCACACTGAACTTGTTGGAAACAAGTCTCCCTGCTCTAGAATTAAGTGTTTCTTTGGCACTATGAGGCCTTATGGGTTCAAGCTGTGAGATTTAAAGACAAAATGCTTCCTGCTAATTATTAACAGTTGCCCTGTAAGAACAGAGCCATTATGGGGCCCTGAACCCTGGCATGCTGCCCCCCTTCTAGCGGTGAACAATGCCATAGAGCAGGGGGAAGCGAAGGCAGCCACGGCCTGGCATCCGTTAGCCCTCAGCTTACCCAAAGAGGATTGCAGTCGCGGGGCCAAAAGAGTAGGGAGTGGGTAAAAGGATTTGAAATGAGATTATAGGACCTAAAAGCTCTTTGCTTTTGTTCAGAAAATAATTTACCAGTTTCCTTCAAGGCAGCGAGACAATCCAGTTTGGGACCTAGAGTGGTAGATCAATGTCCTGTGGCTCTTCAGATACTTAAGTTGATCTGTGCCTGTGCTTACTGGACTTCTTGTTCAAAATAATGGGGGGAGAAGAAAGAAAAAAGAAAGCTCGTAAAAGCACTTTCAACAACAAAATGGAATGCAAGGCCTGTTCAGAGCAAAGACAGCCTATCTTGAGGGAATAACTTGGTCCGAGCGTCTTCAAGTTGGAGTCTAGCACGTTGATGGGCTGTGCGGTCAGGATGCCGCATCTTTATCTTGGACTCTAGGAAGAAGTGCATTTCCCCTGGACCCAGGTCCCTCAACATAAGCTCATGTATAAAAACCCTGTGGATTTGCTCGGGGTGGAGCTGAACCTGGTGGTGTGCTGCCCACTGTGTGTGTTGGGTTTCATAGTCTCTAATGCTTTAAAGCCTCTTTCACTCCCCAAGTGGCCTGGAGCTAGATTTCGGCTCAGTTGCCCTCTGTCTCTTGCTTAGCAGCTTCTTTCTCATCTCAAGTGTTGGCTGCTATGAAGTGAGCTGTTGCCATGAGGAGATCCTGACCTTCCTCTTCCTCTGAGGATGATGAGGGAGAACCTTGGGGGTTGTCTCTTGGCTGACGTACTGAATTCGAGTCTTGCGTCATGGTTGGGGATTCGCTAACTCACTCAGCAATGCGAGAGATGACCGAGTTGCCTGGGACTCAACTCAGAGGACGCAGGTTTAGTCCTTCTCTGGCAAGGGAAGCTGTTCATGAGCGACTCCAAAGAAAACATTTGAGGGGTTCTGTACCCCTCCGAACCATGAGGTAACACAAAGTTTGGGAAGGCCTGCCAACCTTGATCGACTGATTGATTTTTATGCTAAAAATTAGTATTTTTCTGTGTAGACGTGGGTTGGTCCTGAGCGCATCCCTGAGCTAAAATGCTTGCTTGTCGAAGTGTGGTCCTGAGCAGCAGCTTGGGTGTCGCCTCAGAACCGTGAGGTAATTTGGTCTTTCCCATCCTGCCCATGTGTTTGAAGTTCCACTGTTCAACATTTATCTTGAACCTGGGGGTCTGTTTTCTGCCAGTCATTGGAATTTGCTGAACAGATACTCAATGTATGGGTGGATGTTGCCTTTTGCACTTCAGCTTATACTTACTTTAATGTGAAATAGGTGCCCACCCTCCAGAGGCTACCGGAAATACTGGTTTTGAATAATCCCTCACAGGAACATCTGACTGACCCCTTTCTCTTCAAAGTAAATAATCTCTAGCCTCAGCCTTCCATTCCTTTACCGCTTGCAAATGCTCTTTATTTGAAGATGGGGGCCAGTTTGATTTCAGTTAATTAAAGTTTTAATTGTGTTGGATTCTGCAGCAGATGTAATATTTACTTACCTTTATCATGAAATGCAGAGTATCATTTTGAGCTCACTGTCTTCTGGACAGTGAGCAGAGGACAAGCAGCCTCACAATCTTCTAGCCCTGCCCTGGTTTTGGTGTTAATACTCAGATCTGAGAAGAGTATGATTTACGCTTCACAGTCTAAATATTACTCAAGAATGGATCTAATATCTAAAATTTGAGCACTCGTGTGTTGGCTGTACAGAGTCCCTTGTGCAAAACTCAAATACTTGTCCTGAGCAGAGAGGAGTTTTCAGAGCAGACCTGAGACTGGTCTCAGAAAGTTCTGTTTGTGCAAGAGTGGTCCTGAGTGGGCGCCTGAGGCTTGCATTTCCAGCAGTTTTCACATTCCCAGAGTTCACTGCCGAAAATGTCTGTATGAACTGTCACCATTGGAGCAGTCTAGCATGTTGCTATGTGCTAGGTGGGGGCTGCCTAAGAGCAGTCCCCAATGAAAACTTAGGGTTGGACTCTCGAATGAGTTTCCCTTGTAGACAGCACGTGGTGGGTAATGTCCCTGCTCATGTTTGGAGGACTGAAGGCGGCCCCTGGGAGGGGACTCTTGGTATATTGCGCCTGGTTTCCTCTGGACTTGGCCCATGTGCCTTTTACCTTTGGCAATTGTACTGCGTATCTGTTTGCTGAAATAAATCATACCTGTGAACATGGAGGCTCTGTGCTGAGTCTTGTGAGTCCTCTTAGTGGATCAGTGAACCTGGGACAGGCTTGGGAATCCCAATGCACCTGACAAACCTGCTCTGCCTCTGAAAGTTTGCTTTCTTGGCAGGTCACTCCCCTACCCCACTTTTCCAAACTCAGAAGTCTCAGCATTATCTTTGATTCTCACCTTGATCCGGGCTCTAAATACTGTAGATTGTGGCTTGTAAGTGTCTGTTGAATCCAACTTTTCCTTAGCCCTTGCCATTGTCCCGATCTTGGGGCTGACCCCTCTCCCTGGATTTCACTGTCTAGTTTTTTCTGCTTCTGTTCTAGTCTGTCTTTCATGTCACCATATTCCAAACTGGGATTGACTTCCTATTATCGGTGAAATCAAACACAGATGGCTCTGTCAGCCTCTCAGGGCCCCTGTGCAGCTTCCCCACTCAGTAGTGCCGCAAAGAGGCCAGGACTCAGCAGCATCGCCTGCCAGCGGCTGCCCCAGGAAAGCCATGTTCTCTTTGTGCACCAGCCTCCTTGTCTATGAGGGTAAAAACAGCACCATCCTCATAGGGGTGGTGCAAGGATTAAAAGGATGCACGTTTAAAACCCTTACAACAGTGTCAGCATGTAAATGTGCTTGGTAACAAGCTGTGCTTGTGTTTTTATTATGCCATGGTATTCTCCCCTCTGGACTGGGGCTGTTCCCTGACATTGTGTCTGACTGTGGCCCTTTAATAATCAATTGCTAAATGAATGACTGAGTGAAGGAATGCTTGACTTAGTGAGTGAATGAACACCTGAATCAGTGAGAAGAAGAAAAAGCATGAAGAAAGGGAAGGTAGGGTTGGTTAAAACATGGCTCATATTCAAAGAAACATACTAGTTACCTGGGGGGGGCAGAAGATGCTATGTTAGCTTAAATGAACAGTACGAGAGGCTGTGTGCCCACGAGTGACACTCATGAAGGGAGGGCTTTGTGTGGGATTGGAAGGAGGCAGACCAAATCGTTTGAGCAAACTCGCCAAACTCATGTGTTGCCATCATTTCAGATCCCACAGAGGGAAGCGGAGGAGCCAGGATTTGGAGTCTCACTCACTGAGTTCTGCCTGTGACACCCTTAGACCCTGCCTTTGCTGGAATTTGTGATGTTTGTAGCTACTGGAAGGGGTGTGAGTGCACTTTCCCGAGTACAGTTGCTGCAGAGTGACTTGTGAACCACCCTCACTCTCTGAGGTTGGGGATTTGCAGGGGCCTCTCTGTGACAGAGGGACATGGCCGTCAGCCCCAGTTCTCACTCCCAGACCCTTGCAGAAGCTTGTGTGAGGAGTTGGCCTGGCTGTCCCCAAGTCTTCCTCCCTGAGGGGTCAGGAAGTGTGGGTTTGAGTGCATTGCTGTCGGTCAGTAATGCCGCTGTGCCAGTGGGTGACGGTTATGTCCAGTGTCCCATGACAGTTGTGAGCATCCACAGCAACGCTCGGGGCCTGGTTGTGGGACGTGCCATTGAGATTGTTGTCACTGCTTTACGTTGTGTGTATGACATAGCCTTGAAAGTCACTGACAAAGCAATATCACAAAGCTATGTCAAGGTCTTGAGACCCAGGCTTGTTGTGCAGGTTTGGTTATATAGTGTTATATCGGGTGTCTGCTGCTCTGGAATCAATGCCCCAGACTAAGTGGCTTCAACGAATTGTCATATCTCTCTCTGCTCATCGTTCTGGCTGTTGGCTATTTGGGCTGGGCTGGGCTTGGCCGGCTCATCTCATTCTTGTGGTTTGGGCTGTGCTCACTTGTGCATTTGAACCTGGCTGGGGTAGCTGGGACAGCTAGGGGCTCTCCCCATGGGAGTCTCACAGCCTGCAGGAAGCTCTTCCATGCTTAATCATGTGGCGGCAGACAGGTTCCCGGCGGCAAGAGAAACAAGCACTTGTCCAGTTTCTGCCTGTGTCAATTTCCTAATATCCTGTTGACCACAGCTAGCCATGAGCCCACACCAGGATCATTGTTGGCACCTCCCCCTTACCTCCCCTCAGAAGGTGTGGGTCTCGGGAAGTGTGGTTTTGTAGTCTGTTACTGCAGGATTCTGCACAAGGAGCTTGTCTGTGGCCTTGCGAGAGCACAAGCAGCCTTGCCATCGGCTCTCTCCTCTTCCCCCCCGGTCACCTGGGACAGGTACCGGCGTGGATTAGACACTGCTCACTGGCCCACCTGGGCCCCCTTAGCACCACTTCTCTCTATGGCAGGGACTCAGCAAAGGCTTTGCCATCTGGTGCACAGATTGATGGGCACTCCAAGTCCCAGTGGGCCCCCCAGGAGAGTGTGAGTGGATCAGTACAAATCTCATGTTAATGCAAGAAAAGGAACTCCAAACTGCTCTCACATACAGCCCACACAGATAGTTCTGACAAAACGACTTCTGAAATCCCCCGCCGGCTCCTCTGCTTGCCCTTCGCCTGGGCTGCGTCCTCCCTCCACTCTTGAGCATCTCTGAGGAAGCGCCAGCGACTGTCCTTTGTGTCTCTCACTGTGCGGTGAGTGACATTCTGCGGACTGCAGAGCCTGGGAGGAGAGGGGGACCTGGCTGGGAGACCAGACATCCAGGGCACTTTGGGCTCTTGGGTGTGTGGAGGGACAAGCTGATGGACTAGGCGCTGCCGTTGTCACCCTCATTTTATCCATCTTATAGTAAGTCGTGTTTCTTTGCTGGGCTACTTAGCAAATATTGAAGCATTAACTAGTGACACACCAGGAGACAAGGATGGAAGGAATGATTTTGAGCTCGGGTAGGTGTTTGGAGGTGTAATGAGGAACAAGCAGAGGAAGGGGAAGAAGAAAAAGATGGTCTTTGGGCCCTGGAGTGAGGCTGGGCCCTGGGCCTCAGAGCTGCGTGCACCTCCCTCACCTTGCTTAGCTGAGCCAGGTACGCAGGGAGCAGGCTGGTCAGGTATCAAGGAAATGTTATCAAGTGCATTTGGGGAAATCATTCAAGGAGATGATAGGCTTCTGCGGCCCAATCACTGGGGAGATGAGTTCTGCTGCGAGCAGGGAAGAATAATTAAACTTGAGCAAGAATGAATTTTCTGTTCTTTTCGTCTGTGAGGATGACAGTGTCTCAGCTTGAGCATAATCGACTGTGATGGTCACTGGAAGTCAAGAGCCCTCACCAGTGGGAACCGGGGAGTACTGGGCTGGCCAACATTAAAACCATGGAGAGTGAAAGGTGGTTTGATTGATTAGGGGTGTGTGTGTGTGAGTGTGTGTGTGTGTGTGTGTGTGTGTGTGTGTGTGTGTGTGTGTGTGTATCACCTGGTCTGGAAACATGAGTGGTGCTTCGGGCCAGCCTGTCCACCTCATGTCTGTCTTCCCTGCTGTGGGTAAGCTCTGGGTACCAGGACTAAGCACGTCCTGGCTGCTGTTGCATCCTCAAAGCGTTTCATGTTGCCAGGTAATCTATAAAGCCCTTAGCAAATATGTATTGATTTACAATTTTCAACTTATTCGGAAAGTATCTTTTTTTTTTTTTTTAAATTTATACAAGCACTGGGTACAGTCAGAAATGTGGGAGGGTGAGAGAATTCACCAGAGCCAGAGCGGGGAACAGAACAAGCAGAGTGATGAAATACACTGCTGAGGGGAGCAGGGGGTGGCAGGAGAGGTCTGAGTGCCATTTAGGACCCTCGCGGGCAGCCAAGGATAGAACTGGTGCTTCAGAGGCTGCGAACCGGCACTGCAGAGGCTGCAAACCGGCACTGCAGAGGCTGCGGGCAGCCTTGCTCCCAGTGCTCAACTGCTGCGCCACCGGGGAGGCCCTGGAAAGTATCTTTAAAGATGTCCTTTAAAAAATAATAAAGACATTCTTTTTTAATCCAAAAAAGAGGAATATTTATTGAATAAACAAATCAAGAATAGCTACAAGGGGTTTTTTAAAAAGCATATTTATATTGTAATTTTGACAGAATTAACCAGGACCTTTTAATTGGTCGCTGAACAATGACTGTTGATGTCTTTGAAGCACTTTTGCTGGTGGTGAGATAAGAAATGAAGGGAAACTGACTAAACAAATGACCAGTTAAATTTATACCCTATTCCAAACAAACATACACCAACTGCTAAAATCCCCCAAACCTAACACAATTTAATTACCGGCTAGTGTAGCAGGAATACAGTATCTATTTGTTGTGTATTTCTATTTTTCCAGAATTAAAATAGCTTAATTGTGTTTTCTGATTATCAAGTTAATATGCATACTTAGGTAGAATGGGCAAACAATAAAACAGTATCCAGGGCCTCCCCGGTGGCGCAGCGGTTGAGCGCTGGGTTGCGAAGCTGCCCGCAGCCTCCGCGGCGCCGGTTCGATCCCCGGCTGCTCCCCGGCCACCGGAGGAGGGTCCCGCATGGCGCGCAGACCTCTCCTGCCGCCCGCTGCTCCCCTCAGCAGTGTACTTCGGTCCTTCTGCCTGCTCTGCTCCCTGCTCTGGATCTGGTGAATTCTCTCACCCTCCCGCGCTTCTGACTGTACCCAGTGCATGTATAAACAAACAAACAAAATAAATAAATAAATTAAATAAATAAAGCATGCCTCTATAAAAAAAAAAAATAAAATAAAAATAAAAATAAAACAGTATCCAGAGCTCAATAAAGTATCCTTGTTTCCATGTGTGAAATTGTCTTAAATTGTGGTAAAATATCATCACTAAATTTACTGCCTTAACCATTTTTAAGGGTAGAGTTGAGTGGCATTAAGTACATTCAGGTTATGTCACCGATTTCCAGAACTTTCATCTTGGAAACACTGTTTTCCCTCTAAACACCCTCTTTCTTTCGCCCTCTTCACAGCTCCTGATGACCGCAGTTTATCTTTGACCTTGACTATTCCAGAGACTTCATATAAATAGAATCGTATAGTCTTTGTCTATTTGTGCCTGGCTGGCTTCACTGAGCATGAATCCGTGCTGTGGCAGGTGTCAGAATGCGCCCTGTGTGCTACTCCATCTTACCTACTTATATTACATGGGTCTATCCATTCATCTCTTCAGTGGCATGGGGTAGCTTCCCTCCTTGGCTGTTGTGAATAATGCTGCTGTGAACATGGATGTTGAACATTTTTTTACCCGGCCCTTTGCCCACCGATCTTTATACATGGGATCATGCTGTATGTGCTACTTCTTCGTGCGCATTTTACTCAGCACCGTGCCACATACGTCCTCCCTTGCTGGTTAACATGGATATGCAGTGCTCTGCTACTGCGTGGATAATGCTGTGCCCTTGCAAGGATTTATGTCTTTGAGGTTGCACATTTAGGTTCTTTCTGCTTCTTGATATTAGAGCTATGTCCATGTCATCATGCTGAGGTTTATACGTTTTCCCCCTTTGCTAGAAGTAAAAATCATAGCAGTTGAGTCTTAGGCTGGATTCTGCAGAAGCAGAGCCTGAGATGGTGATTTTGGTGTGAAGGACCCCTCCTAGGCGGGGCTGGTCTCAGGAGAAGAGAAGTGAAAGAGGCAGCAGGGGGAGTGGGCTGAGCTGCGGATCCTGCAGTCTGGCCTTGGCCTGGTGGGAATGTGTTCATATTGGCAGAGTTGTCCCTCTTAGGTCATGGGGGCCTATCAGCCCCTTACCTTGTAACTGCAGGCCTCTGGGTCCCTCGGCCACAGGTAGTTCTAGAAATGGTGCTGGGTGTCAGCTGTAAGAAGCACTCAGGGCATCTGGGCAACTGGTGCAGCCCCTGGTACTGAGGATATGGGTGGGACATCATAACAGGGCTGAGGATGCTTGTGGTACATTTTTTATGTGTGCAATGCTGCGAGGAAATGTATGCATGCTAACAGACCTGCTAACAGCATTGTGGTCCCAGTGTTCTGCGTCTCCATTTCGCATAGGAGAAATGGAAATTGGAGAAGAACAGTAACTTTTTTAGTGTCTACGGCTATTAAGTGGTGGGTGGACTTGGAAGGCAGGCTCGGGTCTGTCCTGGACACGAGCCTGGGCTCTGTGGCTTCGCTGTAGAAGGCAGTGATGAACTCAGGAGTGGGATTGCTGTGCCAAAGACACGGACACTTCCGTCTACATGTCCCTCCACTCCTTTCCCAAGTTGTGTCAATTTATATTCCTGCCAGCACTTCCTCTGCCATCCCTGGTTCTTTCAGTCCAGTCGGCAGAGGTTTGTTTCCTTGGATCTCCTTTCTTTCATTGTTGCTGAAATCAATACCCTTCCCCATGGTGATTGGTCAGCTGCATTTTTTTCTCAAGGCCAAGATTTTAGTTAATGCCTTTTGCCCATTTCTGATGGTCCATTGCACGAACGTTCAAATCTTTTCCGTCTCCCCCAGGGATTTGAAACGCAGCTTCTATATTGCGCTTGTTCTGCACCAGTGCTTTGTTCTACTTCTAGACTTTCACTGAAGCCCCTGTCTGGTCTTGTGCTTGGATCATACTCTTTTCATTACTGTGCAGCCTTTTTTTTTTTTTTTTTTTTAAATTCGTTTTTAATACTGGTAGAATTGTTTACCCATAATTTCACTACTGAATTAGAGGGGAACCAAATGGTTGCAGACCCATTGGGAAGCTCTTATAAGAGATCATCATGAATTGGTCTAATGTGGTAAAGAAGAAGGAGATGGAAAAAGGTCAATGCATTCTGAGGTGGGAGCATTAGGATTTACTAATTGATTTAATTGGGGGTTGGGGAGGAGGAAGAGGAAGAAGTCAAGAATGCCACATAAGTTTCTGGATTGTCTTACTTTATTTAAAACAATATTAACCTGTAGGATTTCTCATCAGCTTGATGCTAATTAAAGAGTTGCTCAGTCTAAGGCATTTATAGACCACCCAGCTCCAAATAAGAATAGATACAATTATTTTATTAGCCCTAATAATGGTATGTATGAGACTGGAGTGCCACAGCTGCTTTTCCTTATGATAATACCATTTCTCCATCAGCTCTGCCTGTCCTGCTGCCATTGGCATGCTAGGCCCTCTCCCAAAGGAAACCCTGAGTTCAGTCTCCATTTATTTGAATGGCCACTGGTTAGCAGTCTTCTTTGCAATCAGGAAAAAATGTGGCTCATCACTGGCTGAAGGACAAATAAAAATCTGCTAGATTTCTCTAACTACAAGATTAAGAGTGTGTCTGACTTTAGGCAGAGCTTTTTCTATGACCCAAAGTCATCAGTTTCTCCCTCTCCATCCTTCAGCATTTTTTCTCTGTCTTGGCTCCATTGTTAGGCAAACTTTGATTTCATGGAGGCAGGTTGACTGCCTAATCCACTAGGGATCCTTAAAAGTCAAGGACAGTGGGAAAGAGAGTATTTTTTATCTTCAAAATTGGACCTGACTACCATCAGACTAAAGACCAGTAATACTAACAGGGATTGTGTATGTATTTTGACTTCTGCCTGGTACCATTATTCCCACCCTGGACCAGAGGAGGGCTGGTATCCAGGCAAACTTGGGGAACTGTTTATTGAAGGAAGAATAAATGGATGCCGATTAGCCAGGAACATCAGCAAATGCCCACCACACCTGTGTTGGTAGAATGGAACTTAAGGATACTTTATTTTCATGCTGAGAAAAGTTCCTATCATCTCAGAAAGGGAATGTTTGTAGAGAAATGTTTTAAGACCTGGTGACTTCAAGCAAGGGGATCCCCCTTTCTAGTAATTCTATGTGTGAACCATTGGGAGTATCTGAGAATGCTGAGGCCATCAGGGGCTCGTGGCAGAGTTTGGCAGGAGTCTCTTCTTTTTAATAAGTGGGGAGAAGTTCATGTTTGCCATTTCAGTGTTAAGCCAGAAAATGGTTCCTCAACACCTCTGTGGAGACTCTCTCTTCAGGGACAGGATGTCAGCTGTCTGCAAAGAGGTTACGCTCACACCCAGGTGGCAGAAAGCCACCTTTTCTTTTAGGGAAAGGGTAGTGATAATTTCAGACAGAGCAGTCTTCAAAGCAAGAAGAAATATCAGGGAAAAGAAGAGCTTAGCAATAAAGGGTTCAGTTCTCTATGAAGATATAATAATCCTTAATGTGTATGTGCCCAATAACTAAGTGGAACAAAAACTAATAAAATTGAAAAGAAAAATAGATGAATCTACTATTATGGTTGGAGAATTCAACACCCATCTGTCAGAAATGAACAGTGTGAGCCCATAGTTGAACTCAACAGCACTACTTGGATAAATGGGTATCTGTAGACTGCTTCATCCAACAGCACAGAATATACATTCTTCTCAGCCCACATGGAACATTCACCAAGATAGACCATACTCTAGCCATAAAACACACCTTAAGCAAACAATGACAACAAAAACACAGAAATCGTACATTCTCTGCTCTCAGCAACAATGAAATTAAACTGGAAATCAATAACAGGGAGATAATTGAAAAGTGACAAAATGCATGTAAATGAAACAACACACTCATAACTAAGTACATGAGTCAAAGAAATCTCAAGAATTAAAAAAAAATTAAGTGAAAATGAAAACACAGCTTATCAAAATTTGTGGGATACAACAAAAGCAATGCTAACAGGGAGAGTTATAGCATTGAATGCATATATTAGAAAAGGAAAAAGGAGGCTTCCCTAGTGGCACAGGAGTTAAAGTCTCAGTTCTATCAAGCTATCGCCAGCCACTGAGGCATGACTTTGATCCCCGTCCAGGGAGCTAACCCATATGTTGCAGCAGACCTCTCCTGTCTCGCCCGCTGCTCCCCTCAACAGTACATTTCAGTAGATTCACCTGTTCTCCCCACTCTGTCCCTGGTGAATCCTTTCACCACCCCTCCTCCCCCATACCTCTGGCCTACCCCAGTTCTTGTATGCATAAACTAAAAAAAAAAAAAATCTTTAAAAAAAAAAAAAGAAGGGGCCTCCCTGGTGGTGCAAGAGGTTAAAACGTAACCTATAAAGCATCCACAGCCACTTCAGCATGAGTTCGATCCCCGGCCCCCTAGGGAGGTGACCCACATGGTGCAGCAGACCTCTCCTGACTCACCCGCTGCTCCCCTCAGCAGTGTATTTCAGTCAGTCTGCCTGTTCTGTTCCCCACTCTGTCTCTGGTGAATCCTCTCACCCCCCCCCCCCATATCTCTGACCTGTATCCCAGCTCTTGTATGAATAAATAAATAAATCTTTTAAAAAAAGAAGAAAACTAGAATAAAAGACCAAAGTAAGCAGGAAAAAAGAAAAAAGATTTATTTTTTTAAATATTTATTTTTTTATGCACACAAGAACTGGGGTACAGACCAGAGGTGTGGGAGGTGAGAGGATTCACCAGAGACAGAGTGGGGAACAGAACAGGCAGACTGACCGAAATACACTGCTGAGGGGAGCAGTGGGCGAGACAGGAAAGGTCTGCTGTACCATGTGGGTGGCTCCTTGGCTGGGAATTGAACTTATGCTGCAGTGGCTGCGGACAGCTTCATAGATTGTGTCTTTAACCCCTTGCACCACCAGGGAGGCCCAAGAAACAAGATTTAAATAAAAAAATCAATGGAATTTAAAACAGGAAATTGGTAGGAAAAAAAAAATCAATGAAACCAAAAACTGTTTCATTGAATTGATCAATAAAATCACTAAGCCTCTAGCCCAGCTAAAAAAAAAAAAATAGGAAACACAAATGAGTAATATTACAAGTGAGAGGATACCATTACAGATCTCATGGCTATTAAAAGGATAATAAAAGAACACTATGAATAATTCTGTGCTTATAGATTTGATAACCTAGATGACATGGATCAATTCCTTGAAAGACACAATTTGCCAGAACTCACACAAGAAGAAATAGACATCTGCATAAGCCGGTATCATTAAAGAAATGGAATCAATAATTAATAACTTCCCAAACAGAAAGCATGGGAAACAGGTGGGCTCACTGATGAATTCCGTAACTCTTAAGGGAGAAATGATAGCAGTTTTCAGCAATCTCTTTCAGAGGTTAGAAGAAGAGGAAATACTTCCTAACTCACATTCTGTGAGGCCACCATTACCCTAATAGCAAAACCAGACAAACACACGTCACCAGAAAATAAAACTACAGACCAATGTCTCTCATGAACATAAACGCAAAAACCCTTAACAAACCATTTAACAAATCCAATCCAACCAAGTAAAAGAATTGTATAACATGACCTAGTGGGATTTACCCCAGATAGGTAAGACTGGCTCAGCTTGAGTATCAATTAATGGAAAATTTCACATTTAAGAGGCTTTAAAATTGGACAATGTAGAGTTATAGGGGACACCTTCCATACAATCAAAAATCTGCATGTACCTTTTGATTCCCCCAAACTTAACAAATAGTCAGTCTGCTGTTGACAAGAAGCTATTAATACCAATAACATAAACAGTTGACTAATATATATTTTGTCTTATTTGTATCAGATTCTGTATTATAATAAAGTAAGTTAGAAATGAAAATGTTATTAAGAAAATCATGTGGGTCATTATAAAGGTTTCCATCTTCATTGTCTTCATATTGAGTAGGCTGAAGGGGGAATTTTTAAAATCCTAGTATAAATGGACCTGTGCAGTTGAAACCTGTGTTGTTCAAGCATCACTGTACATATCCTTCCTTCCTAGCAGCTTGGAAAGCCCAAAGCAATTGGGGAGAGGGGTTGGGCTCCCAGACCCAGGGGCAGTAAGTCTTCTACAGTAACAAAACGGAGGTACCAGGCTCTCAACTCTGGAACCCAGCCCAGGAAGGAGGATTTGCACCTGTCACCTTCCAGATTTTTCTCCCACTCTGGGACTAGGGCACTACCTGTGGGCTGATTGTGGGCCCACACTTGTTAGACACACTGCTTTCGTCTTGCCTCAGTATGTAAACTGTCACAAGGGGTGGGGGGAAGGTTTTTATAGGATCAGGGAAATCCCATAGGCATGTAGGGGCAACTATAATGCAGCTAGGCCTCAAAGGAAGTAGCTCCTGAAACAGGGGATCCCCCTGGCAATGAGAACTCTCTGCAGGGTTTCAGGTTCCTGCTTAGTCCTCTCTATCCTCTTCTGCCTGTGACCCCATCTTTGCCTTGCCACGAGCCAAGCGTCTCTACCCTCCATCCTGCTTCCTCAGCTTCAGCTAGGACGTCAAATCTACTTAGTCTTCGGCTACCTCATGACCTGCTGGCAACATCTGCTTCCATGACATCCTCCTCAGAGTTTATTCGTATAATTCCAGATTTAAAGACTGCTAATGGCCTGGCTCCTCCTTTTGAGGCAGGCCACACAGGTTAAGTGTCACCTGGAACTGGTGTCCCTTGCAGCCAATCCCAGTGAGGTTCTACATTGGCCCAGTCAGCAGTGGCCATTGATGTGGACTCACATGGTCTAATGTGTGGTGGCTGCACCTCAGGCTTCTCTGGAAGGAGGAGAGTATGGTCAGCAGCACCAGAAGCTCAGTGAGCTGTGAGGGCATTGAGAGACCCTACAGTCACCCAGTTACTCTCAATCACAGAAAGTGCTTTCCCCACTTTTGTCTGAAAATATTAGGATTATTTTCCAGAGATGAGTGGTCTGGCGGCGGCCCTAGCAACTGTGTGCACCTGCAGTGAACAGTGCAGGACATCCTAAGGTAATTGCAGAAGATTCAAGGCCATTTTAGGAGAGCTTATTCCACCCAGCTGGGAACGGGGGCTGGGGTGGGGGGACAATAAATGCAATTTTTTTACTTTTCATTTTGATGTTAATTACTCTGGTGCTCTTCTTCCAGAATCATCAGTCTGAAATACTGACAAAACTTGAAGATATTTTTTCTTTCTCTTATCAGGTGCAGACTGTCCACAAGTTACTTGTGTCTGCTATATCATAAGTTTTCCTTGAGAGACATGGCTTTAGGATTTATTGAAAGTGATCATGAAAAGCTTGAAAAATGGTACTTTTTCTGAACTTTGGTTGACAGTGAAACTGGGGTATGGTTAGATCGTGAGGACCATTATTATGTAGAAATCATGGACTATAATATGATGTAGATCATGTGTGTCTGATGTCTGAGCAGCAGTGGGCTGCCCAGGAGCTTCAAGGAAACACTAACGGTGAGTGGAGAATCAGAGTGGAAGTGTAGCGAGCACAGACTGTTTCAGCTTCAGCTACAACATGTCCAGATTTTACTCCGGATCAGCATTTTCCTCCCAGAGTTCATGGACCATACAGCGTTAGGTGGTGGGCAGGCCTGTTTACACACAAACATAATTGAACCCATATTCCTCTCAAACCTAGAAACAGTCCTCATGTTTGTTTTTAATAATAAAATTATTTCAGTAAAGAAAATGGTGTCGATTTACACAGACCATTTGATGAGTTACTCAGATTGTTCCAGTAATAATAAGATAGAGGAGCAACAATCTAAGAAAAACATTTTGAAGAGAATGTGTGTGTGTGGATGGGGGAGGAAGGATTGGTTAGCTGAAATCAGAAAGATTCCAAATAATGGTTATTAAATTTAACACTAATTAAGTTAGCATTCCTTAGGGACTGTTTTTTGGGGGAAGTTTAGTTGTGCATCGACCAAGCAGCCCAGACTCAAGGCTATTTAGTGGGAAGTGACTTATTTGCTTTGTTTTTGGTCAGGTTGAAAGTTAATCCAAAATAAATTTCTTTTTCAAGAGCTAAAACATGACTGGTTTTTATTCCACTTCAGAGGTTTGCAATTTTTTTTGTTGTTGTTGTAAAGGTTCAAATACTAAATATTTAGCACAAAATAGATATATACATAAGTGAAAGAATGTGTTGTATCCCAACAAGATTTTATTGGTAGACATTGGAGTCTGGATTTCATATAATTTTCATGTGTCATAAAATCCTCTTGAATTTTTTTGGCCTCAACCACTTGAAAATAGAAAAGCCATTCTTAGTTCCAGTGTTACAGGCCCTGACTCAAAAGACTGGGTCCTTCACCTTCTAGGGAAGGAATTCACCAGAGAGCACTAGGTGGAGTTGAACCAGACAAGGTTATATTAGAGACTCCCGCATGGCGGAACCAGTGCTGGAAGGGAGAATTTAGATGAGGGAGCCATTAGCGTGGCTCCTCAGAGGATATTAGGAGGAGGTATTTAAAGGGTAGGCCCAAAAGGCTTGTGGAGAAGGAAGCATCATAGCTTGTTCTGGGTTGGGCACTGTCTGAGCACGTGCAGGTAGGTTATTCCAACTGCCTGTGTGGGCCCTCAGCCTTCTCCTTCCAGCACCTGTGAAATAATCACTAGCCAGGGTCTAACACTTTTTGTCTAGCGTGGTACCTCATGGCAGTGTGGTGGGCCCAGTATTTTGGACAGGGCTGTCCACTCCATGATTTAGTCCACCTGTTCAAGCAGGACTTGGGGCAACCCATGCTACCGGCTCATGGTTTCTTTTTCCTGGACTGTCTCACTAGGTCAGTACCATGTGGCCCATAGTTTGCCAACCCCTGTCTAGTTTCTCTTTTCCCTTTGTCATTATGTCCTGTCTTTTGGAGAGAATATTTCTGCACTTTGCATATGAAAGGGGAAACAAGGCTTGTATGCTTTCCTTTTGAGCTCCTGTGCTGCTCCAGCCTCCCCTCTACACAGCAGAATCTCTACACTTTATAACTTTGATTATCCAGAATTTTGCCACCAGGAACATAGTCCTGGGAGGCCAACCTCATAGTCTCAGAAAAAAAACTCTGGCTTTATTTTTTATACAGAGAATTCTGATTGACTCTCGAAATAGTGGGAATTGAGAATGCAGCTGACGAGCTTTTCGTCCACATTCCCCTACAAGTTGTTAAAACTGGTGGTTGTCACATAATTTCTGCGCTGATAAGTATGTATTAAAGTGGCTTAGACTCTGCTGGTGCTTCTTTTCATCCCTGTTCTTAGAAGAGTAAGCAAAAGGCATGCTTCTACAAAACATAAACTCATTGTTTTATTTAGCACAATATTTAGGGAATTTATGAAAGTTGCAAAAGCATCAGCTTTTCTAAAATGATGTGACAGTGAAACAAAGACATGCACAGTATTTAGTTAAATGTTTAATAGGAGTCATTCTCACTAGGATGCCCTCCCCAAATCTGTAATAAATATAAAGCTTTTAAATATTTGTCCCATTTTGTAATTAGTCTAGGGTTAGCAGTGGCTCTTCCTGATTTGGGAGGAAGCATGCTTGACTGTTGCCAGGCAACAGCTAATCGCAGTATTAGCTGCCAGCAAGCTGTTGGCAGAAACTGTAAATTCTTTTGTCTTGTTAACAAAAAAATGAGTGTTAAAGATACAGCAGGATATAAAGTCTGCTCTGTTGTTCAAATATATATAACTTAGGCGATAAACTCCTCTCCTAATGTAACCTCGATGTGCTGCTAAAATTTGTCATGGATTTAGAGAACCCATTCATTCTTGTGCCTGAGTCACATGCAGTCTTCTCTGGGCACTGGCCCTCGGGGAGGGGACCTGGGGGCCTGGGGGCGGAGATGAAACACTGGCATTGTTTTCTCAAGTTCTCCGAGAAAGAATCTGGGATTTTGGTTCAAGTATGAGTGGTGAAGTCGATACAGACTTCAGGCATCAAAGATCCAAGTGAGGACTGGTTCATGAGCCTGAACCCCCTGCTCATTGGTGGTGACCCCCCGTGTCTGTGTCCTCGTGGCCCAGAATGAGCCCCCAGCCCACAGGGTGAGTACTGCTCAGCCAGCTCCCTGGTGCCCTTCCCCTCCAGCTCAGTGCTGGTTACCTGGGACAGAACCTCACAAAACTAATTCATAAGCAAATACTGTCTGAGCCATCCATTGAGCAGGTAAAATTAGGAGGAAGACCCACTGTTTATTTGGGTAGTGCTTTTTTTTTTTTTTTTTTTTTTTTTTTTTTTTTTTTAAATGAAACTGCACTGGATCCCGGGTCTCAGACCGTGGCCACATGCTCTCTTTCCTGGCGACCTTTTCTAGAGGACATGGCTGATATGTGGCCGAGAGGCACGTTCTCCATCAGGCACATTTTCTCCCTCTACTCTCAGACCCGGGGCGGAAGGTTGCTGAGACACACAGGTCATGGGGAAGAATGAGGACGAGGGCCCCGGTTTTCTCTGGTCTCCAAGCCCCTGCTCTGCTGTGCCCTCAGTTCTGTCCTGGCCTTTAGAAGAATCCAGAAAAGTCCATTTGTGCTGCAGTGATCCAGTAGAAGGCATCCAAGGGATGGCAAGATCCTGAATGTATCTCCTTGTTTCCAGGGTGGCTGTGACAGTTCTTAAATGTTTTTGACAATAAAAATGTCCCACCTGTCTTAAAGTCCTCTTGCACTATTACTGATTTTCTTTGCTGCTGCTTTCCCCACCCCTACCTCAAGCTGAGCTGGAAACCTCACATCCAAGGAAGCTTCTCCACAGCTGCGCTCAGTCTCCCCTGCTAGCAGGGGATTTTGGATTTTCCCTGCCAACCTCACTGTTTTCCCCACACTTCAGCTCAGCAGAGATGTGTTGTCACCAGTGACTGCAAACCCCTTTCTGTCCCTGTTTAGTGATTTTTTTTTTTTTTTACTACAAGCCGAACTCCTTCAGCATCATGTAAACATACTGGAGTATGTTAACAGCTGCCTCTCCTTTAAAGTTGAACCGGCTCAGAATTAAAAGGGGAACTGCTTTCAGGTTCTGTTCAAGTTTGCATGTGACAGCATCAAAGCTATTTTTAGCAGCTTGATCACCGGCAAGAAGCTGAAAACGGCTGCTTTCAAGTATAAACAGTGGAAAGAAAGGCGCATTTGTGCACTGCCACAGCTCTTGAGTCCATTTACATGGGAGACAAAGGGGTGTGTAAATCTCTTCTTCGAACTTATGCAGGCAGCTTGTGCCTGTTCAGAGCCCCATCTCCTCCGCAGAGTAGAGTGATGTTAATTTAGTGCTTGAACACCCTGGCCCCGGGTAAACCGAGATGCACTGATAATGGTGAATTGTAGCATTGTCCTTCTGGGTGTCCATTCTGAAAAGAAGGCAATGTATAGACGTCCCGAAACAGCCAGTAAACTTTTATTTCCTGTAGATCACGAAACTCAAGAGAGAACAGGAAATGAGAGGTGGGTTATATATAAACACCCTGGTGCAGTGGAAAGTGCAGGCCCCTCACCAGCCTGAGGCACCTGGTGACTTCACCTTTCTGAATGAGGTGTTCTTAGCCGCCAGGTGAGGCTTATGGCGCCAGCTCTGTCTACCTTATAAACCTAGTGTCTTGGCAGGTGATTGCTGAGCTCCTGCTCCCTGTCAGCCGCTGAGGACTTTACCCCAACAGCTGCCGACCTCAGAGACCTGTGAGTCTGGCCACAAAAATAAATAGGGTACAGTCCAGTGTGATACTTGCTAAGGGAACAGCAATGGAGTAACTGGAGCTGCTCTGGGTGTGGAGGGAGGTGGGGAGGAAGAGAATTTTGCACAACACTTCAGAGTTGACAAAGAGGACCTGAGAGAAAGGGGGACTTTCAAGCAGGGGCAGCTGAGAGAGAGGAGAGGTTAGATAGGCATTTTGGTGATGGGGTGGGAGCATGAACAACTTTGTATTGTCAGAGTGAGGAATTTGCATTGCATGAGCGAGGAATGGCAGAAAATGAAACTGGAAAAGTTGAACCAGCCCTTTGGAGCTAAGGAACTCAGTGACATAGGCCCCAGGGAGGGGTTTTGAACACATGCCTGGCAGGATTATACAAAAATTGAAGTGGAGTCTCTCTCGAGAAACCCATGCACCTGCAGACCGGAAACCAAGGCAGTTTAATGCAGCTGTTTTAGCATGCCCAGAAATAAAGCCCCGTCCCAGGAAAGATGGGCCGGGGACACTGTCCTGACACTGACTGTCATGCGACTCCTTGGGGCATTGCCTTTGAAGAGACGAATGTGGCATGGCACAGGTACTCAGGGAGCCTGCTGGGAAGCCCTTTCTGAGCCTTATTTAGTGCTGGACACTGCAAGCCATTGGGGACTATGACTGGGCCCTTAGGGAGTTCTAAGTCCGGTAACAGCAGTGAGGGTGAGCCGTGGGTGTGTCCTGTGTGCCATGTGTGATCAGCGGTGCCACAAGTGAGCACCATACCTGGCACGGAAGCTCTGTCTGTCCATGAAAGTCAAGCGCCCCCAAGGGTTCCATGAAGCTCAGGCTTCCCTGAGTAAGCCTCGGGTTTCAGCCTCAGGTGGTGACTTCTAGACGGCATAGAAATAGAGAAGAGGGAAATGCAGAATAAAGCAAAACTAAAAGACTCACACCCAGCCGTACTCTGAAAAGCCACCCTGCTCTCCCAAATTTTGTCAAGTTCACTCTGCATACGCCTATATCTTTAGCTGTGGCCAAGAAGTAACGTTGCTTTTTTGAAACTATGCTCTTGTTGACTGTAATACTGTCGGGGAAGGCTACCAGCACTACTGGCTCCATTTTCCATTAAGGAGAAGGTTTCTGTCAGTCCTGTAGATGAACCAAATGGGCATTTGGTGCATCAGAGACAGTTACTTGGCCCCTCGCCCACTTGCTGTCGGGCTTCCGGGCCATATCTCTGGTTTTCCCTGAGCAGGGTGCAGGACTCACAGGGGCAGTTTGAGAACAGGAGAAAGTCACAAGCAAGTGGTGATGTGGTACCTGTGGTAGAGGGGGGCATGGTGAGAGTGGGCAGGGATTGTTATAGGGATGGCCTTGGTGTGAGTCCTCACCCGTGCGCTTAAACAAACTCAGAACAAGAGCTAACAGCAGGTACACAGAGAAAGGTTAATAAAAGTTTTATTTACAAGGGGAATGTAAAGATGGGGAGCAAAGAGAGAGAAAGAGTAATTGGTCAATATGACCTATAGAAACGCTGTCTGAGCTGGGACCCCAGGTGCATGCTGAAGGCAGGCAGAACCAAGCCCCTTCCAGGCCCACATAACTTTGCTTATATGCCAAGCATGGCTGCTTAACTCCATCCTTAGTTCCCAGCAACCTCCCTTCAGGAAATCAAGAGTCATGGCAGATTCATGGCATGATGGGAGTTGTCATCCTCTACCTGAGATCTTTGGCTTAGAGGCGGGGGTAGAGTCTGTAAAACATCAGTGAGTGGAGTTCATTCAGGCATATTCTTTACCCCCAACCCCAAACAGGGTGGGCGTGGTGGTAGTAGAGAGGGGATGTCTAAAGAGAAGGCCAACTCAAGAACTTACACACTATTATGTAGAATTTTAGCGTTAGAGCGCCTGGATTTGGTATTCTGGATATACCATCTGCACAGAGGCGAGCAGCTCGCCATTATCAACTCTCCAGTGTCAGCATTTGTGTCTTTCAGAGTGTGGAGGGGACTGAGTCTCAAAGGGAGGACATGAATAATCAAGGTAAATCATAGTTTGCCCATAAATAGGTCATTTTCCTGTCTGTGGTTGATTTTCAGCATTGCAGGAAATTCCAGGAGCCAGACTGTCAAAAACTTGAATTCAAGTGTTTCTCCCTTTTGACCTCTGCCCTCTGTGGCATCTGGCCAGCCTTTAGGAAATATTTGTCTATCTACCTATCTGTTACTTATTTTTAAATTTTAGTAAAATACACATAACTTAAAAAGTCGTATCTTAACCATTTCTTAAGTGTGTGTTCAGTGGCATCAAGCGTGTTCTCATTGCTGTGTGACTGTCACCTCCACCCATCTCCTGACCCCTTTCATGTTCAGCCTCTGGCAACCCCCATTCTCCTTTCTGCTTCCTGGACTACTCCAGTTCCCTCATATACTTGGAAGTGTATGTCTTTCCGTGACTGACGTATTTCACTTAGCTTGTCTTCATGGCTTATTCGTGTTGCAGCGTATGTCAGAATTTACTAAACATTCCATTGTACATATCAAACACATATTCTTTATCCATTCGTCCACTAGTGGACTCTTGGGTTGCTTCCACTTTTTGCCTGTTGTGATTAGTGCTACTGTGAACATGGGTGTATATAAGTATCCCTTCAAGCTCATGCTTTCGGCCCTTTGGGGTATGTACCCAGAAGGAAACTGCTGGATCGCGTGGTAATTCTATGTGTGATTGTTGAAGGAACTGATGGAGGGCAAGAATAGAAAGACTGGAAAGGAGGTGTCCCAAGACCAGAACCTGACTCACAAGGAGGTGGGGGTAGTGGGAAATAACATGACCGTTAGCCCAGCTGTAGAAATCAAGACCCTTAGGGCCAGCGCCTTATCACAAGGCAGGAGACCCAAGCAGGATCAGATGCTCTAGGGAATGGAGCACAGACCTGAGGGGAAAGATATGGAGATTGGGCCTCCCTGAAATCTCTGGTCCCTTCTTGATTTTGCATAGTTGTCCGAAATTGGCAAAAATCTAACAATCTTACCACTCACAAAGATGAGCCCCTCCCTACTCAAAGAGGCTAAAACCTCACGCTGCCCCCACTAAGGGGCAGTCTTCATGCCCACTCGTGTCTGTGCAAGTGTCTTTTACTATCCTATCCCTTTTCTTTTTTTAAAAAGATTTATTTATGCATACAAGAGCTGGAGTACAGGCCAGAGATGCCAGGGATGAGAGGGTTCACCAGAGACAGAGTGGGGAACAGAACAGGCAGATTGACTGAAGTACACTGCTAAGGGGAGCAGCAGGTGAAGCAGGAGAGGTCTGCTGCGCCATGTGGGTTGCTCCCTGGCCTGCTGGGGATCGAACTCGTGCTGCAGAGGCTGCGGATTGCTTCATAGTGCCGTGCTTAACCCCTTGCGCCACCAGGGAGGCTCCTGTCCTATCCCTTTTCTAATAAACCTCTTTAAATATAAGTACCACCTGTCTTGTGGAGAAACTTGCCGCGTGCCGCTAAAATGGGAGCTCTGGTGAAACCTTCCCCAGAGTGAACCCAAGGACCCTGCACCAAAAGACCCCATCAGAACCACTATGCTTAACATCTTGTGTGCATCTTACTTTTCTCCATGAGTTTTACAAGTACATTTGTCTTGCTTTTCTGCTCCACTTCCGTCCTTTGAACCAGACTGGTTAAAATCTGCCCTGGTGACCAGTTTGGGTTCACACAAGCCAATAGGCTGGGTGAGCCACCCTTGCACAATGCACCCGAATTGGGAGTTGTCTCCCCTCTCTCCTGGTCACCAGTGGAAAAGCTAAGTTTATCCCATTGCCCCTGGGCAGATGTTCACTGAGAAGTCCCGGGCGGCTCCAGAGATTAAGCTAGAACCAAACTGCCCCAGACTTGGAGCCCTCGGAACAGCTGCTCAGCTTTCCTCAACTCCACCATTTTAATTGTGATTAGTAGGTTCATTTGCATCTAAAAGGAGTAGTTTTCTTATCAGCACCATTGAGTTGGGAACCAGTGTGCTCCATTTATATAGAGTGGCCCATTTGAACAGGGCCCATTAAGCAGTAAAAGTAAATGTGGGTGTTTTACAAATGCAAATATATCATGCAAATAATGTACTTTATGCTGAATGGTGCCTTGGTTTTCATATGTAAAATTAGAAACTGTGCAGCACAAAGATAATGATAAACACCTTTGCATCTGTTCATAAGATGTATCATGAGCTGTATGCATCTAAAATTGCAGCGGAGGTTTCAAGCAGAATTTCTTCAGTATACCCAAACATGCGTTCCATATTATCAAAAATATACATGTACTTATCTAGTTATTTATATTCCTAAGTAATCAAGAAATCGCAGAAAAGAGTAATCCAAATTACCTAGCCTGTTACTTACCATCAATGATGAGATTCATAATTTTGCTTCCATTTTTAAAGGTTTTTAAGTTTTTATCTTAAGGTGAAGTGGAAGAAGATGTCACGGCACAGGCTAGTTCCTTTGTAAGAGGCTTAATTATGTCACTAAGAGATTTTATTTTAGAAGTTCTTAGTGTTTTGAATAATTTTGTGGATAATATGCAGGTAGTATTTCTGGCGTTTTGTAAAATCACTTTGTAGAATAATGCCAGTCATCTTCTATATATGCAGTGTACTTGACCAAGTTCTAGGAGGCAAGTCACTTATAGTGTCTGCCCGTATAGGGTTTCTGCTTTCTGGAAAGGTAAGACACACGCTTATGGAAAGTAAATTAAAGGTATAAGAAATATCAGGAAATTCAGATCAGAAAATTCTGTTGAGTACATTCAATTCCCAAATTTGACTCTACAACCAATAATTACTAACAGGGTTCAGATGTTGGGATTCATAGGCCCCTTGAAGAATTCAGCAGACGTTCCCATTCATCAGTACATACCAAGTTTATTAAGGAAAAGAGAAAGAGGAAAGATGTCTGTATCAACACAGATGGGAAGTCTTTTTTTTTAAAGATTCATTTATTTGTTTTTATTTACACACACAAGAACTGGGGCATAGGCCAGAGGTTTGGGGAGGGAGGGAATTCACCAGAGACAAAGCAGGGAGCAGAACAGGGAGATCTACTGAAATACACTGCTGAGGAGAGCAGGGGGCGAGACAGGAGAGGTCTGCTGCGCCATGTGGGTCAGCTCTCTGGCCAGGGATGTGTAGTGCTGGTGACAGCTTGATAGCACTGAGACTCGCACTACCACTCGCATCTGTAGGGAGGCCCTACAGATGGGAAGTCTTAAAAGACAGAGCTGAGTTTTGCTGGAGCAAGGGATGTTCTTTATAGTGTTCTTTGATGGAATTACTTTGAAATTTATCACCTCAGGGTCAAATTGGGCTGGTCTTCTGTGATTGATAATCCTCTCTGCCCCCACCTCTGGCTGATAATCTTTTCTGACCCCACCTCAGATTCCTGGAAACATCCATAGCAGGTTTAGTTTAAGAGTCATTAAACATCCCTAACCCCACTTCCGGGTTTGTCCTTGTGAGACCTTCCATCCTAAATGTTTCTACTCTCAGCTTTATCATGTCCATAGGACTTCAGAGTATGGAGGCGAGATCTCAGGTTGGGAATGCCCGGAAAAAATGTCCCCAGGATCTGGGATTTGAGTTGAACATGTAGGGAAGGAGAAGAATTTCCCCCTACCTCTCTGGGTTCTTCTGTGGCTGGTCAGGCAATCAAATTGACATCAGACAGAGAATAGGGGAAAAGAACACAGTTTATTATATACATATGAAGAATGTATATGGGTGTAGAGTCTGAAGTAAATGGGGCAAAGGAGAGTATTTATACCCAGCTAAGGAATGGGATAGGCGCCTGGGGCTTCAAGGAGCGCGGCCTCAAGGGACAAGAAGGGGGCAACTCCTGATAAAGATCTGACATTCTGTAATTAAAGAGGTTTCACTGATATAAAGGTTATTTCCTGTAAAAGTCTTAATTTTGGTTAGTTTCCCTGATTTTTATTCTTCTGGGTAGTTAAGGGATGGCAAAAGTTTCTCTTTAGCCTGGGACCTACGCTCAAAGTAATCCACCTGCCAGAGTGTCAAGAAGGTCTGTTCTGGACATCTTGGGGAGAGCCCAGTCCTTCAAACTTTAAAGGATGGATCACACTTAAATAAGTGAAAATGTTGCAGGGCAGGGAGAGGGGCAGCCCAAACCCCGCACACCTGTCTATTCTATATAGGGTTCTGCCATCCGCCACATCAACACAAAACATAGGAGACTTTAATGGGAAGGAACTTTAATAAAACTAGGAAACAATACAGGAAAGGCAAAGAGTCTAGTTTCTAAATGAAGCACCCAAAGTTACCCGTCCCCTCGTGGGTAAAAGTCCATCCATATGGGATCGGCCCAGAGCAAGGCCCCAAAGCCTGCCACAAGTCTAAAGCAGCTTCCAGTGGGGACCCATAGAAAAGGGTCAGAAACAACCAGACAAGCCCAGAAGGAAAAGATCAAAATCAAAATCAAGATAAAAGCTGCCATTGTCACCTCCCCACAGGTCTCACCCACATCTGTGTCACCCAGCCCACGACCAAAAGACAAGCGTAGTTTCTTCACATGTCTCTAGGCTCCATGCGCCTCCTCCAGGTCTCCTTCTGGCTCCATCCTGCTTCCTTCCTTCCTCAGTCTCCTCTGCAGCCTCTTCTCTCCCTGCTCAACTCCACCCTCCCTTGGGTGGGGCAGGAAACCTGGAACCTCCCCCTTTCCTGGGGACCACCCTGTTACAAAAAGAACACAGAACAGCATGTTTTGGGCAAAGGAAAGAAAAAGTAACTTGTATGGACCCTAGAAATACATGTAGTGCATAGATATTCTGGAGACCTGTGTTAGACAGCACATTGGGAAGCAGAGGGGCATGTTGGGAAAGAATGTAAGGGCTTCTGAAGGGCAGACAAGATATTAGACTTGACTGCCCTATTAGCTACAGTTTTCACACTTTTATAACCACCAAACACTTCGGAAAACTTAGTGGAAAATGACAATGACATTGGGGCAGGGCCTCATCTAAACACCCACCCACTCCTGACCCCCACTATTGGCATTGCAGGCACTTCCTGGGAATTTCTTGGGGGAACAGTTTGCAAACTAAGTGGGGGCCTGTCTCATAAAGATGTTGTGCTTTGAGAAGGTTGCTAAGGTGTTAGGCAGAGTGGACTGAGTTGGTGTAACCGGGGGAGCCCTAAAGATGGGGAGACCTATTAGGAAGCTAGTGGGGACATTTGTATATAAAGCTCACCGAATAGAGTAGAGATGCAAAGGAAGGGTGGGTGGAAATGTATGACAAACAGACTGGGAGGAGAGGGGAGCTATAGGAGAGGAAGTGTTATAGGGCAGCCCTGATACAAAACGGGGTGCCTGACTGTGGGTCCTCACCCACGTGCTTAAAAGGACTTATCAATGCTCTACTGCAGGCACACATGAAAGGTTAATAAAAGGTTTATTTACAAGGGAAGGGGAAATGAGGAAATGTACAGCTCAGGGAGAAAAGTGGGAGACAAAGTTTTATATGAGTCCTACCCGATCCGCTGATCTGGAATCCCAAATGGCACTCAGAGCTGGCTGCAAGCCAGGAGCCATGAAGCCAGGAGGCGAGCGACAGCGAGCAAGCCCAAGGCCCACGTGTTTGGTTTTTATACCCAACCTGGCTGCTTAACTCCACCCTCAGGTCCCAGCCACCTTCCCTTTGGTGGTGATGGGATTTGTCTTTCCCAATGTCCTGATGGCTTTAGTCTAGAGTGGGAGTGGAGTCCACAAAGCCTATATGGGATTAGCTCAGGACATCATTTCCCCCTAACAGAAGGGGTTAGCGATTTTAGTGTTTTGACCTTGAGCACATTACGCATGATCACCAATGGCTAACTTAGTTTTTCTTCTTTGTGAGGAAAGCTTGCCATGGACACTGTTATGAGTTGCTTTTCCTTCTAAAATTCATATATCGATGTCATGTAACCTCCAGTACCTTATTGGAAAATAAGGTCACTGCAGATGTAATTAGTTAAGATGAGGTAGGGTGGCTCTCTGAGCTTTATGCTGTAAAACAGGGAAATTTGGACACAGATGAGCACACACAGGGAGAAAGTAATGCAAACACCAACACAAGCATGATGGTGTGCATGTAAGCCAAGGAATGCCTAAGATTGCCAGTATTCACAGGAGAGGGGAGGGGCATGGAGCGGATTCTTGCTTACATCCCATGGAAGGAATTTACCTTAATCTCTGTGGGGTGCAAAGAAATCCTCTTGTACCCTTATAAGTTCTTTTTAGCCTGAACCTGTCACCAAAACAGTATCAGACAGGTCAACAAAGGAAAAAAAAAAATTAATTTGTTTTTTAGTATTTGTAATTCAATAGCGTATGAAGGATAATTCACATGGCTGTAACTGCTAAAGAATAATGGTGTGGAGCAGGAATATTTGTCCTGTTTTGAGACCTGGGACTTCAAGGACAGAGAGAGGGAGACTTCACATGACAGACAAGGGACGAGTGATCTCATCCTCACTCCTGAGAGTAGCATCTTGGATAGAGAGGACATGATTATTGATAACCCTACATCTGGATGAGATCCCCCAAACTGCATTCTTCTAGGTCATAAAAGAGGGAGAGGTGATTGTTTTTTCCATTAGGAAAAGGACAAAAGCTTTTAGGATGTGATAATCTCTCCTATTAAAGAAGGGGGAAGGACTTAAGTAAGAGCTGGAGTTTCTCCTCCCCTTCCGGGGGCCCTCACTGCTCTCAACCCCAAACAATCTGCGCTCTCTAAGTAATGCAGATTACTTGAAGTAACGATATTATTATCTTTAAGTAATGATAATAAATCTCCAATGCTTTTGGGACTTGATTGGGCTGTAGTTCCCATTATTGAGGTAGACCTGTGGAGAAAAACCTATTTGACTGTATTGGGGAGACTGATCCGCACCTCTCCACCTCTCGGACTTCCAGCTAAGAGAATCAGGAGAAAAGGAATTTCTGTTGTTGAAGCTACTGGCCTGTGGCACTTGGTTACCGCAGCCTAGGAGCCAATAGACACGGAGGAATCCAGGCCAGTGTGGAAAATACTTGGGGGTGGCAGGCAGGAAGCTGGCCCCTCGATTGAGATGATGGGGAGCTGTGTCAGGACACAGCTGGAGGTACATTCCAGAGTCTGGAGACAAGATTAGCTGGAGGTGCAGCCTTGGAAAAGCCAGATTTCCCATGGGCCTAGGAACTCTGCTGGGAAAGGAGTGTGATAGAAATGAAGAAAGAACCAAGACTCTAGGAATGGTTGTAATTATGGGGGGCAGACTAGACAAAGAACTAACAGAATATATAGAAAGTAAAGCAGAAGGAGGCGACCAGGCCAGGAGGCTATTTTTTGAGGCTCGAATTGCAAAGGATATTAAAGAGATAATGTCAAAAGGTCAAGAGTAGTAGAGAGTTTATATAAGCAGAAAAAATAATGGCAATCCTCCCGAGTGAGTGCATGGGGAAGGCCGAGGTGGGAGGGACAGAGCTATACTGCCATCGGGGGCCATTAGCCCTGAAAGCCGAAGTTAGTGGGAAGCCCCTGGTGACCCCTAATGTAAGGATTACGGCCAGTCCAGGGCAGCGTGACGTGACCAGTGTGTCACAGAGTTCTGAGAGCCCGTGTTTGAGGGTGGATAATATGTAGTGACCAAGTCCTAGTCCCAGGAAGGGGGAGGCTCGTGGCGGTGGAGGGAGGAAAGTTTCCAGGAGAAAGAAGGACAATAGAGGTGTACTTGGGCAAAGAAGAAGATGCAGGGACAAGTAGAAGTAATGGCGGGTGAGTGAGCTCATGTGGAATGGCTTTGATTTTAGAAAGGAAGGATGATATTGCCTGATGAGGGTGAAGAGGGAGGTGGGGGCTTGGCGAGTGGAGAGGAACATGGGCCAGGATGTTGGGTTGCTGATCGCCAGGTCAGTGGATCTCACTTGGGGGCAGTTTTAGGCCCGAGTGGACACAGGGCCACATCTGGAGACATTTTTGCATGTTCCACTGGGGAGGGGCCACTCCCGGTGTCTGGTGGGTAACTGAGGGAGGCTGTGGAACACTTCCCTGCACAGGATGGCATGTGACTTAAGGATTATCCAGCCCGCGTACCACCCCACAGCTCAACAGCGGTTCTCAAATGTGTCAGAGGAGCAAAGCCCTGAACTCCAGAGCATGGATGAATGAATACACTAATATACTCATTTTTTTAAAAAGATAAATTTATTTATTTATTTATTTATTTATTTATTTATTTATTTATTTATTTATTTATACAAGCACTGGGTACAGTCAGAAGCGCGGGAGGGTGAGAGAATCACCAGAGCCAGAGCGGGTAACAGAACAGGCAAATGGATGAAATACACTGCTGAGGGGAGCAGCGGGCGCGGCCGGAGAGGTCTGCACGCCATGTGGGACCCTCGTTGGCGGCCGGGGATCGAACTGGCACTGCAGAGGCTGCAGGCAGCTTCACAGCCCAGTGCTCAACCGCTGCGCCACCAGAGGAGGCCCTAATGTAGTCAATTTTGACACTAGTTCTTACTCCAGAGTAGCCCCCTTGTCAGCTTCTTGGTCATGTTGCCCCAGCACATCCGGGGTCTAGACTACAAGACCATTTCGAGTCAGAATGAGTGTCCAGTTCTAGCACTTGGCTAAAGTAACAAAGTGACTCCATCCCTTCCCTGATTTGTGTTTTGCCCCAGAGTGATTGGGCCAGGCTCTTGGTGGTAGTTCCTGAGCCTTGGGTAGTGGCTGTGTGATCACTTCAGGAAAGGCTTCTCGACAATTACCAGCTTCTGAAAAATGACCGGGCCTGGTATGTCTCCCTCTAATCCCTTTTGCCTATTTGACTGTGTGACCTGGGAATGGAAATGTCACTGTGGGCAGAGGCCTTGCCACTTTGGAGCTGCATAAGATTTCACATACAGTTGTCTCTTTTTGAGGCTTTCATGAGATTAGGTGGTCTCGGTTTGATTCTTCAGTTGATTTTCAGAATCATTCATTGCTATTGTCGACTGAGGAACGTTGGCAGTGAGAGGAACTTGAAGCACCTTTTTTTAATAAAGATTTATTTTTTCTTTCTTTTTTTATTTTATTTTTATATTCCCCATACAATTGTAACCCCCTGATTTTGACCCCATCCCCCCCCCCAAAGTGTGTCTCTGGTTCATAGTTGTTTGTTGATTTTTAAATTTCTTATAGTTATTCTTTTTCCTGGTCCCTTATTTAAGTTTTCTAGATTCCTGCTTATGAGTGAGACCATCCGGCTTATTTCGCTGAGCATGATCCCTTTTTTCTTTCTTTCTGGCTTATTTCGCTGAGCATGATCCCTTCCAGCGCCATCCATGTTGCTGCAAATCGCATGTGTTTATCTTTTTTGAATGCTGAGTAATATTCCATGGTGTATATGAACCACATCTTCTTGATCCAGTCATCTATTTTTGGGCATTTGGGTTGTTTCCAAAGCTTAGCTATTGTAAATAGTGCTGCTATAAACAAAGGGGTGCAGGTGTTCTTTGGAATTAATGTTTCTGTGTCCTTTCGGTAAATACCTAGGAGTGAAATTGCTGGATCATATGGTAGCTCTATTAAAGATTTATTTATTTATTTATACAAGAACTGGGGCACAGGCCAGATGCATGGGAGGGTAAGAGGATTCACTAGAGAGAGAGTGGGGAAGAGAACAGGCAGACTGACAAAATGCACTGCTGAGGGGAGTAGTGGGCGCGACAGGAGAGGTCTGCTGCACCATATGGGATTCTCGCCGGCTGGCAGGGATCAAACCTGCACTGCAGAGGCTATGGACAGCTTCACAGTGTGGCGCTCAACTACCTGTGCCACCAGGGGAGACCCTAAGCTTGAAGCATCTTCAAGGAAAAGAGGAAGATGAAGAAGATTCAGACTGTGAGAGCCCACAGGTTCCAGGAGGTAGTGCTGGCAATCAGCAGTTTCCTTATCACCAAGACTGCCACTGAGGGGTTTGCAGGGTACATGGAGACATGTACCGTCTCGTTTGCTTCTCACCTGCCGGGAGCTGTTTCTGCCCCCAGTTAGCAGGCAGGGAACAAAGGCATGGACAGATTCAACGACCTACAACCTGGGCTTTGTACAAATTCCCTGTCCCCAGGCTTAGAGTTCTCCCCACCACGCCTTAGGTCCAGGTAATCTCTGCGAGCTCCTTGAATGCCAGTGCACCTGAGTTTTGTTTTATTATTTGGAGGAATATTTAAGTATTAAGAATTCTGAACCTTCAATGTCCTCGTTAGGAGTGTTTTTCAAATTGTAGAGGGTACTTTGTGAACTTAAGACCTTTTCACACACATTCTCTGTCCTGACTCCTCTGAATCAGGACATTCCACCCTCAGCAACTGGCACCTTTCACCCCAGGGGTCTGTGTTAGTGTGTGACATCAATCTTATTTGTGTTTCTGTTACTTTCTGGTGACTAATCCACCATTAGAATTAAAACAGTAGAACTCCAAGTATGTTTCCAGGGATTCCCCCTTTGTTACGACTGCTTTGGCCCTCCCATTCCTGGGAGCAGACGTCATACATCCAAAGACATTGCCTTCACACCCTGTTTCCAGTGCTAAGAATGTGACTGGAATCTGCTCAGTTGCTCAGAGTAGCAGGCAAGCTCTGGCCTCTGAGCACTGTCTCAGGATAGTCTGTTCTACCTCCCCTTCCTTTCCCCTAGTGAGTTTGAACTTTCTGCTTTTTACTATGCCATGGGCCATTCTGGCTGAGATGGTACTGGTGGGGTCAGTCAGAGACACTGCACATAGGTTGGTCTTTACTGCCCCAATCCCTTAGGCTGTGGTTCACTTCTTCTGGAGTCCCTTATATATTCCTGTCTCCCTCACCTTCCCTACCCCCCCCCACCCCTTTACATTAAATCTATTAATTGTGGTACAAAATTACATTCTCTTTGTGGTGCAGCCAGTATCCAAACTCTCTGCACCTTGCCGCAACACAATTGCTTCTGCCCGGGCAACTCACATTCTATCTCCTGTCTCTCTGACTTTGACTGCTGTGGTTCCTCGTGCAAGGAAATCACAGTGTTTGCTTTCGTGTCTGACTTATTTCACTTAATATAGGTTGCTCGAGGTTCATACCCTGTTCTCTCAGGTTCATACCCTGTACTCTCAAATGTCAGCTCAGATTTGGCCACTGGGTTGTTATTAAAAAGTGCTTTTCTTAACTTGCGTTTCATTAGACTTTGAGAAAGTCCATGCTAGAGGGTAGTTATGGGTTTTGCCAGAACCCCTCAGGGTCTGGGTTATCATCCAAACCATTCTCACAATGATGTCAGTTCATAGTATAGAGAGAACACGTGACTGATCACATCTTACCCAGAGTCACCTTAGGGCTGCACAACTTGTTCACTGCCAATATCCTCTGGGAATGCAGAGTAGTACAGCTGGAGAGCGAGGTCCAGGAAGTGGCTGAGGCCTGGGACTGATATGCTTCAGGACCCCATGCTCACTTACCTGCTGGGATTTGCTGGCTCAGCTCTGGTCTTCAAGATCAGCTGAATCAGTGTCCCAAACAGCCAGTTCCATAAGCTGCCTTTCTGGCAGGCAAGACCCCTGGATTTGTTGGTTGGCTTCCTTTGTCACAACGAGGGTCTGGCTCATTGTGTTGAATGTCTTAGAATTGTGTTAGGGTGTTACTGAGGTGGGTTTCTCCTGGTGCCTCAGTTGTGTTGTTCCTGTTGACGGGAGCCCTTGGGTCTATCTTATCCTGGTTGCTTTTTCTAGCCTTGGATTTGGCCTGGGAGAGATTCTTAGTGAATTACTATCTACAGCCTATTTCTGTGGAGAAGGGTAGCTACGAGTTTACTGCCAGAAAGATGGAAGATGAGAACTGAAATTGGCCTGTTGGTGTGTACGTGTCTCCGGCCCCCTGGGCTGGCACTAGAAGCCCTGGCTGGGCCTTAGCTGAACCCTAACAAGCCATGGGAAGTCTTAAGTCACTCCTTCACCTCCAAGGGCCTCCATCTCCTCACCTGGAGAATGTGGACAACGGCTTCTGCTCTGCTCAGCCCACAGAAGCGGGGTGCACACAGAAGGTGCTGACCGCCGTGCTCTGTAAGTGGTAGTTTGCTCTCCTAGGGTCCAGCGATGTGAGCATCACTATATGGTGATTAAAACCCACCTGTTAGGTTAAATGGGCCTTAATGGCCATCTCTCGTGGCAGTGACCACCCACAAGTCACTGGCATTTAAATGGTGTCAAGTCCCTGTTTCCCTGAAAATGCCACCGCACCTCTCCTTGATTGGCCCCATTAGTGAATGGTCTCCAAGGTGGTCTCAGTCCTCTACAAAGATTTGCATCACTGGCTTCTCCAAATGACTGGGGTTAATAGACACTTTTAGTTTCATTGCACTTTAAAGGCCACTAAGCCAAGGACATCTCCAGATGGAAAAACAATTAGTTTGATGCCATAATAACCCTTGACCTTTCTATCAGCATTTCTTATCTTTTTAGGTGAAATCATAGATGTTTGGGGCTAGGTATGTTCCTTGAGGTCATAAAATAGGACTTTCAATGCCTCCTCCCATGTCCTTCTCGGCACCAGTCTCATAGGCACTTAGCAAAATACTTGAATATTCTGAGACAGAAGATGTCATTTTGAGGGGCCATCCAAAATAAGAGTGGAGAATATAGGGCTCGTGAGCTCAGAAGCTTTGTAATGAGCATGACAGGCACCATCTTGCCTTGGGCTAGAGAGACCACATCATTGACAGCTGGGCCGGGTCAGAGAAAGTGGCTGGGCCAGTCCAGCTGAGCACATGACCACTCAGCCATATGGCCAGAACAGTGACCAGTGACTTAGGTACATTAAATGGGTGCTATAGAAACCACTAAGTAGGTTTCTGTCACACAGAGAATTTTCCTTCTCTAAACCACTGGATTTACCCAACCTCAGTTCTCCACATTTACTCCATCCCTGGTATCTACTCAGTTTTCACCCAAATCAAGGTCAGGATAAAAAGGAGATTTGGATGGAAATAAGCTGGATATTTAGGCTCCTGCAGTAATACTCAATTATCGAATCCTCTAGAAGCACCAACTCCTCTTTAATAAAGTCCTCAGTTTTTAAACATCTTTAGAAATCAGGTGATTGGGTCCTGGCAACCACCAGCTTGCTGCTTCCTCCTTCCTTACAAAAATAAGATGGTAAAATCCCAGCAGCTGGCTGGGGATGTTAAAAGATAATCTTAAGCATTTTAATACACATTATTCTTCACGCAACTTTGAGCCACGAAACCCCTGAAACGTAATAGCATAGGAATTGCATGGAAGAGACATCAGCTTGCTGCCAGCTCCCTGAGAGCCTGGCCAGATCTAGTGCCTTCTGGGCCACCCCTGGCCGTGCAGCCACAGCTGCCAGCACTGGGAGGCTTTGCTGCAGGGAGAGCCGTCACTGAGCGGCACTGTTCACACTTAACTCTGGGTCCAGCTCCTCCAAACAAGGTAAAACAGAAAAGGTTCATTCATTTACATCAAGGTTTATCATTTTGAACACAATGGATAATATTTGGAGGTTTATTAGTATTTTGCTGCTGTGGTTCTCTGCTTCCTCCCTCTCTGCTCCTGCCCCATCTTGTCACGTGGCCCTGCACTGCAGTGCTATTTGAGCCTCTGGTAATGAGCTTTCAGTCAGCAGGATGTGTCGCTGGTATTACTCCTGTTAACAGCGTTGCTACCCCTGTCAGTAGAGGCCCTGCTGGCTGGCGGGGCCATCGTCATATCACCCTTCTGATTCTCTGTGTGCCTGTGTGTGCATGCATGGCTCTTGAACTTCAAATGTGTTTTTGGGAAAGATTTATTTTATTTATATATACATACAAGAGCTGGGGGTAGAGGCCAGAGGTGTGGGGGTGGGTGGGGGGTGAGAGGATTCACCAGAGACAGAGCAGGGAACAGAACAGGCAGACTGACTGAAAAACACTGCTGAGGGGAGCAGGGGACAAGACAAGAGAGGTCTGCTGCACCATGTGGGTAGCTCCCTGGCTGGGGATCAAACTCAGGCTACAGTGGCTGACAATAGCTTGATAGTGCTGAGACTTTAATGCCTGTGCCACCAGGGAGACCCAAACTTCAAATGCATTATTCAGAACAAATTTTAATTATTTTACTGTTGAAGGTGATAATGCATTAACCAGTATCATTTGCTGTGCGCTCTTTTGGCAAGAGTAATTTATACCACCTCCTGATCTGGCTGTAGTAACGTTTCTGAGTAAGTGCTAACGGTACTCTAAACCAACTGCTGACTTAGAATAACCTACTTTCCATCCTAAGGATATTTTACTGAGACTGTCAGGGTTATAAAGTTTGTCACTTGGTGCCTTAAAACAGTGAAAATGCTTGTCTATAAATGTAGTTGTGTCTTTGTGACATATTGATCCTGCTCATTTTCTTGCTGCTCCTATTACTAGGCTGTGGGTGGATGTATCTGCAAAGTGTTTCATGGTGTATGGGATGTAACATTTGAAGTGAAAAAATTGAAAACAGGATAGGAAATGAGGATGGGAGGGAAGGAGTGGATAGAGGTCATCTGTGTATAGGAAGGACCCAGTGAGGGGAAAAAGCCACGTTTACATTTGTAACATCCAGGTGGCACCAGGAATTGTCAGAAAACCCACTTGATCTCAGAAAACATGGATAGGAATTCTTCCTCATGTAAATTCATAAAATGATGAGCAAGATAGCAGCTGTTTTTAAGTCATAATCTATGGTGTTGACCCATGTGAATTTGCTGTTTTGATTATGTACAAATGATTGCAGTGCCCGGCAGAGAGCGTGGGCCAGACCGGAACCAGGAGCCCCACACAGACAGTTCCGCCGTGCAATAGGAAGCCCATCGATCATAAAGCAATCCTAATGGTTTTTAAAGATGCATTTTCAGAGGGTGTAAATAATGCATCATTGGGAAAGTGTTCGAGGCCACTTGGACCCTGTGCCTGAGAAGAGGTTGCTCTGAGTTCCGGCGAGTGAGTGGCCATGACCTGCTCTTAATGCTGCTTCTTTTCTCTTTCAGCACATCAGGTCCACCCATCTGGCCGGGCAGTACCTTCTTCAAGAGAAATGGAGCCCTTCTACAAGGTAGGTCTTCAGCAGCACCTCTTCTCCTCCTGCCCCCTGGTGACCCTTCTCGGTGCTTGGGCGCAATCAGGAAAGTTCTGTCCTGTCTGGGAGTGGGCACTCATTGGAGAAGTGTGGCTCTTGTGGGTTGGGTGTTTGTCCAGTTCTCTTTATTTCTTTCTACTCAATTCTCCGGATTGCTATGAATTGTTAGTCTAAAGCCAGGGCTGCTGCTTTGGTCTGGCATCACTGGTCACGTTGCAGAAGTGTTTGGTTTGCTTTGGTGAAGTTGGAATTGCGGGGCTGTAGACGTGCGACAGTAGCATAGACGGCTCATAGAAACACCCCTCTGTGGGTTGCTAATGCCTGGACTAACGAGGTACGATTTGGGTGTTCTGGCCTTTTGGCCATCGTGGACACCACCCGTTCCTTGTTTCCCCTAATATCCATGTGTACCTGGGCGTGACCGTGGTTTGCTCCAGGTCTCGTTGTTCAGTCCCCTCCTTCGTCCCTGCAAGCGCCACTGGAAGAGGGGCGCCCTTCCTCTGCTGCTTTGCACCAGGGCTGTTCTGAGGCACTCAAGAATTCAAAGTGTTTTTCATCTCTGTTTTGCCATTAAATGTATTAATGACCAAAGTTAAAGGCAAATAGATGGTTAAAAAGAAGAGTAAGATGCATTCCAAATGCTCTAAGAAATCACTTTGGGGTGATTGCTGTTTGGGCTGTCTGCTCTGTAGATAAGATGAAAAGGGCTGGCTCCTAAGATTTTCCCACTTCCTGTCCCCATCAACCTGGTGACTGCCAGGTGTCAGAGCAGCCCAATGGCCCAGAGTAGATGGAAGTGGTTGTACCAAGAGCTCTAGAACTGTGCAGGGCTGATGGTGAGGAGCTTTCCTACATTTTGCTTGGTTCAAAGCTGTTAAGCCTCCTGTCCTTGAAAGTATACGCTGAGGACCAGGCATTGACTATCAGTGTGGCTAAGGCTAAAGACACCCATCTTTGTATTTCCAGAGTAGCTGAAGCAATTGTAACAGGTGTCATCACATCCTGCAATTGCGTGGTGTCTCTTTAATTGCATTGGAAATTGGGAGCTTAAACTTTTCTTTGTATTTTTGCTTGATACAGGTACAATTTCAGCAGGCAAGTTTGGGTTAATCCTAATTTTAATGACCATCATAGATAGCCTAATATTTAAGAAAAAAGGGAACTCCATCCACTCCTAAAATTTAATACATAATTTAAAAAAAATCTGTCTTGTTCTCCCTTCAGATAGTCTATGTGGAAACTGATTATGATGAGCTTATTGGTTTTTATTTTTCAAGTGAATTTCAAAGTTATGTGCATCTTTACTTCTTGATCTGTGATATTCATGTTTATATATATCTTTTTAGTTTTTCAAAAAATCTTTAGTTTTTCCTTTTCTTAGAGCATTTTCTTACTGGATTTTTGTTCATTAAGTTCTACATTATTTAAGACTTGTTCTAACCTGAATATAAGTTGTGGGTTTTTTAATCTATGAGGCGGGAAGCGTGAGAGAAATATCGATTACATTTCTAAAGTTGAATGATTTCATGATAAGTTTCTGTCTCCTGAGTGGTCGACCTTTTTTCTCTTCCTGATAGGGTTAAAATTTTTCCTGATCACTCTAGGCATTGAGAATTACAATTTCAGATGCTCCTTGAATCCGCATGCAATTCAATACTGCCCATTTATTTTTGGTACATTGGAAATCAGAAGAAAGTTGGTGAGAACTCGAGCGTGTGGGTAGAGACTTGTCGACAGTCTTTTTCTGTGATGTTTCCTCACTTGTTGTACCTGTACGTAGAGTTCATGAGACATTTTGTTGTGATAAGATTTTTCCAACTATGTATGTTGCTTCCTAATTAATGTTTTTGTGTCCCTTGGGTGGGTGTTATTGGCACATCATGAAGTGGCTCGTGCCCACAAGCAGAAGTTTTGTAATAAAGACTGGGTCTCTAAAGAAGGCAGCTCCCTGGTCATGCCAGTAGGAGGTTTAGATTATTTTCAAGTAGAAGAGAATATACCTGATTGATGTCCACTTTTGTTCTCTTTATCCTTTACAGTTTCAAAATTTGCACACTTTCTTTTTTCCCATCACATGCATTTTTCTAGGTGATCAGACCAAGGAACTTCTCAGGTATTAGGTTCCAGCCACAAAGATTGGCATTGAGGGGGGGAACAGGATGCCTGTCCCTAAAGAACTCAGTTCTTAGAAGTGTGTAGAAAGTGATGCTTGGTCGTGCCCGATGACACAGGCTCAGGAACTGGCCCACAGAAGCCCAACATGCCCCTGACCCTGGCGTTCCAAGCCGGGCTTGGGGCCAACCTGCTGTGTGGTGACCCTGGGGACTGCGACCTGAAGAATGCAGGAGCAGCAGCATAAGCAAATGTGCTGAATGTTTTTCCAGAAAAGAGACTTATTTTCCTCAGGAAGCTGGGAGCCTAGGGGCTGTCACATCTTGGGAGGATTGGGAATTGAGCGAAGCCTTGAAAAATAGATAGATGTGGGCATGCATAAATGAGAGGAAGGAGCATTGCAAGCAGAAGCAACAGGGGCATGTAGGCTTGGGGGGCAGGAATGGGGAGCACAGATGAATGTGGTAGTGCAGAACACAGGCCATTTGGGGGCACTTGGGGATGATGACATCGCTGGCTTCAAGGTAAGCCAGTGGTGTCATCCCCAAGTGCCCCTGAATGAGAAGAATGTTGTCATGTCCAAAGAGGAAGCAATGGAAGTTAAAACCTGAAACGAGGGATCACATGACCTGATGGTTACAATGGGACCTGCGTGTGGCCCAATAGCTGATGTGTAAACCCTTGGACAGAAATGTTGTACAACTTTTTCTAACAATGAGCCAATTGCCAGAATTAACTGGAAGTCCTTGAGGTCCGACTTGAGTGTGGCCTCTGTATTTTGGTTCCCGATGAATCACCTCTCAGTTTTCAGGATAATGGGGTAAGATTGGGTTTGGATTACATCAGGCATGGGTACTTAACATAATTGGTCATTTCATCAATTCACAATATTCTAAATGCTATTTAGGCTGCTCGAGACCATTTCAGTCTGTTAGCAGTTCCAGGGACTAGAGAGCACTTCAGTCCTTGCACAATGAAAACCTAGCAGAAAGCCAGAAAGTGACAAACCATTGTTTAAAGGTGACCGCGGGCAGGTGAGTGTGACTGCAGGAGGGGCCAGCTGACAGGGGTCTCCAGCAGTCTGTCACTCTGTGTCTCTATGGCTCTATGTGTTTGAAATATACTTAATTTTAATCAGTTAATAACAGCTCTTATTTCCTAAGGTAAAGCATTTTATGCATCCCTTTTCCAAACTCCCTGTCCCCACCGCAGCATACACATTCCAAATTAGATGACTTTAAGTAGACATCACCCTCAGGTGAATTATCCTAATGCGCCAGAGATTCCTAAAAATCATAGACATTCCTGGCCCCCAGTCTGACCTTCCTCTGGCCCCTTAGATTTCATCCACAGGGCATCCCTGTTGTCGTCAGTCTTACGTGCCCTCTACCAAAAGCGGCTACAAACCATCCTGTCTGCCCTAGGGCCTTACTAGGCCTGCCCGCTGCTGCCTTAACCTTGGGCACCTCTGACCACCTCCCCCAGCTCTGCTCTGAGCCCTCCCCTGCGGCCCCACCTGCATTTTTCCTGTCTGCATGCCAGGCACTGTATTAGGCTCCCATGACCCGGAGAGGCCTGGAGCTTGCCCCTTAGCCACTTTCAGCCCATTCTGGGGTCAGAACACAGGTCCTGGCCCTTTCCAGGAAGGACCGATATGAGTCACACAAACCTGACTGGCCTTCCTGGCCCTCCCTCTGCCTGCCTTTTCTACATGGCACCACTATCTGGTCACTAATTATCAAATCTTTGTCTGGAGTATGCAGCAGTGGAATTAAAATAAATTCCATAACACACCTAACAGATTTTTATTTCCATTAACTTCTCACAACCCACTGGGCAGTCTAGAGAAATGCAGAGAAATCCTGCAAGACGCTTCAATGTACTCCTGGTTCCCGAGTGCCCAGGGGCTCTTGCCTTGCCAACCTCCTGAAGCTGATTCTGATGTTAGGTAGATGGCTTGCTTTGGAGAAAGCCTGTCTCCTGAGTTCTAGGTTGGCTTCTTGTGTGTACAGCAGGTCCTTGGATGTTGTTTTGTTGAATGGGGTTTTATTGTGTGTTGACGAGAAAAAATGGGCAGCGGCCACTGTGTGGAGTGGGCATGTGCTCCCAGGTCTGGTGGGTTTTCTCTGGGGATCCGGTTTCTTTCTGCATCCCAGGGATATGATACTCACTGGTGCGTCTGCTCCCCCAGATTGCGTGAGTGTGGGTGGGGGTGACGTGCTCAGGGAGCTTATCTTGCACCCTGAGCTGCCAACATAGTCTCTGGCCACCTGTGACCTGAACTGGAGGAACTGAGTTGCGAAATAATGAATGAATGAATGAGTGAACAGAAATGTTTGCCCAGAATTAGAAGCCTTTTGGGTCTTCATTTAGAAATTTGGTGCTGTTTTTATGACCTGAGAGATATATAAGAACGTAACTCTTATTTATCTCAATTAGCCTCCAGTTGTATTGGTTTCACTCTAGTTCGTGTCACTTAAAGCCGCCTTTTCCGAGGTCCTCTGGGTGACGTGAAGTCAGGATTTGCTATACTTTCCTCGGAGTAACACTGTGAATCACCCACTGTCCACAACCTTCACCCTCTCTGCAGCTCACCCGTGCACTTTCACTGCTGAGGTGCACATGGTACCTCACTTTGCTTGTCTTTCAGGCCACAAAAGGCTCACGAGCAAGCACTCAGCATGTCAAACAAGTGATAGTGAATTCAGGGAACCTTGGTTCGTGTCCTGCTTATTGACTTTGGTCAAACCACGTGATGTCCCTAGGGCTCCATGTTCTTAAGTGAATTAAGGGTGGCCTTCAGGGGCGAGGAGCTTCTTATGGAGTGTCTGCTCTGTTCGATTCTAGCATCTCCCTTAAAAATAGGTCAAAATGGATTTGGGAGCTTAACTCTAAGTCAGTGGGAAAAAATACTGCTTCAGCCAACTGTGCCTGCACCTGGACGAGTTCAGAGGCAAGGAGAGTGGTGGCAGCCTAAAGATCTCAGTCCTCAAACAAGACAGTTCTCAAAGGTCTCCTGGATCTTAGGGAGACAGGATATTATTGATGTGGGCAAACTGAAAGCAAACCCCATTTTAGCTTCTTGGGTAATTGGTTTAACCTCTGATACTTGTCTCATGGGGTCCCCTTGAGGATTTGGATGGATTCATATTAATAAAGCAGTGGAAGCGTGTGATCAGTTCCCAGAGTTAGTTATCACAACATGTTATAGAACTCTGAATCTTAGGAAAATAGGGCGATAGTCCCCTGAACATGGATTCCCGGGGCTCTCATCTTCCTGCTAACGCTACCTTGGTCCACTTGCTGGGGCCGGAGATTCTTGGGACCAGGCAAAAAAGATCAGAGATGTCCCGGCTCCTGCTGGGGTTATACAGAGAAATGAAAGAGCGTGTACTCCTATCTCAGATTCCTCATCAACAGGCCAGCTTCCTTGAGAGGCCGGCCAGCCCTAACCCCAAGCTGCACCCAGCTCTAAAATCATCTGAGCTCAGCGGGTACCCAGAGTCAGCACCACACCCACCTGGTTTGAATTCTCCCTCTCTGGATACCAGCTGTTTGACCTTGGGCCTCCCTTTGGGTCGTCTGGAAAGTGGGTCTCTGAAATGTGTTTCCAGAATATGTGAACATTAAAAGAGAAGGTGAATGGAAAAGCCTCCTTCTGGTCCAGTGCCTGGCGCCTCCCGGCCGCTGGAAAAGAGCAAAGGTGTGCTCTGAGCGTTAATCCTGCAGCCTTATCAAGGTGAAAAGTTCCCCAACCCTTCAAAGGAGCTTTCTCCCAAGCTCCCTCAGAAGGGCCTCACCTGACTGGAGACTCGGAGGCTGAGGTTATTTCTGGCACTCTCCTCCCATAAAGGCCCTGGGATTGCAGGTTTTGTCTGGGGTTACCCAGACCCTCCCCCACACCGTTCTCTGACATTTGGTCACAGCCCAGGGCTCTTTGGTTTTTTTCATCTAATCTGCTCCACAAGCTGACTCTCTCCTCCATTTTGCAAAGGAGGGCTTCTACCTAATGCATAAATCTCCTGATTCTTGCCCCTAGGCACACCCATTAAAAAAAAATTATAACAGAAAGAGAAAATAAACCTCTCTCCAGATCCCCCCAAGTCCTAATTGCCTTCTGTCCTCTTTAGCCCTCGTTGTTCTTATGGGCTCTCCTGGCTTATAGCTCATTGTTCTGCTCTGATTTACCTTTAAAGATATTTATGTAACTACACTAATAAAGTCCACTAGCTGTTTTTACAATCAGGTGAACTGAAAAGGAGCACTGGTCAGCTCTGACTAATCACAAGTTTCATGTGGTCTCTGAGAATATACTCTTAAGTTAATTTTAAAAATATAAGGAAACTCCATGGTAAAAAAAAAAAAAAAAAAAAAAAGCCTTTGGTCAGTTCTGACCTTTCCCCGACTTCCAGGAATCCAAATTTGCCCAATCTGCAATTCTCCAACTTCCCCAGCGCCTGCCACCCAGCCCAGCGTGGGATCTGAAAGCCTCAGTGGCATAGCCTGTATTTTCTGTTTGACTTTAATTTCAAACAGGCTCCACCACTAACTACAGTGACCATTTCCATGAAAATCCAGGGTTGCATCTGAAAAAGTGGCATTTCCTGTGGACAGAAATGGGGCAGTCAGAGGTGTGGCTAGCATGGGGGGCAGGACATAGAGCCACCTGGCCAGATCCTGACGGTGGGTGTGGAGGGTCTGTCTTTGCTATGCCAGGGACTAGTCCTGCAGGAGGTGGAAACTGAGGCTGAAGTTTAGGAGAGACTAGAGCGATAGAGGGAGTTTTAGAGTAGTTGAGCCCATTGAATTTATGGGCCTTGGTACGATTTTCAGGGGAGTATAGAATGAAAAGAGGGAAAGGTCTACAGAGCCAACCAGCTGGCACACCGAGGCTTCCAGTAGAAAGAGGTGGTAGCTGACAGCAGGGGTGTCGTAAACAGGGCATCACCTTAGTGAAGGGCACGGCATTTCAGCAGCAGGAAGGGGCACCCCCTGTGCCCAGAAGCTGAGGAGGACAGGACTGAAGACAGACCACCTGTCTTTGAAGACAGACCACCTGCCATTGAGCAGTGCCCACCCCCTGTTGCACCCCCCAGTGGGCCCTCCAGTGAGGCAGCCAGAAACTGCTTCTGTCTCTATGAACTTGTATGAGCTGGACACGTCACACCAGTGGCATCGTACAACACGTGATCTCTTGTGTCTGGCTGTATAGAGTATTTATGTCATTTGTACACTAAGGCCCAAGCAATTGTCTGCTTTAGGTCACAGAACCAGAGTCAGAAACCTAGACCCATGCCCATCTTTGCTTCAAAGCAGCATAAATATTTCAGACCGGTTCTCCACCCTAGAGGTTTAGATGTTCTGCAGTGTTTTGCAGATCTGGGCTGGAGAGGATCCCTTTAGAATGCTTAAAAGCAATTCAGTGACAAGATGAAATGGAAACGAAGACCTGTGTTGTCTTCCTTCATTCTAGTAATTAAGGTGCTTCCTTTTGCTTTTGACCCCTGCACATGACTGTTGGAAAAAGCTAATGTTAGGGTCTTTTAAAGATGGTAGAAGGAGAAAAAGAGAAATCCTGAAATTAGTCATTCAAAGATGAATCAGTGAGAGGAACTCTTAAACAGAAGGAATATTTTATTTGAGTATCTGAATTTTATACCGAGGGAGGCAGATAGAGGTATTTTTACCAATTACTATTAGTAAACAATAGTGAATCGATCTGTTTACCAATTATTATAGATCAGTAGGAATACTTCCTTGTAGTTTAAATTTTTGAGCATTTAGATGTTTTTTTCTAGTCTATTAAATTGTGTCAGATGATAAATTATAAAGATTATGTAACCTTGGCTCATATTGCACCGGAGAGCCTGCTTTTATCAAAGTGCTCAATCTTAAAACACAATGGGAAAAGTCAATTCCCTTGAAGTTCTGTTAACCATGCATACATGGAAATCTAGAAATATTTTTATACAATTGCCAAGATGCTTACAATATAAAAGAATTTTGTAGAATGTACTTTGAGTGAGCTGTTCACATGAGTTTCAGAAGTGAACTTAGAAACGCCAACCTACAAGCTGCCAGAGGTCAAGTTTTGTTTTTGTTTGGTTTCTTTGACGACTGAAGGGTGTGGCAGAGAGCTCTGGGGTGGTATCTGCTACAGTGCACGTGATAGGTTAGATTGGGGTGCATGTACTCTTACACTTGCACTTTGTGAACCTATGAGAATGTCTTTCCTGCCATCCCTTTGCCCTTTTTTTTCTGGTGTTTTCTGGTGCCTTCTTTTCCAGCTGCCCAGTTGTCTTTGCAAATGATGATGTAAAGATAACAGACTTCAGTTTTCAAATTAGACATGCCTTGGGCTCTTCCCTGCCTTGCTCCTAATTGCCCTCTCACTTTGGGAAAGTTATGTAAGCCTCTTTGAGCTACCATGAGATGCAAAAAGACCAGTCTTGCAAGATAGGTAAAATCATTGTAAGGATGACGTGAAGACACTTGGTGTGGTGCTGGTGCTCCTGGCACTGAGTAGGTGCTCAGTGCAGGTACTACCGCCACTGCCTTCACAGACAGGGAGAGAGGAGCATGAACCTGAGTTGACTCTCTTGGGTTAAAAGGCTTCTGCTCGCCCTCCCTGGTAGTGCAGAGGATTAAGACACTGCCTATGAGGCTGTGCACAGCCACTGCAGCACGAGTTCAATCCTGGCCAGGGAGCTACCCACATGGCACAGCAGACCTCTCCTGGCTTGCCTGCTGCTCCCCTCAACAGTGTATTTCAGTCAGTCTGCCTGTTCTGCTCCCCACTCTGTCTCTGGTGAGTCCTCTCACCGCCCCCCCCCATACCTCTGCCCTGTGCCCCAGTTATTATATGCATGGATAAATAAATATTTAAAAAAAAAAGGCCTCTGCTGTCCAGCCCACCAGCCCTCTGACCTCCAGTAACTCACCTGATCATTCTCAGCCTTCCCTTTCCAGCCGAAAGGACAGTAGTGCTCACTTCTTGGCATTTTGTGAGACCTGAAATCAACAGCACATGCACAGAGGCCAACTCAGCTTCTGAGTGTTGAATAGAGCATTCATCATGTGTATGAGAGCACTTCTGCAGTTTCCTAGGATTTTCAAGACCTTCCACCCTCAACAACAGCAGACCAAACAACAATAGCATAAAAAATCCTTCCCCAGTTGAATGGAAGTTATACCTCCGGGAGTGTTTAAGGCTGTTGTCACTCTTTCTGACTCTCCTGAAACATGAAGGCAAATACCCAAGGGAGACCCCAAAAGAGGAGCAGAACTTTAGTCTTCAGCAGCTGTCCTTGCTGACACCTCCAGAAATGTGACACAGAAAGCAGCTTCCTTGGGAATAGATTGCAATGGCTTGTGATCTGCTTTCCTGCTTCTTCCTCTTAATGTGCCTGATGGTGCCAGAATCTGGAGTAGATGGAGACCTTTGCAAGGATTAGTTTCAGGAATGGGAGGGAGGGAGGGAGGGAGAGAAAGAGACCTATTTGCAGTGATAAAGAATTTTAGAACATCCCAGTAGGGATCACATTGGACTTGTCCTGCCTTGTGGTCACTGTAGCACACATGAGCTGTCTGTCTTTGGGCTCTGGATTTTTTTATGGGGATGTTAGGATGATCTCATTCTGCTTATTTGACACGAATTGTGTTAGAACTATGGCCTGTGTCTGATGACATCTGCCGACCACTGTTCTAGCCCAGGGCCTTGCTTGTGGGTTCGTTCCCATGCACTCAGCCAGATTGTGGGGCTTTGTGACCAGATCCTTGTGACGTGTAGAAATGCCAGTGGTGTGTTTGCCCTTTGTGTCAGCCTCTCTCGTGTTTTGAGTGACTTCATTCTCTACTTTTTGCCATAGGTGGGAAACACAACAGTGAGATTGAAGTTATGTCTTTGAACTTCGGGGCTAACAGGGTACCAGCAGCCATATTAATGCACTGAAGGCATCTTTCCCCTCTTTTCAGTTCCACTGCCCTCAACTTCCAACATAAACTTCAAATGGGAGGTGCTGCTTGTTATAAGAGGCCCCTGGTTGGTTGAGGGGCAGGCACCTCACCTGGTACCTATTATCTTGGGTCTGGAAGCTCTAAACTATGCCTGACATCACCATGTTGGATGCGCCGATGCGTAAGAATGGTGCAAAGGAGCAGACACAGGGGTCACCGCCCCGCGCCCCCCCCCCACTGCCCTTCTGTGGTAGGGCTAGATGAGCTCATAGATGTTCCATTTTACTTAAACCAGCTTGATGTTTTTCCTGACTAATAAGAAATCTTGAAATTAATAGTATCAGTTAAACTAAATTCATATCACCAATGATTTCTGTGTGTCAGTGAGATTCCAACCTCACCATTGTCTTGGAAACACACTTAGTGGTTTGGCTGTGACTTGAAAGAATTTAAGATGAGTTTGGTAGAGCTTTTCAGAGATGGTGGCTTGACCAAAGCATGCAAAGTGGGAACATAGCAATAATAATAGCTTTTGTATCTGTCCCCCAACTGAGTTCACCAGAGCCTATTTCTACCAGAGAAATTTCTACCTATTTGGTAGAAATAGGCTCAGAGCAGCTCAGGTTGAGTTCACAGGGTAACTGCCAGCAGCTTCTCAGGCTGCAGACATCAGCTTTGAATCTAGCATTTGTCCAGTGTCCCCAGGAAAAGGGGATCACTCTATAATTCAAGTGGCTCTTGAGTCACATGACCAGCTGAAACCACTGTAGCTGGAGGAACCAGAGGGGCCGATGGACTTATGCTGGGGGTGGAGATGTGCTACCCTTACTTGGAGAGATTGGGAAATAGAAAGTTTTCAGATGCAAAGATGGAGAAAGGAGCTGTATTTCAACAGCACAGCCATTTAAAAAAAAGCCAGAGTGATGGGCACAAAAATGTTAGGATGGATATGCAAGTATAGGTCACTAGTAAGTGGGGAGCCAGGGCCTGGATCTGAACCTTCCCATCTGAGACTTTTCCAGCTTTCTTTTTATCGTACCAGCCATTCTCCATGAATGTATGGGACTGCCAATGTGTCAGGGAATACTGCAGTGTCGGTCAAGTTAAAATAATTTTCCAGAGGCACAGAATCTTCATTAATAGTGGAACTCACAGTCTTTGGTCAGAGTTGGAATTGGAGAAAGAGCTGTCTTGACTAAAGCGCCTCATGGTGAGGAGGGAGAGATGGGAGGGACACTGGCCATTACTGACAATTAACCTTGAGATCTCTTCAGACTTCCCCTAGCAGCCAACCTTGACCCACAGAGCCCCAATTTTAGAGGCATTTGGGAATCAAGGTAAAAGGACCTCTGATCTCATGTGGTTTACAGTCGTGGTGGGAGACGAAAGTGAAGGGATGACTCGGGAGCTGTGGTGGTCTGTTGCACGGCAGAAGGGCTCCATTCTAGGGAGGAGGCAGGAGGCAGGAAAGCCTCCACTGGGGGTGTTGCTTGGGCACCACAAGGTGGCTGTCCCTGCACCCCCTGAATCCATCCCCTTCCTGAGCCATTCGATGTGGTCAGTTGTTCATTTCTCAATACCACTGTGCTCTAGGCCCCAATAAAAAAGAGGTGCCCTTATATTACAGCAATGGCAGAAACACTCATTCACCAAGCTCACAAAACAAACTCAGGTCCAAGGAAGTGCACTGAGCATCTGGGTGGTGCACAGGTGTTCTGAAGCAAAGGAGCCACCTGATGAGGTAGCAGACTTTATTCCTGCCAGGAAAGAGCTTGGCAAAATGAAAGGAAAAGGTACCTGGCAGATTTGTGGGGAGATTATGATAAAGGTAGTGGAACCTAGGGAGGTGGGTGACTAGATGGTGGGAACTGGCATTGTGGGACAGTTCAAATTGCATGTTGAAATTAGGCATGTAAGGGGGGGTAAAGAACTAGTAGCAGGTCTTTGTAAAAATAGGAAACTGCCACAGGATGGGACACACTATGTCACCCGGTCACCGTGGCAGATAGAAGGATGACTAGTGGCAGGGTCAAGGCTGCCGCTAAAGGTGGACAGATGTGAGCAGCTGTATCAACTGGATGCAAAGAGGGTGGGCTCAGCAGGCAATGAAGAAGGGGTATGGGTGGAGTGAGGTGGGATGGGGGCCAGTGGGCACAGGGGGAGTAGAGCCTCAGCCTCCATTCTCTAGCATGCCTTTGCATTTTTCTCATTACCCAGCCTTCTTAGGAAAAATAGTAATAATCACCTCTTAAATCAGTATAATTTGAAGAGTAATTGAAATGAAAATCCAGTTCAGAACCAAAGATATAGCCTCTTCAATCTCACTTGCTAGTTCCCAACTTAATTTTAAAAATTAAGACACCTCTAATGAGATTCAAAATTGTTCATAACCCAAAATGTTGTGCAGAGAAGATAAGATGCTAAGTGGGAAAATGGGTTCCATTTTGTGTGTGCGTGTGTGTTTGGGGGGGGGCAAGGTGCAGGCTATTTTTTCTCTGTATAAGGCTATTTAACTATAAATGGCATTTGTTAGCCTTGTGAGTCAATGAATTTGGAGGAAAATGGGATTGCCTAAAATAGTTCTTGTGCTACAGAACTGAGTCTGGCATTGGAAGGAAAACTGTTTTTGACAATCCCTTGTAATAACTCTCTCTCTGTGACACACGCACATAGCCATTTCTACCGATGCATTCATTAGGTATAGGTATAGCCTTTCAATGTGATCAAATACTTGGCTTTGAACATCTGTTTCTTCTTTTTTTTTTTTTAAAAAAGATTTATTTATTTATGCACACAAGAACTGGGGTACAGGCTAGAGGTGTGGGGGGTGAGAGGATTCACCAGAGACAGAATAGGGAACAGAACAGGCAGATCTACTGAAATTCATTGCTGAGGTGAGCAGCAGGCGAGTCAGAAGAGGTCTGCTGCTCCATGTGGGTAGTTCCCTGGCCGGGGATCGAACTCATGCTGCAGTGGCTGTGAATAGCTTCATAGGCTGTGTCTTAACCCCTTGCGCCACCAGGGAGGCTCTGAACATCTGTTTCTTCTTCTGTAAGATTAGAGGAAACCTCCCCCACCCCACCACCACCTCTCAAGAAGTCAATGAAATCAGGAATAATCCAGTGCTTGGTGACTCCAGTGGGTCCTCTTGGCTTGGTGTTGCTCACAGCTCCTTCACAGGGAAAGCGTGCAAAGAAAAGTCGAGCCCACATTTATCCCTGGGTTAGAAGGCCGTGTAGACCCGGTCGAAGGAGCCGCTGTGTTCATCTCGGTGCTGAACAGGTAAATTATGACAATTCATTGCCCTGTCCATCTGTGTGCACCTTGCTGGGTACAGTTTACTTCAGTCAAAAGTTTCAAAAATAACTGGGTAACATAAATTTCATTATACCTGCTTGATTTCAGATTCTTATTATGTGCACTGAGCGAACCTCAGAATTCTTACATGATTAAAAAATGAGATTGTCATAGAGTTGATTAAATCAATGTAGTGAATGAAAGCTTGGGTGAAACACAAAGTAGCAAGAATTTCTCTCGCAATTCAAGCGTGTTTTATTAAGGCCAGCGAACCTGCCTGTTACTGATATTGTTAATACAATATTTAGATTCTATTTTGAACATGCCAGCTGGCAAAGATTACTGAAATGTCAATCTCTCCTGAGAGTGGGTTGTTGTTTTTTTTTTTTTTTTAAAACATTCATAACCAGAAAGTTAGGTTCACATATTTAAGACAAATTTATGTAACTCCAAGTAGTATTAGAGAATAAAATGAAACCTCCTTAGCAAAAACTTCAAGACACGTCATTGACTCATGCGAACTTGAAAATTTCACCTAAACATAAGTGGATTTTCATCAAGCATTTTAATGGGTAAATATATTGAATTAATTGAGTTTGCAATCAGGAGTTAAACCTGTGTGCTTTAAACTTCTTAGCAAGCATTTTGTTAATGAAGAAGAGATTGTGTTTGAAAACGCTTGAGGTTTGTGACTTCTGGTGAAATGTGGAATAACCAGGATCGTATTCAGCAGAAAGCACTATACAACCGGGATTGTACCAGGAAGACTGACTAGGAAGAGAGTCCCCTTCTCTGGGGAGATGATCAAGGTGTTCGGGGAAGCCTGTCAGATCAATGGTTATCTTCAAATAAATGCCACACATCAGCCTTTTGTAAATATGAAGTGGCTGATGCTGCCTCCTGAGTTTTCAAATCTCTTAAGAATGTGTTGTAATAAAAAAATAAACATCGTTTTCAAATGACGGTTCAGACATGGCTTTTGTTTGTAGTGTTCCTGGGACAGAAACTACACTTCAGGAACTGAGGGGCTCTCTCTCGTAGGCCTGTGGTTGAGACACTATTATAATACATTTTCTTACTTTAGTTTAGTACCTGCATGTCCTGATTTTGACTAGTTTAACTGTTGTGTACACAGGAAAATCAAGTCACTACATATTTCTCGATGTGTGGGGCTTCACTCCTATAGTCACCTGTGTCAGGCCTGAACATGTTGCTTGAGGCCGGTCTCCATACCCCTGGTGTGGGGTGTTCCATTATTTTTATCTCTGTGATAGTGCAAGGAGGGACACTCCTCACTTTGGGGATCACATAATGATGTTACAAAATGAAGCTGCGGGGGGTTCTTCCCGAGGTGTTGCTTCAGGTGTCTTAACGTGTTTTCCCTGTTCCCATTTGTCATTCAGGCTTTCCTGGTGGTGAATGAAAAAGTAGCTCTTGCTTATTTTTCCCAAGAACAGGAAATACTACTTCAGTGACCCCATTGAAGTAGTATTTCCTGTGTATTCGGGATCTTAATTTTAGTGGTAGCAGCACAATGCCACAAATCACACATAATGAATCTGTGTAACTCTAAGTGAAATCAGGGGATAAGATGGAACCTCTTCAGCAAAAACTTGGAGAAGATCTTTGGCAAAGCACACAAGCCAAGCTCTAGTTGGTATGTGGTGTGTGGATGCAGGACCAACCAGAGACGTGGAATGTCAAGTTTGGGGTTTCTTTGACACCTCAGGGCCATATCCTCCATGAAGGGACAAGCAAAAGGAGGGCCTGGAGATTCAGGGCTTGTTCTGGGTCACAGGGCAAGTGGGTGGCAAAACCATCCCTCCCCTGGCCTGTCCAAATCTCCTCTCTCCCCACTGGCATAGACTCCCCTTCTCTTCTTGGTGTGCTCAGAGATATGGAAAGGAAGAAAAGAAACCCCAAACATAATCAAAAGAAATCATGTAAAATGGACTTCTTTCTCATCTATCACACTGCACCTGTCGATTCTCAGCTTTTCTTCTTACTGGGCAGTGTTGCATCTCTTCAGGCCTCAGTTCCTCCCTCTGTCAAATGGGAAGAGGGCATGGTAACACCCCAGTGCCTGGTATGCAGTGAGCACTCATAATTACAGGCTGCCATGAAGCCCCTGGGCGGGTCTGGCTGCTCCTGGGATCCTTCTGGGAAGTTTCACACCCCAGTCGGGCCTGGTTTTGGCCCAGTCACTGCGGCTGTGTCTGATCCAGGGTCTGGCCCAGCCCCACCTGGTGCACACCCAGATGCCAAAGAATGGAAAGGCACATGCTGACATGTCCATGATAGTTATTTTGAGCCATGGAAGTGTATCATTTCATATACACTTTTTTACTGACTGCAATAAAGATGCATTATTTACACAACTAAAATATATTAAAAATTAATTAAACTTTGCAGCTGCTAGTTTATGCTCATTAAGTTATTGTAATGGTTAGTGTTGATCTTCAAAGACAAAGCCATATTTGCAAAAATGGAAAGTGACAGAATGTTTAAGGCTATTTAAATATTAGAGACTTGTGAAGCTTTAGCTCTTGTTCCTCCTTGTCCTGAGAGTTCTTACCTCTCTAAAAAAAGACAACCTTCTCCTTCAATTGTTATGTGAAAGGAATTATAATTGTAATGGCACAAACCCTCGGCCTACAGTCCCCCCACCCCGTCCATACACCAGAGGCCAGGGGCAGAGCCAGGTTAGTTAGGAGACTGTGGGCTGGGCCCCCAAGTCCTGAGGCAGATGGCCTGGGATGGGGCTCAGAAGGACAGGGAGCCCCTCTGTATTTAACAACACATGGTGATCACCACTAGCCCAGGGGGGTCTTCCCTGCAGCCCAGAGCTCTGGTCCTGGCTGCAACTGGGCCTGTGGTCCCCCAGGATTCCTGGCCACATCAGGAAATGTTCTGGCTCTGAGCCACGAGAACTGATGCTCTCACAGATACAAGAAAACATTTCAGTGGCAGAGCGCAATCTTTTTTATTACATTTGGGAACAAGTAGTATTTGGGCATTTAGTTCAGCTCAAAGCATAGAGGAGGGTTATGTAGGGACATAGTTCAGGCTGTCTGCAGTACTCAGGGCTTTAGAAAGTTATTCAGTGTTTTTGCACAACTTGAATGATTCTTAGTCTAGGTGATCCATTCACATTGTCTGATACTCAAGGTCACAAACTTCTACTATTGACTATTATTTATATGTAGTTCCATAGACCAACCTGATAGATTTCCTTAATGGCCAGAATTTACAAATTTTATGTATGGATCTGCTGAGTTTAAGAGATAGGTACAGAATTGCATGTCAAGGTTTTAGATTTTGTCTGTCTATTTTGCTTAAAATTTTTCAATCATCTTAATTTATTTAATATGCAGTTCAGATATGTTTCCAGATGTTCTATAACAACTAGAGCCAATATGAAGGTTTCTATTGGGGGAGTTGACCCCAAAGCCAAAAAGTTTCTTTGGAGCCTGAGTCTCTACTTTGGTGCTCCTTGCCATCTGCTTGAGAGCTGTTGTGCTGTGAAGGGCTGCATGTCAATGACTGTATTTAATTAAGTTGTCTAACATTTCCCACCTCATCCCACAAAGAATTGGCAATGGCTTCTAAAAGTGCAGTGTAACTAGATTTTTCTTTTTTTAAGAAAGTACAGAAGTCAAGACAAAGGGAAAGTAAAGGTAGTATGATATGGCAAGGGGATAGCATTAAATTATAAAATTATTATCATATCTTCTATGTATGGATATAAAGGGTAGGGCAGTCAATCATGAACTTGGCTCTGAGTTTCCTGGTAGCCAAGGCAAAAAGAGAAACAAGATCATTTGTATTTGTATGGTTTATACGTTCATGACTTTGAAAGTAATTCATTATTGAGGAGAAACAGAGATCCCAGGTACTAACTTGTCAGGAGACAGATTGAGTCTTCTGTAGCAAGAAACATCCTTAACATTTATGCCTAGTTTCACAGGCATAGGCAGGGCAGGGCAGCAAGACATTTAGAATCCAGTTCTTCAGCACTGTTCGTTAGTCTGAATGACTGGTGTGGGGTAGGCCTTGGCATTAGTCGTGCTGAAAGTGCCCATGTGATGCTGATGTACAGACAGACTTGATAACCATCCCCTGTTTGAGGTAGTGAGAAAAATGTAACTAAACCAGGAGAGTAGCCAGAGCTAGAAATACTGAGTTGATGGGTTGGGTAAACATGGATGAGCAAGAATGTGAGAGGTGTATAAGAGACAGAGTGAGCCTGGAAGAAGCCAGGGTGGGGATGAAAGGGCCTGGGAGAGGAGAATGGGGCACCTTCCTCCATAGGCCTCTTCACAGCTTCTCAACCCCTTTCAAAGTGTTGTTTAGAAGAGGATGCAATGCAGAATGGAAAGGTAGACTGTAATGCGAGTAGAGGCATTTGAAGGTAAAACACTGACTATTAAAATTGGATGGCTTTATTTGTTCCATTTATCATCACAGAATATAATTCCTTAAATTAAAAAGTAGAAAAAGGTCAGAAGGTGCCAAGCAGTGAACAGAGCAGCAGCAGTGCTGGCTAGACCACTGGGTACTGCTCAGGGCCCCCTGCCTGTTGCGGGCCAGGCATTGGCCTCAGCCACCCCTGCAGGGCACCCTCTTCCCCCAGCCTCACTGCAGTCCCTGACCCAGCCAATGAGTAGAGGAGGTGGGATTTACAAGTTTGCCCATTCCAGGAGAAGCGTTACCCTGGTGCTGCATGTGCTGTGGTTAAGGTTTCTCTTCTCCTCCCCTGCCCTACTCCCCCCAGCGCCTTCTTCTTTACTGAGACCATCCATGGAGCTGAAATAAGGTAAAATGGGAAATCAGAGTTGTTTTGGGTTTAAGGGACCTCAGCCTCCCACTGGACCCCAGTGTTACCCCAAGGAATGGCCAAGCACTGCACCAAGAGCTCGCTGCCACCGCAAGTGGCAGCCTGCTGCCCTTGGTGACCTTAGCAGCATTTCGCCCCTGGATCTCCACCGGAAATCAGCCAAAGTCTTTCAGACTTTTTATAGTGAAAATTCCACCTGGTGGGGAAGCCCAGAGGGGATTTTGAGAGATTTTCTCATCTAGCTTCCTCCCCCAGGATCGGATTATGCACAAATTGGTACTTACAGGTGGTAATTAGTTCTGTTCTTAAAAGATTTCTCTGGAGGATAATTTCACTACTTTCTTCAATAGTATGTTTCAGCCTGAATTTCTAGAAGGAACTTCTCCCCCGTCTTTAATTTGAACCTCACTTCTTATGGATTAAGGACAATTTCCTTTACTTCTGTGCTTCGTGAAAAACAAAACCAAGAACAAACGGCAAAATGGGTTTGTCCCCTGCATCATATTAGAACACCTTAAAAAGGTCGCCCTCACCCTCAAATGTCCTCTTGTGCCTTGAGCCTCGTGGGAAGTGCTGGACTTGAACTGCAGCAGTGGGACGGAGTGTCCGTGTGTCCATATGAGTCAGTGGAGGAATTAATGATGGTAACTGTTGGGGGAGCCAACACCATCTCCCACCCCTGCCCCTGGAACCCCCACCTCATACCTACAAGAGATGGCTGAGGAAGGTTCATTTCCAGTTAAGCAATGGAGTTTTTCTCTTCTGAAAAATAACTCGTTCGTGCAAGGATTAAACCTTTGCCCTCAGAGTTCACAAGCTCCGTGTCTATCTACTGAGCTATCCCGCCACTCACAGAATAACCTGGGTTTCAGAATCTGGGCCCTACATGAGTAACTTGAGGAATTCAACGACTTGCTTTTCATTGCTTCTGATTCTTTGAAAAGCAGACTCGCGAAGGTCCCGCCTGCTCAGTCTCCCTTTGGCAGGATATCAAACTGTGGTCTCATAGCCAGGTTTTTCCTGAATAATGAATGAGTCTGTGTCAAGCAAGTCAGAAATAGAAATCAATAAAGCTAAATTCCACCACGAGAGGCAGGCCGGTGATTGCAGCTGGAGAGCATCGAGGCCGTGGACACCGTGCACAGCAACGCCCGTCCTCCAGCGAAGCTCACGGATTAGGGGGAAGAAAAAACCCTGTAACTTGGCAGGAGTCACTCAAGGCATCCGAACTTGAGGTGCCAGCTCTCTGGGTTAGAATGACTCGGCCCTGGCCGAGCACAGATCTCTTGGGAGCCAAGCACCAAACGTCTTCATAAATCCTGTGTTTGCAGCAGTGGGACCAAAACAGACCCACACATGGCCTGTCTGTCTTGGCCTTGTGGAACGTGGTGAGACCACAAGCTCCTGGAAGATGCTGGTGACCTCACCTGGCACCCCTGGGCATCGAGCTGCCCGTCAACCATATGTTCAGGTTTAACCACCCCCACAGTTAGGGGTGGCACAGAAACAGACTTTGATCACCAGAGACACAATCTGGATTTTAGTTTGAGGAAGATTAAAGCACATGATGTGGAGAGGCTTTTTTTAGGCTGTTGTTCCATGAAAGATTACTCGAGCTCCCTTTGAAAATGACAGCAGGCACCCGGAGGAAAGCAGGGACGCATGGGGACAGGAGGCGGGCAGGGCAGGGCAGGGCAGGGCATGGCAGGACTGGGACCCCAGTGCTGCTCAGCTGACAGGGATGGGGGCAATCTTGGCAGGCTTTTGATGGTGGGTGTAACAGGTACACCCCTTCAGGGAGTGTTGGGACCCACCTTCCCCACCTCCATCACCTGGGCAGCAGTCTTGTGCCACAGGTGTACTGGGACATTTAAAAAATATGCTTGGAAGTGGTTCTGGCAGGGGGCGGGGACTTCCTTTGCAAAGTGCACCTTCTATTCTCAGAAGGACCTTTTTTTTTTTTGAGGATGCCGATGAGCATCATGTTTCTTTGAAGGTCACTGTGTGTTGACATTCAAGCCTGGACACCAGCGTCATTCATGGTGTCTTTAGAATCCTGTTCAGAATGTTCTGCAGGCACTTTGAAAACAGCTCTGGCCTAGGAGCAAGGGCTTCTGACTTGACCTTAGCCCCATTCCTTAAGAGCCAAATGGATGTGCAGTTTGGGCTCCACTCTCCGAGTGTTAGGTCTTCATGCAGATGGATGTGTTCGGTAGGGTCATTTCTTCAGTCCCATATGGCCTTCGGCGCTCTATGTGCAGGAATGGATTCATCATGAGATTTTTTGTACTTCATTTTCCTCACCATTCTCCAGGTCTAGAACGTGTCTGATAGAGAGTAAACCAGTGCCAGATGAATGAATGAATGGGTGATTATTGGCTTAGATTATTGGCTTAGAATGAACACAGACCAACAGTAACTTGTCTGTGCCTGATTTAAATACAGCAACCTTTGTTTCCTTCTGTTGGACTTGAGTCTGCACAAGTTGGAGATTTGGTCACTCCTGGAAACTCCAAATTTAGACATGAGACCAGAACTTGGCAGCATAGGCTCCAGGCTGGTGGAGCCAGAGATCTTGGCATATGACTGTAAATTTCTCCGAAAAGACAGGTAACAGTGTATGGTATCCTCAGATCCGTGCCTTTATCATATGGAGTCTCTGATGCCAAGTTACATGCTCCATGTGCCAGAGAGAACATCACGAATCATCCCCTGGCCTCTGGGAACTTAACCTCTAAGACATTTGCACTGCCACAGATGCGCCAGCTTCGGGAAATCCAAGTGGAGGAAAGGAAAAATCCTCTAAATCAATACCCGAGTGTCATTAAGGCACTTAGCTCTCCTGCAGATCTCTGCTAAGTGCCTCTAATGCATTGTGTGTTTGTGGGGAAGGGGGTGGATCAACAGCAGGTTTGTGCTGGGGTCACAGCGGTCAGAGAAGGTGGCCTTGAGGGTGCCGGGGCTGAGAAGGTGAGAAGGACATGCAGCTCTTCTGGGGCTACCTGGGAAGACCTTGTGGAAGAGATGAGCCTTTAGAAGCGCTGTGGTAAATGACCCACTGCGCCGAATGGAGGGCTCAAGACTGCTGGCTGGGCGGACAGATGTGCCACACTGCTGGGATTCGTTTGTCAGATTCGTTTGGAACATTGCACTTACTGCCAGTACTTAAAGATCAGGAATTTCGCGTCAGTATCTCCATTTCTGACAGCCAGGAGATGTGGCCGCACTTGCTGCAGGGCGGCGGCTGGCCGGCCCCGGGTGGCCACACTCAGGGCTGCCCAGGTACACAGTTCTCCCGCTTCACTCAGGTGTTTGACTCTGAGTCCCTGGTTAGAGAACAGGCTTCCTGGTTCTGTTGGGGAAAGAGCATGGGTCTAGGTAGGTCAAGCAGCCTGCAGAAGGAAGGTCAAGATGGTGGTGATGGCAACCAACATGAAGACCTGTTCACTCTGCAGGCTTCAGTCACCCCCAGCGAGCACCTCTGGGGGAAGGTGCTATTATGACCCTCCTATTTTATAGACAGGGAAAGTGGAGCACCTGGTTTGTGGTCAGAAGTCCCTGCCCAGTGGCATGCAGTGTTTAAGTGACTTCACCTCAGTATCAGGACAGCGGAATCAGGAGAACTTGTAAACTTTCACAATTGGGGCTCCAAAAATACAGTGATGGCTAGTGAAAGGGTTACAGAGAGACTGAAAAGAGGGAGGAGGCAAAGATGTATTCAGACGTTCTAGGCAGATGTGTCTATATTCTCGTCGTTTCTTTAAACAGGACAGAGCTGTGCTTCTTGTCTGTTAATTGGCATACATTTCTGGGTGCTCCAGCCCGAAGGCATTAGCGCCCACTAACCAGACTTTCACCTTAAATGACTCTGGAAATGAAATAGGATCTTTGCTCTTAACTGAGATTTCTGCATCCCAGGCTGTTTCATGCTAAACAGCCGCTGGATCTCCCACGTGGGCGGCATAGCAGGGTAAACAGGAGACCGGGCCTAATCAAGTGATGAAAACTTGAACCAAATCTCACCTCCAGCAGCGCAGCCATGTACTGGCTCTGGGCAGCTCTCTCTGGGGGCCTGGGATTCACTCTTCCAGAACCTTTATGCCCTGGGGTGGATTCTAGGCTCCTGCCAGGGCCCGTTTTCCACAGTGCCCATGAACCCTCTGGTGAATGAGGCAAGAGGCTACCCCAATGCATGCTCCCTCCATTTCTGCCCCCATCAGGGCAGAGCATCTCACATTATGCCGTGACAAGCACTGACAACCTGGGCAGCAAGGGAGTCATTTATAGCTAAACTGTGGCCACCGCAGTCCACACACGCTTCTCTCCCTGGCATGGCCCACCAGAATCAACACACACATAGAACACAGACACTCAGTGTCCTTGACACAACCTTCCCAGCTATCTGACCTTGTGGGCTGACTCTACAAAGTGACTGTCCTCTCTGGATGAATCAGTGGGTTCCCATCGTCCTGACCCTGCCCTCCATGTTTGTGGGGCAGCCCCATCACGCTGGGTTTTCCAGATCCCTACTGGAAAACTCTGCCGGTTTTATATTCTGTCGCTATATCTGTATCTAGCATGTTTATGCTTACTTTTAATGAGCCCCAACTTTTCTTGTAAAATTGAGGTTCATATATAATGTATCAATTTCATTTTAGCTTCCAGAACATCCTCACCTGCCGGGGAGGCTGGGGTAGGCGTGGCCACTTTGAGAAGCTCAGTAACAAATGTGACCCTTGGCTCCATAGCCCCTTGGCTTGTAGTCCACCAAGTTATTAGCAGCCTTTGTCAAGTGACTCTGTTTCCTCTTCTGTTACATGGATACAAGAATCAATACTTTCTAGGACTGTTAGGATTGAAGATTATCATGTAAATGCCACCTTCTATACACTTCATAAATGGCTGTTATCCAAGATGTAATTCTTCAAAAGAATTTTTCCTGACTGTTTCCCCCAAACCTCATTGTCTCAGTTTCTAGCTGGTCTTTTGCAAAAGTAACTTCCGCCTTTGAATTGTTTAACTTTGGACTTGTTAAGTGACGTTTGGCCCATTGTTTGTAAATGTATTGAGATGACTTTGTGTTTCTCGTAGCACAGAGTTGGTGCTCTGTAAGTATGCTGTCTGACCTGTGTGTGGAAATGGTTTTTATGGACTAAAGCAGTGTGTTCTACTCGAATACAAAGAGAAATAACTTGAAAATGGGGGACGGGGGAATTCGTAAAGGACATGGCTGTTGCGTGGGGCCTTCATATAGAAGGACAGCAGGACATCTCCACACAAGGGCTTAAGCCCTGGCTCAGCATTGGGAGACCCCACTCTGGGTCATGGCGAACTCCCTGAAGCACACCTCCTCCCACATTAAGTGACATTATATGTAAATTAAGGAAGAGCTGGACTGAGCTGCTCTGAACTGGTTAATATGTTTTTATGGACATTTAATTGAGTGTTTATTTCAAATTAGCAGGGTGCTTTTGGAGCCAGTTCTGTGCGTCGGGTCTTATGTGATTTCACAGGATTCAGAAAGCTTGGCGGGGGCGTCCCCTTCTATAGTTCGGCTGTGGAGCAGAGGACTGCAGGGCTAGCTAGAAAGCCCGAGCACTAGAATGAGGAGCTCGGGTGGCTCTAAGGACTCAGAAAAGGATCAAACAGATGGGTGGTATTTTGAGTGAGGTCTGGGCGAATGCATTTAGGGCCTGTGCTTGCAGGGCTGGCGCCCCCAGGCTGGGGGGAGCTGTCTGGGAAGAGGAACGGAGACCGGACAGGGAGCACATGGTGAGTTCTGCGACACCTGTGGTTCATGAGTAGGGTGTTTGCAGGGGAAAATATCAGTGCGTTTACTTCCAAATCCAAATCTTATTTTTCTTGAGACAGTTCTCAGTCAAGATCGTTCTTCTCAGTCAGCGGGATGCAATGTCTGAGTTGGAGGCATTTTCTTCCTGACTTTTCAGTGTTCCTGGCAGAGTAATGAGATTTCTCTGGGTCTAGTTCCTCATCGGTAAAGTGTGAGCATCTGTCCAGGAGACATGAAGGGTTGCTTTCTGGGATAGCTGACAGGTGTTTGTGTGGATCCGCTTCAAATGGCCGCCTGGCTAACTATCACACATCCAACTGCGGTGAGAGGTTTGCATGTCTCTTACTTTGAAAAAGAAAACCAGAAACTGGGCCCTGCTTCATTGCATGAGTCAGAGTAAGGGGGCCCCTTTTCTGTAAAGGGCAAATTAAATACCATAGGCGTTGATCACACACTTGAGTTGCCACTTCTCAACTCTGGGTGTGACCATGTACAGTAAAGTTTTATTAAGGATACTGAAATGGGAATTTCATATATGCGTGCGTCACTAAATATTAAAATTGGTTTCAGTAATTAAAAATAGAGACAAACCATTCTTGGTTTGCATCCAGACAAAGGCAGGCACTGTGGCCCAGGCGGGCTCTCCTGGGCTGACTTCTGAATGAGTGTGTCCCTCTGCAGCCAGCGTGCCTCACCCAAGTTCCACTAAGACACCATAGTGTTTTTTATGGCATTGTACCATTTCTGGATTTGTGTCTGTGGCTTCTGGGATCTTACAAGCAGGGGCTGTGAGACTTGCGGCCACAGTCCCTGGGGCATGCTAGGCTCTGTCGAGAGCTTTCTAAATGAATGGTGCAGTCGTTATACCACATGCATGATGACTGGTCTGCGTGAACGTTCGGGAATGGTGGTTTCATTCCTGAGATGCGGCTCCTGTTTGGAGAGCTCCACCCTGGAAGGTGCTGGGTAGTGTGACAGCGTCTGCACGGTAGGCTTGCCCTCTGGCATTTCAAAGGCGGCGTTACTTGTAAATCAGTTCTCCATCCCTGACAGTCGCTGTGCTAAGAGTTACTCAGCTGAGCAGCTCCGTGTGTGTGATTCTGAGGACGTGAAGACACTGTCAGATGAAAGGGGAAAGGGCTCAGAGGGAGGATGGAGACGCGACAGGGCCGACAGCGGCAGACACCTTGTCGGCTACAGGTGTTCCGTGCACACCCACGTGGGTGCACAGGAATCCCAGCGACGCGCCCGCCGCCTTGGCAGGCTGTCGAGAGCACAGCCTATCTGCAGAGTCCAGACCCTCAAGAGGCTCATTTGAATGAGTTCCTGCAATATTTATTTTTTTCCCTTGTTTGTAATTTTAAGGCCAGAGCTTTATTTCAACTAAGGACTGATGTTCGGTATTCAAGTGTGGTGGTGTTTGCGCAGGCTTCGGGTTCCCCTGAGAGGTGTGAGGCGCTCAGCAAAGATAGCTGTGCACAGAGCTGTATATCTGAAGGACACAAAGCCGCGAGGCACAAAGAAGAAATTACGACCATTTACTTATGTATTATTTTCTCAATTTGAAGCACTTGAATTCCAGAGCTCTTAAATCAAGAGGTTGAATTCTTGGCATTTTAAAGTAGACCACTTGAATGAGCTGTTTAAACCATTAGAATAGCTTTTTAAAAAATTCACCCGTTTCTGGGATCATTTGCTCTTGAGATTTACTTAATTGAAGTTTTTGCCTTTTCATTTTACTTCAAGTCAAAATGATTTCTACAGTTAAGGAAATTTTAATTTTATTCCTGTGGGTAGAGTAGATTTCATACTTCAATCTGTTCTCCAACAGGTGAAAGCAGGCAGTTTCCTGCCAGCCTCATGGAGCTCCCTCAGCACGCGAGGTCTTCCGCTCTTTTCCCCCGGCATCCTATCTGCAAAACCACTGTTGCTACATTTTCCGGGTCTTCGACCCATAGCAACACAATCTGCCTTTGGAAAAAAAAAAGAGCTGTCGGGGAAGAAAGACAATGGGATGGGGAAAATATTAATAATGAAGTCACCGTATTCTGCAGAATGCTTATAGATCATTGGCTTCTGTTGATGGGAAGTGAAATAATAATAAAATGTAAAAGTATGGAGGGTAGCACTGAAATTAAAATCATCTATTCACATATTTATAAAAGGCCTATTTTGTATCAGTCTTTGTGTTATTAGCCCAAAGGAAATAGCATTGAATGTAAGTAATAAGGTCACCGCCTTGTTGCATTTATATTGTAGTGGGAAGCAAAAGAATAAAGCAGTAAATATGCAATGTGATCTGAGGCGGAAAAAAGAGCTCTCAAGAAGAATCAGGCAAGGTCAGGGTAGAGTGGGAGCATAGGTTTTTATTTTAGGTAAAGTGGCCAGGAAAGGCCTCCCTGGTGATTGTTGTAGAGACCAAACTGGTGAGAAAGTGCCTGTCATTTCACCATCTAGGGGAAGAGCTTTCTAGGCCAAGAGCAAGTATAAAGGCCCTGTGGCAGGCAAACGTGGTCTGTTGAAAGAACAACAGTCAGTGTGTAACTGGAGATAAATGAACAAGACAAAAGTTGACAGGAAAGAAATAGGGAGTGGTTAACAGGAGCCAGATCATTATAAATTATGATATAGAAACTGGGTTTTATTCTGATTGTGGTGAGAAACCACTGGAAGTTTTAGAGAGGGACAAGACTTAATCTGATGTAATTTTATAATCACCCTGAAGGAGTGGAGCAGAGTAGGCTGGGAGGGGCTAATGGCATAATCTAGATGAGAGGGTGGGGGGATAGTGCTGGGGTACTGTTGGTCAGATATGGTTATTTACTGTAAACTCTTAGAGAATCGAGTCCTTGCACTCTACATCTTTTTGTCTCTCCTGAACATCTTTCAGCCTTATAGTGTAAACTTACTGTTTGTTTGCGCTTAGAAGTAAGGTCTAATTTGACATCTTTAGTAATTTTTCCTGGCCTTCCCTGCCTCTCTTGGGTTCTACAAAACTCCACGAACAATCTGGTTTTTTGGTTTTACCCATGAAGTTTTCTCAGTCCCTATCTTGGGTAAGTAGTAACCTTTGACTGTTTTTCAGGTAGGAATAGGATCAAGAAGGAAAAAGGATATCCGCAGCTTCTCTTACAGTAATCACACTGAAGTTGTGTTTAACACTTTGCAACTTATGAACATTATTTTACTTGTATCACTGTTTTTTCAGTGGAGACTTGGTAAATGATGGCTGAATGGACGGGATGGAAGGATAGAGGGATAGACTGTTGGGTAGATGGATAGTTGTGAGTAGAAGGAAGGGAATAAACAAATTCTCTTCATCTTCTAGCCGTGGAATGGGAGAAAAGAATGGGGAGAGGAGTTATTAGTATTGAATCTCATTTTCTCAGTAATCCAGATTTCAGCTGTTGCCCTCATGGCAGAGTTAGTCTTTCCTTTAACTCTCTGGCTTTATGCCCTGCACCCACTCAAACAGTTACTTTTTCAAATCAAGTTTGCAAGTTCCGGACCTGCTGGAATTGGAGGTCTGATTCTGAGCGCTCGCTGAGGGCTTCTGCACCCCTTGCTGTTTGCAGTGTGTCTCATGGGACTGTTTTCCCTGGAGGCCCCTAGAATTTGTTTGGTTTTTTTAATATTTTATTTTATATAATTCTTACACCTCCATTTTTCATTTTTGCACAATGTATGCATTTTCATTTTGGTTATATTCCCTATACAGTTGCACACCCCCTCCCCCCCCCGCTTATTTTGACCCTAATCCTTCCTCTACCCCTTCTCCCCATAGTGTGTCTCTGGTTTATAGTTGCTTGTTGCTTGTTGATTTTGATTTTTACTTTGTATTAATTAGTCTTTTTCCTGGTCCCTTATTTAGGTTTTCTCAAGTCCTGCTATGAGTGAGACCATCCGGTATTTTTCTTTTTCTTTCTGACTTATTTCCTGAGCATGACCCCTTCTAGCTCCATCCATGTTGCTGCAAACTGCATGTGTTTATCTTTTTTGATTGCTGAGTAATATTCCATTGTGTATATGTACCACACTGTGGTACACAAAATTCCATTGTGTATATGTACCACATCTTCTTGATCCAGTCATCTATTTTTGGGCATTTGGGTTGTTTCCATAGCTTAGCTATTGTAAATAGTGCCGCTATAAACATAGGGATGCAGGTGCCCTTTGGAATTATGGAATTAGTGTTTCTGTGTCCTTTGGGTAAATACCTAGGAGTGGGATTGCTGGATCATATGGAAGCTCTATCTTTAGTAGGTCAAGAAATCTCCACACAGCTCTCCATAGTGGTTGGACCAGTTTGTTTGTTTGACCAGTCCTCTTGTACAGCACACACAGAAAAAGCTCCACGTTTTTTGGAGACAGAGGAGAAATGTGAATTTCGAGGCATTCTGTGATGTGCCTTTTACCTGGAACTATCTTCTCCCTCACTGAACCACTTTTCCAAATAGGGTCTGGGTGGAAGGAATCACCTTTTCCTTTGCTTGATTTCACAAGTGGGTCACAAGCCTGAGGCTGAGAATCTCCAAATGGGAAAAAAGAACATGTATACAAGAAGAAATATCTAGTCAAAGATGTGTAGGCTGTGGAAACCAACTCCAGTCTCTCCCTTTTTCCTTTCTTCCTCCTAATGCACTAAAAGACCCAAGAAGTTTTGAAAATAAGAAACCCACAGGGAAGATTGTTTCTCACTTTCAAACAAAGAAAACATTTCTTTCTCTGGGGTATTTGGGACCCAGAAATACTTGCTTACTATTTCATATTTCGGGGTGAGCTCATAGCCAGCAGGGCAGCTCCCCAAGATGGGCAGTGGAAGGAACACTGATTGATACCCACTGTGTATCTTTCAGTCACACTTCCAAAAAATATGCTGTGTGTTCATGGCATGCAATTTTCCTCTTTCTATATTAGAGTTTTATTATTCCTTTGCTGCATAAAATGTTAAAGTCCCAAACTTAGGTCATGTGGTCACTGCTGCCTTCAAGTTAGCTTTGTGCTTGAAGTTCTGGGTAGCCCACCAGAAGTCATCACTCAGCAGACCTACTGTGTGTCTCTTGCACTGCCCTCCACCTGGTGACATGGTTATTTTCTGTCCACTCATCACACCACTAGAGCGTCCGCTCCTGACGCTGGGGCCTCCACTCCCTGCCGAGGTTCCGGGCCCTGGAACCTCGTACCTGGACTGTGGTCCATGAGGGGGTCTTCTGGGTTGGAAGGACCTAACACACATGGTGTTAAGCCAAGTCAGAAAGTTGAATTTAGATGATTCGAATGGACCTCTAGCTTTAACATTTGATCATTGGCACTGAAATTGTCCTGACACATTTTTATACGAAGAATAACTGGGTTTTTTGGTATGTCCTGATCTAAATGTTTTGTGTATATCCCTTCAGTCACTTTGAAAGGAAAGTTAAGTCTGGGGAATCTTCATTCTTCTAGCCATGAGAGGACAGGGAAGTGTTTTTTCTTTATAATCACCTTTGAGGTGAAACTTTTATACATGTCTTATCCTGAAGGGCAAATTTCCTTCTACATGTGTATTTCTATATGTCAGCTTACGTATTAGCACATGCCCAAGGCCTATGGGAAATCAGACAACAAACCTAAAAGAAGGCTAATAACTTTGCATTTTCATACCCTTCACATTCTGGAAGGTCTTTGTGACAGTGGTCGGTGAATGCTCAACGGATTTATCCATCAGCAGATTCCCGTGTCTCTTTGCTTACTGGGAATACAAGGGAAGGACTTGTAAATGATGTTGGTTATTATGGGTTAGACAAGGGAAAATATTTGGAGACTCCTGGATTATTTTGGGAACTTGTCTTGGGTGACATTTAGATTATCAGGTCAGATTTAAAGTCAGGAAATGCTATTGTCAATACAGTATGTTTATGCCTAAGAGAATATTTTGTCTTGCAGGATCTCCATTTCATTCTGCTTAGTTTCTCAGGGTGATTTTGCCCCAGTTCTGCATGACAAGGGTTTCTGGCTGTCCAGTGTTAAGATGAACTGCATCTTATGTTGACTCACGCGTCAGGTCTGGTGGGTTGGGTTCTTGTAACTTTCTCTGTGTGTCTCTGTTAGCGTTCACACCAAGAGATTTTCTGGTAGCCAGGGCTGAATATAGCTTTTGATTGTTTTCATTCTCCTGCGAGATGGAGCTTAGGGAGCTCTTATGTGAACTGACGCATCCCGGAGAGCACGCTCACGTGGCCCTGGTGGAGGCGGCCTCTGTTCAGCCTCTCCCCCTCCCAGAGATGCTGGTGCCCATTCGTGACGCTCTCTCACCTCTGTAGGTCACAGAAAATGGCAAAAATAGGATTGTTGAGGTAAATTTTTGAAGCACTATTATTGTGGTTGACATTGATCATTTGCTACTTCAATTGTATTCCATGATGTCAGATTTACTGTATTTATCTGTAGAAGGAGGAAAATAAACCCTCTCAGCAAAGGGCAGCATTATCATGTGTTCATGAAGTCATAATTTGCTCTGCTTGTCCACGCTGCAGCCATCCAGGATGTTGTCTCACCAAACACACAACACGGCCAGGGCCTGGCTCTTGTGCAGAACATCCACCGCTGTCAGAACTGTATCTAGGTTAAAAAATGCTGCTGTCCTCCCAGCCCTCCTTAAAAGAGGCTATTTATAATACAGTGCGGGTATTTGTGTTGCTTGCATTCATCGTATGAATCCTGAATGAAGAATCAGCCCTTAAAAAAAAAAAAAAAAACATTAAAAATAAAGCCCAGATTTGTAGAAATCTGACTTAGCGAAGAGACCGTGGGTGTCGCGAATAGCTACTGATGTCCACAAAGGACTCAGGTGCTTCCTCTCTGTCCTGAGATATTTTGACCTGGCATTTGGGCTTTACTTCCTTTGTGTTTTTTAAATGTTCTCGATGTGAAAGTACAAACATACTCTCTCGCGGTCACCTGCAGGCTCCCCGGGATCTGAAGGCTTTGTCTCTTCTTTCTGATTTGGCCTCACCCCACCTCTCGACTTACCAGGTCCTGCCTTCTGCTTGGGTGATGCCATTTCTCTCTCCTACAGGGGGCAAGATTGGTTGAAGAAACTCTTATATAAAAAGTGTAAATTTCACCTTGCTAAAGCTGTTAAAAACAACAACAAGCAGCACCCTGATTCATGGGCCATGCCACCATTATGGGGACACTCTAAGTGGCTTTTAAAAATAGCTTCATGACTGGAGTGTTTGGGTTCAGAGGTATCTTCTTGGGTTGCTTTATGATTTTTTTTAAAGATTTATTTTATGCATACAAGAACTGGGATACAGGACAGAGGTGTGTATTTGTGTGTTGGGGGGGCGTGTGATAGGATTCACCAGAGACAGAGTGGGGAGCAGAACAGGCGGATTAACCGAAATATACGCTGCTGAGTGGAGCAGCGGGTGAGACAGGAGAGGTCTGCCGTGCCATGTGGATCACCTCCCTGGCTGGGATCGAACTCATGCTGCAGTGGCTGCCAGTAGCTGCATAATGCTGTGCCACCAGGGAGACCCCTGCTTTATGATTTTTATGCATAGCATAAGTGGGGAAATGCAGCTCTCTCCCACTAATGCCTGCAGCGTTTAGATTGTCTATTCTCCCTTCCCCGCCCCCACCCCCTCCCCTGTGTTGATTTCCTGACTTTCTCCTTTGCTTTTCCCTGGTACTTCAACATCAGGTCTCGGGCATTTTCCCAGTGTAATTGTTGATTAAGTGCTGCATAATCCTGTGATGATTATGAGAAGATTACTGTATTCAGCTTTTAATCTTGTGAGTGTCAAATATTTTACTTTAATGGTACCTTTATTATTATTATTCATAGCTCTTCCTGTTTGAGTAATGCAATCAGGCAAAATAAAGGTAATGCCACAAATTTGGCATTTCTACCATAATTTTTTATCTCAGAATGGAAAGTGCCATCTGCAGGCCATTCTTAGATGCTGATTGGCATCTACAAAGATGCAATTAGGAAGATTTTGGGTTCCTTCGGTTGCTCGCAACAGAAAATTACAAGAAATGGAGCGGGAAGCCTGTGGGAGGCAGTCGTGAGGGTCTGCCAGGTCCCCGGGGCCCGTAGCCAGTGGTCGCTGGGGCTGGGAGCAGACAGCTGATGAGAGGGCAGGCTGCCCTGTGCCTCCTGGCGGCTTCCTCTGGGCGTCCTCTGCGTTCTCTCCAATGTCACCCACAGAATGGCCGAGGATCGACTTTCCTCCTTGGTTTTCCATTCCCAGAAGAGCAGGAATCTTGATCATCGATCACCGAGTGTCCTGAAGGGCCAACATGAGGAGTAGGGGTCTCCCACAGGGAGGAAGGGACAGCCCTTAGAGAGGCTTTGTTGTGTTGGGCTGATACCCCAAGAGCTGTGTTTGGGTGCTCCTGTTAGAAGCTTGACGGCTCTGACCTCCAGCTATCAGCGATGACTGCCTCCACGTGTGGAGCCCAAATGTCACATCCCAGAGCATCCATTCTGAGGGTGAGAGTGAGGTTCTGAAGGGACTCCCCCACAATGATTTCTTACCCACTGCCCGTTACTTAGCCTGAAAGGAATCAACGGTATGCGCAACTTCAGTTACGGTTTCCACAGGACCAGTCAGCTTTCTGATTCTGGTTCTTCCTTGGGTGCTGGTATCTTTATAGATGAGGACAAGGTTGGAAGGTCTGTGTCGTACATCTGATGACAAACATCCAGCGGGGAGCCAGCACCCCCATTGTGGCTGGCTCTGAAATGCATTCACAGGAGCCCACAGTGCTCGACTCAGGGTGCATTCACAGGAGCCCCCGGCAGCCTCTCCGTGGGTGTGGGCCGGGAAGAGGAGGTAGTATAGTAACTCGGGAAGGGACGCCATAGTCCTTGGCCCAAAGTGGAAAATTTCGGGGGGAATAACCCCCACACTGGGTAATACATAATGAAGACTTGACTTTGGTATGAACGTTTCTCCATAAAGACTTAAAACCCACATTTTGGTTGGTTTTCGAGCCACAGGGCGTGGAGGACTAATGCGAATTTCACTCTGGGTCGAAAGTGTCACAGGATGGAGTTCTGGCTGGCCCAGCAACTGTCATCCCCAGCTTGTGCTCAGTGAACGCCAATGTCGGGTTATGAGCGAAGGCACTAATTGGAAAATTGAGGCTTATCAGAGTCAGTGCTAACGAACATCACAGGGAGGTGCGTTCTCTGCAGAGTGTTGTCCTGTGTGGCCAGTATTGGAGTGAGGCTTACAGCACCTGCTATCTACAGAAAATGCTGCGGTGTGAAGCCACAGCTGGGGAGTCGGGTCTGGGAGCCAGGCGGGGTCCTACAAGCAGCCACCTCTGGGGCCCAGAGCAAATCACTGTTCTAGGGTCCTGTCTCCTTTTCCCCTTATTTTTTTTTAAAGCTTTGTTTTATTTATTTATTTATACAAGCACTGGGTACAGTCAGAAGCGCGGGAGGGTGAGAGAATTCACCAGAGCCAGAGCAGGGAGCAGAGCAGGCAGAAGGACCGAAGTACACTGCTGAGGGGAGCAGCGGGTGGCAGGAGAGGTCTGCGCGCCATGTGGGACCCTCCTCCGGTGGCCGGGGAGCAGCCGGGGATTGAACCGGCCCTGCAGAGGCTGCGGGCAGCTTCGCAACCCAGCGCTCAACCACCGCGCCACCGGGGAGGCCCTTATGTTGTTTTTTTAAATCATAAAAGTACAAAAATGGGCCTCCCCGGTGGCGCAGCGGTTGAGCACTGGGTTGCGAAGCTGCCTGCGGCCTCTGCAGTGCCAGTTTGATCCCCAGCTGCTCCCCGGCCACCAGAGGAGGGTCCCACATGGCGCGCAGACCTCTCCTGCCACCCGCTGCTCCCCTCAGCAGTGTACTTCGGTCCTTCTGCCTGCTCTGCTCCCCGCTCTGGCTCTGGTGAATTCTCTCACCCTCCCGCGCTTCTGACTGTACCCAGTGCATGTATAAACAAAACAAACAAACAAATAAATAAATAACATGCCTCTATAAAAAAAATTTAAAAAAATAAATAAATCATAAAAGTACAAAAAGATTTGTAATAAAATGAAATCATCCTCCTATCAAAAAAAAAATACAGCTTTCTGATTCCCCTCTCCAGGGAGACCGCCACTTCCTTCTGTGTTACGGTAGCTGATGCCTCTGCTCGCTTGGGTGTGCACAGGTTTTTGCACACAACCATGTGCCACGCACATTGTTCTGACCAGGGGGTGGCTCTGTGTGGTGCGCAGCGAGCTGGCCTCCCTTTATGTACTCGAGGTATTTCACTGGGGATGCACGAGTGGGATAAGACAACCTCTAGTACCGGGCACTCTGCAGTGTTACACAGTGTGACCTTTCGTTCCTCATGTCTTTAATGGAGTGAGGCAAATGCCAATCGTAATTCTTTTTCTGTGTATTTCCTGCTCAAGCCCACTACCCTCTCTTTTCTTCTTCCTATTGGTTTGTTCATCTTGTTGTACTTATTTTCCAAAGAGATCATCATCCTCCTATGAAACTGTTCTGTTCTTCAAGCAGGTGTATTTTTCTTTGGGGAGAGTGAGCTGATCGCAGTATGTCATTAAGTGTGTGTGCCCAGGAAAAAGCTGGGCATCACCTGCAGAGACAGGCTTGGTGTGCCTGGTTCCTCTCCTCTCCCCAGGATGATAAGATGGGGTCATTTCAAGTCCCCCAGCAGGCCTCATACTTAGGCTTTGGTACTTTGGGAATGTCTGCACTCCCCAGAGAGGGTGGGATGGGGCCAGTTTTTGCTGGGTGAACAAAAGAGAGAATAAAGCATGGTGAGGTGAGATTGTCTTTGGAGTCACTTGTCCTCTAGGCATTGACCTGGGTTTAAAACCTCTTCGCTCCAGAATTCACGAAGCATGTGACTTTCTCTGGGTCTCAGTGTCCTCATCTGTAGATAGGAATAATATACTATTGTTGCAAGTTTGATGTGAACAATAGAAGGAATGTATTAAAGTACCTCATCATGATAAGTTTCCAATAATTGACACCTTCTTGCTTGAGTGTCATTATTACGATCACTATCGTTGCATCATTGTTCCTGTCATCACCATAAATCAAATGAGCAACAGTAGGGGCTTAGGCTAAGACTAAAGAATTGATTCATGGGGCAACAGTGTTTTATTGCGCTTTGACTTGGTGAACCTGTTCCAAAGGTTGCAATTTGATCTGCAGTCCATCTGCACTTTGCAATAAAATCTTGTCTGTTCCTGCATGGATTTCTGGGACATAATTCCAATTCAGTTTTCTGGCCTTGAAAAGGGAGAGTAACTTGAGGGTATTCTACTCGAACTCTAACTGGGAAAGATATGAAAACTCCTCCCACTTCCAATCTCCCTTCCCCAGAAGTCCAAGGGGACAAAAAATAGCTCTTTCTCCCTGCATCCCTTAAACCCAATTTATGAAATTAACAAAGGGGCATGGATGGACTGAAATAAGACTCCCAGAGAAGAGATGGGAACCTCATAATTGATTCCCACAAAGCTGCTGTTTATTTACAACTAGGAAAATTGCCTGCTTGGACATAGCAATTCGGTTCTTTGGTTCCACTGGCTTGGAAACATTCACTTGTGCCTTGCTAGGAGGAAAAAAAAACTCTTAGAAGAAAAACACAGTGAATTATATCTGACTGTTTAATACCATCTCATTCATAAATTTCTGCCTCCCCCCCCCCAGTTGATCATTTACAGTCTCTTTTTTAGTATTTAATTGTTCATTTTAAATGTTCATGTTTGCTAAGGCTGGGTGTATGTTAATTACCAGCAGTCTGTAATTATGTTGTCTATTTGTCATTTCTGTAGCGGTTAAGAGTAGTAAGCTAGAATTCTCCCAATAGCAAGATTTTAATTTATAATCCCCCTAAAACCACTTAGAAACTGATAACATTTCACTCACCCTCTTGATGTAGTTGAGTAAATAACCCTTTACTGATTTTTATTTATGGTCTTAAGCGTGGAAATACCACCGTGTTCTGACTTAAAGATCCCCGGTATTTTGGTTTATTCGTTCAACCCACATCCACTAACTGAACATCCACTACAATTCTGTGTGTGCCTGAAGGAACTGTCCAGCTGACTCTAAAGTCTGTCTGGTAGCAGCTGATCACTGGCCATTCCAGTCGCTATAATAACAGAATATGGTAAGAAGTTAGAAGCCACAGACAATTAAAGTTACTATTCCACATTAAAGTCCCCCTATATAGTATTGGTAGCTGAGACATACTTGGAAAACATCATAATTTAAAGATTATCAGATTAGTTCCAGACATCCCCAGGATCTGTGTGCAAATTAAATTAGAGGTGCATCAAATTGATCCAATCAAGACACAAGGCTGGAACCAGGAGACACGCTCTGGCCATGGGGACCAGGTAGACTCTGATACATGTTGATAATGCCTGAAGCCACATTTCCTCAAAGGGAGAGCCCAGCACCCTCACTGGAAATTGCGATCTGATGCTTCAGGTGTAAAGATGGAAGACCTAGAGGAGAGCTGAAGATGAAAGGTTCAGCAAAGCTAGTGTCTGGGAGAGTCCTGCTGGGGGAGAAGGCCAAAGAGCTGCTTTCTCGGAAAGAACGGCTTTGAGGGACCCATAGAGTAGAGGTGGGGGGGGTGTGGTAGTAGTGAGACAGTTAGAAATTCTTAATCTAAAAAGACACATGGGGCCTCCCTGGTGGCCTAGGGGGTTAAGTCTCAGTGCTATCACCACTGCAGCCTGGCCAGGGAGCAAACCCACATATGGCGCAACAGACCTCTCCTGTCTCTCTTGCTGCTCCCCTCAGCAGTGTATTTTAGTGAAATCTGCCTATTCTGCTCCCACTCTGTCTCTGGTGAATCTTCTCACCCCCCCCCACCTCTGGCCTGCACCCCAGTTCCTGTATGCATAAATAAGTAACTAAATCTTTAAAATGACACAGGATTGAGTTCCCCATATTCATTTAGCAACTTTTTTAGTATGTAAAATGTAAGCAAGACAGGCCCTGGGGAAGCAAGGCAGACAGGACAGATCGATGGACCGATAGCCAGATGTGATGTTATGCCTTGTACTTAGGAGTGTGCAAAGCATTACAAAGCAGGGAAAGACTAGAGAGGTGAAGGCACCACTTTACTCTAACACTTTGAGTGCTTTGCTAGCTCTTCGCATAATGACAAGAAAGCCGGAGGGGACAAGTGGTCAGTTTGGGGTTTGTTTTGTTTTGTTTTCCACACATCAGTACAGAACTTCCGTTGCATCTTTAAAATATGTCACAAACAAGGCTTAGGAATCATCTGGCATCTTGTGTTTGTAGCTGGACAAATTGGATATAATTCACCAGCCTTGGGACTGAGACGTAGATCCCATCCAAGCATTTTCTGATCTCCTTGTTTTTAACTGTTAGGCTTGCAGAATCAAAGCAGCTGAATTTGGTGTTGTTTCCTTCAAAAGTAAACTCATCTTTCTGACTTAGACATTGAGCAAGAAGCACTTGGCCTTATCCCAAATCTGTCGATGTAGTTTTTACCCCCGAAATTTCAGATTTCAGCAAGAGACCCATTCTCCTGAATAAGGACACTGAGGGGGACATGAGTGTGCAGAGACCTCTCTTGTACAGAAGCCCCGTGTAACACACCTGCTGTGCCCCACACATGATAAAGAGTACTGCAGGCAGTGGCCATTGTCAACCCCTAGTTCCTTCTTTTTCCCCCACTGACACCAATGATAGGTGGAGGTCTCTCGGCAAGGTTCCTGGGGCCCTTCTCACCCTATGGAGTGCTGTCAGCATTTTTCTGGAAGGTGGGCAAGGTGATTGCCGCCAGTGGTGTTCATGCTCCCTGAAGGTGCAGCAAAGAGCATTTTTTTTTTTTTTTTACTTCTGTCAGCATTTTGTAGATTTACCTGCTGCTCTAAGAAATAGTGCAGAGAGGTCCTGCTCTACCCTTTATCTAGTTCCTTGCAGTGGTAACATCTGCAAAACTGTGGTGCAATATCTACAACCTCATCTATATCAATACAGAAATACTTGCCGAGTTTTGATAGGAGTTGCCGTCAGCCTGTCTATGAATTTAGTGGTATGTGGCATCTTTACTATGTTGTCTCTTCTACTCTATGGACCTGCTCTCCATTCGTGAAGGTTTTCTTTGAATTCTTTCATTAATGTTTTGTATTTTTTAGCATACAGGTCTTCTGTGTGTTCTTTTAGATTGACAAGTGTTTTACTTTTTCTTGAACCATTGTAAATGGCATTATTTTTCAAATGTTGGTATCCACTCATTCACTGCTAGCATTTAGGAATACAGTTGACTGTGTGCACTTAACTTGTATCCTGCACCTTGCTGGATGCACTTACTAGTCCTAGGAGTTTGTTTTTAATTTTTAGAATCCTTGGGGTTTTCTTTGTAGGTAATTTGTATAAAAGGACATTTTATTTCTTCCCTTTTGATCTATAGGCCTTTTATTTCATCTTCTTGCCTTATTACCCTGGCTAGATCTTCCAGCTCTATGTTAAATAAAAGGTGAGCACAGGCATCCTTGGCTTTGCTTCTAACTGTCTCAACCCATTAAGTTTAATGTTCGCTGTAGGGGTCTTTGTAGATGCTCTTTGACAAGTTCTTAAGTCCTCATTTGTTCCTAGTTTGCCAAGCATCTCTCTCATTATTATATGTTGGATTTTTATGTCCTCTTTCTACCTCGGTTCATAATGATCATAGGATTTTTCTTAAGCCTATTGATATGGAGAATGGGTTGATTAGTTTTCAAATATTGAACCAATCTTGCATCCCTGGAATAAAAGCCACTGGGTCACTGTGTATAAATTCTTTTAATGTACTCCTGAATCGGATTTGCTAATATTACTTTATGGATGTTTATGTCTATATTCCTAAAGAATAATGCTCTATAGATTTCCCCTTTTGTACTGACCTTGGCTGGCCTGCTTCTCTCCTTCACCTTTTGGAGTTCTCTTGGGACTGCTTTACATTTGAGGTCCAGAATTTTTAGTTGTAGTTAGCAGGAAGAGCAGGGAAAAATACACCTGCTCTGCTTTCTGGACGCAAAAGTCCCTTCAGATGGTCAGGTTTTTTTTTTTTTTTTTTAAGATTTATTGTATTTATTCATACAAGAACTGGGGTGCAGGCCAGAGGTATGGGGGGGGAAGAGGATTCACCAGAGACAGAGTGGGGAGCACAACAGGCGGATCTACTGAAATACACTGCTGAGGGGAGCAGCGGGCAAGACAGGAGAGGTCTGCTGCACCATGTGGGTAGCTCACTGGCCGGGGATCGAACTCGTGCTGCAGTGACTGAGGACAGCTTCATAGGTTGCGTCTTAACCCCTTGCACCACCCAGGAGGTCCTCTACCACTGTCTCTTAAGACCCTCTCCAACTGAATGAGCTGCAGTCCAGCTGCTGGGGGCTCAATTGACCCCTCCAGGGACCCCCAAGGTTGCAGCAACTGATGGAGCCCAATAGCTGCCAGTTCCAGTGGGGGAGGCATAAACCCCTTGCCTGGGAACACTCCTGTCCTTTGAGTGATTAGCTTATCTTCTGGGCTTATGATTTCCACAAAATATAGCACAGGGTAGAGGTCACAGATCCAGTGCAGGAATCGATAGGCCACAAGCTTCTAACAGCCTCTGGCTTCAAAGGTCCTTTTCCGTGGTGAAGTTTCAAAACAAGATATTTCTCTCCATTCTCTTATCTTCCGGCTGATTTGCCTTAGCAAATATTTGCAAGCACCTACTGTGGGTGCAGGGGTTGAGTAAGAAATAAGGAGTGAGAGGCAAGAGGGTACAAATGACTACAGTTCAAGTGTCACCAAAAAGGGGACAGAGTACCTTCAGAGGTCACCTGCAGCAGCTTGGCTTCACTGGTGTAATTTGAGCTGGAGCTTGTAGGGATGGAGCAGGCTGTGGGCACCTGGGGTTAGGAGGGCTGCAGGCCTGTTTGAGGAGCAGAGCACAGAAACCCATAGGACTGGGGAGAGAACCCCGCCTTCCTCACCAGCTCTCTCCTGACCAGCAGTTAAAAATAAATGTCTTCTCCCCACATACATCCGCTCCAGGGGTTATAGACACAAGTATGTAAACCTACCTTAACTCAATAAACATAATTTGGAAAATAGAATAAAATTATAATCTATAATTATAATCTCATGTAACTTTTAACCAAGAAAGGAGTTCTTTTTCCCAAGCTATATACTACAATATCTTTAACTAAAAAATAATGACCCCCCCCCCAAAAAAAAAATCCATAATGAACAAAACATCAAATTTCTGGGCCTCTCCGGTGGCGCAGCATTTGAGTGCTGAGCTGCGAAGCTGCTTGCAGCCTCTGCAGCGCAGGTTCGATCCCCGGCCGCTGGGCGAGGGTCCCATATGGCGCGCAGACCTCTCTTGCCGCCCGCTGCTCCCCTCAGCAGTGTACTTCGTCAGTCTGCTTGTTTTGTTCCCCACTCTGGCTCTGGTGAATTCTCTCACCCTCCCGTGCTTCTGACTGTACCCAGTGCTTGCATAAATAAATAAATAAATCTTTAAAAAAAAAATCAAATTTCTCAATAAAGATAAAATAGGGGGAAAAAATACCCCAAGCCATACTACATTCTTCCACGCAGGTTCCTCTTTCCCCTGAACCCAGAGTGGGCTTGGTCATTCTCTCCAGCATTGGCCCTTGAGTGTAGTCTTCAGAATGTGATCCTGGGGTTATAAGTTGAGTTATGTCTCCCAAAAGGTGTTGAAGTCTCAGCCACCCCCAGTACCTGCAAATGTGATGTCGTTTGGAAAGTGGGTGGGCCCTGATCCCATGTGACTGGTTTCCTTATAAGAACAGGGAAGTTGGGACACAAGCAGACCCAAAATATGCTGTGAGGTGAGGGAGGTGGACATTCAGTGATGCAGCTGCCGCTCAAGGAATGCCCAGGTGGACCAAAGGTGGCTGGATTCTTTCTGGCAGGTTTCAGAGTAAGCAGGGCCTTACCAGCCCCTCAACTATGGACCTGGAGCCTCCAGAACTTTTTTTTTTTTTTTTTTTTATAGAGGCATGCTTTATTTATTTGTTTGCTGGTTTGTTTGTTTGTTTTGTTTATACATGCACTGGGTACAGTCAGAAGTGCGGGAGGGTGAGAGAATTCACCAGAGCCAGAGCAGGGAGCAGAGCAGGCAGAAGGACCCAAGTACACTGCTGAGGGGAGCAGCGGGCGGCAGGAGAGGTCTGCACGCCATGTGGGACCCTCCTCTGGTGGCCGGGGAGCAGCCGGGGATTGAACCAGTGCCGCAGAGGCCGCGCGCAGCTTCGCAACCCAGCGCTCAACCGCTGCGCCACCGGGGAGGCCCGAGCCTCCAGAACTTTAAGATAAGGAGTTCCTGTTGTTTCAAGTACCAGTTTGTGGTCCTGTGCTACCGCAGCCGCAGAGACTGACCGCCACTCGTTCGTTATTCCTCGGCCTGTGCTGGGCCCCTATCCCGACGGCCTGTCAGCTCCTTCCCAGGTGTCCTCTGAAGCCTCATCAGTGGCTAATAGGTGGACTTGTGGGGCTCTTCGCACCGTCTCAGGGGGCACCTCAGTTTTCAGGTGTCTCTGGGCTCTTCGTGAAGACTGGAGATGGATGAGGGGGGACAGAAGGAGCAGGCGCAGATGCAGACAGAGATACCCTCTCCGGCATGGCTGTGGTCGCGGTTAGCAATGGGAACAGACTGGAGTCCAGGGTTGGAGGGCGAGGGGCTGCAGGGTTCGCGCCTTCCCACTCCCTCAGTGGAGGACAAGCTGCCTGGGAGTCAAGGTCAAGAGTGACTAGCGAGGTCACTCTGCTAGCCGTTGAGTCAGGACGTGGAAGCAGCTGACACCTCACGTTCAGATCTCTAAGACTTTTGGAGATGGTGGTTCTGGCTTTGAAAGTTTTTTTTGGAGCACAGAATTTTAACTTGTGCCTATTCTGTATTCACCAGAGAGAAGTAGGAGATAGATTTGAAAAGACAAAAGGCAAAAGCAAGAACACACAAATGCAGGAAAGGAATTTGAAAGAAGACATTTATGTGTCTTTAAAACAGCAAAGACCCAGCCAGGGATGTTTAGTTTTACTCCTGCATTATGGATCCCCCTCCCCCTCACCGGGACTAGAAATTCCCACTCACCGCTTTCCCCTGGTCCCATCCCACCCAGACAACGTTGTAGTTTTGTTTTGTTTTGTTTTGTTTTTAACCCACTTTTTTTTTTTAAAAGAGGCATGTTTATTTATTTATTTATTTATTTATTTATTTATTTGTTTTGTTTGTTTATACATGCACTGGGTACAGTCAGAAGCGCGGGAGGGTGAGAGAATTCACCAGAGCCAGAGCGGGGAGCAGAGCAGGCAGAAGGACCGAAGTACACTGCCGAGGGGAGCAGCGGGCGGCAGGAGAGGTTTGCGCGCCATGTGGGACCCTCCTCTGGTGGCCGGGGAGCAGCCGGGGATCGAACCGGCGCTGCAGAGGCCGCGGGCAGCTTCACAACCCAGCGCTCAACCTCTGCGCCACCAGGGAGGCCCCCAACGTCGTAGTTTTGTAAAATTAGCGGCTGCGATAACCGTCTCACGTGCCACCCAGTAGTACTTTTAGCCGCTTCTGACTCTCCTTCCATCTGTGGGGTGAAGTAGAGCAAGTAATGTTGTTTCAATAGATTTCAGTTTTCCAGGTTCACTTTAAATCGCCCGTGTGGAATGCCGGGCAGATTCACTCTGGCAGCAGCAATGCAGACACGGCATCTGGTAGCTTTAAATCAATATCTCTCCTCTAGCTTCTGAGGAATGCCGTCCACAAGGCACACTGCTTGCGGGAGTGCTCTTTGTGTTGGGTGCCCGGGAAGGTATTTTTCTATCAGCAAGACATAAAGGACACTGAACAGGGAGCATTTTGCTTGGAAGCACACAATCAAAAGAAGGGGGTGCTATTTTTGTTGTTACTCTTACAGCTTCTTGGGTTCCTCCAACGCAGAAATACTGTGTGGCATTCAGAAGCCTCCAGGGCCCAGGCTTCCTCTCCAGCGTGATCTGCCATTCTGAAATGACAGAAGTGCCCGTAGCCCTAGGGAATTGTCACCGCCTTGCCAGGTGCGAGAGACCCGCTCTCAGAGGCCCTTCTCGTCCCTCACGTCTCTGTCTCGTAGGGACGGGTGCGCTGTCACTTTAACAAGCAGTTGCCCCCCCAAACAGGGTTGCTTCATCCACTGCTGTGAAAAAACAATGCAAGAAGAGCAGAGACTTTTGTGGATGGTGAGTAAGTAGGATTAGTTAAACCAATATTGAAAAACGGTTTGCACAACTCCCAGCGCCTCATGTTGCTTCGGAGAAGCAGGGCTCCTTCAGCCCTGTTGGCACAGACACAGTTAAAGTTGCATCAGGACCTTTGTCAGAAAATCCTTCCCGCTTATATAATTAAGGGTCCTGTTTTTTCTTGCCCTGGCTTACATTGATTGAAATGGGGGTGGGAGATAACAGCTCACCGGCTCCCGTAACAGCCGAGGCAGGAACTGTATTGATTCAAGCGCATGACCCCACTGGTGACCAGTCCTGCCGTCCATGTGTGGGCAGCGTGTTTGCAGAGAGAGCTGCAGGCACGTGTCACCTGCAGACCGGCACTTTGAAAGAACTGACCTTCGGGTTCTGACTTCAACTTCTCTCTCTGGTCAGACAGCCGAAGCCAGCCTAGATAAGCCCAAGTGCAGAAAAGCAGTGTCTTCTGGCTGCCGTGAAATGGATCCTTTTTTCAGACCTGACCCAGATTCAGGAAACATTACAACCAGAAAGCAGGCAGAATTCCTGAGACCTGGGCCCACGCTTTCCTACAACACTGAGGTCATACCTGCTTCCCCCTGGACCCCTTCCAGTTCTTCCAGTGGTCTACTGCCCCTCCGCCTCAAGCCAGTCGATTTGCACAGACCCAGAAATCGATTCTCCCTCTGTCCCCCTACTCCCATCCACCCATTCTGGAAGTTTGCAGAATAGGCACATGTGCCCTGCATCCCAACTCAGAGGCTCTACTGTGTGAGCAGGAAAGATCTAGCAAACAGTATGGGGTGGGGCTGCCCTACAGTTGCTTCATGTCCTCTGTTCTTGGGTCTTGTTGGGCTTTCTGAGTAGCCACTACCCTCAGGAACGAGGGCCATGCTGTTCTAATGCAGCAGAGGACATGAATGAGGCTGGCTCCCTGCCACTCCTTCAGGCAGGCAGACCCTTGCTGGCCCTGGCTCGCTGCATCTTCTTCATCCTCAGCTGCTCTCCCTCTGAGGGTCCTGGCTCCTGAGTGCTGCCAGCCCCCTGCCTTTCCCCCTCCCCTGGCCTGCACTGCTCTGCTCTCCCAGAATTCCATGTGACCAGCACAGCCAAGAGGCAACACTTAACTTCTCTTTCTGTAAAACAGCAACACTTTGCTGCAAAAGTTTCCTTCAAAAGCAAGTACTCACACCAAATGGTATTGTGGGTAATTTCAATTTTCTTCTTTATGCTCAAATTTTCTGTAATGAACATGTACTACTTCTTTAATTGGAAAGAAAAAGTTATTTTAAAAGAGCAGCTTGGGAAACAGAAAATAAAAACAAAGGGGCCTTCCTTGTGGCACAAGGGGTTAAGCACCGCACTATGAAGCAATCCACAACCTCTTGCAGCGCAAGTTCAATCCCCTGCCGGCCAGGGAGCAACCTCCATGGCGCAGCAGACCTCTCCTGACTCGCCTGCTGCTTCCCTCTGCAGTGTATTTCATTCAGTCTGCCTGTTCTGTTCCCCACTCTGTCCCTGGTGAATCCTCTTCCCCCTGCACCTCCCCCCCCTCCATCTCTGGCCTAGACCCCAGCTCTTATATGCATAAATAAATAAATCTTTAAAAAAAAGGAAAAAAAGAATCTTTTGTTCTGTAGAACAGCAACAAAACCACCCAAGGTGAATCAATGCAAAAATATTAGGCTGTTTTTCTCCTCCTCATCAAGTAATAAATGGCCTTTTGCAGGTGAGATGGTGTGGGACATTAAGCTCATGATCATCAGCCTCAAGTCCTGATGCTTCTGTGGGGCTGCTGGGTACGTGCTACTCCACTGGGCCCCATGGGGATTTATTACAGGGTTGTCGTGAGGTTCGAATGAGAAAATAGATGTGAAAGTACTTTATAAATGGAAGCTATTATTTTCAACAAAAAGTGGAGAACTTTCATCTACATTGGGAGACAAGGCAGAACATTGTAAGGCTGTTTACTCAATTTAACACAGAGGAAGGCGTGGCTTCTACAATCTAAGAAGTTCATGTGTTCATTTAATAAATGTTTATTGGGCTGACCATGGGCCTGGCACAGTTCTTGGTATTTGAGATTCATCAGAAAGCAAATAGGGATCCTGCCCTAGTAGAGCCTGTGGGTGGGATGGATGAGAAATAATAAATGTTGCAATTTTTTTTTTAATGAAGTACAGTTGACCCTTGAACTATGTGGGGGGTTAGAAGTCATGACCCCCACGCAATAGAAAATTCACATACAACTTTTTGCAATCAAAGTTTATTGATTTGCCATTTCTTGATGTAGTTATAAATGTTGGGAGTATGATTTCACACCTGGACACGTACACCTGCTTCATTCTCCCTCCACCAGAAATCAGGGCCCTCCCTCAAGCCCCCAATAATGCTTTTGAGCAGAAATCTCACTGATGTCATAAACAGTCAGTTAACACATTTTTTATCTTATATGTTCTATCATATATTTATAATATAAGCTACAGAAATGAACATGTTAAGAAAATCACAAGGAAAATAGACTAAAGCTAAAACATAGCAAGAAATGTCTACCAACAACTAACAGATCATTTTTTATTGAAAAAAAACCTGTGTATCAGTAGACACCTGCAGTTCACACCTGTGTTGTTCAAGGGTCTAGTGTAATTATCAGAATAATAATAACAGTTCTTACCTTGTAAATTGTGCTTACTTTGTGTCAGGTAGGAGGCTAAGCCCTTTAATCTGTATTTAATCCTGGACACCCATGAGGTAAATACTGTTATCCACCCATCGGGGAAAATGACTCACGTGGAGGTGAAGTGACTTGCCCAGGGTCACACAGCTATAATGCCAGAGCTGAAAATCAGTCTCAGGTATCCTGGCCTTCATGGTCAAAGATGTTGGCAGTTGATGAGACAATGGAAAAGGAAGCAGAGTGGGTTAGGGATCTTCCCCTAGGGAATACAGAGTGCTCTGGACCTGGCATCACTCAGATGCCTGGGGCACAGAAATGTCAGGACTGTTATCCCTGCCATGAGGGGCTCCACAGACATCAGCAAACCATGTGATGGTAAAGGGTGGGATGCACCTTCCTCCTCCATTTTTTAGGACAGAGATGCCATCCTGGAAAAGCACTGTTCCCTGGGACACTTTGTTCGGACCAGTGAATTTATGGCATCAACTGCCATGTCTTTTACTGAAGGCCATGGGTGAGTGGGACTGCATATTCATTCTCACCGCAGAGTTCCTAGACTTGAGGAGCTGAATGATGAACCCCGTAGCAGCTCAGAGAAATAAAGTCACTTCTTCCTGGGCACACAGCTAGCAATTAGTAGAACAAGGACTTAAACTCAGATTTTAAAATTTCCATTTGTTTTTTTCCCAGTATATCACCCCAAAAGATGTTTGGTTTAGGAAATAAATGTCCTTCAAGTGTATCATATTACTTCTGAGCACATTCTTTTTTGTGAATGAGCCAGTCCTGTCCTCCAAATGTGTCCTTATAAAACACTTCCAGGTCCCTTCAAGCCATGTACTCTTGGTTGTTGCTGTTCTTGTAATTAAGCTAGAAGAGGCAAGACTGAAGATTTTCTTCTAATAAAATAAGATATGCCTTCACTTTAAATCTGTGCTTTTCAATCTCTCTGTGCAAGTTGAAGATGATAGACTATTAAAATAGCAGCTCTCTTACAAATTAAGAATGAAACAGAAATCATTTACATTTTAAAGCCGTTAAAATGGACCAGCATGGGACCCTTATGTACTGTATGACCTCATTAGCTTCCCAGACATTACCAAGTTTTGCAGCAAATTTTAGTGACTAGACAAAAAGAAAGGTTCATAACCTGGTATCCAAGAACATTTTGGGGTCTCATTGGTGAATTTTAAAGGAACGAAACAAACCCTGAAATTATTTATGCCAATATTGCAGCCATATTTGCTCTGGGTTTGTTTTTTGTTTGTTTTTGTTTTGTGACAGAATATCATGGTTTGTACAAATGGGAGGCAGCCAAACCCCCAAACAGCTTAAAACTCATTCCTGGTGTCAAGGATGTAACAGCCTGTTGATGGAGATTATTCTTGTTTTATTTGGAGTCTAATATGAGTTTAATTAAAAAAAAAGTTTGAAATTGAATGTGAACTAGTCTGGAGTAGACTTTAGTGGAATAGTATCAAAGTTGCTTTTCCCTCTGGTTCTGTTTACTCAGTTATTGGTTTCCTAAGGCCATTGTAACAAAGCATCCCAGAGTGGCTTAACCAGCAGAAATGTACTCTCACAGTTCTGGAGGCTGGATTTGGAGAGCAGCATCAACAGGGCTATGCTCCTTCCGAAGGCTCTGGGGGAAGAGCCGTTCCTGACTTCTCTTCTTTCACTCTCCCATCTTCACCTGCCATTGCCTGTGCTTCTGTCTGTGTCTATGTCCAAATTCCCTTTTTTTAATAAGGATTCCAGTCATTTTGGATTAAGGGCCCACTCTACTTAGCGTGACCTCATCTTAACTAATTCTATCTACAAGGTCATGTTCTGAGTTAGTGGGTAGGACTTTGACCTGTGGATTTGGTAGGTTAACAGGAGATATAATTCAGTCCATAACACTTAATGAAGAATAACTGAAAATATTCCTGGTAGTTGGGTCTTCAAGCAAGTAAATAAGTCTCTCTGGTGGATTCTGGTCAGAGACAACTAGGTTTTCCTCCTTGTCCTCTTTTAAGAATTTATATATTATTTTCTCACTAGAATGGTATCCATGCCTTTGGGAGTCTTGGGTGGGTAGGGAATGGAGAATGAGCTCGCAAAGAAAAGAGATGTAACAACATTCATGAAAGAAACCCCTTTCAGAGAGCCCTCTGTACTTGTTCTCACATCATCTCATATCATTACTTGACATGTAATCCTCATAGACCTTTAAATCAGTTTACAGTCCACAGGTTGTTAAAAGCATGAAGAGTTGATAGGGCAAACTCGGGGCAGCAGGTAGGGGGAATCAGACAAACTTTCAAAAGGAAATTCCAGACTAGATCCAGTTGTAATGTTCGCTCTGTTATGATGCCTCGTTGATGCTCTTCCTGTGAATTCCAGTCTTTTTTTTTTTCATAATGCCAAACATATTTATTCACATGCAAGACAAGGAGATTTAGGTACTAGATGAAAAGGAAAGCAATCACATAGAGAAGATGAGGTTCTAAGATTGACTTAGGGACCCAGTATAATGGGAAAACTTGCTACATACCTTCAGGTGTTAATCCTTTTCCTGACTCCGAAGGATTTTCAGAAGAGCCCTCCTCCTGCACCAACACTTGTGCTTCCTGCTGCGCTGACTTTTCTGCTTCCTTCTGATATTGAAGCTGATAATTCAGATAGTTCCTCTTCTGTTTATCCAGGACCTTTCCTAGGAAACCTGAGATTTGTATCTTTTTTTCCCAGAAGCCAAGGTCTTCAGGTCTTCCAGGAGCTTCTCTAACTGGTTTTCTAACTCTAGAGCACATTGTATAGAGCACATTGTATGCTGGTTCTTCCGTTATCTGAATTGGACCTCTTAGCCACCAGAAGGTAGAGTTTAGCTTCACTTGTTTATAGGTCTATCTTAGGAAATGTTTTACATATTGTGGTCTTCAAAGAATGGGGCAAAAAGAGGTGATCCAGTCTCTTTGTTGTACTAATAGACCATAAATAATGATCACTGATAGGTAGTTCAAAAAATGCTATTTCATTAAGAGCAACTCCAGAGGGTCTCCCTGGTGGACTAGATGTGAAGTCTCAGCACTAGCGCCACTATGGTCTGAGTTCGATCCCTGCCAGGGAGCTGACCCACATGTGGTGCAGCACTCCTCTCCTGTCTCACCCGCTGCTCCCCTCAGCAGTGTATTTCAGTAAATCTGCCTGTTCTGCTCCCTGCTCTGTCTCTGGAGAATCCTCTCATCCCCTGCACCTCTGGTCTACAACCCAATTCTTTTACACACACACACACACACACACAATAAATAAACAAAAGAAAAAAAGAGAGAGCAATCCTATAGTCTTCAGGAGCTCTGGGATGCCACCTCAGATTCAGACAAAACCAGGCATATAGAGTGTCACCTACTCACTGTTTCCCAACACAGTATTTATTTGCAAACATAGTTCAATCTCCCCTACCAGGGAAGTGTAAGGTCACTCACTGTAGGCACATTAGTAAATTCTTCTTGAAGACTGAATAACTGAAAAAAGGTAATGTCACTGAGACTGGATGGGATTTCAAAGCATTTGAGCAGAAAAGATTCTGATATTTGGTTTGTAAAATTAATTTTTTTTTTTTTTTTTTATAGAGGCATGTTTTTTTTATTTATTTATTTGTTTGTTTTGTTTATACATGCACTGGGTACAGTCAGAAGCGCGGGAGGGTGAGAGAATTCACCAGAGCCAGAGTGGGGAGCAGAGCAGGCAGAAGGACCGAAGCACACTGCTGAGGGGAGCAGCGGGCGGCAGGAGAGGTCTGCGCGCCATGTGGGACCCTCCTCGGGTGGCCGGGGAGCAGCCGGGGACCGAACCGGCGCCGCAGAGGCCGCGGGCAGCTTCGCAACCCAACGCTCAACCGCTGCGCCACCAGGGAGACCCTGTAAAATTAATTTTTATTAAAGTTACAAAATCTAAAGCCTTACCTTTACTTTGGTTTTGAAGAGTTGTTCAGAGATCTCATTATTTTATTTATAAGCCTAGTAATTTTTAGCAATCACTTTTAAGGGGGCCTTTATTAATGTTTGGTCTGATTGCAAACTTAGTTAATTAAACTCCTTAAACATTTTAAACTGCATTTGTAAAGGAAATCGAACATATTAAATTTATAAGTACTCGATGGCCTGACTCAACAAACAAGCCTCCCTGAGCACTTAAGCAATTCTTATAAATCTAATTAAGCTTATAAGTATGTTACACCTCACAGTGTTTTCCATTTTCTTCTACTGTATGTGACCTTAGTGAGATTTTGAGTTTAAATCAAAATCTACATTGGTTATTTAATGCTACATATTAAGTCATTGTCTCAAGACTTGTCTGTTACTCTTGTCAGCTGGCTCAGTTGTAATTTTCTTTTTTTTTTTTTAAAGATTTATTTATTTATCCATATAAGAGCTGGGGTACAGGCCAGAGGTGTGGGGGGTGAGAGGATTCACCAGAGACAGAGTGGGGAACAGAACAGGCAGACTGACTGAAGTACACTGCTGAGGGGAGCAGTAGGCGAGTCAGGAGAGGTCTGCTGCGCCATGTGGGTTGCTCTCTGGCCGGGGATGGAACTTGTGCTGCAGTGGCTGTGGATAGCTTCATAGGTTATGTCTTAACCCCTTGTGCCTCCAGGGAGGCCCCATCTTTAGTAATTTTGGATATTGACTTCCTAAGTGATTTCAGGGAGGGGGCTGCTTTCTCAGCCTGCTGGGCCTTCTTAGTGGCCAGTGGGTGTCAGCTGCCTTGGGTAAATATTTGTGCCCCTTTTATAGGCACTTTGTAAATGAGGCCATAACATTGTTTACACACTTAGAATGAAATAACCATGGTGAGCACTGTATTTATTGTCAAATAGTAAAATTTCAAAAATCCAACCTACCAGGAGGCAGGGTTCAGATGCCCGTATCTCTTAGATTTGAGGCAGACATGACCAGATTCTTCTGTCTGTGACAGTAGTCTATCTCCAGCTGGTGTGGATTTTACATTTTCTAAACCTTACTGTCTATGGATGTCTGTCTGTGAGAGTCCAGGGTCTAGAAGCTGTGGAATTGTCCACGATCTTCATATCATGCTACAAACAACCCACCCCCCCGCCACCGACCCCACCCCAAGCGGGCCATTGCCCAAGTGACATTACAACATCAGCCCTGGAATCTCATACATAAAAGCAATGTCCAGTGATGAGTTTCCATGGTGACCACTAAGCATTCAAGGAAAGATTATATAGACAGGGAAGTATAGTATGCAAGATTTTTATTTCATGAAAGTATTTTCAATGAAGAAAAAAATGTCAAGAGCCCGTGCTTTGTAATTGGAAAAATTCTCTAAAAAGGAATGTGTTATTTCCTAACCATGTGGCTGTCTGAGCTCTTCCATGTGCAACAAATATTTGTAAAAGTCTGACCAAGGCCCTTGATCCAATGAGGAAGTTGGTAAAAGCAAGTTCTGTCTGTTATGAAAAAAAAAAAAAAACCAGAATCACAGGGCTTGGTTATCATCTACTTGTAAAATGTTAAGGGATTTGCAAGGCTTTCTGACTTTTGCTACCTGTATCACGAATCCCACTGTAACCAAAGGTTATATACACCAGGGCGTGGTGAATAATGCATGGGGCGTGATAACAGACTTTAAGAGAGAGAGAAAGAAGAGAAGGTGGCTTTTAAGTACAGCAAGGCATTTCCTTTCCTGCCCTGGTGGTTCCTGATAGAGTGCTCTGTGGTGTGCAAAACGTTGCTGTTGCCATGGCAATAGAACACCATCCCAGAGAAAGGGAAACGCTGGCCTGAGACACTTGGCTCCAACAGAACCACGTGCAGGATGAAATAACAGTGGTGAGCACTGTATTTATTGTCAAATAGTAAAACCCCCACTCCAGGGCCTCCCCGGTGGCGCAGCGGTTGAGCGCTGGGTTGCGAAGCTGCCCGCGGCCTCTGCAGCGCCGGTTCAATCCCCGGCTGCTCCCCGGCCACCAGAGGAGGGTCCCACATGGCGCAGACCTCTCCTGCCGCCCGCTGCTCCCCTCAGCAGTGTACTTCGGTCCTTCTGCCTGTTCTGCTCCCCGCTCTGGCTCTGGTGAATTCTCTCACCCTCCCGCACTTCTGACTGTACCCAGTGCATGTATAAACAAGCAAACAAACAAACAAACAAATAAATAAATAAACATGCCTCTTAAAAAAAAAAAAAAAAACCCACTCCATTTCTGCTTGGGGATAACTCTGGAGGCTCTGACACTACCCGGTGCCTTGCAGGGTGGACACCCACCGCTTCTGCCTTCACCGGACAGTGGGTACCCAGTGCTTTGTCTGCTCCTTGTATAAAAATAGGTCACGTTTTTAATTACTCCCTGAACTCTCGGCCACGGGCCCAACTCCATCAGCTTCAGGGGGTGAACACCATGGAGCCCTGTAATTAATTTCCATGTTTCTCCTTGCTGTCAAGGTCATCTCCTCTTGGTCATTTTGCAGCCATTGTTCTATCAGCTCAGACCTTGGGTGAGTGACCCTTCCGGTAAACCTTCTAAGCTGAAGATGGCTTTTGCTTTCTGAGGGTTCTGGGGTGTCTTCTTCTGGCAGAGCCTCCCATGCCTCTGTCCTGTTTTTCAGAGTGTGTCCTTGGATACAGTTGATGGAAATTCCTCTCTTAGCAACCTGATGTTCAGTTGCCTGGGCAGTTTAGCTCCAGAGAACTCCTGGGGTTCAAGGCCAAGAGCACCATCTGGGTTCATATCAGTCTTGGCTGCATCCTTCCTCCACTTCACCAGCCCATGAATGTACATTCTTGAGCCAGCAGGGGGAGGAGTAGGTAGTGTGGGAAGGGTCAGGTGTGTGTCTCCAGAAGCATCCATCACCCTCCTGAAGATGCAGCTGTGCCTTAGCATGGGGCCACTTTGGTTGCATCATCTTGGTCTGACTGTAATGATGCAGCACTTCCTGGCTGCCAGGTACTCGTCTGCATGTACTCACACATCCTCCCATCGAAGCCGCCCCACAGCCCGTTTCACAGATGATGCATGGTGAGCTCAAGCATCTTAACTATTCATAAGTGCTGGAACTGGTGTGGAGCCTGCATTCCCAACTGCTTCACCTCTTCCCCGTGACCTGAGTTGGAGCTAGGAGAGGCCTTGGATGCATCCTGCGAACCTGTCTCCTCCTGGAAGAACTGCCTGGATCAGTGGCAGGAAGGGAAGAAAAGGGGGTGATAAGTAAGAAGAAAAAAACTTTGAAATTCAGTGAGTAAGCATTACTTGTAAAACGCAAAATAAAATGGACCAAAACAAATAGTTCTGCTTATAAACTGTTAAAATATTAGAATTCTACAGCATTATAATAACCGGGATGATAGTCTGCAAGCAGGACCATGCCCGTACTTCCGACTCAGGGCTCCTGACTTTGTAGTATGTGATAGCTCAGCACTGCACCCCAGAAATCTCAGGGTACCCCTGAAGACAATATCCCATAATGAAATGGAATGCCAAATGCACACAAGTTTCCAGGATAACTCGCAACAGCTCCCCTTCATCGGCTGCGCCCACTTACCAGCTGTTGTTCTAGGGCTTTGCAAGTAACAGCTTATTGGAGCCTCACAGACACCTTATAAGGAGGGGTGGTGCTGTTATGACATATTCCAGCTGAGGAAACTGAGGCACAGAGAAGTCAAGTCAGCCTATCCCAGGCTATACTCCCAGCGCTTGGCCAGGATAGCACTGGATGTTTGAGGAACACAGATCCCAGCTCTGGGGAAATGAGCGAGCAGACAGGGCCTTTCCCTGTGGGGCCAATGTGCACAGGTGAATGAGCTCCTTGCAGCTCCCATGATGCCTGTCAAGTATTAAAGAGGGCTAGGGATTCTAGAAGGAGAAGGGAGTTTACAAAGATCTAGGATCATGAGTTACTGGATATATTAGAACAAACTTTGAAAACAAGGAGAAATGAATGGATTAGGGAAGACCTTGGAGATATGAGAGTCTCAGCTGGGGACAGAGCTGGGAATAGAGAGTACTCAGAAGCAAAGCCTTCTTCAGAGCCACAGACTACTGAAGGGAAGTGCTATCGTAATGGACCCACGGTTCAGCCCTCTCGTTTTGCAGATGAAGAAAGTGGAGCCCAGAAGTGTCACAAAGATGCATCTTCTGCAAGAGGCAAGGGAGTGGAAAAGCAGTCCCACGTTGGGCTGGCTGCAGCTTTCTTTATAAAGTCCAAACCAGAGGCTATCAAAATATTAATAAATGTCTGTGGCCAGAGAAATGTTGCAAATAAACTCTACAGCAAGGATAAGATATGAGCTGCATCTCTGTGTACCCCAGATGAATTGAGAGGCCAAGACATACAGTTGAGTGAAAAAAACAAGTTGCAAAGCAATGTATAAGTCAGACTCCATTCTATGCAAGAAGTCAACACTTAGACATAGTTTTGAAAGATGCAGATTCTATCCTGTGGAGGAAAATATTCTGGACAGATGCACACTCAGCTTGCAGAAAAGGTTACCTTCAGAGAAGGGGCGGGCCTTTAGGATTGGGTCGCCTTTTCCTGTAATGGTCTGACTTTTAAAATAAACGACTGTACTCTTGAACTAGTCACATGATTAGAAATTAAGTTGAAAAGGAAAGCCATTGGCCTGAAAAAGGCAAGGCTAGGCCCAACGAGTGTCCTGCGTCCTGCTCCCCATGCACCCAAATATTCAAGCACCCTGTTGGGGAAGGAGGTGGAGGTAAGAGGGGTTGCGGTAGAAGGGCCTTGAGAGCTTCATAACTAGCCACATATTGCCAAGGAATTCCAGGAACCATCCAAATGTCGATGCGTTAAACAGGGTTTTGCTAAATGAGTGTATGTTTTTCAAAGACTCCAATTTCTAATGGCATTAGTATTCCAAGCAGCTGAATCCCAGGCTGGAGAAAGGTACAAATGATGATTGCTCATTAGCAAATAGAATACAGATGTTATGTTCATTTTGCCTGAGTGCATCAGCACCTCGGGGAGCCACCGGCATCATGAGCCAGGCCGCTGGGTGCCGCGGGCTCGGCGCAGGGAGAGTCCCGCCAAGGGGAGGGGCTGGGGCCTCTTCTAAGCTGGGGGGCCGGGCTTTGCCCTTCTCTTTGGTGGTTTGTTGGGACTCATTGGTGGGACCAGCGGACCAAAAAATTTTGATTTTTTTTTTTTTAAGATTTATGTTGTATTTTTATTTAATTAATTAATTATTTTATTTATTTATGCAAGCACTGGGTACAGTCAGAAGCGCGGGAGGGTAAGAGAATTCACCAGAGCCAGAGCGGGGAGCAGAGCAGGCAGAAGGACCGAAGTACACTGCTGAGGGGAGCAGCGGGCCGCAGGAGAGGTCTGCGCGCCATGTGGGACCCTCCTCTGGTGGCCGGGAGCAGCCGGGGATTCAACCGGCGCCGCAGAGGCTGCGGGCAGCTTCGCAACCCAGCGCTCAACCGCTGCGCCACCAAGGAGGCCCGATATGTTTTTTAATTTTACTTTTTTTCTCATTTAATTCTTCACCACCACCCTATGAATTAAGATGCATGGTCCCCTTTGGAAAGGAGTTTAAGGCTCAGAGAGGTAAAGTGAGTTATCCAGAGTCGTACAGCAACCCACACGTGTTTCCTCCAGAATGCGGGCTCTGCAGTGTCCTTGTCTCTAGCTCTTGGGGTAAGGGAGAAAGACAGACACACTTGAGAGCTCACACGCTTGTCCTTCCCTAAAACTCCTGCTCCTCTGTTGAGCAGTGCCAGGACTCCCCCATCGCACTTGCTCAGGAGCCTCATACAAGATGAACGAAGCGTCATCTTTGGTTCAGCACAGCGAGGTCCAGGCCGGAGCAGGGCAGGTAGCACGGTCAGCAGGACGCACGCTCAGCACTCCTTGCCTTCCCGAGGCCTGGCCTAGGTGTGCGGTCAGGAAGATGGAAAAGCAATCGGTCCTGAAGCTTTTGATAACAGCCCCACAGGGCAGTTGGCTCTTCATTACGGAGAGCGTGTAGCTCCTTGGGAAGAAAGGATGGGAAGAGAAACGCCCGTGAGGAAAGCCAGGGCTGGCTGGAGGGCCAGGTGACTCCAGGGACAGAGGCAAGGGGCCATGGATTCGAATGCCAGGTGGGGGGCTGACCACGACTCTCAGGATGGAGACAAGCTGACGGCAGCTTAGAAACAAGAGGGTTCCTGGGCTGCCCCTGTGGAGTGTTTGAAGTGGTTCCCCAGGGTCTGCGCAGTGGATGAGCTCCTAGGTTAGGGGTGTGGGGTGGTGGCTAGATGCATCTTAATGCATTTGTAATGTGCCAAGATATCCCCCCACCCCACCCCCTGACTGACCCCTCATAGCTTATTTTGCCTTGAGTAAAATTAGGAAGGGATAAAGATTTTTTGTGTGTTTTTATCTGACAGGCATGATGGAAGTTTATTCCCTGTCAGGGCATATGTCTTTTGTTACTCTACCCTACCTCACACCACCCCCTTCACTTACAAACTATGTGTGTATGTCTGTCCACACTAAATCCTCTGTAAACGCTTATTAACCAACTCTCATGTCAGCAGCCCATGCATTGGCGATTTGGCCAGTCTGCTGCCTGTGTCCTGACTCCTTCAGGCTTCTGGGCCACTCCCCTAACCTCTTTGCTCATTGGCAAAAATGTCCCACTTCTGACTTGACCTGAAAAGGTAGACAGGTGTCTGGAGGGGGCTCAGCAAGTTTTTCAGGAGTCGTGACTGAGGTTACTATCTTAAGACGATCCTGGTGTGTCTTCAAGGTGAAATGAAAAGTTTTAGATACAAAGAGCCATTTTTTTTTTATTCTGTCAGCATCTGCCCAGCGGTTAAAATTTGAAGACAGCAAGTCATCACATTCTTCAGCTGTCTCGACGCCACCGCCAGACACACGTATCAAATGTCACTATAAGTCTCTTGCCCATCATATTCTGTCGGCTGCGATACAACAGAAATTGCCCAGGGAAGCCACTTTTTTCTGCATTTGGGCAGACAGGGATAAACAACAAGGGGCATGCCCTAAGAAGACACAGAAGCTTCCAGAAACAACAGACTTGCCCTGCTTGTTCTAAACTGAAAGTTTTTTTACTGTCACTTTCACTAAGTTCTCCTTCAAGAACTTTTCTCACCTTATTAAATGGATAGAATTCAATGTGGTCAGATGCAGCCTGCCTCCAGGGCATAAAATTAATTTAGAAACGACATTTTAAATAGTGGAAGCCTTTTATATAATGATGTGAAAATTGTTCTGCTTTTGAAAATCAAAATCAAACATGAAACAGTATGTGTCTCTGTAAAGAAGTCAGATATCTTGCTGGGATATTACTTTGGCTTTCTGCCAAAAAAAAAAAATCTCTATTTATGCTCGTAACTCAGAAGAAATGAAGCAAAAAGGTATTTGAGGAAGGAGGAGGGGGTTGTGATTGTTTTATCCTGGAGACTAGAAGCCAGATTTGCAAAGCAGCACTTTTTTTTTTTAAACTCTGATCCAGACAAGAAAAATTGGGTGCCTTCCCCAAATAGAATCTCTAAACTCTACCCAATGAAAGCTTGAATAACTAGTTTGGATTTTGAAAGATAACGACCTTGCCTAATGCTGACTGCAGTTTAATTACGTAATTAACCAACCAGTCCTGTTTTTATCTGGTTGAGACGCCTTATAAAATAATTTTCCATGGAATACACTACTCTTGTTTCACATACTTTCTCCCTTTTTGTTAACCATCTGAAGGTAAATTCTTAATTCTCTTGCTTTCTTAAAGGGCTTGGCATGCCTCACCTTACCTGATAAACAGTTTTACAGTCAGAAGAGGTGTCTGGTCCCAAGATAGGGATCAGAAAATGGAATTGTGTTGCTCCCAAGGAACTGGTGGTGTCTTTGTTTTCTTTGAAGATAGAAGGCAGTCACGTTGCATGGCCCCCAGTAAGCTGAGAGGGAAAAAAATGAAAGAAAAGGAAAAAAATAGGTATCTGACAAAATGCAGAAAATATGCTTCATTCTCATCAAAGTTGAACTTCTCCAGGGCAAATCCACTGAAAGGAAACTCTCTCTCTCTCTCTCTCTCTCTCTCTCTCTCTCTCTCTCTCTCTGTGTGTGTGTGTGTGTGTGTGTGGTGTTTGGGAAATAGAAGGGGATGCTGACAGCTGTGGTACCTGCTCTGGGAAGGGTCCTTTGCATCTCTCCATCTTTTCACAGCCTTAATTGAGTGAAGATTATCACCAACTTGACTTACAAAGGCTGCTGTTTGCTCCCTCCTTGTGCCCCAAAACAAACAGTAGGCCAGTTCCCAATTTGTAGCCTAAGGCCTGAAGCCCAGACCTTTGTTTGCTGTGAGTTGTCCAGGCAGCAGAGCAAACAGAAGTGAAGAGATTAACCAAACAAGAAGGCCCAGTAGGCCAAGGGTACATCCTCAGGGAGGAGAAGGTCTAGGGGAGGGACTTGCACACCCAAACCTCATCCTCTCTTGGCTGTGGTTGGTGGTCGGTGGTCGCTGGGCAGGACTGAGCCTGATTCACAGGTGATAGGATCAATTACAGAGATTTAGTTCCGCCTCCTTATTTTAAGGATAGGAAGCAAGCCATTTGTGATGGGTCACCTGCCTTATATTGGTGAATTGGTAATAAAAAGAAGATACAGCACCACAGTGTAGAGAAACACTGACCTTATTTGTTAATTTTTGGGAATTTTCTGTCTTCTTTAAGAATGCTTTGCTATTTTTTGCTTACACGTTGCCCCAAGAGACAGCTTTTTAAATCTCCAAGGATCCTTGAGAGTGCTCATTGGAGAAAGACTCATAAGTTAACAAAGTACAATGATAGTATTAAAGTATTTGATGTTGTCAAACCCAGTATAACATTGGGAAAAAGCAATAGGTTAATAAATTATTTGAAGTGCCCTTGAGCATGTGCACCAAAATTGTTGATTTAACTGCTTTTTTTCTAGAAACACAGTTGTCAGATTTCCTCTGGGTGGCAGTCTTCCTGTGTCCTCCAGAAGAGAAGGACCTTATTTGTCATTCCTCTTCTGTATTTTCCTATTAGGTGAGCTGGAGGGGCCTGTCCTCAAATCAGTGGCTTTACCTAAAGCATGTATTTTATTTCATTTCACTCTTCTTCATCTATCTCCAAAAAAGAAAGAAGACTTACAATGATAAATGAACACAAGACAATAACATCAACAGTCCTTAATGCAGGATATTTTCAAAGTGGCTATATGAGAAGGAAAGGGAGAGACGGTCTTGGGGGTAAGGCGGGAAGGGCGGGGTCTGTACTTCAAGAGTCCAGATTAAGGAAATGACAGCGATTGACTCTGAACACAGAATGAGTGTCCTAGCAGCAAAAACAAAGAGAAATGTGGTAGTACACAGAGTCTCTAGTACAAACATACATACCAGTGAAGTGCCTGGCTCTGAGAACAAGGAAGATCTGTCAGGGCTTGATGTAAGGGGGGAGGAGGGGGGAAATGATGTTTTTAGTAGAATTTAAGAACAGATGCAAAGGTTCCATGCATACCCTTTTCTTATAAGACCCTTGGTGAAAAACAAGGACTCAGTCCTGAGGCCGTGTTGTGTGAAGGAGGGGAAGAGAGGAAGCACAGGTATGTGGTCACATACCTGAGCTGCTTTGACACCTTCTTCTTCCTCAGAAGAAAGTGTATTTAAGGATGCTGAGTGACTTAGCTAAATAGGAGTATGCCCAGATGGCACCTAGATGCTCAGAGGAAAAAAGTAAGTAAGCAGACTCCTCTCCACTTTCCAGCCTCATAGAATAGTAGACATCTGGTCTACCTTGGAGCATCTTCTTGAAATTGTGTTAGTTAAAAAGATCTGACTTATTAATTTATCTCTTTAGGAACCAAGCAATACAGAAAGTAATTGCTGGTCCTAATTTAGTCAATGAAAATAGCCCTACCTCTCCCACTCAACTCTAGCCCTACTAAGGAAAGGCAACCTACTCTGTCATCATGAGTGAATGAGGTCTGGGAATTAAGTTGTTATATGGACCAGGGGAGAGGAATCTAATCTAGCCCTTCAGGAATGATTTCCAGAATCCTATAGAGCTAACCACCAGGGAGGCCACCATCACTGGACTATGAAGTGAGGAACAGGCCTCATGTGTGTGACACAAAGACCATTGCCATTCCTACAACTGCTATTCAATATCCAGGGAGAAGGTGTTGAAGAGTGGACACTGGTCCTCTGCTGTGGGAAAACCAAGCACCTCTACATCCATGTGCACCCACTCAAAGAACCAAAGGGTGCCTCGCCTCACTACACTGTCAACCTGACTACATGTAATTGGCAGGACTGAATCCATACTAAAAACTCTAGCTGCAAGGGAGTCTGGAAAATGACCATTTTGTTTGGTTTTGTTATGTTTTAGCTTCCCAACCTCACCAACTTGAAGGCTAATGGTATACAGGTTTAGTGATCTACTGTGTGTGCCACACACAGTCTTTTTGAATTGTTAATCCTGGTAATACAATACCCACCTTAGTTTGCTTCTGGTGCCATAACAAAATACAAGAGACTGAGTGGCTTAAACAGAAACATATTCTAGCCTCAGCCTAGAGACAGGAAAACCCAAGATCCAAGGTCCAGCAGGCTTTGGAGTCTGATGAGAACTCATTTCCTAGTTTACAGAAGGCAATGTTCTCCCCATGTCCCATGTCCTCAGATGGCCTTTCCCCTATACTCTGAGCGGGGGAGGGGGGGTGCAGGGGGCATAGAATTCTCTTCTGTTTTCTTATAAGACCATTAATTCCATTGTGTGGGCCCCACCCTCATACTTAATCTAACCCAATTCCCTCTCAATGGCCTCATCTCCAAATAGCATCACATTGAGGGTTAGGGCTTCAACTTACCAATCTTGGGAGAACACAAACATCCAGTCCTAACAGAATGAATCTTTCATAGCATTGTAAAGATTTGAAGATCATTCCAGGCCATAGAGTCCTAATGCTTCCCTTCAGCAAGAGTTGTGCTTCTGTTCTGATCTAATGAAGCACCTCCAAGGTTAGACTCACTCTCTGAGGAATGAGCCTAACGCCAGTGATTCTTACCCTTTTCTGTGTAATTACACCTAAGAGAACTGATAAAAGCTATGAGCCCTTTCCAAAAGCATGCACTGTCTGCAGTTCCATAGAACTGTGGAACTGACCACCAATACCCTTCCCTCCTTCTCAATGGTTTCCTGCCCTGTCTTCTGTGTGAGCAACTCTTTTGCTTGGGTGGTCGTCACAAGCCAAGGTGCTGCTTATCAAGCCCCAGAGCACTCATGAGATTCCGTGTTGGAGTTGAGAACCGTCTGTCCACATTCACAGAGAGAGAATTGGTTCATGCAGCTCCATACACCGCAGCTCTGATTGGGATCTTTCCTATTACCTTAGTTAATAAACATGACCAAGATGACTTGGCCACTTTGGAACATGAAGATTGTGATAAAAATGAATTTACTTGGGAAGCTTAATCTCCAAAATTGCCTCAAGTTTGAGCTCTTGTCCTTCCAGCACTGAAAACTGCAGAAAGCAAAACATGTAGAATGACGTTGGCTGGCTTGGTGGGGCATGGTATCATTCAGATGAAAGGTAATAAAAGAAAAGAAAAGAAAAGAAAAGAAAAGAAAAGAATGGGATAAATTAACAATGGTATGTGAAATGGAATCAATAAAATTAAGTCCACTTTGGATTCATTAGGTGCTGTTTGGGTTTTTGTTTTCTTGCTTAGTTGTGGACGATAGGCAGCTGAAGAGTGTGAAGAAATGTAAAAATTAATTGTGTTTTATAGTCCAAACTGAATACAATTTATTTTGAGAATAAAATGAGTGAAGCCTCCCTGGTGGCCTAGGGGTTAAGTCTGAGCACTGTCACCTCTGGGACCTGAGTTCAATCCCTTGCCAGGGAGCTGACCCACATGGCGCAGCAGACCTCTCCTGTCTCACCCACTGCTCCCCTCAGCAGTGTATTTCAGTATATCTTCCTGTTCTGCTCCCCACTGTTTCTGATGAATCCTCTCACCACCACCACCACCCCCCCCAACAACTCTGGCCTACATCCCAGTTCTTCTATGCATAAATTTTTAAAAAATCATTTAAAAAATAAAGTGAAGCATAATAGAATGAGCTGGATTTGCTACTCAGCAGATACTGGGATTTTACAATGTGAAAGTGATGTTTTCTTTTAATTATGTTCAGTCTTGTGAGCCACCCAAGAAGGGCTGACTTAATAGCACCCTTTCAGTCGCCAGGGGCACAGGTTGCCCAAATTCTCTGGCCAAGAAATAGTTAAATGGAAATGTGCAATCCAGAACCAAGATTGAGTTGAAATAGGAAATAATGGGTTTTAATTTGTGGCTTGTTTGTGTAAATTAATGCAGCAGATAACACTTAATGATAAGTATGGTGGACACTGATTTATGAGCAGTAAAGCCAAGCTCTCGGAAATCAGATGTCCTTTTGTTTTAATAGGACGTTTGAGTGACTATAGTGTGCTAAGTGCTAAGTTGAGCCACCATTCTAGAACTCTGTGTGGCATACAGACCTATATCCTGCAAAATATTTGTGAAGCATGGAATTGGAATTTGTCAGCCTAGTAACTATAGGAAATATTCCAATAAATAATGTAATAAATAACTGGAAGAATTTGGCGCTGAAACATTCTTCCTTCAACTTGACAATGGTTGAATGAACTTTATCCATTCATTTGCATTGGTATATCTTGCAGTGACTTTACATTGAGATGCAAATGAACTGGGCTCAATTAAATACTTTTGTTGTGATGGTGTTAGATTTGTTCCTTTGACTTTTTCTACTGAACCAAAAGAAAATAGTAGTGAAGTAGTATTTCTTAGTAGTGACATGCCTATGAAAGCAGTAAGGCAATTATTCTTTTATTTAAACCCTAGTTTTGGACACCTCTGAATAGTGGTTAAGTTTTTCTTTTCTGAATAGAGGAGCTTTTACAAATATAGAGAACCATCATTCACTCCCAGCCTGTTCTATTCAAGAAAAATAAATTGGTAAAAAACTATTTCTCGGTGCCATTTATTTGAAGCTCATTCCTCCAAGCTGGAATTGTCACTCAGCTGTGTAAATGTTGTGACTTAACATTGTCTTATCCGTTTGAAACTACTTGTATCAGACTCAGGAATTTTCTATTCCTTTTTTCAGCCAGGAAGCGATTCACTGATGCTACGACACCTCTCTTTCAAATATTTCAAGCATTGGCTGAGGATTTAAAATACCACTGGGAAGAAGTTGATTATTTGTCAGGGCTATTATTTGATTATTAGCTATTAGAAGTTGATTATTTGTCAGTTGATTATTTGTAATGGCTACTGGTGATGGTGAAGAAGCAGATGCTTCTAAGTAGAATAGAGACTCACCGCGTGGGCTTCTGGGGGAATGATCTGCAGTGGATGTGTCTCCTACAAAAGGCGCTAACTACAAAGTGGTCCTGATCTCCTGCATTCTAGTTTGTTTCCCCTCTATCTGGACCTGCCTTGGGCTTTCCATCTGTAAGGTGCTTTCAGAGGGTCTCTTTCAGTTCAAAAAAATCTATTATTCTCTGCTTAAAACTGAAAGCAGTCTAGCTATCCAAAAATCCAAGTAGGTTTTATGTCCCCGCAGAACAATTCATTCTGCATAATGATTCGGGCGCTCAGCCAGGACTATTGCTAGGTGGGCCAGGTTATGGGGTGTAATAAAATAACAATAAACCAGGATTTTTAAAGTGAAGTAGAGTCTCTGTAGTAACTTTGCAAAACACTAAAGTGGAAAAATGATGAGGAATTGATCTTTTCGACTTTGTCATTACATGGATAATTAGACAGTAGGTGCACATAATTACTGGCATATTAATTTGAGCGGTTACCTTTCCCTTTTTCCCATGGTCAAAAAGACAGTGTAAAGCTCTGGCTCGTCCGTGTCTTTTTAAAGAAGTTAAACGTGTCTCAGTGAAAAAATGATAATTAGTAAACCCCAAACAGATCGAAGTTCCACCGGGAGTCAGCAGGGGCGCCTGACCTCAGAAGCTGCCAAGGGACTCAGGCTGCTCATCACCGTGACACCGAGGGGCAGGGCCTGGACCCGCCTTTTATGTACTGCCCAGCGTGTGGGCGATGCTGCCACAAGAGGTCAATTTGGATACTATGGTCACATTTTAAAAAGAGAACCGTAATTATGACCTCTAATTATGTACAGTTATGCCTGCTGAGTTACAGATAATGGCACCTCCTGCCTGGAAGTATAAGTTAATTGCCTACAGGGGTCAGAGGGTGCTGACCCCTCTCCCTCCCCACACACCCTCCCCCAGCCTCGACCAGGCCTGCACCATGAGACAAACTAAATAGGGCCTGCTGTGCTTTATCATGCTGTTTAAGCATTGGGTTGAGCCACTGTTTAACACTTATTCCAGCAGAAGGTCAAATTTAATTCGTGTTTAAGAGGGAAATAAAACTTGAGAGTTTAGATCTGACCAGCATCCCCGGAGCTCCATGTCACATTTTTGTTGATAAAGAGCATGTCCTACATGCTCTTGGTCTGGCCTGTCTTGCACCATTTTCCCCTAACTATTAAAACATTTTATTATAGGACATTTCATTATACATCAAAAAAAAAAAAAAAGAACAATAAACCCCTTTCACCCAATGATCGTCAATTCCCAGTGGGATTTGTTTCATCTCTACCTCTCCCACTTGCCATCACACCTAACCCCCATCTCCAAGTAATGGGGATTCTGGAGCAAATCCCCTGGATACCATATAATTTCTCCTGTATATACTTCAGGATATATGATATGTTGAAAACACAAAGATTATCTTTTTTATAAAAACTAAACCACTGTATCAGTATAATACCTTGAACAGTTTAATAACAATTCCTTGGAAATTCACCAGTGTTTACTTTTCCCCAATTGCTTATTATTTTTTTTCTTACCCCCTTGTTTTCGAATCAGGACCCAAATAAAGTTCACACATTGTTATCAGCTGATGTCCCTTAAGGTTTCTGTAAGCTTAGGTTCCCTTCCATGATTACCCATCCTACTCCATCTTTTTCTCTTGTTACTGCTGCTGCTGCTGCTGTTAAAGGGATTGGGTTGTTCTGGAAGTTCCTAGTCTGAATATGGCTAATTCAACTTGTGTTGTCATTTCACACGTTCCTCCTTCCCCTGATTTCCTATAAATTGGTAGTTAGACCTAGAGAAGGTCGTTGAGCCTTGGCCCTTGGGGTTTGGTGCCAGATCATTCCTTGCTATGGGGCTAGATGTTTAGTAGCTGCCCTGGCTTCCACACACAGGACGCTGGCCATGTACACACACATACACATACATGCCAGTCACAGCCATCAGAGATTGTCTCCAGACATTGCCTGGTGTCTCCGGGGGCCCACAGTCATCCGTATAATCCATGTAATGACTGCTTTGGGGACTTCAGGAAATTCAGACTGAACACCATTAGGTGGTATAAAATTACCTCTAAGTGGGGTGTTAATGTTTGGGATGTGAGCAGCTACTTATGATCAGAGCTTAGATAAACTAGAGGCTGGGGGTGGTGGTGGTGGTATAATTTTATAACTCCTTTCCACAGATTACTCTGAATACCTATAAAGAGAAACATCTCCTCACCTGTCACTTAGCTACCTCAGGTATACTTCATACAGGAAAGGCAGAGCAATCGCTTCTTTCTTCTATCAGTTTTCAGAGAATGAATCAGTTCCCATGGTGATTTTCCTCAGTGATTGATGAGTCTGTGTTTTTGAACATTTCATTATGAACTCTTGGGTTTAAGTATATTTGTGTTTCAATTTAAATGCTGGTATTACTCTCATGGAAGTTAAAATTGTCCCATCTTTGACCAAAAGCACTCAAGCAGATTCCTGAGTCCTTTTGACAGGACACCAGTATTCTTTGATAGTGTCCTTGTTTTCTGGAATGACAAGGTGCTCTGGGCACATTGTATATAGATTTCCTGCTCCAAATCAGAAGTCAACCATGTCTCTAAGGAGCCCCAAGACTACAGCCTGATGACCAGTAATTTTAACATGTAGTTCTTCTGTTCATTGTGGGTCTCAGGCCCTAGTCCAAAAGATAAGTTCTTAGTACCTTGATAAATGGAGACCTTCTTTAGATGAGTCTGCAAATTGCTCACTTCGGGAGACTGATATAACTAATGTTATTTTTGCCTTTGAAGTTGATGTGACAGGCTAGACTCATGTCAAGCCCAAGCTAAGCCCAAGAAGGCTGTGGATGAGTCATGTGGTAAGTTTCAGAAGTTGCAGAGCCTGAAAATTGATCAGACTTTGCCTGAGAATGAATGGGCGATCCCTCACAGTCAGCTGCCAGAGGACCAGAAGGCCTTGGATTGAGGCAAGCTCTCGGGCTCATCTTGACAAGCTCATGGAGTCATTGTCTATGGCTGTTGACTCAGCAAGGAGAGCTCTTTGAGCTTCCAGGCTCCTGCTCCTTCTCCCGGATACCTCACTCTGTGGTTCAGGAAATGTCAGAGTGTGTGGGGTGGCCACTTGTGGCTCCTAGCACTACTTGAAGCAAGCATCCTCCCTAAACTAAGATCACGATGGCAAAATGAATTCTTTTTCCCAGAATGCAAATAAGCCAGGCTTGTAGAAGACAGAGGTATTCTAGAGGTTGAGTGTCTCCTAGCTTCACACAGAGATTATAAAGAGGCTTAAGAGTCCCCCATGGAGGTCATCTTTTTGAGAAGACCTATGTGTGCACAAAGGATAACCCAAGCCAGATCATGGCAGTGGTAAGAAGAACTCTAGGTGTCCAGAAAGGGAGAGACCATTGTAGATGGAGGTTTTCAGGGGGCATCTTGTGGCTGAGTTACATTTGGCACCCCCACAGACTAGTGCTCTGCATATCCCTCTGTTGCCAGTACCCACCAACCTTCAGCTGGGTGCTGTGGCACCACGTGGCAAGTTCTAGGAGTAATTTGGGAACCTTCTTTGGCAGGAGGCAACAGGTTGTGCTGAGAAGGGAGGTGTGGGGATGCGGGTTCACTCCATCCACTTCTCCATCAATTCCATTCGACTGCATGGAGAACACAGTAGGCTGCATGGAATTAGCCTTTAGGGAGCATTGTGGCAACTATGTGGGTTCACTTTTAAGTGGGATTGACTCTGAAGAACTTTTCAAGTTCTTTTTCTCACCTGGGAGAAACAAAATTACATCATTATCAAGTGGGCTTTTCGGCATTTGCCTTCATCAGATTCTGTGGTCACCCCACCTGTCTCCATTGCACATACAGAGTCTCTGGAGCAGTAATCACTTGCAGGGAACAGGAGGCTGGTGGCAGTAGGACAGCTTGTGCCTAGCAGGGTGGCCTGAATGTTTGTCACCATCATCTCAGTGGGAAGAGCTTGCAAACACAGATTGCGAGGGTTCTTCAAAATAGACGCTGGATATGCTTAAAAACAGATTTTCATTTTGGCTTTCAGCCGGCACTCCTCCCAAAGCCTTTCCCCTAAAGGTACAGTGGCCACACTGACCTGGCACAGCTGGAATTTGAAGGCTCCCAGGTTAGGCTCAGGCTGAGAGTAAGCTTAATGAAAAATATGTGGAAACCCTTCCTCGAAGAATCTTGAAAGAGGGAGAGAAAAGCATGGGTGCTGGCACGATGGTGGTTGCTTTGGTGGATTTTTCCTTCTCTGTTTTGCAGAGTTCTTTGTTAGGTTTTGCTTGTATAACGCTGGCTGTGTAACTATGTGGGTTTTTTTCCTATTGAAAGATGAAAAATGCCTTTAGTGGTAAGAGAATGAACCCAGTTGCTGTCACAGAGTAACCTGATCCACCAGCCTGCCCAGCTGGCCTGGAAAACTGTCTCCAGAGGGTCTTTTCCTTGTTACACCCCAACTGGAACAAACATTTTTTCCATACCATCACCTTTTGTCGATTTTACCTTTAGAGTCTCCCTGTTCATCATGTTATCTGGTGATGCCATCCCTCTTGGTTTTTTAAAAAAACAAAAACAAAAAAAAAAACAAGTGTGTCTTAGACATTAGAAACCTCTCTTTGGCATAGCATTTATTGTTCTGGAATGAATGCAAAGTGGCCATCAGAGGCCTTCGGGTTTGGCCTGAGCTCTCCTTCCTTAACAGCTTGCTTCCCTGACCAGCCTCCACCCCCTGTACTTGCACCTACTTTATTCCACATTTCCGTGGGAGGGTCAGTGCAGGGGCCGCCAGCAGCCCTGGGCCCTTTACCAGGGAAAGACGTGGCTTCCTGGGAGGAGACTGACCTTCCAGTCGTGGAGGAGAAGACAGCTAGGCGGGGGTCCCCAAGCTTCCTGTCCCACGTTTGCCCAGCCCTCTGGTGCGCTCATTGTCCCACTGGCCTCCAGCATATGTCTGGGAATTGACCACTCAGTTCTCTCTGGCATCTGGACTTGGCATGCCCTTCCTCTGAGACATCTTTGAGCCAGGCCCTCTAGTTCTCAGGGCTCTCAAGGGCTTCCCCATGCTTTTTCCTGCTGGCTGGCTTCCTGTTCCCAGCTGGGTGCTGAGCTTTGGTTATGTCACTGGTTGAGAGACCAGGAGCAGCAGGAAGTTTTCAAAGCAAAGAACCCAGGCTCTAGAGTCTTCAGCACTTACTCCTTTCACTCTCCCTCCAGTCTCTGAATGCCCTTTGCAAAATCCCAGTGTCCTAGGAGGTAAAAATCAGAGACTGCAGTGAGTGGAGGTTCACAGCAAAATAAGGTAGGAAGCAGAGGGTATTGCTGAGGAGTAGATAGTTTCTCATTCACCTGCAAGAAGTTTAAAAATGTCCCCAACCCACCTCAGATAGGCAACTGCAGCACAGTTTAACAAACTAGACAGAACCCAACCTCGCTGCCTCTTAAGGTTACGACTCACAGCAAAGAAGTCACCACCTGTCTGGGGTCTCCTGCCATCTTTGCCCTGGTCTTCAAGTTCCAGAATTTTAGGTCTTTCTAAATTTCCAGAATTTCAGGTCCCTACCACCATTCTTCCGTCCATGTGTTTCCTTTCCATTTGTTTGCTCCCAGACAGCTGCTAGGATTTCGATCAACTGGTCAAAGATATCAAAGGGCAAAGCATTTAGCATCAGGAAAACTCAGGATACCAGAGAAAAGAGGAGCTGGGGCGCTGGTGTCTTGGTTGAGTCAAGGAGAGGGGTGGACCCTTGGGTGGTCCAGGAGAGGACCGAGGGCATTGGAAGCAGAGATTTGGAAAAACAAGCAAGGACACACAGACCTCTCTGCAGATGCAAAGGGGATGATAAGAATCAGGGACTCTGAAAACATCAAAGTTAACGCATTTCTGTTGCTCAGAGAAAGTAGAAGTTGGAAGCACCTGCCGTGGGAGTGTCGACGGGAATTCTTTCATTGCTCAGGCGGAGAAGCAGTAGTGACAGCAGTTGACTTGTGGAGAGTCAGGACTCTGGGGCAGCCCCCTAATGCCACATTAGAGACAGGGCATCTGAGACCTGGAGACAGAGCAGCCCTTGTCATCTGAGTTCTGCACTTAATTTCCAGAAGCTTCTCCTCAAATCCCCTTTGGCATGAAATGGAATTAGGGATCTTAATCAGTGGGCAGTTTACACAAGTTAGAAAGATGTTCAATGGCAGTGCTGCCTCGGAGTGGCTTGTGCCGCTCCTCAGAGCCAGCAGATTCTTAATTTAGAGCTCACCAGTCCATGCCTTCAAGCTGGAAAGGACTGAGGTGATGTGTGAGTGATACCTCAAATGCGTAGACTGTTCACTGCCCGCCCCAACTTGACTTAGATAATCTGCTGCCTTGACTGTTCCAAGCAGTTTGACTTGGCTTGACTTGCTTTCAGGCTGTTTCAGCTTGCCTGACTGAGTTTTAACTTGCCTCATTTCTCAGACGAACAAGAGTTTGGAGTTCTCTTGGACTTGTGTTTTGGGGGTGAGGGGGAATCCCTCTTGGTATTCTCAAACCCCGATGCCCATCACAAAGATGACTTTTAAAATCACAACTTGGAGTCTGTCTTTGTGTGGGGATTTTCGTCCCTGAAATTCCATCAATCGTGAAGATTGTCCACGGGGCTCAGGCAGGCCACTCGCCCCCTGTCTGGCTGTGAGAACCCACAGATATTCGGTGCATGCTTGCATGGTTAATACTGTCTTAAAAACCTTCAGCCAAAAGAGAATTGGGAGACATGCAGGTGGTGAACCACCACGCAGATCTGCCAGCTTCCCAGGGTCCGCAACCTTCAGCTACAGCATCAGAGGTGGCTGTTGTAGATATCCTGATTGATTGCAACAGCACCCAAAGGCTATGTGCGGCTCCTCCTTTGCTGATTTCAAAGCGATAACAGAGATAGCTTATCTTCCTTAACCTAGACTGAGGGGTTTTGCAACAAAGGGGGAAAAGATGTTCATAGCAATGTGACCTTTATATCTGTTTCTTTAATTTTGATATATTCCTTTAAAGATCATTTGTTCTGAAGATTTTTGGGGGTGGGGGTGTCCACAACATACATACACCTAAGCTTAGTACAGTGTTTCTCACCCTCAGCGCTGTTCAGTTTGAACTGTATAATTCTTTGTCATGGGGCAGTCCTGTAAATGGGAGGGTGTTGAGTAGCACCCCTGGACCCCACCTGCTAGATGCCCGTAGCACCCTCTCCCTCACAGCCTGTTCTGGTAATGCAGAATATCTTCAGACACTGCCGCCATACGCCCTTGGAGGGAAGCAGAATCTGGTCCCCAGTTGAGAACCAATGACTTAGTATACAGAGTGTGTGCATAAATGAAATCCCGCTTGTCTGTTCAGAATGCCCCAGGAAATGTACGACTTACCTGTGGGTTGTGTAGATTTATTTGCTTGCTTGTTTATTTACTTTAATCTGTTCCTTGTACCCTTGACCCTAAATGCTATCCAAGTATTTTTACCCTCCGTTTTTAGTGATTAGCCAAATACTTTCAGATGTGTCACTCTTCATGCAGCATTACAGAAAATGGATAAAGATGTTTCAATTCAAAGAGATCTAGTGAAGTTATAGATGATAAAGGATGTCTGGGGAGCTTCTGTCGTCCTGGATGGCCTTCTTGGGATGACATTCACCATTAAAGGTAGTTCTTCACCTTCCCCACACATCAGAATCTCCTGATGAATTTTCACAAAACACAGTGTCGTCAGGGGTGAGACCTGACGTTGAACTTTCTGGAGTTCCCAGGGAATTCTGCCGCGCATCCAGAGGCTTGTGCGCTGGGGGTCATCAGAGACCTCCTCCACTCCACTGCAGACCAGGTGCTGAGCCTCAGATTGCTGGATTGGACAAGCCATCCCTTCACTGTGGAGCAACCTTTGTCAAGCTCAGGTGTTCCAGGTACTGTCCTAGGTGCTGGGAACACCGAGAACACAGAAAGCAAGGAGGAACCCTCAAGGCAAATTCACTTTCTGTGGGAGGCTAGAGGAGAGCTGGGAGCACCACATAGTGTGCATCTGATCGAGGGTGGACCGTGTCCTTCGAGCCATAGGTGTGTTGTCCATTGTTCGGTATTTTTGGGGTGCTGCTTGACTCTGTTATTCAGCTATATATAAAGACCTTTCATCGTCCTGCAGTATTTCATGCAGGGGTTGTGGTGGGGAGAAATAGAGAAGCACGTTACCCTTGAACCTGCAGAATGGTTTCCAAGTGATGCCTGTTGGTGGTCATTCTTAGGCTTTCCACAAGAGAAAACGTTTCCTTATCGCTTTGCTAAATCGCTCAGCTCAGAGATGCTAAGGTTGGGGTTTCCATTTTTGTAGCAGTTCTGCAACCTCAGTGCTGTTCAGTTTGGTCGTGGAGCTTTCCTGTAAACGGGAGGGTGTTGAGTAGCACCCCTGGACTCCACCTGCTGGATGCCAGTAGTGCCCTGTTCCTCACAGCCTGTCCTGGCAGTGCAGAATATCTTCAGACACTGCGTGAACCGGGGCTTCCAACCCTCCATCGTTAGTTTGTTAAAAAGTTCTGTGCACTCACTTACTTCCCTTTGACACCTGACCCAGGGAAGGAGGTATGAATGCAACAGAAATCACCCCAAGAACAAAAAGAATCCCCCTGCCAGGCTGGGTGGCTTGCTCTGAGATGTACCCAGCAGATGCCTAGAATGATACACCATGACTTTTCAGACAATGGGATACTCGTCCAGTGAACCAGAAGTGTCTGCTGTCTTCAAAGGAGTTGGAACAGATGCTTCATTTGTAGGTGCTCCTTGGAGACTGCGATTCTGGCAGCCATGAGCCTGAACTGGAGGCAGAAGTCAGGAGGCGTGATGAGCACAGCCAGAAACTGTGTGGAGGGAGATGAAAAACCCATTGGACACCTCCCTCCCAGGTTTGCAGTCACCCACCACCATTTTAAAGGGAGAGAATTCCATCCTAGCAAAATGAAAGTCACATGTCATCAGCAGAAGGTGCAGGACTGGAGCCCAAGAATCCTTATGCCTTGCTAGTGCTTTTGCCATCATACTCACAAAGGGCCACCCAGGCCTAGAAGAAACCATCTTTGTGTTTGGGAAGAGTAAAGAACATTATTTTTTAATCCAAAAAGCTGAAACAATGATTCCAGAAACTTGGTTACCACTCACACTGTAATGCAATGTAATTGCAGGTGTACCTTCAAGAGGAGGGGATTTGAGAACATCTTTAAGATGTAGGACCAGTGTTTCAGCCTTTCACTGCAGAGAGGAGGCAATGTGTTAAGACAACTACATTAAAGATGAAAATTGAAATGGGCCTCTGGGAACCCATCCAGAGAAAAAGTCACATTTGTTATTGAGGCATGAGCAAAAGAGGGTTGTTGTTGTTTTTTTTTTTAATCCAGGATTTGAGGTTGGCTTCGTGTTAAGGATGGCCATGACTTTATTACGCATCCTTGCTGCTTGGTGTTACACTGAATTAACCCACAGACTTGGATTCCTGTATTAAGGGGCAGAATTTGTTACTACTGGGAAACCCCCACTCTTCCAAAAATAGAATGAGTGGTACTTCTTCATTCTTCTGCTGCACCCCTCTGCCTCTTCCCTGTTCCCCAGAGATACAACTTGAAGGATACTCCTGCTAAGTGGATCTTCATGTCCAAGGAGAGTTCTTGGCCTAAATATCTCACTCTTTTCTCATGCTGATAAGCTGGATGGAGAAAGTCCTTTCTTTAAAGCTCTGGGAAAACCCTACTCAGCCAATCCACTGTTCCCTCCCTGGATCTCGTGGTGGACCTGCTATCCTTCCGAATCAGCCATGCCTCTGAAACAGAAGTGTCCTCTAGCCCCAAACAGCTACTTGCTCCCCTCTAACATCTGTAGCTCCAGAACAGATGTCCTTGGTCAAAAGCTTCCTACCCAAAAAAAGTGTGCTTCCAGCAGAAGCTCCTTGCGACGTTTGCACCGCTAGCTCTCCTGACCACAGAGAACTGAGTCTTTTGGGGACTCCAGAGGAAGTGGGACCAAGCCCAAGTCTCCTAGGAAGGTGTCGTAGGAGAAGGGGAGGAGAGGTTCCTTGAGCTTGAGGCCTATCTTTAGGGGCTCGGGATCTGTGTGGAAAAGCAGTGTCCTGGGCACACGTTACAGGTTACAAACATCTTGTTTCTGCTTTCTGGCATCTGCAGTGGAAAGATACAAAAGTGTCAGTATAGTGCAGTGTGTTTTCACTCATGTGAAAGTCTCCACGGGGAAGACTTCAGCTATGTAGACCAACAGGGAAGGTGTAGGATAGGCTATTAAGTGTAAACTGCGTGGGGGAAGGGAGAGTCACAGAAAAGTGTTTTCCGTATGAACCCATCTTCAGAGTAGATCCATGTGCGTGAGTGGGAGTAGATGTGTTGGTATTTCAATGAATATACATAATAAACACCCGGCTAGACAATTTCCAGACACGTATATTTAAGAAAATGTGATCTGAGAGTGTAACTGGCCTGGGGAAGGGGGGCGGAGGGGTGCATTTATCTCTCAAATTATATCCACGTAGTGTGTATTTTTTCCCAGAACACATGCATGACTTCCTTGATTTTTTTAAATGTAAAAAAGTGGGCATTTTAATAATAGCTAAGAATAAGTGTAACATCTCCTTGGAAGACAAGAAGGGAGTTTGTTGGCGCTCAAGGCAAAGCACCCCACAATGTCAGGGTCCCACAGGCATCAGGCCTGTCCGAGGTTCTATCTAGCAGAGGCTTTGAGAGACATTTCTCATCGAAACGTGTGTAAGTAGGTGTTCTCTCAGGCTGCCCCGTGCCCCTCAACACACCCGCGCATAGAGGGTGCTTCTGATATTGATGTGCCCAGGATTAGAGGGCTGTGTAGCCTGCTGGGTGAAGAAGAGACCTGCTTGATAACTTCCCTTTTTATTTACCTGTAAACCTGGGATTGAGCCGAAGTCGTGTTATATCTGGTACACTCACAAATGAGAATTTGAAAGATGCTGCTCAGGACAAAAATCTTTGCAACTTTTGGGTAGACAAAGATTTCTTAGTTGGCACACAAAATCAGACTTCATAAAAATGAAATGCTTCTGCTTATTTAAGACAAGAAACCAAGGAGAGTAAGCCACAGAGTGAGAAAAAATAGATCTGAAATCGACTAATATCCAAAATATTTAGAGGAACCTTCACAGCTCAATAAGAAGTTAAACAACTCAGTGAAAAAATGGACACAGACTTGAACAGATTTTTCACATATGAATGGCCAGCCATCATAGAATATTCTCCACATCATTTGATTAGGGAAATGCCAATTTAAGCCATAATGAAATGTCACTACACATCCACTAGAATGACTAAAATGTTAAAAAAATTGACAATTTCAAGTGTTGGCCGAAATGTGAAGCAGCAAGAATCATGTCCATAGTGCAGCCTGGGCAAGGTAGCTGTCAGTCCCCTGCAAAGTGAAACACACTCTTACTAGCAGGCACCCAAGGGAACATATGAAAACACATGTGCTCAAGACTGGTTCACAGCAACTTTATTTTATATAAGATCCAAAACTTCACAACCCAAATATCCATCTGCAGATGAATGGTAAACAAATCGTGGTATATCCACACTCTAAATTACTCGTCACTGATGGAAAATTCTAGAAGGAATGAAATATGACTCTACCTCATGGGGAAATAATGGAATTTAGTTGCTCAGGGCAGGGTCAACCTGGACTGCAAATGGACATAAAGAAACTTTTGGGTGATGGAATTTGTGTCTTGGTGGTTCTCTTTAACTTGATTGTGTTGCTAGTAACAAGGGTATACAATTTGCATCGTGTTATTATACACTTAAACCAGGGCATTTTATTGTATGTAAATCATCCCTCCATCAGTTGATTTTCTTAAAGGCTGGCCTCACTATCCCCCAGGAAAGGGCTGGCACTGTAGTGCCAGTGTGTACACATTTACATAAACACACAATGACTTTTGCCAATTCGCCTGCCAAGATGTCGGGGCAGAGTCTCTCCTGCCTTGCCCTCCCTTCCATTCTGCCCATGGGGCTGTGTATTCAGACTTATGCCTCCCAGGAACTGCCCCATTCAGAATGGAAAGTGGAGCTGTGGGAATTGATTATGAATGAGATCATGAGAAGACTATATTATACCATCCTGAAATGCCTGCTGAGCGTGGGGGCCAGGGGAGTGTCAGTTTTTGTGTCTGGAGGCCTCGGCCTTGGCAGATCCAGCTGGAAGGAAGGAGTGGGGGACTTGGCCTAAAGCATCCTGTTTTTGCTTAGTTCATGGGGTTTTTTGAAGTGGTAAGTGAGAGTCATTGGTGAACATTTATGGGATCTAAAGCATTTCCCACGTTGCCTCTTGGACTCTGGGATGCTTGTCTGGGGAGTGATGATACTCTTTTCCTTCCCTTCCTTTTTTATTTCTTTTATTATGGCTTTCTTTTTTTTTAAGATTTATTTATTTATGCATATGAGAACTGGGGTACAGGCGAGAGGTGCGAGGGTGAAAGGATTCACCAGAGACAGAGCAGGGAGCAGAACAGGCAGATCTACTGAAATACACTGCTGAGGGGAGCAGCAGGTGAGTCAGGAGAGGTCTGCTGTGCCATGTGGTCACCTCCCTAGCTGGGGATCGAACTCGTGCTGCAGTAGCTGCAAATAGCTTCATAGTCTAAGACTAATCCCTTTGTGCCACCAGGGAGGTCCCTGTTATGGCTTTCTTTCTATGTCCTTTACACCTTCCTCCTGAGATCCGATGTGCTTTCGAATACAGAACTACTTTCTTTAATATATGGGAAAAGATTGTTGACTTCTTACCCATATCTCTTCTTGTTCTGCCTCAGTTGAACCCCCTGGTCACTCAGGAAAACTCAGGGATAAGATTCACCCTTGGGGGCAATACAGCCAAGTCCTCTCATCCTCGAAGATGACAAAGAACCTTTGCTTGTCAAGAAAGAACAGGAAAGGATCCTTTCCAAAATAAGCAAGTAGGAAGACCTGGCCTCTGTCCCCAAGGGCACCTCCTGGGAATGCTGGCTCCCTGCAGACTTGTGGGGTGCCAGCAACTACCCAAAACTGTGGGTCCTGTGTCTTGGCAACAGGTTTTGTGGGGAAATGAGAAGGCAGGGCAGCCAGAACCCTGGGACCAGGGAATGGAACTTCAGGTTTCCAGTTCATCATTCAAAATGGATGGATATCTCTGCTTGATCTCAAAATAGAAAGTTAAATTAAAAATTAAATAAAAAAATGGATGGATGGATGGATGGACGGACAGACTGGCAGGTAGACATAGAGAGATAGGTAGAGAGAGAGAGATCAGTAGGGAATGATGACTGTTGTAGGCATTTCACCTCAGGAGTTGCCAAATAAGTTAATTTACCTGTTTCTCGTGCAATGCACTTATTAAAATAAACTTTCACTCCACTATGGAGTGTAAGTAACAAGCCTTCTGCAGGCAAAAATAGAAAAAGCCTGCGGAGGAAAGTTCTTTTTTTTTTTTTTTTTATTTGCAACATTGCCTTCTGGAGCCAGCATCATCTGTATTATTAATCGCTTGTGGAGCTGTACTGCATCACGTCACTCCCTTGGAATTAAACTGCACATAGAAAACATGAAAAATGTACTTTTTTAAACAGTAAAAGAAAGTCATTTTCTAGTATAGTACCAAAATAAAGTGCCATGGAGCCATTAGTAAGTAAATTGAATTTTTTGGTATGTAATTTGTACAAAAACTGACAAGTTCGAGCCCCCCTACCCCTTCATCATTAGTCACTGGGTTTAGCGGACACAGAGGTACTAATCTGCAAGGACAGGCATTTTGATGTCGACTTCAATTGCACACTTCATTTATTTGGATAGGGCACTGGCGGCAGCTTCTGTCACGAGGCATCACCGTGCTATTAGCGAATTTCGCCCCAGGGCAGCTGGGACTCGCTGGGCTGGGACAGATGTTCTTTTCAGCCTATTCAGTGACCATTCTTGGTGGTTGTTTACCGTTGCCATGGAGACTTTCATTTCCATAGCAGCAACGCTGCTGTTTCTCAGGAAAATGAATTTAGTTATAAGAGGATAATATTTTTCTCTGTTTCTGCATAACCTGCCATCTGTCAACCAGCAGATCAGTAAGGATTCAGAAACCTATTAAGAATTATAGCAATGAAAGGATGAGGTTTGTTTGTTTGCTTTTCTGGTTCCTACTGTAAACAATAATAAATGTGGAAGCAAACATTGTGCCCTCTACATCAGAACTTTCTTTTTTCTGTGTATTTTAAGTGTGTGTGTGTGTGTGTGTGTCTTCAATACTTCCACCCCCTCCATCACTGCTGTGCACACGCACTACCTCAGACAGTGCAATTTACATTCTGTTGACAAGTGGAAATGTCCGAATGTCTTATTCGTATCTCACTAGATCAGGTGTATTTAATGCTTTCTCTTCTTGAGGCTGTGAGCTTCCCTGAGTTCATTAAGAATTTTTGTAGCTGAACTTCTGATTGTCACCCCACTCTTACTTCTCATCCCAGGGAGCAAGTTGTGATCAGCCACTTACCAGGAGCAGACAGTGCAGAGTATAAAACTAGCAAAATTAGAAGAGACCAGGCTTTGTCCAATAAACCTACCAGCTGGCCCCTCATTCTAGAATGCCTTTCGTCATCCAAAAATTGGAAAGGAAAGGACATCCCCTTTGGGGAGATGATAACTCATCTAGTTCCTGGATTTATTTTCTTTTCTCTGTTTCATTCATAAACTATAACTTGCAGGGGAAAAAACACACACACACCAGCCCTGTTGTAAATAATGTTATTTATTGGTTGATTTTTCCAGATCCTGACATTGATGCTGCCAGTGCCATGATGCTTTTGAATACTCCCCCTGAGATACAAGCAGGTTGTGAGTAGATATTTCTATAGCCTACAGCACCATAGTTTGTGAACTTAATCTTCTCATTTATCTACCAGGCCATAGGAAGAATTAATGGTCAAGTAGAACTTCCCCTGTAGATTCCCTTCAAAACTGCCTGCGTGCATGATCACATGCACATGCCTTTCAGTGTACATCCATGCATACATGTGAATGAATGCACAGGCGTGCGTCCAAAGTGGAAAATTTCTAATACAACTTGAGGGCTTAAGAGTTGGGAGAAGGGAAGCAGACCCCCATCATGAGACCCAGTAGAGAGCCCTTTCTTTTTCCTGCAGGAACTGTTTCTCTGAGTATGTAGTTTCCACTAGCAGAGGCTTCATGGAGCCAACTTTAAAACCACGGAACTGAGCAGTGCCCATTTTTAGAAATATCTTTCCCTTTGGGGACTTCATTAATACCAGGTAACCATTTTGAAAGAGAGAGGAAATTCTGTCGAGGTGAGGGTACAGGAAGTCAGAATAGCCTTGAAATAGAACTACTTCAGTGCCCCCGAATCACCCCCAATCCAGCCTTGCAGGCTGCGTTGATTGAAGGGAGAGCCAAGCACTCATCAGCGGGGCTCCTGCCGCACCCTCTGGGGGCTGGTGAGCAATGTCAAGCCTGAGACAGCTTTTTCCTTACTTGAACTTCTCTTCTATCCATAAACTGATGTTGTTGCACACCTCTAAAAATATGCTACTGTGGTTTCGGCAGGGTCTCCCTCCCAAGCCATGAAAAGCGACCTGAATGGAGATCTCTGTCCCCTCCCCCTCCCCACTGAGGCCAGCTCCACTGCCCACATTTCACCCCCAGCCAGCAGCCTATTGCGAAGTCAGCTGATCCTCCATGACTTCCTTCAGCGTCCTCCAGCTTCCTCTTGATGAAACATACTGTGTAGAGATGGTGCCGTGAAGTGACAGTATCGTCCACACCCTACCCTCCACCCACATGGGCCTGGCTGGCTGAGAGACACAAAGGGAGACCCTAGTTTGGAAGCCAGTAGGGTTTCCCACAGGAGTTCCTCCAGCCTCAGACTCACAACCATTAATCCTAGACTGCTGTGGGGTCACAGACCACCCTTCACAGCCCCTCCCCTTGTCATCGGCTCCCAGGAGCCTTAGGACCTTTCACTCCATTCTTTCCATTTGTCCCTTTTTCAAAGAGATCCAAGAGAAGCAAACAAGCATCCTCAGGAGAGAACATGTCCCTCTCCTGGAGGCTGCTACGACCTGCTTCTGTGGGTACAGAATCCTCACTCTCTTTTGCTAAACACCGATCACTGTCACCGACCACCGATCACAAATCCTCACTCTGTTTTGCTAAACAGCGATTAAAAGGACAGGTTGCCCATACCTAGAAGCAGGTGCCACCACTAAGCAGACGTGCAGCCAGCAGTTAACCTGTGATGTGGTTTTTAAATGATGTTTGAAGTTACAGAGAAATAGGAAAAAAACCTCTGTCTCAGAGGCGAGTGCAGGAGGAGTATGGACCAGATGGAGATGGGCTGGCAGTCTGAAATGGTTTCTAAAATCAAGTTGCGTGACTCTTTATCAAGGAGACGTACCAATTTCATTAGAACTGGGTAAGATTCAAGCACCTCCTTAGCACCAGCCACTGCGATCATTGGTTTCAAAAAATACTTTGGATGGTTCAGAATCATGGTGTTAAGAGGGGAAAAGCAACGGGATGGATCGATACAGGGTCCTCAGCAGCCTCCAAAGAAATCCAGTATTACTGTACTCTTGACCACGGGTAGGAAAGAAGAAGGGTTGGTTGATCCTGATTAGTTGACAGCTAATTGTTTTTAATGTTTTCAAGGTTAAATGAACTTCTTCCTTTCTATCGCTGTGATAATCAAAGTGTAAGTTAATTTTCGGGGTATGCCTCGGCTATTTACATTGAGTGCTGAATTTGCATTTTAAAAGCCCAGTCGGTGTTGCCATGTGGAAGCTGTAGGGTCATTTTCAGTGGACTTTGCTTTACGAAGGCCCCATGGCAAGAGTGCCTGGACGGGAGGACACAAAATTCCTCCCAACAGCATTGGAAGGAGATGCCTGTTGGCAGAAGTAGCAGAGAAGTCAACTCAGAGACTGGGGAGAGGTCAGGGTGCCCACTTTGTCTGACCTTCCCATCTGGCCCCAAGTCCTAGTAAAGTCCCTGAAGGTCAGACCCAAGGAAGGAAGGGAGCGGCAGTGGAGGTTGGCTCTGCCCTGGCCAGGCGGCCCATCCTCAGCCTCTCTGTCAGCGCCGTCAGGGGTGCAGTCTCTGACACCAGGCCCTGCTTTCTCTTGCCTCTCCTTGGCTCCCCTCCTTTTCCTCCCTATGCTTCCAAGTCAGGGCTCCTAACGCTTTTTACCCCAAATTCGATGCCCCGCCTTGCCTCCCGCGGGGAGAAGCATTGCAGATAAACATACTGACCACTCTTGCCCTGCCTGCTTTGCCCAAGGCCTGGACAAATGAGACTGGGTTCCTCATCAAAAAGGTTTGAGGGCAGGGGCCTCTCTGGTGGCGCAAGGAGTTAAGCGTCAGCGCTATGAAGCTGTCTGCAGCATGAATTCGATCCCTGGCCAGGGAGCTACCCACATGGCACAGCAGACCTCTCCTGTCTTGCCCGCTGCTCCCCTCAGCAGTGTGTTTCAGTAGATCTGCCTGCTCTGCTCACCGCTCTGTCTCTGGTGAATCTTCTCTGCCTCTGTACCTCTGGCCTACACCCCAGTTCTTGTGTGTATAAATTAATAAATCTTTAAAAAATAAAAAAGATTCGAAGGCTGCAGACCCCCAGTCTTCATGCGGCACCAGCAGCCAGCCTGGTGGCATCTGTGTGCGTGTGTCCCCACGTGGACTTGTGCATGCTTCGTCCAGGGTCCTGCCACCGCCAGCCCAGGGGCTCGGGTTCCTGTCTGCAAGGCCCACCTGAGTCACCCCCTGGCTAGGCTGTGGCTGGACTCTGTCCACAGAGCCTCCCCCTGTGCTGCTATAAATATAGCCCCGCGTCTTCACCTCCTGCGCCGCGTGTTTGAACGAGGCCACCAACCTAGTCTGTCTACCGCTGTCACTCCCAGCAAGGCAGAGCTGGCCTGGATGGCTTGAAAGGCTTTTCCTTTGTCATCACCCACTCCACTTCAGGTCACCAGGCGGCAGCCACTCAGATCTTTCCCTCGCATCCTTTCCTTGCTGAGCGTCTGCAAAGCCCCCTCAGGGCTGGCAGACCAGTCACAGTCCAGCATCTGAGCCGACCAGGTCAAGCTAGGGAAATGCCTCAAGAATCTGGAGACACCCTGGTCAACCAAATCCCTGTGTGCTTGGAGGGGGTCTGCCCTAACCCTGGGAAGCTCAAGGCACCAGAGAATGCTTGAGTGGGGCTCCCCCAGGGCCCCTTTGCCTCACATTGCCATCTGATGTTCCACTTCCAACGAGGCGGCACCAAGCAGCACATGAAACCCCGGCTCCAACACGCTGCCCCCATCTGGCAGCACTGGCCAAGAAATGGTCTTTTTCAGACCTGGCCACTTAGCTGCACGGGGCACACCCTCAAAGAGTGCCAGTGTGTCTCGTGGTCCTCAGGACGCTGCTTCCAGAAGAGCCAGTGCAGACAGTGCTGTCTCCTAAACTTTGGCTTCTGCTTGTAATCAGATCACCCACCTCCCCACCCCGAAAGTGGCCATGTAGACTAATTCCAGCTTCTAGAGTCTCCTTAAGTACCTGCTTCGAATTCCCCTTTGACAAGCCCTGTGAGTCATCTTTAACCCTGATGGAGGACTTGTTATTAAGTCAGGGGAAGTCAGATCACCATTACTCATCTTCAGAGGCTTATATAATCCCTGGCTGGAATGTTCCCAGGGAGGAACTCTATATAATAAACAAAACAACAAAATGGGCCAGGTGGCGCTTTCCACGCCCTGCCTGGACCTGGCTTTGGGATCAGACTCACCAGGTACAGAGGAAGAAAAGCAACCAGGAAGTGGGCTCCTGCACGTCACCCGCCCCAGCATCCTTCCAAGGCAGCAGGTGGAGAGGTGGGCTCGGGAAGGCAGGCTTGTCGGAATCACCTGCTGCTCAGCTTATGGCCTTGGTAGCCCCAGCCTGGGCTGCCCTCCAAAGGCAGCAGTAGGAGCTCAGAGGTTAATTTTAGCAGTCCTGAAAATTAAGGAAGCTGAGCCTCGGGAGGGAAGCTGGGGATGTGCTGAGGGGTGGTGTGGCGCAGGGGGACCTGTGTCTCGTGCCATAGATGCTTTTTGTTTCATTCTCAAGACGATCACCTTTAGATCCCAGTGAGCGTGTTGCTTGACTGGAGTGTGTGTGTGTGTGTGTGTGTGTGTGTGTGTGTGTGTGTGTGTGTGTGTGTGTGTGTCTTTCTCGGTGGTTAAAAATGAGAAAGTTCAGAGTCACTCTAACTTCAGAGAAAGCCAGTGGTGCGCGAGTGCTGGGGTCCCTGGTACCCATGTCCCTGAGCTCTAGGTGTGCTGCTTCGTGCCTTTAAAGACTGAATATTTGGTTGACCTAGCAGGAAGGAGGGCACAGGTCTCCTTTCTAGTGAGAGCCACAGAGCAGAGTGAGCAGCTGGTTGTAAATACCCAGTTTTCCTCTCCCAGCTCTGATCTCACAGAGCCTGGTGTCTTTTGGGTCCGTTGGGTGGAATGGCTGGTTGTGAAGGGTGTGGGACTTGAGTTTCTTGATATTCTTTGAGGGAAGGTGTAGGTCTGCTGACAGAGGCAGGGCTGGAGAATGGACTCGTGTTCCTCCAGGATCCCAGAATCAAAAAAGCAATAGTGGGATCCTCCCGATGCTTTTCTCAGACAGTCTAGACTGGCTGTGATTCGTTTTTCAGAAGCCACATTCCTGACACTTGGGGATGGAGACAGAAAGGAGAAAAGATGCAGGGTCAGTTAAGTGTCCCAGCTGGTTTCTGGCAGCCGGCGAGCATATGTGAACACATCGGCCTCCCCACCGGAAGCTCTTTGCCAGTGATCAGGACTGAGACCTGCCAGGATGGGCTAGGATGGCCTTCAGCTGCAGCGTGTTTGAGACCAGGCCCCGGGCTTGGGAAGAAGAACCTAGTTCACTGCCAGAAGTCTTGAAAGGTTCAGGAAATAGCTCAGAGAAAGCCTTTTAATGCTGTAGGGTAGCTTTGTCCATGAGATTCTCTTTGAAGTGAATACAGCTCATTAATCAGGAGGATGTTTAGTGGGTGAATGCAGCATTAAGGATAAGTACAAAAAGCGTAGTAGCCTCAAAGAATTTCCCCTGTCCTGACCCCATTAGACCCTGTGCCTTATAGAAAATTAATAAGAGGATGCTAGAGAGGTGAGATGACTGTGATGACAATGATGATGAGCTGATATAATGAGCCAGCCACGGAGTTAAGCAATTCATCCAGGTGTTGTCTGTGCCATTCCTCTGCCTTTGAACTTAGGTGGCACTTCCTACAGGAAGTCTTCCCAGATATCCCTTAGTTGGGCTAGTGTTTCCATCTTTCATACTTATAGACTCCCTGACCCAGCATTCATCATGTTATATTTTCGTTGCCTCTTTAATTCTCTTTCTATCCCACTTAACTGCCGTGACCCTGAGTCCCCTTCGTTGCCAGTGATAAAGACTGACAAACACAGAGGCAAAAGGTCAAAGATTTAGTCCGTTGATTGATATAATCTGTATATGGAATTGTTATTTCTTCTAGCAAGAACTATTACAGATTCCAAATATATATTTATAGGTGGTTCATTCTCTCAGATATACTTGCTGCTGTAGATAAGACCCCTACTAACTGATATATTAGGAAGTATTATCAGAATTAAACTGAATCTGAAGAAAGTTTGATACAACAAAATAATTGAAAAAGACTTTCCTACAATAATCAAAACAAAAATCCTATCTTTTCAGGCCGTGTTCATGTAGACACTGTCTAAAACCCAGAATTCAACTGGGTTTTCCATATATCTGACCTTGGGAATTATTGTTTTTTTCTCGGATATTTTCTTGTAGAAGTTTTATAATTCTAGTTCCGACATTTATGTTTATGATCCATTTGTAATTTCATACGTGATAGGCGGTAAGGACCAAGTTTCACTTTTTTCTAAGTGGATCGTTATTTGTTCTAACTCTTCTTTCCCGATTGTATTGTCTTGATACCGTCATCAAAAATCAGTTAATCACATGTGTGTGGGTCAATTTCTGGCTTTTGTTTTGTTGGTTTATATACCTTTATTTAAACCTATGCCACACTCTCTGGTAGCTATATACAAAGTCTTGCTAATCAGGTAATAGAGATTTTAGACACTCTTCCTCATAGACAACTCCTCATCAAACTATGATAATTAGCTGCAACATCACATTACAAATCATTTCATGCTTTTTTCCTCTCTGTTTAGAGAGGGGAAAGACTGGGGGACTTGCACACAGTCACACAAGAACAACTAGGATTAAAAACACAGGCAAACAAGCCTTCTATCAGAGTTCTCATCTCGTGATGCACAGCTGTCCCCGTAGATAGGGTGTTGGCAGGTGTAGTGAGAGGATTGGCTTGAACCATGTGAACTTGCTTTTGGAGAGGTCAAAAATAATCGAATACCAGGGAAATCCTCAGACAATATGAAGCTGGTGTGAAGCCACTTGAGTTGATTAGAAAATGGCCAGGATCTGATGGCCACTGGCTAACAAGGTTGACCTCGGGTTGGTTGGTTGGTTGGTTGGTTAGCAAAGGTGGTATGATGAGACTTGCTTGAAGCCTCAGAGAAAGAGAAATTTGGTCACTCAGACCAGATTCTGGGTGATTCTGAGGCAGAAACTGGAGCTTCACCATCTACCCTCCCATCCTTCTTGAGGACCTTCCTTCATGTGGCAGAGACCATTGTGAGGATGAAGTGTGTGAAGAACACTGAGGTACCAAGTAGCTTGTAAAAGCAACTTTGTGCTGTCATTTTAGCTTTTTCCTTTGTTGGATTAAGGACAGAGAAAGATGCTTATCTCCAGAGAAGCACAGGAAATGCTCTTTGTTTGGTCACCTGCTGTTCACATGTGTCAGCATCCTTGAGATCTGGTTAGGATCTGACTAGAGATTAAAGCTTATATTTAATAATGTAAGGAAATAAGGTTTGAAGCCTATTTTTCAAAACTCACCTTTTTTTTTTTTAAACCAAGACATTAGTAATTTGGTTGTAAGCTATTGGTCTGACAAGGTTGACTGAATCTCTTTCTTACAGCGTGGTATCTTTCTATCTTTCTCTCACATGTGCTTGCTTGGCTTCTTTTTCTATCTCTATCTTCCTCTATTCCCGTGTGTGTGTGTGTGTGTGTGTGTGTGTGTGTGTGTGTGTGTGAAAGAGAGAGAGAGAGAGAGAGAGAGAAGAGAGTTCTCTGTGCCAATGACCATCTCTTTTTCTCTGTTCTGTCTTTCTCTTTGCTATATCCAAATTTTCTGACTTACAACAGAAATCTTCACAGTTGAATTCATGTGTGATACCTTTTCCCTTTTTGCTTTTCCAGTTCCTCCAGGAGTGATTCAAAACGGAGCGCGGGTTCTGAGCCGAGGGCTGTTTCCCGGAGTCCGGCCATTGCCCATCACCCCCATTGGAATGACGGCCGCTGTGAGGTAAGCAAGGAGCAATCTGGGCAGAGTTGTGGGAAGGGCATCGTGTGGCCCACGTGGCGTCTGGACGGAATGGAGAGAACCAGCCTCTTAACTATTGAGGCAGTAAACCTGGTTTCAGTGGTCAAAAAAGTTAAACTTACTCCCGAGGACCCCAACCCAAATGCCAGTCGCTGCTTCTTGGGCCATCAAATAAATGATCTTGGTTTCTTCCCAGATGAGGAGATATTGAGGAATCTAACTGAGGTTTTTTGTTTGTTTTTTTTCATCCGAGAGGAAGACAGGTAACGAGGGGAGAAGGAAATGGTAGTTGAGTTGTTCATTAGAATTGAGACTCAGGGCTCCAGTTATAGACTCAGCCCTGAGGGCATGTCTGACCTCTCTGGGCTTCAGTTTCCAGAATATCAGTTCTCTTTTCTTTTTGGACCCTTAAGCCCTTGCATCATTGTAACCCTGCGATGAGAGACCGTGTGTGGGAAACCCCTCTCTGTCCCCTCTGTCCTTGGCTTCCTGAGGACAGAGCTGGGTCCCACTCGCAGTGCGGAAGACACAGTGCTGCGTGCTAGAGCTGCCCCTCTTCACAGCATCGCCTTGCTTCCTCTTGCCTGTGCAGGCCAAGTTCACACCTGAAGGCCATTGCGCTGTTGTGCTGTTTCACACCCCAAAGGAAACCACCTCAGAAAGGTGGTGCACTGGGCCTGAGGGAGAGGCGGGGTCAGACTCCCTGGGGTGAGCCAGCCATGTTGAGCCTCTCCTCTTGCTTGTGACTTTCAACTACACCTGCTTTGCCAGGATGGACGTGGCTTGATCACCCAGGGCAGATGCTGGTGTCTCGAACCTGTCACAGAGGGAACTTGGTAGGAATTAGATGAGTCGTAGAATGGAGAAGGGCCGTTCTAGGTTGTTGATACAACATGGTCATGTGTTCCCAAAATGACAGGGAAGCACCTTTTCTTGTGTTGCTCAGCATCATTTCCAGGCCCCTTTGGTGCATAATCCTGGAGTCCAGAAATAGCAGGCCTCGTCCTCGAAGCTAGATGAACACTGCCTTTGCCTCACACCGTGGAAGCGACATGTTCTGTTTTCCAACCTCTCAGAACCTTTCCTGCCTTACCTCTAGTTGACATGATTTGATCCCTGGGCTATTTTCCTACTTTCATTCACAAATTCTAAGGATGGGCTTCTAGTTTGGGATCCATTCTCTGAGTGTCTTCAAGCCTGTCCCCCGTGTGGCTCGATCAGGCCTGATAGGAGGCACCAAAGGCTGGCAGGGAAAGAGGAGCCCTGAGGCTAGGTCAGCCTCAGTGGGCCCTGTGTCCCCATCTTCAGGATTGCCCTCGTGGTACACATCATCGCAAATTTTACTGGTTAGTACCTCTGGAGGCATTATTTTAAATACCAATTTTTCTCTCTTGACTATGTTCTGACTAGAAGATAAAATAAATAAGGAAGTCTTGTTTCTGGCTCAGGAGTTGCCTGTCATCTAGTCCCATGAACCTCCCTCTGGTTACTTCCAGAGGGAAAGACCATAGGTGGTTCTAGGACAGGACTCATGTGTTGGCTGGTTCCAGTCAGGAGGCAGAGACCACACTAGATGGATACTGACAGAGTGACTTGAAGGCATAAAGAGCCTTTAGCCAGCAGAGTTACTAACCAGGTACCTGGGAGCCACTGCAGGAAGCAGCTACAGTCCCTCAGGAGGAGGGCGCAGAGGGAAGAAATTGGAACAATTGCCCCCGGAGCTGAAGCTCAGACCTCTGGGCGGGGGTTGGCACCTACACCTGAGGAGGATGCTCCTGCTGGTGCAGGTACCTCCAGGGGCACGTGAAGAAGTGGGTTCTGTAAGTGTTGGGAGAACTGCAGAGCCATTCAGCAGCTGCAATGAAGCAGAGTGGCGGGGTGATTGAGGAAGTGGAGACACAGGAAGGAGCTTGTTCCTTCTTCCTCCACCTCCTTCCCAGTCTCTGTGGCATGCCCTGCTGTCCAAGCCTAATAGGGAGCCAGGTGGTGGGGCAGAAAGGTGGCTGGTCCATCCCCGCCAGCCCAGCATCCCTGGCTCGGTGGAGGATGGTTTAGGGCCGAGTGACAGTAGCTTCACTGTGGCACAAACTGTTCCATGTCTGTCCAGCACTGGGCATCATAGGGGTTTTGAGCAGAACCACTTGAGCAAAAGGTGCCGCCCTTGCTGGCAGAAAGTAGCCCAGTTTCCACCTGTGGAATAGAGACAACCAGCAGCAAAGCCTGAGGCGTGGCTGTATCCACACTCGTTATCCAGATACCAGTTCTGCATCTTCCACCTCAAGTGTGAGGGAAATTAGGAAAGGATTGTTGCTTCTGTGGGCGTAACTGGTTTGTTGCTCTTCACTTTACTGCGAATTACAGATACTGCCATTTTCTCCCAAATGGAAGGTCTGTGGGAACCCTGTGTTGAGTGTATTGATGCCATTTTTCCAACAACATGTGCTTACTTTATGTCTCTGTGTTATATATTTTAGCAATAAAGTATTGTTAATATAATAAGGTACCACACAGTTGTTTTGTTAGACTTCATAATCTTGCACACTTAACAGACTACAGTAAACATTCTGTGCCCTGGGAAACAAACAAACAAAAAAATTGGTGTAACATGCTTTATTGCGATGTTCACTTTGTTGTGGTATCTGGAGTGGCCCGAGGTGCACCTGTGATGCCTCTCCATGTCCCTTAGGCCTGGCAAATAGTAAGTGCTGAGATGTTCTCAGAAAGAGTCAACATTAACACAGCTACGTAGGTCTTTGCAGAATCAGTGTCTTGTAAAGCCCATTAAGAAGTATTGGGAGGAGGGAGGACCTTGTTTTGTTCTTCAGGTTCTTTGTAATTTAAAAGAAATTTAATTTGGCCATGTGTCCATTGAACCAAAATTCAGCTGAGGTCAAAAGGAAAGCGTCCAACAGAGACTGGAACATCAGCCAATGTCTCCACCGATCACTGGCAGTGACCATCAGTTCCTGGGGTTGTTCAGATGGTGCGGGGATTGCTACCCCGGTCAGTTCATCTGGGGCTGGAAGGAGGCTCATTAGCACCCACTCGAGATCAATTTCCTACTCTGCTTTGTGCGATGGGTTTTCTGTGTGAGTCTAAGCGACTTTTCCTTAAGTGAAAATATTTGTCTTTCAGGGATTTTTTTTCCTCCACTGAGTGGCAAAGGCCATGTTTGTTTGTCTTAACTCTAAAACTGTTATTGACATAGATGAAGTGTTACTTTTATTAGCTGATCATTACACAGCTTGTATTTGCTGGGTTCCTTTGCATATAATTATGATGTGAAATCTCTTCCTAAGAGTATCTGTCAATAGAGTAATTGACTTTACGGTGTTGACTTTTTACTCAATAACCTCAGAGACTGGCCCATCCTTAGATGTTGGAAACCTGCTTATTTTTAAATTTGCCTGGGTGTAGAGGCCTCAAGACACCTTATCCTCAAAATAACTGCTCAAAGGTCTAACACATGTCTTCTGCTGCATTCTTAGTGAAATTGCTTCCTTAGAATACATTTGGATGGGACAAATGGTACTAGCCCTAGAAGAACAGTTTCCAGCCCTCTTGGGGTACAGGAGCCCTGAGTTTCTTACATTCATAGTATTAGGGGCTACCTCCCAGGTAGGGTACATAGTACTTCTCCTGGATTGGGGCCACTTGCCTTCAATGCTGCCACTCTTTTGACCCCAAACAGAGAAGAAATAAATGTCCAAGGCTTGACAGAGAATTAGGAGTGAACCAATAGGAGGGGCATCGTTCTCATGGTAATAGGGCCCAGAAATTACGTGTTTACACCAGGGAGTTACGTTTCCCAGGGTCCATGTCCTGTAGCTCTGTGACCTTAGACAGGTATACCTTCTCATGGGAAAACCAGCATCTATTTCATGGATTATTAGGAGTAACAATTATTAGGAGTAACAATTATGTGCTGTTATATAGTTAGCATTACACAGATATTGGATGAATAAATAAATAGAACAACCAGATTCTGAAATGAGGAAGGACTTGAATAGACTTTTCTCCCAAGAAGATAAACAAATGGCCAATACGCATATAAAAAGATATTCATCATCATTAATCATTAAGAAATGCAAATCAAACTACACCTTACACCCATTAGAATATCTACTATCAAACCCCAACAACTCCCCTCCCCTGAAAAAAAAAAACCACAGAAGATAGCAAGTGTTGACAAGAATATGGAAAAATTGGAACTTTTGTACACTGTTGGTGGGAATGTGAAATGGTACAACTGATGGAAAATAGCATGGCAGTTCCTAAAAAAACTCAGTCCCCAGTGGGTCCCCATCTCAGGCTTTTCCCTTTGCTTTTGGCTCTTCTGGTCCAGAAATCTAAAAAATGACCAGCAACCTTACTATGTGAAATCTAACCTGTGTTCTGCAGTTGCTTCTCATATTTCAGTGCTTGGAGTGGTGAGTGCTTTTGAAAGTCTGGGTGGCTTTGACTTTGACTTTGCCTTTTGTGTCTAAAAATCCTCTGATCTAATGGTTCTGGGCTATACCAAAGGCAAAATCATTTGTGGAGGAGAACTTTAGGCTCATCGTGCATTCTGTGATCTACGGCAGGGAGATAGACACATTTATCTCAGTGGTTTAGAGGACAATCATGGGAGAAGACTGGTCCCTGCAGCCTGGAAATGACCACTGAGGGCTGTCTCCTGAGATGTTTGACCCATGTGCTTGTGAGCAAGGGCTACCCAGCTAGAACTGGCATCAGGGCCTTGGATTCCTTCTGGAATAATGTTACACTACACAAATAATTAGAAACTCATGCATCCACCACCCAGCTTGAAAATGAAAATATTAATGATACCTTTGGCTTCCCTGAAAGGTGACCAAAATCCCAAATTTTATATTTACTGTACCTGTGCTTTTAAAAGCATTTTTAAATACTTTTTAAAATATTATTTAAATTATTTAAAACATTTTTATTTAAAGTATTTTTTGAAGTATTTACATCTATAATTTACATTTACATCTATAATTCATCTGGAGTTAATTATTTGTATATATTTTTTTTCCCCCAGCAACCTTGCTAAATAAATGGCCCTACTAACTCTAGTAATTTACCTCCTATAAGTAATGTTGTTGTTTTTTTTCTTTCTAATTTTTGTATCTTTTTTCCCATCTTTCATTGCACAGTTCAGGACCTCTGAATAAAAGTAATGATAATGACATCTTTGTGTTGTTTCTTGTTTTGAAAGGAGCTATGTTATCCTCTCTCATTTTGGTAGGATGTTTGTTACAGGTTGGGGAGGAATACACTTTATTATCACAAAATTTTTTTCTATTCCTACTTTTCATATTATAAATGATTGTTAAATTTCATTTAAAAGTCTTTACATTCTTTAAGTAACTGTTCAATTTTTCTTTCATTGTTTTGCTAAGATGAGTTACATTTTAAGTTCCCTAGTTTTACACAAAATTTACATTTCTGAATGTACTTGCCTATGATACATTATACATTGTACACGTTGCTAGAATTGGTGAACTAATATTCTATGAATGGATTTTACATTTTTGACCTTGCCTCAGGTTTCTCTAGTGCTATCTTTATCTAGTTTTAGTACCAAAAATTACATTATTCTTGTAAACTGAGTTAAACTCTCTAAAAGACTATGTATGATTGGAGTTATCTGTAGCTTAATATTTGGTAGCACTTGCTTGCAAAACTCTCTGGGGCTGTGTTTTCTTTGGGTTATTACTTTAACTATTGACAATTTTTAATGATACTCACTTACTTTTTATTTGTTTTAGTTCATTTTGGCAACTGTAGGAATTTGTCCATTTCTCCTAAGTTTTCTATATTGCCTTCAAGTTTTCATAATATGTCATCTTTCTAAATATTTCTATACTTATGCCCCCTTTTATGCCTTATTTAATTTTCTCATCTTTTTGTTTAATCTTGGCATAGTCTTTTTATATCTCTCAAAGAATCAACTTCTGGGTTTTTTGATTACCTCTATTTTGTATCTATGCTTCATTGATTTCTGCTTTTTTCCTTATAATTTCCTATCTTTCTTTGATTTTATTCTTTTTTTCTTCCTCTGGGCTGTTTACTTTTACTTTAAACCTTTTTGTTTTTTCTATAAAAGCTTTAGGCTGTAATATCCTTCAAACTGCTGCTTAGTTGCATCCCACAAGTTTTGATATCTTTTATTTTCTTTATTTTTGACAACTCAGTATTTTCTAATTTCCATTTTGATTTCTTGGACCCATAGGTATTTTTAGAAGTGTATTTTTAAAGTTAAAATCCTACAAGAAAACAGCTGTCTCTTACTTTTGTTTGTAGTTGCATCTTCTATATTGACTACTAATTACATTGCATTGTGGTCAGAGAAGTGAACCATAAGATACTGCTTCTTTGAAATTCGTGGAGTTTTGCTATATGGTCTCGTGCTTGTCAAATGTATACCTTAAAATAATATGCTTTCTACATTATTAGCATATGTTTGGTATATATCCATTAGACCAAATCTTCTACATACTAACCTTGTGTATATGTGATGCACGGGAGAGAGAGAGCACGCTTGATTGATTGAATACTGAATATGATATACTAAAATTCACCATTACAATGTGAATTTTATTGTTTGTCCTTGTAGCGTTTACAATTAGGGGTGTATATATTATTGGGTATCTGTTGTATCATGTTTAAGAACTGCTTTTGTTTTCCTGTAAGGTGAGCCTTTATGAAAATTTAATGACTTTTATAGTGATTTTTTCCCCTAACAGTGTATCTTACTTTTTTTTCAATGTAGCTACCCCAGCATGGCATAACACAACATTTCCCACCTTTTACTTTTTTTTTTTTAAGATTTATTTATTTATGCATACAAGCGCTTGTACAGGCCAGAGATGCAGGAGGTGAGAGGATTCACCAGAGACAGAGTGCAGAACGGAACAGGCAGAATGACCGAAATACACTGCTGAGGGGAGCAGCAGGCGAGACAGGAGAGGTCTGCTGCACCATGTGGGTTTCTCTCTGGCCCTCTGGGGATCAAACTCACTGGTGTTGCAGAGGCTGTGGATTGCTTCATAGTGTGGTGCTTAACCCCTTGCGCCACCAGGGGGCCCCCACCTTTTACTTTCAACCTTTCTTTGTCCTTATGTTATAGACTAGTCTCTTGTAAATAGCATATGGATTTTTGAAATCTGTGTAAATGTATTTACAACGAGAATTTTCTGCCCATTTTTATTGGCACATTTAGATTTATTTCTATCATCTTATATTTTTCTTTGTCCCACTTTTTCCAGATTCTTTTTCCTTTTTTTAAATTGATCAAGATTCTCCCACTCTTCTTTCCTTTTTTTTCCTTGTAATGGTTTTTCAAGTTTTTTATTTCTTTTCTTTCACTGTTGGCCCTAAAACTTTTAACATGAATATTTTAAAATGTCTAAACTTAATCAATGGCTTTAGCCTCCTGATCAATACAAAGCCCTTAAATTGCTTTAATGTCTATTCTCTTTACCTCACAAATGAGATGCAGCATTTATCCAGCACTGTGATTCGATTTCAGTTACCTTTTTCTTTTTTTAAAGATTCATTGTTATTTATTTATGCATACAAGAACTGGGGTGTAGGGACAGAGGGGTCAAGGCCAGAGACAGAGTGGGGAGCAGAACAGGCAGACGGACCGAAGACAGTGCTGAGGGAAGCAGCGGGCGAGTCAGGAGAGGTCTGCTGCGCCATGTGGGTTAGCTCCCTGGTCGGGGATCGAATTCATGCCGCAGTGGCTGGTGATAGCGTGATGGTGCTGAGACTTTAACCCCTGCACCACCAGGGTGACCCCTCAATTACCTTTTTCAAGTCACTTATTTATTATTATTTTGTTGTATTGTTAAGTCAGTACTTGATTACATTTTTGCTTATCATTTTCTCTCATATCTCAGACCTTCTTTTATTTGCAATCATTTTCCCTTTTTTTGTGAAATACATTCTTTAAAAGTTCATGTAGCAAATATCTGCTTTCAGTTAAAACACTGACTTCTTGTCTGAAAATATATTTTGCCTTCATTCTTAGAAGATAATGTTACTGGATATACAATTCTAGGTTGACAGTAATTTTTCTCTCTCTCACTTTGACAATATTATTCCACTTTCATCAGTTTCATTTCTTTTATCTTAATTAATACTCCTCTTTATGTGGTATATTTTTCATTTGCTACTTTTAAATCTTCTCTCTTTTAAATCATCTCCTTTTTTTAAATGCTCTACAGTTTGACTATGCTGTGTATACATAAGCACTTTTTATTTATCCCCTATGAAATTGTTGACTTTCTAAGAATCTAAAGATTGGCACCTTTCATCAAACTAGAAAATTCTCTGTTCAGGCATTAGAACTTGCCCATTTTTCCTTCTCACTCTAGAACGTCAGTCAGATTTACTTGGATCTTCTTACTGTGTTCCACATTGCTCAAATTTCTTCTATAATTCCACCTCTTTGTTTCTGCTGTATATTTTATATCTTCAGATCTATCTTCCATTTCATTAACTTTTTTCACTCACTTTTCTCTTTCAGCCACATTGAGTTTTTTAATTTCAGGGATTCTTTCATCTGTAACAGTTCTCTTTGATGCTTTCAAAATCAGTCTGTTTGGCCTTAATAATCTATTACTTCTAATATTTTTCAGTTCCATCTTATTTCTTTATACATACTTTACATTCTATACCTAGTTATTTCAATATTTGCAGACTTTGCAATTCAAATTCTGTAGTTTCTTTTTTTCTGTTGTCTCTTGCTTATGGTGGCTTATTTCTTTTGCATTTAATGATTTTTTTATTATGAGTCTGTATTCCTTGAAACCTTACTATCTGTGGTAATTTTTTATGTCCTGGGTTTAAAGTATGTTCTTCTAGAAAGAGTGTATTTTCTTCTAGGAGGCACCATCAGGCAACTTAAACTAAATTTAGCTTGAGGTCTTTTGAACCACACAGAGAATCCTAGCCTCATACCCCTAGACTCCAGGCTATGGTTAAGAATTAACAAGGGAGGCTTTGCTTTCCTCCCTTTGCATCTGTAACTGAGGTAAGGCTGCCATTTACCCCATGTCTACCAGTGGGGGTTACTTTCTCCTAGAACCCTATTGGGAGTGTCCTAATTCTAGGGTCCTAACATTTGATATGGCATTTTTACATATTCATGTTTCTTAGTGGTCTGTTTGCTGATGTGCCTGGTGATTTTAAATGATCAACTCCTACTTAAATATTTGCCTGAACTTAACCTGTGGGAATCCTAATGGCCTAAATTAGGGTTGCTTTCCTCAAAAGAAGATTTGCTTTTAAATGTCTTCTGGGAGTCTGGGCAGCCAACACACTTAAAACCACTGTAACCCCTTTGAGGGGCACAGTCTGGTGGAGTGGCCAGAATCCATCATCCTAAGTTCAGGCTCTTGGCTCCCAGTGCTAGTCAGCATTTCGCCAAAGAAACAGTGGCAGTCTTGGTTGCCTGATGTTCACATGTCAGATCTTTTCTCTTTACTTTTTCATTTCTGTGTGTAAAGTTCTTTTGGTACATCTGTGCCTGTGGGCCTCATATTCCCATTATTTTCTGGTGAACCCAGCAATGACTTTAAAATATGTTGCTGTACTTTATCCAGGATATTTTAAAGGATGCCATCCATGTTCTTCTCTGCCATCCAGCTGGAAGTGGGAGCCTCTGGTCATCGCTCCTCGTCCATCTTTCTAGCTCTGGTTTAGGCAGAAGCTCTGCATTAGCTCCAGCTCCAGCACAGCTTTCAGTAACTCCTCCTCTTTCTCGCACTTTGCAATAGATCCCCTGGGAGGATTTATTAAAGGATAGCCTCTAGTTTTAAAACTATCAGTTTTAGAGGGAACCCCAGTGCCCAGGTGTCAGGTAGAGGCAAAATAGGCTAATTATATATAACAGAATAAATAGGGAGCTGGTCGAGAGGACAGCAAAATGGCCATGTCTAATCAGAAGCTATCCCTTCACATGTTAGTTGCAAGCATTGTTCATTCTTGACCTGAACCTTTTATGTTCAATATTTCCCATCTCCTTGACAAGAAAATGAATACTAGATTTTTAGTTGAAATTAATAGCACATGGTTTTGTTGAGGCCTAGTAAAATCAGGTGGCTTTCATTTATGCTAACCTATGATAATTGTGGGTATTGTTATCTATCAATTCAGCTAAAGCTGAAAAATCACAGACATTTTAGATATATCACATGTTCATTTTAATGAATTCTTTTTGAAGAGGTGGTTAGAAATTCAGCCCCCAGCACATTCAGGGTCACTGGTTTCTTCTTTTAAGCCTTTGAGCCCTGTGATTGTTAGGGGGCAAAATGGGGGCACGCCAGGACCCCAAACCTGTCTGCTCTAAATGGATTCTGCCATCCACCATATAAAGACAAAACATACTCTTAGTGTGTAAGACCCTCAATGGAAAAGAATTCTAATACAACTGCTGTGTAATAAAGAAGAGGAAAAGAAAGAGTGTAATTAAAATAGCTTGCCTATGAAGCTCCAAAGTTACCCAACCCCTCATGAGTAAATGCCCAGACAGACACTGTTGGCCCACAGTGGGGCCACTGAAGACTGAAAGCTGCCACAGCCTAAGGCACCTTCTGGTGGGGACCCATAGGAAAAAGGCAGAAGGCGCCAGGCAAGTCTGGAAGAAAAGAGCAAAATCAAAAGCCAAGCCAAGATAAGCCTCCCCAGGGACCTCTCACCCACGTCTCTGTCTCTTTCATGTGTCTCTTTACACGTCTCCCAAGTCCCCGGTCCAAGGCCAGAAAGCAGGTGCAGCTTCTGCTTCATGTGTCTCCTGCTACACGTGCCTTCTCTAACCCTCTTTTCTTTCCTTCCCTTCCTTTTTTCCACTCTTTTTTAGCTTCTCCTTGCTGCTCTGCTCCATCCTACCTTGCATGGGGCAGGGAACTTGGAACCTCCCTTTTCTAAGGGATCACACTGTTACGTGATGATAAGCCCTGCCGAGGGAGGAGCTGGACGCCAAGTCAGTGCAGCTTGACCAGTCAGGCACCACCTTCCATCAAAGTGCCCGTAATTGACAGAGTTTGTCACTTGCTGCTGATTGGTGTGTGATTTATGGATGATGAGCCCACAGGCTAAAGGCTCAGGGAGAACTCACTGTATCCCACAGGAAAGAGATACATTAAAACTTAAAACATAAGTTTTATTTGAACTCCCTGAAGTTGCTCCTGCTTATGTGTTTTCAGCCAGAAACATTGTCAACGGATGTGTTGATTTCCCGTCTTCATCACAGTCAGCTTCTTTCCATTCCTACTGGAACGGGGGGCAAGAACTAGGCAGCTCACCTTGGACAAATCCCTGGGCTCATTGAGTTCCTGTTGGTTTTTCTGTAAAATGGTTGAGCCCTGTCAGTGTCCGACAGGTGTGCATTCTGGAGCCGCTGTTGGCGAGGAATGCAGCTCCGGCCAGTGCCTGAGACCCTGCTGGGTACAGCGCTGGCTCAGGCCCTCTGGAGGTGGTTTTCTTTCCTGATGTGCATTCATTACTGTGGTTGCTTTAAGAAGAAAGTCAGGTTTGGTGCTGGTGCATCTTCAGCACCTCTCACGTGCTTAGTTATTTCAGAGATGTTCTCAGACCCCTCTTGCGATAGAATGCAGTGAAGATGTTCTGTCTTTGCTTTTGTTTCAGGGTATTTCTCCCACACCCCTACCCCGAACTTATTTTAAAAGGTTGTAAACCTAGGCCTCCCTGGTGGCGCAAGGGGTTAAGCACCTCACTATGAAGCGATCCGCAGCCTCTGCAGCACAGGTTCCATCCCGGCCGGCCAGGGAGCAACCCACATGGCACAGCAGACCTCTCCTGACTGGCCCACTGCTCCCCTCAGCAGTGTACTTGGGTTGGTCTGCCCGTTCTGTTCCCCGCTCTGTCTCTGGTGGGTCCTCTAAGCCCCCTCCAGCCCCCCGCATCTCTGGCCTGTACCCCAGCTCTAAGTGGATAGATCTTTAAAAATATATATAAATAAAAGATTGTAAACCTGAGGGAAAGAGAAAGGCACAATGAACACCTTTGCCCTGGACCCACTAAGAATTCATGTTTGGTGACACGGCCTTACTTCTCTCAGGCCTCCCTGCTCTGGAGCCCCCCTCCCTCCCCATATATGTTTAGAGAGGCATCCTCTTCTGCTCAGCGATGGTGGAGAAGGGAATCCTAAGTGCTACATAAAAATAAAAGTCAGAAATGAACTGATTTTCTAAGAGCCAACCCTAACCCAGTTTACTCACATGAGTGTATCTGGGTTGACTCTGAAGCTGTTTGGTGCTGGTTGAATAGATGTATTATTTTTGTATTTCCCCCTCGTTACCTGAATCTACAAAGATCAAGAGAACCATTACCCAAGGCTTTACATTTTCATTTGCTTTAATAACAGTAGCTTCCACACAATTAATTACATTTACCAAGTTTCATGTTTGATAACATCTCATAGAACGTTTTTCTGGCCACTTTTATGTACTTGAGACAGAGCCAAGGCACAGGTCTTCTGTAGAAGAGATGTCGTGGAGTCTATTCCCTGAGCTCAGGCCTGTGTTCACAGGCAAGCCGGTGAGAACTTGTCCCTGGGGGCTCTCGGCTCTTGCTGTGTGCCTCCTTCCCATAAGCTGCCTCCCCCAGGGGCAAAGAGCAAATGAGGCTGCTCCGGGAGGGCCTGTCACGACCACGCTGCCTGACGGCAAGAGAGGAGCCGGGTTCAGAACCCTCCCACTCCACACTTCCTCAGCCTGTCTGCAGTGTGGCCACTCCACGCCTGGCTCAGCACTAGCCCCTGGGGCACTGTCAGTGCCTGGGCAGGTCTGCGGAGCTCACGCTAATGGGAAGCAGAGACGTGTGGCCTGCAGCGTATAAGGCCAGTGGGCGGCGGCTCTAGGGACTGGACAGCGAGTGCTTACCGCTGGGCTTGTCTAGAAAGGAAAAGTGTGCTCGATGCCCCAGAGGTCTCAGAAATGCTTGGTCGTGCAAGGGAACAGCTCTCCGCCCTGCTGGAAACTTCCACTCATGGTCAAGGTCAGACGCTTGGTCTTTCTGGGACCTTTTCCTTGTCCCCTCCCACTGGCCCCTCCAGCTACCAGTAACCACTCCTGCCAACCTCATCTCTCTGATGCTGCCATTTCCAAATCCTACTGTGTGCCAGGTACTAAGAAATACAACTGCCACACGGACAGAAGCAGTGCACAGCCTGCCCAGGAATAAGCCTCCACCCCCCCGCCCCCCTTAGGCCAGATGCCCATTCAGACTCCTGTGCCCCCGCAGTCCAGCCACTCCTGCAGGGGCCTGGCCAGCCTTCCCACTTTGCAAATAAGGAGCCAAGGGGAGGCCAGCCCTTGCTCAGACTGGAGGGCCTGGCCCAGCAGCCGGAGGTGTGTTGGGTGCTGTCGGGCCGCGGAAGGAAGAGCAGGAGAGGTGGTGAGCGGGTGCTGGAAAGCCCGCCCCGCAAGCTGACCGTGTGGCAAGGCTCGAGCTGGAGGGTCAGACCTTGGTTCAGCTGCTTGTCTGCTCTGTGGCCTGAGTCGAGTCAAGTCAACCGGCGTCTCCAGACCTCGCTGCCGGCGCGGCCCACTGAGAAGCCGGCTGGGAGCCAGGGACTCTGCCCTGAGCACGAGCAGCTCCTCTTTGGGGCTGTGAGCATCTTTGTGAAAATGTGCATGTCTGATTCCCCCGGCGGGTGCCCCGGGCCCTTTGTGTTAGGTGCTCAGTGAGCATCTGTTGAATGAGGGAAGCACCGCGTGTGACCAGTTGTCACCCCACAGCAGGGATCTCTCGCTGAGCACCAGATCCAGTCTTCTGGCAAGAGGCTCCTCATGCGGCGGCTTCGGAAGAGAGGGGGTGTCCCCTCCGAGGTCGCAGCGCCTTGCCTGGCGGCGTCTGCCCCGCGGCGTGGCGGGGCCCGTGGGCAGAGGCTGCTGTCAGGCTCCCGGCACAGTGACAATCCCGGGGGTGAGGGTGAGCGGGGGGCGGGCGTCAGGGTTCAGAACCCCCCGTTTGAAAGGCAGAACCACCTGCCGCCAGGACGTTTGCAATGGCAGGCTGGCCGGGGTGGGCCGCGGGGCGTGCGCGTGTACCCGGAGGGGCTAACCCGTGTCCCCTCTCCCCGTGCCCTTGTCCTGCAGGAACGGCCTCGCCGGCTGCCGGGTGCGGACTGAGAGCGAGCCCTCGTGCGGCTCCCCCGTGGTCAGCGGGGACCCCAAGGAGGACCACAACTACAGCAGTGCCAAGGCCGCCGCCGCGCGCAGCGCCTCGCCCGCCAGCGACTCGGTCTCCTCCTCGTCGGCCGACGACCACTACGAGTTCGCCGCCAAGGGGAGCCAGGAGGGCAGCGAGGGCAGCTTCCAGAGCCACGAGAGCCACAGCGAGCCCGAGGACGACGACAGGAAGCTCGGCCCGAGGGAGGCCAAGGACGCGCCGGGGGACGGCGGCCACGCGGCGCAGCACAAGAAGCGCCAACACCTCGCCAAGACCAGGAAGGTCCCCAGCGACTCGCTGCCCCTCAAAAAGAGACGCACGGAGAAGCCCCCCGAAAGCGACGACGAGGAGATGAAGGAGGCCGCAGGGTCCCTCCTGCACTTAGCGGGGATTCGGTCCTGTCTGAACAACATCACCAATCGGACGGCAAAGGGGCAGAAAGAGCAAAAGGAAACCACAAAAAATTAAAAACAAGTCACTGATTTGTTTTGAACTTACGGCCATTTGGTTTCAGCATGTCAGGAGATTTCTAATGATTTGTGGCAATATCAGCAATTTATTTTTTTTCTTTTTGGTTTGGTTTTCTTTCTTTTTCTTTCCTTTTTTTTTTTTTTTTTTTTTTTTTTTACTTTGCCCCCCTCCTTTGTTTGGGACCCTTAAGAATTTTATTTTTAAAGGAGATTGAAGCCATAGAACTCATATTGACACTCAGCTGTTTTACAAAAGCTTTTCATTATCTGAAGACAAAACCGAAAAAGCCAAAATTACCATTGCTTCCTCCAGCTTGTCAGGAACATGTGGCTGATCCCGCAGGGATGTCAGCGAGAAGGCCATGGGAATGAACACACATTCGACACCTAGAAGGCATTTGTGCAAAGTAGTCATCTCAGGCCCCACCATTAGGTCTCAAAGGTTAGGGTGTCCTCCGGGGTGGGTTCACTGAGTGAGTGTGCAGAAGGCAATCAGGGAGAAGGGAGAGCCCTTTCCTCTCATAGCAGATCCAGACCCGTGGCCTGGGGCATCAGGTCTTGCCTGGAAGGCCCTTGGCATGGCCACCCGTGTGCACAGCGGTCAGTCTCCGGTCCTCTGTGCTTCTTAACCAGGAAGCCCAGAAACATCGTAGAAGGTGGGCACTGGGCCATTCATATCACCAGGTGTCAGTGACACATGAGAAGAAGAAACAAGGTCAGTTTTTAGTGATATTGCTAACATTGAATTCTGTTCTATATTAAATTAAGAGAATGTTTTGCAAGCCATAAGCCTGAAGTTTGGCCCTGTACACACACACACACACACACACACACGCACACACACACACGCACACACAGAGGAGGGACAGAGAGTGAGAGAAAACAAGCTATGTCTTCTTAATCGCCCAAGTGAAAATCAAGTCCAAGAAAGTATAGTAGCTGTTAAGGAAGGAAATAATGGTACAAATCTTTTTCTGTCTGTCAAAACTATTTGATTCAAGTGGAAAAAAAAAAAGCTATGGAACCTGCCATTAGTATTGTGGTGTATCTTTTAAAAGATTAAAGGCACATTGATGGACACAAAAAAGTAAAACATGGCAAAGAAGAAAAAAATACACCAAACTCCTATACTGCCCTCAAAATGGAGTTTGCAATTGATGTCAGTCAGGATTCATCCTTATGAAAATCGGTGATTTCCACACTCAGCCAGTGTAGCCAGCAGAAATTTCTGATCCACAATGCATGGATTCCTTTGAAAAAAGAGAAAAAAAAGAAAAAAAAAAATCACAAAAACACAAACTTTTTTTTTATTCAAAAATAACAAAGTTCTTGTAAGGTAAATAATGTATTTAGCATGAAGCATGAATTATTTTCATATAAATATAGAAAATAGAGAAAAGGCTATGCCTCTAATTTTGAAGCCCTTAGGCTTAGAGGTTCTTTTGGTTTTCTTCTTTTTCTTTATTTTTTTCTTTCTTTCTTTTTTTTTTTTTCTTCCCAATTATTTTGTTTTGGTTTTTTGAAGCAGGTGTTTAAGGTTTAACCTTCTTCAGGGACAAATTCTGACTGTTGGGGAACTTACTTTGCAATATAAAAATCTCTTCATGTTCTGGTAGGGCCTGGATGGTGGAGCTCTGTACTGCCTTGTCTGCGCTTCAGCCCCGACCCCTCTGATTCTCTGTTGAAAAGTGTGTCCTTTCTCTTTGTCTGTACATGTTTACCATGACGCAATAATTTGAGGGCAAACTCAGTAGTGAGTGTGTATGATAGAATCAGGAGAATTATGGGACGCTGACTTGAGGAAACCCTGACCGCGATTTTGTTCTAGGAAGAAGGCAGTGAATAATTATGCAAATTTGTCAGGAGAAGGGGAAACACGCTAATGGGCCTTATTGGATGAGGGTGTGAGTTCGGGTACTCGTGAAGGCGGAAGTGACACAGGTGACCAGCCCCAGGTGTGTTCCTGTGACGCCATTTCACAGTGGGAAGGAGGGGCCGGCCGTCTACCACCTCAGCACACGAACCAACCTGGATTTAAGGCCACCTAGGTTGTGAGAGCTGAATTTAGACAACCGGACGATGTCACACAGACCAGAAACTCCTATTACCTTTGCCAGAAAGAAAGAATATGGGGGTGGGGGGGAGCCAAAGAGAGAGCTCTAAAAGAATGTGATCTTCCACCCAAATGGAGGGAAATAACAAAAACGCCCACCATGTATCTGGGAGGGACTCCAAGGGGAAGGGAGGCACTTGGGGGCCAGTGTCCAGCCCTGTGGGAAGCTCCGTCCACCAGGACAGCTGGAGCCGACTGGCACAGCCCGTGCTCATTTTCCCACAGGTTGCTCGTGAGAGCACCTGAAAAAATACCTTCACCTGCACAACAGGTAGACTTCATGACCTGAGCCCAAGTACTTCCAGACATACTTGTTCAGGGTGAAGATGAGAACTAAGTTGTGTTTTCAAAATACTCTGTCCCTTCCATCTCTCCAGACACCTGACGCCCCAAGAGCCGTCCAAGCTTCCGAACCTGAGCAACACTGCGACTTGGGTTGTCACCTGACCAAGCGCAAAAGACCCCTCTCCCACCCCGAGGTCAAATTTTGATGTCCCTACCCCCCCCCACGCCCCCCATGATTGAATTCAGACTTTTCCTCCCGAAAGGCAGAGGTGGACATCCAGGATTGTTTCTGGCAGGAGACTTCTTCCACTGAAAAGCCCCACCGCGGGCTGCTCCCCTCATTTCATTTTCTAAAGGAGCCAAGGCCTCTTTTAGAAAATAATAAAATGCAATGTGTGTGATTTACTTTTCTGATCTCTTTGAGAAATAGATAAATATAAAAGTGTGTTCTTAACTCCAGAACCACTCTTTTTGCATAAATACCTCATCGGGCAGCTTTCTAAATGTTATTTTCCTGAGTCTCCCTCAGCGCCTTCGTGGAAGCTGCTGAGGCTTACAGGGGAAACTTTAGTGAGGGTACTTTTTTCTATTTTTCTTCTGTTTTTGGAGGCATACACATTATGCATAACCAAAACAATGGCTCAATTGTGTTTAACTTTGTATTTTGATTGTTGAGAAAAAAAAATGTATTAATGTGTCTGTGGCTGTTTGTAGTGAATGAATTCATTGCGGAATGAGGCTGTCCGTCCGTGTCCTCGCCAAGCCAGGGGCAGGAGCTTCCCTCTCTCACCCCCTCCTCCAAGAGCAGTAGAGAACTTAAGCACAAGCCTATTTGTGAAAGAATATTTTGCTCAAGTGTAATTCACTTTAGTCTTGGAATTCCTTCCCACACTTTTCAGGTGTTCTTTTAGCTTCCAAACTAGCCTTGTCTTCATGAGTCTGACAGTTGCGCCTGAGCGCCAAGCCAGGGCTGTGGTGTTTGGCTTTCATTTCTCCGGCCGGGGGAAGTGGCCTTCTGTGTGTCATTCCAGTATCTCTCATACTCACATGGGGCGGGGGGGAGGGGAACGGGGAACTATAGCAATATTTCAAGATGCTTTGGAGACAACCGTGAACACATCAGCGCCGTGACATCCACCGTGACTTGCTGTTGGCCCTCGGACACATTTAAGAGAAAGAGTCGCAGCTCTTTTTTCTTAAACTAGAGACACCTAGACAGTTCTTCGTATGCTACTACAAGTACCTGTCCTCTTTACCTAGTACTACGCGCAAAGGATTTGCAGCGTCGATTCTTCCCAGCCTTATACTATACCATAAGCTCCTACTTCCTTCCCCTCCAGTCGGCACACTTTCCCAGAGTTCTTTGGTGAGGCTGTCTAGCAGAAAAGAAAATAACCGCACCCGCGTTTGGAGGGTGTTGGAGGAAACAGAGGCCCAGACAGCTGCGGCAGGTTCAGGCTGGGGGCTGAGTGTTTTGGAAGGGCTGTCTCGGCGCCTTTCCCAAGCACTGCTTTTCTTGAAGAGGTGGTCAGTGTGTCTGGCCCTTGCTGGGCAGGGCAGTTACCACCCCAAGGGCATTCTGGGGGAGACCACTGCGCCCTCTTCCGGCCTGGGGGCACTGCAGGCTGCGGGGCCTGTGACCAGGAGCCCGTCCGCATGGCTCCTGGGCCTCTCTCTGAAGGACTCTCAAAGGAAATCAGTCATGTCCAAGTGACCTACAGGGGAGGAATGTCCCTCCGGGGTTGAATTCAATTCAATGTGACTTCTCTTTCCCTTTAAACTTGATTCAGGTTGGGATGCGTTTCTTTCTGGTGGATCACAGCTGCCCAGATGTTGCCATTTATTTTTGTTTCTGTAGAGAAGTATTTTTCTTTCCTCTTCAGGATTCTTGCCACCAAAAGAACACATTTGAAGCCTGTGTCCCCTGATTGTGACTTTCCAGTGTTGACAGTTAATCCTTAGTGTCGTAGGCCCCAGCCCGCCAATACTATATCAAACACTGTTATGCACATAATGCAGCACTGTGATCTAATTTAAATAATACTTTTTTATTATTTATACTACTATATATAATATACATCAACACTTTTGCTATATAACCTAAGTGATAACCCTCTTTTAGTTACCTGCCAGACTCTGGACTTTGGTTTATATTGCAGTTAACACAGTTACAAAGTTGTAATGGTGTCTTTTTTTTTTCTTTGTAACGGAATGTGTAAATCAAAGTATATACAAATGTGTGGTGTTCCTGTTTCTGGAGTTCCATGAGGATTTACACATGGCATTCAGTGTTCTGTATAGACCCGCCTACCTTTGTGGATTCATCTGTTAACCCCTCCTCCTGTGAGAGAGCTCCGGCCACGCTGGTTGACTCCTTGTCTTCTCTCTCTCCTACTGATTATTCTTGAACTAAGCACAGACTGGTCAGCTCGGTTGCTTTATCATGAATAAATACGTGTGACCTTGCAATTCTTCCACAGTTCGGCAAACAAGTGCTAGCTTCACTGACCAAAAATTAAGGAAGGAAAATAACGATTTTTAAAATGATCCATCTTTTAACAGCCGAAACCAATGTGTCTATGGTGCTGCCTTGTTCTGTGTGCCCTACTCGAAATCCAGACCTAGGTGAAAGATCACTTCTGACTTACTGTGATGTGCTCACAAGTACCCTTCCTGTTCGTTTTGTTAGTGTTGAAATCAAGACTATTTATTTGGAAACTATATTGCAGTGTTTTCCACTGTATTTCATTTGCAAAAGTCGAGAACCCCCTTCTCCGGCTTTTGCAAATAATTGATATTCCATATTGGATTCTCACAGACTTCGATATGGTGAAGCTATCAAACCTAGAAATTGTATTTCATCCTTTCAAGACTGTGGCCTGAGTTCCCCATCCCCTCTTTTTTTTTTTTTTTTTTTTAGGTGAAACGTAGCACAATTTCAGTTATTTAAACATCCAGCATCTCTTAGTGTGTACGTCAAGGCCGTCAGCTCATGGCTGATTCAGTCACCAGTTTTGTGCCACATCATTCACACTCACTACTTACAAGGCCATGGTGGAAATGTGGAGGAGAAAAGTATCTCTGTGTGTCTGGGAAGCATTATACACTTGTACATTTTTTTATACTCCGATTCTGTAACATTTCTGAGTTTTTGTTTTCGTTTTACAGAAAAAAAAAAAAATTAACAGTGATCAAGCAATCAGAAGACCAAGGGGTTTTCTATCAATGCTTAGGGTTGTCTGACCTTTGCTGGCCAATAGACCTATATGGCCAAATCCATTTACTAGAGTAATAATTTTTCAAAAGCCAATTTTTTTCTGTATTTTCTGTATGAAACTGCCAATATCATGAATAGAAAGGGAGAACCAGAAAGGAGAAGGAAAGTGATGTTCAGTTGGGTTTGTGTTACCTAGAGGAGCAGTGTGGAGGCAGGCGTGATCAGCCGAACTTTAGGGACCCGGTGGTGGTACTTTGCAGGCACCCATACTTGCATTTCGCATTCTTCATATGTAATCATATTGCCAAAGACAAACTATTTCATCATTTATTGTAAATAACACTTTTCCCCAGACCTACCATAAAGTTTCTGTGATGTATTGTCTTCCAGTTGCAATAAAAATTACTAAGTTGCATCAATTGAAGCAAATGCCAGCTAGTGTTGTGTGCCACGTCTCCATCTGCAAGTGCTGAGCAGTAAAGTCATTTCTCTTTCTCACCTGCACTAGGTTGTCTGCGCTGCTTTTTACGGTCCAATTTGAGGGTCTTGGCTGCCCTTTGGCACCCATCCGCAAGACTGCTTGCTTTTGGTGGGAAATCACATCTTTCTGCAAAGACACACGTACAGCCGGGGCCTGAGCTGACCCATAGCCCTGGGGAGAACTTCAGCTCTGGTGTACAGAGCTGTTGGACCACAGTCCTCCCACCAGCCTAGAGCTTGTGGGTAAGACGGGTGGTGCTTGCAATTAGAAGTTGTTGAACTTTCGAAAAGGTAGGAGTCTGCTTTGGGGCTGGAACCTAGCAGTCTATCCCAGGTCCTGAGGTTTCATAGGATGACTTTTTCCCAGGACTCAAGTTTCCACCACTCAAGTTTCCTCACCCCGTGGGCCCACGAGGAGCTGGGTGGAAGCGAGGAATGGTGGGGACAATTAGATCACAGCACCAGTCACCTGTTGGAGGAGACCCCACTTTGTGTTTATGTCTGGTCTGCTCGCAACCTATACATCCCGCCAGTAGCTGGCCTTAGCCACTCCCCTTCCAGGCTCCCACACTCCCTGGATCTCCTCGGGTGCCCTGGCTGCACCCCCTGTGGCCAGGTCGGGGGTCCATGTGCTCTAGCGAGCTGACTGACAGGAATCCCTTCCAATGGGGCTTCTCGGCATGAAAGTGTTTGGCCAGTGTGGCTGCCATTTCCACTCAGAATCCCCTTCAAAGCTGTGGTGTGTCCTCCCAGAGGAAAAATCTTCAACATTTGAAGAGAATTAATTTGGAGAAATGAGCAGAAATTCATTCAGGTCAAATCCGATGAATCAAGTAGTAGACCAAGTTGGGTAGCGCTTACGCCCAAACGCAAGGTGTGGTCTCCATAAAACAGCCCACAGCAAACATTCTCCTTAAGTGGCCATCAAGATGGCTCAAGGGGACACCCACTTAGATTGTATTAGAATCTCTAGGGGAGCTGCCAAAATGACACCTCCAGAAGCCTCAGCTGACCTCCAGGGGACATTGACCATCCCACTTGGGGCACGGGAGGTTGGTAGTTACCTGTTACCTGCACCAAAGACCCTACAGAGGGAGAGAGGGAGAGCACTGGGCTACCATGTGGCTTAAGTGGGAAAAGACACAAATGAAAAGAGTTGAAATGAACACTGCATGTAAGCGCACGTGATTTTTGTTAATGATCCATGATTGCTGCCCTTGTGAAGTAGTTCCCTTTTCTAGTGCTAAAAGAATTCAGCTAGCGCCAACTCTGTCCCACTGACTGCTGGGTGACAGTGACAAGTGCAGCAAGTCTTGAAGGGACTGGAAAGGGAACGGAAGAGGAGTCCTGAGTTGCCATGGAAAATATGTGCTCAGTGCACCCCAGAGGGCCTGAGGCCACCAGTCTCCCTGGCACGGAGCTTCCCGGGGCTTAAGCAGTGGCAATCTTGTTGAAACAAGTTCAGAGTATTGCCAGGTGACAGGTTTGAAGGGACAGCACTCTGGTGTGTGTCTAGTGGCTTCTCTGTGTATTCGTAGCTTTGCTTCCTGTTCACATGCCTCCCCCATCTTGGGGGTCTGCCCTCATAAAATAGTAACAGCCACCTCGTCCCTCTTCAATTCACACGCCAATTCTTTCCCCCAAAAAAGTAAACAAAGGAATGGCCAGTGTCCTCATTTTGTTGAAAAGAACTTGGTATAAATACAAAGAGAGAAGAAATCAAAGGGATTAATAGAGCTAACACTCAAAAGTGACTTTCCTTCCTGTCAGGGTTTTAATTGCAGAATTTGCAATTCTGTACTGTGCATTTGGTTGGAAAACTGTATCTAATGCCCTGTGTTTCTTTTGAACCAAACTGCAAGATTCTGCCTTGAAGATAAAATTATTTGCTGGATAGTGCCTTATTTGCATGTGGAAATAACATCCAAGCTTTTAGGTAATCTAGATATGAAATATTCCTGCATTTTTATATATTTTAGTCTTCCTGGACAATTAAAAATGGGTGATTTTCTGAAAAGACCAGATAATACTATCTTCAAAATCATATGAATTCTCAGAGCCATAAAATATTCCCTCCCCCCCAACCCTGCTCCATACATTGGGTACCATGAGGGCCCTTTTGTATGCTGCTGTGTGGGTGAAGGTGAGGATGCCACTGCCCTGACCAGTTTCTTCTCTCTTGACTGCTTTGCCTAATGAAAGAAATGTGTTTGAACTAAGAAATCAACATCCTTCTAGAAAGTTCTAAACAGATGAGGGCAATTTCAGAGGGAGTCTAGCATGACTAGAAGCCTTTTGTTTATGAGCTAAAAGTTCACATCTGTCACCCCTGGGAATAAACTCACCATGTGCACAAACAAATGTGTGTTGCCCATTTTTTTCATTGATTGGGATACAAAACCATTGGTAATGATCATTATTTTAAAGACTCAACTCTAAGTGTGTAAGTTAATTTATTCAATGTTCACCCTTGTTTTGTGTGAATAAGCCTTCCCAAAAAAGCTCATTTAAATAATGCTCATTGCAATAATATCTGCATTTGAATCATTCCTGGGCATTTTTGGGTAAAGTATCCTAATACCTTAAAAACTTTTTTGTGTTATCCCATAATAAAGTACATATGGGGCATATGGCTAAATGTTCTTCAAAATACAGCAATTTACTTGAGAGGGACCAAGTAATTCTATTTTCTTTCTCATGTGTTATTCATTCCAAAACTATTACTGAACATACGCAATATCACTAAAAGCCAAAATTCACAAATTTGGAGATCTAATTGGCTTTATTAAATGATTCATGAATTGGGCAGCACCCCTCTAGGTACTGCAAGGGTTGACACAAAATAGAGGGGTTTTAGAAATACAAAGAGGGTAAGGTTATTAGCAAAAGAATGATTATTCTAGGCAAAGCCAATTTCCCTCCCTCCAGGGGAGTTCAGGGGCCTCTTATCACGCAGATGACCTCACTGGAGCTGGCTAGGAAACCCCAGCATGAGGACACTTTGGGGAGAGGTTGAAACTGCAATAAATTATAAGTCTGAATGGAGACCCTGTTTGAGGCCTGTTGTTAACACTATAGAGGAACAGCAATGGTGGCAAAATATCGTGGCTGGTTTCGTAATCTCTGGGATACAGTTTCTTCATTAATTGGGTCCTTTTCACATCATAAAACTGGAAGGGGCATAGAGACCATTGAGTCACAGCTCCCAGAGCTAGATTTACAAGGAGGACATTTTCCTTCTTTCTTTGTCATATCCATCTATTTCATATGCAATGATAATCATCACATCTGTAGAATTTCATAGCTGGTCATTCCCCACACACATACACCATAATATCATATGCATTTTCCATATAACCATAGTGAAAGTGATTATCTTTTTAAAATGATACATGACATTCTATTGAGTGAGTGGTCTGTCTTCTTCACCTATAACCTTTTCATTGTTTCTCTTCTAGTTTCTATTATAACTAACACCACAATGAACATCTTCAGGATCATGGCCATTAGCATGTTTTCCACTTGTTCTTTGATTAGATAGTCTCACAGATAGGTGGAACAAAAGTGTTGTCCATGTTACAACTTTTTAAGAAAATATTTATTTATTTATGCATACAGGCACTGGGGTACAGGCCAGAGATGGGGGGGGGGGTGAGAGGATTCACCAGAGACAGAGCGGGGAACAGAACAGGCAGACTGACCAAAGTACACTGCTGAGGGGAGCAGTGGGCGAGTAAGGAGAGGTCTGCTGCACCATGTGGGTTGCTCCCTGGCTGGCCGGGGATCAAAATCATGCTGCAGAGGCTGTGAATTGCTTCATAGTGTGGTGCTTAACCCCTTGCGCCACCAGGAAGGCCCCGCATGTTACAACTTTTTATATGCAGGTTTTCCAAAAGACATCTGTGCCAATAGAAATGCATGAAAACCACCATTGCTCCCATACCAGTGTTGGGATTCCTTTTTCTCTTTAATTTTTGCTACCAGACAAAAATAGTATTTTAATGCTGTTTGGTTTTTCATTTAATTACAATCGAAGTTACATTATTTCCCACAATTTACTGACCATTTATGTTCTCTTTTATAAACCACCTGTAACTGATTCTTCAAGAGTTCAAAAAAGCAGAAAATCTGATGTGTTGGAGACCCCCTTTTAGGTCAACTTTCATTTACATCAACACCTGTTGAGGGTAATCATTCAACTACTTCTATGTGCACCTGGTTGTAAGAAGCCGTAGTCTACGTTTCTCCATCCAATCAAAAGTTTGTCAATTACATCCTTGATCTCTAAGTGTAAGTTCATAGTCTTCTTTTATAGAGAAGGAAATAAAGTCATATTCTATGCTAATATGAATTATGCAAATTTGAAATAAGGCAATGGAAAAGAATAAACTTTCACTTAATGTACAAAACTTGAATTCATGTAAATCCTACTTTATTCCTATGGGGGAATTAGTCTTGATTTATGCAGGTTTTAAATTACACGAGGTCTTAAGGAATAGATCCCTCATATATAAAGCAACCACAATTTATTCATCCATTCCTTCATTCACTTATTCACTTACTATATCTTAGTGAGCCCAAGCTGGCTTCTTTGCCAAGAGCTTACAACCCAATCTGGCGATAATCCATCCAAGAATTTTGCCTGGGAGCGGCTTTGAGATGATGATCTACAGTTTGCCGACACTGTCTTCTCCTGTTTACAATCTGGAAGTTTTGACATTATGCTTAGTGGAATTTTTCTCTCTGTGCAAGCCTATTTAGAGGACTGCCATCTCTAGCATGTAGTTAACATCTAAATATAGCCAAATGCATTTAAAATAATGGGCTTCCTTTTAAAAGAAGCTCACCCAGACATGGAGCATGGTACCTTCCAGTTCTTATTTATTTTTAAATTACTTGATACTACCCAGCATTTCATATATCTACTTAAGCATGCAGAACCTCAATTGTCTGAAAAGGCTATCCCAATGCATGAAAGGACAGAGAAGAAACAGATTAAGAAAATTTTGAACAGATCCTCTCCTTTGTTATGGTCAAGTCATACCCATACTTGTTTTTCAGCAGCATAGGTGATGGAGGAGCCTAGAAGCTCAGCACCAGACATAGTAAGACACAGTGAGGCCATGTGACATGAGCACACACAGAAAGCTCGCCAGCTCTGAGGCAAGATGGTCTGAGGCAGGAGGTAAGGTTTCCAGAAAGCACGGCTGTACTGGCCCGACCACTAGGACCTGGAGCCCTAGAAGAAGCAAAGCTTTTCTTTTTTTTAAAGAAAAAGATTGGGCCTCCCTCGTGGCACAAGGGGTTGAAACGCAACCTGTGGACCAATCTGCAGCCACTGCAGCATGAGTTCGATCCCCGGCCAGGGAGCTGCCCACATGGCTCAGCAGACCTCTCCTGTCTGGCCCACTGCTCCCCTCAGCAGTGTATTTCAGTCAATCTGCCTGTTCTGTTCCCCACTCTGTCTCTGGTGGATCATCCCACCCCCCATTCCTCTGACCTGTACTCCAGTTCTTATATGCATAAATAAATAAATTTAAAAAAAATTAAAAATAAAAAAAGAGATTTATTTATTTATGAGTACAAGAGCCAGGGAGTAGGCCAGAGACGCAGGGGTGAGAGGATCACCAGAGACACAGTGGGATGGAGGCAGCTCTGGAAATGCGTTCAGGAGCATTTGAGGATGGTATTATTTCCTATCTAGGAGACCTCTGGGGTTGAAGCCTTGTCTACCTCCCCACTTTGGGTTTCAGGCATGAATAGCAGTCGCGTCGGCTTGGCTTGCCCAGACCATCTCCATGAACAGGTAGGTCCTCTATCTTCAGATGGTGCTGCAGCTCCAGCCAGCTGGGGGGAGGTGAGTACCCTGCCCCACTGAGCCCAGACCAGCAATGTCACAGGTCAATGGACTAGCATCTGACAGTGAAAACCAGAGAGGAACAGACAGCCTCTCCCCCAGACCCTCAGAATCTCCCAACTCCATACCAGTCCACCCTCTTCCTCTGCCTTCTTGGAGTAGGAGTGGGGGCAAATGCAAGGAGGGTTGGGCATGACTCCGACTGCCAAGCGCTCTGGCCAGGCCTGGGTTTCCTGCTTCTTTTACCCTAACTGGCCACGCTGGAGCTCGTTTCCTTGTGGGTCATCACATCACAAATGTCTCTGTACGATGCTGTTGGCATACTAAGTCAGAACCCTCAGATCATCGCGGGGGGGGGGGGGACAATCGATGCTCTTGTCCAGCTTTTAATGACAATCAATTCTCTCTTTGGCTCTTTGCTAAGTAAGTGTCATTGAGAACAATTGCATTTTGTGAACCTGGGCGCCAGCCTTGAATTTGCAGCTTCCTCCAGCAGCTGAGCCAGGGCATCTTGTTACTGCTCTGTTCTCGCTCAGTCACACAGCATGCTCAGCTGTACAATTAATGTTCTCTCCAGTCTGTTTTTTAAAGTTAATATGGCAACTCCACTAATCAGAAAAGAAAATCCTCCTGTGTGCCCAGGATCCAAGTGAAGGACCAGGGATGCCTGGGTGCTGGCCGGCCTTTATGCTGACTGAATACATGAGGAAAAGCGGCTGGTGGCAGACAGACGAGGTTTCTAGTCCCACTTCTGCTGTGTGACCTTGGGCAAATCACTCACCCTCCCAGATTAATTTTCAGCATTTTGGAATAGGATGATAATAGTAGTTCCCATATAGGGTTATTAAGAAGATTAAACATTATGAGGCAAGAGAAAGAAATTAGTATTTCAACACCTGTTTGACTGATGCGAGAAGGCACATGTGGCCACTTCGGAGTAGCTGAAATGTAGGCTCTAATATGAGGTGTACCCTGAATCTACAGCTGCCCCTCTTGTCCGTGGTGTCACTTCCCCCGGTTTCAGTTGCCTGCAGCCACCTGTAATCCAACATTGCATGCTTTCATCTTTAGTTGTTGTATTTGGCTCTGTTTTTATTCTACATTTCTTTTTAACATGCCCCTGCTTTCCTGGCCCTCTTGAGCACATGGAATTCAGTTAAAACAACTGTTCTAATGTCCTTGTCTACTAATTTTATCACCAGCATCATATCTAGGTCTGCTTCTATTGACTGCTTTTTCTTTTCATTTTGGGGCATATTTTCTGCTTCTTTGCATATCTGGTAATTTATTCTAGTGGATGCTAAATGCTATGTTGTTGATGCTGGATACTTTTATATCCCCTTAAATATTCTTGAATTTTATTCTGAGATTTAGTAAAATTATTCTAATCCTTTTGAGGCTTGCTTTAAAATGTTGGTAGGTGGAACCAGAGCAGACTTTAGTCTAGGATTTTTTTACTAGTGAAACAATACCCTTCTGAGAACTCTGTGCCTTATATGTTGGATCCTATTTTTCCAGCTAATTTTCTTGCATGCTTCCACTGAGCAGGGACAATTAAGCAGGATGCTCTGGAGATCACCTGTACTTTCTCTCACTATAGCTCTCTGCTCCCTTTGCATCTCTCCTCTCTCAGGTTCTCTGCCTTGTCAACTTTGGCTGCTTAGCCTTAAATTCTCAACTCGGTAACTCAGTTCAGAAAGACCATCAGGCTCTGTCTGGGTTTTTCCTTCCTGTGCTGTGACCTGGAAATTCTTGCCCTTTATTTATTTTTCTTCTCCCATATTCTGTTGTCTAACATCAGGAAAGTGTTGCTTATGTTTGCTCTAGTTTTTTGGTTGTTTAAGGCAGAAGGGTAAATTCATCCTTTTGCTCTATCATAGCTAAAAGCATGCCTCCCCTTAAGGTTTTTAATTATTTTTTTTATTATGGTAACATGTACATAGCATAAAATTTACCATTTTAGTCACTCTTAAGTATACATTTCAATGGCATTAAGTATAGTCCTTTAGCTTTAGCGACAAGTTTTTAAAAAGTTTTATTGTTCTTACTAAGGAATATGAAGTTTAGAATGTAACTTGCCCAGTTACACATATATCAGCATCCTAAGTTATTCCTCAGGGTAGTCGATGGCATGGTCAGGATTTAGTCCCATGAAGACAGCTGTGAGACTCTCTGATAAAGGATCCCTAAATCATGTGGCCTTCACCTGCCTTAAGGACTTCCACTGGAAGGCTATTGCTTGGCCTGGAGCAGACAATCCAGAAACTAGCCACCAGTCCGTGGTTGCAATAGCCTGTTCTCCCAGGCAAGGACACCAGGTTTGGGGAACTCTGAGTGGCAAAATCTGTCCCTTGAGCCTGAAAGGGCCGGACCTGGCACACAGATCCAGGGGGAGCTTCATCATGGGGGAGAACTGTATAGGATGGTGCTGGTGGCTCCAAGGACACAGTCAGCCACTTGGAGTTAAATGTCAGCTTCATTTGCATCACGAGCTTATCTTAAATTACAATTACAAATCTTCCGAAATCTCTGTTTAACTTCTTACCAGCTCCAAATAGGCATGTTAGCAGCCATTGATTCAGCACATCAGGGACTCTTAGCTTCAAGGAGTGGAGGATCCCTTTATGTACATGAATGAAAACGATATTCTAGTCTCAGAAAGACTCTGGCAGCCTCTTTGCAAAGGCTGTGGGTGATTTACATTCTGCTTTTCACAAGAAAATCCTAGAAGCACATTCTTTTGTATGCTTTCAGTTTATGTCAAATGCACTTGAAGAACCACAAGTGGGTTTTTATTAATTACATCTCACTCATGATCTGCGAGCCTTGGAGCATTTCATAGGTGCTCCTCTTACAGACAGGAGTATCAAGGCCAAGGGACCTTCACTGTCTCACAGTGTCTGCATCCAAGGGGGACAGTGTGGGGCCATGCACTCTCCCCCGCTCCATTCTCCCATGAGCCTCTCTCTGCTCCCAAGGGAGCTGAAATGGGCAGTGCTGAAAATGACCCCAAGAGAAGAGAAGTAAATAAGGGAAAAGAATTTCCAACTCACAGACAGCGAGGAAAACCCAGACAGGACTGAGTCTTTCTGAGTTAAGGGGATAGATATCAAGTGGAGAATTCCAATTTTTTAGTCTATGTGCTGCCGAAGCAAGCACAGAATTTCAGAAGCCTAAACAGCCAGAGTTGTTGAGGCAGATAACCAGAGAGAGAAGCACTTCTCAGAGAGCAGAGCACTATAGAGAGAGAAAGGAGCCCTCCCTGCCCTGGGGGACTGGCCAGTGCTTAATCCACATCCTATGTCTGGGATGTGGAATCTCATATGCTCTTGAATAAAAATGTCCAGTCGTCATCATTGGCATCTGAAGCATCGCTGGTCCTTTCCACAGTAATGTGCCAGGACACCAGCAGACCACCTTGATTTCTCTTTCCCCAACACAGTCAGCATAAAACCAGCCCCTAAGGGGCTCCGGACAAGGAAATAACTCCTCAACTCAATTGGTTCTCTAGAAAAAGCCAGTAGCATAAGAACTGTTTATTTGGTAAAAATTCCCCACCCCCCAAAAAAAAGGTCTGGGAGTGGACAGTTCTGGGAAATGAACTTTTCTGGTCACTGAGGTCCGCAGTGATCTTGCCACTTTGCAGCTGGGGGAGGGGGGACAGGGATGGAGCCCATCTTATCTGTGGGGGGTGATGGGGAGTCTGGAAGGGGCTGGAGCCCTCGTGCTGCCCAGAGGGCTTCTCTGATGGCTTTGGTGGAAGGACAGTAAACATGACAACCTTGCCTGTAGTCAAGGAGGGCAGCCAACTTGGAGACATGCCATTCCCAGAATGGGAATGTCCCCCATGTCCCAGAATGGCAGACACAGCTGTGTCACTGACATGCGGTAGCCAGGGCCCTCACTTAGAAGGGTTCTGAGCTGGGTTTGATGCTCTACTGTCACCATCTTGAAATTCTGAACCATTTTTGAACAAGGGACCCTAAACTGGACCCTTGACACTATAGAGCCAGTCCTTCCTGGAGCACTGCTTCACCCCACTGTCCCTCTAGAAGACAAAATTATTTCCGGTAATAATCACGATCTGGAATATTAACAATGGCCTAAAAAAGAAGTTGACAATTTTCTTTTATTGAACTGTGTATGTATATAAATGTATATGTATAATAAATTTAGCAAATTTAATAATAAAAAAATAGCCATCATGTTATAAAAAAGGGAGAAGCTGAAGTATTTATTTATTTGTATTTACATTTGCTTAACAGTTTGAACTTGGTCTCTTTGGATACAGTTGGATACAATAATATTTCATGAAAATAATTATCCAAAAACTAATGATTTTGTAGTATTCTTTTACTAATTGTTTCATTTCTAAGCAATCAAAATTTTATAAAGAGCACATTTCAATTTTAAAGTGTTTAAATTCAGTGAAAGTTCAGCCATAAACTAAACATTGCACTTTCAACATAAAACTGCTAGACTTCACAGTCAGTGCTTTCTTTCCTTCTAAACTGAAATACAAATAAAAATCTCAATTTCTATGCTATCCTTCTTTATTTCAAAATTCTGTTTAAACCTAGCCATCTGGGGTAGGCACCATGGCATTGGGGATACAAGCTAAGCCCCAACTAAACTTGATCCACTTCAAGCCATCACAAATTAATCTTGAAAAGAAGCTGAGAGTCCCACCTGTGTCGCAAACTGGGGGTCACCGCATAGCTGAGGTTCTCCAATTTAACGCCCATAAAAAAGATAAGATATAAAAGAATAAGTACTACGAATGCATTGATTTTAAGGTTGCATGCATAAAATAACCTCAGCAGTGGCTTAGAAGTTAGCCCCCAAAAGCTGTCTTTGGGGAGTGTTTATTACTGTCATATGGTGCTAATGACAAGCAGACCAACCTCAGTACATTTTATTATTCTTGCCAAATTTTCCAGCAGTCACACACCTCCCGATTGCCCAGGTCTGGGCAGGCAACGCTAGGAGATGCTCTTTTTATTTTGCCATCAAAAGTCACACACTTTTTAAAAATTGCAGTGATAACCAGTATTACTCAGGGTTCAGGGCTGCTGTAGGAAATATAATCTCTGTACCTGACAAAATGTCAAAAGTGCATAATCTTTGACCTAGAAATTTGTTTCAAGGATTTGGTCTAAATGCATGGTCATGCATCCTTAGTAGTAAAGATATTTGATCACAGTGTTGCTTATAATATTGATACTGGAATAAATTGATTAAGTCAAAGTACATGCATACATTTGAATATGTGGCAGCCACTATTTTTCAATGTTGCATGAAGATATTTAATGTTATGGGAAATTCTTCATAACACTCTTAAGTGAAGCAATCCAGTTTATAAAGCACAATGTATTGTAGTTTTCTTTTTAAAAAGAAAAAGAATGTGTACATGCTACCCACTTCCCAGCTGGAGCACAAAATAAGTTAGCATTTTCTTTTCTTTTTTTTTAAAGATTATTTATGCATACAAGAGCTGGGGTACAGGCCAGAGGTGTGGGGCGTTAAAGAATTCACCAAAGATGGAGTGGGGAGCAGAACAGGCAATTCTACTGAAATACACTGCTGAAGGGAGCAGCGGGCGAGACAGGAGGAGTCTGCTGTGCCATGTGGGTAGCTCCCTGGCCAGGAATCAAACTCATCCTGCAGTGGTTGCAGATAGCTTCATAGTGCTGTGACTTAACCCCTTACAGAGGCCCCAGCATTTTCTTTTATATCCTATTTATAATTATTCTCGCCTCCCACCCAAAGATGACAGGAAATCCATCTCCTTCCAGTTCCCATCCAAGGTCATTCTGGGAACCGCCGGGCGGGCACAGTCACAGGTCTCAGCTGCCTGCTGTCTCTCCCTCTAGGTGCTCTTGCTTCACTGTGCTACAGTCCCCTGCCCCACGGGGCACCCTAGTAGCTGGTTGGAGGTGTAGCTCTCTTTTTAGGGTTGCTGACTCCACGAAGGGCCCTTTTCTTAGCTGCCCCAGCTGCCTAAATCCAAGCTCAGGTGTTGAGTAAATCCCTGTTTATTGCTTGGGGGAATGACAGAGACAACTGCAGCACAGCACCTACCTCCCTTTGAAACTCAGGCCCAGAGTGACTCTCGGGGCTGTGCTGAGTGCCTGGGAGGCCACAGGATGGGCACCAGCCTAACCCCTGGTCCCAGAGCGGATCCTCACACCCACCCCAGAGGAGCAGGTGAAAGAGAGGATCTGTTTCCTCCGGGGAAACACGCTAGGGCACCCACATGCAGACAGGCACACAGGCTGGGTCTGACCTCTCTAACCTAGAAAAAGCAGAAACAGCAGTTGTCAGCTCAATTCCCAAAGCCAGTTATGTAACTGTAAATAACAGCGTCAGGAACACTGACAGTCCAACCTAAATTTTCATTTAGATAAAAATCATCCCTCCACTTCATTAAGGGCACAGTCAGGCTAAAGAATTGCCCTGTTTCCAATAGTAACCATGTCAGGCGATACAGCTGCTGTTATATTTATGGTGACCTTGCCGTGTCCGCTCAGCATTCTAGGTATGTTCTTTACATCTGTACAGTTAAGTAGCCCAGATCAGGACTTTTTCTAAAAGCATTAGAAGTCTGCTCCAAAGGAGAAACAGTGTTTCTACCCCCAGAAGCTAAAAATTGTCAACATATTTTAAATATTATTACTCCAGTTACAAACTGCACGGAAGGAAGCAGTGCTAGCATTCCCCCTACTGTGTGTGTGTGTGTGTGTGTGTGTGTGTGTGTGTGTGTGACGCACTCACATACACTTGTGTGTTTTGTATGCGCATTAAAGACTGGCATCTTGTATACAAAATCACAAATGGTGAATACATCAAAATGACATTGTGGGCAATGTTAATTTCCTTGTAAAGTTTCTTTTTTCTTGGATTTTAAGATTAGGATGATCCCTGCTGAAGTACAATGATTACAACTGAGGATTTTTCACCTTTGCCATAGTGTGACAGCGGCAGCAACAGCTGAAGCCATTGAATTTTTTTTTTAAGATCAACAGCTTGGGTACAGGCCAGAGATGTGTGGGGTGAGAGAATTCACCAGAGACAGAGTGGGAAACAGAAACAGGCAGACTGACTGAAATGCACTGCTGAGGGGAGCAGCAGGCAAGACAGGAGTGGTCTGCCTCCCATGTGGGTCGCTCCTTGGCCAGCGGATAATGGAACTCGTGCTGCAGAGGCTGAGGCTTGTCTACAGTGCGGTGCTTAACCCCTTGCGCCACTAGGGAGGCCCCATGTCTTGGATTTTGAGGTCTGGTCTTCTCCGGGCCTGGGGTTGGTGGGTCATGCTCCCGCCAGGCGGCAGGGGCAGAGCGCGGACACCCCGCACGCGGCGGGCATTTGGGGCTATCGTGTCGTGTTCTTCTCATCACGTCCACAAAAGCACCCACCTGTGTCTTCCTGCTTCTGGTGAGACCAAGAAGAAGGCAACCGCTCTTGAGATGAGACTCACGACGATGCCCAGCTGGAGCCAGTGTAAGTGTGAGCGTGTTAGAGGAGGGCGAGGCTCAGGTGCGGTGTTTGGTGGGTCAGATGCGCTCAGAGCACGTTCGACTTGCGGGATTTTCCCCCTCGTGGTGGGCGTGCAGGGAAGTGACCGCGTCCTGAGCAGGGGGTGGGGGGCCCCTGAAGGCGGGAAGCAGAGCGAGCACAAAGCATCCGCCCAAAGCTCCACCTTGGGTGCTTTTTGTCAATTTCAAATCCTTGCTCGTCCCCTGATCTCTCTCTTAAAAAACAAAGGCCAGAATGTCTGATCAATTAAGGTTTTCAGATAATCAAAATTTAATAGGCATTTTACAAGTTCTCGACAGTTGTCCATAAGCTGGGCTGATGCAGAATGACAGATGGGGCCTGTCCGATCACTGAAGCCAGACAAAAAGGGCAGAGGTGTCGCTGCCATCGCTGTGACTTGGAATCGGAAGCGTTTGTTCAAAAAAAAAAATAATTTTAGCAAATAGTGAGTTGAAATTAATGATATTTATTTAAAACCGTGTAATGAGTTTTTGAAATCACAGGGGCACCTTGATTGTCTTGTCTCTCACTCGGTTTTTGGACTCAAATCCAAGTTTTAAAAAAATATTAATTTTAATTTTAAAACTTTAAGGCAATTGTTTTTGTCAGTGCTTGAGCAATTTCCCATCTGTCAGGTGGCAAGTGGGCTGGTGCTTTTTTAAACACTTTTTTTTTAAATTTCTAATTACCAAAGTAATACATATTCATTGATGAAAATAGGGTAAATACAGAAGATCTCAACGAAAAACAATCATCCATAACCTCATCGTGCTGTTCACGAAAAAGCTGTTCATTTGAGGCATTTATTTCTGAACTAATGCATACATACAAATACCACGTACATACACAACACACAGACACACACACATGTAAACACACTCCCCACACACATTCACGTGGTTTATCAGTATTAGGGACATCCTGGGCACACGAGGTGATCTGCTTGCTGTAACTTAGCAACATGCTGTAAACATATCTTTAGCTCTTCTTAGTTAACATCTTTTTAATGACTACATTATGCTCCATGATATTATTGGATCTTTAAGTTATTTGTAATTCTTTGCTATCTTAATAAGTGTCATTGTACAGTTATATATTTTATATTCATGTATTTATGTTGTATTTATACATTTAATATCTGGTTATGTATTCCCTGAATTTTTCCTATAAATAATTTCCTTAGAAACTCACATTTTCAAGGTTTTGATACATATTGACAGATACCCCCTGGACAGGGTATAATGTAAACTTCATCAAGTCAAATGTAAGAATACTGGTTTCCTTCGACATACATATCCCAGTGTTGGGTATGCCAATATTTGAAAATGTCTTTGGCTAATGGACTGAGACATTGATATGTTAATATGAGATTCTGATTCAATAGCCCTAGGGCAAACATCAAAAAAGATTAACAAAGACATATGTATGTACATGCACACATATGTGTGTGTGTTTGTGTATATATATTGGATTTATATGTACATATATGTATATAAATCTATATATATACAATTTTGTTAAAATATGTATACATTTATTTATACATATTCACACACACCTCCCCACAAAGACATAAAAAATATAGGCCACAATACTAACATCAGTTATCTTTGAAAAGTGGAACTACAGATAGTTTTTGTTTTATTTTCCTCCTTTTACGTACTGATGTTTTCAAATTTTCTACAACTACCCTTACTTTTGAAAACACACACATCCAAACAATAAATGACATTTTTTTCTAAGCAAATAAATTTCATCCAGATGCCCTAGGCAATGCTTAGGCCCTGATCTTGTCCCTCCCTTCACCCCTCCCCACGTGGCCCCCAGGTTTGGAAAACAGAGCAGGGCTCAGCCATCAGGAGCAAATCTCAGGACCTCAGTTTTTTCATTTATGGAATAAGAAATCAGGGATGGCATTACCTCTCAGGTTAATTTTCAGCTCTATTTGGGTTTCTCACTGTGTTAAGAAAATTTTGGCATCTTAATTCCAAATTGAATCAGGAAAGTTGGAGAATGTCTTTAATTAACTGGTAATGTCTGCCATAGAAGAAATGCAGCAATTGACTACCAAGGTCTGCCATTGGAATAGAAGCCGAAATCCACCTTTTATGAACATAATGGTCATCCCTTCCCAATCTTAGAAACCTTTTTTGTGGGCCTCCCTGGTGGTACAGGCAATTGGGTGCAGCGCTGTGAAGCTGTCTGCAGCCTCTGCGGTGCTGGTTCGAGCCCCACCGGCCGGTGAGCTACCCACATGGCATAGCAGACCTCTCCTGTCTCGCCTGCTGCTCCCCTCAGCAGTGTGTTTTGGTCCACCTGCCTGTTCTGTTCCCCACTCTGTCTCCGGTGGGTCCACTCACCCTCCCGCACGTCTGACCTGTACCCTGGTTCTTGTATGAATGGATAAATCTAAAAAAACCCACAAAACTCAAAAAACTTCTTTTTTATGTTTTATCTTGCCTTTTTGTTATTGTCTTTCCCTGTTCTAAATTCCTCATTAAAAAAAACTAAAATAAAAAATCTAATTTGGTTCAGTAAATGGAAAGGTAAATTTGGTCCCTGCTCTGGAGAGAAGGGAGTCCGGGCCTACATTTCCCTGAACATGGTCTTGGGTTATAGAGGAGAATTAATGCACTGATGGCTAAGGGTTTGCCCAAAGGATAAGCCAGGGATGCAGGGCCCCAGGTGCATTGGAAAGAAAGGGCATCCTGCCAGGAGGGGTACTGGCTCCTGTCCCACCCTGCATGCCTCCTGGTTCTGCCTCACCTGCCCCACGTGCCTGTGCCTGAACCCCCAGGGCAGAGCGGGGTGAGTATCAGGAGGAGGACGGCTGCCTTCTGGGTCCTTGCCAGCATCAGATTGGCATGGAAGGCAAATATTGGGGGTGGGGCCCTGGGGGAGCTGTCGGTGCTAGCAGGATCCTTTCCATGTGCAGGAACTGCTGTTGGATTAGACTTCCCCACCCGAGGGAGGGACCTTGACCCAGGGACACCTGCCCTGTCAGCAGGTGTGAGAAGAATAACAAATGTAGAACTTTCCTTGGGAGCTTGGCTTTGGGCCAGCTACTCTGGGAGCGCTCCTGCTTTGGCAGAGTTTGGGGCTACAGTTTGTCTCTCATTGGGAGAGGTGCTTTTCAGACAGTAGAAGGCAGGACTTTGAGACTTCTCAAGGCAACTGAAATGGAAGCTTTAAGCTCCAGGGGAAATTGGTCCAGACATTCTCAGAAGTTCCTTCCAACCTTGAGACTCTGAGTCTCTTTCCTCCCAAAGCGTCTCCTTGGAGGCCCAGGTGTTGCTCACCCTACTAATGACAATGCTCTGCGTATGTGAGGTGTCACCAAGGCTGCCAGGCCTTCAACCCAGCTTCTCCGTTTGTCAGCTATGTGACCTTGGGCAACTTTACGCACCTCTCTGCCTCGGTTTTCTCATCTATTAAATGGGAACAATACTACTTATCTCCTATGGATGTTGTGAGGATAGAATAAGCTACTATATGCTTAATAATTATTTGTTGAATGTCGAATGAATTTGTCTGTTTTCCCTCTAGATGGGGTGTATTTTCTTTGTGTATTTAGCACCTAAATATAAATGGCACCAGAACTTTCAGCTCATACATTTCCCCGTCTTCCTCCAGAAAATGTAAAGACAAGAACCTACGTGCCTGGCTTTCAGGTTCTCTCCTGGAAAAGGGGGGTGGAGTCTGAAATAGATCACACCTGAGGCTCCCTCAACTCAGGTGTGCTGGGAGATAAGTTTGAAAAGTAGGTTGTTGACTGGCTGCTGGGAAGGAGAAGAAAGAAGACCTTGAAGGAATGGTGTTTGGGTGTGTTCAGAGAAGGCACAGAGGAAGTCGCTGACATCTAGGGAAACAGGGTGAGCCTGAGGCCCTGTGGCAGCTCTGCGCACCCCCCCCCCCGCCCCCGCCCCTGTTTCTGTGTCCTAGTAGCTGCCCCTCAGAGTGTGAGGTAGAAAATGGCTGCCATACTAGCTTCCCAGGAACTTGCTGTTACCATGGTGATGGCCAGCCCCAGTGATGTGTGGCTTTGTGCTGTGACCACCTCCTCCTTTGTTCTCATAGGTACGGCCTCCGGGGCTTTAAGAAAGGACCCAAGTAGGGAATTTCTGTGCTTGTTTGACTCATCTCAGGCACCAATCTTTCTCCCCCTGACATAGCGTCTATCCTCCAAGGGATTCAATTTCCCGACAAGAAGTCCTGAGGCACTTGGGTCCTATTTCTTGAGGGAGGCAGAGAACAAAATATGAAATATGGGGCCAACTAAATGAGAATGGAATAAGGTTTGGTCTGTCTCTTTGTTCTGACTCTGACAGTGGTAGCAAGAGATGCTTTATGGGAAATTCACGGTCGTTCCCTTTGGTGAAGTCAGTTTCTGAAGGTTAGGGATGTGAGTCTCTTTGACTTGCCCCTTAATAACTTACTCTGGCTCTATCATTCACATGAGCTCCCCTAAGCCCTTCTGGAACTTATTTATTCTTCCAGCCTTTATTGGATTCCAAATGATAGAGGCAACCCCTGAGACTTGTGGTTGAGCTGCGCCCTCATCCATCAGTTGTGGACTCCAATTGGGAAGTAATGCTCTCTGTAGAAAATTCTCTGCTGGGGTTCTCTGCTTGGCTGTGCCACTGAAATTCCACAACCCCGAGCAACATCCTTCAAGTTTTCTGAGTCAGGTTTCCTGTCTGGAAATGGAACAAAGAACCTCTGATAACCCCTAGTTCATGGGGTGGTTTTGGAGGACAGGAAATATACCCTTTGTTGCATCCCCAGCACCAACAGGTCCCTGGAAAATCACACAAATCCCATGAATGATGTCAAATGTGAAAGGTAAAGGAGTGGGTGATACTTTGTACCAGGTGGAAATCATGGTGGCAAAAGACAGATGCTAACTCAAATTAACTTCAGCAAACACAGGGTGTTTCCTGCCTGCAGGAAATCGGGGGTTCAGTTTTGGTCGTGACTCGACTTCAGGGACACTAGGAAGCCACGTGGGCACAAAGCACTGGAGCAAAAAAGAATTCTGCTTGTTGGGGGCCCACATCTCTACAGGGAAAGAAAGGAGCTAAGTCTTAGTATTTCTAATCCTGCCCTGCCCCTTCCAAGTTGCTTGATCTAGGGTGAGTCATTTTTTTTCCCCTAAGTCCTGGCTTTCAGCTCTCTAAGATCGGGATAAGAATATTTGCTTTGCATAGGGTAGTTGAAAAGCTCAAAAGAGTTAAGAATGTGGAAAGTTCCTTCCAGTCTTACACCGTGATTTAAATGCAAGATGGGTGGCGTGTATATCATTACTGCTTTAAGCTGGCATGAAAGCCTGATTTACTCTGTAGGAGCTCACTCTCGGAAGTGTGTCGGAGCACCTCCTTGTGCAAATGTGCTCCTGTGCTGACTTAGACCTAGTACATATGGAGCGCTGTATTTACATGGATCGTCTCATTTAATCCTCTGTGTGGTAGACCCTAGCAGTTCCCTTTTAAGGATGAGGAAACTGAGGCTCTGCCGAGGTACTCATCTGCCTCCTGGGGGCAGGAGGACACTCGGGTCTCACTGGGGATCCTGCACCTGTCACCTCCGGGTGCTGGCCTGCCCTCTAGTTTCTCCTTGCCTGTCGTGGTGTGTTAGAGCCATACGAAATGCAGAGAGCACAGAGTCACACTGCCCCATCTTCCCAAGACCCACCAGAGCCACGACTTAATCTCAGCTTGCTGATTCCATTCTGCAACTGCCAGAGCCTCTAAGTGGAAGCCACAGAAATGTAAACCAAAGGAACACTTTAAAGGAGCACTTATAGAGTGGCTGGAAAGGCTGGAAGACCAGACTGGGGTCATGCGTGGAGGACAATGCACAGGTGGTGCTGCGGAACTCCCACAGAACTCCTCGTCCACATTCAGCGCCACCAACACCACCAGAGCCAGATGGTCCCCTGCCCCAGGCTGGTGTCGCGCAGCCAGTCTCTGCACTTCCAGCACATGCACTGGATGGCACCCTGTCCCCAGCACCTTCTTCCTACATCCTCCATTGTCCCTGCCTCCATAGCTCGCTGACCCTGGATTCAAAGTTTGGTTGGTTACAGCTGATGGGTGATGCGTGTGTCACCAGCCTATGTCCTAGCTGCAAGGGAGGCCGGGAAAGCCAGCAGCTACCAGTTTCAGCCTTGAGAAGGAGAAGACAATGGGCCTCCCACCAATGCTCAAAAAGGTGGTGAGTTTCTCAAACCCCAAAGGGGATTCGAACATTTGATGCTCCTGAAACTCTGAATGAGTAAACTGGATCTCAGGAAGCGTTGGCTGGCTCTGCAGCCCCACCCTGCTTGCTGCAAAGTAAACCCTGCCAGAGCCTTTCCTGCTTCCTGGATTCAGGGCTCACGCCCTCCACCGAGTTTCCAGAAGCCCGTTGTTCTCTGCCAGGCAAATCTGCAGCCTCTATACTGGGTCTGATTCATGGCATATGGTGCTGTGTCATGTTGTTGCAACATAAATAAAAATATTTTGTGTGGAAACGTAAGGGATGGAGGCTTCGGGAGCCCCCACACTCCATCAGAGCCTCAAGCTGTGAAGGGAAGAATGTGTTTGGTGTCCAGACCGCCCCCACCTTGGTGGGCAGCTGGCTGAGGAGGCTGCCTCTCTCCTCAAGCCTTCCCCCTCCCCAGCCCAGGGCCCCCGCGGCAGTCGGGCATGACTTGGAAAGGAAAAGTGGAGGCTCCCTGGATTTGAAGTGTGATGTTTCTTGGAAATTAAGAGACGTCAGCTAGGAAGCAGGAAACCAGAGCACAGGTGTGCCGAGGACCCTCACCTGGTCAGCCAGCCTGTGACAAGTGCTCTGTGGACCGGCTGTGAGGCAGTGCGTTTGCTGATCCTTGAATGAAGTTGAGCTTTTGCCCTGTCTCATTTGAGTATCTGGAAATGGAGACTTTGGGTGGCAGTTGCCACTGGTCACTCCTCTGACACTCATTTACTGCCATCAGAGTTATGACCCAGGATGGTCAATGGGTGAGCTTGGAGAAGATGAAATGACGACCCTCCGCCCCCCAGTCACCTGCCTGGTTCTTGATGTTGCAAGGACAGGATCCAGAGTCACCCAGTCATCTCCCAGAGTCATCCAGTCATCCGAGACCTAAGCTTTAGATCCCCCTCATTTTATAAGAAAACAATGGCCCATTTTGGCAAGGTGATTTGCAAATTTTCGCCTAGGTCGTGCAGAGACCAGAACTGGCACAGCACATGGCTTTGAGGATCAAACAGACCCAGGTTCAGATTGTGCTATTGCCTCCTTCCCCATCTGCCCTGTAAATTAGACACAACTGCACCACAATGTCATGGCATTGCTTTAACAATTAGATGAAATTAAATGTAAACTCCTAGCCAGCACTCAGCAGGCATGTAACACATGCTCCTTCCTCTCTTCCCATCGCATCTGGACTCCTAGTCCAGTGCTCTGCTGCAGATTCAGCAAGACTGCCCCTGACACTAGAGACACGCCTGTCTCCTGGCTCGTGGGGACTGGGTGAGTCAACCCCCTCATTAACCACAATGGCTTTGATTAAGTGTCAGCCTGTCATCTTCAAAATGCCACATTATTGGGACGTCATAGATTCTCCAGTTGCATTCTAGGAAACCGGCCTGAGAACAGCCAGCTAGCTGAGATTTCTCCCTCCTATGCGGTATGCCAAGGTTTTATAAGCGGTGATTGCCATCTTTATTTTTTCCAACTTATGATTTCCAGGAGTTATGTATGCATACAGCCTGCAAGTATGTGCCCCCCACAGTCCCACGGTGGTGATTTGAATGGCCCTCCTCCCTCCCAGCCCTGATTTGTGGCTCTGTGATATCTTATTATATTCTAAAGAGCGATCCACAAGGCAGGGCACCACGAATACAATTAAATGTGCTTCTGTAGCACCACTGCTCTTAAGCAAAAAATATTCATCGCCAAAGCTTTGGACCCACTTTAATCAAGTAATCTAAACAGGGCTTACGCTTCAAAAGCTGAGCTATGTGCCCGGCTTCAAAGCGCTTACTTCCACTGAATTAATTTATCCGGGATGTACTAATGCTCCCCGCAACCCTGTGGATTATAATGTTAGAGGTTGCAATCAGGGCTCTGATAATATCCCCAAAGCCCAGCCTCTATTGATTGCCATGTAAAAAGGCACAAAGGGGAGTGGGGTGCAGGGGAGGAGGCAACAAAGGGATTGGGTTTGATTGAGTAAAACTGAAGCATCCCAGTCCTCTGTCCTCCCCGGGGCCCTGGCAGATCTGCCCCTGGCTCCCAGGGCTGGTTTCAGGGATGGGGATCAGAGGAAGATGAGTCTGCGCACCGAGATGCTACGTTCGTAGGGGGAATTGCTATAGGATGCTCCAGCTGTGCCTCTGAGTGGAAGCTGGAGGGATGGTGTGTGTGTGTGTGTGTGTGTGTGTGTATGTGTGTGTGTGTGAGAGCGAGAGACAGAGACAGAGACAGAGACAGAGAGAGACAAAGAGTCTGGATATCTGCGATCCTGGAGGCCAAACTGCCAGTTACCCTCCCTGCCAATTTAGCTAGGGAAGCACTTTTCCTTGACCACAATTTCAGAGGGGCCCCATCCACACCCCAGATCTGTAGACTGTAACTTCATTCATTTGGCGTCTTCCTGGATCTTGCTATGTGCCAAGCTTTATTCTAGGCCTGGGCAATAGAACAGTAAATAGGGTAAACAAAATTCGTGGCCTTAATGGAATTCACTTCCTACTGGGGCAGGGTGGGAAGAGAGTAACACACCATCTCTGACTCATTTATTTGGTTATATCCTGATGGTGAAGTGTGATTTTGAGAAAAGAAGATAGAAGACAAAGATAGGGAGGTGTGAGTATATGTAGATGATAGTATTGGTGTGAGCACAACTTTAAATCCAGTGGTCCTCGCAGGGAAGATAAGCTTGAACAAAGACCTGAAGGAGATGCAGGAGGGAGCCACGTAGACTTCTTCGGGGAAAAGTGCTCCAGGCAGGGGGAAGAGCAAGTGCAAAGGCCCGGAGGTAGAGCATGTCTGGAGTGTTTGAGGAGTAACAAGGTGACCAGTGTGGCTGGACCAGAGTAGGGTAATATGAAGTCAGAGGGCACAAGGGTCAGAAGGTGGCCAAAATCAACCTACATATTTAGACTCTTGACCAGAAATTGGTTCAAGGTTAGAGCAGTCATGTGAACCATGAAGGATATGGACTGAGCAGTCAGCAGCAATCTTGTCACCATCCGAAGCCTGAGGAAAAATTCAAAATGAAGAACAGTGGATCCCTGGAAAGGCTGGCATCCTTTGAGTCCTAGAATTTACTAATAAGCCTGAAAACTTCACACTTGGATTTTTCAATTTATTTTGCAAAGAGGAAAAATTAGTTCTCCACCCGTACTCAGCTCTGGGCTTATGTGAAGGCTTGTTGATGTGTTTACTTATCAGTTGGGTGGTTGCTGTTGAACAGAGGAGCCAACTCAACGTTGCACTTAGTCTTTCCCTTCTGCCGACAGCCCTTATTTCTGCTAGGGGAGGGGTTGATTAGCCATCCATCCCCCAATATTGATTATGAATGATTCCATCACCTGCAAGAGACAGAATCTCCTCTAGCCAGCCATGGCATCCAGAACTAAACTTCTCTCAATTATACTCACTTTAATGAAGAGAAAAAGGATGCTCACTCTGTGAATTTAGGTGGAGAAATAACTCTCCCAATCCACTCAGTTATTACCCAGGAGAGAGGGGACTTGCCACCATCGTCCAGGTGTGATGATGGCAAATTTATGGCATTTCCACCATGACATTGTGGGTTTAGTAGAGGTTGTGTTGTACCCACACATATTGACTGTGCATTTTCTGTGTGAGAGCAAAGGCTGGGCAGGTTGTGATGAAGGTGAAAAATAAATGGCCCCTCTGCAGAAAGAATTCATCATCTCACTGGGAGATTGGCCAGATGGCCCATGAATTATAGTGGAAATTAAGGGAATTCAAGGAAAACAGGATAAAATATTCCCCAAACCCTTTACCTGCCTATTACAAAAGCAGGATTGCAATGGTTATAAGCTTGGTTGTCCCTCACTTTTTTCAGTTGAAAAACGAAAATAATAATAATATCTTCTTGTAAGTTCACTGAAGGATAAATGAATTAATACATGTAACACACAGAGAACATAGTAGATGCCCAAAAAAGATTAGCTATTGTTATTAAATAGTATGTGCCATGCTTGGCCAGCAATTATTTTACTTGGTAAGTATCACTATCCCTGGTTGATCGGAGGAGAAACCTCTAACACATCATCGAACCATTTAGGGCAGTGGGCAGAATAAGAAAGCAAGTCTTTGGATCCTGGTCTGGTATTGTTTCCAGAATGCACTCTACTGAGAGTTGAGAGTGCAAAGACTGTTAAGCAAGCTGGTTATAGAAAAGTTGGGACTGATTGGAATAGAGTAGGTTCTAGTTAGGAATGGATGATAAAGAAAGGTGATATAACAACAACAACTAGCTGTCCCTTCTCCTCAACTGAGTGTCTTAACAGTCTGCCCAGTTAGGGACTACATTCCCCAGCAACCCTTGTGGCATGGGATGGCAGCCATATTGAAAAGTTCTTACCAGTGGAATTTGAGTAGAAGGAAGTGAGCCACTCGCAGACTGGCACCTTATGAAGTGGGGTTCACTGCCTCCATGCTCTTTTTTTCTTGTTGGCTTCAGAATTGACCAGATAGATTATCCTAAGGCAGTGCTTCTCAAAGTACTTATGTTGAAGAACTGCATTTCTACCCCACCCTACCCCCAATTTATCATGGACCAACATTTTGTTCTATAACCTGTTCACTGTGATGAGTTCTCTGGTCCACTTCATGATACTGTTGCCAAGCAGCCTGCGGACTGGACTTATCTGCCTTCCACCCTTTAAATTGCACTGCCCCCAGGGGATGCAGAGAAAAGATGGAAAGTTCTTGATGACTGTATGGAGGAGAGTGGAAAATTCAAATCAAACATGTAAGAGAAGAAATTAAAAATCAATATTCATCAGCCACTGCATTGCTATCTTAGGGAGATCTGCTTTATCCTAATAGAGACAGGGCATGCCTTGCATTAAAAGGAAGATGGACTTTCAAACCAGGCAAAGTGACCCCGATTACAGCATGTGCTGTAGGTAGGTTGGCTCCCTGTGTTGGGACAGTGCCACCCTTCCAGAGCAAAAACCGTATCTGCACACTGAAGGATGATATAAGGTCCCTCCCTCACTTCCCTACTGGCAGCCCTCTTGCTGGATGCCTTAAGTATATAAATTTTTGGTATACCTGGGAATGATTTGGATCCAAGTAAATCCACATTCTACAGCGCAAATGAAATCAAATGTGTTAAAGTGCTTTTTTAAAAAGATAGTAAGCAAATTTCAGTTCATAAAGCAGCTGGAGAAGAGAGATTGAGGCAAGGATTTAGGAAGCCACAGGCAGACCCCCATGTGGCTGAGAGATCTTTAGGGCCAGTGGGCAGGGCCTAAGCTTGGAAGTGAGAACAAAATGCTTTTGATGCCTACAGTCACAAATTCCAGCTGAATGTCCTTGGGCGAGTCACATTGCTGTTCTCTGTAGAAGAGGATTGTTTTGATGTCATTGCAGGATTGATGTGAAGGTCTGTGAGAAGTTGCATAAAAACCTCAGTGCACCTGTGCACCAGCCAGGAAACAGATGGCACATTCAAGCTGGGAGTTTGACGAGAGTGCAATAAAGAGGTGGTTTATGAAGGCATTTCAGGAATGGGGAGACACAGGAGTAGCAAGTATCTGGCTAGCAACAGTATATATGGAGGCAGGAGGGGGGTGGGATAAGTCCTTATCTACCCTGGGCCTAAAGGGTAAAGAAGGGAGCAATTATCAGAACCCAGAAGCCCTGCTCCACCCAGGTGACATTACAGAGTGGGCTACTCAAGATGAATGGACACCATGGTCAGAGCTAAGACAGATGCCACCAACCCAGGTGGAGTTTCTGCAGGGAGTGAACTAGGGAATAAATAGCCTGATCTTATGCTCTTATTGGCTGCCTGACTCCTCCGCCACTGCCTCCCACTGACCAGACCTGGGTGTAGGACAGAGAAAAAGGGGGCCCTGCGTGTAGGTCAGCATCAAGACTCAGAGGAAGATGGAGCAGCAGGAGACAGGACCTGGGGGCTCCAATGGATATATTCCTCCAGCCATGCAGACAAGAGCCTCTCAACTTACAGCAGCACTTTTCTCTTTTGAAAAAATAATTTCTAGTCTGTGGCTGTAACTGCAAACGAGAAGGCCATATCCTTCTTCCAAGGAGCCACTTAACTGGAAATTGGACCACCCGGATGCCAGTCGTGCAGGTCTGTTCTCACCTCAAGCAGACAGGATGAACAAATGGTCCTTTCTGTGCTGGCCTCTTGCCAGATCCTTTTTCCACCTCTTAATTCCTCGTTCTCTGTTGTCCTTGCCTAAGAAACCACCATCTGGCTGCAACCCGCCTAAGGAAGCGATTGGTGAGTTGAGGACCTGGGGTCCGTCCCCTGCTGCCTTAAGAGATGATTAGTGGCTGCTTGTCGGCAGATGTAGCTCAGTGGCATTTTAATATCCAAATGTCCCCCCGCCCTCAGGAGGGAGCTGCAGACTATTGAAGGCGGCTCACACAGAGAGCTGTGATTGCTGCCGCAATAATTTCCTTCAACAGCTATTAAAACACTTCTGAATGTGTTTTAAAAAGGAAAAAAAGAAGGGAAAGAAGGAGGGAGCGAGGGAGGGAGGGATGGGCATCTTTCCTCTTCCCTGGTAAATATCAGGGCTGCACAGTGAACTCAGACTCCTCAGGTGGGGGTGAAATTCCCTCATTGACCTTGATTGCCACACACCCACCTTTCACCTGAGCTCAGTCTGGAGCAGCGGGTGGGGGCGGCTTAGTGAGGCTGCCCCTGAGGCCCAGAGATCAAGAGCAGACAGACGCTGACTCTTCTAGGGATGGGGCCTGCCTGGGCACCCCATGGGCCTCCTCTGGTCCAGAGAAACACCGTGCCAAGTCTTCACGACTTTATGAACCTTCTCAGGTCAGCGACTTCACGCAGAACAGCTGGTTCGCAGTCCGGAGCCTGTGCGCGGCCGGTGGGCCACTTGCGGACCTGGCAGCACATGGCTGTGCCTTCACTCACCCCCTCAGCAGATATGGAATGTCTACCAGGTTCCAGGTGTGGCTCCAGACCCTACCATGCTTCTGGGGTTGGGGTGAGTCTGCTTTAAGCCCCGTCTTCAATTTGTAGAAGCACACCCTTGACTAGTAGCTGCTCTGCTAGACATCCGATTCATGGGTGGGAACAAAGGGGTATGGAGATTTCAAATTTTGTAAGAAATAAGTTCCAGAAGTGTGTCAATATATTTTCTTCCTGGTTAGGTGAGGAGAACTTGGCCTGCTACAGAAAGCTCATATGTAGGTCTAGGGAACTGAGGGGATCTCTGGGACAGAGAAGCAGAGACACGTGAGTGGAGAGCAGGGAGGGAGCGGTGGAGACTGGGGTAAAACGCACCAGAAAGCATCTGAGGGACTTGCACCCTGACACTAAAATGAGGGCTAGGGTGGGATGTAGTTTGAAGGCAACAAGCGACATGGTCCAGAGGAGAAAAGACCTCCAAAGGGACTTGAAGCCACCCATGAGCAGCCTCCTTTACTTTGAACTTTGACCTAAGGACATTGGCTGCCACCTGGCTCAGGTGCCACTTTAAACCCAGAAGCCTCACACACACATGTATTTTCGGTCACAGACAGGGCCAGGCAAGAAAAGAACACGTTGGTCCACAGCCCACCAGGTATAGGAGAAAGAGAAGTCACGACTCTCGTTAGCACTGGGGACGCTGGCCGCTTTGCAACACATCCCCAAGAGCCTTACCTGGGATTAGAAGTGGCCCTTTGTGGCCGGTGATGGCACCCATCCTTGCTCCCCAAGCCACCAGAGCTGTGTACAACCTCGAGGCTGCCCCCAGGCCAAGCCAGTGGGCTGTCTCATGGGGCCTGAGGGCAGAGAGAAAAAGAAAATGGGAAAAAAAAAAGTGGCAGTGGCCCTTTCCCCTGGAGTGCCAGGTCCCCCTTGGTATCCAGCTCTTGGATAAGCCCTGGGAAGAAGTGTCCAAATGTACCTGAAGGGAGCCAAGGCTCACAGAAGGTTCCAGAACCTCTGGGGCTGATGTTAGGCGCCTTATTGCCCAGGAGACTATACAAGAGAACTTAAAAATAGCATCTTCTATAATTGCTTGAGTCTCTGGGTGTTTAGTAACCATGTCTGGCAGTCTATACCCAAGACAGGCTGGCTGTGGGGAAAGCCATTGTTAAAATAAAATCATTAGCTTAATAGGCTTGATGAAAAGGGTGGCGAGATGGGAATTTCTTCTTGCAATATGTTCTCCCCTCAAAACAGTCTCTGAAACCAGTAGGCCACATTAATTATTGACTAAAACACCCCAGTATCTCTCAAGTTTTTTTTTTTTTCTTATGGACCTCGCCAAGATTACCTCTGAAAATAGCTTGAAGTCAAGAATTTTCAGCATCAGGGCCTCCCTGGTGGCACAAGGGGTTAAGATCCAACCTATGAGGCTATCCGCAGCCTCTGCAGCATGAGTTTGATCCCCGGCCGGGGAGCAACTCACATGGCGCAGCAGACCTCTCCTGACATGCCCGCTGCTCCCCTCAGCAGTGTATTTCCGTTGATCTGCTTGTTCTGTTCCCCACTTTGTCTCTGGTGAATCCTCTCACCACTCCACCCCCCCCCAAACACCTCTGGCCTGTACCCCAGTTCTTGTATGCATAAATAAATAAATCTTTTTAAAAAAAAAGAATTTTCAGCATCAAATAGGGCTGTCACCTAACTCCTTTTCTTTCCTGATTTATTATTTGTTATGTTTCTTAGTGATTACACACACACACAGAGCACACACCACATGCACACACTCACTCATGCACATATTTTGCCATCTTCCAAGTAAAAACAGTGTCAGCTAATGAACTAAAGGCAAGGAGTTTTATGAAGAGAGTTAACAAGGCCAAATGCTCACTGCTGTTAACACACTAAAGGATATCAGGCCAGGAATAAGAATGCAACTCAAGAGAACTTTGTCCAGCCAAGAAGGACCAGGAACAGGTAAAATCTACTGCAGGAGAGAATTAAAAAACTTGTTATTCCAAATTCCTCACCAGCCTCCCTTTTCACACATCTCCCCACATCTCCACACATCAGGAAGTGGAGCTTATTTCTCTCTGCCGATTGCCCCTGGGGCTGCTGTAGCCCAGGGAAATCCCAGCACCGGTGACTCTGTACCTGAGCCCCAATTGGCCCAGCAGCTTCCTTTCTGTGCTCGTTGTGAGTCCTGACCTGCCAGGTACAGAGGCCAGTTATCTTGCTGGAGAGGCCTGGTGGGATGGAAAGGCCCTGAGACTCCACGGAGAGGGAGAGAGGTCCAGTGCTGGTCATCCAGATGACGCTGGACCTAGCTGCCTGCTGGCTGCAAACACACCAGGGAACAAAGACATAGCCAGCTGGAGAGACATCTGGTCGACCCACAGAATTTTGAGAGAGAAAAAAATGATTGTTGTTTTAAGCTGCTAATTTTGAGGGTGGTGCCTTATAGAAACATCCTTCATATGAAGCAGGGGTCGCTAGTTATCCATCTAAATCCTCAGTCCCTTCCCACAGTATAGGGCCTTTCTTGGGTATATATGTCACCCCAGCAGGGACAGAGGGCACACTTATAAGACACAGCTTCCAGGCACTGCCCAGCCTCTGCTTCTCTGAGACTGACTGTGTCCTTCTTTGATTTTATAGGTGTTGCCTTTTCTCAGTTTATGGCTGAAGTGAGACAGAAGTCAAGGCCTGGGAGAAGAGGGCTTTTCCCAAAGCTTCTGTCTCTTCAAATTAATGGGCAGCATGCCCCAGGGACAACGGCAGGCACGGGCAAAGTTCCACTGCATATGAGTCCTGGTAAAGGTGAGGGACGCAGGCCAAGGTGCCAAATTCTAACCAAACAGCCACAGAGTGTCCGGAAGTCAGGTGATTGTCTTACCAGCTCCACAACATCGTTTTGTGGTCAGTGTCTAGAGGCAGAATGTTACCCTGATCTCAGTTCTTCCTTGGGAGGAAAGGAAAGTGGTTTGGGCTGACATTTATGCAGCAGGGGCTTATATGCCAAGCAAAGGTGAGCACCTCTTCCTCTCAGTGTCCCCTGCACTTCTGTAGAAAGGGGCTGGGTCACCCAGCCTGATTTTTGGCTACCTGAAATCTGTAATTTCTTTTAATGGCCATCATTGGTCTCAGATGTTATTAATTTCCATTTAGCCCCTTTTAAATTAAAGATAGAAAGAATATGGCAAAGGTAATATAGGGACATTTAGGAAAGAAAAATCCACTCGTATTTATTACCTCTGATAGAAGTGGAAATGTACCGACATAAATGTTTGATCAAGTACATTCCCTCCCCTCCAACAGGCAAGAGCAAGAGCATTTAAAATGTCCTTTCTCTTTGATTTTCTGCCTCACATTTCACCCTGACACTCAGTAGCGTCAACATAAGATCACAGTAAACCATCTCCTTATTTAATAAGTCAGGATTTAAGGCCTCAGTTGTATTTGAATACACCAAAAGCTTGCGGAGAGTGACTTTTAAGTACTTGGTTATTGTTGATCTAGAGACCAAATCAGCTCCTGTCTGTCACTCACAAGGCACATAAAGGTGATTGGAAGCACCAGTTCATGGCAGGGATGCCCTGTTGTCTTCATGTCTGCAGAAGGAGACTGAAACTGCTGGAGATGAAAGGACTTCTCACCGCAGAGACTTGTTAAGCACCAGAACAAACTTGAGTGGTGATGAAGTGTGTATGTGTGTGTGTGTGTGTGAACGTGTGTGTTTTCTAGAATGGTTTGGGAATGGCAATATTTGAAGGCCGGTAGTCACTGCTTTGTGATGATTGCTATACTTATTAGAGAGTCATAACTCATTTATTTTTGAAAGGAGCTATATGTAAAGCCAGTACATGTGTCTCAGATAGCTTAGATTATAAGATTCTTTTGTAACTTGTGGGGTAAATCACTAGAGCAATTAATAACACACTCTCTATCCATTGGGGCCATTGACCTTGCCAACGGGATTGAGGCTTAGTTTCTGGGCCAGGATTGTTAAGAAGGGAATGTGCCTTCTCCACACATCTTCTGCTGTTCCCTCTTACCCCAGCAGAAGAAAGTGATATCAGCAGGCCCTGGATTATCCCATGGAAGAAAGCTGTCCATCAGCCTGCCATGGACCACCAGCTCATTGTTGTATAAGCAAGAAATAAACTACAATGTCAAGTTGCTGAAATCAGGAGACCTATTTGTTATAGCAGCTGAGTTACACTGACTAATAGAGCATAGATTTAAAAAATGGACTCAGGGCCTCCCTGGTGGCACAGCAGGTTGAGTGCTGTGCTGGGAAGCTATCCGCAGCCTCTGTAGTGCAGGTTCGATTCCCAGCCGGTTAGGGAGAAACTACATGGCATGGCAGACCTCTCCTGTCTCACCTCCTGCTCCCTTCAGCAGTGTCTTCGGTCCTTCTGCCTGTTCTGCTCCCCGCTCTCACTGGTGAATTCTCTCACCCTCCCACACCTCTGACCTGTACCCCAGTTCTTGTATAAATAAATAAATCTTAAAAAAAAATAGATGGACTCAGTGATTTCCTGATTCACCCATGCACACAACCAGTCTTTGAATTGGGTGAAATGTTTGCTCCTTGTGAATGGAACTTTAGGCCTGATTTTCTTTTTAAGCCACCTAGTAGGACTTTGATTGTGTGGGTCCTGCTTGTCACAACTGATGGGTGAGTTTGGTGGCACTGCTTGCCTTTATACACCATTAATTTTGTTTGCTTCTCTACTTCCAAGAATTCTTCTGGGTGATGCTGACATTTCCAGCATGAGCAATGTTTTACGCAAATCGGAGGTGCTCTGCTAGAACCTGAAACACATTGCCTCGAAAGAAATGCCATATTTACTCACATAAATCTAAAAGGCCACATTTGTGAGGGTGGATGCCAGACCGGGGACCCTGAGTTGGGAGGCCATGGGGACCAGTGTAGAGGAATGATATGACTGAGGAGGGGTTTTAGGAAGATGAATCTGAGAGTAGCACACACAAGAAATGAGAAAGAAAATAGCTCAGAGGCAGAGGGACCAACTGTTGCAATCACCCAGTCGTGAAATAAAAAGACCTGGCCTGGGATGGCGCCCCTGGGAAAGGAGAGAAGCAGGTGACAAGGTGAGGCCGAAGAAGCCAAAGAGCAGCCCCTGACCACTGTTCTCAGCTCGCGGCTGCTCTAACCAAATTCGAGAGCCATTGACTGGCGTCTGCACACAGCTCCATTGGCACCACCCTCCCTGCCAACAACCAAACCATACACAGAGTTTTTTAAAGAATGTTCATCAGAAGGGAGAAAAGAAGTAATTGCTCCACTGATTAGAAATGAGACAAATGAACTATTTTCCAAAATCATTTCTGGTAGCCAACAACTCCCTGGAGAGGGGAGGTTTGCACATCTTAGCCAGAGGGGGACATTGCTGAAACACATCTTGATGATGGGGGGAAAAAGGCAAGCCAAGGGCTTGGAGGGTCATATGAGAGGAAAGAGAACATCTGAAAATATTTTGGGGAAGCACAGGGAGTTGTGTGTGCTTTGCTGGGGTAATAGATTGCTCCTACTGTCACTGCCCACTGGGCTGCCAGGACAAGTTTGTTTTCCCTAAGCACAGCTCGTCCCTACCTTGGTGGTGGTGGTGGGGGGTCTTCCCCAGCTCTCCACTAGGTATGGCTTCTTCTGGTTGCTCAGATCCCACTCGCATGGCCCCTTGAAGAAACTTTCCAACTTCCCAATGGTAGGTGGCCCCTGCCATGACTCCAGTTATTTCAACTCCCTCCGAGCCTTGATTTCTCCTGATATCCTCTCATGTGGTTGCTTGTTTGTCAATCTCTCCTCCGAATGTCAGCCCTGAGAGAGGGCACTTTCCCAGGCTGATTCCCCACAGTCCCTGCATTCAGCAGGAGCTCAATAGATATTTGTACTTCATTGAATGACCAAATCCAAGGCCAACAACCAAAAACACCTAATGAGTGACCCTCTCCACCCCCAAATAAGCTCTCTGTCCTCAGAAGCCCTTTACTCAAGGAAAGGTTCCTCCCCCTGTGGTTATATTTGATTAAGAAACGTATCTTCACAATTATGAGACAATTTTTCCAATCTGTATTTTACATCAGACAACTGGATTCTAGGAAAATGTAAGGTTCCTAATCAAGGGGAAGAAGCCAAACATTTCTACAATCATCTCTGGGGGAAGTAGAACCCTGAGTGAAGTCACAAATTTTGTGTGTGGTTTTTCTGTTACTTGTTAGCCTCTCCCCTCTTCTTAAAGTGACTGTGTCTTTCTGGTAGCGCCTATAACAGGGTTAGTACACATTCAAAATTTAGAAAGTACAAACTCAGGATGAGCAGAAATGAAGTTTCTCATTTTCTGCTCACATTGCACTATTCATTTGACTCTATAATCACCCAATGTCCAACACCAGTGAGCCAATTAATAGGCATATGATAAAAAGGATGCATAAATGAATAAAATTAAAATTGTATAGGAAAAAAAAGGTAAGAATTGGGACAGGCTTCAGAAATTGCCAGGTAATGTTGCCCAAAATTCAGTCATTTTTGTCTCCCATCATAATTTTGGGCATGCTATTCACTCTTGCATGTTTCTTCAGATCAACCCTTCTACAACTTGAATGCATTTATAATCTAAGAAAAATTCGCATCATAATCACAAATTGAAAACTGGCAAGGTTTGCTACTAGGAGAAAGCAATCCATGCCCCTCTAAAACTCAGTGAAAGATAAATAATGTCTTTAAAACCTAGGTGAGTGAATTTGTTAGGGGGAAAGGCTGTCCTGTGCAAACTCTGTACAGGTTTTGTGGATGCTACCCCCACTCCATCAAGACACTGGGAACTACAAATCCCATGATCCCCAAAGGGAGGTTGTGAGGACCTAAGGGCGGAGTTAAGCAGCCATTTTCTTGGGCTTGGTGTTTATAAACAGCCATGTTAGTGGGGTCTCACGCTCTTGGCTCGTGCTCTTGGCCAGGCAGCATTTGGTCTCGGCGGGTCATTTTCTCGGCGGGTCATTTGGGATTCCAGGTCGGCGGAATGGGTAGGACACATTTAAGAATTTATCTCCCTCTTTTCTCCCTGAATTGTACATTTCCTCATTTCCCCTTCCCTTGTGAAAAACCTTTTGTTAACCTTTGTATGTCCCCTTTAAGTGCACAGGTGAGGACCCACAGTCAGGCAACCCCTTTTATATAGGGGTTGCCCTGTAACAAATTGTCTCCATGTGTTGAAGCCTTAACCCCAGGACCTCAGAACTTGACTGTATTTGGACATAAGAGTTTAGAGGTAATTAAATTCAATTTGGGTTTGTCAGGTGGACCCTAGTCCAATCTGACTGGTGTGTTCATAAGAAGAGGAGGTGCGGACATGGAGAGACACCAGGTGAGCATGTGCAGAAGACAATCTTGAGAACAGAGAGCAGAGACTAGGAGGAGACCAGCCTCAGGAGAAACCCACCCTGCCCCACCTCCATCTCAGACTTGCAGCCTCAAGACCCAAGAATTCATCTCTATTGTTTAAAAGCCGCCTTTCTATGATATCTTGTTACAGACTGGGTATTACTTCCTGCGGAAGGTACTCTCAGCTCAAAGTCTACTTGAATTTCATTGACAAAAGCAATGATAAGAGTAAGTGTTAAAGAGCTGCCATCGGCCACAGAGACTTTCTCCTTAATAAAAGCAGAATTAAGTAGAATTAATTAAGTAGAATCAAAGGGAATGCCTTTTTGACAATGAGGTTTCTATCAGTCAGGCTGGAATATGCTCTATTTTCAAAAAAGAACTCAGGGTCTCAGTACATTAAAAGTTTACTTCTCACTGGAACTGCATGTTCTGAACAGGTTGGCGGGAGTTCTCTCCACCAGAAGGCCAGGGCTTTGGGCTGTGGCAGGTGCTACCTCTGGGAGCCACCCCTCTGTCACCCTGTGTGGGGAAGTGAGTCTGGAGTGTCCTGCAGATTCCACCATCTCAGAGTGGAAGGACAGATGTCACTCCTGCTCTCATCTCATCGCCAGGACCAGCCACGAGGTTGCACCTTCTAGCAAGAGGGCCAGGAAATGTCAGCAAACAAATAGATTCCTTGGAGGGTGTTTCTGCTATTTCATGTTTTGAAAATCATCTTAAAGATGCTTCCCATGCTTCCGGGGGGAAAAAATATCTGGGCCAATCTCCCCATTGCATAACTGAAGTCCACAGTGTAAGTGCTCACCTGCCTCCCTACACCATCTCGGTGGTGGGCTTGCAGCCAGAACCCCCACCTCTTGTGGCCTCTTCTCAAGCTCTCACCACTCAACTCTGTGAGTGCACAGTGACAGCGACTGCAACAGCTTGGATGTCCATTTTTGGTGCATGAAGCTTTCATTGTTCAAGTAAGGTCGCAAGGGACATATTCTAAAGGCCGATCCTGCTACTGTAGCATGTGAGGACAACCTGTTCCATTTAACATTTCATCCGGAACACTCAGACCTTTTCTACTCGTGTTTGGAGGCGAAAATCCATCTGCAGAATCAGTGTAAACGTATGATGGCTCAGTGTTGTCTGGTTAGCATCCAATTATGTACGGTGTATTTATTTTAAATTTAGAAGACGCACACAAGAGATTTCCAGGAACAAAATGAGAAGAAATTGGCAGTGCACTGAATGGAAAAAATTAATGACTTGAATTATACAGCCTGTGAATCATGCCGACGAGAGTGGCGTGGGGGAGCCAGGAAGGGGCTTTCCTCACAGTCCCCGAGACGGCTCTGGTTGGGTCTGGAGAGCAGTGCCCCCCGCACATGTCCCGTCTTCTCTTCACAGAGACCAGGATGTGCGGGTCACACAGCGTCACGGTGCCCCGAGCACATATGCAAGCAATGCCCCCAAACGGATTCCAACAGCAAACCTGCGTTTAGGGAACAGATTCGACTCAAGTTTCAGCTTAATCACTGCCAGTTTTTCTGGGCAAGAGGGAGGTGCAAGAGGGTAAAGGAATGGGGAGTGGGCTTTGGGCAGCTCTGCTGAGGGAAGGAACCGGTGTTTGTTGCGCTCCTGCCCTGAACTGGCACCTACTTGGTGCTATGGCCCTACACACACACTCTCCTGCAGAAACCTCGGGGGCAATCACTAATTTTAGTGACAAAGAAACTGCCCTGGGTTGAATTGTGTTCCCTCAAAATTCACATGTTGACATTCTGACCCCAGCACCTCAGAATATGACATTACTTGGGAGTAGGGCCGCCGCAGTTGTAACTGGTTAAGAAGAGGTTGTACCAGAGCAGGCAGAGAGGGCCGAGGCTTCCACCAGCCAAGGCACGCAAAGGTGGCCCGTGATCTCGCCCCCAGAAACTGGGGAGAGACCTGGAGCTCATTCTCCCTCACAACCCCCAAGAGGAAGTAGCAGAAGCCTCGGACTTGGACTCTAGCCTCCAGAACTGTGAGAGCTGGTAGAGCTCCCAACAGCAGGGAGGGTGGACCGCAGAGGGGTGTCAACCCCTTTGGCTGCTATGACAAGGAGGGGCAACCATGTGGTGTGCCAGTGATGGGAAGCAACATGGAAAAGTGTCATTAACAACAGAAAGAGGAAGTCCTGGGCCTCCCTGGTGGCACAAGGGGTTAAGCACAGCACTGTGAAGATAATCTGCAGCCTCTGCAGCATAAATTCGAACACCGGCTCTCCAGGGAGCTGCCCACATGGCACAGCAGACCTCTCCTGTCTCGTCCGCTGCTCCCTTCAGCAGTGTGTTTCAGTAGATCTGCCTGTTCTGTTCCCTACTTTGTCTCTGATGAGTCCTCTCACCGCCCCCGCCCCACACCTCTAGCCTGTACCCCATTTCTTATATGCATAAATAAATAAATCTTTAAAAAAAAAAGAAAGAGGAAGTCCTGGGTGAGGGAGCCCACAAAAAGGCTGGTCATTCTAGTATCAGAGAAATGAATTCAAATACCATTCATTGAGCATCATGTTCAGACCTTTACTAAAGGGGTGCCTACAAGAAGTTCCATCCCCTCCCTAAAACTGCTTCCTTGGTGGTAAAACAGGCATCACCAGGGACACGCCTGCTGGTTTGTCATGAAGACCCGCTATGGTTCCAGGTATGGAGACACGGGAGGCTGTGAAGTCCCAGGGAGCAGCTGTGGCTGCTGTTTCCAGGGGTGACACTGGGACACGCCATGAGGCTTGCAGCTATTCTGATGATAAAGTGCATCTTTAGGGTATAAAGTGCAGCCAGTCTGCTCTTCTTAAGGAGTTCAAGACTTGCATCCTTTCCAGACTCTGTCCCTGGGTCTTGGGAGACACCAAGATAAATATGCAGTTTCTGCCTTCAAGGGATTCATATTTAAGTAGAAGAGTTAAGACCTTTGATAGCTACCTAATTGTACATATATGACCTTGATGTCAGCCATGATAGTGTAGCCCTTAAGGTCTGAATGCGATTTGCCTAAGGCTTTCAGTGTGTGTTCCACGCAAGTCCAAAACCACCCCCAAGATTTGTGAGTGGTTCTGGAACCATCTCAGCCCCATTGGTTGGCTTAGTCAGCCCCACTGTTGGCTTAGTGTCCCTGCTGCCTCTGACTGTAGATCAATTTAAGGACCGTTCACTAGCTCAGTGACCCAGACCACACCAGCCTCTAGTTGTGTGCTTGTTTATTTTTTATGCAATTATTTTTATGTTTAGATGTAAATAGTATATAGTTTTATACTTTTATGCATATTATAAGTTTATACAAGTGCAAATTTGCTTGTACATCACGTAACATGCTTAAAAGCACAGAATATGCATAGGTGTGTTATATAGTATAAGTCTAGTGTCTGTAAGTATAGTCTATATGTAAGTATATGGTATACTTACAATACACACACGTCTATATAGTCATTGACTACATACATATATGAGAGAGAAACACATTCACTGGACCCTGCCCTTGAATCCTCACAAGCTGAATACGCCTGTCCCTGCAGCCAGACGGGGAAGCAGAGGGCACCAGCACCCCAGAGACCCAGCTCCCGCCACCCACTCCCAGGTGGAGCAGCCTCCCCTATGCAGAAGCATAGGTTTGTCTATCCATTTCCTGCTTTATCTAAATGGAATCCCGTAGTTCATCCTCCTTTGTGCCTTTAGTCTCTTCCTTCAGCATTTTGCTTGGGAAATGCATACATGTTTTGGGTGTAGTCATCATAGTTCATCGCCTTTATGGTTATCATGTAATGGCATCATGTGTATCTGTTCCCTGTGGGTGGACTTTGGGTTGTTCCCTGCTTAGAGTGACCACATGGTCTCTGCTGTTGAGCCAGATCTTTGCGAGGGCCAGGTACCCTGAGATGCTGGACACCAAAGAGCTGCTCATTCATTTGGCCAACACCTGTGGAGCACCTCCCATGTGCAGGAGAGTGTGGGAGTGCACCTCCCACTAACAGAGAGCAGGGGCCTGGGGACCCAGCCTCCGGGGATCTGACGGTCTGTAGGGTGCGTGGACAGACAGACGCGCCAGATCACAACTCAGCCATGGGTGAGAGAAACCAGCAAAATGAGGGTGGTCCACAAAGGGAGCTGGATAGTGTGTTCAGGGTATAAGGACCCAGCTGTGTAGACGGTTGGTGCGCTTGCAAACTTTGAACATTCCTATTCCTGGAGCCTTGTGAATGGAGAGGGGAGACCAGCTGCAGAGATGGGCTGCTTCTGGAAGGGCGCAGACTTCTGTTGAGGACCAAAAGGCTCCCATCAGTAGCTGAGTGGCATGAACTCTTGCCTTTGGAAGCCCCTCCGGCCGCTGTTCGGGGTGGATGGAAGGAGGCAGGCAGGCGGGTAGGACACATTTGATGGAGAAAGAGGTGGAGGACCCGAGCTCCCCTCAGCCCTGTTCCTGCTCCTGTCTTGGACTCACAGCAGCACTTACAAGACAATTAATTAGGCAGAAACCAAGATCAAAGGGTCTTCCTAGCACCCATTTGCTTAGGGGATCCCGTTTTTATGCATTCACTGTTCTCCCGTGCTGTTTAGTCTGAAATCTTCCAAAATAAACTCCCGTCTGACCCTGTCGTGTTTCTGGAGCCCTCTCCTCACGACTGTTTGCTCGGGAGACGCCTGGCTGGGCGGCTGCGAGGCGGGGAGCCTGGGAAAGGGAAGGCTGGGTCTCGCCTCCTGGGGAAAGAGGCAGCTGCCGGGCCGCGTTCCCCCGCCTTGCTGATTCTGCACTTTTGGGTGAGCTGTTTTTGTTTAATGTAAGCAGAGCAAATCCATCCATAGCAAAATCAGAGAAAATAACTTGTTGATGTGTAAACCAGGATGTCACAAATAACCCTGTTTGTTTAATTGTAGCAGCCTGAGCCCGGTGCGCAGGGAAGTGGTGGTGGGGGCAGTGCTGGGAGGAGCCGATCCAGGGTCCCCGAGCCCTTGTCCCCGGGCCTGCAGAAGACGCGCCTCCCGGAGCCACGTGGATAAACTGGGGCACAAACCGAGCATGAGTCAAGCTCAACTGAGGGGTAGGCAGCTCTGGGTGCTAATGGGAGCCTGCTGTAGACTCGCTACACGGAAAAATGAAATCACAGGTGAAAGGATAAAAAGGATAGGTGGAAATAATAAGGCTGCGAACACAGGAATGTTCCATTTTATGGGTAATTGCGTCATGAAGACATTTGTCTTTCCTCCTGAAATGCACCGATCTGGTAAGCACAGAGGACACTGGGCCTTAAGGCGTCCCCCACTGCACCTCACCTGCCTTTGTTTCCTCTTCCATTTTGGGGAGAACATGGTGACCAAGACTTCAGAAAAGCTGGAATCCATTCAATGAAGCAGGAAAGGTTGTAGCTTTGACGTAAGTAGGCCCGGGTTCAGGTGTGTGCTGGAGTCTCCCTTCTCTGCTAGGTGACTGGGAGGCTAGCTCACCCCATGCTTCCCTAGCTATGTTGGGGTGATCTGATTCAAGAGCATGGACACCGCATTTGACACGGAGATAAATGTCAGTAAGTGGACAGGGCTATTAGACTTATGGTGGAAGCAGCGAACAAAGGTGTAGACCTGAGACAGGTAGTTCCCTCCTTGCACACACCAAGCCTCTGTCACCTGCCTCACCTCCCAGTAGCTGTCCCAATGCCCCCTATGAAGACTTTTACAGAGGAGGTGATTGTAACCAGCTTCAGATTTTCTTTGCTTGGGAAGAAACACATTGATGTGGCAATTCAGGTGCAGGTTAGACTTTCTAGAGATGACCGAACATGACACTTGCTTTCAGAAACTGAGGGACCAGGGGTCTGTGAGAGAAAGAGATGGGGGTAGGGGCAGTTGTAACTTCCCTGAGCTCAAGGTACATTTACATTCCTGGGTCAATTTTCTTCATTAATACATAAAATGAAAACTCATAGTGTATGACTACATTGGTATAGAGATGAATATAATATAGCTTAGATTCACTATTCTATTTTCACAATTATTTTTATTCTAATTGCAAAAGAAATTAAAATATTTTTGCCACCTCTAGGCACAGTGCCTACTAGGAGGCAAGAGTTAGGAGCGTGCAAGATAAACACATTCTCGACCTACCTGAAATTTTTACAGAAACAGGAAAATGTGTTTTTTCATAAACCTACCTATATTTGAATAAAAGAGCATTCTTTATTTTGATACTTTCTCTTTGGTTTTTGTTTCATGGTTAAAATGGCCTTTGCCAGTCACTTTGTTTTATTGTATATTTATACATCGATAAACCACTCCGGGGTCACCATTGTTATTTCTACCCAGGACTTTCTTTCTTTTTTTTTTTTAAGATTTATTTATTTATTTATTTATTTATTTATTTATTTATTTATTTATTTATTTATACAAGCACTGGGTACAGTCAGAAGTGCAGAAGGGTGAGAGAATTCACCAGAGCAAGAGGGGAGAACAGAGCAGGCAGACTGACGAAGTACACTGCTAAGGGGAGCAGCGGGCGGCAGGAGAGGTCTGCACACCATGTGAGACCCTCGCCCAGTGGCCGGGGATTGAACCGGCGCTGCAGAGGCTGCAAGCAGCTTCACAACCCAGCGTTCAATCGCTGCGCCACCGGGGAGGCCCCCAGGATTTTCTTTAGTAACAACTTCCTGTGCTGGGTCACCCCTCGCCTGCACACTGTCCTTTCTCAGGACTTTTGACGTGGTTGGAGCCGGCCACACCCACTTCAAGCTGGCCTGGCCAATCTGAGAGGTCCTTCCTTTTCCCTTTTCTGGGTACTGATTGGTTCAATGATGATGAGCAGCTGTTCAAGTCAGGCCAGTGGGACACAAACCTGGGGTTTTTGCTGGTGATGAGGCGGAGTCTCTTCCAGGGAAGATTCCAGGCTATGAAGGCAGTTACAAGTGTCCAGCTCTCAGGGGCCACGGAAAAATAAATAGCCATGCAGAGTGAAGCCATTACAGGGAAATCTAGCGAAGGAGAGAGAGAGAGAAGAGGGAGACATAGACACACACACACACACACACACACACACACACACACACACTATCCCCACCCCCATCATTTGAACACCTGGATCCAGATGTGTTGAAAGCTGGTTAACCTGAGTTTTTAAGTTACAAGAACCAATAGCTCACCTTTTTTTTTTTTGTTTTGCGTTTGCTTAACTCTGTTTAAATTTAAGTGTTTTTTCTTTCAGTTTTGTCAATTGAAACAGAGATTCTGTAGAATACAATAGGCAGCCCAAAATATGTAAAAAATGGTTTATGAAATATACATACCAATGTCAGAGAATGTTTGTTTTATGCCTCAGTGGAGTAAAAGAAGGTTGTTTCCAGGCTTTTCAACCAGTATTTCCACTTGAATGACCTGCTTCTGCTGTTGCCCTCAGTTTCCTCTTAACTTTTAAAATTACTTGAAGAATTCCTTCATCAGCAACAGGTTTCCTCGAAAGATAGTCTTCTGAAGAATAAAAAACGACCTTTTCTTGGTCATCAGGACCAGGTGGGGCAGGTGGCCCTGCCTTGCTCTGTGCTGTTGGATAACTTCCTCCCAGGAGGAGGAGCAGTAGCTGGCAACTGGGTCCCTGGACCACAGCACCAGCAGAAACTTGTTAGAAATGCAAGTTTGGGCCTCCCTGGTGGTGCAAAGGGTTAAAGCACAGCACTGTGAAACTGTCCACAGCCTCTGCAGCATGAGTTCAATCCCTGGCCAGCCAGGGAGCAACCCACATGGCACAGCAGACCTCTCCTGACTCACCCGCTGCTCCCCTCAGCAGTGTGTTTCAGTAGATCTGCCTGTTCTGCTCCCAATCTGTCTCTGGTGAGTCCTCTCAGCCCCCACACCTCTGGCCTGTACCCAGGTTCTTGTATGCATAAATAAATAAATCCTTAAAAAAAAAGAAATGCAGGTTCTCTGTTTTGATCCCAGTGGCGCCTAGAAGCCACTAGTTTTACAACCCCTCCAGGGAATTAGGGTGCACGCCATAATCTGAGCCTCGCTGCCTTAGGTTTTCTTCTTTCAGTTACTACAGACACAGCTGGTGGTGATTAAAATCAAACTTGAGTTACCTTTACAGAACCACTCTGGATTCCAGTGTCTGCTTTTTCACTGTGAAGATGGGGGTCAGGAGAGCCAACTGAGGGACACACCTGGCAGGGGCTCTGGCCAATTTCTTTTCCTCAGAAACCAGACCACTCATCCATCTTTGAGTTCTACAACCTTCAATGAGGTAGAAGTTTTACCTCTGAGCCAGACAGTGGAGAAACCTGTTATTCCTTTGCATTTGGGAGCCCTGGGTTCCTCCCCTGACACTGACAGGTGTGAATTCCTTTGTGGTCTAGGCGGAGGTGGGACAACCCTCTCTTCCCTTTTCCTGGTATGGGTCCTTCCCCTGAACTTCTTTTTCTGGCCCCCTCAGAGTTGGTGGCTCTAAATACGAAGCCGTTGGGCTAATTTGTCTGCTGACAGGGTTGCCCTTTGCTCTTTCACCCTCAACAACACTGCATGTTACCAGTGCCACCCTCCTGTGAGAAGCAAGGTACTTCACCTGTGTTTAATGTGTATTTTCTTGATTACTCTTAAGGCTGAGTTAATCACTTCCACATTTCATTGGACCTGTTATTACTTCCTCTTCTGTGAATTATTTGTTTTTCTATTGGAATGTCTTTTTTCTGATGGATTTTATATATATATATATATATTTTAAAATTTATTTATTTATTTTATACAAGCACTGGGTACAGTCAGAAGCACGGGAGGGTGAGAGAATTCACCAGAGCCAGAGCGGGGAACAGAATAGGCAGACTGATGAAGTACACTGCTGAGGGGAGCAGCGGGCAGCAGGAGAGGTCTGCGTGCCATGTGGGACCCTCCTCCAGTGGCAGGGGAGCAGCTGGGGATCGAACCAGAGCTGCAGAGGCTGCGGGCAGCTTTGCAACCCAGCGCTCAACCACTGCGCCACTGAGGGAGGCCCTTGTGTTTTCTTTTTGTTACAATTTCCTTAATGTTTCTTTATTTTGCTTTGTCTAGCTAAACTGAACCTTTTGTTTTTATCCATTAAATATACATGTTTTAAATCTTTCTTCAAGCACTTATTTATACTTTACTCAACATAATTTGAATGTCTTATTTCCACCAATGTTGAGAATTAATCAGTACCTAATAGCTATTAAGAAGGTTAGACCTCAGGGGCCTCCCTGGTGGTACAAGGGTTAAGCACAGCACTATGAAGCTATCTGCAGCCTCTGCAGCACGAGTTCAAACCCCGGGCCACCAGGGAGCAACCCACATGGCACAGCAGAACTTTCCTGTCTCGCCCGCTGCTCCCCTCAGCAGTGTATTTCAGTCAGTCTGCCTGTTCTGTTCCCCACTCTGTCTCTGGTGAATCCTCTCACCCCTCACACCTCTGCCTATACCCTAGTTCTTGTATGCATAAATAAAGAAATCTTAAAAAAAAAAAAAAAGGCTAGACCTCAACCCTTTATCATCTCTTCTTTCCTTCTGCACCCATACTTCTTTCCCCACCCTCAAGTTCTGTTGAAATCTTTTGGGATGTAACCAGGGAACTTTTTTTCCTTGACAATTCATAGTCATATTTTCAGTTATTTGGACATTCCAGTTTTACTGGTTTCTCTGCATACCACTGTATTCTATCTTCCTCTTTCTTGGATTCCTTTTCACTAGTGTTGGAGTATATCTGGTAGAGACTCATTCAAAATGGGTTCATGGAGCGATATTAACTGAATCCTTGTTCATCTAAAAATAGTTTCCAGGGCCTCCCTGGTGGCGCAAGGGGTTAAGACGCAACCTATGAAACTGTCCACAGCCTCTGCAGCAAGAGTTCAATCCCCAGTCCAACCAGGGAGCTACCCACATGGCGCAGCAGACCTCTCCTGTCTTGCGCACTGCTCCCCTGAGCAGTGTATTTCAGTCAGTCTACCTGTTCTGTTCTCCGCTCTCTCTGGTGAATCCTCTCACCCCCCACACCTCTGGCCTGTACCCCAGCTCTTGTATGCATAAATAAATAAATCTTTAAAAAAATAAGTAAAAATAGTTTCCACTGTGCAGTTACATCATTTTTTTTGGCCTGGGCATAGAATTTTATATTCAATGTAATTTTTTCCAAAACTAATAAAGTTCTATATGTCTATTATATTGCAATAAAAATTAAATAAATAAAAATATACACTATTAAATTGCAAAGTTGAGAACAATTTTTTTGCTGCCGAAATTTATGTGTTTTGTTTTTTTATATATATATAGTGCACTTGAGAAGTCTGATGTCTTTCTGTTTCTTCTTCTTCCTTTGGAGTTAATTTACTGGGATTTTTTTTCTCTCTGGAATTTTTTCTTTCTTCTTGGAAATTTTACTGAATCCTCCACACCCCTCTTCCATGTTTCTTTTCAATGTTCTGTGAGCCCTGTAATTGTCAAGATTCAAGACCCTGGAAACTATGGCTTTGACATTATTATTTATTTGATAATTTTTCTCTCCTTTCTCCATCCTGGTATTCTTTGAGACAGAAGTTTGACTCCTGATTCTGTTTTTCTGCATTCACATTTTTACCTCCCAGACCAGAGGATCCCATCTGGATGTTAGCTAATTTGTTTAACTGGATCCTGATCAGATACTTAGCTGTATTTCTCCCCCAGTCTCCTTTCCATTATCAATAGGTCTGGGTAAGAAAAAAAAATTCTGGCTGAATCCATGTTCATAATTATTTCCTCAAATTTTCATAATTCAAATTAGATAACATGTGATAGACAATTAAAGAAAATCATTTGCATTTGTAGGATCTCTACTGATTATAGCTCATCTACCTAGTGAGAAGTGGCACCAAACATTTGAGAGGAAAACCTTCAAAGCAGCTGGAATGATCAGTTGTGCTTCTGGGCTGCTGGTTATGTTCAGTTTCTTGCTCTGGGTGCTAGTGACAAGGTCAGACAGCATGAACCTGTATGTTTATCGCACACGGACATTTCTGTCTTGATATTATATTTCAATAAAAATTAAAAGAGAACCTGTTGAGCTGGCAGCATAGGAATGCAATAACTCTGAGGAATGCTCAGTTGGCATTGCATTTTTTTAAAGACAGTTATGAATTACATGCTGTGTGGCAATTTATTTCAATGGTCTGGTGGTTCTCAATTCTGACTGCACATTAGAATCTCTGGGGATGTGTTTTAAAAATACTGCTGTCCGGCCCTGCTCCAGATCAGCTAAATCAGAACCTCGGGGATCAGGACTCAAGCATCAGTATTTTTACAAAGCTCCCCAATGATTCTAATGTGCAGCCAGGTTTGAGCAAAAAATGGTTTAGAGACAGAATAATTTTGATCACCTTGTTCTGTTTAGATTTGCTCAGGATTTCAGATTTTTTTCTGTCAGTATGAATAAAATGCTTCATTTTGCAATAATAACAATGCACATATAGTTAAAATAGACTTTATTACTGAAATTCCTGTGGGGAAAAACGACTTTTTCCTATGTTTGTGAATTTAATAATACTTACCCACCTCCATTTTCTTTTAAATCTTTGCAAGGACGTATTTAATACAGTGGTTTTTGTAAACTTAGAACTGTGGTCATTGTATGGTCGACTGGAGAGAATTTTCTTTAGAGACATGCTTGGAGTCACACCGTTAGCTCCATGGATGTCTTGTCTACAGCCCTGGCATTGCTAAATTACCTACCAGAACTTCCAAGGTGGAAGAATCAGCCTGCAGACCTGCTCTCTTTCCTGCCCGCCCTCCACCTTTAAAAGACAAGTGGGTTCATTAGAAAAATCTTAAAAAAAAAAAAAAAAGATTTATTTATTTATGCATACAAGAACCAGGGTACAGGCCAGAGGTGTGGAGGGTGAGAGGATTCACCAGAGACAGCGTGGAGAACAGAACAGGCGTATTGACTGAAATACCCTGCTGAGGGGAGCAACGGGGAGAAAGGAGAGGTCTGCTGCACCATGTGGGTAGCTCCCTGGCTGGGGCGAGACCTCTGCTGCAGAGACTGCGGATAGCTTCATAGGACTGCGTCTTAACCCCTTGTGCTACTAGGGAGGCCCTGCATTAGAAAAATCTTAATTATATATAAACATTAAGGAAAAAGCCAAACCACCTGAAATTCTACCACTCAGATAAACATTTTTTTAAAGATTTATTTATTTATACAAGAGCTGGGGTACAGACCAGATGTGCGGGAGGGAGAGAGGATTTACCAGACAGAGCGGGGAACAGAACAGGCAGACTGATGAAATACACTGCTGAGGGGACCAGCGGGCGAGACAGGCGAGGCCTGCTGCGCCATGTGGGATTCTTGCCAGGCCGGCTGGGATTGAACCGGCGCTTCAGAGGCTGCAGACAGTTTCACAGTGCAGCGCCCAGCAGCCTCTGCCACCAGGGAGGACCTCAGATAAACATTTTTAACGCGCTGTTGTTGGGCCACCACCTGCAGTTCTATGCAGACTGACTTAATGGAAGATGGACGGGAAGTTTAAATTGGCGGGTAGCGAAAAATCAAGTCCAGTCCAGATCAATTGCGCATCCAATTCCCTGGACTCCCTCCCAGCTCAGGCCTGCCCCTGCTTGGAGGACTTACTCCGTGCGACGGGGACGCAGCCAGCCTCACTCTTCTTCTTGCTGCCTCCTCCTCTCCTTCCCTGTCTGCTCTGATTCCTGCAATGTTGGAAAGGAAGCGGGGACTCAAGGAGACATGGTAGGTCCCCCTGAGTCTCTCAGACCCTCCCCGGAAGCATTCATTTTGTTGTCTGGGAGACATCGCCAGCTGTGCGGCTGACCAACCTGCTCTCTGACCTCCAGCAACCCCTGTAGTTCTTAGCTGTGCCTTCCCTGCTGCACCCACAGGACATTGAGAGTGAGGGCCCCCATGGGGCAGTGGCCCTTGGGAAGGTCTTCCCGTGGGGTCCCTTGGGCCCTGCCTCCTCCATTGCCCTCCTCTTCTCTCTGTCCCCTTGGGTAGCTCCTGACACTTCTTGGCTTCACTATCCTGCAGCCAGGAGCGAAGCACCTTCCTGTCACCCAGACTCCTGGGTATCCATTGAATTTCAAGCGCTGCCTCCTGGGCGTGGGCAATGGGGGCTCTGAGAAGTCCTGGTCTCTGCAGCTCAGCAAGCCTCCAGCCAAGGAGACAGGGCTTAGCCCCCTTGTCAAAGCCTCTCCTGGTCTCAGTGAATGAGGCAGTTAGGAAATGGGTAGTCAGTTAGGAACAAGGTGCCCCTAGCTCCAAGCCCATTTATTAATCTAAACAATCGGTGGGATTGCTCAGCACCACACCACCCCCTCCCCCAGCCCAGGTGTGTCAAACCCATTTATCAAGCTAAATTGGGAACAATCAACGGGATTCAGGGTGCCCCCCAGCCCAGTTGAAAATGAAATGGTCAGAACACCAGCACAATAACAATGCTGAAGCAATGGACCAAAGCTAGTTCCAGAAAGACAGGCCAGGTAACATGGGAGACTCACTGGGCCTCAGTAACCTAGGAGACCCCTTGAGACCCAACCAATTAGCATGAGACACAACACAGAGACACCCAACGTCAGAACCCCTACTCTTTGCCCACTATACCCACACAAGCACCTGCTTTTCAGCCCTTCAGTGGCTACCTACTCAGGACCCCTCTCTGCTCAGAGAACTTTCCTGTCCTTCCTCTTATTTATCAATAGGTCTCTAGCTTTTCTGTAAACATGGTCTCAAGGTTGAATTCTTTCCTTACTGAAGACAAGAACCAAGAGAGGCTCCGGGGTCCTGGACCCTCAAGCTCGATTCCTTAAGAGAAGTTCTCTTGGCTGGGATGGGGGTTCCCCAGAGAGCCTAAGTGTTCTTTTGTCCACGAGTCCTCAATTCAATTTTTATTGATGCTGCAACAACGTGCAGAAATTTAGTGGCTTGGGGCGCACACATTTATTCTCTTCTATTGGGGCTGTCAGGGTGTCACTGGGCTGCACTCCTTTCTGCAGGCTCGAGGGGTGGACCCATTTCCTTGCCTTTTTCAGCTTCTAGGGGCCTCCACCTTGCTGCTCTGGATGGGCCCTCATCCAGCCACACTGTGTCAACCCAGCTATGCTGGCACCACGTCTGCCTCTGACCACAACAGAGGCAGACCCGTGATTAGATGGGTCCCTGAGTGACCCAGGATTCTCCTCTCTGGCTCGGTCTTTAACCTGAAACCCCACTGTCAAATGCCTTTGCCAGGTAAGGTAACGGTCACAGGTGCTGGGTGTTAGGCACCTTTGGGGGAGATTATTGTACAACACCCCAATTGCTTCCATGAAGCCCCCTTCAAATTTCTAATCTCATCTTGCACCGGCTGGAGGAAGCCAGTGGGGCTGGCAGTTGTGGGGAGGGCTCTATGGGTCTGCCACATTGCAATAAGTCCCACAGCAGCCGCTCTCTTTAGAGCAGGAGGTACTTGTAGTGGTTGCCCTCAGCTTTGGGACTTGGATGGGAATTCCAAGCATGGGAGAAGGTTTGCGTTTCTTCCTGCTCCAGCTGTGAGATCCTTGAGGGCAGAGTCTGCCTAGAGCCTAGAGCCAGCAAGCCTTCTGGAAACCTCTGCTGCGTGTACAACAGCAGCGAAAATAAGAAGTTATCTGCTCTATTGCTTAAAAAATGAGGGCTGTGTGACACTTGTCAAAACTCTGCAGGATAAAGCAGCGAAAAAGACTTATTTAAGAGTAAGTGGGCCTTAGACAAATATTAGGCCTCTGTTACCTGCCAAGAAGGAAAAGCGACCTCTGACCCTCAGGTTAAAGATGTTCTCTTTGTTGTTTTAATTAACTGGCCAGTGTGGATAAGCTTTGCTGAAAAGGTTTGCTGGAGCCTGGATGAGTCTGCTGGGCTCCTGGTACTGCCTCAGAGGTCTGGCTTTAAATCTATTTCTCCTCTGAAACGACCGCAAAGTTTACTGAAGGTAAATTATTTTTGGTGATGCCTTTGGGGTCCCAGGAAGGTGGTGAATGCTTTACATACTGTTAACTCATGACGGAATTGGGCATCGGTGCATTAAGACAAACTGGTTTGCACCGTCTTATTGACAGTAGTGGACACACTGGTTATAGAGTCATTTAAAGGACTCTGAGTGCTCCTCTTTATTTACGTTTCGTCCCCAGGCAACATGAAATTCCTCCTGTGACTTAAATAAAGCCTGTGGGAGCAGCAAGAAGTGGGGGCAGAAAGGGCTGGACTGATGCGGATGGAGTCAGTCTCCACACTCTGGCTTCCCTACCTGTAATACTGAGAATACTGAAATTTAGTCACACGAAGATTGAAAGCCCAGTGAAAATCCCAAATACCTGTGTGTGCGTGTGTGTGTGTGTGTGTGTGTGTGTGTGTGTTTGGGAGGTATCATTTATCCCATTGTTCCTCTTTATTTGGTGTAGTAGATTGTAGTAGATTGTAGTAGATTGCATAATGGCCCTCAGTGTCATCAGGTAATAATCTCTGGAACACGTGCCTGTTATTGCACACATTTTCTTAAAGGGATCTTGCAAAAGTGGTTAAGGATCTTGAGATGAAAAGAAAATTACCCCACATTTTCAGGGTGAACCCTAAATGCAGTAACATGCATTCTTACCAGAAGAGGTCACGGGAAGCTTGACGCCACAGAAGGGGCTATTGGCCACAAAGGCAGAGACTGGGGTGATGGGGCCACCAGCCAAGGGATGCCAGGAGTCCCCAGAAACTAGAAGGAAAAAGGGTTGGATGCTCTCCTCGGGCCAGCAGGGGACACATGTTCTGCCGACACCTTGATTTTAACCCAGGGAGACAATTTCAGACTTTTGGCCTGCAGAACTGTAAGGGAATACATTTCTGTGTTTTAAACCAGATTTGTGGTAATTTGTTGCAGCCTCAGGAAATGAATACATTTGGTATATGGCTCAGAACTGATAATATGCATTATTCATGCGCTCAACAAATATTTGCTACGGTACAGGCACATATGAAGTACGGAGGCGGGCAGGAGAGGGCTGGGGGATGTTCACCACCCACCCGACCCCCCTCAATCAAAAGCAAAATACTCCAAATGTACACATTTTTTCTGAAGTTTTTTAGTTTACATCTAGCTCTGAAAGTTGAGCTTTATTGTATATATTAAAATTTAGAGAGATCATTTATTTTCACAAATATTTGCTGAGCACTGGCTATGTGCCAGCTACTCTAGCCCACCCAGGGTACGGTGGGAACAAAGCAGACCCCAACAGCGCTGCGCTGGTGAGGCTGACATTGTAGTTACCTGACGCCAATGAGAAAACAAATCAATATCAGGTGGTGGACGTTCAGGGGAGCTGAAGGGGACAGAGGCTGGTGTGGGTATCGGGCATGCTTCATTCACACGGAAGTCGGGGGGGGGTGTCTCTGCCAAGGTGACACGTGTGCAGACACCCGAGAAGGAGGGGGCTGAGCCATAAACCCCCAGAGGAGGGACTTCCAGGCAGAAGGAAAGGCAGAGAGGGGGCTTGCTGGCTGAGCAACGAGTAGACAAACGGATTAAAACTAGTTGCCAGTTTAGGTTAGCTAGTAAATAGACGATACTCTGTGCAAATACAAGATTCTTTTCTTTCTTGTGTGTGTGTGGGGGGCAATTAATTAGTTTAATGATGTCTTTTTTACTAATAGTCCTAAGAATCATGCAATGCTGCCAGCATTGGGTGCAATCCTGGGCCATAAGTCTGCACAATCTTCTGCAACTGGTCCAGTGATGGCAGAACCTTTCATCTCGCCTTTATTGTTTACTATTATCCCAGCATTATCTTCAGAATAAAGAAATACACCATCTTTTCTCCGATGGGATTTTCGTTGTGAAATTACCACTGGATGTAACTTCCTTCTGAGCTCTCGTTTGCCTTTCTTGACTGTGGCCATCACCATGTCGCCCACCCCGGCAGCAGGGAGTCTGTTCAGTTGTCCCTTTACCCCCTTCACAGAGATGATGTAGAGATTCTTGGTGTCTGTGTTGTCAGCAGAGTTGATCACAGCTCCCACGGGAGACCCAACGAAATCCAGAATTTCACACCAGAGGTCCCACTACGTCCTTGCTTCGACATCTTGAATGCCGGAAAGGGACAGAAGATTGTTCTCTTATTGATGTACTGTCTCAGTGACACGCATTAGATGGTGCATTGTCACCCAAAGGAAGAGAGGGTTGCTCTCTCAGCTGATTTTTGTGTGTTTGTTTTCAGTGTTGTGTGATGCAGTCTCTGGACTCTGTCCTCAACTTCTCTCTTAAACACGGACAACGGGCCACTGTTCCTACCTGGAGCTTCAAGGCTGCTCCTGCCCCGGCGTGTAGCAGGCAAGGCGACCAGAGAGAGAATGAGCTGGGAACTCCTCTGGGCCGGAGCCTCCTGAGGACGTGGAGGGGCAGAAAGTCATCACTCCCTGGAGGGCCTGGGCCAGCAGAAGTGAGATTTCCAGGGCCCTGGTCCCTGAAATACTGTTACGATGTTTGTGCCCAACAATTTGAAGGTCATAAAACTCTGATTCAAGCCCACAAATGGAGACAACTGAGAGGCAGTGAGGGTGGTCATGGAGAGCTGGACTCAGGCAGAGCTGACCCCAGCCTGTCCCAGCCCCTCTCCCTTCCCTGTGGCTTTGGGAGACTTCCTTCTCCTGCCTTGGTGTCTGTAGTGAGGTGAACAGTGTCCCCTTGAAATCATGTCTGCAAAAAAATCTCTGAATATGACCTCATTCAGAACAAGGGTCATCGCAGGTGTGATAAATTGAGAGGAGATTATCTGGATTGGGATGAGCCCTAAATCCAATGACTTGTGTTTTACAGGAAAACTAGTGTTTTCCCTGACTTTATAGGGAAATTCAGACAGAGAATGAGGCACACGTGACCACAGAGGCTGCAGCAAGGATGGCCTAAGGCGGCCGCAACCACCAGAAGCTGTAAGGATGGGATGCAGAGGTGAGGGGCCCTCCCGAAGACCTTGCCAGAGCCTGGCCCTGCTCCGTCCTGATCACAGGCTATAGCCGCCGCCCCCGGGAGCAGGTACTTCTGCTGTTCTATGTGACACGGTGCAATCTTCCACACAAGGTTTTGATAAGTTGTCACGTCAACCTGGGACACCCACCCAGTAACTTCATCAGTAAGTTGTGGGAGAGAAGCTGGTGGCAACCCCCTCAGGCACCGGCAGGCACAATGCAGGCCCAGCCCCCAGGGGGCTCTCTGAAAACATGAGCCCAAAGGCTGCACTGGGCCTGGTGAGCTGGGGTCTTGGGGCCCAGCTGCTTGGGCCAGCGGCTTACATTCTGGTGGGACCCCAACTCTCCCCAAATAAAATATACAAATTGAATGTGTGGGAGGGACCCCCTCGCCTCTGCGTCCTTGTGGCTTCTGGTGGTTGTGGCTGCGTTGGGCCATCTTCGATGCAGCCCTCCATGGTCATGTGACAGAGAGAAGCCAGAGTAAAGGATGGAGAGGGATGGAGAGCATTTTTGAGTAGAAGTTCAGGGAAGGGGGCCTCTCTGAGAAGGGGGTGCCCGAGTTCGGCCTGACTGGCCAGTGGGCGACACGTGGTGAGCCCTCCACATGTTAGCTGGTGTTAGGGTGAGAAGTAGTGAAACAGGCAGGTTGGGGAATGTGGGTCAAATCCAGCCTCTGTGAATATGAACAATGCCGGGGCCTTCCAAGTCTGAGAATCAAGATGGGGAACAAAAGGAAGATGGGCCACTGTCCAGATTTGCTAGGACACTGAATGGGGAAAACCCCAGGCTCATGGGGAATGGGTACCCCCACCGAGGGCACCACACAGGGAGGAGTAGACAAGATAGCCTGTGTGGATGGCTCCCCACCCCCACCCCCACCCCTCCCACCACTCTGCCCCCAGCCTGGGAAATGTGCCTGCTGTGTCTCTGTGCTTTGACCTCAGGCCAACCAAGGCTGTCTTCCATTTTATTCTAGGAAATGGCAGCTCCTGGAAATGGTCTTTCAGGAGAATCTGGAGATGGAAACCCAAGTTGCTGGTCCCCTTTGGCACCCCTTTCTGCTTAAGCAGTACCCCGGCCATGCCAGGGAGTGGTCATCAGCTGACCCTGGGAATGTTACTTCCCTTTTGTTTACTCATCTGCAAGCAGGAGCAACAAAACCTTCAGCTTTCAGATTTTTAGGGGATTGGATGAAATAAATCATTCACAGTATGTATTAAATATCTATTAAACAATCATACGTCAGGTGTTAATTATACTAGTTAGATACACAAGTTGAATAAAATACACCTAGTTCCTGCCCTCCAGCACCTTCCAGCACCCTCCAGCACCTTCCAGCACCCTCCAATCTAGCGGAAGCACAGAGTCCAACAGGCCCATAACAGCGCAGGTCCCCACGGCAAAGGGGAAGATGGAGAGAAGAGAGGGTGGACCTAATTTGGGCTGAGAGCAGAAAAAGCCTCTCTGTGAACAGAAAGAAGGAGCAGCGCGTGACCATTTCAATGGAAACCCATTAAATATATAAATTAATGGAGGGACAATTGACATCTTTACAATATTATTTTATCTTATCCCAGAAGAGGCTTTTCCACTATCTCAGACTTCTTGCTAAGGGAAATTCTGTTTTCCAGGTTTTGTTTAAGATTTTTAAATTTTTGTTCTTCGTCATGGACTAATTCATTGAAAACAGTAAGATAATCACATTACCCATGCCACCCATGGACACCCCTCCTGTCCATCAAAGACCTGCCTCCTGCCTGTGCCCTGGAATTGAGGGTTAACAATCTGACTTGTGACATGCTATGATCCCTGGCCTTTGTTTTTCACATGTAGCAATTTCACACATTGCTATACCTGAATAAAATGGTGTGTATTTGTGCATATTTTTTGAGCTTCAAATAAATAGACCCACACTCTATGCTTTCTTTTGAAATGTGCCTCATTCACTCTGTATCAGGGTGATGAGCTCCACATGCATGGATGGAGGCAGTGTGGGGCCTTGAGGTCTAAACAGCCCCGAAATGCCCAGCAAGGCTGTACGCAGTTATTTTTGTCCACGTCCCTGTGAGTGGCAGCGTGGGCTACATGTGACTCCCGGTGCACACGTGTAAGAGTTTATTTACTGAGGATTAGAATTACTGAATCGTAGGGATGTGCAACTTTCCCATTAAAGACAATCCCAGACTGTTTTCCCAAAATTGTTGAACCACTTTGTACCCCACTTGCAGCATCTTGGCCCTGTATCTTTGCCAACACTTACCACTTTTTTCTATTCCTTTGGGTCCATAAAATGGCAGTTCCTTAGGTAGCATCTCCCAGGGACTCAGGCTAACCATTTTTTTTGGAGGTCTCTCAGCCTTTGAGTTCTCTTCTAAGAAATGGCTTCTATTTTGTTACTCGTAGAAATTTGAATTTTTTTTTTAAATATATGCCAGATCTTATTTTATTTTTTTAATAGAGGCATGTTTTATTTATTTATTTATTTGTTTGTTTGTTTTGTTTATACATGCACTGGGTACAGTCAGAAGCGCGGGAGGGTGAGAGAATTCACCAGAGACAGAGCGGGGAGCAGAGCAGGCAGAAGGACCGAAGTACACTGCTGAGGGGAGCAGCGGGCGGCAGGAGAGGTCTGCGCGCCATGTGGGACCCTCCTCCCGTGGCCGGCGAGCAGCCGGGCATCAAACCAGCGCTGCAGAGGCCGCGGGCAGGTTCGCAACCCAGAGCTCAACCGCTGCGCCACGCCACCGGGGAGGCCCTGAATTGTTTGTTTTTTATGTATTGACTTGCAGGAGACTTTGGATATTCTGATTCTAATCCTTTGTTAAGTATATGAGGCTTTTAGCTTCTTTATATATTCGCTATTTGATAGGGAAAACTTAGAATTTTAATCTAGTCAAATTTATCACTTTTCTTTTATGGCTTATACCTTTGTCTAAGAAATCTTTTGCTGAGATTACATATACATTTCTATAGTATGGATTTTTAAGCAATCTTATGCTGTGGGCCATTTGTCATGTTTTTAAATGCATAAAATGAAATTCATAAGCTTACAAAGAAAAACAATTACACTGAAATACAGTTATCAGAGTATTAAAAATGATAATATGCTTCTTTTAATGCATTAAATAACAAGATTTAGCAGAAAATTTAATAGATGCTATAAATTTCCAAGTACTAATGAGCATAAATAATATTTGAAACACCTGCAACAACTGTAATGCAATATGGAAATATCTGTGTTCTCATCCCTGACAGCCACAGGTAGCGCGAGATTACTAGGGCCTATTGTTTATATTCATAACTGAATCTCTAAATTTCAGCTAGAGGTTAGTGAAGATAAATATTAACTTCTCCATCTCTGTTCGCAAACTTCCTGAATTCTATCCACTAGCCTACTGTGGGGTTTGGAACCCAGGTTAGGAGTCCCTGAATAGTATTTTCTAAGAACTTTAGAGTTTTATCTTTCATGATTTTATCTTTTATCAATCAGAATGCATTTCTTTTTATGGGGTACATAACATTTCCTTTCCCACTTTTTACTGGTTAATCTGATTACTGACTCCCCTTTGATCTGCAACATCTGTGCTGGCTTAAATCATGATTCTGTATAACAGGGCCATCTGATCCTTTATTTTATTCTACTGATCTCTTTATTGATCTATGTCGTACTTGCTGTAACTTGAGGTAGGTCTGACATCCAGCTGGGAAAGTTTCCCTGCTTGTGCACTGGCTTCCCATCTATGTAAATTTTAGAAACAGCTTGAGGAATGCCCTGTGAAAAAGCCCATTGGGGTGTTGATTGGAATTGCACTGGATATACAGCCCATTTATTCCTACCTTTCATATAATTTTACATGTTTTCCGTGAAAGATTTGTAGGTCTTTTATTAGACCTACTCCTGGGTTCTCTCTCTCTCTTCCTCTCTCCTCTTCTCCTAACTACCCCGATTTATTTGTCGGTGTTGCGACTGGAAACTGTCTTTAGGATTTGTTTTCTCACTCTGTATTACTGATGTACAGAAAAGCAGTTGCCTTTGAATGTTGCTCTTTTATCTCTCAACCTTATTAAGTCGAATCATCTGTAGAAGTTGGGGAGTTTTCTATGAAAATAATCATATTGTCTTCAATTAATGTCTGTTTTGTTTCTTTGATCCCAAACCTCACGTCTTTTATTTATTTTTCTTATTTTATTGTACTTGTTAGTACTTTCAGTACACTATTTACAGGTGGTAATTAAAAAACTTTTAACCTTTAAAAAAATATCTGCTATGGATTTTTGGTGGATGTTCTGTGTTAGAGAAATTTCTATTTCTAATTCATCAATTTTGTTTTAAAATCCTAAGTGCATATTGGGCCTTCCTGGTGGCACAGGCAGTTGAGTGCAGTGCTGTGAAGCTGTCCGCAGCCTCTGCAGTGCGGGTTCAATCCCAGCCGGCTAGGGAGCTGCCCACATGGCGCAGCAGACCTCTCCTGTCTCGCCCACTGCTCTCCTCAGCAATGTATTTCAGTCAGTTTACCTGTTCTGCTCCCCACTCTGTCTCTGGTGAATCCTCTCACCCTCCTGCACATCTGGCCTGTACCCCAGTTCTTGTATGTGTGAATAAACAAATCTTTTAAAAAAAAAAATCCTAAGTGCATATTGTTGGGTCTTTCCCCCCACAGTAGTTAATTGTTTATTTATCAAGAGACATTATTCCTTTTACCAAATATTCATGTTTCATAGTTCAGGAACATAAGTCACTGACTTGTGTCTTGCCATTCTATGTTTCAAGATCACTTTGCACTCTGAAACAGGCCAGCTGGCCTCTGTTACCAAAATCTTTCAGGGAATCATAATTCCGTAGAAATTAGTGTATGTCTTCTTTCTTAGTTCAGCCACAGCAAACATATAGAAGGCTGCAGCCCCCAGGCATACAAGGTGAAATTGCAAATGTTTGGCCAGAAGGCCTCTCATCTGAGGTTGCGACACAGCACCAGAAGTCATGGTGGTTTTTCTCAACAGGAACATTCTTCCACACCAAAGGAGAAATGGAGTCAGGTTTTTTGTTTTATATGATTTTTTAAGACCGCAGATTCCAAAATGTGAGTGTATGGGAAAGGCGCACTAAAGAGAAAGTGAGGATGCAAAAGAACAAGGAGGCTACCCTAACCACTGACATCCTTGAGAAGGCTGAGTGGATCTTTATGTATTTCTTTAGGCATATAAAGTACTTAACATAATGCTTGGCCTCTGAGCTTCCTGTGTCTGCTGTAATAAATTACCACAAACTTGGTGGCTTAAAATAACATAAATTAATTCACTTACATCTCTGGTAGTCAGAAGTCTGAAGCACTTTCATTTGGCCAAAGTCAAGATTTCTTCTGGAGGCTCCATGGAAGAATCTGTTTCTTGCTTCTTCCTACTTTTATTTATTTATTTATTTATTTATTTATTTAATAGAGGCATGTTTTATTTATTTATTTGTTTGTTTTGTTTATACATGCACTGGGTACAGTCAGAAGCGCAGGAGGGTGACCAGAGCCAGAGCGGGGAGCAGAGCAGGCAGAAGGACGGAAGCACACTGCTGGGGGGAGCAGCGGGCGGCAGGAGAGGTCTGCGCGCCATGTGGGACCCTCCTCTGGTGGCCGGGGAGCAGCTGGGGATCGAACCGGCGCCGCAGAGGCTGCGGGCAGCTTCGCAACCCAGCACTCAACCACTGCGCCACCAGGGAGGCCCGCTTCTTCCTACTTTTAAAGGCTGCCAACAAACCTCGGCTTGTGGCCCCTGCAAAGCTCTCCATCTTCAAAGCCAGGAGCATGGCGCCTTCACATCTTGGCATCATTGTCTCCCTTCTACATCAGCATCCTTGCCATGAGGGGCCCACCCAGATAACGCAGGATGAATCCCTATCTTAAGTTTTAATCACATTTGCAAAGACCTTTTTGCCACATGAGATAACATTGACAGGCTCCAGGTTTACAACATGGACATTTTGAGGGTCTGTGTTTCGGCTTACATTTCTTGACGTGTGTTAGATTAAACTATGTATGTGTGAGGTTAAGAAAAGAAGAAAGGGTTCATTATTGGCAGTTCCATGTGATTCAGTCAAAAGGTTCTGGAGATAGAGGAGTTACTATTAATACTAAAAACAAAAGGGGAGGTGACTTTGCCAGAAACTGCCAACTCCAGGCCTGTTGTGTTGTTTCCACTGTCTTGGAAAAGGCCTGCTAACAGCCTGTGGAAAGATCCTTGTCCCGCAGAGTAAGGGAATCCCCCTACCCAGTCTCCAAATCGTCTAACTCAAAGCACTAACAGCTCCAAAAGCTTCCATATTGTGTGCGTGGGGAAGGGGTGGAGGGTGAGGCAGGTAGCAACAGTCTGTGGCAGCCCAGGGCCATATTGGATCCTGAGGTCCAGAGAAAAAAAATTAGTAATACTGCTCCTGTCTTTATTTAAAATCTGGATGTTTTATTTACAATAAATTGAATTTTGATTTCCAGAAAACACTGCATTCACAAATTATTCATGTAGATGGCCGATTTCTTTCTAGCTCCCCCCTTAAGCTTTCGTTCCCTTCACCTTTGTTCCCCCTCTGACCTGTCGGTCTCTGTTTGTATCTGTTTTCTCTAATCGTAGTTTTAGGTGGACTCTCCTGGCAAAAGTGCAAGCTTCATCTGCAGAGAAAAACACAAGATGGTTAGGATTGACTGAGATAACAGCAGCGTCACCTTCCAACCTCTCAGCCTCCCAGCCTCCCAGGGACTCTCTTTGCTGCCAATTGCCTTCTCCAAGCAAGAAAGAATAAACTAATTTCATACCTATTCAGTCCAATAAAGCTCATTGTCCTGCCCCTACCTCCAGTGATAAGCAACAGGAACAGTTCATTTTCCATTGCTAAGCAACCAAGACAACAGCGCGCGGCATCTGTGCCCGGCCGAGCCGGCGGATAGGGATCAGTGTCTAAAGTTCTTGTTTGCATTTTGAAGTCAACCATCATTGCCGTTCTCTATTAGTGTTCATTAAATTGGTTTATGGCCGGACTCACTCCAGTCTCCACTCGGCAGCGTGAATGTGCCGTCCTCCTAGGGAAAGGCACGTTTGGCACCCGGGCTGTGCGCTCACTTCCTCCGCTCATTTCCCCGGGCTGGGCTGGGAAACTCTGGTCACCGTCGCGGTTCCCTGGCGGCGGCGAACAAGGCCCCTGTTGAAGGTTCTGGAAGAGCGGGGTGGGGAGCTCGGCGGAAAGGAAGGCTCTGCCCTCAAACTGGCCTCCTTCCACTCCTGAAAGTAGGCCAGTGGAGCAGAAGTCTCTTCTGCGGCGCGGCCAGGGCGGGAGAGGCGGCCCCGTTGCGCCAACGCCAGCGCCCGCGTTTGGAACGCGCCTCCACAGCCTCTCTCCACAGACGCGGGGCCAGCAGGAGGCACTACCCGGACGTGATCCGGAGGCCGGGGCTGGGTCAGACAGTGGCCCCAGTGTGAGGGTGGAGAGTCGCGGCCAGCCGGTGAGGGCCGCCCCTGGACGCCAGTTCCCAGGTGTTGACTCACCCCGGGCGGCTGAAAGGCTGCCGGGCCTGAGGGGCGCCTGGCGCCGGCGTGACCTTCCCTCCACCCCCGCCCCTCAGGAGCTAGGTCTGCTCTGAAAATAAAACCAGGGGACAGCTTTAAGCAATTAATAGGGATGTTGTTCTCCTTGCTAGACCCCATTCCAAAACATCCTTTCCACGCTCAGCGCCTTCCAGAGTCAGAGTGGCTTCTGGCACTGAGCGGCTCTTCGGTCCTGAGGGGAATTGCTTGGGGCCGAGCCGCCTGGCAAGCCCGCTCGCGCCCCCTAGTGGACCCCGGCGCCCAGCACCATCCTAGTTGCTTCTGGGCGAGGTCAGGCCAGGCAAGGGGGTTGTAGAAAGGTAGCCCAGTCTGGGGGGGTGAGGGGAAGCCATCTTTATGCTGCTGATTTAATTTGCCACCGACGAAACTAACCTTCTTGGGGTCCCTCCCATACGTTCTCCTGACTCTCATCCTTCCTCCTCCAAGTTCTTTGTGGCTCCATTACTGAGGGGAAGTAAGGACCAAGTCGTCAAAATGCTTTCATCGCACAGAGAAGCTGCAGAATAACCTGAATGATGGTGACTGAGAAACCCCAAAGGTCCAAGATCATTTGTTTTGCTACTGCGGATAAAATGTGCATTCACGCCTTTTGGAGACTGAGACACCCCACTGCCATGATTCCCAGGCAGCAGATAAGCTGTGGAAGGTTGAGGAAATCCGAACAAGATGACCCTCGAGTTTTTGTAATCCTGTCGATTTTTGTTGAAAGGCAAGCAAGTGAAAGTTTAGATAAATGTCAAAAATAATCTTGTCAGAATAAGCTAAGGCAGGATGGACACCGAAATATGTTGTAGACATCAAGAACCAAGGAAATCTGTGAAAGAATTGACAAGCACCTAGCTAGGATAACTAGGTTTACCTGCCTGAAAGCATGGGACTTTGACCAAGTGGTCACTTAAAGAATCTGGATAGACTATTTTTTTTTAAAAAGATTTATTTATTTATTTATACAAGCACTGGGTATAGTCAGAAGTGCGGGAGGGTGAGAGAATTCACCAGAGCCAGAGCAGGGAACAGAACAAGTAGACTGATGAAATACACTGCTGAGGGGAGCAGTGGGCACGGCAGGAGAGGTCTGCACGCCATGTGGGACCCTTGCCGGCGGCTGGGGATCAAACCAGCGCTGCAGAGGCTGCGGGCAGCTTCGCAGCCCAGCGCTCAACTGCTGCGCCACCAGGGGAGCCCCCTGGATAGACTATTTTTATTTAAAAATAAAAAACATGGATAGCAAATAGGTTTGCTATTTATTATGTACTAACTTTAGTCAACTGAGGAACCTTATACACTGTGGAGAGTGTTCCAGGTAAAGGAAAAATATCATGATTGATTAGTGATGTCTGCCATGAGCACAGAACAAAGCAGTGGTGTCATACATGCTAACACAGCAAAAGGACAAGAGAGTGTATTAGAAGGACTGTAATCATACTAATTACAAGAAATTATTAAGAAAGCTCAACCATCTCACCTTTCAATGCTTCCCAAGGATGGTGAGGATGATGTGGTTTTTCTAGCTCCCTGTCCTGGGGCACAGGAACTCACCTCACCCATCTTCTGTAGCTTCTCAGGTGACTTGAAGGCCAATGTGAAATAACAACAAGACAGTGGTACGAATGCATCTGATTGTCACCTTTCCTGAGATTGCAGAGAAATGGCTCAGATGCCAAGTACTAACTGAATGTTGGCCTCCTACCAACACATGTACTATAAGTATGCAGAGAATGGGGGCACCAAAAAATCCTAAATTCGCACTCTCCTTACTCAACCCACAAGAGGCCTTCCCAGTGGCACAGTGGGTTGAGTGCAGCGCTGTGAAGCTGTCCGTAGCCTCTGCAGTGCCGGTTTGATTCCCAGCCAGCCAGGGAGATAACTATATGCCACAGCAGACCTCTCCTGTCTTGCCTGCTGCTCCCCTCAGCAGTGTATTTCAGTCAGTCTGACTGTTCTGTTCCCCGCTCTGTCTCTGGTGAATCCTCTCACCCTCCCGCGCCTCTGGCTTGTACCCCAGCTCTTGTATAAATAAATAAAATTTTTTTTTTTAAAAAAGAGGCAATTATGGAACAGTGTTGTTGCTTGCACACCATCTCAGAAAAGATAGAAGTTGGGGGGGTAGAAGGAAAAGCAGTCAGAGCCATCTCTTGCTGACCTTGTGGGCAGCTGTGGACTGGAAGGAGAACTGAGGGTCCCAATTGTCTGGAACTGGGCACTGTGTCCAGACCCCACAGGCTGCCGAGGAGCACCAAGGAGTCCTGGTATGTCCCTTCCAAAATGTGCCTTGACCTTTTCCACTTCTCTCATTGCCACTGCCCCCTTCCATCCTGGCCATGGTCACCTCATCATGGACAAAGCACTAACCTCCTAACAGCCCTCCCTGCATCTGTCTTCCCAATCCTCTAGCCCTTGGTCCATTTTCCTCTCAGAGTCCACTCTCCAAACAACAATTAATGACTTCCTGAGCACAAATTTGACTCCATCACATTCTGAGCTCTCCCTGGGGCTTCCCATTTTCTTCCTGAGTCCTGCACTATGGACCAAGCCTCCCCGTCAGTTCCCCTCCCCTTTGTGCTTTGTTCTGAGCTTTTAGCCACACTGGCCTTTAGGGGCCCCTGCAGTGCTACTTCTGCCCTGGGGCCTTTTCCCAGACCCTTCTCCCCAACCCCTCACCCTCTCTCTCCTTACCTTCTTTACTTTGCTAACACCCACTTCCTGCTCCTCCATCGCTCAGCTGGAATGTCCCCTTCTCAGGGAAACTGGGAGAGGTTAGGTCCTTCTTGTTATAGGATCACATAGCACTCTGTACTCTCCTTAGGGACACCCATCCCAGCTGTAACTAGCAACTTGTAAAATTATTTGCATAGCATCTATTTTCAGCTAGACTGGGAGCCCCATGGGGAGAGCTTTAACTCTCTTATTTGCTGCTGTGTCTGCAGCAGTTAGCGCAGCCCCTAATGCAGCTCTTGACAAGTAGTAGGTGCTTAATATTTATTGAATAAAGTATTAAATGGAAGAGAGGTGTATGTATGTGTGTGTGTACTAGATGGATGGATGGAAGGATGGATGGATGGATGGATGGATGGATGGATGGATGGGTTAATGAGTGGATGGATGGACAGATGGATAACTAGCTGGCTGAGACTTTCTGAGATTAAAGTTGACTTCTACTTCACGTCAAGTTGAAGAGACAAAGATGTGGCATCATGGGGGGGGGGGTAGGGAGAGAAGGATGGATCGTGTGGATGCATGGGAAGTTCTAGATCATGACTTCATTTCCCAAGACTCTGAACTCTGCTTTCCAAGACTTCAGAAATACGTGCCTGCAATTCCAAAGGTTATTTTAAAAGGGAAACTGCAAATGAGAATAGCTCTGAAGGAAGAAAATCAAACTTTCAACAGTCATTCATGTTGCAGGGAAAGCCATGTGAGATAAGTCACTTCTGTGCTGCCTTTGTGCCCTTGCAGCCACATAATTGCTGAGCAATGTGCCATTTTGCCGTGGGACCTTCTGAAACCTAAGCAAGCAGGGAAGGCTGGCAGTTGCACGGCCCTTTTTCAAACCAGCTCCAAAAACTTCTACCCACTAATTGGCCATGTAAATTACTACCTCATGTATCAGTTGCAACACAAGGGAAGAAAGAATATAATGTTGTTTTTGGCTCTCTGGGCTCTAACTGGGCATCTAAGGCCAGTGCTGCCAGCTTTTGGGTAGAAGGACAGTGAGTTTGGTGGAGGGGGACAGATGTTGAGTTCATGGGCTCTAAGGTCAGACAAACATGATGTGAGTCCTGGTTCATTTCCGGTGGCTGTGAGACTTCTGGGCAATTTGCCTCAATTGTCTGCATCTGTGAAATAGGGGTGTGTACGGTCAGGAACGGACCAGGGCAGGTTTTCTATGATCCAGCAGACCGGGTAATGGAGGAGTCAGAGTCCTCAGTGGTTTTTGCAGGTTTTTTATTGGGGTTCACCAGGCATATGGCAGGCAGGGGTGCTGGGGGGCCGGGAGGCTGGCAGGCCTCCCAGCCCCCAGCAAATCCTCACTCTATCTGGGCTCTCCAGTGATCTCTGCTTCTGCTTTTGCGTCTCTCCTCTCTCGGCTTCTCTCTCAGCTTCTTCTGGCGTCCCCATGATGCCGCCCTTAAAAGCCGAGTCTCAGCCCAGGTGAATCCCATCTACCTACGCCCACACCCTACTCCAGGTGCCCGCCATCAGGCATGCATTCAGGACCGCAAGGATCCATCATCTATCCTGATGGCGGGAGGGCAGAAAAGCCTGACATTTTTCCTTACCCTACAGGGTGATACTGAGTTCCAGGAAGCAGGGAGAGACAGCAGGAAAGTAGGAGAAGCAGGCAAAGCCCATCCTGAGGGTCCTAATAAGGCCCTTCCAGATAAGGGGGGCTCGCTCCAGTTGGGGATTCTTGGCAGAATTGTGGAAAGTGTTTCTCTGAAAGGTGACTGACCTAATACCTTGTTACCACCTGCAGGGTAAGGTAAAAACATCAGGCTTTTCTGCCCTCCCACCATCAGATAGATGTCGGAACCCTGCTGTCCCGAATGCATGCCTGATGGCGGGCACCTGGAGTAGGGTGTGGACATAGGTAGATGGGATTCACCTGGGCTAAGACCAAGCTTTTAAGGGCAGCATCACGGGGATGCCAGAAGAGAAGCAGAATGGAGCAGAACCACAAGAGAAGCAGAGAGAAGCACCAGAGAACGCCAGAGAGCACAGATAGAGTGAAGACTTGCTGGGGCCTGGGAGGCCTGCTGGCACCCCTGCCTGCCGTGTCCCTGATAAATCCCAATAAAAGCCTGCAAAAGCCCCTGAGGACTCTCCAGGACTCCTCCTTTACCCGGTCTGCTGGAATTATAAAAAACCTGCTCCGTGTCATTCCTGCCCCTACACCACCTCCCTTCCCCATCCTTGGTGATAAACTCCCTCCAGGACGTTTGCCCTCTGTATCTACCTGTGGGATGAGGTCTTTTCCTCTCTCCTTCCCCAAATCAGAGGTGACCGGAAGTGGGCCATCCCTCCAGGCCGCAGCTGCAGTCAGAGACGGGCACCGGGGACGTGGTAAGGGACCCTGTCCTTGCCTATCTCGAATATTCCATGGTTAGAGTGGAACGGGAACTCCAAGAGAGGGGCTTGTCAAGACCTTAGTCATCCAAAGAGTAGATTTGAATGAACATATAGTATAAGGGTTCAATAAAATAACATTCTAAACTGTTGAAGCAATACCCAGGAAGAAAACAAAGGCCCTTTTCAAGAGGACCAGGATCTTCTGGGGTAACAGTGTAACATTCGGGCTGTGTGTTTGCTTGGAGATGGAAATTGTCATGGCCTTGACCTACAGAAGGCAAACTCCTGCTGAGTGGGGTGGACCTGGTGGCCTCTGGGCACAGGGTTGCTGCTCATCTGGCTTCAGGGAAGCTGCTGCCTATAATATTCTCTGACTCCTGGCCTGATAGTTTTCGGAGTCAAACTGACAGTTCTAAAGCAGCAACAATAGGCTGGTGTTAGAATTAACCGGCGACCCCGGATGTCCTAAAATGGTGGTTTAACTGAATGACTTACGAAGAAAAAAAATAGTGGCAATGCTGGACAGATACCCCCTTTCTGCTGAGCCCCCCACCTACCCTAAGGTCAAAAAGACTGTTTTTCATCCTGTAAGTCCACCTGCAGGGAAGGCAGAGCCCCGCAGCCAAAGGGGCATGGAGAGGCAAGTGCCAAGCAGGCGCCACCCCTTATTTTCTCGCTAGAGAAGGCACGTTCTTTAGAGCGACTTTTTGAAACCAGCCTCGACCTGGATTCTTCACTAGCAGGAATCTGGACATCTCGAGCCCTCAGCGTAACGGATGTGACCTCAGGGGAGACAGCAGGTGAGGGGAGGATGTTGCTGCCAAGGATACAATGGAGAAGGAAGACAGGATGGTTTCCAGGGCCTTCAGGGGACCCCCACTCTAGCCTCTAGAATTCCCAGGAGACAGACCCTTTCCTCATGTTGGTCTAAGGCAGTGTGAACCCCTAGCTGTGACTTGTACCATACCCAACTGGTGTTTGCACCCCACACATGTTCAAACCCCACTGAACGTCCTCCTGGGGATAAGGGTTCGCATTTTTAGGCTTTTTGCTGTTCTCCTGGCCGGGAGGCTGGGTGCCCGGGCCAGTGGCCTTTGCGTCCATGCAATCAAGCACATGGTCCTCTCCCACCCCCCACCCCTTCCAGATTCTCTGGCTCCCCCTGGGAAGGGCAGCAGGAGAAAGGGCTTTAAAATCACATGGTCTTGCGCTGCCCCGCAGACACTGCTGCACTCAGGAAGCTGCGGAGGACTCCCAGGACAGCTCTGTCAGGCCAGGCATTCAGATATTTAGTGGCCGAGTAATTACTGTAATAATTAATTTCCGTTGCTTAATCCAGCCATCGGGCATGTCGCTTTACACATGGGAGAACGCTGGTCCCTGTGTGTGTGTCTAAGACACAGAGCAGCGACTGTGTTCCGTTAAGATTGGGGATCAGCTTGTGGAATAAATAAGAGGCTCCCAGTGTGGTTGGCAGCCACAGGTTGGGGGTGGGGCAAGCAGAAAGGTAAATAAAGGTAAATAAAGAGAAACAAGGTAAATAAAGAGAAACAAAAAGTAAATAAAGAGAAACAAAAAGTTTCAAACTTCTGAGAACTTCTCCAAAGTTGGGTCTGATCATGTTATTATTTGCAGCTTTGGAAATGGCAATGTGAAATGGGGGGAGAGGGGTTTGACCCCCCTATCCTGCCTGGGGTTTCCGGACCTGGGCTCTCAGTAGAAATCTGCTGTAAGCCACACATGCAGTCTTAAATTTTCTGGCAGCCATATTTTTAAAACATAAAAAAATGAGAGGGTGGTAAGGTGATTTTTAATAGTAAATGTCACTGAATATAATAGATCTGAAATACTATCATTTCAATGTATAATCTATGGAAAAGTACTAACAGGATATTTTTCATCCTCTTTCATACAAAGTCTTTGAAATTCAATACATATTTTTTTACACTTATAGTTAAAAATTTGGTTGTTCAGTCTCACTTGCCACATTTCAAATGCTCAATAGCCACACTAAAGCCTCCTGACTGACCAGCACTGAAAGCCGCATTGTTGGACAGATTCCCTTCCATGAGGCCATCCCTTATACCGAGATGATAACATTGTCATGAAAGAAAAAAACAGAGGTGTTTTGTGTATCCAAGGACGATATGATTCCACTCAAGCAGCTATTGGGCACCCTTTTAGATGGAGCTAGAGAGAGTACATCTTTCTCGTTCTTAAACCTCCCCCATTACATTCACTTGTGTGTCCATTTTCATCTTCCTAAGTACATTGTGGGAACCCCCGTAACTGTTGAGGGGACTCCATGTAATGTTGGCAGTTAGAGAAAAAGAATTGTGAGTGGCTCTGAATCCAAGGACTTTGCCATCAGAAAGAAGAGGCCACATATCAGTCTGATGTCAGGTTAAACATGATTACATGTCAGAGGAGAGGCCTTTGCTAGCGATTCACCAGGCATTTCCAGAGGGTGGCAGGGCTCCTCGAGGCTGACTTGGGTTTGGGCGGGCCCACAGCAGAGATCTGGAAGGAGTGTGTGCTCTGGGGCCCCACTGGGCACGTGCTCTACTCCACGTTCAGGATCCACGCCTGTAGCGGCCTTGCAGCTACCCAAAATTGGAGTTGCTGCTTTTCCGGGGCAGTCAGACTTGTCTGCTTCTCGGAATGCCTCTATTTCCCCTTTTTGCTCTGTCTGTTAAGACTCCCCTCCACTCACCTCCCGGTAGCGATTAGTAGGATTGCACTTCCGGTTTCCCACTTGGCTGGGTGGAGTCATGTGACTAGTTCCGGCCAATGAGCTGTGAGAAGAAATGAAGCTCGTCTGGTCACTTCCGGGCCAGAACCCTTACCGGCCCTCTTGAGTTTTCTTTGAATAACTGGCTGGAGATGGTACTTCTCACGGGGAACTACGATGATTTGGCCTTTCTGCCCGTCAAGGAGGATGGAAATACCTCGTTGTGGCTCTAAATCACACTGCCCGATGTGCCTCAGCCTCTCCAGCAGACACAGCCCCTCCACTGACAGAGGACACATGCTTCTTGGGGTGGAGAATCTGGAGGAGGAGCCAGGAGAGTGATGCCCCTAAATAGACATTTAGAAACCCTGAAATGCCCTTCTCTGATCACCTAAGATCAGGGAAAGTTAGGGAAACTGAGGCTCAGGACCAGGATACACCCATCTCCAGTGACCGCCCTGGGGAAGACAGCCACTATCAGCACTGACTGTTGGATCCTGGGGGGCAGTGGGAGGTAGAGACCTACTTCCTCCCCCAAGAAGGAGAAAGCTGAAGAGGATGGAGCAGGCCCAGTGCTGTTAAAGAAAAATAAAGGCTTAGAGTTTATGTGTGTCTTGACTGACCCTAGACCTGCTACCCAGAACATCCCTGTTCCTCCACTGCCCTGCATGATGCTTGTCAAGCCCTCCCTTCCCTCCTTCACCCCCTCCAGACAGTCCTTGAGTCAGATTTTACTTTGCTAGGTGAAACAGGTCTCACATGCCCACTCAGTCATTCAACAACAGGCGCTGAAGACTCCTGTGCACTCTGGGATACAAAACCAAGCCAGATGTGCTCCTTGCCCTTTAGGGATTCCATCTGCCAGGGAAGAAATATAAGTAAGGCCAATATTCCTGAGTTGACTTCTAGGTGCTAGGGTAGACAGGCTGCTACCCCCGCTCCCTGAGCCTGAGAAGTCAGGGAGGGCTTCCCAGTGGAGGTGAGGGAGCAGCAGTTGGGCAGAGTTAGAGGCAGTCCAAGCACAGGTAGCAAAGAGCAGGAGGGAGCAAAGGAGAGCAAGCAGGGTAGGGCCCATTCAGAGGATGCTAAGTGGCCAGGCATGAGTGGCAGAGGGGGTGTGGGCAGGCGGTAAGATATTAGGCTGAAATAGAGGGAGCAGGACCAGGTCACCAAACGCCTGGTAACCATGGCAATGGCGATGAGCACAGGCTAGCGAGGAGCTACCGCAGAGATTTGAGCAAAGGAATATCTTGGTCAGATTTGTGTGTAGATGGGGAGGAGAGAGAAGCTATTTTGTGAGCTGCCAGACAGGAAAAGACCTTTTTTATGGGTTTGTTTGTGTGCCTGTGTGTTTATTTATGTTAAACACAACTCCCCTCTGGCACAAGTGATGTGAAAAGATAGGCCTTGGAGCAGCGCACAGAATGAGGCAGGAGAGCGGTGAGATGATAGAAAATTTTTAACAAATTGGGGTCACTTGGTTTGTTCAGAATAAGGGCCCAGGGAGCAGTGGGAGGAGTGGAGTAGTGGAGAGAGAAAAACCGTAAGACATAAGGAGTCAGAAGGGGCAGAGAAGAAAATTAGGAGGGCAGCTAGGAAGTGAGACAGATAGCTAGGAGATGAGAGAGGTCGCCACGAAGGAGGAGGCACAGAAGCGAGGACTTCTGCAAATAGGAGTGTCCAGTATTAAATTTTAAAATAATTAGCATCACACGTCAACATATCCTACCCCCGCCCCCACTTCACCCACCAATGACTCACCAAAAAATGACTTCTTTTGTGTTGATGAGAGAGAACCGCATAGGGCATGAGATTGAAAGAGGATCCAAAGAAGCCAGAAGGGAGACAAGGTGGTGGGAGCGGGAGGGGGAGGTAATAAGGGTAAAGGTCCCCCCCAGAGTGTTATTGGAGATATTGGGTGGGGCAGGTGGATTTCCATCACGTGTGAAATGGGTTTGGAGCCACATTTCTTGAATGTAATGAAGAAAGTGATGGGAGTGGGGGGGCGGGGAGCAAATAGTGCTTAGGCTATAAATCATACTCTGAATAAGAATCTACAGAGTAGGGCCTCCCCAGTGGCACAGCGGTTGAGCCCTGGGCTGCGAAGCTGCCTGCAGCCTCTGCAGCGCAGGTTCGATCCCCGGCTGTCGGCGAGGGTCCCACATGGCATGCAGACCTCTCCTGCCACCCACTGCTCCCCTCAGCAGTGTACTTCGGTCCTTCTGCCTGTTCTGCTCCCCGCTCTGGCTCTGGTGAATTCTCTCACCCTCCCGCACTTCTGACTGTACCCAGTGCTTGTATAAATAAATAAATAAAAGTCTTAAAAAAAAAAAAAAGAATATATAGAGTAGAATGTTGTATTTACTTTAAAATACCTCAGTATGGCTAGCAGGGTATATGTGTATTAAGTCAACTCTAAGTGTGGGGAGGTAATGAGTAAATCTGTGAAGGATCCAGAGTTTCAGTGTTGCTTTCTAAATCTTCTTCAGAAAGTTTAAGAACTATTATTTTTTGTTGGTTAAATGAGTGGTGTTGATAGTGTGTGGGTGGCCAGAATGGTACACACACGATTGCAGGAAAATAACATTAGAATCAAAAGCTTTTGGGGCCTCCCCAGTGGCACAGCAGGTTGAGAGCAGCACTGTAAAGCTGTCTGCAGCCTCTGCAGCGCGGGTTTGATTCCCGGCAGGCCTGGGAGAATCCCACATGGCTTGGCAGTCCTCTCCTGTCTCGCCTGCTGCTCCCCTTAGCACTGTCTTCGGTCCGTCTGCCTGTTCTGCTCCCCATTCTGTCTCTGGTGAATCCTCTCACCCTCCCGCACCTCTGTCCTGTACCCCAGCTATTGTATAAATTGAAAAAAAAAATCTTTAAAAAAAAAGCACCATAATTTGAAAAAAGAAAAAAAAAAAAGAATCACAAGCTTTTGGTCTAGAATTTTGGTCTTATCCTCTTCCCACCACACACACACACACACACACACACACACACACACACACACTTAGAGGATTCTGGCACCTAATCAGATGAAAAATTCAGTTGATTCTGCCAGATAATAGTGCATTTGCCTGAGATCAATCTAAGTTAATTAAGGTATGCTATGCTGCTGTAACAAAGAGCTATGCCTCTTAAACATACAGTGGCTTAAAGAAGTTGGTGACTATCTCAATCATTTCCAGGTGACAGATCTAGCGCAATGGAGTGGCTCTGCTCCATGCAATGATTCAGGGATCAAGGTTCCTTCCATTTGGTGTTTGTAGTCCCCTAGGGCCTTACCTTACAGGATCAGGACAGAGTGATGGGATTTCTACTTTCCCATGGGAGGGAGGAAACAAAGAAATTCGGCTTGCCTTTCAAGTTGGACTGTATGTTTCAAGTTATCTTTGAAGTTAGTCAATGTCCCAGGAAATCAGCTGGGAGCTGCATGTGCCCCCCTGTTCACACCTCAGTGGCTCAGACTTCACAGATCCACCTTGGGTCGAAGAAGGAAATGAAATACCTGGTTCCACAGCATGGCCTCCCTTCAGTTCTATAGAACGCTTCCTCGAGTTTCTTGAAGGGCTTAAAAGGACAGAGAGCTGGGACCTCACAAGTCTTGAGCCTGTGGCAGAATTCGTCTCACAACTGCTTTTGTTGGAGCACATTTGTTGGTGAGGTTGTGGAGAAGACCTGGCTACAGAGAGCCGGGGGGATGTCAACATCCCTGGGAGCATGTTAGAAATTCAGGACTTGGGCCTCCCTGGTGGCACAAGGGGTTAAGCATGGCACTATGAAGCTGTCCACAGCCTCTGCAGCACGAGTTTGATCCCCAGCCGACCAGGGAGCAACCCACATGGTGCAGCAGACCTCTCCTGTCTTGCCCGCTGCTCCCCTCAGCAGTGTATTTCAGTCAGTCTGCATGTTCTGTTCCCCACTCTGTCTCTCATGAATCCTCTCACCTCCCGCCCCCACTCCCACACTGGCCTGTAACCCCAGTTCTTGTATGCATAAATAAATAAATCTTAAAAAAAAAATTCAGGACTTGTCTGGTCTCAGAGTCTCAATCTGTCCTTTACGGCATCTCCGGGTGATGGTGGAGAAGCCCCTTTACTGGCCTTGGCTTTGTCCTTTTGCTTAGATAGCCTTCCATGCCTTGTTACTGCCAGGAGGAGCCTGGCCAGCACCCACGGACCATTTCCAGATGGTGACTATGGACCCACAAGTCAGCAGAGCCATCACTTTAGTAATTAAGGATTCACGTTTCCCGTTACAGGTTGTATGTATGTGTAGGTGACTGCAAAAACACAGAAAGGTTGGAAAGCCGGGGCTGCAGCAGGCAGGGGTCTGTGGAGGAGGTCAGCGCTGCGCCCCAGTCCTGGGGTGGCACACGGCTGGGAACCCGGGGCTCCCTCCGATATTGAGCCTCCTGCCCTCCTCTGTAACACAGGTTGCCTTTTACCTCCCTGTTGTCGCGGTTACCAGGACAGGACTGGGAATAAATCTCTGCGATTTCTTCCCTTCCCCATAGTATCTTATTCCCGTTCTTTTTAGGACAGGACAGTGGTTTGCTGGACTCTTAGCTGAGACCAAAGCAGGATTCCTAAATCTCTAGTCTCAGTTTCCCAGTTTGTAAAGGAAAGCACTTTTGCCTACAGGACCTTTACAGCACAAGCCTGGGGCGCGGGAAGGGAGTGGTGGAACACCCTCACCTTGCCGTCCAACCTTGCAGGCGCAGGGGTTCTGGATTAGCACCCCGACAGGCGCCAAGGAGCGCACGGGCCAGCCGGGGCGCGGGCCAGGCTCTCCGCGCTCCGCCAGCGGGCGGTGCGGCAGCGCCACCGTGTGGCCGCCAGACATCAAAGCGCTGCTCCTCGCCAGGCTGCGGGGTTCTGAGCCGCGGATTTGGCCTGACTTGCTGCGAGGGACGGAGCAGGGGCGGTGCCCCCTTCCTGGTCCCTCTAGAGGGTGCAGAGGACACCAAAGGGGAGACTTCTGGAGGAGGATGTGGACCCTAACTCTGGCAGCCCGCTCTGTCTCATGGTTAGAGCAGGCTGGTCTTGTGAAACCGCAGGTTCGAGTCTCGCTCGCCCCAGTAGTAGTTTAGCCTTTCGGTCGCTGGTGGGCAGATGGCCCCAGCCCTGGGTCCAGGTTCTGCATTTACTTTTGGGTCCCGCAGGAGAAGGAGAAAGAGCGGGCAGCTCGCAAGGGGGGTGCTCAGGTGGCCACATTAGAGGTGATGGGCAACAATGGCCACCCAGGTCCCAGTGGGACACCTGGTGCCCCGTCCTTGATCCCGTAATTACTCCAGCGCCAACACTCTCCAGATCTTGGGGATTTTCAAGCACTTTGCTGTGAGCTCGGGAAGGATGGAAAGGAAAGGTAATTCAGCAGCGTCTCAGAAGTGAAGGAAAAGAGACAGAGGAGCAATTTTCACTGAGAGCCCACCGTCCATTGAGAGCCCACCGTTGACTATGTGGTCTTCTGGGAGGATTCGAGGTGTTACCCTTGGGGACAGTGGTCACAATTAACTCTGAACACGTGCAAGTTACTTCCAACTTCAGAATCTGCTCTCCCTGTGACTACTAATAACAATAAAAGCACTTTTCGAATCTAAACAGAATCCCTAAACTAACTCAGTGCTTATAAAATGTGAGTGGTAGGATTAGCTTCTCTGCTCATATAGGGAAACTGAGGCACCTCGAGGGTAAAATTTCACCTAGGGTCACACAGAGTAAGTGGTAGAGTCAGGATTCAAACCCAACCTTCCTGGCTCCAGGTGTGCCTTCAACCAGATGTTGCTAAGGAAGACCCCTGGAGCCTCTCTCTGGGGCTTTCTAGAGCCAAGGAGAACAAATACGTGCCTTCAAGGAAATACAGGTTTTGCAACTGTTCCATCAAAGTCCTGATGTGTAGAACCAGGGGATTTCATTCACACCATTAAGAAGTAAGAGAGAAAAAACTTTAATTCTCCCTTATGCCTGTTCCTGATAGTTCTCTGTGGGAGGAAGATAACTGTGGCTGGAAGTTACACTACATACTACAGAGATCAATGTCCAGTGCCTTATACCCAAACACTTCGTTCTTTTTATTCTTCGTGGAGTTATGTTGCTATATTGAGAAAAGATGATCATCCTTTCACAGCTTTTGGAACAACACCAAAGATTCTGGTCTATTTTTGGCTCCCATGCCATGGACAGACAGACTGGGCATTTTCCAAAATGCCACCTCGATATATCTGGTCTCATGTTCTCTTACAGGGTAACTGTGACTCTCCACTTGAGCCTGGGTTGACTTCTCTATGTCCTCTCCCTTAGAACATGGGTGGACTTTTGTGACTTCCTTGACCATTTACTTATGGTGGAAGGGATGGTATATGGCCTCAGGGTCACCTTGCCTTGTTTCCTAGAGACACTTACTCACTCTGGAACTCAGCCACCTTGCTGTGGGGACACTGGTAAACCATATGGAAAGGCCACATGTCTGGATGCTGGCTCACAGCACCCACTGAGATCTCAGCCGGCAGCCAGCATCAGTTTCCAGATATGTGAGCAAATGAATAGTCTTTAGGTATCCTAGCCCCCAGCTTCCAGCCACTGCAGCTGACTCCACATGGATCAAAGATGAGTTGCCCCTTCCAGGCTCTGCCCAAATCAAAGATTCATGAGCAGAATAAGAGCTTAATGTTGTCCTAAGCCACTAAGTTGGGAGGTTTGTTTCATGACAATAGATGCCTGGAAAAGTGTCTTCACACTTTTTTCACTATTATGAATTATTCTGCCATGACTGTTTTTATAGGCCTGTGGCCTAATGTACATACCTGAAGTTTTCCCTAGATTTCTAGAAGAAGGATTGCTAGATGAAAGTGTCGTCCTCAAAGGGAATACTATACAACAGTTAAAAATGAATCAATTGTATCTACATTTAATCACATGGGCCTAACATGAAAATAATGTCAAATGAAACAAGTGAGTTATAAAATGATACAGGAGGGTGTCATTTATGTAGTATTCTGAGGCCACTCATCAGTGCTGCACTGGGGTTATGGACCAATGCATGCATAGTCATGGTGGTTTAATGACATGTTGTCATCACTGGACAATATAGACCAAAGTGGTCCCAATAAGCTGTACCCAAGGTATGTCATATGCTTCCCATCCAGGGTTGTGGGATTATACCCCAGGACATTTGCACAGCGACAGAAGCACTATTTCATGGTATGTTCTCAGAATATACCCTGTTCTGAGGTGACACAGCTGTTGTGAAAACATGAGAACACACAAGAGAGCCATACATATGACTGAGAGTGATGTGTTAGTTGTTTCCAAAACATTTTATTTCTTAAAAAAAAAAAACAAACAGCTAAAGGTCTGAAGAAATGAACAATACTGACATCTGTTCATCCGTGTGTTGGGATATAGAGGTATTACTATTTTTCCTTATCTTATGTGTGTTATGTATTGCTATGTTTTTTATGATGCTGTGAATATTTCACTGTTTAGGAATGTTTAAAAATCTCAACTTAGGTAAAATGATCTTCACAGTCATTTTATCGCTTGCGATGTTCTATGTTTGGGCACATAATTGATTGATTAAAAGTAAGACCTTTGGCCTTTGATCAGCTGATCATTCAATTCTAATTAACACCCCCCACCATAACTACATTCCTGACCACACTTGAGAACTCCCCCTTTGATAAACAATCCACGCCCTTTAGCTTCCTGGCTTTTCCATGAGCTAGTTCCTCTGCCTGGAATAATAATTCCAAGGAATAATGATTCTAGGGAGCCAAGAATAACCAGGAGACTCTGAAAGAAAAATAATAATAATCCCAGTGACTTATCATTCCCAAATTCATTCACAAATCATTCCCAGTCTCATATCTTACTGGTTCTCTTTGTAATGAGATCAGTGTAACATTTACTGGGTGGTTTTATGTGCCAAACATCAAATCAAGTTTTTATATGTTTCATTCTTTTCAAGCAGTTTCTGTTATTATCTTTTTTTTTTAAATAGAGACGTTAGTTTCTGAGTTTCTGTCATTATCATGTTGGTGGTTTTTGTTATTTTCCCAAATCCTTGGTGGCAGCTCAAGAGTCAACCCCCAAACCTGCTTAGTGTCCACAGCCTTGGCCATGAAATTGTCCTGCCTCTTGTGAGAAAGCTGTTCTTTTGTATTTTCCAATTACAGATCAAGAAACAGTTTGGGAGTGTTTCTCTCCTTGCTTGCCTGATGAGTTATTCATCCTTCTAGATTCATTGGCATGTCACCCTGTTTGGGAAGCCCTCCTCCGGCCAGTCCCTCCATCAAGCCATCTGCATCAGCGAGGAAGATGTCTGTGTCCTGGCTTTGCCTCTGTTGCTCTTGGGCAAGCTCCTCAAAGACAGGCCCCAGCTTGTGTATTCCCAGCACCTAAAAGCACACCTGGTATGTTAGGGCACCTCATGTTTACAGAAATGAATATTGATGCACACCTGCCTCGTTCAGTCCCTGAACTACATACACGTCCTTAACTTGGGAGCGATTCCTTTCCCCTGTGCTCACAGGACATGGTTTGTGCCATCCTGGCCATTTCTCCAAAACATATACACAAAAAGAAATCCTGCTCATTTTGCCCAAAAAACCCAGCCCAAAGAATTTAGATTCATAGATACCCTGAAAACTCCAGAAGAAGAATAGAGCAGGAGTGAATGAGTTATTGGACATTTCACATGTGCCAGGGCCTGTGCTAAGCAATATACATGGAATTCACTTTTGCAAATAAAATGAACTATTGCTTTTCTTTTTTTCAATGAGCATCGGGTTCCAGTTTCAATGTTAGCAAAGGCCCAGATCAGAATTTGTGGGGGGAGGCTTGGAGAAGAGGATAGGATGTCTTAGCTGAAAAGCTTTGTCATTTATCATCACTGGTAAGAGAAGACTCTAGCAGGCGGCTTCTCTGAGCCGAGGATGGCATTCATCATATCCCTGGGGCAACTGTGGCAGTGCCATTTGATGATGTCATCATGCCATGTTTTGTCAATATCTCCTTTCAGGCTTCATCAGGGAGTGACACGGCGTGTGGAATGATCTGCATTGTGACATTAGACACTGACAAAGTCTCTTTTATCAGCCTCACCTTTGTCATGAAGCGCTGAAGGAATGTTGGCATGGAACCATTGTCTTCTATTTCGACACCACATTCAATTCACTCATTTAAACCCTCCTGGCACATGTGCATAGGATGCTGCAAAGCCACAGTTGAAACCAGAGACTCAGGTGACCCCAGAGCTCTGTGTCTCAGATTCTTGTCTAATATGCTGCTTAGCATCTTTCATACAATAGGGACTGTGGGGTGGGGCTGGCCCACTGTCACATCAGACAATTTTGCTAAAAGGCAGAGATGCCTAGTAAACTGTGTTTATCGAGTCTGCTCTATGGACAAGCATTTTAGCTGGTACTATGAAAGATTTGAGAAAAATTTAAGGATTGGTCTCTTCCCTCCAATAGCTTACTGACTGATTACATGGGTAAAATTGAAACCTGGAGAACTTACAAAGCAGGTTGAGTTAAGGGTATGTCCACCCAGGTTTAAATGCCCATAATCATGAAATTGAAATTAAGGTTAGTAGGAAATTAGGGTTTGGTCAAGGGGGAAAGAGATCAGTTGCCTATTCTTACTCCCTCTTTTCCTCCAAAGAGCAAAGAAAATCTCATCTGATGGTCACAAAACTCAATTCTTGATCTTCTTAGTCCTTATCATGCACAGTAGCAAATTAAATATATCTTTTATTCAGACAACACAGCATGATTTCAGAAATGTTGCAACTACCATCTTGGGATTGAGGAAATGTTATACCCAGATGAGGAAATGAAGTCTTAAGAATGTTTCCTAACTTGCTCAAGCTTATCCAGTTAATAAATGTCAAGGCCAGGTCTTGGGTACAAGACAATCATTGTAATGTCACCTGCTGGGTGGAGTGAATTCTTTGCCTCAGATTCCATCTGAACTAAGCAACATTTAACTTTTTTAAAGCTGAGTGGAGTGACTGTCAAATATGGATAAAGAAAGCACACAGGGAGACTCTAAGAGACTCTAGTCTCCTTTGGAGCCCACATAGACATCCATCCATGCCTGCTCTGGCATTGTGTGCAGGCTGGGTACACTGTACTTGGTGAGGGCCCGGGCACCCCAGGCCTCTGTTCAGAGGATGCAGGTCCAGCCACAGTGGGCCTGGGAAGCTCTGAGCTAGAGAACAGGCCCAGGACATTGCTTGTATGTTCATGAGGCTATGGATTTATCTTGTGTAACTCATGATTGTCTTTTGTGTTTCAATCCCCTTTGACTTTGGACATGCAGCTGGTAGTGGTGTAATGGGGAAGATTGGTGTTTGAGCTGGAGCGGTGCTGTTGGATCAGTATCAGTAGTCAAGAGGCTGTGAGTGACTTCCAGTGACTCTTAATTTAAAGAGAGTCTCCGTGTACCTCAAGATCAATTAGACTGCCCTTGAGCTCCTCTGCCTCCTTGGAAGTCAAGGCCAAGGGATGGTTGAGTCTCCCTGCAAGCACACCCTCCTGAGATGTGCTCCAGAGGCTGCCTCATTGACATAACACAAGACACTTTAACACCCTCATGGGAAGAAATTCTAAGGCTTTTAGGAGTTCTGCACCAGAAAGGGGGTCAAAGAACAAATCTCTATTTCTTAATATAAATCACAACGTCACAGTCACAATTATGGAAGAAGGTGCTTTGTAGATGTGATTAAATTAGAAATTTTGAGACAGGGCTATTATCCTGGGTAGATCCACTGTAATCTGTCTGTCCATATTAGAGGAAGAGAGAGGACATTTTGACTATAGGAAGGAGAGAGGAAGGCCGTGTGATGGAAGAAAAGGAAGCAGCCAGGGAAGATTCTAGACTGCTGGCTTGAAAGAATGAGAAAGAGGCCATGGACCAAGGAATGTGATTCGAAAATTCTGGAAAAAGTCTAGAGACAGGGGCGGTTGAGCACTGGACTGCAAAGCTGCCCGCAGCCTCTGCAACACCAGTTCAATCCCCGGCCACCGGAGGAGGGTCCCACATGGCGTGCAGACCTCTCCTGCCGCCCGCTGCTCCCCTCAGCAGTGTACTTCGGTCCTTCTGCCTGCTCTGCTCCCCGCTCTGGCTCTGGTGAATTCTCTCACTTTCCTGCGCTTCTGACTGTGCTCAGTGCTTGTATAAATAAATGAATAATAAATAAATAAATAAATCTTTTTTAAAAAAAAGTCTAGAGACAGATTCTCCGCTAGAACCTCTGGAGGAGGAGCACCAACCAGTCAACACTGCGACTTTAGCCCCATACAACTGTTGGGACCTTGAGCCACTAGAACTGCCAAAGAAGACGTTTCTGTTGTTTTAAGCCACTCTTTGTATTTGTTATGGCAGTAAAGGTAACTAACAGTGCAGGCTTAGTGCTATGTGGGAAGGTGGGCTGCTGTGCACCCTAACCTCTGCCTCTCTGATCCCAACCATCCAGAGCAATTTTGCTTGGTCCAGACCTGCATTCCGCACCCAGCAGAATAAAAGCCTCCCTGCTTAACACCCCCATGCTTGGGAGGTGGCTTAAGAGACATCTGTTGCACGTAGCCCGTTAAAATATTTCTTCCAACCACCAGAGAGCTCACTGAGAAGATAGGAATGAATCACATTTTCTTCATCTTCCTGCATTTCCTGTTTAGTGACCCATAGAGATTGCTCCTGGGGGCCTCATGCACAAAAATGTGGAGTTTTTACAGGTCCAGTTTGCAACTCTTTTGCAAAGCAGTAAGGGAGGGGGGTGAAGTGTGCAAAATTGCCATAAATTTGGGTCATCACCACTATTCTTGGAACTGACATTGACTGAGGGAACTGAGCGATCGCTTTCTATCAGGGCTCCCCAGGTCTTGAGGGAGGAAGCAATCAATGTCCATGGACATTTCTGGGAACCTGCTGGGAAGAGGCTCTGGGTTGGCAGAATCAAAGCTGAAATGTGCTATGTGAATTGAAAGATTCCAATCTGGTTATATTTGCTCATTGAAGGGAGGGAAGGAAGTAAATGTGGGGGGAATAACCTCCATCTCCAACAAGGCCCTTTGGGGGGCAGATGCATCACGGAAGGTGGCTGCATCTAAACAGATCAGCTGCTAACTCAAAGCCTATGTTGGCTACTTCTAGACTTCAGAATCTCTCTCCTCTTCCCCTCAGCTGCCTACCCCTTCTCTCGGTTCTGGCTAATCAATTCAGCTCTGGGCCAAGCAGGTGAGCATGACAGGGGTGTTTGCTCCCTAAAACACCTGTAAGAACCAGCCTGGACTCTTTTACATGCCCCTCCCGGTAAGAGAATCAAGCCATGCAGCAGGTTGACAGTCTAATTATCCCAACCATCAGAAACTTCTTCTGTGTGTTTAATCTACCTTGACAAGCCAGCAGTTTGTCACTTCGAGTCCTCTTAATTGGCTGTATGATTGACATGAGTGTGGGGGCTTTTTATTTTAAGAATTAAGGAGAGCCTATGGCTTCAAATTTAGCTCAGTTATATGATGCCGCAGACCCAGTTTGCACCAACATGGGCTAGAATCTGAGTTTTGCAGTCACTCTGATCCTAGGTAACTAGCAAGAATGACAGGGAGAGAAAACCAAACAACTTTCTCGTTTATGATTTACTTTTCCTCAAAGCTTTCCTTGGTCCTGCACTGACCTGACAAACAGAATCACAGAAAAACATGTTTGTGTCCCTCCAGATTCATTGGCGGAAATACTAACCCAAAAGTGATGTGGGGCCTTGTTGTGGGTGTCCAGGTAATGAGGGTGGAGCCTTGATAAATGGGATTTGTGTCTTACGGAAGACACCCTATAGCACCCCACCATGTGAAGACATGAAAGCAAGTCAGCAGCCTGAAATCCAAAACAGAGACTTTCACCAGAACCAGACCACCTGGCACCTTGACCTTGGACTTCCAACCTCCAGGGTTGCCAGAAACAAATTCCTACTGTCACTCAACTACCCAATCTGGGTTATATTGTTATAGCAGCTGGAACTGGCTGAGACAATGCTCTATTTTGTCTCTTGAACAGTGTGCTTTGACACCCCATTTTGTCTGGACTCTCAGAATGGTTTTGGTCACAAGTGCAAATCTAAGTCATTTTTTGTTGTGGTGGCTCATATAACTTAGGAGCCCACGGGTTGAGCTGCCTGGAGTCACAGCTGATTCGGGGTCTTAAACAGTATGGATCCAGGGCCTCCCTGGTGGCACACCAGTTGAGCGCTGGGTTGTGAAGCTGCCGCAGCCTCTACAGTGCTGGTTCGATCCCCAGCTGCTCCCCGGCCACGGGAGGAGGGTCCCACATGGCGTGCAGACCTCTCCTGCCGCCCGCTGCTCCCCTCAGCAGTGTCCTTCGGTCCTTCTGCCTGTTCTGCTCCCCGCTCTGGCTCTGGTGAATTCTCTCACCCTCCCGCACTTCTGACTGTACCCAGTGCTTGTATAAAATAAATAAATAAATCTTAAAAAAAAAAAGATTAAAAAATTTTCTAAAAATAAATAAATAAATAAACAGTATGGATCCAGGTCTGTCACTGTCTTTTCAACCCTCAGTTCTGACTTCCTTCTGGGAGACTCTCCTTCATGGGGTAGGACAGCCCATCCCTAGCAGCAGCAGCCTGGTCCTAAATGTACCCTACAACCTCACACACAGAGAAAGCGCCCCGCTGAGGCCCACACAGCAGAGCAGCCTGGGGGTCTGATTGGCCCCCTCGGCTCATGCACCCTCCTCTTGGCTTAGGCATTGGGTGCAGGAGAATGGAGTGCTGTCATGGACCAAAGCCCAGTCACATGACTAGAAGTCATGTGACTTCTAGTCCCATCAGAACCATGGGAAATGGGGACGTGTCTTTCCCAGTGACTGAGGGGCCGGGAAGCCAAATATTCTCCACAGACATTGGAGTAGAAACTTTCAAATCAAGTCACCCTATATCCTCTGACTAGCCTGGCTCCAAGACGAAGTAGTCTCTAATGACAACCAGCCACCCCGAGCTGTCAGAAGGGAAGGTTCTGATGGTGTGACAAAGTGGCTCCGTTTCCCCGTTCCCAGGGCTTGGCATGGGGCATGAGATTGTTCTGCCTCCAGGCATGGGACCTCACTGGTCTGAAGCGACTCTTGCCCTCTCTGGAGGATGACCATGTAGAGGACAACTTGGACAGGAGCTGCCAGAACCAGCGAGGACGTGGCTCTCCCACGGAGAGGGTGGGGGGGCTGGTCGACTTGCAATAGCTGCCAGCCCCGTCTTCCTCAGCCCTGTCCCCCTCGGCAGTTTGCCCGCCCCAGCCCAGGCTCAGCTGGATGCTCTAACTGAGGACTGGAAGCTTGGCTGCTTTTTCATTTTGTGTCTTTTATAAGTTGGAAGAGAATTTTCCTCATTTGGATAGTCTCCAATTTCCCTGCAGGGACCAGTTTACAGACTCTCTAAACTGGAAAAGGAGAAAAATTCCTTGGGTACTTGTTTTTGAGCAAAATCCATCCTTATTTAATCAGTGGCTGCTGCAGTTCTAAAAACTTTAAACACTTGGGTTTTGTTCATTTAAAGCCTCTTATGTTTGTTTCTGCATGGAAAGACCTTTGGAAGTTACCTGGCCCATTTCTGCATGTGAGACTGATGTCCCTGCTACAGCATTAAAAACTTACATACCTCAAGGGATGGGGAGCTCACTCCCTGGCTAGCTGACTTCATCACTAAACATCTCCAGCAGTTATGATGTTCCTTCATGGAGGAGGACAAATCTGCTCCTTTGCCTTCGTTCTGTCACACAGAATTTGTGTGCCACCTTCCACTGTGATCACTTAAGTATTGTGGCCATTTAATCCTAGAAGACATTCCCTTGAGTGTGTTTAGTGAACACTTACTTGCTCTAATGTGTGCTAAATGCTTGACCTGCAGTCCTGACCTTCATGATGAGCATGGAGCATCATTCTGTCCATTGTCAAGTGGGGAAACTGAGGCACAGGGCATCACCAGCCTGGCATCTCAGATTGGTCTGACTCCAGAGCACATACTCATTACCCCAGGTGCCCTCCAACTTTTTAAAACAAAGACATATAAATTCAATTTAGAGCATAATTTAGTATTATTCATGATGGTATTTCTCATGTTTTTAAATCTCCAGAATGGCTCAAGGAAGAGGCCAAGTGTTAGTTACGGTCAGCAGAGAGGTGGTGGGTGACCTAACCCAGAGGCAATAAGTAAGGTATCCACCGTGAGGGTGAGGCTGAATCGCTACTGCCTGGGGGATAAGCCTCATTGTGGATGATCACAGTCAGAGGCCCCAAGACCTCAGTTTAATTTTCGGTTCTATCAAAGAATTGAGTTAAGTACCACACCTCGGTTTCACCTTCTGAGAGATGGGGATGTGCCACATGCTGTTCCGAAAAGTTATCAGAACCTGATCAGTTAATAAAAGATGAGTGTTGAAGCCCTTGAGAAAAAAGTGGCAAAAGCAAATTCTAATTTTACTCTTAGACAACTAGCCCAACTGGGCCAATTTCTGATGGCAACGTAGCAGATCCTCATGGGGCCTGCCAGAAACCTGTGGTATGGTGGGCGCTTTCTAGAATACAGAGTGTGAGCCATTGTCTCCCATGAGGCAGGGATGGCCTGAGAGAAAGCAGCATTTAGTCTAATGATAACACCCCATTTATGCAAATAAATGTGTCTTGCCTTATTGGCTTCTTTGAGGATTCTCTGAGAGTCCATTTGAGGACAATTTGTGACTTAATCTATGTGGCTGGAAGAGTGAATGTCTGAGCTCATTACTGTATTTGTTCTCTCTTCTCCCACCGGACACATTTAGTTTGGCGCCTCCTAACTACTGAGCATCGTGTGTGCAGAGATTAATCTCGCCCAAGCATCTCTTTCACCCTGGGGTTCCACGGCGTTTTACACTGAAGAAAGCACAGACCTCTCTCTGCCCAGCCTCGGCCATCGTCCCCATGGGTCACATTTTCAGCTGAAAGATTGTGGTTTTTGAGCACAGAGTTTTACATTTTGATTCAGTCTAACTTAGTTTTTTCTTTTATTGCCTCTCCTCATGGTATCATCTCCAAAAAACCACTGCCAAGGAGCTATCTTGTCTTTTGAACAACCTACCAATTCCCAAATTTTGTTTCTGTCTCTATAGGAGCTGACTCTCTGGGAGTTTTTACGTCTTTATCTCCATGTTTATGCTTTTAACAAACATCATTGCCCCCTAAGGCGAACAACAGTAAGTTTCTACTCTTTCAGAGTAAGAGAAGCTGCCAAAATATCTTCCGTCTACTAAATAGAGATGCTTCTGTCTGTTATCGGGCAGCACTTTCCAACCCCTTCATTGGAGCATCTAAATACACCCTGGGAATGCCAATGAGCATGGGCAGTGCTGTGAAGTCTACCTCCTGGAGGCCCAACGTGCCCATCCACATGGTAAAGTTTTAAGAAGTCCTGTGATGAAGACAGCCGTTCAGTTTGTCCAATAGTTAACCTTAAACGCATTTATTCAGGGGAAGACCTTCCTTCCCAGCATGCCATTCACGTGCCCAGAAGGTTTATCCTGAACCCTGGGCCAGCTCTGACTTGAAGGAAAGTGAGGATTGGGTGAGCTCAGGCCCAGGCACTGGCACGTCCAATAAGCTTCATTCCTGATGTCATAAACACACATTTACTTTTTCGTCTCCCACACCCCTTGTACTGTATTCAGTAGAGGGAATTTCTCCCGCCCACCCCAGCTGGCAGCTTGACTTTTCTGCTCATTTTTGAAACATCAGGTACTGAAATGTTGAGTCTCCAATAGAGTCCGAGCTTAGTCCTTGGAATGTGGTCTAAGCCATTTAACTCTATCCCAACTAATTAGGCTGGCTTTGGACTTATCTCCTGCAGTGGATAACCCGGCACTGCTGGCTTCTCTTGTGCCCCACTCCCTGCTCACCTGGTCCACTCTTTACTGTGCTTGGGGCTTTTCCTCAGGGGAGGGAGGCGAGACATGGAGAGAACAGCCTTGCACCGTCTGGGTGACTCTCTGGGCCTGGCAACGGTCAAGCCTGGCTCTTGTGGGCAGGTACCTTTCTGGTCTCTCCTGAGAGCCCTGCAGAGCCCTGTCTGTTGAAGCCCGATGGGCACAGCTGGCATCTCTATTCCCAGGCATCCTTCCTCAGCTCCATCTGTTGTGTCTTCTCTTCAGAAGATGGCGCCACCCTGGGGAGCAAGTTATCCACTTGCCTAGCAGACCCTGGTGGCCAAGACTCGTGCTCTGGTGTATGTGACTCTCTGGCATGGCTGCCTCTGGTGCAGGGAAGCCCTCACTCACCCCTGCTCTGACCGTTTCTCTGGGGGCAGCAAATTCCAACATGGAGCCCCGCCAGAGCATTGAGTAAGCACTCAGCCCTGCTCGAACATACTGGGTGGACACTGTCTGCTGCCCAGGTCCATGTGAGATTTTTGGGAGTGAGTAGAACCCAGGCCTCTTGGGCTTCAATGTTTCAAGGTCCTGGGCTTGGGATCAAAAATGGCATTTGTATGCCTCTTCCTGGGGATTCAGGGAGACAACATGAAATCCCCCCATCTCACTCCTCACTTCTGTTTAAAGCCTTGGTCTGTGAGGCATCCAGAAATAAAGGATCACAGCAGGTCGTTAGGTGATAACCATCTCGCTCACCAGCTGGCACATTGGGAAGGGTCATTTCCTTTGACCTTGCTTACTCGTTTCTCTCTTGAAAGGAACTGCTGAGTTTTGGGCTCCAGCTGGGAGTGGGATTCTGATGACCTTGTAAGGACACCCCAAGAAGAGGAAGTCACTGTCCAGCAGCTTATAACTCAGAGATGGTGACCAGCCCCTGAAGTGACAACCACTTCTGGAGAGAAGAGGAAGTCTCCATGGAGGAGCTAGAGATGGGGGAAATCTCTGGCTGAAGATTAAATTCCCAAATCTGAGCAAGGCCAAAGTGGTATCTGTGCCATGATAGACTGGATTGCTGGTGAGCAGAGTTCCCTCTCTCCACCCCCATTGTGGGTGGGGCACGCGTCCCTGCTCCCTGGGCAGTGAACATGGTCACGGGACTTGCTTTGACCAATGGAATGTTAGCAGGTGCAGTGGGCGCAGAGGCTTTCATATGCGCTTGTATATATTGTTATTGTGTGTCTGCCATCTCACCTGCTAGTCGCTTGCCCAAAGACATTAGGGAAATCGTCTTTTCCGATATTTGCTTTATCCATTGATCTTATTTGGAAGGCTCACTTGGGAGTGAGAAGGCCTGTTCCATCTCAGGTTCTCCCTCCAACCAGCTATGTGATCTCACTAATGTCACATTTCCTCTCTGGGTCTTAGTGGATTTATCTATACAGTAGCAGATTTGAAACCAGCCTAGAGCAAAGCCCTGATAATCCCCGCAAACCCAGCTGAGCCACTGCTGACCAGCAGAGCCGTGAAGAAAGAAAATAAACCCTTACTGGAGCAAGCCAGAGTTCTGGAGTGGCATATTTACATACGACATGGCACATTTATAGAAATAACTGACTGATACTCATGCCAAAGTGGAACTCAGAAGCCTCTGAATGGGATAGAGCAGGTCCCTACCAATCAGGGATTTCCCACTGAAAAAAGAAATCTTTATCTTGGTAATGGGCCATTCTAGGGACTGTGGGATAAGTGGGAAGCACAGGCCACAGCCCTGAAGAGTCTGGGCAAGCCAAGGCCCTACTGTGCTCTGGCTAGATGGAGACCAAGATGCTGACTACAGAGATTTGCCCCAACCAACCCACCAAACACTCATGAGCACCTGCACAACCCATACATTGTGTGGTGGTGGATAAGGGGGTATTTAAAAATGTCCTCATCATTTCACTGTTCCTCCAAAAAATTACTTTTTTTCCTGCCTCAGAACCTTTGCTCGTAACTGTGTCCTCTGATGGGAATGGTCTTCACCGAGATCACATATGATTGTCTTCCCATGGTTCAGGTCCCAGATTGAATATGACCCTCTTCAAGAGGTTTCTCTGATGACTCTGGCTAGAGCAGCCCAAACTTGCCCTGATTCACCCACTAGCACACCGTCCCAGCTTACCGTTACAGTACTTCCCACCACCTGTGTGCTGTAGGTATTTTTTTACTGGTTTGTAGTCTTTCTCCTTGCACTGAAACGTAAGCTCCCCCAAAATGGAATGCCACTTCTCTGATCACTATGGTATCCCCAGTTCCTAAAATAGTGCCTCAGACAATGTAAGCTCTCAGTAACTGTGCTTTTAATTGAGATATAATTGACATACCAAGTTATATTTGCTTCAGGTGTGCCACATAATGATTCCCTAGTTGTATATATTGTGAAAAGATCGCCATAATAAGTCTAGTTCACATCCATTACCTTTTTTTTTCTTGTGATGAGAATTTTTAAGATCTACTCTCAATAGCTTTCAAGTACACAATACGGAGTTATTAATTACAGTGACCGTGCTGTACACGAAAGAGGACATTGAAATATTAATTGGCATTTGTTCAGGAGGGAATCACAGGTGTGTGGGGGAGTGAGTATGAAAAGCATCCCAGAAGTTGGGAACAGTAAGTTCAAAGGTAATAAGGTAGGAATTTACATGCACATTTGAGACCCTACATGGGGTCCAGTCAGAGAGGGTACAAGACAGGAGAGCAGGCAGAACCCTGATGCCATGAGCAGTTGGGGGGCTGCTTTTGTTGGGAAGTGGAAAGCCAGTGCCAACCTAGAGTAGGGGTAAGGCTGAGTGATCTTCCCCCAGGTGATTGTTCCCAAAGCAAAATGCCTTGGAGATCAGGGAGTCACTTGGGAGGCTCTTGTGAGAGTCCCAAAGAGATAGACCAAGGCCTGGACTAGACTGTGGGAATGGAGAGGTGGGGATGGACTGGAGACTAGGTAGAGTCACAGGCAGAATCACTGACTCAGCAGCAGATCAGACAGCAAGAAGAGTAGGTACTGACTGGGGTGTTTCTAGGCATCATGAACCTGGGGAGGGGGCTCCAGAAGGAAGGGGAAATTCAGGGGGAAGAATGTAAGTTCAGAGTGGTCCCCATTGTTAGTCTAAACACTTCCAGGATTGGGAAATGTGAAGTCTGCTTATAAAATGGACAATAAAAAACTAAAGAATGTACCAAAATGATAAAGATGCTTAATGAAAAGCACTGATGCCTCTTGGGGTATGATCTAATGTCTAACAGTGCAGACAGTGCAATTGAAATTCAGTCTTGGAGAAGAATTTCTTTCCCTTTCTGGAGCCTAAGCTTTTGTAACTCACTCCTCGTGCCCACGCGAGGCCAGGCTGTGCCCTCACTTAGCATGTGGAGGGCAGTGACAGAAGAAACAGGGTGAAGGGTGCATCTAACCAGAGGTAGGGGAACATTTGGTCATTTCTTTGCTTTTTCTCCCAAATAGCCTCCTTTGGTCTGAAAACATTCAGACCTGGGTCTCCAGTGCAGCTGTGAAAAATTTTCAGTTTTTATTCATCTTGGCAGTAGCGGGTTAAAAATAGCATCTTGAACTGAAATGCAGATTGAAAATGAAAATAAAGCAGTAGGATCACGGGGTTTTTTTCCTTTCCAAATTTCCATCACTGCAATAAATTAATTATGCAAAAAGTGCACACTGTTTTTGTTTAAACATCACCTTGAGAAGTCTCGTGGGCAGTGGAAGCTCCCAGATGAATATAGAGCCTGGAGATTCTCCTCAGCCCACGTGGTCATGGGCTGTACTGTTTTATTCTACAAAACTCAGTGACTGTCAGTTGGTCCTGGGGACTCTACTTCATCTTCTTGGAGATTTGACTTTGGACATCCTGAGCTGGGAAGTAGAATTTATCAATGACTTTGCTATTATTATGATTATTTTCCATATGCACTTGGAGAGCCATGTGGTCCATGCTAAGAACAGTGTGACATTCATTCATAACCCAACAAATAAGAATAATTAAAATGGAATTGAGATCTCGTACTTGCATCTCTTAGAGAAAAGCAAAGATTAGACTCAGTCATTACTTAGAACGATTCTTTGTAAACTTTGCTTCTCTCTCCCTACCCCTATATTCCACATAGTTTTTCTATATTTCTCCTCAGTCTCTGTTACCATTGTTATGAAATCAGCATGGCTTCTTTCTTGACATGAAATGATCCTTCTTTCTTAGGAAGGCAGTGAGCAAACTCACAGTTTAATGGGCAGAGAAGTCACAGTTTAATCATTTTCCCTACCACTTAATTACACATAGTAATTCAATGTTTATATTAGTAACTTAAAGTTAATAATAATAGCCAGCATATCTTTAGTGCCTAGCCATTTCCAAAGCATTTGTCCCATGCAAGTACTAACCAGGCCCGACCCTGCTTAGCTTTGGAGATGAGATGAGGTCAGGTGCATTTAGGATGGTATGGCCCGAGACCGTTTCCAGAGCAAAACTATGTCCACAACTCCTTTAGTGTTGAAGCAAGAGAAGCAGTGTAGTTATCACCCTGCTTTAGAGATGAGGAAACTGGGAACAGAAGTTAAACCAGTTTCCCCAAGTCTCAGAGTTGGGCAAGAGAAGCTGGATTCTGGTCCAGGTACTGGGGTTCTGAGGGCATCAGCAGCACATTCCAGGTCCCTGTTGACCCCACGCTGGAACTGGCTTCAGAGGCTCTAGTTCTTAGGGGACCCAGGAGCTCTCTTAATGGGGCTGCAGCAATGGGGCTGCAGGGCTGGGGCTGGAGTGAGGCAGGTGAGGTGCCTACAATGCATCATTAAATGGTTGCTTGTTCAGGAGAGTAAATTTTCCCTAACTTTCTAGGTTCTTCTCTAAAAACAGCTCAGCATTTTTTACCAAGGAAGACCTCAGCTAAAATATAGGTGGACGTGGGCTTCCCTGCTGGGGTTAAGTCTCAGCGCTATCACTGCTGTGGCCTGAGTTTGATCCCCGGCCAGGGAGCTACCCACAATGTGCAGCAGATCTCTCCTGTCTCACCTGCTGCTCCTCTCAGCAGTGTATTTCAGTCTATCTGCCTGTTCTGTTCCCCACTCTGTCTCTGGTGAATCCTCTCACTCCCCACACCCCTGGCCTATACCCCAGTTCTTCCATGCATAAAAAATAAAAATAAACAAATAAATCTTTAAAAGAAAATTAAAAATATAGGTGGAAGTTCTGAAGTACTATAAATATATAAAGCAACTATTATCAAATCATCAAATCTGAAACCCTTATTATATGGGCTTAATTAAAACAAAGATATAACTTTTTATTTTGAAAGCACTTAGCTGATGTTCATTAACCATCTGGGACTGATTTGTTGGCTGGCTCTAGGGACTTTGATAAACAAAATGAAAATAAATAATTCCAAAGTGATTGTATTTTGAGTCTAATGGTTGGACTTTAGTTAGGATATATTTGAAGACCCTGAAACCAACTCAAACTGGCTTGAGTAATAAGGGAATTTATGGGGAAATGTGGCTAAAGAGTCCAGGACTGTATTAAGACAGATGGATTTTAGCTTCAGACACATTCCTTGAGATTCCCTGCTATCCACCAAGCTGGCTTCATCTTATGTTCCCCATGATGGTTCTAACAGCTCCAAGCTTTCCCCTCATGGTGACAAATGGCTGCTTGGCTCCATCTCCTCTGAGTCATCTCCTCTGAGTCACCTCCTCCTGCCCAGTATACCTAGCGGGAGTCTCTGGTTGGGTCATCACCCAGTTTTGAAACCTTCACTCAGGCGGAAAGTAGCGCTGATTGGCTCAGTGTTCTGTGTGTAACTATGGAGCTGGGGTGGTGGAAATGGAAGACAGGAGGGCTCAACCAAACTGCATGAAGTAAGAGCTGGGGAGGTTTAGATCATCACACAAGAATTAGAAAATGGAATGTGTGCTAGAGAATGAAACTAGAAGTTCTTACAATGGCCTGGAGACAATGAGGCAATGGGACATCTCAGAGACAGTGGACAGTAGCTTAGCACATGAGAGGAGTTAGGCCATGACATCCTGGACTCATATTCAATTGGCCTCCAGTGTGTATCTGTGTGTGTGTGTTTGTGTGTGTGTGGTCCCCTCCTTTTGTAGAGTATTTGTCATAGTCATATTGCTCTCCTATCTTCTTTCAAGAAATAATTTCCATTCAGCTGCAAGGAATGAAATTAGCTCTTCTTCTTGGGCATCCCAGCCAATGCATGAGCCTGGTGGGGATGCCACAGCTGCCATCTCTGCCCAGCACAGACCTCCTCTAGTGGGCCGTCTTTGCTCTGGATCTCCCTGCCAAGGTGGCCAAGACTATCAGATCTGCTTTGCAGTCTGAGCCATAATCCCTGAATCACTGTATGGAAGGCCTCCCCTGTCCAAGAACAACTATATTGGACAGTTAGGTAAGCAAAAATAAATATATTTGGTGGCCCTTCTTGTCATTCCTACTCTGGAACATATAGATCTTTAAGAAGAAAGTGGTTTAAGAAAGAGCTTGGCTGTTGTCTTAGTTCAGATTGCTACACAGCAAGTCTACTTTTGGGTGCTTATAAACAATAGAAATTTATTTCTCCAAGTACTTGAGGTGGGAAGTTCAAATCAAATTGCTGCAGATTTGGGCCTCCTGGTAGCGCAAGGAGTTGAGTGCAGCACTGTGAAGTTGTCCACATCCTCTGCAGCACAGTTTCGATCCCTGGCCGGCCAGGGAGATATCCACATGGCAAGGCAGACCTCTCCTGTCTCACCTGCTGCTCTCCTCAGCAATGTCTTCAGTCCGTCTGCCTGTTCTACTCCCTGCTCTGTCTCTGGTGAATCCTCTCACCCTCCCACTCCTCAGTTCTTGTATGCATAAATAAATAAATCTTAAAAAATTGCTGCAGATTTGGTGTCTGGTCCACTTCCTAGTTCATGATGGTTGTTTGCCTGCTGTGTCCTCACATGGCAAAAGGGGATAAGGGTGCTCTCTGGGGTCTCAATATTAGGGTGTTAATCCTGTTCACCAGAGCTCCCCTGTCATGACTTAAGCTCCTCCCAAAGGCCCCAGATTCTCTCACCACCTCAATAGGAACTGAGCTTCAACACATAAATTTGGTGGTACGCTTTGAGTCTATAGCAGCCATCTTTCAATGCTAGCTTAACAAAAGCACAAAAGAAGCCTGAAACTCCAGCTATGTTCAGTGTTTTAAAAAACATGTTTATAGAAATGTGACACGTGTAGAAAATAGCACAAAACATAAACACAAAAAATCAGCGAATGATTGCAAAGCTGAACACCCCTGTCCTGCCCAGCAGGTTAGGAGAGAAAGAATATTTTCCCACCCTAGACACCCCTGCCTCCCCCTCACTACACAGCCCCTCTCAAATTCCCCAGTTTCCTATAGAGAAGAAAGGTTTGTCCGATCCCTTTAGCCAATGGAGTGAGTAACTGGAAAACAGAGAGAGAAACTTCCTCTTAATGGTTTTGTTTGTTGACTTGAAGTCAACATGTTTTACCTCTAAGTTGTTTTCAAATTCCAGAACCATTTTCAGGCACTGCATAAAGAAAGGGGGAGGGGAAGAGGCAGAAGTTAAATTTTGTTCCATCCTTGTTCAGGAGTCTCATCTTGGTAAGCAAGGAATATAATTAAAATGGATTACAGACTACGAAACACAAACAAGAACAAAATGATTGCAGTGTGTGCAAGCCAGTAATTAAAGCTTTCAAAGAGGAAAAAGTCACCATCACTTAAAATGTTTATTTGTCAAGGTTAGTAACAAATATTGACATGAGAGCATTTTTCTTTTATTTTCTTCTTAGCATCAGGCTCTCAGCAATTAGTGGTGTACATTCCAGAATCAATATGGCCTCCAGTCTGAAGCAGTAAGATCCATACATTTTAAAATTAGTTGGCGTAACAGCAGGCTGGCTCTATAAAGCAGACGCGCTGGCAGCACTATTCAATTAGTGCTTATTAAAAGACAAAGAGAACAAGGCAGGAGCAGAATCTCCTTAAATTGGTTTCCGTTCAAAGATATTCTTATGATGATCATTAGGGAGAGACCTCGTAATGGCAAAGGATTTGATATCTTTGCTATTGGAGAAAACGTAATCCACACAATGGAAGATTTCTGAAAAGCATGGTGCAGTGATTAGAAGCATAGGCCCTGGGGTCAGACTGCCTGGATTCCAGTTCTAACTCTACCACTGTCTAACTGCGTGATTCTGGGCAAGTTGTTCAATGTCTCTGTCTTTTCATTTCTTAATCTGAGATGACAATACACATGATATCTACCGTATAACATACTATGTAGTACAAAGAAGGCAACAAATGCATAAGTTCTGACATGTCGTACAAGTTCAGGATGTGTTTGCCACTGAATTAGTCAGCATAGGCTCAGTATGATACAGTAACACACCCTCGCCCTCCAATCCCAGGGGCTATACTCAAGAAACTTCATTTCCCACCCAAGCCACGACCCCATATGGGTCTGCTGGGAATGGAGGCGAAGACATCCATTCACATATCTAACAAATTTCACTGTTCAGAATTATTCTACTGAGCACCAAGGAGTCTGGGAAGTCTTAGGGGCAAATGGAAAGGTTGGTGTGTCTCTGCCATGTGTATTATCATCCTCGCCATCACTATTCCTGTTATAGGTGCCACACAAATTTTACTATATGAAATCTGGAGAATACCTTTTGAACTGTGATATGGCTGGATCCTCAGAGAATCACTCATTCAGCAGCTATTTATTGAACACCTAAGATGATGTGATACTCCTCCAGCTATGGGACACTGACATAAACTTGACCAGATAAGGACCCTCAATCCATGTGTTATAGGACAGAGAGAGGGGCAGCCCAAACCCCGCAAACCTGCCTATTCTAAATGGGTTCTGCCATCCGCCGCATCAACACAAAACATAGGAGACTTTAATGGGAAGGAACTTTAATAAAACTAGGAAACAATACAGGTAAGGCAAATAATCTAGTTTCTAAATGAAGCACCCAAAGTTACCCGTCCCCTCGTGGGTAAAAGTCCATCCATATGGGAATGGCGCAGAGCAAGGCCCCAAAGCCTGCTACAAGTCTAAAGCATCTTCCAGTGGGGACCCACAGCAAAGGGTCAGAAACAACCGGACAAGCCCGGAAGGAAAAGAGCAAAATCAACATCAAGATAAAAGCTGCCATTGTCACCTCCCCACAGGGTCTCACCCACGTCTGTGTCACCCAGTCCACAACCCAAAGACAAGCGCAGTTTCTTCACGTGTCTCTAGGCTCCATGCGCCTCCTCCAGGTCTCCTGGCTCCATCCTGCTTCCTTCCTTCCTCAGTCTCTTCTTCAGCTTCTCCTCTTCCTGCTCAGCTCCACCCTCCCTTGGGTGGGGCAGGGAACCTCCCCCTTTCCTGGGGACCACCCTGTTACACATGGACTTTCCAGGACAAACGTGATGTAACCAAGAATGTAAACCAGATAATATCTAAGAGCATTAGGTTCTAGCAATGGGAGTAAATGGATGGTGAGGTGGGGGATGTAGTATTTATGCTGAGACCTGAATCAAGAAGGAGCCAGTCGGCTGAGGGAAACCTGTATGTTTCATAGATGATAAACAATGACAGTGTGGCCTGAGGCTAGAGAGCTGTGCAGCCAGCAAAGAGGGGAAGGGGAAATGCTTTGGAGAATCCATAAAGAGGTCTACTAAAGGACCCTGCCCTGAGCTTGCCACACACAGAACTCAGCACATGGTTGTTGTTCTTGTTCTTTGTGCTATCATTCTACCATTACTAACCCAGCACATCATCCCTTTACCTTCAGTAATTCTAACTTCCATCCCAGTTATACATACATGACCATCACTGTATAACAATCTGGTTAGACCTGGAGAGATCATTACACTGGGCTATAAATATCCTTAGGTGTTTGGCTTCCTCTCTCCCTTTGGCTAAAGCTCAGAATTAGGGAACAATGCCAGGTAGCTTCACCTCAATAAAAATATCCAGACCTCACCCACCTTCCAGCATTCAAGCTGTAGGACATCTTTGTAATGCAGGTCCCCAGGGCAGGCTCACCATCTGGAGAATTCCCACCTGCCAGTGTGGCTATTGTACTCATTATTGAAATCCAACAGAGCAGTAATGAACCATTCTCTGTGGAGGTCACACTCCCCAATTAACAACATATATGTCAAATCCCATTAGGGGCAACTCCAAAGCACCTTTCAGAATCTTTTGTTACCAGGAAATTGGCTCCTCTGGAATATAGGTTAGCCGGCGTCAGGCTGAGAATTAAAATATTATGTTGTGTGTACTATTAAACCATACCTTTTAAAGTTATGAAATGATATTATTACATGACAGAAGACTTGGGAAATGCTGAAAAGACAAAACCACCAATTATTCCACTGCACAAACACAATTACTGTTCTGATTTAGGTGTAATTCCATCTCAACAGTTTTGCTCCAGTGTTTTTATGCAGTTGTGATTATAGCATGCATGCTCTTTTTATTGTATTTTTCAGCTGAGACCTAAAAAGTATTTACTGCATATGTACTATGGCACCGGGCTTAAAGTGGGATGGTGGGGGCTCAGTGCAACATAGGAGGTGCAATGATAGGATGAAGACAATGCAATATAAGTGAATGGAAGTGTATGACAGGGGTTATGGAAACCCCCAAAGTAGACTTGTAAATGGTGCTCAAGAAAGAATTCCTGGGGGAGGTCCTCTATAATCTGAGACCCAAAGATGCATAGATAGGACTGAGCTTACTGAAGAGGGACTGGGAAGAGTTGACTCTACAGAAGGAAGTACTTTTCACAGCAGGGAAAAGACCCAAGTTGAACAACTGGAGTAGGTTGTATAGAGTAGTTCAGCATAGAACTACACCCTCCCGTGCATCTGGCCTGTACCCTGGTTCTTGTATAAAAATAAATAAATCTTAAAAAAAAAGAGTTAGACCCTAACTCAATAAGTCTGGAAGCAAGAAAAAGGAAGAGATTTACTATAATATAGAATTGACTTACATGATTATGGAGACTTAGTTCAGGATCTACAGTATAGAGTAGTGCAAGTTTTGACTCTGTTGTGGGTTGAACTGTATTTCCCAAAATTCATATGTTGAAGGCCTATCCCTCCCTCCAATATGACCACTTAATTAAGACCTTTAAGAAGGAATTATGATTGAATGAGGTCATAAGAGTTAGATCCCAGGGCCTCCCTGGTAGCGCAGGTGGTTGAGCACCGCACTGTGAAGCTGTCTGCAGCCTCTGCAGCGCAGGTTCGATCCTGGCCGTCCGGCAAGAATTCCACATGGCAAAGCAGACCTCTCCTGTCTCACCTGCTACTCCCCTCAGCAGTGTATTTCGTTAGTATGCCTGTTCTGTTCCCCACTCTGTCTCTGGTGAATCCTCTCACCCTCCCGTGCATCTGGCCTGTACCCTGGTTCTTGTATAAAAATAAATAAATCTTAAAAAAAAAGAGTTAGACCCTAACTCAATAAGTCTGGAAGCAAGAAAAAGGAAGAGATTTACTATAATATAGAATTGACTTACATGATTATGGAGACTTAGTTCAGGATCTACAGAGCCACTGTCCCTTTGGAAGCCATTGTAGAACCAGGAAGAGCCCAGTTGGAAGACCATCAGGACAGAAAATTATCTCTCACTGTGAGGAGAGTACATCTTATGTTCTAGTCAGTACTTCAACTGATTGAACAGGGCTGATCCATGTGATGGAGGGCAATTTTCCTTACTCAGTCCACCAATTCAAATGTCCATTTCACTTCAAAATCATCCTCATAGAATCACCTAGAAAATGTTGACTAATGACATGGACACTGCCGGGTCCAGTCAAGTTAACACATAAAATTAACCATCACAGACTCCATGATGAGGAAAGGCAAGAGGACATGCTAGTGAGTTTGGCAGGGGCCAGAGATCATAGCCTTTTTAATCAAAATGAGGGATTTGTACTTGATCCTGAGGTCAAAAAAGAGTCACTGGACAGTTTGAATGAAGGAATGTCATATTTAGTAAGTTCATTGTAAGAATAAGCATTGAGGCTGCAGAGAGAGATACATAGTCAGGACGGCCCTGTGTGGTAGTACACAACCCTCCCATTTCCAACCTGCACCATCACCACCCTGGGGATAGAACCTCCTGCAATTGCGCTGCTGTACATAGCGGCATATTAGATAAGGAAAGATTGAAGGCAAGGAAACCAGTTAGGAGACTGTGGTAGCACAGTGGGTCCAAAGAGTTTTCAAATATTGCATATAATCATAATTTGGTAGCTTCCTCCTTAGTGGCAATGATTTACTTCCCCATTTTCCTCTTATTCTTTACAAGAGTACTTATGCCATAGTGGGATTTAATATAGATAATTTTGCTCTACATTCAAATGTCCCCAAATGACCATAAAATTCGTCTTCTCACTGGAGCACTTTTGACAGTTATAAGTGATTACACGGGAAAACAGGCAGACTTGGCAGCTGTCCTGGGTGTCCCAGAATGAGTGACCACCTTCCCTCTGTCTTTTCTCTCTGGATGTCAAGACTGCTTTCCGGGAGTTTCATTTCTGGGAGAATCAGGAGCAAATTGCACACAGTGTACTTGCCTAGTGTCAAAAACCTTCAGTCTCTGTCTGTAGATTGAAACCCTATAATTTCTGTGCTTCAGCAAGAAAATTGCACTGTCTGTGTTTATTTATATTCCCTTCACATCTTCAGCAGCAAGAGAGAGCTGAGAACATTTCATTCTCCTCCCACTAAGTTGTTATGATCTCACAAAGTTGTTTTTTTTTTTTAATTTTTGTTTTTGTTTTTACATTGGGATGAACATAGTCTCTCCTGAGTTTTTTTGAAGGCAAGACTTTCAGCTTAAGAGAGCAGAGAGGAACAAATAGATGAATGCTTTTCTTCTGGGTTTGGAGGCAAATAGGAAGAAAGAGTAAGAAGTCAAGTTATTAAAAGTATGTGGCCGCCATATATATATATATATATTTTAACTGGGAATGACTCCAATGTCCTTCTTCTAAAATTAAGAAACTTACTCTGGGCCACCCCTTTGTCTCTGACTCCAGTGGAGTCACATGGAAAATAAATTCAGGATGGTTCGAGTTTTATGGCCATTCTCATATCAATGACAGTTGCTAGGGACACTCTTTAAACTTGAATGGATGCTTAAGGGGAACTCCAGCTTGGGAGATGGAAGAAAGCCCTCAAAGAATGTGGAAGAGGCTGAGAAAGCTCACTCATTTCTGTCCTAAGCTTCTTTCTGACTCCCTACATTTCCCACCCTCCCTTGGAATTAGGTATGGCCATGGAACAAAATCTTGGCCAGTGATGACCCCCACTTTCAGGCATAATCCAAATAAACCTCCCATAATCCTTGCTCCCTTGCCCTATCTGCTGGCTGCCTGGAGAGGACTCAGATCTTATAGGTAGAATGTACCTGGCTTCCAGAATGACTGCGTGGAGGATGACACCCCTACCTGGTCCACACTGGAGCTGTGTGATGGGGAAAAATAGACTCATTATATTGAGTGACTGAGAGATGTGAGAGTTGTTTATTACAGAACAACCTACTTGGGTAAACACACAGGTACCTCCACCCTTTTAGCTCAGCCCAGATCTGAGAGAGAACACTGATAGCAAAGAGATTTGCATGAATGAATATTTACTGGGCAGTCTCCATGCATTCATTTTGCTTATCAGTGTGATGTGGAGACTCTACCACAATTGCCTGCAGTCTTAAAGGAGTGGCAAGATTTTTCTCCAGAATAGAAGGGCTTTTATTCAGTGAATTCTTGGTGAGGCATCTGGTGGTGGAAGATTTCCAGGGCACAACTCCAAAGTCATGACATGAAGAGAATTAAAATTCTTCTTCTTAACAAAGTAAGAGGAAGAAAGGAAGCAAGGAAGGAAGGAAACAAGGAAGGAAGGAAAGAAAAATGAGGGCTGGAGAGAGAGACCAGCAAGAATAAGCTGGGGAAGAAAGGACACTCAGCAAGATGACAGGGACCGGCTGAGAAAGGAGAGGGATTCCTGGCAGTGGGGGCTTAAAAGTTTTTAGAAAAGGGGGCTAGTGGTCATTTTTAAGTAGCTGCTATGATGTCTGCTATAGCTAAGCCCCTGTGTCCTCCCCCAAATGACCAGGAAAGGAGCCACCCACTCAGCCTTGAGTGTGGGTGCCACTGTGAAGGGGAGGGGAGAGGTGAGCTCGAGCAACAATGTCCCGCAGTGAAATGCCAGTCCTGGGGAGAAGAGGCGAGACCTGAATCCAATGGGGCCATGGGACAAAACCCTTACCCTAAATATACCACAAAGGAGTGACTCTTACAATGGATGGAATAAGATTCTATGCCTTGAGATTCTCTGAAGGCCAAGTAGGTTATGCAAAGAAAGATGATTTTACTTACTGTCCAAGTAGAAAACCCATCTCCCTGCAAACTCCACAATGACTAACTACACAGAAATGCTCCCGGCACACCAGGGGGGTCATGTGCAGGGAGGGCCACTGCAAGGCACAGTGAGTGAAATGAACTCCCCAAGGTGGAGGTCACTGTCATCCGGGGGTCAGCTCACACACCAGGGCAGACACCAAATGTGTGTGCTGTGTGTGGTTGTCCTTGAGAGAAATGACTGGCCTTCTGGATGGAAGGTCAAGCTGGAGCTCAGCTTGTCAGCTGCTCTTGTCATGAGGAGGTAGTGAGCACCATCTTATTGAAAACTAAATCAGGCCTTCCAATTCCTGGCCTCTGTTCAGGCTGGGGCCAGAGCGCTAATGCAGTTAGGGTGGCGCATGGGGCCCAGCCACCACCTCCTGTCTCTGATGCACCAGCTGTGGTGCCCTCTGGGTGACCCCGCAGTGCTCGCCCTGCCCACAGCTCTCCCTTGGCACCTGGCCAGCCCCAGAGGAAAATTCCTATGACAATCTGTATGAAGGAGGTCACAACTCAAAGACGAAGAACCCCCAAGGTCAGTACTTTTCCTGCCCCACCTGGGACATGGCAGGTGCCCAGGGTATTTCCTGGATGAACTTGGCTCAGTGAATGTCCTCAGGGCCCCAGAGGTTGGTGTGTTCCACACATTCTATCTTTTCGTTCTTCATACCACCATTGCCAATCCTATCCCCATTACCAGTATTCATCAATATTAAACTCCCAGGTCTTCCGAAGACCCGGCCTACCCCATGATTGCCATGCAGGCTTGGGTGTCTGGGCTAGCTGTGTTGCTCTCCTGCCAGGATGCCACTGTGTCTCAGCCATGCAGAGAGCTAGATGTCCATGCAGAGCCTAAAGCAATTACAAGTCCCCATCAATTTGGGGAACAGAGCTCTCAGAAGGAGACATCCTACATAATTGGTAATGAAGGAATGGTAGCTAGAGGGCTTTGCTTAAACACAGAGCAGCCTGTATCTCAAGAATCCATTTTGTTTGTTAGAGTCTTGTCCCTTCCCATTACTCTTCCCTCTTTTGTCCCTTGTGGGTGTCATCCCTGAGAGGCCCCAAGGCCGTCTGCGGAGTCTGGAGCTGTTGTCCCTGAGGCTTGGGAAGGGGTGGGAGGAACAGAAGCTCTCGCTTACTGGCAGCTCTAGCCAGGCTGCTGCGGGTTGGCCTTGATGGAGGCTCATGCCCAATCCTGATTCTCTGGTTTCATTTTCAGAGAGCCCAAGTTACTTAAACTCTTTGATCACTGCTGAACTGTAAGTGGAGGTGGCAATTCCTATCTTGTAAGGTCGTCATATGAATAAATTAAGGTTGTAAGTGCTTGGCCCAGACCTGGTACTCCCAGAGAGAGACAAATACTCAGCTCAAGTAGAAGTCATGTGATGGTTGTGAGTTTATTAAGTTCAAGTGGAACTGAGTCCATTTAACTCACAAGATGCTGACCAATAGGCAAGCCAGAGGGCCGAGGAGGCTCATGGTCTCTGGTCCTCATTTCCCATTTCTTCCACAGTGCTGCTATTCTGCTGGCGCTGTCTGGTACAGCTCCCCATTGTGTCCATATTTTTAAACCCATAGAGGGGTTGGTTTGGCTGTGTCATTCCTGCTTGCCTCTCAGTTATAGGTGACATGATAAGCCACATGTCACTGGACTGGCATCCCTCTTGAATATGCTCTGCCCTTCCTCGGCCCTCTGCCCGCTCCTTCAGCGTGGGTGCTGGCTCTCCAGGACTCTGTTCTTGTCCCTTCTTTCTACCTGACTGATGAGGCTAAACCAATGGCCCCCTTGGAGTCTTGACCTCCAGATGACACTCCCACTAAATCATTTCTCCTGACCTCTGACCCATGATTTCAACTTGGTATCTTGGACATCCTACAAGAACTTCCCACCCGGCCTGTGCAAAACTGAACCGATTAAGTCTCCTCTTCCAAAGTGTCTTCTTTTTTCTGTACTTTTTTTCTGTTGGTCAGTGGCTCCACTCCTCTGATCACCCAGACTGGATGTAAGAGTTGCCACGTACACTCTCTTATCCTCCACAGCTACTCAAGAATTCAGTTTTGTGCCATTGGCTTCATAGCTACTGCCCAAGCACTTCCCAAATCCACCCAATCCTCTCCACTCTAGTTTGGTCCTTTAATATCTCACATTCAGCAATTGCAGCAGCTTCCTTCTGGCTTCCCCACCTCCTCAATGATGCCAAAATTGCCCTTTCAAATACTCTGTATCAACTTTCACCTTATCTGTCTTCTACCTGAAAACTGCCAATGATTCCTACTGCCAATAAACTGAATTCCAAACTCCCAGCATAGCATGCAAGCTCCTCTTCTGACTTCTTTTTATGGCACCAGCTCATCTGTCCCCACACTGAACTCCTGTGTTCTGCTCTGTCTACAGGGCCCCCCTTCCTGCATTCATTGGGTTACTCTTACTCCTCATTCAGAGGCTACAACCTCCTTTCCAGAAAGCCTTCTTTCAGGAGCAGTTGACGACCTAAGTTTCCCTACCCCATACTCAATGCTCCTAAATCTCCCTGTGTGTGCATCTCTGGAGCTCACCCTATAATATTCTAAAATGCATATTTTATTGGTCTATATTGGACATTTGTCTTTCTCTTTGACCACTTTGCATCTGAACCCTCTTCCTGTGCTTCGGGCATCCCCCATTGACAAGCCTACTTCTCACTACAGAAACAGAAAATGCCAGATAACTAACTGCTGTCCCAGTCTACTTTTCACTAAAGTGATGGCTCCTGACATGTCTCCTCCAGTCAGATGCTCTTCCCCAGGTTGACCCACAAGTGAGTGCACGGAGAAGCAGGGGCCTAGGCACCCCATGCTGATGTGGGTGGTTATATCTCTGGCAGTTGCTCCGCTGGCCATGTCTGGGGTCCTATATGGGTGGTACCAGCAGTGAAAGCTGGTGCATAATTTCAATCTTTAGTTTGATTTTGCAACTCATTCTGAAGACCTACAATATCTTCAAATAAATCCCTTTTCTGCTTAACTTAGGACTGGGTTCAGTTGTGCCAAGGGTGCAGTTTATGTTCCTCCCCATTAAGATTTTTTAGTTCCTCTATGGCAGGATTATCTTCCTGCCCTTTGTCTCTAGCCCTAGAACACAGTGAGCATTCAATAACTGCTGCATTTGTGTGTAGACTGCCAACAATATCTAGGTCCAACTTAAGGAGACATGAATTTTAGCATTTTCATCCTTTTGCTTCCAAGGAGGCAACAATCAGGGCAACTAGTCATTATTTGTCTCTCACACACAGTTGCTCCTTGGCTCAAGAAAAAAAAATCTATCTACATTACCTCTACTCTGGAACCCCTGCTTTTTCTGCCAAGTTGAAAGTTTTCTCTCCGCATGACCTACACTCATCCATTGAAGCCAGTCGTGCCCCCCTGCCTTGGTTATACCATCTCTCCCTTCCTCCATTTACCTGGGGCAGAAGGTTCGAGTTCGCTTCTTTGTGGACCCTTCCTAATGTACCCTATGCAATATTTATGTTCTGCACATAACTGAACTTTCCAAGCTGCTCCCTATTTATGCATTCATGAGCAAGCTCAAGATAATGTCATTTCATCAAATGGAGCTGAACCATGGCTCTGCTTTATGAGGGATTACAGGCTGTTTATTCTTTATTTGTAAATGTGCCAGCCTAAAAAATGCCATGTTTTGTCAGAGACAGCTAATTAAACACCTCTGAGTATCTGTCAGCGCAAACCGTGAGAGCATTAATTTCTACTCTGGAAAGAATTACTGGGGAAGTATGTCTTAGATGGCTGTTGTTCCTTTTCTCATTTGAAACAAGAAACATTTACTTCTTTGGGGAAAATGTTATGAATAATCACCCTAATGGATCAACGTTTTCCAGAGTGACATCTATGGTGTCACTTTGGTGTTCATCTATTTGAAAGCTCAAAGTGGATATTTTAGTCTTAAACAGCAGGAGTCCTGGTGTGCTATAGCTTCCATATTTTCCTGGACTTAGACACTTCTGATCTTTTCCTTATCTGTCTCCCTTTCCTTCACTCCCTGGCAACCTTTTTATTTCCTCATTACCCACTGTAGTCCCAGCATTACTGCATAGTTTTGAAATGATTTTGGCATCTTGCTAAATTCTTGGCCTCAATTTGGAAATCAAGGAATTGCCGTTCCTGGAGGAGTTCACCTAGTGACTTTGTTTTGAATGCTGGATCTTAAAGAAGTGTCATCTAGTGACTTTTCAAACAAATAAATTTAGGAGGAGAAAACTTTCCTTTTGAAGATGTAGAGGTTGCATTTATTAAGTTGAACAAAGTGTTTTTAAAGTGGAATGTGTTTGCATGATATTAATTATAAAAACACTTCATGAAAAAAAATACCCTCCATCATTTTTTCTATTTGGGCCCTCAGTGGATTGGATGAGGTATACCCACATTTGGGGATGTCACCTTCTTCACTCAATCTACAAATTCAAATGCTAATCTCTCCTGGAAATGTTCCCACAACAACTCCAGAAATAATGTTTTGCCAGATATCTGGGCAGCCTATAATCCTGTCAAGTTGACATATAAAATTAATGATTATAATAAGTCAAATATTTTACATATAATTGTTAGGGGGAAAAGATGTCTTGAGCAAACTCCATACAGGTTTTGTGGACTCTACCCCCTCTACACTGGGAACTACAAATCCCATGATCACCAGATGGAGGGTTGTGAGGACCTGAGGGTGGAGTTAAGCAGCCATGTTTTTTGTTTGGGTATATAACCAGCCATGTGGCTGGGGGTCACTCCTTTGGCCTCATGGCACTTGGCTTTTCACCAGCTCTCAGGAGGTTGTTGGGATTCCAGATCAGCAGAATGGGTAGGACACATTCACGAATTTATCTCCCTCTTTTTCTTCCTGAATTATTCATTTCTTCATTTCCTCTTCTCTTATAAATAAACCTTTTATTAACCTTTTGTGAGTGCCTGCAGTTTAACATTAATAAGTCCCTTTTAAGTGTGCAGGTAAGGACCCACAGTCACACAACCTGTTTTGGGGTTGCTCTGTATCATGTTCACTAGAACCTTGTGTGAGAATCCTATTTTAAAAAATTACATTTTGACAAGAGCTAGAATATGAAAGGGTAATGCATTTGGCCCAAGTCACACAGTGAGAAAGGGGTCATGTTGGGTTTCCCTCTCAAGTCTCTCAAGTCTGGAAGACTCCAGAATCCACAGTATGATCTCTTGGTGTCTTTACTCCAAAAAAAGATCTGTTTAATGGAAAAATGATACAAGAAATTGCTGCCCAACTCTTGCTCAAGTTTTACAAAATTGGGAATCAGTTAGTCTGACAAACCAATCTAAAATATTCAGAGTAGATTTATAGAGGGAGATAGGCCAGAAAAGCTCAAGTGTTTTAGTAAAGCAGGAGAGAGAATGAAAATGGAAATCAGAGTGTGAGGAGGATGACAGCAGTGCCAATGCAGCCACAAATTTTAGGACAAACATCAGGTGACGGCTGTTAGACACTTGGATGGATGGCAATACCCAGTGCTAAGCCCAAGCAGACACCTTCCCACCCTCTCTCCCTCCTTCCTCCCTCAGCTCCCACCCCTGGCTCCCAGGTGACTCATGGGCAATGCAAGCCAGTCCAGTCATGCTCTCCTTGATAAATCTACCCCACGTGAGGATATTGCTTACCTACCTACCACCCTCTGGTGAATTCTTTCCCTAGAGGCCAAAGGACCCACTCCTTGAGGTCATCCACAGAAGCTGCATGTGACCCTTGGAAATCCTGGTGGGAAGGAGGTAGTCAGATACTTATATTATTCAACACTTGCACTGACCCAGTTAGACCGCCTTAAGCCTTTGCATTTGTGTCATATCAGATCAAGCTGGTGCGTCGCAAAGTGATGACTAAACCTACAACATGATCACAACCACTATACACTTGTCATGATGTTCTTCATAGACAGGACTTCAGTCCAGGCAGAACTGAGCACAACCAAGACCGAGGCTAGGAGAACGAGAGGGAAAGCATACTGGCCAGAGCTGGCACCTGGCCCATCAAGGAGGCTCAGCTAGCCTGTCAGGAGGGCTGGCCACAGTCAGCCCCCCACTCCCTTGATGGAGCAAGGGCTGGACTCTGAGCACACCACCAAGGATCCCCAACTTCTGAAGCTCACGGTCTAGTGGTGTTAGTGGAGGTACCATGTTCCCCACCCTGATGCACATGTATCCTCCCTGGACCAGCTACTGTAGGGAACAAGGGGCAGGGCTGAGCGGCCAGGTGAAGAGATAGAATATGGAAAACAGGTGGGCTCAGGGGAGACACATGAAGTAGAGGGTGTGCTTGCTTCTTGGCTTTGAACTTGCACCAGGGACTTGGAGGAGGCACGTGGAGGAAAGACACATATATTTGTCTTCAGTCACGGTTGCTGGCTTGCAGCTCCTAAAACTCCTGAGATTTCCTGAGTGATAAGAGCAATGGGAGTACCTTTCATATTTGGTCTCCTGTCCTCAGATCCTGAAGTTTAGAGCCCTAGAGATGAAATGGGTGCATTGCTATTCATAACAAGCTTCTTTCCACCATAACTGGGTTTAAATTAATAAGGTGACTTTTGGACAGCACCTAAGATGGGGCCTGGATTGTTAGAGGAACCAATCATGTGATTATAGGGTTAGAACTTTTAGTCTCACCCACAGCATCTGGCGGAAGGGAGACGGGCTGGAAATTGAGTCAACTGTTAATGGCCAATGGTTTAATCTATGTTCCTGTGCAACAAAGCCTCCAAACCCCCCCAGAGTATGCGCTGGCAGGACTTTTGCATTGGTGAACATGTGGAGATTTGGGGAGAGGGTGCATTTGGAGAAGGCATGGAAGTTCCACAGAATTTCCCCATACCTTATCCTGTGCATCTCTCCCATCTGGCTTGTTACATCCTTTTATAAAAAAACTGGTGGTTCAGTAAGTAAAATTTTCCAAGTTCTGTAAGTCGTTCTAGCAAATTGGTCAACTTTGAAGAGGGGGTCATGGGACCCCTGATTCATAGCTAGTCAGCAGAACAAGTGACAAGTTGGATTTGTAATTGGCATCTGAAATGGAAAGCTGAGCCCTCAACTGTGGACTCCAATGCGTGTCCAGGTAGCGTGTCAGAATTGTGCTGAATTGTAAGGCTAATCTGGTGTCAGAGAGCTGCTTGGTCGTATGAGGGTAACCCCTGTTACAGAGTGTAATCTCCATAAAAAGGGAAAGATCCATGTTCCCTGCACCATCTAACGAAGGGAGTGTGGAGAAGAAGCTGAAGAAGAGACTCGGAGAAGAGTCTTGAAGAGTAGACTTGGGGAAGACTTGGAGGAGACACATGGAGCAGAGTAGAGACATGGTGGAATGAAGGACACCTTTATTTCTCAGCTTGGAATTTGCACCAGGGATTTGGAAAACATGGAAGGAGAAACAGAGTTGAGACATGTAGAGAACTTAGAAGCGACACGAATGAGAGACCCATGGAGAGGCTGACAAGTGCAGCCTTTAACTTGATTTGTGCTTTGATTTTGCTCCTTTTGTCCCAGACTTACCCAGCCCCTTCTGCCCCTTTCCTATGGTTCTCTGCAGAAAGTATCTTAGACTTAAGGCAAAATTTTGGGCCTTAATGGCCTTGCTTGGGACCAATCCTGTTTGACTGGGCATTTACCCACGATTAGATGGGTAACTTTGGGAGTTTCATTGGGAAGCTATTATCCTTTCTTCTCTCTATGCACACTAATCCTATTAAAGTTCCTTCCTATTAAAGTTCTTTCGCATTACGAGTATGCTTTGTCTTAATGTGGCAAATGGCAGAACCACTTTGGACTGCGCAGGTTTGGGGGTCCTGGTGTGCCTCCTCTGCTCACTAACACCCCAACACTGAAATTGGGATCCAAAACCCAAAATAATATCCAATATTTACTAGTGGAGAAAAAAATCAAGTCAACAGCTATTAAAACACTCATTTGAAAAAGGGAAACAACCAATTATACCTACTAGTCCATGGAATATACCATATTTTGTTGGCTGTGGGATGAGGGCCTTGACTAGCAGATCCAACTGCCCTGAGCTTTGTCCTTCCTAACACCTCTACAGACAGGAGAGATGGACATTAGGGTGAATTGCCCTTCTGGAAATGCAGTTCTTTAGCTCCTGGTTTCCTGTGAGCATAAGTTTAAGTTTGTCTGTTAGGCAGTCACTCATCTGCAAAGAATGCCTAGCTAACCATGGCTTAAACAAGCACGAGTTTATTTTTCTCACATAATAAAATATATAGATATAAAAACTCACTCTATTCAATTAAATGAATGTCGATGGACTGTGATGCTATTGGCCTTTCCAACAGGTGTGCTGCTGCTGCTGCTGCTCCAGCCTTCACATCAGCATCCAAGGCAGGAAGAAGGCAGGAGGGCTGCCCAGTGTATTTGTTCCCTTTCATCATGAAATGTGAAAGCCTTCACAGAAGTCCTCCATAAACATCAACAAGTTTAGATCTCAGATTTAGTAAGGAAGTTCTGAAAATTGCCTTAGGGATTAGGGTGGAGGTGTAAGGACACGGTTTTCCAAAGGAAATTCAGGGGTCACTTACTACAAAGAGAGGAAGGAGTGCCGGGCAGGGAAAATGACTGCTATTACAATCACAAATACACTACTTCTGGCTCTGGCTGGCCAAGGCACTCATCCCACATTAACAATATTAAGGGCATAGAATTTTTTTCAATCATCTGTGGGCTTTAATAAAATGATAGCATCAATAACAACAATGATATCTCAGAGGAGATTTGGAAAGTGAAGTGAATGGCAACAAATGTTTAAACAGCACCTTCCTGAGACAACAGACATGGACAACTTATAATTTATCCACAATAGCAAAATTGTTGACCAGGGAGCCGAGCTTAGTGACAAGGGCCTCGCCCTCTCTATGAGAAAGTCATCTTTCTCATGCGGAGTCCCAAGGACCAGGGCTGCCAGCCACCTGGCCCTCTCCCCTAACCTTCCCTTGCCCCAGCATGGGGGGTTCCTACTAATATCCCTTCCCGGGCCCAGGGCTAAGAAGTTAATATCCCTCCCCGGGCCCAGGGCTAAGAAGGCTTAGGAGAGATTTTTAGATGAGTTCTCTTCTTCCCTTGACTCACCTGTGAGGGGCTCAGCCAGGGGCTCTTGGGTGCTGATCCTGGGGGCGTCTCTGGCAGGGTGGAGTCCAGTGAAGTGGGCAGCAGCTCGAAGTGGGTTGCAATTCTAGGGCAGAGGAGCATTTGAGGGAATGGGAAGGAGCTGCAGCTGTTCTGAGCATGCCCCAAGGGAATGAAGCTAATAGAATAGACATCTTCTTTGGAAACCAAGTTAATTTTTGAAGCAAAAGCTAAAACGGGTTTCCCTCTTCTCCTTTCTCATGGTCCGCTCCCCCACCCCCTCCACCTAACCTGAAAAAATAATATAACTGATTAGGAGCTGGTCTGTTATGCAAATCAGAGTGAATGTGCTTAGTAACAATGGCCAATTAAGGGCTTTGACTATTGGCTCAACTGAAAAAGGATGTGTCAAAGGCAGGGGTAGCTGGGCAGTTTCTAGATCCTGTGCCCTTTAAATATCTCACCCCCAAGGAGAGTAGAAATGCTATTTTAGGATTCATACTCAGGATTTTAATCTGTTTTCTATTTTTAAGCTTTAGAAGAAAAGAGGAGACCCTACAAACTAAAAGAAGCCATTATCTTTCTAAAGTAATTTCAGCTCTGAAAGAGACAATCCAATTTAGCTTTCTAGGTTGTTGGGTTTTTTTTAAATTCCTTACAAATTGGAGCAGGTGAGAACAAGGAGAGTCAGGAAATGAGGGAAATGGATTCCCTGGGTGGTGGGAGAGCGGGCCATATCTGTCAACCGGGCTCCCTCAGATCACCTCAACCCGACTCATACATACCCTTCCCGTCGCTCCTGTCTTTAATCTGTCCTCTGATTCTGATTTTGTTCTTTTGCTACACTTGCATCTCATCATTTCTCTGCTTACAAACCACAATTGAACTTGTATGCATAAATAAATAAATCTTAAAAAAAAAAAAAAAGAGGGAGGTAGAGTCAGAAAAGGCCCAGGAGTTGCCTTTCCAAATTAGAGCTTCAAGGTGAGCTGCTCCTGCAGGGTGAGATGTTTCCACTTGGGCTCTCTGAGTCCTCAGAAACTTTGGCAAATCCCAAAGCCACGATGCACAGGCTGCCCTGCTAGCTCCTGGCTCCAGCCCACCTTTGCAGGCCACGGCTGTTCCTGGCAGCTTTTGGTCATCACCTAGGCCAGTACTTGCACCCCAGTCATTACCTCCTGCATCTGACCTGCACTTGCACTTGTGATGGAGGTTAAGAGTAGAAAATTTGGAAAGAAGTCACTACAAGAAGTCACCACAACACCCAAAACCTGGCTCACGCAAGGCCCAAAGCTGGAGGCAGGGGTAGAAGTGATTAAGGTAGTCATTAAACCAGCTATAGAAATGAAAAATCCAACTGCTACAGCAAGTATCTCACTGCTGTAGAAGGTATTGCCAGGGGCAGACCAGAGGTGGGATATGGAGATAGAGGCCATGTAAGAAACCCAGGTCCTTAGGAATCAACCTACTTGCACCCTAGAAGTAATTAGATTAACAGAAGTTAATAACTCCACAAAGGGATGAGACCCTCCCAAACAGAAGAAAGCTATCAGTGCAATTTCTGCCCTGGCACAGGGCAGCAGACCTTGTGCCCACCTGTGCCTATGTGTGGGATCCCCGGGCCTCCTTATTGTCAGAGCTATTGTCTTGGTGCCCAAAGTTCCTGCTTGTCAGCTAGGTGGAGGGTTGTGCAGGGGCATCTCACCAAGGGCAAAAGCCCTGGTATGAGGAACACACCGGGGAACCAGTATCTGCTGACAACAGCAGGCAGAGACTAGAATATTGATAACATGCTTGGACTGGCAGGAACAATGGAGCCCCCCAGGCAATGGGCCCTGGTCACTCCACCCCCAGCTTACATCCCCAATACCACCCTCCACACGAGTACACTCCCTCTGTACTTGCTCCACCTTTGTACTCGATGCTAATAAACACAAAATGCCTTGGGATGGGGCGGCACATCACCTCCAGTGCAGCCCCTCTGGGCTTCCCTTTGCTCTACATGGACTTTGCGTGATCTCTCTCCTCCTACGCTGCTCCCAATGCTGCTGCCCCAGGGGGCAACACCTACGCAGGTGCTCCTCCCTGCCAACATTTTCCCTCTGCAGGTAGCAGCTCTCCTGCCGCCTGTGACCTGCGAGCGTGCAGGTGCTTCTCCTCACTGCCCTCCCTTCGCAAAGCAGCAGAGGCAGCTCTCCCAAGGCTGCCCACCTGTGCCCACACAGACCTCCCTTTTAACAGGCTGTCCCTCTCGGCAGCTCTTCTGCCCACTTGTGCCTGTGTGAGCATCTTTACCTTTCTCTCCCTTATATAATAAATCTGCCCTTTTGGATACAGCTAACCTGTCTCACGGAGAAACTCGCCTGGGAAACTTGCCCGTCCGACTGAAAGGGGAGCACTGGTGAAACTGTTATAGAGCAACCCCGATATTAAACGGGTTCCTGGCTGTGGGTCCTCACCCGCGCGCTTTAAAGGGACTTATGAATACTCTACTACAGACACACGCCAAAGGGTTAATAAAAGGTTTATTTACAAGAGAAAAGGAAATAAGGAAAATATACAACTCAGGGAGAAAATAGGGAAATAAAGTCTTTAATGCGTCCTACCCGATCCGACGACCTGGAAACCCAAAGTCACTCTCAGAGCTGGCCAGACGCTGCTAGCTGGCTGAGAGCCCAAAAATGGAGAGCCCGTCAAAGCCCATGTGTCTGCCTTTTGTATCCACCTGGCTGCTTAACCCCACCCTCAGGTCCCAGCCACCTTCCCTTGGGTGGTGATGGGATTTGGAGTTCCCAGTGTCTTTGGCTTTGGCCTGGGGTGGGGGTGGAGTCCACAAAGCCTGTATGGAATTTGCTTTGGAACATCCTTTTCCCCCTAACAAAACTTCCCAGACTGAACCCAAGGTCTCCGCTCTCCAAACCCAACACCTCCTTCAAGCCGACTTCACTTGACTTGCCCCTCTCCGCACTTTGTACGTTCCAGCCATTCCCTTCTCCAGGAACTGCCTGTCCCACTCCATCTGCTTGGGAAACAGGCCCTTATTCCCGAGTCTCCAACTCAAATGTCACCTCTTTTCCTTAGCCTCCCTTGACCCACTCTCTAGACACCCACATACCTTGAGGCAGAATGATCTGGGGTCAGCATTCTGTTTCATGCTTTCCCTGGCTGTAGCGGTTCCTGCAATGTGTATTTATACAGCCTTGAATATGAAAGAAAGATAATTGGGTTCCTAAGAAAATTTGCTTTATCAGAATTGAATTGTAAAACCAATCAGTTGAGTGAGAGATAAAAGAGGGTGAGGTTAGGGTGTTCAAGGTTTGCAATAATAAAGTTAGTTTCCCTGCAGGGTTTTCAATCATAAATGTGCTTTATAACTATCTGAGTATTTAATTGGAAGCTAAAATAGAAAATTGCTTAATCAGGCAAGACAACAATGAACCCCCAAATATTTGTCTTATAGGTTGCACACCCATGCGCCTCCAAACCTCAGTCATCTTTGACCTTGATCTTGCAACTTTGCTGGCATCACAATTCATACATCTCTTAAACAAAAGAACTCAAACATAAACAGGCATACAAAGGAAGCAGCGCTCACAGGCTGTGACCTGATGCTTTGTTTGTTGTTATTGTCTTCCTGCTGAGGACTAACCCCTAGTGACAAGTCTGTTGTAACCATGGCAACCAAGATAATACAAAGGGTGTTTCTTAATTCTCTCACCTATGGTCAATATCTAATTCAATTATGAAAATTCTCCCAGTTGGAAAAAGACCTCTGCTGACTACTCTGTTACCTTTCTTCTGCCCAGGAGAACACCAAGAGCGGGGTTGGTGTCCTGCTCAACTTTGCCACTGCAATGCTGTTGAACAGATGACAAATGTCCTGCATTATCTAGATAATTTAGTCTTGACTTTGACTAGTTTACTTAGTATCCAGATCTTTTCAGTGCAAGTTGGATACATTACCATGCTCCACCCCAGACTTCTATACATTGATAATAAGATTTCATTATCATGAAGAGTGACTTTAATAGACAAATAGACCGTCTATCATATAATAGTCACATTTATTGAGAATTATTAAATCTTTTGCATGAATTGTCTTGCTCAACAAATCTGTACTAGTAATATTATTGACTCATTGTACAGATGAGTAAACTGAGGCTTAGAGAGGCCAATTCTTTGTCCCACAAGCAAATAAATGGCAAATGACATACTATATCAAAAAAATTCATTTGCAGTAGAGTTTTATAGCTCTCCACACTAAACAGAAAGTCAACACATTTATTGGACATTCAAAAATTTTACAATTACTTTATTTTACAGAATTTAACTGTTCAATCTTAGGCATTCATGAGTGCTTTGCTCCTGTGACTGAGAGGGCCCTAACTTGAACATTCTTCTTCCTTTATTATTATTATTATTATTATTATTATATTTATTTTACTATTGATAACACTGTATATGGTTCAGGGGTACAGGTTCACACCTCTTCAGATGGATGTCACCACACCACACCCACCACCTCAGAGGCACTGAAAGACTCCACCACAGTCCTTTGCTCCTGCCCTCCCCCTTAGGAAGCCTCAATTCTGTAGTCCAATTTCTGGGGTTTCTTTTTGTTAGGTTTTGTCTGTTCCTACACTATGTTTCTTTATAGTCCATAAATGAGTGAAAACAAGTGTTTGTCTTTGTCTTTCTGACAATTTGTACATCCTTAAACTATAATGACCATCACTGTTTTCTTTATTTTTTTTAAAAGATTTATGTATTTATGCATACAAGAGCTGGGGTACAGTCCAGAGGTGCAGGGAGTAAGAGGATTCATCAGAGACAGAGTGGGGAACAGAACAGGAAGATCGACTGAAATACCCTGCTGAGGGGGGCAGCAGGTGAGACAGGGGAGGTCTGCTGCACATGTGGGTAGCTCCCTGGCTGGGGATCAAACTCATGCTGCAGTGGCTGAAGATAGCTTCATAGTGCTGCAACTTAACCCCTTGCACCACCAGGGAGGCCCATCGCTGTTTTCTGTACAGAAAACCAAGGTCCTCAATTATTCATTTGGCCAGTGTGGTATGGGACCAAGGATGTTTTCTAAGGGGAATCTTGGCCAGGCTAGGAGCACTCATTTGTGGTGAGATGTGAGAAGGTGAAATGGTTCCATTTTTACAAAAGGACGTTTTCCCTCCTCTAGAGCTGGTGTACGACTCGGGACTTAATTCCTCAGGACACCCTCCAGCTCCCTAAGACTGATTCTTATCAAATGCCTAGTTTTAACAAATAAGATCTATGAAACATGTCCTGAAGGAGTGCTGTACAGTTAAGGTAGCTTACGTCTACTTTGGAATATTATATTAAGTCATATTTCTGGCTCTAGAGGTTGAAAGAAGATACAGAACAGAAGTGGGACGGAAAATGCTATGGGAAAAGCGGAGACTTTGGCCAACATCAAGAGACAAGTAGTCTCAGATCCTGATGAATGGAAGCTTACCTGAGTCCTAAGTTCTCCTTGGAAATGTGTCAGCCTTTTCCCTTTGACCTCCAGGCTTCTGAGTTACAGTGACTTAGGCATAAGACACATGTCCTGGGCAATCTGTTTAAACCTTGAATATAGTGACAATATTCTCCAAACCAAAATTCAAAATACATAGCCTGATGAATACGGGGATGACAGGATGCACCATTTAAATTAAACCTTTTCCAAAAACGTGAGGATGGACGTGGCTCCTAGAGGTGCCCATGCCAAGTCAGGTAGGTGGGAAGCATTGATCATCTGAGCCTTGACCCCATGAATGGCATTTCCATGGGGAAGGGCTGACGTTAGCTCGCCCACATCATTCCCAGCCTTGCCTGCTTCAGGTATCCAGCAGTGATTCCAATTTCCCTTAACCATTTGGAAAAGTGGCAAATTACAGGGAACAAATGTCCCTTCCAACAGCAGGAGAGACACCTGCTTAATGAATCAGCAGTTATGCAGATGGTGAGATGGAGAAACCAAGCAGGAAGGATCTGGAGTCGGCTTGTCCTGATAAGCCATCAGTGCCAGCGCACCTTCCCCCTCTGAGCCTGCCGGGCTCGACCACATGGCTTTCCACGCAAATGTAGGTCATTTAAAATGCTGTCAGCAAGCTGCTCTTTCTTGTTACCAAGACACTGGAAAACCTATAGTGACTAGCTAGGAGCAATTATTTCCAAGCTTTTGCTTCTCACTTATAACAGAGAATCCAGATTTTTAATGCTGTGTTCTGTACTCAGAGTCATGTTTATCCTTTATTGTTGCCCAAATAACCACCGACTTTGTAAGTGTGTGTTTTGGTAGGGAGAGTGAAGTTGGGGAGAAAAGAGGGCAGGAAAGACAGTGTGCAGACCTATTTTTAAAGGCACTAATTATAATTTTGCAATTTACTCTTGAAGATATTTTAAAACATACTTGCTTATAGAAAGAATCACAATATTATCACACATGCCAAAATCTGGAGACACACTTGGCCCTTAGTTTGTTTGAGAAAGAAAAATATCTGTTCTACTGATTGAATTTATCATTTTGAAAAAGTACTTCTGTTTAATTCATGAAATTCAATCACAGTCATGCTGGGATTTATTGCTTCTCATTAATGCTTCCTTTGAAGATGAGTGGAAAGACCTAGGGTTGAGAGGGAAGAAAGATTCTTTCCAAAGTACTGTGAGACTTAATTTGGATTTTATTAAATCTCATTAGTTCCTAATACAGAATTTATGAGACTTTGGACAGAAAGGAGGCTGGTATTTATCTTGGTGTAATCTGCAAAAAAGTGAATTTTCTCCAAAAGTGAATTATCAGTAAGTCTTCTGGGATGTCCTATATACTCGATGGAATAATCATTAGACACATCCTTTTACCTACAAGGACTAAATTATTTCCATTCAAGAAAATGGGTGGCAGCTACTACTTGACAATACTTTTCTTCTTTTACTATTACTGTTGCATATTTGTTTCTATGCTACCCCTTTCAAAATGCATTCGACCAGCCTACAACAAAGGACACATCCATGATGTTGAACTTAAATATTTGTCTGATCATCACATCACACAAAAATGTCTAGACAGGTTTTCACTTAATTTGGTGACTTTCTTGGAAAGGGGTGAATCTGATATTCCTTGTTGAAGAATTATTGGAACTTTTACATAAAGATAATGTAACAATTTTATTAGAAAACCCCAAATAAGAGTGACTTCAGCAAAGTAAGTTTATTTCTGACTCATCTACGAAGCTAGGTAGGCCAGAGCTGACAGGGTGCATTTCCAGGCATCCCCAGGGATATATTCTCTCATACTTCTGAAGACCATGATTCCAAAATTAAGGTGTTGGCAAGACTGCAATCCTTCCAAAGACCTTAGGGTAGAATCTATTCTTTGCCTCTTCCTGCTCTTGGAATGGCTACATCATTCCCATCTCTGTCTCCGTCACTACACCCCCTTCTTGATGTTTCTTCTTTCCTTCTCTTCTAAGATATTTGTCTCTGGATTCAGAGTCCATCCAGGGAATCCAGGATTCTCTAATCTCAAGATCCTTAACTTCATTACATCTTCAAAGACCCATTTTCCAAATAAGGTTGCCTTTATAGGTTCTGGGGATTAGAACATGGGCATTTCTTTTGGGGGACCACCATTCAATCCACTACACAGAGGTTAGGTTTTGATCCAGGAGATGTAAAGAGTAATTTTTGACTACACAGATGCACATAGCTGGAGATATAAGGGTAGCACCTGCTCTCTTGAAAATAAAACTAGAGCTTATGAAACTTAAAAATAGGACATGCTCAGCCTCATGCTAACCCAACTGCAAAGAGCCCCTACTTCCAAGTTTCTAGTACTCTTCCATTTGCAAGATATAGGAGAGGACAATAAAATGTGAATTTCCTGTTTACCACACCCCTTTGATACCCAAACCCCTTTGATACCTCCTCCTTAGAGGCACTGAGCAGGAGCCAGTACTGATATTCACATGGCAGGAGAACTGGAGAAAGATAGATACAAAGCAGCTCTCTGAATAGTTGGGTTGAGGCTAGAATTTGACTCTGCTTCACAAGTTCCCATTACTTTGATTTTCTCAGATGCCATATTCCATTAGGGTTAGGGGGCTGGTAATAGTGTTACTTAACAGGTGTGGCAGCTTCTGCAGAGTATTGCCTGCAGGTGTGCCCCCCTAACCCCTCCACCACATGCCAGGCCCTTGCAGGATCTTGGGGATACAGGTACATTTCTGTCATGCTCCCTTTTGCCGAGGTGCTAGGAAAAGACAAGCTAGTGATCAAATGGACATGCGTGGTCAGGTTCAGGTGTTGCTGTCCTAGAAGTGTGTATCTTGGAGGACCATGGAGGACAGGGAGATTCAGGGATTTCCAAAGAGGTACTGGATCCTTTATTTATGATTGTACAGCAGGAAGCAAAGCAGCTGGAATGGGAGCCCTGATCTGTCTGACTCCAAAAACATTCCTAATGTTCTTTCCACTCTATGAAGACATTTGTGCAAGGGCAAAATTAATGAGGTGGAAGTATGCACCCCAGGTGGTCTGACCTGGTCCAAATTAGAACTTCGAAAGCCTTGAGGGGGTAAATGTAGCATTTGTCTGAATCTTCTTGCCTGAAATATCACCTGTCCCAGCAGGCTGCTAAAGATGGAAGGAAAAATAGCAAAATACTCTAGAATTCTCTTTCAGAAGACAGCCTACAGTGCTGGTTTTCTGTCCCTCTGCTTGGGGAAGCAGACAACCAGATGGTCAGACTCTATTTCCTTTATAAAATATTTTAATGGCATATTTTCTCTAAAAACTTAATATTTTAACATTGCAGTTTAAACTGACTTCTCTCACTTTGATTAGTACAATAAAATTGTGTAGTCTTTAGGATAAAGGCAATGTCTTCTCCATCTCTTTGACCCCCACTGGGTTTAACCCCAGATCCCTGCATATGGTAGGACATCAGTACAATTCTGTTCAATCAAATCGAGTTCTCCTGTGCACAGGTGGTAGGAATGTAAAAATGGCACAGCTGCTCTGGAAAACAGCATGGAGGTTCCTCAAAAAATTAAAAATAGAATCACTGTATGACCCAGTAGTTCCAATTTGGGGTATACATCCAAAAGACTGAAAGCAGGGTCTCGAAGAGATATTTATACTATGCTGTGCTAGTTGTGCTGCATTCATAGCAGCATTGTTCACAATAACTAAAACATGGAAGCAACCCAAGTGTCCATCGACTGATGAGTGGATGAGCAAAATGTGATAGACTCATAAAATAAAATATAATTCAGTCTTAAAAAGGAAGGAAATTCTGCAATGTGCTCTTGATACATAACATGGATGAATCTGATGACATTGTGCTAAGTGTAATAAGCCAGTCATGATAAAACAAACACAGTATGAGCCCACTTATTTGGGGGTTCTACACCCATGTTTAATGGGTATAGAGTTTCTTTTTTTTAAAGATTTATTTATCCATGCATATAAGAACTGGGGTATAGGCCAGAGGTGTGGGGGGTGAGACAGTTCACCAGAGACAGAGTGGGAAACAGAACAGGCAGACTGACTGAAATACACTTCTGAGGGAAGCAGTGGGCCAGACAGGAGAGGTCTGCTGCACCATGTGGGTGGCTCTCTGGCCTACTGGGGATCAAACTCGTGCTGCAGTGGCTGCAGATAGCCTCACAGTGCTGTGCTTAACCCCCTGCACAACCAGGGAGGCCCCTGGGTATAGAGTTTCAATTGGGAATGATGAAGAGTTCTGGGGCTGGACGGTGGTGACCTCTGCACAGCAGAGTGAGTGCAATAAATACCACTCCACTGTATTCCCAAAAATCATTACGATGATAAATTTTATATAATGTATATTTTAACACAACCCAAAAAAATGTGGGGAGAGGGGAAGGAAATGGTAGAGAATTCACATAAGTTTCTTCTCCTATAGGGTCTGTTGTATTATAGTACACATTTCAATTTTCATCATAAATGCATAGATATTCAAAATAGAGTTCTTTTCAAATGTCCCTATGCAAGGTTGAAAACCAATAAGAGTTAAAGTTGTACTAGTTTTTTTTTTTTTTAAAAGATTTATTTATTTATTTATTTATTTATATGAGCACTGGGTACAGTCAGAAGCACGGGAGGGTGAGAGAATTCACTAGAGCCAGAGCGGGGAGCAGAGCAGGCAGAAGGACCAAAGTACACTGCTGAGGGGAGCAGCGGGCGGCAGGAGAGGTCTGCGCACCATGTGGGACCCTCCTCTGGTGGCCGGGAGCAGCCGGGGATCGAACCGGCGCTGCAGAGGCCATGGGCAGCTTTGCAACCCAGCACTCAACCACTGCGCCACCGGGAGGCCCAAAGTTGTACTAGTTTTATCATAAATTCAAAGCTGCAAAGCCTGGAGATGGCTATAATTTGGTGAGTAATTATTATGTGAATGAAAAATTGCTTTCCCTAATATTTCAAATTTATTTTAGGTCATTGAAAATAATAGGTTCTTGATGATAATAGAGTTAACACTACAACTTCCCATGAAAGGCTGAGTTTTCTTAAGGGGTGGACTGCATTTATAATGTGTTGTGAGTTGAAAGATGTGAGGCAGAAAAATTTTTTAATAATAACTTTTCTTAATCCTGATTTTTTCTTTCAGTTTTTCTCCTCATTTGAGTGGCCAGTCTATCCCAGGAGGACTGACAATACCCCAGGAGCTTCCTTCTGTCTTTGGTGTCTAAAAACTTCAAGCCCCAGCTAGGAGGCTGCTGAGGAGAGACTATTATAAACTGAAGGTCTGTGTCCCTGTAGAATTCATATGTTGAAACTCTATACCCCAAGGTGGTTTTCAGAGATGGGACTAGGGGAGATGAGTAGGATTATGGAAGATCATGGGGTGGAGCCCCATTGAATGAGATTGGTGCCCTTTTAAGGGCCCAGAGAGACTTGCTTCCCTTCTCTGCTCTCTGCCACGTGAGGACACGATGCTTCCCCGAAGAGCATCCTCACCAAAACCCAACCATGCAGCCAAGCCCTTGATCTCAGCATTCTAGACTCCAGAACTGTCAGAAATAAATTCATGTTGTTTGTAAGTCACCCACTCTGTGGTATTTTCGTTACAGCTGACTCAACTGATTAAGACGAGGGTTCAGTTTTATTTTGGAAGAAGTTGGGGCTTTCCCTGAAACCAAGCAAATGTTGCTTGGGCTGTGGGAAGGGGAGATGGAGAGAAAATGTTGGCAGCACAGGTGTCGGTAGGTGCCTGGACAGGGGCTCCTGCATCTCCTTCCTGCCTCAGCCAACAGAACCCCACCTTGGCTGGAAATGGCTCAAGGGTAAGTCTAGACAGCGAGCTGAACACACCCTTGCATGGGGGGTGAGAGCCCAGATCCTAAGGACCCTGCAGACATGGGCATCTCCATGCTGCTCATGCTAGCCACTGGGGTGCCTCCATCCATCTCCACAGACCACCTTTCCGACAAGGCTGGAGTAGCAGTTGCGGGCTTAGTTTGTATGATAGGTGGATGTGTGTTCCTTTGTTTGGAGAGGGTTTGCTGAGCACCCACAGTTGAATTCCCCAAAGTTAAATATGTGCAAAACACAGTTCCCTCAACTACCCAGAGTTGAGAAGACAGTGGTGAAATCATTCTTAGAGCTGATGGGTACCACGTGTGGAATGACTTGGCAAATCCTATCACAAGTCTTAAAAGCATGCAGACTGCTGGACCCTACATTACGAATTGATCTTAAATAATCCACTTTGTGCTAAGCACTACATCAAAGACTGAGTAACAAGAATGTTCAGAGCATTATTGTTTATAATAGAAAAACACAGCAGGAAACCACCCAACTGTCGAGTCGTAAGATTGGTTTGATCACAGAAAGCCAGAAGCCCTGAACTGAAATGACCACCCCTTCCTGCAAAAAACCCTCCAGGGTCAGTACTTGTGCCCACCCTCTCTGCTGCTCAGACTTGTATTTAGAAAGACCTTATGGGGATTGTCCCCAAAGCAGCTTTGGCAGTTGTACTTGTTATTTTCACTGCATCACTAATTAAATATTATGCAAACTGATGCAATAGGGTGCAGAGAGAAAGAGATGTTTCTATGAAAAATCTCTTTGAATGCCAAGGAAGGAACCCCCAAAACAGAGCTACTCAGTGATTGCTATGGAATAAGATGTGGGGGAGCCCTCTAGAAGTGAGGGGAGGAAGCATAAGGATTTTGCACTAGGATGGCTTTGGTTGTGTCTCCCTCCCTCCATGTAGGGCATGAAAATGCACGCCCAGTGTCCAAAAACAATGAAGAATTTCAGTTGACAACAGCAAAGCATTAAACCAATGCAGTCCTCCTGAGAGTCTTGCCACCCACAGGTCAAACGCTCATGAAATTTGTCTTGATACCCTTCTAAATCAGGAGAAGAGAAGGGAAAGAGAGATAGTCACCGAGGATGAGATAAAATACAATTTAATCAAAAGCGAGTCTCAGAAAGCAAAGAGGACCCAGCAAATAAATTAAATTTGCTTTCTTTTCCGAAGAGCTCTCCTCCCCCTCCAGCCCACCTCCCCACCCTGCCCTCAGTCCTGGTTCCACCCACAGTGGCTTCCTTGGAACTGGCTGAGCTCCTTTCTTTGTTCTCTTTCTTTGTTCTCCCCGTTCCTTCTGTCAGGTCCACCCTCCCAAATTCTTCACACAGCTGCCTTCTCTTCTTCAAAGAGCAACTTTGTGCCACCCCAGGCATCCTGCCGTTCTCTATCCCAGCACCCTCTCTAATTCTCTGAAAACCCTCATAACAATCTGGATCTGTCATCTCCCACTTGCACTGGAACGCAGCTCCTTGGACGCAGGCATCCAGGCGCCCTTGCTCACCTCCAATTCTCCAGGGCCCAGAACAAATCCTGCCATGTGAAAGTATATGTGGCAGGTGGCATAAGGACCCTCCAAAATAGGCAGGTCCTAATTCCTGGCACCTGTGATGTCAGCTTACATGGCTAAATGAGTCTTTGCAGCTGTGATTGAATTAAAGCCCTGGAGGTGGGGAGATGAGCCCAGATTATCCAGGTGGTCCTTTAATGTGTGAGATTTGACCTGATAAGGAGATTTGACACAGAAGAGCAGCTTCCATGTGATAGAAACCAAGTAGAACAGAATCAAGGATAGATGTCCGCAGCTGGCTTGGAAGATGGAGGAAGATGTCACAGGCCAAGGAACCCAGCTGCCACCAGGAGGAAAAAACAGACAAGAAAGCAGATCCACCTCTCAAGTGTCCAGAGGCACGCAGACACCCGGATTCACACCAGAGACTCAGCAGAGATTCTAGCCACCAAAATCATAAAAGGAATGCTTTATGTTTGAAGGTTTTACCAAGTTCGAGAATTTATTACAGCAGCCATAGGAAACCAGCTTCATGGTCAGTGTAAATGTGCTGAACCATTGCTAAGCGAATCTGCTGTCTTCACCCAGTGAATATTGCCCTGGGCTTTCTGGGGTCTCACAATATGCAAGAGGGTAGCAATGGTCCTCGCCCTCCAGATGCTCAGTCTTACGAAGAAGGATCAGAAAACCTGGAAATAATCAGAAGGAAGTAAGACAACCATACAGACAAGGAACACAGAACACTGAGTTGACAGTGAGAGCCAAAAAGATGCCTCATTTCTCATTTTTCTTTATGACAACACCCTGTCCCTGCCTTTGAATTACCCCGATCTGTGGCTCCTTCTGTTGGGGAGCTATATACTGTTCCCCTTCGAAAATATAAGTTCCATTCAAAGTACTAACATGTCTACAAGTGTCAAATCAGGTATGAGAGAGAAGTCCAGCCTAAGAATGATTTTGATGCTGAATTAGACATACCATTGCTAAATTAGACATGTTTGTCTGCTACATAAGGCACTGGGAGGTGAGCTCCTCCTGGCTGTGGCTCTTGTGGTGAGGACCCAGGAGGAGGTGGGCCTGCAATGGGTATTCGCAGACCTTGGTCCTGGACAGCACTGCCCAAGGTCAGGTAACCAGTCCTCTAGGGCTGCCCTAACAAAGTACCACATGCTGGGGGGCTTCAACAACAGAAATTTATCACCTCACACTTTTGCAGCTGAGAAGATGTCCAACATCCAAGATCCAGTTGTAGGCAGGGTGGGTTCCCTCTGGAAGCTCTGAGGGGTAATCTGCTCTCCCCAGAGTCTAGCTGTTTGTGTGGTAATCTTACTTCTGTTCCTTGATTTGTGGCAGCAAAACTCTAATCCTCACAATCTTCCTACTTTTTGATCTCTGTGTCCAAAATCCCCCCACGTTTTCTGTCTGAGTTTTAGTGCTTTCTGTACTATTTTCTTTAAAAAATGTCCCTGGAATTTTAATAGGGATTGCATTGAATCTGTACAGTGTTTTTGACCATTTTGATTATATTAATTGTCCCCATCTATAAGCATGGAATATCCTTCCATGTCTTTCTGTCCTGTTCTATTTTTAAAAGTATTTTATAATTTCTCTGTACAAGTCTCTTAAATTTATTCCTTGGTATTTGATTCTTTTGATACGATTGCAAATAGGATTGTTTTCTTGATTTCCTTCTCTTCTCACCCATATTTGTATACAGGAATGCAACAGATTTTTGTATGTGCTAGTCTGCCACCTTACTATATTCATTTATTGTTTCTAATAAATTTTTGTCGAGTATTTAGAGTTTTCTAAATATATTATTATCTCATCAGCTAGTAATGATAAAGCTTCACTTCTTCTGAATTCCTTTCATTTCTCATTGTCTAATTGCTCTAGACAAAATTTCCCCCTTTTATTGGGATCAGTGATACTGGATTAGGGGCCTACTCATCTTAACTAATTACATCTATAATGATCCAGTTTAGGTCACATAAACAAGGATACCTTTGAAGATCCTAGAGGTTAGAACCTCAATATATCAACTTTTGGGGGACTCAAATCAACCCAGAACAGCCAGGGAATCTTCTCTGCCAAACACATGATGAGGACCCACTGACTTTGCACTTGTGTGGCCACTCCCAACAAGTGTCTTGAGGACCTGTCATTTGTCTTGGCTTTATTCACAAAGGTCCCTTCAGCACCTTCATCATGTTGCAGGGAGCAGAGCAGCCCAGAAGCTGCCACCATTCTCATGCATTGCAGGCCTTGGCCTCGAAACCTGAGGAAGGTGGGCTTTTGTGGGGCTCAAAGAACCCAGGTGGAAACATCTCACCCTGTAGGGGCAGCTTGCCGTTAAGCTCCAATTTGGAGAGGCAAGTCCTGGGGCTTTTCTGACTCTACCTCCCTCTTCTGAGCAGCTCTTGCCAACTGACCCCAGCCTCACAGGAAACTGTGGTCAACTCCTGTGCCCCTTCATACTCTTTTCTGTCCCACAGGCCAGCCACAGTCTTTTGGCTTGTCTGCTCCTCCTAAGGCAAGAACAGTGGCAGCAGGGACCATGTCTCAGTCCCCGCGTACCCCATGCCCAACCCAGAGCCTGGCCGGCAGACTGTGGTCCACGGGCCAAGTTCCATTCATGGCCTACTTTCCTACGGCCTGTGGCTAAGAATTTTTGTACTTTTTTTAGTAGTTGGAGACAATCATTTGGAAAAATATTTCATGGCACAGGGAAATGACATGATTCAAATTTCAGTTCCATAAATAAAGATTTATTAGAACACAATGCTCACTCAGTTACATCTCTTCCATAGCTTATTTTCTCCAGCTTTATTTAAGTATAAGTGACAAACAAAATTGTAAGACATTTAAAGTGTGCATCATGGTGATTTGATATATGTTATAAAGGACTCCTCCCATCTGGTTAATGAACACACACACACACACACACACACACACACATTTGGTGAGAACATTTAAATCCTATTCGCTTAGCAAATTTTCATCATACAATACAGTATTTTATCAACAATAGTCACCACATCATATGTTAGCTCCTCAGATGTTATTCATCTTATAGCAGAAAGTTTGTACCCTTTCACCTGCCTCTCCTTATCCCCTCCAGCTCCCAGCTTCTGTGGGTGGCTTCTTTAGCTTGCAAGGACAGAGCCGAGTCACTGTGATGGAGACCATCTGTTCCACAAGGCAGAAAATATTTACGACCTGGCCCTTCACAGAACAAGTGTGCCACCCTCTCTGCTGCCCTCTCGAGAGACTGACATTGACTGACAACAAAATGATTGAAGAAATGGTCTCCAGTGCTCGCTCAGTTTAAGCTGCCTTTTGCTATTAGCTATTTTTACATGTGAGGTGCCGAGGGCAGGGGTTGGGTCTTCTTTTCCTCTTTCAGCAGGTCTGAGAAAATCTCAATGCTGACTTGCTGCCTCAGGCGCTGGGGAGCAGGGATATGCTGGAAGGTTCTGAGACACTGGTTCTCCTTCATGGCTGCATCAACAAAGGCATTTAACCTCGGCATCCAGCCCTGGGATCCTGAGGAGCATCCTCTCAGCAGAGGCCATCCCTCTACACCTCACGAGAGGGGCCATGAGGCCAGCAGATCTGCTAGAAGCACGAGGAAGTTGGCAAGGTCGGCAATTGAACAAAGAACTTGACTTTAGTAAAAACTAAGCACCAAGGAGAAAGTGTGGACTAGATAGTGACAGGACTGAATTTAAACCTCATCTTTGATCCTGTCTAACTCTGTGACTTTAACATAAAGCTGCTGAAACATTGTATGACAATAAACACCTCCTTACAGGGTTGTCGTAAGAAGTAAGAAAGACAAAGTGTGTGTCAAAGGATGTTGAGAGTTTTTCCAAATCTCAGGAACGGGAACCATACTCAGTCATTCATTTGATAAACATTTATCAAATACCTACACTATATTACGCACCATTCACACTTGGAGGATATATCAGTGAACAAAATAGAGAAAGTACCTCCTCTCAGGTGCTTATATTTTGGCAGAAGTATATAATAAAAATAAAATAGGCACTAAAACAAAACACATGATACATGTAAATCATACAGTATGTGAACAATAAATATAAACAGAACATAAATAGCCTCAGTGTTCATCATCAGATACAGGAGTTGTGGTATGTCTATGATGGAGAACTATTCAACCATGAAAAAGAAGGAAATCCTGCTACTTGCAATGACATGGATGTACCTGGAGGGCATTATTCTAAATGAATTAAGTCAGACAGAACATGATAAATAATATAAATTGTGTGTGAAAACATTTCACAATGTCTCCTTGTGACAAATCATTACAATATATGGTTTAAATCTTATAATTTTATTTATTCATTAGCCTTCAATAAAGTTGAAGTTTCAAAAAAGAAAGAAGAAGAACAGAACATAGTTTTTCATACAATAAACTTATTAGAAAAATCAACAATAAAAATAAAATGCATATAAATTATACACACACACATATTTAGATACAACAAATACTATGGAAAGAAAAGAAATAAGTAGGACAGGGCAAGGGTGTCTGGCAGTACCATGGTCAGGGTGGTCAGGGAAGGCCTTATGGAGAGGGGAGATCTGAGCAATACTTGGGAAATCAGGAAGATGTCTCCTAAATAAAGAAGTGGTTGACTTTGGGTAAGTCACATACAAGCACTGAGACTTGCCTGTATTATAAAAGACACATCTTGAGTTTATTGTGAGTTTTATATTGAATTTTTGAAAGCACAAATCTTGGTATATAGTAGGTGCTCAATAAACACAGATTATAGGGGGAGTAATGGTGGCTCTTTTTTGGTAGAGGGTTGCTCATTTCATCAAGACACATGGAATATTAGGGGACCATAATCCCCCCCCCAAGCCTCTGAGAACAGAATGTGTCCCCATTAGCACATGAACCAGCATAGAATGCCAACCACTGGGGACACCAAAGTCCTCCCCAAATTTGACCCAAGTCAAAAGACAATTGACTCCAAGAGTATATGTGAGACACAGACCTCAGAGCGTAAAAATCAAAGCAAAGGCCTGGCTGCACTCCTTCTCGAGACTCTAGGGAAATCTCCATTTCCTTGCCTTTTCCAGCTTCCAGAGGCCACCCACATTACTTTGTTCATAACCCCTTCCTTCATCTTCAAGGCCCTCAGTGGAGGCCTTGCTCTCTTCATGTATATCATCCCACCCTCCTCTTCTGCTTCCCCCTTCCACTTTTAAGGACCCTTGGGATTACACTGCATCCTCCTGGATAGTCCAGGAGACTCCCTGTCTGCTTGTTAGCAACCTACCCTGTGCACAGGCTTCATTCCCTTCATGCTGAATTGTAACAGATTACAGACTCTGGGAATTCCAGCATGGACACCTTGAGGTGAGGGGGGTGTGGGAGGAGGGAGACATTATTCTGTGACTAGTCACCCCATGGGATCACCCAGTTATGCTCTGGAGCTGAGAAAGCCAGATAAAATTAGATAAGCAATTGCTAGTAAAATGACAGTGATCAATTAAACAATGTACCCCTGACTGATCTGAAAATAACACCCTGCCAACTGCTTTGATCTTCTTCAGGAAACAGACCTGAAGAGATGAAACCACGGAGCTGTGAGTCATCTGAAGCCCTTTGTTAAAAATCAGGAAGAAAATTCCCTACACTTCTCTTGCAGCATAAGAATGGTGACTGGAACAGCTAAACATTCTTTAAAATAATTTTAATAGTGTTTTCTAGAATACAGTGACCCTTGAACATGGGTTTGGACAGAGCAGGTCCGCTTACATGCAGGTTTTTCTCTATCTGCAGTTGCACATTCATGGTTGAATCCACAGATTCGTAACCCATGAATGCAGGGCAGACTGTAGGGGACGTGAGCACCCACACATATTTGTATCCAGGGGCTTCCTGAAACCAATTCCTTGCAAATACTAAGGGATGACTATAGTTCAGTTTTGGGGAGGGGGCAGCAGTTGGGTGGCTGTCCTCAGAGGTATCCATGTATGTGGCTCTCACCCCTTGCCTCGCCCAGCCCTGCCCATTAACAGCACAGGCTTGAGCAGAGGGGCGTTTGCACAGTCAAGGAGTCTGGCAATGAAGAGCAAGGACAGGCTGCATCCTAGAGGCATGCGTCACATCTCCTGGTTCCCTAAGCAGCTGTGCAGCATCTGACCTAAACTTGCCCTCAATGGTTCAGAGATGAGCCTCCAGTGAAACGGAAAATTCTAGACTTGTGGAATCCTTTTCCCATCCTAGCTTACTCAGGCTGAGTGGATCGAGTTCAGAGAACATAGCCGGAAGGAGAAGGGAGGCATGCACACGAGCAGGAGGGAAGGAACGGGGGACGAGGGAGGAAGGAAGGAAAACAGACACAGACACTTGAATCAGGCTGAACCCAAAAGCGACCCATTGCTTTTAGCTAATGCCTCCTCAGACTGCACCTGCCTGGTCTTTAAAATGGGGACTAATTAGTAGAAAGGAACCCCATCACTTGAACTTCCACCTGAAACTCAGGTCACAGCACCTCCAGGTCCCCTCAAAGACCCCACTCTGGCATTCTGGGCATTTCTGGGAGTGAGTCTGGATGCTCAGCTAGATCTTTGGGTGCCCAGTGCAGGCTGCCTTGTCTTCACTTGAGCTCCAACTGGGTAACAGGGGAGGCTCTGGACTCTGCTGCCTGGAGGGCCACTAAAGGCCCTCTCTCTCACCCTACAGCTGTCTCCTGGGGACTGGTGCAAATGCGGGAGCCCCAGGTTTCCTTATCTCCAGGGTCCTGGGCCCCCCAGTGCTGCGGCAGAAAGGGGGAGTCCTGTCCTGTGCTCTTGCTTTATACAGAGAGGGATGTGTGGACAAAAGCAGTCTTCTGCTGGCCCATTCCTCGAGGCTGAGGCACATACAGTGCTCATCATGCTGCTCATCGTAGAACAAGGTGTCAACTGTCCACACCCGACAGGTAAAAGACTGAAACTGGCTCGGTGAAGCACCGGGACCACCTACCAGCCTTTCCAGAGCTGCAGGGCAGAGAGGCCAGGGGAGGATATTTTCCTTTTTCCTGAAATCTGACATGCATCGGTAAAGAGCACGGACCTTAAGTCGATGCGTTAACAGTTGTTCCAACTTCTAAGGTCATAGAAACTGCTGCTTGTTCTTGCACTTGGTTTCAATGGACCCACCCGGCTGGGCTGTCCCGTGCCTGGCGTCCTGCATTCATCTATAACCTGCAGGTGCCTCCATGTGCCCCACAGAACTTCAGTGTCAGTTCCCGGCTTCTCTGTGCTCTGCGGAGTTTCTCTGCCGGGAGCTGTTAGAGTGCTGGATCCGAGAGGCACCCCACACCCAACCCGCCACGCCTGTGGGGAAAGATGCTGTCTTCGTCTCCACCAGTGGCAGTGGCTTCAAAGGGGTCACCCAGAATTAATTTGAGTCGTGGGGCTGGAGGGGGAACCCGTTAGTTTTCTAAAGACGAGGGGCTCTCGGGTGGAGAGCGGCTGCCTTAGTGGGCAGATGGCATCTCACCTGCGGAGACTGAGAAATCACCCAAGGTCAGAATCTGGTTGGTAGAAAAGGTCAGATGGGGGAGGAAGACAAAAGGGTGGACCAGGAAATCACAGCGGCTGCCCCCGACCTGCTCGGTCCGTCTCCCTCCTGGAAGGCAGAAGCCAGGAGCTGGTGGGCTGAGAACCAGAGGGCCCTGAGCTGTGCCTGATCAGCTGACATTAAAATCTACAAGAGCCAGGAGCTTAGGCAACAGCATCACCAGTGCTTTATAACCTCACCTTGGATGGAGACAGAGGAGGAGTCTTTCTCTGAGGGTCCACGTGCTCCTCAAACTTCTTTTTGCTTCTCTCCTGACTTCTCCTCCAGGGCTCTTCTTTCTGTACATTTAAATGTCACTTTTCTTCTCTGTAAATGATAAAGGTGCCCAGAAGTTGTGAAATGTGATTTTTTTCTCTTGAGGCTTGCATCCCCGGAACAGCCCTGCCTATAAATGACATTGTTGTTTGTAATCCCCCCTTCTCAGCCCACTGGTCTGGGATGCAATTAGCATCCAGTTAGCAATAAACAAAACCTAATTAGCAGCAGTCTGTCCCTACCAGGGCAGCATTATGTCCAGGTGATCAGCTGATCAATAACCTTCTATTGAGATTTCAAAGAAAAAGAGATTCTTTGAAAGCTTAGAGATCTCAGGCAAAAAGGCAGTCATTCATCACTCTGGATTGACGTGTGGTCTCTTCTATTTGGGTAGGTCATTCTCTTTCATTGTAAGACTTTAAAAAAAGTCAAGGAAATGAGAGGGATAGTCTCCCACTACCCGTAGCAGATGAACCCACCCCAATAATCATAAGTGTCAGAGTCATGGCCAAATTGCTCTCACATCCACGGGATTCATTAATTCTCTTAGCAAAAATTACCTGAGCATGTACTATATTCTAGGCACTGGAGACATGGTAATTGTTAGTCTGGGTCTTTTAAAATTAGATGCCAAAGTAGGATCAGCTGTGCAAGAGACTGTGCGCGACAGTGGGGTGGGATCCAACTGGAGACTGAGAAAGTCATCAGACTTCAGTGCAGGCTGGATCATTCATGAAGGGAGAGGAAAATGTGGTGGTTAATTTCTTGTGTCTACCTGGTTAGGCCACAGTACCCAGATCCTTGGTAAAATATCACATGCTTCTGTGAAGGTATTTTTTAGTTAAGATTAACATTTAAATCTGTAGAATTGAGTAAAGCAGATTGCTGTACTCCATAATGTGGGTAGGCCTCATTCAATTGGTTGAAAGCCTTAATAGAAAAAGATTGACCTCCCTCCCCAAGGCAAAGGGAATTCTGCCAGCAAACGGCCTTTGGACTTGACCTGCAGCTAGTTTAGTTGGCTGCAGTCAATGTAAATAATAAACAGAGTGCTCGCTTCGGCAGCACGTATACTAAAATTGAAACGCTACAGAGACAATTAGCATGGCCCCTGCGCAAGGATGACACGCAAATTCGTGAAGCGTTCCATATTTTTAGAGCTTCCATATGATCCAGCAATTCCACTCCTAGGTATTTACCCAAATGACACAGAAACAGTAATTCCACAGGGCACCTGCACCCCTGTGTTTATAGCAGCACTATTCACAATAGCTAAGATATGGAAACAACCCAAATGCCCAAAAATAGATGACTGGATCAAGAAGATGTGGTACATACACACCATGGAATATTACTCAGCATTCAAAAAAGATAAACACATGCAATTTGCAGCAACATGGATGGAGCTAGAAGGGATCATGCTCAGCAAAAGAAGTCAGAAAGAAAAAGAAAAATACCAGATGGTCTCACTCATAGCAGGAATTTAGAAAACCTAAATAAGAGACCAGGAAAAAGACTAATCAATGCAAAATAATAATCAAAATCAACAAGCAACTATAAACCAGAGACACACTACGGGCATGGGGGTGGAGATTAGGGAGGGGTAGGAAGAGGAAGAACTGGAGTCAAAATAAAGGGGGGGATACAATTGTATGGGGAATATAACCAAAATGAAAATGCATACATTGTACAAAGATGAAAAATGATGTAAGAATTATATAAAATAAAATATTAAAAAAATTTTAAAAATATAAAAAAATCCAAGAAACAATATTAAATCATAAAGCTATCTATATTTTAACAGGAAAAACTCATCACCATTTGATTTGTGCATATAATGATTTGATCATATAGTCTTCCAACCATAAGTGGGGGTCTAGTGTATCCTCATCTTTGTCTCCTTTCATTCACAAAAATATCTGTAGCATCTCACACAGGAATATCCAAGGATAGGAAGGAATGCCTCTTCCTGGAGCTTGTTTTATTGTCAAGAAAAAACTTTTATTTTAAGAGTTGCAACTGGGTCACATACTTGTGCTTAAACTAAGTACTGGTAAAGGGGATAGAAGTTTATATTGACTCCTATGGTGGATAAAGAAGACGTATTTTTACACCATGGAATACCATTCAGCTATTAAAAAAAAAGGATGAAATATTTCCATTTGTGACAAAATGGAGGGAACTACAGGGGATTATGCTAAGCAAAACAAGTCAGAAAGAAAAAGATAAATATCTGATTATTTCACTCATGTGCAGAAGATTAAGAAACAAAACAAAGGAACAGACAAACTAAAACAAACCCTAGAAATCTGACTGCACATTTGAGGCTATAGAAGCAGAGAGGAGGGGTGAAGATCATAGGGGACAGAGGGCCCAGTGGATGGTGGAGGATTTGGGGGGCTTTTTTGGTGTGGTAACATAGATCTGAAGAGGTGTGACCCTACACCTCTAAATCTTATACCATGCTACCTCAATAAAGCCAATATTACCCCAATTTAAAATGATACAATTAGGAAAAAAAAATTATGATGGGCTTAACCTAGCTGAGACCCACCCACTGTATCTGCAGAGTCGCCTTAAACAGACAAAGCATGGGAAGAAGAGGACCCTTGAGTAGACAGTCAGCAGTGTCTCTTCGTGAGATCCTTCAAGCAATTCTACACTCTGGGTTACACATGGACTGTAATTGTCATGGACTTTCGCTGGGAATTATGGAATTTCAGTAGGAAAAGTCTCAATGCACAGATATGCATGTAAATGAAATTTTGGTTTTCATAATCTTCACATACTTCCAAAGGAATCTGAGAATCTTGATAAAGGAGGAAGTTTTAAGGAGTTTCTGATTACCAAAATATTTCCCCTTGAGCAAAACCACAGGAAAAGGGCTTGAAACAGGGGCCAGGTGCAAGCACAAACCTAATACTTAGACTCAAAGGTTTTTAATATGACTCAGATGTTGTTGGTTTCTGGAAGCGTCTCCTGGTGATATAGTGGCATTATTTGCTGGCATGTCATAGAGAAAGCCTTTTAGTCTATGAAAACTGTTTTCATAAATATGACCCATCTCTGCAGAGGTAGGCTGCCTGGAAGGTAATTGATTTATATGTGTTCTTCAGAGATGTGGTAGGTTATTCAAGAAGACAGTAGGGAAGACAGAGCTCCAGACATCTAAAAATGATACATGCAGGCATGAACTGAGTGAAACTGCATCAGAGCGCCTAACATTTGCCGCTTCTTCCCAGGAGGGAGATGAGACCTTCCACATCAGTTGCTATCACTGCTTGGATGATCTAGACTTGAAAAGAGACAATTTTCTTCTAGAATAAAATACCATCTGATTTAACAGAAACAATGAACAACATTTTACCACGAGGGAAATATTTTGCAGATTTTGTGATTACGATTCCTATCACAATCACTACAAAATTGGCAGCTATATGATTTAGTTAATACCATGAGGTGTGTTCTAATGATATTAAGGCCAGGAAAGAAAGTGATTAAAGGCTGAAACAGCCACATATTTAGCAACCAGTAACTTGGATGCAGAATGACACCAAGGGAGTAAATTATCAAATTCCATCCAGTGAGTAAGGGCTCTCTTGGATGACCAGAGTGAGTATTGATTCAATCCTCTGACTTTTATTAGCCCTCTCACATGTTAATAGATATAATTAGCAGCCCCATTATTGGCCTCACACTGATGTGCTTGGCATTTAAAATTAGGAATCAGGGTACAAAAGAGAATCTCCTCCCATGGTGTAATAGGTCAATGGCCTTGCTTGACCTTTGGTTCTTGGTCACTTAACTCACTCAGTGTTCGAAAGAGTAATGAAGAACAATGACAAAGAAAATAACATATTAGCATGGGTGTAGGAAGTACATTGACATATTAAGTTTCTGATTTATGTGTATATGAGTTCTTCTGGATACTATGGTAGGTAAAAGAAAACATGGTTCCTCCGCTGACAGGGCTTATGGTATAGTGGGGGAGATGAACATTCATCAAAGAAACCACAATTTTTTTTTCTGATTGTTAACATTTTCATTATTTTATAAATTATCCTGATTTCTTTATAACCTTTCAGAGAAAACAATAACTGTTTTTCATTTAAATACTCTGATGATCTGCGAGAGTATAACTAAGCACTCTAAGTAATATTCTGAAAATATTATTTTTATACATATAAAAATTCCTCCTTCAAAGAGAGAGAGAGACAGTGAGATTTATAGGGTATAAAGTATTATCATTTGGCATATTTCATTTCTTGCATTACAGAATACATAACCTCTCAGCATCTAACAAATGCATGTAATTCTCATATCATTTTGATTCTTATTCAAATGAAAATACTCTAAAATTAGGAAAATTAAAAACATTCTGTCCATGTAATATAATTAGATTTTATACAAAAAAAAGTTGAAACTTATGCTTATTTTTGGATATAGAATTTTTTTTACATCATTGTTCATTTTTAAATTATATTTGCTTCCCCACCACCCCCTCAGGTGTATTCCCATAGAATTTCCTTCCCCAATACACCTGTGCTCCATCACCACAGTCCCATTTGCTCCTCCCTGCCTCCTTCTGATCCCTCTCCCTCCTCCTCCTCTGCAGTATGTCTCTGATTTATAATTGTCTGTTTTTGCTTTGTTGTGTATTGTACTGTTATTATTTTTTTTACATTGTTGTCTTATTTGGTTCCCCTATATTCCTGCCATAAGTGAAGCCATCCGATATTTTTCTTTTTCCTTCTGGCTTATTTCACTGAGCATAATTCCTTCTAGTTCCATCCCTGTTGCTGTGAATGGCATGAGTTTATTTTTTTGATTGCTGAATAATATTCCACTGTGTATATAGACCACATCTTCTTGATCCAGTCATCTATTTTTGGGCATTTGGGTTGTTTCCAGGTTTTGCCTATTGTAAATAGTGCTGCAATAAACATAGGTGTACAGGTGTTCTTTTGAATCAATGTTTTTGTGTCCTTCAGGTATATCCCTAGGAGTGGAATTGCTGGGTCATATGGTAGCTCCATTTTTAGTAGACTGAGGAAACTCCAGACAGCAGAAACCACAATTAAATGTAAACTTCCAAATATAATAAGGCCTCTCTTTCAAAAGAGGATAACAGTATAAGGAAAGCAAATAGTAAGAAAATTTAACCTTTCTTAGGAGGTCAGAGAAGTTTCCATGAGGAAGAGACATTGAGCTGAGACTGAAGGAAGAGAAAGAGCTAATTAGGTGAGAGGGGAGAGAGAGAAGTTTCTGGAGGAGGTGGAGGAGAACACACACACACAAACCAGAAAGATATATGATGTTTGTGGCTAAGGGTGATGCTAAGTTGCTAATGACAACCACCCCCCAACACTACTCAAATGATGACAATTATTTTATTTCTTTCTGTAATTAGCATCTGGGATGAATAAGCAACTCTGCTCCATTAAGTCATTCAGAGAGACCCGGTTCCTTCCATGCTGACTCAGTCACCCCCTTAGAACCCCAGGGTGTTTTTAATCATTCACATAATTCAAGCTGGCTCACCACAAAGATCATATCAGTGATTTAACCCAAGGTCAGGGTGGGGAAAAGTGGCTAACAAGCACCATTGGAGGGAAGTTGCAGAGACAGAGCCAATGGCAATGGAGGCGAGAAGGTCATGCCCTCTCACAAGGCTTCTTTGGGAGTGAGAACAAACTCTACACTAAAGGGAAGGAAAGAATTGGCCATTGGGAAATGGTGGCCTTTGCCATGAAGAAAACAATCCCAGCACATGATCATATTGTGACTGAACTAACGACAATAGGTGAATGTTAGCTCTTACCCTTGGTTCAATTGAAATGACTGCAACATAAATATCATTTCATAATTTTTTAAGCTTCCTGGAGATGGCCTTGCCTCATCTTTGCAGATCATGAATGAAGCCCTAGGGAAGGAGAACTCATCTACAGAGAGTTTACTATGTCAGGCACTGTGTTATGTACTTTGCATGCACGCTCTCATTCAAACCTTATAATCCATTTTACAGATGATGAAACTGAGACCAAGAGAAATTAAGATTTTGTTAGTTCACATAACTGGCATATGACAGACTAGAACTCAGATCTGTCCCAAATTGCATACTTTTAATGGGTATACTATGTTCTGCTCATAGAATTATGACTCATAGAGGAATTTTGAAGAACTGACACATATATAACTCTTAAGTACTCTCATTTTGAGTTCTTGGGCATATTCTGGTTTAAACACTGCTTTCCCCCCTCTCCTTCCTTCCCCTGTTCATGACTAAGCTTTCCTTTTGTCATCTCCTTGAATGGTTTACAAGTTATATTTATACACATACTGGAACGTGGAATACTGATTTTTTCAGAGTGAAACTCTCAGATCAAATTACTCCTAAATCACTGAAGAAAATCAATAAAGTATCTTGAAAAAAGTAGGAAATATCTTCATGATCTTGGGGTAAGCAAAGATACTTTAAATAAAACAAAACAAAAAACCCACTAACTTTAAAAAATTGATTACTTGAACTTCAGTAAAATTTAAAACTGTAGTGAAAGCAAACCACAAACAAACAAAACATTGAAAGTGTGAAAAAGCAAGCAACTGATTGATTGGAAAAGAAATGTATATCCAACAAAGGACTTGTATCCAGATTATTAAGAATGCCTAAAAACAATAAGAAATAGAGAAAATGGACATGAGAATAGAACTGGTACTTTACAAAAAAAATACCTAAAATGGCCAAAAAAGGTGACAAGGTGTTCATGGTAATTAGTAGCTGAAATCAGCCCAAATAGCAATCAACAGAAGTATAAGTAAATATATTATAGTGCAGTCCTAGAATGGAATACTACTTACCAATGAAAAAGAACAAACTATTGACACTGCATCAATGTTGAAATAAAGAATTAAGACACAAAAGAACGTGTGCTGTATTTGCATTTATATCAAGGTCAAAAATAAGCAAAACTAATCTATGATGATAGAGGTCAGAACAGAGGTTATCTTTAGAGGGTAGGGGGTATCACTAAATGAGGGCTTGGGAAATGCTAGAAAAGCTCTATAACTTGACTGGGAGGGTATATATATATATATATATATATACATATATGTAATTATTTATCAAGATGTGCAGTTAATATTTACGCACTTTACTTGAGTTATTCCTCAATTTAAAATGCATTTTTAATGCATTTGACCCAGAGGTGTCAAATCATCGGATAAGTTTGGGGATTGTAAATGCTCTGGCCTCATTAGGATGAGTGAGGCTGAGGCTGATATGGGAGAAGATTGACTTTAGAACTATTAAGTGTGGTACCTAATATGGGGCACATAGTTGTCTCCACTTAAGGAATACTGCCTTCACAGAGACTGCATTATCATGCAGGAGACAGAAATTAAGAAATTTCAGGTGTGATGAGAAAAATCACTCCAGCAAGGTAAAAGAATAATAGTGATAAGAATTGCTATGTTCATAAAGAGAGGTCTAGGAAGGCCACTCTGATTTTGGTTCAAAATTTGAAGGAGCTGAAGCATGTAGCTTCAAGAAACACTGAACAAGCATGTAGTCATCTGGGAGAAGAATGTTAGGTCCAGGAAGTAGGATGTACAAAGGTCCTGAGGTAGGCTTGGAAAAGTGCAGAAGCCATCATGATGGAGGGGAAAGAGAAAAGAGATGGTATCAGAGAAGCAGCAAGGGGGTAATTGTAAAGGCTCTGCTGGACCTTGTAAGCATCTGGGATTCATGCTGCATGCAATGGGGTGTCATGGGGATGGGTAGGAGTCTAAGCAGAGCAATCTCCAAACCTGTCAGGCAATTTCTCACCTCTGGGCTTTAAAAAATGTATTTTAAATGTAGTAACTTCGAATGAAGTGTGCAAATATTTGCATGCACACACATATATTCTATCCTGGCATGAAACAGCATGATCTAGTCAAGGTTCTCCGCAGCCTATGGAAGCAGGAAGACATGGGGAACATGACTAGAGAAGTCAACAGGAGTATGGCCATAAAAGACCTTCTAGAAGAACAGCTGAACCAGGATGTGACTTGCTCAGATTTCTATTCTAGAAATGTCACTTTGGCAGTTGTGGAGAATGACCTTGACGTGGAGAGCTGGGGAAAGGGGAGACTGCTGGCAAATAAGCCAGGTGAGTGACTATTAGTGTACCTCAAAGTCTTCCTCAGGATCAACAGTCTAAGTGTCTATTAGTTTATTCTAGGGCCCAAATGTGGATCAGCTAGAATTTTTGTTAACAGAATGCCAATGCCAAAGAGCTTCATCCACACAAACCTCACAGCAAAATGACAGCATTCTCCTCCATTCCTTCTTCCAGAGCATCCCACTGAGGAGAAATGAACAGCTGCCCTCTACTCAGATTTATCACCTCCCTTCAAACAAAATGGCAGCCAGTGCAGAGCACAGCAGAGCTGAGAGGGTTTGGCTGCTATTTTTGGTTTAGTTCTGTTTCCCAGTTCATAGTCACTCCCATGTCGCAAAGAGGAGCTGGTTTATGGGCACATAAAGGGAGCCCAGCTGTGAAAGAGGCTCATGGAAAAGGGGGAGTAGGCAAAATCAGTCATTATCATACCATCTCATTTGAATTTCATTCTGGCATTTCCTAACACTGAGGAAAATTGAGATTCAATTCGTTGGGAGGCAAGTGGAACTTTCCTACTTGCGAAACACATCTATGTTCTGCTGTAACTGTTCACTGAAAAAAAAAAAATCACAAAGGGCAGGGGACACAGCCATTTTCATAGACCCCTTTGGGGCTTGTACACAGGAATGAGTGTGCAACAAATTTTGATATTTCTCTGGGGCTAAGGGATACCTTTGAACAATTGCAAGAGAACCAAAATATCATTTGTCATTCTCAAAAGCTGTAGAAATAATAAGAAAGGCAACCACTTTCCTTTGAGAAGCAGGGAGCTCAACAGAGAATTGGAGTGGACACATTTGGGAGCAGATCCCAGTTCCACCAGTCATCAGCTGAATGACCTCTGAAAGTTTATTAAATCTCCCTGAGCAAAGTTTTCTTTTTTAAAAAATTAATTAATTAATATACATTTTACATTCTTTTCCATTTTTTTTTACAATGTTTGCTTTCTTTTCTCAGGTGCAGCCCCAATAGAATTTCCACCCATGTAAATGGAATATTACTCAGCAATCAAAAAAGATAAACTCATGCCACTTGCAGCAACACGGATGGAGCTGGAAGGGATCATGCTCAGTTAAATAAGCCAGAAAGAAAAAGAAAAATACAGGATGGTCTCACTCATAGCAGGAACGTAGGGGATCCAAATAAGGGATCAGGGCAAAAAAACTAATTATAATAAAGTAAAAATCAAAATCAACAGGCAACTATAAACCATAGACATATTATAGGGGGAGAAGGGAGTAGGATCAAAACAAGGGTGGGAAGAGCACAAGGGACCATGGTGATAGCTCATGGATGAATAGGTGGTGGGAATTTCACGGGGACTTAACCAAGATGAAAGTGCATACATTGTACAAAAATGAAAAATGATGTAAAAAAAATATAAAAGAAAAAAAAAAAGAATTTCCACTCATGTAAAGTTTTCTTTCTGTAAAATAAAAATAAAAAGCTTACCTTTCAAGGCCCATAAAGAAAAGATTTTTCTAAATATGTTACCATCCAAAGAATGCTTTTAGATACATCATTGTATTTACTCATTAATAACAAAACATATTGGAAACATCAAGATAAAATGGTCATTTTGAACATTCATTTGCCATGACCCTCCAAAGGTCCATTGTCACAGGACCCTCCTCTACCCCAGGAGGCGTTCCAGGCACCAGAGATTCCCAAAGATCTTCTAAGGAAATCATGGAAATCCCAAGAGCTATCGTTGGCATTTAAAAAAAATAGACAACAAAGTGTTTTACCTCTTTGACAGACTATCTAAAGGTCAAGTGCTCTTGCTTTTGTCTGGAATTAGTCCAGGTGTTAAATCATGTTGAGCAGCAACTTGGAGTCTTTGCTCTAGGTACCTCTTTGATGATCAAAAATGTGCAAAATGAATTAACATTACTCCCCACATTTTTTTCATATGTTCAGGCTATTAGAACAAAATACATAGCCTGGGTGGCTTAAGACAACAAACATTCATGTCTCACATTTCTGGGACCTGGGGAGTCCAGGATGAAGACCAGGCGCCATTTGGTGTCTGGGGAAGCCACTTTCCAGCAGCCTACTCTTGGCTCCAATCTCACAAAGGAACAAGGGTGCTCTTGAGGGACTTTCACAAGGCCACGAACCCCACTAATCTTCCTGATGTAATCACTTCCCAAGGTTTCCACCTCCTAATACCATCACCTTGGAGGTGGGATGTCAATGTATGGATTTGGGAGCCGGGGCCACATTCAGGTCACAGCACAGATATTTTCCTGATGGAACCGAGAAGTAGGCTGGGGTCTCCCTGCCCCTCCAAGAACTGAGAAAACCTGGCTCAGGTCTCTTGTTGGAGAAGGTCCAGCGCCTTCACTGAGGCATCTGTGGACCCCTGGGATCTGGTTACTGTGGTGACCTTGCCCTCTGGCAACCCTGCTTCCTCTTCTTTGACTCCACTTCGATCCAGGCGTTGTTGCCATTTACACAACATATACACAGAAACGCACACACATCATCCCTACATCCCACATACACACACACCACATACCACATAGAAACACACATACCACATAGCATGCACACACATACACATGCCACACATAAACACACACACCACACACACACACACCCCATACTGAGTCCTAGGGCAAGTTAGGGCTAATTCGGTTCAGGCCAATTAGGCAGACAGAGACTTCTGAGATAAGAAAAGTGAATTCTAAGATGTGCTAACCAAACAGACTCCAGAGGTCAGAAATCCAGCAGAGCTAATGGGGGCAGTAAATTTTAAGGCTAAACTTTAAGGCTAATGGGGGCAGCAAAGTTTAAGAGAACTTGGAGAGGGAGGTAAAGGGAAACTCTAAGACAAAAGCTGGGAAAATGGGCACATCTGCCCGGAGGAGTATGGCCTCTAGGAGAAAGAGCCAATCACAAAGCAGGATGATGATATTTTAGAACAGAGAGAAAGGTTTAAATATCCTCTAGACAGGCCCATTCGGCATCTTTTTCTCCTCCTTGGCATCAGTGCATCGGAGTCTTTGCTTTTGTTCTTTCTCCTCCAAATAAACTATTCTTTACTCTCTAAATAAAGATTGCGTCTCTCCTCTTATTTATCTGAGGGCTTGTCTACAAATTCCTTTTTACGGTTTCATGGGATAAGAACTCATGATAGTTTAAGGTTATGGGGGTGAACAGCAACAGCTGTAATCATGGTAACAGCACACACCGGCTTCAATACCACACACACCAAATACACACACACCACATACCACGTACACACACCACATGCACACTGCACACACCATGTACACAACACAGAAACACACACACCACACATACACATACCACACATCTCACATACGAGCACACACACACACCCCCCATGTACCACACACGCAGCACACACCACATATACGATACACACATATACGCACCACACACACAGTCCCTGATGCCATGCATTTTGTGGGGCTGGTTGAATTCACTGAGGTTTGAAGGTCGAAAGGATGGAGTCCCAGGCAAGGACCACCTCTTACTGATTTCACACTAAACTCTTTTCTCATGTATCCCTCATCTCCCACCCCTTCCTCCTTCCGGTCTTGTCGTGTCAGCACAGCAGTCTAACCAACATCTGTTGTAGCTGGAGCATCATTTCCCCCTCCCTACCTCCCAACATGTCTCATTTCCTCTGATGATGGCAACAAATGCAAATTGCTCACACCTTAAGTTTAACATGTTTCTTTAAGGAAAATCATCAAGAAAGGGGATTTTCAAAACAAAAGTAAACTTCTGTACTCTAGGACTAGTTGGTGGTGACCACAAAGAAAGGCAGCAGGGCAGATAAATAGAGACAGTGAGAACAAGGATAAGAAGGGTAGACTTAGACATTTAGCAGTGAATTTAAACTAGTACTCACGTTGATTTGCAGTGACATGCCTGAGAATTATATGATGTTATAGTGCAGTGCTAATTCAATATAAAAGCAACTTAATCAAAAAAGTAAAAGAAAGGGGGTCTTTGCTAGGAAAAGAATAGAAACCATTACTCTAGAGCAGAAGTTCTCAAAGTATGGTCTCTCCTGGAGTAAGGGCATCCACTGGGAACTTGTTAGAAATGCAAATTCTCTGAAGCAGAAACTCTGGAGGTGGTACCCAAGCAATCTGTGTTTTAACAAGCCCTTCAGTAATTCTGATGTGGTCTAAAGTCTGAGAGGCATTGGCCTAGAAAGAGGATGTGGACTATAACTCAATGGGTTTCCAGACCCAGATGCCCATCGAGACCAGGCAGTATTGGAGGAGGTGTGGGCAGCAGGGAACACCATGAGACATCAGTGAAATGGGGCTAATTTTGCCACAGGAAAAGGAAGATTCAGAATGGTCACCTTTTCTAACTTTTCAAGAGAAGGCAAAAATTTGTATTTTTATGTGCAATCTCCAGATGTGCAAATGTTAGCCACCAATTCATTGTGTCCCACTAGGTAAATCCAAAGCCTCCTCCAGGGTGCCTACAGCCTCTCCCTACTGAACGGGAGACTCACAGGTTTCCAAGGCCATGCTCCTGGGTCTGCTGCTCCCTGTTTGACTTGTAAAGCACACTTGGGAATGGAGAAGAAAAAGAAATGGAGACTCATCATCATGGATTTAGAACCAAACATCAAAATGGGTTTTCAGTTAACACAGGACTCCAGAGTACCGAGCCTGTGACATGTGAGATATTGTTTCTGGGCAGCCTTTTTATTTCTGTCTGTATTTTCTCAAAAAGTCGCCGGGGAACCCATTTTGTTCCTTGCATCGTGTTTGAAGTCGAGCCTATAGAATCTATGCGGTTTCTGCTGTTGCCATGGCAACCATTATCTTCTCGTAATTCCTTTTCTTTTCTAAAAATAAAGTGCCCTTTCTCAAAGTATCTATTTCCGCGCTTGTATTTAAATCTCACTTTCCACAGAAGCGCTGGCTCCCTGTGACCTGAATGTGCCTTTTGTTTTGCCCGAGAAGAGGCGGCGATAACACACATTTCTGGACCTGAGTGTCAGCCGTCGCCAAGTCTTAAATTAGGCTCAGCGGAGCCCAGACGCAGGGGCTATGAAGGGACCCCGGGGATTTCACAGAAGGGTGTCAGGGCCAAGTTCCTGTAACACAGATGCCTCTTGGAACAGCTTCTCCAGCCCCCATGTTTTCATCCGCTGCTTCCGCAGACTGTATTTCCCCACATAAAAGAACAGTGGGAGGGTCAGAGATGGGCTGGGAGCCCAAAGCCCAGATGCTCTGATGGGCTGTCACCCCTTGGACCCAGAGTCACACATCCCCTTCCTGGCATTCTCCTTGCTGGCTGCAAGGTCTTCCATCTATTAAGGACTCAAATGTAGGGAATGAATGGACGCGTGAAGTAATGTGTCCTAGCCAGAGCTGACCCACCAAGACAGAAGAGCAACATCAGTAAAATTGACCTTCAGCTCCCATCACCCATTTGGGTATCTACATACCCTCCTAGACCCTCAGTGCTTTCATCACCCCTTCCCACAAAATTGGGTGAAGTTTGACATTCAGATGCTGCTATATAGGCATCGTGTAGGTTTGTCAGCATTTTTATAAACCATGCTGGGAAGAACAGAGCGCTTATCCCACAGAAAGAAATATCACTGATGGAAGTTGAGGCATTGGTAATAGCACGGTATGGACGATGTGCTGGGGCAGGGGCAGGAGGGTCACAGCTTGCAGGCAATGTCAGGGTCATCCCCAGAGTCTGTCAATCAGGATGCTGATGGGGAAAAACCAAGGTCCTGCTGTTTTGGTGCTGAGCAATGTTAATAATGACCCAGGGAGCTACCTAGCTGCACTTGGAATCTGGCTCTACCTCTTAGCAGTGTGACCTTACTCTTGTCACTTAACCTCTCTGAACTGCTGTTTCCTTAAATTTAAAATGAAGATGATGATAATAGCACCCATCTCAAAGGTTTGTCGTAAGGATTAAACAAGTCTTTATTCAGAGGGTGAGGACCTAGAGAGGATTTGACACATAGAATGCACTCTATAAATACTTGCTAGAGGTAATCCAAAAAGATTCTCAATCCTCAGATTTGTTGCCTAGTTTCTCCATTTGATCTTTCCTTCTCTATCCCTCCCATCATCTTGATTCCTTGTGAGGAAAATGTGCTCCTTGCTCATGCCCTGGCCACAGATAGGTCTTTCAGGCTGCTAATAAGACTGACTTTCAGACTTCATTTTCTAGTGAGTTCCCTCATATAGAGACCTTGTCCATTTTTATGACATGGAAATAATGCAACACTACTTCAAAGCCACTTGGAACTGTGCCCTGCAGCCTATGAGCTGAACCTTCCAAAGTGGGTTGGAACAGGGCCTCCCTGGTGGTGCAAGGGGTTAAGACACAACCTATGAAGCAATCTGCAGCCTCTGCAGCACACGTTCGATCTCCAGCCAGGGAGGTGACCCACATGGCACAGCAGACTTCTCCTGTCTCACCTGCTGTTCCCCTCAGCAGTGTACTTTGGTCAATCTGCCTCTTCTGTTCCCCACTCTGTCTCTGGTGAATCCTCTCACCACCCCCCGCTCCCGACCCCTGGCCTGTGCCCCAGCTCTTGTACGCATAAATAAATCTTTAAAAAAAAAAAAGTGGGTTGGAACAATGACAAATTGTTTGACAGCATGAAACAAGTCCCTTGCAATTCTCTTAGGATTTCTGGGCTAGGACACTTTGGGAGGGTAACTGCATAGACACAAATGACCCCTAAAAATGTTGTTTTCAACCCATTCATGGAAGGTGAGTAAAATTAAATGTCTTCATCAAAATGATTTATCTCTTGTCAATTTCTTATCTTCTCTTCTTGTCTTTTAATTTAATCAATACCTGTTTGAGTTTTAGATAAGAGAATTAGAATGTACAAATGCACCCTGCACCCAGACTTTTTTCTTTAAAAAGCCATCACAGGGCCTCCCCGTTGGCTCAGCGGTTGAGCGCTGTGTTGCGAAGCTGCCCGCAGCCTCTGCAGCACCGGTTCGATCCCCGCCTGCCGGGCTAGGGTCCCACATGGCGCACAGACCTTTCCTGTCATGCCCACTGCTCCCCTCAGTAGTGTATTTCATCAGTCTGCCTGTCCTGTTCCCTGCTCTGGCTCTGGTGAATTCTCTCACCCTCCCATGTTTCTGACTGTACCCAGTGCTTGTATAAATAAATAAATATATCTTTAAAAAAAAATTTATCTCCCTCTTTTCTCCTTGAGTTGTACATTCCTCATTTCCCTTTCCCTTGTAAATAAACCTTTGTTAACCTTTTGTGTGTGTGCCTGCAGTGTAAGTCCCTTTTTTAAAAAAAGATTTATTTATTTATACATATAAGATCTGTGGTACAGACCAGAGGTGTGGGGGGTGAGAGGATTCACCAGAGACAGAGTGGGGAACAGAGCAGGCAGACTGACTGAAATACACTGCTGAGGGGAGCAGCGGGCAAGTCAGGAGAGGTCTGCTGCACCATGTGGGTAGTGTAAGTCTCTTTTAAGCATACGGGTAAGAACCCACAGTCAGGCAACCCATTTTTATATTGGGTTGCCCTGTAGCAATTTGATCTTCTGAATCTCAATTTCCTCAACTGTAGTAACAGCCCTAATCTAATATACATCAAACTCAATATGACTGTTATGTCAAATGAAATGATTAGAGTATTTGTTATATATGGTCTGTATTTTATATGCCACATTTTTCCCCTAAAGAGAAACCACCTTTTATTTCATCTTCAAAGTCTATATAAAAATTTGCTTTGAGAATTACTGTCTAGATGTAATCACAGTCTGATTCCTTAGCCCTTCTTTGAATACAGTGTAAAGACTGAAGGATTGGGAAATATTCACAAGTCACTTTTAAGAAAAAGAGCAGGGTCTCCCTGGTGGCGCAGCAGTTGAGCACTGGGCTGCGAAGCTGCCCGCAGCCTCTGCAGCACCAGCTTGATCCCTGGCCACCGGTGAGGGTCCCACATGGTGCCCAGACCTCTCCTGCCATGCCCGCTGCTCCCCTCAGCAGTGCATTTTGTCAGTCTGCCTGTTCTGTTCCCCACTCTGGCTCTGGTGAATTCTCTCACCCCCCACCCCGCGCTTCTGACTGTACCCAGTGCTTGTATAAATAAATAAATCTAAAATATAAAAAAGAGGCAGATTACTAGTTTACATGTGCATATGTATAGTTTTTCATTTTAGAAAAGAAATAGAGGAAGAGACTGCCAGGAAAAGGAAAACTGGATCCTCTGGATGGTGATTTTGAAAATGATTTTCATGGTGTCTTATATTTTTCTATAGCCTGTCACATATACATACACATACACATTTTTTATATACACATACATATAATATAGTCAGAATTTTTAAATGAATAGGAAATCAAATTAATGGACAAGCTATGTGAGTCTGGGACCAGGAAACAATGAAAGTTTCATTTGTTTTCATTTTGTTCATGCCAACATGACCTTGGGTTGCTGCTGTGCAATGGAGACAAGGAGGAGGAGTATGTTCACACCCAAGTGACCCACTGGAGCACCTCTTGTTACTGGCACTATTTTGATGGCAAATGCACAAGTGCAGAAAGTCCAACCTGAGAAGGGCACGGTGACCTGGGGCACAAACCCCTTGGGGTGAACCATCACAATCAGCAAAGGTGCCGGTTAGGGAGGAAAGGAAACCAGATGGACAGTAGAGAGACGATGAATATCAGGTATAGCTCTAAAGCAGCTGAAACAACAGGAGCTCGAGCTCATATTCTGACCACCCCGCTGTCTTCTAAATATCTTCCTGGAAAAAGGCCTGAAGGAGTACGGAAGAAGCTGCTTCCAAAATACCTAGGAGGAAGGATGCTGTGTTGCACAGGGTCAGCTGTGGTGACGTGTGACCTGTGTCCCCTCCAGGGAGGGCTTGCCGCCCCACTGCAGAGAGTGCCAGGGCAACTGCTTTCACCCATCAGTCATTCATGGCAAAGAAGCAAAAGGGCCAAACATGTGATTTTGAAAGATTTCTATGACCGCTGTTGGAGGAAATGATCTAGAGCTATAAGTATGCGCATGGCAAGATATTCAAAATAAAACTTGGCTGTAAAAATCAAGATGCAGAAAATTCCACACAGAAAGCAGTCCTTTGTGTAAAACTTGGAACACAACACCAAACAGGACCATATGCTGCTGGTGGATATATATGTATATCAAGATGTTCAAGATGAACCCAATAGATACATTTGTGTTCATTTTGTAAAACTTCACATACATAAATATTTTGATTAAGTCAGCTTTCGCTGTGTAACAAATAACCTCAGTGTCTTAGAGGGTTACTTAACAAGAATTTCTTTTTATTTGGATTCCAGAGGACTACAGTTTGAGCCTGATTCTGCTCAACTCAGCCAGGCTCTGTCAGACTATATTATGTTTATGGCCTGCCTTCAGGGAGTTCAACAGGATGTGGAGGCAACAGATGATTATGAACAATTGGTAAAATCTACCATAGATACCAAATTTATGATGGTGATTACCTCTGGAGGAACGGGAAGGGATAAGGAGTTGGAGCTCAAGGGGATACTATCTTGAATTGTAATCAAATGTTATAAAAGACAACGCAGATACGGCAAGTATGGATGATGGAGATAGAGATGCTTGTTTAATTATCCACAGCAATTCGCTTTCTATTTTGCAGAACTGATGTGTTGACGAGGGGGTGAGATTAAATTTGGAGTTGGGAGGGGTGGTTATGAGGCAGAATCCCAAGTGAAAAGATAATGACCTGAATTATGATCCTAAGAAGAGAAATAATGTCATGGAGTTATTAATAAGGTAGAGTAGAACAGACTTGATCATCAAGGATAGGGGGAGGGTGAAGAGAAGAGTCAGGAATACACACAGAGATGAACCTGCAGTGGTTGCAGAGCCCCATGGGCTCAGATGCCTGGGGGGAAGGGCAGCCATAGTCCACACCAGAGAACAGGGAGGTGACTGGGGGGAGGTGTGGGCCAGAGGAGGGGATCTCTGTCTTAATGCGATTGGTTGATAACACTGAATCTTACTATTTTACTTTTTCCTATTCATTTGCTCACTTGTTTGTTCCATTGCTTGTTCTTTCTCACTACTGATTTGAGAAAAACAGAGGTATCTACTCCTAGATTTAGCTGTTATTTTTTAGTTGCAAGACCTCCACTTGAGGGTGTGAATCGTACAGAGAATCAACAAAGTAGAGTAGGTTGGGCGGGAAATGGGTTGCTCTGAAAAGAAAGTGACCCCAGGGAAAACACAGCAACTGACCAGCACACACTTACTGCAGACTTCTCAACTTTGGGAGACTCATTTACCATCTTTAAAAATATTTATGTATTTATTTAATATGAACCTGCATTTCCTACATGATATCTCCATGGGAGCAAGCTTGACAACAAAGCAAGTCTTATTATTTAAAGTCTCAGTCCTGGTGACCTTCTTTGGATTGGGGGTTTAAATCTGAGGCTGCCATTCATCTCTTTGTGTCATTTTACTGCAACTTCAATCATTCTTGAGGGAACTCCCTAGCCCCTAGTCCTTGGACTTTCAAAAGGAGTTTATTAACCAAGTCAACCAATATTAATCTCCAAGTTGTTAAAAAAAAATCTATGCAATCCTTTTACATGAAATAATAAACAAAAGAAAAACAGATGACAGCAGTTTGTTTTGTTTATATAAATGGGTCCTCAGTAATAAGAGGACCACATTTTATGGCAAAGTTAGCCTGTCAGCCATTCCTCCTCACTCAACTGGACTTGAGGAAGAGGCTGGAAGCTAATAGCTAATTCCCTTTCTTTCCCTACAGTTCCACTCATTCCACAACCCTTCTCCACCGCCCTTACTGAGTATGGAGCTCAGGTCCCCAGTAGTAAAGTGCTGTGGCCTTATTCCATGTAAAAGCAGCCCTGGGAGGAATGGTGGTGCTGAAATTACCTGGAACGAGCCTGCCGTTGTGTACCCAAAGTATGAAGCAACAATAGAGCAGGAGAAAGGCTGGACTTGCGACGTACTCTCCATTCTGTGGTTTTAAACAAAACACAGTGGCTCAATCACCCCATTTATAGAATGGGAAAAGCGATAGCCACAATGCAGGTTTACTTTTAATGAGGATCACGTGAAATCCAGTATGTGACAGTGCCCGAGTTGGTTAGAACAGATTTCTCAGGCTTTGAGATCTGTACAAATACATGGGACAGATACAGATTCGGCAGGGCAGGGCTGGAACTTGGGCTGCTACATTTTAACAGGTTCCCAGGTGATGCCAATGCTTCTGGTCCAGAGACCACAACTTGAGCCCAAAGCTGTTTGCTGGGCTCTTGGTTAAGGTAGTCATTGGCCACATGTGGCCATTTAGTTTGAAGTGAATTTAAATGAAATACAATTTTAAATCCACCTGGGTAATAGCAGTAGTCACATTTCAGGTATTGGGTCACTTCCAGAGGGTGGTGGCTCCCCTGTTGGCCAGTATAAATATAGAGCATTTCCATCACTGCAGGAAGTTCTATGGTGCTGTTAGAACACCACGGGCATGTTGGGAAGCCATTGGACAACATTCAAACTATTGACTGAGGACCTTCCACAGGCCAAATTATTTTCTAGATAGTTGTGATATAGCAATGGGCAGAATTAACAAATTCTTCTCCTCATGGCACTTACCTGCTAGCGATGACTGATTTGAATACACTAAGAGATCGCCACTGGATGGACGTGGCCATGGCTGCTCTCTTAAAAGTAAACTCTACTTTTTTTCTCTTCCGGCCTCCTTGCTGCTCGCCGGTGCCTGTGCCGGCCGCGCCGTCCCCAAGCCCCGTAACCACGCCGCGCAAAATCGAGGAGATCAAGGACTTTCTGCTCACGGCGCGGCGCAAGGACGCCAAGTCCGTGAAGATCAAGAAAAACAAGGATAATGTGAAGTTTAAAGTCCGATGCAGCAGATACCTGTACACCCTGGTCATCACGGACAAAGAGAAGGCAGAGAAGCTGAAGCAGTCCCTGCCCCCAGGTTTGGCAGTAAAGGAGCTGAAGTGAGCCGGGCCTGCTGACTTGAACTGTATTAAACATTTAAAAATTCTTAAAAAAAAAAAAAAAAGTAAACTCTAACTTTATCCTGACAGCCCCCCAGCAGAGCTGAACACTTCATGACAGCCCCCAAAGCATGGCCACCCAGAAAACCCTGCGTGGAGAATTAATCTGAAGATTTTACAAAGATATCTGAAAGGACGCTAACGACAAGTTTTAATGCATAGCAGAGCACGTTTTGATATTTATTTTCTTCTTTAAGAACACAAACAATAAAGAGCAAATAGGAGTTTACCTGCTTGCTGTCCAAACACCCCATCTGCTACTTCTTCCTAAGCCTCTCTCTTCCTGGTGGCCAGCTCCCCCAATGTCGCTCCTTTATTACGCAGAGGAGTTATCTCTGCCCGACTCCTCAGAGCTTTTGTCTGTGGCTTTCATTTCTCTGGATCCCACCATGGCTTTACTGGCAGGAGACATGAAGTGCTCAGCGCAGCCCTGTTGACCCCAAAACGCTGATGGTGAGCCCAGGCCAGCTCACAACTCACAGGTGCCAGCACTGGACTCCCAACTTCAAGTCCAGGGACCTCACGTTGAAGAACTTGAAATTGACCATGGTAGAAGTATTTACCCCAAGGGTATTGGCATGCTGCAAGTCAGGGCCCTGTCCTGCCCCCAGAGAGCCTGCTGGTGAGTATTTCCGAGTACACCCTTGGGAGTAGAGATGGTGGGGAGGTGACATGGCACCCAAGGAATTTAGAAATTATCTGGAGGACTCTTACTTTACAGCCCCACATACTTTGTTTTCTACTGTGGGGTCTGACCTGAGACACCTACCTCACTTCTCTGAGGGGGACCCTCCTTGGCGAGATACAGGAGAAGCAGCCACTTGAGAAACTCAAAGATACCGAAGGAGGAAGTGAGGAAGTGGGTACAGGCAGTCAGTTAGGAATAGGGTGCCCCAAGGACCCAAGTCTGATTGGAGAACAATCATGGGCCAGGAAGGTGGCCCCCCAATCCAGTAAAGTAAACTCTAACTTTATCCAGAACACCAAAACAATAACACAATGCTAAAGCAACAGCCCTGGTTAGTTTTGGAAAGGCAGGCCAGGCAACAGGGACAAACTCAGGGGACCTCACTAGCCTGGGAGAACTCTGCAGGCCCAGTCAATTAGCAAGAGACACAACACAGACACACCCACCAACCAAATCCCCACTCCTTGCCCACAATACCCAGATAGACACCCACTTCTGGCCACCCAGTGGCCACCCACTCAGGACTTCTCTCTGCTCAGAGAGCTTTCCTATTCTTCTTCCTACCTATCAATACATCTCTCGTTTTCCTATATCTTTGGTCTCAACATTGAATTCTTCCCTCATCCAAGGTAAGAACTGAGAAAGAGGCCGCCTGGGATCCTCGGGCATGCTATGAAACCCCAATTCATCATCATTTCATCGCGTGAGACAGCGTGATCTGTGCCAGGAGAAAGTGAGACACACCAATATCCCCATACTCCTCAGCCCTAGAAATGAGAAGCACCTGACACTCATGCCTACAGGTGTGCTTCACGCCTGCTGGATTCATTTTCCTGTGAAAATTACATTGAAGACCAAAGACGTGTGGGAAAATGGACTTCTCTGTCATATCTCACAACCATCCTTAGTGGGTCAGCCATGACACCAGAACGCCCTGCAAGTATGAAACCCCAGGAACTGAGGAATAGTCACCTCTGCTCAGAGCCGGGGGGCAGGGGGTGTGAAGACAGGCAGGGGTAAGAAAGTCATTTTATTTATTTATTTATTTTGTTACATTTTTAAAAAAAATTTTTTATATTCCCCATACAATTGCAACCCCCTGATTTTGACCCCCCCCCAAGTGTGTCTCTGGTTCATAGTTGTTTGTTGATTTTGATTTTTTTCTTTCTTATGGTTATAGAATGAAAGTCATTTTAAAGCAGCTCTGGGTAGGGCAGTGTCCCCAGGCAAGCTTCCTTCAGCGCTGTCTTCTCTTTCCAGGGTGGGGGGCTGCTGGGGAGCCAGCTCCTCAGGACTGCAGGGGGGCCGAGTCCCATGAGAGACGCCCCCCACCCCTGTTGATTTCACATGTCTCTTTTCTATTTCTTCTGAAGTCTGACCTTGACGTTCATTGAAGCCTTTTTTCCTTTGGATCAAAGTTCCAGAAGTGGAGAGGAGAGAGACGACAGGCGAGGCACCCACCGTGATCTATCATCTGGTTTCAAGAAGGCTCCAGGCTCGGTCCACTCACAGCACCGGCTGTTAAGTTCTGCCCTAACACCACCCCCCACACACACCCCGGCCCTGAGGCTTCAGTAGAGAGGCCACAAAGTGGGGGCAGCTCCAGGAGAGTGGAAGCTGATACTGGCCAAGACGACGATGGAAGGAGGGAAAGACGCTCTGCAAGAGCAGAAGCACCCACGGGCACGGCTTCCCAGGCCCCATGGCCCCCAATGCCCTCTTCCCGCTCCCGTATTCCATTTGGATCCATCGTGAGCTTTTCTCTCCTAATTACAATCTATAAGGGCCAATTTTTCAATGAGTTGGCACTTAAATTGAGCTTGTACTTTTTCTACACTGCAGTTTGTTTTTAATAGCTTGATTAAGTAAGACAGCCAGCTCAGGTGAATCACCTTGCTGGGAAGGAGGTATTTAGGGCTACAGAGGGGAGGGAGGGCTCTTTTATCCCTTAAAGGTAAAGGTAGACATAGCCTAGCAACCTGAAATTTCGTGTTGGATAGACCAAGATTCAAAATACAGGGCTGGGACCCTAGATGCACCCTGTGCCTGGTTGGGGAGGAGGTGTCAGGATTACGCTTGCCTGAGGGATCCCCAACCTGTTCTGTGGGAACAGAAAAGCCTGGTCCAATAACCGGACACCACTGACAGGGGGAGGGTGACTTAAATGTCCTCATTCCCAGACTTGAGCCTGACAGTCACCCCTAGCCCTCCAGTCCTGCCTCTTCCATGGTCCCTCCCCACCTCACATTCCCACTTTGTCCCTTCCAGGAAGGCTTAGCTCCAAAGAGCATCATCATCGTCACCCCCCCTCTCCCCCCCACACACCTACATCCCCTCACCATTGTCATTCCCTCTCCATTGCACTCTTCACAAAACCCCATCCTCCTCCTGTTCTGCTCCTGCAGAAAAGTCTGGACCTGCGCTGGCAGTTCACCTGTTCAATCCTCCTCAGTTGTCAAGGAGGCTCTTAGGACCCACCCTCCTGAGTAACCACACATTTCCCAGCTTCCTCAAACCTTCCTCTTCCTTCTCCTCACTCTCAGCTGAGGGCCTTGTTTGCTTCCCTGAGGCAATAGGAGCACTTGGAGGAAAAGGTCTCTCACCCCACCCACACGTCTCTCCAGAGGGCAGGGTCCGGCCTGCCTCCTGTCACTGCAGGCTCTGCTGTCTGCACCTCATCTGAAACCGAATGCCCCACCCCCTACCTCCTTGGACGGTTTCTTTGGGAAGGATGTCTGGTGCACAGAAGAGGCTGGAGTTGTGACTGCGGTGGCTGTGGCTGTCCGACATTGCTTCTGACCAGTAGGATGTCTGCAGCAGTGTCAGAGACCTGGCCACCGGAGGGTCCCGAGAGGGTCGGACTAGGCGGTAGCAGCACGGGAGACAACAGCCCAGGGGCAGGAAGCCATCTTAGGCAGCCAGGCTGCTCTGACAACCTTTCTCAGGCCAGGGCCTTGAGGGAGGTTGATGTCCACATGGCCGAGAGGTGGTGCCCAGGTGTCTCTTCTTAGAAGGCCACTAATTCCAGTCCACCCTCGGGAACTAATCCCCTCCCGAGGCCCCGGCCCTGGCCCATCACCTGGGGTGAAGATTTCAGCAGCCAAGGCAGAGCTGGACTATCACATCATCACGGGCTCTTGCTAACTGCTGTGATATCACACACACAGTGCTGTGACCCCACTCTGAGACACCCCCACCCCTGATGTTATGAGCTCCCCTGTTTACAGTCTTCTTCCGCACCAGCCTTCCCACCCCACCGCAGCTCCACAGCCATGCAGAACGTTGTCTGCTGATTTCTCTCCAGTATTTCAGAATGGACTGGCAAGACCAGGCCTCAATAAATAGTTGTGGATGATGGAAGGAAGGGGTGAGAGCTGTGCTATTCTGCGCCCAGACACCCAGTTTTAATGGAAAGAGGAAAGTGAACTAATGAAAAGGAAAAAGAAATACCGAAAGAGCACTCTTTCAATAAAACTCTGACACAGGAAGCAGGGTTGCACACAGAAGTTTGGGGTGATGAGCACAGCTCGTCTCCAAAACAAGCCAGTGGAGGGCGGATTGGTACTAAGGGCTTGGGGACCATCCAGAGAGCTGGTGATGGAGTCGACACCAGTGCAGTGCCCGTGGCGACAGGCACCACAAGAGCACTCAGACTTTGCAGATGGCGGTGATGGTGCCTTGCGGGGGCAAAGCCGTGGCTCAGACACCCTTGGTGGCCGATGCTGTCACCGCCAGCTGGCAGATCACAATGGAGCCGATAGCTTCTGTGGATGATGGCAGCAGCACCCTAGATGGCAGCAGACACAACTCTAGAGGGTGCCAGAAACTCCAGCAGCTGAATTGTCCCAGCACCCAGGGTAACACTAGCTTTAAAATTCCCCAGTAGCAGAAACAACCAACCAGGACCCCAGAAAAGAAGACCCCATCAGTTGGCTTGTGGTCCCCGAGAGGGTGTGCTTGCCAGTTCTCAGAGACTCCCAAAGACCCAAGGCAATGATGGGAGGGTATCTGCAATAGAGCTGAAGACCCCATAACCGCAGAGGGAGCAAAAGCCAAAGAAACATTGTTTCTGTGAATAGGAGCCCAGTGTAGACTGTTCACACCCCGCCAGACACCGTCTGCTGTCCTTAGCCCCCATGTGTGTCTTCCCAGCAAAGCAGTGGAGGAAGCCAAGCCCCCAGAGTCCCTTAGGTTCTGCTGACAAGAAGCTCTCTCCAAGGTCAGAAAGTGGGGAGAAATGGAGCCCCTTCTCCACCTGTGTCACTGGTTAAGCAGCAGAGAACGCGGGCCCAAGTAGTGGCACTTTCTGCCTTTCTGGACTCGGGATAACTCTGCTCCTCCCTGCTGCCCATGCCCCCAGCCCTTCCAGGAATGCTGTGACCTAGTTCTGATGTCCATTCCTCTCCATTAAGGACCTAAAGCAGTTTCTGTCTTCTGACTGATAATTCTGACTGATAGGAATATGCATCTTCCATTTGTATAATGGCTTATGCTTTTTAAAAATCTTTTGAATTATCTTATTTAAATTCTGTAACAATTCTGTAAGGTTGACAAGATAGGCGTCATTGTGAGCATTTTGATGGGGGGGTTGAAAACACAGAGACTAGCAGTGGTCCTGTTTTCCTTCTGAACAGATGAGCCCTTTTGGCTGACTTCCTGAATCTTTCTATGCCTCGGTTTTCTCTCCTGTTCCATGAAGGAATTGGACTAAAATAATTAGCTTTCCTTTTTTTAAGATTTATTTTTATTTATTTATGCATACAAGAGCTGGGGTATAGGCCAGAGGTGTGGGGGGTGGTGGTGAGAGGATGCACCTGAGAAAGAGTGGGGAGCAGAACAGGCAGAACCCTGAAATGTACTGCTGAGGGGAGCAGTGGGTGAGACAGGAGAGGTCTGTTGCGCCTTGTGGATCAGCTCCCTGGCCAGAGATCGAATTAATGCTGCAGTGGCTGGTGATAGCTTGATAGCACGGAGACTTTAACCCCAGCACCACCAGGGAGGCCAAAAAATAATTAGCTTTCAAACAGTTTTTACTGCATAAGAAATATATTTGAGACCACCCCTCCCTCAGTACATGTATATAAAAAAGTAAAACTATAGATTCATGAAATAGGATCCCTGAGAAGCACAGTGTACTCATATTTTTTTGTTTATTCTATTTTTTTTTTAACCATCTGGGTAGTTGTTATGGACTGAATGTGTGTGTTTCCCCAAAACTCAAATACTGAAATCCTGAGCCCCAGCAAGATATTTGATGGTGTGGTGATATTGGGAGACAATTAGATCATGAGGATGATTATGAGTCATGAGTCAGATTATGCCCTTATAGAATGGGAACATAGGATGGAGGGGATCCAATGTACTACAGTGATGATTATTGGTGCTTCGCTGGTTGGTGTGTGATAACATGCATTTGAAGAGGTGTGAACCTGTACTCCTAAAACATACACTGTGCTGCAAAGCAATGTTGCCTCGATAAAAATATAAATTTTAGGATGATGTAATAAATACATATATTTAAAAAAGAAAAAATATAAATTATAAATAAAAGACCCCAGAGAGCTCGCTGGCTCTCTTTCCACCATAGGAGGTTACAACCACAAGACCATAAGTAGTCTGCAATCTATAAAAAGGATCTCACCAGATCCCAACTGGTCTAGCACCCTAATTCCAACTCCCAGCCTCCAAAACTGGAAGAAGTACATTTCTGTTGCTAATAAGCAACCCTGTCTGTGAAGTTCTGTTATAGCAGCGTGAAATGGTCTAAGACAGCGATCTGATGCATTGATTTTACAACCTGAGGACTTAATGAAATAACACAGTATCTTCAGACTCAGTTTCGTCTGTAAAATAACAATAATACCTCAGTTTTAGAGTTGTTGATGGACTTGAGTAAAGATTAATTCTAGCTCAGGTTTAGCCCAGAGTTGATGCTAGTTTTTATCCCAGGACCCAAATGGCAGAACTAGATCAGACCTAGTACTGTGATTCCATTAAAAATAAAGAACAGGGTGTAGAAACTACCCAGGGCAGGGGGAGGGGAAAACCAAAATTGTTTACAAGAATACCAGCTCCGCCAATTATTTCAAAATCTCTCCTTTAGTTGCCAGGAGGTCATTGTAGAAACATTCATGTGGTATTATACACACTTGTGGGTCTGAGGGGGAATGAGAAAGAATGCAATACCACCCAGCAGTGTGCCAGTACAAGTGAAAGTGAGAAAGCAGCTTCATTTTCTATGCCTATGCTCCACCCCACTGGGGTACTTTATAGTCAAAATGACTATACAAGCTCCTAGTGGCCAAATAGCTACCTCCCATCTTAAAGCAATGTTGTTTCAAAAGCTTTGCTCTCCAAGAGGTGATGAGCAAATTGGATTTTTATAAATCAGCTCTCATGCCCCCACTGGCTTAAATTATAACTTGCAGAGGTTTTGTTTTTAATTCTGGATTCGTTTTCAACCTCAACATTTAACTGAAAGAGTCCCTGCTTCCTCTACTCTGCCTGCATCAGTCAGAGCTCTTAGCTGAGAAGGCATTCCAGCAGTTTACACAGAAAGAGGAACTTGATAGAGTACGTGAGGTCACATACTCCTAGAGGGCTAGAGTCAGGCTGAGAGTCCATGAACATGTGAGCTCCACAGCAGGGAAGCTCCAGCAAAGGCTGGAGATGTTGGAGATGTTGACACAGTGATTCCCACTGTGACCCCCAGTTCTGGACGTCAGACCTCCCTCCTTGTTATGAGAAGGATGCCTTGTTGGCCCTGTCTGAAATTTGGGATCTGGGAAACAGTTGTTTCCTCATATTGCTCTCTTCCAAATTCTAGTGTCACATGGGTTTATCTAAATGGAGATGTCAATCAATTCCAAAGAGCACCTGCACCCCTATGTTTATAGCAGCACTATTTACAATAGCTAAGCTTTGGAAACAGCTCAAATGCCCAAAAATAGATGACTGGATCAAGAAGATGTGGTACATATATACCATGGAATATTACTCAGCATTCAAAAAAGATAAACACATGCAATTTGCAACAACATGGATGGCGCTGGAAGGGATCATGCTCAGCAAAATAAGCCAGAAAGAAAAAGAAAAATACCAGATGGTCTCACTCATAGCAGGAATCTAGAAAACTTCAATAAGGGACCAGGAAAATGAATAACTATAAGAAAGTGAAAATCAAAATCAACAAAAAACTATGAACCAGAGACACTCTTTGGGGGGTGGGGGGTGGGAGGGGAGGGATTGGGGTCAGAATGGGGGGGTTGCAATTGTATGGGGAATATAAAAATAAAATTTATTATTAAAAAAAATTAAAAAAAAATCACTACCAAAATAAATAAATAAATAAATAAAAAATAAATGGAGATGTCAAGATCACATGTCTGCAAACTAGCTGCAAGGGAGGATGGAAACGGAAGGCAGCGCCCATATCAGTCAGTGAGGGGAGGGACTTATATCTTGGGAAATAACCTCCCAAAACACTGGATGGTCATTAACCACAACCATTGTTTCCTACAAACCATGTTTACTCAACCCTTCTGTCTGTGTAAGCAAAGGTCTTCAAAGTAGAATTAACTAGCGATTAAATTTGCTCCTGTTATGACAGTAGATAAGTGTGAGGTGCTTTGTGGAAGTTTACATGATGGAAAAAGCAGTTTCATACACAGAGTTGATCTTTGAAGGGGCTCAAAATTTATATGGAAAAAAAGGCAACTGGAGGACTAAGTATGTAAAGTCACAGTGAAGCAGAACTTTGACATTCAGGAGGACACTATCTGGAGATCATTGGGGTCCCTACATGTGCAAAATGGATAATGTGTTCACTGGGAATCATGAGTTTCTTGTGCATAGTTTCATTACCATTGCATTTATATTTTCTATTTAAGCTGCTGCCCTTTTTTAAACAAACAAACAAAAAGAATTAGTTTCATTTTTCTAAGAATATAGGAAGCAATGCCTAGAGATCCATAATAGTGAGTTGAGATGAGAATGCTGGTGGCCAGCTATGCACACCCAGCAGTAGAGCAACTCCAGATCAAATAACTATGTTCAAAAAACATAGTTATTCATGATCATGGGAGAAATATCAGGGGAACTTCAAAACTTCAAGCTTTTCTCCATGGATTATCCACAGCCCTTATCAATTCTTTGACCTCATCCACGTTATTCTGCCCTTCCTTCACTATCCTCCAGTCACCCTGGCTGCCTCTCTCTGTTCCTCTGTTCTCTGTTCCTTGCCTCAAGGTCTTATTACTTGCTGATCCCTCTTCCAAGAATGATCTTTGTCTAGCTAGCTCCTTCTCTCATTCAGGACTTAGATCAAATGGTACCTTCTCCTAGAGAGGCATCTCTGAGCACCAAGGTAAATGCCATCCCCATCCACTCTACTCTCTGCTCTCTGCTTTGTTTCTTTAAGAGTACTTAACCATTATCTGTGATTGCCTCATTTATTTGTTTCCAATTAATTGTTGGTCTTCTGGAACCTAAGATCCATGAGCAGGAATCATGTTTGACCTGCTCTCTGCATCCAAGACAGTGTATGCATAATTAGGCACTCAAAAGTTATGGCTTTAATGAATGATTTAAATCTTAAAGGATAAACAAGCATTTGTAAAGAAGAAAATAGGGATAAACATTCTATCTTGAGAATAGAGTGTATGTATCAACACTGAGGAATTAAACAGCTTGACCCTTTGCAGAAGAAGCCAGATGTGGGCAGATAGAGGAACTGGTCAGGAAAGAGTGGAACTTATTCCTCCAGGGAGTGAGGAGCAATCGAAAGGTTCAAACCAACAACTAAAGGAAATATATTGAGATGGGTGCATGATGGGTAGATTGACCTGCAGAAATAAAAGAGGTGGTAACATCAACCTGAAGGCCTTGAATTGGATTGGCACTTTTAAAACATCTGATCATTATAAGGGTTTGCAGCACTGGGTAAGATGAATGGGGGCAGAGGGGCACGAACATCCCAAAAACTATGTCACTTTGGACTAAAACAAAGATGGAATAATTAACAATGAGGAGTAAGGGCCCAAGAGACATCCTCAAGAATAGTGGTATTTGGGCCTCCCTGGTGGTGCAGGCGGTTGAGCGCAGTGCTGTGAAGCTGTCCTCAGCCTCTGCAGTGCCGATTCAATCCCCGCCAGCCTCAGAGCAACCCACATGGTGAGCAGACCTCTCCTTTCTTGCCCGCTGCTCCCCTCAGCAGTGTATTTCATCAGTCTGCCTGTTCTGTTCCCCACTGTTTCTGATTGGTCCTCTCACCCTCCCATGCATCTGGCCTGTACCCTGGTTCTTATATAAAAATAAATAAATCTTTAAAAAAAAAAAGATTTAATGGAATTTGGTGACATATCGGCTGTTGGGTCAAAGAAAATGGTCAAATTCTAGGGAGAAGCCTCTTTTGGGTGGCAGATAGCCACTTCTGATTCTGTCCTCCCCTGGCAGAAAGAGAGCAAGAGAGCTCCCTCTTTTAATAGGGCACAAACCCCACCCATGAGGGTTCCATCTTCATGACCCAATCACCTCTCATAGACTCCCCACCTCCAATTACCACCACTTTGGGACTTGGGTCTCATTATATGAATTTGGAGCGACACAAACTTTCTGTCCATTGCAGTGGCCTGGACCATCCCTCTCCTCCCCTAGCTCCTGCCTGTCTCATTAGCCAGACTCGATTTCTGTTCTCTTACTTGAAGAATTTGAAGGAGTAGAAGGAAACAGATAAGCTTTCTTCCAAGTTTAAGTAGTAATTGCAAGTGCACTGTCAGTGGCTCCTAAGCAGACACCCTGTTTACAGAATGAATGTCAACAAAACAGCTGCGTCATAGGAAGATGTCAGCCCACTCTGCTCCAAAGCGCCCAGGAATCTTGTTGCTTAAACCAGAGCAATGATACCTAAACCACTGTGGAGAGTAGATACCAATGTATCCCCAGGAAATATCTGAGGTTTAACTCAAAACTCTTAGGAAGCCTCCCCGAGATAAAGACTGCGCTGTTATATAACAGAAGAGAGACAGAAGGAAAATGCTTTGTTTAAAAAAAAAGTGCTTAATTGGTGCAGCATGTGATGGGATATGTCCTCCATAATTTAATGAAGGATAGATGATCTGAATCAAATTATGAGGCCATTTGTAAAATCAAGTTACTAAGGAGCATGTTACCATGACTCGTGTTACCAGGAAGAGCCGCAGCATAAACAATTGTCTGCCTTATCCCTGAAGGTTCCACTTGTCAGGAAACAAAGCTCTGGAGATCCTACCAGGTTATAAAATCTAGGGGAAAAGGAGAAACTTGGTGAACAGAAAGAAAAAGCAGGTGGAGGTGGAGGAGAGCCGTAATCGTTGGTCCCAGAATGACCCCTTCTCATCACCTCTGCAGTGGTGTCTCAATTGCCTCCTTATTTCCATCTTAGCCCTTGTGGGCCATTCTCATCACAGCAGGCAGAGGAATCCTTTTAGAACCTAAGTCAGGTCATGTATCTAAACAAAACCCTCCAGGGAGAGTCTCCCTGGTGGCGCAAGGGGTTAAGACACAACCTGTGAGGCTATCCGCAGCCTCTGCAACAGGAGTTCGATCCCCAGCTAGGGAGCTACCCACATGACACAGCAGACCCCTCCTGACTTGCCTCCAGAGATTCCTCACCTCACTCAGAAAAAAGCAAAGTCCGTGCAATGGCTCATAGGCCCTAATGAGTGGTCAGTATCTGCCTCACCCCCCACCTAAATACATGCACACACATTCACAACAATAGACACACACATACCCCCATAGACGCATACTCACACACACTGCAGACACACATCGACATTCACACACTCACCACCAAGAGTGGTGTTTAATAAAACCAAGAGGGTTTTATTATACGCAGTTGGAGGGACACAGACATTCTGTCCTTGCAGTGGCCTTGACCCTCCTTGTCCTTCTCTGGCTCCTGCCTGTCTCATTAGCCAGATACCCCCCACACACAACCATACACACAGTCACGCACAGCCACGCACACACACCTCTCTGACCTCACTTTGTGTTACTCTCCTCCCTAAACTCCAACCTCGCTGCACGGCTCACTGTTCCTGGAACAGCCCCAGCCCTGCTTCTGCCTTAGGGCTTGGCTTGAGATGTCCCCTCATCTGAAAGCTCTTCCCTGCGTACCCCAGCAAGTATGCTCCCTCAACTTCCCTTAGGTCTGCGTGGAAAGGGTACCGGCTCCAGAAGGCTTATGTGCACCTCTCCCTGGGGGTGTGAAATTATTTTACAGAGCTAGGGAAGACACAAGAGTTTGCCTGGAGGGAATCAGGTCTAATCAGGAGGCAGGATCTTAAGGTGATGATGGTCTTGGTCCCAAACACCACTTTGCAGAATGGGGGAGATGCAGAGACGTATTGGGTGGGGGTGAACTCAGGAGACAGTAAGGCTAAAGTAAGGATTTCAGAAAAACGAGCAGGGGCGGGGTCCAGGTATCGCATTCACACCCCTTTTTTTCTCAAGCTTGGTCTTGACCGTATCTGCCATGGTGCTAGTGGGTGTGTAATGTAGATGCCACTTAGTCCTTGTCTTACTCCTGTCTCAGCCCATTTGCCTGACTTTCTCATTTTGTCTACAAATAGATAAACAGAACAAGGTTCAACAGCATAAGGACAAGGAACTTATGATTATTGGGTTGGTGACAGTTGGACCCCCCAAAATAAATAGTTATGGAAACAGTCAGCAAACCAATAAAATTTGAGGAAAATGACAACTTCTGCTTGCCCTGCCTGCCCTGGCCCTCCCCGTTCATGTTTCATTTTTCCCTAGTATATACTGTCTTCTTTATTGGTATATTTATTTATTTTTTAAAGATTTATTTATTTAGGTAAGTCCTGGGGTACAGGCCAGAGGTGTGGGAGGTGAGAGGATTTACCAGAGACAGAGTGGGGAGCAGAACAGGGAGATTGGCTGAAATACTCTGCAGAGAGGAGCAGCAGGCAAGACAGGAGAGGTCTGCTGTGCCATGTGGGTAGTTCCCTGGCCAGCCAGGGATCGAACCAGTGCTGCAGAAGCTGCAAACAGCTTCACAGAGCTGCACTCAACCTGCTGCGCCACCAGGGAGGCCCCTTTTGGTATATTAATTGATTATTAGCTGTCACCCCTGCCAGAATATACCCTATAATTACAAGGACTTTTGTATTACTTTCCCACTATTATATCACCAGAGCCCAGAACAGTGCTTAGCATTAAGTAGATGCTCAATACATATGTGAAAAAAATGAGTGAACATCTCAGGGGAGAAATACAGCCATGTAGAAAACAGAGAAAGTCTTCTGACTCTCCAAAATTCTAAGTCTCCGGGCACTAGGAAGGACAGGGTATGGACAAAGTGCTCAGGGGAAACTTGAAAGAGAGAAGGATTCCTCCCAGTAGGCAGACTAGGAAAATATTTGAGAGGGTTGCAGAAAAGTGATGAAAGCAGAGTTTGGTGAGTTCTGGAAAGTGAAATCTACACCTTGCTCAGGGACAGAGCCCCAGGGAAGCCTCAAGACTACTGAAGGGGTTGCCGGCACTATCTGCACACAGAGGACCCCAAACAGCATCTCAGAGGTACAAGTATCAAGAGGGAGAAGAGCAGTAGAGGGGCATAGGGCCAAAGATGGCTGTGTGGACAAAATAGGGAGGTCTCAGTGGCAACCTTTGTACCCAGACACCTCCTCTCTATACCTGGCAGTGTGTGGTCAACCCCCCACCCCACAACCTTCACACAACCTTCAGAAAGTGGAGTGCTCCCTAGAAACAGCATCGATTGTCCCACTCTCCCCTTGGGATAAAGGTGGAGATCATAACAAAATTGAATTATGCAAAAATAAAATTATATTTTCTGCATGCCAAAGTTCTCACCTGTCTCATTTTATATTATGTCAAAACAATCACTAATATTTAAAGAAAAGGAATGAATTTTAAAGACATTTTTGTCATGTGCCAGGCAAAGTCCAACTTTGTCCCCAGAAGTCTGGAACAGAGATTCTGTGTCCTCTGCTGACCTGTGTGCACTTCAGTCTCGTAACTAGAGAAGCTTCAGGCTGCTGCACAAGGCTGAGTAATTGCCATGGCAACCAAAGGCTCATCACCTCAGCGTTATTCCAAACTGCTTTATCAAGAGTGAGTTGCACACAATTTCAGCAGATGGAAAATGGGAAATTCCTATTCTCTCTTTCTCTTCCTTTCTCGTGTTTTGATGTTAGAATCCTACACATGGTCTATCCCTTCTCCCAAATTTATTCTGGATGTCTTTTTATTTCTTCCTCTGATTTGCCATCTGACCCTGGATTTTTGTGCTTGATGAGGCAAGGGGCTGGATTAGATTTAGCACAAGGCAGTTCCTTTGGGGTCACTCCTCCCCCCGTGTTGCCTGATGCCAAGGCTGGCAAAATGACAGTGTGTCCCTGCAGAAGCCACTCTGGGCCAAGGAAGACTGTGACCCTGTCACTCAGTTGTCTGGAGGGAACCATGGCTGAGACAAGAATGTTGTCATGTCAGGCTGTTTCTGGCCTTGGAGTTGTGTTAATGAATAAATGATGACTTACTGGCCACCATGAACTCATCTTCATGGTTTTTTTCCCTCTCTGGTCAATCATTTAAAGCAGAAGACAATAAACATGAAGTCATGTGGGATACGGTTCAGGGATGGGTTCTTTGGTTGCTATGGTGACTACTCAGTTATGAGTCAAGGTCCCTTCTAAAAACAGTTCTCCCACCTTAGGGAGCCTAAGAATCAACTCCAGAGCATGTCTAGCATGTCTATTCCTGGATCCCTTCCCCAGGATCTGATTCAACAGGGATGGGATAGGGCCTAGGACTTTGTGTTTTTAACAAATATCTTTGACGGATGTCCCTTCCTCCGGGTCCATGTGCTCACTGCAGACAAAAAATACAGGTCTCACTTCTCCACTAATTGTACCCTGCATACAGTAGCTCTATTCCTCCCAGGAGGCTTTTCTCACTCTCATGTGGACAGCAATGTAAAACGGCCCCTGGCTGGTGGGCTTCTTCTTCGAGTCAGCGCTCTTTATCAAAATACCAAAAAAAGAAGGTGAGGGGAAGGTTCGTTTTTCTCCAGCTCTGCAGGCACCCGCATGCATCTGCATGCACCCCAGGCTTTTCCAATTTTCAAAAGGGAATTTCAGTCGCTCTTTTATTAGAATACCTTCCTATTGTTACAGGAACCCAGCTGCCTCTGTGGCGGGAGCAGGCAGCACCCGTGGTGTTCTTTCACCCTGCTGCTCCACCACAAGTCAGTTGTGGTAGTTTCTTCTCAGAGCCCTTTTATGCAACTGCATATTTCCTAGATCATGGAATGGGCCAATCAGGTGCAAGCTATGAGCTGATTGGTGCTAAATGGTCCAATCAGCCACAGGATTAAAATATGACCCAATCAGACTTGTGGGTGTGGCACCCTGAAAGAGGATATAAGCCAGGGTCAGTGAGAGCTAAGGAACAGAGGGTTCCAGTCTCAAGAAAGAAAACAGCCAATTCCAGCCTTTGAAGAAAGAGAAAGATAGTTCCAGCCTCTGAAGAAAGAAGAGGAAGACTCTGTTCCTGGCCTCCAAAGAAAGAAGACAAGAAGAACCCAACAGCCAGCCTCAAGGAGGGAAGACAAGCCGAAGACCTCTGTCACAGACTGGGCCTCCAGTCCTATCTCTGACGTTGCATGAAAGGAGCACCAAAGGCCCTGGGCCTAGTGTCTCAAAGCGCTGTTTGTTATTGGTATAGCCCAACAACTCACAAAGGGTTTTTAACACTTGGTGTCTCTGACACCACTTCTGGGGTACCAGTAGTGACCATCACTACTGGCCAGTGCTATCCAGCACTCCCGGTGACCATTGGCAGCAACCACTGACACTATCTGGGTGAGATAGCCACTTGTGGCTACTGTAAGTTTTTGTTTCCCCTGTTTGTAAAAGAAGCAGCATGGTTCCTGGAGCCTGAGGTCTCTTGCAGTTGTGCCTGTGGGTGAGAACCCACCTGTCCTCTTATCAGGCACTGTCCTTTGTTGAGCTCTAGGCCACAGGTTCCTATGGGTATTGTATTGCTATAGCCCTTCATTTTGGTTTTTGGCTTTTTGGCCTCTTGGGGCTTGTTGGTGGCTCTCTTCTCTCAGAGCCTAGGCAGGTGGATAGCTCACTCCGGCCTTTCCTGGTATCCCATGCTCCTCCTGCCCTACCTACCACCCAGTTCACTATCATGGAAGAGCAGCATTCTACCCAACACAATATACCTTTGCTCCCAAAACAACTTTAAAATCCTCTTTCAAGAAGGGTTGACCCCAGTAAAGGTGATGGGATGTGACAGATTTCGTTCAGAGAACTAAACCATCTCACCCCATGAACATCATCTCTTGTACCGTATCGACATCATCCAATTGAATATTGTTCTCCAAATATTTATGTTTAGAAAATAGGGCCTTCACAGATGTCATTAGTTAAGGTGAGGTCATATTATATTAGTGTGGATCCTAAGTCCAATGACCAGTTAGTTTCCTTATAAGAAGAGAAGACACATACAGACCTATGTGCGTGGGAAGGAGGTCAGATACAGCGAAGGGAAGACTTGTTTGCAGAAACAAGTCAAGGAAACAAGTCAAGGGTTGCTGGCCATCTAGGAAGAGCTCTTAGAAAGGGCATAACCCTGCCAGTACCTTGATTTTGTACTTTTAGCTTACAGCACATAAAAGTCCCCAAATAAAATTATATTATGGTAAGACAACATTGGTTTGGATTTTTTACTGTGCGGTCAAAGGTCAACCAAAGCTTGGGGCTTTATGAGGGGAGAGGGAAAAGAAGGAAAGAGGAGACAGAACACACACACACGCTGGCTCAATAGTCAAGCACCGAGCAATTGTGTGGGGAATATAACCAAAATGAAAATGCATACATTGTGCAAAAATGAAAAATGATGTAAGAATTATATAAAATAAAATATTTTAAAAAATTAAAAAATAAAAACACAGGTCCTATGGGGAAAAATTTATTTTCTAAAAGATTTCTTTAATTTAAATTTTTGGTCTTATATCAGGTATTTTTTGGAATAATAATTCCTTTGAAATTGATAAATAATAAAATAATCTTTAGGGGCTGTGAAAAAAAAAAAGTCAAGCACCGATCAAGATGTCTGACATGTACACATCCATTATTTTAATTAATACTCAAATCAAAGTCCTGTGAAACAGTATATCAGTTAGTATGCTTTCCTAGTCTGTCCAATTTAATAAAGAAAGGCAGCAAGGTAGATATGTTGGATAATAAAGTAGATAGAGATACGTATACTAGAGTCATAAAAATCTAATATCTTTCATGCAAAATGTACATTTTTATGTCCAGGGAACATATACAAAATGCAAGGTAAGTCACCCTGAGATTTATAAGCAGATGCTATAATTCTCAAAAAAAAAGACTGAGCAAAGAAATTGATAATCACATAGATAAATCTAAATATACATTAGCAATGAAAATAACACATGACTATTTTAAGAGAAACAAGGTAAAATTGAAGTACAAGTTAACATGTAAGACTCCTGAGTTTCAGGAAAGGGTGGAAATATTAAGTTAAATAGAGACTTAAGTTGACTATGCCTCTTCATCTTGAGAACAGCTACCAAAAAGACAGGAGAGAGTACAACTTCCAAATCACTAGAGAGAAACTTAAAAGAATATTTCCCAACCCTTTCCAGGGCAACAATGCCCCCCGCCATATGACATAAACCGCACTGATTGTGCCCAGTCAATGAATTTCATGCTCCTGGTCCCATTAACTGTGGTGGGTGGGTTAGGGGCAGGGGCATGTTTAAATAATATCTGTGGCTTGGAGATTCTTTCAAAAGATATTGTGGGCTCTTTTGTTGCCATAAAAATACATCTATTCCCCTTAGTCAATTGATGTAATTCATATGAGTCCCAGGACTATAAAAGATAGTCTCTGTATTAAAAGCAAATGGAAGTGTTTTTATCTCCCAAATTGTATCTACATAGGAACTTTCAGCATCTCCAAGTCAACTTGCAATCAAAAAAATAGAAGAAAAAAAGAACATGATCCTCTCCACCACATACACACCTACACAGGGACACACACACACACACACGGATGCACAAAGGGAACACCCCACAGAATGCCAAAGGTGCAATCTGTGTGGCACCATGTGGGCAGAAATGGATATGTGAGCAGAGCCAGCACAGAAAGTGTCTCCAAACACTTATTCATCCTCCCACCACTTTCCAAAAACATTGTGTTGCACTTACAGCTTTGAAAATGTAATTAACACTTTTACTCATGGGAGAGTAGGTCCCGAGAATTTTAACAGGACATACTAGAAACGGATTCACATCTCAATGAGCAATGGTTTACAGAGGATAAACCAAGTATAGCCATTATTTTCTCACCTTCTAGAAACCTGGAGACCAACATGGATTTAGACCAACCTTTCTTTGAATCCCAATGTCACTGTTGTGTATCTTTCCATCCAATTGGAAAATTAAGCCTGACCAAGTACAACTTAAGCAGCACCATGGTAAAAGCCCGGAAAGCACTTTGAATAGACAGGACCTAAAACTTCCTGGCTTTCTGGAATGAGAACTTCACCAGCTGCTCTCTTGGCTTTAGGGTTGGCAAGGGAGGTGTCCTGCCAGGGTAAATGTCTTCAGGCACTCACTGAGAGATGCCCTGGAGTGCCTCTCACCCCCAAATATTTCCTGCATAGGTCTGCCATGATGCCTGAAACCCCATGTGAACACACAAGTATTCTACTTGGAAGGGAGAAGCTGTCCACAAGCATCTGGCATCCTCTTGAGAGAGAAGACACTGAACTGGCAAAATTCAGTGAAGGAGACTCGGAGCTCAGCATAGGAGACATTGCTAATCAGGGTATGGCCAGACCTGAGCACAGAGAACCCAGAAAGGAGACCGGTGAGTCTCCCCAGAAGGGGAGGTGAAGAGAGGAAGGCACTTAACAAGGCAAGCGGTACCCTCCTAATTTGCCTTCCCAGAACTAAGGAGACAGGATAGAAGGTGGGCACAGTAGGGAAAGCACAGGCTGAAATACAGAACTTGTCCTAAGACAGGACTTAATAAAGATGTAAGGAATATATTAGTTTTATGTTAAAACAAATATTTGTTTTCTATTGCAAGATCCTCCTATTTTAAAGAGAAAAAAACCAGGAGGCCCCATTTCAAAGGGGATGCATAGCATGGACCTCTTGGACAGCGACCAGAACTCAGATTTCCTCAGTTCAGTCTTCTTAACTATTTCACTTTACACCTGTAAAAGCTGCTGGCTGATGCGTTTCAAGGCTAGGAAACTAAATAGCCCTGTTCTGAGAAATCAGTAGCAAGAAGAGTTCGGGACTAAGAACATATGTTCTTTTCAAAGCTCTTAAGAAAAAAAAAAAAATCTGGTTGAAAAGGGAGTATAAAGCCAAACTGAAAAGCCACTGAAAGTTAAGGCCAGCGGGCAAGGAATGCAACTCAGCCTCTGGCTAACTCAGTACAATGTACCCAAGACTAGCTCAATGCTATTTGAGGTGCCCGTGGGTCCAATCTGGTTTCCCTTGTTTGGAAAGTTTAAACATTTAGCTTCGCGTTTCAGTTTGTCTCTATGTCATTAACTGGCTGCGTGGTGAGGGGTGGACGTAGTGGGGGAATAGAAGACCTGTATTTAAGTCCCCAATCTGTTTCTTTACAGCTGTGTGAGCGAGGGTGGATCATTTAATCTCTCTGAATTTTGTTGTTCTCATCTGTAAGGTGGAGATACTTACTCAGCCCCATGGGTTTGCTGAGAGGCCCAGCCAAGAAGATGAAAGCACTTTGTGACTGTAGAATTCATGGAAAGATCAGGAGTCTCTGTGATAGGAGACAGCTCAAAGCCTGTGAACCATTTGTCCTCTGTCACATCTCCACGGTTTTTAAATTTGTCGGCAGCTGCCACCTCATTTTCTTCTTTTGCTAGTATATCTGTTCTTGACTAAAAGAAATGCCACCGAGAGGCTGATTCCCAGCTATGCCTTCTGCTCTCCAGGTAACCTGGGGCGAGTTCTGGAATCATTCCAAGGGCATCACCAGGAAGAACAATGAATCATGATAGTTAACTGGTACAGGGTCTCCCCTGGTGGTGCAGAGGTTGAGCACTGGGCTACGAGGCTGCCCGCAGCCTCTGCAGTGCCAGTTCCATCCCCGGCCACCGGCGAGGGTCCCACAAAAAAAAAAAAAAAAAAAAGTTAACTGGTACATTTGAAAGGTTACAAGGAGTAGCCACATAATACACTATAATTATTTGTCAATATGATGTTCTCTCTTCCCACATCTGTTCACAAGTATTTCATGAGGGTCTCAAAGTGTTGTCTGGATTGTTCAATTTAAAGTCCTCCCTCACATTGAAGCATCCACGAGGGGAGGAGGAGGGAAGGAAGAAAAATGGACTCTGGGTGATTTGGTGGTGGGTGCACTATGGTGGAAATATCTGATGGGGGTCTACAAATATTATCTCAATTAAAAATTAATCAATTAATTTTTAATATATTTTTAAAAAGATTTATTTTTATTTACTTAAGCATATAAGAACTGGAGTGTAGGCCAGAAGTGTGGAGGATGAGAGGATTCACCAGAGACAGAGTGGGGAACAGAACAGGCAGACTGACGAAATACACTGCTGAGGGGAGCAGCGGGTGAGACAGGAGAGGTCTACTGCGCCATGTGGGTATCTCCCTGGCCAGGGATCGGACTCATGCTGCAGTGGCTGCCAATAGCTTGATAGCGCTGAGACTCTCAATTTCTGTGCCACTAGGGAGGCCCAATTAATTTTTTAAAATAAAAAGACTCAACCTAGCTGTCAAGTTAGAACTGTCTCAGGAGGCTGGGACATCCTTTATTCCTATTGTATTGATAGGGGGATTCTTTCATAGATACAGGGCTGTTTAGGTTATTTAATTCACCTTGAAGAAGCTTTGATAATTGGTGTCTTTTCAGGAATTTTGAGGAGAAAGTACTCTCATAAATCAGCTAGCAAAGTGGTTCTCAAACTTCAGAGCACAACAGAATCACCACAACCTTCCCCTCGACATTCATTCTCGTGTTGTAGCAAATATTATAATGGAGGAAACTGCAGCCTGTTTCTCTTTCCCTCAAATTCCTATTTCATGAAATACAAAATTACCATACAACTAGAAGCCCTGCATTTGTAAAAAGGCAGCAATCTTGTTAAGAAATCTATTTGTTGCAAATCGATTTGTTGCTAATGAAGCACCATCTGTGACATTTTGTGTTCTTTGCATGAGCTATGACTATCTAGGCACATTTCTGTGCTTTTTAGCACAGATGGGGAAGAGATAAGGGTGTCACCAAGCAGAAGTGCATGTCAACTATCTGATCAGCAGCCTCTGCTGTGCTGTTTAGCAAATGTCCCTTACGATCTCTAATATAAATATATTCACTTTCACACTGTTCATAGAAACCTTGATTTAAAATCTATATTCGATGTTTCATTCTCTGACTGATTTGAAACTTGACCGCTAGATTGAGTCTTGCAAAATACTTGCTTCCTCTTCAACCCTCAGGTAAAATGTAAACTCCTTCACTTGGGATTCAAAATCTTCTATGTTCCCGTCTTTCCGAGCTTCCAATCTTAGCTCTTAGGACCCAGGCACTAGCGTTGCTACTGCTCAACCCCACCCAGCTCAGGTCACAAACATGTCACCCACTAGCCATGCCTGGAAAGTCTGACATGGCCAATCCTCTCCTCGGGTTGTCCAAATCTTCCTGGTCTTTCAAGGCAAGACACTTCACCCAGTGATTTCTCCCACTTTCAATGTGTGTTCTTCAAAACATGTTTCCAGGACTCCTAAAATCTCATAGAACTTACAGTGTCTATTAAAATAGCAGGCACTTCAGTTAACTATGATATTGGTTATTTTTTTAACAGTATAATCTACCTACAGTAAAATTGACCTTTTGTAAGGGTGTCAAGTTCTATGAGTTTTTTTAAAGCAAACATTATCACTGAGATATAACTGACATTTAATAAGCTGTAAATTTGTGATGACTGACATATGCATGCAGTGATGAGACTGTTACCACCATTAAGATAATGAATATACCAGTCACCCCCAAAGTGTCTTCATAGATCTTTGTAAACCCTTCCTTCCTGCTTCATTTTCTACCTCCCCCCACCGCGCGCCCACCCCACTCCTGTTCCTGTATAACCAATGATCTGCTTTCTGTCAACGTAGATTAACTTGCATTTTCTAGGATTTTATATAAATGGAGTAATACAGGGGGCCTCCCTGGTGGCACAAGGGGTTGAGTCTCAGTACTATGATGCTATCAGCAGCCACAGCAGCACAAGTTCCAAGTTCAATCCCTGGTCGGGGAGCTGACTCACATGGCGCAGCAGAACTCTCCTGACTCACCTGCTGCTCTCCTCAGTAGTGTATTTCAGTAGATCCACCTGTTCTGCTCCCCACTCTGTCTCTGGTGAATTCTCTCACTCCCTGCATCTCTGGCCTGTTCCCCAGTTCTTGTATGCATAAATGAATAAATCTTTTTTTTTAAAGATTTATTTATTTATTTATTTATTTATTTATTTATTTATTTATTTATTTATGCAAGCACTGGGTACAGTCAGAAGCACGGGAGGGTGAGAGAATTCACCAGAGCCAGAGCGGGGAGCAGAGCAGGCAGAAGGACCGAAGTACACTGCTGAGGGGAGCAGCGGGCGGCAGGAGAGGTCTGTGCGCCATGTGGGACCCTCCTCCAGTGGCCGGGGAGCAGCCGGGGATCGAACTGGTGCTGCAAAGGCTGCGGGCAGCTTCGCAACACAGCGCTCAATCGCTGCGCCACCGGGGAGGCCCAATGAATAAATCTTAAAAAAAATAAAAATAAAAAATAAAATAAATGGAATAATACAATCGTGTGCTTCTTTTTGTTTGACTTCTACTCAGGGAACTAATCTGTTCTTTATCCGTGCTGTGTGTATAGCAATAGTTCATGCCCTTGGGTTGCTCATGCCCTTGGGTTGCTGACTAGTATTCCATGCGCAGTTATCCATGCACTTGCTGATGGACAGTTGTGTTGGTTCCAGTTTGTGGTTATTACAAATAAAGTTACTATAAACATTCATGTCCACGTCTTCTCTTGAATGTACACTTTCATTTCTCTCTTGTAAATGCCAAGAAATTGGAATGACTGCATCCTTTGGGAGGAATACGTTTAACTTTTTAAGAAGCTGTCAAACTGTTTTCCCATCTGGTTGTGCCAATTTACATCCCCACCACCTGTAATAGTTCCAGTTGCTCCACGTGCTAACCGACACTGGTTTGGTCTAGCTTTTCAATTTTAGTCATTCTAATTTGATTTCAATTTGCATTTCCTTAATGAGGAGTTATGCTAAACATAACTTTTCATGTGCTTTTTTGCCATCCATATATCTTCTTCAGTGAAGTGTCTATCGGAATTTTTCCTTTATTTTAATTGTGTTATTTTCTTAGTATTGAGCTTTGAGAGTTCTTTGCATATTCTGGATACTCTGGATGCAAGTCTTTTATTAGCTATAGGATTTGCAAATATTTTCCTCAGCCTATGACTTGTCTTCTACTCTCTTAACAATGTCTTCGAAGTGCAAATTTTTAATTTTCAAAAAGTCCTATTATCAACTTTTTTTTTCTTTCTTGGCATGTGCTTTTGGTGCTGTATCTGTGAAACCTTTATATAATCCAAATTCATAAAGATCTTCTCTTATGTTTCTTCCAAACATTTTCTACATATAGGTTATACTTTTAGACTTATCATCCATTTCAATTTTTTATATAGTTTGAAGTATAATCAAAGTTCTTTTTGACATCAATTTCCTCATACTGAAGCTATATTTTCACCATTTAATTATGACTGTACCCGTGCTTGTACAAATAAATAAATAAATAAATAAATAAATAATTCTTTAAAAAAATAAAATAAAATAAATAATTTTCCATATGCCTGTGGCTGTCTTTCTCTATATTCTATCCCATTGATCTAAACCACATCAGTTTAGATACTAAAATCACACTGTATTTATTATGGTAGCTTTAAAATAAGCACTGAAATTAGGTAGCATTATTCCCAAATTTGTTCTTTTTCAATAGTTTTAACACTTCTTGGTTCTTTGCAATTCCATATTAATTTTAGAAGCAGCCTGTCAATTTCTGCCAAAAAAAAAAATTCTGGGATTTTGATTGGGAATATGTCTAATCTATACATCAGTTAGGGAAGAAATAGTATCTTAGCAATATTGAGTCTAACAACTCAAAAACATAATGTCTGTCTCCATTTATTTAGGGTTTCTTTAATTTCTGTTGGCAATATTTTGTGGAAGTCTTGAATATATTTTATCAAATTTATCCCCAAAGTACATATCATGTTTTTGATGCCATTATAAGTGAAATTGCCTTGTAATTTCAGTTCCAACTGTTAAGTGCAAATATTTGGAAATACAAGTGACTTTGTATATTGTTATTTCTATCCTGCTATGTTGAGAAACTCACTTTTTAACCCCAGTAGTTTTTTGCAGATTACATAGGGTTTTCGATATAGATATAATCATTTCATCTGTTAATAAATATTGCTTTACTTCTTCCTTTCCCATCTGAATGCCCTTTATTGAGTGTTCTTGCTTTGTCACACTAGTTAGAAAATCCAACACAATGTGAATAGGAGTGTGGAAAGCTGGCAAGTTTGCTTTGTTCATGATGATTGGAAAAAGCATAAGCTGTATTATTAGTCTTTCATCGTTGAGTATGATGTTAACTACGGGCTTTTTATAGGTGTTGTTATCAAATTGAAGAGTGCTTTATTTTTTTTAAAGATTTATTTATTTATTTATACAAGAACCGGGGTACAGTCCAGATGCACGGGAGGGTGAGAGGATTCACCAGAGACAGAGTGGGGAGCAGAACAGGCAGCCTGACAAAATATACTCCTGAGGGAAGTAGTGGGCAAGACAGGAGAGGTCTACCGCACCATGTGGGACCCTCACCAGCTGGCCAGGATCAAACTGGGGCTGCAGAGGCTGCAAACAGCTTCACAGCACGGCGCTCAACAGCCTGCGCCACCAGAGGAGGCCCTGCTTTCTTTTTTAAATAAAAAATAAGGGTTTGTCAAATGTTTTTTCCTGGTCTATTGAAATGACCATATATTTTGTTTGTTTGTTAATATGAATTATATTGACTGACTTGAATATTTCAACTAGCTTGCCTTCCTAATACAGCTCAGTGCTATAAGTTTTTCCCTAAATATTACTTAAACAGATTCCCACAATTTTTTTTGTTGTTGTTTTCATTTTCATTCAGAACAAAATCATTTCTCATTTCCCACTCAATTCTTTTTTTGAATCTGTATTTTTTTTTAAAGCTTTATTTAGTTTCCAGATATTTGGGGGCATTTTCAGGTATCTTTCTGTTATTGATTTCTAATTTAATTCTAATTTGGTCATAGAGCATACTTCACATGACAAATCTTTTTAAATTTGTTGATTTTGACTTGATGGCTCAGATTCAGTCAAATTTGATCAACGTCTGCCATGCACTTTTAAGTTGTTTTGCATTTAAACCAACCCTTGAAAGCTGACCACAGGTCTGAGAGATCCAGGGGGCGGGGGCAAGGGGAGGGTGGTGCGGGTGAATGGGGTGGGTCGGGAGAGCACAAGGGACTGTGGTGGAGGACTAAGGATACTTTGGTAATGGGAGAGCTTCTGACACCTGAGGGGAGAAATCCTATACTGTCAAAATATTAACAAGGATGCAAAAACAATGGCACTTCAGTTCAGTAAGTAAATAATTCCTGTAAGATTTTTTTTAAACATTTATAGCTTGGTGGTGGGTTCTAGAAATGTCAGTTTGATACTGTTGTCAAGCTTTCTATATTCTTACTGATGTTCTGTCTACTTTGATCTATCAATTAATAGAAAGAGAGCTATTCAAATTTTTCACTGTATCTATTTTTCTTTGCATTTCCAGTTATGTCCTCTTAATGAACTGAATGTCCTGATCATTAGAAAACAGCCTTTTCCTAGTCCTGGTAATGCTCTTTGCCTTCAAATCTATCTTACCTGGTATTAACTTAGCATTTCCACATTCATTTGTGTTAGCAGGAGTATCATTTCCTATTCTTTTAACCTATTCATGTCTTAATATTTCACGTGCATTTTTGTAGGTAGCATGTACCTGGGTCTTTCCTTTTCACTCAATTTCAAAATCTCTACTTTTCAACTGGGGATACTTGCATGTCATAGAGACCTGTTTATGGACTGAATTGTGTACCCCCCAAAGTTCATGTGCGAAGCCCTAACTCTCAATTTCAACCTCAGTATTTGAAGATATAAATAAGGTTAAGTGAGGTCATAAGGGTGGGGCCTTAATAAGACTGGTGTCTTTATAACAGGAAGACTTACCCAGAATGACAATTCTCTTTCTCTCCTTCCCTCCCTCTCTGCCATGTGAGGACACAGTGAGAAGGCAGCCATCTGCTGCTCAGGAAGAGAGATTTTGCATCAAAAATTGAATTGGCTGGCACCTTGATCTTAGACTTTCACCCTCCAGAATTGTGAGAAAAAAAATTTCTGCTGTTTCAGGGGCCTAGTCTGTTACAATAGCCTTTAAGACATATTCTTGATCACCTGCATTGAACAATTTGATGTTGAGATGCCTTATCATATGCCTCAGTGTCCTTCTCTTCATGTTTCTTGTGTGGAGGGTTCATTCCATTTCTTGGATCTATGGGTTTCAGTTTTCATTAAATTTGGAAACATTTTACTCATTATTTCTTGAAATATTTTCCCCATCCTCTCTGCTTGGGGACAATTGCATGGACAGTCGGTTGCCCAAAGTTGTCCCACCATTCGCTGATGCATTTTTCATTTTTTTTATTTATGCATTTTTTTCATTTCTTTAACTGTCTTCTGTGTTTTGTTTTGAAGAGTTTCTATATTTTATATCTCATCTAGACTCTGAGCTCCTCAGGGACCAAAAAATCCTTACCTGGAGATGAGAAATAAAGAAATAGAACCGACTTGGAGAGGCTACTGACAAGTACTTTTTCATTTTGAACTTGAGCTGACTGAGATACCTAAATGGAGAGTTCAGCTCAAAGTTGAGAATCAGCACCTGAGTCAGGAGAGAATGGGCCCTGGGACAGATTGGGGACCACTGGCTTGGGGCTGTGGTTGAATGTTCTCTGAGAAGAGAACACTGAAGAAGAACAAAGAGAGTAAGAACTCAGAAGGGAACCCTGAACAGCAATGAGATTTAAAGGGCAAGAAAGAGAAGTAAACTATTGAGTAATTTGGAGTCTTCCATGATACCGAGAAGGAGTGCTCTAAAGAGTATGAAGAGAAACCACAGTAAAGGCACTGAAGAAATCAAAGGAGCAGTTTTGAGAGAGTGATCAGCATGAACGCTCAGAAAGGTCAAGTGATAGGACGCCCCCAAAATTAGTCACTGAGTCATTCCATGCTCATAGATCACTTAGTATATTAAAATGGCAACATTCCCCTAAAGCAATCCACTGATTCAACATAATCTGTTAATGGACATAATGGTTCTTTGGGGGACAGTGAAAATGTTTTTAAATTGAGTGATGATTGCTCAAATGCAAACATACTGAAAACAATTGTGTGATACACTTTAACAGCATTTACATGGTATGTAAATGCTATCTTAACATTATTATGTTTTTATAAAAGAAACCACTTCATTTGCTACTTGGGAGCTATTGATGACCTTAATAGGAGCAGTTTCACTAGTGGTGGGAGTTGAAGCCAGATTGAAGAGGGTGGAGGAATGAATGAGAGATAAAGAAGTAGCAACAAATATCATCTGCACTTTCAAGATGTTGTGACAAAGGAGACTGGGTAGTAACAAAAAGGGGGTGATTTTTTTTTTTCAAGAGATAAACAGTCCAGTTGAGAAAGAAATTGAAGCTAATAGGAACCCGGAGCTGGGGTCAGTGACCACTGTAAAGTGTTAGAGCACATAGGAACTTGTGTTTCAGACACTGAAAGTCTTAATTTTTCTCTGATTTAAAGAGGAAAAAAAATCTTTCTTCCTGAACTCTGGCTAGGTCAGGCCTTTTCTTCCCTAAGATAACCAGATTGCATTCTCCAAGAGTTCCCATCATTTACATTTTGCCAATTACCCCTTATTCGTCAGGACTCAGATAGGAAAAGGATCACATTGCAAGAAATATTATAGTCCCCAATGATTATAATTTAATGTTTTTAATCCTCTTCCATAGCTCAAGTAATTGACTTTAATATTGAGACAACTGACAGCAACTCTCAAAAAGCTAAGTTTTTAGTCAGCAGAAATAAGATTAATACCATTTGTATAAAAGGATATAAAAGAACAGTCATTTTTCAAATTGCTAAGTATCCCCCCAACCCAATTTCTAAATCTAGATAATCATTCAGGAACTCTGGCACAAATCCACGGATAATCCCAACTTACCTCGTTTATACATTATAAAACTATACAGTAATGGCCTTTTACCTAAACTCAATTTCTGAGTTATTTTCCAAGTTTGAGTCCTATTATATAGTATTTCTACAATCCTTGTTTTTCTCAGTGCTTAAGCTCAATACCTTGAACGTTCTTAAGAGAGATCCCTCACATTAATAGAGTTGGTGTTAGGAACTACATTGAAAGCGTAATGTTAACCTTATCAATTCTCCCATCTCTTGACTTTATATGATATTTTGGCAGGTGCTCTGATCTTGGGAAATGCCACTCAGAAATAACACAGAACAATCAATACCACAGAGGACTGGTTCAGGCGAGACACATTCAGGAAGAATGTCCAGCCTCAACAATTACTCAGTAGAGACAGCCTTCTTGCCGGATCTTATGTTTATCAGTTGCAAGTTTTGACATTAATTTTGGTTGGACAATTTGTATATGAATTGAACATCTTTTAGCCATGGTCGAAGACAATTAACCTTTCTTCTATAAGGATGCTGGAGCAGAAGTTATGCAACCCAAAAATAATTCGGTTACAAAGATATATGTCGTTCCCGATGCCAGTGTTATGTCATTCTCCTGCCCTTAGCCACCCTGACTCATTCTCTGCATTGGTATTCACATTGAATTAACATAAATTCAAGACAAAAAAATCTCTGGTATCATCTTAGGAATACTGACTCATTTACTTTTGCTGTCAACATTCCCTTATTCAATTTTACTCAGGCATATAACATTCATTTTAAATGATAATAACTTTATTTATAGGGGAACACTGAAAGATGATTTAATGTGGTGGTTAAGAGCACATACTCAGGGTCACATTGCCTGTATTTGAACCCCCACTTGGGCACTTATTAGCTTTATAACCTTGGACAAATCACTTAACCTCTCTGTGCTTCATTTTTCTCATAAGTAACAGGATCCCATAATAGCAAGATCACATAGGACTTGCAGTGGAAATTAAGTGAATTAATCCACATCAAGTGCTTAGAACAGTGCTGGGTACATATAATGTCCTCTGTTGGCACTGCTAGTAGCTTTTATTTTCTTGACATTTTAAAAGGACAGGTTTATTAGGAAAAGGAGACAGAGAAGCACCTGCATAGTCACAGGTGGGCAGGAGAGCTACCTTAGCTCTTAAATAGGAAAATGGTTTACATTGTAAGATTTGAATCTAAATATTGAATACAGTATTAGGAAATTTGATAGTGCTTCAGGAAATTCTCATGAATTTAACAAGCATGAGCACAGGCAGGAGAACCAACAAAGGCAAAGCCTAAAGGGCCTGGAGAAGAGCTTGGGCTCTGGTTATGCCCAGCGGGGACTCTGAGCCAATCTCTCCACAGTGTGCTGCAGACACCATCCACGCTCGGGAGGGACTCCCAGGTTCTAACAACCTGTAATTCCTGAATTCACATTTTCGGGATCTGTCCGCTAAGTGGTACTATTTACGGCCTCTAAGCAGAAACAAACAAGTATCTATAAAATAGTTTCCATGAAGTTAAAAAATGAAAAAGAACACAGGCCCACAAAGTCCCAAATAGGAGTCTGAAGGGCTGCTCCAACAACACGCTCCTTGTATGAGCACATTAATGAGAGCCCCACTGAAAGCAGGAGACTGCGGCTTCTCCTGACCTGGCAGGCCAGGTGTGAGGATCTACCTAGCCTTCCCGGCTGACCACAGCGTGGACCCCTAGCCTGTGACTCCAGTACCACCCTCATTTTCTTCTGTTAACAGGTGGGTAGCCTATTAATAGCTTCTTAGGAGAAAACAAAAGTTGCACTCTTAGGAGTACATCATTACAAATAATATTAAAACCATGACTTGATTTCTAAAGTTATTAGACTTCTAAAACACCTGTCTTATCTGAGATGACCAGAAACTTATGAAAAATAACAGAATGACGGTGTTTTACATACTGATTTATTTTAAAGCACAATATACAAGAAAATGCAGAGTTTCTCACAAAGCATTTGATTTAAAAAAAGTTGTAAAGACAATTTTCAAACTCTAAAGTCTCTATTTAGGATAAATATACATACTTCTGGCCATAAAAGTGCAATTTTAAAGTGGATTTCAGACCTCTTAAGCTACACAATAGCTAATGGCCAGCTTAAGAACATTAAAAATGTACACTTATAAAAATTTGAGGAAATCCATGAATGGTTATAGACATTATAAACATCTACCATGTCATGTGAAAGGTTTCATGATTTACCTTAAAAACTTAAATCTTGTTTTTTACAATATCATAAAATAATTATTACAAAGTTTTCACTATACATTCTTATTTACACTCCCACACATCTCCTTTACTACCAATCACAGGTTCGTATTATTATATATATATATATATATATATATATATATATATATATATATTATATACACACACACATAACTTTTCCCCTTAATACTCCTTCAGAGAAACATATATGGTCCAAAGAACAATCAGATCATAGCAAAATGCTGCTTTAACTGCTTGATTAAGTGCTGGGTATCCACGTGATCTGGAAACGCTGCTTCAGATTTCTGGGCAGCAATGTAGCTTCTCTGAAGATCTCCAATCTGGAGGAAATGCCAGGATAAGGTCATGGAATGAGAAAAGATGAGTAAGGAAGTCAAAAGAAGATATACTATCTGCATGCAGTAGGGACTCAAAGAGTTTTTAAGGATAAATTGCTTGGTTCTGCTACTTTGATTTTAGAATCCTTTCACGTAGATTATAATTCACTCTTGAAAAATAAAATAGCCAATTATATAAATAATTTCTGCTCCATTACAGCTGTCTAGTTATGAATTCATAAACCTGGGTTTTCTTTTCCTGTCACTGATAGTATTATAAAAATAAAATGACATTTGCATGCTAAAGCAGACAGCTCTCTACATAAAAGTGCAATTTTAGGGAAACTATTTGCAATGTACCATAGACAAAGACATATTTTGATTAGAATGTTATCTTTTGGACAGAAAATTCAAGCAAAAACTATTGTATTTAAAATACAATAACATGCTCCGGGTGGTTTTAAATGGTGCTGTCACAGTAATGTTAGGAAGATATCTGGGTTTAAAAGTTTATAAAGGGTGTCTCTGATTTTCAACAAATTTTGTGTCCAAAGAAAAACACTCACATTATCTGCATCTACCTGAATGTACCTTGATTGGTGTATACATTTCTTCAAAAAGAAAGCTTTTTAGTGTGTGCACACACGAAGAAACTAGATAATCCTGGTAATTATTTTGTAATGTATAAATATCAAAAACATAAGTTACTTTTTTTTAGCTGAAAGGTATAATTTTAATTTTCAATTAAATTATAGGGCATGATATGTGAGTGATATTGGTTTGCAGGTAGTGAGATAACCTATTACTAATATAATCTAAAATATTAGGCTTACTCTGCATTTCCCCCTGGCAAATAAAGTCAACTCACAAATATATATAAAATATAAGATGGGTATGTATGTGCCCTGTTCTGAGTCAGCATTTCTTTTTAACATACTACTATCTCTTTTGGAAGTGTAGCCTTCTGTATAAAGAAATATCTCATTTGAGTTATAACTCATAAAATGAGATGACATTCCTGGAAGTAATCAAGCCTCCTTTGTGGTCTAAGTGGAATGAATATGGGCATTGTTGGATGCGGGGTGTGAGTTCTGGACCTGCATCTGGGCATTGTTGGGAGCGGGGTGTGAGTTCTGGACCTGCTGCACCTCGTGAACTCTAGGGAGCTCTTTAAGCTCTGTAAACTATGGGTTTCAGTAGAAGGTGAACTGCAAGAGGTAAAGGCTTGTTTGCTTTACTCATTGCTAACACCTCTGTGCCTACAACAGTGCCTGATACATAGCAGAGGCTCAGTAAATGAAACAGCAGCTGCAAAAAAAAAAAGAGAGAGAGAGAGAGAGGAAGGTACCTATGTAGTAGGGTCACTGGGAGAGTTAGAGAAGGGGTATAGAGTTTCTGGAACAGTAGCTACCACCTAGCACTCACAAATTATAACCTCTTTTATTTCAAAACAGAATTGAGTGTGGAGGGCTTCATGTTCATGATATGACAAATGCTATTTTTATGTCTTTTGGTCTATAAAGACTTACAGGGGCCTCCCTAGTGGCGTAGGGCTTAAGTCTCAGCAGTATCACTGCTAGGGCCTGAGTTCCATCCCTGGCCAGGGAGCTAGGCCACATGGCACAGCAGACCTCTCCAGTCTTGCTTGATGCTCCCCTTAGCAGTGTATTTCAGTAGATCCACCTGTTCTGCTCCCCACTCAGCACCACTCCTTTAGCTTTGGGAGAGTAACTAACTTGCTATATAGTAAGAACTGCTGCATTTTCCTCATATTGTTCATAGTTATAATAGGTTTCACTAATATACCTAATTTTATAGTAATCATGCCAGAGACTTGGTAACAATATGATCTACAAGATTTCCTTACTGTAAAAGCCAGTGACTAAATCCATCCCAAACCAGGAGTCACTTAGTATTTTTCCAGTGACTAAATTTCATCTTTTAAAATAAAAAATAATTCTTCTGCAATCTACAATGGTGTTAAGTTTTGCCAATCCTCAGTGACAAATTTCTTTCGTTTATTAGACTTGAAGTAAAGGCATATTATGTAGCAATGTTTAAAAATCATTTCTATCAATCAGGTAAGGTTAGAATTTCCTTATCGATCTGTACTTTAAAAAAAAAGAAGAAGAAAGGGAAAGAAATAGTTCAGACGATAAGTTGATAAAGAGAATACCTTATCAGAGACTGTTGCAAAGTTGAAGTGTGGCTCATACATATGGGGAGCTAAAGATGATGCAGTCTGCAAAAGTGCCCTTGCCTGTGTGGGAAAAAGGGGGGAAACAAAAGATATCTGAGCATGAGCAGCATAACCTCTGTGATTTTTTTTTTTTGTAAAAGTATCCTTTTAGGATATTTAAACATGTATCCTTAAACATGATCCTGTAACAAACACAGATTATATTTCTAGTGATATACAATGACTTATTGATATACAATTAACTATTTCTCTCTTACCAAATGATATGAATAATAAAAGTCTCAAAATACAGAGAAAATAAGAGAACAAAAACTTAAAGTCATTTGAGAACCACTGTGCTTGTAGTTAGTATTTCATGACATAGTTAGAATACAAAACAAAACAAAAAAAGTCTCTTTAGTCTAGGGTTAGTCTGTTGATTGATTGACTTAGTAGGCTTCCAATTAACTGTTCTGTAATGAAACAACCAAAAAACCATAGTAAATAAACTTCAAAGCCCCAAATTCTGTGCTTGGATGAGAAGGAGCCAGCATTTCTCGTTATACTGCTCACCTGAAAATGACAAGCTTTCTGTTCTCTAAAGCACTCAAGGAAAAAAAAATCCACATCATTTCTTGTCTGCTATAGGCTCAAATGATCATAAATTGCAAAATTCCATGGCAGAACAAGGTCCAGTCTTAGAGTAGTTCTTGTTTGTAAAATGCAAATTCATCTTATTTACTTTGGGAGAATTGATTAAGTAAAAGCAACATCCACAATGAAGTGTCTTGTTTTGTGAAAAGTTAATCACTGTGCCTAAGAGAGCAGGCTGGAGGTCAAAGTCCTGGCATGCAGCTCACTGTGTCTGTGACCTTGGACAGTTACTCACCCCACTGGATTCTATTTCTTTATCTCTAAAGTGAGAATATAATAGTGTCAACCCTTGATTGTTAGTAAGACTATATGAGCATATTTGGCATTTTAAACCTTTTGTATTCAAATAACAACAACAATAATACATCCACCATGGCTCAATATTACATTTCTATGGGGGGGCTAAAGGTAGCATAATATGTATCTTCTGTTAATCCTCACAAAAATACCTGCAGGTCAGTATCACTGTTTCCCTACTTCATATATTGCCCATTTATTCCACAAATATTGACTGAGCACTGACCATGGACCTGGCGCTGGTTTTGCTGCTGAAAATATGGCAGTTAGAAGACAGAGAAAGCTCCTGCTTTCATGGAGCTAGGATTCCACATTCTGTACTTTAATATGAAAATAGCTGATAAAATGATAAAAGTAGATGTGATAGTCCTCAGAGCAACTGAAGAATGGAGTTTGAGAAGGCCTTTCTAAGGAGGTAGCAATTAAGCTAAGATCTGAATGACAAAAAGAAAAGAGGCTCTGCAGGATCTGAAAGAACATGCTAGAGGCCCTGAAGTACGAGCAGCACTGTGCTTCTGCAGAGCCAAAAGGCAGTTCAAGAGTCCAGAAGTCAGAGGGAAAGGAAGAAGCAGGGGTGGCAAATGTGGTCTGGGACAGAGCCAGAGGCCAGATTATGTGCAGCCTGCAGGCCAAGGTTGCAAGTCCAGATTGTATCCCAAGTGAAAGGAGAAGCAGTATTAAAACAATCTTGTTTTTTAAAAATCCCTTTGGCTGTTCTGAGGATGTAAAGCAGAGTGCTTTGAAAATGATAGCTCTTGCTGATGAAAATGAAAATAAAAAGACCAGCAAGGAGACCTGGAAGAGTCCTGGCAAGAGGTGGGAACAGTTTGGAGAGGGAGGAGGGTGGACAGGAGTGGAGTGTCCAGGTGAAGGATGTGGCTTGGAGGTACAACTGACAGGACTTGCTGTGTATTTTGGGGGCATAGGGTGGCAGAGAAAGGTGAGAAAAGAGGCTTTAAGGGTGTGATGTGTTCAGGACATGATACACCAAAAAATGAAACCGTGGCCTATTCAACATCAAAAGCTGGAGGAAAAGAAAAAAAAACAGCAGAAGCAGGAAGGCCGCTCTGATTTCCTCCTCATCCTTCTGCCCTAAAACAGGTCATAAAACGCCCTTGAGAAAGGTCCCCTCCAAGACTGAGAATTTGGTGCTGAGGAGGTTAAAGGAAACTTGTTAAAGTAACCCTTGGTCCTAGTTCCTTCTTTTTAAGCTACCTGTCACCCAAAACCCTTTGTCTTGTCAATTCTTCACAAACTTGTTTCTTTGTCTAAAGGAATATGAGCATCCTGTTCTGGTCTCTTCTCAAATTTTCATTCTCTTGTGTTCATGTAAACATTCAACTCACACTGTGAGCTTTTCCTCTGTTAATCTTTGTCAGGTTGATTTTCAGACCCAGCCGGGGACCTAAAAAGGCCAGGAATGTTTTCCTCTCCCTCAGATGGCTCCTAAGACTCTGACCTGAGCACCTGGATGGTAGATGGGTGAGTGTGAGAGGGGGAACAGTTCACAAGAGGCAGCCCCAATGTGTCCTCATAGAGCCACATCTTCTAGTTTGGACTCAGAGAAGCTCAGTAACTTGTCCAGGGTCACTTCAGTAACAGGTACAGAGCTGGGATTCACACCCAGGCCTGTCAGGCTCTAGAGCTTATTTTTAAGCTAACAAATGACAACAGGCATGGTGACAGCTTTTCTTGAGTAAAGCGGGTGGTCCACCATGCCCCCGGTAGTTCACCAACCTGCTCAACGTGGCCCTTGCGCATCTCCAGCACTGCCAGGTTGTTGTAGGCCTCAGCGTGGCTGTTGTTGTTCACCAGCGCCAGCCTGAAGCACTGGTGTGCCAAAGCCATGTCCCCTATTCCCTGCAAAAGAAAGCACGTGTTCTCACACACACAAGCCCATACACTTCCTCCTCCTTTCTTTTTACATATAAATCCTTCTGGCTAGCACAGAGAAAGGAATGAGTCCTGTTCAGAGGAGTCAAGTGTGAAGGCAAGGGGCCTTCACCTGGGAAGATACAATGGCTTAATGGGACTCCTAGAAATCTCTAAATTGCTATATAAGACATTAACCAAACCTATATTCATAACACCTAAGACTATCTTCACTAATACTCAAGGTTTTCGTCACATTAACTACATTGTGCTGCCTTTTCTACAACAGAAATTAAATTAGGGAAACAACATACCACAGCTACATGGCCCAAGTTGTACCAGACGTCAGCTGCCTCTTCCTCGTTTTCGGCCAGAGAAAGGGCACGTTCAAACGAGGTCAGAGTCATATCATACTGCTGGGCATAGAAGCAGCAGAGCCCCAGATTGTTAAAAAGCTGGCAGTTATAAACACCCATCTGCAGGAGTCGCCTTTTTGAAAAGAGCACACAAATTCTGGTGTCAGACCAACTTTATAAACATTAAAACATCTTATATACATAGATATGTTAACCGCTAGGAATAAACTCATTTTATAATTTTTAACATTCCCTAAGACAAGAAAGTAACGTTACATGAAAACATTTTAAAGCAAATGCAAAGGCATGTCTTCTATGATGGTACTAGTCATGGGAAAAGTGTCCAGAGGCAAGGTCAGAAACCAATTATGTAAGTTCTTTCCACAAAAGCTTTGATAGAAAACCAAAATAAGAAAGAGTCGCATACAGTAAGACCCACATATTTCTGCTTCATAAAGCTTTGGTGCCCATAGGCAAATTCCTAACTTAACCTAATTTGAGGACTGTGTTTATTCACATATCACCTCCGAGCTCTCAGCTGATTTGGAACCCATATTTTGGTTTACCTGTATTGCATGATTCAGCTGTGTCTACTGACCTCCCATGAGCTTCTACTAAGGAAGACAAGCCTACCGGTAATTACTACATTATCCACTTAGCTTTCAGGTGCAGCTCAAGAACCCTATTTTTCTTCTAGGCATCATTCATTTCAAAGGACCACAGATGAGAGAGTTGAAATAAGCAAATGAAAATGCAGCCCAGGTCGGCTGAGCACCCCGAGACCCACTCTGAGAGTTGGGGAGTAGAATCAGCTGTATATGCACAGGACTGGTCATACTATTGTGTTTTATGCTTTAATGTCTATTTGGAAAGAAATCTTGTCAGTCGTCAGTTATCTCCTGGCATATTACCCATGGGCTGAGGAGGAACTCATAATTTAAAAATTAAATTTGAAAACCTAAGTATAAAATAAGCATGCACTCAAAAGAGAGCCAGTGAACAGAATTTATTTTGACTTTGAAAACTACGTTTGGCATCAATTCCAAAGAGCACCTGCACCCCTATGTTTATAGCAGCACTGTTTACAATAGCTAAGCTTTGGAAACAACCCAAATGCCCAAAAATAGATGACTGGATCAAGAAGATGTGGTACATATACACCATGGAATATTACTCAGCATTCAAAAAAGATAAGCACATGCAATTTGCAGCAACATGGATGGCGCTGGAAGGGATCATGCTCAGCGAAATAAGCCAAAAAGAAAAAGAAAAATACCGGATGGTCTCACTCATAGCAGGAATCTAGAAAACTTAAATAAGGGACCAGGAAAATGAATAACTATAAGAAAGTGAAAATCAAAATCAACAAAAAACTATGAACCAGAGACACTTTATAGGGGGTGGTGGGCGGGGAGGGAAGGGATTGGGGTCAAAATAAGGGGGTTGCAATTGTATGGGGAATATAAAAATAAAATTTATTTAAAAAAAAAAGAAAACTACATTTGGGCAAGACTTGACAATACTTCACAAAACAGGTGATTGTTTCAGGTCCTCACCAGGGTCAGAATCTGGGGTGCACTGCTCCTTGCAAATCTGGACACTATTTCAGTTGGAAGGTTTTCAGATTATGTTTAGTGATGTTAATGGAGGCAGTGATGGTAAGAATTTCCAGTAACAAACTGTTAAGGGTTGATGACAAAGTGACTAACTCAAAAAGCGATGTGGTGTTTAAAACTCTGCTATCCAGGTGCTCCCGTCAGATGCCAAAGATCTACACATTTCTAAATGATTGATGTCACTTTAACACCAATACAGAGTATTTTAAGTGTTTCTCACATAGACACGGCCTATCCTTTATTTCTCTACTTTCTCATCCCATCTCTATTATTGCTATTATTGTTATTAATTTTCACAGGAAAGCAATTCTCCAAGTTGAAGATGAAGCGCACCTGTAAAACCGGAGAGCTATTTCTGGTTGGTCCGAATAAAAGTGGTTGCTTCCAATGCATGCAATGGCTTCCACGTGAGTATTGTCTTGCTTCAAAACTTCTTTGTAGTATTCGGCTGCTGATGAAATATTGTTCATTTCCTATTCCCCGGCAAGACAAAAGGACAATCCTTGATTAATATTTCCAAGAAGTTATTTTTTGATGGGTTTATGTTCATTCATTCAACAATTATTGAGAGAGTATGATGTGCTAGATTCTGTTCTAGGCCCTGGAAACACAATACAAACTAAAATATAAAATTACCATAACAAGGAGTTTCCTTCAGATAGGAAAGATAAACAGGTGAACAAATATGAGACACACTGTCAGCTTGGTGGCATCACATGAAGAGACACAGGACAGGGTGAGGAGAGGGAGTATGGAGAGGCTGCTTCAACAAGGGTTGCCCAAGGAGTCATGGGGAGGAGGCACTGCATGAACCACAGCCTGAATGAATCAAGAAGTCATGACCTGATGACACTGGCAGGGGAAAGAGCAGCTGCTGGAGCCCAAGGTGGGAACACCCTTGCCACGTGCAAAGAGCCACACATAGGGCAGTGAGGCTGCAGAGCAGGTGAGTGGCACAGATGGCCTGGTAGGAACTTCAGATTTATTTTTAGGCGGCCTTGGTGGCCTGGTAGGAACTTCAGATTTATTTTTAGGTTGAAGGAAAGCCATTAGAGTCAGAAGCAGAGGAATAATGTGGCTTGTGTTTACATTTTAAAGAGTGACCACACACAGGGTCATGGTAACCACACACAGAGCATGCCAGTGGGGAAGACTGGTAGCAGGGAGACCAGAGTCTCCTTCATCATCATGAACTATGCATTTGTTATTAATGAAGGTTAAGTCTCATTTGTCCATGCACAGTAACATTCATTGCTTATAGCTGAAAAATATTTTAAAGATTTTTCAAAACATAAGACTGATGACACAATTGTTGGTGAATTGTGAGTTCATATCCTTCTGAATTTTACACTGTTTTTATTTGCAACTGCTCCAAATATTAATATTTTAACATAAAAACCCACTTAAAAGTATATAAAAATTGTGAATTTCAATAGAAATGTACTTTCAATATTTTGATGGTACAAAAGCCTTGAGAAATTTACAAGGAAGAACAAAGAAGCATCTTAACTCAGCCCCCTATCACCTCATCTATACTCATTCATCAAATCCTTCCTGGCTAGGATGGAAATGTTTGTGTACCCCAAAATTCATATTCAAGTTCTAATTCCCAATGACCATATTAACCAGACTCTTTTTAATGAAGCATTTCTTTCCATTTTGTTTACCATGTAAAAATACTACAAGATTATCCTTATATATATCTTTGTATACTATATGAAAATATCCTTAAGGAAAATTTCTAGAAGTAATATTTTGAACTGAAGTACATGCACATTTAAAGGTCTCATCAGCAACTGCAAAGAGCCTCCAAATGGGCTGTATCAGTATGTACTCCCCGCAACAATGTCCACATGTGGTGTTTGTCCTTCATGCCATGCACAACCCTAGATGCTGTGGAGCTCATTCATCTTTATCAACCTGATGAAGTCATTACTGTCTTAGTTATTACTGCTTTAACTGTGACTTAGGTTAAACATTCAACACATTACATACTTTTATTTCTTTTTCTGTGAATTTCCAACTCATGACCTTTGCCCATTTTTCTATCCTATCTTTTGTCATTTTATTATTGATTTGTGTGTATGCAGGGGCTTGGTGGGAAACTGTCCTCCTGGACAGAGGAGAGCTGGAGGCAGAGGTCTGGTTCAGGGATACCCAGGCACTTACTGCTTTCTCCTTCCAGATGAAATGAACCTGTGCTAACTTCAGTTCAAAAACCAGCATGGCCCAGTGTTGTAAACATTCCCTTCAAAGGAAAAGCAAGAGAGCTTGGTTAGCTCTTCAGAAGAGGTGTCGGTATGACCAAAATGCTGCTAGCATTTGGCTGTTGTCTCCTTTCTGAGACTCACAAAAAATTCATTTGTGATTTTACTTGCATGGAGAGGGGTCAATGGCCACTGTGTTGGCTGGTAAGAAAACAAGGGCCTACATAAAAGCCATACCATGATATATTGATCCACAAGTGCTCTGAGGAAACACCTAGTTTCTCCACATTCATAAATGGATGTGCAAGTGTATTTTTTTTGGGGGGGGGGGTAATTTTACCACCAATATGTAAACCTTCTAAAATCCAGCAATTTTTAAACTACATGCAGACCTAGGAAATTAAAAAGCAACCTTTTGTCTATCCCAGGTATTGGCAAGCATTTTCCTCATTTAATATTTTTACCTCTGTTGCTTTGTTTTCATTTGCTCTTACTTGTATTTTTGTTTTTACTATATAGAAAATGTATTAATATTTTCTATTATAGTTTTCAGACTGTATCAACCTTATACAGGTCTTTACCATCCCAAGTTTATACAAAAAATTCATTTGTGTTTTCTTCTGGAACTTCATAGTTCATAAATCTTCTAGTCACCTGATAGTAATGACTTCTTTCAGTTAAAGGAGTCATTACTCATCCAAGTTTATTTTTATCTAAATATTTATAAATAATCCAATCATCTAATTGGATTAATAGGCATCTTTATAACATCACAAATTTTCATGAATCTATGTGGACTCTATTTTGGTCTTTTAATCTATTCCTGTATCAGAACTGTTGAAATTATAGTAGCACTAAAATAAATTTCATTAAGAAAATTTAATATAATATTTTCAATTGGATAAATGCCAAATATATAAACTGTGGCATCACTTAAGTGATCTTTATGATGGTTATTTTTGAACCAATTTACAAAACACTAACTATAATTATGCTTTCAATTATTAATATGTAATTGAAAATATCTTAAGAAAATAAATGTTGTAGTATGCTTCTCAAAGCCCACAATACATCAGAATCACCTCATTAGCCTGCTAAACATACAAATGCCCCACAGGACACTTCATTCAGTGGAAAATGGGCTTCACTTCTCAGACACTCTCAAAGTCATTTTTATACACTGTAAAATTCAAGAACCACTAGAATAATGTTTTCTAGGATAATGTTTCTAATGTCAAACACCTTGTAACAAAGAAAATTTCAAATAATGACTTGTCTTTTGAATGGATAAATAAAATGCCTCAAGAAAAACTAAAACAACCATCAAATAAATTTAGCAAGGAGAAATCATTTCTGTACAAAACAAGCAACAAACAATAGGTAACACCCAATGTATTCACTTTATTTATTCACTTTCAAATAGAAAACATGGGCCTCCCTGGTGGCACAGCGGTTGAGCGCTGGGCTGCGAAAACTGCCTGCAGCCTCTGCAGCACCAGTTCGATCCCCGGCCGCCAGCGAGGGTCCCACATGGCACGCAGACCTCTCCTGCCGCGCCCGCTGCTCCCCTCAGCAGTGTACTTTGTCAGTCTGCCTGTTCTGCTCCCCGCTCTGTCTCTGGTGAATCCTCTCACTCTCCCGCGCTTCTGACTATACCCTAGTGCTTGTATAAATAAATAAACCTTTAGAAATAAATAAATAAATAAAATAGAAAACATTTAAAAGATACAAGACCAAAATGAAAGTTATAAAAACAAAAGCACATAAAGAAAGCGATCCTTCCAGAGAAAAGCATGATGGGTACACAAGCACCCCTAAAGGTATGTATAGTGTAAGCTATAAAACTAAAGAATAAAGTTTACTAATTAACGCTAAATTCTCTGCCACATAAAAAGAAAAAAAGCACACTGGAAATCTCTCTTTGCACAGTAAATATGGTCAACGGGGAAATGAACCATGTAAATTCAAGAGGGAACACGGTATATTACTATTTCAAGTCTATGCTTATTCTTGACCACCCTATTTGTACATGTCAAATTCTCCTCACAACTTGGATATTTTCGTCTCCATTTATTTCTTCCAAGCAAACTCAGATTCTCATTTTCTCCCCTGCACCTTTATAAATTGCCAGGTTCCTCCAACTCCTGGCCAAATCCAAAGCCCGGAAGGGAGGAAGGCAGCTGACCATGGAATCCACTCCAGAGGCACTTCCTGTCCCAGTCATAGCAACAGTGACTAGAACAGAAGGTTGAAAGTAATTCTTCCAACAAGCAACCATACATTAAAGAAAAGACACTCTAGCTTTTTCTGCCAGCACTTTCTACCTAAGAAGAGAAGAGAAGAAGGACTAACTGTACCAAAGGTGGAGCTTAAAGCTTAAAGAGCTCCAATAACAATAGGATACTCATCACTATGCATAAATTCCACTGCTTTCAAAAACTGACTCTATTTTTCTTCCTTTCTAAACTGCTTGGTCAAAATTTTGTTCATGTTGTGGAATCTATTTTGACTCAAGCCTGTTGTGTCAATCAAGACTCTGCCATGTTGAGACTTCTAGGTGAAAATTTAACAGCCTGACTCAGCAATTTAATGACCATGAAAAAACAAGAGACCACAGTGGCAACACACAACAGTTTTTTTGTCTGAAGACTCTTCTAAGCCAAGCATGGACAGGCAAATGGACTTAACCACCAATCCAAAAAGTTTCAAAACAAATCACTTAAGCTCAGACCACTTCACTGCCTTAAGTCTCCCCTGTGCCTGGGCCCTGCTGGAACACACCTTGCGAGACTGCCCCTTGGTCATAGACCAGATCATGATATCTATCCTCAAATAAGTGCTCTTTTTATTATATAACAGCCCAATTTAGGGTCACACTGAAATCAGGGTCAGGGCTTGTTTTCGCAAAAGGTGGTCAAAATTTGTTCTATAAAATACTTGTCTCATAATGCCTCATTTCTTGTTTCTCACAACTCCTCCCATCTCCTGTTTATTTTAATCTTCTGATTAGTTTGCAAAAGCAGCAGAGCTTAACCAGAGAAAAAACAGTTGGAACAAAATTAACAGGTCTTTTACCAAGTTGTGTTCCAGAGAACACAAGCACAGAGGAGTGTAAACTGAACTCAAGTTCTCTCTTTCATGTCCAGGATGAAAACTGTTGCTGAAAGCAGGACCATAACACTCAGCTCATAATCTAGGGGATAGCATTTCAAAGCAAGAAGTTCATCACTGCTGGAAGAACTGCCAGGAGCTGATTCAAAGCGGAGGTCCACTAATAAGCAAGTTCTGGTGGCCTGTCATGCAACTGACCATATATGGACACATAAAGAAATGACCATCAGACCTGCCAACTTGTTTTTCTCTATATCTCTCTTTGTTCCCCAACCCTATAAAGATTGCCCAAGCCCTCACCATCAAGGAAATAATTTGAACCTTGCCTCTAATATCCTTGCTGGTGGACTTTGCAATAAACTTTCTTTTCTCAAAAAGCCAGTGGCATAGTTATTGGATTCTGGGTACATCAGGCAGCACAACCACATTTAGCAACACAAATAAAGCTACAGAGAAATTGATGTAGTATTTCCATTGAATGATCAAGTATTCCATTTACATGTTTACCAAAATTATATTTCAAAAGGGGAAACAGTATTTCAAGCCAATTCAAAATATTTTTGGTTTTCATTTTATTTTTGTATGTGTGTATGTGTTTCATTTTAAAAGTAATAACATGTTCATTACAGAAAATGTGGAAAATATAGTTAAAAAAAGAAAATAAAAGCATTCATAGTCTACTACCCAACTATAATAATAAATACCTTCCCATTCTATTTCTAACAAAATTTTAAAAAATCATCCTAGCATTTCAAGAAATTTAAAAGAGAACAGAGATGCTTCTGTTCAATATTGTACTATAAGTTCGAAACAATAGGATATGAAAAAAGTAAAATAATTTAAATGAAGAGCTAAAACCATACAGATTGTGATTATTTTATCACTTAAATATTTAAGAGAACCTATGGATAAGGTACTAAAATTTAAAAGGAATATTTACCCAGGTTGCAAGTATCAAACCAACTTTAAAGAAAGAATCACATAGAAAAATAAGAAATATTTCATCCATAGTTATACCTAGGAATACATCTATGCAAAAAAGAATTAACACAGCAGGTCTGAGATGTTATTCTTTGAAAGGCCAGTTTACAAGGTTGGCCCTTGGGTGACATCTGAGAACTTCCCTACATTAATATAAAACTTTCCCCAAATGGGTGATGCACTATATTCAAACTATTAGTATAATGTGGCTTATGCTGAACACTGCTTTACTTTTTAAGAGTCTGGGATTTGGTACCTGATAGGCAGAGTCTGGGATTTGGCACCTGATAGGCAGAATGCCAGTGATAACCTTGTATATCAAGATTCTAGTGAGCTTCCCTGATAGACAACACTGTATACATGTTGTCATAACTCTTTGCTGGAAGAATTAAATGTGCTCTGTGTGATTCCACTGAAAGAGGACTCTTGGAAACTTACATCTGGTTTCTTCTTAATTTTGCCTATATCCATTGGATTCTTCTAGTAAATCATCAAACTTCAAGGTAGCTTTAGGGACCCCCACTGAAACATCTTTATGGAGATAATATTTGTCCAAGGAAAGGAAAGAAGGCCTAAGTAAATGGAGAGTTGTATCATGAGAGAATGAGAAGAAAGATTGTCTATTCCACACCTCATCATTCAGATTCAATGCAACTCCAACCAATATACCCACGAGGTTATCTTTTTAATAGTTTTTCATAAGTCAATCCGATAATCAATATGAAAAAGCAAAGGGTTAAGAATAACCAACTGTGAAGGTCAACAGGTGGTAAAATGTGCCCAACCCAGTATCAGAAATTACTGTAAAGCTATAGTAATTAGGCAGCAAGGAAAATATCTCAATGGGGCTTTTTGTGGAATTTTGCCAAGACATTTCTGATACAGATGATCAAAATGACTTACCAAAAAATTTTATAAAGCTCTAATATGCAGTATAATATTGGTACAAGGATAGACATCCCAATAAAACAGAACAGAAAACAACCCCAAAATATATCTACCATATATAGGGGAAAAAATGATATTTGACATCCTAGATGTTGAGATAAGGATCAATAAATATGGTGGGACAACTAGCTATATATTAATGGAAACTAGCTTTATCTTGATCACCTGCCATTCTCTATACTCTTCTGTGTATTTGAAATACTTCATAATAAATATAAAATAAAATATAAAAAATAAAACATACTAGATTAAAAATAAAACATACTTCATAACACAAACTTCATTTGACTAAGTATATACATTAAAATCTCTTACTCTGTTGGTAAATCACAAGTCATCATAATTTCATTTTCAAGGACCCCAAGGGACTATAAACATATTACTTAAAAAAGAATTGTTTTGCTTTGTTTGTTACTGAAGTATGAGATCACAGGGCAAGTATGCATGATAACTTTTCAATTTTTACCTTACATACTTTTGAAAATACAATTTTATTTCTATAAAATTGAGGTTTCAATTTTACGTGAACTTCTTAAGTAAGATGAGTCTTACCTCATAGATTCTGGCAATTCCACAAAGTAGAGTTACTTCTCCTGGAAATTTTTCTAAACCTTGTTTGAAAAGACTTAAAGCAGTCACAGGTTGATCCAGTGAGATGTATACCTAAAATCAACATTTCAATAAAATTACTGGTTCCTAAAATGATAGTATTTGCTATAAAGAATTTATAAATTATTGCTTAGTAAAAGGTTATTTATAAATTATTGCTTAGTAAAATACTGTAAACATTTTTCAGAAATGTGTATAATTTCTAATAATTATGCTATAGTTTTATTTCCACATGTTTTATATGAAACATACATTCATTCATCCCTTCATCAAATGCTTATTGTGGGCTTACTTGTGTCACCAAGAAGAAACAGTAACTAGACAAGAATCAAGAGAAAAATCATCTTTTTAAGACAATATACTAAAACTAGCACAGTAAATTTATACTGTGTAACTTTCATTTTATTCCTCTGTAACATACTAATTTTTAATTTTATACCATATTTAGCCAACAGGGGCGCTTGCTTTTATATCTTGTCTTCTTTTGAACCTCCTTTACCACACTTTTTTATTTAAAAATAATCTAAAGATACAATCAGATGTCATAACTACCATGTCATCAAGAACAACTTTTAAAGCAGTGGTGGTAGAGACAGGTAGTAACTTCATCCCAAAATGAAAATTCAAGGTGGCCTTTCACTTGTACTAAGATTGTGGGTAGCACTATGGGGCAGTGATAAGTTCTAGAATCAGAAAGACCTAGGTTGGAATACTGGCTTTTAACATCCAAGTGACCCTGAAAAAAATTTATCCTCTATAAATCTCCTTTTCCTTAAGACTACAAATGAAATGGTAAAACCTACCTAGCAGGGTCACCGTGAAGGTTAAATTAAACTGCATTTGGAATGAACCTGATATACCTTACACTAAATGGGTCCTTGATGCAGGAGACATGTTGTTTTGTTGGCATGGCAGTGCTTAGCAATGCATGAAAAGAATCTCTGCATCTGCCTTGGTGAGAGATAAGTGTGTCGCAGACAAGAGGTTCTCTCTGGGGCCTGTCACCCTTGGGGATGCAAAGTTAGCCTGAGACATTTTCCTAATGTGCAATTCTTCAAATGGGTGTTCTTATTTTCATGGCAATCAGTTTCTCCTGAGATGGTTCCTTTCCATATGTTCTCATTTTTCCCTTGCTACAAAGAAAAGTAAGTTGGAACATATTAACTTGCCAAATATTCCTGAAGAAACTGGCAACTCTCCCCATGCAGAATTTAAACATTTATTCTAAGAAGAGGGATTTCACTCAAATTAAGAATCCTTACTTACTTTTGCCAAGTAGAGAAATGTATCTATCATTTCCTGCTGTTTCAGGGCTGATTTGAATTGTTTTTCTGCTTCACGATACATTCCTAACCTAAGATGAGCCATTTGAAAAATTAGACATTCAACTTAAAAATAAATACTGCAGTATTAATTACTGGGAATATGAATAGAAACAAATTACATCTATAAAAGCAAGCATGTACCAAAGAAGGTGATATCTCACACACACACACACACACACACACACACACACACACACACATATTAACACGTATGTTTATACAGTTTAGCAAAAGTTGCCTATTTCCCATATCCACTGTCTATATAATGCTCAAATGCTGTACAGGGAGTCTGTTGGAAGCCCAGTCACAGCAGGACTAAGAGCTGTCAGTCAGTCAGGTAAGACCAGTTCACACCCAAAGAGCTCTGAGCAGCTGGACATAGGACAAGGGACCCAAATAAATGCTTAGTCTCCATTTTCATCTGAAGAACTGAAGGATGACATTCCTTTGAAAACATCTGCTCTGAGACAAAAGCCCATTTTTAAAAGCAATATTTAAACAATTTTGATGTAAGTAGTAATTGCTACTCGAGTAATGGAGTTATACCATTTTACAATTTAGAAATATTTTCCTTTCCTTTTTTTGTTCTAGATACTGATTGTTCTGGTCTACGAATTTGAGACTTGTTCCTAGATTAACTATAACTGTCCTAAATGTCAGCAACCATCTCCTCTGCTGGGGGAACATGCTGTCAGTACTAAATCAATCACAAGAGCACACTGCAGCCTGTCAGGCTTGCTCATACCTACTCATCCCTTGCCATCTAAGAGCTATTTAGGTACTTTATGATCATGCCTTTATTTTGTGACCTAAAGTCAGAAAAATACACAGTATGTTTATTTTGCTACCTTCATAAAGACCTGAAAGAATAACTTTGACCTTTTCTGACCTAAGTCTCAAGCACTGGTGTGGATATGCCCAAACATTGCTGGAACACTAGGCATGAAAGGGGTTAAACTTGACACAAACACAAAAACTGGCTTAAGTTAGATGATAAGTGATATGGCAGAAGCCTCTACCTCTTCAAAAAGCCATATAACTTTCACAAGGAATATAACTTTCACAAGGAGTACTCATAAAATTTTATCAAAGAATGCTAAATTGTTCTGGAAAACAGCAAACTTGTATACATTACTTCCACTGAGCATGCAAGTCTTAAGCACAGGCTGAAGTTTAGTCACTGAAGCCCATGAACACCTAATTATCCATGACAGTCTGTATAATTTTACCTACTAAGTTGTCTCTTCAATGATTTAAGAGATTATAATAAAGACACCTCTAAGAAAACAAAAATAGAATAGTTTTTTTTTTTTTTAGAAAACCAATGGAGATGGAAGTATAAGAAATTTTAAAGGATAAGAAAAAACCAATCAGAGCTACTGCGCTAACTGGAAACCAAAGGAAGAAAGACCGGTCATATGCTTTGTATTAATGAATTGTCAAGTTATAATTTCCAGTACTATCAGAAATGGAATTTACCACAAGGGTTCTTGTGCAAGGAAATAGGGTAGGCCACATGTGAAGAAAGTCTAGGAGTAATGAGAATAGCAGCCAAATTCATAACATGTCAACAGAGTCAGAGTCCAGAGAGAAAGGCCAGCAACTGCCAACTTTTTCTTTCCAATTTAATTCAATAAACTTTATGCTTCATTTCATGATGCACATTTCATGATGGTAAGGAGATGCAAAAGTGAAGATAAAAACCATATCCTGAAGGCACTAATAAAGATGGAGACAAAACATGTTCACAAATAAATTTAATTGCATTATGGCTAAAGGAGAAGGAAAAATTGCCTTGAGAGCACAGAAAGAGAAGAAGCAAATCAAGATAGTTTCAAGGAGGAAGGGACAGCCAAGATTTTGACAGCTAGATAGGATGGTGTGGGAATAGGAGCCATTTTATTTTATTTTTTTTTTTAAGATTTGTCTATTTATTTATATAAGCACTGGGTACAGTCAGAAGCGCGGGAGGGTGAGAGAATTCACCAGAGTCAGAGCGGGGAACAGAACAGGCAGACTGAAGAAACACACTGCTGAGGGGAGCAGTGGGTGAGACAGGAGAGGTGTGTCGCGCCATGTGGGACCCTTGCCTGTGGCTGGGGATTGACCCGGCGCTGCAGAGGCTGCGGGCAGCTTCGCAGCCCAGAGCTCAACTGCTGCGCCACCAGGGGAGGCCTGGAGCCATTTTAGATAGAAGCAATCTATGAGCATAAGCACAAAGAAAACAATGTTCAGAGCATGTGAGAGCAATGCTGAGTTGTTAGGTCTAACTGAAAAAGAGGTCATAGTAAGGGATGAGAGAAGTAAGAGATATAGGCAAACCTGTAGATGGGACAAGACCATGAGTGCCACACTTAAAACTGAACTTCATTCTTAAGGTAATGGAGATTAACTAAAGAATCCAACAAAAGGTTGTTTGTTTGCAACAGGAACTCTAACAGTAGTGTGCAGGAAGCATTGACAGGCAAGAATACGGCAGCAAAAACACCAGATAAGAAGCTAATGGAACAATTCTAACAAATGACACGAGAAGCCAAAGTTAAGGTACTGGAGTGGGAATGGGTAGTAAGGGAAAAACGGTAAGAGCTATTGCAGAGGAAGAACTGAGCCCTAATGATCTGGAACAAAGAGGCAGAGTCAATCTGGGGCTACATCTCTGGCGATGTATCCTTGACCTCTCCAGTTGAAACTAGAGCACTATCTCTGTGTCCCCAGTGTATCCTTCACTTGCTCTGCCATAACAGGAGTCATGCTTAGAAGTGTTTTCTGTCCTCTTACCTATATTTGACTGTAAATATTTGAAGAAAGGAACCTTCTGAGGCTCAATTTTTCTCACCAGAGAAAGGGCTAAAATAGCAACTACCTCCAAGGTGCTGTGAGATCCAAGTGAGATAATGCAATGCATGGACAGGGTATGTTTTAACTACAACATTCTTTACGGAATAAGGCATCCTTGGAAATAAAAAAAAAAAAAGACTTGAGAGCCAAGAGGAGCTGACTGGAAATCAACAAACCCTATTCTAGGCCCAGGTCTGTTACTAATTCCTGATGCAAATTACAGCCACTATCTGGCCTCAGCTCCTTCATCTGAAAAGGTCTATTGGACCTAATCATCTCAGAGTTTCTCCTTCTACCTCAAAAATTTCACTATTCTCAAGGTGTTCTTAAGGCTACCAAGTGATTATTAAATAAATGCTTTCTCAAGCCAAAGACACAATTCATTTTTCTTGAGAAAAACTATCACACACAGACAAAAGTTAACAGATTTGAGATTCTAAAATATGCTGCCACTTCTAAACCTTCAAGTAATCAAAATTTTACCTGTAGTAACATTTTCCAATCTGCACTTTCCACCACCAGTCCTTGTACTGAGAATGCTCTGTAGAAAGGGCAGCCAAATCCAAAGCCTTTGAAAACAATTCATTTTCGATTAGGATTTTCTTTTCTAACAATAAACAGAAACCATAAATAATGAAATAAGCCATGTAATTAGCATCGATCAAAACATGCACTAGAAATCAGAAGCTCAGGGTTGCTCGTGTTTCCAGATGGCCCCACCAATTTTCCCTAAATAATCAGTTCCAGACCAGAGGGCTGACAGCAGATGAGAAATAAACACTGATCAAGGGAAGCAAATGTACAATATATTTTAATACAATTTTAATCATCAAATAAAAATTTCCTATTTAAAAAATCCATTAAGTTTTCACCTTCTCCCCACCAAAATGCCTCCGAACAGAGGTGGGCAAGCCTTTGGTGGGTTATCCAGGTTCATTGCAGGCCACACTTTAAAGACAGATGTAGGGAAATAGAAAAAGATAAGCAAGCAGACAGACAAAGGTTTAACAGGATCACAAAGGGTGACAGGAGCCAAGGTCGCTGAGTAGTGGCCCTTCTTGGTCACCATTGTTGCATTATTCAGACATCACCTTACATTTAAAAAAATCTAAGGGCCAGGCTTTCCTCAGCTGCAAGTTGAAAAAGATCTTCATTGCTTTCATATTTTCCATCAGTGATTGATCCCTTTCTAATGTCTTCTAGTTTGTTCCTCCCAGTGGTCATTCAGGATCAGACAAGAGATGACTAAATAGGAACTAGGGTTTTGCACAGAGGAAGTGGGAAACATCTGGACAAAGAGCAAAGTGTAAGTCAATCTTACACAAATTGAAGCTCATGTAAAGATTTGGTGAATTAAAATTTAGTTATTAGAAGAGACTTCTGATTCTTTATAATATTTATTCTTTCTCTCAAGGTTTAAAAGCGTTTATTCTTTCTTCAGTATCAGTATGACCATGATATCCAAAGCTCAGTTACAATAAGTATTATGCTTTCAGTTATCTCAGACTGCATGCCCTTATTATTGTCCATTTCTTAATATTAATGCTTTTCTGAAATGAATCCCAGAAGAGTTCTTTGCATCTTTACTGTAAAATTCATAACTTCTCTCGTGTTGCTCATCTTCTCTTGCTCCAGGGGAGATTTCTAAATATGCATACTACTTACAAAGGAATGGTGTCACCATGCTGGGGTTCTAATGGACTTGAAAAATCAACACATCTACTTGCAAACTATGGAAATTAAAAACAAGCCACATACTATTTTCATATGCTTATTTTTCATTTTTCCCCAAGCCAAAAATAAAAATGGATGCAAAAAATAAGGAAAAGAGTATAATTTCAATTATTATTATCTCTGGAAACACCTGAAAATGTATTTTCAGTCAATTCAATTCAGTACATGGTAAATATCTGAATATGTTAATTTCTAACTTTATTTTTATAAAGACCTTTTCCAGCAAATAGATCATATTCATTCCATATAACTGACCTTATATTTTTTGGAAAAATATGCCTTTTTTTACATATACTAATTTCTGAAAGTTGGACTTAGTACTTTTTAGTACAGCACAATCTTGCTGATTTTGCTATTAGATATGGTATTGAAAACAAGTCTTCTATGTAGGAACCATATTTGTGCTAAGCCCATTAAACAAATATGAATTTTGATATAGAATAAAAATGGTAAAGAAATTACATTTTATGAACATTCTCACGTGAGAACTGAGGCTGCATTAGACAAAACCATTGGTAACAATTTCAAATGCACCTTAAGTTCCCTGAGGACGGGAATCCCTCTTACCCATTTGTATGGCATGTTACTACACTCCAAAGATGCACTCAAGAATTATTTATTGGTTGAATTAATTCTTTTCATTGTTTCTGATTTACATTGAAAATAAGAACCAAACAAAACTATCACAGTAGTAAGATTCTTTAGTAAACACTATTAACATTTTTAAATGGTGATAAAAGTTCTTCAAAGTCTTTCCCACTTTTTTAAAATAAAAGACCATCTACTTAAATTTAAGGATCTTTGAATAATTTAATTAACCCAGTATCTAAATATTAATAAACGTCTAGAATTTCATAAATAAAAGATATAAGTTTATAAAAGTTCATAAGTAGAGGGGAGCTTGACATTTAGACAATATAATGTTTATAAATATGACCAACTGGGTGTCCCAGTGAATTTCATGTGTATTAGTACTCCAACCAGTAATATTTAAAACAAATAAGTCATCCTTTCACTATTGGTACAGTTGCAACAAATTCAGGATGATGAAATTAAAGAGCATATGGAAATAAAGATTCCAGAATCACCAACCCACATGCCACTCTCATTTTGTCAATACTGCCAATGTCACCCCAAAAATGGGAGGGTGGAAGAGGAGTTATTAAGAACACAAATGCAGAAGTTCAGTTTTCCATAGAGCAAATTTACTTTTTCCTGACATTTAAATACTTCTTTATAATACCCTCTATGTTTATCTACAGTATTTATCTTTAGACAAATATAGAATCACCAGCCCATATGCCACTTTAGTTTTATCAATATTGACCCCCAGAAATGGGAAAAGTGTTAACTCAAAGGCAGAACTATAGTTTTTCATGGAAAAGCAATTCTTTCTTAACATTTAAATACCACTCACAGTATTCTCTACACTTGTCTACAGTATTCTCCATCTTCGTGTGAAAGTTACTTACAAAGAAATTTGGAGGAAGCCCAAAATAACTAGTATAAATGTACCTCTGATCTCCTAAACATGCTAAAAATGACTTGCTTTTCTCTTTTTTCAGCTAAAGCTAAAAAATATACAAAAGGCATAAAAATGCATGCTTGTGTTCATAATATAAAACCTCTTTCCGTTCAGAAAATAACATCTGTGATAAATTCTAAATGACATTTTAATGGAATAATATGATCTATCAGAGAACTATAATGTGGCAAGCCCAAAACAGAGCAAGAAAACAGGCACATCTGTCTACTCAGTAGTCCCAGCACCCACCACAGTGCCAATATGTCAGCACTCAGTAGTTATTTTAAAAAAATAACCCAATTGGAGTCTCCCTGGTAGTGTAGGGGTTAAGTCTCAGCACTATCACCTGGACAGCCTGAGTTCTAACCCAGCCAGGGAGCTAATCCACATATGGCACAGCAGACCTTTCCTGCCTCTCCCACTGCTCCCCTTATTTGTGTATTTCAGTAGGTCTGCCTGTTCTGCTCCCCACTCTGTCTCTGGTGAATCCTCTCATCCCCCTGTACCTCTGGCCTATAACCCAGTTATTCTAATAAAAACAATTATTTGTTAAAAACTCTCCTTTCTCCATTGAATAGCTTCTGTACCCTTATAAAAAATAAATAAAATAAAAAATAACCCAATCAATAAATTAATGAATGAGAAGAAAACCATGAACAGCACATTTCACTAAATAAAAACAAATTGCTTAATTTTGTGTTCTATACAAAAATGTGTATGTATTAGTAACAAACATGAAAATAGCAAAAGAGATAGAATTATAAGCATTTTAATACATTTTTGATCCTAATTTATAACTAAATTAATAAATGAAAAGTTGTTAAAACATTATTAAAATTTTTGGGGAAAAACAGCAAAGTTAGAATTAATCTCCATTAGTGCCAGGAGGTGTAGCTATTTTATTTTCTGTTGCAATCCATGCTAGTGGCACAACGAGCACATTCAACAAATATTTGTAGAATTAATACATTGAACCTCATATTATTTTCATTTTTAAGTAGTATCTTTTAACATGTCATAAGTATTTTTTTTAAGTTAGAATTCTACTTACATACTGAATAATATTGTTGACTCAACATTCTATTTTTTGTTTCTACCTTATTTTTATAATGATGATTTTTAAAGGTTATATAAAATTCCAGCATGCAATTTTATTATAACTTACAAACTCATCTTCTATCACTTAGGTTACTTTTCAGGTTGTTTTGTTATAACAACTAATGCTACACTAAATATTTTTGCCAATATAGCACTTTACTTTTTCATGATTTCTTGAGAAGTAAAATTACAGAAACAAAATGAATAAGTATCTTTATAGCTACCTATCATATAGTAGTGTTTTCCTATTACTGTACCATTCAAAATCTATTCCATTATTTTTTTCAAATTTCATGTATGTAAAATTGTAGGTCCAAAGTTTCTTTATTTTACATTTTTGTTATTAGTAAAAAAAATGTATCTCCAATATGTTTAACTAGCATTTTCCCTAATGTAAACTTTCTTTTTTTTTTTTTTAAATAGAGGCATGTTTTATTTATTTATTTGTTTGTTTGTTTTGTTTATACAAGCACTGGGTACAATCAGAAGCGCGGGAGGGTGAGAGAATTCACCAGAGCCAGAGCGGGGAGCAGAACAGGCAGAAAGACCGAGGTACACTGCTGAGGGGAGCAGCGGGCAGCAGGAGAGGTCTGCGCGCCATGTGGGACCCTCCTCCAGTGTCTGGGGAGCAGCCGGGGATAGAACCGGCGCCGCAGAGGCCGCAGGGAGCTTGGCAACCCAGCACTCAACCGCTGCGCCACCGGGAGGCCCTCTAATGTAAACTTTCTTTTGATCATTTCCACAAGAATTTTTCTAACAAATTCAGACAGAGTTTTCTTTATATTTGACAAATGCTATTTTTTTTTTTTTGGCTTTATAAAGGCAGTGTTTATCTTCACATTTTAATTTATTGAATTTATACAATCAATAAAATTGTATTGATTTACCATTGGTTTACAAAACTATTTAATTTTTAGGATTAAAGCTTCACACCCCCAATATGTGTATAAGTCTCACCACAACTACCACCAAAGTTCTACTGCCATTCCCACCAGCCAACTGATGCCCTCTGCCCTTTCCTCCCATCCTTCTCCCCCTTCCCTCTGATAACCACCATATTTTTCAGAGTCTAAGAGTCACTTTTGCTGTAAACACTAACTTTAAAAGCACACTTAATGTATCTATGTCACCCTTCTTTTGCCCTATATAAGTTTTGTTTCTCTTCACTCTATAGAGTCATATTTAAAACAGTAATTCTTTTCCTTTGTGACTGCTTCATAAGTCCAACCAAATCTATAAAATATCCTATTGTTAGCTAATTTAAATTTGTTTTATTGTTCACTGGTCAAAAATTCAAAAGAATGACTTGAAGCAAAGATGTTTCAAAAAGAGTGAAAATTGTGCCCAAAGTTGATTGTTTCTAGTATATTGAGTCTTTCACTATTTCTATAAATAAAAACATAAAATTTATAAACGGTTCTCAACAGTATTTTGTATTGCTTTCCTATTCCTGATATATTTGAATTATTTTTATCGTCTCTTTTCTCTTAATTTGTTGATTTCCTTCATCAAGCCAGAGGACACACACCCCCAACCCTTCTTGTTAGTTTAAGTAGAGTTCTATCTCTTAAGCCCTATTAATACTCCCAGTTGTATTTTCCTACATTAGAACACCTAGCACTAAAGTCTGCTGTGAACCATTGGTCTTCAAACTATATTCTATATAGTAGTTCCCAATTCTGGCTGAAAATATTCTGCGGAACTTTTATTAACAACAGATTTACTGGATATACTTTTGGGGATTCTGATTCAGGAAGTTAGCATAGATTCAGTAATTCATTACTTTAAAATTCTCCTAGTAATTCACATCATTCTGATTTAGGAGGTACACAGCAGTCCTGGAATTTGGGAGACAGGCATGCAGGAGGTGGAGGTGCAGAGAGCAAGGAGAAGGCACAGTGGTATGTGTTTTTACTCTGCCACTTCTGCTTCATCAAGCAGCTCCATTTTGGACTGTCTTATGTATTAGGATGGAGGTAAGGTGTTTCATTTGAAGAAAATAGCTTTGCTGCTTAAACAAAAACATTGAAACTCACTGTTCTGTTTGTTTAAGATCAAACTCTGTAAAATCAAGGTACATGAAAAACTCCAAAAGCATTTATAATACATATTACGTAAAGGTTAAAGTCTGCTCTCCTTCAAATCTTTCAAATATAAGCTCCGTTAGTGCAGAGCATAAATCCTGTTTGTTTTCAATGTAGCTGCTATCCCTCAACCTTCTGTAAATGCCAAGATGTAGAACAACATTCTCAAGGTGAGTCTATTAATAAAGGTGTCACCATGACCTACAAACAGCAGACAGAGCTACTTTCTGAAGCCTTCACTACAACTTTTCCCCTCTCCGAGCGCACTGCAGTCCTGCTGGCCTCCCCACTGTCCCTCAAACGATGCACACAGGCTCCTAGGCAGGGCTGTGTGGCTAAGGGTCCCCGACTCACTCTCCATGACTGCACAGCTCGTCCCCTTCATTCGCATCCATTTCCCGAGTAGACTTCACTGGCCATCACCTACCCCATCCAAAGTAGCACCATCTCTCATGTCATTATTTATTCCCACACCTGCTTCCCATGAAAACCTTTTTGTTTTTATAGTACATGTTAACCCATGACAGTGCACATATTTTTGAATTTGCTAAATGTCTGTAGTCCTTTCCCAACCAGAACAGACTCTCCCAAAGACAGAGCTTCTGTCTGCTTGCTTCGCTCTACAACTTCAGGGCCTAGAACAGTGCTGACATTCTGCAGCAACTCAAAAAACAGTGAATGAAAGAATAAATCTCTTCAGTCAAAGAATTAATCTCCAAGGAGTCAAGATGTAGCTTTATGATAGGCTAGTAATTATAGAGATTTGCTCATTTATGGAATGGAATGGTACTTGGGTAGTTCCTTTAATGACAGTGTGACTCAACGAAGCGTGAGCCAGCTTGGTATTAATGAAAATGGCCTGCACTGACTTTTATTTACAGAAATGTGCATGTTTCTCAAGAGCCCCAACCTTAGTTTCCTCTTTTTCCTAAACATCACACCCAGCAACACTATGGATCACTACAGTTCATTCTTATATTCCGCTGATCTGCCCTGGCTCTCACTTCACTCATGCCCACGTCTGCACACTTACATGAGACACTCCTTTCACTGCCACAGCTTCCAGTGCATGCAGTAGTATCTCCACTTGACTATTTCAAGTGTGAATATTTCATAATTTCAAACTCAAAACACATTCAAGTGAATTATTCAGCTTCCTTACAAATGACTTCCTTCCCTAACTACCTTATTACTGTTAGTAAAACCACCCCTCATCTCATGACACCTGTAAGAAGCAGATTTGTCCTGTCTGTCTTTCTTCCATATCAAATCAGTCACCAAGTTCTGACACCTTTCTTTGAAACATCTCTTCAATTCTCATTTTTGACTCTATGGCCTATTTATTTCTCATTCCATATTCTGCTCATATTTTGCCCTTTCTTTACATTATTTTCCCTCTTCCCCAAAAATTCTACTTACTTTGTGAATCTGTACTAATATTACCCCTTCTGACTTTTTTTCTCTTTGTTACTCAGTAATAAATTCAAAGTTTGACAATTAACCTCTTTAGTTATTTCATTGTCAACTTTATTTCCTCAGATAGATTGGCTTGGAGAGGCAGGAAAATATATCATATTTTTATTAGTTTCTTCTAGTACATAGCATTGTGGTTGAGACACAGAAAACATAATTGTGAAAAATCTCTTATTTTTTTGAAACTTAATATATGGATATAAAGCTTTTCCCTAACCTAATTGAAAATAAGGAAAAATAATATAGATACTGTGAATTAACTACATTCAATTTGACAAAATTTGTCAGATTACTGTTCATTTGTATATTAGCATGTAAAAAATGAAACAAATGGTTTTATGGTTATATGCCTATAATTGTAAAATTATCTGTTAAGAAGCTACCTAGATGATAACTATTGTCAGAGCTGTGTGATGGGTAACAGGAGGTTACTATACTATTCTTTCTATTTTGTTTATCTGAAATTTTCTGTCATAAAATATTAAAGGGCCAAGAGGAGGTTCATTACAAAGAAATCAGACATACATGTGTAGACTAAAGGGAAAAAAAATGGATCAATAATGGTAACTGTAAGTATAAAAAATAAATTTTAACATAAGCATATTCTCCAGTACGCTCAAGTCTCTACATTTTATCCTTTTTTAAAAGGACAGTTTATGAATTCTTTTTGCCAGAATTGTCTAGCCGTAGTTTCAGTCCCACTTTTCTTTTGGATGTATGATTGCTTTGCTTTTCAATTGTAAGAATATTTCATGCATTACGGATATAAACCTATTATCTGGGACATATTATATTACAAATATTCTCTCCTAGTTTTCAGGGGTTTTTTCTGAGTCCCTAAAAGGTTAAGAAACACTGCCATGGAGTGTATACTGATGGACAGCTGGCACCGGAAGTGAAGTAATTTTTAATGTGGATTTATTAGACTCAAAAGACCATTTAACCTAAGATGCCATTTTAATATCTTGTTCTTTAATAAAGATCTGTGTATTCTGTGGCCCAGGCACAGGTCTTCTCACTTCTTTATTTATACAATTTTTCCTACTGAAATTGACAGTGGATTTACAAGTGTTGGTAACTTTCCAAACTCTATAATTCCATCTGTTTATAAGATAAAGGATAGAACATTTCAGAATCTAAATTCCCAAAGTCAAAAAGTTATGGTAAAAGAAAGTATTATGAATTTAGAACTTACAGTCTTCACATCATTTTCATGATGAAAAATATATTCAAACAAGGCCTATGAAGGAAAAAGAATGCCAAAAATACATTAGATTTTATTTTAACAAAAGCACTCTATTGTTATATCAAAACTCAAAGGTCATTTTGACAGCAGCTGAAATCAAAATAATAGGTACTCACTCAAAAGTGCCTCAGATTTATAGGGAACAGTTCTAACCATTATTTGTTATAACCAGCTATTTTAAAATATGGCTATTCACAATTGATTCCTGTTTTTGCAGAATATAAACTGAAAAAACATCAAATAATTGAATAATTTTTTCATATTATATACTATTTAATTAGAAAGAAACAAATGAAAAGACCAACTAAAGGGTTGCCATAGGAGACTGAGCCAATTTTCTACATATTACATATATTATACAGTAATGAAGATTCTGATGACAATTTAGACATCGGGAAATGTGGAAGTTCCTTTAGAAACAAAGCATAATTTCAGTGTAAAATGGGGTGCTTTTTGCTTAATGAGCAGAGGCTGCTAAGTACAGCTGAGCTGAGAATTGTCACTGTGATGCAGTCACCCAACACTTCGGAATAAACAAGCAAGTACTGGATTACCTCTTGGTGGTACTATGTTTATCCACAATACCATTATTTTACACTTGCAAAGAGGCAAACCCCTGGAAGCTATCAAGGCTATTAACAGAGAAGGCTTGGAAGCAACCAAAAAAAGAAAAGGTAGTCAAGACAAGGCCCTTTGATGAGAAGAGGGGCCTAACACTCCCTCTGTTAAGCGTGCAGTTGGTGCTACCATCGCCATGAAGAGGATGTTACAACACCTGAGACAGTGTCAGGGAATCACTACGGACACTCTCAGCAATATGAGTCTAATAAGTCAAGGCAAAATGGGGACCAAAGATAGAAACCCTGGTATTATTTCTACAACATAACAATATACAAAATCTAGTTCAGTCTAAATCTTGTAACATACAACACGTCTGTTCCCGAGCATCTAATTGAGGGAAATGCTTCCATTAACTGCACTCCCAGTTACCACTGGCAGCAATGGTACCAACCAGTCGTCCAGTCACCTCGAGTAAATGGCCTAAAGAGGGAGGGCACCAGCTGTTCCATATGCATTGCTTTTAATAAGCTTTAAAATCCTGCTAAAAGAAGTTGACAGGATTGCTGTCAAAGAAAAACTTCCAACAGCATCTTTATAAGCTGATTTCCTGTCTACCAACTAGCATTTCTTTTTCTGATCTACAGTTAGTCTACTATGGTTAGTGTCCATTTTTATTTTCCCTGGGTGTTTGATATTTAATAAATATGTCGAGTGCCAACAAAACAGAGATTAGGAATGAACTAGGCACTCATGCACACAATTCAGAGATTACAGTTAAAGGCTGAACTAAGCACAACGAATTTTCAGAAGATACGTGCTCCTGGCTCTGAATAATTCCAAGGTATTCATTCTCAATCTCTCTCTCTCTCTTCAATTTTAAAAAGCATTTAATTTTTGAGTAGCTAGAATTACTAATGTAGTTGGCTTGCCACTATCTGCCTTGAGTAGTTCTTATTGAGATGCCTGATTAATCACTAATTAGCAGGAGCACAATTTTTTTATCGACAGTCCTAAAATCCTACAAGGATAGAAAATTATTTTCTGAGAATAGTCCAAAATGAAAAAGAAAAAAAAAATACACACACATAGACGACCTACCAAGCTTCACCAAAATAATGCTGCATATCTGCTTTCTCTACTAAAAATCACTGTTCATTGTCAAAAGAAAAAGAATTTCCCATAATAATGGTATATACACTTTTTCTGATTGATTTTCCTTAACTCAAGACTGAGACATTTGCATATTAGAGGAAATAAGCATGTACGTTTCAATCAAGACAAGACCCTCCCTGCACACTTCTAACATTAATTCATGATGTAAAATAATGTTAAGCACCTACCTTTGCCAATTTAGGTTTCTGGGCATATTTTGTTAAATTCAGTCTCGATAAATTTATAAAAGGTCCATCAGGACTGGTAAGCATGGAAGCCTATGGGTAAAAATGATAAAAGAAGAAATCTCAAACTTTCTCTTGAAATATAAATCAAGTGCATAAATATAATAAAGACAACATAAAAAGAATCAATTTCAAAAAGCCTTCCATGGGCCTCCCTGGTGGCATAGCAGCACTGTGAAGCTGTCCAGGCCTCTGCAGCACAGGTTCAATTCCCGGCAGGCCAGGGAGATACCCACATGGCGCGGCAGACCTCTCCTGTCTCACCTGCTGCTCCCCTCAGAAGTATTTTCGGTCTGTCTGCCTATTCTGCTCCCTGCTCTGTCTCTGGTGAATCGTCTTACCCTCCCGCACCTCTGGCGTGTACCCTACTTCTTGTACAAATGAATAAATCTTTGGGGAAAAAAAAAACCTTCCATACAGCTCTCCACTATAACAATAGTGAACAACAATGTAACATAACATAAACCTACATTGGTAACACAGGGCTACAGTAAAGTTGACACAACTTACTGTTCCCAGCCTGACAAATCTTCCAGAAGAATTGGTGATAGGGCGAGCTGTATAGGCAGTTCTGGGGGTCCTGATGGCCTGCTCCATGGTGCCTGGCCTTCCACTCTGCGTGCTGGGTCTAAGGAAACCTGTTATGGGTCTTCCGGCTTGAGTGATTGGTCTATGAAGAGTATAAATTGTTCAAACACAGGGAAGATCAATAAGGGAATATTCTCCTGCAGTCTGGTAAGTACTCAGGGACAGAAGGTATGAAATAGAAGTACACACCTGACAGCTGGACTGGGCCCTCCCGTCTGATTAGTTCCAGGGAGCTTCAAAGAGGTTCCAGGGCCTATGAGGTCAAATGGCAAATTCAATCTATGTATCACTTATTAATCTGTAAAAACTGTCAGCTAATGTAATTTTCTGAAATATGCTGGCCTGGTAAAACAGACATTAGCAACAGGAAATATTTTAAGGGAAATGTGTTGAGACTGATGTTGAGAACCTACCATGTTACTTAAGATACCACATTTAATATTCACACTAAGGTAGCATTAACTCGTTTAGCATAGGCTGAGAGAATTAAGTAAACAGGTCAACCTGTTAATAGGCTGAGATTCGAACACAAGACTAGCAAGCTCTAAAGCCCCAAAGCATCAAAATGATGGGTTCTATACACTTCGTTTCTCATACAAACTTTTTCCATAATAAGGTCATTTGCCCACAATATCTAGAATTTAGATATTTTAATTTCAAAAGAACAAAACAAGACATTTTAACATAGAACATGTGTATTTTTCCCTCCATTTCTACTGAAGCTTTAATATATACAAATCGTGGGTGTCACAACTCATTATTTCAAGCAAGACCTATGTCACAGTAATCATCCTATGCCATTTGCACCAACACACCTGCAAGCTGGGACAGGGCTTCTGTGACAATAATGACAGGCATTCACAGCCCAGAATAGCACACCATCATCTCACCTCATGCACCAGAGCCAATCATCTTCAATTATGTCCATGAAGTGAAAGTTTGGCATTACTGTTTTTTTCAGTCCCCGTTAGAACATGTCTGTTCTTTGGCTGTCTCCTATGTCTAACCTCCCAGATAAACAATCTTCTGATATATTAGACAAATGGTTTAGAAAGAATGCATTTTTATAAAATATTTTAAAATGCATAATACAACTTTTATGGGAAAAGTTTTTCAATACATCAATCCCACAAATCTAACATAACTGAATATAATTGAATCATGGAGACTCTGTACTGTAAAGCAGAATAGAGACCATTTGCTTCAATTAATGTTTTTTCTTGCTTCATGTACATAGCTTTTTTTAATAAGATTTATTTATTTATGCATACAAGAACTGGGGTACAGGCCAGAGATGTCGGAGGTGAGAAGTTTCAACATAGACAGAGTGGGGAACAGAACAGGCAGATGGACTGAAATACACTGCTGAGGGGAGCAGCAGGTGAGTCAGGAGAGGTCTGCTGCACCATGTGGGTATCGAACTCGTGCTGCAGTGGCTGCAGATAGCTTCACAGGTTGCGTCTTAGCCCCTTACGTCACCAGGGAGACATGTATAATGTATAAATCTTGAATCATATATATAATATACAAATGTGTAGGTGTACATATCTAATATCTTCAATAAACTATTCCTCTTTCTAATGGCATTTTATTAGTTAACTGAAAACCCAGTGCTTACGTGGTACTTGAGCAATAGCATTTTCATCCAGCATCATTTCTGCAATCCCTTCCTGATGGACATCAATTTCATCTACATATACCATTTCAGTTAGGGCTCGTGCTTTTAAGATCCAAACTGCCTAAAAAGCAAGGATAAAATAAAACACATTAAAGAGCATTAGAAGTACTGCATAATCATCTTTTATTATCTGATTGTATATTAAATGTTTACCACTTAATGCATTATACTAACTTTAAGAGCTATGTCATGAAAATGATACAGGAAAGTTACTAATCCTGAAACAACCAGTATATCAATTACCTAGCAAATACAAGTGTAGTGATTATCTGGTAGATTTTTAACATGTGTTTTATAAGTAAAAGATCCTTAGAGAGAAAATTTTACTAGAATAACCATTGGAAAACAAACAAACAAAGCTACAACAGCCTCTCCCTGCCTTCCTTCTTCAGGGCCAAGTCCTTCATGAAGATTTTCCTGATAACTTAACTCTAAACCTCCTTCGCCCTTGTCTTTTTCACAGAGCATTTCTCAAAGAGCACTGACTTCACGTTTCCATTACCATGTACTCACATATTTGACAAACATTTTAACGTTAGCCCACTCTACTCCAGAAAATGCAGTTTTTACCTGGCTCATTTTTTGAATTTTCCATAATACTTATGGAGTTAGTACCCAACAGATATTCCAAAAATGTTGAACTGAAATATGAACAATTTGTCCCAATAAGTAATCAACACAATCTCAGTTGCTTTGTGATCTAACCAGTTGAAAGCCTGCTAGAAACTGGGGAAAAATTGGAAAGGATAATAAGGAATCTGGAAAACATAAACATCTGGTAAACATATTTAATATGCTTTACCTTGAGAAATTAAGTGGAAAGGTGTACACAATTAAGTATCTTGTTAAACATTTAAACCTACTTTATTAGAAAGTTTATCTTTCTATGATTCACAAAAGAACAGACACAGAAAACAATAAAGCTTGGTGTCCTGTGGACAATTTGGAGAAAAGGCAACTCCTAAAGCAGAAACATAGCACTGACTCATGGTAGAGAGGAAGCAGCAGCCAGGGAAACATAGACAGGGTTGGATTCACCACCCTGGGGTCTGGATATGAAGCAGCTGAATGAAGGCAAAGGGACTAAAACAGAAACGGGAGAGGCCAGAGGTCCAACAAGTTCACACATAAATTAACCTGGGGTGCATTCACTCTGTCAGTCCATTTATTGAGCGCCTTCTAATTATGCAGCATTGTACTAGCTTCTGAGGACACATGAGAGGATCAAACCCTAAATTCCCTGAACACATCACCTACTGGAGTAAATGACAAGGCAAAGGAGTGCCTGACAGGTGACAAGTGTGTGGTGCAGAAAACAACTGTATGGGAATTAGGAGGTAGAGATGTATTTGTGGGCTGAAGTAACCAAAATGCATAGATAAAAATCTGTTTTAAAAGAAAAGAAAAATAATATCTTCCAGCTTTCATTTTAGTGGGAATGAAGAAGGCTTTCTTCACAAAAGATTTAGGTTCCTAAAGAGAAATTCCATTTGGTTAAATGATCGGGTTTTTTGGCTTCTACATTTCTGGTTGAGGTTTATTGGATTCTTATCAGTTTATTTAGAATAAAATATTTCAAATGTCGTGGAAATTTAACACAACTGAATGAGCAGAGTATGAACTCAAAGAACTAATTTGTTTGTAAAAACAGCAAAAAAATCAATTCCAATTGGAACTGCATCCAACTGAGGAAACCACCAAAGTGTAGAAACAATTTAAGGTTTTCACTCATAAAAGATCAGGAAAGTTGCCAAAACTATATAGCTATTTTCAAGGGTCAGGAAAGTTCATCACTGGATGGACTAATGGTTTAACCACAAAGGTGGAAAAAACTAATCCTGATTTAACTTACATACCCACAGATCATATACTCCCCTTAAAGTATCTGATAGCTCTAATTTTTCAAAAAGGGCATTCTTTGCTCAGCACATCTGGTGGACAGCGAGGACAACAGCAGTGTCTTCTGTTGAACAGTAAAGCAGGATGCAGGCTGTGCTGGATGAGTCCCACATTCCTATGGAGTGCCCTACTCAAGGCCAGGGCCTGCGAAGAGGCCTGAATAAGCCACAGCTCTGGCCCACAAGAATTTCCCAGCCCTAGCTCATCAGACTAGTTCTATCTCTTAAGAATTTCACAGTTATGGGGAAAGTGTAATAACTAAAAATTCTGGAATGTGTCATGGTAGGACAAGAAAGGTACTCAGCTGCCTGGGGGTGAAGAGAGGGTAGAAGAGAAGAATTTAATCTAGTGGCCCAGACAGGAGAGTGTGTGCCCAGCAAGGGGAATACGGGGGACATGGCAGGTTAACTAAAGGGTGTGTGGCATGTTTGGAAACAAAGGAGTTGACATTAGTTGAGGAAACAGTAAAAGAAGATCCTGGAGAAAAAGGACGGGACAGGTGACCAGTCCTGTTATGCCAGAGTGAGGTATCTGGATTTTTATTCTGAGGAGGAGGAGCTAATGAAGCTTCAGGACTGCATTTGGAGATCTAGTTAAACTGACCTTCTAAAAGTCAAGTTTTTGTTATTATAGTAAAATTTAATTGGCAATTAATTATCCACACACATTTTTTCAAGCATTTTCAAGTCAACACTGTTTTAGCCCAATCTACCTCACAAACCAACTCATCATGCTTTTCCTACTAACCTCCCAAATACTGAGATGCAATTTTTTTTTATATTAGGCTAAGCAAAACACAGGAAAATAAATCCACTATTCTCACTAAATGAATAAATGTTTCAGAAGTCAAATAGAAACAGCTTTTTTTCAATTTTATTCTATAAGAATTCACTTTTTCAAAAAGGTAAATATAGCTACATTTTTCAGTTTCTTAATCCTAATTCTTAAGTAAAAACAGTGATGTGAACTTCTGATATTTACATATCTGTAATAAAATCTACTGAAACTATCATTTAAATTTCACCAGTATTTAAGAATATTAATTTTATTGACTTTTCTTCTGTCCTAGCAAAAACTGACCTTGAAAAATCACACACCATTGCTTGATTAAACATCCGATTATATTCAGAGAACCACTCTTGGCAATGTGAACAATTCTAGAGATTTTAATGAAAACAGCAGATGGGGCTTTGGCTTTTAAAAAAAATATTTAAATTTATTTTGGAAACAAGTCAAGTTATGCTCTACAGTCCTAAAATCCTCTATGTGTTTTTTTTTTTAAAAAATCAAAACTAATCAATGGTTAAAATAAAATGTGTAACAGCACCTCTGGCAATTCCAAACTGCCTTTGAATAAAAACATAAATTGCCTTTATCAGATATATTTAACTTGTTAATAAATGACAGCATTCTAGTTTTTCAAAGCTGTTGTTTATATAAACACACATGAATGCCTATGGACTGGAATTGCTATAAAATTGATAAAAGTAATAACAGATGTTTAGTAACTCTTTCTTAGGGAAAAGCATAGATTTTCCCAATGAAAATGAGTAATCATTATATCAGTTACTTCCCTTTTAATCTATGAGACAAAATCCCATCTCATCTGCCTACTGAGTAAATCTATAAGACATTACTCTTGAGGCAAATATCTGACAGTTAACATCAGGAAAATATTGACTAATTTGTTCTCCCTTCTGTGAGGTTAATCCAACTTTTGTTATGAAAATAAGCACATATAAAGGTAAAAACTCTACTGACTGAGCATAACATGTTTAAATTGTTCTCTTTTTAATACAGAAAGCAAGGCCAGAAATTTAAGGCATTTAACAATTTGGCAAGGTTATTACTAGAATAACGCCATCAAACCTGATTGAAAAGTTGTAAGAAACATTTAACATCTCTGCCTCATTGATGAAAATGGGCACAAAACATTCAATTGTTATTATAAAGCCTTAACTACTGTGAAGTTGTAAAAATGCGCACAAGAAGAAAGGCAAAAAGTGTGAATAGTGAACTCAGAAGGATCCAATTAGCCTTGTTCCCTTTTTATTCTCTTGTATTTATTCAGTGGATAATTAAGTCTACAGTAACAGAACAAAAAGTAATAAGAAAAATAGGTCTCTCATAAAGTCCTGTGCTAGACAGGAATTTTCAAATGCCACTTACAGTTTTAAAATCTACCAACAATTCAAATTTCTGCTGCTTCAATTGAATTTTAATTTTAATCAAATCTTCCCTAATCACTGTAAACTAAAAGTACATTATTTTCTTTTTATAATTTAGGTCCTTCTTAGATGACTAGGACATGTATTATGCAAACAAGAGTTTTGTATCATCTATCAATTTGGAAATCACAATTAGGAACATTCCAAAAGCAAATGGCATTCTTTTAAAGAACAGAGTGACACATTTTGTTGTGGGGAGATCAGGGTGAGGCTGGAGGCACAGGGGTGAAAGAACTCACCAGAGACAGAGTGGAGAACAGAACAGGCAGATTTATAGAAACACACAGCTAAGAGAAGAGCAGGTTAAACAGGAGAGGTCTGCCCACGAAGAAGGATTTGAGGCTCTTTTATACTCTGTTTTAGCGGGCTTCCTAACTTGGGGCGCCAGTTTGCACCAGTTACCTGCTGGGACATCTGGTCTCTGGACTGGTGTTTAACCCAGAAACATGTCCTGGCCTCTGCTTCTGCAGTCCTGAAGCGGGACTGGTTTTTTGGTCCTGGGGGTCAGTAATATGGCCTTGTTCCCAAGGCAGCCTTATCCATTCCCCTGTATAGTCCAGCCTCCCAAACCTGCCTGCTGGGTCAGGAGTGGGGCTTTTTTTTTTTTACTTTATTCAACTGTATCCCTACACATTTTAACCCATGCATAGTGTTTGTTTAATACCACACAGGGCTCTATAAGGGTATTTGAATTTTGTTTTCTTCTAAAGATTTGATGATCATACATGACGAATTCATACGTGGTTGAAATTGTTTATTTGCCTAAAAAACACTCTCAAAATTCTCTCTGCTTGGGAGGGAACACCTGGCAATATTTAAGGTCTCTGGTCTACAGCTCTGCCATCTCTTTTCCTTCTTTCGAGACTTACCGGGAAACTTTATAGACTGAAAGCTTCCTGGCCAGAGAGGACATCCCCTCCAGCCCTTCATCAGAACTTCTCTCTTTCAAGCACCTTCTGGATTCATCTGCTTGTGTCTTATGCAGTTAGCAAGTCCCTGTGGCTGCCTCCCACCTCTTAGTTGATTTAGTGGTCCTGGCTGTCTGGCCAGCGCCCCTTCCTCTCTTCCTCACCCTGGCAGACTCCCCTTTGTAAAAACAAAACCTTCCCAAGCAGAGGTGGCCAACTAGTAACACGCTGTCCTATCCATCACAATCTTTTTAGACACATGAGCCTCCTGAATCTTCGGCTTCCTTTCTAAGCCCCTAGCTCCTGTTGCTACCTTCTTTATTTTTCTTATGTTACTGGTCGATTTAGGTCATTTCCATTTAAACTCCAAGTCTTAATAAGTAGAATGTGTTAGCTCTCCACCCATCCAAAGACACAAAAGTACTAGAAATATAATCATTTAATAAGAAAGTACAGGATGTCCGGAAGATATGGCTACCTTTATAATTCCGCAGGTAGATAAGCAGCAGATCTCCTAAACTACAGCAACAACTAAGCAACAGCAGTAACGAAAGGAGTCTCTAAAACTAAAGGTTGCAGCTAAATGTTTACCTGTGACACTGGCAATTCAGGATCTGGCTCCTGGAAAGCATTAAGAAGGTAGTAAATATTTTTAAGAAATGCAGTTTCTTAAGACAATAAAAGTCTTAATGACTAACCAAGTATGTGTAGGCAGATGCAAACTCATTCACTAAAAAATCCAAATATCAACTTTAACTTTTCTTCACAAGTGTTCTCAAGAGTTCTGCACAACTTATATTGAATAGTGCAAAATTACCTATGATCAGACAATCTGATTGCTCTAACCTCATTGAGAGCACAGAAAATATATCTTAACTACCTGTTTAATGAAGACACAATATCTCTAAATTAAAAACAATTTTACAACTATACCAAGGAAGCATTTCTTTATATTCAAATATAATTGGGGAGGAGAAAAATGTAAACTCCACTATTCCACATAAATATAATGGCATTAGTGGCTAAAGATAAGTTAATTCTGCCTATAATGTCCTCTGAGAAATTTTTATAAAGACTATGTAATATAAATTCTGCCGGGTGGTGATAAACTCAATGTTTTTTCTTTTGTTTTGCCAAATTACATAGAAATCCATTGGGAAAAAATCAGGCTTATAACACATTTATTTATAAAAACATCTACAGTTAGATGTCCACAGCTAGCAGGCTCTATTGAATACTTACTCTGCAACCTGTTTTATTGGGGAAGCTACTAGGAAACAGAAAAAGAAAATCCTTGCTTTCTACAGGTCTAAAATCCAAAAATTCTAACTATTTTTTCTAAGTGTATGTGGGCAAGCAATGTGCAGACCATCTGGGCACGTGCAAGGGGAAGCAATTTCTTTAGCATGACACATGGCAGCAACAGAGAGGAAAGAATATACTAGGCTAGACCGTAAGAATCCTCAGGGTGAGATTTAGAGTAGACAGTAATCAGCACATAGCAATCAGGGGTTTTAAAGTCCACTATGCATAAGAAAAATCTGGAAAAAGTACAGTTAGCCCAGATCCCATAGTCTACATTTAGAGAAAGACACTGATTCAGGGAATAACACAACAGAAGTATCTTCTATTCTTCCACTTCTGTGTACACATGTCTATATGACCCATTATCTCATTTGAGTCTGCTATCAACCATCTGAGGGACCAGGCAGGTATTATTACCCATTTTGCAGATAAGGAAACAAACTCAGAGATGTCAAGTAATTTGCTCAAGGTCACATAAATGGTTGAGAGAAAACAGAGCTCTTTCTTGCCAGTGCATCTTAGAGATTAAAAAAAATAAATAAATGAGCAGGAAATAAGACAGGATTGAAGGGTAAAGTACAGGAGAGATACAAGATAAGTTCCCCACAGAAGGGGGAAAATAAGTTTAGCAGAGGGGATGTAACAGTGCTTAAAAAAGGAAAAGAGTGCTATAAGGAGGCAGAAATCACAGATTTCTGGATGATTGTTATGCTGCCAAAGGCAGAAAGATTCCGCCAGTGGCCCAAACTGAAATGGCAAAATTCAGCCTTGGAGACCTCTGTTCGCTGAAGTAAGCCTTCGTGCTCTCTGTCTCCTTCTCCTGCCCTTGCAGCACACAGTTAGGACCTACCGTGCAGGCAGCGCGCGCCCAGGAAATGAAAAGGTCAGAGAAGAAAATCAGAGGTGTAGAGACAGGTGTGGTTGTGGGAATGGAAAATAGAGACAGGCCTAAATAGTGGGAGGCAGAAGCCACATTCATTCTTTGACATTCTCCTGGCACCCTGGTAGCCCTGAATACATCGCATGGGGGAAGCACATAACTGGATAAATTACAGTCCAATGTACTAAATGCTCTGGTCAAGCTATGGACAAATTATAGATCACTTAGATGGCGTGCAGAAAAGCAGAACACGAGAACTGTGAGAAGGGAGTCAAAGGGAGGGAGAGTCTTCTGAGAATTATTGAGAGCCAACAATCTATGATCTATAGTCAACAGCATTTTGTCATCAAACACTGGACACTTTCCTCGCAGATGCTTCCAGGTCACCAGCAATCCTGTCAGAAGAGCAGAAGCACTAGAATCCTCCACGCACATCTTCCTAGTCGTGGAGAAGCAATGGCAGCTAACATTTCTGATCACTTACCATGTATTAATAAACTAAACCTTCACAAGAGCCCTTTAACGTACGTATACTCTTAGCCCTATTTTACAGATGAGAAAACTCTGAGGTCAAGGTATAGAGGCCGGAGTTGAACCTGGACACTCTGGGTCAAGAGCATGCACCCTGCTGAGTATGTGAGATCAGAGCAAGGTTGGGAAGTGGCTACTACACAGAGTGGGGAAGGCCAGAGTGGGCTGATCTGGAGAGCCTGCAGGAACAGCAGGAGTATGAAGGGAAAGAGACAAGATGTGTTAATTTAGAGAAAGGGCAAAACTTTTTTTAAAAAATGACTGAGACCTTCATCTTTAGGAGTCTCAGTTACACGTCTGTGCTTTAAACGATTCCACCCACATAATGAACCACAAACTAGGTTCACTCCATCTACCAAATTTATCCATGAATATCCATGAGGACATGGCACCAGGCCTCCGCCAAGTCAGGAGACCTGCTCTTGAACCTCCGGGAGCCACTTAGCTGTGTGACCTTGAACAAGGCATGCAACCGCCATTGGCCAGCCCTCTTGGATTGTAGCTATAGTGCCTTTATAGGGAAGGCGTCTTTTAATTTATAAAATTGCATTTTTAAGACTATTTGATAATCATCAGAGGCCTTTCACAGATGTGCTTATCACTAATAACACATAAGGTGGCAGCACCTTCAATGAGGACTATCACACACTCAGAATTTCTCTCGGAAAACATTTAAACAATGAACAGAAAAGCACCAAATCCTCTTCTACTTCCATTTTCAGAACTCAAAACTGACTCCCAGTAGGAGCCCATCAGACTGAAACTTCCCTTTCAGTCTCCTTCCAAGTGAGCGAGTCTGAGGATGTAGAAAGTCGAGGGGCCCTGCCTAGAACAAGCTGATTCTCATTAGCATCAACATCAGTTCACAAGGGTTTGTCGCCTCCTTCCTCCCTGGAGTCAGGCTTTCTCTTAGGTTGTTGCTGTTGCTTTAGGGAATTAGCTCTCCTGATAATTCAGAATGCATTTCAGAATGTGACTTCATAATTACCACCAGTACTTATTCTGGCTAATGAGTTTACCCAGCTCCACCCTTAAACTACCATGTCATTATTTAGAATTTTGAATAACAGAAAGGAAGATGACTGTAAGGGAACAGAGAAATGGGTGTTTCAGAAGGTGAGGGTGATCCAGGGACCAAGTGGCCAGGTGGATGTGGAATCCACATATCAGCAGGTGTACAAATTCATAAAAGAACTGTTCCACAGAGTGTAAAATCAAAAGATTAAACCCAGCTGAATCTCCATGGCCCCAGAGAGGAAATAAATTAGATGTTTTTTGGCTTGGATCACCAGATATTTGTCTCAAGCAGCCATTAACACAGCAACTGACTGGGCAACACTGGCTCCATGTCTTTCACTCAAACCAGTGGTTTTCAGGCTTCTCTCTCACTTCCAACCCTTTACAATAATAATTTCCTCCTCTCCTGAACATCTCTTATTATAATCAGAGATTGGGAGTCAGAGAGGAGAATGTGAATTAGAAAAAGCTCTCACCCCCTGGTAAACAGCACTCCCACCCCGGAATCACTGATTTAAATCACTGGAAAATCTATCAGAAATCCACCCCATTAATACAAGCATACTGTCTTTTAAAATCCCCACTGCCTGTAAAACCTCCATATTTTACGAAGCATTTAATTATAATGGAGCTAAAAATCAGGGATGCTTTTAAAACCATGGGTCTGACATATGGAACATGAAGAACAGTAATCAGATTAAGCGACTAATCAGGATGACCCACACAAGGACAGAAGCAGTGTCTTCTCTAGGTCAGGCTGCTGAGTGTGCCACCAGTTCACACGTCTCCCTTCCCTATCTACTAACTTTGAACCACTTTTCCAGCCATGACTGAAAGAATACTTTGGGAGAAAAAGAGGGAAACTGCTTTCTGTGAATTGCTTTTCTTATTGTATTTTTATCAAACAAGGAGAGTATGATAAATGAACTCTTAACAGGTCAGAACCTTAATATCCTTTATGCTTATAAATCCTTGCCTCTCTGCTTCTCCCCATCCTGCATCTGGGAAAAGATATCCAACTTCTTCAAGAATTCTTCTTCCCCGAGGCACACACCATGTCATCAGTCGACTTACCCTTCAGCCCTTTGCAGCCAATAAAATATGTATGACTCCAAGGAAACATGCCATTCCACACTGTATCATGAACTCTGGCCAGGCTGATGTAGGACTCAGAAGTAAATAAAATCTACTCCTCCTATTGGAAGGTACAAGGCACTACTCAAATATTTTGATAATACGATACCAACATGGTACTCCTTAACGTGAAAATGTAGAAGGAAAGTCTTAAAGGTGGGCTTCATCCCAAATCACTGATGCATTACAACCAAAATACTATCTTTTTAAGTCCCCTGGACCAGTTTATAAAAAAAAAAAAAAAGGATGAAAAAGAAAAAAAGAATCACTTTAGAGAGATTCTCCTTAATCTTGGAGCAAAACCAAAAGTGAAAAAATAACATAAAGAAAAGCAAACACTATTTTTGTTTTGGAAAAAATAAACAAGAGAAAATGAATTCATTTGGTACTCAAAGAAATATCTTAGTTTTCTTGCTCTCTCCCATGTGTGGAGGCACTGCTTCAAAGTGACTCAGCTTGGTGGCTCAGGAATGTAATGCAAAGTGCTGCAGAGAAGTCTTTCACTTTAAAATGCAGAAGTAGGGCCTCCCTGGTGGCACAAAGGTTAAAGTCTCTGCGCGATCTCCAGCCACTGCACCAACCACTGTGCCAGCCACTAAGGTATGTGTTAGACCCCCAGCCAGGGAGCTACCCACATGGTGCAGCAGACTTTTCCTGTCTCGCCCGCTGCTCCCCTCAGCAATGTATTTCAGTAGATCCACCTGTTCTGCTCCTCACCCTGTCTCTGGTAAATCTCACCCTCCTTCCCCTGTGTCTCTGGCCTACACACCATTTCTTGTATGCATAAATAAAAATATTTAAAAAAAAATAAGAAAGAGGGCCTCCCCAGTGGCACAGCGGTTGAGCGCTGGGTTGCGAAGCTGCCCCCAGCCTCTGCAGCGCCGGTTCGATCCCCGGCTGCTCCCCGGCCACCAGAGGAGGGCCCCGCATGGCGCGCAGACCTCTCCTGCCGCCCGCTGCTCCCCTCAGCAGTGTACTTCGGTCCTTCTGCCTGTTCTGTTCCTGCTCTGGCTCTGGTGAATTCTCTCACCCTCCCGCACTTCTGACTGTACCCAGTGCTTGTATAAATAAATAAATAAATCTTAAAAAAAAAAATAAGAAGAAAGAAAGAAAAACAAAGCTGAGGGAGTGCTGTCGACTTTCCAGCACCCTTTCCTGGTCTCAAAAGCTCAGCAGGGTAAGGTAACATCACCTTAAACTTCTATGCTACTTACTGTTCTGGCAATATTATACAGCTTCTCCTTCAGTAAACTACCCCAGCAAAACATTTCAAAAGGATGGGAAAAGAAAAGATATAAATTTCTGATACTGATTCTCCTACCAACTCTGACATTCATAAGAACAGAACAAATCAAGCCCAAATCTAAACAACAAAATAAAATAACCTCTTTAAAAATATTTCTTGCAATTAGAAATTCTGTATCACATTGTGAAGTACTATATCAACTCCAAAACACAGAATACAATGGAAGAGGCCAGGACCTAACAAGACCTGTGGCCATAAAGATCTTGACCATGTCAACTGGTCACCCAAGGACAACGGTGGTATTTCCTAGTAGTGTCCTATGTGTGTTTTTCACGATGATTATCAAAATCATAGTTCCACTAAACATAACTTTCAACAAGTCTTAATCTTCCAAGAGCACCAGTAAGGCCTAGTGGGAAATGTAAAAAAGGCAAGGAAAAAATACCTAAGCTCTTATCATGTTTACCTGTTAATTTGGGAGATTTTAAACAAAATACTGAATGTGTTTTTCCTGTTCTTCTAGGTAAAATGAAAGGAGTCAATAAGATCTCCTTTAAGCCCCTTTTTAAAGGGTGATAAAAACATTGTTGCATTGTCTATGTAATTCCCAGAGTGATAACGTTCCCCCCAGGATAGCAAGGGAGGTGTCTGTCCCTCTGTTCCCCAAAAAAGGAAGCAGTGGTCAAGTAAGTTTCAGAATAAGGCTTAAAACTGGGCATGCTTCCTTAGTCAGGACTTCTCAGAGCCTTTCATCCAAATACACAAACAGGGCCTCCCTGGTAGCGCAAGGGGTTGAGATGCAACCTATGAAGCAATCCGCAGCCACTGCAGCACAAGTTCAATCCCTGGCCAGGGAGAAACCCACATGGTGCGGCAGACCTCTCCGGGCTCACCCACTGCTCCCCTCAGCAGTGTATTTCAATCCATCTGCCCGTTCTGTTCCCCTCCCTGTCTCTGGTGAATCCTCTCACCCCCTGAACCCCTGTACAACAGTTTTTGTATGCATAAATAAATAAATCTTTAAAAAAAAAAAAAGCAAATACACAAACATGTCAAAATTCTTTACCACTTTGATGAAATCTTGAAAAAGGCACAGTAGATCGGAAAATATAGGGGGAAAAGTCCAGAAACACACAGCACTGACACTGCCACAGAAGTGCCAAAGAGGCCCGAAAAGGAAACAGGGTCGCCAGCTTTGTGTTGATAACTGTGGACCAATACTTCACCTTTGCGACCTTGTGCTCAAGCTATAAAATGGAGGAAATATACCAACTTCCTGAGATAGTTAATTATATAAGATAACATGCAAGCCTGACACAGAGTAAATAATAAATGTTAGCTTTTATTTTTTGTTACCCACTCTGCAAGGTTATTTTAAGCATCGATATACACATAAGTTATAGAACTTTTGCCTGGCAAGTACTAAACACTTGACAGAGATCATTGAATCGAGTATGTATAAAGTCCTAATCACAGGGCCTAGCACAAACTCAACCTGAATTCAGAAAAGCAATACAAAATGCCACAATGATTATATGTACGGAAGATTACAGCATCTTAACATTTCATTATAACACTGTGGTTCTGCCTACAACAATTCACAATGACATTTCCTGGGATGGTAACTATAATGATATCTGACCCTTGCTCAGTTGGTCAAGAAAAGATTACAGGGGCCAGATAAGTTTCAAAACTATTAGATTGAGCAAAATTAGTTTTCTTCCTTCGGAATTTTTCAGAGCATGTAGGATAAATCTTTAATGTCTAAGAAGGGAATATACATTTCCCAAATGTGTTTAATTAGGAAACTTTTTCACTAAGCAGCTCTTGGGACTAGTGTTCTTGGAACACAGAATGGAAACTTTCCTAACTCAATGGAAAAAGCATGTAAAGTTCTTGCAAACCATTGTGTCTTACAATGGGGTACAGAACAGGTTTGCAACAAACTTTTACTGTACAAAAGGGGGCAATATTTTATCATAGCCCCCAAACATTTAATCGTGGAACACCATTCAGTTGTTAAGCAGTGTCTATGGGGTTACTATGCCAAGAAACACACTTGGAGAAATGCATGCTTACAGAAATGTCATCCTCACTAACTAACATGAACTAAACAGGAACAGAATCTAACAAAGCACTACCATTCCCAAGCAATGTTCTAGCCAGAGGTACTTACTGTTGACCTGAAGGTCATAATGTTAACCTCACCTGGTTGACTACCCTCCACCCATTTGCTGGGAGCTAAAGCAAAGCCTAGGAAGTGAGGAAGCGTTCACACTCAGCTGGGCTTATGTAACTCCTCTCAATTTTCCTTTCCTCCCCTAGCATCTCCAAGGCAACACCACTAGCAGAAAAGCTGGGAAACGAGACTTATATAGGCACCTTCTCTGTTTACTAGAAGCACTGACAAACTGCCACAGCTCTACCCCTATTCACCCTTTTTCTCATTTCGCCTCTTGCAGCAGTTACCTGCCCACCAGAGTTGCACTTTTTACACACAAAGTACATCATCTTTTTCTGTTACATAATTTCATCCTTTGAGAGAATTTAAACTATTGATGTAGTTTACGTTGGCTTTGAATGTCACCGTTCCTTCTTTTAGGGACACCCTCCTAATGTATAATGTATCTTTTCCCCTCCTAGATTCTCATTCCTCCAACTTCCAACTTGCATTATTTGCCTCAAGTTGCACTCAAGCGCCGGAATCAAAGGCTCCTCGTTCTTGGTTAACAGTCTAAAGATGAAGTGTAAGGATCAACCCATCCAGAGGGGAAAGGCAGCTATTTCAAAGGATGCGAAGCTACAGAGCTTTACATTTATACATAATTGTTTTGTAATTTAAGAACGCCCAGAAAACGAACGAGCTCGAGAGCCCACACATACGCAAGTGTAAGCGAATCACCAAAGTTCTCACCAACGTAACATTAAGGGCTTTGAGCGTTCGTTTAAGGGGCCCTCGCAGGAAAGGGGCTACCGAAGTTCGCGGAGGGGCGGTCAAGGCAGGGCTCGGGCGGAGGACGCGGCCCTCGGGGCCGCCCAAGGCAGCCGTCCGCCGGGCCCGGCTCCAAAGGGTCTCGCTGCAGGTGCCTGTGTGGGCCGTGCGGCCCACTTGGGCCTGAAATTCCGTCGCAGAGCCCCCACCCGGAGCCTGGGGTCCCCTCGAGGCCCTGAGCCTCGTCGCCGGGACCCCCGGGGCTGACGGGGTGCGGCCGGTACCTGGTCGTAAGGGGACTTCTCCAGCATCTGCGTGCACAGATCGGCGCAGAGCTGGAACTTCCTGCGCCTAAAATAGCTCCAGGCCAGGAGCAGCGGCTCCATCTCCGAGCCCATGGCTGCCCCAGGCGGCCCGCGAAGGGCCCGGGCCCAGACTGGGCGGGGAGCGGGGAGCGGGGCGCAGAGGCGTCCAGGTCTGCCCGGCAACGCGCGGCGGCGGGGGCCTTTCCCTAGAGGTGGCCGCGTCGTGCCTGAGAACAGGAAGAAGAAACCCACCGAGGAAGAGGCCAACTTCAGGGCTTACCAAGACTTGGTACAAAAAAAAAAAAATTACACTTTTAGAGGCTACCTATTCTGTTAACTTTGAGAAGGCACTGTGGCTAAATTTACAGGCAATAACTTAGACACCTCCAACTGGGGACTTGCACCCCCCCCCAGAGGAGGTACGGTTGCCTAGCAGCCGAACGGTCCGCTCACTCCGCAAATGGGAGATCAGTCCCCGGAGTTGACCCTCCAGCAGGTCACTGGTATTTCTCTTCCCCTTCACGCGTCCTTACCCCTTTCACTTACCCTTCTGACTCTAGAAACACAAACATGAGAACAGTTCCTTCAATGCCATCCCACGCGTCAAGACCCTAAGGCCTAGAACTCCCCATTCTGTTTCTTGACATCTTTCTCACGGAATCTCAATGACCTGATTGAAATGAACACTGGAGATTGCTTAGTCCAATCCGTTCATTTCACAGACAAGAAACGGATAGGCTCAAAGAGGAAAAATTGTTTATTTAAGGTCTCATGGAGTCAGGCAACTGTATTGCAATCTGACTGCAGACCAATACTGTTTGTTAATTCGACCATACACCGGGATCCTGGTTCACAAATAGTTGACATTTTCACCAAACACGATTATTTTATGCAAAAAAAATTTTAAAGGACCTTTGTGAAACAACATCTCCAAGCCCTTGCTCTTTGTCAAATGTTTACTTGTACAGAGTGATTTCTTCAGGCATGGCTCTGACATTCCTCTAGAGGCTTATACAGAGGACAAATAACTTTAATGGTTGTGTAAAGAGAATTGTAACTAGGCTAATTCCAGCTAGTCAGGGTTTATTCATTGTGGAAGACTTGGAGATCTTTTTTTCCTTGTTTCCTTCTACTAAGGAAGAGAGGAGAGAGAAAAATTAATACTGAAGAAAGAAGAGGGGGAAAATGAATACTGAAGAACTTTTTGATCAGATCCAAACTTCCTATATAGATAAGAAATAAACTGACAATAGCCCCTAGCAAAGATAATTTTTTCAAACCACTAGGATACCATGTTTTAATCCAGAAATTTCTGTGTTTCATAGATAGCAAAATGAAATTTACATTTCTGAACTAAGAAATGATTTGTGAGTAGTTTTTTCTCCTTTGCTAAGCAACCTTTCTTGAACTTTTGCATCTTGGAAACCAGTAATTATCATAATTATGGTTATTACAGTTATGTGTATTGCAGTTGGTCCATTTGTGTTTCCTGGAAGTGCCTCTGGAAATGTAATCTGCTCTAATACAGCAGCTCATTGTTCTAGAAATGAGATTTTTAACACCACACATGCTCGCGATTGGCAACTGGCTCAATATTTCACAGGGTCCATTTGTCTTCTGGTACAATGTAAGCAGATTCTAAGTCTAAGTTTGGGGCCACATTTGACATATTTTTAAGTTATTATTTTATTTTAAAATAGATTCAAATTTATGAAACATTACAAAAGTTGTCCAGAGCATTTCCATACTCTCCTTATCAATACCCCCTATTTTTAACATCTTGTATTATCATGGTATATATATGTCACAACTCAAGAACCATTGCTTTAGCCCCACAGTTTATTGGGATTTCAGTAGTTTTTCTATACCAAGATCCCACTTTGACTATCATGTTAGATTCAGTCATCTTGTTTCCTTTGCCTTCTCTGGTCTATGACAGTTTCTCATAATTTCCATGTTGATAATCTTGACAATTTTGAAGAGTGCTCATCAAGCATTTTGTAGAATGTCTAGGGATCTTTTAAAAATACAGATGCCCATATTTCATCCCTAGAGATTTGGACTTAAATGTCTTGAGGTAGGACTGGAGCATTAGTAATTTTAAGTTTTCCAGGTAATTCCAATGGGCAGCTGAGGTTGAACAACCATTGTGTTTGGTTCTAAATAGCCCTATTTATATTGAGATATTTGCAAATTTCCTAGAAAGAAACAAGAGTTTCATAAAAGAGATACTTACATACAGACATATTTATGAATGCATAGATAAACTTTGTAACATTTTTATAATTTCTTATGCATCATACACAAACCATTATTTTTTTACAGCAAGGTAATAATAGGAAAAATCATAAATATAATAATTCCTGGTGAAGGGGATAGATACGAGTTACTTCTGGAGAAATGAAGCATAGAGAAACAACTTAATCCCTTTGAAAGGGTCAATTTCACAATCAGAGCTTGATATCAGTTGCTGAATCCTTATCTTTTGCTCTCTAGCAACTAGATAGCTCTTTAGGTTAATTGGGTTTAAAATCAAATACCAAACATAATGTAACTTTGAATAGCAAAGGTTAAATTTTCTTAAATGTGAAATCGCACGTTTTCAGACCATTTAAACTTAACCCCCTAAAAAAGCAAAGTATAAAAGGAGATAATCTCTTGGGCAAGCATTTGTGCAGTCCATGTGCTTGCTGATAAGAACATGGAGGTATCAAGACAGATGTCCTGCCCAGAGGGCACAGGTACATAAAGAGTAGTTAGTGGAAAGAGCATTGGACCAGAGGTCAAGCTTATGACTGTGTTTTCTCAGGCAAATTAGGAATCAATATGGGATGGTGATTTCAAAGTGGGTTCTGGAGCCAGATTTCTATATCTGAAACTTTGACTGTGTCATGCACTAAAGGTGGGGACCTTGAGCAAATGGTTTAATGGCCCTATGCCTCAGATATGTAGTGCATCCATAAAGTAATGTGTGTTTACCCTATTATATAAGAATTTTTTTATTCTACTTTAAAGGGCATGGGTATCGATGAAACAATGTTAAGAATGGATAGTAAATACATCATTAACCTACAGAATATGTTAAACATAGGATAAGAAGGTATTTATGTGTTAAACATAGATTGGAAGCATAAGACAAGTTTTATTGAGAAGGAAATGGAAAAGAAAATGAACCTAAAATATTCCTAACACATGGATTAGCTTTGTCTACCTTAAATTGGCCACCCGTTGGTAGCACTCATTCTATACTACTTATGCCTAAAACATACACTGCTGCTCATCAGATCATCATTAAGCTACCACTGTGACCATGTAGACCTGCCTCTTCACCTCTCCAATAGAACAAGCACCATGGAATTTCCATATCAGAACTTTCTTGACTGCCCTCAACTCTAGTCCTTGTAATTAAAATCTATCTGCAGTAAAGGGAGATGAGGCTAAGAGACCACAGGACAGAGGAACATGGAGCAACCCACAGATGCTGTGGTCCTTCCACTAAATGACCTAACCTACCCAGTCTCTTTCCTCTTGTTTATTACTGCAAGTCTTAAGTGGATTTAAAAACTAGCTGATTTGGTCTATGAAACTTTCAGTCTCAGGACCTTTGCGAAAGCCTTCCAGTGCTATGCTTAGAGGTCACTATAGCATTTCCTCACTGCATATAAAATGGAGATGATTTCATGATGATGGTGGTGAGTGATTGTGACTATATTATCAAATGTTTGTGGGGATCAATTCAATTTGATTCAAATAAGACATAAGTGTCTTTTCAAAGAACATAGAAACACATTGGGGTGGAAACTAACAATGCATGCAACCAGGGATTGCCTCAATTCCTACTCAGATGACATTCATTGCCTGCTAGAAATAGAGCTCTTTGAGACAAACCAAAGAAATCAGAGGTTGTTCTCTTCTCCCAGTTCCTTGAGGAAATGCGTGATAATTATCCACTGATATTGATATTGATGCGAACATATTTTTAAATACATATCATGAGATGCCACAGACACCAAGTATAGAACCTGTTTTCAGTCAAACAGACCCCCTTAGCAACCCCTTTACCAGGAACAACTTGTCTCAAACTGCCATGTTGAGACTTCTAGTGAAAATTAAACCACTTGACTCCGCAACTTGGTGACTGCAGAGACACAAGAGACATCTGCCTCACATCGCAGGTGTGTTTGGAGGCTTTTGCCCACCAATAAGGTACAGACATTTGAACTCAAGAAACAATGCACTAAGTTTCATCAAAATGGCTTAAAATCAGACCATTTTCCTGCCTGACCCTTGATTTAAAACTCCCCTATGTCCCAACTCTGATGGTATGCACTTTGGGATGACCTCTTGGTCACGCACCCAAATCGTGATTGCTATTCTCAAATAATTGCCTTCCTGATTATCATACAGACTGATTATTTCTCTCAGGTTGACAGGAGTGAGTAAAGCTTGTGAAAAAATGAATTCGATAGAAGCAGATGGAGGCCATGATGGAAACCTATGAGGGTACCTGGGCATTTAAGACACAGGGCCAGGTAGTTCTATCTTTTGCTCAGGTGGAGCTTCACAAGCATGAAATCATGTGACCAGGAAAGGAGGTGTGGACAGAGACACACAGGTGAACTAAAGCCAGATCATCTAGAATGTGGAATATCATGCAGTGAAGTTTGCATATTTAATGAAAATCTACCAAAGAAGTTTTACCAGGGGATAAAAATAAGTTGATTGACTTAGAGTGAAACAAAGAGACCATTTAAGATTCTATTATGGTAGTCAAGGTGCAAGATGCTGGGGGTAATGGGGATGAACAGAAGAGCCCTCTCCCCCCCAAAAAGTGAAAGGAATGTAATCAATAGGACTTGGCTGTTCATGGTGGGTGGGAGGAGAGAAGGTACCATTTGACTAAGGAGAGAAGGGAAGCTAGGAGAATGCCCAGGATTCCAGGTAGTGACAATATGGGGACAAGGAGGGGAATGGTGGAGGAAGTCACCAAGGTCAGAATGAAGGAGAAGGAATAAGTTGGGAAAAAAGAGATTCATTTCAGTTTGAGGCATAATGATCTTTAAGTGTCTCAAGGACAGCCAGATGGATATGTTCAGTTTATAAAGGCACTGGCTCTGCTGAGGACCTACTGGGTACATGGAAGGTCCAGGGAAGGACCAGCTGGAGTTGAAGAAGAATGATTAAAAAGAGGCTAAGGAAGGAGAGGATGAAACAGACAGTGAGAATAGCAAGGGTGACTCTTAAGCACACAATCAGGTTTAGAAATCTTGTCCCATAATTTCTTTTCCTAGGTGCTTATCGAAAATCAAAATTTCCCCAGGTCCTCTCCCCTAGTACCTTCAGCACATGCTCACTGTTCTCTCCACCCTTGTCCTCCACATGTTCATGAATTCATATTGCCCTGTACCGAGTCCCATTTTCACTTCCTTTGACACTCCTAGTAGTTACGTTAAGTCTCACCCTGTAATTTTTGCTTTTAATTTTGACACCTCTTTATGACTTAACAATAAAAAGGATGTATTGTTTAAAAAAAAATCTGGAAGAATAACATAGTTGTAATTACTGTAGCTCTATTTAAAATTTTTCACATTTTCTCAAGTTTTCAAATTGATGTAACTCTTTATTCAGAGAAGAATGATTTCATACTATAGTTAGTCATAATCCATTATTACTAATACTTTAAACACTTGAATATTTTTTTCCTAATCCAGTGGGAAGTCATCTTTTAATCTCTGCTGCTCCCATCATCAACTCCAAATCAAAAAAACACAATAAAAGTAGCCACTTCCCTGAAAATAAAATGCTTCTCAGTTTCTGTACACCAGCAGCGCTCCATTAACCTCAAATTGCTGACCATCTGCCAAGTTCCATTTTCCTCTTGTGGCTGTCCAATTAAGTTATCACCTGTTATTTTGGCAAAGGTCTTTAAACAGTGAAAATATAATTATTAAGCATGCCCTTTGATTCTAAATTTGTTTGTTTCCATCTGCATTTCACAGGCAATTACACATTCACTAAGGTAAGCCATCTTGGTGTTCTTAGGAATATTTGTCAAGTCCCTCTGATTCATATCACCTAGGACAGTCTGAACACTTTTAAACCAAGCCCATAAAGAGAGGCTGATGGCATTCAATTGCTTTTTCCATCAAGTTTGTTGTATTCTAAAACAATCAGGTTCTGAAGTCTTCAAATGAATTATTTTCAACAATTGAAGGAAGCTTAGAACTCAGTTGGTATAAATTCCATTTATGTGACAACCACTTCTGGCTCCAGCTTATCTTCATGTGATTGAATATGATATGAAAGAGTACCTTATTTCTGTTTATTTGTAAAAAAAAAAAAAAGTCATTCAGTTTCTTTTAAAGATTTTTAAAAATAAAAATAACCCAAATATTTTTTAGTTAAACCAATGGCAAAGAACAAACTAAAAATCTACCTATCACATGGCATTTACATACAGGGACTCTTAGTATAAATACTTAACACGATAATAAAGTACTGGTTTTTAAAATGCAATATATACTGTATTTGCCATTCTTGCCTTGTATTCTGATCTGCCACAAGGACACTTATACATATATGTATAAGAAGAGAGCAATGAGTAAGAAATGTCTTTGACTTGGCTAAAGTACTGCTCTTTTAAAAAAAAAATAAGTTCCAGAATATTCTAATGCCACTATCCAAACTCCCTACCAAGGCCTAAGAGTACTAAGGTTGTAGCTCCTGGAGACTTCTATGACCATTTCCTACCACCTCGAACTTGTTCTCTGTACTGAAGGAACACTGGCCTCCTTGCTGGTACTTGACTGGGCTTAGCACGGTAATTTTCCACTTGCTATTCACTGACAGCCACATCTTTCCCCCCACTTAACCATTTGCTACTCTTTATCACTTCATAAAGGTCCCCACTGAAAGGTCATTTAAGAGGTCTGCTTCCAGGAAGAAACTGAAAATGTAAACCAGTAACAATCATGTGAATTGAAACAGAAATAAAAATTCTTCCCCAAGGGGGCCTCCCTGGTGGCATAAAAGGTGAAGTCTCAGCACTATGAAGCTATCAGCAGCCACTGCAGCATGAGTTCAATCCCTGGGCCACGGAGCTGACCCCCATGGCAGAGCAGACCTCTCCTGTCTTGCACACTGCTCCCCTCAGCAGTGTATTTCTGTAGATCCCCCTGTTCTCCATCCCTCTCTATCTCTGGTGAATCCTTTCACACCTCTGGCCTCTACCCCAGTTCTTATATGCATAAATACATAAATAAATAAATAAATCTTTTAAAAAATTCTTTCCCAAAACCAAAGCCCAGAACCAATTGGCTTTACAAGCAAATTTTATCAAACTTTAAATAAGAACTTAAGCCCATCTTGCTGAAATTATTTCTAAAAATCCAAGGAGAATGCCCCTTAATACATTTCATGATGCCAACATACAGGACCAGATGGAGAGAATACAGAAAAGAGAACTATAGATCAGTATCTCTGGTGAGTATTGATGCAAATTTCTTCAACAAAATATTTAGCAAATCAAATTCAACAATACAATTACATATCATGATGAAGAAGGATTTATCCCAGAGGTGCAAGGGTGGTTTAATATACAGAAATCAATCCATGTAATAAATTACATCAACAAAAAAATGTGAAAAATTATATCAGACTGCAGAGCAAGCATTTAATTCAGCACCCATTGATGAAAAATTCAACCATTTATTTCTACTCTATTTTGATCCTTATTCATGCAAAATACACTTATGGTCTTGCCTTATACAGCATTTTTTAATTGTAGGGGCAGGAATGGACACAGTGCAGGTTTTCTGATCCCATGCAGACCGGGTAAAGGAGTAGTCAGAGTCCTCAGTGATTTTGCAGGTTTTTATTGGGGTTCAGCAGGTACGTGACAGGCAGGGGTGCTGGCAGTCCTCCCGGCCACAGCAAGTCTTCACTATCTGGGCCTTCTCCGGCCTTCTCTCGTCTTCTCTTCGGCTTCTCTTTCGGCAGCTGGCATCCCCATGACCACGCCCTTAAAAAAAGCACAGTCTTAGCTCAGCTGAATCCCATCTACCTATGCCCACACCCTATTTCAGGTGCCCGCCATCAGGCATGCATTCAGGACAAGGATCCATCATCTATCCTGATGGCGGAAGGGCAGAAAAGCCTGATATTTTCTTTACCCTACATTAATACTCTCATTTTATTATTTTGCATTATCTTTTCTTTTTAATGGTCAAGAGTTGTCTATTAATAGAGACAGCTGCATATACCTCAACCTGAGTTTCTCATCCCTGGTCACCCATTAGAATCATCTGGGGAGTTTTCACAAAATACAGATGCTCAAACCTCACTCAAACCCAATTAAGTCTGAATCTCTGAAAATGAGTCCTTGGCCTTCATAATTTTAACCATTCCCAAATGATTTTAATGTGGCAGGTTAACAATGAGCACACTAATTATTCAATAAAAAGGACTGTACTCTTCCGCTTTGCTATAAACCCAACGAGGAATCACAGTTGATCTATCAGCAGAACTTGACCCTGTTGAACATGCCCTGTTCCTTAAACTCTGTTCTGAGACTCATTCACTGGCTATTTCTCAGGTTCCCTCATTGGGTTGTCTACATCACTCGGGTATAAAATTACAGTACAGAGACTCAGTTCTTGGGTCTCTATCAATATTTAACCCACAGAGGTTTAACCCATAGGGGGGCTCTGATCCAGTCTCCTGGCTTAAATATTATCTATTTGTTTATTTTATTCTGTCCTCATCACCCAAAACATTTCTCCTGTACTCCGAATACAGGTATAATGGTCAGTGGACATCTGCACTGTCAGAAAAATTGGCATTTTAAGTTTGAAAAATTCTAGATGAGCCCTTGATTTCCTCCCTAAGCTATCCAACCTGTTTTTCGGAAATTTTTCTCTAACCTCAGAAAATGGCACATCTGTTCATTCTGCTGTCCTGGCCAAAATCCTTACTTAAATGGTTGTCTCCTCTTCCTCTTGCGTGCCCAAACAAATTCATCAGCAAATTCTTTTGGTTCTGCATCCAAAATAGATCTAGAATCCACCTATACAACAACCACTTTACCCCAATTATTTCTATCTCTCATCTCAATTATTGCCACAAACTCCTGGGACCCTGGCATTAGCCTTTGCCCCTTAATCAATGCTACTCGACATGACATTCAAGGAAATTCTTTCAAAATATTATAAGTCAGACCATCTTACTCTTCTGTTCAGAATCCTTCCAAAGTTGGCCATCTCAGCCAGATTAAAAGCCTGAGTTCTCACACTAGTTCTTAAGGCCCTGCACGCCTACCCCTCTCTCTCTCTCTCTCTCTCTGACCTCAAGTTACACGGGCCTCCTCTTCTCCTTGAACAGATCAAACACGCTCTCATCTCAGGTTATTTGCACTTGCTCTTCCTCTATCAGGAATGCTCTTTCCTCAGCTGTCCACATGAATTGCTTCCTCCATTCTTTCATGTTTCACATCAAATGGTACCTTATTAAAGTGGTCATCCCTGACTACCAAGACTAGATGCATAATTCATGGAGATCAGCACAGTGTGAAACTGCAAGGGCCCTTGTTATTAATAATTTCTTTTTTCAAAAAAAGATGTGTTTATGCATAGAAGAACTGGTGTGTAGGCCAGTGGTATGCGGGGAGGGGGCAAGAGGGTTCACCAGAGACAGAAAAGGGAGAAAAACAGGCAGATGGACTGAAATACACTGCTGAGGGGAGAAGCAGGCAAGACAGGAGAGGTCTGCTGCACCATGTGGATCAGCTTGCTGGCTGGGGATCGAACTCAGGCCACAGAAGTGATAGCCTGTAATGGCAGGAATGGGCACAGTGCAGGTTCTCTATGACCTGAGCAGACGGGGTAAAGGAGGAGTGAGTCCTGGAGCCCTCGGTGGCTTCTGCAGGCTTTTATTGTTCCGTTCTCTTCTCTCTTTCATTTGTTCTCTTTCATCCATGACACCGCCCTTATAAGCCCAGTCTCTCAGCCCAGGTGAATCCCATCTACATATGCTCACACCCTATTCCAGGTGCCCGCCATCAGGCATGCATTCAGGACAAGGATCCATCATCAATCCTAATGGCGACAGGGCAGAAAAGCCTGATACCATTTATTTACCCTACATAGCCTGAGACTTGATAGCCTCCCTACACCAACGGGGAAGTGCTATTATTAAGAATTTCAAGACATAGGAAAAGACACACCACAAAAACAAAATCACCCACCAGAATGCAACAATAGTGACTTAGAAGAATTTCTGAGCCTTCTAGAAAGAGAATTTAAAATTGCCATGATTAAAAAACTGACAGAAGTCATAAAGGAAAACAATGATGAGGGGAAAATAATCAACGATCAGAAGAATGAAATTGAGTCCCTGTAGGGTAAGGAAAAATGTCAGGCTTTTCTGCCCTCCCGCCATCAGGATAGATGATGGATCCTTGCGGTCCTGAATGCATGCCTGATGGTGGACACCTGGAGTAGGGTGTGGGTGTAGGTAGATGGATTCACCTGGGCTAAGACTGTGCTTTTAAGGGCGGCGTCACAGGGACGCCAGCAGAAGCCAAGAACAAATAGAAGCCAAAAGAGAAGCCGAGAGAGAAGCAAGAAAAGCAGAAGCTGAGAGACTGCTGGAGAGCCCAGATAGAATGAAAACTTGCTGGGGGCTGGGAGGACTGCCAGCCTCCTGGCCCCCCACCACCCTTACCTGCTGTGTACCAGGTAAATCCCAATAAAAAGACCTGCAAAAAGCCACTAAGGACTCTGATTCCTCCTTTACCCAGTCTGCTGGATCAGACAACCTGCACTGTGTCCATTCCTGACCCTACAGTCCCTAAAGAGGGAAGTGAAAGAAATGCAAGAGATCAAAGGATTAATGGAGGAGCTAAAGAACTCTGGGAAAAGAAGTGAAAGCAGAATAGATGAAATGGAAGAACGAATAAGTACTCTTGAAGACACATATATAAAAAGAACCAAAACAGGGCCTCCCCTGGTGGCACAGCAGTTGAGTGCTGGGCTGCAAAGCTGCCTGCAGCCTCTGCAGCACTGGCTCCATCCCCGGCCTCCAGCAAAGGTCCCACATTGCCCGCAGACCTCTCCTGCCACACCTGCTGCTCCCCTCAGCAGTGTACTTCGGTCCTTCTGCCTGTTCTGTTCCCCGCTCTGGTGAATTCTCTCACCCTCCCACGCTTTTCACTGCACCCAGTGCTTATGTAAATAAATAAATAAATCTTTAAAAAAAATAAAAAGAAAAAGAACCTAAAGGAAAGAGAAGTACAAATGAAAAAGAATGAAGAAAGACTTCAGGAACTATCTGATTCCATGAGGAAAGGAAATATAAGAGTTATAGGAATCCCAGAAGGAGAGGAGACATAGAAACAAAGAAAATATTCAAGGAAATAATTGAAGAGAACTTCCCAAACGTGAAGAAGGAGCTGAAAATAGACATACAAAAAACAAGAACACCAAACTTCCATGATGAAAGGAAAAAAACAGCAAGACACATAATAGTAAAGTTCCCAAGAATCCAAGACAAGGAAAAAATAATGAAACTGACAAGAGGGAAGAAACAGATAACATACAAAGGAAAACCAATCAGGCTGATATCAGACTTCTCCGAAGAAACACTATGGGCCAGGAGTGGAGGGACATAGTCAACAGACTCCAAGACAACAAATGCCAACCAAGAATACTCTATCCTGCAAAGCTTTCCTTCCTCTATGAAGAAAGAATAAGGACTTTCCCAGACAAACAGAAACTCCAGCATTTCATTACAACTGAACCCCTACTCCAAACTTTCTTTGCTCCATTGCATATTCTTTGCTCCTTTGTCAAAGATTAGTTGACTGTAAATCTATGGGTTTATTTCTGGATTTTCTATTCGGTTCCATTGGTCCATGTGTCTGTTCTTGTTCCAATACCATGCAGTTTTGATTATTATGGCTTTGCAGTATAGTTTGAAATCTGGGTGTGTGATGCCTCCATTCCCTTTTTTTTTTTTTTCTGGAGCACTTTGGCTATTTGGGGTTTTTGGTGGCAAAGATAAACAACTGGGACTACATCAAATTAAAGAGCTTCTGTACAGCAAAAGAGAAAATAACCAAAACAAAGAGAAACCCCACTGACTGGGAGAAAATTTTTGCACACAACACTAATGATTAAGGACTGATTGCAAAAATCTACAAAAAGCTGATGAGACTCAACAAAAACAAAGCAAATAATCCAGTCAAAAAATGGGCAGAAGAACTAAAAAGTAACTTCTCCAAAGAGGAAATGCAAATGGCCAACAGGCATATGAAAAAATGTTCAACATCACTTGTAATCAGGGAAATGCAAATCAAAACTACAATGAGATACCATCTTACACCAGTGAGAATGACACATATTAAAAAAAGTGGCAACAACAAATGTTGGCGAGGATGTGAAGAAAAAGGAGCTCTCCTGCACTGCTGGTGGGGGTGCAAAATGGTCCAACCACTATGGAAAGCTGTATGGAGATTCCTCAACCTACTAAAGATAGAGCTTCCATATGATCTGGCAATTCCACTCCTAGGTATTTACCCAAAGGACATAAAAACATTAATTCCAAAGGGCACCTGCACCCCTATGTTTATAGCAGCACTATTTACAACAGCTAAGCTAAGGAAACAACCCAAATGCCCAAAAATAGATGACTGGATCAAGATGTGGTACATATACACAATGAAATATTACTCAGCAATCAAAAAAGATAAACTCATGCCATTTGCAGCAACATGGATGGAGCTGGAAGGGATCATGCTCAGTGAAATAACCCAGAAAGAAAAAGAAAAATACCGGATGGTCTCACTCATAGCAGGAATTTAGAAAACCTAAATAAGGAACCAGGAAAAAGACTAATTATAATAAAGAAAAAATCAAAATCAACAAGCAACTGTAGAGCAGAGACACACTACTGGGGGGTGGGGGGAAGGAGAAGTGGGATTAGGGTCAAAATAAGGGGGGGGTGGGAATTGTATGGGGAATATAACCAAAATGAAAATGCATACATTGTGTAAAAATGAAAAATGATGTAAGAACTATATAAAATTAAAAAAATAAATAAAAATTAAAAAAAAATACATAGTCTCAATTTTAACACTGTTTAAAAAAAAAAAAGAATTTCAAGACACAACAACAGAACTTTAAAGTGAACAACAACTCTCAGCTTGAGGCCTGTGCTCTGTAATTCCCATACCATGAAGCTGGCCTCACTGACAGTGTCACACGAAAAAGTGACTCCATAGTCCTTGCCTCTTTATTCTCCTGTATTTTTCTTTAAAAAAAAAAGATTTATTTATGCGTACAAGAACTGGGGTACAGGCCAGAGGTGTGGGGAGGTGAGAGATTCACATGAGACAGAATGGGGAACAGAACAGGCGGATCTACTGAAATACTCTGCTGAGGGGAACAGCCAGCAAGATAGGAGAGGTCTGCTGCACCATGTGGGTAGCTCCTTGACCAAGGATCGAACTCCTGCTGCAGAGGCTGTGGATAGCTTCATAGTGCTGTGCTTAACCCCTTGCGCTGGAAGGGATTATGCTAAGCAAAATAAGTCAGAAGAAAAAAGATAAATACTTTCAATTTTAAGCAGATTATAGAGAAACCAAACAAAGGGTCAGGAAAAAAACAAAATTTGCAAGCTGACCATAGACAGATCTGAGGCATACAGCTGGGGAGAGTTGGGACAGAGGGAGTCAAAACAGAGGCAGGAAGAGCACAAAGGACCGTGGTGATGGATCACGGATGCTGTGGTGGTGGGAGAACAATCAGGATTACACCTGAGGGGAGAAATCAAATACTGTCCAAAAATTAACAATAATGTAAGAAAGAAAAAAAGTATTTTATCTAAAAATAAACTTAGGGACCTCCCTGGTGGCACAAGAGGTTAAGAAGCAGCATTACTGTATCTGAAAGATTTTTTTAGATACAAAGATATCTGCAGCCACTGCAGCATGAGTTCAATCCCCTGCCAGGGACGTGACCCACATGGCACAGCAGACCTCTCCTGTCTCACCGGCTGCTCCCCTCAGCAGTGTATTTCAGTCAATCTGCCTGTTCTATTCCCCACTCTGACTCTGGTGAATCCTCTCACCCACTGCACCTCTGGCCTGTACCCCAGTTCTTGTATGCATAAATAAATAAAATTTAGAGACCAGGCGTGCAGGGGAGCGCGTCGCCAGCACCGGCATTTTGCAGCAGGGACCCTTCTTGCTGGAGACTGTGTGAACCCAGCAGAAGGCTCACCGAGGAGACAGAGGTTAAGCTGGGAGGCTTGCCCACACCGGGCACCTTCTAGCCTGCAGTTCCAGCCCAGAGGGGAGCAGCACCCACCGCTGGGGCAGACCGGGCGTGCAGGGGAGCTCGTTCCTGCATCGCCATTTTGCAACAGGGATCTTCTTGCTGGAGACTGTGTGCACCAGCAGAAGGCTCACCAAGGAGACAGAGGTAAGCTGGGAGGCTTGCCCATGCTGGGCGCCTTCTAGCCTGCAGTTCCAGCCCAGAGGGGAGCAGCACCCACCGCTGGGGCAGACCGGGCGTGCAGGGGAGCGCGTCGCCGCCACCGGCATTTTGCAGCAGGGACCCTTCTTGCTGGAGACTGTGTGAACCCAGCAGAAGGCTCACCAAGGAGACAGAGCAGGGACCTGTCTTTGCTGGAGACTTGTGAACCCAGCAGAAGTTCCCCAGAGGAGCCAGTGGTGAGCTGGGAGGTCGCCCAAGATGCCGGCCAGTACCAGCAACACAGTGTCACAAGGAATACGGCAAATTAGAAAAGGCAGTAGGGAGTAGAAAAACAACATGCAACCCAGCAACTCCTCAGCAAAATAGCACACCACAAAAGAAAACCATCTACCAGATTGCAACGACAGTAACTTGGAAGAACTTCTGAGCCTTCCAGATAGAGAATTTAAATTGCTGTGATTAAAAAACTGACAGAAGTCATAAAGGAAAACAATGATAAGGGGAAAATAATTAATGACCAGAAGAATGAAATTGAGTCCCTAAAGAGGGAAGTAAAAGAAATGCAGGAGATCAAAGAATTAATGGAGACGCTAAAGAACTCTGGGAAAGCAGTGAAAGCAGAATAGATGAAATGGAAGAACGAATAAGTACTCTTGAAGACACAGAAATAAAAAGAACTAAAACAGAAAAGGAAGGAGAAGTACGAAGGAAAAAGACCGAAGAAAGACTTCGGGAACTATCTGACTCCATGAGGAAAGAAATATAAGAGTTATAGGAATCCCAGAAGGAGAGGAGAGAGAAGTAGGAACAGAGAAAATATTCATGGATATAATTGAAGAGAACTTCCCAAACGCTAAGAAGGATCTGAAAATTGATATACAAGAAGCAAGAAGAACACCAGACTTCCATGACGAAAGGAAAAATACAGCAAGACACATAATAGTAAAGCTCCCAAGAATCCAAGACAAAGAAAAATAATGAAACTAACAAGAGGAAGAAACAGATAACATTCAAAGGGAAACCAATCAGACTGACATCAGACTTCTCTGAAGAAACACTACGGGCAAGGAGAGAGTGGAGGGACATAGTCAACAGACTCCAAGAAAACAGATGCCAACCAAGAATACTCTATCCCGCAAAGCTCTCCTTCCTCTTTGAAGAAAGAATATGGACCTTCCCAGACAAACAGAAACTCCGGAATTTCATTGCGACTAAACCCCCACTCCAAAAAATACTACAAGGAGTCCTAAAGCCAGAACCTCAGAGGGACGAATAACAACAAAAGAAGGCCAAAGAAAGTTATTAAAAGAATAAATAAATAAAATCAAAGGAAAGACAAACACAATGGCAAATACAGATGCTAACATATCAATACTAACTCTAAATGTAAATGGACTAAACTCTCCAATAAAAAGACACAGAGTTGCAGGCTGGATTAAGAAACAAAACCCAACCTTTTGCTGTCTCCAGGAAACACATTTAGCTGCAAAAGATAAAAATAGACTCAAAGTTAAAGGATGGAAAACAATTCTACAAGCAAATGGACCAAAAAAGAAGGCAGGAACAGCTATACTCATATCAGATAAAACAGATTTCAAACTTAAAAGATAAAAGAGACCCAGTGGTCATTACATTATGATCAAGGGGATAATACTTCAAGAAGAAATAACACTCATTAACATATATTCACCAAACGAAGGAGCACCAAAATATATCAGACAACTATTGGCATCTCTGAAAACAGACATCAGAGAAAACACATACGTAGTGGGAGACTTCAACACACCACTATCAACAATGGATAGATCAACAAGACAAAAAATAAGTAAAGACACTAAAGCTCTAAATAAGGATCTAGAGTGCTTAGGCTTAACAGACATATATAGAACACTAAACCCAAAAAAATCTGAGTATACATTTTTCTCAAGTGCACACGGATCATTCTCTAGGATCGATCATATACTGGGGCACAAGACAAACATCAACAGATACACCAAGATTGAAATCATACCAACCATCTTTTCTGACCATGAAGGCATCAAACTAGAAATAAACCATAAAGAGAAGGCAAGGTATTCTCCTACCTCGTGGAGATTGAAACCCACACTACTGGAAGTCCACTGGACTAACGAGGAGATAAAAGAAGAAATTAAAAAATTCTTTGAATTGAATGACAAGGAGGACACCAATTTCCTAAATGTATGGGATGCAGCAAAAGCAGTAATAAGAGGAAAATATATAGCAATAGATGCTCACATCAAGAAACAAGAAAGAACTCAAAGAAACAACCTAATCTCGAAACTCAAAGATCTAGAAAAAGAACAACAAAAAAGCCCCAAAACCAGTAGAAGAAAAGATATTATAAAAACCAAAGCAGAAGTAAATGAAATCGAAACTAAAAAAACAATCCAAAAGATCAATGAAACCAAGAGCTGGTTCTTTGAAAAAATAAATAAAATAGATAAACCCCTTGCCAGGCTCACAAGGGCAAAAAGGGAGAAAGCACAAATAAATAGGATAATAAATGAAAGAGGAGAAATCACAACGGACACAGCAGAAATCAAAAGAATTATTAATAACTACTATGAACAGTTATATGGAAACAAGTTTAACAATCTAGAAGAGATGGACAAATTCCTACAACTCTACAATCACCCAAAGCTAGATAAAGAAGAAATAGAACACCTAAACTGACCAATTACAATTAGCGAAATTGAAATGGTAATCAAAAACCTCCCCAAAAACAAAAGCCCAGGACCTGATGGATTTACAAATGAATTCTACCAAACATTCAGAGACGAATTGGTACCTATCCTTCACAAACTCTTCCAAAAAATTGAGAAGGAAGGTATAATACCTAACACGTTCTATGAAGCCAACATTACACTAATACCAAAACCGAACAAGGACAACACAAAAAAAGAAAACTATAGGCCAATCTCCCTAATGAACACTGATGCAAAATCCTCAATAAAATTTTAGCTATCAGAATCCAACAGTGTATCCATAAGGTAATTCACCACGACCAAGTAGGATTCATTCCAGGGACACAAGGATGGTTTAACATCCGAAAATCAATCAACGTTATCTAACACATCAACAAAAAGAAATATAAAAACCATATGATAATATCAATAGATGCTGAGAAAGCTTTCGACAAAGTGCAACACCCATTCATGATAAATTCCCTTGAAATTCTTGGGATACAAGGAACATACCTTAACATCATAAAGGCCATCTATGACAAGCCAACAGCCAGTATCATTCTCAATGGTGAAAAGCTGAAAGCAATTCCATTAAGATCTGGAACAAGACAAGGATGTCCACTCTCACCACTGCTTTTCAATATAATACTGGAAGTCCTAGCCAGAGCAATAAGACAAGAGAAAGACATCCAAGGAATCCAAATAGGAAAAGAAGAAGTCAAACTATCACTCTTTGCAGATGATATGATAATATACATAGAGAACCCCAAAACTCCACAGAAAAACTAATTCAACTCATCAATCAGTTCAGTAAAGTGGCAGGATACAAAATCAACACGCAAAAGTCAGTAGCCTTCCTATATACAAACAATAAATCTGAAGAAGAAGAAATCAAAAAAACCATCCCTTTTATTATTGAAACAAAAAAATCAAATATTTGGAATAAATTAACAAAAGAGGTAAAGGACCTATACAAAGAAAACTATAAAACACTGTTAAAAGAAATAGAAGAAGACACAAAGAAATGGAAAGACATCCCTGCTCATGGATTGGGAGAATAAACATTATTAAAATGGCATCCTACCAAAAGCAATATACAGATTTCAATGCTATTCCAATCAAAATTTCAATGTCATTCTTCAAAGAAATAGAACAATTATTGATGAAATTCATATGGAATCACAAAAAACCCCGAATAGCCAAAGCTCTCCTGAAAAAAAAAGAAGGGAATGGAGGCATCACACTCCCAGACTTCAAACTCTACTACAAAGCCATAATCATCAAAACTGCATGGTATTGGAACAAGAACAGACATACAGACCAATGGAATCGAATAGAAAATCCAGAAATAAACCCACAGATTTATGGTCAACTAATCTTTGACAAAGGAGCAAAGACTATGCATTGGAGCAAAGAAAGTTTGTTCAATAAATGGTGCTGGGAAAACTGGGTCGCTACATGCAAAAGAATGAAGCTTGACCACTACCTCACACCATATACAAAAATCAACTCAAAATGGATTAAAGAACTAGACATAAGACCTGAAACCATAAAATACATAGAAGGAAATATAGGCGAAACACTACGTGATTTGCATATCAAAGACATCTTTGCAAACGCATCACCCAAAGCAGTGATAGTGAAGGCAAAGATAAACAGCTGGGACTACATCAAATTAAAGAGCTTCTGCACAGCAAAAGAGACAATAACAAAAACAAAGAGAAACCCACCAACTGGGAGAAAATTTTGCACCCACACTAATGATAAAGGACTGATCACAAAAATCTGCAAAGAGCTGATGAGACTCAACAACAACAAAGAAAATAATAATCCAGTCAAAAAATGGACAGAGGAACTAAAAAGAAACTTCTCTGAAGAGGAAATGCGAATGGCCAACAGGCATATGAAAAAATGTTCAACATCACTTGCAATCAGGGAAATGCAAATCAAAACTACCATGAGATACCATCTTACACCAGTGAGAATGGCACATATTAAAAAAACTAGCAACAACAAATGTTGGCGAGGTTGTGGAGAAAAAGGAACTCTTCTGCACTGTTGGTGGGAGTGCAAACTGGTCCAACCACTATGGAGAGCTGTGTGGAGATTTCTGGACCTACTAAACATAGAGCTTCCACAGGATCCAGCAATTCCACTCCTAGGTATTTACCCAAAGAACACAGAAACATCAATTCCAAAGAACACCTGCACCCCTATGTTTATAGCAGCACTGTTTACAATAGCTAAGCTTTGGAAACAGCCCAAATGCCCAAAAATAGATGACTGGATCAAGAAGATGTGGTACATATATACCATGGAATATTACTCAGCATTCAAAAAAGATAAACACATGCAATTTGCAGCAACATGGATGACGCTGGAAGGGATCATGCTCAGTGAAATAAGCCAAAAAGAAAAAGAAAAATACCGGATGGTCTCACTCATAGCAGGGATCTAGAAAACTTAAATAAGGGACCAGGAAAATGAATAACTATAAGAAAGTGAAAATCAAAATCAACAAAACTATGAACCAGAGACACTTTTTGGGGGGGGGGCGGGAGGGGAGGGATTGGGGTCAGAATGGGGGGATTGCAATTGTATGGGGAATATAAAAATGAAATTTATTAATTAAAAAAAATAAATAAATACAATTTAAAAAAAATAAAAATAAACTTAAAAAAATAAAAACCTAAGAAGCTAAATAATATAAAATGAAATGGGCGTTAGCAGGCAACCTCTCTGCAGAGATGGGTACAAAGAGTAATTTAGAAGAAACTATAACTTCTGTAGTAATTTATACAATTATGAGCAAATCTACATTCAGAAACATTCATTGCAAGTATATTTAGTTAAAAAGAGTTTCAAAATATGTGGTCAATAAGTATTTGAATGCTCATAAGGTACATAGAATAAAATAAAAATGGACATTGCAAATGTGAAGATATTAATTAGAGATAATGTTTCATTTGTTGACTAAAATAATTTTTCAGTAAAGTTTGTGATTTTAAATATACATGGTATTTTACTACTGTCCTGATTTTTCATGTCCTGATTTCTCTTTATCTCTAATTATCACATCTGCCTTTTCTAGAACTGTACTCTCTACAGTTAAACTGTATTTTCCTCTCCAGAAAATGTCCTCCTACATCAAAATCAATTTAAGTAAGACTTGTCTCTTGCACCTGAGTTTATGTTTTCAATAGCCTACAATAATCTATTTTTGTTTCTTTCCCACATCCATTTTTTAACAGTAGTAGTCATTAATAATCAGGAGAAGTCAATAAAGTCTCTTTTGGTAAGCACATGTTTACGCTATAATATTTTTTGGTAAATTTTTAGATACAAAGCTTTGGCACTAAGTTGTATTAAAAATATGTAGATATATAATTCACTTGTTTATATCTTTTTTTTCACTTATTTTTAGGGTACTGATCACTTTATCTTATTTTCCTTTTTCTTGAGAGCACAGACTGTGAGTTTAATTTTCCTTGAGTACTCCTCCACAGTGCCAAACCCTGTGATTCACACGTGGGCGCTCAATTTATGTTTAGGGATGATTGGGGTGGCGGTTCTTAACCTTTTTCTTTCTGTGGCACACTTTCGAATAATAGAATTTTTTGATGATCTGTTTGAAGGCATGAGGCATGAAGCAACTTGAAACAAGTCAACAATAATTACAGAATAACCACTCTGAAGGTATATATGTCTTTCAGTATCTGTGCAAGCATCCATGGTTACTTCCCTGAGTAAAATTGCTTAAGGTGCGGAAGGTGTTCTGGTTAAAAGTTTATGGAGCAAAATTTTTTCATGTTTTCTTTTATTAGACTGATAATGAGCATGCTGCTTCTTACTGGTAGCTGGTTACACCACCGTTCCACTGAGAACAGTGGATGTTTTGGCTACTCTTCCAGACCTCTGCACTGAGACAAAAACTCCAGCACGGTTCTAGCCAGGGTGATCCTAGGATGACTAAGCCTCCCAGCCCCGCCCCTTAAAGTGCCTGCCTGAGGAAGCTCGGCACTGCTAGAGAAGCTTACAGTGTACTCCATCCAAAACCTGGTGTGAGGCAGGCCCCTGATCATCCTCTTAGAGCTGATATCTTAGTAAGCTTGCAATTTTAAGTCCTCTCTCTGTCCTTTGAGATGTAAATCTACCCCTTCAAACTGTTTCCTCAAGGCCTGATTGTTGTTCCTTTTGCTCAAACCCCTTCCAGCCCCTAATATCTGCTGTATAGTCACTTCATATCCCTGTTCTCTCCACCCAAACTAGTATGTAGCAATTAGCGTTTTCTTTGAATTCAGTCTTTTCATACATCCATCCACACATGTACATGATCATTTCATTTTTTGGTTAGGGGTGTTGCTGTTATATACAAAGTGGTGATAGTATATATACCTTTTGGCATGTTCCTTTTCTAACAATATATTTTGCAAAATCTTTCAAGCCAAATCATCTCTGATTGAAATGTATTTCATGTGGAGTCACATAAATAAAATAAAAACCCAGGGAGAGAACGCTCATGGCTTCCTTGCTTCAATTTGTACCACTTGCTTCTTGCCATAATAATCTCTTCTCCTCCTAACAATCTTCAATTAACAAATTCAGGTGAAGTCACATGACTAACACCCCCTTAACACTTTGCAGTGCCTTCCCTTAGTGCACCCAGCCTTTCAAAAGTCTCTCCTGCTTTGTTTTGGTGAAGTTGAGTTCTACTCCCTGTTGCCACAGAATTACTGATTAAATTTGTCCTTAACCACTTTAGTGTACAGCATTGTTTATCTTTGACAGCATTATGTTGCATTATCTGCTTAAGTCAATATTCTCAGTTGCTGCAGCAGTAAAATTTTACAGGTTGATCACAACTGGGTTCCTATCGGGAAATAAGCACTTGGCTGATGCATGCTGGACCTGTGTTAAGAGACAAGGCTCCTTGCATCGCTTGCGTTTCTGCATATCTGGTTGGCAGAAGCACTGACTGTGCTTGTTCAAGATTACCTTCTCAAGAATATATGTGCAGTGAACAGCCTTGGAAGATAAAGATAGGAACAAAGGGCATGCTTATTTATTGTCCAGTAGAATAGAAATGATATATCCCTTTAGAACAAGGGTCAGACCGCTCACTGCCCAATATAAAAGACTTAGGTTCCCTGACCTTGGTTGACATTCCTCTCCTGCAATGCAACTCTGTGTGTGTATAGTTACCATCTGACCCTCTTTGTATTACCCTGTGGGAACTGGAGCTCAGGGAGCTGGTGGCCCAGAGATCACAGACGAATCTGGCTGATGCAACCTGCAAGTATGGATATCAACTCCAATTTGTGGTGCAATGAACTTGAACTGTGAGAAAGAGGAGACAGGAGGGAGCTGGACAAATAAATTCTCCCTCTTCCCTCCTTCCCATGGTCAGTTCCTGACCATAACTTATCCTTGCAGCCCATAGATGAAAATCCTAAGTGCAAAGTAGATGTATGGCCAGCCCTGACTTTGAAGACTTCTTATAAGGTGGTAGCCAGGCAGTAAATCATTCCACATTGCTTCGTAGCTTTTCTTAAACTCACTGCCCCTGGTTTTTCCTTCCCAACTGGAATGGCAATGCCTTAATCATTGCCTTGGGTTCAGTTTTCTTAAGAATCCAAGCTAAAACAGCAGCTAAATAAAAAAGAGGACTATGTTCAATGGAATACTATTCAGTTATATAAAAAAAATGAAATCCTGCCATTTACTACAACATGGATAAAACTACAGAATAGTTAGTAAGCTTAGTGAGATAAATCAGACAGAAGAAGATAAATTTGGGGCCTCCCCTGGTGGCGCAATCAGTTAAGCGCAGCGCTGTGAAGCTGTCCGCAGCCTCTGCAGCACAGGTTCGATCCCGGCCAGCCAGTGAGAATCCCACATGGCCCACTGCTCCCCTTAGCAGTGTGTTTCAATCAGTCTACCTGTTCTGTTCCCCGCTCTGTCTCACCGGTTCGTGTATGCATGAATAAATAGATCTTTAAAAAAAAAAAAAGAATATTTGCTCAATTAAAAAAAAGGATAAATTTTGATTTTCATAGTGAAACTATGATTTCACTGATATGTAGTAAGTATATTGAGGAAACAAACAGATGAATTAAATAAAACAAAAATAAGATTTTGGACTATAAGACCAATTAGTGGTTATCAGAAGGAAAGGGGGAAAGAGTGGGTGGGTAAATGGTGACAAACAGGACAATGGTGTGGAAAAGGATAGAATTGGACTTTTAACAGTGAATCCAGTGTAGTAAGTATACCTGAAACTTAGGTAATGTCATAATGCAGTGCTACTTTGTTTTTTAAAAAGAGGACAATAGATTCTAAAACAAAAAACAAATAAACACACGCCCTTCAAAACACACATTCTGGAAGCATAAATAATTTCCTAAAGTTCAATATGAGGAGTGCTACTATAGAGTTATGTATGGTTGTATAAAGTGCTCCAGGGGCTTCAATGAAAGCTGATTCATTCTGAAGAGTGTGGGTGGGGATGTCAATAGCAAACTACAGAGAAGAAGCCTGTATTTGTTGCCGAGTCTACTGTAACAACATATCTCAAACTGAGTGGCTTATACAAAATAAATTTACTTCACACAGTTCTGAAGGTAAAAAATTTGAGATCTAAGTGTCAACACTATTAGTTCCCTTTGAGGGCTCTGAGGTATGGATCTGTTGCACTCTGTAGGGTAAAGAAAATGTCAGGCTTTTCTGCCCTCCCGCCATCAGGATAGATGATGGATCCTTGAGGTCCTGAATGCATGCCTGATGGCGGGCACCTGGAATAGGGTGTGGGCATAGGTAGATGGGATTCACCTGGGCTAAGACTGTGCTTTTAAGGGCAGCATCACGGGGACGCCAGCAGAAGCCGAAAGAGAAGCCAAGAGAGAAGCAAAGAAGCAGAAGCAGAGAACGCCAGAGAGCCCAGAGAGGGTGTGGATTTGCTGGGGGCTGGGAGGACTGCCAGCCTCCCAGCCCCCCAGCACCCCTGCCTGCCGTGTACCTGGTAATCCCAATAAAAGCCTGCAAAACCACTGAGGACTCTGACTCCTCCTTCACCCAGTCTTCATGGGATCAGAAAACCTGCACTGTGGTCCATTCCTGCCCCTACACACTCCTTTCTCCTGGCCTCCGGTGTTTATGGCAGTCCTTGGCATTCCTTGCCATGTAACTTTCTGCCTTCATGCATACATGATATTTCCCCTGTGTGGTGTCTGTTTCCAGATCTCCCCTTTCTATGTGGATGCCAATCTTTCTAATTAGGGCCCACTCTATTCCAATATGACTTAATTTTAACTACTTACATCTGCAAAGACCCTATTTCCAAATAAGGTCACATTTTAATGTACTGGGGACTAGGACTTACAACATATAATTTTAAAGGAGGACATGATCCAACCTATAACATGGTGGTACATTTGAGCTGGATCTCAACAGTTCAACAGGACTTTGTCAGGCTGATAGTGGATGATTGAAGTTATAGCACAACACGAATGGCATGCATGTGAATGGAGTTCTGAAAAGGCTTGTTTAATTTTAGGAAAGATCAGAATTTAGTATGGTTGGACAGCAGAGCTAGTTTAAAGTGCGTGTAGTTGACATGTCAGTTGAGACTTTCCTATCATTTGGAAATGGCTTAAACCCCAAATTCACCACTGTTAGAATCTGGGGCCTCCCTGGTCCCTCCCCAACAACTTTACGAATTTCATTGAGGGATGCTGTCTTCTACTACATCAACTTAACAGGAGAGCCCTGTTTCTCCAGTTTCCATTTAAAAAACGGGAGTTAAGAATCTTAAGATTTGAGAGGTTTTTGGAGAGAATTACATGGCAAAATTTGCAACTCTTCCATCTCTTGACTTCATTCCTCTCTCATCTTCATGAAACAACAAATTCTTTCTCATTTTTCATGCAGAAGCGTTCTGCCTACATTTGGGTGCTTTCAGATTTCATCTTCTGTGCCAAGCACCCATTTGGGTATTTTTTTTTCCAAATATAATTCCCTTCCCATGAGGAATTCTGAGAAATAAATTTTTCTCATCTCATTATATGTGTATTTTTAAAGAACTTAAAAACATCCCCATGAAAGTGTTAAAACTTACCCATCATATTACAAAACTGTTAACATTTTGGTATTTTTTGTTCCTGTCTTTAATATATTTCATAACTAGCTCATTCTGTAACACATTTTTTCATATTCTGACTTTAAAAATAATTTTATATTCTATTGTGGGGAATTTCCAGTGTTGCCAAAATTGATTTGAAAGCCTAATTTAATGACTTCATAATATTTTTTATATGGACTGAATCAATTAAAGATTTCTCTATAGTTGGACATTTAAGTTGCCATATTTCTATGGGTCTAACTTAAGCTGTGATAAACATTTTGGTACATGAAATTTAATCTGCATATCTATAATTATCACAGCTAACTAGATGAGAAATGAGTCAAGGGAGAAAAATATTTCAAGGCTTAAGATACTTGTTGCTACATTATTTATTTAAAATTTTCTTCAAACAGGGGAGTGGAATGATCAGAAATATAATTTGTATAGGGAAAAGATCATTTGAACTTGACCTGAACTAAAAGATCATTAGAACTAGAACTTAAACTTGAACTGAACTGTGGCAATAGAGATTGAAGGCTGTGGATGTACAAAGGAAGATTGAGTATAGGGATATTTTTAGAATATTTTAGAGTCCAAAGGAAGTGGTAATTGAATATGGGAAGTGAGAAACATCAGGAACCAAAAAACAGCCTCAATTTTGGACCTGCCTAACTAGGGGAATACTAGTGTTGTTAATTCAGAAAGAAGACAGTGAGGTGTACAGATGTTTAGAAGATAACACGTCTTGAGATACCTGTTGTTTGAATGATATATCAGTTTTTTAAGGTTTAGGTGGACTCTAATAGGCCTTTGGAAATATATTTACTGGCAGAGAACATCAGTTTGTTTTTGCAGGACTGGCATCTAGGGTTAGCTTTAGATTTTTTTCATAGGAGGGTCTTTGGGTAGCAATTGGTTAGAACTCTTGTCTTACGGCTACATTTATTTAGCAAATACCTTCAATTTTTTTTTTTTGAGGTAACACAGGTTTGCAACACAGTATATGTTTTAGGAATACAAGTTCACACCTCTTCAAACCTACTTTACTACAACATGCCTACCCACTAACAAAATATGAATAACCCTCCACCGAAGTTCACTGGACCCCCTCCACCTTTTGCTACCATTCCTCCCACCTCTGTTGACTTCAGTTCTGCAGTCAGAATCTAAGGGTTTGCTTTTGACTGTTCTTTTGCTTTGTTCCATTATATTCCAGGTAGAAGTTAAATCATTGGCTGTATTTCTGCTTCTGACTTATTTTTCTTAGCACAATTGCCTCCAGTTCCATTCATGTTATCAGAGAGCTTTATGCAGTGGCAGTATCATAGCCAATGGTTTATCCGAGGCGCGATTATTGCTAACTGAAAACTTATCCCATTCATGTTGTCAGAAATCACAAGATTTCATCTTTCATTTTAACAGCGGAGTAGTATTCCATTGTGTATATGTTACCTCTTTATCTAATCATATGTCTTTGGGCATTTTGATTGTTTCCAATTGCAAATATTGCTGCAATGAACATAGGAGTGAATGAATCTTTTATAGTCTTTGGACAGACACCCAGCAGTAAAATTGCTGGATTATATGGTAGTTCTATTTTTAATTTTTTTCCAAAAACTCCATACTATTTTCTCTAAAAATGTTGGACCAGCTTACATTCCCACCAACAATGTCTGAGTGTTCTTTTGTTCCCCCACACTCTCACCAACACTTGTTTCTGGCCTTCTTGATAAAAGCCATTCTCACTAGTGTGAGGTGACAATTCATTGTAGATTTGATTTGCATTTTTTAAAATAATAAGTGACGATGAGCATTTTTTTTTGATGTGCCTACGGGTTATCTGCATGTTTCATTGTATGTGTCTGAGTATCTATTCACAATTGCCCATTTTTTTGATTGGGTAATTTGCCTTTTTGTTGTTGAGTTGCTTGAGTTCTTTATATTTCTTGGATATTGACCCCTTTTTTGGATAGAAGATGTGTAAATATTTTCCCCCATTCAGTAGGATGTCTTTTTATTTTAATGTTTATTTCATTGTACAGAAGCTTCTTCATTGGATGCAGTCCCATTTATTTTTTCAAGCACTCTTTAAAAAATTTAAATTTCAAGTATATTTGGTCATGTAAATAGACAGGGAATGACAAAGCATCCAAGTCAGCCTTGGTAGCAAATGCTGGCCTCCATTTCTTCTTATTCTGTTAATGCTGCCACTTCAGCAATTCTTGGGAGACTCCTCCCTCTTCTTCTTCCCTTGCTGTGGTTTTAGTAAACCCAGCACTATACCATGTGGATCCAAGGGTGGGCACATATTTCAATTCAGCCAATCAGAGTCAAAGGGGCAGAAGTCTAGGAGTTCCAGTGGGAACTGCTTCAAAAAGCGCTTTGCATAGGGTTTGTTAAAAGAATAACATGTAGAACTCAAGAAGCTCATAGCTATTTCATTTGCCTGGCAATGAAATTAACCCCAAAAATGTAGATCTGAGTTAATGCTGATGGTATAACTCAAGTCCTATCATCCAAGCACATAGATAGCAGTTCTTGGGCTTTTCAGTCCCATGAGGCATTGAAGCTCCCCTTTTTTACATTGGTAAAAGAAATAGAAGACACAAGAAACTGAAAGATGTTCCCTGCTCATAGACTGGAAGAATTAACATTGTTAAAACATTCATCTCATCCAAAGCAATGTACAGATTGAACACAATCCCTGTCAAGGCTCCAAAGACATTCTTCAAAGAAATTGACCAAACATTTCTGATATGTATACAGAACAACAAAAGGCCTCAAATAGCCAAAACAATTCTGACCAAAAAAAGAGGAAGAGTGGTGGCACTACACACCCAGATTTCAAATTATACTACAAAGCTATAATAATCAAAACAATATAGTACTGGAACCCAAAAAAAAGACAGACAAACCAATGGAATAGAATTGACAGTCCAGATATAAACCACACATCTATGGATATTAATCTATGACAGAGGAGCCAAATGTATACACTGGAGAAAAAAGTGTCTCTTCAAAAAATGACATTGGTAAAAACAGGAAAGCCACATGATCACCATCTCACACCTAACACAAACACTAACACAAAATGGATTAAATACATTGAAGAAAACATAGGTTAAGTGCTCCATAATATTGCGCTCAGTGGTGTCTTTGTGCAGTTGTCTCCAAAGGCAAGAAAGAAAATTAAATATAAATAAATCATACTGTATCAAGCTAAAAAGCTTTATACAACAACAACAAAAATATCAGTAAGTAAAACAAAAAGACACCTGAATGGAAAAAAATATTCACACACCATTCATCTGACAAGGGGCTAATATCCAAGATTTACTAAGCACTCATACAACTCAACAAAAAGGAAAGAATAGCCCAATAAAAAACGACAGAAGAGCTAAATAAATGCTTTTCCAAAGAAGACATATAGATGTCCAACAGACACATGAAAAAGAAGTTCAATGTCACTTACCGTCAAGGAAATGCAAATCAAAACTACAAGGAGATAACCATCTCACACCTGTCAAAATGACAGAACAAGTGCTGATAAAGATATGGAGAAAAGGAAAGTAGTACACTGTTGATGGGAATGTAGATTGGTCCAGCCACCATGGAAAATACTACGGAGATTTCTCAAAATATTAAGAATAGAGCTACCATATGGTCCAGCAGTTCCACTCCTAGGTATCTACACAAAGAAATCAAAATACTAATTCAAAGGGATATATATATATATACACCCTATATATATAGGGTGTATATATATATATATTCAAGGGATATATATGTTTATTGCAGCATGATTTATACTAGCTTAGATATGGAAGCAGCCTAAGTGTCTCAGGACAGAGGAGTGGATTAGAAAAATGTGGTACACAATCACACAGACACACACACACACACAAAGGAATACTACTCAGCTATTTTATTTATTTATTTATTTTTGTTGCATTACTATATTTTTTTTTAAATAAATTTTATTTTTGTATTCCCCATACAATTGCAATCCCCTTCTTTTGACCCCAATCTCTCCCCTCCCCGCCCCCCACCCCCCATTGAGTGTCTCTGGTTCATAGTTGTTTGTTGATTTTGATTTTCACTTTCTTATAGTTATTCATTTTCCTGGTCCCTTATTTAAGTTTTCTGGATTCCTGCTATGAGTGAGACCATCCGGTATTTTTCTTTTTCTTTCTGGCTTATTTCGCTGAGCATGATCCCTTCCAGGTCCATCCATGTTGCTGCAAATTGCATGTGTTTATCTTTTTTGAATGCTGAGTAATATTCCACGGTGTATAAATACCACATCTTCTTGATCCAGTCATCTATTTTTGGGCATTTGGGTTGTTTCCAAAGCTTAGCTATTGTAAACAGTGCTGCTGTAAACATAGGGGTGCAGGTGCTCTTTGGAATTGATGTTTCTGTGTCCTTTGGGTAAATACCTAGGAGTGGAATTGCTGGATCATATGGAAGCTCTAAAAATATGGGATGATTCACGAATTTGCGTGTCATCCTTGCGCAGGGGCCATGCTAATCTTCTCTGTATCGTTCCAATTTTAGTATATGTGCTGCCAAAGCGAGCACTACTCAGCTATTTTAAAAAATGAACTCTTGCCATTTGTGACAACATGGATGGAACTGGAGGGGATACTAATCCAAGTCAGAAGGAGAAAGACAAAAATGGGATAGTTTCATTTATATGTGGAATATGGAAAAACAAAATAAAGGGTCAGATAAAACCAAACCAGTAACAAACCCTAGAAATCTGACAGTGGAATCGAGGCTACAAAAGAGGGAGAGGGGAAATGATAGTGAAGAGGGGATGAAATGGACTATGGGGAACTGTGGGTGTCTTGGTGTGGGTGTGGGGTGAGGACATGCATCTGAAGATGTGCGAGTCTACGACTTTCAATCACATACAATGTAAACCAATCAATAAATAAGGAAGGAAGGAGGAAAGACAGAAGGAAGGAAAAAATTAAATTTCCTTTTTATCTTTTTTTATTTTTATTTTTATATTCCCCATACAATTGCAACCAAAATTTCCATTTTATCTTAAAACATTTTTTTTAAGATTTATTTATACAAGCACTGGGTACAGTCAGAGGCGCGGGAGGGTGAGAGAATTCACCAGAGTCAGAGCGGGGAGCAGAGCAGGCAGAAGGACCGAAGTACGCTGCTGAGGGGAGCAGCGGGCGGCAGGAGATGGGACCCTCCTCTGGTGGCCAGGGAGCAGCCGGGGATCGAACCGGTGCTGCAGAGGCTGTGGGCAGTTTCGCAACCCAGCGCTCAACTGCTGCGCCACCGGGGAGGCCCTATCTTAAAACATTTTGAATGGGTTTCTGTCATACAACCAAAGAAGTCCTAACTAAGAAAGGTTCAAGTTTAGAAAAGGTTCAAGTTTTCAAAAGTTTCAGCTCTCAGGATAAAACTAAAAGGAATCGTACTGAGACTACATGAGTATTCTCTTTTACATTAAACAGCTAACAAATATGTATGGAACATCTACTGTTGTGCCAGGCACTGTAAGTCTTCACATAAGGCAGGTTAATTAAAGGTATGTGGTTACTGGGGGGGTGGGGGGAGGCAGTGATAGGGAGAAGGGTGGGGGGTATAGGAGAGGGAGGCAGATGGGTTGTGGGCAGGCGTGTTTTGGTGGAGGGAAAAGAAAATTAAAGGTATGGTTACAGAAATATTTTTATGGACAGCTTATTAAAATATCATTATAGGGCCTCCCCTGGTGGTGCATCGGTTGAGCACTGGGCTGCGTTGTGAAGCTTCCCTTAGCCTCTGCAGCACCACTTCGATCCCCGGCCACCGGCGAGGATCCACATGGCGCGCAGACCTCTCCTGCCACCCGCTACTACTCTCAGCAGTGTGTTTTGTCAGTCTGCCAGTTCTGTTCCCCGCTCTGGTGAATCCTCTCACCCTTCCGTGCTTCTGACTGTAACCAGTGCTTGTATAAAAAAATAAATAAATCTTTAAAAAAATAAATAAAATATCATTATAATTCACAAATTGAATTAGCTAGCTAGAATTAATGTCCTGACTTTTGGCTGTTAGGTTTTATGTGGTTTGCCTTGTGTTTCTTTTGTAGACTTGAGGGTAGCTTAAATCAGAAGTCAACAGATTATTTGCTTGACTTTTACAAATTTGGCAAATATCCAGAATATAAAACTTCATCCTAGGAACTCAGACTTTAGGAAATAGATGACCAGAGATGATGGTAGCTTATATTTGTCTCACATATGTGCACTTGATATGCAAAATTCCGGGGGTCTTTCCCCCAGAACACATTCTTGCAAGTGTTGCTTTCAAAGGATCCAGGTAGCGGACACTTTTCTAGCAATAAAAGCTTGATTAGGCTTTCTGATATGACGTTGTAATACAGGATTATCTCATGTTGTAGAGGTAAGTACTAATCAGGTTTGTCTTTGTCCCCCAGTATTCATGAATGTTTCATTGTTTCACTCATCTTTGTGCCTGTACCTTCTCTTTTGAATTGTCAGCTGAGGATGGTTTAATTAAGAATGTTTTTGCTTCACACTCCCCCCTTGGGTCATTAAAAATCATAATGGAAAATATGGTAATGGAAAAATAAATAATTTAAATCTTCTATTAATATAAGTACTTCAATATGTATCATGGGATCCATAAGATATTACACCGAAAAATCTGAAACACAGAGAAAGTATTTCTTATTCTTTTCATCTCATAGAATTTACATGTAATCAGTGGTTAATGCACTGCAAATGTACAGCAGCAAAATATTTAACCTTTCCTAAATTCACTGCTTAAATTTAAATACTCAACAACTTTTTCTATTTCTTACCCAGGGTTTTCAAGGGATTCACAACAGACTTAACAAACATATTCTTATTTAAGAGCAAAAAATAAATACAGGAGAAGGTAATTGTATGTCTTTGTGCAGTGAACCCGAGAACTTTTTATAGCATCAGAGACAAGTCTTAGGCCTGAGTTCTCACTTTCTAGCAGGTTCCAGAACTCAGTCGGCATTACCTTTACTTTGTGCTGAGATTCTTGTTATCCTGAGCCAAAGGTGAAGTGGGACTGGGGTGTATTTCTCCCAATCTCACCACCCCCTTCTAATTCTTGGCTGTCCCTGGAAATTAGAACAAACACCCTTTTCATTATAAGAGCAATAGCTTATTGCTATTGCAGCAAAAATGATAAACCTGAGGATGTCTGAGAGTTTTTAATCAAGGAAATTTTATACACTTAGTTTTTCCTAACTTTAAGAGTTCATCACTAATTACATTGCCGGGCAACTGACTGTGAATCTCGGTGGTGGATTGATTTCTACTTTGTCTTCATGGTAGAGTTCACCAAATCTGCTCACTCTTTCAGAGTTTAGTTTTCATAACACTTGTGCAAATTTCTTCCTCTAAGTTGACCCTTCTTCCCTGCATGTTGTCTACAGGTCATCACCAGAATTGAAAAGATATTTTCTTATCTCAAGTTGGTAATTTCCATCTTGGTGGCAGTACTAGATTGGGTAACATCCATTCCAGTCTATGGGTACCCTAACTTAAAAGGATGCTGATATATCCTGGCTTTTGTCAGAGTTCCAAGTTTTGACAGTTCCTAGGGAAACCACAACAGTGCGTTTTTGACAGAGGGGGTTCATATTAGCATGAGTTGTATGTCTTGTAAACCTTAGGGCTATCACCCTGTACTTAAAGCCTTTTAAATTACAGGTTTCAAATAATTTTAACATGCTTGGTAAATTTTGGTGGTGACCCTATAGGGGGCACTTTAAAAACTGAGTGGGGAACTGACAGGAATTCATTGCTCCCAGTATTTCGTTTTCAAGCACATTCTCAAGGACCCCAACTCTGAAGTCATCTTCACCGCTGCAAGAAGTATCAGGAGTTAGTACTGATATCCAAAATACCAATTGCAGGGATCATTGTTATTTGTTCAGAATTCATCGCTGGCGCGCGACATTTTATCATTTAAAGTCTACTTGGAGTTTGGAGGTCACCTACAGAGTACAATATACACGGAAGTCAGGTTTCTCCCCCCAGTCTGATACAGTAAGCGGTGTGCAGCAGTAAGAACACACACACACACACACACACACACACACACACACACTCAGGAGGGGAGAAGGAGCGCAGCATAAATGTTGCCTTGACCCGCTCCAGGGCCAGGCAAGACAGCGGGCGCTCCCCGCGCGAGGACCCCCAGCAGCGAAGGGTCGGCCCCGGGCTGGGCGGCGTCGTGAGGGTTCGGCGTCCCCGCGCGCGCGCGCGTAGCCGGGGCCGCTGGCGCGGGCGGCGGGAGGCGGCGGGCCCAGTCGCTGCGAAAGGACCGCCGCGCTGGAGCGAGTCGTGTACGGTGCCCGCAGAGGGGGCGGGGCCTGCGGCGGCGGGGCGGGGCCTGCGGCGGCGGGGGGGGGCCTGCGGCGGCGGGGGCGGGGCCGCACGAGGTCGCGCGCTCGCCGCTCGGCTCGGCTCGGCTCGGCTCGGCTCGGCTCGGGGGCGCGCGGCGCGGGCCTGCGCAGCTCGGGCGCCGGGGCCGCGGCGAGGCACGAGCGCCGCAGGTGACCCGGGCGGGGAGCGGGGCGCGCGGCGCGCGGGCGGCGACGGCGGAGTGGAGGCGGGCGGCGGCCGGCGGGAGGCGGGCGGCGGGAGGCGGGCCCTCGCTCCGCGGCCGGCCTGGGCGCTGCGGGCTGAGGAGACGCGGCGAGCCCGGGCGGGCGAAGGGCGCGCGCGACACCCCACTTGACGGCCGGCGGCGCCCGCGGGCCTCGGCATGCTCCGCGCGGCCCGGGCTGTCCTCCCGCCCGTGGGCTGAGGCGGCGGCGGCGCGAGGCAGCGACATGCCCCTGCCGGGCGCGGCGTAGAGGACGCGGCAGGCGGCGAGTCCCGGCCGCCCGCGCGGGGGCTTCTCCCCCGGCCGCCGCCCCCGGCGCCGCGGGCCCGCGCGGGCGCGGCGGGTGGGCGCCCCGACATGGCGGCCCGGAGCGCCCCGAGCTGCCACCTGCGGCTCGAGTGGGTGTACGGCTACCGGGGCCACCAGTGCCGCAACAACCTCTACTACACGGCGGCCAAGGAGATCGTGTACTTCGTGGCGGGCGTCGGCGTGGTGTACAGCCCGCGCGAGCACCGGCAGAAGTTCTACCGCGGCCACAGCGACGACATCATCAGGTACGCGCGCCGGGGTGCGCGGGGCGCGCGGGGCGCGCGGGGTGCGGGGACCGCCCCTGCGGGGAGCCTCGCCGCTGAGCGCCCCGCGCCGGGCCGCTGCCCATCCCGCCCGGGTCACCCCTTGTCGCGTCCTGGCCCCGGGGAGTCTTTCCCGCGGGCAGTGCGTGACCCCAGGTCCGCGCGGCTTGGGCTTTCGGGCTGGATCACCGTCTCCCTCCATCCCCAAGATGGAAAGTGCCCCCGAAGCTGACTGTGGAGCCGTCAGCGCCGTCTGTACCCTCAGAGATTTCTTATTAAAGCAGGTGTTGAAAGGGCCTCGGGGACATCCTGGAGCTAATTGACAACCGGTGGAAGTACAGGCACCCCAGGCCGGTCCCGGGGAGCGCGCCCCGGCGGCATCCTGGAGGGCGCGCCGCTCTGGCCCAGCACTAGTTCGGGGTTCACCGCCTGCTGTTAACAGCCGGTGGAAAGAAACCCCGACAACCTTCAGGCAACGTCTTGAACCTCAAAATTTGCACCCCTGAAGATAGTTTGGGGGGAGGTTTTAACTGAAGGCGATTACCCCGTCGTGAAGATAAGTTTACTTTTGTGTTTCTTACTTAAATCACATGGGTTTGGTGTGGTTTTGCGTTTTCATTTTTCGTTGGGTAGCGTGTCTTAAAGTTGATGCCAGCGCTTGTGTGTATTTCTTTGGTGAGTAATGTATTTGAAATGTGATTTTCAATCAGTGTCTCAGCAGAACTTTTGTAGCAAATAAAGTTAAAAGGTGGAGAAAGTATTCCAAGCCATTGGTTACTGACTCAAGCACAGCTTTTTTTGTCCTTGACTGGAGAATGTATTTTAAAACATTTCGCCAATATGTTTGTAGGCTGCTTCTGGGGTTTTTTACAGAGATTCTATGATTAGATTTGGTTACTCAGTTTTATTCCCTTATTTGTGTTCCACAGGATTGTCTTCGTTTGATGTAAGCGAGAATAAGAGTTGTTCTGTTTTGCGTTTTTGCACTTGTGTGATCTATTAGAGAGGAAAGGCGGCCGAGGATAAACTAAAGGGAGGGCGGGAGATGGAGTAAAGATGAGGAAAGCAGAAATTGAGATTGTGGAATAGGGAATGAGGTGGTGTTTTGTTTTCATTTGGTTTTTGACACACTGGAGTTTTTCCAGATTGTAGTTAATACATTACTTGGCAAAGAAAGCTGAAAAGTTGTCTCAAGGTTTTCTCAAGTTAGGATTCTTTTTGTGATGGATCAAAATTACACACCTGTTATAATTGTACAACTTAGTGATTCAAAAACCCAACAAGCAGTGTTTATATTTTCTGTTGTTATTCATTGCAAGAGAATTTAGCCCGGTTCTTTTGTCTTTTTCTCCCCAAATCCTTTCCAGTTTCTTTCCTGTGTGTTAGATCTTCAGCAGCACCGGGGATATAGCAGCTTCACCTGGTAGAGCAGCCTTGCCTGAAGTCTTCCTCCACATATTTATTTTATTAGGTTGAATTCAGCAGGTGGAGTAGGCTAATGTCCTTTGTTTTTACTCCTTGGCAGTTAAGGGTGGTATGATACTAAGGCCTTCCGAAACTAGATACGATTTATTTCGTGGGGGTAATTATACTTCATTTATTCTTGCAGTAGTAATTAGAAACTTTAATGCTTGAATTTTTATAATTATCTTTCAGTGAACTGTAAGGAAAGTAATGTTTCTGCCTTCTTTTTGTATTATAATACCAATTTTTTTTTGGTATTATAATTGCACAACCCATACACTACTGTAAATATCAAAATGATAAATTACTCAAATTTTTGCTATAATTGAATGTATGTTTATGCTTTTATGCAAATGATTCAGCTTTAACATAATTTACAACATTGAAAAGGTTTCCTGAAAATTTTCATTGGGGTGGTGAAATCTGAAACATACACCATCTTTGAATTGGTGGCACGAATTTAATACAGCACTGACTATAATTTAGAAATCAAAGGGCTCCCGATAGTTTTTCACACAATAATGACAGCATTCCTGTTTGTGAAATAGATGAGCCAAATGTTCATACCTTTCCATTTATTTTTACCAATTCAAAGTTTGAGGTTTAGGTATAGAAACTACTCCAGTAAAATTTCTACTGATGCCACGGTGGAAAACGGAATATTTCTAAATGTGGTGCATGGTGGAAAACAGTGTTGCTGTAATGTTAGCCTTGATCATAAAAAGTCCATGCTGTTTTAATCCACTGTCTTGCTTTCCATATTTGCTTAACACTTAGATAAAGCCTAATTGGTAGAAATGATTTAATCTGGGGCTAAGGCTATTCCAGAATGAGCAGGTCGCTGTGGTTAGGCTTAGGCTTTGAAAAGACAAGTGCTATCTGGGTTGTACAGACTGGCTCATGACCAGTCTCCCATTGTGCTGTTCACCAGTTCTCCTGTCATGTTGCTGCCATCTAGTATGCCAGTGGTGGTGCCACCTGGCATGTCTTATCTGTGTTGCTTGTAGTTGTCTTCTTATCTCCTTAATATTTCCAGATATATGGTAAATATTTTGCAAACCTGACTGCTCATGAAAATCATTTAAGGCGCTTTATGCCAGTTTCTACCCTTTTCCTGAGGCGTCCTCAATGAGATGCCAATGGGGTCAGAATCCAGTAATCTGTTTTTTAAGAAACCGCCTCAGATGATTCTCTTTGGGAAGTTCATTGCCAGTCTGTATCCCAAAAGATGTGTGACTAGAACTCTTTTAACAGTTTGAGTAATGGCTATAAACCCTCAAACTTGATGCCAGAATTTTCTTAAGCATTGTGAAATATCTAGAAGCAATACTTTAGAAAGCATTAGACCACATAAAGATTTAAAAAAAATGTCTCAGTGTTTAATTAGAATTAAGTAAACTTAACTTTCACAGACTAATAATTCTATTCAGTAAGATTTTGTGTCTGGATTATTCTTTATTTTTCAAATACTATATAATTTAAAGGATATAAATCAAGGATAGATCAGAATTATCTAGAGTAATGGCTCAAGTATACATTAAATATATTTTATTTAGGGTGAAGCCAAATTTTAAGATTTTTCATGATAATGTTTTCCTTTATTATTTTATAATGTCTTGTATTGACTATGGAGATAATTGACACAATGTTATATTTTGGATAGAAAAGGAAACATGGAATAATAAATTCTTAGAAACTATTAAGAACTTACTGTTCTTTCACTTATGAAAGAAGTATTTATTGAGTACCTGCTTTGTACGAGGGTCCCTGCCTTAGTATAATCAGAATTTAAAGACATAGTCTGTACACTGGGGAGAGCACTGGTGCATTTATCCTCTGGTATGTCCTTGGGGACATAACAGTGATGTTTCCTGTAGAATATACCGAAGCTGTGTCTTTATGGGAAACGAGGAGAATTAGTCATCAGAAGAAATGAGTGAAGGTGTACCATTCTGGGAAGTGGTACCATGCAGTAGTCTTGTGTTAAGAGAGAATATTTGAGAGCACTTTGTACTCAACATGTTCAGTTCCTTTTCTCTCCCATTCAGTCTTGGCAGTTTCACCATAACTGCTCTTGTCAGCATCACCAGTGACCCCACGTTGTTTTATCGAGTGGTCAACTCCCTGTTCTCATCTTTTTTGATTTATCATTTGCTACAATTGGTCACTCTTTCATAAGATTTTTTCATGAGTGGCATCTGGAGCATGTCTTGGTTTACTTATTTTTCTTTTTCAAAGATTTATCCATTCATGCATACAAGAGCTGGGGCCAGAGATGCAGGGGCGGGGGTGGGGGATGGAGGTTGAGAGGATTCTCCAAAGATAGAGCGGGGAACAGAACAGGCAGACTGACTGAAATACATTGCTGTGGGGAGCAGCGGGCAAGACAGGAGAGGTCTGCTTCACCATGTGGGTTGCTCCCTGGCCGGCCAGGGATCGAACTCATGCTATAGAGGCTGCGGATTGCTTCACAGTGCGGTGCTTAACCCCTTGCACCACCAGGGAGGCCCTGGTTTACTTATTCTTATGACAGATATGTATTGAGTACCTGTTATTTGCCAGGGACTATTCTTAGCACTAGAGATACAGTGTGGACCAAACATAAAATTCCCAGTCTTCATGGAACTTATATCTACTGGGGGGAGACTCAGAATAAGTACAGTAGGTTTTATAGTTCAGTATATGTAAAAAGTATATAGCATGCATATTTACATACCTTTTTTTTTACATATACTATATCATGTATCCATAATATATACTACATAAATAAATTACATATATGTATATTTAGCACATAAGGACTAAGGAAAAAAAGTTGTAGCAAGAGGTAGTGACTAGGGAAGAGTTTAGGTAAGATAGGATGGCCAGAAGACCTCACTGTAAAATATAAAGTGACTCTTGAATAAGAGACTTGGAAGTGAGAGAATGTGCTATGTGGATATTTGAGAGAAGGACATTTCTGGCAAATGGGCTGAAGTGCAATACTTAGTGTGTTTGAGGAATAGGAGGAATTAATGTGGCTGGAGTGCAGTGAATTTTGGTGAAAGTAAGAAATGTGGTCTGATGCAGTTCTGGTGCTGGGGCAGACTATGTAGGGCCTGATAAGCTATTGAGAGGATTTTAGCTTTCCCATATGAGTGAGATTGGAAGTTATTGGAACAATGTAATCAAATTAGTGACACAATTTGACTTAATGATCTAACAAGGTCACTCTGGCTCCAGTGTTGAGAAAAGAGACTGGGCAGGATGGAAACAGACCACTTAGATGGCTGTTGCAATAATTCAGTTAAAAAATGTTGGTGACTTGGACCAGAGTGTTAACAGCGGAAATAGTAAGAAAGCATCAGATGTAGTTTGAGGATAGATGCAGCATGATTTTACTGATGGATCAAATATAAATTGTGGCAGAAAACAAAGGTCAACGATAATCTCAGGTTGGGGCCAGAAGAGTTGAAAGAATGGAGCTGCCAGTTACTAAATTGGGAAAGACTGGCGGGGAAACAAGTTTTCTGTTTTGAGAGATACTAACCAAATTTCACAATCAGTGTAGCTGTAAAATAACAGTCCGACTGTGTGTGTTTAATTCAGGGAAGCAGCCTGAACTGGAATAAATTTTGGAGTTATCAGCATATAGATAGTATTTAAAGCCATGGGCCAGGATGAGATCAATGTGAGGGAGTATAGATAAAAAATAAAAAATATATATTTCTGCAGCACTCTGACATTTAAATGTAGAGATGAAAAGGAACTGGCACAAAAATGTGGCCAGAGAGGCAGGAAGAAAACCAAGAAAGTGTATGGTCATGGAAGTCAAGTGGGAAGAGTTTTTCAGGGAGAAGGAGGTGATCGACTCTGTCAAGTAAGGTCAGGAGTGCTTCACCTTTGTGGCCATGTTAGTTATTTTGCAACAGTGACATTGTAATCAGGAGACTGCAAGGGACTGTGTTTCCAGGGGAATTGGAGAGTAGAAGAAAGTCAAAATGAATCATGTCATTACTAGTATACAAAACTGGCTACTTTCAGAATTTCATCCAGTATTTTCAAGTTTGCTTGGTTTTTAAAAAATGACAGTTGGCAGCTCTCTAGATCTTTACTACTGAAAGGTATGGTTCTGAGACCAGCAACTTCAGCATCACCTGGGAACCCTGTTAGAAATGCAAATCTCAACTCTCAGCCCAGACCTACCGAATTACACTCTGCATTTTAACAGTGTTCTCAGGTAATTTGTGAGCACATTAAAACTGAAAAGCACACTCCAGATCAGTGGTTTTCAAAGTATGTTCCTCTAGCCAGTGGCGTTAAAGTCACCTGTAAACATGTTAGAAATACAAATTCTCAGGCTTCACCCCTCTAGTTATGGGGCTCAACAACCCATTTTAATCACTTCCAGATGATAGTGATGCAGACTAAAGTTTGGGAATGACTGCTCCAGACTCCTGATTCTCAGCCCAGCTGCTTATTAGACTCACTTGGAGAGCTGGTGTGTTACAGACAAAGCAAAAGTAATAAAACCACCAATGGCTGAGTGTCACCCCTGAAATTCAGATTTAATTTGCTTAGGGTATGTATCTCAGATATATTGTCTTTGTTGTTGTTTACTTCTACTTTTAATTTCTAAACTTCCCGGATGATTCTAATATGTAGCCAGGGCTGAAGAACGTGGCTCTGGACAGAGTAGTTGTAGAAAAAGTGATTATCAGGCTTTTCTGCCCTCCCGCCATTAGGACTAACGATGGATCCCTGTGATCCTAAATGCATGCCTGATGGCGGGCACCTGGAGTGGGGTGTGGGCATACGTAGGTGGGTACACCTGGGCTGAGACTGGGCTTATAAGGGCAGTGTCAAGGGGGAACGGAACCAGCAGGAGAATGGCAACAACACAGAAGAGAACAAGAGTAGCGGTGGTGGAAGCAGCAGAGAAGAAACAGAAGTAGAGCAGAGAATAAGAAAGCAACAGAATGAGAGAACGCCCAAAGAGCCCAGAAAGAGTCAAAATTCGCCGGGAGCTGGGAGGCTTGTCAGCCTCCCAGCACCCCTGCCTGCCATGGACCTGGTAAATTCAATAAAAGCCTGAAAAAGCCACCGAGGGCTTCAGGACTCTCCACCGTCTGCTCGGGTCATAGAGCTCCTGCTCTGGGCCTTCCTGCCCCTACAATAGTAATCCATATTTAGCAGGTGGGCTAGAAAATCAACCTGAAAAAAAATCCTCAGGTCTTAGCCAAATTTATTCATTGACAGTTATATATTATATAACAATGTGAATAATTTGGCAAGTGTTGAGACCCCTTTAAAAACTTCGGACCACTTGTCTAAAGTCCCTCCATGTAGGACATCCTGTTTGGAGATTTATTACCAAAAATGTGCAGTCCTTACTGTGGTTTTCTGTTGATGAATCTGCTCAGTATTATCAGAGACTGAAAACACTAAAAGACAGCTGGCTAGCACCATCCATCCAGAAAAATACTCACTGGGGATTTGGAAGATTTACCTAATGGGCAAAGTGATGTGTATCCTGTATGATACCAAGTAAGGTGGAACCCAGTGCCTCAGGTGATGATCTGTTGTGGGGAAAGGATGTCTTGAACACACTCCACAAACAGGTTTTAAGGGCCCCACCCCAGACCAAAGAGATCCAAAACACCAACTACAAATCCCATAATGTTATCTCCATTCAAGGGGATTGCTGGGAACTGAGTGTGGAGTTAAGCTGCCAGGTTTGGTATATAACCAGACATGTGGGTCTTGGGGGTCCTTGGTTTTTCACCGGCTTTCACTGTGCTTTCGGGGGTCCTAGCTCAGCAGGACTGGTAGGAGACTTTCACCAATTTATCACTCTCTTTCTCCCTGAGTTATTCCTTTCTTCCCCTTCTTGTAAATAAACCCTTTATTAGCCTTTCTGTGTGCCTGCAGTTGAGTCTCATTATAAATAAGTCCCCTTTAAGCACACGGGTGAGGACCCACAGTCAAGCTGACCAATTTCACCTCGGGGTTGCCCTGTAACAAGTCAACAGACTCACAGAACAATTGCAGGGATTGGACCCTGGCTGAGGGATTTGGATGTTGGAAAAGCCAAGATTTTCCATTAATAAATTCTGACTGCCAGGATCTGTAGTCAGAAATATCCACTATGCTAATATTTGATGGGTTATATAAATGCCCATAAAGGGCAAATTACCCACCCTATGAAATTCCAAAATGGATGAATTACCATGGACAACTGAAATAGTACCGTAGTTCATGTTAAGTCAAGGCAAGGTAGCCGGGATATGTTTTGTAGGGCTTGTGACTCCATGTTGCCACTAATCAGATATGCTGCCACTAACAACTAGCAGGCTTCTCTTTAAGACAAGCAGGTGTTCTCCATCAGTCTTCAATATGAGTTAGTGTTTTGAGACAGCATAGGACTGGCAAGGGGTAACATCTAGCCAATATCTTGACCAGGATGGTCCTTATTTTAATTACAGGTGGCTCGTGGTATTACAATATTGGCCAACGGCAACAAGAACTGGTACAGAAGCTTTAATCACTTCTGAATTTCATGTCTACAGTATCACCCTTAAATGTTTAGCAGAATTTAACCAGTGAACCCATCTGGTCCTGGTGCTTTCTCTTTTGGAAAGTTATTAATTATTGATTCAATTTCTTTAACAGATATAGGCCTGATCAGGTCATCTATTGTGTGACTATTGACATTGTGTCTGACACATGTAATATGTATTCTGATACTCTTAAGGATAAAGACAAAAAGGATTGTAACTAGTGCTATATTTTTATTTTCTCACAGGGAAAGCAATTTGAATCAACTTTGTATATACTGAAACAAAATAAGTAAATGTACTTTGTTATGAGGATCTCATTTCTCATTCTTTGTGGAAGTAGTTATAAGGAAAGTGAACAGTCTTAAATGGACCCTGTTATTTGGAATTTGAATCATAAGTATCAATATGAACACATGGTTTTATATACATATACAGATAGATGTAGAGCATAAATATGAAGATACATATATACATATGGTTTTTTCTAGTTCTGTCTGCAGAGACACAGTATAGAGGGAGTAATACTAGTAATACTCCAGTGATAATGAGCACATATAGTACCAGGTCTTGTTCTCTAAACACCATTCTCCAATAAAAGAAATAAGGGTTTCTTGGAGAATTTGTGATTATAAGACTAGAACAGGAAAAGTATAGGAATCTAGAATATTTAGGATGTGACAAAAATAAGCACAAAAGAGATGGTGGCTTGTTGAAGTAAAAGGGGAACTAACCTGAAGGATCTTGTAAAGACCAAAGATGGAAGAATTTTGAGCCACAAAATAAATGATAGTGTTAAATTTTGATTTATAGGGTAAAACAGGAGTTATTAAGTAGATTGTCCACTAAATAGGCCTGACATCTATTTTTGTAAAAAAAAGTTCTATTGGGAAAAAGATTCTGACACCCTAAGGAACCTCTTTAGGTATTTTTTTCTTAATTCCCTAAGTCCAAAATTTTAATACCAGTATACTGTCTATCAATTATATACTCTGTGTGTGTGTGTATCTGTGTGTATGCATATTTTGTCCTTTATATATAAAAGAGTAAGATAACCCCACAAGAACCAAATTTTACCCCAAATTTGACAGAAGGTGATACTGCTGTCAGTGAAATCACACAGTCTGCATATTATCTATGGCTGATTTGGTTTCACAGAAGCAGAATTGAGTAGTTGTCACAGAGATTGTATGGCCCACAAAGCCTAAAATATTTTCTCTCTTTACAGAAATGTTTGTTGACCCTTGCAATGAAATAAATATTCATAAATTTAAGCAGTTGTAAACAATGATAAACAAGAAAAGATAGTTCTTCTATGTGTGTATGTGCACACACACGTGTGCATATATATATAGAGAGAGAGAGGGAAAGAGAGAGAGAGAGATGAAAAGAAGGTAATAGGAAGATCACATTATGGGACTACTACAGTAGTTACTGTTAGGAAAAATCTACCAATAGATGCTAAAATTAGTGAATAAAAGTTTGAAAAGAAATAGGATTTGCATAGTCTCAAAAAATCCCCCCTAAAATACAAACTACAAAGAGAAACTTTGTAGTAACTTCAAAGTGGAAAAGCCTGGTAGGTACTAGTTTATCCAAAGGAATGAGGTGAACATCATCAGTAATTATATATAGTCACATCCTAAACTCCTCTAATATAATGCGATAAGGTAGACAAATATAATTTTCATGGTCTATTTGCCTAAGTATATCACCTGACTCCAGTCATGAGTAAACATCTTGTAAATCCAAATTGAAAGACATTTTGCAAGATAACTGGTTAGTGCTCTTTGGAGGGATATGTGCAGTCATGAAAGACAAGTCTAAGGAAATATTACAGACTAGAAGTTGCTAATGAGAAATAACAACTAAATGCAGTCAGGTTCCTGGATAGGATCTTGGAACAGAAAGGATATTACTGCGAAAAGTGGTGAATTTTGAATAAGGTCTATGGTTTAGTTAATGCTATTAATGGTAATTTCTTCTTCGTGATCATTGTACCATGATGTAAGATGTTTATATTAGGGAGATGCAATGTGTGGTATAAAAGAAGGGTTTGTACTATTTTTAAACTTTTTTTGTAAGTCTAAGATTAGTGCAAAATAAAGTTCCTTTTAAAAATTTAAATTAAGGGGCCTCCCTGGTGGCGCAGGCCATTGAGCGCCGCTCTGTGAAGCTGTCCGCAGCCTCTGTAGCGTGGGTTCGATCCCGGCCAGCAGGTGAGAATCCCACATGGCGCAGCAGACGTCTCCTGTCTCACCCGCTGCTCCCCTCAGCAGTGTATTTCGTCAGTCTGCCTGTTCTGTTCCCTGCTCTGGCTCTGGTGAATCCTCTCACCCTCCCACGCATCTGGCCTGTACCCCAGTTCTTATATAAATAAATAAATCTTAAAAAAATTTGTGAAAAATAAATTAAGAACAGTGATGTAAAACATATATATAAATAAAATTAAGTTAAGAAAATGAAAAAATAGTTCAAAATCTGGGAAACATATTTAGAAAACACTTACTTGAGTTAAGAATTCTAAAAAGAATTATAGCCAGACTCTATCAAGAACTCTTGCAGTGTCACAAAATGACACCAACCAGCTAATTAAGAAAGAGGCACACTGCTTCTTGCCCAGAGGCAGACCCAGTTCAGGGGTTGCATACTCTGGACTTCAGTCACAGTACATTGAAGAAGGAGCCCTTGAAGATGGAGCGTTGATGAAATTTGTGGAGAGCAAAGAACTCAAAAAGAGGATTTCATAAAGCAATACTTGATGTCCCAGACTTACTCCAGGCTGCATATGGTTGGAACAACATATTGAAGACTTTGAGAATTAAATTACAGTCATCCAGGTCTCAGATTGGCCTCTGTGGAATGCACATGTGAGAGTATTGCAAAGACTTCAAAAATTAAACTGACATTGGAACCACAGAAGGAAGATTCTTGTAGGTGCTCTGAACCTAACTGGATTGCTTGCCTGCTAAAACAAAACAAAACAAAAAATAAAAATTCTCTAGATTTTAATATGACGTAGAGTTTACAAAATAATATTCAAAATGTCCAAGATATAAACCAAAATTATCTTACAAGGTATTAGTCATTAGCTCCAAAATGATGTAGAGGTGGAAATTATCAAAGAATTTAGAGCTGCTATTATAACGCATGACATGAAGCAAAGGGGAATGCTCTAAAAATAAATGTTAGAAGTTGACAGCAAAAAAAAAAAAAAAAAAAAAAAAGCTGTAGAAATGGAATATTTAAAACTCTATATCTGAGTCTGTATGGTATCCAAATTACACCTCCTTCCCAAAAATATCTACTCCCTAATTCCTGGAATTTATAGGTTGTTACTGGCACAAGTGACTTTGAAGAAGTAAGGACCTGAAGAGCTGGAGAGTGACCTGGATTATCCAGATGGGCCCAGTTTAATCGTGTGAGTCCTTAAAAACCGAGAACTTCCTTCAGCTTGAGTCAGTAATGTAGCAGAAGCCAAGAAGAACTCAGTGTGCTGTTAATGGTACAAAGAAGGAGGTGACCAAAGCAATGGAACATGTTGGTGGCCTTAGGAAGAACAGTTCCCCACTGCCAGCCAGCAGGAAAGCAAAAGCCTCAGTCCTTTTACTACAGGGAGCTGAATTTCGCTGACATTCTGAATGAACTTGGAAGTGATTCATCCTCAGAAAGTTCAAAAAGGAATAATGAAGCTGTGTTGATGCTTTGATTTTGGTCTTTTGAGACTCTGAGAAGACCCAGCTGAGCCTCACTAACTGAATTTCTGTCTTACTAAGAGAAGATAAATTTGTGTTGTTTTAAGATGCAAATTTGTGGTAATTTGTTGCAACAGCATAGAAAACTAATAAACACTGGGATATATTTTTCAAATATATTGTTATAAACTTGTAAGTTAGACACTTGCTGTTTCTTGAATATCGGCAAAGGCATGAAATTCCAGGGTCAAAGACTTACTGCTGTAGAATAATAATCAGCATTAAATCAACAATAGCAAAAACCGCATTCCTTTCAAGTGATCTTTGGAACATTTATCAATAGAGGTCATATCCAATAAAATAAGCTTCCAATTAAAATAATTGAATTCATTTAAAATATATTCTGTAATGGTTCATATCAAAAAGACCAGAAACAGCAAGTGTTGGCAAGGGCGTATACAAAAAGGAACCTTGTACCCTGGTGGTGGGAATGTAGACTGGCCCAGTGCCTGTGGAAAACAGTAAAATAGATCTACCACATGATCCAGCAATTCCTTTCCTAGGTGGAATTTACCTGAAGAAGACTAAAACACTAATATGAAGGATTATATGCTTGCCTGTGTGCATTGCAACGTGATTAGAATGGATTGCACATTATGGAAACAAGCTAAATGCCCAATGATGAGTGGATTAAGAGGATGTGGTATATACACACAATGGCATACTACTCAGCTACTAAAAAAGATGAAATCTGCCTTTTGCAACAATCTGGATGGAACTGGAGGGGATTCTGATAAGTGAAATAAGTCAGAATGAGAAAGATACATACTGGATGATATCACTTATGTGGAATATAAAGAAATAAAGCAAAGGAATGAATAAAATTAAACCAAAGGAAACCCTAGAAATCTGACTGTAGAGGTGGGGCTGCCAGAAAGGCAGATTTGGGGGAGTAGAGAGCATAGGGAAGAGAGGACCCAATGGACCATGGTGGAGGATTATGGCTGCTTTGGTGGTGAGTGTAATGTGGTAACACACATCTGAGAGGTGTGAATCTGTACCTCTAATATTCAGTGTTGTAAACCGTTGCCTCAACAACAACAAAAATGCAATTAAATAAGTTTTCTGAACATAACTATATAAACATAAAAATCGTTAACTCAGAAGACAAGGGGATCAGAAAATATTTTGAGCTGTAAGAAAATGAAAATACAACATTAAAATTTGTGAGATTCAACTGAAGCCTTGAAGGAAAGTTTATAGCATTAAACACATATATGATATTTCAAAAGATCTCAGCTCAGTAATCTAAGATTCCACTTTAAGAACTAGAAAAAGAAGAGCAATCTAAACCCAAAAGCAAACATAGAGAAGTAAATAAAGAGCAGAAATCAATGAAAACAGCAAAATAGCAGGGAAAAAAATCAAACCAAAAGCTAATTCATTGAAAGACTGATTTAATTGATAAATTTCTAACTAGACTAAACACAATGGAGAAGACAGAAATGACCAGTATGAATCAGGATGTCACTGCAGACCCAGAGACCTTAAAAGGAAAATAATAAGGGAATGCTATAAATAACTAGAATTCATATTATATGTGTGACCTTAATAAGTCTGTTTTCTTTCATTTAATGTATCTTCAAGGTTCATCCATGTTGCCGCATCTATCAGTATATCTTCATAACTTTTTATGGCCAAATAATATTCCATTACATAAATATTCACATTTTATTTTTCTATGCTTCAGTGAGGAACTTTTGCATTGTTTCACTTTTTGGATATATTATACTGCTATAAATATTTATGTGTAACTTGTGTGGACATGTTTTCATTTTTTTAGCAACTTTTAGGTATAGACTTGATAGATCTTACAGCAACTTTATGTATAAATTTTTAAAGAACTGCCAAACTGTTTTCCAAGGTGGGTGTATCATTTCACAGTTACACAAGGAGTATATGAGGGTTGTAATTTCTCTACAACCATACCAATACTTGATAATAATATTACATATATATTGACAAAATACTGTCTTTTTGATTGTGGAAGTGGTGTATCATTTCAATTTTGACTGGCATTTCCCTGCTGACTAGTAGTATTGAGTAAATTTTCATGTGCCTTTTCTTTTATCTTTCTTGGAGAGATCTTTTTTCAAATATTTTGCCCATAAAAAATAAGGGGGGGGCGTCCTAGCTGTGGTTTTGTTGTTGTGTTGAAAGAATTCTTTATATATTCTCAATACAACCCTTACCAGATATATGCTGTGCAAATATTTTCTCCCATTCTGTAGATTATATTTACATGTTGTTGATGGTTTTCCATTAAAGGACAAATATTTTTAATTTTGATGGTTTATTTTGTCCCATTTTTTCTTTTGTCACTTCTGCTTGTGGTGTCCTATCTAATAAATCATTACTTTATCCAAGGTCAATAAAATTTGTGCCTATGTTTTCTTCTAAGAGTTTAAAATCTTTAGTTATTAACATTTTGATTTTGATTTTTTAAAGATTAGCTTTATTGAGGTATAATTTATGTACAAGAATCTTTTTAAGTGTACATTTTGATGTGTTTGGCATATGTAATAATTGTGTAGTTACCATTATGATCACTATATAGACTATTAGCACTAGGTACAGTCAGAAGCACGGGAGGGTGAGAGAATTCACCAGAGCCAGAGCGGGGAACAGAACAGGCAGACTGATGAAGTACACTGCTGAGGGGAGTAGCGGGAGTGGCAGGAGAGGTCTGCGCGCCATGTGGGACCCTTGCTGGCGGCCGGGGATTGAACCGGTGCTGCAGAGGCTTCAGGCAGCTTCGCAGCCCAGTGCTCAACCGCTGCGCCACCAGGGGAGGCCCCAATATGTAGACTATTTCCCTAACCTCAAACAGTTCCCTCATATATTTTTGCTATTAAGCCTCTTTGCCCGCTCCTGGGTAACCAATGATCTGATTTTTTAAAATTGCATTATTTTTATTGAGTTAACATTTTATACAACACCAAATATGATTCAGTGTTACAGGTGTATAGCTCTTACTACACCGCATCCATCACAAACACATTCATAGTCCTCCACCAAGTCCATTGTGTCCCCTCCATACTTTGCTCTCCACACCTCCCCATTGTGGTAGCCTTAGTTCTGCAGTCTAATTTCTAGGGTTGGTTTTGCCTGTTCCTTTGTTTTGTTCTTCTATATTCCACATATGAGTGAAATAATTTGATATTTGTCTTTCTCCTGACTGACTTTAGCAGAATCCCCTCCAATTCTATCCATGTTATTACAATTGGCACAATGTTACTTTTTTTTAAAAAAAATAGCCAAGTGGTATTCCATTGGGATACACACACACACACACACACACACACGTACACACACTATATGTTCTTATTCCATTCACCTGTCCTTGGACACTTACCTTGTTCCCCTAACTTGGCTATATTAAATCATGTTGAGTAAATATAGACTTGCACATATTGGTTCAAATTAGTGTTTTCATGTTCTTTGGGTAGATACTAGGAGTGGAATTGCTGGAAATCTATTTTTAACATTTTGAGAAGTCTCCATATGGTTTTCCATAGAGGCTGAACCAGTATACATTCCCACCAACTGTGTACAGGATTCCTTTTTTGTCCACACCCTTACCAACACTTGTTGTGTTTGATGCAGACAATTGGATTGTTTTTTTGTATATGGTGTGATGTATGGGTCCAAATTCATTCTTGTGCAGGTGTATAGTCTGACGTGTCAGCAGCATCTATAGAAAAAATGTTCTTCCCCTGTTGAATTGTTTTGGCATCACCCTTTTGAAAGTCATTTGTCCATAAATGTATTTATTTATGCACTGTCAATTCTGTTCCATGATCAACCTGTCTACCCACGGACCAGTACCACACTGTCTTGATTACCATACTGCAGTTTTGTAATAAGCTAGTAAGTTTTGAAATTAGAAGGCATGAGTCTTCCAATTTTTTTTTCAAGATCGTTTTAGCGTTTCTGTATTATAGAATCAGTCTGTAGAAAGGCAACAAGTATTTAGACAGGAATTGTGTTGATTCTGTAGATCAATTTAGGAAGTAATGCTATCTTCACAATATTGCAAACCTAGAACATGATATCCATTTATTTAGATCTTTTAAAGTTGATGGCATTTTACAGTTTTCATTGTACATATCTTGTATTTTAAAATTTTTATTCCAAAGTTTTATTCTTTTTGGTGCTATTATAAGTGGAATTGTTTGCTTGATTTTTTCAGATTATTCATTATTAATATATAGAAATGCAAGTAATATTTTCTGTTGATCTTGCATCTTTGCCGACCTCATTTATTAGCTCTACTTGGAATTTATTTGGTTGGTTTACATAATATTATGTCATCTGCAAATACATCTTTACTTCTTCCTTTTGTTTCTTTTTCTTGCCTAATTGTCCTGGCAAGGCTATCTGGTACCATGTTAAGTGGACATGGCAATAGCTGGCATCCTTGCTTTGTTCCCATACTTAAAAGGGAAAATTTCAGGCTTTCATGATGAAATGTGACATAGCTGTGAGTGTTCATAGATGCCCTTTATCAAGTTGAAGCAATGCTCTTCAATCCCTAACTCATGTGTTTTTATCTGGAACAGGGTTGGATTTTTGTCAAATGCTTTTTCTGCATTTCTGTTTCTCCAGCTGTCAAGATGAATATATGTGAAGGCTTTTTGTCCTTTATTAATATTACACTGGTTGATTTTCACATGTTGAACCAACCTTCCATTCCCACTTATCTTCCCCCTGCCCACATGTTACTCATTTAGTATCCCCTACTTTGAGGAATACCAACTCAGGATATCCAGATGCCACACCAGAAATCCAAGAGTCATCTTAGACTCCTCCCTGTCCCTTACTTCCCTACATAGAATGAGTTGATTCTGTTTTCATACTTATCTAACTTACCCTCTCGGTTCATCTTCCACCATGATGGAATGGTGAATCCCAGTGGTGAATCTGGTAATCCAAACCTACATGTAGAAAAATTTATCAAGGAGAATTTACTCACCTGCTGATATACAAAAAACATTACCAACTGTTAAGTCTTTGTCTTGTTTTTAAATATTCATAAACTATTTTCTGTGAATTATAGGTGACTTTTTTTTTCTTAAATGGAATTTATAATTTAAGTATTAATGTTTTCATAGGAGTGCTATTAAATGCTATTTGGGGACACTGAGATTTGGTCCTTTATCCAATAAAAGAATAAAATGAGACAGAGCTTAAAAATAGATGAATACCAAATGAAAGAGTGGCGTGTAGTGGGGTTATAATAAATTTGTTGCAATGGTCCAATTGATGCCTTAGGAGATTTTCTTGAGAAGTTTACATACAATAACATATTATGGGAATTATGAAGTTTGTCATTAACTATCATATATTATTGAAGTAGTAATTCATATCATGGATTTTTATACAAGTCATTTTGAATTCAAATTATTTTAAATGGATAAAGTCTAATTTTCATATTGATGTATATAATTTTACATATACCAACCCTTTTTAAAGTTCTGTAAGCAATTTTTAAGTCTGTTTATTTATTTTACAGCCTTGCTTTGCATCCTGAGCGAGTATTGGTAGCAACAGGACAAGTTGGGAAAGAGCCTTATATCTGTGTTTGGGATTCATACACTGTACAGACCATATCAGTTCTAAAGGATGTTCATACACATGGTATAGCTTGCTTAGCATTTGACCTAGATGGACAGGTATGTATTAATTTTTTCTCTTAAACTATGTTTTTAAAATGTGCTGTAGGAAATGATTATCTATACATGTTAAATTGAAAGACAATTGAAAAGAAGGTGGAAATAGAGAGTGGGTGGTTGAGAGATGTGTGTGTGTGTGTGTGTGTGTGTGTGTGTGTGTGAAAATAAAAAAAAAGTTTTTATCTCATTGTATCAAAAGCTTTTCTGTTGAATTAATTACTAGTATGAAAGCCAAAGAGATTCAAATTCAGTGGACTATTACTGGTTGCTCTAGAAACTTTCACATTTAACAATTTTGTGGGTAGTATATGTTGCTAGGACAAATTTAAGTTTCTCTAAGTAGCGTTGTACACATTTTAATTTTCAGTTATTTTAAAGGGCTCTTAAAATTATATTTGTTTATTGAAAATAATGATAGTTCCTATAATATGAACTATTTTTATGTAAAATCAAAGCCAATATAAAGGGTATAATTCTTTCCACTTATTTATCAATTCCAAAATTATCTACTTTTAGTCAGTGATTTAAAAATCTTAAAAAATACTCTTATTTGTGGTGTTTTCATGGAAATTGTTATATCTAGTACATTTAAGAAGTGGTAAGAGGTTGGATTTTGCAGATGTGATTAATTTATAGTCTTAAAAGTTTTAGACTAAGATTAGACTTAAAAATCATCTTGATGTTTAGAAACTTCTAATTATTTACTTTTCAATTCATAAAATTAATCTTGTAAATCTAGATTTTACAGAAATAGAATACAGCATGTTCTGTTTCTTTGAAAAAGATATAGCAGGTATATATATATATCTTTAATAACTCTGAGGAATATGTTAATAGCATAAATTAATATGACTTTCCGGTAAGAATCTGGTAAGGAATCTATAAGAACTAGAACCTCTTATTTGAGAATAACATGTGCTTCTAGGTTTGATATGGTGTAGCAGTCAGTGATTGGCAATTACAGAACCTTAATTATTACAGAACCTTAATTCATCCCTTAATGTCCTCATATAACAATTTAATTTTCTTTTCTTTAAAGGATAAAAATAATATTCTTACCTACTTCACAGGAGATTAAATTTTATTATACAAATGTTTTTTTAAAAATCATTTGCCAAGAGTATTACGAAATTCAGTATGTTTTAAGTGTCTGTATACTTAAAATGTAGATGTTTTCTTCTTCATTTTAAAATTGCCCTTACTGAATGTAACATATTGCATTGCTAAGGAACTTTTCTTATATACGTCTTTTATATATTCAAGGGGAAATCATGCCCAAACTAACTTTACTAGTTGAAAGTCTGTCATTTCGCTTATATTAAGTAACTTGTAAGAAGTCTTGGGTACATGTATTTTATTATCACAAATCTTCATAAGAATGTGTTACTTAAAAGTTAAGCATATGAAAACATAGTAGCTTAAAATTACTGTACACATACTAAGTGCCAGGCATTGTGCTCCGCCTACATTATCTCTTTTAATCCTCACAACAACCCTATGAAATAGATACTATTATTATCTCTATTTTACAGATAAAGAAACTGAGACTTAGAGAGGTTAAATAACTTGCCCCAGGTTACACAGCTAGTAAATGGAGCCAGAGCGGGAACCCAGGTCAGTCACACTCCAAAGCTCATGTTTTTAACCACAATGCTCTACTGCCTCCCAAACATGGAACTTAGGAGGTGTTTATTTATATTTCAAAAGGAATTTATCCATCCTAAGAATAGCTAAAGCTTATAAAGAACAATTATCAATTATCAATTAAAGATTAAGAAGAGTATCTCTGAAATTGTTATAAGAAAATGCTTTAGTTTAAAAATATGATAACATTTTTCTATTCACTAATACCTATGAACCGTTTGAGAAGCTAGCTAGGAAATATTGTGTAATTTTTGGATTTTCTACAAGATTTGAAACTAAGTGCTCAATTAAGTTTTATCAGATGAATGAGTTTTCCATTCACAGTAGTGTTAGATGTTCTGTTCCCAGAGGCTTTCTTCTAAATGGATTGAATATCCATCCATCCTAACACTAGAGGTCTGCCTTCTTGAGTATAATAGGGTCTGAAAAGGCTATTTATATAAACCCACATCAAATATAAACTAAAATTTCATAGTAAATGGGAGAAAGTGGTAGGAGGAGGGGAAATTTGACTGGTACTTTATCTTGAAAACATGACCATAATTTATAAAATTTATAAAACACATTTCTCATATTTAACAAAATCTAACTCTGCTAGTTTATAGAATGAACTAAGAATAAAGTGTTAATTATTCTAACCTAATTTTGTCAATTCTATTCTGGTATAAAATAAATTGCTTTAGTTTATCTTTGACTTTTAGCACATAATTATACAGAAGCTCATTTTCACAAAATTATTGGAGGAATTCGCTGGACCTTTTGTAATATCTTGATATCTAGCTCGATCTCAAGTGACTCTTGTATCATATTTGAGTTCTCTTCTGTTGCCCTGCCTAGAAGTAATAAAAGATTCTAGTTAGAAAAAAAAATCCTAATTTCTAATGGCTTTAGAGATGATTTGACCAATATTTACTCCATTAAGTCCTTCATTTTTTGCAAACTTTATGATTTTACTTTGTAACATTATAACAGTTTGTTTTTATAAGATGAATACTGAGATCACATGGACCCACATACCACTATCTCTTAGATTTAAATTACCTGTTATCAATTGCAGGAACTCATGGGCTATATCTATGTCTATTAGGTTATTTAATCTTGAGTATTTAGTGTGCTGGAAGTGGTTAATAAATACTTCTAATTCAGTTAGTGGACACATGCAAGATTTTGTTTGGGAATAAGATTAGGGGGCAATTTGGGATGCTAGATAGAAGCTTCTTTAACTGGTTTTCTTTCTGCCTATTTAGCTATTACTTCCTAATTATCTTCATAGGAATATTTTCATCTGTCTGCTTCTTAAATGTCAGTGTTCCTTGGGAGGTTTGTAGCATTCTTTTCTTTTATTCCCTCTGGGTGGTTATTTAGATCCATGACTTTAACCTCCATGTCAGTTAAGAGTAGCCATAGCTTCTTTCCTCAACTCTGGATACCACCCCCTTGGAAGGTCCTATAGATATACTGTATACTACACATTTCACGTTTGTTTCCTTATTCCTACTGTATCAAAAACAAACATAAAACATCTACCTCTTTCCTGGTTTTTGACTACATCTCCAGCCACCTCTCCTGTCGTTTCTAGGTACATTTGCCTCCCCTTAGTTACTCTGAATTACTAGCTCTGTCCTGAAAGCACCATTGTCTGTCTTGGTGTCCTTAGTTCTGAAAAGTGCTTCCTCTTACTTTTCTACCTGTCTCCTCTATTTTCCAAGGTATGGTTCAAATATTACTTTTACTGGAAAACTTTATCTTCCCTGTCATTTACCAAGGCTTCAAATGTTAGAAAAGATGGTGAAGTAAAAACTGCTAACAGTCTAGAAGAAGAGATAGTATTTGCTTGGCTATTTCTATCTCTTTTTTTCTTTGCTATTGCTTAACATACTTAGGAAGTGTGCCCAGAGGAAGTGCTCCTAGGTCTCTTGTTTCTGTTCTACAGAGCCAGATGTTTGGAGGGTCTGTTCGGACACATAGAGTTTTAAAACTTTTAGCTGATTGTGATTTGCTGTGTGTGTGTGGTAAGCTGAGTCAGGGAAGAGGTTGTGTTAGAAAGCACGGTGTCCCTCTGACTCGTCTTCACTTTACACTGGAGAAATTTTAATCCCCGTACTGTGTGTAGGGATTAGAAGGGGTATCTTCTTTTTAGCTAGTTCACAAATATTGAAAACTCAGGAGGAGCAAATCAACCTCTTGTTCCCTCGGACTTTCCGCTAGTCTGAGTTGGTGGAGAATCATAACAAACTATATTCTGTATCTTTTTATGTGCGCTTTCACTTACCTATTTGGGGGATTTAAATAGTAATTCTACTTTGCAGAAGTTGTTTCTAAGTGGGTACTAGAGGGCATTTCTCATTCAGACAGGTAGAGGACATGGATTCTTAATGCGAATTATGGTTATGGTGAACTTATAATGATGTTACCAGGCATTTATCAGTATAGCATTAACCATATTCTTTTCTGACGCCTTCATAGATATACATTTGTTAATTATCATATTAACCCTATGAGGTACTTCTCCTGTCCCCACTTAATAAGTTAGGAAACTAAGGTACAGAGCAATTAGATAACTGCCTCAGGTCATCCAGTTGGTGAGAGATGGAGCCAGTGTTCTGGCATACGCAGGCAGATCCCAGAACCCATGTTGTACACTGGAGATGGCTGATAAGTAAATATTTTCAATTTTGTGGGTCACATGGTCCTTGTTGCAGCAACTGTGGCATTGTAGTATGAAAGCAGTGCTAGATGGCCTGTGAAAGAATGGTTGTAACTGTTCCAGTAAAACTTGATTCTCAAAAACAACATACAGGCAGAATTTGACCTATAATTGCTGACCCCTATTTCTAAACTAGTGCTTTCGAAGTGTGTGTTGATCCTTTTTGTGATTTCTTCTTTGACTCTTTAATTACTTGGAAGTGTATTGTTAATTTCCATGAATTTGGAAGGTTTTCTTTATAACTTTCTGTTATTCTGATTAAATTCTGTTTTCATAAGAGAACATATTTTAATATAAAAAAATTTTTAGGCTTATTTTTGTGATTCAAAATTTTGTAATCTTCATGTTTCATTGGCACCTGGAAAGGTTGTGAGAAGAAAACATGTATTCTGCTATTTCCTTTCTTTCCTTCTATTTATTGTGCTGTTACCATTACTTCTGCATATTTTGCAAACCCCGTAATAACTTCTTTTTGCTTTATCCAGTTTTAAAAGAAAATTAAAAACAAGAAAAAAGTCTCTATTTGGCATTTCTTTTTTCCTGAGGAAATTTCCATTGTCATATTTTGTAGTAGTATATGTTGTTTGATGATGAACTTTCTCACCTTTTGTTTGCTTGAAAAAGACTTTATTTTGACCCAATTTGCAAGAGATATTTTGCTATGTAAACAATTCTTTGTTGATTTTTCCCCCTAAGTACTTTATTTTTTTTTATTTTTTATTTTTTTTTTAAAGATTTATCTTTATTTACTTAGATAAGCACTGGGTACAGTCAGAAGCACAGGAGGGCGAGAGAATTCTCCAGAGCCAGAGCGGGGAGCAGAGCAGGCAGAAGGACCGAAGTACACTGCTGAGGGGAGCAGCGGGCGGCAGGAGAGGTCTGCGCGCCATGTGGGACCCTCCTCCAGTGGCTGGGGAGCAGCCAGGGATAGAGCCGGAGCTGCAGAGGCTGCGGGCAGCTTTGCAACCCAGCACTCAATTGCTGCGCCACCGGGGAGGCCCCCCCCTAAGAACTTTAAAAAGTTTATTCATTTCCTTCTGACTTGAATAGCTTCAGATGAGAAACCTGGAATAATATTTGTTCCTTCATAGTTTAGTTGTCCTTTTTTATTTGACTGCTTGTAAGATTTTTCTTTTAAGCATTAGTTATTATCCTTGGAAATCTTTGAACTTTTTCATTTTAACAGTTAATGCCCTAATTTAAATCATACCTGTGATTCTTGGTTCTGTTTTTATTCATTGATTTTTCTGCTGGTTATTGGCCACAATTTCCTTTCTTCACACGTACAGTATTTTTCTTTTTTAATTGAATGCTGGACATAGTACATATTACATTCTGAATGCTGGTTTTTGCTGTATGCCTTGAAAATGTTTTGTTCTGGAAGATAGTTCCTTGTGACTCAATTTGACCCTTGGGAAAAAATGTGCTTTCTAATTTTTTGGGGGGTAGTGGGGGGGGCAGAACTAGAGTAGCTTTTCATCCAGGATGACTGGTTTAACCTTACTTGTAAGGTGTGAACTTCTTGGGATGCCTACTAAAGAGATTTCTCTACTACTGGGGATTTAACTGACCCTGATCTCTTGTGATCTCTGGGAATTGTTTGGTTTTAGGTCTCATTAATTGTTCTTTTATCAGATTTTGTTTTTTGTGTGACCTCATTAATTTCATGCTATGCTTGCAAAGATGTTTGGGAGTGCTTTCTTTGCTATGGAAATTCTAAATATCTTGGCCTGAACTCTGGAGTCCACTTTTAGGATGGGGGTTGCTGTTAAATAGCCTCCATTTAAAATTCTAATAACCCTCCAAAGGTAAGACACAAATCTCTAATTTTTATTTAAAATTTTGGCCATATGTACTAATTTTAAGAAATAGTTATTTTCCAATATTTGTGAAGACAGTGGGAACCTTTATTGATTTAATTTTTCAATCGTTCTTTACTAACTCCTGTGGTTAAAACATACCTTAAATTTGCATTTTTAAGGATGTGGAGTCCACCTTTTTGTGCTGTGGTCTGGAAATTGATTCTAGGTGAATCTGGGGCTGTCTTTCCAGGTTCACAGTGCTTCATTTCCTGTTATGAATTTATGGAAACTTTAGTTTCATGTATTTTGTGTAGTTTCCTAGTTGTTTATGATAGGAAGGCAACTTCAGACCCAGATATTGCTTCTTGGCGGGACTTACATCTAACATGTTTCTTAACCTCTCTCATACTTTCCATCTCTCCACTTCTTTTCAAGTGTCTGTTCATCCCCCACTTACCTCTTCCATTTAACCTTTAGTATAATTTTTTTTTCTACTTCTAGAAATACTTCTGTGTGCTTCTCCAGATCTGCTTGGATACTTTTTATAGTCCATTCTTTGCTTAATTTTATTTTTCTGTTCAGATTAAGCTTGTTTTGTATTATTTGAAAATTTCAGTGTCTGATGTTTTTTGCAGCACTGGTTTTGCTGTGACAGTTCTCAGTCGTGATCCCTTATTTCTCATGGCTATTGGTAGGGGGAAGGGGCACTCTTTATGTTCAGTTTTATTGATTTTCTACCTGTAGGAATTCTTTGAGAGGTGAATTGATGTTTCAATTCTCCACATATATTTTAGCCTAAGCTACTTTGTTGAATGAAGGTGCTTGAAGACTGTAGCCCTTAGGACCACGCTGAATGAAATTTCCCACTTGAGAAATTCATGATTAATGTGGATTTAGGCCCTACAGGCTTGTCTTCACAGCTTTTCAGGGACATTTTTTCCTTCTTCATGTGTTGCCGCCCCTTCTGTTAAAAGTGATTTTTTCTTGTTTTCCCATATTCTGACACATTCACTGCTTGAGTCAAAATTCTACACTATAGATCGCTACCATGGATAGGTCCCAAGTTTATTTCTTAATTCCTGTTCAACCTATAGAACAAATATCAGGCTTATCAGGATTCCACTGATAAAGTGAATGTGGGCGCTCTTTTATCCTCCAGGATTCCCATGGGCAATCAGTTTGTTTTTGTTCTCAGATTTCTTAATTCCTTGACAGATCAGGAGTGCATCTAAAAAGATGTTTTTACATTTTATCTAGCATTCTAGTTTTTGCCATGAGAGAGATTTTGAGTATTTTGTCAATCCTATTGTTAGAAATATAAATCTTTCTTTTGTTACTTAATGAAAAACTGCACATATGTGCAAATATTAACAGGATAAAATGCATCCAGTGTTTATGAGGGCTATAAATATAAATGTGTAACATACACATTTTGATGTATATAAAATCCATGAATAGAATGTGTTTGCCATTTGTAATTTGGTTTCTCTTTGCTTTGTTTGCCCTTTTATTCCCTCCTGGACTTCTTGGACATAATCAGCGCTTGGTTTCAGTTGGACTTGATTCAAAGAATGCTGTTTGTGTTTGGGATTGGAAAAGGGGCAAAATGTTGTCTATGGCTCCTGGTCACACCGATAGAGTAAGCATTCTCCATTGGGGTTTCTAATGGGTACTGGATGGGCAAGTCAAAGGGTTTTATATTTCTGTGTTTAATACTTTGGATTTAATAAAGAGTGATTATGGAAATAATAAAAATAGTTTTATTATTTACGTAGTTTATTTCTCATAAGATTTGAGGAGTGTTATTCTGATTATTTACTGAAGGATAGTGTTTTATAATAGGTTGAGTTTTGGGCTGTTGATCTTTTATACAGTGTTCTTAAATGACTCTCAAAATAAGTATTTTAACCATGTATCTGATTTGTTTACAGATATTTGATATTTCTTGGGATTTGTACCAGCCAAATAAACTTGTCAGCTGTGGTGTAAAACATATCAAGGTACTCGAAGGGTCTTATTTTATAATAGTCATGTTTAGTCATTCTCTGCTGCTAAGTATATATTTCACTCTTTACAATTTTAGGATAGTTTTTGGATTCTGACTACTTATTTTAAAAATGTCAGTGTTTTTGATGTTCTTACCTACAGTCTAACAAATATTTATCAACAAGTTAGTATGTGTGAGGCACTGTAAGGAAGATAGGTCTGAGTAGGGACTTAAAAAAACCACTCTCGGGCCTCCCCGGTGGCGCAGCGGTTGAGCGCTGGGTTGCGAAGCTGCCCGCGGCCTCTGTGGCGCCGGTTCGATCCCCGGCTGCTTCCTGGCCACCGGAGGAGGGCCCCACATGGCGCGCAGACCTCTCCTGCCGCCGGCTGCTCCCCTCAGCAGTGTGCTTCGGTCCTTCTGCCTGCTCTGCTCCCCGCTCTGGCTCTGGTGGGTTCTCTCACCCTCCCGCGCTTCTGACTGTACCCAGTGCATGTATAAACAAAACAAACAAACAAATAAAATAAATAAATAAAAAAAGCATGCCTCTATAAAAAAAAAAAAAAAAAAACCACTCTCCACAAAGGAATTCATAATCTAGTGAAGTGGGATTTACGTGTTCATCTTGATTCTCCATGGTTCATGCATAAAGTAAACTGCAGGAATAGGAAACCAAGTAAATGAAAAGGTTTCATTCACAGATAGAACAATTTGGTAGAAGCAGCATGAATAGAGTTGGCTCTGCCACGTACTAGCGATTGAACATAGGATAACTTGTTTACCCTCTTTGTGCTTTTTCTATACCGTAGAACTGTGACTGCCATTACTACCCTCAGAGAGCTGATGATTAAGTAAGGTATAATAGTATGTATTCAAGTGCACATAGTGCCTAGCACATGGTCAGCTTTCCTAAAGTGTTCTCTTTTCCTCTGTCTGTATTCTCTGGTTTGACCTCAGCCTTTGAGAGTCGCTCTTTACTTTGTTTATGAAAGGCCTGAGTTTTGTTTTATGATAGGTCAGATTTTGAAGTCCAGATAGTCAGTGGTACTATTCATTTTCATGTTTATAGTTGCTTTTAAATCACTGGTGGAGAAAAAGGAACTCTCCTGCACTGTTGGTGGGAGTGCAAACTGGTCCAACCACTATGGAGAGCTGTGTGGAGATTTCTGGACCTACTAAACATAGAGCTTCTGTATGATCCAGCAATTCCACTCCTAGGTATTTACCCAAAGGACACAGAAACATCAATTCCAAAGAGCACCTGCACTCCTATGTTTATAGCAGCACTGTTTACAATAGCTAAGCTTTGGAAACAACCCAAATGCCCAAAAATAGATGACTGGATCAAGAAGATGTGGTACATCTATACCATGGAATATTACTCAGCATTCAAAAAAGATAAACACATGCAATTTGCAGCAACATGGATGGCACTGGAAGGGATCATGCTCAGCGAAATAAGCCAAAAAGAAAAAGAAAAATACCGGATGGTCTCACTCATAGCAGGAATCTAGAAAACTTAAATAAGGGACCAGGAAAATGAATATAAGAAAGTGAAAATCAAAATCAACAAAAAACTATGAACCAAAGACACTTTTTGGGGGGGGGGGGCGGGAGGGGAAGGATTGGGGTCAGAATGGGGCGTTTGCAATTGTATGGGGGAATATAAAAATAAAATTTAATATTAAAAAAAAAAAGAAAATAAAAAAAAAACATTTGGCATAAGATAAATGATCAATAAATGTTAAAAAATAGTTTTTAGAAAAACAAAAAAAAAAACAAAAAAAAAAAAATAAAAAAAATAAATCACTGGTGCAAACTGAAAATCCTTTTCCTCTGAAAATACTTTTATGTCTATCTGATATGACAGTTCCTTGTATCAATTAATGCCTAGCAAGGCTCTGTGTTCATATTCTTCTTTTGATATGCTCATTTCAGTTTACATTTTCTCCAAAGAATCTTTTGCTGCTGCTGTAATTCTGGTTTTGATATTCTGGTACTGATTTGATAGATGGGTAGTATTAAGTCTTTATTTTTTCAGCAAATATTTGACAGCAAAAGACTCTGTGCTAGGCATACGGTAAATAGTTTAAGTACTAATAGTAGAGAGAAAATTTTTGTCTTGCTCACCAAAGATCAACAAGGTGATGTTTCACATATACTTGGTATATATTACGTGCTTGATAAATTATTAACAAATTAATTAGTAAGAAATCTTACTGCTGTTTTTATTATAAATAAAGCTAAAAGTTCCATTTTCAGATTAAAAAAAAACTTATCAAGTAAACTAAACACACTATATATTCACTATGAGTTACAGTTTTATTTTCCTTTGGGAGAGACAGTGACTAGTAGGGAGATGCTCTTCACATGCAATGAGGAAACTTAGTCCCCAAGATGCTCCAGCATTGCACTGAGCAGTACAGTAGCAACCACTACATATGTAGGTATCACAGGGTTTAGTTCTTTGCAGCTTCAGACTCTAAAATAAGTTCCTTAGGTCTTTAAATAATATCTTAAAGATAAGTATATAATATTTTAGTACTTTGATAATTAACTTACTATAAAGTTGAATTTGTTCTTTGGGTTTAATTTTCTTATGCAAAACTCTTTGTTATATAACCCTACCTGGGCCCATTTTTGTTTATTTCTCTTTGCAAACCATTAAAATTTACCTGAATTCACATAAAATAATAAAAATCTTAAGTCGTGAAGATTTATGTTGACTTCCATATCTTCTCCCAGGAATGAACAAATCATTCCAATGTGTATATTATTTTTAAGCTTTACAAGTAAAGGAATTGCTCAACTTTGAAAATGTCAATGAGAGAGCATCTAATCTTTTTAATTCATCTTTACTGTCTCCATCAGAGATTGAACACCAGGTTTGGTCCTTTTTCATACTATTGTATGCTGTCTTCATTTTTATGCTCACCCATACCCCCACGTTTTATGTAGTTTTCAGAAACTTAAGGCAAACATTTTTAAAAGAACCTAAGTCGTGCCTCCCTGGTGGCGCCTGGGTTAAGTCTCAGCGCTGTCAAGCTGTCGCCAGCCACTGTGGCATGAGTTCAATCCCTGGCCAGCCAGGGAGGTGACCCACATGGTGCAGCAGACCTCTCCTGTCTTGCCTGCTGCTTCCCTCAGCAGTGTATTTCAGTGGATCTATCTGTTGCTCCCCACTCTGTCTCTGGTGAATCCTCTCTCCCCCACACACTTCTGACCTGTACCCCAGTTCATGTATGCATAAATAAATGAAATAAATCTTTAAAAAATAACCTAGGTCAGTTCCCCTCTTATCTCACAGGTAAGGATTGAAACATGACTTCTGTAACATAGCCATTGACATTACTAGAATGAGGCTGTGAACACTGAAAGCTATAGTATCGCAAGGGAATTTCTTAGATAATTTAAATCTGTTGCTTTTAAAAAAAAAGATTTACCTATGTATACAAGAATTGGGGTACAGGCCAGAGGTGTGGGGGTGAGGGATCCGCCAGAGACAGAGTGGGAAACAGAACAGGCATATTGATAGAAATACACTGCTGAGGAGAGCAGCGTGCAAGCCAGGAGAGGTCTGCCTCACCATGTGGGCAGCTCCCTGGCCAGGGATCGAACTCGTGCTTCAGTGGGTGCGGATAGCTTCATAGATTGCGTCTTAACCCCTTTCACCACTAGAGAGGCCCTAAATCTGTTGCTTTTAATATAGTATCAGAGTACTGAAATTGTTTCACCTTCTTTATAAGCATTGTTTGGTAATTTAATTATGTCATGTACCTTTTAGTTCTGGAATTTGTGTGGAAATGCTCTGACTCCAAAACGAGGTGTCTTTGGTAAGACTGGTGACCTTCAGACAATATTGTGCCTGGCCTGTGCAAGGGATGAATTAACATATTCTGGTGCACTCAATGGGGATATATATGTTTGGAAAGGAATCAATCTTATACGAACAATACAGGGAGCTCATACTGTAAGTATATGTATTTTAAATACTTTGAAATGTTGACTACTTACCTGCTTGTTTTAAAACAAAAGTGTACATAATAAACTCTAGTCAGTTCAACTATTTGAAAAATGCTATTCTAACTGAATTTGTTTTCAAGATTTCAATGAAGAAACATGTGCTTAGACATAGTCATTTATTAAATCAGTAAATTAATATTTTACTTAAACTATTTCTTTGGTTTGGTATCTTCCTCAAAGTTGTGTTGGAAAAAAACTAAATTCAACCTGAAAATATTCTAGATGAACTACATTAGAGAAATTTGAGGATGGTTGTAGGAAGAAAATACAATTTTTTTTTAATTTTAATACTACTGATTCATTAAGTAAATGGGAAAAGATTTCATTTTTATGCCTCACAAACTTTTTATAAAAATAAGTTATCAAATCAGAAAAAAAAGTTGTTAAAACTAAGTGTTTTTTGATCTGTGCTTTTTAGCATTTGGATTCTTCATATAGTGGGGGCAGCTAGAGAACACAGAGCTGCCACTTTGTCAGCAGCAAGATCTCATGGAGAAGCGTCCTGAATGCATTAAAGAACCACTTGGAAAGGACTTTCTCTAAGCAAAATGCCTAAAGACTAGAAATACCAAAATCTTTTCCACAATATTGTAGAAATTCACATTTCACCATTAGTCTATAAAAATACCAGTTTCATCAAACAGAATGTGACTACTATTGTGAATTTTACTTGTCTTCTGGGTGAAAATAGTAACTTCGTATTTTAATTTTGATTCCTATCTGTTTTTGTCCTTTACTTGTGTTACTGTCACTGGATTTTCTTTATTCATTTATATATTAGGGATATTAATCTTTACACAGTCATGCACATTGTGGTCTGTTTGACTTTGCTTATGATAATATGAAAGTTTTTTTTTTAATTTTGTAGCTTTTGCCATGCATTATAAGAGTTCTCAAAGCCCAAAGTTACATAAGTGTTCTTCTGATGCTCAAATATATTTTATTGATTTTTCTGCACTTAGAATTTTGTCTATAGTTGATTTTTACACTTGGTATAAGGTGTAATTTTAATTTCTCTTGTTATGCCCATATCATTAAAATCACCTTGCGGATATATTAAATTCATTTATTTACGAAGGTTTATTTCTAAAAATTTTTGTTTTCTTACATACTTGTTTATTCATATTCATCTCAACAGCTTTTAAAATGGGTTTCTACCTTTACATAGTGGACTGCTAAAAAGTATATTTTGTTAAATTTTATTCTTCTCTAGGCAGGAATCTTTAGCATGAATGCATGTGAAGAAGGCTTTGCTACTGGTGGCAGAGATGGTTGTATTCGTCTTTGGGATTTAACTTTTAAACCAATTACTGTGATTGACCTCAGGGAAACAGACCAGGGATACAAAGGTAATGACAAAAGACATGTGTCGTTAGTAGGCAAACTCTAGTGTCAAGGATTGTTCCTTTCAGTAAACATGAATCTATGTTTTGTAAATATAAATGAGACATATCCTCTCCATACTGTCTGTATTAAATTGAAATCCTTCTGTTGTAAGGAGAAATTTTATGTAAAAATCATCTAGGTTTACTGAGTTGACAAAGAGGTTCATATCTCTAATGCCTATTATAATGGTGCCTACAAAGAAAGAGATACTTGCTTTGGAAACATTGGACTTTGAAAATATTTTACTGTTAGAATGCTAAGTAACTACTTAGCAAATAAACCACTGAAAACAAAGTTCAAGGGTTGAGGGGACTTTTGTTCAGGATGATTTAAGTCCATGTAGATGTTTTTCATTCATCCTAATTTATCATCAATCAAGATATTTTTTTCTTCTGGAAATTTTAGAAAATGGATGTGTTAAGACAAAATCTTTCACTATAAAAATACACATATTGTTCACAAGTGTGGCAATATAAAGAGTAGGACTGGAAGCTTTGTTGGTGTATGTTTAAACCATGTTTTAATAAGTGTATCACAGTGGGCTACCTAATTAACCTCATCTGTAAAGTGAAGCGATAAAATAACAATCACATCGAATTAAAGAAGTTAATATGTGTAAACTGCTTAGCAGAGTCTGGCACATAATAATCAAGTAAATGTTAATTGTTACAGCATTTTCATTTATTTGCTGGATATTATTGTACTTTATAATTTACAAAATAATTTACTTTTCTTATTTGATCCTGACAGTCACCTTGTGAGGTACACAGTACCTTTATGTGGTCTGATTATATAGATGAGAAAAACACTAGCTTTTCTGAGGTTGCAAAAGGTCTGTGGAGTACACAGAAAAAGCAGAAGTTTCTCTTAATGATTTTATGAGCAGACCAAAGAAGTGAAATACAGACACATGAAAAGTCAGATTGCAAGAGAAAAGTAATTCTATTAAGGATAATTACTTTTTTGATTGATGCAGACCACTAATATAAAACTTTGGCTGAGAAAGTGGTCAGATTATCAACTGAGATTGTTTAACAAGAAAGAAGAGTGTATGTCTTAAAAGATGGGAAGAAATTAGGTATATGCAAAGAGGGAAATATAATTCCACGTAGAAAACAATATGGATCATTGACAAAGACTTGCAGATATATTTTACATAAAAGGTATAGACATTATTGATATAGGGAGATTGGCATTATATTACGGAGGTGATGTTAAATACGATTCACTTTTGACTAGGTTTGTCTGTGAGAAGTGTTTGTTGGCGAGGTGACCACATTCTAGTTGGAACACAGGACAGCGAAATTTTTGAAATTGTGGTGCATGAAAGAAATAAACCTTTCCTAATTATGCAAGGGCATTGTGAAGGTGAACTTTGGGCACTTGCTGTCCATCCTACTAAGCCCTTGGCGGTGACTGGAAGTGATGACCGTTCAGTCAGGTAAGCGGATCATAAAGTAGCTGCATAGGCTGGAATTTATCCTTAGATAAACATAAGAAAAACTTAAAATTCTCATGAATTGGTGGTGGAAATTTCACGGGGACTACACCTGAGAGGAGAAAGCATACATTGTACAAGAATAATATAAAAAATATATGAAACTTTTAAAAAGTAAAAAGAAGTCTTAGATTTTAATTTTATTAGGTTGTGGTATAACAAAGAACATAACTAATAGTACTTAGAGTTAATAGAATTAACAATTATAAGATTTGTGTTTTTCTCTTAAAAATGAAAACTGGAGTTTGTTCCATGTCAGGATGTGCAGAGCTACTGCTACCCTTTAAACAGCTTTACAATATTCTACTGCTTGGGTTTGTTGTAATTTATCAACTAATTTATTATTAGTGGGAGTTTAGGTTCTTCCAGTTTTGTGCTATTATAAATGCAGTTCTTACAATGATTATCCTTATACCTATGCCATTTTTGTACATGTGTAAATACTTCTATCTCCTACGATAAGTTTTCTATATTTAAAGGATATATGCATTTTAAATTTTGATAATGCCTTACACAGTGGTGATAAAAATTTACCTCTCTATCACATCAGTAAGCTATAATAGTACTTGTTGTCTCATACTCTTGCCAGACTATTACCTAGAATTTGAAAAATGATATCATTTGTGTTGAAAACATGCCTTTCTCTCATATTGAAGGCTATTGAGTATGTTTTCATACATTTGGAAAATTACTGTATTTCCTTTTCTATGCCTTTTCTCATGCCTTATTTAAAACCTAATATCAGAAATTCATCAATTTGTGGTTTAACAAGCCCCAAGTTTCAATGGTGTACACTAAAGTTTGAGAACTACTGGTCAGTGATAGGAGTTAAGATAATTTTACCACTTTTTCATCCTTCCACCCCCCCCATTTCATCTGTACATATTTTCCATTTGTGTTTCAAAAGGTAACTCTAGATATCCCCAAAGTATTTTCATCACACACCATTCCTTTTGCTTTTTAGAATTAGGATCCGTTAAAGTCCCTTCATTGTAATTGTTTACTCATGTTTTAAAATTTTTTAAATTCTGAGATTTTTTTAGGCACTTTCCCCCTTAATCCCATTCCCCCCCCCAATAAAACTTTACCACCACAAAAACTGTATATCTATTTTTTTGTACCATGTCTCTTTAAAGAGTCACACACCATTTTAATAATTAATATTTTCATCTCTAAGAACTATTTTTTTAATCGCCCTGAGACAGCATTGCCCCTATTGAGAATACATACTGAGAGATCTGTTATTTTTATTAAGGGTTTCAAATGGTAGTTATTATGGCTTTATCATTCATCATTCTGTTAACTACCATATTTCTTTCTGGAAATATTTCTTTATAGAGAATGTCTCCTCATGAACTCTGGTTATCCTGGATTCAATTTGTATAGGAAAAACAAGAGTCCCTAGTTCTTTCCCATTTACTAGTTTTTAAAATAATTAATTCCCTAGAATCCTTTCTATGATCTAGTCACATTTCTTGCCATATTTTCCATAGGGTTATAGATCTTACATTATTTTTAACAGTTCTCTGTATATATTGTGGATATTAAGTGTTTATAAGTTGCAAGTAACTTTCACCAATTTGTTACTTGCTTTTTTACTTTGCAGAGATTGTTTATTGTCATGCATCAGTTTGTTGTTACTTATTTTGTGCAGCTGAATTTATCAGTATTTTCTGTTATAATGTCTGAGTTTCTATCATAGATAACTCTTCCCCAAGCTTAAAAAGTTTTCCAATATATTCTTTTATTTTAATTTTTTGTGTTTAATTCCTAACCCGTAAAATTTTGTGTAAGAACTGAGGTGGGATGCACTTAATTCTTTCCAGATTGCTGCTGATTTTTCAAGTGGTATGTTAGTCGTTCATGCCATTATTGTGCTGCTGTTTTATGGTGTGGAGATGCCCCATTTCTGCCCAGAAGGAAACTCACTGTGAGCTAGACAAGTCAGGATTATCTGCTTCTTTTCCTGACAAAAACTCACAGGACTGACAGTGGTTAAATCTACAAAAGCAAATGTAGTTCACTGTTAGTGCTATTCATTCAAAAACCCCATGGTTCAATTTTTTTTTTTTTTACAGAATACTTGCTAAAGAATAAACATGAATAACCATAGACTTTAAATACCTTCATTTCCATAAGATTTGTAAATTTGTCCTTTTTTTTTACTACCCTCTGATTCCAACTTTATATTGTATTGGATTAGTGCTTTCTCAATGCCTTTGTAAGTACTCTAGCCTGCAGTTGTTTCATATACATCACTCATAGACGCTCATCTTTCATCACTGCAGACTTGGCATTGGCTCCTGAAGAAAACAAAAACTGAGTAGTATTGGTAACAGCTGTTGACTTATCGAGATTCAAGAAAAACCACTCAAAATCATTTGCCTTGTTTTTTAATTAACTGTTGGGTATTGTTCCTAAAACCTTCAACACATTGAACATGTGTTCTCACTGAAAGGCTAATAGTCTTAACCAAATTTATTTTCTTAGACACATTTCTTTAACTGCTGCAGTCCAAAATGATTTAGTTAATCCATTACCAATAAACAGTTTTCCTTGCTTGGCTAACAAATGAACTCAGAAGCTTTTGTTGAAACCACATTTTAATTTTTTAATTTGTAAAGAAATTCTACTGTGAAAGAGGTATTTTAATTTTTCTGACCATTGCTCTCTTGTGAGTTAAAAAGATTGTGTGTTTCAAAGGCCTATGGTGATGGTTCACAGATGGTATGGTGGTGGGAGATTTACATGACTAACGGACTACACATGACTGAAGGACTCAATTATTGTACAAAAATAAGCAACAATATAGGAAAATTTTAAAAAGCAAATAAAAAAATCAAACAAAAATATTGTGTGCTTAGTCTAGAAATATAAATGTATATTTGTATTTTTTTGGGTAGCTATAGTATCACTGAATTAACTATCTAATTCAATGGCAACATAATCCACTAAGCCTTAAAAATGTAACATTCACAGTTCACTTTTCTCCTCTATTTTTGTTTTGACACTATGAGTATGTACTGAAAAAAAAATAAAATTTCACTGTATGAAAAACATGTAGCACTCAAAATTTTGCCAAGTTGTCTCTATGTTACTACAATTTGTGGTGTTCCAAAGAAGTGCAAAGTGATGTGAGCCTCACATTCGCTCATGTTTGCAACTACCCAACTCTGCCTCTGTGAAAGCCGCCATACACAGTATGTAAAGAAACAAGTGTGGCTGTGTTCCCATATAAATTAATTTTATGGACCCTGAAATTTAAACGTCATATTATTTTCTCAAAGTATTGGTCTTTTAATATTTTTTTCACCAATTAAAAAATAGCATTCTTAGCTTGCAGACTGTATAAAAATAGGCAGTGGGTCTGAAGCTATCTGCAGCCACTGTAGCACGTGTTCAATCCCCAGCCACAGAGGTGACCCACATGGCGTAGCAGACCTTTCCTGACTGGTGTAACAGACCTCTCCTGACTCGCCTGCTGCTCCCCTTAGCAGTGTATTTGAGTCCATCTGCCTGTTCTACTCCCCACTCTGTCTTTGGTGAATCTTCTCAACCCCCCCTGTACCTCTGACCTGTACCCCAGTTCTTGTATGCATAAATAAATAAATCTTTAAAAAAATAATAATAAAAATAGGCAGAAAGCCCAGACTGTGATTTGCTGACCCCTGTAGAACATATACTCTTCAATAAATATCATATTTGATGTAAAACACTGAAAGTTTTCCTTTGAAATCAGGAAGATGATACCTACCTTCACCAGTATATATTCAGCTATAGACTAGAAGTTTTTGTCAGCATAGTAAGATTCATATATATGTGTGTGTGTGTGTGTATAGAGGTATATTAATATTTAGAGAGGGATATTTACATGCACATCTATCTAAATATATGTAAATATAAGGTGTAATACTATATTCATATAGGGATATATATGGATATTTGCATTGGAAAGGAAGACAGCTGTCATTTGCAGGTGTGATGCTTGTATATATAGAAAATCAAAAGGAGGGCCTCACTGGTGGTGCAGCGGTTGAACGGCCCGGCTGCGAAGCTGTCCGCAGCCTCTGCAGCACCGGTTCGATTCCCCACCAGCCAGGGAGAACCCCACATGACGTAGCAGACCTCTCCTGCCTCGCCCGCTGCTCCCCTCAGCATCGTCTTCGCTCAGTGTGCCAGTTCTGCTCCCCGCTCTGGCTCTGGTGAATTCTCTCACCCTCCCAAGCTTCTAACCTGTACCCCAGTTCTTGTATAAAATAAATAAATCTTGGGCCTCCCCAGTGGCGCAGCGGTTGAGCGCTGGGTTGCGAAGCTGCCCGCGGCCTCTGCGGTGCCGGTTCGATCCCCGGCTGCTCCCCGGCCACCGGAGGAGGGTCCCACATGGCGCGCAGACCTCTCCTGCCGCCCGCTGCTCCCCTCAGCAGTGTCCTTCGGTCCTTCTGCCTGCTCTGCTCCCTGCTCTGGCTCTGGGGAATTCTCTCACCCTCCCGCGCTTCTGACTGTACCCAGTGCATGTATAAAAACAAAACAAACAAACAAATAAATAAATAAATAAAACATGCCTCTAAATAAATAAATAAATAAATAAATAAATAAATAAATAAATAAATCTTTAAAAAAGAAAATCAAAAGGAAAAAATACAGAGAAATTGTTGTAATTAAAACAAATTTAGCAAATCTGGACATAAAATTAATAAAGCATTTTTTTCTAAAATAACAATTTTTAAAAATACTGCTATAAAAAACATTTTTTAAAATCTCCTTAGTTTTGCCCATCTATTTCTAATCTCCTGGGATAGATTCTTGTTTACTAAGTTATATCCTTTGTTTTTGTCCTATATTTAAACTTGTACTATTTCAGAGATACCCCACACATTTTGATATGAAACAGTTTTCAACTTCAAAATATTGACTATTTTTCATTAGGATTTTGCCATTGTCCTTTAGGTTATTTGGAAGTACAATTCATAATTTTAAAACAATGGGTATTTTCTACCTACTTGTACTTAACTCTACTAACCTGTTGTAGATTTCTAGCATAAGACTGAATTTACATATTCTTGAATGCTATTCTTGAAAAATTTTATGTATATATATCCCCTTTGATTGGGGTAGAAATCATCTGCCTATGAAATGAATGCATGACAAAATGAATGTCATTTACGCTGTTTTAAAAAGATTCAACTTGATTTTAATCATAATGAAGCATGAGCTGTATTCTTATTTTCATAGATAATAATTTCTTGCCACAAAGGATACAGTTAAAATATCTGAAACTGTTTTACTGAAATATTATTTTAATTAAATATTCTTCATCCATAGGATTTCTTTTTTTTTAAAAAAAAAAGTGTACCATTTTTAAGCAAACATTAGTTAACTTTTTTTACTTTAATTAAATGTCACAGGATATGGAGCCTAGTAGACCATGCACTAATAGCAAGGTGTAACATGGAAGAACCAATCCGTTGTGCAGCTGTGAATGTAGATGGAATCCACCTTGCCCTTGGAATGAAGGATGGCTCATTCACTGTACTTAGAGTAAGGTATGGCATTAAGGTAGAAAGAGAAGTGAATAATTGTTTGTTCAGTGAGAAAGAATATGTAATACTCATTGTTTTCACCTAATTCCTTTTGATCGCTTCACTTTTAATATATATATTCAGATACTAATTTTAATAGTTATATGTTTATAAAGGGGCCTCCCTGGTGGCGCAAGGGGTTCAGCACCGAACTAGGAAACAGTCCACAGCCTCTGCAGCACAAGTTTGATCCCCGGCTGGCCAGGGAGTAACCCACATGGCGTAGCAGACCTTTCCTGACTCGCCCACTGCTCCCCTCAGCAGTGTATTTCAGTCATTCCTCCTGTTCTGTTCACCACTCTGTATTTGGTGAATCCTCTAACCCCCCACCCCCTGCACATCTGGCCTGTACACAGCCCAGTTCTTGTATGCATAAATAAATAAAATTTTTTTTAAAATATGTTTATAAAAATCACTTTAATAGAAAATTAACCCAAAAACTTTGACTTTGGGAACATGATTAAAAGATTAATGGCTAAAATTTTGAGATATAAATTTGGGTCCTAACTTCCATTCCTTAATAGTATTAATTTTTAGTAATGGCCTCTGCCATGGAAATTGGGAAGGACCTCCGGGCTTAACAGTTGTGGTGAATGGTTTGTAGTTGTTATTAGCAACCTTATGCTTTGGGGGGGAAATGCCTGCATCCCATAGTAGTTAGAAAATTTTAAAGAATTTGTTAAAGCAGTTAACATCTTGTGTTGGATTATAGACATTGTATGTTCACTTGAACTCTATGCAGCCATTAAAAGATTTGATAGAGGGGCCTCCCTGGTGGTGCAGGCGGTTGAGCACAGTGCTGTGAAGCTGTGCGCAGTCTCTGCAGCACAGGTTCGATCCCAGCTGGCTGGGGAGCAACCCACATGGCGTGGCAGACCTCTTGTCTCACCTGCTGCTCCCCTCAGCAGTGTAGTTCTGTCAGTCTGCCTGTTCTGTTCCCCACTCTGTTTCTGGAGAATCCTCTCACCCTCCCGCACATCGGCCTGTACCCCAGTTCTTGTATAAATAAAAAAAAAATCTTAAAAAAAAGATTTGATATAGATCCATGCATGTTCAGAAGGATGAGTATTTATGAAATCTTTTTTTTTTTTGCCAGCTTAGTAAATGGTAGTACCATTCACCAACTGCCAATGCAGAAACCTTTAATTCATTTCTCTCTTCTTGATTTTGTGTAAAGTTTAGTGGTGTTAATTACGTTTACGTTGTCATGCTGCCAAGAATTGAAAATGCATGTAAAACACCTTAAGGATCCCTGTCATTCATCTGGTGTGTATTAAAAATAATGATTAAGAAAATTATGCATTTACTTGCCCTTATAATTATTGTAAGCAAGAAACTGGCGAATGAGTTCTTATCTCTAATAAGTCAGTATGTTAGCAATTGAGTCAACGTTGCTGATTGGATTTTTGGGATGGTTATTATTACTATATTGATTGCCTTTGTAGTTTAACCACAGAACTCTAACTCACGAAATACTCTTAATTCTTGTTAGTTTACCTAGTCACTATTTCTTTTTGGTTTGCTGCATATATTCTCCATGTTATAAAGCAGGATTCAAAAGAATGACAGTACTATAGTATCCTCACAAGGAGTGATTATGGTGTGGTTGAAGGAAACTGTACAAATTAGAATCTAACACACTGATTCTTAAATTGAGGTATAAGGTAATGTGCCCAGGTAAAATCAGATCACTTCTTAAAACAGCTTTTTCCTTCTGATAAAATTTTATATTAAAAGAAAATATTCTGGAGGCAAATGAAAAATTGCAAATATTTTTCATATTAGAAAATAACATAGTGTGTATGTATGGAACTTTGACTTGTAGGGGGCTATATGGTATTATCAGTGCCAAACTACTCAGAGGCACTTACTCATTCTTAGGAATAGTTAGGGAGACCTCAGTGGAAGAGTTTGATAAGCACCGTTAGTAAATTATGCTGAAGGACATAGGGTGTTCTTCAAGTTATGTGGTAGACTTTACTTAAGAAAACATTAACTTTGCCATTTTAAATTCTACAAGTGGCTAGCCATTTGCCTCTTCCTGACAATGTCAGAAAGTTATATCAACTTTAGAAGAATTAGGATAGCTTTTATATAGCCACATTCATTTATTTTTTTTTAAATCAATCTGTTTATATTTTGTCTGTTCCATTTCTTAGGAATACTATTTCAAAAGTTCTTTCCTGGCTTGGAAAAAACTCTTTGTCTATGTCCTTTATTTTTTCACATCAAAGATTCTTTGTTACCCCCTCCCAAAAGTACTATTAAAACATGCTGATAAAGTTCCTACCTCTGTAATCACATTGCTACTCTGCTCTTTCCCAGTAAAATTCCCCCATACTGACTATTTACATTCTTTTAATTTATCAACTTCCTACCCCCATTCCATTTTAGCGTTTTCCTTCATATGTTTACAATGAAAAACCCTCACTGATATTACCTTCTGTCACTACTAGGAGACATTTTTCAGTTCTCATTTAGCTTGATTCTTAGCAATATTTAACCCTCTTAACCACTTGTTCCTTCTCAAAACATTCTTTTTCCTGGTTTGGGAGCATTAATTCTTTCTCACTTTTCAGCCTACGTGTCTAGCCCCACTCTCTTCATAGGGTAATTATTATTATTATTTTTTTTGCCTTTCAGTGTATGTTGGAGAACCTCAAAGCTCAAACTTTCTGCTATTTTTACTCTGTATTTTTCTCTCTAGTAATCCTATCTTGTCTCTAGCCTGATGATCTCTGATGCATAGCTCTAGCCCTGATCTCTTCTTAAACTCCAACATGCACATCCAGCTGCTTATTTAATATCTCATGAATGTCTCAAAGACATCTCCAGTTCATTTTACTATGTCCAACTCAAGGTTCTCCCTCCCAAACAGATCTGTCTGTGGGCCCTATCCTAATGAGTGACATCATTGTCCAAGTTCTTGTTTAAAAACCTAGGACATCCTCAATACCTCTCTCTCGTTGATTTTGCTTGCCTGGAACATTTAAATGAATGGTTGTGAGTACAACTAGATTTACAATATCTTTAATGTATACTTTGTATTTCATACTATAGGAAGTATAGACTATAATATATAATTGCATATATATATATATAATCATTTACTTCTTTCTGAAGTCTGAGCCCACCATCTGTAGTAGCCTTCTAACTGGTCTTGATTCTACTATTATAATTCTTCAATTTTTTTTTTTATGATCAAACCAAATGAGTGATCTGATTCATCCTACCCTAATTTAAACTTACTAATTAGGACTAAAAATCTTAGCAGGATGTATGTGTTTCTTTTATGGTTTTCCCTCAGCTTCCTTCATTAAATTCATTGCACACCAAAGTCCCCTTTGCTTGTGTCATTACAATTACACTGGCTTCCACAAGCTAAGCTTGAATAATTTCTCTTGCCATGAGCTTTTTCACATACTGTTATCTCTGCTGGACTATGGTTCCTTTTCCTCCCACTTCCTACCTTATGCTGAGCTAAATCCCACTAATTCATCAAAATGAAGTTTAAATTCTCTTTCCTTTGATCTGTCTCTGCTAACTCCTTCTGCTGGGGACGGTTCTCTTACATATTCTGATGAAAACTGTATTTCTTTACAAAGGTGTAACATGCTAATGAGTATGAGTATGAGTATTCCTAGCCACAGGCTTCCCTCTGCTTCTTAAAGAAACCATAGAAATCATATTGAATTAAGTCAGAAGACTTAATTCAGAATGTTTTTAATAAATGTTCGTTTAACAGTTTTCTTTCCCACAAGTTTATCAAATAAACTTCATGAGAGAAGAGTCATGTAATCAATAATGTTGAAATGACATTTGCATATTACAAAATCATCAGTCAGTCAGAATCTCTATCCCTATCACTGTTTTTATAGTGTATGTGTGTGTATGCATGTGCACACGCACACAGGAGCATGATGGCTCATGTGTTGGTAGGCAGGGACATGATGGCAGAAAGCAAGAGACAATCTGGAACATAAGCCAAACTTGTTTCTCCTTAATTGGGAACAGTTGGTAAAGAAAGTGGAGCCCTTTAGGCACTGTTGGTGGGGAAGTCAGTTGGTGTAGCCCCTATGGAAAACATAATGGAGGTTTCTCAGAAAATAAATAAAACTACCATATGATCCAGTAATCCTGTTTCTGGGTTTGTACCAAGGAATATGAAAACCCTAAATAAAAAAGATAAATGTTCATTGCAGTATTGTTCACAATACCATGATACAGAAACAATCCAAGTGCCTAACAACAAATGATTAGATAAAGAAGATGTAGTATATATACACAATGGAATACTACTCAGCCAGAAAATAGGTGAAGTCTTGCCATTTGTAGCAAGATGCATGGAACCAAAGACTATACTAAGTGACACAAATCAGGAGAAAGACAAATGCCATATGATTTCCCTCATTTGTGGTGTATAAAGAAAAAAAGCAATTGAACTAACAAAACAAAAACAAACCTTTAAACTTTGACAAAAGAATGATGGTTACCAGAGGGGAAGGAAGGAGCAGGAAATAGAGGGAGTTGATTGGTTGATGATGGGCAGGAGGTGACATGTATACAGTTGCCGAGGTGAGAAGTGTATATCTGGAAACTACACAGTGATATAACTAATGTTACCTCAACAGTCACTTAAAAAATGGCAGCATTAAGTCTCTGGAACAAAAAAGCTATAAAAAAAAAAAAACACCAAAATAATTCTGGAGAATTTTCCAAGGGCATTCTAATTGATGTTTGTAAGGTGAGAATTGCTATTTTAATAAAGGAGACATAAAAAGTAAAGCTATCAAATAATGCTTTGGTTGTTTTTTTTGGTTTGGTTTGGTTTTTAACATTTTAAAAAGGACAGGTTTACTAGGAAAAGAGAAAGAAAAAGAGACACCCCCAAAGTCACAGGCAGTCAGGAGAGCTTTCTTTTTGTTTTCTTAAAAATCTTGCCCCACGTAGATATAAATAGATGAATAGGAGAATGGATGGAAAGATAGGTAATAGAGCAAAGGGAAATTAAACATGTAGATTTAATTAAAACTTGAAGGAGAGAAGGGAAAGGTAGAGGCAGCTACACAAGTCTGTGCTTGGAAGGGGACCTTGCAAGTTGAAGGTTCTAAGGCAAATAAGTCAGCCAGAAAATCTTTTTTAGAATATAGTGTTTTGTGGGTTTTTTTAATTTGATCACCGTTTTAAATTAACGGGTTGATTTCCCGTTCTTTCCTTATGATTAACACCAGATCCAAACTTGTTGGCAACATATCTGCTCCCTTACATGTTGTCTTCCATTTATTTCTTTAACCCATCAATCATTACTTTACCCACTCATTCTGGTGCTCGCATTATGTCATCTACTATTTTTCTAATGTGCTATATACCTGCCTTCTTCTATGCTTGTGTTCATGCTGTATCTTCTTCCTGGAAAATCTTCCCGCCCTTTTTATACCTAGCTGACTCCTCAGGTTTTATGCTCAAAATAGATGTCATTCTTCCTTGTTCCCTTACTATCTTCTAGAAAGTCATGCAAACCATTTGAGCGCTCAACCACATTGTATCAATCATAAAATTTAATTTATATCTCACAGAAGAAGGGGTGCTTGTATCCCTAGTGCCTAGAACAAAGTTAAACTAGTATTAAGTGTTACATAAAGAAATTTAAGTTTGATTGCTCTAAATTGTCCTTCTAAAACTTTAGTGGTTACCAGAAGGGAAGCGGAGGAGGAGGGTGGGTAAACTGAGAAAATGGGACAATGGTGTAATGAAGGGATGAAGTTGGAATTTTAACGGCAAATTAGTTTATTGTGTTGATTCTTGATGATAAACACATTAAATAATGTTATAATGTAGTGTGCTTCAATTGAAAAAAGAAATTTTAAAAATTGGGAAATATACGTTTGTCTCTGAAATTTACTATTTGATGAATTTCAGGTAGTGATGCAAAATTTTTGTGGAAAAAAAGTCTCTAGTACTAAGTGGAAATAGAATTTCTCATTTCTTCCTGCCCTTTCTCCCCACCACTCCCTACCCCCTTACTACTAACTTCACAACTTTGGGAACTCAATGATATTAAACTGCTTATCCATTTACATGGCTGTAACCAATACTACCTGTATTATTTTGAAAACTCTTTTATAAGACATCATTGAAAAAAAAAAGGTTTAACTTCTGCTTGATATGGTTCCTGATTGGGAAGAATTGAAAGATCAAAGAAATAACTAGTGGTAGCTATATAAAGATATACACTCAAATGTATTATTGAAGTAATCTAAATCAGTTCCTCATTTCCTGAATGTAATTTTGCACATTTGGCTCACTACAAAAACCTATTTGTAAATCGTGGTGCTTATAATTATACATTTTTCATAAACTCATTATTTATAAGGAAATTCATCATAAAAGTCTTTGACTTTATTGCATAACTCCAGAAATTCAATTTGAGTCTCTAAAGTTCTTAAGTTATAAACTGAAATTCTGTATTTTTCTCAGCATATTTTAGGATCATTTAATTCTGTTTAGTAAAATAATTAATAATTAATAATTCCTGAATTAGTACTGCTTGTTTCATTTATATTTATTTTATGATTTATAAAAATTTGATAAAACCTCACTTGAAAACTGAGCTAATTCTGTAGTGACTTTTTTCATATGTTCTAATTTTTTTTTCTTTTTAGAGATATGACAGAAGTTGTACATATTAAAGATAGGAAGGAAGCAATTCATGAGTTAAAATATTCACCAGATGGAACATACCTTGCTGTTGGATGTAATGACAGTTCAGTTGATATTTATGGAGTTGCTCAGCGTTATAAAAAATTGGGGGAATGTGTTGGATCACTTAGTTTCATCACTCATCTGGACTGGTCCTCAGATAGTAGATATTTACAAACAAATGATGGACATGGTAAAAGACTTTTTTATAGGATGCCAGGTAAATATTTCTAATAAATTTTATATTATCTATGGATTTTTTAGTGCCTGTGAAATATTTTCAAACTTCACTGGGAACATAGTGTACGTTAAGTATAGAAAATCAAACTCTCAGCTAATGTTTTGGGCATTGTGATCTTTTCTATAAGGCTGCACTATTATATTGAAAATCTATTAGTTCCTAATTAAAACTGCTTTCTTTGGAGGTTGTAGAATAGAACTACTTCATGTTGAATTTTGTTCCATATGAGTAGTATGTGGTTAAAGCCAGTATATATTAGAAGTGAAAATGCCATTTAATTGACTGAATATAATTGCTATAAAAGTGTGATCAAAAGTTGCTTTTTTCAGTGATTACCTAAATAAACTTTCCAAATAATAATATAAATTTGAAACTACAATTGAAAAACAAACATCTCATCAAAGATTTTAAAACAGTAATAAAAACAGAATCATCAAAATAGTAACTCTCAATTCTTTATTTAGTATGATACTTAGTGAATTAGTCACTATTTTCTAAGAACTTATTTAATAAGACTAACTGCATGATTAAATTAATGCATGTTTCCAAAAGTTTTTCATTAAAATTCTGTATCTAATGAAGATTGACTGAGACCTTTTCTCTAATATAAAAGGTACTACTCCCCACTCATTCTTCCTTTCTGGTCATTTTCAGTTCTCTCTCTCCTCAACTTCTTAGGTTTCTTCTTTCATACCCAATTTGGTACTTTCTTGTAACTTTACCTTTCTTATAATTTACCATATTGTAATTAATCTGTAGCTTAAGTTTAATAGGATTCAGTTTACTCCACATTGGAAACCTTCTTAAATAAGCTATGTCATACTCAAATCTGTGTCTCTGAATAATTTTGTTAGTAGCTTTTTTTTTTTTAAATTCCTTGCATTTAACTTTCTCTTCTCTTTACCATACTCATTTACCTTTCCATGTATTCTCCTTTAACAGGGGTGGGAAGATATTTAAATTTTGGAGTCTACCATGTTACAATTTATGCTTAATTAAAAAATCAAATGAAGTAGCTTCTTAAACTAAGACTATGATTTGTTTTTAGGAGGAAAAGAAGTGACAAATAAAGAAGAAATAAAATGTGTTCATTGGGCTTCATGGACGTGTGTTTCAGGCCTTGAAGTAAATGGAATCTGGCCCAAGTATTCAGATATCAATGACATAAATTCAGTCGATGGAAACTATGTTGGCCAAGTTTTAGTTACAGCTGATGACTATGGAATTGTAAAGTTATTCCGATATCCTTGTTTAAGGAAAGGTATTTTTTCTTTCAATGTATTATTAAATAACCTGTCCATTAAAAAAAATTTTTAAGGGATTGCAGAAAATTAGTCTTCAAATAAATAAAAGGGTTTTTATTTTTTAAAATATGAGTAGTGATTATAAGGGATTTCACAAAAATGAACAGAGTTGACTGATTCTATTTTGTTAATGCAAAACTTCTTGTCATGTGTTATATTTGTTTTTGATCATGAAGTTTTTATTAGAAAGTGATTTTTAAATTCGTGTATTATGGGGCCTCCCCCGTGGCGCAGCGGTTGAGCGCTGGGTTGCGAAGCTGCCCGCAGCCTCTGCAGCGCCGCTTCGATCCCTGGCTGCTCCCCGGCCACCGGAGGAGGGTCCCACATGGCGCGCAGACCTCTCCTGCCGCCCGCTGCTCCCCTCAGCAGTGTACTTCGGTCCTTCTGCCTGCTCTGCTCCCCGCTCTGGCTCTGGTGGATTCTCTCACCCTCCCGAGCTTCTGACTGTACCCCCAGTGCTTGTATAAATAAATAAAAAATCTTTAAAAAAAAAATAAATTCGTGTATTATGAATTTGAGCTAATATTATACTTCTTTCTTTTTGTAAAGTCATAATTTCCCTGCTTCCAGAATTTCTTCATATAGTCAGAAGAAATGATACACTTTTTTATGACTTCTTATTTTCAGTCATTTAACTTGTTAACTTTTAGGAAACATGTTTCTTATGTTTTTTTCTTAACAACTCTGATGACATAGCTAATATACAAGTTCAGGACACAGTTTGGAACTATTGATTTGTTGGTTGACTTTCATGTGTGAGTGGTGGTTTTGCTTATATTTTTAACATATATCCTTTCAATATTTGTTTATTTCTGTAATAGTGGGGTGCAAGAAAACTAAGGGATCTTATCATTGATCATTTTCTACATATTTTATATATCATCTATTTTTCTTAGATCTCTTCAAAAGCAATTAGTAGTTTTTTTCATAGACCTGGGGATAAGTAAATGAAATGAAGTATTAGTCATTTATTCCATGCCTTGTTCAATAAAGTATTTAAGTAGGGTTATAACAAGTTCATAGATACTAAATTAATTTCTTAAATAAAAGCACCTCATTAAAAATAGGTAAAGAATATGGTAGTTATCAAACATCAAAATTGAGTCTGAATTTCTGAAAACCATAAATAAAAGGGAACAAGGCACAAGATAATTTTCATTTTATCTTAAAAAGCATACTTATTTCATCTTAAAAAGCATACTTCCCCTATTCAGGGGAAGCAAAGTTATTCTGACATTTAATTCTCAAGGAATTCTCTCCTGTGGTATGGAATCTTATATGAGGACATTTGAGTGTGTATTTTAGATGATCAGCACCTCTAGCAGGTACCATACTTTGTTAGATAAACCAAATGCAATTTAATAAAAGGTAACTGTGGGAGCAGCTAAAATAGTTTGATCCTAAATATGAACAGATTTGTAGAACAGTATAGTTTACCAAGGCTAAACCAAGAAGACACAGAAGTTGAATAAGCCCATTACAATTATGAAAGTTGTATCCTTGGGATAATCCCACTTGCTCATGTTATGTAATCCTTTATATGTTGCCGTATTTGGTTTGCTATTTTTTTTATTGATGACTTAAATTTTAAAAGAATCCTCTGGCTTCTTGTGCTGAAAATAATGAGGGTAGAGTGGTTGAATTTTATTTACGACCAAAGGCCTCAGGTGAAACGTTTAAAAATCTTAATATGAAAACAATTTGATCCTCTTGTGACTACATGCTTTTGTCAAAGCAGTAAAATAAACCCTTATGGCCCTTGGTTCCTACTAAATTATATTGTGAATTAGTAGAACAAAGATTTGTATATGTTGATGTAAACTCACTTGTTGAGTCGGTAAATTATTAACTGAATATCTTACCCCTTTGATCATAATTAAGATAATAAAAGGAGAATGCATTGGTTCAGGTATAGATACTGTTTGAAGTGATATTTTTGTGTGTTGGCATTTGTTAATTTAAAGATTTTGTTGTTGTTGTTGTTGTTGTTATAGGGGCCAAGTTTAAAAAATATATTGGCCATTCAGCTCATGTAACTAATGTCAGATGGTCACATGATTATCAATGGGTTATTTCTATTGGTGGAGCAGATCACTCTGTCTTTCAGTGGAAATTTATTCCTGAAAGAAAACTAAAAGATGCTCTTCACATAGCACCCCAAGGTGAGTAGTACACTGCCTAGAAAATCTCTCTGTCAAGTAAGTCTCCAGTAACCCCAAAATAACAATTTTGCTATTGACATGTAATGTAGCCTCATAAGTTAACAGTATAGTTTATTATTAGTGGAAATCTTAAAATATTAGGCTGTATGTTTAATGTAAATGGTTACATACCATGAAGTACAAATTACTTTTGGTTGCCTTTTGATCTATCAAATGATAGTGAAGAAATAGTTATGTTAGCAAAATAGTGTGTACTCTGGAAAATGGGTATTAGGTTTCTTAAGATTATGTCAGTTCATCTGTTCCATCTATATCTTGTTTTCCAGATATTTTTTATGTTAAGGGATTTAAAGGAGCTCCTGAGTTTACAGTGAGTGGAGAGGAAGATAATCTGTGGTAGAGTTTACTGACTAAGTGTCACTTGAATAGGTGATTTCATTTGATTGTCCTGTGACTTTTTCTCTGTCAATTGGCACAGTCACCTCAATCATTTATTTTTCAGTGCTGCTTTAAAAATGAATTTTCTCTAAAGAAGTAAAAACTTATTTTTAAAAATTACAGAAAGTTTGGCTGACTCTAATAGTGATGAATCAGATTCAGATCTGTCTGATGTTCCAGAACTAGATTCTGAAATTGAGCAAGAGACACAGCTTACCTACCGTCGGCAGGTAATTTCTAGTACCACATATTTTTTCCCTGAAAAAAGTCTAGTTTCTTCTCTTTCTCCCTGTTGTTTAGTCATCTATTGTCATCTTTTGTCCTTTTTAATTTTCCCAGACATGTATGGCTGGCTATTCATTTCCCCCCTTAAGAGGTAAAGTACACTGTGTAAAATGTTCTTTTACAGCCAGAACTTGTTTTGTTGAGTCAGTAAATTATTAACTGAATATCTTACCCCTTTGATCATAATTAAGATAATAGAAGGAGAATGCATTGGTTCAGGTATAACTCCCTTTAAGAGTTAAAGTACACTGTATAAAATGTTCTTTTACAACCAGAACTTGATATGCTAAGTGCCTGTATTATATCTGCTTGTAGTTATATCACAGTACACTCCCATTTATTCCCATGAAAATATCCCCTTATGAAGTATAAAAATTTCCTGGAACACTAAATTTGAGTTCGTGTGATAGATAGGAAATATGCATTAGTTTGTTTGTTTCCAAGGAAGTAAATTTCACAAAGTACCTTTCTATTCAAACAGTTGTTAAACTTTAATGACCAATAGTGACCACACTGTTTATCTGGGAATCTGGGAATACCTTTATTAATATATATTCTAAGGCCATTTCTACTTTTGTGTCTAAAGGTTTACAAAGAAGATCTACCTCAGCTTAAAGAACAATGCAAAGAGAAACAGAAAGGTGGTACTTCTAAAAGAAAAGAACAGGCTCCAGGAAATAGTATTCGATTACACTTTGTTCACGGGTATAAAGTGACTATTTTTCATTCATGTGTCTGAGTTTTGGTTCACATAGACTAGTTGTGTGACTTTGAGCCAGTCACTTAATTGCTCGCTGCTTCTGTTTTTTTCATCTGTGAAATGGAGATAATAGTCCCTACTTCACCAGCTTTGAATGAGGAGTGAATATGTCAATACTTGTGGTTACTTAGAATGTTGTCTTGCACATAATAAACACTATAAGTGTTTATTAAATTAATCTTTCTAAAGAAATTTTAGTATTATAGAAATGGATCTCTGTCAACAAATGAAAATAGGTAAAATGAGAGAGATTGTCATCTTAATTAATAATCTGATTTATCTAATTTGGGATGATTTGTGTTGGCCTTTGACCTGAGAACATTTTGCCTTATTTTAATTTCAATCAAATACAGTTTATGAGTTTTCTTAGACCATCTGGCAATACAGATTTCACATTTCATCCTGGCAACAACAAGTTTTCCAATCTGACTCTTTCACCAGGAAATCATTTTCTTACCTGACTGATAATGTTTTTAATAATTTGAAAAAAGATCCACTTAGTAGAAGTATTTTTCTCCCAGTGTTAAAATAGGCATCACCTCTGCATAGTTTTGTTTTATCTTTGAAGCACGAAGAGGTCACTGTTAAAATGTTGACCATTTTGAGAATATTCAGCTACTTTGGAGTGTTTTTTAGATGTTGTTCAACTTTTTTGGTAATATATTCTCATGGTTCACCAGCATGAATAGAAGGGTATACTTAAAAAATCCTCCAACCTGTACCTTCCCATTCAGCATTCCCTCTTCCAAAGGTAATCATGTTACTTAGTGTCAGGAATACAAATGTATAAGCAAATATAAATATATTATTTTCTATACTATTTCACTTCTAAGTGAAACAAAAAATTATTTTCATTTTATGGTACACAAATTTAGCATTATACTTGTGTACATAATAGTGTAATATTTATGCATCTTTGTACCTTGCTGTTTTCACAAATAGCTTAGATTGCAGTTTTCACAAATAGCTTACTTGGATTTAGCTATTTGTAATCAGAACAGCTCATAAAAGTTTATGGAATCGGAGCCATTTGTGTTTTATTTCTTGTTTGGTATTCTTGTAAATGGCCAAAATTAATTTTGTAAGTTTTTTTTATATTTAGTTACAGAGGTTATGATTGTCGAAGTAACCTGTTTTATACTCAAATTGGTGAAATTGTGTACCATGTGGCAGCAGTGGGTGTCATTTATAATCGACAACAGAACACACAGCGCTTTTACCTGGGGCATGATGATGATATTCTCTGCCTAGCTATTCATCCTTTGAAAGACTACGTGGCAACAGGCCAGGTATGTCCCAACAGGTCAGATAGGTTATACCTTTGGGTTTAAAGTTAGATTAATCCATGTATATATATTTTGTACTCTAGGAAATAAAGAGTAGAGACTTCTTTTTAATGGAATTTTAACTTCCTGTTACAAATAAAATTTACCCCAACTTTTTTCCTACAGTTTTCCTTATAGATTTATTATTTTCATTATTTTCATTTGGGGGAACTCCACCTTCTTTGTCTCAAAATAATAATAGATTTTTTTAAACTCGTGAATAAAAGTTACAGAAAACCAATACAGAAACGGTTTCTTAGGTCAGGTTATCTAACATATGTTCTATGACAAACAATATTTTTATTTAACAAACATCCTGGCAATTTATTGAGGTTTAGCAAAGTAGAAAACAGAAATATTAAAATAGAAAACACTGAGAAAAGTCTTCGAATACCTCTGTATGGGTATTCTTACAGAGGGAAGGGAAGGAGTGATATTTATAAATTCTTACTATATGTAAGCACTTGTTTCTGAATGTCTATTTTGTTCTCACCTCTATGAGAGTGGAATTCCCACAGTTCACAAGGTTTCAAGAAACAAATAATTTGTTAAAAGATCTCTCAGCTAGCAAGTGATAAAAACCTAAAGCGCTTCGTCTGCCTGGTTTTAAAATTATGTAAATGTACCATCTAGGATATATTGACGGTGGGTGGGCGACGAGTCATCCAGTATAGCCTCCTGCAGGAGGGGAAAGCTCCCTTTTCTTCCAGTCCCTCCCCCCTTCCTTCCTTCTTCTTTCACTTTCTCTCCTTTTATCCCTCACTTTTCTCCTTCCTTTCTTCATCCATTCAAAACTATTCATAGAGCACATGCTATATATAGGAATGTGCTAGGAACATCAAGTAAGACATCTTCTTGCCTTTGTACACACTCATTCTGGATGTTTGTCTAAATGTCTAAACTCATTAAAATGTCTAAACTCATTAAAATGTAACATGAAGCATTTTACCTCTGAGTGCCTCTCCAGCAAAATATTGGCTGATCACAGTGTTGTTTGTTGTATAAAACCACTCAATTAGTAATTGACGGCTATATGAATTGTTTCAGGAGTTGCCTTTGTAGGCAAACCTATTATATCTCTATTTTATAAAGAAAATGATTACCAAAAGTGTACTCCAGAAATAAGATGGTAGAATTGGGGCTACAAGAGGGGGAAGGGGACGATGGAGAGCAAAGTATAGAGGGGACCCAGTGGACAGTGGTGGCTAAGGGTGCCTTGGTGGTAGGTGTGGTATAGTGCCAAACATCCTAAAGGTGTGATCCTATACCTCTGCATCACACTCAGTGTTGTAAACCATGTTACCTCAATTTAAAAAAAAAATAAGAATTGATAGGTTACCTGTGTGATAGGTAAACTACACAACAGAAATCAAGTTAAAAGGTAAGTGACAGAGTGCTACAGTAAAATTATCTCTTCAGAATCTGGTTTACATGCTTGGTGTTTTATTTCCATTGTAAATTTGTTTATACCATTATCTTAGCCTAGGATGTGCTTGTTTGCATCTCTCTTTATCCAAGACCTGCACTTTCTGAAGACCATCTCAAGTATTATCTCTTCCATGAAATTTTTCTCTACAACCTTTCATTCTCATTAAGCATATCTTACCAGATGTTCTTATTTAATTGAAAATACCTTATTTGCCCAGTGAGTCTGCAAAATTTACCTGAATGCTAATTGTATTTTATCTAGCATGATGACACTACCAACAATAGGTGCTCAGTGAGTATTTTCTTTGCTGGTGAAGTATAGGGTAAAATTTAGGATCACAGAATTCTAGAGCATTCCTAGAAACACTGAGGCTAGCCTCATTATCTTTTAAACAACTATAAGAAAAAAATGTCACATGAATAGTCTACCTTGTATTTTTTATTTGGTGAATATCCATAGCAAATAAGACAAAGACTGTAAAATCCCATTTTCTTTCAGTAAATAGGAAAATACATAATTTAATGATATAAAATGACTTTTTTAATTCCTTCTACTTTAGGTAGGTAGGGACCCCTCAATTCACATATGGGATACAGAGACCATTAAACCCTTGTCAATATTAAAAGGGTATCACCAATATGGTGTCTGTGCTGTTGACTTCTCAGGTAAGACTGTTTTCTGTCTCATAACAGTGATGAAAATCTAGAGTTAATCCATAGCATTTTAGTCTACCTCAGTGTTGCCTAGCTTGTCACTTAGCTATGACCTACACAATTTTCATTATATATGCATACTGTTCCTAACCAATCATAACTGTCAAAATGTGGATATGCTGGCATGTGTATTATAATTTAATGACTAATTTTTAATACCCATTAAAATAAATGTTCCTATAAAAATTAAAAATTGCCATCAGTTTATGTCTCTCCCATTTTCGATAAACTCTGATCTCACTTAATGTTTTAAGCCACAGAGTAAACTTTGAAATGTTAAGGGTAAAAGCTAAGAAATGCTAAGCAATAAAGAAGTGATAATTGATATATTTGTTTATTGTATTTCTATGAAGTTGCAGTTCAAAACTGTTTTATCAAAATAATTTCAGATCATGTTAACGCTGCTGTACATTCAAAAGTTTACTGATACAGTGAAAGCTAGGTTGTGGATAGGAAAATACCATTTATAGAAAATTTTATATTAAGAAATTAAGTTAGTACTGCCTCCTGATCTAATGAATGTTACAGTGAATTATCTGTAGCAGTTTGGAGGACAGGAAATGTGTATATGCAATCAAGGATCTGCTAAAAGTCAGAATAAGAAAGTCAATGGCAAACTAAAGGGATCCATAGAAAAATACCACTATTTGTAATAATGAACTAAATGAGGTTTGCAAAACATGTGGCAGAGTAAGTTTATTATACCTTGAGCTTTACAGCCTGTCAGTGTGTGCATACTTGTTAGCATGACTGACTTAACTTAGTTATTTTAATGTTTAATCATTCTATTGTCTAACGTATTTATTGTTGCTTAATAACAGTAACATCTAAAATATTTGACCTTGGGCCTCCCTGGTGGCACAAGGGATTAAGTCTCAGCACTGTGAAGCAATCCACGCCATTGCAGCATGAGTTTGATCCCTGGCCAGGGAGCTGACCTACATGGTGCAGCAGACCTCTTGTTTCCCCGCTGCTCTCCTCAGCAGTGTATTTCAGTCGATCTGTCTATTCTGCTCCCCACTCTGTCTCTGGTGAATCCTCTCACCTCCCCGTACCTCTGGCCTACACCCCAGCTCTTGTATACATAAATAAATAAATTTTTTTAAAAAAAATTGACGTTTATGAAAATATCATTAATGACATCGGGTCGTTGTAACCTACATCTTTTTCATTTGAATAACTTTTCAGTCATTGAGTTCTTATATCAGAGTAGAGTTCTTACGATGAATCTAAGTGAAAGAAATCTTTTTCCTTAGTTTTTTCTCCTCATTTTTCAATCTCTTTCACTCTTATCTTCCCCCCTTCCCCCCTTTCTAACTGGTGGACAGAAATGAGGTCAGAGAATGCAGATATGTTCAAATGCTTTGAGAAGCTGTTCTTCCTTATAAATTACGGTTCTTACAGCAGTAACCATACTTAACATCTAATATTATAAAATTTTTAATATGGTGGTGTGATTTTAAAATACCTATTGAATGTTTTTTGCCTTCTGAATGTTAATGGTCAGTGTATCTGTCTAATTTTCATAGCGGATGGGAAACGTCTGGCTTCAGTTGGAATAGATGAGAGCCACAGTATTGTCCTGTGGGACTGGAAGAAAGGAGAGAAACTTTCAATAGCAAGGTAAGAACAAAACTTGATATAACATTGGCACAATACTGGAATTACTTTAGACTTTAAAGTTGTTTATAACAGTTTTGAAATCAAGCAAACATGCCATCTTTATTACCATTGTGTAAGTGGTATAATCATGGTAAAAAAGCAAATGATTTCAGGACTCATTTGTAGGTTTGTTCTTTGTAAACCCACTTTTTATAGTAACTATAATACTACATTGGAAATAGCTGTTATCTAAAATCTCTATTTGAAGGTAAATTGAATTAAGCCGATAAACAGCATGATAAATAGCTTATATATTTGAGTGAAAGATACACACAAATGTCATAAAAGAAATTACAGGCTATTTTCTGTTAAATTTTTTATTTTCTACAATGGGTATATAATATTTTTATAACAGTAAGTATTAATTGCTTTAAAGGAGAGAATAGTTGACAGTGTCAGAGACTAGTTTTTTTAACTTTTACTTTTTAAAATGAGATGCTAACTCTAAATGTTTGACTGTTTTGCTTTGTTTCTCTACATTCCACATGAGTTAAATCATCCAGTAGTTGTCTTTCTCCTTCTGACTTATTTTGTTTATCATAATGGAGAGGAGGAGAAGGTTGGGAGGCAAAGTTTGAGAGGGCCCAGAGAACTGTGGTGGGGGGGTTATGGGTGCTTTGGTGGTAGGTGTGTGGTATAGTTATTACTTCTGAATTGGTGTCAATCTTTACCTCTAAATCTTACCCAGTGGGGACCTCCCCTGCTGGCAAAGGTGGTTGAGCACCATGCTGTGAAGCTGTCCGCAGCCTCTGCAGTGCCTGTTCGATCGCGGCCAGCCAGGGAGGGTCCCACATGGCACGGCAGACCTCTCCAGTCTCGCCCGCTGCTCCCCTCAGCAGTGTATTTCACTCAATCTGTCTGTTCAGTTCCCCGCTCTGTCTCTGAATCCTCTCACCTCCCCCGCATCTGGCCTGTTCCCCAGTTCTTGTATAAATAAATAAATCTTTTAAAAAAAATCTTACCCAGTGCTGTAAACCAGTATTATCTCAACAAGAAATAATAGTTTTAAAGAAGGAAAAAAATATATAGTTGCATGCTTTTTTCAGAATATATAGACAGTGTAGAAATATAAAATAGTTTGAGAGGGGCCTCCCTGGTGGCCTAGGGGTTGAATCTCACCACTGTCAGCACTAAGGCCTGGGTTCAGTCTCCAGCCAGGGAGCTAACCCATATGGCATAGCAGACCTCTTCTGTCTCACCCACTGCTCCCCTCAGCAGTGTATTGCAGTGGATCCCCTGTTCTTCTCCCCACTCTCTTTCTGGTGAATCCTCTCCCCCTCCTGCACCTCTGATCTAAAACCCAGTCCTTCTGTGCAAAAATAAACAAAAATTTAAAAAATACCAAAATGGTTTAAAATAAACTATATTTGGAGAAGTTATAATTAAGATTTAACAAAGTATTATAAAAAATGATTCCTTAACTCAATAACACTTCCCATGTGTAGTATAAAGAGGGTGCAGTAGGTGCTATCCAAATGAATTCAGGTCTCACTTCCTGTCTTTTGAGATTGTGTTGAGATTTTGTTGAAAAGTTAATATATTAAAATAATGACAAAATAACAAATGTACAAGTGCATGATTACTTATCCCAAACCTGAGAAGGACATGGGCCAAATATTTAGTAATGGAGAATCAAGATGGGTATGTATTAGGCAAAAGGTGATTGTAGATGTTTCTCTTCAGAATTAAAACATTTTAATATTTATTTCAGAGGAAGTAAAGATAAGATTTTTGTTGTAAAGATGAACCCTTATGTGCCTGATAAATTAATTACAGTTGGAATTAAACATATGAAATTCTGGCGCAGAGCAGGTAAGAAGTGCTTTTTTCGCTAATTTGAAATTTAAGAAGTCATTACTTTGAACAGTAATTTAATTGAATTGTGGAATCCTAAGTTGGATCCTGGAACACAAAAGAGATAGTAGGAAAACGGGTCAAATCTGAAGAAGTCTAGAGTCCAGTTAATATCAAACTGTACTGTATCAAACATGTGTCTTCACTTTGACAAATAGTCTACTTAAGGTTATTAGGAGAAATTGGTTTAGGGGAGTATACAAGAATACTCTTGAGTTATCTTTGCATCTTTTATGAAAATCTAAAATTATCCAAAACAAAAAGTTTTTTAATAAATGATTCACAGTTATCTTGGTATATTTTGAACAAATATAAGATTTATTATATGGTCCTTGATTGGGTACATTGAGACAGTAAACAGTATTCATATTTGTAAAAGGATTTAACTTGTGACATTCATCAAGTGATATTCAAATTCATTTCTTCTGTTACTGTTTTTTAGTCTAAACTGAACATGAAAATGTTTGTAAAAGTTGTTTATATGCTATAAAATAATATAGAAACAGAATAATATATTTCAGTAGTGATTGCAACTCTTAAAAACTGTGGAAGTTTATATTTTAAAATATAAGTTTCTTTTCCAAATAGAATAGTACGCTAATAAATTCTAGCAGTTCTATGTGAATGTCTCACTATGTTTAAGACTTTAAGATAAAATATGTAAATATAAGTGAAATTGCTTAGTGAATACTTTTCTTAAGTTCCAGTAACTTTCAGGTTGTAAACTAAATAAAACATGAATAAATTTGGGCCTCCCTGGTGGCGCAAGGGGTTAAGCACTGCACTGTGAGGCAATCGCAGCCTCTGCAGCACGAGTTCGATCCCCGGCCTGCCAGGGAGCAACCCACATGTCAAAGCAGACCTCTCCTGCCTCTCCCGCTGCTCCCCTCAGCAGTGTATTAGGTCTGTCTGCCTGTTCTGTTCTCCACTCTGTCTTTGGTGAATCCTCTCACCACCCCCCACAACTCTGGCCTATACCCCAGCTCTCGTATGCATAAATAAATAAATCTTTTTAAAAAATAGTATACTTAAAAACAAAAAAACCATGAATAAATTTTCAGACTTGGATTCAATGCTTTATCATAAACACACCAGATCACCTACAATTACAAAGTAAGAAATAGTATATTCACATTTGTAACTCATTCCCATACATTTAAATAAAATGTTTATAAAATGATACAAAATGAGGGCCTCCGTGGTGGTGCAAGGGGTTAAACACAGCACTATGAAGCTGTCCACAGCCTCTGCAGCATGAGTTAATTCTCTGGCCAGCCAGGGAGCTACCCACATGGTGCAGCAGACCTCACCTCTCTCGCCCTCTGCTCCCCTCAGCAGTGTATTTCAGTCAGTCTGTTCTGTTCCCCACCCTGTCTCTGGTGAATCTTCTCACCCCCGCACCTCTGGCCTGAGCCTCAGTTCTTGTATGCATAAATAAATACATATTAAAAAAAAAGATACAAAATGAAAGCTTAATTTGAGGTTTTAGTCACTTGAAATAACAAATGCCCATCAAGTAACTTGATTATTTCTGTCTTAAAAAGAGTAACTATAAATTTATTAGAAATAAAGAGCTTAAGAAAGTAAATAGCCTTAAAATTAAAAAATTTGCAAATGTATCATTTTTTTCTCAATATGATTAGATATATAGTAGACCAAAAACTAAACCATAAAATGGTAAATATTAAAGCTTTGGTAAACATTTCATCCTTCCTCAGTTTTGGGATTTTGATCTTCAGAGTTTACTAGCGAAGTGGGAAATAAACAACTACTTAATTAATATGAATAAGTGCATACTTTTATGTATACTAAGTTAAAGTTGACTTGGGCCTGAGGCTGAAAGGGAGCTTTTTACCTCCTACCCCAGATCTGATCTTTTCTCTGAGGGATTGAACTCTGTTCCATGTATAAAAACCCCATAAAAAAACATTGGTAAAAAGGCAAGGTCTAAAAGAATAGTATTAGATGGTATTTATAGAAAAATTTTAAAACATGAAAAATAATATATATTGCCTAAGAAGTCATAAAAAAGTAGTAATATATGTATAAAGGAATGCATCTTGTAATCAACATCACATTCAGAATAGTAGGGGGAGGGGAAAAGGTAGGATTGATGTTTTGGTTATTTTAGTAACTATATAAATTGATGGTGGATAGAATGCACAGGTGTTCATTGTATTTTTTGTACCTTTTTGTATTCTCAAATGTCATCATAAAAAATTTGAAAAATCAGAAGTTCTAAGGACTGATTGAAACTGATTTAGATGTTTTTTCTTGGCATTTTTAGACACAGCCAAAGATATGCTTGCCTCAGCAGATGAGGTGTTGTCCAAGTCATTAATTGAGAAACCCATTTTTTTCTTTTTAACTTTCCTTACTGTTACATGTCTTTGTATTCAAATAACAGCAGTAGAAGTTTTATTGCTTTATATTTTTAAACATTTTGAGACTAATACTTTCATAATATTTTTTATGAACCAGGGGGAGGATTGATTGGAAGAAAAGGCTATATAGGCACACTGGGGAAAAATGACACAATGATGTGTGCAGTGTATGGATGGACTGAAGAGATGGCTTTTTCTGGAACATCCACAGGAGACGTGTGTATATGGAGAGATGTCTTTCTTGTAAAAACAGTTAAGGCACATGATGGGCCAGTGTTCAGTATGCATGCATTGGAAAAAGTAAGTGACCTAGATATATTTTAAATTAAACACAATTTAATCATGGCATGTAGATACAATACACGGTAAAATATTAACCAAGAACATTTGGGCTACCCAATAGTAACTATTGGGTAGTTTCTATTCCATTTTATTACTTTTTTTCAATCTGCTGTATACAAAGTGAAATAGGTCTGCTGTCTAAAAAATAAGTTAATATTTATATCACTTATACAGTATTTGACACACAGTCTTAATTTAGCATTTAATAATTATCACCACATCCTATGAAGTACTATTGTTATTATCCTTTTTCCCCCAAAGGATGAAATAGTGACACCTCCAAGAGAGAATATATTTAACCTGCTGAAAATGATGGAGCTACCTATTAGTTCCATATTACAAACTGAGTTTTTAAAACCTTAGCCTAAAAATGTTTAGTGTCATGGTAGTATTTTTACAGATAACTTAAAAAGCATGATCGATTCTTAGGCCAGTTTCTGTTCTTTACAAACTAACCTTTTGGTTTTAGATATTTGTTTCTCTCAAGTTTTTCAATATAATGAAGGGTTTTTTTAATATTTAAATCTTTATTAACTTGATCCTTTTATTTTTGTAGGGATTCGTAACTGGAGGAAAAGATGGTATAGTTGCTCTTTGGGATGACTCCTTTGAAAGATGTCTCAAGACCTATGCTATAAAACGAGCTGCTTTGGCCCCAGGATCTAAAGGTGATTTGAAGCTTCATTTTGTGGGGAAAAGATTAACTTCTCATTCGCATGCATGATTACTGCAGTGGGACACATGGGATTTATTTTTCCTTCTTTACTAGACAGGTATTAGAGTTAAATGGGAGAAGTCCCTTAACAGGATTCCAGAATTATTGCTATCCTTTCAAAATTTATTTTTTGTGATATACATGGTAAAATGTTAACCAAGAACAGGATTATTAATTTTAATAACTAATTAACACATAATAATTATTATAACAAATAATGTTACTGATCTTACCTTTTGAAATTTTTTTCTTTTTTTTTAATATTTATTTATGCATACAAGAACTGGGGTACAGGCTAGAGGTGTGGTGGGTGAGGATTCACCAGAGACAGAGCAGGGAACAGAACAGGTGGATTGACTGACATACATCACTGAGGGGAGCAGCGGGCAAGTCAGGAGAGGTCTGTTGCGCCATGTGGGTAGTTCCCTGGCCGGCCGGGGATCAAACTCGTGCTACAGTGGCTGCGGACAGCCTCGTAGGTTGAGTCTTAACCCCTTATACCACCAGGGAGGCCCACCTTTTGAAATTTTTAATTTCCCAAAGAAAATTGCCATGTGAGCAGCACTTCTTTTTTTTGTTTACAAATTTGGTGTTTTGTTTCACCTTGGTGTTTTATTGACCCTGCCTCTAGGGTGGCAGACCCTTTTCCCTAGCTCGGTGCTTTTCTTCAATTAATGAGCTGCATCACATCCCTCTGACCTCAAGCCCTTCTGTACACCATTACTTGTGCCTGAAATTTGCCCTTCTTCCTCCTACCTGCCCCCACCAACTGCCTGGCAATATACTTATTTGTCAAATCTAACATTTCTTCTTGGATGACTCACTCCACTTCCATTCCCTTATATTAAAAGGTTTCCTTGCTTTGTGCTTTTTGTATGCTTTCACATAGGGTCTGTTTTCCTTACCCCATACTCTGTGAGGGCAAGAGCTGGCACTATTGTGTTTACCAGTGTGTTGCTGAAGCCTGCCTGGGATGCAGTACACATAAATGAATTAATCTGAAGTAGAATTGAGGTAAAATTACTAGCCAGAATATTGTACATGCTTTAAGAGGGCCAGGAGGTAGATATAAAAGGAAAATATACAGTTGTCACAATGGTGGTAGGGGATCTGGTGTAATATAGAGTAATGTACTTACTTTTTAAAAAAAATTATATATATTTTACAGCATTGTTCATTTTTGTACAAGGTATGCTTGTATGCTTTCTCCTTTTAGGTGTATTCCCCATAAAACACTCCTACCACCAATTCACCTGCGGAACATCCCCATAGTCCCTTATGCTCTTCTCTCCCCTGTTTTGATTCTTCTTCCTCTCCCTCCCTTGTAAATGATATTTACTTTTGAGATTAGAAAATTGATTGGGAGAAAATGCAGTGCATTGATTACAATACTTAAATATATGAGAAAACAACCTTATAGTGTCATTTTCATTGTTATAGTAGCATCATTGGCAATATATACATCCTTGAATTGTAGTTACTTCATACCTATACGAATATCTCTGTTTAATATTTCAGGCCTTCTCTTGGAAGATAACCCATCTATACGTGCCATATCATTAGGACATGGGCATATTTTAGTTGGCACAAAGAATGGTGAAATATTAGAAGTAGATAAAAGTGGCCCAATAACACTTCTGGTTCAGGTAAATTTAAATGTAAATATGCTTATTTTTCCTTTCATGGTAATATATGTTTTTGCTTTTTTCTATTAAGTCATTACATAGGAGTCAAAAGTTGACAATGGTGAAAAATTTTAAATGAATTAAGGAAATACTTGTTAATGTGTATCCAAGATGTCAGTATCTCAAGTAATTTCTAATTGTAAAACAAGAGAGAAAAGAAAAGAAAAACCAGTTGTAATTAACCTAGTCCATTTATTTCATATCTCATTTTTTTGAAATACATTTTTTGAATGAGTCAGATTTTTTTTTGTGAAACTCTTCAGTTATGTTAATAATAAAACAAAAATCCAGAAATATAAAATTGTGTGTGGTAGAAATATAAAATGAAACAGCCGGACTAGCTGATGCTTAAAATTTCCATCAGGAATGCTATGTAAATTTTTAGGTACACATTTCCTATATATATTTTTTCCTGAGAAGTGGGAAAGAAATGAATCAATATTATAAAACACAGTGAATAAAGTAATATCTACTCTAATGAAAAGTTGTCCTCATATATATAACACTAATTTTAGGTTTGTCTTTTACCCTAGAAAATAATTGTGTTCTTAATGCAAACATTTCTTCTCAAACCCCCATTTCACTTCTGATGTGACACCAAAGACTATGGAATATGAGAATGTTGCACATGCTTTCATTTTGATATAATGTGCCAATGTACCAAGGAAAATTTGTAAGCAAATAACAAACCAATTTATATTTTTTCTCAAACTTTGGTGTTACACTCATTAGGTTCAGTCACATAGTATTTCTTGAATTAAAACATGGTAAGAGTCATGGTTTCTAACAGGTTTATGATCTGTTGGAAAATATGAACACAAGTACACTTTTATAGATGAATCTATAGATGGAACTATTGAAAAACAAGTTTGTAATTGTAAGAAAAGATTCAGAAGTCACAAATAAACTGTTACTTTTGATACTCCTATATAGTGTAATATTTCAAATACCTATTGTCTATTAAACATCAGGAACAAGACAAACATACCAGGTCTCATCATAATTGTCCAGCATAACAATTGTCCAGTAAAACAAAACAATGAAAGTATGAGTGTTTGAAACAAATTCAGCACTGTTGGAATTTACACATTTTGTAATCCTATACCTAGAATATTCAAGAAAGTAATCTGAAAAATGATTAGAACTAATAGAGTGTCCTAAAAAATTGAGTAGGTGTGAAATCAACATATAAAAATCAGTAGATATCTATATGTCATGAATAACCAGTTTAAAAATATGACAGAAAAATGTTACAGAGCATAATATAATAATCAGAGCACATATAGCTAAATTTTACTGAAATAAAAGTCCTAAGTAAATTATAAATTCAATATGATCATAATCCAAATCCTAATGAGATTTTCCACAAATTCTGGAAAGTTTTTTTTTACATCATGTGGAAGAGAAATTATTTTAAAGTAGTTAAATTTTTGAGGGACTCCATGCAGGAAATACAGCTAATGTAAAAATATAGTAATTAACTTTGGGAAATGCGTGTACAAAATGAGAGTGCATTCTTATATGTGCCCCAAAAGTGCACATCATCGTCTTTACAGCAGTGTTCTATGAGTCAGTTTGGGAATAGTGCCTCTTAACAGTGCCAAGTCTCATCCATGAACATGGTATCTCCACTTACTTAGGTTGTCTTTAACTTTTTTTTAACAAAGTTTTATAGTTTTCACTGTATAGATCCCATAGTTACTGTGCTAAAATGACCACATTTATTAGTCCTAACATTTTTTTAGTGGATTTATAGTATTTTCTAGGTGCAAGATGATATTGAATACAAGTAATGAGAGCAGGCGCTTTTTCTTGCTCCTCCAATATAATGGAAATTTCAGTGTAATATTGAACAGAGCAGGTATCTTTGTCTTGTTCCTAATATTAGGGAAGCAGCATTCCTTTTTACCTACTGGTGACCACTAGTTTGATTTTAAAGTCTGAAAGTATTTTTGTTTTATTCTTTTTTTGTTTCTGTGCCACATATAAGTGAAATAATGTGGAGTTTGTCTTTCTCTGTCTAACTTATTTTACATTTCAGCATAATAGATCCATCCATATTGGTGTATAATGTTAATTGGTTTGCACATGTTGAACCATTATTGCATTCCTTGAAAAAAATCTTACTTGATCATGGTATATGGTTCTTTTAATGTTGAATCTGGTTCATGAGTATTTTGTTGAGGATTTTTGCATCTGTTTTCATTAGCAATAGTGGTCTGTAATTTCTGTTTTTTGTAATGTCCTTATCTGGTTTTGCAATGGTAATGTTGACTTCATAAAATGTGTTTGGAAGTTTTTCCTTTTCTTCAACTTTTAGAAGATTTTGAGGAAAAATGGGCATTAATTATTCTTCTAAAGGTTGGTGAAATTCACTAGTGAAGCCATCTGGTTCTGGGCAGTTTGGGGGAGGGGGAAAGCTCTTCATACTGTTTCAACTCCTTTACTCATGATCATTTTCTTCAAAAGGTCTGCTGCTTCCCAACTCTGTCTTGGAACACTGTTTCTAAGAATTTCTCTGTTTGTTCTAGATTGTCCAATTAGTTGTCATGTAATGTTCATAAAAATGTTTCTTTGGAAAGACAAACACAATGGCAAATACAGATGCTAACATATCAATATTAACTCTAAATGTAAATGGACTAAACTCTTCAATAAAAAGACACAGAGTTGCAGCCTGGATTAAGAAACAAAACCCAACCTTTTGCTGTCTCCAGGAAACACATTTAGCTACAAAAGATAAAAATAGGCTCAAAGTTAAAGGATGGAAAACAATCCTACAAGCAAATGGACCAAAAAAGAAAGCAGGAACAGCTATACTTATATCAGATAAAACAGATTTCAAACTCAAAAAGATAAAAAGAGACCCCAATGGTCACTACATTATGATCAAGGGGACAATACTTCAAGAAGAAATAACACTCATTAACATATACTCACCAAACGAAGGAACACCAAAATATATCAGACAACTGTTGTCCTCTCTGAAAACAGACATCAGAGAAAACACATACGTAGTGGGAGACTTCAACACACCACTATCAACAATGGATAGATCAACAAGACAAAAAATAAGTAAAGAAACCAAAGCTCTAAATAAGGACCTAGAGCAGTTGGGCTTAACAGACATCTATAGAACACTAAACCCCAAAAAAACGGAGTACACATTTTTCTCAAGCGCACACGGATCATTCTCTAGGATCGATCACATACTGGGGCACAAGACAAACATCAACAGATGCACCAAGATTGAAATCATATCAACCATCTTTTCTGACCATGAAGGCATCAAACTAGAAATAAACCATAAAAAGAAGGCAAGGAACTTTCCTACCTCATGGAGATTAAAAACCACACTACTGGAAGACCACTGAACTAATGAGGAGATCAAAGAAGAAATTAAAAAATTCTTTGAATTGAACGACAAGGAGGACACCAATATCCTAAATGTATGGGATGCAGCAAAAGCAGTAATAAGAGGAAAATATATAGCAATAGAAGCTCACATCAAGAAACAAGAAAGAACTCAAAGAAACAACCTAATCTCGAAGCTCAAAGATCTAGAAAAAGAACAACAAAAAAACCCCAAAACCAGTAGAAGAAATAATAAAAACCAAAGCAGAAATAAATGAAATTGAAACTAAAAAAACAATCCAAAAGATCAATGAAACCAAGAGCTGGTTCTTTGAAAAAATCAATAAAATAGACAAACCCCTAGCCAGGCTCACAAAGGAAAAAAGGGAGAAAGCACAAATAAACAGGATCATCAATGAAAGAGGAGAAATCACAACGGACACAGCAGAAATCAAAAGAATAATCAGTAACTACTATGAACAGTTATATGGAAACAAGTTTAACAATCTAGAGGAGATGGACAAATTCCTACAACTCTACAATCACCCAAAGCTAGATAAAGAAGAAATAGAACACCTAAACAGACCAATTACAAGCAGCGAAATTGAAATGGTAATCAAAAACCTCCCCAAAAACAAAAGCCCAGGACCTGATGGATTTACAAATGAATTCTACCAAACATTCAGAGACGAATTAGTGCCTATCCTTCATAAACTCTTCCAAAAAATTGAGAAGGAAGGGACAATACCAAACACGTTCTATGAAGCCAACATTACACTAATACCAAAACTGAACAAGGACAACACAAAAAAGGAAAACTACAGGCCAATCTCCCTAATGAACACTGATGCAAAAATCCTCAATAAAATTTTAGCTATCAAAATCCAACAATGTATCCATAAGATAATTCACCACGACCAAGTAGGATTCATTCCAGGGACACAAGGATGGTTTAACATCCGAAAATCAATCAACGTTATCCAACACATCAACAAAAAGAAATATAAAAACCATATGATAATATCAATAGATGCTGAGAAAGCTTTCGACAAAGTGCAACACCCATTCATGATAAATTCCCTTGAAATTCTTGGGATACAAGGAACATACCTTAACATCATAAAGGCCATCTATGACAAGCCAACAGCCAGTATCATTCTCAATGGTGAAAAGCTGAAAGCAATTCCATTAAGATCTGGAACAAGACAAGGATGTCCACTCTCACCACTGCTTTTCAATATAATACTGGAAGTCCTAGCCAGAGCAATAAGACAAGAGAAAGACATCCAAGGAATCCAAATAGGAAAAGAAGAAATCAAACTATCACTATTTGCAGATGATATGATAATATACATAGAGAACCCCAAAAACTCCACAGAAAAACTAATTCAACTCATCAATCAGTTCAGTAAAGTGGCAGGATACAAAATCAACACGCAAAAGTCAGTAGCCTTCCTATACACAAACAATAAATCTGAAGAAGAAGAAATCAAAAAAACCATCCCTTTTTTATTGAAACAAAAAAAAATCAAATATTTGGGAATAAATCTAACAAAAGAGGTAAAGGACCTATACAAAGAAAACTATAAAACACTGTTAAAAGAAATAGAAGAAGACACAAAGAAATGGAAAGACATCCCCTGCTCATGGATTGGAAGAATAAACATTATTAAAATGGCCATCCTTCCAAAAGCAATATACAGATTCAATGCTATTCCAATCAAAATTTCAATGTCATTCTTCAAAGAAATAGAACAATTATTGATGAAATTCATATGGAATCACAAAAAACCCCGAATAGCCAAAGCTCTCCTGAAAAAAAAAGAAGGGAATGGAGGCATCACACTCCCAGACTTCAAACTCTACTACAAAGCCATAATCATCAAAACTGCATGGTATTGGAACAAGAACAGACATACAGACCAATGGAATCGAATAGAAAATCCAGAAATAAACCCACAGATTTATGGTCAACTAATCTTTGACAAAGGAGCAAAGACTATGCATTGGAGCAAAGAAAGTTTGTTCAATAAATGGTGCTGGGAAAACTGGGTCGCTACATGCAAAAGAATGAAGCTTGACCACTACCTCACACCATACACAAAAATAAACTCAAAATGGATTAAAGAACTAGACATAAGACCTGAAACCATAAAATATAGAAGGAAATATAGGCGAAACACTACGTGATTTGCACATCAAAGACATCTTTACAGACACATCACCCAAAGCAGTGATGGTGAAGGCAAAGATAAACAGCTGGGACTACATCAAACTAAAGAGCTTCTGCACAGCAAAAGAGACAATAACAAAAACAAAGAGAAACCCCACCAACTGGGAGAACATTTTTGCACCCAACACTAATGATAAAGGACTGATCACAAAAATCTGCAAAGAGCTGATGAGACTCAGCAACAACAAAGAAAATAATCCAGTCAAAAAATGGGCAGAAGAGCTAAAAAGAAACTTCTCTGAAGAGGAAATGCAAATGGCCAACAGACATATGAAAAAATGTTCAACATCACTTGTCATCAGGGAAATGCAAATCAAAACTACCATGAGATACCATCTTACCCCAGTGAGAATGGCACATATTAAAAAAACTAGCAACAACAAATGTTGGCGAGGGTGTGGAGAAAAAGGAACTCTTCTGCACTGTTGGTGGGAGTGCAAACTGGTCCAAACACTGTGGAGAGCTGTGTGGAGATTTCTGGACCTACTAAACATAGAGCTTCCATATGATCCAGCAATTCCACTCCTAGGTATTTACCCAAAGGACACAGAAACATCAATTCCAAAGAACACCTGCACCCCTATGTTTATAGCAGCACTGTTTACAATAGCTAAGCTTTGGAAACAACCCAAATGCCCAAAAATAGATGACTGGATCAAGAAGATGTGGTACATATATACCATGGAATATTACTCAGCATTCAAAAAAGATAAACACATGCAATTTGCAGCAACATGGATGGCGCTGGAAGGGATCATGCTCAGCGAAATAAGCCAAAAAGAAAAAGAAAAATACCGGATGGTCTCACTCATAGCAGGAATCTAGAAAATTTAAATAAGGGACCAGGAAAATGAATAACTATAAGAAAGTGAAAATCAAAATCAACAAAAAACTATGAACCAGAGACACTTTTAGGGGGGCGGGGGCAGGAGGGGAGGGATTGGGGTCAGAATGGGGGGGCTGCAATTGTATGGGGAATATAAAAATAAAATTTATTATTTAAAAAAAATAAATAAAAAATAAATAAAAAATGTTTCTTTGTAATTTTGTACTATCTGTTGTAGCTTCTCTTTCTTCTGATTTTATTTATTGGAATCATCTCTCCTTTTATGTGAACCTGGTTAAAGATTTGCCTATTTTGTTAAATTTTCAAAAAGTCAGCTCTTAGTTTCATAGATCTTTTGAATTGCCTTTTATTTCTTCCTTCTACTCACTTGGCTTTCTTTTTCCTCTTTTTCTATTTCCTGCATCCAATAGTTCTGATAAATCTTGTCTTCACTTTCACTTGTTTCCAGGTATTTTTTGATTTCCACATTGAACCAGAAGTTGTTGAGTAGCATATAGTTTAATCTCCATATATTTATGGTTTTCCCCTCATTCTGTTTTTGATATTTCGTTGTTGTGACCTATTGTGCTGCTGTAAAGAGGCAACAGGGGACTAGTGGATGAGCTACTCCTGTGTCAGTAAGGAGGACAAGGGGGTGGAGGGAGCCAACAGCTGTCATGGTTGTGTTGGAAAAGTCCTGGGTCACATGAGTGGCTCTGCTGTAATTATTTTCTCTCTGTGGTTCCAGGTCTGAAATGCAGCAACATTAACTACTGGAAAACTTCATGTCATCAGTACAGATCCCAAGGGCTGGGGATGGGGGAGGTGTATTCTAGAGCACTTTCTCTTTTCGTCCTTTTTGCTGAGGTGCTGACCCATGTGGATCACCTCAGCTCCTCCACTTTGGGCTTCCCCTGGATCCAGAGCATGGGCCTCTACAACATCTCTACTCTCCCCTCCCCAGGGCCTGTGGATAGGCTGGCAACCCCACCATCTCTGCATTGGCCAGACCATTGCCTATTTGCGTCCCTTCCCAGACACCTTCCTACACATGGTTTGCTTCACTCTTCTTGGCATCCCTTCTGTTGCAGTCTGTATTGGTTTTCAGACTGAAGTGCAGGGGGTGCTTCAATCTTACCCCATGCTGTAGGATTCTCTCAGTGGTATCCCATTCCTGAATAGTTGTAAATTGTTCCCTTTATGAGGGAGAGAGAAACTTGGAATGACCTATAGGGCCATCTTAGTAACATCATTCTCCTTAATTCTTCTTATATGCTGTTAGAATTAGTGTACTAGTCTTGTGTTGAGGATGTTAGCATTCATACATATGTACATACAGCATTCATACATATGTACATATATGTACATATTATACATATGTATATATTTATAATATGTACATATATATGATATATATGTACATATATGTAATAGCTCTAATTTTCTTGATATGTTTTTGTGATTGGCTTCATAAAATATTACAAAGTGTTCTCACCTCTTTATTATTGCTTTTCCTGACCACACACAGCCATTAAACTTCATTAATTACTAATTGCTGTATTGTTTTCAGTATTTTCCTGGAATATAAACTGCTGTACAACTAAACCAATCAAATTCAGGCTTCTTCAAAAGAATGTTTCCCTAGGTTACTGTTTGAGATTGTTCTGACCCTATGCATTCTCCTCCCAGCTATCTCTGTGATTTCTTTTGGACAAATTAGCTGGCCTACTGGTTAGCCTGTATGTCCAGTGAGTCTACCAATAGCCTCTCAGTTACATTTCATCGCAGCTTCCACTGTTCTTGAGCACTTCAGCCTTGAGTTTTCCATGCTCTGCAATAAGTGAAATCAGTTCAGGAACTACCTGTTCTGTGGATTGCTTCTTCCTCCAGGCAAAATCTCAGATACAAGGCTTTGGAGATGTTCCTTTTTTGTTTTTTTTTCTAAAGATTTATTTATTGTGTACAAGAAACGGGGTACAGGACAGATGTGCGGGAGGATGAGAGGATTCACCAGAGACAGAGAGGGGAGCAGAACAAGCAGACTGACGAAATACACTGCTGAGGGGAGCAGCGGGTGAGACAGGAGAGGTCTGCCCTGCCATTTGGGAGACCCTCCCTGGCCGGCGGGGATCAAACCGGCACTGCAGACAGCTTCACAGCACAGCGCTCAACCGCTTGCACCACCAGGGGAGGCCCTGGAGATGTTCCTTTTTGAATGCTATAACCTCAGGTCTTTTTGGGTTGACACTGAAGTCCCAGTATTCTTTGTGGCACTGTACCCAAGGTAGAGCTTCCATCTGAATAAAGTGAGCAGAAGAAGAGATGTCCCAACTGCTAGTGGCACTCACCGAGATTTAGCCACATGAGATATCAAGTGACTGAGCAGAGTGAGAAATGCTGACACTTGTCCCTTCTGGGCTGCTAGCCCTCTGAGCAGGAGGAGCTGAGCAGGGAGAGTGAGCAAGCCCTGTGTTCTTGGTTATAGCAGTCTGTTTAAAGAAACCATCAAGCAGACAATCTGAGAAGTCACCTGCCTTATGAGACCCGATTATGAACTTTTAGCCAGAGGATAAAATTGATTCCCTTTTTATCCTTTCTAGCAAATCAGTAAGCAGTTATGTATAGCTAAGAATAGTTTAAGTTTGTTACCACTAATCAACTATTTTTTTTAACCATGTATCTTCCTCATTTCCTCCATAAAAAAAACCCAACTTTATCTCTCCTTGAGGCACATTCTAGGTTTTCCACCTAAATCTGTGCACCCTGAATTCTTTGAGCATGCTGCGCCATTTAAATTTCCTCCTGAAGTTTTAGTTTGACAATAGTTAAGAGAAGGGAGGTAAGGAGTCTCAGCCTAAAAATGACAAATACTATTCTTAATGAATTTTAATATGTTTTATTTCTTTATTGTGTCTCTTTGGAATTATTTCCAGAGACTTAATATTTTTAAATAATTTTCACTAATTTCACTGGTGAGCAGATACTTGGAGTTCTTGCAGGAAGATCCACCTGCATGGCAATTATTAACATTATTGACATTCCAGGGCAGCCAATTCCTATTCTGTCTACCCAGTGAATGTTTCAGGATTTTAAACTAATTTTAAAAATAACTTGATTATCTTGTAATTATGGAGCTAAAACTGTTACAATGGTATTTCAATGTATGTTCCAAATATAAAGAGAAAGTTTTATTACCCACTAATTATTATGTCATTAATTATCAAATTTGGCTTTATTTTTCCTCTAAATACATGTATTTTAGATTAAGTTGATATTAGCTATGTTTTTCTTATAGGGACACATGGAAGGAGAGGTTTGGGGTTTGGCTACACATCCTTATCTGCCCATCTGTGCTACTGTAAGTGACGATAAAACCTTAAGAATATGGGATCTCTCTCCCAGTCATTGTATGTTGGCTGTCCGGAAACTGAAAAAGGGTAAGAGGTTTTCATATTTAAACATCAGTTAAGTATTCCCAATTTTTAATCCTCACAAATATAAGAAAAGTAATGGTACAAATGTAAAAAAGACTCAATATTTACTCTATATCCACTTGCTCATGATACTATAGGAAGAAAATTATTATCACCAGTCTTTGCTTTATGGGACTTCCTGTGATTATGCCTATCCTGAGCCAGTTTTCAATGTCATTTTGGAATAAAGGATAAAAAAACATAGGGTAAAAAACAGAAGTCAAGTTGTCCAGCCTTCATAAAAGATTATGGAGTATATGTAATTCAGAATCAGAAACTAGAGGAGAAGGCCTTAACTTAAGAGGGGTAGCAGAGCAGGGGAGAGGATGTTTTAGGATGAAACAGAACTGAACACAATTGTAGAAAGCAAATGAGGCTAGCCTATCGGTATAGAGAGACATGGCGTCAGTTGTTGGAGCAAAGCTTTTACTACTAACGTAGGGTAGGTGAGGATATCTGCATGGCTTCACACTTTTAGTAAAGTGGTAGGGCCTGTTATTTTATAGATAGGGTATAATTTAAGAGGAGCACTGGTTGGAAAAGTTGCAAATTGTGACTGTAGGGAATCAAACTCACGCTGCAGAGGCTGCGGATTGCTTCATAGTGCTGTGCTTAACCCCTTGGTGCCACCAGGGAAACCCCCTGTAAATGTTGTTAAGGACTTTATTTATTTGGTGATATTCAAATCCATTTTCTTCAAATGATAGTACTGTTTTCATCCTGGTAAGATTTTCCCTGCTGAGTTGTTAACGTGCCTCACTGTATTTTGCTGTTGTTGTTGTTGTTTTTTTTTTTTTTTTGAGGCAATATTGATTTAAAATGCTGTAGGTAATTTAGAGATAAAGGATTCCATCCTTCAGTTATTGTTACCAAGTCTATTTTTTAAAAAGTTAGAGTTTATTTTCTTTTCTAGGGTGACTGTCAAATATTTAGCATGCACACACCTAAAAATTGCAAACTCTACTCACTGTCCTTCCCCCCTTTTTTAAGTTACTGTTACTTATCACTTTCATTCTCTAGGTTTTCTTTTAATCCCCCCTCAATTGGACATTATTATTGTCTGTGCAGCAACGGTTTGCTTATATTTATTTATACTTACACATTTTTTTCACCTTTTCTACTTGTATGTCAGACTTTCTAAAATCTTGTTCTTTCTAAAGTACAGTCTTACGGTTGAGCACAGCACTGTGAGGCTGTCCGCAGCCTCTGCAGTGCAGGTTCGATCCCAGCCGGCGGGCGAGAATCCCACATGGCGCGACAGACCTCTCCCATCTCACCCGCTGCTCCCCTCAGCAGTCTGCCTGTTCTGTTCCCCACTCTGTCTCTGGTGAATCTGATCACCTCCCGTGCATCTGGCCTGTACCCTAGTTCTTGTATGCATGAATAAATAAATCTTTTTATTTATTATAAAAAAAAAAAAAAAAAAAAATAAAGTACAGTCTTAGAGTTTCTTTCTTCCTAAAGTATAGTCTTATGAATTTCCTTCATGAGGATTAACTGGAATTCCCTCAGCTTCCTTTGTCTAAACCAATAGCAGACCAAAAACAGGAGTATTTTATCACTGATAATGCAGTTCTTAAAAAGCAAAGTGATTTTTATTGATTTTTATTATTTTAAAATTCTTGATGGTCATGTATTGCCACTTGGGGTGAATGATTACCAGTTCCCTGCGTTGGTATGCTACAGGTTTTAATTTTTTCCTCTCATTCTTGAATGCTAATTTAACTGCTTCTGAATTTTTTGACTGGGAGTTGTTATACCTTTGGTTTTCTTTGTTGTCTTTTACTTTGCTCTGTAGTTTAATAACGTTGTACATGCATATAATTTAGTTTTGCTTACTGTTTAGTATTTATTGTGCTTCCTAAATCTGCAGATGCACATCTTGAATTAGTCCTGGGAAGTCTGCCAGTGTTCCTGGCTCCTTCTAGGACTAGATTTTTATTTTAGATTGTAGAGAATCTTAATTTTTATGTAATTTTGATTTTAAAGATCCTCTATAATCACTTTTTATTTCTTTTTTTGGTTCAAGGAAAGCAGGTGGATTTTCCTAATTTGATAGCGATATGTATATGCTGGCTTAGTTACAGCAATGTTAGTATAGTCACAATGGTTTAAATATTTTAAAACAGTTACTTCAAACATTCAGTAAGCCAATACTATTTCCTCCAACAAATGAACGTGACATAAATATTATGATCCTGAGATTTAACTTTTTTGAAAATAAGGCACTGTAGTTAATGTACACTGTCCTATGATAGTGAGTTATAACTAGTATAACAAGAGTGTAAATGTGACACTTGAATTAATGTCTGTATTCTTATTATCTGTAATTATTTTCTAAATACAAGACTGTCCTTTCACCTTTTTTGTATAGTGATATGTTAGAATGTTCCCATTAAAAACTTATATCCCTGTCTTTAGCTTTTAATTATAATCAAGTCTGAATATTTAAATCTATACTGTCATACCTGGGCTTGGCTCACTTCACCCTTCCAGCATTCTGGAAGTTTTCTTAAGATCTTTATTCCAGTTCTTAATTCTTTTACATCCACTGTTTAACCTACCAGGCCCTATCAACTCCATGATTTTAGACTTGTAACCTCTGAATAGATTTCCTGCCATTTTAAATGACCTAGTTTATGGTAATTTGTTATGGAAGCCCTGGGAAACCAGTAGTGTTCATATTCCATTTCTACAGGAAGTCTTTAGAGTAAGCATTATTGTACAGTCAAAGCTTTGACTGTAACCCATAAAACTTTAGAGAAGTAAAAAATAAAGAATACTTTATATAACCTGTATTCAGTTAAAATTAATGATTTTAACTGATTCATGTATTATTTTAAAATTTGGAAATAATGGTTTTACATCTACACTATAGGTATTTTGGAACATAAAATTAACATAGAATTTGCAAATCAGATTATTTGGATACAATGAATGTATATCCTTCAAGAATTCTAGTCTATCCCTGAGTCCCAGATACAAGACTAGTCTCCTCTGCCCTGAGAGCAAGTGTGGTTTTATTTTATTTTTCTAGTTTTCTGGCCTCTTTTTATTTTGATCCCCAGGGAGTTTTCCTAGTTGTTGATGTTTTTTAGTGATCTTGGCTATGCACTTAGAAGGATTCTTGTTTGGTTAATATTTGCTTAAATTCAACTTTCCCACCTGCTCTATTGCCTGCACCCAACAGGCTGAATAAGTACTAAGTAAAATGTACAGCTGTGAGGATTGGTCTTACCACTGCTGTTTCTCTGCCCTCCTTTGTAGTGGAACTCTTCCAAATAGCAGACACCTGCTTCTCTATGTTTCCACAGCAGTTAACTTCACAGATTACGCCAGTTGGGTTTTCATATCTGTTGGTCCATTGAACCTGCCACCAATTTCTCTGTCAGCTTTTGGTCATCAGCTTGCTTGCCTCACAGTAGTTTTTGGTGAAATTGATCATTTCTTTCCTGAAATACTTCCTCTACTTGACTCTGTAATTCGTGCATGCTCCCCCTATTCCCCACCTCTGCCCTACTTTACTGGCTTCTTTGTCTTATTCCCTTTGCTGGCTCTGCTCCTCCTTCATACCTTCTACTTGTAGAAATCCTCCAGAGTTCTCTTTCTGGCCTTCCTTTTGTCATGCATACAGTCACTCTTGGGTGGTTATATCAGTCATAGTCTAGTCAAAATAAAGACATTAATCATTTAAACAGGAAACTTGTTAAAAATTTTATTTTTAATTTGTATTAACATAATATAACAATTTATAAGTTTCAGGTATGCATCATTGTAAGTCAATTTCTATAAAAGCTCAATTCTGTTCTTCATCAGACAGTGAATCTCTTTTACTTGATTTACTCTTCCCACTTCCCCCTTCCTTTATGGTAACTACTAATTTGGTCTTAGTCTGTAAGTATAAAAGTTTATTTTTGATTTAATGTCACTAATCATAATACTCTCTAGATCCATATATGTTGTTACAAGTGGCAAGATTTTATCCTTTTTTTAATAAGTGAGTGTATTTCATTGTGTGCATGTGTATGTGTGTACACATTGTCTTTATCCATTTATCTGTTGAAGGTCAGTTAGGTTATTTCCAGCACTTAACTACTGTAAATGCTACACTGAATATGGGGGTGTGTATATCTCTTTAATTAGTATTTTTATATTCAGGTAAATACCCAGAAGTGGAATAATTGGATCATATGGAATTTCTACTTTAATTTTTTGAAGAACCTGCATTCTGTTCTCCAAATAGATGTACCAGTTTACATCCTCACTAAATATACATGTGTCTCCTTCTGTTCAACAGGGTAAAAGTTGGTCACCTCCTTAAAAGGCTATTGAACAGAGCTACTTGCCTGAGTGGCTGAGGGAGAGTGAAGCCTAACTTCACTCAGAACTGTTTGGAAAGGGTGAAAGGGTGTGAGTACCATCAGAACGCTGTCTGTCGATGGTGAGGAAGCTTGCCCTAGGAATCATGCCTCAGTGGAGCCAAGAGAGTAGTCACTGTGTGAGGGAAAAGCTTGCCAGAGCTGAATGGCAGGTCACTGCTTAAAGACAAACTTTTTTTTTTAAAGATTTTTTTTTTTAAGATTTATTTATTTATACAAGCACTGGGTACAGTCAGAAGTGTGGGAGGGTGAGAGAATTCACCAGAGCAGGGAGCAGAACAGGCAGACTGACAAAATACACTGCTGAGGGGAGCAGCAGGTGTGGCAGGAGAGGTCTGTCGCACCATGTGGGACCCTCGCCGGCGGCCAAGGATCGAACCGGTGCTGCAGAGGCAGCAGGCAGCTTTGCAGCCCAGTGCTCAACCGCTGCACCACTGGGGAGGCCTTAAAGATTTTTTTTATGCATACAAGAGCTGTGGTGTATTGTAGGCCAAATGTGTGGGGAATGGTGAGAGGATTCACCAGAGACAGAGTGGGGAGGAGAACTGGTGGACTGACTGAAAGACACTGCTGACGGGAGCAGCGGCTGCAGATAACTTCGTAGTGCTGAGACTTAACCCCTTGCACCACCAGGGAGGCCCCATGCTTAGAGACAAACTTAACTGAGAGCAAAGGCTGTAAACTCTGAGGATTGCTGCTGTCTTGGCAGAGCATCTTGCTGGAGGTTGCAGATCGCAGCTGAATCATTATGGCTATTATGGTGGCAGTAGAGAATCTCTCTAGAGATCTCCATGGGGGCCGCCACTGTGGAGAATGCTGCCAGGCCCACCTTTGCCAGTATCCTGACTCTACAGGCAAAATCATATAGTAGAAGAAGGATAGAATCTTTTCCTGCTTTGGACTTACAGAGTAAGCACTTTTAATTGCCAAAATTTAGCATCAGGTGACAAAAGAGAAAAGACCTCAATAAGGCCCAAAGAATGGTAGGTTTAGAATTAAAAGCTAATAAATAAATAATTAACTGGTACGTTCTGCCCCTTTGTCTAATTAGCACCCATATGCATTTTTTATACAGTTAGAACTTCAGTACAACTACAGAACTAACCTTTATGTTAATATTCTAGCTGGAAAGTTTCTACCCAAAGAACTGCACTTACCCTTGATAGAAGCAGAAAAGTTCTTATATAGTGTTGCTGACTATATAAATTACTCTCAGATTCAGTCATCATCTTCCTGAAGATTTTTACCCTAAACATTAAGTTGAAAGAATAGGTAAACAGTACACACACACTATATATATATATTTTTTTTTTTTTTTCACTCATGGGATGATCCAAAGTTACTGAATGATCTCAAATATCAACATCTCTTTCTCTTTTCTCTAGTTGCTATTGTTTTCCACTAAGCTTTACTGCTGGTCCTGGAAGGACTAAGAGCATTAATGTGAATCTCCTATCCCTTCATGCAGCAGTAACTCAATTTCCCCTTTTTAATCAGAATTGATCACTCAGCCACATGAGGAATAACCCTCTTCTTTGCCTGCTGGTTCATTGGTATAAGGACATGGTCCACATGGCCAGGTGACAGTTTCATATTGCAGTACAATAGAAACATCGTTATGTGCCCTTGGAAAACATTCTCCCTTCCTATAGGATCTAAGACTAAATCAACAAATCTCACCATTACCAGAATGCATAATAAAATTTGCACATTGATTGTTAGACATAATAGTGAGAGAGCCACTCCCACTTCCTCCTCTTCATTTCTAAATCCATACATGCTGGCTGTGAGGTAGACAGCACCACATGGTGGTCTGTGATTCAAAGCATATACCACATCCTATAAGATAGACTCCCAGTCTGTCTTTTAGGATGGTGTTTCCCAAATGGTGCCATAAATTAGTCTTCAGCAAACCAGTCTGCTTCTCTCTTAGCAGCTATCTCTGAGTGAGAGAGTGTGTGATAAAACCCCTTAATTCCATGGGCCTCAGCCTAATGCTTTCCCATATTTTGTTGTGAAATAAATTCCTGGATGAGAAGAATGGAATTTTGTGATGGTAGATAAGGTATCCTATGTATCCACCAATGGTGATGCTAGCGAAGACTTTGGGGCAGCGAAGACAAATCCAGAATTCGTATCTGTTCCAGTGGAAAGGAATCTTCTCCCCGACCAAAAAGGAAGAGGTCCAATGTAAACAGCATGCCTCCAATGACTTGAGAGGGCTCTCTGGGGAATGGTTCCCTAACAGAGGATCAGTTGGTGTCCACTCTTGGCACATTAGACAATCAACAGTTGTGGTGGCAAGATCAGCCTTGGTAGTCAGTCCATATTTTGAGCCCAAGCATAGACTCCATCCTTGCCACAATGGTCCCACTGAGCAGCTGCCAGTGGCTAAGAAAGGAGGCTGCCTGATGTGCACAGAGACATACAGCTTTATCCATCTCTGAGTAAGGAGGGCCCCCACTGCATTCAATACCCTTTTGTGAGCATCCTGGAACCTAGGACACAAAATCTTCACAGCCTGGTCCTTTCTGAGTTTCACCCACACATCTAGTTCTTGTATTTTCTAGTCTCCAGTCTTCCAATCCTGTTTCTTCTAGTCCCTAAATCTTCATCCATATTATCAACAATAGCTAATGAATCACTGTAAACCTGCCCATCTGGGCATCTCACTGTACAAATGGAAAATGATGTGTGCTGCTTGAGTGGCTGCCCACTGGGAGGTTTTGCCTTCACTGTTGTCAAGGCTGTATTGGTCTCAGGTGAATACTGACATATTATATGGAAACATCTGTAAATGTCACTTAATTTTCTTATTTTTCAGTCAATTCATCATAAAGGGTGCCCATGAGGCCATAGGTATAGATTGAAAGAAAAGGTATGGCAGCAGGATTTATTCTTGAAGGATTCTGAGTCACCTGTTCATGCCTATTACTTGTAACTTCCAGATCTATCCAGGCCTATTCTTTTATTTGTTGTTTGTGCTTGATGATAGATTGCTGTTAAACCCAGTCTTCTGCTAGCTTGGTCATGTAACTCCCAGTTCATTATTAGCTTAGTACCCATGGTCACTTGATATTCCATAGTTAGACACCTAATTTACTCTCTAACAAGGACTAGTAGTGAGCCATAAGCTGCTTCTCAACAGAAAATAATAGTTATCTCTGAAGGAGAGCATGAATTTTTCTCCCCAATCCATGAAATCTGCGGTATGATTCACCTTTAGTAGCTTTCTAGAGACTTGTACAGCCTCCCTCTTTGTCACAGACCCTCGGAGTACCATTGGATCTGCTGAGTCAGGAGGCCCAGTGGAAGATGAGCTTGCTTTCTCTTCTTCTTCTTACCAGAAACTGGAAGCCTTATAAGTGACTTGATAGATGAGTAGAAATAGCTCACTCAAATGTGATATATGTTGCTTCCAAAAAGGCCTATGAAGCATTTTTGGTCCTTCTGTTACCAGTCAGTGATGGGCGGTGCAGCAACTTGTCTTTTGTCTTGGAGGAAATACCTTGACATATTCCTGATTCCTGTATCACCATAATCTTCACTGAGGTGGCAAGTCCCTGCATTTTTGTGGGGCTATCTACCACTCTTTTGATCCACTTGTGTCTTACTAAGGCATCTAAAGTACTTGTTGCTTCCTGCTCCCCAGATTCATTCAGCATAATGTCATCAATTTAGTGGACCATTGAGATGTCTTGTGGAATGTCAAGATGATCAGGATCTCTGTGGACTATATTATGGCAGAGAACAGGAGAGTGAAATAGCCCTGAGGCAAGGTGTACACAGATACCTGCCAGGTAAAAGCAAACTGCTTCTGGTACTCCTTACAAATTGGTATGGAGAAAAAAGCTTTAATCAGGGCAATAGCTGCATGCAGAATGCTAGGGGAGGTGTTAATTATTTCCAATAAAGATTGAATGCATCTGGAAAACTAGCTTCAATTGTAGTCACCATCTGGTTAAATTTATTAGGCATTGAAATTATCTAAAATCCATATTATTTCATTACAGACCAGATAGTGAAGTTTAAATGGTGATGTGATACATATCCTCACCCCAGCATATTTTGAGTCTTTGGTGGTGTCATTAATCTTTACAGTTCTCAGACTTGTGGTTTTGCTTCTGGTATGCTGTCTTGGTAGAGAGGAAATTTCAAGGGTTTTTCACTTAGTTCTTTCTGTCAGAATGACCCTTACCTCATGTATCATAGAGCCAGTATAAAAGATTCTACCAGATGCCAAGTATATCTGTTCCAATTCAGGAATCTGGGAGGGGCCACAGCAATTTACACTTGAACTGAGACTCCATCTATCACACAATCACCTCAAGATTCCCCTTTTGCTAGTAAGCTATAGCAACATTTTGTGTTTTCAGGAATTAGTGTCAATTCAGAGCCCATGTGTAATAAGCCCTGCAAGTTTGGATGTTTCAGTCATCCTAGTAAATGACCATGGATTCTGGAAGATTTACATTACATACTTGTGGTATGATACAAGGTCCATTCTCAGTCTGACCTGACCTTCCCTTCAGTCATGGTCTGTGAGTAAAGATCTCCTTTGCCTTAATGTGGGATTATGTTCCAACAAGCCCATTGTAAATTGAAAAAATCTTAAAGTGAAAAATGCATTTAATGAGCATCATACTTAGCCTAACCTACCGTTCTACATGCGTAGAACGTTTACATTAGCCTACAGTTTGGCATGGTCATCCACCACAAGGTCTATTTTATAACAAAGTATTGTATCTCATGTAATTCATTGAATACTGTACTGAAAATGAAAAACAATTCAAAATTTGAAGTACAGTTTCTGCTAAATGCATTCCACTCAAGCACCATGATAAAGTTGAACAATCCTATGTCAAGCCATCTTGAGTTGGGAGCCATCTGTACACATTTCCCCTGCTATCTAAAAGTAGACTGTTCCCTATTTGCTATGTATGGTTTGTTAGGTTGTTTTATGAGGTCTGGGAATGACGAAATGTTTTTCCACGTAATTTTGAGGTCTGGGAATTCTGAAATATTTTTCTATGTAATAGTGTTCCCAGACCCCCACAATAGCCTATCAAATCATATCAAGTGAGAATATCTTACTGTGGGATAATGGGGAAAACCTGTTTATGAATTGGCTTAGGTTTGAAGACTGTTTAAAAATCTGTGACTTTCCATTTTAGTGATTTAGGTCAAGTTTTTGGCCATCGGACCTGGAGTTTCTTTGTTATGTAGATCAAATATTAATCTAGTATCTGCTTACTTGTTTCATTCTTAGAGACACCATTACTTTTTTTTTTTCAGTTTTTTGTTTTTTTTTATTGGATTCTAGTATTATAATATCCACCTTCATCCTGGGCACACGTGACTATGCAATTTTGATATATCTGTTAGAGTTAATTTTTTTGAAGCAGAAAATTTTGTGATGTGCTCTCAACCCCTTGCCAGACCCTGCAGCTGGGCTCCTTTCATGCACTTCTAGGCAGTTCCTCAAGTTGGAGTCACTAGTGATGTCCATTTACCCTTGTGTTCAGAATAGGCAGTAACTTCTTCCAATTTCTGATTGGTTTATTGGTTTTCTTTTTGTTGAGTTATATGCGTTCTTTGTAGATCATGGATATTAACCCCCCTTTTGGGATGTATGGTCCACAAATATTTTCTCCAATGCAGTAGGCTGTCTTCACTTTAGTGAGTTTCTTTTGCTATGCAGAAACTTTCTAGTTAAATGTAGTACCATTTGTTTACTTTTGTTTTTGTTTCCATTGCCATTGTAGTAAAGTTCCCAAAGACATCTGTGAAGTCAATGTCACAAAGTGTTTTGCCTGCATATTCTTCAAAGTATTTTATAACTTCAAGTCTTATATCCATGTCTTTAATCATTTTGAATTATTTTGTGTGTGTGATGTGAGATAGTGATCTAGTTTCATTCTTTTTATGTGACTGTACAGTCTTTCCAATGCCATTTTGAGACTTTCAGAGACTTTCATAGCTGAATTTTTATCAGGTGTTTTAATTATTTTTTCATATTGTTATCAGTTTTTTCATATGGCATTAAGTATTACGTGATATGTTTCTAACAAGAGCATGCGTTGTTAAACTTTTTTTTTTATAATAAATTTTATTTTTATATTCCCCCATACAATTGCAAACGCCCCATTCTGACCCCAATCCTTCCCCTCCCGCCCCCCGAGACACCATTATTAACCACAAATAAAAATCCCCACAGGCCAAAACATTAATATTTTCAGTACATGTCTGCTGCCCATTTTGGAAAAAGACTCTTGAGTGCTGCTTCTTGACCTCTGCTCTGCCAAGATTGTCCCTGTTGAATCCTGGAGCCCATATTAATAGTGACATCTCTTACTCCTGACTCCATAGGAAAACAGTCACAGATCATTTCAAAGATATGGGTGTTGCACTTAGATTTATGAATTTCTCAATGCTTTTGTGAAGAAATTGTTTTCTAGACTTCGGAGGTATGTTTGGTGGATGGGTATTCAGGTTACATATGAAAAACCTATCTCAACACTTTTACCTCCCTAAACTTTTGGATTCCTTCCTCTCCATCAGGGTGCACCCATGCATCTAATTCACCCCACCTCCTGATTTTGTAGATAAAGAATCACAATCATGCCCGCTTATTTATGTATCTGCTTTTGAACTATAATAGCTGAGTTGAGTAGTTGTGAGAGAAACCAAAAGGCCTGCAAAGCTGAAAGTATTTACTATTTCATCCTTTAAGAAAAAGTTTACCACCTTCTGCCCTAGATCTTGCTGGGATTTGATTGAAATTATGAGTCTGGTGACAGCAGAAGAGTGCTTGTGGTGGTTTTTCAGAAGGTTCAGCATTCCCTTGCAAGTCATCTGCTCCAGAAAGTTTTCTCAGGCACAGGAGAACAAACTATTTGCAAAGGCCAGTGAGACTCAGAGAACACAGCAGTTTAAAACACATTTCAGTTTTATCTGAGTCCAAGCAAATGATCCCATTCAGTTGCTGTTATAAATTTGCAATCTACACAGTTAAATGTTGTATTTAATTTTCAACAATATCAACCCTGCCAGAGGTTTGTTTAGTCTTTCACTGGACGCTCTCTCTACTCATATTTGGACTTGTGTTGAGAGTTTAAAAACTGAACTTGTGACTTCTTTCTGTAAAAATGTTCCATGCACTCAGTGGAATCCCTTGCACAACAGAATTCTTGAAGTGGTCAAGTACAGCAGCCTCTTGGTGGTTACTTTATCTTACTAAGTGGATACTTGATCACATACATCTGCAGGAGATTACTATTTGTTAGCCAGTGTTAGCGTCCTGTTTCCTGTTGGCAGGGGCTCAGCACTGTAAACAAGCCCATAACCCTGCATGACTAAGTCAATTCCAAAGATCCTCTCCAGTGACAATTTCAGTCCCAATTCTGTATGAGTCAGAAGACAGAAACCACCTCCCAGTAACTTGAACACCAATTGAAAATTTAACTTGAAGTATTAGTGGGCCTCCCTGGTGGCGCAAGGGGTTAAGATTCAGCACTGTGAAGAAGTATTCGTTAATAGAAGATCATTAATTACTAAAAGGGGTAAAAGTGGACTCTACGAGTATAGAAATAACTGCAGAAAGCACCTATCACTAGAGGTCTAGTGAACTATGAACAAGGAATGAACTGAAAGGAAAGATGAACCTTCCTGTCTTCCCCCAGGCTGAGATTCACATCTCTGGAGAGGGAGCAGGTGCCACAGGAACACACAACCTGCCAGGGGAAAAGAAACTTGCCAGAAGGCTCATCTAGGAAACCCTCTGCTGTGGTGGCTGAGAAAATACGCCCTCCGTGTCCCCACCTATCCCTGTCCCCTCACTGATCCACCAGCTCCAGCACACTAGAAAGAAAAAAAAGTTCCTTCCTCCTGCTTTGACCTTACACAACCCCCTTAACTCCCTCAGCATGCTCTACTAGGAAAAATCGTCCGCTGGCAAAGGAAAAATGTCTATAGAGTCCCGATCCAGCATCAGAGAGTAGGAAAAAGAAGGGTGGGTTTGGTGTTGAAAAGCAATAAGTTAATAGCAGACTTTTATCCAGTTTCATGGTTGTTACTGTCTGTATGCTACTACCCCCCACGTTGCTTTCTCTCCCTTGAGCTCCAGAAAAGTATTAATATATCAGACTGACTCCTTGGTGTCTCACTTGGATTTCTCCTAAGCACCTTAACTTAATGGCTACAAAACCAAACACATCCTCCCCTAAGTTTTCCTGTCTCAGGAAATGACATCACCATTCAATATGATACCACTTTAGCCTTGATTATTTTTTTCTTACTTCACTCCTACTTGGTCAGATTCCTACCACTGTCTTCAAAATGTATTTAAATCCTAACGATCTCTCCTCACCTCCACCACTTCACCCTAGCCCAGATCATTATCATCGTCTCTCTTTTTTAAAAAAAGATTTATTTATTTATGTATAAAAGAACTGGGGTACAGGGCAGAGGTGCGGTGGGGGTGTGTGAGAGGATTCACCAGAGACAGAGTGGGGACAGAACAGGCAGATTGACTGAAATACACTGCTGAGGGGAGCAGCGGGGTGAGACCTGAGAGGTCTGCTGCACCTTGTGGGTTGTGCCCTGGGATCAAATTCATGCTGCAGAGGCTGCGGATTGCTTCAGAGTGCTGTGCTTAACCCCTTGTGCCACCAGGGAGGCCCATCATCATCATCATCTTTTGACTCAGGTCTCAGGAATCAAATCCTGTATTTCTTCGTTACGAATGTATACTTGTTAATTAGATGACCAGGTGTCAGTTCATTCTGTAACAGTCTTTCAGTAGAAGCTCTCTCTACTCATATTTGGAATTGTGGTGAGAGTTTAAAAACCTGAACTGGTGACTTCTTTCTGTAAAAATGCCCCATGCTCCCTCCCCAAATTTTATGCAAGTTTCTTTGGACTTTTAAATATGCTTGCTGCATCCCTGTGGTCAGGATAAGCCCGTGTTTTCTGCTTGCCAGCACAGCATAAGCCCTTAGTTTTTGAAATTAATAATATTAACATCATCATTTCTTCACGTGCAGTTTTGGAACATGTGTTGATCTTCCTAGCTTCAACCTTGCCTATGCCAGTCTTTAAAATATGAAAGCATTTTCACAAAGATGGCCTTCTTAAATTTGATTTATTGGAAACTAAAAAGGTGGTAACCTCCCTCCCGAATTTCCACGTCATTGTTTTTCATGTTACTTAAAAATCTCTCATCCCTTCTAATCAACTTAATTCTTTAAAGATAAAATATCAGTAGTTTATTTTGTTACATTCAGAAGAGGACAATAGTTTGTAATTACTGCTTTGGATTTCATACCTCTGATTTCAGTCAATAGATAACTTTAATTATGCGCATCCTTTGACTTGTAATATTGATTTGAGGCCATAGTAAATATAGAAATCCTCTTTGAAATTAAGAATTAAAGATTTTCTGTAGAATTGCCTGATAAATGCTCTTTCTTTTTTAGGTGGGAGATGTTGCTGTTTTTCTCCTGATGGTAAAGCTTTAGCTGTAGGGCTCAATGATGGAAGTTTCTTAATGGCAAATGCAGATACTTTAGAGGACCTTGTATCTTTTCACCACAGAAAAGATATTATCTCAGATATTCGATTTTCACCAGGTAAGATTCCATTGCAGTCATAGTCATATTTGATTATTAACTTGGTCTTGCAGTGAGTAAACATATCAGTGTGTAATTTTTATTATCTACCGTTTTATCTCAGAAATTCACTTTTTTGACTGGAAGAACCGGGTGGTAAGAAAGAAACTATGTATTAAGTCAGTGTCAAAGTAATTGGCTCAGTGCCAGCTCTGTTTTCTGTGTGAAAGGCCCTGGCACTTCTCTTGAGTTTCAGCTTCTTCATTTATAACATGAAAGTGGTTGATGGCTGTTTTCATTATATTCTTAATGCTTTTTAAATTACATTAATTTTACTTCAGTGCTTTCCATTATTATCTATGATGTTAGTATAGTATAAGAATTACTAGTGTTAGGGCTAAATTTACTTACGTTTGTTTACTTCTGCTTTTTCTAATCTTAAAGAGGGTTTTTTTAATAAATGCAAAATATATCAAAATTACATAGTGCATAATTTTTGACATTTGTTTTCCACTAAACTACTTCATGACACTAAAAAACTTTGTTTCATTTTGTTAATTATAATGCATATCTTTTAAAAATATATTTACTATTTGTCATTTGACACGTCTTGTCATAACTTATCAAACAACGAGTTCCTCAAAAAAAAATTAATAAAATAAACTAGTTGTAGAATATTAAAAATATTTCTAAAGGTGGAAAATGTTAAGCAAATATATTTCTATTATAGGTTCTGGGAAATACCTTGCTGTTGCATCCCATGACAACTTTATAGATATATATAATGTGCAGAGTAGTAAACGAGTAGGAATATGCAAAGGCGCTACAAGTTATATAACCCATATTGACTGGGATATTAGAGGTAAGAACTGAAAAACTTACTATGTGATAACATTTTCACTGATTAAGGATAGCTACTTAAGAGAAAAAGGTGATTCAACGGAGGGATTCAAAATCACAGTGAAAGAAAATTACTCAAAATTATTTTCCACTATTTTATTTTACATCTGAAGATTAATGCTAAATTCAGACTTTTTAGCACTTATTAGTGTATTTTCAAGTGATTTTACAGTAAATGATAAATTCTTTAATTTGTAAAATAAATATGCAAAAATTTAATTGGTCGTCCTGGTTTTTGTCAGGTAAGTTTGACATAAATAATAGCTCAAAATTTGGAAAACAGATGTTAATGAGGATTTTAATGTTATTTCTCTGTTCAATAAAATATGTTTCTTAAAAATATTAAGACATAATTGCATAGCATACATAATTTAATGAGTATCTTTACTCTTTCAGCAGAATGTACAGTATATGACAGTATAATAAATTTGGGTCAGTGCTAAAGATTTTAAATGCTCAGTTTTTAAGGACTTTTGTTTCATATATTTATCTACATAAATCTAGTATTATAAATTAGTTTTTCCAAATACGACTAAACAAAATGCTTACTTTTTTCCAAAATTTGTTTCTGATAGCTTTAGAAATGTTTTTATGGGCCTCCCCTGGTGGCGCAGCGGTTGAGCGCTGGGCTGCAAAGCTTCCTGCAGCCTCTGCAGCACCGGTTCGATCCCCGGGAGGGGTCCCACATGGCGTGCAGACCTCTCCTGCCATCCGCTGCTCCCCTCAGCAGTATATTTCATCAGTCTGCCCGTTCTGATCCCTGCTCTGGCTCTGGTGAATTCTCTCACCCTCCTGCGCTTCTGACTGTACCCAGTGCTTGTATAAATAAATAAATAAATCTTTAAAAAAAATGTTTTTTATGTGTGTACATAAAACAGAAGTAGCCTTTACGTATGTACACATGCAAAAGTTAAACCATTTATAAATATAATTGTTTATATAAGGATTAAGCCCAAAGGGGCAGCTTTGGGGCCTGGCTCCCAAGAAGGCTTGCTCCTCCAGATGCCTCTGCCCCTCACGCTCTTGGAAACAACCAAATCTTACCTTAAAGCTAAGGTAAACAACCAAATCGTACCTTAGCTCTGTTCTGCACTGACAAAACTGACACTTCTGAGTATTTAAGAAAAAAAAAAATCAATTGTTCTTATTACATTTGAGTGCAGAAGAAGAAAATTTTTATGTTTAAACTTCATTTTCCCCAGTTATTAGACATCATATCACTTATATGTATTTTTATATGTATATATTTTTTTAATTTTCTTTTTTAAGGAAAGCTCTTACAGGTCAACACAGGTGCTAAAGAACAGTTGTTCTTTGAAGCTCCTAGAGGGAAAAAACAAACCATCCCCAGTGTGGAGGTAGGAAGACCACAGTGCTTGTAATGTTGCTATAACTAAGAGTGATTAGGAAATTGATGCTGCCTCCCGCCGTTTAGTTACATGTGAAACCTGTTCTCAAGCCTGTTAAGCTTTGAATTTTGGATACTGTTTTTGTGAGTTTATTTTATTGGTCCAGACTATGTAGATAGGGAAAGGAGATACTGTATTATGAAAGGAATAAATTGCTTGCATGTCTAGTTAGGTCCTCAAAGCATAAGAAGCATGAATTAGCAGGCCATTTAAGATAGGAGTACTCATGTTTCTCAAATCCTTTGGAAGCTGTATACCTAAGATGCTTGTTGGTGAATTCATATTTAAAGGAAAAGAGAAAGCGTGTTTGGTTTTGTGCCTGACAGTATTAACATTTTTTGACACAGATAAGGAGGCAAAACAAATTTAACATGAAAGCTTAATAAGACAGAGACTATAAAAGTTCTTAATTTCAGGTAACAATTAATTGGAAAAAATGCTTATAACATATTAGAAATTTAGACATGAGATGTAAGAATAAGTTGATTATTTTAAGAGTAAAAAGTCTTACAATCACTGTATGTTCAATATCTGGAACACACAGTAGATATAAGTACATCTTGAATGATATGTTAAATTTTTTATGATGAAACTAGTAGACTTGGGAAACTACAAAACCAAGAGAACTAACAATTTAGCTGTTTTTCTTAAAATTTTAATTTTTCTTGTGTTACATGTAACTACAATGAAAAATACTCAAATTTTGGTTATTTTTTGGTTTAAGTATTACAAATTACAGCTTTTTTTTTCCTTTTTAGGTAGAAAAAATTGGTTGGGCATCATGGACAGGTGTACTTGGCTTATGCAGTGAGGGAATTTGGCCAGTAATTGGAGAAGTCACAGATGTAACTGCCTCTTGCCTCACCAGTGACAAAATGGTTCTAGCTACTGGAGATGATTTGGGATTTGTGAAATTATTTAGATATCCTGCTAAAGTATGTGTTTTTATTTTTAACTCTTCCAAATATAATAGTTACAAAAGCTATTATAATAGCTATAAAATATGGCTATTACATATGTAAGATGTGAGGTGATAATACAAAAGGTTCAGAATTATGTTTCCCATTCTTGATAGTGTGTCTATAGCTTTTCTCTAAAAGCATTAATATAATTTATAATCCCATGTCTTATATATCATATTGTTTTAAGTTTTCTCAATATTGAGTAATACAAATATCACTTTTAGAGGAATTAAGGGGATTTTTATCCTTAATCTTGACGAATAATTTTGGTATTGTTTTGATTAAATATATACCATAAGCAGTAAATATACAATGCCTATACAATTAAAATAAATAATACTAATCTAATGTGATGAATGTTGCAATTATACTAAAATCAAACTGTAAAGATTCTTTGGAGTTCTGCATGCTCATGCTGCTGTGTACTGCTCCATTCTCTTATAGCATTCCTCTATGCAGACTCCTTGGAAGCATTAGACTTTCATGTACCACTAAAATAAAATCTGTATATTAAATCCAGATGCATTTAATTATTACAAAGTTAGATATATGTTATAATCTGATACCAACATGAAGATAAATTGGAAACAGGGCACTAAGTTCATGTTACAATGTTCAGTTTGTGGTGCTCTTAAATAACTGCTCTTATTAATATATTTAGATCAGTACTGAAATGAAACATAAGTTTACAAGTTCTGAGAGAACTCAGGTGCCCACAAAAATATTCCACAAATCTAGTTTTGAATATACTTAGGTGGTTTAGTTAATAAGAATGTGTTCCAATAAAACATTTTTTGGCTAAAATATTCATTTTCAGCATTCTAGATGAGTGGTACAGATACCTTGAGAATAGATTCTAGATATGAGTCCACAGATTCCTTCTTCACTTCATTGTAGCAAGAACCACAAAATTTCAGGAAACTCCCTTTTTTTGTATTTCAACTAGTTTTTATTTAGCTGTGAACTTTATGTAGTATATACATGTTGATTCTCAATGATGCTCACCTGAATCTTTACTAGTGTTATAATACAATGTTATTTCAATTTTAAAGTCATCATTTCCAAAGAATTCACTGATTTACCTATCACTATGTTTTAGACATTTCTTACTTTTAACATACTTGAAAAGATGTCCATCTAAAACCTTTTGGCACCTTGATCTGAATTCACTTCATAGCTTGGTAATGCTAGCATTTAGTTTTAAAAGTTGTTGGTAACACTTTCTTGATATTTAAAAGAAAATACATTCCTGTGTATACAATTTATAAACAAAGATCATTACATGGGTATAGACCAAAATATTTGGTAATTACTTTTTGTTAATATGGCCATATGTTGTACATATATACTTAGGTCTTGACTTTCTCAGTTTGGGTATCTGTTTCCAGTAATATATCTGCATAATCATTGATTTTAATAGATATGTGTGTGTGTACATTGTCATTAACATTACTCCGTTGAACATTTAAGTATTTAAATTTTTCATTGCTATAAGTAAATACTGTGCTAAATATTTTTTGCATATTTTTAGCATATACGCCTAAAGGGTGAGTAAAAGAACATTTTTATGCTTTTGAGGCAGAATATCAAATTGATTTCCAAGTTATCCCATGACACTAGTAATGTCTGATACCATTAGTTGTGTGCTGTCTTCACCAGGTTTGGGAATTATTTTTTGTTCTAGTGAGTTTAAATAATTTTATATTTTTAACAAATGCCTTGATTAATTTCCAATCATGTATTAAGAAATTCAAAGTTATAACTGAAAGTTTTCAGGCAATAGAATTTCTCAAACTGTTTGAATCTTTTTTATCTTTAGGGAAAATTTGGGAAGTGTAAGAGGTATGTGGCCCACAGTACACATGTCACAAATGTTCGCTGGACTTACGATGACAGCATGTTGGTCACCTTAGGAGGAGCAGATATGTCATTAATGGTTTGGACAAATGAAATGGAGGGCTACCGAGAAAAAAAGCCTTGTGATAGTGAAGAATCTGATATAGATTCTGAAGAAGATGGGGGTATGTCATTTTGAAATATTTTATGTTAACAGAAACAGAAAAAATTAGGACAACTGATTTAAACTGCAAAAGTCATGGCCTAGTTTTTTTGGTCTATTTAACACCAGAATTGGTTCAGTGAGTCAAAAATAACAGGCTAGTATGTATTGATAACTTAGATGTTCTTTATCTACAAATGTATGGTAGTCATAATGTTAAATTTTATAGTATTGAATCATTTTAAAGTAATTTTGATTATTTTCCTAATATGCCAATAATACCAGCTCATCATGGAATTATTAGAAAATACATTTTGCAAGAAAAAATAACTACAGCATCCATAATTTGACCACTCAGAGGTAACCTCTGTTAAAATTTTATAGAGTTGAGCGCTAAGCTGCGCGCGGCCTCTGCGGCGCCGGTTCGATCCCCGGCTGCTCCCCGGCCACCGGAGGAGGGTCCCACATGGCGCGCAGACCTCTCCTGCCGCCCGCTGCTCCCCTCCGCAGTGTACTTCGGTCCTTCTGCCTGCTCTGCTCCCCGCTCTGGCTCTGGTGAATTCTCTCGCCCTCCCGCGCTTCTGACTGTACCCAGTGCATGTATAAACAAAACAAACAAAGAAACCAGCAAACAAATAAATAAAGCATGCCTCTATAAAAAAAAAAAAAAAAAAAAAAAAAAAATTTTAGAGTATACCCATACTGTACCAAACTGTACATTTATATACATTGTCTTTTTTTAAGAAAAATGGCATCATATTGAATTAATTAGTTATGGCCTACTGTTATCTATTAGTAATACTTTGAAAACATTGTTACATATTAAATATTCTTCTACACCTTTTTATTGGGTATATTATTTCATAATTGGGCTATAACACAATTTCATACTTTATCCACTTTATTGTATAATAGGGTTCCTCAGTTATAACTTGGAGAGTAAGTCTTATATTTTGATGGCAGGCTATGACAGTGATGTTACAAGGGAGAATGAAATCAGTTACACCATCAGAGCCTTATCAACCAATATTCGCCCAATGTTTGGAATCAAGCCTCATTTGCAACAAAAAGAACCCTCAGTTGATGAGAGGTAATAATCAAGTTTAAAACTAGATGAAGAAAAAAGATGTTGATGTTAAAAATTTATTAACTGAATGAAATATTACAAAAGCTAACCGTGATATGCTTTCATTTTACAGTTCCCAACACCTCTTAAAAACACATTTGGGTCAAAAATAAAACACTTTTTGGACGTGACACTAGCTTTTCCAAGTAGTTTTAGGTAATGATGCCACTCTATGAAGTCTGTATGATTAAAGGAATATTACTTGCTAGCTTTTGTAAATATGTGTGATGAGGTTACAGGGGATAATAAACATTGAATCTAATACCAAGTACATTTTAGGAAGCACATGAGCAGAGATATGATTAAATTTTAAAAAGATCTTGCCATCCATATGCCCTTAAGTGAGGATAGAAAATCATTATTTCAAAAATTTGGCAAGTATGATTCTCCTATAATGGTAATTATTGGTCTTATATATAGAATCAGCAAATCAAAAATAACATGTACACAGCAATTTTATGAAGAGAGAGAGCTGGGTGACATATCAAGAAAGGAGCTGTAAACCTGATGCTTAAAAGTCATTAGGGAACATGCATGTGGATCAGTGATGGCTTGGAATTCATTTTACAAAATGATAAAAGAAAGATATCCAGAAACATCGGTGAGGAACAAAGGGGGAATGGGAAGGGGACATATCATTGACCTCTTCTATAGAAAGCTGTGACAAGGAAAGCTTTATGATGAGAAATTAAGAGTATTTGAGGGAAAAGATCAAAATGAAAGGGAATTCACTCACTATAAAGCAAAATTTGTAGAAAATTCCAGTGATTGTATAGTCAGTGAGGACAATCCTAATGGGTAGAAATACTTTAAGAAAGCCTTAGCAGAGGAATTTGAGTTTGCACCTGTGGGTTGACTGTCTAATGCAAAGTAAGAAGTGGAAACAGTGAGGTGTGTGGGGGTGTTGGAAAAGGGAGAAGCAAAGATTCTGTTGAACATCCCAATCCAGAGCTCCCAGGAAAGTTCTGGATGGTCATGTTTCATAGCTCCTCTCCCAGGGGCAGGGTTTGCTGATGGCATAATAGTTGTTACCTTACAGAAAGGGGAGAGAGGGTGGGCACTGATTTAGTCATCACATATAAAGAAACAAATAATTAAATTAGATGTATATTTCAAGAAAGCTGACCACACCATCATGTAAATACTTGCACAGGATTCAAGGGTGAAGCAACTTGGCGGGAGGGGGTATCATATATCACATAGGGCATGGTTTCTGGAGTCCATTAAAATATTCTTTTTTTTTAATCACCTGAGAGTTGTGTGACCTTTAAAAACATTTTATTCTTTCTAAGTCTCAATTTTCTCAGAGGTAAAATGAGCACTATAATCCCTAAAATATGGACTACTTCCAAGTTTAAATGAAATAATATATATAAAGAATTTAGGTAGTAGGTCTTCACCAATAACATCCCTCTCTTGGGTGAAATACAGTTAATTGAGGAGATACCTGGTTAATGCTGAAACACTTCCTGAAATTAAATACCCACAAAGTAATAAATAGTACCTATATATCAATTCAGGAAATACATAGTAAGTATGCATATGTGGGTGTTCCTAATTAAGAGTATTTGTAGGATAATGCTTAATTTTTCTTAAAGGAAGTTATGTCTCACAGGTGATTTAAAGCAAAAAGCATACAGCGAAGAAAGAACTCTAGAGGTTTTCATAAATCATTTTCATTTATTGATTTTTTTAAAGAAAAATTATCATTTATCAGATTAATACATGATATCAGAAATCTAGATAGTCTGTCATTCATGGTGAAACAGATTCATTCTCTCCTCCACACACCTCCACCCCCATTATTGAAGGACAAGCTGTCACAGATGGAAATATTTTACTGCTCATGAGAAAGCTAACACTGTCATAATTGAGTCTTTGCTGTTAGCTTGCATTTTTTGCAACTAACTTTATCAAAATTATTTTTTAAATTTTTTTGTATTTTGTTTTTAATTTATTTTACAATTTCACCTCTGCTGCATTCTTTTTGCTTTTGTTTTCCAACTCACCTCTGTTGAATTCTTTTGAAAATGCCAAGGCAAAAGTCAAATGTGAATCACAATTGAGTCCTTATTTTCAAAAAATAAATAAATCATGGGAGAAGAAAATTAAGAGACATTTTTTACCAACTTTGAATATATTGATGCAGAGATATGCTCTTTATAAGTAATGTTTCATGTTTTAAATATATATATATTGCCATCAAGTATGAAACAAAATATTTTATAAGTTCTTTTTTAAAATGCTTGTGAGATAGCTTATTTGCTTAGAAGGAAGATAATTGTGGTTGATAGTTTTGTGGGAGTATAATTTTTCCAAAAGGACTTGCATAATTGTATGTTTTCTTCTATAAATAATTTGTAGCAAATTTTCTTTTAATGTGTTAATAGCCAAACAAATTTCTGATGTTTTTTAATAAAAATTTGCCAAACATTGTAACTTAAAATTTAGGTAATTTCCTTACAATTCTGTTACCATGTTGCCTTTATTCTGTTTACTAAGTTACTATATTTTATTCTTCATCAATTTTCATGTATGTTTCCTTTTTTCTTGTTCCTTTTGAAGGCAGGGCATAGTAAGGTAAGTGTTCTATTAAAGAAAATATCCTAAAATACACTCTCTTCTGTTTTGATTTTACAGTATTTTAAGGTATTGATTATTTTTTCCTTCCTCTTCAACATTAAACTACATTTGTTGAGAAAAAATTAGAAAGGGAATAGAACAAATCCTGCACCATATATACAACATGTAGATGTTGTGAAGTTCTTCATTTGATTATGACTTTTCACGAACTCATACTCTTGATAGTTTTAGTTTTCCTTAAGTTGTACAGGCTAATAAAAACTGTTAACTTGACATGTCAGTGAAAATATGGTTTAGTTTATGAACCTTTTAGTTTATATTTAATGTATGTTTATGATAGCCATTCATTTAAAAGTGTTAACATAGGGCAGTGATATTTGTATGTTTAATAAAGTGGTATGTACAAGAAAGGGCTCTTTGGGGGTACTCTTCCACCTGCCTGCCTTTAGAGAGATGAAAATGTCTTCAGTGTCTGAAACAGGACAATGTGGAATTGGCTAGACTGTTTTAGAAGTTTCAAAGAGATACCATCAGGAAAACCCTGGGATATAGTAGCATTTAGACCAGTTTTTATAGAAACTCGGGTATTAGGCACTCATTTATTCCTGAAGACAGCGGGGATCCGTTATCTTTCTTAAACAAGTGGTATGTACAAAGATAAGAGTCTAGAGTGTGAGGTCACTGCAAAAGAGGCCCATGTAAATCTTACACTATTTTAACAGAAATGAAACATTCATATCCATCCTCATATCTGAAATAGCTTATTGATTATAAAATAGCTTATTGATTGATATCTGCATTTTAAAGCAACATTGACAGTTTACAGTGGTCTAGAAGGAGGCACAGGATGAAGGAACACTGGAAACCACTTCTATAAAGAGTAATTAATTGCTCTGGGATTCACATGTTTCAAAACAAGGAACTAACTTTTTAAGCTGCTGTTGCTACCCTGGTCTGCAGCACTTGTATAGAAAAGACCCCCAGCACAGAATGTGTTCCGGGGAAATTTAGATGACCATGTGCCTTCGGTGCTACAAAGAGATGCTGAGGCTGTGTAGAGGGGTCCTCTTTCGAGTGGGAGGTCAGATGAGATGACATGTCTGAGTCCCTCCACTTCTGTTTATCATTTTGCTGTTAAGGGGAACTTTGTATTTTTTAAGTTACCTCCTTTACTAGCAAAATCCCAGGTCCAACATAAGTCCTCAGTGACTTGGGCTGCCTGACTGACCTGGGGTACCTCTCTGGTCAGTGTGGGAGGAGCATGGGCACCTCATACAGGCTCCTTAGTACAGTGCCACTGGCCTTCAGTTGTTAACATTTCACAGCCTGTTCTTAAAATTAAGCTTCAGTATTTGTTTGAAATTCAGATTGCAATGTGGAAAATTAAAGTGACAGACTTTAATGTTTGCTGTTAACATAGACTGTGTTGAATTCGCACTTGTTTTTCTTTTTCAACCTTTTTATGATTTCCCTGCTGTTAATAGAATAACTTATCTTTCCACATATATAGTAACAAATAAAAAGCAACGGTCCTTTAATATATAGTTTCTCTGTATTAAATTTGTGAAGTTGTTTTATTATAGAAGTATTTAAAATTCAAAGTTGTGCTGTAATCTCTTCTCTTTTTTTATCTGCTGCTGGAAAGAGGTTCCAGGTAATCCCTCTCTGTGATGTTTGATGAGACCCTTTTTTTTGTATTTTTATCATCTTTCATATTTACCATTAATGAGCTATGTTCTTTGGTATGCTTTATTTACCTCTCTTCAGTTTCCCACATTTTTCTTCTTTGAAATCAGTAATGAGTAGCATCTTATTTATTGGATTTATGCTACATAAGTAACCAAAATGGTATCCATTCAACTTATCTAGTTTTCAAGTTGTGTAATTTTATGTAAACAATATCTTATTTAAATTAACTTTAAAAAATTAAAATATGCTTAACTGTTACAAAGGATTATATAGATAAAAATCACTTGTTTAGTAGAGCTGTCAGATAACACTGAATAGTTCACCAACAAAATTCACTTGAAAGAAAAGACTGCTGTCATTCTTTAAAATTATCTTAGCAGAAATAATTATAAATGCTAAATATAAATTCAAATATATTTATTCCATATAGACATTTAAAAAGTATATCAAAAAGGTTTGAAATCAAAATTTCTGCAATGATTTTAAAAATTTGTTGTATGTTCTTGTAAGTGCATTTTATTTTTGCACCAGTTATACTTGTATAGTTTTATTTATTGCTTCATATTCCATAGGAAGATACATATATTTTATACTGCATGTTCAAACTGTAAGACTTCATTTACTTTACATAACTTGAAAATCATTTTCAAAATGCAAATATATTTTATGCCTTTAATGGATTTATTCATAAATCTTGGCATTTTCCACAGGAAAGTTCATTGGTATTGTTTCTTGACTTAGTTGTTAAAGATTGAACATTAACTTAAAATTTGGAGTGAAGAGTTGATACATGATTCATTTAGATTTGATTGATTTAGATTCAGTGTTCAGGTTATTAAATATTTGAATAATGGCTGTCTGAGAAAAAATAAACTAAATGATGTGGAGATTTTTTAAAAAGGAGTTTGAGGAAAGAGCCTCCACATTTAAATTGTTCAAAAAGGGAACTCTACATCTAGTGGGGCATTAAAAATATCAATAGATCCCAGACTAATAGTGGAAACAGTAGAGGGGATGAGATTTGAGAACTGTTGTATGGGGAAAGCTGGTAATGTTTAGTAAACGGTGAGAATAAGAGAAGAGAAGGAAATGGAGCCAACAGTGATCATGATTATCTTTTATGAAGTACGTGTTTTATAACACTTTGTGACTGTAAAATGTCTTGCTTGAGTAACTGATGGTGATACCATTAACCGAACTAGGGGCATCAGGAAGAAGAGGAAGTAAAGGGCATGGAGGAGCAGGTAATGAGCAAAAATTTGAACTCAGACATATTTTATGTTGCCAACAGGGTAGAAAATTCACAGAAATACTTTCGAAATAACTCAGGAAGAATGTATTGAGTACCTACTGTGATAGACAGTGCAAAACAATAATGCAGGCTTTGTTGATAAATGCTCCCCATTAAGTTTTTTATACATAGAGCTAACTTTTGGATATTTGTTTATAAGCAGAGTGCTGTTGTGCTGTTATTTACATTATGAAACCTATACACCAAAGAAATTAAAAGTAAATTGAATAAAATAACATTAAAATAACATTTGCATTCTACCCTCCTGCTTTAGATGTGTGTAAGAAGGATATGATCTAGGGAGGAACAGAGAGTGGGCTCAATTTTGTGAAGGTGTGTCAGATGTCTCTCTCCAGAGGGCGGGGGAGGGAGGCTCAGCAGAGGCAGCAGGGGTGTGTGCCTCTCCTCATCCCACCTCCCTGTTCCAGGCCCCCTGTGAGCAGGGCCCCACCACAGCCAGAGAAACTCCAAACAAACAATGTTGGCAAGAAAAAGAGACCTATAGAGGTGAGGAAAACCCACTCCCCCTTGTTAACTTGTACTTTAAAATGTATCCAGAGTTATTTTTATTTCCTTTTTGTAAAACACTCAAATCTTGTCACTAATTTTTATGAAAATAAATGTATTGAATAATTTTTTGTTTGATTGTAAAGTCAGCTTAACTGTCAAATCCGAGTCTTGATATGCTGTTTTTCAATTTTTTATTAGTCTTTATAAGTTGAAGGTTAATATTTATACCAAGCCAGGAATATTTATTACCATGTGTGAGTTAGTCACTGCAGTGTTCAGTGAAGTCTCTGCTTCCCTTTCTGTCTCTGCTTCCAACTAAAGAAAGCTTCCACAGTGGTTGACCCAGAAGAAACATCCTCCCAGGCATTTCATAGCCCTAATATCAGTAGCTAACAGCAACATATGCTAAATTAGGTCAAAAATAAAGCATAAAGCCTTACAAAGTTGATTGAAAATGGATACTTCCAGCAGCAGAATTATCTGCCAGAACTTCAGCATGAGTTATCAGAGATGGTGTGAACCATTGCTGATGTATTCTGTGAATCCTTAAAAAGTGTATCATGTGGACTTAATTTATCATTAGTTGTATATGCAGTTTAGATATTTTGACTAACAGTGATCACAAATTGAAATTTTCATCTTTTGGACAAAGTATCCCGATGTTTAACACATGAAATCTTAAAAACAAATTCTTGGAAGCAGAGGTCTTGTGATATCCTTTTCATTTTTATTACTGTATAGAAAAGTGTGGAGTGTATTTCAGCTGCCCCAAACAGATTACATATACAAATATGTCTGACTTAATTTTATGTTTGACGCATGTAAAACATCAAAATGCATCCTCCACTTTGACTGTATACAGTAGTGTATGTAACAAAACAATAGTGAACATTTAGATGTCAGAGATTGTCTTTCTCATTGTTATAGGACCTTGTATTGGAGCTTGTTTTTGGCTATCGAGGCAGAGACTGTAGGAATAATGTTCACTATTTAAATGATGGTGATGACATCATTTACCACACTGCATCTATTGGAGTTCTGCACAATGTTGCTACAGGTAGGAAACCCTGACTTTTTTCACCCTCCGCTTTTTTTAATTTAGAATTTTTTATCCAACATGTAAAACTATGCTAAAACTAAGTAATTTTTAAAGTATAATTGAGTCCGGAATATAAATATTCATACTTTAGAACTTTCTACCAACATTTCAAGTAACCCAATTTACAGTATTGAGAGTATAACATAGCAGAAAAGGATTTCAAAATGCAAAGTGCTAATAGGTCTCTATTAGAAGTAAAAGTGCTGTATGTTGAAACCATGTTTTATAGTGAAACCATTTGTGACTTTATTCCTTCATAACCTTAACATAAAAATGGATGGCTTACCTACTTTTTTTTTGTGATAGTGGCTGAAGGAATATGTGGGGGGGGGCAACGTGGGAAGAGGGAGGAGGGTGAGTATTGTTCTTTCTGAAGTGTTAGGAAGATAACTAAAGAAGCTGCTTACCTGTGGCTGTTTAGTTCAAAAAGATGAGAAAATATTTCTTGATGCTTATTTAACTCTGATTGTATTGTTAAAAGCAAGTTACGATCCCTCACCATCATCTGATGACCCATAAATGGACTGAATAATCTTTTTTGCTTGGGTACCCAAACAAAGCATTTTTTGTATAATCCTAGTGACATTCAGTATTTAATTTCAGTAATTAATCTAATTTGTATTCTTTGCTCTATGTAATTGCAGACTTTCTAGAACCTGGAAGTTGAAAAATAAAATCAGATTTTTCTAGTCCAGACATTTCTCTTTCCTTTAATATCTTTACTCTGAATAGGTAAAGAGTGAATTATGTGAGGTATAATCCCCAACCCTTGGTCAGTATTAATCATCACTGTGGCCTTTCTGTTTTGGTTTCCTCAAGAAAGAATTTACCAAGATCACACATAAATTAGTGATGAATTTCCATTTAATAATAATAAAATTCCATTTAATAATTTCTACATGGTAAAAATACCACTTAGAAAGTCCTCTTTAATTGAAACATCCAATATCCTTCAAAGAGAGCAGAGTAAGAAAGCACAGCTAGAAGATGAATGTGTAAATATACTTTCATGTTTATGCTTGTAATTTTCTTTATTTCTAATTTCCTGATTTGTAATTAATCACCTTACTAATGATGGGATGTACAGAGAGGACTGAGGGAGGACTAGGCATCTGCTCCAGTTCTGTTCAGTTGGTCTCTCGCCTTAGGCTACTTTGTTATGTTCACAGTGGAGGAAGTCTAGTTCTGCTAGTTGATCTACAAACTTAGCCAATAGCACATATAAGTACCTGTTCCTTTAACCAAATTCCCTGGAAAATATGAAACATTTCACTTTAAGAAGAGGTTTTAAATTAAGCAATATTAAATTTGTTAAATATTAGATAGTTTTATTTTGTTGGTCTTTGCTTTTGGGATGGCCCTCTATAATTGGGACCCAGCCCGCTGTTCTGAACTCACTTCCACTTTCTCTGTTTTACTTGTACCAACCATCTGCATTACTTCCTGCATGATCACACTCTGTGAAGGGCTTTTGACTGTCACTGCTGCTAGATGATCACTTTTCTTCTTCAGGTAGCAATCTTCAGTACTGCCCCACTGACTACAAAATAAATCAATGATTTAGTAATCTGGCATTCAGTTTGCCTTTCCAGCTATATTACTTTTCTTCTTCATGACTTAGGCCAAATAAGCCATTTGTATGCATACCCAATAGTTTCCTGCCTTTGTACCTTTGCTCTAAGTGTTCCTCTACCTGAAATGCCCTTCCCCACCTACCTTCCCATTTACACAGCCTATGGGGTCTGCTCAGCAGTGCCGTAAGCTACAAGTTCCCATAACATTTCAGTCTTTAACACTTGTGGCGCTTGATGTTTTCCACCTTCTGTTGCATGGCTTATTATGCTTTTCAGAGCTCTATTCCTTTAACAACTGCTGAGTTATTTTTCCATCCTTACAATGATGACACATATTAAGTGTTCAAAAATATGTATTGAATAAGCAAGTATGTTAAATAGTGCTGTTTTATTGCTCTGGATAAGTGTGTTTGACTTACACCCTTGACTTTCAAATTTAATTCCCAAATTATTTTTTTATAGGGACTCAGAGTTTTTATCAGGAACATAATGATGATATTCTGTGCCTCACTGTAAATCAGCACCCCAAATTTATCAACATTGTGGCAACTGGCCAAGTAGGTATGTTTCCATATTTTAAAAAGAAACAATTTGAAGTCATTGTCTTGTTCAAATTAATTAAATAGCCGGGGGGAATTAAAATATATTTGTTTATTGTTCAAAATACTTGTGTATATAACACATATACCCAGTTCTGCCTCATTTGCTTCTAGGTACCTTTCTCTCACTTTGGTTATCTGAGTTAGTTCAGAAAAGTTAGAACTAAGAATAAATTTACTTATGGTAGTTGAAATAACTGGAGTTAGTCCTTTTACGGAAATTCCTGATCGGCAAAAGATTTAGTTTAGTTTAATAACGTATAAAGCAGAAAGGATGAATGTGGGGGGTGTAAATGAGGGAAGCCAAAAAGTGAGCAAACTGAGAGGGGCAGAACACCTGTTCCCAAGGGGTTAAGCTAGAAAGAAGTCAAGTCTGATTTTTGTTGGTAAATTCCTTTTGCCCTTTTCTTTGGAGTAGGTCAAATTTACCAACTGTTTAAAAGTGTCTGTCTTGCTTTTAATTTAAAGTCCTTAACTCTACAAGCAAAATGAGGCTAGCAGGTCTCTTTAAGACATATCAGCCTATCAGTGTTGCATGATAGATTTCATCAGTAGAATCTTCACAACTCTGATCCAGGTTATAAAAATGATTAAAATCATTGAGTTTGTTAGATCTCGGTGGACCTCAATTGCTAAGCCAACTGTCTTTTTTTTTTTCTTGACTAGTTTATTCTTGTAATAGCTTCATTTTTCATACAGACTAAATTGGTCAGTCAGTTGGAAACTTATTCACTGGTTTTTAGTCCTACAGTTATATTATATTCCCTTGTACATTTCTTTCTGTAAAGCTTTCCACTCTTAAAATAGACCAGTGCTTCCACTTACCTTACGCAAAATATTCTGATCTTTGCATATAGATATGTAGGGCTAGCCCATTTGTGCTAATTTTTTAAAGTTAAAATCTTTTCACTCTGCATGAGCAATGTGAGATTTTCTTACCATTTTTGGTCATGAAAGTAACTCAGAATAGCTTAACATGCAGTTATTCTCACTTAATTGCTATTAAATAAATTATTCAGCAACTTTTTTGCAAACCTACCATATGCAAGTATTATTCTAGGTGCTGGGGATAGTGACAGCTTATAAAAAAGACAAAATTTTTGTGTTCATGGAATTTACATTTTGTGAATAGATTCTAGAATATATAATTCTTTCATTTTCCAACTTTGCTTCTCCTTTGTTTTACCTTACTCTTCCTGTCTGGAAACTTTAACATATTAATGATACAATTTTCTCCCTTGGTTAAGAAAAGTCATGGTCACAAATTAATCTTTGAGGAAATGTGTCACTCTTTTCCACTTCTTTCCTTGTCTTTTGAAAGGTAACAGTGTAGGGAATGTGGAATGGTTATCTCCCCTCCTCTTTCCCTCCAGATCAAATTCTAGGCTGCAGGGAGGTGAGTTTTAGATAGTGTGTATAGCGTGTGTTATGCCATACATGCTCTCTTCCACAGAAGACATAACAAAAATTCTTCTCCGGTGACTATCTAATTAAATATTACATAGACTTTAGAGAAGAGCAGATCTTCTGAATCCAAAGAGAATTGAATCAGTAGTTAATTTGCCTGCAAGCTCGTTTAAAAAACACAAAAGCATAAAACACTGACTAAAATGTTTATGGATTCTCTTTGTTGAAAATCATACAAATCCAAATCCTAGAGGAATTAAAGTAATTTATTCAATTTTTTTTTTTTTTTTTTTTTGGCTAGAATCTTGGAATCTCAGAGCCAAATTATACAGTGTATCATTCGTTGCTTGACTCTTCTCTGATTAAAGGTCTTCATTTGAACCCCATTATCACTAATGCTTAATGATGTACCCATACTCTAGGTATTCAAAACCCCAGAATTCTCTATCAGATGGTCCTAAATCTAACTGGGACCTTCTTGAGCCTCTTCTATAATTCCATTCTGGCACTGGTAAATTGTGCAATCCATGTGAACATTCTTGAGGGATGGCCCGTGGGCAGCGGTGCGTTGGGTGGTGGTGATGGGGTTTTGGTGTTAAGGTAAGGATAACTACACACAGCTCCATGGCTCATTGTGGCATGCGTGGAGCTGGGAATAGGAGGGAAAGGGGATAGCCCCGGTTGTATTGAACTGCTGCAAACTCAAAATTTGTTCTGAATTTGAACCACACCTTCCAGGTCATCATAGGTGTGTACTCGTCAAGAACTATGTGGTAATTTTTGCTATCATTTCTCTTAGACTGTATAGCTCTAATTCTTCCCCATAAGGATAGATACATTAAAAATCCAAAGGGTCCTATAAAAATTTGGTAAAACAAAATAAGTGTTATATCAGAGTTAATCATGTCTATTTCAAAAATGGTACCTGAAATTTATGTACCTCATTAAGTACAGAGAAATAAAGTTTGGATCCAGAGACTAAAGAATAGGCATATTCACAGAATGTTATGTGCATGTATTATGTACATGTGTATCACATGTGTAAAATTGAAATGAGTACTTGAACATTTTACTCAGTTTAACATAAGATAAATTTTGTATATGACATTTTTATTTCAATTATTTTAAAATTATTACTTATGGTAATTCAGTTTTTATAAATTTTACTTTTAATATTTATGTTATTTATAAGATAATTGTTTTCTGCTGGTTTTCTAATACAGGTGATTCTGCAGACATGTCAGGTAAGGAAAATCAATCCTCTTCTGTTTTAGTTATATTGTTTAGTAATGATAGCTCAAATTTTTAAACAGTAATAAGATACTTTTGAATCTGTTTTTTTAATGAAGAATATATCATTTTAATGTCATGATACTGAGCCAAATATGCAATAATACTTTCTTTTTATGAAAAGACTAATACATTCTGAGGTTTTTAATGTGCCCAACACTGTAGTAAACACCTTACTTCTGTAATCTACTTATTTGTCTCAAGAGTTCTTCATGGTTGATATTAACTTGCCACTATCATAACTGAGAAGAGTGCAGGTAGGATTAAAGCTTAATCTTAAATCTGAATCAATAAATGTTACTGTCTAAAAAGTGAAATCTTTTTATTGAACTTATTTTTATATACCATCCCAATTATTCCACATATCACATCAAAATATCATTTAAAAATTTCAAAATAACTTTTTATTATTGATTTTGACCATGGCTTTGTGAATTTAAGAAGCTATTTCAGAGCCTCCCCTGTGGCGCAGCGGGTTGAGCGCAGCGCTGTGAAGCTGTCTGCAGCCTCTGCAGTGCTGGTTCAATTCCCAGCCAGCCAGGGAGATACTCACATGGCAGGGCAGACCTCTCCTGTCTATCCTGCTGCTCCCCTCAGCAGTGTGCTTTGGTCTGTTCCCCACTGTCTCTGGTGAATCCTCTCACCCCCACACCTCTGCCTGTACCCCATCCCCAGTTCTTGTATAAAAATAAGTCTTTAAAAAAAAAGCTATTTCATGAAAGTATATCCACTGGTTTTGTTTTTGTTTTTTTTTTCCTTTTTTTATGAATTATTTTATATAATTCTTACATAATTTTTCATTTTTGCACAATGTATGCATTTTCATTTTGGTTATATTCCCCATACAATTCCCAGCCCACCTTTTCTGACCCTAATCCCTCTTCTCCTCCTCCCGCTCCCCACTGTAGTGTATAGAGACTACAACTATAGTTGCTTGTTGATTTTGATTTTTACTTATCCGTTGTTTTTAGTTACTTAATAACTAGACTTTTCAGCCCAATATTCAGCTTACATAAAACAGTGATTTGATAAGAAAACATTTCCCAGTGATTTTTATCTATTTGCTTCCCCTCCTCTAAAGTATGATTTTGTTCAGTGTAACTTGCAAAATGCATAAACATCTGACAGTTTGAATTTATAGTGTTGATGGAAGAAATCATTTTTAATGTGTACTGTAAAACTTGAAATACTCAGGAGCTGAGTGAATATGTTTGTTGCTACTTACAATCCCGACCTGTTAGTCCCAGTAGTTTTGTTTTAACATGGTCTTTTTCAACTTTGTTTCCTATTTAACTACAGAGGACTTCTGTTGTAGACTCACAAGTTTAACTGTTGTATTATAACAGTATTAAATGTCAACAGTGTGGTTATGACCTTTATTTATATAAAAACCAAATATTTAGTCAAAAAAAAAATAAAGTATGATTTTGTGACTTGACTATTGAACTATAAATTTATTCAACACAACAGGCGAAGTCTTGGCACTCTTGGTTGTACTGGGGGTCAGGGGTTGGCAAACTACAGCTCTTAGGGACCACATCTTGCCAACAACTGGTTTTGTTTATAGCCCATGAGCTATAAGTATTGTTTCTTTCTGATGTTAATAACTGGAAGGAAATCAATGGGATAAAATCTAAAGAATAAACTTTTCAGTTGAAAAGTATATGAAATTCACATTTTATCCCTAAGATAACGTTTTATTGACCCAGCCATGCCCATTCAGTTACAAACTGTCTCTGGTGGCTTTTGTGCTTCAGTGGCAGAGTTGAGTCATCGCAAGATACAGTCCTAAGTTGATCGATTTGTAGCACTGTCTACATCTCTGTGCTGCAATGCCACTCCTCAACCATAATATACCCCACACGGCAAAACACGGTGGGGGGGAGTGGAAAGTATACGTTGAGTATCACACTTTTAAGGCACAGTAAAATATGGACCATATTGTTATTGAATTAAAAGATGATAAAACATTGTATTTATTATTCAGTGACACTACCACTGTGCTAAAGAATACAATATACCCCAAATAAACTATCATAGTACTCCTAACTGACAGGAATGCAGCAACCAAAAAATTTAAAACAGACTATCTCGTCACAACAGAATTCACAAAAATGAGGCTACTACTGAAGTAAGTTTCTCATTGGCTCATCAGGAAAAACTGTTTATTGGTGGTGAATTAATACGTCTTTTTTTATTGCAACAAACATGTTCAAAGAAAATAAACTTGGTTAAGACTGTCAGCTTTTTGGCAAAAACTGTTGCTAGAATCATTGACTTTGGGAACATCAATAAGCAAAAAAAAAAAAAAAAAAAAAAACCCCACAACAGAATAATTTTGAATGGTTTCCTTTGGCTCTTGATAGGTTGACAAATGCTGTTAATATGCCAATTCATGTGGCTGTTGAGATGGACTGAGAGGGTGTCGGTGATATGAGGCCTTCGCAGGTCACGAGAGGAGTCTGGATTCAGGCCAAGAACAGAGTCCATCACTGGGGAGTTTTAAGCCAGGGGGTGATATGATCTGATTTCTACTTTGAGAAAATCACTCCTGGCCCTGTTTAGACTATAGAGGGGAGAGAAGTAATCTGAAAATCAGAAAGCTGTCATAGCAGTCTAAGCAAAGACTTCAAGCTAGGATGACTGGACTGAAAATGGAGACTAGACAAATAGGGGATATATTTTGGAGGTAAAGCCAGTGTCCTTTTTGATGAGTTGGCTGTGGGAGCATGATAGAAAGTGAGGAATCTAGGCTGATAATTTCTTGTCTGAGTAGCTGACTATGTGAAAATTGGGGTTACTCTGGGGAAAATATTCTGGCAGAGAGAAATTATCCATAGACATAATTTAGCATGGGTAGTGTGAGGGAGTGTACGTTCAAATGCAGAAAGGTGGGTTTGGGGGTAAGAAAATAGTCTGATGGCTTGTATTTTCTGTTTCATTAGCTGAGAGTGGAGGTAGGAAAGTGGTTAGAGGATGAAGTTTTGAGATTGTCACTTTGGAATGTGGGAGAGTAAATATATATATTGGAAAAGATATGGTATAATTAGTATTTGAATATATTAGATGTGTTTTGAGTAGACTAATAGAACATCTTTTTGTCTCTGACAAAGTTTTTCCAGCCCACTTGAAGACTATATATTGGGAGCTAAGAATTTTGACACTTTAGATCCTTAAGGCTATTCACAGGACAACTTTCTGTCTTGGTTACTTGTCATGATAGATGGCTGTTCATTAAATGACTTCAGTGGCCTTCGATGTGCCTTCTACTGCAGAAAGCAAGAGTGAAGAGTGAAGCTGATCTCCTGAGTGCTGATGCAGGAGCTCCACAGTGTCAGCAGGAGACTTCTGTCTCTTCTGCTCTGTTGTCCACGTGTTGGCTTCACCCATAAGGCTGGTTGCTTGTGTGGTTATAAAGGGACTGCAGTAGTTCTGTGCTTGCCTTGTCCAGTGGGAAAGAGGGTGAAAATACTCTCTTCAGAACTATGACCTGAGCCCCTCCTTTTAGCCTGATGAGTCATTTTAAGACATAATCCAAACTCTTCTCAGAAAACACCAGGGGAATACCATGTACTAAGTCTGGATTTCAGAATGCATTGCTAATTTCAGGGGTGAAGGAAGGGTTTGGGGGGTGTGAAGGAATGTGGGAGTTACCACCACAAGCTTATCTAATTGGTTGCATGTACAGTGTCTTTCTCCTGAACCGCTTGCCCTACACAAGAGAAGGGAATTCCTGAATAAAACTAAGGCTTTAAGAAGGGAGGAGGGGTGGATGCTGGGTACGCAGCAGAGTTGTCTACTACAGAAACTAAAGGGTGAAATACAGTTGGCACGCTGACTGGCCCCTATTAAATTTGTTTTAAAACATGGTTTTTATTATATAGCATCAAAGGTGAGCTAGGCGTGGGGAGAGATTATCCTTTAAAACTGATCCCTATGATACCCAGTTAGCAGCTTAAAGAACTTCTGGTATCTCCGTGCTGGAGACAGAACATCAAGAATGGTTATGACAGACTCTCTCAGACGCTGACGACAGTATGAAGGTCACTCCAACAGTTATGGCAGGGCAGGAGGAGGTGGAGGGCACTGGTGGTGTACAGTGTCTGGGCGTTTGGTGCTGGGCTTGGAGGGATAGAGTCGGTTGCTAAGGTGAGAAACTGTACACCAGAAACCAATACAGTATTGTAAACTACTATTGCCTCATTAGGGGGGAAAAAAGGTCATGAAAAGTTAGTGGGATGGATATTCCAGAGCCAGTGTGACGTGATAGAAGGAACAGAGTGGAACCTGGGTCCTGAGAACAGCGCTCCCTGTGGCTCTGCCCGCTCATTTTCCAGCTGGGCGCCTGAGCACAGCAGGACGCAGGGTAGCAGCCTGCAGGCTGGGAGGGGTGAGGCTTCCTGCAGCCTGAGCCACCATGTTCAATTACAGGCTGGAATCAAATATTTCCATGAACATAATTTAACCTTTCTGTAGTTAATGAAGCCTTGAGAATGTCCACTAATTTTAAATACTGTTTTAGAGGAAGTTAGAACAGTTGAAATGAGTAACAATTCCTTAACCTAGTCGTATCCATATGCTTTATTTTTTTTAATTTAAATTTTATTTTTATATTCCCCATACAATTCTAACCCCCTTATTTTGACCCCAAGGCCTCCTTTCCCCGCCCCGCACCCCCCATAGAGTGTCTCTGGTTCATAGTTGTTTGTTGATTTTGATATTTTCTTTCTTATAGTTATTCTTTTTCCTGGTCCCTTATTTTTCTAGATTCCTGCTATGAGTGAGACCATCCGGTATTTTTCTTTTTCTTTCTGGCTTATTTCGCTGAGCATGATCCCTTCCAGCACCATCCATGTTACTGCAAATTGCATGTGTTTATCTTTTTTGAATGCTGAGTAATATTCCATGGTGTATATGTACCACATCTTCTTGATCCAGTCATCTATTTTTGGGCATTTTGGTTGTTTCCAATGCTTAGCTATTGTAAATAGTGCTGCTATAAACATAGGGGTGCAGGTGCTCTTTGGAATTGATGCTTCTGTGTCCTTTGGGTAAATACCTAGGAGTGGAATTGCTGGATCATATGGAAGCTCTATGTTTAGTAGGTCAAGAAATCTCCACACAGCTCTCCATAGTGGTTGGACCAGTTTGCACTCCCACCAACAGTGCAGGAGAGTTCCTTTTTCTCCACATCTCGCCAACATTTGTGGTTGCTAGTTTTTTTAATATGTGCCATTCTCACTGGTGTAAGATCGTATCCATATGCTTTAAAACAAGTTCCTGGAATGAGCTTCTTTCCATCTTATTTTTTATAAAAGTTCAAAAAACTCAGTAATTCAGTTTACTTAAGATTATTTGCTGATAAAATTTTATCTAATTTTTTTTAAAAAGTTTTTTTTTTTTTAATAGAGGCATGTTTTATTTATTTATTTATTTGTTTGTTTGTTTTGTTTATACATGCACTGGGTATAGTCAGAAGTGGAGGAGGGTGAGAGAATCCACCAGAGCCAGAGCGGGGAGCAGAGCAGGCAGAAGGACCGAAGTACACTGCTGAGGGGAGCAGCGGGCGGCAGGAGAGGTCTGCGCGCCATGTGGGACCCTCCTCTGGGGCCGGGGAGCAGCCGGGGATTGAATCGGTGCCGCAGAGGCCGCGGGCAGCTTCGTAACCCAGCGCTCAACCGCTGTGCCACTGGGGAGGCCCTATCTTATTTTTTTAAAGATTTACTTATTTATTTATACAAGCACTGTGTACAGTCAGAAGCGTGAGAGGGCGAGAGAATTCACCAGAGCCAGAGTGGGGAACAGAACAGGCAGACTAATGAAATACACTGCTGAGGGGAGCGGCAGGCACGGCAGGAGAGGTCTGTCGCGCCGTGTGGGACCCTCGCCAGTGGCTGGGGATTGAACCGGCGCTGCAGAGGCTGCATTCAACCGCTGCGCCACCAGGGGAGGCCTTGCTGATAAAATTTTAGATAAAATCTTTGTAATTTATAGCATATTAAATTTGGAGACAAAATAATTGAGTGGTATTTTTTGAAAATTCATTATCTACCTCATATTTTGACAGAGGTGCATCCTTGTAAACACATAAAAATGTTTCTGTAAGATCTATATGATATTTATCACTAGCAAAAAAATTATGGTGATCTGATATATTATATATTTACATTTTAAATTTAAACCTACCATTCTTTTATTGAGATTAAGCTTACCAGTGTCTCATAACCTTTGATTTTTACTGACTGAGAAACATTCTAATTTTGTTTCAGTATGTAAGTTATTTTGATCAGTTTTTCACATAAATTTGTCCTATTTTATTATATGATAAACTATTATGTCTATTTCCATGTAGTTTTGATTTTTTGCAAGTACACAAGTCTTTGAACAGTTTTTGCTTAATATTCCAATTTAAGCATCTAGCTTAATAAATGTTAACTGCTTTGAAGGACTAGCAGGCTCAGTTTCTGACTGTATACTACAAATTGTTGCTGGTCAGTAATATAGTCTAACTCCATCAGAATGTTGAAAGACTAGAATTTCTTTCTGCCTCATATGATTTTATGGCAGCTTATCTTTAATGTTTCTGTGTTTTTGCAGTATTTATAACAGATTAATCTGATAATTTGAAGTGAATGCACCTCAGTGTTTTGGTAATTTTATTAAAAGTACATTTGTTTTGAGACTGAGTTAGCTCTTTATTTGACTTAACTATTAGGAAAAAATACAGAAAACTGAGGGGTTAAAGACATAGCACTATCAAGCTATTGGCAGCCACTGTAGCACAAGTTTGATCCCTGGCCAGGGAGCTGACCCACATGGCAAAGCAGACCTCTCCTGTCTTACCCTCTGCTCCCCTCAGCAGTGTATTTCAGTCAATCTGCCTTTTCAGCTCCCCACTTTCTGGTGAATCCTCCCACCCTGCCCCCCTCACACCTCTGGCCTATACCCCCAGCTCTTGTATGCATAAATAAATAAAATAAATCTTTTTTAAAAATCATTAATTCTTAAAAAAATAAAGTGGTATTAACTTAGCTTTTTACCAGGTTATCTTTCTATGTGGCAAAAAATTTATCTTAAGATCTACTCAGGTGATTTCTTATCTATTGCCTTTCTTAGTTTGTGTCTATTTTTCATTTCTCCTTTAAATACCATAAGTACTGAATTACCCTTGTATTAAAGTACTGTATAATATTTGTATATTTTTGCCACATAATTATATACAAATTTAACATGTATATATAACATGCATTATTTTTGCATAGTTAAAGTTATGGTTATGTGATTTGCTTCTCTAAATGCTATTTTATCAAAAGTGCAATTTAGACTTAAATAGCTGAAGAAGTATTGTGCAATGCTTAATTTCTCCTCTCAGGTGTTGTCCCTATTAAATTTAGTCTTAGTTTTTAGCAACAACAAATGTTGGTGAGGGTGTGGAGAAAAAGGAACTCTTCTGCACTGTTGGTGGGAGTGCAAACTGGTCCAACCTCTGTGGAAAGCTGTGTGGAGATTTCTGGACCTACTAAACATAGAGCTTCCATATGACCCAGCAATTCCACTCCTAGGTATTTACCCAAAGGACACAGAAACATCAATTCCAAAGAACACCTGCACCCCTATGTTTATAGCAGCACTGTTTACAATAGCTAAGCTTTGGAAACAACCCAAATGCCCAAAAATAGATGACTGGATCAAGAAGATGTGGTACATATATACCATGGAATATTACTCAGCATTCAAAAAAGATAAACACATGCAATTTGCTGCAACATGGATGGCGCTGGAAGGGATCATGCTCAGCGAAATAAGCCAAAAAGAAAAAGAAAAATACCGGATGGTCTCACTCATAGCAGGAATCTAGAAAACTTAAATAATGGACCAGGAAAATGAAAAACTATAAGAAAGTGAAAATCAAAATCAACAAAAAACTATGAACCAGAGACACTTTTAGGGGGGCGGGGGCGGGAGGGGAGGGATTGGGGTCAGAATGGGGGGCGGCAATTGTATGGGGAATATAACAATAAAATTTATAAAAAAAAAAAAAAAATAAAAATAAATTTAGTCTTAGTTTTGAGCTTAGACTGTGTACCTAATTAAAACTGTCTTTGGTACACATTTTTCCATGTCTTGAGGTGAATATGTGTCAACTTTAGAAATGGAAACTGTTGTAATAGTTGTATTACAGTGTTTGTATTTCATCTTTATTTAGCTACAGCCCCTTCTATCCATATATGGGATGCTATGAATAAACAGACTTTATCTGTACTGAGATGCTACCATTCAAAGGGAGTGTGTTCAGTCAGCTTCAGTGCCACTGGCAAACTTTTGCTGTCTGTGGGACTAGATCCAGAACATACTATCACTATTTGGAGGTGGCAGGAAGGTAGGATTCTTTTTTCTTTGTGATTTTAAAAATAAGAATTATAGAGTAATGTGAATTCTGTATTCTCATTTGCCTTACTTTGGTGATTGAAACCATTGATCAGTATATCCCTACACAATACTTTAGCCAGGTGATGTATTATAGGTATGCTGTACCAAACCCACTGCTCTTGTAAATGCACAAAACATAAATTAATGAAAGTTAATAATATATGAATGATAAACTGCTATTTCCTTTCATTAAGAAACTATATCTTTGCTAACTATTACTTAATTGGTTACAGAGAATCTTAAGATTGAAATTAAGTATATTTTAAGTGATAATGGAACATCAGTAGTGTAATATTAATATGCTTTGCACAGAACTTTTCAGCTGCATCCCTATTATAAAGAGTAAAGATCATAGATCTACATTGAAAAAAAAAATGGTTTCTAAATCTAAAATAGTCCTTAAGTGATAATGAAACGCTCCATAAATACATATAACTTTGAAAATAAGTGAAAAAGCCGATCTACTCCACTAATTGTGGATGACATGACTGCTAGATAGCAGTGCCGTGGGACCCAACCCCTCTTCTTATAAGCACTTATTGTTTGAACTATGTATTTTGAATAACTCTTCCCCTAAAAATTAGTTTAGTTCTTATACCAACATAAATGATTTTTTTTTGTATCTTTATCAGGTGCCAAAATTGCCAGCAGGGCTGGGCACAACCAACGCATTTTTCTGGCAGAATTCCGACCAGATTCAGATTCCCAATTTGTCTCTGTGGGAGTAAAACATGTCAAGTTCTGGACACTGGCAGGAAGGGCTCTTCTTAGCAAAAAGGGACTACTGAGCACACTGGAAGATGCCAGGATGCAGACCATGCTTGCTGTTGCATTTGGTGCAGTATGTCTCTTAAAATGCATGTGGAATGTGACTTTGAATTATGTAAATTGGACACCTTTGAATTTTTTTGTTTAGAAAGATAATCCACAAGTGTTGTTTTGTAGCACTGTAATCCTGGGCATGCATAGATTTCATCTTTCTAAATCCAATACTTTCTGAAATCACAGTGTGAAAGAAAGTTAATGATGGAGAAGAATTAGAATGAAACGTTTGAATCCTTGTGCCATTGCCATCCTCAAAAGCCTTCATTAATTTTGTAATTGTCACCCTAAACCTCCTAAAATTTTTGTTTTCTTGGTAGTCCCACATAACCCTAAAAATCTGGCAGAATACAAGAAAGATAAATCAAGAAATGTCACTTCCAAGTGTTTAAGGTGGTATCTAGGTTTGAGATTTCTTTTGCTTCCCGTCATGTTGACAAAGTGCTTATCATAAAGTTGGAAGCTCTTGGCCAATCTCTGTCATTCAGGGAAGGGAGGAGCGCGCAGCTCCTGGCCTCCGTGGGAGAGAGCTCCGGCTCCTCGCTCCTTCCCCACACATTGCTCCTTCCCTCTCGTTGTGCCTGTGGGTCTCAGTCTGTCTCTCTTGCCATCTCTGCCCTGACCAGGGTTTTGAAGTACCTTGGTGCATCAAAACCCTGAGTAGATTTCCTTACTGAAGTGATTCTGTGGGCCTGTAATACTTAAAAGGAAATTATAATTTTAGAACCTTTAAGTACACTTATGTTTTTTGAGAAAAAGGCCATTGAAAATAGGTCATGCCATTTCACACTTCAGATAAACATTTTGAGGATTCTTCATATAAGACGAGTAATTCCTTTCAAGAAGAAAAACCTTTACATTCAAATGCTTCTTGCATTTAGTATGGGTAGATTAATTTTCTTCACATATAATATTTTCTGTGCTGTCAGTTGGCCATTCCCATAAAAAAATAAAGTTGGAGACTAAAATATTAGTCATAACTGACTGATGTTTGAGGTAGCAGTGCAATCAGTGAGAATGTTTCGTTACATAATGAGGTAGGTTGTGTTCAGTCACAGCCTTTTTAAACATTCTCTATCCTAGGCCTATGAAAAGAAAGGGAGAAGTAAAATAGTTTCTGCACCTCAAACATTCACATTCTAATTGCAGATAAGGCTTGAATGAATGATACGTCTATATAAGCAATATAATTGTTTATCCAAATGAGAGAGAGAATATGCAGAAACGCGGAGCAATTCAAGTTAACAGTAAATTGTTGAGGAAAAATTAAACTTGCAAACAAAACTAGTATTCCCAGATTAAAGAAAATCTCAATCTGCTTTTGATATAATTCAGTCTTATTTTCCTGCTGCTTCTCTCCATACTGTTTTCTGTAAAAGATGTTATGATTTGCTCCAAAAGTCAAGCTAAAAAGTCGGATGAAAATTAGCACATAATGCAGGATTTGTTTTCTCCAATTTCCATATAAATGAACTATCTCAAGATTACAGTTCTCAAAGTGAGCTAAACTTTTGGTACCTTACCAAATTTATCTTATTTTAAATTGATTGCTGCAATTTATTAACCTTTGCTATTTTTAAGAAATCATGGAAAGTGTTAATTATATAAAGTTATATATAAATTATATATAACTATTTAGTGAAATCTCAAAAACTAACTGTGCTACATTTTCACTGACTTTGACAAAATACTTTCCCAAATCTAGTAAGAAGTTCTTTATTTTCAGTTCTCACTCCTATTCTTTTTTCACTGTTACTAATGACTGTGGTTTCTTGAGTGGCTGGAGTGAAGCAATCCGAGGGAATGATACAAATTAGAATTATATTTTATTATGGACTGGGAAGGGATTTTAGAGACAGAATCCCTTGTTTTACACATGAGAAAGCTGCTTGCTACTCATAGACGTTTCCAGTCTTTCCCAAGGTTAGTCCCACCAGTAAACGAGAGACTGGAAAAGAGCTCTGGCAGAGCTCAGCCGCAGGTTCAGCTTTGCTGACTCAAGTCCACGGTTTCTCAGCACCCGTGCTTGTGCATCACAGGGGAGGCAGAGCCACACGCGCATAGAGAATTGCATCTGTTCAAACCCTATTTGAACTTTTGATGAGTTTATCTCCCCCTCCCCACTCCTTTTCAGAATAACTTGACGTTTACAGGTTCCATCAGTGGAGATGTGTGTGTGTGGAAAGGGCACGTACTGTGTAGGATAGTGGCCAGAGCTCACAACGGGCCAGTGTTTGCCATGTACACCACCCTGCGAGACGGACTTATTGTGACTGGTGGCAAGGAAAGGCCGTGAGTCCACCCACTTTCAGTCTTGATTTATGTGTTGTGCTCTACCTGAGGTTTGCACTGAGTTATTCTGGTTCTTTCTAGGCTACATGGTTTATCCTGACTTTCCTCTTCCTAAGTTTCTCTTCAACTGCCTTCTGTGTTCTTTCTGTTGATCTTATTTCTGGTCTTAAATCACTTCCAATTTTTTTGCATTGTAATTAAACCTAATCTCCAACTAGGGTGATAATTTTCTGAGGTATTGATGAGTAACTGTCTCGAGAGTTAAGAATTGATTTTCTTAATGCCCATGTAAATAACAGTCTCCCATGAACCCAGGAGGCTTTCTTTTGTTCCAGTAGGGCACAGAGGGGTCTGATGCACACTGTTGCACTAGAAAAGGATGAAGATGCTAGAGAACAACTCTGCTTGTTTGCATTTGTTTGTGGCAAACTTGCTAGATAAAATTATTTGATATATAAGACCTTTGTGGAAAGACCGTTTTCTGATTTTTCAAGTCTCCCAACAGTAACTGGATATTTATAACTGACTTCCCACAAACATTCATATGCAAGTTCAAATATATAGGTGATCAAGAATTACATTTCAGGGCCTCCCCTGGTGGCGCAGGTGGTTGAGCACTGCACCGTGAAGCTGTCAGCAGCCTCTGCAGCGAAGGTTCGATCCCAGCCAGCCGGCAAGGGTCCCACATGGCGAAGCAGACCTCTCCTGTCTCGCCCGCTGCTCCCCTCAGCAGTGTATTTCTTCAGTCTGCCTGTTCTGTTCCCTGCTCTGTCTCTGGCGAATCCTCTCACCCTCCCGTGCATCTGGCCTGTACCCCGGTTCTTGTATAAATAAATAAATAAATCTTTAAAAAAAATTACATTTCAGCACAGGAGAGAACAGGCATATATTCAGTATAAACGCAGCAGCTTTTGCCTTTTCTACAAAGAATGAATAATGGCACATGGACATGTTTTTCCCTAAGATGAGCAGTTAAATATAGAAGAAATTAATGAATACATGATTCTGTATTCCAAGAGAAAAGAAAAAAACACTATTAAGTTTGACACTCATCAAACTGGCCTCGTCTTGCACACCCCTGTTCTTCAGTAGCCTACTAACAAGTTTAAGCCGTTTATTTTGACAACGGCAGGAAAGAATTATGCTTCTCTTTTGGTCTTTTAAAATACATTTGCTAGCACAGCGTCTGTGACCCTGTCGTCTAGCCTTACAATCCCCTACCCTTCTAATGCGAAAGGTAACCGTGTGGCCTCTTCCTGCCCACTGTCTGGAGGTCTTCTCCTTCCCTTTTAATAAGCCTGTCCTTTTAAAATATTTTTAAAAATTGTTTAACACACTTCCCTAGTCAAGAAGTTTTAAAAGTGAGGGTTAATATAGGGACAGGGAGAAGGGGTAAAGGCTAAATAAAATTGTATTTCTGGCCTAAAAATGAGTATTCATCCAAGAAAATGCACTTAAACTGAGTGTTTGAGATATAGAATATCTGAAAATTACTATAGAAATTTAGACTATAAATTGTAACTATCAGGCCTTTTAGTATCACTTTATCATTTAGTATTTATGTATAACAATCTGTAATACCCCATGATAAATGCTTAATTTAGTTCGGATTATTATTTGTATAGGTCAAAAGAAGGAGGAGCAGTCAAACTGTGGGATCAGGAACTGAGGCGATGCCGCGCCTTCAAGCTTGAGACGGGACAAGTCACTGACTGTGTCCGTTCTGTGTGCAGAGGCAAAGTAAGATGTTTCTCGAGCCATTGTGGGTGCAGCAGAAGACCGAGCACTTGTTGCTCTTTGCAGCTTGATGAAAAGTACTTAGCTGGGTTTGTTCCTGCGGGCTTCCTCACACGCACACTGCTGGCTCACGGGCAGTGTGCCTGGGCAGTGCCTCAGACCGGAAACTCTTCTCCTGTCTCAACACTGCATTTAGACCTCCAGGTTTCCTTGAATCTGCTAACTTGACTATGGACATAATTGAATTTCCTTGTCAGTTGATTCGATTTGATTATAGCACAGCTGTTTTTTGATGCATGTGTTGTATTTATAAACCAGACACACAGGTAGTGTCCTCATTTAATGTTAAATTTATCAGTTAAGCTTTTATTTACCTTCATTTTAACTAAAATGCAACACTTTGTTCTTATATCCCGATGCACTTACATTTCTTTAGAGATCTTCAGGTTGAAATAATCAAGTTTTGACTAGTGGAGAAGCCAAAGCCAAATGCGTTACCTGAGAGACAGCCTGTTCTTTAGCATGGACTTCGACATACAACCCAGCCCAGTGTTCCTGCAGATGTGCTTCCAGTCATAAAAAATGTTTGCATGCTGCTAGATTAATTCAGAGCAAAAAGTTCACAGAAACTTGGTCAGTAGTCATTCTTCTGTTAAAGAGCAACAGAGGTATGCATTAAATCTGTTGTTTCCACTTGTGTTTCAGGGCAAGATATTAGTTGGGACAAGGAATGCTGAAATAATTGAAGTTGGAGAGAAAAATGCAGCATGTAATATTCTAGTTAATGGGCATGTGGATGGACCCATATGGGGACTAGCGACACATCCTTCAAGGGATTTTTTCCTTTCTGCTGCAGAAGACGGAACAGTGAGACTCTGGGATATTGCTGATAAAGTAGGTCCAAACAGTAATTTAAAAGATGTTATTACAATTTCTAAGAAAGCTTGAGTCCTAAATTGCTAGCACTTTATCTCAGAAGTGAGAATTTTCAGGAGAAATGAATTTACTTTCTAAGTACTCTATTTAATGTAGTCAAAGTTCTCTATGAATTTTTTGCAGAAGATGTTAAACAAAGTGAATCTGGGACATGCTGCTCGTACTGTGTGTTACAGCCCTGAAGGGGACTTGGTGGCTATTGGAATGAAAAATGGAGAATTTATCATTTTACTGGTGAGCTCTCTAAAAATATGGGGAAAGAAGAGAGATAGACGATGTGCAATCCATGATATAAGGTTAGTGAACAAATGGACTAGAATTTCTACTATGCATTTAAATGCCCCAGCTTGCATTTTGAAAAGCCTGCCTTCCCTGCACCTTCAAAAACAGTTCCTTAGTGCCTGTAGGACCTTGTCACATCATAGATGGTGTGCTGAAATGACAGTATACTGCTCCTTGCTAACCCTGTGTTTAATAAAAGCAAATACTCAGGGAATGCTGGACAAATAATTATCACTTTAGACATGCCCAGTAAGTTCATCTTGCCAAGAATCATCTCCCACTGCACATGAGAGCCATCTGCCCTTCAGAAGTCACCAGCCTGGAGAACTAAAGTTGTAACCCCAGACATCATTTATTTCTCTGATCGTATAGTTCATTCACTTAATTTTCATTTAACATTATGTGTCTGAATCTAAATTAATTTAAATCTTTCTTGAATCTTTGGTTTTCAGTCTTTAAGGTTATTTTAACAGTGATTTCCAATTACCGAGCCCTTCTGTGTAATCATAAATTGTTGAAGCCAGGCCTCTCAGAATCTTGCACTCTTTTTACCAGCAAAACCCTTATTCAAATAAAACTTTCCTCAGAACTTTGATATATAAAATAGTGATGGTGGATTCCCTAAGCAACCCCCTTCCCACATGTCCCTATGGTATCTGTCTTAAAAAATAACTTCTTCCAAGCTACCTGAGTTCAGCTGGTCTATGTTCTTTGCTATTAAGAGACCATCAGGCAGATGAAAGAATCCTGTTATGTAATTACGTAATTGTTAGTGGCTGTTTGAAAATTGAGATATTTTTCAATTAGGAGATAAAAATTCAAGAACCATTTAAAATTGAAATAAAGGGCCTCCCTGGTGGCGCACGGGGTTAAGCCCCAGACTGTGACACTATCTGCAGCCTCTGTAGCACAAGTTCAATCTCTGGCCAGCCAGGAGGCTACCCACACAGCACAGCAGACCTCTCCTGTCTCGCCCGCTGCTCCCCTCAGCAGTGCATTTTAGTCAGTCTGCCTGTTCTGTTCCCCACTCTGTCTCTGGTGAATCCTCTCACCCTCTGCACCTCTGGCCTGTACCCCAGCTCTTGTATGCATAAATAAATCTTTGAAAATAAAAAAAATGAAATTGAAGTAAATAAAATGTAAAGGTTTGTTTTATGTAACAAAGACAAACGTGTGCATACATCAGTGTACCAGGTAAATCTAACAGAGGCCTAATCACACATATTTTTTAGGAGTCTGAGGCTCTATCACACATTTACTTTCTAGGGCTTGAAAAAAGTGTTGCTGGTCTTAAATATTTATACAATTTCATGTGGCATAACCCATCTTTCACATTTTGTTACATATCCAGATTTAGTCCAGATTCCCGGTTTCTGGCAGTGGGTTCTAGTGAGAACTCAGTGGATTTTTATGACCTAACGCTGGGTCCAGCCCTTAACAGAATCAGCTACTGCAAAGACATTCCAAGTTTTGTCATTCAGATGGACTTTTCAGCAGATAGCAGATACCTCCAGGTATGTATAGTGCCATCATTTACAGTAGTTCTGCTTTTAGTTTTTGTTAGCAAATGCATTTAAAATTCCTGAATTTGCTTTTAACTGCTTCTGAACTAATTCTTTAATATTCTATATTTATTAGTCTTTTCCATTTTTTCTAACAAATTTTCACAGTCATCTTTTATTAGAAATATTAATCAAGTAGCACTTTGGATCTTGCCTCACATAATGGAATTCTTGTCCCATTTTAATACAATGAAAGGTCTCCACTGGTTGCTATAAACGGCATGTCTATGAAGTGCCTTCTGGAAAACATCTTCTGGATCAGGCTGCCATTGACAGAATTACTTGGGCTACATGGACTAGGTAAACATTTCCTGTATTCAGATGGGAAGAACTGCCTGGAAGGCAGGCCACTTGCAAAACTCTATTTCTCAACAGTAGGGAGTAACTGAGATGGAGTTTTAAGGTTTTGTTACTGTATCTTATTCCAAAGGCAGCTTATGCTCACTGAAACTTCTCTGACTGAACATACTCCCATGCTTATCAGGTTTGTTTACAGAAAGAAAATCAAAGTTATCACCTTAAAGATGGTGTTTCCTTAACATGGGTTTAATAACAAGCAAGATAGTATTTTGGGTTACTGTTAGGCAATTGTATTCCCTATCTAAATGAATGCTATCTTGTAGCTGTTAGAAACGAAACCTTATAAATTTGTTTAGATTGTATATGTTACCATTAAGTATCCATCTTTTCAGTCAATTAAAATTGAAAAATGCCATCAGGGCTTCCCCGGTGGTGCAGCGGTTGAGCGCTGGGTTGCGAAGCTGCCCGCAGCCTCTGCAGCGCCGGTTCGATTCCCGGCTGCTCCCCGGCCACCAAAGGAGGGTCCCACATGGCGTGCAGACCTCTCCTGCCGCCCGCTGCTCCCCTCAGCAGTGTACTTCGGTCCTTCTGCCTGCTCTGCTCCCCGCTCTGGCTCTGGTGAATTCTCTCACCCTCCCGCGCTTCTGACTGTACCCAGTGCTTGTATAAATAAATAAATGCAAAAAAAAAAAATGCCATCAAATTCGCCACATTTCATTTTAAAAATAATCCGTTCTCAGTAATTGAATTTTTAAGGAATCTCTAAATCTTTAAAATTATAAAACTTCAGGGCTTCCCTGGTGGCGCAGGGGGTTAAGCACTGCACTGTGAAGCTGCCTGCAGTCCCTGCAACCTGAGTTCAATCCCTGGCCAGGGAGGTAACCCACTTGGCGCATCAGTCCTCCTGACTCGCCCACTGCTCTCCTCAGCAGTGTATTTCAGTTGATCTGCCTGTTCTGCTCCCCACTCTGTCTCTGGTGAATCCTCTCACCCCCTGTACCTTTGGCCTATACCCCATTTCTTGTATGCATAAATGAATCAATCTTTAAAAAAATTGTAAGACTTCATTAATGGGAGAGTTAAATTCCCTGACAAAATTCAGGCCACCGAGTAACTTCCCTTTTAACTTCCTGTATTTCAAGTGACAAGAAATTCCTTTCAGTATAGTAAACCTGTGTTTGCTATTAATTTTGTTTTATTCCTTCTAGTATTCTGGGAGATGAAGTGATGGGAATCTGGTCCAGACACACTGAGAAAGCCGATGTCAACTGTGCCTGTGTATCTCATTCAGGAATAAGCCTTGTAACAGGAGATGACTTTGGCATGGTTAAATTATTTGACTTCCCATGTCCTGAAAAATTTGTAAGTTTGTAATTTAGCATTTTATTCTGATCAAGAGAAAATTCATTTTTAATATATACTGAGCATCTATATTTTCATCTATTTTCCTCTAAATGAAACTAGCACTTCCGTAAAATAAAATAATATTCTCATGTAGGAGAAAAAAGTAGTGACATCATTTTTTAAAAGTGAGTCACCAATCACAGGGCTATTTGGATTATGGACTGAAATAATGCCCTCGAGGCCCACAGGTCAATCATTCTTGTCATATATGGCCATACTTCATTTTTTTTATTATGCATGCATGCGTCACAATTTCTTTACCAACTCATCCATCCATGATTATGGACACAGGTTATTTCTGTATTTTAACTAATGTATAAATAATGCTATAATGCACAAGGGGGAGCATTGCATTTAGTGTTTTTGTTTTAATACCCAGAGGTGGAACTGTTAAGAGTATATGGTACTTAAGAACCAGCACACTGTTTTCTGTAGTGGTTGTACCATTATATATCTGATCCAAATTTTATTTCCAATTTAGATGTCTGATCATAGTACTTTTTCCCCACATAATAGCTAAAATGTTACTGTCTCTTGACATCAGTGAGTCCCCTAAAAATTTTCCCGAATTCATTACTCAGAAAAATCTATTACAAATAGACCTTCCCTTGCCCCCAAGTAACACTGTTATCTTTTAAACCATTTTAACCTGAATTAGAGCCTTTTACCAAATCTTTAGTCACTTACCAAGTTTGAAGAGTTTTTTCCTCAGCAGAAAATCTTCAGATCACCAATGTCTGACTACCCAAATAACACAATGTTAGGTGCAGATCCATTACTGATTCTCAAAAAGCATTTAATTATTGGCTGTGGTCTTAACCGCCTGCTCTCCTCCCCAAACCTTGTGATGGACTCTCATCCCTGATTGGAACCTTTGACTTTTACGTGCCTTACATATCTTTTTCTTTATCTTAGGCAAAGCACAAAAGGTTCTTGGGTCATTCACCCCATGTGACAAATATTCGATTTACCAGTGGTGATCGACATGTTGTTAGCGCTGGAGGTGATGACTGCAGGTTGGTGACTTTCCTAGGCCAAGAACTAGTAAGAAATTTCATTACTACTTACTTCTATAGCTTCAGTTTAGGACACAGCTAGTCAATATAACGAAGTAGCATAATCATCAGATGACTCCAAGGAGTCTGAAAACTGTTGAAAAACCTTTGCAAATGTAGATACACAATGAATTCACTAACTGCTTCTCTGATTGCAGTTTGTTTGTCTGGAAATGTGTACACACGCCTCACTAAAAGATTCGGCTGCTGAGAAGACTACACAAATTAACAGCCTTTGACAGATCAGAATTACAGAAGAGGGGGAAAAAAAAACAGAATCAAACCTTGCATGGTGAAGTGGTGCTAACCTAAGATTAACAGGGATAAATGCCCAGAATCATCAAAATATGTGTTCAAAATATTTGCTATATGCATTGGAGTAACTGTGCATAATCCATACACTGCCACATAATTATATTCCAAGGAAGGATTGGGTGAATACTTGATGGTGAAAGCCATCCCCCCATTTCTGGGGAATGTGCAAATTTGGGCAGGCTTGATGGGGAGGTTTAAGGGACAACACTCCTCAAGAAACCAAAACCTTAAAAACCCAACTTAGATAATTATCTTTTTAGCAAAACTTTTTTTTTTTGCAATTGATGTTTTATTTTCACAGTTCATGCTTAATGAAGTATCTTATCCTTGTGTTTACATAGGGAAAGGAAAACACATCATCACTCTACCCTAAAGGATCAGTGTTCTAAAAGCATCTTCCCTAAGACACACACACTGGAAAATATGCTTAAGCATTAATAAAGCCCTTTCTATAAAGGACATTTTTTTTGTCCTGGCAGTTTTAAATTCAGAAACAAATCCAATGTTAGCAGTATGTGATTGCTACATTTTCGTTTTTGAACTTAGTCTTTTTATGTTCAGATGTTGTCACATCTATAATTAAAGCATTAAAACATTATAATTATAGCCCCTTTAATGGAAAAGTATGATGAACAATTTTCAGTGCTGTACAGTTTTTTAAGATTTTAGATAGCAATAGTATTAAGATGTAATCTACTAGGAACATTTGTTCAACATGTAAACTAAAGAATTAAGTTCACAAAGTTATACAATTTAGTAACTCTTGAAATTTTTATAGCTTTTTTCTATTGGAAAATTTTTAGTTAAATATATATGCCACCCATACACTGGCTAACTTCCAAAGTGAATGAATACAGGTTGTCCACGTGTAAAATTTGTCTATTAAAATTCCTTTTTGGTGGATTGGGGCTTAAACTCTTAGATCTTTATTTCTATTCACTTTCAATGCTGCCAAAGATCAGTACTTACCATTCAGGAATTTACTGTTTAGCCTACTTTTATGTAAACTGCTATTTTAAAATATATTTTTCTAAATGTGAAAAAGCTTAAGATGCTCCATTGGTCCTGTCAATGTTTAACGTGTTAATGGTCTATGTACCGTAATATTCCCCTCCCCCCTTCATGTTTCTGGAAATGTTTGGTTTAATAAGACATAGGAAGACTCCTAATACCAATATTCTATGTCCCGTACCTTGTAAATATTAAAAACAGAACTGGCTGAATTATATCTCAGAAAGCCTAGCCAGCGATTGAACCTGATCAGTTTTAAAGCTCTGATTAGTTGGTGTCTGAAGGATTAAGGCATTAAGAAACTTGAAATGTAAAAGATGTTACTTTTTCATTCACATTAATGAATTATCTAAAATGAAGCCAAAGTTGAGATCACACTACTTCTATTCATGTATATAGGTTCAGTCAGTACATTAGGGGGGGAAAAAAAATCCCCTGAAGTACTTTTCCCTGTCCCCTCCATTTTTGAGCTGGTTACAGTTACAGATTCCTTCCTGGGTCAAGTCTGCCAGCTCTTGGTTAACGAAAAATTCCGTTTCCATTGTAGCTCAAGTAGACAGTCTAGCTTTGAGTAAACGAGGGTGTAGCTGCTCCCGTTGCATTTGTTCTCCCAGTTGGCCAACTTGTAAGCCAGCCTTAATCACCACTGTCAACTCCACAACTAAAGCTCATGTTGCTTTTAAGTGGTCAGCCCACAACTATATTGCTTATACCAACCATTTACTGCGGGAAGGTGAGTACATGTGATAGGCCATACAGAATCTTTTTTTTTTTTAACCCACAGAATTATTTGTGTGGTGTTCAACTAAGCTCCAAACTCTGTTACCTGAGACCTCCTGGCACTTAGTCTGTCTCAGTACACAAATGCATGCCAAAGCACAGTGTGCACTCTGGTGCCACTCACTGTGGACAGCCAGCACTTAGGTTCCCTTTTGTGACCCTGTTGATGGTGGTAGAGTTTACATCATCGACCTTAGCTTGCCCATGCCTCAGCAACTGAAAAATAAGACTAAACTTATCAATGTGTTTTAGGCAGTGTCTATTAAATAGCAAAAGAAAAAGACTTTAGCATGTTATTTCCTTGTAAAATGGGCAAACTAAACTTAACCCCTTGTTTTCCACCTTTTCACAGAATTATGAGATATATATCATTTATAAATGAGAATATATTACTACTTATAAATGATACTGTTTAAAAATCTGGAATACAATTTTCTCCCACAAGAGATGTAAAAACATCTCACATACCATCGGAATGAACACATGCCTTAAATTCAATGTTGTACACTTTTAGAATGAAGTGGAATTGTCATTTCACCCAGGCCTACACCCATGAGTTTTATGTTCTTCACTGTACTTTTTCTAATGTTTCAAGTCTTACCTGGTTAATTCTTCTCCCAATGGAAAAACAATGTCCACAAAACACTGGCCTGTTGGTTTCACGTTCTTAAACCTGGGCTTTTACAAAACATTTTATTTCCCTTGGGTATGACTAACCAAGACAATGAACTTGCTTTGAAGTTTAATTTGGTCCTCAATGTCTTAAGTCTTTATTTTCCCTATTGCATTAATTCGCTCTATTCTAACAAACTTTTAGCTTTTTTAAAAAAAAAATCTATAATCAAGTCTTTATGATTAGTGATGTTACTTAATTCTAAAGCATTTGACACTTCTTGCCTTAATTGTAAAAACCACAGAGAACTCAATAGTCCAAAAGCTTAGTCCTAATTTGCAGTTTACCCATCTGATCTCTGTAATTATATAGTCTGCTATTTAAAACATACTAATTTTTACATTAAAAAATTATGTTCAGTAATAACTATATTTTCTGTGGAATTATTTCTGCAAATGTTATTTTTCACATGAAAATACAAAGCTATGATGGATCTTGTGAATTTAACGTTTTCTGATACCTTATGTATATAACTGTAAACAATTTTGTATAATTTTGTGATAATGTATTTTCCCCAAAATATTTAAAAGGCATATAGTACTAAATGAGAGTATTTTACGGAATTGTTTTTACTTTTTGCACTTGCCGTTCAAACTGTTCTCACCCTGTATGCCCACCACCCCCTCATACTCAGAAAACAAGACTAGTTATTTGGGAGCTATTTACTGAAGTGGCACTCAACCCTAGAAACCTGTATTATGCTTTTCAAAGTAAATTTGCTTAAAATTAAAAAGAATACTGAATGACTATTACAAGCCTCAGCACTTTGGGCCACTTTTGTTTTCATGGTAGTTTATGTACATTATGTAATCTTTGGGAAACGTGAAACCCATCATCTGGACTAAAGATGCCCTCTGACTACCTCTTTCCTCCACAAAGAAGGCAACACTGCAGCCCCAAACTAGGTTACAAGTATTGAGAATATCATGTTGTAAATGTTGGTACTTGAAACATCAGTGTAACAAACACACCTCAAATGTTTTTAATAGAATTTAGCTTTTCCTTAAACTGTCTTTTCAATTAACAAACACCCAATGTTAAAACCACTTAATAAACTTACAAACTTGAAAAATTAGACACTTCACATAGGCAATAAACTTCATAATATGAAAGCAATATATTCCAAGTTTCAAAGATTTGACAAGTTCTGTATATTATCTTTCATCCGCAGATGGAAACTTTCAAACTCCATGATCTTCTGCCAGGTAGGACTGAGTGTCATTCACTGAACAAAACCAAAAATTTTAATTAACTGTTTGCACACATGTATGTACACCATATACCTTCAGCTAAGCAGCTACTTCCACACAATGAATATTCAGTTCTATAAGTTTCAATATAAATAACATTTTTTAAAATTCAAGTATCTAAGGTACATGTAATAGGTAACAGGTAATTATAGGCCACACTAAAATATTTTGAAACTTCCTTTCAGTATTTTGTAAGCAGTGGTATCTATGAAGATCAATGTGAGATTTGTAAGCTGTATAACTACTTGAAGGCCTTATATATTCAAAAGCCCCTTGTATCATTAACTACCAAGAAAAAAGGGGTAATTTTCCCCCAAAACCATGTGATTATAAATTTAAGAAACTACATATTAAAAAAATTTGAGGGCCTCCCTGGTGGTGCAAAGGGTTAAGATGCAACTTGTGAGGCTGTCCGCAGCCTCTGCAGCACGGATTCGATCTCCGGCCAGCCAGGGAGCAACCCACATGATGCAGCAGACCTCTCCTGACTTTCCCCCTGCTCCCCTCTCAGTGGTGTACTTCGGTCAATCTGCCTGTTGTGTTCCTGGCTCTGTCTCAGGTGAATCCTCTCACCCTCCACACCTCCGGCCTGTACCCCAGCTCTTGTTGCATAAATAATTTTTTTTTTAAAAAAAGAAAAATTTGAAATGACATTAGAAAGTTTTAACATTTACCTGGTTTGAGGTCGGATCCACTTCAAGGCATGGCGTGGAGGTACAGTAATGGTGGGATGATAAAACGTGCAGTCAGGTCTTGTACACTGAGTGTTAAATCTACAATGCTAAATACAGAGAACAATATTTCAACATCTGCAAAACGCATACAAATAAATACAGGGAATCTGACATGACAGTAACCAGCCCACCCTAATATTAACAGGGCACGAGAACTTGTAACATTTACTACTAAGGCCTTGAAAAATTAATACCCTCCAGTCACAAAATCCTAGTGAAAGAACAGCAGCAGGTAAAATCACAAAAGGAGCCTTAACATAATACAAACTTCTACAGTCAATGTAACTGTCCCAGCAACATCCATACATTCCTTGCTGAGCACCTTCACCTATGTCCAACTGCAGCTGAGGCAAGCGAAGCCTTCCGTGTGGCATTCAGGTTATTTTGGAGAGATCATTGTGAGCAACTACACAGCTGGAGATATACCAACATATCTTTAGAATACATACCAATAAATAAAGCACACAAGTACAAGTGTGAATGGTATTAACCATCATTACTCTCAGGGCCTCCCCGGTGGCGCAGCGGTTGAGCGCTGGGTTGCGAAGCTGCACGCGGCCTCTGCGGCGCCGGTTCGATCCCCGGCTGCTCCCCGGCCACCGGAGGAGGGTCCCACATGGCGTGCAGACCTCTCCTGCCGCCCGCTGCTCCCCTCAGCAATGTGCCTCGGTCCTTCTGCCTGCTCTGCTCCCCGCTCTGGCTCTGGTGAATTCTCTCACCCTCCCGCGCTTCTGACTGTACCCAGTGCATGTATGAACAGAACAAAACAAACAAACCAGCAAACAAATAAATAAAGCATGCCTCTATTAAAAAAAAAAAAATAAAAAAAAAAACCATCATTACTCTCTCACCTCAGTTTTGGCATGAGGTGGGCAAAAAAAAAACAAAACAAAACAGGCCAACATGCTTGCTTAGGGGCAGTAAAGAAAAAGCAAACTGCCGGGCCATAACTGTCACTCTCCCACCTGCTTACTAACAACTAAATAGCTTCAGATCACTTGGCCTACTAAGTCAAACATTTAATTTGCTAGTGATCTTCAGGTCTCAGAACTAAGAAGTCACCACTAGGGCCGCCCTGGTGCCACAGGGATTAAGTCTCAGCACTATCAAGCCATCTACAGCCACTGCAGCACGAGCTGGATCCCCGAGCAGGGAGCTGACCCACATGATGCAGCAGACTTTTCCTGTCTTTCCAGTTGCTGCCCTCAGCAGTGTATTTCAGTAGATCTGTCTGCTCTGCTCTCCGCCATCTCTGGTGAAGCCTGACACACACACACACACACACACACACCCCCCACCTACCCCGCACCTGCACCTCTGGTCTACACCCTAGTCCTTGTATGCACAAATAAATAAATCTTTAAAAAAAAATGAAGTCACCACTCTAGTCATTCTTGGGAAAATAAAAGTCTTACTTTTGGATGATAGAAGGGACATTCCATTTTCTTACAAGCAGGGAAGTAACGGCAGAGCTGATTATTAGAAGGTGGTGCTGGTGTTGTAACTGCTGACAATGTAAGAACAAAGACTGATCAAATTTGGCAAAAAAATTTTTAATGCACTATACTGATGTTTTTATGAGACCCAATTTTACCTGAAAATACAGTAAAAAGCAATACAGTAAAAAGCAATAGTCAGATAATTGAGAGTGCTGTAGAATACACTGTTGCTTTTTAGACCAGTCAGATTGTGCCAGAATGATTTCTAAACCGATTCCTTTTTTTTTCTTTTTAATTCAGTTTATTATAGTCCCAAAATGCAGTAGTACACAAAATCACTAACCTGGTTTTGGAGGCAGTACTGGAATTCTTCTACTCATATGAGTGAAGGGACAATCCGCTTTAGTACACTTTGCATCATATTTACAATTTGGATGAACAAACAAACATTTTTCAGCAAATTTACAATTGGGGAAAGCTCTATAAAACAAAGAAGCACATTATTCACATTTAATTTTCTCTATGCATTACTAGTTTTGAGAAACACAGAAGTAACAGAAAAAAAAGGAATACTCATTTTTAATGAGGTCAGGTCTGAAAAGAACTATACATTCCAAAACCTGAACTAGTATTTTCAAGTCAAGCCACCACAAAGGACAGAAGGGCTGTCGGTGACACAGAATCACACCACTTACTCTATAATTAATGTCTATGTAGCCCTTTATGAAATAAATCAAACAGCACAAGGCATGTGCAAGGCACTGTGCTACCAAAACTCATCTTCTGGCCTTCCTGTGTGACAGTAACCATCCCACCCTTAAGGACACATCAAAACGTCCTTGAGTTAGAACATGGAGAAGAGATCCAACCTACAGAACCAAAAATTTTTTTAGTTGCAAAAACCTAAAGCCATCTCTCCAAGCTCACTGCACTGAATCAGCCCTAGTCCAAAAACATTTTATTACCTCTAATTTCTCCCCCAGTGGCTTAAATCTGTGTGTGTATGTGTGTGTGTAAATAATGCATACAAACTTCTGCAGTAATCGCAACCCCCTCAACATACAGGCCCCCAGGGAAACCCTGCTGTGTCAGTCTTCACGGGCTGTGACACAGAGAAGCCTCTCCTCCATCTCCCCACCCACAACGCGCACGGGCACCCAGGTCTGCTGCCACGTGTCACCGCATTCAGGGATAAAGCCACAAGTGTGTCCATGAAAAGAAAAAATAAGCAACAAGATTCAGAAATCAACCTGGAAACCAACATCAGCTCACGCTACTTACTTGCACGGTGACACGGGGTGGTGGTACGCGCACTCGTCCCCATTCTTACAGGCGGGCCAGTACTTGCAGCGCTCCAGCAGTTTTTCCGGTTTCTGTGCCATACTCAGGTCACTCATCTCAGCTACAAAGGGAAAAAGCAAAGTATGTAATTGTGATCAAGTCAACCAATACATGGCACTTTTTATGAATTTTCCTAGAAATCCTAAGTTTTTCTATGATCATACAGAATAAATGAGCCCAAATAATCTGAATGAATAGATATAATACTATAAAAAATGGACAGAAAAGTAGACTAATCACTCACATTATGAAAAGTAAACTGAGTGGGGGAAAAAAAAAGTGATGATGCAACCAGAGCCAAAATTCTCACCAAGAAATTCTAATTCTCTGTAATTTCAGAACTAAAATACACAGGAAAGGATGTCCATCAGGGAGCCAAAAAAAGGAAATGGAAATAGAACACACAGAAGGTGACGAAGAACGTGAACTCTCCCCACTTGCAGGCAGGATTGCGAATGGCCCACACACAGAAATGCCCTGCTCCCGAGGGAGGTTTTCTAAATCCCAGTGATAAGCTCACATCAGTGTCTACAAAGGAACCACCTGGGTCCCAACTGCCATCACCTCCCAGGGAGCTTAGCAGATCACTTAGCAGTGTGGAGGAAACAAAGGTGGGGAAGAGCAGACGGCAGATGAGCAGCCAGGGCAGGTGGTGCCGTGCACACGCCTGCTGCCCCTCCATGCACCCCATCTTTACAATCACAATGCCAATTACCATCAAGTGCTCAGGCTATTTCCTGATTCAGAAAGCCAAGAACATTTTTTACATGACATCTGAATTTTAAATGCTGGCAAATAATTCCAAATTAAAACGGGAAAATTGTACAGAGTTGGCAGAAGTTGAGATGCCAACTTCTGAACCAACACCCAACAGGTCAAAAAAATATCACAAGTGTTACATGTTAGGGTTCACATGCTTATGAAAACAAGTATCATACTCCACATCCCTCTATACCTCTTGCCCAGTTCAAATTTAGTTCTCTGGCATGCTAGCTGAGCGAAATACTTCGGCAAATATTAGCTAACATCTGTATTTCAGTTTCCTCATTGTAACAAAAAGAATGTCTGCCTTCAAGTGTTAGGACTTAAATGGGAAAAATAGGTAACCAGTGATACCCTAACAGCACAGAAGCTAGCAATCCAGTGACTCAATCTCAGTCTTCATTACTGGAGAACAGAGGGATAGGTGTAGCTCAGCACCCAGACCAATCATCACCAGCACATGATCGTCACTCGGCCCGACAGATGAGGTTCCGTGCTAGTTTAAGGTTCTAGCAAAAGACAGTAAAGCTCCAAGATATAAAAGTATCCTTAGTCTCAAAATCTGATAGTGCTAGGAGGGGTTATTTACCCCAATTTCAAATGGTTTTTATGTCATTCCAGCAGGGCAGATGTGTCTTATACCCCCCAAGAACATACTTTAGACTAAGATGTACTTTTGAGAACTCAGTCTCCATGAAAGAAGTTAACCGAACCCCCAAGAACAGGTTGGCTGGGAAGTGAAATAAAGTGGCCAGATTCTCAGGAAAATTGTAAAGAAATTAAAAACAGGAAACTATCTTTCTGATGGAAATGTTAAGTCATATTTACAAAGGTTTTCACTAATGTAATTAAAATTCTTCCAGTTTAAGGCTTATGAGGCAAACTCCCTCTTTATTCAGAGTTCTGAAGTTTGTCATATAGTGGCCAGTAGTGGTGGCTTAAAACAGATTCTGCTATTGGTAGCATCCCTGAAACTGGACAAAACATCACCAAAAGCAATTACATTTCGAACTCCCAGGTTGGAGGGAAGAGTAGACAAACCAGCTTCCCTGCGGCCTTTTTTACCCAAGAGTCTCCATGCCTCACCCAGTGTTCTAACTACTACAAAGCTTTATCCCTGAGCAGCAGTGAAACACTGAGAGTCCCAGATGAAAGCGACAGCAGAGGCGGCGCACCACTCGCCACAGCTGTCTCCACAATGGCACAACACCCGTGTAATCTAGGCAAGAATTTTCACTAATGTGTTACAGTGTCACTATGATGATATATATACCAATAAACCTAACATGGAAATCTACATTTAAGCAAAATTAGACTCTAACATGCCAAAAATGAAGCCACAAAGTTGAAAATCAAAGCAAAAACACCAGTTTTCTCATTTCAGAGAAAAAAAAATAGAGTCAAGAAATCTGCACTGCCTGTTACCATCCTTACCACTTAATATTTTTTCTTCCTTTTGACAGGGTCAGGTTTTCAACTCCTTGCACTAATCAAACCCATGACACCACCCTAATGCTCACAGCAGAAAACGCTTTTGTTCAAGGTTAACAGTGACATCTCTTCACGCGTGTGTAATCTCACCCGAAAGACTATATTTTATATTTCTCTCTTTTTTTATTTCTTTTTTTTATTTTTTTATTAATTTTTTTTAATAGAGGCATGTTTTTTTTTTATTTATTTGTTTGTTTGTTTTGTTTATACATGCACTGGGTACAGTCAGAAGTGCGGGAGGGTGAGAGAATTCACCAGAGCCAGAGCGGGGAGCAGAGCAGGCAGAAGGACCGAAGTACACTGCTGAGGGGAGTAGCGGGCGGCAGGAGAGGTCTGTGCGCCATGTGGGACCCTCCTCCGGTGGCCGGGGAGCAGCCGGGGATCGAACCGGCGCCGCGGAGGCCACGGGCAGCTTTGCAACCCAGCGCTCAACCACTGCGCCACCGGGGAGGCCCCTCTCTCTTTTTTTAAAAAAGACAATTATTTATGCATACAAGAACCAGGGTGTAAGCCAGAGGCGCGGGGGGTTAGAGGATTCACCAGAGAGAATGGAGAGCAGAACAGGTGAATCTACCGAAATATGCTGCTGAGGGGAGCAGCGGGTGAGACAGCAGAGGTCTGCTGCGCCATGTGGGTAGCTCCCTGGCTGGGGATTGAACTCATACAGCAGTGGCTGGTGATAACTTGACAGCGCTGTCTTTAACACCTGCGCCACCAGGGAGGCCCATATTTCACATTTTTAGTGTATAAAAATAGCATTTAATATATTTTCCCATAAAAATCTGTTTTTCCTTTGATACTATTTCACTTTTAAGATTCAGTCATTGTCTCCCATGTCAATGAAAGCGTTCCTAAAATTTGTAGAAGTTATGAGGAGCACAATTATTCTCTATCCTGAATGAAAATCATCAGCACTACTATTATCCAGCAAGAGAGGCGACAGAGATACAAGGTTCCCCTGCCTAAAAGGATGCCACTATCTAAATTGGATTCCTCTGAGGCTAAACACTACACCACAACATTAATTTAAACATAAGATCATGTCTAAACTTCCAAGGTACAGCTGAACAGAATGTGTGAGAAACTCCTTTCAAGGGAATTTCACTGAGATAGAAATAATATCAAAATCCAAATTCATTTTTGTCAAGTTAATTTCAAAAGACACTAGTAACAAGTATATTTCTAAAGAGGAAAAAAGAGCATCAAGAATGATGGTTCATTTTTTAACAAGCATGATTAAGAGGTGTTTTCTGGCCTCCATAACTGAACTCCATTTTAGCACTGGAACAATAGCTCGCCTACAAATACACACACAAGAAAGAGTCTCAATTTTAACTGGTCATTTTGTCTGAAAAAAAACCAGGGGCCACCACTGATTAACAAATTAAGGCAAGGACTCCAACCAATATTCATTCAAGACAGAGAAACATGTCAAAAGTTTTCCTGCACAACGACAGACCCTGAAAAGGGAAACTCTGAGCTCTCAACACACCGTTGGAAAAGCTACCATTTGGGTCATCAAGCTGCCTGCTCATCAACTGCAACTGCTGTGGGTGGAGGAGGCCTCTGAGTCCCTTGTTTGAGGCTGCAGTTTGGTTTACGGGTTTCATTCCTTCAAAGCACATGTCCTCCTCTTGATCTGACATGTATCCTGGGGGGCTGGGGACACCATCCAGCGTCACTATAAACTTGGGACTTGCAGGTTTATCTGGTTGTACAAGATCTCTGCCAGACAGATAGAAAATACCATAGAATTAGGGAAACGAACACAAAAATCTGAGCCTCCTAAAGTGCTCTTCAGCTGACCTATCCCTTACTTAGTGGTTTCCTCAGTTTAAATTAAAAAAAAAAAACAAAAACAAAAACAAAAAACCTTGGTAGGTCTTGGTAGGTCCAGGTACAGTTTTAGTGGATTCCTATTAAAACGCAATGCTTACAGCCAGTCACAATGGCATCCTCTCCAGCAACACCTGAGGCTGCACTAAGGACCTTCTCCCCTCAATCCTAACCCCCATCATACATTTGATCCTCAGAGGGTCACATGGAAATAAACTGGAAAAAAAAAAATCAGCATCGACGCTCAACACAAAAGCAGTTCTACATTTACACTGATTTTCTATCTGTATGCATGTTCCTTTACAGAACATTTATAGTCTTCTTTCTAAGGGAAGAATCACCCCAATCCAATCTGCTAACTCTCTGGAGAGATTTCCTGATTTCTCATCACCCGGCTTTTAAATGCCATTCATGGATAAGAATAAAGAAAAGAATCTTATTAACAGAGCTCAATCATACAATGAGTTACTTGTAGGTTAAATAATTTCTCAACAAGAAAGATGAACTGTAGTTTTTGAAAACTTAATTCCCTTTTCTGTTCATGCCCAACAGTAAAATCAGTAACAGCACTCTACTCTGGGGCTAGGGACGAGGGAAGCCGGAAACTAATGGTTAACCTCCACTATCTAGTCAACACAAATGAGCTACACAAGAAAAAGAAACCATCTACCGTGTCTGCATAAGGTGTCCTGAAAGTACCCGAAGGGTATCTGCAGTCTTCATCCCCGACTCTTGGTTTGGTGCCACTACTATTTCCTCAGACAGCTTTGGCTTCTTCAGAATAAATGATCTTGTGTCTGCATGGACCATGGATTCCATGTCATAGTAATCTGAGCCAAAAAAATTGGCCACAAATGTTTACTTTTACATATACCTTGCATCCCCAACATCACACATGTGAGAAGACTGTCAATCTTTTATGTATTTCTTTTTATTTTCAAAGGAAAACCACAATGGTTCTTCTCAGGAACAGAGCTGCAATTCTGTGCCAAACATCTTTTCAAAGTATTCCTTTCCTCATACAGCACATTTATATTAAGAGATTTCAGTGAACACTCCCTATCTAGGGTACAGAAAGAGATATTAACATAAAGTACAATGTTTTCTAAAAGCTTGAAAAGGCCTAATGCTACCTAAAATCACAACAGACTGTTTAAAAGTGTTTCTAAAATCTATTTTCATTTGGCACAGTAACACAAAGAATACTTTCTAATAAAAAGAATTCAACAGGCACAATAGAAGACTACTTTGAAAAGGAATTTGAAGGAGAATGGGCATTTTAAAAAAATACAAGGAAAACACTAGTAACCATAGTTCACACCATTTACAACATGCTTTTTAAGCTTGACTACATTATAAAATATTCCAAGACCTGGAGGCCAGAATGGCAGGCCTACTGATGTGGCATCAACTGGGCAAAGTTAATGAATTGCAATTCTCAAAGTTAATACGCTAAGTACACAAAGAAGAAAAAATAAGAAAAACAGATGTATATACCATTTCACATCATACTCAAAAAGGTGATCCAAAACAGACATGAGCAAGGAGCTGGGAGACTACAAAGCTAGGGAAATCAAGGGGAAGCTTAGAGAGTAAGGACCCTTGACACAGGCATTAAAGGAACGAGCAAGAATAAAACAGTAGGAAGAAAACGAAGAACAGAGCATTTTAGACAGAGGAAACCGCAGAGTAAAAGGCAGACGCTCTCACAAGGCACAAGGACCCTGGGAATCTGAGACATCTGGTGTCACTGGAGGGATGTGTATGGTAAGCTGAGTGACAAAGATAAGTGAGGCATATAAAGGACGATGTGTCAATGAGTTTGGATTTTAGACTAAAAGTAATAAAGAATCAAGAGATTTCCAAGTAGGGGAGTGACATGATCATGTGGTTTTGAGAAAAACTGCGCTAAGAATGGACAGTCCTAGGTCTTAGTTATGAGACTGTTGCCCAGAAGACATGATAAGACACTAAATTAAAAGACATTCATCCTTCGTCCTATTTTAACACACCCAAGAGGGTCTGAAGACACACTGTCGACCTCCCATCACCACCAGCATTTTACAGCAGCTGCACTTTACACTATCAGCTGAGGAAAGTGGCATCCTTGCCTTTCCCTAAAGCACAGTAGAGGTGGGAAAAATGTAGCTGGAGTGAGATCAGGACGAGGGCAGGAGAATGTAGACTTAAAAGGGAACAAAGACAAATTTCAGTTTTGGATTTATTTAGTTGTAAGTCTCTGTAGACTGCTCATGTTCAGGAAGAAGTTAAAAATGCAAGTAAGACACTCATGAGGGGAAGAATCCTAAAGAAACAAGAGTCAAAACTGAAGGAGAAATAAAAATGTTCAATGAATTATACGTATTCAGTTTAGCTCTCAATGAGTCTCATGAAAGACCCTAAGTAGTTAGATTTTCCTCCCATCTTACAGATTACTGATTTGCAAATCCAAGTTCTTAAGTGAGTTTTTCAGTTCTCACAGCCAGCAAACATGGAGTTCAGAATTGTGTCCAAAGACTGCTGCACTCCTCACTGCCTTGTACTTCTTGAACCAAAGCAGTTCTGCTAGTTCAAAGCTTGACAGTATACAGAAAAGATGAACAGAATGTGGAGGTCAGAGCACAGAGTAAAGTTAACATTTAAGGGGGAGGAGAGGAGAGGGAATGAATAAAGAAAAATGAAAAGAAATTAGTAGAAGAATGGTGATAGTTAAGTCCTAGGAGCCAAAGGATCAAAGATGAAGAAAATACAGGGACCCAAGTATCACATACTATGGAGTTTAGAAAACCAGGCACTGAAAGTAGAGCTTTTACATTATACACAAAGCACTGTTGTCTCTGCAAGACTGATGCCAGCAGCCTGGGTCACCTAATAGAAAGTAGCAGACAGACAGGAGAAAAGACTGCAGGGTAAACCCATGAATTTACTTGTTTTCCTCTGAACACAACTAAAATGTCATTAAAAGTTACATAAAAAACAAAAAAGCGAGATCAACAAATAATTGCACATTTTTGAAAGTGGAAAACTGAGTAGAGATCTTTGAAAGCAGAGTCCTAAGCCAATCATGAAGCAATCCAATGTGAATGCCAAGATTCTCCAAGGCCAAGAAGCTGGCAGCACAAGAGACCATGGATAGAGGTGGGATCAGAACAGGCAAACACAGGTGTGTCCAAGTGTCCATTTCAGAAGCAGTTCATCCTCAACTATTTTGTTTTCTTCAGTTCTGACCTCATCACACTTATTCCCCACTCTCTATGTTGAATACATGTGGATTAACTGGAAATACACCTTCCTATTGAGTATGATGGAAAAAGCCTAGGGATGAAGCAGCATGGTCTCTGATGGAAGGTGCAACAACAAAATTAACTAATTATTCACTATTGAAACTTTTTAAAGGTAGATTTCCTGATAAGCTATGACCATTTTCTCCTGGAAGAAAGGTGGAAGTTTAGACTACTGGCAAGGTAATAACGGAGGATTCCCGAACAAAAGGATGCCAGCCGTATTGAAAGCAAAAGTAACATTCTGAAAATAGGAAGAGAAATTGTTAAGACAAATCACTTTCCACTGCAGGATCAACATTTGGTATAAAGAAAAAAACAAAACAAAACACCACATGCCCAACTAATAAGCCTCGAAGACCATTCAGCTTTTCAGTGCCCCATTCTTAAAGACAATAAATACAGGATCCCCACACATTTGGGGGAAACATCTGTAAAGTGATCAAAACAACCAACCTGAAGAAAACGAGGGAAGGGAGAAATGATTTTTAACATACTCAAATAAGAGAAAAGTACTGCACACATGAAACAAAATAAGTGTTTTAAAAAAAAGGATTAGTCAGAAATAAAACACATGATTGGAGGCAAGTAAAAGTAAATTCATCAGCCTCACAGAAGTACTTGATGCTTAAACTGTATATGCACTGCTGATGAAAACCATAAAAATGAAAGGAAACAAAAAGAAAACACAAGAGCTGATGAAGCAGATTCAATGCATTTTTGAAAAAAATACTCTTATGTAGAAAGCAGAATGGAATGTTGAGAGAAGGGAGATCAAAATCAAAGATGGGAAATAACTAAATTTTATGGGTAACAGAAATCAGGAGAGGCAGGACTAAAGCTAAAGTGTGGCAACACCAGAATGCTCAGCAGTGAGTAGGTGGTGGCATGTGAGTGAGTGGAAGGTGATCTTCTGAGGGGATGAGTCCATCTTTTTGAGAAGGAAGACGAGGGGAAATCAGCTGTTGGCTGTGGAGTCTGACTAGGGTTGGGAGATGGGGATTCAGTTAGAAGCTGACAGGGAGGAAACAAGGGACTAGCGCTCCCAACAACTAGCCATTTTAGGGGAAAGAGAAGGAAGCAGGAGATGATTTCTTAATTCAAGATTTCAGGTATCTGATGGCTGCTTGCATATATTCACACATTCATGAGGCACTGAATATACACCTGGAAGGGACTGGGTACTGAAAACACAAATAAGTAAGGCACTAGCCCCAGTCCTGCAACACCCCATGGTATACTACGTGTGCTGGTAAGACAGATAAACAAAATACAGCGGCTCAAAGAACAAGTTCTACATGGGGTCCTGAAAATGACAGTTTAAAAGTAAAATAAAAATGGGGTCAAAGAGGCGAGAGGGCACTAATGCAGCTCAGGGAAATGGCAATGGTCCGGCAGGAGAGAAGGTAGGCTCTCCGGCCGTCCCTAGAGCAGGGAAGCCAGCAGGCCTAGATCACAGGGACCCAAGTGAAATGGCATCAAAGGAAAAAAGGTTTTCAATGAGGTGAAAAAATACAAACACCAGGTAAAATGAAGACAATGTCAATCTTATTTCCTGGCCCTAAAATATTTTCACAGATTTTTAAACACAGCATCTTAGGGCAGGATCTAAGTATTACAAGATACATTAAATGACATGTAAGGGATGGAAATAGCAACTGAAAAATGCTAATTACAGTGAAAATTTAAGGCTACCAACCTTGACTGATCTGCAGAGTTTCTGCCATTACTGGGTCAATTTGCAGTCGGGATAACAATTGCCTCTGTTGAGTTCCTAGAATATAAATTTTAAAACTTCACTAAACTTAAAAACAAACAAAACCTACATGTGTTTAAAAGAAGTTATGCCCAAAATATTTCTTATTCATTAGATGTTAAGTCCTAAAAAGTTCCAACAATACAATCTGACAGTATCTACAGCCTAAAAGTCTCCAAGACAAAAGGCTCTACTCAGGATTAAACCAAAATGGCAATGTAGGACATTGCCGGTCCCCCTTGTCAGGAGGCTGGTTTTCTTGCACTGGAGGTAAACCCTGGGAATGAGATAAAGAAGGTGAAATAGTCATGGGTAGGTACTGCACTGGCCCACAGCTCACACCCAGAGACACAGTCGGCTGACATCTGCAAGATGAAGGTGAAAACACCCCCCTCCATCACCTGAGTTCTCACCATTACAACTCATTCCCCCACCCTTGGATTTGCAAAACAAAATGCCCCAGTTATGGCTGTGGCGTTCACAAAATACGAACTATGGACTTGGGTAGATACAAAGAGAACAATGAACAAGTAATGATACACTGGTAACTCTGCTGTTCAGGTCCTGATTCAGCCAATGACCATTTGGATCTTCCGTAAGACACTCAGCTTTTAATTCTTAAACAAGCTCTTAATTTCCTCATAGTTACATTACAAAAGAAAACAAAGCAGCACTACAGTAGTTATATACTCTCTTGAATTCCCTATATTCAATCTATCTCTTCCCTCCTTAGTGCTTAGCAGACATTACGTGCTCCTTTCTTGATTCAATACAAGTGTTATAGTACAATGTACAAAGGATGTGACTTTGGGTTCCAAATACTCAAATATTTAGTAAGATGCTTGCATGGTAACTTTCAGTGTATCTGTTTCTGTGGTAGTTTCAAAAGGACAGTCTTTGTACAAACATGGAAGCTGGCAATCACCTGCCAAACTACCATGTCTCATTAAAAGGTATTTTCAAATTTTAAAAGCTATACTGCATTCAAATTTTTGTCGGCTTTCTACTTTTTATTATAACTTATATTACTCTTTGGTAGCATGCCCCCCAAAAGTTAATTCCTTCCAAAATTACCATGGGGCAGACCTGAAACACAGATGTCATTTGTCAAGCTATACTGTGGTAAAGCAGCTTGGGAAACCAACCCATTTTAGATTAGAATAAGAATATTCTTCCAGTACAAACATCAGATTCAAATACAACAGATTATTGTGAATACTGTACAATGAAACACGTTTTAAAATAATTTCTCATGAAAGAGGATTATTCTCCCGCATTTCACGTTTTTTTTTCATCTCTATGCCCTTCTATTTTTTCAAAACATCCTTTCAGAGATCCACTAAAAAGATGAAATTCTGAGACATTCTAGGCTCCTAAGTTAAATCACATGGAGTGCAATTTTGTCACTAAAAGGTCCATGAAAATGTCAAGTTCATTGTGACCTGCTGCCCCCATGAGAACTACAGCCAAGTTATGACACAGATCACAGGGCAAGTACCTGGGAGACAGCACACACTTCAAGTTTACCTTTCTCAATGTTTCTAAGGAAGCCAATTATTTTTACATCAGTTGTCCTTGACTGAGAGTCAAAATCTACTTCGTCTTGAAGATCTTCAGAATGTCTGTTGCATTCGGATGTTGTTGAACATTCATTCATTTTAACCTCCAAAGATGAAATTTTTGCTTCATTCTTTGACACTCTAACACTTAGATCGAAAAGATTTGCTTCCACTGTCAAAATTGCTGTTTTCATTTCCTTAATTTCATTGATATCAGTTGATATTTTCTTTAAAAGATGGGAAATACTGTCTAGCTCATTCAGTGAACAAGAGGAACTTGTTACAGACCCTACATCAACTGGCCCCGGTGAGAAAAAAATTGGTAAAGATGGTGACGGAAATTTTGAAGACATTTTCATAAAACTCTCCCTTAATATTTGATAATCTCTCCTTCACAACCCATTAAAACTATTTCATCAAAGTAAAAGCAGTGATAAAGGCTGCTGCTTTAAGAAGTATTAAGGGTGAATAACATTTTTAAACAAATATCTGAACAGACAGGGTTGTGCATTTCTAGAGTCAGAAATCAAATCTGAAAATGCTAAACAAACCGGACCAATATTCACTTTGCTACAACTAAGATGCCCTAAACATAGCCCCTTGTACCCTGTAAGCCTTACTTATAGCTCCCTCCAAACAATAAACCCTATTATTACATACAAAAATAATTCTGGCTTGTGATTGGCTGAAAGCAGACCAGTGACACACAAGAGAATTTTCTATTATTGACCTCATGTGACAAGGAGCACTGCAGACCTGAAGCACAAATTAAGCAATATAGCATTAAGAACTTTACACCTAAATATGTGAATTTAATGTACTTTTGCCCCTGATTTATTCAACTATTATTTTCAAGCATCATTATTTCTAAATTGTTACATCTAGCATTCCTGAGTTTCATATCCCCTTGGGAATAGTTTAAGATAGTACTTGGCATTTCCTTATAGGGAGAGGATCCATGATCACATATAAATCTCTTAAAATATATCCGTGGTGATAAAAGGAGTTAAACTGCACTAACAGGATATGAATTTATAAAGACAGGGGAAATGAGAGAACATGGCCTTGGTTTGATATTAGACCATTATTAGGTACATGTTTTTTTTTTCTTTCACTGCGTAGTTTGTCTTTATTTCCTTGACAGTAACCTTGGAAATACAGAATTTTTTAACTTTGACAGACCAACTAATTTTTTTCTTTGGCTACTTATACTTTTGGTGTCAAATCTAAGATTATTTAAATTTATACCTATTTTGGGGCCTTCCTGGTGGTGCCAGGAATTAAGTTACAGCACTTTGAAGCTATCCTGCCGCCACTGCAGCATGAGTTCATGCCCCGCCTCCCCCAACCCGGCCAGGGAGGTGACCCACATGGTGCAGCAGACCTCTCCTGTCTCGTCCGCTGCTCCCCTCAGCAGTGTATTTCAGTCCACCTGTTTTATTCCCACTCTGTCCCACTCTGTCTCTTGCGAACCCTCTCAGTCCCCACACCTCTGGCCTATACCCCAGTTCTTCTATACAAAAATAAATCTTTAAAAAAAAAAAAAATTTATACCTTTCCCCCTAAGAATTTTATAATTTTACCTTTTGCCATTTAGATATTTAATCCATTTTAAGTTCATTTTTTAAGAAGATTTATTTATTTATGCATACAAGAACTGGGGTACAGGCCAGAGGTGCGGGGGGGGGGGGTTGAGAGGACCCACAGGAAATAAGTGGGAAACACATTAGGCAAGTAACTGAAACACACTGCTGAGGGGAGCGGCAGGCAAGACAGGAGAGGTCTGCTGTGCCATGTGGGTAGCTCCCTGGCCAGGGACCGAACTCTTGCTGCAATGGATATGGAGAGCTTCATAGTGCTACGACTTAGCCCCTTGCGCCACCAGGGAGGCCCTTAAGTTCACTTTTACTTATAGTTTAAGGTAAAGAGTACAACCTTATTCTTTTGCAGATGGCTACGCAATTATCTAGCACCATTTGTTGAAAAACCTGTTCTGTCCCCAGTGAATTAGCTGTACCTGTGCTAAAAACCAACTGATCATAAATTCATTGGTTCATTTTTGGATTTTCAATTTAATCACACTGGTCTACATGTATATACCCTTGTGCCAGCAGCACAGTCTTGATTACTGCAACCCTGCATTAAGTTTTGGATTTGGAAATATAACTTTTACTCTTTTTCAACAGTTTGGCTAGTCTTTCTATTCCCACCTGGTTTAGGATCAGCTTGACAGTATCTGTAAAAAAGAGGTCAGACATTTTAACAGAGATTGAGTTGAATTTATAGATCAGGGAGTACAACCACCTTAATGTTAAAGTATTCAAATATATGAATAAGAAATGTTTTTCTATGGTTTTTGCTTCATTTTTACTTTGGTTTACTTGCCAAGCTACAAATAAGTTATACAAACAAAAGATAAGGATACAAGACAGTGAACACAGCTCTCTAGTCTCTCCAAAATCATTCTTATAAAAAATTGTAGCCTTTGGTTTCCCAACTAAATAATGTCATTCCTAATAAAGGGATAAAGATTTGCTGAAGTTTATATAAAAAACTTTACTCGTTTGTCCAATCTGTAAATTAATTCTTTAAAATTCTCTGATAAAAAATTTCAAAATTTACATAAAGGCTGTGGATTTACAGAATTTTTTAAAGTACTAACTACAGGAAGACATCTACAGTAAACAGTCCGTCTTCGGCAAATTGTCACCTGCACACCCATTAGTTCACTAGAGGGCAGCAAACACACCTTGAATGAGAAAAGGGGAAAAACAGTCTAACAGAAGAACTATCACAAAGAACTAAGGTCCCCCAAAAGAACCCGCTTGAGGCTTCCTATTGTCAATCATTGTTCCCAAATCAACTTTAGTTGCAAAATAAGCAAAGATCCTTTCACACATTCCAATTTAAGTATCCAGCAGAGGATGTTTACATACTTTAAGGAAACTGAAGCACAAAAACATCAAGGTCAGCTAATGAGTGGAAAAAGCCTGGATTAACACCAAGACAATCAGGTTCCCAAGTCCGTATTTAGAATCAATGCCTTCTACTTCTCTCCATGAAACATTAAGTGGAACAAAACACGGCACAGGGAAATTCAAGTATATTTCCTATTTTATGCATACAAGTATGTGCACATAAAGGTGTGTGTGCACGATTCTTACTAGAGAAAGCATGCACATGTACATAGGAAAACCATGCCAACAAGATTGCAGACCGGCGCCAAACTATCCTAAGTGCAGTGCTCACCTGTGTGGACTGCAGCGGGCCAAAGGAAACGGGACTTTCCTTCTAAAGATAAGAATTCCTCTTTACTAAGAACCAGACCTCTCCTGTCTGGCCCAATGCTCCTCTGAGTAGTGTATTTAGTGGATCTGCCTGTTCTGCTCCCCACTGTCTCTGGTGAATCCTCTCACCCCCTCACCTCTTGCCTATACCCTAGTTCTTGTATGCATTAATAAAATAAATCTTTTGGGGGGGGGGAGGAAGATATATACTTAAAAGCATAAAAACAGAAAACTAGAAAACTGAAAAAACAAAGATCAAAAAACATGAGGCAAATACTAACTGGCTATATAACATATAAGACAAAACTGACTTTACAATTGAAATACTACTAGGTAGTGATGACTACAAAGGTTTAAACATCAAAAAGAGGCAACAATTTTAAATATGTACCTACCCCAGTTCATTACTTAAAACAAATGAAACAAAAACTAATAGAGTACAGAGAAATTAAATTTGTCATCCTGCTAGGCAATCTTAGCACCTCTCAATTATTAAGTCAAGCAAACAAAAACTCAAGGTCAAGATGTGATATGCAAAATGCAATTTTTCAACCCAACAATTAGAATCTTTCTTCCAACATGCATACAAAGCTGAACTGGAAGGGATCATGCTCAGCGAAATAAGACAGAAAAAGAAAAAAATCGGATGGTCTCACTCATAGCAGGATTTTAGAAAACTGAAGTAAGGGACCAGGAAAAAGACTAATTATAATAAAGTAAAAATCAGAATCAAAATCAACAAGCAATTATAAACCAGAGACATACTATGGGGGAGAGGGGTAGGAGGAGGGATTAGGTCAAAATAAGGGTGGTAGGATCCGCCTGTTCTGCTCCCCACTCTGTTCTGCTCTCCCTCTGTGTCTCCGGTGAATCCTCTCATGCCCTGCATCTCTGGCCTACACCCCAGTTCTTCAGTGCATAAATAAATTAAAAAAAAAAAAAAACCCTTTAAAAACACTTCCAAACAACACATGGATCAAAGATGAAAATTACAATGGAAATTAAAGATATTTAGAATGAAAACATTACGTATCAAAATTTGTGCTGTGCAAACAAATGAAGAGAATTTTACAGTGTAAATACTTACATTTGGAAAAATGTCAATGATGTCACTTAATATTAGAGCAAAAATCAATGGAACAAAAAAATGAAGATATAAAAAGAGAATCAATAAAGCCAAAATTGTGTTAAATCTTTGAAAAGACCAGCAAACAAAACTTTTGGTCACAGACTAAACCAAGACAAAAAGAGACAGCACAGATAGTGTGAGGGGAGCAGGCCGGTAAAAGCGCAGGTGCTCAACAACTCATGCATGTACATATATAAAATTGTAAAAGGTCATCACAAACTTGTAATACAGTAAGCGTATTAATTAATGGCTGTTTGCAGTATCACTTTGCACTTGTGAACATATAAACCACCCTCAGCAATAAATGTACTTGATATCATCCCACATTTTTGTCCTTTTATATTAAAACAGTATGTGAAACCATACAACATACAGAGCTTAATGAGCTGAATAAGGCAAATCACCCTCATACAACCAAGAAAATAGAATTGTGCTGGTCACCCCGGAAGTCTCTACATGTGGTCTATTATCACTCCTCTCCAAAATAACTAATGGACCTTTTAATTTAAGTCTTTTAATCTAGAATTCTCAGCCTATTTGACCTATATAGAGTCCCAAAGACTTTACCCATTGCATATTCAATGTACAATTCAACCAACAAATTCCTCTCCTGCAAGCTGGTGGCTGGACCTGGGACTCAACCACTCAGGTTCAAATCCTCTGCTAAGATTACGGAGCTTTTATTCTTATGTCAGGAGGTACAAAACGGCCAGGCTATACCTCTATTTAAAAAAGATTTTAAGCAGGGATGGGATTAACATCAAGAGGGAAAGGAAAGGGCCTCCCTCCTGGCCTAGGAACGAAGTTGCAGAGCTATCACCACTATAGCCTGAGTTCGATCCCTGGTCAGGGAGGTGACCCACATATGGCACAGACCTCTCCTGTCTGGCTCACGGCTCCCCACTCTGTCTCTGGTGAATCTTCTCACCCCCTGCACCACTGGCCTATAACCCAATCTATTAAATAAATATTATTTAAAAAATGAAACAGCTTTTAAATACCTTGACTTTTTTCGATGTTATCTTCTTTTGTTTCCTCTTCTTTAACTGGCGTACTTATTCTGGGAGTCCTGTTTTGGCCCTGGACCATTTCTGCTAGCAATTCTTCTTGAGAAGTTCGAGTTCTGGGAGCAACTGGAAGTGTCTGTTTCTGTGAGACTTTTATATGAAAGCAAAACATGGAAATGCAAAAGCAGAAGCACATCAAAACTCAACAGCAAAGATGTCATGTTAAACATCAGTGCCTCCTTTTGTTTAGAACATGAGAATAGTTCATAAATAGCACCGTGTTTTTTCTTATGATAGTCCCCAAAGATGGGGACCTGACTTAGATGCCCACATGTACGTACACAAACATCTTCACATTTTAAACCACATACCATACATACACTGTAGAACCGTATTTACTTCTTAAGATTCTGCTTCCACTCAATGATCTCATAACAATTTCAAACTGTAATTTAGATAACCTAACAGTTTCAATACTGTTTCTCAAAAAACTTGGGGAAACACCAACTAATGCAACAGTAGGAAATTTCAAGGTAACAGAGTAAAATTCTCTGTATTTCTCATTCTAAACAATAGTGCTGGGCCTCCCCGGTGGCGCAGCGGTTGAGCGCTGGGTTGCGAAGCTGCCCCCAGCCTCTGCAGCGCCGGTTCGATCCCCGGCTGCTCCCCGGCCACCGGAGGAGGATCCCACATGGTGCGCAGACCTCTCCTGCCACCCGCTGCTCCCCTCAGCAGTGTACTTCAGTCCTTCTGCCTGCTCTGCTCCCCGCTCTGGCTCTGGTGAATTCTCTCACCCTCCCGCGCTTCTGACTGTACCCAGTGCATGTATAAACAAAACAAACAAATATAATAAATAAATAAATAAAAACATGCCTCTATAAAAAAAAAAAAAAGAAATAAAAAAAAAAAAAAAAAAAAATAGTGCTGACAGATCAAAAAAGGGAATGCAAATTATGACAAATTTGATCAAATGTGGTTTTGCCTGATAATCTTATCTACATGCCAAAACCTGTTTAATTTTATGTTCAAGGTTAAATTAGGGTTGAGAAGTGAGGGGACAGATTACTGGGATCAAAGCTTCACAGTTTACAATTTATTCCACTTCAGGAAAGGATCACAAAAAGAGGTGCATGAGAAGGGAAAAGCAGAAAAAAGCTGAAAGAACAGCCATCAAATGCACAGCAAAAATAAAATACAAAATATTTAGAATGTGTAATCATCACAACTTATTAACAGGTTTAGACCAGCTATAGCACATGCAACAAAGCAGAAAACATGGCGGTACAGCCTGCGTCCCGTCACTTGGCTCGTATTTTTGAACAAGCATTTTCTAAGATCAGATAATAGCTGACTTATCTCCCTTGCTTCAAAATCATGTAATACCTTTATAGTCTGTAAGACTGGGGCAGGAACATCACAAATGAGTCAGTTTACTGCCTTGTAGTCTATTAAAGGGTTCTACTGAAAGGAATCAACCTGTTCATATACTAAACTTAAAATTTTTCCAACTTCAGCCTCTTAAAATTATCCATTTTGCTCCCTTTTATTTCATAAATCCATACTTAGTGTTGAATCAAATGCTGTGAATATTAAAATCCCATTTTTATCAAAACTCCCGTTAAAGTTTCTCTTTACTATAAGGCATTATAGTTGCACAAAGACTAAGTTCAAACTTGTACAATCTACTTTTAAAATCATTCTTCTCTGGTCCTCGTCTTGGTGTTGACATCCTAAAGAAGGGACAACTTGGAAGCCATCATCTAGCTTACAAAGAGTTACAGAAATCTCTAATGTAAACATAATAGATTTAAATTACCTGTAGAATAGTTAGTTGTTTTCGTTACAGATTCTTGAGCTTCAGATATAGCCTTCAAAATTAGATTCTTATTAGCTTGCTTAGAAGGTGGAAGAGAAGGTCTAGAAAAGTTAGTAACAAATAGATTAAATTTTAGATCTGAGGTCTTTTTACATGCTAGCCATCCATTTTGTCTTTACTAAAGTTCTGTTAGATTTTGAACAGACCAGCTGTAGCTTTTAGGAAATGCCAACTAGATCAGAACCATGTAACTTTTTTCAATGATGAACCTGAAGCAAATCTCCCCCACCCCCACCTCATTAGTTTTTAATATTCTCTGCCATCCTCTATAATTAAAAGCAATTGTTTCATTCATTTTAGTGTTTCTCAAAAACACTAAAGTCTACATCACATACTATTAATTTTTTATTCTCATAATAAAGATGACTCCATCAGACAAAGATTAATTTAGAGACACGTGCATGTACCTCCTCTCGGGCTTTGCTGGCACTGACACACTGCTGGAGATGCTTCCTGTTCGGGACCCACAGTCATCATCTTCCTCCTCCTCTTCTCCATCATGATTGAATTTTTTTACTTTAATAACTGAACTTACCACCGGCAACTTTCTCTTTCGAAAGTTTTCTTCCTGCAATCAGATAAATTTAGACTTACCTAAACTCAGAAAATAACAAAGTTCTACCACAGAACGTATTTTTCTCAAGAAAAAGCCAATGATATTAAAAATTCATGGGATATTTCCTGTTTCTTATGAAAGTATTATACCTAATAGCTAACCTTAGTTGACACTAAAACTAGAGTTTTAATATTTACTTAAAAACAGCGACATAAAGCACACGTTAAGGAAACTAGTAAAACTGGAGTTACGGTTTACTAGTAACTGCTGAGAAAAAAGCTAAAGTCAACCTAAAATCTCCCAAAAATTGTAAGGTAAGGTTGAAGCTGTCACAACCATTGGCATCTCAGGAAAACAAACAAGATGTAAAATATCTGTAGAAGCCAGTTGTGGTGCAGAAAACCTGACTGGTATATGTGGAGTAGCACAGAAATTACTTTAAACATGAAGTATGTGTTATTTCATAAACTATTTTGTTTCAAGAATTATCAACCCAGAGTTTGAAAGTACAAACCTCAATACTCATTTTTTCTGAGTTGTTTCTAAAGAAGGGACTGTAAGTCTCTTCTAAGCTGTTAAGCACTTCTGGTTCACACAAACGTCCTGTTTCATATACCCGGCTGTTCTGTATATCGAGAGGCTTGGCAGTATGAATACTGTTTTGCTGTTGTTGAAATTGCAGCCTGTTTAAATGAGTACCACCATCTGCATTTCGACTTGCAGGTGGGCGATAAATTTCAATAGAAGGACGAGAAGAACCGTATGTAAGTGTCACTGTAGGTTTTTTCTGAGATAAAGGATTCTCCTGCACAAAATTGAGGTCTTCATCAATGAGATCATCTGGTTCCGGCTTAATATCTATCACATCTTCAGATGGTGCCGGCTCCCTCAGAGGTTTCACTGTTGACATTAGTCGGGTTGCAGCTCCATCATCGTAACTCTGTCTATTTAAAAACACATATACACACAAAGTTACATCCTATTTAGAGCTGTTAACCTCAAAAAAAGTTCTGATAGTCTCCTTATCCACTGAAAACTAATGAAATCAAATTCCTTTTTTAAACTTTGATATACTACATTTAAAACAAGATACCTTGGTCTTATTCATTGTTTGATTCAAAAAAATGCTCTGTCTTAATGTTTCCAAAAACAACTGAAAACAGCAATTTGAAGATTTAAAACGAAAGTAAAAGTCACATACAAATACCCATGTTCCCACAGCACGTCTACATGGGACTCTTACCTGACATTAGTGGTTTTCTGCTCCTGTGAACTTGTAGAAACTCTGGAATCTCTTTTTTCAGGTCTAGTGCTAGAAACTGCAAGGGGTGGCACTGCAGCTTCGTGCCTTCTCTCATCTCCCCGACTGAAACTACTCTTATTTGAAGGCACGTTACTATCAAAGATGTTGGTATCAGATGACTTTAGACTAGATGGGTCTGGAAAGAAAGAAACACACTACTTCACTACTTATCTTACTTTGACCCTTCTTCACACCAAAATTTATACTTTTTTTAAAGATTTATTTTATTTATACAAGAGCTGGGGTACAGGCCAGATGCACGGGACGGTAAGAGGATTCACCAGAGACAGAGCAGGGAACAGAACAGGCAGACGAATGAAATATACTGCTGAGGGGAGCAGTGGGCGACACAGGAGAGGTCTGCTCGCCATGTGGGTTGCTCCGAGGCTGGTGGGGATAGAACTGGCACTGCCGAGGCGGATGCAGACAGCTTCACAGCTCTGCCCTCAAGCGCCTGCGCCACCAGGAAGGCCCTGAGGCAATACATGTTTTAATGGCCTAGTATTATTCCATGCATAGTAATATAATTTACCCATGTACTATTACTGGACTTTTAAGTAATTTTCTACTTTTTCTAAAGATTTTATTTATTTATTTATGCATACAAGAACTGGAGTGTAGGCCAGAGGTGTGGGGGTGGGGCATGAGGGGATGAGAGGATTCACCAGAGACAGAGTGGGGAGCTGAACAGGAGGACTGACTGAAATACACTGCAGAGGGGAGCAGCGGGTGAGACAGGAGAGATCTGCTGCACCACGTGTTAGCTCCCTGGCAAGGGATTAAACTTGCGCTGCAGTGACTACCAACCGCTTCATAGTGCTGTGACTTAACCCCTTGCGCCACCAGGGAGGCCCACTTTTAAGTAATTTTCAATTACAAAGTATTGAAACATCCTTGAAGCTAAATCACTACACATATCTATAATAATTTCCTTAGGATAACTTACATAGTTCCTCTTCCTTGTTTAAAATGTCTCTGAATCGTATTAATTTCTCTTAAATTCATAAAAATAGGTGCTTCCTAAAAATGGTCAAATTACTACTTTCAAATTTGTTTTCCCCAGATTAGCACAAATAACATTAGAAAAAAGAAATCACATACTATAGGAAATTCCAAAAATATACTGACATTTTAATAAATTTTACCTGTTGTAACAGAGCGAAGTTTATCTAATACACCATGAAGCCTGAAAGAAAAAAAAAATTAAAGCTTACTTCAATCAAGATTTTATTTAAACTGGACATTTGAGGGCCCTCCCTGGTAGCGCAGGGGTTAAAGACAGTGCCATGAAGCTATCACCAGCCACTGCCGCACAAGTTCGACCCCCGCTGGCCAGGGACCTAACCCACATGGCACAGTAGACCTCCCCTGTCTCGCCTGCTACTCCCCTCTGCAGTGTATTTCAGTACATCTACCTGTTCTGCTCCCCACTCTGTCTCTGGTGAATCTTCTCACCCCAGGACCTCTGGTTTATACCCCAGTTCTTGTATGCATAAATAAATCTTTTTTTTTAAAAAGATAGATTTATTTATACAAGCACTGGGTAGTCAGAAGCGCAGGCGGGTGAGAGAATTCACCAGAGCCAGAGTGGGGAACAGAACAGGCAGACCGATGATATACACTGCTGAGGGGAGCAGCGGGCGCGGCAGGAGAGGTTGAGCCAGTGGGACCCTCGCCGGCTGCCGAGGATCAAACTGGCGGCCGAGAATCAAACCGGCGCTACAGAGGCTGCAGACAGCTTCGCAGCCCAGCGCTCAACCACTGCACCACCAGGGGAGGCCCTAAATAAATCTTTAAAAAAAAAAATAGACTTGACATTTGAGTCTCAAATGTCAGATAAATGGTACAAAGTGGTATTCTATGACTAATATTTTTCTACAGATTTATTTATTTATACATACAAGAACTGGGATGTATGCCAGAGGTGTGGGAGGTGAGAGGATTCCCCAGAGACAGTGTGGAGAAGAGAACAGTCAGATCTACTGAAATATACTGCTGAGAGGAGCAGCAGGTAAGACAGGAGAGGTCTGCTGTACCATGTGGGTCAGCTCCCTGGTCGGGGATCAACTCATGCTGCAGAGCTAGTGATAGTTTGATAGCACTGAGATTTTAAACTGTGCACACCAGGGAGGCACCGACTAAATAGTATTAATGTTAACTTTCAAGTTTCAGTTTTTAAAAGTTTTTAGAATAATGCTATAGAAGCTAATCAAAAATCCTATTTTTCCATCACTTATTTTCAGATCTAACCTCTATAAAAATGAGGACAAGGTTATCATGATCAGTCTTGCAAATAAATTGTTTCATAAGGACTAAAGACATAATGTTGCTTAAAGTAAAATAAAATATCACAAACACAATACACTTTATTTCCACTGATTAAGCAGTTGAAATTTATCTACTTATGAAAGGTTTCTGGGAAAAATTAATTTTGGTAAGCAAAAAAAGTATATTCCCAAAATACACATTATCACTTGACTATAACTATTACCAAAAAAACTAATGGCTTATGCAAGGATAAGTCACAACCTTACCTATAAAATATATCCTATTTTAGTGGATATGTACATCGCAAATTTCCCCTAAAGTCCTTCCAAGATGCTGTGCCTACTAAAAACATAAAAAAAAAACTTTCTTTCTTTTTACAATGTTTCTCTCAGAAACCTAGTCACATGACAATGTCTCCAAGGACAATTATGGCAGGCCTCCACAAAAATGGGTTTATGTTTGCAGTTGGTGGGTGGCAATGAACACTTAGGAAAGCAATGTGACACCATCACTTGTATTAGTATATGTTGAAGAACTGAATTTACGGGAAGATGAGAAAATTAATTTTATTTTAAATTCAAATCCACTTAGCTGTCTGCTTGTGTAAGAATTTATCTAAAGCATTCCATCAGGTGACCCAAAGGTTGAAGAAAAAAGTCAGGTCATAAAAAATGCACGCGAAACAAAAGACTGAAGAGTTTAAAAAAAAAAAAAAAAAAAAGGGCACTCATGACCAATGATAATCACCCCAGTCAAAGGCACCACGCTCTTTTTTGACTTTTTTTTTTTAATGGGGGCAGGGGTGGGTGGGGAGGGATAAATTCTAGGAACAAAGTGGGTCAGGTCACCCACACAGTCTATGGGCCGAAACATCTGAAGGGCTACCACACATTCAATGTTCTTCAAAATCGTTATATGGACCTAGAGATTTCCATGTGGAATTTCAAGAAAGCTTTGTAAGAGTTATAAGGCATATAATAGGGGCAAAATGTCATTAATATCATCTTTGGTTTCAAGGCAAGAGGTTATCCAGTTCTGTTTCCTTCCTTGGAGTCTCCTAGTTCTTCACCATTCAAATTAAGCAGGTCACTTTGCTCACTCAACGTCTGCCCCATCATCAAATTGCACTGTAAATGAAGTTCCCAGTGAGAGCCTCTACGTAAGGATGTGCCCCATTCTCAGCAGCATTATTAACCTCTCCTAGCCATGACTCTACCTCAAACCATAAAATTGAATTTTATGTTTTAGTCAGTATTCTCAACTAAAGGCATATGGGGGCTTAAAAAGATACTGAAAATTATGTTAAATTTACAGTTGAACATAAAGCTGCCTATTTAAAAATCCCAAACTTTACGTTCCATAGTTTTATAAACTGATTTGAAATTTTGTCAAGAAAACCTTGCCCCCTAAGAGTTAACTCACTGGACAAAGCAATTTTGGACATCAATCTAGTCCAAAAAAACCATGGGGAAGAATGGGAGTAAGATGCAGCAACATCTTATGGGCCAGGCACATTAGCTGTGAGGACATTACATGTATTAGCTCATTTAATCCTCACAACAATCCTATAAAGGGGATTTACCATTTCCATTTAATAGATGGAGAAACCAAGGTATGAAAAAGATCCAGGATTCAACCTCAACAGTCTGGCTCCATAGGCTGTGCTCACAACCTGTCTCTCTACAACGAAGCTGATATGCCTATCAAGAACCTCTTTGATAGCAGAAAAAACACCTACTCTGTCTCATACCAAGCTTTGGTCTGAGGGGTAGATAATTCAGAAACCTACCATACGGTGAATCGAACTGTGTTGTTCCCTAGAAACAGGGACAGGTCCTCTGTCATTTGGTCCTGACTTTTCTTGTTGGCCACCATCACCATAATGTAATCAGGAAGTTCTTCATCTATTTAAAAGGAAAAGTATATAAAAACTTTTTTATGTTTTCCTTAATATTTTCTTCTACTTAGAAGTTGTCTTGCTTGAAAATACATACTTAGTTCTAAGAATTAACATGTCAGCTATACTGGAATATGTTGAACAAGAAAGTTTTCTCCATTCCAGAGGTATTTCAATTACTAGAAAAATGGGAATAAGGATTAATACTTACAAAACTAAATAATCTAAATTACAGAATCAAACTTGAGAGTGCATTTATTCCTTTAAGTCTTCCATAAAATGCTCGTTAGTTTCAAAGAGGCTTCCAGGAAGCACATTGGCATTCCTTAAAAATAACTGAGTTTTGCGCTTACTTACATTCCAAAATGTTTAAGAAAATACTTTTATCCTTGGTAAAGCAAAGTTCAATCACTCAGGCTAACACATCTGCAGCAACGTAAATGAAAACTACCCTAAAACCCTACACATCATTGTAAAAGTCCCATCTTACAATTGGTTAAATAACTTTACTTCAACTGATTTAGCCTCATTCCCTCCTACACAGTGATTATGACGTGAGGGTTAGGGACAAAACAACAAAAAAAACCACCACTCCAGTAAGAAGAGAAGGAAGTAAAGACCGTTTATCAGGTACTTTAATCCCTACCCGCCCCCCCCCAAAAAGCCCTTTAGACCTGACACCTTAATAACCCATAATACATCTCTGTAGACAAAAGGTTCATTAAAGAAATACTCAGACATTTATTTCAAGGAAAAATATCGAAAATATAGTTCAAAGAAAGCACAAATACAATGAAAAAGCCCCATCTACAAAGTGAGAAATTACAGTATTTGATGGAAACGTGCATATGACAAAAGAGACAAATAATGAAAAGTCATTTATTATTTTCTTTGTAGACTTATCAAAAGGTTCCCACTGCTTTCAGGGAATTACAGTCAATACATCCGCTAGTCTACTTATGCAAAGTGGACTTACTATAAGCCACCCTGGTAAATCAGGAAAGGTCAACAAAAAAGCTTAACTACTTTAGCAATCCTGACAGTTTTCCTCCCTCATAATGTCAGTGACAAACACAAACAGACTGTGTTTTCTGTCAATATACATTAACTTGCATTTTCTAAAATTTTATATGAACAGGACCACTGGTTGCCTGGTTACAGAGTGGGAGGCCAGGGACAGGGAGCTACAAAGGAGCTCCAGGATACTTTGGGGGGGGCAATGAATATGGTCATTAATTTGATTAGCGTACATATCAAGACACAGCAAAATGTTATACTTTAAGCGTGTAGTTTAATATACAGCAGTATCTTAAGAAAGCTTACTAGAAATTTATATTGTTTTCTCACTAGATACAAATGGGAAATAATCTAACAAAAAATGTGTTCACAATATATTTTCTACATAATTCTAATCTATTTCTCAAGTTCACTTGAAATCCACATACCGAAAATTTTTTTTAAGATTTCTGCTAGTATTTCTAAATGTAAACTGTTCTGAATCATACTTTGACATCTCACTAAAATGTTCCATTTTAAACACACACATGAGTAAAAAGGGTTGTTCACCATTGCATTGCACCCAGTGCCTTGAAAATAAATATTAAAAGATCGTATTCATAACCTTAAAGGTTTCCAAGACTCCTTCCAGCACACAGAAAGGGATTAGAAATTCACCCTTTTCATTGAGAAGGACCAAGTACAAATAGTTAAGTGGCAAGCTACAAACATAAATAATGTATACTTTTAAATAGAGCCTAATGGTGACCTGTTTACTCAGTTAACATTGATGGAAAAAAATCATGCTTTCAGCTATGCCACTGGGACACTTGGTATTTACCACATTAGAAATTACTACTGAGAATCTTTTATTTTTTTTAAAGATTTATTTTTATTTATATATACAAGAACTGGGGTGTACGCCACAGGTTTTGAAGGTGAGAGGATTCACCAGAGACTGAGTAGGGAGCAGAACAGGCAGATCTAATGAAATACACTGCTGAGCGGAGCAGCAGCACAGGCAGGAGAGGTCTGCTGCGTCATGTGGGCCACCTCCCTGGCTGGGGATAGAACTCATGTTACAGTGGCAGCAAGTAGCTTCAGAGCACTGAGACTTTAACCCCTATGCCACCAGGGAAGATCTTTTAAAATACTTTAACTCACTTATAATACATCTATCACATTTTAACCATACATATTTATGTTAATATAATTAAAATCAAATTTTCCATAACAAAAAAATTAGTGCAAAAATATAAGTTTTTTTTTTTTTTTTTTACTCTCTTCACTATCTGGTTAAAACAGTTGGGGGTTCTAATTTCTGCTTCTACACTTATTCTTCTCTGATCTGCTGTTCTGAGTGAAAACTCAGGAAAAAAATCTGTTCTTACACAGATAAGAAATTGCAAAAGGAGTATTTTACTAGCCTTTCCAAAAAATGTATATATTCTTCTATAATACTATGCCAAAACTCAACAGATAGTTGCTTAAAGGTAAGCAGCCATTTGGAGACTAAAACTTATTAACAAGTTTTACATACTCTTTTATATGAAAACCCATTGATCCATCCACACTTACAAAGGATCTGTTATCCTTGTATTAACACCTTGAATTGGTCTTTTGGAAAAACTACTCCTTTGCTGAGCTACAGAAACCATGTGTTGGTACATTTCATTACACAATATAAAGAATCCCTTGCTAATATCCCATTAGTTTTATCAAAAATCCCTTTTTTCCCCTTGAAGACTTATTTTTTACGCGTATAAGAACTGTTGTGTAGGCCAGAGGTGGGGAAAGGGGAGGGGGAGGTATTTCACCAGAGACAGAGTGGGGAGCAGAACAGGCGGATCTACAGAATCACACTGCTGAAGGGAGCAGCTGGTGAAGACAGGAGAGGTCTGCCCACGCCATGTGGGTCAGCTCCCTGGCCTGAGAACAACTCATGCTGCAGTGGTTGGTGATAGTTTGACAGCGCTGAGACTCCTGTCCCACCAGGGAGGCCCAAAAATCCTTTTAAGTACTGGGAAGTTCTTAAAATTCATAAAGGCAGCCACAATTTTCTCAAAATCTTCATTACGCTCAACTTTTGTCATTAGCAACAATACCAACCTGGTCTTTGACTTTGCTCATTTTCAAGGGTACAAAATACCCAAATGTAACTAGTTTATCAATTCTTTAAAGTTAAAAAAAAAAATTCCAAGAAAAAGATGACTTATGAGAGTTATATAAACAACTGGCAATTAAAATCTGAGATTAAAAAAGGAAAAAGGTGGTTAGACCAGTTCACACAAGTCCTTTTCCTCAAGGCAATGCATCTTGCTTCAGTGAAGGGCAGAAATACTCATATTTTCTCACACTGCACATTAAGATGTAGTCCAGGGTCAGAGTTAAAAAAACATTTTTACTGCTCCTTCAATGACATTCTTAAGCAAAACAGACTTTTAAAAAAGTTTTTGGAAGGAAAGGTGGTGAGGAATATGGTTTCCTGTAGTTTAGTGTAAGATGCTAAATAAAAAGTTTTATCCACCACTTTCTGCAGAATCTAAATGACAGCAAACCAAAACGGTTCTGTACCATCAGTATTATTTAAAGGTAAGTTTGACTTAAAAGAGGCAAGACCTTGGGGTCTCCTGCATCTAGAAAACTACTTAGAACACACCAGAACTTTGGAGCCAAACAGACTCAGGTCTTCAATCCTAAGACCTTGCTCAAATAAGCATTCAAAGCCTCAGTTTCCCAGCTTGTGCAGCTGGAGACAGCACCACTTACCTTCCAGTGTTCTCCTGGGGATTACACGACCTAACGTATATACAAGGTTAAGCACGGTGCCTGGCCCACAGTGAATACGCAAATTATAAATCATTTAAAAAAAAAAAAAGTGAGAAAAGAGGACACATTACTGTAGGAGATGAACGGGGCAGGGGTGTCAAAACATCTGAAAGTGAAACTCACTGAATCTTAACAGAGGCCAAATAAATGCCAGAAATGATCACTCACTCCTCTGCCTAACAATTCTGGAAAATGAAGATGAAGAGAGTGAGAAAGAACAGAGAATTAAAAAAACAAAAACAAAAAAAACAAACATCAAGAAAAACAGGATGCTGAACAGAAGGTAGCTCTGTTTGGCTAACCATTTTCAAAACCTTCTGAAAAGGGGTTTAAAACAAAACACGAGGCCGCTTTCAACGAAAGCAATTTAAGGGGGGGAAAAAAAATAAACCAGGGATCATCAGCCTGGAAGGGGGGGGGTGACAGGGGAGGGGGGATCTCGTCAAAGTCAAAAACTACGTCGTGGGGTGGGGGGGAGGGGAACCGCATCCACTAAAATTTAATTCGCTGCCAGGTCTAGACTATGAGACGCACGACGACGACGACAAAACTTACCCACGTAGGCTCCTAATTCCTGCAATTTCCCCTTAATGGCACTCTGTGGGGGCGAAGACAAACATGGGGGTGAGAAAGCCGGTCGCGGCAAGACAAGCCGACCCGCCGCGCTCGGCTCCATGGCGGGGGCGGGAGGCGTCGCGCCCCCTCCCCCTCCCCCCCGACCTCCCCTCCCCCTCCCCAGCCCCTCCCCCCTCGCCGCCGCCCGCCCGAGCCCCGACCACGGCGCGCGCCCGCCGCACCCCCAGAGCCGCCCCGCGGCTCCCGCCGGCCCCCACGCCTCCTCCCGGCCCCCGCGTCTACGCCCGCAGCAGCGGCCCCTCGCCCTCCGCGCGCCCTGAGGCGAAGGGGGCGCCCAAGGCCGAGGCGGCCGGGCCCGGAAGACGCCCCTCGCCGGCCCGCGGCCCTCAGCGACCAGGCCGCGGCGGCCAGGCCGGGCCCACCGGCCCCGTTACTCCTAACAACCGCGCGCGCGCCCGCCGGCCGAGCCCCCGCCCGCCGGCCCCGGGCCTCACCCGGATCTTGCGGCTGATCTCCGTGCCGATCTCCATGGCGCCGCGGCGGGCGGCGGGCCCAGAACCGCACGGCGTCCGCTCCCGCCCGGCCACCGCCGCCGCTCCCGGCCGCACGATCTGCGTGACCCGCCCCCACCACCGGCTCCGCGCGTCGGGGCGAACCGAGTCGGCGCGCCTGCGCCTGCGCCTGCGCCTGCGCGCCCGGGCCCGCGAAGCCGGCGCTGCGGCGCCCTCTACTGGCGTCCGGGCCAGCGGCAGGCGGCTGCTTCCGCGGCCCCGCGCCGCTCGCGGATCCCGGGGGGCGGGGCCTGCTTCCCTTGCCTCGCCCCCACTGACTCATTTTACTCGCCTTTGGAAAATAAGGATAAATTTAATGTGCAGCGGAGAGGTCCCTGACTTTGGTTTGAGATGAGGGTTCGAATCCAGCCTTCGCTTACTGAGAACGTGATGTGGGTCTAGACGTGCACATGCAAGTCCTTCGTTTTCCTGCTCGTCGGGTAGACTGCCCCCTGGCGGCCGCGCTGGGACTGCGTCTGCAGGTAGGAGGGCAGGACACAGGGGCGACAGAACCAGTCATGGTCCCTTCTTTGGCTGCAGTTCCTGGGATTCTCCTGTGTATGGTTCTGCCTTTCTTCTACAGGTCCGTAAATGCTCCCCCTCCTGCGCCTCTCTAAACCCCTTCTCTGGAGGACGTGTTTTCAGGACTTTGACTATCACTTATATGCTGATGATAACCGAATTTTTCCTTGCCCAGAGTTCTCACCTATACAAACCACACTCCCAAATGCCAGGCTACAGGCATTTGTATTTTCTCCAGATTCAGCACATCAGAATTGCAGTTTTCATCTTCCCTTTCCCCCCACCCCTCTCAGATTGGTTTCTACTCCTTGAGTTCCTACTTTTATAAATAGTAACTTTGTCCTCCCTGTCCATGATCACAAAACCTTAGAGTCAGAGTAAGCACAGAGTGAGATCTTCCTTCTCCCCCATGTCCACTGATTCCTGAAGTGGTCCCTCTTTCTTAACCAACCATTGGCTACATAGCAGATGACCACACTTCAAAACAAGTCTTTCACCCACCCACGGTTTGCATGGATTGGGAAGGTGAGCTTAGCTGGATCCTGTTCAGGGTGTCATGGGCTGCCCTTGCACTGGCAGGCAGGCCGTGCTCTCTTCTGGAGGCTCCACGGAGGACAAAGCCATGTCTGGTTAATTCAGGTTGTCAGAAGTCATTTCCATGCAGGTGTATGAGGAAGGGCCCCAGCTTTTCCTGGCCCTTGTCTAGAGGCCATCCTCAGGTGATGCCAGTTGCTCACAGTTCTACCCTGGGCTTCTTCAACACTACTGACCTCAAGCCCTCAAAGAAAGTCTCTCAGCTCAGGAAGGCCCAAGTCCTATTTAATGGGCTTTTGCTTGACTAAGCCAAGGCCTCCCGAGACCTGCACACACAATCAACTGATTTAGGACCTTAATTGTATCTGTAAAGCCCTCACCTTTGCCATATTCTTTAGCTATAGGCAACTCACAGGTGCTGCCTATACTCAAGGGCAGGGGATCATCCAGACTGTGAATAGCAGGGGCAGGCAACGTGGGGTCACCTCAGTCTGTCTGCCACAAGACCCTTCATATCATATTCTTTTTTTTCCTTCTGAATTCATATGACATCTATGCAGGAGCGACCAGTATGATAGACTTAATATGCTCTCTGTAATGTTAATTTTTTTCATTTTTTAAAATGTATTTATTTATGCATAAAGAACTGGGGTACAGGCCAGAGGTGGGGGGGTAAGAGGATTCACCAGAGACAAAGTGGGGACCAGAACAGGTGGATCTACTGAAATACACTGCTGAGGAGAGCAGCCGGTAAGACAGGAGAGGTCTGCTGCACCATGTGGGTCACCTCCCTGGCAGGCTGGGGATAGAACTCATGCTGGAGTGACTGCGGACAGCTTCATAGGTTGTGTCTTAACCCCTTGCGCCACCAGGGAGGCCCTAGTTTTGTCCTTTTTTTTTTTTGTAATGTAAATTTTACACGTGTGTTTATCCTCTGGAACAAAATTATAAACTACTAAAAGTCTCCAAAATTTCTTTCAGCCTGCTCGGCATATAATAAGCATTTATTAAATATTGGTAGGATAAAATAAATTAATGACCTATTTTACCAAAGTGTTCCTCATTGATAAACACATTCAACATTGATGAGAGGCCCCAGAGCAGGATAGCTGAGAAGAAGGATACCAGAGCCAGACTATCTGGGCTTGAGTCCTGATCCTACTACCTTCCTCTAAGACTGTAGGTAAGTTGCTTATCCTCTCTGTTCTTCAGTCTCTCCCTCATACATAAGTATGATACCAGTGTCTCCTTCATAGGTTTATTATGGGAGGAAATAAGTTAGTATTGAGGAAGTGCTTTTGAACTGTGCTTGGTTGATAGCAGTACTGTGTTTGGTGATTAAAATTTAAATACCTTCCCCAAGGCAGATCCTGTGCAGGGAGCCAGAGTACAAAGATGAGCAAGACCAAGCCCGGGTTCTCAATGACACAATCCAAATGACACATATGTTATCTCTACTTCTCTTCCTACCAACTCAGAACTAAAAATGAAAACACATGTTTTACTATTACTGGATACAAATTACATACTCAATAGTTAGATAATAGGCAAAGAACATTTTATAAAGAAGAATGAATGATGTCATGAAATGGTATTCAAAATAGGGAAACTTACTGACATGTATTCAGGAAAGAGTTCACTTTCAGGACAATCCACTTACAGCTGTGGAAAAAGGACTTGCTGGCTGCAAGTGTGAACTTGCACATTTCAATCACAGGAGTTCCCATGTCTGGGTATCAGAGGGGGCGTCTTCACCAAACCGATGGGGGTTGGTGGTGCAGCACTGTTGCAGGTGCTTCCCTGTAAGATTCAGCTTTACAAACCACATGGAATCTAGAGGAAGATAATCAGGATGGCCTCCTGGTATCTCCAGCCTCCTCTGAGGGCAGCATTCCAGTCTGATGTGACTCATCATAGCGTGTGTTTGAGTGGGGGTGGCAGAAGTGGGGGGTTTAGGATGGCTTCCTTCGGTCTGAAATACTTCTCTTCTATTCCTTGAATGCTTTATTCACACTCAGTAATAAGCTGATCACAGTGCTAAAGCAGGTATTACTACTCCACTTGGAATTTATACCCATAAATATATGTGTAGCTCCATAAAAAGAGGTGGTACCATGTTCCCTGCCTTAACTGTGGGCAGAACTGAGCATCCAGGAAGGCAGGTGGGATAGAGGGGAAACAGGAAGAAAGACATGTGGAGAACTGCTTACTTGTTTCTAGGCTTTGCACTTACACCAGGAACTTGGGGGAGTTGGAGGAGATACGTGGAGTAGAGACATTTGGAAGAGCCGTGGGTGAGAGACACATGGAGTGGGTGACAATGAAAACCTTCATCTTAACTTGTACTTTGATTTTGCTCCTTTTGTCTCAAACTTGCCTGGCTCCTTCACCCTTTTCCTATAGTTCCCTGCCAGAAGGTGCCATAGACTTTAGGCAAGCTTTGGGCTTCAAAGGCCGTGCTTTGGGCCAACACTGTTTGGCCGGACATTTACCCATGAGGGAATGGGTAACTTTGGTATGTTTGTTTGTTCATTTTTCTGGAAACTATTATTCTTGCTTCTCTATGCACAACTTTTTAAAAGATTGATTTATGCACACAAGAACTGGGGTACAGACCAGAGGTTAAGGGGATGAGAGGTGTAAGGGGCAGGAACGGGCACAGTGCAGTTTTTCTGATCCCATGCAGACCAGGTAAAGGAGGAGTCAGAGTCCTCAGTGGTTTTGCAGGTCTTTTATTGGGGTTCACCAGGCATATGGCAGGCAGGGGTGCTGGCTGGGGCTGGGAGGCTGGCAGGCCTCCCAGCCCCAGCAAGTCTTCACTCTATCTGGGCTCTCTGGCGTTCTCTGCTTCTGCTTCGGCTTCTCCTTCAGGTTCTGCTGCTGCTGGCTGGGGCTGCTAGCGTCCCCCCGTGACGCCGCCCTTAAAAGCAGTCTTAGCTCAGCTGAATCCCATCTACCTATGCCCACACCCTATTCAGGTGCCCGCCATCAGGCATGCATTCAGGACAAGGATCCATCATCTATCCTGATGGCGGAAGGGCAGAAAAGCTGACATTTTCTTTACCTACAGTCCACCCCCTCAGGGTTTCTGCCAATAGTCTATACATATATATACAATTTCTAAGCAAACAACAATGCAGCCATGGCCCACAAAAGCAAATACATCAATATAACAATACAATATAAAAAAATACAACAGAATAAGTCCAGGCAGGGCACCACCAAGTGCAAGACAATATTGGTACCAGCAGATGAGCCACCAAATCTGCTGCCGAAGGCACTGCTCATACGAGGGAGGGGAATCACTCACGCATCTACTATATCACACCAGGAGCCGTCAGGCTTCCTGGCCTTCTCTGGCTGTAGTCTAGGCTACAGGCACACACAGCATCCACCCCCAGGATGCACTAGCTCTGGGTTGGCAATTTTATTCTGTTGGGGGTAATCGCCAACCCTCAGGGTTTCTGTCTGCAGTCGCTCCAACACTCGGCCTTCATGGCCACCCATGCGATACCCCTGCTCTCAAGCCAACCACTGCACAAGCACATGGTTGGGGATCAAACTTTGCATTTGGCTTGGCTCCACCAAGCCACATTCCCCACCCGTCCCAAGGAGGGCTCCTCAGCTCCTCACCCTCACTCAAGAATGAGCAGGGCATCACCCATAGGTGATTACGAGACTCACAGGGCTTCAGCATACCCAGGCTGCTTAACAGCCGCTTTAGGGCTTCTCAACTTAGCATCAGCACCAGCTTTTGCCACCTTAGTTGGCTTTTCTCCTCCACCTGGCCACTGGCATACACAGGCTGCTTTGGCCATCTAGGCCCACTGGCCACCCCCGATTCTCAAAAATAAACATAACCTGCTAAGGTCCTCCGCTTCTGGCGGATTGTCAGTCCAAATCATCAGTTAATCAGTCTATCAGTCCATTGGCCTCTCCCTGCTTCAGCAATGGCCTGCTGCCTCAGGGGTCATTGGCTGGTCCTTTCGGTGTCGTTGCTGGTCCTATCCGGTGTCGTTGGCTGGTCCTTTCCGGTGTCGTTGGCTGGTCTTTCGGGCGTCTCCTTCACGCCAGGTCTCATCCTGTAGCTCGTGGACGTATCCATCTTCTATACCGCCATGGTGCCTCCAGCGTCGTCACAGGCAAAGTCTGTCTCCTTAGTCCCTCCAGGTCTTCGGAGGGCTCCAATACCCGTCTGCATGGATCCTGCCGACTACGCCAATTGTAAGGGGCAGGAACGGCACAGTGCAGTTTTTCTGATCCATGCAGACCAGGTAAAGGAGGAGTCAGAGTCCTCAGTGGTTTTGCAGGTCTTTTATTTGGGGTTCACCAGGATATGGCAGGCAGGGGTGCTGGCTGGGGGCTGGGAGGCTGGCAGGCCTCCAGCCCCCAGCAAGTCTTCACTCTATCTGGGCTCTCTGGCGTTCTCTGCTTCTGCTTCGGCTTCTCCTTCAGGTTCTGCTGCTGCTGGCTGGGGCTGCTAGCGTCCCCCCGTGACGCCGCCCTTAAAAGCACAGTCTTAGCTCAGCTGAATCCCATCTACCTATGCCACCTATTCCAGGTGCCCGCCATCAGGCATGCATTCAGGACAAGGATCCATCATCTATCCTGATGGCGGAAGGCAGAAAAGCCTGACATTTTCTTTACCCTACAAGAGGATTCACCAGAAACAGAGTGGGGAACAGAATGGGCAGACTGACTGAATACACTGCTGAGGGGAGCAGCGGGCAAGACAGGAGAGGTCTCTGTGCCATGTGGGTCAGCTCCCTGGCCATCCGGGGATCTAACATGTGCTGCAGTGACTTCAGATAGCTTCATAGTTCTGAGACTTAACCCCTTGCGCCACCAGGGAGCCCTCTCTACGCACAATTATTGTATTAAAGATCTTACACATGGCAGCATCCCTTTAGACCGTGCATGTTTCAGGATCCTGGGTGTCCTTCATTCTGCCCACTAACATATTTACCTACTACAATTTCTATGTATATAGATCCACCCACCAGGATTATATAATCAGCTGTTTCCCACATGATGAGCCTGGAGACAGGGCCATGCATCTTATTTACTTTACTCTTGCAGCAGCTGGCTTCCATTAAATGTGGGAGGAACAGACACTTTTTTTTCAGTAGTGAGTATCACATGGTATGTCTGTCTTTGGATCAAAGTCCTAAGTGTTGGAAATTATAGTCGCAGCATTTTTGCTTCCCTGGCTGACATACTTCTCTTCATTTTCTTGTCCATTTGAAGAAACACATTGTTCACACCATCACATTGCTGGTGTCCAGGGGAATCTATCACTAAATACTAACTCTGGCAGCTGCAAAGCTGCCGCACCTGATGTGGTGTTGAGTATGGTAGGCAAAACATAGAAGGAGCATTCAGAGACTTGAAATTTCACCTTTCAAGCTCTGGCTCCCTGCCCTCTGCCCTCAGGCATCATTCAGAGCAGCACCTGTCCAATTCAGAGCCTTCCAGAGTATGGTGACGTGTATAGTGAGGCACAGTGAGTATTCACCAAACTATCATGACAGATTCATTTCTTACTTCCTTAGAAAATAATCCTCAGTGTCCGACTGAAATCAAAATTTCCTTTCCTTTTTTGTGCACAACTGTCTTTTATAAATTTTAGTGTGTTGGGGGCCTCCCTGGTGGCCTAGGGGTTAAGTCTCAGCAATATCACCATGATCGATCCCCAGCCAGGATGCTAACCCATGTATGGCGCAGCAGACCTGTTCTGTCTTGCCCGCTGCTCCCCTCAACAGTGTATTTCAGTCATTCCACCTGATCTGCTCCCCACTCTGTCGCTGGTGAATCCTCTCACCTCACCCCCCACACCTCTGGCCTACATCCCATTTCTTCTGCACAATAAATAAATAAAATCTTAAAAATAGATAATATATAAATTTTAGTTTGGTGATTTTAATAGCAATTACCTTGAAAAGAGTGGACCAGCAAGTTTGCCAAAGAGAATCTCTGTGTCTCTGTTCAAAGTGAATGATGTAAAGGTCAGGACTGTGAAAAGGAAGAAGCCCAAGACTGGGCCAAATCTCCAGGGTCTGTTTGGAGTATTGACAGGCCAAGCTTTTGGATTGTCTTACATGGATGCCAGCAAGAACAAAAAGAATCACCTGGGAGAGGAGATACTGATGAGTGTATGGAGACTCCGAAGACATATGTGCCTGGAACGAAAATGATGTTCAGGGCCTCCCTGGTGGCACAAGGGGTTAAGACACAACCTATGGAGCTATCTGTAGCCATTGCAGCATGAGTTTGATCCCCAGACAGGGAGCTACCCACATGGCACAGCAGACCTCTCCTGACTTGCCCGCTGCTCTCCTCAGCAGTGTACTTCAGTCAATCTGCCTGTTCTGCTCCCCAAGCTGTCTCTGGTGAATCCTCTCACCTCCTGCACCTCTGGCCTGTACCCCAGTTCTTGTATGCATAAATAAATAAATCTTTAAAAAAAAATGATGTTCATTGGCATTACGAAGCCAGAAAGGGCAGTGTTGACCGCTTATCTCAGAACAGCTACTAATGACTAATTGTGAGTGTTGCTTTATTTATTATGAAATGGAAATGTCTTGTGACTTCGTTAATGTGTACCAGGTTTGAATTGTTCTCATATACCAGAAATCAGATCATAAATGGCTGAAAGATTATTTTTGTTCAGTAGTCCTGATTTAAATAAGATTGGTCAGTGGTTAAATGATTATGATCAGTTGTTTGCATTTTGATAGCAATTTCAGTTCAGGAAGTGCAATGGCTTTTTCCCCCTTCTAAAGGTATATGCTTCAACTTGATTAGTAATGTTGAGCTTTTTAGAGATGGTGAATGTCATCTCAAAACATGTAGGAGATTGGTTTTTTGTATTTAGATTTATATAACTGGTTTCATTAATAGATTAAATACCCAGGAAATCCCTTTGCTGTCTCATACAACAGAACAATACTTGTGTATTCACTTGTACTCACTAGTCTGATATAGGTGATGGCTGAGGATAAGTTAGCAATGTCTACCTTATCTTTATGGTTCCAACTTTGCCAATTGAATCAGAATCTCCTTTATCTAACAAAAAAGAAATTTCTGGAGCCTCCGTGGTGGTGCAGGGGTTAAAGTCTCAGTGCTATCTAGCTATCACCAGCCACGCAGTATGAGTTGGATCCCAGGCCAGGGAGCTCACCCACATGATGCAGCAGACCTCTCTTGTCTAGCCTGCTGTTCCCCTCAGCAGTGTATTTCAGTCAATCCACCTGATCTGCTCCCCACTCTGTCTCTGGTGAATCCTCTCACTGCCCACCCAACCCCCAGCACCTCTGGCCCACATCCCAGTTCTTGTATGCATAAATAAATAAATCTTTACAAAAAAGAAATTTCTTCACATGAAAAAGTATGTTTAATATGCTACACTTTGAATCATGTGATATAAAGATATGGATATGTAATTGCTAAAACACTGACAGAATAATCGTGAGAAGGGTACATAGGAATGCCGTGAGAAAATCATACAGAAAATATATACAGAAACCCTATTGAAATCAGGTCAGAGAGCTAGAAGAAGTTCCTGTGCTGTACAAGTAGCAAATGATAGACCCCAATATACCTTGCATCTCTGAGGGGGTGTCCTCTTGCTTCCTCTGCTTTAGAGAAGTCCTCTTCACCTAGCAGCAGCAACCCACAGTACAGGTGTATAAAGGGGTGCTAGCTTTTGATCGGGGTGGGGGGGTGCACTCATCTCCACCACAAGACTGTACTTCTCACCTACATTTTTATTGTTGTTCTGGAATAAACCTATTCTGTTGGTGAAATGGGTTAAAAAAAAATAGCTGATTGCTTTTTGCTTAAGTTCAACCTGGGAACATTGGTAGTCCCAGGAGGGGAGTGGCTGTCTAGCAGGCAGGATGGAAAGATTTTTTACTTATACCCTTTGTCTCTTGTATTAAATCATTTTATAAATGACTTCACTTCCTTACACGCTAATAATTTTATTTATGTGTAACACTGTCAAGGGTTGTTCTTAGAGGCTTGTCAGGGGGATGTGGCAGGCAAATTAAGATGATTAAGGGAAAATAGAATCAAGTATGTGGTCAGCAGATGACATTGTCGACTGGGAGAGAGGAAGTTCAATGTGGTTCACTAACATCACTTATGTTTTACGGTCATTTCTATTTTTAAAATTCTTTCACTTTCTTCCTGATTCAATTAACACATTTTTTTTTTTTTCAGTGCCTGCTCTCAGCCCAGTGGTGTCCTAGGAAAGAAGTCTTCATAAAACAGTTTTTAATGTTCTTGCCAAGTGTGGGGATCACTGTGGAATGGGGTGGCTAGAAAGTTGTCTTGGAAGCAAGAGCCTTGAATTGAACCTTGGAGAGGAAAAGAAGGCTTAGACAAACTGGTGGGGGCAGGAGGTGCTACTGGCCAGGAGTAACAGCTGGATGGGGACATTCAGGGAGAAGAGAAAAAAAAGGATGGGTCAGAGAGACTTAAGCCAGTTTAGAATGGCCCTTAAAGTTCAGGCAGGAAAGCTGAGCCTGGGGGCCGGGGGTGGGTCCACTGAGAGTGATAAATCCTCTAATAGGTAAGCCCAGCATTAGCATGGAAAGAAGAAAGAACTAAGAATCAGATGCAAGGAGACCACCTTGTTGCAATAAGCAAGATATAAAATGAGGGTTTGGATTGGATTACAATGGCAGGGGCTGGGGTGGAGGAGCTGGGCCAGATCCAGAGTGAAATGAAAGAATTTTTAAGACATTTCACAGGAGGAAATATCAAGTCTTGATAGTCTGGAGATGAGAAAAGGAGAAGAGTCACACATATTTTCAATTTTTCTGGCTCAAAAGACCAAAAAGTGACTCACTTTCACATCTGTCTTTTTTTTTTTTTAAAGATTTATTTATTTATGCATACAAGAACTGGGGTACAGGCCAGAGGTATGGGGCGGGGGTGAGAGGATTCACGAGAGACAGTGTGGGGAACAGAACAGGCAGACTGACTGAAATACACTGCTAAAGGGAGCAGCCAGCGAGTCAGGAGAGGTCTGCTGCGCCATGTGGGTATCCCCTGGCCGGCAATCGAACTCGTGCTACAGTGGCTGCAGATAGCTTCAGGTTGCATCTTAACCCGTTGCACCATCAGGGAGGCCCTCACACCTGTCTTCTTTACACACACACACGCACACGCACGCACGCACGCGCGTGGCTCCTCTCATGGTATCTAGTTGAAATATCCAGTAGAACCAGAATTGAGCTATGGTTTCCATTAGAAACAGCAGACGAATCTTATTTGCCATAAACTACATTACCCAACTTGAATAATGCCGGCCGAGTTCCCCCAGCCCATTCATACCTCTGTGGGGACCCTCACCACTTAGGCCTTGTTGGATTATGTGCGTGAAGTGTGAGGTGTGCTTTATCACCCAGGAGCCCAGAAGCCAGGGCATCACGGCTTATTCATATAAGTTTTGTCAGTTATCGGAAGAAAGTGAGATTTCAGTGAAATGTAACATAAAAGTTTTCCAGAAATAACAGCATGAAAAAAAAATCATTAAAATGTACACAATAGGGCCTCCCTGGTGGCACAAGGGGTTAAGCACAGCACTATGAAGCAATGTGCAGCCTCTGCAGCGCGAGTTCGATCCCCAGCCGGCCAGGGAGCTACCCACATGGCGCAGCAGACCTCTCCTGCCTCACCTGATGCTCTCCTCAGCAGTGTATTTCAGTCAGTCTGCCTGTTCTGTTCCCCACTCTGTCTCTCATGAATCCTCTCACCCCAACCTCTGGCCTGTACCCCAGTTCTTGCATGCATAAATAAATCTTAAATTTTTTTTTTACACAATAAAACCTCTCGTCGAGGCACAAACCACAGCCCAGCAAAGAGCAATTTTGTAATGGTGTCAGGGTCGCACAGTTCGATTCCTGGGCTTAAGTGTTTCAATACACTAATAAAAACAATGCAGCGTGACTATAATCTGAAATAATAAACATTGCTAATAGGGCCCGGAATTAAAGCAAACACGTCAGGAATATTTTACACAGCTCACTGGACAGTGGTTATTATTATTCCCGTTTCACAAGGGAGAAAGCAGACACACAGAGATTAAGACCTTTGCATGAGGACATCCAGGTAGCAAATGTGGGCGCTGAGATTTGGAGGCAGACAGCTTCACTCTTGGGGTCCCCATCCTTAAACGCTCTATTCTGCATTGCAAATGCAGACAACCTTTTGAGACCCAGAGCTTATTTGCTATACAACATTTTTTGGGGGGAAGGGAATAGGGGCTTTTTCCATTCAGTACTAATCAGTGTTTTCCCTTTTCCAGAAGCTTCTATCCTTGGAGTTAAGCACGGAAGCGTATCTGAGTCGTGCTTGGGAATGCACAGGAGTAAACGAGCAATTCCAGCAACAACAGCATTTTGCAGACCAGTACCGACCCAGGAACAAAACCCTCTACCTGGAACCGACCCAACGTCGCCTGCCCCTCATTTTTATTAAAAGCCTTGCTTTATTTGGCAACTCCTAAAATAAGTGGTCATATGATTAAGGAAGCCGCGGCGCGCCCCCTCCCCGGCGGCCGGGCGCAGCTGTCCGCGCCTCCCCGCGCCTCCCCCGCCCCCGCCGCCCGCATTCCAACTCTCTGAGGTCACGGGCCGCCGCCTCCCCGGATCCGCCCGCCGGCCCAGGGGGAGGGACGCCGGTGCCTGCTCGCGGCTGCCCCGCTGCTCCCGCCGCGCGCCCCGTCCGCCCCGTCCGCCCTTCCGTCTGCCAGCGCCCCGGCCCCCGCGCGCTCGCTCCGCGCGGCGCCCCGAACGGCCGTGCCCCTCCCGGCCCGTCCACGCGCCGCGGCCGCCGCCGGGCCCCGCCCGGGGGATGGTCTGCGGGCCGAGTTTGGGGAGACAGGAAGTGAGGCCGGCGGGCCCCATGAGCGCGCCCCGGCGCGGGCAGGCGTGCGGGTGCGGCGGCCGCGCGGCGGGGCCCCGGAGGCGGACCGCTGAGCCGGGCGCGCGCCCCGAGGATGCGGGCGGGAGCAGGTGAGGGCGCTGGGTCCCGGCCGCCGAGGGGAGGGCGGGCGCCCCGCGGGGCGGTGGGGTGTGTCCGCCCGCGGGGAGCTCGGGGCGCGCCGGTGCGCCCCGGAGTCCTGGAGGCTGGATCGCGGCCGCCGGCCCGACGGCAGGAGCGTAACAAAGAAAAGGTTTCTCTGCCAGGCGCTCTCTGAGCTGCTTGAGGACTTTCTGGGGGTCTTGAACCTCTGAACTCCGGGGCTGCTATTTCGGCTTCAACCTGGATGAGGGTTTCCAGGCGCATTTGTGACTCTCGGAAGTAAGTGCGAAATTTGCCGGAGTACTTGGCGAAAAGGGGAGTAGGGAAGGGCTGTTGGGTGATGGCTGGTTTTGTTTTTGGAGTAAAGCGTGTTTACTCTAGAAAAAGGAATTCTTGGGTCTGCAAATTCCGATTTGGGATTGTTGCAAATCCTGATTAGATTGCACGCTCTTGGCATGCTAGTCATATTTTCTTTTTTTTTTTTTGCTGAGAAAGCCTTATAATAATAGCGTGTGCTCGCAAACACGTTGCAGACTCTCCGTGCGCTCCAAGTGACAACCGCTGTATGCCTAAGAGTTGCTGACAGATCTTTTTTTTTTGTTTGGGATGTGACAGCACTTTTACTCTGCAAGTAGTTTTTTTCATTGGCATTTTATTCTCCATCGAGTATCTACTCATGTTCTGTCCACGAGAAACTCAGGCTTGACTTAGTGTTAGAGATGTAGGTAGTACTCTAAAAATGTCATACATTCTCTCCTTTTAATGATTTTTTTTATTTTACAAAACGTCATTGGCAAAATTACATTTGCTGAGGACCTTAGCAACAAGGGGGAACTACAGGATTCAGAACTCAACTGAATTTGAAAAACTTTTGGAAGGGCATGTGAAGAGGAAAACATTAAAATTGACTCACAATATCTGGCTTTTGAAAAAGAACAATTTAATGTATTTTTTTTTATTACAAAACAAACATGTTGTAAAAAAACAAAGTATCTCTAAGCTTTCTCTTTCAAAAGCTATTTATGATATGATTCCTTTTCTAGTTAGGTAAGTTATAATTCCAGACCCAACTATCTTTCAAATTATTGCCCTGTATTTTACATCTGAAACACACCCTTCAGGAAACATCTTAAATTTCTACTCTTCTATTCATTCATTACTTTATGGCATCATTGGGTAGCTAATGCTGTACAAAGCTGAAAGTTAAGATGTGTAAATCATTGATTATGTTGTAAATTATTAAGCAGAACATTATAACACAGTAAGTTTTATACAAATAAGCAAAGCAAAGCTGTTCTTATGGCTAGCTCTTGAGCAAAAAATGCACTACACACACCCTTTAACTTTTTCAATTACATTCTAATAACCAATATGAAAAAAAACACTAATTTTTCTTTATCCCCATACTGTAAAACATTTCAAATATCATGGACAATTGAAAGTTTTACTTTGTGTCTGCTTAATCAGGGTTTAGGTTAATAATTAAGTTATATAGTGTAGTATCTACTGCCTTCCAGGCATAGCTCTATCTTTGTAGTGAAGATACTAGCATATATGAATACCCCTAATACAAATATTCATCTCTCTTCTATATGTATGCAGTATCTTGTCTCTTCATCTACACTAACTCTTCTGTTTCTCATCTTCAAAATTCTTGTATCAAATTGAAAGCCATCACTTCATCTCATGCAAGAGAATTTAGTGTATCTGGATGTATGGAATATAAACTTTTTAATTTATACAAACACAGCTGACTATTTTCTAGTTAAAAGCTTATTATTTAAGGTTTTCATGTCTTGATTTTTTTTTTCATTTTGACTTAACTATTTTAGCTTATATCATGACATAGCAAAGGGCACTGAAAACTCCAGGTGAAGATACTATCATTTCATATTTCCATTTCCATTCTTAGTTCGGTGTCTTCTCTTATAGAATGCACTCAGAAAATGCTATTAACATAGTGCTTTAGGAAGTTCCAGGGTTTTTTTTTCCCCCTCTCATCTTCCTTCTCCTGCTACTTGTTTTTAACGTTCACTTTATTTTCCTGATTATAACTAGAGATCTGAAAACCAAACCGAACCAAAACAAACCGACAAAACAAACCAAAAGACCAAGAGAATGCGGCGATTGGGGCCTTACTAGAGAGACAGCCCTTTATGTAATTATGGCATGCTTGTAATCTCCTTAAGGGCAGTGGCGGCTTAGGATCGGCTTAGATTTCCCACAACGCCTGCTACACAGCCTTGTACCTGGAGACGCAATACACTTTTGTGGAATGGAATTACAAAATATTGAGTTTGGCAGTCTAGGGCAAGAGCTCAATCCTATTCTCCAGCTCTGCCATTCGCCCACACCTGAGTGCCCATCACCTCGGGGCTGAGACGCAGTCTGGGGGCGGAGAGAGCAGAGGACCGCGAAGGAGGACTTTGGGGTCCCCTCTAGGGTAAAGCTGAGAGCCCCTTCTCGCCAGGCCTGGGATGTGCCTGGCGGACAACAGGGCTGGGGGCGAGATTATCTGCCCCAAGCAACTGCCACGGCCAAGCCTCCCCGTATAATTCTTGGGGGGGGGGCGGGCAAGGGGCCAGGGGTGCCCACTCTCTGCCCAGAGGAAAACAAGGTGGATCTGGACCTTTGTCGACTCGTTTGGAGGGGGAAATCCAGCCAATGTAAAAATCTCCAGCTGCCGCTCACCCTAGGTGAACTCTGCTCAGGAATTACCATCAACAAAGTGATTGAAAATGTAAATCTTGTATTTTGAGGGTCTCGAAGCTCCAAACCAGGAACGAGAGGCGCCGCACCCACCCCCTAGCCGCCGTGGCGCTCGAGTGGGCTCCTTTAAATGTTCCCTCCGGGAGCCTCGGGCTCGGTCCCTCGCGACCGCTTCCGTCTGGAAACGCGGCCACGCTGGAGGGTTCCGGCACTGGGAGGGTGCGCGTTGGCCTGGCAACGGCGCTACTCTTCTGGCGGGGGCGGGGCCGCGGGGCGGTCGGGGGTAGGGGGGGGGGTGAGGGGGGTGGGGCGCGGGAGGAGCCGGAGCCGGAGCCGGAGCTTTGCGCTCGGGGCTCGGCCTCGTGGGCTTGCGGAGTCGCGTTCGCCAGGTGTCAACTCAGGATGGCGATGCAAGCTTCGCTCGCCTCCCCTGCTGGGCCGCGGCCCTCTCAGGTGAAGACCCGCCGACTCTTTAGGCGCCCCAGCCCGAGAGGAGCCGGGCCACGCGTCCCAGAACTTCCTCGCCTCGCGCGGTGATCCGGTAACGAGCATTTGGAGGGTCTTTGCTGAGTCTGCCATTGATAGAGCGAATCGGTCGCGTGACTCGATGGAGACACCAGAAGGGGCGCTGCAGGGGCTTGTCAAGCGCTTGACCCCGGCTGAACCCCAGCGCTGCGGGTGTGGGGGGTCAGCCCCCCGCTGATGGCGCCGGGATCCGAGCGTGGGGCTCTTTCGCAGGTGTCTTGCAGTGATCTCACTTAAGGACTCAAGAACCCCGACATCTGGGGTATTGGGGAGCCAGAAAGAGTTAACTGAAGAAACCAAATTTAAAATAGAAAGAGGGTCCCTCATGGCAGCGGCCTTGGAGGCACGGGGCGTGCCAGCCCTCCCTGTGGAATCCCAGGGTAGCCTCAGGTGTTTGTTGTCACCTCCTGAGGGCTGGGTCTGACCTGGGGCCTCTGTCTTGGATGATAAACTTTCTCACAGCCCCCAGACCCTTTGATGCCAGCTTTTTCCAGAGGAGATTCCAGAGCAGAGGAGAGGGAAGGCTTATTTTTTGGCTGCTTTGTTGAGTTTTTATTTTTTAAAGAATATCCCCGAGTCGCTGTTGCCCAAGTCACCTGTGCCTCTCTTCCGCAGCTCTGGCGTGGGGTGCTCCCTTCACCTGGTCTTTGGAGACTCGGTTGTGTTTTAATGGCGGCAGCAGCTGCTGGGTAAGCAGCCTGAGACTGGATAGTGATCCCGAGCGGAGAAGAAGATCGCTCTCTCCCGCCGCCACCGCCGCTGGTTGTGTGGTGGTGCTCTTCGCTCTGTACTCCTCCACGTTTGAAGGGAGAAGAAGATGCCACTGCCATTTGGATTGAAACTAAAACGCACGCGGCGCTACACAGTGTCCAGCAAGAGCTGCCTGGTTGCCCGGATCCAGTTGCTCAATAATGAGTTTGTGGAGTTCACGCTGTCTGTGGAGAGCACAGGCCAGGAGAGCCTGGAGGCTGTGGCTCAAAGACTGGAGCTGCGAGAGGTAAGTGGCCAGGGAGGCTGCAGGTTTCTCTGGCCTGGTTTCGCTCCTGATTTACCAGCCACTTGGAAGGCATCTTATCTTGGCTGAGTCTTGTCAAAGGTCCATGCCCATGATACCTGAGTTGTACCTGCAAGCCTCCCTTCCCATGAGAAAGTCCAGTGATGCAGAGCAAGAGGTATTTCTTTGGGAGTGCCCCATTAGAGAATTAACAATGCTTGAGTTTGAAGACGTTTATGTGATCCCCCGAAATGAAACCTGAAAATACGAATGCATTTTGGATTATTCCAGTTCCCATTTTCTTTTCTTTTCTTTTCTTTTTTTTTTTAATATCCAAAACAGCAAGCTTATTATAAAAGGGAAAGAAGAATAAAGGACATTTCCCAGCAAAAGGGCTGCCTCATAAGGGAAAGGTTTGCTTAGAGAAAGGCCTGTGTGGTCTCAGGTGGGCGGCCTTGAGGAGAGCTGCCTTTGCAGAGGGAAGTTAGTGAAGAGAAGCCCCTGCATGGTACAGGTCATGGGCAAGTAGGAAGCTGCTGCCCTGCAGAGGGACCGAGAGTTGGCAAAAAGGAGCACCTGCATAGGCACAGGTGGGTAGAAGGGCTGCTGCCCCAAGTCCCCGTTTTCTTTTCTTTTTTTTTTAGATTTATTTTATTTATGCATTCAAGAACTGGGCACAGGCCAGAGGTGCGGGGTGAGAGGACCCACCAGAGACAGAGTGGGGAACAGAACAGGCAAATTGACCGAAATACACTGCTGAGGGGAGCAGCGGGCGAGCCAGGAGAGGTCTGCGCGCCATGTGGCCCGGGATGGAACCCGTGCTGCAGTGGCTGCGGATAGCTTCATAGGTTGTGGAGGCCCCCAAGTTCCCATATTCTAATATCTTACATGGATCTTCCTGACCTAGCAGTTTACTGACTTCATTCGTTCTTTGATTCACTCGCTCACTCAACATTGATTGACTCTTTTGCACAGTCCAGGCCAAGAGTGTAAAGACACATTGCCTGAGTTAGAATTCTGGATTCTTCACCAACTAGTTTCACTTTGGGCAGGTTTGTGATCTCTCTGAGCTCTGGTTGCCTCTTCTGAGCCATGGGGATAGCATTACCTAGCCCTCAGAGTGGTTGTGTTATTTAATGTGCATTCAAAACCATAGCCGTAACTCTAATAACTATTACAGCAATCATAGGGCGGTTTATCCTGGAAAAGCCCTAATCTAGGTGGGAGAAAGTTGGTGCAGTCCTCCAGTACCCACATAGTGTATTATATTTAAAATGTTACCTAAAATGATTGTGAAGGAAAGGGCTGTTATTAAACGTAGGACCCTTTCAGTCTTTGGCAGCCTAATTTGGGGTAAGAGAAAGGTGGAGAAACTAGTTATTTCATGTAAATGCCCATGTGATATTCCTCCCTGGAAATCCAAGTGATTATAGGAGTTCATAAAAAGTCAGGAATAGGTTGATCATTCAGCATTGAAAGACCTATTAAATGACAGGCACACATGTACTAGGAGTTCAGCCTGGTGTCGGTACTAATGAGAAAAAAGGCTCGATCTGTGCTATCATAGGGGAAGTAGAGGCTCTACAGACCACAGGGAGGGCCAGCCAGGGAAAATGCCCTGGCCCAGTAATCGGATCTGGGTTCTGAAGGAGGGGCTAGTGTGATCCTGTCCCGACTGAAAAGCCTGTGCTGCATGAGGCCAAAGATTTGGAGGCTTCTGATCTACCTGGAGCCTGCAGGTGGCAGATGAAAGTCTGAGAGCAGGGGCCACATAGTGAAGGGTTGTTTTTTTTTTTTAAAGATTTATTTTATTGATTTATGCATACAAGAACAGGGGTGTAGGCCAGAGGTGTGGGAGGGTGAGAGGATTCAAGAGAGACAGAGTGGGGAACAGAACAGGCAGATCTACTGAAATACACTGCTGAGGGGAGCAGTGGGCAAGACAGGAGAAGTCTGCTGTGCCATGTGGGTCAGCTCCCTGCCCAGGGATTGAACTCATGCTGCAGAGGCTGCGGATAGCGTGACAGCGCTGACTGACTTTCACCCCTGTGCCACCAGGGAGGTCCGAAAGGGTTTTTTTGACGGGTGTGGCACAATAAGATTGTTCTGTGAAGAGTGAGCCTCAGGAAAATGATTAGAAAGGTGTAGATTATGATCACCTGCATTTGGAGGGGGATGGAGAGAAGTGGTGGAATCTGGAGATATTTAGGATCTACCTACCAAGAGACACGGAAAGGCTAGCAGCAGTCTAGATTGATACTAGTTTCTATTGTAGAAACGATGGGAACTATACCTGAGAGAAGAAACATAAAAGAGCAGGTTGAGGGCATAAGGAGAGGTATGTGGTGAGTTCAGTTCCGGAAGCCCTGAGTTTAAGATGCTAATTGGAGAGGTTGAGCAGGCTGAGGGCTGTGTGGGTCTGGGCCTCAGGCAAGAGATCCAGGCTAGAGGGAACAGTTTCGGAATCATCAGCCAAGGTCAGTTCATCAAAGTTGGAGAAGCAGACTCCTCAGGCTTGAATAGAGGAGGGAAAACCTTGGCAGGAAACTAAGATGAAGCAGCCCAGGAGGGAGAAAAATAAGCCTGGACAGCTGACTTCAGTGACCGGTCCTGCTTACTTGTGTTTATTCCATCTTTTTTGCTTCATTTACCCATTTTTCCTATTTTGTTTCTTCCTGTAATTTTTTTCTTCATGCAAGGTCTGTCTCTAACCACTACAGAGTCAACTTCTTGAGGAACTGTGGCTAATTTATTTTTGTACCCACAGTACCAGGCTTGGAATGTGCATAGCGCACACAGTTTGTACTGAGCCACAAGGATTGCTGTTTCTGTTAGGCAAGAAGTCCAGCGAAGTTGCCATACCCTCATTTGAGGTTATCAGGCTCCAAGACAAGCAACTTCATTCAGCTGTGGGTATGACTGATTTTCAGCAGAAGGTAGAATGCTTTCAGTGCCTTGATCCCTAGAAAATGTCTTGCTTTTTTGGGCAGACCCTGTCCCTCCATTTCCAACATTTAACTGCAGTCCTGGTGAGAAAGTTAGTTTGTATAGTAAACTTTCCCTTTCAGAGCTCCAGAATTCCTGCTCTGCGGCATGTAAACAGAAGCTCCAAGCCTCAGGTCTAATCTTACCAAAGCCTGTTCATGATAATCTGAGTCAGGGCAACACCTGTTCTTAGTTTGTGTACATCACTGAATTCAGCCAGTGACACTGTTCTCTTCTTATCTTGCACAATCCTCCCATCAAGCAAACTCAGAATTATCAAAGCTGTAGATCAGACTGATAAGCTTTGCTGCTCTTCACATTTAAATTGAGAGGAGAAAGTCTTAACTTTCCTTCCTTAATTGAACACCTTTTCAATTCTATAATGACAATCATACGACCTACCTAATAATACCATTATAATCCTATATGTGGAGGCTGCAGTGATAATGATAATATTTGATTTCTTAAGCTGGATGTGTGCATATATGATGTTCATTAGTCTTCATATTTGGGGAATATTTTATAATACATTCAGAAATGAAACAAAAAAGTTAAAAAACAGTTAATATACTTTTATCCAATTTAATTAACTTAGATTGTTGACTGTTTTCCCTATATTCACCATATTGGAACTGTGGAAAGTGACTTTTAAAAATGAAGAAACAAAATCCCCACAGGAAAATATTACTGTTCAACAGCCTCTCAGAGCTGTTGAAATTCTTTACATGTCATTGAGTTTCACACTTTTCAAGAGAGGCTGGAAAAGACTTGATTGAATTTAAGGAAAATTAGAAGACATTCTCTCCAGCTCTGAAAGTATACGCTATGGAGACTGATGGAGGTGGTGAGACAAGAGGTGTCATCTGGGCCAACGCATTCCCATGGGGCAGTATCACCTTATTGGAATCAGCAGTCAGAAGTGAGGTGGTCAGACTTAAAACACCTGATGTCTCAGGAAGTGTGACCTGCATTTACCGAGCTTCCTGACAGTAATCTATAAAACCAGGATGCCAGCTTGGTGATTGGCAATGAGATATGGAACTTCCAAGGATCCCAAGTATGAGTACCCTCTGGTCAGGCCCTGAGTTCCCTGTAGGCCAGTCACATGGGAGCTAGAGCAGGCTGGAAATTGCTTGGTGAGGATGGAGTCTGAGAATGGAGATTGCCCCCAAAACCTTTTCATGTTTTCATAATGGGACTAACACTGCCTCCAGAACCAGACAATTACCTTTGAGTCTGGGTACCCTTTCTAGGCAGTCCTCAGGTGGGCATGGCCTCTGTTTGCTTCTTGAGAACACTTGCAATAGACGGGTTAGGACATTTGCCTGTTGAGTCAAAGGTCTGGGTTTGGATTCTATCTTGAGTAAAAGGGCTGGGTTTGGATTCTATCACTGCCACTTCCCACTTGTGTGACCTTGGGCTATTTAACTTCCCTAGTCTACAGTTTTCACCTGTAAATTGGGGATAATGATAGTATCTGCTTGATTGTGGCTGTGAGGATTAAATGTTACGTATCTAGCAGAGGACCTGTTATTTAGGAAACTCAATAAAAGTTCATTGCCACCCTGACTTCCATTTGAGTTACAGTGACTAAAGTCTCTTCAAATTAACTCTTCCTACTTTTGTCAGTATCTTTGTTTCTTCCATTTACTAGTAGGATGCATGCTTGTTTGTAAACTGTTCTTACATTACAGACAAGTACAGTCAGTAGCTGTTGGTAATCACACTTCATTTCTTGTTTTTTTTTTTTTTTTTAAACATTATTTATTTTGTAGAACTGGGTGGAGGTGGGTGTGTGTGTGTGGGGGTGGGGTGTGTGTGTGTGTGAAAGTATTCACCAGAGACAGAGTAGGGAACAGAACAGGCAGACTAACTGAAATACACTGCTAAGGGGAGCAGCAGGCGAGACAGAAGAGGTCTGTTGAGCCATATATGGTTTAGCTTCCTGGCTGGGGATTGAACTCAGGCCTGACGTGATAGTGCTGAGATAACCCTTAGGCCACCAGGGAGGCCCACACACTTCATTTCATAACTGTTAAAATTTTAGCATGCCTGGGCCTCCCTGGTGGTGCAAGGGGTTAAGCACAGCACTATGAAGCTATGTGCAGCCTCTGCAGCATGAGTTCAATCCCCGGCCAGGGAGCTACCCACATGGCGCAGCAGACCTCTCCTGTCTTGCCCACTGCTCCCCTCAGCAGTGTATTTCAGTCAGTCTGCCTGTTCTGTTCCCTACTCTGTCTCTGGTGAATCTTATCACCCCCCACACCTCTGGCCTGTACCCCAGCTCTTGTATGCATAAAAATAAAATCTTTAAAAATTTGGTATGCCACTGTGATATAGCATATTTGAACTTCTGTTTCCATGCCAGCAAAATTGATTTGTACAATGTCATTGTTTCATTGCTCTCAAAAAAGAGCTTTAATAGGTATTTATTTCTCCATTTGCCTATTTCTTCCCTCTTACCTTCAACCTAACCCCTAGGATTACTAGGATTACAAAAAAGAGTTTTATAAAGTTTTGGATTAAGGTTTATATTTTTTATTTAGGCATGTCTTCCTCAAAATTTCTTTTAAAATCTCATATTACCTTTGATAATTTTAACATGCTGTCATGGATTATAATTAGATTCATTGCAAATGATCAGGATTATTTCTTGTCAGTGTTGCCTTTCTCTTACGGTCCTTGACTTAGAGTTACATGTGGTAAGAGTTTTTATTTTAAGTTTTAAAATGGTCAGTTAGGAAACAGGAAAATTATAAAAACTCTAGAAGCCCCTTGAGAATTTTTTCATGCTTTTGTTCTGATACACTCTGTTTTATAACATAAATCTTAAGGGCAGTTTTCTTCCATTCATTGCTGAGCATTGGGGAGTCGAGAGGGGAGGACCTAACTTCAGTTTTAAAGTTGAGATAAATACTGAGTCATCCTCAAAATTACCTTCAAAGCATTTTGTTGAATAAGATGAAAAGTTTAGCAAAATTTAGAAGTTCTTACTATGGTCTCTCATTTAAAAATTATAATTAGGTTACGGATATTTGGTTACTCTCTTGTGGTTTATCAAAGATCTTCAGAAAAAGCTTTTAAAATTGAATTTGAAGTCTATTACACATACCCAAGTTTTTGTTCTTTAGAATGTCAGCTCCTTCAGAGTAGGGCTTTTGTTTACTGTTACATCACCAGCGTCTGGAATTGTGCCTTGCACCTTACATAAATAGTTGCTGTGTTAATGTCTACTTGGTTTAAAAAATTTCAGTTCTTGTTTCAAATTGAGATTGACAAGCGTAGACATCAACTCAGTTAAGTCAGCTTGGACCTCAGTTCATAAAGCAGCCTTGATTTGCTATATGATTCCGTTTCCTGAGTAGAGTTTGTACACAGGTACACAGGTACTTTCTCTTTAAACTTTTATTTCTTTTTGACTTTGGAGTGTCAATAACCAACTCAGAAAATGGTCTTGTTTCTGTGACTTCTATGAGGGAAGATTGCTATGTCCTGGAGTTTCAACTTCTTTGCTGAACTTTGAACAGATTCTTTTCAGAGTGTTTTCTGGCTGATAGGAAATTTTTTGACTAAGGGGTTAATGGAGTAGAGAAGAATCAAGCCCATGATACAAACTATTACTCAAGCACAACTTTAGAAAGTGTTCTTGGCCACCAGAATGTTTTATTTTAAATTAGCGTCTTAGGTATTCCAAATATCCACTGACCTTATCTTGACTGTTATCTGAGTCGACCTCAAGAATTTCATAGCATTTCCTTCTGTACTAGCTGTTTTCATTTGGACTCTAAAAATAGCTGAAATATGTGTAAGACATAGTACCTCCAAATTTTTAAACTTTTTTTGACTGAGGAGTTATGCATTCAGGTATGTACACTATAAAACAGATAAGATCAATGTATAGACAAGGATTAGTAAATATTTTTAGTTATATCAGTTGGGCCATCTGAAGCAAATATAAATTTTAGACTGGCCTTTCCACCTAGATAAAGCAAGCTTTCCAAAACTGGTTATAAATAAGCAAGGATTTTTTGAGATTTTTCAAATTTTCTGTTATAGTTCTCATTTGGCCAAAATACTAAAAACTAACCACATACATAAACAGAGGAATTATACATACAAACATGGATATAATGTGCATTTTATAGTATTTATATCATCACATAAGTTATTACAAAATTCGGAAATCTGTACTTGAAGACATGGAGTATAATTCAGCCTTAGCTAAATTTCTAATTAATTTAAGAGCTAATAGGCTGAGCTGTTTTTCTTCCAATATTGGATTTTTATCACCTAAGAAATACTAGAGATATCTTGATTCTGTCACTATCATTTTCCCACAATAGGGTAGTCTCATGACCACAGGGAATTCAACATGAATTTGCTCATAGTGGGGAGGTTTGTGAGTTGAGTTACAAAATTGCAGAAGTGGGGAACTGAAGGTGTTTGGGGGCTCCAAGCCGGGTCACTGTCCCCGGGTAGGGTTTCACATTCCATTCTGTAGTGCTGGACGCTTGAATGGCTTTCTACTATCCTACTTACCAGGGCATGAACATTGTGCTGGAAGCTTAACATACCTTACCTCATTTAATCCTTACAATGAATTAACGTCATTTTTCCATTTAAAAATGAGGAAGCTGAAGTTCTGGAAAATTGGGTGATTTGCTTAGACAGTCTGAATGATCACATGCTCGTAAGCAAAAGAGCCAGGAATCTAGTTTGTACGTGTCAGACTTCTGCTTGAACTTTGACTTTTAAAGTTATAGGGGTCAGGGGCCCCTTTGAGAATCTGGTGAAAATGCACAATTGTCCATACAATTTTCAGGTGGCTCGTGGACACCTGCTCCATGAGCCCAGGCTATGGGCCTAAAAACTGCGTGGATGAGACAAATCTTTCCCCTTCTTTTGGCTTCACAGGATCTTTCCCTTTAAGGTTTCTTTTTCCAAAGTGAAGGTGCTGGTAGGATGAAGTATTTGTGACTAATTTAAAACCTTCATATTTTTAAGAAAATAAGTTACCACTAACGTATATTCTCCCCTTCCCCCACAAATGCTCTTTTTCATGACCTTTATCTGCAAATCTCAGGAAAGGCCATTTCCTCAATGGGACAATTTACTGTTATGAAAAGTTCCTTTCAAGAAGGAAAGGGAGAAGGCTCTTAGTGGAAATTCCTTCATCACACCACTGAGGGTAGTTCTGTCTCTGTCTTCCCTACCAGACAGCACCTTTGTGCCACCTGGGAGGTGTGTGGCATTTCCTCCTGGAATGAATGGGTGACTCATACTTCCTTTGTGCATTAAGCACATACCTCAGCCAGTTGTTGCACCCTCTGCTTCATTCTTCTTGTTACATGCACTCCCTGCCTGAAAGTGGCATTTCCTTTCCTGATAACAGTGACTTTGTTCATGTCACTTTCTTAATAATATATTGGTTTAGCAAATTTTCCTTCTTGTTCTCCATCTGTTAATGGCACTTGAATTTTTTGCTTAAGACGCTAATTTTACTGCAAGAAACTGCACATCACAAATCCTATATGAAAATTGGCAGCAAGGGGTAGACACAACTTTCCTTCTCAAGGATTTGCACCACTTTGTAGATTACCCAAATTAGATTACTAAAAGGTAGTAGTATTTAGATTTATAAATAGGACAGAGTAATTGTGCTATTTTCAACAAGCTTTAGCCCAGTAGGCTAAGGACATAGACAAGTAATCTCATGCTGGGTGGCAGCAGCTCATTTTCTCTGTGAATGTAAAAATATCTTATCTTTGCTCATAGTATAATTATTTAGTGGCTCAGATTTTGACTTGACTAATTTTGATGTCAGGCAAATTTTCAGGGAGTTGAACTTTGTACTGTTTAATTCAGCTGCAGTAGGCAGCGAGGTGTTTTTGGTGCCAGATGAACTTAGGTTCAGATCCCTGCTTACTACACTGTGTGACCCCCCAGAAACCAACAGAACTACTCTGGATTTTGTTTCTTTCACATGTGAAATGGTTGCATGTGCCAGTCAGAGCGATAGCTACTTTTATTGTGGTTATTGGGCACTGACCATATGTGCTAGGCACCATACTCGATCCTTTCCCCATGTTCAGTGTAACCCTGGATGTAACTAACTTCCCCCTCCTGCCATCTCAGTGACGGAGTGGAGCAGGCAGCCTCCAGACCAAGGGGTGGTTCTGACACAGCACACTTATTGACTGGCAACTGTGGTTTTCAGTGTACAGTTATTTTTCTCCAGCCATCACCATTTTCTTTTTCATCATGTCAGTTTGTTCATTACTTGGAATATTTTACTGCCACAAAATAGATTAGAGAACAAGGACTGATGTTACCATTAAGTTAACCAACTAAATTCAGAGCCACTGAGAATTGCAATCGTCATAGTCACTGTAACATTCTTTTTTGAGTTTGGTGTGAATTATTTAGGAAATAACCTTACTTCTCATTCACTCATGTTTTACCCTTGTAGATACTATTTAGATAAGCACATGTTTCACTTGTTTGTATTACTATTACCGGCACTTATTCTGAAGTCGAGTTTACATTAAGTGGTGACTTAAGGAAAAGAACACATAACTTATTTATTACAGTAGGGCGAAAGAAAACTGAAGCATGTTTAATAATGAGGAGTATGTCTAAAATTGTGTATCCTTTGTTAATGTTTGCCCTTTACCACTAAACATAAGCTCCAGTTGGTCCTCCCAGTGCCTGGCTGGGGCCACTAGTCAATGAGAGCCCCGGAGTAGAACTCACATCCACCAGTTTCAGGTTTAACTTATTTCCCTCAACAATCCCTTGCTTTCCCAGAGAGACTGCTGTTTTTCATAGTGGAAAGCAATTCAAGTATTAATGTTTTCTAATAAGTGATTCTATTTATTTTTTAAGATTTATTTAATTTATTTATGCATACAAGAGCTGGGGTGTAGGCCAGAGGTGCGCGGGGTGAGAAGATTCACCAGAGACTAAGTGGGGAGCAGAACAGGTGGATCTTCTCACCCCCCGCACCTCTGGCCTACACCCCAGCTCTTGTATGCATAAATACACCGCTGAGGGGAGCAGCAGGAGAGGCAGGAGAGGTCTGTGCCATGTGGGTCAGCTCCCTGGCTGGGGATCGAACTCGTACTGCAGTGGCTGCGGATAGCTTCATGGTGCTGAAACCTAACCCCTTGCACTACCAGGGAGGCCCTAATAAGTGATTTTATTTTATTTTTTTAAAGATTTATGTATTTTTGTACAAGAGCTGCGGTACAGGCCAGAGGCGTGGGAGGGTGAGAGGATTCACCAGAGACAGAGCGGGGAGCAGAACAGGCAGACGACTGAAATACACTGCTGAGGGGAGCAGCGGGCGAGACAGGAGAGGTCTGTTGCGCCATGTGGGTGTCTCCCCAGCTGGCCAGGATCGATCCCACGCTGTAGAGGCTGTGGACAGCTTCACAATGCTGTGCTCAACCTTCTGTGTCACCGGGAAGGCCCCCTAATAAGTGATTTTAAAAGGAAAGAAAGGGAAAGAAAACAAAAAGTTACTGAAGACAAAATTTAGTGAAGGAAGTTGGTAAGCATTGACTTTTTTGCACTAAAGATGTGAATGGAATTTTATCCTGTTTGGGTTGGGGACTCAAGCTATGATAAGGACTAGTGTTACCTGCATACTTATTGTAGAGGAAACACTCTTGTAAGTGCTTTAAATGTTTTTGCTTATTTTGACCCTCAGCAATCCTAAGAGGGAGGCACTACTAACTATCCCCATTTTGCAGATGAGTAAACTGACACACAGTACCTTGCTTATGGTTATGTGGCGAAAACCACCCCCTGAGTAGTTCTTCTGGCTCCTTGGTCGCATCTTCCTAGCATGTAACGTTGGGCAAGGGACAGGTGGGCTGCCAGCGAGCTGGTGCCATTAAGAACAACTCGACTCTTGGGCCTCCCCGGTGGCGCAGCAGTTGAGCGCTGGGTTTCGAAGCTGCCCACAGCCTCTGCAGCGCCAGTTCTATCCCCGGCCGCTGGGCGAGGGTCCCACACGGCACGCAGACCTCTCCTGCCGCCCACTGTTCCCCTCAGCAGTGTACTTTGTCAGTCTGCCTGCTCTGCTCTCCGCTCTGGCTCTGGTGAATTCTCTCACCCTCCCGCGCTTCTGACTATACCCAGTGCATGTATAAATAAATAAATAAATCTTTAAAAAAAAGAACAACCCAACCCAGTTTAGCCTCCCATTTTGGATCTTGTTTTAAGTATTCATGAAATATTGATTACTAATTTTAATTATTATTACTTGTCATTTTCTTAAAATCTGTTTTTGAAGTCAAATGAGGCAAAGAAAGATGAGCCTGAGAAGGAACATGAAGTGTGACTAGGTCAGCAGGGCTGCGTTGAGGGTGCGGAGCTGCTAGAGCCAGCTATCCAATGGGAAGCCTTTTGAGAGCTTGTTCCCTGGTATCAGGCTGATGAAATACACCCCAGGAGAGTACCTGCTGAGAGATTTTCCAAAGCAATATCTGAAAGCCCCATTTAAGGTGAATTTGGGGGCTCCTAGAGTCAGAATCTGCATCCAAGCAAGAAAAAGTAGTAGAAAAATAATCTGAATTGTTACTCCATTTTTAATTCTTCTGTAGGTCAAGTTTTGGTTGTTTGAATTGTTTTTTTAAAAAAGATTTATTTATTTATGCATGCAAGAGCTGGGGTGTAGGCCAGAGGTATGGGAGGGTGAGAGGATTCACCAGAGACAGAGTGGGGAGCAGAACAGGTGGATTGACTGAAATACACTGCTGAGGGGAGTAGCAGGTGAGACAGGAGAGGTCTGCTGCATCATGTGGGTCAGCTCCCTGGCCAGCCGGGGATCGAACTTGTGTTGCAGTGGCTGCCGACAGCGTCATACTGCTAAGACTTAACCCCTTGTGCCACCAGGGAGGCCCCTGTTTGAATTGTTTTTTTCATTGAGACTTTTATCATTATATTCCTTGAATGTAGGGTAATTGGATATGGAATAATGGATAGAAGGCAATTCCTGTTATCCTTGATAGCACATATTTATGGTCAGTTCATCCTCTTTTAAATATGATGACATTTCCGCTTATGTATTTTTCTTTTTTCTTTCCGAATTATGTTTATTGAGTCTTTTGTCTTTTTAGATAGTGCCTTCTTGAAATAAAATGTCCTTTGGGTATGCTACTTAAGTAGTTTAACAATATTGAGGGTGTATTTCTGAGATACCATCTTTGCTTAGATAGGTGTGTCCTCTGTGCCTTATTCCTCAATGAGGAACATAATTTAAAAGGAAATTCTTTAAAATCTAAGTGTGACCTTTATTAAATGGAACTATATTTAAATAAAAGAAAAATAACTAATGTATTAAAAATTTTCTAACTCTTCTTGGAGCATTTGTGTGTATGGAAGAAATATTTTTTTACATCTATTATAGAAAACCATCTTGTAAATATGTGAAGAGTCATTTTATGTGTGATGACATCATGAGTCAAAAATTTTGACTAATGAAGGGCACAATGATAGCTTTTAAGGACTGAAGTCCAGGAGTTTCTCCATCTATATCTGTCTAGAATTGTAACCACAAGTTATTTCCTTGATTTTATCATCATCAGATCTTTCTTGGTAATACTAATATGAGAGCAGTGGAGCTACTCTGTGGGCAATAGAAAATGTGTTGGGTAATCTGTCAAGCACTAGAAATCTGCTTTGACTAGAGTATTTGTTTAAATGGATATGGACCTTTATACATTTTGAGTTCTTAAATCCTCTAATTCCCTTTCTCTATGGCACTGCAATCTTGCAGCCATTTCTGTGTAAAACAGAAGAACTATAATTTTAACCTGACAAAAGTGAATGTTGAAAAAAATAGGTAGCTATTCCTAAATACATTCATTATCAGGCTCCATTTTCACTTTGTGTAGTTATAACTTCCAAAAACATAGCTTGCACTGCTCACTGTCTGTGGCCAGACAAGATAAAAGGAATAATTAAGACTTGTTCAGGAAATCATTAAAATTTCCTGTGAATTAATTGAAATACAGAAAGGAATATTGGCCAAATCAGACCAAAGTTGTCTGACTTTTCACTTTCTTCTCAAGAAAAAGGGAACAGTTGCTATTTATCCGTTGCTTTAGAGCATTTATGAATTAAGCTAATAAGCAAGCCCAGAATGGCTCAAATTCAGGAATTTTGAATAAAGAAATTGATCTAATTCATTCATTGGAATGAGGTATAATAAATAATCCTATAATTAACTCACTAATTAAAATGGTTGAAGAATGGCAGGCCCTGTTCCCCTCAGCTCTGGGGAAACCTAAACAAAATGACCTTTTCTATGAAAGACCAAAAATAGAGCACACCAGTCTTTGCCCATATTCAAACCATGTGCAGCACCATGTTAACCTGTAATTCTTGGGTAGTAAAGTGTCATATATGCTAAAATCTCCTGTTTAATCTTGGCTTACTTTTAAAAAATATAAATCTATTGCTTTAATCTTATAATGGAAAATCTTTCTCTATAGCACTTAACACTTCATTTCCCATGATTTACTTGTCCTTCTCGTACTGGAAAGAGGACAGGAATTGTGTTCTCTCATTCAATGCTGTATCCTCACCACTCCTTGATACCTCGGTTTAGAATGTATTCATTGAATGAATAGATGAATCTTTCTAAAAAGTACCCTATAGTAAGTTTTTTTAATGATGTTACTGTGTTTCAGAATCATTGTGTTCTTCCTAGTATCTTATTATTTAGGGTAGCAAAGGAAAGGTCAGGGCAGTCATCTCTGTAGATAATGATCCCAGTAATTTCCTGAAATTAGCTCATCATTTCACTCTTTCCTTGAAAGTTAAATGCCACAATAACAAAAAAGGTGCTTAATTACTTTGGTTTCAGTTCAGTTTCAGTATAATTAGGAGACCAGTATGTCCTTTTGATGGAATTTTTGGGTCCTCACATGTGCTAGAGTATAGTGATAATGGACATTATCACCATGACTGTAAAATAGGTAATTTATTTTTTACTAAGGACAAAAGAAAATGGATTAAAATTAAACAGACAAGGAAAAAATACCATTAACTTTGAGGCAACGTGACTCTTGCCATGCTAACTGTCAGAGGAACAAGTCAGATGCTTCAGATGTTTCATTATTTATGGCCCACTTCAGGGTAGCTGTAGCACTGGCCTGGAGTTAGGCTAATACTTGTTAACTCCTTTTGTTAGATGATCTCTGCCGGGGATAGGCTTTATTTCACCCTATCTCCTTCATCTCTTTCCGGATGAAAAGTCTTCTGACTCTGCCTAGCCTAAGAAAATGCCAGGATAAAATTATCATTGCAGTTTTATATGGGATTAGCTTTTATCAAACTCAATGAATCAATGGCTTAAAAAAACCTTCTGGCTAATTTGTGTGTCCCGCTGTGCTGCTTTAAAAATAGTGCAACTAAAAAGATTCTTAAAATAATTAGACTAGAAATGACCTGGGGATTAGGAAAGGGTTCACATTCTGACAGACCTGGATCTGCTTGTTATAGCTGGTGTCTCTTTAGATGGCGGTGATTTGGGGACACTGTCCCTTTTACACAAGCTCAGGAATTTGTAAACTAGGCTTTTCCTCAGAACAGAAAACTTAATTATCAAATTACCTTGTTCTCAGAATAAATGTCAGCTCCTTTAAGGTAAAGTTAGCCCAACCATATTTTGCCTGAAAACAAGCCGAGTTCTGAAATTGCTTAACTTTTGTTTTTACTGTAATTTACACAGCAGGCAGTTACCTGTGCAACGTTAGGGAAGTAGCTTTGAAAAATTTTAACTAGTTGTGAGGAAATCATTGAATAAATATAAAAATGCTGACAGTGAAGTAGTTTCACAAAATTCTGTTCAATGATAATTGAGGATTGATCTCAGGGATGTTTGAAGACCCAGTGATTCCGAGGCTTCTGCTGGAATGCATTTCCCACAGATCAAGCCACCTTGCACTGGTCACCAGGCAGAGTAGTCAGAGCTGTGGAGATTGAGAAGCCACATGGAGGTCAAGTTTCTTAGCAGAAAGGGCCCTGGGAAGTTAGGTAGGGCGTTTTGGGAGGCATGAACTTAAAGCCAATAATTAAAGACTGGTCTATGGGAAAATTTTTATTGCAATTAGACCAAGTCATAAACAATACAGCACAGGCGTAAGCTGGAAGACTTGGATGCAAGAGAGGACATGTGATTCTGGAAAATATTTAGACCAAGTATGGACTATAATAGTTGAAATTTAAGGCACACAAGGACTTGTCTGTACCAAGGTTTGTACATCTCTTTTACAAAGTAAAAGGGCCTGGTAAATCCTAACTTTGAAGGTAGAAATTAGTTTGACTATTATTTGAAGTTGTATTTTCAAGGAAGAAACATGCTCAGTTCAAGTTTTGTTCTATTCTTTCAGTCACATTTGAAGACATCCTATCTGCTAAATTTGTGTGTGGATAGCAAATATAACAAAAGTGCTCTTAAGTTTTGTCAGTACCATTATAACTTACAAGTACGTCACAACCTTTATTTTTTTAAAGATTTATTTGTATTTATTTATGCATAGAAGAACTGGCGTACAGGTGAGAGGTGTGGGGAATGAGAGCATTCACCAGGGAGAGTAGGAAACAGAACAGGCACACGGACTGAAATACACTGCTGAGGGGAGCAGCGGGGGAAGCTGCACCATGTAAGTTAGCTCACTGGCTGGGGATCGAACTCATGCTGCAGTGGCTGGTGATAGCTTGATAGCCCCAAGACATTAACCCCTGCAGCACCAGGGAGCCCCTGACTTAACAACTTTTTGAAGAAGGCAGTGTACGCGTTATTATCCCTGTGAAGAAACCAAGACTCATTGAGAATGGTGGGGCCAGACAAGCCAAGTCTTTCTGCCTTCAGTATCTTCTCTGTGCCATGCCTTGCTGGTATAGTGCAGTTGAGGTATAGCCCCTTAGAGGAAATAGAAATAATAAGTAGATATCAAGGCAGTAAAAATTGAAATATTTTCATGGCTTTGGAAAATATGGTTGAACTTACAAATGAAGTAAGGAAACCACAGTTGGCCAAAGTACTATAAAAGGACACATAATAAATTTGTTTTCTAACTATCTTTGGGAAATGCAGTAATCTCATAACTAACTCTTCCTAATAGCAAATCTTCCTCTTTTGTCCAAACAACTATTTTAATGCCAGTCTTTGGAAAGATTTATAAACTTCTTTACACATCTTAAACAAAGGACATTAATTATTAGCAACAGTGGTTGTTAAAGATATGACTAATGTTTAAAGTTATTATGTTCCCTTGATAAGTAACTTCAGACTGCCACGCCTTGGTCATTCTTTATAACTTCTTTCTAAATGGTTTTTGTTTGTTTGTATGTGTTTTCTTGCTGGAGAGCTTTACCCATTACTTCCTACCACTGCCAACATGCTGTTTTAAAAACCCCTTTCCTTTAATTTTCATCTTGTAATCTGATTTAAATTAGATAACCACATGGTTACTCTCATTAAAATTGGATATTAAATAAGGGTAAAAAGATTCATAAAAGAGACAGGAAATTTCTTCTCTGTCAAAGTTTTTGTTTCCCAAACATATTTTTGCCTACTGTGTGTTTCTCAATTATTTTTGGGTAGTTGAGGTTGCCAGATAATTGTCAAACTTACAAAATCTTGACTTTAGTATTTATTAGAAAATTAAAAATTAAAAAAATCAGCTCATGGCTAGACTCACCTGTTTCTAGATAATTTTTTTCTTAGGCTTTTGAATTTTTTTTTCTCTTTTTGTGTTCCTTAGACTTTTAAAAATGAATTTGATGTATTTCAATATTAAAAACATTTTAAAGTCTTTTTTTGAAAAAAATTTAAATTGTTTCTGATCCTAAAGAATCTTTTTTTAGATGAAATTCACATAGCAGAAAATTAACCATTAAGTAAACAATTTGGTGGCATTTAGTGCATTCACAGCACCACCTCTGTCTAGTTCCAGACATTCTTATTACCCTAAAAAGAAACCCTATAGCCATTAAACATTAGCTCCTATTTGTCCTCTCTCCCAGCTTATATCCACCAGTATACCTTTCTGTCTTTTTGGACTTAATGATTCTGGACACTTACTATAAATAAAATAACAAAATTTGTGTCTGGATTCTTTAGCATAGTGTTTTTAGGTTTATCCACATTGTAGCATTTATCTCCTTCATTTCTTTTTTTTTTTTATGACTGAATGCTATTCCAGTGTATGTACATTCCACAATTTGTTTATCCTTTGCATATTGATGGACAGTTGAATTGCTCCCACCTTTCAGCTAATGTGAATAGTTCTCCTATAAACATGCCTGAATATATATATTTGAGTACCTGTTTTTGAATACATATTTGAAGTGGAATTGCTGGTCATGTGGTGACTGTAAATGTTCAGAATACTCTATTCATAAGTGATAAGTTGCTTGGGTGGCAAATGGAAGCAAGAGAACATTCATTCAGCAAATTCTGCTTAATTTCTAGAAACTTCTTGGATATAAAGGGAAGACAGACAGATTCTTAATCTTATGACATTTCTTCATAAAAACTTGTAAGATGAAATAAATATTGAGGACATATTTGTATAGTTAACTCTACACAAAATTCTTTTATTGAATGGATAATACAGGTTAAAGAAATAGCCTGGGTGTTATTATATCTTGTTTAATTGTTGCCCTAAAGTTATATTATCCAATTTGATAGCCATAGATTCTTGCAGCTATTTAAGTCAATTAAAATAAAAAACATTAAAAATTCAGTTCTTCTCTTGCCTTAGCCTCAAGTGCTCAGTAGCCACATGGGGCCACTGTGTGTAAATTTGCTCCCATAGCTTTATAGTTGCTTTAGATTAATATGTAGGGGCTGACTGGAGAAAAAACTAGGCCAAGTATTGGGCAAGTTGCCCAAATGGCCAGCACAAAGGGAAGTAGGAGAGGTGCCTGCTGTGTTTTCTGGGCCTTTTAGAAAACATAGAGGTTCCTTTGGCCACATCCATGCAAATCTATAAGATAGGTGACATTTTAGACATCCAGGGACGGGCACTGTTCAAACAGGAAGGCCCCAACGTTACCATGGTAAACCTAGAAATGTCTATAATGTTAACCCAGAATGCAGTTGGCATTGCTGTAAACAAACAAAGGCATGATTCTTGCCAAGAGAGTTCATGTTTGCATTGAGCATACTAAGCTCTCTAAGAGCCAAGATTCCTCCTTGCAACATGTGAAAGAAGATCATCAGAAAAAAAGAACGCCAAAGAGAACTGTTCTTGGGTTCAGCTGAAGCACAGCCTGCCCCACCCACAGAGGCATACTTTGCGAGAACCCCTGTGCAGTGATGGCATGATGGGGTATGCAAAAAGAAAAGACCTCTGGACTATTAAAAAAACTGTATCTAGTGAACTTCTGGGGCCAAAGAAGAATTATAATTGCCTCTATCACTAGAGTTGATAATATGTACATGGAATTTATTTATGAGAGCCAAATTTGAGAGTAGTGAAAAGTTGAATTAATTTCAACATTCAATAGTCTACTAAGTAATCTATTAAGATTACTTATTAAGATTAATCTATTAAGATTACTTAGTAACCTACTAAGTGGAGACCCAGTTATGCTTATTCTAAAATAAGAAATGTGGGGCCTCCCTGGTAGTGTCAGGGGGTTAAGTCTCAGCACTATGAAGCTATCGGCAATTACTGCAGCATGAATTTGGCCAGGGAGCAACCCACATGGTGCAGCAGTCCTCTCCTGTCTCACCCTCTGCTCCCCTCAGTAGTGTATTTCAGTAGATCTGCCTGCTCTGTTCTCCACTCTATCTCTGGTAAATCATCTCACCCTCTGCACCTCTGGCCTATCTATACCTCAGTTCTTCTACATAAAAGTAAATAAAAAATATTTTAAAAAATATGAAATATGATAAACTTAGTATTGCAGTAATGAAAATAAGTATTTTTCAGCATGTAGGTTTGTGTAAAACTGTGTGGCAGCCATTACAATCTGCTGTCTAGGCCAGGTTGCACTTTTTGGGACAGAGTAGAAGAAATAGTAAGAGGAATTGACTTTTCACTTGTTTCCATAATGACAAGTTGCTCAATAGGTCTTGTCTCTTTTTTTCTTCTTCAGGTTTCACTATTGTCTATTTCTATGAAGAGAGGCAATAGGGGGGCTGCTGTCATTTGATCCCAGCTTCTGGGTTAATGCAATTAAAGGGTGGAAGTCCTTTTATGTGTTTTGTCTCCTTCAGTGACTTTTCCTCTTTGCAGATCACTTACTTCAGCCTCTGGTACCACAATAAGCAAAATCAGCGCCGGTGGGTAGATTTGGAAAAGCCTCTAAAGAAGCAGCTGGACAAGCATGCGCTGGAGCCCACTGTCTATTTTGGGGTGGTGTTTTACGTGCCTTCAGTCTCACAGCTGCAGCAGGAGATTACCAGGTGAGAGGGCCATGCTGTTTGTCCTTAGGCAACCATCTAGTGGGACTACAAATGGGCAAGGAAGGTTTAAGTCAGGCGACTTAAAGACTAAATTGCCTTCCCTCCCCTGATTTTAAACCTCGGTCATACCTGGGGATGGGGCCTGTGCTGTGCCAGTATCCTGCAAGTTGTAGGAAATACAGGAGTGATGAAGGGAAAAGTGGGGTCTCTACCCTGGCTGTGAACTCTTTTTTTAATGATATCACCTTGATGGCTTTGTTGATTTGTTTATGATCCTTTGCAACAAGGAATTAAGGGGAGGTTAGAAAAACGAGTTGTAAAAACCCTGCATTGGTCCCTCAAGGAAGAGGGCAGAAGTGATCATTTGGCCCTGTGGGGCCAGGAGCTACATTCTGCAATGTGTGGAGATTGGGAGTAAAAGGCAGGAAGAGATTTGGATCCCAAAGTTGTGGTCATTAAGTACATGTAAATGGGATGGTCATATTGAAGGTGGGATAGAGCAGGGAAGCAGTCATTTGTTTTACCTTGAAGACCAAAAACAAATGGCAGGAGTAAAATTTAGATTCTTAAGCCTGCCTTTCAGGGTCCTCCTAAGTGCACCACTACCTCCTCTTTGTCACCCTGTTTAATACTAGTTTTGACTACAAGAGACTCCTTCAGGTGCCCTGAACATGCCATGTGCTTTTCATCCTAGCTCTTGCTCTTATAGCTAAATGGTAGAATTCGGTTCATCTTCCAAATTTTAGTTTCAGAGATACCTCCTGTACTAAGCTTCTCTGACCCCCAGGATGGATGAAGAGAGCTTGGCTTTTGCTTTGCTTGACCCCCAGGGTGGATGGAGAGAGCTAGCATTTGCTTTGCTTGAACTTCAGTTAAGATGGCAGCCTTGGGCCTCCCCTGGTGGTGCAGCGGTTGAGTGCTGGGTTGTGAGGCTGCCTGCAGCCTCTGTAGCGCCGGTTCATTCCCCGGCCACCGGCGAGCGTCCCACAAAAAAAAAAAAAAAAAAAAAGATGGCAGCCTTTCATTATAGTTATTTCTGTATGTATTTTATCTTTTTCTTATATTTTATCTTTTTCTTATCTTTTATCTTTTTCTTTCTTAGCCCATGTTTTCTTTCATTTTATCTTTAGCACAGTATCTAACAGTACCCTGCAGAGAGGAAGACCCTTATACTGCCCTGTTTGTGTGGTGGTCTTTGTAAGCACTCGGTTTGCCAGTTATTGGGAGAGGGTGGAAGAAGCAGACAGAATCAGGCAGTAAGAATAAACATGTACTGACCATGAAGGAAATCTGAGATGGGAATGTTGACGAGAATGGAATCCAGGAGAAAAAAAAACAAAACCTCGCAAATGACCACTTTGAGTCATTCAATTAAACATTTACTAGATAGAATGATATGATCAAAAACCCTTATTGGTTACTGTGGAAGATGGATGTACAAGTGAGTGTGCTCGGTGCTGCCCTGCTCTGTCTGGTGCCAGTAGCGGTCTATATAAATAAATCATCATAGCATGTCATAATGATAAATGCTTTATTAAAGCACTGGATTGCTAGGGTGGGGCATGAGGAACATGGACAGGGAAGATAAAAAAGGTGCACTTTATGTGACGAGAAAGAAGGGCATGGAATGAATCTACCACATCCACCTTGCTGGATGAGTTTTAAGTAAAATTTCTGATTTGCCTGTGTTTTTTTGATCTGTGCTATTTAGTATATATAATGAATGTTGAGTTAAAACATTTTTTTTTCTTGGTGATCTTTAGAGTAAATATTTTGGGTCCTCTTTTCCTGCAGTAAAGCCTTGGGAAAAAAAAAGTGTATATATAATTGCTTCCATGAAAGAGTTTAGGGACAATGCCATGAAAGATAATAAAAACAGCAACACTTATGTTTTGCTCTGTATGTAAGGCTTCTTCCTAAGTACCTTGCACTTATTAAAATGATTTGATCTTCACAACAAATCTGTGAAGTCTAAGTATCATGGCTGTCTCGGTTCTGCGGAGTGGGAAACAAGACACAGAAAGGCTCAGTAACTTTTGCCCAGGTCTCACTGCTGCTGTGTGGTGACACTGGGCTGTAAATGTAGGCTAGCTGACTCCTTCCTTACTCTCAACCACTGTTCTATGGAGTCTAGAATAAAGTCACTCAAGAATATGGGGAGGGACCTCCCTAGTGGTGCAAGGGGTTAAGCACTGCACTATGAAGCAATCCACAGCCTTTGTGGCACGAGTTGGATCCCCGGCCGGCCAGGGAGCAACCCACATGGCGAAGCAGACCTCTCCTGTCTTGCCCATTGCTCCCCTCAGCAGTGTGTTTCAGTCAGTCTGCCTGTTCTGTTCCCCACTCTGTCTCTGGTGAATCCTCTCCTCCCTGCATCTCTGGCCTGTACCCCAGCACTTGTATGCATAAATAAATAAATCTTTAAAAAAAAAAAAAAGAATATGGAGAAAATACTAGAAAAATCTGTAACTGGAAATTTGTGACAGTTACCCTTCAGACCTGGATTCAAACTCTAGTTCAGCTTCCCTCAGTGGAATTGAGCATATTACTTAATCTTTGAGCTCCAGTTCCTTATCAGCCTCATTAACGAAAGACTGTTGTTGTTAAATGCCTAAAAAGCAGCTAACAGTGCAACAAGGAAACTAGTGTCTGTGACCCTGCCTGGAATCAGCAGGGAGGGCCATGGCAGCCAAGGAGAAGTGTTAAGGGCCCCTCATTCTTTTTTTTTTTTTTTTAAGTAGGAAATTTATAATTACCGTTTTAGAATGACTTGGAAAACCTAAGGTACACACTTTTGTTTTTTAGATTTATTTATTTGTTTTTGCATGAAAGAACTGAGGTGTAGGCCAGGGGTGTGGGGGCGGGGAGAAAAGCGGATTCACCAGAGACAGGGTGGGGGGCAGAACGGGCAGATCTACTGAAATACACTGCTGAGGGGAGAAGCAGGCAAGCAAGGAGAGGTTTGCTGCGCCATGTGCATTATCTCCCTGGCCAGGGATTGAACTCAGGCAGTTGTGGTGATAGCTTGATAGTGCTGAGACTTAACCCTTAGGCCACCAGGGAGGTCCCCCCATCATTCTTTTTTTTTTTTTAAAGATTTATTTATTTATACAAGCTCTGGGTACAGTCAGAAGAGGGGGAGGGTGAGAGAATTCACCAGAGCCAGAGCGGGGAGCAGAACAGCCAGACTGATGAAATACACTGCTGAGGGGAGCAGTGGGCAGCAGGAGAGGTCTGCACACCATGTGGGACCCTCTTCGGTGGCTGGGGATCGAACCGGCGCTGCAGAAGCTGTGGGCAGCTTTGCAGCCCAGCACTCAACCACTGCCACCAGGGGAGGGGCCCCCCCATCATTCTTTACCTGATAAAAAGGAGCATGCCAGCCTGCAGGCATGACACATTTACCTGGTATCAAATCAAGGTAGAATTTTTTTGGAAAAGATGTTGAACCAGCAGTGAATTTAGAATAAATGAAGAATCAGCTCTATAATAGTAAAAGTAGAATATAATGAAATAGAATATTTCTGTGAAAGGCTAAGTTAATGTGGTTTGTGTATGTGGCTTTCCAGTGATTTTTATCTGATTGAAGAAGAGAATGTAGACTATTTAGAATTTGTGGACAGTACATTCAGTAGATTGCTATCTCCAAGTGAACAATTTTCTTCCAAGAGAAAAAGGAACTGCTGAGTAGAAAGTTTCAAATTTTTCTCTTTGACAAGTTCCCAGTGCTACTTCCATTCTGTATAGTGATGGAGGGAAAACTGTAGTTCTGCTCCTAGTGGGTAGAAGGAAGTTGGATCTAAATTCTTTTTTATTTTTTTAATTTATTTATTTGTTTGTTTGTTTGTTTATTTATTTATTTATTTATACAAGCACTGGGTACAGTCAGAAGCGCGGAAGAGTGAGAGAATTCACCAGAGTCAGAGCAGGGAACAGACTAGGCAGACTGATGAAGTACACTGATGGGGGGAGCAGCAGGCGGCAGGAGAGGTCTGCGCGCCATGTGCGACCCTCGCCGGTGGCCGGGGATCAAACCAGCGCTGCAGAGGCCATGGGCAGCTTCACAGCCCAACGCTCAACCGCTGCACCACCAGGGGAGGCCCTGGATCTAAATTCTTAATCGATTCGGTGGTGTTTTGGCAAGCTTCTATGGTAACAAAGGATGGAGGCCTGAAAGCAAGCTAAAATAGAAAACGGTGATGTAAGAACACAAACAAGCAAAGAGGTAGACTCCTGGGGGAATTCCAATATAAACAGTAACTGGATGCACTTTGGACACCAAACCTGGAAGAGATTCTGGATTTGAGGTGGTTCTGTAGAATGTATTGGTCAATCTTCATTCAGTGCCATATCCCCAGCATCTTGAACAATGCTTAACCCCTAGGAGGCCCTCATGGTTGCCTGTTGAGTGAATACAAGAAAGGCAGTAATAAATCTTCACTGTGAGCTTTATCAGAATGGAGCAGTGATACAAAGGCACCATTGATTGGCTTAAAGTATGTGATTGCTGATAATAATAGCTCTGTTTACCGAATAATTGAATGCTGTGATCCAGGATTGTGCTGAGAGCTTTTAATATATATTCTTTGAGTATGTTCAATCTTGTGAGAGGTGAGAGTACTCTCATTTTTCTGGTGATAATTTAAACCTATCAATTATGATGACCTGCCCAAGGTCACGCACAATGCTAAAATGGAAAGCAAGAGTTTTACCTAGGTCTGCCCCACTAAAACCTGTACTGGTAACTAATGCCTTTTTAACATTACAGAATGTTAAAAAAAAAAAATAGGACCTATTCCTTTTGGAATTTCATCAACAAATACTTTAATATAAGCCTGGTCTGAAATATCAGGAATGATTTTCTTCTGACTACTTCCCAGCGGTAGGGAACTCCCACTAGAGTAAGCAGCTTTGTATTGCCAAGTTACTAAGTAGGTGTTTTAAAGATTGGCTGTTGATTCTTCATTTCTCCAACTGAAAGAATAAAATAGGGCATAAGACAAAGGATCGATTGTCTTCTAGATGGTTTTGACTTTGAAATAACTATAGTCAGGGATAAGTACCTCAGTAAATTGATCAGGTTGTAGTGTTTAAAAAAAATGTGTGTGTGTGTGTATGTACAGGCATGTGTAGGCGTGTGTAGATGTAGATATGGTCAAGGACATTCTTGCCATTCTCTGAAATCCTCTGAGGTTCAGATTGTATTTAACTTAACTTCTGGTCTTCTGCCAAATTTTGATAAATGCATTATGTCTCAACTGGAGGTAATATTGATAATGACATTTTTAAGTTGACATTTTTTACAGGTATCAGTATTATCTGCAACTGAAGAAAGATATCTTGGAAGGAAACATTCCTTGTACATTAGAACAAGCAATACACCTAGCAGGCTTAGCTGTTCAAGGTAAATAAATGGCAACTGATAATGTAATAGATCAGATTAAGATGTGTGTTATAACCAAAACAACAAAGTATCTTTAAAGTTACTGACTTACTATAGTAATCTTTAGATATTAATGAAATATTATTGTTATCCACAGAACTTCCTATGGGAAAAATATTTGGATTACTTCAGTGAAATATAAGGTTTCTAGAAGGCTAAACATGTAATCATATATCATCAGAACAAACAGTCCAAAACTGGGGAAAACACACACACACACAGAGCATTGAACATTCTATGTATTCTTCTAGTTCAAGGATTTGATCTTTGGCTAGCCACTGTGTTAGAAAGGTCAGCCAAATATTGAGGTCGGTGAGGTTATGTTAACTGATATTTTAAGCATACATCATTTGCTGGGTTTCTTATTTTTCATTTTATTTTTTATCATGGTAACGTTGGATACAACACTGTATATGATTCAGAGGTATAGGGTCATGTGTCTTTCGATGTGTTATCATACCATACCTCACCCTCCACGGTGCAGTTTTAGCATCATTAATCCTAATAGATAACATGTTGGATTTCACAAGTAGTTTCAAATTGTCATTTTTCATGTCTCTATACATGCACTACATGTATATGTACTTACATATGCACTTTGGGATGACTTCTGACGGGGCATTCTTTCAAATGATAACTGAAATAGAATCTTGAAATTATAATTTAATCAGAAGGATTATTGAATAAATTTCCTTCACATATTAGCAGCCATGAGACACATAGCACTTCTAGACAAATGCCTGTATGCACATGGAACCACATTTCTTTTCCAAGTATTTTGAATCCTCTTAAGTGTCATCTTTGACTTTAAGTGCTTATTTTTCATAAATTTATTGCTTAACTATTAATTTTTTTAATAATTTAAGATTTCAAAACAAATACATCTTGCAGTGACATAGTCAAATTATCTGATTCCCTAGAGGTAAACACTATTGTGAATAGTTGGATTTCTTCCTGACATTTTCCTGTGCCTATGTAAGAATACATTATCACAGGGCAGGTTTTGTTTGTTTTTTAATTATAAAATGAGATCATATTATATAGTTTGCAAGTTGCTTTTTTACTCTATTCATAGGATTGATAAGATACACAAATTACTTAATTCATGTTTTTAAAGATATTTTAAAAAACATTATAATTGTAAGGCAATTATGACTTCTGAATCACAAATACTCCATTTATATACTGTATGTTTGAATTTAGTTGTATGTGTGTTTTGTTACGCAAATTAAACGTAATCAATATGAATACTTATTTATAGCTGATTTTGGTGACTTTGACCAGTATGAATCCCAGGACTTTCTTCAGAAATTTGCCTTATTTCCTGTGGTAAGACTTCTTTTGATGTTGCATCTTTTTTGTTAACCGTTTATACCTGTGCCCTTAACCATCCCTGACATGAAGCCCACGAGGTAGACTTGGTAGGATAGTGGTAAAAAATCAATTCTACCTTCTGTACGATTCAAGTATACACAAGTCTTTATCTTCTTGGCCCTTCATGAATCCACAGAAATGGAAGGGTCCATGTCCTAGGGCTATGCCAAGGAAAGTGGGTTTTGTGTCTGGATTTGAATCTGAAGAGAAGGAGTCAATTCTACCTTCTGAGGAACCAGGCTGAGGTTTTGCTTTTAATTAAAGGTTTGCAACCTTGCAAACTTATGTTGAAATGAATTGACTTCTCATTAGCAACTAAGAAAGTAGTTGAAATAAGACATGACCTTCCCCTTAAAGTCTCTACTGAAGAAGTTGACAGTGACCGCTAAGGGAACTGGTTTGCCCTTCCTCCGCGTGTCTACCAGTCCATGGGGTACTGGACTCAGAACTGGCTGGTTGACATTACCCACCTGAATGAGTTGTTTTGGCCCCTAGCAGACACCCTCAGTTCCTTGGAAAGATAGTGATTACTGTTGAAGCAAAGCTACCACCTGTGAACACTAGTGCCAAGTTTGTCTGATAGTGACAAGCATCAGTAACAGGCAGTAGCGACGAGTCTTCCTAAGAGATGTGGTGACTTGTTCACTGACTGTGGTGTTCTCTCTTCAGGGGTGGCTACAAGATGAAAAAGTATTGGAAGAAGCAACCCAAAAGGTGGCCTTACTTCATCAGAAATACAGGTAATGCTAAGAAATAAGAAATGGAAATAGTACAGAACTTCTGTCTGTCTGAGTTTGAAATATGCACGGACAGAATTAGAATCGGAACCTAGCTGGGCAGCTGACATTTACCCAGCACTCACTGTGTGCCAGATGTGGTCCTGAGCACCCACCCAGGTCCACTCATTTAGTGTCCATGTTTCCAATGGGAAAGTTGAAAACAGCCAGCCATTGAAGGGTGCCCGTTCCTCACCCCACATTGTAGAGATTTTGGTGACAGCCTAACCCTGTGTAGGTTAATGCAAGACTAGGGAGATGTGTTTGCTTTCATGGTCTAGCTAGTACAGCGCTTCTCCCCACTCCCCCCGCACCTCTGGAGCTATACCTCTGCCCTGGGAAGGCTGTGCTGAGAGCCACGTTGCCCCTGGCCCTGCTTCTGCACACCTCCGGGTTCTGGTGGGTGTTGACTTTCTTTGATGGTGAAATCTGTATGTGTTGTCTGTAAGAAAGATCCTGTCCTAGAGAATGCGAGGTCTTATTAAGCTGAATAGTTCCAAGAATTTTATATATCATTAAGTTCTTATAACCACTCTTTAAGGTAAATGTTATTGCCAGTTTCAAAAAGACTAACTTGTTCAAATTATGCCTTGTGGAGGTGGCATTTGAACCCAGGCCTTCTAATTGTAAACAGTTATTCACCACCCCCACCCCTCCATCAAAAGTAACCATTTGCCTTTCTTTTGCCTGTGCCCACTGAAATCCATACAATTGCTCACAGAAGATTATTCTTCCTAAAATTACCTCCCCTTGGCCTTCTCAGATGCTCATGATTCTTTCCTTGTTCTCTACCAGCCTGAGTTCCATTATTACCCCTGGGATTAAAGGCTACCACAAATTGGTTAAGTCCTGCCTTTCCAGCTTTGTCTTCCCTTATTCCAAATGAACCATTATTTTTCCAGCATAATTAACCCTTAGACACACTGACCTGTGTCTGGTACTTTCATTCCTTCGTTTGTGCATCTCCTTAAAGGATGGTTTCGTGCCATTGCTCTGCACAAGCAGAGCTCTGGGCGCTGTGGCACAGGGATAAACAAAGCAGTAAGAGCGCACTCCCTGCCTTGCAGCCTAAGGGGTAGGCAGGACAGCCCAAAAGCACGACACGATCGGATCGCACAGTATGGTGCAGGAGGGGAATGTACAGAATGTGGTGCATCTGCAAAGAGCAGGGGCATCTGGCAGACTTGGGGATCACAGATAGTAATGAAGGATGCGTCAGACATAGGCCGAGTCTAAAGGGAGGATTGGGACTGGCCAGGTACACAGGTGGGTGACAGGTCTGTGCAGATTGGCATCTGCATAGGCCCACAGGTAGGAGGGTAGGTAGAGTTTAGAATGACTGCAGTGTGGGGGCATCCAGGGTGGGGTAGTGGGGGTGAGGCTGAGAGGCAGGTCTCTATGTGGGTTGAGCACCTGCTTCCCTACAGGACCTTCTCACCCTTCCTTATAATTCCCTCGCCAGCGAGCAGAGTGATGTCCCTCTTCTAGCCCCTATCTCCTGCCCTTGTCATTTGACAGTCACCACATGATGCTTGGTATTGCCTGATATTTTGCAAAAAAAAAAAAAAAAAAAAAAAAAAAAACAAAAGCAGTTACTTGGTAGTTCAGAAGGAATCCTAACTTACACTGAAGATTTTTGAGGGATTGTTTTATTCCCCACGGCCCCCTTGCCTGACTGAGGTGCAGGGATAGGATCTTATATAACCAGCCTTCAGTGTTCAGCACAGTGCTTGCCTGCAGCTGATTTTCAGAAAATACTGATGGATTGATATGACTAATTGTGGGCGATAGAAGTTGAAATGCTTATAATGTCTCATGGCAAATTGATAATATGGGTTTTTACAAGAGCTATTTCTTGTTAATTTTATGAACAGTCTCACCAACATCTTTTGGTTGCAGAGGGCTCGCCGCTCCTGACGCTGAGATGCTGTACATGCAGGAGGTGGAGCGCATGGATGGCTATGGCGAGGAGAGCTACCCTGCCAAGGTGGGCGCACCACAGAGGCCGGGCTCCTGCACGGGCCCTGGTGCTTCCTAGAGAACAGTGGGGAGGCCCTGGATGCAGAAGCTGAAGAGGTGCCAGTGTCTGGAAACTTAAAAGCTATAGTCCTTGTGACCAGAATTTTGTAGTAAAAAACATATTCCTGTTTTGCAGATTGTTCCACAAATACATTAAATATAGCTTCTTAGGGAGCCCAACTCTGCTTTCATATGTACAGACATGTGTACAGACTTGCCCCTTGGCACAGTTAACCTGTAGGTCTTTGCAGTGTCTGATATCTGGGAAATGCGAGGGAATGGGGGAGGGGGTGGCTGTTGCTGTACTGCGCTTATGCCTCTCTGCTTCCTCCTTTAGGATAGCCAAGGCAGTGACATATCCATTGGGGCATGTCTGGAAGGGATCTTTGTGAAACACAAGAATGGAAGGCCTCCTGTGATATTTAGGTATTTCCCTCATGTCTTCCTGTGTACTGTCTCACGCTCTGGCTGGCGATATTTTTTAGCACCTGTTCTAGTTGTATTGGGTACTTGTAAGTCTTGCCAGTGATCTCATTAGGGAATGGAAGTATGCCCCTTCTAGAATAAAATAGATACTGAAACTGCCATTTTTGCTCTAAAACGATTAAATAATATCGTGCATCAGCTCAAGGTGAAAAAATGGTGTGTGCGGCCCCTTGTGTAAAGGGGAGCACTCACCCCCTCCTCCTTTCCCCTGCTCTTCACCAGGTGGCACGACATCGCCAACATGTCCCACAACAAGTGCTTTCTTGCACTAGAGCTGGCGAGTAAAGAAGAGACCATCCAGTTTCAAACTGTGAGTAGACACTAGGAATCTGCATGGAAGGCTTTTCTCCCATGGGATCCTTCCCATGTGTGTGTGAGTGTGTTGGGAGTGGGTGGCATTCAAACAGTAATAGTTTATAGCTCGTTAAACTGAAAATTTAATATTTTATATCATTTTGCACAATAGCACTTGGCCAAAAGTGGTTGCTCAATAAATAATTCTGTTTATTAATTTTTAAAGAAGCTATTCACAGCTTCTTTTTTTTTAAGATTTATTTATTTTTTTATTTATGCATACAAGAGCTGGAGTATAGGCCAGAGGTGTGGGTGGTGAGAGGATTCACCAGAGACAGAGTGGGGAGCAGAACAGGCAGACTGACTGAAATACACTGCTGAGGGTAGTAGCAGGCGAGTCAGGAGAGGTCTGCCGCGCTGTATGGGTAGCTCCCTGGCTGGGGATCGAACTCGCACTGCAGAGGCTGCAGACAGTTTCACAGGCTGCGTCTTAACCCCTTGTGCCACCAGGGAGACCCCTCAGTAAATAATTTTTTTTTTTTTTTTTTTTTTTTATAGAGGCATGTTTTTATTTATTTATTTATTATATTTGTTTGTCTTGTTTATACATGCACTGGGCACAGTCAGAAGCGCGGGAGGGTGAGAGAATTCACCAGAGCCAGAGCGGGGAGCAGAGCAGGCAGAAGGGCTGAAGTACACTGCTGAGGGGAGCAGCGGGTGGCAGGAGAGGTCTGCGCACCATGTGGGATCCTCCTCCGGTGGCCGGGGAGCAGCCGGGGATCGAACCGGCGCCGCAGAGGCCGCGGGCAGCTTCGCAACCCAGCGCTCAACCGCTGCGCCACCGGGGAGGCCCTCAGTAAATAATTTAAATGACCAAATGAGTCCTTGGTTAAGTGCTGTTTGATCACGATGATCTCTGGGGACGTGTCAGCACTGGGTTCCTTAATTTCTATTAAGGAGGACTGGCTCTGTAGAACTCACATTTCAGTTAGTTTTTGCTCTTCGCAGAGACAGTATTGAGTCACTGAGTCAACTGTCTTATTTTAAAATGTCTTTGAGTTTTTGTCCATAATAAAAGTTGTTGTTTTCAAATTTTTTAATTTTTGTCATTGGAAGCTTTGGGAATCACACTGTTAGTTTTTTTTGTCTTTATATCTTAAATCCCAATTACAGCACTTGCCCAATGGGCATAGTATTAGAAAGCTGAAGAATCACAATGAAATATTCCTCCGACATAATTTATGAGCCGACTCTATCTTGTCCTCAAGCTCGTCACTGGAAGTGTTGAGTTGTAGGTGTGCTTCCACTTACTTTGTGCATATTTCGTTTGCTAGGAAGACATGGAAACGGCGAAATATGTGTGGAGACTGTGTGTGGCACGACACAAATTTTACAGACTGAATCAATGTAGCCTGTAAGTACCTCCTGCTCACGGTGATTGTAGAAAATGACGGGTTTAGCAGTTTTTATCTTGTGCTTATAGTGTGTCATCTAGAAATGTAAATGTTGTTTAAATAGTCATTTTCATGACACTTTCATAATAATCTTTGCTTTTGTTGCATGTTAAAATGACATTTCTTAGCCTTTTCCATTAATTTTTGAATCAACTTCTAGTAACTATAGATATGCCTCTAAGATTTTTTTCAACTAATTGCTAGAATTATTCTAATTCTTGAAAGTTAAAAAGAGAATGTCCCTTATTATTTTTTAATCAATGACCTGGTCAGCATTTTGAATAAAGAGTGCTCAGCTTTTCAAGTCATTTGAAGCATTTATGCCTGTTTTCCTAGCGTACATTTTTCTTAGCCCCCTCTCTGCTGGATCATCCCCACCGATATACAAATGTGCTGTGATATTTCACATTTTATTTTATTATTTTTTTAAAGATTTATTTATGTATTTATACAAGAACTGGGATACAGGCCAGATGTATGGGAGGGTGAGAGGACTCACCAGAGAGAGAGTGGGGAACAGAACAGGCAGAGTAACGAAATACACTGCTGAGGGGAGCAGTGGGCATGATAGGAGAGGTCTGCTCGCCATTTAGGAACCTCACTGGCCAGCTGGGATCGAACCGGCGCTGCAGAGGCTGCGGACAGTGTTACAGCGTGGCACTCAACCGCCTGCGCCACCAGGGGAGGCCCGATATTTCACATTTTAAAACACTTCCTTCCTTTCCCTGTGCCCACTAACTCTCCTTTAGACCGGGTTTCTCGAAAAGAGTTCGATAGACTTTCTTTCTCTCCTTCCTTCCACCCTGTTTCACTTAAGCGGCCACACTACTGGCCCTGTTTCTCCCAGTGACAGCTGCCCTCATGGTGACTGTTCTTACACTTAACCTCTGACCTACCCCTAGGCACCCTGCTCCTCTCTGGCTGCCAAGACACCCTCTCTCCTGCTTTTCCCCTTTCTAGGCTGTTTCTTATCAGTTGCCTTTATTGGCTAATCGTCCTCTCCAGCTACACTCATGCTCTAGGCCACTGACCTGGTCTTAGGCTTAAAAATAGCGTGTGTACGCTGCACATGCCTCAAACTTGAATTCTAGTCTTGTCTTACCCCCACACATCCTACTGCCTACTTGATATCTCCACTTGGGTGCCTAAGAGGCATCTTTAATTTGGTATGTATAAAACCAAATTCTTGATTTGCTGTTCCTCTTTCCTGAACCTGTTTTCCCTACCTTTTCCCTGTTCTATAAATAGCAGCACACCATATTCACCCAGTTCTCCAGACTCCAAGCCTGGAAGTCCCACTTGATTCCTGTTTCTCTTTCATGCCACATCCAGTTCAGCCAGCTCTGCCTTTAAAATGTCTGAAATATGATCATTTTTACCACCTCCTCAACTAACAACCTAGTGCCAGCTGGCACTGCCACGTTAGGAAAGGTTTTCCAACAAAATGACATTTAAACCGAAATTTAGTTTCACTCCCTCCCCATAACTGTGCTTTAAGCTGTCCTCTCTCCTCTGGCCTATTGCAGCTGCTCCCCATCTGGCCTCACCTCCCCAACTTACCTCTTTCCAGCCAGTCTTCAGGATGAACAGAATATGTAGCCTTCAGAGTTATAGTGCAGTGCCAAAAGGGATTGGGGCAGACTTCTGAGATCCTCCTAGGCCCCTTGATGCTGACTCTCGGAACCCATCAGTCCTTCCAGAGCTACTGCCCCTCAATGCTCAGGGCCTTTGCTGGGAAGCCTCCTCCCCTTCTCTGCCTGGCTGAGTGGGGATGTCACTGTCCTTTATAGAGGAATGTGTAGAGACTCCAGGAAGTGAGGTGCTGTGCCCCTGCTGGACAGCTGGGCCCTGGATACCAGGGTCTATTCTCTCAGCCACTATTCTGGCCGGTTAGGGTAGCAGACCTGCTGCCTGCTGTGGATTTGATTTGTCTGTCTTACCCAATGGAACTCCACAAGGGCAGGTTCTTCTCTTGTCCAACTGCCTTCTGGTGTGTGTGGAAGTAAAAAGACCTCGTGAGTGATGGGAGTCCTAGGGGAGCAGATCCTTTTGTAATGGGAAAGCAATCTTGAAGGACTTTGTCTCTTAGGGCAAGGGAAGAAGAGGAATGGCTGTGAACGCGCTTTCTCTTTTACACCCAGGATGTGAAGAAAAACTGGTCAGCAGCAGCATGGCAAAAAAAGGAGGCATGCCCATCTTTGGGACACAGGAAAGAAAAGGAAAGGAAATGACCAAGGAGACCCACTTAGGAGCACTGAGGTCTGCCCTTCAGGCCCCAGTGCACCTCTCCTCCCTGTGTCCCCCCCCACAAAGCAGGGTTTTAACAGATCACCCCTGATGGACCCATGGTGGGATTTTGGAAAGCACTGACTGACAGGGAGGAGCAACCCTACTTACTTACTGAATGTGGGAAGGCCTTTCAGCTTCCCAGAACTTCTGCATAGATTTGTATATGAAGGTGCGCCCCCTGCTGGCCAGAGTGAGTGTTGCTGCGAGTCCAGGACTGTTCGTTGCTGTTCCCTGGGCTGGCCAGGTTACTTAGCGGTGTGTGAGGTTATTTTAATGCAGAAATCTGTTCTAAGATGGGAACAATAGATAGTTCCAGCTTATTGGAATATAACCTTACATAAGTTTAAGAATACTTACAATATTGAGCCATCTTTACCTTAGTTCAATCCTTTTCTGGAAAATAGGAATAATCAATTGGTTTGATAAACTCTAAGCTATAATCCCTTTCCGATAGGTGTCCATATTGGTTGGTGATTAATGTCCTTAGTTCAGAGAGTTTTTTTGTTTTTGTTTTTGTTTTTTTTTTTGGCAGATCACTACCTGATAATGATTTTAAATTTCAGAGGGAAAAGAAATAGCAAATCCAGTCTTAAAGATTTAAATTTTTTATTATTGCTGTTCATTACCAAATATAAGTAAACCCCATTAATATGGTCTTTCGTTTTCCTATATTATTTCCATCTGTATAAGGAAAATATGCATGTTTGTTAAAATGAAATAGTTATGTTTAAGGAGCTATTTTCCACATTTTGTTTATGATCTCTTGTAATCTATATGAAGTGGATTATGGAAGTTCCTTTCCATGAATGATTCTTATGTAATTACTCATGATGGTTGACAACCCACTTCACTCTATGGTAAATAAATTTATTTCATGTGAGCACTTATCCACCAGGTAAAATAAATTCTTAGCTTTCAGTATTTTGATGGGCAGTAGAACTAAAAGTAACCTTTAATTTTTATATTCATTGCTTTTAAAGCTCTCAACTTAGACTGTTGAGTCACACTTAATATTACAATGATTCTAAAGTATTGAGAGACTTGCTCTCATGGTCCAAGTTGGAAATTGCTGCAGGCCTGGGACTGGATGGTGAGTTCTGGTTGGGGCTGAGGCTGCCTCTGGCTCAGGAGATGGGTTCTCTGAGCATAGAAAGGTGGGCTTTACTCCTGGATCATCCCCCTGCCCTGCCCCTCAGTCCCAGTATATAATACAGAGGTGTTTGGATGACCTTATGTGACTTACGTGGCCCTGATGCAGATGACGATGGACTTGAATTTATACAATGACATGATCCATCCATCTCGCTGCCCTGTCCTCCAAACAAGAGTCTTTAGGTGGCAATCATTTTTTGGCGTCATCCAATGTTAGATATCACAAATGTTAGATAACAACAATCTTTCTTTCCTTTTAAATTTATAAAATGGGGATAATGAGGCCTTTATGTAGCATTCCTTTACGGTTGAATTAGGAAGTAAGTGAGAAAAATAAGAAAATGCCCATCTGCCAAAAATTTTCTTTCAATCCCTTCTCCCCAGCCCAAGCCCTGACCAGCATCCTATAATTAACCTCCATCATCTATATGAAAAGAGACTGGGAGAGACAAGGGATCTCAAGAGGGCTCTTGATGCGGGAGCCTTTTTCTCCTCTCTGTGTGGGGAAGGGAAACATGCTGTCCCCCAACTTGCAGAGCCAAGTGCTGGGTTTCTGCAGACTTTCTCTTGAGGGGAAGTGGGACCATTAGCAGGTGCGTGCTGAGCACAGCGGGACGCTGGTGTGAGCTCCCTGCAGTTCAGGCCTCTCAGTGAATGCAGCTGCGTTGTCCATTCTGGAGCCTTGTGTGGTCAGGGCACTGACTGAGTTGGCCCTACCTGGAAGCCAATGAGACTGCCCCATCTTCTAGGCCTTCCCCAGGGTTTGAAGAAACTTAGGAGGCCTGGAAGGAGGTAGAGTAACTCCTAGTCCATTAGAAGAAAGTCCCGAGACCAGTGTTTTCTAGGCATTTCCACCATCCAGCACATTTCCTGTTCATCAAAATCTCATTTCCCTTTGCTTGCCATTAATATGTAAGAAAGGAAGCTCACAAAGCAAAATTAAGTACACTCTTAGAAAAATGAACTCAACCGTGAATGTTTAGTAATAAACATCGACTCCAGTGCCCACTCACTGTGCCATTCATTTGTTCAGCACTGGGGAGTTAGTTCCCTGTGTGCCAGGCACAGGGATCCGTGGTGTCCTCCTGCTTCCATGGCGCTTGCAAATCATTTGTGGTCAGGGGTTGGGGAGGGGATCAGACAAGTAGTCAATTAGGAATCTGAGCTCAGGAACCAGACCTGCCTGGTTCAAATGCCAGTTCTGCTACTTATCTCCCATGTGACCAGGAGCAATTTACTTAATCTAAGTATCACTTTCTTCATCTGTAAAATCAGGATAATTACCAGCCTCTTTTATGGGGCTGGTGTTTGGATTCCATGAGGTAACTACCTATAGCTCCCGTAGCACTGTTTCAGTCAGTAACATCATTTTTATTCTGTCTTCTTCAGGGTTCAAATTCCAGGTTTTTCCCCCTCTAAAAATTCTTTATCTGTCTTATTCTTAGCACCCATCAGCATAGTGACGGTCCCTGAATTCTGGAAAATACAACCACCATTCACACCCTTTCCCCCTGTGTGTACCTTTGGGATCACTCATCTCACAGTAAATTGTGTTATGAGAACAGGGAGGCTGTCTGAAGACTGGCCTCGGGGCCCGGCTGCCTGCAGTGGGGTCTGGCAGGTGGAGACCACCATGGTTTATGTTTAGCAGGAAGCAGCCCCTGCTTGCTGTGTGTGGTGTGGCCTCCCTTGGGGTGCTGCCAAAGTGGAGCTGGCATGGGGTTATTGCCGTGGCCTCAGCGTCCTTGGAGCTGCTGTTTGACACACTCCAGTTTTATTTTTGCTGCAGGCTGGGCAACTCTGGGCATGTTGTTGGAGGACTCTCTCAGCAGCCCTTTCTCCCCATTCCTGAATTTTGAGTTTACAGTACTTTAATAGTACAGTCCATTCAGACAGTGAGTCTCTGATGGTCTAAATATAAACTTCAAAGGACCCACAGCTGGCCTACTACTCCTGGCCCTGGCAATGGAGAATAAGCAAAGGCAAAGTAAAAAATGTGGCATCTGCCCTATTCTGGACACTGATTTTAAGGAATAGAGTAACATGTAGGATTGTAAAAAAGAAAAAGCCTAGATACCCCATCCTGACTTGTTTCACTAAGGAGGCCCCAGGGATCTGAGTGCTGGGCCTTTGATTCAGGTATTTTTGCAACTGAATAGAATTAACCTCCATTTTATTGTCATTGGCTAACAAATACTGGCAGAATGGAGCAGCTGTTGGCAAAGAGATATATATTCTTTATCAACAACCTTAATTTATTCCAGTGAGAATGAAATGAAATGATTGAAGCATTTAATTTAAAAAGTTAACTTATAAAAGCAATTGTAGTCTCCTGATGTCAAGTTCCTAGGAAATATAGTTTTATCTCAAAGGTCTTGTGAAAATAAACTAGTATTTAGAGTTTGAGTATAAAGTATTAGTTGTTAGAGTGCTCAGAAGAATGCTAATTTATGAGATGTGAGACTTGATAATTATGGTAGATTTTATGATTAACTGGATCATGTGTTCACTTTGTGATTATGGATTTCTTTTAGTAATTAGATCTTAGAACATTATAACCAAAGGTCAAAAAATATTTTTTAATGGATTTTTAAATTTTATTTTTGCATAGAAGAACTGGGGTATAGGCCAGAGGTTTGGGGGGGTTGGTGAGAGGATTCACCAGAGATAGAGTAGGGAGCAGAGCAGGCAGATCTACTGATATACACTGCTGAGGGGAGCAGCAGGCGAGACAGGATAGGTCTGCTGCGCCATGTGGGTCAGCTCCCTGGCCAGGGATTGAACTCATGCTACAGTGGTTGCCAAAAGCACTGCAACTTGACCTCTACTCCCCCAGAGAGGCCTCTGCATTGAATCTTGCTTCCCCTGGGATGAGTTTGTGGGTGGTCTAGCTGTCCCTCTTCCCTCTGCTATGGTCACTCCAGAGGTTTTACCTCGATGAACCAGGGAAAGATGTTCCCGCTGCCCCATGCTAGTCCCGGTTTTTGGTGTTCCTGGAGGGATGTGGTCTGAGGGGTTGGGCAGCAGAAAAGGGCCAGGCCCCCAAGTAAAGCAGACAGCCTCCTTGTTTTGAGTATGTGAGTGAGTTAATTTTTTTTTTTTACATTTGAGGATTTGTTACTTTACCTTACTTATTTTGGCAGTATCAGGAAGCGAGAGACAGAGCAAGGAGAATGTAAACATATGTATATATGCGCTTGTTTCACAGGCAAACTCAGGCCGTCACGCTGAACCTGATCAGGAGGAGGTCTTCTTCGAGGATGTCTCTGGTGAGACAGAAGGAGAAAATACATTTGCTTTTTTTCTTTCAGTGATGCCATCTTCCTTAATAAAATATACTTTTGGTAGTGTAAACTTTTAGTTTGAACTACAAAAGTGTGCTGACATTTGATATTTTCAATCAAAGAAATGGCAGTTGTCCATAGTTCAGTCCTAAAATTCAAGTTTACATCTAATATCTATTATATCAACATCTTTTAAATATGAAGTCCAATCTAATATAAAAACTTGGGTGATTAGCCAAGAGTAAAGAGAAGTTAAGAGCTATTTAAAATATTACGTGATTTAATCCAGTAAGATTGAATACACTACATGAAAGCTTCTTATACTCGAATGTTTATACAAGAATTCCAGAAATTTGTCTCTTCCTTGTCTTAACCTTTTGGATACAGTTTGTTGTGCTTACTCCTGAGGTCCGATATTGGTGCACAGGGGCTTAGCATCATCATTCTGGGGGACAGTGAAAAGGACAGAGCCAGTGAGAGCTGCAGGGCCTTCCTGTGTATTTGCACGTGTAGTAGAACACCTTCCGAAGTGTTTGAAGCGGAGACTGACTTTACATTTCTTGCAGAGGAGATGTGTTAACCCCCTGTCCAACCTTCCTCTTCACAGCCTAAACCACAGCCTTACGTGATGCCTGCCCCACCCCAGCTGCATTATAATGGACATTACACAGAACCCTACACTTCCTCCCAAGGTAAAGTGCACTCTTTCTGAGATGGCTCACAAAACTATTACAATTTGAATAAATAAATAAAATAGGTTTTGCCTAATGTTACATCCAAAGTTCTTGTCATGATTATAACTATTCCGGGTTCACAGAAGAAACTATCAGTAGATTCAGTTTCCTAGACATGTAAGATGCCCGATGTGGCCCATGGGAGCTCCTTCGAACAGGTTCCTGTGTCCTGTGTCTTCCCCCCTCATTCTTCAAGTGGGGAGAATGGAGAGGGCATTCTGGATCGCGAAAGGTGGGTTGATTGTGACAGGTAGAGGGAGGCGGTCATTGGCTGGGTTTGCTGCCCCTGCTCTTTCGGGACAGTGAATGCCATGGCACAGAATGGTGGAGGTTCCGGGAGAGGTGAGTGGGTCTATTAGACTCTCTCATAGGGAACTGGAGGGGTGATTCATAGTGGAGCAAAGGTGGGGGTGCAGGGCCTTGTTGAGGTGAGAATTTCCTGGTGGAGGTGAGCAGTGCTTTGGGGCGTGGCTTCTGAGAGTCTCCACCTTGGGGTGTTTCTACCTCTTCACCCATCTCTTCTCCCGGCACTCTGCTGGCACTTGCTGGCCCCCCAGCCCCTCTCACTTCTGGAGAAAGTCTCTCTACTTTCCTCTATGAGGGCTTCCTTGTTCCTCCTTCCTCTTTGTTGGTTGACAAACAAACTAACATTTTCCCTCTCCTTTTCCTTCAAAATACATTTTGAATGTTTTTTCCTTTCCCTCTTCACCCCACTCTGAGAGGGAGACATGTGCCGCTGCTTCTGTTGCTTGCTGTTTACTCCTCTGCCTTTGCTGCCCCACCCACGCTGCCCCCTCACAGCCCATGAGCCACCTCACCTCCTCAGCTCACACTCTAGCGTCTCTCCTCCCTGCAGACAGCTCTTGTACCAGTGCACTGGCTTCCCTCCTGCCCCCCCACGATAGTGTGGTTTGCTCGCCGGCATCTGTGGCCTCCTCTCCTTCTGCAAGCTTCCACACGGCCGCACCCACATGTCAAGTTCTGCAAAGATGACTGTCAAGTCTGTGTTTCCCACCACATCGTCACCCCCGTGCTTCAAGCCCACGTTTTCGTCTTGAGAAGTCAGTTATGGGAGCTCCTGCTTGGGACACCTGCACCCCCGTACCTGGCCCAGGGTCACCACTCAGCCACTATCATCAATGCTTACAGCTTGCTGAGGATTAAACTAGATCTCGTCACTCTGCTGCACAGGCCTGTCGTTTCCCCGCATTCCCCACTTCATCTTTACGATGAAGTCACTTTTGGCTTCCAAATTTGGCTTTTCTTGGTTTGTCCTCAGCATCCAGTCAGTTACAGTTATCCTATGGCTTCCAGCTTCCTGTGATAGCTCTTCCATAGCCCCTTCTTCCTGTCTCTACTCCTGATTCAATTCAGCCACTCCATTTTTTAACATCTCACCAGCTATCGCATCGCCATACCTGTCACCGCCAGTCTCCTCTCTCCCCGATTCACCTGACACCCCACTGCCGGGCTCGCCTTGTCGCTGTCGTGGTTATTCCCTTGCCCATGGTCAGCGCACCACAGCCATCCCCAATCTTGCTTCCTGCTGTTCTTCCACTCCCCTCTGGCTACCTGACAGTCCAGCCTGAGGATGCCCTCTGGCTGCCATCTCCGGCTTTGCCCGAGATGCCCTTGTCCACAGACCCTGCTGCCCATGTGCTTCTGGCCAGTCAGGGCGGGCTGGGATGCGCTGTGGGAAGGAACAATTCTAGGTGCCCACTGGTTGCTCAGGTGACCTGTCCATTGCACGCTGGCCCGAGGGCTCTGTTCCACGTGAGCCTTCCGCAGGGGTGTGGCCTGGGGGTGCCTCTTCCTTCTGAAATGTTGGCGGGAGGGAGGAAGGGAGCTGGAACCCAGCTCTCTGCCATCTGCTCTCTTTCCCTTGATGTTTCTAGTGGCTCAGTGCTCTGCCTGACAGCGCGAGTTGAGGCGCCTCCATTCGCAGAGTTGGAGACCTGGCTGCTGATGGAGCTGGGCGTGTCGCTCACTCGAGCACCTTAGCTTCTGTGGGCTGGTTCTTATTTTCTCTTCCCTGGCCCATCAACACAGGAAGAGAGCCTTTCCACTTCTCAAAACACTTATCTCCTTAAATTGTAACACTTCTTCCTTGAACTGCTGTGATTTTCGTACATGTCTTTCTTTATTTGCCTGCGTTATAGTCATCCTCACATTCTCTCCCCAACCCCCATCAGTTCTGAGCACAGTCTTTACACATACAGGCTCCCAGATGGTTTGTGGGCTGCAGAGAGGAGCCTGGATGGAGACAGTGGGCAGAGGTTGTGCTAGTGCAGACAGGCGGAGCTGGGCCTGTAGTAAGAAAGAGGGGCTCCGGAGGCCAAGATCGTGGTCTTCCAGATACAGGGAGGCCGGGGGACAAGGAGGCATTGTATATCCACGGGGAGAAGACAGTGGTGTGTTTGGGTCCTATTTCTTTATGGCGGGTGTTCTCCCAGCATAAAGTCTACACTAGACTGTGGTTATTCACCTGGATAGTCAGTGTTTGCTTAAACCATCAGTGATGCTTTGGAATCTCAAAATCAGTGCTTTTTGGAGGCAACTGTTCCCTGAAAGACTTGACCACTACCGCTTTCGTTTGAGTATTAGAAATCAACCTCATTAGTGACAGTGTTTCAGGTCAGCTACAGACTGGACAGAAGAAACTTGTTTCCTTCTAGCACTGATTAGGTATCCACACGTAGTTCCTGTGGGTGAGGTTAGCCCCTCTCTCTGCTAGCTGTGGATCCCCTTCTGCACTGCAGTGCGGGGCCCCGGGCGTGGGCGGGTGTGCTGTCTTAGCATGGTTCCTCTTGACTTCTGAGCCCTGACCAGGTCTTCAGCTGCTGGTCACGTTGTTGTACCTGAAGAAATTCGGGACCTGCTGTCCGTCTGTCTTCAGTCTGGAAGAATCTATACCAACAGCCTACACTTCCATTTAAGTAGATGCTGGAACTAACTCAGCATCAGCAGGGCCACATCCCTGCCCACGAGGAGAAAGCAGTCAGGGGCCCAGTGCCTTGAACAACATCTCTGCCTACAGTTCCCCAGACTTCCAGAAGGTCTAGATCTGGCTAGTCTTTATGGGGTGCCAAATCCTGAACGCCCTTCTTAGCATAGGCAGAGCCGCCCTCTTCTGTAGGTGAGGAAGCGAGGCTTGATGTGTGGTCCCGGGTCACTCAGAGGTGGTATGGGGAATGCCAGGCTGTGCATTTTCACCAGCTGCACTGAAAATGTCATCCGTGTTCAGGGCTTGTCAGGGTATAGCTGGAGCGATTGATCCAATGTAACCCATTTTTTTAAAGTCTCCTTAAATGCATTTTAAATGTCTCTCCCTCCCCTCCCAGACAACCTCTTTGTGACCAACCAGAACGGCTACTACTGTCACTCCCAGACAAGCCTGGATCGAGCCCAGATCGACCTCAACGGTCGGATCAGGAACGGCAGCGTCTACAGCGCCCACAGCACGAACTCCTTAAATAACCCGCAGCCCTACCTGCAGCCGTCGCCCATGTCCTCCAACCCCAGCATTACCGGGAGCGATGTCATGCGGCCGGACTATATCCCCTCGCACCGGCACAGCGCCCTGATCCCCCCCTCCTACCGGCCGACCCCGGATTACGAGACTGTGATGAAGCAGCTCAACCGAGGCCTGGTGCACGCGGAGCGGCAGAGCCACTCGCTGAGGAACCTCAACATCGGCAACTCGTACGCCTACAGCCGGCCGGCCGCGCTGGTCTACAGCCAGCCCGAGATCCGGGAGCACGCGCACCTGGCCTCCCCGCAGTCGGCCCACTGCCCCTTCAGCCTCAACTACAGCTTCCACAGCCAGTCTCCTTACCCCTACCCCGCCGAGCGGCGGCCGGTGGTGGGGGCCGTGAGCGTGCCCGAGCTGACCAACGTGCAGCTGCAGGCCCAGGAGTACCCGGCGCCCAACATCATGAGGACCCAGGTGTACCGCCCGCCGCCCCCGTACCCCTACCCGAGGCCGGCCAACAGCACCCCGGACCTGTCGCGCCACCTGTACATCAGCAGCAGCAACCCGGACCTCATCACCCGCCGCGTGCACCACTCGGTGCAGACCTTCCAGGAGGACAGCCTGCCCGTGGCGCACTCCCTGCAGGAGGTCAGCGAGCCGCTCACGGCCGCGCGCCACGCGCAGCTGCAGAAGCGCAACAGCATCGAGGTGGCGGGGCTGGCGCACAGCTGCGAGGGCCTGCGGCTCAAGGAGAGGACCCTGTCGGCCTCGGCCGCCGACGTGGCCCCGCGGGCCGCCGGCTCCCCGCCGGCCGTCTTGGCGGACAGAGCCCCGCGGGAGGACGCGGCCGAGCCAGGCAGCCCGAGGGGCGGCCACAGGAAGTCCCTCTCCAACGCCACGGTGCTGATCCACAGCAGCGAGGACGAGGAGGAGGCGGACGGGCCGGGCCAGGCCCCACTGGCGCGCGCTCCGCCTCCGGGGCCGGCGCGGGGTGGGCACCCCCAGGACGCGCCGCTGCCCTCTCACCCCGGCGGCGCGGGGCCCACCCTCGCCGGCCCCCTGCAGATTCTCGAGACCCCGATGCCCGTGGCAGACCCGGACCGGAGGGCCAGGGACCCCGGGCCTGCCCCCATGGCCGCCGCACCGCGGCCCCGCAGAGACGGGCTGCTGACGCCCTCCATGTCCGAGTCCGACCTCACCACGTCCGGGCGGTACCGCGCGCGGCGGGACTCGCTGAAGAAGCGGCCGGTGTCAGACCTGCTCTCTGCCAAGAAGAACATTGTGGAAGGCCTTCCGCCCTTGGGGGTAAGCTTGCGGGGTGCGCGGAGCCGCCCCCGATACCCGCTCTTGTCTGGGCGCCTCGCTGCTGTGGTGTCCGCTCTGCTTTTAGCTGTTCTCGCTCCCCGTGCCCAGTGCGCGCACACGCTTCTTATTACGTGGAACGCTGGGCTCGGGTACCGGGGGAAACAATGAGGATGGATCGGAATTTCAGTCATTTTGTAGGAGTTAATAAATGAGATGAAATGAAACAGTGAATGTAGGAGGTTGGGTGGGATAGAATAGAAAGAAAGAATGAAATGTTTTAGCAATGCAGAGGGAGGCGTTGAGACTTGGAGGCCAGCTGGGATTGCTTTGTTAGTCACCTGCTGGTAAAAATGCACCTGGTGACAGCTGTCCAGGGCCTGTGTGTGCAGCTGGCGCCTGTGATGCCAGAGGGAAGCATCCTCAGGAGCGTTGCTCATGCTCTGTTTACTTCTCAAGGTCAGGGCCTGTGTGGATGCAGCTTGAATTGCTTGGCTGTGGTCTTAGAGCGGGAGAGAGGTTCTGGAGTTGGGGAGGTGGCACTTTGTCAAAATAGGAAACGCCAGAGTTCCAGGTTTCCTAAAGGTGAAAGTACGAGAGCTCCAGGTGTCCTAAAGGTGAAAGTGCTCTGAGACCCCAAGGAGGGCTCCTTGTAGAAGTGGCACTCGGTTTAGTATCATTACAACCGCCAGCCAGAACGAAGCCCTGCTTACCTACTTGGGGAGGCAGAATATCAAGTGCATGTGGCCTCATCTTCAGCTTCCAGCTGTGTGCCCAGCACATCCTCTCTCCATGGCCCAGTCTGTACCAGGCCCATTGTTTGTTTGTTTGTTTTTTTTAAGATTTATTTATTTATTTATTTATTTATTTATTTATTTATACCAGCGCTGGGCACAGTCAGAGGCGCGGGAGGGACCAGAGCCAGAGCTGGGAGCAGAGCAGGCAGAAGGATCGAAGTACACTGCTGAGGGGAGCAGTGGGTGGCAGGAGAGGTCTGCGCGCCATGTGGGACCCCCGCTCCAGTGGCCGGGGAGCAGCCGGGGATTGAGCCAGAGCTGCAGAGGCTGCTGCAGAGGCTGCTGGCAGCTTGGCAACCCAGCGCTCAACCGCTGAGCCACCGGGGAGGCCCAGTACCAGGCCCATTGTTGCATGAAGACTCTGGGATGCTAAGTAACTGCGCCAAGGTCTCACAGCTAGTGAATGACTGCATTGGAATTTTAATGTTTATGTCTGAGTCTGATCTCTTACCTTCCACATTGTTCTGCATCCCGACACATTGTATATGAAATTTTGTTAAGTGACCACTTCTGGTCTAAGCCTTGCTGTTGTCTGTCTTCTCACTGAAACTTTTAAACTATGTCTTCTCACTGAAACTTTTAAACTATGAGTCCCCAAGGTTTGGAGCAGTTGTGGCTTTGTCATGTGAGTGTGTCTGCTCTAAATCAGGTGTCTGTGCGGCTCCGGCCTCCAGGCCCTGGGCCCTGCTCTCTGGCCAGACGACCGTGCGGCGTTAGCCTCACCATCCTGTCTCCCAGGGCTGCCCCCCATCTCTGCAGTCTGCATACCAGACTGGAGGGCTGTCATCGCAGCTGTGGTCTGGTCTAGTGTGTGTTAGCTCCTCCGGGCTGCTGTAAACATCTGTGAAGGCAAGAAAGAATTAACACAACCTGATAGTGCCCTTGCAGTAGATCAGATCATAGAGACTAAAACTGCTTACCCAAGTGTCATGGATTTATGTGTTTTAATGTGTTTTGGATTTGAATTGTAAGTTTATTTTGAATTTTTCTTGGGATGATACTCTCACCCACCTACCTGTACATAAAGGCCAGAGTCTCAGGCTGACTGAAGTGGCAGGTTCTGGCTCAAGACCATTGTCTCCCGGTGGGGACAAGGTGTGAATATGTGTTCCAGAGTGACTCCCCCTGAGTCCTTGAGCCCACTGGGAAGTGCCCTTTCATAGTGAATACATCCCCCTTTATATCAAGAACTAGCCATCATTTTTATGTGTGAGCCGAGTCTTTCCCCCAAATGACCTGTATTTTGTGAGTATTTAAGTACAGAATTTATTTAAGCCTTTTGTCCCTGTTTGTTTTGAGTGGAACTTAGCAGATCAGCTAAATTCAAGGGTTTTGATCAGTTGAGTTTCCTGAACAAGCAAATTTTCTCTCTCATTGACCTTTAAGACTTATAGAACTAGTAAAATAATGTGATGGGATTTTGCTTTTGCTCTTTTTGCATAAGGGATTCACCTTACCCCAGAAGGTGGACGGTAGCTGTGGCTAAGGGGAAAAGGTGTAGGGCCTGGAAGACTGGCCTTTTTTCCAGTAGACTGGAAAAACTTGTGTCTAAATCCAGACCCTGCCATCTATTCTCTGCCCAGTAGGCCAGACCCTTCACACACTAGAGCCTCAGCCTCTTTGTCTGTAATGTGGTCACTCTGCCTGCTTGGCATTGTATTAGGTGTCACATAAGGTTTGGCATAAAAAATGCCTTCTAAATTACATGGTGCCACATAACTGACTTAAATGAAAGGTTTTTATTGTTGTGACACTGATCATCATGCCTAAAGAGGCAGCTCTGTGACCTTGGGTAAGCTGTTTAGCTCTGACTTCATTTTCTTGCTTATAAACGAAGATCACTAAAGTGGGGGCTTTATTGGGGTCCTGGCTCATAGACATGCCCATCAGTATTACTGCAAGGTTGCATCATACATTTAACTTAATGACTCCCTAAGAATTGAAGCGTTCAGCCCCCTACTAGACTCTCAACCTTGACCCCTGCATAGTCATGGGGAGTTGCCAGTCTCTTATTTAATAATTGCAACAAACAAATACACTAATGTGAACTAGGCTGTAGAGGTTTAGAATTAATTAAAAACAGTGAAACAAATTGCAGACAAGCAGGAACATCTTACAATTCTCCACCCATCCACCTCCAGGGACTTGATTGTCATCTGTAAAAGGTGGGCAGGTTTGAGCCCTCGTTCATCTATGTAAAGCTTTTCTCTCTGTTGCAGCCTTAGTCTCGTGAAGTGGCACTAACATTTGAAACCACGTGCTTGTGCTCTTAGGGCTAAGTCAGTGGTATTTGGGGCTAGTTTCCCCAGATGCCCCTTCCTCAAGTATTACTTCAGAACTGACCTCGCAGACAGTTAGCTTCATGGAGCATTTTTGAGCTGGGCCAGTGGAGTCATTTCATGCAGACAAGTGCTGAAACCACCTCACCTGGCTGGGGAGAGAGGACTTAAATTTCCAGAATTGCATGAGCCACAGTTTGGGATTGGCCACAGTGGGTGTCTTTGCCCCCTGGAGATTAGCCAACCTTACAAGTCAGATGACTCCCCGCACCACCTCCACCCCAGTCAGCTGTTCTACTCTTGCCAGCCCACCTCTGCATATAAGGCCCATGAGACTTCAGGCCAAGAGTGGGCCTTTTACACATGTGCCAGCTCCTTCCCTCCTCTCTGCCCAGCTTATGGAGCTTGTGTAAAGCTGACTTCATTTATGAGACAGAACTGAGAAAATCATTTCTGTCAAATTAGGGGTACTGTCCTTATAGTAACTACAGCTTCCACACAGCCATGGATTACCTGAGGAGACAGGCATTCTTAGGCTAGTTGGCCTCAGAGAAGAAAATTGTTTCCTTTACAATAACTTTTGGAAACTTTTGTTACCAAGAGACAGAATAGAATTCTGCTGTTGCCTCCTCTCATACTCTGTCCTCCTGGGGACATGATGGGGGTTTCAGCTTGTTTCATTTTACTGCTTGAAAAACATGTAGTTCTGAGAGGTGTAGTGATGCGTCTGCCGCAGAATGTGGGGTAGAATAGGGAGCCGCCCCAGGGGACAGCTGGTTTTTTTCAGGATGACATAAAGAAGTAATTTATGTTTTCCAAACATTATAAAAACTTACTATAATCAAGGAATCACAGCTGACTTTTTGGCATGTCATGTTGTGAAATTCAGGAGTTCTGTGAAGGAATGCTGTCTGCCTGGAGCCTCACCTTTCATTACAACAGAGCCTTGAAACCATTGCATTTCGTCACCTTCTATCTGGGAGACTTATCAAGGCTTTGGCCTTGAAAGGAATGTCTTCCTCCTCCTATTTGTTAGACGAGTGTGTGTGCTTGTGAGGGAGTGTAGTCGCCCCTGCGGCTGCTGGCAAATGAAGACACTCCCTCTTTCCTGTCCTCAGTCCATTGAAACCTCTTTTCAAAGGGGCTGTTTCTGTGTATGTCTCATATATACATGTAAATATTTTCATAGGGAATGAAAAAGAGAGTAGATGCCAAAAAAATTGGTCCTCTCAAATTGGCTGCTCTAAATGGACTCTCTCTATCTCGACTGCCTCTGCCAGACGAAGGGAAGGAAGTGCCAGCCCGAGCCACCAACGATGAGCGGGTAGGTGCGGACACAGGCCACCCCGAGCCTCGTGAGGCTTCAGTGTGCATCTGGCCCCTTTAATAATCACAGATGAGTGTTCAGGGATTTTGTAATCTGGAACTCAAAACTGGGGCAAATTTATAGCTAATGTTGTAATAGATAATTTCAGACTAACGTGATTTTTTTTTTTTTTTTTTTTTTTTGGTGGGGAGAGTTTCTGAATGTTGTTCTTTACATCCATGGTGGTCTTGATTCTTGACAGCCTGAGAGTTAGTGGAAATCTACAATGCACATGAGCACACACAGGGAAGAAGTCATATAAGTTCTATAATATGTCTTGAGAGCTAAGGAGTTGCTGAAATTTTCAAAAACTTCCTTTGTGCCCGAGGTGTATTTGCTATGACGCTTTATTATATCAAAATCTGACAGTTACAAATTACATTCTATGCCATGTCTTCAATCTTCTGTGTGTCACGTATGATAAAATGGAAGCATCTGTTCATAGGGGTTGGGACTGAATAGCCTGCCTGAGGATTTACTGCTTCCCAGCAGAATTCTTTTTCTCAGGGGAAACAAAATTGACCAGAGATTTAGAGACTATGAAACAAATTGCTGTAGGCCAACTTTGATTTATAGTTCTTACCTACCAACAAGATTTTTTAATTTGTACTTTGAACTCTTGCTTGCTAAAAGTTTAACTTTGGTTTCGCCTGGAATTTTCAATAGTAGATATGCTAATGTGCTAGACTTGAAATAGAAAGTGTCGCAGAATGTGACATGTGACTGTATTCATATTATCCCACATATTCTATTTTACAGTGTAGAATTCTAGAACAGCGGTTAGAACAGGGAATGGTCTTCACAGAATATGAACGAATTCTTAAGAAACGCCTAGTTGATGGGGAGTGCTCAACAGCACGACTTCCCGAAAATTCAGAGAGAAATCGATTCCAAGACGTCCTTCCCTATGATGACACCAGAGTGGAGTTGGTCCCAACCAAAGAAAACAACACTGGCTACATCAACGCGTCACATATTAAGGTGAGCAGGACACTTAGAGTAATAAATAGTAACAAGTGGAGGGTGGGGGTTCCCAGTTACATTGGAAGAATGGTAAGAATTACAATGTAAGGATATGTCCTAAAAACACCCCAGTTTTGAGCCACTGTGACACTTTTATGGGGGGGGGTGCCCAGACACCAGGGCTGAATGGAAGAAAGCGGTATTAGTGGAGCTGAGGTCAGGCTTGCACTCTGCCCCCAGCACTGTTGCCAGGACTCGGGGAGCACTTCTTTACCTGACTTTACAACTTCATCCTTCTGATTCTGCAGGCCTCTTTCTGTCCACCCACAGGAGAGCTCTAGAGCGGCTGAGTGGCTGGTTTTCCTGGGCACACACCCGCGTGCCTTTGTGCAGCAGTGTGCCTGGGCTGCTTGGTGGCTTTCTCCAGGGCTACTATTACAAAGGCACCATTCTTCTCTTTGTGTGCTCCCTGTAACCATTTTTAAACATAATTGTATTCTTTGAGGAAGTTTTGCTACCTTTCTCTGGAAACACTAAAATGTTATTTAACTGGGGTAACGTTGCACCCATGATAATGGAAAAGTGGTGACTCACAGCTGGTAGGTGAGTAAAGCCAGATTCCCTCTTGTCTCGTGTTGAACTTCTGCTCGCACTGGGCAGGGTGCCAGTTCTATTGGGAAGGAGAAAATTTTCTTGTGGTGAGTGAATGAGTAAGGATCTAAGGTCAGGTGTTGGCTTTTCCTCTTTCCCACATTTTATTTAGTTTGCAAGTGGCATTTGATGAGAGTAAAATCACGTTGGATATTGCTTCAGGTCACACAGATAGTATGTGAGTGTAGAGCACGTGAAGTTTTAAAGAAGCCTGTGGTGGGAATTAACAAGGAAAAGGAATAAGATAAAAAGCCTTTCTTTAAGCTTTAAGCCTTAAATTGAAGCCCCAGTTAAGTTCACATTGTTTGGGCTACCATGAGCATGCACACATATGTATTCTACACACCCACTCCTTTTTTTTGCACTTTCCTAATTTCAGGTCTCTGTCAGCGGAATTGAATGGGATTACATTGCCACACAGGGACCGTTACAGAATACCTGCCAGGACTTTTGGCAGATGGTGTGGGAACAGGGAATTGCAATTATAGCAATGGTGACTGCAGAAGAGGTGAGCACTCGTTTCTCTTAATTGATTTTCTTAGCCCCAGAAGAGCAGTCACCGTCGATCCTGGGCAATCCGACCGTTAGAGAGAACGGCAGGGTAGGGCTGGGGCTCTGAGCTTCAGACGCGCTGCCATGCCCACAGGTGTCCATTGCTGGGCCTTGTGTCTTGACCTTTCTTTCTTTGACAGGAGGGTGGAAGGGAAAAGAGCTTTAGGTATTGGCCACGACTTGGCTCCAGGCACAACACCGTCACCTACGGGAGGTTTAAGATCACCACGCGCTTCCGCACGGACTCGGGCTGCTATGCCACCACGGGCTTGAAGATGAAGCACCTCCTCACGGGGCAGGAGCGCACAGTCTGGCATCTGCAGTACACGGACTGGCCCGAGCACGGCTGTCCCGAGGACCTCAAGGGGTTTTTATGTGAGTGTCTTTGTGCCCAGCACAGCTGCCTCGGGCCGGTTAAGTCAGCCGCAGAGAGGAGGATTTGGGTACCTTTGTCTTGTCTCATACATGCTTTGGACTTGTTTTCTGAAAATAAAGGTCTTAAGTTTAGGGGAAACTTCACAGAAGAAGTTCTTAAAATATCATTTGCACATTGAAGGCTGTCACTTGGAAAAGATCTCCACAGCAGGCCAGTGACAAAGGGGAGCCCCAGCCAGTCAGCGACTTGCCCAGATCAGTGGGTGGCATTGGTGGACGGGTAGCCCAGCCTCCTTGTCCTGCATCCTCTCAGTCCCAGGAGAGAATCTGCAAATGGAGCTGTCATTTGGATATGACTGAATCCTTGCATGTTTTTCTATTTCTTTGGTATTTCACAGCATACCTGGAAGAGATCCAGTCTGTTCGACGCCATACAAATAGTACAAGTGAGCCCAAGAGCCCCAGCTCGCCATTACTGGTGCACTGCAGCGCCGGCGTGGGGAGGACGGGTGTGGTCATCTTGTCGGAGGTCATGATTGCCTGCCTGGAACACAACGAGGTGCTTGTTTCCTTTTCTTCAGCGGGGGTGGGTAGGGGGAGTTGGCCTGGGCACAAGGCCAAACAGAGAGGGACCTAAAGCCCAAATAGCTTGTTCTGAACGTGTTTCCTGGGTATCTAATGAAGGTGCTTAGGGAGAAAAGAGACTATCCGGCTCCTAAGCAGACTTCTGTTAGGGCACCCCCTTTCTCCAGGGGAGTGGGGCGCCATCATTGCTCCTTCTGTCACCCCAGGTGCTGGACATCCCCAGGGTGCTGGACATGCTGCGGCAGCAGAGGATGATGATGGTGCAGACGGTCGGCCAGTACACGTTCGTGTACCGAGTTCTCATCCAGTTCCTGAAGAGCTCGCGGCTCATATAAGCTCACAACTTGGACGGGACCCGACGGGGGCGGCGTTTACAGCTGAGAGTGGGCTGGCCTGCCTCACGCCTTCTCCTGGACGCGCCTTCTCCTGGATGCGCCTTCTCCTGGATGCGCCTCCAGGCAGAAAGCTGCGTCTGGACAGGAGTGAGGCCATGAGTGGCTGCACTGAAGGAGCACGCTGGGCACAAGCCAATGGGGGGGTTTTGGCGGGGGACGGTGTTGTAGAGGACCTGGTTCCGAGGCCTGGCCTGCTCCTGCCGCTACTCTGCAGTGCTGGCCCTCACCCTGGAGGTCGTGTTTTCTAGACAGCTTTCTATTTTGCTGAAGCTATGCTGGGCAATGCTGGCAATCATTGAGGCGCATAGATTTCTAAAGCTAGTTTTTGATAATGGAATTTTATTTTATGACTAAAATATTTTGGGCTTTCTTGTCGGTAAACTGAACTTTCCGTGGTGATGAGCCGCAGAGGAGAGGCTCCTTTATTACTTTGTCTTTAAAACCATGTTACTATCTTTTGTTATTTTTAAAGAATCTTGAATACTTAACAGTTTGGTTTCCAAACCCAAAACTACAAGAGGAATCTAAAAGTGTTATTTTAAAACATAGAGAAAGCGTTTTTATATTCAGAAAATTTTTTATCCTAAAACTTCTATATATTTGTACTGTCAATATTTTCCAAACAAGAATTTGCTCAACTCATAAAGGTACTGAAATGAGTCTGCTAATGGGAGGGAAAGTTGGGAATGAAGGTACAGTATTTAAAATGTAACAATAATCAGATTCGCTCGTTTTTTCAGTATTATTCATAAACCTGGATGAGTTTGGTTTTACTGGTTGAAAATGAAGTGAAAAACAATTGGATAGGATTGTTTTAAGCACTTTTTTTTTTTTCGGTTAAAAACAATAAATCTGAGTTTTAATATATGTGTTGTTTTATAGAGTAAGCAATAGCAGCAGCGATGGACATTGCTTCAGCAGTGTTTTGGAAGTGGTAAGTGTTAAGGATGTAGGATGACTGGGACGAGAGCAAGTGAGGTGTAAGTTCAGGATGGGAAATGCAGGGTGCCCATACAGTATTACCCGTCTTCGGACTGAGGCTCGGGATGGAGGTCCCCCAGAGGTAGGTATCCCCAGGAAATTCAAGGCCTGTCCCTGTCAGTGATTCACTTTTTCCTTGGAGTTTTTCCACCTAAACCTGTATTCTTTAACAAATAAAATCAGGTTTATTACTATCATTCAAAGATGCTTTGAAGAGGCTTGATCTTCCCTTGGTTGTAGGAAGGGAAGAGTTAGTAATTGTTTCACGTCACCTTCCAGAACTACAGCCCAAACTGGCAGGTCCCCCAGGAGAAAGCTGTGGTATTCAAGAGGTACTTGAATTTTTGCTCCTTAATCTCCAAACTTCACTGGAGAGATCAATTTTAGCTACGTGGTGTCATGCCCCCATCCTATTCAGCACATCCCAGTGGGCAGAGTCAAGGCGGGCACGTGGTGCCTGACCTAGGCCAGGATGGGCTTGTACTCGGAGCTGAGTAGGTAAGGACTAAGCGGTACATTTAACCGAAACGCCACCTCTTTTTTCCTTTTCCTGAGGCTGCTTCTCCAAATGTCAAATCAGACTGTTTCCCCAACTTACAATATCCTAGGGATGGTTCTGATTCTCAAGTTAATCCCTAAGGCAGTTGAACACTCCTGTTCTTCACGCGGTGTGTATCTGCCTACCTCTGAGTCACCCAGAAATCAACCACTTCAGAGGAAAATTCAAAAGATATCGATAAAGTGAATGTTGAAAGTGGGCATATTTCTCAGTTAGGTACAACATAAGAATTTTAAATCTGAATTTATTTTTAGGAGTCTGGTTTAAAGAATCATAGACCGAGGTGTAAATATTTATTATAAGAACGGGATGAGAGTTTCATGGTGATGGTTCCCATCTCTGCACCATGTAAAGGAAAGGAGTGTTTCTGAGGCTTTATTAGGTCTTCCACAGTACATTTTTAAAATGTGCTTTTCTGTCAGGTTTAAGCATTATGAAACGTCCCATTGACAAGAGAATACTGTACAACAAAAAATCTGAAGAGTAATATATAGTATATTTGTATTCTTATTGTAATAATTTGATTCTAAGTAAATTGCTTATGAAGACTAAAACATACCCTATAATTGTCACTCTTAAAATGTATGTGTGACATAGTTTCTAAGATCCATATAATTTTTTGTCCCTTTCGAATTTAAAAATTTTAATTACAGGTAGTAAATATGAAAGTATTTCTGAATAAAATTAAACCTACATTACTGTGATTTCCAAGAGTGAACACTGAGGTGTTGTGGGTTTTCCATATCTGAATCGACAAAGTTATTGTCTGCCAAACTTCCACTATTCTTCGTGTGTCTTAGTCTCTTAGTTCCATGGTAGTAGTATTTTCATGTCAAAATTAAGAAAATGTTTATTTTTGCAAAACATAGCTTATGAACAGGTGTTTCCCACTGATCAATTTTGTCATTTCTGGCATCAGTTTTCGTGCTTAATGGAGGTTTTTTTGATGAAATCGTCTAGTTGGTCATTGCAAACACAGAAAGTGTTCATTTTAGAATATCATTTGGAGTGTTAATTGCAGCCATTATTAATTATTTCCTTCTGGAACATCTCCTGTGAAGTGTTCAGAAAGTCCTAGAATTAGCCTTTAAAACTCTTTGGCAGGATTGAAACAGTAACTGGACATGTGCTTCCTTAGAAACTTCCAGAAAGAGCAGGCAAGGCCTATACAGAAATACAGAGGAGGAGACTAAGGGGTGACAGCAGGTCGGGGGACCAACTTCTCTGAGAAGCTTTCATTATCAGAAGAAATAAAAACAGTCATTCAAATAGGTTGACATGTTAATGTTCCCAATATTAGGAAAATATGTATGTATATGCGATATGTGTAAGATAAACTTTATATGTAATAAAAGATAAAACTGGAGATCAGATGCAGCCGAGCAGTAGGAGGTGTATTTGAGATTTGCATGAACAAGAGAAAGCAAGAACTACTGTTTATTGTATGTCGTTTTTAATATCAACTTTTAAAGGAATTCTTGGATATAAATTTAGGGAAATTACTTCCCATCAAGATTTAATGTGGAACAAACTAAAACTGTCTCTCTCCAGTTTAAATTTATTTTTAAAAAATCTAAATTGGAGGGGTATGTTTTTTGAGCTCAGGGATAGACATTTCAAAAATAGAGGATATGATATGTTAGAAATTTGCCTGGGAAAATACTCCTCAAAAAACCATGACTTTTTCAAATTTCTGTAGCTAAGGGCTCCATTTACCCTAGTGTCTACAATTAATTACAGAAAAATGAGGATGAATCAGAAAGTCCAACTGTTTAAAGTTTGTGTGTTGAGTAGACGGATACAGAACTTTAGAAAATACTCGAAGGGGTCCTGGATCGTTAAATTGGCAGTTTTCTGTATACTGTAGACAGTTACCAAATAAAAATTATGCTCTTAAATTCAGTTGTATGTTGAATTACTGAGATAACGTCTTCCTTTGTAAACAAGTACATGGATGTTAACTTTCTTGGATTGTGCCCCCAAATCTTATTTATTTATTTATTTATTTTAAAGATTTATTTATTTATTTATACAAGCACTGGGTACAGTCAGAAGCGCGGGAGGGTGAGAGAATTCACCAGAGCCAGAGCAGGTATCTGACAAAATACACTACTGAGGGGAGCAGCGGGCGCGGCAAGAGAGGTCTGTCACGCCATGTGGGACTCTCCCCAGCTGCTGGGGATCGAACCGGCACTGCAGAAGCTGCAGGCAGCTTTGCAGCCCAGCACTCCACCGCTATGGCCACCAGGGGAGGCCCCCCAAATCTTATTTAAACCATAGAAGCTCTGACAGGTAAGCAGCAGTAGGTAGAACCAAGTCACCATAATTTACACCAAGAAAAATAGATGGCAACTTTTTTCCAGCTGCACCTTGGTGATGAGATCAGAGAGCAAATTCTTTGGGGTTCAGACTGAGCCTCATAGCAAGTGAATCAGGTTAGTCAGTGTTTCATGAGAGAGGTGGGCATAAGCGTCTCAGCAATGGCTACAGAAACTTGAGAGGCACATGGAGGGAAAGGAAGAGATTAAGACATGGTGAAGTGAGCAGGGATGCTGCCTCTGAACTGGCTGTGTGGGAGGCAGGGGTGAGGGAGGCTGAGTCAGCAACACCTTCCCCTGCCTTCCCTGACCCCCTTACGTGCCCTCCCTTGGATATCCACTGGTGTGAAATGGGAGGTTATAGGCGGGCTAGGAAGGAAGTTGAAGGTCTGTGGCATCCTGCTGAGGAAGTGGGAGTTCCTAAGCAAATATTCCTACATAGGGGATGACTTGAGGTCACGTGTACATAAGTTAGGGTCAGGCTGTACAGCATATTTCCAAAAATGTATAAATTACATATAGTTGAAAATATAGTCTTCAAAAACCTAGAGTAAATCTAAATCATTTTCCACTATGTTGATGGGTGAGTTACTACATACTTATTTTAAGAATGAGTTACTATATACTTAAGTTATGTTTTAATATTACAAATAAGCATAAATGGATGACAAGGCAGAAGTTACTCTTTGAACTTGCCGTTGTAGAAATAACACAGGTGGTATTGTTCCAAATTTTTGAAAATTACCTATTAGCTAGGTAAATCTTTTGGTCCTCATTCCTTGATGGACTAAATTTAACCGACTTTGTGGTATGTCATAAAATAACCCTTTAAAGCCTCTGAAATCCTCTGACTTGAATCATTGTGTGTCCATGCTGGCTGTGACAGTGCAGCATTCCAGTGTAACAAGCCAGCAATTGTAGCTCACTGGCTGGGTGGCTGGTTTCTAAACTTTATGAAAAACCAGTACTTCAGCTGTCAAATTTATCTACCATTGAAATTTAAAGTGTGCCCTGTGCATGTTCAATTCACACTCTAAAAACTTGGTGAAAGAAATCTCTAGAATTCACTCTTAGGAACACTCTTTACTGCCAAAGAAATTGAGAAGGTTGGGTGAGAACGTTGGTGAGAACGTTGATCTGACCTCAATTTTTTGGGTAGGTTACTGAGATTAGAAAAGATTTAATGATAATTGGCTTTCCATTTCCATCTGTTCATTCATCAGCTGAAAAAAAAAAAAAACCAAAAAAAAAACAAACCCAGAACAAATGAAGGGAGAAATACTTGTTTCATCACTTTTCATTAGTGCAGAAACACAGGTCCAGCTACTATTTCACATGCTAAGTGTCTATTCAAGCTGTTTTTTTTAAGATTTATGCATACAAGAGCTAGGGTGCTGGCCAGGGGTGAGAGGATTCACGAGAGGCAGAGTGGGGAGCAGAACAGGCAGGCAGACGACAAAAATACACTGCTGAGGGGAGCAGTGGGCAAGACAGGAGAGGTCTCCTGCGCCATGTGGGATTCTCCCCGGCCAGTCAGGATCGAATCTGCACTGCAGAAGCTTTGGACAGCTTCAGAGCACTGCACTCAACCTGCTGCGCCACCAGGGAGACCCTGTCACAACTTACAGGTTGTAGAACTCTAATGGGTTTGTTTGTATACTGTTTTTGGTGGTACAACAGAGATTGAAGTAGTTATTGTGTAGGGCTTTTAAAGGATTTATTCATGCATACAAGAATGGGGGTACATGCCAGATGTGTGGGAAGGTGAGAGGAGTCACCAGAGACAGAGCAGGGAACAGAACAGGCAGGCTGATGAAATACACTGCTGAGGGGAGCAGCGGGCAAGACAGGAGGGGTCTGCCCTGCCATCTTCATCAGTCGGCGGGGATCGAACCCGCACTGCAGAGGCTGCAGACAGCTTTACAGCGCTGCGCTCAACCGCCTGCGCCATCAGGGAGGCCCAGGGCTGTTTCTTAAGGGTTAAAATTTTGTGAATACCATTTTAAACCCTGTCTATATTAGATTTTTTTCACTTTTATATTAAAAATTTAATTATTGTGAATCAAGCTGTTATACAATTATTAATACACTCAATTTCTAAGGAACATGTTGAAAATGTGGGGAAATTATTAATATATTAAGCCTTTTAAAAAATGCAGGCACATAATCAAACCTTACTCAAAAGATTGCCATTGGAATATGTTTTTGCTTTTTACTGTATTCCCAAGTAGTTTTTTACATTGAACTATAAAACTGATTTTTTGTTGTGCAAATGTTACTTTCCTATGAAATCACCTCAATGTTTTACTCTATTGTGCTTATTAATATGGGGAAGTTTTCTGAATTTTAATGATGCTGTCAAGTTCAGATGCAGAATCACAGTCTAACCAGAAATTTGTTGTCTTTTCCTGAGTTGTATAATTGGGTACAAAACCAAAGCAATCCAAGCCAACTCATAGTAAATTTATCAAGGCATGGTTTAAAAACAAACATCCAGATAGCAAATTTATTTAAATAAAAACTCTAACAGAGGTTAATATAATGTGCCTAACATAACACAAAAATTTGGAGAAAACATGAAATACATTTTCTTAGAAAGTTGCCCTATAATTCAAGCAATGCACTGCGAATGCTATCTTTTAAAAATGCTAGGATAGGGCCTCCCCAGTGGCGCAGCAATTGAACGCTGGGTTGCGAAGCTGCCTGCAGCCTCTGCAGCGCTGGTTCCATCCCTGACCGCCAGCGAGGGTCCCACATGGCGCGACAGACCTCTCCTGCCGCCCGCTGCTCCCCTCAGCAGTGTACTTCGGTCCTTCTGCCTGCTCTGCTCTCCCCTCTGGCTCTGGTGAATTCTCTCACCCTCCCGCGCTTCTGACTGTACCCAGTCAAAATGAATGAATGAATACATACATACATACATACATACATAAATTACTAGGATAGGGCCTCCCTGTGGCGCAAGGGGTTAAGATGCAACCTATGAAGGTATCCGCAGCCACACAACACAAGTTCGGTTCCCGCCCAGGTAGCCCACATGGCGCAGCAGACCTCTCCTCCCCTCAGAAGTGTATCTCAGTTGATCCACCTGCTCTGTTGCCCACTCTGTCTCTGGTGAATCCTCTCACCCTCCACACCTGTGGCCTGTACCCCAGTTCTTGTGTGCATAAATAGATCTTTTAAAAAAAAAATACTAGGGTAGTCTTCTAGTATTTTAGTTTAAAAGGCAATTTTATATACTATTTATCAGATCAATAATGTAAAGATTTATTATCAGAAGAACTTAATTCTAAACTGTCATTGGTTTGTGAAAGTGTACAATTAACAGTCAAGTTTGAATGACTGATACAGGTGAAATTAGGATATTAGTCTATTTTTGCCATCAAAATAATGAAGCAAGATATGATTTATATGTGAATATAATGGTACAATTAAAGTTATTTTTCTTCTGTTTTTTTCACCCTAGAGCTTATTTCAGAGAGGCACATCATTTGTCCTGTTTCCCCATTGGATTATTTTAAATAATGCATTAGACGGTAGAGGTTGCTTTTAGTTGTTAATCTGTTGTCACATGTGCCCCTGGTAATCAATCACTTGAGTGGGAACTCATCTTGGCAAAATAGCCAGTTACACTAGTCTGGGCGGTTGTGAAACAGTCAACACACCTGCACAGGTATTTGTTGATGTACTTCCTGACAATATCAACTCCCCAGCAGGCAAGTGGAACTTGTTGAACTACCCCTGAAGTGGAACTTCTTTTGATGTTCACTTTTTAGTGGGGTTGTTTTGGGGCCAGCAACAGCAGCACCGGAACCTTGTTAGAAATGCAAATTTTTAATTTGCAGCAACATGGATGGAGCTGGAAGTTATCATGCTCAGTGAAATAAGCCAAAAAGAAAAAGAAAAAATACTCACTCATAGCAGGAATTTAGAAAACCTAAGTAAGGGACCATGAAAAATACTAATTATAATAAAGTAAAAATCAAAATCAACAAGCAACTATATACCAGAGACACATTATGGGGGCAGGTTGGGGGTGGGGAGAAGGAAGTAGGATCAAAGCAAGGAGGGTAGTGTGGCAATTGTATGGGGACTATAACCAAGATGAAAATGCATACGTTGTGGGGCCTCCCACGTGGCGCAGCGGCTTGAGTGCAGCGCTGTGAAGCTGTCCGCAGCTTCTGTAGTGCCGGTTCGATTCCCGGCCAGCCAGGGAGCAACCCACATGGTGTGGCAGACCTCTCCTGCCTCGCCCACTGCTCCCCTCAGCAGTGTCCTCGGTCTGTCTGCCTGTTCGGTTCCCCGCTCTGTCTCTGGTGAATCCTCTCACCCTCCTGCGCCTCTGACCAGTACCCCAGTTCTGTATAAATAAATAAATCTTAAAAAAAAGCATATGTTGTGCAAAAATGAAAAATGATGTAAAAATATATAAAATTAAAAAGAAATGCAAATTTTTGAGCTCTGCCCCAGCTCTGAATATTGTGAACCAGAAGCTATGGGAATGCAGCCCAGAAATCTGCCTTAAGTTCTCTGGTTGATTCTAATGTCAAGTTCCAGAATCACTGTGTTAGTAATGAAAAAGTTTCAACTTGGAAGCAATTCAATAAAGAGTTCAACTCAGATTTCATTGCATCGCCAAATGTCATGGACCCTAAAGTTGATTTAGGCCATTTTTAGAATGGTAATAACATTGCAGTTGTGGTGGGTTGAAGCCCACATCCTGATCCCCCAAAGTTGTGAACGCTATGATGGAAGGGACTTTGCAGATGTGATTAAATGTGAAGGTTCTTGAGAGAGGGAGATCATTGTGGATTATCTGGGTGGTTCCAAAGCAGTCCCAGGTGGGCCACAGTGAGAGATGTGGTGACGGAAGCAGAGGTGTGAGGGAGAGATTTGAAGTCACTACACATGGGCCTTCAGGGTGGAGGAGGGGCCACAGTGCAGACTTGAGGACATTTTCATGTAACTTGGGAGCTGAGTCCTCACCTCAGCTTCCCAACCATGTCAGGTAAGGATACATATCCCCCCCTAGGACCCCCAAAGCCCTAGCAGCATCTTGGTTTCAGGACTTGGTTTCAGGTGGTTTTTGTCCGCCACTAAGTGTGTGGTAACTTGTCACAGCAGTAATAGGAAATGAATACAACAGTATTCATTTAGGGTAAAAATGAAGGTCATTCACCAGTTTCAGCAGCTTGTATTCCTTACATCCAGGACTGCTAGGAGTTTCTGTTTCCAAACTTGAATGTTGGTGCAAGATAGAATTCTCGAGGCATTGAGGTTGTCTTTGAAGCAAAACTGTTCCTACCCCAATTCAAAGGAATCTTTGTTCCCAAGGATTTGTTCTTTGAGGATTTGCCATTATTAGCTCCACCTGCCCCTTTTAGACGGTCTGGGAAGAGTAACTTGTGAGGTGGCATCGTCTGTCACTGAGTGTGTGAATCAACTGAGAGGATCGTGTTCCAGGACACCCAAGCACAAAGGGTGAATAGGTGCTTTGCCTTCTAGATGTAGATTGTTCAATTATGATTTCTAAGCACCCAAAGAATTACACTAAGACTAACTTTGGCATGTTAAAGCTAAAAGAAATCTGGATCATTGTAGAGTCAATGGAAGTGATCAGGTTTCTTCCTCCCTCCCACCATTAGAATCAATGATCGACACCCGTGGTCTTACACGAGTGCCTGATGGCAGCACCTGGAGTGTGGTGTGCGTGTGCGTGAGTGGGCACATCTGAGTCGAGAGACTGGCGCATACAGGGTGGCAGCAGAGAGCAGAGAACACAGACGTGGAGGCAGGGGATCGTGTGGCAGAGTGTGGTGGAGACCAGGGGAGAGACCACGAGAGCAGCCTGAGAGCCCAGAAAGAGGGAAGATTCGCTGGAGACCAGGGGTCTGCCAGCTTCCCACCCCTCTGGCCCTCCTGCTGCCCTGAACCTGGTTGCCTTTCTACAAATGGTATATAGAACGATCATTAAAAGCCTGAAAAAGCCACTAAGGGGTCCAGGACTCCTCCTTTACCCATCTGCCTGGATCACAGAGAACCAGCTCTGTGCCTTGCTGGTGCTACAGTCATCTAATCCAATTTTTTTTGTGGGACCCTCGCCGGTGGCCAGGGAACGAACTGGCGCTGCAGAGGCTGCGGGCAGCCTCGCAGCCCAGCGCTCAACTGCTCGCCACCAGGGGAGGCCCCCCAATTTGTTTTAAACCAAGGCCCAGAGTAACACTCTTGGCCACCACACGGCTAATTAATCTACTTGGCAACTGTGGTCTTGCTCTTTCTGACAGGCTTCCCAAGGAAAACAAGTGACGTTGTAAGGCAAAAAAGATGCTAATTTACACTGTTGGCCTCTGTGGCTATCACCTGTGGCCTTGATTGTGCTAAGGCAGGAGGCACTTGGGACCATGGGCCTGGGGCACGCATGCCTGATTGTGGACACCTGGAGTACGGTGTAAGCATGCGTGAGAGCGCACACCTGGGTCTGGAGGCTGAGGCTATAAGGGCACCGAGGGCGGAAGGCTACGAGAGGATGAGCGACTGCAGACAGGCAGAGCCACGAGAGAACGCCAGAGAAAGCCCAAAGAGTAGAATCGCCGGGGGCTGGGTGGCCTGCCAGCCTCCTGGCACCCTGGCCTCCCTGCCTTGCCAGCCGGTGGGTTTGCCCCACAATTGGTGTACAAAGATTACAACCTGCAAAAGCTACTGAGGGCTCCAGTACTCTCCTCTACCCCTCTGCCCAACTGATAGAGAACCAGCCCTGTGCCTGCTGGCACTACAGCTACATCCTTCACGAAGAGGGGGAGTATAAAGAAAAGAGGAAACTGTCCTGTTCTCCCCTTAACCTCGTCGAGTTAAACCTCCCCTCCTACTCAAAACTTCCCCTCCATGAGCAAATACCTTCATGCAAAGAGACAAAGACCTGGAGGATCCTACCTCTTAAGAAGCCTGGGGTCTGATGGTGGAAAGTGGGTAAGTAAACACTATGGTTCACACTGTTGACAGGCTCCTAGATCCCAGAGCAGGTGAGAGGAGAGTTGGGGCAATCACTTACGGTTTCGCAGTGTTACATTCCATGTGGCTGTCTGAAAGCTGAAGCGGAGAGCAGGGGGAAATGATATTCCAAGCAGATAGGAAGTGCAAAGGTAAGAGAGAGGGCCTCTGTTTAGGGAACAGGCAATCAGATGTGATGGACACTTACGGTGTTAGGGAGAGGCGGGCGAGAGATGAGCTGGGAAAGAAAACATGACTTTCTGAAAAGTGCAAAGGGTCTTGTACTTCATCTAGTCAGCAAGAGGATACTCTTAAAGCTTTTCCTTTTAAGGGAGTGACATGGTCTGTCTTAAAGGCAGCCTGTAGTTAATTCTCATACAAACCTATTTGATTCTTACAGCCCTGAAATAAAGGTTCAGAAATTCCCCCCATTCAGCAAGTGAGAAAGCCCTCAGATTTACAGGTACAAGGAAAGGAATTTTGCCAAAACCCGCAAAGAATTTGGAAGGAGATTGTTTCCCCCAGTGAAGCCGTGATCAACATCTGGACTGTGTGGGGCCTGGGAGATCGGAGCAGAGGTCCCAACTAAGTACCCTTAGGCTCTTGACCCACAGACACTATGGGACAAATAACACATGTGTGTTGTTTTAAGCAGCTAGTTATGGCAATTTATTATACAGCATAGAAAAGGAGAACATAAATCTTAATATAAAAAAGAGAAAAAGAGGAAAAATAAAATTGAATTACTGGCCATTTGGGATATTTATTAATGAAGGTCAAACATCCACAGGGCAGTCCTCAATGCTCATTTCTGTGATTTTAAGAGTTGGTTGTTCCATGTCATGATTTCCGTCACCACCGACAGCGCACAACTGACCAGTCTGGGCGAGGGCCATGCTAAGACAACACAATTCATTTGCTGTCTCAACCTTTTCAGTGTCACTCTCGCCTTCAATGACATTCACATCGGTCTCTGGGTCTGTGAAGCTGTCTGTTAAGTTGTCTGGACTTTTTTCATCCCAAATTGCAGGTCCATGATTTGTTTCATCATTCACCTGTTGAATTTCAACCTCATCTGAAAACTTTGATTTATAGATGGGCATGTAGAATTCATTTGGTGAAGATACCTCATTCTCTTCCTTTGGTAGAGACAATAACATATCCAACGCTTTTTTGTATTCTTGACGTTCTAGTTGAATTGCATTTTGTTCATTTTTACATTCATTTTGCTCAGAATTCCCAGTATTTTCAAAATCAAGTAAATTAAAATTATCGACATCATCCAGTTTTACTGCGTTTTCCTTGGATACGCAGCCTAAATCCAACTTTAGGATATGCAGCAGATGGCGCATTTTCCCCTAGAATAAGATGAAGACAAGAAAAAATTCATTAATTTAAGCGTATCAAAGTGAACTGCTGCTCCCCAGCCTCCCCCACCCTGGTAGTGCCCCTAATCTCAGGATGAATCATATTCTCCACCCCTACACACATAAATGCAAGGGAAAAAGCAGGCTTTTTAAAAGCATTGTTTAAGAGTGTGAAATAACTTTAACATTTTTTTCTATATTAGAATGTTTCTGAGGCTATTCTAAGGAAAGACAAACCTCCTCCAAATGATGTTTATTTTGTTTTATATGTCGCTCAAACAGTTGTTCTAAAAACCTACAAATGATAAATAAAAATGTTAATATCTCAAAATCACAAAACCACCTAAATATAAAACAACAATGCAATAACTAAACTACTAAAGATTGGAAAATAATTTTAGATTACACTTTTTCTTTCCAGATCAAAAAACTAGTCCTCTGTTCTGATTTGGAAGCTAACATGGTTTCTACTATGTTTTCTACTATGTTTTTAATGTTTCTGAAAGATTGTGTTAAATTTCTGTGAATACTTCATGTGAGGTTCCAAAAGTCCCTCCCTACACACACACACATACACACACACACCCCAAGTCTATCTCCCCCTCTTTTTCACTGCCTAAACCAAGCCCTAAATCCTTTTATAGTTATGTTAAATAGTCCATATAATAACCACTAAGTGCTAAGCATTTGTGCTAGACACAAAGTCACTGTCCTTCTAATCATGGCCGGTATTAGGAGAGAAAGGTATTTAAAAACCATTTTAAAGATGAGAAAACTATATCTCTAAGATGATGATTTTCCCTCCCTTAAGGTCATAAACCATTAAAACAATTTAACCCACATGTATCTGATTCCAGATAATTTAATCTTTCAGTTACAACATGCTTAAATTGCTGTCACATGAATGTATCGATTTTCTTGATAAACAACTCATTCCCCTTTTTACCATTCATTATCAATGAAACTATGAGTCAAATTCAGATTTACTAGTTCTGAATTATTTAACAATTTTTAAAAAGCCTAAAATCCATATTCTAATTTTACAGCTACTATTGATGTCTTGGAATATTCATTTCAGGCATTTTTTCAATGCAAATATATTTCTTTGTGAAAACCAAATCCAAAAATACACTGCTTTGGTACCTATTATTTTTTCTATTTTGGGGGTACCTATTATTAAATCAATTATATATTATGAATATCTTTCTGTATCAATGAATTTGCTTGTACTTTTAAAATCTCTGAACAGAACTTCCTCATAAATATTCCACAATTTATTAAACTAAACTAAATCATCCAACATGTTGGATGATTCCATTTTTTTGTGCTATAATAATCAGTCTTTTAATCTAAAGCATAAGTACATGTTTCCTGCAAATTTTTTTCTGATCTTTGCTTAATTTTTGGATTTGCAATTGGGATCTTACTACTTTTGTTGTTATGGTGGTAAAAAAAAAATAACAAAATTTACCACTGCAATAATTTTTAAGCGTATAGTTCAGTAATGTTAAGTCTACTCACACTGTTGTGAGAAAGAACAATAGGATGTTTTATCCTATTACTCAAACATTTTAAACTACCTTTTTTAAGTGGAAGAGTAAATAGAATAACTGTCTAAAACTTAGGTCTTTTTTGTATATCTTTTTATACCAAATAATGAAAATGTTTAATAAAAACGCTTCATAAAAAAATAGAATTCACTAGAAATGCCTGCTCTCGCCATATTATTAGAGTGGAGCGTGTACACGTAGAAGTCCTATGTTCCACGACATAAGGAGGGCTCAGTGGCCAAAGAATTTTCGATAAAAGTTCAAGATGATTCAGGACCATATATTTACCTGAAGATAGGCAATACCTAAAATGGCTTTGCAACTTTCCATTTCACTCTTAGTGTATAAAACCAGCTTTTAATTTGTCTTTACTTTCTGAGTAGCAGTGGTAACAAAAATGCTTGCTTTTGATCCTCACAACAGTGTCAAATAGTAAAATGGGATTACATATCTTTGCAAAAGTGTATTTTACTAGGCTATTATAACTAGAGATCTAACAGTATTTTAAATGAATAAAATTTCTACTGTTTTCGATAACTCCCCTCAAAAGATGAAGTGGCCTTACAGCATGAATTAAACATTCTTTACAATTTGCTATCAATGGTAAGAATATGGTTCGCCAAGAGAAAAATAAAATCTTTTATTTCCTGGTATGAGGAAAATATTTAAAAATTTAACAAACAACTTAAAGAGACTGGAAATGCTAAGATAAATGTTACATTTGTTCAAATAAAAAGAGTATTCAACATGCTCTTTAACCACAATAATACAATTAAAAAAAAAATCTAACCTGTTTGAAAATAAACCAAGTTTCAAAATTTCATCTGTTATATCTTCAATGAAACTCAGATACAATAATTCTTCATCACTGTAAAGGCAAAGCAATATACAGTATAAAAATTATTGCTAGTCTGAAAAGTATAGGAAATATGAGTATCTAGTTAGATCCATCTCTGTGATTACAAATGTCCTTCTACCTCACACTGCTAAGAGGAATATTATAAAACAAACCTATATCTACCTTCTCAAGTTATGCAAGGCTAGATATTAAAGATGAGAAAACCCTCTCTAATAGAGTAAAATTTCATAGAGGTCCGCAATATCCATCTTTCAGTATAAATACGTAGGGATTAGACCAAACCAAACAGGAGACCAACCAAGGCAAGAGAGACTAAATGTGGACCACTGGGGCAAGTGTCTCTGGTGAGCATCTTCAATATCCCCTGGTTCCAGACCTCATCCAGCTGCAGAGGTGTGAGCCCCTGTGCTGGGTACTTGCAAGAGGGGAAAGAGGAAAGTCATTCAGAGAAGCAGGAACTTCAACCAAGAAACTCCTGTTCCTATGACAGCACCTTGTTTAAAGGTTGGGAAATTTATTGAGCATAAAAAATTCATTTTTTTCTCAAAATGTTTAGAAAGGAGTGAAAATAAACTAACAGAGAATTATGGGTATATATAGTAGTAACTTATAATTACTTGGACACACTTCCTTATTATACTATGATATGACTACTAGCTATTATAAGGAAACTGGGCAACTATTTGATTTTAACTAGCTGAAATTAGCAAACTAATAAAAAAAGCAAATAACTACTCAATTATTGAATAAATATAGGGAGAAGTTAATAAGAAAATTAAATAGAAGATTAAAATGAATGAAAAGTTAATACTTTCAAACTGATTCATAGGCTCTAGTATTTAAGCAGCACGTTTGGGAATTAAATGAAACTCTAATAATTTTCCCTGAAAAAATACTGCTAAACTAAAACAATGTTAACTAGAAGCATAATATCTGCAAAGAACTGTTAAAAATCTCCAGGAAGGTATCTGGAGCTATCAAAAATATGCATTTTTCTTAGCTATCTTCTTCTTTATTATTTTCCTTATAAAAATAAACCCAAATTACAGGTACAACTTATGAAAAAAGTAGGCATTTAGGGGCAAATTTCCCCTGGATATAAAGATGACATGATTGATAACTATTTCAGGGCGTTCTTGTCATTTTCTCAATTTCTGCATGTATTATATAATTGACCCTCAAAGTAAGAGAGATTAGTGGTCAGTCTTGACTTATTTAGTAATATTTGTGTGATTCTTAATTCTTGGCTTCCTTTAAACAAAATGAAGCAGTCAAAAAGCTCTTACTCAGAGTACACTTTTCTCCCTGTAGGAGGCTCCAAGGAATACTGACATATTGTCCTAGAAAGAAAGAAAGAAAGAAAAAAAAAAAAAATTGAACAAAGCAAGGGTTGGGCTACAAATCATTTACTATTATGTTAGTAAATTATATGTTTCGGGATTTGTAAAGCACTTTCATGTCCATGATCTACTCTAATCTTCAGAATAACCCTGTCAGGTATACTGGGGAGGTATTTTTCCCACTTATTAATGAGATCACCAGGGGCACAATGGCTAAGTAAGCTGCCAGGGTCACATGTTAGTTAAATAGCAAAGACAGACTTGCTTATTTACTGGTCTTCTAATAAACTCACGATCCTTTTTAAAACTATACTGTGGGACTCATGTAGCACGAATAATGACAATTCAAATAAGGTTAATATATAAATAATGCTGGAAACATAGTTTCCTATGGAAAATGTTTTTAAGCTGGTCATTATGATAAATTTTGTCATTGTTCAATGTCACTGTTCAATGGTAACATTTTGTTATGATACCATTATTTAATTCTAAACTTTTTACTCAGGTATATGCAACTATAAATTTTTTTTCAACTCTAAAATTTTATATTACTTCTTTTAGGTAGAAACTACTAGAAAAGATAAATATCCCTTTCTTTATATTAACTATAAACAGGTGCAAGAGTAGTTTACAAATCTTGAGTAATGAGTACTGAAATACCATGAAATTTCAAGACAGAGATTAGCAGAAGCCCAAAGCTCTGCCAGCTGAGCTCTCCCTGGTAAAAGGCTCTGATGGATGGTGTCGCTGGACTCGTGGCTGCTGTATAAAGGCTGAATTCTTGGCCTCTTTTAAAACTCTAGTTCTTTCTTTCTTCTATCCATTCATCTCTCTGATAATGGAAATGCGTATGCCAGCTGAAACTACTAAATGTATCTTTTAGGCTCACACTGTCTGCTCACCTATCATTTTCTTTAGGCACAGCACTCCATGGCTACTAAACATGCTGAGCAGTTTTCTGAAAAGTGTGTTTTCACCCAACATAAATAAAGCACTAGCAAATGGTGACTATGTCACATTTCAATGTCACAAACTATGAGTCCTCAAATGATAAGGTCTTCAGTACTATTTGTGTCAGGTAAACGGTCAGAGATTTGCCTTGAGGAAAATTCTTTTAAATGAATAGTAATGGCAAATAATACAAGACAGTGTACATTTTCCTTCTATTAATGAATTAGCAAAATGAATTCATTTAAACTTCTACTGAGTACCTACTTCGTAAAATTTCCTTAGTAAAACTAATACTGTAAAAATAGATTAGAGTAGATGTAATTAAAATTGTATTTATGTTGAGATACTGTATGTCCCTTACACAGGAAAGCAGTGCTGAGATGACTTCTGTAAGTTATTTATTTACCTTGAGGAGTGCTGAAGAGCTCCGTCTTTACCCTCACCCCATGGTAAGTTGTGCCCCTGTACAGGTAAAGGGGTCATTTTTTCTTTTTCATAGTTCATGCAACTAGATACCTGAGGGTGCAATGAAGAGAACAATTATTTTGCTTCAAAAGTACATTAAGAAAGCAGAAACCAAATAGCAAATTAAAAAAAATCAAGAGGGAGTAGAGACATCATGGAGATAAAAGTGATGTGTATATTTACAACAAAGGATGTTTTACGATACATTTTCCATCCAATTAGGACGTTTTTCTTAAATTCACTTCAAGTAAGATAAAACCACTTATATTTTAATGAGATATTTTAGCTGACATTAAGAAATTGACACAAATGAACATATTGAGAAAATGAAACAAACTTGCAAGTTTTAAGTAAGCGTGAAAAAAATTTCCATAATTCTGAAATTCAAACAGGGCATATACATATCCCTGAATCTGTATTTGACAATAAACAAACCATTTTTTACAAATAATAAATATAAATTAGGAAGCAAGTTTACAATTAATACTGTCCAAATCAAAATAATCAGTTTATCTCAAAATCAAACTTAAAGCTATAATATTTTAAAAGAAATCATTGCTAAGCATTCAATACGTAAACAGTCTGAAAAAATTTTATGGTTCAGGAAAAGTAAAAGCAAACATGAGAATGATATTATCTAGTCTCACAAAATGTACACTTTCCAGTAGACAGAGTCAACTCTAAAAAATATAGGTATAAAAATTTGGATAGCTTTTGTATAATTTGTCTGGCTTTAAGTGATCCAAATCTGTATCTTTGAAAACAATATTGAAAAAATTCTAATAATCTACCCATCTAGCCAATGAACCGTCTAGAATAGATGCTAATTGCAAAAATTTTTCCTAGTTTGGACAGGATAACCATTCACAGAGGGCTGTAACCATTTGTAAACAGGCAAACCTATGATATACTGGCTATATCATGCAGGATATAACCAAAAGACTGTAACAGTTCAAATAGATAAAACATTCTATTAATTTAAAACAACTGTACCTCTAATGTGGTATACAAAGAGATCTTACTTTTTATTACCTGATTTATGTTCGCTCCTGAATCTGCGAAGTTTTTAATCTCAAGTGTATCGAAATCAGATTTAAAGCTGTAATGTTTTAAAAGAAATTATTGTTAAGACTTTAAAATAAAAACATTGTGATAACAAGCTTTATTGTCTAGAAAAAAAGCCGAACATAAGATGAAATCCATCTATTCTTATATAATGTGTAATTTTTAACCATAAAATCAGGCAATAGATATTGTTTAGATTACATACTTTTTTTTCCTTTTGCTTTTGATTAGCAACCAGATTTCAATTGGACAGGGAAATGGAAGACATTACCTTTACAGATGGCATAAGTGCAATCAGAAAAGGATTGATGCATTTGCTTCCCTCATTTCTCCCCCACCTGACAAATTCAAAGTTTCCTTAAATCTTTGATTCAAAGTGTGCAGACTCATTTGGTTCTTTTTACCTCTCATCTATATCCACAGAAAAGGGAACTGGTCTTAGATTATTCTATACTTTCTTTTTTTTTAAAAAAAAAACTTGAGTAATTTTTTTTTTTTTCCAAGATTTATTTATTTATTTATTTATACAAGCACTGGGTACAGTCAGAAGCACGGGAGGGTGAGAGAATTCACCAGAGCCAGAGCGGGGAGCAGAACAGGCAGAAGGACTAAAGTACACTGCTGAGGGGAGCAGCGGGTGACAGGAGAGGTCTGCTCATTGGGACTAAATATTCATACCAGATTTGAAGGGTACCAGTGACTTGCAAATGTTAGCATGCAAGGCTTGTCTGAACACGCCATGTGGGACCCTCCTCCAGTGGCGGGGGAGCAGCCGGGGATCGAACCACCGCTGCAGAGGCTGCGGGCAGCTTCGCAACCCAGTGCTCAACCACTGCGCCACCGGGGAGGCCCTTCTATACTTTCTTAAATAACTAATACCTGGTACCAGATAAATATGTTTATATAATATAGGAAAAACAATCTCAAGTTAACTAATACTTAATACTACACAAGATTAGTTTGTTTCTTCAGTCATTTAACAAACTTTTACTGAGACCTCATTACCTAATAGGCACTGTTGTATTTGAAAACATTTCTGAGGTAAATGACCTTTAATTTTCAGAAATTACCCCAATTATCTACATTATTCCTGGACAGTTGCTACTGTACAGGGTGGAGTTGAATATCTCTAGAGAAGGGAGCAGCCAGAGAGCGGCTGTTTGCCCTGTGTCATAACCTATTGTTTTGGCATTTTTATCATAAATCACTAGACATATTGACACAAATGTTGTTTTATGACATATTTTGAGGCTTCGTAAAACTATACTTATTTAAAAATATGTACAACTTACAGTACCATGTGTGAAATTATTCTGATTGTTCCAGTAACACATGCCAAAGGAAGAGTCAGGATTTCACTCCAGGTACATGCTATAAATAGGATTACCACTGATTTCCTGGAAAATTCGCCCTTGGGTGCTGATGAGCCATACCTGCTTAGCTCCGTCTGGGTCTCGGCTTCTACTCGCTGGTCTGTAAAGTCCTTTTTCCTTTTGGCAGGTGTATAGTATCGGTACTGTGACAGGAAAGATTTTGCTTCTGTTTTTAAAGTACGTGGGGTAAATGGCAAATGTCTGTTAGAAAAGAGTTCAGAATGTTTATCCAAAAGGTCCCCGCTGGGTGTTTTTGAAATAACCAACTGAAACCGGTGGGCATTTGGGAACGTGCTCCGGGGTGCTCTGCCACACAGGGGTCCAGAACATGGTTTCCTGGGCCCGGAGATGGTGCAATCCATGCTGGACAGGAAGGAACTGGAGTTCTTCTCAGTATCATTTGTGAACACTTTATCAGGTTTAGGCAGACTTATATGTAGTTTCTCTGAAGAAGTTACCGGTGACCTTGTAAAGGACGAAAAGCCATTCACTTCTTCAATGAACACATCTTCCTCTTGCGGCTCCCCTGAAGGCTAAGAACATTTGGTCTGATCATCACTCGTTACACTTACACATTCATATAAATGGGGTCTCCAGACTATACATTAAAAAGTGGTTGCCTTAGGGGTCTGCAAAATTAACTTATATGTCCCTGAAGATGTTAGCATCCTGTATGAAGTTTTATTTAAGTTTTTGAATCACTAATATATAAAAGGATAATTCAAGCAGAGTAATAGTAATCATTTTCCCTTTTGAAACAAAAATGATTAACAACATATATTTCCATCTGAGGGCTTGAACTTGTGTATTGAGATCTACTGGTAGATCTCAGTTTGATCTGAAAGTTTCTGAACCAACTGTGAGCACCCATGGTGCCACATCTTCCCCTTCCTGTCTTGTCATTGTGACAGTTTTCACAGCCAGCAGTCATTCTGCTTTCAAAACCTTAAAGACATGAAAAGGAACTTCTCACAATGTATGGCGTCCTGAGTTAAGTAACTGACGTTTGAAATATAATGAAGAAATATTTATTCCATAGAAAGTTCACGTATGTTTCTCAGCTTCTCATGGCTAGGAGAGACTTTTCTCCATTTCCTTTTGGTTTAGCTTTGGAAGGACTATTTTTTATAGTGTAGTCAGAAAGCCTAGGACACAAATAGGATTCTATTCTTTTACAGAATAGATGCCCAAGAGGCCTCATCTGTGATTCCATCTATGATCCCAGACTTTAGGGACACCTGTATAGTGTTAGAAAACTCAGGGGTGCTTTATTAGGTAGAAGACAAGTCACAGAAACTGAGTGAAAATGCTATGATTTAGCCAATTATATCTGTCCTACAAGCTCATGGGGAGAAAAACAGGAGGAAGACACTGTCCTCGTCATTGAGTAGAATAAAAGAGGAATAATAAGAACTTCTATCACTGCTATTACTATGTGCAAGGTACTGTTGTAATTAATTCACAGGTTCCACTCATTTAATCCCCATTTAATCTTGATGGTTCAGTAATTATCTCTAGTTTACAGATAAAGAAATTTGAACCCCACTGAGCCTAAATCACCATTACATCATATTATGTTTTTTATGGATAGATTTAATATTTTTATATTAATTTTTAAAAAAAAATTTACACCATTGTTCATTTTTAAATTTAAAAATGAATTTAAATGAATTTAAATTTAAATGAATTTAAATTTAAATTTAAAAATTTAAAAATGAACAATGCTTCCCCCCACCCCAAGTGTAGTCCCCAGAGTTTCTTTCCCCAAGGCACCCGTGCACCATCACCTCAGTCCCCTGTGCTCCTCCCTCCCTCCCTCTGATCCCTCTCCCTCCTCCTCCCGTGCAGGATGTCTCTGGTTTATAATTGTCTGTTTTTGCTTTGTTGTTTTTTGTACTGTTATTATTTTTTTTACACTGATGTCTTATTTGTATTTTAAAGACTCATTTGAAACTTATAGAATTTTAGATTTTTACACCACCAGAAATCTTAAATTGATTTTATCTTTTTTTCCTGGGATTCAAGAAGTCAGCTAACCTACAACATACTGATTTATCTAAGTAAGGAAATTCAGATAAGTAGATATTGTTACTATCGCCTAAAATAGATCAAGTTACCTATTTTTTTCTAAGTGCTGTCTAACCCTATCCCAAATCCATGGCACAATTACACTTATTTTGGCATTAAATTCTGAGTCACTAGAGTGCTGTTTGGTAAATGTCTTCATTACACTAACTTTTCAAAGTGCTCCCTAATTTCAAACTCCAGTTTATACAGTAGAGGAGTCTGACACCCTGGAAGTAAATCTCTAAGTATTATCTGGAAAATCCTACAGGATTATCAAATAATAACTACAGGAATTATTTACTCTTAGAGGAATTGTACAAGCAGATATATGTATAAAGCATTGGATTAATTATAAGGAAATTCTTAACTAGTAGTGGTTATTTAATAAACAAAATGAAATACCAAAGTAAGTCTTTAGAGATAGAAATATACTTTCATCTGTCTGAAATGGGCTGAAATGCTTGCTTTTATACTGACTGAAATCTTGGAATTTTTCTAATTTTTATGTCTCCTAATCTCTGCCTTGTATCCTATTTCACACTCCTTCCTGAAAATGAAGAAAACACATTGTATGAAATCAACTGTACCAATCTTTTTTTTGAGATATATAATTGTTTCTTTTAGTTATAAATAAGAAGGCTAGGATGGATATAATTTTCACAGAAAATGTACAGGACGTTGGTAAATTCACCAAGCTTAGAATAGCATATCACTAAAGACCTCTAAATCAGAAAAGGGTTCATCAATTATATGTTAAATAGAACACAAATTCTGGAGGCAATTTAGTAATTTTCATTTTCTTAATTCAATCAGATTTGCTGTAAACTGTTTCTGTGACTTAATTTATCCAAAGTGGTGATCACAGATAATTTAGATCCTTATCCTGTTTTCATGTCAAGAACATCTACTGGATTTTAAAATCATAGAACAACTAAACCAATCTTTTTTTGGGGGGGGAAATGTCAGAAGAAATGGTATACAACAATTTTCTAATTGTAAGATTCTAAAACAGTTGAGGAATCAATTGCAGAATAGGGTGAGTACAAGTTAGCGTTTATTAACATTTGTTTTACAAAAAGGTTTCAAATTATGTTTTATAGAAGAAACAGACTGCTCCTGGTTTCTATAAAAGCATTATACACTGCTTTTATTATTATTTTTAAATTTTCAATGTACTTTGAATGAATTGTTGCATATATTTATTAAGTTAAGTTATAGTTAAGTTATAGTTATGCATGGCCTTGTTATTTATAAAAAGACCTAGTACAATCTCAGCCTTGAGATGTTTGACAACATTCTTACATAAAATATAAAGCAACTTTTAAAATGTTATAATGCAAGTGAGAACAAGTGACTTGTCTGTGTTAAGTTACGGTACACAAAGTTATTGATAATGCCATTGGATTTGTAATAAGACATAAGTATAATAATAGTCTCAGAAAACCTCTTGCCCATTATTCCAAAGGTTAGGTACATATTATACAGTGAAACTGATTTGCATAAACTAGAATGTAATGGCAATTTGATCTACAACATCTTGGTTCTTGCTTATACAGTGCTTTTAAAAGGTGAAAATGGATCATTACCCACAAAGGCAATTAATCTTAACAGCACATAGTGTTTTGCCAGTGATGAGAGTGACTGGTGAATATAACTGTGAGTTGTGGGTACAGAGTTCACACTGAAAAGGCCTAGGAGGGTCCTGAGTGACAACGCATGAGCCACAATGTGAGAGAGTCACCTGAGAACACAGGCAATTGAAAGAAAACATGGATATATGATCTCATGTATCCAGCTAAATTGTTCAAAGGCTAAAGTTAGCATTTTCTTTTTAATTGAAGCAACCCTTTCAGTAAATGCAGTTTATAATTCTAGCAGATGTCTGTTAACCATACAACCCAACCAATTACCAAAATATTATGCTCAAAATAAAAATTTTAATTTAGATGAATCTAAATATTTATATCAAGGCTTATCAAAAGTATAGGCAAATTGCAAGTTTTTGTGAATTCTAAATGAGCAAATATATATATATGTAAACAAAAAAAACTACTTCTAGAGGCAAAAAATCATAAGTTACTGTCTGTAGCTAAGAAAAAATGAATAGAAAACATGCTTACAGACCTATTTACATATTTTATTTTCAACAAACCCCATTATTAGGTCAAAATACAATTATTAATTTATATTCAAAATGCTGGTAACAGAAAATATTTTAAATTATCACTTAAAAAAGCACAATCACTAAAAATGACAATACACAAGTGAGCCTAATATGGATGAACATATTCCCAGGTGGCAAAGTGCAGTATAGAGAACAGCAAATATAGCAAATGTAGCAGTTCTGTTCCTTGTATCTAGTCAACAGCCCTGGGGTTCTTAAACACACTTAGTCTCCCCAATGATGCCTAAATCTACATTCAGCCAACACCACTGTCCTGATATAGATGCTTACATCCAACTATATTGAGTGACGGTATCTCAAATCAAGCATATTCAAACAAGTAAACTCATACTTTACATTATCCACCCCATCCAAAGTAAAACTACACCTTGTCCTGTTATTTCAGTGAGTGACGTATTATCATTCTCCTAGTTTCCCCAAGCCAGAAACCTGGGAGCTTCTTTTACTCCTGCCTCTTGCTTATCACAACACTGAATCAGTGAGCAAGTCCTGAGGATTCTACTTTCTAAATACATCTTAGATGTACTCCTGTAGTGAAAGTTTTAGAACTATCTTAGATCAGGTCTTCATCATTTCTTCCCTAGACTGCTGTAACTGCCTTGTAAATTCATCTGTCCTCTGCTGCTGCCAGTGTTGGCTTGGTAAAGTGGCAACATGACATAACTTCCTAATTGAACACTAATCTATGCCTTCCCCATATTTCTCAAGGAAAAAAATACCAGATTCAATATTATAGCTCCAATGCCTTAGTCCTTCCTGTTAACTATTGACTGTCTCACTTTTTCCCAAAGATTTATTTTATTTATGCATAAAAGAACTGGGGTATAGGCCAGAGGTGCAGGGGGTAAGAGGATTCACCAGAGACAGAGTGGGGAGGAGAACAGGAGGCTCTACTGAAATACACTGCTGAGGGGAGCAGTGGGTGAGACCGGAGAGGTCTGCTGAACTCAGTTATGTGGGTCAGCTCCCTGGCTGGGGACTGAACTCAAGCTGCAGTGGCTGGCAAAAGCTTGATAGCACTGAGACTTAAACCCTGTGCCAACAGGGAGGCCCCTGATTGTCACACTCTTATATGCACTGAAAAGAGCTTGAGTTGAAATAAGGCACATGGTACCTGGTAAGGAGAGCAGTGAAACTGATTTTCACCAAACAGCAGGTGGTTTTTTTTTTTTTTTTAAACCATATCACAAATGCCACAGGAGAGAAAACAAAACTCAGGGACTGACCTGTACAGTCTAGAAGACCATGCACTTGAATCTGGGATCCTTTCAATGACTATAGTAGGTGACTTGCAAGGAAACTTGGTTATCTTGAATGTGGTAGTGAGTAGAAAGGAATGCTAGTCTTTGAGAATCTGAAGTTATATATAGCCCCCCACACAAGCTTATAGCCTATATTCACACTATCCAGATGGTCCACAAAATCCTTAAACCAGGACAAATGACTTGCTTTTTCACTATTACATAAACTGTAGGGAAATAAAATGGTGGGGAAAGGATAAGCAATAGATTAAGAGAAACATCAATTTATTTAGATCCCAGCTCTAACTAATGAAAAAAAACTATGAGAAAATGGGGCAATTGGAACATTGGACATTTGATGATATTAAAGAATAATTAACTTTAAGACAAAATAGTGGTATTGTATCTTTTAGCTATATACAGAAATATTTATGAAAAAATTGTATGATTTCTGGGATTTGCATCAAAATAATCTGGGAGTAAGGATATAGATAAGACTGGCCACATGGGCCTCCCTGGTGGCACAGGGGTTAAAGACAGCATTATCACACTACTGACAGCCAATACAGCATGAGTTCGATCCCCAGCTAGGGAGCTAACCCACTCGGCACAGCAGACCTCTCCTGTCTCGCCCGCTGCTCCCCTCAGCAGTGTATTTCAGTACATCTACCTATTCTACTCCCCACTCTGTCTCTGATGAATCCTCTCACCCCCCACACCTCTGGCTTATACCCCAGTTCTTATATGCATAAATAAATAAATCTTTAAAAAAAAGAGACTGGCCACAGTTGACTATTGTTCACCTGGGAGATGTTAACCAAAATACTCTATGTAGATGCTAAAATTTTCAAAAGTAAAAAGTAAAAAAAAAAAAAAAAATCATATCACACCAAATAAAACACACAGACCTCCAATTTTAGCTGAGAAATGGAGAGAGACAGAAAAGTGCAGCCCTTACCACTACAACAAGGAAAAAACTGGACAAACAGATTCAGCAAATCCGGCCCTCTATCTTTGTTGATAAGGTCTTAATGGAACACAGCTATGCCCAATCATTTATATATGGTCTGTGGCTGCTTTCCAGAGGTACAACAGTATGACAGAGACTGTGTGGCCTTGAAAGCCTTAAATATTTACTATCTGGCTCTTTACAAGAAAAGTTTACTGACTCTGACCTAAAGTAAATATGTTACCAAGAAAAGGTGCACCATTAAGTAACTTAGAAAAATTTGTTTTTAACACATATAAATACTGTCTTACCTTTTGAAAAGTGGTAAATAATGACTTGGAATTATTTTTAGAATTGGTTTGCACTGCAGTTTTAGTTAATTTCAACTCCTTTTCACATCGTGCTAGTTCCTTTTTCAGTTTCTCTCTTCGTTGTTGGTCTGCATCTGATGGGGAAAACAAATTTTTAAAATATGGAACAATATTAAAAAATTAATTTTTGTCTTTTCTTGCTAAAAATGTTTATTCATATATAAATACAATCCATATACTTTCCTACAGAAAGAGAAGATAATAAATATTTAATTTATAGAAACTTTAAATGAATGCACAATCTAAAGAGCACAGATATGATGTGACAAACTGACTATGCCCAAGGGTTCAAGAAAGCAATTCTGAACAGATATTCACAGGCATGAGAGTGAAAGCGGCTTGACAATGTTGTCTTGACTGTGCTCACCACAGATTTTGTTCCCAGTGAAATACTGTTGTTAATATCAGCAGATGTTTTAAAAATTTAAATTTTTATGACTTAAAAAATGACATTACAATTTAAATACTTTTTTTTTTTCATTCAGGACAAGTGATTCTATTTCTCTTAACTGGTGTTCATTTGAAAACACAGTGTGTGGTTTCACACATTATATGCTTTAAGTTGGGTACCTAGTTGCTATCAAAGACTTGTATGGAGATTGCAAATGGAGAAATAAAAGCTAGTCACATTTCAGAGTTAAACAGAAGTTTGACCATAAGTAAAATAACCACTTTCATGTAAAATAAAAATTTAGCATACTTTTTTTATTGGGATCTATCCGATTTAGTGAACACAAAAATTTCAATGGGAGGATGTAGAGAAATTGAATCCTCATATATAGTTGGTGGGAATGTTAAATGATGCAGCTGTTAGAAAAAACAGTATTGCAGTTTCTCAATAAATTAAAAATATAATTACTATGTGATCCAGTAATTCCACTTCTGGGTATACAGTCACATGTAACTTCACAATGGGGATATGTTCTGAGAAAGTGTCTTTAGGTGACTCTGCCCCTCAAACATCACAGAGTGTAATTACACAAGCCTAGGAGGATCAGTTGAATATCTAGAGACTATATACCTTGTCTCTATGGTATAACCTTTTGGGACCACTGTGGTAATATGAGGTCCCTCAGTGACTAAAATGTGGATAAGCAACATATGAATGCATATCCAAAAGAATTGAAAACAAAGTTTCAAAGAGATATTTGTACATTGATGTCCACAGAGGATTATTCACAATAGGCAAAAGGTAGAAAACAAATTTCCAAGTGTCCATTGACTTGTGAATACATAAACAAGATATATATATATATAAAACATTATTCAGTCTTAAAAAGGAAAGAGACTCTGACACATTATATAACATGGATGAAACTTGCAGACATGCTAAGTGATAAATCAGTGACAAAAGGAAAAACATGGCATGACTCCACTTTTACAAGGTACCTAGAGAATCAAATTCACAGAGATAGAAAGTAGGATGAAGAGTTTATTGTTTAATGGGCACAGAGTTTTAGTTTTGTGGGATGAAAGAGTTCTGGAAATAGATGGTGGTGATGGCTGTAACTTAATATGATTTTACTTAATTTTACATAAAAAAGGTTAAGAGGGTAGATTTTATATTATGTGTAGTTTACCAAATTAAAAAAAAAGATGTAAAAATTACTTACATTTGATGCTGGCACTCATGCTTAATGGAACGGAGCAATCTACTGCAGCTAAAAAAAGAAAAATCAGATGTTTAATAATATCTTAATGTTTATAAATGACCACAAATATCAAATGTGGGAATCACAAAAGTTCCAGAGCTTGCAGTTCCTTGTTTTGATTTTTATTGGACCTCTAGCGACAAAAAATATAAAATCCTTGATAAAAATTATACTGATTGGAATTAACAGCTTATTAGATACTGTTGAAAGAAATACTAGTGAATTTGAAGACACAGTAATATAAACTATTCGAAATGAAACAGAGAAAGAAAGACTGGAAATAAACATAGCACTACTGAGCTAGCCTGTTTGTACCATGCACTTAATAAACTTGTAATTAGTACTGAAATAGGCTTGGGGGAAAAAAAAAAAAGCTAAAATGACCAGTACTACTTTGCCATAGTATCTGATTGCAATACTATAATGCTATAGCAATTAAAGCAGTGCAGTACTAGTATAAAGATAAACATACAAATTAACAGAACTGAAGAGTTAAGTGTGGAAATAGACCCATGCTGTTGAAAAACAGCTAGCAGGAGGATTTGGTGTGTAAACTGTAGTTTACCTAATCCCTATTTTATAGCATGATTGTGATGGTGCTTATTGAGAGATATATGTTTTTCGAATATTTAAAATGAGCACATTTTATTGTATGTAAGCTATATCTCAATAAAGCTAATGAAAAAAAGGAAAAAACATATCTAGCATCTTCTTTGTGCAAGTTCACTAGTAGATTTGAAAAAAGAAAAACAGATTATAAGCCTTATTATATTAAGATCAGTCTAACCAAAAACATTAGGGATAACACAGATAAAATGAAATAACACATTTCATATGGTTAACAAAAAAAAAGGCACTCTGAATTTGTTTGAGTTCATTGACTACACCAAACACAAATCAAATCCACTTACACACAGTATACTCATTTTACTAAAGATTTACTCTAATTAGAAGTAAAGTTGAAGGTTTAAATTGGGTACAAACGGTTCATATTGGCACAGTTTACCTTTGGCTGAAAGGATTTTATTATAGTGAATAGCCATGTGATTCTTGACCAGGTGGAGAGTACTTAGTCTGAGAGAGGAGGAGTCAGTGCAAAAAGCTAAAAATTAAAACATAATCATTATATATACATGTAATTAACATAAATATCATCATGAGATAATGTTTATGAAGCTCATTTTTATAAAATGTTCTGAAATTCAACCATGAAGAAACTGACATAACTTTGTAATGCTGAGTATGTTGTAAGCAGAATATTGCTCTATAACTGATGAACTAAGGCTACTGGGGCTCAGAACTTTCTAAGAATAATTTTACAAGTCTGATAGTTTCGGGAACAGATTCTAGAATGTAATCTATCATTACGTTCATAAAACTATTTCTCATCCACAGCGCTCAGTCTTGTAACTGAAAATGCCATTTGTTTGATTATAAAATGTTAGCATTATTAATACTTGAATACATGGAATTCAGTAAAGCAAAAAAATTAGATACTCCAAAACACTATGCAAAGATTCAATACTAAAAAGGAAACTTCTAATTTTATATCTCAAAACAAGATCTATAAGTCAGCTGAGGACTGTCTTAAGACAAATTGTATCGAAACTCCATGACATTAAACTTGACCTCATCTAAACTGTTTAAAAAAGAATTATCAGAAATATTTAATTACTTATATGCAAGTATAAAATGTAAACATAGGCATAACTTTTCTAAACATTAGAAACCATTTTTGAGAATACATGCATGTGATTAAAACAACAATCATATAGAGAATGGAAAAAAGTCCTGCTCTGACTCCTACTGTTCCCTTCTAGAAGCATACTCTGCTAATTACTTTGTGATTGATATTAGTGTATACAATAATGCAAACTTACTACTATCTACCTACCACCCCCCCACACAAAAGACATTACAGTATGGGTACTTTGTATGCTTTGTTCTAAGCTCCTTACATGCAAAACTGCATCTAGTCATTGTTAATAGAAGTGGAAACTGATACACAGCGATAACTGTAAGTCAGGTCTTCAAGTTGACACCAATGATAAAGGATGCAGTTTGGATGTGAACCAAGGCAGCCTCTCATACTTAACCACTACACTCACACCAGCTCTGCACATAAAATCTTATAAAAAAAAGTCAGCAAACTACATATTGCTTTTCATGCTGCTCAGTATATGCATATTTTAAATCTAGTTTAAAAGTGTTCTTTAAAAATAATTTTTCAAAGGTTATTATTCTAACTCTTTGTGAACATATACTTTATTACAAAGAAATAAGTGAGGTAACTGGAAAATGTGGTCATTCTTTCACATTTTGACGAACCAGTATCAAAGATTTTTCATATAAATAAGGGTAAAAGTTCAATTATTTTGCTTAAAACCCCATGCTTTAACATTTAAGCTATAATATATATAAAAAGACATTTAAATTTCACATTGAAATATTTAAAATGTGAAAACATGATAGGAAATTCACAGTGCATCGCCTTTCGTAGGTGCTAGAAGTCCAGTTGGATAGAGAGGCTTGTGTTTGCTCTGGATACAAAATGCATTTTCCAAGTGTTCTCTTTCTCTGTACAGCTTTTCCTTTTCAGCCCTGGTGTCTTTAACAACTTCCTAATTGTCATTTTCACAAGAAAGGTATGCCTGAAGCCAAGGTAATCTGCCAGCAAAGGGTAGAGCTGGGCTGGAGCTGGAGCAGAGAGGAGGCGGCAGGCAGGTCAACATTCAGGGCACAACAGTAGTTGGCAGTGATGGACTCCTAAATTCTCTAACCTCAAGAATTCCAATAATATTTCATTATAATTAATATGAATTTCAAATATTGATAAAACGGGGTAATTTTTTCATTATGTCATGTAGTTTGCAAATAAAGGAAACAGACATGTAGTCAATCTTCTAACAATCTCTTTTGCCATTTGCAGCACCTCACTTACCGTTACTTTTGGTGCTCAAGTGTCCTTTAAATAAGCATGGTGGACCATATCTGGGAAGGACAGAGGTTGCTCTAACTTTAAACAGAAAAAACATGAATTAGGATAAATGAAGCATCATCTTCACAAAGACAACAATGTCGAACATTTGAAAAATAATAAATTTATTTTTGATTTAATGAAGACTTTAAAAAAATTTATTTAGACATATTACTAACTAGCCATGATATGTCAGAGAAAAATTCTGTAGGCACAGATAAACATGATAAACACATTAGTTATTTGATATATGTTGAGTTTATTCTGTATACCTCGGCATACAAGATTTTTAAATGATTTTATGATACAGTAAACTGAAGATTTTTTTAAATGATTTTTTACTTATGCATACAAGAACTGGGGTCTAGGCCAGAGGTGCAGGGGGTGAGAGGATTCAGCAGAGACAGAATGGGGAGCAGAACTACGGAAATACACTGCAGTGGGCAAGACAGGAGAGGTCTGCTGTGCCATTTGGGTCAGCTCCCTGGCCGGGAATCGAACTCATGCTGCAGTGGCTGGCAATAACCTGATATTGCTGAGACTTTAACCCCTGTGCCACCAGGGAGGCCCTAGTAAACTGAAATTTTTAGTTAGTACATCTGTATTAACTATTTTGGTTAATTATAAGCTAGTCTGTCTTTAAAATTAAATTTCAGAAATTCTCTCATGAATTGAATATATTAGAAATCTTACATTACTATGTATAAAATAATACTTAAAAGTCAGTCGAACTTTATGATGAAAAGATGTGTTATGATTCATCTAGTCCAATCCATTTCCCCTCATTTGGATCCCATCTTTCAGTCTATATTTCAAATCACTTGTAGTGATGGAAAATTCATCTTCCCTAAAGGTAGTATTTCATCTTTTAGACCAGATGGGCCATCAAAAATTAGATACATGCCTCATCATGAAATAATTTTTCCCTAAAAAATGACAGAGTTTTGAGGGATAACCTCCAAGGTAAAAGGCTGAGTTATGAAGTTTAGTGTAATTTAACATGCAGTATCAGAAAAGTTGATGCCCAAACAGAGATCTCTTAAGGGGGTAAAATGGCTGGTCTGTTCTCAAGCGGGTGTTATAAGCTATAAAGGAGTAGGGAGGGCACAGATCTGAAGAAATGTAGATGACTGCAAACAGAAACAGTACTAAGATAGAACTAAAATCTAGGACTGGAGGGCAAAGCCTGCTAGAACAGACTATAATAGGAAAACAATTTGAGCTCAGAATAGCTAAGACGTTCCTTCAGCATTACAGGGAAAAGAGCAAGAAGATTAGCTCACTAGGATAGGAGAAGTCAAGGTGATATCGCTTGAGCTGGTATGTATGGAACATCTACCCTCCTAGCAAGCTGAGCAGAGAATAAGCTGGGCCTTGGTATTCTAGCGCTGCCACACCTGGGGTAGCCTCTGCCCTGTGAGGCTGTGTGGAAGAGGGCCCTGACCTCTTAGCTGCATTTACCAGGAGTTTAGCTTCTACAATGTGAGTTGAAGGGGATGAGAAACAATGTTGGCTTGTATCTCCTGGTGAGATATCACATCCTCTGATTGGGAACTGAAGAGAGATGATTCCTTCTTGATCACATGTGCCCAGAGCTGAGCTGGGGCAGGCAAGGGGGAAGAGCAGATTCTGGTTCAATGTCACAGACTCTTGTTCTCACTAAGCTTTAGTAGACTTCCTCAAGTAATGGCTCATCATTTGTTGCATGTTATTATGACCATTTCTGAAGACTTTAAATGGTTTTGTGTGTTTAAAAAAAAATTTCACATTAGCCTTCTTTTCCTGAGGAGGGGGTCTACTGAACACCTCATGTTGCTATTCCCAAAGTGAAGATGTTTACTCTTAAGCAGAAAAGCTGTGTTATTGTAAGGAAGTTCAAATGTGCATAGCGGGGTGTAGGGTAAGTGATGGTCAGGCTTGTGTGCCAGTGGCCTCTGTGGCTATCACCTGCGGCCTTGAATGCAGGGGGCACTTAGGAACATGGGCTCGGGGTACGCATGCCTGATGGTGGACCCCTGGAGTATGCTGTGGGCATGTGTAAGTGGGCACACCTGAGCCTGGAGGCTGAGGCTCTAAGGGCGGCGTCACACACAGGATGGCAGAGGCAGAATGGCTACAAGAGGAAGACCATGAGATAATGCCAGAGAAAGCCCAAAAAGAATGAGTAAAGATCCAGCAAGGGAACTGGGAAGCTGGTGAGCCTGCCCTCCTTTCCCCCGCCCTGCTCCTGGTTGTTCCACTGCACGGGGACATATTGAAATTGAGTAACCGATGTGGCAGACTGTGACATCTATCAAATTATTGCCTAGTTCCATATTCACCCTTCAATACATGGTCTGCAGTAATAAAAAATACTTTGAGTAGTTCTTTATTAGTAGAGGGCACTGGAAGAACACGGTGGGTGGAAAGGAGCTCTCCTATTGTTTCTGACACCTTATCACATGGTGGGTCACCATTGTGCATCTAAGGATATATGGTAGTACTTTACCCCCAGCCACAAAACCCAGGATTGTACAGTCAGTCCCTTGGGGAGTGACCAGAGGCAAAGAAACAGTGCAGGCAGAAGGCCTGGAGTACCTAGTATCACCAAGGCGGTGGCAGTAGGAGATCACAAGGCTGGGCAGTGGCTCCTCCCTCTCTGTAGTGCTCCCCACCCCCTCTGAACATACATGGCTTCTGGCCACTGGCTGTGGCTGGTCTGCACTCCAGGGAGCTGATTTTTGTTCGCCAAGTGAACTTCAGATCACCTGTGGATTGGGCACCACTGAACTTCTCGGCCATCTATTGGGGCACAGCTATATGTTCTCCAATGAGGTCTGAACTCCAGTCTCTGGGAGGAAGCCCCCTTCCAAATTTGCCTTTCCTTGGCACTTGGGTATCATATTGATTTCTTATATCTTACAGCTACACTTTTATGATAGTTTAACGGTTCTTTAAACTTCTTTTGTTTGAATCACTATGTGGTTTCTATTGCCTGATTGGACCTAGACAGATATAAAGCAGCATGGAAAAGTAGCTTCAGGGCAACTGCCAGGAAAAAAAAAAAAATAAAACCCATCATCCTCCAACTATTCGATAGATTAGGACTGAAATCTTGTCCATGAGATTGGAAGTCTTCCTAGGGTCATAAATTTCTTCCATTTGTGATCTTACTAAGATAGCTAGAAGGAACTTCAGTGAGGAAAAGTGAAGCTGTTTCTTGGGACTGGGAAATACCAGCAGTCTGGGAATCTGATACACTGATCAGTATCTCCACTGGAGCAATAGATTAAAATTTTTTTTTCAAGTTACTTTCAGTTTTCTACACTGTATGTTTTCTCACTCTCCCAAAGGTCATTGACAGTAGAGTGGAGGGCAGTTACTCTCAATCTTTTCCACCCTCTCCCACTTGAGAAGCTGGAAAGGCCTCATAGATTTTCTAGCCCAAGTCCACCATTTTACAGATAACTACAGCCTGGGGAGATAAAGTGATTTACTGAAGTTTTCCCAGTGACAAGAAAATAAGGATTATAAATGAGATTTACTGTTTTTTATGTTGGTGCTCTTTCTATTCACTATCACACCAAAGGTTTGCCATATAAAAAGAATGTCTAAAAATGTGATTATAGTACAAGAATGACAAGAAAAAATATATTTTTTTACTTTAGGTGTCAGTATTTTGTGTTCTGAAATCATCAAAGTTAACTTAAAATCTAATTTTAAAAATGCAATTATTTTCAATTATAATCAAGTATTTTAGTTTGGGCTAAAGTTATTTACAGTTTCCTATTAATAATTATAGTGCATGTTAACTGACTAATCCAGATATTTGTTGAATACTACATTTATTTAAAAAAATCAAGATCAGCAACAATGATACTAATATTCTAAAAATGAAGTGAATTAAATTGGCTAAGTCATAAAAATGAAACCATTTTTACATTTTGACATGAGCATAGTTTTAAAAGTAATCCAATAAACAAATACTGAGTACTTTCAGAGACAATTATACTCTAAATTTTAAATTTATCTGTCCCCAGGTCCTCATCTCTACCATGGGATAGTAAAAACAAATGGCTCTAAGGTTTCATATTTCTCACCTGGATTCAAAGGCTGTTCTGCCATTTACTGTCACCTTGACCAGAAATTTATGATTTCTTATTCACTGTGAAATAAAGATAATACCTAACAATATGATTTGGTGGATTAAATATTGAAATAACATGGGATTAGTGTTTGGTACAAAGCAACAGCTTAATGTTAGTTTATGTAGTAAAATTCCTGAAAACCATAAATGCATGTTGGTTTTTCTGGAACTCTGGTTGATAAAAGTGTCAGAATATACAGTTTGCTGATCAATGAATAGTTATCTCCTACATTCAGAACAGCACTATTTTAATCAATGATTACATAATAAAGGCATACTCACATTCAAAGCAAGACTTATTGCAAATACACTGTCTAGCAACTTGGTTTAAAGGTAGTTTTAAAAATAGATAAGAACACCGAATTGGCTTGGGATGGTCTTGAGACTGACTTACTTAACTTGAGAGAAAAAAATACTACTTGCTCAGAAATCATGAAGATGCCGATTATTTGAACTGGGACCACTGGTAGAGACTGATGGCTATGAATGGTCCCAATTGTGCCAACCTGATGTCCACTTGACCCAGCAGCTCAGTCAAGGGCAGGTGTGCAAAGTGATTACAGATTAGTCCTTGGCTACTAAAACTGTAGCCAGCAACACTGCACCATTTGGAAAGTTTACTAGAAATGCAAAATCTCAGCTCCCCACCAGACCTACTGAATCAAAACCTGCACTTTCGGTTCCTGTTCTCGGTACAGAATCCCTGGGTCACTCAACAGTTTTAAGTACGGAAGGGAAGATTTCCTACTTACTGAGTACTGACAACGTGGCAGGAGCTTTATATGTGTCATCTGCATTTAATCCTCAAGAACTCCATGACATGAGTGTTTTAACCCCACTTTCAAGAGATGAGAAAACGAGGGTCACCTCTGTGGAGGTGGGCAGCAGGGCTTGATTTTGGACCCGGGGAGATGCGACTCCCACGCCCAAATCGGGCTGCTCGGCCTCAGAGGTATGGAGGCAATCAACACAAACGGCCCCTGACCGGGCGCTCCGGGGACAGGGCCTCCCGAAGTTAGGGCCACAAAGTCAGCGCAAGAAGTGGACCCAGATCCTGGGCGAGCGGGCCAGCTCCGGAGTGCAGTTTCGGACAACACCTGGGTCCACCCAGCGACTAAGCAGGTGACCGCGGGGGCCAGGGGCGCCCCGGGCCGGAGCAGCCTGGAGCCCGACCCCGACTCCAGGCCCGAGCGCGGGCCGGCGCGAGGCGGCTGTCGCCCGCGGGAGCTGGCCTTTACCTCTCCGGCTGCCATCCATGCTTCGAGCCTCCCTCAGCCGCGCGGGGAGACGCTGGATCCCCCTCCGTCCTTCCCGGGGCCGGACCAGCCCCCTGCAGCAGAGGATGGGCTAGGGAGCCGGCTGGGGGCGGCGGCGGCGGAGCACTGTCGCTAGGCTGGTTGCTAAGGGCCGGGCCGCCGCGGCGGGATTGTGACGTCACGGCGCAGGGACGTGCGCGCCCGCAGCCCCGCCCCCGAGGCGCCCGCAGAGCCGGGCGCGCAGGTGACGCGGAGGCTGCGGCGCGGCCAGAGCCCCGAGGCGCCGGTCTGTTGCTCTGGGACCCTGCCAGCCCCTGCCCGCCCTGTCCCTGCGGGAGAGCGGGGAGAGAAGGGGGCGCATCTGGCATCCAAGGCCCCGGGGCTCGGGAAAAAAGTCAAAGGCAAATAAATGTTGGTTGAGGTCCGGGTAACATTTAACTGGTTTCAAATAATCACATTTTAGAGCAGATCTTAAACATTTGGATTAGTGAAAATCCCGGGGATGAAAAACATCCACGGATTCATGTGTATATGTTTTACGTATTTACATCTTAATTCTCAACTTTAGTTACCAATTTGCGTTTTCCTTTTTGCTCGCTGAGAGTTCTGTCCTCTTCCCCCAGTCACTATCCTAAATCTCCAATCTGTTTTCCTTTATGATGGAAATGAGTTGCAACATGAACAAGGAATTGATTTTTCTGTGTCTTTCTGCAATTTAATTTTGAAGCAGATTCCTTGGAATCCTTGGAAATAAGATCAGAATACAGCAGGGAGCGTGCTGTAATGTGCTTCTCGTCAGTACACTACTGACATGTAGGCTGGACGCAGGGCATGATTCCTGTGCATTGCAGAATGTTTAGTAGCACCTCGGGTTCTACCTCCTAGATGCCAGTAGCAATCCAACCACCTTATTCCGGTTATGACAATAAAAAATATCTCCAGACATTGCCAAATTGCGGAGGGGGCGGGGAAGGAAGTAAAATTACAACGCCTCCCCCTAAGAATCTTGCTGTAATGGAAAAAGCATTTGGAGCCAGATATGTGGAACTTAATTGTGTATTTTCTGCTACTTGCCAGCTTCATCTTGAACTAAGTTTAAAAATTTTTTTAAATGTGAAAGAGGTTACTGACTTTGTAGTTGCAAAGATTTATATATACAGCCTGGTAAATAAAATAAAATTCAGCTTAGGATCAGTCTTCCTCCAGATATTTAGACAAGTTTTTCCCCCAGGATGTGAAGAACAGGGTTTTTTCAATATATGCCACCTTGGCCGGTGGAGTTAAGGTGATTAAGGTCTTGGAGGTCTCAAAAGAAACTGTTACCAGTATCTTAAAGAATGAAGATTATACAAACTTAAGGTTATCTCCAGAAACAGACTTTTTATGGGAGAAAACTGTCAAAAGGACAGACAAGGTTTTGTCATATGAAGTCATTCCCTCCTCGTCATGTGAGACCCTTGAAGCCCCAAGCCCCTTTGCCATTCTTAGCTCAGGATATAAAACCTTCACTCTGTCCATTTACTCTGGAGTTTAAAGCCTAAATTCTCTATTGTTGTGTAATTAAATTTGATCTTTTTCTCCTACTGTCTGTCGTTAATTTGTTTGCTTCACCAGCCAGAGAAGAACACAGAGGAGTGGGGGGAGGAGAGGGAAGTACTGCCCTGAGCCCCTGTACCCTGCACAAAAAATAATAATTATTTCTCTTCTAAGACTCCTGATACTGAAGTATCAGGGAATTCGGGCATAAGGGCATAAATCAGAAATTCAGGGTTCCCTGGTGGCGCAAGGGGTTAAGCAAAGCACTATGAAGCTATCCGTAGCCTCTGCAATACCAGTTCAATCCCTGGCTAGGGAGCTACCCACATGGCGCAGCAGACCCCTCCTGTCTCGCCTGCTGCTCCACTCAGCAGTGTATTTCAGTCTGTCTGCCAGTTCTGTTCCCCGCTCTGTCTCTGGTGAATCCTCTCCCCCCCTGCACCTCTGGCCTGTACCCCAGTTCTTGTATGCATAAATAAACAAATCTTTAAAAAAAATCGGAAACTCTATGACAAGGAAAGCGGAATGAGCCAGAAATCAGGCTATGTAACACCTAGTTCCCTAACACTTTAGGGTAAAGAAAGGATTAGTCAAAATTGTAGGACTGTGGAAATGTGTGTGATGGCTCTGTGGTCCCCAAAGCAAAGGTGACTTAGGAGAAGATATGACAGAGAGTCAGATGTTACCCAGAGAACAACAGCTCTCTTGCTTACCTACTCTACCTACTCACTGACGCTTGAAATCCCTGTCTAAGAACATGCAGACTTTTTATTCCACTTACTAACCTCTGGAAAATGCCTTGCATATAACAGGCCTCCAGTAAGCATTTGTTAAATTGAATTAGAGCTAAAGCTTAAAGTGCAAACACCCCTGGGAGAGGTAACACAGTCACTTGATTCACATAAATGTGACTCTAGCTTCTCTTTTTTTTCCCTAAGATTTATTTTTTTATGCATACAAGAACTGGGGTACAGGCCAGAGGTGTAGGGTGGAGAGAGGATTCATCAGAGACAGAGTGGAACAGAACAGGCAGATTGACCGAAATACACTGCTGAGGGGTAGCAGTGGGGCAAGACAGGAGAGGTCTGCAGGGCCATGTGTGTCACCTCCCTGGCCGGGGATCAAACTCGTGCTGCAGTGGCTGCCAATAGCTTCATAGTGCTGTGTCTTAGCCCCTTGTGCCACCAGGGAGGCCCTGACTCCAGCTCCTCTTATGAAAATTGATTTTAGGACAAAAAGTAGATTTTGCTTTGAAATAGGAAGGATGCCCAGTGCTCAGGAAAGGACAGCAAAGTGGGAGAGGGTTCTGTAGACAACATCGCTTGGTGTCCAGTTTCAATTGAAACCATATTTATTGTATAATTTCTCTCAATTATTTTGCTCCACTTCTTTCAAGAAGTGCACAATAAGGTCTTGTTCTCTTCACTTTTAAGCAGTGACTTCATAATCATAAGAGCAATTTAATTTGTCCTTATTTTTCACTCTGTGTGTATAAATAAGAGAGAAGCTCCCTTTCTGGCTGCTGTTCCCAGGAGATAATTCACCATCATTGGCAGGTACATGCATTGAATGTAGAGTTAGCTCCTGGCAATGCCCTTCCATTCAGGGAGTCACCACCATCTGCAATGCCCTTGCTGGGCAGGCATTTCTGCAGACCTGGTGTTAAATACTTAAACATGATTTTCACATTGTTCAGAAGTTATTCCAATGGTATGTCTTCTTGTTATTGATATCTAGAAATGTAGATTTAAGATTTCTGCTTAGTTAACAATTATTTGTAACCTATTTTTCAATTTTTCTTTCTCATCCCTTTTATTAAACAGGTGATTTTTATCTTATTTTTTATTTTAATGGTTCAACTGGATCTATCTTTTTTATAAAAAGATTTATTTATTTATGCATACAAGAACCGGGGTTCAGGCGAGAGGTGCAAGGGGTGAGAGGATTCACCAGAGACAGAGTGGGGAACAGAAGAGGCAGACTGACTGAAATACACTGTCGAGGGGAGCAGCGGGTGAGGCAGGAGAGGTCTGCTGCGCCATGTGGGCAGCTCCCTGGCTGGTCGGGCATCGAACTCATGCTGCAGTGGCTGCTGATAGCTTCATAGTGCTTTGCTTAACCCCTTGCGCCACCAGGGAGGCCCCTGGATCTATCTTTTGTTGGATAGATTTACACTCTTTGGAAATAGAGATATTAACAAAATAAGCTTTATATTACACAAACAATGAAATACAACCTAATACATAAAACACGTAATATTTATTATGCTTTAACCTATATTAACTTAAAGCATTATGTTATTATACCTACATTTAATCTATATCTTTTATACATAACCCTTAGTTTCATAACTCAGAAGGTTCCTGGAATTCATATTTATCTGTCTGGACAAATTTAACATAATCAATGAAAAAAATCCAATAATTCCAGGAAAAACAATGAGAGGTGAAAGACCAAGTTACTCTTTCTCCATTCATCGGGTTATTATGCCTTTATGTATGTATATATGTGTGTATGTATGTGTGTGTATGCATGTGTGTATGTATGTATGTGTCTGTGTGTATTTATATTGTCTTACACATTGTTCATTTTTGGTAGGTGTTTGATTTCTCCCCTCGGGTGTATTCCCAGTAGTTCCCTGGCCACGACAGCACTGTTGACCCATTACCACAGTCCCTTGTGTCTTCCTTCCCCTGTTTGACCCCTTTCCTTCTCCCTCTCCTGCTGCGTGCCTCAGCTCTATGGTCAGGTTGCACATTTTGCCTTTTTCCTGACTTCTTGTTCGGTTTCCCTATAGTCCACATATAAGTGAAACCATTCAGCATTTATCTTTTTCCTTCTGACTTATTTTGCTTAGCATAATCTCTTCCAGCTTCATCCATGTTGCCACAAATGTGTGCCTATATTTTAATCCTTAAAGTCCCTGCAAGACAAAAATGAAGTACATTTAGGAGATATTTTTTAAAGTATACATATTAGGGCAGAGTGAAAGAAGGAGCATTAAATGGTGTGTGTATCCTCTCTATTCATCTCAGTCTTAGAACAATACCCCTTTGGCTTTGGTGACAAAAGAATACTTGAGAATTTGAGCTATTTTCTGTTTCTCAGATGTTCTCCAGTCAAAATACCATGACTACCTACTCATCTAATAATTGCACGAGAAAATAGAACTCGGAGTTTGGAGGTATTAGTTATGAAGTAATTAATTTGTTATTTGTCACTAGAGGGGGCTTTAGGAAAGTTTTAAACTGCATTTCCATGAAGAAGGCAGAAAAGTCCAGGCAATAGCAATCCACAGATCTTACTCAAGGAGTGGAAGGGGCAACTGAAAAACATTTTAGAAAATGACTCCAAGTAGAGCTTCTCCAATTGTAGTTACTGACATATATTTGAATTATGGACATGTATATTAGTTGGTTCTTAAGTACTTGGAAAAGATGACTATACTATCTGAAGGTCCTTTATGGGTAATAAGATTTTTATCACTGTCCATGAATAACTTGATTTTTCTTAATTTTATTGTAAAAGCAAGTGCAAGCTGGAATGACCGTAATTCTTTATAAAGCAGTATTTGTCTGACAGAGAAAAGGCACAGACGGAAGAGAACCACAATAGGATATACTGACCCCAAATGGCCATTTGCATTCTCTTAAGAACTAGAGCTTTGACATCTGAACACAAATATAATCTAATCCATAGACATGATTATTTTCAGGACTGTGACACCACAGGGAGTTTTTTAGAGTGCTTTTTGATATGCTTCATTCCACACTTTATTTTCATTTTTCCTATAGAAGAGAAAAGCACAGAATGATGACTGTGTAGGAAGCATGGCTAGCTTCTTGTTACCAACAAAAGCTTTGCTTATCTGTTGTGATCTTAAACCCAGGCTGCTAGAATTGCAGATCTCAGGCCCACTGATAACTGTCATCATCCTCATCATGTCCACTTTCTCCCAGCTGTGTTCTTTAAATCTTTTTGTCTAATTAAGAGAACAAATCTCTGTGAGCAGAACTTAATCTTTCTGTGGTTACTAGGTAACCTGTCCCCACAGCTTAAGAAGTGTAAGGGGTGGCTGAAGACAAAAGACTATTACAGGTGGTGCCCCCTGGAGGGGGTTGCTGGTGAGGATAGATAGCCTCAGGGAAAATGCTAAAATATATCACATATTGGGGTGGAGCTATGGATAAAAAAATAGAAGGGACTACAAAAGCTGCCCAGGATGATTCAGTCTTCAGGATTTAGTGTTCCAGATTCAGCTTTTGAGGATTCAGTGTTCCAGATTCAGAAGGCTGTTGTGGGCCTCTAAATGTGGAGGCCTTTAGCAGCCAACCTCAGGAAAAATTTGGAGGCTTTGCAAATAGTCAAGCGATGGAAACTACTGTCCCCGGTTTTACTGCTGTTACAGCCTGGCAGGGAAGGCAAAGATCTGGAGTTGGGCACCTGGCTGAGCTGCATGAGTGTGGCTGCTTGTCAGGTCATTCAACCACTGCAGGTGCTGTTTTGAGTGTTGTTTGTCTGGGGCTGTGCTGGGGTATCCTGGCAGCTCAGGGAGCATCTCCTGTTGAGTCTTTTGCTGTCTTTGTGAGTTGAAACCTGGCCTAGAGTCTGGTTGCCATGTGCTGCAGTTCAGCAAAGGAAGGAAGACACCATCTTGGACATGTGGCCTATTGTTAGGGAGAGGAGCTCTGCATCCTCAGTGGCGGGAAGATGCCATCTTAGCTGCTTTTGTTTAGGACTTAAAAACACTGGACACAGCTTCGGGTGAGGTAAAGGCCAAATTTGGTCTCAGTAACTCTTTGTTTTTCCCTGGTTTGTTAAATAAATCCCATTGTTGTTTTTCCCTGAACCTGAGTAGTCTTGCAATTGTGCGCGCAGGTGACAAACTCAGACAGTAACCAGTAAACTATTTGGGCAGTGTTTTAGTGCCCCTTGCTGGCCTGTATCAGAAGAGCATTTTGTCTCTTCTTCCACTGCCAATCAATTGCCCCAATGCCTTAGTTATGATGTTTAGCCTAAAGATTTGATGGTCTCTACCTGGTATTTTCTTTGTTTACAAGTGGCTTCACCATTAAAAACAGCAAAACAAAAACCACTCTAACCTGTTAGTGCTGGCAATGTTTGTTTCACTTAAAACGTAGACGTCAGCATTTTAACAATTAATGGATTTCTGGGATGTTGTAATGAAGCTCTAACGGCACCTGCCATTCACAAACTGCCATGTACAAATTAAAGAAACAACTGATTTTGAAAGCCACCAATGAGAATCATCTTTTATTAATGCCCTGCCAAGCTTTTCTAAGGAACTTAATCACCAATCTAGTCATATTTAGTTCTTTGTCTTTCAGGGTGTCTGCCTGTAATGTATGCCTCAAACACTTGAAATTATTAGGTTGAATGACATGAAATTGCTCTTTTATAAATAAAAGTGGTCCAATATAGAAAATATCATTTGGTCTGATCCAATAATTTAAAGTGTTTGGAGTGTATCACTGGAAACTTAGATGTAAATTTAGATTTCATGAATTATTTCTTTAGACTATTTCATGAATTATTTCTTTAGACTGTATTAGCAAGTACAGACAGGGAATGTGGGGGGGGGGGTTTCCTGACCCCCCCTCAGAACTGCTAAATCTCTGACTTTATTATTTTTATTTTTCTTCCTTAGATTTTATTGATTTGTCAGTCATTTCTAGAACTATGTAATTTCAGGGGGTACACCTTCACTTCTCTATATATGCACATGCTTCCCTCACTGTCCACCAAAACTCCAGTGCTAACATCCTATCACTTTTCACCCCCTCTCCCCCTTTCTGGTAACCAGTATATTTTTCAGAGTCCAGGAAGGGTCTTTGTTGTTCTTTGACAGTTTGTTTTCTCGCGTTATTTATATTCCTAAAGTGAGTGGTCAATCTCTGACTTGCCTTAAATATAAGGTTTCTCTTACTATCTTTCAGCCTGCCCACTTCTTTGTCTGCAAACAATGACTCAGTGTTCATTGTGTTTCATGTGTTTCAACAAAATAAACATTGTCCAGCAATATGAAAATGTATTATGAGAACAGCTTCTTGTTATGTGACACTGTGTCCACTGAGGTTTATACCCTTAGATGGACTCACAGAAGCCACCCCAGGAGGCACAGTCTAGAAACTTTGGTGGTGGGCTGGGTACAGGGAGATTTCCTCTATGTCACTTATAATATGCAGAGTGACAGCTTATATAAGAAAAATAGGCAAAGTAGAATACATGATGTGCTGAGCCTCCTTAATTTCATTTTTAGGCAAGGCTGGAAGTCAATGGTCTTTTGTGTTAGAGAATTTGGAGACTAGAAGGATCTAGTGATGAGGTGGCTCCAGTGAGCCAGGGATCACTAAGCCAAAACCCTCATCTTCTTAAACAATTTTTTACTCAAGTAACATTGTACTAGAACGTGATATCAGTTTCATCATTATAAATCATCCTGTGTCTATACTACAGTAAGATCACTGAAAGTCCAATCCTAACCTTCCCCACACAGTTAACACCTTTTACCCAACTTTCCTGCTCCCCTTTTTCCCTTTCCTCCTAGTGACTGGTAATTTGATCTTCCAGTCTTAATTTTGTATTATTTAGTTCCTTTGTTTGTTTGCCAAAATCCTCATGTTTCAAAAAGACTCCTGGAACCCAGAAATGGTAATTAGCTCACACAGCTCAGCTTTCTGACCCCTGAGTTAGTGCTCATTCTACCAAATCAGGAAACAGACAGCAAGACAATTTTCTTGGTGATATTTCATTATGCTTGTTTGCTCTCTTACGTGTGTATTGTCTAAAACAATGGAAAGTTATTTTCATGTGCAATCAGTCATGGGCTTATAAATGGGAAGGATGAGTGAGAATTTGCTGGAGTCCTTTGTCATAGGCAACCTGCAGCTAAGCTGTCTAAGACAGATGCAGGTATACATTTAAAAGACATATTTTGGCCTCTAAAAGACCAACCTATGTTATTCTTTTAAAATAAAATAAAGCCTGGTGGAGCCTGATTTTTCCTCCTCCTATCCTAGAGATGATTACTTCCTTGTAATCCAGACATAACACTGCATGGAGGGACATTTTACACTTGAGAATTACCCCTCAGGAGGGGCAGCTTCCCTTTCTACCAAGAATGGTAGAAAAGAACAACATGATTGGCTTCCTGTGATACAAAAACTGCCACATGTCATTTCAGCCAACATTTAATGAGCACGTACTGTGTGCAAGGCCCATGCCTCATCAGCTCACATTTGCCCTCAGATTCTACAGGATACAAACATACCTACTCTGCTTCACTTACAACCTCTTTCACATCCTCTGGGTTTCCTCTGATTTGAACAGAGTTACCGGAAGCCTGCCTTCCACAAGAGATGTCGTAAAGTGTCAGCTATCACAGAATAGCCATTAAGGATGTGTTGGAATCTGCTTGCTTTTGAACCCTCGTTCTGCTCTCTCTTATCTGACCTTGACCAATGATGGCATTTCTTTATCTGTAAAAAAGCCCAGTAATAGCACCTACTTCATGTGGTTGGTGTGATAATCATAAGGGGTAACCACAAGCAAACAGCACAAATAGAATCTGGTTGCCATTGCTTGGGTTCCCCCAAAAGCAGACTTTGAGACAAAGATTCAAATGCAAGTAGCTTATTTAAGAGGTTATCTCCTAGGGGATATGCTCGTGAGGCAGTGAAGGGGTTGTTGGAAAAGTCATGATACAAAAATATAAAGGGATGTTATCCAATAAGCAGAGTTCAAGCCCTCAAGGCACTCAGTTATCCTACCCAAGGGTGAGGGAGCTGGGATATTTATCCTCTGCCCACCATCAGTCCTTGTCTAGCTTGTCTATTTATGCTAATTCCCTGGCCTGTCCTACTCCATGGGCAGGTAAAGTGGGCTTCAGTGTTCAGAGAAAGCTCAAGAGAACAAGGCATAGGCCTGCACTTTTGAAGTTGGGATTGGCAAGCAAGGAAGAGGTGAAGACTGAGCATTGATGGTATCTGCTTCCTTAGTGACATTAACCGTTCAGTGCTCATTTACTCTTTGTGTGTTTAGCCATTACTGTGATTAAGTGATATCGATTTGCAAGACATAAAAAAACCACCTGTTGTGAGCACCTGCTGTTTTTGTCTGCTCAACATTATTTTCTTCTTATTTCTGGGAGTTGCATACTAGTCCTTTGGGTAAATTTATCTCCATCTTTCCTCCTTTCTTCTCTTGCCCCTTCATTATCCAAGAAAGTGGGAATGTGACCTTGGCCTGACCAGAATACCTGCAGCCAACTGACTGTGAGGATTGACTCAGAGGTGGGTGCAGGACCCTCGTCAGCATCTCACCCTATCAGAGTTCTCACTGGGCTCTGAGTGCTAGAGCTATTGTATTGACTCTTGTTGGGTCTGCTGAGCTGGGAGATGGGAGCGCTGGGCTGCTGACAGCTAAGTTGTTCCCTGTGGAAAGCATCTGTCCAACAAATGAGAGGGAGAGAGCGAGAGCGAGATAGGGAGAGAGCAAAAGAATATTCTGAAGACATTACTTGAGCCCCCAAGTACAGCTCTTGCTGAAATATTTGAACTGGGTATGTCTGTTGTATGGGCAATAAATTCTTTCCTGTTACTTGCAAGGAAAGAGTACTTGCTGATGTGATAGAGCATTTAAAGCATAGTGTAGCATTTTGTGCTCTAGAATGCTAAGACTTTTAACTCATCACCTTTAGTGTAAATTCCCAAGTAGCTACAACACTTGCTTAGCAAGATGGCGGAGGCTACCTCCTGGCAGTACACTTTTCGTCCAGAATATCCTTCTTCACATTTCAGGTTTTAGTATTGCCTATCTTGTTGCTCAGTCATGTCATTAAATAACTTCAAATTACCCTGTGAGAAAGTTATTCCCTTTGCATGTCTTTCAAGCCTTGTTACATCAGAAAGGTCTCAGCTTCAATAGCTCTCACCCTTGCTAATCTTTCTTTCTAGCCACATGGAAGCTCAGACTCAAGCTGTAGTATTTGAAAGCCTCGTTTTTATCTTCATTATGCTTACTTATGATAATTAACACCGCTCTTCCTATTACAATTGAGGTATAGTTTTCTTCAAAAAAATATAGTTAAGAAGTGAGAGAATTCAAAGGAAAACATAAAGTAAATATTAGTACCAGTTGTGGAACAATGTGCCCAAGGTTTTGTAGGTGTCATTTAAAGACTGAAGTTTGGGAACCACTTGCTTATTGTAATGGTATCCTGCTTCCATAGGGAAAAAAGTGACCCCAGAGAAGGATACAGTCTGATTTGCAGAAACTGATTCCTCTAATTTGATTGTGATTAAAGGACAAAATTGGTTTATTGGAGACTTTCCACTCATTTGGGGGTAAAGCAGAGAACACTTTTATTTTTTTCAGTGACTGTTTTCATTGTGCTAATGAAGTCCCCTCCCTACTGGGTCTCAGGGGCTCTTACAGATACTTCAGCCTGATTCCTTAGCTATCTGTCATTTTCGGTAAATGAAAAGTCACCTTCAGTTTTGAATAACCTTTTTTTGTAAAGATTTATTTATGCATACAAGACCTCGGGCACAGGTCAGAGATGTGGGGGGTAAGAGGATCCACCAGAGACAGAGTGAGGAACAGAACAGTCAGACTGACTGAAATGCACTGCTGAGGGGAGCAGCAGGCGAGACAGGAGAGGTCTGCCTCACCATGTGGGTTTCTCCCTGTCCGGCCGGGGATTGAACACATGCTGCAGATGCTGTGAACTGCCTCATAGTGCGGTGCTCAACCCCTTGAGCCACCAGGGAGGCCCTGAATAATCTTTGTTCAATGTTTAGCTCCTCTCTTCCCTTCTCCAGCGCTGGCTAGACTGGTGGGCACTGCTAGTTGGCTGGTATGAGAGGTGGTGGGTCAAATTTCACACCCACACCTTCCTCATGCCCCCAGCTCTGGCTCCTATGATGCTGAGGTAGAGATGACAAGGAATAATGCAGACCCATTTGACTTGATTCCTCATCTCTCGTCAGGCAGTCAGCACTGTCCCTCTAGCTCTTGGTCTTTGGGCTTACATGGAGGGGTGATGGCTCCAAAATGTTCTTCTAAGAATCTCAGTCCAGGCTTCCCCAGATGTTGCCAATGCATGGTAAGATTTGACTCCAAATGAACCCCATCTGACTGCATAGCTCCCCACTGCTTCAGTGCATCTGCCTGCTTGACCTGCTTTTGCAATCCTTAGCTAGACCATAGATCCCAGACGGTAGGACTGGCTGGTGTGTGTGTGTGTGTGTATGATTCTCTTCTGTACTTTTTGGGAACCAGAACTATGGGAAGAGTAATGGAAGAGGAGTGACCCAACTCTGCCTTTCATCATCCCTTATCTTCCTTATTAATTCCCCTCTACCTGGATCACAGGAACAGGTGAGCAGATCCATGATGAATACAGACATTTCCTCAAGGAGTGGAATCAGAATTCCCCTTTGCATTGGCACTCATGCATCCACCAAGGAATGAGTCTCTTGGGATCTGGTCTTTTGGCTTCCCAGATAGCATTTCTCTCCTCAAGAATGTGTGTTCTTTGCCATCTTCATACTGTCTCTTCTATACGCATATCAGCTTGCTGCTGTGTAACAACCCAATATTTTCTCTCCGTCAACCTCCAGTGCAGGGCAAATAGAGGGCAAATAGAGGGGGAGGTCAAAGAAAAGGTGGCTAAAGTGGTGGTCAGAGGGGGCACATTTGGAGTATCATCCACTCTTTCCCTGAGGGCTTGTGTGTACTCCTTATTTCTTGAACACCCACTTCAGTGACATGATGTTATAGACATTTATCTTCTTTCCCCACATTCCAACTAATGAGGGTATTGGCTCTGGAAAGCTGAGGTTCACACAGTCATTCAAGGATCTGGCTTATTGGGGCTCTGCCACTCTCCAGACATGGCTGCATGGTTGCCTGGACATGGGCATCCAGCTAGCAGATGGGAGAAAATGGAGGAAGATAAACTATGGAAATATTTATGGAAATGGCCCCCATCCTTCTGCTCACATTCCATTAGCTCTATTCTCAAGGGAGGCTGGGAAGAAGAGTTAGCTGTGTGTACAGGAAGAAGAGGTTACGGGCTTGATTGTGCACAGGCACACTGATGCCAAGCATGAAGTCATTTGTAGAGACAGGCTGCACTGGGCACTCTAGAAGTCATCATAGCAGCAAGGACTAAAAATAGAACTTGTGATAAGCCGCTCTTTCCCCAGCATTAATTGAAGAGACTCTCCCACTCTTTGCTGTTGCTCTGTTGTGTCATTTCCTGCTTTGCCCCCTCTGCATGAGCAGCGATGGATGACAAATGCATGAGGACAAATGGACACAGAAGAGAACAAAGACACCCTTGTTTCCATAAACCCCAGCTGTCAGGACACATCTCTAGTACCTCGAGTGCCCCATCCCAAATGTTTCTTGGAAGCGATCTCTTTAAATCCATTCCAACCAGAACACGCATAACATTTGTCATCTCCTGCTTTAATGTAGCTCTAGAGTGTGAACTCTGTGGCATCTTGTCAGGTCCTTTGTTGGTTCCTCCCCCCTTTATTTGGGGGGAGAAAGATGGAAAATTTGAAAGGAGGTTATGAGTCTATTGTGGCAAATGTCAGAGATCCAGGGAGTGGGTTGTCATTGTAGCCCCAAGTCCACGTGTTGTTCTCTCCCAGAGCAGGTTAATCTTGTAGTGAGGTAGGTCATGCTCTATGCAGAAGGAAATCCCATGGACGTTGATCAAAATGATATTTCCTCAGGGCCTCCCTGGTGGTGTAGGGGTTAAGTCTCAGTACTATCATGCTATCACTGCCCTGAGTTTGATCCTCGGTCAGAGAGCTGACTCACATGGCACAACAGATCTCTCCTGTCACAGCAGTGTATTTCTGTAGATCTGCCTGTTCTGTTCCCCACTCTGTCTCTGGTGAATCCTCTCACCCCCTGCAGCTCTGCCCTATACCCCAGTTCTTTTATGCATAAATAAATCTTTAAAAATCATATTTCCTCAGTTTAACCAATGCCCACAGAATGCTTAGCCACTGCCTGGGAATGTGGCCCAGCTTCCTATGCCAGGTGAGGTTTCTGTGAATTTTATAACATAAATGTGCATGTCTTTTCCAGCTGTTTTGAGGGTATTTCATCTACAGAAACCTTAGAATTACAGCTTGTCATGTATTCATACAAACCAAATAAAAAAAGTTTTCTTGTACTATGGGAAACATGAAATGCATACCTTATGATTTCTTTGCAGGAACCATCACTAGAATCCAGATCTTACAGCAGAGTGAATGCATACCAGCTATTAACACTTAGACCTGTTGACCAGCATGGATGTGACCAATGAGAATTCAGTAACCTTTGGATCCTGAGCTGTTACCCACACTCCATTAGCTCTCTCAACTCGGTAACTGGGCTAGAAGTGTAGTAGTTGAGAAATGCCATTTTAGAACATTGTTAAACCATAAGAAAATACAAGTTACCCAAGACAATAATGGCGATAATAATCTTGACATCAAAGACATGAATAAACAAAGACTAAAACTAAAACTGTCAAAAGATTAGAGGGAAAATAGCAGAGGTGGAAGATTAAATAATAATTAAATTATATAGACAGGTAAGTGTAGAACTTGAAAGAGTGTGGTTTGCTTCCCTTTTGCCCTGGAACTGAGAGTCTTTCTCTTTCTGGAGCCCAGTCTGAAAGATTGGTCAGGCTAAGGAGGGGATAGGACCTATCCTTTAGGTGGATGACCAGTTTGAGGCTAGTAGCTCACTAACTGCCCGGCTACTGTTACATGGTCCAGTGCGTAGAACTATCTTGTCCATAATGAGATAATGTGTCCCTCCCAGGAAAGTTGTCAGGCAGACAGGGATGAATGTGGATAGTATTTATTGAGCACCTACTAAATGTAAAGCACCATAATGAATGCTGAAAGGGTGACATAAGGTGATAGTGGGGAGCGGTGAAGGAAGATGAGGGTCTGAGCTTAGGAATCAGAATTTTTTTTTAAGATTTATTTATGCATATAAGAGCAGGGGTACAGGCCAGAGGTGTGGGAGGGAGAGAGGATTCACCAGAGACAGAGTGGGGAACAGAACAGGTGGATCTACCGAAATACACTGCTGAGGGGAGCAGCGGGCGAGTCAGGAGAGGTCTGCTGCGCCATGTGGGTAGCTCCCTGGCCGGGGATTGAACTCGTGCTGCAGTGGCTGCGGATAGCTTCATGGTGCTGAGACTCAACCCCTTGTGCCACCAGGGAGGCCCCTGCTTGAATTACTTTTATGTGTGTATGTCTCTTCTACCACGTGAGCCCCTGCCTTGGAGTGGATTGTATTTTCCCGAAGGATGGGAATTTCAATGAAATACAGTATGGTATAGGGCAAAAATTCTGCTTTCTAATCAGATCAACCTGCTCTGATTCTGTTGTTATTTAACCCCTCACAAGCTCCATGTTTTCCTCAATAAAATGAACATAAAGACAATGATCTCCAGACATTAGATGCGCAAGGTTAACTTTTCTTTCCCTGCAATCTTGCTTGTCATAGATGCTTGATAGTGTAATGAACTAGGGACATTTTATAGAATGTTTACCCTGGAAGAGCCTTTCAAAAATCATCTAGCTCAACTCTCTCATTGATTTTGATTCTCTCTCTTTCTTTCTTTCTTTCTTTCTTTCTTTCTTTCTTTCTTTCTTTCTTTCTTTCTTTCTTTCTTTCTTTCTTTCTTTCTTTCTTTCTTTCTTTCTTTCTTTCTTTCTTTATCACAAATTAATGGGAGTTGCTACTGTCAAAGCAGAATGGCATCTTGTCCATTTGATGGGAAAAGATAAAAGAATGAGAACCTAACATTGGTGAGAGTGTAGAGAAACCTTGTTTACATATCCATTGGTTCATAGTTTCCAGTGTGTAGTTCAGAGGCTATTTACCAACCATTTATTTATTTATTTATTTATTAAAGATTTATTTTTATTTATTTATACATACAAGAACTGGGGGGTAGGCCAGAGGTGGGGGGTGTGTGTGGTGGTGGTGAGAGAATTCACCAGAGACAGAGTGGGGAGCAGAACAAGCGATCTACTGAAATACACTGCTGAGGGGAGCAGCAGGTGAGACTCCAGGAGAGGTCTGCTATGCCATGTGGGTCAGTTCCCTGGCCAGGGATCAAACCCATGCCTCAGTAGTTGGTGATAGCTTGATAGGGCTGTACCACCTGGGAGGCCCTGCACCAAACATTTAAATATATATGCCCTCTGACTTGGCATTCTCACAGCTAGAAATTTATCCTGTGTAGATAATCAACCAATTGCACAAAGCTGTGTATACAAAAGAATTTTCATTGTAGTGTTGCTCATAATAATGAACTTCTGGAAAGACTCTTCATATTCCTGGGTAGGGGGTTAGTTAAATAAATGAAAACACATCTTTGCAGTAGAGTGTATGGAAAATCTTAATTGGTGTGGAAAGATGGGGCCATAGCACATTGACTTGTTAAGGCACGCAGGTGTGTGGCCCCGAGGGATGTCGGGACAGGACAGGCACCACGATTTCAACAGTTGCTTCTGGATGTCTGGGCTGACACTTATTTTCTTCTTTATACTTTTTTAAAATGAGGGACTGTATACTTGAGTGTACATGAACTATATCATCAGAAAGAAATCATAAAGCTTTTTTTAATTTGATCAGAAAAAGAATGAGCCCTCCTGTTTCCTAGCTCAATAATCATTCTTGGGCAGTGTTGCTGTGCCCAGTCTAATTTTATCTCGATTATTTAACCTGATAAATATTTAGCTGCCAAACCCTTTGTCTATGTGGTCGCTACTGTAGAAAGTGACACTCCGATTATTCTTCTCACTTTCTCAATATGCCTTTTCGGATGTTCTGGGAATTTCTCCAGATCTCTTTTTGAGGTAGGGAATACACAAACAAACAAATAAACAAACAAACAAACACATCAATTTCTGTCACTTCCTCATTTAAAACATATACGATCATAAATCCATTTTTTTCCCTAAATAAAAGCAGGTGGTTGAGCCTCCTCGAGTGTAAATCTGTCCTTAAATGACAACCAAACAAAACAGATTTCCGATCTTGTGATTAAAGAATTTTAAGGACTACCGGACAAATGTGTGATGTGTACTGTGTACTAGTTGCCATGGTTTTAACTGAGGATGGGCTATTTAAACATATCCTTAATTTGGATAGGCATGAGTCTCAGCTTTGCAGGGTTAGAAATGGTGCAAAAGGCTTGGCTGTTTTTAGATTGAATAGGAGCTTGGCTATAGTAAGAACTAAAAATAGAAGTCCCTATCTTTACTTAACTCTTTGATTACCAGACAGAACAAAGAAATTCATTGCAGTAGATTCTCTGTGGAAAATAAAGCTGGCATGACAGGAAGGCGGTATTTAATTATTTAGCATTTTTGAACCAACATCTTGTTATTTGAGAAATCCTCTGAAATTTGTATTTAAAAAGCCCATTTTAAGCTTTAAATTCAGGTAGTCCGTTTCCATGGCAGCTGGACTCTTTTGAAGGTTTCTAGATTGTAACTGGAGTAATGTTTTTATGAGTTCATTTCTTTTTCTATCTGCAAGTAGCACTTTGGAGCAAACAGACAGTGGACTCAATAGTTTATCCTTGGTTATGTTATCTGTATTATTTTATAGCAAACACTGTGCATTGTTAAAAACGCAAATGGTATCTACATCTAGAACTTTACCACTGAAGAAAAGCTGATAAATGCGCATATAGTTTCATCTCAAGATTTCCAACCCCTATTTTTAGAAACTATAGAAGATCTCTAATGGTCACCTGGAAGTTTGGAAAATGCATTCAAATCAGAATCAAAAGTCCGAGTTCAAGTCCTGCCCCTGGTTGGCTCTGGGATTTGGAGCAAGGCACTTAATTTACTTGGGCTTCAATTTTCTTGATTGCAAACTCTCCAGTTTTGAGGACACTCAGAATAGATGAGCTTTCTACTTTAAGATTTTTGTAATGTCTTATTTTTTAATTAGTTCAAAGCTTTCTTCACGTAAAATCTCATTATGGAAACAGGAAAAGTGGAATTCCATTCAATGTTGGCCTGGGACTTGGTGGTGGGGGATCCTGAGTGTTTCCCTTCTAGCCTTTTTCCATCTATTCCTGGACTGCCCTTGACATATCAAGTAGGGTGTGTCAGGGCTGCCTAGTGCATAGTTTGACGACTGTTAATTTAAACTTTAATGTCTCATTTAATTTTCACAGTCTGGGCTTCTGAGAAATCTCAAAATAATGTCATAAGAAATTTTTAGAAGATTGGAGTCTTCATATTGTATCAACAAAAATAAAGCACAGAGATTTCTAAAAGATAGGAATTACTGTTTTTGGCACTAGGCACTAAAAAAAAATGGTTAATTTTTCTGATATTTGCTGTCAAGGGACACTGATGAAAACCCTCTCTTTGCTGCTTATTTCTTATGAGATCTTATAATAAAACCATTTATACTTGCTGCATCCCTTTGGTATTTTGTCTGACACAAATGCTGACCCATTAGCTCTTCATTTCATAATTAACATTTTATTATATTCTTGGGATTTTAAAATGACTTGCTTAGTCCACAGACTTTTTATTTTGAAATAATAGAATGCTGCTTAAAGGATTTGTTTATTTTGAACACATGCAATTTGCAGCAACATGGATGGCGCTGGAAGGGATCATGCTCAGCGAAATAAGCCAGAAAGAAAAAGAAAAATACCGATGGTCTCACTCATAGCAGGAATCTAGAAAACTTAAATAAGGGACGAGGAAAATGAATAACTATAAGAAAGTGAAAATCAAAATCAACAAAAAACTATGAACCAGAGACACTCTATGGAGGGTGGGGTGCGGGGAGGGGAGGAATTGGGGTCAAAATAAGGGGGCTGCAATTGTATGGGGAATATAAAAATAAAATTTATTTAAAAAAAGGATTTGTTTATTTTGAATGTTAATTTTGTCTATATTTATGCAAAACTCTTTTTATTTGTAAAAGTGGTAATCCTAGTTGGGTCAAAGACTTGTGGAGGAAGCTGGTGTTTGGGTTCCAAAATGGAATTTTTTTTATTATATACTAGATATAAGATCTTTATGGGAGATAGTAGTTTGAAAAAGAACAGCAAACCTTTTCAGACACTGTCAATTATTTCAGAAAAGATTTCAGGGTCAGCAATGAAAGCTTTATTTAATTCTTACTTTCGTATAACATTTTTAATATCTATGATCTTCATAGGAATCAATTGTGGTATAATCTGCAGCTAGAAATCAAGAGTGCTTGGGTGTTGGGCTCCCAGATAAAATTCAGCAGAGAGGAAATACTATGACTTAATAATGTGATCTCTGAGAAAAAAAAAATATTGTGTATACCTCGAAATGTTTAAAACTAACATTCATATTGTGTTTCCCAAGCCACTTTACAAACTATTTATAGAGAATCACATCAACCACCCACCTATTGTTAAAATAGAGAAAGTATTTTAACACTAAAAGTCAGCTTTATAAAACAGCAAAAGGACTGGTAATGGAAGGAAATGATAGACTGGAAATGATAGACCAGAGACTTAACTAGCTTCTTTTTAAATTTTAATCTTTAAGGTGTAATATATATTCAGGTAAAATGCACATAAGTGTCAGTTAGCTCACTTTTCACAAACCTAACATACTTGTGTAACTAGCACCTATACCAAGAAATAGAATATTACCAAATAAAATATTACCCCCCGATTCTTCTATACATTCTCCTTGTCACTGAACTTCTCCAAAGGTCTTGTCTTCTAATTGTGTACACTAGTTTAGTCTGTTCTTAACTCATATGAATGGAATGATACAATATATACTCTTTTGTGACTTTTCAAAATTTGACTTTATGTTTTTGAGACATCCATACTTTGTAATTGCTATAGGTTTTTTTTTTTTTTAAGTATTACTGCCTTTTTTTTTTTTTTTTAAAGATTTATTTAATTATTTATATAAGCACTGGGTACAGTCAGAAGCGCGGGAGTGTGAGAGAATTCACCGGAGCCAGAGCGGGGAGCAGAACAGGCAGAAGGACCGAAGTACACTGCTGAGGGGAGCAGCGGGCGGCAGGAGAGGTCTGCGCGCCATGTGGGACCCTCCTCTGGTGGCCGGGGAGCAGCTGGGGATCGAACCGGCGCCGCAGAAGCTGCGGGCAGGTTCGCAGCCCAGCGCTCAACCGCTGCGCCACCGGGGAGGCCCTGCTATAGGTTTTGATTCATTCCATTGTTCATGGCACTTTGGTGGTCTTTCATTTGTGACTATTACTACTTCTAATAAACATTCCTGATCATGTGTATCTAGGAAGGAAATGGCTATATTCTTACCATAAGCACGTAAGATAACCACATTAATAGGTAATGCCAAATAGTTTTTCACATGGCCATATCAATTACATTCTCAACAGCAATGAATGAGAATCTTGGTTGCTTTGTATACTTGTCAACACTTGTTATTTCCTGCTGGATGGGTAGTGGTATCATACTATGCTTCAATTTGCATTTCCTCGATGACTAAGTCCAGCCGCTTTACAGATGTGTATTGGTCATTTGGATGGTTTCTTTTATGGAAGGATTTTTCCCAATTTTCTGTTGCATGTCTATCTTTTTCTTACTGCTTTGCAGAAGTTTTTTAAAAACATATAATGGATAATTTCTTCATATTCTTGTGTACAATATGATTTTTAGTGTTCAGATTGATGCTAGGTATGTGTTATATATATTTTTGGTGCTCCCTAGGCCATTGTATACTCAGGTCTGGAAAACTGCAAATGAAAATTAGATAGGAAAAGCAATCTTAGTTCAGAATTGAAAGTATTATATGACATTAAGTTACCATGAAATGCATCATCACTATTTAATGTCAAATTACAGTCATGATCTATTTTTTATTTTTAGCTTTTTCATGTTGTTTGATTTATTGCTTATATTTGAAAGCAAAAATAAGAAGGACAAAAAAGAAACCACCCTAAAACTGGAGGAGAAGGGGAAGATGATCTTGCTTTGCTCTTGTTAAAATAGATCATGACTTCTTTCTTTTGAGACATATTTGTGAATTTTCACCACTTGCTATGTTGGCCACTGTCCTGCAGGAGCATGCCTTGCAAAAGTGAGGATATCAAGGACATTTTGTTTACAGCTAGGCAAAAGGACACCAAATTTGTCAACATCAAGGAGAACAGGGATCGTCTGAAGTTTAAAGTTTGATGCATCAGACCTTTAGATTTTAGTCATCGCAGACACAGAGAATCTAAAGCAATCCCTCTCCCCCACCCCTTTCATGGTAAACTAGCTAAAATGAACTAGGGTAAGTGGGAAGAGAGAAATGTGTACTCCTGTCTATGGTCAAAAATTATCACTTGCTTGATGGGAGTGGTTCCCAGACCCTGTCCTGGATCCTGTGTGGTGAGAATCCTTGGGGAGCTTATTACAAATACACATTTCGGGACTCCATTCTTGGAGATATGGATCACTAAATCCAATAGAGCTGACATAGATAGTGCCTAAAATATGTATTTTTTTTCAGTTGCTTAAAAATTTTTATTATTTATCATGATTCTGACTGACTGGGTGGTTTCTCTGTGAGTTTCATGTAGCTGCAGTTATCTGATGAATCAGATGGGATGGCTGGACACACAGATAATTGGCCTCCTTCTATCCTCATGATTTTTCATTCCAGTCTTTTTTTTTTTTTTTTACAGCATAATGGTCTCAGCTTATGAGAGGAAAGAAGCTACAATGCCTGCTGAGGCCTTCGCTTAGAATGGCTTCTTACGTGTCCTGTTGGTTATAACCAGTCACAAGATTAGTCTAGATGCAAGAGTGAAAAAGTAGGTTCCACATATTCATGAAGGAAATGTCAAAGTCAGAATACAAAAAGGCTTGTATAGCAGGAATGGCAGAAATGGCCATATTTTGCAACATCGCAGTTTACTAGCAAATTTGGTAAATTTCTGGCTCTCTGGTCCAGATTAAAGAATCTTTTATCTTAAACAAACTTTAAGATTAGTGGACTGGTACTTTATGATGGGGTTTCTCCCACAATGCCTTTTTCCAGAATGTTGTATGAGGTAAGAAGATAAGCTGGGCAGGAGATAAAACTTAAAGAAAGGAGAGAGGGTCAGAAGCTTAAATGCTAAAAATTGAAGATTGGTGGTATAGGGGAGGGAAGAGAAACTTCATATTAATGTTGTTTTGAAGGAATCAGTTTTCTAGAAGTAAAAATAAAATGATTTAGGAATGTGAAGGCATATGTGTGGTCCTCTTCTCCCCTGGATGCCTTTGTTCTTTTTTTTTTTTTTAAAGATTTTTTTATTTATGCAAGAACTGGAGTAAAGGCCAGGGACATGGTAGGGTGAGAGAATTCACCAGAGACAGAGCGGGGAGCAGAACAGGCAGATTGACTGAATACACTGCCGAGGGGAGCTGCGGGCGAGACAGGAGAGGTCTGCTGCGCCATGTGTGTATCTCCCTGGCTGGCAGGGAGTGAAATGGCCAGTTGGCTGCAGAGGCCAAGGATAGCTCCACAGTGCTGTGCTCAACCCGCTGCGCCACGGGGGAGGCCTGGATACCTCATTTATGAAGAAGGGAATGAAGAGACAGTGGTCTTAGTTGTCTCTCCTGTGGCATTGCCAAGGTAAAATATATGCCATTGTATTTCATACACACTTATCTTTGTATGGGGCCATGAAGAAGACATCTATGACATTTTCTGTTTAGCAGTTGACATAATAGATGACAAAGAGTTATCATTAGTCTTTTCTAGGTAAACATTTCTAGTTTCTGCAACACTATTATCATACATACCATATGTGTTAAAGCATAGAGTTATTTCAAAGACATAGGTTGGCTTTAAATTGTCTTGAAATGTGTATTTATACACATTTGAGACACCAGGCTCAATTCTTAAATGATATAACAGATGATCCACAAATAACCTGAACATACTTGCTTTATAAATCTGGTATTAGGCAGAAGAGCTAATCCTTCTCCTATACCCTGGAAATATTACATTACACCTGATTATCATTAGTTATAGTTTAGGAAGAGGGTTCATATTTGAACTATATTCTTGCCTGAGTTCATATAATTAAAAGCAGTGAATTTGGGACCTCAGATTTGCATCTCATAGTGTATTTAATATGGAAAAGTATTTTTAAAATACTTAAAATAAGACTGGGTAGAACAAACTGTGGGAACTGTCTTTCTGGTTTTGCTATTTCAGATCCTGCTTTAAAATGGAAGCAAAACATATTCTTTTCTATGCCAAAATAGAAAAGTACTCTTTTCCTAACCAAACTCAAGTCCTTTGGTTTAACAGTTGGCACAATTTTTTTTTTTTGGTGCACAAATTGCCATTTACTGATCTTCTTGGCCAAACCACAATACAAAGTCTTATACATAAGTGCAAGGTGTTTGAATTTGACTTCCTACTCTGCTAAAAGAAGGTATTTACTGATACAATTTCTGTGGTTACTTGCACCAGGTTTAGCAATCTAATTGCCTCATTATCTAACAGTGGAAAAAGCATGAACTTGGAATCTCACCTGGATCGTGCTACTAATCAGTTGAATTTCTTTTTTTTTTTTAGATTTTATATATATTTTACATCATTCTTCCTTTTTGTATAATGTATGCTTTCTTCTCTCAGGTGTAGTCCCCATAGAATTCCCACCACCAATTCACCCTTGCACCATCACCATAATCCGTTAGTGCTCTTCCCTCCCCTGTTTTAATCCCTCTTCCTCCCTGTCCCATGCAAAAAGTCTCTGTTTTATAGTTGCCTAATCAGGTGAGTTTCTTGGGGCAAATGGCCAGACCACTGTGCCTCTGTTTCCTCGTCTATTATAAAAAAGGTTTGAAACCAATGATGTACATATAGAAATAAGAGTAAATGGATTTAGAATTCACTCATAACACTGACTCCCAGGAGACACAGCTAAGGATATAGTGCTTCTGGCCAGAGCCCCCCCCAGTAAGAAATATTAAATATCTCTATTTACGATGACTGGATCAAGAAGATGTGGTACATAGACAAAATGGAATATTACTCAGCAATCAAAAGAGATAAACTCATGCAATTTGCAGCAACATAATTGAGCTGGAAGGGATCATGCTCAGTGAAATAAGCCAGAAAGAAAAAGAAAAATACTGGATGGTCTCACTCATAGCAGGAATCTAGAAAACCTAAATAAGGGACCAGGAAAAAGAATAACTATAAGAAAGAAAAAATCAAAACCAACAAGCAACTATGAGCCAGAGACACAATATGGGGGTGGGGAGAAAGGAGGGATTGGGGTCAAAATAAGGGGGTTGCAATTGTATGGGGAATATAAAAATAAAAATAAAATTTGAGAAAAATAAAAAAAACCCAAAATAATATATGTTTATTAGAAATGCAAAAAATATAAAAAATATTTAAAATTAAAAAATCACTTCGATGATAAAAATAGATAGAAAATACCATTTTCATGTAGGAATTTTTTCCTAAGGTGTACATGTCTAAACAAATAAACATTTCTTAAACTTCAAAAAAAATCTCTATTTAGTATTTTAGATTTAACTAAAGTAAAATTCATGATTTCCTAATGCACAAAACAAACCACGTGGGTCACCTCTAGAAGATGTTGTGCAATCAGTTCCTAATTCTGAAAATTGGTATGTAAAGAGAAAGAATAAAGCATCTATTCTGTCTTTCCATGTGAACTATACCTCAAGGTAACCGAATAGCTTGTGAAGGAAAGTTTTTACACAATAGTTCCAGCTAATTCTGAAAAGAGAGTGTTAGAATGTCATCATTTTGCAACCTCAAATAATGACCGTAGGCAATGATCATGAACACATGTAAAATAATTTGTGGAAAGCTAATGGGAAACTTCTTAACAGGTAGATCAGGTTGATAAAACATGAAACCATTAATCAATCCCATTGTCACCCACGAAGAGATCCAGGCATTCCCATGATGCAATGGGAAGTATAAAACCCCACTCTGCAACATTCTTGCCAAAGCCATTGAAGCTGATTCTGCTCCAGATCTCATTTCCAGTTTACAGGAAACACAGGAGATAGGAACATATTGAAGACACTGAGGGATGGATTAAAATCCAGGGAATTGTACCATGCAAATAACCTGGCTTGGCTTCCTCAACAAATAAATTAGAAGGAAAAAGCAGAGGTGAGGGAACTCAGATTTAGAAATAGGAGAGACATATGAACTAAACACAAATTGCAGATCTTGTTTGGGCCCCACTGGAAAAAACCCCCACATATGAGCCCACAAGGGAAATTTGATTACTGACTAGATAGCTAACATTATTAAGGATGTTTTGTTAATTTTAAAGTGATTATTCCATTTGGTTTTGTGGGAAAAGGAGTCATTATCCTTCAGAGATATATTCTGAAGTATTTTTAGGTAGAATAATATGATTAGGATTTGATTCAAAATAATTCAGCGGCAGGGTGGGAGGGAGGGAGGAGAGATGAAATGAGCCTGATTACGTGCTGATGATTGTTGAAACTGAGTTTTGGAAACATGAAGGTTCATTTTATTCCTCTGTCTGTTTATATTTGAAAAATTTCACAATTAAATGTTTTTAAATAGGGAAAAGTAATAAACATGACTTATTAAACCATACAGTTAGGATTTGTGCAGGGTTTTGCATCTATGTTTATATTAGTCTCTTGTCTGCCATAAACGATTATCACAAGCTGGGTGGATTAAAACTGCACAAAATTATTCTCCCACGGTTCTAGAGACTAAGAGTCTGAAATCCAAAAGAGTTGTACCCCTTTAAGGGCTGTGAGGAAAAAACCACTGTTTTTCTCTTCCAACATCTGGGGGCTACTGTCTTTGCTGGACCTGTGGCTGCTGGTGCAGCTCTGCCCCTGCTCACACTGTCTCGACCTTGTCTCTTCTCCCCATACCTCTCACTCTCCTAAGAACACTTGCCACTAAATTTTGGACTCACCAAGGTGATTCCAAATTGGATGATCTTGGATGTTCTCATTGCAAGATTCTTGATTTAATTACATTTGCAAACACCCCTTTTCCAAATAAGGGAAAATTTACCAGTTCCCAGGATGAGAACGTGGATGTAGCCTCTGGTGCATCACCATTCAACTCACCACAATGACATACTTCAATAAAAAGATTTGAAAACCCATAACCACAAGGAGTGATTTAGTTTTCTCAACTGAATGTTAAGGAGTATTTGTTAGCGTCATTGCTAATTTCCAAATTTATGAGACAGCCTTGATTTCTCTCCTTCTGCCTTATCCCATAGGCAAGTCTTAGAAATTTTACTTCTGAAATTTAAATCAAACCTTTTTATTTCTTTCATCTGCACTCTAAATCCTTTACTTTCATTTGTCCTATCATATCCTCTAATGGTCTTACTGATCTTTCTGACTTCTGATCTTGCACCAATCCATTCCATTCTCCCCACAGATGCCAAAGTAATTAAAAACAAAAGAAAACAAAAACTTCACAGATCTAATCATTGTTCCTTCCTTTTCCTATCCCTTAAATACTGGTTCACTGCTTCCAGAATAAAATCCAAATTCTTTAGTATTTGTCTTCACCTATCTGGAGTCATTCCCGTTTTTGCCCACAACTGTTCACTGCCACTGACCTCCTTTTAGTCTTTTAAACATGTCAAAGTCAGTTTCTTGAAAAGGACAGATTCTTGAAAAGGAGAATCTTGAAGCACAGATTCTTGAAAAGGAGAATCCAGGCAGTATTTACCACAAGAATTTTATTCATAATTGGGTAACTGGTTATTTTAAAAACAGAAACAGTAATTCATGTCGAATAGTAAATAACATGTAAAAATACTAGACATATTAGAAAACAAGTAAACAGCATATAATTACCCCCTCCCCATTCTACCCTCTGAGATAATAATATTTGGGTTTACATTCTTTCAGAATATGTGTTTAAATATCATAAATACATGATTAACTAGGAAACCTACTTTTTGCTAATTAACAAGGAATTGAAACTGTTTTCATGTTATTACATGTGTACCTTCATCATTATTTTTTAGACTTTCCGTTCAGATTTCCAAGTTGTTCCATCAAAGACTTGTACCAATTTGCATTCCCACCAGCAGTGTGTGAATGTGCTCATTTTCCCAGGTCTCTGGAAATCTTTTAAATCTCTGCTAATCTGAGAGATGAAAAACAGCATCCCATTGTTGTCTCAATTTGTATTTCTTGCAAGTTAGTGAAGTTGGATGTTTTTGTTTCTGATATCAGTACACTTGTGGTTTCTCATGACCATGTATTTAAAAGGGATTAGATTTAAAAAAATACCAAACTAGCTGAAGAAGAGCTAGGTAAGCCACTCAACACTGCATTACAGCAACGCCAGCTCTGTACCCTGGATCCAGTTCTCAATATCTTGAAGCTGTTTCAAGCACACATAGCTGAGCATGCTATTGGGTTTTACAGTACAGCCCTCATTATGATAGTATTTATTTTCTTCCTTGTGGCATGTGAATTAAAGAAAGTAATTTAAAATCATTTTTAAAAGTGTGTTGTATGTATTTTCTGAAAATGTATGTGGGGAAATAAACAAGAAATTACAGATTAAGGACCTATGTTTCAAAATGTGGCCCAACAATTTGAATTTACCAGCATCTGGAGTTTTGATCATATCTAGGTTTCAGCTTGGACTTCAAGTAATTCGTTGCCTCAATTGTCAGTAATAATTTTCCCTATGGTATTTATTTAGAAAGAAGTTCAGGGAAAAGTGAAGAGAAACAGTTAAATACTGGCACCCATTGCCTGCATTACTTTTGATCAGAATCTTACTTTTTCATCATCTGAAAAAAAGTACCAGTTGGATATTCCAAGTTCCCATATTTCAAATTTGTGTATGTGGCAATACAGGAATTACAGAAGATATGTTTTAACTGTCCAAGGTCCTGAAATCTTTCTTTTCTTTCTTTCTTTCTTTTTTTTTTTTTTTTTGTTCCACGATCTTGTACATCATTTGGAACTCCAAGTGACTTTCTATTATTTAATACTTTTATGTCCTTTTTCATGTATATGTACCTAAAGTTGGTGCCTTTGGATGTGGATCTGCTGACTGAATAGAACAATTTGATATATGATGGCATGCCATGTGTTTTATTTATTTTTTTTTAAAGATTTGTTTATTTTTATACAAGAACTGGGGTACAGGTCAGAGGCACAGGAGGGTCAGAGGATTCACCAAAGACAGAGCGGGGAGCAGAACAGGCAGATGTACTGAAATACACTGCTGAGAGGAGCAGTGGGTGAGGCAGGAGAGGTCTGCCGTGCCATGTGGGTTTCTCCCTGGCTGGTCGGGATTGAACCCGCACTGCAGAGGCCGTGGACAGCTTCACAGTGCTGCGCTCAACCTGCTGTGCCACTGGGGAGGCCCCATGCCATGTGTTTTAAGAGCTACTTAAAAAAATATAAATCAAAGAAAATAAATATGCTTTTGATTGCAGTTGCAAGTCAAGTGTAGTCCAAACAAATTAAAAAAAGGAGCATAAACCACCATGATCCAAACCACAACTGAATAGAGTCCTAAATACATCCAGGTCATCAGGAATAAATAGGATGACTCAATAAATTAAAAAATCAAGAATGATATTCTTAAAATTGAAAGAACCTATCAGATTAAATGCAAATGTGGAAATAATGTTTTATTTTGATAGCAAATACAGGGAGTCAAGGAATAGAGCATTCCCTTACCATTCCATGAGAAGGAATGATGACACTGGAAAGACACAGTTTATCTATGTACTATTTTTATTTATTTGTTTTTGAATTTTATTTATTTATGCATACAAGAGCTGGGGTATAGTCCAGAGACGAGGGGAGTGAGAGGATTCACGAGAGACAGAGTGGGGAACAGAACAGGCAGACTGACTGAAATACACTGCTGAGGGGAGCAGCGGGTGAGACGGGAGAGGTCTGCTTCGCCATGTGGGTTGCTCCCTGGCTGACCGGGCATTGAACTCATGCTGCAGAGGCCACGGATGGAGGAACCCGGTAAAGCTTGGAAGGATTTTGATTTTTTCTGAAACTTGTAGCACAAAAGATGCTTTTAAGAAAATATGAGCTGGCTAAATGGTTTACATATTGGTAAAGAAATAAAAAGAATTACTTGACAAGAAGAGGATGTTGGACAATTTAGTGTCTAATACAAGTTATTGTCAGGGCCTTGCAATTGGAATGCGTTCCTTATGTATTGGATATGTAAGGAAAGGATTTAGTCTGGAAGTAAGAAAAGATTTCACCTTACCAGTTCTTAAATTTTGAACAAGTCTAGCAATGGGCATATCTTTCACTAGATATATTTAAGACATATTTGCGTAGTCATAGAAATTGCAGTCTTACTCAGAGGTAGAAAATTGAAATGACCCTTTCAAATATGATTTTATGATACAGCAACATTTAGATGACCTAGTGGTAGGAGAGGAAAGTCCAGTGTTATATTTACTCAATTTTCAATGAAGTAATTATTTAATTTAATAGTGGCATAAATGAAATGAATAGATTTCAAACATTTTCATTAAATGCTGACACTGTCCCATCCCCTACTGGACAAAACCTTTTCTGTTAGTCACACTATCCTCCATTTTTCATTGGCTGCCTGCAAGGAGCATCTGTCGATTCATCAAGACAGTAAGTCCCTCCAAAGGATTTTCAATTCTTAGCCAAGCTGAAAGAATCTGGGAAATCAGATATGCCTGTAAATAATAGGTTATTTGAAAACATGTAAGCTTCACGTTCTGGTTCAAGTTAAAACTTTCCTAGAATGACTTGAAAACCAGAACTCATTTATTATGGTATGTAACCTTGCTGATTTCTTGTTTTAAAATTCAGTAAAATACCATATGTGCCTGTCAACTGGATGTGTATGTGTGAAAACACTCATCTATCCCTGAAACATGGCCTTTTGGGGATAAGCAACAAGATGACTTCTTTTACTAAGACTAGAACTAAGTGTAGGAGAGAAATTTCAATGAGTAGGTATGTGACTGCCTTCCGTCCTGTGAATCTGCATGGACACTGGGTCTAGGGAAGGCAGTGGGTTATTTAGTGACTTGCTGTGGTCAGGAAAATTTTCCCATTGACTCAACTCATCTCTAATTACATCATGACATTAATCATTGCCAGAAAGCAAATGAATTTGGGCTTAAAAAAATCAATGTTATGAATGGAATTTCCTAGAATAAAGATACACTAAATAGAAATAACAACCAAATGCAGTCTTTGATTTGATCATGGTTTTTAACCAAATAACAAACTTTTGTGAGTGCTTGAGCATTTGCAAAATAAAACATTGAGGGAAAAGTGAAAAAAAAAAAATCAGCTCCACCTCTTAAAAAATCACCTGGAATTATGTTTTGGTAGTAACCCAGGGAGAAGGAATTACTTTGAAACCTGTTTTTTTAAAAACAAGTTATAGCTCTGCATACTTCAGGTACAATATTTGGCACATTGCCTCATAGATGGGGTGGGGGGTTGGGAGTGTGGGGCAACGTACTGTACAGCACAGTGGCCATAGTTATTGATACTGTATCTCACATTTGAAGTGGCTAAGAGTAGATCACAAGAAAAAAAATAGTATGTGTGGTGATGGATGTTAACTAAATTTATTGTGGTGTAATTTCACAATCTATACAATTATCAAATCATTACATTGCACACCTGAAACAAATACATTGATTCAACATATCTTAACAAAGTTTGTTTAATTGAGAAACTTAGAAGGGAAGAGGATTCAGTTCCTCTGAATATGAAGCAAGTTCACCAGCCTGACACTGTCATTGCAACTTCTTTGGAGTTCCTAGTGTGTCTTCATTAATCCCCAATCAGAGGTCTGAGTCACCAAAATAAATCTGCAGGATTTACGCACATGGAGTTAGTTACTGAGTAGTAGAATATATGACACTCTCTGCCTTTTAGCAACTTTTCCTTTTCCAAGCCAAAAGCAGAGCCCAAGATTAAAGTAACATATACTTAAGGGTGTGTTTTTGCAGATGCTGGTTGGGACATGAAGACAAAAGTAGGAGTGAAAAATGCTGATAACAAGGTGAAAATCTCACTGAGGAACAGGACGCATTTTTGGTAGGAGACGTTTAACTTGAACGCATAACCCTATCGGTTTCACCACTGAGTGGGCATCCGCAGAGCATGGGGGTTGGGGGGTAGCTTCCCAAAATGATGTGGACATCTCTCTGCAGTTCTTTTGAGAATGGGACTTGGAGGAAATCTTCGGGGTGGGTAAGATCTTGGACGATTGGGATTTTTTCCACGGGACGTCAGGGCAGAACGATGAAGCCAAAGGAAAACATTCTAAGGCAAATGAACGAATTCATTCTGCTAGCCCTGAATTCAACGTGGACTCGAACCAGATCTGTCCTCCTCATTCTGTTTGCCAAACCAGCTCTAAGCAGGATTTTCCAAGCTGCTTCATCATCCCAGCGATTCGCTGTCCCAGACATTCTTCTGCCTCACCCTGGCACCCGTGTTCAACTCTCCTCCAGCTGAGCTGTTCATCGCCAGCCACGCCGAGCCTCCCCACGCGGCTGCAGCCCCCTCTCCGGCCTCACACCCATCCCGGGCTGCGGCGCGGGGAGGGGGCAGGGGAGCCGTCAACTCACGCCAAACTTCCACGCTGGCGATGACTGGGGTTCTCCGGCTCCCCTAGCCCTCCCGCGCCGGGCCACACGGCGCTCATTCAAGCGGTGCGGCAGCGATTGCAGGTTCTGAGCCGCGGAGACCCGGGCGCCCCGCAGCCGCGCTTCCCGGGCCAGGCACGGTGCCGCCTCCCACCGAATGCGCCCCGGACGCGGCCGCCCCAGCCCCGGGCAGCTGGCGGGGCACGGCGCGCGCCGGGAGACTTGGAGCCGTGATGCTTTGTTTTGCAGCCGCAGGAGCTCGAGGCGGTCTCTTTCCACCAGACTTCACCCGCCCGCAGCAATAGCCATGGAAGTTGCCGCGGCGCAGAGCAAGAGGGTACCGCTTGGCGCGGCATCTTTTTTGGATGTTTTTTCTCGACACAGACCACTTATTTCTTCCTTCCTGCGGTAAGTGGAATCGAGTCTGTCTTAAGAAGAGGTAGAATTGAAAAGGATGAAAGGGGATTGCAGGAGCACAAAGGGTTAATCTATTCCGTTGTTTTCCTTGGGAGGGGGCTCGCTCTTCCCCGGCCCCCCAACCCCTTCCACCAGGCAGTCCCTGCCAAATCAGGCAGCTCAGGAGCTTTGATTTCAGGCGCTAGGGGAGGGGAGCCGGGAAAACCAATCCATTCATTCATTTTCGGTGGGTTCCTCCCCTACGCCCCTAAACTTGTCTTTGTCCATATTCTGAGAAGGGGGAATGAACGTGGAAGTGAGAAAAAGCCCCAGAGGTTGGGGGGGGGGAGAAAAAAAGAGGGGGGACAGTGATTTAACTTAGAGAAGATCCTAAGGGCTAGTGATTAGTGTAAGTCTTTAACCCATGTCAGGAACTCTAGACCCCAGAGCCTGTTCCCTCCTTCCAGGGAGGTAGGGAACCCTAGACCCCAGGTCCAGCCCAATCCCCCCAGCTCCCAAGCAAATGTCTGGTCAAAGCTTCTTTGGGAAAGGCTCTCTATGGGGAGCCAAAACAACTTCTGATGAAAACCTACAACAGAAGGGGAGGCTCAACATATGTTTGTTGAGTGGCCAAATGATGCATCCTAAGTCTGAGTGTTTTGTGCCCCGGGATTTTGCTCCTAACGGTGGACTAGATCCCAGGACACCAGGATAGTCCAAGTCATTTTGCAGAGGAGTCGTTGGAGTCTTTGGCTTCATTACCCATAAGAAGCCATATGATAGCTGCAGGGTCAGATTTATGGGTCCAGGGACCCAATGAACTCACTTGGGGAAGAATCTCTGTGTTGTGACCTTGGACTGGTTCTTTACCTCTCTGAGCCTTGATCTTCTCATCTGTAAAATGAGGCCAGTTAAGTGTTCTTCAAAGTGATGCAGGGAAGATGAGTGAAGTGAGAACATGAGGGGTATTTGATAAATGTCAGTTTTGCTTCTCTAGTCTCAGAAGATTCAGGAGGGAATCTTTCTCTGTGGACACCTCTCTCTGGCGCTGATGCAGGCAATACATGCAGGCAGTTGCATTGCAGTGACTGGGCTGGAGCCCTCCTGTCTGTGAGCAGTGAGGAGGGGTGAATGAGGCTCTTAAAGGCTTTCTCAGGAGCATAGAAACAGCTTCTGTGGGGTTTGGAAACAGAATTTACATACACACCGGTGTCCCGGGGGGGGGCAAGCTAGACATGCAGAAATTCCCTGTTCATCTCATTTCATGTCTCACGCATGGTCTCAACTTTCAGTAGAGGGGAGCAAAGTGTGGAAACAATCCCAGAGAAGATGGCTCTGAAGGTCCTGGCAACTCACCCATGTCCCAAAAAAGGGCTGAGGAATTAGGGAAATGCTATCAAATCAGGACCATTTTGGGGGTCTACAGAGAACTCAGGGATCTAGCCCATGGCACCTGTAGTGTTAGTGACAAAGCACCTGCCAACCCTCCTCAGACAGCAGTGGACCTTGGTGGATCTTGCCTGGAATTCAAAAACCTGAATGCGACAGACAGTGAAGGATGAATGTTGAGAAAGATGTTGCTGACAGCATCCTCCAGAAGCCTCAAAGTACCCCAGAGTGGCATGCAATTCAGAAAGCGCCTGCTAGTGCAGGGGTTAGAGCCATAGCAGACAGGCTTGGAAACAAGCGGGCAGTCACTCTCCCTTAGATAAAGGCAAGGAACAACCTAACCTGACCTCAGGGGACTAGACAGCAAGCTGGAAGACTAGGTCTATCTTGCTCACAAGCATATGCCAGCACCTAGCACAATGATGGCCCACGGAAGGGGTTCAAGCTGCATGTTGAGTGGACAATGCTTTCCTTTCCAACACCGGGGCATACATTTCATGCCTTTATTTAGCAAGTATTTCTTCAGCATCTACTATATGCAAGACTCCGTTGTTAGGCAGCGGAAGTAACCGGTAAGCACCATTCACATGGGTACCTCCAGTGGCCCATTCAAGAGCATCTCAGCACCACCTGGCTCTTCTGGAGACTGAGGCCCGGTCTCCACAGCGGCTGCTGGCGGGGAGCCGTGAGACTGGGGGTTGGGGGGCCAGAGTCAGGTCTAACCTCATTCTGGGACCATGTCTGAGGGCCTTCACACCTGCCCCTGCTGGGCCCCTGGACTCCCCGGGCCGCCGCTTCCCGGAGCCCTCAGGTCTTGGCAACCCCGTTTCCCTGCGGGGCCGCAGCGCTTCTCTCCGGCCCCCTCCCGGGCCGCCGAGCAGCAGCCCCAGCCGGGGCCTCAGGTAGCTGGGGAAGGGACCGGGCTGCGCCTGGGGATCGAGCTTCCCCGGGCGGGGAGAGCGCGGCCGCCACGGAACGGTCCCAGAACAAAAGGCTCATGGCTGGCCCCGGCCTCCTCGGAGCGCGCTGGGGCCGTGGGTTCGGGGCGCAGGAGAGAGCACCGGGCGCGGGCTGGACTGAAAGAATGAAGTGAGAAAAGGGGGTGCGCCCAGGGTGGGAGCGGGGACAGGAGTCACCCCCGAGGCCGAGGTCTGCGGCGGGGCCGCCGCGGCCCTTTCTCCGCCTCCTGCAGCGCCTTCCAGGCAGCCAAGCGTGTCTCCGGCAGCAACTCCACCGCGCGCGCCGCGGCGCCTCCACGCCCGCCGGCCGGCCGAGCCAGTAAGTAGCGGCGCGCCCGCCGCGCGCTCCCCGCCCCGCCGCCGCGCCCCGCCGCCCGGCCGGCCCGTCCTCCGCGGCTCGCCGCCCCCGGGCCGGGCGCGCGGGCCGAGCGTCTCCCCCGCCGGGCGCCTCCGCCCGCCGCGCGCCCTCCCGCCCTGGCGCGGCGTCTGCGGCGCGCTGCGGGGAGGGTCGCCTTCGCCGCGCGCGCCCCGGGTGCCGCGCCACCCCACGTCCAATGGCTTTCGCGGGGTGGGGAGCGGGGGGCGTCGCCCGGGGGCGAGGAGCCGCGGCCGGGGTGGGGCGTGTGCGCTCTGCGGGGCCGAGCGAGGCTGACGTGCCCGCCCGAGCGCGCGCCCGGCGAGTGTGTGTGTGCGGGAGTGCGGGCGCTCACGCCTTCGGGGGCTGGAGTGACACTGCGGTGGGCTTCTCCCGCGCGCGGCCCCCCGGCGGCTCAGCCCCCGCCCTGCCGGCGCGGCGTCTGGGAAGCAGCTCGGCTCTCGGGTCCGCCGAGCCTCGCTCTCCGTGCGCCCCTGGCGGGTCTTACTTTTCCTTTTCCCCGGGGGCGGCCGCCCGCCACCCCTGCACCGGTGCAAACACCCAAGCCCGTTTCCCTTCTCTCCTAAACCAGTATTTTCCCACTCGGCTTTCTCTGGGGTTCTTCCACGAGCCAGTTCGAGACCACCCCCCTCCCATCCTTGGAAATTGTTTTGTTGGACCGCTGTACAGAGGCGTGTAAAGCTCGAGGACTTTATTAGCTTTTTCCTTTCCTTCCCTTCTGGGCAACGGAGCAATGAAATTTCCAATCGAGACTCCAAGAAAACAGGTGAACTGGGATCCTAAAGGTTGGTATTTCCTACTCCCGGCCGCCCTCGCCCTGCCTCCTTCTCCGGTGCGCGCCTCCACTAGTGGCAGCGCTCCTGCTCCCGGCGGCGGCAGCGTGTGTCCCGAGGCTGCAAAATGCGCCTGGGAACTGCAGCGCGGGTGGGAGGCGGGCGGAGGCAGTGTGGGTTCCAGACCCAGATAGTGTCTGTCATGATCACATAATCATTGTCCCTCCCGGCTTGTTTCAAAATCTATTTAAAGATACACCAGGCCGACTGTTTGGCTTGAAATTGCACCAAGTGTTGGTATCTGCTTTTGACTTGGGGTGTGTGTGTGTGTGTGTGTGTATGTGTGTGTGTGTATCCTTTGTTTCTGGTGATCTTTGTCTCTCTAGCAGATGGGTGGGGTGCCTCCCCTGGACCTGGAGCTGCGCCACCTGGCCGGGGTGTCCTCAGTGGGAAAGGTTTCCTGGCAGCAAGTGGGGTTCAGATCTGCAGCAGCTGTCCCTGGAGGTGGCCCTTCTCCCAGGGCATGTGAAATAATGGAACCCGCGGGACCTTCTGAGTCTTTGCTCAATCTTAGTACCAAACCAGGCGGCTAGTTTGGCTCAGATCAGAGCAGAAGGGGGAGGGAGTAGTGGTTTGCTAGAAGGGTGGGGCTGGCTAGGGCTGGGAGGGGGCACCGTGTACTGTCTGAACAGTAGTGTTCTTTACAAGCCCCGAGGATTGTTGGACAACGTGCCCTTGTAGCAAAAGGGAGTGACCAAGACAGATTTGTCTCTAGCAGCCGGCCAAGGTGTCTGTCATTAGCATACAGATGTTAGGCTGCTTCGGAGTGAGCAGAACGGGCAAAGAACAAGTTGTCCGGTTTTGATGAGAATGTTCTTTAGAGTTCCTCTTAGCGTATCTGACGGCTGAGTCTGGCTGGAAGAAACCTGTGTGTGTGCTGGTGTTGAAATTTGTTTATATGGGTGTATGTGTGTCTAGTACTCTTTATGTGTGCATTTATTCCTTTCTCCAGACTGGAAAAGAGGAAACCTACTCATTTGTGGGGAAAATGTCTTGTGAAGTGATTTGCTCTTGGAGAGAGAATGAAGAGGCAGTGCTTGTTTCAACACCGAGCCTGTTACATATTAAAGACAACCCCAACCTCATATTTTGTCTCTGGATCTCTAGAAACATGGAAGTGTGTCTTCGCTGTTTTTGTTTGTTTGTTTTCTTTTGGATCCCTGGGAAACATTTGTTGATAACTGCTATGGACTGTGCGCTGTTCTAGGCACTGGAGATACAATCAGATGAGTGTAGACAGAAGTTCTGGTGTTTTAAGAGTTGATGGTAAGGGAGACAGACATACTTTATGCAGGTTCTGTGAAGGAAAGCATCCGGGTTTTAAAAAGTGTCAGAAGAGATTGATGAGGACCAGGGGAGGTAGGTAGTCAGGGAAGGGATTCTGACCCTGGTTCTGAGATTGGAGGTTTTGTAGGGATTCATTGACTAATGAAGAAGTGAACTGTTGCAGAAGCTTCATGAGCAAGTGCAAAGGCCCTGGGGCAAAAGGAGCATGTGTATTTGAAAGGAAGTTTGCATGACTGGAGCAAAGAGCGAGAGAGCATGTGTTATGGGGGGTGGGGTGGGGGATCCAAAGGGTAAGGCCTGGACATTGTGTGGTATAGGTAGGGCGCAGGCAGGGAAGGGGCGTAGCCCTTACCTTAAGCCATTGAAGGATTTCAGTCTGAGAAGTGACAGTGTCAAATGGAAGTGTTGTGTGGCTTTTGTGGACTGGTGGAATCAGATAAGATTGCAGATGGACATGGACCGGGGTGGATAGCCATGAGGACGGAGAAGTAGATGGAATCGGGAGTGTCGGAAGACATGAAATCAGCAGGCTTTGTGTGAATAAAGCACGGAGGTGGAGGAATTAGAGGGACTGGGATGGTAGCCAAGCCAGGACCTGCCTTGAGGGAGAGCTCGTGAGTTCAGTCCAGGACTTCTTGCGTGGGAGACTCCCTGAGTCATCCAAGAAGTGTATTAAGTGGGCAATAGTCGAAAGCGTGAGGGATCCTCAAGGAACTCTGATAGGGAGGGCTGTGGGCTGATCTTGTGAAGCTTGCCTTTGCTTTAAAATATGTTTCTATGTAACCACCCCTCTATAGATTGATGTCACAGTGACAAACACAGATGAATATCACATTGTACAGCCCGACATAATGTCAGAGCATCCGGATTCACCTACAGTCACACCAAGAAAAAGAACATTCATCCATTGTATGCCAGGTGTTTTATGTGTATCATTCCATACAATTATTCTCATAATACTCACCTGATGTTTTAAGTGTTATTATCCCCAGTTGACAATTGATGGCCATTTGGACCCCACTGAGCTCTCCTCTGATATGATACCCTGACTTCAGACATAATTGGTCCCAAAGGTGGGGGTGACAAGATCTTTCCTAGCTAAGGGGTAGAGGAAGGGGGGATATGGGGAGTGAGGGTGGCATATCTCACACCTGTCTAGAACTCTGTGCCAGGCTTTGCATATAGATAGTGCTTTATATATATTAATTTATTCAGTTTTCATAAAGATTTACAAGTGAGGGAACTGAGAAACAGAGAGGTTGAGTAAGTTGTCCAACGCCACACAGTTAATAGTAGGTGGGGTTGGACTAGAATGTGTGAACTTAAATTCTCTTCTATCTCTTAAGTTAGTGGGACTTCTGACTCTTGCCTGGTGAGGCTACCAGAGTCCTGCAGAAGCTTGTTGGGAAGAGATGAGAGAAGAGGAGGAGTTGAGCTTGTGGAAGAATATGACAGAGAGAAAGAGGAGGAGAGAAAGAGGAAGCAGGGTGAGGAAGTTAATCAGCCTTTCTTACTTATTCCTTCATTTCTTCACTTATCCATGTAGCCAAACAGCACCTCTGCTTCTACCTCTGGTGGCCAGTCACTGGCCGCTGGACAGACTTTGTGTCTTTTCTTTGGAGGTTTGGTTTTTCATAAGCCCTGTGTATTTATTAGCAGGAGAGGGGAAACTTCCATTATAATAAAAACACAGAAGGACAGTTCATATTATATGGATTTTAGGATTATTTACCTAATAAACTTCAGGTAGAGAGGCTCATAGATTGTGGAAGGAAGTTGTCATTATGATGTCTTGCCTCATTGCCTGTCAGTTTAACAGCACAGGATGAAGGAGGTTTGAGAATAGATTGGCTTTTTGTTGCACATGGATGTATGAAGCAAAGCACTGTCAAGAAGTTTAGGTGCAAAAATAAGATCTAAAGGTAAAATGATGATTCTTTGATTGCCTGTGATCCTTCTCCATGGTAGTAAAGTGAAGGCTTCAACAGATAGGGTGGCTGTGTATGTAGGACCTACCCCAGAGTGGGTTGGCAACCATTCTTGGTTTTCTTAGCAGAACTATGTCCATTTTAAGTCCTTGGGATCACTTGTTGATGATTTTCTGCTGAAAACTGGGATTGACTTGCTCCTTTTATGCATGTTAAGAGCTTTTAAAAGTCAATAAGATCAATATGATCTGCAAACAATATTCCATAGCTTGAGGCAAGCCAGTCAATATGGCTTTAAAATCTCTGGATTTGGGAACAAAAGAATTTATTTCTAGCATGAGCTGTAGGTGTAATTAGCTGTGGGCTGTTCATTCTTGAGACTTCATTTTCCTTCCATGTCCTTGACTTGGCCTCTTTGACCTGATCTCTTCAATTTTCTCCTTGACCTGACCTTTGGACCATTTGGCTTCCTCTGCTTCCTCAAGTAGAGCATACTTGTTTCTGTCTCAGGGCCTTTGCACTTGCGCTTTCCACTGCTGAGGAAGCGTACTTGCCTGGCTGAGTTCTTTCCATCATTTGAATCTCATCTCAAATGTACCTCACTAGCAAGGGCTTCTCTGTGCCCTCTGACATCCTCTCCTCTCCTTTCCTACCCCTGCCACTTTCTGCAATACCACTGGTCAGATGTCTTCCTGGAACTGGTTTTGATCTGAAACCATCTTACTCATGTGTCACATTTGACACCCGCCTCCCTCTCTGGTAGGTGAGCTCCAGGAACTTCCCCTCTCTGGCTTACTGTCCCATCCTGGGGGCCCTGGGAAGTGCCTGGCATGTAGTAGATGCTCAGAAACCTATTTTTTTTAAAGATTTATTTATTTATGCATGCAAGAACTGGGGTACAAGCCAGAGGTTTGGGTGTGTGTGTATGAGAGGATTCACCAGAGACAGAGTGGGGAGCAGAACAGGTGGATTGACTGAAATCCGCTGCTGAGGGGGGAGCAGCAGGTGGGTGAGACGAGAGAGGTCTGCTGCGCCATGTGGGTCACCTCCCTGGCCAGGGATCAAACTCATGCTGCAGTGGTTGCGGATAGCTTCGTAGTGCTGCGACTTAACACCTTGTGCCACCAGGCAGGCCCCTCAGAAACCTTTTTGTGGAATGAATGACTGGAGGAGAGGGAGGGTTGGAAAGGATCTCTACCTGAGACTTCATGCATAATGGAGCGCCTAGGGTCCTTTACGCTACAAACAGTAGCATAAGTACAAAGAAGGGGAAAGGAACTATATCCCTAAATAAGAGGTACTGAAAATGACAGCTATATTCCCACTTCCTTGGGGGCTCGAAGCCTCCAGAACCTCCAATAGAATTCTTTCCTCCATTCTCCCAGCCAGAAGTGCAAGGGTTGAGCGAGGGTTTGTTGGGGGTGGGGGCATGGGGATGGGCTGATGCAGCCTGATGAGGATGTGATTGCTGTCCAATTAATAATTTGTCTCAAATTGACCATTGATTGGCATGTAGCTCTTTTTAGGTGTTTTAATCCTCTTAAGCAAGAGGCAAAGCCACTGAGATGGAGCTGGATTTCTTTAATTGTGCTTTTTTTAATGCACAGTTCCAGAGCGGCCTGCATCTTATGCGTGTAGCACCTTTCAGTTTATAAAACGCTTTCCACAAATGATCTCATTTGTTCTTTAAACAACGCTATTTTGGTTGATATTGGAATCTTAAATTTGCAGATGGGAATAGAAGGAGTGGATCACTCATTTGGGGGCCCAAGGCTGCAAATGGGCAGAGTCGGGTCAGCCCAGGCCTTCTGACGTTGGATGCTTACGTTTGGGATAATTTCCCTCAAGCTCTCCTCCCTTCCCAGGCACTTGTCCATTCCATGTTCTTCTATTCCTTCTGTCCAAATGAGCAATTTAGAGGTCAGTGAGTCCTTAGCAGCCGGCTGTTTTCAACAGGTCCTCCTTACACTGGCTACCACTTTATCCATGAGCTCAGCTGACAAACCTTGGATCCCACTTTTGAGATTTTGATCTCTTATGAATGAGAACCAAGCTCAGCTTACAAGTCACTGGAGTTCCCTCTTTATTAATGTGTTTCTTGACACACATTTGTATAGCTTAGATTTTTCTGGAAAGAAGTAATCTATATGTTGATTTAATACCCAACTTTTAGGAGCTCAGCTTTCCAAATGGAATTAATCATGTGTCAAAATCACCTCATTTTCCTAGAAAGTGAAGAGGAAAAATGTTCCAAAAATTCTCTAGGCCAAGATTTGGTTCAAGCTGCTGCTTTTTCTTCTTTTCCTTCTCCTTTTTAAATTTTTATTTATTTATTTTTGGGTAGAACTGGGGTGCAGGCCAGAGGTGCAGAGGGTGAGAGGATTCACCAGAGACAGAGTAGGGAGCAGAACAGGAAGATCAGCTGAAATACACTGCTGAGGGGAGCAGCGGGTGAGACAGGAGAGGTCTGCTGCGCCATGTGGGTAGTTCCCTGACTGGGGATCGAATTCAGGCCACAGCTGTCATAGCATGATAGTGCTGAGCCTTAACCTCTAGGCCACCAGGGAGGCTGCCAGGCTTCTTTCCAGCTATGTCTACAGGAGCTCCATCATCCTTTTGCCAACCTCAATGGTCGCGGTGGAAATGAGAGCGGGTGGGTTGACCACCCTCTTTCCAAAACACCTGTGCTTTGGCTCTGCATTAACCTGATTAAATGACAAATTAATTTTCTTTTGGAGCTGGAATCTGGAAGTCCAAGATGAAGGTGCTGGGGGTGGGGATGTCTGGCTGGAGCTTTCCTCTGGGGTTGCAATGACTGCTTCTCTCTGTGTCCTCACTGGTGGAGAGAGGTTGCTCTGGTCTTTTCTTCTTCTTAAAGGATTACCCCAGCCCTATGGGTTTAGAGCCACATCCTAATGACTTCAATTAACCATATTTACCTGCTAAAGACCCTATCTCCTGTATAGTCACCTTGGAGGTTATGGTTTTAATGCATGAATTCTGAGGGGACACAATTCAGTCCATTTGCTGGCTGGCTGTGAGTATCATCTTAAATCGGATGTGTTTAAAATATGTAATCCACATCTTGCCGCAGACTGGGACACTGCATCCTCCACTGAGATATGGTACAAAATGTGTCTAATCTAGGTAGAGTGTTAGGGGCCCACTGCTGGCAAGAAAGGTTTTTGAGCTCATAAATTCTTTTTACTGTTAGCCTGTAGGTCATTAGAGATCTTAATGATGAAACAAAGCTAATGAAGCCATTTTACTGATAGCCAATTAGCAGGTTTCAGCTTGGACAGCTCCCTGGGCTGGGGTGGCAAGGTGGAAAAAGGTGACCTTCTTTGGCTGTGTGCTGTTCTGAAGGCTCTCACTGGAGCATCCAGACAGGGGGACCCTGGTGAGGGGCTCAGCTCCCTGTGGCTCAGGTGCAGAACCTACTTAAGTGTGGCATTTCATACTTGCTTGCTAAACCATTGTTTTGTGGTTTGCTAGTTCACTTTGAGATTGTTCTCCTTCCTCACCAGTGTCCGAGACTGAGTCTTATGACTTTCTAGTCCTCCCTTTCAGGTTGGGTTTGGGGCGTGAGGGCCAGAGCCACTGGCAAGGGAGGGGGTGGTCACGAGGGGAACAGCCTGCTCTTCCATGTATATTCCCAGAGCCAGGGAGACCAATGGAGTGGGCACACGAGGTTGCAGAGGGGTAGGTGGGTAGGATTTCAGGGAATTTCATTTTCTATAACAGTGATTGCGTTACTCCCCTGTCATGGAGGGAACTTTAAAAAATTTGGGGTAACACTGATAAGTTTTAGTTGCAAAGTTTTACACTCAATATAGTTTTACACCTCAAATCTGTGTATGCAACACCATATTTGAGCTCAAAGATGTAGTTTCCACCCACCACTGTCCAATCAACCCCTCTACCCATTCCACCTCTTCCCCTTAATCCCCAGTAACCTCCATTCTGTTGTTAGAATCTAAGGGTTTTGTCTTGATTATTTATTTGCTTTGACTATCTTCCGCATGTGAATGAAATTGTATGGTAACTGTCTTTATCATCTGACTTATTTCACTTAGCATAATGTTCTCAAGGTCCGTCCATGCTGTTGCAAATGGCAAGATCTTGTCTTCTTTTATAGTTGAGTAGCATCGTTGTGTACATACACCACATTTTCTTTTTCCAGTCATCCATCCTTGTGTACTAAGGTTGTTGCCCTAGCCTGGCTGTTGTGAATAGTGCTATAAGAACATAGGGGTGAATATATCTTTTTGAATTAGTATTTTTGTATATTTTGGGTAAATGCCCAGAAGTGGAGTTGCTGGATCACATGGTAGTCCTATTTTCACTTGTTTGAGGAACCTCTCTACAGTCTCCATAGTGGCTGTCCTAATTTACATTCCCAACAACAATGCTGAGAATTGCCTTTTTGGAAGGAACTTTGAAAAAAAGTGAGGAATAGTGATAAACCATGGGATTTGAGAGTTAACTGCTGCCATACATAAACCACATGGTCACGGGGAACTTCACCTCTCTGGGCTGTCCCTGTTTTCTTTCCTTCCTTTATTTCCCCTCCACCTCCCCCAGCCACCCCTGTTCCTATGGAATACTGATCTCAATTGCCATCTCTTATGCAACGGAGCCTATTTTTTTTCCATTTAACTACCCAGTGTAGGAATGGTGATAGTGTTTGCATTTGCAAGGAGATGCTCACAGTGCAGATTGTAGAAGTGATGGAGAGTCTGGAAGTGACAGTCACCTTTGCACATGTCCTGAAACGCCCATACAGTGTTTGTAACTCTGACACATGAGCTAGCAACAATTTTACATTGTGAAATAGTAAAACCAGTTTCTTCTGTGTAAACAGTCCTAGTAGGTCCCCCAAGTAATAACACATTAGATATTTTAGCAGGCTAAAGATAAATACTATCATATTTGATGGGATATGAGCCTGACAGCTTGGCTAGAGATGCTTTGTATCAAATGTGATATTTTGACAATTGAACATTAAAGCAGCCCCCCATGTTTAAGGAAAATTGAAGGGGAGAAATTTAGGAATGAGATTTGATCCATTAATTAATTTTTTTCCTTTGCAAATGTGAGACAATCTATTGTTGCCCATTTCATCCATGAACCAACCTGGGTCAGCTGCTAATTCTCTTGGCTGGAAATGTCTCCATAGGCCTTCTTTTCTTATAGAGGGATTTGAGGCCACGTGGGAGTGATTATGGAACATGTGGTCCAGCATAGACAGCCTTAAAATGGCCCAAGAGGAGTAAATGCTTGACATATTCATTTTTTTTAAATGAAAAGTATCACAAGCCCTAGGCATGGAAGGTCTCATTCATGGTTGGGAGGTGACTCCATCCTCCTCTTTGCTTTATCAAGATTTCAAGCCATCTCCTGTCTCAACCAACCAAACCTCCACTTCAACAGATGGGTACAGACAGGCTGCCTAGGTATGCTTACCATGCAAATGGTTTACAATTTTTCTTACCATATTCATTTAACCTAGCCTCTGTGAAATGCCACTCTCTGTTCTCTGTAGTAGCTTAAAAGGGGGTCCCGTCTTAGTGCTGTTGCAGCCACTCTCACAGAAGATGAACTGGGTCAGGTACCCTACACAATGTCAAATCAGTTTTCAGGATGATGGGTGCACATTTCTTCCTGGACAACCTTTTTGCACATTAGCAGGTATTAGGTGTTATTGTGTAACAGACACTCCAATCTTGAATGGACTAAGCCATAAGCACATGTTCCTTATCTGATAGTTTTTGTGGGTCTGGAATTTGGGAAGAGCTTAGTGGCTGGCCTGGCTGGGGGTAACGTTCAGTGGCTGTGCTCAGCTCTTGTCTGGGGCTGCTGTCTGATGGCTTGGCTGGGGCCAGGGGCTCTGCTTCCCAGGTGGCTTGCTCATGTGACTTAGAGTTGCTCTGGTTGTTGAGTCCTCCCAGGATGGTCCTCTCCATGGCCTGCTTGAGTGTCCTTACAATATGGTGGCTGCTTCCCCAGAACATGTCATTTAAGAGAGAACAAGGCGGAACTAACTATGTCTTTCATGCCCTAATTGACCTAAGTTCAGAAATCACATACTGTTACTATCACCACATCCTTTTCATTAGATGCGAGTCTCTAAGTTTAGTCCACATTTAGGGAGTTGAGGTGATAAAGCTCATCTTGAAGAAAGGCATGTCAGAGATTTTGAAGACAAATTTAAAAATCACTATAAACGTTTCCCTCTGTTATTTATTGAATGTGTACTAAGTGGCAGAAACTGTGCTAAATGCTTTATAGTTATTATCGCACATCAGTGTTATAATAGCCCATAGAAGCAGGTGAAATCATTATCCTTGCTTTCTAGACAAGGAGGCTGAGTCCTACAGAGCTTCAACAACTCGTCGAAAGTTAGCTCCTTGCTCTATGACTTGAACCTAGGCCTGTCTGTTAATGCCAGAGCTCTCACCTCTGCTGTGTATTCCTTCCCCGATAACCTTGGGTACAGAAGCCTGGTTGATCTTGTTTAACCTTTTTAGGACAGTGAGTATGATGAAGATTTATTTAAAATTTGGACATATGGTCCTATATGATGCCAGTGTATTTAATGGTCCAAGCAGATTATCCAGAAGACTGAAAGCATCTCTGGAGCCCGTGCTGTGTGGGCACCAGCTATGTAGAAACTAGTTCTCCCAGAATGGCCACACAGCACCCCTTCTTTGTGCTCCCTGCGATACCAGAGGTTGAGTGTGACAGTTGAGGAACCGCTTCTTTTTGCAGATTGCTCCTTTCTCACAACCTCCTTCCTTTACAGATTCAGTGACTGAAAACTGGCCTCTTGGGATGAAGCCAGATAAACAGACCTGCTTTAGCCTGAGCAGAAGAGTCAGGGACGAGGGTGTCTGGCTCCTTTCTGCGGTGACGGGCATCGTGGGTGTGACCAGGCAGGAGGGTGTGAATGTGGCTGAGATGGCAGGGCTGTGTGCTGGGTTGGGGCCTGGACACACGCAGGGAAAAGTCGCTGGGGGAGGACTCTTACCGCTTCCACCATGCTTCAGGTAAACATGTTTTTGGCCACCTGGTTGCTTTTTTCCCTGCACATTCTTGAAGAGAAAATGGTTTAATGACATGTGATGACTTAGAGGTTGTCACTTTTCCAAACATTTGTGTGCTTGACTTATTCCTGAGGCGATTTTCTCTTCTGAGGAAAGTTTTGGAGCTTCTGTGTCCTGGACAGAGGAGAGAGAATACTGTTTCTTTTGAGCGCCTGCATGGGCTTTGTTGAAGGTGTCACTTCCTGCACAAAATGGCCAAGGGAGGCCCCAGCAGGGCGAGACTGGGTTGAATGAGGCTGCGAGGCCAGCACATTCACATTCAGCAGCCAGCTCTCACAGCGTCGGTAACCATAGTAACCACGGCTGAAAATTTCTCAGGATTTGGCCTTCATTGTGCCCACCTTCGGGCTCTGTTGTTCTCCCCATTATTCCTTCATCCGGGAACTACCCCCACCCCATGTCCCGATCCCCACTCCTCACCCCCCCATCCCTACCCCCCTACCCCCCCACTTTTACCCCCACTCCGCTCCTCAGTGGGTGGCTTCCAGGGTGAGTCTGCCCTGGTGGGTTTAACTTCTGGCTGATTCTTCACTTCCTCAAATCCCGTTTTCAATTCCTGGACCCACTATAGAGGACCTCCGAAGTCATTAGGACCCAGGCTAAATCACTTGCATGTCACTTTCTCATTTTTACTATGAAAAATCAGTCATAAAAGTGAGTATGTTGAAGTGTGAAGCTGTGCTCCCCAGTATACAGTTTGGTGACACCAATGAAACCAATGAAATTTGGTTTAAAAAGCGTGGTCCTAAGTCACGTGGTGCATGTGGTCTCGATTTACTTGTAGCTGGGCAGAGTGAGCATGGCTCACCTCAGTATTTCTGGTCACACTCCTGTGCCTGTCAGGGGGCTTGGGAATGTTCCAGAACACAGACAGCCAGCAAGGCACAGTGCAGGGACACTGTTCTCTGGCCAGGAGACCTGTATCTCCATGTTGGTTCTAGAGTGAGGTGTGGCCTGTGGCAGGAGGGTAGGGTGGTGCTGGTGCCAGTTTCTATAGGTAGATTAGGTTCTAGGATTTGGTTTCTTTTCTGTAAACACTGAGGAGGTGCTGAATAGTTTGAAGTAGGAGGAGGATGCATTTTTTAAAGATTATTCAAGCCCCTCCTAAGTCAAGTGATTGATTCAGCAAACGTTTACTGAGGAAACTTACCTTCTGCCTGGCTGGTGCTGGGCGTGGGGCTCCCTGGGGTGACTCTTTGTAGGAATCATAGGAATCTTGGAAAAACATCTAGGTAGGAAAAAAGCTTTGCTTGACATCTTTGGCTTACGACAACCAGTTCAAAATGTCTGGTTGCAAATCAGAGGTGTAGCTTAAAGTGGTGGCTACCACACTTGCAGTTTCTGTTCATGAAAACAGTATTTTCCCTGCCTTTGTCACATGGCCCCCTTAATTTGGTGATAATTTACACATCTGAGTCCACGAATCTGTGAACCAAACACTATGACACATGCACATTGTACTTTAAACATCTCTTGGAAGCATTTGGTTACCAGACCAGTGGAATAGACCTGAGGAAAATTGCCAGCAACCCCTCCCACTGTCACTTTGTTCCTAGAGTGGGAGGCACTGTGGTATTGGGATATTGCTCCTTTGACAAAAATGGGATCCCTGCCAGTTGAGTCCTCATGGCCTCGGCTCCAAAGGCCTCCCCATAGCTGGAATTAATGAGAGAAGCTGATGCGCTGGTCCCTTTCTTTGGCAGGTGGGGAGTGCAGCTTCTGTAAGAGCATGAATGCCCGCTCGTCAGGCAATAATCTCTGCATTGAGACTCAGTTCTAAAGACAGGCAGCGCCAACAGCCACGGGGTGTGGGGGTGGGGATTTGAGAAAGTCTGTACGTCCCTGTCAAGAACCGGCCCACTTCATTCCTTCCCGTGACTGAAATCTACTTGCTACTCTATTCATGGACAGACTTTCATTCATCCATGTGGTTATTTCATAAATATTTATTGGGTGTGTGCCTGCAGAAATGGGGCTTGGCACTAGACACGGGAAGATGAAATAGACCTGAGGTTTTGAGCCCAAAAGAGTCAGTTTAGCTGCTGAGGCAGGTGCACCATCAAGTGTATGATATAGCTTGATGAATGCATTGATAGAGATATGGATTAAAAGATCGTTGCCAGAACACTTCTTATTAAAATGCAAATGTACTTCCTCTGATAACATCCAAACTCTCTGTCACCCGGTGGTACAGCTAAGTTCATCAAGTTTGTATGAGTGAGCCGGGCGCAGAGGAAATGGATCCCAGCACCCAAAAGTATCGATGTGTTGGTGTCAAGCAGGGAAAGGAACATAGAGAGCTTGGAAGACACCTACTGGGGAGCCGTCTGAGGGTCCTGGAGGCTGATGGGGGTTGAGGGGTGGGTGGAGCATCAGAGGGCAAAGATGTGGTGGAGGGGAAGGCAAAGCTTTACATGGGTCAGTGCTGTTTGGTCCCCATTAAACTCATTTCTGAAGTTGGAAGAGACTTTTGAGATCTCGAAGTCCTCTGAGACTTTTCAGAGGACAAGACTGCAGCTGGAGAGGTCAGGTGGCTGGCCCTTGGCCACACCAGAGAGGAGACAAAGCACATCTTTGGGCCCTTACTACCTGCTGGCCTCTGCTATTCAGTGTTCCTGCTCATGGTACTAATGCCAGGTGCTTTGTATTCTGGTTCCCTTCCTTTGGGAAGAAGAGCTGATGAAGTGCTATAGCTCAGCTAGAGCTTGGAGCATGTCGGTTCTGAGATTCCAAACCAAATTCCCCATAAGGCTATAAAAAGTTGTGAGATTCCCTGTAAATCAATAACAGTAAAAATGTTCATGTATATTTAGCCTCTTGGAGAAGGCATCCTTTCCTTTATTCAGTGAGTATTTACTGAGTGCCCTCTTTGTGCCTGGCACCTTTCCAGAAGGTTCTGGGGTGATGAACAACACACTCCTGAAACTGAGCAGCCTGTTTGCAGACACTCAGATCAACTCCCTCTGACTTTTAGAAATCTCCATCAGGCATACATTTAATGAGTAAAGAATATTTTATAATAAGGGGCCATTCTGATGTTACATTGACCTACAAAAAAAATTATTTAAATTTAAGAAAAAGTTGATAATTTAGTAGGGAGTGTGAGTTGATCCTGTGGAAAGCAGCAGCATTCTGCTAGAAAGTCCAGTGATTCAAAGAAGATCTCAGAACTACCCAGTTTGTATTGAAATTTTATTAAGCCCCTTTGTTAATTAGGACTCTCTGGTTCGGCGGGTATCACGGGACCAAGTCTGAGTCTCCCCCATGATGATGATATGTAAATTAATCTCCCCGGATTTGCAAGAGGCTGAAATGGTAAATACTCTCTCTAGCAGATGGGAACTTTTTGTGACACATGATTTCCAAAGTGTCTAAATTTACATGTCTTCTGAATAGGGGGAAATTGGGGCTTCTGTTTGTTCTGAGCCTGGCAGTCTCTTTGCTACATCTGGGCTGCTGGTGCAACCTGAGGCCAGCAGAGAGTCCAGGTTGCCAGCCTGGGTCATGAGGGCTGAAGGAGGCAGCCGCTGGTGGGACTGGCAGGGGTGTCCACTAAGACCCCGGGGGGCAGTGAGAGACTTGCCTGGAGTTGGAGTCACCCTTGACCAGTGGGGTGGCTACAGGAGACTAGGGAGCCCTCCTGCCTGTGGCAACCTGAGGTTCCTGCTCTATTTTTTAAAATATTTATTTATTTATGCATACAAGAACTGGGGTACAGGCCAGAGGTACGGGGAGTGAGCGGATTCACCAGAGACAGAGTAGGGAACAGAACAGGCAGATTGAGTGAAATACACTGCTGAGGGGAGTAGAGGGTGAGACAGGAGAGGTCTGCTGTGCCATGTGGGTAGCTCCCTGGCTGGCTGGGGATTGAACTCATGCTGCAGAGGCTGTGGGTAGCTTCATAGTGCTGTGATTAACCCCTTGCGCCACTAGGGAGGCCCTCCTGCTCTATTTTGAACTGGTCCTAAGGATAGTGGGCAGCCTGTCTTGTGGTGTTGATGATGGGAGCAACTGCCATGCTGCTCCTGTAGATCAGGGGGTGTGACAAGGTGTGTAAGAATAGCTGAGGTCTGCCCCCCTCCCCCAGCTCTGTGGGTCTTAGATGCTGACTTACCTCTCTGTGCTATTTCTGCAGCTGAGAACCAGAGCGGATCACAGTGGCCATCCCCTGGGATGCTCCTCAGGGACCTAACATGTACACGGGCATGTGCTTGGGATGATGCACATGTGCCAGCACACAGGAGGCACCTAGCACGTGATCACCCATCACAGAGGGTCTTCTAGGCCTCGGGTCCTGCACTCAGTGTTTAACATGAAAGAGGCAGTTGATTCTCCACAGAAGCTCCGGTCACTACTTGTTCCCCAGTTAATATCCTAATGTTTAGCCAGATGTCCCACACATTCCTGGCTTCCAGAGAACCTGTGTGGAGTGAGGGCTCCACCTCTATTTTTTTCTTTTTTTTTTTTTTTATAGAGGCATGTTTTTATTTATTTATTTATTATATTTGTTTGTTTGTTTTGTTTGTACATGCACTGGGTACAGTCAGAAGCGCGGGAGGGTGAGAGAATTCACCAGAGCCAGAGCAGGGAGCAGAGCAGGCAGAAGGACTGAAGTACACTGCTGAGGGGAGCAGCGGGTGGCAGGAGAGGTCTGCGCGCCATGTGGGATCCTCCTCCGGTGGCCGGGGAGCAGCCGGGGATCGAACCGGCGCCGCAGAGGCCGCGGGCAGCTTCGCAACCCAGCGCTCAACCGCTGCGCCACCGGGGAGGCTCCACCTCTATTTTTTTTAAATAATAGCTTTATTAAAACATAATTTACATGATGTTAAACTTACCCATCAAAAGGTACTATTTATGATATTCACAGAATTCACAGCCATTACCACTCTGATTTTAGAAAATTTTCATCACTCCGAACAGAAACCGTAGACCCATTAGCTGTCACCCTCTGTTTCCCCCCATTTTCTCCTGGCCCCGGGCAAACACTAACGTACTCTCTGTCTCCATGGATATGTCTATTCTGGGCCATTTCATAGAAATAGACTCCTTTGTCATGTGGCTTTTTATGATTGGCTTCTTTCACTTAGCCAAAGGTTGTCAAGGTTTCCTCCGGTGGTAGCATCCACATATATTTTTGGGTGTAGAAATGGACAGTCATTTGAGACAGAGAGTATTAGTTCCATTTTGAAGACAAACTAAAGCTTGGGTGTGCCTCCTGGCTCCTGGCCACCTTAAAGGTGCTTGAACTGGGGTCCGCACCCAACCTGCCTTGGCTCTTCATCCACTCACTGGCCTCTGCTTGGATCTAAGCATCACGCTGGGCACCCCCTCCAGAGGAGCGTGTCCTACTAGGTGTGCTTCTCTGCGCCTCACTCCTGGCCTCTCTGCACACTGTGGCCTCACGAGGATTCTGAAGTTGCTCACCTGCCCCGGGAGGAGGCTGTGCTTTCAAGACTGTACAACACACACGGGGCCTTCTGTGGCTTATTGGCCAGTCTGGTCCTTTTGTCCATTTCTCCAGGATTTTGACATGACCTGGGAAGATTATGGAAATGAAAATGATGGGACAAACACACTTTCTGGATTCACAACGCAGCAATCCAGTCAGCTGACACCATGCAGGGAAGATTGTCTTTCTTGCCCCATCTTCCCTGGCAGATTGTAGGTAGACACCGCCAGGCATAAGCTCATCAACTCCTCCAGTCCCAGGATGGCTGCTGAGACGCGAGGTGGAGTGTTGAATCCTTGGTGGCTGAGATGGCGTGGGACATGGGCATTGGCGGCCAGGCAGCCCAGCACCTGCTGGCTCCTGGCCAGGGATGTGTGTCTTTGTTGTGTGCCCCTTAGGGACCCAACAGGTCTAAGGTGATAAGAGAGCAAATCCTCTGAAGTGCTGATATCTCCCATGTTTTCCAAAACTGCCCTGCCCTCCTGTTTCTCCTGTGCTAGTCTACAGAAAAGGTCCCATTTGATCATTAGAAATGCAAATGAGCTTTCGTCTTGCTTCTACCAAAGAAGGAAAATTATCCTATGTACCTCCAGGTTTAGAAATTACCATTAGGCCTTACTTTGACTTTAAACTAGTGGGGATTGGCTTTTGGATTAACTAATTATGTGAAAGTACACGAAGACCCCTGGGCCTTAGGGTGATTCAGTGCTTGATTTGTGACTTGCTCGTGGACAAGCCTTTCCCTGGTCTCAGTGCTCATGAGACTTGGGGCCTCAGCGCCCAGCCTGTCCCTTTACACTCACCACTTCAGTGCCAGCTGACTCGCTTCTGGCTGTCCAGTTTGGCCTTTTTCTTGACTGAGCCTACTTTACTGCTGCCCTGGAAGGCAGGAAGTGGGGGGGAATTAGCACACCCGAGGAGCAGCCGCGCCACTGATAGATAGTAGATGGTGCATGAACACCCCAGTTTCCTCAGCCCTGGGTGGTGCTAATTCAGGCATATGTTTTGCATGGGGGGGTCTCAGTTTCTCCAGTGGGAAAAATTGCACCCCCCACAGTGATAGCTAGTTTGATAACTGCACCCTTTAGTGGCTTTCTTGGCTGCCTGCCCATCTCTGTCTCTTTCCCAGTTCGCTATGGTTCTTCCTTCATCTCCCAAACAACTACTGTGCTCAAGTCCTTATCTTAGGATCAGCTTCTGGGGGTGGGGGTGGGGGCCCAAATGAAGACATATGGTAATGCTTTAGCTTTTTCTTGCTTTTCTGCCTTATACCCAACCAGCTGGCTTTGAGTGAGAGGACAGGGTTCAGTGCCCCAAGATGCAGGCAGATGACTCTCAGGGGATATAATCTGTAACCAATCAGCAGCTTTCTCCCCAAGACATCTCCAGCACAAAGCCTGGTGTTGGTGAGTAATCCAGAAAGCATAAAAAGAGGTTGTGGCTTCATGAGACTCATCTCAGCCTCTTCAAACCATTTTGTTTCCAGAATTCTCTTTCTCAGAAGATGGCAAATGACCTACAGTTGATTTCATTATTTGCAGCAGCTATGTCCTATTACTTTATGTGGATACTGAATTAGCAACTACTGAGCCATTTCTGGGGGGAAAAGGAAATACAGGACTAGGTCCCTGCAAACCCTGGTCACTGCACTTTCATCCATGGCTCAAAACATGACCTTGCTTTATGCTGTTTCATTTAAAAACACCTTATTTAATATATATTGTTGATTCATTAGCACTGAATTCACCGCAATGACACCCTCACTCCTCCCTGGAAGAAGTTTCTCCAGAAGGCACCACCCACCTGTGCATAGGAACACGAGGCAGCCCTTGGGTATGGAGCTCAGGGCTGACTTTCAACAGTGAAATGACCAACAGAAAGCACAATACTGTGAAAAACATGGCACCCAACAGAAAAGGCCTCTTGTTTCCAGTGTGAGACCTGAAACAGGGAGGCCAGGGTGCCTTGTTCCACCTTGGAAACATGGTGCTGGACAAGACAGACTTAGACTTTTCCTAATGTCCCATGTCTGCAAATGCCTGCGGAGCTTCCCTGAGTATTAATTTTGAGGTTACAACCAAATTCCAGCATCTAGGAGAATTTTCAAATTGGAAGCTTGAAAATAATAAGGGGAGACTCTTTTTTACTCCAGTGCATTGAGACTCCATGTTATAGGGAACAGCATGGGGTGAGGACCCAGTGGGCTATGGTGGAGCAGGTGTACTCCTAAATCATATACAGTGTTGTAAACCAATGGTTACCTCAATAAAGGTGCAATAAAAAAAGAAGAAAGTCAAAAGGAGAAAAATCCCCTGATCTCTCCCATTTGTGGAATATAAAGAAAAGCAAAAAGTGATCTAACACACACAACAAAACCAAAAGGAAACCCTTGGACTCTGACTACAAATTGATGGTGACCATTGGGGGTGGGGTTAGGAGCAGCTTGGAGTGGGTGATGATTGGACTTGTGGTGTTGAGTGTGGTGTGAAATGCACAGTGGCTGGGCGAGAGACTCCTGAGACCTAGGTAGTATTGTGAACGAATGTTAGCGCGGCAAAGAGAAAAAGGGACTCCATTTTAATTCAGTATCTTTATCAAACAGGCCGCCAGGTTCTGTACTGGAGTCTGAGCTATAACAACATGGCCTCTGCCCTTAAGGAGTTTTCATTCTGGCGGCACTGGGAACTAAAACTGTAACAAGACCGAAGACTCCAGAAGAGGGACAGATAGTTCTATGGGAATATGATGGCGGGAACAGAGCTCAAGTCAGGGTGGACTTCCCAGAGGAGGAGGGGTTTTTGATCTGTTTGGCGAGATGTTTGATGGTTTCATACAAGGTTGAGAGAAAAGGAAGCAATTGATCAGAACCACCTCATTCCTCCACCCAGTCTCCCAGACTACCTGTGTCTCTGGCAGTGGTCTTGCGTTTATTCTTCACTTGTCTGATGGTCCACTCAAACTCCAAAGACTGACACAGGACCGTGGACTCCTGGCCTGTGGTTCAGACCTCCTCCTTGAGATCCCCACGTCTCAATAGACCATGTCTCACCACCCATGTCTCACCGCCACCTGAGTTACTCTCCCAAAAATCGAGGTGTGGATCCTTTCCTCCCTGCCCCTGCCATCTCACACCCATTCTCCTGCAGGTTATGTCAGCTGTGACCTCAGAGACAAGCCCAAAATCCATCAGTTTCTGTCTGTTCCTGCTCCCAACACCAGTTGGATGTAGCCTCTTTGTTGGATGGCTGACATAGCCTCTTTGCTGGTTTTCCTGCTTCCACTCCTGCTCTCTGTAATCCATTCCCCACAGAGCAGGAAAAAACCGGATCTTTTAAAGGTGTAAATGGGATTCTGTCATTCCTACAGCTTAAAGGTCTCTCCTAGCTCCCTTTCCCACTTAGCATGGACTCCGAACCCTTGGCCCTGGCTGCCAAGTGCTGACTGCTTGCTACTTCTAACCTCATCTAGACTCTAGCCTTCTCTTGATTTGTGTTCCTTGAACACACCAAGCTTCTTATCTGAGTCTTTGCAGGATCTGTTTTCTCCTCCTAGAATCCTCTTCCACTGGATCTTCATGTCACTAACTCCTCTCACCTCTGAAATCTCAGCCCCCATGTCACCTCTGTAGAGATGCTCTTCCAACCATTCATTCATGCAGGCCATTCTCTGTCCGAGCTCGCTCTTCTAATTCTCTGCACTCTGCCTTTCACTGAAAAATTTTATTTATTTCCTAAATGGAAGCTGAAAAAAAAAATAAGCTAGATACTAAAATGATATCTCCATGAAGTTAAGGGAGGAGAGAGTTTTAGGAAGGGGAGCTTAATTAGCAGCTTTAAATGCTCTACAGAGACTCAAGATGATGACGAGGATGGTAACAGTGACAACTAACTTTAATTGTTATTATGAACCTGGCATCCTGCATCCATTATCTTATGTAGTTCTGGCTATGTTTCTCTTCACAGAAAATGTTATTTCCATTTTACAGGGGCGAACCTGGAGGCTTGGGGAGGTCACACATTGCCTGGCATATGCTTTCAATTCATGTCTGTTCTGTGAATCCATGACTTGCCCAGGTTCCTGGAACTGGCAGATGGGAAAGCTGAGTCTGGTTATAGCTGAAATGGGACCAGACTCTGTGTTTGTGTCTCCTGGACTGTGTTTTCTCCAGATGATTGAAGAATTCTTATATATGATAGGTGATTTGTTGTTTATTTTAAAATCATGATGTCAATTTTCGGACTGAAAACCTTCTGAATGTTGAACTCCATAACATTCTTTTGAAGGATTAGTTGAGTTCTGAAATAGTGTTAGGGATGAACCCAGATTGAGTCATTTCTTTATTCATATGTCCCGAGGACATATGCTTGGGATAACCCAGTTTCCTTGGGCAGGGAAACTGTTGAAACGGGGTTTTGGGGATGAGTGTAGTCAGAACCTCACTTGGGTGAGGCCATGGATGCGTGTATCCTAAGTTCATATCTGACCAACTAGTAAAGACAAGTGTTCGATGTTTCTGGACGAGGCATGCTCTTACTGCTTGTGATAGGCTCAGTATTCCTGCAGGCTGGTGGAGACTCTGCACAACATCGAGGGTATGGTCTTCGCCCTTCCCGAGTTCACAATCTAGGGGTGGGGGCATGCACATGGGTAGGTGCAAAGTGACACAGAAGACCTGTTGATGTAATGTTTGAAAATGTGGCACGAGATGGATCAGAATATGAAATGGAGGAAACAGATGGTCTTGAGCTTCCATGTCTCAGGGGAAGGAATGCACAGGGATTGGTGGAGCAGAGAGGGAGGGAGCAAGGCAGGATGGAGCACATTCGCAAGATTTGCCCAAGGGGCAGAAAGGGCTGGAGGAGGACTCAGAGGGGGTTTTAGAAGAGACAATTAGAGAATGAGAACTGTCAGAGGAAGTGAGGTGTAACTGCCATGGGGAGCTACTTGGGCCTTCTGAGACTTGATGTAACATGAAGGAATATTTGTCAAGGATAAATCTTGCAGTGGGTGTGGGACATTTGTGAGCAAAACCAGATTCAAACTGGAAATGCTAGTTAGGGCAAGGTTTCTTAACTTTGGCTTTTCACTTTTTAATTTTTGGGGCCATAGTTAAATATCACCTCTACCACTATCTACTCAATATGTTTCTTTAAACTGATCTCACTTTTAAAACCTAGATTTTGTTTTGCCTTTAAGCAATAATATTTACCCTTGCTTAGTAAGTAGTTTTCTTTAAATTGACCTCCTCCATTAAAAAACTTAAATAAGTGTAGTCTCCCCCTAAGCAATAGTACCTATGAAATCAGAGGCGTCTGTGCTAGTTATAATTTCCCTGGTGCACATGATGTGAACCCAGAACACTTAGAGAGGTTTATGCGTGTCACTGATGTCACATTGCGTGGACCACCCATGGCTCACGTGCTGTGCTTTCAGGAACACTCAGAGCACTGTGACAGCTCTCGAGTTGTGATATGATCATATTGAACAAATGGTGTTTGACCTACATTTCTTAGATACAGAATCCAAAATGCTGGAGGAGCTGAAAACATGAATCCCATACTGTCTTTGGTCTTAATGGATTGGGAGCGAAGCAGGACAGAAGGGGATACCAGTAAAAGGTGGGAGGTGCCTGGTTGAGTCTAGTCGCAGCCTCGGGGGAGCAGTCTTCAGTGGTCCTCTGCAACTGGGGCAGCTGAGTGAGCTCCTGCTAATGGAACCAGGACTAGGTAAGTTCTCCTGAAATCAAATTCATACAGCAGTTATTTGCCAGACACTCCGCACTACTTTTGAGTTGTTGAAGGAATGTATGAGGTTTTCAGGTGTGATAAACCAGAAATCAAAGGATGAGTGGGAGCAGAATAGAGTCAGGACCCCAAAAGAAATGCCACGAGTGTGGGTTCTTCCTTTATGAGAGGAAGATTTTGTCTCCCGCTCCAGCGGTCAGGACAGGCTTTCTAGAAGACTTGGTTTTTCAGGTGGACATTGAAGGGTGAGATGACATAAAAGGCAGCAATGGAGGATGCCCAGCAGGAGGTACAGTACCCACTGGGCACCAAGAAGAAAACCGACAAGCTTATTGGGGACAAAAGCACGTCACCCGTTGATTTGTGGGAATGTGAGTAGATGAGGTTGGGAAGAAGGTCAGGGTCTTGTATGCACTTTAGATGCTAGGCTGGGCCTGGGTTTCTTTCCACAGTCAGTCAGGAGCCATCAAAGCCTATGACATGTGACCAGTTGTACTTTATGAAACAAATAAACAGCTGTGAATTACAGGGAGGAATAACTGTAAGCTGGAGACTGTTGGGAAGACATTGCAGTAACGTGGATGAGAAGCACCGAGGACCTGAATGGTCACTATGAGAGAAGGCTGGGCAGAGGGAGCAGTGGGGGTGTGTGTGTGTGAAAAGAGAGGTCTGATTGGAGCTCAGTGCCCAGGTCTGGGGAACTACCAGCTGTCCACACTGGGAGTCAGACATTCTCCTCAGGTACAGGGGACGAGCAGTGTCATGCTTGAGGTGTGGAGTATTGGGGAACATTGTAGGGTTGGGGCCAGAAGTTTTGTTTTGTCTTTACGTTTACAACAGGGATCCACTAGCCCTGTCATTTCTGTGTGGCTCCTCATGCTCATGTAGTTTGTACCTAAATCAGTCCATTGGGGTCGTATTACACAAGGTAACTGTCCTGGGGACTGGCTCGTGGGATTCTGTGAGAAGTCCCTTGAGACACTCATCTTAGCCAACAAGGAGCCATCTCCCCTGCAGTTTCCCTCTATCTAGGAACAATTGCCTGACAGGCTTCTTCTGTTCCAACTCCTGTTTCCCACCTGAAAGGGCTCTGGCCTCCTGTGACTGTGGCCACAATTCTGCCACTACAGGAAGAGGAGTCTCATGGGAATATGTTGAAGCAAACAGCAGGTGAAAGCCAAAGTGCAGGGTCTGGAACCTGCAGTTCCCTCCAGAGCAAGGAGAAGGGTGACTGTCGCTGGCGGCACCCAGCATCGGAAGGTTTCCCAGACAACTTTCTAAACTTAGGATTCTGTCAGAGCCCTCTCTTTTCACTTAGTCTTTGCTTCTGCAGTGTTTGTTCTTTTATCCACATCACATCATGTGTTTCTGTAGTACTTGAGATGAAATGCACCGATTTTAATTGCAACAAATAGGGCAAAGCAGCTCCCGGGAGCCGCTCTGGGCAGGAAGCGGAGGCTGAGTTCTTCCAATGGAAATTTCTTTGGGGGCTGTGACTCACTGGCCTCCTTCAGCCCCACGCCACACAGGGATTGATGGGGTACCAGGAAGTCTACAGCCAATTTAGTGGCACAGAAGAAAGAAGGCACCATCAAGCACATCAGCATTCCCAGTTACCAGAGATGCCAGCGCTGTCTCCGAGCTAATGGGGACCCAAAGTGTGCCCCGAGGATGCTGTTAAAGGTTCTGAAGAGGCCCCTTACCTCTTATGGGCTCAGATTCCACACATTAAAAAATAGTGTGTGCTTTAGGGCCGGCTATTAGCTAAATACTAACCTTCCAGAATCTGTTACTGTATCGAGGGCTCTCTTCTGCTCAAGAGGCAAAGTACTAAGGGAAGTTTACTTTTTTTTTTTTTAAAGATTTATTTATTTATGCATACAAGAACTGGGGTACAGGCCAGAGGTGCGGGGTGTGAGAGGATTCACCAGAGACAGAGTGGGGAACAGAACAGGCAGATCTACTGAAATACACGGCTGAGGGGAGCAGCGGGCGAGACGGAAGAGGTCTGCTGCACCATGTGGGTCATCTCTCTGGCTGGGGATCTGACTTCTTCATGGTGCTGATGCTTAACTCCTTGTGCCACCAGGGAGGCCCTTGCAAGTTTACTTTTTAAACAAATTTAAGTAGAAGGTTTGGTGAGGTGATGTAGCTAACTGTAATTTTCAGCAGGATTTGCTTATTGCATCAAATTTTCTTTTTAATTGGTAGAATGTGGTTATAATGTGGCTGTTGGGAAATGAATTCATTGGTGCACATAGTTTTTCATTTAACAAATTTGTATTTACTGCCTGCCAGGCTCTGTGTAGGACTCCGGAAAATAAGGCTAGAACCATATTTTGTACTTTTAAATGCTTCCCCAAAGAAGTGTTCTAATATACTATATTAGTTCTGAGATGAGTTGTTTTCGTTATATGAAATATCTAAAACCAGAAAGTATCTTACTACCAGTGACATGTAATTGTTTGATTGGCAATATTAACTTTCTAGAAATACTTAATCATTTGTTTTGTCATTGATGATGTTTTACAGATGATATTTACACAGCACTGTTATGGGCACAATATCATGATCCTATCTGGAGTGCAGTTTATGGTAATACTCTAATTTTATGAGTTGAGCTTGGGCTGGGGGAGCCAACACTCAGATGCACAGATGTCCAGATGAGGAAAGAGGTGTGAGAAGATAAAAAGAGAGCTAGTGGTTCAAATTGAATTGGCAGGAAGAACAGTGAAGAGTTCTTCTAAGCTTTGTGTCTCTGCATCTTCGCTCCCTTTCCCATTTGCAACATAAATCCACTGGGTGACTCTGCCAGACATTAGAATGGATCATGAAGATGAGAAATGGCTCTTAGGGCTTCAGGGGGGCAGAGGGAAACTCACAGCAAGGAGACTAGATCAGGGTGTATACCTGATATTGGTAAAGTGAAACGACAAAGAAGCAGGGTATAGACCAGAGGTGTGGGGGTGAGAGGAATCACCAGAGACAGAGTGGGGAGCAGAACAGGAAGATTTACTAAAATACACTGCTAAGGGGAGCAGTGGGTGAGACAGGAGAGGTCTGCTGTGTCATACGTGGGTCACCCACCCTGACCGGGGATTGAACTCAGGCTGTAGCAGTGATAGCACTGAGACTTAACCCCTAGGCCACCAGGGAGGCCCCAACTGTAGCTCGTTTCAAATACACCTTTTAAAAGATTTATTGAAATATATTTGACAAATAAAATTGTAGTATATTTAAAGTATACAATGTGATGATGTGATATGCCTATACATCGTGAAAGCATCCCCACCATGGAGGTCATTTATACATCCATTGTCTTACATTTTCTTTTCTTTTCTTTTCTTTTTTTTTCTTTTCTTTTCTTTCTTTCTTTTTCTCTTTCTTTCTCTCTTTCTCTCTTTTTCTCTCTCTCTCTCTCTCTCCTGCTTAAGTTCTATCTTAGCAAATTTCAACTACACACACAATATTATCAACTATAGTTACTGTGGTATATATTAGATGCTCAGACTTTGTTCACCATATTACTGAAAGTTTGTACCTTTTTAACAACCTCTCCTTATTTTCACCTTATTTTCCTCTGGCAACCACCATTCTACTCTTTGTTTTTAGCAATTCAACTCTTTTTAAATTTTCAGATTCCAAATATAAGTTATATTGTGCAGTATTTGTCTTTCTGTAACTTATTTCACTTAGTATAATGCCATCCATGTTGTTGCAGATGGCAGGGTTTACTTTTTAATGACTAATACTCCACTATGTATGTATCATATTTTGTATCCATTCATCTATTGATGGACACTTAGATTTTTTCTGTTTTTTTTGTTATTGTGAATAATTCTGCAATGGACTTGCAAGTATACATATCTCTTCAGGCTAGTGATTTCATTTCCTTTGCATTTATACCTAGAAGTGGGATTGCTGGATCATAGGGCAGTTAGTTCTACTTACAATTTCTGAGGACATTCAATGCTGGTTCCCATGGTGGCTGTGCCACTTTCCACTCCCACCAACAGTGCACAATAGTTTCATTTTCTCCACATCTTCATCAACATTCGTTATCTCTTGTCTTTTTGATGGTATTTATCCTAACAATGTCAGGTAATATCTCATTGTGATTTTCAATCAAATACACAGTTTTAAAAATAATGATCCTGCAAGGTAGGCATCCTTTGAACATCATTATCAGCCTTATTTCGTGTGTGAAACTCAGACTTAGAGGGGGCATATGACTTGCCCATCATCACAGTTAGCAAGAAATAAAACCAGGATTTAGGCTTTGGCCTATGGAGCCTCTAAGTCCACTCTACTTCCAACATGCCATGTGATACCCCAAAGTCTCAGAACACGCAATGACTTTAGCTTCAGTCTTGAGAATTCCCAGGCATAGAGCAGTACACAGGCACTTGCATCGAGTAGTGTCAAATATCTAAATTAGGACACTGGAACAGCATTCTATCCATATCTTGAGTTACTTTCCCATGTGCTAAAACAGGTAGGGATTGGATAAGTTCATGGGGGAAGCAGATGCCCATACCAAGAAAGGACCTGGCATCCTGGTGAATTAAGAGCTGACGTTCAAGAATTTGTTACTTTACTTTAATAACATCCCCAAAGAGAAGAAATGCTATTGTAGCTAAGATTCTAGAACTCAGTGATGGGTATTTTAATAAAGCCCATGATCCCAAGAGGAGCTTGATGTAAGGAAGAACTTGCAATTCATAATTAGGAGCTGATGAATCATTTTAATTATGCCTCTAATACTTATGAGGATGTTCTGCCATCAATGGATTTCTTTAGAAATTTTTTTTAGATTTATTTATTTATTTATTTAGTGTATAAGATCTGGGGTGTAGGACAGAAGTATGGGGGGGTAATGAAAGGATTCACCAGAGACAGAGTGGGGAGCAGAACAGGTAGATCTGCTGAAATGACACTGCTAAGGCAAGCAGCGGGCGATACAGGAAAGGTCTGCTGCACCATATGTGGGTAGCTCCCTGGCTGGGGATTGAACTCAGGCCATAGCGGTGATAACACTGAGACTTAACCCCTAGGTCACCAGGGAGGCCCCAGAACAATCATCTTTCTAATTAAGCATACAGCCACTATCATCCTTATCACCACTGTCTTTGTCATCAAAAAGCATTTATTAAGTATTGGTTGACTTGTGTGAGATGTCCTACAGTCTTGTTCTTGTTCCTCTCTCTTTTTGAGTTTCCAAAACAAGATCAAACAATATAAAAATGTATTGGAGTCAAAATAAGGGGGTCGCAATTGTATGGGGAATATAAAAATAAAATTTATAACAAAAAATAAATAAAAATAATAAAAAATGTATTGAAGAGAATTAGAGTATTGTCAATTAGAATATCAGTGAATGCATAGTGAGAAATTTATAACCTGGACGAGAGCCCTAGGTGACTGTTTTTAAATATTTTGTAAAGATAGAAAGCAGTATTATTAGCACACAGAGGGAAGGTTGAAGTTGCACACTAAGTGTACTTGGGAGGTTGGGAGAGTATCCTTGAAGTTATGGGCTAAGTTTAGGTGTAGAAAGAGAAGAGAAAACTAGTCATTTTTTCATGTCAGGAATTGATCCTAATGGCGATGTTACTGCTGGAATTTGTCCCCTGAAGACCAGTCAGCACCTCCTGTGGGTCTTCCCCCCTGTACTGATATGATCTAATTTGTCTGTTAGGATTGATTGGTAGAAACAGCAATGGGCTCAATCCATGTATCTGTTAAAATCCAGGCTATGTGGGACCCAGCCCAGTAAGGGATTATTTGGGTCTCACAGCTGAACAGTCCAGGCAGGGCTCAGTCTAGAGCTCAACTGACGCAGCCGAGGCTGGGTATTTCTTCTTTTCTTGATTCATCTTCTTTTCATTGCTCTATTCTTAGCAGCTTCCGTCTTGGTGATTCTCAGACGGCTGTCAGTGACTCTAGGGGTTACTTCTAGATTTACATCCTGCAGGAAGAAGCTAAATTCTCAGAAGCTCAAATGGCGTGCAATTGAATTCTTGGTCCTAATTGGCCTGTCTAGAATCAGCTCTTCATCTTTTAACCAATCATGGTAGTGTGGGGCTGGTTGCTGATTGGCTTAGCCTAGGTTATGTGCTTTTCACTCCTGGCCAGTGAAGCCCAGCTCAGGGCTGAGAGTCGGGTTGGACTGATTTCCTTAAAGCAAAGCAAGAAACTGTTGCCTCAACTGACTGGTCATGAATGCTGAGAGAATGGATGGGGTAAGGAGAGAGGGCAGACAGAGGGGTATTAGTTGACTGGTGAGGCTTAGGAAAGCATGGTGGTTTGGACAAGGAGAGTGGCAGTTGAGATGAAGACAGTGGAAAGATTTGATTTATATTCTGGAGATGGAATCCACAGGATTTGCTGATGGAAGACATGTTGAGGGTGGTGAGGAAAACATCAAAAATGACTGCTGAGTCTCTGGGCAGAACAACAACATTTTTTTGGAGACAGGAACACTGGAGAGCTTTTATTTAATTTCACTGTTATTAGTTTTTAGTCATTATTAAAATTATTTTCAATCATTATTATTTTATTGTATTATTATTTTGTGTGCTGTTCTGGCATGGGGGATTTGAGAAGTCTGAAGGTATCTAGTGGAAATTTCACATAGGTACTTGGAGAGAAGCGTGGAATTTAGGTGGTAGAACTGCAACTATAAATGCATGTGTGTATGAATCCATAGGAAGAGGAGGGTGGCTGTGGTAGTTTTTTAAAAAGTCATGCAGTCGGGTTATTATACAGGCTGGATTTATTGGGAGTGAGAACAGAAAATGGTTTTCTTTCTCTTCCACTGCTACTTCACACAGTACTGGATGATCTCCCAGAAATATCCTGCAGCTTTTCCAGGTGCTTTGAAATGAAAATAAAATAAAAATAGAAATAAAAATCATTATTTCCGGGTCCTCAAAAGTCTAGCTCAGTAGAAAGCAAAATATCAAATGCGCATCCAGTTCAATGCGCTCCTTTCCCTGTAGGTCAGACTCCGCCTGAGCTGCCCAGACCAGCCTTGGAAAAGGGAGCCCTCACTTGTTCTTTCTCCTCTGTCTGAACTCCTTCCTGCTCATGTGGCTGCCTCTGGCTCCCCCAGGGAGAGAGGAGCTGAGAAGGCAAAAGTGCTGCCCTTGGCGGCAAGGGCCTTTGTGTTTCTCTCCAGCCATGGACTGCTCTGTCTTCCAGGCATTCAAGAGCTCTTGGGAATTCTTGGTGGCCCTTCTCCTGTTGTAGACTTTGGTGATCCCCCCCCCCACCCCCGGCTGGTCTCATAGGCACCTCTCAGTTCTCCCCCACTCCCATCACCCCAGGCTTTTTTTGCCTCGACCAGATAGACTTCATGTGGAAGACTTTACATGCAGGCTCTGTCCTAACTTCTCGCCCCATCCCTTGGCCCATGAGAAACCATTATGCACCTTTGTGCTATTAAACTCAAGATGGCAGGCCTCTCCACTGCTCTCCTTTGTCACCAGCCAGCCATTGCAGGCCAGACTCGGGAATCCATGGCCATCTCTTTGCACACCTCCAGAGCGAGTTTGCACGTGTTCTGGAGTTGGCAGTGAATATGGCAATCCTGAGTTCTACCAAGTCTCTCCGACTCTTATCTGAAATGGTGGAGGACAGACCCATGATGTTTGCTGCTCAGGAAGCATCTAGTGGGATTTGAGGTGTGGCATGGTTTCCTGCTCTTCCCTTTCACTTGGGATAAATACAGTGCTCAAAGCCCATGATTGACACTGGGGGTAAGAAGGATTTATGAGTACTACCTTGAGAAACTCAGGCTAAAATTTCAAATTAGAGGCATGGCTTAAGGTGCTCTTTCAGAGAATTTCTTGTAACAAAATGTGAAAGCAGCATGGCAGCCGAGTTCCAAGAGTGAGTGTCCCAACAAGCCCAGGAAAAGTGGTGTGGTTCTTTATGGCAGCTTTGGCTGTCACCAAGTGTTGCTTCTACCTTAGTCACAGCCTGTGCAGATTCAAAGAGAGGGAGCAGAGATTCCACCTTCTCTTGGGAGGAGGAGCAGAGACCCAGACTGAGAGGTGCATGAGCGATGGGAGATATTGTGGCTAAATTTGGAAAAAGACAATCTGCCTTGAGGCTGAACCAGGAGGCCATTTTGGAGCCTAGTTGTCTCAAAGGATCTAATACACTTCCAAATTTTGGACATGCTCTGAAATCAGGGTCTCTATACTTTACTAAAGTACTTAAAGGACTGTTTTATTTTTTTTAAAGATTTATTTATTTATGCATACAAGAACTGGGGCACAAGCCAAAGGTGTTGGGGGGTGAGAGGATTCACCAGAGACAGAGTGGGGAACAGAACAGGCAGATTGTGACTTGAGTACTCTTAACCTCAGTTGTGTTGGAATTCAAAGGTTGACTCATTAGCTCTTGGAAGTGTGCTTTCATTTCCAAACACTGATGGCACACTGACTCTGCATGAGACCCTTGCTAATTGCTTGGGGACAAATCACCCCAAGAAGTCAACACGCTAAAAGGTGAAGACAAATGCAGTTGACTTTCAATTAACTAGTCTCTGGAGAGGTAGAAGGCTAGTGACAGTCCCTAATGGTAGTGACAACAACACTAGTCAAAACAAGGTAACAATGAGTTTAATGCAAATGTACTCAGACATGCAAACATTCAGGCACCCACCCCCAGTCTATAGGCCTTACCTATTAATTAGATATTTGTTGTTACTAGCAACTATTAACTATTTATAACAACCATTTGGTATATAAAGCACCCTATGAACAAGACAACATTTCATTTTCATTGTAGCTCAGTGAGGCAGATTACTATATAGTGTCCATTGTATAGACGAGGGTGTGAGTAGGAGAGAGGTTAGTGGCACAGGCTGGCATTAGTGCCCAGGTCTGCTCTCAGTGTATACTCAAGGTTGTAGGACTAGAGCACAAATTGTGAATTTTCGCCTTGGTGGTCTTCCTTCCAGACTTATGATTTCTAACAATTTCCCTTGAACCTCCTGTGTCCTTTGGGGGTCTAGGCCCCAGTGCAGGGATTGAGAGGGAGACAGAGCTCATGTCACTCCGGGACCCTACTCTAAATTCCTATCATATAGCCTGCTTTGAGATTATTATACGTTGTGATATCTTATATATGACATAAGTGGCATAGTCTACCATATTGATATATTGAATATACTTGTGTTGTATTATGCAATATTCAATGTCAAAGAGCAGTATGGAATAGATAGAGGTGTTCAGATTTTAGAAGGATATTCCTCTTTCAATGGAATTTTACATTTGTGTCTATAGGATTTCCACTTCAAGTTTGAATTTTATTCAATTCAATTGACTTTCTACTTATAATTCAGACTTTTAGAACAAAGCCCTTCTCTTTGGAAGCAGGGTTTTGTTCTAAAAGTTTGACTACGTCTGATTTATATTTATAAATATCCAGGGCTCTTGGATATTTTCAGTTTAAAGATTTGGTCTGTAAGTAGTATCAGTGTCATTATTGTAACTTCAGGCTCAATCTATCAGTCCCTAGCTGAAGTCTTTTCTGCTGGGAAAATCTGTATTACCATCTGCTCTAGGAAATAACCTTTAAAGTGCCCATGTGAGCACAAATCCTTGAAACTAAAAGTCACAGGAAAGGGAGAGTTTATTCCATGTTTTAAAAGTTCAGTTTGATTGAGATCTAATGTCCATTAGGTCTTTCTGATTGATTTAGTATGTTAAGTGCATCCCAGAAACAATGATGATAGTGTGATCTCTATTTTTTTTTCCTTTTTTCATATCAAACTTTCTTTCTTTTTTTTTTTATAAGGACATAGGAGTGGAGGTTTCTTTTCAAATTAGTGTTTTTGTGTTCTTTGGGTAGATTCCTAGGAGTAGAATTTCTGGGCAAGACTCATTTTGGGCAGGAAAAGTATTATTAGTATTTTTTTGTATAATATTAAAATTATTATACAATGAACTTCTTTGATGTAACCCATTCTTTCAGACTACCTAGTGCATGCCTATCATATACAGGAATGACCCACATGTGCAGGTGCTGTTCTTGGGTGTTATGGTCTAGAAGGGCAGGTGCTGGGGAAGATGGCTAATCCACAGCAAATCATCAGATAATATAACTAGTACCATGATACCTGCTCAGGTAGGAGTAATGGGGAGGGGCTACTTGGAACGGCCAGGTCGGACCTCTCTGAGGTGGTAACCTTTAAAATGAGACCCAGGATAGGAGGGAGCCAGGCATGGGCAGAATGGGGGAAGGTCCTTCTGGAAGCAGAAGGGTGAACTGGGTGAAGGCTGAGGCAGGAGGCAACTGTTGTGAGGTGAAGGTAGGAAGCAGCTGTGGATGCCATAGTAAGAGGTTTGGGTGTGATGCTGAGAGAAATGAAAGGTCTGGGCACAAGGGGTATGACCGGATCTGTGTTTGAAAATGCTTCTGACTTCCAGGTGGAAGATGGACAGGGTGAGTGTGTGAGTGGGGAGTCCTGTGAGGAAGGTCTGGGGAGTCAGGTGAGGGGTGATGGCCTGCTCTGATGGTGGGGGAAAGGAGGAAGAGGGCAGGGGTCATTCTGTACGAATGGGAGTGTGTGTGTTGGGGGTGGGGGTGGCAGGGAGGAGCACGAAGACCAGGAAGATGAGTCTGCCTCTCAGAATCCTGCTGTTTTGACTTGAGCTGACCGAGTAGATGTTAATGCCATCTTTTTTTTTTTTTTTAAAGATTTATTTATTTATTTGTACCTGAACCGGGGTATAGGCCAGATGCGCAGGAGGGTGAGAGGATTCACCAGAGACGGAGTGGGGAACAGAACAGGCAGACTGAAGAAATACACTGCTGAGGGAAGCAGTGGGCATGGCAAGAGAGGTCTGCTGCGCCATGTGGGACCCTTGCCGGCTGGCCGGGATCGAACTGGCACTGCAGAGGCTGTGGACAGTTTCACAGTGCAGCGCCCAACTGCCTGCGCCACCAGGGGAGGCCCTGTTAATGCCATCTTGGGAGAGGAGACTTCATTACTGGCTGGGTCGACAAGTAGGTGCAGTTTGACTTGCTAAGTTTGAGACGGCCGAGATAGCCCAGTGAAACTGAAGATATGGAGCTGGAGATCAGGGGACAATTATTTTTAGGACTTTAAGTTTATTCTTGGGGAAAAAAAACCTTCCCCTACCCTCCCACATACACATCCAAAGTTTCCTAGGGTCCCTGTCCCTCCAAATGGTCATCTCCCTTTTCTGACTCCACCAGCACCATGTGGTTTACAACCCCCCAGGTATACTGCACCAAGTCCTGGGCTTTGAGACCACTGAGCCCGTGGTCTCCTTGACTTACATACACAGCAGAAGCTTGGTCACTGGGTGATGGGTGTTTGGTCCTCCATGCAGCCCGTAGGTTCCTGCAGATGTCTCAGATGTTACTATGGTGATAGCCATAGTGACCTGGGCATCTGTATCCCTGTGACCTAACCAGCATCTTTGTTATATTCAGAAGCAGGTAGCTCTGGACACCTCCAAGGTGGGCTTGGCTTAGCCCTTGGGGTCAGAGACTTGGGATGCAGCATGCCTGCAGCTCCTGTGACTTTTGCACCCAGATTCAGAGGTGAATCTGGCCCCTGCCTGCTGCTGCCCTGGGAGGCACCAGAAGTGGGTCGTATGTAAACCATGACCCTGGAAGAAACTACTCAGGGAAAGAATACAGAGAAAAAGAGGCCCAGGAACAATTCCCACAAAAGTCCATATTTAGGAATTTTTAGAATCAGCAGAGTGGATTTCAGAAAGCCCAGCCAGAGAAAATGGAGGAAAATCTTGAGAGTGTGGGGGGCCACAGAGGCCAAATGCAGGAACAAGAAGAAGGTGCAAGACTTGTGTGTGGGCTACAGCTGAGAGGTCAGCTGAATGTGGCCAGGATGGTGTCTGTGGACTTGGCAAGGTGGAGAGAGAGGAGGTCCTTCCAAGAGTGGTTTTGGTGGGGACGAGATGTGAAGCCCAATGGCTTTCATACAGTTTTATGGTGGTGCCACTAGTGTCATTCCTACCTCCATTTTTGACTGGCTGTGTTGGGTGGCTGGTGGGTGAGTTTCTCCTGTCCCCCAGACTTAAATAAAATTCAGGATACCTGGTTAACTTTGAATTTCAGATATTTTTAATGTAAAGTATAAGTATGTCCCAAATATTGTGTGGGATAGACTTATCCTTAAACATTTTTTTTCCATTTATTTAAATCTGAAATTCAAATGTACTGGTTGTCTTGTATTTTTATACGCTGAATCTAGCAGCCCATTTTGAATTGTATACTTCAAAATGGTTAAAAGGGTGGATTTTTTGAATTAAAATTTACATGAATTTTAGTGCACATGCACATACACACATTTAACAAGTCAGCCCTAGTAGACTGTCACGTAAAAATTACCGCATGATCTACTTCTGGGTTTAGCTACTAAAACGAATAGGGACAGCCAGCTTTGAGGGATGTTATTTCTGGTGATAATTAAAACTTCTCTTAGAACCTCACAGTGTTGAGCACACAGTAGGTACTTGTCAGACGCTGGTTTGGTAGAAGCTGCATTATGTGCTGTGGGGAAAATGAGTTGAATGGAAAGGACCTTCTTAGGCACGTGGGGCCCTCCTTAAAGAGTGCCCTGATATGGGCCTGGCATCACCTTCTCCATGACTTAGTGCTGTGGCACCCTGGACCGTGCTTGAGGAACCAGGCACATAGTTTCTGACAGCTTTACTATTCAGTTTGTGGTTGTGGAACAAATGGCACTTCCCTGTTCTAGCAGCTTCAATGCAACTGCCTTCCGAGGGGTTCTTAAAACTCTTTAACTGGCAGGGAACTCTTGGAAATGCCCACAAATTCCAAGACTGCCCGGCTGAGTCATTCACTATTTTAATTATCCTATGAATTTCTCTGTCTGCTTTTCTCTGAGGTAGAGGAGGCATAACCACAGACCGTAATTCAAATGACCTCTTCAGACCCAATTTCAAAGCATTTAAGTACAGTTTGAAACCAAAGTGTTTGACTCATTAAACTTCAGCTGGGGTTTTCTATAAAGAATCTGTTCCTTGGTGAAAACCTAAGAACCAAAGGTCAGATTGAACCACCGATGAAAATGGCTTTCCCCCAAGTTTTGTTATTTATGAGGCTCTTGCCTCCAAAGTTCACACTCATTAATTTGGCAAGTCAGATGCTTTATTTTCATTCTACACTAATTTATTGAGCCCTACTTGGTGCCAGGGCTCAGTATCTACTCTGTGTTTTGGCTGTGGTTTTTCAAATAATGTCCCATACTTCTTATAATGGGGCAGTTCTTTGACAGAAAAATGTTTGTGCTTCATTGACATTAACTGTTCACATAGAGACTTGGCTTGGGTAGACAGATTTGGGTCTAAGGGTCAGTGAGGAGGAATTTAATCCTTGAAACCATGACCAAACAAACTCTGTACATGCCTTGCTTTTTTTGGGATAATAACCTAATTTTATTTATTAATCGATTGTATTTTTTTGTTGTTGTTGTTTTACAATACTGCATATGAGTCAGAGGTACGGGCCCCTACCTCTGAAGATACATGTTTCTACACCACTCCTCCCACCAAGGCACCCAGAGTCCTTCAGCATAGTCCATCCAACCTTTTCTCCCCTTGGCTTCCCACATCTACCTTTCCCCTCTGGTAGCCTTAATTATTATTTTTTAATTTTAATTTTGGGGTTACATTTTGCTCCTCCATATGTGCACATGTTGCACTTGCCTTCCACCAAACCATTCTGGCCAATACCCCATCTGTCTTCCTCCTCCAGCCTCTCCTCCCTCCCTGCTATTCCCTCTGGTAACCATTAAATTCTTTCACTAAGTCTAAGAATTATTCCTACTGTATTTTTTCTGTGTATATTTTTTTTTTGTTACTTATATTCCATGAATGAGTGAAACCATCCAACATCTCTCTTTCACTTTCTGACTTATTCCACTTAACATAATCACCTTGAGGTCCATCCATTTTGTCCATCCAAAAAAGATGAAACCACTATTTCATCTTTTTAATGGCTGTGTAGTATTCCATTGAGTATGTTTCTTTGTCCATTTGTCTGTTGAAGGACAATTATAAATAAGTTGTTCCATGACTTGGCAATTGCGGACAATCTTAATTCTACAATAAGATTTCTAGGATTTGTTTGGATTTAATTTTGCCTGACCCTTTGTTTTAGTTCTCCTTATTTCAAATATGAGTAAAATCATCTGGTATTTGTCTTTCTCCTTCTGACTTATTTTGCTTAGCATAATCTTTTCTTGTTCCATCCATTTTGTCACAAATGACAGGAATTTATCTTTTCTTTATGACTCAGAGGTTTTCCATTGTGTAGATTTACTATCTGAAACATAGAAGACATAGACATAGAAAGAAAGACATAGAAGAAAACAAAAGCAAAATGTTCCAAGACATTGACTTCAGAGATGTCTTTGGGGACTCGACTCCAACAACAAGGAAAACAAAAACAAACATAAACAAATGGGACAACTTCAAAAAAAAAAAAAAAAAAGCTGCACAGTGAAAGAAACTATCCCTACGGAATGGGAGAAGAGATTTGGACATCCTTGCTTTGTGACCTTCTCATGACCTTGCTTAAGCAAGATTCTAACTTGGCAGGTATCTGGGGGTTATTCACAGGAGGATCTGTTTGCTCTGTGAGATTCTGGACACCTTCCCTGCATCCCTGAGTGCTGGGCCTTTTCTGAATTACATGGGAGTGGAAGTGAAGGCACCCTAGCCCCCCCGCTCAGTTCACCCATCCTTTTGCCTCAGTTCCTGGACATTCGGTTTCTACCCTATTACGTTTGCACCTCCTGGTGTCTGAAGCCCCATGGATACTTGACAAACATTGTTGAATCCACTTCATGACCATTATTTGAGTTCTCACTGTATGCTGTGCACAGGGGTTGGGGTAATGGACTATCCGGAGGAGAAAGTATCCATGTTCAAGGGCATCTAGAGGAATTTCCCTTTTATCAGGAGGAATGATAGTAAGAAAAGACTAGCTATTTGGGGGGTACAGCAAGATGTTGGTCTGGCTGGAATGTTTTGCCTGCGTTCAGCAGCTCTCTGGTGTGGAAAATTCCCCTGGAGGCTGGTTCAGCCCTAGTACTTCCCTGGGAGGATTTGCTTTTGCCCTCAGCAGACCCCATTTTCTCTGCCAATCCTAGGTGTTGCTGGGAACACACTGAGCTGGTTTATAGAAGGTTCCTTCCCTCCCTTATATATCCACTCCTCCAATTTTTCAGTCACTCTGTTGATTCCTTGAAGACTTCACTAATTAGAGCTATTAATAACATTTCAAAATATTTCTCAGTCTTCAGAGTACAGGATCTGTACATTTTCTACGTTGCTGTCTCCCCAGCCTCATGAGGAATAATGGGGGTATTCTTTTCCCTTTCAGTCTTCTCTTCTTCTCGCCACTCACTCCCAGCCCCTGCTAGCTGCATTTGCAGCAAACCCCAGAAATGTTGCTGAAGTCAGCAGCCCTGACACTGCATCAGGGGAGCCACTTTAGAGGAAATTATCCAGAGGGGGAGACTGAAATGCAAAGCCATTTTGTAGGGTATTTTTAAGAAACCATTTTCTTCCTTTGACAGATCTCATTCATTTTCTGCAACTTGGTAAGGACACTGTGAAGGAAGAACCATCTAAAAAATATTTCTTGTAGCTAAGTTTTTTTGTGGGAGGTTTTAGTGACTGTGAAATGTGCCAGGAGCACTGAGCAGCTGCACTGCAAATGAAGAGGACTTGAGGTTGCTTACAAAGCAGAAGGCACTGGGCGTTGAACTTCCATCACAGTGATTCTGGGAGAAGGGCAATGTGAGGGTACACCTCATTCTACGTAAATTGTTCTTAAAATATGTAAATATAAGCCAAAGTCCATTTTAGATGCACACAGACCTTGCTGTTGAAATACTGTCTGCAGAAAATCCTTTTGAAAAGTAAATATCCATCTTGCAGAGGGATTTCCATACGTAATTTCAGGTTTGTTTATAGTGAGATACACCTTAATATCTTCATGACATTTTCCCTGACTGCCGTCTGGAAGCAGGGAGGCAGGACAGGTTCCTCGTGGCATGAAGGGGAGTCAGGGGAGGAAACTCTGGATTTAGAAGGGCCTCAATCCCCAAGGCGGCTCCGTCTCCCAGGCAGCATTCAGGGGATGTCAGCTCCCAGTGGAGAGGAGGGGTAACACAGAAGGGGGTATTTCCAGGCAGCTCCAGAAGAGGACAACAGGAAAGGGGTTCAGTCTGTGAGCTGGAGAGAAGTGTTGAGCCTGGAATCCATGCTGTCTGGGAGGGAAGAAAGAAGGTGGGTGGGGCAGGGCATGATAAGGGCAGGGCATGGTCTGAGTGGAAGGAAGGGAGAGGCCGGAGGCACAGCAGGTGGGAGTCCGAGCTGGTGTCCTTAGTGGTGCATTTCTGAGTTGGGACTTTTCTCCTGTCCTTGGGGTCAGGGTGTGAATACGGAGGAGAGAGCGGGAGGGTGTGCTGTGGGTGCTGTGGGCAGATGTTTACCTGGCTCTGTGCATGCATCCTCCAGCCCCGTGCCTCTGCCCTTGGAGCTGGGACCTATGGCCATTTCCTTTGGTTTCCCTGTGTCTCTTTTAGGCTGATACTGGGTGTTTATGTCCCCCATGGGTTTCTTTCTTTCTTTCTTTTTTTTAAAGATTTATTTATTTATGCATACAAGAGCTGGGGCACAGGCCAGAGATGCAGGGGATGAGAGGGTTCACCAGAGACAGAGTGGGGAACAGAACTGGCAGACTGACTGAAATACACTGCTGAGCGGAGCAGCAGGCGAGACAGGAGAGGTCTCCTGCGCCATGTAGCTCCCTGGCCGGGGATTGAACTTGTGCTGCACCAGCTGTGGATAGCTTCATAGGTTGCGTCTTAACTCCTTGCGCCTCCAGGGAGGCCTCATTTTCTTTTCCATTGTCAAACATCAGTGAACTTGTCACTTCAATGTGTTTCATGCTCTGGTAAATGTGGGTTTATGAAAGTGCCTCTAGCCACTCCTGTCCCCGTCTCTGTAGGACACAGTGTGCCCGTTTCCTGAGGCTGAAGAATCAGGGAAAAGCATGGGCTGGGAACGAACACCATCAGCTCTCTCTCTCATGGGTGAACACCTATTTTTCAATTTTGCTTTCTTCCATGGGGCTGTAAAAAGGGTTGGTTTGAATTGGGACAATCGCCTGTGTTCCGCGTATTTGTCATCCCAGATAGTGAAGAGAGTTTGTGGGGTTGGAGGCCATTTGGGAAGTAAGGAGGCCTGCAGCCGGGCATGCTGGAGGCCCTGGAAGGAGCAGGGGGGCAAGTGCAGGGTTTTGAGAAGGTGCAAGGTGGGGATGCGGAAGGATCCCCCTGTGGGGCCCAGTGAGGGTGGCAGCTGCTTTTTTTTTTTTTTAAGTTTTCTTATATCAATATAGTGATATTAAATTTATATAACTTCTTAGGCATATTTTCTCTAGCTATTTATTTTATTTTTATTTTTTTATTAATTTTTTATTTTATATATTTTTTACATCATTTTTCATTTTTGCACAATGTATGCATTTGCATTTTCATCTTGGTTATAGTCCCCACACAATTCCCACCCCTCTTGTTTTGATCCTAATCCCCCCCACCCCATGTGTCTCTGGTTTATAGCTGCTTGTTGATTTTGACCAAGCACCTGGGAAAGGCAAACCTGTCCCTCAAGGAGTGGGATTTGACAATAGGACTTAAAAAACTTGGCCTCAGGGTAAAGGAGATATTTTGGGAACTGCAGCTGCTTATATTATTTTTAAATCCCAAAGGGAGGGAAAAAAGCTTCCCTTTTAAAAGTGCTCTGGTTAATTTAAATCGTGGAAGAATAAACTTGGGGCAGGGAGAGAAATATGTTCTTCATGAAGCCTTTCAGAATAAGACAAAAGAACCCTACCTTGGCTTTGCACCTTTAGGCCTTGGCCTTGGATGGAGTCCCTCTTGGTACTGTGGCTGGAGTCCCTCTAGTCTAGGGGCTGTTGGGAGATGCACGAGGTAGTTGGGCCTCTGGTATCCCAAAAGAGGATCAACTGTGGGAACTTCCAGGGCTGTTCTTACCAGCTCAACGCACACAAGAAATAGTTCCCGTCCTGGAATCTCTCTGCCGGGATGGGTGTATGAGGATCCATTTCATTATAGCAATACAGTGAGCATCCCTCTTTGTACCGGGAATAATCTATAGTGCCCAGGAGTTCTGGACAGAGAGCTTCCTGGCAGCCACGGAGAGAAAACATTCTATGAGAAGACCATTAATGGGCAGCAAAACAATGGTGTACAACAGCGATCAATTCATCCAGCACACTTGAGGCCTCTCCCAGCCAGGCCTTGTGAATGGTGCTGGAAACAGAGAGGAATAAGAGCTCCCAGCGCCGATAACGTGAAGCCATGTTGGGTTCCCCAGTGTACATTTCTCCCCTCAGTTATCTCTTAAGTGTGGCTCCCTTGAGCACCCTCTTCTACTCTTCTCTCCTCCTGCATCTCCCCTGGATGAGTCCATCCAGTCCCTGGCTTCAGTATCACCTATTCTCATCCCTCTCAAAACAAGGGCTCTCACTGGATTTTGCTGCCAAATTTCAGCCCCTTCTGCCCAGAGTCTGCTGGCTCCCTCTTGGGCTTGATCCAGCAACTGCAAACCTTAGAAAGTGCCGGAAAGCGCCATGCTCTTCCAAGCTCCATGCCTGCGTGTGCTTCCAGGCCCTGCCCTCTGCGCACTTCTCACTTTCTGGGAAAGTGATCTCTGGGATCCGTAGATCTGATGTCCTTAGCAGCCTTTGTCTCCTCTCCCCCATCCATTCCCCCACCTCCTTATTGAGGCCTCAGTCTGCAAAGCCTCGTACTCTGGGCCTGTCTGCTGGTGAAATCCCTGGCTTTGTGTCATGCCCTTGGTTTACAAATATGTGAGATTGGGGGAAAGTCAGGAAGAAACACTTGCTTATCTATCCTGAGAAGAAACTACTGATCCTTTGCATCCTAGTGAGCCTGGCACCATGTGCTCTCGGCCCATCTGGGCATGCACTAGTGAGAACCCTTCAGTCTGGGGAGTCCATAAATCCGAATTTATGCTGTTTGGTCCTAAGCAGAGAGATCCCTGGGGAGGCAGAAGAACAAAAATCCTGCCTGCCTGGACCAGAAAGTTGACTCACCCAGGGTGATTCATGCCATTCAATAGTTCTTTTTTAAAAAAACAAATATTTTATATCTATGAGTAAAAGTGAGCTTTACAGTCCTTTGTGAAGGGAATAAGGCAGCTGTGTTTGGAGCACAGTGAAGTGAATTACTTCTCTGTCTCCATTCTAGTCCTCCCTAGCAAGTGAGCAACTGTGCAGAGCTTGCTTTGGACTATTGATTTTCTGAGAACTTTAACACCTTGACTCTGCATGACTGTCTCGGGGAAAAGACAATAGCACCTGGGCTACTCATATCTACCAGATTCAATGAACTCTAAAGTCAAATGTTCTTTTGGGCCGATGTATGAACTTGATGTCATGAATGTTGGCACGAAGTAAATTTGTGGATGGGTTCAGGAATGGAGCAAGTTGTAACTAGGAGCCTTCCTGAGGTAGGCACCATGCTGAGCTTCACCTGGAGTCCTAAAGGCACAGAACAAAAATAGGGGACGGGCATCCCGTCATCGTGGGGAATGAGAAGGAAGGGAGGACTTCTTGGAGGTAGTGATACAAGAAGTGAGTTTTGAAGCATGAGGAGGAGTTGGCCAAATAACGAGTGGGAAGAAAAACGCAATCCAGGAAGCAAGACCTGTTCCCCTGGGCTAAGCATGCAGGGACCTGGTTTGGCTGGGGCGAAGGTTGCATATGGGGGTGTGGCAGCGGGTGAGGCTGGGGAGACAGGCAGGTGCCAGGTTCTGGAAGAGAGCCTTGGTGCAGGCCATGGTGCCTGCACCTCCAAGGGGCCTGCAGAGGAACGTATGAGCTAGATGTGATCACACCCGGAGAGGCCAGCTGGCTGCCAAGTGGAGGATGGGTTCAAGCAGGGCAGGACAGTAGGCTGTCGCAGTGACTCAGGTGAGACAAGATGAAGATCTGGAGTCAGGAGGGGAGAGGACAGATTGAGTCCAGGTGGCAGCACATTCTTAGCTCCCTTTTCCTCCTCTTTCAGCCTCATTTCCTCTGGCAGGGGCTTTGTCTCTAAAGGTTCCCTGAAATGTCACAATACTCTAGTCTCTTCCAGGGGAAACAAGCCTGAAGATGGATCCCAGGCCACCACTGCTAAGTAGCTTGAGATGGGCTAGTCAATGACTTCAGCTCGTTTCCTGCCTAGGTAATGACCCCTGCCCACCACAGAAGGTTCTGTGAGGATAAACTAGGCTCATGCATAAGACCTGTGCTAGCTCTGCTGGAAGGAGAGCGCCGTGATAAACCTCAGGGCAGAGCTTATCTGTGGTGTGTTTTGGGGACGTGACTTTTCATTAGTATGTACACACAGAGTGCCGCTGCTTTCTGACCAGGACCTTCTTGGTGGCTTTTGAGGTGCAGCTGTCACATGGAAATAGGCAAGACAAGGGTTTGCTGCTGGGGTGTAGAGTTTGTGAGCACAGACATCCTCTCTGCTCTTTTTGGAGGCAGATCATGCTAAAATCAGCTACAGTGACACCCTTGGGCTGGTGGGGCTGGAACTGTCGGCACCTCATCTCTCCATCCCTCTTCCCAACACTCACCCCTGCACCAGCCTGATGTCTGCCTATGCCCAGGGAAGCCTTTTGAGGATTCCTGCCTGAGTTTTAATCTGGGGGCATTTTAGAGCCCCGAGTGGGGGGTACAGGTGGCCCTGGACTGATTGCAGACCTGGAATGGGGGTGGAGGTTGGGGGTGTCAAGGGCAGGGGAGATAGCTGTTCTTTGCCTCCAGCCGGTGTGTCGCAATCACTGTTATACTTTACCTGGGTCAACAGTCAGAGTCAGGTTGCTGTGTGACAGTGGCACCTATGAGGTGACGTCATACAAGATTTCCAAGAAACCCTGAATCCTGTGGAGACTCAGAGGCGTGGAGGCACTTGGGGTTAGGTGTCTGAAGATGATTCCCAGGGTGCCACTGAGTAGTAGCTTGAGACATGCTAGTCAGTGACCTCAGCTCCTTTCCTGGCAAGGTGGGAGGGCTAGATAAAGACTACCACAGAAGGTTCTGGAAAGTAAACTAGGCTCATGCACAGATCTGTGCACTCATGCTAGCTCTGCTCTAACTCTGAAGGCAGGGATGTGTATAATTCATGTCTCTCCCCAGTGTCAAGCTGGTGCCCAACAAACTCATAGGCCTGGTGTTTGTTGGTTAAATGCATGAATGGATGATGCAGCAAAGTATACAGGGCATGGGAAATGCTGAATAATGTAAAATTACTAAGAACTTGCCCAACAAAACCAAAGCATATTTGCCCAGTTCCCTCATATCCACCCACATTCCACATAAAAATGGAAATTAATGGAAAGCTATTGTCTTCTAGCATCTTTTTTTCTCATCAGTTCTTGGCAAAACATTTGTTACCAAATCCTTTTTTGTTGGAGCTGTAAAGTAGTGTAGACCATTATTTATACGACCCAGTCGCTACTGATCCATTATATTGGAAAAAACTCCATCACCTCTGGGAAACTAAATAGTCTATCTCATTGACTGGAAAATATTTTAAGTCCATCTGAAATAAATGGCTTTCTGCTTGTTGAATGAAAGGGTCCTTTCCGTCTGAAATTTCTTTCTTCCTATTTTTCTGTTTCTACATTCCAGAGAACTGACTTTGAAGTCAGATTGTTCTGACTTTTTTTAATCCTGGCTCCACCACTTTCTGAGCACCTGACCTTGGTTTAGTCATTTGACCTCTCTGGGTCTCAGTTTCTTTATCTGTGAAGTGGGGAAGCGTGGTAGCCATGAGCACATATGAGCACGCATGAACACACATGAACACACATGGACCTCACGGGCCTCCTGCTCTGCTCTGAACCCCTCTGTGGACTGGCATTGGGCACATTTTCCCCCGGGTGGCTCCAAGCTATGGACTGAGTATGGCAGGAACCTACAAAGGCCTCTCTGGGGAGAACCAGGACTTGTCAAAGGGTCGATGCAGCTCCTCGGAGGCCTTGCTGAAGGTCCCTAGCAAAGTGTTTAGCAGAGTGGCGGGCACAAGATAAGTGATTGCTACATGCCAGGACTTCTCCTTACCTTTACTGCCATCAACATCTGCCAATTTTGCTTCTTTACTGCCTTCAGACAGAGAGTTCCGGGAGCACACCCCAGGCCAGAAGGCAACTTTGTATGAGAGCGAGAGTAATGATGGTTTCTGAGGAAAAGAATGGATGAATTAAAACACCCTTTAAAGATTTATCCAAGGGCCTCCTTGGTGGCTCAGGGGTTATCAAGCCATCACCAGCCACTGCAGCACAAGTTCGATCCCCGGCCAGGGAGCTGACCCACATGGCACAGCAGACCTCTCTTGTCTCTCCTGCTGCACCCCTCAGCAGTGTATTTCAGTCAGTCTGCCTGTTCTACTCCCCACTCTGTCTCTGGTGAATCCTCTCACTTCCCCACATCTCTGGCCTATACCCCAGCTCTTGTTTGCATAAATAAATTAAAAAATAAATCTTAAAAAAAAACACAAAGAGGGCCTCCCCTGGTGGCGCAGTGGTCGAGTGCTGGGCTGCGAAGCTGCCTGCAGCCTCTGTAGCACCGGTTCAATCCCTGGCCTCCAGTGAGGGTCCCACATGGCACGCAGACCTCTCCTGCCGCTCCCGCTGCTCCCTTCAGCAGTGTACTTTGTCTGTCTGCCTGTTCTGTTCCCTATCTGGCTCTGGTGAATTCTCTCACCCTCCTGCGCCTCTGACTGTACCCAGTGCTTGTATAAATAAATAAATAAATCTTTAAAAAAAAAAGCTTAAAAAAAAAAAAACGCAAAGATTTACCCAAGTCAAAGAAAAGGCACAAACCAAATCCTTTCTCAGCCACTGAAATGAACAGTCATCTTTGCTAAAGCAACCAAAGCTGGTTTTACCCAAAATACCCAAAATGTTCAGTGACATGCTGAGGTCCCTGCTGAGACTGCTGACAGCTGTGGATGTACAGGCCAGTAATCCAGAGCAGTGTATTTGCTGTTCCCGACAATCCTGTGTGGGTAAAAATCCTGTTATTACTCACTCTTCACAGATAAGAAAACAGAGAAACTAAGTGACAGGTTCAAGGTCACCCAGCCACTGATGAGTTGGTTGGGACTGAAACTCTGGGTTTTGTTCCTGGTGCTTTGGAAGCTCGGGAGTTGGTGGATTCTGTTCAAACTCAGCTCCCTGCGATAGTCTCCTGGCAAACTGGCCCAGGAACTGGCCTGAAAAGACCTTTCTCAAGTCCAGATCAGCCCAGCCTCAGGCATGCTGGTGCCCTGGCACTGCCCAGGATGCGGGTTGTACAGGGACCCAGTTCACTGACCGCCATGCTCGAGGCCATCGCTTGTCACCCTTTTAGCCTTCGTCAGGATGTTTGCAACCTGGTGCTGTGACGCATGTTCCTAGTGTTGCATGTCAGTCCCCAAAGCCTGAAGGGACCATGACTCAGTGATTTATCCCACCCCACACAGCCCCTCAGCCCATCTGGTGTTTAGTAAATGCCTGTTATTGAGGGACGTGTCGATTCTGATGGGGCTTTCATTATAGTTGAAGGAATCGTCATCCTCCTCAACAATGACAATAAAACCAGGACTGTCATTTGCCCTGTGCCAGGCACTGTGCCATGAAGTGGAGACCCAATGATTAAAAGACAAGCTTTTGAGCGCCAAAGCTTGTGAGGAGATGGGCATGATGAGTCTGTCAGGGGAGCCCAGGAAGACTTCATGGAGGAGGCAACTCTGAGCTGAGACTGAGAAAGATGAGAGTTTCCCAGGCAGATGCGGCTGGGGAAGGAACTACTGGCTGAAGGGGCTGGGCTGGAGGACCTGCTGTTCATTGTTCCTGGAATAAGGTGTTTGTTATCCGTTTGACGCTGCCCATCCACATAGTCTGTGTGGTTTGGACGTGCCAGTGGACCTTCCTTCCCTTTGCTCTTCATTCATCTGCTGAGCCATCATTGTCCACCTACTGAGTGCCAGGCACAGTACACGGCATGGGATGGGGATGGGGCCATGGAGCCATGAGTTGAAAGAAAGAGGCTTTGTTAATGGCACAGTGTAGTGAGGGCTCCCCAAGGGGGACCTTATCTTGTGTGTGTGTGTGTGTGTGTGTGTGTGTGTGTGTGTGTGTGTATAGTTTCCTGTTGCTGCTGTAACAAATTCCACAACTTATTGCCATAGTTACAACTTTATTATCTTTTGATTCTGGAGACTAGAAATTCTAAATTTGTCTCACTGATTGAAATCAAGGCGTAGGTGGGGGTGGTTCCTTCTGAAAGTGCGGGAGGAGAAATCTGCTCCCTGCTTTTTCTAGTGTCTAGAGGCTGACTGCACCTCTTGGCTTGTGGCCACATTGCTCTGACCTCTGCTTCCCTCCTCGCAGGTCCTTCTTTCTGTGACCCTCCCGCCTCCCTCTCCTAAGGTTGCTGGTAATTTCACTGGGCCCACACAGGTCATCCAGGCCAAGCCTCTCATCTCAAGGCCTCTAACTGAATAGCATCTTTTGTCATGCATGTTAACAAATTCTTAGGTCCCAGGGATGAGGATATGGGCATAGTTGGGGGTCATTATTTTACTGCCCACAGGTGAAGCAGGAGAGAAAGGGAAGAGATGCTTTCAGAAGTGACACTTCAGCCCAGATTTATGAGTCAGAATGTGGGGGGAAAACAGAAGCAGGAGGCTGCTGGATTGGTCCAGACAAGATATAATATTGGCCCCATGAGGCTGGTGGCTGTGGGGATGGTGAGAGCCACAAGGGACTGAGGTATAGGGAGGAGGTGGAGTGAATGGCAAATTTGGGCAAGGTTGAAAAAAAGCCGTTCTGGACAAGATTCCCCATCTCAGGATCAACAAGGGCAGGTAGGAACCTGAAGGGGAGGGTTAGCAAGGACACAGTGCCCTGCCTGCTGGTTCTAATTCTCAATATCTTTCACTCTGAGATTCCAGAGAATGTTGTGTTTCTGTAAATCAGAAGGAAATGTAACATTTAATGATTTTATTTGATAGAAAAACATACGATAAAAGATTGATGTTCAGCTTGACGTCCAAAGAGAAAGAACTGGTTTTGAGGCTCCAGGAGTTAAGGCAGGTGCTGACAAACCTAGGTTCTTCCAGGGGGCCACCCTCCAGCCAGGTGTGGCCAGGGTCATTGGTGACATTCCCGTGCTTTTATTTACCCTGAGCTCCCCACGGTGGAGACTGAACAGCTCTCATGTGAGAGGGCTTGTTTGCCCCACTTAGGTAATTAGGTTTGTCATCTCCTAATACTTTATTTCCACAACATCCCGGCTGCACTGTGGCATAGGGCATAATATGAGTTAGAATAATAAAGGGAGAACAAATCGAAGTGCACTGACTGTGCATTGCTGCCTAAGATGGATTTTCGAAATGCATGATAGCGCAACCAGTGTCATCCTACCCTGGACTTCCTGCCTTTGCAGGAAAGTCTCCAGCTAACATATTTATTTGCCTGGTAATGAAATTACCCTAGCGGGGAATATTGGCCTTTGAGAATTCGATGTGTTCTGAAAACCAGGGGAAATTTCCTTTATTTGGAAGAAAGTAGACCCACTCTTTTACTAATAGATCAGGAGCAATTACATTGTCATCAACTTTTCTCTTGAGGAATACAGTTAGGATGTACATTTCTTTTTTTTCTTTTTTCAGACAACCAGGTTAATTGGCACAAGTCATCTCTTATTGTTTCCCTGCCTGCTTTTGGTTACCCCCTTCTTCTTCTCTCACACTTCCTTTACCGTATGTGTGTGTCTGATTTCTGGGCCCGTCTCTCCTAGCTCGCTCAGGCTGCCTTTCTTTGTTTTGCGACTGCAGCCCTGGATAAAAGGGACCTTTTTAAGTTCCTCCATGTTCATTTCTGCTCGGCTCTTGGACAGAATGGCTGGCTCGCCCTCTTCTTTTTATTCCTCCAGGTTGAACTCTCTACCTCTGATCAGATGTGGTGATCTGTCATATCTCGTCCACTTTGCTCAAACCAGGGGGCAGAGGGAGGAGATGAATGACAGTAGCAGAGACACAGCTTTCCAAATTGGATGGTGGTAGAAAAATATAAGCATTTCAAATGCAATTAATACTTAAAAAATTAATCTAGCACGGCTGGTGCTCATTTTTGTAGAACTCAAGCAGGCACCTAGCAACTGAGCAAGTTCCCGGACTGCACCGTTTTTAATCCTCCCATTCGAAAGCCGGCTGGAGAAAGACATCTGTGCTTTGTTTCTCACAGGTTCTGTGCTTCGTATTTATAAACAAACTCTCTCTGCCCCTCTCCCTCCCCCTTTCCTCAGTGGCCGTTCCTGCAGCCGCGCCCCCGGTGTGCCAGTCCAAGGGCACGAGTAACGGGCACTACCCGGCCCCACGCCTGTCCATCTCCTCCCGCGCCACGGTGGTAGCCAGGATGGAAGGCACCTCCCAGGGGGGCCTGCAGACCGTCATGAAGTGGAAAACGGTGGTCGCCATCTTTGTGGTCGTGGTGGTCTACCTGGTCACGGGCGGCCTGGTCTTCCGCGCGCTGGAGCAGCCCTTTGAGAGCAGCCAGAAGAATACCATCGCCCTGGAGAAGGCCGAATTCCTGCGGGACCACGTGTGTGTGAGCCCCCAGGAGCTGGAGACCTTGATCCAGGTGAGTAGGGGTGCCGAACCATGGCCGCCCGTGGGGAGAAAGGACAGCCTCGGTGTGCTCCTTCTGGCTCACTTTCTGCTCACATCCCTTATGCCGTCTTTGGATGGGCGGCGAGGGCCTCTCTGGGGAGGCTAGGGCCTCTCTGAGCTGAGCCCTCAAGGAAACTGAGAGCAAGGCAGTGGCCCACGTGGGGACTGGCCAGGTTCTGCGTCATGGCTCTTGGATGTGGTGGTCAGGGCTTTGGAGTTTCAAATTCAAGTCCACCCGCGCGTGCTGGTTACCTTTCTCTTCTGAGGTCTGGGCTGAGAGGGAGGCCTAGACTTCAGAGAATTTTAATAAGCAGAGCTATATTAACCTGCCCAAGGTCCACGAGATGAAGCCAAGTAAAGGCCACCAGGTGTGGCAGGAGAAGAGTGTTGGTGACTTAGGAGAGAAGTTTAGGTCAATTAATGGGTTTGAGATAATAAAGATAATAGAAATAAGCACACTGTGCTTTTCATCACACAGTGTGTCAGGCACGGTGCTGAGGCCCATACCTGCCTGGGCTATTAAGGAAAAAAGATCCATGGGGAAATGGAGGCAGAGAACTGGGCTCCAACCCAGAGAAGCAAGGCTTGAAAGCAGGGTGGGGTGGGCTTGGCAGGGTGAACTGGAGCTGGGAAAGTCTGGGAGGAGAGTCCCCCAAGGTGATGTGATGGCAGGACATGCATCAGGAAGACTGAGAGGCCATTGGAGTTGGCGAGAACTGAGTCCCAGAAGGAGAAGGGCCTGTGTCTGGAGCCCAGTTGGAGGGCTTCTTCTGGAAAGTGAGGAAGGATGGCAGTCTGTGGGGCTGCAGCTGATTTCCTGTCCTACGTCCCCACCTGAACCACGAAGGGTACCCCCGGGGAAGGTGGTGGCATTATGGATGCAAGGGAGGCTCATCATTTCAGGAGTCCTAAAACTTGAAAGGGAGAGATGTGGAAAAGATGGCTTCCCTCACACCTTCTGGCTCCGGGTTACTCATGTTAAATCAAAGGGCTACTGCAACCCTGAATCTGTAGGATTGGCAAGACTGGGCTGGCTGATTATTTATTTCAAATAACATTGGCAGGATAGGGGAATTCTGAGGCCACTTAGGATCTGGTACATACATAGAAGTTGTGTTCTTTTAAATTAGTTTTGATAATCTGCCTTGACTCTTAAATAGATAGACATATGTATATATTTTAAAATTTTATTTAATTTTGTTTATTTTTATGTAGAAGATTTGGGGTGTAGGCCAGAAGTGGGGGCAGTTGGGAAGATTCACCAGAGACAGAGTGGGGAGTAGAACAGGTATTTTTACTCTCAGAATATGTATGATTTCATACCTGTGCCTTACAATTTTTATTTAAAAATAAGACTAAAAATGCTAAAATCCAAGGGCAGTGTTTTCCTATTACTCTGTCTTGGGCAGTATTGTCTTTTTTCTCCTTTCATCAGAAAATACTACCAAATTTGTGGTGATCTGTGCCAGAGTCTTAAGGTCTAGAAAGTCACAGACAATGAAAGTTGCAATTCTGGAGTAGTTGTAAGAAAGAATGGAGCTATGTTATCCAGGCTGTCATGTGGAGTGAGATCATTTTAGTTACAAGACACACAATCACTTCAAAGATGGATGAATTGAATCTCGATTCATGCCCGAATTTTTCTTCCTTACACAGGGAGAATCTTGAGGAAAAGAGAGCGTTTCTTATTATCTTTGCATCCACGTGTGGATGACGCATTGTTTGTGGTTAATTATTGCCCCATAAGGAAATGTTTTTGAACTGAAATATCAAAATCTACAACCTGGCGTTGCCATAAGCTCTCTGGGCTTAATTACACCTTTGTTCATTTCCTTTCTGAAAGAACTCAGAAGACAGAATGAAGAACAGGTTGGTGGAGTCTGGAGGCTGCTGCTGCCACTAAGGCCTTTCCCCTGGTTTCACCTCGAAAGTGTCTCTGTAAGATGAGGTGTGCATGCATGCATGTGTGTGCCTGCCCTTGAGGTCATTTTTTATAACAATTAAAAAAGCCTTTTATTAGGTCCTTGCTATGAGCTAGACACCTTGCATCCCTTCTAGCATTAAGCTTTCCAACCACACCCAAAGTTGGTGTTATTAGGCCCATTTTACAGGTTAGGAAATTGATGCTAAAAAGAGATTGAGTAACTTCCCAGACATTGAGGTGGAAGTGGCAGAGCTGGGGTGCTAAGTGCCTGGCCTGCCCCAGTGAGCCTCCCAGCCCTGTAAGAAAGTCTTGCTTCATTCTAGGCTTACCTCTCCTGTAAACATTTTTTTTTTAAAGATTTATTTATACAAGCACTGGGTACAGTCAGAAGCGTGGGAGGGTGAGAGAATTCACCAGAGCCAGAGCGGGGAACAGAACAGGCAGACAGACGGAGGACACTGCTGAGGGGAGCAGCGGGCACGGCAGGAGAGGTCTGCGCGCCATGTGGGACCCTCGCCAGCGGCTGGGGATCGAACTGGTGCAGTAGAGGCCACAGGCAGCTCCGCAGCCCAGCGTTCAACTGCTGTGCCACCAGGGAGGCCTTCTCCTGTAAACATTTGCTGGATGTCAAACACTTTCCAAAATTTTAGCAGCTGAAGAACATTGGAGCTCCTTGTTCCCTGACCAAAAGCATTTCTCTATTTCTTGTCCTTTTCCCCAAGGAGTATCAGTCTTGCACCTGGTGTACCTTAAGATCTCCAGTTACTGTGATTACAGGATTTATACTGAATATTGTCTTTCTCACAATAGACGCTAAGCAGGTTTACGTGCTGACCTTGTGTCAATCAGGAATTAACCCATCACATTTTGTCCTCCAGGTCAATTTGATTCCTTCGTAGGATGAAAATGTCCACACTGTGGGCTGGGGAGTGTTGCCTCACCATACTCATTAAAAAATCCAGCATTTGGGTGGAGTTTCAATGTGGTGTGCTCTACACTGGAAGAATAATATTATTGTATCTCACCAGAGTCTGAAAAGAGTGATTGATAGTAAAAAAATTATACAGATAGTAATTATCTGGTAATGGCAGGATTCTAGACTGGATTCTAGACCTCATAAAGCTGAGCTGGGAGGTGTGGCCTATGTCATTAATACAAACACAGATTAAGCAGAACTGCACACTCCCTGAAATGTCTCCAGAACTTAGAACCATAGCTCGGAGGAGGGGCTTCCAATGAACTGCGCCACTTGAAGGGGTAATGTGGGACTCCAGGAGAAAATGATGGGTCATCACTCCTGAAAGGGGAGGAAAGATGAATTGTTGTTATGGAGGAGATGTCTCATTCATTCATTCCCACATTCTTTAAATTGTTTTTGAACTCCTACTGTGTGTTACTGAACTCCTACTGTGTGTTCAGGTAACACACTAGGTGTTGGCGTAGAATAAATAAGACACACCTCAAGCAAGATACTAACCTCTCTGAGATCCTGTTTCTTTGCCAATAAAATACACCTAAAGCCCCTCACCCTTGGGGTTTTGAGAGGATTCAGATCTATAATTCATGAGAAAGGCTTTGAACAATGCTGGACATGTGGTGAATGCTCAAAAAAAAAAAAAAAAAAGTATTGCCGCTGCTGCTGTTAGTGTTATTTGAGGATCTCAGGGTTGCAAGCAGTGGTTTTTAATGGGGAAGGAATTTGCCCCGGGGGCATCTATCAATGTCTGCAGATAGTTTTGGTCATAACAACTGGGAGATGCAGACCTGGAGTGGGAAGAGGCCAGGGGTGCTGCCTCCAATGCCCTGGGTGGCCCCTCATCACAAAGAATTATCCAGTCCAACATGTCAGTAGGGTAAGGAGCGCTGGAGGAAGAGGCACATAAACCACTAATTAGAAGTAATTGGAATGGAGCGATTTGAAATACATAAAAAGTGGAAGTTGCGGTGAGGAAATGAGAAAATTTTATGGCAGCTGGTTATCTCCTCTAGTCCCCACAGCTCTTCTATGAGGATTGTCTTTGTGCCCATTTACAGAGGAGGAAATGAGGAAAGAGGAGGTGAAGTTACGTGCTCAAGGTCACCTGTTAGTAAGCAGGATTCAAGCCCAGGTGTCTGATCGTGTTTCCCGGGCTCTTCGCCACCACACACTCATGCAGAAATGAGGAACATGGTAGATCATGGGTGAAAGTCATCCCGACCTCGTGTGTGGTCTGTCCAGGGAGCTTCAAGTGGCCACTGTGGCTTGAGGTGTAGGGTCTGGGGAGGGAGGAGGCTGGAGGGGGTGAGTGGGGTTTATACTGTGGGAAGTGGGGAGTCACTGAAAGACTGAAGCCAGGTAGTGACATGATGGAAATTTTCAGTTGGAGAACTAACTCTTTTAGCAATGGGTTGTTGGGTTGGAGGGTGTTGGATGAAGAAACTGGAGGAAGAAAAATCAAGGGGAAGATGGCAACAGGACAGGTGAGAAATGGGAAGAGATGAAGGGCCACACTGAAGAGAATTCCACAAAGGAGACTTGAAATCATTCATTTTTATGGGTGCTTTGGTGGCAGTGGTCGCAAGGGTAACCACACCTGAAGGGGGTTCCTCTACTCCCAAAATACAAACGATGATGTAAATAAACCAGCATTACCTCAGTAGAAACAGCAAGAAAGCAAATGACTCTTTCCCCTTCAGCAAGGGCTTCGGTGGTGCCCGTTGGGCAGAGTCCACTGAGCAGCCGCATAACTGGAGATGCTTTCAAATCCTGACTTTTCTAATTGACAGATTTTCTTGCCTCGCCTCTACTGTTAAAGTGCAAGTTCCCCCAAGGGCCAGGTACTGGGTAGGGCCACCAGCATTCCTGTGGGGTGTCTTTGGGGCTTGAGCTCAATGCGTAGCAGTTTTTGAGTCCTTTGAGAGTGCTTATCCCCGCTACCTGGATTGTCATCTCTATCCTGATTGTCATCTACCTGGATTGTCATCTCTATCCTGATTGTCATCTGCCTGGATTGTCATCTCTATCCTGATTGTCATCTACCTGGATTGTCATCTCTATCCTGATTGTCATCTGCCTGGATTGTCATCTCTATCCTGATTGTCATCTACCTGGATTGTCATCTCTATCCTGATTGTCATCTACCTGGATTGTCATCTCTATCCTGATTGTCATCTACCTGGATTGTCATCTCATCCCGAGCTGGGTGAGGATGCCAGCCTCATATTTTTCAAGTAGACGCTGCCTGGCTCCTGCCGTCTCTGCTCCTCCTGTCTGTTGTCTACCTGGTTTGACACACATTTCAGAGAACCTTGGGGACCCACAAGACTCAAGCAGCCCCCAAGGAGCAGGTCACCTGAGCAGAACCACTGATTTCAAAGTGAGACCAGGTGAAAGGGCTGGTGTCCCTGGTGCCTGATTGTTGTTTGGGCCCCAGTGAGGCGTGAGCACACAGATCTTCTAATTTAGTGCCCTGGGGCCCAGAGCAGCCCATGGAGGACATGCAAGGTCTATCCATCTCCTGAATCTTACCCCTGAGGCCACGTGCGGGAGTCTGCGGATGGCTGTAATAGGGAGGTTTCCCGCCGAGCTGTTGTAATAATAAAAAATAGCAAGCACTTATTGGTTGTTTACTTTCCTCTCGGCACCCTCTAAGTGCTTCAATCTGTCAGCTCATTTAACCCTTGCAACAAGCCCACAGCCTGGTGCTCTGATCATCCTTCCATTTTATGGATGAACCAGTAAATTCCAAGAAGTTCGGCCACTTGCCCAAGATCACACAGCCAGTAGGTGCTTAAACTGGGATTGGAGTTTTGGGAAGTCAGACTCCAGCGCCCATGGGTCTAACCATGGAGCTGTCCTGCTCATTTTTGTCAGTGGTGCGTATCCCCAACACTACCTCTGGGTCTTTAATTCAAGCTTTTACTCCAAGGAAAAGAAGGGAGGGAGAAGAATTTCTGGGGGAAACCAGGTGGATTGTTGTCAAGGGAGTCTATTTTCAAGGAGGGTAGGTCACGGTCAGGGAAGAGACGGAGTAGACCCACATAAAGCACCTGGCAGAGACCTGGCAGCGGGAGAAAGGAGTTCTCACCCCTGTTCCTTCATTCTCCACGTCAAGCGCAGGGAAGGAACCGAGTGGACTGTGATCGGCACCCCTGGAGTGCTTGCATTTCTTTGTAATCAGGTGCTTTGAAGGTCTTTTTTAAGTTGTGGATTCAGGAGCTTGATTTGACAGTCGCTCCAGCCCAAGTCCTTCTTTGTCCTGGACACTCGCCTGCTGTGACTGCTCATTTCCCTGTTCCCGGTACAGCAGCCTCAGGGACTGGTGTCCTGGCTGGTCTTGGAGAAGGCAGCGAAGCATTCATCTTGCTTGGTCCTCATGGAACAAAAACATGAGGGGGCCTCCCTGACTCCCCAGGGAGGCCGGATGCTTCCACCTGCCTGGATGGTGATGACCCATAGCTGCGGCCCTTAGCTTGTGAACTCAGACGTTGGAGGACCTGGAATGTCTTCCATGGGGGATGCGTGGCTTTGATTTCTCCTGGTCATAGAGTCATGTTTCATGGGAGTGGGTTTAGAGTTGGATGAGGTGCCCGCCAGGAAGGACTGGGATCTTCTAGTCTAAATACCTAGATGTGGCACAAGCAAGCAAAGCCTCCTCCCTCACTGGATACTGTCCCTGGGGGCAGCCTGACCAAACCCGCTTCCCCCACCCAGCCCCGTGAGTGAGCAGGTTACCTCACTGTCTTAAAGGCTGACTCCTCCCTGCCTCCCAAGCCCCCATACTTCAGTCCTTGTCTTCAAAAATGACTTAACTTCTCAGAACCTTCTTGACTTCAGAACAGCACCTTCCATCCAGGTTTGTCTGAAGAAATTCTGATGCTTTCATCTGGCTGCCGTGGGCTCAGCCTAGAAGGGCCTGGGAGTAGGAGGCATGGCCGAGTATGGCTCCTCCTGCTTCCTTCCCCTCCTTGACCATTCAGCCACCTTTTATTTTCTGTTGGTGAACAGGACATTTGTCACTGGCTTTCACTGTACCATCTTGTAGGGACTTTTCTCTTTTGTTAAAAAATTATTAGAATTTTAGATCATTTGCTCTGTACTTGGACCTCAAGTGTGTTGGATGACTACGATTCCACCCTGTTTATTAAGCACTGACTGTGTGCAGATGTGGCACCAGGGGGTTCCCATCTATGCCTGAGCCTCACTTTTCACCCCACTGGAATAGAGGCCAGGTACTTGGTCGAGTTCTTGCAGCCAGCCAGTGGCAAAAGTGGGGCTAGAGTCTGATATCTCTGATGCCCAGGCTCTTAGTCAGGCTTATTCAGGCTCTATCCTTGGCTTGATATAGTGGGTCAGAAAGTGTGGGGTTAAGTGTGTATTAAGACAGATTCCTTTTAGCTAAGGAACAATCCACTCAAACAGCATGATGGGAGAGGTCTTTCGTGAGAGTTAGCACTTGCCTTCTGACACCCAGTCTCTTCCACCTTTGTCCCTTGGATTTATAACTTTCCCAATGCACAGAGACATCTATGCCAAGGCCAGGTTGTCCAGTGTTGATCTCTGGCTCTGCCTTTTGGGCCCCATTCCACCATACTTTGGTCAAGGAGGATTTCATTGAAGATGTGGGCACCTGTATGAGAGGCCTGGGGCAGTGGTTTGGTCCTGGGCCTGGACCTTTGATGTTGCCATGGTGACCGAAACTGCTGTTCTACACATAGGGGAGGACTGGAGATTTTGAGCTGCCAGTCAGTTTTCTCCAGAAGTGGAAGGTGTTGGTTAATTTGCATGATCCAGGAACATTCCCAAGGCTGCTGTGACATTTACCATTTTCTGCTGCCAGTGCCTAATTACTCACTCACCTGCTCACTCACTCACTCACTCACTCACCTCACTCACTCAGCTACTTACCTTCTCACCCACCCAACCATTCACTCACTCATTCACTTACTATTCCATTCATTAATGCAACAAATTTCTTGACTGTCTGCTGTGTGCCACACACAGTGCTAAATATTGGGGTCAGAATTGTGAGTAAAAGACAGACATACTCTCTGCCCTCTTGGAGGGAATAGCTAGGATGGCCAAACATCCTAGTTTCCAGGGTTTTGGAATAATTACTAACAGTATTCCTTTCTCTCTAAAAAGTGTGCTGGTTTGAAAGATAAATGATGTGGTTACCCTACTTACAGATATTGAGGAGAAGCAAACCCTATGCATATGATCACATAAAGAAACGTGACTAGAACAAGGAGGAATGTTGGAAAAAAGAGGGAGAGAGAGCTTTGGGCATGTGGGTAGGAGAACTGACTTTAGGAGGGTGGGATTCTATCAGGTGTTTCTGAGTGCCAAGGCCATGGAAGAAAGAAGCCCTGGACGTCTCAAGATTTGGGAGAAGGGGCGTCACAGTGGCCAAAGGTCAGTGAGCGAAGGGAACGTGGTTGGTAATTAGAAAGGAAACAGGCAGGGACCAAGCCATGCAGGGCCTGGGCTTTATCCTAAGCACAGTGAAGCTGTGGTTACATTTCCAGCAGCAAGGGGACATGATCTGATCAATCAATACATTGCTATTTCAGCTCTTCTTGTAAATCCAAACGGCAGCAGTGGTGGGTAAGAGCTGGTTTTTTACATTCATTCCTCCGTCAGCTGAATGTTTATAGAGTGCCAACTCTGCTAAATGTATTGCTTTGCTTGTTTGTTTTTTAAACGTCTTCTTTTTTTTTTTTTTTTTTAAGATTTATTTATTTATATAAGCACTGGGTACAGTCAGAAGCACGGGAGGGTGAGAGAACTCACCAGAGTCAGAGCGGGAACAGAACAGGCAGACTGATGAAGTACATTGCTGAGGGGAGCAGCAGGCGTGGCAGGAGAGGTCTGTGCACCATGTGGGACCCTTGCTGGTGGCCGGGGATGGAACCGGCGTTGCAGAGACCCAGTGCTCAATCGCTGTGCCACCAGGGAGGCCCCTAAGTATATTGCTTTGGATTTCTGAACTGATTTATCCTCAGAGAAGCTAAAACCCAACTCCAGGGGGGAAGCCTTTGTGATCCTCCTGCTGGGTGGAGCTCTGCTTGGGCCACAGCGCCAAGCATTCAAGCTCATCTCTACACTTAGTGGATTCTGTTGGGCGATTACTATTTTTCTCATCTGTCTCCTTCCCATGGCTGCGAGCTCTTTGAGACTGTCTGTCTTTTATGGGTAAATCCCTCAGGCCTGGCATGATGGCTTGCCCGGAGAAGATGCTTAAGGTTTGAGAAATGAGTGAATGGCGCTTTTAATATCTGTTTTAGAGACTGAGAGCCCTTCATTTAGACCCTTTACAAAAGCAAAGCAGAAAATGATTTTTGTTCCTCTGCAATAGAATTCCTTTCTATTCAGTCTGGTTGTCAATAGTATTCCCCTCAAATCATTTATCTTCTTTGTGCAGATCCCTGGGTAATGATAGCCACCTATGCTTTATGTATATTGAGCTGTAAGGATGTTAAGGGATTCCTAGCACATGAGCTGTCTGGTCAGTAGCCTGTGGAACCCCCTGCCATGTATCCAGGCAGAGCAAGATAAGACTTCTCCTGTGCCCTGGGCAGTCCGTTCTTCCAAGCAGCCTTTTGTGCTAGGAGCTTAGATTGTAGTTAGGTAGGAGCCCAGGCTCTGGGGGACCGACCTCTCGTGAGTGCAGGGTTTTTTATGCCCTAGGACACAGCTCTGACCGCTTAAGGTGACTCCTGCAGCTGAGGCCCTGAGATCAGAGGCACTGACATTTCTCTGGTGAAGCTAAATGGTCACACAGAAGATTGTTCAAGGCCTGAGAAATGAGACCTGCAGCCTCCCGCCTATCTCTCCAGGCCTCCAGTTCATTATTATTGCTTTTATCCCTGGGGGTGTTGAGTCCCTTTCTGTTTAGTGAAGAAGATCTAAAGCTTTTAAACCCTAAATTAAATTGCTAATGGAAATTGGCATGCCGCGGGAAAGATGAATTTGCAAATGAGGATTCAATGTTCCAAAAAAAACTCTCATAAAAATAAAACAAAGAGCCAGAAATAAATGCTACTGTGTCCACATTTATATACAAATGTGTATGTGTTTGCTTTTCGTTTAAAGTGAAGTGAAATTGTACGAGTCACGCACAGTCACATGCGGTCAAAGTCTGGATAGATGAGAGTCTGGATAGATGAGATTTGACGAGATGTGTGGCTTGCACAATTATTTTTATTACTTGTCATTAAATGCATTCATTTAGCTAATTAATATTTATAGAATGCCTTCATGAAGCAGGTGCTGTGTTAGGCTCTTTTTTTAAATTTAAATTTTATTTTTATATTCCCCATACAATTAATTACAACCCCCTTATTTTGACCCCAAGCCCTCCTTTCCCCGCCCCCCCCATTCCCCATAGAGTGTCTCTGTTCATAGTTGTTTGTTGATTTTGATATTTTCTTTCTTATAGTTATTCTTTTTCCTGGTCCCTTATTTAAGTTTTCTAGATTCCTGTGTTAGGCTCTTATGATTAGAAAAAAGTAACCAAAGATGCAAGATGCCTACTCGCTGCCCTCCAGAAACTTGTAGTGTGGTCAACGTGCTGGAGTATTCTAGAGCCCGGCAGTGCTCTAAATGCTTTATGAGCAATGGATCATTTGATCATTATCATGATCTGGGTAAGTGACCAAGGAACAGAGAAGTTACCTTGCCCATGCTTAACTGAGAAGTAGAACTGGGGTCTGGGTCCAGGGCTCTGCCTCCAGAATTCCTGCTTTTTTTTTTTTAAATTTATTTTATTTATACAAGAGCCGGGGTACAGGCCAGTTGCATGGGAGGGTGAGAGGATTCACCAGAGACAGAGCAGGGAACAGAACAGGCAGACTGACTGAAATACACTGCTGAGGGGAGCAGCGGGAGAGACAGGAGAGGTCTGCTCGCCATGTGGGTTGCTCTGAGGCCTACAGGTATCGAACCGGCACTGCAGAAGTTGTGGACAGCTTCACAGCGCTGCGCTCAACCACCTCTGCCACCAGGGAGGCCCCAGAATTCCTGCTTTTTAACCACGATGCTCTCTTCTCCCCAATAGGGAGACCGAGTTGGCTTGAGTTGTTACAGTGGTTGGTGCAAGAAGATAAGGGAACAATCAGAACCCTATTCGTGGGGTAAGAGTCTCTGACTCAATCTGTGGGACCTCAAAAAGTCATTCACTTGTGCAAAAGCTGCAGAGAGTAATGATTACTCGTTAGCTGGGCACTGCAGGGACATGGCTCTGTGTGTTCACATAATGTGTTGAGGCTGGGTCAGTAGAGCCTACTTCAAACCAATAGATGTGTGTTAGCATTCAGGTCTGCACATAAATGTAGCTTATCAGTTTTTACTGAAAACACATATTTTCCTTTCCTTTCTGGTGGAAATGGGCTGAAAAAATGGAAAGCTTGCTAATACAACATTACTTTATCAAGTAAGTGAGGGCTTAACCTTATATTCTTTGAAAAATGAGGACTATAAATACAAATTTCTACTTCTCTATATTGTCCCTTGTCAGGGGGAAGAAGGTGACATAACAGATGAGCATTAGAAAATGCTCTGCAGGGCGCTATCTAGGGGAAAGTGGACTTTTAACTAGTTCTATTAAGGCTCACTCTTATCTATTATGGTAACTGTGGACAGTTACTTCTATTTACTGATGTCTTATTTACAAATTAGAAAAGATAATAGGATTATTTATTTTAATTCTTTCATTGAATCAGCATTGCATTATAATGTTAAATGATTTCAGGTGTGCATCATTATAAATCAGCATCTGTGCATAATCCATGAAGTTCAATACTAAAAGTCCAGTTCTAGTAATAGGGATCTTTACAGGGTTTTTGCAAGGACTGAGTAAGATAAGAAGGCAGAGCTTGGCACATTGTGAAAGCTGACTACTATGATTATTTTGATGAGTATTCTGGAACTTTCTTCAAAGTCTCTGGGATTGTGTCTACTTCCTTGCCTGCCTCATTATCAATGTGTTTATCAGAAAGAGGTGCAGACACAGACTCTAAGGGGGCACAGGAAATGAAATATTAATTTGGGACCAATAGTGAGCACTCAAGAGCTAGAACTAGTGTCAGTAAATATCTACAATGAAAACAAAATGGCAGAAGTATCACTTTTTCATTCTATTATGAATTGTCTGTTGAAGCTCAGTTTCCGTCCAATGTGATAGCAACAGGAAGAGGTGCCATCTTTGGTTTGGCTCACTCTGCATTGAATCAGAGTCCTGACTGCTTTTGTAGCCCAATCATTCCCCCAAAATGGCACACACTCATCTTTGATCTCGAGTGCAGTGAGAGCAGGGAATACATCAAACATTCTCCTCAGGACCATGTGATTTTTCAACATTGCTTGGAAAATTTGTGATTCATTATGTAGAGGCTGAATCCAAACTGAGATGAAAGGATGACAGTTAGACTGAAAATTTATTGATCTTATCAGAATACACGGCTGTACCCCACTTCTTAGTGGACTTGATAGCTTCCTCGTGATTTATAAAATATCTCTTATTTCATCCTTCCTAGTAGTCAATGAGAAAGAAAATGAATTCTACATTGCAAGGCATAATTTGGAAGCTAAAAGAACTCCCCCAAATATGGTTTGGCTTCATATGATAATGTTTAGATGGATTAGTCATTGGTGTATACCCAGGCGCTAATAAAGTGAATGTTGGAACTTTCCACTCCCCTACCCACCTCACACCCCCCTCTCAGGAAACAAACAAAAAAAAGAGTGGTAGCAAGGAAAGCTAGCTTATCTAAGAACATAGGCTCTAGGTGATGGCCTAGCTCATCCTGGGTTTCTCTTTTATTCTTTAAACTGATGCTCCACTGTCCTGTCCGTTCTGCAGGTGGCCTTTGCCTTAGATTTATAACCAGGTTGTAAAGCTCCGATGAAAGCCTCCTGCTCCCCCTTCTCCCCTCCAAGGAAAGGCTAATATTTGCACATAACTGGATATATAGGACAGTAGGAAAATAAACATCACCGTAATATTCATCATGGCACTGAAGGTACTTTTCTCTTTAACTTTTTATGGCTTGGCCTGGTTTTTGTGAGCATTTAATTGTGAGCATTTAATTGCCTGAGAGCCTGAGGTGATGTGACGGCCAGTCCACTCAGGCAGGCCCGGCTGCCATCTGCCTGGGGGTGCTGAAGGCACAGTTCCCCTGCTTCTCAGCACTTGAGGTGTCCCAGCCTGGATGGGAACTTATCTGCTCTGCCCAGAGGCTGGAAGTTGGGCCAAGAGGAGGGTCTGAGAAAGGGAGAAAGAAGAACACAGAAGCTGCCTTTCCAGTATCTGGAGTGATGGGTTTTTGGTGACAATACCAAGAGCTTGCTAACTTTGCCATGTGGCCGTGGGTGAGGCACGTGTCCACTCTAAGTCTTGTGTCCCACAGAGGTGGTGGCAATGCCATCTCCTAGGCCGGCAGTCGTCTATGTGCTAGTGAGTGCTCAGGAGGCATTACTGTTGCTCTTCCTCTAATCATAGACCAGTGACCAAGGCAGGCTGTCCAAAGTCATAGGTAAGTTAGAAAAAATCTTGATACAATGCTGTGAGGAAGAGTCCCCTCATTTTACAGATGAGGACCCTAAGGCTCAGAGAAGTGGGGTAATTTGGGCAGGAGGAACGCTTGCCACTTTATTCAAGAACTTTCTCTTGCAGTAGTAGTAGCAGGTGCTTACATGCCCTGCCTCTGTGTCCCAAAGCAGAGGCTTCTGGGAATCAGCTACTTGGTGCCTGGCCTGGCAGGCGTGGCTCCTGGTCTCCTCTGGATACCATCTCTCCATTATTTAAAACATTGGATGTGGCCTTGCACCCTGCCCTCCACCCCCATCCCAGCGTACTCAGTTCTGATGCTGTGAACTATCTAGTTAGGAAGTACTTGCTGAGAGGGAGAAATGAAAGGTAACCATGGCCAACAAATTAATGTGGCACTTCCACTTCTCACCTGAGGCCCTTCTGCTGTGGATGTATGAGGAGGTGGGATGAGCTGCTGTCTTGGGTGGAGTTTGGGGCTTATTAGAGGCACTTTTGAGCTGTAATGAATGTGGGCTGCCAGTTGCCTTTGCACACAGGCTCTGTGGTTTTCTTTCTGTTCATTAATGGCTCAAAGTACACACACCTTCAATACATTTGTTTTTAACGATTTATTTATTTATTTATACAAGAACCGGGATACAGTCCTGATGTGCTGGAGGGTGAGAGGACTCACCAGAGACAGAGCTGGGAATAGAATAGGCAGACTGAGAAAATACACTGCTGAGGGGAGCAGCGGGCGCCACAGGAGAGGTCTGCAGTACCTGTGGGACCCTCGCCTGTTGGCTGGGATCGAACCAGCGCTGCAGAGGCTGTGGACAGCTTCATAGTGCGGCTCTCAACTGCCTGCGCCACCAGGGGAGGCCATATTTTTTTTTTTTAATTTTTTTTTTTACTTTCAATGCATTAACGAAGCTGTTTTCTGTACTCATCTCCTCATCCCACCTCAACCCCTGCCTGAAAGTCAAACTTCTAAAACTCTTTGCTGACCATGCCCTCTGGCACTGAGGCCCCCGGAGCCACCTGGGTGCCCCAGCGGCATAAGCACTTCCTGGGTGCCCCCGCCCTGGGGTCCCAGTGTGATTATTCATGGAGCCCCTTCCCACTCTGCAAGTGTCCTGAGTTGATCCACCGATCAGCCGATCCATCACCCTAGCGATTGACTCCAATTGGTTCTGTTGCTCAGCACATCTCACACAAGCCAAGCGATTATTGCTCTACCTTTGTTTGCCTTTCTTTTTGGTGCCACATAAGGAAACAGAGAATGGATGATCTCACTGAGTACACAGATCATAGGAGAAAAGCCACAGACAGTTAGTGGTCCTCTGTGGCTCATCATTCATCCCAGCGCGGTGCTAACACTCAGGGCGGCACCTCCTGTGTCCGAACAGTGATTTATGCAGCCTGGCATTGCCTTGTGGAATTACAGCAATGGGGGAACTTGTGGAGCCAGAGACTGCTGGGGGTCTCTGAGGGATCTTTACTCCCCCCTTCTCTCATCCTTCATCTCAACCTCAGACACCAGCCACTGCCCTTTCGGTGAGAGGCTGTAGTTTCTCTGTTTTACCTTTCAGGCTGTCCTAATGATTGGGGATGGATGGACGGGAAGGTGGAGAGAGATTCTTCTATGTTCCAGTTTTTTTTGAGATATAATTGTCATGTAACATTGTGCAAGAGTAAGTGCATAAGGTGTTGATTCGATACACATACATTCCAAATGATTGCCTTGTTAACTCCTGCATCATGTCACATAATTACCATTCCTTTTCAGTGCCGAGAACAATTAAGATCAGCTCTCAGCAATTTTCAATTATATGGCACAGTGTTATTAATTATGGTCACCATGCTGTACATAGGATCTCCAGGACTTACTCATCTTAGAACTGGAAGTTTCTGTTCTTTGACAAACATCTCCCTACTCTCACCCCAGCCCTGGTAACCTCTGTTCTACTCTCTGCAAGAAACCGATTCCCTTAGATTTTGCCCACGTTTACCTCTCTGTTTTTTTTTTTTTCTTGAATAATCAGTCAATCATATTTCCTTTTGTTAGGTTTCTTTCTTATATTTGTCTGATTTCATATACAAATCAATGCTTTCCTTTCACACCTCTGGGAAGATCATGTGCTTCACTGTATTACTTTCATTTGTTCATTCATTTATTATTGATTTAAGCGTCTGTTCATGAATTGTTTACTGGGTCGGTGCTGGAAACTGCAACTTAGCAGCTAAAAAGGAAATGCAAGAAGTGGTGGGATGAAGTAGTGTCTTCAATCTAGTGTACCCTTTCTTGGCAGCTTGAAGATCTCATACCTTAGTCTGATTTTTGGTTCTGAACCCCTTGAGACCTCTGTGAACCAGATAATGATTGCACACCTATGTGAACACGAGATCTGCATTCAGTTTGAGAATCTCTGCCACATAACTGATCCTGTTATGTGCCTTAGCTCATTGCATTATCTATGCATTCAAACATTTCTAACCAGCTGGTCACATTTGCAGCCTGAATGCAGAGAGAGAAAGAAAAAAAAAAAAAACAACTTAAAAAGCAAATGTATTTAATTTGAAGTTTTACTTGAAGTCAAACAATTATGATCATTAGAAAATACTTTAGAAAATTAATAAAGTTAGAACTGTAAATTCAATCAGAAATATTCAGAGTTAAAAATGATGCTATTCACTCAAGTGATAATACTCTTTGTATTGGCTTTCTCTTGTCTGTACATGATTGGGGTTAGCAGATTAATTTTCATTCTGGTGGTTTGCTGGAGTCTTTCTGACCCAGGGGATCTAGAGAGAATTGAACTTCATTCCTGGGGTTGGTAAGTGTCCAAGCCCAAGCTTGGTGGCTTGCTGGAGGGCTTACTTCCTGCCTCCTCCCCACTGTTTCAGGCTCTAAACCTTGCTCTGGCCCCATTGTGCCCATAGCAACCTTTGTATTTAATTGCCACAAAACCACTTTCCCCAGGGCATTTTCGTGAGTAGCTCACTTTACTGAAGCTTTGGAGGAGCAGGAGAGAAATTTGCATCACCACCAGTTAACGCTTCATGCTAGATGGACCTGCTTCAGAAGTCCCAGGAAATCTTGCAAATGAGCTCAAGAGGCTCCCGCGTATCCACAGGCAATCCTTTTTTCTTCTCTTCCTCTCTTTTCAGGTTGTCTCCTTTCTTTTCTCCTCTCCTTTCCTTTCAGGGTATAAAATCAACCTTTCCCCACTTTGAATTATTTATTAAATTTTTTTTATTTGTAATGCAGAGCAGTTAAACCCTCACCCGTTCTGGTTTCCAACAGCCAAATGCAGCCTGGTGCCTCTGTGTGCACAGGGTGGGAGTGGGTGGATTAGGAAGGAGCCCTGTGGGGTCCCTTCTTTCTCCTGAATTTTTGGACAATGACAGTCATCGCCCTCATCAGGGTCTGGGATGGGACAGAACAAGTGTGTTCTGGGTATCCCATGTAGAGAAAAGGATAAAACCATAGCTTATGGTCAGTTAGGGCTTGAATTTGGACTTCATTTCTTGGCTGTATGTCCTGGGGAAAGAGAATCAGCTTTCCTGAGCCTGTTTTTGTTATAGGACAGGGAGAGGGTCAGCCCAAACCCCGCAAACCTGCCTATTCTACATGGGTTCTGCCATCCACCGCATCAACACAAAACATAGGAGACTTTAATGGGAAGGAACTTTAATAAAACTAGGAAACAATACAGGTAAGGCAAAGAGTCTAGTTTCTAAATGAAGCATCCAGAGTTACCCATCCCCTCGTGGGTAAAAGTCCATCCAAATGGGATTGGCCCAGAAAAAGACCCCAAAGCCTGCTACAAGTCTAAAGCACCTTCCAGTGGGGACCCACAGAAAAGGGTCACAAACAACTGGACAAGCCCTGAAGGAAAAGAGCAAAATCAACATCAAGATAAAAGCTGCCATTGTCACCTCCCCATGGGTCTCACCCACATCTGTGTCACCTAGTCCACGACCAAAAGACAAGCGCAGTTTCTTCACGTGTCTCTAGGCTCCATGCGCCTCTTCCAGGTCTCCTGGCTCCATCCTGCTTCCTTCCTCAGTCTCTTCTGCAGCTTCTCCTCTTCCTGCTCAGCTCCACCCTCCCTTGGGTGGGGCAGGGAACCTCCCCCTTTCCTGGGGACCACCCTGTTACATTTTCTTAGTGCTAAAGTACAGAGAATATTCCTTCCTCGCAAGTTGTAAAAAGGATAAAATTGAATAACACACCAGTTGTGGAAGGGGTCAAAGGGGACACCCCTAAAGCGCCTGCCTCCGAACAGGCTCCTAATACGTGTTAGTTTCCTTTCTTTTCAACTGACAAACATGTTCCTTGAGGATGTTAAGATGAAATATTTATGAATTTGCACAATTCAAAAAAATTAAACGTGAAAAGGGACCTTCAGATTTGGATGAAGCAAATGATCATCCCACTTGTCTTTGCTACAATCTGTTTGAGACGCAGCCCCGGGTCTGCCTGTGCTTATGTGCAGTGCTCAGCGCAGTGGGGCTTGACCAAATCTGATCTCTCTTTGCAGCTTCATGCAGTTGTAAATATTAGGGATTGTGGGTGTGATTTGAGGCCACCTAGGTGACTGAAGCCCAGAGCTGTCCCTGAAGCATTATTTCCAGGTGGGTGCATCCTAGCTGAATATAAACACTCCCTGGTGCCTGGGGTTTGATCTGCAGATGCTCACAAAGCACATTGAAATGGAGATCTTCCTGCCAGAAAGAACTCATGGACTGATTTTCTCTAAAGCAGAGCAGAGCCTAGTTAGTCCCTGTTGTCGGTTAGGCCGATTTCAACCATTGGCCAAAGACTACCTGGACAAATTCCGTGCAGGTGGATTTTAAATTCTGGGGTGCGAGGGCTTATGTTGGAAACAGCGGCCAGCGTAACAGGTCATGTCCTAGAGGCAGCGAAGAATAAACTAAAGACTTCTATAAAATAGAGTGTTTGTATTGTCCAGTTACCTGCGTTGGGGTCTGCCAGGCCAGCCTGGGACCTGCTAAGGATGACCCCAGCTAAGGATGGTTTTGCATATTTAAGCAGTTGTGAAAGAAAACTCTGTGTGAACCATCACATAAAACCTTATCATTTTCTCTCTAGCCTTTTTGAAAAAAGGTCGGTGGTCCCTGATATAGAAACCAAAATATTTCAGATTAATGAAGGCAAAATGTGGTGATGATTGAGTTTTTATAGTCGTACTCTGATTTGTGGCTCTCACGATCTGTCTCTTCCAACAAAGCTTAATGGGCATTATTTAGGATTAATATAATAACATTTCAATATTTAATTGTGCCTTGCTGTTGACACCTGGGGTTATTTCAATTTTGTCGAGAGAACAGACTTTGTTTGATGTTCTAGAAGTAGCTCTCATGTCTGCCACTCCTCCCTGGGGCCCCCAGCTGTTCACTTCCTCACTACAGTTCACCTGTCTGAACAGTGTGACAGTGTACCCTCCGCACCCCCTGCTCTGAAAATGGGTGAAGGGCCCAAGTCAGGAAAGCTTGCTGAAACTTTTTGCCTTATTGTGTACCTGTTTCCCAGAGAAGTGAGCCAGGGTTAGCCCCTGCAGGGATGGTCCGTTTTGAGGGAGGTGCACAGGTGCCAGAGCACAGGTGCAAAAGGCATAAGCAGATGTCTCCAGGAGGATGATGTCTGGGATGGATGCTTTCATAGTGTCAGATGAGATTGGGTCATCATTGTAGCCCACTTACTGGGAATTTTAAGATGCATGAAACTCCAATTCCAGTAGGCAGTGAAGAGTCATTGCTCACTTTAAAAACGAGCAGTGTGAGCGCTGGGAGGGTGAAATGAAATCACAAAAAGGCTGCTTTCCTCCAGCGCTGACTGCCTGGGCATTGGCCAAATGCATGACATGGGCCATCTCATTTAATCTTCACACCTACTTGGGGAAATTTATTGTTATCCCTTGTTTGCAGATGAGGACATTTGGGCTTAGAGAGGCTAAAATAAGTTGTCCACAGTTCTAAAGTTAATAATGGGCAGAGCCAGGGCAGTCTAACTCAGAAGCCTAAGCTCTTGGGTTTACATTTTAACATTTTAACAAAACAGAAAAGGGGAAAAGCAGTTGCAATTCTGCCTTGCAGGAATGTCCTCACTGGGTTGCTCTCCTTTCTGTGTATCTGCACAGCATAAGCATAACCCATGCCTGGATTACAAAAATCCTGTGCCTGCGGACTCCGCATTTACCGCACCATACTATCCTACTCCCCACCACGTTTAAAACTAATTTTCAATTTTTAAGTATATGAAGTATACTATTTCGCTTTAGGACTGTCCCCTCCTCCACTTAGCCAGTCCTCTAGAGATCATGGCAGGTTCTTGAGCTTCATAAAAATTTCTAACTGAGCTCATGCATTTTCACTTTCTTTGCAGCATGCCCTTGACGCTGACAACGCAGGCGTAAGTCCAATAGGAAACTCTTCCAACAACAGCAGTCACTGGGACCTTGGAAGTGCCTTTTTCTTTGCTGGAACTGTCATCACTACCATAGGTACCATTAATTTGCTAATCTCTTTTCCTCTGCAGGCCGTCCTGGGTAATGGCGCCAAGTTCATGTTCTGTCCTTAGAATACACAGCAGTTTGAGGTCCCAAGGAGGCTTATGAAACACTGTCAGATTAATGCAGTCAATTGTGGTGGCTTTCAATTCTAGGCAAAACAGATTGAAGAATTTTATATTTAGGGAGACTTTCGTTGGACAGGATTTAATGAAGAGGGAAGAGTGAAAAATCAGAATATGAATAAGTCAGTTGAATTCAGATGGCTCAGCTGAGCTCAAATTCTTTGGGGAAAAAAAATCATAATTTTTATTAAAGTTACCTAGGAAAGAACCGGAGTGTTCTACAAAGTCTGTCACATAAAACAGCAGTCTGCTGGCCTCCCCCGTTTTTATTTTCCTGGGAGCAACAACTTTGATTTCATTTGACTTACTATTTTGATGTTCTTCTCCATGCCTTTAAATATCACACTTGGAGGACTGCTCCCCAAATTTTCAGTAGCGGAGATTATTTCTTTTCTTCCCATCGTGGAAGACAAGGAATTTATTTCCTTTCTTCCATCTACCCTACTTTAGAAGTGCTCATCCCATCCTCCTAGCTTCCCAGTGTAATTTAATTTGATCAAAATGATCATCTGCTTGGTAATTTTTGACTTGATAAATGCTCTGGATGACTGATCATATATGGTGGTAAGCTCTGCTTCTTTCCTGTACTAATTTTTGTCTTATTTTATTTGCCTGTCTTCTGATCCTCGGGGAGGTTTCTTTTTGTCTTAGTGATTAACTTTTATAATTATAATCATGTTTAAAGCAGTATTCTATTAGATAAGCAGTGTCTATTAGTTTCCTATCATGGGTGACATCTCTTCCGATCATACAATTTTAGCAACACCATCCCTTTAATATTTACTTTTAAATTATTAAATAGGCTTATGCTCCTAGTATATGATTTATCCACTTTAAATGATAAGTCTTGGCTCTCTGTCATTGCATTTATTTCAGGCAGGGAACTTATTTAACTTCACATTTCTTTGCTATTGATCATTACTTGTTGTGTCATTCTATAATATCAGGGTAAAAAATTTGCATTCTGTTCTGTTATCCTGAAACTCATCTTTGCTTTCATCTTAATTCCACAGTTAAATATTGCCAGTGTTCACTGCTAGTCCTCTTGCTGTGCTCTTCCTCCTCAGCACATGCTTGGCTGAAACTCATCTTTAAGTAGTCACTTTAAGAATAACTCATGGGAGCTATATTCTCTGCATTCTTGAGTTATGCAAAATGGTAGCTCTACACTTGAAGGACAGCTTGGGTGGAAATGAAATCCTTGACTTTGCAGGTGTCGCTCCAATACCTCCTGATGTTTATGCAGCTGTGGAGAAAATTGATGCCCAATTCTCCCCACCCCCTTTTCATATGAAACTTGACCTTTCTTGCTTGACTACTCAAAAAATTATTTCTTTGTATAGCGTCTGATAATACTATCAGGTGTTGTCCTCTTTATCAGGAAGATTTTCTTGATTGTCATCTTTAAAGATTTTCTCCGCTGTATGGTTTTGCTCTTTGGGAATTCCAACTCTATGCATATTATAACTCCTTTGCTTGTCTTCTATGGCGATCGTTTTCCCTCTAATCCTTTTGAACTCTTAGAATTTGGTTTTCATTTTATTCATTTTTTTTGTGTATGGTTTTTAGTAAATATTCTTTTATGTGCTCCTTGCCATTTAATTTTCATTTTTGTGATCATTGGGATATTTTCCCTCTTCCATTGTTTTCCTGGATCTCATGAGCTCACATTTCAGCCTCATGTATCATCTCACCATTTCTTTCCTAATTTCTGCTTTGTGGTTTCTCCAAGGAGATTCTGAGAGGTGATTACTTCATAGTTGGTTACAATTTTTGTCTGATCAGGATGACATTTTTCTGCTGAGTGTCTTTCTTTCATTGGTAAGTTTTGCTGCTCTTTTCATTTTTTTTTTTTAAGTGGAAGCTTTGTATTTATGCCGAGCTTGCTTCTGTTTTACTTGATCCCAAGAAAGCTGGATATTCCTGCATCGGCTCTCTCTTAAATGCTTCCATGGAATTGGGGAGAGAAGGGCAGGGTGAGGCAGGGCACCTTCTTAGGGGGCACGTCACAAGACACTCCTCTTTCCTGCTGCCGAAGAGACAGAACACTTCCTACAAATCTGGCCCATTGCTGTCATTCTTGTCTAGTCCTGCCTTTTCTGTTTTTCTGAACCAAGTCAAGTCCCAGGGAGATTCTGCTGCTCTCTTTTTTCACCCTGAGCTGTATGCTTAGTGCAAATAAAAGTATTTGTTTTGAAGTTCACCTCACCTGATTGGTTTTTGCTGTCAGTGGCCACTGGTAGACCTGTCCATCATTCTCTGTGCAGCTTCTCTTCATTTTTTTCCTCATTTGGCTTCCTGTCCAATTTCAGCTTCTTTTGGTAATTCTTACTCCTATGGTGGGTTCTAGCATTTATATCTCTCTCCCAGCTCTGCTTAAAATTAATTTGATGGTTTTCTAATCCCCCCTACAATAGTGAAGTAATACTATAATAAAAATTCATAATCAGAAGATTGGAGACACACAGCAGTCACCAATCCATAACAATGACAGAGAGGCAGTGAGAGGGTTCCTCACAGTGGGAGGATTCCTTCATTAACACCTGCTTGTACTCCAAGTGGAACTCTCTCATTATTGAGCTCTGTGCCTCAGCTATGCCTTCTGGAAGGTTCTTTCCTCTCCCTTATCCTTCATACCCATACCTTACCTGGGTGTTGGAAGAGTATGATTATGCCTTCCTTGAGGAGGGGGGGGGTGCACATCTTTGACTTGCTATTGTTTCAGAGCCTAAGGGTTATTTTAGAGGCATAGGTTTTGTTTTTGTTTTAGGACTTGTATTGTTTATACATTGGTGCAACTAAGAAAGTGATGTGCAGTAAGAAAACTTGCAATGAAAGAGATTTGTCATTTGTTTTTAGAAAGCCTCTTCATCTAATTATATGACACACTAGAGGGCCACACTTACAAATCTGCAAATATACATAAGAACAACTGTTATAAATAATGAAGGTGTGCATTACATTAATAGGTTTGGGGCCTAGGGGCCATTTCAGACACTCCATACCAGATTGGGTTATATTAGTCCACAGTCACACAGAACCCAGTAAAGGAAGCAGGGTGACCTGCCACCTTTTGGTATAAAGGCAAAAGGTGCTATAAACCCCAACAGCATCTAAGGCCAGCCCTCTAAGTTGATCAAAGAAGACCAGTCTCAGGTTATATTATGTTCAACAGTCTGGTTGTTAAATGGGGATATGTGTCATGCATTTTAGGAGGATTTATGGCAAAATCATTAAAATTGAGATATTCTGGGCCTTTTTAACAGGTGCATATTGGAAAATTACCCTAGTATCCAGTATTGCATCCATGAAACATTTGTGAGCATTAAAACAGACAGAAAAATCCTAACTTTCTTGTTTTATGAAATGATTAAATCAGCGCTCTGTATGATGTTTTGAAAAGCACTGATTACATCGGAATGTATATGGATAGTATTTAGTTTTTCAAATTGTTAGATGCCAGGGACTTTATTTATTGAACAGCCATGTTCATGGGCCCACATAACCTGAGATTCCATCTGCACGATGAGGGACATTTAATATGTACCATTTCTTGCTCTTTTTATTTACTTACACTGGAATTTATGAGTTTGTACAGATGACTCTTAGTCCTTGATTTCTGCTGCCTGGCAGCCACATACTTTTCACCTTGTCCTGATAACTGTTTTCCCATTTACTACTTCTCATGCTTGGTCCCACACCTTGGGGGAATCTCACTTTGTCTAGATGAAGAAATCCAGTCACTTGGCAGTTGTATGGCTGCCATCATTAGTTCAGAGATGAACACGACATCTGCATCAGTACAGTAAAAACCTCAATTCCTGGGCTGAGCTTTGGAGGAAGTGACTTCTCTTTCCTAGTGGAGTGAAATCTGGAAAGAGATAGGCCCAGGACCCTGCCAGTCATTTTTACCCCTTGGTGGTTTGCCCTGCCCAGACTTCAGCGACCCTGAGGAAGCAGTCACAAAGGGGAGTGACCAATGGGGCCCTGTGCACATCCTATGAGCTTTTGATGAAGGTGCCCATGAAGTGTTAAGAAATAAATGTTATGTCTTCTTCAGTTTACCAGGGTCAATGCATTTCCTTTTCTCTTAAGTCAGTCTGCATTGGGTTTTCAATCACCTAAAACTGAAAAAATCCTAACTACTACACATGTATTGTTCAAACATCATAGAGGCCAGTGAGTGTCTTCTGAACTTCAAGACCAATACCTGACCCTGCTGGCCACTGCAGCTTCTTTGGGGCACTTGTTCTTGATTTAATATCTTAGGCAGAGCATTTGATTGGCTGGATCTCTGGATTATTGTGCCAATGGCCACCTGGGATGCTGTGGCCTCTGGCAGCGGGGTGGGCACTGTGTCATACCTAGGCACAGGCTGGAGACATTCCCCGCCCCCCCCCAATTGAAAGGAAGGTACAGGCAGAACAGAACAGTACTACAAACAAGCATACAAACAAAAACAAAAACTAACCCAAAGCATGAGTCCACCTTAGAATCATGGCTCAGTGGTGATGCTAGAAATTGGATCCTCATTTCAGTCACTGGAAAAATGCCATTTTCTCTTAAGTGAAAGAAGATAGTATTGTAAGTAGAACATTGTCTGGCTGAATTTTAACTCCAGAGTGGAGTCTTTATTAAGACATGGTCAGAGAATTCTAAAGAAAACTTCAGTGCATGTTAGCAAGAATAATGAGGGGAGAAAAGCATGTTTTTCCCCCCAGTTATTTCATGGTCACGTCACTCATTGTGTGTGGCACCAAGGCTTAGAAGAACATTCAGAACCTATGAAGTCTTTGCATTTGTCCTGAGAAATTTTCTACCACGAAGGAACCAGTGGCGCAGCTGGAGCTGAGGGGCTCTCTTTTTGTTGTTTTTGAAACACACAAACGTTAGCCTGCTCACTTGAGTTTATGTGATGGGTGACACAATATGAGAAGCGTTTTCCCCACAGGACTAAGGTTCTTTGAAAGATATCACCGTTGTTGGGTTCCCCATATGTGCTCTCCAGCCATCCTTAGATGTTGGAGGCTTCTGCTCTGTCAGGAGAGTGTGACAGCGTGTGAGGAGTGTCTTCATCTCTGCTTGTGTCCATGGGAAGACCCGCGAGGGGCTGCTGTGCTGGAGGGCATGGACCTGTCAAAGGCTTGCCAAGTTGCTTTCCAGAAAGATCTCCTGAACCTCACGAACTAGTGTACTTTCAGACACAAGAAACGCGTATTCGTCATTGGGAACGTGTCAGAGGGATCTTAGGAATAAGAAACTTTTTTTTAAAAGATTTATTTATTTATTTATACAAGAGCTGGGGTACAGGTCAGAATCTTGGGAGGGTGAGAGGATTCACCAGAGGCAGAGCAGGGAACAGAACAGGCAGACTGACGAAATGCACTGCTGAGGGGAGCAGCGGACGAGGCAGGAGAGGTCTGCTGCTCCATGTGGGACCCTCGCCAGCCGGCCGGGATCGAACCTGCACTGCAGAGGCTGCGGGCAGCTTCACAGCGCTGCGCTCACTATCAGAGGTTTTTTTTTTTTTTTTTTTGGTGGAACCCTCACGGGCTGCTGGGGATCGAACAGGCACTTCAGAGGCTGCGGGCAGCCTCGCAGCCCAGCGGTCAACTGCTGTGCCACAAGGGGAGGCCCTATCAGAGGTCCTTTTTATCTGAAGATATCATGGCCCTTCTTTTTAAAAAAGTGTTCCTTGTGCTCAGGTGTACCGAACAATTCCCCAGTGTCTAGCAAAAGGGAAATAGTCAGGCTCTCCTGCAAATAAGAGCCGCGCCAGAAGACAGATTGTCCCGAGTCCCAGCCCCCTGCTCTCTTTCTCAGCAACTAATTCAGGTTAATTCCTTTAAAAGGCTCAGCCCTTTGATTTGCCTGTAGTCCTTTCAAAGCCACCTGGCCTTTGACATAATAACCCCTTGGGGCCTCTTTCGAAGGAAACAACCACTGCTCTTGATTGTGGACTCTGCAGGCGGGTCCCAAGCACCCCGCTTTTCTAAGGTGGAGGAATGACTCTCCAAGACATCCCTTGCAGAGTTCAGCAGGTGATGGGAATCGCTGTGCTACAGGCACTGTACTCCACATTATCTGCTCAGTCTCACATGAACCTCATGAGATAGGTGTTGTTATTAGCCTCATTTTCCGAATGAGAAGACATGTAGGTTAGTGAGCCCGAGTGCCTAGTTTTGCTCACTAGGACCAGCTGCAGAATGTACAGAGCCCAGGGCTATGAAAATGTGGTCTCTGTTGAAAATGACTAACAGCATGGAATATTACTCAGCAATCAGAAATATAAACCCATGCCACCTGCAGCAACATGGATGGAGCTAGAAGGGATTATGCTCAGTGAAATGAGTTAGAAGGAAAAGGAAAAATAGCAGCTGGTTTCACTTATAGGAGGAACACAGGGGAACCATACAAGGGATCAGGGAAAGAAAAGACAAAACTAGAAGGCAAACTATAAATCAGGGATGTTCTGCAGGGAGAGAGAGGGCACAAAACAGGGGAGGGAAGAGCACAAGGGATTTAGTGACGGTTTATGGGTGTCTTGGTGGTGGTAATTTTGTGGGGATTACACCTGAGATGAGAAATCAAACTTTTACAAAAATGAACAACAATGTGAAAATATATAAGTAATAAAAAAAACAAACAACTTGCTCTAGGTGCTGTATTACAACACTGTGTGAAATTGCTGTTGCTGTTTTTTTTTTAATTAGACATACAATTTAGATTTTATCTGGGATATTTGGTCCTTTAATCAAAATAAGCTAGCGATGTGTCAAATCCACTCAAAATAGCAGGCCCATAATGATTTTTGAGAAGAGGTAAGAGCATCAAATGGCAGCAGCAGAGCAAGGACCCAAGTGCGGGCCCTTCTGAGCTCGGGGCCCTCTGTGCCTGCACAGCTTGCACACCCCCAAAGCCAGTCCTGCATGCACAGATGCTCTGGTTCTAGAATGCACGTCTTCACCAAATACCAGAACTGAACAGCACACAGTTTGGCAGAGATCTGACTTTGATGTAAATAGCAAATGGACGTGTTGTGTGTGTGCACATAACAGGCACCAGCCCTCTGTAAACACCATCCAGGGGTGTTTCTCTCCATCAAGGGCTTGAGGCTGTTTTCTAGCCTGTGGTGAACAGACCCGGCTCTGCCTTGGGCCGTGTGCCTTGTCCCTGCTGGGCCATTCATTGGCCAGACCCACTTTAGAGGAGCCCATGAAGCCAGCGTGGGACTGAAAATGGATTTAAAATGGACCAATCTGCGTGGAGCTCCTTTGGGCACAGGTCAGGCTTCCGCTTGCACCAGTGCCTCGTGTCCGGTTTAGAAGCCCAACCTCAGAATAGGCCAGGCCGGACACGCTGGCGCAGTTTCAGTTTCGAGGCCACCAGTGTGACATTGAAAATGGGCCAGCATGGCATTGAACAAGGGCTTGACGATGGGCTGATTTGGTCAGAGTTGGGCTGGTCATCTGGCAGACATTTCCAGAGCCAGTTGGTGGAGACGCTCCTTGGACTTCTTTTACTTTACTTAAATCCTGCTCTAATGTTCTGGGCTAGTTCTACCTGATCAACTGCATCTCTAGCCGCTGCCACCCCCTCTCACTTCCCAGCCTTGACTGTCCCTAGCTGCACCCCAGACCCAGCCATGAACCCGCCTAAGGCATTGAGTGAGCCCACCCTGAGTTACTGGCATTCTGCGCCTTGTCCTGGTGCTGTGGGAGAACAGCAGAGTTCCTGGGGAAATAGGAGCCAACCCTCTGGTTCCTCCTAGGGCTTCCTTTTCCTAGAGACACATTACTCGGACCCAGTTCTTCCCCACAGGACACCTGAGCAAGGTGATAATCACTGGCGCTTACTAGATGCTGGCTTCACATCACGATGCCCATTTGCTTAACGATCACAGCTGACTCATGCTTCATGCTTCACAGCTGTAACTCACTTCATCCTTAACAGCGCTAAGGTAGGCACTAGTTGTAGCCCCATCTTTCAGATGAGGATAGTGAGGCAGGAGAGCTAGGTAAATCACATAAGATCTGAGTTAGTAAGTGGGAGATTCAGAACAGGAACCCCCGTGTCCTCTAGTTCCGGAGCCTGCATGTGATGGTCACAGCTGGCTTCAGCGATCTCCTGAGCATTCTGGAAGGATGGGCAGGACAGCCTCACAGGCCTGGTACAATTGGAGCCAAAGATCCAGGACTGGCCCTCCTTTTGTCTGAGAGCAGAACTCCAAATGTATGTTCTGGAATTTTCCCAGTGACAGGATTGAGGGTCAGACTGGAACAGTTTCCCCACACAGTTCATCAGAGGCAGGGGACACCCCCCCACACACACCCCTTCATGCATGAAATATTGCTACTGAAGAGTGGGGTGACTTTATGTCTGATATGAAGTGAGGACCTTAAATCTATTTCAAGACTGTATTTCAAGACTATTACTCCACTAATGTCCATACCCAAGAACTTTGCTTTAATTTTATTTTAGTGTTCTAGTCTGTGAGTTACTGAACGAGTTAGGAACCAATTATGATAATCACTGTCATAGCAATCATGGTGATGGCGATAATAATAATCATACTTTGACTTGTATTTTACTTTACAATGTAGTGATTTTTCCATGAGCACCTCCAGCACGAGGCTTTAGAGAGGGTAGGTGAGTCTGTGGACACCCAGGTAGAGAGGGAGGTGGGCCTGGAGCCTCTGTCTTCTCACTCCTGTCTCGTGCTCCTTGGGTGGCCCTGGAATGTTCCTGAGCTCTGTGCCCAGGAGGTGGGGCACACCCTCTCTGAAAGCAGCTCTTGTCAGCATGTAGGGTAAGGTAAAAAGTATCAGGCTTTTCTGCCCTCATGCCATTAGGATAGATGACAGAACCCTGTGGTCCGGAATGCATGCCTGATGGCGGGCACCTGGAGTCGGGTGTGGGCATATGTAGATGGGATTCACTTGGGCTAAGACTGGGCTTTTAAGGGCGGCGTCATGGGGATGCCAGTAGAAGCAGAGAAGCAGAAGCAGAAGAACCATGAGAACAAGGCCACCAGAGAACGCCAGAGAGCCCAGATAGAGTGAGGACTTGCTGGGGGCTGGGAGGCCTGCCAGCCTCCCGGCCCCCCAGCACCCCTGCCTGCCGTGTACCTGGTAAATCCCAATAAAAGCTTGCAAAAGCCACTGAGGGCTCCAGGACTCTCCTCCTTTACCCGGTCTGCTGCATTAGAAAACCTGTCCCATGTCCTGTCCTGCCCTTACACAGAGCTATTGAGATGCCTGCTCAGAACCCACTGGTTCGCCTGTGTCTGCAGGACACTGACATGCCGTCTGACATGTTGGACTAAGAGCAAACCTGTCCACCCTGATAGTCAGGAGGAGCCACGAGACAGCCAAGCCTGAATCACAAATGCTTCCACAACACTTTTTGGACTCACTAGAATGTTCCAAACCCACATGGAGTGAAGCTGTTTGGGCACATTCCCCCCTTTTCAACAGGACTGTGTTAATGCAATTTGGATGGTTCTGAAGAGGAATGCTTAGAAAAATGAATGTGTGCAAGTTCCGAAGGCACCTGAAAAAAATTTTGAAAGCCTTTTTTTGCACAATTAAATCAAATTGGTGGTTAGTAAAGAAGAATGGTTAGGAAGACTTGCCTGAATGCTCATTTAAGAAATGGAAACTGTAATTTAGATATTTTGAGATAACAGGTTTGAATGATTCTGATGAGAAAATTGAAAAGGAAAATAGCCAGGTGACTCATCATCCAAAGGCAGGAAGCCACAGTGAGCTCTGCAGCTCCAGAAGAGGGGGGATGATGGGCAACATTGCTCTTCCCTGGGTTGCATCCCAACATGCCAATGGCCATGAACTCAATAAGCCCCACACTGCATGGATTCAGAAACAGGCCCTACAGGAGTGGTCCTAATGTCGGAGAGAGTTAGGCAACTGGCATGCAAATGAATATCAAGTAGTTTGGACTCTCATCTGTCTAAATTGTGCTAATGCTGAAGTCTTTTCTTCCAGCATTACATTCTTCAGTCTTATCCATATAGACTAAGTCCTATACTCCCAATACAAACGTGACTTAAGTCATTGCAGAATTCCTAAGAAAGTAGATGTTGGTGTTTTCAAGGCTGCATTTGAAAGATATGTTAGTAGACCTGGCTTTAAAAGGATTCCTTTAGAACTCTCCTGCACTGTTGGTGGGAGTGCAAACTGGTCCAACCACTATGGAGAGCTGTGTGGAGATTTCTGGACCTACTAAACATAGAGCTTCCATATGATCCAGCAATTCCACTCCTAGGTATTTACCCAAAGGACACAGAAACATCAATTCCAAAGAGCACCTGCACCCCTATGTTTATAGCAGCACTATTTACAATAGCTAAGCTTTGGAAACAACCCAAATGCCCAAAAATAGATGACTGGATCAAGAAGATGTGGTACCTATATACCATGGAATATTACTCAGCATTCAAAAAAGATAAACACATGCAATTTGCAGCAACATGGATGGCGCTGGAAGGGATCATGCTCAGCGAAATAAGCCAGAAAGAAAAAGAAAAATACCGGATGGTCTCCCTCATAGCAGGAATCTAGAAAACCTAAATAAGGGACCAGGAAAATGAATAACTATAAGAAAGTGAAAATCAAAATCAACAAACAACTATGAACCAGAGACACTGTTTGGGGGGTAGGGGGCGGGGAGGGGAGGGCTTGGGGTCAAAATAAGGGGGTTGCAATTGTATGGGGAATATAAAAATAAAATTTATTTAAAAAAAAAGATACTAAGATGATATATATAAAAAAAGGATTCCTTTATACGCAAACATCCGTTATTTCACACCTGGAAGCTCTAAGGTGCAAGAAGTGAGTGAGAAGAGAGGGAGGATTCGGAGAGGATAAGGCGCTTCGAGGAGAGGAGAGACAGGCACTGCTCACAAAACTCTCCACGCAGGGAAGAGCCACCGTCTTCCTCTCATTCTTCATTCTTCGGGCTTTCCAGGGAGAGCTCCGTGATCCGTGGGTCTTTCGTGAATTTCTCATCACACGTCTCTGTTACCCCACACAGGCAAAAGTTGACGACAGCTACCGTCTGTGGGGGGAGCGTGCCCAGGGGATTAGGCTGTAAAGGAGTCTAATTTGCCTTCTCAAATCTAAGACAGTGGTCAACTTTTCTCAGATGCTCAGTTTCCCCGAATCAAACATGTCCGTGATGTTTGGTGTTTCTGCAGTGGATGGTACCATTTTCCATCCAAAATATAATTCTGGGTGAGCAAAAATTTCCATAACTGTAATCTAAATATATTAAGACCCAGGAAAGCTGGATCTCCTTAGAACGATTCTATTTATGGGAGAAGGAAGAGAAGCAATGCATCGATGTTACTAATTTTATAGAGAATGTGGAAATGGACTTCTGCTTCCACAAGTTCATGAATGGGGGATACAGGTGCCCTGCAGAATTCTGTGCCTTCTGTGCTTCAGTGCTCTGATTTCTCTGTCACCTTACCACTCTCCCTCTCTCTTTTTAATATTTCTCACCAGGGTATGGGAATATTGCTCCAAGCACTGAAGGAGGCAAAATCTTTTGTATTTTATATGCCATCTTTGGAATTCCGCTCTTTGGTTTCTTATTGGCTGGAATCGGAGACCAACTTGGAACCATCTTTGGCAAAAGCATTGCAAGAGTGGAGAAGGTCTTTCGAGTGAGTACTGCATCCATTTAAACCCTGTCTTCCGGGAGCCAGTTGACTTTAGCCTGACAGGGGCCAGAGAGGTTATCAGAGTGTTATCATGTCATTTTTTAATGGAATAGTTTAATGTTATAATCTTACTTTCTGTTTTGCCCATAGTAACAGATACTATGCCTAAACTACCCCCTATGCCATATGGGTAGCTTCTTTAGACTGGTGTTTCTGGAATGATAGCACAAGAGGGTTCAGTATCGATTTGCCAACATTTTTGCTGAAAATGTGAGGCATACTCAGTTCCTTCTTAATGATAGAGGATGGGTTCCTTAGTGTATTTGCACTAAAGTAGAGACTTGTCAATCCATCCACTTTGTTTTTGTAAATTTCTTCACTCCATTTTATTTCCAAGCACCGTGTCTTCAGCAAAGTCCTGACTTCTAAGACCTCTTTCAAAAACCTGCCTTTCCCAGACATTGTTTTGTGTTTTGCTGCTGCCTTCTCAGGGCCCCTCCCTCTCTTTCCTTTCTACTGCTGAGTGCTCCCTCAGTAGTAGTATACCGATTAGGTACTACTTTATACTAAAGTGTTGATGATTGCTATTACCCTAGTGGTTTTTTTTTTTAACTTATCTTTAAACATGGGACCAAAATCTCAAGGAATTTATTTACTAATATTTAGTAAATAATAATAATATTTAGTAAATTTATTTACTAAAAATATTTACTTAAGGAATTTATTTACTAAAGATTGCATTTCTGGAATCTGTGACAGGCATGAGGAGTAGATGTGACTGAACTGTCATTCTCAGTGATCTTTAACTCACACCCATTCATATGATTTAACAATACTTGTTTTGCTTTGCTTAGGTGTAAGGTCATTTCTGTTCTCTTTCTCATTGTTGTCCTATTCTCAAGTCTTTCAAACCTTCTTCAAGGAATTGTTTCTTATGATGACTTAATATTTCAAAACAAAAATTTGAGACCTTTTTCAGAATCTGGCAATGTTGGGCAAGCGTAAGATAGTGGAACAAACTTGGAGCCATTTTTCATAAACTCAGTGATGCTGGGGGAGCTGCCTCAGTTTTCTCATTACAAAAGGGGATTGAAACTTTATCAGATTTTGATTATGATTACATGGAAGAATGATGGAACAGAGCTTGGCACAGGATCAGAAGTGTAGAGTTCAGAGTTGCGTTGTCTCCCGGAAGAAGTGCTCATTGACAGGCTAGTGAGCCACTTAGATTTCATCTGAGTAGCCTGGCGGCCTGTGGTTTTTTCTGGAATGTCCCACAACCTTTGCTCCTGAAGTGCTGCCTGGCGAGCCAGCCTCATTAGAGCCTGCACCTGGGCTCCTCAGTGGTTGCCATGGAAACCCTTAGCCTCTCTGCTTCTCAGATGTTCAGGTCCCCAAGCCAGACAGCCTGGCAACCCTGTCGCCAAGGGCTGGCGTGAACTTCCCAGAGGTGCTCTTCTAGCGACAGCTTTGTGGTCCACAGAGTTAGAGCAAGATGAATCTGGCCGACTGATTCACAACAGCATTCAAATGGAGAAATGACTGGCATTTGATCTAGCATTTTTCTTTTTATGTAGCATCTTTGGATCTTCATTTCCTTATTTGTAGGAAGAGTGGGTTGTTCTAAAAGCTATTGAAATCCCCCTTTAGAAAAAGGAAAAAAAATAGTGTATTTTTTTAGACTATATTAGCGTATTCTAAGTGAGGGAAGGGACTGCAACCATTTTGAGTACAATCTGCCACCAAATTTGGGGGCTCAGTGTCCCCTGATGAATTTTGGAACTAAAGTACAGAATATTGTTCTTCCTCTCCTTAAAGCTGCCCCCTCCCAAGTGGACTGTTCTATGGACTCTAGGACAGAACCTTATAACCCTCACATTTCATTTTCTTTTTTTTCCTTTAAGATTTATTTATTTATGCATATAAGAACTGAGATGTGGGGCCAGAGGTGCGGGGGGTGAGAGAATTCACCAGAGACAGAGTGGGGAACAGAACAGGCAGATCGACTGAAATGCACTGCTGAGGAGAACAGCAGGCGAGGCAGGAGAGGTCTGCTGCGCCATGTGGGTAGCTCCCTGGCCAGGGATCGAACTCACGTGGCAGTGGCTGCGACTAGCTTCATGGTGCTGCATCTCAACCCCTTGCGCCACCAGGGAGGCCCCACATTTCATCTTCATGCTGATGGCTCACTCAGTTCCTTGCAGGGTCATTGAGGTCCGAAAGTCTCTCGGGGAAGAGGTAACAGCATATTATCCTGTAGGTAGCACACGATTCCTGCACTTGCAGAACATTGAGGGGAGTTGTGGCAGGGATGACAATCCCATGAAGAGTATATTCATGCTCTCCTATTTCTCCCTCCCTTCTTTGGGACCCTTTAGTCAATCAGGGAATGCTAACTTAATTCGCCCTGCTGGATTTGCTGCACCCTAAGACTCTGCCAGCCCTTGGCTTTGCTGTGAGCCCAGGATCTGAGTTGGGAGTTCCACACTGGCTCTGAAGAGCTTCCATCTCCATTCACAGCCCATTGGCCTGACATGGCTCCACCCTGGGCATAGGGGCCCTGGGGTGCATTGTTTGAGCTGCAGGAAGGGGAGGGGAGGGCACAGTTGGTAAGCACTAGTGATATACCATGTGTCTATTTCCTGGGACTACCTGTGGGCCTCACACCAGGGCGGCACGCATCCCTGAAGGTTAGATACAGCTGACCTGCGGATCACTCTCTGGGGAGCACTGCTCTAGCGAGACTCATTTGCCCCTGAGAAGTGGAGCCCATGGTCTGATAAAGGACTTGCCACGAGCCACATGGTGAGTAGGGAGCAGCACCAGGACTAGAACCAGGAATCCCACCCGCCCCTCCTCTAGGTGGGCTGGGAGTATTACTGGCAGATGTGTTAATCCATGCCATGCAATCAATGTTGAGTTTTGGACTTCTGAACGTGTCATGCTAATTTGTGGGGATGGTTTTTCAGTATTTGACATAACAAAGTAAGAATACTTTTTGCTGGGTTTCCAGGGGGAAATCTGGGCTGTTAGCAGGGATGGGTGATTATTGGGGATGATCAGCACTGACCTGGGGTTCCAAAGCAGATTTTGGAGGTGGGCAGCTCCCGCCTGCTGAGCACTGGCTCTTTTGTTGGGTCTGCCACTTGATAGGATGCTGTAGGGAAACTGGTCAAATTTTGGGCTGGATCCTACATTCTTGCTCTGAGCTGGACTTTGGCCTGAGGTTGGAAGTGGCTACTTCTCTTCACTTGGCTTTCTGATGTTACTACTCGAACCAGTTGACCTTTTCCCCGAGGACACAGCAGAGATATTTACTCGCCCTCTGAGCCACAGGAGCCTGGGTGTAGCTGATAAGTCACAACACATTACCTGAGGCCTATGGGTGCCATGATTGCTTGGGAACGCTGGAGCCTGCCAGATGCATAAGGCTTGTGATCACCACTTCAGTCTGCTGCTGACATTCAATTAGAGGACTAATCAGTCACTTTGGATGGCAGCAAGGGGCTGGCAGTGGAAGCCAAAAACACCCAGCTACCTTTGCCATGTGCCTGGTAGGAGTAAGGAGGAGGCTGCTGCTTCTCACCGGGGGTCTTGAGGCTGGGCCCCCAGCAGGGAAGGGGTTAACTTAAAACAATCCTTACTTCAAGATGATAAAAAGCGTTTGTTTTGGAAAGTGGGTGTTTTCAGGTTCGTGGTTTCAACTGCAGTGTCCAGTCCTGTTAGTGGTGGCAGTGCACGTGGGGGTACTGGTCATGCTGGTCCACATCGTGCCCAACGGGCTGGGTGGGCAGGGGAGGGCCAGGGACAGGCCGAGAAGGCCCGAGTTGTGTGTGTGTGTGTGTGTGTGTGTGTGTCTGTTTCTGTGCCGCTGTAACATTCCATATGAGTGCATTCCATATTAAACATGCCTCAGCACTCACTCCAGAGGGTGAATGTTACCTGGATATGTGAGTTGATTTGCATCGGAGAGAAGACCCTACTGTAATGTGAACAGTTCCTTTCTTATTTCCCCTGAGGAGCTTGCAAGGGGTGAGACATAATTGTTTTAAAATGCTCAGAAGACAAATATCTTGAAAGTGTTGTTAACCAGGTCTCTTCTGAACTTGCTGAAACATGTCTTCTAGCTTCAATGGCAGACCCGGATGTGCACTTGGGACCAACTGCATACGTGACATCCACAGAACAGCCTCCACTCTATCCCTGCTGAGGGTTCCTCCTTCCCTCCTCCCACTCATGCAGGCTGCTCAGCCTTGGCACGGTTGGCAGCTGGGGCTAGCAGCTCTGTCACGGGACCTGTTTAGCAGCATCCCTGGCCTCTGCTCACCTGTGCCCCCAGTTAGGGCCGTCCAAGGGTCTCCAGACAGTACTCGTGTTCTCTTGAGAGCAAAAGCAGCCCCGTTAAAAGACACTATCTTTATTGCAGTAAGTCATGTAGGCTTAGGTTTATTGGTTTTATCTTTATTGGTTTGTAAGTCATGTAGGTTTAGGTACTGCCTCATGAACCAGCTTCGGTATCGACCACCTTATATTTGACCCCAGAATTCCAGTTTCCATCCATCAATACATAGGACCTGATTACCTACCCCTTCCCCCTACCTTCTGGTTATTTCTGTCTTGTTCTTCTAGTCTAAAAGTTTGTTTTTGTACTGTTGGGAAGAACCACTCTGAACTCTCAGCTGTGCCGGATGTAGGGACTCAGATGCCCCCAAGGTCAGTGGCTGAATGTTCCACTTAAGCTCTGGTGTCTCTGCTGAGGTCCTTGCGGCTCTTGGAGGCCGGTGCCATTCCTTCTCCCGAGATGCATCCTTACAGAGGGCTTCAAAGATTTCATCCTCTGGGAATGAGATGGTTTCTCACTAATAAAGGAAGCTGCCTGGGGACTTAACTCTGATGATATGCATAAAGATGGATTATCCTGCTATAATTTTTTGGCAGGCAAAGCATTGCTGAAGCTGACCCAGTAGGGACTAATCTAATGCACAAGGCTTCCTCTCTCAGCTCCTCTTTGACAACTGGCCAGTGTCCCCTGGGTGCTTCCTGTTGCCATCTGCAATCACTATGGGAAGTTTCAGTGACCTTTAAAATGCATCTTCGACTCTTCTTTATAAAGAGAAAAGCTCTCAAACTCTGCCTAAGACATAACCGCTTAAAATATACTGTCTGGGTAGTGTTTAACACAAACATTGGAAAAGTAGCTTTACCGAGTCTTTCTTGATCTTTTTGGTAGCCTTTGAGCGCCAGTAACCTCTGGGGATCTGACTGTTACTGGGGGGTGGGAGTCACAGTGACCTTCCGTATGTGGGGACCTTTGTAGGGAGCATCACATTATTTGCGCAATAGGATCTGGTTGGGGTCAGCCTGAGTATTATGGCATCTTAGTCTTGAAGTCTGGAGAGAAGTGACTGGTCTGGGCTGAGGGTTAACTGTATCCCAGATGTGGGCTTGAGGGTGTTGCCTGGAGGAAGCTGTCTACCAGCCCACCCAAAGAGACCGTGATTGACTTCTTAATTTTATGAGGTTAACGTCCTTAGACTGGTGTCATGACCTGTCCAGAAAACCATGCCCATAGCAACAGAGCAGGGTACCAAAGCAGGTCTCCCTGCCCCAGTGCGCATGCGTGAACAGAGTCATCTCGCATCCTTCCTTTATTTTCTTGTAAGACTGGGATAGCATCTGATGGTCAGAAGATTTAGTATGACCTGGGGAGAGATAAAGATGGCCAATTGAGAAAAAGGTAATATCGATCCTATGTTTATCTGCTCTCAAGGGTTTTAATTTCTCACCCTTGCGTCATCTATCAATACTTCGAGTCAGGCTATAGCCTCTGATTCTTTTTTATGTACCTGCTTGATCTTCCTAGTACTGATTTGTTAACAAACAGCCCCTTGTCAATATTTCCTTCTCTTGGAGATTAATCTGAGATTTATATGGCCCTTGCTCATGTCTGCTATGTGACTAATGTGTAGGTGGGCTTATACAAGAGGGGCTTGTAACTGTCTGCGGGCTGACTCATTGCAGGGCAGATCATACCCTCCACTATCTGTTCTTCCAACTCATGGCTCCACTTTGCTCAACACATTCAGTGTTGACAACAAGGGGAACACACAGCTCAAAGCCAAGCCTCTTGGTGAGCTGAGGCAGGTAGTCTTGTCCTCAAAAAACGTTGTCATTTTCTCTGGATTCATTGAACTGGTGTAATCCACTTCAGTGGTTTTGACAGCTGGGGATTTGAGGGTATCAACACCAAGATTTTAATTCCCACTGGGGCTCTAGCTCAGTCTGAAACTCCAGGAAAGTTGTGGAAGAAGCTCTTCTTAAACCATCATCCAACAGAGGGAAGTTTCTGGAACATTTTTAATGATATTCATGAACTGTGAGGTCTTGTCTATTGAAGAGGTGATCACTTCCTAGGATCCCAGGGGTTTTATTCATGAAAACATTTTACATTTCTGTCTTTGGAGGCCACCGCTAGTCCAGTGATGCTTTAGATCCACACCATGGTAACTTTGCTTCCAAAACTTCCAGGTACTTTTGGGTTATGAATTTAATGCAAGAATTTTAGTACCACTTACATTTGTATTTGTATCATAAAACGAGCTTAATAGGTGGATGACTTCTCTTGTTCATTCTTCATCACCTATCTCCATAGGCTGCTTTGGTTCCTCTGGAAGACACTGATTCAATAGAAACACAATCCTTTGCCCTTTTGTAAGATTCTACTTAAAAAATTACATTTATGAATGTAAAATTAGCCCTATCTCTTTTCTTTTCTTTTACATTGAGCTTCCTGTTACTTCTGTGAGCCAGGCAGGCAATAATACATTCTGGTGTAACTTCTGAAAAGTTGGATTCCTGAAAATTGCCAGGTGCCCCTGCTGAGCTATGACTGGCCATCACAGAGCTGGGCCCATGAGCTGTGAGTTGACAGCAGGTGGCTCTGAGGATGACTCTGAGTGACCAGAATGGGTGGCATGTCAATAGTCATTGATACATTCTGAAGAGCTTTAGGAATTTTCCTCTAGGGAAGGGAAAATGCTGAGACTATATCCTTGGTGAGACTTGGAGGTGCACCAAGGCTCTGAAACCATTACCCCATAGAGGCCATTCCCTGGGGAGGTGACAGCATGACAGGCTTAAGACCATCACGCTGCTGAGCCGGCTCTGGCAGCTTTGTGGAAAGAAGATGTCAGAATCCAGTCCAGTGCTGGCAACGTGCATTCCTGTTAGAGGAAATACACACTGTATTTCTGGGGGAAGTGCTCTGCTGTTTGTTTTCCGAGAGACCGAATGTATGCATCATGGTGTTCTTGACCCAGTGGCGCTGCGCCATGTCTTGGAAGTTTGCTGCTGAGATTTTGTCTCTTGTTGCGGTAGTGCTAACGGCCTGTAGGAGGTGGGTCCCCAGGGGCCTGATGTATTGTTTTAAAAGATCAGAGAATCCTTTTGTGCAGCAAGTATTGCTGGTGACAGAATCCACAACCGGTCTTCCTCCTAAGTGTATCAACCTTTTCCCAATGTCGTAGAGAGTGATGCTCAAGTTCATTGTGTCTTTTTTCTTTATGTGTTTCCATAATCAGTGCTTACCTAAAGTTCTGTTATGTGAGGATTGAGAAATTTTGTTTTTTGAATGTTCAAAAGGAATGCCCAGACTCAGAGGAATATAAAGGGGTTGAGCCCCGCTGGCTTCTCCCATCAGCAGTGTACTTGGGGTCCTGGCCTCTCTCTTTTCCCAGGGTATTGACATTTAGACCTGATGACAGTCACGGTTTCATGTCAGGTAACTCCAGCAGTTTGCTGGATACTTCCACAACCTGTTTCTGAATCCTGCTTCCTTATGCCTGTATGGTTTGTTGTGATCAAACACACCTAGCACAAAGCTGACCGTATTTTTCTTGAAATATTTAATTTTATTTATTTTTTCATACAAGAACTGGGGTAGAGGTCAGAGGTGTGGGGGGTGAGAAGATTCACCAGAGACAGAGTGGGGCACAGAACAGGCAGATCTACTGAAATATACTGTTGAGGGGGGAGCAGCAGGTGAGATAGGAGAGGTCTGCTGCACCATGTGGGTCACCTCTCCGCCTGGGGATTGAACTCATGCTGCAGTGGCTGGCGATAGCTTGATAGCTGAGACTTTAACTCCTGTGCCACCAGGGAGGCCCACAAAGCTGATCATTTTAAAATATACACTTCAGTGGCCGAAGTACATTCCCACTGTTGCACACATATCTTTATCATCCAGCTCAGAACATTTTCATCTTCCCCTGAAACTCTATCCACATGAAACAGTAACTCCAGCCACATGAAACAGTATCTTCTCATTTTTCCCCTCCTCCTAGCCCTTGGTAACCTCTATTCTACTTTCTCTATAACTCTGACTACTTTCGGAACATATAAGAGGCATATGGTGTTTGTCCTTTGTGACGGGTTATTTCATTTAGTGTAATGTCTTAAAGGAGTCATGCAGGTTGTAGCTTCTATCACAACTTCCTTCTTTTTACAGGCTGAGTAATATTCCACTGTATGCATATAACACACCTTATTTAGTCAATCATCTGTCCCATGGAACATTTAGGGTTGAGTGGGTAGCATCACTGTCATCTGTCCTGGACACTTGGGTGGCTTCACCTTTTGGCGGTGGAATAATGCTGCTGTGCACACAGGTGTGAAAATACTTGTCAAGTGCCTGCTTACCCACAGAAGTGGAGTTGCTGGTTCCTATGCTGATTTTATGTTTGTGTTTGAGAAACTACTGTCTTCCACGGGGCTGCGCTGGTTTAGATTCCCACCAGCCATAAACAGGCTCCTGTTTTCCCAGGTCCTCACCAACACTTGTTATCTCTTCTTCTGTTTTTCATGTTTTTTTTTTTTTTTTTTTTTTTACTCTTTTAGGCCACAGAGTTTTTGGTAAATCACTATCAGATTGCTCCTGAAATCCTGATTGCTTTTGACAGCTGCTGCTCTGTTCTCTTGCGGGCCCTTTGGAGCGACTGTTCTCCGTGCCTGCCCCTTCTTGCACCAGTCACCCTCCTACCCTCACTTCTGGTCATGTCCTTCTGCTTGTTTCCATCCTGCTTCCTCACTCCAGCTCTGTAGCAGACTTGCTGGGAGGGAGCAACTCAATGCTGGGCCAACCTGGGCCTCTGCACACTGCTGGCACCCGGTTCCACCTGGTCTCGCTCCTGCTTGGAAATCCTTTCATTCTCCTTGTAAAGATTCACTGTGCAGCTCTCTATCGTGGCTGTTCCTTGAAGCCCCAGGTCAGTTTAATAAGCAGTTGTCAAATAGTATCTTCTGTGTTCTCATCCTTGTGGGGGTATGTGGCAGCGAACAAGGCACCATGCTTTCTCCCACAGAGGAAGCAGAATGTGTCCAAGGACCAGTGCCCACGGCACTGCAGTCACACTGCCTCAGTGCTTAAGCCCCGACCTGCCCCTGACCAGCCGAGACACCTGGGACTGTGCCTCAGTTTCTTCATTTGGAAGATGGGGACAAAAAGAGCAACTGTTTTGTTTGGTACTTAGTTGATGCATGGAGAGCAATGCCTGGCATATAGTCAGCTCTTAATAAATGCTATTCACTGTGTGATAAGCATGCTGCTAACTTTGGGAGCCCCCAGGAGGGGCCTGTGAATGCTAGCTCCTGACTCATGTAGCTAACAGGGTGTTCTCTGTTAAGTAAAGGGCAGGTACCTAGATGCTAATTTCTACTGTGTCTTTTTTTCACCTACACCATTGTACCTGCTCAATCCTAAGCACCTAGGAGGTGCTGAGTAACTATGTATCGATTGTGAATTGACTTGAGATGAGAGAAAGGAACTAGGTTCCTTCCCATGCACCCAAGGTGTGCAGACTATGCAGCACCCCCAACAGAAAATGAACCCCAGCAAACCAAATGAAGAAGAGATGCTTGCAGATGCTGTGCTTGGTCCTGCCCTTCCTGGGGATAGGCGTGGAGGTGGGTGTGCCGGACAAGTGGAGGGGGTGGCAGAACGAGCAGGAGACAGAAGGAATCTGAGGGGCAGCAGCACTTGAGCCTGGGGTGCAGCTCCAGTCACCAGTCATTGCTGCAGGAGGAAGAGGAACATGGAGAAGGGCACGGGATGGAAGGGGTGAGCGTGCCCTGTGGCTCCCCGAGTGTGGTGTGGGGGTGCTTGGCATCCCTGACCGCCCATCGCTGGTGGCGACTCTCTGCACAGATGCGTCCACAACATTCCATCACATATATTGGTGTTGGTAAAAGGAAATCAGAGTGTGGAAAAAAATTTGTTTTGGCCACGTGAGGATGCTCTCTCAGCTTGCATGCGCTCTTACTAGGTCTTAAACACATGGGCCAGTTCATATTTTTACCAAGCACCAGAGTGTTCCAAGACTTTCTTCCCAGATGATACCTGGCCCTTCAGATATCACAGGTGGCCTCAGAAGATGGGTTTTGCTTCATTCTTGCCACTATGACTCCATTTAGCCTGAGGACTGCTAGTTTTTTTCCCACGCCTTGGCAGAAGTGAAATTTACTGTAAACATCATAAAGGGGGGGGGGTGGTAAAAAGCTCATGTTTAATTAATGATGATGATGATGATGATGATGATATTAGTAATAATAGTAACCCTGAGGTTTCCTCTTACTGCTGAGTGATTGGAAACCCACGCATTGAGCATCTTGTATCAGTTGCTTGTTTAACAGTGCTTTGAAGTTTACCTTGAGCAATTGAAACAGGGATGTAGAATGCAGTAAAAAAAAAAAAAAGGAAAGGAATTAATGCATGATTTTGAGGATAGAGTATAGAAAGCTTCTGTGTGATATTTTTTAAAAATGAATTTTACTGAGTACTGTCACTGAGTTGGCACCAAAGCTAACAAGAAAGCAAATATCAACATTTAAAATGAAATGCATGGCATATAAATGCCATATGGTGTTCTAGCAGTGTTATTCCCACTTTCTTTTTGGCTTCCATCCTTTTCCTGACACCGCTGTTTGCTTCTTGCTTCTGCTTGTCTTTATAAAATCCTGTTGTCCTTAGCCCTTCGGATCCATGTGTCTGTTGGGTGTAACTGTCTCCTACCTGTTTTTTGGAGACTTGTCAACCTTTTTTCCAAGGAAGAGGAGAAGAATACCTGTCCAGATGGCTGGGTAAACGTGGGACTCCTATTTCTGGAAGCTTCTACTGGTGGACTTGGAGGCTGAGGAGATTGCCTGCTGCCTAGAAAACTGGCACATTGATTTCCATCTTTTTTCAATTTTTTAAAAACATGACCACATGCCTTTAATTTTAATGATAGTTCTAGAAATACCTTGGACTCAAATTTTCTACAAAAACATGAGCTCACTAGTCAGATTCTACAAAACATTCATACTGATCAAAAATTTTAAAGTTTTTCCTAGTTCAAGTTCTTTCATGGAGTAAGATGCTTGGTGACAGCTTGGGGTGAAGTCTCTGCTTCTGTGGGGAACTCTAAGGGCCTGTGGGTCAGGGCTGACCTGGCACCCTCTTGTATCTCCTGACTCTTGCTTGTGATTTTTTTTGTTAAGATTTATTTATGTATGCATACAAGAACCGGGGTACAGGCCAGAGGTGTGGGCTGTGTGTGAGAGGATTCACCAGAGACAGAGTGGGGAACAGAACAGGTGGACTGACTGAAATACACTGCTGAGGGGAGCGGCGGGTGAGCCAGGAGAGGTCTGCTGCACCATGTGGGTAGCTCCCTAGCCGGGCATCGAACTTGTGCTGCAGTGGCTGCGGATAGCTTCATAGGTTGCATCTCAACCCCTTGTGCCACCAGGGAGGCCCCAGTGATGTTTATGGTGCTTTGAATACTGTCCCCATCATGGTCCTGGTCTCCTGGTAAAGATCAGTTTTCAAGGAGGTTTTTCTGAGTCCTGAATGAGCTCAGCATCCTTGTTCTTCTCCCACTGTACCTCTGACACCCGGGGGATATCATTCTTCTCACTCAGTCAGAGTTCCAAGTTCAATGCCAGCCGCCGTCCTCAGGCAGCCCTGTGAAGACGGTCTGTCTGCTCACTCAGCGCAGTCTAGCTCGGGGCCCGGCACCCAGAGAGCACTTACCCTGTCCTGATGGGTGAATGAATGAGTGCACGTTGCCAGACATGACCTCATGCATTTTGATAGAGAAAATGACCCTGAAACTCAAAGTGGCAATGTATGCAAATAAATGTCAATGGGAAAAAAATACCGGTCTTAACCTTTGAAGTGCAGTTATTTTGATGAAAGGGCCATTCTGTAGAGAAACTGTCCCCTGGTAATGCTCACTGCAGATGGTATTTATGTGCACAGAGACTTTTATCTCATCGGGTGACACCTGAAAGGGTAATTCTACAGACTTCTCAACTCAACCTTAAATACAACATGCAGCTGGCTTTTTATTTAATCCAGTGGTTCCTCAACTCTGTATCATTCATCATCTCCTTTTATAGCAATTGCTTATTAATGCCCCTTTGAATGAATTTCATAGATTGTACAACTTACCTACACACTTAATTATGAAAAGATCAATGTTGTTTTCTAGCCACAGTGTGAAGAGAAATAAAAGGAAGGTAATGAATAGTGAAAAAGCACATTTCAGTACTAGGGGGAGGGTGATGAGCCTAGGAGAGAGAACCTAGTCTCTAACTAGAATGGAGTCACCCCAGATGCAGGCTGGCTCAGGTTTGTGTTTTGGGGACTACAAAGCCCCAAGAGACTGTCTAGCCAGTGAGTAATGTGGTTTTCTCAAATGGAGAACAATTCTTGACAAGGCCCCAATGAATCAAAAACCTCCTTGCAAGTTACATTGGCGTCATAGTCTTGTAAAATTCAGCCTCTGTTGAAATTGTGCAGAAATATGTGTGTGTGTTTCTAAGTAAGAGAGTTAAATGCTTGGCTCAGGAAATTATACGTGGGGACTTTTCTCAGAGTGATATGCAAAACTTAGGCAACATTTGGAATGGCTCTCTGATCTGTGACCCCGACGCTTGTATACAGGACATCTGAATGTTCTTGCCTGCAGCCACTACATGCCAGGAGTGCCCCCCAATCGTGACACCCACAAGCACCCTCAGAAGAGGTGTATTGTTTGGATGGGGCAATAAGAGACTTCCAGGGGGCTCCTCTATAACTTTCAGGAGTTCATGTAGGTAATTCCAGGTGATTCCTATTCCTGTGGAAGGGGCTGTCTTCACATAGTCCAGACTCTGTGTTGATCAGGTTCCCAGCTATTAATAGTCAGCCAGTTCGGCAAACACGTGTCTTGTGCATGTATGTGTTTGCCCCTGCCTGCGCCTCTCCTATCTATATAATTTTACTAGCATTTTTCACATTATAAAATCCTGACAGCCTCTCTCTTGCTGGATGAATAGTTTTATTTTATTTCCACCTTACAATAGTTGATCTTGAATGATTACATTCATATTTTTAATAGTTGCAAGAAAGGAGGGAGCAAGTATAGAAAAACAGATTGTGCACACCCAGGGTTTAAAGAGGAGGGTGCACACTGTTTGACAGGCAGACACATGGGCACGGAGGTGGCAATGCAGGTTGAGCAGGCCCAGGGGCAGGGAAGTGTGCAGGGAGTAAGGGCATCAGGAGTGAAGACAAGATAACTTTACCCAGCAGGCGGGAGGGCTTCCTGCAGGAGGCAATGTCAGATTGTGTTTTGAGGAACAAATAGGAATTTGACAAGTATAAAAAAGAGAGGAACATCCCAGCAGGTGGAACAGCCTTTGGAAAAGCACAGAAGCATGGAAAGGTGCTCTGTCTGGGCACCAGTTAATAATCCAGTATCTTTGGAGACTCACCTACAAGATAGATGCTGTTATGGCTAAGACAGAGAGACACAAGGCAAGGGTTTGTGAGCAGCAGGATCCCAGCAGTTTGCTAAGGAAGGGGCTGCCACCTTCTGTAGGGAGAGAAGGCAGCCAGGGCAGCAGGATGGATGCAGTTACTGACCTGGAGTGAGGCTGTGTCCTCGTGGCTTCCACAGCCACCTTTGGCAGATGTCTGTGGGGTTCTGCAGGCGCAGGCAAAGCCCATCTCTCTTGGAGCGTCTCCTCCTCTCTTTTCGTTCTCCTCCAAAGGTGTGGTTCTTACCCCTTCCCCAGAAGTGGGGTAGAGATGTGGAAGGAGATCTTGGCCCCGATCAAGGTGGAACTGGACAGTACCAGGCAGCAGCTTCCTGGAGAGGAAGCGGGGAGCAGACACACCATCGGTGCTCTGTAAAAGCAGGATCACATGGAATCCATTCTGGGGCTGGTAGCCCAAAATGATGCATCAACTCCCTTTCCAGAGGCAGTCACAAGGACAGTTCCAGCAACAGCCAAGGCCCAGACTCAGGGTCAGCACACCTATCGTGCCATGAATTCATAGGGAATAGGTTCTAGCAGCTCAGGCTCCTTCCCATTGGTTCTCACAAAGTGTGCTTCTCTAGGTGGAGCAGGCTGGCGCTTCAGCTGAACCCAAGTACCCTTCTCTTTGGCTTCCTTTTTCTTCTGATCATTTTCTTTCACATGTTTCAGGAAGCTATCTTGGCTCTTAGAGTGCTTAATGTGCTCAATACGAACATTAATTCTCTTTGCAAGAATCTTGCCCTTAACTTGCTTGTTTACAACAATGCCAACTGCATGCTGGGTAACATTACAGACTCCTCTGGTTTTGCCATGGTAACATTTGTGGGGCATTCCTTTTTGAACAGTGCCCATCCCCTTGATGTCAACAATATCACCTTTCTTATAGATTCGCATGTATGTGGCCAAAGGAACAACTCCATGTTTTCTAAAAGGCCTAGAGAACATATAGGGGGTCCCTCTTCTCTTTCCCTTTGTGTTAGTCATTTTGGCGACTTACTGGAAGATGGCAGTTCCGGCTGAAAGGAAGATAAGAGTACACTTTTTAAAAGGAAACACTGCCTGCAGGGACACAACACTACCAAAGAGTAGACCACTGCTTAGGACCTTCTCTTAGGGAGGCCGTGACATGCAGCTTGCAGTCATGTGTGTGGCCAAACAGTCCCATCATCCAGCAGAGCTGAGAGTGTACTTTAGTACCTTAAACTTCATTGAGGTTCCAATAGAACTTAACTTCCTGGTACCAACAGGGACATTTATCATGTCCATTCAGCAATCCAGGTAAGCCCTTCGGCTTCTGCACTGGCAGGAAGTCTCTGTCCCAAATCAATGGGGGGGGGGGGATTCAAATGATGCCCAGTCCACATCTTGTTCAAGTCTGTTCTGATCAAATTAGAGAATAATGCTCCTCTTTAATAACTGTAGGAGGATCACAGGTGTATACACATAGGTGGATTGTGATTTCTTTCTCTTGTCCACTCTCCCTGCATGCTTGGAACCTGAAACTTCCCATGGGGTTTGCATAGAACTTGAGTGACCTCTCAGGAGGACAAGTCACTTGGATGTCAATGTGGCCACCTTGGACGCTTCTGCCGTGAGTCTATGAAGGCAAAGTCAGGGGCAGAAGACAGACAAGTCCAAGTTCACTGGTGTCTGCTTGCTGTGTCCTTTTTCTCAAGCACCAGGCCCCTGTCAATGCTCCCTTTTCTTCAGTGGGGCGCCTGGAGGTCTGGGCAGTAATATGGGGAAGGCCCTCACTCAGCGGGTTCTTTTCCCTTCTAAGCACTTGCGTCAAGCTGTGATTGTATATTTGCTTGTGAGATTGTTTAATGTTTGCCTTCTCCCCACTAACTCAGTCAGGCTGGGGATGCTCTGTTGTGCTCACCAGCGAATTTAGCTCAGTAACTGACAGAGAGTAGGTGCAGGGTAGCTATTTATTGAATGAAAGAAAAGATAGAATTCAGCTTCATTCACAGCTTGGAAAATATTCTGCTAAAGAAAATTTCTCCATTCTAAATGTATCTGTCAAGTTCTCTCAATGCAGAACTTCCCAGTTTAGGGTTTATTTCAGGGTGACTGTCTGTAAACTTGTCTGTTCCCAGTCTAACTAGAAAGTGCAGGCATACCATATTCTTTTTCTGTCTCTGAAACAATTAGGTGCAGCTGGGAAGCCTCATTATACCACCAATAAAATTTTAGATCCCTCAAACCGTTGTTCCATTTCTGCTTTCTGTACCCCAGAAGCTTTTTCTTGATTATAATCATTTTCATTAACTTTCTTAATTTTATTCTGGCTTTGCACTGCCATTTTCTATTGTAGTTTATACATTTCACCTGTATGATTTCTTAATGCTTATTTCATTATTTTTTGTAGTTTCATATGGACAAGCATCCTTATGTGCTTTCACTTAAAAAGTGTCTAAAAAGAAAGAAGGAAAGAAAGGGTATGGCTATTAGGGAGTTCCTTACCACTCCCCAGTAAACACCGGCAATTTTTACAGATATCAGCTCAGTAATACTGAAGGGCTCTTATAGATACTGACTGAAATCTGGATGATCTTGGGGACTTTCTTCAAATCTAACAGGCAAGATAAATAGGCCACATAAGACACATGCTTGTCTGTCACTTATCTTGATTCCTGGACACACAGACAGTCATTCCAGAAAGTCCACCAGAAGTCCCCAAATACCTTCTCTCAAGAAGTCCCCAAATGCCTTCTCTCAGAAGTTCCCAAATATCTGAAAGTGAGGCTTGGGGGGCATATGAAGGCTTTGTTGCTCCCACAATTCCTGGGCACTCATGGATGCTGCTACCAACAAACAGAGGCAGAACTAAGAGATGGCCAGGAGGGGAGAGAAGAGTCCAGTGCTCCTTAATAATCCATGGATGATAACTCAACATTTGACACTACTTAGTGTATTATGCAATTGCATTATGACTGTTGCTCCCCAACTCCTCCCTTCCTGCCCCCCAGCCTTCGTGCAAGGTTCTTGTATCTCCTGGAAAGCTCCAGCCAGGGCCCAGCATCCCAATTCCTTATCTCCTTTTAGGTGTGCACCCCAGCAGGAGCCCACTGTCACCTCATTCTTACTTTTCTGCTAAAGTGGTTCAGGTGCAGGTTCCTTTCTGGTGAGAGGCCACAATCTGAAGAAGGCCACAATCTCGACTTTCATTGAGGTGAATGGCCCACGGCAGATGGTCTGACTCTTCCCCATTTCATAGTAGATAATCTTTGAACTTTCTGCTAAAATAAAAAACAAACAAACAAACATGGCCTCAGGAGGAAAGGGGAAGAAGAGTTGCCATGATCGGGGTGTCTGGGGGAGCCCAATTAACAGCAGCCTACTTGAGATAGGAACCAGTCTGGAGATAACAGATTCGAGACTCATGTTACCATCTTCCCTCGATACTGGAGAATATAGCTTTTACCTGTGGGAAAATGGCTTTCTTAACACAACCCTAAAGTTAGATAGGAGCATTTCTTGAGGGAATCTGGAGAGAAGAGAAAAAGCAGAGGCCACCCAGTTCCTGGGTCAGAGTGGGGGGTTGGAGGGAGCCCACAGGTATTGCAGCAGGCGGAGCGCCCTGTACTGGGAAGGAACATCTATTCTATTCATGGGTGTCCTGGTCATTGTAAGCTACTTGACCAAAAACCTATGACCTTGAACTCTTGATAACCAAGGAAGAGGCAAGAGTTTGGCTGCTCTTCACTGTCTATAGCATTGTTCTTCTAGAATGTATGATTGTATGATGGTGGGAGAGCATTTGGGGGTAGGGTGGGTGCGATATGTGGTTGATCTGGGTAAAGTAAAAAGGATTTGGGTAGGTGAGGAGCTGGGTGGGGGTGTCCACCAGGATTTCCAGGCATTATTCCACTGATATGGCTCATCTGGAGGAGCCCCATAATTTTCTCCTTTCCATGAGCCTACCTTTCACACCTCAACTAAAGAGAAGCTTCTTTCTTAGCCAATGTTGGTGTGATCCCTTCTGGTTTGTTCCAGTCTCTGAATGTTTTGCTAGTAGAGATTAAATATTGTCCGTTCCAATTGGCATACTATTGTATCCCACATACCAGAGCTATATAAACTATGTAAGAATATTCCTTTCTTCTCTCCTAGGTGGTGTTTTTAGTCACCAGGATGTCATTAGCACTAAACTTTGCCTTCAATAGTTGGACCAGGGTTGGACACCATGGTCCACAAAGAATTCAGCTCACTCAGTTGTTCCCACCCTGCCTCCACCCACTTGACTTTGCGTGCACGAGGAAGGAACATTTTCTTTCTTTCCTTTTCTTTTGAAATTGCTGCGTCCCTTGCAACCAGCACAGTCCCTGACATGTAAAAGGTTCTTAGTAATTATGCCCTGAGTGGATTACCCAGTTGAGTTTTGAATGCAAAATCGTGTTGCAATCGAGTATTATCTTCAAATGGTAAGAGTCACAGCATTTTAGAACAGAAAACTCTCCAAGACTTTAACAAAAGTGCTCCTAGTATAGAGAAGTTGAGAATTTTTATTATTTGTGGATTTTAATTTTTCTCCATGCCAGATGCACCTAGGTTGACATTTCAGTGGGAAGAACAATTGCATAGAAACTATAAGCTTATTTTTCACAAACTGTGTATTATTATACCAGGAAAGCACTGAGCTGGCTAATCATGTTAGTTGCTGTACTGATTCAATGTCACACACTCGATGTAACTTATTTTTTGTATAGATATGATCTGTCTGTGTATTCAGCCTTTGGATAGTCATTTTCCTTAGGCTCCATGGAGACTTTCCTGCATCACTAATGTGTGTTTGCAGTATTTCTACCCTGGAGATTATAGGTAAATGGTCTTTAAAAGCTCCTCATGGTTCATAGAATTGCTGGTGCTATGTGACTATTCGTTGTGATGTTGAAACCATCCGTGAGAACTGGACCTTTTAAAAAAGAAATCTTTGTCAGAAAACATAGATCAGAAAAATGAAGTCAGTCCTTTTGGTGAGGCCGTTTCTATTATCTTTCCATTTTGAGAAATTATTCTCAGTTCATGGGTATTACCATGGTGATGTGTTTGCATTTCAACAAGACAAAACTGAACTCTCAACTGGAGCGCTGCAAGTCTCGTGCCTGTCTTGGGCTTTTTATTGCACTATCTTTATTATTGAATCAGATCTCCAATATCTTTGCCTAAAAATGAAAATAAAGCAACAATTTTTCAGTCAGACACAATCATACGGATGAATCATCTCAGAATTCGAAGAAATTACATGAAAGTGAAAAGAACTGGCATTCGAAGAGGAGTAAAAATCAAATAAAGAAACAGCCCACAAATTGATGGAAATATATTTTTGGTCTAAAATAAGGTGATGGAAGTAAAGAAAAAAAAAGCCAAGTGGGGCCTTATAGCTTAATGAGAACTGGATGCGTGTTTTAGCCTTTTTGGTTGTAGACAAAAAGATACTTCCACAATTGTCAGAACCTCTGCCCGTCTCTGGAGGGAGAGCTCTGAGACCTCACTGCCCTGCCTGCTGCTGGTGAAGCTTGTTTTGCCCTTTGGAATAATCACACATGAAATTTTTGACAAGTAAATGAACTCTACAGGTGCTGGGTTTTTGAGTTGTTCAAAAATTCCTACAGTTCGTCCCATCGGACTCAGGAGATAGTCTTGCATGAGGGGAGGGAAAGAGCACATCATCTCTTCTAATCACCGAGGTGCGAAAACAAGATTGGGGTTGGAACAACTATCCCATCTCTTTCGCCTCACTACTGTATCAAAGCATCTCTTCCAAGATAAGGATTTTGTTAGCCCCCGAACACCTTAGCCCAGCCAGACCTGGGCTCTCAGGAGGCTATTAGCTACTGCTGTGCTCACTGGTAAATGGGCAATGTGATTTTGCCTAGCAACCCTCCCGGGGACACAGCTCAGTCTTGAAGTGGTGTGGGAGGGGTGCATGGGGAGAGGGGGGATGGGATCACCAGGTCTGCCCCAGCAGCAGGTTCCTGATCGAGCAGACATGATCTTGTGGTTTCATAAGGTGAATGGAGAACTAGGGGCGGGCAAATTAAATGAAAGGCACATTAAAAAGCTTTCCAGATTGGGAGCAAAGCCTGAGAGCTCCATCCAGAGACCACACAGAAAACCCCGAGGGGATTGAAGACATTTTGCTTGTGGAAAATGAGACAATTATAGGAGACAACACATCCAGGAAGGACCTACCAACAGTCACCTCCTGATAGACAGAGACTATCCTAAGCCAGACGTGTGGGGACAGTCCTTACAAGCCAAGGGCGGCATTCTCTCTGGGGCTTTGCACACCCGGAGAAATAGTTGAACTTCTACATGAAAAAATGATCGTTCACAACCATGGATCCATGGATCGCTTCGCAGGCACAGTGCTCAAGTTTTTACACCTTTGCTTATTTAATCTTCCCAACAGTCCTCTGATGGGGATTTTCTAGTCTCCATTGTATGGAGGGAGAGCCTGGTGCACAGAGAGGTTGAGAAACTTGCTTGTGATGACTCAGCTGTTTAACAGCAGGGGTGGGAGGTACCTTGGGCCGTCTACCCCTAGGCTGCAAGCTCTTAAGAACTTTTAGAGCAGTAGCAAACAGTTGCAGGGCTGATGGCGATAAAGCAACCCACAGATCACGGAGTGATATATAAGAAACCCTGTGATTCTGTGGAGAAAGCTACAGTTTCAAATGTTTAATTAAGGCAGCTTAAAAATATCTCAAGGGGACTGTGGGTGCTTTGGTGGTGGGAGCACTTTGGTGACCTCGCCTGAGGGGGGAAATCCTGTACCATCAAAATACTAATAAGGGTATAAATAAAAAAAAAAAGAAATATCTACAGGACAGCGAAAACATGAGTATTCAGAATAACAGCTATTACTAGGACTTACACCTAAGCCTTTCCTTTTATAGTGAAGTCTGGGTATGTAGGTTTTCACACACACGCGCACACACACACACACACACACACACACACGAAGCTTGATTTTTTAAGTTCCTAAATCACCCCCATAAGTCAATCCCGCGGGAATTCTCTGTCACTGTAGGATATCTGGAAGAAGCCTCCTGGGGAAAAACACACTGATTGACTTGGGCTGTGAGCAGTGGTGAATAAACTCTCCAACAGATACTGTAGTAAAGACTCCAGGATCCAGCCTGGGTCTCCCCCCAACTCCCCAACACCAAACCCCGGGAGCCAGGCTGGTCTCCAGCTTCCTACTCCCCACAAGTCCCTCTCTGCCAGCCTCAACCTCATTTGGATTACAGCTGCATCTGCATCCTAATTTATGACTTAACAAGTGTCTCACAAACATTTAATTCACTTCAATTTCATTATGCATTTGAGGAGGGCGATTTCTGGGGGGGGGGGTGCAGGGAGATGGTGCTCCCATTGCCAGCAGTTAGATTAATTAAATTATCTATGGTAAAGTCTCCTTTTGGGCTTTGGATTTTCACACATGTCTACAAACAAAACCAAAGTAATAATAATAAATAAGTTCCCCCTCCCCCACAAAGTCCTCCTATAATTTTCAGTTTCAATGGAAATTGAAATTTCAATGGAAATTTGTGAAATGGGGAAAACATTCCCTGTGGTTCCCAGGTTATTTAGCTTGTTACAATATTTTTATTTGTGGAAAAAAATTAGTATTTTTTTATGTGTGGTTTTTAACAATGTCAATAAATTAGCATTTTTTTGAGGGGTGAGATGGCTAGCCTGAGGGCACTCTACAAGCCCATGGACCAATTTCTTCCCCGCCCCCCACTCCCATTCTCACTTTATGTCCTGTGCGCCCTCCAGGAGTGAGAGATGTGACTCCGTCTCAAGAAGGAGCGCTGTATTTCTTTTACTTGTTCCTGTGGATGTTTAGGGCATGTACTGGTCCAGGGATTGGAGTATATATAGTGCTGACTAAGATTTGTATACTTATTCATTTAATTGCCCACTCATTTTCCTATATTGAACATACTTGGGGGTCAGAACCCCAGTCAGGTAGGACTGAATGGGCTTGAGACATGATTTTAGAGAGTCACCCACCTGCCTCTATTTTTAACTCTCCTGTCCCTTGGTTCCTTAGAGTTTTCAAGTGAAGAAGCACTTACAAATCAGGTGGAAGGAGGGATGGATGGAAGGGAAGCAGAAACATAATCAACCTTCTTATCTCTGAGGCCTCATCACTTTCATGACTAGCATTTTCATGGTTGAGGCAGGCAGTTGACCTTAGAAGAAATTTTTTTTTTAAAGATTTATTTTATTTATACAAGAGCTGGGGTACGGGCCAGAGGTGCAGGAGGGTGAGAGAATTCACCAGAGACAGAGCGGGGAGCAGAACAGGCAAACGGACTGAAGACACTGCTGAGGGGAGCAGCAGGCGAGACAGGAGAGGTCTGCCATACCATGTGGGTTGCTACCTGACCGGCTGGGAATCGAACCCGTGCTGCAGAGGCTGTGGATAGCTTCACAGTGCAGCACTCAACCCGCTGCACCACCGGGGAGGCCCAGAAGAATCTTCTTTGATGGCTTCTGTCCTGAGAAACCCCATTGAGGTGTCACCTGCTGTGACTGAAGCTTAGGGTAGAATGCCCAGTGACAAGTTTTTATTCCCCAGAAGGTAGACAAGATGGCCCATTCTCCGTGGGAGTCAGTCTAGTTTCCTTTATTTGGGGAGGGCTCTGGCAACTTTGACCAGGCTGGGGAATTATTGAGTAGCACTGAAAGCTCATCACATCAGAACTCCAGTGTCTGCCCTCCCCTAATTAGCAGCATTATTTTATGCAAGTCCATTAGCCCCTGCTGGCTTCTGTTTTTGCCTTTGTAAAATGAGGCATATGAAGCCAAAGGTCTCTGTGCTCTGAGGTTCTCCGACTTCGAATTCAGTGACTAGAAAAATGAAGTATCTGTAAGGGTTTCCTCTATCGATTGGCCCAAATGTGGTGTATATAGAAAATCAATCCAGGCAATCATAGAGGCCCATGCAATGTGGTGTTGAAGATACATTCACCATAGTATGTGGTTTGGGTGGGGTCATGGGAGCTTTGAGAAGACCTTAAGGATCACCCAGTCTTCAGGCAATGCCGATGTCATCTTGAGGGGAATTCCAATGAGGCACACAGCCTGCCTCTGGACTCCACTGGCATGGCTCCTGTGCTATGAAATCAGTCCAATTTCCACTTTACATGCCTTTCCACCCCTTACTGGCTCCTCCAGCCGTTGACATGGGATGATGGTCCTATTGCTGAAATGATGGTGACAATTAGACAGTGTCACTGTCATTTTTACTCAGACTCCTGTCCTGTCCTTGGCTGATGATACAGTCAACAGTCACAGTGACCAGAGCACCAGCTCCAGCAGGTGTCTTAAAAGGAAAGTATGTCACGACCTCAGCAAGGGGAGGAGCAGGAGGAGCACACACTTACTTGTCCTGAGTCTGTGTCAAATAAGGGTGGGGGTGGCTATGTCATTCTTTTCGCTTAAATTTCATGTCTGTCTTAGGTCAACCATTCCCCCACCCTGGCACGTTCCCTTGGACACAGGGAAATGAGGAGCCATGTCCATCACCACCACTGAGGGCAGTGCTCCAAATGTGTGCCCTCCTAATAGATGGCCAATAATGTCACTTGGGAAGTCATGTTGGCTCTCATGAGGTTAAGATCAGCTCTTGGGCTACCGTCCTCTGACGGCGCAAAGAACAGCCCAGGCAGGAGCTAAGCGGGACTTCTTGACCTGGGGCCATCGCCAGACTTGGTGGAACCTATGGCCCACCTAGACCACCTGACAACTTCTGGGAGTAGGGGAGGGTACACAGCCTCCATCAGAGCCTCACCAAAGTGCCCATGATGGCAGAAAGGTTGAGAACCCAGGCAGAATGCATTTCCTCTGTGCCTCTGTTTTCTGAATCTGGGGTGATGGAGCTGACTTGCCTCTCTCTCTCCTTTGCTGTTCCTAGAAAAAGCAAGTGAGTCAGACCAAGATCCGGGTCATCTCAACCATCCTGTTTATCTTGGCTGGCTGCATTGTGTTTGTGACCATCCCCGCTGTCATTTTCAAATACATCGAGGGATGGACGGCCCTGGAGTCCATTTACTTTGTGGTGGTCACTCTCACCACGGTGGGCTTTGGTGATTTTGTGGCAGGTAAGCGCCCTGGGCGTCTCAGCGGCTGGGGCCCTGGTGGGGAAGTGTCCTGTTGGCAGTGCATTTTAAAACCACGAGAAAAGGTGTGGTGGGAGAAGCCAATGAAAAAGACTCAGCATCACTGCTGCTGTTCAAAACCCGGAGTCCTGCGGTGTGAACGGCACCCAGCTTCTGCTGGGCGAGCAAGCCAGCCCCACCCCCTGCATGCTCATTGCCCTTGCCACCATGTGAATTGTGTGAGTGAAATGGAATTCTCATTGAGTCTTTGGACTTCTGAATTGTAGCAGGGCTTCTTGAATCAGTTGACAAAGGCTGTATTAGCAAGCTGCACATCTGAAACTGGAGAAACTAGCATGGAGTTTACCCCACAAAAACCTGCAGGTTAAACTCCCACACCAAGGTGAGAGCCACTGTCCCTGTGAACGTTGCCCTGGGTATAATCAGGGCTTAGGCCTCAGGGTGATGACAAGATGCCAAGGTTTGCCCTGAGGGGATATCTTATCATACAATGAATTCTGCACGGGTGTGCACAGATGCAATAATCTTTGTTGCCAAATGGTGCCTTGAGTTTAAGGAAGCAAAAGAAAACTACCATTAATTTCATCCAGAGACCTGGAGCTTGAAAATGACACGTCCCACTTTCCCAGAGTGTGGTAGGAAGGCAGGGAGAGAAGACCATCCCTTGTTGCAAAACATTAAACATGTATCTGCCATTTTACCCAGTAATTCTACTCCTAAGGCATGTATCCAAAAAATTCAAAAACACTAATTTGAAAGCAAACTTGCACTCCCATCTTCATTGCAGCGCTATTTACTATAGCTAATCCATGGAAACAACCTACGTGCCCCATAAGAGATGACTGGATCAAGAAGATGTGGTGTGTATATACACAGTGGAATACTACTCAGTGATCAAAAAAACTCATGCCATTTGTGGCCATGGGGAGGGAGCTTGAAAGGATAATGCTAAGTTGAAATAAGTTTGAAGGAGAAAGATAAATACTGGATGGTGTCACTAATATGTGTAATATAAATTAACTAAATTAGTAGATAAAGCTGAAAAATTAACCCTTTGATAGCTGATTACAGAATTGAAACACCAAGAGTGGGGGGGGTGGCATGGGGGAGGGTAAGAACAAAGAGGGAGGGAAGCACAATGGTCTGTGGTGGTGAATATGGGTGAGTTGGTGGTGGGTACATTGTGGTGGTGATAACTGATGGGGGTATCCCAATATTACCTCAATTAAAAATAAGTTAATAATAAATAATAATGAAAAGGAGACCATACATCTCTTTTTCTCATGGGATAGTTCTATATGGTCAGACAACTGATCATTTCCTGAGAGATGAAGACTCTTCAGACAACTGTTGTAAGTTTGAAATGTTCGGGTGGGATGTGTGTGTGTGTTTCTCTGACCAACCCCTGGTTAAGCAGCATCCTGGACATGGACAGGCCAAGCTCCCAGGCTGACTGGCCTTCCTTTGGCACATAATCCCGGCAGTACCTTGGCTTCTCCCTGGAGTACCATGCACACCAGGAGGACAGAGATCTCATCTCTGGGAATCTGGAAGACAAGACATTCTGGAGGGGATGCTGAAAAGCTGACCAAGAGCCTGGGTCCCTCTACAGTAATTCTCTGGTACTGACAACCGGCTTTTGCAGGACAACTAGACTGAAGCCCACTTTATAGTGACCAGTTTTTAATTTTTTCTTCGTTTTTATTGACTGAGAATTGCCACGTCAAAGTGCTTTCTAAAATTCTTTCCAAAAAGGCAACCAAAAAAAAAAAAAAAAAAACCAACAAAAAAAACAACGCCACAAAAACTGTTTACAGAAAGACCCAGCAGTCCTTCGGAGGCACGGTGCTGGGGCCCAGTGGGGCTGCTCGGCTTGAGTGCCAGGTCGCCTGGTGCCCGGGGACTGGAACCTAGGGCTCCAGGAACAGCTGCACGGAGCGGCCAGGGAAGAGGACAACTGACAGCCAGCTTGGTGCCTCGGTATCACAGGTGAGAGCTGGTGCAGGGTAAAGCTCACCGGTGCTTCCAGCCCTAGGTGAACATGGGCAGCAGCCCCTGGAGTCCAGAACTATTTGGAAACATCCCTCATCCATCGTCTGCAGCCTCACTTGGGCTAGGTGCTGGCTCAGCACTCGGGGGTGCTCAGCTAGGGTGGTCAGGTGACGCTGGTGACAAACCCTGCCCTCTGACCACCTGCCCGGGGTAGTCTGGTCATCTGTTCATCTGCAGCATGAAAAAGCAGAGCCGCAGGAATATGAAATTACAAAAACGATTGACTTTGATTTGCAATTTGTTCTGATTAGCCTGCCCTTGCATAGGGGCACCAAGTGCCTGGTAGTACCTGACCTTGCCTTACCTGGTAAGGTGTGACCTCAGCTGCCACCACGTGGCTCTTTTCATTCCCTTCCGTAGGGCCAACACAGAATCCCATGTGATTTGTCCTGAGGCCTCCACAGACAGGGGTCTCAGCATTCATAGTGCTTCCCTTGAAGTTCCAGTGTGCAGAGCTTACACGGACCAACCGGGAGGACGCACACCTGGAAGTTTGTCATGACTGCTGGGCAGCTCTCCAAGAGTGATGGGGAAGGATGCTGATCATGTAAGAAGACTCGTCACCGTCATCCAGAGTCGACATTCGCTGTGGTCTGACCTGCACAGCCTCTACAGAAATGTGGCAGGACCGGTGACCACCGTGCAGGGTTAAGTGCTGGTCTGTTGGGAGCTGACTCACTCTGGGACAGCTGAGTAGCGGGACGCAATGTGGCAGCCCCCTGGCCTGAGGCCTGGCTGAGCTCAGAACCTGGGACCAGCCTCTGGTGTGCATGCAACACACACACACACACACACACACAGCACACACACACACACACACACACACACACACACATATTGTGTTGTTCATTAGCGCACCCTAGTGACAATGTCTGCGGGCTGAGGGTGAAGTGCTAAGGTAAATATTTACTTGCAGATACCTAGCCCTGGGGAGAAAACTGCTGGGCTCTCTGGCCTAAAGCAGACTTGAAATGAACTGGAATGAACCTCAAAAACAACTCGATGCAGGGGGGGAAAAAAAACAAAAACCCTTCAGTATGGCAGCAATGCCAATGGTATGGAGGAAGCTGCACCGGACAGCTGCCTGGAAGGAGACAACAAGCAGCTGAACCAAACAGGAGGGTCGCCCACAGTAGCCGCAGCCAGGCGTGGAATGCTAATTTTAGGAAATGACTGCGGCCCTTGAGGCCTGGTGGGCTGCCGTGCAACGTGGGTTCAGTTGCATCAAGAGGAGCCTCAGGCCATGGTGCCTGCCAGCCCACTGCTCTTGGGAGGCTACTGATACCCTCAGGGCCCAGTGTGGCTTCCCGGTGCCAGGTGAGGTTACCGCAGGCCCAGGGGAACACCCGCGGGAGCTCGTCGTGGGATGCCAGCACCAGGGAGACGCTGCTAGTGGGCCTTGCCTTCCAAAAGGCCTGCGGCTGCTGCACTGGGCCACAGCTTCTCACCAGTGTTGACAAGGCTGGGCTTGACTGTTTCATGGCGCTTCCTCACCTCGTTAGGACAGTGGGCTGGACCTGGCAGCTGCTTGGCGTGATTACCTTTGGCAGTCCCCGAGGGAGAGCTGGAGTAAATAAGCTAATTATTTGGAATAAGTGACTGGCCCTTTCAATGGAGCAGTTAGTCAATGCAATCAGGCAACCGGCCAATTTGGCTCGATGGAGTTTTGCTGTAATCCCTCTGTAGAAAATAAAGGTATTGGACTAGCTCGCCCAGAAAGTCCCTTTCAGTTCTAGGTTGGTGATTCTAATTCCTCAGTCTACTAGACTCTTTGGATTAGCCTCATGTAAACACCCGTCCTCAGCACTGAATCGCTCGTGCCCTGGATGCAAGTCTCAGGAATGCCTCGAAGTCTCGCCTGACTTCCACACGTCTACTTCTCTCGGGCAACGCATGTGTGCTGAGGAAGGAAATGTGTCTGAGAATCCCAAACTCTCTGGGAGTTATTTGATGCTATTTTATTTTGATTAAAATTTAAGGAAGTTTAAGAAAAAAATTGACAGTGGGGCTTGATCCGTGGTTCCTAACTCAAGTCATTTGTGGAGGCTAGGTGGCTCCAGCTGGCCACTGACACTTTTTTTTGTAGTAGGTAGCATGGTTCGCGGTCAAGATTTCCAGGGAGTTCAGGCACTGGTCAGGCTCCTTTAGGAGCCATGGCAGGCCTAGCAGCTGAGCGTCAGGTGGCCATGGAGCGGCGGCTTTGCTACATGGACAGGAATGTTTGCTCTGCAAAGACCATGTGCTCGACAGTGGCTAAAGTAACCTTTGGTTGTTTTCAGGGGGAAACGCTGGCATCAATTACCGGGAGTGGTATAAGCCCCTCGTGTGGTTTTGGATCCTGGTTGGGCTTGCCTACTTTGCAGCTGTCCTCAGTATGATCGGAGATTGGCTACGGGTTCTGTCCAAAAAGACAAAGGAGGAGGTAGGACCCTTTCCAAGTCCCCTGACTGTTCCTGAGATCAGACTGTCGAGAATGACCTGCCTCTGTTCTGTGGGTGGGAGCGGTTCTGACCAGCTGGAGGGCTCGTGAGCCTTCCTGCATCTGAATCATTAGCTGCGGTGGTTTCCAGATCTTGTTTTGGCAGGTGAGAAGATCTGGTGACTCACTTGCCAACCCACAGACCTTGGAAAGGCTAGTAAACAACAACTTACTGTAAAAAAATGAAAAGAAAAAGACACTAGAGGTAGCTGAGACAGACGTGGGTTGAGGGCGTTATGCAAATACCCTCTTATCCGCAGGACTCACAGTAAGCCCAGGAAAGCCAGCCTGTCCTTCAGATCTTGGGGTCTGTAGGAAAAAAGCAGTTGAGCCCGTGAGTCTTGCTTGATTCTGTGTCCTGCCAAACTCACTGATGGGTAGCCAGCCGCGGAGAGGCGAACCAAGGGGCCCTTTTACCTCTGCCCCCTCCAAGTTGTCAGGTCTGTAGGAACAAAGGTAGCCCCGTGGCCATGGGCACACGGCCTCCCTCTCCCCCACCCTAGAAATGTACATGAAAACCTACACAAGACAAGAGAAGGAAAGACCAGTTTTCGATAAAATTTAAAAAAAAGTCCATGTAGTTCTTCTAGGAGGAGGGGAAAAGAAATCAGCAAGGAGGAGGGCAAGGGAAGAAGAGATGAAGGAAAGCAGAAAAGTAGAGAGTGAGTCTCATCCCTTCCCAGCCGGAGGGCCCCGGGAGAGAGCTGCTGCGGGGGACACGAGTCTCAGCCCATGTGCTCGTTTTCCTGGCTTCCCCGAACACTGTCCCTCCAAGGTCCGCTCTGACTCCACGGCTAGCCCACCTCCCTGTTGAACGTCAGCCACAAGGAAAGAGAAAGTAATGACGTAGGTATTGAGTTCCCTGAATGCAAAAATCTGAGCGTCTCATCTGGACAGGAAAGCCGGGACGTGAACCCGTTGCCCTGCTGGCTGAGAGCCGGGGATCTGGCTGTCGGGCCCGACACCAAGTTCGCGCTAAGGCATTGTGTCCTGTGGGCTTCGGCACAAAGGTGCCCCTTCCTGCGCCCCGGCCAGGGAAATGTGGTTCCTGGCCGCCCTGAAGGGTCTTCTTAAACCAGGGCAAGCCCCACAGCACATGTCTGTATCGTGGCCCAGACCCAGGGTGATGGGTGTCTCAGTCTGCCCAGGACCACAGGGTATCCCCCGGCACAGGACTTTCCCTTTTGAAACCAGGGTAGTCCCGGGTTAGCTAGGACAGGCTGGTGGCCCTACCCAGAGTGAGGCAGGGCAAAGGAAACAGCCTCCCTCCCGTCCCTCCTCTCCCCACCCCCCAACCCCAGCACCTGCTACCCGCCGGGGCTGAGCCAGGAGCGGATCTCCTGTCTCCCATAACACGGAATACTCTGTGAGCTGGACGCCATGACCCCAGGCGTGTCCGGCCCTATGATTAAAAAGAGGCCACGCCATAAAAAAGGTGGTGGCAATGTCACGGGAGCCCAGGCCCGTCCACCTCCAGCGATTAACCTCTACCCCAGAGTGCCTTCGCCTCGCTCCTTCAGCCCCCGCCTCCAAATCTCAAGCCGCTTTTGGGTGGTCCAGCCTAAGTGCCCCCCAGAGTTAAATCCCCCACGAGCCAGCAGGAGGGGGGTCTCCACCACCTCCAGCCCTCCGCGGGGGGTGGGCAGCCTTCCCCGTAGGGACGCCCAGGGCTGTGGGTGCAGGGAGGGGGACCCCACCCCGAGGCCGAGGGGAGTCACCCAGCTTGTCGCTTCTGCTCTCTCGGGCAGGTCGGCGAAATCAAGGCCCACGCGGCCGAGTGGAAGGCCAACGTGACGGCCGAGTTCCGGGAGACGCGGCGGCGGCTGAGCGTGGAGATCCACGACAAGCTGCAGCGCGCAGCCACCATCCGCAGCATGGAGCGCCGGCGCCTGGGCCTGGACCAGCGCGCGCACTCGCTGGACATGCTCTCCCCGGAGAAGCGCTCCGTCTTCGCCGCCCTGGACGCCGGCCGCTTCAAGGCCTCGTCCCAGGAGAGCATCAACAACAGGCCCAACAACCTGCGCCTCAAGGGGTCGGAGCAGCTGAACAAACACGGCCAGGGGGCCTCGGAGGACAACATCATCAACAAGTTCGGCTCCACCTCCAGACTCACCAAGAGGAAAAACAAGGACCTCAAAAAGACCTTGCCCGAGGACGTCCAGAAGATCTACAAGACCTTCCGGAATTACTCCCTGGACGAGCAGAAGAAACAGGAGGAGACGGAGAAGATGTGCAACTCGGACCACTCCAGCACGGCCATGCTGACGGACTGCGCGCAGCAGCCCGCGGGCTCCGAGGACGGCGCGCTGCCCACCGACACCAAAGACAGGGAACTCGAGAACAACTCATTACTTGAAGACAGAAACTAAACGTTATGGGCGTTGGACTCGACCAAGCCGTTGTGTTTTTGTTCCTGTTTTTTTTTTTTTTTTTTTTTTTTAATATATATATTCACCCCGAGACACGTGCCTTAAACAGACTTCTCCTTAGAGTCCGAAATTACATAGCATCGAAGAATATATTTCACTGTGCCATAATCGAGTGAGAAAGCTTGCTCTGCCGAGAGGGATTTCACCCGGCTGAGGCAGGACGCCCAGAGAGCGTGGGCGCGCATGGGGTCACCAACCGGCACGGCTGGCTGGGCTGCGCCCCCCAACACCCCGCCCGGTGCCCCTGCCCTGGCCTGGCGCGGGCTCAAGGGCAGCTATTCCTAGACCAGCCTCTGGAAGGAACAGGTGTGTCTCCAAGAGGGCGTCTCCTTCCTGCACCCGCCCCGCCCTGCGTGCTGTGTGCGCAGGCGATGGGGGGTGAACTGGGACCTGTATTGGCACGCGCGCGGCGCCTGAATTTTGACACAAACCCTTGAGTGCAAAGCTAGGCTTTCTCAGCTCCCAACGAATGTCCAAATGTCCGCGGGGCCCGGGACTGCCTGGAGTTTGTTGGACACAGATCAGAGCACACGTATTAAAAGGTGCAATCGCTTTCCTCTCGAAAGAAAACAAAAACGTTCACAAACACATCACACTGTGGATCTCACCGTAACCAATGACAGAAGCCTACTGCTTTCTGTCTCTCTCACAGAGGTAGGGAGTCCAGATGAACTTGCAAGCATTGGTGAAAAATCCCACCTCCTCTGCTGCATGGTTATGAGCAAAAAATCATGCGCTTTCCTCAGTGGGTGCGAAGGTGAAAATAAACTGGTTTTGAAATGATCACGCTCACTTTTCTAGTGGAACTTTGGTTATACCGTGTTTTGATAAGAGGGGGAGAAATACCAAAACTATTATCGCCTTGCACGATGCCGGCGGCTTTGCTGTTCTGTCTAGCTGACCCTCGATTTTTGATAATAGACATTGGCGCATCTGAGACATACCAAGGGGGGCCGAGGCGTCGTTCCATCTCAGGGCTCCTTGCCCCTGGGGTGTCCTGCGGTAGGCCTAGTGCTGACACCCCATTTTGCTATCTCCAAACAAAAGGCAAACAGAAACCCAACCCTTGTACCGTAAGATTGACTTGTTTTAATTGCTTGCAGCTTAAGTGCCATTAATGCCATTTAAAAAAGTAATACTTAAAAAAGAAGTATTTTCAAGATTTCCCTTTTCTGTCTGGGCATTCCTTTTTCTTGAGAACACTGCTTCTTTCCCTGGCTTGTTTCTTTCTCTCACACCTGCTGTTCACGCACGTCGGGACTCCCGCATGGCTGATGGTTTCCAAGAAAACGGTAACCGACAGGGGACCAGTCTGATCGCCCCATGGGGTGAGCGCACCCAGGGAGGGACCGTGGTGGGTGGCCCTTCACAGGTGTCGAGGGGAAGACCCAAATGAGTGTTATCAGAAAGGGAAAAATAAGTCCTGGGCCAGCCACCCTGTGTGTGCCCATCTTATTCACGTCCGGCAAGCCGTGGTGCTGGTCCCCGCTTAGCTCTCTGGGTCCCACGTGTCAGCACGTGAACCTGGTAATTCACAACGATTCATACACGGAATGGATTTAGCCGAAGGTCATAGGATGCCCCGAGAAGTCGGGAAAACATCCAACGCTTTCCTGACCTCTGGGGGAAATTATACCCACCACATCCTTGGCCCCGCCACCACAGCAGACCTCTTCCTGCCTGCTTCCCCCAAACGCTCAGCAGTTCCTTTCATGAACACATGCAGCCCCCATTTTCCCTGTCCCCAAACTTTTAGGCTCCAGTTTAAGTTCTGGCATTGCTTTGGGAAGGAGCCAAGGAAGAACCAACTTTGGGGCAGCCCTTCCTGGCCGAGGTTTGAGCTAAGTCCCCCCTTAGGCAGGAGCCATAGCTTACGGGTGAGGTCCTATGTCCACCCAGTAACAGACACCTGGGAAGAGATGCTATGTCCACGTGGGCATTGATGCTCACTATGGGGACCTTTCCAGCCTGACAAAATGGGTTTTAAGAAAATGGTAGATAACTGGGATAGTCTTATTTTCACAAGTTAAAAGCTTCCTGGTTAAACTGTTCATGGGCCGCATTCATTTTGGACTCGCTGGCACCTTCTGTAATAGCATGTGTTAAGAGTCTTGTCCCGGAGGCCACATCTGGCAAACAGGTTTCCTTAACCCGTATCCATTGGCTTTTGTGGGCCTGGCACTGGACCAGGCTCTTTATGGGTACCAGCTCTCTGAACCCTCCCAGCAACACCGTGGGGGAAGTAAGTGCACACCCATGACGCAGATCAGGACGTAGGGTTCAGGGAAGCTGAGGAAGTGACCTACCCCATGGCACACGCAGGAGCGGGGAGAGCTGGCCTTCGAAGTCTGTCTAACTTAAGTCGGCTTTCAGCTTTGCTACCGTGTCGCGTGCCCTCGTGTGCGCGCACGTGTGCACATGTGTGCCACTAATTCCGTGGACACAGCATGCAGAAGTGGAGAAATCTCTACTCCCAAGAGGGCACGAGGTCTGTCAACACAGAATGCTGCCCTTGTAGACACTGGGCTTTTTTTGGTTTTGGCTTTGGTTCTGGGAGCACTGAACGTGCGCCCTCCTTTCCTTGTGGTTCAAATGCCCTTTGAAAGCACTCTTCTGCACTTTACTTGCTTCCTTTGCAGGAACTCCAAACACAGCAGGAATAAAACTGTTCAAAGCACTAAGGCCACACGCTACAAGACGAGACAGGTGCTGGTGTGTGTGGAGCGCTTCTCCCAATGAGTCAAATCAGTCATTCCGAGGGGTCAAAAATACCCCCTGGCTGAGAGTGGGGAACTCTCCAATATATCCCTTCCCTGAGTACAGCTGGGGCCCAGGCCCTGCCCAATAAAATCAAAGAAATACCCTCAGTGGAGACTGATCCATTAAATTTGTGGCAAAGTGTCTGACAAATGATAACAGTCTCTCCAGAGGAGCGGCCGAGGGGAGGTAAGATCTTGGACCCCTCTCCCCAAACACATTAAGGTTTGGGGGGATGCCCGTTGTTTTGAAGTTGCTCGAATGTTACCTTTATGAGTTGGGGCCACCTAGAATGCAGAATATGTGTGGCTAAGGCAAAGCACAGCCCTGTATTCCCTACCTGCATGCCCCACCCCCCATAGATCCCGGATGAATGTTCTGATGGTGAACGAATATTCTGATTTTGCACCTGGAAGGAGCACGTTTGGTATCGTCAGTGGGTGGTGACTTTTGCTTCACCTGGTCACTAGGTATTGAACTTATCTTGCAGAACAACTGGCGAGAACCCAGCGACAATTTGGAGAGACAAGAGAGCTCAATGCCCAGTCCTAACCCAGTGCCTCTAGGGACTTGTCCCTTCGGGGGTAGGGCTTTAATGTTAGTGTGGGTAGGGGGCCCTGTCCTACAGCCCCCCCATCCCACCTGCCATCATAGTCACCTCAACCCTGTGCCTACATCTGTTACCGCATAGCACACACATAGGTAATGGCCAGGGTCCCCGGGCCAGGTCCCTTGGAGTCCCCCGGTTCTCTGTCCAAACATTCCCTGGTTCACAAGTTAATCTCATTTATGAAGACTGCTAAGAACCGGAGTGGCTGGTGCAGACCGACCAACGGGCCTGCTCATTTTAGGCTAAGACAAGAGCTTAGTCTCCTGTCCTTTGGGAGTTGTTTTCTGGCTGACTGGTGGAAGAACCAGGTGTACTTGGGAGCCTGGTGTCCAGACAAGGACCCTGCCCCCTGGAGGCTCACTGTGCCCTCTCTTGCAAGTTCACTGTCATCTGGTGTGCTCATGCTGGGGTGGGGGTGGGGGGCATCTTTTTTGTTTTGTTTTGCATGAGATGTAAAGAGTATTGAAGGGATTTCAAGCTGTGGCTACTTGCAGTTAATTCTAGTCGAGGTTCCCTTTGATTGCTTCGTGAATTTGTAAACTACAGACAGCCATCTCTTGCTCAGACACACTCACGGACACACGCCTGCATGCACAGGCACAGAGGGGAGGTGGCTGCTCTGGGGTCTCTCCACGTGGCAAGGCCTGGTTGTGCTAGACCTGGACAAACCACTCCCTCGCCCCCCACCCCCGCCCCTCAGATGAGGTCACTTCCTGACTGAGTCAGCGCTGCTCAGCTGTTTGAATGCTTGGTTTGGGGGATTAGCGAGGCTGTGGCCAGAATCCCAATGGGGCAGGTGTTTCTCCCCCGACCGGGAAAGAGCGCAGACCGGCCGCTGTGCGCCAGGGTGCCCGCAGCACCGGGAAGGCGAGGAAAACCTCCGCGCAGAGACCCTCTCCAGTGAGCGAGGAAGCCCGCCCCGCGGGGCCACACCTCTGCTCTCTGCATTCCGCTCACGTTTCAAGCGGCGGGGGGGGGGGTATTCCTTGGCGCCCTTAGGACGCGCCTGGAGGCAGAGGCAGTGGCTGCGGGCGCAGAGGGGGCTGCCAGGGGTGCGCCGCCCTGAGAGCTGGTCAGGAACGGCCTTCAGAAATAAAAATGGTAACTCTCCGAAATAATGGGGGGCTGTAGCCTGGCGTTGTGGGTGCTGTCAGCTCTGCGTGGGCACACGTTGGAACAGCGCCCCGCCCGCGCCCCGCGCCCCCGGGTCCCGCCCGCGCGCCCGCCACGTTCACCAGCCCAGCGCGGGGGAGAAACGAGCAGTCTCTGCTTTCCCCGAGAGTGATCATCATCACTTTCTGTTCTCGCTTCTTATTTGAAAAGTCTCATCATTCCCGGTGCGTTAAAAAAAAAAAAAAAAAAAAAAAAAAACCCACAAAAAACACACCCAAAACCCAAAACCCGAGGGGCTCGCGCCCTCCCGGATGCTGCGGGTCAGCGCCCCAGGACGGAGGCAAAGCCCCTTCTTTGCCACCAGGGGGCGACCTCGGGGGCGCCGGTGCAGGGGGCGGGGGGTGTTGGGGGGCTGCCCCCGCGGCAAGTGCCCCGCCGGCCCACGGGGTGGGGTCCCCAGCGAGATGCCCGCGACAGGCCCGTGTGTGCGCTTGTTTCACCTGTTTGTCTCTCGGTGGGATTTCATGGTGCTTAAAAATAAAAAAAAAAAAATAAAAAAAAAAGGCATTTTTTTTTTTTTTTTAAATATCGCGGGGTGGGGGGAGGAGGGAATTTCATAATGTTCTGAGGAAAAGTCCGGAAGCAAATCTGCCTGTAACACTTCGGGGAGCTGCGCTGCTCCTGTCTTTACGGGATGATGTTGATGTATTTTTTTCCTTTTCGATGATGGAGAAAATTGCAACAAAGACCTGGAAGCTTTAAGCCAATGTCTCTCCTGTGGTCCTTTCTTTCGTGGGGACACGTGCGGTTCCGAGGGTGCAGGGGGCGGGCCCTGCTCCGGCCTCAAGTCTCGGGGGGCCGCTCCCCACGGGCAGGCAGAGGTGAGGGGCCGCGGTCTGGAAACGCAGGGCTCCCAGCAGCCCTGGGAGGGGAGCCTGAGCCACCCAGCGCTATTGTTTCTTTTCTTTTTTTTTTTTTAATAAGTGATTTTTTTTTTTTTTTTGAGATTTATTTATTTATTTATACAAGCACTGGGTACAGTCAGAAGCGCGGGAGGGTGAGAGAATTCACCAGAGCCAGAGCGGGGAGCAGAGCAGGCAGAAGGACCGAAGTACACTGCTGAGGGGAGCAGCGGGCGGCAGGAGAGGTCTGCGCGCCATGTGGGTCCCTCCTCTGGTGGCCGGGGAGCAGCCGGGGATCGAACCGGCGCCGCAGAGGCCGCGGGCAGCTTCGCAACCCTGCGCTCAACCGCAATTGTTTCTTGTTGAATTTCACCCGCCTCCCCCCAACCCCTGAACCCCCGGCTTTTTTCTCTCATCCCGATTGAAGGTTGCGCGGCAGGTCACATTTTCTGAGCGAAACACTCAATGTGGGCTTCGTGACAAGTGAGCAGCCACTTTGGGTGCCGCGTTAGGCTGTGTCTGGTCCTGTCCTGGCTGCGTGTCCTCCAGGCAGGGGCTCATCATCCTGAATGGGGATTAAGTGCCAGCAATTCTGAGCACCTGTTAGGCGGTTTAGCAGCCCTCCCTTCAGGCTTCCAACTGAAACAAATTGAACGTCTTCATTTTGTGGATGAAGACCGAGTTGCAGAGAGCTTCAGAAACTTCCCAGCCCAGGCCTGAGCGCTTTCCATTCTATCACAGAGCTGCGTCCTTCTGTGCTTTGCCAGCAAAGGTAAGGAGGTTCCTCCTGACTTGACCTGTGGCTTCTCCCTTCCCGGTTGTGAGAGGAGCGCCACTACTGTCCCCGGCGAATGCCCGGGTGGGAATGAGCGAGGCCAGCACAGCAGGGAGAAGACTGTCCCCCAGGCCCACCCGCCCCCTGCCAATCATAGGCTGGGCAGGGGCAGCTCTGGCCCTCCTTTGGATTGTTTCCGTGGGGTTGGCACAGGGCATGGCACCCGGCAGGCACTCAAAGTGGGCTTTCTAATTGCCATTGGCCTGTGGGCCTTGTTGGCCTCTAGGCTCAAGCCCAAGGGTGTTGGCCTGTCAGAACCCACATGCCTTCCTACCTCACCCTCCAGAAGCCTCACCCCCCTCCCCTTCCAAGTTACTTGCAGACTCCCCAGATGGTTCGTGCTTCTTCTTCTATCTCCAGGTCTTTGCATGTGCAAGCCCTTGTGGCAGCCGTTGTGCAAGCATTTCTCACAAGCTACTCTTTATCTTGCCGCCACCTGGTTCTCACAGGCCCTCCAGTGCTGACTTAAGGGGTGCTGGCAAACCTTTCTTCACGCCTCCCCTTGTCCTCAGAGCTTGAGCTCTCGGCCTCTAGAGCGCCTGCCCTGCTAGATTTTAACTGCTGGCTTCATTGTTGGATGCAGACTAATGTTCTCAGAGTGTTATAGGACAGGGAGAGGGGCAGCCCAAACCCCGCAAACCTGCCTATTCTAAATGGGTTCTGCCATCCGCCGCATCAACACAAAACATATGAGACTTAAATGGGAAGGAACTTTAATACAATTAGGAAACAATACAGGAAAGGCAAAGAGTCCAGTTTCTAAATGAAGCACCCAAAGTTACCCATCCCCTCGGGGGTAAAAGTCCATCCATATGGGATCGGCCCAGAGCAAGGCCCCAAAGCCTGCCTCAAGTCTAAAGCATCTTCCAGTGAGGACCCACAAAAAAGGGTCAGAAACCACCAGACAAGCCCGGAAGGAAAAGAGCAAAATCAACATCAAGATAAAAGCTGCCATTGTCACCTCCCCACGGGTCTCACCCACATCTGTGTCACCCAGTCCACGACCAAAAGACAAGCGCAGTTTCTTCACGTGTCTCTAGGCTCCATGCGCCTCCTCCAGGTCTCCTGGCTCCATCCTGCTTCCTTCCTCAGTCTCCTCTGCAGCTTCTCTTCTTCCTGCTCAGCTCCACCCTCCCTTGGGTGGGGCAGGGAACCTCCCCCTTTCCTGGGGACCACCCTGTTACAAGAGCAGGGATTCTGCTCTTCACCTCCATCAGCTATCAGCACTTTATCCCACACATTAACACCGAAATCATTGGTGTAATGGTTTTAATATCTTTATTGATGGCAATAGTTGCATAATTCAAAATATTTAATTTTTTCACGAACTGGATATACTTTCGAGCTTGGTCGCGTGAGTAATTTATCCAATTCTAAGTATCATCTTGGTCAAAGCCATGTTTGCCTATAAAGTATTTAATTTTGCTTTGCGTTTTGGCTTTACAAGCAGTTCCAAAATTTTAATCACAGTGTGGTTGTTGTTAAGATCACCAGATTTTGGAGATGACTCATCTGAAGGATAGACCTTCTTTAGATCAGTGGGAGTATTTATTTAAAACCAATCTTATTACTACGAGACAATTTGAACGTGTGCTCTTAGGAAACATGAGATTTTGCTCTGTGGGGTTGTCACACAAATGAAAAATGGGGCCTTGCTCCTTACTTGGGAACCCAAGGCAAATATATTCATCAGTCTCAGAATTCCTTCCCTGCTCTCCCAGGAGGTTCTCAAACTCCATTTTAGAATGATCCCCCAGGATAGTGTATCTCAAATGATGATCCAGAGGCCCAGGTAGGTCCCCTTAGGTACTTTCATGGAATCCATGGGATCAGAATTATTTTCAGTGTAATACTAAGACATTATTCATCCTTTTCACTGTTCTCTTTATGAGGACCCAACATTTAGAACTGAGCGACCTTAGTCACTCAATAGAGGTAGGATCATATGATACCTTTTGTTGAACATGAAAGATAGTTCATGTATTAGAGGCCCCTAAAGCACTTAGAGATATTTTTATTGAATGGGGCTTCCTGTTCAGCCTTGGAGGAGAGGATCCTAGCAATAGCCACAAAGCAATATTTCCCTGGTTCTCCTACCCCTAGCTGCTTGGGTGAGGCTTAGTTACCCCTGAGAATTCCCAGAGGGATCTCTTGGTCCCCATACTGCAGGAGTCTGTTTCTTAGAAGTCTTCCTGCCTCCCCAGGAGGATTAGCTGTCTCTGCTAACAAAAAGTCACTCTTTTTTTTTTTTTTTTTTTTTTTGTATAGTTTTGCTATGGATTAGCTGTCCCTGCTAATAAAAATTCACTCCCTTTTTGTATAGTTCTCTATCCTGAGAGAGAGCAGCTCTCCCACTAGGAGCTCTCCTTCCTGCATAATTTTCATGGCCATGGCCCAGTGCCTGGTATTTGTTGGATAAAAAGAAAATACAAAACCCTGGTAGTGAGTAAAGGGCTTCTGTAGAGAGTAGAAGCAGAGGAGGAGGCGAACTAGAGGAGAACATGGAATGATGCATTGCTTGAGGGGAGCCCAGGGGAAAGCTTAGTCACACACAGATGCAAAGTTGCTTGGAAAATTCCTGGAGACCGAGTGCAGGTATCTTTTTATCTGGTCACTTTTAATTTCTATGAAACACAGGAGCCAGTGCTGTACAAATACCCTAAGACACAACTATTCCAGACTGAAAATGCTTGTGCATACATGACTATGGATTTCAGTCAACATTCACCCATTGCCTTTATGGGAAGTATTTCAAACGTTTGGTGACTTGTTCATAGAAATAAATTTAAGGGTCTAAAACAAACAAAAAGCCTCAACCTATTTGGAAGAGTCATATTTATTAAGTGAATTTTAAAGGTGATTGTTCAGAATCATTCAGGATAAGTATGGGTTAGTCCTTAGTTGGAACATGATAACATTAACATTTTGCAATTTAGTAATCTGTGTTATATTCTATAAACTGTATCAATGACTCTTTTGAATGATTTGCAAACACCCAAAGCAAACAAAGAACAACTACAAGACCTCAGTAAGATAGACTCACTTTGAAACAAAGAACTTTGGCAAACTCTAACATTCTGTGATCAATAGCATAAGTTACAAATGTAAGAAATAGAAATCATGTAATACTCGCATAAGTGATGACTGTAGCTATCAATGTTTTATGTGGAACATTAATCTGTGCCTTAAGGGACTTTTTCTTTAGTTTTCTGATGCCAAAGAAAGAAGGCAAGTAATGGAACATTTCATTATATCCATGAGTGAATATGAATCTGCAACAATTTCTCCACTGAATTTTTATTGAGGGGAAAAAAGAGAAATAGCACATTTGGCACTTGTTTAAGACTATGTCATCCATCCATCCATTTATCCATCTACCTACCCACCCACTGAACAACCATTTAGGAATACCCAAATCCCTATTGTGTGGGGTCCTGGCAGAGTGTCAGGAGACAGCAAGGATCTCAGAAGTAGAGTTAGGTAGCACTGGGCAGTGTGCTCTGGGGGCATAAAAGCTGCAACCTGGTAGGAGGAAAAATAATAATAGGCCAGCCTGGGATTAGGCTCAAAAGTACAAGGAATTCCCACAAGAGTATTAGGAATTCGAATTCCTAATGAGGATCAGTGTGCACCGAGGCGAGGCAGTCAGAGCAGGCTACCTGTAAGAGGCGGTCTCTTCAAGAAAGCGTGGCACTGGCTAGGGATCAGGAGAATGTGAATGGTGCCAAAGAATAACTATGTAATATTACTTAAGATTGATCCATTTGTCCCAAGGATACCACAAATAAATCCTCACTTAGAATTATTTTATTAGAAGACATTTTTCATTAGGGGAGGAATGTGTTAAAATGACAGAAATAAACCACAAGTGCTAAGCCAAACTTAAAATAGACAACAGATGATAAACTCTACCAGGCACCGATGGCAACAGGAATTGTAACTCCTTTCAAAAGCAAGTGTGACCCAAGAGTTTACAGTACATCCATTGCTCCCTTCTCTCTGTTTCCCCTCCCTTCTCATTGCACATCAAGCAGATCGCAGGTTCTGGCTTCCTGTCCTCAAGGGAGGAATAGGACCTCAAGGGGATTCCTGCCTCTTTGTTTAGAAAGCCAGTTCCAAGGAGAATTTCATTCTCCAGGAAGTAAGGTGACTTGGAGAATGTGGCTGGGAAAAAAGCTTCCCTGAGTCACAAAACATTGCCTTAGGTTGGGGATGGAGCAGAGAGAAGTCTGGAGTCCCCCACACTGGAAGGGACGGCCTGGTGAACTTCAGCACAGGCCTGCCCCAAGGGCCAAGTGGGCAGAAGTAGGGCCCCATGGATTCCAGCCCAAAGCTTCAACCCAAGTAGAGTTTCCCATCCCCCTGGATGGGTCTTGAAACTGAAGTCATGTGGCTTGACAATGAGTAGTTTCATTATTTCATGCAGACAATAAGAGCTTCCAGAACTTGCATAACTGGACTTTTTTTTTTTTTTTTTGTCCTGTCTTAAGTGGTTCTTATTCTTGGTTTGAATTTGTAATCATCTTGTTTGTTAGGTGGGAACAGAAGATCAAGGGAGGGGATCAGTTTTCTCCCTGATTTGTAAGAAATTTGTATTCTAGAAATACTTTGTGTTTGTGCAATACCTGGTTCTGGACAATCTCTTTTGAGGAAGGGATGGCAGTTTCCTGCAATTAGAGGCAAGGGACACCCTTGACTGAGCTCTGGTTTTCTCTCCGTTTATTGTCTTGGCAAGATGCAAGGGTTGGGGCTGAACAGAGTTCAGGCAAAGAGGAATGGTAGAAATGGGGCAGAAATGGGGGTCTCCTGAGGGCACTGAGCCCAGAGTGGTGGGACAAATGGATTAGGGGATAAGGAAGTCCCCACGTGGATGCCCACCCCCCCCACCCCCCACCCCACTGGTCCCAGGCACAGAGGCCTGTCAGGAGGCAAAAAGGCTGAGCCCCAGTGGGTGAGAAATGATTTCACAAATAGTCTAAAAGCAAAACAAGGTGGCTGTAGCCATAAAAAGGCCCTGAGTGGAAACAAGTGGCAGGGATCAGGGAGGGTGTCTCTGAAGCCCACCAGGCCATCCCTTCCAGTGTGGGGGACTCCAGATGTCTCTCTGCTCTGTCCCCATCTTAATGAGAAGTGGCCTATTTGCTCATTCTGGGACTGTTGTCACCCAGTGTCCTCCGCTGCTGGTTCTGTGCTGCACCAGAGGAAGGAAAGGTAGTCCTGATGGATGGGAGAAGTCCCAGTACCGGCTCCTCCAGTCCTCAGGGTGAAACAGCTCATCCATCTACATCTGAAGGCATGTGGGGAGAGCCCTTGACCCTGACCCATGGCTCTCTGCAGATGTGAGGCCAGATCCTGGGTTCAACTCCATAGAATTCCAGCCAGCTTGGGGGCACAGGGGTCTGCTGGGCAGAAGCTGTGAGTCAGCCTTGGACCTCAGTGCAAGCAGCTCCCATCTACTCTGGGGGTAAGGGGTGGGCGATTTTGTTGGTGGCGATGGAACCAGGAGATACACATGCAGAAATGCCCGAGGGACTTTATTAAAGTGACAAAGCGGTCTTGAGCCCCATGGAGGGACCCTACTTCGTAAATGATGCAGGCAAGTGTACAGTGGGAATTCTCGTTACTTGAAAATGTTCCCTGCTTATGGTGGGCTGGGACTCCGCCCTTTTCTGAGTCTTTAAGCCCAGGTTTCTGAGCGGCTCCCTCCAAAAGACCTCAGGGACATCCCAGAGGTGATTTGGACAAAGCAAGAGATACACTCATAGGAAAGTAGGTTAGAAAGAAAAAATCAAGAGGTTAGAATACCCTAGACTTACTGTGTATGCAACCTTTGTCTACGTGCTTGACACACACACGGTGCCTGATTTTAGTATTAACTACTTTATTATGTACTTAATACTATGAAATATTTCTGTTCTACTCTTCTCTCCTATGCTTCAATCTCTATTTTCCGTTAATCCAGTGGAAGAAATTATTTCACCCAGTGTTTGACTACTGTAGACACATTTCCCCTTCTCAACTTGTTTTTCTTTTTTATTTGTTTTAAACTTAAGCCTTTCAACAGTTGTTGGCTTGTCGCTCCCACTGAAAGCAAGCTCAAGCTTCGAGGGTCTCTTGTTCATATTAACCAAAAGCACAAAGACTATATGCTGGGGGTCGGGTGGGGGCTGGGAGGTGCCCTGGGTGCCAGACAAATTTTGAGAGCTGCTCTGGATCACGCCCAGTGGGTGAGAAGGCTGCACCATCCAACAAGCAGCGAGCGATGACTGTTCATTCATTCATTCATCCCTTCATCCAACAAACATTTATTGACTGTCTAGTGTGTGGGGGGCTGGAGCTCAGAATGGAGGCCCCATGGCGGGGGGCACCGCTTCTGGGGAGAGGATGTCACTGCCTCTGAGGTGAAGCCTAGGAGGCTCTTGACACAGGCGGCCAGAGCAGTGAAAGAGGCAGGTCTGGGTGGGAGTGGAGGGTCACGAGGCCACCCAACAGCCAATAGCAGGCCAGAGATGCCCGAGGAGCAGTTGCCCTGGAGGTGGGGGTAGGGCTGCATGAGGGGTTCTGGGCAAAGCAGAACCATTAGCAAAGACATGCTGAGCTCCAGATCTCACACTCTTCTCATTGGCACTTCACTGCCAGAAGCTTTTATTCCAAGCATGAAAGTCCTGGGCGGATGCCACCTCTCTGCCATCAAGGGTGCCCGGTGGGTCGGGCCACCTCTCTCTCCCTAGAGGCCCTTGGATGACTTTCCTAAGGCCTAACAGAGCCCTGGAGTTAGGGGACTCATCCTTCCCCTCCTGGGCCAGAAGCCAGATGGGCCCCATCTGCACTGGAGGCCCCCACCCGGGCCGCCCTTTCCTTGGATTAATGCCCTGAAGGGGTGAGGCTCAGGCAGTGGTGACACCTTGTCACTAGGTCCCACAGGGCTGCTACCTGAATACCCCTAGGCCCCCTCCATCTCAGACGGGGAAGAAGAGTCAGCTCCAGCTAGGGACTGGCCTAGCTAAGATCACCAGGCAGTCAGAAAACTCCCTGCTTAACAGAAAACATGCTGGAGGGGCGCAGCATGCCCCTGCAGAGAGGGCAGTGTCTTCACCTTCCTCTTTTTCTGTCTCCTTTTGTTTCCTAAGACCCTCCTACTCAGAAGCAGCTAAGGGCCAAGGTGTGCTGGAGGGAGGCGGTTAGGTCTCCAGGGACCTGCAGAATCCCCCCTTCCCTGAGTGGTCCCTGGAGTGGGAATGGGGTTGAGGGAAGTCTCCCTCCGCCCACCTGCCAGGTTCACTTTTTGTGCACACACCCGGGGAGCTCAGGTCTGATTTCCAGGTTCTAGGAGACTGGCTTTCAGGAAGAAGTTTCTCTTGGAGTTGAAGAAGAGCTTGGGAGGGCTGCAAGGGCTGGAGTGGGGAAGGTTCGGGAGTTGGGGATATCGTAGCATTTGTGTGCTTTAACTTCAGTTTCCCTGCCCTGTGGAAGTTTCCAGTTTTTTTTTTTTTTTTTTTAAGTCCTATCCCATGAGGCTTGCAGGGTCTGGGAGGGTGGGTGGTGTTGATACTACAAAAATGGGGAGCTATGGGTTGGGGTTCTAGACTTCAGCCAGGGTCTGTGCCTTTTTGGGGGCAGGGGATGAGATAAAAAGCAGTAGCTTTGTATCCCAGTGTCCTACCCAGCCCTGCCTCCCTAGTCCCCCAGGGGCATCATCAGAGGCCCCATTTCCTGGGCCCACTTGGGCCTGGAAAACCTTCCAGAACGGTTACTGGTTACTGGATTATCCCAATGTGAAGGGACCTGCTTTCTCCTGTCCTGTCCTCACTATGGTCCTTTTGCCCTTCCTCCTTCAGGCCGCAGGTCCTGCCTGCTCTCCTCAGGGGCTGGTCTGGGCTGCTTCACAGAGCAGGCTTTGGCTGCCACCCCACTCTGCAGGTATCTTCAGGATGCTTCCCCCCCACCCAACTTTTCTCTTCCCACCCAATCTCTCCTGGGAGCTGCTGAAGTCCAGTGCTCTGAATGCAGAAGGCCATGCAGGTAGAACTGTAGCAACAGCAACAAAGCAGAATTTCACTGGCCCTGGCTCCCAGCTGGGGGACCCCAAGAGTCTCGAGCAACCCACTCCAGTGCCTGGCTGGGGGAGGACCCCGGGGCTGCTGCCAACCTTCATACTGGCAGTTCAGCTATGCAAAGGGCCAGGAGGTGCTGCGCCCAAGGCCTTGAGCACACCGCCGTCCAGCCTGCCCCTGCCCGCGCTGCCCGGAGTGGCCAGGGAGGCCTCCCCTCCTGCATGTGTGACGGGCAGCCTGGGTGGCTAGGTCTTGTTTACTTCCTGGTAACTGTCTTTCTCCAGAACTCTAATTTTCATTTTCCTCCTCATAGGCTGGACCTTGCAAGAACCAGGGGAAGAGACTGCTCAGCCTCTTCCTGGAGTGGGGCCAGAAGGGCTGGGCCCGAGTATAGGTAGAGCGCTGCAGTCCCAAGTCAGGGAGGGGGGGAGAGGGCAGACTAGGGCCTGAAGCACAGTCCTCATCAAAAGCTCCCTGCAGTTTCCCCAAATTGCACGCAGAGACAGAGACCCCGCAAACATGGGGTACAGAATGTGTGGGCGTTACTTATTCCTCCTTCAGTGTGTAACCACCCGTTTACTATTGCACTCTTCCAACCTGACAGGGCAAAGATCCAGAAAGGAACCCAGCACCGCTGATGTGGCCAGGTCCTGGCCAGCCAGGGGTACCCTGGTTTATTGGAAACAGAAATCACCATGTCCCCGCACACCCCGAGTCCCCGCACACACCCTGAGTCCCAGCACACATCCGAGTCCCTCAGAATAAATAGACTTCAAGGAGCTCTCCAATTCCACCATCAGGAGGAGGTGGTACCTTGTGGCATCACTACTGGCAGGTCCTAACCTTGTAAGCTGCTCAGCCTTGAGAGCTCGCAGGCCAATTAAAGTGGCAGAGGAGAATAAAAGAGAAGCAAGAGCAGGGACAAGGAGAAAAAAGCACAAAATACGCAACCTCCCCCCCCAAGGGGCCAAAGGGAGAGAAAGACAAAAGAGTGTTAGTTTTTGCTCTTCTGAAGGGCAACGGGGGTTGAAGAGCAGCGTCACGCCCAGTGGGTGACAAGGCCGCAACATCCAACAAGCAGCGAGCGATGACTGTTCATTCATTCATTCATTCATCCCTTCATCCAACAAACATTTATTGACTGTCTAGTGTGTGGGGGGCTGGAGCTCAGAATGGAGGCCCCATGGCAGGGGGTGCTGCTTCTGGGGAGAGGATGTCACTGCCTCTGAGGTGAAGCCTAGGAAGCTCGTGACCCAGGCGGCCAGAGCAGTGAAAGAGGCAGGTCTGGGTGGGAGTGGAGGGTCACGAGGCCACCCAACAGCCAATAGCAGGCCAGAGAGGCCTGAGGAGCAGTTGGCCTGGAGGTGGGGGTAGGGCTGCATGAGGGGTTCTGGGCAAAGCAGAACCATTAGCAAAAGCAGAGTTGCGCAGGGGTGGGTTCCAGGAATGGAAACACCAAGGGGGAGGGGTGGCGAGGGGGAGTCAGGGCCCCAGCAGCCCGTGTCGAGGGACTTGGACTTTATCCTCCAGTCTATGGGGAAGCGCAGAAAGTTTCTAAGGAAGCGTGAGGCCTCAGGGGAGCATCTGATGAAAACTGGCAACACAAATCCAGAGCCACTGGCTGGAAGAGCAGCCGCATCGCTGAGGTGCTGCCCTTGGTGGTGGTGGTGGGGGCAGAAATTCACACCCCCCCATCCTCTGGTTAAAGGGACTTCTTCACCCAGCTAGAAAATAGCAGCACATGGCTCAGGGTGAGACCCGAACCCAGTTAAGAATTTTGATCCATGTCTTTTACAATGAATTTGACAAATGTGTTTCCCCCTGTGCACTTGAAACAGGAGCTGGTAAGCATCTCAGCCCTAATTTCATCTTGTCTGTATCTGTGCCCTCTCTCCATCACCCTCACTGCCTCCCTCCTTCCTTTCTCTTCCCCTTCTCCCTCCTTCCAGTCTTGATGGACCCCTCAATTATAAATGCAGAAAAAAACCTCATTGGTAATTTTCCCCATCATGGGGATCCTCTGGCCAGAGCTGTTTCCCTAAATCGCTCATTTCTAGGCAAGGTCTACCAGGCTGAACTTCTTTAGTAGAAAGAACGTAGAGGATGGAATGAAGAGTAGAAATATGCCTCAAGTTGGGAGCTAACCTCCTCCTTAAAGGGCTCAGTCATGCAGGGCTCCAGCGTGGGGTGCAACGCCGGCCGCACTTCTGTGGGGAAGGCCATCGGCAGTCAGATTCTACATTTTGGCTCCTCATGAAATGGCAAAATAGTCTTAGAGAACATTTTGGTCTGGTTAGCAATGCCAGCGGCCTTCTGTGCTGCCACAGTGGGGGTAGCTTCTCAAGGTCAAGCTTTTGCTCTACTTCAACTTGTAGTTCTATTTTTTCTGTTTGACCAGACCCAAATAAAGATCCAAATCCAGGGAGGGTTTGTCTGCCACAGGAGATCCTAGAAGACAGAGTCCCATAATCTCAGGACTGGAAAGGGCCTCAGAGGTGAGCTTTATATTCATATTCATATTCATATTCATATTCTCTACAGGTGTTTTGGGCAACACCTGTTTGCCAAGCGCTGTGTTAGCCTCTGACCTGGTGCTCAGGGGAACAAAGAATAGGGGACACTGTTCTCTGTTCCCATCCTCACGTCTTGAGCACTAGGGATGTTTTCGACATCTTCTCTTTTGAGATGAACTCACTGAACTTTTCTGAAATTCCACCTGATTTTATGGGTCCTTCAATGATCTATTTGAGACAGCTACTGCTGCTCATTCTTGTTCTTGTTTCATTTGCGTCTGTAGAAAGGCTTCCTTCCCTCTTCCTACCTCCACACCCCGCCATGCTCCCTCCCTCCTTCCTTCCCTGCCATTTTCTGTATTCATCAGCTGCCTTCTGTGTGCCAGGCTTGGCTGGAACAATAGGATAAATTAAGTGGCTTATAATCAAGTGGGAGATGAACAAGAAAATGAGTGGTGGCTATGGAAGAAGAGGCATGAGCTTACTTGAATTGTGAGAGCTAAGTCTGAAGCTCCCTAAGGCCCCCACCCTGCCGGGTTCCAGGCCTCTGTGGCACCTGGCCTTTGCCAAGATTCTGTTCAGTTAAACTGTCCTTCGGGCTGCTGTTTGGGACACTTGCCTCCCTGCAGAGACAGAGCACTAACCTCTCTGGGCATGGCTGGTGGCACTTTGAATCTCAAGGCAAAGACCCAACTCTCATCATTTTTTTTTCAATACATGTAGTTTTAATGGGGTCTGTCCCATTCTTCAGTATGAATTTCATGATGGCTTGGGGAGGACAAAGGATTTTGAGGGGAACAGGTAGTTTGTTCTCTAATACATATGTGAGGGGAAGTTCCTTTGAGGAGCTGCCCCAAATGTGGATTTTCCAGGCCATTTGTCGTTGAACAGGGCCTGGAGGGGAAGGATCATTGTCCTCACCCTGGTTGAAGACCAGTTTGAGGGATTTATTAGACAAAGAGGAAAACAGAACATCAACTTGGTGTCCTTTCTTTAAATAGTTTGAATACTCTTGCACTGCACAAGTGTTTATTGAACAGCTACCCAAGCTAAATTGAGAGGTAAACTTTAAGCAATCAGAAGAACATTGTGATTTTGATATAATTGGTCAGAATCATTTTCCCTTTCTCTCTGGCATATTTAAAGAGAGAATCTGGCTTCTTCGCTTTCAATTCCCTTGGGGGAAGTTAACCTTGTGGGGCATTTTTAATGTCTATTGATTGTTAATGCCTATTCCCATATGGAAAATGCCTGCTGCCTGCCTTCACGCCACACTTGCACCCACATACGATCACACACTATCCCTGACCCATCAAGAGGAGTCCTTGTTGGTTTTCAGAATCCATTTCCAAAGTTAAGCAAAAGAGGGAGCATTCTCTTGGCTGATGGGAAATCATAGTGAGTTTAGAGGAAAAGCCAAGAAGTGACCTCATGGAGTTCTTGCACCATCTTCCTTACCACCCTCTCACATAAGCCCAGTGAAATGATACTTAAAAAATCAGTGGTCAGGGTGAAAGGCAAGGACCAAGGAAAAGCCTCAGGGAAATATATCCACACTCCCAGAGAGTACCTCTTAGGAGTATTGAATGTCAGGGGTATCAAGACTTACAGAGGTATCAGAGTGTACAGAATCCCCTCATTACATGACAGGTGTGAAGGAAGAAGAGTGGAGGGGGAAGAGAAAGTCAGAAGTCCCAGGTGGAGGCACAGAGAATCTTCATTCCCTCTTAGCTGTTCCCTTCAAAAGTCAATGCAATAATGAAAACTATAAATAAAGAGATTTAATGTATACATTTTTCTTTTAAGAAAACCTCATCTGGAAAGGAACTATTGAGCCAGATGGTTGTTGGATTTTATGGTGATGAGAAGGCCCAGGGAATTGTTCCCTCAGCTTTTGAGTTTGCTAGATTTTGTGACAATCTTTTTTCTCTTATTCACATCCATAAGCTAGTGGGAGTTCTCAGTAGCCTATCTCTCCTTCTTGCCATTTCTCTCCTCTCCGTGATCCTTCGGTTTCTCTAATGTCTTAGGGACACTGACTTTGAAGAGAGCTCATTGGGTTTGAGTCTTGACCTTGGCACTTACTAGCTTTGTGACCTTGGGCAAACTAACCTTGTTTGGCATGCACTTTCTCTTCTGTAAGTCTAGGATGAGAAACTCTCACAAGATGATTATAATTAGCACTTATTAGCACCTGTAGGCACTCAATAAATACTTGTTTTCTTCCTCAGAAGAGCAACTGTTACTTCCAAAATTAAGCTCTCTACTTGTGCCCTCAGTAATCCCATTCTTTCCTGATTTTGTGGAGACCTTCATTCTCTCCTGTGTCTTCAGCCTTTCCAGCTTCTTGAGATCGTTTCCTATGTAGATACCCAGACTTAGTGAATTCCTTTCTGTGACTTGGAAGTTGTGAGAAAAGAAGAATTGGTTAGAAAATGAGGTGTCTGTGGGCGCTTCAGAAAACTTGGCCCAGGAGAGTGTTAGAAAAAGGACTTGGTTACTCTGGGTTCATTTGTCCATGCATGAGAAGATGCCATGAGAGTGGCAGGAGCTTTTACCTGAGCATGAGGTGGAGAAAAGGCTTAACTTTTGGGCACGCCAAAGGAAGAAGAGAAACCATCAGCCAGCAGGAATGCTGCTCCATCAGAAGCAGGAAGGGGAGTCACAGACACCAGAAAAGCCATGGGGGATTTTTGAGAAAGGAGGAGTAGCACGTTTCCCCAAGATGAGGACAGGTGTCCATTGAGTCTAGTTCCTTCTTTAGAAGGTGACCTGTCACTTGGACCAGCACATTTTCAGTGGTGGAGGAGTGAGAAGCTTGACTTCAGTGATTAAAGGAGACAGTGCAGGGGGCAATCTAGTCAAAATTTGGGAAGAATTGACAAGGAAGATGGAACAATTTCAAGAAAGGATGGAAGGCCAGTGCGTTTTCACAAGTATGGCAGGCACGGGGGAACCTTTTAAAGTTGTACAAAGGGAACTTCCTGGGAAAGGTTGAGAATACAGGGGAGAGGACAGGGTGTGGAGCTGGGGAGAGGGGAGAGGGCATGGATGCAGAGCGCTGATGATGGGGCTGTCTCAAAAAGAACAGAGGATGTTCTCTGAAGGAGATGGGTGAGGCTAGCTGCAGCTGTGGACACATTCACGGGCACAGGGAATCTTGCTTGTGCTTTTGAGGTCTTTTCCTTTGCAAGGGGTAAAATGCAGACTGCTAGCTAAAGGCAGGGAGTTGGGGGAAGCCATGGGGACTTGGTCAGAGTGGTGAAGGTTTGGAATAGCTGTGAAATAAGGGAGAGGCTTGTTGTGGGAGCTGAGATCCCAGGAGAGGCTGCAGAGCCTTGCGGGGACTCTCTCAAGCTATGCTCAGCAGCACAGCAGACAAGCACTGCAGGGGAGTGAGAGGGCCCAGCTAAGTTTGGCAGCTGGGAAAGTGGGACTTAGAAAAGAAGGGCCCTAGGATGCTGAGGATGTCAGCAGGGATCAGGAAGGGGTTCACAATGAGTCTCACTATGAGTCCTTCCGGAACAGAAAGGGAAGCCACAGGGAGGATTTGCTGGGGTGGGGGAAGAGCTGCTATATAAGCTGTTAGAAGCTCTCAGGGAAGAATTGGAAAGATTACGGGAGAGAGCCAGGACTTGGAATTTAACAATCCAAAGATGGTGCTGTTTTCGGGCCTCACAAGATCCATATAGGGGGTCTGGCTGTTGGTGGGATAGAGTTCAGCCTTTTCCAACAGACTGTTACTGAGCTTGCTAATTACTCAATCTAGGGCTCTGACCACATTTTTGTACATCTCAATGGAGAGACCCATTTTTCCAAGGACTTCCAAAATACTTTCCCTAACATTTAGGGGTTCTGAGTCTGAGCCCCTTTATTCATCTCTTTTTCCATTTATGACGTTGGCTAGAATTCTCAAAAGGTCACTCTGACAACTACAGAAGGCTACAGACCTCGCACTTGTGGCCACAATCCCTCCACCTTCATTCTTAGATTCTTGCCCAGTTCGGCAGGTCGAAGATTTTGCTTCTGGCTTTGGTAATCTCAGACAATGAGAACATCCTTTCAGTGGAAGCACAGTCTTTCACACAGTGAAAAGTCCCAGCAGTTGCCGTGGAGACTCGCTGGGGCCTTGGTTTGGCCCTCCACCCTGTCCCTAGGACTGCAGCTGGAGTTCAGTTTCTATCCCCCTTCAAGGAGTGTGATGTTGTCTGTAAGTAGTCACTGCAGGGAAAGTAGACATTTTTGATAAAATGTCCCCTTTTGTCCCTAAAATGTCCCCTTTTGTCCCTTTGCTTTTTTTCCTGGAGCTGCAACTTGGGAAATCATAGTGGGAATTTAAATGAACTCTGATTTTTGGACCAAATAGAATGCACATGTCCACATGGCATGGAGCTTCTGTGATTCTTTTGTAAATGACTCCCACCTTCCTGGCATGGTAGAATATGCCAGCAATTGGGAGATGGACGTTGGCGAGAGATTAAGTTGCTGTGGGCCACAGAGTCCTTCTTTGGGAGTGAGAGAGTCTAGTCCAACTGTCCCTTATAACCTTGACGCACTGTGACCCCAGCACACCTAGACATGAGCATATTTGTAAGACTCTGGAAAAGAGTGTCAATGCTTCATTAACATACTCCATGTATGTCCTATACTCACAAAACGCTGGAAATCAGGAATGAGTTTCGTTTCTGTAACCTATTCACTCAACCTGCCCTGTAGTTATTTGCAAGGTTGGTTGTCCAGTGCTGGAGGCAGGGGGAGCCTAGTTCCTGGTTTCCTGAGGTCTTCAGTAGGTGTGACCCACCCAAGAGGCACTGCTAGGTGATCCCTGTTCCACGCACTGTGATCCCCTTACTGCACCATGAATCCTCTTCCTGGGATTCTGGATTCCAAGAGAAGGTGGTTAAGACAATGAATAGCTCTGTTTCAGTTTTGTCCTGGTTCCATTTCTGGAGTTGTTTTGGTGGCTGGTTTTCTTGTGGCTTTAAGGAAGAATGTGCTGTGCTGTCTCTTTCAGCTCATGTAGCTTCTGGAGGGACCTTGAATGTGTCCTCTTGCCAGACATCACTTTCTGGCTCTCAGGGGCCCACCTCTTCCTCTTTCTCCCTCATTTTGTCCAGTGTTCAGAACACAAAGGTGTTGGACCTTCTCCATAATATTCTCTGGTCAGGGGTGAGCCTGTGACTACTCTTAGATGAAATTTTGCTTTCCTTGGATCACCATCCAGCAAACGTGGCTTTGAAGGGTTATCCCAATGATGGGGAGCTAGGAGAGGCCAAAGCTGGAAAGGTCAAGGTCCTTGTTTCACAACAAGGTGGATCAGTTGCATCATAAACGGTATGTGATAGCTTGTTAGAAATCCCAAATCCTAGGCCCCAGCCCAGACCTAAGGACCTACATTTTATGAGGTCCCCAGGTCATCCATACACACAGTCGTGTTTGGAAGGCACCGGTTTAGGTAGCATATTTGAGAGAAGCCCCTGGGCTCAAATATTGTTTCATCCTTCATTCCCTTTGATTTGTCACCACCAGGGTTGGAATGGCAGGCTGTTTGTTTTTCAAGTTCAGCGAGGGGAGAGGTGGAGACCATGGGAGACTCAGGGAAGCCTTGTTGGAGGTGCTGGCATTATGGGAATTTTCCCCTTCTGCTTGACGTCCCAACAGCCGATCTCTTGTAAGCTTAGATGGCATTCCTGCCAGAGAAAAAAGGAAAACATGTCAATGGAAACCAGATTTGGTAGCCCCAAATTCTACACTCAGACTTATATGCAACATGTTGCCCAGTAACGGGAATTTCCAATGGGCTTTCAGGATAAGTAATAAGAAGGAAGCAACAATCTGAGAAGTGCTATTAGCTACTAGCAGATCCATTTCGAACAGCAGTGCAAGGCGTTTCTGGGGTTCGAGGGTGGCCCCAGCAGGTCATGTCTCCACAGGGATGAGGCACTGTAGCAGCTGCTGCTGATACTGCTATGGCCAGCATTGCTGGACCCCCAACTCAGTAACCACCAGGACTGGAGACGCCTCCCACACCTATAGACTGAGCACCCTCTCCTCCAGGCATTATGGCTCCTCCACCCCAAGATCCCCCATGAGCCCTCCAGTTGGGCGTCCCTCTTCTCGAGGGACACCACTAGGTCTGCCTGCCTCCAGGAATGACAGGAGCGAGAGGTCCGCCTCCCCAAGAATGTGTCTGCCAAGACCCTAGGATTCTATCACTCCTTAGTAGTCACTTTTTTCCTGAAATGCTTCCTGTGAAACTGTACAGAGTGCCTGTGAGTTTTTTGTTCCCTTCCTGCTACATAAAATTAGCTCAGAAATGCATAGAGCAACTCGACTTAAAAAAAGTGTGTTATGTGGCATTCTGGCTGCAGGAAGGGCATTGTCTGCCTGTGGTGTCCTTCTGAGGGCCTCTGTGAGTGTCCAGGGCTGAGAGTGTGGCAACCATTCACCAGCAGTCCCTTTTCTTTTGCTTTGCATTGCAGTCTGGTGAGAGGCCTTAATTGCAACTGCTCATGATGTGGGGGGTGAGGGAAACAGGTGATCCAGCATTTAAATGGCCTCATAAACTCAGCTGGACCTTGCAGGCAACAAAGTAGGGGTGTTGAGAGCATGCAGAAACCTGGGATTACATATTTCATGTTTCCTGTTTAAAATATTTATGTCCTGGGCATTTTCCACTCTCTCCCACTCTAGCGAGAGGGGTGATGGAGGACTAGGAAGTTAAACTCAACCTGAGACTCCCTTTGACTCTTCTATTGCCTAATTGCTTAAAAAAAAAGGCAAAGGCCGCAGGAATCTCCTCGAATCAAAACTATAATCCCTTGGTTTTCTCTCATCCTAAAATCCAATGCAGTTCAAAAAATAACAACTCAGTTATTTTAGTTTTCAATACATGCTCAACATGAAACCAGAGTAGTTTGAAGGGGAAGATTAAGCGACAGAAAAATCACCTGGCATCACCTCCACGCAAAAATAACTGAATATTTTGGTTTTTATTTCGCTTCTCCATCAGATTGATATGTAAAAATATATGAATGCATATATTACTTTTTAAAAAATTTTTGCATAGAAGATCTGGTGTATAGGCCAGAGATGTGATGGTGAGAGGATTCGCCAGAGACAGAGGGGGGAGCAGAACAGGTGGATCAACTGATATTCACTGCTGAGAGGAGCAGTGGGCGGAACAGGAGAGGTCTGCTGTGCCATGTGGGTAGCTCCCTGGCTGGGAATCAAACTGTAGGCTGTAGCAGTGATGGCACTGCCCCCATGCATATATTTTACAAAATTGTTACTATACTGTCCTGCCTGTGTTTAGCAGTGTGCCAGAGTGACATTCATTTAAATGCTTTGCATTTAGCAGTGTGTTAACATTTTCTCTCATCAACAAATACCATTTTCCATACAATTTTCAATGGCTGCACCCTATGTAGTTTAGAGCCTCTGAAAAATGGCAATAGCTATCATTACTGCAACCCCCCCATAGCTATAATTATTGCAAAAAACCTCATAGTTCCAGGAGCATTGAAGTCCACCAAATAAGTTTCAGTTCCATTGGGAAAATCACAGGACTGACCAGCAATTTGGTTCTTGTCTTTGAATCTTGTTACGACGGCTCACGTAAACTTTCACACTATTGATTTTGAAAATTATTTGGGGCTCCTGATGTCGTCTTGTTCCGAGATCCTCCAATGTCTGAATCTCCTGCTCTCCATCTGCCTCTCGAAGTACCTGAGGGAGGCATAGGCAAAGCCTAATTTACGTAAGTTAAAAAGGAATAAATAGGGAGAGACACTAGCCAAGGAAGGAAAGGATTCGTTCTTCCTTCTCTTGGCCTGTATTAAATGAGCTGCCCTTTGATGTCTGCATTCACTTTGTGAAATTGCTCAGACCTGTCAGATAAACTTCTAGAAGCATGGCTGCTTTCCTGACTCTTCCCCTGCTGAACGCAACGACATGGATGCGTTGCTGGACAAACATCGACGTCCTTGACCCTGCCGGTCATGGTCCCACCCTGCCTGACCACCACTGTTTCTGTGATGCTTGTCTGCATTAATTTTGCTTTCAAAGGGACCCATTCATGCCCCTGAGACCAGCTCCTCTGGCTCTCAGAAGTCCTTAGCATGCTTCCCCTTCCAAGGGGAGTCTCCTTTTTTTCTTCGCCTTATAAGTACTACCCATCCTTACTCAAGACTCAGCTCCTCTGTGCAGCCAGGCAGCTGTCCCGACTTCCCAGTGCATGAGCTTCTGTGGTGTGTGTTTTTCCCCTATGGGTAATCCTCACATCCGTCAGTCACTCGTTAGAGCCTATGCGTGTGCACTTGGTTATACACTGGAGTGTAAGGGCACATCTTCCCTTAGTGCAATAACCCCTTTCATGTCAAATTCAGATTTCCCATAAGTTAATAGGGGAAAAAAAAGAGATCTATTTCTTTGGCTCTCACATCATGGAAGCAGCCACCAAACCTCACAAATCACTTTGACATCAGAAAGATGGGAATGGATTTTTAGGCCTTTTGAGTCAACCATGGCTCCCCACCAAATGAATTGCAGTTTCTGTATTTTCTTATGTCCTTAGAAAAGTTTGTACCTTTCCCTGAACTATAGTTTGCACTTGCTCGCAATGCACTGACAGTCCAGAGCAGAGAGGGACGGGAATAATGGGAGCCGGAAATGGAAGAATCTAGATGGTCCCCAAACATGGGGCTGAGAGCAGAAGGCTTCCTCTTTCCCAGCCCTTCCCTCCCCCTTTTCTCTCCGTGGTTTTCATCTATGGTGGAGATTACGTTGGGTCCCCTTGAGCACTACGGACTTGAACACATCCCTTCAACTGTCGTCGGAGGCCTTTGGGGACAATGTGTGTCGGGAACCGTGCCCACGGATCCTTCCTAACCCAGGGAGCAACTGCAGAGCTGAACTGTGAATCCCAGCGGGGCCTTGCCGCTTGTTTCTTTGTGTTCCCAATAGTGGCTGCTGCTAAGTCTTTATGCATAGTAACTGCTCAGTAGAAGAATTTCTGGAACAATCAGATATGAGGGTCTCTTGTTCCTATAAAAGAAACTATGTAAGTGGCTTCGGTGCAGGTACCCAGACCTGTATACCCCCCCAGGCATAAACCTACCTAAGATGGCACATTTCCATGATAATTTCCTGCCTTCTTTTGGAGAAGGTGAGCTTGGGGTGAGGGGGGGCAGCTCCCTGGGAGACCCTTCTTGGCAGAGGTTCAGTCATAGGAGCCAAGTCCCCTGAGCCACCCTGTCGAGTTGAGTGTTGTAGTGGTGCTTGCCTGGGGGTGGGGTGGGGGAATAACCTTCGGCCAGATGGGAGGGGCTATTAAATATGGATGGATGGCTAGGGCCTCCTTACCCAGAAAAGGTGGGGGGCACCAGGGGAAGGAATGAATGTTGACAGTACAGAAAATTCACTATGGATAGTGGAGGAAGAGAGAGAAACCAAGAAACTCAGACCAGCCCTTCAGGCTTAGGGAGAGCAACATTCTTTTCTGTCTTCCAAGCATTGACACCCTCAAGCCCCGCTCCTGTTCATGTCGGCATCCATATTCCACTTCCAAGCGGGATCCGTGGATACAAAGACATTGGAATCTGCACTGGGGTTGCTTCCACCTTTCTATGTCCAGGGCTCTCCCTTCCAGCAGAGCTTGTGGGTTCCTCTGTCCTTCCAGCTTCCGCATTTCCTAGCGGATAACACTTCCCCAGAAGACCTGTTTTCTGGCTATGAACTCACTCTCTCAAGCTACTTTCGTCCAGACATATGTAGATAGGCAGCAAACTCTGGAAATTAAAGGCACCTTCTTATTTCTCTGGTCCACTCTTTGGATATTAGAGATGATCAGTGACTCCTTGAGGTTATACCTTACATGGGCACCCCTGGGGGGCCCCTCTCCCTGCTGCTTCAATCCATTGAAACGAGCTGTCTCAGTGGATCTTTGGATTCTCATGCTGGGCAGAAACACAGGCCTATGGGCCGTATGCTGACCTTGACAATATAGGCACCATGCGAAACATTCAGACACTGATTTAGCCAGTCATTGCTCCTGGGCACTCATTGATCTACCTTGTTGCTCCCGTTGACCCCCTGGCTTAGTTGTGCCATGTCCTGACACCTCCCAGATGTGTGCTGACTGCTTTCAGTTGCTGGATCTTGTCCTTCCTTTTGCCTGAACTATCCCACCCACCTTTCTGTCCTTAGGAAAGTCCTTTCCCCGTTTATGGGTAAGCTCAGAAGTCTCTTCCTCTGGGAAGTCTTTCTTATTTTCTGCTCCTTAATGTGTTTAGTTCTGTCTCTATCATTCTTTGCTCACTTGTTTGTCTCTCCTGAGATCCTGGGGACCCCATGAGCACAGGAACTTTGTTTGATTCATTCTCGTTATCAGCTGCAAAGAAAAAACAGGTGCTTAGAGTACCTCCCTGTTAAGCTGACCCCTCTAAGTCCCCTGCACAGAACCTTTTCTTTCAATTGGGTTTATATTTAGGAAAAGCCTAGTCCAGGATTTCTCAGCAATTGGTTGATTACAGGAACAACTTTGATCTTCCAATTTTCATGACTTCCTACATTGCCCAGGGCTTCACAAAGGTCTAAGATCGTGATCCTGCTCTGTTCACCAGAAGGCCTACTAACAAATGATTAAGGGAAGGATTTGGTGTTTTGGTTGGCTTATTCCTCTTCTGGGGAGGAGGCAGTTATCTAGCTCGGCAGAGACAAAGCATGTGGTGGTGCAAACCCAGGAGAGCTCTGCTGGAAACTCACTGGAAACTCAAGTGCTACAGAAAGTTCTTCTCATTCACATGAGAAGAATAATTTGCCAGATAGAATAATTATTTCCATTTTACAGATGCAGAAACTGATCTCAGTGAAAATGAATGTTCTTGCCCTAGTAAGTGCCTAGTAAGTGGCAGAATCCTAGCCTGACGTTGGAAAGGTTGTTTTTTTTTTTTTTGTTGTTGTTGTTTTTTTTTTGGCACTTTCTCTAGGAAAGTAAAAACAGCACATGGGTTGTGGGGTGGGGGAAGCAAATGGGCATTTTGGAGGATCAGATTCTGTGTAGAGCTGTATTGAACTTTCAGTTTCCTAATATTTCTGTGCTGAAGCCTGTGAGGTCTCTTCTCTTTGATGGATGAGAGTGTTTAGAAATGACAGCTTTCAGAAGCTAATTCAGAACATGGCTGTGCTGGGCTGGAAAAGACTAGGTGTCAAGACTTCAGAATTAAATCTGTGTTGCCTTCAGGCAGCCTGACTGTCAAACGTTCAGGGAACAGAGTTCTTGAAGGGCTAAAGTGAGTAATGTCCCCCTGCAAACTGTACAAGAATGTTTGAATCAGACATTTTGGGGCCACTTCTGAGCTTCCACTATTAGGTAAGTCTCGGGGAAGAGATATTAGTCATGTTGATGAACGTCTAAGGTGCATTGAAGAGAAGGGACCTATAAAGGAGCACCTCGGGGTTCTCTGCTCTGACTCTGGATAGTTGCTAGGACAGTGGAGTGAAGGAATAAAGGGAAGAAGAGAGGGAATATTTTCCAAGGAAACCAGAGAGAAGCACAGAATCTTGATGGGGGTGCTCCTGACAAGTGAGATCTTGTCAGACCAAAAAAAATTTTTTTTGGACCAAAAAATAATAAAGTGCAAGGAGAAGTTCTACAGACACCCAAGAGACTAGCTCAGTGTCAGAAACGTGGAGTAAATTGGGTGGGTCTCTAGTGAGCGAGGTGATAATTGACTTCACCGGGGCAGGAGAGAGGGGACATGAAGATGAAGGAGAAGATGGAGGCTGTGAAGAGCAGCAAGAAAGCTGGCTCTTGGGTTGGCTGCCAGTCTTCTGTTACCAAGGCCCCATGTTTGCCCATCTGCCCACTCAGGGCCTGTCTATTGTGTAACCCAATCTCTAGGTTGCCATCCTCCTGGGATCTCCAAAGCACCCATGTCCTCCTAAGCTACCCAAGGACTGTTTGTGAGCCTCAAATTTTTCTAGTTCTTTCTCTTTTCCATTTTCCTGGTCCTGCTGAATCTGCTCTTTCACTTTCCCTGGTCTTATGCAACCTCTTCCCCTGCTCTTTCCTCGCCATGCAGTGAGACATCTACTTCTCTTTGTATGACTGGAGATGTGGAGTAAGTGGGAGAGATTTTTGCACTGCCTGGAACAGGAGACATAATTCACTAAGTTATCCCAGGCTGGGGGGAGATTTTCATGGGCCATATCTCTCCCTGGAGCCTTTATTGCTGCTACCTCCCCTATTTTCCCCATCTGCCCCAAGATCCCAGCTCCCTCACTGGCAGCATCTGTAGATGTCTCCAAAATTATTGTTACTTTATTAAGCAAAGTAATTTAATTCTCTTTGGTTTAATTGCATGCATCTAGACTACTTCATTGGCCTCATCTCTCATATCCCAAGAGACCCATCAAACTGATATCTCAGCAGAAAAACCTTCTACAGGGAGATGCACCATGCCACTTTCCTAGAAGGCAGAAGCCATTGCAATTTCCTGATTATTTTAAGCAGAATTTCTTTCCCCCTTTTAATGTTGAAAGTAGTTATGGTAGAGTGAAATGCCTACAGGTGCTAGAGGAGTCTGTGCCAGGCCCCCAGCTCTGCCAGTGTCCGAGAAGACTGAATTTCCTGGGTTTTCTATAGGATGTAGCACTTTTGCCCTGGGAGAGATGAGTGGTTGCAGGGTAGGGCGCTACTTATTGAACAGACAACTTGGGAAATTTCAGAGTTGATGAGTAAAAGCCTTCAGTTGAACATGACCTTGGATGAGTTATTGACCAATAAGAAAATGGATCTTCAAGTGCCACCATCTTCCTTTCAGAATGATGGCATTTCCAGAAGAGACTACTTCCCCTCATTCTCGTGCCTCAGGTTATGCCACCCTGAGGCTCCCTCCTCTCTGCCCCTTGTGTCACTCACTACTTTTCATCATTAGGGGTAAACTGTCTTCTCACATAGAGTGTGTGCTCTGTGGGAGAATCCCTGCGGCAATGGTTCTTCCTAAGTGAGGAAGGAAAGAGTTTTAGGCTGTGCTTTCCTCCTTTGAGGCCACATCTGCCTCTATGTTCATGGCCAGGCTTGGCTTCTCTTATTATTTCATGATGCAGTGCTCAAAAACAGGCCCTGCCACCCTTGCCACCCACTCCACCCCAAGGTGAAGGAGCTGCCCAGTTTGTCACCCAAACAGAATTCTGCACAGGTTAGTCTAGAAGACATCCCATTCTTAGAGATAATAGCACCTTCTGGAAAATGACTGTGCATTGGTCAGGAAGGGTGAAAACCAAAGGAGAGCATACCTGTCCTTCCATGATGTGGAATTAACAAACAGAGCCTTGGAAAAGGGACAGAATTTTTGATGACTCCATTCTACTTGCAGAATAAATGGCTAAGTTAGATGCTCCTCTCTGCCTTTGTCTTGTGACTACTGTCTTGTGCACGATTGGTTCAGTGTTACTTCATTGAACTATGTATGTATTTTCTGAGAAACAAGCTCGTGGGTGAGTTGTTGGCTGCTCACAGGCTGGGCTGTCTTTAAAGATATTGGCATAACGCCTCTTTATTCTTTTACAAGACCCTCTTCAGGCACCAGTTCCTATTAAATGACCCCATTTCATTGACATGGCCCAGGCTATCCATAGTGTTCTCATTCAGGAAGTGTTTAGTAAGGGTTGAGTTTTACAGGGAAAAACACAGGCATTTGGGCTTGTAAAGAGTAAAGAAAATCATCCAGTAACAGGATCTTGAAAAAGACTGCTTGGATTCTAGTGATCTCTGAAGGATGGACTCCATCATCTTTGAGGGGACATTTGGCTTTTTGGTGCCCCAGATTTCACACCCATAAAATGTCAGAGCACTAAGGCACAGACCAGACCTTTGGAAAGTGTTATAGCAATTCAAATTTATCTAAGTCTGGATTCAGAGGAATTTTCTAGAATTCATATTCTCATGTATTATGGGGTACACTTTGTGAAAGGTCAGGGTATCTCTGTGGTTGCTGTTTTTGTTATGTGAACCCGCAAAATGAGGATCTGTGGTTCAGTGACAGATTGGCCAGACCCCAATCTCAGGCCCTGCTATTCTAAATGCTCTATCCTCTCTTTCTGCCGCCCTTACAAAATGACAAAGCAGATTGTGCACAACTCTCCTGTTGAATACAAGGTGAGCATTGCCAACCTCAGGGGTCTAAAAGAGAAGACATGATTGTCACAGTGGTCTTGATTCACAGAGATCTTTGCCACCTTCATTCTGTAAAGTACCAAAGAGAAGACATGATTGTCACAGTGGTCTTGATTCACAGAGATCTTTGCCACCTTCATTCTGTAAAGTACCAAAGAGTAACAATATTTCATCAGTGGAATAAAGAGAACATGGAATATGTGTTCTCAGTGCCCTTACCTGGCATTTCCCTTCTTTTCTCCCCAAATAGAGTGCCTGGATTTTGACGGAGGGAAAGAGTGTTGTAGCAAAGGGGATAGAAAGAGGAGGGTAAGGAGGGTGGCATTTAGAAGAGGAGCAACAGAATGCAGGCGCTTCTCAGATAACTACCTCCTTGGGGAAACAGGGCAATTGAAGTCCATCATCACTCCATGGGGTGGGTGAAACCTCCAACTGAACATCAAAGGACAGACATCAAAAAACTCACTTTTGCTGTCCAATTACAAAAAAAAAAAACAAACAAAAAAACCCTCTAGTTAGTTTGGGAACTCACATCCAGATAGATCTGGTCTTCAATTGTTCCCTAGAAGGAAAGCAAGACTGTGAGTTACCTCAAGGGAAAAGTGCAGATCAGGATCAGGGACAGCACACCAGGGGCTGCGGTCTCCTCCTATGCTCTGGGAGGGGGTGTGTGGATGGGGGCCGCGCAGTAACCTTGTGTGCTTCGGGTCAGACAGTAAATCACCATAAGCACCCTGCCAACCATCATGAGTCACCAGGGCTCTCTGGGGAAGAAAGAAGTGTCAGGAGAAGGTTCAGACTGCTGGGTGTCTGAAGGATGCGGGGAAGAGGGCAAGAGGGCATTTGCTTTACTCAAGAGGGCAAGAAAGTATCAGAACATTTGCTGCCCGGGGGCCAGGGCTCCACTTTCCATCAAGAAAAAGGGAGAAAATGCTTCAGCACAACAATTAATTTCTTTGCTTTTAGAAATTTCAAATAGCAAAACACAGAAAAATAGTGCCTGAAGCAGTGATTGAAATACTTTTCTTCCCCCCCAAAGTTTTTCTAAGCACCTGAAAACTTAGAAATATGACAACTTTCCCAGGCACCTTCCCAGGTGGATCTAAGGAGGCAGGAGGTGGGAGGTGAAGGGGCTCTAGCTGGACTCTGCAGGGGAAGCCTTCCGTGGTCAGAATGCTAGAGAATGTTCTTTACAAGGGCCAAGACTGAGGTGACATGAAAGGAAAGAACTAAAGAAGTCATTGAATCAGAGATTCAAGTGGGCCCTGAATGAATTAAAGAGCCATAGGAAGAGGGGAAAAGGCACAGTCAATTCTTGGCAGAACCAAGCTGGAGGGTCATCTTGGATGAACCACCAGTAGGTACCCTTGCTTGCAATGCTCTTGTACGTGCAGAGGAAGGCACTTAACTGCATATACATGTGCAAGGGTAGAGTGCACACCTCCTCCCCAACCTTGAGGGCCCTCCTGCTGGTAGATCACAACAGACAAGTTTCTGGATTTCCTGAAGAAAATTTGTGCTGGAGGTGGGAATGGGGACATGCAAGAGCTGGTCCGGTGTGTGCCTTCCTGGTGGCAGGGGGTGCCAAAGCTCGCTGTGGTGCCCACAGGGAAAGAAGCTTCCTCAGTGACAAACTCTGGGAACCCAAGCTGGGCCACCAGAATGTGTGGACAATGAGGAAGGACTTGGTGAGTCATGCATGCTGTACCCAGAGAGACATGGGGTACATCTATGAAGGGAGATGAAGGACCAGAGAGCTATGGGATTTGGGCTGTGGTTGCCTCAAAAGTCCCCTGCCAGTGCTTTCCTACCACTGGTGCATGAGGAGTATATTTTCAGTGAAGAGTCAGAGGACAACTCCTGCTTTACCTGAATACACCTTGCAGTAGTGCAGTGTAACTTCGCTTTGGTCTTGATCCCCTATGAGAGCTGATGAAACTATGGGTCATTTGTGCTGAAGAAAGGTCAATGCTGCATACGGTACAATTGCAAAGTGTTTATGGATCCTTTGAAGCCCACCCATGGATCCTGATTTGAAAGCCAATGTTTGTTTTGTTTTGTTTTTTATTTTTTTTGTTTGTGCATGAAAGGGTGCTGGGAATCTTGAAGGTATTTCTCAAGTACCTGCGTAACGATGGGAATATTGGGATGTCACTGAGCTGACGTCAGAAGGCGTGTTCTGGGTGGAGGAACATAGCGAACATGTGACAAGTCCATTCGTGGAAGGCCAGGTTGGCTGTTTGAGGGATGTGTAACAATATTCTATACCTCCCCTCACCCAAACATGCCTTCTGTCCCTGCACTGTTGTTGGAGGATGATGGATGGATAGATTGTCAGATGGAAGGGTTGAATATGTGTAGCTATGTGATGAACTGGGATTGAAGAATTCCTAGGTGGTGGTCACTGGTGTGATCATCTCCCCAGGGAGATCACCAACAAAATGGATGGAAAGAGGATCCTCTCCTACCTGTTCCCCCATGGTGTCTGCATGAGTCTGGGAGGTCTTAGAGGAGCAACTCCAAAAAATAAATTTTACACAAGACACAGAAGGACAGAGCCAACTTCGTGATTAGAGAACATGGAATGCCATAGCCAAGGCAATGCTATGATCACGTTCTGATGAGTGCTCACACACGGAAGGGAGGCCAGAGGAGTCTCATCCTTCTATACAGTACTCTTTAGGGTCCGAAGTACCTGGGGACCTGATTCAGAAATCCTTTGGATACTTCCTATTGGAAGGCTTAATACAAATTGAAATAATTTGACCCCAATTAGTCAAAAAAAGACCTTTGGTGGCCTCAGAAGTCAGCCCCACTTGAGTTGTCAGAGATTATAGTCTTCCAGTACTCAGCATCTCTTCGGGTTTCCTGCCCCTTTTGAAAAGCCTTGTCCATGGCATATATCCTCTGCCTGCCTTCCACTGGTGTGGGGGCACTGCAAGGTCTCCTGCTGGATACTCTCATCATTCCTGCCTGGGAGTGCAGGAGACCTCTGGGCATTTTCAGCAAAACTTGAGAGAAACTCCCTTTTGATCCATCGTTTGGAGGGCTGTGTACAGACTCTGCAGCTCTGGCTACCAAAGACACAAATTAGAGAGGAAATCTATACTGGGGTCTATCAATGGGTACCATTCCCCGCCCCCTCAACCCTCAAGTCAGGACACATGAACTCCTAGGTGTGAGAGGTGGTCCAGGGGATGAAGTTTTGAACGCAAAGGTGTTGAAATTCTTGTGTGGTCATACAACAGGACTGAATATTTGAAATCAGGAGTGTTCTGGAAAGTCCAACATGGTAAAATTCCATACCCCTCACCCTGGCACCCCTGCAAAGCTCCCCCCAATGGAATGAACTCTTCTGAACTAAGAGCATGCCAGTTTGAAGGCATTGGCCTATACCATACTATTCACCCGGTAATTGGACTAAGTTCCCTTGTTGTATATCTGCTTACTCTCAGAGGCACTGAGAGTAATCTATGTACAATACTACAAAATTCATGGTTAAATGAAAGTCCTCTAATGTGTTGTTGCTGTTCAGTGGTTGAGAATTTAAAAGGTGTCTGTCACTTGTTAATTTGGATAAGTTATAAAAGTGCCCTTTCTGGTTCTCCCTCTCTTCCATGGCCATGAACGTTTTTGTTACTGAAATACCAGCCAGTTGTTATAGGAATGTTAAAGAGATTCCTGTCAATTTCTAAATATGCTACCAGTTTCTACCATCGCTTAACAGGGTGATGTGATCACACATCAGAAGTTGTTCCTGTGACTGACAGTTGATTTTCACTGAGACATGGTCAAAGCAGGAGGCATAGACATCCTAACACCAACACCACCATGAGGGTGGGGTAGACTCCAGAGCATGCCGAGTCCAGCAACAGACCCTGACAGCTGAGGTTCAGCTAGGGAGGTAGAGCTTCTCAGATGTCCTGGGAGGAAAATCTCTCATCATGAAGCTGGACCTGGTCATGGAAAGTCAGGTGATACTGAGTTCAGCTGGCCTGGTTATTATTGGTAAGAACACCCATTCATTTTCTCATTCATCCATCCAAAATTCTTTCAAGTGACATCTATTTTGTTCCTTCTTTGTGCTAGGCACCGTAGTTGCGCTAAAGTTACATAGAAATGGTCACTGCGTTCAAGGATGTCACGATGTACCTCCTCCATGGCCGTCACCTTGAAGCAGAATCACACTGGATGAGCTATCCTAGATATAAGCCACAGGGGGCTCTGCAACCCTGGGAGGAGGCCCGTCACTTTGCTGAAGTGGGGAGAGTCAGCGAAGCTGTCCAAAGAAGGGGGTTTCTGCTCTGGATCTGGATCTGGCCGGAGGGAGTTCTGGGAGAATGGCGGCAGGGAACTCAACCTTCCAGCAGAGGGCGCCCGTGGCTGGGCTGGCCAAACCTGACTGGATTGTAGTTAGGCCCAGGGTCTCTGCGTGTGTGTGTGTGTGTGTGTGTGTGTGTGTGTCGGTGTAAGAGATGGGGTGGGCACAGGTTGGAAGAGCAAAACAGGAGGTCTGGGGGACTCAAGACCTTGAGACATGGGGTACAAGGGAGAAACCAAGGTCTATGACCCAGAGCATGTAGAAATGACGGGGATTGGGCAGTCTAAGGGGCAGGACCCCTGGGTGGCCCATGACCAGAATGGCAGTGAACTTTCCTTGAACTGTGTGGGAGCTCAGTGAGTGGTGCTGGGATGACAGCCTGGGTGGCTAAAAGGATGCAATTTGGCCACTTGGGCCATTCGACAGGCCCAAGGAGGGTTGAAGAGACCAAAACCTAAGCCCTTACCCTGTGAGCAGTGGGGGTGAAAGGCGCCAGTGGGGAGAATTGAAGCAACTGAACCATTTTCTTCCTCAGGCCAGGCTTGGTTTGGAAGTAGACTAGGGTGAGGTGCTGGCTCAGGTTGGGCCCAGATATAGGGGGCAGGGAGGACGATGAGCTGGGGCATGGGAGTGTGGATCTACTGAGAGATTCTTTGCACTGATGTTGTGTAAAGTCATGAACTTTTCTGGTGGAGCATTGGCCTGTCTGACAACAGCCCAACAAGTGGATGCTTGATGTTACTAACCTGGAGCGTCATCATCAAGTTGAGCAACAGGAGCAAACAGAAGACTTGTCAAGGTTTGCCCAATCACATTGGAGCAGTGAGTGACCCTCTGTCTATCCAACCCTAGGATGGCCCTCTGCTTAGGGCACTTCCTGGGAGACAAGGGAAGCCAGAACACTGACTTTGCCTCTGCAAATGTCTGCCCTTTCATCTTGAATGCCTCCCTCAATCCACCCGGTTCAGGGAGTCCAGTGCTCGCCTGTACCCTGAGCCTCTTGCAATCTGGCCCTGGTCTGAGACCTGCATCCACAGCTTTGATGTAAGAGAATTAAGCCTTTGAGTCTTAGCTTCTGATCCTGACTGCTCTTTGGCCTGCCTCTATGTTCCTTCCACTCCAAGGCACTCGGGGCTGGCCCCCAGCTTGACTGAATCTGCTGCAAATCCAAATAGTGTTCTTGCTTATAGCTCATCACTGGCATATCTCAAAGCCCGTTAAACCTCTGGCCCATGCAAATAACGTCCAAGGAGGAACTCAGGGCCAGAGCATCTCCTCTAACCGTGGATATGGTTTCTAAGAGGCATGAGATATTGTTAAGAGCAATATCAGTTACTTGAGTCTGAACAGATTTTGGCCTGTTCTTCAAAAAAAAAAAAAAAATCAAAAACTGGCATGAAAAAGCCTTTCTCTTCCTGTTCTGGGCTCCTATGGTGATTGGTTTCATTCTGGATCCTTGTCCTGGGTGGCCATTCCCCCACCAGCCTGAGATTCTGTACACAGGCCTCTTCCAAAAAAAATCAAGACCATGCCCAATACTCTTGTCATGTGACTGTCCTTTTACTCCTCTTCTTTAACTGATCCAGCAGCTTTCCTCTCTGGCTGGACCTGTCCTGTGGTGCCTGAGAGATGCCCACACAGTGCTAAATTAAAGGAAAAAGACCCACCATTTCGGATGAGGCCATTGCACCTGTTGGCCCAAGCGATAGACTTCTCCCCATTGGCAGACCTAGGGTTATTGGGCGATCTGACTACTCTAACTAAATATCTAAGTATCCGTCTATATGTTTTAGTCCAAAGTTTCAAAAGTGTTTATAAAAGATTGTGGCAAAAACATGGAGGTTTGTAACTGCAGTCTTGCAACTAAATTTAGTGCCCTGATTTAAACCTATCTTTGCTATATCCATTTGGTGGTAAAAAGTCAAGAAATTCATGAATTTTTCTTTGGGGGGGGGGAAGAGAAATCAGTTTTTCCATATCCAGGGCCTGAGGAAGTTCAGTAGATGTTGGGTGCTACTCATTGATAGTCCCCGTACTTGCTGGGGGCCCCGTAATGCCAAATGGTGCTGGGCTGACCCTCTTCTTAACACTGACAGCACCAGGGAGTGTGCGAACTAGATAGCACGTCTTTATTTAAATTACATGTGGGGTATATTTAGCCTGTAACAGAGACATTTGAAGAGGAGCTTCCCTCGGAGATTAATTGCCAGCTGGTGTTGATGATACTTTGGGTGTCCAAACACCTCCGGGTAGGCTTTGATTTCCAGGAAATGGATCTGGTGTCTTCATCATGACTCCTTACATTGCCTGCTAAAATAAAATTTATATTTGGGCATCTTTATTTGATGTGGTTTGTCCCTTGGATGCCAGTCGGTCTGTCTGATTTGCAGCGGAATGAGACAGCTGGTGCAGCCCACTGGGGCGGCCAGGGAGGGCAGCCAGGGAGGGCAGCTCGGGAGGGCTGGGGGCAGTTCTTTCTGAATCCCTGAATGTGGAAGCAGCTCAGTGCACAGGCGTGGGTGTCCCTGGGACTTCCTCGCAGTTCGCGGGGTGATGGCAACATGGAAAGGGCTTGTCCTTTGGAAGGGAATTGCTTTCAGAAAAATATCCCTGTTGACGTTTCTGGGTGTGGCACTTTTTGGTGAGGGGGCCATATTACCGACATGTCAACCCCTGCCTCCCCCAAGACACTTCTTGTTGCCACAGAAGCCCCGCTCTCCCCTCTGGGTGAGCTGACGGGTCACAGCGGCTGTCACTGTGAACAAGGCATGGAACCCCCGTGGCGCTCCAGCGGGGAAGCCAAGGCCACGGCCCCCTTCCTGCCTGCGGGCAGCTTCCCGCTTGGCTGTTTGCCCTTGGAATCGGTTCTGATTGGTTGGTGCTGGTACCGCCGACCAGCTGGCCCATGTTTTGAGCATCAGCTCCACCCAGCTGCGAGTACGGTTGGGAAAGGAGTAGCATTTTCCAGGAGGTGAACGTGGGACGATATTCTCAGTGGGAGTATAGGATGGTGAGGGTGGACCTTGGCAGGATCACCCAAACTGCGCACCAGTAAACCCGAGGCCTGGCAAGCCTTTCTGAAGAGGTCCGCAGGTGGAAGCTGCATTGACAGGTGAAAGTCAGGGGGTAAGAGTGGGCTGGAGGGGAGACCAGGCCAGGCTCCTGGAGCTCATGGGCACACTGAGGCCAGCAGGGCACCTGAGCGGGCACCGTGAGCAGCGCTGGCACGTGAATGGCTTGCTTGATTGCTCATTTGTTAGGGGCAGGGGTGGGGGGTAAGGGCACCACTGTCCTGGGGGCCCTAGGTGATGGTGGGCACGGCCCAGGTGTCCCCCCTCTTGGCGGCTGCTCCTCCTCCTCTGTAACACCACTACCAGGCAGCCCCCCCAGCTTCCCTGTGTCTTTGATCTTGCCCTGGCTGAGACTCATCTCTCCCTCCTCCTCCTGACCACATCCCCCTCACAGCCCCTGCCACTGGCCTGAGTGTTCAGAATGGACCCCAGCTGATGATTCAGATGTGTCCTTGCTTTGTCAGTGCTGGGAACCCCGAAATAGAAAAGGTCAGGACTGCCTCACACTGTGCTTGTGGCATGTTGCCATCCTCTAACTTTCAATAGTTTTGATGTATTAAAAAAAAAAAAAAAGGAAGCACACACATGTAGGCTTTGGTTTTTCCTGTGAGTCACTCTGTTACCCACAGACAATTTAATGTAGCAAAACTTCTGGAAACAATCTGCTTTAGGGTGCATTTGGCTTTAAGGTTAACTCCGTGACCTTTTCCTTGAGCAGACTGACCATCTACTTCTCTTGAGTGGAGCGATGCTAAGATAGATTTTATCTTTTGATGTCACATGAATACCAGGAGTGGGTGAGCCAGGCACAGATTAACCCCCTGTAAGGTGAACATCTCCCCCTCAAGTAAATCATGAGGGGATAGCCAAGAGGGGGTGCTTCTCTTCCCTCAGTGGGCGGACTGCTTCTGACGATATTTTTGGGGGTCAGGAGAAGCATTTCATGTTTAGTGAGCAAACCATGCTGCTAGTTTAGATTTTCAATTTCTTGTATGTAGGTTGCTGATTTTTAAAAAAGATTTATTTATTTATTTATGCATATAAGAACTGAGGTTGCTGATTTTCATAATGTGATGTTTCATTGTTTTGTGGGTGTAAAGGCTTGAAGACTTGTGTTGGTGTCTGACGGTCCCTTGAAAACTGACTGATGTTCCTTTGGGGAACGGGTGCCCAACCTCCTGCAAAAGGATCAATGTACACAGGGCTGGGGCTGCGCATGTAACTAAGTAGAGGGTCAGGGCTGAGAACTCTTGGGCATTAACCAAAGACAAGTCCACCAGGGATGGGAAGATGACCATTTGGAGCAGACAGCCCACTCTGTCATCTCAGCTTTTTTCTTATCCTGGTAAAGATAGACCTCATCGACAAAAAGGATTTTTGTAATGATTGATCAAAAGAAACTTCTCTCTCTGCACTGGAGTTTTAGCTAAAACCTTAAAGGGTCTTTAATTAATAAACAAAATACCTCCACATTTTCATTTAGAATTTACTGAAGAGGAACCAGACCTGTTCTCTGAACCCTTGCAGTCATTATCCAAGTTCTATCTTACACACTGGAAGGTTGGAATTTATTGGGTGAATTATTTTAAAGGGAATTTGCCAGCTATGGGTATTCCTCTGGGGGAAGTGAAAAGAGCAGAGAACAGGTTGTTTTCTGCTCACGTTTATTCTTTATATATATATATATATATATATATATATTTCTCTATATATAGTTCTATATAAATAAATATATATATATATTTCTCATTTATTTCAAAAAGAAAAAGACCCAATGAAAAGCCCACAAGAACATTTCATAGACTTTGGTGTTTTCTGCTCGGAGGGGCAGTCACATCCCAGCCCTTGACTGAATGCCAGCCAGCATTCAGAAACTCACCAGGGTGAGCACAGAGGGTCACCCTGGAGAAGTCTAAAGGTGGGGATTGGCTAGGACATCTCCCAGTAGGAGGGCCAGAAGAACCAGTTCCAGTGGTGGAGCAAGTCGTACTTGCGGTGTGTTGAGGGGCCAGAACGTGCCCCATTGCATCAGGCAAACACGTTAAAAGGCTTTGGGCTCAAGTTGTCTTGAAAGGATCCTGTTTGAAAAGATGAGCTGCTGGGGAAAGAGGCCCCCAGTGGTAGACTGCTGGGGCAAGAGCTGATGAACTAGAGTCATAAGAGCTCAGCCAAGGGAAGAGTGTTTTGGTTAGAAGATGGTGCTACAGAGGTGCCCTCCATTGTTGTCACTCCATCCCTTCCTACTGCCCAGAATAAGTCAGTACTGACGTGGTGGAGGTGCTTTACGAGCCAAGTGAGCACTGCAAACAATGCCAGCTAAGAGTGCTTTGATCTTTCCCTTTCATCCCCTTGTATCTGGAGAAGCCAGACATAGACATTGAATGGAGTGAGATGGTGTAGGGGATACTGCAAAGAGTATGGTCAGACAAGGAACCCTCCCAAGATGCTAATTCCCAAACCTGAAATCAAGCCTGAACTGGGTGGAGAGGGACATTTTAATTGGATGTAAGTTTCAAGTTTTAATTTAAAATGGGTCTGGGATGAATATTCTATTCTTGAAGATGGGATTGTTTTCTGAATAGCTGAAATTCACTGCAGAGTGATGGAACCTGACCCATCACTGGTGAGAGAAAACAAAACCATTTCTTGATTATCAGACCCTATTAAGTCCTATAAACCTGAGAGAAATCTGCATTCCAAATGTCCCAGTGTATGATGCTTAATTTTCATGGCTACATTGGTTTTTTTCTGAAAGATAATAGTGGTATTTCATGATAATAGTGGTATTTCAGGCACAAAGCATTTCCACAATGGATATTTAAATGTAGACAAGAATTTACCCAAGGGAAGTAGAAGCATAATGCTATCCAAGGTAAGAGTATTATGGAGAAGACCATATTGGCTTCTCCAAAGTCATGAGGACACTCTGGATTCTGGATGGATTTTTTCCAACATAGATTTTCATGGATCCACAAGGCTCCCTTCCTGCTGCCTCCACCACCTCTCCTGCTCTCCAACTTATCGTTGAGATGAACAATACGTTGCTTAATGAGTCCTCTTTTTTGAGAGGAAGGACTTATTTTGAAGTGTCAAAAGGATCAAACTGGCTTCCTGTAGAGAGTCAGCTAATGATGCCTTTGGGAACTTTTCTGACATCTTTCACTTAAAACCATCCAGGAAGAATCTGGAAACTCACTTATCTGTATTCATACTAAGAATCTGGCAAGGTGTCATGTCATATGCATTTTCCTTCTTCTCAGAACTCACTTTAGGAGCCTTACAATGAAGCACAGACAAGAACTATGGAGGGCACAACAGCCTTCTTCATGAATGACAAATGAATTATCATTTATGCTAGTGGTCCTGGTTGGGTCTTCTCAGCCCCAAATTGATCTACATCTGCTTGACCATATCTCAACCTGAAGACCATTTTCTTTGGTTGTAGGCTGGCAGTTTCAAGTTAAAGTCTCAAGTGAATATTTCCCCAAGAATAGTAGGGCAATGCTAGGGTCCCCAAGGACTTACTAGAGTAATTCTTTGACAATCCTGTTTGGGGTAGATGAATCCCACTTTCTCTTGCCGAGGTAGAGGCAAGAGAAGCATATGGGAACACAGTTTCAGAACAAAGCCATCCTGGGTTCTCTGTCCAGTGCTTCCACGGACTTCCAACAAAACCTGAAGGCTCAAAGCCAAATACATTGCTGGGTAATGTAAAGCCAGAGGGCATTAGAGCCTTCTTAGAAGTTCTAGATATGCCTCCTTTGTTTTGGAAGAGTCACCTAACATCCAAATTCTAGTTTCATAAGGTCTTTTCCATCATTACATACCCAACTTCTAAATTATTTTGTCCATTTAACCTTTTCCTCTGGAGCTAATCATATTTCTTATCACTAAAGCAATAGTGTAAATTGCCTTTGGATTGAATGGTGGTGGTTGTTGTTGTTTTTGATGGCATGGGACAAACATGGGAAACATGCTCTTGGTTCTCCAGAGTAAAAATTGTTAGTAGTTAGAGAAACCAGTATAAAGACAGTAGATGAGAAGCAGTGGGCATCTTGGTTTGAAGTTCCTGGTTTTACAGGAACCATTAGGTGAAACTTGTGAAACCCTCTAATTTTTTTGTAAATTTTTTTTTTTTTTTTGGTAACTGGAATATCTTGGTCAAGGATTCAGTTCTGCTTTTCTCTCATCCTGCAGGAAACTCAAACTCAATCCTAAGAGGCAGTTTGAGCAGCTCATATCAAGATTTGATTTTTGCTGATGCAAAAAATCCCTAAGCAAATGTTTTCTAAATGGTCTAAATGAATAAATCCCATGCAATTTTAAAGTCAGGGAATTGACTGTTACTTTATTTTAAGCAGCTAAGGACACATGACCTTAGTGAGGTCTTTTGAACAGACACCTTTCAAACAGCCAAAAAAACAGGACAGAGGTCTTTGAAGACAGTAGTCAACCTGGATTTGTGATAAGTCCCCACCCAAATCTTGCTGGCAGCAGAATGTTTCTCTGACCCTGAAGCTTGCTTGGTCAGCTGACAATTTTCTTAGCCTTTCTGATACTTCTGGGAGGGGAGACAGTGTTTGGCATAGCCTCCAATGTTCGCTGAGGCCTTCCATATCAAATGACAGACTGCCCAGATACGCTGCGCTGCTGGAGAGCTGGATTCCAATTGTCATGATCTCTGGAACTTCTTTCCATGATTGACCCAAAGGTCTCACAGCTTTGTGTATTTTATGCCCATTAAAATCTTTCATGTATCCATCATGTCCTGCTGGGAGCTGTATTTTAGTTGCTGGCTGTGTCTTCTTTTACTAGAAGTCTTTTTTTTTTTTTTTAAGATTTATTTATGCATGCAAGAACTGGGGTACAGGCTAGAGGTGCGGGGGTGAGGGGGATTCACCAGAGACAGAGTGGGGAGCCGAACAGGCGGTTTGACTGAAACTGCTCAGGGGAGCAGCGGGAGAGACAGGAGAGGTCTGCTGTACCATGTGGGTAGCTCCCTGCCTGGGGATTGAACTCATGCTGCAGTGGCTGAGGATAGCTTCATAGTGCTGAGACTCCTTGCACAACCAGGGAGGCTCTACTAGAAATCTCTTAACCTCTATGATCAAATCATTTCCTCTAGCTCCTTTTTCTTCTCCCCTTCATCTATACAGAGGCACCGGAGACCAGCTCCAGTGAAAAGGGTTGAGGAGAGGCACCAAAAGAACTTGGAAATAAAGAACTGATAGACACAAAAATAAGATTTAAGAGAAATGGGACCCAGGGGATGCAAAGCCTCTCATTTCATGCTCAAGCATCCCGAGTGCATGGTCCAACTCATTTTTTATACAAACCATCCCTTCCCCTCCTTGCTAGTTACTAGACAATGACTCACTCTGTTAGCATTTGGCCTTGTCTGAGCACATGTTCACCACCAAGGTTCTGCGTTATTGGGTATATTCTACTCCCTTTCTAATCTTGCCTGTTTCTCAGGCTTAGCTTTGCTGACACAAGAAGACATTGTGGTCTGGACACAGACCAGTCTTGCAGCCCGGGTTGGCCAGTCTTCCAGTCACGATCCTGACATTCTCCTTGTCTCAGCCCCTCATGCCTAAGAAGTCTCCACCATTGAGGTATCCTTGATGTCATTTCCATCAGAGTAGTGACATGTAAAGCACATGTCCAGAGGGAAATATTTTGAGAACAGTAATTTCTGAGAGCTTTGGGAATGTTTCTGTCAGATGGCCCTTAGAGCCAGGAGTCATCATAAATCTGTGTAGGAGCAGAATTTCAGCTCTTTTGATTACATACTTTTAAGACTGTTCTATACAATTCTGGGACAAACCAGTCATACAATTGACCACTCTTTTGGTAGGAAGCTCACAAAAATAATCATGTCCAAATAATCCAGTTAAAGTTTCTCTTGTTTTCTATCAGCAAAGAGGATAGTTTCAGTAACATCTCAACACAATATCCTTTGGTGCAGTTTTTAAGAGCTTATAATTCAATGTAGACCAATAAAACAAATGTTCATTGGGTTTCTACAATGAGCAAAGCATTGTGCTAAATTGTGTGGGACCCAAGGATGAATGAGGCAGGATGGTAAGATAAAGAGAAAAGAAATAAGAAGTCATAAAAATCTTTACAAGAAATTGAGAAGACCTGAGAAGGGAGAAAATATACATGAGGAAAGATGGCAAAACCTCCATCTTTGGTCATTCTTCACTGAAGACCAGTGATGCTGAGAGTGACGAGAAAAGATACAAATGGAGAGAAGAGCCTGCTTTCATACGTGTAAGCACTGAGCACCATAGAAATGTCTCCAGTAGGAAAAAAATAGGGGAACGCTATTGGCTCCAGATGGTAGGCTGGACACACACCTCTAAAAACTTACTGTAAAATGTTTTTTTAGGGGCTATAAGATGGGGAAAATATCACTCTTAAAATTGAGCAGAGTATGAAAGCCCACATTCTATGTTTAAAATGTTTAAAAGGTATAAATCAAGCTAGAAAGTGACTATAGTTTAGCCTCCATCCTTGACAGATATATATTCATAATGATAAAATTTGTGTATATTCATACCATTTGATACCAAATAATGGCAGAGAGTGCAACTTCAACATTCATTTTACTTTTGTCAAGGTTATAGTTCACTTTGAGAAGAGGTCATGGTGCACCCACATGAACAACCCCGCCTGGGATGAGCTTCATTCTCATCCCTTGTTAAGAGTCCTTCTGGGCGGCCCTGATGAACTGACCCAGGACGAAACACTGCCAGGTCCAAGAAGTATTCTAGGGACTGTGTGGAAAGGGAATTTGGAGATCCAGAGTATCCCCAAAGTGTCAAAGACCCTGAGTGGGCATACTCTTGGTTTCAAAGAATCTTTGTCTCCTTGGAATGGGAGCAATTCCAAATCAGAGCTCCTCTTGCCCATATTTGTAGTAGTACCTATGGGATGAAGCAAAGTAGAGTAGCTGAGAGTAAAATTTCTGAAAATGAAATGGATAAGCAAAAACTGAGCAGACAGAAGAAGACTGAATTTTCAAACAATAGTGGGGACAGGGAAAGACCAACTTGATGTGACTACAAAATTTACTAAAGCTCTGAAGGGAGGGGCTGGTAATGGCCCAGGGGTCACAAAAAGTGAGAATGTTTTAAGTGGTAAGATTCCTCAATTCTCTCTCCTCTTCCATACCTGTGGGGAAAATATACTTCCCTCATCTAGGAGAGAAATTGAACTTATTATCAAGAAAGGGAAAAAGAGGGTCTTTGTACCAGAGATATGACTGAAGAGTGCCAAGCTGAAAATTGGGGGTTTAACTGAAATATGTTTATAGAATGTAGAGGCCTTGCTCCCACCCAGCCATCTTCCTCCATCCTGATTAGGAATACTGGCATTCAGGCAGAAAATTGGAAGATCTGTGGAAAATAGGACTGGATCTATACAGACAACCCCCCTTTCCTGGGGGGTTGTCCTCTATCTGGTCACTACAGCTACTTAGTATTTTAGTTCTCCATGGGATGGAAACAGGCAAGTAATAAATAGCAGAGGTCTGAAGAAGACTTGGAATAATAAAATCGATAAGAAAAAAACATTCTTGTAGAAACCAATTGTGTGTGGAAAAAACTTCAAACAATACCCTCAAAGAAAATTTTTAAGAGAAGATTTACTATCCATGGATGAAGAAAAGCTGCCGTGAAATAATATCTCAAGAGTAGGAAAGAACTCTTGGAAAATAAAAACTTGATGATAAAAAAATCCTAATAAAGTGTTAGGAGATAACATTGAGGAATCCTCTTCAGGAAGTAAAAGAAAATGACAAAATTATTTAAAAAATAGGAGAGAAAAATCTTAAAACTAGCCCATAAATCTTTGTGGGCTAGAAAGAAGAATAACAAAGAAAATGAGAGAATAAACTCCACTGAGTAATTTCAAGAAAAATTCCCCAAATGGAAAGACATGAGTTCCCAGTTTGAAAAGTTGACTCGTGTCCAGAAAAATGAATGCAAAATATCAGCACTGACATTTCTCATGTGAAATTTATTTCAAATCTCTAAATCACCAAGGATAAAATTTTACACACTTCCATGGAGAGATATAAGGAGAGAGAATAAAAGCACCAAACTTCCCAAATGAAAAGCAAATCCCTAACAAGAGAACTGCAATGATGTGACATTTCCCAACAGCAACACTGGGAAGCTGGAAGATACTGAAGCAAAGGCTAAAATAGAGGGAAACCAAAATTTTCAATCAGAATTTTCTATCCAAAAATACTACTAAAAAATGTAAGGGTAAAATAAAGACATTTTCAGACAGGTGATGGACCCAAGATTTTACGTCAATTTAATCCTCCTCAAGAAGCTGAGGAAGTGCTTCGCACACATAAGTCAAGAAACAAGAAATGTGGCATGCCAGAAACAATGCTATATGTGTACATCCTTCCTCTTCCCAGTGATTAGAAAGAGGAAGTAATATTAGAATTCGTTGAAGTAATATTGCAGACACACGACTAAATCCTGAGCAGTGACGTGTGGGAAGAAGAGCTGCAACCCCGCATCAGCTCTGGTCTTAAAAATACCCAGGATGATCTATTTTTCCCCCATCTATGGTCACTCTGTGTGCTATTGGACATGTATTGGACTGTGACATGAGAGGGAAATCATAATTGTTGAACCATTGAGATCTGGGGTGTTTCTGTGGTAGCAACTTGGTGATTTTTCACACCTGTAGAAAGTGGGTGCTGATGTCACAAACTTGAAACAATGTGACTTTTTTTTAGTGACTCAGGGGTGGGCAACAAAGAACTATTATCAGAAATTGGGATGATGGGAACCCCACTTCTACAATGGCAAACCTTTGATAAAATGATCACTTGCTGTGATGGGGAGTCAGCAGCCCAAAGATAGTTGATCACATGGAACTAAAATGTTGGTCGAGGTTGACTACTCTGAAATTCACCTGGAAAGTTGTTACTACAATATATGGCCTTCGAAGATAATTGATTGGTCTATAAGGAGAAATAAAAGAGGTCACAATGGTACAGAAATTTGGGCTCAGAAAGCTATCTTCTTGTAAATTGTGAAACAATAAAGTTGCAAAATTTACAGTAAAACTTGGTTCCATGTGGTCATCATTGAAGTAGGAGAAAGTTGTGGTATGAAATGGAGGTAGTAAAAGTTGTCTGTATGTCTAGAAAGGAACTTTGGGTGTGGTTGTGGCACGTGAATCTGATTAAAAGCAAATATAGCAGAAGCAGGTGTCTGAAGGAACTGTATTGCCAAAGAAACCCTCAGTTTGAGAACCAAAACAACTCTTGAAGCCCAAAGCCACAACCAGAACACAGATTTCAAAGACTCTCTAAACCTCTGTCCCCAAGGGACATTCTCACCAACATTCAGGTTGGAAGTGAGCAAGGAGAACACAACAAATGAGACTCTCAGAGAGCAGAGAAAATGTTCAGAGGATAATAGTCAAAGGAATTCCTTCCAGATGCAGAATCAGGGCCCACCAAAAACTATCCCAGTCTCTAGGTTGGGCACCCCCCTGACACACTTCTAACCCTTGGTCCCAATGCCCAGCAGGATTTTAGAATTGCTTTTGGGCGGTGAATGTCTGAGGTTTGCTGTTCAACTTTCATGGTACACTTCCTGTTTCTATACTGGCTTTTATCTTGGTATTTAAGCAGCCAATGACTTTTGCTTTTAATGCTTAAGTTGCCAGACCAAGAGAGTTGGAACCAGTGAAGATTACTCACTTGATGACAAGATGGGGCATTGCGTCATGCTCTGTCTATTCTTTGGAAGAAAAATACAATGAATGGGTGAGTAGACATAGTAGACATAATGCTAGCTGCTCCCCATACCACTGCTTGCTCCTGAGACACAGGAAGACTACATGCCTCAATTCTCCACACTAGCTTAAGGGCAGGTAGTGTCAACCACCCCAAGGCCTGGCCCTTAAGAATGCTCTACACAGTCCCCCAGTTCTCAATTCTTTACCGGGAGTCTTGGTGGCACTTGCCATACATGTCATGGCTGGACACTCACACCTGGTGTGCACCGCCTTGTTCACAACTGTGACAAACATGAGAAGTAAAACTGCACCGTGTAACCCCCTGAATGGTCCAGGTTTGTGTCAGCTAGCATTCCTTCATCTTGCAGTGAGGTGCTATTGGAATTGAGAGATGCAGCAAAGCTTGTAACCCCCCCAGGCAGGGGTGACCATAAAGCAAGTGAGGACAGTGCTGAAGGTTCTGGAAGAGACTCCCCAACTAAGATAAAATTGTTAGAGCATCTGGTGTTAATGAATGTCCTAAGAGGAGATTTAAGACCCTGCTGGAAAATCTGAGGTTGAATTACTGATAATAATTTAGAAACTAAGAGTTGGGGAGGCCCGAAGTAAAATGTGTTTCAGAAAATAAAAATGAGTTACAGTTTGCTCCATGTATCACTTATAAATAGCACATACAGCCTGACTTTTATAAGCACTGACATAGCCATCGTGAACAAAAATAGATGGGGCTAAAAAAAAATGTGCAAGTGTTGGAGGAGACTTATTTTTCATATCAGGAAGACATTCGATAATGCCTAAAACTGAAAAATAAAGATAGAGTAAAAATAGCATGTTGTTCAGAGATGTGCATGTTTTCACACTGGAAGAATGAACTCGAAGCAATCCTTTTCTGACAGTCATGTCAGAGAAGGAGGAATAACTGCCAACAAAACTGTTTCCAGTTGTTATTTTCATGTGATCATTGCCATGATGTGGCCGTTCTTTAGCCAAGCTACTAAGAGAAAACCTGGCACTAAAATGACTTACTACCCTTTTAATCTCACTGTCCCATTTTCTCAAGCAACCTCAACCTTCACAGTGACTCAAGAGGCGATGTGTCTCTATCAATAATCAAAAATCACAACTGTTTTTCTTCCCTTTCTCTTCAGATGCTATTACCAAACTGGGTGTATCAGCACATGTAAAGCATTGCTGCAGTGGAAAATTGTCCCCTCGCTTTCTTTCTCCATCTACTGTTAAGTCAGAGGTTCAACAAATGATGGCCCATGGGTCAAACTTGGCCATCCGCTCTTTCTGTATGGTCTGTGAGCTAAGAATGGTTTCACATTTACCTCTTGTCAATTCATAGATATAAAGCATCTAGAGTGGTAGAGAGACTTGAATCAAAGAGGTTTATAAATGAGGAGGACCTGGAGGCTTAGTCTATAGGCTTATATAGTAAGTTCTAATCAATTAACTTGTCAAAGACATAGTCTTGCAGTTTTGTGCAATATTTATCTCCAGCGTCTAGTGCAGTGCCGGTCAGAGTCAGATGGCAAACACTTGTTGGCCTAAGTGTCATCCTAATATCTGAGACATAATAGGTCCTTGGCAAATGCATGGATGAATGAATCAATGAGTGGGTAACTGGGTGAACAACAAACAGGTATTACCCCGACCCTATTACAAGTGGAGCATGGTTAGGGATGGAGAATAAGAAGTGATCCTTGAATATAAGAATCTTAACTAGCATCAATAAACAATTCTCAGTCGAGTGGTGTAATATGGACCAGTGCCTTCCAATTGGGGTACTCAGCCCCTGGGCTACTCTTTCCTGACATTACAGGATTGTCCTTTCTCATGTCTCCCTTTCCATAGCCCACCTCTCACTTTGTCGATGGAAGGTACACACTTATTTTTCCCAGTTCTTACTGTGGCCCACTCCTCTGGGTTTGAACAGCCCCTGCCCCCTGGCACAATCAGTTTGAAATACTGACTTGATGAAATCAAGGACCAGCCTCAAAATCTCCCTGGCCTTTTACATGGTGTAGGTATTTCTGTTAAAGATGAAGCGTAGCATTGTACATGAGGATACCCTGGCTCCTGTCGGTGTGTTGAAATCAGAAATATATATATATATATATATATATATATACACACACACACATATACATATACATATATATCACTCATCATCATCAAGAAATGCACAGCTCTTGAGAGTCTGATGAAGATAAGAGACTGCTGATGAGAAGAAAAAAATAGCTAAATAAATCTCTCCCCCTTGGTGCTTTCCCCACCAACACATTCACCTAAGTGGCTCTTTCTAGAAGTTCTCAGTGTTTGTCATAGGGTTAAAGATAAACCAGTGAGCAGTCCAAGTAGAATACACTCATGATGGTTAGTTTCATAATTGGAATGTTTTCCGGAACCATCCCATTTAGGAGTTATGCTGGGTATAAAGCCTGTGGATAAAAGTTGTGTGTGATTCCTGTTAGTTTAAAATCTATGTTATGGGGCCCTCCCTGGTAGGGTTGAGCATAATGCTGTGAGGCTGTCCGCAGCCTTTGTGGAGCGAGTTCGATCCCCGGCTGGCTGGGGAGCAACCCACATGGGGCAGCAGACCTCTCCTGTCTCGCCCGCCGCTCCCCTCAGCAATGTGTTTCAGTACATCTGCTTTTTCTGCTCCCCGCCCTCGCTGGTGAATCTTCTCACCCCCCGCGACTCTTGCCTGTATCCCACTTCTAAAAAAATGAAATCTACGTTATGATCACAGCAGTTACATAGGTTTAAACAACACACAATGCTGATTTTATTTCACCCTGTAAATGCTGGCTTCTGTCTTCTTCCTGATATAGAAATGTGATGATGAGACCCTGGTGAAAAGCTGATGCCCGCAGAGCCCTTAGGGTAGACAACCCCCTCTATTTCCACAAGACATGCTTGAGCTCAACGGCTAATGAAATCCATAGTGCTGTTTCTTTATCTCATGTATTTAATCTCTCCTGCAATGCGTTCTCTTTATTATTTGAGAATAATCAATTCTATAAAGGCAAGAAAACAAATGGGATGGATGAAACTCACAAGAAATGTGAAGCATAATAAGAAAGCTCGTAGCTTAAGGGATAGTAGTGAAATCAGTGGGACAGAGCTGGGATAGATCATAGGCAAATAAACAGCATGTGAGACACAAGCAGATTGTGTAAGTGTGTCGACTAGAGAGAGTCAGTGACCTGTAAGGCATTTTGAAGATAAATAGAACAAATGGAATGTGTGATGGAATAAGAAAGAGTTACTTATAAATAAACATACAAGGAAAGACCAAGTCATGGGGTGAGATGACACTTCTGGACATCCTTAATGCAGTCCTCCCTGGGAGTCTCCCGCTGTGATTCTGCTCTGATCCCACAAGGGCCCAGCATAGGAAACCCAGTCCGTATCCAGAGCTGTTGAGCAGACCAATTGCCAAGCCATTGCCATGGCCAGGCGTCTTTGTCCCAAAATCTCTCGGGTGGAGCGAGTGCTAGTGCCAGCTATGGGCTCTTTGTGGCTGCTAAACTCTCTGTGTGGACCTCAGCTCTGGTTTCCTGTGTCATGGAAAACTGACACAGGAAAGATCTATTGTGATCTAAGCTGTGGGCAGTGTGGTCTTTCCATTCCTGGCTGTCGGGTGTCTGTCCTGGGCCCTGGGCCCTGGGCCCTTGAACCTGTCTGAGCCACTTCCTCCGAAAAGCATTACTGAAAGTTATACTTTACTACTGCACTGAAGATTAACATGATCCAGGCTGGGTTACATCCCTCTCCCCTTTGATTATAAAAGAAATTAAAACTGTTTGGTGGACTCCTAGAGGTGTAGTGGGGAAGTTGTGCCTGGCCCCATCTGCTTGCACTCTACCCTAAGTGTGTTAGCCTTCCCTTGCTTATTTTTGACTATACTTTAAATAACCTGTGTGATTCAAATGTTTTAATTTGGCTGGTGAACCTTTCTATGCCGTGACCTCTGAGACAGTTTGCCTGAGCGCATACTTGGGAGCTTCAGTTGCCTCAAGATAATTCCCTCTGTGTCAGACCAAACATGTGCATTTGGGACACACACACACACACACACACACACAGTGGACAAAGCAGTTGCCCTCTTTCATCCTATGCCTCCCCTCATCAAGAACTTATAATTTTAACTACACCTTGGATGCTGTATGAGTCCAAGTTAAATAAGGAAAATGAGCAAATAGATTTATGTATGATTTTGTAAGTTATAAAAATCTGCAAGTTAATGACATTAGTTAGGTTTGACATCAGTTTAATCCTGACAACTGTTAGTGATTGAACTTGCAGTATTCTAAGCTTACTATGGTGACCGGTGTCTTTTTGGAGGGATTTTATTTTGTTTTTTTAATCCAATATCTTATTTTTTGTTTTGATTTTTGTGTAGAAGAACTGGGGTGTAGGCCAGAGGTGAGGTGGGGGCAGGAGTCAGAGGATTCACCAGAGACAGAGTGGGGAACAGAACAGGCAGATTGACTGAAATCGACTGGTGAGGGGAGCAGTGGGAGAGATAGGAGAGGTCTGCTGTGCCATGTGGGTAGCTCCCTGGCTGGGTATCAAACTCAGGCCATAACAGTGACAGCGCTGATACTTAACCCTTAGGCCCTACCAGGGAGGGATTTAATAATGAATGCATTTATTTGGATAAAAAATTAAGTTGGAGTTTTTTCCCTGAGAGGAAATCTAATTTTATTGATTCTTTATGCACAATGTGTAAGAACGTAGAGTCAGAAAAAGTCAATGAAATTAATTATATTTTCATAGCTTTTCCCATGTATATTGGATTAAACAAGATAAATAAAAAAACAACCCTCAGAGGAAAATGGCTTTCAGTCCTGATGTATGTAAACTTCCTCCCTCCCTGTACTTGGCATGGCCTGGTTTCAGTGTCTTCTGTGATAGACATACTGTCCATGCCCTAATCCCTGGAAACTGTGAATATGTTACACTACATGGTTAAAGGGATTTTGCAGATATAATTGAGAATGTGGACCTTAAAATAGGGAGATTATCCTGGATTATTCAGGTTGACCTGATCTAATCACTCAAGACTTTAAACACAGTGAACTTTGCTCCAGCTGGGGACAGAAGGAGAAGACAGAAAAAATTGAAGCATGAGAAGTATTTTTTGCACTGTTAATGTCTTGAAAGGTAAAGGGGACCATGACTATCCCTCTCAAAGTTGAGGACAATCTCTGGCTGATTGCTAGCAAGGAAAGAGGGACCTCAGTCCTACAACCAAAAGGAACTGAATTCTGACAACAACCTGAATGGGACTGGAAGCATATTCTTTCCCAGCTCCATGGAGGAGCTGAGGCTGGCCAACATCTCCATTTTTACCTTGAGACCTGGGAGAAGAGAAACCAGGTGAGCCCATCCTACCTGCAGAAATGTGAAATAATAAATTTGTGTTGCTTAAAATTACTAAATTGGTGGTCATTTGTCATGGCAGCAATAGAAAATGAATACCCGCCGTCCTAGCTTTCAAGAGAGTGCCCTGCCTGCAGTTGACTTATTTCCTTGTTAATTTTTAATTTTATTCCCTCTGGAAAAGTAGTTTTTATAGAGAAAAACCTAACTGTCCGTGCTTCTTACTGTCTTACTGATTCTGGTAGCACTCATTTGAAATAAAATCTAATTCAAAGAGATTAGTTTCTAGAAACAACTTATCCAGCTATCTACCTATCTATATCTATCTAAACGATCTGGTCATTGGGAGGGAGAATCATGGAGAGGTGACTCGTCTAGAAGACCTGTGGCTACAGCTCTGTGAAAGGATTCTAATGATCCTGAACTCAACATAATGTGGCCAAGGACTAGGTCCTGCATAATGGAAGGGAGGAGTGAAATAATACACTGTTAGACAACTCCGGCTCTTAGTAGATTAGACATACCACTGATTCTAGAAAAATCAGCAGTTCTTCAGGTTTGAGTCTCACTGTTGAATCTATTGCTTGTCCATGGTGAGCATGAGGAATGTGAATGGTTCCTGTTCAATTCATTCTGCTTCTCCATCATCCCAAGTCCTATGTCCCTGGTTTAGTGGTAGTCTCCTATGTTGAGTCCTCTTGCAGTATATTGGAAAAGACATTCCTCATCTTAGATATATGTTTCTCCTATACCTTATACTCCCATTTAGTTCCTTGTCTCCAGAATCCTGACTCAGACTATCAGGATACTTCCAAGCCACTGGTTAGTCTTTCAGTTCCAACTGCTGCTTCTCTGGAAGACAATGAAGTGATGAATGGGTGGGGAGCAAGGAGTGAGCTCTTCAGGCCCTTTGGGTAGAGCTATGAAGCAAGCAGCCCTTGGATGTTGCCAACACAAACCTCCTCTTTTCCTAATTCCAATGACTTATGCTCTGTTTCATCTTTGATTCCTCTACCATCTTGAGCTGAATTGCCAAACACTACTTATATTACTATAGCTTTGTTACATGCCATGAACCAAGATAACAGTTGGGACATGGAGGACAGAACTATGAGAGGTTAGTGGAATTTGAAGAGAGATGCTATATGGACAGAACTGTGACAGCCTCTCCCAAGCCCCCCAGTTACCCATGGCAACTCCACAGGGTGGGACCTGGGGAGTACTCTCTACACAGTCTCCTGAAAGGGTTCCCATTAGAAATTCTCAACTAGATGATAGAGAAGGAAACCTTTTCAAATAGTTTACCTAGGCCAGTTTTGCTGGACACAGAGCTACCTGGAAGGTGAATCTGGAGACCTAAGAGAGGATATGCATAGCTCTGAAGAGTATGGCACTAGAGATAACTACAATCTTACTTTGTCTCATTGGATAAGGCACTACAGTCCTTTAAGAGTAGGGTACAGACCGTTCTGCTCCCTGCTCTGTCTCTGGTGAATTCTCTTACCCTCCCATGCCTCTGGCCTATACCCCAGTTCTTGTGTAAATAAAATAAATCTTAAAAAAAAAAAAGAGTAGGGTGCAGAGGTGGAGAAAACAGGGACTTTGCTTTTAGGAATATAAAATCCTTGCTCCAGAGTAGAGTTCTGGAGGAAGTGACAAATGGCATCACAACTAACAGCCTTGGGGCACTGAGGAACATCTAACTATCTTGACTCCAGAGGATATGGATTTGGGCACTTCAGCAAGAATTCTATCCTCAGTTATAACTATGGCACTTTATACTCTGAATGCCTACAGGATGCCCACACATATGCACACATGTACTCACCACTGGGAATGAAGGTAAGGAGGGTACGAGGCACTTTTGTGTCATTTTTGTCATTTATTTATAAATATATCCTTTACTGTGGTAACAGCCTTTAACACACAGGAGCTGGCTTCTCAATGATCACATACCTATTAAATAACACTGCCCCGTTAGCCACAACTGGGTGATTCAGGAATGAGTGGTTGACCTAGGTACCAAGTCAATATGAATCCCTCCCTCGTATATACCTTCTAGTCTGGGGGGAGGAGCCATTATTAAATGGATAGCTGGTGACTTTATCCTCTGCTTCCTGACATTGTGGAAGAAGTCATCTGTTTGAGGGCAAACAAAACCCAAGAGAAGCCAGGGCAAGACACAGGGAGAGCTCAGAAAGAGCTAATTTCAACTGCTCTTAAGTTCCAGCCACACCTCGGACTTTGTCATTTTATTGTTCAATACTTTGATAATGAGAGTGGCCCCATTATTCTCTAGTATTTTTTCCAATAAATATCCACCTTTTTGGTCAAAGCTAGCTACAGTTGAATATCTAATAGAGTCCCAACTACAATAGTCAATAGTTCATTCTAATCTGCCTTATGTAGTATGAAGTAGTCAGGACCAATGGCAGGAAGTCAGAAGCCAGAGAGAGCCTTATGGACAGGGGAGGATGGTGAGAAGCTTGAGTAAAGCGGTGACACAGGAAGGATGGGAAGGATTCTTCGGTTATAGAATATTTGGAGAGTTGCATGTGCAAAAGGGTGGTGGTGCTGATTCCCAAGGCAAATTTACAGGAAAAAGAGTAGTTGCGGTCAAACTGCGTGTAGGTGGGGACAAGTTTGCAAAAGGCCTTCACTACTGAGGATGCTACATGTCAGGCTGAGAAGTCTGGGCTTCTTCCAATAGGAAGCCATTGAAGTTTTTGAACATGGAGAAGTTGTGTTTTAGGAATACCTAGTATTAGACAGGGTAAGATGAAGGGACTAAGAAATGTTTATAGATACATGATTTGAGAGGCAATAGCAGTCCTAATATGAGTCCTGGGGGCCTGGACCAGAGTCTTTGAAGTGAAAATGGAAAAGGGGGAGCATATTATCCATTTCTGTATTCTTCACGTTACTTAGCAGAGTGACTGGCATCTGTGGGTGATCATCAAATTTTTGTTAAGTAAAAATTTCAAATCAATTAATGTTAAATGTTATATCCACATTATCAGCATGTTATTATATTTAGTATCTTATGTTGCAATTTTAAAATAAATGGTATTGTTGAATTACTAAGGACATTTGGTTGGGATGTTTTAGTTGTCACTGAATTTTAATATGACCTTGGGTTAAATTAACTGGAGAAAAACATGTGTTTTACTGTTGTAAATTAATAATTCCTTTTGGTTATGAAAGGAATCAGTTGTTGGAGGTATGTTTATGTGTTTATTAGAAACTTATTTTCCTTACATATTCAAAATAGATTTAGACCATTCTACTCAATGTTTATTTCATAGGAAACACAGTAACTTCTCTCTCTTAACATGTTAGTCAGCAGTCAACAACCAAAACATTTATTAGCCTGTTGCCTCAGTGGGCAGCCACATTGGAAGTCAGGCAGGATAAGGGAAGATCACACAGAGTCTATGTGGCGCAATGAGAAGTCTTGAGGAGCTGCACTGGAGGTGATGTGCCGCCCCATCCAAAGGCAGTTTCGTATTTATCAGCATTGAGTACAAAGGTGGGGCAAGTACTTAAGGAGTATAATGTGTGGGGGATGGGATTGGGGAAGAAGCTAGGGTGAAGTGACCAGGGGCCATTGCCCGGGGGGCTGCAATGTTCCTGCCAGTCTAAGCATATTATCTCTATTCTAATATCTGCCTGCTATTTTCAGTAGATACTGGTTTCCCAGTGAGTTCCTCAAACCAGGATTTTGTCCTTGGCGAGAGGCCCCTGTATAACCCTCCACCTAGCTGAGAGCAGTAACTCAATATTGTTTGAGAGCACCAAGACAATATCCCCAAGACCAAGGGGGCTTGGGGATCTTATATTATCCCGGTAGTGACATATGAATTTCCCTTTACTTTGTAATTTATCTTTAGTGAAAATGGCCAGAACAAATACCATCTCTAATCACACAGGAAAATGGAACATTAAGATGCCTTGTATAGTCCATGATTCTCATAGCTTAAGTACTATGTTTTCAATATTGCATAACTCTATCTCCTTTTATTAATGGAGCACCTGCTGTTCATTCTGACCGTACACAGAATTCTATTTATAGAATAATAAAATATTGAAAGCATAGTGCATATGTAGAAGCAAAATGTGTGCTGCCAATGGGACTCAGGGCAGGAGGAGGGAAAAGTATGCAGTTGACTCCATTAGTTTATATTCTGATAAAATATGAGGATTCCAATTCCTCCACATCCTTATTAGCACTTGTTATTGTTTATCATTTTTTTAAAGATTTATTTTAATTTATTTATGCATACAAGAACTGAGGTATAGGCCAAAGGTTGGGTATGAAAGGATTCACCAGAGACAGAGTGGGGAGCAAAACAGGCAGATCCAAGCAGCGGAGGACAGGAGAGGTCTGCTGCACCATGTGGGTCAGCTCCTTGACCAGGGATTGAACTCAAGCCATTGTCATGATAGTGCTGAGATTTATCCTTTAAGCCACCAGGGAGGCCCCTTGTTTATCATTTTGTTTGTAACCAGCATAATTGGGTGTGAAATATGTCATTGTGGCTTTGATTTGCACTTCATTTGTATTTCTCCAGTGGAAATGACACAAAAATTTCATGTTTACTGAGCAATTTTTCTTAAGTATATTTTTTTTTCAATCACCATCTATTTTTAAAATAAAGTTTTATCTAAATATAGCCATGCCATTTCTTTATGCCTTGCCTGTGGCTATTTTTGTCCCACAACAGCATTATTGGACAGATGACCTACACAGGAGAGTGTAAAATACTTCTATGTGACCCTTTACAGATAAAGTTCATAGACCCTTACCCTTAGGCCTAAGCCATTCGAGGGTTTAATAATCATCCCAGCTTTCCAGGGACTTAAATATTTTCTTGGATCAAAGATTTTCAGTTTTAGAAACTGGAAGCCACCCCAGAGAGACACTGTAGCCCTTTGAATATCAGAAGTTCTGGCCCCATCTCTGCCCAATTGTGTTATTAGCCTTGACTCCCTGACTCATGTATTTGTTTTTTATGTTAGATTTTTAAAAGTGAGCACAAACATGATGGCTTTAAAACACTCAAGGGGAAGTACTTCTGGAGTATTGGAGTAACACACTTTGAAAATCCTCTCTTCCATAAAAGCAGTGTGAAATTGGGAAAAGCAACTCTTCCAGAATTCTTGCATTAATCAAAGGCTTACAATGATCTGAGGAGCATTTATTGTGGAACAGCAGCTGTATCTCGGTATGAATAGTGAGCTTTTGGTATTTTAAATAGCCCTGTTCCTATCTTCTGCTCCCAAATTCCATGGTAGCCTTGAAAACCAATAACCATGCAACCATTCCAACTGGGAGCAGCCTACCTTCTACCAGAAGGAGCTGAAAGGACTGGAGATTTCCAAAAAGCTCTAACCCCAGAGAATTGTCATTATTTGAGTTGTCTGGAAGAAGTTGATTCCAACCTTTATGGATGCTTTGAGAAGTTCAAAGTCATTTTGTTAGGGGAAAAAGGCTGTCCCAAAGCTAATTCCATACAGGCTTTGTGGACTCCACCCCCACCCCAGTGTTAGGGGGAAAAGGCTGCCCCAAAGCAAATTCCATACAGGCTTTGTGGACTCCACCCCTACCCCAGGTCAAAGCCAAAGACACTGGGAACTCCAAATCCCATCACCACCCAAGGGAAGGTGGCTGGGACCTGAGGGTGGGGTTAAGCAGCCAGGTGGCTACAAAAGGCAGACATGTGGGCTTTGGGGCTCTCTCCATTTTGGGGCCCTCGGCCAGCTCGCGGCGTCCGTCTAGCTCTGAGAGTGACTTTGGGTTTCCAGGTCGTCGGATCGGGTAGGACGCATTAAAGACTTTATTTCCCTATTTTCTCCCTGAGTTGTACATTTTCCTTATTTCTTTTTCTCTTGTAAATAAACCTTTTATTAACCCTTTTGCGTGTGTCTGTAGTAGAGTATTCATAAGTCCCTTTAAAGCACGCGGGTGAGGACCCACAGCCAGGAACCCTTTTAATATCGGGGTTGCTCTATAACAGCTTGGCGCCCCACGTTGGGCACCAAATCTGTTATAGGACAGGGAGAGGGGCAGCCCAAACCCCGCAAACCTGCCTATTCTACATGGGTTCTGCCATCCGCCGCATCAACACAAAACATATGACACTTTAATGGGAAGGATCTTTAATAAAAACTAGGAAACAATACAGGTGAGGCAAAGAGTCTAGTTTCTAAATGAAGCACCCAAAGTTACCCATCCCCTCGTGGGTAAAACTCCATCCATATGGGGTCGGCCCAGAGCAAGGCCCCAAAGCCTGCCACAAGTCTAAAGCATCTTCCAGTGGGGACCCACAGAAAAGGGTCAGAACCAACCAGACAAGCCCGGAAGGAAAAGAGCAAAATCTACATCAAGATAAAAGCTGCCATTGTCACCTCCCCACGGGTCTCACCCACATCTGTGTCACCCAGTCCACGACCAAAAGACAAGCGCAGTTTCTTTACATGTCTCTAGGCTCCATGCGCCTCCTCCAGGTCTCCTGGCTCCATCCTGCTTCCTTCCTCAGTCTCTTCTGCTGCTTCTCCTCTTCCTGCTCAGCTCCACCCTCCCTTGGGTGGGGCAGGGAACCTCCCCCTTTCCTGGGGACCACCCTGTTGCAATTTCAGTGGAGGAAGTAACTGCAGATGTGGTGGAGATAGCAAGAGACTTAGAAGGGGAGCCTGAAGATGTGGTTGATTTGCTACAATCTCATGATAAAACTAATGGAGGAGGAGTTGCTTCTTATGGCTGAGCAAGAAAAGTTGTTTCCACTGGCGAAGATGCCATGAACATTGTTGAAATGACAACAAAAGCAATGACAAAACAACAACAACAACAGTTAATACAGCAGCAACAGGGTACGAGAGGATTGCCTCCAATTTTGAAATAAGTTCTACTGTGGGTAAAATGCTATCAGACAGCATCACATGCTATAGAGAAATCCTTCATGAAAAGAAGAGTCAATTGATGTGGCCAAATTCACTGTTGTCCGATTTTAAGAAATTGTCACAACTACCTGAAACTTCAGCAGCCACCATCCCTGATCAGTCAGCAGTGTTCACAATCAGTGCAAGACCTTCCACTAGCAAAAAAGATCTCACAACTTGCTGAGATGATGCTCAGACGATGGTTAACATTTTTAAGCATAGTTTAATTCAGGTACATTTTTAAAAGACATCCTGCTATTGCACAGTTAATAGACTGCAGCGTAGCGTAAACAGAACTTTTATATGCACTGGGAAACCAAAGAATTTGTGTGATTAGTTTTAGTGTGACAATTGCTTTATTGTGGTGGTCTGAGTCCTATCTAGAATATCTCCAAGATGTGCCTGTCCATGAACTATCCAGACAAGACCAAACCACGGAAATGGAAAATAGATTAGTCGTTTCCAGGGACTGGAAGTAGGCAGAAGGAAGAGTGACTGCTAATGGTATGAAAATTCTTTTGGGGGTAATAAAAATATTCTGAAATTAGATAGTGGTCATGGTTGCACATCTCTGTGTGTTTAGTGAAACCACTGAATCATGTATTTTAAAATGGTGAATTTTGTAGTAAATGAAATCTATATCAATTAAGTTGATAAAGCAAACATGCATTTATTAGCTCAATAAAGCCATTTTAAAAAGCAGCCGATTATTAGCTCAGTTCTATAGGGCAGAGTCCTGGCTGGGTTCTCTGTTTGAGCTGAAACAAAGGTGCTGTTTGGTTGTGTTCCCACCTGAAATGTGGAGTGTTCGTCGCACCTCATTCCTCTCCTCAGCAGAACCCCCTGTCTTGTGGTTGGAGAACTGAGGTCCCTTTTGCTTGCTTGTTATCAGGAAGGGGCTGCTGTCCACCTCTGGAAACTGCCTCGTTCCCTGTCCTGTGGTCAGCTCCATTTTTCAGGCCAGCACTGATGCTTTGAATACTTCTCATGCTCCAGACCCTGACTCCAGCTACCAGCTAGAGACAAACTCACTGCTTGTAGAGGGCTTGCTGGTTCAGTTCATTTTTGTCTTAAGATCAACTGGCTTTGTACTTGAGATTTTAATTACGCCTGTAGAATCCCTTGAAGGCAGCACCTACACTGGTGCTGGGATGAGTAACCTGGGCATGGCCGCCTGGGGTGTGTGCTAGATTGGCAGGATTCCGCCTACCTCCACTCTTGTCTGGTTATTCGTCTCAGAATGGACTGTGACCTTCATGTATCTCAAGTGTCCAGATTCCTAAGATTCTGGCCAGTATTTGGGCCTCTCTAACTGGGTTCAGCACCTCTTATCAGGAACACATGGTCACATAAATACTGGCACTGTTTTGTTTCCAACCTTGGCTTCAAAGGGCTGGTGTAATACCTTACATGAGTTGAAATGCTAAAGTAGGTTCTAGGGGGCGTGACTTCAGGGCCCAAGGCCTGCGGTGATTGCAGGTACCCTGTGACTTCTCCATTAGTGAAGCGAGAGTTGGGGGTAAATAGTGCCAAGTTCTGTCAATGCGGCCTTGACCTGGTGTCTTGCAAGTGATGGTTTAGGTGGCTGTGATTTCACCTTTTCCTGCTTTCCCTGTTGGGACCATGCTTAATCTTTATATATTAAAAGTTTACTGTGATGTGGTGGTAGTTGGGGCCACTGGGTGGGAGATAATGACTTATGATGAGAAAAAGAAAAGCTATTTTATTATAGAACCAACTGTGAGTGAACCAATGCTAATGTACTGTGTTTTGCATCTCTTAAGCCATGTACTAAGAGGGTACATATTGGCAACAGACAGTAAACACCAGTGGAATAAGAACCCGAGTGAAAGCTATTTCAGATAACTTAATGTACCTGATCTATTTCCTTTGAAATTGTAGAGTCAAAACACAGACCATCTCCTCCAATTTATGACTAGTAGTGGATTTTATTATTCATGAGATAGCAAAGTCTCTAATTCTGAAGGTTCCAGAACCAGGCACACATCAATTATGTCTATTTGGACCCAAGGAAAGATGTTAGATGGGCAAGTCAACTGCTTTCAGGGGTCTCACTCCTGAAACCTAATCATTCCATGTGGATCCTGAACAGGCCTTGTGCAATCTGGGTGAGACTCCTGATGCATGTCTTCTTACCCAGAATAATTACATTTCACGAATGTGCTACAGGAAAGAGCTGTCACATTGCATTAGGTTAGCACTGCCACTTAGATGGAAATTGTCACGTAACTCAATTGCTGGGGCCCAATCATTCTCAGGCATAATTTAGTTCATTTAGAGCAAATGTCTTACTTGGAGTTGTTGAAGGCAAGGAAGGAACTGTTGAGTTCAACAGTTCACAGGAAGTGTGGGACCTTACTGCTGGCTTTGAAATGGGCACCCGGAAACTGCAAAGCCAGAGCGATGCTAGTGATTGGTTTGAATGGTATGATCTTCAAAAATGATATAATGTTTGCAAAACATTCTCACTTGATTCTTGAGTCTTAGGCGATTTTGTAAGGCAAGTATTAATAACATTAGCTTCTTCATTTATAAATGAAGTTACTAAGGATCAAAGGCAGTACTTAATTCAAGGGCACATGGCTGGTTTATGACAAAAAGCTGAAGTTAAGTTCCCATTATGGGTCAAATTGTTCCCCACCCCCTCCCCCCAAAAAAGTTCAAATCCTAACTCCTGAAACCTCAGGATGTGATCTTATTTGGAAATAGGGTTGCCACAGATATAATTAATTAGGATGAGGTCATGTTAGAGTAGGGTGCGCCCCAAATCATATAGGGTTGGTGTCTTTATAAAAAGAGGGGAGAGACACAGAGGCAAAGGACCATGTGAAGACACAGAGGTACAGGGAGCATGCCACCTGCATGGACTGGAGTGATGCATCTATAGGTGAAGGAAGGATTGTGGGTGTCACCAGACACTAGGAGGGCATAGACTAATTCTCTCCTACAACCCACAGGACAAGTCAACTCTGCTTGGACTTCCACGTCACCACACCTCAGTTATTTCCAACACCCCAGTTTGCGGTATTTTGTTATAGCAGCACTAGAAAACCAATACCTCCTGAGACTAATAAAAGTGTCACTTATAGTGGCCTGACTGTGGCCAGGAATTTTACACACACTCCCATGAGACCTTTTAGGAACCCTTCCAGGCTTATCATTATCAATGATAATGATAAGTGACTTAACTAGGTCAAATAACAAGTAGTTGGTGCAGCTGGAATTCCAGTCCTGGGCCTGAATTTAACATTGCCCCCTGTCCATTGCATGTCTGAGCCATAATGGTGTCCAAAATGTCCATGCCGGTGTTAGGGGGTAAACCCCAATCTTTCTGGGCTACTGCTTTACTCTAGCTTTCCCAGCCGACTGATGGCTCAGTTTGAATGTCACTTCACTAATTTGCATTTATGATGAGTAGTCACAGAAGGATATCTGGTAGAAAAAGCTCAATGCTTGTTCAATGAACAGTAATAAAAACACTTTGATTTGATAGAATTCTCAAGAATTTACAACATAGTCTTGTTATAGGGCAGCCCCGATATTGAGCGGGTTGCCTGGCTGTGGGTCCTCACCCGCGCGCTTAAAAGGGACTTATTAATACTCCACTACAGGCAAACACAAAAGGTTAATAAAAAATTTACTTACAAGAGAAAAGGAAATAAGGAAAATGTATAACTCAGGGAGAAAATAGGGAAATAAAGTCTTTAATGCGTCCTACCCGATCCGCTGACCTGGAAACCCAAAGGCACTCTCAGAGCAGGCCGGACACTGTGAGCTGGTGGAGAGCCAAAATGGGGGACCCCTCCAAAGCCCATGTGTCTGCCTTATATCAACCTGGCTGCTTAACCCCACCCTCAGGTACCAGCCACCTTCCCTTTGGTGGTGATGGGATTTGGAGTTCCCAGTGTCTTTGGCTTTGGCCTGGGGTGGGGGTGGAGTCCACAAAGCCTGTATGGAATTAGCTTTAGGACAGCCTTTTCCCCCTAACAGTCTCACATAGATTCTTATTAGGTTATTTAAAAGATCATTCGAAGGCTGTTTGAAGTGTAGTTCTGTCTTGTATCTTTCCATTCCCCCCCCCCCCCACTTAGTTATCCCCAAACAGATAGCAGACTTCCAGAACATGATAAATATTTGTTTCACTTTCTCCTTGAAAGATCTTGGTCCTTTCTCCCCCTCTGACAGCCTCAATTCTACAGACAGGTTTCTAGAGTTTGTCTTGGTTTAGTTTTGTCTGTTCCTTTCTTTTGTTTCTCTCTGTTCCACATGTGAGTGAAATCACCCGATATTTGTCTTTCTCCTTTGACTTATTTCACACAACTCAATTTTTATCTTTCAGGATTATAGTGCCGGGGACCAGCCTCCGGCAAAACGTTGTGTCAGGGGTTCCTGAAAGGATGAGACGGCCTAGGCGAAAACGAAAGAAATGAAACTTAAGGGCTGAAGGGAAGGGGATGAGGTAGTAAGGAGACACTGACACTTGGTGAGGTGCTAGTATCTTCTGCCGAGAGACTCAGCAGGTCTTTATTTATTCATTTTTAGTAAGCAGAAAAAAATACATTGTCATGTGTAAAGCAGAAACAATTAGTGTATTTTATTCCCATGGACTACTGGCTCCTACGGGTCCCAGCTAGACGGTAGCCTTCAAGGTTAATAGATAAAAAACCAGACCTAACACTAAAACTTATTTTTTTAGCTAGACAATTATCTAAGACAGTGGAGAGCCACCAGCGCATCCCTATCAGCTAAAGCCTAAGCATCAAAAGACTATTTTATTCACATGGCCTTCAGCCGGAGACCAGCTGCTGCTCAGCTATCAGAACTTTTTTTACCTACAAACTTTTTAATACAGTCAACTTTATTTAAAAACTTTCTTAAGAAACTTCCAAATAAAAGGAATTTCTAAAAAAGCAAAAGAAGGACTTACTATAATAGTTGTGCTAGTTTGTTTGTCAGATATGTACAATAAATTATTTCCCATTGTCAAGTGGGCCAAATTGTTTAATAACTAATATCTAAACAGGTAATTTTCCATGTCAATTGCTTGCGTCTACTGATACATATGATTTATTGGCTAATGTACTTTTCTGATAAATTTTTCTCTTTTTATGACCAAGAACAAAAAATGAAGGAATGTTAGATCTTCAGCCCCACAGTGTGAGGCACAAGGAATCTTCAGCCCCACAGTGTGAGGCCCTTTACCTTCCCTGCTTGCCAGTGTCTTATCTGGCTGGGGCATCAAGGCCTCCTGCAGCATTATAGAGTTCATTGCTAATGTTTCCTGGGTACGGCTCTGAGCCATTTAAGTTCTTCCCTTCCCTTCAGAGACTTGACACCATCATGCCCTTTCTCCACTAGACTTGAGGGGTGTGGGGATCAGCAACCTGTTCAGCTCCCTCTAGGGCTTGGGGTCCAGGGAGCTGAGAAAGTCCTCCCTGGAATATTCGCATAGACCAGGACTGCCCTTCCCAGATCCACAAGGTGCTGGAGCCGTGTTCTCATCTTTGATAGCTTTTTGGCCTTCTTGGGTAATCATTAAATTCCTTGTCTGGTTGAACCAGTAGGTTGTGGTTCATTTTGGTCAAATATTAGTTTTCAAGATGTTTTTGTATATATGGATCCCCTAGGCAGCTTATTCAAAGTTGAGATATGCAAACCTAAATGAATACACTCAGATTGTAGTGATAGGGGGAATTGTTATGGCAATTTCCCAGAGAAATCAGACTGCCCTCGGAAAGGTGGAGAGAGAGATTTACTTGTCACACCTGCAGGCTCAGTGGGATAGCTCCCAAAAGGCTGAGCACCCAAGACTAAAAATGGCAGCGTTTTATAGTTTGTAGGCGGAAACTTGTTATCCCATCCATCACAGCATACGCATTCGTTATTGTTTGGGGAAGGGGTCAGGGTAGCCATGGCGACTGCAGCGAACAGGCGGTGCAATAGACCCAGCAACGTCTCCACTCCAGCAAGCAGCAGAATCTGAGGTGCAGACTCCCCCAGGCAGCAGCCTCGGGAAACTTCCTGCTTCAGAGCGCCCAGGATTACACCACCACATAAAAACAGCAGTTAAGTCCATCCCGCGTGACCTCAGTTCTCTTTCTACTGCTAGTTGGTGGTGATTTGGGGCATGTGACGTGACCCTGTGTGCCTCTGTTCCCCTAGGTGGACGCAGTAATATGTGTCTCACAGTGTCAATGTGAGGGTCAGGAGTGATGCTTTTCACAGCGTCTTACACTTTTCGATGAGCTGCGGCTTACAGTAGTCTGCGAGGGCTCCTGTATCCAAGTGTCGCAGCTTGGGGTGGGGCCTGGGGGGAGCTTACACAGCTCAAGCCAAGATCCAGGTGCTGGCAGGGCTGTTTCTTCTGTGGCCTGCTTGGCTTGTAGATGGCCACCCTCCCCCTGCATTTCTCAGGTTCCTCTCTGTGTGTGTCTGTCGGTGCCCTAATTTCTTTTTATAAACAGACTGGTCGTACAGGCCCACTCTCATCATCTTTAAAAGCCCCGTCTTCAAAGGTTGCCACATTTCAAGGTACTAGGGCCCAGGTGCCAGAGTCCAGCTCCAGTGAACAGGGTTGAGAGAGGAATCTGATTGAACTGAGGAAATAAAGAAGTAACAGGCCCAAAATAGAGTTTAAGAGAAGTGGGAGCCAGGGGACCCCAGGCCTCTCATTTGTGCTGAAGTGTGCCAAGTACTCGGTACAACTCATTTTTACTGATACAAGCAGCACCCTCCCCACCTCCGCCCCTCGGGGTTAGTTACTGGACAATGAAGCACTCTCTTAGCATTTGGCCTTGTCCGGGCACACATTCACTGCCAAGGTTCTGCGCAATCAGGTTGTTCTGTTTCTTTTCTAATCTAGTTTGTCCCCCAGACATAGTCTCACAGTCCTCCCACCAGAGCTGATCAGTCTTTTAGCCATGACCAGTCTCCCAGCCACGACCCTGATGTTTTCCTTGTCTCAGCACTTTATGCCTCCAACATTAGGACCTCTGCCATGAGATTGGGGCGGGGGGACATGATTCATCCCACAAACATACCTCCTGTTTGGTCCACAGCACACTGCCTCTGTATCCAGCAGAAACTAGTGCTATTCTGCCGGGGTGTCTGATCTGCCTCCTCAGCATATCCAATACCCTCCTTTTTTCCAAAGTCCAGCTCAAATGTAGGAATGCTAGGAGGCTTGTTTTGACCATGAGGAAGTAATCTCCCCCTCCAGCCCCCTGGGTTCTTTGCTTGCATTTCTATCAGAGCAATTCTCCATCTTGCTTGCTTCTGTATCCCTGTAGGCTTAGGACAGGGTCTGGCACATAGTAGATGTTCAAGAAATAACCCAGTGAACTGTACCAAATGCCAATAAATTAAACAAGTTTCCCTTGTCTGACTTGGCTGAGAAATCCCTTCACTGTACTGACAGAGGAGCTGAGGGCAGCAGAGGTTGGGAGGGACACACACGATCCTGACGAGCCTTTGAAGACACTTAGAATAAATAAAACTACTTACCCTCCTTCCTGTATATTTTATGTTTAAGAAACCTATTTTTAGGATATGTTTGAGCCAACATAACATTTATGGATGTTAACATGAATGTTAAGTGACTTTTTCTGATTTATAGATACTCTTTGAATTTTTAATCAATATGAGAAAAGCTATTACACTCAGGAAGTCCCGGATATCATACAGGGTGATTATTTAAGCTGCTTGTGTAGGAGGATAAATAGTGCAAAGAGGAACTCTGCTGTGGATGTGTGCAGAGGTTACACAGGGCGGTATGGTGCAATGCAGGGAATGTGCATCCACGTGTCTTTCTTTGTCCTGATGATTTCAGCGGCACTTCCTGGGGCGATTTGGGACTAGAGAACCCTTAAATGGGTACTTAAACATGGGTGAATAGTCATTAAACTCACCTTAAACATGGGTGAATAGTCATTCAGGTTCTGATTCCTGTCCACTTCACCTCCAATTTCTGTTCTCCAATTGATAGTTCTCTAACAGCACCGAATTATGCTTTTTCCTATAAGACCCATGGTGTTTCTTGCTTCAGTAAATTTGCACATGCTGTTTCTTCTTTGACAGATGCGCTTTCACCTGAAAAATTTCTAGTTGACTTTGAAAATCAAGTTTGGAAGTCACTTCTGTCAGAAACAGCTCTTCTACCCTAACCAAGCAAATTAACAGACCATTCCTTGTACCTCATGGCTTTCCTCTATCCGCACCCCCTGCCACCGCGCCTTTCCATTTTGCCTTCAATATATTGTGTAGTCATTTATCTCTTCTTCTATACCATAATGCTATTAGACTTGTCTTCATCACCTCAGTACTCAGCACAAGGCTTGTACAGAGCAATGCAATATCACTTATTTACTCTGGACTGACTGAATGAATGACTGACTGAATGACTGACTGACTAAATGAATGAATAAGCAAGTGCCAGAATACTGTCAGTACTTGCTTACTGCTTTCAACCTTTTATATGGGCTCTCCTTTTAATGAAAACTACTCTTCAATTTCTATTCTTTATGAAGAGCATTTGGTACTTTGCCCTTGAGTATTAGCAATTATCTAATTTTCTCTTTAAAATTAGCTCTGAGACGTAGGTCTTATTCTTCTTTTATAGGCAGGAAAGTGAGGCATAAAGAACGTAAGTAACTCACCTCTTTTATTTCTTAATTTTGTTGACTATAGGAGGGCATGTTGAGTTTTGGATGGCAGGGAATGGGGAAGCGTATTGGACTGGCAATCCTGGGGCTCTCTCCCCAGTTCTATCCCAGTTAGACTGACCAGAAACAATTCACTTTCCCTCTCTGGGCTTCAGTTTTCTCATCCACATGGTGGATGATCTCTAAGTTTCCTTCCAGATCTAAAAGTCAGTGATTTTCTACTTTTCTAATGTAGCACGTTGAAGTGTAACCCTCCTCCACACCAATATGCCACATTCACACAACTGTGATTTTGCTAAAAATGGACATGTTTAAATGTTAAAACGTAGATAGTAGAGAATAGTCTGTTTAAACCCCCCCCAAAAAAAAATCCATTCCACTAAAGAATTAACACTAAACTGAATCTCAGAATGGAAGATGTGAAATGATATTGCTTTCTCTGGAGTTTTTAAAAAGATTATATCCAGATATATTTGTTCACCAGATGAATTTTGAGCCTGGGAGTATTACAATTGAAATGTAGCTACAAATACACCCTGGATTCTCTCTGTGACATGAATCTGCAATATGGGGAATTTTAGAAAGTTCCCAGGTGTGTTGACAAAGGACATGGAGATTTTTTTCTTCACTGAGAAAAGAAAATATTTCAGAAATCTTGAAGGGTTGTAATGCAATCACCCCTTTTTCCCAATTGGGCTTAGAAACAATTGAAAATAAGAAAGTTGTTCGGCAGGTGGAGATAAATATATCACCTTTGTGGCAATCAAGCTGATGATGGGTAATATGGCTTGTGGCCAAGGCAGCTTTCTAATTCTGAACCCTAGAATCAGACAGATATCCACCTAGCCCTTCTAGATTAGGTCGAACTTTTCTCCCAACAAATGTATGAATTAAGCACACTCAGTTTCTCCTTACAAACCCACTATTGCAGAGACTGCTAGTTAACTGAAATCTCTTTTCTTATTCTGTGGTAGCACAACCGCCAATTTTGGTGGGACAATGTCTTCCCAGAATATAGACTATACTTCCCAGCTTCCTTTGCAGCTTGGTGTAGTCATGTGACCTAGTCAAGTTTTGGGAGTGAAGGAAATTTGTACTTATTTCTAGGAAGAACAAGGATCTTTGCTTCCCTCTCTAGTTTTCCTTTTCCCTTCTGGAAATAACAAGCAACTGGAGTGACCATTTAGACCATGAAATAGAAACTGACCTTTGAGGATGATAAGCTAGAAGGAGCCTGGACCCATACACGCATCACGCTAGCCCTGGACTGTTTACCTCAGAGAATTTATGGGAGAGACATGACCTTTATCTTGTGTAAGCCACTATTATTTTGGGTTTCTTGTCACTCAAGGCAGACCCCAATTCTAGCTGACACACTCTCCAGTCAGATAAGTCATCCCGTCTCCTCTGGCACTGAGTGAGGAATGGAGTGTCTGAGTATTGCAGAGCACGGTGATGCACTAATTGATGTCCTCCACAGAGGGCATGTTAGGGAGTGTGGAAGAAGAGTTCCCCTTCTGACAAGTTTATTCATTCAACAAATAATCACAGCCCACTCAGCTACGTGCCAAGTACTGCTCTCAGCACTTCATGACTATTAATTAATTTGATCCTCATAATAATCCTACAAGGCAAATATGAATAATATCCCCATTTCACAGATGAGGAAAAGGAGGCACAGAGAGGCTTGGCAACTTTCTCCAAGTTCACATGGCTTTCCAGTGATGGAACTTGTATGCAGACTCCGGTGGTCTAGCTCTGTAGCTTATGCTCTCCATCACGACACAAGGAGCTATCTTATGAGGAACAGGAAGGAGACACTCATGCTTTCTCAAGGAAAGGAAGTTTGAAAGTTGGACAGATGCAGAAGCCAGGAAAATAAAGAATCCATCAGTGGTCACCTGAGATACACTAGGGTCTGGTTATCTCTACAGCAGAATGGACCCATCACTCCCTAGACTCCTGTACCACCATTATGATGACTCATTTGCTCCCTGTCACTACCTCTCAAGCTTCTGTCCTTTGATTGCACTCAACTATAGTTGTCTTTACTCATTTCTTTCTACCACATGATATCTTCTTTTTCATGTACTCCACTACCTGTGACTTCCACATTTTGCCTTCTCCTTGTGTACACATTTCTGCCTACCCTATTGTCCGGTACAATATTATCTTCTCCATATAAAGGATTGATGGGGACAGCCAGTTTTCCTCCAGCACTGACTCTCCAGCTAGGTGATGCTGAGCACACACAGGCCCCTGCTAAAACTGGCACGGCCGGCACAGCGTACCAGGGATAAGCTAAACCACAAGTAAGCTGAACTAGATACCCCGCCAGCAGTGAGACCTATGCCAGCAGTAAATAATTCCAGTAGACCCCCTCCAGCAGTAGGACCCCCACCACCTGCATGCTCCAAAAATTCTGGCAGCAGCCTGGCTATAAAGACTTGTTTTTCCAGTCCTGGGACGTAATTCTCATGCTGCTACAGCGAAGACTCACCCCTCACGGACTTTTGCTAAATAAAGTCTGCTTCAGTCTGATTCTCTTGGCCTCCTTTCTTTTCTTTTTCTTTTTTTAAAAGATTTATTTTATTTACTTATACATACAAGAGCTGGGGTGCAGGCCAGAGATGTGTGTGTGTGTGTGTGTGTGTGTGTGTGTGTATTCACCAAAGACAGAGCGGGGAACAGAACAGGCAGATCTGCTGAAATATACTGCTAAGGGGAGCAGCAGGCGAGACAGGAGAGGTCTGCTATGCCATGTGGGTAGCTTCCTGGCTGGCCGGGGATCGAACTTGTGCTGCAGAGGCTGTGGATAGCTTCACAGTGCTGTGTTTAACCCCTTATGCCACCAGGGAGGCCTGGCCTCCTTTTTTTTCTAACAGGTAAAGCTTTTGCACCAGTTACTATCTTTGGATAGTCTGCTCAGCCCAATCACATCCCTAATCCCCAGTTCAAGGCCATTAAAAGTACTGCAGGCCATGCCACTCCTTCAAGGACTCCCTGCCCTACAGCCCCTCATTCAGTTTCTTCAAGCAGGAGACATATCCAACAGGGAGCTTGGGAATACTGTCCTTGTTTCTCTTACTCTTTATATGCTATAAGTGAAGCCAAAGATATTATTGGAATATTCAACTTATGTTCTTAATTTTCCTTCATCTCAGTAAAAGAAAATTGGAATGAGCTTTGGACAGATAAGCAAAGATATCTTCCAACCCTCACTCCTACTCCCTCTGGTCCAGCCCCTGCACCAGGTTCTTCACAGGTTGTTGGCCAGCCCGTCAGTGTTGGTCTTTGGATCAATACTACCTGGTGATTACACTGCTGTGGCCAGAGTAGTTGGTTATGAGGAAGTCCAGGGACTCTTCCTGGCTGCCTCTCCAAGCATCAGAGACTCTTCTTCATAGATCTTTCTCTAAGAATTGTAGAAGACAAAATATAACTTTCTCTTTGGCTTGGCATGAGCAAAGATGGTAGATCCACTTAAGGTTTCATAGGTTGAGTAGAATTTTTTCAAAACCACTGATTTCTGAATAGTGCTAGAGGTTAAGGATTTGATTAGGATTGAGCTCCCTGTGAAGGAAGAGAGCAGATACCAGACTTCCTGTCACTTCATCCTTTTTCTCCACTGCCTTCATTTTTATTTCAGGTGTGCAGAAAATCTGTCTATGTCTTTGCTAATTTTTCTATGAATTCATTTGCACTACATTGATATTTATTTGTAGATGCTATTTATATATGCCTATTAAATGCATGCTAAAAATGACTTGTTTAAGGTAGAATAGGCCTATTAACAAATAAATATACAAACAAATTGACTTTGAGTTGAGGGGCAGTGTGTACAGTGATCAGGCAAGCAGACTTTTGTACTAGTTTGCCTGTATCCAAAAGCTGACTCTGGCAATTACTGAATGTGAGTATAGGTGATTTATTTAACTTCTATGTCTCAGTTTTCTTACATATCAAGTGGGCGATAGTAGTAGAATTTATCTTTTTTTAATGATTAAATAAATTAGATAACACAGAGAACAACGTGTAGTGCATAACTTGCTCAAACTACTATTTGACTTGGATTTCCAGGTCTTGTTGGATGTTAGCGTGAAGTTCTGCTAATCAGATTGGAGGGGGGGTGGGGAGGAGGGTGTCATGATCATGTGCCCCCCATGTGGGTGTATTCTGAACTTGACTCATTTCTAACAAGTCCAAATGGATAATTTTTTTCCTTCAGGGATACCTTTTTCTGGAGGTATTATTCTTGAGGAATTAGCCACTATGGAAAAATACTAACTAAGCCCACTGAAACAGACATAAAAGAATACAATCCAAGAAATAGATACAATACCTCATATAAAAATAATGTATCATAGAAACTGTAATTTGGTCTGTAAGCGCTCCTCCAGCTTGAATAGCCCATGAGTCTATAAAAGACATTGAATTACTTACTCCAGGCTACCCAAATCTTGACAACAGGCATGACAGCACTTAAATGGCACTGCTTTATAGAGGCTGAAATCATATTCCCAGGCTCTAACCATTGTCTAAGAAAAAAGGACTGCGAATTATTTGAATAAAGAAAAGCAGTATTGTTCTGTATTAGCGATCCTTTCCCTGCCATTAATACATTTCATTTGTTATCATTTATCCACCTTCTCCTTTGTTCTGTAGGGCCTTTCTTAAGATCGCCCAGTCCACAGATGCTTTCATCCACTCCAGACAGACTGAGAGTCGGATTCTCCTAGCATATATATTTTTAGCAACAATTATGGATCCTGCCTTTCTGAGCAACTGGCAGCCTGAGGCATTCAGCACCACCTGCATTCAGCCTTCAGGAAACTGGACTGCTTTGCTGATGGGTTAGCTCTCAGATGGAGGCATACACACACCGCAGGGTGCGTGTAAGCTGGAGAAGGTAGCTAATTATGCTAAATGGGAATATTAACGCAAGATGTGCAAACAAAAACACTCATACCAATTTCAAGACATGATTTCTGCACTTTTCTTCCTGCTCCCTCCTTCCCCAACCCCTACTCATCAGAAAGACATGATAGGAGCAGAAAGAGGATATCCTCTGGAAGATACAAGATACTGAAAAGCAAATGATGAAATAGGCAACGAAATTATCCAGTGCATGAAAGGAAACCACCACCTTTGCCCTGGATCTGAACTTCCATGAAGGGGTTGGAAACCCTTGAAGTGCAATTAACATGAAGAAAATGGTAAAGTCTTAGGTCAAATGTCAAGACTAGGCCTTGTCAGAGATGTCTTAAACCAGCCCCTGCAGACCAGAATGAGGGGAGCTGGTATGTGGCTCAGTTAGGGTTAGCTCTATTGAGAGAAAAAAGTCCTTTTTTTCCTGCTATCTTTTTAGCAGATTTAGAAACAGCACCTGAATACACGTGGTGCTGCCAGAAACTGCTTGCTAGTTAAGTACTGCTCATCCTTTAACTCTCAGATGAAACACAGCTCTCCCCAGAACAACTTTCTCGTCATTAAATTAGGTTCTCTTGCGCTTTTCCATCATAGATTTATCCTAGTTTGCAATCTATGTTTCTATAATTATTGGTTTAATGCATATCTCCAACACTGGATGGAAACTCCAGGAGGGCAGGCTGTCTTTCCTGGGCTCGCAGGGACTGCTGTGCTCAGCTCTAGCAGAAGCTTGAGAAGTAGCTGGGTGGGAGGAACCCAGCGATGGGCTGGTCATGTGGGCACAACTGATCTTCCCATTTGGTTCAGTGGTTCATGCAGGTATTTCCAGGAGGGGAATCACAATACCTTTTTATGCCTTATGATGTTTTAAAACAGTGTTTACTGAATACCAAGGGGTGCCAGACATCACACCAGGCCATAGAGGTGGAACTGGGGCAAAGAAGGCAGAAGACTCCGGCTCCATGGAGTCTACGGTCTACATGAGGGCAGACCAGTAAACCTACTACTGTAATCCAGTCAGAAAGTGCTAGAACAGGCAGGGCAGAGTGCTTGGTACTCACTGTGTTCTTTCTATCCTTACACCCCGGGCCCCCTTGGGACTTCACACATGATTTCAGCGGGGCCCATGGATTCCAGATAGAGAACCCCTGCTTTAGATGCTGTGACATATGACATGCTCATATTTGCAGGTCTATTGTTTCTAGTGTATTTAGAATGACTGGGGAATGTCCTTTAATGAGAAGACTGAAAAGGAACACAATCCACTTTAAATGCCCATGATAATGGGAAAGCTGGAATTTGAGTCAGAAGAGCTGGGATGTAAAAGGGGTTGGAAAGTTCATAAAACATTCCCAGCATCACAGTCTGAAATTAGGGTTTTTCACGCTTGGACCTGCTCGCACTACAGGTCAAGTCTAACTAGCCTTGAACCTGCTCTGGTACATTCTTTTTTTTTTTAAATTTATTTATTTATGCATATAAGAACTGGGGTGTAGGCTAGAGGTGCAGGGGGTAAGAGGATTCACCAGAGACAGAGTAGGGAGCAGAACAGGTGGATCTACTAACATGCACTGTTGAGGGGAGCAGCGGACAAGACAGGAGAGGTCTGCTGCGCTATGTGGGTAGCTCCCTGGCTGGGGATTGACCTTGTGCTGCAGTGGCTGCAGACAGCTTCATAGTGCCGAGACTTAACCCCTTGTGCCACCACGGAGGCCCCTGCTCTGGGACATTCTACCAAAGCATTTCTCTCAGTGTGAATAAAATGCAGAGCAACTGCACACTCACCCAGCAAGGCGGAAGTTTTATTCCAGTTCAGCTGCCCATCACACTGAGAATAAAACAATGAGCTTCTAACACAGTAGGGTAAGGAGTATGACTTTCATTCTAAACACAAAACAATTAGAGGATTTTGAGTGTGAGAGAAACATAATCGTATTTATGTTTTAAACAGACATTACCGCTATGAGTGGGATTTGTTTAGACAATAGGAGTTTAAGCAGAAAAACCAATGGAGAAGGTGCTGCTTCAGCCAGGCTCAGAGCAAGAGGTAGCAACGGAGCCTGGAGGTGAGTGACAAGAATAATGAAGGGATTTAAAATCATGTCATATCTATATTTTAAACAGCCAGGGGAGGCTTAACCAATTCCAGTGGGAATATGAGAAATACCTTCAAATATAAGATGGGCTGTCATGTAAAAGATGAATTAAAATGATTCTGAATCCCCAAAGGTAAACCCATGCATGGAAACCTTGTGCTCAGGAGCATTTTTTCCTCAGCTGTGAAGAGATAGTAAAGATTGCCTGGGGAGTCCATAAGTTCTAACCCCCACTGTAAAGGAGCAGGGGCTGGAGGAGCTGGGGGGAGATGTGGAAAGTCTGGGAAGGGATTGTGGGGCTCACTCTGTGATCCCCACTCTAGAGCCTCCTGCCATGGCCCACCACAGAGGTAGCGAAAACTCATGCTTTTGTTAGCCATCTGATTGGGGCTTTTCAGAGAACTCCCCGAAATTTGACACATAGCTTATATCTAGTGGAGATGTGTGAGCTTTTCCTCCCAATTCTTGGCTCTGTGTCTTAGAAGGTTTTTCATTAATCTTTAGAAAGGTGGTATTGGGGAGGAGTCCAGGCTATGGGTTAAAGATTTCGATCTTGAAATTGCTCATTGCACTAGTGTAGGAAATGACTTAATGTCTCTGTGCATCTTTTACTCATCTGCTAAACAGTGACAACTTTATGTATTTTCTGTAGTTATAATAAGAAATAATTTGTACAAGCATCCCTAGTAGAGTCTAATGCATGGGAGTAGAGTCTAATGCATGGGAGTAGAGTCTAATGCAACACCTAGTAGAGTCTAATGCATGGGAACCATACCCAGAAGAAAAAAAAAAAGAAAACATTTTCTGTGCATGCAAATGGAACCTTGCCATTATGTGTGGAAATTAGGAAATGTGAATCGTAGTGATTAAAGAGTTAACTGGCAAAAGGAAATTCTCACTGATTGAACTGATGAAGTCTTAACTCCAGGATATTATTCATTTTTTCCTCTCTAATTTGATGCATCTTTAAAGATAACCTTTACAGAGTTCTTAAAACACTCTGAGAAATTAGCAACAGTTCAGAGGCAATGATGTATGGTGCTGGAGCCTTCACCAGATGGGTGCTGGGAAGCTAGAGGGAGTAATTGCGCCTCCCCATGAGTGCCCTTTTCCTGTGAATACTGGGTGGGGAGAAATTGGTCCTCAAGAGAAAATGATTCATGGTTTAGTGAAAAAATTGCAAAGTTCCCGATGGAAATTAAATAGCAAGTCAGTTCATTATACTGTAGTTATTGATATTGCAATTGGCTTCCAATGAATGCAATTATAAATCCATTTAGGAAGAAGTGTGATGCCGATTTTGTTTGCTTTCATTTACCCCTTAGAGACTGGAGAAATGATGTTTTGTAAATGAGACGTGGTCCTTTTCTGCTCCCTTTGGTTCCCGTTCACATTTCTATACCTCTAGCACCTGTCGCTGTGCCCAGAAAACTGATGGTCCCTGCTCATGCTTTGTGATGGACTGAAAATGCCCTCATGATGTGTCTCTGGTGCATCCCGGCCCCCTCAACACAGGGATGCTGAGAAACTGATCATAAAGTTACTTTTATGTGTGTCCACTCTGCCTGCCTCCTGCCTGTAGCAGCTTCAGTTCTCAAGTAGTGCCTGCCTGGATGCCTGGCCTTCACATCACTTTATACTTGCAGCAAATGACCCAATCACAGCAATGCAATAGTGCATACAACCTACTTATGCATGAGACTTTCTCTGTTTGCTCAGTTTCCTGTAAAGCCCCGAACACTAGGGGAGCAGGCCAGTTCCCCCATTCTTCAGGGAGGGAGAGAGAGCTGGCAGACCCACACTCTGAGAATCTATGATAACCTATTGATCCTCTTACTGTTTCCACCTGCCTCCTTCCACACGCCACCCAGCCTATGCATAAAGGGAGCTCAACCATGAGGTCACTGATGGGAATGTGGTGAGGACAGTGGCATCCTCGTTTCTAGATCCAGGCAGCTGGGTTCTAAGACACCTCAGGGGAGGCTGCTCACGAAGGTGACCCTGGCTCCTTGCTCCCCACAAGGCTGTTGGCTGAGCTTGAAGCACAGCAGCTATGTGTGGTCTGTCACCAGGGAGAAGGCAAGGAGAGCGCTTGGAGGGCTGGATGCCTGGAGGCTGGAGTTTCCAGAGAGGGCCCCTGCATCTGAAGAGCGGTGTTCAGTTACAAATTGGGGGTTCTGGAGGTAAGCATCAATATGTTTTCTTTTCCAAATCTCCCCAACCCTGTGAGCTGGTGGTTCTGCTCTCTTTTCCTCATGGTGCTTAATTTTTTTCTTTCTGGAAACAAACTCCCCTGTCCTTCTGTGAAGGTACTTTGATGTCTCTCTGCATGAAGCGTGTAATAAGGAGGCTGGTGTTCATGGGAAGGTAGGAGACTTTCTTACACACTCACCCTAGACTCACCTTTCCTTCCAAGAATAGCATTTGTAACTAGGTTTATAGTTTGAGCTCACTGGAATAGAATCCACTTTCACTGGGTTAAATAAAGCAGGTACTGTGCTCAGAAAGGAAATCAAAGACAATTTCCTAGGCAGTCCTAGATTCTTATTGAAAGTAATCAGTGGGGTAGCTTGGTTGTCAGACATGAAAGTCTCATGGTGACATGTGGTATGAACTTTTCATACCCTCTTTCCAAACTTCTCATCAATTTCCTATTTTGGGACTTCTCTCCACTTTATTGAAAATCACTGACCTCTAACGGTATTACTCAGATGGTTTTACAAATGATGTTGAGTCCTCATTTACTTTTAGTAGATGAGTTCTTTTGGAAAAGGAAATTCAAAACAGTATTAACCAACATAAATGACAGTGGTGGGCTTTTCTGTAGAACTCACATATAGGATGGGATGTGATTAAATGGAGTTAAAAGCATCCTTTGAGGTGGCCTCTCTGTGTGGGATTGTGGGAGAAGCTAAGGAGTGATAACACTTAAACTTTAAAAATTGTAATGGCTTTTGACAGTCTCTAGTCCAATAATCTTGCAAGTGCACAATCTTTGAAGTCGGGGCATTTAATCCACCAATGATCCTGTTAAATGTATCTTTAATTGATTCTTTTCTCTTCACCTCCATTGCCACCACTTAAGTTGGGACACCTAAGTGATCTCTTTGCTTCTAATCTTTCTTTTATCTAATCCCCCCACAATAGCTGATGTGATTGAAAAAAAAAAAAAAAAAACAACCAATGGGGTAAGATGGTGAATTGAAACCAACTTGCAGAATCTCTGTCCTCCAATGCTCAGTAAATGAGAGTGGGGGAGTACTAACCAACCCACAATATATCAGCAACCTGGTTGAGTAATCTTAAAAGAAAATCTCTCATTCTTTTTGCATCTCTCCAGACATGGGAGTCTGGGTGAGAATGTCTGGACTCTTGCTGGCTTACCAGCATGGCTTCTGGGGGGTTGGTAGTGGGTTGCGAGAAGGCTGGGCTCTCTGCTATGACTTCTCTTCCCTCTTGGTGGATTAAAAAGGTCTAGTCTGTGCTTGTCCAGCCCCTGTGGAAAACAGTGTGGTGGTTGCAATAAGAATCACACTAACAGCGGATACTTTTTGAATATTTTAGTTCCAGAATGTTCAGTAACTCTCCTAGGATCACAAAGCTAGTCATAGGGAAAGATAGACTCGTTCCAGGTGATGGGGCTGGCTCTCAATTGAAGATGTGTAATAAGGCAGGGGGACATGTCTAGCTGGAAGCCTCACCATGTTGTTCTGGACCATGGCTGCCACGGCAGGGCTGGGGATCCTGTCTCTTCAGCACCGGGAGACAGTATCCAGAGACAGACAAGCATGCACTGAGTCTGGGATCTGAGCTGCCATGTGGCTTTGCCACTTAGCAACATGGAGCTTCAGAGAAATTAATTTGTTGTTATTTCCTCTTCTATCAAATGGAAAAATGCTATCTGCTTCAGATGGTTGTATGACAATCACATGAGATAATGTTAAGGTTTCTAAGATAACAGTTTCCTAACAACAGTGGATTAAAACAACTCCCAACACATGGGTCAGGAATTTGGGCAGGGCTCTAGTAGGTGATTCTTCTGCTCCAGAGGGCGCTCACAGAGTCACACTGGTGTTCATCTGGTGGCTGATGTCTTTGGAGGGTTCAGTAAGGCTTCACTTATATGTTTTGGGTCTTGGCAGGAATGACTGGAAGGCTGGACTCAGCGGGGCTGCTCCCCCTCTTTATGTACTATTGAGCCTCCACACTACATTCTCTGCTGCAGGGTGTTCTGATTTCTCACATACAGAGCTCCAAGAATGAGTAATTAGAGAAACAAAAAATGGAAGTTACCAGTCTCTTTAGATCTGAGCCAGTACAAAATCACTTCCTTCATAAACTATGAGATAATCACAGAGTCAACCCAGGCTTAAGAAGACAGGGCATAGGATCTACCTCTTGGCAGAAATAGTGTCAAAGAATTTGCAACCATCTTAATCTGGGACAACGGGCAGTGTAGAATACATCATCATTAGGAACTACGAAGGCAAAGTATTTTTGTTTCACTACTTACTACTGGCACTGAGCAGACACATTAGTTATGTTAACTCTATAGCTTAGTTTCCTTCTCTGAAAATTGGATAAAAAATGGACTATAACTTATGATGCTAAATCTCTCTCTGCTTCCCATTTTTGAGTTATATCACAGAAACCTTGAAAAGCTTCAGACTCCAGAGAAGGGAGAACAAGGCAGGAGCTCAACTAGCCCTATAGGCAGGTGTATCGAGAGTCCATTGTGCTCCTTGAACCAGAAGCACTGATTGCTTCCAATTTTTAAAAACGAGTAACCAGGGCCTTCCTGGTGGTGCAAGGAGTTAAGACACAGCACTATGAAGCTATCCACAGCCACTGCAGCACGAGTTTGATCCCCAGCCAGGGAGGTGACCCACATGGCACAGCAGACCTCTTCTGACTCTCCTGCTGCTCCCCTCAGCAGTGGATTTCAGTAGATCTGCCTGGTCTCTTCTGAACCACTCTGTCTCAGGTGAATCCTCTCACCCCCCATACCTCTGGCCTGTAGCCCAGTTCTTGTATGCATAAATAAATAAATCTTTAAAAAAAAAAAAAAAACCCGAGAAACCTCTGCGGTTCTGAGATAGTCGCGTTGTCTACTATTGCTCAGCTATGAACTGGAAGAGCCCAGATTGTTGCAGCCAGAAATGTTTTCCTGACTGCAGGCTATATTTGTGCAATAGCTATAATCTCTCTCCAATACTTATTTACCTCTGTGAACATAATGAAGGGTTTTAAAGACCATCACCTTCACAAGCCAATAACCAATGCTCTGAGCAAGGTAAGGGGAGGAATAGCAATCATGTGGAAAGCATGTTTTCCTCCCTGATTTCAATATATCATAGCTTTTTTAAGTTTGTAAGTTTACCTTGATGATTACTTCTATCTTAGGTCAGTGCTTCCTGATCGTTTTTAGAATTTTGATATCTTATTACTTCATAGGCAAAGCAGTGTGGAGGAGACAGAGTTTCACAAAATTTGGAAAACAAACTTCTACTGGCACTTGAACACAAAATGATTGCTTCATGATCCATGTATGGCAAATAATACTGGTTTGCTGTTTACATTTTTGACATAAATGTTGCTTTTAAATAAATTTAAATGTAAGGAAAACAGCACTCCATCTAACTATAAACTAAAAAAAGAATTTGAAAGAATAACTATCAAAATGCTAAATTCAAATGTTAATGCAATTTTTGTCAAGGTAGTAGAAAAAAATTAATGAAAAATGTGAGTGGATTTAAAGACAATTAATAATAGGATGGTGGATATATAGGGCACAGATTGGAAATTGTGAATTTGTGAAATTTGGGAAACGCAGGCGCAGTATGTAGAGAGATCACCTAGATGTTGGGTGTTGGAGTTGACTTTGAGATCTAGAGCTAGAGAGACAGAGAGACTTTGCACCAGGAGAGAGTCGTGTTTAGTCCTGACAGACTAATTTGCTATCTGAGCAATTTACATAATATCCATATGGACGTCATTCTTCTCACTTGCAAAATAAAAACTAATGATTTACTTTATCTTGGAAATTCATTAATTTTTGCCCTACGATTTTGAGACATGTGCCTCTTCTTCCAAAAATAACCCATGCATTTATTCAGGAATGGGAAAAAATCAACTTGGATATATTTTATATGTATCTTAAAGAAGTAAAAATGAGAAAGTTTTAACTTAACATCATCTCCTAAGAAAAACATTTTAAATAACATCTAGAGCAGGCCTGGCATCTGTGAATTTCATTTTTCTTCATGGACTTTCAAATACATTTCTGTCTGCATCATTAATTCCTCATCATAACTCTGTCTTCAGCCAGCATCATAAAACGCAAGTACTATTATTAGCTATCATCATTATTCATTGAAATACCTCATCAAAGATGGTCCCAATCCCCCATAATTACACTTCCAGGAATATAATCGTGTATATCACACTCAGAAAAATTCATGAAAATTCAAAAAAGACATATACCCTGTAAATTACTTCCAGAAAAGGAATCTGAAAGAAATATTCTAAATGTAAACCCATTTCCTATTAAAACCAGGCATTTGCTGGGGTACCCACACAATCCTGAATTAGCAGCTTTCACCAGTCAATGTCCTTGGAGTTGATGTTTCCCATAGAGGACAGCCCCAATATTATTGATGATTTTCATTCAACTCTTTCTGTCAGCCCCTTGAAAGAGACTAAGGCAGGATGACAAAAGACTAGAAGGAATTCCATGCCTCTCAGACATGAGATAGTCTCCTGGTCATAGGCCTGGAGACTGCACCTACATCCCAATCTTGACATTTAGAGGGTACCAATGCGGGCTTTAGAGCTGAAAAGGGCCACATTATTTCTCAGATGAAGATCCTGTGGATTAGAGAAACTAAATGATTTGCTCAAGGTCACGGGGTGCAGTAGCAGCAAAGATGGGACTAAGACCCCTATCACTTAGCTCCTGGTAGTCTGATGCTTTTCAACCCTTCCTCTAGGTTTTGATCAGGGATGAGGTCGTAGGACGATACATGGAATCTCAGGTCCCTATTGTTTCCTGGCCTACCTAGGACACAAGGACAGCTGCCAGTCCCAGTGTCTTCCTGACACTTGAGTACTAATGTTACCACCCCCTTTTTGCTTGAGGGTTCTTAGAGGAGCAATTGTACCCATGCTCATAATGACTGATAGAGATAGACCAGACAGCATGGCTGGTTGGTGTCCCCCACTTCCCTCTTTGAGTTGCTCAATGGATCCACCATTCTAGAAGCTGCAATACAAGGGGGTTCTTAGAAAGGACTAAGGAAGGCGTGGTCCTTGTGTTCAGAGCTTCATCTGGCACCTATGGCATTTCAACTTCATGCTGCATCTCCTTGTGTTTAAGTCATCACCAATGAGAATTGTTATTTCTGATTTTGGCAAAGCTGTATGTGGCACAGAAAGGAAGAAATAAGTCAACTGCTAAGACTAACTTCCCAGTCCCTGGCAATTTTAGGGGAAAAAGGAGACCCCACAAGGGGGCATAGGGATCAGCAAATTGCTTGCTGGGTGTGGTAGGATCTCCAAATGAGGGAGCCCAAACTTGCTCCCAAATATGTCCATCTTGGATGTGGGTTATGATCAAATGAAGCATTATGTTTAAAAAATTTTGAAAGTTAAAACCTTCTACACATATGGGAGGTTATAGGACAGTGGCAATAAAACAAAATTTCCCCCTACCTCCCCCAAAAGAAGAGAAGGAACCGATGGACCCTTTAAAGATTAAAACTATAGGGGCCTCCCTGGTGGTGCAAGGGATTAAGTCTCAGCACTATGAAGCTATCCACAGCCACTGCAGCACGAGTTCAATCCCTGGCCAGGGAGCTACCCACATGGCCCAGCAGACCTCTCCTGATTCGCCTGCTGCTCCCCTCAGCAGTGTATTTCAGTAGATCCTCCTGTTCTGCTCCCCACTCTGTCTCTGGTGAATCCTCTGACTGGCCCCCACCTCTGGCCTACACCCCAGCTCTAGTATGCATAAATAAATAAACCTTTAAAAAAAAGATTAAAACTATAAATTGTCAACTCCTGAACCCAATCACTTATGGGTCACAATCTCCAAAATACTTGTTGGGTAATTAGACCTCCTAAATAGTTCCCTTTTTCTAGGAGTTTCTACAATTGCTAATTATTTTGCAAGTATTAACTGTACATTAATTCAATTACTGACCCTTTACCCATTTGTGCATTTTTTTTACATAGTCAAGAAATTTTTATTGAGCACCTAATAGACGCCAGCAACATGATAACAGTTAGGTGTGTATCAATGAATCAGACATGGCTGCTACCTTCAAGATGCTCACAGACTATTGGGGAGCCAGTCATAGAACAACATCTAGGGTCACCTTCGATCACCAGCTCAGCCCAGCCTGGGGGCGCAGGTGTTTGTGAGTTCACACTGGCAGAGTGAATCCTGACTCTGTCTTCAGAAAGCAGATGTGAATCTGTTGTTTCAGCTCCTTCTCATGGCTTCCTCAGTCAGACAGGGATGCAGCTTACTGTAAATCATGGTGGTAAAGATTGAGGTCTCTGTGTGCCCCCAGAGAAGTTCCTTCTTGGGGTAGTTTATTAAGATGCTACTTTTAGAAGGGCCTTTAATCTTCACTTTCAGAACTCAGTAACACATCAGGTCAGTTTTCTTTGGCCTATTTCAGCTACTTTGGAACTTAGGGGTTTGGGTTCACTTGAAAAGGCACCGGCTGAGTGAATAATCCTTTCAAGCCAGAGTACATAAATAAATCATGGATTTTAATCTTGATGCCTTCACATAGTAGCTGAGCTCAGTGATATTATGTAAGAACTACCTCTAATCCATGGTTTCCTTTTCTGTAAAATTAGCATAGGAATAGTATTTTCCTTTTAGGAATATTAGATAAAGTCAAGGAGATAATGTGAAGTTCTTATCTGGGTTCCTGGAAAACAAAGAGCCTTGGAAAATATTAGCTTTTGTGATGATTTGAAATAATAGTAGGAAAGGGAGAATCTATCAAATTCAGTTTCTTATAACTCCAAAAGCTGATAAATGACTTTGCTCTATTTCTGTAATTATAGATAGTTAGAATGTTTTGGGACAATATATCACTTTAACTTTGAATACTTAAAGGGGTTATTTTGTAATACAATAATATAAAATAAGACAAGGTCAATTATTAAGTATAACTTTTTGTAATGGTAGAATATAATAAGATTTTATTTCATAGGTATGTCTATTTTATCTTTTAGACATTCATTAGGAAACAATCCTTTTAATATATCAGGATGTCCATTTTTTCTCTAAAAGTCCTTATTTGCACTAACACATCTCTCACATCCACTGTGGTCAAAACTAAGTCCCTGCATTTGTTTTGCTGTAAGCAGAATCCCATGTTTTGTTCTTACTATTTTGGATTGTGACTCTGACTCACAACTTCTTGTTCCTGAAATTGTTGCCTCAGGGCTAGATTTCATGTGAATTTTGCTAGTTTCAGCTGAGTGGTAGTCTGCTTTTGTTCCTGCAAAGGACAATGTTTTATTAGCCTGAAAAGTATAAATTGCTGATATGCAATCCCATGGAGAGAAATCACAGCAATGGTGAGAAGTATGTGGTCAGTGGAAAGAGTAAGTCTCTAGAACCATCCACGTCTGTGTTCTGACCCAGATGCCACCTTGTCCAGACTGTGTGGCCATGAGCTTCCTTCCCCACTTAAGACCTTCCTCTTCCCCTGTAAATCGGAGAAAGAAGACATGATTCCATTTGTGTGAATTGCCAAAAAAATTCCCTAGTTTACAGTAAAAGCTGTACATAACTTTTCTATTATTAGTAGGATTATATTTTTGCCCTGATTATTGTGGACTGGTAAGGCCATTGGATTGTCATCACGCTACTAGGATGCCTACAAAGCAACTGGCACGGTGCTAGCTGTAGAGTAAGCACGTGATAAATGATGGCTTTCACTGTTGTCCATCCTTGACCCCTTGAACGTTGTATGGAGTGAGTGAGTGAGAGAAGAGGAGGAAAGAGTAAGCCCCATATGTCAATGTCACCTGATCTCTTCGAACAAGGGGAGTCTTAGCACTCTTGCCAGAGGTTGTTGCTGTTGATGATGATCGGGATGACGACGGGAATGATGATGATGGGGATGATGAGGGTTGGCACTCACCCTAAGCTCAGTACATTTGCTCACTTGTTCCTCTTAACTAATCGGTGAGATGAGTACTAGTGTTATCCCCATGCCTTAACTTGGGTCTCCCCCAAATACATCTTGACACAAATATTTAGGTGCAAAGAGTTTATTTGGGAAGTAATCGCAAGAGTGTGGTAAGGGACTGGAAAAAGACACGGGGGAGGGAGGAAGCCAAGAAGGTGTGAGGAAAGGAAGGGCATGTCTGTGGGCCCTGGGGTCTAGAAGCACAAATTTCCCAGGGCCTCACTAGATGCTGTCGGAAGTGAGGCTACTCCTGTCTATTCCTTGGGACTCAGTTTGCACTATACCAAGTACTGGAGACATGGTATCACATAATGGTCATGGACAGAAGGACACTCCAATGTCTTGGAGGAAGGCACGCATCTTCGCAGGGTATCACCTCCAAAATGGCACCCCAGCCATGCATTCGATAAGCTCTTCCTTCCCCCTCATGGTGTGGAATAAGGTGGGAGCAGTAGGTCCCAGTGCAGGTGCTCATTTTACTGCAGAGTGTGTTCACTGTTCTGAAGTGAGAACGTTTTTCTAAGTCCAGATATCAGAGGATGCATCCTTAGCACCTGTTGTCAGAGCTCCCAAAGGAGAATTTATCTTTATAAGATTAAACCAGCTGCCGGGTATTAGGAAACAACTGCACAGGTGTCTCTGATGGGGAAGACATAAATGCAAGTGAGAGCAAGATCAGCAGGAAGATGGGCATAGAGGGATTGGTCAAGAGGGGGGTTCTTGATGCTGCTGGAGTCTGGAGGGAGTCTGGAGAAGGAGTTTTAAGTAATGATAAAAGAATAAGTCCTGGTAACTAAGAATCCGATCAAAAATATTCAGATAGCCAGCACTATTCTTGAGCCAAAAATAAAAAAAAAAAGGAAATTTCAGAATTCCTCCTAAAGTTTTGTTTCAGAAAGGGATCATCAGGTCCAATTATTCCATTTTATTTAAAAAATGAGAAAAATGCAGTTGGGGATATGAATGAAGCCACATTCAAAGTAGAATCCTTACTTCAGGTACTTAGTAGAAATCTTAGTAGAAATCTTTGGGGTACAAAGATTTGCACAGACCTGAGATCCTCGTCTTGAGGATTGCTGAGTCATTTCCCAGAGTAGAGGCCAGACACCAAGCAGAGCTCAGCACACCAGCCTGGACCAACCCAAATCAAGAATGGGAGGACATCGAGTGCCAATCGTGGACTATTGTCACAGCTGAAGCTGTCCTCGGGGGCTCGTCACACCATTTTCTCTGTTTTGTTCATGTGTGAAACTTTATTTTTTTTTAAAGTTTTTATTTTATTTTTTTTATTTTTTTTAAAGATTTATTTATTTATTTATACAAGCACTGGGTACAGTCAGAAGCACGGGAGGGTGAGAGAATTCACCAGAGCCAGAGCAGGGAGCAGAGCAGGCAGAAGGACCAAAGTACACTGCTGAGGGGAGCAGCGGGCGGCAGGAGAGGTCTGCGCGGCATGTGGGACCCTCCTCCCGTGGCCGGGGAGCAGCCCGGGGATTGAACCGGCACTGCAGAGGCTGCAGGCAGCTTCGCAACCCAGTGCTCAACCGCTGCACCACCAGGGAGGCCCTCATGTGTGAAACTTTAATTATGAATAGAAAAACATGTCATACAGGAATGATGCGTAAGTTTGACGTATGTCAAAATAAAAATGAGAATGCAGTGTGGCATGGGTTATGACACAGGTCTGCCCAGACCACTAGGCAGGGCAGCAGAAGGGCAGCTGATCCAGCCAGTGTTCTGGAAGGAATGTTGTGAGGTAAATGAAGATTGCTCAAGCTTTTTCTCTGTTGGTCTCTGTGGCTATCACCTGCGGCCTTGAACGCCAGAGGGGCTCGGGAGCGTGGGCTTGGGACGCGCATGCCTGATGGTGGGCCCCTGCAGTGGGGTGTGGGCATGCGTAAGTGGGCACGCCTGAGCCTGGAGGCTGAGCATATAAATACAGAGTATGGCAGAGTGCAGTAGAGAACATGGCAGAGTGGTGAGGAGACCACGAGAGAATGCCAGAGAGCCCAGAGAGTAAAGATTTGCAGGGAACTGGGAGGCCTGCTGGCCCCTGGCCCCCAAACCCCCATACACCTAGTTGCCTCCTACAAGAAGCGTAGAAAGATCCTTAAAAGCCTGAAAAAGCCACTGAGGGCTCCAGAACTCTCCTTTACCTGTCTCCCGAATCAGTAGAAAACCTGCTCCGTGCCTGCCCACACTATAAATGTACACCCTTCCCAGGGCCAGTCAGGACAGAGCTCAGCCTCGAATCACAGTGTGATGGAGCAGGAAGAATGAGTGCTGGAGTCACAGTGACCCAGCTTCAAATCTCTGCCCCATCTCTGACCTGGTTGCTTAACCTTTGAGCCTTGTTTTAAAAAAAAACATTTAACATCTTCCTTATATTGTTCAGATGAGAAGCCAAGCTAACAATGTGGTTGATGGTGTAAGGGACTCACTCAGCATCCACCCAACTCCTCTGTAGTTTCCCTCTTGAAAATCGAGGAGCACTTTTCCCAAGCTCCCTTGTGGCCTGGTCAGTGAGGGACCCAGGTCCCATCGAGCCTTTGCCCTTTCATGAGGAAGCAGAGGTGAGCAGCGTGGTTGGGTGCAGGGAAGTAGCAAGGGCAATTGTACACGTGGAGGCCTCCAGTTCTTGCGGGACAGCTGTGGGGAAGTCTTCAGGGTCCAGTTCCTGGTCTATGGGAACCCAGCACCAAGCAGTGGTGATTTCCTCCACAGTCCCATTGTAGAGCCAGACGTTGCCCCTAAATACATTGCTCCTGGCTGTGAGCTTACACACTGGGCTTTCCGGAGCTCCCAAAGATTGTGTTGCCTCCTAATAAGTTATTGCAAACCCCTGTCTGCTGAACCAGCAAAGAGGATTCTGTTATTGCAACTGAGAACCCAGGCAGATGCCAGTCTTCTTCTCCTCCATCCTTAAATCCAACCTATCACCAAGTCTCACTGATGCCACCTTTCAACCCGTCCACACGCTCCTTTCCCTCTGTGGCTTCTCGGCTTAAGAGCACGGCCAGCTTGTGCTCAGATCCCATCCATAGTCTCTTGGCTTCAGCCTCCTGCTGGCTCCCTCTAACCCCAAGGAGGGTAAATGATTTAATCAGGCCTTTTTGTGCCTCTAGCCTCCGTGGCCATTACCTATGGCTTTGATTGTGCTAATGTAGGAGGCTCTTGGGAGTGTGGGCCTGGGGCATGTGTGCCTGATTGTGGACACCTGATTGTGGGTGTGCACGCATGCATAAGTGTGCATGCCTGAGCCAAGAGGTCAGGGATATAAATGTGGGTACGAGAGGAAGACACCAGGAGAGAACACCAGAGAAAGCCCAGAGAAAAAGCAAGTAAAGGTTTGTGGGGGGCTGGGGAATTCAGCTGCCTGCCTGTCTCCTAGCTCCCCACTTACTGGCCCCCTGTGGGATCCCCAGTATATCTCAGTATCACCCCATTCAAATTCACTCTCTACATTGACCCCAGAGTCATCTTCCTAAAATGCCCATATAGGCAGACCTCATTTTATTGCATTTTGCTTTATTGGGGTTTGCAGATACAGTTGTTTTTTTTCCTGTTTTTTGTTTTTTAAATATGATCCTTGTAAAGTAAGTAAATGACATCAGGCTTTTCTGCCCTCCTGACATTAGGATTGATGACGGATCCCTGCAGTCCTGAATGTATGCCTGATGGCGGGCACCTGGAGTGGGGTGTGGGCATGCGTAAATGGGTACACCTGGGCTATGGCTGGGCTTATAAGGGCAGCGTCACAGGGACACCAGGAGAACAGAGAACTGAAGAGAACAAGAAGAGCAGAGAAGCAGAAAGCAGAAACAACTCTGGCCTATCCTGCCGCTACCATCCTCCACTAGCAAAAATATGACTTGCTCAAGACTCAGATGATGGTTAGTATTATTTTAGCAATAAAATATTTAAAATTAAGTATGTATACTGCTTTATTAGATATGATGCTATTGTAAACTTAATAGACAAATGTGTAATGGAAATACAACTTCTGCAGGCACTGGGAAACCAAAAAGTTCATGTAACTCACTTTATTGTGGTATTTGCTTTATTGTGGTGGTCTGGAACCAGCCTCACAGTCTCTCTAAGATGTGTCTCTCTTTGCAATGACACTCCCCAGTGAAAACTCCCTTCCCTCCTCAACCCCCGCATACGTTAGGCTTCAGCCCTATGGAATCACTTCCTATTAGCAGAGCATGGTGTTGGTCTCGCCAGGCCTGTGAGCTTTTGCTCTTTCCATCCAGAACATTCTCCTCTACCCTTAGTGGACTAACTTCATTGTTCAGGCTTTAATTAAAGTGCTGCCTACCCCCAGGAAGCGTTTCTTGATTTCCCAAGTTCAGGTTAGGGGCTTTAATTTTCTGTAGGCTCCTCAAGCATATTATATTTGCTGTTGAATTTGATTCCCTATTAGGCAAAAAGCCTTCTCTGAGGGGCTGGAATCTTGTCTGTTTAGATGGGAAGTAAACCTGAGTTGTGGACACTCAATAAAAAAATGACTTGAGTGTGGTCAAATGTCGCAGAAAGACCTAAAGTACAAGGACTTACCACCACCCACAACTTTTGACAACCTGGAGGTCAGCAATGACCTTGGGAGGGACAGTTTCAGGAGAGAAGAGGCAGCTGAAGCTAGGACCCATGGGGTCAAGGAGGACGCAGACGCGGAGAAGTCCACTGGTTTATCACAGCCTTCCTTCCTCATTCCACTTCTGCTAAGATGTTCCTTGAGGTCAGTGGCAGGGCAGGACATGGAAGCAGGACAGCGTCAGATGCCCGAGGGGTCTGTGTGAAAAAAGTAGCTTCCCCAAGAAGGGCGAAAGTGCTAACGCACCAACTTCAGGCTGAAATCTCCTCTTGGCACAGGAAATACAGTGTCTGGGGCCCCAGATACTTTTAGGGACCCACAAAACCATTTTAATTTCTTTGAAAGTTAGAACAAAGATGACTATAGTCGTAAAGACTATTATAATGGCTCCACTCTGGATTATATATCCATCTTTTTCTTTTTAAATATTTATTTATGCATACAAGAGGTAGGGTGCAGGCCAGGGGTGTGGGGGGTGGTGAGAGGATTCACCAGAGACAGTGTGGAGCAGAACAGGCAGATCTATTGAAATATACTGCTAAGGAGAGCAGCAGGAGAGGTCTGCTGCACCGTATGGTAGCTCCCTGGCCAGGGATCGAACTCGTGATGCAGTGGCTGTGAACAGCTTCATAGTGTTGAGGCGTTATCTCTTGTGCCACCAGGGAGGCCCAGGATATTCACCTTTATACCCACACCGTCATAAAAGATAAATTCATGTAGGAAGGAGGTCTGGAGGTGAAGGTGCCCAAGGAAGGTGGTTGGTGACCCTGAAGACTCTGCCTCTTTACCATCTTGTCCTGCCTCAGAGTTTCCCTTGTAAATTAGGTCACCCCTCTCTTCTCTCAACCTCTGATTCCTACCCTGGCTCCCCCACACTTCCTGGGCTGGCCTGGGGTGGGCAGCCATATCCTCTGCTATCTGGGGACTGTGGTCTGGAAAAATCTAATCAGAGACAAGGCCACAGGTGCTACTGTTTTGCGTAGAGACTGGGGTCAGCACTTGCCTATGTCTGCTTGTTTCTATTTTTTGCTCAGGGTAAACAGAGTCTACAAGGCAAGATAGCATCTTCCTGGAACAGTTGAGATAAGACACAGCCAACCTCGGCCACCACAGCACAGAGTCTGGAAACAAGATGTGCTGAGTTCGCTGGATGAAGCAATAAGCAGCTGCCATAAATGACTAGATGGATGAAGTAACCAGGGAAACTCAGAGGACCCCGGGCAACAAATACTTCCCCTCACCCACTAGGAAACTCAGTGGAGCCGAGAAAGCTGAGCAGAAAGCATTTTAACTCTCAAACTCCTCTCCCAACAAGGTAACCTTTGTTCTAAGTCGAGATCCAATTTGCTTTAGATAATACGAATCATCACATGGGGGAAGCTCTCCTCTTTACAAGAGTCTTAGCTAAGAGTCTTAGCTTGTTACAGGAGGTGAGGTTGCTCTGAAGCCCTCAGTGTATTGAGAGGCCAGAATAAGGACTTTTGTCTCTGGAGGCTTTTCCTTTTGGGAACCACCTGCCACCAATAGGCAACAAAACCCCTGTTTGCAGGAGATGGAACTAAAAGCATGCACACCCCACCCCCCACCTCCAACACCTCCCCACTCCATTCTATGGCTATCCAGGAAATGTTCTACTGAGATTCTGCAGGTAAAACTGATCATATGAAGTCATCCATCCATCCATCTTCTTCAGCTCCCTCTAAGCCACAGAAGCTGGTGATGTGTGAATAAAACTCCATCCCTGCCTGCTTTATTGAGACTTTGCCTCACACCCTTGTATATTACACATTTCATTGTTTACTGCCTCCCTCCTGCAAGCTTGTGATCTTCACACGAGAGGGAACTTTCTTTTTTGTCACAGTTGTGAACTTCATGTCTAGAATAGTGACTGGCATTTCTAGATAAGTATTTGTTGCATGCTTTCGATGAAATTATTTTATAATAATTCTTAGTCCTAGGCAGACTGCCAAAAGGAAAAGTCAGCGAATGCCACTCAAAACAATTTTTATTTCCATTTTCCAAGAATTTGATTTCAAAAGCATTTATAAAGATGGTAAAATTAACAGAAAACCAACTTTTTTCTTTAATAAAAACTCAATATTAATATATAACAGGAAACCAGAGAGCTACATAAACCTCTCATAAGTTATTCACTTTGAACTTCACTTGAATTAGCAATTGCTCAAACTTATTGTATCTTTAGTGACTTCTAAACACAGCACTTGCCAGTTCAATAATGCAATTCACATCCAGTTGTGGAAAATAGTTGTTCCTTGGCATAAGGCTAGTACCTTCCCTGGAAAGATTAATCTGTTTGCAATAATCTCTGCACACATTCAAAGTCTCATTGGCCTGTACTGATATTTAAAAAAGATGGATTCAGAACCAAATCAAACACCTTTCCAGGGTGAACCATATGGCTTTGTAAAATAACCTGGAGCTCAGCTTTGAGAGCAGCAGGTATAGAAAGTTGCTATGTGATGGCTGGAATTCTACTATCAAAGTGTCTTTCCTTTGAGTCTCAAAAAGCCTCTTATGAGTTTGCTCCTATAAAGTTGGAAGAACTAAAATCCTCTAAGTCATTATTTGTCAACCACATGCCTGGAGGAACCAGATAAAAATATGAACTAATGAAGCAGGAGGTTATATGACCGGAGGGAGTGAAGGGAGACCATAGATTCAGATGTCTATGCCATCCAATTTCTAGCCAGAAGCAGTGTTAAAATTTTTATTTAGGTTGGCCATCTAATAGGGGGTGGGAGATGGTATTAGAAGCTAAGTTTGTATGATAGTTTGTACAAAAAATAAAACCCAAACCTGCAACATCTGGGTGTTGAGGGGACAAAGTACTGATGAAAAGCATGTGGGAAGAATAACTAGATCTCCTCTGCACCCTGCCTTGGTGCTGTCCTGGGCTCAAGTCTATTGTCGTCCTATGAGAACTGGGTCCAGGATTGCCAGAGTAGCTGCATTTTTCTGAAGAAGCAGAGAAATCCAATTTTTATGAGAAATGTCCTGGCGGAGATAGTTCACATCCAGTGGTCAGATTAGGGTTGTTGATAAGAGGCCAGCTGAGGGCAGCCCTGAGGAACGTGAGAAAGTGAGCCACGTGGTGATAGAGGTCAGTGTCTCCTAGGAGGAGGAATGATGAGTGTGCTCCTAAATCATGCAGAGCATTGCAAATCAACCTCACCTCAGTAAAACAATACAATAAATAAATTGCATGTATACCAAAAATTAAAATGGGAGAATGGATTTTGGTAGACAGCCAGCATCTCTATCATGATTAGCTCCTTCGACCACTATCATCTATGACATAAATCACATGTTAGTCCTTAGAGGAGAAAGTCCAAAATTTTCTCCAATTATTGCATCGATCTCCATGTCTAGGATCTCCAGATGACACTCAGACTTCTGCTTCTGGTCCAGACATGGCTTCTCAAGGAGCTAACTAAACTAAAAGACAGGCTACCTGTGCTCCGTTTAAGACTCCCAATGCAGTCTCCAGTGATTCTGGAATCCTGTTGGGAAGTATGTGAGGAACTTCAACCCCTAGCAGAAAATATTTTGATAGACTCTGGGTCTGCAAGGAACATTTGCATCCATGGTTCTCAGTGGACTTCATGTCTAGAACAGTGCCTTTCTGGAGAATAGTTTTGTCCATTATTCCCATAGCAACATATGAGGTGACTAATGGGGATAAAATATTGTTATTAGTTTTATGCCTCTCAGTGCCTATTTTATACTGATGTATGAGATCAGTTTTATAGACACAAACTTGTGGTTTCTGAGCAAAATGCCTTGTTCAAAACCCATGGTAGGCTTCTGACCTACTTGTTTCTTGTCAGCATCAGTTCCTGGAAAATAAGCTCCCATTCTTTTCTAGAACTGTTCTGACGTCTGTTCTTGCTCAGCCTACCTCCCGTGCCCACATGGAATCTATGCTGATACCCAAAATGATAGGCCTGGGTGACAAGGTAAAACCCTCAACATTATCTTTGCCACTGGGCTGGGTCTCCTTTTTTTACCCTACAAATCGTTTCTTCTAGTACTTGAGGTACAGAAATCATCAGTTTGCCCAGCTCTGAGAAACCCTGAATCTTCAGGGTCTTTTTATTCCTTTCTATGTCAACTGCAAACTAGTCAGTCCTTGCCTGATTCATCTCTTTCTTGTCTTACTTTGCTAAAAGCAATAAACAGCAGTCAGTATACACTAATCATTTCATTCCATAGCTTCCCCTAGAGCTACAGACTTAATAGGCTGTTGGTCTGTCTTCCAAGTTATCACAGATGGTAATTTTATATATTTTTTCCCACATATAATACAGAGTTCTAACTTTCCAGTCTTTGAGATCCATTTTCTTTATTTAGTCTCAATGATAAGCTAATGTCATATTTTATTTTAGGTGTTGGTTATAGCACTCACTCTTAGGTACTGGTTTCCACATTGACTGGGAGAGATGGATTCAAATGAAATGGCTTAAATAAAAATATGCTTTTCTCTCAAGGAAGGAGGTTAGGTTAGCCATATGTGACTCCAACATATCCTTAGGAGCACCTGCCCAGTAGCCAGTACAGGAAACCATGTGGGGGACCGTAAGTGGGAGGTTTAAATGAGCTGGGCCTGAAGGGTGCTTGTCATTTCTGTTTACAACCATTGACAAAAACTTAGTCGGATGAAACAGCTCAAGGGACACAGGGGCATCTACTCCAGCCGTGAGTGCATATTATTGCCTCCACCCCATGAAGGAGAGATCAAAAGGAACCAACTTGTAGAGGTTCAATGGAGCCAAAAGGGGGGCAATCTGAGTTTTAGTAAGGATATAACTGCTATTGCTACATATCTAATGTGTTTAAATACATGAGTCTGCATTTATCCTTATGAAATTATTGTCATATTTGGAGAAGTATTTGAGTAACCAGTTCATTATCTTATAAATTAAGAGGTAAAAAAATCAAGTACTCATCCTGTCTCACCAATATGAGCTTTTCCTCTGTAGCCAAATAGCTGATGAGGACCTTTGTGGACTTATAACATGTTCTAGAATGATCTTTGTATCTCCTGCCACTCTCTTGAAAGTCATATCTCCAAGAAACCCTCATTACAAATCATATTATGAGAGCTAGGGATGCTCAGTGTTACTGGGGTAGAGCCTTGTTTCCAGAAATTTTCAAGGATCACTGGTGTATGACAAACAATCACACTGCTGGCTTACTACTACCAGAAAGTCCCCATTCTTGGGGGATGTAGGAAAGGTGGTTACAGTTATAAAACTGAATTTTTTATAACCCCTCCCATAATAATATTTGCTCTTTTGTGACATCTCCAGTTGCCTATGAGGAAGTAAAGGGCAGAGGGAAAGAGGTGGTGACACCCCAAGCCAGGGGTAGGCACCAGAGTGCTGGAGAGGACTGAATAGGCATGAAGGGCCACAGCCTTGTGTGGCTGAATGCAAGAGCATCACATCAGGACACTTGAAAAAGTGGACACTTGAAAACCGGCGCTTACAGCAGCACCATGTGGATACTCAGGGCCTGGACCCTCACATTTTTCTACCATCACTCAACCTCCTGTAGATAAGGAAAGAGCCTCAGGAATGACTGAAGTTTTCCTCAATAAGCAGCCTACTCTCTTTAACTCAGCCCACTGGGAATCATGGCTGTGAAAATTCTGGAGCCTCTTAAGAAGGCAGTTTTCCTAAGAAGGATCCTTTGGGCATGTTTTAAGTTCTCCAAGATTTTCTCTAGTTATTTTGGAGTAGCTTCCACTTATTATCATGGGGTTATCCAGAAACACATAGACTCACTCTGGGAGGGACCTTCAGCGTCATCTCATTTTACAAATGAGACAACTGGGCATTTGGCCCGAAGTCACATAGCACAAGTATGGTATAGCTGGGGCTAGAATTCAGCTCTCCTGTCTTCCATCACACATCTATATCCATCACAACTATATCCATCACACATCCCATTTCAATAAAGGTGACTTGACCCAGCAGCTCGCTTTGTTTCTAAAACCTCCTGCTATTAAATGTCAACTGCTTCTCAGTTTGCTTTCAATTTATGGAGTCACATCACGAATGTACAATAAGAGAAATTCAGCAGGATGGCTTCTTTACTTCTGGGCTCCCCACTGTTCCCACACATATTACTGCAGCTCTCAACAGGGAATTTGAGTTTCAAGGAGTGAGTGAAATAAACCCTGCAAAGCCATTACATCATGTACAATATTGGGGGATAAACATACGCAGAATACACAATGCTTCTGGCAGCTAACAGCTTGTTCTGAAAAAGTCTTGTTTCTGGAAAAGGATATTGGAAGGGAAAACAACTTATTCTTGTTTTTGATAGGAAAAGAAGGCCAATTTAAAATGGATTAGTGTGTGTCCTTATATGTTTGTGTCTCTGGTTATTTCTCGCAAAAACATCCACATGGCACCAAGCCTTCAGACATTGGCCTGTAGGGTTTCCCTAAATGATTTTCAGGGGATCGAGCTTGGAGATATTTCATGAGAACTGCAGAGACCTTGGACCACCACCAGGCTCACATAGCATATTAAAGGTGGTAGAAGTTCTTTCATTTATCCATTTCCCAAACTGCTTTGACCTTGGAATCTTCGTTCATTTTTTTTTTTTTTATTCTTAGAACTCAGGTCCCACAGAAGCCCCTTGGGCAAGGGCTGGTTCTTGGTTACTCTCTAAGACCTTAATATGCTAGACATTTTTGGTCTCCAAGGCTTTCTGTGGAACCTCATAAATGTAACTCTAGCTGTGGGTTAGTGACCATGTTGACATTCTGACATCAGCTGATTCTCCTGTCACAATGGGACAGTGTCCTTCAACCTCTCCCACCCGCCTCCAACTCTAGGGTCTAATTATTTTCAGTGGATATTGACCTTTAACATGGTTGAGACCCAGACCTCCACAGAGTTATTCCTGACCCTCTAGCTCTTGCTTTCATTCTGCGCATGTCACCAGGCAGGGACCTTAGCTCTCACTCACTCCGTGTTACCAAGATGTCCTCTCCCCAGGCACTGGGACTCATTCCATGCAGGATTTGAGGCTCATAGCAGGTTACTTTGCCCATTTTCCTTGATAAGTGCCTGCTTGGCCTCTAGAAGTTAGAGGAGACAGCAAACATTCTTGGACTAGTTCCTGGACTCTCTGAAGTCAAGCCAATGGCAATTACACCTGCCCACCTTTGTACTTAATTCTTACTATAGCACTCAGGACATTCATTACCAGTAATAGCTAGGACTCAAAATTGAAAATTTCCTCCAGATGGTTTGATATCTAGGACAGTTTTATCCTGCCCCCCCTCCCTTAGAAGAACAACTTAAAGCAAAGAGTTTAAGTATAATCCCAGGGATCAGAAGTGAAAGACAAAGAAAAAGGAGAGTGATGTAAGGGGAGACATAAGAGGATTTGTTAGCCAGCGTGTTGTCACTAGGTATGACTGATTTTTCAGATGTGTGGTCCAGCTCTTGAGAGGACATAAATGGCGCATCTCAGCACTGACCATTGGTCAATGTGGAGGTAGGAAATTACCCAGTGGAAAGCTGGCGAACAGTAAACTTATCCACTTTGTATGGATGACTGGTCTAGAGACTAGAAGGAACAGGATTTGTGACAACGTGTATGGAAATGGAAGGGGTGATGCTAAGTGAAATAAGCCAGAAAGAGAAAGATATGTGGAATATTGAGAAATCAAACAAAGGGTCACACAAAGACAAACATTGAAACCAACACTTGAAAGCTCACCATAGATCTGAGGCACCCAGGAGATGGGGCAGGGAAAAGGGTGAAAATCGAGCACAATGACAGCAGTGGAGGACTATAGCTGCTTTGGTGGTGAGAGATCACAGTAGACTGTGAGGGGAGAGGGGATAGAAATTGTCTTTACAGGGATTGGTACTTTGTCTGAATGCGGGCTCCCCACATGTAGAGTTTATGCATCATTGTGTTACAATAACTTTGACTTAAGAAAGGCAAAGCCAATAAGGGCTCAGACACTTCAGATATGAAGTGAAAGTATCACCTACCAGGAACCAACTAAGACCAGTGAGCTCTTGCACACTGAGACAAGAGTTCCTAGAGCACTAATTTGATCACGTTGTTCACTTGCTTAAAACTCTTAAATGACTAGTTACTGACCTTAAAATAAAAGTTCAACTTGTTTATCTTGGTTAAGAGATACTCCAAGATTTAAATTCTTTTTTTTTTCTTTTTCCACCCTCTATTTTTTGTTACTTCCTCCCTTACAATCAACTCCAACACTGAACTACTTTTATTTCCTTAAAATGGGGTCAGGCCTTTGTACACATCTTAAACATACTCCTCCACTTAAATAATGTCTACTCAGTCTTTAAAGCTCAGAGAACATAGCAAGTGTTCTTGGACATTTTCCTGGATCCAATGAGTTTGAGTCAGTAATGGTCATGCCCACCCACCCTTCTTACACAGTAAGAAGCTACAGTGTGTGTGTAATCTGCCTCTGCCTCCTCTCTGAGACTATAAGCTTCCCACTACTCCTACTACCTAGCAAAAATTAGCCACCTGACAAAAGTTCATAGAAAGAACTTATAAATAAATCAAGTGCTTGCTTTCTATTCAATTGTTCACTATGCCTTATAATATCATTTAAAAAAATAAGTGTCTTTTTTTCTCCCCTCTTACACTTCTCCAGTGTATTTAAGAAGTGAAATGAAATGGAACATGAACAGCATGAAATTGGTAATTTAACTAGGGGTTGTTAATATCATTGGGCTAAACCTCTCTCGGTCAACATTTAGTACAAATTGATTAAATTCCATATATAGATTCTCAATCATGGAGCATTTTTTCCTGCATTTTTGGTTTTAAAAATCTTGTTTTTTTTAATCACAACAGTGTAATATTATAAAGCTGAACACGATGCCTCTTAATAATATGTCTCACTGATAGCCTGAATTTCATGTGATAGCACAATCATTAGGATTAGACTTCATCGTGACTGATAAAGAATGGCCATTCTATGTGGCTAGTCCCTCCTCAGCTATGAAATGGGGTCTTCAGGAAATAGTGGTTGTCCCTTTCCTGGTAAAGGGTCTGCAAATATTTGTAATGTGTACACAAATATATTCTGAAATTAGAAGATCAAATTTCCTTCTAGACCTGACCTAAGTAAGACCCACTTACCAACAGGGATCAACCTGATTTTACTACAAGCAAGGCCTCCAGTCCAACCTGGGCGAGCTACATGGTATGGGGTTAAGGTCACAAGGTTTGGATGCAAACATTTGGGTTCAAATTCTTGTTCTGCTTTTAGCCTCTCTGAGCTTCTGAGCTTCTGTCCTTTCATGTACAATGGAGATAATATCTCCTTCATAAGATTATTGGGGAGATGAAGTAAATGTGGATGTAGTGTGGCTGACACATTGTATGCACTTGGAGTACTCATGACAGCTCTAACTGATAAGTTCCCAAGAAACTCGAACAATAAAGGGAATCTGATTGAAAGAGTCTTAGGAAGGAGAATAATCAGAAAAGGGGTTGGGGGTGGGGTGGGGAGAAAGAAGGAGGGGGGGGAGCAGAGCATATCCACATTTTCTAAGGTAATTTTTATGAAATCACAGCTTCCAACCTGAGATTTGGAAATCTAAGCAATCATCCTAGGAGCAGCAGAAAGAACTGGTAATAGGGCCAGTAGCATTGCAGAAAACATTTGCAGGAACTGCAGGGGAGAGATAGCAGGAAGCACCGAGGCTAATGCACTGCTTTCAAAGGGCTTTCATAACTCACAGGGACTCAGGGACGATTTATGCTCTTGCCTACTCATAAACAGATAATAAGCACAGTGACTCACTTGTCAGGCAGAAAACTTGATTTTTTCTAAGCAATAAGCAGAATCGTAGTATATCATTTCCTTAATGTAAGCTTGGAGTAAACTGGAGGCTGATATCACTAACTCATTTCAACTTTCATGTGGTAAAAAATACTGTCATTTCTGAAATGAGTCACAAAGGCTTTAGAACTTTTCCTGACGTAAGAATTAAAAAACCACATATCCATCAATAAAACATTCATATATTTCTTATGCTCGCACATTGAAACAATCAAGGTAAGGTTAGTACTTTATCACTTTCTAAATGCTTTTATATCCAATATTCATTGTAGAGAAACCAAGTACCATTAGACAGGATGCCTGCTTTAATTTTCATACTAAGGATGAGGAAACTCAGCCTCAGGGAGATTGATTATCTTTGTTCAAAGCGGCCAAGCTAGTAAATAAACAAAAGCTGGTATGAGTCCTATGACCCCAAACCTAAAAGCAGCCTCAACAGACCAGACAGATTCTGTTGTCATATGTACTGACAAATTCATGCTTTTCAATAGATTTCTACCATAGGGGCTTAGTGGCTTAGCAGGAAATTGTTCATTATATGAATTTAGACACAGACACACGTTCAGGCATCTCATGAGCATTCTGATTTAGCCCATGAATAGAGGATAGCTGTAACTAAGAGACTGAATACTTGCTTCTTCCTTCTCTGCATGCACTCTTCACCCTCCTCCATCCAGCTTTGGGCCCTGAAAAGCCAATCATGTGAGACAGAAAATGAGATTCTGCTTCTCTGGCTTTCTAGTGTCCACCCAGTAGGGAGCATCAGAAAAAAAAAATGGGAAGGAGGTGGGCAGCAGATATGAATGAACAATTAAGCAAAGAGGACATCTGGAAGGCTAAAACATGTAAGAAAAAATGCTCATGATCTCTTTCATAAAGAGAGATGCAGATTAAAACTACAATAAGCTACCATCTCACACCGGTAAGAACCACACATATTAAAAAGAACCCTCCCCCAAAACAAGGACTGGAGAGGATGCGGAGAATGAGGAATGTGAACTGGTGCAGTCTTTATGGAAAGGGATCTGGATTTACCTTGAAAAAATATACATGGAAATACTACTCGACCCAGAAAGCCCACTCTTGGGGCATCTATGTGAAGACTGTGAACCCATCAATGTAAGATGCTATATGCTCTACAATATTTATTGCCGTGCTATTTACAACAACTAGGACATGGAAGCAACCTAAATACCCATCAATAGACAACTGGACCAAGAAGATGTGGTGCTTCTACACTATGGAAAACCTTGACTTGTTACTTGCATCTGGAAGAGTCTGCAGCCCTCATCTTATGAGAGCTGAAACTTATGGCAGCCTTTGTTACTTAGAAGTCATGTGACCTTTGGTAAATTATTTTACCATTCTCTTGCAGATTTCTTATTCATAAATAGGAGGGTATGGTAGTGTAGATGATCCTCAAATGCCTTTCTAGAACTGAATATGGAGAATAAGGATAAACAGTGGCCAATCGTCTGACTCAGCTAGAACTGAAAGGAAAGTCATGTCTCAGAATGAGTGGCCTTTCTGTCCCCCATATAGTCTTGACAGCAGCCCTGCTCTCCAGTCAATAAAAGCTCCTGCAAAGGAAGACAATGTCCAGCAAGTTCCAACCCCATTGATATTCCTGGGACACCTCACCTCAATTCAGTCAAATAAGTACTCCACACACTTCGCATGATATCCCTCTTTAAATCTAATCATATCAAATGACCAAATAAATATTCAATGCCCATCGTAAGATGGGGTGCTAGGTATTGCAGTTATTAGCATTCTATTTTTATGTGTACCCTCTTTGGAAGGGACTGAATTTCATATGATCATCAAATGAAAGCCAAAGAAACAAATGAGTTAAAGAGGAGGGAAAAATTTGAGGCATATTTAATCTTCCTCATTATCCATCCACAATTCTTCCTGCACCCACTGACCATTTATTATTTCTGGACTGTTCACAGTAGCTCTATTTCTGCTATTGTTTTCTAGTGGCTGGAATTTTAGCTTAAATAAAGCAGGCTTATGTAAAATGTATATAATGGCATCATCCTGCACAGTTTGTCAAACATTTGTTGAGAAGTCACATATTTACATACTAATAAGAATGAGGAAAGAAACATAATCTTGCCCTGACAACCCCATCCCCACCTGAACTATATAATGTTGTACAACTGAAACTTACCATAATGTTATAAACCAATGTTACCGTAATGAAAAAAATAAAAAATATATATATATGAAGAAAGACAAGTTAAAAAGCATGCAAGCAAACAAAACATGGTTTCTACTCTTAAATAGCCTTTATATGATGAGCACCACTGGCTAAGGCAAGACCAAGAACCAAGTGTGACCTTTGCCCTAGGGCTGTGGGAGCAGCAAGGAAAGGCCATACAGGCCCCTAAAACTCTGGCAGCCTTCAGGCTAATTGCTTCTTTTCCCAACTAAGAAATGGGCAAAAGGCCTCAATAGAAACTTTAGACGTGTGAAAACTTTAGACATTTATAAACTACAGACTTATGAAAATATGTTCAACATCATTTATTATAAGAGAAGTGCAAATTAAAACCACACTGAGATATCACTCGCCCTTGTGAGAATGGCCTATATAAAAAAGAAAGGAATTAACAAATGCTGGTGAGGTTGCAGTGAAAAGGGAACTCTTATCCACTGTTGATAGAATGTAAGCTGGTATAGTCCTTGCCAAAAATGGTATGGAGATTTCTCAAGAAAATAAAAAAGGAAATTCCATTTGACCCAGCAATACCACTATTAGATATTTACCCAAAATACACAGAAAATCCAGTGCAAAAAAGATCTATCTTCACCTATGTACACAATAGCAGTGTTTACAATTGCCAAATCATAGAACCAACCCATGTGCCTTTAACAGACAAGTAGAGAAACTGTTGAGGATATATATTCAATGGAATATTACACGGCTGTGAGGAAAGATGGAACAGTGGCATTTGGCACAAAATGGGTGGACCTTGAGGTGATTATGTTGTGTGAAATCAGCCAAAAGTAAAAGAGATTTGGGATGGTTTCACTCATTTGTGGAATATAAATACAATTACATGCAAATAATAGATGAAATAAAAATTTGAACTTGGCAAAAAAAAAAATAATTGTTATCAGAGGGATTGGGAAAATGATGGAGGGTGTGGAGGAGAGAGAGGCAAATGGGGATGGGTGGTTTGGTGGAGGGAAAAATTAAAAAAATATATATATATAATTGTTTTTTCTCAATTCTGCAGGTTAGACACCAAGGGCAAAAACCAAATGGTCAGTTTTTGAGTCTTTATTTCTTTTAGTCCTCCAGCAGTGTGGGATTAGACTCACAAATAAGCCATTTGCCTGTAGGCTACATGCCTTCAGTTGTTGGGTCTTAGCTGTGGGAGGGACTCCACATTTTCTCTGGAGAACACTAATTAACAAGAGGTGCCTGGCAGAGAGCTGTTATGTTAGAACAAGAGTTTTTATAGTGTGGTTCTCCCCACCTCAGAGTTTACTGGGAAACATGGTGGAAATGCTCATTCTTAGGCCCAGCCACAGGCCTACTGAATCAGAATCTCTGGCAATGGGACCCAGAGCTGTTAACAAGCCATCAAGGGGATTCTTTCTGTTGCAAGTGAAAGTCTGAGAACCACTGGCGACACTCAAACTGGGCATCTCCTCTCCTGGCTTCTGAGTTGGGCAGCACTGGCATCACCTGGGAATTTTCTAGTGAGGCAGAATCTGACTTTACCTCAGTTTGGTTGATTGAGAATCAGTTAAACTAAGATTTCTCTATGATTCTTACAAACATTCAAGTTTAAGGACCTTTGCTGTAGTGACTGGACCCTGAGTCAACCCAGAGTGTACATCAGTGGTATACAGGGTTGATTTAAAGAAAGGTGTGTTTTCTACTCTTGCCATTCCAGTCAGGCCATCTTCTGTCAGAACTTGGGTGTCTGAGAGACAGTGATCACACTCTATCTTAACTGTGCATTAAAAAAGTAGCTTTATTTTCTTTTACTGGTCTATTCTTCCTCCAAAGTCACCAATCTCCTGGGTAACAGTGTGCAAAAAAGTTCTCTTGCTTGTGAACGAAAATGTGCCCAATTCTTCTTGCATAAATCATTGTATTTAATCAGCTACTTTAGGGTAAATTCTCAGTCTTTCAGATGTAATCTACCAACATAGTACCTTCCATGATGACTCTGGCATGGGAGAGGCTTTCTTGATCTTGTGGTCACAGAAATGGAGAGGCTGGGTTAAGCTGCTCACATAGTGTCCTGCGAAAATTAGAAAATAATATATCTTCTTTAAGACACTTTTTAAAAAAGATTTATTTATGCATGCAAGAGCTGGGGTACAGGCCAGAGGTACAGGGGAAGAGGAGATTCACCAGAGACAGAGTGGGGAACAGAACAGGCAGATTGACTGAAACACTGTTGAGGGGTGCAGCGGGTGAGTCTGGAGAGGTCTCCTGCACCATGTGGGTAGCTCCCTGGCCAGGGATCGAACTCGTGCTGCAGAGGCTGTGGATAGTTTTATAGTGTGGTGCTTAACTCCTTGCATCTCCAGGGAGGCCCCCATCATTGTTCATTTTTAAACAATGTTTACTATTTAGCAATCAATAAATGATGTCCTCATTCTAATTCTTCCCTGCTTCCTCTCCACACTCCAGTGGAGTCAGGAGGTCAGCCTTTTCCATTTTCTTGCATAACAAAGCTTTGTTTACATCATAACCAAGTCCTTATTTCCCTTTCCTAGTGGAAAACTCCAAGCTTAGGTCATCCAGGCCTGCTTTGTGATATGAAAGGGGAGCCTAAGGGAATAAAAAATTCTTTTCTTTTTCCATAATGTCTGGCTTTTGAGACACTGCTCACTGGTGAGTCACAAATATTATTGACGTCTTTTTTTTCTAGCTCATATTCACCCCTCTTCTCAAACATGAAAATGCATTGCTTCAGTGAATGGGTCCTGCAGGGCGACGGTATTTTCTATACTTGAAAATGAAGATGTCATCGAAAATATTACAGGGCAGGGAGGAGGTGCCCTACAACCCCTAAACCAGCCTGTTCTAAGTTGGTTCTGCCATTGGCCACATCAAGACAAAAAATATAAAACCTTTAATGGGAAAGAACTTTAATACAATTAGTGTGCAATACAGAAAAGACAAAGAATATAGTTTCTAAATCAAGCACCCAAAGTTACCCATCCCATCATGGGTAAATGTCCAGCTTAAAAGGGTTGGCTCAAAGCAAGGCTGGAAAGCGTGCCACAAGTCTGAAGCACCTTCTGGCAGGGACCCATGGAAAAGGGTCAGAAACAGCCAGACTAGTCTGGGAGGAAGAGAGCAAAATCAAAATCAAGATAAAAGTTGCCATTGCTAACCTCCTAATCAGTGCAGGGCCAAAAAAGCAAGTGCAGCTTCTTTACATGTCTCTCTGCTCCACGTGCCTCCTCCTTGCTCTCCATCCTGCTGTCCTCCATCTCCGGTTGCCTCTCCAACTTCTTCTTCCTGCTCAGCTACACCCTCTCTTGGGTGGGGCAGGTAACCTGGAAACTTCCATTTTCCTGGGGACCACCCCGTTACATAATATCTATTTGTTTTACTTCAACAAATATAAAAATATCAGTGAAGACTTTTCTGAAAGTAAATTCTTTCTCCTTAACCTTATTTTCCCATAGAACCTTAAAATTTTTCAACTGAAAATGAAAATAGTTCCAAGAGTTTTGGAAACTGGACCCTGAGTAAAGATGTGTGAAACTGTACCATTCTTAGATTTCTATATCAATTAACTTGTTATTTATTCATGCAACAAACAATTCTGATTACCAGTGAGAATTCCCTCAACGAGAATCCTTGTGGGTATTCGAATAGGAGTTGTAGAACAAGAGAGAACATCTCTGCTTATTTCAGAACTGGCTGTTTCTTGACAATCCTTTCTTCCAAGGAGGCTGAAAAGTGCTGAAATGCATTAAGTCTTCCATTCCCACAAAAACATTCATTCAAAACAATGCATGTGGCCCCTATGTTTATTGCAGCACTATTTATAATAGGTAAAACCTGGAAACAACCCAGATCCAAAAATAAATGACTGGATCAAGAAGGTGTGGTATATATACACAATGGAATACTATACAGCAGTCAAAAGGATAAACAAATGCCACTGTCCTTTTGAACACAGGGTGCCACTTTCTCCCTCCTTGGGTGAACACCCAGAGAAGCACTAAAGGAATTACCTTGGAGATTAAAAACCTCTTTCCTTAGCAACAGCAAGTGTCATTTCCATGAGTGGGTGAGTGACATGAGGAGGAATTTTTGTTGTGTATCTCTATTTTAAAACCACTAATAATGCCTAATAGAGCTGGAGCTCTATGCATATGCTTCTAAGGGTTCACACTCTCCCCTCTGTCAGGGCACATTTTAGTCCATTACTGCAATCCTTTGATTTGATCCAGTTAGCGGCCAAATGAAATCAGGGTTTCTCCAAGTTAATCTATTGGTTGGAGTCAATAGTTTTGAAGCCAAGACCAGAAATTTTACAGTAATTTTGTAAAGGATTCATTTAGAAGGATGTTTACAAGTTTAAAACACATACCCAAGGGGCCTCCCCAGTGGCGCAGTGGTTGAGCGCTGGGTTGTGAATCTGCCCGTGGCCTCTGCGGCGCGGGTTCGATCCCCGGCTGCTCCCCGGCCACCGGAGGAGGGTCCCACATGGCGCGCAGACCTCTCCTGCCGCCCGCTGCTCCCCTCAGCAGTGTACCTCAGTCCTTCTGCCTGTTCTGCTCCCCGCTCTGGCTCTGGTGAATTCTCTCACCCTCCCGCACTTCTGACTGTACCCAGTGCATGTATAAAACAAACAAACAAGCAAACAAATAAATAAATAAATAAAACATGCCTCTATTAAAAAAAATAATAATAAAAAAATAAAACACATACCCAAGTCTGATCAATGAAATGCTGAGTACTACCAAAGTTACTATTTTTTTTTAAAAGATTTATTTATGCATACAAGAGCTGGGGTACAGGCCAGAGATGTGGGGAGTGAGAGGATACACCAGAGACAGAGTGGGGAACAGAACAGGCAGACTGACTGAAATACACTGCTGAGTGGAGCAGCGGGTGAGATGGGAGAGGTCTGCTGCGCCATGTGGGTTGCACCCTGGCCGGCCGGGGATTGAACTAGTGCTGCAGAGGCTGTGGATTGCTTCATAGTGCAGTGCTTAACCCCTTGCGCCACCAGGGAGGTCCGTAAAGTTACTATTTTTTATATCACTGGCATGTTAAGGCATTGTAAAGTAAGAGTTCTTAATTGTATTTTATTTTGAAATTAACTGAGCATATATTTCTTAGTAATAAAATTTATATCTTTCTTCTAAAGCTTACACTGAACAGCTTCCCGAGTTCATGTAGTTCATTCCTTAACTGGCTATATACATGGGTTGTTTTTTGAACATATAATTGCAACATTGTTTGAGGAATCATAAATTTTTAAATGTGCAAAAATCCACTGGTGTTTCATAAAGGGCTTAAGAAAATCATAGACAGAAGAAAAGAGATTCCACGCCTTTATGTTTAATGATTTGCAAATGTTAAATTAAAACATGATTGTATTACTGGTCTTTGGAGAAGAACTGATTTAAACAAATCAAAATAGCAGATGTAATTTTTCAGTGCTGAGATCTAACAATAATAAATTAGAAAGGAAAGATCATACATATACTGAAATACATTTTGACTTTCATGGGTCAAAAACTTCGTAACAGTAGGAAAAATCACAAACAGCTTAGGGCTGAAATTATTATATCTTTGTTTATGTAAAAGGGGCCAGTATTCTCTTATGTAGGATAAAGAGAAACCATCACTGTTACAGCCAGTCTGCAGAAACGACTTTATTCTGTCTGAGTTCTTACATGTGGACTTACCAGGTTTAATTGGATGAAAAATAAATACTGGAATGACTAGAACATAGAGTTTACTATTTTTTAAATTAATTTTTTTGTTGAAGTACCACTGTTAGAATATGGAGTTCAAATCAATAAAATTATCTGATGAGCCCCACGCTTTGCAGAAAGCAGAGAAATGACGTAAACTCAATTTCATCATTTTCCCCTGTTCATTTCCAACTCAGAGGGGATATTACTTGCTTCTTATATTAAAAATGCCTCCCTGGTGGCACAGGGGTTAAAGACAGCGCTATCAAGCTACTGCCAGCCACTACAGCACAAGTTTGATACCAGGCCAGGGAGGTGACCCACACGGTGTAGCAGACCTCTCGCAACTCGCCCGCTGCTCCCCTCAGCAGTGTATTTCAGTGGATTTGCCTGTTATGCTCCCTACATTCTCTGGTGAATCCTCTCCCCACCCCCACCTCTGACTTACACCCCAGCTCTTTCATGCATAAATAAATCTTTAAAAAAAAAAAAAAAAAGCCACCCTAAGCTACATTTCACTCTTTGGGAGTGGCAGCTAGCCTTAATCTAGGCAGTTCTGAATAGAACGTGATCGACACCTAGTGGCTAAAGACATAGACTCTGTGTGCTAGTTCTTGGCCTGCAACAAATGATATAGTGAGAAAAGGATCTTTGGAGAAGAACAACCTTAACTCCCACATCATTTCCCCTTTACCCAGGTTTGACCCAATTCTGCGGTTGTCAGCTTATCCCCGCAGACAAGGGACATTTAGCTAATTTAATTAATAACACAAAGTTAATCATGCTATCTCTATCTTTAAGCTGTATGAAATGCCAAAGAAAAAAAAGAAATAATAGTGGTCCTTTAAAAAAAAAACTTGAATTAAACCAGGTGTTTATACAATGAACAAAGAATAAAGCACTGCTTTCTTTTCAATTAATCTCCTCTACCTCCACCTCCATGTCTACCTAAAACATTCAGTCAGAATTGGCTTTTTCCAGAAAAGTATAGCAATGAAAAATAAACCACAGATAAGAGTTTTCTTATCACAGCTCCTGTGGCAACCACATCTGGCTGGGGGAGACGGAATGGAGGAGGATTGGAGAAGGGAATCTTAACTATGTGTCCTAAGCTGCTGATTTAGGAAACAAAAAAATGAAACCACACACGTGGCATGTTATTTCAGAAGTTAAGTGGGTAATATGTGTTCTACTAGTTGGTATTAAGACATCTTTCAACACAGGACAAGTGCTCATTAAAAGGGTCAGGGAATTTTGTTTCTGTAAGCTAGGTGGGTTGTTTGTGTGGTGTCTTTGAATGTGTGTTATTCCTGATCGTGTGTGTGCACGCGTGTGCGTGTGCGTGTGTGTGTGTGTGTGTGAGCCACCCCTCTGATTCATGACAGGGTCACCAGACTGGACCCAAACAACACATCTATTGTCACAAAAACCCTCCTGGGTCAGAGTGTCACAGTAGCTGTTGTGTTTCCATAGCAACCTGTGGTTGGTTTAGCCAGAAAAGGACAGATCACCCTTGCATGGATGACAGAATGATGACAATGATGACAACGCGAAAGGAATTTGTGATGTTCTGCATCAAAAATTCTTTTTTAAAATGAGTTCTAATTAAAAGTAAATAAATCGGGCCTCCCCGGTGGCACAGCGGTTGAGTGCTGGGTTGCGAAGGTGCACGCAGCCTCTGCAGCGCCGGTTCGATCCCCGGCTGCTCCCCGGCCACCAGAGGAGGGTCCCACATGGCGTGCAGACCTCTCCTGCTGCCCGCTGCTCCCCTCAGCAGTGTACTTCGGTCCTTCTGCCTGCTCTGCTCCCCTTTCTGGCTCTGGTGAATTCTCTCACCCTCCCGTGCTTCTGACTGTACCCAGTGCATGTGTGAACAAGGCAAACAAACAAACAAACAAATAAAACATGCCTCTATAAAAAAAAAAAAAAGTAAATAAATCAAGTTCATGGAAGCAACCAATACCATTGGTAAATAACTGCTTCTTTGAGCTTGACATTAGAGTATAATGTCTAGGGGGAAGTTTTTAGCTTAAATTGAAAAAAGAAAAAAGGGCTAAATCAGGCTGGGCATGCAGATGTGCTCAGGACACTCTTGGAGAGATGATGCTGTATAACCTGATTCAAATGGGGAGGTTAATTTTGATGCCTTTTCATTTTTCCTTTCCCCATGAAGCTCCCGCAGGTAGGGTTTTGAAAACATGCGCTCAGTTTCTTCCCTGACCTATCCATGTCTAATTGAGTTTGTCAAATTAAAAAATAACATTCTGAATAAGAAAATGTCAAAAATTTAGACAAACCAAAAGCAGCCCTAGATATTTTGGTTATTCTTACTTTTATTGCTATATCTTTTGCCTAAAAACACATGTAAATATATCTCAGCATGTGCAAACAGAATCTATTAATTTTCTGGAAACTGTAAAGAACGGAGAATGTGAGTATGGCATCAAAGCCTAGGAGATGGCTTCCTCCTATGGTCCACAGCACCATGAAAAACTTTAATGGAAAATATAGTCAGTTTGTGCTCTCACTAGTTTTTCAGTGCATGTCTAGAAATTTATTATTGAAAGGATATTAGTTTTTCTTACTAGGTTTTTTGTTTTCTAGTGGGAGGGCACCAAATGGTATCAAGACATTTGCTATCTGTTTACCCGGGGGTGGGAGGAGTAGAAGGAACAGATAGGAGAGAGAAGAAAAGGAGCAGCATAGCATCCAAAAATCTTTAAAAATATCTTGGTTAGGAAAAATGTTTCCCTGATACCATCTTAAAACTGGGCAAAGAAATTACCATAATGCAGATGCCCAGGGATATGTCATATCAAGAGTCTTTAAATTTTCTAAGTTTGCGAAGAATGCAAGATTTAATCCAATAAATGTCTGTTTTGTTTATATCTTTTTGTTTATACTGTACCTTTTTGACTAGACATTAAATTTTGGTGGTGTCTATGAATGTGTGTTATTCATGATCGTGTGTGTGTGTGTGTGTGTGTGTGTGTGTAAGCCACACACACTTTAACTTGAAATGACTTTAACTATGTCATATCAATGGTATATATATTTTTAATCAGAATAAAACAAAATATGATGATGAGAAAGAAAGTAAATAAGGTATCTGAGTAGATCAAAGAACTTTTGTAAGCTCGTGTTTTAGATATGGAATGTACATATATATTTCCAACTCTCATTCAGAATATGTTTGCTTTTACTTTACAAAGAAGTTTGACAAAATCAGTTGACTAGGTTTCTAAACTGATAGAAGCTTGGTAAGACTTCATGAGACTATTTCTTTTTTTTAAAAAAAAGATTTATTTATTTATGCATACAAGGACTGGGGTACAGGCCAAAGGTGTGGGGGGTAAGAGGATTCACCAGAGACAGAGTGGGGGAGTAGAACAGGCTGATCAACTGAAATACACTGCTGAGGGGAGCAGCAGGCAAAACAGGAGAGGTCTGCTGCGCCATGTGGGCAGCTCCCTGGCCGGCTGGGGATAGAACTTGTGCTGCAGAGGCTGGAGACTGCTTCACAGTGTGGTGCTTAACTCCTTGCGCCACCAGGGAGGCCCTATGAGACTATTTCTTTTGTAACCCCCAGTACTGAACACACAACTTAGTATACACATAGTGTGGATTTGATTTGCTAAAGACTGAGAAGATTAAAAGGAGTATTTAGCAGTTGGGGTTGGGGAGATGGGCACACAAATTTGGGAGAAGTTACAGCTGACAGTCTAAACTCCACAGAGAGAAAATTTATACCAGGCAGACAGATATCACCGATTTAAAGACACACAGCTCCACATGCCATACTAACCTCTGAAGGGTGATAGCACAGATACAGATACAATCACCATAATAATAATGACTACAAGCCACTAAGAAAATATTAACTTTCATTTAATATCCATTTAATAAAAGTCAGGGAGCTGTACAGGGTACTTTTAGATAGTTCCATTGGAGAAGATAAAAATATTCTCATACTTGGAGCCCTCAGTTTCCTCCCACATGAGAAGTCCCACACGAGAAGTGTTTACAAAGCACAGTTGTGAAAATATAATGTTATGTACCCATCAAAAAATTCCTAAATTTTATTCCAGGATTTCTAATTCCACAGTATCTTTTGTAGACATAGAACACATTTTTTTACTTTGCCTTTGAGACTTATTAAGCTTCCCAGTACATAATTTTAATAAATTCCACATATCAGATCTTCCTGTTTCAGTTATAAAACAGTAGAGAATTGGATCAGCAACACAATTTAAACTTGTTAATGCCACCGTGATCCTATATATTTTATAAGTCTGCTCCCCAGATGAGTTCTGTTCTAAAAACTGTTGGGTAAAACTTACATCATTTTCTAAAATGCTGCGAATCAGCAGCATCACATGAAAAGGAGTGAAGCACAAGACAAAAGTCACTGTGATACTGAACAGTAGCTTTATGATTCTCTTCTTCTCCTGGTTTTCTGTGGCTTGATTATGCCACACAGCTCGGTAGACCTTCTGGTTGCAAATCACAATGATGACCAAAGGGATGGCATAGCCTGTACACGTCCTGATCAAGTTATGCCTGACCTGCCACTTCTCCAAAGGGTATTTGTCATAGCATAAAGTAAAAGAAGTCTTTCTGGGGCAATGTTCTGTAGCTATGTCTTCTTCCCACAAAGTGACACTATTGATGATGGTCTCCAATAGCCACACAGAGAGGCTGACCATGAAGGCAAACTTTCTTGTCCTTAGGAAGGAAAACTTCAAAGGGTGGACCACAGCTAGATACCGGTCCACAGCGATACAGGTGAGAAATGCTGTGCTGCTGTAGAAGTTCATGAACATGAAGAAAGTACTCCCTTTGCACAAGGCAGGAGAGAAAGTCCAGTTGTCTTTATTCCAAGTGTAATCAATCCACAGGGGAAGTGTTAATGCATACAGCAAGTCTGACAGTGACAAACTGAAGAGGTAAATCCCTAGTTCATTTTTCTTCTTAGCTTGCAGCAAAGACACACAGAGAGACCCAATGTTGGCTGGGATGCTGACTATTACCACAAATATGTAAACAATTGGAAACAAATAATGATCCAGGTCATGCTGGTCTTCAATACAAGTGCTGTTCATTTTTTCTAACTTTACAGGGTGGCAATTACATTCACTTGCAGAAATGAAATAGAAATGTCAGTCTTGCTTCACTGTAATTGGTTTTCTAATTCTCTTTTACTAAGATTTCTTTTGTTCTTCTTTGTTCTCTAAACTTCTGATTAATTCATCTGTGCTTTTAAAGCTGGGTGTAGATCCATTTTCTTGCAGATAAAAATGGTTGGAAGTTAGAATGCAGGATCCTGGCAGGTAGCTGAAGTGGTCAGTTGATTTTAATGACCAGAAATCCATGTGCTTATTATCACAGAAAACAGATGAAGAATCCTCAAGGATCAAGCATGTTGTCCCTCAGCTTTCATAGATTGTTGTTCACAATTTATTTTCATGAAATGCAAGGGAGATTGGTGCAAATATGAAAATGCGATACTTTATTTTCATTGAGATTGGCATTTCTTTTTAAACGTCTTTGTTTCTGCAATGAAAGAGGAACTAGAATAGTTTAGATGTTTAAAAAGCATTCTGGTTCTGAAGCAAACTTATTTTGTTAGGCCCTTTGCATTAAATGACAATGAAAGTGTTTACAAAGAGAAAGTTACTGATTTTCTCTTTCTAATTGACTTTTGTAAATGAAGTCCATCTGAGATATTTCACCTATTTCAAATAAGGACTACCTAGGAAGGCTAGCGTAGATGGAACTGTATTTGGTAAGCACATAAAACCAAAGTTGAAAAGCCATGTTAGGAGCCAACAAAAAAGATGGCAAATTAAATTATGTGTTTGTAATCAGTAAGTTTTGAAAAGCCACAATTATATGATTCTAAAATTTAAATTTCATATGCAATGCAAGGATATGGCACTTTGAAAAACAATCTATTAGCCTAGAAAACAGTTACAAGAAATATGATAAAATGAAGAATTTTAAAATGTAGCAGCTAGCTGAGTCTTCATAGTAATTGGAGAATACTACCTCTTCTGTTCCTTTGCTTCCTTTGTGGGCTAGCTTTATCTTTTTCATGCTCTTATGAAAGAGAGGACAGAATGTTCTCAATTGTGTACAAAATATTGTGATCATCAATTTCTGCCTTTCTGATTCTTTATTTTTATTTTTTTAGAAGATTTATTTGTGCATACAAGAGCAGGGGTACAGGCCAGAGATGTGGGGGGGCGGTTGTGAGAGGATTCACCAGAGACAGAGTGGGGAACAGGAAAGGTGGATTGACCGAAGTACACTGTTGAGGGGAGCAGAGGGCGAGTCAGGAGAGGTCTGCTGTGCCATGTGGGTAGCTCCCTGGCTGGCCAGGGATTGAACTCGTGCTGCAGAGGATGCGGATTGCTTCATAGTGCAGTGCTTAACCCCTTGCACCACCAGGGAGGCCCCCACCTTTCTGATTCTTTATTAGGTTCATTCCTTTTTTAAGTTTTGATGTTATAGCTGCAAGCAGGAATAGAGAAAAATCTTCCTTTTGGAGTTGAGAAATACTTCTATTTTTCCTTGCTGTTAAAACCTATTGGTGTTTTGCACAGAAAACTTTGTAGTCACCATGCAGGGGAAGGAAGATTGGCTTTCTTCCTGTGTGCAGTAGAACCTAAGTTGTCAGAACCACCTTCTTCTAAGTGTGAATGACTTCTAAGCCCAAAAGAGATAGGCCACTTCAAGACGTAAGGGTCCTGCTATAGGTAATCCACAAATATCCTTATTACATATGGTATGTCACTCACACTCTTAGAACAAAATGGGGAACTAAAATTTCTGAAATCTTCCAGTTTTACTACACCAAAATATGCCTAAAATATGAAAAACCTTTTAAATCATTGAATGAAATTCCCAGAGAGGGGGAAAAAATGTGTGATAAATTTAGATAGAAAACAAAGAAAGTGGGAGCTGAGGTAACAGAGTTTAGGAAGGTAAGAGAGCAGTAAATCTCTGGATATGCTAGGGTCAAGTATGGGTCTGGAGGAACTAACTGGAGCCTCTGGATGCAGAGACACCAGGGACAGAGCAAGTAGGCAGCCCTCAGTCACCCCAGACCTATTGGGGTACCAGCATCTCCGCCCTCAGGCAAAGGACAAAGCAGAAAATAAAACAAAGTAACACACTTCATGACTTTTGCAGATAGTGGTAAAGTTGGCCAGGTCCTATCTTGGGTTTGTTTCTGTGTGGAGCTATAATAAAAAATCCTGAGTATTCATGGCCGCTGATGGGGCCTCCCTGGGGCATGGGAACTGTGTCTACGCTCCAGGTTTGGTCCCACAAACTTCAGCCCAACAATAAATTAATTTTGGATGACTGTGGTCGACTTCCTTAGTCATCAAGGAAATACAAACCCAGGTCATAGCACACCCAGAGGAACAAATAAAATGGGAAAGACAGGAAATATCAAGTGTGGGTGAGGATGGAAAGTCCCCAGAGCACTTGCATACTCTTGGCTGGAGAACTGTTGGCGTGTTTGCACAACATATGGCGTAGCAACTCCACTCCTAGACATCTGCTCTACAGAAATGCATCTATACATTGCTTCCCCAAAGATGTGTGGGAGCATGAGAATGCTCACAGTAGCATTTGTCATATCCCCTAGCAGTAGAGTAGATAAGTAAACTGTGGTACATTGATAGAATTGAAATCTATACGTCAAAAAAAGATGAGTAAGTTTTTCCTATACGTTAACATGGTTGATGTTCAGAAACATAAGACAGTGATAGAAAAAGGCAGGCACAAAAAGGTATCTACTATCTGATTACTAACTAGGTAAAGATAAATATACAGTCAGAAATGAGGGCGGGAGTCATTTATTAAGCATTTATTAAGGACTTTTGATGCTCTGGGCACAATAGTAAATGTCTTACACACATTTTATAATTTATGTTTCATATCTGTGTACTATTTATTATAACTCTATATACTACATGTGAAGAATTGGGCCATATCTTAAAAAATTAACACCAAATAACCTATGTCATTGTTGTGCTACAAATCAATGACAATCCTTGGTTATAATGCTTAAGCTTTTTGACTCTATTATTTTCTTCCTTTTATCCAAAAATACTTAAGGTATCCAACCAGCTTAAAATAGTCTATTTTCCACCTAAAGTGTACCGTCCAAAGATTAGTTCAAGTCTTCTTGTTATAAAACAGTGGCAATGAAATAAAATGACTTGTGAACAATCATTTCTGCAAATTAGATGTGGTACCACCATGTTTCCTAGGAGACAACACTTTAATGAGCTCCATTACATGAGCTACACATAAACTTGTGAAAACCATCATCTGACATCCTCGCCCATCCTCAATGACAGTGTGCTGAGTGTTTCCATGTATCTTTCCACGTGATTTTTGGGAAAAGTTGAAAGTGTTCCATCGCAGTAAGTTATGATGGGTAAGAGCCCCTTGATTTCTTACTCACTTTTATTGTCCCGGTGTACCTTACAGTGGAGAATGCAATGGTTTTAGACAGGTTTTTTGTTGTCATTGCCCTCAATTTTAGAGCTAGATGGTTACAAAGAACAAAAAAGCTGTTACTGCACCAAAGGAAACAAACTCGCAGCCCAGAGGGTCATGAGACTGCATTTTGAAGCGTCTATTGTTTAGTTCAGGAATCTTCTGTGAATTGTTTCAAAGTCAAAATGAATTATCCTGCACTCCTCACGAAGTGGTAGTGAAGGAAATGTAAATAAGACTGATTGTATAGAATCATGACAAGTAGGAAGAATCTAGGCATTTTCCTTCTCTCTTAACAAAGCCCATCTGTACAGTTGTAAATACCAGGTAGAGTGTCAAATTAAACATTTCATTGTTTGAGTGGGGGCGGGATGGAGGAGAGAAGAGAGGGATTGGAAGAAGGGAGGGGGAGGAAAGAAAAGGGAGACACATACACACACACACATACACACAAACACACAGAGGAAGGAGCTAAGGGAGATGGTGCAAGAGGGGGCAGGGTTGAGGGGAGAGAAAGGGAGAAAGCTGTTAACCACCACTGGGGAGTGGCCAGGCACTAGAGAGACTTCTGAGAATTAGTATGTGCTGCTTCTTGATAATGAGTGTTGATTCTGAAAGTGTGTTTAGTCTGTAAAAGTTTGTCTTGCTGTGCACTTAAGATAGGTATTTTTTCTGCCTGCGTTATATTGCAATGAATAAGTTTAAGAATGGAATCAAAAGACTGAATGAAATGAGATGTAAAGAATCTTGGGGGCCTCCCTGGTGGTGCAAGGGGTAAAGCACCGCACTATGAAGCAATCCACAACCTCTACAGCATGAGTTCGATTCCGGCCTGCCAGGGAGCTACCCACATGGCAGAGCAGACCTCTCCTGTCTTGTCTGCTGCTCCCCTCAGCAGTGTGTTTCAGTCAGTCTGCCTGTTCTGCTCCCCACTCTGTCTCTGGTGAATCCTCTCACCTCTCAAACCTCTAGCCTGTACCCCAGCTCTTGTATGCATAAATAAATGAATCTTTAAAATAAAAAGAAATGAGATGTAAAGAATCTTGACAAACTCCCAATCCATGTTTTACCTGCACATGAAGCACATATACCTTTCTTAGAAATGATAGAATTTTACATCTTTCCTCATATAAAAAATAATTGTAGAAACAAGACAAACTATACATAACTTAAGTAATATGAAATGAATTCACCAAAATAAAGATATACTATATGAAAAAGTAAATGTTCCAGACATGCAGAAATGAACATAAATCCTCCTTTGAGAACAACCTTCTCAATCCAGGATTCAAAGACTTCTCATAGCTAGAGTTCTAACAAATATGACCACATTCATACACACGCATGTGTGTGCATAGACACAAATCAGCAACTATATGTGAGATTTAACAAAAACAAGAAAGAAGTGTATCAGATCCACAAAAGCTTTAGAGGTAAAAATTAATAGATAAATAACACAAGAAGTATTTAATGTGTTTATAGAAATGAAAGGAAGAATTGGAATACACGAATAAGGAATAAAAGACTATAAAAGATGTCCAGGCATATTTTAAGAGAACTGAAATAGACTTTGTAGAAATAATAAACATACTAATCTAAACTGAAAAATGAAAGCATGGAACGATGAGCTCCAGCTGAGGAGAGAATTAGTGTATTACAAGCTTGCTCTAAAGAAATAACAAAACTATCAGCGTGTTAAAGAGCTGGGTAAATAACAGAGACTTGGAGGATAAAGTGAAAGACCACATATTTATCACTGGAGTTGTGCAGGGACAATAGGGAAGAGCCAATATTTGAAAAGAACAAAAATAAGGACTTTTTTTTAGATAAACTACCATTGAGAAATTATACCCCTAAAATTCTCATTAAGGAAACTTCTAAAGGATATAATTGAAAAGGGAAAAATAGCACTAGGAAAAAATCTGAGGTGCACAAAGGATTGAATAAACTACTGAGGGTGAAATTTGATGGGTGTCTATTCCCCTTCCATCAAGAGGCTCATCTACCTGAAAATGTCTGAACCACAGAAATATCCTTCCTTGGGACAACACTAGGAGAGCTGGGTGATGGTGCCCTTCCGCTTTCATCCATGCTCACTTAATAAACATGCCTCTTTTCTCTCAAAAAATAAGGTGGACCAAATGGAGAGTGATTTCAAGAGGATTTATAAAGTTTTCAATGGAATAAATGTCTTACTCTATAAAAACATGTTCCCTCCTTGAGTAAAACCACAAGACAGGGAGGTATGATGAAATGGAGACTGGGTGTCTTTGCTCTAGGTAACAGTCAGTGGTCATGGGGACTTATGGTTATGGGTGTGTTGGAGTGGCTTTGACAGCCTCTCAACAGCCCCCTGGGGATCTGGGATAATGGTGCTGCCTCATCTCTCTTAGATTCAGCCTTCCCTTGTGTAAGCTGCACCCTTTCACTGAGTGGTGTGAGTTAGAGATAAGCAGAATTCTTGCACAAGGAAAGCCATCGCTGTAGGTTAGCTGTGGATTGCTTCAGCGATTTGCTGTCAACCCACAGCTGCCCTTGGTGCAATCTCCTACATTTCCTGAAAGGAGGTCATCTTTGACCATCTACCCAGAGCATGGCATATAAGCCAGGGACTCTCAGAGTAATATTTCATCTATGATACCACACTCTGCCCGTCATAACTGTTAAGATTATTTCTGTGAATCTGAGATCTTAATGGAAAAAATACATAATTCTTAGTATACATATATCTTTGCAGATATCATTTTGACAATAATCATCAAATTCTAATAAAATTGATTTTAGAATCAGTGCCAAGAAATTTGCATAAGTTTTTAATTTTAATTTTTACCAAATGCCCAAAGATGATGACCCACATAATATTAAAGTAGACCTACATTAATCGGCTCCTGCAAGAGTCGTGTTATTGATGACAATGATCAAAAGATAAAACATTTCCCTACAGTGTTACAGGAAATATTTGCTTCCATTTCTCAGTTCAACAGATGCTTATTAAAACTCTACTGTGTATCAGGTACCATGATAGTCATTTATTAAGCAAGAATTACTAATGAATATTTACAAATATTGAAAATGTTTCCAAATTCACATTATTTCTGCTGGCTACAATAAGTAGCACGTGATATCTGTACTGATGAAGAAACAGTGCCAGATAATTTTATGACAAGGAGCTGGTAGATTTCTTCCTAAAACCTTAATTTCGTTTGCCAATACACTGTTTTTTGAAGAGGATGCAGAATGTAAAAATTCCTCTTTTGTACACCGATAGTTTAACCTAACTCTTTATAAATATCGATTTTTTAAATGTCTTACCACCACTTAAAGTAGAGGAAACGTGCATCCCTCTTCCTCTCTCATCATGTTTTGCAATACCTTGTACATACATCCTAAACTAGATAAAATGTTGCAACCGTTACCCACAACCATGCCAAAGTATGCTATCTACTAAAATATTCTACTTTAAATTTATACTTACCCATGTCTCTTGGGGTGACGATTTTGTCGACTGAGGACCGAGGAGCTAGATAAATCTGCTGGCATCAAGAAGAGAAACTAAACTCGTAATGAGACAGGAAATAACACTCATATTTCTTCAGAAGTTTGAGGAAGCAGCATCTTGATGAGAAGAATGTACATTATCCACGTTTAAACAAAGAAATCTCTGAACTCAAAGAGATTCTTAATTTATTATTTACTGTAGAAATATATTTTTGATAATGCACTTTCTTCTTTGCATTTGAGTGATAGTCATAGGTGGGTATTACATGAATTTTGTTCACTATAATGTGTATTAGAATTTCATTTATTGATTGGTTCATTCACTCATTCATTTATCCTGTCTACACATACATTTATTTATGTTCTTAAGTTTCTGTGCTGAGATATCTAATATAGGACCAATCTCTACACCATAAGGAGCTTATCACTTAGCAAAGGAGAAAGGCACACTCAATAATAACCATGATACAATGGTAAAGGGGGATACATACTACAAAAGAAGAATAAAGCAGAGAGGATGAGTCTTAGGATGTGTGGGGTAGGAGTGAATGTTGTTAATGGATTTAGGGTGAGCAATTTCCTGGGAGAAAAATAGCAGAGGCTGGAAGAGGGCTGGGTGGAGAATGAGTCGGTTTTATTGGTTACTGGCAGTGATGGCAGGGCAGAGGTAGCCAACTTTGCAAAGTCTTTTTTTTTTTTTTTTGAGGGACCAATGGAATCAGCTATGAAGTATTTTATTGTAGAACCATTTTCTCCTTTGATTTTCCTCTTGGAATAGAAGGCAAATATTGTTAAAACCATGCTAAAAACAGTTGAACTAATCAACTTAAGTAAATCAATCATGTTATGAAATTTGCCAATTTATTTGTGAAAGACCTAGACTGCTATTATAAAACTCATGTAGACTTCAATATATTGACAATTGCTAAATCTATGGGTGGCTTAATATGAAATGGAATTAACTCCTACAACTTCCTGCTTTTGGAGATATTAGAAGTGTCAGAGACATAACTTTCAAACCTTGCCCTCATGGATATCTACTACAAATGAGGGGGCAAAGTATTCCTTGAGAGGGACTAAATTAATTTGGGAAGGAAAAATTTAAGAATTTTAAAAACTGTAATAAGGACAGTTTGAGTCGGTCTTTGTAAAAGAACACAAGAGGTGGCTGTTGGTAGGTTTTGTTATATCTTCATAGAGATGAAAAAGAGGATGTTGTGCTATAACCAAAGCATTTAAATCTTGGGGTTATTCAAGACATAACAGGGATGGGGAGATTGTCTCTGCCTTCTTTGTGAGTATTTCATGGAGAATAATAAATGCAATCATTTGCATTTATAAAGTACACAACAGGTTATAAGGTAATTAGCTTATAGTAACTTAGAATTCAGAATACTTCATATGTTTATTGAAGTAATGAAAAAATTTAAGTAATGAAAAAATTTAAGTGAATAATAAAGCCTTAAGCTTTTACAAAAATAAAAGTAATGATTTCAGTTTATTCTTGATTCTAATTCAATGCAGTCACTTTGGCTTGCTTTTGTACATTCACTTATCTGTGGCTTCTATATATGGTTAATTCCTCATTCTCACCATCTCTTATTTTACTGAGCCTAATTTAGCTTTTATGGAAAGGGTAATTTCATATCCATCTAAAAATCTAAGTGTTTTGCTATTAAGAAGGCATAGATAAGAAATAATCAAACATCTACTTCTGATTAAAGTCGATGACTTATGCCAACACCATGCTAATTCTACACAGTAAGTCATATAATTTATTTGCTTCTTACTTAGTTTAGAATAGATGGTAATCCTGTCAACTATAGGACTCTCTGAACTCTCAACCGCCGCATCACCTAAAGAGCAAGTGGATATTTCACAGCATTGAGTCTCCGTGATATTAAAAGTCTCAAAGTTGAGAAGATGAATGAACAGTTATTCACAGTCTGGCATTGTGGGGTGTCACCTTCCTGGCCTGTCAGTCGTCTGGTCTTCTGAGACCACAAAAGGAATACCCCAAACTGATCTGTGGCACGAAATTGGGTCACACATGGGGAAAAAGGGAAGAGAATATGGGTCTGTTTGGTTCCAACTTCTCTATGAGGCAGACAGTGCAAGAAAAGAAACTAATTGCTCACGAAGGGTCCTTTGCAAAGAAAGCTCCATTGTCCTTTTGAGGCAGTTTCACTCTTATAGCCACAACTAAACACAGCAGGGCATGTTTTGAGGTAGTGAGTTACTTTCTCATCCATATCACCTTTTGCCCCAGACCAACCTTCATGCACTCAATTCATCGCTTTGCATTTATCGTGTTAGAGAAGAGATTCTTGTCAGAAAAGTGGGTGGTGGTGGGGTAAAGAAGACAATCCTACTTTTGAGTTTCTAAAAATTTAGGTAACTCAGGAGGATGGAAAGGGCTGAGCATAGACACCGGGGGTGATACCTGCAAAACTTCTCTCACGCCCAAGAACAGAAAATGTGTTATCACCTGGTAGTACTGGGGCTTGGGATTGTAAGGGAGGATGTAATGAGGGCTTAGATGTGGTGCTTGAAATATCTTTGCAAATGGATAGCCATGAAGCAAATTCCTTATGGTGCTTTACAATACTCATTTAAGTAACTCCACCAGATATTAAAGAGTAACTGCAACGTTTAATATTATATGAGTAGTTTGTTGAAATGCATAATGGGTATGTGTAACTTAAATATGCTCATGACCACCTTTCAAAAGGTGAAACTTAATATCCCTTCCCTTTGAGTGTGTGCTTGGCTTAGTGACTCATTCCTGACGACAGCATAAAGCAAAAGTGACGGTGGTACTATTTGGAGACTAGGTCCAAAAAAATCCCAGAACTTCCTTCTTTCTCTTCCATCACTTGCTGAGGCTAGCCAGCCACCAGCACACAAGACAGTGCCACATGGTGGTCATCTGAGTGAGTCAACAATGTATGATGAGTGGCTGGGGTAGTCAGTCTTCAAGCTCATTTTTCTGTAGGGTCTTTGTTCTGCTCTGGGTCAACTCAGTACAGTGATAAAATGGGTTAAACTTCTCAATGCTATTCATTGGTTCCACCTCTTCCCTGCCCAGACCTACTTGCTCTACTTCTTCATCTCCAATTCAAATGCATTTTCTTGATAGATTGTAGGGCAAATTCAAATTAAGGTATACATGATTTTTTGACAATACTCTTAAGCATGTGAGCTAAATCCCCTAGGGTGGAATTTTTGCCATCAGGTTAAAGAGGTGTTATTTTGAACCTGGTGATTAAACATTCATTACACATATCTTTATTTTGTATTTTACCATTCATCCCACAAGTGTTTATGAACAAACATGTTTAATTGTTTATTATAAACAAATACCATGCTGCTGTGACAGGAATCACAGTGAGTCAGACAGAGGACTTAACTTTTGTCCAATTTCATAGTCTTGTAAAGAAGACACATGAGAAACTAAAGGGAAGGTTACTCTCAGCATGTAAATCAAGGGAAGGTTACTTAAGCAGGAGGTAGCATTGAGATGGATCATAAATGAGAATACTTTAATGATGTGTATGCAACAGACTTTTCCTGGGATACCAAAGTGTAGAGTTAAATTTTTTTTTAAATAATTCCAAGTTTTTCTGATGACTCAATGATTGTAAGTTTATGGGCTGAGCACCAACCATATACCCCATGCTGTGTTATTGTTGAGCACTGGGCTGATTCTTAGCCACCATTCGATATTGTTATAGGCTGAACTGTTTCTCCCCAAGTCAGATGCTGATTTCTAATCCTCAGGACCTCATAATTAATTGTGTTTGAAGAACTTTAAAAGGGTGTTTCAGTCAAAATGAAGTCATTAGCATATACCTTAATTCAATATGACTAATGTCTTTGTAAGAAGAGGGAATTTGGACACACAAGGGGATCCTAGAGGTGTACCCGCACACAAGAAAGACCATGTGAGGACACACAGAAAAGACAACACAAGGAGAGAGGTCTCAGAAGAAACCATAATTCCCTGCACCTTGATCTTGAACTTCCAGTCTTCAAAAGGATCTTGAATAAGCCTAGGATTTGGGGCTAGGTGGATTCTAATAGTCTTCTTCTGTGGAAATACAAAAATATGGATTTTTGACAATCCAAGGTACAGGTATATCATGGGTGAAGCATAGAAGAAAAGAAAAACTTCCTGGAGTTCTTTTAGCTGAGTAAATCCAAGCAGTAACAATGACCAAGGAAAGAACTACAGGTGGCGAAGGTCAGGTTTCAAGCTGGGGAGATACAGGTATAGAGGTTAATAATTCTCTTCATGATCATAAGCTAGGGATGGTAACCTAGGGTAGGTAACAGCAGGGTTCTTGCTGTAGACAACAGCACTATCTATGCCAAACCTGAGCAGGAAAGGAAAGACATGGAAAGAAACTGGTACAGGACACAGAATTGCTGCTGAGGTTGCTGAACCAGGCTTGTGAATGGGCTAGCACCAAAGGTCTGGAAAGACTGGTCACCCTGCCTGAGCACTCAGCTGGGAGAGTGCCTCTCATGGGGCCGGTGTGCAGCTGCCTCCTCGGGACTCTGGATTCCCACATGATGTCAGTGTGCTTTCTCAGCTGGCCACATGTCAAGTCTGTCTTCTACGATTCAACTTGCAGGTTTGAGGAACAAATGATTTTATTTCCTTGTATTGTCTGATTTAAGAGAACCCCTACCTATATTTTAGAGATAAGGCACTGAAACAAGTTCTGGAATGTCGCCAACTCCTTTTGTAAATAATCCTTTTTTCTTGTCTCCTTTATATTTTTTCTTTTTTTTCTTTTTTTTTTTGTGGTGTGGAGAGATTGAGTTATAGTCAGACCTCTAGGTAATACAGGAATTCACCCATGTTTTCTACTAGGACTTGGAAGATTTCATTTTTCTCAATAGAACTTTATCCATTTGGAATATATACTTAAATTTGGTATGAGGCATGACTCTAATTGGATCTTTTTCCAAATGGTTATCAAGTTGTCCCAACATTGTTTCAATAATTCCACCCTATCTCTAGGGATCTGAGGTACCTTAGAGTGAGACTTTAAAAAGTTCAATTCAACTAATATATACTGAATACCTACCATGGGTTGGATATGGCATTTAAGGCAGAAAGAGACTTGGCTTTTGCCTTTGAATTTCTGGAAGCCAAATTCAGATTTCTGAAAGTAAAAACATTTCTTAAAGTGAGGTGACATGGTGCTATCAGGCTTTATCAACAACTTTTCATTCAAGCACAAGTATCTCATCTTTCTCAAGGGACCATCTGACTTTGATCACATTTTTTCACTTTAGAGAAACAACAGCTTTGAAGGGGTTTGAGAGAGAGAGAGTGATGCTCGAGAAACACTGTTATTTAAGAGAAAAACTATCCCTTTCTTTTAAAAATCAACCAAAATATGAGAATTAGAGGTATTCATTTGTCAAATCTCAAGGATGCTGAATCTATTACAGGACAGGGAGAGGGGCAGCCCAAACCCCGCAGACCTGCCTATTCTAAATGGGTTCTGCCATCCGCCACGTCAACACAAAACATATGAGACTTTAATGGGAAGGAACTTTAATAAAACTAGGAAACAATACAGTAAGGCAAAGAGTCTAGTTTCTAAATGAAGCACCCAAAGTTACCCGTCCCCTCGTGGGTAAAAGTCCATCCATATGGGATTGGCCCAGAGAAAGGCCCCAAAGCCTGCTACAAGTCTAAAGCACCTTCCAGTGGGGACCCACAGAAAAGGGTCAGAAACAACCAGACAAGCCCGGAAGGAAAAGAGCAAAATCAACATCAAGATAAAAGCTGCCATTGTCACCTCCCCACGGGTCTCACCCACATCTGTGTCACCCAGTCCATGACCAAAAGGCAAGCGCAGTTTCTTCACGTGTCTCCTGGCTCCATCCTGCTTCCTTCCTCCCTCAGTCTCCTCTGCAGCTTCTTCTCTCCCTGCTCAGCTCCACCCTCCCTTGGGTGGGGCAGGGAACCTGGAACTTTCCCCTTTCCTGGGGACCACCCTGTTACAAAACCACCAAAGTGAAGGAAACTGAACACTTGCTCACTGGTCTGATAACCACCATTTCCCTTTACCTCACCTCTTGAGCAAACTAGAGTACTAGAGTACTATGCCCACTGCCCAAGAGAGCTGGCTTTCTCAGTTTGTATTATAGGTTTATTAGGAACTTTCTTGTCTAATGGTTTCCTGAGCATAGATTAGAAATTTGAAACCACAGGGTTTTTTTTTTTTGGTGTGGGGGGAATAAGGATTAATTTTGGTATGAACTGACAGGAACTAGTGGTATATCACTGGGGTGTGGCCACTTTTTCTGTTAAATATTCCATTTCCTCTTATAGTTTTCACACATTGCACAAATATTTGTGCCACACCCTCACCTTCCACATGCAAGGTGCAAGAATGATGCATGCAAGGATGGCATAAACTGGGTTTGAACTTAAATCTTATGTGTATGGCTACTTTCCTGTATTATTACCTTTGTATTTCCCTTCTTAGTCACATTATTAAGCATTTGTTATATGTATATCACATTTGTTATATGTATATCACAGACATAAAATCTCAGGATTGGTAGGAAGCTTAGCATTATTGGGGGCTTGTAGGCCCCAATACTGGTAGCCAGCTCATAATTAAAAAATTGTTAGAATGGAGCGGAGTCAATTCTAGGAAGGCAAATTTATGGCTCTTAGATAGTTATTGGCTTTAATCATAGAATGGTGGTGTGAGGGAAAGTAGATAATTCAGGTTTGTACTGTACTGGGAAAAGAAATGGAAGAAAACAATGGACCCAGATAATAGCGGATGATATTATTCATCATGTATACCAGTACACTTTGAGGGTGAAAGGGGCACTATTACTAATTATGTTGGGACAGTAGAGATCAGCTGGGACTGTTCTTGGTAATTCAAAATAGACCAATAGTAACGTAAAGAAAGAAAGGGCAAGGAACATAGAGCTATTGTCTATTAAAAACCCAGGGATATCAGAGGGGCCTGATGACTGTGTTAATGGTACTGCCCAGAGAGAGTACTCCCTCCTAGTACAACTGTGGTCCCAAAACAGTCTGAACAACATAATCTGATTGCAAGTATGACCCTGAAGACAAAGGCTCACATGTTGGATAGCCTCTGGGTATTCTCCCTGCCATCTTGGTGTCTCCCAGGCTTGTGCAAACACTGATAACCTTCCTCAGCTCTGCTAAATGTAATCTTGGGAGTCAGAATGCTTGATCTGCTACTTCTGAGTAGCTTCAATTTGCTCCAATAACAAGGAAATCAGAAATCTCAGTGCAATGTTGGATGTGTCAAATCCCAGGGATTTGGGATTCACAACTCTCCTGCCAGTTCGAGTTTTCTCCCTGGACCCATTTCAACTGGACGTGGAAGATGCTTTATGAAGCTAATATCTAAACACACAGAGTAGTTACTGAAAGGTTTGGCGCAGTAAAGAAAAGGAAAGCCAGGCTAAATTTCTCCCAGGCAAAAAGTTTATTGACCAGGCAAAGTTCACCAACCCCCGGGGGTCGGAGAAGTCGCACCCCTCAGGGGATGAGGATAAATCTTTTACAGGACAGCATCTGGCCTTATGTCTTGCTTTTCAAAGAAGTTGTTCTCTCTTGGAGCTTATTGTTCTTTCATGGCTGCTTATCAGGCAGGTGCAAACTGGGTAGAGCCAGCTCCCAGGATGTGGGTGGCCACAGTTTCAAGTTCCTCCCTCTGCCTCATCACTGCCCCGGCCTCGACCTTACAGTTACCACTATGGAGAACCATGTCAGCTAACGTTTGCCCCAAGTGACGCGCATTAGACTACGCATTACTGCCATTCTCCTTTGTTTTTCCTTAACCCTATGTCTCCCACGACATATGATGACGGCTAAGTCACTCGGCCATGGAGAAACCAGAACTGAGATTTGGTGAGGGGCCGCAGGCAGATCCTCTCCCTTGCTCCGCCGTGTGTACCATGTAATGCTGGAGAAGGTCCTGGCAGCCCACTCATTGCCCTGTTCGGAAACCCACCCTCCCTTACCTCAAGTGCTCCAGCAAGGAGCACCGAAGTGAAGCCCCTGGCCCGAGCCACACCTGCCCTGGGAGCGCCAGCCGAGGCTCGCTCTGCCAGGCCAGCACACCAGGGCGGGTGCGAGGGCGACCTGTGACCCGCACTCAAGATGGCGGCAGAGGCGTCAGCGGCCTCCTGCCCTTCTCCATCATGGCGGCCACGGGACCCGCCTCCCCGGGCGCCGGAGTCATGTGACCCACACAATGGCTGAGCGCCTAGTCCTGGCTTCCCAGCAACGCCGAAAGAAAGCCATGACGGCCGCCGCGGGTTCGGCGGGCCGCGCCGCGGTGCCCCTGCTGCTGTGCGCGCTGCTGGCGCCCGGCGGCACATACGTGCTCGACGACTCCGACGGGCTGGGCCGGGAGTTCGACGGCATCGGCGCGGTCAGCGGCGGCGGGGTGAGCGGCAGGCGGTGGGGTGCGCGGAGGGCGCCGGGGTCCGCCCCGTCCCGCCCCACAAGCCCCCGCGGCGCAGCCCCTAGTTTCCGCGCCCCCCACGTCGTCGCTAGGCTCCTCGGACGCCCCTCGACCGGGGGTCGGGCGCACCGCTGGGGGGCGGGGACGGGCGGTTGCTCGTGTAAGATGAACCTGGGGAGACGTTTAGGATTAGCAGATGAGGCTGCGGGAGCCGCCGAGGGACAGGGCTAGTGAATGGCCAGAGCGGGGCTCGAACCCTCATCCTGGGCTCCCCTCGGAGCGCGCACTCCGGGAGGGGCGCTCCTGAACCCGCCCGAGAGCCGCGGAGCCTTCGCCTGCAGGAGGGGCGCCCCCGGTGGGGTGCTTTGACCGGGGCGCTTCCTTTTTAGACTGGGGTTGGATGGGGAGTCGGAGCCTTTAGTTCGGGGGCGGCGGTTGGGCGCTTCCTGAGGGCAAGAGCCCCGTGATTTTTGTTGGAGGCAGGACAGGTGCCTCAAGACCTTTTTAGGAAGATAAGAGTTCTGAAACTTTCTGGGACTTCTTTGTCTTTCTTTTTTAAATTAATGGTAGGCTCCAGTAGTATCGAATGATGGTCTGGGTTTTGTTTTTAAACTATTGAGGGGACCTGTGTTACCCATAGATGGTCGAGACCAAGAGGATGAATTACCCTTTGGATGGGCCAGTGACTGTTCCTTATTGGTGGCTGCTTTTGAGTTTGAGGAGGAGGAATAGTTGGCTTGCCACCTTAGGGTGCAGAACAATCACCAGGTGTTTGCTTGTAAAAATGCAGATTCTGTCTCCTAGCCCCCCTGCCCGACTTTGTAGTTTTGGGTGTGACCTGAGAATCTGCTTTACACACAAATACTATTGAGAGACCTTCTTGATTCAAGGATCTCAAGAGCAGGGGATGAATTGCTGCTTTAAAAATAGGAACTTTACATTTTAGAGTAGTTTCAGATTTACAAAAAAAGTTACCAATACATTGCTTATATACCCTGCAGGCAGTTTCTCCTGTTAATCAGCATCCCATATTAACATGGTACATTGGTCACAACCAACATAGTTAACATTAATGGAAGTTTATACTGCCTTTCGTATTTATTTACTTTTTTACTGAATGCTCTTTTCAGTTCTGGGATCCCATCCAGGATACAATTACATTTCATTGGCATGCCTTTCTTGGCTGTGACAGTTGAAAGGGGTTCTTGTTATTTGGGGCATTCCATAAGATTTTATGTAAAGGGAGGCTTGAAAGGAATCCTAGGTTTCTGCAGTGTTGGTGTGGGCACTGGCTGATGTTTCTTTAGCTTCTGCTCATGCTGACAGTGAAATGGAGCTGCTAAGCAAATGAAATCTTTCCTGTTTCCTGCTAAAAGAGTCATAGGTCTAGTGCAGTTAATAATGCAAAGTAAATGTAAACAAGTTTTGCATCTCTAAAGCCTATCTAGATGAGATTACCTAAAAGAGGTTACATTTTAACAAGGCCAGCCAGCCTGCCAGCCAGGCTGATTGATCTCCCAGGGCATCCTCCAATACCTGTCTTTTGTCACAAACCTTTGTGCTTACTGACCGATGTTATCAATGTAAGATGGTTATGTGTAAAAGAAACCCTTTGTCCCTAGACTGGTGCTCAGACCTTACGGGGCTATCCAGTTATGAGACCTCATGCATGAGTAATAAAGCTGCTCCTGACCCCACCATTCCTGAAGTACCGCTTGTTCTTCCCCTGTCTGGGTAAAAGGCTAGAATTTATTTCTGCAACAACAGGTGACTTCCAGGCCTGAGAGCTTTCCTCAGTACGTTTGTTCTTGGCTCCTAATAAAATGTAGTTGTTTCTGCCCCATTCTCTGTAATCTTGATTTTTGTCTCATTCCCCTCTTTGTAACCTATGGGTTTGTGGGGTTTATGGCGCCAGGCCTTTAGGTGAAAGGTTTTTTTTTTGTATCCCAGATCAGTGCTAGAGCTAATTTGAAAGCATTAAGGTGGAATCTTGAATAGGCTGTTTGTTGGGTTGAGTCAGATGGAACTTTTATGCTCAGAAGCAATTCACACGAGTTTAAGTGCTTGCTTGCTGAGTGGTTTTGTGCCAGTCCCAGGTGAGTGGATGAGCCCTGTTCTTTCTTTTTTTTTTTTCTGTGGGATCCTCGCTGCCGGTGGCCGTGGATCGAACTGGCGCTGCAGAGGCTGCAGGCAGCCTTGCAACCCAGCGCTCAACTGCTGCGCCACCAGGGGAGGCCTGGATGAGCCCTGTTTTTATTATGATTGCAGGACACCCTCAGCTATAACTATCAGGAAACTCTGGAAAAAAGATTTCTTATTCTCAGGTTTTGGAAAGCACATGGCACACATGGGACCACATAACTGGAGCCACATAGTGGGGTCACAGTTGATAGAAAACGTGGGCCTACAATTCTGCTTTTAATGGGGTAAAAGTGGGGGGAAACTACTTTTTCATGGCCTCACTTTAAATTAAAAACCTAAGATGGAGACAAAACAAGGGCCCCACATAGTTACGAAACTCAACCTTGAGATTTCTACAACTCAGGAACTTGGGCTGCCCCCCCTACTTGACCTGGCTCTCTACCTAGTCATGTGGCTGGTGATGTGTGTGTGTGTGTGTGTGTATTGGAGCTAGCCATCATTTGAGTGGAGGCTTCTTTGAAGTTAATGCCCTAGCAATCAAAGCTTAAGTCAGGCACTTGCATTACAAAAAGAAAAAGCCAGTTGTGAGGCTTTGTCAAACTTGGTCTGTACTGCTGTTATAGAGCAGCCCCGATATTGAACGGGTTGCCTGGCTGTGGGTCCTCACCCGCGTGCTTACAAGGGACTTATTAATACTCCACTGCAGGCACACACAAAAGGTTAATAAAAGGTTTATTTACAAGGGAAAAGGAAATAAGGAAAATGTACAACTCAGGGAGAAAATAGGGAAATAAAGTCTTTAATGCGTCCTACCCGATCCGCCAACCAGGAAACCCAAAGTCACTCTCCGAGCTGGCCAGACGCTGCTAGCTGGTGGAGAGCCAAAATGGGGGACCCCTCCAAAGCCCACGTGTCTGCCTTTATACCAACTTGGCTGCTTAACCCCACCCTCAGGTCCCAGCCACCTTCCCTTTGGTGGTGATGGAATTTGGAGTTCCCAGTGTCTTTGGCTTTGGCCTGGGGTGGGGGTGGAGTCCACAAAGCCTGTATGGAATTAGCTTTAGGACATCTTTTTCCCCCTAACACTGTGATCACAGATTCTGACCTGGGGGGAAAATATCTTTTCCTAACCAACTGATTCACACTTTTATTAACTAATGTTGCTACTTCATTGGCACCTATTTCATAGTAACCTGTGGGCTAATGGGCTAATGTATTTTTTTCTTTATTCCTGTCATTCTCTTGTATTTTTGTGGTTTAAATTTGAAATTGTCAGTATTTCATAAGTAGAGTACCCATTTGGCCTATAGGATATGTTTACTTAATACATTAAATCCAGTGTTTAAACTTGCCCCAAACTGGAGTTATTTTAATTTGGCTCAGTTGAAAATTGTTAAAATGAGAATTGTTTTATAAGTCAGAGTAGTAGACTCTTAGCCCATCTTACAAGCTAGCCAACAGTCATTTGTGTACACTGCGTCAGTTATCTTAGAAGTTCAGTAAGTGCTGATTGAATGAAGATGGTTGCAACTCTTTAAACCTGTTCGTGGAGACACTGGCACCTAGCAAAGTCTGTGGCAGAGTGGAATATTTTCATTTGGTCTTCCTGTCTGCTAGGACAGGAAAGGCAGCTGGGTGCAGTAGTTAAGAATGTGGACTTCAGAGCAGATCTCCAAGGGTCCATTGTGCCACACAATGTTTAACCTCTTTGTCTCAGTTTTTTCTCTAGGGACTTGGTAATTCCTGCCTGATAGAATTGTGAGGATAGATGTTAAGTGCTTAAAATGGTGGCTGGTTTGTGACTCATCTTGGTTAATGCTCTGTATCCGAGATTAGGGAGGAGGAAGTTAGCCCAAGGACTTTAAATGAAAACCTTGTTCCAAATCAGGTAGGTATACAATGCTTGCCATTTGCTGACAGCTTACTGTGTTCTAGCTGTTGTGCTAAGATTTCTTCTGGTTTGGTTATAAACCACTCTTGTGCTTGTTTGGGATGAATAATTTGGTAATATGTCATTGCTTGATGGTGCATTTCAACATCTGGTTCTACTACTTTTAACTAACTATTGCTATTGACCAATGCCGTTGCACTGGAGATGACTTGGCTTCCAAGAGCATAATGATGTGGTGTGTTTGCTTAGCATTGACACTTTCTAAATTAAGGATATGAGTGCACAGAGTACAAAATAACCCAGAAACAGCAAAATACACAATTCTAGTAGCATAATGCCGGGCAGGAAGCATTGTTTACCTTGACTCAAGGATAGGTTCATGTGGCTAACTCATATACTTAAGAGTTTTCTACTTTAGTATTTGAGCCTCTGCTAGACTGCTCTTTGAGAACAGTGACAACACTTAAAAACAAGTTTTTCAATACCTTCCATTTATTGGGAACTTACTATGTGCTATCTACTGTGCTAGATCCTTTACATACATTTTCTTATAGTCTGGCATCAACTGAACAAGTAAGATAACCTACTTTACAATAATTTTTAAATAATGTAGTTTGCAAATAATGTCAGCAGGGAAGCTCCTGGCTCAGTCTTCTGTATTAAGTTGCCTGTACCAGTGCAACACGTGATAACGTGAGAGACACTGAGTAAATGCTTATTGACTAAAATTCTGTATCAGGTTATGGTCTTGGGGAAGACACAGTCTCTTCTCAAAGAACATAGAGGTAGGACAGACAGAAGAGTAAAGCAGTGATGAGGGCTCAGGGCTGGAAGGGTTATGGTGGAGAGCTGGACCTGGTGCCCAGGGAGTCTGCAGGAGCAGCTCCTGCTTCTCATCGGGGAGGAAGAACAGAAGGTATCCTTTGAATTGGTAGAGTTTGAGCTAAAACTGAAGGATTAGTCAAATCAGGGTATGGTATGCATGCCAGACAGAAAAAAAGAGGAAAAAAAGTGGCATTCTACAGTTAGAGAGAAGGTGTGAGTGATTAGAGTGATTAGGTATAAAATGTCAGAGTTAGCATCCAAATAAGGGATTTGGATGTCAACTGGGCAATTTGAACTTTATATTGGAAACTCTTGGAGGTGGGGAGGTCTTGATAGGTTTAAACAGCAGTTTCTTGGTTAGATTTGTGTTTGGGGAGCATCAGTCTGGAAAGCAGTGCGGCTGGTAGACAGCAGAAAACCACGTGGAAGACATTGTGGTCACTGAGGCCATACTCAAGTTGAGAAAGACCTCGGTGGTTAGAGGTGGTTAGAGAGGAGCTCCGCAGATCTGTGGCTCAGTTGCAGCATCTGGGGAAATTTTCGGGGCGTGTGGGTGCATCGTGGACACTGTCAGAATGTTAGAGGTAGCATATATGAGATATAAAATAGAACCTTGAGCCTCGTAAGTCAAGTGTCTGCCTTGTCATATATTGGGTAAGGTGTCAGTGCCTTGAACCTAGAATCTGAGTGGTTTTCAAGTATAGGAAATAAACTGTTTCATGTTAAAACCAACCCTTCTTATTCCCCTTGAATATATTGTTCCCAAAGATACTTTGGGTCACTTACTGGCTTAATGATTTCTTTGTTCAAGTAGTCATCAGCCATGGTTAAAGTGTGATCAGGTATTCGCCCCTGCACCTTTTACCTCTCTGTCTGTGCAGTCAGATGTTGATCTTGTGTGAGGGTTCCTTAGTACAGTGTGGAGATCACTGTGTGGTCATTCTTAATGGTGACAGATTAACACTCAGGATCTCTGATAAGAATGAGAGTGGGAGTAGTGGTTCTGTTAGGGGGAAAAGGATGTCCCAAAGCAAATTCCATATAGGCTTTGTGGACTCCACCCCCACTCCAGGCCAAAGCCAAAGACACTGGGAACTCCAAATCCCATCACCACCAAAGGGAAGGTGGCTGGGACCTGAGGGTGGGGTTAAGCAGCCAGGTGGATACAAAAGGCAGACACGTGGGCTTTGGGGCTCTCTCCATTTTTGGGCTCTTGGCCAGCAGCAGCGTCTGGTCAGCTCTGAGAGTGACTTTGGGGTTTCCAGGTCGTCGGATCGGGTAGGACGCATTAAAGACTTTATTTCCCTATTTTCTCCCTGAGTTGTACATTTTCCTTATTTCCTTTTCTCTTGTAAATAAACCTTTTATTAACCCTTTTGCATGTGTCTGTAGTAGAGTATTCATAAGTCCCTTTAAAGCGCGCGGGTGAGGACCCACAGCCAGGAACCCGTTTAATATCGGGGATGCTCTATAACAGTTCCTTTTAGCATAGCTGCTTGTAAATTTTCCTATGAAGTAGTATGGGAAAATTTTACCTGAGATTCATCTTTCTCATCCTTGCCCTCAGACATTTTAATTGACAGGTGGCCTTAAGACAGATAACCTGTGTTTCATTTCTATTTTTTCTTTTCCCCCTTTTTATTATTTTATATATTTTTTACATCATTCTTCATTTTTGTGCGATGTTTGCTTTCTCATCTCGGGTGTAGTCCCCATGAAATTCCCACCACCATTTCACCCGTGCACCATCACCCTAGTCCCTTGTGCTTTTCCCACCCCTGTTTTGATCTTTCTCCCTCCTCTCCCTGCAGAATGTCTCTGGTTTATAGTTGCCTGTTGATTTTGTTTTTTTGAGTAAATTCTTTCTAATGGAGCATTTTTGCAAAAGAAGAAATTTTTTAAATGTTTCATTTCTTTTAATAACCTCTCTCTAAGTCAAGATTCCTCAAGGCAAACTTAAAATCATGAGGTTCGTCAGTAGCCTTAGCAAGCTTCCTCCCAGCCAACCCTCCTCTCAGAACAAGAGAAACTGGCTGGTTACTCAGACCTTGTATTTTAGCTATTGGGCAAACAAAGGCAGACAAGCACATAACCTGGGAAATGACTTTCCACAGCTCAGCTTTACTCAAGGGCTGTTCAAATATGTATGTGCTTGGTGGTACTATGACAAAGTGTTCACGATTGGATTTGCTTTTTTATAAACTTTTGAAAACTTGTTTTTTAGGCAACCTCTCGACTTCTTGTAAATTACCCAGAGCCCTTTCGTTCTCAAATATTGGATTATCTCTTTAAGGTAATGGGAAATAATTATTTAATACATCTGTGATATTTTAGAAGCTGTATGGTGAATTTCACCTATTGAATAGTTCATCTTCACAGTTTTAGTTTTGTTAAATAAAATGTCAATTTACTGTTGGGATAAGTTGTTATTTATTTAAATACTGCTTTGGTTTTGGCATCTGTAAGACCAACGGCAGTAATTAGTAATTGTCTGGAAGTGCTCAGTCCTTCGTACAGTGAAGCACAGTGTTAATGCTGTTACTTTTTTCCCCAGCCAAACTTCGGTGCCTCTTTGCATATTCTAAAAGTTGAAATAGGTGGCGATGGGCAGACAACAGGTAGGAGTATTTGGGGATTGGGATTGTTTTCCCCAACATTTTATTTATACCTAAACATAAGTACTGTGATTTTAGAATATAAGTGGTAACAATTTTGATATTATTGCTTACTAGATTATTCTTTATTGTTCCTTTATTCTCAGTAGGTTTCAAAAACTCAATTAAAATATGCAGTTTTCCATCAAAAATAGCATTTGGGCTTTAGATTGCTTATTTAGTGGAAATAATTAACAGTAAACAAATCCATGGTTGTATTAAAACTATATTCATTGCACAGCATAGAAACAGCCTTGAATTTTAATGAGAGGTTAGAAAAAGAAATCTTTTAATGTGAAAATTATGGAAGAGGTCATTAGCATTGAATAAAAGTGGCAAAAATAAGTGATCAATGTTTCAGAGATACTGCTTTTTTTCTTTAAAAATTATTCTTAACCACTTAATTTTTAATCTTCATTATTCCTATTTTGATTGACTTTGTATAGTACAAGTAGCCAATTAAAAGCTCACAGGTCTTCGGTTTCCAAGAAAAGCATCACTGATTACTTATTATATAAGTATAGTCAGATTCCATTACAGTGAACTTTAGATTTGTCTGTATGCCATGTCATGTTTGGAAGTGATGTTTGGTAAATTGAGTTATCTGTGTGGTGGTATTTGCGTTTAATTTCTGTTAAAAGAAAAAAAAAATACCCTTATTTAAAAACGAAAGAAAGCTCGGTAACAAAAACTTTCTCTGGCCTCTTATATAAGAGGATATGTACATTGTCCTAAGACGGTGTGTCTAGAGTACATTTATGTGGAATCGATAACCAATGGCCGTCTTCATTTGCTGAAGCTAACTTAAAGGTAGAGATACAGAAGCTGGTAGCCCTTGTGAATTCTGAGGCTTGCCTTTAAGAATTGGGCCTGGGTTCCTCTCCTGGTGAGACCCTCCTAAGCAAAGGCAGATGTTTGTAAAACATGATCACACACGAGGACTTTGATATCAGTTCTCTACCTTGCAACATCACAGAGGGTTAGTATAGAATTTTTTAGAGTGGGGATGTGTATGCATTCCTTTTTCTCTAAAAACTGTTATCTCAGTATAAAACACATGCTATATAGGTTCAAAGCATGTGGCTTGAGAATTGGGACTTAGGGGCCTGGGATTCACATTTAGAATTTAAAAGCTGGATGCTAAGGTGATCTGAACTTAAAGTTGGACATGGGACTTTACAAACCCAAGAGATATCAACAACCCAACAGAAAGTAGTTCCAATTTTCTGTTATTTGATGTGATAATACTTCTCTTAGTACTGTTTATAATAGTAGGTCATGGTTTTATTATTTAAGACCTTTATGTTAGGGCCATGGAAAAAGATGAAATAATACGCTTTGTTCATCTACCCTGAAGTTTGAGATTGTTCTGATTGCCTCACTTCAGGGTTGGAAGTAGAATACTGCTACTTGTGTGTATACGTGTGGAGGTAAGTGACCTTACAGTCCACCATTAACAGATGCTTTCCTTTCTCTCTTGCTCACTCCCCTTCAGATGGCACTGAGCCCTCCCACATGCATTATGCTTTAGATGAGAATTATTTCCGAGGATATGAGTGGTGGTTAATGAAGGAAGCTAAGAAGCGGAACCCTAATATTACGCTCATGGGTGAGAAGTGAAGTTTGCCATGCTTCTCAGTCTGTTCTCCTTTAGCTTGTAAATTTGGAGTCATGTTTGTTGAGTCTCCAGTAATACTGAGGTACTAATAATACTGTTCCAACTACCTGTAAGCTACCAGCAGCCAAGTATGTGTCAGACAGGATCCTTTCTTTGCTCTTATATATTATATCTGCTCTTTATAGTGCTCTGGAGTAAGAGAATGTGATATTCTTTCCATTTGCAGAGGCGTCAGTGGAGGCTTAGAGAGGTTATTCATCTGACTTTAAGCTCAGATAATTAGTAAACTGCAATGTCAGATTTAGAATCCAATTCCATTCTGGGTTTTATTTGTGATAAACTGCTTTCTTCCACACGATTTCTTACCTAATAAAAGGGCAGTATTACTTATAAAATGTTATATTCCATGTAGTAGTAGATCCCAGCTATTTGCGCAATTGTATATTGCTCAAAGAAGTAGACAGCATTTCTAGAGGAGGCATATACAGAAGTGGTTGCTTTTTACTGTTGTTTTGAACCTCATCTATGTGGCAGGAGGGTCACTGTTTCAGGCACTGGGGACACTGAACAACCCAGCCCCCACTCTGGTTCTCATCATGCTTAGGTCCTAGTGACAGGATCACTGAGTGATTTCTCAAATGAGACTATTTATTCTATACTTCTCCAGCAGCAGCATGCTGGCCTGTGGAGTGTTGCTAACATCCACAGCAGGGCATACTTTCACCATTTGAAATGAATTTGATTTCTTGAAATAGGCTCAAATATTTATTTTTTTTATAAATTTTTTTTAAAGATTTATTTATACAAGAACTGGGATACAGGCCAGATATGTGGGAGGGTGAGAGCATTCACCAGAGACAGAGTGGGGAACAGAACAGGCAGAGTGACGAAATACACTGCTGAGCGGAGCAGTGGGCGAGACAGGAGAGGTCTGCTGCGCCACGTGGGTTGCTCCGAGAGGCCAGCGGGGATTGAACTGGCACTGCAGAGTCATAGCGCTGTGCTTAACCGCCTGCGCCACCAGGGAGGCCCAAGGTTCAAACATTTAGACTAAGTAAGATTAATGATCCATTTTAAAGATTTGATTTCAAGTTGTTTTCAGATTCATTTTTCACAAAGACAAACACGTTTTTCTAAATTAATGAAAGTAAGGATCAATGTATTCCCTCTAAATGGACTCTTGTATGAGATTCCAGAAATGTTTTGAGCAGTAAAAGGCCTCATTGACTTCAGCACATACTTGGCTGTTGGGCAACTTTCAAGGTCAGTCCTCATTTATATGTGGAAAATCTGGCATGCTGAGCCATGTCCTCACGAAGGAGGACACTCAGAATGTATTTGATATTTCCTTGTTTTAAAATGTTCCATTAATTAGGGTCACATTTCTTATGTAGAGACACTTAGGCCTTCCTCCTGAGTTTAGAAAAATAAGCATTTTGTCAGATTAGTTTGATTTTTTTTCAGTGATGAGCTACATTGGTAATATATATGAGCAGTTAAGGAACTTAGCTTTTGAGCTTATTTTAATATAGTAGACACAGAAGTAGGATTTGAGTTGTACTTAGGACTTTTCTATTTTAATTTTGGACTTGAAAATTGGGAGAATTAATTATAAATTAAATAATTATTAAATAAAATCATTGGAAGAATGTGGGTTACTTTATAACATTCAACACAGATGTACTTTCTTATTGAATCATTGGCATGTATATTGATAGGAAGACAAACTAACTTTGTTAAATTTGATTACCTAATTTTTTAAGTAACCTTTAGTTGTAATAAAATGTGCTAATGAATGAGGAGTCAGTATTATTTATTAGGGTAATTGGCATAAGCCTGGCAGCATGCTTTGATTTGACCTCAGACAACAGAATTGAATTATCAAACATCCCTATAGCAAGTGGTGGAGATTTACATTAAATTGTCTTAATTTCGTTCTGTTGCTAAGCATCTTTCAGAGAGGTGGGTTTTTTGTTTTTTGTTTTTTTCTTGGTTGTAGTTTGTTTCTTTTGTTTGTTTTTTCTTCTTGAAAGAACATTTAGAACCTGACTTTAGGGTCGGTGGGGAATCATGGTATACACAGGCTGAGAATTGTGTCTGGTATATAATCTTGCCTTTAGTTTGATCCATATTGACTTTTTGCTTAGCCTGTGTTCTTTTGGCTTACTTTGCTAGTCTCTAACAGTGTCAGCACTTTATACCCCTCCCAGCTCTGCCTCTTCCTTTCTGCAGGGTTACCATGGTCTTTCCCTGGATGGCTGGGGAAAGGTTTCAACTGGCCTTACGTGAATCTTCAGCTGACTGCCTACTATATTGTGACCTGGATTGTGGGTGCCAAGAATTATCATGATTTGGACATTGATTATATTGGGGTTAGTAATATACATAAAGCATGAAAAATTCCTGGAGTTAACTTGTAACTTTTAAAAATAATTTGATTCTGCAGTACTTTGTTGGCTAACATTTTGTACCACGAAAATGATTCATTCTGTTGGTGTCTGATGATAAATTAACTACATGTAACCTTCTAGTCCTCCACTTTGCCCATCTAGTTTCTCCCCACTTTTGAAAACTGTACAAAATGTATATTTCATATTCACTTGCCCTTGCCCTAAACTATTATTTGACACCTTTTAATATTTTAAAAGTGTAAAATATGGTCTGTTGTCTTTCTAGCTGGTCTATTTGTAGGCTGGAGGGGCACCTCAGTCTGCACTGTACCCCACAGAGACTCGCACCCACAGTGTCTCCGTGAACTTCAGCGTCTTAAAAATAGGCCATTTGTGAAAACTGTTTTTTAAAAGTTTTCATAGAATCGGCAAGCAGTTATTTAGTCCAACTGTGTTGTACACACTGTAACATTATTTTCTGGGATAACAAGATTAATGCACTTTTGAGGAGTTCGATAGAAACTGGAGCAGATAAACTGCAGTATCACAGGACGGTATAGGACGTGGTGATGAGTCAGTGGCTGGATGATACCAGAAGCTAGAATGTGGATGTTTTTTGTTATCCTCCAAATTATAATTGAATGTTAGCATGTACTTGAAAACTTTCTTATATGAGGGTATTCTTATACTAGAACTTTATAACGTTAGCATATTTCTAACCCACAGTGAGACCAAATGTAGGTTTATGTTGAATAGCATTCTGTTGTGGTAAAGTCATGCTGAAAATGTTTCATGTAATTAATGGGTGAGTCACATCTCTTTTAGACTTGTGCTAATCACATGCTCCGGTGGAGAACTGATTGATAAGAAATTCTTTCCAGTATCCACTGGAATAGAAAGAGTTACAGCCCTATAGTTACAGTTATCTCAACTGCAAAATCAAGTCATAGAAGTTCTCTTTCAACTCTCAAATTTCATGCTTTCTGGTTCTAAGTTGAAGACAGTTGTGTGCAGGTCTCTTATCTTCATTGAGAGTTTGCTTTTGTGGTGTGGCTCATGGTTGAGAGGCTGTGAGTGCTAGAAGAATTACTTCTGTACAGTGTACTTATCAGTATCTGCTTTTCAGGTGCTTGGGGGATCTTGTGAGACTTAACTACAACAACCCAGGTCTATCTGATCTCCAAGGTCTGGCTAGTTCCCCACACATGTGTCAGTATTTGTTGAAGGATTGAATGAATATTCTGTTTCTAAAAAAACCTCTGGAATAAATGATTGTTAGAAAAGTACCCACGAATTCTTTAAGATTTCTAAAAATTATACATTCATTATAAGTTACACATTCATTAAAATGAATGTATTAATGAATTATACATTCATTAATTTAATTAATTAATTAATTAATACATTAATTTAATGAATTATACATTCATTAAAAGTTATGTTGTCTAATATCTATAAATCCCATAACAGGATGTTCCATAAAGTAAGAAAAATGGCTTTTCAGATGATATGAAAGATGATGAGAGAAATGGCATCTTAAAGATAATGCCAACTTTCTGACACTTAAAAACTTCCAATTCAGACTTCTTGACTTTTTCTTCTGCAGATTTGGAATGAGAGGACATTTGACATCAGTTATATCAAGGTCTGTACAAATTTAAACTATTGCTCTGTAAGTTCTTAGTGAATAATTCCTTTATGGTTCCATGGAAATTAGTGGTCTGACTGCCTTATTTTTTACAGCAAAGTTAATTATTTTGCTAGTTGTGACATAAATTCAAGCAACATCTTAATAATATATTAAACTGTATCTAATTCCTTATAAGTCCTGACTTACCATTTTCTGAAGTCGTGTTAAAATTTGTGGAATTATGATAATCATAAATAGTTATGTGAAAATTAATCTTTGAAGACTTTAGGAAATGTTGCTTTATTCCTTCACTGTCTTTTGTGAAAGCTTCTAGTATGTAGTTTCACCTTCTCCTTTGGCATGTCTGTTATATTGGAGGGTGGTATATGTTTCCACTCATGATCAGCAAGTAGGTAGCAACTACTATTTGCAAGGTGTGTTTTTTTTTAGTCCTTTTTCCTAAATATTTACCTGCATTATTGCCACCTCTTTTATGGGGAAAATACTTTTACTGCTATTTTTCAGAAGGGAAAAATTGAGAACAACTTCTGTCATTGGGAGATAATAGTTTCCCTTTTCAGGTGCATATAGCCCCTTAGTTCACTTTTTTTGTCTCATTTTGTGTCTTATTGCTAAGAAATATAGTTTGTGTTGATATTGTGTTTCATTTAAAATTTTTTTCCTCTAAATTGAGTTTATGTTTTTCAGCAGATATGTGCACTAAATTTCTTTTATTTCTTTACTCATCCATCCAGTCAGCAAACACTTACTGAGTGCCTAGTTTGTTAGGCATTTGTGCACTTGCTTAGCATATGAGTTGTAAAAAGTACTGTTTCTGCCCAAAAGGAGGCCACATTTGGGGTCTCTAGAGGCCATTATGGACAATGAAAATATCAGTCATAATTTCTGTAGCAGAATATCATTTTGCACATGTCAGAAGGCGCAGAGGCACCCTGTGCCAGGGTGTCAGGGAAGACTGTTAGAAGAGGGGCAGGTAGTTAAGAATCTTCAAGACGGATACATGGGAAACCCCAATTCCTAAAGCAGGAGCAGAACACCACAAAGAAGTGAAGATTGAGCAGTGAAGAGATTTGGGGGCAGAGCCAGGGGTGAAAGTGGTGCAAGAAGGGAGGAAAAGTGGGGGCAACTGAGCCAGGATGAGGCTATGTGCCCTGGGGTAATGGCACAGTGGAAGTAGCTGAACGCAACCAGAGCCAGGTAACTCAAAGTCAGCTCCAGCCTGCAGGCTTTGGCAGTAGAGTGGTCAAGAGTGCCGGGGGCAGGGTTGGGTGGCTACAAGAGAGGGACAGTGGAGCCAGTTTGAAGCACAAGGTTTGGTAGTAGAAGTCGTGACTGCCATGAGTGTGGGTCTGCTGAGGGCAGTGAGAGGGCAGAGCAGAGGCCATGCTGTGCAGGTGTGTGGCAAACCCTGTGATCGGGGATGGGGTGCAGGTGTGAGGCACACCCTATGATCAGGGGCGGGGCCACTGCAGGGTCTTAATAGTGGAAAGTCTGAATATTTTATCTGCTGAGTCTTGACATTTCACAGCTTTGTTTTTTTTTTCCTTTCCTTGTGGTTATACTTTAGCCTCTCTAGTTGGCCTCGTTTCATTTGAAGGAGAAATACTAGAATCTGGTTTCCCTTTCCTTTTAAACTTGCAACTAAATGGTTTTATTTTATTCTTTTATAACTAAGTGTCTGATACTGGATTCCACTGTGTTCTAATTTGACTTACTTGGTTTGAAAAACTGATTGCTGTTCTGACTTACAGTATTTTAAGCAGTACCATATACATTTCTTTTTCGCTTGATCTTTAGTTTACCTGCAGTAAAACAGCTCAGGAAATGAAAAGGTCTAGTTTGTATTTGCCATTATTTGTTGCAGCATTTTACTGGAATCTGTATTCTGTTTGCTAAAATGCCTGTTGGAAGAGTTCAGTGATGGGCACATGAATGTAGGTATTTGGGTTTGATAAGTTTAATGACCATATTCCATACAGTAAAGTAAGATGGCCCCTGGAAATAACAAGAATTTATCTTTAATAGTAGAAACGAATACACTACAAGTGAGTGATTTATGTAAAGATGGCAGGGCTGTTGTTTATTTTTGCTGTTTATGCTGTGTTTGTCACTTACTCTGTTTTCAGTGATGTGACTTTTAAATTGTGTATGGAAAATCCCATGTGGGAGCTGAGGGTGGTGCATGGAAATGGGTGTGTGACTCTGGGGGCCCTCACTCACTTCGGCGTTAACAGCCTCCTTTTCATTTATCTTATAAACCAGGTTTCCACCCATGCTTTGTTTTGGGGGGTGGGGATTTCCCCCCAAAGGATTCCACAACAAAATCATTTGAAAATATATTAGATAAAATTTTGCTCAAAGATTACTGAAATTTATACTGATTTTGGGATGGAAACTTATTTATAAAACAGCGAACAGAGGTGAGTACCTGGGAGTGTGATTTGCATAATTCATTATTAAAAAGTAAGCCATCATAGAGGCGATGGTCTAGGAATAGCACTGGGAAACTAAATATGTTCGCAGTGATAAATGAAAATTTGGCGAAGTGGCTGTTCTTCCTCTCTGTAAGAACAGGGATAAGTTTCAGGGTGATGCAACTCAAGATTGGAGGACTGATGTGTGGCCTTCTCGCTGTTCTCTTTGTCCCACTGGAAGGTGTTAAGAAGAATGCTGAACTATCAAGGTCTCTACCAAGTGAAAATCATAGCAAGTGATAATCTCTGGGAGCCCATCTCTGCTTCTATGCTGCTCGACCCCGAGCTCTTTGAGGTGGTGGATGTCATAGGGTAAGGAAGCACGTGTTCACTTCAGAAACTGAAACAGAAGTGGATGTTACCTACCCTACTGCAGATATTCTGTGTCCTAATTATTTTGTTCCCTTGAACTATCAAAGGTTATCAAAGTGTTAGTTTCTTTTTGTTTCTCCTTTCATTCTCATGCAGGTTCTGCTATATGAATGTTGTTGCTGTTTTATTTGGTACCTGAGCATTCAAGTTTCATTTTCCTCATGGTTTGTAACAAAATTACAAAATGTCGTTCTTTCACTCATATGATGATTTCGGATTGAATTTTGCTTTGCATGTGACTAAGCTAGAGACCCACGCTTTCCTTTCATTTGTATTTGTCTGCTATGTCTTTGCTCCTACTTTCAGAGGCATTTTTGTTTTATGTCTCTTGCATATAACATAGATTTTTCTTTTTTAGCTGTTTTAAAAAAGCATATTTTAACGAGTGAGCAAACTCATATTTATTCATGTAACTGAAGGTTTTGTTTTCTGTATTACCTTTTGTTATCTAATGACTTACAATATTATAAAATATACATATCAAAGTCTTTCCTATGTGATTTGTTTCTTTTGCTCTTTTAAAGGACTTGTCTTTTTTGTTCTTTACCAAAGTTTGGTTTTTGGTTCCATTTATTATATTTATATTGACACCTTTAAACCAGTTGTTCTCAGCTGAGAATAATTTTGTCTTCTAGAGGACATTTTACAATGTCAGGAAAAAATGTTATCACTAGTGTAGATGCTACTGGTGTCTGATGGGTGGTGGCTGGGGATGCTTCTAAAGATCCTCCGATGCATAAGATGACTTGCCCACCACAAAGAAAGTCAGTTAAATATCAGCAGTGCTGGGTCTCCCTGGTGGCCTAGAACAACCACATGTTGGCCTAGCACAACCACCACTACAGTCTGCATTCAATCCCCAGCCAGGGAGCTACCCACATGGCACAGCAGACCTCTGCTGTCTTGCCTGCTGCTCCCCTTAGCAGTGTATTTCAGTAGATCTGCCTGTTCTGTCCCGACTCTGTTTCTGGTGAATCCTTTCACCTCTACCTCTTCACCCACCTCCACCACTGGCCTACACCCCAGTCCTTCTATGCAAAGTAAATAAATAAAATCTTAAAAAACACTCAGCAATGCTGAAGTTGAGAAATTGCTTTTTTACTAGTATTTTTAGTTCCCTCTCTATTTAGATATTGTCTGTTAGCTTACTAAATTATTTCACAACCTCATGTTCCTTCCCTTCTTGCTCCTATGATGGAATTTTAATTATCAGAATTTCTTAATCTTTGTAATCTTAGATTAGTTAAAGCTTCTACTCTCTTCATTTGTCAAGTTGTAACCTTAAACTCCCACCAGCTTGCAAACTCAGTTTAGATTTTACTTTCTCCCATCTGCTATTTTGAGTCAACAATATTATACATTTCTAGAACATTTGATATTTAGGTACTGTTTAATTGCTTTCTTTTAGTCTGGCTGCACCACGAAGCATGTTCATGCTCACCTTGAAGTCTACTGCTGGAATTTCTCCTTTAGTATCTTGGGTGTCAGAAGCCTAATATCGACTCTATTTCTCAGAAAGTGCTAAAGTTTATTACTGTTTTCTGTGGCCTTTGTACTTGAAGGACATTTGACACACAGAAATTTCTTTTTTTTTTTTTTTAAAGATTTATTTATTTATGCATACAAGAACCGGGGCACATGCCAGAGGTGCAAGGGTGAGGGTGGGGGTGAGAGGATCCACCAGAGACAGAGTAGGGGACAGAACAGGCAGACTGAAATACACTGCTGAGGGGAGCAGCAGGTGAGACAGGAGAGGTCTGCTGCGCCATGTGAGTAGCTCCCTGGCCAGGGATCGAACTCTTGCTGCAGAGGCTGCAGACAGCTTCACAGTGCTCTGCTCAAACCTTTGCGCCACCAGGGAGGCCTGATACACATAAATTTCTTGTCTATTAATGAGCTCCCTTCCATCCTGCGTGTGTTACAGGTTTACCTCATTTTAAGGACATCCTGAGACACAGGATAGGAACAGATGCTCACAGTGAGGCTGTCATCTAGCTGGACATTGCCCATTATTAAGATGGAAAATCTTGGAGAAGACGTGCGTTTTATTCACTCAACAAGCCACATTCTGACATTTTCCCATTTCTCTCATTCTTTCTTTTTTAGAGCTCATTATCCTGGGACCCGTTCAGTAAAGGATGCGAGGTTGACTAAGAAGAAGCTTTGGTCTTCTGAAGATTTTAGCACTGTAAATAGTGATGTGGGTGCAGGCTGCTGGGGTCGAATATTGAATCAGAATTATATCAATGGCTACATGACTTCGTACGTTACTAAAAATTTCTCAAGGTTTTTATTTTGAAAAATATCAGAAAACACATTAAGTAGAAAAAAGTACACTAAATTTCTCACAACCTAGATTCAATGATTGTAAATAATTTGCTTTATTAGCTTCATCTATACTTAAGCTCTATTTTTCTATCATTTAGTCTGTATTGAATAAAATCACTTATTGAGATTTGATTATTTGATAGTAAAGGCCATCCAGTTCTGTGATTTTTGACAAGCCATACATGTTAATAAATAATTATAGAGTAAATTTCAGACATTATGACCCTTCAATATTTTACCATAAGGCCCCATAGTCTAGGATAGAGTCCTTCCTCATTTCTTATGACTGTGACCTTTTTGAAAAGACCAGGCAAGTTGTCTTTTGGATGGTTCACTTCTCAGTCTGCCTGACTGCTGTGTCATATCATCACTTAATTTGTATGTGATTGTCTGTTTACCAAACAGAGTTTCTTAAGGGAGAATGTAACTCTTTTTATTTCCCAAGGAAGCATTTCTTAAATGCTTTGAGGAGCTCTAATTGTAATTAGATTCAAATTAGTTTTCTGAAACAATGGTAAATAGAACAAAGCAAGGCAGCACATGCTTTTGTGATGTTAATGAGAGCCAAATACTTTTTTACATCTCTTGTTTTTTTTCTTCCTTGTTTTGGAAAGAAAAGATACATCTCCAAGGAGTTTTGTTCTAATAACTTAATTGGGTATTAAGAAAGATGCATATAATTTAGTAAGTGTATATAAGTGTATATAATTTAGTAAGTGTATATAAGTACAAAGATGGCAACAAAATCACCCATAATCTTACCATCCAGGAGTAAAGGTCCTTAGTACTTTTGATAAATGGCCTCCCGTTCATTTTATATGTATAAAATTTTAGTACAGAATTGACACTAAACTATATAATGTGTAGCACATGAGCTGCTTTCCATTCATTTTTAATTTTTATTTTTAAAGATTATTTATGCATACAAGAGTTTGGGTGCAGGCCAGAGGTGCAGGGGGTGATTGAGAGGATTCACCAGAGACAGAGTGGGGAATAGAGCAGGTGGATCTACTGAAACACACTGCTGAGGGGAGTAGCCTGCCAGACTGGAGAGGTCTGATGCGCCATGTGGGCTGTTCCCTAGGGATTAAACTCTGCTGCAGAGGCTGCCCATTGCTTCATAGTGCGGTGCTTAACCCCTTGCACCAATAGGGAGGCCCCTGCTTTCCATTTAACATTATGAACTTTTTCTCAAATTTACTTTTACTACATTATTTTTAATTCTTCTGTATATTCTGTTACATAAAACAGAATTGCCCAGATTTGCCTTGTCCTAAGCACCTATTACACTGATTCCATATTGCTGCCCAGACTTACTTGGTTGAGGATCCCTCAGGAAGGGAAGGCTTCTGACCTCTGTCTGTCTAGTCAGTGCCCTGCTGGTTCTGAGGCCATGCAAGTGGAGGAAACACTCGTGGTGAAACATAGTCCACCTCTTTGGATGCTTTCTTCTTCCTAGAAGTGAAAGTTGTGTCTATTTTAATGATAACTTTAAACAAACTAAAATGATCAATTGTATTTTGATCATTTAAGCATTTATGATTAAATGATCAACCTTTAAGCATTTACAATTATTCCTTAGGGTGTACTCTTAGAAATGGACTATCTGGGTTTAGTTTAAAGGCTTGGATATGCTCTAGAATGCTCTCCAGAGAGTTCATCCCAATTTTTACTTCTATCATTAGCCAGAAAAGACATCAGGCATCTTCCAATCCATGGGTATAATCATGAAATTTAACACTTTCACCAGTAGTAAGGGAGGATTAGGATTTTTGGAATTGAAACTGCTTTGTGTTGACAGAAATGGAGGCTTTCATTAAGACTGTCAGTCTCATTTTATAATGGATGAGGACTTGATAAGAGAAATTCGTGGGTAAATTCTGTTTTTGTGTTTTTTTTTTTTTTTTTTTTTTTTTTTTGTTGTTGTTGTTGTTGTTGTGAGGAGCCCAGCAATACCAGGGTACCAGTACCACAACTTTTGCTTTGCCCTGGGATTTTTCTTGAGAACTCCAATCTTAGTGTGGTAATCTTAGGGTTCAGTACCATCTGAAAGAAGGGACCAAAATATAGAGCAGCAAGTTGATCCAGTTAGTACTTGTAGAAGAAGCAGAATCTTAGCAGCATGACAGCCCAGACTTATTCTGTACTCTTCATACATGTCAGCACACTTCATCCTCACAACCATCACATGAGCAGGGTACAATAATTACCCTCATTTTACAGATGCAGAAACTGAGGTCCTGATAGGTTCCGTGGTTGAGCCATGATTTGAACCCAGGCTGTCTGAGGCGAAGAGTTCTCAGTTGTAAAGCTTTGCAGTAGCTTAGAGGCCAGTTCATAAAGTTGTGCAATCAAACTGGCACATTAAGAAGCCTGACTGTCAGAGGAAAGCAGGTATGGATAGAGCCTTAATTTGACTTCACTCAACTTTATGATGTCTGGTACTGGTAGGGCATGATTTGCTTGGTCTCCTGGCTACACCATTTTTTAGTAGAAATACCTTTTTATTTCTTTGCTATGTAACTCACCATTAAAAACATTTAGATGCATCCAACCCCAGAATTTTCAAAATTATGAGTGAATTTAGGCAACTTATATTTTCTTGTTTTGGGTGGTCATTGGCATAGATGTATATGAACTCTGACAAGGTCTTTTTATTCCAGGTTTCTATATATTTATATTTTTATAACAAGCGGTTTTTGGTGTTTCTCTTTTCTCAAACAATCTTGTAGCACGATTGCTTGGAATTTGGTGGCTAGTTACTACGAACAGCTGCCCTATGGGCGATGTGGACTGATGACCGCCCAGGAGCCGTGGAGCGGGCACTACGTGGTGGAGTCTCCCATCTGGGTATCAGGTATGGCTCCAATTCCATCTCTTACTCCCTAAATTCCTCTCTCAGAGACAAGGCAGAAAATACGTAAAGGGAATTACACAAACCGTGTGTGCGTGCCCTTGTGCATGTATGTGTGTTCCTAAATTTTAAGTATTTTAATTTTAATTTTAAATCTTTTTGAAGCAAGAGTTGCCATAAGTATTTTTGTAAGAATCTCTTCAGTTGACTAGAGTACTTTCTGTATTCCATTCTTCATTATTTTGAGATCAGACTCTTCTAAAAGAAAGGGAAAAGGGGGAGAGAAAAGGATTGCTGTCTGGAGGCAGAAACAAATTAAATATTAGTATTTAAATAATTACATATTATAATACTTTATTTTATGCTAATAAAATTTAATTATGCTAATTAAAATTAGTGTGAGAGACATTATATACTTTTACATTCATATCAGTTTTATTGCTTATAGAATAATGTGCTGAAAATCAAAAGTAGATGATTAACAGATTTTAGGTGATTAATAAATGTATTCATTGAGTTTTTAAATGGATAAGTAAATGTAAAAGTTATATGAAATATCATAGGTTCTCCTCTATATCTATTGATGAGTGTTGTTAAAGATAATTTGAAAAAAGATAAAACCATGACTATCATACACAAAAAACGATGAGCCCATTAAAGATTGTATGTTACTCATCTTTTGGGAGGAGGGAAAATGTCTCCCTACCCCTCTGAGTTTTTGAACTGGTTGGATAATCAAATTAACATCAGATAGATTTGGAGGAAAAAACAAAATTGAATAAATACCTTTGTGGAATTGACAGAAATAAGGATTCCAAAGCCAGTGGCAAAATGGAGATGTATATCTAAAGAATGGGGTAGAAATGAGAGGGATCACAGGACAAGAAGCAGGTGACTCATGATCAAGTGCTCTGTAATGACATGTTTTTCCTGCTATGTAGATAGGTTTCTCTGGTAGGACAATTATTTTCGGTAACAATCCTAATTCTTGGTAAGACCCCAGTTTTCATTCCAGAATGAATGTTAATTAGATAGTTAAGAGAATGATAAAGTTTCTCATGAGCCTGCAGGACCTCAATTGACCTTAGCTCAAATAATCCACATGCCAAAGTGACACATCTTGGGGTGATCTGTCCTTCAATAGGAAGTGGCAAGGCAGATGTACCAATCAATTCAAAGGAAAAGTCAGGATTCGAGTACAGATTTATTTGGAGTAAGGCAATTTGAGGTAATTCGCAAATGGAGACAGACTGGGTTTACCACAGCAGGGAAAAGAGGAAATCATTGAAATTCTTACCACACAGACATAATTTGCATATCTGTCAGTTACCAAAAACTTATAAAGAGTTACAAAATAGTTTGAAGGTGATGAAGGATGTGTGTGGGATGCCTTCCTTTTCTTGGAATCACTAGACTTTTCTTTCTTTACAGTATCATTCATCTGTCACAAGGGATGTTGATGGTTGATACCACTTTTCATGAAGTGGTGTGACCACACTAATAATAGTTTTTTTGTTTTTTTTTTAAGATTTATTTATTTATTTATACAAACACTGGGTACAGTCAGAAGCGTGGGAGGGTGAGAGAATTCACAAGATCCAGAGTGGGGAGCAGAGCAGGCAGACAGACAGAAGACACTGCTGAGGGGAGCAGCAGGCGCTGCCGGAGAGGTCTTCGCGCCATGTGAGATCCTCGCCGGTGGCCAGGGATCGAACTGGCACTGCAGAGGCTGCGGGCAGCTTTGCAGCCCAGCGCTCAACCACTGCGCCACTGGGGAGGCCCACTAATAATAGTTTGAAGGTGATGAACAGATATGTGGGCAAGTGTGTGGGCAATGCCTTCCTTTCCTCGTAAACACTAGACTTTTTTTTTTTTCACGGTATCATTCATCTGTCACAAGGGATGTTGATGGTTGATACCACTTTTCATTAAGTGGTGTGACCACACTAATAATATAATTAAATAAAAAAATCCATTTGGTGAATATTTGACTTCTTTCTACAATTTTGTTTTGCTAAAATATATATGACCATTTTGTTTTAACATCGTAACTGCTATCTTAAAAAATTGATTTCTTCTAAAGTATGCTTTCATAGGAAAACTGTAAATTGAAAGTGACTTCATTTTGACTTTAAACCTTCATATTGGTGATTTTCATTTTTAATTGTGGTGTTTTTATCAGATTTGTAGTTACGATATTAGCTCTATAATCATGACATTATTCTAAATTCCTTAATTTGTTTTTCTGAAAGCATGGAAAAGTTAATTTGGACGTGTATGTCCTTATTGTTTAACCCCTTAAGTGTTGAAATTGTTGGACCCACATTATCTAAATGAACTAAAGTGCTCTTTAAATTTTGTCACTGTTTTTTTGGAAGATGGTCGACTGGGGAACCTGGAATATTGCTCAAGACATTTTCAGGACCAGCTGTAGAGGGGGCCAATAGGTATCTATTGTGGAAGTAAACTTTTTTGAAGCCATAAAGATGCACTTTTGAAATCCCTTATGATGTTTTAACCTTATTTTTTATAGTTATGTTAGATTTAATTAAATAGAAATGAACAAAGGTTGAGAGGGGATAATTTTATATATTCTCGGGAAAAATAAAGATTTTGTATTTATGAGCTTACAGTGTGCTCCATTTATTTTAATAGGTATTCTAAGTTTCGCAGTAATACCATTTAACTAGACTAATTTTTCAAAAGTTGAAACATGGGATTTTCCTCTGAAATAGAAAGTAGTTTGTTAAACTCCATCATACTCAAATCAGTAGACAATTTTTTTTAAAGAAAGCCTGTTATCACCATTTTAATCTTATTTTATTCTGTTTTTTTTTTTTAATAGCTCATACTACTCAGTTTACTCAACCAGGTTGGTATTACCTGAAAACAGTTGGCCATTTAGAGAAAGGAGGAAGCTATGTAGCTCTGACTGATGGCTTAGGTAACCTCACCATCATCATTGAAACTATGGTAAATCTTTGTTGTTTTATTGGGTAACTCACTTTGTCAGCATTGGGAGAAAGCATGAAATACAACAGAACATTTTTTTTTTAACTAGCTTTCCTGAAATATAATTGACATATAGTAAGTAACACATATGGGATGAGGAAACAGTTTTCTATACTCTCTTGGATTCAGCACATGGGATCCTACAAATTAAATTGACAGAAGACAGATTAACAGGAGAAAAAGAAAAGAGTTGAGTTGTACAAATGTATGTGGATGCAATTCAGTGATGAGTAGTAAGTACCTCAAAGGGGTAGTTAGAATCTGCGTTTTATACCCAGTTTAGGAAAACGTTTCTTTTTATTATTAAAAAGAATTTATGAAGGATTATATACATTTTTAAATGTTTAGTAGAAGTCATCAGGGAGACCATCAAGGTCTGGGATTTTCCTTTAAAAAAGTTTCAGTTTATTGATTCAATCTCTTGCTTTAGATCTACTCAGATTTTGACACTTTTGTTGGTGGTTTGTGTTTTTCTGAATTCATCTATTTTATCTATGTTAGCTAATTTGTTTGCATACAATTGTTCATAGTCGTTTAATTTTTCAAAGAAACAGATTTTTGTTGATTTTCTCTATTTCAATAATTTCCTCTCTAAAATTTATTTTCTTTCTCTCTTTCCTTTGGCTTTATGTTATAATTAAAACATTAATTTCTTAAAAAGTAAAATATTAGTTTATTTCTTTTTAATACAGGCATTCATTGCTATGAATTGCTTGTAAGCAGTATGCATGTTTAAGGAGTATATTGTTTTTTATTTACGAGTTTTCCTAGTTTTTTGTTATTTTTAATTTCCATTATGATTGGAGATATATTTGGTATAATTTCATTCCTTTCAATTTTATTACTGTTTATTTCATTACTTCACACATGAACTATCCTGGAGAATGTTCTGTGCATCCTTGAGAAGAATGTATGTTCTGTAATTCTTGGGAAGAGTGTTATTCTACAGATGTTAGGTATAGTTGCCTAATAGTGTTATTCAATTCTGCTATTGTTGTATTTTTCATAGTGGTTACTTGAAATCTTCAGCTATTGTTAGCAAATTATTTATTCTCTTTCCCTAATTCTGTTAGTTTTATTTTATGAAAGCCCTCTCTGCTATCAACAAATTCTCTTAGCTTTTTTTAAAATCTGGAAATGCCTTTATTTTACCTTCATTTTTATAAAGATAATTTTGCTGAATAGAAAATTTTTGGTTGACAGTTTTTGCTTGGAGCACTTTGAATGTGTTATCTTTCATTTTTGTGGTGATAAATCAACTATCAGTATTGAAGTTTCCTTGTAAGTGATATTGTCTGCTTAATGACAAATTGTGATCATAACTTCCTTTACTTATGTAAACCATGTTTCCTTTAATTCTTTGAACATATATTATATTGGCTACTCAGATTTGGTCTGTCCCACATGCAGTTTCTGTTGTCTTTGTATTTGGATCATACTTCCCTGTTTCTTGGAATGTCTCATAATTTTGTGTTCAGAGCTAGACCTTTTATATAATGTAGCAACTGTGGGGACTGTTTCCCTCCTCCCTTGATGTTTGGTGTTGTTTCTTGCTTGTTCATTTAATGATGGGTGGGAGTATTTAGTCATGTTTATTCCCCCTGCACTGTAAAGCCCTAGATATTGCTGCTAGTGCTGAGGTCTGGGGCTTGTGTACAATCACACTGGGAGGACAGTGTTTTCCCAGGACCCTCTTTGTTCCTTTCCTTTATCACACCTGTCTGTTAATTGCTGGTTAATCACACCTCTTTGTTAATTGCTTCATTAATTGTTGGTGGATTACTCTTATTTTTGTCAATAATGCTCTGGGGCTTAAATTGCTCCCCAAACTGATTCAATTTAATTCTAGTTGACTTGCAGACTTGGCTTTGAAGTTAGTGTCTTTCTTGTCTTTTTGAGTTTTTCTTAACTGAATTCTCCTTTGAACTCCTGCTGACTATTGTTTTGATGTGTTCTTCTTTTCCTGGTGTCTTAATATGGAAGCTGAAGTCTCAGATCCTTTCTTCATTCCGAATTTAGTTGTTTAGTACTGTAAACTTTCTCCTAAGTATTGCTCTAGTGGTATTCTCCAACGCCTAATACTTTGTGTTTTATTTTAATACAGCACAAAATTCTTTCTGACTTCCCTTTTTATTTTTTCTTTGAGTCATGGATTATTTGAAATTTGTTATTTAGTTTTTACTTTTTTGGGAGTTTTCCAGAGGTTTTTCTGTTATTTTTAAAATTTAATTCTGGTGTGATCAGAGACAATGGTTTGTATGACTTTAATCTTTTTGACTATTGAGACTTTTATTATGGTTCAGAATGCCTTGATAAATGTTCCTTCTGCACTTCAAAGAATATGTATTCTGCTGTCATGGGATGAAGTTTTCTGTAGATGCTAATCGAGGTCATGTACTTGGTAATTCAAAGTTCCAATCACCTTATCCTTGTTGATTTTCTGTCTAGTTGTGTATTAATTACTGAGGGTAAAATACTGACATTTCAATTATAATAGTAATTTCATTACTGTTCATGATGCCTGGTCCAGAACCTTGTCCTGTTAAGTGCTCTGTGATTGTTGAATTACCTAGGGATTATGTCTTATTCTCATTTTCCCAACCCCTATTACAGATACACATAGGAGATAGTGCAGGTTCTATTCCAGACCACCACAATAAAGTGAATATTGAGATAAAGCAGGTTACACAAAATTTTTTCTCAATGCATGTGAAAGTTGTGTTTATACTAGTCTTTTACTTGCATTATGTCTAAAAAAAAACAATGTACTGTAATCAAATGTGACACAGACACGAAGTGAGCACATGCCATTGGAAAAATGGCACCAATGGGCATGTTTGAACTGATATTTCCGCAAACCTTCAATTTGTAAGCTCACTATCTGTGATGCATAATACTAATGAGGTTTGCCTGCAGTGATTAGTAGGAAATGATGTTGGCAGTATGAAAACTATTTGTTATAAGTATTTAGCTGACTTCAGTTGTGTATTTGAGGATTATATTTAGATGAATGTCTTTTCAGTGAAAACATGTTTCACTTTTATGATACATTTTATTTGGAAAATAGTTTTAAAAGCTAAACTATATGTGCTATAAAGTGACTAGAGTTTATGAATTCAGTTTGATTCAGTTGATCATAGTTATTGAGTTTTTCTTTGACCATACAGAGTAGATATTTAATAAATGTAAGATCAGAAAAAAAGTTTTAAAATTTTGAAATAAACTCATGTTTTTCACCCAGTGCATGCCATTTCTATTAATCTTGGGATGTTGAATGTTTAATTTTTCTTAAGGTGCTTTGTACATCACTTGGGTAACTTCATGTGATTTTTTTTTTTTCCCTTCAGAGCCATAAACACTCTATGTGTATACGGCCTTATCTTCCTTATTTCAATGTGTCACAACAATTGGCTACCTTTGTTCTCCAAGGTTCTTTTGTAAGTAAATAATATGGACTTTTATTTTGGTTTTTGATTTAAGAATTTATTTTTTCATGAAGCAGCAGTTTTTTTTTTTTAAGATTTATTTTATTTATTTATGCATACAAGAGCGGGGGTGTGGGCCAGAGGTTTGGGGAGGGAGGGAATTCACCAGAGGCAAAGCAGTGAGCAGAACAGGGAGATCTACTGAAATACACTGCTGAGGGGAGCAGCGGGCAAGACAGGAGAGGTCTGCTGCGCCTTGTGGGTCAGCTCCTTGGCCTGGGATGGACTCTTGCTGCAGTGGCTGCTGACAGTTTGATAGTGCTGGGGCTTAATCCCTTGCGCCACCAGGAGGCCTCAGAAGCAGCAGTTCTTAAGTGAAGTCTTATCTTATGAACTATTAAAAGTTTATGTGTGAATGGACAAATGTTCTGGTATCTTCTGTCTCCTGACTGGTTTCAGTCAAACAAAACAGAAGCCAGTAGGAGGTAATGTTCTCTGTGATTTTTGAGGACCACTAATAAAATTCACTTGTAAGAAAGTTGTTACTGGTGGAAACATCAGTTTTGTGGTCTAGGTGTCTTGGAAGCACTGACCTTTCTGAATTTAAAAAAAAAAAAAGGGGATTCTTGCTTCTTCCCTGTTGTTATATTTGAGAACAGAAAATGCAGTGCCTTTTCTGACTACGAATTGCAAATGAATTGGTTTGCAATACTAGAAAATTTTTAAAAATCTTTACACAAGTACAAAAGAGTATTTTTGAAACAAAGGCTCTAAAATCTTTTTTAACATTTGCCACGAATCTATGGTATTTTTAGGAAATAAAGTATTTGCTTGAATAATATCTTTCTACTTTAAAAATGTTACCATTTAAAATTTGGGTCCTTCGGTAACTAGACAAAGAGTGCCAGTTGTCATTGGTTCATTCTTGCTGGTACTGACTTTAGAAATTCTCAGCGAGAATGTGATAAATTACTCATCTAAGCTTTTTTTGTGTGTTTTCAGAGTGAAATACCAGAGCTACAGGTGTGGTATACAAAACTTGGAATACCATCTAAGGACTTTCTATTTAAACAGCTGGAATCTATATGGGTAGTATTAAAATAAATTCTTATATTTTGAGTATTGCAACAGGAAAAGGGAACAGGACTTTAATTAATGAATTATGCATTTTTCAATTTTGTAATTGATTTTATGGCTGAAGTATAGAAGAGGTAAATTTGTCCCCAACTGTTTTTTTCTTTTTTTGCTAATGCAAATCCACTGCAAGGCAGTATGGGAGTTTGTGTGTTTGCTCTCAGGTATTTAGTTTTCCTTGAGGAAGGGCACCACCATTACTTGGCTCCCCAAGTCAGAAATTTGGTCTCATTTGAGACTATCTTTCCCATTCACCAGAGAGCAAACACAAACAAACTATCATGCACATAATTTTTGTACCCATTCCTTATTTTCCATTCTACTGCTACTGCTTCTTTCAGTCATGCAAGTAGACCTCTTAGTTGCATGTATGGAGTCCACACAAGCTTTAAGAAACTTACAGTCAAATGAAAAAGAATAGACTAATAGAAACAAACTGGGGATCACCTAGTTCTCCTCTTTATGTAGTGAATTTTAAAAATTCTTCCTATAAATTGTAATTTTGTAAGTCTTCTAAATCTTAGATTCTGTGGGCCTCGATGTCGGGTGCCCTTTGCAAGTGTTCTGTTTGGGCGTTCTAACAGATATGAGTTTGACTTAGCTTTAAGCTCACTTTTTAAAAAGCTGTTTTGCCCAAAGGAGATGAACCGAAGCCCCTGGCTTGAGTACAGTGTTGCCTCCCTTTTCAGCCCCTCGACACCAACGGCAACTTCACCCTGGAGCTCCAGGAGGACGAGCTGTTCACGCTCACCACCGTCACCACCGGGAACAAGGGCAGCTACCCACTTCCTCCAGAATCCAGGCCCTTCCCACGAATCTATGAGGAAGACTTTGACGTTGGTAAGTTCTTTTCACTTAAGCTTACCTTGGTTTCCATCTCTAGCGGCAGCGAGCAGATTTCTGCGGTCAAACAGCACATGGCAGAGTGGCTGGGCAAAGCACGTTTGTGTGAATTTCTACATGGTGACGGTGACTTATTTTGTGTTACGACAGGAAAGTCTCAACTTGAAGACCCTGTGTTTTTTTTTACTGCCAGCAAAAACATTGAGGTCGCTGTCAGAGTGAAAGTTCTAACTTTTTGGGGTAACTTTAGATTTGTAGACTGCCTCCGTCCTTTAGCCATTTCTCCCAAAGGTCATTTCTGACAGCTTTTTTTAGTGAGGAGGGGAAGGCATGTTAATATCTCTTTCTACAGCCCCTGGGGACTGAGGGTAAATGGGGAGTTACCTTGTCCATGGGTCAGTCTACCCATTACACACCCTCTAACTGGGCCTGGGAGTTTTAAATTTGAGTGCTCCTGGTTTTCTAGGAAGATCTGTCCTACAGTCATTATAATTTAGGGAAATTATATTTAGAAGACATGGTCTTTGTGGTCATGTTCCTAGATTGCTCGGTAAGTGACAACACGGGTCTAATAGACGTCCTTGGAGAGGATAGCGGCCCTCACAGACCAGTCAGGCGTCTCTGCTTCCTGCTTCTAAAACCCATAGCTGTGAAAGAGAAGACAGGAGACTGCTCCGTGAGAGAGCAACCAGAGCCACCTGCTACTGCAGGTCTACTCTTCACTATGGACGACCCCCAAGTACCCCAGGCCCCCACCCCCCCAGGGGCTCGGTGTCTTTCCCCAGGAAGTGATCTCCTGCTTGATCAGCATTCAAGACCCTTTGGACTGGATTCTGTCATCCTCGCAACTATTTGGAAATCACGGACAGCTGTGACTGTCAGGGGAGCTTGGTGTTTAGTTTTCCTGTAGCTCTCTGAAAAGCTGCATTAGATGCATCTGGATTTAGATGCATCCAAATTAATTTTGCCCACCACAAGCATGTTAACAATCTGTTGCTCAGCTATCTGTTGGCAAAGGTCGCTTTTCTTGACTGAGTAGGTGAGGAGTCTGTGTGGGAGAGGGCCTAGTTCATGAGACTGAAAGACACAACAACCCCAGGACTCTCTGTCCTGGGATCATGAAGGCAGAAAGGCGGTTCTAGACCTTTTAAATCTAAAATGATTTATTGACTACAAAATAAACTAAAAACTAAGTAAAAAAACTGTAGACTAACCTTTAGAACTACTTTATTGGGGTTTTTAATATTTCGAATGATGTCATGAATGTGGAAACATTTTAAAAAGCATGAAGTATGATATTGTGGTAAGATATTGTGGTGAAAATGGCTCCTCTATGGGCTTCATCACTTAATGAAACTAAAAAGAGGTTGATAGATAGCTTGGGTCAAAACTGGCTTTTGCCCCTTGTTGGAAACAGAAGCAAGTTTGTCACTGGAAACTGCCTGATATAGTAAGCCTCCCAGCTGATGACTGTAACCAGTGATTCGGAATCTCATTGAACAGATACAGTCAAATAACCAAACTGTGTGTTATTTGGCCCTGGCTGGGTGCTGGCTTATGTCATTTTATCTGCCTTCTTTAATTTATTCCCTTGTCCTCTCGCCCACTTAGAGATGCAGACACTCAAGACACAGGACAGTTAACGTGTCCAAGGGGACAGGCTAAGCCAGAATTTGAATCCACATCTGCCTTCCTCCCAAATTCACATTCTCTGCTCAGTCTGTATAACTGATCATATTGATATTTATTTAATGATGATTTAAAAGTCAGCATTTCTTTATTAGACCTATATCCTAAACTTTGGTGTTTCCAAATACACCATAAAATATCAGAAAGAAGAGTCTATAAGGATTTGATGCTAAACAGAGAATGTAATGTGTTCTTGAACAGAGTACCCATTTTTTAGCGAAGCCCCGAATTTTGCCGATCAGACTGGAGTATTTGAATACTTTGTGAACATTGAAGACCCCGGAGAACATCGCTTCACACTCCGCCAGGTTCTCAATCAGCGGCCCATCACCTGGGCTGCAGACGCGTACAACACCATCAGTGTCATAGGGGATTACAAGTGGTAAGTACAGTGCTGTCCTTGGTGCCCTGGGTGAATAAGCTGGTCATGCTATAATGCTGTCTGGTCTGTTTGGAAGTGAAGACTTTTCAGTGGTCCTCCTTGCCCAGGAATCTGAGAGGTGTGTGATAATTGTTGAGAGTCGTAGTCACAAATTGTTTTGCTGCCTCAGTGTCCTGTCCTCAGATTTGTTCAATTTAATAGTGATTATTGCAGGAGAAGATTGACTTTAATATAAAAATTAAGGGCTTTCAAATTCAATTGTAATTTAATATTTATTTATGAGCACACTGATTTGCATTTCATTTTCAGAATTTTCCTTTGCCGGAGATTGAATGGATTTGTTGATCTGGTACTGCCACCTGCTGGATCCATACTAAAATTGCACTTCCTTACAGCCTTTGTGGAAAATCTGTTTACCTGGTGACAGTAGGTGGCGGTAGTAAAAAGCACATCAGATTTAGTTGACGAGCAAATTCAACTCTTTTCTTTATGCATTTGGTAAAGAGACAAATTGTACTTATTCTTTACTTGAGATATAATGATAAATTTTACTTTCTCCTTTAAGCCATTATGGAATTCCAGTGTATTGACTTCATAAACCTGATGTAGGTGTTTCTTTGCAATTTTTCCTTTTAGCTAATGTAATTCCACTAAAACCTAATACACAGGCAATACAAGCTTAGTGATGGTAACTGTTAGTGGCAAGTAACCAAACAGCCATATCTGTAGCTTAGAAATTGGACAGAGAAGAAAAATAGTTCAGAAAAGAGCCTTGGATTGTTTATCAGAGGAATGTTGCAGGGAGTCTTCTGTATTTTCTTACTCCCTATTATGAATTACAGTGCTAGTCCCAGACTCTGACAGAAGATTTGAGAAGCTTTCATTTGTATAGAATCGGTGGATACCACAGAAAGTTTCAGAAGTAGAGTGAATTGCCTTACTTAGGATCGCTTTGCTGGCCTTCATTTATACACAACAGAAATGCCATTTATTCCCCCATCTCTGTAGTAAACACTTCACCTGGATTTTCTGATCGTGTGGTCGTCGGGGTTGTGATTTCAAATCCTCACCTGTTACTAATGATCAATAGATAAGACAGGTGCCTGCGTAGAAGTTTCCAGGGAATGGGCTCCATTATTTTGACCACCAGTTTGCAAGTCAGACTCCATAGAACACCTTTCATTTTCTGTCACTTCTTCTGTCCCCCATGATCATGGAGTTTTTCTCTTATTTCTGGCTGGAACCCTAAGAACATTGAGAGGCTCTGTAAGTGCAGCAGAGAGATGAGCTAGAACTCCATCCAAGGACTAACCAAAGCTCTTCATAACCTTGAAGACTGTAACTCAGTCTTTACCAGGGTCTGTTGCAATGGGCAATGGGTAGGGAAGCAGAGGCTAGAGGGAAGGGGGGTGGGTGGAGAGAACAACACATTCTGAAAGAAAAAACCAGGGACTAGCAGTTCCACACATCAAGAAGGGGACTGTCATCTTCCTGAGCCTTCCTTGGATATGTTATTCCATTGCTTAGGCGTCTATAGCCACTTTCCTGCTACTGAATCAGATATGCCCTTTTATCTTGGAAATCTGGTCTTGTCCTATTTATTGTGTGTTATTTCCCAATATTTCATCCTGTGTAGGAGGGAGCCAGGTCTGTTCAGAGAGCCACACATATCCCATGTTTTTTTTCTGTTCTTTGCAGAAGTAACAGCCTCTGTACCACCAATACTGGGAAATAGAATAGACTTGGGGAGAAAATTTGCCTAAGATCTGATTCCTGTGAATGCCTGAACCAGAATGAGAGGCCTGGTCTGCCTCGCGCTGTGGCACTGCCATTCTTTGGCTTGTACCTCACAGCCTTGTTTTAATTACTGTCTTTCTCATAGAGTAGAGAAGGAGAAAGTAGTGTAGTTTCTGTGATGCGGTTTTAGTATGTTTTTTTTAAGGCAGTTTATTTTATTTTATTTTTTAAAAGATTTATTTATTTATGCATACAAGAACTGGGGCACAGGCCAGAGATGTGGGGGGTGAGAGGATTCACCAGAGACAGAGACAGGGGAACAGAACAGGCAGACCGACTGAAATACACTGCTGAGGGGAGCAGCGGGCGAGACAGGAGAGGTCTGCTTCACCATGTGGGTTTCTATCTGGCAGGCAGGGGATCAAACTTGTGCTGCAGAGGCTGCAGATTGCTTCATAGTGTGGTACTTAACCCCTTGTGCCACCAGGGAGGCCCTGTTTTAGTATTTTTGCTCTTGATTTGTACACATCTCCATCAGTTTCTAGAAGTGTATTTGCCATAGACCTTCTCTCATACTTGGATTTAAGTACCAGCACAGTAATTTGACTGCAAAAGGAAAATTTTACCAAAGTTAAGTAATACTTCCCTTCTTGCCAGTAAATTTTGCTTAGGATCTGAAGACAATCACAAAAGTACCTTTTGCTGCATACATCTCAACCTGCATTCCTTCTGACCCAATTTTCTTACATTGTTTTTCATTCTCTTAGCAAGAGGTTGTGGCTGTGGAATACTAAACCACACTTTTATTCTATTTCAATTATTATCTGTAAGCCTGCAAGTGCTGATGCAGGAATCACATATTTAGGCATGTGAAGTAAAATAAAGGGAAAAATATTATTTTCTCTACTCTGAATCTAACAAATTTACAGCGCTGACAGGACCTGGAGCCCTTTCAAATTTCAGATGAGCCAGAAACTAGGCAGGGGATGTAAGGAATTGATCCCTCGTGGTGGTTTTGTGCTGGTGATAATCCACAGAGAAAAGCTCCCTCTAAGGTGGGAGGACATGAGGGCATGCAGGAGAAACTGGCTCTAGTTGCTTAAAGTTTGATTTTTCCTGTCCCATAGCCCACCTTGGATTAGATGATTCAATGTGGCTTTTCCTGATTGTTATTTTCCTGTTGCATGTGCTTTTCAAGAATATCTTTCTCTACATAAAAGTTTCACTGTGCAAAACTTCACCTACAAGAAGAAACTTTAAGAGATGTAGAAGTCACATCATTCTAGATCCAGTCCCCACCCCCCATTTCCAAAGTGTATTTCTTGACGTTCTTAGTTTGACTTTTTAGATGAGTTTCTTGCTTGAGTTTCAACTTGACTGTGTGCAGGTTTCATTGGCATTTGTAATTAGATTTTGAGTGGGAGGTCAGATATTTTCAGAGATCCTGATGTTTTGGGTTTTTCTTCTCAATACAGAACGTACCTGTAGCATTTGTAAAAGAGGGCCTGGGAGGGGCTCCTTGTTAAAGTGCCAGTGCTTTCCGGCTGGCTGCATTCTCCTCAGATGGAGGTACTCCAGCCAGCAGGGATTTAGAACTGGGTGTCTCTCTGTGGACAGATGTTCTGTATGGGGAAATGTTTCTCACCGTGGTATTCCCACCAGCAGTATCAGCATCTCCTGGGAATGTTTTCATAATGCAGCTTCCAGGGCCTACCCTAGACCTACTGCATCAGGCACTGTTGGGGGTCAGAGGAAAGCCTTCCAGGTGGTTTCAGTGGTGCTCAAGTCTAAAAATCTCAACTTTAGATTCAACAGGGTTGACTGTCTTAGTAGAGAGATAATTTTAGATCTTCTGTGTTTTAATTCTTTTTAGGGTTAGAGGTAGTTTCTTTTCTCCCAGAAGCTCCTGATTTTGTCTTCACTGCCTCTCTTTGCTGATGGAAATTTAAGAAGCCATTTTCTTGAAAATTGTGTGCAATGTGTCTTTTATGGATCCCTAGCAAAATTGACCTGTATTCGTGTAGTCTTGGCATGAGAAGTTGTTTTTTTATCATAGAGAGACAAGAAATACATTGTTAAGAAACTTTAAAAGAGTAAATATTATTTTTCAGTGGTTCATTGAAAGGAGTCAGTGAAATGACTTAAATCAGGTAACATTTAAAACCATCATCAATGCAGACTCTTAGAACCCGTCCTGCTACAAGTGCAGGCTCAGTGTGTCACACACTCGCCTCCCTGACAGGTTGGAAGCACATGCTGTGAAAATGGCACATTTGTGCTGCATTAGGACTGGCATATGGAGTGCACTGACCAGCAGTTTCATTCTACAGGTCGGATCTGACTGTAAGGTGTGATGTTTACATAGAGAACCCTGACAATGGAGGTGTGTTCATTGCAGGAAGAGTAAATAAAGGTGGAATTTTGATCAGAAGTGCCAGAGGTGTTTTCTTCTGGATTTTTGCAAATGGATCATACAGAGTTACAGGTGATCTAGGTAAGTGACTTTGATAGCACATAACTTACTATGTAATATGGTACTGTGAGCCGCTGCTTGGTATTTACCTTTAGGACATCTCATTGGGAGGAGATTCAACACATGTAAGATATAACAATTCAAAATTAAAGTTTTATTTAATAAGTAACAGAGAGAAGAAGCTCGGGAAAAGAGGAAATTGCACAAAGCTTTATGGGGTGTTAGAGAGTTGAACGTGGTGTCAGGGTGGGATTTGCATAGCCAGAGTTAAGGTGGTGGAGGGCAAATGCCATAAATAACCGCAAGACAAAAGAACGTGCTGCTGTTATGCTTATGGGAGTGTAAGGAGCGGGATTGATGGGCTCAACATGGAGAAATCTCATTTCCCAGTTTAATGGGATTTCTTTATAATGGATAACTTGAAAACAGCTTGACTTTTTTTTCATTCATCCGAATAGCCATCATTTCACACAGCATAGGATTCTGCCCAGAGTGGGTGCTTAGAATAAACTCAAGTCAATATCTATCCTGTTCACTTTGATATTGGTACATACTGCCCTATTGAAATTGGACCTTTTTTTTTGGTGGCGACTTCTTGATACTCAGCCTCTTGACTTTCCTCCTACATTAATAAAGAATCTTCTTTCCTGCAGTTTGCTGCCCTTTGCCTCTTCCTGAGATGAAAAGGGCTCACACGTGAAATAAAAATTAATGAGGGAATGGGCAGTGAGGACATTAGAGCAGGAATTGCATAATCTTAAAATAACTGATCTAGAAGGTACTTGACTGATTTTTCCAATCCAAAACAGAAAACCAGAGAGATGCACTGATTTGTCTAAGACCTCAAAATGAGTGAGTGGCAGAACTGGAACTAGGTATTTAAGTCTATATCTTTAGTCCCCATTGTTTTATGTTTTAAGCTGCCTACCTTAACTCTCATCCTGGGTTTTCCTCAGGTATTCGAATGTAGTAAATCCCCAAGTTATTATTTTCTCGCTCTAATTCTTGGTTAATGCCATTTCCATGTAACCAAGTAGACTAGCTGGAGCACTTTTGATAGTCTTTGACTTCTCCCTTCCTCCAGATTTAACCCAGCTGGGTATAAATCTATACCTACAAGTATGACCACATTGCACTATGGTTGGCTTCTGAGTTTATTTCACTGGTTCTCTAGTGAGCGCCCATGTAGTCTAGGGCTCAGAGTAGGATCCTAGCCCATGTCTGTTGAAGGTATGCCTGAGTGAAAGATGTTTCATTTGAAATCAGCTGCAGATCTGGAAATGAAGGAACCTCACTTTTTATTAAGGTGAACTTTACTATATACAGATGCCATCTGCAAACCTGCATGGAGTTATGTGATTCTGTGGTTTAGGTATCAAAGATATATCAGTTAGAGTAATCTTTCTGTGTTACAGCTGGATGGATCGTATATGCTTTAGGATCTGCTGATGTTACAGCAAGAGAATGGTATACTCTCACTTTAACTATTAAGGTAAGAACTGATCAGGGAGCCTGGCCTTTTTGTGTGTTGTCCACTCAGAGGGGCAGAGTGTAATAAGTAATGGAAAGAGGCAGAGGGTCTGCCTTGATACCAGCAAACCACTAGTCCCTGGGAAGACAGGGTGTACGCAGGACCCACATGAGAACCACCAGCAGTTGACTTTATCACCCCACTATTTTTTAGATTTTGTTAAACTAGGGACCAGTTGGTAGATAAAATCAATAACTGAGCTATTTGTGCATGTTTGCTTGAACCACTACCATAAGTGGAATTTATAGTTATAAGCAAAGTTTTATACTTTTACCTTTGATGGTTGAGAATAGTTTGATTTTCAGTTTTAAGAACACTTTTTTACAAGTTATTTTTCATTAATATTTTTTTTGTCAGAGAAGATACTAGATTAATTGTATCCTGGAAATCTAAAGATTTTTGTCAGAAATCACTGGTTGATCACGAGTTACTGATTCATAGATGTTTAATGTTAGGAAAAATTTTTATGTTTCTCTCTGTTTTACAGCATCTTTGGTGGAATATAAAAGTACTGAGGTATCCCACGTGCCACAGAAGCTATTTTTATGCATAGATAAGAATTTGCTCTGGGAAATTTTTTCCTGTATTTCAGACTTTTTCTCAGACTTGTGGAATTATGTCTTGGGGCAGTTAACTCTTGAGGAAAATGATGTTTTCTTCATTACAGTAGTGGGTTGTGCATGTTAAAAAGACTTCAGATGGTCATTTTCATGTTTTCAATGGATGATTTTCTCTACTCCAGGGTCATGTCTCCTCTGGCATGTTGAATGACAAGATTCTCTGGAAAAATGTCCATGTGAACTTCCCAAAGAATGGCTGGGCTGCCATTGGAACGCACTCCTTTGAATTTGCACAGTTTGACAACTTCTATGTGAACGCTTCACACTAATGCACAGCACCATAGCACATGCTTTGGATTTTCTTCCTTTTTGATTTGGGTTCAGAGCCAGTTCTTGTTTTGATGGACCAATATATAAGCCTTTTGGAGGCATAAAATAATGAAGAAGAAATGGGGTAGACATTCTGGTTTTGCTTGATCCTCGAAGGATATTTTAGAAATAATTTCAAGGAGAAACAGATGAATCTTTTAACATTCCCTGATGTGTGCCCTAAGACTCAAACTGTACTTGGTCCTTGTCGTTAGGATGCTTTGGGTGCTTCAGCCCTCCTGGCCTCAGCATTAGCACTGAGGTAGCTTTCTTCACGTTACTGGCCTGGCAAGTGATCATGCAGATGGCACTAACTCAGTCAGTGCGCTGGTGGATTTATTAACTCTGACTGTGTATCTGTGAGGTGAGGCCTCGTCTTACCATAATGCTGCTGTAACAGGAAGCTGGAGGACACTGGAAGTGCTGCTTTTTGAAAACCACTTCAACAGGTTATATGTATACTCTACAAAGTGTTTTTACCTTTTCTTTTAAAGATGACACTTTTGAATTATAGATGTAGTGAATGGGGTAATTTAATATGCCTGCTTAACAAACTACCTCTGAAGCTATTTCTGCAATAAGAATATCAGATTGCTAACAGACTAATTGGGTTATCTGCATTTTTAATTCTTTCAGATCCGACTTTTAGTCTTCTTGCCCATATACCTTTCTGTGAACATTCTCTGTGGCTGGAAGGAAGAAGGAAAATCGATGAAATCAGTGCTGTTAGTGGGTCTAGAGACAAACTTGTAGTAGTTTTGCTGTGTCTCATTTCACTGTGCCTTTCCTGGTCTGACTCCTCATGTAGCACTGGTTACAGCTGAAAATAGCTATTGAAGTCTTGTGTCTCCTTTTGTGTGAAGGAGGGAAGCACTTAACTTTTTTCTAGTTCATGGAATTGGATCATCCCTAATATTCTGTGTGATTAATGCATTAATTTCATTAAAATACAAATGTGTTTATATTTAAGTGTAGGTGAGTATATTTCTCATGTGACATAATTTATACATAAGCGTTAGTATACTGCTTAGAAATGACTGATAATGAACAACTTATGAACATTTGCAAATTCATTGAACTAGTTCTACAGTTTGGGAATTTGTAATGGTTTAACATAGACTTAACTGACAGGAAGTTTTGTAAGGCTATTAAACACAAGAAGCCAAATATTACAATAAATCAGATTACAGAGAAAAATTTTAAAGCCATGTCTAAATGAGTTCCAGTTCAGATTCCTGCATAGTTTTAAAAACTAACTTTATTGAGGTTGCATTTATATACAAAAAATTACTACTTAAAGTGCAACCTTGTAAACCAACACTCCATTCTAAGATAGTGACCATTTCCACCCCCAGAAATTTGTCTTGTTCACCTGTCTAGTCATTTCCCTACCCTCCTCCCTCTGCTCATCTCAGGCAGCCATTGATCTGATTTTTCTCATTATTGGTAAGTTTTTTTAAAGATTTATTTTATTTATTTATGCATACAAGAGCTGGGGTGCTGGCCAGAGGTGTGGGGGGGTGTGTGTGAGAGGATTCACCAGAGACAGAGTGGGGAGCGGAACAAGCAGATCTACTGAAATACACTGCTGAAGGGAGCAGTGGGCGAGACAGGAGAGGTCTGCTGTGCCATGTGGGGTCAGCTCCCTGGCCGGGGATCAAACTCATGTCTCAGTGTTGGTGATAGCTTGATAGTGCTGAGACTTTAAGCCCTGAACCACCAAGGAGGCCCTATCGATAAGGTTTTTTTTGTTCCAAAACAGCATCTTATGCTGTGTACTCTTTTGTCAATGGTTTCTTTCAGTCAGCATAATTGCTTTTGAGATTTGTCTTTGTTGCTGTGCATTTCAGTGACTTGCTCCATATTTTTAATATCTATTGTATGGCTATGCTACAATTTTCCCCCTCAGATTTTGGTATTGCAAATAAAACTCTGAGGAACATTTGCATACAGGTCATGTGTGGATATACATGTTTTCATTTCTTTTGAGTAAATGCCAAGGAGTGAAATTCTGGATCTTAGGGGAATTATATTTAGCTTTATAAGAAAATGCCAAACTTTTCCAAAATGATTGCATGATTTTATCCTCTCATCTCAATTTTTGGGAGTTTTAGTTGCTCCACATTTTCATCACTGCTTCATATTGTTGTTCTTTTAAATTCTAACCCCTTTCTTGTGGGGGTATAGTAGTTGCATTAGTTATTGAACATCTTTCCATGGGCTTTTTTTTTTTTAAAGATTTATTTATTTATTTATACAAGCACTGGGTACAGTCAGAAGCGTGGGAGGGTGAGAGAATTCACCAGAGCCAGAGCGGGGAACAGAACAGACAGACTGATGAAGTACACTGCTGAGGGGAGCAGTGGGCAGCAGGAGAGGTCTGCACACCATGTGGGACCCTCACCAGTGGCCGGGGATCGAACCAGTGCTGCAGAGGCTGTGGGCAGCTTCACAGCCCAGCGCTCAACTGCTGAGCCACCAGGGGAGGCCCCACAGGCTTATTTGCCATTCATATATTTTCTTTTCTGAAACATCTGTTCAACTCTTTTGCTCATTTTAAAAATCAGGTTGTTTGTCTCATTATTGAGTTGCAAGAACTCTTTATATATTTCAGATGCAAGTTTCATTTCTCTAAGTCAGATATATGCTTTCTAAGTCACACAGAAGCTGTCATTGGGGAAGACCCTCCTAGACAGAGGCAGGGGTACAAGTTCCCTAAATGTAAATAAATGATGCTAAAACTTACCGGCAGGTTGTTAACTCTCCTGTGTCCCCACAGTAGCTTCCTCCCAGTGAGGTTGCACAACTTCTGACCTGAAGCCTCACAGGTTTCTTGGCTGCTGGTGATTCTGCTGTTGGAGGTGGGAATCCAGTCAGACTGGGAGGATCTGGGGTGCCTTTACCCTCCTACCTCTTTTTGATTGCTTTGAAGACTCTAGATAGGAGCATGGCTCCTTCCTTTGTATACATGGCAGCAATCCCAGGACAATATGAATATTTGCTGCAAGACTGGGTGAGTTGAAGGTAATTTTCTCAGTCCAAACCATAGATCCTCCAGAAGTCTCTTATCAAACTCCCTCTGAAAAATCAAGATACTACGATGTATAATTTTGTATGTCTACTTGGCTAGGTCAAATTTGGTGAAATATTATTCTAGATTTCACCATTCTAGACAAAAATCGATTAAGATGATTCTGTGAAGGGTTTTTGTTTTTAAGGGATTAATATTTAAAATTACCCTCCATCATGTGGGTGGGCCTCTCACAATCAGTTGAAGGCCTTATTTAAAAAAGACAGACCTCCTGGGGAGAAGAGGGAATTCTGCCAGCAGGCTGCCTGGGGCTCAAACAGTCCTGCTTCTCTGGCTCTCCAGCTGGCCAGCTAGCTTGAGGCTTCTGGATTTGCCAGGCTGCCACAATCATGTGAGCCAGTTCCTTAGAATAAATTTCCCTCTATGCCTACATCTTGGTGGTCCTGTTCCTCTGGAGAACCCTGACGGAAACAGGGTCCTTCTCATCCAGAAGGGCATCTTGGAATTCCTCACTGAAAGTGGGTAAAGTCTTCTATTTGGAGTACTGTAATATATTTTCTAATCAAAATCTAACTTAGAGCAAAAGAATTTTGGCTCTTTTTTACAGAGGAGAGCAGAGTTCATGGGAAATCTTCAATAGACATTTGTGAATGAGCTGGGGAGGAAAGTGTCTCGTCAGTCTGACTAAGCCTTTCCTTTGCTTGTCTAGCAGGAATGCGCGGCTGGCAGGGTTGCACTGTTTTTTTTTTTAAGGATTTATTTATTTTTTTGTGCATACAAGAACTGGGGTACAAGCTAGAGGTGTGGTGGGTGAGAGGAGTCACCAGAGACAGAGTGGGGAGCAGAACAGGTAAACTGACTGAAATACACTGCTGAGGGGAGCAGCAGGCGAGTCAGGAGAGGTCTGCTGCACCATGTGGGTAGCTCCCTGGCACTGATGTTTAAGTAAACTAAAATCTGTTTAAAAGTTGACTTTTGAAAATTCCTCTTTCACAATGATCAGGGGCACTTTACTTTCAGCATATTCCTTTTGCTGCTGCTGTTCATGAGGGAAAGAGCTGTGCTTCCCACTTCAGAAGAGGTGCCAGGAACACCAATTTATGTTGCCGACTGGAATTGAGTAAAATTCTAGCCTGAGCCACAGAGGCTTGGAAGGGAGGTTTTTCAGCTAGACACATTGACACTTCAAATACAATTGGGGTTCAGTTACTACGGACAAATGAGACAGTAAACGTTGGGCAGCTCACAGCCTCTGCCACAGGGGCCTATTTTTGTTAATGTTCTTTAGAATCTCTATCTGTCAAAAGGCATTTGGCACTTCAGACCCACATATCTACTGTATTAAAGCTGGCAGACCTGAATTGCTATTGTCTTTAGGGAAACAAAAATATCCCACACATACTTAATATGAATGGAACATGTTGGAGCTGGGGTTGGGGGGGCAGTGGTGGAGGCTGAGGGTGGGGGTGGGGTCCATATAACGTGGCACAGCCCCTTCATTTTAGAGAGGAAGAAACAAAACAAAAGCACGGCCAGGGCAGGTGGCCTGAATGGACATTCAAATGCCCTGAGAAGATGTTTTGGGAGCAGGAAGTTGGTGGCCCCTGGCTGTGGCTTCACACCCTTGATGCCTGTCATTTCCATTCCAAAGACAGAAAGTTACACAGCCCTTCCACGCTGTCTCTCTCCTTGAGGCTTCAGTGTACAAGCACCTGCCTTTGGGGAATCAGGAGCCCAGAGAAAAGGCTGCAAATTCTGGCCATTCTACTCACTCTAGGACTTGTACCGTGACAAGATGGCTTCCACTGTGAGCATCTTGAACTCATAACAGCCTGCATCTAGTGAGAATTCCTTTGTAAGCTCCGTGGAAGTGGGGATCAAGTTTGATTTGATGCACTGCCACGTCTGTGGGGCCTAGTGTGGTCCTTGATGCATAATCTATGATACAACAAGTAAATACCCGCTGACCGAGGGGGAGGGGTGTTTACGAGGTGGCAGACGCCACGTTAAGCACTTTACAAGAGTTATCACCTGCCTTTCTCAGAACAACCCCATGAGAAAGGTAATATTTGAAACTAAACTTGAAAACGTGCCCAAGGATACTCAAACAGTGAGTGGCGGAAACTTGGAGCAATCTGACTCCAGGCAAATTATCGGGGAAGCTGGAGGCTGGGTTATCACATGGAATGTATCAAACTACTGTCAGGTTACACGTGGGGAACTTTAAAAGTCTCATAAACTTATATGTTATCCAGCCTTCAAGAGTAGTTAGTTAGCCTGAGCAAAAAATGGAAGAAGAAAATAGGAAAAGATGAAGCTGTTAATTTGGCCAAAGTGAACTGGGTATTTTTTTGGAGAGTGGGGTGAAGTAAAGGGGAGACTAGTTACTCAATAAAGGTTTAACTATTCTTGAAATGATGAGAAATGGTTTGAAATGGCGAGACTTTCCAATGAGCTAAATGTCCAATCTGAAAATGCCATCCTGTGGTATTATGGACCATGGATGAGAGGGATTTATTTCCATCACGTTAAATCTTGTTCAAAAGAAATGGCAGGTTTCAATGTGGGAGGAGCAGGAGCTACATGAAAGGACCCTCTGTGACTTCATGCCTTGGGCACTACCCACTCGCCTCCGGGGTCACAATGCCTGTATTCTTGTGAGTGTGATTTTCTTTTCCTGAGACATTTCTATTTTTTTTTTAAAGATTTATTTATTTGTTTTTATTCAAGAACCGGGGTACAGGCCAGATGCGCAGGAGGGTGAGAGGATTCACCAGAAACAGAGTGGGGAGCAAAACAGGCAGACTTATCAAAATACACTGCTGAGCAGCGGGCGAGACAGGAGAGGTCTGCCACGCCATGTGGGACCCTTGCTGGCCGGCCGGGATCGAACCGGCACTGCAGAGGCTGTGGACAGCTTCACAGTGCGGCGCTCAACTGCCTGTACCACCAGGGGAGGCCCCTGAGATATTTCTAATGCTAGACACCCAGGTAGGGGGTGAAGATGTGATCCTGTGTCTCAGACCTCTCCAGAGAAATCTAAGCCAAGAAGACCAGAAAGGATTCCTGAAGCTGACCCCGGAGACAGATTTGGCCCAGGGCTTGTCCTTGGGTGCTGGGTGTGGAGCAGAGGTTAGGTGGTCACATTCCTTTAAAGGTTTTGTTTTTTCCCTCTGTGCATATTTCTCTATTCTAATTTTCCACCGTGGCAGCCTGCTAGGATCGTCTGAAGCGGCCCCAAATCTCAATGCCTGAGTCAGGTCTGATTTCATTGGTTTGGGAGTGACTTGGCATCAATATTTCTTCTAGAAGCATCTCGGGTGATTCTGAAATGTAGCTGGGATTAAGAGTCTTTATTATAGATTCCAAAGGCTCCTGTCCCCACAACCGTTGTGTGTTTTTTTGTTTGTTTGGCCTTTCTCCTCTGCCTGTGTTCTGACTTATCTGGCAGGGGGCTGCTCCTTTTATTGGACCTCATTTCTGAGGACATCAAAGATTGGGGTAGGGAGGGCAGAGGACTTTTATTGAAACCTTGGAATGACTTGTATATAGCAATGGATTATTTTTCTTTCACATTACAAATTAGTGACTAAACAAAGGAAATAGATAATGAAAATGGAACAAGTGTGAATTAGAAAAGTTTTGTGTTTTCTATAACCAGTAAGTCTGAGCATAGATTATCTTCTAACAGTGGAAAATATAAGTGCTTTTCTAAGAAAGGTTTCTAATAAAAGTGATGCAGGCGGAATTTACAAATAAAAGACCAATTATTATGGAAGAAATGAAACTCTTGCCATAAAACATCAGGCTCAAACAGCCTGATGGAGAATTTTATATTACTGAGGGGCACATGGTTTTGAAGTTGTTTAAAAATGTTGGAGAACAGAGAAGTAAAGTTTCTGAATTATCTGTATGAAGGAAGCACCACATTGGTATAAAATAATGGGTGAGTGTGGCACTTCAAACAATCAGCAAAGCAATCTAATCTTTCCTATGAGCAGAGATATGGAAATCCCAAATTAAGTCTAAGCAAATAGGATGCATCAGTGCGTAAAAGGAGAGCACCATGGCCTACTGAGGTTCACTTCAGCAAGTCAAAGATGGGTCCTCAGTGGAAATCTGCTCATGTAAATTTCCATTTTAATAAAGGAAGGCAAAAGTATGTTACTTTTTAACAGATGCAGCAAAGGCATTTGATGAAAGCCAATATGTGTTAGGTATATAGAAAGCAGTAACAGATTGTAGGAGGGAGTTATTTCATTTTGTTTAGTGATGAGAAGCAAGTTTTAAGTCAGAAGTAGACAGGGATGCCCATCTCAGTAACCACTGGGATTTAACAGACATAACGCAAAATGTGGAACACAAGTGAATGGAGCTACTTGTGTTCCAGGTATAGCATTTAACCCTTTCCAAGTCCCAAGAAAGATGCTACTATTTCCAGGTTATTGATGAGAAAATAAAAACCCAGAGAAGTGACTTGCCCAAAGACACAGTGCCTGGAAGTGGCAAAGCTGGATTAAAATCTGTGCTTATTGTGCCCCACTAAGAAGCAAATTCTTGATAACAGTTGATGTGAATAAATGGAGAGTGGAAGAAAATTTTATAAGTATGGCATTCTCTTTAAATTTATTAATAAGTGAAGTTATATTCCAATTATAATTCCAATAATATTTTCTTAACTTGAGAAATGATTCTAAAGTTCCCCTAGAGGAATAGAAATACAAGAATAGCTATTAAAAATCTGTAAAGTATATATATATTGAGAAAGGAATTTATAGTCAATGCAATAAGCATGGTGAAGTCCCAGGAAAAAAGCAAGTGGGGCACAGAGGACAGGAGTTGGCAAACTAAGGCGAGCAGGCCCACCCAGTTCTGCCTATCCATTTACACAGACCTACACTACTCCCCTGGCACAGGCAGAGCTGAGTAGTTGCAGCACAGACCAGCAAAGTCAGCAAAGGCAAACAGAAGAAGTTTGCCAACCCCTGGCATAGAATAAAGTTCACATTCCAGTGTCTATAGATGGCATTTAAAAATCAGTGAGACTATTTGATTACAGTACTTGTCTTACTTCTTATACCTACCCCTCCATACACATATACAAATTGCAAATAGTAAGCTGTAATTGCATTAAAAGAAAATATAACTGTAATAACCTGGAATGGAAGAAGTGTTCTTAGGCATGGTAAAAAAGGATAAAGAGTTTTAAAAATAGGACTACAAACAAAAAGTTATTTATAATGGCAGAGTAACAGTGGAAATATTTTGAACTTAAGGATGCAAATGCAAACTTGAAAAAATAATATGTGTTCAGCATGGCTTAGCATTTAGATGTCAGAGTTCAGTTGCAGGTAACAGATCTTACTGTGCCTCATTAAGCAGGAAAGGATTTAATACAAAGGATTATTAAGTGGTTACTGAATCACTGGATGGGCCAGAGTTGGAGATGCCTGAGCAGTTGCTGCTCTGGCTCACTTGGGAAGCTTCAAGGAAGTTGATGTCTCCTCTGCTGCTCTCTGGGTCCTGGAGACAAGCTGTGAGCCAAGATTTGGGAGCTGCAGCTGAAAGTGTTGGCTCAAGAGCCCCAGCAAGCCTAGTGACCAACGTGAATGAGTATATGCCTCTTGTGCTGACTCAGTTTCTCAAGTTCCTGCCCATGTGTCCCATTGGTTGAAAGACATCACATTTGAAATCTCAGCTGCAAGGGAGTCTGGGCAGTCTGGTTTTTAGCTCTTTGGAACAGAAGGAAGTTAGGGTCGATGCTCTAGGAACCTCTATGGTCTGTAACTATGCACCCTCACAGGTACCTCAGAAGAGCTGTGAGAAGCTAACCAGGAAAAGGTAAGTGCTCTAATTAAAAAACAGAACAAAACAAAACAAAATACAGGCAAAGGGAAAGACAGGAAACTTAAAAGAAGAAAATCAAGGGGTCGAAAAACCTCAAAAGCTATTCAACCTTATTGTAGGTAAGAATTGCAACTGAAATCACCAGTGACAAACCCAGTCTTATCAAGGATTTGATGGGAAGAGACACCCTCAGGCCACTGTAAAGTCAAAGACTTTCATAAAGGGCTGAGTCAAACCCTGACTTAGCTACCCTTCTGCAGGGAGCATGTACCCTAGAAGGAGATGATCTGTGAAGGCAAAAGCGGCGCATCCAAGCACCAGTGACAGAGTGAGTGTTTCTCTTCAATGAAAAACATTGCAAACAATTAAGTGCCCATCACATAGGTACTGAAGAAATAAGTGATGGTGCATTTAGTCTGCAAAACCACAGTGCCTTTGAGAAAGAAAGGCATTACCCAGGGCCATGTCTTGTGGCAATTCAGCACATAGGCTTCAGAACCAAAGGGCCTGGGTTTGAACCTTGATTATGCCACTTACTAGCTGTGTGATCCTGGAACTTGATCAGTTTTTCCATTTATCGACTAGAGATAATAACAGTAAAGTGGGCATAATAACAGACAATCACCTTCTGGGCTGGGGTTTTATGAAAATCAAGTGAGTTAATGTCTCCTTTTTAGCTTGAGATCAATGACCGTGACTTAACATTTTGGGTGATTAAGGCTTCAAAAGATCAGGCACATTAGATCCATTTTATATAAAAGGCAGTGTACGTGTGAGCACATGAGCATAAGTGATAGAAGCAACAGCAGAATTTTCCAGAGTGTGTTCAAGATATTAACAGGTTTCCTTTGAATGGAATTTCAGGTGCTTGCGCTTTCATTGCTTTGTCCTATCTTTGTGTGTGTGAATGTATGTATATGTGTTTATAATGTGTCTTAAAGCATTTTTAAAAAGTTATTAAAAAGAAAAGATGCCAGGGACCTCCCTGGTGGCACAGGCCGTTGAGCGCAGTGCTGTGAAGCTGTCCCCAGCCTCTGAAGCGCAGGTTCAATCCCGGCCAGCCAGGGACATACCCACATGGCGCTGCAGACCTCTCCTGTCTTGCCCCTTGCTCCTCTCTGCAATGTATTTTGGTAGATCCGTCTGTTCTGCTCCCCACTCTGTCTCTGGTGAATCCTCTTACCCTCCCGCACATCTGGCCTGTATCTCGGTTCTTGTATGTGTAAAATAAATAAATCTTAAAAAAGAAAAGAAAAGAAAAGATGCCAAAGGCCAGGGTTTAAATTCCCCTCTTTTATTACTTTGACTAAAATAAGACACAGCCCCCTATTGGCAGACTGGCCCCGAGGTCCCTGCAGAGGTGCTGGGTGTGTGGGTCTTGCTTGGAAACACACTGGACCACAGCAGGGAGCCAGGTCTCCTAGCAGGAGTCCAGCACCAGCTCAGATCACCATGGCAACCACAGTGGAAAGTTTCAAAAGTAGTTTTGAGTGGAAAAAGCACCTCTTTATCATCAGGGGCATAAAAATAAGCAGCTTGTAATTTTTATATATTTGACAGCAACCTTCTTTCCTCCATTACCGAAGTCCCAGAACAAGAATTCAGTCCTTTGCCTCTAGGTTCAAACTGCAAATGATTTGTTGCAGCAGCTCTTCCCATAAGCAATCCTCTGGAAGATTTTTCCTTTTCTGATGATGTGTGGATTCTGGAGATTATTGTTTAATAAACATGTTGAAAATGAGACATCATAATTCGTGGTGCTCTCTTCAAAACAATTAGTAAATCTTTGCATATTTGGAAGGCGTGTCAGAGGCTCCTTCTGCAGCTCTGCCAGGTGATGGTTTTACCTTCTGCCCGACCCTGCCAGGGTCAGGTGACGGTCTTTGTCTACAGCGATGTCTTCAATTCTGGAGAGTGACAAATATTGAGAATTAGTTGTTTGGAGCCCCAAATCTGCCTTTCTAGAACTTCCACCAATTGATTCTAGTTCTAGATCAGAATCAACTCCAATATAGTTTGGGTATTTTGTCACTTTAAGAGCCTTCAAATAGATAAAGGTCACTGTCATAGACTGTTTTTGGAAAGTGGCATTGATTTATCTGTGATAGGGAATTTTAGGAATTTTTAAGTACTAGGGATAGCAAGAAAAAGCAGGCACACTCCCTTGATAGTCTTGTCTGAAGAACTGATTTAATTTCTCCTCTTTTCCCCCTAGCATCTTCCTTTCGATCTAGTGAGTCTTCAAAAATAGGCCAAATAATGTCCCTGAGAAGAACTTGGTTCTCTCGGGTGTTGCCCACCTATGAAGCTACACTTTTTCTTGGTGGTGGTGGGGGTGGTGGGAGTGGGGTGGGGCGGGGTAGGGGTGGTGGAGGTGGGGGTGGTATTTCTTTGCAGATCTGTCTTTTTCATCAGACTGACAGTCACTAAGTTGGAGAAGAGCCCCCGTCTCTCTCTGATCCCCAGATTCCCTGGGGCTGTCCATCTCTCCTTGTTGTGGAGAGGACTTCTGATCAAATGTGAATGAAGAGTTAAAATGAAGAAATGTCTCCAAGAACTGGAATTATATTGTTCCAATAATTGAAAGTGGCCACAAAATGATGAAAGTGGGCTGAGATATTACTAAAATCTTCTTTGCAATGGGGTTGTGCTTGTAGGACACATTATCTCGGGGAGGGCAGTTCCTGGGGAAAAAAAGAACATTCCATATTTGCCCCACTAGTGAGTGAGATCAGAGAATGGACTTCTTTGGGAATGTTTGCAACCACTGAGGTCTCCATGCATCTGCACACCATGGAGGCTGCTGGGAGCTGGGTCTCCCTCTCATTTCTAGACAGTCACCTGAAATCACTTTGTCTGGTCATCGAGATCTGATTGTGTGGAACAGGCCTTATGGGCCTCAGGGAGTGGGGTACTTCTGGCAAAGAAAGGAGATGCAATAGGAGTCTAAGATGGAGTCCCCAGGCAACTAATCTTGAATGAGGTATGTTCCTTAGACCAGAAAACCATAATGGACCAGAGTCAGGGCAACTTAGGAATCAGGCAAGTCAAAAAACCCATCCATTCATTTATCCATCCAATATTTCCCTCCTTATGCTTCTCCTTTGTAGAATGTATAACAAGTACGTGAATGTTTGTTTAATTTTTATCATCTGCCTCCTAAACTTCTAGGCATCACAACCTAAACTTCGTCTGGACCTTAAACTTGTCTTTTGGGTCCATCTGTTACCCATCTGATGATGGGCATGTGGCAGGCACGTAACACTTATTGGATGAATGAATACATGAGCACTCAATGGTGGTCACTGAAATACTGTCTTTAAATTGCTAGTTTTATTGCAAGTGAAATGTCCTGATCTCACTAAAATTGCGATGCAAAATGAGGTCACCTTCCCCTTTCAAATCTCCATGTTGTAATATTCCATCTCTGACTTGATCTTGGGAGTTCCCTCCCCAGGAGAATTCTGGGAGTTGTCTAAGGGACTGTCTCTCAATGGTTCAGGATAGTTTACCCCATTCTCGCTGGTGTTTTCCAGCCCCCTTACCCCCACCATAATGTGTTCGCATTGCTGCCTCAGTTCCTGGACACCTGGATAGCTTGGCCTATGGTGGACATCACTCCTGGTGCGGGGGTCCCTCTCTGGCATCTCATCTGGCTTCGTGGGGGCATAGATTGCTTTTTTCTTCTTTGTTCTTCCATCTTAGCCTGGGACAACCTCTTTTAATTCTCAGGAGCACACCAGAGACCCGGAACCACAGAGAATAACTTAAAACCAGACCTTGTGTTCAGAACCCATGAACAACGTGGCTTAGCCCTGTCCTCAGAGCTCTCCCTATGGGCCTCTCCCTGCCACCTCCTGGCGAGCCACCTCCCAACAGGGAGCAGCTTCTCTTTCAGCATCTCCCTGCCTCTAGGTCCAGGCTAGCTTTCCTTGGCATTCCCTTTGCTTCTGGAAAGAAGAGGTTTCTTTCTTTTCTTTCTTTCTTTTTTTTTTTTTTTTTACGTTATTCTGAAGCATATCTATACATATACTGAAAGATGCAGGTCACTTGCATTATTAAATGAAACATTCTAGAACATTAGCGCTCATTTTATCTACTGCACAAAGGACTTCTCCAGGGGCATCAGGTGAGAACCTGCTGAGAGACAGCTTGCTAAATCAAAATGTAGTCTTCCCTGAAAGTAAATCCAACACAACTCCCCTCCAGGGCATAAACCATTTGCAACATCAAAACTTTTTGCATCTATTTTCCAGTGAGTTCCCTCTTACTAACTTACTACCAGAAGTATTGTCTTTTGCAGGACCACACTCCTTTGGCTCCATTCTGATACCTTTGTTAGAAATCCAGTCACTACTTCACACCTTTATTGGTTTATTATTCATTTAACACATACTTATTGAACATTTACACAGTCCCTGTTTTCATGGTGTTCACATTCGTAGAGCAGGAATTTGCAAACGTGTTACGTAAGTCTGAAAGCAAATATTTTCCGCTTTGCAGGTCATTGATCTCTGGTATGTGATGACTCACCTGGGCCATTTCAGCCCTAGTGGCCAGAGACAGGATGGAAAAGAATGGACGCGATTGTCTTCAGGACAACTTTATTTACAAACAGGTGGCCAAAGTGGGTGGGGAGGGGGGATAGAGGATATGTATGGGAGTGGTTGTTTGCCATCCCCTGTTCTAAAAATAAATAATACAGACCATAAAAGAGGTCTCTTACTCAGCATTTGTGATCAAGTGCTGAGGATAAATCAAGGTGTGGGCAACAGCAGGAGGTGAATGGTCTGCACAGGCACAAGGTCCATCTGACTCCCAGATGTGGCTGTGGTGGGAAGCACACTTGGGCTGGAGGGGACCCTGGAGCCCAGGGCAGTTATTGCCACAGTCCAGATGGAGAGTGTGGTGGTTGGGGCCAGGATGGGAGTGATGAGGTGGTGTGGAATCTGTAGAACCACAGAATCCAGGTAGAGTGATGAGGTGGTGTGGCTGCCTGGATCCTATTATAGATGGACTGGGAAGTTAGAGCCCACAGGCCCTGCAGATGGTTTAGAGAAAGGGTGTGCAAGAGAGAGGGAAGTTCAAAGATGACATTCAGATTTTAGTGTGAGTGTTTGAAGGCATGCCTGCCCCACGCACAGTTCATATGTCACCTTGTTCACTGTTGTTTTGTTATAACCTGGATGAGAAGAAAACAATCCTGAGCTGACATTGAACGAAAAGATGGGCCATGCCCTTTCTACAATGTTTGTTTAAAAGTTGCAGTTTCCAAAAACCTCCCAGGACATTTAGGGAGGACATACTGGACTGAGATGAAGGAGTGAGCCTGAGGGTCAGGTTTTGGGCAGAGGATGGAGAGTTCTGTGTTGCTCCTGCTAACTTTGAGGTGCCTGCCAGACACCCAGGTAACGAGATTGAGGAGGCAGCTGGATGTGAGTCTGAGATGAAGGGGCGATGTTGCTCTTACCACTGGAGAGTCATCAGCCTGTGGATGGGACTGCAAGTATGGGTGACACTGGCTGGCTGGGGAGTGAGAAGTGAGGTGGAGGGACTTCCAGGGAGGGAGCCCTGCAAAGCTGAGGTGCTCCAAGGTCAAGGTTGAAGGTCAGGGAGAGGAGGCACTAGCCTAAGACTCTGGGAAGGAGTGGCCAGCACTGTGGGGTGGGCGGCAGGCAGGGGCATAGGGGGTCAGGATGGTGAGTGTGACGGGGTGTCCCCTGTTGCTGGCAGGGCGACCAGGATGCTCACAGCTGAGAACTTCTGCTTCTCCAACCCCCATCACACTGGGCTTCCCGGGGTTAAATGCAGCAGAGCTGTTTGTGTTTCCTCTTAGTGCCTTTCATGTCCCTCTGGGTTCCCTCCTGAGGCTTCCCTCTGGCCCTCACCCTCTCCTGAACCCTTTATTGCCAGACAAGTTGCATTTTCTTTGATACTTGGCAAGTTGGCAGGGAAATTGTACCTCCCAACCCAAATTGCTCGTAATCCTTGACTAAGCTGTTCCTTTTGTACTGAGAAAGGAAGCCAGGAGAGTAGTCACAGAATGATTTCTGGAATGAAGAGGACAATTTTCTGACAAAAATACAGGCACTTGCTATCCCCTCCCCTGCTCCCTCCCTCCTTCTCTCCCTCAGGGCAGGATGGAATCTCCAGGCCAAGTTTGCAGCTTTCCTCTGGCAGAACAAACAGGCTTCGCCCACAGCAACCCCCCCCTCAAGACCCTCCCCCACCCCAGCAGTATAGGACACATTCTGGCTTCACATGGAGGCCAAATCAGCAGGAAGGGCCTTTCAGGAGTGGGTGCGTGTGTAGGGCTGACGTGGAGTGAGAAGCAGAGTGGCAGAGGGCAGGGAGATGGCCTGCATGTCCAGGAGGTTGGCAAAGGAGCAAGACCCGCTTGAAAACAGTGGCAAAGGGTGTGACAGTCCTCTCTGTGCAGCACCTTGAGTGTCTTTGACCTAGAATTGCTCACATTTAAGGCCATGGATCCAGGAAATTGGTCCCCTCCTGTCTCTCTCCTTTTCTCTTTGCAGCAAAGATGGCACTTGGCACTCGTGCCTGCCTCTGCTCATGCCTTGGTTTCCTTTGGTTCCCGCTAAGCATAGTCAGTACAGATCTCTGTTTTGGCACAGAACCGTGCACCACCTCCCCATGTCTCTTTGGGTTGGTGAGTTTCTGAGCTTCCGATCTTGTGGTTGATGGATGAGCAGCCGACAGTAGAGCCGAGAGCCATGGAATGATGGGACATCTGGATAGTTTGGATCTCAACGTAAGGACTATCCAGGTCGACCCTGTGTTTTACACAGGGGTAACCTTTAAATGAGTGGGATACCCATCACATTGGAATGGTTTTTAAGTTCTCTGATGCTTCTTTGTTGTTATGGGGCTTTATCATGTCCAGCATTAGCTTGTTGTCCTGGATATCAGGAGATCGGGAAGAAGTGGTGTAAGAACGCATGATCATAATACTTGCTTCCAGATTTATTCCCAGGAAGGGAGCTGTGCTAGGGAACTATCTTGACATGTCATTTGGAACTTGAAGGGGAAGAAGTGAGGACTTACAGGTGTTAAGACAACCAGTGGATTTTTTTTTCTTTTAAGATTTATTTATTTATGCATACAAGAGCTGGGGCACAGGCCTGAGATGTGGGGGGTGAGAGGATTCACCAGAGACAGAGTGGGGAACAGAACAGGCAGACTGACTGAAATACACTGCTGAGGGGAGCAGCAGGTGAGACAGGAGAGGTCTACCTTGCCACGTGGGTAGCTAGGCTGGATTGCCCCATAGTGTGGTGCCTAACCCCTTGCACCACCAGGGGGACTCCCAACCAATGGATTTTTATAAGTGGTGGGGATAAGACTTGGGGGGTGGGGAGGTTTGGGAGGGAAGGGGAGGAAGGAAAGGAGCTGGAGAAGGGTCCACAGGCCAGCGGAGTGTCTGTCTTATTAGTTAAGGTTCTGCAGAGAAAGAGAACCAGGAGGAGATGGGTAGGTATGTATGCATGTGGGTCTCTATGTTTATGTCTCTGTCTATGTTTGTCTAGCTCTCTGCCTCCATACCCATTGGTATGCATAGATCTATACCTATATCTAGAAAGAGATTTGTGTGAGGAATTGGCTTACATGATTACAGAGGCTGAGGAATCCCATTAGCTGCCATCTGCAAGTTAGAGACCCAGGGCTGCCAGTGGTGTAATTTCAAGTCCTGAGGGCTGGAGAGCAGATAGTGTGGGTCCTAGTCCAGGTTTGGAGGCCCAAGAATCAGGGACACTAAAGGTAGGAGAAGATCAGTGTCTCAACTCAAATAGTTAATTCAAACTTCTTCCACTTTTTTTGTTCTAGTCACACCCTTAACAGATTGGAGATGCCTAGCCAATGGGGAGGGCCTTCTGCTTTGCTTAATCCATCAATTCAAGTGCTAATCTCTTTGGTAAACTCCCTGATGGACACACCCCAAAATAACTAGAAGGCTGGATTGATCTCATAGCCCAATTATGAGACCTCATAACCCAGTGGAGCAGAGAGACACGTTAAGACATATGTCGTGAACTATCACAGTTCCCTTTTGGGTGAGAAACTCAAGGAATTACTGGCACAGACGTGATGGAGCTTTAATTTGAAGGGGCTACATCTTTGCAATGTAACGCTCCCAGTGTGTTGAGAACTTTTGTCAGGTGTCTTCTGTTGCCTTTTCTAAGTAGTGTGCTGGTGTGTGTGGGTGTGTGCATGCACGTGTGTCTGCGTTCTGTATGTAAATGTGTGTGTGTGACAGAGAGAGAGACAAAGTGTTTGTGTGGATGCAAGAGGCACTGATTCCCTGGAGGAGGGTCGCTGTACTACAGAACAGGGATTAGATGCGAAGACAACCTGGAAATTTATTGAATTCTGCAGAAGCAGTATTCAAAATCAAATGTGTAGAAAGACATGAATAGCCAGAAATCTTGTGGGTAGTTGAAATGAAGCAGAAGTTACAGCCACCTTTGCTTAGGTCATAGTGAGACCGCGTGATATCCATAGAAAGGGGAGGCTCCAGGGTCCCTCTGCACCCCAGGAAGGGTGGACCTGGGCAGGGAGAAGACTAGAACAGACTGGGCAAAGGACTTGGGTGAACAGGAGGAAAGAGGAGAAAGAAGACCTGGAGGAGGCACATGGAGCAGAGAGACACTTTAAGAAGCTGCGCTTGCTTCTCAGCCTTGGACTTGCACCAGAGACCTGGGGGGCATGGAAGGAGACACCTGAAAGAGACAGAGACATGGGTGAGAGACCCAGTGGGAGGCTGACAACGGCAGCCTTTATCTTGACTTGTATTTTGATTTTTGCCTTTTTCCTTCCAGACTTGCTGGCCCCCTCTGACCCTTTCCTACAGGTCCCTGCCAGGAGGTGCCTTAGACTTGGACCAACCCTGTGTGGTTGGACATTTACCCACAAGGGGATGGGTAAATTTGGGGGTTTTATGGGGAAACTATTTTAACTATATTCTTTCTCTTCTCTCTATTGCACACTAATTGTGTTAAAGTTCTTTTCTGTGGAAGGTCTTATACATTAAGATTATGTTTTGTCTTTATGCAACAGATAGCAGAATCCATTTAGAGCAGGGAGGTTTGGGGATCCTGGGTGCCCTCATTCTGCCCCCTAACAATGGGGGCCACGGTGACCCTAGCGATGTGTTCTGGAGGCTCCTTTACCTCTTAGTTAAATGACAAAGCTTGAGGCAAACAGATTTTCAATCTGACCATAACTTCTTTCCATGCTCAATGAAGCAAGTAATCTGATTGTTCCTCTGCTTTTATATCCTTCTCTAGTTGACATTTTATGACATCTTTCCCTGTCCTTTATTAGAAGCACTTTGACCTCATTTCAGGAGATAAAATCGTTAGAGGTGAGGGTGTGATCTTCTGCTGTGGCTTGGGATAATATTTTTATTCAGGGGCTTTAAAGTATAATTCAGTAAAGGCAACTTGGTGTACATGGAATTTCTAGGACACCAGTTGTGTAAAATGAATTATGTTTCCAGTCAAGTTGTGAACAACACATCACAAAACACAAGTGCAGCATTTTCCCAAAGTCTTAAATGGCTTTGCAGACAGGAATTAATCTATAACATCACCAAGTACTCTTTGGAGTGGGTTGCCCTGCTCCCCGCTTCCACTGGAGACACAATATCATTAGTATGTGTCACTGCTGGGCTTGAGTCATCAAATGCTCATCAGATAAGAAATGTATTAGTGAGGAATTATATAAATTGTATTTTCAGAGTGAAAATAGGGCAGAGCAAATTTAAAATTCACAATGAAGCTATCACTGCTATTTAGGATGCAATAAAAGTCCATTTTAATAAGTATCACATAGTTTACCTGTAGCCCATTAAGTGCATTTTAGAGATAGGCAAAGTGAAAAGTGTAATCTGCTTTTAAGCATTTTCCACTAATATAAATTACACAAATGAAGTATTTGGGCGTGCTTGCACTGCTAAATGAGACAGAAAACTTTACCAAACTTTTATGTTACTAATACTCCTTATGTGTTTGCTCTGTTAGGGATAAAACAAGCAGTGTGAGTGAAAACGTCTCCAAGGGTTTGAAGGTCAAACAGACCTGCCTCTCCTTTACCTCTGCTTCTTGCTGGTTCTCTGTTCTTGGGCAAATCATTTCTCTTCTCTGGGCTGTCAGTTCCTTAAGTCACCAATAAAGTCATTAAACTTCCCTCCAGGGAAGATGAGGGAGCTGCTGGCTGAATCACTGGGCAATGCTTTAATCAAGCATGTTGTGTGTGATGGAGCCTCCACGACACCCTGAAAGGGCAGGATTTGCAGAGTCTGGGCTGGTGAACAGGAGGTTTGGGGGAGTGGCACCCTGGAGAAGGCAGGGTAGCCCCAAGTCCTTTTCCCTGTGTCTCTTTCATCTGGCCATTGATTGGGATCCTTTGATAGCCTTTCTTTTTTTTTTTAAATAGATTTATTTATTTATTTATATAAGAACTGGGGTACAGGCCAGAGGTGTGGGGAGTGAGAGGATTCACCAGAGACAGAGTGGGGTGCAGAAAAGGTGGATCTACTAAAACACACTGCAGAGGGGAGTAGTGGGTGAGACAGGACAGGTCTGCTGTGCCATGTGGGTCAGCTCCCTGGCTGGGGATTGAACTCGTGCTGCAAGTGATTGGCGATAGCTTGATAGTGCTGTCTTCAACCCCTGCACCTCCAGGGAGGCCCTTGATATCCTTTCTAATAAGCTGATCATCTAGTAAGTAAACTGGTTTTCTGAACTCTGTGCACCAAGTTAGTAGCTAATCAAACCCAAGGAGGAGTCATGGGAATCTCTGACAAGCGGACTTGGCATGGGCACCTGGAGCAGAGGGCTGTGGGACTCACCTGTGAGCCCTGATGCCTCTCCAGGCAGCCGTGTCACATGCGGTTGACCCTGGGGTCTGAGAACAGCCTGGCAGTTGTTGATACAGAACTTTGAACTTTGAAATCTGCTTCTGCCACTAGTAACCTGGGCCTCCCTATTGGCTCAGGGGTTAAAGACAGAGCCATCAGGCTTTATTGCCAGCCCCCGCACGGTCAGGAGCAGCTGACATGGCACAGCAGACCTCTCCTGCCTCACCCACTGCTCCCCTCAGCAGTGTATTTCAGTGATTCTGCCTGTTCTGCTCCCCACTCTCTCAGGTGAATCCTCTCACTCTGGCCTGTACCCCAATTCTTGTATGCATAAATAAATAAATCTTTAAAAACAAACAAATTAAACAAAACAAAATACTAGTAACTCTGTAGAGTCGGTGACTTCCCAGCTAGCCAGATGGAGAAACAGAGGCGTAGAGAGTTGGTGTAAATTACTCAGCTGGCACCTGGTAGGGACGTGCCAGTTGCTCAGGATTTCCTGTGCTGAGAACTGTGGAAGCCAAGAAGCGCACCCATCTGGGTGCCTCTGGGAGTTGCCCCAATAGCCTTACACCAGTAAACGGCCAGCTTGGAAGTGCAATTGAAAGCAAAAACTTGCTTTTCCTGCGGGTGGATTGGGACACTGCAGAGCTAACAAAGTGGTCCCAGCATCTCAGTGGTGACTCTTGCATGGATGCCTTGAAGAACACAGCACCCGTGGGTGTATGTAAAACAGGTCCAGCTTTAAGAATCTCTTAGATGCTGGAGGAGCCAGAGAAAATGGACTTTTTAGCAGTTGGTGGTAAAGAAGCCGCCTTAGCTTCCATTTAAAAAATATTTATTTATTTATGCATACAAGAACTGGGGTACAGGTCAGGAGCAAGGGGGGTGAGAGGACCCATCAGAGACAGAGTGGGGAACAGAACAGGGAGCAGCGGGTGAGACAGGAGAGGTCTGCTGCACCATGTGGGTCAGCTCCCTACTTGGCTGGAATCGAACTCATGCTGCAGAGGCTGGGGACAGCTTCACATTGCTGTGCTTAACCCCTTGAGCTACCAGGGAGGCCCGTAGCTGCCATTTTGAAGCAATGACTGAGGCAACCATTTTGTTTCAATGATTTCTGTTTGGGAATTGCTTTGTTCTGGTTCATATGAGATAATATGGAAATGCACAGGCTAATTAAATTAAAAGGCCTGCATTTTTTTGCCCTGTTACATTGGCAAATGCAGGTACAGTTAATACTTACTGTATATGTTATTTTATATATAAAAGATAATATAAAAATGAAACAACATATTGTGCATTTTATGCAGGTATAATTATTATGTATGTATATTATTTGGTTATTATAAATACGATGTATATATATTAGAAATAGGTTATTGATACAAGTACATGTGTTAGGACATTTATTATAGGGCTCTTTATGATACTGAACAAGTTGGAAATTTCTTAAATGTCAAATTATGGAAGAATGGATAAAATACTATGCATACCCATACCATGGAATCAAAGCATTAAAAAAATTCTTGCAAAGAATATTTAATGACAGAGGGAACTATTCATGATGTAATATTAAATTTTTAAAGGGAAGTGTATATTTCCAATATGCCTCCAGTCTGGCAAAGAAAATACAGAAGTATTCATAAAAAACAATTGGAAATAAATGCATAAAAATACCAAAATGGAAATGGTGATTATTTCTGGAAGGTCAATACAAGGCGTTTTTATTTTCTTCTTTATAATTTTCTATAAAGTTTACACGTATTCTTTCAGGGAGGATGGCAAATCCACGAAGGAAGCTCCTGTGCATCTGATGCCACTACAAGGTTTTTTTTACAGTAGATTTCTAAGGGGGTGAATTGCTTTACAAAGTCTTAGTCCAGGCTGGTCAGGTGGACTGTAGGGGGCAGTACAGGCATTGTGGAGGTGTAAGAGGGTGGTCCCCAGGCAAAGGGGAGGTTCCAGTTTCTCTGCCCCACTCAAGGGAGGGTGGAGCTGACAGGGAGGCAGAGAAGTTGGAAGCAAGATGGAGAGCAAGGAGACCTGGAGGAGGCACATGGAGCAGAGAGACACGTGAAGAAACTGTGTTTGCTTCTTGGTCCTGGACTGGGTGACACAGATCTGGGTGAGAGACCCTTTGGGAGGTTAACAATGGCAGCTTTTGTCTTGATTTTGATTTTGCTCTTTCGTCCCTCCCAGACATATCTGGCTGTTTCCGATCCTTTCCTTTGGACATTTCCAGCGGAAATCCCCACCGGAATGTACCTTACACTTGTGGCAGGCTCTTGTGGCAGGCTCTTGGGTTTCAGTGGCCCTACTTTGGGCCAACCGTGTTTGGCTGGGCATTTACCCACAAGGGCAAGGGTTGATTTGGAAACTTTATTCTTTCCCTTTTCTGTATTGCACATTAATTATATGAGGGAGGGTTGGGGGGCTTCCTGCTGGGTTCTGGGAGTGGACTTTGTACCACGTAAGATCTGGCTGGACCTAGCTCCAAGTGCAGGTCCAGCATTACTGATGTTGGCCTAATCTCATGAAGTCTCAACAGGGTTGTAAACTGACCTTACTAGGTTGTGTGAAGAGTTAATAGTGTCTGTCCATAAGGTGGGAGCAAGGAATCCTACCTCCACCGAGGGCAGGTTACTCAGCTCCAGCTCTTCATTTCTCCTGGTTTGCATCTTTGCCCCTATTCCAAGGAAGTGGAATAGGTGACCTCCAAGTCCTGCTTATCTTCACAACATCTGATACTTAGAAACCCTCGAGCAAGGATAATCTAACATCCCCTCTCCCTTTTATTTATCCTTTGGCAAAGAATGGGTGATCCCAGCACATGCACAGACCTTAAGGAATCAAGCAGCAGGGTTTCGGATTTACCAGGGCGAGTAGAGGAGTTTCACGAGGCCGGGAAAGGTCGTGGTCCGGTGGGAGGGCCTGGAGGAATGAGTGCCTGGGCGGCTGTCCTTTCCTGGAGAGACCCAAGGGTCCTGGGTTTAGTTTTTTCTTCAGTGATGATTCTTAAGCTTTAATCCAAATCTCTAGCACCTGGAGAGTTTGTAGACACTCTCAAAGCCCTAGGAGCGCCCCATACTCCCAGGTGAGTTCAATGTGTACCCTCATATGAACTCAGGTGAAGACTCATATGATGGTGAGCAAAGGGCTCAGAAACCGTTGTTTTCATGGAGTGGCTGGAAGCAGCTGTTCCCTCCAAGTCTTTCCAGATGACAGTGGGAACCTGGTGACACCTGAGAAGGTAAAGCAGCGAGGACTGGAATTGTCTTTTATTTTTGTGGTCCTGGCATAGTACCCGCATTGTTCAGAGGGCATTAGACTTACCTGTGTAGACCTGTCTGCATGTGCTTTTGAATGAGGAGGTGCTTTACACCACATCTCAGGCCACTGCTCAATTGGCAGGGGGAGAATCTGAGCCCTGGGGGTGGAGGTGCTGATTCAGGGCCCATAGCTGTGAGAAGAGCCAATTCTGTTTCCTCTTTTTCTTTTTTAAGATTTATTTATTTATGCCTGCAAGAACTGGGGTACAGCCCGGAGGTGCGGGGATGAGAGGATTCACCAGAGACAGAGCGGGGAGCAGAACAGGCAGACTGACTGAAATACACTGCTGAGGGGAGCAGCGTGCGAGACAGGAGAGGTCTGCTGCACCATGTGGGTTGCTCCCTGGCTGGGGATCGAACTCGTGCTGCAGTGGCTGTGGCTAGCTTCACAGTGCTGAGACTTAAGCCCTTGCACCACCTGGGAGGCCCCCAATTCTGTTTCCTCTTTGACTTCCTTCACCTGGCTAGTTGCAATCTATGCTGCAGCAACGCATTCGAAGGGGCTAAGGTCCCTTCCCCGACAGTAATGTTTATCACACAGCAATGTTCAAACATGAGGTGTCTCTGGACAACAATACAAAGATGAAAAGAAGAATTAGCGTGTCGTGACTTAGGGTTTCTGATTGAGGTCCAGTCCCTTAAAGAGGCACCATTTTGTTAAACAGGCTCTTGCCAGCCTCATGGCTCATCTTCAAGGGAAACACATTTTCTCTTGTGAGAAGCTTCTAATTTTTAGACAAGAGCATAAAACCAGAAATTCACTTCAGTTCACTTCAACAGATTCGAAAATATCTTTTGACTAAGACAGGAGAAAGGGGTAGGGTAAAAATACTCCACTTCACACTGAAATAAATCTAGAGAAGTGTCTCCAAAATTAGTCTCTTAGGGAAAAATTGTATATTTGTACAAAAAATGTATATTTGACCTGAATGAACCTTGAGATTTTGAATCCTTGATCATTTCCAAGAGCTAGAGCCTCAGTTCCAAGGCTTCTCCACTAGATGGCAGCATGACTATGACGAAAGTAGATTCGCTTTGGCATAAAAAAGGGAATTTATTTTACTGAATAGTGGTTGGAACTCAAAAGATTTTAGGGATATGAATATGCTGTTAAAGTATTCTAAACCATCGAATAATATGTATATATTTAATATATAATTCTTACCATTATTGTATAAAGTTTCCTATTGGCATTCTTACTATCATTACTTATGTCCATGTGTGATTTAAGCAGATTTAATGTCATGGCTAAAAGCCCTCTGCTGGCTACTACCATCCTTGCTTGGCAAACCTCAGCTTTTTCCTGGCTTAACCTACATTCTTCAAAGGACAGGGAATGTTTATGAAATGACTGTAGTCTGTAGCATTAGCCACCAGCTGTGATCCCGCTAATCACCGCCGTCATTTTCATTCTGTAGTAGGATGTAGCCCACAGCTTCTTTTCTATCATGACTGAATTGAACTGTTTCATGGACACCATATGTGAAATCATCATGTTTGTGTTGAGTGTCAGGTTGTGTGTGAGTTGTTGACCAGGCAGAATAGGACTGTTGTGGAGGGTTTCCTCTGACATACACCAGCACGTGACATAGAGCACATGCTTCAGTGCAAAGTCAGTTCTTTTTACAAGGACCTTGTACAGTTTTGATCCTCACTCTGTTGCCTAGGGAAAGTTGGTGGTAGCTAGCAGAGCTTTTAGCCATGACATTAAATCTGCTGAAATCACACATGGACATAAGTAATGATAATTTTAGAAACAGACGGAGGATAACGAAAAGAGTAAAAGGTTTGGAGGTGAGAGCATCAGAGGTGACTTTCCAAATCTAACAATTATGGGGCGATGTATGTCAGATGTGTTCACTGGGGCCTGGGCCTCTGCTCTTGTCACCATCTGTCACCTTTAGGGCATACCCACAGTACCAAGACAAATTAAGTTAGAGAGAGGTAGAGAAGCTGGTGCATTTAGTTAGCTAAGTGAGTGAATGAACAGACAGGCTGGCCAACTGGTAGAACACTGTAGAGGCAAAATAATTCTTTCCTCTTTAAAGCCCTTGATGGTTGACAAAGCTTGTTCGGCTATATCACTGTGACTCAACCCTGTGCTGAGATGAGGCGACCTGCCCCAGCCAGTAAAGAGACATCAGAAGTGCAATGATGAAACATGTCACGTGCACAGTGGACATACCCAATGACTCGCTCTCTCTCTCTCTGGGGACTATTTACTGGAAACCTGGTGCTGGGAGTCAGGCGTAGGAGTCTTCATCATGCGCTCACTGGCTCAACAACTTGTGATTTAAGGTCTTCAAATTATTCTCCAAGCTCCAGCTTTGACTGTGTATGTGTCCCTGACCTTCAGATTCTGCTGTTGAGAGCTCTGTACCTGCGTACATCTGCTCCCCTTGTGTTTTAGTGTTAGAGGGCAGAATGAGGGACACTCAGGGACCCCCCAAACCTGCCTGTCTAAATGGGTTCTGCTTCTGCTGCAAAAAGACAAAATACACACTTAGTGTATAAGACTTCAATAGAAAAGAACTTTAATACAATTAGTGTGCAATACAGAGAAAAGAAAAAAATATAGTTAAAAGAGTTTACCCATAATACACCCAAAGTTACCAGTCCCCTGGTGTGGCTCTGGGGTTGGCAGGACCATACACCAAAACACTGGGTAGTGTGCAAGCAAAGCAACAGGCATTTCCAAACATGCAGTGTGAGAAGAGCTCCCTCCATTTCCATCAGCCTGGAGAGATCTTCCTTGCTGCGTGCGTCACCTTGGGGGTGATGCTCCTTCATAACCTAGGTGCTGGCCGTCTCACTGGTTAAATGTTTGGTGTTGAGGAACATGAAATGTTGGAGGAAAGCTGGTGAATTGACCTTATGAAATGGGCTTTCTGTTTCCAACAACAGAAAACAGCCAAAGAGAAAATAGCAAAACGATGGGAGAGAGTCAGCCAGTGCAGAGGACAGAGCCAGGGATTTGAGGGCCCGAGTTTTCCATAAGAACCAAGTACATTTGGAAAGTGGTGGCACCTTGTGACATTTGCTAAGTGATTTTGATGATTGACTTTTCAATTGAGTTTCTGGAGTGAGCAAAGGAGGGGTTCGCGGAAAAAGCAATTTTCCCACTGGGAGTATAAAATCCTCGGGGCTAATGAAATGTTTTCTCTAGTTTAGAGATAACAACCCACTTTTGGGTTTTATGCTTAATATTGATTCTTTGTGTATTTTTTATGGAAGCCTTGATGAAATTCAGTTAATTGTATTTTATTAGACTGAGAGATTGTCTTTTTTAATATTCTCCTACCCTCCTCACTCCTGGCTCTTCATCCCTTCTCTCTCTTCTCCCTATCAGTCATTTAACTTTGATGGATGGTTTGTGGTAGTAAAAAAAAAAAAAATCAAACACTCGCTCTACCTTTTTGATAGGCTTCCAGTTTGCACAATTGCAAACATGCTGAAAAAGCCAAGATCCTTTAAGCACTAGATGCTGAAATATGGTCATTAAATCCTGATGGGTTTTTCATTCTGTACCCCATAATTTTAAGGAGCGCCACTTTCTGTGATGGTTGGATAAATGCAGAAAATATAATAAGGTGGAACTGAGGTCCTAAGGTAGTGTTCCAATCTGTGGTGCTGAGTTTATTTACAAATATGGGCAGAACTGTAAGTTAAGAGGGTCTCCCCACTGAGCCGAGGTGCCCTGAACACACCTGGCAGCTTTGGGGAGGTGTTGGCAGTTTGGTGACTGGTGGCAGGGCTCTCTGTATCTTCCATCTTTCTTTGTCCTCAGTGCTTTATCTAAGTGAAGGCATTTTTTTTTAAAGATTTATTTATGCATATAAGAACTGTGGTACAGGCCAGAGGTACGGGGATGAGAGGACTCCCCAGAGACAGAGTGGGGAGCAGAACAGGTGGATCTACTGAAATCCACTGCTGAGGGGAGCAGCGGGGAGACAGGAGAGGTCTGCTGCACCATGTGGGTAGCTTCCTGGGCTGGGATCAAACTCGTGCTGCGGTGGCTGCAGATAGCTTCACAGTGCTGCGTCTTAACCCCTTGTGCCACCAGGGAGGCCCCGAAGGCATTATTTCTGAGAGGAGTCCTTTGTTGTGGGTGGAAGCTGACTTGCTTTCTGGGTTCTAGTCTTATAAAAGAATTTGGACAAAAAGACTGTGGCTTTTAGAAACTGATCTTTATTGACTGTCTTGGTTGGGCATGGGAAGAAGAATTAAATTTCAAATTGCTTAAAGGACCAAAGGGTTCCGACTGATTTAAACCCTGAATGCTACAGAATAATGAAAACAAAAGGTAATAATAGGAAGACAGGATATCCTAGTCCAGAGTTCTGTCCTGGTACTTAGAAGACGTGGCTTTTGGTCCTGGTTTTGTGACATAGGTACCTAGGTCCTTGGCTATATTACTTACTTTCTGAGATTCAGTTTTCCTGTCTGTAAAGTGGGGTTTCCTGGGGGCTTGTTATAGGGTAGGCGAAGAACTTCACATTATCTAATTTACCCACCTTGAGAACTGTAGTAGGAACTATTATTATTTTCCTGTCCTATGGATGAGAAAAATGAGGCACATTAAAGTGACTTTCCTGAGTCAGTGACTGGGCAGGATCTGGACACAGGTGGTCTAAGGCTGAGTCTGAAGCTGAGGCTCCTGCAGAGCCTGGAGGCGTGACTGTCGTCTCACAAGCTCATCCTGGTGAAAAGTGTTCTATAAAATAAAAACTCAGGCAGTATTGCTTTATATGTATTTTCAGCGGTCTCCTTCACGTCAGCTGTGGAGGGGGTGCCCACAGCTGGCCTGCGGGTATGCTGGTTTCTCAGGCTTCTGTTAACAAAGGATCACATACTGGGTGGCTAAGCACAACCTACTTTTATTGTCTAGCTGTAAAACTGGAGGCCAGAAGTTCAAGGTCACGGTGTTAGCCAGGCCAGGCTTCCTCTGAGGGTGTGAGAACCTGTTCCAGGCCCCTCACCAGCGTCTGGCAGCCTCAGGGGTTCCTTCTCCCTGTTTCTCTTCACCTTGCCTTCCCTCTGTGCACATCTGTGTCCAGATTGTCCCCTTTCCTAAGGACACCAGTCATACTGATTTGGGAGCACCCCACTGAGCTCACCTTAACTCCATCTTTTGCAAAGACCTTATTTCCCAAATAGACCTTGTTTCCAGATACTGGGGATTGGGGTTTCAGTATGGTTTGTTTTCAGTGGGGAGGCACACAATTCAGGCCATGACAGGGGGTAAGCACAGGGAAGAAATGTGGAGTCAGGCACCCAGAATTCATGGTTTATGAATGTAAGGTGTCTGCATTAGTTTCCTACGATAGCTATACCAGTTACACACATTTGGGGGCTTAACACAACAGGGATCTAGAGGTCAGAAGTTCAAAATGGGCTAAAATCAGGGTGCCCCTGGGGAGCAATGAGTCTCCTTGCCTCTTCCAGCCTCCAGAGGCTGCCTGCATTCCTTTCTATGCCTCTGCTTCCTCTATTTTTAAAGCCAGCATTGTGACAGTCAAATTTCCTTTTGACTTTGACCTTCTCTCTTCCATCTTTCAAGAACTCTTGGGAGTCCAGTCTAATTTCAAGGCTCCTTGTGATAACCCACTGGATCATCCAGTATCATCTTCCCACATCAACATCTTGGACTTAATCTCCTGCCGTCTTTTTGCTTGTACAGTAACCTACTGGAAGCTTCCAGGGACTAGGAGGGGAACAGTTTTGGGAAAGAATTACCCTGAGTCCCCTGGAACTCAGGATACCTCCTAGTTGTCCTTTAAAAGATCGTTGAAAAGGTCGGAGGAAGTCATTCTCATGAAGTGCACAGACCAGGGTCTGGTGCAGAGTATCATCTGACTCTCTGCCAGCGGCCCATGGTATTGCCCTCTTCATGCGTGTAATGCTTTAATGTAAAGATTTTGTTTTTAAATCTGTTAAGTGATGGGGAAACCTGTGCAAATACTTCTGATGGTTTTTATGAATCCAAAGCAAAGCATAGGTGTTCTATTTTATTAGCAGTCAAGCTAAATGTACCCATCGGAGTATCTGGGGGGGGGGTGGCGGTAGGAGGGAAGCTTGAACACCTTTGCACTGCCTTCATTTCAGTTCATCTGTCTCACTATTCAAGGGGCAGGTACTAAAGATCATGCTTGGGAAAACAGCCAGCCTAATTTGGTGATCTTAATACAGTTAAATATCCCATTTTTAGGTACCTTAATATTTAAGACGTTTTAATGGACACTGTAACACTTACTCTATCACCTCCCAATCCCCAGCCTCAATTTAAATCATTCTGCAGTATTTAATATATTTTATATAAGCAGCTCTAAACCATACCAGTAGAATGGAATAATAAAAATTATTGTTTCTTTATAACTACAATAACAATATAAATAATGGAATACTCTATAGATTTACAAAAGGATTATCATAGACTGTGAAATAATTGACTGATCTGATGGTTATACAAGCTTCCGGTATGAGACAGGTGGGAGTATTGCCATAGAATCAGACCAACCTGGTTTTCAGTTCCACTGTTGCCCTGTATGACCTCTGTGATCCCAATCAAGTCCACACTCTCTCAGAGCCTCAGTTTCCTCACCTGTCAGAGGAAGCAAACGTGGTGTTTTCTTCATAGGGTTGTAGTGAGGATTCAGTAAGAGAATATACATAAAACACTCAGTACATTTCAGTGACACATTAATATGGCTGCCCTGGTTACAATTGCTACTACTGTTACCATCACTATTCCTGTGGAAAAAACACTAAAATGAAGGTCTGCCAGGCCCCATCCCAGCTGTGCATTTAAGTTAACAGAGGCTACAGTTCGAATACTAGGTGCAAAACCACTAGGAAGACTTGAAAACTAGGTGCAAAAACCTGAAATTCTCACCCTCTCCAATCCACTCACCTCCAGCTTCAAAAAGGTAGGAAGATGGACAAGATGGGGGATGAGAAGGGGAATTGTGGACCTAGCTGTTGGTGGGGTGAGTTGCTCCTAGAAGGGAAATAGAAGGATGAGGTGCTTCACCTCATGTACAAAGAGAGGGGCTGTCAGGAATCTACCCAGAGAACATATTCTGGCAGTTTGATGGACACCAGGACTGGGGCATGACTCAGCACCACGATCCAGAGTGTGAGAGATGGCCTGGCTCACTGCTGAGGAAATGAAGAGAAGGGGGCCTTCCTCTGCTTTGGGTCAGCTGCACTGCCAGCTACAAAGGATGGATCCTGAAATGCATCCAGGGTGTTGCTTGTGTCTGGGATCCTGATCAAGATGGCCACCACCTGGGCTGGGAATCTCCCACAGGTGAGGAACGTCTGCACCCATGGGCTGAAGAAGTACAAGTGTCAGCATGGGAACAGAGTGTTTGCAGAGGTCAACAGAACTACAGGAGAGAACAGCCTTCTTTCCCCTACCCAAGGGTGAGGGAGGGCTCATCTCAGAGTCCCAGGAGGAGCCGAGGGGGACGCTGAGGACCCCATGTAGGTCATCCTGAGGCCAGGCCTTTTTTCTTCACTTCATCCTCACACTCTGATCTGCGAGGGTGAGAAACCACGTTTAGCAAGTTTAGGGAGAAAGGATGAATGTACAAGGTGGGTTGAGAGGTGCTGTTACTGGCTCAGAGTCTGAGGTGAGTGTCAAACATGTCTGCTCCAAAGGCCACATTCCCACTGCCCAGCTCCACTGCCCTCAGCTGAGAGCCCACCCTACAGGGACTCGTTGAGTATGTTTCTAGAGTCCAGAACTGTTTTGGAACCTGCCCCCTGCAATCTTGCCCTTTTCTCCCTCTTCTTTTTCTTGGGGGTTGGGGGAAAAGGGAAGAAATCAAAGAGAAAAGAAAGTGAATCCAAGAGCTGGCTGCTAACTCCATCTAGAAGCCACACTGTCGGGGGCACATTTGCGCGGGTGGCACCTCGAAGAAGCGCTGAACAGATTGCAGCCGAGCATGTCAGCTAATGCCAAGCAGATGTTGATAGATTTCAGAGAAACATCATAAAATGATGATTAAGCTAAAAAGAATTTGAATGGTAAAAATTTAGAGTCTTAAATCTATGGGTTTATGGCTACCCTGGGCAATTGTGTAAAAATTCAGAGTTAAATCCATAGCTGTGCTGAGAACTTGGAAAGGCGGAGAGTGGTGAGTTGGAAGAGTCAGTCACGCCAGACTTGGCAGACCTCCCCTCTGCCCTCGGAAGTCTGGAAGGACACAATGGCATGCTCTAGGCTCTGGGCAGGTAAAAGTCAGGCGCACCGTTTGCTGGCTGAGTACTCCACCGAGCACACTTAACCTTGGTGTGCCTTAGCTCCCCAGGAGAAAAGGGCTCGGGTGGAGGGTCTGAGGTGCAAACCACAATGGGTTTGTTGCATCTGGGGTGATTTTAAGGCAACTATCCCCAAGAGGCCCATGTGTAGGGTTTGAGCTCTTTGTGGGCTCTTTGTAGTCCTTGCCTTGGAAAGGGAAAAAGATTTGAAGACAAATCGAACGTGATGATAATTTAGAAATGGCCCTTCTGATTTCTCAATTGAGACTGTACTGAAAACTGTTCATTCCCTAAGGCCCATGTGTTGTGGGCCATGCTTCCAACAGGCCTTCACTCAGGGCAAGGGGAAACTCCCACCAAACCAATGACCTATTGGGTTTTGACTAGAGCTGCTGAGCCACTCTTCCTCCAACATCACTGGTTAAATGTCTTTTATGTAACTGATGTGGAGAATATTCTTATCTCTGTTGCAAAGATGAGAAAGCCAAGGCGTGGAAGTTTTTTTTTTTTAAATTTAATTTTTGGTATTTAGTAGTAATATATGCTCTACAGAAGTTGTTAAAAAGAATCAGCTTTCTTTTGCTAGATTTTCATAATTACTCTGAAAGATTTATTTTATTTATTTATGCATACAAGAACCAGGGCGTAGGCCCCAGGTGTATGTATGTGGGGGGTGAAAGGATTCACCAGAGACAGAGTGGGGAGCAGAACAGGGAGATCTACTGAAATACACTGCTGAGGGGAGCAGGTGAGACCGGAGAGGTCTGCTGTGCCATGTGGGTCAGCTCCCTGCTGGGGAGGGGATCAAACTCATGCTGCTGTGGCTGGTGATAGGTTGATTGAGCTGAGACTTAACCCCTGTGCCACTAGGGAGGCCCCTGCCTGCTAGATTTAACTAATGAGACTGAGGCCATGAAACTAGGGGGCGTGGAGCAGGGTTTGGGTGCACCTTCTCTCACTTGGACCTTGTTGTGAGGAAGCTGGAAATGGACCTGCCTTCAGACAGATGCTTCCTTAAATCACTTCTTTAAAAGCACCAGGTTTTGGGGGCCTCTCCGGGTGGTGCAGCAGTTGAGCGCTGGGCTGCGAAGCTGCCCGCAGCTTCTGCAGTGCCAGTTTGAACCCCGGCCACCTGCGAGGGTCCCACATGGTGCGACAGACCTCACCTGTCATGCCCGCTGCTCCCCTCAGCAGTGTATTTTGTCAGTCTGCCTGTTCTGTTCCCCGCTCTGGCTCTGGTGAATTCTCTCACCCTCCCGCACTTCTGACTGTACCCAGTGCTTGTATAAATAAATAAATAAATCTTAAAAAAAAAAAGCACTAGGTATTTGAACTTGCAACGTTACCTTGTTTTTTGGAATGCACCATTAGTTAGATTCAATATAACTAAAAATGTCTGACAAGGAACTGTTAGAAATCGCTCACAGGAGGTGGGTTTTGATTCTTTTAAGAAAGATGGATATGGGCCAATATATCAAACTAATTCTCTATCTCTCAATTGAAGTTAACTTGGAAAACTCTTGGGATATAGGGAGCTTCAGCCCTGTGGCTCATGGCATTTTTCTTTGGCACGTTCCAAGAGGGCAGAGCTGGGCCTTCAGGGAGACATGAAATCTGGGGATGCTGCTCTCTCTCCATCCCCTGGACCTTGCCCCCCTGCTTCTGTGTGCCCTGCCCTGCTGGCTTCTGGGAGGATCCAGAACTGTGTGTTCCAGCTGGCCCAGTGGACTGGGATTATTCAGCAGGACCTTCATCTTGTGTCCAATTTAGTAAGTTTTGCAGGGCTGGGAAGTTTTTAAAGCCATACTGCAGGTGAAGAATTAGATTTTTCTTGGGGGGCCCTAGATATCCCTGAAACACAGTCTCCCCACCTCTCCCTGTTTGTCTATTACTTTTTTTGTGGGAGCTTCCTGAAACTAGCTTCATTTGTGTGCGCCACCATCTCCCATATAAAGCCCTTGTTAAACACCCATTGTTAGGCGCACACCTGTCAGATAAATAAAATACTGCTGTATATTCAAGCATGGCCTTTATGGTATTATATTAAAACGATAAATCAAGTATCACAGACTCAGCGTTTGAGCCAGCTTTTATTGCATTATTCCATTCTCTCCATTATCCAGCTCTAAAATCCACCCCCCCGCATTTATGATTTTGAAACATTACATCAGTTACGTCCCTACGGCACTTTAATCTAATCCGACACTTGAAGGGGGTAGGTAAGTGTTTAGGACACTGGCCCAGGCTCTGATCATTTTATGAAGCTGTTGTTTTATAGAAGAACATTACCTTTATTACCAGATTCTATGGTGTATTTGGGGGGACAAATGTGGTTACAATTACAAATAGCATTTCTTAAGAGCTGCGATAGAGAGCTCGGCCACGTGAGGATGAGATACGGCTTCCTCCCTGGCTTGGAGCAGATTGGCGCAAGATGTCGGGGGGCGGGGGGAGCATGTCAGTGCCTCGGCCTGGCTTCTCTTGGGGGATTTTCTGTTAGCTCGTGGGGCAGGTGGTTCCAATGGAACAACTGACTCGGTGCCCTAAGTCACGTTCCTCAATCACAGCATGATCAGCACCTGCGGCAAAGGAGCGCCTTTATGTACGGGCTAAGGCAGCCTGTGAAATCCACCCCAAAAGCACTGGATGCCATTAACCCTTTAGAGCAGTGGGTTTCTTCCTACAAGATGGGGGTCAGACTCCCTCGGGAGAGGTCACCTTCAGTAGCATGCTTCTCCTCCTCGAAGAAAGAAATGGGTGTCTCCATCAACCTTCGAGCACCTGCCAGCATTCGTGGTGTAGCTCCTCAATAACCAATGCCTTTTGTTTGACTTGTATTGGGGGGATAATGTGTAGATAAAAGCATTTTTAAACAACAACCCAAACGATGTCGGTAGGATACTGTTTAAAATTCAAGCGACCTGTCTCACATATACCATGAGTCTCTGGGAAGCCAATAAATGTCAAAGAAATGTCAAATGACGTGTGTATTTATTGAGTCCACGGTGCAGTTCTGAGGAAGCCGTGTGGCATTTGGCCATGGCATTCTTTGAAGGCATCACACAGAGTAAGGGCCGGAAATAGACCAAATGGATGTCAGCAGCCACCTCTGCACAGCAACAGCCCAGCGTGAGGATGTGTGTGAGGCATTTCCCTCTTAGGGGCTTCCTTTGCCAGATGATTCTTTGAGCTCTCTTGTCAAAAGAAAAATAAGAAGACAGAAAGGAAAACAAGATGGGGGAGGGTCTCCCTGGTGGCGCAGGGGTTGAGTCTCAGCGCTATCAAGTCACCGCCAGCCACTGGGCCTCAGTTCCATCCCTGGCCAGGGAGCAACCCACATGGTGCAGCAGGCCTCTCCTGTCACACCTGCTGCTCCCCTCAGCAGTGTATTTTGGTCAGTCTGCCTGTTCTGCTCCCCACTCTGTTTCTGGTGAGTCCTCTTACTTCCCCACCTCCCGCACCTCTGGCCTACACCTCCACCCCAGTCTTGGATGCATAAATAAAAAAAAGTCGGGGGCAGATGTTTCCCAGCAATCAAATGAGGCCCAGATTTGGATAGTTCTTGATGATCCGAGGCCTTTTAGTATATGTGCTGCCGAAGCGAGCACAATCCGAGGCCTTTTAGTGTAGCCTGGAGATGAGCCGCTGGGACTTGAGAGTCATCTTCTACGGATGAAGGTGGGTGGGCAGGGAGCTGGGCATTGGCAGTCTGATTAGCCAGGGCTTTCCAAGGTCACTCTGTGGACACGAGCATGACTTTCTCCCTGCTCTTGCGTAGGAAGCTCCCTGGGGACACAGGCCTTCCTGAGTTTGCAGGACCTAAAGGCTCTGAGTTCAGCTGAGCTGAATTGCTAGGCAACCAGTTTGAATCTTTCTTTCTTCTCTTTATTGAAACTGAAAGTGGATGTGTCCAAACTCCTTTATAGAAATGCTGCATCAATATGAGAAAGAAATAATTTATCCACTTTTTGAATCTCTTCCTACAAACATTCTCTCAGATTAGCTCAATTCTCCCACCCAAATTGTTCCCTTCTAATACTGAGAAGCCACATTTAGGGGATACTTGCTGTGTGCCAGGCATTTATGTTCACAGCCTCTCTAATTATGCTGCAAGACCCCCCCCCCCGCCATCAACTAGTGACAAAACTAAGGCTCCATTTTGCCCAGGTTGCCAGATCGCGCCAACACAAGAGCATGAACACAGGTTTTCCTGGCCCACTTGCTCACTGTCTGCTCATCAACTCAGGGGAGTCCCAGGAAGGGCTTGTTTCTGAATTTTGGGGAACTTCTGAACAAATACAAACATTGGGGTAACATATTCAAAGCTGTCCAGTTCTGAGGTTCATCCACCACCTGAATCCTTGCAGAGAACTTTAGGCCACAACCCCTTTACCTAGCTCCTTCTCAGAGGAGAGAGGATCTCTGTTTCTTAGCCAGTGCAGATGCAAGGTCAATCCATGCAGCTCATGGCACAAAAGAATGAGGAATGGGATATGCCATCCTGAGTTGTGTGGCCCAGTAGAGTGGGTGTATGTTATTTATTTGCAGCTTTTTAAAAGACAGTCTTGAATGGACAGTGATTTGCTACTCAGGAATAACATTAAGAGATATGGTGCAGAGAAGAGACTGGACATCCTGCATGTCAAATGCACTAAAAGGTTTCAAAGCATCTTTTGTTTGATTTCTCGCTGGTAATAAAAAAAGGGGACCTCAAACCATGCATGAACAAGTTCACGTTTGTGGTTGAACTTTGCCAGTTGAACAAGAAAACTTCTTTGGAAGGAGACGCCATCAGTTGAGATTTATTATTAGATTAATTTTTCTAACATTTCCCCCATCATCGATTGTTCTTTAATTTGTTCTTCCTCTCCTTCCCTCTCCCTCCTCCCTCTTCACCTCTCCCTCTCCCATCATGAAATAGTTTTGCTCTTGAATCAACCACACTGCCTCATTTGGCCTTAGGAGACTTGCCCTGATCCTGCAGGGATTTGTTCAACTCCTGCACTAGATGTGTGCTTATATGTCCTTCTGAAACATTTCTCCTCTCAAGAATTCTATTGAACTCACTAAAAGGAACATCTCTCACGATGGAAGACAAGGAACATTTTCCGGGCTCTTCTTGAGAATTGCACTAAGGGAAACTATGGTATCTTAAAGAAGAAAATAAGTCCAGATGCCCAGTGCAATTGTTAGATAAATCTGTTTTTCCCTAGTCATTTGGTCACTAAAGTAGAATCTTCTTCAGATCAAGCATATGCTTAAAAAATCACATTTATTAATATCAAAAACTAGACCGCATGATGCACGTTTGATGTCCCTGGAAAACACATTATTTTGAAGTCCGTTCGGTACCTATTTCCATATCAATAATCGAAGTGCTCTTTACTGATCTTTTAAATCTGATTATTAAAGCAGATGCAGAAGGAAATTGACTTGCTAATTCATAGCAGTCCTGTTTTTGTAAAAATATATAGCTGTATTTACCATGCTTGCATATCTTTGAATATCCAATAACTCAGGATTTTTTTCTCCAACTTAAATTTCACAGACTCAATCTAATTAATGAGATTTTTTTCTGTGTTTCAGTTTTGGCAGCTTTATTTTCAAATGTATAAATTTTACCTTTAAGAATCTCTATTTCTGGAAATAAAAGCAGATTACATGAGGGTTTTGAAACTGTTAGTAAGTGACAGTTACACACGGGTTAGTAAGGGGAGTTGGAGAGGCTTTGAGGCTCATTTTTTTTAACCTTGATTGGCATCACAAGTGTGATGGTTTATTTTTTGCGTCACCGTATCTGGGTGCCCAAAGATTTGGTCAAATGTTATTCTGGATATTTCCATGAAGGTATTTTTGGGGTTGAGATTATCACTTAAATTGGTAGATTTTGAGTAAAGCAAATCCCCCTCCATAATGTGGGTGGGCCTTGTCCTATCAGTTGAAGGCCTTAATTAAAAAAAAAGAAAAGATTGACTTTCTGGAAGGAAGAGGGAGTTTTGTCAGCCAGTGGTCCTTAAACTGGACTGCAGTTCTTCCCTGGGTCTCCAGCTAGAATCAGGGCTCTTCTCTCTCTCTCTCTCTCTCTCTCTCTCATATTCTTCTGTCTGTTGTGTTTAAAGCTTTCTAACTGTGGTGGCTTAGCTGGCTTCTGGGTCTGATGCAGAATGACATTTAATAAAGTTTATTTGTCTCTATATTCAGTTGGATGTTTGTATAGTATTTAGCACAATGATAATGGTTAATAAACATATGCAGGAACACCTGGACAAGAGAGGGCAAAGCAATCCAAAGCATTAAACCGGAGAGAAAAATAAACTTATTTTTTGGCAGTGCTCCAATTATAGAAATGGTTTTAGGCATTTTCTAAATGTCAGGCTTAAACTAGCACATGTGAAAAGCAGAAGAGAATAGGTTGTTGAATTTAAACAGGATAAAATGTTAATTTTTTAAGTGTATAAAGGGACTTTGAAGTATTTAAACAAGCACAATTGCCTTCACAGTATATTTCAGATAATAAGAGAAATGCAGGTTACTGGGCAATCAGGTGATGAATGAATATTCACTTTAAGAGATAATTTTCCCTTCATAAGAGTGATGCATAGAAAAATGTAGATGATTTGAAAAAACAGGAAGATAGAGAGTTGGATGGGAATCACTTTTAAAATGTTTATTATCAACATTTTGGAGTATTTATTGTTTGTTTTTTTAATGCTTTTCCTTAGTGTTTGCATTTCACATAGGTGTAGTATATGGTAATGCAGACAAAAATTTGTATTGTGTTATTCTTTTTTTTCCGTCTATGTAAAGTGAGTATTTATTGAAACATGGAAGTATGGCCAAATTGTCCAAGGAGAGGAATTAACCTCTCTGGAAATCAGAGCAAAAGACTGCAAAACTGTAAAAATAATACCTGCTATTTCTCTTAGAACATTTTTTTCCCCCCAGTGGTTGTTAGTGTCTCTGGAGTTCTCTGGATGATACAACACAGTGATATTTCACAGATGAGTGCCAAGTGCCCCAGGCCTGGTTTGAATCTTGACTTTGCCAGTCACCTGTGAGTAAGCGTGGATGAGCTTTCCTCATCTGTAGAGTGGGGATTATATACCATCCCATCCCACAACAATTGCAAGGATAGCACAGAAGCAGAAAGAGTACTTAGAATATAACCAGCTTTGCAATCAGTGCTGCCTGTGATTTGATGACATGAGACTGCTAATAGCATTGTGAGTACAATTGACAGAGATAAGAGCTTCCTACTTAGAAATGCAATTAGTAAGTGCTTTCCATGCACTAATATCTATTTGTTACAACAATTCACTATGTAAGTGCATTGTGCAGAGGTGGACATTGAGTCTTGGAGAAATTACACAGCTTTCTCACAGTCTTCCAGCCAGTACGTGGGAAGACTTAAGCTGCTGATTGTTCAGGAACTCCTGGTGGCTTTTAAAACAAGTCCAGGTCTCACCTGTGCGGGTGTGGGGCCACTGCACGTGGAGAAGTGAAAGGTAGAAGGGGAGGGGAGGTTTTAAAGAAGTTTGCTGTGATCTGCCTGGGGTCTGGAATGGGAGTTATTTAGAAATCTTAGTGGTTCCGCTTATTTTTTCAGCCCTCGTGCTCTGAGACTAGAGCATATGATGTAAAACTTTTTGATCATTGTGTTCAGAATCTTTTTTGTTAAAAATAAAAAACAACAGCAGTGGAGAATGTTCTCCATGAGGAATTGCAGAAAAGGAAGCCTCACATTTTTCCTTCGTCAGTTTTCTCTAGGAAATAAGTAGAGTGGGCTGCGGAAAATGCGAGTCTGTTCTTAGGCATGATTATGTCGTTGGCAAACAGCTTTTGAAAGGAAAACCCAGGGTAATTTATCAAGGCAACTGCTTTTGACTCTGTTCTTTTCCCTGGGGTTTATGAAACTTCAGCAGGTGACATTGTGCAACTGTAACAGCTAGCAAGGTTGACTTTGTTTCCTTCATAAATGAAAGAGAAGGGGAAAAAAACCAATATACACCCAGTCTTTTGAATGTACTGGGTCATGGGCCAGGCATTTAACATACCTCTCATTTACATTGAATTTCACATACATCTAATTTAATTGTCACAACATTCATTTATCCATTCAGTTAATACTTATTGAGTGGCTACTAAGGTGCAGATATTAGGTATAGAGCTTGATTGGGAGCTGAGCTCGCAGAAGATAGACCCTGAGCTCCCAAGGCACCAGACTGCAGAGGCAGAGAGGACAGAGAATGGACAGCAGATCCTTGCCTAGTGGGCCCTGAAGGGGAAAAAAGTGGGGCTTTGGATCTTTAAAAAATTGCTCTGATGATTGAGTCACGAGGCCATGTGGCAGTGCCTTCTGTGGCCTCCCTCAAGGCCACTGGGCCCCTCGTCTCCCAGTGTGTCTCCAAGGCACCCACGGAAAATGCTGTCCTTCCTCTGCTTGTAAGTAGTTTGCCTCATCCACCCCCAAGCCTGGCCTGTGGCTCTTCTGGCATTTTCTTCTCTAGTTCCCTGCCACTCCCCTCCCTTCTCCTATCTGTTTAGGGCTAAAGAGATAGTAATAATAATTAAAGCAGCATGAAAAATCTAAACAGTAAAAGAGTGAGGAGTCACAGGTCATCAGCCTAGAAGCCTCTGCAGTGGAAAAGCTTGGCCTCTCTCTTGCCTCAGGCTGTATGCTGGGGTCCATCTTGGTTCACACCTTCAAGCCTCAGCTGCTCCTTGTGTGCTATGAGGGGAGACCACAGAGCAGAGGTCTGCAAACTGCTTCTGTAAGGGGCAAGGTAGTAATTACCTTTGGCCTTGTGGACTTGAAGGTGCTGTCACAATGATTCCACTCTGATTTGTGGCACAAAATCCCCTCCTCCGTCTTTCTGCACTGTGTTCCTTACACGACACCGAAACTTTCTTTGTATCCTCAGACGGGACCTCTGTTTGTGGTCGGATGACTGCTGCAGTTTTCCCAATAAATCTTTTGCATGTCTAATCTCATTTTGGCATCTGCTTCTGGAGACCCCACAGCAGCACAATGGGAGTTGTAGCCGGAGCCTTGTCAATGCTCACCCTGAACAAGCCGTTCACTTGGAGTCTTAACAGGTACATCAAATCACTTGTTCTTTCAATGACTAGAAGGTGGCAGCAGGAGATGTGTCATTAGCTGGCAGGGCCACGATCATACCAGGAGGGGGTAAGGTGCTCCATGGTCCTCTCACATATTTTCTTGACAGCAGCTTACTCACGGATTTGAGCCTGCTCTTCAGTTATATCGGTTTTGCCAAAGAAAACCACTCAATATCAAAGAATATCAACTTCTTTACCAGGACATTTATTTTTGTGAAAGTGCAACAAATCAAACTCTTTTACCAGGACTCAGCATTGATCTGTTTCCTTCTGAAATAATTTGTGATCCTCTCTCTCCTCCTGATGAGGTAACTCCAAGAGTTCACAAACTAGTTTATAAAGACGCTAGCTGCATCCCCTGCTGAAAGTGATTCCTCCAATTTTATTAGTTGGGCCACTAGCTTGCTTCTTACTACCAACTATTCTATTTTATTATGTCTATTGCACTATTTTTTTATAGTTTAAAAAATGTTTAAAAGTCACAAAGAAAAGGGTTAAGAGAGCTGAGGGTTGAGAGAAACCTATTGAGTGGCATTTTGGTATTTGGGGGTCACAGCTTCTGAGCCCAGATCAGATCTCTACTCCCCATGTGCCCAGTAGTGAGTTTTATAAGGTCAGTGTGCCTTTGTTTTTTCATCTGCGTAGGGAATGATAATGCTGCATGGTTTGGGGGAAATATTTTATGTTGAAACTCTATTAATGAAGAAACCCCAAAGTAATAGAGGTCAGGGAGCAGGGCTTACCCGCTGGAAAGAAGGAGGCCAAATGATCACGATGGCTGGCAAGGCCTGGGACTTGACCTACCAGGAGCCAGTGAGAGGTACTAAATGCATGGGCGCTGATATTTAAACTGCGTGAAAGTGTGAGCCATAAATTTGCAATTGCATTATAGACTCCTCAAGAACCGGGCATTTGGCATCCACTGTGTCGAACAGAGCCCTGGTCCCCAATAAGTACTTCATTATTCTGGATGAATAGAGAGTAAGAGATTGGGAGGATATCAGTCTCTTTGCAATCCAGAATGGGGGGAGACCAGCCGTGCAAGAACTCGTCATAGTCTTCTCCCTGAATCTGTTCCAGGGAGAAGCAAAGAGGAACAAGACCTGCCTAAGGCCTGCCTCTAGTCTTGATGGACATATGAGAATGTGGAGGATGACTTGATCCATGTCTTTAAGGAGCTGCCAGTCCAGTGCTGGAGGGAGGTTCTGACTGGTAACTGTAGAATCCCACCCAGCATGAGGAAGGGTGGCACAGAAGTTTCCAGAGAGGAAATGACATTGGCCTTTAGCCCACACGTTAGTCAGGTGCAAACAGGTAGCTTAAATAGAGAGCATCACCCAAAGGCTCAGGACTGAGAAAGAGCAGGTTGATGAGAGTATCAGAGAACTTTTTGCAAGTTATGTGTCAGCAAAAGAGGATGGTACTCCCAAGCAAAGGAGGTACATGTTGCAAGGATTTGGGCAAAAAGACTATTGCTTTCACCAGCAAAATTTAGATTAAACACTTAGCTTGGGGATAGGTCTGTGAGGTACCAGTTTGGCACCCCATGTATGTCTAAAGCAACGAGGGTGTGGCAGCGTGGAGCAGTGCTTTTGATGTACCTTTTAGAAACAAGTTTTTCTCCAGAGAATGTTCCAGAATAGTAGTAGTAGAGCAAAATGACAAAAGATGAAGTGGATTTGACCAGAGGCTATTTGATATAAACAATAAAAAGCACCTTAGGGTACATTTCTTGTCACAAAAACAACTCCACACATAAATAAAAACAAAAAGTGCTTCTAATTTTCCACCATCATCTGCATGCATTCATTCATTTTCCAACCTACTTACTACAATTCGGGGTCTACGGTAGCCAGAGCCTTTCCGGCAGCCCAGGCACAAGGTGGAGGGACCCACTTCGCAGGGGATGCGCTTCCATCACAGGGTGCTTCTCTCTCTCTCTCACACACACACACACACACACACACACACTCACTTACTCACTGTCACACACTCACTTAGATGAGGACAAGGGAGACATGCCAATGATCCTCGCAGGCACATCTTTGCCTTGGCAGGGGAAACCAGAATCCATAGAGAAAACCACGCAGACTTGGGAGAACGTGCCATCACCCCACGAACAGTGGCCCCACTTGGGAATCTCTTTTTTAAAATCAATACAATAATGAAGTCCCGTTGAGTAAAATGGTGTAATTTCAGGGTCTGTGGGCCTCTCTGTTGGGCTGTGGGTCCTGGCCTGTCCGTAGCAGGCAGGTGTGTGAGGAATTGCTGGAAGCAACCATTTCATGTGCAGAGGGGTCGCGGCAGCCCTGCTCTGGCCCTTGAGTGGACTCACTCATAAAGACACCAATTCCTTCCCTGCCACTTGGGGGCCACGCCCGGAACTGGGGGAGCAGCATTTCCCACGGTGTGCACGAGTGAACTCACCTTATGCTGTCCTGGGCCGTTGGACAGAGAGAGCCACACGCGAGCTTGCAGCATGCGGAGAGGCAGCCTCGCGGCTGCTGCAGGCCAGCGCTGCCCTTTCTCCACCTCGCTTGCGGGCTGAACTGTCTTTCTTTCTTCCTTAATGCACGCTCATTGCCACTCTCCTGAGTTGCTTCACTTACCCTGTAATCATTTTCTGCACCGGTTAATAAAACTCTGCTTTTTTTATCTTTCTTCCTTTTTCAGTGAGTAGCTGGTTTCAGTGCGCTTCCTGTCATTCGCCTAAGAACTGTTATTAAGCTGTAGGGTAACAGCTTCCCTTCCCAGAGGGCTTGTGCTTTGCTGTTTCCCAGACGGTCTCCCTCACACGAGAGCGAGTGGCATGATTCGAAATCCAGCAAGAGCGAGCCTCGCCTTGCTGGACTCTGTCTCCTGAGCCCCTGGGGGTCTCCACCTGCCTCACCAGCAGCCACGTGGAGCTGGAGGGGGCTGCTGAGCTCGAGCTGTGATCTTTATTTCTGAGGCCATCTCTGGGGGTCTTGGATGACATGGCCACTCTGACCCATTGAGATCAAAATGCTTTTCTTTTTCACTGCACTTTAGCCTGCAGTTGAATTCAGTCACACATTGACTGATTTGGGCCCATCCCTGTGGCTCTTAGGCTGATGACATCAATGACTTTCCCCTGAGAGTTTGCTTTTTAACATTTTTTAAAAAAATAACAAAGCAAATTTTTCTCTTGATATCCAAGGCAGTACATGTGTGTCATATAAAAATTATGAAATGCAGAGGATTACAAAAATGCATCCTTATTCTTTTCATCCAGAGAGAATCACCTTTGTATTTTGTAATATCTACAATTATAGACATACTCCCAAGGACATCTAACAGTGCAATGTGCATGTTATACATCCTTCTTCTTTTCTTTTTGACAAAATTAGAATCAGATCATAAGTGAAATTTTGCAGCATGTTAAATATGTCATGAATGTCTCTCATGCCAATGCATATTTACCTGTTTCAGTTTTATTTGTTAAATAACACCTCTTCATATCAATATAGCTTTTAAAACTAGCTTCCTATTCTTGATTGTTTAATACTTCAAACTTTTCCATAATAAATACAGATAGACACCGCTAAATATTTATGCACAGCTATGTATTTTTTTTCTTAGCAAAATTCTTTGAGTCAAAGAACACCCATTTTTGAGCTTTTTAAACACCCTGACTAATGACTGTTGGGGAACTAACCACTTGATAATTTTTGTTAGTGTGCCCCAAGTTCTGTGGTGTACCCTGAGATTCTGGAGTAGGTGGACTTCTGGGGCTCAGGGTAAGCTCCTAAAAGGCAGATAGCAGGTGTCTGGGATCCAGGAGTTTGAATCTAGCTCTGTGTGTGTCAATGGGTGATCATAACTCTACAATGCAGGGTCAAGTAGCACTGGGACCCCACCAGCATAGCATTATGGTTCTTGTAATCCTGCCCAAACTTTACCCAGCCCATCATGCTTTTCTGCTGTCTTCTTTCTTTCTTTATGCCCCACACAGACCTTCCATCACCTCAGTACTGCATTCTGTGCTCATCTTTTTGCTTTTACCAGTAGCTGCTGCTTCTTGGCCCTAATTCAACTTTTCTAGGGAGAAGAATGAGTTTCCTTCTTAAATTCAACCTTGCCTGGTATCTGATAATGCATACAGTAGGTGATAAATACCTGCGGCCCCTGATTTTCTAATTAGACCACAACCTTATCTTGTAATTATTGCTTAGTGGACATTTCTAGGAAGTTGCATAAGTTGTCACAAAAATAACAGTGTGAATGAGAAGGGTGTTTTCTTCACAATTTCTGGAAAGTGAAACCATATACTGTGCTAGGGGAACCTTTTGTGAAGTCTTTGGAGAAATGTGTCACGTTCTTTATTATCCCCTCAAGGAGTCATATAGCTTGCTATTTTCAAACTGTGTTACATGGAAAATTGAAGCTTAAATCAAGTTTGCCTCTTGTTGTCCCTCAGTTCTAGTCTCTTAATTTTATTTCCTGAGCTGGAATTCACAGGAAGAAGAGCACATAGAAAGCTGAATGGAGACAACAGGCTGTTTTTTGGGGTGACTGATGCCCAAGGAAGGCTTGACTTCTTCCCAACGTTCTCTTTCTTTTCTCATTTAGTGGATTCTTCCCCAGCTTTGAGGGAAGCTTCAGCAGAGGCAATTTCCCTTAACTTTACAGTAAATTCCCAGATAACTGGGAATTCTGTTCAAATAGCTCCTGCAACCTTCTCTAATAATTTCCTTGAGTCTTGAAATTACTGGGTTATGTTGAGAGAATGGAGATGTGAGTGATAATAAAAGACTTTGGTACTTTGGGGTGGTGGTGGGAAATTGAAAGTAATTTGATGTCATAATAACACCTTGTGTTTATGTCTATTTTTCTCCATCCATGCAGCCATGTATCCATCCATCATCACTGTCTACATGGGGCCATACCTAATAGGCCTAGGACTGTCTGGAAAGGTGGGAACAGAGTAGAAAAGGTGAGGAGCAAGGCAGTCTCCCAGGTCAGGCTTCAGGATCAGCAGATTGACCAAAGTTTGTGATTTATTAGTCGAGAATCGCCACATTCAAGCACTTAGCATTGATGGATATTTTTCTCATTACATTTCAAACATAGAAAATGGTCCTTTCTGAATGAGAAATCTGGGGCCATTTTAGTCATTAGTCATTTGAAACTTTCTCTCCCGGTGTTAACGCAGAGAAGGAATGACAAGAACTGAAACACTTTCTTTGCTCTGAATTGCTTATATGGAACAAAATGAAATGCTTAAGTTCAGTAACTCTATTAGCCTGGTGGTTTACTTCCTTTCCTATTTTCTATTCCTGTTTTAGTAGCCTTGTGGTATTCAAATCTTTTATTTTGTGGGAAACAAGAATAATTGAATGCATACTGTGCTGGGTACATATATGTCTTATATTAACTCTTCAGTGGGTCCCTGTGGCACCTGTCATAAAATCCTACTCCCTACCATGTTGTAAAGTAGGTACTCAATTAATGTTTGATTATTGAACTAAATGGGATCAAATAATGAAACCTCAACTCCACATGAATGGAAGCACCTATTTTGAAAGTCTTGGAGAATTTCAACATTTTGATTTCTCTTTAGATATATGCCAGTGACAGGCAGATATACTTTGTTGCAACCTCAATCTAACTTCAGGTTACACTCAGCACCAACTGCATTCAGTTGGGTGGCCAGCAGAGAGCCATTATCCTGAAAGGAAACCAGGTTGTCACCCCAAAATATGTATGCTACTTTGGCATAAAGATTTTTTCAAGCTGAAGCAACTAGAATAAGCAGTTACAAGAAAATCTCCCTCGCATCCTTCTATATGTCTACACATAGGTCACAAATTTTGAAAGATTTCCTTCTTCCCTGCTTTACCAGGAAGAATAAAAGTTAATTGCAGGAAACAACTTTAGAGGCTTCTCAGCCCAGACAGGGCACCAGAGGAGTCTACCTAAGAAACTTGACTCACTAGCCTTTATCTGCTATTAGTTAGCCTTATATTTACCTTCCCTTAATTTACCAGCTTGGGAAACTTAAAATTATTTTCCTTTGTCCTTTCATTTCCCTACAAAGTTATTATTATTTGTTTGATAGGCTGGATGAGCCTGAATTCTAGCTACTTCTTTGAATTATTCTTCTCTGGGTGCTTTCATGCCTTATGTGTGAGAGTAGTTAAGCTTCATTCTTTTGCATGTAGCAACCTAGATTTCCCAGCACCATTTATTGAACAAATTTTCTTTGTTCCATTGCATATTCTTTTCTCCTTTGTCAAAGATTAGTTGACTGTAAATGTGTGGGTTTATTTCTGTGTTTTCTATCTGGTTCCATTGATCCATGTGTCTTTTCTTAGTCCAAGACCATGCAGTTTTGATTATTATGGCTTTGTAGTATAGTTTGAAGTCTGGGCGTATGATGCCTCCATTCCCTTCTTTTTTTTTTTTTTAGGAGTGCTTTGGCTATTTGGGGTTTTTGGCAGCTCCATATGAATTTCATCAATATTTGTTCTATTTCTTTGAAGAATGTCATTGAAATTTTTATTGGAATAGCATTTAATCTATAAATTGCTTTTGGTAGGATGGCCATTTTGATAATGTTAATTTTTCCAATTCATAAGCAGGGGATGTCTTTCCATTTCCTTGTGTTTTCTATTTTTTTAACAGTGTTTTATAATTTTCTTTGTATAGGTCCTTTACCTCTTTTGTTAGGTTTATTCATAAGTGTTTGGTTTTTTTTTGTTTCAGTAATAAAAAAGATGGTTTTCTTGATTTCTTCTTCTTCAGATTTATTGCTTATGTATAGGAAGGCTACTGATTTTTGTGTGTTGATTTTGTATCCTGCTACTTTACTAAACTGATTGATTAGTTTGATTAGTTTTCCTGTGGAGTTTTTGGGGTTCTCTATGTATATTATCATATCATCTGAGAATAGTGATAGTTTGACTTCCTTCCCTATTTGGATTCCTTGTATGTCTTTCTCTTGTCTTATTGTTTTGGCTAGGACTTCCAGTATTATATTGGTGAGAGTGGACATTCTTGTCTTGTTCCAGATCTTTTTTTTTTTTTAAGATTTATTTATTTATTTATACAAGCACTGCGTACAGTCAGAAGCGTGGGAGGGTGAGAGAGAATTCACCAGAGCCAGAGCAGGGAGCAGAGCAGGCAGAAGGACCGAAGTACACTGCTGAGGGGAGCAGCGGGCGGCAGGAGCGGTCTGCGCGCCATGTGGGACCTTCCTCCGGTGGCCGGGGAGCAGCCCGCGAATTGAACTAGCGCTGCAGAGGCTGCGGGCAGCTTTGCAACCCAGCGCTCAACTGCTGCACCACCGGGGAGGCCCTTGTTGCAGATCTTAATGGAAAGGTTTCAACTTTTCTCCATTGAGAATGATATTGACTATGGGCTTGTCATGTATGGCCTTCATGATGTTGAGGTATGTTCCTTGTATCCCAAGAATTTCAAGTGCCTTTATCATAAATGGGTGCTGTACTTTTGTCAAAGGCTTTCTCAGTATCTATTGATAATATCATAAGGTTTTTTCTTTCTTTCTGTTGACGTGTTGGGTTACACTGATTGATTTTTGGATGCTCAACCATCCTGTATCTCTGGAATAAATCCTACTTGGTTGTGGTAAATTATCCTATGGATACATTGTTGGATTCTGATAGCTAAAATTTTATTGAATATTTTTGCATCAGGGTTCATTAGAGAGATTTGCCTGTAGTTTTCTTTTTTTTTTTTTAATGTTGTCCTTGCTCGGTTTTGGTATTAGTGTAATGTTGGCTTCGTAGAATGTGTTTGGTATTATCCCTTCCTTCTCAATTTTTTGAAAAAGTTGATGAAGGATAGGCTCTAATTCATTTCTGAATGTTTGATAGAATTCATTTGTAAATCCATCTGGTCCTGGGCTTTTGTTTTTTGGGGAGGGTTTTGATGACCATTTCAATTTTACTGCTTGTAATTGGGCTGTTTAGCTGTTCTATTTCTTCTTTATCTAGCTTTGGATGATTGTAAAGTTGTAGGAATTTGTCCATCTCATCTAGATTGTTGAGCTTGTTTGCATATAACTGTTCATAGTAGTTCCTGATTATTCTTTTGATTTCTGCTGTATCTGTTGTGATTTCTTCTCTTTCATTTGTGATCCTATTTATTTGTGCTTTCTCCCATTTTTCCTTTGTGATCCTGGCTAGGGGTTTATCTATTTATTTTTTTGAAGAACCAACTTTTGGTTTTGTTGATCTTTTGGATTTTTTTTTTTTTTAGTTTCTATTTCATTTACTTCTGCTTTGATTTTTATTATTTCCTTTCTTCTAATGGTTTTAGCATTTTTTGTTGCTCTTTTTCTAGTTCTTTAAGATGTGAGATTAGGTTGTTTCTTTGAGTTCTTTCTTGTTTCTTGATGTGAGCTTGTATTGCTGCATATTTTCCCCTTATTACTGCTTTTGCTGTGTCCCATACATTTAGGAAATTGGTGTCTTCCTTATCATTCAACTCACAGTATTTTTTAATTTCTTCTTTGACCTACTCATTAGTCCAGTGGTCTTCCAGTAGTGTGGGTTTCAATCTCCATGAGGTGGGAGGGTTCCTTGTCTTCTTTTTATGATTTATTTCTAGTTTGATGCTTTCATGTTCAGAGAAGATGGTTGGTATGATTTCAATCTTGGTGCATCTGTTGATGTTAGTCTTGTGTCCCAGTATGTGATCGATCCTGGAAAATGGTCCTTGTGCACTTGAGAAAAAGTGTACTCAGATTTTTTGGGGTATAGTGATCTATAGGTGTCTTTTAAGCCCTTGAAGTCTAGATCCTTATTTAAAGCTTTAATGTACTTACTTATTTTTGTCTTGTTGATCTATCCATTGTTGATAGTGGTGTGTTGAAGTCTCCTACTACATATGTGTTTTCTCTGGTGTCTGCTTTCAGAGATGATAATAGTTGCCTGATATAATTTTGTGCTCCTTCATTTGGTGAGCATATGTTAATGAATATTATTTCTTCTTGAAATATTGTCCCCTTGATCATTAGGTAGTGACTGTCTGGGTCTCTTTTTACCTTTTTGAATTTGAAATCTGTTTTATCTGATATAATATAGCTGTTCCTGCCTTCTTTTTTGGTCCATTTGCTTGTAGGATTGTTTTCCATCCTTTTACTTTCAGTCTATTTTTATCTTTTGTAGTTAAATGAGTTTCCTGGAGACAGCAAGATGTTGGGTTTTGTTTCTTAATGCAGCCTATGACCCCGTGTCTTTTTATTGAAGAGTTTAGTCCGTTTAAATTTAGAGTTAATATTGATGTGTTAGCATCTGTATTTGCCATTTTGTTTGTTTATTCTATGGTTTTATTTATTTATTTATTCAGATTTTTTTTTTTTTGATTTTTGATTTTTTTGTTTTGTTTCTTTCTTATTCATCCCTCTGTTGGTTCTGGTTTTGGGACGACTTGTAGTATTTTTTGGAGTGGGGGTTTAGTCGTAATGAAATTCCGGAGTTTCTGTTTGTCTGAGAAGGTCCTTATTCTTTTTTCATAGAGGAAGGAAAGCTTTGCAGGATAGAGTATTCTTGGTTGGCATTTATTGTCATGGAGTCTGTTGACTATGTCCCTCCACTCTCTCCTTGCCCTTAGAGTTTCTTCGGAGAAGAGAAGTCTGATGTCAGTCTGATTGGTTTTCCTTTTTATGTTATCTGTTTCTTCCTTCTTGTCAGCTTCATTATTTTTAACTTGTCTTGGATTCTTGGGAGCTTTACTATTATGTGTCTTGCTGCATTTTTCCTTTCATCATGGAAGTTTGGTGTTCTTGCTTCTTGTATGTCTATTTTCAGCTCCTTTTTCATGTTTGGGAAGTTCTCTTCAATTATTTCCTTGAATATTTTCTCTGTTCCTATGTCTCTTACTTCTCCTTCTGGGATTCCTATAACTCTTATATTTCCTTTGCTCATGGAGTCAGCTAGTTCCCGAAGTCTTTCTTCATTCTTTTTCATTAATACTTCTCTTTCCTTTTCTGTTTTGGTTCTTTTAATTTCTGTGTCTTTGAGAGTACTTATTCGCTCTTCCATTTCATCTATTCTGCTTTCACTGCTTTTTCCAGAGTTCTTTAGCTCCGCCATTAATTCTTTGATCTCCTGCATTTCTTTCATTTCCCTTTTTAGGGACTTAATTTCATTCTTCTGATTGTTGATTATTTTTTCCTTATCATTGTTTTCCTTTATGACTTCAGTTTTTTAATCACGGCAATTTTAAATTCTCTTTCTGGAAGACTCAGAATTTCTTCCAAGTCACTGTTGTTGCAATCTGGTGGGTGATTTTCTTTTTGTGGTATGTCTTTTCCCTGAGGACTTGCTTGGTTGTGTGTAGTTTTTCTTCTACCTGCTGCTTGTTTTTTAATTTGTCCTATGCGTTGGGGCAGTGTGTCGCTAGTACTGGCCGGCATCTTTTTGGTGTGCTCTTTCTGGGATGTAGGAAACTGGTGACCCAACTGAGTCAAATATTGTTATGCCAGAAGTCCAGTAGTGCAGTGGTACTATGAATATGTTAATGGTTGCTGTCACAGAATATCTCCTCCTTCTGATATTTGTTTAATTCCAATGTTGTGTTTTGAGATCCCACAGACTACCCTGGAGGTGGTGTGGCTGGGTTGCTTGCTGGGCTCCAAATCACTGGATCCCCTTCTGGGTGCCAACTCCCTGCCAAATGGGGCCTGGCATGTGGGGGCTTTTCAGTTTACCTCTGGCTGTGGGGGGCAGCCCTTTCCCAGTTCCAAGGAGTCTCGGTGGACACAAAGATCCCTATTCTAAAAATCACCTTGTGTATTTAATACACATATTATTAAAGTTGTTTTTTTCTAATGAATCTATTTTTTTATTACAAAACCCCAGTGCAGAACCTAGGACAGGCAGAGGAAGATGTTTCCAGCACCCTCCTTTTCTGATAGGGTATGTCAAATTATAGCTAGCCCAGGAGATTTCCCTGACTTGAACAGTTGTCATTTGCACTGACTTAAGGATATTTGACTGTTCAAGCAAGTGGGCTCAAGTTAAGATTCTCTGGGCTAATGTATATTACTTCATGAAGTTTCTTTATGGCTTCTATGACCACAGTTGTAGGATCAAAGATAGGGGAATGGTGGTAACTGTTATGAAATTTAAGTGGTAGATGCAGCAAGAGCATCTATAGACTGGCATCCACACCAACTTTCTCCTGCACTGCCTTATTTATTTTTTTGAACAAAGACAAAAAATAGGGGTGATTTTCTTACTTTAGATAAGGAAATTGAGCCTCAGAGAGGTTAAGGAACATGTCTGAGTCCAACCAGTACAGTATGCTGTAAAGTTAGAATATGATACTGGAATTTTGGCCCCACATACTAAAATAGATCTTTTCTTATTCTGAGACAATGTCAGAAGTTGGTGAACTGCAAGCTTGGGGGAGCAGGTCTACTTACCAAGGACTCATGGACAAATGCAGTGAAGGTGAATGTGCTTGGTTGGATGTCATCTTGCCTGAAGTACAAACTGCTCTCTGGGGAAGAATTTGGAATTATGAACATCTCAAACAGTATCCACAAATGAAAATGCCTTTGGAACACACAAACACACAACACACACATACCACCATTGGCTTTTGAAGGCACAATGAAAACAAACTTACTTAATCAACAATACTTATTTTAACCATTTTTGATAGAAATGCTTATAAAATGAGATGAAACTTATCCTGCTTTCTTAAACATACTGTACAAAGTGAATTCTAAATTTTGTGACTTTGTGAATAGGCAGGAATCATGTCTTACATACTTAGCACCTAGTTCTGAACCTAGCACAGAGTAAATATCCTATGAACATTTGTAAATAAAGCAAAAAACATATAAATAGACCAATGAAGTTTAAGAAGTTAGTATGTTTTTTTTTTAAAGATTTATTTATGCATACAAGAACTGGGGTACAGGCCAGATGTGCTGGGGGTGAGAGAATTCACCAGAGACAGAGTGGGGAACAGAACAGGTGCATATACTGAAATACACTGCTGAGGGGAGTAGTTGGTGTGGCAGGAGAGGTTTGCTGCGCCATGTGGGTCAGGTCCCTGGCAGACCAGGCATCAAACTTGTGCTGCAGAGGCTGCAGATAGCTTCATAGTGCTGTGCTTAACCCCTTGTGCCACCAGGGAGGCCCAAGTTAGTGTGTTTTTGGGGTGTTCTCATTTCAAGTCAGTGGAGAGCTATAAGTGTTTATGGTCTGACCAATACCACCATTTTATTTTACTTTTTAAAATTCTTTACTTTGCTCTGGTTCTGCACTGAAGCTCTTACTTGGCCATAAATCCACAGTTGCTAAACTCAGCTAGAACCGAGTCAAGTTTCACCTCAACTCCATCTGATTTGTGTGACTTACTGCACCTTGGATTATTTTTCTAAGTAAAAGGAAATGGTTTGCTTGCTGACAATCCACTAATTTAAATATACCTTCAGGTATGGATTTTCCATAAACCCGGTAACCAGCCCAGCCTGTTTGGCGTTTCATTTTAGAATTTATTAGCTCTTCCCTAGCCTTTTGCAGATACAAGCTAATTCTTAATTGTTCATTTTTATTCTTACCCCAAACAAAGTAAATCTTAATGGCTGTGCTTCCCACATTAAGAGGGAATGTGGTAGCTGTAGAAAAGTATTCAGAAGACATTAAATTAACAATCAGTATAATATCATTTCCAAGCTGTTTCTGAGAACTTATGTGGACTTTTAAGGAGTAATTGTGCTGAGACATTTTTTGAAGGGACCCTCCAGAGAAATGTGCTCTTCCCACCTCAAGTTATTGTGATAGTTTTCTTCCTTCATCTCTGAGTGATCCAGAACTGTGAAAATTCTATTTTCCACTTTAATTACAGAACCAGTGGAGAATGTATTCTGTTGTTTGGCAGTATTACTAACGTACTCTATTTGTTTATGGCTCTTTGAGAAAGCCATTTTAATAAGGTCATATTTGCAATTTAAATGAACTTTAATATTTCTTGTAAAGGCTGGGCCTGCTTATTTATGTGAGGGGTGAACACGGAAGAAATTTATGATTTAAAAATATGTTCTCCTTTTTTCTTTTCCAAATGGTGTATCTCAGGTGATAAACGCTCTCAACTATATTTATAATTTTTTTCCCAAGAAAGGGCAGAAAATCCAAATCAGTGAAATAAATCATGACTCTAAATGGGGTGGTTAATACTGTATTTTTTAGCTTCTCCCATTAAAATCTCTACCCCAAGCCCCTATTGTGTTCATGAATAAATACTACTTACTCATGATGGAATGAGGTGGACTCTTGTTGTGCCTTATAACTCATAAACAAAACAAAGCCAAAAACTATGCCCTAAATTTTAAACAGTGACCATTTATTGAATTTATGTAATCACTCTTGATGAAAAAGACTTTCGGTAAAGAGCAGAGGACCTGCATTTCATTATCAAAGAATCTGCAAGCATGTAAGCATGGCAGACATCTACGTTATATTATGTCCTTATAACTCAGTTATCTCCAGGGAGTGGGCTTTAGAGAAATAGATTTAATTTGTTGAGAAACTGTTTCTTGGTTGGAGTAAGAAAAGGCAGAGCTGCAGCTGTCCTCTCCCTGGTTTCACTTCTCCTGCAACTTCGTAAGTGCTTTAAAGATGCTCTGTTGGAAACACCATGAATAGAACAAGTTAGAATATCTGGATGAAGCCTAAGAAGGACATGTTCATAGGCATCAGCACCGAAACATCTGACTGCATTCTAAAAGGATCACTCTTACATAGTTTTTATTTATTTATTTATTTTTTAATTTTTAATTTTTTAATTTTTATATTCCCCAAGCAATTGCAACCCCTTTATTTTGACCCCAATCCCTCCCCCCCACCCCCCTCCCTCATAAAGTGTCTCTGGTTCATAGTTGTTTGTTGATTATGATTTTCACTTTCTTATAGATATTCATTTCCTGGTCCCTTATTTAAGTTTTCTAGATTCCTGCTATGAGTGAGACCATCCTGTATTTTTCTTTTTCTTTCTGGCTTATTTCGCTGAGCATGATCCCTTCCAGTGCCATCCATGTTGCTGCAAATTGCATGTGTTTATCTTTTTCGAATGCTGAGTAATATTCCATGGTGTATATGTACCAAATCTTCTTGATCCAGTCATCTATTTTTGGGCATTTGGGCTGTTTCCAAAGCTTAGCTATTGTAAATAGTGCTGCTATAAACATAGGGGTGCAAGTGTCCTTTGGAATTACTGTTTCTGTGTCATTTGGGTAAATACCTAGGAGTGGAATTGCTGGATCATATGGAAGCTCTATGTTTAGTAGGCCCAGAAATCTCCACACAGCTCTCCATAGTGGTTGGACCAGTTTGCACTCCCACCAGCAGTGCAGGAGAGTTCCTTTTTCTCCACAGTATGAGATGAGTTGTGCAATTTAAGTTTTCTGTGAGCTCACAAGATAAAAATTTATCTGCAGAAACAAAATTCTACCAGGAGCTGTCACAGAAATGATCCTTCCTCTGTTCCTCCCATCCTTCTAACCAATAACTGTATCCAATCTTACTCTGCTAACTGTGTCATCGCTCTCCGTCCCTACACAACCAAGCTTCAAGAAAAAGTAACCTCAATTACCATTTGCATTTCCTGCCCTATGCTCACTCCTCCATCCACATCTTCCCACAAACATGGCTGACGGTTTGCCGAAACTCCTCTTGCCAGTCCCATGAGTGGAAACCCAAAGACACCCCTCTCCGTGCTTTGTGTCACTTTTCTGTGACACAAAGAGAACAGACCCTTTCTACCTTGCTTCTTTACCCTCGTGCTCCCCTCCTCTTACGCAACACAGATCTACTCATGAGTCTGTCACTGTCCCTTCTGCATTTCCTCAGTACCACTGAGGTCTGGAATGTTGATATTTCATGGGTGCCTTTGGGTCCCCCGCTCCTCCCACTCTTATGCTTCCCTGGAAACCCCATCTGTTCTCATGGCTCTCCTTCTAAACTGACTACTTCTTTTTATTTTTTTTTAAAGATTTATTTATTTATGCATACAAGAACTGGGGTGTAAGCCAGAAGTGAGGGCATGTGGAGGGTGAGAGGATTCACCACAGACAGAGTGGGGAGCAGAACAGGACGATATATTGAAATACACTGCTGAGGGGGCAGCGGGCGAGGAAGGAGAGGTCTGCTGCGCCATGTGGGCTGCTCCCTGGCCAGCAGGCCAGGGATTGAACCATGCTGCAGTGGCTGGTGATAGCTTGATAGTGCTGTCCTTAACCCCTGTGCCACCAGGGAGGCCCTATACTCACCATTTCTGTGAGAGAGGAGAGCTAGAGTTTTCTGGTTTTTCAAGCTGGGATGTAATAGTGATTCCCACTGGTTTCTGCAAATGCTAACTCCATGAAACACTTCTAGAGCCACTCACTCAACTCAGAAGCCAGAGCTGAACATCCTTTCCCCGTGCCCAGCCTTGTCCAGTCAATGTCATCAGTCTCTCAATCCTTTAAATGCTCCTCAAATGTAACTGTCTCTCTCTATTCCTCCAGTGCCTGTGTCGATTCCAATTATTTATTCTCATCTAGATCTTCCCCTACCTTCAGTCTGTCCTTCATCTTCAGAGCCATTCTCCATGTGACATCTAGAGAGAAATTCCTAAGCTGTAAGACCTGGTCTTTGCACTCTCCTGCTGCAAGCATCCAGTGGTTCTTCAAAACTTTTAGTACAGAGTCCAAATTCCTTTGAAGATCTCTTTGTTACTGCTTCCTTTTTAAATGTCATTGTCAAAGAACAAGCAAAGAACTTGGTCTGTATGATGTCAAGTCTTTGGGATTTTCTAAGATCCCTTTCTGTGGACTTGTACAGAATGATTTTTTTTTTTTGAAGGATTATGCTTGTTTATTTTTGCATTTGGATCACATTGCCTGCTTCCTCATTCCCTCCCCCAAAAAGAGCTATTGGGTTTGGGGATTTTTTTAGGATCATGTTAAGTTTAAATATTAACTTAGAAAAAATTAACTTAGGAAAAAAAAGAAATTTTTTTGTTATTAGATCAATGTATGCTTGAAAAGAATAATTTTCTCTAATTGTTTTTATTGATCAAGATTAGAACTCACTTTGATTTTTCAATTTGGAAACCTGATTTTTGCACCTAGGAAATTCAAATGTTGCCTTTCCCCAAGTGTTTCTTTTCTCCTTCTGTAAATTCCATTAGATTCATGTTAGATGGTCCCATTCAATTCACTACATATTTGAACATTTTGTTCACACTATCCATCTCTTTATGTGCTGGGGCACATTTTGGATGAATTCCTTTGCAATATCTACTCTTGGTTAACTTGTCCATCGTGAATTTTATTTTAACCATTGTGCTTTTTTTAAAAAATTCGATCTCCTTCAAGTCTTTAAAAAAATCCTTTTTACAAAACCTAGTGTCCTGGCATTTGTATTATTCTCTGTTTTGTTCTTTTTGATATTTCAAGCATACCAAAGATTGTGTATTTAGGTATGCACATTTCTGTTTCTTAGAATGCTAATTCTACTATCTGCTACAACTGTTGATTATCCTTTAGATGTTGTGTGTCTCTCTTTTTTTTTTGTTTGTTTTTTAAAGATTTATTTATTTATGCATACAAAAGCTGGGGTACAGACCAGAAGTGGGCGGTGAAAGGATTCACCAGAGACAGAGTGGGGAACAGAACAGGCAGATTGACTGAAGTACACTGCGAGGGGAGCAGCGGGTGAGTCTGGAGAGGTCTGCTACGCCATGTGGGTTGCTCCCTGGCCAGCCACGGCATCAAACTTCAGCTGCAGAGGCTGCGGACTGCTTCATAGGTTGTGTCCTAACACCTTGCACCACCAGGGAGGCTCCTAAATGTCTTTTTTGATTTAAAATTTTTTATTGTGAGTCTATCTTTAGTGGTTTTTTTCCTCCTGTGAAAATCTGATGTACTTGACTTTAAGGAATAGCACCTAAAGAATAAGTTTGCATTGTTTTTCCTCTGGGACCAGAAGTTTCACTGTAATATGACCACTTTTGACCTTAATTTATCAGTTTGATATTGTACACCACGCATCTAAGGTGAATTTGGATTTTGCACCTGTTATAGTACAGACTGGGTGGTATGTCTTACTCTAAAAGACTTTGACTTTTTTTCTCACTTAGTGTTAGGATTCTGCTGATGAGCAGGCAGAAGTCCAAACTACTTTGGTTAGTAAATGAAATACTGATCTGGCTGCTTTCCCTCTGTACTCCCAACCTTTGTCTCTCCTTCAGGTGACCCTCCCTGCTGCCCTCCAACTCCTAAGACCCTGCTTTGTCATGGCCTGGCCTACCTCTACTTCTTCTGGCATCTGGAATGCCATTTCCCTCTTCCTTGCCAAGCTAGTGCCTATACCTTCGTTTTAGGTTATAGGTTGGATGTTATTTCTTCTGAAAATCTTCTCTGAACTCTCTCATCAGCATGAAGGTCCTGCCCTGGCTGTCAGGCTGAATAGGATCACTTTTGTGTATTTTAAATTATATATTATAATTTATAATCTATATGATACAAATCTATTAATACATGCATTGTAGCTCAATAAAATGAAGTAGATCTATGTGTATGTGTGTTTATTAACAAGCAATTCTTTTTTATTGACCATAGATCTGAGAAACTCAAGGGGGATGGGGGGCATGGGGTGGGAGAATATGGTACAGGATTGTGGGCACTTTGGTGGTGGGAAAACTATGGTCACTGCATCTGAGGGAAGAAATCCTATACTGTGAAAAAAACAAGGGTGTTTAACAAGAGAAGTATTTTGATTTTTTAAAGAGCAGATTTAAAGTCCTCATCATTGACTTTTGACATCATTTGGTCCCTAAAGCCTACAGCCTCTGGGTGCACTGGCCCAGGTACACCGGCTCAGGTCTATTTCATGGAGCACATTGTTTCCATCCAGGTGTGAGTCAATGAAAAAACTCTGGAATGGAGGCACAGGTGGACCTAAAGGAGCCACCAAAACATGGTGTTTTCCTCTATACAGAGCAGCGCATGCTCATTGTTCTGGCAGGTGACACACTAACCAGTTTACTGGGGCAATAGCCCAGAGAAAGTGAAGATGCCCAGCTACTTCATAAATGCTGCCAGATGAGGAAAAAAGGAATTGCTTTTTAAACGACTTGATATATTTGCAGAGATCACAGAAGTTCAGGCCGACAACAAATGTGTTCACCTATCTTTTTAAAAGAGGAATGATCCCTGAGATTACCTCTAGGAAGTTGAAGTATATGGAGAAAAATAGCCAAGAACATCTAAGAAGTAATGGAATCATGAGTGAATAAGCAGCTTGGTGTTGCCACAAATAAATCATCCAGGACCAATCTGAAAGCTGTTTAAAATTCACAGTGGAGGGGAGCAAAGTCACTGCAATACATCTTGATTTTGGTAATGCATGTGATGCCACGTCAAGAAATTTTACTTATGAAATTAATTGACACTGGCTTGGATATGAACACTGTCACTGGGATTGATAATTTTCAGGGGGTCTGGAAACAAGGCCTGGTGATGAATCGTGTGACATCCAGCCAGAGGTGGTTGATTAGTAGGGGTGCCAAAGAGATTGGTGTTAAGTTTGATCATATGCAACAATGTTATTAATGGTTTCAAAGAGAAAGTAAAGAGAATGTTAATGAAATTTGCAAATTATACAAACTGGGGTGGTGCTGGAATAAATCCAATAAGAATGATGGATAGCCTTTATTCCAAGAGATATAGACAGGTTTAATATATGGGTAATAAACAGCAAAATGGGATTCATTTTCAAAAAATGCAAATTAGAATAGATCAGGGGAAAAAATAAGAGAAAAGAATGATTCCTATAAAGGCACAAAGAACTTAATTAGCAAGATGTTCTAGGGCCCTTTTTCATTGGGTACAAACCTACTTCCCTGTCCCTGGATCCTGAGTCATCCTTTCCTGCTCATTGCCACCTGTTTCCCTGTAACTTCCCTCAATTGCTCTTGATCTTTCACACTTTCGTGTTTTTGCAAATACTGTTCCTTTCAACCAGTTGCCTTTTCCTTTTATTTCTATTTGTAAAATTGGATATATTCTTCAATGCTCTACCCATTGCTCATCTTCTTGGCCATATGGCTGCCTCCTCCCCCAGAGGTCATCTTACTGGTAAATGCATTCTTTGGCTTTCTTGTCTTATTGCATTATGACCACAAAGAGGGCTATGTCCATGGTCTTCAGGATCACACAGTCAGGAATCCAGCCTAAATCCTCATTAACCACTTACGGACTTTGTGGTCTTAGCTGAGTTCCTTAGACCTTTTTAGGGCTCAGTTGTCCTGATCATCACAAGGCCATTGTCCTAGTTGCCCTGGTTATGTCCTTACATAGCTTACCTGGCATGTGTGTAGGAGGGATCTTGTGTCTCAAGCTCTTCAATCATCATGAGGATCTGCATTTACAACCTAATCTAATCCTAATCACCTTCCAAAGGCTCCACTCCAATGGGGGCTGGGGTTTCAAGGTGAATTTTGGGGGAGCACACCATGTCCATAAAAGGCATTTTGTAAAGAATTCAGTGGCATACTCCATATAAAAGAGAATTTGATGAGTTTATGAGCTAGTTTTCATCATCAGTTATTGTTCTTAGTACCAATGTCTTCAGCCTTCTTTATTATTATTTTTATTATTATTACTTTATTATTATTACTTTATTACTATTATTATTATTATTATTTTCAATCTATGGATTATTTCAGTGCAGGAAATCTCCTCTTATTCATTATTTGCCTCCAAGTGTGTGGCACAGAGTCAGGTGCTCCTCAGAACCAGAAGGAGGCATATTTGTAAGGGATCCCCTGAAGCTTTTAGATCCATTCCTTTCATTGTTTGAATTTTGGGTGCTGTAGGGAAATGGAGGAGCAAGATAATTTAAGTTCTTTCCCAATTTCTTTTACACGTGTTTTAAAGGAAGCATGTGACATTTGTACTTCTTTCATCCAGTAGTGACTTTCTAGTGAGGTCATGTCTGGGGAGCATGTGGGCCAGGTGTAGCCAGCTGTGGAGTGGGGAATAAGAGTCCCACTGGTGGTGGAAGGACAGCCAGTCTGACCTCTTTAAGAGAAGCTGGGGGCAGGGCAGGAAGGAAATACCTGTAATTATCTGACATGTAGGGACCCCAAGGAGGGAGCAGGGTCTTAGAGCTTCATATGGCTTGGAATGAACAGTTTGGATGGCAAAAATCAAAAGAAAAACACAACCCTAGAATCCTAATGACCCTGGCAGAGTCATTTTGGGTTCAAGTTCTCCACCTCTTGCATGCACACACTTGCTGGAAACAGACGAAGCTCGAGAAGTTTGCAGCCCATTATTTTCTTAGATTAAAAGTATGTTATTTGTCATGTAGATATGTTAGAAAACACCCCAGGCCACTCCATTTGTTCACCAACCCAGTTTTCCCCTACACATTTACTAGAAATCTAGTATGAGTCCGTCTTTGCTGAGAGCAGACGTCTCAGCTTATGCTGTGTGATGCTCATGGCCTGCGGGGGAGCTGCCACTGCCTGATCGGGGCTGACCTTGGCTGGGCCGGGCCGACTGCAGTCACTTCCAGGTCTATTCATGTGGATTCTTGGTACCTACCTGCTCCTCTCACTGGCATTCCCGAGGTTTTAGGGAATCAAGCCAAACATTGTAAGTCCATGTAAAGCCTCCAGTCTCATTACATCTGTGAACACTCCACCACGAAAGCAAGTCACGTGAAGGCAGACACTGCAAAGTGGAACAGACCTGTACTCAGTCCTCCCTACCGGAGGACACTGTGAAGTCACATGACTAATGAGGGGGTGAAGATGCAGGAAGAGTCCAACACGCACATCCATGATGCACTTCTCCATCGTGCTCAGTGGGGATATACTTTCCCCATAGGTTCTCATCCTCCACTGACTGCTCCACCTCCCATCTTACCTCTGGACGTGACTACTCTTTTGAGCCTTTCTTCAATGACTCCATCTTCCAGCTGGTGCAACATGGTCCACATTCATGGCCTGCATCACCATGGGAGCTGTGTCACCCAAGCATTCCTCTGCTGCTGTCCCTCCCTCCCCCACCCTAGGCCATCTCTGGGTTCAGAGGGCATGGCTAGAAAGGAACCATAATTTTCCCACTAAACCTGGTGAACTTCCTCTTCCATAGCTGCCTCCAATCACTTCCTTAGTTCCATGGGAGGCGAAGGGGGCAGATTTTAATGAAAGGTTAACTATTTTTTAGTACAACAACTTGGTATTGCCTAGTTCAGCCGGGCTGCTTTCAAAGAAACATTATTTCCAAGCTTGGCCTGGGAGTAAGAAGTGGCATAGATTGGAGGAGAAGAATCAGTATCCTATAGCCGGAACAGTATTTGGAAATAGAAATTTCCAGTGGCTTCCTAAGGTTTAACTTATGCTAAGTTATCAAATATTCAGTCTGTGGTAGGTGAGATGCCACAGAACGGGGGCGCACATTCAGTTTGTGAGAAGGAAGATCTATTTTGATGTGGGTCCAGGGAGGTCAGTGACCCCTGGAGACTTTTCTCCTCTTCACCCAGTGTGGTTCTGCCCCATTGACCTTCTTTCTGTACCTTTACCCAACAAATATTCATTCCTCAGAACCTTTGCACATGCACTTACCTCTTTTTGAGTGTCCTTCCCTGACCTGGCTTCCTGCATCACAGCTCCCGCCCTTTACCCTCCCTGAGTGATAAAGGTCACTGCCTGCCCCCACCTCACTGAGGAACTTCACCATGCCTTGCCAATCTGTTTTAACCCTCCTCAAGCTTTTCAGACTAAAAAACTTTTAGTCTTTTTCTAACCTGGCCTTATGAGTGTCGAGTTTGCCATCTGCTTCCTGCCAGGACCCTGCTAAGTCCAAATAGGTTTCCTCCAATTTTTATCCTTCACTTAATCTTATTTTCCTTTCATGTACTTATACTTAATTTAAAAATATATTTAAAAAAAGAATGAAAAAATAAATAAAAGTTCCTCATCACCTAAAAAAAAAAAATGTATTTGTTGACTTGTGTGAAGCTGTAAGGTACAGGAAGGACCACTGAGCAGGTTATTTTTTAATCCCATGCAGACCGGGTAAAGGAGGAGTCAGAGTCTTCAGTGGCTTTTTGCAGGTCTTTTATTGGGATTTAGTGGGTGCATGGCAGGCAGGAATGCTGGGGGGCCAGGAGGCTGGCAGTCCTAGCCCCCAGCAAATCTTCACTCTATCTCGGCTCTCTGGCATTCTCTCTGCTTCTGCTTCTGCTTCTGTTCGTTCTTGGCTTCTACTGGCGTCCCCGTGACGCCGCCCTTAAAAGCCCAGTCTTAGCCCAGGTGAATCCCATCTACCTATGCCCACACCCTACTCCAGGTGCCCGCCATCAGGCATGCATTCAGGACCGCAAGGATCCATCATCTATCCTGGTGGCGGGAGGGCAGAAAAGCCTGACATTTTTCCTCACCCTACAGAAGCACATGTCACCATGATAATAGGTGTAGGGTGAATGGAAGTGATGAGGTTTTTCCTGCCTTCCCACCATTAGCATCTGGCAATTGACCCCCGTGGTCTTACATGCGTGCCTGTTGGCGGTACTTGCGGTGTGGTGTGCTAGTGCGTGAGTGGGCACAGCTGTGCTGGAGGCTGAGCATATAAGGGCAGTGTCATAGAGCATGACAGCAGAGGATGCCTGGGGGTGGAGGACCGTGCAGCAGAGAGCAGTGGAGACCATTGAGGAGACCTCAAGAGAACACCAGAGAGCCCAGAAAGAGTGAGAATTTGCCAGGGGCCCTCGGGCCATCTGCCTGCCCTGCACCTAGTTGCTTCTCCACAAATGGTGTAGATCATTAAAAGCCTAAGAAGCCACCAAGGGCTCCAGAACTCCTTTTCCCATCTGCCCGGATCACAGAAAGCCTGCTCTGTACCTTGCTGGTGCTGCAATAGCAGGTGTGACTTATTTTATTCACTCTGCATGGTCACTCCTTGGGACTTTGTGCCTAGCTTAAAAAATATTGGTTGAATGAGTAAAGCAACAAATGAATGACTAAGACAACACTGTTCAGCTTTCCAGGTACAATTGCTATTTGCTTCCCATACGTTACTCACTATACCCCATATGTAGACATGATTAATGTCACTATTAAGTAAACTCTTGGAGCTTATATAAATCTCCAGGGGTCACAAAGCTAGCAAATAGTGGCTGAAGGGTTCAAACCCAGTTCTCCCTGACTCTGGGTGTATGCTTTCAATCATCATGCTAAGCTGGTTGGGCACTGGAAACTTACATAGGTCCCAGTAGCCATTCCCAATCTTTTATTTGGCTGCAATGAAAAATACAAACAATAGGTGAATCAAGGCTCCTGGCCCCCCCAGAATTTCCAGATGGACTGATTCAGTCAGAGCCAGACCAAGCAGTAGATGGAATCCCTGCCATTTATTTTCCTCCATCAGTGAATAATTGAGCGTGCAGCTGGGTGGTTCTCACCTACAGGAATGGGCCTCTTTGTTGTCTGTGTGTACTAAGGATATATTTAACGATTTGCTCTCATGTATATATAAGATGTGAAGAGAGGTTAATTCCATACCAAACAGAACACCTGTCAAAAAATTAGGGCCTTAGTTTTATAAATCCCCAGTCTCCCTTTGATTATTGCTATAACTCACACCGACAGAAGATAATCTCTAAATTATACAGAGCTTCATGATTAAAATATTTTGCCCCTCTCTAATAGTTTGAGAAGAAAGAAGATGTGGCTTTGGAGGCTTGGTGTCAAATTAAGTGATACGAGAGCCATAGAGGAACATAATAAATATGCATAAAGAGACTAAAAAAAGCATTTCTAATAGGTCTATACCATAGGAATTTGCTATGTGTGAAATTGAAAGACTTCCTAGGGAAAATCCTTGGCCCATTTGCTTTTAAATTCACTTTTTATGCTCTTTTGTTGGAAAAAAAAATCGTTTTAAGCTCCATTATTCCCTTGCAGAGGGATCTGATCAAAGGAACATTCTAGGAGCTCTGGAGCTTCCCAGATACCAGCCTAGAGAAAACCTTTGTTGAGGGCAGGTATTTCTGAGCCCCCCACTAGCCCACACTTAGGGTGGGAACATTCTCATTCCTGGTTTTCCTCCAAAGACAAAAGCTATATAACCCCAGGCATAATCAATCATTGAAAATACCCCAGAAATATTTATTGAGAACATCTGGGCTTGGCTTAGCAGGTGAGAGACTTGAAAGACGGCAAGAGGCCAGAGGGAGCTTGAAATTTAGCCGGGGAAACTAGACGGGCAGCTGTTGTGAGGGGTAGGACTGCAAACTGACTCCAGGACTTAAATCTGGGAGCTCCAAGCCGAGCCTGAGAGTTGAGTGCCCATGGGGGTGACTTTTTTGGAGCTATTGGGGCTTTCACCTGATTGTAAACGGATGATCAGGTGTGCGAAAGAAAGGCGTGGGCTCTCTGAGCAGCGAATGTAACCACAGAAGGTTGGAATTGGTCTGCAGTGACTAAGGCTTCTTGCTGAAGTGAAGGCAGCAAAGAGGTTGTAAAAGGAGTGTTTTGGGAATAGATCTAAATTCTGACATTACCTTTGCTGCTTAAAAAAATGCATGTCCTTGGTTTTTTCTCCAACTCTCAATTTTTATCTTCTTAAAACATTAAGGGGAAAGGCATGGTTGGAAGAATAATGAAGAATGAAAATGGGCCTTTTATTCTACAAGATTGTCTATGTGCTAGAAGAAAGCTGGCAGATTTGCATGTGGTTTGACCTCTTTACCCAAGATTTATAACAATAGTGAAATTACTCTCTCAGAGAGGTAAAGTTTTCAGAGCATTTCTGCATATTATTTAGGTATCTGGTAACTTTGTACCATTTCAATAGTTTTACAAGCATGGGAGGTGATGTGGATTTATTTAATGTTTTCTCTATTTTAATTCAAACCTTAAGGATTTGGGAAAGTGCCTTAGACCACTTCTATATCTCCAAAAATGTTGTATGGGTTGTGATGGTGTCTGAGAATTTGGGTTATACAAGGGACAGCTCAGTAAACAGACTTGACTATTAGGTAAATATATCTTCATTTTGTTTGAGATCTTTTATGAAGCAGGTTGATTTTTAGCTCCTGTGAATCTGATCACATTTATACAGCAACAAAGAAAACAGATGAGCTAATACAGCCCTTATATTTTTCATCTCACAGAGCATGAGCTGAACTTTTATAGCTAATGTGTTACTGAAGTTTGCCTATTTTCTTTTTATCTAGAGGCAAAGGAGTGTGAAAATGATTTATTGAGCAACTTCTACATGCTCTGTGCTAGAGGGGCTACAAGTAATTTCTCATTTAGTTTTCAGAATGACAAGCAAGGTAGGTATCACTTTCATCATTTATAGAATGGCATAGTATTAATGTCTGTGTTTCAAAGATGCCATTAGGATAGAATAGGATAATGTCTGTATAGTATTTAGTTTGATTTCTTCCTTATAGCCATTAACCATTATCATAATCATTTTATTTACCACATCAATGTTATCCAACCAGAAGCAGCTAGGACTAAAACTTTCTGATAAATAGGCCAAAGATGATTTGTATCTATAAATAGATGGGAAAATTAGTTTATCCATTTATTACTACTTAAGTGTGAGAAATGAGCTTATATCAAAAAAATTCCTTAAAAACTCAGTGGAATGTGGATGAAGCCAAATTTAGTTGGAGCATATATTGTTTTCAAATCTTATTTTCTAACACTTTTGCCCAACAAAAGGAACTAGGGCTCTTTGGAGAAATGATTGCTTTAGGACTAAGGAGAAAATACACTGAATGAGTCTGGATCATCTTATAGTGTTAGATTAAGGAAGTGCTAAAAAACCACTATAAAGGTCAAGGTATGTCTAAGGGACAAGACAGCATGAAGAGCTGTTCTATGAAGAAGGTAACATGTATTGGGGAGAGGAAAAGTTTGGCGATGGGCCTAGTGAAAATTCAGATGTCCTTGGGGTATTTGGGTAGGAAAATACTATTGGCACATGGAGCTAAAGAGCGCAACTGGAAATGTTGATTGTGGGTGGTGATTCAGAAAGCAGAGGCTTGGGAACAGGGCTCCCTCTGCAGGAAGAGCTAGGAGCAAAAATGAAGGCGCCATGTCAAGAGAGACACTCGTAATAGGATGCTAGAGGAGGAGGAGCCTCCACGGGTCTCTCCAAGCCAGAGCCTGGTGGGTCACCAACTACACTGCTAGGACTGTTTTTCTAATTCTGGCCCATGAAGCCCAAGAGTAGCAAAAGTGCAGTCATGTAGTGGTTCTGATGTGAGGGAGACAAATCCCCATCTGAATGTTGTTCTTCGGCTTGAGAGCTTAAGGATTCCATGTCAGGTGACAAACCAGTATCAAGACATTATTTTTTAAAAGATTTATTTTTATTTATGCCTATAAGAAGTGGGGTGTAAGCCAAGTGTGCGGGGTAGGGGGTGAGAGGATTCACCAGAGACAGAATGGGGAGCAGAGCAGGCAGATCTACTTAAATACACTGCTGAGGGGAGCAGCGGGCGAGACAGGAGAGGTCTACTTTGCCATGTGGGTCAGCTCCCTGGCCAGGGATCGAACTCATGCTGCAGTGGCTGGTGATAGCCTCATAGAGCTGAGACTTTAACCCCTGTGCCACCAGGGAGGCCCTAAATCAGGACACTTTTGAGAATAGAATTGAGTGCAACTGATAATTACAAAGAAAGAACACAGATACACCAACCTGGATACACAGTTACCCCACATAGCACACATTCAAAGATAGGGGAAAGCTTTTCCCAAATGGTCCATTTTTTTCAAGATCCTTGGATGAGCTAATGGACTGTTTGACCATCCTTTTTCTTTTTCTCAAATATTTGTCGATATATTGATCCCTGCCTATGTTTAGCTGATTCTTCTTTTAAATAATCTTGCATTTACTTACATATTTCCATATTGAATATACATGTGTTGGGGCCTCCCTGGTGGCACAGGGGTTAAAGACAGTGCTATCAATATGTCACGAGCCACTGCAGTATGAGTTTTATCCCTGGCTGGCCAGGGAGCTGACCCACATGGCACAGCAAACCTTTCCTGTCTTGCCCGCTGCTCCTCTCAGCAGTGTATTTCAACAGATCTGCCTGTAATGTTCCCCACTCTCTCTGGTGAATCCTCTCACCCTCTACACCCCCTCACTTCTGGCTTACACCCCAGTTCTTGTATGCATAGATAAATAAATCTTTTTAAAAAGAGAGAATAGACTTGTGTTGAATCTGCAAACAAAATGAAATTTTCCAAGAACTGACCATTTTCTTATTTCCTAAAGCTGTTTTAAGGAGTAGGCACTTTGAGGATGAAATAATGAGTTTGATGTGCAGGATAGAAGACATTCAGAATGTTTACGGGCAGAAGGTAATGAGTACAGAAAGGATGCCTGTTCTGTTTCTCGTGTTCCTGAACTTTCTGATACTTTCAATTTGTTGAGTACTAGTATAATAATTTCCTGATGGGGCTACCCTAGGCTTCCATTATCCAGTCCCACATATTTCACCTAATTAGCCACGTTTCATGGGTTGCAATTGATAATTAGCCATTATCCTAATACAGACCAACACTGAAGGGAGCTGACTGCCGAAAATAAGCAGAGCAAGTGAAGCTGACAGAGTGCTGACAAGCCAGAGGAGAGAACTGCTCTCAGCTCTGCCGACGGCCCTCTTCAACAGCCCTGCACGTACCAAGTTGCTGAATGAGAACTTCAATATAAAAATTCCTTTTATTTCTCATTAAATGCACTAAAGAGAGTGAAAGGGGGCTCTTAAAAAGTAAGACTCTAGCCTCAGATTTGTTATCTTTGATGCATCGTGCTGGGATCAAAACCTGCAATGAAAGTTATTGGCAGGCAGGACACATCCCTTGGAACTTTATGGATCATTGTGGTGTCAGGTGACTCTTATCTAAATGGTATCTAGCATGCTTGTAGAGGCTTTGGCAGGACTAGGTTTCAATTATTTGGTATGTTAGGTGGCTAAGCCATAGCTTTCATTTATAAGATATTGTGAAGTTTAATTTAACGTGCTGCCTTAACTTGGCCATAGGGTGTCCAGGAATTTGGCCAAACATTACTCTGGGTATGTCTTTGAGGGTGTTTCTGGATGAGATTGACATTTAAATCAGTAGGTTGAATAAAGCAGATGACCTTCCATAATGAGTGTGGGCCTCATCTAATCAGTTGAAGGACAGAATAGATCACATAGGCTGATGCTCCGTCAGCAAGAGAGAAATCTGACTGCCTTCCACATCTCCCATTTGGGATATTGGCTTGTATCCTGCTTTTGGACTTGACTGAAACACCAGGTCTTTCTAGATCTTGAACCTGTGGGCATTCAGTCTGGAACTAAGCTCTTCTGGGTCTCCGGCTTGCCAACAGCAGATCTTGAAACTTGTCAGTCTCTATAATCACGTGAAGCAATTCTTTATTATCCACCCATCCCTCTACCTATCCATCTACCCATCCACCCATCTTTCCTCCTCCCTCTGTCCTTTCTTCCTTTTTTCCTTCCTTCCTTCCTATTGGTCTGGTTTCTCTGGAGAACCCTGACTATGCTAAGGGGACCACTTTGCTAGAGCTGCCATAACAAAGTACACAGACTGGGTTGCTTAAACTACAGAAAGTTATTTTTTCATAATTCTAGATGTCAAGAGTCTGAGATCAAGAAATTGACAGAACTGGCAGCTTCTTAAGTCTCCCTGGTTGGCTTGTGGATGATTGCCTTCTCCCGCTACATCACATCATCTCTCCACTGTACATCCCATGTCCTAATTTCCTATTGGTATAAAAATAGCATCATATTGGATAGGGACTGCCCGAGTGAACTTGTTATAGCTTAATTACCTCTTTAAAGACCCCACCTTAAAATATGCTCATATTCTGAGTCACTCGGGGATAAAGTTTCAACATATGAAGTTGGGGGAAGGGCCTTTGACAAAATATAACCCCCAGCAAAGACCTTCTGTACAGAGTCTGAGTTTCAAAGTCAGGCCTTGATGCTTTAAAAGCAAATTCTGAAAACAGCTTACATAGAAAAAAAGATTTTTAATCAGGCGATTATGAGGCCAAGTACCTTTTTTGTTTTTAAAAAAGTATCCCTAATGGAAATGGTTGAAAGGATAAGGGAGGTTGAACGACTCTGAGGATACACAGAGAGTGAGGAGAGGATATACAACATTGTCTTTAGATTAGTAAATGGTAAGTAGAGAAATTGCAGCAGATTGCTCAAGGGCATCTCAACTTAAAAGTAAAGGCTTTTAACTGTGAGTTTCTCTGTGAACTCCCTGCCATAAGAGTCTTCTTAAATGGGATACATGCATTAACCTCTTGTATTAGTTAGGACTCCTTGATCAAAGGTGACCAAAGCAGAGCTATTTTTCTGAAGGAAAAAGGGGAATTTATTGGCAGGACTCTGGGTGTTTTGCAGAAGACCAGAATAAGCAAGTGACAGGAAAGATAAGGAGGCAGCTGTGTTCACAAATGGCCAGCAGCGTGGACTCTCAGTATCTCACATCAGGGTTTTCTCTTTGTTTACAGTTTTGATTTCTTGCCATTGGCTTCATTCTTTATCACTTTACTTTCCCCCCTCCCTTTTTTCACTCCCAGATTAGAGAACAGCCATGGACAATTCCAAAGCTTTAGTTATCCAGAACTTTAGTTAGCCAGAGAATCATGGATGCTGAGACCCAATTAATATATTCCTGGAAGGACTCTGGCTGACTCTGATTGGACCAGACTTGGTCAACTCTCTGTCCCTGGACCAATCAACTGTGGGTCTTGTACAAAATGACTGTTTTCAAGAGGAGAGGGAGGCAGGAGTTTGCTAGATAAGGGAAGACAGGCAAACCAGCCTATTGGTATCATCTATCTTATTAATACTTTTTATACCTTTTAGAAAAATGACTTTTAGATAATCTCTGGCTTCTTTTAGGGTCTTAAGCTTTTTGGTGAAGAATTCAAACAATGTACAATTTGATTTCTAAAAATTAGGGTATGTTTTGGCATCATTATGATGGGCCTAGTAGTAACTCGAAAAGTTTCAAATTTTTGCTAAAAACATAAGAAATAAACCCAAATCTGCAGCAGTAAACTTTCAAATTTTTGCTGAAAACAAAAGAAATGAACCCAAATCTGCAGCAGTAAACTATCTGTTCTTCAAGGGGTTAATTGAATGAAATCTTCTCAGAACTAAACATCAAATGAGTGTCATATTAAAGGAGACCATATGCTTTGTTACCTAACCCAGGACAGGCTTGAAAATGAAAAAAAGGCACTATTAATAATTATGCAGGGAGGACACGAGAGCATGACTTGCCGGTCACTTGCTTACACATATCTTGCAAGTCCTCTATGCTTTCCTCTCAAACCCTTGACTTATTAGTGACTTCAAATTTCCCATATGATCACTCTAACATCTATTTCATATCTGAATCTAATTCTAATGTTTGCTTTGTCTCTTCAGACTATTGCTATTTTCCTTTTAGGGTGCCATATGATTTTTTCTTGAAAGCCCAAGGTGTTAATAATAGAAACTGAGGTAAATAGACTTTCAGTGTGATGTGTTACGGTAATTTGGCAAGGCCAGAGTTGTGTTTAATGTTTGCTGTAACTTGCATTGCCAGAGACGTCAAATTCTTCGGGTGTCCTTGCTTTCATCTGCTGTTTGCATTGCATATCCCTTTGTACTCTTCTTTAGGGGGAGTCTGTGTCTTGCAGTTCTCTCAGTTGTAATCCACTCTATACTGGCATACTGTGGTCTGGTGGTAAGATCTGTGAGAGGGAAAATATTCTCTATTCTTATGAATAAATCTCAGTCCCTTACAAGACCTATATCTCAGACCTTCACAAGTGTTTTCTAGTTGGCCCTCCCTCCACCCCCATATTAGTTGAGACAGGATGGCTGGAATAGGTAAATGTCCTTTCCACCGGTGGGATGAGACTCTGGAAGAGTTTTTTTCCACTGGCATTTATTATGGAGAATGTCAACAATGGTTACTTTCTTCCTCTTCCTGTTAGACCAGTCAGGCATCTTTCTTGATTCTTTACCATGAGCACCTGATAGGTGTCCAGGAAGTAAGATCACAGAAAGCATTGGGGATACCTCTAAGACTGTGGCCTCAAGGAGTTTTCATTCTCATTCTAGAACACCCAACTTCCAGGGGTTCAGCAACACATTTACATTGCAGTTTGAGTGTTCCTATCATTGGATGGCTCCGGTGGCTTCTGTTCCATGTAGAAGAGCTCTGCTATGATTCTCTGGACTCACCCATCTCTCAGATTTTAGGGTGTTGGCTTTTGCTGAGACTTAAGTTCTCTGAGAGTCATAACAATTCATTGATTTTCACATTTGTTCAGCTTATTCTTATGGTACAGATGAGGTGACAACTTTCAAGCTCTTTACATGTTGGAGCTAAAAGCAGAAATCTTTGAAGCTAGTATTCTTTTTCTCTCGATAAATTATGTGCCTCATGAGGACAAAATAAAGAAATATTTTGACATGCAAAGGATTCAGATACTTTACCACCTAGAGATACCTGAAAAAATGTGTACTGTAAGAAAACTAAAAAGTTTTTATCTTTTTTTCTCAGAAGACAGCAGAGGGGTACCTTCTTCTATTCCCCCTACTAAGTCCAGGTAAATATCTTGGGCATTTTATGTTAAACATAAGAAGACACTGAATGGTACAGAGAAAAGTGTAAACCAGCTAAGGACCTCATGACCCTTTCTTGTCTTGTATCTTGGGAATTGAAGAAGTTGGCAATAAGTAATATAAACAGGAATAGACAAAAATGAATTTCTAACCAAACTCTACTATACATACTCAAAGGGCCAAGGAACAGGTAGTCAGGAAAGATAGAAAACTTTTACATATTAACTGTTTTATCCAATTCAGATAACACACAAAAACCACAACAAAGCCTGGCCAGGGATTCTAGACTTTTCCTTTTGTAATAAGGCATCCTACAGCCCATAAGGGTGCTGTCAAGAGAAGACAAATATGGACCCATGAGTTGCCACCATCCCAGGGACTGAGGCACCCTACTCTGTCTCTGTTAATGGCATCAAGTTGTAGCAGCGACAAGGCACTCCTACACATCATGACCAGGGTGCATTCAGGGGAGGCCTGGCGGGGAGCTGCAAGTCCCACTCTGCTAAGCAGTGGTGAGGAACACACTTCTTTGGGTGTCACTAAGGCAAAATAGGAAATGTGAACTTATACCCCCACTCCACAGTCATGAGATGGGTCTTCCCCTCCCTTATGCCAGAATGATGTCAGAAAAAGTCAGTTAAAATGGAACATTTATTTTATTTTATTTTATTTTAAAGATTTATTTATGCATATAAGAACTGGGGTATAAGGCAGAGGTGTGGAGAGTGAGAGGATTCACCAGAGTCAAAGCGGGGAGCAGAACAGGTCAATGTGCTGAAATACATTGCTGAGGGGAGCAGCGGGTGAGGCAGGGGAGGTCTGCTGTGCCATATGGGTTGCTCCCTGGCTGTCTGGGGATTGAACTTGTGCTGCAGTGGCTGGCGGTAACTTGATAGCGCTGTGCTTAACTGCTGCACCATCAGGGAGGCCCTAAAATGGAACATTTAAATAAGATCCAGTGTCTCATGCTATAATAATGTACATATGTCTAGTGAAAATGACTTGTGCCAAAAACCAGGGAGCTCTCAAAATGAGTAATTAAACAAGACTGTTGATAAATATCAACAAAAAATGACACTGATATTAGAAGTATCTGACAAAACTTTTAAAGACACAATTCAAAATATGTTTCAAAGAACATTTGCAAAATACTAGAAACAAAAAATAAAAATCTCAGTAAAGAAATAGAACATGTAAAGAAGAACCAAATAGATATTTTAGAATTGAAAAATATAACAAGCAAAATAAAAAGTTTAGCAGATGTGCTTAATGGCAGAATATAGAGGTCAGAGGAAAGAATGAATTAACATTAAATTAGAAACAATAGAAATTATCTAATCTGAAAATAAAAGAGATATAGATTAAAAATAAAAATAGCACCCCAGGGACCAGTGGGACAATATCAAAAGAGTACTGTGAAAACTCTGTCCTTGTTGCTGTGAAAGGAGAGGCTACAGGGAAGAAATTAAAAAGCATTCAAAAAAGAGGGCCTCCCTGGTAGCTGAAGGGGTTAAGCACTGCACTGTGAAGCTATCCGCAACCTCTGTAGCATGAGTTCGATCCCCGACCAAGGAGGTGACATACGTGGCACAGTAGACCTCTCCTGTCTCACCCACTGCTCCCCTCAGCAGTGTATTTTGGTCAATCTGCCTGTTCTGCTTCCCACTCTGTCTCTGGTGAATCCTCTCACCCCCGCACCTCTGGTCTGTACCCCAGTTCTTGTATGCATAAATAAATAAATAAATCTTTTTTTAAAAAAGCATTCAAAGAAGAAATGGTTGAAATTCTACCAAATTTGGCAAAAACATAAATCTACCAATTCAAGAAGCTTAGATAATTCCAAATAGGACAACACAAAGATATACACACTGGGACACACGCCATGGACAAACTTTTGAAAACTAAAGCAAAGAAAAATAATTGAACATGACTAGAGAGAAGTAACATCTAAGAGGAAGAGTAACATGAAAGAGTGTAATTCTCATCAGAAACCACAGAGACCAGAAAGAAGTGGCACAATATTTTTAAAATGCTGAAAGAAAAGAACTATCAACCCAGATAACTATACCTTATAAAAATGTCCTGGATAAACAGAGGGAAAATCAAGATATTCTCAGATGAAGGAAAACTAAGGGGATTTTTTTTCACCATGAGACTTAGCTTAAAATAATGTTTATAAGAATTTAAGTTCTCTTAACCAGAGGGAAACAATAAAAGGAGTGCTAAGAAGGAAGAAAGAATATAGTAAGAACAAAATATGGGTATGTATACAAGATTTTCTTTCTCTTAAGTTTTCTAAATTATGTTTGAAGGTTAAAGCAAAACTTATAACACTGTCTGATGTGGTTCTAAATGTATGCAGAGACATATATCAAAACAGTTGTTTTATAGGGGAGGGAGAGCTCAAGGGAGTGTGGTGAAGGTTCATGGGTTACGTGGTGTGGGAGATCTATGGGGATTACACATAAGAGTTGAAATCAAATATTGTACAAAAATGAACAAGGATGTAAATAAATAAAAAGACAAACAAACTAAAAACAGTTGTTTTACAAATAAAGAAGGTTAAGTGTGAAACGGTGGCAAGGTTTCTCTATTTCACTCAAACTGCTAAAATTATAAGACCGGTAGACTGATAAGTTGTGTTTATGTAATGTTATAGTTAGAACAACCACAAAAAATGTATAGAAAGAGTTCTACTCAAAAACACTGTAGAGAAATAAAGATGGAATTCTAAAAACATGTTCAGGTAAATATCAAGGAGACAGGAAAAAGAAAATGGAGATCTGAATAACAGAGAAAAAGAAGAAAATGAAAAGCAAAATGGCCGCTCTTAAGTCCTAATGCACCAATAATTACATTAAATGGGTCCTAAATGTACACATCAAAAAGAGAGGTTGGTAGAATGATTTTAAAATCATGATCCAACTGTTCTTTAAGAAATTCACTTCAAATGAATGATATAGAAAGGCTGAAAGTAAAAGATTACGGTGTGGGCCTAAAAAAAAATAGAACAGTGGAGCAGAACTGAAAGCCAGAAATAAATCCATGCCTTTATGGATAACTACTTTATAGTAAAGTAGTCATGACAACACAATAGAGAAGGGAAAATGTGGTCACCCAATGGTGTTGTCAAGACTGAAAAGCCATAGCAAATCCTGATGAGGGTATCCAAATATCACTTCAGTTAAAAAAATAATATTTGTAATATATATATATATATATTTAATTATATCCATATTATTCGATGTGTTCCTTAACTCTATATGTCCGAGGTTTTGCTATTACTTTCTCTTTTAAGTAGAACAGTTTTAGTGGCATAAGATTATAGTGCTTTCTCTGCTGTTCCTATATACCTCATAGTCCACAGTGAATAATAAATGCATGATCACACCCTATTACTGCTAGTTATAGGCTTTCAATGTAGAATCATGAAAGTCTTAGTTATGTTTTAACATTGATGTGTATGTTATAAACCTTGACATTGACTATGTAAAGTTAATGGCATGTTGGACTAAGGGGCAGATGGGGAGGCAGGAATTGGAAAGCTACGAGGAGATATTAAGGCAAATGTAGGGGCACTAATATCCTCATCCTAACATATTGTCTAAAGTTAATGGGTCAAGATATTGTGTAAAGCCAATGGTTCAAAGACTAAAAATGCATGATTTAGAATTGGAATATAATCTACAGAATTAAAAAAGAAGTAATTGGCAGAAATCTAGAAAATAGAGTAGGGGAGAACCAGTGTATAGAAAGGAAATAAATTCCTTATTTTTTGTTGCCAAGAGTCAATATATAATGCTTAAGGTTAGAAAATGAAAATAAAAAAAATGAAAATAAAGTCTGTGCATAGGATTGAACATGGATTACCTCTATGGATTACCAGGAGAGTTATAGGAAAGAAGCATCCATGCGTAAGCCCCTCAGAGAAATAGGGCTCCTGCTCCTTGAAAGGGAAGTCCTGTTTGAACGTGCATTACTGTATGTATATAGTTCCTTTTCTATTTGTACTCATTGGTTAAGTCACTAAAACAAAAATGAAAACTTCTTTGTTAAAAACATCCAAGATCTGAGAAACACTTATGAATTAGGTCTGAAAGTCACAGCTCTTGACAAGCAGGCCTTTGAAAGAAAGTTTATTATAAGCTCATAGGCACTTTAGCCCTGGAACAGTGGCAGTAGGATATATATTCTGATTTCAGAGATAACCCAAAGATTTGAAACTCCTTGTATGCCTCACCACGATTTAGATCAAGATAGAGAGTTGGATAATCAGAGCTTCACGTCAGCCTCCCAAGAAATCAATCTTTGAAGGTTTAAAGCCAAGAAACTGATTCGCTGCTAGAATTGAGACAGGTGGCAAGTAGGTTTGCTCAGTGTTAATCCAGGAAAGCGAAAGACTTGTCTTCTCTGACTGTGGCCAGCTGGCAGGTATACGTGCTGATTCCTAGCAACGATTAGACAAAGAGAGACCTGGGAGAAGCCTGGAGGGGCCGGGCGAGAAAAGTCTTGCTTCCACAATCCACCCCTATAAAGGAGAGTTGGGAGGCTGGATCCAAGCTTCCCAGGAAAGAAAGCAGCTGACATGTCATGCAGGCTGTGGTGACAAGCAGAGCGATGTTGCTGGTCCTTCTGTGGCTTGGAATAAAGTCACCCAGGTAAAGCTCCATACACCTGGATATGGTGGGGGCAGTGGGGGATGGTGGCACAGGTGCTAGAGGACCACCTCGGGGAAACGTTTCTTTGAAGAAAATAGAAGTTTCCCCAACTGGTTGAGTCTAGTTGAAAGTCAAGGCCACCCCATGTTTGCCTGTATAGAGTTGGGAAGCTTCTTCGTGTGTCTGGAACCACAGCTCACAGGGAGATGTGTGGACATCCACCCGCACACAGAGCCCCATCTCAGAGAGTGCTGGGATTCACCAAGTGATGACCCAGTTCTACAACTGAGGGTCACTAAGGGGTCAAGGCCTGTCAGTTGTGTTGCTGATAGTTGGATTGAACATTGTGAACACTGTGAACACTGTGCATTGAATCTGAGGCTTAAGTGAACTTCCTGTTCATTCTCTCCCTGCTCTCTCTGCCTCCCATTGAACTCAGCAGCCTGGACATGGAAGGGCTGTCTTCTGGCTTGCAGGGGAAGCTGGTATACAGTGAACGCACAAGCAACCTCCAGAGAGTGAGTGAGATGGGGGAGCTGGGCAAAGCCCAGGGGGTGGCTGCAGGGAGGCCCTAACCTGCTCAAGCAATGGATGAGGCCTCCTGTAGAGGGTGGAGCCAGGGGTGGTGAGAGGGTGATGACTTTCTCTCTAGTTCTTCCAAGAGAGAAGACTTTCCTGTTTTAAGTGCCCCAACAGGGGTAGGGGAGGAAAACATTTTCCCCAATACACTCAGGGTTCCTGGTTGGGTCTGAAAATTAAACTGACAGAATAAGAGAAGAAAAGCATACATGTTATATTAATTTCTTACATGCACATGGGAGTTTTCGTTGGAGAATGAAGACCTGCAGAAGAGATCAGAATAGGAAGCTTTTATACCTTTTAGAAGCAAAGAAACAATAAGTTTGTAAAAAAATGACAAGACACAGGGGCTCGGGCTGGGGTAGTAAGTGGTGAAGGAGGAACAGAGAAGGTAAGGGTTACTTTATACAAGTCTTTTGGCCCCCAGTACTGTCTCTGGTGCCAAGAATGTCTTCCCTCCTCTGGTTCATGGGGGCCTTTCCAGGGAGACTTTTCTGACATGTTTTAGGGAAGGATCAGTGTCTTGTCAGAGTGACCTTCTTGCTTCTGCTGTTTAAAAAAATTACTTCAGCATCAGATATTTAAACTGTGAAGGTATCATACTTTTGGTGTCCTGTGGGCCTGAAGAAATCTGTGGAGAGAGGGAGTTCTCTGCCACACAGACGTGCTGTGCCCCATGCCCCCATGCAGCCCCAATGGGTAAACCAGCTCGACTGGCTGCTGACATTCATTTCTGTTCCCACAAGGGCAAATCTTAATAAGGAAGAAGTTGAATATTTAAAAATGAGGATGCTAAGCCAGGCCAGAAGCTGGAATTTTTTTAAAATTATTTATAAATACAAGAACTGGGGTATAGGCCAGAGCTGCGGGGGAGAGGGTGGGTGAGAGGATTCACCAGAGACAGAGTGGGGAACAGAAAAGTCAGACTGACTGAAATACACAGCTGAGGGGAGCCATGGGGGAGACAGGAGAGGTCTGCTGCTCCATTTGTGTAGCTCCCTGGCTGGGGCTCGGACTCATGCTGCAGTGGCTGCAGATAGCTTCATAGGTTGCGTCTTTAGACCTCGCGTCACCAGAGAGGCCCCAGAAGCTGGAATGTTTTGCTATGCCCTTTCAGTTTAAGCTTAAATCAACCAAAAGCAAGAGACTTAAAAACCAAAGGTGTTCTCCCTCCTTGCATTTTTTTCTTTTTTTGCAACTCAAATATTTTTATTGTAATATTATTAAAAATAACCCTAGCTAATCTTTTCTGAGCACCAGTGTGCCAGGCATTGTGGTAAGCACTTTACATGCATTATCTTTTTTTTATAATATAATATAATTTTATTTTATTTATTTATTTTTTTGTTTTGGATCCTTTCATTTTTTGAGCTGGCATTGCCTATGTTAGCAAGGGCTCACACCTTGATTTCCAGATCTTCATCCAGTAAAGGAAATGTAATGAGATAGTGGTTGTTTACTTAATACCAGTAGATTTGGAAGGTCAGCTCCCAAAATTTATCATTTAAGGTCATGACTTAAATGGAGAGGTAATGTAGAATAGGGATTTCTGTGGGTTTATCTATCCTATTAAAGGCTTCTACATACTTTTAAATATTAATGACTTGAGTTGATAATATGAGAGATATAAAATAACCTATGTTAACATTTAGGGCAGAAAAAATTAATATTTAGAATAGGAATGGTAAATAAGTTAATCTTCAATGTCAACTCCAGTTTAATTATTAGCAGCTTCATGGAACACTGCATTGAGGATTCTGAGGCACGTCTGGGATTGATTACTTACACCTGCCATGGCTGAAAATGGACAAGTAGTGTCTATTTTCACCATTCATAGTGTCACGTTATTTCTCATCTATGGTTTGGGAGAACCACATGAAACAATAGTATAAACTGTTTTCTGACATCAGATTTGGTATCAGTTCCTTACTTGGAAAATGAGAGTTAGACCAGGTAAGTGGGTTTCAAACTGTGGTGTGAGGTTTTGCTGTGTGTGTGTGTGTGGGGGGGGTGGATTGGGGGCCCTTAGGGAACAGATCCCAGGCACCTGTCTCCCTTTAGCCAGAAGAGATCCATTTTCTAAAATGTTTTATATATGGGTTTCCTTATCACATTTTGGTTGAATAAGTGTCCTTTCGTTAGAAAGGTCCAAAAAAGCAGTGGATTTCTAAGATTCCTTCAGTTATTCTACAATTTTATTTCTCTGTGTCGCCTACCCTTAATGGTACTGGGTAGACGAGAGAAAACTCAGAGGTGTTATAAGAATGAGTAGGAATTTTCCATGAGAGGTGTGTGTTATTTGAGGATGTCAATATTTCTAAATGATCTATAATGACTTTTTGATTGAAGGCCAAGGAATGGACACATGATTGCAGAGAGGACTGTGCAATTCATGGGGCCTCCTGTAGGGGGTAGAGCCAGGGGAGATGAGAGGGGTAAGGAGAGGAAAACATTTTACCTAATACGATTAGACAGAGAGAGACCAGGGAGAAGCCTGGAGGGGCTGAGCGAGAAAAGTCTTGCTTCCACAATCCACCCCTGTAAAGAAGAGTTGTATGCAGTGCCCTTGGTGCAAGCATATTAAAGAGATTAGGGCCTTCCCAGTGGCACAGCGGTTGAGCGCTGGGTTGCGAGGCTGTCCGCAGCCTGTGCACAGATGGTTCGATCCCCAGCTGCCGGGCGAGAGTCCCACATGGCTTGCAGGCCTCTCCTGCCACCTGCTGCTCCTCTCAGCAGTGTACTTCGGTCCTTCTGCCTGTTCTGCTCCCTGCTCCGGCTCTGGTGAATTCTTTCACCCTCCCGCGCTTCTGACTGTAGCCAGTGCTTGAATAAATAAATAAATCTTAAAAAAAAAAGAGATTACTAGTTGCTAATTCCTAGATTACTCTAAATTACTTCCTCCAATCTTCAAAAGAAGTAAAATTGGTAGCAAAATTGGTAATTAGGAGATTATTTAGTGAGCTTGGGATGCTTTTGATAGACACTTCATCCTGGTCATGGAAGGTCTGATGACCATCCCTGGACCACTTCTCTCATCTGACAGGCACTTTGTCTCTGCCCTGGTCTGTGCTAGCTAAACATTTCAAATTACTGCCCTTGACTCTCCTTCCTAGATACACAGAATAGCCACTTTAGCATCACCCTTCTTTCTGAAGCTTCCTAGAATACAGCTCGCTTTATTTATACTAAGGAAGCCCCCCCCCCCATAACTCCCCATCTCTCTGATGCTTTGGGATATTTCCCAGCCCCTGCAGCTGGGTCATTGGTGTGGGTGGGGCTGTTCATCTCACCGTGGGGTCACTTTCCCCTAGCTCTCTCTACAAAGGTGGCTTTATCTCTTATTATTTTTCTGGCTCTCAATCTTTCATGTTGCCCTATTCTCCCTTTTTCTGTGAAAAATCAAAATCAGCTCTGATCAGCTAACACATTTGCTTTCCTTTCCAGAAGCCCACATCGCCTGGGTCCTGCCATTGGCTCGGGTGGTGCTGAGATTGAATCTGACAGTGGCTGGAGGGCATGGCTGCCCTGATTGTTCTTGGAATTTCTGAGCACTCTCTCCTCTTCCTGGAGTTAAAAAATGACTCTAAAGTGACTGGTTAAGCACATTTAAATCAGAGATGCAAACTGTTAGCCTTATCAATTTTGATGTGGCCCTCGTCTCAGGAGACTATATATATATCATATGTTATAAGCTATAATTACACAATTCTGGAGATCAGAGTGAAAACAAGGAAGGAGGCAATAATAATATCCACACACTTGGTTTGCCCAACCAACACAGATTGTGGGATGCATTCAGAAAACTGCTTGCACATTTCCCTCCAATACCCATTGATAACTACTGTGTGGGACTAGTATCTTCTCCCCTTGGATGAAATCCAGAGAAAAATCTTAAGTCTTTCTGTGATAATAAAAGGGTGTCCCACTGCTTCCATTCACAGAAACAATCTCAATGATTTTAACTACTAAAGTATAACAGTAAAAAAAAAAAATCTTACCTTTACCTTAAATTGAAGCTCCCTTCCTTGAATTGTCTCAGTTGAACCTATATTGGTCCTTAAAGTGTGTGTGTGGGTGTGTGTGTGTTGGGGTGAAAAGTTGCCTCCTTTTGTCTTACAAGCTTAGCATTTCTCTTCCTTCCCCAGCAGACTGCCCCTGGCTCCTCCTGTGTTGAAATTAAGGCAAAATAAGAAATTAAAGGGCTAGAAAATTCTTATTGGGGGGCAATATCAAACTCTACCTGACCCTCAAGAAGTTCCTTTCCCCAACTTGAGGGGAGAGACGACCTTACTCTCCTGGAGGGGGACCCAAAGCACATGCACATCTCTGTCATTGGCTGCGGGGAGGCCCTTTCCTACCCTTAGTGTGGGGGAGAGGCCAGGAGTTGCAAAGTGTTCATTTGTCCCTTCTTGGTGGCCTCAAAGTTCACTTTGGAATGTGAGAAAAGATGGTGTTTTAATGTTCTAACACACCATCATAATAATTACAAAAAATGCTGGTTATATTCTTCCAGGCACTCCAAAGATTATCTCCCTGACTCTCAGTGGGTCTCAGAGAGAGGTACTAAAATGCGATCTTGTTTCAGTTGAGGAAGAGGAAGCACGAAGAGGTGAAGTGATTTTGTCCAAGTCCCCACAGTCAGCAACTCCTGGAGCCTGTCCAGTGTCCAGTGTCTAGAGACATCACAGGCCTCCTGCTCCCCTTGTGGGCGATGCTCTGTTCGCTCTCCATACTTCCTCAGCCCCGTCTGTCCTTCTAGCACCTCCTTCTCTTTAGCACTTCCCTGATGGCTGCAGAGTTTGCTACATCCCCTCTTTGCTTCTTCTGTGTTTCTATCACTGGACAGCTTGCTCACTGCTTTATTCCCCTCAGCCTGGTCTCCTCAGGAGTTAGAATACAAGTGCCAGCAAGAACACACACACAGTCTTGAAGAAGCCCAGCCCCAGGGCCTTGCTACTCCAAACAGACAGGAGATCACCTCCTGGCCCAGCTGGGTCTTGACTGGGGACCTGACCTGACTGGGACACGCACGGGTTCACAGCAGCCCACAGAGCCCCGCGCTGGGCTTGGGGAGTGTGTGAGTGGTGCAGACGATTGAAAGTTTGCTTCAAAGCAAAGCAACCTTTCCTTCAAAGAGGCATTCCAGTCTCCGTATCTGACAGAGGAGTCCAGGGAGAATTGAAATAAAGTCTGCCTGCCCGAACCTCCACTCTCCCAGTGTAGGGTTATTATAAATCCCTTTACCCCGGCAGGCACCATGGAGGGGGTGCGTGAGCCTCCCGGAGAGACTGTGAAATCAAATCCTTGCCTGGCTGGAGGTTCTTCCTGGCAGAGGCCTGGTGCCTGGTGCGCCGAACCCCTGCAGGGATCTTTCAGGTCATCTCCAGACGACCTCCGGGCCCCTCTTCCCTTGGCCCCCTCACTCTCAGTAGGGTGAGGTCATCAGAGGGTACCTCCTTCCCACATGATCTCAGGTCTCCATCACTTTGGCCTCTGCTCCTATTACCACAGTGACCTCCCTCCTCCTGCCTTCAGTTTGCTCTTCCCTGTGACTGGATTGCATCACCTCCTCTGGAACCACAGTCTGATCATGCCATTCCTCTTAGCCCTGCTACCCAGCTAACCAAACACACCTCACGAACCAAACACCCCAACACTAACCAAACACACCTCAGGGCTTCCTGTTTTTCCTTTAATGCAGGTAGAAGACCTTCCCAGGACTCACCAGGCATGTGCGGTTGGTTTACTGCCCGGGCTCATTTGATGCCAAGATCCTCAGGCTCTGGGATTGCAGATAATCTATTCCTCTCTCAGTTCCTAAACATTTTTTCTCACTGGAGCATACAGCTATATTTTCATCCAGTACTTCTTAGGGGCCACAAATGAATGAAAAATGGTGCGACTTTCTCAGAGGAGTGTCTGTTTCTTTCTTCTTCCCTGTTTATGCAGAAAACATCAGAAAGAAGAGATGACTCCCCGAGGACATGAAAGCTGTTAAATATCTGGTTCCTATATCAGTCTGGGAAAACTGGAGATCCCTGTGGACGGTGAGCTGGGTCTTGGCTGGGCTCTCCAGTGGCCGGTAGGTAGTTGCTGGACTACCTACATCTCATGCATCTTTGTCGGAGGTGATCCCGGAGCTGCCCCACTCTGTAGTGTGTGCTCGCTCAGAAAATTCTCAGGTTGGGTGTCATCTGAAAATGAAGCCATACCCAGGAGTTGAGACCACGGTGCTTGGTGACATCCTTGTCCAAGTGATGGCCTTTGTGGTTGCTGGTTTTTCCCTCACCACCTTTTTGAAATGTTAGGGTCAACGACATCACAGATGTTTTCATCACTTTTTAATTATAATTACAGTTTTGTTTGCCCTTTGGAAATTCTAGTGGATTGAATAGTGGTCCCCAAAAGAATCCAGTCTCACCTCCAGAAGGTGACCATGATCTTATTTGGATAAAGGGTCTTTGCAGATATCAGATTAAGAATTTGAAAATGAAATCATTGTGGATGGACACTCAATCCATCACTATTTTTTTTTTTTAAAGAAGCACATAGAGAGAAGATATAGTGATGAGGGGATACAGGTTGGAGGGATGCAGGCAATGAGCCAAGGGATGCCTGGGTTCACGAGAAGCTGGCGGAGGCAAGGGAGTTTCTCCCCTCAAACTTAGGGGACCCAGAGCCCTGCTCTTGCTTTGATTCTTCACTTGGGCCCTCCATAGTTTGCCTGAACAAATTTCCTTTGTTTTAAGCTACCAAGTATGTAGGGATTATGGTACCCCTGTGAATATGGATATTATCTCAAGCTCCTATTTACACTTAGTATTTCCAGTTCCTTTTTCAGTCATTTTTGTCAGCTTGCACAAGTGAGCATGTGTGTGTGTGAACAAATACAAATAACACAGTGTCTAGTTTGATTTGCATCCATCTCTATTCATCAGGGTTTCTGTCTATGCTGCTGAAGCCGAGGGACAGTGGCCAACAAGTGTATGAGGAGGAAGCAGATGTTTCTGGGAATCAAGGGCTGTCTTCCCCAAATCTGTGTAATAAATATTCTGGTGCTTTGAAAACTCATCAGTACATGATAGTAATTATTACTTGGTGACTACTTGATAAATTGAAATTTTTCTGTGTGACGTGGCTGGCAATGACGTACAGAGTTTGAGCTTACTCTTCTCTGGCTCTTATTTGGACAGTCTTGCCTCAGCTCGCCAGTGAATAGCTCTTAGGATGTGAGATCAGAAAACATAAGCGGCTTTTTCAGGGGGAATGTGTCTATCAAAGTCAAGACATAAGACAGCAAACCCTTTCGTTTGCTTGTCAAAATCAGGGGAGAAAGCACAGTGATAAATCATTGTAATAACAATGGCAGTGGCCTGTCAGCTCTGCCAGGGAACCCAGATGAATTTCCCTTTTCAAGTCATCAGTTTTAAGCAAATGAGAAGCCTAAAGCAAAGAGTAAAAATAACTGCTGTAAACCAAGAGAATGACTCTAGATACAGGAGATATTAACTGACAGAATTTTCTTTTTTCTACTTTCTCTTCAAGGATGACTGGACCCTGTAAAACCTCATTATATCAAAGGTTTTACATTTGCGATTTCTTTTTAGCCCTGATAAGAACTAGGCTTGAAGTTCCTTATTTACCTGGTTCCCCATGTGTGTGTGGCCCATGGTAATAATAATGATAAAGACAGCAATCATAGCAGCTGTTGCATATTTGCTTGTAGTCTGTCCTAGGTGCACTGTGTATCATTTGTCTTTGCAAGCAAGCCCAAGCAGCAGGTGCTAGCAACATTTCCATTTGTGCAAGAGGAAACTGGGGGACAGAGAGGTAGTGCATCTTTCCCAGGCCTCACAGTGAATAGGCAGGGGGTAGGATTTGAACCCAGGCAGTTGAGCTCCAGAGCCCTTGACCTTTGTAGCTCCAGAAAGAACAGCCAACATATGAAGTCCCAGCACTCACTTAAGACCCATAATTGCTTATTTATATTTTCTCCAGTATTATTGACTCATGCTTTGTGTACATTTAAGGTGCAGAGCTGATGATTTGATTCAAATCTCCATTGCAAAGTGTTACCACAATAAGGGCAGTTAACACTCCAACACCTCACATAATTTCCAGTTTGTGCGTTTTGGGAACATTTACGTTTACCTTTTTTATCAACTTTCAGATGTCTAGTGCAGCACTGTTAACTAGTCACCACACTGTATGTTAAGAGTTCCCAGAACTTGTTCATCTGACCAATTTCTCCTCACTCCCAGGCCCTGGCAACCACCAATCTACTGTTTCTATGGGTTTGACCTTTTTTTAGATTTCCACTTAAGTGACAACATAAAATTTCTGTCTGACTTATTGTACTTGACATTATGCCCTAAGATCACTCTATGTTGTAGCAAATGGCAAGATATTCTTCCCTTTAATGGTTGAATAATATCCCATTTTATGTGAATATTCCTATTACGTATATATATATATATACATACACATTTTTCATACACTGATGGATAATTGGTTTACTATATTTTCATGTACACGCACATTTTCATCCATTGATATATAGATTTAGATTTGTTTCTGTATCTTGGCTGAACCAAGAACATGTGCATGCAGATATCTCTTAAAGATCGTGTATTTCCTCCAGATATAAGCCCAGAAGTGGGATTTGAAGATTGTATTGGGGGTAACAAGGTGCAGGACGTGGAGGTTCATGGTTGATTTGGGCAGATGGAAAAGAATCTCAGAGGCCCTTGGTAGATCTAACAGGCCTTTCATGCTGAAGCAAGTACAGAGGCACCTGGCAGGTAGGAGGCAGGAAGGCGGGGGGGGGGGGGGGGTGGGGAGATGGGGAGCTGGGAGGCAGAGGGACTGGCAGCAGCGAGCCTCCCAGCCCCCATGATCTCTGCTCACTCTCACTTCTCTCTGGCATTCCCTCTCATTCTCTCTCTATCTCTTGCCCAGGCATCTGCCCTTACAAATGTGCATGCCCGTGCTTGCCAGCTTCTTGGCCCAGGTGTCTGTAATCATAGGCGCATGTGCCCTGTGCTCACACCTCTCTTCCTGGGGTACTGTGCGTGTCCTGTTGCTCATGCTGCCACGTGCATTTTGCACCAACCCAATGTCACATGTGGGCAATGAGCCTGGGAGGGCAGCAAGGCTGAAGGTGGTGGCTGTAGAGGTTGGTGGCTGGAGGTGAAAAAGAATCTGAGCCACTCCATTGTCCCTACCCTGCAGCATATGGTGGTTCTATTTATTATTTTTTTGCATGAAAATCTGTCTTTTATTTTCTTACATCATTAATTTTTGGATAGTATTTCATTTTATATGTATAATTTTTTGAGGCACTTCCATCCTGATCTGCAGTGTCTGTACCGAGAGGCAATCCCAGCAGCAGTGCACCAGAGCTGCCTTTTCTCCACATGCTACCAGCCCTTGCTGCCTTTTGGCTTTCGGATGAAAGCCCCTCTAGCAGGTGTAAGACATTTTATTGTGTTTTTCGCCTGAGCATATGGGTGTTTTTATCTCTGGTCTACATAGAAGGAAATGGAAGTACTGGGTAGTGCAAGAAATCACCCAAACATCACAGTTGTCAAGTGGGGGGTTCCCTGCCAGGAGATCTGACCCACTGTCTACACTCCCAACACTCAGGAATCCCAGCTCCCACATGGACAAATCATGAGATTAGTCTTCATCATGGCCGAGGGGTGGAGGGACAGGGAGATTTTTGCTGAAAATAATTTGCAGATTTTTTTCAGATAGCTTAGAAACAACCAGTTTTTTCTAATCATTGACAGGCAACTAACTCAAGGTGACTTTTGTCTTCATTAAAGTAGCTTTCCTAGAACCTTAAAGGGACTGCCTTTGGTGCTTTGCTACTCAAAGTGTGGGCTCAGACCAGGAGCTTTAGTGTCACCTGGGAACTTTATAGAAACCCAGAATCTTGGGCCCATCCAAGACTCATTGAACCAGAATCTGCATTTTAACAAGATCCCCAGTGAGTTAGAGCCAACTGAAGTTTGAGAAGTGCTGCTCTGGACCTGGATCTCAACTGTGGTAGAATATCAGGATTGCCCAGGGCAGAGCGTTTGATTTAATTGGGCTGGGGTGTGGTCTGAGCCATGGAATTTTAAAAGCCCCCCAGATGATGCTAATAGGCAGTCAAGGTTAAGAACTACTGAATCAGTGCGAAGGTTCTTAATACTGGCTGCACATTAGCACCATCTAGGGAGATTTTTGTAATATCACAAAGCCTGACTAATCTCAGGGGTTGGCATTTTGTAAAGCCCCCCCAGTAATTCAAACATGTATTTACAGTTTAGAATAACAGGTATAGGAGACCAAGCTTGAGTTTTGGAGTCTTTGGCCCTGTAATTATGCATTCAACAAATATTTATAGCATTCTAATAACAGGCAGAGTGGTGGGTAGTAATAGCAGCCAGACACAGTCCAGGAATTTGGGGAGTGAATGAGTCCAGCCAGTTACTTATTCTTTCTGAGCTTCAGTTTCCTCAATATAGAATGTGGGATAGTAATATATTTAAGGGGTCTGTGTGCCCTCATCGCCTTCTTATCTTCGGGATGGATTCCCGCCCACACATCTAGCCCATACTCTTTAAGTTCTTTCTAACACCTCTATTGAGACACTCCTCCAGGGTGTGTTTCCTCTCTCTTTGCAGCTACTCAGCAAATCCAGTTTCTTTGACCACACTGCCCCTGGTAGTCTCTGTCTAGGGGCCATCATCACCCCACCTGGCACAGGGTCACTTCCCCTGCAGTCTATTGTTCAAGGCATGTCGCAAGGCCACACAAATTTAAGAGGAGGGAAAACATACTCCCCTCCTGCTGGCTGGGCAGTGCGTTCACACAAGGGACCAATGTTCACCTCTGGGAAGAGCCTTGCTCGGTACTTCCGCAGGGTGTCTGCTCATGCTCAATGGAAGCAATTGAATTCCATTAAAACAAAATGCAGGTGGGACCTTGGCACTGGTCACCCAGTCCCAATTTGGCCATATTCACTGGGTAACCCTTATTCATGTAAGAAGGACTCAGCCTCTTTTTATACTATCAAAATATGACTTGCTTCAGTGTTTTGGGTTTTTGAAATCAGGGAGGTAGTGTCATGTCTTTTACTTTGTCAAATGTGATTCATGTAACACCTCTGCCCTGGCCTGGCCTCCTACATCCACCCTGCTCTGTGGGAGGGTCTCCTTGCTGATCACCTGCTGCAACTCTGGGAAAAAGACCTCTGCGGTGCGGTGTTGCTTTACCACCACCGTGCATGGAGAATTGGTGGAAACATGGCGGCCTCCCTTCCATGGCGCCCTCTCTCCCTCCCTCCCTCTGTGCCTCCCAAGCACCACTAGTGTAGACGAGTGTGTGCAAGAGACTTTAGTAATGGAGAACACAGGACAGAGGGGACGCTGACAAAGCAGCCTCTGGGGTGAGGGGGGAGTTCAAGCCTTTATGTCTTTCCTGGACGAACGTCATTATTGCTCATCTCTCTCCTGCCCTCCTCTCCAGGGGGAAAATGGTCACTTTCTGAGAGTACTCTTTGATGCCCCATTTCATCTTGAGTGTACAGTCAATTCATGATATTTACAAGCTTACATATAAAATACATACAATACTATATATATATATATATATATTGCTTGATATAAAAACAACCATATATCACCCTTGGATTAACCATGACTATTTGTGGAAGATTGTGGGCATTTTCTTTTTGCTCATATGTATTTATTTTCCTGCACAGAGCATGTATTGCTTTTGTAATATGACAAAAAAAGTCAAGTGTATTTTTAATTACAAAGGAAAGGGGAAATTTAAACAGTCCTCTAATGATTCAGAGTTTTGGAAAGACTTTTTCCTCGAGTCTTACCTTTCTCATTACTTTCTATTTAACCTTGTCAGTGAGTGTTTAGAAGATAGCATGGAAGGACAGTGGTTTCCAATAGAAATGCCTGACTTTTTAAATATTTTAAAGACAGGTGATCAGAGAGGAGGTCCTGAGAAAGAAGTAAGGTGTTGCCTGACTTAGTAGAATCATCCATTTAGTGAATGAGCAACTTGAGGAAGAAAGAGCTGAATTTCCTGGCAGGCTGGACATGTCTGGATTATATTCTGGAGCCTCAGTAAGTAGCAATGTAGGAGTTATCTGGGGAGGAAGACAAAACTGAGGTCATCTTAGGGTAAGATCCTTCAGGGACTTCACTATCAACCGAGCTCTGTAAAGTCCCAAATGAAAATGAGTTCTCCTGAAGCAAGAGATGACCTGCATCTACTGCTGAGTGTACTTTCCTGGTACCTGGTGCCGAAGTTCAAAATGAGGACACAGGAGAGAGTCATATATGTTATTGAAATACAATGAAGGCATCATGAATGGTGGTTCTGAAACACCTAGGTGATTTTTTACTTTGTGACTCATTAGTTTTTTTCACTTGCAGGTAGAGGTTGAGTGATGCATACAAAGGCTAAGGATGGAAATTTTATACTTTATATTTTTTTAAAGATTTATTTATATAAGAACTGGGGTACAGGCCAGAGGCATGGGAGGGGGAGAGAATTCACCAGAGACAGAGTGGGGAACAGAACAGGCAGAATGACTAAAACACACTGCTGAGGGGAGCAGCAGGCGAGATGGGAGAGGTCTGCCTCACCATGTGGGTAGCTCCCTGGCTGGCCAGGATTGAACCCGCACTGCAGAAACTGCGGATAGCTTCTCGGTGTTGTGTTCAACCTGTTGCGCCAATGGGGAGGCCCAGAAATTTTATATTTTAGAAACATACCTAAGCCCCTACTTTATACCCCAGACTGGGCTATGCACTCCCAGTTGCTAGAAAGAACTATGACAATAAGCAGTGACTGATCTTTGGTGCACTTGTGTCACGCTGTGTCCTTGTGTCCTTCAGTCCTTACATCAGCCCTATACAGTTCAGACCAACCCTATTACCTCTTATTTTACAGATGAAGTAGCTGACACTCAGGAAATTTAGCTCATCTGAATATGCAAGCTCACCTGGGTAGTATGAAGCCTTCTAGGATATTAAAAACAGATCAAAATCTCCTTACTCTCGGTCCGGAGACATTTCCATTCATTGTATGCTGGCAAGTCCTTGATTTTTATTATTCAATGTGCTTTTTGCTTGGAGCAAGTATTTTTTTGTTGTTTTCATTTGATTTTACATTTCTGACTTGATCCTTCACTGGTGCAAATGTGATAAAAAGATTACAATGATTACAGTGGAACCATCCTAGAATGTTCTTAAATAGTCACTCATCCTCCATTTATCTAATCGATATCTGGCTGAATGCAAACACAGACAGTGACTCCCTTGTACAGGGTTTTACTTCTTAGTGAATTTTCTCTTCTTGATCCTTGGGGGCAGAACTGTAAAAGAGCATCCACACACGTTTTTAATGAGAGCAAAACCCCTGCAGGTGTGAACAGCCACGAGAGCATTCAAAATTGGCTTGACATTCTTTACCCTGGAATTCTCTTTCTATACTGATGCAATTTGAAACAAATTCCCTCATAGTGAGATACCTAAGGATGCTCAGTGGAGAGCAACAAAAATGATGAAATGTTTGAAAAGCAGACCCTTGAGGAAGAGGTAAGAGAACTAAACATGTTCAGCCTTGTGTCAAGATGACCTGGGGGAGAAATAACTCTATAAATATGTGTGCTGATGTAGTGGACAAGGTGAAAGGCAATTATCCTCTCCATAAGGAGGGCAGAGGAAATAGCAAGGGGGCTGCATTAGAGCATGGAACATTTAGTAAAAGATGATATTAAGACATACTGAGGTAGCTAACAGAAAATTCCTTTTCTACACATGACCACTAAGGTGGTTACCTGGGCAACATATTTACCCTATTTGCACACACATTAGTATGAGATTGTGGCAGAACATAATGAGGGAGGTGGAGGGGGTTGTATTGATGAATGACGCTTCTATTGTTTTGTACTAAGTCTAGAATATTGAGCAAAGAATCTATTGGCTTATAGCATCCATTTTGGATTTATTGAACTATTTTCATCTATTTCAACTATTTTCATCTATGATACATTGTGTTTCTGGCTTAATGACAATAATAAACATTAATTGAACACTTCCAGTGCCAGATATTGTGCTAGCTGGTGCCTTATGTGCATTTATTCATTTAATTTTCATAACATTCCTGTAAGGGCGGAGTTATGATTACTCACCCTGATTCCCCAGCTGGCCATTGGCTTTGTCATCTGAAAAGTGTGTTGCAGAATCATGGTGAATCTGAGAGCACTGTGAATATTTAGCACACAGGAGGCCAGATGTGCTGCATTGCTATGATGCATGGGACAGTGTCCTAAAGGGTGGAGCTGGGCAGTTCAAAATGCCAATAGAATCCTCTGTGAACAATAAGTAAATAAACCCCGACTTTCTGAGAAGTGCTAAGTTAATTTTCATGTGGTGTGAGCGTTTGCTGTGAGGTGGATCATTCACACTCTGCAATGTGGTTAGTTGCTAGAAGTACCGAAGGCTTCTTCTCATCTTTAACAGGGTCCCTCACTCTGACAATACCCAAGATGTACATGCCCTGGAAGGTGATTACAAAGCTGGTGTCTGGGTTTTTTTTTTCTGTAGAATCCAATGTTTTTCATACTTGACAGATCTTAAGGATCTGCTGGAAAGTTTTAGAATATATAGATTCTGGGGCACCAGCTTCAGGAATTCTGATTCAGTGTGTCTGAGGTAGATAGATAGCCCAGGGAATCTCTGCTGTTGTTATTATTCTACAAGTGATCCTGCTGATTAAGTACTGGACATATTGATCTACTGGACTATCTACTCACAGGGGACGTGACGGCAGACTAGGCCCTGCAGCCCGGCCTGCTTCCTCCTTTCTTACTCCACAGCTCTGTTCATGGCGCCAGGCTGCTTGCTAGTGCTGAAAAACTAAAAAGGAAAACAGAGAAAGTAAACAAAGGACATGCTGCACTTCCACACTAAGCTAGGAATGGTGTGTTGTAGGGTAAAGAAAATGTCAGGCTTTTCTGCCCTTCCGCCATCAGGATAGATGATGGATCCTTGTCCTGAATGCATGCCTGATGGCGGGCACCTGGAATAGGGTGTGGGCATAGGTAGATAGGATTCAGCTGAGCTAAGACTGTGCTTTTAAGGGCGGCGTCACGGGGACGCCAGCAGCAGCAGCACCAGTAGCAGCAGTAGAAGCAGAAGCCGAAGCCGAAAGAGTAGCCGAGAAGCAGCAGAACGAACGCTAGAGAGCCCAGATAGAGTGAAGACTTGCTGGGGCCTGGGAGGCCTGCCAGCCTCCCAGCCCCCCAGCCAGCACCCCTGCCTGCCATCTGCCTGGTGAACCCCAAATAAAAAACCTGCAAAACTACTGAGGACTCTGAGTCCTCCTTTACCCGGTCTGCATGGGATCAGAAAACCTGCACAGTGTCCAGTCCAGCCTTTACAACTGGCGTAGTCGGCAGGATCCATGTAGACAGGTATTGGAGCCCTCAGAAGACCTGGAGGGACTAAAGAGAACAGACTGTTTGCCTGTGATGACGCTGGAGGTGCCATGGCGGCACAGAAGGTGGACAACTTCCACGAGCTACAGGATGAGAACTGGCGTGAAGGAGACGCCCAAAAGGACCAGCCAACGACACCGGAAAGGACCAGCCAACAACACTGGAAAGGACCAGCCAATGACCCCTGAGGCAGCAGGCCGTTGCTGACACAGGGAGAGGCCAATGGACTTGAACTGATGGACTGATGGACTAGGACTGACAATCCCGCCAGAAGGTGGAGGACCTTGCAGGTGGAAGGTGGAACAGTTTTGTTTGTAAACCCCAGGAGATGGGAATCTGGGGGTGGCCAGTGGGCCTTGATGGCCAAAAGCAGCCTGTGCATGCCCAGCAGCCAGGTGGAGGAGAAAAGCCAACTAAGGCAGCAAAAGCTGGTACTGATGCTAAGTTGAGAAGCCCTAAGCGGCTGTTAAGCAGCCTGGGTATGCTGAAGACCTGTGAGTCTCATAAAATCACCTGTGGGTGATGCCCTGCTCATTCTTGAGTGAGGGTGAGTTGCTGAGGAACCCGTCCTTGGAGGATGGGTGAGGAACATGGCTTGGGGTGGAGCCCAAGCCGAATGCAGAGTTTGGATCCCCGACCCATGTGATTGTGCAGTGGGTTGGCCTGAATGCAGGGGTCTGCGAGTCGCATGGGTGGCCATGAAGGCCGAGTGTTGGAGCGACTGCAGACAGAAACCCTGAGGATTGGCGATTACCCCCAACAGAATAAAATTGCCAATCCCAGAGCTAGTGCATCCTGGGGGTGGATGCTGTGTGTGCCTTGTAGCCTAGACTACAGCCAGAGAAGGCCAGGAAGCCTGACGGCTCCTGGTATGTTATAGCAGATGCCGTGTGTGATTTCCCCTGCCTTGTATGAGCAGTGCCTTCGGCAGCAGATTTGGTGGCTCATCTGCTGGTGCCAATAATTGTCTTTTGCACTAGGTTGGTGCCCTGCCTGGACTTATTTGTGTTCTGTTGTATTTTGTTATATTGTATTTTGTTATATTTGATGTATTTGCTTTTGTGGGCCATGGCTGCATTGTTTGTTTGCTTAGAAAATTGTATATATATATGTATAGACTGTATGGCAGAAAACCCTGAGGGGGTGGACTGTAGGGTAAAGAAAATGTCAGGCTTTTCTGCCCTTCCGCCATCAGGATAGGGATCCTTGTCCTGAATGCATGCCTGATGGCGTGCACCTGGAATAGGATGTGGGCATAGGTAGATGGGATTCAGCTGAGCTAAGACTGTGCTTTTAAGGGCAGCGTCACGGGGACGCCAGCAGCAGCAGCACCAGTAGCAGCAGTAGAAGCAGAAGCCGAAGCCGAAAGAGAAGCCGAGAAGCAGCAGAACGAACGCTAGAGAGCCCAGATAGAGTGAAGACTTGCTGGGGCCTGGGAGGCCTGCCAGCCTCCCAGCCCCCCAGCCAGCACCCCTGCCTGCCATCTGCCTGGTGAACCCCAAATAAAAAACCTGCAAAACTACTGAGGACTCCGACTCCTCCTTTACCCGGTCTGCATGGGATCAGAAAACCTGCACTGTGTCCAGTCCAGCCTTTACATGTGTCCTTCCCACCGTGGCTCCGCTGGACATTTGCTGGGCACTTTCACTGCAGGTCATTATGTTTTGTGACTATGAGTGAAGAGCGAAGACCCACATGAGCTCAGGTGGAGCTTGTCACCACCAGATAATTAGGAAAGCTCACGAAATAAAAATTAGATTATCCAGTGCTTGATTTCTAGGTGGGCTTGTGTCAGGTTGTAAAATTGAGTTTATTTTGCCTTAAAGCATTGAGATGATGTCAGGAAAGAGGAGTCAGAGGAGCCCTCTCAGCGGAGGGGTTGCAGCGGGGAGAGGGTGTCTCGCTGGGAGAAGCCCAGGGAAGCTGTGCTAACTGTCCTGACATCTACCAGCTCCTGAGTCCTGGGAACAGAGCACGAGGCCTGGCTGAACAGGTGGCTGATTCTGTCTGTGTTTGTCTATTTCTCTCTTGCTCTCAACTTCAACTCCCAAAACTTGAAGTTGGGGAGTGTAGGGTAAGTAAAGTATCAGGCTTTTCTGCCTCTCATCACTAGATTGATGATGAATCCCTGCGGTCCTGAATGCATGCCTGATGGCGGGCACCTGGATTACGGGGTGGGCATGCATAAGTGGGTACACCTGGGCTGAGAGACTGGGATTATTAGGCAGTGTCACAGGGATGCCAGCGGAATAGCAGAGCAAAAGAGAGACAGGAAGAGAACCATCAGAGAAACGAAGGCCATGAGAGAAGGCCGGAGAGCCCAGAAAGAGTGAAGACTAGCTGGGGGCTGGGAGGCCTGCCAGCCTCCCGGCCCCCAGCACCCCTGCCTGCTGTGAACCTGGTAAACTGAATAAAAGCCTGAAAGAGCCACTGAGGGCTCCAGCACTGCTTTAGCCGTCTGCTCCAGTCATAGAAATCCTGCCCTGTGGCCTTCCTGCCACTGCAGGGAGCACTCACCTCTTTTAAAAGGAAACCAGAACACAGCATAAGGTTGAAGAAGGTGCTGAGGGACTGGGGCAGTACACGGAATTGTCCAGAGTTGTCCAAATGCCCAGCCTGAGCTTGGAGCCACAGTTATTTCTGCCCATGCTATGAAGCTTGTATCAAGCTGGAGAACAAACAAAGAGTCCAGCTGGGGGTCAGCATCCACATGCCCACCTGCAGGTCATCTCTCCCAGCCTCAGACTCATGCACTTGTCTCTATTTTTCTGGCCCCCATTCTGGTCTAAGTCTCTTTGTTTTTGGAATCAGCCTCCACCTGACCACCCTCCCCAAGCCCCGTCCCAGCCTGCAGGGGGATTACTCTGGCCTTAGTCTCACAGTCAAAAACAGAATGGCACCTACTCACCTTTATCCTTTATTAACATGATTTGAGCTATGCTTTGGCAAAACCTTTTCTGGAATGCCCTGTTTTGTGCAACAACAAGAAAAATGAGGCTTGGCAGTTAGGTTGGGAAGTTTGCTTGGGACCCTGTGCCATTGTGTGGGTGAGCTGGAGCTGCCGAGACTTCTACTCTGGTTGGTGAGCATGGACTTCTGCCTTCTGGAGGGCTGCAGGGTCCCCTGGGTGGAGGCAGAACAATGTAGTCAGACTTTGCCTCCCAGGTTCAGGCCTCTGGCCTGTGGAGAGATAACCATCTTCCCAGCTGCAGAGGCTGAGATGAGGGGTCAGGAAGGGCAGGAAGAGAAAGGCTTACCCCAAGGACTGAGTCCAGCAGCTGGGAAGGAAGAGGTTTCCGCATGCTCCATTCGGGTTGGAGGAGCTGAGAATGGAGGAAAGTCTGTGTCACTCAGGTGGAGACTCTGGAGGTGTTGGGTTCCAGAACAGAGATGGCTGCTGCAATGTCCAGGAGGTGGTCTTGAGACAGTCTCACCAGCCCCACTCAGAGTCCCAGTATGGCACTGGTAGAGTCACCCACCTGCACCAGAGAGACTATCGGAGACACAGGGCCTAGCTCCCCAAGTCCCCCTGACCTTGTCATGATATAAGGGGCAAGGAAAAGAGAGAAACTGAAATAAAACCTTGTGCTGTATTAGGTGGTATAGACTGGGGACAGGTGTAGATTGAGAACAGGTGTAGAGTGAGATCAGGTGTAGAGTGAGCACAGGTATAGCCTGAAGACAGGTGCAGTCTGACAACAGATGGAGACCAAGGACAGGTATAGGCTAAGGGCATGTATAGACTGGGGACAGGCATAGACTGGGATCAGGTGTAGACTGAGGACAGGTATAGTGTGAGCACAGGTGTAGACTGAAGGTATGAGACACATTGGGGGCAGGGACAAGTCCTGACACCAGAGTGAGCAGGTTATGAACAAGGTCCAGACAGCTTCTAGAACTTGCAACAATCTCTTTACCTGCATAAGTGCCCTGGAACTACTTGAGCCGGGAGGAGTAGGAAAAGGAAAGTCTGCACCCTGAACTGAAGGAGAGATATTTTTGTTGAAGAAATTAAGATAGTTTACAAAGGTAAGTTTCATGTTTTTTTTAAGACTTATTTTATTTATAGAAGAACGGGGTACAGGCCAGGTGCACAGGAGGGTGAGAGGATTCACCAGAGACAGCTGGGAACAGCACAAGCAGACTAACTAAATACACAGCTGAGGCGAGCAGGGGGTGAGACAGGAGAGGTCTGCTCGCCATGTGGGTTGCTCTGAGGCCGGCGGGGATAGAACTGGCACTGCAGAGGCTGCGGACAGCTTCACAGTGCTGCCCTCAACCACCTGCGCCACCAGGGAGGCCCCGGTAAGATACATGTTTTTGCAAACACAGATTCTGAGCAGAGAAGCCTTGCCCTTTCATTGCTGCTAAACTTTCTTCACCACAATTCTCGCGCCTGCCATCCCTTCTCTGAGCTCTTGGGCCAGATGAAAATAGAGATGGGAGGTCCTGGATCTGTGTCCTGCCTCTTCCTCCCCTCCCACTTCTCCTTTGAGGGTTTCCATGCTACATTGCTCCTCTGGCATCCCGACATCCTCCTTGTGTGGGCTGCTATGACTTAATATCCGCGAGATTAGCCTTATTATTATCACTCTGGCTTATCTGGTGTGATCACAGCATGTGACAGCTTGCTGAAAGGTATGGTCTATTAGGAGACACTTGTTATAACAGCAGGAGGAGGGAGCAATAGCAGGATGCTGTACCACTCTGCGCAGCTCTGCACAGCCCAGCAGCTCAGCGTTTGACTCATTGTTGTGCAAACGAGGAAATACCGTGGCTGGACTTCCCTGCTCCCAAGGAATCCATGACATGGCAAATGCAGTGCTGTTTGCAAAGTGCAGTTTCACTCATCCAGCTAAATGAATTGATGCCAATTAAATGAATTGATTAGGTAATGAATGCTCCAGCTCTTACGGAAGACTCACTATGAGCCAGGTTCTATATTAGATGCAAGGGATATAGGCACGGAATTGCTCATCCATGCATCCCAGGTACTTACGGTCTGATAGGAAAACAGTCCTGTAGAGGGAACAGCATTAGGTTGGAATAATGACTGAGTCGTTATTGTGTTTAAGGCTCTATAATAAGCATCCAGAAAGCACAGGGATTCTAATTAGTTCTCACTATGTTGTATAGGGTGATAGGTGCTTTACCAGAGGACTTTCAATGTTCACCAATTCACTTCAGCAATTACTCTAGGGCTCTAATATTCTGTATCTATTTTTTTTCCTTTAGAGGAAGTTTCCTAAAACAACTCTGCAGGTTATGTCTGTCTTTGGATTCTGAGTAGTGCCTATGTCTCTGCAACTTAACCACAGGTCTGCAATATAGAGGTCCGATAATTTTCTTCCCCTGGTAGCTTTTAATCTCTCCTTCAAAATGCATTAGTTGCTGTGATTTATTAACACATAATATGTGCATATTCAGAATGTGGCACTTTTCTTACATTTTTATTGTATTTTTCATATACTGATTTTTACACTGTTTCATATAAACCTCAGAACAAAATTGGTGAGGTGGAAATTATTATTTCAAGAATACTCATTAAGAAAATAATTCTTGGAGAGGTTCACATGCCCAAGGTTACCCGGTAGGTAAATGATAAAGTGGGGATTTGAAGTTTGATCTTCATTCCGTGGACACAGCTTTATTGGTATTTATTGAGCCCTTACTTTGTCTCCAAAAGGGTGAGTAACTTGCCCAAGGCTGGACAGCAAGAAGTAGAACTTGAATCTTGGTCTACCTGATTTTAGCAGTACCTATGCCATATCTACGAGTGTATATTTAATGAATTATACCCAGGAGGAAGGGAAAAAATTAAAATTTATTGAATATCTTTATTGCACCAGAGTATATAACTGCCTTTAAAAAAAAAAAACAAAACAGTGTTATTAGGTAGACTTTGCTTTTACTAACAGAGCCAGTTCTTTGGACAGACTTTTTTTGTGTACTATCATAGATCAGCTTAAGCGTGAACTTGATATTTTTAATTGGTCCTTTTTTCACATTATATCCTCTTCCCTAAGAAGTAAAAAATCACATACGAAATTCATTCCATGCATTAATTACCTTTAATTCCTGAAGGGCTAGTCAAGAGAAAACACCCAGAGCTGCATTAGGGTAAAATCACTCAGCTCAGTGAATGTTGGGCTCTGTGTGTGTTCTAAGCATCTTTTAATTTACAACCATGTATGAGTTGTGAGACTTCTAACTCTTGTTGGGTTTAGTTAAAATAAGGAAGTGATTTTTATGGTGTAAAATATGGAAATAGATTGTGTCTTGTGTATGGACACATGCTAGTGTCTGCTTGAAAATGCCATGTATGGACTTGCGTGCATAAATAGACCATATGAATGATTTTATCACAGCAACATCATTACTCACCACATGAGGACTCTTAATGTGATAAAAATAAATCATGGGTAAACATGAAAGCAATAACCAACAAGGTGACGAGAAAAATTAGTCTGTTGAAAATGTGCTGTGGGACCGACAAGTATAGGACACCCACAGGAGTGAGGTGCTCAGAGCCAATGTGTGTGGGGGAATTGTGAGTGTGTGTGAGGTGCTGGCCAGCAACTTCCCATGATGCATCTATAGGAGCCATTACTTAGCATTAAACACAGTGTGTGGATCCTGCCATTATAATGTTCAAGGCTGGAAAGGTAAGATTTGTGAATAAACCTATGAGACTCTAGGAACCCAGAGACATTTAGAAAACTAACACATCTTTTCTAAATCTTCTAAAACTCTTAAGAAATATGCATAATGATTTATAGAAATAAAAGTCTAGCCAAATTAAGCTGTTTTGTTTACTTCCCAGATTTTGAGAGGAAAAACCTCTACTTAGTGACTTGATTCAAATGAATTCTTTGTATTTGTTGCTGCCTTTTACTGGATTCTAGATCAGGCTGATGCAGTGTGTGTGAGTGAAACTCTATATGTTATTGCCACAATAAATATAACATGTAAAACCCTGACATTTCCCTAGTGGATATTGTTTGAGAGTGTACTAAGACTTGGTCCCTGTGAGTTCATGCCATGTGTATGTTATTGTAAAACAAACATCCAGCAATACATTGTACTGGTGGGTCTGCAACTTCAATAAGAGAGGCAGGCCAAGTCAGGGGCCAGGTCCATCAGTAGCTGAGGGACTGGGAGCTACATGCACTTCATTAGGGAGAGGCCATCTGGAGGCTTTAGACAGTGCTTTTCTTAAGCAAAAGGGTCTTGCTCCCTCTGCCCCTTTTCCAGTCATGTCCTTCCCCCTGGGGTGCAAATTTCAAAGACGTGGTGGGAGATAAATATGTTCGGTATCCATACCCATCCCTTCTAGCAACCAGGTGCCTGGAATTTCTTGTCCAAATAACCTGACCCCACTTTCAGGTTCTTGTTCAGAACCCCGTCCTCCTGAAGGGAGGTCCATCCACACATAGGAATTCCTGAGCTCTTGGCCAAGGGGCGGCTGTTAATAAAAGTATGGACAAAGCTTAGATGCTAGATGGCATGTCCACGCATATGTACATGGTGGTTCGCATGGTGCCACAAGTTGCTGGGGAGAGAAAAAAAGTGGAGTGAGCTCTGGATTAAGGGCCAGGACAACTTTCCCAGTGCTGCCACCAAGTTCTAGCATGAAACATTGAAAGACTCTGAGGTTGCAAAGTTGAAAGCCCTCTAGGTTATGAAGCACACCTGTCAAGGTAGAAACACAGAGCATGTCTTCTATAACAGTTTGTCAGCTTCATTTAAAACACCTAAAGGACCACAGATATGGTATAAAGACTCTCATCTGTACTCACGCTGCCGGCCCTGTGAATGTTGGGAGTAAGGTGTGGCAGCAGTTGGGAAAGTACCAAGACTTGGAGAATTTGGTTTAGTGTTAGGTTGGAAATGACTGGTTGTCCCTGAAGATGACTTCCCTGTTCTCTGAGAAGAACAATGTAAGAGCAGTCGGTGTCAGGAGCACTCTCGCTCTCACTGGACCTTACTCTTTCCCTCTCTATGCCTCCTGAAGGTGTATTCTGGTTGTACAGGACTTAGATGTACTGTAAGTGTATTCAGGGCTGGGCTGAGGGTGTAAACTGTCAGCACTGACAGTTATTAGCCTCAATTTACCTACTTAACATGTAATATTTATTCCTGGGATTGTTTTGAAGATAAGATGAATTGAAGGAAAGTGACTTACGCAGTCTAAAAGTTCAACGGCTATTCAACAAAGAGTCCCTCCCTCTTCTTTGTTGCTTTGAGTAACCGCCCCCCAAACTTTGTTTTGTTGAGTTTTACTTCCTTGGATACTAATGACATAATATGAACACTCTCCAAAATAGTTCTGAAAAGAGACTCCTGGAAAATGTGCTTTAGTGCCACAGAACTCCTTTGGGGCAAGAGGACCCCTTAATTATTGCCCATTGGGTGACCAATGCCCCTAGCTGAAGGCTTAGCTATCTTGAGATGCAGGTCTCATTGCTTTAGTGTTGTCTTTGACAGATCAACATGGCTTCATCTCAGTTATTGGATTTTGATTTATTTCCAGAATTACCTGAATTGAGTTCAATGCCAGAGCAGTATTTGGAATGATGGACTATCACATGGACTTCATTTTCTTGAAATGTCACACGTTCTAATGTTCCAATTTTTTTTTTTTGAGCAGACAACGGTGTGATGGTTAGTTTTATGTGTCAACTTGGTTAAGCAATAGTATTGAGCTATCAATTAGACATTAATCTAGGTGGTGCTGTGAATGTATTTTGAGGCTGTGCTAGCATCTGTAATCAGTTGACTTTAAGTGAAGGAGATTATCCTTGTAATTTGGATGAGTCTCATTCAATCACTTGAAAGACTGAGGTTTCCTTGAGGAAGAAGAAATTATGTCTGAATTGCAACATCAGTTCTTCCCTGAGAGTTTCAAGTTTGAAAACCTGAGTTTCAGTTTTATGAGTTTCTGGGTTTCAGTTTCCTCCCTCCCGCCCACTCATCCATCCATCCATCCATACATACATCCCATGATAGATACAGATTTTGTTACTAAGAGTAGTTCTAGAAATACAGCATGTTGATAATGAGTTTCTGAATTGGTTCTAGGTTTTCTGGAATTGGTTTGCCAAAATGATTAGATTGATTAGATTTAAAGATAAATTATTCTATTTCTACGGATAAAGAGGGTACTGGGATTCCATGGCATCTTTTGGCAATAGAGATACACAGACAATCATCATTTGGTATTCCTCAGCAAATGTTAATAAAAGGTAAGTTTCTGGGTGACCATGCATTTGATACCTTAGAATATTTTGCTCGAACTATGGATTCAAATGAGATCAACTGGTTGCTCCTGCCTGTCCTAGAGAAACTAGGGGAACAAAAGAATGAACACAGAGGTTCAAATTCTGCATAAATAACCTGAAAAATTCTAAGTATCAGCTGAAAGAAACCCTTATCTTCTTTTCTCAGGGTTGAGATTTCTAGCCAATCCCCAAATCTCATCCTGTGAGTGGCTTTAATTCATCCAAAACTGAATTCCTAATCTTGTAGACCTTCTGTGAAAGTGAGAACATTGACTGGGAAGGAATGAAAAGCTGAAAACTGGAATGGGGACATCTGGGAAGGCCCCAGTGAACCTGAGAGCATTGAACCCCTAAATTCTGCTCAGTCGTCTTTGATAGAAGAAGACACTCTTCCTTCTTTCTCTCAGGAAGTTAATTCTGCTTTTCCAGAAGGATCTTTTATGGCCTCCCCTGATGTCTTTCACTGGCAAAACACTTCTTATTTTCCCCAGGACATATCCCTACCCCTTTTTGCTTTTAACATTAGAACTAGGTTCCAGTTCCAGAGGGTGAGGTGAAGAGTAGAACACATAAGGTGGTAGACTACACACCAAGGAAAGGCATGATTTCCCCAGACATGTTTATATGACAACAATCTAGGAAACGTGTGAGAAGACATAACAAGGGCATAGAAGGATGATGGAAGGAACAGAAAGTTGAATCAAGATGGATTTATTGACATAGACACCCTAAGCAGGAATTCTTGATTCTGTTTTTTAGTGTGAGAATTTAGAAAAGGCTCAAAATTTGTTCATTTAACTGAAACGTAAACCCTACTCAAAATTAGGTTGAAATGCCAGCACTGCCTTGGTGTATTGCACAGGAAGGGATGTGGAGGCACAGGGACGCAGGAATGTTAGAGTGAATTCATCACAGAAGACCTGCTCATTCAGCCTTCAAGGAACTCCAGGACACACATTTTACCAAGACTGCGAGAAACAAACTTAGTATCAGCATCCTTGAAGGACTCTGTGGTTTCTCTCCTCTTCGGGTCAGCAATTGCAGTGGTGACTGTTGCTGACAAAGCAGTGGTTAGAATAATCTGACTCGTGGAGACACATGGTGCTGGCTAGTGATCTGTGTACCTAGAATAGATGGACAGTCTCTACATACCCCCTTGATATATGTACATGGAGGGTTGTATGAACAGAAGTCTGTTCATATCAGCAGAACAGAGTGTCAGGGAATGAATTGCTTCCCTTCAAAATCCACATGTTGAAGTCCTAATCCCGTGTGATTATATTTGGAGATAGGGCCTTTAAAGAGGAAATTAAGGTCAGATGAGGACAGTGGGGGAGAGTCTTAACCCAGCATGACTTGTGTCCTTATAAGAAGTGAGCCAGTGATAAATGAGCATTGGAGGAAAGAGAGAAGATGGCTTTTGTCAGCCATATAAAGAGACCGCAGGAGAAGCCAGACCTGATGATACCTTGATCTTGTATTCCTGCTCTCCAGAAATAGGGGAAAACAAGTTTCTGCTGTTCAAGTCACCCAGTCCATGGTATTTTGTCAAGACAGCCTTAGCAGACTAGGAGCAATTAGTTGTTCCTCAACTAATTTCAGACTTAAGGCAGCAAGGTCAGTTCCCTTGAGAAAGAAGCCTGCACATTACCAAAAGCAAGTACTTCTGCTACTCTCCCAGACTTCTTCAAAGGGATCTATGGCCTTCTATCAGGACAACTGTGCACTGGGGAAAAGAAAATGATCAGAACTTTTGGGGACACTGGGCGCTGACTCTGAACTAACACTAATTATAGACAACCCAAAACTTTACTGGTTAAGCAGAGTAAGGCATTATGGAGGTCAGGGGATCAATGAAGATTTAGCTTAAAGTCACATCACAGTGAATTCAGAGAGTGGTGATTCCACCACGTCTCCATTCAACTCACTTGCTTCGTCTGTGTAGAGACAGAATGATCTTGGAGAATGACAGTGGACTATTGTAAAATTAACCAGGTGGTGACTCCAATTGCAGCTGCTGGTCCAGATATGGTTTCATTGCTTGGCCAAATGAGCATATCCCCTGGGAGCTGATATGCAACTGTTGAGCTGGCAAATGCCCCTCTAAAAAGTTTTTGATACTTCTTAGTAAAGGCCTTCAGAAGGGGTTTGATTTCAGCTGGCAAGAACAACACTTCTTCACTGCTCTATCCAAGAAGTCCTGGCCATTACGTTGTTGATATTATGTTGATTGGCCATGCAGACCCTTAGGGCTTTGGCGTACAACCTTGCCATTCTCTGTAGATAACTGCTCTCCTTTTGGGAAATGGTTTTGGGCTTGCAAGTGAATTTTAGTGGAGATTGAACATTTAACCTCATATTACCAATTTTCCATTTGATGTGAGCTGTGCATCATGAACTTGCTGTTGTCTGACCCTCCCAAGACAAACTGGATGTGTATCATGACTTTTCATGTCAAATGGAAGTGGTAGGCACAAAATCAGACCCTGAAGGCATAATACGTTATATAAGGAAGGGGTCCCCAATACCCAGAGCCCCTGTTTATGCTTTAATGTTCTCTTTCCAAACCTATCTATGGCCCTGTAGGGAGTTCTGTGTGACCAACTGGAAAGAATTTCTGATTTATGGATGGTTCTGGATGCTGTTCAGGTGCCACCCAAAAGTGAGCAGCTGCAGGACTATAGTCTATTATTGGGACATCCCTGAAGGGCAGCGGTGGAGGGGAGTCCTCTCAGTGGTCGCTCATTTTGCTTGGAAAGAGAAAGGGCCATATGTGGACTGTGGCCAGTGGTCTGGCTGATGGCCAGGAACATGTTGGAAGGAAACTGTTGGAAGAGTAGTAATAAGGGAGTCTTGGGAGGAAGCATGTGGTGAAGCTGTCTGAACAGGTAAAAAGCATGAAAATATTGTGTCCTGTGGAAATGTGCATGAGGGTGACCTCTGCCCAGCAGTTAAGAACCGCCTGTTCTATGGGGACTTGTCAACCTTTTTCCCAAGTCAATCCTGTCATTGTCCAATGGACTCATGAACCAAGTGGCCATGGTGGCCGGGATGGACCACACGGGATGGGGTCGGGATGGACCACCCAGGGCTGGGATGGGCTCAGCACCATCAAAGAGTGTCCACTCTGGAAGCTGCAGGGATTTATGATTTTTTTTTAAAGTTGCAAAATAAATATTATGCTATCCAACTTATATAGTATGACATTGAGTCTGAAGAAGACAAATAACTTATACAAGCTTATGAAGGGCAGAGTAAAGACTCGAACTCAGGTCAGCTTGATTCCAAAGTCTATATTTTCTATCAGAGTTCGGTTTTTAAGCCAATATTTCTTAGAAGTTGGTCCCATGTTTATGGGACTGGGTAGTATCCCTCTTGGGAACAAGGGACATAAATGATGGTCAACATCATCTTTTTATATGTCCTCAGTATTTGGAAAACAGAAGCAAGGTGATTTGTCAGCCTCCGGACTTACCTGAAGTATTGCCTTCTTAGTGCAATAGCCATTGAAATGTATTATGGGGACAGAGGAAAGATTCCAGTCCTGAGGAGTTGTGTGTCTGTACGTGAGATAAGGTGAAGTCTCCATAGTTCTCCCATCACCACAGCACTTGTGATCCATCATTGTCGTCTCTTATGCTCTTCCTGGCCTGTTTTGATCCCTTAGCACAAATCTTGGTACACATTAGGTACTTAATCAATGTCTTGCAAAACTCAGGAATCACCTCCCTTTTAAAAGCATACTGAGGCTCTTTCGCCATCACACAGGTCTTAGTGGGAGAGTAATTCCAGGCACCTACCCACCAGCCAGGGAACCAAGAGGATGATCCTCTTTCCTCTCCCAGCAGGTCCATGATTTGAATTCAGTCAAGTTAGCCACTTTCTCCTGGGCATTTGCATCTTGAGTGAGTGATGAAATGTCAGAAGGAACAGAGATTACTTATGTTTGGAGTGATGGCAGCTGAGGCCTCCTGACCAAACTGTTCTAGTCACAGAGACATTGCTGTGTTTTTTGCTTCTAGTCTCATGGTCTCTTGGCAACTCCCTGGTCTGATTCCCAAGTCTGATCCTCTAACCTCTCACTAAATATGTTAGCAACAGAATCCTCTCTACACCAATATCCTTCCAAAGAAATGCTCCTTTGCTTAAGTTAGCTGGAGTTGGCTATTACTGCTTGCCATTAGGACCCTGGCAGATACATATGTCAAGAACTGATAGGAAAGAAGCAGTAGACGAGGGTTTATAGCACGGTTTGCATATTTCATTAGGTTTGGTGAGCCGAAATTGTTGGTGTGGGTGTAAAATTCCAATTTACTTCTCCAATGAACTCTTCAACGATTGACCTGCTCTTTATTTAGCTGTACATTATTATAGCTAAATGATGGTTGTTACAGAAAGACCTTGTTTTGAACTTGTAAGAAAACACCATTCAAAATCATCTAGAGGAAAGTAAAACAAATGGCCCAAATTCAGGAAAGAAGTTCCGTGTGTGTGTGTGTCTGGGTGTTGGCTGTGTCCTTACTGCTATCTCTTTTATGGTATACTAACATCTCTCATACATGTGACCACTGTTTAACATGATCAGACATATTGTTTTAAAGGGAAACATTCTAAGTTAAAAATTATCCTCTTTCTTGGGTGTGTTTTGCGGTTTCTGCAGCTGGAGTTTACAATAGGCCATTTGATTAATGAGCTGTTTTATTGGGATGCAAATAATGTATAATGTCACAAGATCCATATGTTGTACATTACTGAGGCATAAAACTTACCTTGGCACAAAATGGAAAATTTAAAGCATCTCTCTTGAAAAAATATATCATGCTGAACAAAAAGCATGTGGGTATTTCTGGTATTTATAAGACTGATGAATACTGTGCCAAATTTGTTTAGTTTCAGTGCTAATTCTGATCCTCTGTGTGCATATGTGTGTGTTTTTATTCACCAGAAGTACCTTTATGCTTTTGTTTCTTCTCAGTCTATTCAGAAGAGTTGAAAAGAGCTAAACAGCTAGTTCTGATGACACACAGTAGCTATAACCTGTGTGGCTTAGAACTAAAATGCTGGACACTGGAAAGAAAATGTAATTATAATAAAAACAGCAACTGGAGATTGGAGATGTAATTGTCCTTGCATCACCAGAGAGAGGTGGCAGCAGGATGATAATGTGGAGCTCAGTCCACTGTATACAATTCCTAGAGCAAAATATCCTTTGGGGGTAAAAAGACTAGCAATGTGGTGGGCGTGCAGTGTAATGGTAAGCAGTGTGATGGTGTGGAAAAATTCACATCTTATCCAACACTCATGAGAGTTGACTGGTGTGGCCAACTACTTCCCAGAATCTTCACATGGTATAACTACTTTTCTGTCTTCACCTTCTGCTCCAGTATCACTTTTCAAAGAAGCTCTCTCTGGTCACTCTGTCCGCGTGACCACGTTCATTCATACTGTTTCCTTTAACTGTCTTTATGGAATTTTTTTACTGCTTAGTCATCTTGTTTATCTGTTTACTTATGTATTGTATGTTTCACATGAGAAAACAGCCCCGTGTCAGACTTGTTTATAGCTCTAAAGTCCCATCAGATTCTGGCATAAAATGAAGGCTCAACAAATAGGTATTGAATGTTGATTCTGAAAAATGAGAGTACTACTAGTTCCTCTTCCCTTTACAGGATACTGTGACACCTAAATGAGATAGTCCTTGTAAACTTGACATGAAAATGACAGGCACTGGGTAAGTATTCAACAACTGTTGGCTAGCATTATTTTTTAATAATTTATATTCCTTATAAGAATAGTGATGATGATAATGATTATAGTAGGGTTCTCCAGAGAAGTAGAATATGTATATTCTAGACATGTTTGCATACACACACACACATACACACATTTATTATGAGAAATTGACTAAGGATTGTAACTATGGAGGTTGAGAAACCCCTCCATCTGCTGTCTGCAAACTGGAGCTCGAGGATTGCTGATGGTTACTATGACAGTTCAAGCCCAAAGCTCTGATGAGGCACCAATGACATAAGTCCTGGTGCGAGGACAGGGGAAGAAGGGCAGGGGCAGCTGAAAAAGACAGGCAGAGAGAGCCACAAAATTTCTCATCCTTTTGTTCAATTCAGGCCCTCCAGGCATTGGATGGTGCTCCCCCATCTTGGGAGGGAAAACTACTCAGTCTCCTCATTCAAATGCTGATCCCACTGGAAATACCTTCACAGGTACACCCTGAAATAATATTCAACCAAATATCTGTGGACCTGGTGACCTCTCGGGACCATGTGGCCCAGTCAAATTGAGATATTAAATTCAGCATCCCAGTGTGATGACAGCCCACCACAGGGCATCTAGAAAGTGTGCAATAATACAACATGACTGTGTTTACGTATAACTTCTTTGTGTAAACTTTTTAAAAAGATTTATTTATTTATGCATACAAGAGCTGGGGTACAGGCCAGAGATGTGGTGGGGTGAGAGGGGTCACCATAGATAGAGTGGGGAATAGAACAGGAGGATTGACTGAAACACACTGCTGAGGGGAGCAGCGGGCGAGACAGGAGATGTCTGCTGTGCCATGTGGGTAGCGCTCTGGCTGGCTGGGGATTGAACTCGTGCTGCAGAGGCTATGGATTGCTTCATAGTGCTGTGCTTAGCCCCTTGCACCAATGGGAAGGGCCTCTTCATGTAAACTTTTTGAGAGTAGTTTTGCAAACTTAGTTCAAGAATGAATTGCACAGATTATTAAAATAGTCTCTTTGCTGTGGAAGTGGGATTATCCCCACTGTAGGGGAATTAACACTCCATCCAGACTGGGTTTCTTTGATAGAGACTCAGCAGTAAAACATTACAGGAAACAAGTTGAGTCAGAAAGTTCTTTTGGGGCCTCCCCGGTGGCGCAGCGGTTGAGCGCTGGGTTGCGAAGCTGCCCGCGGCCTCTGCGGTGCCGGTTCGATCCCCGGCTGCTCCCCGGCCACCGGAGGAGGGTCCCACATGGTGCGCAGACCTCTCCTGCCACCCGCTGCTCCCCTCAGCAGTGTACTTCAGTCCTTCTGCCTGCTCTGCTCCCCGCTCTGGCTCTGGTGAATTCTCTCACCCTCCCGCGCTTCTGACTGTACCCAGTGCATGTATAAACAAAACAAACAAATAAAATAAAAATAAAATAAAATAAAATAAAAAAAAAAAAAAAAAGAAAGTTCTTTTGGACCTTGTGCTCCCTCCTGCTCACTGGGTACCTTCATTATTTCTGAGATTTGGTAAGTTCTTTCTTAGAAATTTTGGCCTCTCCAGACTTGTGTCTACTCTAGTTAATTGACAGAATTTTACTCTGCATCTTAAATAAAACTGCTCTTTAGGAAAAAGAGACACCACATTTCTTTTCTTTCCAAAGCACAACATACATAGGTTTCATTCTTTTTTTTAAAAAAAATATTTATTTATTTATGCATACAAGAACTAGGGTACAGGCCAGAGATGTCGGGGTGAGAAGATTCACCAGAGACAGTGGGGAGCAGAACAGGCAGATTGACTGAAATACACTGCTATGGGGAGGAGTGGGCAAGACAAGAGAGGTCTGCTGTGCCATGTGAGTAGCTGCAGTGGCTTTGGATAGCTTCATAGTGCTGTGCTTAACTCTTTGTGCCACCAGGGAGGCCCCAGAGGCATCATTCTTATGTTTAGGTATAAAATGATGAGATAGGCAATCTTTCCTAATTTTAGTCCTGATTTAAGACTCCTTAAGCAAAGTTGTGAATTCATTGCTCTTTGTTTTCTCATGAGGGAGTTTTAATTTTCACTCAAGTCTGTCTTGCACTGGGAGGTGAGGCCACGGGGAGTCCCCACTGGTGAGGGTTTGTTATTAATGAAATGTGTCTGTTGAGGCCAGGGCATCCACCCACAGGTATTGCTCTTCACACAGGGCAACTCAGATGGCTTCCTCAAAGGGTCAAAGTCTCCAGATTAACAGCTGCTTTGTTAACATCAGAAGTGCTGTGTGATTAAAAAAAAAAATCTGGGCCTCCCCTGGTGGCTGCAAAGCTGCCCTCAGCCTCTGCAGCACCGGTTCAATCCCCGGCCACCAGCGAGGGTCCCACATGGCGTGCAGACCTCTCCTGCTGTGCCCGCTGCTCCCCTCAGCAGTGTACTTTGGTCCTTCTGCCTGTTCTGTTTCCTGCTCTGGCTCTGGTGAATTCTCTCACCCTCCCGCGCTTCTGACTGTACCCAGTGCTTGTATAAATAAATAAATAAATAAATAAACAAACAAATAAATAAATAAATACATTTTTTAAAAAAATACTTATTTTAAAAAAAATCTCTATTTACAGACACCAAAAAACAAGTCTCAAACAACTCGTTCCTCAAGTTCAAAACAAAAGGAATAGAATAAATGGAAAATCATAGTTTATATTAACATACTTTAGGAAATAAATCCAAGGACATGAAAACAGTTGATGTTCTTCTCATCATTTGTGTTCTACGTTTACTTTGTGACTCTTCAATGTAGGAAGAACAAACCTGATGTTTAGTGTTCCTTTAAATTTTATTTAATTTTGTTAGGGGGTCATGCAATAACTTGCTATAACTCCCCCACCTCGTTTCTGCTGCAGCAGGAATAAAGAGACAAGCCCTGATCATCATGTCTATTTATTAGCTCATTTGTCTACCAGGATATCAGAACTGGAAGCAGATTGCCTATTTGTGAGAGAACTATTTATGTTTCCTAGAAGGAAATTATGGCCTCTGGGCCCCATCAAGTTTAGCACTTCTGAATGAAGAGTATTGGAGCCATGGAAAACTCCCACAGACCTCCCTGGTGGTGCAAGGGGTTAAGACGCAACCTATGAAGCTGTCCGCAGCCACTGCAGCATGAGTTCTATTCCCTGATCAGGGAACTACCCACATGGCACAGCAGACCTCTCCTGTCTCGCCCACTGCTCCCCTCAGCGGTGTATTTCAATCAATCGGCCTGTTCTGCTCCCCACTTTCTCTGGTGAATCCTCTCACCCCCCACACCTCTGGCTAGTACCCCAGTTCTTGTATGCATACATAAATAAATCTCTAAAAAACAAACCAAAAAAGTCCCCAAGCAAGAAGATAGAAAACTCATCGTCTTTGGGAGGAAACACAGACGTGTTTTATTAACCTGCGCTACCTGTGCTGGGCCGAGGGACTTGTGAGTGCGGTCTCCTCAGTGCCCACAGCCTTCGAATTCCTTTTTGAGAGTTCCAAGGTCTCCAGGGACACATACTCCTGTTCCTCTGGAGCTACCTGCCACCCTCTCTCTTTTCTCCTGCCTCAAACCCAATTCTTCATTTCTTAAAATAATTTTTTATCAAAATAATATGATACAGTTTACAAGTCAACATTTGGAAGCACTGAGATGAAAAACAACTGCAGATAGAAATGCTGCTTGAAGACACGGAGTGAAGAACGGCTCTATCGCTCTCCCCTGCTGTCTCATAATCTTATTCCAGGCTCTTCCATTGGTCAGTCTCTCCCAGAAACAAGGGCTTGGATGATGCACTCCTCAGGGTGGAAGACCTATGCAGAAAGAAGGGGTCTGGCAGACAAAAAAGAATTATGATAGTTGAGGAGCTAATACCTGTGTACATGGGCTCATACACATGAGTTTAATATGACAAATATAAAAAAACACCCAGGCAACAGGCAATGCAATGGACATCGAATAGGCCCTCAAAATATGTTTTCTCTCCCTTCTTTCCCCTTTATCAAAATTTATTCTCCAAAAATTGTGATTCACTTATTACACAAGCTGTCAACAGCTAAAAAAAAAAAAAAAAAAATATTTAACAAGGAAGAGACTAACTCAAAAGCATGATGAATATTTTAGATCTTAGCAATTCAGTGAGTAGTATTTTTTGGGGAGGTGGATGAGAAAACGAGGGCTTGTCTCTATTTCTGGGAAGTCATCCCAATTCATGCCACTGTCAGCCTGGCCCTGGCTTGGAGGCTAAGGCCCTCCCCGCGCTGCCCCAGGGCCCCATCAGCTTTGACTATAGGAGTTGGAGTGGCTGTTCCCGCAGGAAGGTGCTGAAATCCATAAATGTGGATCATAAATCTTGAAAGCTGGGATGTCTGATTGCCCCAGATTAGGGCCCCACCGTGCCCAAGCAGTCCTGCTGCGGCACAAAAGCCTTGGCATTCACGGACTGTGTACAGCAGGCACGTGCTGGAGCAGGGACTCTCCTCTCCAGTCTGTTTCCCATCAAGGCCTGTGCTGCTGTGGGTCCTGATGGGCCACCAGTGATCCTTCGCTTTACGAGTCACTGTTTACTTCTCTTTCCCCCTAATAATATTATTAGCTCTTTAGTGGATGCAGGTGAAGGCCTGAGGGGATCATTGCTTGGTCCAAGGGAGTCTGGCAGAGGGAGACTTTCTCCTATAGGGCAATACCAGACTCAGATCCTGAAGGTAGAGCTCAGAATTTCCAGCCCTGGCCTCTGGAAGGCACTGGCCAGCAGAGAGAGCACCTCAGTGCCTGGCTGGGCTTCCGGTGGGCTCTGGGCCAGAACGAGAGAAAGTGGGGAGGTGTGTGAAGCCCTCAGCCCCAAACCACACGAGCCCTGTGGGGTATCATTTTCTCTCAGGGGCCCCCTCCACCCATAATCCGCTACTCTCAGGTTCCTCGTTAAAGTAAAAATCATCAATGTTCTTTTAATGTGGCTTTTTGTGTTTCATTTCCTTTGTTGGTTAAAAAATGTTTCCACTGAAACATTTTATAAGATTTCTATACAGTGCATACATTTTGAACATTTTGTTCCTATTAACATAAAATATTATTCTCATTTCCTCTTGTGTTGGGAAGAAAGAAGGGAAAAAGGCATTATAAAAATTAAAAATAATTTCTTTGTTATGAAGGAGGTATGAATGATTTATGAGCATAATAAAGGCAAGTTTCTTTGGTCAACATTATGAATTTAAAAATAAAACTTCCTTTCAGATGTTTGAAATGACTTAGATGACAGTAGGCACTAAAATAACAAAGGAGACCAGGTTATAATGGGAAATTCTTTTCCCTCTGCTTTTCTGCCCAAGGAGACAAGGCATCTCCCACCCCCACCCCAGGAATCACATCCCCAAACAGGACTGAGGGTTCTCCGTGTCAAATAGCTTGTTTCAAAACATGGCTGTGGGTCACCCCCAGTTGATGTGTCCTTCAAGATCACATCCAGTTGACTCTTTTGGGCATCTCCCACAATGGTAGACTCACCCCCAGATGATCTTCCTCCCAAGGGCATGGGTGACCTTGTTCCTCCCATAAGTTGGTTGCTTAGCAGCTCTGAGACCCTGCTCTTCTGCTTTGTGTGTTCTGGGGGGTATTTTTCTTCCAGCCCCACCAGGTTCTGTCTATTGAGTCCCACACTCTAGAGAATGAGGGGCTCTGAATTTGGGTACTATGACTCCTAGCCCCAGACTCTAGTTCTGTATACAGTAGGTTTTATGTTAAAATGGGGTATCACCAGGACAGACTGGCCAGCTGCGGGGTCTCTGGAGTGCTGTTTCCTAGGTGAATTCACCTTCATTTGAGGTCAAGTACCAGAAATCAGAACTAAGTTCTCCTAGTATATTAAGAATGTGCTTGGGTGTGACCTTGTGTCAAGCAGCTTGGGAATGGAGGCAGATCCATTCAATTTCTTAGCTTACAAGATAAATGCTATGGTTAGCCCATTGCAAGAATTGGATATAGTTCTGATCTGGTACTTGATCTCAAATCAGGGTGAATCCTTGCCCTCAAGGAGCATATGTTCTAGTGTCTATTTCCGGAGGTCTGGACACAGCCCAAACCCTATGTTCTCTGCTCAGAGCTGTGCAGACTCACCCCAGAAGGGAAAGAGCACTGCTGAGTCTTTAGAGGAATAATAGAAAGAAAGGGCAAGGTGGTGTGAAATTTTTTTTCCTGCCTCTAATTTTAACACAGAAAATTCTACAAGTGGGAATAGGGCAAGATTTATTACCTTGTTATGGTTTTCTCTCTTCCCCAACTCTGCTAACTAGAGAAAAGGTCTTGCCAGCCCACTTAGTGAATATGAAATTGAAAGAATCATGGAGAGGCACAGATCACAGTTGTGGAGAAGAGGCAGAGAACCCAATCAACCAGCGTGATGACAAGCAGGGTGTGTGCCACAGAAAGGAGAGGGTTTGACTTGTGGATCCAAACTGATGTGAATAGCCAGAGATGTGAAGCCAGAGGGGAAGGATTTCAAAAATAGTTGCGGTGGATCATAAGTTGAATTTTCTTTCATGTGTTTTTAAATGGTGTTACATTTGAATTACTTTTGATTTACAGTCTGCACAAATTAAACCATAAAAGACCCTAGGACTCATTAAAGTTCGTGATTTTGGGCTTCTGCTTTTAACCCAAATATTCGCGAGTCCTTCAGTCTGCTGGCTTTATTTTCCCTTTTAATACAAGTTAAGTAACGTAAGCCCCACTTTCTAGGACCTTCAGGAAGTCCACTACTCCTCCAACATTTATAAGGCTCCAATGATGCCTAAGGTCCCAGGTAGCTGCCTGTCACCTCTCATTTCAGTCTCCTAACCCAATTCTTTTAAATTCTTCTTAAATTCAATTTTTAATATAGCAATGCATGCACTAGTCTGAAATTCAAATATTAAGTGACTTATAATGAAAAACAGAATTCCCCCACAGCTCTGCAGTCCAAATCTCCTAAAGCAACCGCTTTCACTTCTTTTAGATCTGGCTTTCTTGTCCTTACGTCCATATTTATAGGTAAAATGTGTGCCTTGTCATTTATTAATTTATCAATATTAGACATTAGAGATTGACATTCTCTGACAATACACGAGGAGTCTCTCACACTCCTCCCATCCCCACTACTTAGTTTGTCTTCCAATGCTCTTATTAAAATGATATAAAAATTTCATCAAATGTGTTGGGCAGGATTGACATTATTATGACTATGAAAAAATGCTGGTAACCAAGAATGTAGTCATATTGTCTTCTTTTATATTTTGTTTTCTTCCTAGAATTAATGTTTTTCTCATATTTTCATTTGCTTACTTTGTGTGCTGATATTTACTCTTTTTTCATGTGCCATTTTATTTATCCATGTTATTTTCCAAAAAGTCAAATAAATAATCCATAAAGCAATTATTTCTCCCTGAGCTCCTCTGTCCCAGAGACTTTCCCTCTGGATAGAAGCTTCCCAATTCCACTGTACGGCATCATGGGATTTTATTCTTGTGTCCTTGTTTGGACCACTGTTTCCTAGGAAATTCCTTCTTGGTTTATTGCCTCACTGTGCTCATGCACTTGTTTCCAGATTCCTCGGAAGTTGTCCATAATGTTAATGATGTGTTTGAAATCTTGTTTTTCTGAAAATGTTTTTAATCTGCCTTTCTACTTGGTTGCCAACTTGACCAGGAATATAACGCAAGATTACAAATGATTTTACCTTGCAATTGTGAACTGATTTTTCTGTTGCTTTCTTTTAGCTCTTTTTTTTTTAAAAGAGTCATTCATTCATTCATTCATTCATTTATACATACAAGAACCGGGTACAGGCCAGATGTGTGGGAGGGTGAGAGGATTCACCAGAGACAGAGTGGGGAGCAGAACAGGCAGACTGACGAAATATACTGCTGAGGGGAGCAGCAAGTGAGGCAGGAGAGGTCTGCCCCACCATGTGGGACCCTCACTGGCAGGCCGGGATCGAACTGGCTCTGCAGAGGCTGCGGACAGATTCACAGCGCTGCTCTCAACCACCTGCGCCACCAGGGGAGGCCCTCTATTGCTTTCTTACCTCCAGATGTTTTGTCAAGAACTCTGATATTATTCCATTCCATGTACTTGTTCTCCTGATGGAGGTTAAGAGCAGAAAAATCAGAAACGGGCTACCAAAAGACCAGAAACCTGGTTCACGCAAAGCCAGGAACTGGAGGTGGGGGTGGAACTGATTAACATAGTCATTACACCAGCTACAGAAGTGAAAAATCCTTAGATGCCAACTCTTACAGCAAGTATCAGATGCTATGGAAAGTATCACGAGGCGCAGATCAAAAATGGGATATGGAGCTGGAGGCCACTGTAGAGAATCCTTGGTCCTTACCAATCAACCTAGTCACAGCCTAGAAGTAATTGGGTTAACAAAAGTCAACAGCTCCACAAAGGAATGAGGCCCTCCCAAAGAGAAGACTCTATTGGAGCAATCTCTGGCCTGGTGCATGTCAGCAGCCCTCCTGCCCACCTGCGCCTACACAGGTGCTCCTCCTTGTCACCAAGCTTCTCCCTTGCAAAGCAGCAGAGGCAGCTCTCCTCAAGGCTGCCCACCTGTGACCATGCAGGCCTTTCTTTTAGCAAATCTGTTCCTTTTGTTGGGGGCAACTCTTCTTGCCCTCTTGTAGTTATGCATATGTCCTCTATTCTTCTCCCCTTTTTTATAATTAACTTGCTCTTTTGAATATAGCTAACATTTCTTTCTCATGGAGAAACTCATCTCATGCCGCTGAAAGGGGAGCTCTGGTGCAACTTTTCCCATAATTAACCCAAGGATCCCACTCTCTGAACCCAACACCTCTCCAAAACCGACTTCACTCCTATCCTCAAGGAAACGTGTAGAACATATAGGTCTTTTCCTTTCACTCTCTTGTGCTCTGCAATTTCATAATGTGTGTTTGCTTTCTATCATTTATTGTGCCAGATAAAGCAGGCTGGGGAGTCTTGTGCCCTTTCATTGTGGCAAATGTTCTCTGGTATTAATTTAAAAATTACTCCAAGATTCTTTTTTCCTCTTACTTCTATCTGTTTAATTTGCCCTACTTAGTGAAACATTTCTTACTTTTTATCTACCAATATTTATATACACTTTTAATTTTGACTAACAATTTTCCAGTTTTTCCTAATAGTTCTTCCTCTGTCCTTGCTTATCTTATCCAGCATCCCATTTTTTTTTGTTTTTTTTTTACATTTGCAATGTCTTTTCTTATTGCTTCAATTTTATTCATTTTCGCTTATTCACTGTGGCTGATAGTTTTCCTTTCCCTCATCCTCCTATTTTCTATTGCTGTATTTTGGGGCCTTCCTGAATGATGAGAGTTTTCACTATGTCTTGTGTCCTTCTCACATTGAATGCTTTTTTCAAATGTCTGGCTGTCCATTTGATGCAGTGACAACAGGACAACCAGATAAGCATCTCTAGCTCTTGCATTTAACAAGTTTGTTTAGCAAGTTTGTCTAACAAGTTTGTCTTCCTGTATTCTTAGGAAAAGAAAGAACATTCCTAAGAAGGTAATATGGAAATTAAACACCAGGGGGTTAACAAAGCAGAGCTGGTGCCTACCCTTGCCAATCTCCAGATGCCTGCATCAAAATGACATGCTGACCCTTGCTCAACCCCTATCTCTTCTTCCCCCCATTTTGACTCCTCTGTATAAATACCTCTGCCCTCTGCCAAAGAGCAGGACGGTGGTCTTTCAGACACGAGTCTGCTGCCCTCCTCATTTGTCGACAAGTTAAACCACTTTCTTTTTCTTCAAACTCTGTTTCCTTTTATTGATTGAGGGAAACTGAGGCTGGTCTTCGGTGTCAGAAGTGCTGAAAAAGTATGAATTGGACATTTTCATAAGTAATATTCAAGATACTGGAATTAGGGGCCTCCCTGGTGGTGCAAGGGGTTAAGCACTATACTACGAAGCAATCCACAGCCACTGCAGCACAAGTTCGATCCCCGCCAGCCAGGGAGCTACCCACATGGTGCAGCAGACCTCTCCTGTCTTGCCCACTGCTCCCCTTAGCAGTGTGTTTCAGTCAGTCTGCCTTTTCTGTTCCCCGCTCTGTCTCTGTGAATCCTCTCACCCTCCCCCATCTCTGGTCTGTACCCCAGTTCTTGTGTGCATAAATAAATAAATCTTTAAAAAATAAAAAGATACTGGGATTAGCAGCTACCTGCAGGTCTGACACCAGTATCTGGCAGCCATTTATTTGGGTATCTTAAGTTTCTTGAAAGAATTATCTAATTTCTTGCCTGTAAGGCCTATTCTAGGAGTAGAAATTTCATTTAACCTTCCTTCAGCTCTCAGCTTCCGTGGGTTTTGACTAATGTCCTCAGCCTTCTCCATCTGCCTGTCCTTGGGAACAGGCCACTGCTCTTCTGCTGGGGGATCCATGGGGTGAAGGGGGAGATGGAGCCAACCACTCTACAATGAAGCTATCAGCAGCCACTGCAGCAGGAGTTGCCTCCCCAGCCAGGGAGGTGACCCACATGGTCCAGTAGATCTTTCCTGACTCACCCACTGCTCCCCTCAGCAGTGTATTTCAGTAGATCCGCCTGTTATGCGCCCCAATTTGTCTCCGGTGAATTCTCTTATCCCCCCACACAAAGAAACTTGACAATTTTCATGTGTTATGCACTGAATTGTGTGTCCCAAATTCATGTTGAAGTATTTCAGTGTGTGACTGTATTTGGAGATACTTTTCTTTCTTTTTCTTGTCCTTTTTAAAAAGATTTATTTTATTTATGCATCCAAGAACTGGGGTATAGGACAGAGGTGTGTGTGTGGGGTGTGTGTGAGAGGATTCACCAGAGTCAAAATGGGGAACATAACAGGCAGATTTACTGAAAAACACTGCTGAGGGGAGCAGCGGGTGAGACAGGAGAGGTCTGCTGTACCATGTGGGTCAACTCCCTGGCCAGGGATCCAACTCGTGCTGCAGTGGCTGCTGATAGCTTCATTGAGCTGAGACTCAACCCCTTCTGCCACCAGGGAGGCCCTGGAGATACTTTTCAAATAAGTAATTAAATTATAATGAGGTCATTAATGTGGCCTAATCCAATATGACTGGTGTCCTTTTTATGAAGAGAAGATTTAGACTCACAGGGTTGCAGAGGAAGATCATGTGAAGACATAGAGAGAATGCAGCCATTTACAAACCAAGGAAAAAGACAGAAGAAATCCACACTGCTGACACCTTGACCTTAGATTTCTAACTTCCAGAACTGTAAGAAAATTAATGTCTGAGTTTTAGCTGCCCAGCTCCTGGGGCTTTATCTTATGGCAGACCCAGCAGACTAAAGCACTGTATCTTCACTGTGTTCCTCACCTCTGAATGTCATGATGCTTGCTGATTCCAAATTCTACATCTCTAAGATTCTAAGGCATGATCTGTCTCACATCCCCTCCGCAGGCATCTTTGGTTATAGCTGCCACCAGTCAATGTCACTTACCATCCCTGCACTTACTTTCTAGCTTCCTAAAATCTGTGGAATTAAAAAATAAAAACAACTTTGTTTGCTTGATACAGTTTTTATTCATTAGAGTTTTAAATTAAGAGAATTTCCTGGAGTCCAAGAAGATGACAGCGAAGTAAAGATGCTAGTCTCACCTACTCTCCATATGTACAACCAAATGACAACAAGGACAGTGACCCTTGAGTGATGAGCAGGTGACTACTGCATGATTAAGAATGGACAGCCTGGGGCCTCCCCAGTGGTGCAGCGGTTGAGCACTGTGCTGTGAAGTTGTCCGCAGCCTCTGCAGCACCAGTTGGATTCCCCACTGGCCAGGGAGAACCCCACATGGTGCAGCAGACCTCTCCTGCCTCGCCTGCTGCTTCCCTCAACAGTGTCTTCCATCCGTCTGCTCCCCTCTCTGGCTCTGGTGAATTCTCTCACCCTCGCGCACTTCTGACCTGTACCCCAGTTCGTGTATAAATAAATAAACAATAAATAAATCTTTAAAAAAAAAAAAGAATGACAGCCTGGTGGAAGAGGGTAGGAAAAATTGTTATTAAACTGAGTTTGGATTTATTTGGGGGCAGAAAAACATATGAGCGGTAGGGGTGGTTGTTGTATGGGACCCCTGTTCTATTGTTAACTTAAGAGAGCATGCTCATATTGGTGACTTTAAAACCTGGGAATTATTTGAGGAAAGGAGAGTTCACGATGGAGGTTGCACGACTGATATACAGGTGGTCATTGTCAGATGGAGTCTGTGGCAGGAAGATGTGTCCCTTTACAGAAGAAGCTATTATTGATATTTGCATCCTGTGGCTGTGATAAAACCAGGAAGAAACAGAAGAGTCAAACTAACTGATCACAGTCATAGAAATTAGAACAGTAATAAATGTCTTCTCAAAACCAAAAGCCTACAGCCAGATGGCTTTACAAGTTAATTCTATCAGATCTTTACAGAGGAAATTATACCCATCTTGTTCAAATTATTTATAAAAAATCAAGAAGAGAGAAAGTACCCTAGAACATTTATGATGTCAACATTATCCTAATACTGGAAGCAGATGATTGTACAAGAAAACCACAGACCAATATCCCTGATGAATATTGATGTGAAAATCTTCACCAAAATATTAGCAAATCAAATTCAACAATATATTATAAGGATTATACATGATGATCAAATGGGACTTACCCTAGGGATGCAAGGATAGTTTAATATATGTAAATCAATCAATGTACTATTCTGCATCAATAAAAGAAAATAGTCATATAATGTGACTAACACCTGAGGAAGCATTTGATAAGATTCAGCACTCACTTATGATAAAAGCTCAAAACAAGATGGGAATAGAGTGAGCCTATCTCAACATTATAAAGGCCATATATCACAAGCCTACAGCCAACATAATACTTAGCAGTGAAAAACTGAAAGCATTCCCTTTGAGAACAGGAACAAGAGAAAGATGCCCAATATCTCCATTACTATTTAATTTATTATTAGATGTTCTAATTAGTATTCAGACAATAGGAAATAAAAGGAATGCATATTGAAAAAAATAAGTGAAACTGTATTTACAGGTGATATGGTCTCTACAGAGAAAACCCTAAAGTCACCACCAAAAAGTTATTAGAAACAATAAACAAATACAGCAAAGTAGCAGGATACAAAACAACATATAAAAAATCTGCATTTTTATATACAAATAATGAATGAGGAAAAAAGGAAATGAAGCAAATAATTCCATTCAGAATCACATCAAAAAGAATAAAATACCCAGGGATTTACTTAATCAAGGACATGAAGGACTTATACCTGCAAGACTCTACTGGTGGATATAGATCATGACATAAAGACATAGACATTCCATGCTTGTATTGGAAGAATCAATATGGTCAAAATAACTATTCTACCAAAAGCCACATATATATAGATTTACTGCAAACCCCATTAAAGGATGACTTATATATATTCTTCAGAGAAAATAGGACAAAATATTAAAATTTATATGGAACCATAAAAGGCCTTACATAATGAGAGAGAGAGAGAGAGAGAGAGAGAGAGAGAGAGAGAGAGAGAGAGAGAGAGAGAGAGAGAGAGATTGTGAGATTGTGGCTGCCTTAAACAACGAAACTAGCAAACAACAATTTTAGGCCAGGCTTCCTGTCTGCATACAGAAGGGGCTTGGGGAAAGTGATAGAAAAGTATTTTTCTCTTGTTGATTGTCAGCCTCCAGTTTCACAAAACATCCCCTCTAGTTATCTACCCTGTGAAATGTCTGTTTATTTTAATATAACTTCCCCTAAGATCTCCAGGTAAAGCTCATGTCCCCCCTGAGAAGATGCAGGGTGTCTTGCCCCAGGCGCCCTCTCCCCTGGGCTCAGGGTGGCCGTGCTCCTGAGCATTGGGGAGCAGGCATTGCATGCTTTCTGCATTGGCAGTCTCAAACCTCTTTTTGGCAGGGTACATGGCAGTTGATTAGTTTTCTGCTTTCTAAATTGTTGTCAAGTTCCAGGCTCTTCTCCCTGAGATTATCCCCATCATCTTTATGGGAGACTTGGGGTCTGCAGATTCTCAGTGACACATTTATAGACTGTCTTTTGCTTTATGCTCACAGATGGCTAATCACAAACTTACTGTGTATTTTACTAGTTTAATTCTCAGGGGGTCACCTCTTTTTCACAATTTTGCATTCCGTGTATTACCAAAACCAAGAAAATGTGCTCTGATCAAAAATGGGACATTTTCCCTGAGGCTGCACCCCAAGACATGTCTCTGACATTTCCTGAAATTCAGAACCTTGCTTGAGATGTTTCTGCTGGATCCCTTTAGCTTTTATGGGATGGGTAAGGAAGAGAAGCGAGAGGGAAAAACCTGCTCACTGGAACTCCTGATGTATAAGTAGTAGCAGATGGCAAAACCTTTGCCCTAACTGCCTATCAATTTTTCTCTTCATTATGATACAACCAGGGAAGGTTGTAAGATCAGCTGCTGTAAATGATGAATTAGGACAGAATTATAAGTGGAGGATGCCGTATTGCTGATGCCAGAGTTAACCTCGGATGGCAAAGAAGGTGAAAAGAAAAGACACATTATTTCCTTGCTCATGGAAGGCTTGGGGTTCAAAGCTTGAAGGGCTTGAGATCACCAGCTGAGAACATTCCACCAACCCTCCCTCCCATTTTAGACCAAACTACTCTTTTGTAGATAGACTAGAGGGGCCTCAACGATTTGAATTAGGTAAGATTGTTTCTCCGGAAGTTTAGCTATAAAATGTACCTAGAGCTATCTGTGTGGAAAAGTGCAAAGTCATCTGTAAAGGCAGGAATGGACACAGTGCAGGTTTTCTGATCCAGCAGACCGGGTAAAGGAGGAGTCAGAGTCCTCAGCGGTTTTTTGCAGGTCTTTTATTGGGGTTCACCAGACATATGGCAGGCAGGGGTGCTGGGGGGCCAGGAGGCTGGCAGTCCTCCCAGCCCCCAGCAAGTCTTCACTCTATCTGGGCTCTCTGGCCTTCTCTGCTTCTTTCTCGGCTTCTGCTACTTCTTTCTCGGCTTCTCTTTTTGGCTTCTACTGGCATCCCCGTGACGCCGCCCTTAAAAAGCACAGTCTTAGCTCAGCTGAATCCCATCTACCTATGCCCATACCCTACTCCAGGTGCCCGCCATCAGGCATGCATTCAGGACAAGGATCCATCATCTATCCTGATGGCGGGAGGGCAGAAAAGCCTGACATTTTCTTTACCCTACATCATCTTAGAAATAAAATGATTTCTAGCCAAAGACACACAGTGTCTGACTATTTTAGCTCTGCAGGAGAGAAATCCCACCTCCAACCACCTGTGACAGAGAACTAGGGAGCCATTAGCGTCTTTACACTCATTCTTGCACCTTTATTCTAGCCTTACCAAATTAGTTTTGCTCATAATCCTGTTCCCCATGTGGACTTGTCTACAGAGAGAGAATAACTTCATCTTCCAACATGCCTATTGTCAGGGTGTCACTTAATAAGGTTAAAAACTAGCTGGCAAGAGTGGGAGGCTTGAATAGGTAAAGGAATAGATAAGGTTGCTATGGGAACCTACCTTAAGCCTGACCACCTTGACCTTGGATGCCAAACCAGGGCCTGTGCACACTCTGTGTCAAAGGTCTCGCCCCCTGCTCTTTGCAGGTTATTCAGTAAATCTCCCTTTCCCATTCTTTCTCCACTATAGGGTAAATGAAATTGTCAGGATTTTCTGCCCTCCCGCCATTAGCATTAATGATAGGTCCCTGCGGTCCTACATGCATGCCTGATGGTGGGCTTCTGGAGTAGGCTGTGGGCATGCAAAGGTGAACACACCTGGGCTGAGAGACTGGGTTTATAAGGACGTCGTCAAGGGGACACCAGTAGTGGTGGAGGGAGAATGAGAACAGAAACAGCAACAGCAACAGCAACAGCAGGAGTGGTAGAAGCAGCAGCAATAGTAGCAGAGAAGCAGAGACAAGAACCCACGAGAGAAAGCCAGAGAGCCCAGAAAGAGTGAAGATTTGATGGGGGCTGGGAGGCCTGTCCCATTCCCCTATCTCCCGTGCCTGCTGTGTACCTGATTGTCACACTATAAATGGTGTAAAAAGCTCAATAAGGGCCTCCCCTGGTGGCGCAGCGGTTCAGCGTTGGGCTGCGAGGCTACCTGCAACCTCTGCAGCGCCAGTTCGTTCCCCAGCCGCCTGCGAGGGTCCCACAAAACAAAAAACAAAAACCAATAAACAAAAAAGCTCAATAAGAGCCTCAAAAGCCACAGAGAGCTCCGCGTCTCTCCTTTACCCATTTGCCTGGACCATAGAGAACCTGCTCTGTGCTTTCCAGGTGCTACATCCACTCTGCCTCTGGTGATATATTCACCCCCCTGTCTCCAACATCACCCTGAGATTAGACCACCACACCTATCACATCTGCTTGGCAGTTCTTCTCTCATTGGAAATGAAGTGACCAGATGGTGGCTGTTTAATGGGTATCAGAAACCTGGGATACTAACAGGTCAGTTATTTGCCTTGCTAGACTACAGAACCCCAACGTGGGCCAGCTGGAGTCTGTGGCACTTCTAAATAGTCCTAAACTATTTCTGAGCTTTTTTCAGATGACATGGACTAATTATTATTGCCTAGAAACTTAACTCTGGGGTGTCAGTGGCACTGATTAAATCACAAGTGTTAAGGGAGGAGAACGTTATAATAATGAGGAGTGCGGATATTGGGTTCAGACAAGGTGGGTTCAAACCCAGTTTCTCACTTCCTTCTGTTGCCCACAACACTTGATTGGGTTTCTCTGTGCTTGAGTGGTTTTACCTATAAAGTGAGAATAATGAAGCATTTATGTAGTAGGGTTGTGGTGAGGATTAAATGAGATTTGCCCATAACATATGCCTGGCACTTGGCAAGGAATCCATAAATTTTAGCTGTCATCATCAAATTATTATTATCAATTCCCCCCCTTTTTTTTTAAGATGAAAGCCATATGTTACTGCCAGAGTTTATATTAATCCAAGATTATCAGTGTTAATTACTAAGTTGAAAAAAAACTTTTCACAGGTATGACTTTAGCAAAAAGTAAAAATAAGCAAAAAGTAAAATAAAAAATATCTTTGAATTGAACACACCTAATTTAATTTCAAATAGGAATAAATGATGTTAAAATTGGCAGGGCTGATAGTGGCTCTGAGTTTTTAGACCCCAAAATATGCTGGAGTCAGGCTACCAGTTGCTGCCAGAAAACAATTGAGCAGAGACAGGAATTGAGCAGAGACAGGTATCTATAAGGTGCACTTTATTGTCAGAAAATCAGCACTCTGAGAGAACGGGAGATATTTTACCCATAAAACTAGTTCTGACATCACATCTCAAGTCAGCTTTTTCCTAGTGAGTTAAAGAGAGTTACTCATAAACAAATAACCCATCTTACAGTCCATCATGGTTGGTACCTGGGTGTTCGTCATGTTTAGCTCCCAGAGTTTGTTGTCACCTTCTCGGTCACCCTGACCCAGGTATAGCCTGTTTTCCTGATGACGTCAATGTCCGACACATCCTAAGCCTTCACTGGGTCAGGGCTCTCAGTTCAAAATATGGGTTTTTTAAAATTAATTTTTAAAGATTTATTTATTTATGCATACGAGAGGTGGGGTACAGGCCAGAGGTGCGGGGTGGGGGGGGGGTTGGTGAGATTGATAGGGAGAAAGGATGTCCTGAGCAAACTCCATACAGGCTTTATGGACGCCACCCCCATGACACTGGGAACTACAAATCCCATGATCACCAAAGGAAAGGTTGCAAGGACCTGAGGGTGGAGTTAAGCAATGAGGCTCCAGTTTTGGGTATTTAACTGGCCATGTGGCTGGGGGTCGCTGGCTTGGCCGCCAGGCTTGCTAGGTTTTTGCCACTCAGCAGGTCATTGGGATTCCAGGTCAGCGGAAAAGGTAGGATGCATTTACGAGCTTATCTCCCTTTTTTTCTCCCTGAGTTATTCATTTCCCATTTCCCCTTCCCTTGTAAATAAACCTTTTATCAACCTTTTGTATATGTCTGCATTTTAGCATTAATAAGTCACCTTTAAGTGTATGGGTGAGGACCCACAGGCAACCCCATTTTATATAGGGGTTTGCCCTGTAACAAGAGGATTCGCCAGAGACAGAGTGGGGAGCAGAACAGGCAGATCTAGTGAAATACACTGCTGAGGGGAGCAGCAGGGAGACAGGAGAGGTGGATAGCTCTGCGCCATGTTGATAGCTCCCTGGCCGAGGATTGAACTCTTGTTGCAGGGGCTGGGGATAGCTTCATAGTGCTGAGACTTAACCCCTTGCACCACCAGGGAGGCCCAAAACGTGTGTTTAGTTCAAAGAAAACAGCTAATCATATGGTGCATGTGTGCTGCCTATGCTGTGTGTACCTGCAGACACCTGTGCTAGGTACTGTGTCCTGTCCTTTCCTGCAGCTCCTTTCAGTCCCCACCATCAGTTATGATCCTTATATCTGTACAGTTTATTTAAGATAAAAGAAACTCAGAGGGGGAGACAGTGTCTTTCTCCTAGGCAGGAGAGACGTTGCTGTGTTAAAGCACACCGGTGCCGAGTCCAAGAACAACCGAGACCCAAGTTCGATGCAAAAGCAAAAGTGGCCTTTATTAGCTAGCTCGAGCTAGGGTCCGAACCCCTGGAGTGGAACCGACACAGCGGCTGCACCCAGACAGGGTTGGACCCCAAGCACCATAATCAGGCAGTTTAAATAGGCATACAGAATGGGTCTCTCAGGGTAATCTGACAGCTCCAGATTGGATTCTAGGAAGCCGACTGTTAGGATAATCTAACGGCTACAGACGCTGGTCCGACTGTTAGGATAATCTAACGGTTAACCTCACTGTCAGTTAAGCTCTTAAAACAGCTGCTCTACCAACATGGCTGCTGTTAACACGGCTGCTGTTATGCTCTATTCTTACAGCTGTATCAGAAATATTAGGTAGAACATTTGTATAAATACCTCTGCCCCCTGCCAAAGGGCAGGAAGATTGTCTTTCAGACACGAGTCTGCTGCCCTCCTCATTTGTTGACAAATTAAACCACTTTCCTTTTCCTCAAACTCCGTTTCCTTTTATCGACTGAGGCCGGCGTTTGGTATCGCAGGGCTGAGAGCTGTCTTGCTGGTTTCCTTGTGAAGAGTAAGGACCAGGGAGAAATCAAAGAGGACAGCTGGGCTTCAGGCTGGCACTGCTGAAGGAGGCTCCCTTTCTCTGGGTGAACTGTGATAACGTGAAGTGGGAGGAAAACAATGAAAACATATTTATTTTTAAAGGATGTTTATAGACTCCTAGATGTCTCAACTGGAATATTTAGGTTGATGTCATTCTGATGAGATGTTGGGCGCAGGGTCCTTGGGGTACCTCCGAGAAAAGTTTCCGCAGAGTTCCCCTTTTGGGGAGTTTACCCAGGAGACCAAGATGTTTACACAGACACAGGCAGGCAAAGGGTACATTTTAAACAGGACAAGTTGATGAGGAAAAGGAGAGAGAGGGGCAGAGAGCTGCAGCTTTTCAAAATAGAAGGTCTGGGAAAATTATGAAAAGAAACACTTGCATAAACAGGCGGCAGTCTTGGGACTGGAGCTGTGTCTTACCCGAGCAGAAATTGCTCTGACATAGTGTTCTTTTGGGGAGGGATTGATTCCTTTGTGGAATTGTTATCTATTGTTAAATTAATCACTTTTAGGGTGTGATTGGGTAAGTTTTTAAGGACTGTTCATTTCTATAATGGCCCTCAACCCCCATCCCCACCTCTGCTCAGTGCCTATAGATATTTTCTATAATAGTCCAGGACTCAGGATTTCCTGGGTCTTAGGATTTTTCATTTTTGTAGCTGGTTTAATGACTATGTTAATCATTTCTACTCCCATCTTGAGTTTCTGGTCTTATGACACCTCCATCCTAAATTTTATTTATTTATTAATTAATTAAATTTTTTTTCTTACATTGTTGTAGTCCCCCTAGTTCTGCCACTGTACACCCATGAGCCATCAACATATTCCCATGCCTATATAAATCCCTCCCTCTTTTGCCTCCCCACAGCCCCATCGTTTGCTACATTTTAATTAATTTTTTACATCATTGTTCATTTTTAAACAATGTTTGCTTCCCCATACCCCACCTGGTAGTAGTCCCCACAGAATTTCCTTCCCCAATGCACCTGTGCACCATCACCTCAGTCCTCTGTGCTCTTCCCTCCCTCCCTCTGATCCCTCTCCCTCCTCCCCTGCAGGATGTCTCTGGTTTATAATTGTCTGTTTTTGTTTTGTATTGTTATTTTTCTTTTACTCTGATGTCTTATTCTGTTCCCCTATTCCTCCTATAAGTGAAACCATCTGATATTTTTTCTTTTTCCATCTGACTTATTTCACTGCATTTGCTACATTTTTTAAAAAAGATTTATTTATTTATGCATACCAGAACTGGGGTACAGGCCAGAGGTGTGGGAGGTGAGAGGATTCACCAGAGACAGAGAGGGATGCAGAACAGGCAGACTGACTGACATACACTGCTGAGGGGAGCAGCAGGAGAACTAGGAGAGTTCTGCTGCACCATGTGGGTCAGCACCTTGGCTGGCTGGGGATCGAACTTGTGCTGCAGAAGTTGGCAGTAGCTTGATAGCACTGTCTTTAACCCCTGAGCCACCAGGAAGGCCCCATTTGCTACATTTTTTAATCTAAGCCTCCATCATAGGTGAACTTTGCAGGGAATATTTGTGTTTCTATTCAGTTAAAAAGTCCAAAATGTATACCTTGAGTTCCACACTCCTAGATCTCTATACTGGGAACAGCTATTCATGCTCAGTTCTTTTGTTATTAACGAAAAAGACACGGAGGCGGAGCTGACCTTAGGACCTGCAAGCTTATTTACTTTTTATTCCTGACAAGCTATAATTCTCTCCTGAGCTCCTCATCTGTCCCAAGATTGCCTTCATTGTTAGGAGATTCTTAGGAAGCCCCAAGGCTTTCTGGAAAAATAATGCTTTCTGGAAAAAACAAGGATCTTGTTTTCATGCAAATGTGGCTTCATACATAAACAATGAGAGATTTCCAAGCTGTGGGAGCTAAATAGATTTTCCTAAATACCAACAGCTTCTTAAGGGATTTAAACACCAACAGCTTCTTTTTTTTTTTTTTTTTTTTTTTAAAGGAATCACCATCTGCAGAATGGATTCTTTTTTTTTTTTTTTTAAAGATTTTTTATTTATTTATACGAGCACTGGGTACAGTCAGAAGCGCGGGAGGGTGAGAGAATTCACCAGAGCCAGAGCGGGGAGCAGAGCAGGCAGAAGGACCGAAGTACACTGCTGAGGGGAGCAGCGGGCGGCAGGAGAGGTCTGCGCGCCATGTGGGACCCTCACCCGGTGGCAGCCAGGGATCGAACTGGCGCTGCAGAGCTGCGGGCAGCATCGCAACCCAGCGCTCAACCACTGCGCCACCGGGGAGGCCCCAACACCAACAGCTTCTTAAGGGATTGTTTGCTCATCTGGGCTTTTGGGGACTTCCAGGGAATGCTTTCATGTGACCATGTATGAGGAGCAGACCCAGTTATGTATGGAAGAATTATTTAGATGTATATTATTGGGGTCCTGTCTGAATCCTTGTTTTTCTGCCAAAGAAACTGGGTGTGGCCAGGGAAGCCATGAGTGATTGCTGGAAGCCAATACCACATACAAATCCCAAACACACCTGCACACGATGTCCCATAAAAATCTCATTACTCACCCGTGTAATCTCTGAATCAACTTTCTGGGTGCTGTGCTGTCATAGATATCCTGTGAATTGCACACTTATAAATTACTTGTTTATAACATCTGCCGGATGGCAGCCATAGAGGCAGATAATTTTTCTTTCCTTCTGGCAGCTCTGTGGCAACTTGCAATCAGATTTTGTTTTGATTTTTCAAAGCATTTCCCCACGAGGGAATGGGTAACTGGCTGCTTGATTTGGAAACTATATTCTTTCTCTTTCTTGTCTCTCTATTGCACACTAATTGTGTTAAAGTTCTTTTCCATTGAAGGTCTTATGCACTAGAGTATGTTTTGTCTGAATGCAGTGGAAGGCAGAACCTATTTAGAGCTAGCGGGTTTGGGGATCCTGAGGGCACCCCTCACCATGCACTATAATGTACCCAAGACAAGTGAAAGTCTAGATCCACACACATGCTTGTGCATGTGATGCGGCAAGAGTCTATGTCTCTCTCTGTCCCACCAGATAAGCTCTCCTACTTCCTTTATTTTCCCTCCAGTCTTATGAACCCTGCTTTTTTTTTATTTCAAGATTTATTTATTTAAATACAGAGCTGGGGTTCTGGCCAGAGATGCAGGGGTGGGGGTGAGAGGATTCACCAGAGACAGAGTGGGGAGCAGAACAGGTAGACTGCCTGAAATACACTGCTGAGGGGAGCAGTGGGCAAGAAAGACCCAATGCTGCGCCATGTGGGTCACCTCCCTGGTCTGGGATCAAACTTGTAACTGCAATGTCTGTGGATAGTTTAATAGTGCTGTGTCTTAACCCCTTGTGCCACCAGGGAAGCCCTGAGCGCTGCTCTTTTATATTCCAAGGGAAAAGAGCTTTGAGCTTCTCTCCAAAGATAACATCAGAATTGCTGACCACCAGATGATAGCAAAAGCAAGCTGGCATCAAACACTGGATGCTGGTATCATAAGAAAGGACATGTTGATCTGTATCCACTACCCCCTTTCTGCTTCCTTGTAGTTCTAGAAAAATACCCCTGCACTCTGCTTTCAAAGAGCAGGATGGTGGTCTTTCAGACATTTGTCTGCAGCCCTCCTTAATTTGTCAACAGATTAAACTACTTTCCTTCTCTTCTAACTCTGGTTCCTTTTATTGGCCAAAGAAACTGAGACCCAAGACCAACTGGCATTCTGGTATCACAGGAATTTCACAGCAGTCTCATTTACAACAGCTGGTTGAGTAAGCATCTGGGCAAGATGATGCAAGGAGAATAGAGTCCATCTGTCATAAAAGGAGACTTGCAAGGTCCTAGGCAATGAAGTCAGAGAAACTCCAACAGCATTCAGGAAATCCTCAGATGCAGGAAGACCAGGAGACCATCCCCCAGGACCCCAGTGGCCCATCATGCCATCAAATGGGTGATTCACAGGACTGGGAAGCTCTGTCTACATCTAAGAACAGGGGTGGGTAGTGGATACAGGTCAGCATGTCCTTTCTTATGATACTGTAACAGGGTGGTCCCCAGGAAAGGGGGAGGTTCCAGGTTCCCTGTCCCACCCAAGGGAGGGTGGAGCTGAGCAGAGAGAGAAGAAGCTGCAGAAGAGACTGAGGAAGGAAGCAGGATGGAGCCAGGAGACCTGGAGGAGGCGCATGGAGCCTAAAGACAAGTGAAGAAACTGCGCTTGTCTTTTGGTCGTGGACTGGGTGACACAGATGTGGGTGAGACCCGTGGGGAGGTGACCATGGCAGCTTTTATCTTGATTTTGATTTTGCTCTTTTCCTTCCGGGCTTGTCTGGTTGCTTCTGACCCTTTTCTGTGGGTCCCCACTGGAAGATGCTTTAGACTTGTGGCAGGCTTTGGGGCTTTGCTCTGGGCCAATCCTGCTTGGGTGGACTTTTACCCACCAGGGGACAGGTAACTTTGGATTATTGATTTAGAAACTAGATTCTTTGCCTTTCCTGTATTGTTTCCTAGTTTTATTAAAGTTCCTTCCCATTAAAGTCTCGTATGTTTTGTGTTGATGCGGCGGATGGCAGAACCCATTTAGAAAAGGCAGGTTTGCAGGGTTTGGGCTGCCCCTCTCCCTGCCCTGTAACAATACCAGCATCCAGTGTTTGAAATGACCCAAACACCCACAAAAGGATGAAAAGATAAATAAAATGGCATGCAATGGACTATTACTTGACATTAGAAAGAAAGGAAGCACTGATGCATGCTACAGTGCGGGGGATCTTGAACACACTATACTAAGTGAAAGAAGCCAGTTACCGAGACCCAATATTGTGTGATTCCATTTACATAAAATATCTAGAATAACAAATCAGTTGAACAGAAAATAGATTATTGTTTGCTGAGGGCTGGAGAAAAAAGGAGGATGCCGAGTAATGACTTAGGGGGGCAAAGCTTCTTTTTTTGGGTAGTGCTCTAAAATTGATTGTAGTGACGGGTGTGTGGCCTTATGAATATATCCAAAAACCTGGAACTACACATTTAAATAGGTGAATTGCTTCATTATGAATTATATCTCAATAAAGTTGTTTAATAGAAACAGTGACATTTGAGGATGAGCAGGGGAGAAGGTTGGGAAGTAGACATTGTAGAGAGTGACAAAATTAAGTAAATCTACCCCTCAACAAGTCTTTTGAACTTGACTTTCAGATCATTCTAATCCTATCTATTTCCACCATCACCATCCTTATCCAACCACCACCATCTTCCATCTGTAACATTGCAATAATCTCCTATTTCTACTCTGTCCTCTGTGCTGGGGAGCTTAAGGGCCCACAGCCCATTCTCATTCTCCGTAAGGGCTGGAATTGTGGGGACTTTTTTTTTTTCAGAGTCTCTCCTAGCAGGGTTCCAGGTCCTGTCCCTTGAGACTGGTTGGTTTTGCCCCTTGAGACTTGGGGCCCCTGTGAGGCTCAGAAAGTGAAGGGCAGTGGAGCACCCCTGTTCCTAGATGTGGATGGAGCTCCCCAGTCCTGTGAATCACCCATTTGATGGCATGATGGGCCACTGGGGTCCTGGGGGATGGTCTCCTGGTCTTCCTGCATCTGAGGATTTCCTGAATGCTGCTGGAATTTCTCTGACTTCATTGCCTAGGACCTTGCAAGTCTCCTTTTATGACAGGTGGACTCTATTCTCCTTGCATCATCTCGCCCAGATGCTTACTCAACCAGTGGGCCTTTTGACAGAACTTTCTCTACATTTTACATCCAGCTTTTATCCTATGTTCCTTTTCATCACCCCATTATTTTTCCTCTTTCAAACTCTGCTAAAATTTGTTCTGCCCCATCTGCATTTTTTTATAAGCTACTGGGATTCTTTGCAATTGCTTTATACTGAGATTCTGAGAGCCCAGCAGTGTCCACAGAAATTTCCTTTATGCCCCCCTTCCCTTAATTATTTTAGATGCAGTATATGGCAGCCTGCTTCTAAGCTTCCCCTATAGTTCCTTTAGGGTAAAGACTTGGTTATTATACCCTCTTACCTCTTGGTCACTGTTACATCTGTATGGAGTGGACAATTATTGTCTAGGGGATGGTGGTTCCATGGTCCGCAGTGATGAGAGTGACTTGAAACCTGCCCTCTGCATTTCATTGGATCTATGTATAAAATCCAAGGAAACAGCCTCTTCTCTGTCTCCCTAAAAGCAGACAGGGTTCTGCAGCTGCTGTCAGGACTGGTGCATGAGGAAGAGAAGCTGTCTTTTGCTGTCACACTTTGAGTTTCAAGTTTTCTCCAGGGGTTTATTTCTTTGTCTTTTTTGGACAGTGGAGTATCAAGTAGGGCTACTTTCCCTGCTTCCAATTCACCCCAGGTTTGGGGCAACAGCTATCTCTCAGTGGAAAGACAGTGCTGATAGGGCTGGAAGGGGAATGAGAGGATGGATTTGATTAGAAATAAAGGTGGAAAAACAGAAAAATACTTTCTTCAAAGATTTATAGCATGTTCACTCAATGAACCTTTATTTATTGCTCCAAGCTGATTTCTTCTGGAAGATTACTTTGGCATAGAATCTATAAGTAATGACAACAGAATTGGAAATTTCTAGCAATTGGGGGGTGGACATAGAAAGGAGTTGTCCTGCCCAGTTCATCTGAATATGTTTAATTAATTAATTTTTCTTTTCTTTTTTTTCTTTCTTCTTTTTTCTTTCTTTTTTTTTTTTTTTTGTGGAGCTGGAGGGTGGTACATGAGGAACTGTCCCTTTTAAAGTTAACAGGATGTGATTATGCTGACCTGGGCTTGAAGCTGCTGCTGGGAAATCTTTATCTTTTACCTACTGAAGCTGCTTCTGATCAGCTCTTCTTAGGAAAGAATTTTCCCTCCTTCCAGCCCCCCGTCTGCCTGCACATTTGTCAAAGTGTTGATCAAGGGCTCTTTCTTCTTTTAATAAATGCGATGCATCCATTCTAAAGCATTCCTTCTATAATTAATAACAATAAATCTGGCTACCTGTGGAGAGCTAAGACACTGACAAAGAACCTGGGAAAGTGCAAGATAGAACAACAGAGAAGCTGGTTCTGTCCCCACCCTTGCCCAGCCTGCATCTGCTCCCCAGACACCCGCCCCCAACTCTGGGGCTATTGTCTGCTTCAGGGTTCCTTGATGCTTTATTTGTAGGAGAAGGAAAAAACAGGATTGTTGTTTAGGAGGGAAATACACATTGGGTTTGGGTTTGGGTTTTCTATTTCAAACCAAAATTGATTTCCTGATAGAAAATTTCATGTAGACAGATTCGTCTTGTTGTTTTAATTATTTGTCTCACAAGTTAGCATAGACCACTCCACTATGGTGCTGTTTCCACAGGCTGGCTCAGAATGATTCCTTCTGTCCAGTTCAGGACCTGGCACATAGTAGGTGTTGAGTGAACACACTGGCCAAGCAGAGGACACATATCATCTTCACCTGGAGGAGTGATTTTTGCTGTGTTCATTGTATTCTGTGTTCACTGTGGAGTGTGTGTTCATGCACACGTGCACATGGGCACAAGAGGAGTTCTTGTTGGCAAAGGGTCATCATCATCATCTGCATGTGGCAAAGTCAAGTGGCTTCCTCATATCTCAAGCTCTGCTTCTGCAATGTCAATGAGTCATACATATGGATTGGGGTTTAGAGAGACTGATGATTGTTTCATGTTTATAGAGTCAGAATGTCTGAAAGATAGCTGAGAAATTGGGAGCAGTAATTACTGCTAGAGGAAAATGGCGAGTAGAGATGGGAAGGAGCCTCCATTTCACCATCTGGTATTATTGGAATATTTTCCATGTGACTGTAGTTTCCATATGAAAAAAGAATTAAAATATAAAATGAAGATTCTAATGGACAGGCCCACCCTGGGCACTCACCTTCAGTCTCTCTTTATCCCCTCTTGATCCTCCCTCTAGGGTAGATGCCACAATCAGTGAGCTTACCTGAAGCCCTGAGATATGGGGAAGGCTCAGAGATGGTAGCTCAGGGACAGTGACTTGCTTTAGGATGGCCATACAAGATGAGGGGGAAAACGTGGAAGTTATAGTCTGTCTTGGGGGGGTGCAGCTTCCAGTTTATAGATTTATCACACCAAAGCTGGGAGCCCATTCTAAAGGTGGACCTTTATTTATGCCAGTCCTTTGCAGATCTTATCTATGCAGCCCAAACTTAAGGGGGTTCCTCTCCACTTTATAAAATAACTCATTATCACCCCCCTAAGAAACCAGCTCCTCCCCAGCACTGAGAATAGGAGTCAACCAGCGTAGAAGTGTTTGGGAATGTCCAGGAGCCTCTGACCCTCTTTCTTATATATACCCTCATTTGTATAGGCACAATTTATGGGAATTAGCGTTGTTTTCCCCTCTTCCCACAAATACACATTGAAGATGTGATATGGAACAAATACACCCAAAATTGCATAGAACAAGATCTTTACAACTGGATTGTCAATGGCAGATCTGTCCCAGTACCCCAGGATGGTGGCCTGGCCACCTGCATTGCATTGTGGGCCTGTGAACTTTTCCACCTTCCTTCCTGCTGCCCACCCCAGTGCGTCCACCCCTGTTACCTGTGACACAGTCCTGCCCACTCTCTCCGCAGGCCTGTACTGCCTGAGAAACCCAGGCTCTTGGACTGGACTGGCTCTGGGAGTCTGAAACAGAAAATGATATCTTCTCGCTCATGTCCACAGCCAGTTCTTGGCAATGATTGTGCATCTGTGTCTCTGAGCCCCCAGGACTGGAGTATGACACTCAGGCCATGTCACCAGTACTAGTTTTATTGCCCTGCTACAGTTCTGATGCCCTTAAGCTGCATATGTTTTCCTTCCAGATCCCGGCTGACCAAATTTAATCAAAATTTCTCTAAGATAAACTATTATACTTACAAAACAATTTAACAAATAATGCAAGCAGTAGTTTTTTGTGGACTGAAATCCTGCCCCATTACTGGTCACCAAACAAACACAGAGAACCCAGAAAAAAACAAAAACATTCAGAACCCTTTCTGTTAAATTCTCTTTCAGATGAATGGCCCTGGATAGACTCAAGTTCAATTCAAAGGGGGTTTTGGCCTAGACTGTTGCAGACATTACCTGGGAAATCTGTTGTACTCTTATATAATTCCAGCAGCTATGTTAGGGAGACTCGTGTATCACTTGCATAACTTGTATATTTACTGTAACCACCATAGCTAATATTTGTTGAGCTCTCCCCAGAGGTCAGGTGCTGTTGTAAGGCACTTGATGTGTTTGATGGGTATGGATTTCTCCAAATTGCATATTGCTACTTCCTCCCCACATCCCAAATTAAGTCAGCTCTGGTCCCAGCTGCATTTTGCATGATCTTAGAACAGCTCAGCTTGTTAATTTTCCCTCCTTTCGATTTTACCTGGACCCTAGAGCTGAAGAGGTACAGGAGGGGGCAATGTCTCCATGCATGGAAAAGTGGGGGTCCTTGCTGAAGATGGTAACTGTATGGGTACTTGCAACCCCTCAAATTGGACAGTGCCTTTAGTCACCATGTTGGCTCCTTGCCTGGCTGGCCATGAGACCCTCTTTGTTGGCTTGATACTTAGGATCCAGACTTGATCCCACAGCCTCTCCCATATGAGACCCTGCCACCTCTCAGTGCTGTGTCCCATGATGTGGGTCTCTTCTTCTTGGGGAAAGTACTAAACCAGTGTCTTGTCTCTGGTGGCTTTTGGGATTTTTTTCCCCTGCAGAATCTGTTTCCTAGGTAGCTGCACTTTTAGTGTGTTTGTGGGACTGGGTGAAATCAGGATTTTCTTAGGTCACCATCTTGAAGCCGGTTCCAACAGTGTCTTATCTCTCTCTTAGACAATCAGAATTCTCAGGAACTGAACTTCTCTCAAGGAATCACCCAGTCCTCTGTCTCCAGGGAAATTAGCCTAACTGCCAGTGATTGTTAATTTCATGTGTCAGCTTGAGTGGGCCACACGGTGCTCAGGCACTTGGTCTAACATTATTCTAGGTGGGTCTGTGAGGGTGATTTTGGGTGAGATTAACACTTAACTCAGTGGACTGTGCTTTCTAATGTGGGTGGGCTTCGTGCAACCTGTTGAAGATCTAAATAGAACAAAAAGTCTGAGTCATGAGTCAGAGGGAATTCATCCTGCTTGCCTGCTGAGCTGGGACACTGAGTCTTTTTCTGCTTTCAGATAGTATTGAAATACCAGCTTAGCTCTCCTGGGTCTCCAACTTGCCATCTGGAGATGTTAGAGCATGTCAGCCTCCGTAGACATTTGGGCCAATTACAAATTTCTCTTTATATTCTATTGGTTCTGACTGGTTGCATTTCTCTGGAGAACTCCAATAAACTGCCCTTTGTGAGATAAGACCTTCAACAGCAGAGGTTTATTTGGGGTTCTCTCCAAGGAAATAAATGAATTTATTTTTTTAGACCCTCAATGAGAAAAATTATTGCCTTTTTCTAGAGAGAACTCTGTCTTTAGGAACCAAGATCAGTATAACCCTGGGGGCAAGAATGGAAAATGCTTCTTTCATTCTTTTTCAAAAAATCATATGAGTAGGAAAAATAACACTCCTTGCTTCATGCTTACCCAATCCTTCCCAGGTCAAGCTTACTTCTCACAATACCTCCTGGGGATGGGATTAAGACTGTGGCCATTTTCTTTTTCAAATAAGGGAAACTTCGAGAAGGAAACTTCGAGAAGGCAGGTAACTTCATCAAACTGTGTCCAAGTTTGACCTGGGAAGGTCAAGATTTATACTTGACTCCAGACCCAGAGCCTGCTGCTGTGAGTTTACCTCAGTGTGCAAGACCCAAATTCCCAGGAGCCTCTGCGACCATCTTGAGTGACCATTCTGGCTTTGCCATGTTCTAATGTTAGTGGGCAGACTGAGGGGCACCCTGGGACCCCCAAATCTGCCTGCTCTAAATAGGTTCTACCATCCACTGCATAAAGACAAACATACTGTTAGTGCATAAGACTTGAACAGAACTTTACTACAATTAGTGTGCGATAGTTAGACAATTAGTGTGTGATACAGATAAGAGAAAGGATATAGTTAAAATAGTTTTCCCATGAAACACCCAGTTACCCATCCCCTTGTGGGTAAATGCCCAGCCAATCAGGGTTGGCCCAAAGCAGGGCCACTGAGGCCCGAAAGCTGCCACAAGTCTAAGGCACCTCCTGGTGGGGACCTGTAGGAAAGGGGCAGAAGAGGCCAGTCAAGTCTGGAAGGAAAAGAGTGAAAACAAAATACAAGCCAAGCTAAAGGCTGCCATTGTCAGCCTTCCTCCAGGTTTCTCATCCATGTCTCTGCCTCTTTCAAGGGTCTTCATCCATGTCCCCCAAGTCCTGGTACAAGTCCAAGGCTGAGAAGCAAGTGCAGCTTCTTCACATGTCTCTCTGCTCCATGGACTTCCTCAAGCCTTCTCCTTCCTTCCCTCCCAAGTCTTTTTTCCAGTCTTTTCTAGCTTCTCCTTGCTGCTCAGCTCCACCCTTCCTAGTTGGCAGTTGGTGCAGGGGCATGGACCTCCCCTTTCTATGGGGATTATATATACTGTTACACTAACTGTGTGATCTTGAGTATATTGTACGCCCTGGCCCATTGCCTTTGGGGTCCCACCACCCGCTGGCTACACCAGCTTTCATTCTGCGTATTCTTTCTGCTCTCATCTCAGCCCTGCCACTTCCTCTTCATTCTGCCTGAGGAGACCTTTTCCACCATGTCTGCCCCACTGAGTCCTCCTTGTTAAGGCCTCTACTTGAATGCCACTCCCTTTGCCCCCAGCACACCAGTTGAAGTGACAGACAAACCACTGCTTTCCTTATCTGCACTTAAATATTATTACTTGTTTGTTTGTGTTTATTTTTTATTTTCCCTATGAGAATGTGTGTTCTTCCTTCCTTAGTCAGTACCTGGTCCTCACTGGATGCACAGCAGGCATCCAGGATGATCACTCCGACTTCCTGGTCCTCAGCTCATCTTCGTGTCTGGTGACATTACTGACTGCCAGCAACCTTGTTAGTTGAGGGAAAAGTGGTCCAGCTCGGGGCTGGGAGCCTGAGAAGTAGTCCAGGCTTTGGTGTTTCTAGGCTGCATTTCTTCTGTCTCCTCAGGGGCTTGAAAAAATGTTCCGCTGACCACAATCTTCACAGCCAAGTGGCCCTGGGGCACTGCCTTGCCTGTCCTCAGCCCCTGGGGGCACATAAATCACATTTTCTCTTTAAGGGTGATGTAACACGCCACAAAAGAAACTTTATCTGTTCAGCCCTATCTATCATCTCTCTGCACCCCTCCTTGCGTCTCCCTCCCTGGAAAGGCGCTCACATTTACCATGTGTGTTCTAATCTCGGCTGTATTTTCTGTCTGCCACGATGACTGATGTTGAGCTAACAAATCGGCTCCTAGGCAGCGCGGCCGCTGTCCAGGTCCACCTCTGATGGAAGGTGTGGCTACGCAGTAAATCATCTCGGGGGGCTCCAGCCAGCACGGCTCAGGCACAACTTCAGGAGGGCACTCCTGCCACTACCTCCAGGCCTGGTGGCTGAGGGCTTGTCTGCCCTGCCCTGGGTTTAGTGTCGAGTGGATCTGCGCCCTGGGACTGCTGGTTTTGCTTCCTTAAACTTTTATCAATCAGACCATGCACCGGGCAGAGGTCAGACAGCTAGGGCTGCTTCATTAGCCTCTCCATAGCTAATGTTAATAATAAAAAGATTGAAAAAGGGTCTTTGAACATGTTTTAGTGGTTAAAATAGTCAGACTTTGTTAGCAACCTCCCTCTTCTTCCCCCATTCACGCCCTAATGAGGAATCTGCAGCGCTGGGTCATTTGTCTAATCTAATCAGTACCATGGATAGAACCTCACGACCTCTCCTAATGATGATGATGATGATGAGCGCTAACATTTATGAAAGCTCACCAGGTGTCCTCCTGCACCATTAATCACTTTACATATGGATGTATCTAATCTTCCAGGAATAATGAGGTAAGGAAACAGGTCAAAGACCCATTTGGTGGGAATGCATGCAGACACTAGAGATGAAATAGTGATTTGAAAATTCCTAAAGGGTGGGGAGAGCATTTACTCTGCACTCGCATCATGTTCAGCCCTTTCTAGAAGGCTTCCCTTGCACCATTCTTGCAAATTAAGTGACCTCTCACCTATATGCTGACAGGGGAAACTGAGACTCAAGAAATCTTACTAGCATGACCAAGATTACATGTGATAGTTAAGTGTCAGAGCCAGGATTTAAATCAGGTATTCCTGACTTCACACTCCAGTGATGGATAGAAATGAGCTGAACAGGGTCATTCTTTGAGTAGACAGTAGTTAACCTCCTACAAGAAAGTTAACCTCCTACAAGAATTTTTCCTCCAAGTCCTAGAGTTTTCTTCTATTACTAATACATAGGCAAATAATCTCTATGCTCCCATGTCTAAGAATAGAACCAGACAACCTTTGCAAAGCACCATGAAGCTGAAAAGATTGAACTATTCAAAGCTTTCACTTATCATTATTTCAGCTTCTAAACTTGTCATCTTTATAGTCTATTGAATTAATAAGAGAAGCGAATACTCCTTGACACTGACAGAGCAGTACACTGCATATTATATAAACTGCTTTGTGCAACCCCATGTGATTGCTGCAGAGACACAAATTCATACTTTTCACCATCATAACCCATAATCGTAACCCAACATCCATTCGAATTAAAGCACTGTAACTCTTTTTAGGGGTAGAGAAAAATCCTTGCTGCTTTTTACTGGCTGATTTATTGTTACATGACAATATTGGGTATATTAAATTTTAATATTGGTGCTGTCTTTTTCACCATAAGTCTTGTGCTGAGGAGCTCAGAAATTATTTCACTTTAAAAGGACATTTATCGCACTGTATAGGCAGGTAGGTAATTCCTTCCTCTGAGAAGCTCGTGGATTATTTTCCTTTTGAGGTGTGGGAGCTTTGATTTGCACTAATGGTGTCATTTGGGTGTAAAGAGAAGGTGATTTATTGTTTCCATTGGCATAAATAATGTTCTGTTTGTTTCTGCATCATTTTCCAACACCCACTGTGGAGAGGGCCTCACAGTGTGCTGGGGAGAGCATTCAACTTGCATTGTGAATGTCAGGAAGAGAGAATGGACAGTGAGCTTTCATCCTAATGTTCAAGTGGATCCCCAGTGATAATGGGAAAAGATGACCCAGTGATGGTGGGCTATGCTATAAAGCATCTAGTTCATTTTCTAGTTCATTTCTTGGAACCATTAAAACTCTTTAGGGAACCAGGCAACCTTCTGATCCTTACAGAGAGATAATTTCCAGGATAATTTATGCTTTTACTAGAGACAAGAAATCTCTTCTGTGACTGTTTCCTATCCCCCACTCCCCTTTTCTTCACTCTTCTTCACCTTTTATCACCAGTTTTTTAAAAAATACATGCCAATCTGTGAAAATATCATATGGGAATTCTCTTCTAACATAACTTGCTGGGAGTCTCTACAAAGGAGATATGACAGAAATGATTTGTTGCTGAACTGACGTCTATTTTCTTTGTCTTCCTTTGTTACAAAAGTTGATTTTATCTGGAGTGGCAATATGCTTGCCTGAAATATAAATTTTCAGCTTCTATGACAACCGATACAGCCCTTTTAGCTAATGAGATGAAACTGAGGTTATTGGGTGGAATCCTCTGGAAACTAGAATTATGAGATAGACAGTATGGTCTGCTTTGTCTTTGTCTTTATCCTGTTAACTTCTACTTACTGGTGGATTGGGGCTAGAGGGCTGGATCTCTGTTGGCCATGCTGGGAAAGGAGGCACCTTCTAGTTTTTATAACAAGGATGGTGGACAGACCAATAGAAGAACCATTAAAACTCTTTAGAGAACCAGGCAACCGTCTGATCCTTACAAAGAAATAATTTTCAGGATAATTTATGCTTTTACTAGAGACAAGAAATCTCTTCTGCTGTGACTACTTACCGCCCTCCACTTCCCTTTTCTTCACTCTTCACCTTTTATCACCAGTTTTTTAAAATACATGCCAATCTGTGAAAATATCACCTGGGAGTTCCTTTTAACATAATGCCAAACATGTACCACTTACCTTAGGGCTTTTTATAAATGACAGGACACAGTTTCATTTTATTTAAGCAAGTATATTTATGTCCTATTACAAGCATCCAGGGAAGCCATGTGCCATCTTGTGAGGTCACTCATGTAGCCCTGTCAGGGAACCCAGTCTTCTAGCCAGTGCCTTCTGCTGCCCTGTCAACTGTGTGAGTCACCATCTTGGACGTGAATCCTACTAGCCCAGTCAAGCATTCAGATGCCAGAGACTCTGCTGGCCCCCCTGTAAAGGCCAGGAACGGGCACAGTGCAGGTTTTCTGATCCCATGCAGACCGGGTAAAGGAGGAGTCAGAGTCCTCAGTGGTTTTTTGCAGGTCTTTTATTGGGGTGCACCAGGCATATGGCAGGCAGGGGTGCTGGCTGGGGGGCTGGGAGGCTGGCAGGCCTCCCAGCCCCCAGCAAGTCTTCACTCTATCTGGGCTCTCTGGCATTGGTTCTGCTGCTTCTCGGCTTCTCTTTCGGCTTCAGCTTCGGCTTCTACTGCTGCTGCTGGCGTCCCCTTGATGCCGCCCTTAAAAGCACAGTCTTAGCTCAGCTGAATCCCATCTACCTAGGCCCACACCCTACTCCAGGTGCCCGCCATCAGGCATGCATTCAGGACCGCAAGGATCCATCATCTATCCTGATGGCGGAAAGGCAGAAAAGCCTGATATTTTCTTTACCCTACACCCCCTGTCTGTGATCTCAGGTGAGACCCCAAGCCAGCTAAGTTGCTCCTGGTTTCCTGATTCTGAGGGAAACTGTGTGAGATGATAGGTGTTTCTTATGATTTTAAGCTGCTACAGCAATAGCTAAACAACACAGACATCAGTACCAGGTGTGGCTACTTCTGTATTTTAAGAGTGATGCAAATCCTTGATGTTCTGAAACATGATGAGGGAAAATATCTACAAAGACATTTAGTGTCTCCCCTATTTGAGGCATCCACGTTAAGTATGTGCACACGCTTAATAACATTTAGCCACCCTCGAATACAGCAGCAGACATCCTCATGAATTTCACATTCCACTAAACAGGCATTTTCTGATCTAACCAAGTCAAAATGAGATGACAAGAAGCCTGCATTCTCTGCTCCTGTTCCCCCCAATTCTTATGGGCCTCCTCCCCCAGGACAGCAGGATGGAGTGATGGTTAGACTCCAGATGACAGAGGATGAAGATCCCCCCCAGTGCTTCCTCTCCTTCCTGGTGCCACTCAGCGTTTCACAGCTTGGAAACCAGCCTTTGGAAAGGAGTGTGCCTTCCCAATTTCAAGTTCAATTTAACTCGTGGGGAATGAAACTGCCTTCCCAATTTAAAGCGAAGTCTGCATGGTTAGCTGCCGGCATTCTCCAATGGGCCCCAGTCTTTCCCCTAATTTTTATAAACACTTCAGTTTCCAGACACCTGGTTTAGTTTTACAGAGGCCAGCGCCTTCCTCATAGATCAGGAACTCAGTCTCAGCCTATTCCGGAACTTTTGTAATCTTCCCTCTATCCTGCTTCACATTAACCCTGAGAATTATAAGAAGCTGCCTTCAGCACTGCAGAACATGACAGATTTTCTCTAGTTCCCTTGAGCTAGAACACCTTTTACGTCGCGTGTCCAGGGCTTATTGGTCATTTGATTATCATTAACTACCAGTTGTTTTTTCTACCAGAGTCCCAGGTCCCTCCCGCCTGGTATGTGGGATGATGCTACAGAAGAGCAGCTGGTTTGAAGCAGGAACCCCTTGTTAACTGCAGGGTGAGGGGGACTGTGGACTATTTCTGGGACAGTATCACTGCCCTCCTCTCCAAATCAGTAGTGAACTATCTTTTTCAAATTCATTATCCTTCCTTCATTTCAAACTTGTTTACTTATTCCAAGATTCCAATTCTGATGCCATTTGGTTTATAAATATCAGAGATTTCGGCCAAGTAAAGGCAAATTGTCCAGCTGAGTTTACTCACATTCCCAATTAGTCCGTCTCTCTGCCCAAAGCTATCATTATCACTTACACAGTGCCTTTTAATTTGGATTTTGTTGTCCTCCTACTTCACTTCTGCCCACTCCTGCTCTGCGCACAAGTTTGCAGGTTTGAAGTTGAGGCTCCTGACTCAATTCTTGCTTGATTGGCTTCTCCTTACCCCCACCCCAGTCACTTCCCTTTCTGTTTTATTTTCTTACGAGGTATTGAATTGTGGTATGCAAACTCCAGAAGACAGAAGGTGCCATTGCAGGTTTTATTCTATGCTGGAAATATTTAGTGGTTGTGTAGGGATCCCCATTACCTGCTCTCTCCCTCCCTTCACCACCCTCCAAGGCTATGTGCCCATTTATATTGTAGCAACACTTGCAGCCTGGCAGACAGGCAGGTGGCTGATAAACAGGGAATTGGGTTTGTCGGGTCAATCAGAGCCCCTCCTGCTGGAAGGAGGGAGTAGTGCACCTGTGTGCTGGTCTGTGGTCACCCTCCAGTGAAGCAATGTGGTGGCAGGTCAGCCTGGCAGGCTTTCTCTCTGACTGGGGATGGGTGGAGGACAAAGAAGAAACCTTGTTAAGATATTGTAACAGATAACCTAGGGAATCTTTCGGAGATATGTGTTCACTGCCACTGAATGGTTACTGCTTTTTTTTTTTTTTTTTTTTTCCTTTCACAAACCAGAAGCTTATTTTCTGCTCTCACTGCATGGCCAATGTAGCAGTTGCAAAGCAGAGTGAAGTTCATGACAGTAAGCAATTCAGATGCAATTTGTTTCCAAGTTCGGTTTGTATATCTGCCTCAACTCTGTGGAAAGCCACTATCAAGTGACTATGTGAGCACACTTACATATACAAATAAATCTATAAATGTATATATTCTCATCCGCCTACCTCATCTCACCTGCACCTTGCAGTCACTGTCAGAGGAAGCGAGCTTCAAAACACATGGATGATTTTTGACTGAGATGAAGGGATTTCCCCTCAGCAGGTTTGTGAAAACCAAATTGGACAGGAATCTTGAGTCAGCTGGGTTGCCCTGAGATTCATCTGTCTTATCTCCAGGAGAGTAGTAATAACAAAAACTGCCATTTATGGAGTTGGAACTGTGTGGCAGACATACATTTATCTGCTGACTTTCTCCTCCTGTCAGCCTCAGGAGGTGAGTGGGTAAAGAATTGAGACCTTAGACTGTGGGAGAGGATGATGGGGTCACCCCAGCTGTAATTAAAAACCCCTAAGGACCAGGGTGATCAAATATGCTTCCTTTTAGGCCTCCGTGGTGGAGTAGGAGTTAAGTCTCAGCTCTATTAAGCTATCGCCAGTCACTGTGGCATGAGTTCAATCCTGGACCAGGGAGCTGACCCACATGGCTCAGCAGACCTCTCCTGTCTTGCCTGCTGCTCCCCTCAGCAGTGTATTTCAGTAGATCCACCTGTTCTGCTCCCCATGTTGTCTCTGGTGAATCCTCTCACCCACCTACACCCCAGTTCTTGTATGCATAAATAAATTAAAAAAAACTCTTTAAAAAAAGCTTCCTTTCTTTCCTCTTACTCCACTAACTTTCTCATTTTTCACACTCATCCTTCCAAGCTGCATTTTAGACATCTGGGTTTGCAAGTCATTATCCAAGTTCAGTGTTGGACTTGGGAGAGATATGCGGTGGGAGCCTTTGTTCCCATTTGGAATCTTTTCTGCGTGACTTTGGAGGCAGCTCTGCTTGAATACTCTGCCCTGAACAGACCCGAATAATGCTGCTAATACCCTGGGAGCTTTGCTCATTCAGAGGTCATGATGGGGTACGCTGAGCTATCTGCACGCTCTCCTGCCCTGGAGTGAAGTGTTGGTCAAGGTTAGCACATGGGCAGCAAGGTCAGCAAAGTTCCATCTAGAACACCAATCAAACACCAATCTAAGTTGAGTCTGATCCTAGCCAGCACTCAGTGGTTGTGGAATTTAGGTCAAGTTTCTCAGTCTTTGGAAGATTTAATATCCATGTTCAGAAAAAGTTAAGTCAGCAATTGTGCTTATTCTGTAAGTTGTGACAAGCTTTCAATGGAATCATTTATGAATTGAATGAAGGAAAAAAAAAAAAAGGTGTTCATTGGATGCCAGGCATTTTTCTTGGCACTGGGAAGAGAGGGTCTAATAAGCAAACAAGTTCTGCCGGTAATTATGGAAGTGCTTATGCTACATAAAGGAAGCAGAAAATAAGATAATTACTGAGTGTAAGAGGCACTATGAAGGAATCATAACTCCTGATGTATGGAGAGTAATGGGGGGAAGGTGGGGTCACTCTACATTGGCTACTTCATGGAGTAACTGCAGGAATGTAAATGGGGCAGCCTGAGACCTGGCGGTAGATAACCCCCACCAATGCTATTATACCTGCAAATAAACATATAATCATTTATTTCTGCTACAGTTGGAGTTAGTGACCTGAAAGTTATTATAATCATGTCCCTTTTCCTCTTTTTTGCCACCTCCAAATAATGGAGCAAACACTCAAGCAAAGTGCTATAGAAAATGGCTTTGTCACTCTTTATGTACAAACAGGACACTGACCTTGCTGGAGGCCAGAGCAGGGCGCAGCCTCTAGATTGAATGTGAACACCCAAATTATCCTCGACTAGAGGTTTCGCATGAAGATGTTTCCATCCAGGATTCTGTGATTCCTTGGATATCAATAGATTGGAGTTGAGGTTGACTTGGGTCGGGGTAATCTTGAAATGGGACTTCTTTTGTACTGCAAGAACTCAGGATATTGCCCCATATGTGAGGGGGATTGCTCTGGAGAGCCAGAAATAGAGATGCTCTGGAGTCATCCAGACACCCCTCTCTTCCCAATGCCCAGACTTGGTGGAGGGCTACCCACTGACCCTGCAATGGAATACCTGCTCGAAGCCCTCCCTCCTCTTTCCCCTCTGCATTGAGGTGGGCACCAACTCCTGCAGGCTTCTTCTCTTTATCACCTCGTCCATTCCATTTGCTTCTTCTCCCGTACACCACCCTGACTCCTCTAGGCTCCCATGACTTTCTCCCTTTGATCCACTCATGGCATGACTTGAAACTCTTGACTCAGTGGTTTTTAAAAGGTAAGGGCAAAACCCAGGCCCCATTCCCTTTTGCATCCTCTCCAGCCATGATTCCTAAATTATTGCCTGAGAACTCCTCAGAGCAACGATCAATGAAGGAAATAATACAAGAGCTCCCTGGCCCTGTTGTCTGTGGGTTGGTTAAATAATGTGTCCTAGTCTCTTTGTGCTGCTGTAACAAAGGACCAGAAACAGTGTGTCTTATAAACAACAGAATTTTTTTCTCATTGTTCACTGGTCTGGAAGTCCGAGATCAGCAGCAGGGTTGAGTCCTGGTGAGTTCCCTTTCCTGGGTTGCACACTGCAGACTTCTCATTCTGTTCTCAAATGTGGAGGGGGCTAGGGTGCTCTGGGGTGTTTCTATAAGGGCACTAATCTCTTTCCTCACTAATCTCTTTCCTATAGCCTCATGACCCAATTACCTCCCAAGTTACACCTTGCCATACAATCACACTGGTGTTTAGGGTTCCAAGATACAAATTTTGGGGGACACAAACAACCAGTCCATGACCTTGTGTCAAAAATAGGTGCATTATGTAAGTAAGTGCCAAAAATGGGTCTTTTTCCCCATAAGGGTCCATTGTGGCTCTTTCCTCCATAAATGGGTCTTCATATTCGAAAAGGGGTCTGGCCACACCATTTCCAGTGTGAGGCATGAGGCTGATGAGCGGACTGGCCCAGCTCACAGTGCTCGGAACATGGAACTGCCAGTTTAGAACAGTGGCTTCTTTGTGGGTTTGACCAGGAGCGCTGGTCCAGCGGGACCAGGAATGCTACCCTCGATAAACAGAACTATGACTCCAGAACTGGGTCAAGGGATATAGCAGCAAGCCATGAGCCTCACTATCCTCAGGGCCAGAGGGATCAACTAATCTGGTTCCCTGTTCAGGCACCATCTTAGTCTTGGGTATTTGAGGGGTTAAAATGTGCTCAGTTATTATAGCAAACACAAGAGGATTTTATTTTTTTAAGATTTATTTATTTATGCATACAAGAACTGGGGTGTGAGAGGATTCACCAGAGACAGAGTGGGGAGCAGAACAGGCAGATCTACTGAAATACACTGCTGAGAGGAGCAGCAGGAGAGGGAGGAGAGGTCTGCTGTGCCATGTGGGTATCTCCCTGGCTGGGGATGGAACTTGTGCAGCAGTGACTGTGGATAGCTTCACAGTGCTGTGCTTCACCCCTTGCATCACCCGGAGGCTCATAGAAGGGGATTTTAAATGGCAGCTTTACCAATTTGTATTCTTGTGAAGGGTTGTGTCGGAGCTGTTTCCATTTCTGCTTGTTCTGTTTATTCCGCATAAATGTCTGGAACGTGTGGTGGTTCTGCTGTCTTTTATCAGATTCGCCATCCCAAGGTGCCACAGAATCTCTTCATTATTAGCGTGATAAGAGGGGAACAGGCTGCTTGTAGAAGCTGTCTGCATATTCTAGAAGTTGCCTTGTGTTATGTACCAGCTGCTAATTAGAACCCAGCTGACAGTGGTAGAGTCTCAAAGAGGAAGTGGTGCCCCGGCTGTGGTAGGATGTTAGGAGAGCAGTGAGGTGCTTGCTCAGCTCACTTGGCCTGCTCTAGGAAAAAGATCAGGGGAATGGAGCATAACGCGAAAGGAGTATAACAAGGAGCTTTCTGTCTGTGGGTTCTTGTAGCCTAAGAGCCCAGCAAGCGTGGGCTGGCTGCTGGAGAGAGACAGCCTGTGCTGTCTGCTCCTGCCCACACTTCCCATCCCTGCATGACGGATATCGTCATTCCTTTCTCAACAATGCAGATAAAAGCGCACTTGACTAGCTTCTCAGAGGGGCTGCAAAAGAAGTGTCAGGAAGGGAAGGACTTTTCCCCATGGGTTGTCTTTAACATTTTCATTAATGTGATTAAGAGTAAAGGAAAATACAGCATTCCTGATATACATGTAATCCCCAAGTATATATATAAATAAAGAAGTCCTTCTTCATACCTCTGCTTGACCCAATAGTCCCCGCCAAAGAAACACTATCAGTTTGCTGCTTATCTAGAATATATATTTTTATTGAGGTAACATTGGTTTACAACACTCTATATGACTCAGAGTAAAGGATCACACTTCTTCAGTGTATGTCACCATCCCATACCCACCACTGCTCACTCCTAGTCCTCACCTCAGCCCATGTGTCCCCCTTTACTTCCCCACCCTCTCTCCCCCCTCCCCCGTAGCCTCAATTTTACAGTCCCAATTTCTAGGTTTGGTTTTGTCTAACATTTTGTTTTGTTTCTCTATATTTCACAAATGATTGAAACCATCTGGTATTTGTCTTTCTCCTTCCGGTTTATTACACTTAGCATAATCTTATTCTGTTCCATCCATATTTTTGTAAATGGCAAGAGTTCATTTTTTATAGCTGAGTAGTATTCCATTGTGTGTGTGTGTGTGTGTGTGTGTGTGTGTGTGTGTGTGTGAAATCTTCCAAAGGCCAGGGTTGGTTTGTACAGCAGCCCCCTACAGACTGGTGCAGTCTGCGGGTACCTGGGAGCTGAGATCTTCCCAAGGGAGTGTGGGTGACCAGAGCTGTCTTTAGGAAGAGAACTGTAAGGTGCAGAGAAACTGCTCAGAGAAGGATACCCTCCTCCTCGCTGATCTGCTGGCAACTGTACTTCACCCAATTATAAATAATAGAAACAAGGGAAAATGATCAGTGAGGGATGAAGGCTGTGCAGTAGGCTGAAGGCAGAGCCAGATGCCTGAGCTTCGAAACACTATCCTCTAACTTACTTTCCTCCGTTGACAAAACACCTTGGGCATCTTTCACTGTCAGGGATGTTGACCCATCTCTTCCTCTAAGTAGCTGCTGGGTGGTCCATGGCATAGATGGCCTCGAATTTAATTTACTTTTTTTTTTAACTTATGAACATTTAGGTAGTTTCAAAATCTTCACACTAATAGTAAAAAATAATAGTAAATAATATAGTAAATAACCACAATAATAGTAAATAACAATAATAGTAAATAAAAACCCTCCAATATGAATTTTTGCTATTTTATTTAAAAACAATATATATTTATAGAGAAAATTCTGGAAAGATACATCAAGATATTGTATCCTGGTTGTGTTTGGGAGTGAGGCATGGTGGAGTGCATTCTCTTTTCTTTTTTTTTTAAAGATTTATTTATTTATACAAGAACTGGGGTACAGTCAGAGGAGCGGGAAGATGAGAGAATTCACGAGAGACAGAGTGGGGTACAGAACAGGCAGATGGACTGAAGACACTGCTGAGGGGAGCAGCGGGTGAGACAGGAGAGGTCTGCTGCGCCATGTGGGACTCTCTCTGGCCTGCTGGGAATTGAACCCATGCTGCAGAGACTACGGACAGCTTCACAGCACAGCGCTCAACCCACTGCGCCATCGGGGAGGCCCGCATTCTCTTTTCTACTTTACTCAGAGATCTGTTGTCTGGATTGCTTATTTTTACAAGCATGTATCCTTTTTTATAATTAGAAAATTCAAAGAAAAGATATTCTGATGTCAAAGAGAAGTGAAACTTAATTAAAATTGCAAACCGCCCTGAGATTCTGATCCAATCCTTTGGACTTTCCAGGCTTTTGACTTTCTTCAAGCAGCTGCCACTCTCCATGGCATTCCCAGGAACAGGGTATCTGCCTCTCAGGCTTCCCAGGGTGGCCCTTTTGGCTTCAATAATCTGACCAGAGCCCTTGCGCCCTAGACCTAGGTCCCTTTCTCGACAGGCTGTGGTACATTCTCTGAACCTAGGCAGAGTCCGTGTGTGACTAGGCTTGCTGTGATGAAGGGTTTACTCTGCTCCCCAAAGGCTTAGGTGAACCATCCAGATTGGGGGACCGAAGACCCCTGCCAGCAGGATTGTCCAGGTACCCCAGGTCTGAGCTGCAGCACAACCTCCCAAGGGTTTGAAAGTTGCAGATGATGACCACTTTATTTCCTCTCTGAACAGAACAATTGTGACTTTTGGGAAGGGTTGGCCACCCTTGGGGAGCTGGCAGGGGACCTGACATTAGGCAGGAGGTGCACGCAACAGGCTTTTTATTGGAAAATAAAAAAATAACAGCTGTAGCAACCCTAGGCCAATAACGACCGTCATCTTAAGATCCAGATTGGGCCCTCACCCCTTTGCTTTCTCCTTGAAACTGAAAATAGTCCTTTTAGTGGGGACTCCTTGGATGATTCTGAGCATCCCCCACCACAAACAGCCAACAGTTGCCCTGTGGGATGGACCTTGAGCTTGCAGGTCACTGTCTTTGTTTTGTGAGCTTTATGAGAAAGTAAGGGGCTGAAAAGCACCAGATGAGAGGACACCTTCCCTTCCTGACATTCCTTTATTTTGACCATATATATATATATTTTTTTTTACCCATTGGGGTCATATTAAAATCTGATTTTTATCAGAAGCATGGAGAAAGCACAATTAACATGAATGAAATGTTTTGTTTAAAAAAATGAATTAAATATTTCAGAGCAATACCTGGGGAAGGCTGATGATTCAGAGATTGCCTCTTTCTACTTCTCAGCATTCTTAATAGGGATGCTGCCCACCATAGGTCCAGAAACTTTGGGGACTATGGCGTGTTAATGTTTGCTTATTAGCCCTGACCTTGAAGCATAACTAAGGAGCAGCATTGTTCATGGACCATTACCCATCGCCCAGGATGGGTGGGTGAGTGGGGCTGAATGAAAAAGTCCTGGATTCACTGGGGACTGAGCACAGAGTTGCCTCTTTAACAGCCCTCCTTCTATGCAGGTTGGGGAGCTAACCTCCCAGTCTTCGAAGGAGGCTGTGAGGGAGCGGCGCTTACCATCTGTGCTTGGGGGTTCTACCAAGATCCCCAAGAATAGCAGCAGCAACTGCAGCTGCAGCAGCTGCTTGGGAGTTAGTGTCTCGGCAAAGAAAAGCAAATGCTCTATCAAGCCTGGTCATCCCAAAGCCTTTAAGTCCTGGGTTCTGGTCAGGGTTCAGGTTTGAAAATCACTTCTGCTGTCTTGATATTTCTCCACCTTTCTCTGGATTGGCTTTGCCTTTCTGCTCTTCCTCCGTGGTTTGTGTGTTTTATCACTGCCCAAAGAAATGCCCTAATTGTGATGAATCAAAATCCTAAATGAATATCGTGTGGCCTTTGAAATGATTGTTGGTGTTCACTCCTCAGGTGTGAGATATAGCTGCCCTGTGAGATCAGGCAGGCAGTTAATGTTATCTGAATTTTGAAGACATGGAAAGAGGTTCGCCAGAGAGGTCGTGTGACTAGCCCAAAGTCACACAGCCAGTGAGTGGCAAAACAGAGTCTGTCTGACTTAAGTTCACCTTACATTTTAATCACGTGTCATTCTTTATAAGCAGCTTACAGAATCCTCCAGCAAGTGGTCATTCAGAAAAGGAAAATTTTGATGACCAAGTGACAGAGGTAGTCATGGCAACAGAATCAGGACTTTGGTCCCCCTCTTCTGACCAAGCCCAGTTCTGTTTCTCTCCTACGTGGCTTCCCACTGGGGAAGCAAATGCATCTGAACTTTTGTGTGATCACATTTCTCAGAGTCCAGTCTGTGGCTGGAAGGAGGGGCTTGTTGTCTCACACAATCTTTTTTTTTTTAAAGATTTATTTATTTATGCATACAAGAACTGGGGTGCAGACCAGAGGTGCTGGGGGTGAGAGGATTCACCAAAGACAGAGTGGGGAGCAGATCAGGTGGATCTACTGAAATACACTGCTGAGGGGTGCAGCGGGCAAGACAGGAGAGGTCTGCCGCGCCATGTGGGTCCCCTCCGTGGCTAGGGATCAAATTCACTCTGCAGTGGCTGGTGATAGCTTGATAGCGCTGTCTTTAACCCCTGTGCCACCAGTAGGCCCATGTCTCACACAATCTTAATGATGGTTGACACCGAGTCCCGATGTGGCAAGTGTCCTCAAGGGATTTGCCAAAACAGAGACATTTTTCAGGCTACAAACTTTAATGCTGTAAGAGGTCCATGGCCACCCTAGAAGACGTGGCGCCAGGTCCCAGCTGAGCAGGGTCAGACCCTGTTGTATTAAGAAGCCACCTGGACCTTTGCAGGGGAGACCCTCCCTGAGGCCTGCTTCTTATTTCAGCTCTTGTGACTTAATCCTTTAACTGTAAAGTTTCCCTGCTCTTTCAGTCTGGCCTCCAAGTTAATGCTCTCTAAATGCAGCTTTTGTGATGTGAACTTCTCTTCCTCTGAGGGATATTCAGGTAAAAAAAAGAAAAAGGCTAAATTGGTTTTCCAAGTGGATCTTTCCACAGTGATTTATTTCCCTGGGAAAGGCTTAAGCTCAAATGTCATTTCTGGTTCTCGCTGTGGTCCTCCTCTGAGCTGAAGGGCTGGAGGGTACAGAGCTCAACTGCGGGGTACCCGATGAGGCGAAGGAGAGCAGGTCGTGGAATCTGGGGCAGGCTAACAAAGGATGCTTGGGGGGGGACAGAGAGGAGGGGGACAGGGGACAGCAACTGGGGTCCCATTGTCTGTGGTCCAGGGGAAAGCTGAGATAGCTCCGGGCTATCTGATTCTCCTGTGAGGAAGCCGCTAAGGGCTATTGCAAGATTTTAAGCCTCCACTCAAGCATTTCCAGGAATAGCCACACATTGGCTGCCAAGCTCCTTATCAGATGATCTCAGCAGGCACCTTCTCCGGAGACTTCCACTCTTGGGTGGTTCAGAGGGGAGGGTTGAAGACCTGGAGCCAGCGGGGTGGCCCTTAAGACGAGACCCTGAAGGAAGCTGGTAGGGTGGCAAACAAGCTCGCTGAACTTGTGACTGCCTATGGGGACAGGGTGTCCCCCCATCTTCCTCTCATTCTTCAGATTTTCGTACTCTGCACCCTGAGGGCCTTTTTTGGCTGTAAAGGAACTGGGCCTGGCGGTCCTGCCCCATTGCCATGGCTCAAATAGGTGAACATGCTTTTGCCTCATGAGGTGGGGGGTGGAGAAGGGGTGGGGCTGTGGAGAAGGGGTGTGGTGTGGAGAAGAAGTGGGGTGTGGAGAAGAGGAGGGGGCTAGAGAAGCAGGGGTATTCCGAGAGAACCAGACATGCTGTACTGCTCAGGCATCTCAAATCCGAGTGTCTCCTCCTTCCACCTGGACCCCTGCTGTTCTAGAGGCCTCTGATAAAAGGCGGAACTGCATGGCTGCCCAGTGATGGGGCACGATTTCCCCTGGTCCCTCACAAGTCCAGTGTGCCATGTGGACGTCTGAGCAGGGCAGCTCCTGGCAAGAGGGGTGAGCGGAGGGGCCTGTATATCACGGAGGGCAGGTGGGCCCAGCTCTCTTGCTTCTCAGGCTTGGACTTGCCCTAGGACTTGAGGAGCCTGGAGGAGATGTGTGGAGACATTTGGAAGAGACAAGAGGGTGAGAGACTTGCGGGGTGCTGTCCTTGGCAGAGACAATATCAGCCGTTGTCTTGATTTGTACTTTTATTTTGCTCCTTTTGTCCCAGACCTGCTGGCCCCTCCTTCCTCTTCCTGTGTTTCTCTTCCAGAAGGTGCCTTAGACTGTGATAACCTCCTGGGTCTCACTGGTCCTGCTTCAGGTTGACCCTGTTTTGCTGGGCATTTGCCCACAAGAGAATTTGGGGTGTTTTATTAGAAAAATATCCTTTCTTCTCCTCTGCCTCTATATGCACTAATTTAGTAAAGATCTAGCACACAAAGGGTCTGCCTCCTCTGTCTCTGTGGTGGGGGGCAGGACCGTGTTTTAGAGCATGCACTCCACAAGCTTGGGCTCCCTCAGCACCCCTCAGAGGCATACTAATACTGTGTGTGTGAGTGTGAATGAGTCTTTGTGTAAAAAACAGTGAAGCTTGGGCGGGACCTCTCCCCCTGACAAGGATAAACTACCTCCACCACCCTCTCTCCCGCTGGGGCACTTGTTAGAAGGGAGGGAAGGGGAGCAGCCCTTCCCTCAGGAGTCCTGACTTGTTTGTTCATTTGAACCCAGTAGCTTAAAACTTGCTTCCATAGGGACACCAGGGAGGCTTTCAAAGACCTCGCAGCTTTGTGGCTTGTGCCCTATATTTTAATGTTCTTTTACTCTCTGTAGTTCTGTTCTTGTTTTTCTGCTAGCAGAAGCTGGGTTAGGATCTTCTGGTGAGTGGAAACCACACTGGGCTTCCTGTTTCATGAAAATATGATGCTCCCGAGGGACAAAATAAAACAGGAGTCAAAAGGCTCTGTGTGGAGAACCAGCCTACAGAGAGCACAGCTTTTTGGTTTTGGCATCTTTTGACAATGACCGAGGCATATTCCACATTGTCCAGGGGGAGCAGGAGAGTCTCACGTCACGGGCTTGGGTCCTGACAGATTTATATTGGACACATGTTTTAACCTCTCAGGTCCTTTATTTAATAAAATGGAGACAATGATAATATTGCTCCTTGGGTTATTGTGAGAAGTAAATAAGAGCACGTGGAAACTTCTGAGAACAGTGCTGGACACGAAGACACTCTGCGTCAGCTAATGTTAGTCTTTCTGTTGATCGCTCTTTGTCATATATAATTTTTCAAGTGATCCTTATGGCAGCTCCATCATGGGGATGTTTTGCCTCCTCCACAGCCCACTGGCATGTCTACCAAGTACCTCAAACCAGACCTATTCAAAAGCTAACTCTGGATCCCTTTACTCTTCTGTCTTAGGAAACGATAGCTCTAGTTTTCTATTTTCCTACTCACCGTTTTCCTTGTGTCTTATTTCTCCTCTTCCCCTCACACCCACACATCTGCTCCATTGGCAACATCCCATTGGCTCTAAACTTCAAAATCTAATGTGGAGCCCAGCCTCCTGTCACACCTCCAATGACACCTCTACCCCCGACTACCAAATGGCATCCTGATCGTTCTCTCTGCTTCTGCAGGGAGAAATTTGCATCTGAGCTCTTCATTCCTATGTCCCCAGTACCTTGAACAGTGTCTGGAAAATAGTAGGTAGCTCAGTCAATGTTCACTGAATAAGTGACTTAATTGATATGCATTTTATAGGTAAGAAAACTTAGTTTAGGTAGTGTATCATAAACCCCTAGAGTTGACCTATTTTTTTTTTTTAATAATTAATGTAAGTACCAGACTCAGGGATGCCCAAGCATCCATAACAACAGGACATCCACTTTAAAGTGCGGAAACTCAAACGCATTGTCAGCCAGGCTGGAAAGCCAGGCCACTTGCCCACCGAGGCGCCTTTGTTTTACAGCTCCCAGCTGATTTAGATAATTGGTCAGTGGGAACCGCCTTGCATCCTTTCCCTTCTTTTATCTCTCTTTTGGGCACCTTGCAATCAGAAGAACCCTTTGGATTCTTCTGGTTGTAATATCAAGAGCCTGAGATTGACACAAAAGAGGTAGCTAATGCAATTTACATCACTGTGTATCTCCAGGTATCACTGGGAATCAACAGGATATTGGTGAAAATTGTAACATCTCCTAGGTAAGTAGATGGCAAATTAAAAACTCTTTCATTTAATTTTAAGCTCTGGTTACTTTACCTTATAGTATTTACGACCTACCTACCTTCCTATCTGTCTGTCTATCTATCTATCTATCTATCTATCTATCTATCTATCTATCTATCTATCTATCTATATCTATCATCTCTCTCTCTCTCTCTCTCTCTCTCTCTCTCATCTATCTATCAATCTTATATTCCCCCTCACTGTCTCCATGGTAAAGAAAAAAAGTGTTCATGGGTGGATTGCATCCCCTTAAAATAATTCAGGTGTCGAAGTCCTAAGTAACAACGTCCAATCCCAAAAGTTACCTCATGAGAAGATAAGGCTGTAGCAGAGGAAAGATAACTTTCCCTCTACCTTTATGATTTCTTGGCTGAGACATCTGTATTAAAAGACAAATTAACAGGAAGAAAACAAACAAAAGTTAGCATGTGTAACACATGCATACCTGGGAGATACTGAAGAAAAATGAGAAGCTCTCTGGAGTGGCTTAGAATTCAGGATTAAATACTGTATTCAGCTAAAGACAAAAGAAAAAAAGGTGGCGTGAGGAGGCTACTTGGAAACCAGGGTGAACTAGGGTAAGCTTTGCAGTGCAGATGTCAGCAGGTGCGTTCTCCAAACAAGGTCTAAAGTTCTCCCTGGGGATTAACCTTTCTCCTTCCTGATGGGCAGGGAAAGAGGGACACCCTTGTAAATTTGGGTCCTGCTTTGAGGTGAATAGAGGGAGGCAGTGAGCTTGAATTTGCTTCTCCTCCATTGCCGTCAGCTCAAGATGATCCTAGTGCCAAAATGGCATAATTTGGAGTGCATGTTCTAATATCATCTAAAGAGCTGATTGAGGTAAAATGACCTCATAGGGTTAGGTCCTATTCCGGTGTGACTGGAGAAGAGGGGGCAGCGAGCAACGACAGAGGAGAGGCCACGATAGGAGGTCAGCTGCAAGCTTCAAAGAGACTTCAGGAGAAATCAGACCTGCCGATGTCCTGATGCAGAACTGTGAGGAAAGCCACCCAGTCTGTAGTATGTTAGGGTAGCCGGAGCTGACTGTGTTAGGGAAGGAGTAAATCTGGGTGCTTACTGTGTGCTTTAAAGGGGAGAAAATGGACTAAAGCAAAAGCAGCCTTAGAATTTGCTTATTAGGGGACTCCTTGGTGGCACAGGGGTTAAAGTCTCAGCACTATCAAGCTATCCCCAGCCACTGTGGCCTGAGTTTGATCCCCGACCAGGGAGCTGACCCACAGGGCACAGCAGACCTCACCTGTCTTGCCCGCTGCTCCCCCTCGATCCACTTGTTCTGCTCCCCACTCTGTGTCTGGTGAATCCTTGCACCCCCCACACCTCTGTCCTATACCCCAGTTCTTGTTTGCATAAATAAATAAAATAAATCTTAAAAAAAGAATTTGCTGATCAAAGAGAACCAAGAGCTGGTAGCTTCAGCAATAGGCATCGCGTGTGCTTATGTATAACAAGTGTGTTTCTGTGCAATCCACACGCAAGTGAAGGAGAAAGGGCTGGAAAGGGACCTGTAAGTGGTTGCTCTTAGGGCGTCACATGTGTCTTCTTTAGAGTATGGCTGGGGAAATTTTAACACATGATGAAAAAACTTCTTTGACTATGGTGTGGGACATTCTTTTTCCCACACGTCCATGTGTCCCGTACCTGTGATTCATGATGTCCGTCTTTCAAATGCAAGGTGGCAGGCAGTGGGCTGCTTTCCAGGGTACCTATAACACAGTCAATGTGCTATTTTCTGGAAAAGAATATTTATTGTTTTAACAGCTGCACTTTTACTTTCTGGGATTTAAAAAAAAAATTGCCTGCACCCACCAATGACTTATAGGGATTGGAGAGCATAGCTTTGAAATTCCCAATTTAAAATATCCTACAGGTTTTTAAAAACTGCCCCCAAACCACAGCGTTTTTCCATTCTGACTGCCTCTTTACCTCTGGAATGATTGAAAAATCAAAAGCAGTTTTTAGCATACAGAGACTGGCTGGGGTTTTGGTCAAAAATTGTGTGTAGTTATGGCAATGCTTAGCATGAACCAGACTACTCTGGACACCTGCTTATCCAAGGAGAGCCAGTATCTATGGTATTCAGAACTCTTGCAAGTTCACATTTAATTTTCCTGAAGGTATTTGTCTTCAAAGAAAGATTTGCTTTTGAAGGGTTGCTGATGATATTGCAGTGCTAAACTCCCTGGGTTATTTGTTTTTGAGATGGTATATAAACTACTAACATTATTATGACACAATTACCAGTAAGTAATCATCCAATTGCCATAAACATGTCCCTCTCAAAATATTGCAAATTAATATTCATGCTTTCCTTGAATCCACCATTCTGAGCTAATGGGTGCTTGCATAGTTCATCAAAATGTACATTTTTTTCCCCAGTGAAAAGGAGAATTATAGTTCTTCATCTTGAGGTATGGGAAGATTCTTGTGACTGCAGCATTATTAGTTGTTTTGAAAGACAGTTTCCCTGTTACTGATGCAGCTACTAGCTATGAACTCTGCTTCTAAGGCACAGAGCTCTGCTAAAGCATCTGCTCTCCCTCAGGGCTTATTGTTTGAAGCACAGTATGGTCATTCCAACCTGGAGATTTACCAGGATACATAATCCTAAGTAACTGTCCTGTGTAATAATTGTTTATGTTCTTCTAAGAGTTGACAGTTTGGTCACTGTTAAGGGGTGGGTCTTAGACTCTCGCGAATGAGTAAATGATATCCCCTCCCCTAAACCTCAACTTCTACCAAAAGGAAAAAAATGTCCAATCATGCAATGGTTTAGAAATATAAAATTCACAAAGGTTATTGGAGAGGGAAATCTGGGCCAGAAAAGTAGTCCTGGGATAAATCAGTAGGTCTTAAAATTAAATGTGCACGGACTGAATTTCCTTCTGTGCTAAAGGGTGGCAATAGTGTTTTCTGCTGACCCAACCGGTTACATCAAAGATGATAAGAATATCTTATACTCTCCAAGCCTGAGCTCAGTGATTTTAAAACCCTCAGACAGACTTTTGTGTACCAAACACATATTTATAAGTGCAAATACACAGCGGTGTGCTGCTAAGTGCCTCATTACCAGCTCTCCCATGACACATGGTGAAAACCCTGAACTTCAGGGATCATCTCCAGCCGATTTAAACTTCCGCGGCAGAGGGCAAGCTAACAGGGAGACATCCCCCAGTGCAGGGTTGGGAAAAGTGTGCACAGTTGGCACAAGAAACTTCCAGACATCATAGATTACAGAATGGAAAACAAAAACGTTGACAGGGTGAAGGAACACATGACTTTTGAATGAATAAACCTGAAGTAAAAGGTAACATATGTAGGTTAATTTGATATTATACTGAGGGTCTGTGGATTAAAGAAGAGAGTTGAAAGGGAGTGTTAATACCAACCTATCTTCCTCTGGAGGCTGACCTGTCCTCTTTGGAGGCAGCAGGGCTGAAGGAGGATGTGAGGCCTGGAGTCAGACAGGTATGGATTTGAATTTGGCCTCTACCAATTCACAGTTTTGAGTCTATGGACAAGACATTTAATTCCTTTTAACCTCAGTTTTTTCATTTGTCAATGGAGATGCTAAGAGTTGCCTTGGAAAGTTCTCCTGATGATTAGACTAAAGCATAGTCTCTAATCAGTGCTTGGCTGTAAGGTGGGTGTTCATTATTATGAATTGTACCTGCTTTTTTCATTTTACTTTGTTTACAATAGTTGGGTTACATTGTTCTTTCAATGTATAAATCTCTGCAAATTATCCTCTTCTATTACATAGATTTAATTAGATAAAAGATGCCAAGGTTTCAGGCATGTAAGAAATATTTAAAAATATATTGTTGGATGAATGGATACTTGAAGTTCACATTATTGCTTGGGTTTTCCACAAACTAGAAATCTGTGGAATAAACCTTTGACTTCTTTTTTTTTTTTAAATCGTTCATATCTAAGAAGTTACCAATTACTGATGATTTTTCATTCCTAAATTAAAAAAAAATTTCTGCCCCTTCCTCTTTCTGTGCTTTCTGCTGGGTTAGTCATCATTATCCTCATGGCTTCTCTGCCTCCTGTCTGGAGCACTGTAAAACCATCCTCAACCAGATTGTCTGCCTCTAACCCAATGGTCTATGTTCTTTAAGGACCAATATTTTCTTGTGCTTATTTTGTCTCAAAGTCCAACAAAAATTCTGCCTCAATAAATGTTGATGTGATTATGGTAATGCACGAGCCAACTTTTGGGTAAGCAAATAATTGATGTCATTTTCTGGGTTGGAAATTACCTTCTAAAGTGCCATCCTCTGGGTTTCCTTATGTGTCCCCTCACATGCCATCGACTTTGGTGACTTCAAAATCCACATTGCAGACCCTCCCTGTAAGCCTCAGGTTTCAGGGCTACAGATTGGCCTCGATATTTCTTGGTGCTACTCCTGCTTGGTGAGGTGGAGTGTCACCAATAACCCAGTCCTATAACTGGGCTATTCCTGCATTCACCCACCTGGGGATGCTCTTTCTCTTGCTTGGACCCTGTCCCACTCGGGTGAGCCTCTTTGCAACCAGAGGTTACTGATGGAATAATTAAGGTTCAGTTCCCTGAATTAATGGAGGTTGGACTAAGCTTTAAAGGACCAAGGTGGAGAACACTGAATCTTTACTTGCCCTCAGCTGTCAGGAGTGGATTTCTGTGAGTCTGAATGGAAGCCAGTGCACAAAGACAGAATTCAAATCAGGTGCTTTCTTTGCTTAACCTTAAATGATGCTGTTCAGCAAGCTGAAATCACGCAGATAAGAAGGTGAAAAGTCCAGTAGAAGTGGAGTTTCAAACTAGCATAAATGAAAGGTTGTCTGCATGATTAGCAGTGGCTCACTTCTACCAAATTCTAAACACCCAGAATTGTTACAACTGGGATTTTTAAGTTGATTTTGCATGCACACACACATAAACGTGCACACACTTACTTATATTCTCCCTACCATTTAAAACTTTTCTGTTAGTATAAAAATTTGACCACATTTATAACTCAAATTCCATAGTGTCTTATAACAGACATATGGTCTTGACCTTTCTTCTTAGACACCCAAAGTTTAAATTTGGGCTCTGCTACTTAGAGTTGTGTCACTTTGAGTAAATCACTTAGTGTTTTTGAGACTCCATTTCCTCATCTACTATCTGCCTCTGTGAGTGGTTGTGAGGTCTTGGTGAGACAGTGGAAGTAGACCCTACATCACAGGGCCTTGTAGCCAATTGATGTTCTAGAAATGTCATCTTCTCAGTGATGAGGTCATTCTATTTTTATTGCCCGAGACTTGTCTTCATTTTTCCCAACTCTTCTAGGCTCCAAGTTCCCAGTATATTTTCCCTTTGTCATGCTTTAGCAGTTATACGTTTCTAATGTAGAATATTACATGTGGAATTGTGGTGTGTTTCCATTTGGTGGGTTGCACAGGTGTGTCTGTGTTTCCAAATGCTTCTTCTTCTCCAGCAGACATCAGAGACCATTTTTTAATGTATTTCAGCATTGTTCTAAATGGTTTGGCAAACACACCAATCAGCTTCTTATACTAAGGATGTGCTGCAGTGATATTTGATTGACTTTAAAATCTAGAGTGGGCCAGGAAGTGGTGAGTTAACATTTCAACTCTTGGATGGTTTTAAATGAGATAAAGGAATAAAAAAGGGCTAGATCAACTTTGAAGAGATGTCTCTTCCAACTCATAATTTTATTACGAGGTCTTTTACTACATAAAGTTGGGAAATATTTTGTTTCCATTTAGTTATTCATTTGACATCTTTGTGACAGGTGCCATCCAGTTAAGACAAATGGCACTCTCTTAATATCCTTTGACATTCATTGTACACCATTTGTGATTTTGTGTTTGAAAACAAATCATTGCCACAAAGGAAATCACTCAGGAGGTCTATAATAATGAGAAATTATAATGTATTTGCATTTCTTTTTTTAATACATTTTTTAAGGTTTATTTTTATTTATACAATAGCTGGGGTACAGGCCAGATGTGCGGGAGGGTGAGAGAATTCACCAAATACAGAGCGAGGAACAGAACAGGCAGACTGACGAAATACACTGCTGAGGGGAGCAGCGGGCGAGACAGAAGAGGTCTGCCATGCCATGTGGGATTCTCGCTGGCCGGCCAGGATCGAACCCGTGCTGCAGAGGCTGCGGACAGCTTCACAGCGTGTTGCTCAACTGCCTGCGCCACCAGGGAGGCCCTTTTTAAAAAATATTTATGCATACAAGAGCTGGGGTATAAGCTAGAGGTGGAGGGTGGTGGTGAGAGGAATCACCAGAGACAGAGTGGGGAGCAAAACAGGCAGATCTTCTAAAATACACTGTTGAGAGGAGCAGTGGGCGAGACAGGAGAGGTCTGCTGCCCCATATAGATCAGCAACCTGGCCAGGGATCAAACTCATGCTGCAGTGGCTGCTGATAGCTTCACAGTGCTGAGGCTTAACCCTTGCACCACCAGGGAGGTCCATATTTGGTTTTCTTAAGAATTATTTGTTAACATAGGACAGCATACTCACCTGCATCTGTTGAAAAAGGTGCAGCCACCTTCCTTTCCTCCAATGTGACATTTTCTTGATCAGAACTGACATGGCAGGATCTTTGATCCAATATATAGGAGGCAAGATTTGGCACCCTTGGCTGGAATGGGCAGAAGAAGGGAGAGAGGATCTGAAATATCTGATTATTCAAGGTACAGCAGGAACTGAGCTTTCTGTATGCAAGCCAAATGAAATTATTAAGGCTAACCTTCTCACTCAGCACTTAATAGGTAATCAATTTTCACTACCAACAGTAGAGGGTAGAAATCAAGGAGGGAATGATAATGCTGTGTCTTTACATTTGTGAAGGGCTTTAGAGAGTGCAGAATGATTTTGCACATATTATTTCATTTAGTTTTCACAGCAACATAAAATTGGCCCAGACACTCATGCATACATGTATTCGTTCATCTTGTAAGAATTATTTAACAAATATTTTGGGGGCCATCAGCTGTCTGCAGCCTGTGTGATAAGCCTTGGGAATAGACTGGGCATGAAGACAAAATGATATTACCCTTCTATTTCTAGCAATGAAGGGACAGATGCATTAGAGGGTCTTGAGTGACCCCCAGTTACATGAAGACATGGTCAGTTTGGAACCTAGTGGGGTGACCTGAATCTTGGTCCATAAATATGGGCTCATAATTTATGGAACTTTCATTTTTTTAAAGATTTATTTTATTTATTTATGCATACAAGAACTGGGATGTAGGCCAGAGGTGCAGGGGGGGGGGGAGAGGATTCACCAGAGACAGAGTGGGGAGCAGAACAGGTGGATCTACTGAAATACACTGCTGAAGGGAGCAGTGGGCAAGACAGGAGAGGTCTGCCGTGCCATGTGGGTATCTCCCTGGCCGGGGATTGAACTCATGCCACAGTGGCTGCCAATAGCTTGATAGCGCTGAGACTTAACCCCTGCACCACCAGCGAAACCCTTGAACTTTACTTTCTACCACTTAACTTTGACATCAAGTTCCTGTCTCACTGCTCATGAAATACTTAACTTGAAATCTTTTGGACATGTGCCCAACCCACCAGTTCCTGTGAAAGTTCTTGGGCAATAGAGAATTCTGGGGTGCTGGGGGGGGGGCCTCTGTGCAGTTGTCATCTTTGTGCCTATGTCTGTGTGCTGACATTACCAGTGTCTTTTTCCTCTTAAACAGGTCACCAAGGCACTGTTACTCTGGGACCAAAGGCCTTTTCCTTTGTTGCCAGCAAGTACCTTCCGCCTCCTCCCCTCAGCTGCTCTCAGGGTTCTGTTCCAGGGAAGCACCCTCCCTTCATACTTCTCCAACATGTCTTCTCCATATCTGCACTTATTTTCCCACTCTCAGGTGCGGGGATTTGGGCACCAAGGTCAGGATGTCAGGGTATGCCTCACCTCATCCTTCTGCTGAGGCCAAGGACACAGAGCCAAGCTCCAATCCTGATGGGAGGCAGGGGATGGGGCGAATCAATGGAGAAATAGGCATAGGTTTTATATCCAATAGTTTAGTGAGACAACATAGATGGAGTTGGTCAGGCCAGTTGTGAAAACAGCCCGTCTGTGATTAGTCTACCTGCTCAAGGTGAGGGCTATATGTGCAGGGAAATCTGGAAAGTTCACCTGCCCTCTCCATGTAATAGCAAGGAGAGAGCACCCAAAACTCCAGGCTCAGCTCTCAGATAACTGGGAAAATGTTAGAATTGGAGAAATAATTTAAAGTGATTCACGGGATGGAAGCCCTGCCTTATGGTCGAAAATTGAAATAATAAAATGTGCATAGATTTTCCAAGCAATTATTAACTGGGAAAGACGAGACTCTCCTGTGGTTCAGAGCAGGGGCATGAAAGCAACGAGGCAAAGGGAAACTTCCTGTGGGAAAACAGTTGACAGCCATTGGCACAAGTGAAAACTCAGCCTTTGGAGTGATTACTTTTTAGCGGGAGGTAAGGTCAGTTGCACAGAAGTTTTATTAAGAGAAATACTTAACATGATATGACATGCCTATCCCCAGATTTTGCAGACTTTGGGACATTTGGGAACATATTAATAATATGTCCTGATTGGAAATGACTCTCATGGGGCTGGGGGTGGGGGTGGAAACGCCTGCATCCAAATGCCTTTTTGTGCTACCAACCTCAAGAAGTGAAGTTTCCAGTCCCCTTGCGTTAAGTCACGCTGGAGAGCTCAGCGTTTCCCAGGGACACAGAGTCTCAATCTGGCTGCTGTCCAGTTGCTCAGGACACTCGTCCCTGCGAGGCTGCTGCATGGTCACCCAGAATGGGCGGCCTGGAGCAGAGGGGAGGGACTAAGGGGGCTGAGCGCAGTTCTGGGCTCTCCACAGGGATCTTGGTTCTGGGGGGAAGAGGGGCTGACTCACATCCTAGGTTCCCCCTCGCTCCCTGTGCCTCGCCCCTGGCATCGGAAGGTGGCAGCAGAGGAGCTCTCTCCCGCGCTGCACAGCTCCTGCCTCTGCCCAGCAGGACACAGCCATTCACCAGGAACGCGGGGCAAAGCCTTTTGCAAAAGCACATTGCTCTTGTTCGAGGAAGATAAGTGTATAAACTGTGCAACTGCGTTCATCAGTTCATTTCGGGGCAATGTGAGATAGGAGTAGGGCAAAAAATAAAATTCCCAGTAGCAGCACTATCTGCTCGTCTTCCATAGGCGCAGCCGGTTGGGCTCACAAGGGGTGGATTGCTACTGAGTTGACAGCTGCCTTTCCAGTCTCCTTGCTCAGCCCAGAACCGCAGAGTGCAGCCGCTCCAGGGCCCCTGCTGAGGCTTTTTCCATGTAAACCACGTTGCTCAAACCTCTGACTGGCCTTAAATGCTTGTGTCGGTTCTGCCCACATTTCTCAGTTCATCTGTCCGGCCCAGCCTCGCCTGTGTCATGGTTCTGAAGCGAAAGGAACACATTCTTTGCCAGATTCTTCTAGAGACACAGTGGGGTGTGTGTGTGTGTGTATGTGTGAGTGTGACTGCATGTATACGTATGCATGTGTAAGTGCGTACGTGTATGCATGTGTATGAGTGTGCGAATGTGTGTGTGAATGTATTTATGTATATGTATGTGTGTAACTTTGTCTATGAGCATATATGTGTGTGCAAGAGCATGTGTGTGTGTGTGTGTGTGTTTGGGGATATGGAGTGATGAACAGTGACCTCTTATTCTTTCCAATCCCAGAGAAAAACAATTCATCCTGAATTTCTTTTTTTTTTTTGTTTCTTTTCTCCTTGTTTTGTTACTTCCATTCTCACATGTATTGTCAAATTATGCAAAGTTGCTAACCATGTGTTTGTCTAAAGTCCACATGACAAGGTAATAAAAAATGTAAGTAGAACATGGGGAATACTTTAAAACTGGTATCGTTCAGTTACAACAGACTATCTAACTAAATTGACTCAAAAATTGGGGGATTATCATGGCACGTATTGAGGAAGGAGGCAATTGTCCATTTGGTTATCTGGGTTCAATGACATCTGGGTTCTGGCCTGCTCTTGCCTTCCTTCTCATAGCTGGTTATTGCCTATATTTTCAAAATCACCACGCAATGATAATAAAGAAAGACATGTAAAAGAGACATTTTCATCCATGTCTTCTATTTATCAGGATAAAAGAATCTCTCCTAAAAGTCCTGCTGGCACCCACTGGCTGAAATCGGGTCGTGTAAACATCTCTAAATCAATTACTAGCACATAGAAGTGGGTTTACCTGGATGAGCTGACAGCAATCATGATTCTCACCTGAGGTTGCGTCCCACTTCCTTGAGCATACTGCAGTGAACATCGGAATAACAGTGGTTTCTCTGAACAGAGAAGAGGTGTGTGAAGTGGTTCCTGGATGGCAAACAGTGAGACTGGCTGGCACAACCCCCAAGTGCATGCTGCAGCCCTAGAGACTTACTCGCATATTCCTGAGGAACAGCAGGAAAGGGAACTCCTCCCAGCGGACAGGACTTTGGGCCATGCCATGCCACCGGTTATTCACTTTGGAAGGACAGGTGACTGCTGGTGTTCAATGCCAGTGATCTCTGGGCAGTGTTGACAGTTTGGCTAGTGGTCAAGGGCTTGGATCAAACACAGTTAGAACATTGGTGACGAGGAGGTCTGGGGAAGAGATATGTGGATGGACCTCTCAGAATGGGCATGGGGCATGAATGTGTTTACACTCATGGGAATGCCCACAAAGGAAAAGAGAATTTTCAACAAGCAGGTGGCAACATAACATGAGTGCCCAAGTGGACAACAACAGACACTAAACCTGAACTCCTGATGATGTGGCTTCATTTCTTGGAAGACTGTCATGGAAAGGGCAATGATATTTCCTGCTTGATCTACCATGTCTGGATTTTGCAATACCTCATTTCCCATGATATTCTGCACAATCTATCTTTCTACCAGGAACACATTTTATTTATTTATTACTTTATTTTTAAAGATTTATTTATTTATGCATACAAGAGCTGGGGTGTAGGCCGGAGGTGAAGGGAGGTGAGAGGATTCACCTGCGACAGAGTGGGGAGCAGAACAGGAGGACTGACTGAAATACACTGCTGAGGGGAGCAGCGGGTGAGACTGGAGAGGTCTGCTGCACCATGGGCCAGCTCTCTGGCCAGGGATTAAACTTGAGAAGCAGTGGCTGGGGATTGCTTCACAGTGCTGAGACTTAACCTATTGTGCCATCAGGCAGGTCCAGGGAACTCATTTTAGAATGAAAGAAGTAAGGCAAAGCGTTTTGATTACAAAGTGGAATTAGGGCTGCCTTTTTTTAGCTATAATGTTGCAATGAACATAGGGGTACAGTTATCTCTTCAAGATTCATTTCCTTCATGTATATACCCAGAAGTAGGATTGCTGGATCACATACTGGTTCTGTTTTTAAGTCTTTGAGGAACTTCCATACTGTTTTCCACATTCCACAGGGGTTGCCCAATGTATATTCCCATCAACCTTGCACAAGAGTTCCCCTTCACATTGTAAACAGCATTTGTTATCTCTTATCTTCACAGTTTTCATTATAGTTTTCATTATAGGTGTGATAATGTCATTGTGGCTTTAATTTACACTCCCTGATGATTATAATGCTGAGCAACTTTTCATATACACCTCTTGGCCAATTTGTATCTTCTTTGAAAATCTGTCTGTTCAAGTGCTTTTCCCATTTTTTTTAAGATCATTTGTTTTTGCTACTGATGAGTTCCTTTGTATTTTGGGTATTCACTCCTTATTAAATATATAGTTTGCAAATATTTTCTCTCATTCCATCTGCTATCTGTTCATTTTCTTTTCTTGCCTTGTTTTATAAAACAATAATACTCTAGAACTTATTCCTGAGTATTTCCTTAAGGAACATCAATTCTAGCCTCTCTGATCTTAGGTTACTGCCTTGTTTAATTTTCAGTCTAGTACTTGGTCCTTTTGATAAGGAGAAAAACATTTATATACAAAAGAGCAATGGGTACCTGAAGACATATCTTTGACCTCTCCAGCTGGAGGTGGGAACCACTGAGTGCTTCCAGAACTTTTTCATTTTCTTGATCATTTCTTTTGTGGTGCAACAGTTCTTTAGTTTGATATAGCCCCACTTTATTTTTGCTTTTGTTGCTTGAGGTTTTGATGTTATAGCCAAAAAAATCATTGTCCAAACCAAAGTCAAGGAACTTTTTCCCATTTTTATTTTCTAGGTGTTTACTATTTCAGGTCTTATATTTAGTTTAATCCAGTTTGAGTTATTTTTGTGAGTGGTTTAAGATTATATTCCAGTCTCATTCTTCTGCATGTGGATAATTTTCCCAACAATATTTATTGAAGAAACTATCCTTTCCCCATTCATTATTCTTGGTTCTCTTCCTTGTGAAATATTAGTTAATTGTATATACGTGGGCTTATTTCTGAGCTCTGGATTCTGTGCTATTGGTTTATTTGTTTGTTTTTAATGTTAGTATCATACAGTTTTGATTACCATAGTTTTGTAATATAGTTTAAGACCCAAATGTATGATACCTCCAGCTTTGTTGTTATTTTTTCTTTTTTAAGATTGCTTTAGCTATCTGGGATCTTTTGTGATTCCAGGCACATTTTAAGATTTTTTTTTTCTATTTCTGTGTAAAATGCCATTGGATTATCTGTTGTCCACTCACCATCACCACCACTCTTTCTTAAGGTCTCGTCTGTTTTAGAGAAAGGAAGCTGGGGACCATATTTCCCGTCAATATATTGTGCCGAAATGAGGGCAACTCATATAAGACATGCAAAGCAGAATATGAAGAGAGACCATTATAGCACTGTGGCAGTTGTTGTTCAGATACCCGAAAATTTATAGGAACTTTTTGCAAGTTCTTGAAAACGACTCCCTTTGCTGCTATAGATTTTAAAGTTTGTTGGGAGATTCCCAGAGGATTTTGACAATTCTAGAAGTTTCTCAGTTAGCTCTTGAGTACTTTGGTGCTTCAGACAGATTGTGTATGCTGATTTACATGAACTTTGTTTCCCTAGTTCTTTCAACTCATAGGTAAGCCCCTAATTTACTATATGAAAACCTTTAATTTATGGAATATATATAATGGTTTCTGTTTTCCTAATCTAAGCTTGACTGAGTTAAAGATTCATATTGGTTTAATTGCTATAAAGATGAACTACTATATCTATTTGTGTGTGTGTGTGTGTGTGTCTTGTGTGTGAATTGGCACATGTGTGCAAAATGGAAAGAGGGGGAGTTATTTAAAATCATAAAATATCATTAGTGTGAAATATGAACAATATAGATGCATAGAAAACAAAGTATCTCTCTGTATCTTCCTCCCTTCTATAAATCACTTTTCAGATTTAACCACTGTGAAAATTTTATAGTGCTACCTTGGGGCATCCTAGACTTTTCTATGGATATAAATTCTCTTAAAACCAAAAATGGGATTTTACTGTATATATTGCTCTAAAGTTTGCTTTTCTGTATGCAACAATATTTCATAGCCATTCTTGCATTTGTGTGTATACAGATAGAGCTAGTTTATTGATTTTAATTTAGTACTCCATTGAATGACTGGGCCAACATTTATTAACCAAATTTGCCACCAATAGGTATTAAAATTTATTCCAATTTTCTCTTATTACAAAAAATATCATGAAGGAATATTCTTGTGGGTGAATCCTTGCATGTCTATTTGAATATTTCAGCAAAGAAGATACTTAAAAGCGGACTTCCTGGGTCAAAAGGCTTGCAATTTCACATTACGATTCATTTTGCCAAACTGCCTGAAGGAAATTTCAATTTGGTTTGCAAAGATGATTGGAATCTTACAAATAACACTTGAATAATATAGCCATACACATTCCTACTAAAACTAAGGAGGAAACTTTTGAATTTGACACAGCATGCTGCTGACCAATATCAGCTCCCGTCAACTGTGAGTCTATTTGGAAGGAGACTAATTTTGAAGGGGCTACATTTTTTGGAGCATTTATATTTCCACAGAATGCTCAAGAGGCCCCAGGATATGTAAGAATGAGCTTGGCCCTGACCTAGACTCACCAACATTGGCTCAGTGCTTCTGCCCCAGGACCACATTTTCAGTCATTTTCCAGAACGTATACCAATTGTAGCTGTGTTAGAATATATTTGCCTCCAACTTCTTGCCTTCAGACTCGCATTTAACCATTCTTGAGACCTCTACTCCTTGAAGGGCCATTAGACTTCTCAGCTGGTTAACGTGGAAGTGATCTGAATATATAAACACCCAAGCTTATTAGTAACAAGTGGGCAGAGTTCAGTTCAGTTGCTCCTGTAAACCCCATCTGAATGAGCCAGATCCCTTGGGGACTGAAAATACAAGCCAGGAATCTTATTAGCAGAATTTTTTTCTCATTAGGTACTTGCTGGTTTTTAGTAGGGGTTGGCTAGTTCCAAAGAACCAGGGTATAAGACCCAGATTGGAAATTAAGAGAAGTTTTTATATGAATGAGTGGGAACTGGCAATTACTGAGAGTTTATTCTGGGTCAGAGATTTTATATAGCTTGTCAAAATTAATCCCTGCACCAACCCTGTGAGGTACTTGTCCATATTCCCACTTTCCCAAAGGGCAAACTGCAGCAGAGCGTGTATAAGCAAATCTGACCAGCGCCATCCAGCTGGTCATTGGCATGTCTCGGGTTCCATGTCAGACCCCAGCCCCAGAACCTGTATAACTCTCTCACTTACCCTGCATATTCCTCTGCCTTCCTGGGATTATTGTGTAACTCAAAGGAAAGAGATGATCCATATATGGGAATGATGAAAAATGGGACTAGCTTTTATGGTTTATATTTGTCACCATCTCTATTGTTTGAGGACAACACTATCTTTCCAGAGTAAAGGTCTTGATGTCTTGCTTTAAAAAATTGCTGTGATCATTTTGTTGGTGTCATCAATCTATGGACTGATATCTTATCGATGTCAATGTGGATTTCTCAATCTGAGTGCAACAGGCACCTTGGCCTGAATAACTCTTTGCTCTGGGGGGCTGTCCTGTGAACTGTGACCTCTTTCTCTCTACAGCAGCAGAAACCCCCACCCCCCAGATGTGATAATCAAAAACCTCCCCAGACTCTATCAGAGAGTCACTTTTTCAAGTGGAGATAGGTCAGGAGAGAAAAAGAGAGAGAGAGAAAGGAAAAAAAAAAATAAGCAAAATCTATAAAGAACTGTTGTCAGTTTCCTAGGCTCCAGTGCAGATGTCTAAACAGATTGGGGAGAAGGAAGCATTTCAGCACAAAATGCAGGCAAATAGGCCTACATTGGCTTGTTGAGCATAAATAGGAAAGATGTATGTGCACTTAACAGAAATATAAAAGTGTTATCCTTATGGGGATTCTGGATAGGTGGAATAACTTCAGCTGTTTCAAGTCTGTGTCACAATCTCACAGAGAAGTAAAAGTAAGTAAACAATTTCAGTTTATAACTAGTGAGCTATTTAAAATGCTCTGACAAGGTGATGGCACAGACTGAAAGCTAGACATGCATTTCCCTCTACCCAGCGTTATGTGTTATCACGCCCTGGCTCCATCACGGGACTCTGTTACTATTTCATACCAGTCCTATTTCTTACCATTTCATACTCTGCTCTGGGGTGTATGCCTGCTCCAGGTGTATACCTGCTCCCGGTGTATACCTTCTCCACATATATACTTGCTCCAGGGCACCCCTGTAGACGACTGTGTGCTCCTGGTGTGGAGACCACGGCTGGGCTGTGGTCTGCAGCCTTAGCGCCTGCAGTGTTGGCACCCACCAGGTAGCCTGGCCTGTAGTTAGTGAGTGAACACAAGGCAGTTTTGTGTCTGTGGCTCTTTGACAGTCAGAGGAGGGCCTGTGGTCTACAATGGACATGAAATAGGAAAGGGACAGGACAGACACAGGAGGAGAGCACCACATAAGGCCCATTGCTCCAGGACAGAAGCTCAGGGTGTGTATTTCCAGGGACCTGGCAGAATTTCACGGGGCACTCTGTACAGATCATTCTTGGACACAGGAGCTTGTCATGTTTGTCCAAATAATCGTATGAGTCTGGAAGATCGGGGTTTGTCCTGATGCCAGACCGAGCTCTCAGAAAAGGCTGCATTTGCAAAGTGCAATGTTTGGGGTTCAGACAGGTCATTGCCTGCGTCCCTTCCAGCTATGGGACTTTTGCTGTCATCTCTAAGTGTGGGAGGGACAAAGGGGTAATTATAGATGAGAGATAGACTTTTGTGGATCAAGGGAAAGCAGGCGAGGCTGCTGACTGGAGAAACCAGCACTCAGATGGCAAGCGAACCCTGGGGAACATTCTAAGCCCTGTTCTGACCTTTCCCTCCACAGGACTCCCTCTGATGGATAAACTGCTGCTTTCATTTGGCGAGCACTCAGTGATTCCCTTTGTAAATCAAAGGAAACTCGGTTCATGCTAAATGGTGGGTATGTATTCATAGCTCAAATATATGATATTTAGCTGTGATGAATTACCTGGGCTAACGAAAGGTTGACAAACCTCAGCCGTGTGTCACACGCTCTGAAATGAAATAGGAATCAATGAAGCAGCTAAATGCCCCCTTAAATGCCAATCCCCTTTTCTGTCTAAACCCCCTACTAATTCTTTCATGGAAATAAATGGAAGGAATCTTCATTATATATTCATTTTATGAATCCATTTTGGTCATTAGGCTGAAATAAGGGGTAGGTAAGGGTTTATTAGGGAGTAAGCATATCTGATAAGCATTAAATTACTTCTGATGGCTTTATGTATTTAATAGTGTTGGCAAATTAGCTCGGTCTTTGATCTAACGGAGCTGATGTTGATGAGGACTGCTGCATCAACTCTGCCATTAAAGAGAACACTGACTGGAGGAATAAGAGGATGTGGGGACTGAGAAGTCTGTGCCTTCTCTTCTTCTCTTCTTTTCTTGTCCTTGGAAGCATTTCTCCTGCTCATGGTTTCATTCACTGTTTCTCTATACATGACTCCCAACCATTACCCCCAGTCCTGTCCCTCTGGATGTCAGTCTTTGGGGTCCTAATGGTCAATTGTTCCCAATTGCTCTACTTTGCACACCATGGACATTAGATTTCCCCTCCCTTATTATCTGTTCCCTTTCAGAATCCCCAATCTGTGACTCATCACACCATCGTCATTATGTGTCAGATTCAAATCCTTATTGTCATTCAGTTCTATATGAAATGGCTCTTTCAGCGTTGTTTTCTTTTAGCTTATGATAATGACTCACCATGGAACTTCTTGATATTCTTAGTGAGGAATGTCAGATTCCAGGTTAGGTGATGTGGACATAAGGTTACAGGTAGGATTCCTACCCCTCAGGAACATTGTCTATGCAGAGGCTGAATATGTCTACAGATAATTACAATCTAACATGTATAAGTGATTGATAAGACACTGACAAGGCTACCTGAAATTGGGAATAGGTGGTGAACAAAGGTTTCGAAGATGAGATGACACTGGACTTGGCCTGGAAGAATGAAGGAGAATGAAGACTGATTAACAATCAAAAAACACTTTTACCAAAAGTAAATTAGCTCTACCTCCAACTGATTTCCCATCATCTCCTGGGAGGGCTTTCCCATCTGTAATTTCTAAGAGTTAAAGGGGAGAAATAGAGTCATCTATAATCACACTAAGCAGAAAGAGGAGTTTTACTTTACTCAGTTGACCATAGTTTCTGGGAATAATGAGAAAAGAACTAATCTTCATGTCAAACTTAAATGGCAGAGATGACTGTCTGTCCATCCTACAACTATTCTCCATTGTTCCCTGGCATATACTAATTTTATTTGGTGAAATGGTGAACCTAACTAAAGCACTGTGTTTCTCAGTCTTCTGTGATGAAAGTACAAGTTGAAGGGAGTTCTCTAGATACCTGGTCACCCAAGTTTTGATTACCTTAAAGGGGCTCACTTGACTAGGAGGGAACCTCTTGTATCTCCTTGTTTTTCCTTTTCTTCCTACCTAGAATCATCGTTTGTGTCCAAGAGGCTGGGGTTCATGCTTTCAGTATGGGGAAACTCAATTCTCTCAATGTATTCTCTGTCCCCAGCAGCCAAACACAAATTCTAATGCTACACCATGTTTAGATGAGTCAGATCCTCATAAGCTCTCTACAAGGCATGGGGCTGCTAAAGTATCCATGTGAGATCTTTGATTACCTTGCCCATAGCAGGTGCTTCTTCTTCTTCTTCTTCTTTTTTTTATGGATTGTAGGACCTAGCTATCATTTTCTCTGCATCACATCATTGTTAGTGGTAGTGTGACAAGTACATTTTCTGACCTAAAAAGTATATTTTTCTGATAAGGATGAGCACACTTAGAAGAAAACTAGAAAATGCCATTGGAATTAAGACCACACCAGAAACAATAAAGGGACATCCTTTGGTCATTTGTAAACTAATTCCTCAACATGGATTCCATGTTATTTTTGCCTCTGAAAAGTTCTTGTGACTTTCTTGTCCAGGGGTCTGCAACTCCTGACCTGTGTACTAAAGTCAGTCTGATGTCTTTTATTCTTTTTTTTTGTAAATAAAGATTCAATAAAACATAGTTATGCACAGCAATTTCACATCTGTTAATGGTTACCTTCATGCTGCAAGGGCAGAGTTGCTATCTGGTCCTTTACTAAAACAGTTTGCTCTTGACAATTATGACAATTATGACAGATTGTTTGTTTAGAACATTGAGCTAATTTGAGGATTGCAGATGACTCAATATTTTAAATCATATAGAAGGTAGATATATGACTATTATTGGAAGTAATTGTTTCCCCACCCTCATCCCCAAAGATGTATCAGAACATTTCAAGTCAAACAGTTACAATACCAAAAATGTCTTAGGGGGTTACTGTGGCCAAAATGGACAAGTTTTCAAAGCTACAATTTAGGGTTTTCAAGAAATGGGTTATTTAGGCACGAGTATGGTTTGTATTTCCCTGAGGCAATTTATTTGAAAATTGTCATTTTTACCAGGGATACAGTTTTAGGACCGAGGTGTTTGGAATGATGGGGATTGTAGTTATGGGCATTTAGACTCAATAAGGGTCAAAGATTCTTGCAGTATTTAGTTCCTAAAAATATGGAAGTATCCAGATTTATTTTTTTTTACTACCAATATAAATAACTAAAACCTCAGTTCTATAAGGATCTGGATTCTAACTACCAGGTGGTGAAGTGTTCAAAATCTCTTAATTATCTCTGAAGCCTTGTTCTACCACCACTGAATGACTGGAGACCTGGGGCAAGTTCCATTAAAAAAATTGTAAATGGGAAGATAATAGTAACTCACTATAGGATTGTTAGAAAGATCAACTGAATTGCAAAGTGTGTATGTGTATATGATTTATATATGTATATTTATGTATATACCAATATATATATATATTTATATATGAAATTTATAACAAAACCTAATACATTTTAGGAATTAATTAAATGTTATTATTATTTATTGGATTAATTTCTTTATAATGTCATGTCCCCAGTTCCATGTTAGCTTGGAAAGCCAGCCTTCCAACAGACAATGGAAAATATCTCATTAGGCAATGTGTTCATCTCCTGTTTGTTGCAGTGTTAGAAACCCAAACAAGTACATCCTGCAAAGTAAAGTTTTATCTTGGGTACCCCCTCTCCATTTTTTTTTTTTATTACAGCTCTCTCTTTATAAAGTTGCATGTGTATCTATTCATTAAGCGAACCCACAGTTTCAGTTAACTTGGGGAATAGAATATTGATTTAAACCATACTTTAGGAGGCTTATCTATCACTTTGAACAAATAAAAACTTATATGAGATTGGATTTCACTGCATGAGACAGGAAAAAACATACTCCACTGCATATTGCTTATGGTCGCAAGGCCAAGTTCTAGAGGTATCATCAATATATTGGGTTCCTGCTCTCACTTTTTAATGATCTCTGTCAACCTTGATAAAGATACTCTCACTTTTATTGGAGCAGAATTTGTTTTCTTTTTCTTCAACACACTGAGTTTGCCTTCAGCCTGTCGCTATCCCATAGTTGACAGCTCTACCTTTAAATTCCTTTGTGTTGGAGAATCAATGTGTTTTTGAGAAATTTTCTTTTATTGTGGCTGTGGATTTTGAATTTCCTTGGTGTGGTGTTCCTTTCATTTCCATATTACTTCCATGGAGAGACTATGAGTTGCAAAGATTGAATTTGTCATGTCCATCTTGCTGTACTTCTTTCTTAGCTCCCACACAACCCTTAGATTCCTGTCCCTGGTTATCTTTCTTCTATTATTTTGGTAATAGATCCCTAGATTAGAGGCTTACTAATGAAAGAAGCTTATTGTCAAACCTATCAAAACTAAGGTGGTCATATGGATTACTGGGATGCAAGCATAAATGAAGCATATAAATTCCATGTTATACTCAAAAATGAACTCAGTACCCCTTATGACATTCCCCCCTTTGCTGCTGGAATCCAGCAGCAGCTGATGCAGCAACATGAGACCACAAGGTGGGCATAGCTATTGAGAATGTGAAGCAACAGAAGGGCCTGTGTCCCTGATGGTGCAGATTTGCTGTCCAACCCTGGTCTATGAAAGCTCAACCCATCGCAGAGATAGAACTAAGTAATTTTGTTTATTCCAAGGCTCTTGATAAGGGTGGCTGAACCTGTCTTCTCACTAAATAAGGTTCCCACTCAGTTGTAACATGAGTGTACATGGAGACACCCCAACACCAACAAGCAGTTCTTAGATACCAACAGGCTGTTACCTGTGCCTCTCATATACTGGCTAAAGATGGGAAGTTCCTACGAGCTCTCCCTTTGACTTCCGGAGCCAGTTGCAAGCTCAGGTTGTTACCTGTGCTTCTGACCAACCAGCTTCATAAATCAGAGGTTTCTAAGAGTCCCTCCTCTGGTTCAGTAAATTTTCTAGAGGTTCACAGAACTTAGTAACAGCCAGATGGAGAGATGCATAGGACAAGGTATGGGGCAGGTGTGGGGCTTTCGTGCTCTAAGGGTGTGCTTTTCTCTCCACATCTCCAAGTATTCAACAACCAGGAAATGCTCAGTAACCCCTCTTCTTGGGGCTTATGGAGTCATCATTACACAGGCTGACAGACTGAATCACTGACCACTGGCAACTTATTCAATTTCGAGCCCTTCTTTCCTCCCTGGAGAGCTGGGGTGGGGCTGGAACTGAAAACCAGACCTTATCCTTAGATGCTTCCCCCAATATCACCTCATTAATCTAACAAATGACATCTTTGTAGCTCTCAACACAGGAATTTCTAAGAAATTTCTAATTTCTAAGGAGCTGTGAACTAAAAGTGTGAGACCAAACATGTATAAAAAGTATAGTTTTTGGTAATTGAGATGACCAAAATTTATGTCTCTCTCTCTCTCTCTCTTTTTATATGTATATCTTGATCTTATAAATCATAATGTCTAACTCACAAATATAGAATTGGGACTTAGATATGGGGTACTGCCATAATAAGTCATAAAATATGAGGAATTTACTTCACAGATCACAGAGAATGGGAGAGACTCAGATATTGCAGATTGTAATGTTAGTACCTCTTGGTGTAGTTTGGGAAAACATTTGGTAAACCCACCAACTTTAACATCTCAGAAGGTAGATTTGATGCCAGTAGAGATTATGATTCCAGTGGAACCATTTGGAAAACTCAAAGTATTGATGTGTATTGATTCTTCCTGCTATTTGAAAGGTCATCAGAGATGAACTCAAAGGGAAGGAAGAAATAACAACTGCAGGAGATGAAACTGTGGCCCTAAGCCCTTTTCCAAGTGTATACCTAAGTGCTATTGGCCAGACAATGGGAATCACTCTGGAAGCAAAGTCAGATTCCAGACACTCTTTTGTTATCTGAAGCTTTTTTCAGATGACCTTGAGGAAGTCACCATAAAGAAGGTGGAAAAGCAGACTGGATAGTTCATAGAGGTCAATGAATAAGCACAGAGATTTCATAATTAAAATAAATAGGCCTTCGATTAGGGTTACCTGTGTTTGGAAGTGCAGAGTTGCTGTCCAGCCCTGGTCTATGAAAGCTCAGACCATCCCAGAAAGAACTAAATGATTTTGTTTATTCCAAGGTTCTTGCTAAGGGCGACTGAACCTGTCTTCTCACTAAATAGGGTTCCCCCTCAGTTGTAATGTGAGTGTACATTGAGACACTCTCTCCAGTCAGTCTGTTATGGTTGCTTATCTGGGTGTTAAGTGCAAGCTATCTAAAAAGTAGAGCAGTGTCTGGAAGCAAGTACATCTTTGAGTAGTTTTAAGAAATAGCATTTCCAAAGAAATTGAAAACCTGGTCTGCAAAGTCTGTGATTTTTCACCTGCAAGGTAACCCCAGTAGGAAAGAGAGGGCTAACCTGTATGGCCTTCAAGAGAGAAATCCTTTCCAGTACCCTTTTACATGAGGTCATGGAGATACTGGAAAAGCGTGTTTCCTCCCAGAAAGCCATGAGTTATCAAATTGTCTATCCAAGGAACTTGTTTCGTTGCCCAGCAGGATGTGAAAATCACTATAAACAAAGAGCTGCTCTACTTTTCGTACCTTTTCTGAGTGATAGTTCTCACTGTAGTTGCCTGACTGTACTCAACCATGTTGCTATGGAGACAATGACTTGTGGATTGCTCGGACTTAACACCCAGATAGACAACCATAACAGACTGACTGGAGAGAACGGTACAACACCTGGATTGAGCTGTATGCAATTTCTGGTTGACTTTCTTGGGATGACAGGAGGATGTTCTATGCAAGGAGGGAGCATTTGCATTAATATGTGGTTGATTAAAAAGGGGAGCTTGTAGCAAAGAATGCCAGTTTTCCACAATATCTGTTTCCCTCCCTATATTAATAAATTCCTGAGCTTGATCCCAGGGTAAGGTTCCCGAGTTAAAGACTCCATTTTCTAGTCTCCCTTGGATAGTTTCGATAGTGCACGAGATTCTGCCCAATGGCATATGAGAAATAGGTCTGGCTTATTTGTTGAGGCATTAAAAGGAATAGTCATGTTTTCCCCTTCAACTTTCCCTCCTTTCTGTTTCTCAAATTTAACACACAAAAAAGGAGCTGAAGCAGCCATCTTGGACCATGAGTTAGAATCTGAATGTTACAGAAGCAAGGTGCCTGATTCCCTGACGCTGTTGAGCCCTGTGTAGCCTTGGGCTACTCTGTATGAAATTCAGTATGGGAGAAAAATAGGTTATCATGTTAAAGTCACTCATCTTGGCCTTTGTTTGAGCTGCTGCAGTGGTCTCCTGACAACACTATTTCTGGAATGGAGACACAAGGAACTGATATCTCCTCTTCAGATGGGAACTGTGGGGGCATTAATAATGGGTTCCATGATTCTCCTGTCTGCTCCTGAAGGCTACATGCAAGGTCAGCAGGCACCAACTGTCCAGCAGTCCATGCTGAGGCCTCACTGAGGTGACAGAATGCCCAGGGGTTGTGATTCTGTGACTTCACTCAGAACAGCTCCAGCATCCTGACCACAAACAGGCACCGTCTGTCTAAACTGTGGTGGTACCAAGAGCTGGCAGCCCTGGGGTGATCTAATTGAAAACAGGGCTGTGACCCCTGTTCCTTCTCAGGAATCACTGCAGCTGCCAGTACGTACCTGCCAGCTGAAGAGGACTGCCTCACTCGGGCACCTGCTCTGCCCCTGGACAGCCCGCCAGGTTTTCAGCATAGCTTGAATGCAAGCAGACAGCTACTTTAATGGGAAGAGGCAAATGTCTTTGGTCCCATAGCCAGGGGAATTGTATTCAACTCTGCAATCTCATCCCATGGATTTAGAGCATGACATAGGATTCAAGGCAAGGTCCTGGAAAGAACACAGTATTTTGTATGAAAGATTTACATGCTCAACCTCATTCTGCTAAGTACGATAGGCTAATGCTTGATCTGGAGCTCTAGAATCAATTAGTTTCAGGTACAATTCCTTGCTCCTTGCTGTTCAGCCCCAGACAAGTTCTTATGCTCTGTATGCCTTAATGGTATCTTCTCTAAAATGGGGAGTTTTGTGGTAGAGAATGAGGGGAATTTTGTGGTGGAGAATGACCTGCTTAACTCTTACTTGGTTTTGAGTAAACTGTCAGTCAATGTTGGATATTTTTGATATTTATATTATTGTAACTATGCACTTTACCATATCACAAAAAATCCTTCTGTTGCAAAAACTCTGAGACACCCAGAAACTATTAGTGGGGGTGATGATAATGATGATGATGAGGAGGAGTAGGAGGTTGAAGATGAGAATGATTGATGGAAGGAGCTACAATGCAAGGAAGTACAGTAAAACAAAGACATTGATATCATTACTTTGGGGACAAGTTAAAGAAAAGAAGTCTTCATCCAGACAATGTGTATTCATTGACTACTAAGTCTGGGTCAGACTGTATTTAGGGTGGAAAGCAAACAACAGATGCCTGTTTGATGGGGACATAAATTCTTATGGGGAGCACCTTTCAATACATAGATAAGCAATTGATTTGCATAGCCAACTTTCCCTTATGCACACAGCTCGCCAGTTAGGTGATGTGGAACTCAGATTTGATTTCTAAAGTCTGACCCAGACGCTACGTGTCCCTCTGAATCTTACTTCTGTCCCTGGAAAATGCATTTCATGCATGTTCATAGTGCTTGCCTCCTTAAAGCTCGTAAAGTCAGCCAGCTTTCATGGAGCCCTCTCCTTGTTCTTAGCACTTGTCAGACCTTATTTCCCTCTTTCCAGCAGCAAAGCACAGCTATGCAGCCTTCCCAGGATCAGTTCCCTCCTTGGTGCAAAGTGGCGATAATATGGTCTTGAATTTGGAGGGGTGGGGTACATTGTTCACTTAGCTCCCTAAACCTCCCTGGTAAGCATCAGTCTCAGTGTGCTTTAAAAAGTGGGGAGGATGTGATTCAAAATAGAGGCAGCTGATTGGTGGAGTAGTTCTGTGTGTGAAGTCTTCCCTGGGCTTCAGTGATGGAAGGGAGGCAAAAGGCCGTCACTTGAAGCAGCAAATGCATTTGGGGTCAGCTAAGAGGCTGGAGGGAGCTGAACTCAAAGGAAAACAAATCAGAATTTAAATAAGGAGATTCTGAAAGGGGCTACAGATTAAAAAGCTATTAAATGGATGGAGGATTAATAAAATATCCCCTGAAATAAATGGGAGATCACTCAGAAAATGAGGGAGCTAATTACAATAGGATGTGATATAATAGCAGGTAGAGTTTGGGGAAAAGCTAAGGAATGAAAGTGCTCTCAAAACCCCAGTGTCCCCCATGGATGAGCAGGGCTGGGAAGGGATGCTGATCACTGATGATTACACCTGGCTTTTGGGTTCTTATCTAGATTTGTAATTATATTGTTTGGGTCTGGAGCTTAATTTCTTCGGGTTCAAATGTGAGAATTCCAGCCCACGTGGTCAAGCCAACCTGATGGTTGACTGCAGGTCAGCAAGCTCCCTCGTCATTGAACATGGTGGTGTTTTGTTTTGCATTGTAAACAGGCAAGCAAGCTACTAAACCACTGCGTCAGTTCCTTATAGTGTTTTGAATGGTTGTTCCCCAAGGAACAGAAAAGTAAATTGGAGAAAAAGCAGAGACTCAGGGTCTGATAGACTTGGATTCAAGGGTTGGCCATGTGGCTGAGCAGCAGTGTGACTTTGGGAAGATCAGGCACCTCTCTGAGTTTCTCTGTTTCGAACATAGTACCTACTTTCTAGGACAAGGTGAGATTCAAGATTCTACACCAATGCTTATCACTTGCTATTGAGCAGTTATTCTGAATTTTAATTGATTATTAAAATGTAAATTTAATGCAAAACAAAATGAGTAGTACTGTTTTTAGAATATATTTTAGTACCTTAACCATGAGACCATCAATCGTCATTGTGTAGGTCCTGTGAAGGGCAGACTGTTCAGTTTCTTTTTAATTGTGAGCAGATACTGTATTTTTTTTTAAGATTTATTTACTTATGCCTACAAGAGCTGGGGTACAGGCCAGAGATGTGGGGGGCGAGAGGATTCACCAGAGACAGAGTGGGGAACAGAACAGGCAGACTGACTAAAATACACTGCTGAGGGGAGCAGCGGGGAGACAGGAGAGGTCTGCTGCACCATGTTGGTTGCTCCCTGGCCAGGGATTGAACTCATGCTGCAGAGGCCGTGGATTGTTTCATAATGTGGTGCTTAACCCCTTGCACCACCAGGGAGGCCCAGATACTATTTTCTTAGAAATATCAATAGGTAGAAATATCTAAGTAATATCAAATAAAAAGTTACCTCAAGATACAGGCAAACTTGAAATTTTTCCCCTGCATAGTATCACTGCAGAAGTCAGCCTGGTTTCCTCATTTTTCCATTCCATTTTGCCAAAAGGTACCATGACAGAAAATTTTAGCCCCCAACATGTTATGAGGTCCTCCGAGACAGATACCACTGGTACCAAGTGACAGTGTTCCCAACGTTAAATGTCCTGTCTTAGTGCTTGGGAACAGGACCCACCTCAGTCCCCCAACCCCCAACACTTAGCCTTTCCCTACTGTGTGCCTTTCCCTACCAGGTTAGGTGCTTGCTTCACATTCCCCTGACTCTAAACAACAGCCTTGAGCTAGAAGAGTTGGAGAATCTGCAAACTCTAGTATTTCCCCAAGGTCACTCGGTCTGAAAGGCAAAGCAGGCTTGGCCCCTAGCAGCGGGTCCCCTCTTTAACAGGGGTTGTGGTGATGGCAAAGCTCCCCTCTATGGGCTGGGCTTAAGAACCAGGCCTCAGCCAGATCATTGCCTGCATTTAAAAATTGATCTTGAAAATACCATTTACAAGAGCACCCTTGTTCTTCACAAAACCAGAAGCCGCTGGCACCCACATCAAATGAGGCATGGGTGTGGGAGATAATCCAGGCTCCCGTTTCCATTCTGAACCGTGGGCACCAGGACGCCTCTCCTTCCCTAGCTGCTGAGTGCCAGGCAGCTATCTGCACAACAGGGAGCCCATCCTGCTCCTGCTCCTGCAACAGCCAATCATTTCAGGCTGATCACGTCCTTTGGCCCTGTCTGTCCTCATATCTCGGCTTCCCTTCCCTTCAGCAGTGGGAGAGAGAAGACTGGAAGAGAAAGCCTCTGGCCTTTAAGTGTTTGCACAGGGCGCCTGAGTGGAGTGAGTCGGCGAGATAAGGGGTATTTCAGGCTATTTCTCCTGCTTGTGTGAATAGCACATGATTGATTTCACAAAAAGAAATTTATTTCCCTGCAGACATATTTTTTTATCATTTGCTTGGATTCCTTGATGCCTCACTCACCATATGTATAGAAGAGCCAGGTCTCCTTCAGAGGGGGATGGAAGGGAAAATGGAGAACACTTTCAACCTGAGACAAAGTATATAGAAAAGGCGCTGCCAGATAAAATGTTCTGTGACCTATAAGCTTTGGAATGGGTCAGAGGGATTATACTAAGGCTGACATTTAGAAATGATGAGATTGGGTGGCTGCTGCGTTTGCCAAAATACCTTCCAGAGCTCCCTTCTGGGGGAGCCCCCACGAAGACCCATCGCCTCCAGACACTGTAACCCAAGGGTGGGAGCCAGACTTCCAGGGTCACCTGAGGCTGACTTTTATAGGGTGAGACAACTTTATTTAAAGGGACATACTCAATTTGGTTAAGCTCTCAAATTTATGTGCTCCTAGAAAAGAAGGCTTAGCAGAGGCTCATATAAATGGAAATGATCTCGCAGGGAGTGGTGAAGAAGAGAGAGGGCTGTGGATGGTGGACAGAGCAGGAGGAGGCGTGCATAGAGAAATAGGAGTCTGTACACAATGAACTTCTTGGACAGAAACTCCTTTTTTTTTAAGACTGGTTTTTCATATTTAGGTGGGAGTGAAAATACCTATGTGGGATGGGTTAGTTTGGTGAGATTTGAAGATGTGGGCAATTTACAGGACCATTTTTTCCCCTGGTGTAAAGTGAGTGCTTGGGTAATACATCACCCTTGAACAGGGTAGTAACATAAGGCTGTTTTCAGATCATCTTTGTCTCATGCTGGTTTGCACAGGTGCAGGCTGAGCTGGGGAGCAGGAAGCGACTGGGGCTGTTTTTGGAGGGAGTTTTTGCACTTAATGTGTGACTACCAGGGAGTCTGACATTCTGGGAACACATTTTGAGGCAAATTCTCTGAAGGGGCTGACCTGTCTCTGGAATGGTTCGCCTCTCCCTCACAGTTCTCTGCCTGTCTTCTCCGGTCCTGCTGGGAGTTGGCCAGTTAGGAATGATCCTCTCTCCAACTTCCCAGAGAAGAGGTCAGGGGTTGTTCAAGGAAGTTGTCTGCATAAGAAGTACAGAACTCTAGTAGAAACTGCAAACTAGGCAGACTGAATTACTGAGAAGTCAATGGTCAGTCCAGGCGAGTGCTACCTTATACATTTCACACTGACTGTGTTTATAAAGCAGGGCTGATTTCAAGAAGTTATTGAAGGTAAAATGTGCCCCGTCCAGTTCAGCTGTCTAACATGCAATTTCATGTGTCCCCTACCTTAACATTTCAAAGTAATTATTTGGGTCTTTGATTTCATTCAAAATGTTTTTGATTCTTCAATTTTTCTTTTTGGTCTCTACTTCCTTCTTTATCTCTTTAATCGGTTGTCACATGTATGTTTTCCTTTCTCCCTTGTCACTGCTCTCTTTGTGCAAGTTCTTGAGGCCTGATTCTCCCCTCTGTTGTGTCTGTGTTTCTTCCTTAGTGGATCATTCCCTTGGTCCCGCCTGTATTCTACCCACTGCAGCTTTTCCCTGTGCTCATTCTAATCTATGTCCCTTCACTAAATAAACCATAACCTTGAGAGTCACAGATTTTCTGAGCTTTGGGAGTCCTTCTAGCAAATCACCAAAACCAACAGGGATGACCGGAGCCCCCCCATCCAAAGCAGGAGGGTGTGGCTCCCCAGTGTGCACAGGTCGTTCTGTGGATATTAAAAACCTCAGCATTTAATACGAAATATTTAATTCTTAGTGTAGTCTGATCTCTTTCAGGGACAACTTCTTCTCCAGATGCCTGCAGAGTTATATTTATGCTGGTTTGGGGAAAGCAAGCAAAGGAAGGACATCATGTTGTTTGCCTCTAGTTCCCGTATTTCTTTCTGAGAAAGAAATAGGCTTATTACTAGATGCAAATTTTTGCAAGGCCTCTGAATTTTTGCTTGGCAGCCATGGTGTCCTCCTACCTTTGATTAATCTCTCTTTTAAAAGATAATCTCTTTTGGCCAATGTTTACATTTTTTGGACCACTCAGCCTGGTACATAGTAAGCTTCTAGTGCATTCTTGATTTATTTTTGTATAAAAGCCTTTCAGTCATCAGCCTTTCTCAAATGATCTCTTTGTCTTTCTTGGTCCTGGAAAGAATATTCTTTGATTTGTTTTGAGACTCCAAGATTTAAAGCCCTGGACTTTGAAACCTAAGGGCAGTCATAGTGTCTGTCTCCATGTTCTCCTTGTCTCAGAGAATCTGGTAAGAGTTAGGTAATCATTGAACTGATATAATCATTGAATTAATCTGAAGACAGACTTTTGATCACTCCATTTATTCCCTATAGATATATCTATGCAAGTGAAATGGATTATCCCCTAAAAACTTGCTCCCTTCAAACATTTAAATGAAGAAACCAATTGTTTGCTATCTTCCAAGTCATATGAAAATAAACTTGTATGTCTGTTTTACAAATTCAAAGCTGTCACACCCTCACAGTCTGACATCCATACTATTCACCATCCTTCTCAGAAGAAATCATCAGTCCCTATGTTATAATACATACAAAATTAATATTCAGACACTTCAATAGGGGGCCAACAAGAGTTGAATGTAGCAAAAGTATCATTTCAAAGGTCAGCTCTCTTTTGGAAGTGTGTGACAAAATCCCTCCCTACCTATCATTCTCTTTCCCTCAACTTCAGTTTTATTGAGTTATAATTGACATACAAAATTATGGCATATAAAATGTTCATTGTTGATTTTTGATATATGTATACTTTGTGAAAGCATTCCCTCCAGCTAGTTCATTAACATGTCCATCACCCCACATATTTGTTGTGTGTGTATGTGTGAACATTTAAGTTCTACTCTCTAAGCAAATTTTAATTATACAAACCAGTGTTCTCAATGGTAGTGCCCATGTTTTTCATTAGCTCCTCAGACTTTACTCATCTTATAACTGAAAGCTTGAACATTGAGCATTGTTGATAAACTTCCCACATGAAACGTAATTTTCTTATTAGCTTCAGATCTTCTTGTTTCTAGCTCTCAAAATTTAAGTATTTTTCCTATTTGTATTAATCAAAAAAATTTGGGTAAGAAGCTGATTGGCTGAGCTTGAGTCATGTGCTCACTCTTGAACCAATCATTGCAGTTAAGCATACAAAGCTGTCTGATTGGCCAGGGTTGGATCATGTGGACAATGTGGACCATGCCTGTTAGAGAGAGGGAATATGACAGGTCAAAAGGAGAACTAGTTGTTGTAATTTTGAAACATAGTGGAGGTTATATTCCTAATGATTTATAGCAAAATCATAGAAGATGTTCTTCACAGCACTGTGTTGCTGACTTAGTGACCTATGCTTCACAAAATAGATTATCTTCTTTGAAGTTACAATTTGATTTGGGATTTTATTCTATATGTTATATTGGCCAAGCTTGTTTTTAATCACTATTAAATTGCATTTTTTTTTGCTAGATGGTGTTCTTTTATCTCATCAAATATTCTTCCAAAGAACTGAAAGAAAAATAAATGCACCCCCCCACCCCAATTCTTCCAAGATGAGGATTTGCTGGCCATTTAGCTTGCCCAGTTTCTATGCACTTGTGGAAAATCCATTCTTACTGCCATTACCCTATTGTCTAAGTTGGAGAAAGCTGCCTGCCATTTTTCACATGGACTTTGGGGGTGGGGGAGGAACTCAGTTAACACTCTGTTTGCTTATCACATCACTTGATTTATCTGAGGGGAGAGGGAGTGAGGGAGAAGGTTTGACAAGCAGTGATAGCTCAGCCAGTCAGGCTCAAATACCACTGCATGAAGCTAGAACTCTTAGCCAAACAGACCTTCTAAATACCACTGAAAAGCAGGAATAAACCAAGCAGACAGGAACGAGGCTCCCGTCCAAGCATTACAGAACCGCTGTCACACTTCGGCAAACTCAAAACACACACACATATATGTATGTATCTTTTCCCATTATTACTGGTAACCAGAGAGCCAGGGGTGTAAGTTTAGCATCACACAAACCCAAGTGCTGACAACTTATTTTTACAGGGCAGCCTTGAGAAATCCAACAGAGGCAAACCAAAGGAGGGGAAAATTATAAAGGAGGTGAGGGCACATAATTTAATCCTTGCTCTTGGCACTCATAGGCTTTTAGTACTCACCCCGCCCCCCCCCGCCACTATTGTGCCTCTATTTTTAACTATAAACTTTACTGAAAAATGAAAAGTAAAAACAACTTTGGATTTGTGGATGGAAGGGGATACTGCAGACTCTGTGTGTGTGTGTGTACGCGTGTGCGTAGGGCATTGGGGAGGACGGAGAGGATGAGGATCACAGTCTAAGGTGGTGATCTCTGGTGAGCAGTGGGAAGGCAGCTCTGTTGATCTCCAGAGGACACCTCTTTCTGATGAGGGAAGCAATCAGACTGCGTAGCTGAAGTCCAAGACTGTGAACTTCCAGGCTTCATGTCAAAACCAATTTAGTGAGCTGGTTTAGGATTTTCCTCGCCTACTACAAAAAATAATAACTTGTCTGGGTCTTACATGGCAGTTCCGAATTGTGGAAAGAGCACTGAACTTGTATCAAAAATCTGGATCAAGTCTTAGTTTTGTTTTTGAAAGACTTTGTGATTTAAAATTGGGGGACCTACCTTTCTTATCTGTAAAATACAGGGAATAGTAGTTTCTTTCATAAAATTGCCATGAGAATTTGAGGCAGCAGTGCACAGGAAATCACTTTTAAGATGTCTAATGCTTTACAAATGAAGATGGTTATTATTATGATTTAAGACCTTTTCCTTATCGCAGAGTTTGAACTCTGATATGAAGACACCATTAGCAGCAACTTCAACTGAAACTCTGCCAATACCTCTGACCTTGTTTCTCTGGTTTAAATATTTTTTTTTCCATACTGTGCCTAAAATGTTCTAGAAGCACATGGGAGAGCATACCAGAATACAGGAGTGGAACAATCCCTAGGGAGGTGTATTGGGGAGACTATCACTTCCCACATGTAGGGACACACATTTTTTGGTTTCTTCCCATGGTTCTTAATCTAGGAGGATTTTGACCCACTCAAACAAGACTCCTTTAGCAATATCTGGAGATATTTTTGATCATCACAACTTAAGGGGTGTTACTGACACCTATGTCAAAGCCTTCTTTGGAGGAGACCTCATCCTTGCTAGGACTTGCTCATGGGGTTTGTCAGTTGGAAAGCTTCTGGATAGGAGGTAACTACAGCTATGTCTCTACCATGCTTCCTATTTTCTCATCATCCCTATTATAAAATGCTTTGTTTCTTAAATGGCACCATATTTCAAGTGATATAATTTACATGCATTTTTCTTTCAACTTCTATGCTTAAAGGTATTATGTTATAACTAAAAAGAAACGACCACTTAAAACACCTACATCGTTTGGAGTATCTTTTAGAATTTTTTGTAACCCACATGTCTTTAAATAAGGAAGCCTTGAAAGTAAATATGCTCTCTGTTTCTTATCTTTTTTGTTATTACAATGCATTTGCTTGAGATATTCGAAAGCTTTTATGTAACTCAGATAGAAATGTGACATGTGTAGAATGAATCATAAGATCCTTTGTTAAGTAGCCTTATTTCAGAAAATAGGCCACCCTCTTAGATCTAACAATAACTTCTGTCTTTAAATATTTCAAATAATTTAAACTTTACCAAAAGCTTGCAAAATGACACTTATATATCCTATATTCACAGCCCCCAATTATTATCATTTTATAGCATTTGCTTTGTCAATCTCTCTCTCTTTCCCTCAACCTTTCTAAACACACACACACACACACACACACACACACACACACACGTTTTTTCTTCTGCATTTTAGAGATTAAATTATATACATGGAGTCCACTGAGCCTAAATACTGCTGTATCTATGTTCCCAATATGAAGTCCCACTTGCATGACCATCATCCAGAAAACAAGTTCTGAAAAATCCTATCACAGACACCTTTTCTGCAGCCCTTATTCAAAATTTACATTTTGTTCCAACAATGTCCTTTATAAGAAAGGGATCTAATTTGGAATCATGCACTGTACTTAGTTTCTATGTCTCTTAGATCTCTCTTAGTCTGGGAAGTATCTCATAGTCTTATATCTTTCTGAATTTCCCAGTTTCCAAGCATCTGGTATGATGTGGCATGTCCCTTAATATGGTGTGCTGTCTCCTCATGATAAGATTCAGGCTCACAATTCCTGCGAAGATATCAGAGGGGTGATGCTGTCTTTTCCAGGCTCCTTTCACGTGACATGTGACCCAGGTTGCTGCTTAACTGCAGGTGTTAACTTCAGTCACCTGGTGATGGAGACTTCCACTAGGCCTTTCCCCTAGGAAGTCATGCATTTCCCTTTATGCTTAATAATAATTTGGGGGGGATATAATTTGAAACTGTAGATACCCTTTTCTGAATGAAACTTTTCTTCACTAGTTTTGGCATCTTTTCAATGATTCTTGCCTGAGTCTATTATTGTCTTTTCTAACTTATTCATATTTATCAATAGACTGCAAGAACATTCACTTTCTCCTAATTTCTTTATTTGTATCCTTTGGGACTCATGGAGTCCAGTTTCTTTGGTTTATTAATTATTTCAATTCCTTATCTCTAATCTCTGGAAAGCTCAGATGGGTGATAGGATCCTTTGCAAGGTCACTCGTGTTCCTCGGATACCATTTTACAAGACCTCTGGACAAGTAGATGGGCTGGGCTCATCATGGGCTTTCCCAGACCCAACCTTAGAATCATGATTTCTCCAGCCAAGGAGGCAGGCTTCCCTTTAGTGGAGAGCAGTATTTGGAAACCATGATCTGGGCTGTGCTGACTGACACTCAGGATCATTTCTTTATGTTCTCACAGCAAATGTAGTTGGGAACACATACACATATGTGAATATGCATTGAGAGTCTGTCTATGTATGTATGTATGTATGTATGTATGTATGTATGTATGTACCTTCCTCTCTCTCTCTCTCTCTCATCTATCTGTTATAACAATGACTAGTTCACATCAACAGCTTTAATTTGTATCTAATCCCAAAGATCCTAAAAGAGTTATTCTATTTTTCGTTCCTTTCCTTATTTGTAACTTCTTTCTTTTGACAGTAAAAACCTGCTTCCCCTTATTCTTAGCATATCTATTCATTGGTTCCACCCCCCTGTATGATCCAGTGCCCTAAATATCCTGGCTGTTAACTTAGTAAGATGCATTAGCTCTGGTTTATCTCCTTGCTCAGTGACTATACTTTTAAGAAGAACTTAAAAAAAGAATACAGATTTTCCTTTCCTGTAGAAAATGAAGACCAGGACCATTCTTGGGGTGTGGAGTCAAAGGGCACAGTCAGGGAATACTTGCCATCTGATAATTGCCCTGGGTGAGGCAATGGACCCACTTAAACATATCTCCTGTCTAAATAAGACCAAAAAGACACAATAATTAAATGTAGATGTTTACATTTGTATTATATTGTGGATCAAATATATTTCTATACAGGAATTTACTGGGAGACTGAGCGAAATTTGAAAATGAACTATTATTCACAGTTGTATTATATCAAAGTTAAAAATCACAAATTGTACTAAAGATGTATAAGAGACTGTCCCTGTCCTAGAAAATATATGCCAAAGTATTTAGAAGTAAATGGAGATGATATATGCAATTTATTCTGTGAGGGTTCAGCAGCAATAATTTGTACATAAAAATGTGAGTTTGAATCTCAGCTCTATCGCTTAGGAATTGCATAAAGTTGGGAAAATTAATCAACCTTCCTGTGCTCACTTTTCTCATTTTTAAAATAGAGATGTTAGTAATTCTTTACTTAGAAGTTAATGAAAATGTGTATAAAATACATGTCATAGTGGCAGACACTGAGTTAATGCTCAATAAATATTTTTCAAGTGCATCAATGTATGAATTCTGTAGTCTAGCATTCCATGAATAATCTTCATAACAATGTCCATGTTCTGGAGTCCTGTTAACAGTGGTGGGACACTTTATAGTTACAAAATGTGTTCTCTTACTCTTGCTTTGCAACTTCCTCTGTTCTGGCTGGGGTGTGTCCACCTCCTTCTAGTAAAGGTGATGCCCACCAGGCTGATGAAGAGCCACAAGATGAGAGCTTCCATTTGGGGTGGAAAGGGGTGTCTGCTCTCCAATCAAAGCAAGGAACTGGTCACCACATTTCTCAAGCCAATCCTTATGGAAGTTGGAATTATTTCCATTGATATACAAGGAGACAACCTCCTAGAAGGAATAAAAGACTTGCCTCTATAGCCGAGTGAGTTCAAACCTTGTTCACAGTAACCCCACATACCATCCTGTCAATGGCAGTCCTGTTTTTTGAACTGATCAATATTATTTAAAATTCTAACTTTCATGGATAGAAAATACTGCCAGGTTACATCCCTGCAGAGCTGAGTGTCTCCTCTGTGCTCTCAGCAGAATCCCTTATTCTCAAAACCTGGGGCTTTCTTCTATCTTTTTTTTTTTTTTCCTCCAACAAAATTATATTATCTTCTAGAGGCTGAATTAAATATTAATAGGCATTCCAAAATATGAAGACAAGGGTGTATGCTTTAATAATGGCGTCCACTGGCTTGGTGATTTTGTAGACGTGTGGGCTGCAGATTGCACGGGAGTACGAAGCCAGAGTTCAGGACACACGTTCTCTCCTGCATCCCTTGTGAATGGTCGGTTCTTGACCTTGACACTCCTTTTAGCCTCACCCTGTTTAAATGGACCTCCTGGAGTACTTCCTTGACATTTCTTTATCAGAAATAAGACATCGACTAGGTGCCTGTTGCTATGGAGATGACAAAGATAAATGCTATTTAGTGTCTACTTTGACAAGAATACAGAGTCTAATTAGTCTAATTATTATCCCTTGTCATCATGGCAACACTTGGCTTTTTGGTGTCCCGGGTGCATCTCTATCTTCCATTGCATTTTAGTTTTTTCTTTGAGGATACTGACAGCAATTTGTTTTTCTTATCATCTACCATGAAGTGGGGAATGATGTCCTAACTAACTCTCGGTTGGTTTAGATGTGAAAGTCTCCCAGCTCCCTAAGTTCCTCATTCATTCATTTGTACATTACACAGCATTTCCTGAGACTTTATGAAATGTCTTATGTTACATTTATAGTAAAATCTAGAAAAAGGACTGAGTAACACAATTATCACTATAATAACATAGATTAGTGGTTCTCACACAGGGAAAACTGTCCCCCAAGGGACACTGGGGACTGTTTGGAGATATTTGGTAGTCATGACTGAGGGGATGCTACTGGCATCTGGTGAACAGACACCAGGGGTGCTGCTAACTATCCCAAAATGCATAGGACAGTCCCCATGACAAAGAATTATCTGTCCTTAAAAAAAAAAGATTTATGTGTCCTGAAATATCAATAGTATCAAAGTTGAGAAAGCTTGATATGGATTCTTTCAACTCACAAAATTGAACACTGCCCCACATGTTAATCTCAAATATCACCTTAAATCTCACTAGAAACTGAGACTATAGAATTAGGAGTGCTCCTCACCTGGAAGCCGTGTAGCTCTGGCTATTTTAATTTCTCCTCACAGCACCTCTGAGAGACGGAGGACATTCCTGTTTTACTGATGAGGCGACTCTGGCTTGAAGAGGTTAAGTAGCTGTCAGGAAAAGTGTTCACTTTTCCTCTTTCATGAAGTATAGCAAAGGAGTTATTGAGTTTTTACTGAAAGGCTTATGCTGGCCAGCTGGGTGTCAGCACTGGCATTTTGGGAGGAAACTCAAGTCTGCTATAGAGCTGTCAAGCCATGACTCGTCCTTTAAGGTGGGCCAAAAGTTCCTCTATAGTTTTTCAATTATGTGAGAACAACAGTTAAGGAGTTATTGATCTCCGGGGCACACGCTGGCACGGGCATGTAAGCATTACCAAGAAATAAGACAACTGTGGTCTTTGGTAATTTTTCCCACTTCTGTAAGGTTTTGTACACATCTGACTGCTTTTGAATTCCTCCTCCTTGCAACTTTTTTCAGGATCCAGGCTCACATTCCCTCCTGGGCTCCCAGGCATTTAGATAACTTATCTGCCCTTCACCATTTACACTCATTAATATAATATATTAGCCAGTTTGGGGTTCTGAAGCTTTACTTGTGCTTATTTTGTATTTACAGCCTGATGATAAGCTTCTTTCTGAAGACTAATAAACATTTACCAACCAGCAAATATTCTGTCACAAAAGAGGCTCATCCTCCATTTGTTTATTTATTGGAATCTATAGATTCCAAAATCATTTATGAAATATCTAGTGTACACCAGACATTGTACAAAGGGGATATATAAATGAATCTCTTAACACTGGAAAAATAAGATACCAAAAGATATCGTGAAGATTAAAGGGAATATTTGAGTAAATCATGTGAGGCATGGTGCTTGGTACGCACAGATCTGTGTTCAATAAATACCAGAAATGATTGCTCTATTTCCCCCAACACACAGAGGAGAGCTATGCAAGTAGTCGGTGTTTTAAACATGTTTGCAGTGTGATTGAAGGTGTCTATGCAGGGATGTGAAACTTGTGACAAGACACTGACAAGTATATTTGTCGCCCTCGGCAAAGAGTTTGGATGAGCAAACGTGGTTACGGATGCATCATGCACCAGCTGAGTGGGCTCTGGGAATATTTGACAGGGAAATACATTTTTACAAGTGAAGTAAACCACTGGGTTGGCAACACAAGGAGGAGTCAGATTCAAACATACTTCTCAACTCTCAGTGTAAATGGCATTTGATTTCCTGAGAAATCTGTCTGCTGCTCTTCACCAGGCTCAGAATCCATCCCAGGATTCTGGAGAACAAGGTTTACAGTGTTTTTGATCAGAGAACAACTTGTAATAATAGCTCTTTTTTATAGAGGAGGGTTAGAAAAGCCCAGTAAACAAGTCTAAAATGTCAAAACCCATAGTGAAAGCAATACATTGTTAAATTCTGGAGAGAAGATTGTTTTATTTGAACACCTATTGGAGATGTACTTACTCCAGGGCTTATGATGAATGCTGAGGGTTGAAGGACAAAACATGAGGTTCTAACCCTCCCTGCCAGAAACAGCCCTGTGGTAGCATCACTCCATGATGGAACATGGCTGGGTTCTGCCTTTGCAAGAAGGATGTCAATCGCCAAGATGGCACATTGCCCTGGAAGGGCTACATATCCTGTGGATTGGAGATAACAAGTCTTGGTCTAATCCAAATTACTGAATGGATGTTCAAGTCAACTGGCACACTCTTTGCGAAAATACTATTACTCCTGAGTTTATATTTTTGGGTTTGAACTATTTTTCTAGTTTTAGAATCATATTTCCAGTCTTGGCTCTACCTGACATGTCAAACATTTCCCCAAGCAATCTCTTCCATTTCCAACTGTGCTTCCTTCAATTTTCATTTCTCTATTAAAAGCTTTTGCCCTGTCTTCCTTGTCAGAAGCTGTATTCCTCTCTCCATCACTAGCACATCTCCTATTGGTCCCCTTATCGTTCCTTGATCTATCCATGCTGTCACTTCAGCGGGATCTCATATACTAATTGTTGAGTAAATAGATACTCACCTTTTGTGGCCAACTATTTCCAATTCTACCTCAACCTCAATAAGTTCTTTCTTCCATCACTTCCCTGGCATTCCCACTGATGCTGCATTAATTGAAGATTTCATCACACCCCGCCATGATTACCACAACAATCTCCTGACTGGTCTTCTTATGACTACTCATGGCTCCTTACCTCTGCCTGATGTGGCTCTCATCTTAGGACTCCACCTACAGAACAATGTACTCATCCCTGTCCTTTGCTCAAAGGCTCTCATGGCCACTCATTGTCTAGAGGATGATGTCAGAACTCTCATTGCATTCATAGCCTCAGCTGCATCTGTAAACAGACTGAGGTTACAAATTCTGTTTCTCCCGTTCTACCTCTCACCCCAAAGGGCCTTCTGAGGTAGCCCCATTGGGCTTCTTACTCTCTCTCTGCAGCACCATTTCAAGCTATTTTGTAACTCTCACCTGGTAAATACTCTATTTAAAATATTTTTCCCCTTCATCTCTTTTTTTTTGGCAAAACTCTCTTCACCCTTTAAGAGACAGCTCAAATGCTATACCTTTCCTAATGAGTTAGAAAACAAGTTAGCCTTTCTTTTATTACAAAATGACTATGAAGCCACTTCTGTTTATTTCAATTAATTTTTTCACCACTTTGAAGTTTTCAACACACATGGCTCTGTTATTTACTGCATCATTTGACCTTGGACAAATTGTTTAACCTCTCTATGTCTCAGTTTCCTCATATGTTTAATATGAAAATAGTAACACATAGCTGATAGGGCATGTATAGTTTCAATGTGTTAGAGAAATGATGATTCTTAGAATGATGTGCAATGATGATTCAATAAAAGTTAACTAGCACTTCTGTTTTATTTAATCATCATAACAGCCCTATCAGGCAGGCATTGTTGTCATTATTTTGCAGATGCAGAAACAAGGGTCCAGAGAAGTTAAAGGACTTGCTCAAAGGCATGTGAGTAGAAGAACAAATATTTGAAGCTGAGTCTGGCAGACTCTGGAAACCTGCACCCTCATCAGCCTCCAAGACTGCCTTTGCACATTAGTACAGCCTGGTTGGGGTGGAGGACTGTGTTTGCATATCTGTCTCCCTCACTAGATGGGACGCTTGGTGAGTGATTTTTTGTGTGTTGTCACTATGGAGAGTAGCATCCAGCACACCAGAGATGTACAATAAGTGAATGTCTGAATAAGCATTATTAGTGTGTATTTTCATATTGGGATTGGTCCTCAAAGCTTGATGCTTGGAGCACATTCCCATCAGGAACATTGCTGAGTTCTTTCTGTTCCCCCATGTACATACCAAGCAAGAACTGGACCCCCAAAAGAGCAAGCCTGGAGGGTAAAGCTAAGCATGAATCATGAGCCCGTCTCCTTCCCCTGCTTTCACTCTGGGTGCTTCTCCACTGAGAAATTATATATTGTTCTTTAAAAAATCATCCTTTTTTTCTTAGTTCATAACTCCAAGGTGCAGGAAATGTTATCTTCTTTATTCCTCAAAATCAATTTTATTCTACTACTGGCTCCTCAACATCCAGGGAAGTCAATCTCAGTGATTATTGGGATTCCTTTTCCTTCTTTGTAGGATCTATAATAATCTCAGGTTTAGAAGATGCTGAGAACAGGGGGGAAATGCCAGATCCTTTGCTATCTTTCATCTCTGCTATTGTTCCTTATATTTCTGGCCACTGTTGTTGAGAGAGAAGGTCACACAGAGACATCCCGCTTAGCAGGAAACTCTGCTGTATATGCATTTGCAGAAATGTTTTCATTCTTCCGACCTACACCTGCAAGCATTCCAGCACTTCTCCTGAGGATGGTGGCAATGCATGCAAGATAGGCCTGGCTCGCCATGGTCTTTATCCTCCCTCTGTCCCTCCTGTTTGAGGTCCCAAACTTCCTGCTGGTCTAAAGTCTCCTTCCCTTCTTATGCCTCCCTTCCTAGATGCCCTGAGATGACTCAGCACAATCCTTCCAGAATCCCACTACCAGGCTCTCTATTTTTAGAATGCAGTAGCAGAAAGAAATGCCTACTCTGGTGAGTAACTGACTTTCTAACAGATCTGTTTATACAGGTGCAGTGTTGCTAGGGGCGGGGCAGGTGGCAGCCAGTAGCAGAGATGAGGAAAGAAACTCATCTTAAGAGTTTCTCTGTATATTCAACACCTCCTCAGCTGCTCATTCTCACATGATTATCTTCCTCATTTTGCAGACCCGAGGTGTGAGCTTTCTTAGACTGTTGTGCCAAATCAGGCCTGATTCCGATTTCCCTCGCCTCCAAAGGGTTTATTGAAAAGAATAAATCATTTTTGGTCTGCGTGTTACCTTTGAGTTTTCTTTTGAAATCCCCTGTGTAATTTTGCAGACTTCACCTGAGCAAAAAGGAGCCTCTGGCATTTCTTATTTGGCAACCTCCTTCCAGTTACTTCTGTATTGGAATACAGCAAATAATTTAATTTTATCTCTTTCTATACATTGCCTTTAAGTTTTCTGCCAAAGGCACAGGCTGCTTTAGGTCAATTTTGTAGGGCTTAGCAGACCTGTTCATTTTTCATTTTATTCAACCTCAGACACGAGGCAGTATAAACACTCTTGTTAATATTTGCTATTTAATAATGAGGCTACTCCTGCACCTATTAGCCCTAAGTCTTTTAATTTCATCCATTATAAAGATGATGGATAATATTAATGAGAAAGTTCGCTATAGATTGGTGAAAACACCTTTAAATATTCAACAAAGTTTCCATGTTGAGAGGGAGATTTCTGTTTTATGCTATTGCTGACTGCTAAGCATACCAGGTCAAAAATTTTCTTAGGAAAAGCCTCAAAGGAAAGAAAAAAGGAGATGGAGGAAGAAGCCACACAGTCATCTAGTCTACACCTCAGATCCGCTCCTTTCCAAGTGCAGATTCAGCTCACAGTCAAACACAAAATACTCAATAAGGCCCAAGCCTCAAAGTCACCAAGGTTTGCTTTGATGCCTGGAGGATGCTGACTCCACCAATAATGACATCTTCCCTAATGAAATTGTCGATCAGAAGGCAGACCTCCAAGTTGAGGCTGAATAATCAGAGGTGTGGACATGGACCCATGTCTTCATTGCATTTGCAGTTGGCCACTGGGAATGAACCACAAGTGAAGCAACTCTGCAATACACCCAAGCGCCACCCAAATCTGGGTCACCCCTGATGAGAAGTCTCATGCTTTTGAAACTACAGCACATGGCTAACATGGAGCTATGCAATGGAGAGACACTGAGATGCTTTTCAATGAGTCAGTATTGTTAAGTGCACCCAGTAGTGCTCAAGACATAATAAATGTTCAAGGAATAGCACTATTATGTCACTATTGCTTGTGAGGGTTCCTTGATGATAGTGAGGAAACAGGTTTTATGAGAGAAAACAAAAACAAACATGATCTTTTCTGTTCTGCTGGTGAGAAACCTGTGATCCAGAGTTAAATGCTTCCTGCACTCAAAGACAGAAAATGGAGTGTGTTCAAGAGACACAGGCGTGAAGCAGGAAGAGCTCCAGATAGTAAAGGAGGCAATTTAAATAAAGAAATTAATAATGTGCCATTGGATTTAACACAAAGTACAAAATAAATACCCATAAGTCCATATTGGTATAAATAAATAATTGAATAAATAAATAAATGAGGGAGAAGAGACAAATCTCCTCTACCAAAGAACTCCAAACAATTTATGTTGATACATTTCCCTACAGAGAAGGTGGCTGAATCTCTCCCCTACCTCCTGAGACTGTGATTACAGGCCATCTCTAAAGAGTAAGAGTGTGGGAAGTTGGGAAACAATGGTATGTTGGAGCAATCTAACAAATTCTCTTAGCCTGGAGATCCAGGTTTTAACATCATCCCTGCTAAGTCAGTTTCCCAGCTCAAGCTCTTGATGTGATGCATTGAGAGTGGCACTTCATTCACGTGGTCCACCTTAAGCCCATAATTTTATTCTAGTCATGAGATGAAATCTAAGATATGGCCAAATAAAGAGGCATTCTACAAAATATGCACAGCTCTCAAAATTAAGTCATCAAAATGAAGGAGGGTCACAGACCCGTGGAGACGTGAGACGTGATGACTGTAACAGGGCATCCTAGATGGGATCCTGGAACAGAAAAAAGACCGGGAATAAATTAGTAGAATCTAAGTAGAGTGTGGAGTTTAATGGCGATTTGCTAATGTCACTTCCTTAGTTGTGCAATGTGCCATTGTGACATCAGCAAATACTACATAGGGAAATGTGCATGTGTATCTGACATGTGCATGTGTATGTATCTCTACAACTTCTCTGATATTTGAGATTCTTCTAAAAAAAAAGTATTTGAGGAATAAATGTTATTGCTGGTACCAGAATTCAAATCTAATTCTTTGTATAGCCCAGATACTTTATATAGTTTATGGACTTCTGTTTATTTAAATTCAACTTGATACGTATTTAGATCTTACATTATAATTTCCAAAATGACAAATATGTGATTCCCATGCAAATAAAATGAACACATGTCAAGGATTTTATTTATACATTTAATTAATGACTGTACTCATAAGGTGTTAAAATGGTTCGAAGGGCATTTGAGGATTCATACATGTGTGTGTGTGTGTATGTGTGTGTGTGTTCAGATAAGTTTGCAGAATTAGAGTCAACACCAATTAATATTTCATACAACAATGAACAGAACCATTAAGGTTTCTGTTCCAGGGGTCAGAAATCATTTGCATCTCTGGCTACAAAAATCTACAAGTTAGCTGTGACTCTCTGGAACTGTAAAGTAAACCATCAGTACAGAGTCAAAGCTAGGACTGAACACAGAATCTGTTTTTGTTTGTTTCCAAATTAAGGACATCTTTGCTGAGAATCTTTCTTTAAAGATTATTCTCAAGCCCACAGAGGGGCTAGTCTCTTACATTTGATTCACAAATCCAGAGCTATGTAGGATGGAGTATCTAGAAATGCCTGAGAATGACTTCTGACTGAGAAGAGTGAATCTCACACTGGGTTATCAAACTCCCTTAAGATTTAGTCTTCTATGCAAAGGTGAGGAAGCCAGGTTTGGGCTGCTCTACCAGAATTTGTCTGTGGTTACTATAAATAGAGCCAAGTCCCTCCCCTTGGGGTGTCCTCCACTAGCCAAGGTCCCCTGGCTGCCTGCAAGTGCTTTTCCCTTAGCAGCTCTGGCCGTCGGGTAGCTGTGCAGGTTCTGAGCCATTTTTCTTGAGAGGACTATATTGGCACTGACTCTGTATAAGAAATCAATCCTTGTTCTTGACTGTGGGCTTGTTCTACCTGATTTTTTAAAAAAATCAGTTCACAAAGATGACACGCTATGTAAGGCCTAGCTGCACAATCTATGTGTTCAATTATAAGAGGTTAAAAAAAAAGGCTGGATTCTTACTGAGAATATTCAAATAACTGTTGGCTATGAAAAGCAGAGAGACTTAGTAAAGGTCTTGGCTTCTGAATGATGAAGGCTCAATGAGAAGCAGATACCATTTTAAATGTTTCGTTTTCATTTCCAAAAGCAGAGTTTGCTAAATTGAAGGTCAGTTATGGTTTAAGAAAAAAGAGAAAAGGCTTCCTTATATATCCACAGAAATCAAACCTGGACAGAATAAGCTGACCTGCATGACTGTGTTGTCATTTGAATTTTCCAGAAGTTCTTTGATGTCAAGCAGTAGCTCCCCGCCATGTAACTCTGGGGGTGCCATTCACATAGACGCCACCTGGGGTTGCCATTTGGCAGCTATTGCCGGTCGGGTTGAGAGGGCTTAACAGGAGTCCTTTGGTTCCTCCGTGGAAAAGTCAGGAGGGAGGAGCAGAGGGAGGGACAAAGTCCATTTCTCAAAACTCTAATAAGCACATTGCAGGACACAGGTCATGGGGCATAGTGCACTTCATGTTTGTGAGAAAGTCATCTACAATAAAGCTTTTTACTTTTTTTCGTTAATAGCTCCATGTTCTGGGGTTGGTAAGGCTGCTGTAGAATCTAATGGAAAATGAGCTCCAGGAAAACCCATTCAGCTCACTGTGGTCAAGCCATGGCCAAAACTCAGGCCCTGTAAAGACAAATGATTGTGTTGCCAGTGGAAGAAGCTTATTTGTATGTGTTCCCTTGATTTCCAGGAATCAAAACTCATACCATATTTATTTCCTAAGCTATTTATTTACTCACCTAACTCTAAAACAACTCATGTGTTATCAAAATTTAAAAGTGAGTCTGGAGGATAAACATAAGTACATTTAATAGAAAATAAATTGAAAAGTAGAATCTGCGATCTCCCTGGTGTGTCGGGGTTGAGTATCAGCACTATCATGCCATGACCGCTGTGGCCTGAGTTCAATTCCTGGCCAGGGAGCTACCCACATGGCACAGCAGACCTCTCCTGACTCACCTGCTGCTCCCCTCAGGAGTGTATTTCAGCTAATCTGTCTGTTCTGTTCCCCACTCTGTCACAGGTGAATCCTCTCACCCCCAACACCTCTAGCCTACACCCCAGTTTTTCTATGCATAAATAAATAAATAAATAAATAAATAAATCTTAAAAAAAAAAAGAAAAGTGGAATTTGCAGACGTGGAGACAGTTCTGGCTCACCCCCTGGTAGCCCACTGTGGTCACCCTCAGCATCACAGCTCCCAAGTACTGTCCAAACAGGAGGTCATCCAAACCTACTGGGTTTTGGTATTTCCTTTGTACCAATTTTTGCTAATATACCCCTTGTCTGCATTTATTATATGGGAATGAAATCTCCCTACTTTATATTCCAGGTTGCTTTTTATGCAGGGTGCTCACTGTCATACAGACTGCCTGATGTGGGTTTTCACAGAAACACCTTGCTGGGGTTTCCTTTTCTAATACATTTGTGGTTTTCATGGCCTGTTCCACATCACTGTTCACAAATAGCTCTTTTTAGCTCTGTCATTTTGTGCTTCTTATTTTAAGGGAGGTAAGAAATCCTATTGGATTCTTGCACATGGTATTCTGCATTTAAATAAACAAAACTATAGCAAATCACATTACCATCCTACTTCAATATAGCTGTAAGAAAAAGTGCAGTGTTTCTATTTTCACCCACAGAGGAATCTCCTTACAGAGTTGGAACAAATCTTACATAACTGTCTTATATTATAATGACATATAAAATAGGTAAAAGTTTGACTTCCAACTTTCTTGCTGTACGAGAGAAACTAAGGGAAATCTTTTACCTTGTTTGTGAGATATCTTTGGGGTAGTGAGTAAAAGGATTTCTCTGAAACACTGTCTGCTGGCGAGGAAAATGTCTCCTTCCCAAGAAAAAGACACACATTTCCCCTCCACCTTCACCATCCCCACACATGGTTCTTACCTCTTGCATCTGAGCAGGCCAGATGAGAAAGGCTCCCACCTCACTGCCAAGCTGGGGAGTCAGTCAATCTCCTCCTGGTTCCACCCTAATTAAGTGTGGACTTTATGTAAACCACAACCCAGACTTTTTATGGATTCAGAATATGTTGGCTTCATTATTCTTGTCAGGCGGCAAAACTAGACCATGACAGATGAGTTTCTGAGCCTTTGCTGATCATTCATCTACAAAACATAATAGTTTGATTCTTTCACTTAGGGCTATTTACAGAAACAGAAGTTGATTAATTGAAGCGCCAGCACTGGATAAATTCTCATTCTCTCTCTGTCCTGAATCCACTCTTAATGTATCTCAAGGAAATCATCATTAATAATGCATTACCAAAGGAGGAACGCTGTGACTCATTCCCTCTAGAGGAATTATATGACTTCATTAATCTCAAATAAATGTATACATATTTCTTTAACTCTATTTTGTCTTTGTTAAACATATACTTACATATTATTAGCCCCTGTACTGAGTTCCACCTATAGGGACCAATCCACACTTCAAGGTAGCATGGAAAAAAGGAGGCAATGATAATAATATACCTAATATTTCTTTAATACCAACTGTGAAATGAATATTTTAGATTGGTTGTTGCAACTCCTAAGAATAATTGTGATTAATGAACATTCTTATCCCCATTTTACAGAATAGGAAATGAAGACACAGAGTGAATGATTTATCCATGGTCAACACTGTCCTCAGTGATAGGGTGGGGGTCTAAGTCCAGATGTAATTGGCTCCAAAGCCTGTGCTCTTCATCACTGTCCTGTCGCGCTGTGGAGGAGTCTAGTCAGATCAAGAGGGGCGGCTTGATGAATGGCCAGTAGGCAGACAGGCCTATTGTGTTTGGATCCCTGCTGTTTTGAAAACACTGTATGATTCATTATCATTCTCCACTGTGCCACCTCTGTCTCCACCGCCCATAGTCATTTCAGGGGCTAAAAACACTGACTTAGGGGCCCTGAGCTGTGGCTGTAGCTCCCTGCTTTGTAACAGGAAAAAGGGGAATTTAGTCTTTTTTTTGTTTGTTTGTTTATTTATCATCAGTTCTTATTAACCAATGTAAGATTTTATTTATTTATTTTTTAAAGATTTATTCATGCATACAAGAACTGGGGTGTAAGCCAGAGGTGTGGGGGGTGAGAGGACTCACCGGAGAGAGTGGGGAGCAGAACAAGTGGATCTACTGAAATACACCGCAGAGGGGAGGTGCGGGCGAGACAGGAGAGGTCTGCTGCAACATGTCAGTCAGCTCCCTGGCAGGCCAGGGATTGAATTCGTGCTGCAGTGGCTGTTGATGATTGCTTGATAGCTCTGTCTTTAACCCCTGCACCGCCAGGGAGGCCCAATGTAAACTTTTAATTGAACAAAGGTTGTTGAACAGAGACTCCCAATTCCCCCATCACACACCACACTTGCATAGACCCAAGCCTTTGTTAGGATCCTTGGAAGCTGACCATGGATTTGAGGTATCCAAGAAGAGGAGGGCGTGTGGAGGTGTGAAAACAGGGAGTGGAAGAGCACAAGGGAATATGGTGATGGACTCTGGGGGCTTAGGTGGTGGGAGAGCTTTGGTGACCACACCTGAGGGCAGAAATCGTATATTGTCCAAACATTAACAACAATGTAAGAGAAAAGTACTGTATTAAAAAAAAATCTTCAGAAGACTCCTATTTGTGGCATATAAGTCCCCTTAGACTTTTAAAAAATTACACATGAGACCAGGAGCCCTCAAGAGAGACAGTGGATGCTCCTTCCTTCCTTCCTGTTGACACAATGCCTGTCCTGCCGGGTGGGGCAGGAGGGAAACCCAAGGAGGGAGAGATCTTTTAAGAATTTGTTGCTGGGGGTGGCTGGGTGTGCACTGCAGACCTTGTTCTGACGTCCTTTCCAAGGAGCCAGTGTGAGGTGGGAGAAAACACAAAGAGCTTGTCAGGAAATCACCCTTTGCCTCTTTCCAGCCTGTGGCTTTTGGTTGCTCACTTTAAGCCCCGAGCCTCAGTTTCCCCATTTGCCAAATGGGGTTCTCACCTCACAACCCACCTGAGACCCACTGAGGGGATGTGTCTGCTGTGCGGTGATGATGGCATACTGCTAGACTTGGTCTGTGGCAAGAGATTTTTATTTACAAAACCATAAGGTTCTTGGCAGGTTCAGCAGAACTTCTGACACTTCAGACTCACCCTGTGTCCTATTTATGTACAGCGTCTATGAAACACACACCGTGGCATCTGCCTGCGCTGCTTATCTTCCAGCCAGGAGTTGGGGCCAAGTTTTTCTCCTCTGTAGCTTTTTGGTATATTTAGCAGTGAGATAAGTGTGGCTTTGTCAAGCTTTCAGGAATAAAGCAAAGCCACTGTTTAATTTAGCATTTAATTACAATATCCTGCCTGACAAGTTGCTGGATTCTGGCTAAGAAAACTGAGTGGAAAATGTCTGTGTCTGTTTTGTCTAGAATTTTAAAGTTTATTTCCTTAGAATTTGTTGCATTTAGCTTCAATCTCACCTGAGTTTGTAGGGCGACGTGGTATAAGAATAGGGTGGAGTAGAAATACAGGTCTCCATGTCCACAAAGCTGAACTCCTGGCCTCTGACTTGGAGCCAGGCCCTTCCCCACCCATATTAGTGTTCTATGCTGCGGTGACGAATGATAGAGACTTACTGGCTTAAAGCAACACTAATGTGTATTTTTACATAGCAGGAGGTGAAAGTCTCATAATGAATTGTGTGAGGCTGAAGTCAAGATGTCAGCAGGGCGCCTGTCTTTCTGGAAACTTCAGGGAAAGGTCTGTTTCTCACATTTTTTCAGCTCCTAGAGGCTTCCTGCCATCCTTGGCTTAAACCCTGCTTCCATCTTCAGAGTGTGTCACCCCAATCACTGCTTTCCTCATCACCCAGTCCTTATAAGACAATCCAGTGTGTCCTTTCAGTACCTGATGATTATTCCTTGCTGGATTCTTCACCTACAGAACCAGAGACTTGAGGAGTGGAATCATCACTAGATTGGGGAGCAGGGGCTGTCAACAGTATCACAGGGAGCCTCAGACTATTATCAGAAAGCAACAAATCTTCAGGGACGTCTGGAGGAGTGCCTAAAAGAAGGTGAAAAGCCAGCCAGACTGTGTCCTTCTGTTTGGAGAGGGGGCTCCACATGACAAGCTGAGCATAAAGCAAGATGGAACATTATCACTCTGGACTCACTGGGGCTACTACATGACTTGGGATGTGAGTGGCTGGGTGTCCTCATTCTGGAAAATCCATTCTTGCTCTACCAGTGCTTACTTCTGTTCTAGGTTCATATCACCATTTGGAATAATTGACACTGAAATATGACATATTTCTGATTTAAAATATTTCAATACTTTTTAAATAAAATTTGTCTTACAAATTTTATATGATATTTTGAAAAGACAATGGACTCTCCTGATATTTGAACCTAGCTCAAAATGCAGAAGGTCACATGATAGAAAACAGAGCCAATACTGAGGAACTGGGCTGCATCTGTCCCAGTGTCTCCAGTCCTTGAAGCTGATTTTGCCCAAATACTTTTTGACAATTCCATAGAATTCATTTTATCTTTAAACAATAATTATTCAAAGTACAGTTTCTGGAACTGTCTTTCTGGGGAAGTCATCATTAAGCATAAAATTATGCCAAAAAATTAATTTGGATGAAATGATTTGCCTTTCAGACATTCTTTCCTGTATTTGCATGTCAAAAACAACTTACATCTTTTTGCACAATCAATGTAATTGACTTTTTTAAATGAGATATGTGGATGGTAGTTTGCTGTAAAACTGATCTTACTTCAAGGCAGAGGATAGTCTGTGACCTATAGGATGATGTTGAAATGTCATTTCCAAATCAAATTCAATGTCATTGTATATTTATTCAAAGAATTTGCTAGCCAGATGTTATATTGTTATATTCTCTCTCTCCCTCCTTCCCCTATCCCCCTATTCTCTGCTGTTAACTTCAATATCACTTTAGGATTTTAACTAAGCCTTTAACTTAGACAAAGAACTTAGTGGTGGCTAACTTAAGCAGAAGGATATTTATGGGAAGGTTTTCAGGGGCTCAAAGAATCAATAAGAAGGTAGAGAAGGTGAATTGGGAATGAGACAGAAAACAAGGCTGATTTGGAAACTCCACAGAGCTTCCTGCAAGAGCACTCAAAGTCATCACCTCACTGCTGGGATTCTGGGAAGCAGGCGAATTGTGGCTTTTTTTCAGTCTCTTGTCACTGACTCAACAGAAACGACTAGTAAGTGAAGCGATAAATAGAGTGAAGATAGGTGAATTTGTGAAACTTTCTCTCCTTTCTTACTGTGTATTTGACAATGTCCCAGCTCCATAGCAGATGGATGTAGCCCAGTGAGCAAGTTCTGACCAATGGAATGTGCCAGGGCAGAGGCTAAAACTATTCAAGCCAACTCCCCTTCTCTTTCTCCAATGTGCCTGCGGAGAACTCCAAGGTTATAGGGCAGAGTTTTCTACACAGCTGTCGATTGTTATTCATTGATAGTTTCCTTAATTGGCAATTCAATGGAGTTGGATGTGCCAGGTGAGTGTGGGAACACCCTTAATGATCTACAATCTATTGAATGAGAAAAAATGCCGATCATGGGTTTGGCTATTGCAGCAATGTCAAATTTTTATTTATTTATTTATCTGTTTATTTATCTATTTATTTGAAGATTTTATTTTATTTTATTTATGCATACAAGAGCCAAGTACAGGCCAGAGATGTGGGGAGTGAGAGGATTCACCAGAGAATGTCAAATTTTTAAAGTTTCCAAACGCTAACTTTCAATTTCAGCAATTACCCATTGCAGATCATTCACAAGTGTTTTTGGACTGGGGCTGATTCGTGGGCTGGCTCTGTTCTGCTGATCAAACTTTAACTAGCACACATCTAGAGCAGAAGGAAGGTTCCAGAGCGGAAGGAATCTCTTCAAGAGGAGGCCTCTAGGAGACCCACCCAGCCAGGCACTCCCGTGCTGCTGTCGCTCTCATAATCAAAGAACATCTTACTTTGTTTAAACTTTGAAATTTTGGTGTCAGTCGTTGACCCACCCTAACTAAACCAGCAGGTCTAGGTCCCTGAGTGTTTATGTCATTCCTGCCAGACAAGTCTCCCCCACCCTGTGCCTCACATTAAAAGACCAGCTCTTGTATGCATAAATAAAATAAATTAAAAAAAATTGGACAAGAATGGGTCAGTAGTAGTACTGATGTGGCTGCATATGTGTATGTGTGTGTAAACCTGTGTAAAGCACTTATCAGGAGGACTACCCATACAGCAAAAATGCTGTAAGCTCCACCCCCGGGAATTGTTACCAAGTACTGATAGTGCCAGAGTTCTCATAATCAATTATGAATGTTAAAAGAAACTCCTACCCCCTCTTCTGTTCTCTTCTGTACTACCAAGCACACATCCTGGGTGGAAATTTCTCTCAGTCCCATAGTGGAGATTTGTCTCCTAAGCCCTGGGGGTAGAAGGAGGAGGGGGCCGTGGTGATCAGCCAAGAGGGTGATGTACATGGTGGGGGGGGCACCCACTAGCCCCCTTTTGCTTGTCTGTCTTTCTTTACTACCCAAACACTATCATTTGTTTTAATGTTTGATGTGAAGGTATAACAAGTGCTCGTGCTACTTCCTAAAATAGGTGCAAAAAAATATTTTCCTGACTCTCTAACCCACCACATACACATTCTTATGGTGATAGATTGTGACCCATGCTCTTTCTGATGGAAAGCTTCCTGGCCCACAGGGAAGGTGGTGCCTGCCCCAGTGCAGTGATTAGCATCTAAATGCTTGTCTCTGTCAGGCTGTGTGTACTCATGAAATACACCTCCGCGCAGGAGAGTATAGAGTGTGGACAGGGTCACAGAACGAACGTTATGGCATCTCCTGCAGCAATTATGGTTGAATGGCCTTTCTCAGTATAAGCAGGTATAATAATTGCTCCCAAATATTGACAGATCAACTTTCTTAGATTTGATTAAGAGCCAGACAGAGATGCTTTTGCTTGCACATATGGACAATCTAATAATCCTCCCAGCTCAGTATTAAAATATGTCATATATTTATGCTTTAAAAATTGTACCTAATCAAACATATAAAATGGTTTAGATATTTTTGACTGGCTTAATTCATCAAGTGACCAATAAGCAGCAGCATTAAAGGGTGAAGAAGAATACCAGTTCTCACTTAAAAATGCTTCTGGAATCATAGACACTTCAAGCTCACTGACTGAATCTGAGTCACACACCAAATTAACTGACATCCACACCACACCAAGCTTCAGGTAATTCTGGGAAATGTAATTTTTAGCTGCCCAGCAATGTTCTCTGTGTAGAAATATATAGACTGCATTCATTTTCTGTTGCTGTGTAATAAGTTACCACAAATCACCTGAAATAATACCACTTATTCTTGTGTAGTTCCAGTGCATCAGAAGTGCAGCGAGGGCTTACTTGGGTTCTCTGTCCAAACTCTCACAAGGCTAAAACCAAGGTCTCAACAGCATTTCATTCTCATCTGAGACCTCAATAAGAGAAGAGTCTGCTTCAAAAATTTCTCAGGCTTTTGGTAGAATTCATTTCCCCAAGGCTGAGATTCAGTCACTTGATTCTATGAGGTGGTAACCGAAAGTAAGTCTCTGCTGCTTTTAGCCTTTAACTTCAGGGAAGGTCTGGCCCTGCTTTTTTTTTTTTAATTTTTATATTCCCCATACAATTGCACCCCCCCTAATTTTGACCCCTTCTTTCCCTGCCCTCCCCATAGTGTGTCTCTGGTTTATAGTTGTTTGTTGATTTTGATTTTTTCTTTCTTATAGTTATTCTTTTTCCTGGTCCCTTATTTAGGTTTTCCAGATTCCTGCTATGAGTGAGACCATCCGGTATTTTTCTTTTTCTTTCTGGCTTATTTTGCTGAGCATGATCCCTTCCAGCTCCATCCATGTTGCTACAAATTGCATGAGCTTATCTTTTTTGATTGCTGAGTAGTATTCCATTGTGTATATGTACCACATCGTCTTGATCCAGTCATCTATTTTTGGGCATTTGTGTTATTTCCAAAGCTTAGCTATTGTAAATAGTGATGGCCCTGCTTTTAAAGGGCTCACTTGATGAGCCCAGGCTCACCCAACAATGAGCTCTCTTTTGATGAACTCAAAGTCAATTGATGATGGCGTCATATCTGCGAGATGCCTCTGTCCTTGCCATGTCTGCTGGTTAGAAGCACATTGCATTCTGTCTACACTCAAGGGGAAGGATTGTGTGTGGACAACTGGGTATTGCTCTAGGGTGTGTCCACCCCAGAGAGGCAACAAGATTTTTGTTGTATATGATTGGCCTTTTTTTTTTTGCTACCACTTTCCATTAAACAATGGTGTGTCAGATCCCAAAAAATGGTTGCCTGAGAAATTACCTGACAAACCAAAGCAAGATGCTTCAGCAATTCATTGTTGCATAGGTAAAATTTAGCAACTGTCAGTTAAATGAATGCATACCATATATTCAAGGCAGTAATTTGTCTTATAATTTCAACATATCTGTAGTGTTTTATAAAAGTATTTACCTTTTATAACTTGCTGTTTCAACATAATTTTTTTTTATAATTTAAGCTATGTGCACATTACATTTTATCAGTGTGAATTCATCATTGCATCAAAAATTGTATTTAAAAAATGTCTCAAGGTCAAAAAAATGTGAAGGGCTAAGAAAAAGTTTGAAAGTGTCAAAACTTGAGAATGCCTACCCTCAGCAATAGAGTTCAGGAAAGGTGAGGTGTGGGTGGGTAGGAGACCAACTCTTCCTATCAAAGGAAGACTCAGTGCTCTTTTACTTACAGATAATTATGTAATAAGTTTGCTTCATCTGAAGCAATAAGGCTTTCTTTAAGAATAAGCAGGGATATTCTATAAAAAAAACCATACAACTCTTGTATAACAACAGGTCTTCTGGCTCATGATTTTGCCCAAGGAGAATGTGTAATAAAGAAGACTTAAAAAAAAAAAAAAAACACTTGCGCTGTGAAGATAGATATTAGAATGTTTTATTAATGCTCATGTGCTTATTCTGTGGAGAGTCTTTCTCAGAAGTTTTTCCATTTGCTTCCTAATTCTATTAGTCTTTTTTATTTGATTTCTTTGTTCTTAGGAGTGGATCAGCAAGCTGTGGTATATATACACCATGGAATATTACTCAGCTATCAAAAAGATAAACTCTTGCCATTTGAGGCAACATGGATGGAGCTGGAAGGGATGAGGCTAAGCAAAGCAAGTCAGAAGGAGAGAGACTAGTACTGGATGGTGTCACTTATATGAGGAATATAGAGAAATCAAACAAAGGGAGATAAGGTCAAACTAACAACAAACCTTAGAAAGGTGGATGGAAAACTAAGACTGCCAGAAGGGGAGGGGGGGGACCCAGCGGGGAGGGGGCACGCAGGACGATGGGCATGGGCTGTGGGTGTTCTGGTGCTGGATGTCATGTGGTAGCAACAGCTGAAGGTAGAGATCCTCTACTTCTAAAACAATGATGTAAGCCAAAGTTAAGTCAAAAAAGAAAAACAGAGAGAGGAAATGGACTATCAGAGATTCAGACCCCAATAATGCCAAGAAGTGACCTATTTGGGGGAAAAAAAGATAAATACAAAACAGAATCAGAATCAGAAAATTATAAACAGGAGACATTCTGCAGGGGAGAGGAGAGAGAGGGATCGGAGGGAGGGAGGGAGAGAGGAGCATAGGAGTCTGTGGTGATGGTGCATGGGTGCGTTGGTGAAGGAAACTCTATGGGGACTACACCTGAGGGGGGGAAGCAAACATTGTTTAAAAATAAATAATGATGTCAAATATATATATAAATAAAAAAATACATAACAACAACAAAACAGAGACTTGTAAGGCCAGATAGTTTAGGGACATCTAGTACCTACAATCCTTTTTAGAAACTCCATTCACAAATACTTATGAGGATGACCTCAGGCTATAAAAGTACTGGATACCATTTAGAGCATCGAAAGATAACATTTCCCCTCCAAATCCTTTCTCACAAGATTATAATGAACTAATACTGTAATGTGCATGACAGAGAGAAATATAGTCAGTCCTCAATGATGTTAGTTATTGTGGGCTGCTAGTTGTGATCATCTATAACTGGTTGTTGTTATCTATAACTATTGCCATGGCTATTTCTGTTATTTCTTGGTTTACCAGGAAGGCTTGGCTTGGTTTCCTCAGGCCTAACCTCTATGTACCAACCTATTCTGATTCCATTTCTAGACCTCAATTAACCCAGGAATTTTATAGCAGTTTGGGGTGGCTCTTATTACCCCAACTAAGGTCTCATTCACTTATTTTTGTAGCTAAAAGTCTCATAGGTAGACTATATGGATGCAGAGCCAAACCATTTCAACTTCAAGGACTTTGTGTGATCTCATTACTGAAGCTGCTTGGGGATTGAAGACTTGTTTTCCCAGGTTTGGCACAGATCCCTGTGCAGACATTCAGTTCAACAAATACATGTGCATGTGCAGTAGGTTGCTGTGGAAGCTGGTATCACAATGCCTGGAGTCTTCTAGATCTGTGACACTGGTGCATTAATGAGCTGTTCCAAGAGTTACCCATGCTCTGGTAGTGTGGGTGCATGCAAGGCTATGTATATTTTCTTAATTTTCTTAATTTTCTTTAATGTGAGAGTCTCATCTTTAAGGTATTTACTTTGTATATCATCATGTGAAAATAAATGAAGATGGATGTTTTCATTAAACATACATGGCAAATGCATCACATTATTGTTCTTGTTATGTATCCTGTGGGTTTAAGAATCACTGTTCCATTAGAGTTTTATGTATCTCCTGAACCAGGTTATGGTCAATTATTGGCAACAATCACATTCCCCTCACTTTCCCAATGGCTGATGGCCCACACTGTAAATTAAGTAGGAAATATAAAGCAAGCAGAAAATATGAACTCCTGCTTTGGCTAATTTAAAAGGTGTTTCATAATATTAGCCCCACTTGGAGAAATCCCTGCCAATTGCCATGGTACTATGGGGATATGTGGAGAGTATGGATTTCAGTTTTGGGGGCTGCATTTTTGACACTGTCATTAACTGTCTGGATGGTGACCAGGGTAAGGTAGGATAGATAAACCGTATTGGATGGTTGACTTAATGGTGGACGGAAAAGGGATGGCTTGGAGAAAGGGAAGTTTCTGGAAGACTTAATACCTATCTTCAAATATTTGAAGATCTATGGAGTAGAGTTGAGGTATTTTGTTTTAAGGATTCTAATGATATTTGGTTAGAAATTCCTGTGTTCAAACTCAATATAAGAAGGAGCTTTAAAATAATCAGAGCTCTCCAGAAAAGGAATGATCTACTCTTTAAAGAAGTAAGTGTTCTTTCTTTAGAAATATTCAAACAAACCCTGATGAACATGGTTGTGAGAGGATTTATTGTACAGCAAGTTGAGTTGGACCAGGCGATATCTTGAATTGCTGCTATCTCAGGATTCACCTGGTGTCTATATCTCTGATGTCTTTTACATCACATCTTTAAATATGAAGAATTTTGAACAACAAAACTGAGGATGTCAATAATCATCCATTCAACCATTGTGATTGTGTGTCTGGCTTATACAAGACACTGCTATTAAGGGAGAGAACCATGGAGGATCTGGGGGCTTGTTTTTGTAGGTTGGTTCCACGCCATGATACCAGAATGTAGCTTTTGTGTATTGCCTGATGGAAGAAAAAAATCAATGAAGGAATGAACTAGCATGATACCAAATGGTTTCTTTGACTTGTTTAGGCCAATAAGTCTTTTTCTTTCAATTTCATGATATAGGTTGGCTGCTAGGTATGACCTGAAGACTATCCCCTCTGTCTGTCACCCACACTTAGGGTTAGCTGTGTGCATGGTTCATTGCATGGTATTCACAATCTTAAAAAAGATGGAGTGGTAAAGCATCTCAGAAAATATCCAGAATCAGTTCTGGTAGACTTATTTCAAACTTTTTGGAGTGGAGGTTTATATTAATTTCAACCAAAAAGTTGACTTCACCATGTATTTCCTGGTGAGGTTCCATAATGAAAATGTTAGGGGTCGCTTGAGAGAGAAGGTGGGAGAATAAGGCAGCTCTTCAATGGCCATGCTATTTAGTAACTACATCTTCACATTTGGAGAAACCCCATCTGTGGCTCCAGACCAGGTGCTCTGTGAATACATTGAATGTGAATTGGCAGAAATGATTTGTCCAGAGGTGACTTCCACACTGCAAGTTCAGATTTATTCGCACATAATTGGCTTAGCAATTTTTCTATTTGACTCAATTGAAGCTCTCTCTAGGATGGCAAAGCAATTTGGGAATGGATTTTATTATATCTAATTTTGTGTTCCGTTTTTCATTTTTTGACTACCTATCAAAAATTGTAAGAATTTCTGGGGGCATCACAAAAGTCATTCTACAAAGTCTTCTTAAATTCTCCTCAACTTTGAATAGACAATGTATTTTACACAGAAGCTTGAGGAACTACAGACTATTACTGAAAATCAGGTGATCCTAGTGCAGGTGTTAGAAGTGGATAATGGGAAGGTTATCACGAGAAATACACTGGAAAAATAAAGCTTGCATGAATGAGCCACAGCCTCAGAGTCTCTCTACTCCTCTTGAATTGATGAGAAAAGCAGCCACAAGTTATGTTGATGTCCTAACTTGTTTGGTCATTCTGTTGCAGGGGCATTGAGAAAAAAAGATGGACTTTGCTCTGTCCACCACTTTCAATGGACCACATCCTCTGAAAGCCAGCTAGACTGTGGGGGACTGCTATGTCGAAAGTGTTCCTGGCACCTGTTAAAAAGAAGGTAGTGTGGCAAAGAAAAATCTCCCCATCCCTGAGTTATTTAAACCCAGGCTGCATTTCTGACCCAACAGTGTGCTCTTTCTCCCTCAGACCTGCCAGATTCTATCCTTGGGGGTGGATGGAGACAGCCCATTGCTGTGATTGTCCTCACCAAAGTCAGTTGCTATGAATCCCATTTCATTTTCAACGTGTGTAAAGTCATTCCCTTCATTATTTCAGACATACATTCTTAGATTAGATCCATAATTTATTAATTCTGAGGAAAATCCAGTGGAAATCAGATCTGGGCCATCTATAACTACTCAAACCCTGGAAAGATTATGGAAATCCTTAAATAATAAAATATAATATGCCATTATTCTAAAAATTTTGTTCACTTATCTTCATAATCATAAATTCTTTTATACCTAATTACAAATAGGCAGACTGAATAATTGTCTTCATTGAGGGATGTTTGACAATGGAAAAAATATAGCCTTATTTTATAAACCTTTAATGTTCAGACTATAAATATGTCACAGCTAAGGAGTACTGCATCTTTAAGTGTATTAAAGTCACTCTTGTGTAACCAAACATAATGGGATTTTTAAATGAATTATAACTAAAGTAGTTAACAAACAACTTTTTAAACTTTCAACATGTGTAAAGCTATTTGAAAATGTCCATTTCATATTAAATTCCCCAAAGTATATTTCATCCTTAGCCATTTGGCAAAAAAAAAAAAAAAGTCTCTCTCTCTCTCTCTCTCTCTCTCTCTCTCTCTATATATATATATATATATATATATATATATATATATGTGAAAGCTTTTCAAGATATAGATTTAATACAAAGAAAATGGTTTGATATGAAATTTGATGCCTGTTCTCTGCTTGTGTGTGCAGCAAATCAGAAATGAGGTCTTAGAGAGCTGCTTATATAGGTTGAGTTTTGGAACAAAAGCGGGGCACATGCTTTTAATTTCGTGGATTAAAAAAGAGTTACCCATGTGCATCCTGGTGCTTGAGAAATGAAATATTAAAGTTGTAGAAACATGAACTCTTCCTTCTCTTTCAGATCTTAATTCACGTCACAGACTGGAAGGTCAACCCTTGGAAAGTAAGAGTTTGCAACTTCACTCAGTCATTCATTCAGTGCCTTATCTATCTTACTTCACAACCCTTATAATGGGTTATTATGACTGGTTTATACAAATCTTCACTTGATATTGGTTCCTGATTTCCAGAAAAGCAACATTCTTATTTGTTTTGGTCAGCACAATAGCCTAGGAATTAATAGGAGTTCAAAGAATGTTTGTTGAATGAATGAAGGAATCAGCATTTATTGGAGTGTTCCTTGTTAAAGTTTAGAAATATAAGAATGATCCAAAGCCTCTGCTTTCAAGGTATCTACTCTTTAGAGGAGAGAAATTTTCCATCCTTGTTTATCTAGAGAACTAAAATGAAAAATACTACCAATCAAACCACCATTTTCTATTTTTCGTTGGAGCTTGACTAAGCACAAGACCTGCTACTCGAACATGAAGAGAAGCCATTTTGGTCTATTGGCTCTTAGGGGTGTGTTGTCCAGGCTTAGGACCCAATTCAAGCGTAGGCAGAAAAACCTTACAATCCCAAACTTAGGGGAAATCACTGCATCTTAAAGCTCTATCGATGATGGAGAGACACACTATTGAAAGAGACATTAGACCCTTTCCATCAAAACCTGTGGGGATGACAGCCTTTGCAGCAGCAGGAGGCACCACGCAGATGACCCTGTTATGGGATCAAGTTGTAATATCTGATTCCTGGTCTCAGAAAATTTTCTATCAAATTCATTGCAATGCCAGTAAACTAAGGTGCCTGTCATGTGTCTTAGGTTTAATAAATTCCAAACTTAGGCTTGAGCTTTGGTTATAATCTGTGTGGTTTCCAGGCTGAACAAGAACAAGTTGTTGAATTTGGGCTTTCTACGGGTCTCAGCTGTGACTTCAGTAAGCTAACAAAAGCTCAGACCTCAAATAAATGATTAAATCCTATGACCTTGAGCACCATTCTATTCCAACAATGAGAAATAATCTACTATCTGAAGCAAAACCTTCAGCACCAGGAACTTATTACAATTTGAAAAGAAAAATAACTCTCCCTTTCTGCACCTTCTTTGATGATATATTCTAGATTCAGAGGATAAGTGTGGGCAGCTAGTAAATATTTCTACAAGGTGCTTGGTAACTAATAAATGTCTCAGTTGGTAGAGGAAGTTATTTTTTTTAAGATTTATTTATTTATGCATACAAGAACTGGGGTATAAGCCAGAGGATAGGGGTGAGAGGATTCACCAGAGAGAGAGAGGGAAGCAAAACAAGCAGATTGACTGAAATACACTGCTGAGGGGAGCAGCAGGTGAGCCAGGAGAAGTCTGCTCCACAATGTGGGTTGCTCTGGCTGGCTGGGGATCAAACTCATGCTGTAGTGGCTGGAGATAACTTGATAGCACTGTCTTTAACCCCTGAGCCACCAGGGAGGCCCGGTAGAGGAAATTCTAATGGCAGCAAAGGAGAAGGACTCAGATTGCAATACCACCCGCCCCCTGCTCTCCCCTCTCTTGCAGTTAAATAAAAGTCAGATATTTCTTATCTGGCAAAGGGCATTTTCTTATCATCAGCAGCATAGGAAATATAACACTGAGATGGATTGTGTCTCATGATTTTCACTTCATCTTTCTGATATCACTTCTGGGAATGTGGTTATGCTGAGAATAAAATTCCTTGTTTGACCCAGACGGTGATGGAGAGAGTGCTCCACTCCAGCTACTTGGGGTCCTAGGTTGTTATCATGTGTTAAAGAAATATTACAAACCAGAGCAAGCTAAACAAGCCAGAAAGGGGAATTGGACAGGATGGTCTTCTGCTGGCTGATTTCAAAGAAGGGCTCCCTAGGGATGTTTCTTTATTCAGGGGCGTTTAGCTGAAAAATATGTACCTTCCTTTTCCCTCCCATCAACTTTGGCTTCTTATCTCATCCACTCATTTCCAATAAAATTGATTGCTGCTGCTACGCTTTAGAAAATGCTGAAGACAAACTTTGTAGACTTCTCCTTTTGCCTTATTTATGATAGCAAGACCCTAAACAGACAGAGGCTGTCAGATGTATCAGTGAGAAGTCAAGAAATGTGTATTTTAAGTTGAGAAAACACACAAAAAACCCTTTTTATTTGTTTAAAAAAAGAATGGAATATTTTCCCTCATCTAAGACTCAATGGATAAGTGCTAGGAAAGAAATTCGGTGGTTCAGAAGAGGGCAGCAGACCTGGAGAGGAAGTTGTATCCTCTATTATCAGTCATATGTGGGTGTAGACATAACCACTCAGAGAGAGGTATATAAATCATGACAGCAAAGACAACCATAATATTCTTTTTTTTTTAAATAATAAATTTTATTTTTATATTCCCCCATACAATTGCAAACGCCCCATTCTGACCCCAATCCTTCCCCTCCCGCCCCCCACCCCCCAAAAAGTGTCTCTGGTTCATAGTTTTTTGTTGGTTTTGATTTTCACTTTCTTATATTCATTTTCCTGGTCCCTTATTTAAGTTTTCTAGATTCCTGCTATGAGTGAGACCATCCGGTATTTTTCTTTTTCTTTTTGGCTTATTTCGCTGAGCATGATCCCTTCCAGCGCCATCCATGTTGCTGCAAATTGCATGTGTTTATCTTTTTTGAATGCTGAGTAATATTCCATGGTATATATGTACCACATCTTCTTGATCCAGTCATCTATTTTTGGGCATTTGGGTTGTTTCCAAAGCTTAGCTATTGTAAACAGTGCTGCTATAAACATAGGGGTGCAGGTGTTCTTTGGAATTGATGTTTCTGTGTCCTTTGGGTAAACACCTAGGAGTGGAATTGCTGGATCATATGGAAGCTCTATGTTTAGTAGGTCCAGAAATCTCCACACAGCTCTCCATAGTGGTTGGACCAGTTTGCACTCCCACCAACAGTGCAGAAGAGTTCCTTTTTCTCCACACCCTTGCCAACATTTGTTGTTGCTAGTTTTTTTAATATGTGCCATTCTCACTGGTGTGAGATGGTATCTCATCAACCATAATATTCTTGAAGCCTTAGTTAGGTCCTGGAGAACTCTTATTAGGTTGTATTTGACTCAAAGTTGATCATCGAAATTATTCTTAATTCATTGTATACTGCAGTCCTAATCAAGGATGTAGGGATGATCCTATGCAGTTGGGTCTGCAGGAGACTTGCACCATGCTGGTGTTCTGTGGCACTCTGGGATAAAAGACTTGCATGCTTCTTGTCTTTTCCATGTGCAAGATATGAAGGGCCAGTGTGTTCACTCTTCTCTGCCAAATCCTTATCCCTGTGAAATGGGAATCGCTGTTTGCTGTCTCTAGAGCACAGAGAGGAAAATTTGAGCCCATCAGATAAGCTCCTTTATCTCTGACAGTGTAGTGCAGGGGGTCTGGATCTGCAGGGCTGGCTCCAAATCCCAGGCTTTGCTATTTGCTGCTGTTAGCTTGGAGGGCCAGTCAGATGGGGGGAAATATTAAGGTGTTCCTGGAATGAAGTAAGGACAGCATGACTGACAGTCATTGAAATAACTACCATTCGTTCAGTCCTCGTTCCTGAAATCAATAAATATTCACTGAGTTCCAACTATGTGCAAAGCACAGTAGTGAGACCTAGGCTCCACTGTAAGCATCAACAGGTCTTTTCTTTCTTGGCAATTCAATCTGGAGTGAGGAGACAATGGAAAAGGTAAATCTACTTTTAAAATAATTTTACAATGGGGCCTCCCTGGTGGCACAGGCGGTTGAGCACCGCACTGTGAAGCTGTCTTCAGCCTCTGCAGTGTGAGTTCGATCCTGGCTGGCCGGTGAGAATCCCACATGGTGAAGCAGACCTCTCTTGTCTCACCCCCTGCTCCCCTCAGCAGTGTATTTTTTCAGTCTGCCTGTTCTGTTCCTTGCTCTGTCTCTGGTGAATCCTCTCATTCTCCCGCGCATCTGGCCTGTACCCCAGTTTTTGTATAAATAAATATTTTAAAAAATAATTTCAGATTGGAGTAAGTCCTTGTGTAATTCAGTGTGATGTAGAGGAGACAAAACAGGATAACTTGAGTGAGTCAATTGTGGGGGTTTCTTTGGCTCAAGGTGCTATTGGGGACCCTTCCAAGGCCTTAAAACTGCTTCAGTGTGTGGTTGTATACTCTTATTCTTAAAGGGGCTTCCCTAAGTTCTATAGGCTTCTCACAGTTGGGGTGACTGTTGAGGAGATGCTAAATGATGGACCATGTTGTCATGGTAAGAAGGAGCCAGTCAAGCATAGCTGAGAGGAAGTTATTTCTAAGCAGAGGAGGCCAGAGGTGAGACCATCAGAGAGGACAGGGGGCCAGGGAAAAGTGGGGTGAGGTTAGGAGACAGGCAGGGGTTCGATACTGCAGGCACTTGTCAACCATGTCAGGCTCTTAAAGTTTGCTTGAGATTGGTGTTATGGGTGCAATTGTGTCTCCCTCATGTCAACTCTCCTCCAAATATGTTGAAGCCCAAGCCCCCAGGACCTCAGAATATAACCTCATTCAGAAATAGTCTTTACAGATAGAGTCCAGTTGAAATGAAGATATCAGGGTAAGCCCCAAATCCAAATAACTTAAGTCCTATAAAAAGGGGCACTTTTGGACACAGAGACAGGTATTCCCAGATGAGAGATGAGTGAAGACACGAGCAGAACACTGCATGGAGATGGGTTGGAGAGAAGCACTGACAAACCACGAAATTCCAAAAATTGCCAAGAAATCTGCAGAGGCTAGAGGAGACCAGGAAGGCTTCCCCTAGAAGTTTCAGAAAACGTGATCCCCGACTTCTTGCCTCTGAAACTGGGAGACAATAAATCTGTCCTTTCAAGCCACTCGGTTTGTAATACTTTGTAACTGTGGTTCCTGGAAATAAACATAGACAGGAGGCCACTGGGACACTCTCAGTCAGTGGGTGACGTGACTGCACTGGTAGATGAGCCCTGTTTTGTCAGAAGACATTGAAAGTGAGCAGTAGGAAGAAGCCCAGTCTGGAAATCACAAGAATCCACATCCTGGATGATGTTCATGGAAACTGTGGTCATGAATGTGGAGATGGAGGGACACAGACAGATATTGGATGAATTTTAGCAATTGAGCCAATGGATTTGCTAGCGGATTGGATGCACAGGGCAGGGAAAGGATGAACTGAAGGCTATCCAGTGCCTGAGAGTTTCTCTCCACTTACCTAGAATGTGGCCTGCTATGGGGTCCAGAAACATTCATAGCCTCTGAAATCCTTGCTCATCAATTCCATGGCATCATTACACGTGGCAAGTGCTCTTGCTTACGGCTTTAATAGTGCTGTAGCATTTAGTTGCCTGCCATGATGATGGTCCTTGGGCCAGATGGTTCTGCGAATCTTTATCGTCACACTTAAACAAGGGCTGCATTTATTTTTGCCAATTACTGGTGATTTTCAAACCCATTAAAGCCCTAAATCTCCACCAATAGGCACGTAAATAAGGCCATATAATCTTGAAGAAGAGGAACTTAATATGTGGTGGTTGAGCTGCTGAACTCCCCCGCTACACTACTGTTTCAGTCATTGAGAGTTTAACGGAGGAGAAAATCAGAACGTATTGATTTCCTCTTACGTCCCTTGCAAGAGGCATTCCAAGTTATTTTCACAATGTTTTGAAGCCCACGTGACAATACCCTTTAAAGCATGTGAGGAAATCCAGCCCTCCTGGGTGAGTAGCCAAGCAGCCCTCTGAGTTGTGGTGCTGAGGGAATGTCCGGCGGTGGGGCGAGCTCTGGAGGCATGAGGGGGGGCAGCTCTTCTTTCCTGGAAAGGGTGTGGGTTCTGATCCCAGTTCAGATTCAAGTGCTGACCTTTCTATGCTGACTCCAATTATGGCTCCTTAGCTGTCATGCTTGTGCACGATTGCTCAAAATCCCTTTTTCCAGTGTTGCGTGTAAAACAAACTCCCTTCTGGTTTAAACCCCCCCCCACCTGCTACCCAGCTCCTCTTCCCATCTCTTTCCTTCCTCCCAGCCCTTTGCTCTTCTGTCCTCCTATCTTTCTGTTGAGCTAGATCAGGTGGTTGTTACACTTTGGGAGTCCTGGGTATTAAAGGTGGCAGATCTTGCCCACGCAGTAGTGTTCTGTTCTGATGGGGAACACACATCAGGGGGCCGGAAGGCCAATCTCTTATGTGTTTGTCAGCAAAGACATGTTGTTAGATGGGGCCTTGGATGGAAGTAGCTGCATCTGGGTTTTACTTCTGAGCTTGACAACTTCTTTGAACTTCAGATGCTTTATCTGTGAACCAAGTGGATTGTGAGCCTAGTAGTGAGGGTCAGATAAAGTAACACATGTGAAAGGAGTTTACAAATGTGCAGGCCCGCTATGAGACATAGCCCCACTAGGAATGGTTAAAATAAGGAAGATCTCCACATGCAGACATGGAAAAATTTGCAGGATATTTTGTTAAGGAAAACAAAACAAAATATAAAACCAACAAGCAATCCTCATGGTAGGATTTGCACTTACAGGAATTTATATATAATCAAAACAAACCATAAGAAAACTGAGTGTGTTTGTGTCTGCAGATGAACTCAGCATGTAGATAAAAGCTAGGTGGGATGTGAACAGAACTGGGGTGATACCTGTGGAGTAACCATGGCGGGAAGGAGGAGGGTGGAGGAGGGGAGAGAGACTTTCACATATTGTGTTTGTTACAACAGAGCATTCTGGGCTGCTGTGATTATCGCAGTGATACATCCTGCTCTATTCTAGTATTTATAGTAATAAGACCAGACTTCTGCATTACTGTTGTAAAATAAAACCAAATAAACCATTGTTAAGTTAAAATAATGGCCACAAGGGGGCGATGGTCAGCAATGGAGGTCATGACACTAAAGCTCCTCTTTTATTATTTGTCTTGGTCACATTTTTTCATTCAACTTCTCGGTCAGCCAACAACAAATACTTCTTTGTACTTGTAAGTTACACACAGTGTTAGACGCTGGGCCTCCTCCAAATACAACGAAGCTGTTTCTCTGTAGCTGGCAAAGTTGAAGTCCTGGATTGTATAGATAACACTGATACCTGATAGGATGACAAGAACATTAAATTTAATAAAGAACTGTGTTCTATGCAAAAAAAAAAATATATAAAGAACTGTGGTAGACTTTTGGGGACCTACTCAGTTTTCATTTCACCTCCTTTCCTAGAAAGAAGATTTCAATTCTGTTCAGGGGCTAATGTGCTCAGTCTCATCAATCTCAGGTGATCTATCCCCACTTGGGCTATGCCTTTCACATGGTTCTGTTGCCTCTTTTCTTGTTCTCCCTGTGGCTGGGGATATCTGGGTGGCCTGGGCTGGCCAGGTAGTTCCAAGTGAAGTTTGTGTTTTCGCGAACCAAGGGATAAGGATAAGTGTCCCCTGTCCTTTTTCTCCCTGATGGAATAACAATATGAAGGTTGGAGCTGCAGCAACCATTTTGTGATCACAGAAGAAAGGTCCAGGTAATAACAAGAACATTGGCTTTGATATTGTTGAAATATTGAATCAGTGTTAGCAGCAGTGTAGTTCCAAACAACTTGTCATGTGAGAAGGTTAACTACTATTTGTTTAAGATGAGTTGTCTGTTACTTGCAGTTGAATTGGTTCCTTACTGGTATGACACTGGATTAAAATTATCAGTAGACACACTCTATAATGATAAATAAAATAGTAATTGTATGACACATTTAAACCCAACTTTATATACATAATTCCCCAAAGAACTCTCTAGGAAGGTTTTGTCAGATACAATTGTAAAACCTAACTTTGAAGACTGTTTCTGACAAATGGTACGTATATTAAAAAGTATTGTTGTTTCTCTGTAATTCAGATTTAACTGTGCATCCCGTGGTTAATCTGGCAACGCTAACAAATGGTACAAAAATTAAAAAGTATTGTTGTTTCTCTGTAATTCAAATTTAACTGTGCATCCTGTGGTTAATCTGGCAACACTATTTACAGGCCTGCGGTAGAACTGTATTCCTTGATCTCCCTAGCTCAGATAATTGACTAAATCAGCTCTTCCTCATTTTTCTATCTTACAAAGAAGTTCTAGTTCACCTTCTGCCTTGGGCTGGGGGAAATCCAATTCTATCTGCAACTCTTCTGTCATCCAGCAGTGGACCTTGGGGTTAAGTTGCAAGGGATTAAGTGTCAGCACTATGAAGAAATCCGCAGCGACTGCAGCACGAGTTCAATCCCCGGCCAGCCAAGGAGCTACTCACAGGGCACAGCAGACCTCTCCTGTCTCACCTGCGGCTCCCCTCAGTAGTGCGTTTCAGTAGATCCTCTTGTTCTGCTCCCTGATGTGATGTGAATCTCTGGTGAATCCTCTCACCCCCTGCACCTCTGACCTGTACCCCAGTTCTTGTATGCATAAATAAATAAATCTTTTAAAAAAACAAATATAAACCAATTTACAGGGCCCTGTTGTTGGGTTTAGGAACTGTTAGGAAATATTTAATACATGTGAGCGGAGTCACGTTCCATGAGGTCACTAGCTAGATAATGGAGAGGGCTCTGAAAATATCCCGGGGTTGTGCCGACAAAGGCACATCAATAGGTCAAATGAAAAGCAGCAAATGAGCTCAAAACAGATCTTTGGTCTCCAAAAGTAGGTGACCATGACTTGTCGAGTAGTTTTTCCAGAAGAGTTTGTTCCCTTCTCTCACTACGTGGGCTGCTGATTTCTTTTCATCATCTGTGCTTTCTCCAACAGTCTGGAAAGACAAAGAAGTGAGTCGTGACAGGTTAGGTTCCCACTTAGACCCATTGTGGATCCCATGTGTTTTCTTTTCTCCTCTCAATGAGGGTGGTGTCTAGATGCAGAAAGGGGACAGCATGGTCACCCCAGGAGGGACACAGTGGGGGCAGAGATGGGGCTGGTTTGGCCCTGGGGTGCCGGCTGGATGCGAGCGCGCTTCTGTGGGCAGCTGGCAGCTCTTGCTGAAGATTGAACGCCACTGTAGTCATCAGCCGAGTCACCCAGCAGCACGGTGCTTGATGCATCTTGGCTCCCCAGACCCTCTCACGCAAATTTCCGCCTAAATTAGAATGAGGAGAGATATTCAGCTTCAGATTTCTGCCAGGCTTTCATTAATCCTCTAGACACCGGCAGGATCTGTGTCGTTTTCTTCTTTTCTTTGCCAGCAAAATGACACTTAACGAAGAAGGTACCTCAGAACACGCTGGTACATCCCTGACAAACTTTCATAAATATGCCCAGCTGTTTCCCCAATCTCAGCTCTGTGTAGCCTGCAAATCACTGATTAATTTGCACACAGCTGCTACAGATTCTAGGGAGACGAGCTCCTGAGTAACACTCAGTGTTGCTGGTATTAAGCCTCTAATTTCCTTAAGTGAAAAGTTTCTAAAGCTGTTCAAATTGTCTGAGGAAGCTGCAAAGCAGGGCTCCTGGGTTCTCCTTGCTCATCTGACAGCCTTGTGGTCCTGCTGAAAAATGCACTTAACAGTTGAGAGCTTGTGCTGCTTAACCGTCTCGGCTCCACCAAGCCTGTGCTTAGCTGGTTTTCTGGAAGCACTTTTAGAAGTATTTTTGTGCAAGGCACTAAAGGAGATAGTGCCCTGTCATGGCTGGGACTCTGTTTCATAACAGAACAGACAGGATTACATGTCCTGCTTCCTCTAACTCAGGCTGGTGGCATGGGGTCTGTGTCCTTTTCTGCAGTCACTGATCCTGAACAAGCAACCCTTGCTTGCAGGAAGTCAGGCTGCTGTGGATGGACGCTGCTATCAGTAACAGTCTAGGATACACTCCCTCTTGGCTCCCCGCACAAAAGGCCCCTTGGGAGTATTTAATGAGATCATATATTCAACAGAAAAAAATAATGTTTTCATAGCCTTTCTCCTCATCCATAATGTAAGGGAAATTCTGGGTCTTTTTGCCTGCTTTGGTTGTGCAAATCAGAATCATGTACCAAGAAGGCAGGTTGGAAGATCTGAAAGCCCAACTGGAGCTGGTCTATGAGTGCTGGGACTGTGTTGCCATCTGCTCCTGGGGGAAAAGTTCTCACTGCAAACAGCTGAGAGGAGAGCAGGGCGCCAGCTTGGGCGGGGTGTTTGAGAAAGCATTTGAGAACTGGAGGAGAGAAGGAGAGAATGATGAGTGCCTCCTGGGCTCGGTCATGGGGCTATGGAGGAGCAACAAGCGGGAGAAAAGAAAAGAAAATATTTTACCTTGGGTTATAAATCAACATTTTGGAGTTTTTCAACTCTCTTGGATATTGGAGCTGCTGGAGATGATGTGACCCTAGCTCTGATTCATGAGCATGAAGCGGGGGGTGGGGTGGCCCTAGAAGAAGGTAGGCTGTCAGGACAGACTAGCCCAGGTGAGAGAGGTAAGGAGCACTTGCTAATGACTGATACTTCCCAAGGACAACACCTGGAGATGGGTGGGTGGGAATGCACTTGAGTCTTTCCTCTTGAGTCTGGAATCTAGGGTACTTTTCCCAGCCCTCTCTGTCAGCCACATTCTTTAAGATCCCACTCAGCTTCTTCCTTCCACCTCCTAGATATTTCTATCATCTCATGTTCATTATTTGGAAATCCAGATTTCCTTTTTTGAAGAGATTTATTTATTTATGCATATAAGAACTGGGGTGTAGGCCAGTGGTGCAGGGGAGATGAGAGGATTCACCAGAGACAGAGTGGGGAGCAGAACAGGTGGATCTACTGAAATACACTGCTGAGGGGAGCAGCAGTCAAGACAGGAGAGGTCTGCTACACCATGTGGGTCAGCTCTCTGGCTGGCCGGGGATTGAACTTGTGTTGCAGTGGCTGGCGATAGCTTGATAGTGCTGTCGTTAACCTCTGCACTACCAGGGAGGCCCCAAAGTCCAGATTTCTGAATCACAGTCTGGTCTACTGTAAAGGCAGGAATGGCCACAGTGCAGGTTCTCTGATCCCATGCAGACCGGGTAAAGGAGGAGTCAGAGTCCTTAGTGGGTTTTTGCAGGTCTTTTATTGGGGTTCACCAGGCATATGGCAGGCAGGGGTGCTGGCATATGGCAGGCCTCCCAGCCCCCAGCAAGTCTTTACTCTATCTGGGCTCTCTGGCGTTCGTTCTGCTGCTTCTCGGCTTCTCTTTTGGCTTCTCTTTCGGCTTCTGCTTCGGCTTCTGCTGCTGCTGCTGGCGTCCCCGTGACGCCGCCCTTAAAAAAGCACAGTCTCTTCCAGTGCCATCCATGTTGCTGCAAATTGCATGTGTTTATCTTTTTTGAATACTGAGTAATATTCCACGGTGTATAAATACCACATCTTCTTGATCCAGTCATCTATTTTTGGGCATTTGGGTTGTTTCCAAAGCTTAGCTATTGTAAACAGTGCTGCTATAAACATAGGGGTGCAGGTGCTCTTTGGAATTGATGTTTCTGTGTCCTTTGGGTAAATACCTAGGAGTGGAATTGCTGGATCATATGGAAGCTCTATGTTTAGTAGGTCCAGAAATCTCCACACAGCTCTCCACAGTGGTTGGCACTGGAAGGGATCATGCTCAGCGAAATAAGCCAAAAAGAAAAAGAAAAATACCGGATGGTCTCACTCATAGCAGGAATCTAGAAAACTTAAATAAGGGACCAGGAAAACGAATAACTATAAGAAAGTGAAAATCAAAATCAACAAAAAACTATGAACCAGAGACACTTTTAAGGGGACGGGGTTGGGAGGGGAGAGATTGGGGTCAGAATGGGGGGGCTGCAATTGTATGGGGAATATAAAAATAAAATTTATTATTAAAATAAAAAAAAATTTCATTTAGTACAACTAAAAAAAAAAAAAAAAAAAAAAGCAGTCTCAGCCCAGGTGAATCCCATCTACCTATGCCCACACCCTACTCCAGGTGCCCGCCATCAGGCATGCATTCAGGACCGCAAGGATCCATCATCTATCCTGATGGCGGGAGGGCAGAAAAGCCTGATATTTTCTTTACACTACATCTATCATCTTCAGAACCTGACTCCTTTTCCCAATTGGATTGTAAGCTCCTTGAAGGCCATTTCTCTGTAATTCTTTCTCTGTTATACTTGGTGTTAATCACACTGCTAAAAACAAATAGATATTGGATGGGAACCAAGTGGATTTCAGTGTGTAATTTACAGGATGACTGGTTTATAAAAAAAATTAGGGTAAAGTTAGAGAACGGAAGTAGCAGAAAAATGGGAGACATGCATAGGTAAAACTTGAAAATTAAAAAAAAAAAAAGGGAATCACCCTTCAGTATCTTTGAAGAATTTGGCAAGATCAACTTAATAGAAAATAAATAAGTATAGGAAATTGTGATTATTATACTGCTGAGTTCATCAAGCAATGACCCATCCTGGAAGACAAAAGTACAAACAAGTCTCTGGATACATCCACTTGTATTTACACCTTTCTTTTCTTTTTTTTTTTAAAGAGAATTTTTTTTTTAAAAGATTTATTTATTTATTTATTTATACAAGCACTGGGTACAGTCAGAAGCGTGGGAGGGTGAGAGAATTCACCAGAGCCAGAGCGGGGAGCAGAGCAGGCAGAAGGACCGAAGTACACTGCTGAGGGGAGCAGCGGGCGGCAGGAGAGGTCTGCGCGCCATGTGGGACCCTCCTCCGGTGGCCGGGGAGCAGCCGGGATCCAAGGGGCCCTGCAGAGGCTGCGGGCAGCTTCGCAACCCAGCGCTCAACTGCTGCGCCACCGGGGAGGCCCTATTTACACATTTCTTAATTAAAGAGTTGTATAAAGAAATTTTATTTTTTTAAGTTTTTTTTTTTTTTTTTTTTTTTTTTGCATATGAGAGCTGGGGTGCAGGCCAGAGGTGCAGGGGTCGGGTGGGGGCGATAAGAGGTTTCACCAGAGACAGAGTGGGGAGCAGAACAGGCAGATTTACTGAAATACACTGCTGAGGGGAGCAGCGGGCAAAACAGGAGAGGTCTGCTGCGCCATGTGGGTTGCTCCTGGCTGGTGGGGGATGGAGCTCATGCTGCAGTGGCTGGTGATAGCTTGATAGCGCTGTCTTTAACACCTGTGCCACCAGGGAGGCCTGAGATTTTAATTTTTAAATACAGATTCTTTAGCAGGTATGTCTTTATTGGATTCCTATTGTAAAGCAACCAACCCATTCTGAGCAGGTTTATAAACGGTTCTAGCAGCCACATGCTCTTCGCCGTGGTTTGTAGTCGCTCCAACACTCCTCCGTACACTCCACTCCTCCACCCTTAACACCGCACTACCACCACACCGCACTCTGCTGCACCACCCTTATATTATCAGTCTTTTAGCGCAGGTGTACCCACTTCAGGTGCCCGCCATCAGGCATGCACCCAGGATCACAGGGCTCTCTCATCTATCCTGATGGCGGAAGGGCAGAAAAGCCTGATACCTTTTACCTTACCCTACAGTCCACCCCCTCAGGGTTTTCTGCCACATAGTCTACGTATGTACAATTTTTTTAAGCAAACATAAACAGTGCAGCCCTGGACCACAAAAGCAAACACACCACAAAATGACTAAACTTAATTTTCCTAGGGGCGGAAGGACAGAGAAGTTACTGGTACCAGCAATGGGAGATCCCTCCCATCGGGCAATATACATGCCAATTTGGCATCCGAAGACAATATTGTTGCTGGCATCAGTGGCCTTCCAGGGCGTGAGTACCACACTCGCTTTGCCAGTGAAGAGGCATCAGTGGGTTCTACATGCAGCAGGAGTGGAGAGCTCATAATGGGCCACAGAGTTATTACAAATGTCCCCTTGAGGATTGCCTGCTGATCTGTTACTCCAGGGTGGGTAACACGCACCCGTGGCGGCCACTGAGCACTCACCCATGGTTTTATCTGTAAATTGGCCTCCAGGCCACGACCCCAAGGGGCTATCAGAGCCACCCACCGCATGTGGGGAGCCTTCACTGTCCAGGGCCATTCCCAGTCCACAGTCTGCCCTGGGTCCACTCCAGTTGGGGCTGGCAATAGGATGTTGCCCTGCTGTCCAAGTCCCGGTTTTAATAAGATGTCTGACGTCTTTATTTGTAATTGGATGGGAGCAGCGGCACGATGTAGCAATGCCTCCACTGGAGCCAGGCCGCCTCTCCTGCTCCTCTCATTCAATGTCTGCAACACCTCCCAGAGACGTCGGCTCCACCCGGCCAGCGTCTGAGTGGGGGCAGTGGCTCTTAGTCCTTGCTTCAGTAGGCCATTATACCTCTCTATAATCCCTGCAGCTTTGGGATTATAGGGAGTGTGAAACTTCCATTCAACACCCATGTTCTTGGCCCACTGCTGCACCCGGGCTCCTGTAAAATGAGTCCCTTGATCGCTCTCCACTACCAGCGGACGTCCATATGCAGCACATAGGCGTGCCAGTGCTGCCAAAACTGCCTTTTGGTCCGCATGTGGAGCAGGGTAAGCTGCCAATAACCCGGTAGCAGTGTCCACACAGGTGACAGCATACTGTTGTCCATCGGAGCGAGGTAGTGGTCCAATGATGTCAATCTGCCAGCGTGTCAGGGGTACCTGCCCCCGCAACACCTGGCCTGTAGATGCAAAAGGTCTCCGGGGGTAAGTCCTAGAACATACTACACATGTTTCACATGCAGTCTGGATTTCTTTTAAAGTTACAGGTAGACCCCAGGCACGTACAGTGGCCCACATTGTCTTCTGCCCTGCGTGGAGCAAGCGTCTGTGTAGCCACTGCGCAACATCCCGCCCTGGAGCAGTTTCAAGCCATCGAACCCGGGCTAGGGTATCTGCCTCATCATTGCCTGGTGAGGCTAATGGGGCATGTCCTGTGACATGATAAACAGTCACCTGCTTCTGATGCCCAGATCCCATAGATCTTTCCATAGGGCCTGGCCCCACAATGGCCGATGCATAACTGTCCAGTCATTTAAATTCCATGTGGAAATCCACAGTGTCAGACCCCTGTACACAGCCCAACTGTCAGTACAGATTACTACAGGGGAAGGCTCATGGGCCACCACCATCCATACTGCTCGCAGTTCAGCCCATTGGCTGCTCTGTCCCGTCCCGGTTTCGAACCAGATAGTGTCTGTTTCTGGGTGTACAGCCACCGCTGTCCAAGAGGCTGGCTGGCCCCGGCTGGAGCCATCTGTATACCAGGCCTCTGCTGGAATCGGTGCTCGACCCTCCTTGTAGGGACTAGCTTCAGGTTCGGCTTCTATACAGGCTTCTGAATTTGGTTCCATACTAGTATATGTCACAGGACCAAGAACCTCCTGCAACTCCACCCTTAAGGGGCTAGTTGACAGGGTGCAGCGCTGTTCTAAGTATGCCCCCCACTTCGCCAAAGTGGGCGTTTGAGCAGTGCCACTATGGGGCTTTGTTGTCCAGTCCCGTACCCATCCAGCTATTGGGTAAGTGGTTCTCACTGAGACAGGGGCTGTGGCAGTTATACTTTCTGTGGCTAGTAAGGCTGCATATACCGCAGCTAACTGTTTCTCAATTAAGGAGTACCTAACCTCAGCCCCCTTCCAGAGTTGGGACCAGAACCCAATAGGCTGTCGTAGCCTCTCTGATTTCTGCCAGAGTCCCCACCCGAACCCTTCCTGAGTAACATGTACATCGAGCTCACAGGGTCGGGCTGGGTCAAAAACCTGCAAGGCCTGAGCAGTCTTTATAGTTCGTTTGGCCGTGGCAAATGCTGTGTCTGCCTCAGCTGACCAATCCCACCTGGCTCCCTTTCGTATTAACATATACAAGGGCCGTAAGAGCTGGGCCATGTGAGGTATAAATGCCCTCCAGTAACCCAGCAGACCCAGAAAGGCTTGCAGCTGCTTCACTGTGGTTGGAGTGGGGTAAGCTTGAACTTTATCTATCACAGCTTCAGGGATAACCTTTGTCTTACCCGACCAAACAACTCCCAGGAACTTAACTGACAGTCCAGGCCCCTGCAGTTTGCTTTCGTTGATTGCCCAGCCGCATGTTTTCAGGTGTGTTAATAAGAGAGGTACTGCCTTTTCCAGATCTGTAAGAGAGTCACTTGTCAATAAAATATCATCAATATAATGGTATAAACGCACTGAAGATGGCCTTTCCCACCGGGCCAAATCTGCTGCCACCAGCCCATGACACAGAGTCGGGCTGTGCAGGTATCCCTGTGGCAGCACAGTGAATGTCCACTGCCGGCCTTCCCAGGTGAAGGCGAATTGGTCTTGACTTCCTGGGGCTATATCTATGGAAAAAAAAGCATTTGCCAGATCAGCTACAAAATGGTACATTCCTAGCTCGTGGCTCAGACGATCCATCAAATCTGCCACTGAAGGCACTGCAGCATGCAAGGGGGGAACTACCTTATTCAATTCACGATAATCTACTGTCATGCGCCAAGAGCCATCGGGCTTCTTCACCGGCCACACTGGCGAATTGTAGGGGCTGTGGGCAGTACGCACAATGCCCACTTTCTCCAGCTCTGATATTGTGCCTGTAATTTCTTTGTAGCCTCCGGGCAACCGATATTGCTTGGTATTAGTCACTCGCCTAGGGACTGGCAGTTGTAGGGGCGGATGCTTAGCATGTCCTCTCACCACTGCCTTTACCACGCGCACTCTAAGGCGAAACTCTCCGATTGTGGTTTCTAGCCATAAGCCACGTAGTACATCCACCCCCAGGATGTACTCGGGATGGGCGATACATACACTTTATACTCTTTAGGGGGTAATCGCCCAATCCCAGAGATAGTTTTACTGCTGTCACCTTGACACTCTGGCCTCCATAGCCATCAATATAACAAGTAGACCCATGAAATCTTTCCGGATTTCCATAGAGCAGAGTACATTCTGCTCCTGTGTCTACTAGCGCTAAAACCCTTTGTACGTTAGTCGGGGACCAGTGAATGGCAAGCTCCACATGTGGCCTCCGGTCCCCGCCCGTCCCCTGTGGACGGGTTCCTTGGCCCTCACCCTATTCAAAGGATATCAGGCCATCACCCGAGGACGGGGCTGGCAGCAAGTGGTCTTCCAGCCGCAGGGCGCGTGCCTGAGGCCTGGGGTTTCCAGGCTCCCCTTGAGCAGCAGTCCTTCTCATGGGTGTGAACCTCTGGTCTTCTCGCAGCTGCTGCCATAATTCCAATAAATATGCATTGGGCTGTGCGTCTATTTTAGTGCTATCTACGCCTGCTCTTATTAAATCCATCCACATTTGTTTACGGGTGACTTTTATAGGTTCTGTGATGCCAAGAGGCCTCCTTGCCCTCCTTGGCATTCCTTTTGACCTTTCTGAAACTACCCGTATTCCTTTCTGAGAGCGCCGGCTCTCAACTTCTCCCAAGCTGGCTATCATGGTGGTGACGTCATGTATCTGACGTCCCACATAGGGTGCTAGTACTGCCATGAGGGATCCAAATGTAGAGGAGGGGGCATCCTTTAATACCAAGTCTCTCATTCCTGCTGTGAAACGCTCGTCGTCAGGACCACGCGTATTCACATTAAACATGGCCTGCCGCATCCCCAATTCCCGAAGTACCTGCACCAGCTCGGCGTACGTCTGCCATCCGCTTACTGTCTCCGGCACATCTCCCGCATCAGCCCATACTGTCCGTATGGCAGCCATTATCCACTCCAGGAGGGTGTGGTCGCCCTGGCCATACCGCCGGCTGTTCTGCAGCCTCTGTCGCAAGGATGGGTGTGAAGTCACGGAGGCCAGTCTCTCCATCTCTTGAGCCGTGCAAATAATCCCATCCACCCCCAGGTCCCATAAACGTAGCAGCCAGGCTGCCAAGGGTTCCCCTGGTTTCTGGCGGAACTGTTTGCCCAAGTCCACCAGTTCCGCCTGGGTGTAAGGTCTGTAGGTAGTAAATTCCGTCATCTGTGGTGGTCCCGCTGCCTGACCCCCTGGGGCCATGGGTCGCTGCCGCTTCATTTTCTGAGTCACCACCGGGCGGGCCCGGAGCATGGGCCCGGCCTCCTCCTCCTCTCCAGAGGAGTCCGGCATCTCCGGGGTGGCGGGTTGGTTTACCACTGCTGGTTGGGACTCAGGCAAAGGTTCAGCCTCCCTCTCCTCCTCTCCTGAGCAGGGGTCAGGCATCTCTGGAGTCGCAGGCTGGTTTGCCACCCCCGGCTGTGATTCGCGCAAAGGGCCAGCCTCCCTCTCCTTCCTTCCTGAGACGGAGTCTGGCATCTCGGGAGGGGTGGGTCGGTTTCTCCGAACTTCTTCCTCCAGAATCCTCAAATGTTGTTGCTGTATCCGCATCTCTTCTCGTATCTCTTCTCGCATCTCATCCAGTACTTGCTGGATCCTAGATTGCTCTTTCCGCCTGGACTCTCGCAGAGCCGTGAGAAACACCCATCCCACGGCTCCTGCCGCCTCGCGGGCACTGCATCCACTCAGGGTTTCTTCTATTTCATACAGGGCCTGTTCCAACTGCCCCGGGGATCCATCTACCTCTGGCCATTCCTGGGGAGGTGCCCACTGGGCGAGGAGGTCGGCCACGGGTACCATCTGCTCGTGGCCGGCCATCCAGGGATCCCTCTCCAGATTTCAAAGGGTTTCGTCTGCGTAGAGCTGTCCTGCCTCGAACCGTCCTGCCGTCTACGCCAGTTGTAAAGCAACCAACCCATTCTGAGCAGGTTTATAAACGGTTCTAGCAGCCACATGCTCTTCGCCGTGGTTTGTAGTCGCTCCAACACTCCTCCGTACACTCCACTCCTCCACCCTTAACACCGCACTACCACCACACCGCACTCTGCTGCACCACCCTTATATTATCAGTCTTTTAGCGCAGGTGTACCCACTTCAGGTGCCCGCCATCAGGCATGCACCCAGGATCACAGGGCTCTCTCATCTATCCTGATGGCGGAAGGGCAGAAAAGCCTGATACCTTTTACCTTACCCTACACCTATAAACCCATTTCTCCAAAAATCCTGAAAGGATGCCTAGAGTGGAGTTCATCTTAAGTAAGTCTTTTATTGTTGTTGTTTTATTTCCCAGGGTGAAGCAAAAAAAAAAAAAAAAACAGAGCCCTGCATAGCAGAAATCAAAATCCCTGCATGGTGTAGGGTCGTAAATGAGGTGTATGTTTGACAACAATGAGGAAGAGATGTGGGGAGCAGGAGTTCCTGCCAGTAGACAGACAGCTGTTTCGGTGACCATCTGCTATTGGTGTGTGCTTTTTAAGAAATTCATTCAGAGAACTTGAAAAAAACAAATGGTGAGGTTGGTGGCCAACAAATAGGCATTTTCCCAAACTAGCCCCCAGAAAGAAGCTGCCCTTTAAAAAGAACCAGTGAAGTAATGCTGGTTTGGTCCCTGGGAGAGTTTGTAAGACTATCTAACATTTAAAAACTTGTCAGAGCTACACAGAAGGAGTATTTAGTTTTTTAACAAAGGAATTATTTGACTTACAGAAGGATTTTCCCAAAGTTCCTTTAAAAAACAACCCAGTTAGTGCACTTGAAGTCTAACGTGGATTTTAGATATTTGATTCACCCCAATTTTTTTTCAAGAACTTCAATTGCATAAAAACATAACAATGTGGCTAAAGCCAGACCTGTTAGTTTCAACTTGAATTTGAAGAAACTGAAGTATCTGAAGGGCATTATTCCTGCAGATCAGGTTGCACTTAACTTTACTTACAAAATGGAAAACAATTAATTTGGACTTTATGTGACTTTCCACCACAGCTATATATTCTTAGGTGTGATTCAGCTTTATCTCCTATTTTCTTATCTGCCTAAGAAGATGCAGTTGTTCAAAACCAATTTACTTGGCTAATTCTTTCCTCTGTCATCTTTATAATTATTTCTGATAGACCTTGGCCAAGCAATTCTTTCTCCATCATGTGGTTTCATCTCAGCTGAAAGTTTGTGTCTGCAGTGTCTGTTGTGATAGCAACAGCTGGGCTGTTACCAGCTCAGTATTATGGCTCAACTGCAAGAACAGGGAAAGGGAGATGATCAGGGTTTGGAAGGGAATGGGTAGCCAATTCCATAGATCTGTTTGTAAGGTTTTTTATCTTAATACTGCTGTCATAGTTAATCCTTTTATATAATTCTCTCCTTTCAAGAACCCTCAGTTTTACTAAATGCACCAGCTTATGCACATGTCACTCATTTGGAGATGCGTTCCATAAATATGTATTGGGTGGCTTGCTGTGCCAAGGAGGATTTCAAGAGCTGGGTCCCGCAACCAGCATTTCTCACAATGCTGGGACTGTTCTAGAGACTACATCCTGGTGGAAGAATCAGGTAGCAAAGAAAAGCACATAGATGAGCTACCTTCAGATGATTTCATGGGACATCAAGAAGGTAAAACAAGGTATTCTGGAACAGTGACAGGGAGCATTAGGACGGGTACTCAGGAAGGTTGAAGACCTGACATGGAGCTGGTGCCTAAATGCTGAGGAGCAGAGCATGTGAACGTCAAGGGTAAACATTCCAAGCAGAAGGAACACGTGTGTGAGGAAACTGAGGCATGGAATTGCTGGAAACTTTTTAATGAAGAAATCTGGTTAAGTTGTCTGGTGGGTAAGAGCAGGAGAGATCGATCTCAGTGGTCGGCAGGGGGCCAGTGATCATGGCGACCACCAGGATCAGCATATAGCATTTGTTCCAAATGCTCTGCTGTTTGAAATTCTTAATGATTTGGTGTTTGAATTTGCATCTTGTAAGTGATATCCGAAGAGGCAAGGAGCAGGTGCGCGAGCAGAGGTCACACACACATCTCTGTCTGCTGCTTCTACCACCCCATTTGCATATGTAGTTTGCGATGGTACAGGACAAAGATTTCCAGGGGGCCACAGTACATGGAACTCAGTGAGACCCAATGCCAGTACAGAGAATTATGTTCTATCAACAGTTAAATAGTCGGGGGCACTTTCGGTCCACAGTGGCCATGCGCTTAGTTACAATCAGAACTTGCTGTGAATGCACAAAGAAGGCTCTGGATAAGGGAATCACATTATATCCTTTATCACTTGTGTTTCTTCCCTGGGTTAGTCAATTCCTTATATCTCTAGTGATGACATCCAGGACAGGGAATGATAAGACAACTCATTGCTCCTTTTTCATTCAGTCCTGCCTTATTAGTAAGCCAGAGGTAAAGAGGGATGATGGGACATGCAGGTATTTAGACGTGAAAGAAAAACAATTAAATGAGCTCTGTGCAGTATTTCTGGAAAGAACGGAATGTAGGTACATGTTCAAATTACCAAATCCAGATTGTGTAATTTCTGAGGCGTTACAAATTAAATGCACTTATGCTTTCACTTAACATTGACATTGCAAAATGTAAATCAACAGGCTAATAATTTAAACTTTTCATTTTCCTTTACTGAGAACAACATTAAATATAAAGCATCACGACAGGTGGAGAGACTGTGAAAGAGAGGAAAAAGACTTGTATTTTACTACATTTCACAGCACTCTTTTCCTGCTTTTTTGACAAGGGGATCTTAGTGCCTTTGGCTTGCTATCACAGAAAGCCACAGACTGAGGGCTTATAAGCAACATGAACTTCTCTCCTACTGTTTTGGAGGTAGCTAGTGTCTTGTAAGAGCACTCGTCCTGGTTCCTATGTGGCTGTCTTCTTGCTGTGTCCTCACGTGACAGAAAGGACAAGGGAGATATCTGAGGTCTCACTGACAAGGGTGCTAATCCCATTCATGAGGGCGCCACCCTCATGACCTAATCACCTTCCAAAGACTCCATCTCCAGATACTATCATCTCAAGGGCCTGGCATTTTAATTTTTCCCTGGATTCCACAAATTACATGGCCAGCTCTGATGATAAATCAAATGAGACATACTATTCCCCACAACAACTCATGGAAACTACTTAGCATTCTGGATCTCAGCGCTTCTGTTCTAAAACACAGCTAAGAGTACCCATGAGTGAGATGCTAATGAAGATGGTTTCACAAATCCGTGCACATGCCTCACCAGGCAGAGTCCTCTATGCAGACATTCCATAAGTAGTAGATGTGAGGCTTGTAAATGTGCCCTGTAAAAAGTGAGGTTGTGTGGGTTGAAGAGACAGAATAGCTTATAGGTGAAACAATCTTTACATCTCCACAGAGAAGCTCTTGCTTGAAAGGCACTTGAGAAAGAACACAGCTAATGGATCCCATAACACCTTGGCCTTGGGAAGACATCTGACAAATTATTTTATTATTTTTATTATTTTTAAAGGAAACAGGAAAAACACAAGCTAGATGGTAATGCTGATAGATTTGTGTCAACTGAGTAACTGTATGTGGAGAGGTTGAGTAATGGTGATGGTGACCTGGACAGTGGAATGCAGTGAGAGTCCAGAGACATTATTGTTGTTTTTCCAGTTTGATATTTGATTTGGTAGTTTCCTGGGAGACATCAGGCGTGATTACCAAAGAGGTGACTGATGCAACATAAAAAGGACAAGCTAAAGCTTTAGATGACTGATGCATAGCTAAAGTTATTTTCTTAGATTGGCATCATGAACCAAATCTTACAGGGTAGAATTTTATGTGGTTAAAGTTAGTTAAATGTAAAATCACAGAAGGGAGAGTCCCAATCTTACAGACCCAAGCTGTGACCAAGAGTTAAGGGTCAGAAGTGGCTGTGAGTCCTCATTCGGCACACATGTTTGCTTAACACCTATTTAGTGCCAGTCAGAAACTGGATTCTATGAGAAATAAAGTGCTAGAAATAGGAAATACAATGGCAAACATTGCAGATACAACATGACCCATTACATGCAGTGACCCAGGGACTGCTACTGATGTCAACTGAACATGGCTTTTATTCATGATTTTGTTTGAAAGCTGAAATCATCGAATTATCACACATGCTTATTGCATATGAGGACTCACCTTAGATCACAGAAAGAATATTGCAAAGTACACCCAGAAGAAGTTGATACGGATAATGAAAACTTTTAAGAATTCTGTCACACCAGGAATAATTGAGGGTTTCTTTTTGATATTGCTATTGTAATTGATGATATTATATCAAAACGAAGCCAAACGGAACCAAAAAGAATCTTGGAGTCAGCTAATTTTGTATTTTTAGTCTAGAAAGAACACTTGGGAAATGCTCAATTGCTGTCTTTAAATATTTAATAGACTTTTATGGGGAAAATAAAATTGGGCTTTCTCTGTGTTGAACCTTATTTAGAATTAAGACAAATGAAGAGATGTTTCAGGGAGATGGATTTTGGCTCAATATTAAGAAGGTCTTTCTGTGAGAGTTGATCTTCCCATCATTGGAACTGACCCTCTTGGGCCTTAATGACCATTTTCAGGCATGATACTGAATTAAAAACTGAGCCATACAGCTCCTATGGCTCTTTTCCATGTTCCAATTCCATAATGTTGTTATAGAATCTAATTCAATTCAGCAACCATTTTGGCCCTGTTATAGGGCAGCTGCTTTGCTAGGCATTCCAGAAGTCATGTAAGCACTAAAAAGTATTTTAGCTTTACCAAACTTATAGCCCTACGTGACTGACAGAAAATGTATAAGCAAGAGGGTTAACCTAAAAACATTCAATTTGAGTGAAATTTTGAATGACTACAGCCTCACCCCTGTCTGGTGGTTTCTTACAGATAGAACATCGTTCTTGGTACCATATGACTGTGGGCTCCTGGTTACGACTAATGGAAGCGAGGACAAGTGCAGTGTGCGTGGGGCTGGCCTGAGAGATGAGGCCAACATGAGCTCTCTGGGGAAATGACTACTGGTTCCAGCACATTCCTTTTCTTTGCAAGTGTTAATATGAAACATTCAAGAGCCAGCACAGTAGAATGGGGCAGAAGCCAAGACACATACGGAGGAAAAGCAGAGAACAGATTCCATGAGGCAGCAGAAGTGACAGCATGGAGAGAGTGAGAGCAGAGGAGACCCAGTGTCACCAGGCAGGAGCAGCAGAGGCAGGGGACAGGCATGAGAACAGATTCGAGATGCTTCACCCGTAAGGGGTGCCCAGGTGACAAGAAAACAACATAGATGAGGGTGCACAGAATTGCCAGCTTCTGTGCCCTATACAGATGCCCTTGATGAAATTAGAGAAAGGAAAGGTGGTTTTGTCAGGAAAGGAAGAGGAGAGATTTGAGCTAAACCTGGGTAGAATCTGAATTGCTAAGGCTGCAGTAGGTGGAAAGTAGGAGAGAGAAGGCTTGTGGGGGGGATGGGAGGACCAGCTGTGATGAAAGATTACACTTGGGAGAAATGGACCAACTGTGTCTGTGCAAGAAGGGCAGAAAAGACTTATTTCCCAGAATCCTTTGTCCTTTAAAAATTCTAAAATGGCCTCCATGGGACCCACCTACATTTCACACTCTCTATCAGAGAAGACTGAGCTTAAGTTCCCCACAGAAGGAAGTATCCATATTGTTGAATCCCTCCTGAACACCCTCTTGTTCCTCAAGGTCTTTTGCATGGTCACATTGAACTCCACGTGCTTGTATTCACCTCCAACAGACAGGGATAGGCCTGTTCTGATGGTTTAATACCCTTTTTGGATTAAAGTATAAATCGTGAGGGTGATTTGGGGTCTGTGGACAGCTGACCATGGGACCATGGGACCATGGAAGAGGGCTTCTAATCATTTTCTATAAATAACTAAGCTTTTTTGGGCTGGTAATGATTTCCTGTCACCCTCTGCAAAGCCTGAACTTGAACTGAGCAACAAATTGTTCTGATTCCTTCCACTGCTCCTCTGACTAAAACCAAAATGGGGCCGATAACCAGCATGGGGTGGCTAAAGGGAGAAAGCTTTGTTTGCTCTGGCCTCCATGCATCTAAAACAGATATGATATGAAGGCTTTAAAATAGGGATCCACCACTGCTCTGTGAGAGCTGTAAGCTGAGTTCCAGATTCTCTGCTCTCTGCCAAGGCTTAGCAAAGGCTGTTCCTGTGTTTTTCTGAATAGAAAATTTTAGCTGAAAGTCCAAAGGATGGGGCAAAATCTCTGAAAATGCACAACACGCAAAGCAAGGCCCAGTCTATTAAAATCCTATTAACTGGCTCACAAATTTCCCATTTTCACACACAAAAAACCCCCCACCAAGTTTGCCTGTTGCTTTATTATTCATACATGGAGAGAAGCTTCTTGGAGGAGATCATAAATACAATTTCTGTCAGCCAATCAGACTGAGCGTTTCCGATGAAGTGGTAAGCACAATAGATTTCAGCAGGGTTAAGAGATGAGGTGGAAAATGAAAGCTGAGTTATGTTTCTGTGAGTAGCCTTGTGTGAAGCAGCCTGAGAGATAAGGAGGTCACAGAAAATAAAAGAGCAGATGGGAAACTAGGGGTGCACAGGGCAGGTTGGAACTGGGGGTGTAGCACCCATGGGCAGGCAACCAGTGTGTGTGTATGTGTGTGTGTGTGTGTGTGTGTGTGTTTGTGAGTGTGTGAGGCACAGCTCACCCTGGCAGGAGAGCCTGGTCTTCAGAGGTGCCTATTTTCACTATGATTCTTCTAGAACACTTAAATGTTAATGTTATCTGATGCACAAATCTACATTCTCATTAAAATCATCCTTCATTCCAGAATGTTGATGAAGAAGCCTGGTCACAGAGACACAGGCTTTCTGCCATTGCAAACTGCAGTGCCTTCTCTGGGCTGTTGGACCAATGTGCCTTCACTGGGATTTACTGATGGGTTGACCAAATCCACTAAGCAGTTTGAGTTTTCCTCTCTTTAGAGAGGTGGAGGAGGGTTTGGTGACCTCAGTTCTAGTCCTTGCTCCTCCAGGAGTGCTGGGTGAATTTGTTTATAGACTTGACCTCTGTGCTGTGAGAAAGGGACTATGCTGGGGGTGACAGGGGAAGGCGGCGGTGACTTTGGTGGTGGTTGTGGTGTGGTAACATCCATCAGAAGAGGTGTGAGCCTCTACCACTAAATCATGGACAGCATTGTAAGCTAACATTACTTCCACAAGAAACAATGCAATTAAAAGAGAGAATGACAATGATGATATTACAGACCTGATGGGCTGCTTCCTACTACAAAGGAGAGGATGCCACTCTTTTTTTTTTTAATTTATTTATTTATGCACACAAGAGCTGGGGTATAGGCCAGAGGTGTGGGGTGGTGGTGAGAGGATTCACCAGAGACAGAGTGGGGAGCAGAACAGGTGGATCCACTGAAATACACAGAGCGAGAGACAGGAGAGGTCTGCTGTGCCATCTGGGTAGCTCCCTGTCTGGGGATTGAACTCATGCTGTAGTGGCTGTGTATAGTTTCATAGTGCTGTGTCCCAACCCCTTGCGGCACCAGGGAGGCCCCTGGATACCAGTCTTATGGGGGGGGGGAGTAGGTACCCTGACACCCAGGGCAGGTTCTCCCTTTAGGAGGGGGCGCTTACCACCCCATCCACCAGAATATTAATGATTGATGTCTCACTGCTCTGTCCTGCCCAGGTTGCCCCTGACTTTGAACTTCTCCTGGCAGAATCTAATTTAATTAGGACACAAAAATCCAGGCTTCTTGATTCAAGCAACTCTGAGCAGCCACTTCAGCTCTACAGCTCCTGGAGCTCAGCATGATGGACTCCAAGGAGGCCTTTGTCACACCTGCCCTGGAGCTCAGCTTTTCTGACCAGCCTTGCTGTTTTCATTGTTGTTCCTCCAACACATCCAAGCACTGATCTTAAAATACTCTCCAATAAACTCCCCTGCCATGATGATCTCTGTTCAGAGTATTATCTTGGAAGGCCAGTCTCAGAGAGTGAGAGTCTAAGATGCTTATCATGTTATTTATTATAGAGAAGGGTCATTGTCTTAATTTAATTTGATTTTTTAAAAAATTAAAGGGAAAACTTAAAATATCTTTACCAAAATGGGTCATGGGTCAGAAAAGGCTTTAACAGTCCATCATAGAATTTCAAGAGCCAGCATCCAGCAGGAAGATGGATTTTATTTGAATCTGAGAATTTTCTAGAAGTTAAAAAAAATCATACCTTTCACCTATGTGCCTGGTTTCTGGATTATCCCAGAAACTTGCTTGTTCACCAGTTATAAGTCATGTTTTCAAAGCAATTTACTTTCTTCAGTGGCTCTGGCTACTACATAGTACTACATAGTATCCCGTGCAATCCTTCTTCATACTCTAAAACATCTGAGAGTTTGAATCTCCCTTCTGGATTCTGCTTCCTTCCTGTCCTCCATAGAAAAGTTGGGGAACCTAATTTTATTTGTTTCTTCTCTCTTGCTGAAATAGTTCTGCACTGAGGCAGCATTCTGTTTCCAGGGAAACAGTGGAAATCAAAAGTTAAAGAGCTCTAAGGAAAAGTGTGCCTGCAGTACCTGAGACGCCTGTGTTTTAGAGGAAAACAGAAACATCCCCAATGAGTTTTGTAGGGTGAATAGAGGGCTTTTAATAAACCTGTAATGGACATTCAAAGGTCTTCATAAAAGCTGAAATATATTTATTTAATGATTATAATAATGGATTGATATGTAGTATCAGAAAACCTATTATCCAATAGTTAGAAAAAATCCCTACCTATCTGGGAGCAAGAAGTAAATTATAGATGATACATTTTCTCACCATCTGTCTTTGACTAGAGTTGAAAGTGACCCATCTTTCCCAGTGCCCATCCATCAATTTAATACCTCTTGTCATTGACTATGCCTATAGTACATGTCTATTCTATTTCCCCTAGTTCCTTTTATTTCGTTTAATGTTGCAGATGTTTTGGAAGAGATCAAAGATAGTCATTCCTGTCAACCACAGCTGTGTTCCTTTGTGTTTAAATCAGAACAGGGAGATTCCCTGGTACTATTACATATAATCTATAATCCATTCTTGAAAAAGCAACCTGAGAGATGGCAGTGCCAGTCAGCACGTGAGCGGGCCGAGACAGGGGGTGAAGGACGTGACAGAGTAAGTGAAGAAGATGAGGCAAGGAAATTTCAGTTTTGTAAGTGTGTCATAGTTGATGAAAATAAACGAAGAAGAGGCAAACTTTTTAGCTTTTCAAACAACTGTATTTCCTAAAACAGAAAAATGACAAAAAAAATCCACCCCCAAACGCTGAATTATTTAGCAGCGATAAGGGGGCAGAGGAATAATTTCTCGAATCTTCTCTCCGTGTGGGTACACTTAAATCACAGCTCTTAGGCATCCAGCCAGGCGCCCCAAGGAGGGCCGGCAACACCGCCACAGAAACACTGCGGCCAGTGGCCACTAGAGGGCAGCAGAGAGCTGCTCTAGGTGGGCTAGGCTCGCTCAGGGAGGGACTCCATCTCCCCACACCCAGGGAGGGTGGAGGGTCCTTCTGATGTTTCCAAAAACAGACTTCCCATCCGGGGAGTTTTAGCTGTAAAAGCTCTCTGGGCCTCAGTGTTCTGCAGTAAATGAGGATAACAATATACATAACTCATAGTTATAGTGAGTGTTAAGCACAAAGATTCTGGCATTGGTTGTCACTCAATAAACGTTACTGTTACAAAATGAATAATTATTCCATGTGACTGGGCTGTCTCAGAGTTTGGGATTAGGATTTCCTTAGATACCTGGCCTAGGGCAGACTTTGTAATCAATCATAGCCCTGATTCTTCCTGAGCTCATAGAGGGGCTGGTCCCGGGACTCCAGCTGCAGACAATCCTACCCAGATGAGGAGTCCGGGCCTGCTGAATATGAGATAGTCAGTTTTACCAATGATAGAGCTGGAGTCATAAGGAATGACAGTCTTAAAGATGATCTTCCTCAATGTGGTATTCCCTCCTGAAAGTAGGAAAGGCTGGTTTGAAATAGCAAAATTAGAAGATATGGTTTCATTAAGTTTAAAACCAATGCTCACTTTAACTGATCAAGCTTAAGTGAATTAGAAGTTTTAGGGTCTTGCTGGTCTCAAAATGGTGGATCTCAGAAGGCTAATATTATTGAAATAAAGGTGAATTCCAAACTGGCTCTTGGATGTTTTGAGCATCCAGGAGAATAAGGAACTATGGAGCTTCTTACCTGGGCCTTGATTCACAAGACCCAATATTGTGCCCAACTCTGTGGGGGTTTCACAGAGTATGAGGCCATGAAGAGGCCGAGGGTACCCTCAGCTGTAGCTGTATTAGATACACTTTGCTGTATCTAATACTTCCTGGTACATTTTTCTGCATAGAAAGGTAGCTGGAAGTCTTAACTCACCAGAGCCTTCCAAACAATGAGTCATAGGGTTAAGACCAGAGCTGTCATGCCAGACCCATATGTCTTCTATCCACACTGCAAAGGTTGTCATAAATATCGCCAACTATTGACTATTCACTACCTGTTTTCTCTTTTTCTCTGGTTAATGATGCATCCAACTCAGCTTAATGGACAAAGTTACTCACTAATCACCAGAATAGACAAATAAACAAAAATGATCTACACTAAAAGCGTAAATGTGGGGAAAATAAATTAGGGTCTCGGTTGAGGTAAACTAAAAATAAGTCAAGGTGGGATGTGGCAGGCACAAGTGAGAACACAACCTGAGCTTACTAATTCACAATGTCTGAAGGGACAGAGTGTTAGATCTTCACCATTTTAGAGTCGATATTATAGAGATTTCTTTGAAATTATGTCAGCTATGAAACTCTCCTCAAAAGTCACATATGTATAAATTTGAATAGACCGTTATGGTCATCCTCACCTTTAGTCCATATTCTGTCAATAATCACCTGTTTGCTCTCCCTGTGAACACTGTTCCTGCCGATAAAAAGCAATCAATGCCTTGTTCTCCCCACCTGCCTGAGAGTGTGTAGGTGAGTGACTCTAAATGACCCTAAGTCATGGTTCTCCTCTTTCTCTTGTTTCTCCGTCACCTCATTGCATTTTGCTTCTGGATTCCTTTATCTGGTCCTTTTTCTAATGGACCTTACAGTTTGAAATTCCATTATTGTTCCAGTAATCTGTCACTGGTATTTGGGTTGATTTTCAACTTTGCATCATTCTATTCTACTGGTCTTTGTTTAGACACTTATCTTAGCCTGTTTTCATTACAGAGGCAGCATTGCATGCTGGCCAGGGCTAGTCTCTTTCGTTTCTTTGTTCAGTTGATAAACATTTTCAAATCATTTTTTGCTTTCAATTTCCCTTTGAAAAATTTGATTTCTTTGTCTCAGCTAATGTTCTATCTTAGGTGTAATTACTACAACCCCTTCTTTTTTGTTTTCTCTAAGTTTGAATTTACCTGCAAACATTTGTTTTCCCTCTTTAAATTAGAGAAAACATGCAAACAATACACTCACAAAAATAAAAGTTTCTAAATATCTAATTTTAAACCAAACAGAAATCATTTTCTGGTCTCTCTTACCCATTCTTTCTCCCTGTATTTTCTCTGTCCAGATGCAACCAACCTTTCTAGAAATTTTTATTTTTTTTTCTTATATGTTATTACTAATTATTAAATGATATATTTAACTCACTATTTCCTAATTTGATATTTGAAACATTATTTGGTCACTATCAAGCATGGGAGCAGGATCCTCACTCTTGTTCATTCACTTCCACCCCAATCATTGATAAACAGAAAATTCTGGGCCTCCCTGGTGGTGCAAGGGGTTAAACACAGCACTGTGAAGTTGTCCCCAGCCTCTGCAGCATGAGTTCAGTTCCCAGACAGGGAGATACCCACATGGCACAGCAGACCTCTCAAGTCTCTCCCGCTGTTGCCCTTTGCAGTGTATTTCAGTAGATCCGCCTGTTCTGCTCCCTGCTCTGTCTCTAGTGACTCCTCTCACCCCCAACCTCTGGCCTGTACCCAGTTCTTATGTGCATAAAAAAATAAATCTTTTTTAAAAAAAGAAAATCCCAAGACAATACCCCATCTTTGTTTTTGTATTACTCATTTTTTTTTTTTTTTTACATTTAGCGCAAATTATTTTTCAGTAATTTTTTTCCCTCATAGTACTTTTGGACACAGAGTCAAATTTTTGTTTTTCATGTTGTCAATATTCATTTGCATATTTAACTAAAATGCTTATGTCAGATTTCAGTCTCTGAAATTATTGGTGACTGTTGGCTCCTCTCATGATGTGTGAAGAAATTAGTTCACCTTCAATGATTCACAACATAACTGCTATTCATTTCCAGTCTCTGTTTTTAATTGGTAGACAGACTCTAGAGTCTGTACTATAGTTCATTATAATTAAAATAATAAATACTTATAATGAACTATAATAAAACTATAATAACACAATAAATACTATACTAAAATTAAGATTTTATAACTAACTTTACCTAATATTGTAATAGGAAACTATAATACAAATAAAATTCTTTTTGCAGGAATTAAACGATTTACATTCAGATGTGTAACTATAGAAAAAATAGTTATCTATCTAAATTTTCAGCTAAAATACTTCAAAGGATTTTTGCGTCTTTTCATGTACAAATTTGTCCATTAGTGATTTATTTTTATTTTCATTTTGTCAAAGTTGTGCTTCCTGAATCCCTGAATATTTGAGAACTTTTTTTCTGTTGTGACAAATAATGAAAATTGAACTGGGGAAAGTTCTGAATCACACTCCCTTATCTTTCAGAATTTAGTAGACCTGATCCATTGTTTTCAGATATTGACATTTGTTCAATGAATTCTAGAACTACTTTTTTTAAAATTCAGGAACTTGGACCTCCCTTGGTGGCGCAGGAAGTTGAGCGCCTTGCTGTGAAGCTGTCTGCAGCCTCTGCAGTGCCGGTTCGATCCCCGCTGGCCAGAGAGGGTCCCACATGGCACAGCAGACCTCTCTTGTCACACCCGCTGCTTCCCTCAGCAGTGTATTTCAGTCAGTCTGCCTGTTCTGTTCCCCACTCTGTCTCTGGTGAATCCTCTCACCCTCCCGCACATCTGGCCTGTACCCCTGTTCTTGTGTAAATGAATAAATAAATCTTTAAAAAAATAAAATAAAATAAAATAAAATTCAGGAACTTATTCAGGAAGGAAGTATAGTTTTCAATATTTAAAAATGGTGGTGGGGCATGATGCTGCTTTTAATCAACATTCATACTTCAGTTCAAGACATTCTCTTCCACTTTGTCTTTGGACATTATTTATGTACTGGTTACTTTGTTTTCTTTTTCTGGAGGATCCAGTAGCTTTACTGCATCCCTACTGTGGGGTTCCATCTGGTGCATCTTCTTCTGAGTGCCTGGAATCTTTCCATTTTGTGTGTATTGTGCAGGAATATTTTTAAGCCAGTACACTTTTGCCCCTGCGGTGCTCATTTAACTTTGCTCTTGTTATTCTTTTTTAATTCCATTTCCCTTTTCACTGAAAACTGCCTTATTTCCTCTTTTATCTAAATTTGTGGAGTACATGCTTCTTTAATTTCCTTGAGAATGTGACACCACACTATTGCTAAAATATTTGTTTTCTTTCCTGAAAGTGTGTCTTGCTCTCTTTATTGTCATTTATGTGCTTTTTTTCTTTCTTTTCTGGTGTTGTAGGCCATTTTTGTGTATTTGTCTTCTCCCTCATTGGAATACTTTTATTCACTTTTTGAGTTTTTTTTTTTTAAGATGTATCTTATTTATTTATGCATACTATGGCCAGAGGTACTGGGGGTGAGAGGATTCACCAGAGACAGAGTGGGGAACAGAAGAGGTGGATTGACTGAAATACACTGTTGAGGGGAGCAGCAGATGAGTCAGGAGAGGTCTGCTGTGCCATGTGTGTAGCTCCCTGGTGGGGGATCGAACTCAGGCCATTGCAGTGACAGTGCTGTGATTTAACCCCTAGGCCACCAGGGAGACCCAGAACCAGTCCCTTTTCAAGCAAAGCCCTTCAAGTAGGGTGACTGGTGTGCCAGGATCCTCTCTTCTCATCCTGCTCCCATGCTCTGTGTTCCCCGACAGGGGTGTGCTTTCTTGCTGTGGGCCCTGAGAAGCCTGACCCACAGAAGCCTTCTGTTTTCAGATTTCTTGGTGACTGCTGGTCCTCTGTATGGGGGAACCAGATTTGAATTCCAAATGAAAAAGTGAAGAACATCCCATCATTTCTTAGAATGGTATCACAAATCCAAGCTTGGGACCCTGGAGGCAGCCATAGTGGCTTGGCTTCCTGCTGCTGACTCCCGCTGTGAGTACAACCTGCAGCGCTCCCAGGGCCCTGAGAGCCCTTTGAGGCCTTACTGACAGCCTGGCAAGTTCAGTTTTCTTCTTTAAAGATTTATTTATTTATACAAGATCTGGGGTACAGGCCAGATGCGTGGGAGGGTGAGAGGATTCACCAGAGACAGAGCGGGGAACAGAACAGGCAGACTGACGAAATACATTGCTGAGGGGAGCAGTGGGTGAGGCAGGAGAGGTCTGCCTTGCCATGTGGGACTCTTGCCGGCCAGCTGGGATCAAACCCACACTGCAGAGGCTGCAGACAGCTTCACAGTGCAGCGCTCAACTGCCTGTGCCACCAGGGAGGCCTGACAAGTTCAGTTTTTCTCAGGTTTGACTGGATCCTGCTTTGGCCAGCTTTTTGTTGCTCTCAGGGAGGCAGCTTAGGCTGGACCTGCCATCACTTGGGGGAGAAAACTGGGAGCAGGGATGATGCCTGTGCCCTCATTTTGTTACCATCCTGCAGACCATGTTTGTGCTTCATTGTGGTAGAAGGTGATGCTGAGTTGCTTTTAGAGTTTTTTTTTTTAATAATTGCAAAATTCTTAATATAGAAAATTTACAAAATGCCTAAATGCAATCATGATTCCATTCTCCAGAGATATCCAAGTTCCTATTTTGATGAATCCAGTGTTTTTCTACTTGCATATTTGTGTATATTTTATTTACCTAAACATGGACAGATTATTTAAAATACTAACATCTATCAACTAATTTGTCAATCTATTGTATTTGACAGGCTGCTTTTTAATGGCTTCCTGGTATTCTATTGTATAGGGATACTATTAATTCCTTTACCAACAAGGAAACTTTTCTTGGTTTTGGTTTAAATCATCCATAGTGAATTTTGGAAAGCAATATGGATTTACCTTAAATAAAGATGGAAATACCATATGACCCAGCAGTCCCTCTCCTGGGCATCTCTTCAAAGAATGTGAAACCATTGACTCAAAAACTCACAGGCTTTACGATGTTTATTTACAAGACTATATAATGTTCACAGCATCATTATAGCAGTGCCAGGATATGGAAACAACCTAAGTGTCTACTGACAGGAGATTGGATGAAGAGGTGCCTCACTCAAACATGAAATATTATTCAGCCATAAAAAGGACAAAATGTAGCCATTTACAGCAAAGTGGGAGGAGTTTGAGGAATTATGTAGTGAAGCAGAAAGCAAGTTCGAATGACAGAGAAAATTTTGGACATTTACATAGCACATGATTTCACAAAGTAAAATACTTATAAAAATTTGTGGGTACCAGGGCATCCCTGGTGGCCTAGGGATTAAGGGTTAGGCTATCACTGCTTCAGCCTGAGTTTGATCCCCAGCCAGGGAGCTGATCCACATGGCGCGGCAAACCTCTCGTGTCTCGCCCACTGTCCCCTCAGCAGTGTATTTCAGTAGATCTGCCTGTTCTGCTCCCTACTCTGCCTCTGGTGAATTCTCTCACCCCCTACATGTCTGGCCTACACTCCAATTCTTCTATGCATAAATAGATAAATCCTTTTTAAAAAAAGAATGTATGTTCAGCATATACATAGTTTAAAAAAATGTGTATACTCCGGAGGAGGGTCCCACATGGCGCGCAGACCTCTCCTGCCGCCCGCTGCTCCCCTCAGCAGTGTACCTTGGTCCTTCTGCCTGCTCTGCTCCCTGCTCTGGCTCTGGTGAATTCTCTCACCCTCCCGCGCTTCTGACTGTACCCAGTGCATGTACAAACAAATAAATAAAATGCCTCTATTAAAAAAAAAAAAAAAAGTACTGTGCTAGGACTCAAAAGAATAATTTAAAAAAAAAAAATGTGTATACTAATAAAAGGAGGGAAGCAATTAAGCAGGGAGGTGGATGGAGGCAGGGCCAAAGGGATGGTGTTGGGGAAAAATACACATTTTCATCTTAAAAAAGAATTAAAAGAATTGTTATCCAGAATTTTGACATTTCCCATACCTTATCAGGTGAAACTATACTATTTTTTCCTGCTAATGTGAGCCATCTAAGTAAAAATAAAATAAATCCTCGCGGAGCGAGAGAAGATTCTGACCAAGAGCCTCAGGGACACAAAGCACTTTGTCTTGCCTTGACTTCCTCCTTTGACCTTCCTGTTGTTGTGTTCAGTTCCCATAAGACCTGCAAGGGCTGGGCTGGCACTTCCAGGCCTCAGCCTTGCTCAGCAAGTCTAGAGCGAAGGAGCAGACAGGACAACTCAAATGTCTGCACTGAAGTCCTCAAGGAATCTAAACTCTGAAGAAATGGGAAATGATTTCACCTAAATCCATTTAACAAAAGAGAAAAATAGGAAAGAAAGAGGGAGAGAGAGGGAGAGACTTTGCTGGTTCTCTGGAACTTTCTTTAAGCTCTTCCCAACTTAGGAATGAAAGCTCTGTTCAGGGCAACACATTGTGGAGATGTTGATAGTTGAGGGCAAATAATAACAAAGAATTGCTCACACTGTTACAGCAATTACTGCGGATTCATGGAATCCTCACAGCGCACAGTAATGGCTGATGGCAGGTTTTCTTATGATTTCCCTCCTTTACAGTAAGGACTGTGAAGTGGTAGGGGAGAAGAGTGGAGCTCCCCAAGTGCAGGGTGGAGGGTGGGAGACAGCCCCCTGGAGGTGAGACCTAGAGGGAGGGAAGTGTTTCAGGGAATTGCTGCAACAGTGGCATTGTCTGGGGCTCCCCTGTGCTCCCAGCAGTGAGCCCCTCCTGTCTGCAGCCAGTGTGCATGGGAATGGGGATTCCAGCTGCAGTGGGCTTGGGGCGCCACACTCATCAGAAATGGAGCCCCAATTGCCAGCCACACTCCAGGAAACCCTGAGGTAACTAACAGTTGCAGAATTATTCAAGGGATCAGTTTTTAATAATCCACCTACATTTCTCGCACCTTTCGGACTGTGACCCATCCCTCTCTTCCCAAAGGTACCCTCTTGAAACTTTTTTTAATAAATGCATCAAGGCCTGACGTTCATGTGTTGATCTCAGATGGCCACGCATTTCAGCCTCGGGTAGTGGATGGAGGTGGGCGCTGGGGCTGCAGAGAAAGTCCTGATGGGACATGTTTCTCTGCTCAGGCAGGTGATGGCCCGGAGGCTTCCCTGAGCGTAGGCAGAGTGGGAGGGAGCTCGCGCTGTGCTAAGGGCCCGCCTAGTCCTTTCTGAGCTTCCACTCCCACATGTGTTGGGCTTGGAGAGACAGGTCATCACCTCCAGGCCACACAAACGGAGGGGAACAGCTCATGAAGCTAGGAGAGTGTCATTACCTCGAAAAACCTCAGCACATGCCAAGACCGGCCCTTTTAACTGTCTTGTGATAGGTTTGCTGGGAAGGAACAGGAGGAAGCAGGCACACCCCACCTCGCAAGGAGCAAGGCAATACTTGGCTTGTCCATTTTAGGAGTGGATGCCAAGGACAATGGAGCTGAAGGAAAATGTAGAAGCACAAAGGCAGGAGGGGATCTGAAATGCTTCACAGGGGAAGGTAAATAGAGCTCACTGCTGCTGCTGCTCTGTATTTTGCTGTTAAAGGAGGTGTTTTTTTCTTTTGCTGGCCCAGCTTCCTTGTTTAATGGTGATAAGTCTGATTGAGGAGACACTCTCTGAACCATCAGTGGGGAGCTGATGACGAAGTGGGGTGGAGACTCTGTGAAGGCAGAGCTGGGTGAAAAACACTCAAGGTTGAAATGACCCCGTGAGAGGTCAGATGAGCTGGCCCTGAGCACTGCGCAGGGAATCTGAAAGAGGTTCTTAGTCGGGTGGAGCTTACTTTTCCCCACCCAATGCCAGGGACAGCAGGGGCCAGGGGGCCATACAGGGAGCTTTCTAGCTTGCTCCTCAATTTTGGTTCTCTGATGATTTGAGGGCCCTGTCCAGCTGCGAGGCTGTCTAACCCGGTTAAAAGCTAACAGATTGCTGTGAATGCATGACACTTCAAATTAGATAAAATCATTTATAAACATTATTCTAAATAAGGATGCCCCAGCTGTTGGTAACTCTTTTGAAGACATCAGATTTGCAGTCAGAATGTGGGGGTTTATTGCTCTATACGCAAGTGTTTTATAACTATCTCATTTTATTCCCCTGAAATTTTCTGTAGGGTTTTTTCTTTCCACTTAAAAAATCTGCTGCCAGAAGGGCTATTTGAGATGAGAGAGGGCCTGAAGAAAGGAGACTAGCAGGCTTTAGGCTCCCAAAATGGACATTATCAGGGAGAAAATTAAAACCTTCCTTGTACATTTTCTCACATTAATTAGTGACCATTAAATTATCAACCATTCAGTGAGGTGGGTCTTTCCAGAAGCTGGAATATTCCTGTCACTGAAATCCATGACAAGCACATATTCTGCAAGTGTATAAATGTTGAGGAGGTGGTTTCTTTCAGTGCTGCCAAATATTTTCATTTTGTCTTTGCATTGTAATTTGCAGTGAAAATTCTTATCAAAGGCAAGACCATGTCTTTAAAACAGAAACAGGAAGCATAAAACTACTGTCACATATGTGGAAATATAAAATAAAATCTTTGCCAGTAACCCATAGAGTCCAGGAAAACAATTCTTTTTGCCCTTGGGATAACATTTCTAGCTCACCTGAGAGACACAGGAAACATACGGATGAGTTTTTTAAAAAATCATTTATCCTTTCTTTTCTGTTGGCTGCAAGGTAACTCCTCCCGTGAGAAAATCCTCAAGAGTGATGGCATGAGAGATTTCATACCTTTTTCCCTGGAGCTGGGACTTTTGATGTTCAGTTTCCCTACATATTATCACCTCTGCTTTGGGTAGGATCAACCTTCCCCAAATGTTCAGATCGGCTGTTTTGATGGGGTGTCCAGAGCAAGCGTCTTCCAGTATGTGTCACCTTGGCATGTGGAACTAAGGTCAATAGAGACCCTGTGTGTCCCGGGAGAAGCGGTTCCCATAACATCAGAGAATACAGCTTACCCAGACGCAGGCTCATCTACAAAAATAACCTTTTTATTGGAGAAACCTATTTGAGGCAGGGCAGATGTCTAGAGGCAAGAACTTGTCATATAAAGTCACCCCCTCTTGGTCATGTGAGACCCCTCCTATCTTTTTGACACTCCAGGGCCCTGTGTCATTCGTCAGCTCAGGATAGACACCCTCTATACATCCACTTAGTCTAGAATTGAAAACTATGTTCATTCTGCATGTGTTTTATTAAATTTTGTCTTTTTTCCTAACCTCTCTGAAGTTAATCTGTCTGATGTTATACAGAATTTGCTCATCCAGTCAGAGCACAACATAACGGACTGGGAGGATTTTGCCCTGGTCTCCAGCATTTGTAGCTAAATTGAATGTGCTCTCTACAGAGTTTGCCAGATAGAATTTTACAGTTAATATGGTAGATTAGAGCATCTCAGTGGTTCATCTTTAAGTAAATCCTTGGGATATGTGAGGGAAAACGAAGCTTACTTTGCAGCTACAAATGTATTCTTGTAGGACAGAGCCTCTTGATTCTTTGTTGTAGTGAAGCTTGAGAGAGAGGAAGCCTTCTGGACTTGGGGAACCCTGGGTTTTGCTCCAAAGCAGGATCTGGAGGTGGGGTTCACCCAGAGGCACACAGAGAGGCAGTGAAGACAGAGAATCTCAGGAAATTGGAAGACTGAGAGTCTGGGCCTGGAAAAGCTGCCTGCTGGAACTCTGGGGGTGATATGCAGCCTCAAATGTAGGTGGGCACCAGACACAGGAGCACATGAGGATGGAGGGAGCTTGATGGTTCCAAAGACAGTGTTCGAGGTGAGAAGTGTCAATTTCACTTTTTAAATTTTATTTATCTTTTTTTATTTGTCAGCGTGATATGCACTTACTGAAGCAAACTTGGAAAGACCAAATTCTTGAGAGAGAAAAAAATATGCTCGCCTTTTAATATCTTTCTCAGTGTTTGTCCTTTAGTTGTTTTCTTTAGCGTGCATACCTAATTAAGACCATACCTGGGAACGCAACTTTATATAATTCTATTTTTTCTCTTAATGCTGCCCATTTGTTCAATATTCAAGAAGCATTTGCTGGAGGCCTGTAGGACCTCCTTTGAGATCTTGGGGTTCGACTGTGGGCCAGAGCACCATCCTGGAGGTTTCTTGCACCTGTGGAGGAAATGTTGAGCCCATGTCTCCTTGTGATGTCATTGTGTGGAGAAACTTCTAAGGAGCAAACAGGGTGGAAGCTTCTGTGGAACCATGGGCACCCCCCGTCCATAGAAGAGTCCCTGGGGCTGAGTTTGGGGTCTTAGAAAGACTTCATGCAATTGAAGCTGTGCTTGGTGAAAGACTTATCCAGTGTGGAGAAGAAAATTCTAAACTGAGGAAACTGTACATGTAAAAATTGGAGAATTAGACAACCCAGACACAGAAATGATTCCCCTGTACTCTAAAACGTGAGCCTCATTTGCACTTAAGCATTTTCATACGCAGGTGTCTTTGAGACTCAAGTTTCTATGGATAAAAAAGAGTGGTACATACACACACACACACACTGGAATACTAGTCAGCTATAAAAAAAATGAAAATGTGCCATTTTTGACATTGCAGATAGAACTTGAGAACACTATGCTAAGTGAAATAAGTCAGAAAGAGAAAGTCAAGTATTGTATGATTTAACTCGGCTGTGGAAAATAAAATCAAAGCTGTTGAACAAGCAAAGAAAAACAAAAACAGACCCTTAGATTCTGACACAGAATGGTGGTTACCAGGGAGAAAGGGGTGGAGCGGGTTGGTGTGGATAGAAGGGTAATTGGATGGTGGTGGAAGGTGACTAGACCTTTAGTGGTGGATTGTAGGTACAGTTGTGGAGGTGAGAAGGTGACTCTTATACAATGTTGTAACCAGTGCTACCTCCACACACACACATGCACAAACAACTCTATGAAGGAAGAAGGGTATGGCATATTTTAAATCTGAGATGAAGCAAGGTGACATGACTTGCCCATTGTTACAGCCCTTAAGAAACAGAGATTCAAAGTCAGGTTTTCTAAATTCAAGTTCACTGCCATTTTCATTATATTGTGCTGCCTTCTAAATTCTCTCAGAGGTGGCCAGATGCTCTTTTACATTTACAGAAACTATAAATTGCATTTTATACACTTTATAATTTGCAGTAAGACTAAATGGTAACTAGGACACCTAATTTAAAAGGAGAAAAAGCTGGGCTCCAGTGAATAAACTGAATGGCAAATGAGTGTTTGCTGACACTTCCAGTTAAAGGGATCTTTATTACCATTTGACTTCTGGTGTTTACATTAGATGTGAAAGTTGAAGATAAACACCACTTTGGGGAAACATTCAAATGCTACAAGTGAGCTTTGCTTTATTTAACTAACTGGCACCATTCTTGGAATCCTATAAAAGTGCTCTTTTCGCCTTTTAAGAATGCATGAATGTTCTATTTTGCTTCATGGGCTATGACAGATGGGGCTCTGAAAAGCATCTTCGGCTTGTCTTGATATTAGAAACACGCTGATCATAAATATCAAAATTGCAAGAACCCCTCAGAGATGAGCTTTTTTCAACTTCCCATCTCATGCCTTCCTTCACCTTCCTCAATTAGAGATCAGCCAGCCCTGCAGTGTGTAACCTTCACTCAATGACAGCTCCTGCATTTGGGAAAAAGACTCATCATTGTTTTTTTTTTAAAATATTAATCAGAAATATGCAACCTTATCACTTTTAGCTTCTTGCCCCAATTATGTCTTTCAGAGACATACACGTGGGAGTATATTTTGTAAACTACACAGCACCTTCATACTAAACTCTCATAATAACACAAAATCCAACTAATCCTCCTTCTATTTAGGCAAACAATAAAATGATTGGTGACATGAAGGTGTAACATGGGCTTTAACCTCTCCACTGTTTTCATCCAAACACCATATCACAAATGAACATACATTCTTGTTTAAATATAAGTGTGCTTGCTGTGCAAAGTAGCAAGTATCCCAGATGAACACAGTCTCATTGAAAACAACAAATTTGCAAATTCTGCTTCTGGAGAAATCTCCATCAGACCATAACCTCTTAAACCCATGTCTAAAAATTCTGAAGCATCATTGCTCCAATTAATTGTGGCTCTCCATTCCACCCCTATTAGTTTTTTTATTTCTGCCATAATAAGGTACTATCACTTAGTACCTTTGATGGCTTAAACCATCAAAAATCTGTCTATTTTCTGGTTCTATAGATTGAATGGGGCTGAAATGTACCTTGCTGCATGCAGCAGGGCTGTGTTCTCTGAAGTTTCTAGGAAAGAATCTAATCCCTTGTCTTGTAGAACTTCTAGAAGTCACCCACATTCCTTTGTTCATGGTGCCTTCTCTCCATCTTCAAAGCCAGCAACGTTTCTGAAACTGTTTCTATTATTGCATCTCTTCCTGCATCGCCGTGTTCTGCCTTCCTCTCCCACATGGGATTATACTGAATCAGCTAGGGTAGTCCAGTATAGTCTCCTACCTTAAGCTCAATTGGCTAGCAAGTTTATTTCTTTTTGCAACTGGAATTCCTCTAGCATATCCCCAGGTTCTGGAAATGGCTCACGGACAGTTATTTGCTGGAGGCGGGGCATTATTCTGCCTACCATACTGACCAGAACATCTGTTCCCATCTGTGTCTTCCCTGTTGCAACCAGGAAATAAACCCAACCTTTGATTATAGGATCTTCCCATTGGTCTTTAACAACTCTATGTTCTTGTGGGAGAGATTCTGTGTGGCACGTAGTTCTACAATGAATATTTGCAAATAGAAGATCTGATTTGGTTATAAATTCCCAGGGCCTTGAAGATTCAGTAATGAGTCATCTGTTGGTTATTAAGATGTTTGATATATTTGTGGTTAATGGATGGGAAGGTGGGCCTATTATCCTAGGGGTTTAAAACATTTTAGAAAAGGGGTACACTAAGAGACATGGGGGGGATGGCATAGCTTTAGGAAATCCGAATGGTGTGGGTATAGGGTGTCAGGGCATGGGAAGAACAAGCTTCTATGTCCTGATAAATCTTTTTCCCCTAAAGAAATATCATTATTTTAGACCAGAGAGGAACCAGCTTAGTTCTTTAGGCTCTACCACATTTTCCAGGTGGTAAAAAATACCCTTTGTATGCTCTGCTGGTGGACTCTGGGTGTCTCTGCCGTGGTGGTGGGTGTGGGGACAACCCCTGAGAGGGCAGATCCTGTGCTCCTAACACGCAAACAGTGACATAAACCAGTGTTCCTTACATTAAAAAATGAATGAATGAAAGAATGAATGAGTGAGTACACTTTCTGGGTGAGTTGTGATTGGCTAAGAAGATGGCGAATGAATGTTGTGATTATGTTGTCTTTTGGACCAGAGGATTCTAATCCAGGGGTTGAGAATATGTCCCTTCTGGCATGATCTAATGGATTTCGATTTCGGTAACTAGGGTCCTCCCAGGCTTACCTCATTGGCACATCTCAGGAGAGTGTGGTGTGGCCTCTGGCTGTACCCCTGGGCTGAACTTAGTGACTATTCACAGACTCTGTTTTCCTTTGATGTTCTCCTTGGAGACTTCTCCTTTGAAAGCCTGTGATGAGAAGTGGCAGAGCAGAGCAGGTGCCCTGGGCCCTGGAGACAGCCACTGATTGCAAGGGCTCCTGGGAAGTCCTGAGGGAATATTCCAGTGCTTTGGGGCTCAGCAATGGGGCCATTTCTGAGATATGCAGATACAGCAACAGAACCTCCACTTTATCTGGCTGCGCTGCCACCTGGAAAGGAGCTGCTCCCACTTGCGGAGAGTCCCAGAGGTGCCTGGACAGTTTTGAGAGAACAGTGTCCAAGGTGACCCTGCCAGAAGTGGCAGGTTTTCTGCCAGTTCAGCTCCACCTGTCCCGGCTTCTTCTTGACCAACCCCACCTTCAGCATGTGGATTGAAGAGGGGGAGACCTCACTGAAAACACGAGAGGCTCAGGTGCCCTCAGGTATTCCCAGACTCCTTCTCCCCTGACCCCCATCCATTGCCCACAATTTCAGCATTCACGTGGCTTTTGTTTCACTGACATCAACTCTGAAAAATGATATGTTAAGTTCATCGATACTGTAGAAATTACCGACCAAGCTCATCCTACCCCAAGACTCAGGAATGAAATTTCTATCGAATTCAGACATAGATGTGGGACATGCAAAGACCCAGGGGTTTTAGCTTCTCAGCATTTCCCTTGCCCTTGAAATGACAGCACAGTCTCTAGCTACTTTGAGGCCCACACGCCTGATAGGTTTTTGACCATTTAATTCAGAAAAAGAGAAAAAAATAACTTTACTCTGCTTATGTAGAAGAGAATGGCAGGAATGTTCTTTTGGAATCTCACCAGAAATCACAAGAACTGAGCCTGCAAAGCCTATACTCTCTCCCATACAAATAGACAGCTATTTTAACCTGTTTCCTGGGGTCATTTTAATTATATCTGAAAAATGAGTTATGAGAGGCGAATGAATTAAATTTCCTTTTATAAGTAATTGCAATGCAAATTTATAATGGTTAGATCCCATTTTCTGGAAATGACTAGAGCAAAGATTCTCTCTCATTATTTTTACTTTCTCCCCCTCCTCATTTAGGAAAAGATGCAATGATTAAGCAGAAATGGAAGTATAGTAATGGGAAGTTAAGTGTTAAAGGCAACTGAATTTCCTTGATGCTCTGAACATTTATAGTTGCTGTGGATTCTCACCCCATCTTTTGTCAAAGTAACTTAATGGAAAAACCCTTCAATGCCTTGTAGAGCATTCCTTTCTTTCTCAAACATGAACTAATTTAAAAAAGTTTTGTTGGTTTATTTTATGCGTCTTCATTCAGATGTTTCTTTGGCCCGGGTGCCACAAAATGGGCTCCTTAAATGTTTTATTAGTATGAATAATGGTGAGAAGAGCACTTACGTCCGATCATGCTTCTGATCTTTGGAAAGATCCTTTCTGTGTCCATGGCCATTTGATGAGTGGGTATACAGTGTGTTATTTCAATATTCAATGAGCCTTCTTGACGTTGGTATCTTTACTCAGCTCCACAATGAAGCACATAACCATATATGGTTTAAAATGGTTTTCTGAGGAGGGATTGTTCTTGCTATTTCATCTTCTGGACATCTTTGCTACACCAAACATGGTCTGTGGACCAGCAATCTCAGCAGCACCTGGGGTTTTTTGTGCAGAATCTCAGGCCCTGTGCTAGAATCTGCATCTTATCAAAACCCCAAGACTATTCATATGCAAGATTAGTATTTGAGAAGTCAAGATGAAGAACATTCTAGGCTCCAATTCTTGTTTTTATTTTTGCCTTAACCCACCAAAGATTATATTTAGAGTAGGCGTTGTCATAAAGAAAATACCAGTCCCTGGGGCTTAAGAAAATAAGCTTGTTTTTCACCTCTCTGTCCATTCTGGGTTGGGGTGGGGGCAGTCTTGTCTATGCAGTCCTTCGGGGGCCAGTTGTTTTATGGAGCAGCTTTATTAGCCTCCTGACACTTCACTGGAATGCTGATTCTGAACTCAGAAACTGTGGAGCCAGAATATGGAGTAATGTACAGGATATGTTACAGGCCAGGTATGGAGGGGAACACAGTACTCCCACCTGCATCTCATTATTTAGAACTTGATTACATGGCCCCATCTAGCTGCAAGGGAGCCTGAAAAATATCATCTATCTTTTTGCATTAGAGAGAAGAGAAACTTCGTCATTTGCTTTTTCACTTATCCATTCTCCAGGACCCAAAATAAAGCACTTTATCTTTCTCAACTCTTTCTGTCTAGGGAATATCTTCCAAATTTCTGTAGTGCTAATTACTCGGTCTTTTCATTTACATACTTTGTTAATATCCTTGTGTATTATCTATCAGGGGATGCATGTCTTATTTGACATTAGAATTTATAAGTGCTTGTAAGACAATAGTCATGCCATTCAATAATTTTTTTTATGATGGTAAAAAAATTCTTGGCAGAGCCAAGATTACTTTTATGTAGGTATAAGCCTATATAAGATCAAATTAACAGATGCTTGGGAGAGTATAGTGGTGTTTCTTGTGTCAGTACATAGTGGAATATCTTGTGACTTTTTTCAATATCTGGTTTCTTTGATTAACCCCCAAATTTCATTAGCAATTATCCTTGTCTTCTCTTGTATCTTCTAGGCATATGCCTAGAAGTTTTCTTGTCTAATGCATTCTAGTAATAGTGCATTGGTGGGATTGTGATGGGCCACTGAACACATCAGTATGCCCAAGTCAAGGTAAATGAAACTGAAGTGCCAAACAGAAAAGTAATTTACTCGAAATCATATGACTGGTAGACATTAAGAAGGTAGGGTTTGGATTTAAGAATTTTGTTAACCGAACCACAGTTCAGTCTATAGATACTGCACTCTCTTTGGATACTTTAAAATGTGATTGACCATAGACAAAACTAGGAAGAGAATTAAGTATAATTTATAAATGACTTTTTTGCACTTTTTAGCCCATCTTTCCATTAGTTTCACAGAGAATGTAGGCTTGCCATGATCAGAAATTTCAATTTTTCAAAGAGCTTGGAATTTTTATGCAAAAGAGATTTTCTGGCTGAATCTAACCTGGAGATAGCCAGTTTATAAGCTCAAATATAAGGACTGTCAATGTCACTACAGCTTTGATGTCAAAACATGTTTCTTTTTTCCTTATCGGAAATATTTTCTTTCTGATTCTTTTTTCTTCTTTTTACCTGTCTTCCTGACCACTTGTGAAATGTTTTCTTTTCCTTAGAAATTAAAAAATATTAACTTGCATATATCTAGACATGCACATTTTCTTTGATTTTGCCTGAATCTCATTGAAATTGTTGAGTCTGAACATTCATTCAACTGCTAAGCAAATATCCTAAGTTATTTATTATATATCCTCTCTTTTGTTCTTTTTTGGAACTTCAGTTTTACATGTTTTAGAGATGAATTGATCCTTCATCATTCTCTTATTTTTTTCCTCAATATTTTTTTCCATTGTATCTATGTCCTTGGAAGATTTTTTGGCTGGTATTATAAATCATATAATTAGTGTGTTGCACCTTACAATCTACTCATTGCCCCCAAAACATTTAAAATTTTGCTGCTCATGTCTTTTAGTAACCAAATTTGGTTCCTACTTCAAATTAGCAAATTTCTCTGGAAATTCATTTGGAAAATAGATCATAAATTTTCCAAGACGCTGTTTCTTTTCTTCCTGGAGATAATTTTTCTCAAAAGAAAAACTCAAAATGTTCACTTGCTGTGGTCACTTCACACAAATGCCCTTGGGCTTTTGTTAATTACCCTTTCCTATGTAAATTAGGGTTTTTGTTCTTTAAGGAGCCAGTGGAGATGGGTCCAAGAAGAATTTGAGTAGTGGTTTTGTTGTTCCACTTCCCAAAACAGCCCTATCTGGAAGGTTTTCACAGGATTTTCCAGAGTCCTCCCTGTGATCACCTGTGGGGTTCAGGGAAGGAAAGTTCAAGGAAGTGACTCCTCCTGTGTCAAACGGCTGCCAGTCGTTCCATACTCTTCCACTGGTATAATTGATTAATTGCAATTTGTTACATTTTTAGCAAGTCATTCTTCATACCAGCTTATGTGGTATCTAGCAACTTCTGTCCCAAGTATTGTCAGAGCACAAAATAAATCACTCTGTACCCTACTGGTTCTTCTAGGCTGGCAAATAATCAACAAGTGTCAGACAGATTGATAAGAGAAAAAGTTATCCACAAGAGAGATCCAGTAGAACTAAGCAACTCATCTTTATAGCTTCAGACACCATCTTAAATGGCTCAGCTAAACAAGAGAGGTGACAGGGAGAAAGCAGAAAATCAGTTGCAAAGTCTACCAAGGAAAGCAGAGTAAAAAAATATGTGCAGATTTAGGCTTGCTTTCTCCACTGAAAAGACAGAGATTAGGTCTTCCCAGTACAGTGAGGGAGAGGACTTTAGGGGAGAGAGCTTTTCCTTCATGCATATAAATGTCTCTTCCAAAAAGGGCAACCAACCTCTATCTAGCCTTCAGAGGCCTTCCATGAAATCTGTGCCAAAAAAAAAAAGACATAATTTAGGGTGGCACAGTTTTGTTCCCTGTTCTCTATCAGTTCTTTGTTTCTATTTTCCCCTGAGGATAATAAACTCTATATATTGAATATCAGGTTGTTTATTTTTTCCATGATCTAATATTTCTGATGGGTCCAAGAAAAGTTAATAATTTGCAGTTTGTCTAGTGTGATCAATTTGGATGCTCCTTCTGGCTTTCTGTACTTCCGAACTGAAATGGATATTCTCTGTATCTTAATTAACTTATTCTGAAGCAAATTTCTAGTTCGTAAAAATCACATCTAATACAGTAACACAATCTGCACAACAATCAGATTATTCCTTCATTTGTTGCGTGTAGACATTTGCTTATTTGGAGTCATGTAATCAAATATCTAACCACTTCTATTTGAAAGCAGTCATATTAATTTGCCCTATGAATTTTATAAGGCATAAAAGTAACCCACAGACACTGGAGTCACCATAGACTTCTCTGGCACTGTGCATTGCTCCTGTGGCTTAACATTAGCAGGCCTACAACCCCCGCCAGAGAGAGCCTTTGAGGGCAGGCATCCACCTTTATTTCCCTATTGCTGACTACAATGTCTGGTACAGAGTGGAAAATCAATAAAACCTTGTTTAATGTTGTTGGATGTCTCTGGATCATTCAGTGAGATGATGCATTTTCTAAGAGTTCCTTGATTTCCCAATGAGCTCTACCTTGAAAACTGAACCAAAGACTTCTGCTATTTGGTTTGTATTAGAGAATAAAAAGCATACAATTCAGATATGCTTGGAAAAAGCCTGGAGCTAGTTACAATGTGTGTGTGCTATGAGGAGCCTTATTTCTTTAGCCAGGGAAACAGAAGCTACTTGACAATCTCCACATTTAAAGACTATGTTACATAGTTGGAGCATTATTAATGCTTAATGACAAATGCATTTTAATTTGGACTCTATAAGGCACAAGGCTTACATTAGATGAGCAAATACAAGCAGACCTAGAGAGAGCTGGAGAACAGTGAACTGCCGTCATTATGGATGTGCAGTTCAGCAGAAATGATGTTTTGAGTGAATGTTAAGTAGCCTAAGAAAGTGACATCCCCTTCGCTCATCTGTGAAGCCTGTGAATATGATAATCTGTGTGTGGCAGAAGCCTCCGCAGCTGGTCCTCAGCAGTGCAATCTGACTGGGGGATTTCTTTTTGTTATAAGGCTCACTGGACTCTCCATAAGGCATGAAAGAGAAAAGTTTGACCCTGGTTTGCAACCAATGTTTTAGATGATGATTTCTGTCATATTAGATGCATAATATAATACATATAATATATGCATAAGGAATAGGTAGAGGGTTTGCTTTGAAAGAAAAAAACTTGCTCCTTGGTGCCCTTCCACACTCTCCCTTCTGCCCATCAAGATATTGTACAATCACAATACGCTTGAATTGTAAATTTCAATATCTCTTCAGGAGATTTCAGGTTATAGGCATGGCAGGTGAGGCCACACGTATTTTTTTGGCTGGGATGGTGGCTCTGGGATGTAGCGAGTTTTCCATTTTCATTTCCCGCTTCTGGGTCTCTGCTTGTTGCTCAAACTATCATGTCCGCGAAGTCCCCACAGGGGGCTGGGGCAGCCATGTTTTGTGCTGTTTGGTATGTTGCTGTTCCTGGACCATGTGACCACCCTCCTGCTATATTCTTCAAAGTGAGCAGGGGTGGCATTTCTCTACCTGTCTCTGGGGTTGTCCGTCTGTCTTTCTCACTAGTGCAGGGGCACTTTGCCTCCACATGCAGCCTCGGCCCTGCTCTTTCATCCCAGCACTCATGTCCGCAGATGTGAGCAGCTCTGGCCACTGCCCTGATGCCTCTCCTGGCGCCTCTACCTGGTGCCTGAGCTTCCACTGAGCTTTTACCGAGGACCTGGGATCCTTCCAGAGCCTGCTTCATCTTCTGAGCCCCAGGGATGGTAGCCAGTTCCCCGAGCTGACCTCTGGTTTAACCCTGTCACTTTATGCATACAAGAACTGGGTGTAGGCGAGAAGGTGTGAGGGGTGAGAGGATTCACCAGAGACAGAGTGGGGAGCAGAACAGGTGGATCTACTGAAATACACTGCTGAGGGGAGCAGCAGGCGAGATAGGAGAGGTCTGTTGTACCACTTGTATTAGCTCCCTGGCTGGGGATCGAACTCATGTTGCAGTGGCTGCTGATACCTTGATGGTGCTGAGACTTAACCTCTTGTGCCACCGGGGAGGCCTGACTCCCTAATGTTGATTAGTTGTTGCACAGGACAGAAGCCATCCTGAACAAAAAGGGGGTTTACTGTGAGGCTCAACAAGTTTTATAAAAAAAAGGTTGTTGGAGACCAAGACAGCTCTCAGGGACGGTTTCTGCCTTCTATCACTCTCATGGGGTCTCTGTGTTTCAGCCACCTATTGCTTTAACAAGCCATCCCAAAGCATACTGGCTTAGAACGAGGACATCTTATTTCTCATGATTCTGTGGGGTCACCTGATATTTCCTTTGCTTCAAGCAGTGTCAGTTGGTGTCCTGGGCTGCCTGGAAGGTCCAATATGTGCTCCCTCCCATGGATGGTGGTTAGTGGCAGCTGTGGCTGGTGCTTAGCTGGGACTAGAGGCCAGTCCCAGTGTTTCTCCTTGTGCTGCAGCCTCTCATCCTTAATGGATGTCCATATGCTGTTTCAGGGGTCCTTTTATTAGTGGATACCTGAACTAGAGAAGCTTCTGGAACTCTACCCACATCCGTCACAGCGTGAGTGGTCCAAGAGGGACTGGGAGGCGGTGTCTGCTTTCAGTATCTCCCATTTTGTCATTGATTTCCTGAGCAGACAGGTGCTGTTCTACATTTTACCTCTGCTGGGTCAATTACAGTGATTTCAAAGGACATAAATGTGTCTGACAAGTCTCATTGGAAAGAAAATTCCTCCAGATTAACAATAAATTGATCTGATTACCCAATCCTCATATCATTCAGAAGAAAAACGCAAGGCTGAAGTGGAGTGGCAATCTTTATTCATATCAATCTGTGAGAAAATGGAGAGTGTAAGAGAAGCTTGGAATGAAAGCCATGAAAGAAAAATGCCTGCACTCTGAAGGCAAAAAATACCTAAATCCCCAAGGTGTTACTACTCAGAAATGTGCAGGGGTAGGTGTTAAGGAATTACTAAGAATGTTACAGATGTATTGACTGATCTTTTTGTAACAGTGCAAGCATCCCAAGGCCTTAATATTTGGAACTCAGATGGGAGGTGGTTTTGCTTTCTTGTTAGTAATTATCCAGTTATTTCAGACAAAGAGAAGTGCTGCAATTTTGTGAGCCTAGCAGAGATCAGGAGAAGAACAGTGAATTCTGACTGTGACCTGTGAGAGGCTTCACATACATGTAAGTCATAGCACCTGACAATGGCAGTGAAAGATGAATAAGTTCACTTAATAAAAGACTAATAGATTTCATTTAATAACAGGATAAATGTTGCTCTTGATGTATTATCTCTGTGGTAAAGAATTATCTGACCCTCCCAGGCAAAGACACTCCTTCCTTTCTCTGTTCTTTCACAGTGTCCTGGTTATACCTCTGTTAAAAGATTTCTCAAATCTGTTCAGTTGATCAAATATTTATTTAGTCATTATTAGATGTCAAGCTCTGCTAAAGTGCATTAGCAACACATTAATTCAATCTCCATTCCTACTGCTTTGCTTGAGGCTCCTACCTACTCTTTAATAAACTATTGCTCTCTGGAAGATAATCCTTGTTTCCTAAGAAAGCCACAGTTTGGTAGGATTTTGTCACAGATGCTGCCAATTAAAGACCAAGCAAACATTTCTTCTGTTCTCTATTTTAAAAGACTTCATTTTGTTCTCTTTGTTCCTCCTCTATCCATAACTTAGGGGCCGTCCCAATGTACCATGATCCCTAACTTCATTGTGGTGATTCAATACTGGCCAAGGGGTTATAAGGAGAAGTTGGAAGATTATCAATACATTAATACAGATTTCTAGAATGGATTTTTCTTGACATGGATTTCTTCTTGATATACACAAGAATATGGTACATTTTCATATTTTAGATTAGATATTTTCATTTTTTTAGTTTTCACTTTTAGGTGTCTGGAAATATTATATCCACTTGCTCTCCAGAAGAGAACTTAACCTCAAGCAAGCCCAAAAGGTAGCAAAAAGGTGGGAAAAATCTGGGTTTCTGATGCTATCTTTAAGTTGTTCAAATAACCCAAACCAAAAGTTTTCTACAATAAACTATCTGTTCTCATGCATAATAAAGATGCCTGATACTTACACCAGTTACTGGTGGAATGCTTTCTTACTGAGAGAGGGGTGAGTTGATAAAGGGCAAATTTACTGCAACAATAAGGTAGAATATTAGAAACACTAAGAGAGAGAGAAAGTATTATGAGAATCCAGGAAAAAGATGGAATACAATTCACTGGGGTGAGAAGAAGTAATAGAAAATCAGACTCACAGTGTAAATCACACAGGGGCAACACATTTAGACCATAGGTATTTTTCTGGAACACATCTAGTGTATATGAAATTTTAAACCAGATACAAAAAATAGCAGGTCTGTTCCTATAAAAGTGAATATTTATTTTTGCATAGTTGGCTTCAGTGCCCACTTAGCAATACAGGCTGGGATTGAGGATGGACAACCCTTTATAGACAGAACATGGGGGCATTTTCTTGAAACTTGTTCTCCCACATGCCCTCTCCCTGGTTGTGTTGGAATGGAAATGATTTGTCTATGAAGGAAGAAGTCTTTGTTACATAAAGGGCTATTATATTCACTACTGGTGACACTTGAGATTAAAGTTTATCAGAGTAATGGAGACATAGAATATTAGGTTTGGGGTAGAATTAAAAAATAGAGTGTTCTCTCTCTTTTTCTTTATTAAGGATGATGATGGGAAGAGGAAAAGGAGATGAGTGGACTCATTGAAAGCCATTTGGGGAACAGAAAAACATTCATTTCTTGGGAAAAGGAAACCTTAAGCTTATTTCCAAGCAGAAGGATAGAGTTAATAGTGTGTTGAGTGCAATGAGACTTTTTAATAAAATGAATGATGCCATAGAGTCTGCTGTAGTACTTGATCTACAGGATCCCTGAGGTAAAATATATCCTGGATCTATATTTTCCCAAACAGTTTGGAAAATGAGGACACATTATGGGCTGTGGAATCCTGTCATTATATTTAATATACTATCGAATGTACCTACTAAGGTAGAGTACTGATTAAGACAAATACCGACAATGATCTCATCTTGGAAGGAATTCCTTTTGCAAAAGAATTTGACAAGAAGATCCCTTTTTATCTGAACAATAAAATATATCAGTTTCTCAAAACTGTCATGTTTGACCAGTTCATCTGGTGAGAGAATGGAAAAAGGGAGCCATCCATCAATTTTATAATCTTCAGTCTATCACTCTTACTAAATCAGGAAGAAGAGTGCGTGAACATATTTGGAAAGAAAAGTTATTTTCAAAACATCTGGCATAGAGGGACAAATTCCATCAGTTCTATTCCAACCTATTCAGATAAGATTTTGCAATGGAGAGGTCTTCATTTGCCCCTATTACCTATAAAACTTTTACCACTGGCCAGCAGCAACATATTAAAATTAATAATGTGGCTTTAAAACATACAAGTGATGTAATTATCATATTAGTGTAAGGTTAATGAGGTACTTGGAGAAAAAAAACAAAACAAAGACATTATCTAAACTGAATTGGCCCCCTTCCATTCTTTTTGCTCATTTTTCAGGGAACAGTTTGAATGAAAAGTTAAAATTACTGCAGATGGGAATAATTGCAAAAACATTAGGCAGGTCTTGAATTGCTTAACCAATGTAATCCAGGCAGGAGTTGAAAACAGAAGAGGTGAATGTATGTGTTCAAGAACATCCCAGCTTTAGCACTATCCAAAAGCACTGAAAATCTTGGTGGATACCAATCTAGCTGCAAATATCTCGAAAAATCATAAAATGTTTTTCAAAATTGATGCATAGGTGCATGTACCAAAGGGAAGATTCAATGCCCAGTGGAGTCCCACTAAGTGCTTGTAAAAAGTCTCATGATAGAATGCTTAGGCATTTAAGCAATTGCTATTTTCATAAGTAAATGTGGTAAAATAATACATCACTTTTCAAATGAGATTCTACTACTAAAGTTGAAAGCTAATCTAGGTTTGATGAGCTTCACTATGAATTCAGAATGGCAGAGATTTGAGAAGGAAGTTGGACTTTGGAGCATGGTACCAGGCTGCTGGGCTCGTCTCCCAGTTCCATGTCTTATAAATGTGTGTCTGTGAATGTTTTATTTAACTTTTTGGCCACTCATTTTTCTCATAAATAAAATGGGATTATTAATATTACCATGAGGTTGGGATGCCTGAAGAAATCAATGTGATGATACATATAAAGTGTAAGTGTTCATCAGTCAAGACCCAAAACATGTTCATTCAATATTAAATATTATTTCAGATATTTTATATTGTGGTGTTTGCCTATATACTTTGAAAATATAAAAAAAACCACAAAAAGTCCCCCTCTAACAAATGGAGAGAATACAGAGAAACAGGAAACTTATTGCACTGTTGATGGGAATGTGAACTGTTGCAACCACTATGGAAAACAATCTGGATTTACCTTAAAAAGTTAAAAATGGAAATACCATGTGATCTGGAAATCCCACTTTGGGCATATATCCATAGAGTGTGATGTTCATAGCAGCGTTATTAGTAATAAGTAGGACATAAAAGTAGCCTAAATGCCCATTGACAGTTGATGGGCTCAAGAGGCGGTGTATACACATGCCATGGAAGAATATATACAGCCATGAAATGCAAATTTTTTCAACAAAAATGGATGGAATTTGAGAGAATTATGTGCAGCAAAGTGAGTCAGCAATAAAAACAAACACTGGACATTTACATAGCCGACAACTCATAAAATGTTTTCAAAAACTAGTGGGGGGCCTCCTCTGATGGCGCAGCGGTTGAGCGCTGGGCTGCGAAGCTGCCCGCAGCCTCTGCAGCACCGGTTCGATCCCCGGCTGCTCCCCGGCCACTGGAGGAGGGTCCCACATGGCGCGCAGTCCTCTCCTGCCGCCCGCTGCTCCCCTCAGCAGTGTACTTGGGTCCTTCTGCCTGCTCTGCTCCCCCCTCTGGCTCTGGTGAATTCTCTCACCCTCCCGTGCTTCTGACTGTACCCAGTGCTTGTATAAATAAATCTTTAAAAAAGAACCCAAAAACTAGTGGACATTAATAAACATCCAGAGGAATTTGAGGTTAAGAAGAGGGGAAAGTAAGGGACAAGGAGACACAAAGGATGATCGTGGAGGAAAATAAATAAACTGAGAAAATAAAAGAGAAATAACTAAAAAATAAGAGAAAATACACAGGTAATTGTAAATATATAAGTTAAAATGTATGTAATTATACATTGATTTCTTTATATTCTTACGAAACTATATTTCTGTGTGTATGCAACATAGAAATGACACATATTAGTAATTACAAAAGCAAAGTTTTATTGAAATCATGATGGTTTCATTCACATTGATTATAAAGTGTGTGCAATTGTTAATAAGACAAAAGGTGGGACTGTCAATATGCACCTTAGTCACAAATAGTGAAGATGTGTATCCAGTATACACCGAGTTTCTGAAAATTATTTTTAGCTGTTAGAGTGAATCAAAACATAGTAAAATCAGTTTGGATTGGTTAAATAAAAAAGAATATCAAATGCAAGGAAAGGATAGTAAATTGTAAGATTCATTTCAATATATATTGTATTTTGCAGTGATACAAAAAAAAAATATACAGCAAATCCATCCCTGTAAAGATAATTTTGCATAGGAGGGGATAAGTAATTCTCTATTGGATAAAAATAAAAATTTCTGAATGAATAAAAAAATCTTTGTGATCTGACTCTGCAGGTATGATCTACATGCTATCTGAATATAAGAATGCTATCTTAGTGTAAAAATACAATAACAATGTTATTTTACAATTAAGAACAATGCAAAGTGTCTTTGTATTTTAAGTTTCACAATAAAATTTGCATACCCTGGAAAAATAATGTAGAAGGCATTTTTTCATTCAGTAAAGGTTATTTGCTAACAGTGTGGGCTCAGTGTTGGCCATGAAATGGTACATTTCTGAGATCTATGGTATAGATTATGGTGAAACAATCCAGGCACATTGCTAGCACACATTCAGTCACATAACAAGAACATGAAGCATATTATTATCACTCTCTACAATAACTGTCACTGTCAAAATTACTATGACAACGCGTGATATACATATGTATTTTAGAACTGCTTCCAAAACCTCACCACTATATCTATGAAAGGCGAAAGATCTCATCTCAGCTTACCTGTAAACCATAATAAATGATTGCTATTTGGGGCCATTGTGGTTTTTTGATGTGAAGCAATAGGAAAGTGACACAACTCCCTTAAGAGTATGCTACTTAGTCCACAGTATGATAGACACACAGTAGGGGCACAGGGTATATTTATTTGTAGGTTGAAGCTTTCACATTGCATTAGCTTTCTGATACTGTCCAAACTGACAACAAATTTAGTGACTTAAAACAACAGACCTATTATCTTCCAGTTCTGTGGGTTAGAAGTTTGACATGTTTTCAGTGAGCTAAAACCAAGGTGTCAGTATTTCTTTCTGAAGGCTCTGAGGCAGAATCCTTTTCCTTGCCTTTTCCAATTGTTAGGGGCCACCCATACTTCTGGGCCCATGAACCTCCTCTTATGTCTTTGCTATGTGCTGAACTCTGTCCCCCCGCCGCAGGACCACTAAATGTAATTGCATTGGGAGATAGGTTCTCCAAAGAGGTGATAAGGTTAAACTGGGGCTGCATTATGGTATGTCCTAATCCACTGTGACTGACCAGTGTCCTTGTAGAAGAGGAGATGCCACGGCACCTGTACACAGAGGGAGGGCTTGGATAGACGGGGGTCAAGGAGAGACCCCAGGAGAAGCTGAACCTGGGGCTTCTTTACCTTGGACTTACAGCCCCCAGAACTGGGAAAAGAAATTTCTATCACGTAATCACCCAGCAGCCATAACAGACTGAAACGGTCTTTAAGCCAACCACATAGATTCTCATTGACCAGTTTTCCTTCATCACATCTAAGTCAGGAAATGTTTACAGCTTTAAAGGACTCAGAGGATTAGATTGGGTCCACCTGGACAATCTTGTCTAATCTTCCCATTAAGGTCCTTAACCCTCATCACAGCTACAAAGTCCCTTGGCCATATAAGGCGAACAGAATCACAATCACTGGGGATTAGGACAAGAATTAGGTAGAGGGTCATTATCTACTGAGCAGACATAAATAGAGGTCTTGAGATGATATCAGCATTAGTTTTGTCATTTTGAGAGACATCTACAATGAGAACCATCATTTGGTAGAGATAATAGCTTCCTGTTTCTTTTTTTCTTGCATTTTGTCATTTCCTTCTTCAAGGGTATAATTTCGAATTCAAAAATTTTCCTTGTTTTCTAGCCAAATGCAGAAGGATTTACTCAATCTACAGTTTTTTTGCCATTAAAAAAGCTTTCTATACTAGTCTCCTACGTAGCATCTCCTCTGTTTGTAAGACTCCCTCTAGTTCCTTCTGCATAGGGAGCCCTGCCTCTCTGTTGAGGAACTTGTAACCAGCAGCGACTCTTTCCTCCAATCTATAAGTGAACTCACAGAACAACCTCTGTGCATCCTTTTCATTGGAAAGCCTTACACTGCCAGTGAAAAGTTCTGGAATGAATGGCATGGCGGGTTTGCTTTTTCATGATTTGGGCCTCACAAGCTCTGTTAAAAGTCTATTAAGTATTTTATCAGCTTCTGTTGGCGCCACAGATGAAAACTTCATGTTGGAATTCATTTTCCACACACACCAATTATAATATCAGAAGTGTGCTGAGCTGAATTTTCTTATTTGCATTTGATAGCTAGGACCAGCTGGTAAGCATTTTCCACTGTGAATTAAGAGTCATGCACATCTTTAAATTTAGGTATTAAAACACACCAAACACACAATGCTGGAAAGATGCAAAGAAATATCACACAAGAAACTTGTTTTTGGCAAATTTACACTTGATATTCAACCATCAATCAAACAGCTCTACCCTGTGGGGGGCACGGGGTGCTATCTGTTAATCAGGACTTCTTTATACTCTTACTCTGGTCAGAAACTAACTTGCCTATTCTTATGACAACCTCTTCACTCTTCAATGCCTTAACATTCAGCCTTCGTATTCTGGAATAATTCCCCAAGCACAAAGTGACAGTTGTTTTCCAAGTTATAAACACAGCCCTGCATCCATAACAGCCTCTTCTGCTGTTTCTTCCAGGACTTCAGCTGGGGCGCCACTGAAAAGCCAGTCAAAGTTCTTCCGCTTTTCAAGGATGTAATACTTCATGGCTCATTTGAAATTGAGTCGGCACAAAGCGAAGCTTTATGGCAGGAGCTGAATGAGGCATCCTGGGTGGCATCTGGCAGCTTGCGATCTAAGGCGAACAAGTCAGGGGCTGGGTTCCCAGGGGCTTTGCCTCACAGCGCTCAGCTTCAGCAGAAGGGAAGGGATGAGGACTTAAAGTGTCATAGGTTTCATGCTAGAAAAATGTGCATTTACATTCTGTTATTTCAGCTGTCAAGTTTGTGAAATGGATAAATATCCTTGCAGTCACTCTGATACTGCTGGGCGGGGGACAGAATATTTTGGGGGCATATTTAGAGATAACAACAGTGACAGGAATTCAGCAAATATTTCTGTCCCCCTAAATGGATGTAAACAATGAGTAAGATGTGGGGGAGGTGTCCCTGAAGAGTCACTTGTTTCCAAATACGGTGTTGTGTTCTGGGCCACGGCTCACTCACGCAAGACCGGGACGTGATTCTGTTCTCTCCTGACAGCAGCGCAGAGAGGAAATCTCTCTTTCTATCCACACATCCAGGAGTATCTGTCAGCTGTGTTGAAAGAGGAAATAGATGACGTTAGATAGGTAGATTTTTAAGTAAAAATGCGAAGGCATAATTCTCTCTAGATGATCATTATGCTTTTTTAGGCTATTACTGAGGACTTTGGCATCAAAGTGAATATTGGCAGATGTGGCTGATTGCATCGGTGGCCTCAGCTTTTCTTGTCGCCTGTATCCACACCTTTTGGCCATATGCTTATCAAGAGAGAGAATTGATTTCTCACCCAACGGGATTTGCTTTAGCTAATAGGTTGAGGCGGAGGGGATGGCATGAGAGTTCTGAGTTCAGTTCTCAAAAGTCCTTGGCATCTTTCTGCTTTCCTTGTCCTTTTGCTGTTGTCACAGGTCTCCACTTTACCTACCGATGTTGCAGTGAAGCCAACAAACTCGCAGACACAGGAGCAAAGTGACTGAGGGCAGCTACCTGTCAGTCATCCAGGTAGGGTATAAGAGTGAGTGATTAATGTTTAAAATCATTACATTTTGTGTTTTTTATTAGACAGTACTTCTATGGCTATTGCTACTTGACACTAGAGTGTTAACATTTGACAAAATTTAATAGAGATTTACTAAATGAACCAATGAATAAAACCATATCCCTAGTATTTCTGTATGTGGGTATATGACACAAATCTGTATACAGATAAAAGCAAAATATATAAAAGGCACATACACACAATGTATCTGTTCACCTGTCTACAGAGTAAGACTCTTCTTGTTTTTGTTTTCACAATTCCCTTTGGAATGCTGGTTTGGGACAAGCTGGCTGGTTGCAAAGCTCACGCAGAATGAGAGGCTGATCTACCTTGCACCAGAATGCTCCAGTTTTGTCACCCAATTCATATGACTTCAATGACCATGTAATTAATATTCACAAATTTTGTTTGTAGCTGGCTTTCCGGATCCTATGCAAAACAAAAAATGTTTACAAAAAAGAGGATAGCAATATTAACTCCTTCTCCCCATTAAACAAGAAACAAAACAATTATAATTTCCTCGGTACCACTATGACTTTAAAAGACACAATGTCTATTATAGGCAGTGTTAAGAGTGTACTGAGGAAATGTTGAAGAAAAATTTCTTCTGTATTAGTGCTATAATTGCAGCTAAGGAGAATATAACAAGAATTAATTAATTTCACTGCTCAATAGGAGTTAGATTCTGACTTTAAAAGGTAAAATTGGAAATGAAACCTTGAGTTGATAACAACATTCAAGTATTCTAATCAATTGGTGTCTCCAAACCTATTCAGGATGGTGGCTCCAAAGACTGAAAAGAATATCTTCCAGAAGTCAAATCGAGGGATAATTGATAATTGATCGAACATCTTAAGTTTTTAGAACATCTTTTAAGTATTTGTGTGACACTTTTTGATAATCAGACAGGATATAACTCTAACTAGGTACAATGTGCAACTTCTGCTGGAGTTAAAGCTACAGGACTTTTGTATTGAGATTGCTTTGAAGATTTAGCCGTAGTCCTTGATTCCCCTAAAGACAGTAAGTTTCTAGCTCTCTCCCAGATGTACATATTTTTAACAGAAATAAAAAGTGTATGGGAAACTAGAATTTGAAAAGAATATGCCCTTGATCATTGAGCAATTGTCTATTGTGTACTTTTAGGATTTGTCAGAAAGAGATAGTTGGATTATTGTATATTGCAATCAGGTGTCAGAATTTCCCTCCAGGTTCTTGAAAAATTCCCTAGGATTTTGAATGCTTTAATAGATGAAAGGTAATTTGGATTTCCTGTTAATAAGTGTTATTTTCTATGTTACTTACTTTGTTAAATGTATAAAAATAGCAATGCCAGGAAAACGTGAAATATATCTTGGAAGAACATCAGGAATAGCAAAATCTTCTCTTGGTTTTGATTATATATCTGTACCTGTAACCATTTACTCTTATTGGGTGGTTAGCATGTGAAAAAAATCACCAAGTCATCTGTTGATGGAATGACCCAATTGATTGTGTGATAATTTGACCAAACAGGCTAATTTGAGCACAGCGAGATCTATGAATCATTTATTATTGGGAAAGATCTGAACTCTTAAAACTATTCTGAATACTGATTATAAGTGTAACTTGCTTGGTAAATTTAGCACTATTCTAACAACTCACAGACCTACCCATTGGGACCATATATCTTGAAGGCTTAAAAATGATCTTTCTTACATGACAATTTAGATGAATCTCTTCTCTATGCATGGCGAGTTTATATGGACATCTGTATGTTTGTCCACATGTGTGTTGGGAAGTATGTGCAAGAATATTAAGTTTTCAGAAAATGTTGAAGAGACAGTTTCATCGCAAGTTTGAGATTCCTAACATAAATATATTTTATAGACAATAGATTGCTTTTAGGGAGTAGCATGGATTTTTTCTTATGAAATTACCTATTGATTTTCTTTAGGCTATAACAATGTACAGTAGTTTATTGCTTACATTTAAGCAAATGCTAAATCAATAGTAGGTTATACAACCATACAGTGGCTTATACATATAGAGGTATGATCCATAATACATGCCATGGTCATAATGGGAACTTGTAGAATGTTCTCTTTAGATGTTCCTTATTAATTCTTAAGAGCAAATCTGTGAAGAAGCAGACTAATCTTATATTTTATCTTCACTACTCAATTTTTACAACAAATCATTTTTATACTTTAACTTTCAAATAGGACAACCTAGGGGCAATTGAATATATTTTAAATTTCATAACAGATAATGTGCATGGTCAAAGTTTGGGATAGAGGGTTAATAATGATAATGATAAGTCCTGACTCTGAATTGACCTGTTTCTTTTTGAAGGTGCTTTAGTCTTTCTAACTACGAATATTTAAAATAGAAATATGTGTCTTTTAGCCACATCATAATATGCAATTTAGTCTAACAAGTCAACAAGTCAAACAAGACAAGATGCCTTGAAAATATGAGATATGTATGAACAAAGATGTCTACTAGTATTTTTCTAGAGCATTATACTTGATTTGGATAAAATAAAATAGTTCATAATGAAAAGAAATATTTGACTCTGCTTGTTGCCTTTTCTTTCTTTTTATGTTTACGTACATTTCATCTCTCTTAAAATCCCAAGTGGCTCTAATCCTTATTTTCATCCATGACTTTATTCACCATAACGGATGCTTTCTGTGAAGTGTGACAGTAATGGCTTATCCATATAATAAGTGGAAATAAAAGACTGTTCTACTCCCTTAATGTTATTGGTTTATTTTTAAAATGGTGAAATATTGATTATGTCAATACAGTGGTATCTCTCTTGGAACATTTCACATGTATTATCTTATGTGACACAGAAATCACTAAAGTATATAGAACATGTGTTAATTTTTCCAGTATTTGGAGAAAATCAAGCTGAGTGATGGCTAAAAGCTGCATGATTACTAGGTCTCTGGTATAGGTTAAAGATAAAATTAGGATTCCTAATTCTGTGTGCTTTCTATGGTCACACATTTATCTGGCAGTTAATGAGAATCTGTGTCAGTGCTAATTGATTATACAAAGGTGAAAGGGTGAGACAATAATAAACCTGTTGGGGAAACAACATATAAAAATACAAACAAGTGTGGTGATAGTTACATAAACTGTGGACAAAATCAGGGAAAGTTTACTAAGAGAATGATGTGATTAGTGGGCAAACTGAGGGGCACCCTGGGATCCCCAAACCTGCATGTTCCAAATGGGTTCTTCCATCCACCACATAAAGACAAAACATATTCTTAGTGTGTAAGACCTTTAATAGAAAAGAGCTTTAATAGAATTGGTGTGCATAGCATGGAGAGATGCAAGAGCGAAAGGATAATAGTGTCCAAATGAAACACCCAAAGTTACCCATCCTCTTGTGGGTATGTGTCCAGTTAAACAAGGTTGGCCCAACGCAGGCCTGAAAACTTGCCACAAGTCTAAGGCACCTTCTGGCAGGGACCATTAGGAAAAGGCAGAAGGGACCAGGCAAGTTGAGAAGGAAAGGAACAAAATCAAAATGCAAGTCAAGATCACTGCTGTGATTGTCAGCCTCCCCACCTGTCTCTCACCCACATCTGTCTCTTCCAAATGTCTCCTTCCATGCCCCACAAGTCCCTGATACAAGTCCAAGCCAGAGAATTAAGCATGGCTTCTTCACAGGTCTCTCTGCTCCATAAGCCTCCTCCAAGTCTTCTCTCCCAAGTCCTTTTCAACTTTCCCCCATCTTCAACTCCACCCTTCATTAGCTGGGGCAGGGAACATGGAACCTCCCCTTTTTAGATTATACTGTTACCATTTTCCAGGGAGTTCTTGAAGGACTTCAGAAATATGGGAATAACCTCTGATTCTTCTTCCCTCACTCATACGTCCTGTGAAATCTGTTCCCCAAGTATATATGGAATCCAAGCATTTCTTTCTATCTCCAGTCTACTAGGCTAGTCCGGATTATGATAAATTCTTCCCTGAAGTTGTTCTTCCTACATGTACTCTTGCCATTTGACATCAGTGGTTCTTATCAAAAGTTATAGTGACTAAAAAAAAAAAAAAAAAAAGAATCAGGGACCCCTCTCCATGAAATCCTCAGTGCTTTCCATCACTCATAGGATGCAGTTCTAACCCTCATTGTGCCTTTAAACCCTGCGTAATCTGTCTCTGCTGCCTTTACATCACAAGTCACCATTGTCAATGTGGCTGTGGTTGTTATTCTGATTGCTAGATGCCCTTGGGCAAAACACCACCGGGGAAACTTGAAAAAACAAGGGTTTATTATTTAGACAGTACACCTGGGTCACAGTGAGGTCTCAGGTAGAGAGAATATAAGGGCATTTGGCTCTACATTTATTGGGGTTGAGGGTGATAGGTCTAGGGTTTCATAGACTCATTATTACTGAATTTAAATCATAGGAGCAGGTATTTAAAGTAAAGGGAGAGAGAGAAAGAAAGATAAAGGAAAAAAACCACATAAGTGGTCCTCAAAAGGTCAGTCACCTAAATCAACCAGGATCTGTAAAACAAAGAAAACTCAATGGGGAAAAGCAGCCTGGTTCTTTATCGAGTGAGTGACTGTTGATATGTTTATTTGCACAAGCCCTCACTGAAGTGGATGCCTTGAAATCAAAGCTTAAACCAGCACTTAAAAGCCATGGGGCAGGAGCAGGTTTATACTACAACCAAGTTCCTCCTACCATTTTCTCCAACCAATTGTTTTCTTTCCATCCTCTGAAACTCAGAGCCCAAATGTGATAGCTAATTTTTTTTTTTTAAGATTTATTTATTTATTTATTTTTACAAGCACTGGGTATAGTCAGAAGCGCAGGAGGGTGAGAGAATTCACCAGAGCCAGAGCGGGGAGCAGAGCAGGCAGAAGGACCGAAGTACACTGCTGAGGGGAGCAGCGGGCGGCAGGAGAGGTCTGCGCGCCATGTGGGACCCTCCTCCGGTGGCCGGGGAGCAGCCGGGGATCGAACCGGCGCTGCAGAGGCTGCGGGCAGGTTCGCAACCCAGCGCTCAACCGCTGTGCCACCGGGGAGGCCCTGTGATAGCTAATTTTATCTGTCAACCTGACTGGGCCACTGTGTCTAGATATTTGGTCAAACTTAATTCTAGACGTTTCTGTGAAGGTGTTTTTTGCATGAAATGAACATCTAAATAAATGAATTAGGAGTAGAGCCAATTACCCTCCACAATGTGGGTGGGCCTCATTTAATCAGTTGAGGGCTGTGAGACAACAAAGACTGACCTCCCTCCACTGAGAAGGGATTCTGCCAGCAGTCTTCAGACTTGAGCTGCAACATCAACTCTGACCTGCGTCTGCAGCCTGCTGGTGACTGCAGATTTTGGTCTGCAGCCTCTACAGTAGCATGAGCCAATTCCTTAAAGTCTATACCGTCCACACACTGTCTTTCACAGTTCTGGTTTTCTGGAAGACTCTGGTACATACCTCAGGATGCTCGCACTGCTCTTACCTTGGGATAGTCTTTTAATTAACTTCTCATCTTTCAGGTTTCAGTTTAAACGTCATTTATGCAGAGAAACTTTTCCTGACCTAAACACAATGAGATCTCTATTTTTTAAATCACTTTTGCCTGTATTTTATATATATGACACTTCATAGAGTTTTATATAATTGTTTACTATATGCATCTCACAATAGAGCAGCGTTTCTCAACTTTTTATTTCACATTTCATCATCTACCCCTACCCTGGCTCCAGTCCCTACTCCTGCCCCCACCCCCCACCTCCACACCTGCCCCTGAGCCTTTGTACATGTTTCCCCCCCAAATCGCCTGCCACCGCAAATGCTCTGTTTATGTACCAATGATGTCTGCTCCACACGCAGAGATTTTGCCAAGAAACCAATTATGACCCCTAGGGGGCGATATCGCCCCTTTTGAGAAGCACACGCTGCAGAAGCTCCTGATGGGCGTTGCTTCTTCCCTTTCTCTTGTACACCCAATGCTTGACCTGTTGCTGCAACCATAGCAAGTGCTCAATAAATATTTCTTAAATGAATTGACTGAGAACTGCATTTCAGATACCGCACAATTCTGTACTTACCACTGGTGATCTCAGACAAATGTTTAAAGTCTCATTTCCTTCTTTAAAAAGGGCAAAAAAATAACGGTTCCTAAATCACAGTCTGCTGTAAGATACAGGCTCAACCACAGTAGGCTATAAATATGCAATAAGGACTAATGAGATAATACAAAGGGCTTGATAGAGTGTCTAACAGTCGGTGCTAAATAATAAGCAAAGAAAATGAGCTGCCTTTGTCAGATGGCGCTCATGCGCCTCTGTGTGTATAGAAGGAAAATGAGAGCAGAACATCGTAATCCTACACCATGTCTACCCTATTTTCCCTACTCTGGAGTTATAAAGTATATCGTTTTTCAGTTAATAGCCCTTAGGAAATACCTGGTTTTCCCAAAATGAGATGCTAAGGACCCATAGTTGTTCTGAACATTTTCCATCCTCTTGGGAAGAAATCAATGTGCTTGGGGAATAAGAATGCAGTTCAGCAAAATGTGGGGAAATTCTGATTGCTAAGTCATCCGGGCTAGGCAGTCAGCCACTGAATCAGCTTTCACTTGTATAAAATAGACAGGACAATAGTATCTGCCTTCCCAATTTCTTTTGATGCTCAAGTAAAGTCTTGGAACGCAACCTATGAAGCTTACCGCAGCCACTGCAGCACAAGTTCCATCCCTGGCCAGGGAGCTACCCACATGGCGCAGCAGACCTCTCCTGTCTCACCCGCTGCTCCCCTCAGCAGTGTATTTCAGTCAATCTGCCAGTTCTGTTCCCTGTTCTGTCTCTGGTGAATCCTCTCACCCCTCGCACTTCTGGCCTGTACCCCAGTTCTTGTATGCATAAATAAATAAATCTTTTTAAAAAATGTCTCTTTGTAAAAGTAAAATATGTTTGCTTTTGTGATACCAAGATTACTCTATCTGAGTCCTTAATATGTGCTGAATTGTGAGAAATTGATGGAGATGCATTGGTTTAATTAATCCTCACCATACACTCTGAGGTGTTATGATTGCAAATCACATTTGAGAAACTGAGGCTGGATCAGATTTGCTCACTTGCTCAAAATCACATTGCCAGCAAAGGACAGAACCGAGATTTTTCCCAGGGTTTATCTGGAGGCCTCAATGTCATGGTCTGTTTTGAAAACCCCTCTGCTTGGGTATGACTCAATCAAGAATTATTGGGGTCTTTTGCTAACTTACCCACACGGCAATTATGACATGGGCAGTCTTATTAATTTCTGTATTGCATACAACGAAATTGCAATTTAGGAGTACAGTATGGTTGTTAATTTTATGTTTCAGTATAACTCTAGGTGCCTCCATATATTCAGTCAAATATTATTTTGGGTGTTTCTGCAAAGGTGTTTTTGGGGGAGATTAACATTTAACTAAGTGAGTAAAGCAAATCACTCTCCCCAGTGTCGACCTCATCCAGTCATTTTTAGCCTAGATAGATCAGAAAAGGGCATCAGCTTTTTCTTGCCATAGACTCAAACTGAAACATCAGCTCTTCCTGAGTCTGAAGTCTATTGGCTTCTTTGGGGTGGACTCTTTTGCCAGCAACTCTGCTTCTCAGCCCTTGGCACTTGGACCGGAAGCACATCCTGACTCTCCTGAGTCTCCAGCCTGCGAGCTCATTCTGCAGCTCTTGGGTCTTGTCAACCTCCGTAATCACATGAGTCAATCTCTGACAATAAATTAGATATAAATTATATATATGATTAAAAATCAAAGGAAGGTAAAAATGAAAAGGAGAATCATTGTCATTTGTCTGAGATGTCTTTATCCTTCTGAGAATAATCCAAATAATCAAATAATTTGGGTCATGTTTCTAGTGAATATGTATGTATGTAAGCATATATATAAATGACATATAATATATGTAAATTAAATATAAATACAGAGGCGGAGGCACATGTATCTATATAGAAACATGTAAGTATACATATATTCATGCACATATGAAATGTGTCTCTGAAGAAGCATATATATGTATTTCTATATGTGTGTGTAATAGCTGCAATGCTCTCCAAAATTTCTTGCTGTCCATTCACATTTACTAAGACAGCCAAGATGTACTGAAAACAAAGATGACAAGTCTACTCATACAACATTTTTGTTTCTATCTCATTTCTTGTAAGGAAAAAGTTAGTGATATCACCTCTTTTCAATGTATATTGTCAGTTTTAAAGGATTTTTCTCTCAGAAAACTCACCCTTCAAATAAAAAGAAAAACAATACAGTCAAACAAGCTTGGTATTAATGGCAAGGAGCAGAGCTCAACTCATGCATTAGCTTGTTTATAGAAACTCCAAAACTAGATTTCATCTGTCAGGAAGCAAGAGTGCAAAGGGAAAAAAGTGGTGTGCATCAAGCTGACAAGTTCAAATCAGCAGTGTCACGTCATGGAGTTACTGGTCCTTAAACATATTGTCAGAAATGTTCTTTAAATCGTTAATGTTGCTAGCTTCCGTGAGAATGGCCACCTCTCATAATAGTCAAATAGAAGGTCATTTGCATACTTCCATAGTTTCTGCAATAGCCTAAATTATATGTGGGGATTGTATATTCTCAGATAATAGTTCAGAATAGACAGGGGCCGCTGGGGTTCAGTGGTAAGCACTTACACAAGCAAATACTTGTCCTTTCTCTTCCTCCTTCTCTTTCTCGTCATCTCTTTCTTCTCCTTTCCCTCTTCATTCCAGCTTCTTTTTCTCATCTTTCTTTTCCTCTTGATGCCCCTTCTGAGGATGAAACCTCTTAAGAGTGGGCAAACCAAGACTGGAATGAGGAGCATTCTTCGACTGAGTCTTTCATGGTTCAGTTTCTCCCCTGATACGACACATTGGGTTTTTGTCCATCTCCATATGATAGACAGAGAGTAGAGCAAATATACCTGAAATATGTCCATTACCTTAAGGAAGAGAGAGTTGGTTCACAGAGAATTGTGAACCCTAAGCAGTTTCCCTTCTATGAGATTTAAGCAAAGCACATGTGAAGCAGCTCAACTGCAGAGGCTACCGACGGCTTGTTGAAAGTCTATCTTTAGTGGGGGTGCCTTGTGGATTCCTAATTTCCATGGCAAGTGCTTTTATGATTATTTATTTTATTGTGAATAATTTATGTTTGAAAAGATCTGAGAGAGATTTTCTTTTGTGCTCTCTAATCAGAACAAAGATATGATTATACATTTGAGTGAACAAAGATGCAAGATTAAAGGACAGTTGTTTACTTACATGCTAATGATGATTCAAAATTCTTTAGATACTATGGTTGGGCTCTTAGATAGTAATATCTAATATGTAAGATGAAATGGAACAATGAAGGGGACAGAACGATAAACTTCCCGCATTGATATGAAGTTGGTTCAAGTAAACAGAAGGATATATAAAAGCTGGGGTCTTCTTCAGAAGCTCACTGCAACTTCATGCTACCCCACAGAGCAAGATTAGGTGCTCTCCACCTCTCTGGAAAATGTGGCATCTGCTTCTATTTGAATGGAGTGCTACCTCATCAGAAGTAACATTTCTGTCAACTATAAATACTGGCTTAAATTTTGCTTATCTGTGTCCTTTTCTAAAATCAAACCTGATCTCCAATACCTCCACTAATCTCTATTCTCAGTCAATTCTTGGAAATGAGGTAACAGAGAACAGCTTTCCAAGACAACTAGAGAATGACTGATTCCTAGTTTTCCTTATCATTTCAATATCTCCATCCAAACTAGAGACAATCATTTACCAATTTTACCTCAATAAACAGAACTGGGAAATAACAATTCCACCCAATTTAGACTCTCAGTCCAATCTCTGTCTTGGAGTTACACCTCAAGTTTCAATCAAAAATAAGTTGATGAACAAAAGGTAAACACCTATTAACAATTACATCGTGTTGAAAATTATTTACTCCATGTGTGTGTCTGTGTGTGTATACTTACGTATAGGTAAGGCACTTGTATTTTCAATTAAATACTCACTGCATAACAGCTGCTATTCTAAGTGCCTACTCAGTGATGAGAACAGGGGATTAAATGTGTTAAACTCTGAAAAGCACTTAGTATGCTGCTTACCTACAGTGGTGCTTATTGTTACTACAGAGTAAGAAATGGAGCCCTTGAGAGGTTCAATAATTTGCCATGCCTAGTGACTGGGTCGCAGGCTATTAATTGTTGAAGCTGGGGTTCAGATCCAGGAGTCTGACTGTATCATACTTTCAGTTTAATCCATATTCTACAGCAAAACATTCAATATGCTTAGAGGGAAACAAACAAACATGTATACACTAGTGAGCATTGGTCAATAGTGATACAGAGGCTCCTTTATGTAATTACATTGATTAATAGGTTCATACTAGAGCTGGGCACTTTCTAATGTGATAATCGACTACCCTGTGACCAGATTTAGGAGGTGTGGAAAGATGGTCTGTGATGAAGATGCCACGGCTGGTGGCGTAGTTGAAGAGAAATATAACACAGGAGAATTTTTGTAGTTTGAATAGAAGCTTGGGATAGGATAAATAGAAGGACACAGAACTAAGAACAAACCGGTAAAGGTACAATGGTAAAATGGGATCTTGTAGTGGCTAAGAGCATGAGTGTTCACTGTCTTGAATCAGACTGGTTGAGTTCAAATCTCACCTCTGTCACTTTCTAGTTTTATGATCTTTGTCAACCTATTCAACCTCTCTGTGCTTTGGCTTCGTCACTTATAAAAGGAAAGATAGTAATAAACATCACAATTTTATTGTGAAAATTAAATGAATTAATGAACAATTAATTAATTAATTAATTAAATGAATTAATAAATTATCTGTTACATAGTCAACACTTGATTTAGTAATAATGATGATGCCTATTTTGGTGATGCTTGTATTATATATATTTACAGACTTCTGGAATACATATGAGAAATATGTGGGAAAGTTTTGGCATCAAATCACCAAAGAAGAGATATGTGATGATATGGTGGTTTTTAAAATTAAAATGATACCATACATTGGACTAGACAATGGCAATGGACAACCAGCAAGCTGAACACTAAGCATCATTAACTGCAGGTCCAGTGATGGGTGTGGGGGAGAGTGGAGGTTGTCTTGGTGCAGCCATGACCTCTAAGATCTGCTCCATGTGAAGAGTCACAAAGAAGAGATGATCCAGAGCATCAGGACTGGCCTGGAAGCCATCAGCAAGGGGGGAAATTGCATTTGTTAACTTTCTCTCACCTGACATAGAGTTACAAGGAGCACTGTTGCTTATCTGGAAGTTATCTCATACCTAGGAGGTGCTCTCAAAATTTTGGTCTATTGGCAGTTAGAGATGAAATATTGCCTAATATCCCCCATTCTTACCAGTCTCCATGGTAGGGAAGATAAATTTTATTATAAATATTTTAAACAAATTGTTCATTAGTTCAGACGCCATTTTTTTTTGTCACTTAGTTTGTATTAATTCAGTAAAGCTCAACTGGGTTGTTTATATCAGAATCACAATGAAGTGGACAAAACATCCTTGGTCAAGCCTTTTAGAAAATGCATATTTCCTGGACCATCCAAGTGTAATGAATCAGAATTCCCAGAAGTAAAGGGCTGAACTTGTGTATTCTAAAATATTCCACAGATTATTTGATGCCACGCTGCTGCCACAGCACTAAATTCTTTCCTTTGCCTTGACATTTTACTCCCTTTACAAAGAACCAGGTGAAGACAATCTGGTAAGTTACAATTGAGTTTGAATACCTTCTTTAATTTTTTAGTGCCAGAAGATTGATTCTTCTTGTGTTGGCTGGAAGCAGGACACTTTATGAGTAAACTAGATTCTATTGTTCTGATTTATGGTGCCATTATGGAAACTTGGTCATTTGGGATCAATGTCTGACCTCAGGTGACCACTAAGAGCTTTGGAAACTGAGTGAAAGTGTCCTTGAGTTAGATGCCAAAATTTATTCTTCTTTAAGCAGAGTAACATCTGACAAAACCCTTATCTCATTTGAGTATCAGTTCCAAAATTTCTGTATTAAGACAACCCCTATCAGAGAGATTGTTGTGAAAATTAAATGAAGGAAAATGTAGCATGTACACAGATTGGTGCAAGGTACCAGGTAAACAATATTACTTTTCTTTCATCTTTCCTTACTTCCCTTTTCTTCAGTCTCTAACTTGCCAGTTGGATTGTTTAATAGCAGCTCCCAAGTACCAAAGTACCCAAGTTCATTGTCAGTGTAGACTTTATCCTTTGTATTAAGAGGTAACCCTCACAGGTGTTTTCAATACCTCAGAGGCTTAGAAACCCTTGATTTGAAGCTATACTAATGTTGCAAGACCAAGGCTTCCCATGAATCTACAAATTTCTTAGCTCTTTTCCACATAGCTCCCTTGTACTCTTGAATGTTTTATTTTTCGGTTCTTTCAGTCCTTCCCATAAAGCCTCCACTGACTTCCAGGAGAAATCACTGAGAGCACATCTTTAATTTCTATAGCTATGAAGAAGACATGCCTGTTACAGAAGAACAAAATTATGTTTTTTCTGCCCTTTTGTGCCACTTCTCCACAGTCTTCACACATACACCATCTCAGAGGCAATGTTCTCAACACCTGCCTCTCCACTCCCTGCACCTCCCAACCTGTCTCACCATGGGCCCCCCTCCACCCTCCCACCCCAAAGATACATGATTGAACAACTTGATACACTTGTGTTTTTGATGATGTCAAGTCTTGCACTGATTAACGGATGACAACTGAGAAGTACTTTTGAAACAGGAGCCTCTTGAGCTCTTTCATTTCCACAAAACCCAAACATAATTTAGAAAAATTATTAGTGGTTGTGAGCATTTAGGATCACTGCTGGGTGAGTTTGTTTGAATGCTAACTCTGCCCTCTGGTTCCATCTGCTTTCCTGTTTGCAGCTTAGTACACTGAAAAAGCCTCATAGCTCAGGGGCTAAACCACTGTTAATTTTCTCACTTTTAATGCCAAGAAACTGGATAACAGGTGGTGCTAAGTTGCCCCTCCTCCCTCATCAACCTCTTTCCTCACCCAAGATTGCATTCTATAATTATTGCCAATCTTCATCTTATCTATATGTTGCTTCTTTCTATGAAACAGGTCTAAATATGCATGGTTTGATGACTGCGTGTTCCGACCATTAAGCCCTTTCCTCTAGAGTTGTTGAGTTCCATATTCTTGGGTAGGCATGTGATTTTCTGCAATACAGACCATTATATAGGAACATGTGACAAAGTCCCAGAGAGTATAAATTAAGAACTGGTGTATGCTTCTTTGGAGACATCTCCAAAGAATTAAAGGGAACAGCCATGGACTTGTTCTTTCTCAGTTCCCTTTTCAATTGACTAGAATGAGATGTGTGGACAATAGTGGGAAAAGAGCCATGTTGAACTTTCATGAACAGAGATGATGGTAAATGGGCTGGCTCAGTGTGTCACAGTGTCAGGATGCAGGCTTTCTCTGTGTTGTTGCTTAGCCATGTGTGGTCATCATATGCTTGATTTTTATTTTCTTGGTCATACTTAAAAATTGCTGGAATTATTTTACATTATATTTACTTTTGTTTTTCTTAACTCAGAATTTAAGAGCAATCTATCAAGTTCACCATGATATTTTAGGTATCATGAGAGTGATAAGTATCTAGACAGTGGTTAGAATACAGTAGGTACTAAACATGGGTTGGATGAGTTGATTGAGTTGGATGATTGAGGAATAATCAGCTTCAGGGAAGCCAAGATCAGCTGTCCAGTAACAGTCAGTGGCAGGAATATGCCAAGTCTACTGGGAAGTCTACATGGAAAAACACCTGTGGGCTGTGGTACCTAGTGGGGTGGTGGTGACCCTTGATAGGAAAAAAACAGATGAGACAATAGGACCATGGTTGGATGTACTGAAGCAGTGGAACATTAAATCTAGTGATAGATTTATTCGTGAACACATGACATACCTGGATGAATTAAGAGAGGGAGCTTTGCGTATGATGGACTTCCCATGTCAGCTGATAGAGACAACAATCCATTATAACTTGAATTATTGTTGCTTTGCTTAGGTCATCTGTACCCCCAGACTGGTGATGAGTGGGCACTGGGGTTAGAACCTCTGTAATACATGGCCTCAAAGATAAAGTCACTTTCACTTTTAATAGTCTATACCTTGCTCAGTCGTAGATCATTAAAATGCTTTCTCTCCCCTTCTGTCTTTCTCTCACTTTTCTTCAAATCCTGCACATTCCTTCCTCACACATCTTAGAGGTGGGTCAGAGCTTCATTAAAATTGTCTACTTTATTTGCCTCTGGTTTCTCCAATTCATTAATCACAGGGCTCAGCCTTTTCGTTAGATGTGCCCTTTGCCTCTGTGCTATCTGATTCACATGGTTTACAGAGATAATTTACAGGTAATATATGTTTTGTCTGACTCTGCTTCGGGTGTCTGAAATGACCCACAGGGCAGTGGTGTGTATACAATGTGTGTGGGAGGAAAGCAGAGATAAAATGCTCTTTGAGGAATTATAAAGTATAATAAATTATTTCGTGCTTCACCTGGCTTCCTCTCTATCCCAGTTCCAATATCACAGTGTGAAGAGGGGGGGAAGGGAGGGGATAATATTACTTAGTTCACTTTAAATAATGCACAGAAACTGCTACCAAAGCTTGAAGTGAGGAAAAGTGATTCAAAAGGCAGTTGGTGGTTGAAAATTTGGAAATTTGGAATACATTGCTATAGCAGAAGATCTGTCATGAGATAGAAATGGCCTTAGCAGGTTGGTTGACTATAAAAATAGAAATTAGGGAAAAGTAAATTACTTAAAGGGGATTCTATTTTATTGACTAACCTTATTAGCACACAGAGTTTTACACCTTCCTCTTACCAAAATGTAGGAGAAAGAGATTGCTCCTTAAACCCTTAGAAGCATCTCATATTGATTTTTTTTGATGCTGCTGTGTGTTTGGGATTCTCCATCCTCAATAAATCTGTCTGGAAGAAAGCCATTACAGTCGTGGATTTTCTTTGCTAAAGAAATGTTTCTTGACTTCTTGTTGAGGGAAGAAGAGTTACAGAGTTTTTGAAAGACAACACAAATGAATATGACCCTTGAATCCAAATTACCTCAGGCATTTGTAAAGACTCATGGATTTGTCTGGTGCTGGAAGGAACAGTGGAGCCCATACAGAACAATATGCTTGTCTTTTAGGTGAAAAATTTAGAGAAGCTAAGTGACTTCAGTTATCACCAGGCAGGTGCCAAGGTTAGGATGAAGACACTGGCTTTTCACCTTTGGCCAGATGTTCTTTAATAATGAGTAGGGCCTGGGAACTAGTCATTTCTCCTAAAGACTTGCCTATTGTTTGTTTATATTTAAGCTGTACAACTTGATGATTTGATATATTTTATGAAATAATCACTACAATAAAGACAATTAACATATCCATTAACTCACCTATGAATGTGTGTGTGTATATGTGTGTTGAGAATATTTAGGCTCCACCCTCTTTGCGAATTTCAAGTATAAATATAGTGCAGTATTGTACCTGTAGTCACCATGCTGGAGATTCAATTTTCAGAACTTACTCATTTTGCTTAACTGAAACATGTGTGCCCTTGATTAACATCTACCCATTTCTTCCTCATCCCAGGCCCTGTTAACTACCATTCTATTTTTCTCTTCTATGCTTCCTCATGTTTGATTGCTTTTAGATTCCGCATGAAAATGAAATTAAATTGTATTTGTCTTTCTATATCTGGCTTATTTCACTTAGCGTGATATCCTATACATTCATGCATGTTGCTGCTAATGACAGGATTTCCTTCTTAAGTCTGAATTATATTCCATTATATGCATATAATACATGTCTTTCTTGGTAACCGAGAACAATGCTGCAGTGAACGTGGGAGTGCCGCTACTATCTTTGAGATCTTGACTTCCATTCCTTTGGATTGTTCAATTCCTTGGGATTATTGGGTCACATGGTAGTTCTGATTTTTATTTTTTTGAGGAATGTCAACACTGTTTTACATAATGGCTGTACCAATTTACATTCCCACCAACAGTATACCAGGATTCCCTTTTCTCTGCATCCTGGCCAGCACTAATTTTTTTTTAAAGAATAGTCGTTCCATTTATAGTAGTATATACATATGTTGATTCTCAATGATCAACACCTGAAAACTATGTTATAATGTGTTGTTACTTAAAAAAAATAGCAAAAAGTCATTCTAACAGGTGTGAGTTGGTATATCATTGTGGTTTTGATTTGCATTTCCTTGATTGATTTCTTTTTATATTGAGGTATATCAGTTCCTTACATATTTTGGATGTTAAAATCATATATAGTTTCCAAATACCTTCTGCCATTCCATAGATTTTCACTTCATTGATTATGTCCTTTAATATATAGAAAATTTCAGCTTGATAAAGCCCTACTTGTATATTTTCACTTTTGTTGCCTGTGCTTTTGGTGTCATAGCCAAAAAGATGTTGTAAGATCAATGTCAAGAAAATTTCTCCCTATGTTTTATTCTAAGTGTTTTATGGTTTCACGTATTAATAACATTTAAGTTGTTAATTCATAGTGAATTAGTTTTTGTGTATTGTATAAGGGTCAAATTTCATTATTATGTATTGATAAGTGAATATCCAGTTCTCCCAACATTTATTGAAGAGGCTATCATCTTTCCACTGAGTATTCCTGGCAACTTGTCAAAGATCAATTATTTGTATATGTATGTACTTATTTCTAGGTTAATCACCCTCCAATGGCCGATAAGATTGTTTTTATGCTAATATCACATTGTTTTCACAACTATATCTTTGTAATATATTTTGAAATATACAATGTGATGCCTGTCTTAGTTTTCTTTCCTAAGCTACTTTGACTATTCAGAGGATTTTGTGGCTCCATATAAATGTTAGAATTTTTTTATTTAAGTGAAAAATATTACTGGAATTTTGATAGGGACTGCATTAAATCTGTAGATTACTTTGGATAGTGTGGACATTTAAACAATATTACTTCTCCCAATTGTTAAGCATGAGATATTTTTCAACTTCTTTGTTCTTGCTCAATATCTTTCATAAATGTCTTATAGTTTTCAATGTACAGATCTTTCACCTTCTTGCTTAACTTTATTTCTGAGTACTTTATTATTTTTGATTAATTTTATTTTCTTTATTTTATTTTTAGGATAGTATATGGTTAACATATAGTGGTGAGCATAGTTGTCTTCCTACCTCTTCATATAATTTGTACCTATGCAGTTTTTTCTACTTAAATGTCTGATAAGAACATTACACCAAGAAAATGAATATGAAAAACCATCTTACTTACTTACTTTTTTTAGTAGATAACAACACAACACCAAAAAAAAAAAATGGCTATAGGAAATAGCTCGGTGGTATGTGGTTAGAAATCCTAGATACTTCACTTTGGAGTTACACATTTTTCTCTAACATATCAAGAAATTCCAGTTATTCCTTGAGGTTAAATATGCAACTTTCCATGACTTTCAGGTTATGAGCACTTCAAAAGGTTTACCTTTATGAATAGGAATAAACTGTTTTCTGCAAACTCTAAAGTACTTGATATTAATGAATGTAATACAGTCAACTCTATTTACCTTATATTTTCACTAATCTGCTTCCTAACAAATAAGTTGTATACCAGTTTCTTCCTTGTATCCTATACGCCTGCAATCACCCTGGTTATTGAGTTTCTATTAAATAATTTTTAGGAACATGAAAGGGAAAAATGAAAGGGAGCAGCATTTGTTGAACCCTCCCATGATGGACAGTTTCATTCATTCATTCATTCATTCATTCACTCATTCAACAAATGTATCCAGGTTCTGTGCCCAGACTTGAGGATATTTCTATGAACAATTCAGTTAAAGTTCTCCTACATTAAAGTTAAAATTTTGTGTGAATAAGTAAAGCCAGTTGATGAGAAGGGTAGAAGAGCTGATTACCAAAGCAATAGTTTTAAAATGTATTTTAAGACTACATTTTATTCATTATGTATTCATTATGAGGAAATTGAGACTCAAAGGGCTAGGAAAATTGTTCAAGTCAGTAATGATAGTGATAACTTTATTTTTTTCATTTTTTAATTTTATGTATTTTTTACATCATTTTTCATTTTTGTACAATGTATTCATTTTCATCTTGGTTATAGTCCCCATACAATTCCCACCCCCCTTGTTTTGATACTCCCTCCTCCTCTCCCCTGTAGTGTGTCTCTGTTTTATAGTTGCTTTTTGATTTTGATTTTTACTTTATTATAATTAGTCTTTTTAGAGAAACTCATGCAATTTGCAGCAACATGGATGGAGCTGGAAGGGATCATGCGCAGCGAAATAAGCCAGAAAGAAAAAGAAAAATACCAGATGGTCTCACTCATAGCAGGAATTTAGAAAACCTTGATAGTGACAATTTTAAATGCAGTTGTGTCTTTCTAGCCACAACATCTCAACTTTCTAAGGCTTGAGGTACTGTCCTAGGTGCTGAACATACAAATTACTTGAATGTAGTCTAGAGTCTTGAAGAAATGGGACATCTACACAAGAAGCGAAATGCCAATATAGATGAATATTCTGAGCTAATAGTTTATGAGTTTCAATATTATTGAGGTCCTGAGCCAAGAAATTTGGGAAAAGGGGGTTTTGTGGGAGAAAATGTAGTTTATGTGGGACCATGGAGCATATACACATGTTACATAAATGGATGGAATTATAAATTATAATATATAATGCATGGGAGACAGGCTACAATGCACATTCCACATAGATGCATAGAATTCTATATGTTTAGTTAAAGACATAATTTGAGCTGATGGTTCTTTCAGGAGAGTGGTGGAGAGAAAATTGAAAAGCTTCTTGAGATCCTTGACTAGTTATATAAGAATTTGATTCCGTTCAGCTATCATAAATGTTTTTTTTTAATGCATAGTAAATATTTTAGGGTTTGAGGATCATGAAATCTCTTTGAAACTCCTCAACATTGTTGTAGTGCAAAATGGCTACATATAATAGGCAAATGAGTAGATGAGGCTATGTTCTAATACAACTCTGTTGAAGTCTGGTTAATTAATAGTAATAAATTCAAATCTTTTAAAAAATAAATTCACAAATAGGTGTTTGGGGAAGTGTGATCCAGTAATGGAGTATTAATGATGTAGAGTAATGTGACATTAAGAAAATCAAGTAGAATATTTTTAATTGAGGAAGTTCAATTGATTATGGAAGAAAATATGGATGTCAAGAGAGTAAAGTTTCCAGAAAGGTAAAGGCAAATGAAAAACCTATAGCTATGGAAATACTGAATATTTGACCACTGGCAAAATGTAGAGGGTGAGGAATTCAACCATGCTCCAAAAAGGTAAGTTTAAGAGGGGGAAAATGGTGGGAAACATGTTTAAAAGAGATGACAGTAAATGAACACTATGGATCTGTAGGACCGAGAAATATCACCTCTGTAACCAAGATAAAATTTCTAAGACTTGGATTTTAGGTATACAAATTAAATTGGGATCATTTTTGGAAGCTAATGTGACCTTGGTTGATAAACATTGTTTGGTCTTTGGCAAAACAAAACTTGACCATTCTAGAGCAGATCATTCACAATTGACCTTACATATTTCCATAAATTAAGTTAAATGTATTATGCACCTGCTATTAAAACTTATCACACACATAAGGAAATAAGTCACCATAGATAATAATAAACAAGTCCAAAAAATATGTCATTTAAATTTAAATATATAATTATAAATAGTAAATTTAAAGAAATTAAACAAATGAACAAAACTTATCAAAAATTGCCAAAAAGTTTTGAGAAAGAATTAATAATAGTTTTAGATGCCAGAAATACAATTATTGAAATGCTAAAGTCAGTGAATGAACAAGCAGGTTAGAAACATTAATGGGAAATTAGTGATTAATGAAATTTTGCAGAGTGCAACACAGGAATAACAGGAAATAGAAAAATAAGAAAAAAAGTTGAGTTTCATGAAGTATCACTTGAGAAGTCTATGATACTTCAAACCAGATTTCCAGAATGAGAAAATTGGGATTTTGGGAAGAGATTATGAGAAGTAATATTGGTTGAGAACGATGACATTAACCACATAGAATAAAAAAAAAAAGTAAAACATATGCTTATGCAGTGCAGTGGAACTTCAGAAGACTCAAAACAAGGACTATTATACAAAAAACAAGAACTACAGAAAACTGCTTTGATAGCAGATTCTCCACCAGCAATAATTAAAACCAGATGAGTGTGAATACTTCACAGTTCTAAGAAAAAGTAGCTGTCAATTTAGAATTGTGCACAGAAAATATGTCAAGAGTAAGGACACAATATAGGAACTTTTAGGTTAAAAAAAATTAAAACCTGAGAGGTTGAATACCATAGACTTTTATTAAAGAAACTTGAAGGATATATAAAAAGCAGACTTTGATGTGGAATTGGCTGGGGTTTGAATGACAGATTGACCCCTCACTAGCTGCATGACTTCTGTGTTACTTTTCGGGAGCCTTGTTTATGTGATCAAAATATATCAAAAGTGAATATAATTTTGAAGCATGGTTCCCAGTACAGGGTAGGAGTCAGCGTGTTGAGGGACAGTGGAGAGAACCATGGCTTGATGGACAGTAGATTCCTCTCTTAGCTGCATTCCCTTAGCTGTGTGACCCTCATTGTTTCATCTTTTTTGTTTTTTTAGTATTATAAATTACTTATGAAGTTTAAATAGATCCATGAGTATTGCATTGTATTGCATTCAATGTCCTTTTACTATCTTTGAATTTTAAGCTGATAGATTTTTGCAGAAGATGGAGCTTTTGAAATGTCTCTAGACCAGTAGATCATTGTGTATATGATGAACATAGAGACTTAGACATATCGAAGTACTTGCTCATGGTCATGCAGACTCATTACAGAATCAGTGTGTGTGTGTGTGTGTGTATGTGCGTGTGTGTATGTGCATGTGTGTATGTGTGTGTGTGTGTGTGTATGTGGGTGTGTGTGTGTTTCTGGAAAACCATACAATACAAAGAAAAAATTAACTAGAAACTAGCTTTTCATCCCAGGCCCTCTGTAATTTGGTTTTGTCATAACTCTACTCCTCCTCTGCTCCCCTGTGTGAATTTTCTCCTCCTCCTCTTATGTTATTAAACACACTAAACTCATTCAGAGTAAAGGCTTTTGCTAATTCTTTCCCCATCTGAAATGTCCATTTAATTTTCTCAAATATTACACTTGTGTTTCCATGGCAAGCTAAAAAAATATCATTTTTCTCTTAAGGGCCTGACAACTCTTCTTTACATTTAATTCCCTCTTCTTTGATGATAACTTTTGCCTTTTATCACAGTTTGCATGCTCTTATTTATTCCACAGATAATTGTTTATCTCCCAATAAGATATAGAATATACAGACAAGGGGTATAATTTGTTCCCCTCCACCTTGGTAACCATGCAGGGCATATAATAGGAACTCAATCAATGAAAAAATGTGTGCATAAACGTCTCAGTTTAAAATGAATTTTTCTGGATGAAATGTGTTTACATCTAAAGAGTTATTCATTTGAGGCTGGTGGGACACACCATTTGTTACTAACCTATAAGTCATCTTACAGAGTCTCATTTCTCTACCAATTTGTCAACATGCTTTAAAGGTTGTTTGGTTTAAAAACCATTAAACTTTTTAGTGGGAGAATTACCTGTCCCCTACCTCTTTAATAAGGGCTTAATAACCATTTCTTTCACTTCATGTGTAAATAATTGCATGGCATATTTCAGGGGAAGGAAAAAGAAGTGTGTACTAACACAGGCCCCTGTAATTACCACCAACTCTTCATTATTTTTATCAAAAGCATATCTCTCAGCCTGGAAATAATCTCACCAATTAGATAACTATTTAAGACATTTGAAAAAGGAAATAACACCCTTGCTCTCTGTTTCACTAATTTAAAGATAGTAAGACACTGATTAGAATATATGTAACAGTAGACAGGTCCATGAGGATAGAAAATTTGAAGGTGGTTTCTAAATCCAATCTAAATATGAATTTACATGGTCATTTTCACTCCCCACTCCAAGCACAGTGTGTCCCTACAATCGAGACATTTGTTAGATAAGGTCATTCAGAAAGACTGGGAGTGATGTTATATAAGAATCATCTCTTCTGTTGTGAAGCAAAATCCTCGGATTTTAACACATGGCTAATTATTAGACATGCGGTCTATAATGTCAAATACAGATTTAAAATACTTGCTGAGAATTTGAATGACTTCACATTTAGCTGGAACAATCTGCCAAGTCTCTTATTAGATAGCTGGAGGCAGATGTAAAAGAGTTTGGTCTGACCCTTTAGTCTATTTCACTGTAACTGAATCATTTAATCAGATTCCATAAAATTCTGGGCTATAGTGCAGTGAAATGTTAAGCACATCTTACTCATTAGAAACAAATGAAAAACTCATCAGCCTTGAGATTCAGCCATTTATATTAAATAGTTATATAAAATGCTGTCGAGACATTGAGTCTTGCCTGGTCTAATCTGTGATATAACATGTTTAAGAGATTTTTAAAATATATAGTCTATTTCATACTACTAACATTTCCATGGCACAAACGAATAAAAAAAAGCAATGAAAAGAAATTCAAAAAGCATATTTTACTTTATCAGCTATTTCAATGTCCCATTTTATTATTAAATTTGGAATTTTTTGGTGCTGTTCTCTAAAGAAACTCAAATATGGATGAGAATAAAGAGTAATCCATAACCATGTGTTTGGTCAGTCAAAACTGAAATACTTGAGATTTAGCACCTAATACCAGATGTTCATAATATAATTCACTCACTACATAACCTATTACTGATAATTAGATTCAATTTAGAATACAAAGAAAGAAAAATAATACTTGATAAATGAAATCAAAGAAATAAGCCACAAGGACTTATTTCCTTTACCTCCCCTTGGACTTACTTCACTCTGTGAGGTAACCAGCACACTGAGGGCCCATAGTATGTGCTCACCAAAACGTTTACAGAGGATAGGACAGGAAGTATTTACATTGTGAGGATTTCAAAGCATTTTGGAATAAAGTCTGGGGCAAATAGAATTTTTCTTACAAAACATTCTGATTAGACATAGTAGTCAGGTGTCGCAAATAATCATTGCCAGATAGGGGTCACATTTTCTAATGGAAGAGGCCATTCCTAGGTACACCCTTCAGCCCTATCTTAAGTACGGCCTGTGAGGTTTGGAGAGAAGATATTTCTAACTTCTAAATGAACACACTTGGAATTTGTGTCCACTCAGTCTGACAATCATAGAAGCAGCTGCTAGGAAATGATTGTAGTCCCTGCCCTGAGCAATCCCAGATCCTCAGAGAACCAGGGATCGACCAACACATAAAGGGCACTTACTTACATGGACTCCTTTACAGGACTGGGCAAGAAGCTGCTGGAAGACAATGGAAGGATTCATTGACTAGTTATTGGTGGGGGAGATTTAGAAGCTTAGCAGAAGAGGTCAGGCAGAAGTGGGGTTTAGATTTTTCTGCAGACAAATATGAGGGTTTTTCAGACAGAGGGAACACTTGTGCAAAGCACAAAATTGTGAAAAATGGCAATGTGTCCATTCGTCCATTCCCAGAAGTAGAAATAGGTTGATGTTGATGGGGGATTGCGTGTGTGTGTGTGTGTGTGTGTGTGTGTGTCAGAGAGAGAGAGAGAGAGAGAGAGAGAGAGAGAGAGAGAGAGAGAGAGAGAGTTGTTTAAGCCACTCAGCTTGTACTTTGTTACAGCAACCCTAGAAACTAATAGAGCGCCCATGGCCCACCCCACTTTCTATCCTTAGCCTCCTTCCAAGCTCTGTGACCACCACAATAAAGGGAGAACAAAATTGGAGCCTGGAAACTTAATGAAATCTAGAAATAATGACAATACATCAGGATAACTTTAGAAGCACTTCCTGAGGTTTGAATTATGAAAAGGTCCCTTTGGATTATATTTATATAGAGTTGATGTAGTGATGCTGTGTGGAGCTGTAGGTCACAGTAACATTACATTTCTTCAAAATGCCTCAATAGAAATTTAATTTCTTCAATTTCAAATTAGATTTTGTCATTGACTTCTTGGATCACAAAACCTTTTATAGACTCTAAAGATTTCTGGTCATAGAGATGCAATGTCAGGATGAGTCAAATGCTTAGATTCTGGAAAGGACTATGCCAGCTAGCTCCATGGGGAGACAAGGGCACTAAATGGACAGTTGACATTGTATAATATGAACTTACCTGGTATTCTACTGCTGAAAAGAATTTCTTGGGTCCCAGGGAATTCTCATAATCACTCTGTGAAGAGAACAGGTATCATTATCCTGAATTTACAAATTGCAACACTAAGGCAACATGTGATTATAAGACTTGCTTGAATTCACACAGCTAACGGTAGAAAGCCAGAGTCAATATGTGGGGACAGGGCATCTGGCCCTATTGCCTGTGCTATTAGCCTCCCTCTCTCTCTGTTGCATGGGACAACACCACACTAACAAACGGGAGTAGTGGAGCAGGCTACATACATAATGCAGGATACTGCTGAAGAACAAGATCCTGGCCCTTTTATAGACACAAGTAATTGGTTGTAAGGAGATTAAGGAGATTAGGGAAAGGGGAGGGGTGTAGAAGATTAGGGATTGTGAGTCTGCCCTCCAGGCACTTCTTACCTACTTGATGATACACCCTAATCCCCAGCCATGGTTCTAATCTTATCAACAAGGCTCTCCACTGATCAGCTTCTAGAGTCCCTTGTCATACATCGGTCCTTGACCCTCTGGGTGTTCCCAGTCATACCTCGTGATGTAATAAGTCTATAAGTCAGGAGTATGTGTTATGCATCGGTCCTCAGCCCCCTGGGCATTCTGGACATACCTCCTGATGCACATCAGTCCCCACCCCGGGCATTCTGGACATACCTTGTGATGCATAACCTTCCCAGTGTGATCCAGCTTTGTGCTTTTGTTTGATTTGAAGGGCTGAAGGGTTGGGCTCCTGTTCCTAACTTGCCGGACCACTTTGGCCTTGTTTAGGTGACAAAATGGCGGCCGAATAAGCTACCTAGGAGTAGCAGATCCACATCTGTCTTCCTCTGGTGTGAGGTTTAGTGGACACAAAGGGCTATGACCAGAGAGAAAATGTGTTAAACTATAAATTCAGTGGGGGAGGAAAGTTCAAGAAGGCTCCTGTAAGAGGGGAGGGTGGAGCTGAATTCTGAAGGTGTGCAGTATTGGGTCAGGCTGGAGAAGAGGAGATCAGCAGATTAGGAGAGGTGCAGAGGTAAGAGGGTTGTTTGGTGTAACTGCAAGTGACTTCCAGTTTATTCTTACACAAGGCAAAATGGGGGAGAGAAAATAAATCACAGAAGAAGTCAAGTCTGTGCCAGCATATGGAAAGTCTTTGTAATTCATGTGGAGGAGTCTGGACCTTGTCCAGTGAGTGAGGGCTTTTGAAGAACCAGTGTCAGATCTATGTTTGTGAGTGATCATTCTAGATCATGGACTAAGGACGCTGGGCCTGGGAGCAGGATGCTGATGCTATTCCTTCAATGACAAGACAGTAACTTGAAGACTAGGATGGGAACAGGGAAATAAAGAGAAGGGAAAGGATTTGAGCAACATTCACAGTTAAAGCAAAAGGAAACGTGATTGGGTGTGTGGAGAGGAAAAAGGAAAAAATAAATAATAACTCCAGATTAGGAGACTGGGAAAGTTTTAAAGCTGAGTGAGGACAGGTTCTGTTATAGACCTTGAGAGTTTAAGGAAGATGTAGGAAAACCCCATCAGTGTCCAAAGGGTGGTTCAAACAAAGCATGGGTCTGGGACTCAAGAGAGAACCAGGCCAGTCTTAAAATTGAGGAAGAGTAAGCCTATTTATATGTGTTTTTCAAATTTTGGAATAAAGGAAGGTGTAGGTTCTAGGATCATGGGATGTCATTAAAACTAGCAAGCTCATATCTAACTTGCAGAAATGGAAATGGAATAGCTCATTTTCTTCTGAAAAATCAATAATAGTCTATATCAGCCTAGTTTTTTTGCAGTTTTCCCAAGGCTTTCATATTCATTAGAATGCTGTCTGGTTACACATTACTCACAGATGAGGGCTTATTATCTCTAAAGTAAGAATGACACTTTAAAAGTAACTTCCAAATTCCTAGTTAGCCAGGGGAAAGGGTGAGATGAGCACAGTGCTGCTCATATTTCAATGTGTATTGAAATTTTGCAGATTCGGATTGGTGATGGTGGCAGTGGTGGTGGTGATGATGGGGGTGGTAGTAGGGTGGGACTGGTGCTGGTCAAGTTTGAGAGATTCCCCAGGTGATATCAGAGCTGCTGCTCAGAAATGTCCTTTGAGTATTAAGAGACTGGAGACCAGATTTTCTCTCTCCTTGCTCAGCATTCTTTCATTAATTCATATTGAATCTAGATCTAAAGCTAAGGATGGGCAAGACAAGATGAGACGTTTACTAACACTTCAAGTCATAGGAATTTTTCCATCTTAGAAACCTTTGAAACTGTGAGCTCTTCCTTTTGCAGATGATCAAGCTATGACTTTTGCAGAAAGGAAACAGACACATCTAAATTCTGCCTCCTGAGCTCAGGATAAGTTAGGACCCTTGGTCCTAACTGGCTTAGAACCCAATGCTTGGCACACATTTTCCCTTTGTATATTTGGAGGTACATAGAGTTCAACAGGATCCAACAGACTTATGTGTGTACATGCCAAGATGCAAGTTTTTTTTTCAATCTTTAGTTTTAATTCAATTTGTGCAATTTGGAACAATTGTCCCTGGTTGGGGTTGAAGAAAAGCCAAAATTTTCATCAAATGTAATTAATAAATGGGTAAGGACAAAGAGGAGAGGAATCCCTTCTGGTGCCAAAGCCAAACAGACACTAAGCTAAGCTCCAGCCTCTAGTTATGACAGGAAGCATTGTTCAGGGGTGCCCATTGAACCCTGATTTAGTTATTCCATGTCCCACTCTCTCTGAGTTATGAAGTTACACTTTTAAATCCCAATTGGTCCACCTGGGAATATGCCTTTTGTCGCCGGCTACAGTATCATTTTTCACACAATGATCTTTACTTTCATATTTAAACCCAGTTTTCTTTAATTTAAATTTTGCTGAAAACAGCCATATTGCTGTGAGTGTAAATGAAGGTAGATGAACATTAATGGTGTCAGTTCACAGCTGTTCTTAAGTTAAATAATTACTGCGCACTCCCCTGGATGTCTGTTTGAAATGCCTACACTACTCATTTAGAAGCACAGGGTACTTTTCTTCATCATTGTTATTAGGATCAGCTCTGGCTGAAGAATTTGCATGCGCTGTCAGACTTCAAAATAAGACGGAGAATCCTCTGATTAAACAGAACCAGTTTACTTTTGAGAGGAGTCTGGATGCTCTGTTGTTTTTGCAAATTTATTACATTTTCTTAAAAGCATCTAAATTAATGCTACATTAATTAAGGGTGGGTATGCACCCTGCAGCATATGTTGCTATTAATTGTATCCATTATCACAAAATAAACATCTCTTTATAAAAACAAATGATGCTTCATTTTAATATGTGGCTTGAAACACCCTCCTCCACAGCTGTTGCTACTTCTGTTTTGGTGCTTTTCCTACAAAGGGCCACCTGTTACAATAGACATTTCATTTGTTTTTATTTGGAATAAACGGACCTTTAGAGAATAAACCCTGGCTTCTTAAAGTACAGTAATCATAAACTATTAAACCCCAAAGGAAATGTGCATCTTTCATATCAGAAGTTATCAAGAAGGAGATGACTTCTGTTCCTTCAATTTTCTATGATCCCATGGTCTAGATTTGTTTGTTTTTTTAGATCTTGAGAGATCTTGCTCTAAAATAAAATTCTGTGTCTTACAGATGGAGACACTGAGAGCAGTTGGTGTTGCCTTAAGGCAGAACCAAGTCCCCTGACTTTGTAATCATGGTTTTTGTTTTCTCGCTTTGGCTATTTGAGTGCATCAGCCTGTGAACTGCATCCACTTAACCACCAAGACCCTCAGTTTCCTTCATTTTCTTTAGGGATGAATAGCTCATTCATCAGGAATGAAGGCTTATTCTATAGTCTTCATTAGTGAAGACTAAATGGGTTAATTCAAGCATATTGTTTAGAATAGAGTCCAGGATTTGATCATATCTCAAATACGTTGACTATTACAGTAACACAACTTTTGTTTGTATTATTGCTAATAGTGTAAGTCATGAACACTCCTTAGTTTCTTCTTAAAGCATTTGAAAGTGTACATCACCTGTCACCACTAGCATGGTGCTGCTTTGGGGCACAACTCTTGATCTATGGTTGTTACTAGAGTTCACAGGCACAGAATATAATTATAAATAGAATTGACAATGAATTGTAATCAGACACTCTACATAGTAACTAAATCCAGAGATTGAAATAACTAGAAATTAAGAAGTTTCTTCTCATTGGCCATTTTTCTGCACCCTTAAAAAAATGACTGTGACATTTTAAAACTAATTGCAAATATCCAAAGAATTCATTTTGTATCTTGTTTATCCATCCATCCATCCCTCCATCCACCCATTCATCCAATCATTGACTTAGGTATTTCTGTGTGTGAGAGAACACTGCACAGAGATAGTAGTTGTACAACTGATTCTTAAATAGTTTCATCATGAACTGTATATGTGTGGAATAAAATAAAATGGGGTTCTGATCTCTTACCTTGGAAAAATTGGGATTTGGCCAAAGGCCAAGGATGTATTACCTGATACAAGCTGAATATTCGATAGCCAGGGGGTGGAAGGTGAGAGAAAAATATCCCGAGTGAAATTTGTTTCAAAGGGGCATATTGGAGTGTTGCTGTCTCTGCAAGCTGGTGCTTGGGAGAAGGGCAAGGTCACAGAATCTGCTTTGCATCTGTATTAGCATCAAACCATACACTCTCAGATTTATCATTCTGCTAGTCCACCATTCCTCTGTTTTTCCAATTTTGGTGAGATGTTTATAGCGATCATGGAAATATGTAGGGATTGTTGACCATCACATAGCTAGCTTCCTGGAGATGTACAATGCATTTTGCAGACTAAAGGTTGAGAGAGTTATTTAATAAATACATCATTTAAAATTTTTGAAGTCATTATTTTTGATGTGGAGTTTGTTTTCAGTGAAATACCTCTTAATATCTCTCAGGATAATAGTAGTTTCAGTCGAGTCAGCCCAAAGCTTGAGAATGGTCATCTCTTCAAATCATCTCAGAAAGTCAAAGATGTTCACATCTCTGTGTTCTGCCCAGGGCTTCCTCCCTACCCTTTTCTTTCTATTTCTATTTCTAATCATTCAGTGTTGATAATCCAAATTTCCATTTGATGTTGGCGCTTAAAATATATGAGACTTTAGGTAAACTCTTCACCACTTTTGAGCTTAAGTTTCCTAATCTTCAAAATGGGGATATGACTGTCCCTTTTTTTGGGATAGTTGGTGAGTCCTAGAATCCGAGTAAGATACAGAACATGAAGTCATATTGATGGTGGAGTGTGATGCAAATGTATGAATGTTATTGTGCTTTATCATAAATCTTGAGTCTACTTATATTCTTAACCTGTGCTGTCTCCTGGACCTAAGTATTCAAAATTTAAACCTAACAATTCATTTCACTGTATAAAAAAAAAGTATTTACCTTTAGTTGCTTTTAAATTCCCATTTTTAAATGCCAAGTAGTTCCTCTGAGCATAGTTTAGCAGGACTCTATAATTTCGCCCTGCCTGTTGCCATCTCTCCCCCTGGCACTATGCTGCAGGCACCCAGGCACCCTTCTTTATGTCTCAAAACCACTCATAAACTACAGGGAAGCATGGCTGCCATTCCCGTGTTTCATCTCTTCCAGATCCAAGACTGTTTTACTTCTGTCATAGCCTCTTTTGTCACTCAGGACATAGGTGCTGGGGATTTTATAGATTTATTAACCAAATATTGGATAAACACATCTCCTCCAATAATTATTAATGACACATTTGGATAAACATATCCCCTCGCCCTCTATTCAGAAAGCAAGCAGTTGACACAAACATAAACACAGAAAAACTTAAACCTAGCAAATAATGCCTAAAAGCAAAAACAAACAGTCATGTGAAATGTGATGTTAGCACATTTGATTATTGAAACAACTCACTGCAAATGCAGGAAGTGGTATGCCAGGTAGTGGGCTAAATGGTGGAGATACACAAATGAATTTGAACAATAGGCTTTTTAAGGGACTTTCCCTTAAAGCAGCTTGGAGGATGCTGGGAGGAGACTGACAGACAAGAAAGACAAAAACAGTTACAAATACTAATATATTTATTGGATTGCTCTGCTTGTATGGTTTCTCTTCATTTCATTAGGTGACAGTCTCACCCCTAAAGGGCTGAAGTTCAAACAACCTTAGAGTCATGGATGTGGACAGGCATTAGTAGGGAAAGTTGAGGTAGAAGAGACACCCGTAACTGCTCAGGGAGGGGGAAGGGAGAGTTGTTCCCCAATGAAGGTTGTATTGGACGGCATCAATGGTTTCCTACCAGCAAGTCTTCAAGACAGTCCTTTATATATTCCCCAAATTCTGGTGTAAACCAAACAAATATCCATCATTTGGTCATAAAGTCTAGGTTTCATGAGTTCAATATTTTTGGTAGACAAAAATCTGTAAAAACATGAGACATCTTACAAATGAATTCTACCAAACATTCAGAGACGAATTGGTACCTATCCTTCACAAACTCTTCCAAAAAATTGAGAAGGAAGGTATAATACCTAACACGTTCTACGAAGCCAACATTACACTAATACCAAAACCGAACAAGGACAACACAAAAAAAGAAAACTATAGGCCAATCTCCCTAATGAACACTGATGCAAAAATCCTCAATAAAATTTTAGCTATCAGAATCCAACAGTGTATCCATAAGGTAATTCACCACGACCAAGTAGGATTCATTCCAGGGACACAAGGATGGTTTAACATCCGAAAATCAATCAACGTTATCCAACACATCAACAAAAAGAAATATAAAAATCATATGATAATATCAATAGATGCTGAGAAAGCTTTCGACAAAGTGCAACACCCATTCATGATAAAAGCCCTTGAAATTCTTGGGATACAAGGAACATACCTCAACATCATAAAGGCCATATATGACAAGCCAACAGCCAGTATCATTCTCAATGGTGAAAAGCTGAAAGCAATTCCATTAAGATCTGGAACAAGACAAGGATGTCCACTTTCACCACTGCTTTTCAATATAATACTGGAAGTCCTAGCCAGAGCAATAAGACAAGAGAAAGACATCCAAGGAATCCAAATAGGAAAAGAAGAAGTCAAACTATCACTCTTTGCAGATGATATGATAATATACATAGAGAACCCCAAAAACTCCACAGAAAAACTAATTCAACTCATCAATCAGTTCAGTAAAGTGGCAGGATACAAAATCAACACGCAAAAGTCAGTAGCCTTCCTATATACAAACAATAAATCTGAAGAAGAAGAAATCAAAAAAACCATCCCTTTTCTTATTGAAACAAAAAAAATCAAATATTTGGGAATAAATCTAACAAAAGAGGTAAAGGACCTATACAAAGAAAACTATAAAACACTGTTAAAAGAAATAGAAGAAGACACAAAGAAATGGAAAGACATCCCCTGCTCATGGATTGGAAGAATAAACATTATTAAAATGGCCATCCTACCAAAAGCAATATACAGATTCAATGCTATTCCAATCAAAATTTCAATGTCATTCTTCAAAGAAATAGAACAATTATTGATGAAATTCATATGGAATCACAAAAAACCCCGAATAGCCAAAGCTCTCCTGAAAAAAAAAGAAGGGAATGGAGGCATCACACTCCCAGACTTCAAACTCTACTACAAAGCCACAATCATCAAAACTGCATGGTATTGGAACAAGAACAGACATACAGACCAATGGAATCGAATAGAAAATCCAGAAATAAACCCACAGATTTATGGTCAACTAATCTTTGACAAAGGAGCAAAGACTATGCATTGGAGCAAAGAAAGTTTGTTCAATAAATGGTGCTGGGAAAACTGGGTCGCTACATGCAAAAGAATGAAGCTTGACCACTACCTCACACCATATACAAAAATCAACTCAAAATGGATTAAAGAACTAGACATAAGACCTGAAACCATAAAATACATAGAAGGAAATATAGGCGAAACACTACGTGATTTGCATATCAAAGACATCTTTACAGACACATCACCCAAAGCAGTGATAGTGAAGGCAAAGATCAACAGCTGGGACTACATCAAATTAAAGAGCTTCTGCACAGCAAAAGAGACAATAACAAAAACAAAGAGAAACCCCACCAACTGGGAGAATATTTTGCACCCAACACTAATGATAAAGGACTGATCACAAAAATCTGCAAAGAGCTGATGAGACTCAACAACAACAAAGAAAATAATCCAGTCAAAAAATGGACAGAGGAGCTAAAAAGAAACTTCTCTGAAGAGGAAATGCGAATGGCCAACAGGCATATGAAAAAATGTTCAACATCACTTGCAATCAGGAAATGCAAATCAAAACTACCATGAGATACCATCTTACACCAGTGAGAATGGCACATATTAAAAAAACTAGCAACAACAAATGTTGGCGAGGGTGTGGAGAAAAAGGAACTCTTCTGCACTGTTGGTGGGAGTGCAAACTGGTCCAACCACTATGGAGAGCTGTGTGGAGATTTCTGGACCTACTAAACATAGAGCTTCCACAGGATCCAGCAATTCCACTCCTAGGTATTTACCCAAAGAACACAGAAACATCAATTCCAAAGAACACCTGCACCCCTATGTTTATAGCAGCACTGTTTACAATAGCTAAGCTTTGGAAACAGCCCAAATGCCCAAAAATAGATGACTGGATCAAGAAGATGTGGTACATATATACCATGGAATATTACTCAGCATTCAAAAAAGATAAACACATGCAATTTGCAGCAACATGGATGACGCTGGAAGGGATCATGCTCAGTGAAATAAGCCAAAAAGAAAAAGAAAATACCGGATGGTCTCACTCATAGCAGGAATCTAGAAAACTTAAATAAGGGACCAGGAAAATGAATAACTATAAGAAAGTGAAAATCAAAATCAACAAAAACTATGAACCAGAGACACTTTTTGGGGGTGGGTGGCGGGAGGGGAGGGATTGGGATCAGAATGGGGGATTGCAATTGTATGGGGAATATAATAATAAAATTTATTAATTAAAAAAAAAAAAACATGAGACATCTTAATAGTAAGAAGAGTTCCAGGTGTCTAAAAAGTCAGAAGCTATTGTTTCAGGTTTTGCAAATGATGCAAAAATGCCATGGATATTTCTGGGAATGAAGAATAGAAAACTTGCTGAACAACAAAATTGATTCTTCATCCCAGGTTAGTTATACCCTTCAGTGTCTGTTATTTCAATTACACACAAAAAGCATGTCAAAACAAAGAATAGTCACTATGTGATGACTAAATTGTGGAGGAGCAATATCATACTTGGGGAATTTGAAGCTTAGGAACAAAGTGGCTTGTATACTGATGGGGAAATGAAAGCCAAGCACTTTGCTTTCTTCCTCTCTAGGTAATAGTGAATAGCCATTAGTAAGGTATTTAAAATGACAAAGACTTGAAGACTTCTCAAAATGTAATGGACATTGGAATCACCTGCAGGTCTTTTCAAAGTTCATATTTTAGTGACTCTGGGGTGAGGCCTGAGAGTTTGCATTTCTAACAAGCTCCCAGGTGTAATCTATACTATCAGATTGAGAATGACTCTTAAAATAGCATGGATTCTGCATGAATAAAAGAATGGGCTCAACTCTCAATAGCAAAGCTATAGTAATTTTAATTCCCAGTAGTGATTCAGTTCTATATGTAACAAAGACAGAAAGTCAATCTTGAGCTTTTTGTCTTCCTGCCTTGTGATTCAGATATCGCCATTATTTTTTCTCTCTCTCTGAGTCTGATCTGCTACATGATTAAATATAAATTGGTTGCTAGGAGAAACAGTAAATGAGACTTCACAGTGGGAATGGATAGAAAACTTAGCTGTTAGGTAGTCAAGTGAGAAGAATAGAAAAGTAATCATTAGCTAGCTTTATTCCTATTCATCATATAACTTTTAAGAATAACAGGATATCAATTAAGTGCTAGATATCATCTTCCTACATATTAAATGTGTTAATTGACACTGCATTGCTTAATCAATCTTGTTATACACTAATTAAATAGCTGGGGGTTTTTTTTTTGGAGAATGAAAGAACAATTGGTTACCAACAACAGCAGTCGATGTAAACTCTTAAGATTTCCTCCTCTGAGTAAGAAACCTCTATTTCTCACCTATCTTGTGGGGCCAGGGAACTGGAAAAGATCAAATATCACAGATAAGAGAATATCACCTACTCAAGAATCAAAATGGTGAAAATAAAGTGGATCTTGCTATCTGGAAAAACAACAATAATAATGGTACTAGTAAGAAATGTAAAATAAAAATAAAGTAGATCAATCCAATGGATAAATCAATGAGGAAGACCATAGTTATAGACTCATATGGGGTCTTAACTCCAGTGATAACCCCTGAGTTTATATTTATGTAGGAGCAGAAACTAGGAGAGACATCTTGTTAAAAATCCACAATATTGGGGCACTTGGCCAGACATACTTTTAAATAAAAGATTGTTTGGGAAGGCAAACTAAGAGGTCAAAACGCATAGCACCCACCCCAATTTCCAAAGCCACCCCTTTGGAACTGCCATTAGCCTAAAATGTACAAAGACATTCCTATATATTAAAAAATGTGGCATGGCCTATAAAGCACTACCCCAATTTTTTTCTATTATAGTTGAAAAAAAAGAAGTCATAAATGAAAGTGAATGCAGTCTGAATCTGTGCTGAACCCATTTTTAAAGAATTGCAAGTGAAGTTTTAAGCATCCATAAGAATGTAATTATACTTCCATTGCTTAATGTATGGACTCAAATTCTAACTTAATTATTCTGCAACTAAATTTATATGTCATTTATGTAGTAAATCTTGGCAATTGCTCTCACAACTATCATTGGAAATGTAATTAACTTGGGTTAGATAAGTTTTACAGTGAGAACTAAATGCAGTGTAATACCAAGGCATTATTTAAAAGGCAAAGGCTAAATACATCTTCTTTCTAAACTTTCTTGTTTGTTTGCAATTTCTTTTCCCAGAAGGCTAAATGCTGAGTTTGTTTTCTTTTTCCAGCTTCACATTTTTGTCTACTAATTGGAAGTCTTTCCTTATCTTTTCTTTTAAGGAGAAAAAAGTGCTATTCTTTGTATTACATCTTTTACTAAGAGTCTAGTTTGTTTTTGGAAGCAGCTTCTCTGTATATGATAGAGCTGTTTGATTATATTTTCAAAGCTAGACTGCCTTTGTTTTGCTGTAGTTAAGTATTGAATTGGTTTCTTTTTGTAATTTGCAATAAGACTTCCCTAGAAGGAACATTTTGCTGCACCCAGAAGCTGTATTTTTATGACTTGTTAACAGCTGTTAATGTTCATATTGCTTTGGTTATGAAAAATACAGATGATAGTTGATGATTGTTGACCAAAAATCAGAAGACCTCCTACCGCCCCTTCTCATGTTCCCAATATCCCCACCCACCAGCCTGGAAGTCACTACTTAATAACACAATGTGGCTTTGTCTACATTCAAATTTTCTATAAATGGAACCAAAAAATGTAAAAGACTCAAGATAAAATATACCACAATTTATCTGCCCCTTCTGTTTGGGGGAAAGGCTGTCCTGAACAAACTCCACTAATAGGTTTCATGGACCCCACTCTCACCCCAGACCAAAGAGTCCAAGACACCAAGGACTACAAATCCCAAAATGTCATCACCACCAAAGGGAGGATTTCTGGGAACTGAGGGTGAAGTTAAGCAGCCAGGCTTGGTATATAACTAGACATGTGGGCCTTGGGGATGCTTGGTCTTTTGCTGGCTTTCATGGTGCTATTGGGGTTCCAGCTCAGAAGAAATGGTAGGACACATTCACCAATTTAGAGCTCTTTCTTTCTCCCTGAGTTATTCCTTTCTTCATTTCCCCTTTTTGTAAATAAACTCTTTATTAAACTTTTTGTCTGTGCCTGCAGTTGAGTCTCACTTTAAGACCCTCTGAAGAGTGTGGGTGAGGACCCACAATCAAGCCAACCCATTTCACATTGGGGTTGCCCTATAACACTTCTGTTCTAAATAAACAATGAAGTCATTTCCAGTATTGAGCTATTGAAATGTGTTACTATGGGAAATCTTCACCTAGTGTTTTGTGAGCGTATGTATGTATTTCTGTGGACATATTCCTGTATGTGGAATTCTGGATCATAGCATATGATCGGCTTCAGAATATACTGCTAGAAAGTTGTCTGAAGTGATTGGTGCTAATTTATATTCACACCAGCCATGTATGAAACTCTCAGGTGCTGAATCTATTTGTTCACAGTATTGTCAGCCTTTTCAATTTACCTATTTCAGTTGATGTGTAGAGGTATTTAATTAAGATTTGGACTTTTATTTCCTCTAAGATAAATGATATTGAGAACATTTTTCACATGTTTATTGGCCATTTAAGTGTTCATTTTTTTGTAGGTTTTTTTTTGTTGTTGTTGTTGACTTATTGAAACTCTTTTTGTGTTTTAACAACTTTTTACATACTCCAAAATCATAAACTGTTGCCTGTGCTATTTTCTATACATTTTATTATTTTGCATATCATATTTTGATCTATAATATACTTGGTCAGTAATCTCCTCTTCTGTATAATAGGGCCGTGGATGTTAATGTTTGTGTCACCTTGGCTGGCCTGTGGTGCTTAGATAAGTGGTCAGGTCAAACATTATTTTGGAAGTTTCTATAAGGCTGTTTTGAGATGCAATCAACATGGAAATTAGTAGACTGAATCAAGCAGATTATTCTTCATGTCATGGATGGACATAGCCTAACTGTTGAAGGCCTTATTAAAACAAAAGAGAGACCCTCCACCCCCCGCCCAGGAGCAAGAGGAAATTCTGCAGTAGACAACCTTGGACTTTGGCTGCCACCACGACATTTCCTGGATCTTTGAATTTCAACTGTAATCTTTTCTGAATTTCCAGGCTGCTGACCTCCCCTGACAGATTTTAGACTCAATAATGTCTCCATAATTGTATAAGTCAACTCCTTAAATAAATCTCTTTCCCTATATTCATAGGATTAAATATCCTATTGGTTCCTAAATAATAATTTAAGATTCTATTGGTTCCTAAATAATATAAAGATTATTAGCATTTCTCGTATGTGATTATTATAGGAAACAAACAAAAGCCTATGTGAAAAATTCCACATATACTATCTCTAGGTGAATCCTAATAATGCCTCATTTCCTTTTCCTTCAAATACAAAAAAAAAAAAAAAAAAAACATTATGTGTATGTGTGGCTCATGGTACATGCCAGCCTGAAAGATACCTGCAGTCCAGAGTTAATGAAACCTTTATTGAAGATTGACTACATATCTCCAGGACTGGAACCTTCTTAGATCAAGCGTTATCTTTTTATTAAAACAGGGTGTGATACATTTCTTGACAGTCCAAGGTTGACAGGGCCAACTACCAACCTTAGCTATTTCTTCAGGCTGATGGACAGTCTTTTCCTTGTGTGCTTGTATCTCTAAGAAAAATTACCTTTTATAAATCTCTAGTGACTGAGAAGTGGCCAAACATCTTGAGTGTACAAATACATTTCTGTAATAGATGAGGCAAAAAAAAAATTATACTTTCAAATGTGAAGGTGATATTTCTGTGCAGGTCTAGAAGTACTCAAGAAACTGAAGTTGGAGAAATAAAACAAAGTTTAGTTTTTCTCCTAAGCAGTCAAAGGCTATGACTTATCAATTGGATTTTTTAAAAAAACAATCTGCATTATGTCATTGTATTGATATTCCTATTTTAATAGCTATTTTAGCTTTCCCCTAGCATCATCTCAAACAGCTTTGAGAATAGCCAAATAAAGTGTGGCTTTATAGATGATCCAATTTTTGTGACAATTTTTCCCCCTAGAAACAGAATTGCATCCTTGGCTGACTATCTAAAACAAAACTTTAAAGAAAAAACATCCAACAGCATTCCTAAAATACTAGTTTTAGAAAATCATTGTATGATTTCTCTTATTACCAGAGAATAACTGGCTGTAGGAAGACCAGTTTGACTGATCCATGAAATCAGAAAATCGGACTCAAGTACATGTTTTCATTGTAGAGCTGGTCTTCCCAATTGCCTCCTTAATGTCACAGTAAAGATGTGTCAAGGAAGTCATCTGTCCAAACTTGTACCTTCATAGCAGTGCATGTGTACGTGGGAGGGTAGACTTAGAGCACTTGTATTTACATACTCAGAAATGTTTTTGTTTGTTTTTACTCTTCATTGTGGCTTGGTTGGATTTAAATTTCTAAATTATTATCCTTAGAAATATAAATGCAGTATCTGATCTTCCACCTGCTGGTGAGTGCTGATGAGAAAGCAGATATAAATTCACTGTTTTCTTTTTATGAGTAGATAACTTGTCCTCTCCTACCTTTGGCATCTTATTATTTTCTTCCTATGGTGTCATATAATTTTGTAGGTTTCCATAATATGGGATCTGATTCCATTTATTCTATTCGCCCCCATGGGCCCTTTTATCATGTAAGTTTGTTTCTCCATTTTTGAAACATGGCTTTATAGGATTTCTTTGATTATTTTATCTCCATTTCATCCATTCATTCATCTTGAAATTTTTTTGAATGAATATTGTTCTTCTACATCCCTTGCTTTAAAAAAATGTTGGTAATATTTTCTGCATTTCTTTCTCCATTTTTAAAAAAGATTTATTTATTTATACATACAAGAACTGGGGTACAGGTCAGAGTTGTGGGGGGTGAGAGAATTCATGAGAGACAGATGGGGAACAGAACAGGCAGTTCAACTGAGATACACTACTGAGGGGAGCAGCGAGAGTCAGGAGAGATCTGCTGCGCCACTTGAGTAGCTCCCTGGCCTGGGATTGAAATCATGCTGCAGTGGCTGTAGTGAGCTTCATAGGTTGCATCTTAACCACTTGCACCCTCTTTCTCCATGTTTTGACTTTTCTCTGTCCTACCTAGTTTAAATTTATCCAATGAGAGATTTCACCTCTAATTGCTCATCTCTCATACCAACTCTTTTATGGATACAGTATCTTCTCAAATCTCTCTGGTGATACGAATAGAACAAATCCAATTTTTTTCTTTTTCTTTGAAACAAGCCATTTAATTTGTTACTTTATATAAACAAGTGTGTCCTTTTTATTTGTAATGTTGCATTTTAGAAATTCAAGTGTCTGGTGATATTTGATTATCTGTTTGTATATAAGAATGAAGATTTCACAGAGAAGTTTTACCTCTGCTATACGATGAGGTTATGCTTTAGATTGTTTGAGGGGAGTGTATGAAGTCAGTCTGTCCCTAGGACACAAAACAAGAATAGAACTTAAGGACCTTGTTCACCAACCCTATCCCCTCTAGATAGATGGCTTGATTTTTTTTAATATTTTATTTTATATAATTCTTACATCATTTGATGGCTTGATATTTTAGAAATACATCTCAAAATATATTTTATCTTGGGGTAGGACTTCTAGCCATGGCAATTTAGTGTTCAGTGAAACTTCTCCACAAAAAATAGTCTAAAACTGAACAAAACTGAAAAATAACCAACTCAATGCTCTGCAACGCTATTCAGGCAAACAACAGATTTGAAGGGTTTATCATGAAGAACTGTTAGAGTAAGAAGCATGAACATCCACAGCCTTGGTGCTTGAGGTGTTTCCTATTTCTTTCCCTTTCATTTCAGTTTGCAAAGCAGTTTTATCAGGGTGGCGTTGGCTATGAGGGCAAGGAGCTTTGCTGCTATTGTGACCAGATTTTATTTGGAGAATGAAAACCCATGCCCAATGGCATTGTTGGAAAAATAGCAAACGTGGTAGAAAACAAATAGGGAAAATACACAGTTCTGTTAGCCTGAGGTTCTAGACCCAGTTAGGGGCCTGGACAAACCACAAATTACCCAGAGATCCAATTCTGAGTGTCATAGATCTTGATAAGCCCCCACATAGCTCTGGATGATGGAAATGTGTATGTTTCACATTGGAAACATAAAAACATATCTCCTGGTTTCCAGACCTATTATAAAACTACTCCAATATTGTAGTATTGGAGAGAGCACATAGATGAGTGGAATACAGCAGGGAGTCCAGAGACAGCTTTACACATAGTTGATTGAGTTTTGATAAAGGCACACACAATTTTTTTTAAAGATTTATTTATTTATGCATACAAGAGCTGGGGAGCAGGCCAGTGGTGTCTGGGGTGAGAAGTTTCACCAGAGAAAGAGTGGGGTGCAGAACAGGTAGATCCACTGAAATACACTGCGGAGGGGAGCAGCGGGTAAGACAGGAGAGGTCTGCTGCACCATGTGGGTTACCTCCCTGGCTGGCCGGGGATCTAACTTGTGTTGTGGTGGTTGTGATAGCCTCATAGTGCTGTGTCTTAAACTGTTGCACCACCACGGAAGCCCCCACAAAGAAATTTTAATGGAGAAATGATAGTGTTTTCAACAAATAGTGTTGGAGAAATTGAATATCCATATATAAAAATGTTAGTGTGAAACTGAGGGGCACCAAGGATGCCAAACTGTTAAAGAGTGCGTGCTTTGAATCTTGTATTTCTGATAAACAATTTGCATTTAGAATATAAAAAGCACTTTTATCAATTTATTAACAGGGACACAAACATTCAATTAAAAATTGAGCAACATTTAAATGCATACTTCATTTGAAATAAACATACAAAATTGCTAAAAATCACATGAAAGATGCTCCATTGGGCCTCCCTGTTGGCGCAGGTGGTTGAGCAGAGTGCTGTGAAGGTGTCCACAGCCTCTGCAGTGCTAGCTTGAGCCTGGCCAGCTTAGGAGATACCCACATGGCGCGGCAGACCTCTCCTATCTCTCCTTCTGCTCCCTTCAGCAGTGCATTTCAGCCAGTCTGCCTGTTCTGCTCCCTGCTCTGTCTCTGGTGAATCCTCTCACCCCCCGCACATCTGGCTTGTACCCCGGTTCTTGTATAAATGAATAAATCTTAAAAAATTAAAGATGCTCAATTGATTAGACATTGAGGAAATGCAAATTAAAACTACTATGTGCTAAATCTATAGACCCTCTACAATGGGTAGACTGAAGCTTTCAAACAATTGAAAATATTCATTTTTGTTGAGTATTTGGAGGAAATGGAACTCTCATACATTAGTTCTAGGGAAATTAAATGGTGCAATCACACTGGATAACACTTGGCCAGTTTCTTAAAATGTTAAGCCTTTTTATCATAAAATTCAGCAATTCTACTCCTAGATGTTTACCCAGAACAAAACTAAAACCTATGTCCTCACAAAGACTGATAATGCAGTTGTTTTTAGTAGTAGTATTCATAGTATCCTTAAATAGGAAGAATCTGAATACCCATCAAGGAATAAACAGCATGTGGTATATTTGTACAATGTAATACTCTTTTAGCAATAAAAATAAATGAATAACTGATACTATAGTCTGAGTGGATGTCAGAAATATTATACTAACTAAATTAGTGCTCATGATCTATCCCTATTGAATGATTTAATTTATATGAATCAGCTAGATAGACTTAATCTATATAGATAGTTCCCAGAGCTGAGGGAAGGAAAGGGGATTGACTGAAAACACAAGGAAATTTCAGGGAGTTATGGAAATATTTTAAAATTGGATTTTTTTGATGTTGCAGAACTTTCTACAGTTTTAAAAATCAGAGAACTGCCAATGTTGGGTAAAATTTTGGGTATGTAAATTATAACCTAATAAAGTTATTATTAAAAGGAAAAAAAATTATCTTCCCATCTCAACCTGAAACAAAAGTTTTTATTACATTTTTTAAAATAAGGGGCTAGGGTATGGAGGAATAGCATTTAAAAAAAAATGTAGGCAGCACTCAGTCTGCCCACCTGTGCCTATGCAGGTGCCTCTTTTCACCAATTCTCTCCTATTGCAGGGCAGCAGCTTCCTGCCTGCCTGTGACCTGTCAAGGCCTCCCACCTGCAACCATGCAGGCCTCTCTCAGCTAACCTGATGCTTCTGGGGCAGCTCTTCCTATGCACTTGTGTCTATGCAAGTGTCTTTAACGGGTTTATTGCTCCCCTAATAAATCTGCCCTTTAAAATAAATATAAAAAAAAATTGTAGAATACCATTGCCAACACAGAATTTCAATAACTAGAGTTGAAAACAGATGAGTCAATTTATCAACATATCAAGTGTTTTTTCCATAAAACACAACCAACATGCCAACCAAATTCTAATGGAAGAAAGAAAATGGCCTTGAATTCCACTGAAGCATGCCCTTGGAGATGCCCTTGACCACACAGAGCACATAGAGCATGGATGGGAAAGGAATGTTAAGATTGGCAAAAGCAGACTTGATGTTGATATTCCTGGTTTTCTAGTTCGTGGTACTTAACCTGGCCTTAGATATGCACTGTAAGATGAGATTGTGGATATTTAGCTTGATGCTTAAATGTTTTCTCCCTTAGCCGCCATTATTTTTCATTAGGATTATTTTGACCAGGTCTCTATGATAGATTCAGCCTTGCAGTAACATCTGCTTCAGTTTCTCCTAGAACAGACATTGCAGAATCCCAAGTCCATGGGTGATTCTCTGTTGAACTGGTGTACATTTCCCTGAAATCCTGTTCAACTGTTTCAGTGCTGAAGACATATTTTAGTCTTTGCTACTGAAATTTATTCTTCCATGGACTCCTTATATTTTTCCAACTTTATGGAGATGTAATTGACATTCAACATTAAACCAGCATGGCAGAACATGCTGGTTTGATGCACTTCTATATTGCAAGATGATTATCAACACATTAGTTACTTTTTTTTTGTGGCGAAAACAGTCTGAGGTATAACATTCAAGTACATATTCCAGTTATCTATAATTCTCAATACTATGCACTAGATCTTAGAACTTCTAAGTGAAAGTAACTTTAAAAAAAAAAAGATTATTTATTTATTTTTGAGTAGAAGAACTGGGGTGTAGGCCCGGGCGGGGTTGGGGGGTGTGCGTAAGAGGATTCAACAGAGACTGAATGGGGAGCAGAGCAGGCAGATCTACTGAAGTACACTGCTGAGGGGAGCAGTGGGCTGGACAGGAGAGGTCTGCTGTGTCACACGTTGGCCAGCTCTGGCCAGATAGAACTGAGGCCTTTATGATGATAGTGCTGATACTTAACCCCTTGAAAGATGGTTTTCACCAAATATTACCCCCAGACCATGGTAAATACCATTTTACCATCTGTTTCAACCAATTTGACTTTTTCATGAACTCTTCTTGGTGTTGTATTCTAAATGCAACCATTTCAGAAATAATTATTTATTCTCAGAAAATTATCTCTTCCACAATTGCAACTCACAATCATCATCCAGATTGTATGGTCACTAAATCTTAGACAATAAAAACCCTATAATTGTGCTTGGTAACATAGATGGCTATTAACAGTAGGCTACTCATTAATTATATTCAAGTATATGTCAATTCCATCTAAAGAAAAATTCTGCTTGATTTTGAAGCAAGAAAATTTCTCTCCCTAGGATCTCTTTGATTAATTAATTTCTTATATTCACTCTCCACAGGTTGCTGACCATATTTCATTCACACATATAAACTATGTAATAAGGTCTCTTTGCTATAAAAGATAAAATTGATTTCTTTATTATTACTCAGCTTTTATGGTTTAAATGATGATAGCCAGGTGGATTGCTGTTATTAATTATGAATTAATTTAATTTGTAGAGGTTCAAAGCATTAGCTGATTTTCTTTAATTAATTGTTTTTGAATGGATTGTTAGATGAGTCTTTTATAATGGTGATTTGGGCTCTTGATACAGACTTTCATTTTCTGGAGACCAGCTCCTGACTTAGATAAGAGCCATAAATATCATGGGTCATATCTTGTTTAAGGTGCCACTCAGATGTCCTGATACTAACTCAATCAGTTAACTTGGGAGAATTGTGACCTCATCACAGAGAAAAGTGGGAGGGACTTTGAAGCCTGCCTCTGAGATGAATGCCATGTGCATTTGCTGGACTCTTAGCCTGATCATCATCTGGCTAGCCTTAGACTCTGGAATTGAATCCTGGCTTAATCTCATGTTAATTGCATGTAATCTGCCTGATCTTGGACAAATTGTTTCAACCACAGGGTTTCAACTGTTCATAGCAAAATTGGGAAAATAATTGTAATCACTTTAAAGGGTTGGTATGAAGACTGAATAAAATCAATGCATAAAGCATTACCTGACACATAGTTAAATGTTCAGTAATATTCTAGCTGTATTATTATTATTATTATTACTATTGTTATTTTTATGGTTATTTACTCACCCACATAGAACCATTTGCTTTCTCATACTTTAACTCTCCTTTCTCCACTTCATTCTCCTATGACTTTGGAATCCTTGAACATTCTTTAATCTAAGCCAAAAAACACCAAAGATAAACTTGTAATAATTTGATTGTCTCAAATAGTATTTTGTCTCTATGGTGTTTAAATTGGTTTTACTTTGAAAGTGTAAAGTATCTTTTTTCCACTTGGCTGACTATTTATTGCATGACTCACTTTGTGCCAACACATCTGATTGGCTGCTACAATTTTTGATTTTTACATTGGACATTTTGAAAGTATTTTTGTAAATATTATCCTTGCTTTCTACTGAGTACAAAACCCAGTGGGGTGTAGTTGAAAAAGATCTTGACTACATGTTAGCTCCATTCTTTATTTAACAAATAATGTTTGAGCACCTCCTATGGCTAGTTACTGTTCTAATTAATGATGTGTAGATTAAAATTGACCACCACATTCAATGACACGGAGGCCACCAATAGTCTTGATAGTTGATAGCCTGAGAGTACTGTGATTAAGAGAGAACAGGAATAGAAAAATTGAAGAAAGCAAGGACAGGTGATTCATTTAAGGGGTTATTTAGAAAAGAAGAACAAAGCAAATTAGGAAGTAAATGAAAGAATATGTTAAATCAGGAGAGGCTATTATTATCATTGTTGTTGTTTTTCCCTTGTTGTTATTATGAGAATGATGCTTGCTGAGATAGCAAAAAATGACCTGATTGTATGCTAATATGGATGATTCAGTGTTGTAGGAAGTAGTGTTGATTCAGGGAAAAGAGGGGCTATGTGCAGAAGCAGTTTCTTTGAGGAAGCAAAGGAAGACAGAATCTGTGCACACAAGGAGTGTTGACCTTTGATGGAAGAAAGCCATGCACAATAAAAAAAAAAAAGAGAGAGAGAGAGAAAAAAAAGTTGACTATTGATCATCAATGTTCATCTTTAGCTCAGCTGTGCTGAGTCATGCTTTCTCCTGATTAATGAGGTTGTCACAGACCCCTTCTGTCATAGCAGGTTCTTAAAAACTATTCTCAGCTATAGTTTCTCCCTTCACCAAGTCCTGTCTTTAAAGAGCCAAGACATGCCTTTATCTTTGCATTTATCACAAAGTCTTATAATGATGCTGCGAGTCTCTACCTCTCCCAGTAGAACACAGGCATCTTTGGGCTGAACACTCCTCTTATGTGCAAGATGAAGAATAGTGTATGAAACAAAGTGATCAACTCTTTTCCTCTAACTAGGGAGATGCTGTTTATAATTTTGTCAGTGAAATTACTAGTTGACTTGCCATTTTCAACTTTTAGCTCTTCCTAATTATCATTTGTGTGTAGTGAAATATAGCCCACAGAGCATATGCAGCATCTTTAGGATGTTGATGTGTGTGAATTCATGTGTGGGCATTTGTGTGTCACATGTGTATGCATAAATTTTTCATTAGAAATATTTTATTTATTTTTTTAAGATTTATTTGTTTATGCATACAAGAACTGGGGTACAGGCCAGAGGTGCAGGGGTGAGAGGATTCACCAGAGACAGGGTAGGGAACAGAACAGGCAGATCTACTGAAATACATTGCTAAGGGCAGCAGCGGGTGAGACAGTAGAGGTCTGCTTAGCCATGTGGGTAGCTCCCTCCCTGGCTGGCAGGGGATTGAACTCATGCTGCAGTGGCAGGCGATAGCTTGATAACATTGTCTTTAACCCATGCACCACCAGGGAGGCCTCTAATTAGAAATATTTTAGAAGGAGATGTGTTGAGCTGCTTGAAGACCAGCAATCTACATTTACTTTGCAATCACATGTATTGAGTTAAATATTTGCACACGCCTAGTTGATTCAAAGGGCAGCAGGCCTTCAGTAGGTTTTGGTAGAAGAGCTGATCAAAGATGAGAACTCTCCAAGAAAATGTTGCTCTTTCCCCTTTAATTCCATAGAAGAGGGAAGTCGTAATTGCTTTTATTAATGACTTGATTTTCTTTGAAATTCCTGTGGTCTTCTGGACAGCCATGATAACATCGTAGCCTCTGTGTGAATTAGTTCCAGGAGTGACGAGGCACATTGACTTCATTCACATGAAATCGTCTTTGATTTCTTCTCCTGTAAAAGCTGCTTATCATAGTTACCACCTTGGCTTTGCCAGTTGCTGTGAACTAATTTCTCGTTCCTATTACCAGAGTACTGTTTTATTCAAATGAAATTTCTGCTGAAGAGTTTGGGGGTAGAGTAAAGAGTGCATAAAATTTTCACTCACAACTGGATTTTAGTAAACTATGAGATTCCCCACAAAGTGGGGAGCAGGTCTCAAACCAGAAATATAGGAGGCTAATAGATACAATTTGAAACAAACAAAAAATGTCTGTAGATTAGAGAGTAGTATGATATCTATGGCAGGCGATAGCTTGATAGCACTGTCTTTAACCCCTGCACCACCAAGAGGGCCCCTGATCAGAAATATTTGAGAAGGAGATGTGTTGAAAACGTCTGTAGGTTAGAGAGTAGTATGATATCTATGTTAAATTCTTGATCTGAATTATGCTCTGGTTACGTAAGATGTTAACTTTTGGGGAATCTGGATGAAAAGCAGAAAATTTCTTTATACTATTTGTGCAACTCCTTTGTAAGTCTAAAAATTTTCTGAAATGAATAGTTGAAAACAGTTTCCTCACCAGAGATATCTGGATTCACGTAACTGAAAAGTGAACATCTCAACAAAGCTAAATCTAAACACACACTAGCTGTGTAATATTCAATAACAACAACCACAAATCTTCATTTTTTTAATGGGAAATGGGAACTATTTTATGTAGGACAGGTTTTGCGGCAAGGTCTCCAGAATTGCTAGGAACAATAACCATTAGGAAGACCTTGAAAAAGACCACAGAAATTGCCAAAATAATGATTGTGGCCACACTGGACATATTGTCAAGTGAGAGAGGGATTCTATTTCCTTCTGTAAATACATATTGGGTTAGTTAAGATCAGTGGATCAAGACATATGAGTTTGGGGTCATTATGTAGAAGAAATTTCTGACAAACTTCTTAAAAAATGAAGTTGATTGCTTTGTAATCCAGTTTCACTGTCATCACTGGAAAACCAAACAAAACACCAAGTGATCTTTGGGTTTTATTTTATTTTTAAAAAATATTTATTTATTTATGCATACAGGAGCTGGGGTACAGGCCAGAGTTGTGGGGAGTGAGAGGATTCACCAGAGACAGTGGGGAGCAGAACAGGCAGATTGACAGAATTACACTGCTGAGGGGAGCAGCGGGAGAGTCAGGAGAGGTCTGCTGCACCATGTGGGTTGCTCCCTGTCTGGCCAGAGATCAAACTCGTGCTGCAGTGGCTGTGGATAGCTTCATAGTTTGCATCTTAACCCCTTGCGCCACCAGGGAGGCCCCGATCTTTGGGTTTCAATCCTCCAGAAGGCGATTCTGATGGGTAAGAAGCAAGAAAAAAGTTCTAAGATCTTTCCCAACATGAGTGGTCCATGATTTCTCTCACTAAATGTCTGATGCTAACAGTTAATATAATTTTTATTTTCTGCATTGGTACTGGATGTGGTACTTCTAGGACTTGTGGAATGCTTTATGTATACCCTCCTCCCTTCAAGTTCAGTGTTTTTAAAATATTTGCCCCAAGATGATGATTTATATAGATTATATATGTGGATAATATTAGACACTACACAGTACCTATTAAATGTGATTTATTTGTCATAGAACAGTTGCCCAAGACTGCTCCAAATATATCTACAGGGTGCAGCTTTGAAATTAATGTGCTAGAGTACTGTAACATAGGGTGCATGCTGGCCTGGTTTGCTAATGTTTGGTGCAGCCAAAGGCTCTTACCTTGATGAATGGTTGCTTCTTTCTTGATCAATGCATGAATCATCTCTCCTAGGTCAACAAAGAGAGGAAACAGTGGGTGGACCTGCCCACTGTTGGATTAAATTCAAAGCCTAGAGAGAACTGTGCATTAGTTGGGCAGATATAATCCCTGGCACATTACTCTTTTTCAAGTTTATGTCATCCACGCTGGATGAAAAAGGACCAATATTTTTGCTTTACTCATTGGAAGAGTTTACATGAGATCCAAGTAGACCTTGGTAGACCATCCTTAGACTTATATTTGTGTTTTCTGCAAAGAATAACAATTTTTAAGTGGACATCTGTCAACTGTTGGATCAAAGCAAATTATTGAAATCAATTTATTATCATTTTTCTTTAGGAAATGAAATAATATCCAAGGACATGATGTAACACTGCAATTGGTCAGTGTTGTTTTAATCTCTAGGGTAAAACTTTTCTTTTCATGGAAGAGGCACAAATGCTAGTCTAGCATCCCTTAGAGGTAGACCAAGATAAGACCCCCGGAGAGATCATTAACATGCCATACCAAAAGACTGGAGTTTTGAGTTGTTTGGAGTATCTGGATGTGGTATACTGAAGGAGACACTCTACAAGATAAATCTTTATTGATGTAAATGCAGCAAACCAAGATATAGATGATCAAATGAAAGAAGAATCTTATCCATGCAGGTAACTGACTACCTGAGAGAAAAATATGCTTTGGATTCAGGCAGATGGGTGGTAATTCAGATCCTTTTTGAATTTCAGCTTTGCAATCTTGGAAAAATGACTTGTTTTTCCTGAGTCTTAGGGTTTTTTTTTAATGTGCATGAATGAATGATATCTATTTTAAAGATACTATTATACGAATTAGAGGAGTTAGTCTTGAGTAATTAGCATAGTACCTGGCACAAAATAGACACATTAAAATTTTCACTAAAAATGAATAGTGTAATTTTTGGTTTTCTGCTAAACAGGGGTCTCAATTAAGACAAGAAGTACATTTTTACTTATTTTTCTTGATATTCCAAGGATCCAGCACTGTGCCTTGCACATAGTAACAAATGACTAACTATTTATAAATGTAATTGCTTCAATAATTAAAGTTTCTATTCTCCAGGGATTTTAACTGAAGTGTGGCATTGGTTGTTGGTGAGAATATCATTAAGGGAGGCAAAAGAGAAGTAGGAAATGATTCTGCAGTGCCCTGGATTTAACTACATAACCCTTTCCATCTATTAATGCAAAGATTCTCTTCTTCCAACAGGAGAAGAAATATCACCTGGGAAATGCAAACATAATCTTTCTTATAGAAGAGGAAAAATTCAATGTGTTCTGCACTTACAGTGAAACTCTGGAGCTTTTGCATGAGGAGGAAGACTGTGGTGATGGTAATCAGAAGGTATCTGGAAGGACAAAGACAAGTTGACTTGGAAAATTCCCATCACCTGGTTTCTTCCTAAAAGCAGTGATATCGGGGCCTCCCCGGTGGTGCAGCAGTTGAGCGCTGGGTTGCAAAGCTGCCCGCAGCCTCTGAAGCGCTGGTTCGATCCCCGGCTGCTCCCCGGCCACTGGAGGAGGGTCCCACATGGCGCGCAGTCCCCTCCTGCCGCCCGCTGCTCCCCTCAGCAGTGTACTTCGGTCCTTCTGCCTGCTCTGCTCCCCCTCTGGCTCTGGTGAAATCTCTCACACTCCCGCGCTTCTGACTGTACCCAGTGCTTGTATAAATAAAAAATAAATAAATAAATAAATCTTTAAAAAATAAATAAATAAAAGCAGCGATATTCATTGGAAGACCTTTTGCAAGGTGATGGTAGAATCAAATCCTACTGGACTCAAGTCTTCCTTAAATGTCAGGTGAAAACAGCTGTTTCTGGAACAATTGAAACTTATTATGCCTGCAAGGCTTGGAGGTGGCCCACGTCTTTCACATTAATCAGAGAAGAGATGACATTAACTTTCCCAGGTAACTTGCAGCCCCTTCCTGGAGGCCACAAATGGGACATGCCTGTGTTCTGCCAACAAATTACCCCCTTGAGCTTTCTGAGCCCAACTGATCATGTTATACAGATTAATTAGTTCAGAAAGTGACTCATTATTTTTGAAATTTCTGCCGTCAGGCCTCTGTAGCAAAGTTCTCTGGTGAGAAATTTTAATTTTAAAAGAATTTTGTAAACTTATTTTTCTCTCTCATTTCCCCTTCTTCTTCTTTTTTTTTTTTCTTTTTTCCCCTTGCAACCCTCCTGGGGTCTCTGAATCACTTTTGATCTTTTACGGTTTTTGAAATGAAAAGAATGTTTTTTTTACTTCATATTTATAGAAATAAATGGTTCTGTGTCAGTGCCCCCAGCCCCTTCTCTGAGTGCCCCCCTAAAAGCAGCTGACTGCTCTGTGATATAAATGTCCATACAAAAGATCACAGCATGGTTTCTCCATGCCAGGGCTGGCAGTTCACTTCCAAGATGGAATGCAGTAAAATCTTGCCATTGGTGAAGGTTCAGGAAACAGAGAACAGGAAACTACTGACTGATGTTAGCTCTATAGGTCTGCAGAGACTTAATTATCACTGTAGCTACTTGGAAAGTCACACCTTATATAAAATGCTAATGAAACTAAACAGGGAATGTAGCAGTGGAAGAATTCATTTAGGCCATATTCTACAACAGACATCATGAGCTTTGAAGTCAGAAAAGTCTGGCTGCAATTCCTAGCTGTGTGACTGATTCTGTGATGTCTAAGAGTTTCAGTGTGCTCTTAGCAATAGGAATATTTACATGTATGTCAGCAGTTTCAATGACCAAATTGAGAAAATAAATATAAACATATGGAGTGTCATGGGTGGGCCCTGCCTTCTCATTTTTTATCATTTGAGAAGTACTATCTGTCTTTGAAACTTATTTCCATCACAGATTATCTTTTACAATTTAGGAAAATTTCCTGCCATCCGAGTAAGTTTATTTCCCCTCTTTGACATAGGGTCTCTCAACTTGGCCTCACTTATGAATCACCAAAGAACTTGTAGAAATGCTCCAGCCATGGTCCAGTCCAGTTATATTAGAATTTCTCAGGGAGGGACCCAGGCATTTGCAATTTTTAAACTTTCTTCGATGATTCCAATGTGAAGTCAATATTGAGAATCTCTGACTTGGAAATTTTTTCCTTTACTTTATACCTCATTAACTCTGGGTGGCCATTGAGAAGAAAACAATTTCTAGGCAAGATTTTCAGCTCTTAATGAAAGCCACCAAGCTGGGCTTTCATTTCACTTAGTGTGGGCACTAATCGCACACACAAACCAAGTATTTACCAAGCCCAGTGTTGGGATGGATTTTAAGAAGAGGACAGAATATGACAATTCTGGACAGAAGATACTCTTTTCAGTAGTAAAAGGTCAAATTCTCTAAGACTGTGAAGTTCCTGGATTGAGTGAGCTGAGCCCTTTGGAAAGGATCTAAGAAGAGAAAGTGCAGAGAGTTGAGTTAATCAGGCTCCTAAATTCTCTGGACACTATTATCATTAGCCATTAAAGGTTCCTCTTGTATCTGTTCATTTCATTTTTTATGCCTATTACTCAGTCTCCTTACTCTGGCTTCCCATAGGTGGAAAAATAAAGACATTTAATGGATATCCTTTTATTTGTGTATTTGCTTATGAAACAGGTACTACTGCTTTGTTTGCATATTATTCTAGTTTACATATATTATATTGTGGAATATATCTTTTCCACTCAATACTTTTGTTTTAAAAATTCTAGCCATGTTGTATGTGGATTGAAACACCTCACTCTATTTTACCTTTCTATTCCCCCAAATATAGACATCTGAATTGCTTCCAGTTTTTCTATTACTGGTAGAAGTCAGGAAATTAGATGTTTTCAAGTCATGGAGATATAGAAGCTTCATGAATTGCTGGCAGCAGGGTAGCTGGGCATAACCACTGTAGAGATTGTGTGTGTGTGTGTATGCACATAAATATATGTGGCTATGCATCAGCAGAGACATATTGATTATAGGGGGTATAGAAATATGCAAATGTGCATATACATATCTGTTATGATCTAGCAAATCTTCTCCTACAGTCTGGGCAATGCAGATTCATAGCATCCCAGCCTCTGCTATTTAGGAAGACAGATTAGGAGGAGACATGAATGCTGATGCCAACAAATGCTAAATGTCAAACATTCTATCATTCCACCATAGTCTGGTAGTGTGAATGACAAAAGACCCAAAAGCTCTTATGTGTCACTTCTGGTAAGATTAAGGCAAGGTTTCCCAATCCTTCTTGGGTTCTGGGCTCGTTGGCAACCTAGGAAAGCTTCTGAAACCTTTCACACAATGTCGTTTTAAATTCATAAAATAAATCATACTGAAATAAAGTTATAGTTATAAAACATGGTATGCTATGGTTATATATTTTTTGTTAATGCTTTAAAAACAAAATCCAGCATCATGTCAAATAATTGCCGAAATTTAAGAAGGAGGGCCTCCCCAGTGGCACAGCGGTTGAGCGCTGGGTTGCGAAGCTGCCCGCAGCCTCTGCAGCACCGGTTCGATGCCCGGCTGCTCCCCGGCCACCGGAGGAGGGTCCCACATGGCGCGCAGACCTCTCCTGCCGCCCGCTGCTCCCCTCAGCAGTGTACCTCAGTCCTTCTGCCTGCTCTGCTCCCCGCTCTGGCTATGGTGAATTCTCTCACCCTCCGTGCTTTTGACTGTACCCAGTGCTTGTATAAATAAAAAAATAAATAAATAAATCTTTAAAAAAAATTTTAAGGAGTGAGTATAAAGCTTTTTCAGGATATCTGTAACAATTATGAAGAGATACAAAAATAATCAGTGACCAAATTGGTGACAAACTCTCAGGGATGGTCGATGCTGCTGTGTTTCTCTATATTCATCACTGAAAGAAATGCTCTAAGTTCCGGATTAAGAATCCCTGTTTGAAAGAAAGAAAATGCCTGAGCCTTGGTCATTGATCATTACTCACTACTCTTGAGGACACTCATTTGCTTTCAGACAATTAAGCATCTGCTTGGGTCAGAAATGCAAATTTTACCTCTACAAATGATTAATCTGTGTAAGGTGCAGAGTCCTGGAGAAACACAAGCTGAGGGTGACTGGCCACCCAGATCTGATTCTCCAATGTGCCATCCCAGCTTGGTCTTTGTCCTGTCTGCTCTTCCTCTGTGTATTATGGGGGTTGTTCATCAACCAGGGGGTGGTGAAGCCAATGATTCTCCCCTTTGATGTGTGAGGGAGGGGGGTTTGTAGAAGAGGCAGGAGAAGAGCTGAGCACTCTTCAGATCCTCCTCCCTCTGCTCCCTCTGTCTGCCCAGGGCTCCAGACCACAGGGGAGCCCCTCATATCTTTCAAAATTATCCTCTAGCTCACAAGAGTCTTCAGATCCCCTAAGTGTTTCTAACAGTTTTGTTCTTGTTCATTCTTTATATTCATTTCCCCCAGTTTCTTCAGAGTATATTTTGGGGGGGAAAGTAACCAACAGTTCTTGTTAGTCATCTTGACAGGAAATAATAATCTCACTCTCTGAAAGGTAACAATTTAATAGCATCTTTTAGGAATGTCTTGAGGGTGAGTGAATCAGTGCAATGTACTTAACATAGCAGCTGACCCCCAGGTACACATCCTAACCTGACCCCCAGGCACACAACCTGACTGTCTTCTATTTTTGGGATGTGTGACATGCAGTGGTGGCTGTGTGTGTCAGTATCCACATTTGCAAATGAGGCACTTGGCAGAGGCATTATGTCCTTCAGAAGTAATGGCTCTCACCTTTATCAAATATAAGACTCACTGTATGTGTGTAAAAGTTCATCTGCTCAGGCCTCACCCCTGTCCAATTACACAGGAATATGTCAAGGAGGGAGAACAGCATTTGTAACTTTTTAAAGTTTCTCAGATGATTCCATTATATAGTGAAAATTAAGAATCTCTGAATAAGGTTCCTGATTTAGAAAGGATTTCCTTTCCTTTATACCTCAGCAATGCTGGGTGATCACTGAATACAAAACAAATTCTAGGTGAGATATTCAGTTCCTAAATAAAGTTGCCAAGTTAAGTGCTTATACAACCCGCCCCCCCACACACACACACATTGTATGTGCAACAAACCAAGTATTAAATATTCTCACAGGTGGGATGGATTTGAGGAGAGGAGAGAATATGAGATTGTTTTCAGTGATAAGAGGACATATTCCCAAAGAGCGTAAAATCCCTAAATTTAGTGAGCTAAGCTCTTCGGAACAGGACTTGTATTCTCGAACTTAATAGAAAGACCATGGTAACATTTCTCACGGTGATCATATCATTAATTACTATCATGCTTGTCTCTGTACTGTAGGGTCTGCAGGAGACTTGACCTGGTAAAACGTGGGGTTCTATGTTATGTGATTCATCAGTAGTTCTTCCCACTCATATGATCTGAAATAAGCCAGATTTGGAACATAATATCTAGAGTTATTGTAGTTCCTGCCAATTCAGAGTGATAGCTGCATATTCTTTCCATGGAATGAGGCGTGAGAGGGAGAGAAAGACTTGGCATAAAGGGTCCTTCCTTGGGCATGGTGAGAGCACAGATGGCTCTGACAGTTGGGGGTGCAGAACTGAAAACTATGGAAGTTAGCTGAAGACAGATTATGAACTTCCCCTAGAAACTGTTGCCTGAGTGGGAGCTGATGAAAGTTTATGTGACTATATGGAATGAAAAGAAAAAGACAAATGCACACAAAATGTCACATCTGGCTTCTCAAGGCAATGTTTTGAAGCCCTAAAAACTACCATGGACATTCCAATGGAAAATTGAAATTCTCCTTTTATTGCTGTGACTCTCATGTTTTCTTTCAGAGTTAACAATGCCTTCTGATTTCCATTGCTGAACCACCTAGCCTGCAGCTAACAGCAGATTGACAGCACTAGGATGCTGAAAAGCAGTTCAGGGAAGGATAAAAATTACCCTTATGGCAGCCCTAAGGAAACAAAATCTGAAGATGTTAAAGCACGTCTGCCTTAGCCTTCTCTTTTCTTTAATAACATCAACTTTAAAATCACAGTAACCCATCTGCCAGTGTCTCTGAAGTCAGTGTTTCTAGCCCACCCCCATCAAATGTATCCCTCCTTAGCCACACGTTACTCACACATACTATTATGTGAGATCAGGAGCAAAATGACTTATCCACACCAAGCACATACTTGTATTTATAGAAATGATTTCTAGAAAGATTTGTTCATGTACAATGAGTTAAATATACAGGGGAAGAAGAATTTGTTCTGAGTCTACCCTGCTAACGGACAGTCAGTTTGACAAACAACTCCATGCTAATAGATTGGGTATTAATGCATTCATTAAAAAGTAATACCAAGACATTTATTGAATGCTTTCTATATGTCAGGAAATGTATTAAAATTATTCACATATAGTATCTCCCACCAAGTTAACATTTTCATTTTGAAAGGTATCTAATGATTTAAGGCTAGAAAATGGCCAAAATGGCAGACCTTTGCAATCCTAGCAGGGGAGAGAGAGTGTATTTATGGGCTTGAAGACAAGATAGAGCTCTTCAAGTCACATCTGGTGGTCTATGATCTATTTCATTGGTGGCGAGCTATTTATTAGAAAGCTTATAAAATATGTATTGGCAGCCCTTGATTAGAGATTCACATTTTTTATAGACAATAATTTTTACTGTCACTTAAATTCTATGAGTCTTGGATTTCTCATCAATAAAAGCCGTATCATCAGTAAGACCTTTATGGATGATTGTAGTGATTAGGTCTCACTATCTTTTTGTACTTTGAAATGACCCATTTGTATCTTAGTTATGCTGGAGTTCACTACTAATGAGGCTTCAGTCAATTTTTTGGAGCTGGAATCTCCAAGGCCAGTTTTGGGATTTCCATGGATATCTTTTAAGTAGAACATTCTGGAAGTCTTTAATCCATCAAGAATTTCAAACTAGTTTCAAAGAGTCATGCTGAAATATTTGTCATGCTTATTATGGATTGCCATTTGGTTGATAAATGTACCACCTTGAGGGAGGCTATTTTTAATGAAGCATAATAATATTTTGTGAACTTCTTTAATTTTTTACTCAGTATCTATATGTTTCTTGTCTATGTGGGTTTCTGATGTTTTAATAAAAGCTAAGATATATGAGCATAATAATTTCTGCTTAAGCTTAAAATCATATCAGCCAGGAGCTGCTAAATTATAAATTGTGCTAGTTTTCCACAAGCATTTTTAAAAGGTCTGGGTAAAATTATTAATATGTTTTATTATACCAGAAGTTATAAATTTATTCTGGTTTGGCAAAAAGTAGAGAGCAATAGTTTGGGAAATTTGATTCACTTGGGAAAGGAATTAAAATGGAGTAAGGATTTTTTCTCTCCCATTTCAGAATGTTTTGTTCATCTGGTTTGGAAAGTTTGTTCACTTATCAGATAAATCTATATTAAAGGAAATGAATTCTGCTCTGGATAGTATTTTATGGTCACATATGTAGTAGAACTAGTGGGATTTCCCACTAGTTTGTTGGTATTGCTAGTAAGAGAGACCTAGTTTATTTGTTATGCCTATCAATGTCTTACTGGGCATTGAAGGTATTCGTTTAAACATGGCTGGATCCATGTTCTAGCTTTTCTTGCTCAACATCTCCTTCCCACTCGCCGCCCCTTGTGCCATGCATTCTACATCAGATCTGTCCACTTTTTGTGCCCTCCTTAATACAAGACAAGGGCATATTCCTGAGGTTATGGTTGTGCCTTATGTATCTTTTTACCCACAGCATCTTGCTCATGACCTGAATCAAAATATCCAGAATGGGGCCTCCCCCGGTGGCGCAGCAGTTGAGCGCTGGGTTGCGAAGCTGCCTGCAGCCTCTGCAGCGCCGGTTCGATCCCCGGCCACCGGCGAGGGTCCCACAAGGCAGGCAGACCTTGCCTGCTGCCCGCTGCTCCCCTCAGCAGCGTATTTCGCCAGTCTGCCTGTTCTGCCCTCCTCTGGCTCTGGTGAATTCTCTCACCCTCCCGCACTTCTGACTGTACCCAGTGTTTGTGTAAATAAATAAAAATAAATCTTAAAAAAAAAAATCCAGAATGATCTCTGACTCAGATATCACAATTACTCTGGCTTCCATCTTTACCTATCAAAATCTACCCCACCTCAAGTTTCCTGAGATTCATTTTTCTTTTTTTAGAGCCGGACTTTAAATCTCCAAATGCTAGCCTCAAAAAGTATAGGTTCATGATAATTACTGAAGATATTAAAATACTTAAGAAACTGCAGATTCTCTGAGACTAGAACAATAACATGTATTCTCTGGTTCCCAGGCTGTGCACCACTGTCTTGGGGTCTCACATGACAGGGTGTTGCTGAAATTTCACAGCGTCAAAGGAAACAGTGACAGTGAGTACATGAAGGACTATGAGTGTGAGATAGTTGACAATCATGCTGTAAACATTTCCATGATAACATATTTTATGAATTTGGGATTTTGTTGGTTGTGGAGAAAAATTGAAACAACAACAAAACAACAAACAATAACAATGTGAGATAAAAGATGGAGGCAGCAGTCTCCAATACTTGAGATTTTGGCTGTGTTCAATAAGCATATGTATCCTGCTAGGAAATACAATGGTTTTTTTTTTTAAAGATTTATTTATTTATGCATAAAAGAGCTGGGGTACAGGCCAGAGATGCGGGGGGTGAGAGGATTCACCAGAGACAGAGTAGGGAACAGAACAGGCAGACTGACAGAAATACACAGCTGAGGGGAGCAGCGGGCAAGTCAGGAGAGGTCTGCTGCACCATGTGGGTTGCTCCCTGGCAGGCCAGGGATCAGACTTGTGCTGCAGAGGCTGCAGATTGCTTCATAGCACAGTGCTTAATCCCTTCAGCCAGCAGGGAGGCCCCAAATACAAATAGTTTTAAAAATATTGTGTTGTCTTTCAATTTGTCTGTGTTGTTTTTCCAATGGCTATTAACTTGTTATAATAGTTCCAAAGTTGGTAGTTCCTAATCACTGAATTAATGACAAGTCTCTCTTATAAACCAAGAGCGGTACTAAGTATTCTGTGAACAAGAAAGTTTGAGAACTTCTAGTATATTGTGTATTTGTATTCTTTACAATACTTACAGTACCTCATATAGCAGATAATCAATAAACTTTTTCATTCAAAATAACTTATATACATGGAATAATGGTGGATTCACCTAAACAGAATCTTGCTTCTGCTTGACCTGAATATAGTATATGTGGAAGATTTAAAAATGAGAGAACAACTAGTCTCAGGCAGCCACACCTACATACATCTGTGCTAGGTATATCAGTAGTGAGATGCAGTGATAATATTTCCTTGTATCTTTCCCAAAATATATGTCATTCTTCAATGAGCCTTTCATGTTACTTCTCTTAATAAAAAGACCTTTCCATACATCCAGACTCTTCAGTGTCTGAGTAGATGAAAAAAAAAAAAAAAGATACTTGACAAAAAATGGGATTAAAGGCATAAAAAGACTTTATTGATGGAGGTCAAGTCAGCCTTAGACTGAACCTACAGTCAGCACCAGTTGATAAGGGCTATCCAAAAAGGCTGCTACAAGTTTGATTTTAGAAAATACTTAAGGAAGCCTACCTCCCCAAAGCTGAATTACTGATTCCCCTTTGCCGTGGAATGCTAGATAAATTACACCCATAAAATACTCACACATGTTATTATGTAAGATCAGGAGCAAAATGACTTATCCACACCAAGCACATACTTGTATTTATAGACATGATTTCTAGAAAGATTTGTTACTGTACAATGAGTTAAATATATAGGGGAAGAAGAATTTCTTATTCCTGGCAGTGGGAAAATTTCCATATCAGAGGCATTTGCTAAAAGGGCAGTTAGGAGCAGGGTATCACAGAAGATTAGATTGAATAGCCAAGAAGAGTGAAGATTGTCAGAGAGGACAGATGGGCAGAAGAAAGGAGAGAGGATACAGGAGGAAAAAGAGAACATGGAAATCACATTTCTCAGAATTTATACTTTTGCCTCAGGCCAGCCCTGGAGCTACCAAACAGTTGGATTGTCCCTTGAAACCTGAATTTCCAATTTACTTAAGAGGACATGAACCTTAAAATATACCCTCACCTTCATCTGCAATAGTTTTGTCATACAGGAGTCTCCATAACAAAGGGGGGTTCTGTGTTCCTTGCTGCACTAATGAGGGCTGGGGCTGAGCTGCCAGGTGGAGAGGAGACCACTTGAAGAACATTTACAGAGTCACAGACGGGGGAAACGGGGGCAGACGCAGGGAAGAAATGTGGAGGAGTTTCACTTGCTTCTCGGCTTTCGCTTTGGACTTACCCAGGCACTTGGGGGATGAGGGCAGAGGCATGTGGAGGAGAGATCTGTAGCCACTTGGAATAGACACGTGGGGAGTCTGGCAATGGCAGCCATCATTTTGATTTGTACTTTAATTTTGCTCCTCGCATCCCTGACTTGCCTGGCCCTCTGCCCCTTTCCTATGGTTCCCTGCAAGAAGGTGCCTTAAGCTTGTGGGAACTTTAGGGCAGTGGCCCTGCTTTGAGCCAACCCTGCTTAGCTGGGCATTTACCCACAGAGGATGGGTACTTTGGGTGTTTCATGGAGAAGCTATATACCCTTTCTCTTCCCTTTCTGTGCAATCATTCTATCAAAGATTTGACACATTAAGAGGGTGCTTTGTCTTTTGCAGTATATGGCAGAATCCCTTTAGAGTGTGCAAGTTTGGCTGTCCCAGGGTGTTGCTCAGTCAGCCCACTAACAGTTTCTGTGGGCAAGGCAGACAAATGAGAGTTTTCTTGCATATAAGTTCTTGGGGTGATCCAATACTAAAAACTGTAGAAATTTGAGAATTCCTTTTAGTGTTCACAAATATGTTGATCATATGCTATTTTGCTTTTAATGAATTGTGAAATTATAATCAAGAAAGGACAAGGAGAGGAAGTTGGTACATTCTTTAGAAAAAGGTTTTGGATGGTGAATGTGTGATTTTGATTATTGTTATATAATTTCCAATTTCCAGTTTGTGAACAGTGATGTGTGCAGTTGACTTTTTTAAATAATTCTCAAGACAGGAAATTAGTACCTATATTTAGATGCTCTATCAATTAAAAATAGGCTTATTGTTAAGAAAAATGTTCTAAAATTTGAAAATAAAAGAAAAAGGATGATTTTTGTATCCTTTCAATGTCATATTGGTATATTATTTAACAGGCTCAAACAAGGACTATTCACTTATCTAGAAGAATGCACATTTGTCTGTCTCTGCTATTTGCTATTTGGTTAGAGTCCAGACAATAAGAAATTACATATTAACCTGAGGATGGCTTCCAATAAGAGATAATCTCAAAGGTTACAGTTTTATTGCTCTATAGCACATTAATCAATGTTCTATCCATTACCGAATTAGTTTCAGTGTTCCTTTAACTGACTCACTATGTAAAACACCACTCCCAAGAGGCTTTGAATGCTTTATTATCTTACTGGTTATCTCATTAATGAGTTGAATAAAACCTGGTTATTAGGCACAGGGTTATCCTATATTTGTATGAGAACGTTGTCCTATCTTTTTGAAAATTATACTGAGATACCAATCAGATGGATAATCTTCGCAAATTCTCTGACCCACCTCTTAAATCAATCACTATTAACAGTTTAGAATTCCAAACAGGTTTAAGCTATAATTTGTACATGGAAAAAATGACTCATTAGAAAAACTGCCTATGCAATTTAAGTTATTCATGTGTGTTGGCCATATGTTTTTCTGACCAGAAGCAATGCCTTTTAACTGAATATATGTTGTATACCCAAAGTAGACATCCCATTATTTCAGCAACTAAATGAAGCATATCTGGGGGATGGAAATGTAGGTAATGAAATTGATAATTGCTAAATACCTAGCACATGTGAAGCTGTTGTTATTCATGCTCCAATTTACCTTTTAAAATAGCCTTATAGTGCCAGATTATTGTCGTCACTGAATAGATGAGAAAATGAAATGCAGAGATAAAACTCTTTGGCCAAACTACATTATATCGGTCAAACCCAGGTTTGCTAGATTTAACATCATGTTCTTTCACAACTGTCGCAATGTGCCCACAGATTATTTCCCAGGCATTAGTTAGAAACTATTTGATTAAAAAGAATGCTCAATAATTCACCAAAATCATCACTTTTTTTTCATTTGGTAGGGATCAAAAGTTTTGATTAAGAATTTATGATGACATTCTCAGCAGTAACTCATAAAGCTTCTAATAGAATTAGAATGAATGGACAAATTAAGTTAATAAAGAACATCTTTAGAGAATAATTTTAGGGTAAGAACTGCTTTATGATGATGTCTTTTATAGCAGACTTCAACTTTCTAATATCAGTGTACTCTCCTAGCCTTCCAATTGGGGAACTCCTCATCATGTTTACTTCCGGGTGATTTTAGTGGTATCCCATGATGGAATTTGGGGGGGATCATCCCCTCTCTGGCCTGCTCAGTGCATCTGTGGGTGGGCACTTACTGATTTTGCAAGTCAATAAATCACATTTTCTTTTCTGAGATTAGGAGAATTTCATAGATGATTTAAATATATGGAGACAGTAAGAGGCCAGTCAGTGCAATGGCTAAGGAAATATGTGAATCTGACAATTTCTGTAAAATCATGTTTGCTGCGTCTCTGCTTTGTAATCCTTTGATGGTCCCTTGATGTGACTGAGGCAGCTCACATACCCAAAGTAGTTTTACTCCTCTTATTTGTTTTGGTAAAGTTTAAGTTCAATACCAGACGAACCATTGTAGACTCAAATTTTCATTCTTCCTTGTGTGCAGGGACAGGAACGGACACAGGGCAGGTTTTCTATGATCCAGCAGACCAGGTAAAGGAGGAGTCAGAGTCCTCAGTGGCTTTTGCAGGTCTTTTATTTAGATTTACCAGGCATATGGCAGATAGTGGTGCTGGGGGGCAGGGAGGCTAGCAGGCCTCCCAGCCCCCAGCAAGTCTTCACTCTTTCCGGGCTCTCTGGCCTTCTCTGCTTCTTTCTCAGCTTCTCTTTCGGCTTCTACTGGCGTCCTCATGACACCGCCCTTAAAAGCACAGTCTTAGCCCAGGTGAATCCCACATATCTACGCCCACACCCTACTCCAGGTGCCCGCCATCAGGCATGCATTCAGGACAGCAAGGATCCATCATCTATCCTGATGGCGGGAGGGCAGAAAAGCCTGACACTTTTCCTTACCCTACGCTGGGTGTGGCCAAGTTTCAGACAACAGGATGTAAACAGAAGGGTAGGATCAACATTGCATCATTTCTCCTTTCTTTTGCCTTCTGAAGTTTAAAGGGATCATTGTAAGAGTGAATTCTGATTGAGTCAAGAGATTAACTCTTCCATGAGAATAAAATGTAGTCTACTAGCATAATCTGCAGTTCTTGGAAATTTTCTTTATTATAGCTGCTGAGTCTCTACCTAATTATCATATATTCTCCCCACTATTTTTTTGTCAGACTTTTCAAGCTTCATCAATTTTGTGGAGGCAATGAGATTGCACTCAGTGACTGATTGATCAAGGCCTATCAGTTGGAGGGTTAAATAAAGGGAAAGTTAAGTGAGCAAGTTGTAAGTTCAGGGGTCCTGAAGCATTTTTTAAGTCCTAATCTATGTTTACTGCCAATCTCCCTTCAGTAAAGTCTCCTTTTGTTAGCCAAATTTGGTTTCTTTTGTTTACCACCAAGAACTCTCACTGATAATATGATTTAGAGTGCTTTTAGTTTCCTCTGAAGCTACTGCTGCAATAATCATGATTCTTTGTCTTTTATTTTCTGTATATACCATTACCAGATTAAGTTTTCTCTCCATAGACCTGCATTTATTAAATGTGAATTTAATAATCATGAGGACACCTGTCATCCTCTTGCTTCCTAACTCTCAAGAAAATTGTTAAAATGATGGCCACCAACCTCTAAGGATTCGTGAGTGAAATGCAAGAAAACATTTTGGTAAAAAATTATGCTTAGTCCATCAGTTACTTGAGAACCCATTCCAAGACTTTAGTCTCCATTGCCACTACAGTGCCTGCTAGATAGTTGATGTCTAAGGAATGTTTGCTAACTTGTTTATTCCATCTGTCATTGATTATCTTCAACAGGAGGAAAGAAGTCCCACTGAGTTTCTAATGAGACAGCTTCTTAGAAATTAATTTAAAAATTACTGATAGGCCCTAGTGCAATCTCAGTGCCTGAGATCTCTTTGGCATGGAGGTTAGGGTGGAATCTATAAAAATTCACAGGTGGAATTCATTCAGGACATACTGTTTCCTCAACAAAACCAGTCATGTATCATAAAGCCAGCATCAGAAATGGGAAAGAGAAAGGAGAGAATTTTGTGCGTACAGAAAGTTGTGGTGGGTTATGTTCCTCTTGAATATGTGTACTTGTCCACCAGGGTGACTTAAGATAGAGATTACCCAAGTTGCACACTCTCACCCCACCCTCCATCCTCCTACCCCATAACAGAATTCTGCTGAAGGCATAATCAGCAGTCAGTTATTCTTTCTTGCTCCAACACAATATTCTGGATGGCATGGATACAATTATCAAATTTAAACATTATCTAGGTATCCCCTTGAAATAAAATTGAACTGAATTACAAGCAGGTGAGATAAACACAAAGTCAGCCAGAGGCAAAATTTGTACAAAAGAGAGGTGTGGGGTGTGACCATTTAAAGTCTGACACTAAAAGCTGAGATAATTGAAGCACCATTGATCACAAAAAAATGGAGTTCATCAGCCTAAGAATGGAGACAGGAAAGGCCAGAACTAAAAGGATAAAATAACCATGAAAGGCATAGTTAGAACAACACAAGGGGTCAGGGAATAAGTTCTAATGGACTCAAAAATGAGGGCTAACAGGAGTTCAGCATCTCTGAAGCTTTCTGAAGGGTCTATTAATTCAAAACTGAGACTGAAAGAGAAACTCATGATCCAATGTATAGGGAAAATAATGAAATATCAATATGTGTGTGGCAGGGGAATTTAAGGGTCTGAAAATGGACAGGCCATCAAGATACAATGGGAAAAATTATAGGGGAACTAATAGCATATAAGAAGCAGGTGAGAAGTGAAGGGGTTATGTTCAAGATTTTCATAAAGAAGAAAAAAATCTTATGGTAGATGGGAGCAAAAATCTAGAAAGGTATATTTTCTTCTTCTTTCTCACAGCAGGATACTGAAAATCACAGTGAGCAGGAAGTCTAGGATTCTGGCATTTTTTAATGGGGACATTACTTTGATTTGACTAATGGGTGGTGATGAGCATATAATTTATTACTCAAACAGGGATACTTTTGACAGCAAAAGTGAGAAAGTCAAGGTAATAGAAATTGCAAGCCAGCAGGATAAGAGTTGCCCCAAGTCTTGTTTGAACAGATGGACTAAATCATGGACTTGTGAACATTGTCTCAACATCCTGCCCAAACAATTTGACCCTCTACACTGACTGAGGTTCTGTGCTAGACAAAAACTGTTAGATCCTGAGTAATGATTATCTCAATTTCCTGTAGGGAGAAGGCCCACATGTAACCTCTCTGTCAACGGCTGGGTGTAGCCTCAACTCATTGTTCTCCTTCCTGCCTCATGGACCTACCTTTTAAATATCCCCTCCTAGCTTCCTTCTCAGAGCCAGGCTAGAAGGGAAAGTGCTGTGGAGCTGGGTGGAGGGGGGAAGGAAAGGCTCCTGGAGGAGGGGCTACCCTCCATCTCTTTCCTTTTGATTTTCTGTTCATACCTTCTGCATTTCCTATACTAAAATATTGGCTTTAGTGTAGGAATGAAAGAATGAAACATGCCTTAATTTTCAAATTTTCTAAGGAATTATTGCCTGGGGTGAGGAGGGAAAGACCACACAGCCCAGTTCTCAGCAAGTCTGATAGTGGGAGATTGAAACTGCAATAATTCTCAGAGCCAGGCAGCAGCTCAAGGACTCCTTGAGGCCAAGCTCAGTATCTTATTACCCTGAATGTCCGACACACACGTACACTTCCAGGCGGTGTGCAGATCCACAGATTGTGTGGGACTGAAGATTTGGGCACAGAGAGGCAGTGACAGTGGAAAAGAGGAGACTTGAATGTGAGACTGAATCCATAAAACACGTAGGAGAAAAACACTCCGTGACTTTGGCTTCAGCGACACTTTGAGGACTACTCCAACGGCAAGAAAAAGGAAAGCAAAGATAAACAAAGAGCATGACATCAAACTAAAAAGCTAATGCACAGTGAAAAAATTGCCATTAAAATGAAAAGACACCCTTATATCTCTTATATTGGGATAACTAGAAGTAGAATTACTAGTATATATAATGGAATATTGTTATGTATATTCTATTGTTTCTGTAGATAAACCAGCCTGTAACTAATGGGCTGGATTACATCCTGCTCTATGTCATTAAACAAACTACTCTCTCTGCCTCAGATTCTTAACTGATAAAATGGGGTAATCAGAATACTTTAATTACAGCATTGCTGTGTGGATTAAGTTACCTGTGCATTGAGGTGAGTGTGTGTGTAATAAGCTTGCACTATAATAGCTGAGCTGGAAGTGCTGGCTGGTATGTTAACACTATGGCAGCTAATGATTGCTGCTCCTCTGTGTCCTGACCCCTCACTGGCCTTGAGTTTATCTGCTTTGAGAGCAGGGCGGCTGTCTCTTCACGTGCTCCCATACAAGCACCTGGCCAAAATCAGAAAAGACTGAGATGTGAAAGGTGTTGGAATTGAACTGAATGTGTTTTCCTGAAACTATATTTTTGCTTTTAAAAAGATTCTGGGGCCTCCCCGGTGGCGCAGCAGTTGAGCACTGGGTTGCGAAGCTGCCCGCAGCCTCTGCAGCGCTGGTTCGATCCCCGGTTGCTCCCCGGCCACCAGAGGAGGGTCCCACATGGCACGCAGACCTCTCCTGCCGCCCGCTGCTCCCCTCAGCAGTGTACTTCGGTCCTTCTGTCTGCTCTGCTCCCCGCTCTGGCTCTGGTGAATTCTCTCACCCTCCCGCGCTTCTGACTGTACCCAGTGCTTATATAAATAAATAAAATAAATAAATAAAAATAAATCTTTAAAAAAATAAAAAGATTCTGTAAGGGTTTGTTTCCTCATCATTTTTCAGTGTCCTAAGCAATTACAGTAGCATTCTATGCCTCAGTTTCCTCTTTGAAGATTTTGCCCAAATTGTGCTGACTTCCTGCCCTGCTGCCCAGAGTAATCATTTTTACTTTGTAGCATTAACCAAAAGGCAGAGTGAGGGGCCCAAATGGGAGCACATTTAATCCAGGCCATGGCTCCCTTACTGTCTTGTCCAGTGGTCTTTGTTGAGAAATTTGCTTCCAGTTTCCAAATTTGCTTCCGGTTTCCAAATTTGCTTCTGGCTTCTAAATTCTCTAGAAGAGAATAATGTATATTTCTTCTAATTTCATCTAATAATGCATATTTCTTGTTTACTTGTTTATTTTCTTTCTTCCCTCATCAACTCGTTGACATCAGATGTAACAAACTTATTTCCACTAAATCTGGAGGACTTTGATGATGAATACTTGAGAGACCGTGGATATGATGAAATGTATAATGGATACTACGAGGAACTGGCTGATTGGGGTGGTTGTCGGGATTGAGGTGGCAGATTATTTTGAGAAGGCAGAAAGGAACAATACCAGAGTACTCTAATGCTAACATTCCAAAGAGTACTAACACTTAGCATATGTTGACATGGTCCAGGAGCTGCATCAGTAGCCCAATATACATAATTTCATTTTATTCTCATAATGATTCTGCAAGGAATGTGTTATTATTAGATAAGAAGGCTATCCAAAGACTACCAACAATACAAAACAAGAGGAGGACCCAACAGGTCACCAAATGCTATAATTCTGCTCTGGCAACTCAGCCTTGGAGGCACCAAGGAATGACTATCATGGTCTGTTCCACTGCCCAGAATAGTGAGGCCTCTGTGGCATGGAATTGAGGAGGCATAAGTGTGACTTGGTATTTGCATGGGGAAATAGATAAGTGTTACTGTCTTTGTCCCCTTGCCTGGCACCTACTATAAATGGTGTTCACTCCTTTCACATAAAATCTGGGGTTTACTATATAGATCTTCATATGGTGACAGTGGAAATTATGATAAATAAGTGGAATATATGGAAAATAGGGTTTTCTTTTCAAAACACTGTAAAAAGATGTTAAGAAATGTTTACACAAATCTGTTTGCTTCCTTTCTGAAATATTAAAAGCCTGTAACGTGCAAAGTTCAACCCTTTCTCCTTAAGGAATCGGCGAGTATAATATATCCTGTATAACACATAAGAGTGAGAGATCACCTTTTAGTATTATTAGTTTTTGAGCCAAGATTTCATAAACTTTGAATCTAGATGTAACATATAATCTGATGAGTGCCTCCAGGATTGATTTGCTTTTTGTATTTTAAAAATAACTTCATTTTAACAATTCTTAAAAATTAGTATAGTTTAAAAATAACTAAACTTTAAGGCACTATCTTAAAATATTAGTCTTGTACAGACACAATTCTTTGCTTTCTTCATTTAAGTCTGATGCATTTCTTGGTTTATCTTAAATGAGTAAAAGAAAGCATGATTTGTCAACACAATTTTTAAATGAAATTATATTGCTTGAGTTTTTAATTTGAGTGATTAAAGATATACCAAATTATTGTATAGGTTGAAAGTACCACTTATTACAGTGTAAAAATCAACATTTGTCTTGTTATCTTTTGTTTGGAGTTCTTCCATGTTCCCCTTTCAAATCCTAATCAGACTAGTTCTACTTTATGTTTTTGTTTGTAAGTCATGAAATTAGAGAAAGAATCCTTTGCTTTGTAGTGGCTTTTGCAATCTACATAAGATGTGGCAAGTTCAAATTCATGAATTAGAAGACAAGTTGTCACCATTTTTCACTTTAACTTTTTTTTTTAAGATTTATTTATTTATTTATACAAGAACCGGGTACAGGCCAGAGGTGCAGGGGAATGAGAGGATTCACCAGAGACAAAGTGGGGAACAGAATAGGCAGACTGAGGAGATACACTGCTGAGGGGAGCAGGGGCGCGACAGGAGAGATCTGCTGCGCCATGTGGGACCCTTGCTGGCCAGCCAGGATCGAACCTGTGCTACAGGGGCTGCGGACAGTTTCACAGCGCAGTGCTCAACCACCTGCTCCACCAGGGGAGGCCCCACTTTAACTTTTTTTTAACTGAAATACAAAATACATCTTCCTTAGCAAGATAAGGACTCCCTTCTTTTGAACACAGATATGATGAAGATGATTTTGAAGCCTATTAGCAAAATGATTTTCTCTTTAACAGTTTTTCCACATTGATGTTCTTATATTCCTGTCTTGGCTGGACATGACTTTAATAAAACTACTTAAAAGTTAGCTTCATGTTTTAATATAGAATTATAAAATAGTGTTAACGAACTCATTGTTCATGAGTGTAAACATGAGTAATGTGAGGTAAGCATGGGTAGTTTTACATATCAGGTAAATTTCTTGGAAATTTGGAGGGAGGTGCCTCCTCAGGGAGTCAGCGCATGGAATGATTCATGTCCAGGAGGACATGGCAGTAACCTGCAAGTACAAGCCACAATAGTCATGGAAGTGTCTGTAATGAGGAGCCACAGTCCATCTGAGTCACAGTCTAACGTATATTGGGTAGAGAACCAGACCTGCCTGATTCTCCATTTTCTTATTTGTAAAATGGGTGTGAAATCCAGTCTTGCAAACTCTTAACAGACTTATTGATCATGTGCATAAAATGTTTGTCATAAATACAAAAATATTAGCACAGCACTTACAACATTGCTACTACCACTACTTCTGCCACTAGTACAGCGAATCCCAAATTCTTTCTCATCCATAATTCCAAAGTCTAAAACTAACGTGGTAGCAAATTAGCTTTCTTCTTCACTAATTTGGTAGTATTTTGACAGACCTGATATGAAATTACTAACAGATCTTGCTTGTCCTAATTAGTGTGAGTATTCCTATACCAACCTGAAGAAATAGTAATATGTTTATTCTTGGGGTTTTGCTCCAGTCTTGCAAGTGTCCTATAATAGGCAGCCTGGGCAACATCCTGTCACTGTTGCTTTTTATTTCCAAAACAACAACAAAAAAGAAAACAAAATTAAAACAACAGTCTCCAGGAGTTTTTGTGATCTAAGGCTACAGGCTCTTGGTGATGTAGCAAAGGTGCTGTGTATCTTTTCTATCACTTGGTATTAAATGTTCCAACTAAGATGTGTGTGTCCCTGGCTGAAGGCATAATTTCTTATAAACAGACGGTGTAAGATGCCTATGCAAAAGAGAACAATTATCTCCCCAGACATGTATTTCTTAGTAAGAGCTTTCCGCATAGATTTCATTTGCAATTTTAGATGCTGTAGCTGCTGGAGTAAACATTTAAAAAAACAAAACATAACAAAGAATTTTAGCAAGTTGTTGTCTTCTGCTCGTGTTTTGTTTACCATGACACGTTTCTCATGTTCCAAAGTATTCTATGAGAAAGACAACACTTTTCTTTGTAGTTACTACACTAACATCAGCAGAATGGAAGCAGAAAATGCTGGGACCAGCCACAAAAATACAAAGAAAAAAATTTCAAAGGTGAATGTTTCTGAGATTCACATTTAGGTTGAAATAGGAGAAGTTTATCATTACTCCATTTTATAGCTTCAGGCTATCTGTGTTCTGCCTTGGAGGAAAAAGAAATACATGCTCAGTTTGTCAGCCTACTTTATCCTGCTACTTTGCTGTTCTAGAAATGGCTACAACTACCATGAGTTCTAAGCAAAGATCTTAAATAGAGAAAGATTATGAACCTGGGTCCCAATTCTTTCTTCTTTGTTATCTAACCCTTACAGCTCCTTATTCAGTAATAGGAGCAATGCCTGAATAATAAATGCTTGATAAATGAACAGGGATAGCCTTTGCTGTTCAGCATACATATTTTAAAGATTTAGTTTTTTTTTATGCATACAAGAACTGGGATACAGGCCAGAGGTGCAGGGGGTGAGAGGATTCACCAGAGAACAGAGCAGGGAGACTGACTGAAATACACTGCTGAGGGGAACAGCAGGCAAGTCAGGAGAGGTCTGCTGTGCCATGTGGGTTGCTCCCTGGCTGGCTGGGAAGCGAACTCATGCTGCAGAGGTTGCGGATAGCTTCACAGTGCTGTGTTTAACCCCTTGCACCACCAGGGAGGCCCTGTTCAGCATATATTTTTAACTAGAATTTCAATGGAGGCACAGGCTGCTTAAAGACTTTGGTGTTCTCTGTGTCCCCAGAAGTACTGCATAGTGAGAAAATCCAGTTGTTGCTGAGAGGTTCTACATGAGTCAAGTGCAAGAAGATGGGTTCTCCTCTTTATGCATACAAGAACTGGGGTACAGGCCAGAGGTGCAGGGGGTTAAGATGATTCACCAGAGACAGATTGGGGAACAGAACAGGCAGACTGACGGAAATACACTGCTGAGGGGAACAGCGGGCTAGGCAGGAAAGGTCTGCTGCTCCATGTGGGTAGCTCCCTGGCTGGCTGGGGATCGAACTCATGCTGCTGTGGATTTAGGTCATCACAGAAGCCAAGAAGATTTAGATGACTACCACAGGAAGGAAGGTTACTGGGAACTCAACATGACCTTGGGCTAGGAGGAAACTTAGAGCAGAAAGTTGTGCAAAAATGTGAACAGCATTCTACTGCATTATAGCAGGTCACTTCCTGTGTTTTGTACTCTGGGCAGGACTATGTCATATGAAAAATAACACCAGATCTTGTTCAAAGGGTGGTGCATTCTAGTGAGATTTTCTACCTATTTTGTAGAATTTGAATCATTTCAGAAAGAATAACAATTTTAGGAATTTAACTTATATCTCTTCTGAGAAACTACATGGAAGTGAATTTAGATACTTGTCTAACACCTGCAGAGTGTTTATTTGTTTTTATATAGCTGTTTTATTCTAATTGTATTCCTTGTTGAGTTTTAGAAATAGATGTGTGAAACTCCTGCATTGGTTGCCAGGAATACCTAATTAATGAAACTTCTCCAAATAGAGTCAAAAAAAATTTAGTCATAGGTAAGCAGTAGCAATCAAATTTCTCCTGAATCTCTTCTCAAAAATTCAAAGATATTTGAACGTTACTAAAGAAACCATCAAAGAAAGCAATGTGCCCTGAGGGCAACTTTAGGGTACATTGTTAAGACCATTTAGGAAGTAAAGATTGCATTGGAGGACCTCTCTAAATTATACTCGGAAAATGTAGCTGTAAAATTATTTTCCTTAGAAAGCTCATCTCACTGTCTTCAGAATCGTATTAACTCTCTTGAGCAGAGCATTTGTTTGAATGCATAAACTGACATTAGTTAAAATGATTGTCTTTGCCAGTACTGGATGATTTCACTCTCATATGGAATATAGAAAAACAAAATAAAGGAACTGATAAGACTAAACCAAAGCAGGGCCTCTCTGGTGGTGCAGGCGCTTGAGCGCCATGCTGTGAAGCTGTCCACAGCCTCTGCAGTGCCGGTTCTATGCCCGCCGGCCACGGAGCAACCCACATGGGGCAGCAGACCTCTCCTGTCTCGCCCGCTGCTCCCCTCAGCAGTGTATTTCAGTCAGTCTACCTGTTCTGTTCCCCACTCTGTCTCTGGTGACTCCTCTCACCCTTCCGCACATTTGGCCTGTACCCTGGTTCTTATATAAATAAATCTTTAAAAAAAAAAAAAAAAAAAAACCCTAAACCAAAGCAAACCCTAGAAATAGGACTGCAGAAATTAGGCTCTGAGAGGGGGAAGTAGGGTGGGAGGTCATGAACAAAATGGGGAGGGGAGTTCAGTGACCTAGGGTAACAGATTGTGGGTGCTTTGTTTGTAAGTGTGGTGTGAATGGGATAGAGTGGGTTTGGTAACATACATCTGAAGATATAGGAACCTATTTCCTTAAATCATATAGTTTTCTAAACCCATTTTATCTAAATGATAATAAAAGAGTGACTACACATCAAAATAAATAAATAAATGATTATTTTTGATCCAATGATAGTGTAAGGTAACAATTTCACAGAAAAGTTGAGTATTGAAAACATGTGATTGTCACTGTAGGTCAGTTTGATATACCTTAAATATAAAAAAATATATTTGTATATTTGTGTAGCTGCCCTCACATTCAAAGCTTCTGTAGTTGAAGAAAATGGTTCCCAATCAGAGAACTTCAGACTGGAAAAGACTATTAAGATGGATTTAGGACAAGGCTGGGAAGAGTGGTGTGTTGGAGGGGTGACGTCATTGTCAGCTCTTCTTCAGACTCTGAAGGGCAGAGTCTTCTAATCCATAATGTTGTGCAGCCATCACCATCTTTTTCTCTCTTGTCATCTATGACTGAATCGTTCCTCCAACCTCCTCCATCCTCCGCCCCAATCTGCAGAACCACAATCCACTTTCTCTCTCTCTGACTTTGACTACTTCAAGTAGGTCAGATCAGGGTGGAATCATAAAATATTTGTCTTTTTGTGATTGGGCTACTTATGAAAATTAACTCTTCCAGATTGAATTTTGAAATCTAACTTTTTAAAGTTTCAAGAATTAAACTCCTTTCAACGTAGTAGTCATGTGATAGTTTTCGTTAAAACACGGTTTTGGTTGAGCCATGGATTTAAAGGCCAAGGTTATAGCTAAAGTCAATACAAGTCAAGAATATCTATTGGATAATTTTTCTCCAACACTGTCATTTCAAGAAGGAAAGTATCAGCTTCTGAATAATACTTTCTGAATGCACCCCATTGGATTATAATGTGTCTCTTTAGCAGAGCTCAGTGGTGCCATTTATAAATTCATTGTCAATATCTCCTCTATTGTGTCATCTTTCCAGTGTATAAAGAAATGATTATGAGGAAGTTCCTCTTAGGTAAGTGAAACAGATACACATATTAGTGTATTTTATCATTTTAAAGGAAGCATAAATATCTCACAAAATCATTGTGTGAGCATTTTCTGTATTTGAAACCCATAAGCTAGTCTCATAACATCGACTAGGCAATATAAATTGTTTATAACATGGTAAATGGAAGATGGTAAATATTTAAAACAATGTTTTAATAATTTTTAAAACTTTCCTTATTGAATACATACTCTTCTTCTCACATCATGTAAAATGATCGAATTTTAAAGCTAAAAGGAATCTTAGATCATCAAGTTCATGTTGTATTTTAGTGCCTAATCTAATATCTTGTATCTCAAACTGTTTTTCTTTATTTCTGGCTTTTTGTCAACTCTATATGGAAACACCACTTTTGTCTGTGTACTTATATTCATTCTTTTAGTGCAAAGTATTCATGTCAGTGATCTTTGAATTGGCATTCTCAATCTCAAATCCTACAGCAGTCAGCCAGGTGATGATGGTAGAAATTAAACTGGCCAGGTGATGTGTAAGGAATCCTGGGGAGTGCATACCTTTCTGAAAGTGTTGGCAGCCGGTGTTCAAAACCCAAGGTGATGGAGGAACACTCGATCAGGCCCAACATGGTTTAATCTTTCTTTGTTGAGAGAAGTCAAATCTCCAGGCTTTTAATGTGAACTCCCTCAACTGAAGTTGACAGTTAGTTAAATGTTTGTGAGACTGCTATGTGGGGTAAATAAACTATATGACCAAGTTTTAATTCCAATGTTGGGTATTTATAACCCACAATGTGCAGTTTCTCTTAAAATAGAGTCAGTTCTTCTGTATGTTGACTATAGGAAGATGGGTTTGTACCAAGTAAATTGATGGATAAAATTTCTCACAATGCTTTGGAAACCTCAGGAGTGTGACTGGAAATGAAAACATGCGACTTCTATTTACTCACCTAACAGGAATATGTACTTATGTACACGTCATATTTTCCAGGCCGCCCAACAGTAGAGACAAAACAATGAGCATTTTCCACTTTTACACATGAAAATCCACAACATGTTAAAATATGTGGACTAATAGGTATTCTGTATCTTCTTTGCAAAAGGCACCATAACTCTGGATCTAGAGACAGTTATGAGTAAGACATATTTCCTTCTCAACCTGTTCAAAATCTTCTGTCTGGCAATTATATCCCTGCATCCATTCTTTTCATTAACATATATCTTTCTTCCTCCTTAACTGCTTACTGTCTGGTGCTTAGTATCATAATGACAGTAAGTTAAACTTTTTTGAGTAGATACTGCTTTGGGCATTATTATTGTAGGTGTTCCCCTATACCCTGAAAAGTAGAACCTACTTTTTTTTTTTTTTTTAAGAGCATGAACACAGTCCCTCACTACAAAAATTATGCAGTTGATTTTCCCTTGAAATCACAGGGGTCAGTACAACTGGAGTACAAGGGATAAGCCGGGGAAAACCATCTTTGTGATCATGGTATCTCCCAGCCAGGTAAGTATTGAACTTACTTTCAAATAGCAGAGCCTACCTATCTTATTGCACAAATGGGGAATCTGCATGTGGATGTGGGTAACTGCACACAGGCACATAGATTTTCACCCAGAATGGTCTGATCCACTGCCCTCCTCTTCAAGAACACTATCTACCCATCAGAGGCAGGTTGGCACACCAGTTCAGCTTATCAGAACCTTGTTTTCCTGGAATAAGGTGGGCACTTGGCAGTCAAACTCTTGGAAAGAATCATGACCTATTTGTTCTCACCCAAAAAGGGATTTTAAGTGCCTACAGTCATAAGCTTTAGAAAAATCCCTTGTGCAGAATTTAAAATCAAAACCACTTACTTTGTTGATAGTCTATGAGGACAAGTTTAACAAAATGTTATTTTTTTTAGAACTCATTACCCCTGGGGAAGAAATTTAAAAATGTGCTTAAAAATAATGGAAATTTGGAAAACCTTGAATAACAGCTGCCAGGAAATTCCACATGCTATCATTGCCACTCACTCTTTGAGTTGACCAGACAGAAGGGGGAGGCTATATTGATGGGGAGCCATGTCATTGGACTGTCCTGTTGGCAGTTTTACAAACACACATAATTTTGTTTGATGGTAAGGATTATCGCTCTGTAGGTAGACAGCAGACCTTTCACCCTGGTTTCTAGTTCAGTAAATGGGGCTATTGTTCTACAAGCCTACACAGACACCTAGTTGTATCTGAATACCTTCTTCTGTTTAATCACCCATTTGCAGTCAATCTGTCAACTTTTGCTTCTAGGAAAAAATAAAACAATCTTTGAAGCACCTACTTCTTTCCTTATTACAAAATAAATGTTCAATTAAATGCTGTTATTATTATAGTGTTGTGATTTTTTTTGAAGATTTATTTATTTGTGCATACAAGAAATGGGTTATAAGTCAGAGGTGTACGAGGTGAGAGGATTCACCAGAGACAGAGTGGGAAATAGAACAGGCAGATCTACTGAAATACACTGCCCAGGGGAGCAGCAGAAGTGACAGGAACGGTCTACTGCATCATGTGGGTCAGCTCCCTGGCTGGGGATGGAACTCTTGCTGAGGTGGCTGCAGATAGCTTCATAGTGCTGTGTCTTAACCCCTTGCATTACCAGGGAGGCCCCAGTCATTGTGATATTTCAAGGTCACTAAATGAGTCCAAGACACCATCATCCCTTGCCTGAACTATCTAAATTTTTTCCACAACAAACTCACACTGCACCACTAAGTTCTTTTGGGGGGAGGTAGCTAGAGGGTCTCTAAAATGCAATCTGACCTTGTCATTGTCCTTTTAAAATATTGACCTGGGGGAGCTCACAGTGTCTGTCCTCTCATAGCATACTCTGTTCTCCAGACACTTTGGCTTTTTCTAAGTTTCCTGATTGTGCCTCCTTCTCTCTACCCACAAATCTTTGTAGGTGCTGCTCTCTCTGACGGGCACACTCTTCTTTTCTCTAGTCTCTTTAACTCCTATTTGTCCTTCCTTCTTCAATCACTTCCCTTGAAAGCCTCCTGAGAGATTGCACACTAAATGAATCCCTCCCTATTACTGCATAACCTCTCAAGCCTCATTTACTCTTCTTTTTCAAGATTTATTTATTTATACAAGAACTGGGGTACAGTCAGAGGTGTGAGAGGGTGAGAGAATTCACCAGAGACAGAGTGGGGAGCAGAGCAGGCAGACAGACCGAAGACACTGCTGAGAGAAGCAGCGGGTGAGACAGGAGAGGTCTGCCATGCTATCTGGGAATCTCCCTGGCTGGCTGGGAATTGAACCCACACTGCAGAGGCTGCGGACAGCTTCACAGTGTTGCACTCAACCTGCTGTGCCACCGGGGAGGCCCTCATTTACTCTTTTTGAAACACTCACCCTAACTGTGAATTTATACCTTTTTATGTGACTTTTTGGCTAACATCCTCTTTCTAGATTCTAAGTTCCATGAAATAGGAGAACTTTACACTCACTATATGTCCATTAAATTACTGATTATTAATTGAAAATATCAGATTCAATAGCTAAGGTAATATATTCATAGAAGTGATTGAAAAGATCACACGCCCTTTGACCCCAAGGCTTGTGACTACCAGACTCTCTACCCTGCAGGTACTGTTCTAATGTGTCCAGGTAAACTCCTATGGAGTTAGCAGATTTGCATGTTTAGGGCTGCCAGGAGAAAAGGGTTTTAAAAGTGAAACATTCATAGATGAGACTAACAGTGTCCATGGTGTCTGCATTTGATTTTCCTTAATCCCAGCAAGAAAATGGAGTAGCATTGCTCCATTCAAAAAAAAAAAAAAAAAAAAGTGAAATGTGACTTATGTATCCCTAGGCAGCTGAAGGCATTATTCTTATGTTCACAAGTTCTTGCAGAGCAAAGAAAGCCTAATGAAGATTTATACAGGATTTACTTCTCACTTTAAAATTTATTATCCCTTGCACTTATCATGCCAGAGATGTGGTGGAAACCCTATCTTCTGAGCTATTAAAACCCTATGAACAACAGATTAGAAAACTCCCTAGGGACTCATCTTTCTTGGATTAGGTGGGGTGGCGGCCATGGATTTGATGATATAATTGGCCATCTATCTCCTCAATTTTTGCAAGAGGGCACAGAAGAAAATGTGGCCAGTGGAAAACTTTCATCATTGTTGAATGTTCTTGTTAAGTAAATAACTGTAAATTATGGAAAGGTATTAATAGCCTATGTTAACCTTAGTCTTTTATATGAACGGACTTTAAACCTTTGGTTCCCCTGAGCAGATGTCATTTTACCATGAAGTCATAAACCTGATATGCATTTTTCTGCTGACAAGATTGATCATGTGGTTTGATAAGCTCTCATCCAATTCTAAATTTTCTCTTTGTCATCCTGTATCCTCAGGGACTAGTATCACAAAGAAAGCATTGGGCATTTTGATTTTAAGGATGGATGGATGGATGGGTGGGTGGGTGGATGATTAAATAAATAAATGAATGCTGTTACTGGTAATAATTTTCATTTCCAGGAGTTAGACTGAGTAGCTATCAACTTTGAAAAAAGAATTCAAATTTTTATACTGTGGTAAATTTTTTTCACTTTGTTTTTTGCACCTCTTTTTCCCCCAACCTTTGAATGTCTGTTGTATCTGCTTTTCTTTCTCTTCCAAGTTCTTTTTCTTTCAAGAGAAGTTTACATCCTGCCGCATTAAAGGCAACTATCAGTTCACTTTATGACATGAAAACTTTATTCTGACTGATAAAATCCTGCTAGCTTTCTGTATTATACTTTTTAAAAACCTTTGACATAGATTGCATTGCTAAGAATTGCCACGTATGTTTTCCAATGTGGAGATTAGTGGAAAGGAGATACCTTTTAATTATCTTTGAACTGGGCAGCTTAATAGTTTAACCTGGTACTCAGAGGCTGGCATATAGAAAATCGGATTTTTGCTTGCTTTGAAAAGCCAGCCATCCTTTCTCTGAGCCAGTATAAAACCTCTTTCATGTGAAAGTTCCTTTTCAACTACAGTAGCACTTAAACCCTGGACTCTCTAGAGATGGACCCCTAATGAAAAATTAGAGCATCTAAGGCATTTGTTTGAATACTTGTGAGGATAGATTGCAATGGCTATCTAAAACAGCAGCATAATTTGTACCTTCTGAACATAATAATAATGATACTTTCACTTTCTTATAAAATAATTGTTTTATGATTGTCTCCTTGATATAGTGTAAATTATGTTTCCTTATAATAAATAACAACTCATAATTAACATTTCTATGCTTTAGCTACTTCATTTAATTATAAACATGAACTTATGATTTAGTTATTAATTTCCCTGTACTGCAGATATAAAAATTGAGGCCTATCTAGAGTCATTCATCAGCTGAGTGAACCTGTCATTCCTTTGGGTCCCATCAAAATAGCACATTATTACAAGCCACAGTCTTTGGGGATACTAAACAAATAAATAAATAAAACACGTTTAAAATGAAAGGATGCCAAGTGCTTTCTACTTTAGCCTGTCTGGTACACAAGGTATCGTGAAATGAGCCCACAGGCATAGAATGATGAGTAGATTATAAACTTTTCCCTGAAACTCAATAGCATTGGGTAAATATAGAATGAGTAAGGTGTTTCGAGAAAAAAAAAAAATGACTCTGGTATACAGTGGGAGGTTTTATGGAAAAGAAAGAATTTATTTGGAGTTTTGAAGGATGGGCAGAGATAACAATGTGGGTTAGGAGGGAATTTAAGATGGAGGTAACATCTGAGAATGAAGATCAGATTTCAGTGCTTTTTTTGTCCCTTCTAGCAAGTTTTGATTCTAGGCCCTTTATTCTGAGTTACCTTTTTGTATTTTTCAATCTGTATCTCCAGAAATCTTCTCACAATTTATTTGAATTCCCTGTTTAATTCATCTTCCTCTACAGCCATAAGATAATGTCTTCTCAAGGCATTTCACCCCCGAAAGTTTGCCATTTTACTCTGAGATCCCTCTTATCTTTCCCTAGTGTCTTTGGAATTAGCACTCTTATTCACATTATAAGGCATTATGCCTGTGTATGTCTCAATGTTTAAATCATACCATGATTTATTTCAAAGGAAGCTTTTAGTTAATTTCTATCAATAATGAAATAATATATGTACACATGGTAAATGAAATTATTTTTAAAAATCATTATTTAGATATGATTGACATGTAAAAAGCTGTACATAATGTTAACAAATGAGTTTGGAAATAAATGTATTCCCATGAAATTATTACCTCCAAAAACAAGTTCATAATCATATCTGTCACCTCCCAAAGTTTCCTCACCTTTAAAGCATCATCATCATCATCTTGTGATTAGAGCACTTAACATAGGGTTTATCTTCTTTTTTTTTATTAAAGATTTATTTATTCATTTACACAAGAACTGGGGTACAGGCCAGATGCGTGGGAGGGTGAGAGGATTCACCAGAGACAGAGCGGGGAACAGAACAGGCAGACTGATGAAATACACTGCTGAGGGGAGCAGTAGGCGTGACAGGAGAGGTCTGCCGCACCATGTGGGACCCTCGAGCGCCGGCCAGGATCGAACTGATGCTGCAGAGGCAGCAGACAGCTTGAGAGCACGGTGCTCAACCACTTGCGCCACCAGGGGAGGCCCAGGATCTATCTTCTCATCAAATTTTAAGTGCAAAACACAGTATTGTTTTCATATTGCCAAAATAATCTACATTATTGCTTTTACTTATTTATACTGAATTATGATATTTTTCCTTCAGTGTTAAGAAGGTCAAATGTCATAATTCTCAAGTTACTGATAGGGACAATTTTACTTTTTAATTAGAAAAAAAAGAAGCTTTAGCATAAGCACAAATGATTCCATTTTAATTATTCATTTCAATAGAATCTACAGGAAGAGCAATGAAGGACAAGAGAAAGCTTTATAAAAATCATTACTATTCTTCCATTAAAAGGTGAAAAAAATACGGACCTTTGTTAAGTCCTTTTGTGATTTTGAAAATGAAAAATATAAGTTCAATATGCTATCACAATGCCACCTGCATTTAAAAGTACCTGAGAGTATTTGAAAGAATTTTTAACAGCAAATGAATTTTTAACATTTTTTATTTCAGTGACTTATGTTTTCTCAGCCATCCTTATTTTGATTTTGGGTAATACAGAGAGTACAGCCTACTTAGAGGGATGTTAAGAGAAAGAGAGTTTATAAGAGCGAGAACCAGGGTAATGCATGACTTCTCAAATCAGGTGCCGCAAGCAGGTCACACCAGGTTACTTTCTAGGAGCCTTGGATACCAGTGGTGCATTGTCTAAGTAGAGGCTACTGATGTCTCCAAGGTGATCATTTCTCTCACGAAACAACAAAGAGACAAGATGATGTATTCAGGTTGTAACAGGAAGGAGCTGGTTCCTTCCTCTACCTGTGTTTATTTCCATTAATCGGCTGTGATTAGAAGTGCAGCAGCTTGTGGCTGTAATTCCTCTTGGCGATTGCTCTTGGCCGTGGTTGGAGGCCTGTGCATTGTGACAGTAGGACTCCAGTGGGCTCTGAAGTGTGACGGACCCCAGGTAAGTGCTGCTTAGACTCCTCCCAGGGAGCTAGATCAGCATTGGCATAAAGCTGTACTCAGCATGCTAATCCATTTACAGAGAATTACGATATTTGTGCAGTGTATTTAAGCTCCAACTCCACTTTCTCCTTAAGTTCTGGTTCGGTAATCAGAAAGCAAAATCCAGCTAGATCTTTATAAATTAATTTACCTGCTCCTAACAATTACATGTTGTTAAAAATAATTTTAATATATTTTCTAGTTTTCATTATCAGCCAATGCGGCAGAGCAGAAATTTTGCATATAATCATTCTATATTTGAAACATTTTTCTTTCAAGTAAAGAAAAATCATTTAAGAATGTAAAAAATTATGCAACAGTATCTTAAATAGGCTCTATTTTTAAAAGGTTAGCAACTTATAATATTTGGTACCATATAAATCTAAGAGAAGTTTTCAGCGAATGCTAGTAAAAATTGGTTTTGCCTAAATTTCTTTTCTTGTTTACTTACAACAGACTTAAAATCTCATATAGAAACCATATTGACATTTCAAAGCTGCTTCTCCCATGTTATTTACACTTTTCAGTTTACTGAGTTTTATTAAAAATAATCATTTGATCTTTTGTTTAGCATCCTAAAGTTACTGGGCTGAAAAATATATAACCTTCACGTTCCATAATTAGCTGTTACAAAATTTTGATATCCAGCGAAGCAGAGTTTACCTGTGGAAGAGAGATTTATTCAAGTTTAATAAATGATTTACAACCGCATTTCCTGTAGGAAAAGATATTTTTGCAGGCCCCAAGCTTGAGGATGTCATCTTTTTTCTTGTAGCTAAGGTGTGATGTTATTTACAAGGAAATGGAAAAGATTATAGTGGAAAGTATTGCAGCTTTTTGGAATATTTTCCATCTATGAATCTTAAAGACATTTATAAATATCAGTTATAATCTCAGGCTTTTATTTCCAATCACACCAACTTATATCATCTAGAGGAGTTAGATTGAATTAAACTGCTCATTTTCTGAATTCACAGAGAAATTATATGAGTAATATAAGAAGCAAGCAATAATTGAAATAATTTATAGTGTGCCTTTGATTTCAGTCTCTTTTTATGGGGAACAAAATATTTGCCTTAGTGGTACCATTAAGTATTCAGTGAGTGAACCTAGAGCCGAGATTGTCCCCAAATGTATGAACACGCTTCATTATCTCTGTGGCTAGTGGAGTGACAAGGTTTAGAAAACACACACACACACACACACACACACACGATATGCAGTTAAATTTGAGTTTAAAAATTCAACAATATTTTTGGTATAGTATGATAGCTAATTTTATGTGTCATTGGACCATGAATGGCCACACGTCTGGATAAACAATTTCTGAAAGTGTCTATGAGCATATTTCTTGAGGGATTAGTTGAGTTGCTAGAGTGAGTAAGGGAGATGGGCCCCCTGAGATGGGAGGGCACCGTCCCATCTGTTGAGGGTCTGAGTAGAAATATAAGGTGGTGGAATGGAGGAGCTGAACTCTCCACTTGAATTTGAGCTGGGACACTGATCTTACTCTTTTTTTTTTTTTTTCATTTTAGCAGTTTTTAATGAAAGTTGTATATAAGACTATTTTATTTATTTATTTATACAAAGCACTGGGTACAGTCAGAAGCACAGGAAGGTGACAGAATTCATCAGAGCCATAGTGGGGAACAGAACAGGCAGACCGACAAAACACTCTGTTGAGGGGAGCAGTGGGCGTGGCAGGAGAGGTCTGCGGGCCATGTGGGACCCTCACTGGTGGCCAGGGATCGAACCGGCGCTGCAGAGGCTGCGGGCAGCTTCGCAACCCAGCGCTCAACCACTGCTCCACCGGGGAGGCCCTTATCTTACTCTTTTTTTTTTTTTTTAAAGATTTATTTATTTTTATACATACAAGAGCTGGGGTACAGGCCAGAGATGCAGGGGGTGAGAGGACATGCCAGAGGCAGAGTGGGCAGTGGAATAGGCAGATAGACTGAAACACAGTGGGAAAAGCGGGCGAGACAGGAGAGGTCTGCCTCGCCATGTGGATTTCTCCCTGGCTAGCCAGGGATCAAACTCATGCTGCAGAGACTACGGATTGCTTCATAGTGCAGTGCTTAATCCCCTGTGCCACCCCCTGATCTTACTCTTAAGGCTCTTGGCTTTGGGTCTTCAGGTCCTCACTAGAATCTGCACCCTCAACTATCTGGGTCTCAGGACTTCAAACAGATGCATTCCATTTCCTAGGTCTCCAGCTGTGGATGGAAGAGCATAGAACTCCTCAGCCTCCAAAAAAATATGAACCAATCCCTCATAATAATTAATCTCTTTGTAATATATATAAAACTTAGAATAAATCTCCTTCTATATAGATAGATATAGATTTAAATATAGATAGATTAGTACAGATTAGCTATAGAGATATAGAGTAGATAGATGTATATCTATATCCAAAATAACATGAGCCAATTCCTCATAACATAAACCAACCCCTTACAATAATTAATCTCTTAATATATATATGTATATATATACTTTATTATAAATCTTTCTATATACAGATCGATATAGGTTTAGATGCAGATACAAATTAGTACTGATTAACTATAGAGATATAGATCTAGATTAGACATAGGTATAGATCCTATTGTTTCTGTTCCTCCTGAGACCACTGACTAATACAAATGCATGTTTCCAATATTGCATGTGATATACTTATGCTAAAAATGTTTCCTGTTTATCTGAAAGTCATATTTAACTATGCATCTTATATTTATTCTCACACCTTTAGGAAGACATGTTCAACATGCCTCCATTCAGTTGATCCCCACACATCTTCCAGAAGATTATTAGGAACTGAAGAATGAGAAATAAAGAGTAGGATATGCAGCAGTTAAGAATTAAGATGGGATCCCCAGGAGGGAGCCACAAGTCTCAAATATTCCCTTCCTTTTTCTTTCTGGCCTTTAGGGCAAATACTTCTCCTTAGGAACACATTAAAAATGACAGAAAGCAACAAAAACAAAACAAACAAAAATTTTTGCTTCTGGTTGTCTCCTCTGTCCCTATGTAGTGGAATCTTAGAGAATTAATTAAAATTCTACCATAAAATCCCCATGAAAATCTCTTTAACTTTGACAATGACTGAGCTAACCAGAAAAATTCTGTTCATGAGGCAATAACCATTCCAATCAGAAGATTAAAAGCCACATTTTTTTTTTTTGACAGATGTTAGGGGAAGTTATATTATTTGAACTTAAATGATTTCATCCTAATTTTAGTTTCCAGCCACTGGTTATAGAATCTTTACAAGATTTAGGCACCTCAGCTCGTTATAGTGCCTCACACCTACTATTTCCCCATGTATTATTTATGTTGCATTAATCAGAGTACAAAAGAGAGAAAGTGGATGTCAATTCTGGGAAAGAGCAAGGTACTATGGGTCACTGTTAAATTTAACAACTTAATTTATTGGTAACTATTTTTAAAGCACTTTCTTAGCTCTCTTCACCTTTTAAGTTAAATTTTTAACATGCAGGCATATACTAACTCTGGTACCACTTTTTTTTTTTTTTTTTTGCCTCTGCAAATATAGTCTGATTTTCTTTTTTCCTCACCCTTATCTGTTTGATGTTTATATTTAGCTTGTACTGTTAATGGTTTAGGGCTCTGAAAAAAAAAAAAAAACAGCTGTCAATCTTTTATTTGCTTCTGTTATAAAAGCTATGAAAGGTAGAAAGCTTTCCAAAGATGTCTTGTTTTTTTATGTCTGTATATCTTTCTGCTCTTAATCCAATTCTTTTCCTAACATTCTAAGTTCTCAATAATTTTGTTCCTAAAAATCCCTTGGTCCTGATACGATTTCTATATTTTGACTATATTTTAATGTATCTTAGAAAATCACCACAAACAAAATTATAAGCAAATGTAAACTTGATGGCATTTGTCATTGTGATTTCCTATATTAAAAACTTAGTCCTTTCTTGGGCCTCCCCGGTGGCACAGTGGGTTGAGCACTGTGCTGTGAAGCTGTCTGCAGCCACTGCAGCACAAGTTCCATCCCCAGCCAGCCAGGAAGCAACCCACATGGCACAGCAGACCTCTCCTGTCTCTCCCACTGCTCCCCTCAGCAGTGTATTTCAGTCAATCTGCCTGTTCTGTTCCCCACTCTGTCTCCGGTGAATCCTTTCACCCCCCACACCTCTGGCCTGTACCCAGTTCTTGTATGCATAAATAAATAAATCTTAAAAAAAATAAAGACAACCAATTTAATACATAGTGTTTATTTTTTAATATTAAACTTGTGGCCAACAGCCATGAACAAAGAGCCTGGATGAGGCTTTTTCAATACACCTATTTTTTCCCTAAGACGCAGCACAGTCTTATTTTACTTGGAGACATTGGCCAGCACTTTAGCACTAAGCTTGGGAATCATACTGAACAGAGATCACTAACAAAAGCACAAAAATGCAAAAATGTGACACTAAATTGACAGCAGTGGTTATTTGCTTATTGTCTGAAAGGAGAAGAGCACCATCACTGTCTTTGACCTCAAACATCCAAGCAACAAAATTGGGCTCTGTCATACAGGTGCCTGAGAATGGCCTGAATATGCTGCAGATATTGACTTTGAAGCTACAAATAGATTTTAGCAAATAGGGGCTGTGAAATATGAAATCCATTAACAATGAGGATCAATATAAATATGCTTTAGAATAGCAGTAAGTACATAAAATGATGAATTTCTTATAAATATGTGCTATTAGCTAATAGGCTTTGTATGCAGTCAGATAGGCTTTGTAATTAAGAGGCCAGGCAAAATACTTAAAAAGGAATTAAAATCTGAAAATAAAAAGCTAAAATTTTTGAGAGTGCTTCAAAAGTTATTCTGCAGTGCCTTTAAAATGATTGTTAAATTTAGCTAACACTACAAATAGAACAGCAGTTTTAAACAGAAGTTGAACACTTGATAAGTAACTAAGAATTCTAATTGATAACCTTAAAAAGCAAACATTAATTTATAAACAAAAGGATGCATCTGAATATTTGTAAAAGATACCCTTCAGGGGCCTCCTCTGGTGGTACAGCAGTTGAGCGCTGGGCTGCGAAGCTGCCTGCAGCCTCTGAAGCGCTGGTTCCATCCCCGGCCACCGGCGAGGGGATGGCGCGCAGACCTCTCCTGCCGCCTGCTGCTCCCCTCAGCAATGTACTTGTTGGTCTGCCTGTTCTGTTCCCTGCTCTGGCTCTGGTGAATTCTCTCACCCTCCTGCACTTCTGACTGTACCCAGTGCTTGTATAAATAAATAAATTAATTAATTAAAAAAAAAAGATACCCTTCAATTACAAAAAATGGCCAAAAAACAACCTAGAAGGAAATTGCAGTAAGGACACTCCAACATGCAGACTCTCAGGGAGCAGGTCAGGTCCAGCCTGGCAGAGCCAGCCAGTGGCAACGCATACATGACATTGGGCTGGTAGGGGAAGAGGGTATCCAGGAAGGAAAAACAGAAATGACTCCTATGTACGTGTGGAGGACCGAAATAATAATCTTGACCTGTCTGAAAAATCATCATTGTGTGGTACTAAACATATTCAAGAACATACAGATTAAAATTGGATTCATCATTGGAAATGGACATTCAGAATAAAAATATAAGTTAAGGGAAAGGATAAAAGTTCTGTTTGAATACCTGAGTTTTATAAACTGATGAAGTGAAACTGTTGAAGTGGTTATCGTTTCAGATGAAGACAACTTTTATATTGGCACGATAGAAGAGCCACAATGCACAGATGTGAGGTCCCCAAAGAGTTGTGATCAACTAAGGAGTAGAAATTCTTAGGAACTGATAGTCATGTATCCTTCGGAAGGGTCAGAGACTTTAGATAGACCAGGCAGAGATTTTTCCTTCGAAGTTTGGGTACACAAAGGAAGATTCAGATTGAATGATATTTGGGCTGATTAGCAAGCTTACTAGAAGAATGAGCAAGAGCTGTTGAGCCTTGGGAAGGGCCTGCTGTGTCAAAATGTGATGAGGAGAATGGACACATGAACTTTGAAGTGTCTGCCTGGTAAGTCCTATTGGGGATATGAGTGAGCTAGTCCTTCGCAATCTTGGAATCTTTCCACTTCTAAGGAGAACTGCCGGGGAGGCCAGTGGAAATAGCTCATATGGAGTACAACATTAAAAAGCAGAGGTTAAGAGTGAAAATCATACGGGCAGTGACGTGAGAGATGAATCATCAGAGCCAAGTCAACAGGGAAAGCATCTAGGTGACCATCACACAACACAGGTGAAAAATATGGAAAATCTTAAATTAGGGGCATAGCCAGAAGTTTAGAAACTCAGGAGATGTGGAGAGAGCAGATGAGATGCATATTTGGCTACTGACGAGACATGCAGAAGAGAAAGAAGGGAAAGAGAATTCTCATTTTTCTGTTTTAGGCCACTGGGTGAATGATGGCACCTTTAACAGAAGACAGAGAGGGCAGAAGGTGTTTAGACATGTAGAGCTGGAGATGTTTAAGAGATGCTAGGTGATACTGTGCCCCAGAGAGTTGAGTATATAAATATACAGCTTTGGATTCAGCGCAGGTTTGGATGCCACCAGGGAGCAATTGACAATGAAGGTATAATAGTGCATGGGTCCCTGGTTTACATATGCAGTATCAGTCAAGTTGTTGGGACTGGAACTTTTGGTTGCACAGTGTGTAAATGGAAAGAAGGTACAGTCAAAACTCCACTTACAACACCAGGAGGACTAGTGCTAGGGAAGCATGAGGAGAATGGGGTGCACAGTCCACAGCGTGAGGTGTTGCAGAGAGGTAAGATGAAACAAAAGCTGAGGCAAATGTTGACGATCTTGGGGAGAGCTGAGGTTCCATCTGGAGTTTTCCTGGTTGTTTCCCTTGTTTTTGTATAATATGAACCGAATACAATGGTTCTCCTAGGATCTTCCAGTTTGTCAGTTTCCCTTCTGCCTCAGGGCCTTTGCACATGATTTTACCTCTTCCTAGAAAACTCACCCAGGTTCATTTTCCCCCTACCTCCTTATCATCCTTTGTTCTCATATCAGTTGTGAGCATTTTAGAAATCTTTTATGAGTTAGATCCTAACCAAGGTTAGTTCTCCCTGCCATGTGATCTCAAGATATATTTTTTGGGTACTTTTTACAAAAGTTATATAATATTTATTTGTGAAATTTTATTTTCAAATGTCTATTTGCTCTACTTGAATAGATCAAAGGGAATAGGAATTTTATTTCTTTTGCCCAATTTTGTATTTCCAGCATCTGGCAGAGTGCCTGCAATATAATAAGCTTTCAATAATATAATTGAGCTTATTAGTTTTATTTATTGATACAATTTATATGCTGCTTACTGTATGCCAAGCATCGTTTTAAGCATTTTATAAATATTAACTTGTTTAATGATTGAATAGGGAATACCGTACACAAGGAGTAGAATAGAAAATTGCAGACCTACTGCCAATAACTTCTTTCTGAGAACACTGTTCAGAAAGAGGAGGAAAACAGAAATTTAGGGACTATGTAGCTCAGTGGAGGGTGACAGCTCCTGGACTCAGAGTGCCTGGGATCAGGTGTCTTCTCTACCCTTAAAAGCCATGAGCTTTGGGAAATCGCTTCTTTCTGATCAATTGATCTCCTTTTCTTTATCTATATCTTAATAATAATATTAATATTTATCTCATGGGTATTTACGGGCCTATGATTTTAACGCATGTAAAGCATTCAGGAAAGTGTCTGGCTAGGAATAGACCTTGTAAGATTTCCCATTATATGCCTTCCTCCCATTCCCCCACCACATCTCTTCTTTCCCATATCTGTCTGTCTTGGAAACAGGCCATTGACTCTTGGCCATAAGAAATAGACTAAAAATTAATTTTACCTCTTAGCGTGTCCCCTGTCACATGTCTCATTTATCTTCTAGTGACCTGAGTGGTTTCAAACCCCTAGGTTTATATCAGTCATTTGGATGCTGTTCTAATTGAAATCATACTGCTGCTACTTACAAGCAGAATGTAATTACTTCAGCTGGCATTTGGACATGACTATAGGCTACCCCATTAAAAATTACATAACCCTTTCAATGACTATATCCACTTATTTTTAGCATCAACAGTGAGTAGCAGATTAGACCAAGTCTCCTCTTATCAGTGTACAGCAGAGAAGTGGCACCATCTCTGTCATCTTTTATCGGGTGAAACCCACCATTTCATTTATTTCATTCAAGTTACTGCTGCGTCATGATATAAAAAGCCCAGACAATTGTTTTTTGAAAGAAATTTAATTAATTGTTTAAATCACTTAAAATAGAACTTCAAGAAAATATAGGTGACAACATAATCTTTTGGGTGACAAAATTCTTTATGAACTTAATAAAAAGAACCAAATGCTTTATTAGAAAATATTGATAGGTTTGGCTAAAGAAAAATTTGAAATATTTATCAAAATCAAAACAAGAGGAGTGATAACATATATTTTAGTTACATTCAAAAAGCTATTCTAACTATAGGAGGAATCTATAAAAATCAAGCAAAAGATTAATAACCTACTTAAAATATATACAAGAACAGGCAATTAACACATGTACAAAAGTGGTCAAATGACCAATAAAGTTGAACCCATTCTACTGCCAAGTCAAGTAAAATAATTATGGTCTTCTATTTTATATCTCAATTATTTAAAAATTAATGATTTCTAGAAGCTTCTTGAATGCTCATAAAAAAGAAGCTCTTAAATAAATTATTACATCTATATCATGAAACAGTTTATAGCATAAAAAGATTAAAATAATATGCAACATTAAAAAATCATTTAACAAATGGGCTACCTCTATATGCTGTTGTAGAGTGATAGGAGATGCAATATTATTGAACAGAGAAGTTCAATATAGGAGGCAATACACTTACTTCCCTTCATTAAAACAAATACATAAAAATGCATACACACACACACACACACACACACACACTACCCATCTGCTCGTTATCAAACAGATCTTACCAAGGAAAATGGTGCTTTATTTCCAATGACCAACCTATGGTCAAACCTCCTCAAGAAAGGTCTATAATCATTCAATTTATTTTTGTAGTGTTTATTTGTAAATTACATGGAATACACTAACCCTGGATATTGAATTTCAAAAGTGAGTAGGGTTACATCTCTTCTCAAAAAGTTCAGACTATTACAGGAGACAAATACACAATAATTATGTTCTTTTTTAAGAGTGTCTATTAGCAGTATATAAAAATTATTTTACTTACTTTTATTCAGATTCATAAATGATACTTATTAAAGCAAATAATTCTGACATCAACTTGCTTATTTGACCCCCCAAAAAAATACAAACCATAGAATAAACCAGTATATATACTGGCCCATAGATTCATCTATGAAGATATTAATGTATTAATACACTAACACATATGTACACAAGCACAATTGCAGATCTCATGAAAGCTTGAGATGTCACAAGGTTTCTTTTACTTATTTTCTATTGTGAAATCTGTTGTTACATGACCATCATTATTTCGTAAGTTAGTTGTTGAAAATCACCTTGCATTTACCAAATAGATTATTTCTTACTTACAAAGCACTGGAATACAAAGAAAAATAAAATGTGATATCTGAACTCAAGGGCCCTCTTTATGGTCTAGTGAAGGAGGCAATGGTCCAAAGCTTCTATGATCTCACTACAGCTGATATATTATATAAAAACCGATCAGCAAGTTACAATTACTTAATCGTTATCATTTGACATATTTATTGAGCTCTTACTAGGTACCAGGTATTGTTTAATACAATAGTAAATAAGAGTCCATAAATGATACCGTATGGAGAAAGAGATAAGGATATCAATTTTAGCAGACATATTTTTTGATAAGATGGTTTTGAAAGATTCTCTGTGGGTTCAGCAACATATTTTAATTTTGTAAAAAATATGAGTATTCAGTGTCTGTTTGACGAGATGGTGTTTCAACTTGGAAAATGAACAAATACTGAGTTTTAAAATACCATGAGAATTACAATGGCAGACGTAGAATATTCAGTAAAAAAAGAACAAATTAGTATTCTTTCCCCAACCATAAGATTTTAAAGAAAAAGTGGTGAATTGAAAAATTCTACAATTAGTTATGTTTTTAAGTATATACAACACAACTTGACTATAAATGGAAAGTGTGAGTTGAGGAGACAGAGAAAGGTATCAATAGAATGGGTTCACAATGTGAGATAATATTTTGGTGATAATCTGAGATAAATTATGTCAATGCAGATTTTTTTCTCCATGGAGCCACAAGTATATACATGTTGATTTCAGATGTCAAAAAAGCACATATTTGTGAGTTTGTTTTAATGGCATTATAGTATGTTTCTGTCATAGACTTTTTGCACTACTTGTAATAGCAAACAATTTACTTATTGAATATGACATCATTTAGTCTATATGTAGCATTTATTTTAAAACATAATATTCAGAAAATCTTTACTTTGCCAGAAAAAATTACACAGCTTACTAAATTCAATTTTATTATAAATTCTTTATTCCATCTGTACTCTTTATAATTGCTGAAGTGCTGTATGGCATTAATTTGAACTTAGTAAGAGGACTAACACTCGATTTAGTTTTTAAAACTTAGCTGGAATCAGTTGGACTTATTATTTGTACTACAATGACAGGGATTAATTGATGAAACATGTAAGTAATGAATAAGAAGAAAAATATTGATTGATCATTAAATCAAAAGGGAAAAAATCCTTGAAAATCAACTGGTGAATGGCATTAAATATTCCACATTACTATCCACAATACTTTAAAGCATTTTTAATGCATTGTATTTCAGGAAGGGTATTGCAGAAGAATATTGAAATTATGATTTAGTTTATGCTTCATTTGAGGGTGTGTAAATGATGTGGGGAAGTAGCACCATTAGGAAATCACAAAGGATGTATTTCCTTCGATGGAGTCATTATAGACTTGTTTTTGGTGCTTAGCTCAGAAAAATTAGTTCCGGGATTCAAGCAATTGGAGCACTTTTTATAAACCATTATATTCTGTCCATAATAATTATAACTTCGTGAGAAATAGATGAGGAAGAGAAGAAGACACATATTGATGTACTTGTTGGAAAAACTACAAAATCTTTTAGGAATGTGATGAGTGATAACATTTTTCCAATCTGCTTTGGCTTTTCATGTCTCTGGAAATGAGCAAGGAAAAAGAGAGATGATTCACGGGGGTCTTAGTGGCGGTAATTTTATGGTGACAACACCCAGGAGGAGAAATCCGACATTGTGCAAAAATGAACAATGATGTAAAAATATATAAGGAAAAATGAGAAGGAAAAAAAAAAAAAACAACAACAACAAGAGAAAAGGAGATGTAACCAGCAGTTTTAGAACATAGTGGCTGACTCACTTAGGAAAGAATAGGTCTTGGATCCAAGAAGTTTGGGCAGTGACTCGGCAGAACTAGTCATGAGGCCAGTATTTTTTGGAAGTGTTATATTTTTAGTAAAAAGAGCATAAAATGGCATGTGGAATCCTTCTCTCACTTGAAATCCTCACAGGTGACTAGTCAACTTAATTATACCTGCAAAGTTCCCTAAAGTAAATCCTGGAATAGTATTTGATCACATAATCAGGAGACAGGAGTCTTTGGGGACTATCTTTTAGATTCTGCCTCTCACAGGGATGTGTGTTTCGATTCCTAAAATGTTTACACATCAAAGGGGCTGTTTAAAGATTGAAGACCCACACATGCAAACACAATACTTGGGTTGGTAAGAGACACCGTAGAAGATAGTGGTTACTTAGACTTAAAGAGTGAATGATTTCTATTAAAATGTCACAGAGAGGAAACCATGACATTTCAAATTAAGAAATCATTCCTGACTTTTGAAAGAGCAATTTCCTTAAAATTGTGTGGACAGAAGCCTAATTTAGCAGGTTAGAAAATGACAAGAATATTATGAATCTGAACAGGAGGGTTTAGGATATTTTTCCAGCAGATCAATGTGAAAGTAATAGGGTGATCAGGTGACAGCGGGGATAATGAGGATCATTTCCCCAAAAGTGTGGATAATTGATGGAACAATACATTTCTCTTCAAGCTGGCAGTTCTGGAGAAGCAGCTTCTAAAATAAAACCGAATCCCATGGTCTTGCCATATTACTTCCTTGCTTTATTATTTCCTTCACAAATATCCAGAGCCCCACTTAAAAATGTGTTATGCAAATTATACCAGCACAACCTCTCTAGGACAGTGTAGGGGGCAGGAAAACCACAAGAGCAGGTTTTCTGATCCAGCAGACTGGGTAAAGGAGGAGTCCTGGAGCCCTCAGTGGCTTTTCAGACTTTTTTTTGGGAATTTACCAGGCATATGGCCGGCAGGGGTGCTGGGGGGCCAGGAGGCTGGCAGTCTCCCAGCCCCCAGCAAATCCTCACTGTCTGGGCTCTCTGGCCTTCTCTCTGCTTCTCTTCTTCCGTTTGTTCTGTTTCTTCTCAGCTTCTGCTGGCTTCCCCGTGACGCCGCCCTTAAAGGCCCAGCCCTAGCCCAGGTGAATCCCATCTACCTATGCCCACACCCTATTCCAGGTGTCCACCATCAGGCATGCATTCAGGACCACAGGTTCCGTCATCTATCCTGATGGCGGGAGGGCAGAAAGCCTGATACTTTTTACCTGACCCTACAGACAGCTTTCAGGAAACACTTCTGGTACTTGCATTGATATGCAAAGAGATTAGAGCAGGCATCCCACCTTACACTAGAAGTCATGCCATGAGAAGATAGGAGAAAAACAATCTTGGGATTAAAATAAATTACAAATTGATTTAAATGCTTTCCAAAGTGAGACTTCAAGTTGATATGAAATTCTCATGAAGTTATTTCCAATGAGGCATTGCCGTGAGGTTAAGCTCCACCCCATTTTTTCTACATTTTTATACTTTTTTCAAATAGAAAGTTGGTAGTCAGACATCAATGGCCCTTGAAAACTTGCAAGGAGCCAAGCCAGATTAGAGCAAAAACACACAATTTGCTGCATTGGAAGACACAAATGGGTACATCTGTGAGAAGATTTCATTTGCTACCTTATTAATTCTCCCATGTTCCCTGGTAAACAATGTAAACTCATTGATACAATTGGAAAAGGGAACAGCAGATGGTGGCTTTTAGTTACCTGTTGACTACAGTGTTCTTCTAGATAATTAATCTAAATAAAGTCCTCATTATTTAATCTTAAGCAAAATTTCAACTGGATGATTTTTTGCATTGTCATTAAGAGAATGGTTTCCTCTGTTTTCATGTGTATACATCATGCTGGTGTTTATTCAGGCATGACTCTAAGAAGTTGCAGAAAACCTACATCAGTCAGAAGACATTCTTCTTCAAATCCATCATAATTGGACACTCAAATGTTTAATATCAGCGATCTAATCAGGTGACAACTGTCATAGATTGGTTCTAAATTCTTCAAATTCACAAAAGGAACCCAAAAGACAACAAAACATATAATTTTCATTAGAAATCCATGCATCGTTTTATTAACTAAATCTAAGATTATATACCCAGAGGTTGGATTTTTGAGATGTCAACTTTTAATTTTTTTAAAAGTATTAACAAATGTCAGTTTTTCCTCTAAAGTATTTTTTAAATTTTTCATAAGTGTTTTTTCCCTTTAATTTCAATTTTTTCTGTCTTGCTCCAATTATACTGACAAGCTGGTCTTCTTGCTCCTCACTATTCTGTTTAGGAATTTGGAAATTACAGCCCTTGGATTTGGGAAAAGTCACTTCTACTTGAAAATAATTTTAGGTATATTTAGTAAATAATATATTCAAGAGAGAATGCTTAAGACTCAAGAATTAGTTTCATATAACTGGAAAATAGAATAACTAATAATTATGAATTATTATGGGAAACAAACTTAATTTCACCTCAGGTAAGTATGACTTTTTTACTCTAATAAAGTCATTACCTTAACGGGAAAGTGCTTCTATCTTAAAAAAATATAAAAGCCTCTTAACAGTAAACAATTTGGGCTTCTTCCAAGCAATGTAAGCTGGTTTTATATTCCCTGGCCCTTCTTCAGTAAGTCAGGCAATTTAAATATCTATTTAGAGTAACATTTTTCTTGGGAGATAGCTAGTTGTGAAGAATTGATTCCTTAAAAGTTCCATTTTTCTCTATAGTTCAATTACTGCACTTATCATGCTTTATTCCTATTCATCTTTTTTCCTTTTTCCTTTCTTTTTTTAATGTGACTAACACCACCAATCTGAGAGGTTGGTTTCGGGAGTCAGAGACCACATCCAATTTATCTTTTTATCCCCAGCATCTAGAGATGCACTTGGCACATTGTCCTGATCAATGAAAGTCATCCAATAAATGAATGATCAACTTTTACCTGAAGGATGATGGTAGCATTGCAAGACAACCTTGAAATACATTTTACTGAGGAAAAGAATAATGACATCGATTATTTGGTGGACATAAGGAAACCCATTTAAAAAAAAAAAAAAAACACCAAAGATTCATTCATTTTTCAGGTCAAAATCATTCACTGCTTGGGTTTGCTGTGGCTTGTGCTTTAGAGCTGTAACAAGCCCTAAGGCAGCTCTTTGTGAAGCTCTTAACTTGGCAGTCTCTGCTGGTCCCCTAAGGTAGAGAGATGTGATTGAAAGGAAGCCTGTCTAGCTTCCTCCATCCTGAGCCACCCTGACCTTGTTTGGGGGTTGTCATTTCCGTTACCCACCATTTGCATTCCAACTTGAACAAATGTCAAAACCTTTATTGCCTCTGACCTAAAACTTTTTTTGTTTTCTCATCAGAAATTAATACATATCTGAGACAGAGTGCTTTGAAATAACAAAATATCTGAGAAAGAAGTTTCCTTAGCTCTAAAGCTGTTGCCTGTTTAATCATTCTCCCAAATTTACCTCCAATATCCTTGATAAATAATATCTCAGTTTCTTCTTCTCTAATCTTTACATTAGGAGAGATTTTTGACACTTCTCGAAAGTGTCAGCACAATTCCACACATTATAACATTCTTCATCATCTTGAGACAAAATACATTGTATTCAAACATGTTTGTGAGTGAGTCTCAAAGAGTCTCAACAAGATCATATTGCAGATGCAAAAGTTAGCCATTCCGATCTGAGTAGGACTTGCTAATAACTCAAGTTCTCTAGCATCTGGCATACCTAAGGACAGGATAAGAGCTTCCAAGGTATCCTTCATGAAGAGGGAAAATGAGGAGACAAGAGTTGGTAAGAGAAGGACCCTGAAAATCTTAGTCTTCAATTATACTGAAGTTCAGTAGCCTGTTAGAGTAGTACTGCTTTAGGACACATAAATATACATGCAATTTTAATTACACTTTTTGCAAACAAAATTGCAATTCAAACATTGCACAAACAATGGTAATGATGAAAACTAAGTATTAGACCACAAGAGATAATGAGGAAATTTCAAATAAAAATTTAAAAAGCAAAAATAAATAAATGAATAAATAGATTTTGCAATGGAGAAAAATGTTACATACTCTAACAATATTTGAAAGGCTAAGGGAATGAATGAATAAATGAATTAATGCACAAATGCGTGGTTGGGAAAAGATAATGAATGGAGAAATTGATGTAGAAGTAAGGGAATTTTAGCCAGAGGTAAAAATCAGAAGGAGGTTAACTATTTATAAAATGTCTAATTAATTATAATGTTGTAGATGATAATTTTGAGTGTCATTATGTACTTATGTCAGGTTGGATTTTTGATAAGTTGTATTAAATTATAAAATGAAATTTTAATTTTTGTGCTGTCATTTTTAGTGTGTCTATTAGGAACGAGGTCTTTGGAGAGGGGTTAGAGATTTGTGACAACTTAATCCTGCAATATGCTACAGAAAACCACTTTCCAATTGGTTTAAGCTACTTTTTGGAAAGAGATTTTCTGACAAGGACATTCAGTGGAAAGAGATCAATTAGCTAAAACCCAACAATAAAAATAGCATCTGCATTCGTTTAGCATGTGCTCTGCATCCATCTTGTGAAACACTCCGTATTCATCATCTTCTCTTTGTCTGATCTATTTTTCACAACTCTATTAAAAAGGAATTATTGTTCAATGTCCTAAATAGTAAAACTGAGATACAAAGAGCTTGAGTAATCGAGTAACTTGCCCAAGATCAGAGTTAGTAAATAGCACAGCTGGGGTTCCAGCCCCAGTGGCCTGATGGCAGCAATGACAGTCAAGGACATGGTCACAAAGTATTCCATTTCTGCAAAGGAAAAAGGTCCATCTCACTGAGACGTAGGGATCTTTTCACTTTCTCCTCTTTTAGTTCTTATAAAATTTAATACAGATGCAGTAAGACTAAGAGAATATAGACAATCTCAAAGGAGTGGTTAAGGGAAGGTAAATACTAAAATGTCTCATTGCAGATGTTTCAGATTATTTTAAATAACTGTTTCAAGGTTTTTTGTTGTTCCCTATTGAGGCAGCACAAGATGCCACAAAGCTCAGAACTCAGACATGTGATAATTCACTTGCATTTGCAGGGCAGAAACTCTTTCCCTCCATTTATCAAGTTTTAGGAATCACTGACACTGTGGATAGTGGAACTTGCCCATGTTGCTGAAGCTTCAGAGTAGTGCTTTCTGGCTGAGACTTGCAGAAGTTTTACAAAGCCATCAGAACTGAAAGAACCCAGACTGACTGTCAAAAACCAAGGCTCAGGGGACTTGAGCATTAAATAAATAGTTCAGCATCTGTTAATTTTGACAATATTAATTTAAAAAAGAAAAACTCATTAAATGAAAAGTGATTTTCACCTTTAAAAAATCCTGAACATTCCAATTAATTTGAAGAAAAAAAATCTCAATCAAGAACAAATATAATACAGTGTCTGGCATGTGGAAAATTTCCATAAATATTAATCTTACTGGATTATATAGAAGTGTACCAACTTGGCCCAGAGTGTGGAGTGATGTCTGAAAGTATAAAAGAATGGTTATCCTTCCAAATTCCACACCTCTTCCTTTGCAAGGCAATTTAGTCAGAAGAAACAATAGCTTTATTAACATACTTTGGGGAAATAATTGCAATAATTAAATATAGATAATTTAGTATAAAATTGTTAGAATCTGAAAACACAGGGATCATAGAGATGAGCTAGGATGGGGGTGTTCTCTCTGAGCATTCAATAAAATTTCCCAAATTTTGGTTAAGTCATCAGGGTTGAACCAGTGAAGAATGAAAAAAACAAACAAGACGTGCTCCAGATATTCCAAATGCTTGAATAAATGAAAATTCATCCATGCAACTCTGGTGACTGTTTGACCTAGTTCTTAAAAAAACAAAAATCGATCTGCAAAGGAAACAAGAATTTGTGTCCACCTGAAGTCCAATTAAAATGACAAATCATTAGCTTCAGTTGCAAAAGAGGTTCAAAAGGGATATATAAACATACTGTTATTTCAAAATTGTAAAATCCATCTCCCATTTAAATACACAGCATATTAAACTTTTGGATGATTAAGCCAAGAAAGAATTAGAAACAGCAGTTTTCCTTTGTATCTGTAGCAAATCCCTAATAACATTTTTATAGCCTGTCTGAAGCAATGGCTTAAATCCTAGTTTATCTCAATATTTTAGTTTCCCTGTCTGTCCATTTATATACTCCAGTAAATATCCAGCTTCATCACTGTTGAAGATAAACTACTTGTATCCCCATCTTAGTCTTCATAAGAAATCCCAGATTTTGTTACAAAGACAAGAAAAAAAAGAGGAGTTAAGTATGATAATGGTACGTTAGATGCTATACAGTGTATTTCTAAACCATTAACAAGCAAATGGAATATAAACAAATCAATAACAGAACCTATAAAAGCATAAAGAAGCAGGGCATTAGTGTTTAAAGAATGTTCTTGTCATTGTATTACTGGAATCTACTACAAATACAAACCCTAGGGAGTAGTCAATTTGCTTTTATTGCTGTTGTTATGAGTTGACAATGCTGGATGAAGTATTCAGAAGAGCCTATGAGAGAGCCATTTGGAGCCAAGTCTCAGGTCATTTGGTGAGGTTTATTAGAAGGTGAACAGTGAAATCACAGCACTTTCCATGTAAGATGCCACAAAATTGCAGGAAACCCAAGGGAATACGCAGAAATTTTTGACTCTCTACACTAAGTTTTTGGTCATCTGAAGACTTCTGAACATTTTCTAAGGATTTATGCCACATCTCTTAATAATACTTCAATGCAATGGAAGGGGACTGTGTGACTAAAGAATATTGATGCAATAAGACCACATTAAGATAAGGTGAGTTCTTGAGACTTAACTGATCAAATCAAGGAAATAACATAAGCTACCGTACTGATCCTTGCAGCCTATTATTGGCTTCCTTCATTATCAGTCCATTTTTTTTTTCCTTCTTTTGATTTTGTTAAATCACTCGGCTGGTTGGGAATCTTACCTAGTCAAGGAACCCATATGTTTCCTTTTAAGTAGTCTGAGTTACTGATTGTCCTGTCTGTAATGGTAAATTTCATTAAACTTCAACAGAAGACTTAGGACAACGAGAGTTCATACTGGATTCTGTTCAGAGTCCTGACTCTCTATTTCATTGTGGGTTCCTATCTGCCTTTAATATCCAAGGTGCATTAATTAGCTTGGACCTGCGAAACAGAATAACACTGACAGGGTGTTTTAGAAAAGCAGAAATGTATTTTCTCACAGTTCTGGAGTCTGGAAAGTACCATTATGGCTAATTGCTGGCAAGGGATCTCTTCCCTGCTTGTGGATAATCCGTTTCTCATTGTATCCACAGGAGATGTCTTCTCTGAGCCTATGTGGAAAGTCTCTTCCTCTTCTTCTAAGGATCCTAGTCCTATCAGAATAAAGCTCAAGTCATAGGGCCTTATTGGGCCTTAATTACCTCTATAAAGACCCTATCTCTAAGGATGAAAATGGAAAGTGAAAGTTTGAAGGTGAGTATGTAATAAGAAAGGGGATATCTCACCCAGATCCCCAGTACCTTCAGTGTTGCCTTAGCCTATTTCAACTGCTGGGAGCTGAGAAGTCCTGGTCCAGGTCAAATGTCCAGGAATACCTGGACAAATTGGCTACTTATTCCCCAATAGAAACCTGGGCCCTTGAATACCTTAAGAATAAGATTACAATAAAGAGCTTGAGGGCCTCCCAGATGGCACAGAGTTTGAAGTCTCAGTGTTATCAAGCTATCGCCAGCCATTGCAGCATGAGTTCGATCCCCCAGCCAGGGAGATACCCACATAGTGCAGCAGACCTCTCCTGGCTCTCCTATTTTATTGCTCCTCTCAGCAGTGTATTTCAGTGTATTTCAGTAGATCTGCCTGTTCTGCTCCCCACTCTGTCTCTGGTGAATCCTCTCACCCCCCACACCTCTGGCCTACACCCCAGTTCTTGTGTGCATAAATAAAAATTAATCTTTTTAAAAAGATGCTAATATGTTAGTTAAAATAAAATATTTATTGAAAAGCAACACAGCAAGAAATAGAGCTTCAGGGAGACCTCCTTAAATAGACTATCAAAGGTGCCAGGGATAGGGGTCTAGATAGGTTTTAGGATTGGGGTGAGAACAGAGCGATCAAACTTCATTGACTGAGAAAATAAGGCATGGACTTCGCTAAAGTCCCTCTGTCTGTCTGAGTGTGGTCCATTTATTGTTACTAATTGTGAGCACCAATCAGCTCAGCTTGGTGGCTGTGTAAGTCTCGTGAACTTCTCATGGGTGAATATCTCATGGAGCTGTGTGCCCACAACTCCAGCTTGACCTGGTCTGGTCTATCTCAATGTCTATAGCTCCCTTCTTCAACAGGCTAATTTGATGGATTGTAAAGAGATAACTCAGGAATTCACAGGTTGGGGAAAAATTAGTAAATAATCACAATGGGCCAAGGAAATTTATGGTAGCAGGCATGTGGGCCTATAGTCAGATTTACTTAATCTCTTCCATACCACCTCAAAAAACAATGGAAACAGCAAAGTTCAGCCCTAGCATCCTGTCTCTGCCCCAGATCCCTTCTTATCTCAGTTAGATGTCACTAGGAGAGGTACAAGTCCAAATTTCACACCTTGATTCTTTCACCTTCACCTGAACATTGTGAGAATGAGGAAAACCAGCTGGCCCAGTTCCATTAGCCATTAGTCTGTCTATTTTCATTTGTAAATTCTCAAGAACAATAATCTGATTGCCTTATACTGAGTTGATATCAATCAGCTATGACTAGGATTGCAGGGTTATACAGAACAAGGCTTTGGAGAACTGCCCAGTGGACTGAGGCTACTCCCAGAAATGATGACTTAGTGGGAGTTGGAGAGCCACCTCAACACCTTAATAAAGTTAGATTTAAGGAATTGATCAATTTGATAGCAATGAATGTTCCTAGAACTTTGGTGGTGGGTGCAGTATGGTGTATACACATATTCAGATATGAAGCTGTACTCCTGAAATTTACACAGTACTATAAATGGTAAATCAATTAAAAAACTCTCTATTTATATATATAAAGATCACCCAAGCTCATAATCTAAGTATAATTTGCAAAGGCCATACAAGGCTTCTCATTTTCTAAAATTCAAATTAACAATTTCTATAGCCTATAGTGTTGGTTGTCAGACTTTGTATCAAGATGCTATGGGATGCATAGGAGTTAAATATTTGAAGAATGCTAATTTCTAAAACCTATCTGACACTATGAAGCTTCAACATGTACTCACTCTGCTTTCTTTTCAATGACTTCATTCCTTTGAGTAGTTAAACTCTTGGTAGTTGCAGTGATTAAAAGCAAGTACCATGTGAAAAGTAATGGAAATGTAAAGTAAAGGAAATGAAGTAACCGGTCTGAAACCTGATAGATGCATATATCTCACTAGTAACTAATAGTTGTAATTGCTAATTAGTGATTATGGAAATGTATAAACTGGCTTTTATTTTCTTTGCATTTTTACTATTTATCAAAAGTTTTCAGATCATTGTTATAGTAATACTAAGTTGTGCATGCATAGCTATTTACTAAATAGAACTGTTTTCATAAAATATATATACGCACACATATATAGAGAGAAAGGTCTATCTACCTATCTGTCCATCCTTTCATCCATCCATCCATCCATCCATCCATATTATATGTGAACCATCCAGAGTCTGAGTAACACCAGTGGAGAGGCTATTGAGGGTCTGAACTCAGGAGAGCCCAGGTGGCCAGGCATATTGGGGCATGAACAGAGAAGCCCGCAGCCAAGAAGACATAAAACCATACTAGCAAGCCATGCACAGGATTGAAATTCAACCAATCACTTTCTGACAAACTTTCCACCAATCCGAACTGCAGTGACTGAGAGCTCATTGCATAAGGCAGACCTAGTCCTGCCCTTTTGCTTACAGAAGCAGACTCCCCTCAGATCTCCTGGGTCATTCAGTTCAAGTGCTTCTGGATGTCAGCCCATGTTCCAAAATGTTTGCTGTACACTGGGACTGTGTCCTACTTACTGTAACTTATTTTGGTTGTGGAAAGTTCTGGGACACTACAATTTGGAACCTCTGTCCTCTTGTTTATTTCCCTGATTCCTTTTTTTTTAGTCATAGATAGTTTATTATCAGTGGTTGTTTAATTTTAGGGTACAAAAGAATCACCTGTGTAGATTGTTAGAATATAGGTTCAACCCCTTAACTACTGACATAAACTAGGTTCAACTACTGACATAAAATGTCTTGAATGGAAGCCAGGAATTTGTATTTTAATGGAATGATTATAATGCTGATAACCTCCATACCACACTCTAAGGAAGAAGTTCTGCATGTTGATCTTTCTGTAGTTTTAAAATTATTTAACAGAAGCTCTGTGGTTTTTGATGTAAATTATCCTACTCCCTCATTTTTTCTTGTTTTTCATATGAAGTGGGGGCCATTGAACTTTGTTGACTCCAATGCACTACAGGAGAGGTCCCCAATGTGTCATGGTTTTGTAAGACAGCAGTAAGTTTTGTTGTTCCACTCTCTGACTTCTTGACTGGAACATTTGGAATGGAGGGGCCAAACAGAACCTCGGGGTAAGTTTTAAAAGAAAGAGCCCGTAGGCCAAGGAGAGGCTTCTTTGGGGCTACCTGGTTCTGTTCCCATCTTGGCTCAGTGGTGAAGCTGAAAGGGGGGGTGGTTCCTGCTGCTGCTCAGACCCCACATGCAGCCATTAATTCCTCTGGCTTCCACCCAGGGCTCTTTATCTGGCCTCAGTGCTTTGGCAGGAGGCATGATCCTGCACAACCAAATAACTGACGGATGTCATTGTGACCTATGGTGGATTCATTAGGGATGGATATTTTGAACTTTGGTTCTTTCCTCCTCCCAGCCCTGTGGGCCCTGCACAGTCTTTGCTTATGTTTCCTGCTGGGAGATTTCCTTGGATTCCTTCTCCTGGTGGGTCTACTCTTAGGCCTTAGTCATTACACTTTGGCACCAAGTCTTGCCTAATTGAGGATGGTTGATTTCAGAGTTTGACAGGGTGTCCATATTTTGAAATCCTTCTCTCCTTGACTCTACTTCTCCCTCTCTTTGAACGTCTTATAATTAAAATTTTGGGGACATGTTAGAGTTTGATTACTTTGCATTTTTATGCATGAATGGACACAAACCCTAAGGATGGGCAACAAGGGCTTTTCCTTTCACACAGTTTGGGGTCTCTAGGTACCCCTCAGTTTTTCTCAGTATCACCTTCAAACCACTGTAGTGAAATCACTTTTATCATTTAGATCCTACAATTTATAGGCCCTGCACCCTAATGCTAACCCATAAACCCTATCTGCGACAATATGGCTGGCAGATGACTTTGTGACTGTCACTGTCTGCTCAGTGTATCAGCCACTCCCTGCAATACACACTGTGGTCTTCTTTTTCACTTCCCTTAAGGTAAACAATTTGACTAAATTGGAAAGACATGCAGAGAGTGATGAGAGGAGCCTGTTGATCAAGCTGCCTGTTCAAGAGAGCTGCCGAGCTGGTGGTTCTGGAATTCTTAGAGCTGCCTTTTTTTTTATTTGACAGCCTTCTGGCTGTATGGCACAATATTTATCTTGCAAGATTGCTCCTGTTTATATCAAAACAAATAAACAACAAGAAAAAATCCAGCACAGAAGAAAATGACAGGCACAGATCCCACTCAGAGTAAATATAGGCGCCTGCATTTCTGATCGCATTTCTGGCAGACCTTGGAAGCTTCAAGAAAGAGGTGGTATTTATGTAGGTGTGTGAGGCCATCTCCTCTGGCTCTGCTTTTTTCTCCCTTTGCACACTCTCCAGTTACAGCCATATTCACTGTTTTCTTTATTATTTTTCTATGCAAATTAGTGTTTGAAAATGATATAATTTTGTCTTTTATCTATTTTTGTATTATTCTGAATATTTTATGTGTGCCAGGCACTGTCTCATTGCTGATATTAAATAAAAGAGATTCCCCCAAAATTGTCCAATACAGAATTAATTGAGCATATACTATGTACCAGTTCTTCTGTTTATTGTTTTAAATACATTTTCTTTTGGAAAGTTGTCAAACATCTAAAATGTCAGATATAATATTATCTCCATTTTCCATTTGAGAAAACTGAGGCTTAGCATGATGACAGGACTTGATCAGGATCACATAGTCACATGAAAGAGCTAGTTTGGAATTCTTAGAGCTGCCTTTTTTTATTACGTAGCCTTCTGCCTGTATGGAATCATGGTAATTTAAATTTATAGAACAAATCATTAACAAGTGAATTCTAAGGAATGCACCATTAACAAAAGCTAAATTGCCACCGCTTTCTGAACTATTTAACAGGTGACAAAGCCCAAGCTAAAGGAGTGGCTTCTTGGTGGTTAAAATTGAACACTAGTGTCTTTAAAGATGGATTTGAATGATGGAGAGTAAGGGATGAGAAATAAAAATCTTGAGCCTCTGAGAAGATAAAATACAAGCCTATAGTGCTGTTTGTATTTCAGTTCTATAAAGTTCTCAAAAGAAATATCGCCCTTAGTATATGCTTGGCCTTACCCTTCTTTTGGAACTACTGTGATGTTTCCTATTCCTGCTAGTCTCAATTAAGGAAAACTAAGGGGGAAATAGATTTGACAGGGGGCTCAAATTGTTGGGAATAATGTAAAATAAACATCTGGGGTGGCGATCTAGGCCTTTGAGGAAGGTCTGAATGGGAGATAAAAAGGTGTGAGTCCTCTGGAGGCACATGGTACATCAGACCTGGGAGGTGAACCTGGCCCTGTGTTGAGGTCATGGAACACAAATAGAAAGTCAGGGCAATTTGTTTCTGCTCTACTCCACTCTGTGATTAGTTGTCAGATGTTTCAGAGCCTTCTCTTAAAATGTTTTGTAAATTATTCAGTTCTAAACAAAGGTTAAATTTTATTTTAAATGATTAATGACAGAAATAATTGACTGCAAAAGAGAGTTTAATGGAGGGAAGATTAAAAAAATAGAGACACATGAGAGACTTTCTTCAGCTGAGGAACATTTAAGAGACCAGACAAGTTCCCAGGAGAGGGTGTGTTTTAGATACACGGACCTTGGATTTCCATGCTGTCTTCATCAATTACACTTCCAAAAAACTTCAAGAGCTGAAAGCTATTGTGAATCTCACCTATAGATAGATTATTGCTTTATTCATTTTCTTGTTGAGGTAATATTTATTGTGCATTGACACCAAACTGATTATTCTATTAAACTCTCATGATGAAGTAGGCACTATCCCTTTCATCAGAAGATTATAATAAAGTAAAAATCAAAATCAACAAGCAACTATAATCCAGAGACACACTATGGGGTGGGGGGTAGGAGGGATTACCGTCAAAATAAGGGGAGTGGGAATTGTATGGGGACTATAACCAGAATGAAAATGCATACATTGTGCAAAAATGAAAAATGATGTAAAAATATATAAAATAAAATTTAAAAAAGAATATTGAAAAGTTTTAAAGTCTTAAAAAAAAGATCATAATCCAGTGGAGAAGGAATGTCCTTTAGGCAGAGCTGTGTGATCATCATTTTCTTATGAATTTTATAAGTTACTTGATGCTAAAAGTTAATTGGTCTGAAAGTTTGCATCTAAATTTATTTTTTGTTAGTTGGAGGTAAATATATATTAAACATTTTATGAGATGAAATGCAGTAAAGATGAACTATAATAAAGAAGAAATATTTTATGACACAACTTGATAAAATAGGTTTATTTACTTCAGCAATGCACAGCAAATATGAAAGAAATAATGATAAGGTCTGAGCCATCGATTTTATATTGAATGGTTTGTAATATTTTGCAGTTCTTGAGAGCATTCTGGTTGTATTTAAAAGAACCAACATTATTAACTTTCATTGCTCTGGCTAAAGGAACTTTTCCTTGTAGCTAATAAGTTCTAATGATGAGGACTGACATCATTAAAAGAATTGCTATGGTTTCAGGTAAACCCAGGTTTTGGGAAACTTAAATTTTATACAAATGTTGGTAGGGGGCTTTTAAAAGATCAAACAAATATAACTGTAATTGCAAGTGACTATGAAAGAATTTAGAATGAGAAAATAAACCATAACAAATTATAATTTTTTAAAAAGCTGACAAAAACAGCATTCCTCATGGAATCCAGATATATGCCATTTTATTTTTCTAACTGCCATCACACGTCGTACTTATGTTTTGATAAATTCATGTTCATAAACTTTTAGTGTCTTCCTTATATAATAAAAAAAATTGTAACGCTCACTTTCTTGATAGAGAAAACAGAGAAATGATTCTGCCTTGACTGTGTGGTTGGTCAACATGTATCTGCTGTTTTCTCTTGCTAGTTGGGATGTGGAGGCCACAGGACTCAGTGATATGGATGCTCATTCCTGGCAGTGCTGGTTCTGAGAGATTCTATTTCTTAGATTCTCATTAAGTAAGTAAAACCATTGTTTTGACCATAGTTCATGTTTCATTTTCTTCCTTGGAGATACTGTTGGCATCCAACACTGTATCTGGGTTAGGAATAAGGTTACTCTTCAGATGGAGTTACTCTAAGCTACATTTTCCAAAAGGGGGAAAATGACATCTTGACAACTCATGAGAACTAAGTCCTTGGCTCATTATTTTTCAGGTCTGATGATAAAGGAATTTTCCAGACAAACCCTGACTCTCTCATCCAAACCTTGCTCCCCCATCACCACCCACCTATCCTCAGTCCCCTTGACAAGTTCTCATCATCTTCTGACATGTGGCAGGATGACAGGTGAGTCAGCACCGACGAGGGGAAAATGTTGCCTCGGAAGTTTCCTCCACCTACACTTATAAAAATTTAATTATCTACTGACGTGCCTGCCAACTACAAAAATAATTCCTTCTACCACCAACCTGAATGTAGCCCCAGCCCAGGTCTCCTTGGGTAGAGCCTGAAGATGCTCGCAAGTAGTCTAATGCTGATCCACACAGGGAGGGGCATCACTGAAGGGGATTTAGTTTGAACATGAAGAATGATTCTCACAAATGACAGTGAAAATGGCACATTTCCACTATTTTTTTAAAGATTAGTTTTGATTTATTTATGCATACAAGAACTGGGGTACAGGCCGGGGATGTAGGGGTGAGAGGATTCACCAGAGACAGAGTGGGGAACAGAACAGGGAGACTGACTGAAATACACTGCTGAGGGGAACAGCAAGTGAGCCAGGAGAGGTCTGCTGCACCATGTGGGTAGCTCCCTAGCCGGGGATCGAACTCAGGCCTCAGTGACTGCACTGAGTGTGATTGCGCTGAGTGTGATTGCGCTGAGTGTGATTGCGCTGAGACTTTAATCCCTGCACCACCAGGGAGGCCTCCATTTCCACAATTTTTACAAAAGCACAAGCCTTAATACACTGCTAGTGTCCCTGTCAGGGTCTTTGGTGGGTCCATGCAAGTGAGCATCCCTGACGCCTCCCTCCAGTCCCTTCAAGGTAGCTCCACATCTGTGCATATTTAAATAAAGGAAAAATATTTAGAGTTCAATATTTTGATGGCTTCTACTCTGTTTTAAGAGGTTTCCCTCAAGACAAATGAGTGATTTCACAGTAGTGGTTTTGGTGGATTTTGTTTTTGGTTATCTTGGTGGAAAGGGAGATGAAAGAATTAAAGCTATGAAATAAAAAAAAAATTGTCATTACTCCTGTAATCTTACATTTCATTCATCTCAATTTAGAATTCTCTGAGCCAAAAATCCTGTTAGGAGTCTGTCTGGAGTGGTAGAGCTATGAGGCAGGAAAAGACTGGATGACATATTTGTAAGTGTTTGATTAATCATTAAATAAGCTTTCACCTTGCTTGCCCCTTTTGGAAAAAGGTGCCACTTCCTCATCCCTTCTCTCCTGTCCTCCATCCCTCCCTTCTTATCTTTTTCTTCTCAAGAGTTAGCATGAACTCTGAGTCTTAGGATAATCTTTAGGAAAGTCCATGAGACTCAGGGAATTGATTTTCTGAAATCCCTCAGAGCCCTTACACTTTATGGCACCTACCTCATTTTAATCATTTGGTTTTACATTGGGGGGTTGGATGAGCTTTTTCTTTAAAGGGTCAGTAGGAAATAATTTAAGCCTCAGGGAACACAGGCCTCCATTGCACCCACCATGTGGGCCTCTGTATATGAATGCCGCCATGAATGATACATAACGGAATAGCCAATGCTGTGTTCCCGAAGATATTCTCTGCCAAGAGAAGCAATAAGTTGCATTTGGCCCCTGAGCCCATGTTTACTAACCAGCCACAGCATAAACTGCTCGTAGATGTGATAAGTGGAATCGCAGGCCAGCATTTTCAGGGAAACCATTGCAAGTTCCTGTGAACTTAAAACTAGCGCTAACTTCTGTTACATGGACAAACAACAGCTTATTAGTCAGTGATTTCCAAAATAAACACTCCCGATCAATAAGTCAGTCGGCAATGTCCTCTGGGAGATTGGAAGAGTACATAACATTAGAGAGAAAGATAGTATATTCTTGCCAAAGTCTTGCCAAAAGATTTTGCACCAGATTCATGTTTAATAGGGCTCTGTTTGAAGAATTGTTTTCAAACAGAACTTGGCAAAGCTTGTGAATGTTGCAGAAAGTTCCAAGTCAGAATAAAATCAGTGGTGCTCATTTAGAACCTTTGTTGAAGTCACATTTGGACACTGTCGACATTCATTTCAGCTTGCATATGGATTTGTCACTGCCTCCTAGGACACCTACTTCATATCAAACGATAGGCAAAGGTCACTTTTAAGGATACTGCAGGATGCTCCATCTGATAACTGGAACTATATTTATTGCAACAACAACAAAGTCCCAAATAGAATAGGAACCCAACTCCATAAAGGTCTGCTGTGTTTTGGAAGGGAAAATGGAATAGTTGCAAGCACAAAAGAGAAGAGATTCTGCTAAAAATAATGACTAGAAGCCTGACAAATCTGGCTGTGACCCAGGGGGATATTTTAACCCTAATTGGACTTGTGGAGGAGGGCTGTGGCTGGGGAAACCCTCGCAGTTCATGCTCAAGCCTTTCATCCAACCCAGCCAAAGGAGCTGGGTTGCAAACAGCCTCAATTCTTGAAGGGATGGGCAGAAATGCTCGCTACCCTCCACACAAGAAGGATGAGTTACTCAACTTTGTCTTTTATCTCAGTCAAATATATGAACAGGCAAATCATAAAATATGGTTAAAAATCCTCCCATCATGGGCCTCTTTGGTGGCGCAAGGGTTAAGACGTACGTAACCTATGAAGCAGTCCGCAGCCATTGCAGCGCGAGTTCAATTCCCGGCCAGCCAGGGAGAAGACCACATGGCGCAGGAGACCTCTCCTGACTCACCCGCTGCTCCCCTTAGCAGTGTGCTTCCGTCAATCTGCCTGTTCTGTTCCCCACTCTGTCTCTGGTGAGTCCTCTCGTCCCGCCCCGCCCCCCACACACACTTCTGGCCTGTGCCCCAGCTCTTGTATGAATAAATAAATAAATCTTTAAAAAAAATCCTCCCGTCATGATTTGGAGCCCCTATTGCCCCAAAGAAGTGTTTTATTCTCTTCGAGACACCTGTCCACTCTAGTGCTTGGGTAATAATTCATGATCAGAAAACCAGACTTCCACTGGAGTGGCTGACAAGAAAGGAGAAGACAAGGAGCGACGGCATACATTACATTCTATCTTTTCTTTTCCATTGTGCAATTTTTAATCTGTAAAGTTTTTATATGTATTTTTAAAAACAAGCTTAAGGGCTAATAAATCCTATTCATCACATTCAAGATTGTATCCAGTTACCAACCTGGTTCCAGTGGAAGCTTTGTACTCTAAATCTAAACTAACAATAATCGCTGCGGAACCAAAGCCAGTACTACAAAATGGCCAGCAGTTATTAAACACTTGCCACTTGCAATCCATTGCTGGTGGCAAGAGAGTTCATGCTCACATCAACTTTATTTTTTTTTTTTATTTTATCAGTATCTGGTTTTATTTTTATTTTATTTTATTTTATTTTTTAATTATTATTTTTTTATTTTTTACATCACTGTTCATTTTTAAATAATATTTGCTTCCTCCCACCCCCTCAGCTGTAGTCCCCATAGAGTTTCCTTCACCAATGCACCTGTGCACCATCACCTCAGTCCTCTGTGCTCCTCCCTCCCTCCCTCTGAGCCCTCTCCCTCCTCCTCCCCTGCAGGATGTCTCTGATTTATAATTGTCTGTTTTTGCTTTGTTGTGTTTTGTACTGTTATTATTTTTTTTACACTGATGTCTTATTTGGTTCCCCTATATACAACCTGGCAATTCCACTACTAGGGATCTACCCAAAGGACACAAAAACATTGATTCAAAAGAACACCTGTACCCCTGTGTTTATTGCAGCACTATTTACAATAGGTAAAACCTGGAAATAACCCAAATGCCCCAAAATAGATGACTGGATCAAGAAGATGTGGTATATATATGCAATGGAATATCATTCAGCAATCAAAAAATATAAACTCATGCCATTCGCAGCCATGTGGATGGAAATAGAAATTATGCTCAGTGAAATAAGCCAGAAGGAAAAAGAAAAATATTGGATGGTTTCACTTATAGCACGAATATAGGGGAATCACATCAACTTTATAGGTGGCCACCATCACGGAGCCCAGTTCACACGAGGCTCAGAGACCTACCCACCTTACCAAAGGTCACACAGCAGAATGCATAAAAGAAAAAAAAAACCCTCCAATCCAGGCAGCTCCAGGGCTCACTGTTTCAGCCAGCATCTCCCCAATCACTATGACTATTTAATGTTACAAGTGATACCTCCTAGGCTCAGATTCTCTGGCCAATATTGTGCGAAAACCTTGCCTGGATCACACAAACCTTCCATTTATTTAGAAATTTATTGGAGAGCCAGTGTTCTTTGCTTTCTTGTTGCCAAGGGCAGATACACAACTTTCTAAGGCGTTCCATTAAAGAAGTAGCTGGATCAAGAAGATGTGGTATATATACACAATGGAATATTACTCTGCAATCAAAAAAGATAAACCCATGCCATTTGCAGCAACATGGATGGAGCTAGAAGGGATCATGCTCAGCAAAATAAGCCAGAAAGAAAAAGAAAAATACCGGATGGTCTCACTCATAGCAGGAATTTAGAAAACCTAAATAAGAGACCAGGAAAAAGACTAATTAAAATAAAGTAAAAATCAAAATCAATAAGCAACTATAAACCAGAGACACACTACGGTGGGAGGGAGGAGGAAGGAGTAGGATCAAAACAAAGGGGGTGGGAACTGCATGGGGACTATAACCAAGATGAAAATGCATACATTGTGCAAAACTGAAAAATGTTGTAAAAATATATAAAATTTAAAGGAAAAAAAGGAAGTAGCCAAAAGAATCTGAAGAACAGAGAGGGGAGAAACAGATACACAGATGGTGGTAGGGAGGTGGAGGGAGAGAGAGACAGAGGACAAGAACTCAAACTCTACGTGTGCACTAGCGTGAAAGCTCCCTGTGCTCATCTTTTTCCAATTAGAAGGAGCTTCGCAGCTGCCGTGCCACCTCTGTTAACCCCGCTCATTGCCCTTTGCGACTGTGTCTTTTGTTATCCTTCATCTACATCAAATCGTCCCTCAGTGCCCACACAGCACATCACGACCAAGTGCAGGCTGCTGCCCGATACAGCTGCTTTCTGTTAAAAGGCTTGGGGTTCTATAGTGCAAGTTTACTCCATCATAAGTTTTACAAATGCATTTAACTTAACAAGGTTCCAAACAGTCATAAAGTTATTCACAACAGTTATGGAGAAAGATCATCTCTGGGAACAGAGAAAATCTGTTCTTCCTCCCACACGGATGCACAGCCTGAGGTAAACTGATGAAGTTCCTCTCATCCGCTGCCCGTCCTCCCCAAGCATTTTCTGAGGAAAGATTTTTGGATTTTTCACTTTCATCCTCATACGATGAGTTGGAAAATGTCCACAAAAGCTTTTGTAAAACTTACAAGTTTTCATTCTTGTTCATGAAGTTTGACGCTGAGGTGGGGGATGTGGGAGTTCACAGGGTGGCTATCAAAAAGCTGGATGAGAACAGCAATTCTGACAAAGACCCACAATGGTGATCCAGTTATAATAGGAAGACAAGAGTGTATAGAGAGAGAGTGTGTGTGTGTGTGTGTGTACGCATGAGTGTGGGTTTGACAGTTAAATATTGTACTAATTTCCCAGAGTTACTGCAACAAATTGCCACAAATTTGGTTGCTTATGATGACAGAAATGTGTTCTCTACAATTTCTGCATGCCAAATATTTTAATTGCAGTATGGACAAGACCTGCTTCCTCCCTCCAGGGAATGTTCCATCCTGCCTCTTCCTGCTTCTGGGATAGAAGGCAATCCTTGATGTCATTGGATTCTGGCTTCCTCACTCCCCTTCTGCTCATCTTTAATGGCTGTTTCCCCTCCTGTTCCTCCCTTTTTGTCTTCTCTAAGCACCCTGTCATTGGACTTAAGATGGAAAGTGTTGAGAACAAGCCTCCCCAAATTTTGCATGTGGATTATTTTGAGTTGAAGGCAATCAAGGTCTAGCAAATTCAGGAACTTTTTTAAGCCTCTCCCTTAACTACCTTAAAGAATTTAGGTAGGGGGAAATCACCATTAAATCAAATGTATGATAGCCAATCCTGTCCTTAGAGTTGTGTCTCCTGCTGGTTTGTGTCTCCTACAATGGAAGAGAACAGATTTGTGTCTCGACCTATCTTTTCTTGTTCATAGAAGATGCTTTATTTCAAATCTAAACTGGACCAACATGCTCTTGACATTTTATCAGTTGGAGATCCTTTCATGTAAGTGTGTGGGATGGACAGGAGCGAAAGGGAGATGTGGACAATAAAGTTATACACAGCCAAACTAACTGATCATTTAAGTTGCCACTGTTCCTTTGGGGCAGTGGGGGTGTCATGGGAACGGGACATTGTATCTTGACCTGAATAATATTGGCCTGAATAAGAAATTTCATTGAGTAAATTCCCAAATCCACTAGTAACTGCATTACCTTTCTACTAGCAATTACATTGATAGAATATCTAAGATGATGATTTGCCCTCTTGTTTATTTATCTTTCTTATCATTTCTACATGGGCATATTGTTACATGTTTTGGCAAATTAAGAGGCATAACTCAGATCTTTGGGGACAAATAAAGATCTAAAAATCATCTTTTAAGACTTACATATAGGATCACCACATTTTCTTGCTCTAGTTAAACAAGAACCAAAAGCTTTGTGAATATCTCCAGAAAGTAAGACAGACACATGAATTGTTCAGAAAAATGATGCTTACCTCAACTTGTTTAATTACTTTTTCCAATTAATAGAGATCGGTTGTGTCCAAGTATCGTTTTTCAAAAAGTAAGGAAGCATGACCCTTGTCTATGTAGAATAACTCTCATATAGGATGATTGTTATGAGTTTCATGTAAAATGAAGACATCACAAATTTAGCTCATTAATGTGAGAACCAGAAGAAAGGCAGATCTGGAGAGCACTTGAAGAGCACCAGGTCAGCCAAGGAAGGCATGTTGAAATAGCTGGCTAAGTTAGGGATGGAACTGAGTTAAATCTACCAGAGTATGGTGTTTTGGGAGTTATCTCCTCTATAGGGCTGACATTAATTGCATGTCTACAGCATGGAATCTAGACCCCAATTATAGTACATTGAAAATTAAATATAAGTAGAGGTGCCTCCCTCGTGGTGCAAGGAGTTAAGTATCAACACTATGAAGCTGAAGCAATCGGCAGCTACTGCAGCACAAGTTAGATACCCAGGCAGGTTGCTGACCCATATGGTGCAGCAGACCTTTCTTGTCTCACCTGCTGCTCCCCTAGTAGAGTATTTCAGTAGATCCACCTGTTCTGCTCCCCACTCTGTCTCTGGTGAATCCTTTCACACACCACCCACCCCCTGCACCTCTAGCCTACACCCCAGCTCTATTATGCGTAAATAAATCTTTAAAAATAAATATAAGTAGAATCTCCTAGAAAATTAAATATTTTTCAGAAGTATCTATTAAACAATAGCAGAGTGTGACATTAAAAAAATGTGTTCTATTTTTTTTTTTTACTTTTAAGTTTGGGATCATTTTTTTAAGAGTACTTCTGGTGATCATAAATAATCTTGAGGGCTCATTTATGGTTATAAAAAAAAAAGGAATGTTGATCTCATTCTGGTGTTGATGGATTAATTTACAGAGGTGTGGGAAGGGGTATTAACTATATTAGTCTCCTTATCAATCAGCAAATCCAGAGGAAGCCTGGACAAGTACAAAGGCCAGAGAATTAACTTCTGACTAGATATTTCATGAGGAATCTCAAATGCATTTCAATAACATCTGTCATCCTTGAGTTTTTGAAATAAAAAATATTGCTGTCAATTCTATTCTAAGCCAGGAACGTGAATTCAGACCTGAAACTTTTGTATCCACAGGTTGCACCTGCAGAGCCTATAAATTTGGGAGAATTGCTCTCTGCTCCATGTCTGTCAAGAGTGATTAGGTTCTGCTTGCTTCTATGAGACCCTGCAAGACACAGAGCAGGCATTGCCCCAGATTCTTGGTGGTGGTTGTGGGGCTTTATGGGCGCTGAATCTACATCTGTGGTGCAGTTCCATGCCTTTAATGATGGGTTTATTCTCAGAGCTGTCACTGCATCTATAGTCTTAATCTTAGTAGACTCCATTTGTCCTGGTAAAAAGGAGCTCAAACTCTACCAACTAATGACATTTCCAGCAAAGTAAAGAAACTCAGAATTATATGTGTGTGTGTGCATGTGCTTACATTTAGGTGTCAAGGGGAACAGGATAGCACTTATACATTAAGGATTAGAGAGATTCAAAAAAGAGAAAGAGGGCCTCCCTGATGGCACAGGCGGTTGAGTGCAGCGCTGTGAAGCTGTCCACAGCCTTTGAATTGTGGGTTTGATGCCGGCTGGCTGGGGAGCTACCCACATGGCGCGGCAGACCTCTCCTGCCTCGCCTGCTGCTCCCCTCAGCAATGTATATCAGTCCATCTGCCTGTTCTGTTCCCCGCTCTGTCTCTGGTGAATCCTCTCACCCCCCACACCTCTGGCCTGTACCCCGGTTCTTGTATGTATAAATTAATAAATCTTTTAAAAAAGAGAGAAGAGATGCTTTTACTTTGGGGCATAGAACATAAAACTAATATCAAAAAATTCTAAAGCAAATAACTACAATTAGATCTCATTTGCCCATTCATACTGTAATTTGTAAATTAAATTTTGATCTTATACATTTGGGTTCAGAAGTCACCTTCCATTTCTGAATGAGAAAGTGGCTGGAGCTCCTGATTACTCCCTTGGATTGGTTCAGAGTTTTGTAACATGATGCCAGCCCAAACATAAAAACTTGACCTTATGAGTTTATTTTTTGAAATATCAGTAGTTAAAAGCATCTGAGAGGGTCCCTTTCCCTGAGGCATGGATGCTATTCTTTTTTGTAAAAAGCCCAATTGCCAGTCTGTGGTTTATAGCAACACTTTTAAGCACCTGCTGATGAAAGGTGCAAAGAGCTGTGATTAATTTGTTATGGTAACCAATACAGGAGAACAGAGGAGAGTGAGATTCTCCATAAGATTATAAGAATCTGATCAATGTTTCCTCTGAGCATGAAAAGCTGGCTCCAGACAACAAGGGGATTGACAACTCTGAAATTTATCCCTGAAAAAATTGTCTTTATTGTATTTTACCTACATAAAGTTAATCTGAGGAAGGCTGAGCTTCCCCTATGGTTTGAGAAAAATCTCCTCATGCAATTCTTATGAAATTTATTGTAGTAAGGAGGAAATAAGGATATATCCAACAAGTCCAGTGACTGTTAGTCTCTGCTTTTAAATAGTGAAAGAAAAGATCTATGTGTACCAAGTGAAATCTAGTTTCACATGTAAAATATATTTAATACACATATACTTAGTAAATATAAAGTCAGGTCTTGATAAGACAAAAATCAATAGATTTCCCCAAAAAAATCTTGTCTCTTGACTGAGATAGGACCCTAGGTCCTGATATAATTCACATGAGTACAGCTCCATCAAGGTGACATGAGCTATGTTAAAAAACCAGAATCTAAAACAATCAGAAGAAAAATTAGCTTTTAGGAGTATAGAAGTTTTGTTTTTCCTTTCTGTTGTTTTTTCATCCTGCAGATCATAGACACAAAAATTTGCGCATAGAAAAAAAAAAGTAGTTCTAATGAGATAAAGAATCTGCTTTCCAAGTAGATTACATAAAAGGAAAAATATTCTTTTACTTTTTTGTGGAGATTACTAAATACTATAAGATCATTTGTCATTTTAACATATGAAAAAATTTGAGTATGCATTCATATAATAATTTGTAGTAAAGACTTAGCAAATCATAAGTGAGTTGAACTTAGCAAAATTTTGACATATTTTATTCTTTTTTCATATTTATAGTTGTTAGAAAGCAAGGCAAATAAGACTCACTGCACTCAAACCCTCTATAACTTGCCATAAATACAGACTTTTTTCTTGTAAAGTGATTTCATATTGGAACAATTTGATACTTTAAAAATCACTCTCTTTATCCCTTCAAAAACAAATATAACTCCACATATTGTATACATAGTGTCAAAGTCTCACCATTTTATTTCACCCATTATCCAGGTATCCAAGGATTATCCATTAGTTAACTCAATTGAACATTAGAAGAAGGGCTTAAATTGACTGAGGATCTTGGGAGTGACAATTAATCAGGTTCTAGAGAGTACTATTAATATAAAAATGTTTGTCAAAACTATGAATCAATTAAACATGATTTTATATTATCTTAATGGAAATATTCAATGGAAATATTATTAACTTACAAAAACTTTGAAGAACATTCATATTTATAGTCTTTTCACATGAAAACAAGCCCAATATTATTGTCATAAAGACTTTATAATAAATTAAATGTTTACTTGTGTTATATACCATGCAGTTAAGAATAACTGAGGTTTTTAAAGCAAAACCATAAATCAGTCCAAAGATTCATCATGAATTGGGTAGACATATTCTTATGAAAATATGTTCTAAGCTTTTTATTTTCATAAGAAGGGTATTTTTTTCTGAAAAAATTGGCTCATTTAAGGTATTATAGCTTCAATGTCTTTATTCTCTTGGTCTTCTGAGAGAATTATACCCAAGCGGGTCCTGCATCAGAACAGATCTTTACTTTGAGGGAATTTATAATTTAATTTATTAACACTATTTAGTGGTTAAGAAATATTTCACATTTACTCAGAGATAATTGTGGATTTTTCTCCGTTACAGACACACAGAAAGATTGAGTTTCCATTGCATTATGTCAGCAGAAGGTCAGAGGTTATCACAGAAATCAAAGCCCACCAGTCAAGGTCTGAAAGGACAGCTCTGTTTTCCAGGGTCTATAAAACATTTTTTAATATATTTGCTGCAATTCACAGATAGACAAGTAGATAAACAAATGAAAATCACTAATGGACTCGTTAGTATGTAACTGAGGGTCATCTAGGGACCCCAAACTGTTAAGGGGTTTATACTCTAAAAGGGGTCTGGCCATCCACATACACAGAGGCAAAGGAAGGAGATTCTTAGTGTAAATGATTTTAATAGAGTTGTTGGTACAGAGAGAAGAAAGGATTTAAAATAATAATAATTTCTCAATAAAACCCCCAAAATTACACATTGCCTCATGAACAAATTCCCAGACAAATGGGGCTAGACTCATGTGAGGCTACTGAGTCCCCAAAGTTTGCCACAAGTCTAAGGTTCTAGTGGAGAGCCAGAGGAAAGAGGAAAGGTGTTAGGCAAGTCCCAAAAAACTGGGATAGGAGAAAGAGAGAGAAAATTCAAAATATATCTCATCAAGACATAATGGTGGCCCTCGTCTCTGCCAAGGACCAGAACAATATCCCTGCATGTCCCTCAGCCATGTGTCTCTTCAAAGTCTCTACATGTCTCTTCTCCATGTATCTCATCCAAATCTCTCTCAGTGGTATTAGGGCACAAGCTGAAGCTGGAGAAAAGCAAGAGCAGTGGGCTCACTTTCCTTCAGTGTTATATAGGCCCACCTGACACTCAGCTGGTTCCCAGTAGCTCCCCATTCAGAAAGTCCAGTTCATGGCACACTGGGACCTTTAGTCCAAGACAGTTATGTGTAAGTGGGGATGAGGAAAATGGCATCTTCCATTCATGGAGGTGATTAGTAACAAATTCGATTAAGTATAGACAGACTCACAGAACTGACCAAGAACTAGAAGAACAAGCAAACTCAGAATTAGAAAGAGCAGAAAAGAAGTAACAACAACAACAACAAAAGAACCAGAGAATGAGCAATGGGAAAGCTTTTGTGTCACTCGGGATTCACTCCTACAATAAGGAAACATCTTCCTCAATTTAAACAGCCTTTGAGGTAGTCTTCTCAGAAAATATATTTTAATTATCTTTGGTGGTTGAGCCCATTTGGGCATGTCAGTAGGACATCCTCCCACACTGCCTATGTTTAATTTTTAAAAAAAGTTAGGAACACGAGTCTCATACAAATAGTGAATATGTAGATATCAAAATGTACTTTACTTAGAAATGAATGAGCCATAAAACAGGGAAACCGATTCAAAAGACCTTTGTGGATCAAGGTATTTTTGTAAGTCTACAGGACAAACAGACTGGAAGTACATGCTTACGGGAAGTGAGTTAATATCTTACTGGCCATTATTGGTTATTGCCCTGGTTACTACTCTAATAGGACAATAAAATAAATCAGTTGGGATTATCTTCTTTATCAGACCAAGTTATTTACATCTCTACAGTCAAAAATCTGTAAACTAGTATGCAACTTCACAGACTCTAGATCCTAATCAATTGTAACTAGCTAATCAGAAAAACAAATCCCTTCAAGAATTAAAGAATTCTTGGCTGTGCTCTTAAAGCATATTCTAGTGTGATAATAAGAGGCATGAAGCCATTCTTTTGCTTATTTCCAAATTTTGGATAATTTTTCCTAATACTGAATAACTAGCAGGAAATCAGAGGCAAATCTTCTAAAGGGAAGACTATCTTTTGATTGTTGAGAATGGGAATTTGGGGTTGCCAAAGACTTAATGTTTTCCTTATTCTCTGTAATTTATTACATCAAAAAGGTGGTAGTTTTTGTTGTATGTGATATAAAATTAGATGAAAACCTGAAAGTGGGAATAACTTCATCTCTAATAATATCTTATCTTTTAATAGCAAGAACTCTGGACTGTGAGTAGAAGGCAACCAGGGCAAACACCTGTGGCTTTTCTTTTCCTTTTGCTATTGTAAGTATTTCTAATTAACCCCTTCTGGAAATTTTGTGTCAACATAAATTGCAGACTAAAATGCTCATTACTTCATTTACATAATAAAACTGGCCCAAGTGCACTTTGTTGCAGAAAATAAGGCTACTGATACAAACACAGATCTTTTTAATACAGATGGAGATGGAATGATATTTTATTCAAAAAAACAATGTTAAAATTTGTCAGAGACCTTGAGAAACCTCAGCTCACCCATTCATCTGCTCAGGAACCAGCAATCACGCTTATCTACCCACACAAACCAACACAAAGTTCCTTCAAAATTCTGATGGCTGTTATTATTTTCCTTTCATTTTGGGATGTAGTATGAGTTGATACCTAGGAGTTAAACCTTTGTTTCATTTTGATATTCTTCAACTCCCCCACCCCCCCTTTTTTTTTACAGGTTTATTTTATTTATGTATGCATGTAAGATCTGGGGTGTAGGCCAGAGGTGTGGGGGTTGAGAAGAGTCACCAGAGATAGAGTGGGGGAGCAGAATAGGCAGATCTACTGAAACACACTGCTGAGGGGAGAAGCAGGTGAGTCGGGAGAGGTATGTTGTGTCATATGGGTAGCTCCCTGGCCAGGGATTGAACTCGTGTTGCAGTGGCTGGCAATAGCTTCATAGAGCTGAGACTTATCCGTGCGCCACCAGAGAGGCCCCTTCTTCAGCTCCTGACCTGGTTTGACATGTTACACAGAAATGACAAAAATTTCCCAGCAAAATCCCTAGAACACCTGCAAACTGTTTAAGCGTGAAAGGAGCTACTGGTGATTGCCAGGGAAGCTCTGGTTGTTTTTTCTGACTCTCTCAGCATCTCATGGAAATCAGAGTGAGGAAGACCAATCAAGGCTGTCTTTACTGGCCTCTTGCTGTTCTCGTGAATACATGTTCCCGCGACGTAGTACAAAAGCCGAAACATCAATATTTATGTGACAGTTTCCTTCTTAAGCAAAGGCGCTCTGAGGGAGTATTTCTCAGCTTAATCAAATCTGTTATGAATCTTCTGATTTCTTCCCATTGGATTCCTCATAGTGTGAAGCTTCTCAGCTTTGCTGTTAGCGATCTTGCCCCTCCACTGTGTAGCTTCACTGAGGGAAAGTCCTGATTCCATGACTCCACCTGCAGTAACCTGGGCAGAAGTTTGCTTATCCAAGCAGGGGTCTCCAAACAAAGGCCATCCTCTTTAATTATCATTTTTAAACCCTTCGAAATGTATTCCAGCCTTTGGAATGATCTGTGAATCGCTGAAAATTTGAAAAGAGTTGGAGTCTTGGGACCACTATTAGTTAGATATTGTGAAGAGGGACTTCTGGGTTCCAAGTTTTGGGTCCAACTAACTTCAGGTTACTCGTCCCTTTGAGGCGAGCCCTTCAGCTGATGGCGGGATGACTTAGCTGAAGTGGGATTGGGTGATTCTTCTGACAAAGCCATGGCATCTGTCATTTTCTGTCTGAATTTTCATTGATTTTCACTGATAATTTTTAGTTATAAATTATGAAGCCTTCTAATGTCTACAAATTATATCTGTGGCTTAATTTTCGTCTTGTCCGGAGTGATCAGGCACTTTTTGGCTTAACAGAAGCAGCATGGAATCCTTTCTGAAAGCTCTGCGTGGAGGTGTTAAGCTGCCTTGAAATAGACTCCTCAGAGGAAGAAACCAGAACAGAATGTTCACATAAAAGTGCTAGGTTGGATAATAATCATATTTAGCACTTATATAGCAGTTTTCATTTCCCAAACACTTCACAAACAGCAACTAAATAAACCTTTCAACATCGCCATTAAATAGATAAATAAGCATTATTATCTTAGCATTCTGTTTGGGAGAGAATAAACATCTCTATTGCTTGTATAACTGCAGGAAGAGATTATTTCAGAATAATGATCCTAACTCCTGTGTCTCTAAGCCAGTCTCTAGTTCTACCTGTTCTCATTTTCTTTGCAAGGAGCTGGATTAATGGGTGCTACTGTTAGCCATTGTCAAAGTTCAGTCAATGCCATTTCTCTCTGGTGCTGACAGTTCAAAGAGTTACTAAGAGATGAGGAGCTGGGAAGGTTCCAGTACAGTCCCAACTTGATAAAGGAAAAAAATGAAAGGGAAAAAAAAAGTATAAAATCTGCAGAGGAAGTCACTTCCCAGGTCCCAGTTAGTGAGCTCTGGTTAGCATTAATGTCACTTGGCAGCTGCATCATTAAACCCCTGCCCTGCCTGGGCCTGAGAAAGGAGGGATGCTGCCCCCCTCAACCCAGCTTCCAGGTTGGCTTCACAGCCAGGGGGAGCACGTTCACTTCTTTCCTTATTATTTTCTCAGGAGCATAGAGACTCACTACCTCTGGGTTCCAGCCTCCGGGAAGAATTTTAACATATGTTTTCTGTTTGCTCCACTTTCTGCTGTATATATTTTTTTCTCCGGAAAAAAAATTAATAGCCTCTTTCTATTCAAAGAAGGCAGGTGGATGCACTTTTCTGCAACTGAAGCACACTTAGTTTACAAATGTCGTCATGGCACAAATAATGTCATCTTTTACTATTTGATGGCTTTGTTCTTAAAAACTTCAAAGTAGGAAATCAGTTCTATTTAGGTTCTTCTATTTAAGCTGTGAGGCAGCTCAAGATGTGCAAAGCAGTAGTTGTGAGCACAGGTTCTGGGGGTTGACAGCTTCATCAGGTTGTTCAATCTCTCTAAGTCTCTATTCTCAACAGTAAAATGGGGCCATTGACAGTACCTGCCAGCATTGATTGTTATGGTGATGAATGAAATGATGTATTTAAAGAGGGAGCCTAGGTGTAGACTGTCTTGACCAATAGCATCATCCTCATCCTCATTGTAATCTGGCAATGCTACAAACTATTTAAGACTAGATCAACTTGGGGTCTCCCTGGTAGTGCAAGCACAGCACTGTGAAGCTATCAACAGCCTCTGCAGTGTGAGTTCTATCCCAGGACAGCCTGGGAGCTGACCCACATGGCGTAGCAGACCTCTCCTGTCTCTCCCGCTGCTCCCCTCAGCAGTGTATTCCAGTAGATCTGCCTGTTCTGCTCCCCACTCTGTCTTTGGTGAATCCTCTCACACCCTGCACCTCTGGCCTGTATCCAGTTCTTGTATGCATAAATAAAGAAATCTTAAAAAAAAAAAGACTAGATGAACTCTTATTAATTGCAACAACATGGATGTGACTGGAAGGGATTATGCTAAATGAAATAAGTCGGAAGAAGAAAGACAAACACTGGATGATTTCACATGCGGAATATAGAGAAATAAACCAAATGAAATGAAACTAAGCCACAACAAACCCTAGAAATATGTAGCCTAAAAATAGGCTACTAGAGGTGGAGGAAGGAGGGTATGTGGGGATGGTGCTGGAGGGGACCTAACAGTCTATGGTAAAGGGATTAGGGGGATTTTGTGGTGGGTGTGGGGTGGGGACATACATCTGAGGAGGTGTGAACCTGTCTCCCTAAATCATAATACTGCATTGTAAGCCAGTGTTTCCTCAATAGTAATATAACAATGAATAGAAAAGGGTTTAAGCTAAAAGAGATTGGAATAATATAAACCTGAGATTAACTGAACTGTGAAATTCATGTTGGTTTTGCTTGGTCCTTCAAGAATTGTCTTGGCCATAGTCACAATAGAATCATGGATTTCTAAAGCTTAGAAGTACCTTACAGATATGATGCCACATTAAGCAAGATAATAGTAGAAAGCTTTAAGAAATCAGGTTCATTTTATATAAAGAACCGTAAAGAAGAAGGAAATGAATTTCCTGAGTGTCTGGAAAGTTCTAAGGTATAGAAGTGAGTAGAGAGGAAGTTCCCTCCAGGAGTGGTAGCCAAAAGATCAGTTCCCTTACATCCTCGGGAACTTTAGAAGATCAGGAGAAATTTAGCTAATATTGGAAATTTAGAATAATGCGGCCGAGCCAAGGCCACAGGCACTTTGGGCAGGCATTTATGTGAAGTCTGTCAACAGCTCAGGAGGGGTCTGGGCCCTGTGGCATCTTCATGACACTAGACATTGACTCAGGCTGAGGCCAACGAGTCATTACAAAGTAGAAAGAAGCATTTTCTCCACTGGAGACGTGAGGCCAGGTCACCTACCCACACTCTGATTGTGACTGTCCCTGTCTCTAAGAAGAAATCTTTCCCCAATCCATACTTTAGATGAAATACAGTTTTCACCATTAACTAACTCTCTAGGCTATCAGCCCTCTAGGCTAATGACATGGAATACATCAGGAAGAGGTCACAGCCACAAGGAGATCACAAGTTGGAAAGATGGAATGTCCTCATGGAAAGAAGAGCAAAGAAAGGCCCCCATCCCTTTAAATTATGTATTAAAACTGCATAAATAAAACCTGCATGTCTTTCTTGAGGAGCAGCAGACAGTCATCTCCCCGATGCTGACTCACTGACTGAATTGCATAAGCTTTAATAAATTCTTGCTTAGTACCTGCAGGATAATCTCCATTATTTCTATTTCTCAGAGAACACAAGAACACAGAATTTGGTAACAAGTACTACCTACAAATAGCTTTTCTGATTCTATATCACATGTTTATTATCCAATATTAATACTTTGACTGTTAGATCAAAGCAAGATTTTAAGTCCATAACCCTAAAGCCAAGACCTTATTATTTTGCATACAGTTGAGTTTAATATAATGTGGGTCATCTTTGCACTTCGTCTGAGGGGTCTAGTTTTTATTGTCCTAAAGAGGGCCTTGGCAAAGACTAGTGAGTCTGAAAGATACTTAATATTGTCAGTGTGTGACCATGACTGAGCGATACCTGGGGACCCTCAAACTTTCACACTGTAAGGGGATCCCACCATCTGTGTACACAAAGCACAAAGGCAAAGACTCTGAGTGTGAAAGCTCTTTAATAGAATCAATGGGAATACAGCAAGAGAAGAAGAACGTTCCTAATGTTTCCCAAATTCCCCAACCCCTCTGGAAAAAATGCCCAGCAAGGATGGCCCAAAGTGGGGACTTTGAAGCCTGAAAATTGCCACAAGTCTAAGGTCTTTTCTGGTGGGGACCCACAAGGAAGGGGTAGAAGGGTCAGACAAATCTGGAAGGAAAGGAAAGGAGCAAACTCAAAACCCAAGTCAAGATAAAGGCTGCTGTTATCAGCCTTCCCATGTCTCTCACCCATGTATCTCTTCTGAGTGTCTCTGCAGTTCTCTCCTCCACATGTCTCCTTCTCAGCAGTGCCAGGGTGCCAGTCGGATGACAGAACAAGAGAGCTTTTCCTGTCTGAGCCCACTTGCCTTGCATGTTCTATAGTTTCACCTGGCTGTTGAGCTCCACCCATCATTAAGTGGGGCAGGGAACATGGTACCTCTCCTTAGAACAGTTTAGGTCATAGATCATGGGAAATTTAGCCCCAAAGGGAAAGAATTCCAGGAGAGACTAAAGCTGTGGGTGTGTCTTTCTTCACCTCTGAGGGGTGTGTTGCCAGATTTGCTAAGCTGTGCATTTTACCCTTGAGGCTTGCTTGAGTATTTCCTTTCTAGAAGTCATAATATTTTTGCTTTCCTTTTGGCAGAATGGGTGTTTTATAGACTTAATTTTGTTTGTCCTGAGAATTTAATGATTTCCTACCAGGTTTTTGGAAATTCGTGATTTGTAATCCCCAACCTCTTATTTCATGCCTTTTGAGATGGATACTCCATCCAATTGTCAACATAATTAAATTGGGGCAAGCAATATTAAGCGAGTTTATTAAAGAATCGAAAGTGAGTATTCAAACCTGAGAAACAGTCCCACAAATTTTACTCTGTGAGAACTGTTTTCCCACAAACACAAGTTTGAATTCACCTTATATAGGTAGGAATAGTGAGCCATTAAAGTTGTAAGGAGAAGTTGATGCTAAGGACAGATGAAGGCAAATGGTGGAGTTTATTTACTTTCCGATTTCTAAATAATGCACTAGGGACATGTGAATGCAGGATCCCATTTTTAACACCTTTACTTTCACCAGTTCTGGTTTCATCCACCCACTGCTACAAATGCAGCAAAAGAGAAAATAAATAATTTATTCGAAACACAGAGTAGGGGGAGAGGGAAAGGGAGAATTTCCTAGCCCTCACACCAGTCTCCTTGCTGGCAGTTGACAAATGTCTTCTGCTACTTTTCTTGTTTCCTCTTTCTGGAATCCTTACCTCAAATTCAATTTAACTCTTCTTTCTAGTTCCTTCTCAAATATTGTTGATGGGCATTTCCCCTCCCTGCCTTAGTCCTTCAAACATACGTTCATCCCTTTTCTTCCTTCACTTTTCTGTATAGCATTCATCACTCGTGGGTCTGTTATATGCTTTACTTATTAGCTCCCCTCTTTGTAAGCTCAGTGAGAAGCAGGATTTTTGTCAGTGCTGATTATGGATTTATCCCCCAAATCTATAAGAATTTCTGGCACATAGGATCAATGAATATTTGGCAAACAAATGATTAAAGTGAACGCTGATATCCAGAGGGGTTGCATAGCATCACTGATATCACTCATCAAATTAGTTGTGAAAAAGCAGGCAGACTCTTGACAGCTGTCAGTTGGGAACTGGGCTGCGTGAACAGCTGGGTCTTGGCATTTTTCTGTTGAATCTAAACAGTTGCACAGAATATAACATCAGACAAGGTCACTCTGACTCCCTGATGAAGTGAGACAGAAATCAGATCCTTCCATAATCATGTCTAAGCCCAGAAATACAAAGCACAGAATGTCCAAGCAGCTCTTCTCCCAGCAATCAGCTAGAAATGGCACTTCTTATAACGGCAGCTCGAGTTTTACCCTTTCCCTCCTGCTGCCTATATACAAATGATCAAGATATCTACATGTTGCCAGAACATGTCCTTTTGAAGACTCTAAAGAAGAATCTATCCTGATTTCAGCTTCTGGGGGTTCCTGGTTCTCCTTGTATTGTGGCTTATCCCTATGATCTCTGCCTCCTATACCATTGCCTTGTCTGTTCCATGTCAACTTTTCCTCTGCCTCATTCCTTCAAGGACACTCATATTGGAGTTAAACCCCCCACCCTGGATAACCCAAGCTAACCCCCCAGAACCCGTGGCAAGATCCTTAGTGTAATCACATTTGCAAGGACCTTTTTAGAAAATGTATAAGGTGACATTCCAGGTTCTGGGGAACAGTACCAGCAACACAGCAATTCGCCTCTGAAGCTCCTCATCCCTCCTGAAACCAAAAGTTGATATCAACCCCCTTCTATGATCTTTTTAATGACAAGCCCCACCCATGGTTTCCCTGGTGACATGGCCTCCCTTGATCACTAGTGATGGGCTCAGGTGGCACCCATGGGTCCCCAGTGGTCTCTGGCTGGTGGGCATAAGCACTGCATTTCACGTCTTGCTGATGTCTATCTGCTGTGAGAGTTTAAGATTTCAACTGCTCCAGATCTTTCTTTCTCCCGAAAATATCTTGTAATCTATGAGGGATCTAAGTGAGTGATTTCCACGGGGTCCTGGGATTATCATTATTATCATTAAAAAAAATCTTTGCAATTCATGTACAATTGAAAATATTTTATTTTATTAAAGAATTACAAAGGACTATCCTGGTTTTCTGCTTTTAGATATAATTTGTGTGCCTATACCCTTGGATCAGAAGTACAAAATATTAAACTATTTTTAAAAATTATCCTAGGACTTAAAGTTTATCATTTTAAATGTATTTCTTGGGTAAGGGGCAGAGGTCATTATTCTAAATGACATTTTGTATGAAGTTATACATTATTTCTGGTACCTGTGGTTTTTTCTTAAAACTTTGATCACCTGATGTGACCTCACAGTAAAAGCTTTACAAACTAGAATCTCTGATGTGTATGTTAAATTCAATTATAGAATATATATTTTAAGAAAAGACACGTACAGATGTCTGAAAACTCTGCATTTGTATGAAGTAAGACACTCGAAAAGAACAACCTCAAAATAATATGCTCCATCAATTATGCAGTAAAGTAGCATATGAAAGTTAGAAGAGCCATAGATTTTGGCAGGGACAAGACCTAGAAGTATATTTTTCTTAATCACTGCACATGCAGCATAAACAAGCGTAAGAATATGTAGCTACTGTGCTTGGTTTTCTCTGGGATGAGGTGATGGTGGTGTTTGTCTTTTTATCTTACTTTTGTCATATAATTTATGTACTCATTTACTTTAAAAATAATTAAGGGGCCTCCTTGGTGGCCTGGGGGTTAAATCTCAGTGCTATCACCACTGTGGCCTGAGTTTGATCCCCGCCAGGGTGCTAAACCCCATGGCAAGGCAGACCTCTCCCCTCAGCAGTGTATTTCAGTAGATCCACCTGCTCTGCTCCCCACTCTGTCTCTGGTGAATCCGCTCACCCTCCTGCACCTCTGGTCTGTACCCCAGTTCTTGAATAAATAAATAAATCTTAAAAAATAATATTTAAAAAAAAGGCAGGACTGGAGGGACTTACCAAGAAGTAGAAACCCTTCTTAGTACTTGAGTAATGGAAGAATCCCTTGGGAAAATCACCTCCAATGCAGGAAATTAAACTCACATTGGCCCTGGCAGTACCTCCCTTTGAGATGAGGCCCCAATGAACTCCTGTGGGGGCACAGCTATGATCTGGACTACAATTAAAGCTATGTGATCAAAATGCTTGGGGAGACTAGGTTGGCTTTGGGCATTCCTTAGAAGAAATAGGGCAATAAGTTGACTCAGAGAAAGTTGGGAAGAATCAGTAAAAATGAGGTTCTGCAAATTAACACGAAGTTCAGAAAGTCATCCTGGATTCAGGGAGAACTGACTGAGCAGGTCATCTCAGAAGACAGCACTGTCAGCTCACTGACCTCTACTGCCAAGTCAGGGAAACTGAGTCACGATGGCACAATGACCCTGAGACACAATCGAGCTGTGGGATGCTGTGTTAACAGCTCTGATGAATTTTACTGGGGGTACTTTTGCCTTTCAGAGTAGTTAGGGCATAACTTAGAAAGTTGCCCACATAAAATCCTAAAGACTCACTGAGATTCAAAGTCTGTCAATCAGAAATAGCAGTTAGTGACACAGGGACACATGGAATGATTTTGCTGGTAAATTTGCACAGTTCTTCAAAGTTGTATAAAGGAGTGGGAAAAGAGAAACAGGTATTCTGGTGAAACAGTAATACTCATATGGCGAGAAATAAAGCTAAATTCAGAGAGCTTGGGTAGCCAACTAGAAAATTGGAAAGGGTATCCCATAACCCTGAATGCATCCTCAAATAAATAGCTAGAGGAAAAGACAGTTTTTGAATTTAAATAAAAAATAAGTTGATTACTCACATGATGGTGAAGGAAGTTAATGAGAAAACAGTCAAGATGCTTTCTTCAGCACCTATAACTAACTTGCAGCTCATTGAAAGAAGGGACTTGGTAATCTCCTAAAACATAAAAAGAAAGAAATAAGTACTTAATGATAACTTTAAGAAAATATTTGCAAAACTAGTACACTGCAAATCACTAAGTGTTGCTGTGAAGAATTAAACATCTGTATAAATAGAACCCTAGACCATGGGCGTGAGTTGAAGCACTGATGGTGGTTAAGATGTCAGTTTTTCTCAAATCCATCTACAACTCAGTCCAATTCTCCAGAGGCATTTTTTATTAGTAGAAATTAACAAACTGATTCTCAATTTTAGAGGAAATGCAAAGAACCTAGATTAGCTAAAACATTTTTTTTTAAAGATCTGCAAAATGGAAGGGCTTATTCTGCCTGATTTTAAATTTTAAAGCTAAAGTTGTTTAAGGTAACAACTTTAAAATGCGTCAAATACTGAGTAAATGCTTTATAAAATGAGACTTAAATACCCCCACAAATACATGAAAAGACATTTGACATTGCCATTCATCATTGCTGATTCAACACACTAAAATACTACTGAGCCTCCCCTGGTGGTGCAGCGGTTGAGCACTGGGTTGCGAGGCTGCCCGCAGCCTCTGCAACACCAGTTCAATCCCTGGCCACCAGTGAGGGTCCCACACAAAAAAATTAATAAATAAAATAAAATAAAATACTACTACCCACACATTAGCATGGTAAAAATGAAAAGACTGACCATACCAAGTGTTGGCAATGAGTTGGGGCAATTAGAACATCAGTGCTAGTGGGAAGGTAAAATAATATAACCCCTTTGGAAAACAGTTTTGAAGTCCCTTGCAAACAAACCAGCACTGATTAAAGAGATACTTCAACAATGAAATTAGTATTCACATCTACTTTTTATACTGAATATATGTTTCTCATTTGCATCATTCCAAATAAATACTATTTTCAAAGTAACTACACTATCAGTATTACTAACACTAAGATTGCTAAAGATATTTACGTTTCCTTTTCAGGTCTCTGTTCCTTGGAAAATAATACAAGGATTAGATATAATCCTTGTAAAAGGCCATTAATGATAATTCTCTTTCTGCTAGGCATACTGTGAAAAGGAAACAATCTAACACAATATCAGATCAAAGCTAAATAAACACGTAGTTATTGTAAGGGTCCCTAGAAAATCTGCAGAGACAATTCGATAATGCAGTGGACACCTCTGTCTTTTTAGACATAAGAAGCAGCAGCTTTGGTTGATAAATGTTGGGATATTAAAAAGAACTAGCTAGGGTGTGCATGATCTGTAGCCATGTTAAAGCATGATCAAGGGGATTTACTGGGCTTCTGTTATCAAATGAGATTGGTCTGTTGTCAGTTTCCCACTCATGTTATTATTTTGGAGAGAATACAATACTTTAATAGCCAAAGCTCTGAGGTAGAAAATGCATCTGCAGAGTTCAGATAAAGCCAGATGTTGCTTTTTCAGTATCTTAATTCCAGAATATTAGTCAATTCTTGAGGGACACAACCATAAATGTGTATCAAATTCTCTTCTTTGATTCAGCAAGCCACGACAGTTAAAAAACAGACTCATAACTCTTTCAAATATCTTTAAAATTTTTCCAGCTGCTAAAACAGCAAGATGCTGGATGATATCCAATTCCAATTTGTGATATTTTACAAATTACAATAAACTGCATCTGTTCATGAAAGACTCCACTCTGGTCAAACAACCAATTTTGTGCACATTTAGATTCGTTTTAACTTTGCATTGAAATTTTATAGGAAGAGGTTTTCTTCAATTTGAGTTTTATTTATTCTATAATTATATAAACCATTTACATTGTACTGGTTGTCCTCGACATTTCTCAGGGTCTTTCAGTCTTACATAAGCATGATCCTTCCAGTTAAACTCTCCATTTGTTGTAAGGAACCTGCCTTCTAAGTCAGAATTTCTGTGCAAATATAGTCACACATACACACATACATGCAAATTAACACACACATGTACATAATCTTTATATCTTCACAGTTTGGCCACTTGATTTTTAGTTATTATAATATCTTGAGATTTGTTTTTCAAATCATATGTAGATACCATTCTCTTTTTCTTTTTCTTTTCAAATCAAACATATTGAGGCATAGTTAACATAGAGTAAAATGCACCCAGCTTCATTAGACCTTGAATTCACATTAGAAGTATTAGTTGTCATTTCGCACTTGAGTTCATAAGTTATCTGCACATGCTCCACTATGGCAACCAGTGGCAACCCATAGATATTTGGGTAGAAGAAATTCCGGGTGATACAAGACCATTGACATTTCCAACCAAATGGCTGCTTCCAAAATTGAACTTCATTGAAACCAAGGCTTCATAGACATATGTCAATGTATAGAACATGTGCATATGGCGATATGAACAGAACTCCCAATAGCAATATGGGGTTGTTCATACACGCGACTGAATGAAGAGGTTGTTCAGAATTCTTCCCAGTTAGTTGAAAGAAAATCTTATCTTTTGGAAGAGCCAAACCAGTCAGATGTCAACCTTATAATAAGAGAAAGCTAGTAAACCTCTGGGCTCTCTGCTATTTAAGCAACATACTTTATACTAGTAAGGGAAATTTTAAGGAAAGTTTCTTGTTAATTCAAATATTCCTGAGATAATTTACCAAGAAACCACAAAACTCTGGCTTTCAGAAGGTACTTTCCTTACAATTGTGAGGAAGTTAGTTAGGATGCCCCTGCTTTTATGCTAATTCCCTAATCTTAAGTATGGGACAAAACTAGACCAATCAGTAAAAATTTCCAAAGCCAGTATGGAGCAGATATATTAACTTTTCTCAGAAATTCATAGTTTTCCAGATTATGATGATGGCCTTCAGACTGTCCATATGGTCAAGTAATTGGAAAACATTTCTAAGTAATGGAAACATACTTTTGGAGAAAGAACTAAGGAAGGCACTAAGTAATTTGTCAATACCAATTCTATTATGCAATCTATCAAAACACTATCAGAGGGATTTCCAAAAGAACACATTGCTGGAGATATAAAACCTATTTAAAAAATGGGACAATTGAAGATAAGGCCATTAAAAGACCCCTTTACAGACACATGAGGAAGAAGCTAAGGATATGTCTTGTTCTGACATTGTTCTTGGAGAGGAAGTCAAGAAAGAAGAGTCCATCTGTGAACATGTACTTTTGAAAATGTAGTAGTGAAGAGACTAGTCTGACACCCAAGTCAGATTTCTTAATACATCTGAAGGTCAAGCTCTCAGAGGGCTGATTCCTGGGAAACAGTGCTGAGTGGATTATATAGGATGTTTGTCAAAAGCAGCACAATCTGTTTTCTCACTGTCACTTGCTCCTGTTGAGGGTGGGGAGTTGCATTTTTTACCAACTGTGATTGATTGATATTCCATCCCAAGAGCTACAAAAATTGTGTGCAAGTTGTGGAATTTCTGACACTAGAATTCTGACATGGAATTCATTGTAGGACTAAAATGCTGGAGTGGGAGAGTGATGGGGATAGTCAATGTTGAGAAAGATCCATTAAAAAAAAGTGAAGAAAACCCTGGGTCTTGAACAGGAAATGGATAACATATTTTAACTCTGTTAGGGATTTAAGGAGACATCATAGGGGGCGCTGTCCGCTACCATAAATAGTGATGCCCATGGTCAAAGGAAACTATACATATAGAAGAAAATTTGGGGTCGCCCTGGTGGTGCAAGGAGTTAAGCACTGCACTATGAAGATATCTGCAGCCTCTGCAGCACGAGTTCGATCCCCAGCTGGCCAGGGAGCAACCCACATGATGCAGCAGACCTCTCCTGGCTACCCGGCTGCTACCCTCAGCAGTGTATTTCAGTCAGTCTGCCTGTTCTGCTCCCCACTCTGTTTCTGGTGAATCCTCTCAACCCCTGCGCCTCTGGCCTGTACCCAGCTCTTGTATGCATAAATAAATAAATCTTTAAAAAAAAAAAAAGAAGGAAATTTCAGTAATGGCCAGAAGATCTATGAGGTTCTCAAGAAATGTGATTTTACCTTGAATTGAAATGTCCAGTGGAATTTTTCACAGCCAAAGATGAGGCATTTTAAAGAATTAATTCTCTAATAATAAAATTAACAGACCCAGGAAAGTAAGAGGATTATTTGGAGTATCTTAAATACAGCCCATTAGAACAAGGCCAATCAGAGGCAATCTCTTACTGCTGACACATGGTATGCAAACTCACATGTGCACACACACATGTGTGTGCATGTACACACAAGGCTTGCCAAGGAAATGGCAGTAGAAAAGGAATGCAGATGCAGGAACAACATGTACAACTTTTATGTAGTGAAGCCAAGAATAAATGGCCATTAAGACAGAATTGACAGGGCCTCCCCGGTGGCACAGCGGTTGAGCGCTGGGTTGCGAAGCTGCCTGTAGCCTCTGCAGTGACGGTTCGATCCCCGGCTGCTCCCCGGCCACTGGAGGAGGGTCCCACATGCCGAGCAGACCTCTCCTGCTGCCCGCTGCTCCCCTCAGCAGTGTACCTCGGTCCTTCTGCCTGCTCTGCTCCCCGCTCTGCTCTGGTGAATTCTCTCACCCTCCTGTGCTGTACCCAGTGCTTGTATAAATAAATAAATAAATCTTTTAAAAAAAAGACAGAATGGACAAAATGGACAAAAATTGACACTGTTTATTGGAATCATTTGGATGCTCATTTTGAGAATGGATGAGGTATTAAGAGTGCATATAGAAAAACTTGGTGGCCCGTAGGGAGATTTTTCCTCCTTTACAATGAATAAGTCTACACAAAATGTTGCCGTGTTCTTCAAAACCCTGAGTTCGTAGCTAGGCTGGGTGCCTGCCCTGTGGCTGTTTAGGTAGCAGTTGTGAAAGCTGAGTACACAACCTTGTCTAAGTGCTGGGGTGACCCAGATCCACAGGTTGTTGACATCAATACCCTAATTCCTTTCTTCTCCCCCATAGACACACTACAAACAGCAGCTAATAACACAGGGACTGACATAAACACATAAACACGCTGCAGCTAGTTTTATTTTCTGTATATTATGGACAAAACCCTCTATGGTAAAGGTCAAAAGTCATATGTGATGAAGAGTTGTCAAGGACATCTTAGCAATTAATTCCTTATGAAAAACAAGTCTTAGTCCATGAATTAATGTAATAATTTGATATTCTTTAGTCATGGGGACAATACCATTTTACTAATTTTGCTAATACTAATTTAGTAGCCAAACTTCATACATCTTGTAACCATAAATGTTTTGTTTAGGATCCTGGTCCTACTTCAAACTGTCAGTCAAAATGGTAACTTTTGTAGTATAATGGAATAGCAAGGATTACCCACAAATAAATTGTAAAAATTACTTTATCATTTAAGAGAAATACTAAAGAAAATTCAGCAACTCTGAGCACAGTTTTTGAAACTGCCTTTATTTTGTAAATGAACACGAACTAGAGACTGCTCTGTGTTGGTAGCAGTGGCATTTCAGGAGCAGAGATGTTAAAATTTTATTGCATTTTAATAAAAACACAAATTTATAGATTCATTTATTCAATCATTTAAAAAGTATTTCACAAATATTACTGCCTGTTGAGCTATGTGCCAGGTGTGTTTCTAGGTACTGGAAGTACACCAGGGAGCAGAAGACCAACATCCCTGCCTTCCTGGGGGTTACAGGTAGAGTGAAGAGTTGTGGGAGAGACTGCACTTACGTACAATTATATGACATTCATGGTGCTTTAGTGTGAAGAGCTAGAGTGATGGTTGAGTATGGGAACCTGAGATGCCTCATTCCACAAAGTCTTCCTAGAGGAGAAAACTGAGCTAGGATTTGCAGGTGCTAAAGTGTTATTGTTTTAATATCAGAATCAGATAGAGAAATGCTTCACCTAGATATCACTAATCAGTAAGCGGGTGACAGGGATTTGCTATAAACATATATAATGGGAACAAATGGAAAATTCCTTTAGAGATTGTGTCAACCATGACGACTGTATTGGCAGCTGGGTTCACTGACACTCAGCAGGTCAGCCTCCCTGAAAGACAACACCTCCCCACATCCCTCCCCTGAAATAATGCTATTAGCTTGAGAAAAAATTAAGACAAGTGAAAACACTACTGATGTGGCATCATTCAACAAGGACGGGAACGTCATCGTGAAATGTAGAAGGAAGAGCTACACCATAGACATACCCATGATAAAAATTTCAGAACAGTTTCAGGAGCCTGGAAACTTGACTAGACAGAATGGCCACATTTGTCATGAAAACGCTGACATGAAGGGGACTGTTGCAGCCGAGATTCACAGAGTTATATAATTTTAGTGCAGGAAAAACGTATTGGCTATTTCATTTCATTTACTGGTCTCCGAGTCTCCTAACAATCAAAGACTTAATCAGACACTAACCCACATTTTATTGGTGTCTTTTAACAGATCCATGACATGTGGACTGTCCGTACTATGCCTGGGACTCCCTGGAAATTCCAGACCCTATGAAATTCCATTTTTGTTACCAGGGCAACTTGTTAAATCTAGATTCACCAATTTGTAGAGACTGTGTAATAATTTTCTTACACACAGATCCTGCCTGTCATATCACAACCTGTTTCAAGTGTCGTCTTAGCCTAGAGGGGTTCAGCATATTATTTAAGCTTTCAACAAAATACCAAAAAAGTGACAAGGGCAAAGAATAATATATGCAGAAGTTGATTTTAGGGCAATTTTATAACAGACCTTCCGGAGGCTTTATGGGGATCATATCTTGGCAGGTATGTTATATATCCCCAGTGTTCATAATTTAATGAATATTGGTTGTCTAAATTATTTTCTGAGACCATACAGAACAGCATGAGTTGGCCAGTCCAGATGTACAGGGATGGTACTAAGGGTGATAGAGTGAGTTGAAATTGATTATTAAGATTAGAATATTATAAACTGGTGGGAATCCATCCAGTATCTAATAAATGATATAATTGAAATGTTCAAAACATGACTTGGGACTACTATGGCAGAAAGATTAAATGAGCTGAGTATATTGTTACTTTGGGTTATATGGGATTTAGTAAGAAAAGTGACCAGGGAATACAGATATGAAGGGGAATTTCAATAACAACATAAAACAAGTAAGGGAAGTGATGAAACATAATTATTTTTTTCCCAGAGAATTATTCCAAAACAGACACAGTGATGATTTTAAAGGGGACAGAGTTGATTGGAGAAATGTAGCTGGATTTCAGCAAATGCTAAGTACTAGAAACTAAGTTTAGATGTAACTAAAGGAAATGAATTGAAACATGTTTCTACCTTCTGATAGGTACTATTTTCAGGATCAAGAGGGAAAGTTTTACTTTGTAGAAGTGCAGGTAGAACCACAGAATGAATAACAGAATTGGAAAACAAAATATGCCTTATGGCTATTATTATTTGTATTTTCCCAAAACAATTTCAGTTCCTGACCTAGAGTAGAAGCTCAGTAAATATGATTAACAGATGCATCAATGTGTGAACTTACCTAAATTCAGCGATTTCCCCACTAGGAAGTTAAGTTTTAGGCTTCCCTGTCAGGTAGAATAAATTGACAATTTAAAACACGACAGAATAATATGGTGTGCCTAAGAAGGTAAGCAAAGCTTAGCCTTATGGTCAGTTTTAGCATTTTTCAAGAAAGAACAGCCAAGGGGCATTTTTTATCAGTTCCACATGATTGTGAGTTGGCAGAAGAGAAGAGAAATGTCATCACTTTCTCCCGTAGGTGCTGGAAAACAGTTTCTGGAACTATCAGTTCTAACTTGTAGCCATCCTGGAGTTTCTGCTCATAGCCTGACCTTTGTTCTGTAAACTTTTGATAAGAGGATTTGTTTCGATATTTGTTTTAATGCCCTTATAGCCAGTTTCACGAAACCCATTAGACTCTGTGGAATAAATACAGCGGTTAACTGGCTCTGATGCAGCGCCCCCTTTCTGTCAGCTGGAGTACAGCTGATAACCCCGAACCCTTTGCAAGAAGTAGAAACTCCTGGTCAACCCCTGTGAACTCGCCTAGCAGATTCTGGTCGCCTTCTCTGCCCTCTCTTTACTGACAGTAGAATGAGAACAGGCAATTACACGAGCACTTGAAACTTATTTTCTCCTTTACATTCCAAATGCATTACTAGCCCGTGGCAGGAAAAGCTAGCAAAGCAATAAAAATTTATGTGCCCTTACCCTGGGTAGAGTTGTTGCCAGAGAGACACTATATGTTTCCCAGCACTTGTTCAATCAAGATGGGGCCTCAGGACTGGTTCATGCCTATGGAATGCTAGTGAAAGTGATGTGTGTCATTTCTGGGCTGAGCAGAATAAGGAGTCAGTGGAGGAGTTGCAGACACCAGGACGTTCTGGGAAGCCAGGTGTTTAGGATGAGAGTCACCTCCAGCCTGGATTCCCAAGGAACTCCACAATACGCGAATGAACACAGCCAACCTGACGACCCTCCTGGCCTGTGAGTGCTCATACAGGCCTGTGACAGGAGAAATGAACAATTGTGTGATACTTCGTTCTAACAACTGTTCCCTTAACTCTAATAGAGCCTTCCCTATTGTTTATGTCACAGCATAAAATATTATTCAAGAAGTCCTATAAACCCACACTCATTGTTCAGAAATCCAGCCTTGAGTTGACTGGTATAAAACATTTTGTTGGAGTCTTATGCCCTGGTATTCGAATGACTTCTACTAATTCTTTACTCTGAAACTGGATTAATTAGGGTAGGTAACAGTAGCTACTGCAGTAAACAAGTCCACTTTCCTCAGTGATTTAACATCCCCCAAAAACAGAAGGGAGGGAAATTTCCTAAGGAAAGAAGACTGACCTAAATCATTAATTATGATGTCTCCTACTATTTACTATTTCAAAAATAGTAAAATTTAATTAAAAAACGCTATTACAGCTAGTCTAATCATTAGAAGCTACACAATGGGATGACATTGAAGTTCCCCTGAGATATTAGTATGACATTTTGCTTCAGCTTAAAACTTTTTGATGAAGGTCATCTGCAGTTACTATCATCTCAGAAGTCGGAAGCATAGTCCTTTGGTTTTCATCCTCAGATGATCTCAGCTGGAGTACTTTTTTTTTTAAGATTTATTTATTTTTATACAATAACCAGGGTACAGGCCAGATGGATGGGAGGGTGAGAGGATTCACCAGAGACAGAAGGGGGAACAGAACTGGCAGACTGAAGAAATACGCTGCTGAGGGGAGCAGCGGGCGAGACAGGAGAGGTCTGCCGCGCCATGTGGGACCCTCACCAGCCAGCCGGGATAGAACCCGCACTGCAGAGGCTTCGGACAGCTTCATAGCGCGTTGCTCAACCACCTGCACCACTAGGGAGGCCCTCAGCTGGGGTACTTTGGAGACTTACTACTAGGTGACAACAGGAATAGAGAGAGCAGAAGCTCTGAAAAGTTTCTTCCATTTGCACCTGAGACAAGTCAGATGTAGAGAGGCCCTGTGCCTGTGCAGGTCTCACACTTGTACTGATCAGGACAAGCACCAGGCACTTGTCTGAAAATGACACTACAGATTAAGCACATTTTACCAAAGGACAGGGATCACTTGAAGTGGGTCATGTTCACAACACTCAGCATCCATTATCTTTGCTACCCATTTTATAGATATCCTTACTTATTCTCCCAACAACCACCTTATGTGACTTCAATATTCTCAATTAGTTGAAAGTTCACTTTTTTGGCAAAGTGACATCAGTAGAAAGTAGCAAAGGTCAGCTTTAGCTCTTGTTTTATTTTTTTCTCCAAAGCTCATGCTCTTGACTGTCCCCATTGAAGAGAATCAGCATTCCTGGGAAAGAAAGGTATGGGGTGGTTAATAAGGAATTGTACATTTCAGCCACTCTTCCATTGGTGGCTCCATCCTTGGTGTTAAATCTGTTAAACTGGGATGAGCCGAACCTTGAGTTCTAATGTTCCCTCAATCCTAGTTCAGAAATGGTGTGTCAGAAATGAATGCAAATCTTATCTGGTTTCAGAAGCCTTGAATAAAAATGTTGAGCATAAAAATACACAAATAATTCAGCTTTCTACTTGGAATATTATAATGTCTCAGATATTCTCTGTTCCAGGATTGCTCATGAATTCTTTTTACCCTGGTCCAGACTTTGAACACTGTTCTATATAAAACAGCTTAATCTTTTAGGTTTTAAAGTATATCTGGATTTTTTAAATTTCACTTTCTTCTGTATGAGGAGTTCTTCCAAAGACCTTTTATCTTCTATCTGCTATTTGTTCCTCTCTACTCTTCCAAAAATATCTTTCAAAGAGAACTAGAAAGTGTAATTTGCATTAAATTACCATTAAATCTCTTTTGCATTTACTCAGATTGATTTCTGGGATCTTGTAGTATTAAAATTATTATTATTTTTTTGCTTTCAGGCAAGGACAACCGAATTTGCAACTGTTAGTTTGTTTTAATCTGAAGACTTGGAAAAGAGCTTACGGTTAATTTCCTTTACCAGCATTTCCTTCATTAAGCTAAGAAAAGTGCATGTAAAATCAAAATGTACACATTCCACCTCCCTTAACTCCAAGAATCTCTGCAATGAAGTGGTTGTCTTAGCACCACTATGAATGTACTATGTAGTGTGTAACTGAAAACTAGTTACATAGAATGTGTAGAAAACATTTTAAAAGTTCATTGCACATAATTCTTTAGGACATGAAATTGTAATTACAAATAAATGGCATTAAAATATTAAAATGTATTTTCCCTGGAAAGGGTATCTTTTAAATGAGAGTTTTACATATCAGTGGTTTTTGCTAAAAAAAAAAAAAAGAATTACTGGAATGACATTCAGCACCCCTCCCCCCAACTATAAAATGAAAACTGATATATTGAAATCTCTCTATTACTCTAGCCATTGACCTGTTAAAAATTTTATGGGAAGCTTTAACTCAGAAATTGCCATTAATAGCAAAATGACAAGAAACTTGCTGCCCAAATGCTACTATTTCCAGAATTGTAAAAATTGCAAAAGCAATGATTTCAATTTCTCATTTATAGTGGCAGGGAAGAGTGGATTGAAATCAAATGCATCCTCTGATTCTTAATGGAAATGTGTGCACGCTGCTTGGTTCCAGGAGCCTGTGTGTGAATAAAGAGTGTCCACTCCTAGCCAGAATTATTTTCATCTCTTACTTCTTGCCGGTGCTTCAGGTCTGATAGGAGATACACTGTGAGTGAGGGAAGGCTGAGGTGCTGGTCGCACTTCTTCAATGGCCATCACAAGGAAGCACAGGACTGCTTCTTTATTATTGTATCTCTAATTTCCTAGCCTTTTCACTAAGCTGCTTTCTCCACAAAAAAAGGCCAGTGGAAGACTCAAAAATGGCAGCGTTCCTAGGTGTCATTTTGGCCCAAGAAAGAACAAAGGAAAAGTAAGAGGGAAGAAGGAGAAACAAAGATCAATTTCCAGTTTAACCAAAAAAAAAAAAAAAAGAAAGAAAGAAAAGAAAAGAAAAGAAAAGAAAAGAAAAGAAAAGAAAAGAAAAGAAAAGAAAAGAAAAGAAAAAAGAATGAGAGAGAAAATATGTTCCAGTTTATGTAGGATTTTGTGTATTTAACTCCATTTCTAACATTAACCCTCCCAGTGTCCTCACAAGATCCATGATGAAATTAGTATCTTTAGAGATTCTTTTTTTCCCCAATTAAACAAGAATGTGAAATATATTGACTGATTTTCCAATGAGATTTACCTCATTTACCAATGAGGCAGTGATGATATGCTAGTTTTTCAGGAGAGAACATGGATTTTCAGGGAAAAAAAAGACTAATATAAGGATGTGCAACCAGGAAGAGGCTGGAATGGGGCTCCAATAAAGGCCTTTGGATTCCTGGTGACTTAGGGAATGAGCAGCTGTTTCTGTTGCTTGTGAATCATGTCTCCCACACATCAAGTGTTCTTGCCACCATTGTTGTATTTGAACCTATGACCAAATTGATGACTTCCACATTTTAAGCTGTTCTTGAAAGTTGTGTCTCGATACTAAGTCTCCATGGAACTTTTATCTAGCCACATGTTCATATGTTATTATCCCAGATACTTACTCAAATGAGTCTTGCCCAGTCTGCTTCCTCTGACTTGGTCACTTCCTTTCTGTTAGACTCTGTGCGCTCATTTATATCCTATGTCGTCTTCCTACCTCTGCATTATCTCGCAGTACTGAGGGTTGAGCCACAGAAAAGTAGAAAAATATGTGTGCTGTAGTCCACATTGAGCCATAGATTTTATTTTATTGAAATTGAGACCCTAGGAAGCTAAAGCATAACTTTTTACATACGTTCAAAGAAAGAAAAAGTAAAAAAAAAAATATTTGCTAATTATCTCAAATGTAACAATCCCAACTAAATCGTTGCCTAGGTTGTATACGTGACATAGATGTCTAACATTATATTTCTCTCTGTGTGTGCATATATAAATACATAATATGTATTACTTACATATGTTTAAATTTTAAAAGTCAAATATCAGTGGTAAAAAATATATTTTCCAGGACCTCCCTGGTGGCGCGGGGGGTTAAGGCACAGCAATACAAAGCTATCTGCAGCCAGTGAAGCACGAGTTCGAGTCCTGGCTAGGGAGGTGACCCATATGGGGCAGCAGACCTCTCCTGTTTCCCTGCTGCTGCCCTCAACAGTGTATCTCAGTAGATCTACCTGTTCTGCTCCCCACTCTGTCTCTGGTGAATCCTCTCACCTCCCCATCTGTGGCCTGTAGCCCAAATCGTGTATGCATAAATAAATATTTAAAAAAATTAAAAAATAGGGCCTCCCTGGTGGCGCAGCAGTTGAGCACTGGGTTGTGAAGCTGCCCGCAGCCTTTGCAGCGCCGGTTCGATCCCCGGCTGCTCCCCGGCCACCGGAGGAGGGTCCCACATGGTGCGCAGACCTCTCCTGCCGCCCGCTGCTCCCCTCAGCAATGTATTTCAATCAGTCTGCCTGTTCTGTTCCCCGCTCTGGCTCTGGTGAATTCTCTCACCCTCCCACGCTTCTGACTATACCCAGTGCTTGCATAAACAAATAAATAAATAAATAAATAAATAAATAAATAAATAAATAAATAAATCTTTAAAAAAAAATTAAAAAATATATTTTCCTGAACTTCCATGATGTAAAATGAGCTGTACTAGATGGAATCCATCCCCTGTTCCCTGCCAAAGCACAGAAAACTTAAGGACACGGTGACAAATACTTGATCTGAGTGGTGATCATATGAGTTCCCCAAAGTAGGAGGTGAAATTACACATGACTTATTGTTGATATACTTGTTTGAAGCAAATAAAATTATTGCGAACACTTCTTAAATGAATAAATGATCACCTTTTTATAAGAAGGATCATTCCAGGATGGGCAGGAATGTGATCTAGAGAAGGTAACCATGAAAGGATGAAGATTCTGAAAGCTCATGAGCATCCAGGTAAGAAAGTGGTGAATTTTATATCTGAAACAAAATAGGGAATGGCACCTTTCAACCCCCATCTATTTTTAAAGGCAGTTTGAATTTTCTAGCAGGTATGATTTTCATTTTGCAAAGGAGAAGCAAAGGCTCAGAGGTTCCAGTTAGTTTTCCTGATTAGTAGCTCCAAAGCCTTCATCCTTCTCACTACATAATCTTGCCTTCGGATCTGTCACTGTCACAGTTGTGCAATGGTGATTTTATTTGCAGTAAATCTAACTGTGCTCAAGCACACATTTTATTTCTTTTAAAAAGTTTTGTCTCAAAGAACTCTTTGAGTTATTTTTATAGATAGAAATATAGGTAGAATAGGCCCTATTTGATATTTTCCATCACCCCTTTGGTCTCTGGGTGAACAATTCAGTTCAACAGACTAGTTGATAGAATGGAGCCCCAAAAAGACTCATTCCTTTCTGTTAGCACCAGTGACACAGATGCATATATTAATTTAGTTTTTAAAGTTCAGATTTGTGAGTAGTAGAATGAGTTGCTAAAAATAGCTGCCCTATGTGTTTTGTACCCTCACTCTTGTCATATTGCTTAAAATCCACACCAAGGGCAAAGTCTAGTGTTTCTGTTTTTTCCAGGATATTTGTTAGTAAGTTGCAAAAACACTTCACCCCAGGGCCTCCCTGGTGGCCCAAGGGGTTGAGCACCACATTATAAGGCAATCTGTAGCCTCTGCAGTGCAAGTTCGATCCCAGGCCGGGCAGGGAGCAACCCACATGACACAGCAGACCCCTCTTGACTTGCCTGCTGCTCCCCTCAGCAGTGTATTTCAGTCAGTCTGCCTGTTCTGTTCCCCACTCTGTCTCTGGTGAATCCTCTCACCCCCCCACACATACACATCTCTAGCCTGTACACCAGCCCTTGTATGCATATATAAATAAATCTTTAAAAAAACCAAAAAAACACTTCATCTTATTCACCTTATATATAAGAAACTCAAGATACATCTCCCTGAAAGGGGAAAAACAGACATTGGGGGACATTTTTCCTGCCCTTACTTACATGCAGGTGCCAGTAAGCCACAAGCTGGACTTCTTGAGTGGGGGAAGCTGGGAAGGATCAAGGTGGACATATAAAGAGAGGGAGACACATGTGAAAGGGGACTTGGGGGAGACTCATAGAGGAGAGGCATAAAGACACTTGGAAGTGATACTTGGGAGAGACACGTGGAGTGGTTGCCCTTGGTTCTTGGCAGAGACAATGGTGCTGTTATTTTGACTTCATGTTAGATTATGTGGTGAATTTTGAATTTGGAGTCTCTCCTCTTTCAGCTCTCTGGGACCTGCTTAGCCCCTTCCTTATGGTTCCTTGACAAAAGGTAATTTAGACTACAGCAATATTTCAGGCCTTAGAGACCTCATTTTGGGCCAAGCATGTTTGGGCATTTGTCCATGAGGCAACTGGTAATTTTTAGAGTATTACTAGGAATATCCTTTCTTCTCTTTCCATGCACGCAAATTTTATTAAAAATCTTTCACACTAAGAGTCTACTTCTTTTACTTTTGTGTGTGTGGATGGCAAGACTCCTTTTAAAGCATGTACCCCTAACAGTTTGGGGGCCCTGATTAGTTTCCAGTTACATGCTGTTATTTATACCTTGAATACTTTTGTTAAACAGATGAGAAACTGAGATGTTGATTGAGAAAATAAGAGACAGATTCAGTTGAAGGTAGGAACAAGCTATACAGAGACACTCTCTGGGAACCAGACTTCAGTGATTGCTCAACACTCTGCCAGCTGCCTCTGAATTTGCTGGGCAACTTTGGAAAATGCAGATTTCTAGAAATTCACTGTCAGCGATTGCATCAGTGAGTCTGGGGTGGTATTTGGAATATATTTTGAAATAAATAAACCAACAACCAAAGCAACACTCCAGTAATTTTGAAAGCATTTTTAATCAAAGTAGTTTTGGGTTATAACATATGTTTCAGGTATAAAGACTTATTGATCAGTATCTATATATAATACATTATAATCATCACCCAAAGTTTAGTATTTATCCATGTCGTGAACCACTTTTTCAAGTCTTAATTAGTCTTAAAATCTAGACTAGAAAAAGTGTTTCACTACTGTGCCCCAAACTTGGGGTTTTCCATTGTGAAAGGGTGCTCTGCATTTTGTTCATGAACAGCGACCAAGGGACAAGCCGAAGTTCAGCATCTGGGTAAAAAGCCTTGGTGCAGAGGTAAGAACCATCTAATGGCCAAATAACTTCACCTGTGTGCTTAAGCGCTGTTTTCTCATCTGTTAATATGGGGTTGGTAAGAATAGTACCCAGACCTTACTATTTTATATGGATTAAACATGTGAATGTTTCTAAAATACGACACTAATCTGCAGGTGTGTATGCTAAATGAGAAGATTCCAGATCTTTTAAGCCTCAACTGTCATAACACAGTACTTAAAAAAAGTCTTTACATCTGATACTAACAATGGGTAGAGACTAAATCCTTTAGCTTTTCTCAAAGGAATAGGCATTTTCCTTAAATTTTTCTATTTGGATCTGGGTAGAGAATGGTTTATTATGTGGTTTTTCTCATCTCCACTAAATGGAGCACAGAGGAATAGCAAATTCTCCCCTGGTGCTATCACGTTATAGGCTGTGTTCTCCAGTCCTGGGCCATGCTATCACCAGGATGTCCCCACCCAGGAGATGGAACTTTCTGCTGTCTTCTTAAAATCAGCTTTAAGATACTCTGGGAAGCTGAGTTAACCAAGTGCAAGCACATCACTTTTATTAGCCCTTAGGTTTTGAACCTAGGAGGTCCTTAATACCCTTGTCCCAATTTAATAAGACACTGATGCTCAGGGAGGATTTGGATGAGTGTTTTAAAAGCCCCAAATGGTTTATCATTGATTCTCCATCAGTGACATACACAGTGTCCAAAACAGGAGCCAGTAGGCTAAGCCCATGCTGTGGGGAATTTTCTGCTTGCACCTCTGTGCACTCTGCTGCTCGGTGAGAGCTGTTCAAACACAATTCATTCATTCAGAGTCAATGAGAAGAAATTAAAACTCAAAAATAAAATCAATACTTACCTCTTTGTGCCTACTCAGTGACTGTAGATGCTGCCTTTCATGGGTAATACACTCAAGCACCACTGCTACTGAATGCTGAGATTTATGGACTTCTCTATAGCCATTAATTAATAGCGTGCACACACAGAAAAATAACCAGGCAGAACACTTAGAAATGAAATTATTGCCGAAGCACTGACTACATAGTTTTTAAGTGGCCAGTCAGGTGAATAAAATGAATAATCGAATATGCTTTACAAGAAGACAGCAAGGATGAGCAACCCAACAGATTTTTACATTCTCTGAAGAACACAGATCTTATAGGGGGGTCTGCATTGATTTTATTCTTATCTACTTGCTATGGTGTTTTTTAGTCGTGTTTTCTCTGTGAGGATTTAGAAAAGCTGGTGCACCCCGGTGTGCAATCTTGCAAAGGATACTTTGGGGAGTCTTTTTAGGAAGTATTTGAGGACTTATTTCAGTATGAAAATCTGAACAGGAGTATAAATAAATATGGGTTTTAGCATGATGGAAAGTGTTCTGTATCTTGACCCTCCTTCTGCATGTTACAAAATAATTTCCATGGAGAACTTTCTTAGAAAAAGCCTGTCTTGTTGGGAATATCTGTCATCAACTGGACTTTTGTTGATTGCTGAGTACAATTCTGGAGACTTTTGCTCGATGTTTGAAGATATGGAGGGCTAGCAAGGATTCTGAGCAGAGGAATGGGAGATGAAAATATATTGCATTTTAGAACTAGGTTGACACTTAGATTGCTTTTCATCCTGTCTTTCCCTCCATCAGCAAACTTTTCCTGAGAAGGTCTGATAGTAAATAGTTTAGGTTTCACAGACTTTAGTTTCTTTTTCAACTACAGACTCAACTCTGCCCAAGCTGTATGAAAATATCTACTGTGTGGAAATGAATGAATCTATGTGGCTGTGTTGCAGTTAAACCTGGTTACTGTGGCCCCAGGGCTGTGTACGCTGCCCCGATCTGCATGACCCAGTCTAGTGACACACCAGCAAGTGTGGGATGGCTGACATCCTTGGGTAGGACAGAAGTGAAGACCTGAAGAGAAAGAGGAAGGGGAAGTAGCTTCCTGAAGCTCTTTCTTGTTTTCTTGGCAGAGTTACCTTCCTCCAGTCCTGGAGAGGCTAGCATCGCCCCTGCAGGCCTTGTCCTGCCCAGGGAGGGCATTGGAGAGCTGTTTTACAAGGCTTGCCATTTCATTTGGGAAGCATTTTTTTTTCCCTGTTTGGGGTCTAACAAGGAGCTCCCAGTGGGGAGAACTGAAGTCAGAGTTCCTATTTCTCTCTGTTTGGATAGCGTTGTTTTTGCTTTCATTTCCTTAAAGGTCAAAGTCATTACCCTCAAGACCATACACTTGGGGCAAATAAGACTAAATTGGCTAACAGCTTTTTGTCACAACTCAAAGGAAAGATGGGGAAGAGGGGAAGGGCTGATATTCCCCAGGCAGAACCTGACAACAGAAGGAAATGTTTTCTTCAGATGATGATCCAAGGATGTGGTGAGCCCAGACAGGAGGGGGGCTGAGAAAGCATGCCAGGAGCCTCTGCTGAATGCATTTACATCACAGATTTGCCAGATGCCAAGGCTAATTACGACCAGACAGAAAGAAGCTCAGCATTCCACAGCCTGGTTAGTCCCTTTAAGGTAATGCTTCTTTGAAGTCTGAGAATATCCCATTGTTTATTTAAGCTTCAGCTCACAGCTTTTTCCAAAAGGATTTGAAGGAGCTTAAACATTACTCAAAATGCAAACCAAGACTATTAGTAATGAGTCAAAGCCAAAGCTATCCATAGAAATAAAATGGAATAGATGCTGGCAGAGGCAGAAGATAAGCTTGTTGCTTCATGGGTACAGGATATGGCACATTTGTGCCAAGACTATTACCTAGAATGTCCCTAGTTGAGGACAGAACCCAGGAATTCAGCCACTGGAAGACTTTTGGGTGTTTACAGAGTTGGCCAAATGACAAGCTTGAGCAACTCTTGCCCCAATCCCCACCCTGGGGATTTTAATTTTAGATGGTATTTAGTCTAAAAAAGTATCCCTTTCAGGGATTGGTAATGGTGGGATAACCACACATGTTTCCTTATGATGTGTATTTGGGGAGGAGCAATCTTAATTCACTGGCTTTAATGAGAATTTCGACAGATGTGTATGTAACTGGATCAACCTTAGCAACTCCTTTTTCACCCAGAGGCAGCAAAAGAGCAGTGTATCTTTTTTTTTTTCCTCCCTGAGGATTCCCTCTCTCAATCAATGACTACCAAACAGCTGTGGTATTGATTTTTAACCCCCTTCCAACTTGCCCAGGTAGAATGCGGGAGCTTTCAGCTCTCCCATTCCATTCCAAGTATAGACAAGCATTCTGGACCAGTGCTACTTAAGAAAAAAGAAAAATGTATTAAAATCTGTGTGTGCGTGCGTGTGTGTGTGTTGAATGTCAACAGATACGTCTGAGCTTTAGTATTAGGTTGGGGCAACGGCTTTCAAGAGAAATTTGATAGGTCTCTGGCAAATACAATGGCATTTAGTGGGGAGACAACTATTTCAAATGATCCAGTATAGGTCATAAAGGCTAGATCAAATGATCCAGTATAGGTCATAACAGGCTTTCAGATTGTTAACAATGACACCTCTGACTTGTTTATTACCAAACCAGAAAATCAGAGAATGGTAATGAGGTCAATGATGTAAGTGAGGGCCCCAACTCTGAAATGTCTCAGAGACAAAGGAAGAAGCCAGCCATTGTCACAATGCTACTGTTGTAGCCCCTCTCCACCTGACACCCCAACTAAGTGATTGAAAGGACAAAATGTAACTCACACAACTATGCATCTCGGAGCCACTGGAGTTTGGTGGATCTGGTCTGGCTTCCAATGAACTTGGCCTTCCAGCTGCAGATTGAAATTAGAGTCTCTCATTCTTCTGTAATTAACTGGTGATTCAGGAAGTTTCTCTTGTGGTGCAAAAAAAAAAAAATAGTGGAAAGAAACAAGGAGGAAAAGAACTCAAACAAGGATAATTTCTAGTCCCTGTTATACAGTTCTGAGAGCAATAATAGTAACTTATTCCTGGAAATTACTTGCTCTTGGAAGATAATACTGCTAACCAGCTAAAAGCGTTTGCTTATCTTTGCTGACCAAACTTATACTTTGATGACCAAACTTAAAGTATGAGTTGAGAAATCTTTACTAAGTTTCTTCTTCAATTATTTTTTTAAAGATTTATTTGTTTGTTTATTTATTTATTTATACAAGAACCAGGTACAGACCAGATGCGCCAGAGGAGGCCAGTATTCACCAGAGATAGAGCAGGGAACAGAACAGGCAGACGGACTGAAATACACTGCTGAGGGAGCAGCGGGCAAGACAGGAGAGGTCTGCTGCACCATGTGGGACCCTCGCTGGCCGGCCGGGATAGAACCGGTGCTGCAGAGGGTGCGAACTGCTTCAAAGCACAGCGCTCAACCACCTGCACCACCAGGGGAGGCCCTCTTCTTTAATTATTTTAATCAAAGACACAGGTAACCATCTGTTCCAAGTGATTGACTTCCTTCTTCCCTCTGAGGGAGCCATCAGTGGACCAAGCTCTTAAGTCTCCTGCATCCAGGCTTTAACTTCAGGCAAGGGAGCCTGTGGCAGACTATCTGAGTGATACCTGATCTGCAGACCCTGTTTGGGATGGGAAGACTACCAACAGGTATTACCTCTGCATCCATCCTTGTGTTTTGGCAGATGGTAGCTTCCGGTCAGGTGATCTGGTGAGCAGGTAACCAGAACTCCCAGAACTTCTCACTTGCTTTTTCAACTTGACTTTTCAAAGGCATGGTGTGGTAGATTCTATCCTTGGACTCATTTAAAAATGACCCTCCTTTGCTATTTCCTAAATTAATATTCCACATTTATCATTTCAACAAGATGTGCTGTGAGAGGATCCTTCCTGCCTATGCTCTCTATTAATGATGGATTTCGTGTTGCAGTTTCCACCCTCCCATCTATCTCATATGGCCCACTGTCAAGGACCTGTCATGGCTTCCAAGTGTTTAACCCTAGAGTGGATTTTAGAACCAATTCATTTAAAGAAATTGTCACTAAAAATAATGAGTGCCCCAATTTAAAATTGAGACAGCACAAATGTATAGTGACCAAAAATATCATTATTTCAGTCATTATGGGTAAAAAAAAAAAAAAAAAGGATGAGAAATACGCGATCTCCACTATAGATAATATTTGGAAATTGAAAGTCTTTAAGAAGGTGTCACTGAGCAGCATGGCAGAGGGACACATGCTGCTTCATCTTAGGAGAGAAAAAACATAGATCCATCTTTTAAAATACAGAGCTATTATTCATTGTGCAAATATCTAGAAAGATATTCATGTGCATAGGATTGAGATGGTTATCAGAATGTTTTATTCCCTTAAAGTTCCTACCATTTATCGAAGAAGAAAAAACATCGGAAATAAAATGGTGGAAAATACGAGTTGAATAGCTTTATATTTAAGACATGAGTTCCCCTCCCACTCTCCAATGGAATATAATGAGTTACCTACAGTCATCCTGAAACAGGTCAGTGATACCTCTGGAGATGAGAGGTGGAGCCACATGAGTATGGAAATTATTCTGATCTTACCCTCAAACTGTGGATGAGCTAATTGAGGGGAGTACATCTCGATCTGCAAAACGCTGGCTAGTCTTCTATGAAGAATTTCACAAATTTTAACAGTAGTGTGTACAATCAGGCTATGGCCCAAGGAGGGAGGGTTATTATTCAAATGCACTTGGGGAACAGCTGGAAATTGGGCAAAAGATCAAGGTGTGGAATAATTTATGAATCATTCAAGAAGTATGTTCAGAGGTGATTTTATGATTTCCTTTTGTTGATGTCTATCACCAGAACTTCCAGATATTTTATTGGTGATTGTACTTGTGTGGGTTGGCTATTGGTGCTTTCACTTTCTTCCAATAGGATCTTGTATCCACTGATGCCCAACACAGAGGATGTTCATGGCAGTTGGTTGTGCTCATCTCAACAGCCACAATATTAACAGGAGATTCAGATTTCCATGAAGGAAAAAATGGGGGTGTGAACAATCAGAGAAGTAGAATGTTCAATCCATGGGAATGGGGTGTCAACAAAGGAGGCTTCTCAGACCCAGCAGCCAGCTCCATCTTGAAATGATGCTTTTTCCTCCATGTCATCTTTCCATGCTTTCCATTTTCATAATGGGATGTCTTCTGTGTGTTCAACTTTCTGAATGACTTTAAGTTGAAGCTTTTATTAGCTCTTTTAAAGAAATCCTTAACAGACCTTATAACTCTTGTTTCTGTGCAACAAACATTTAGAAGAGAGTAAGGCTCACAAGAGGTCATTTCAAATGGAGCAGAAAAGAGCAGGAGGTAGGGTTTCTTCTGTGACTGAATATCATCTAAGAGGGATTGTGTAAACATGCATACACTTGACGGTGACTAAGTGGGAGTGTTGTTGAAGAGTGTAGCTATTATTGTAAATCAGAAACTGGGAGGTATTTAATGCATTATATTGCTAGGGCTGCCATCAAAAGAACAACAAAATGAGTGACTTAAAACGGGAGAAATGCATTCTTAGTTCTGGAGGCTGCACAGCTGAAACCCACTTGCCTACCAACCCCTGCTCTCTCCACAAGCCCTAAGGGATAATCTTTTCCTCACCTCTCCTAGTTTCAAGTATTTGCCAGCAATCCTCAGCATCCCTTGGCTGTGCATGCATCATTCCAGTTACATGTCCATCTCTCCTCTGCATCTTCACATTATCTTCCCCATGTGTGTGATTGTCCAAATTTCCCCTTCCAGAAAGACACCAATCAGATTACAAGGTACTAGTGAACTAGGACTTCAGCATATCTTTTTGTGGGGGACAAAATTCAACACAAAACATTTGCATATTGCCCTTTTAAAAAGAATTCTAATCTAAAGGTTAATTCCCAATTACACTGTCATCTCTTTAATACCAAGTATTCTTTTTCTTCAAATGCTTGCTTTCTTTGATTTCTCACTTGACTGGTTTTATCAAGGAATATTTGGAGAAGGGTAATGTATGGGTAGAATGGTTGCCAAATTCTTTGTGTTTTATAATTTTTCCACAGTAAATGCAGATTATTTTGAGGAATACATTAGAATGTTAACCTGATATCTGCCAAAATCATCATAGCAACATATTTTTTTCCTTCCAAATAAAAAAGGACCCTAAAGAAAATGGGTTTGCTGTTTTTTTTTTTTTTTCCCCACATGATGAGAGAACTGATATCCATTAAAGTTAAGTGACTAGATTAAGGTCACAAACAGAAAGTCAGAGACAGAAAGAAAATCCAAATGATCAATGTAGGTGAATCAAATGCCTGTCGCCTCTGTCTTCAGTTCAGTGTTAAGGTTCACACTTGCTTTTAGAATTCTGTTAGATTAGATTCTCAAATGTGCTGCACTTAGAAGTCAAGCTGTCCTTCCCCCTCACTATCTCATTGATCAAAAACTCTTTCCCTTCCACTGTCCTTTGCAAATACCATGGGTTTCCAACATAAACACCCCCCCCAAAAAAAAAAAAAAACAAAACAAAACAGTGGCCTCAGTTTAAGGACCATCCTGCTTGAAAGTAATGGCTAATTTTTGGTAGATTTTTGGTTTATGCTTCCCCTGAAATTGGGGACACTTAATGAATGCTTATCAACCAAATTATGTTCAGGTGGGACATACAAAGCTATCAGAAATAGAGTGGAAATAAATCCCTGCATTTCAATCTTGAGTTCACCTCATTTTGCTTGTGTGATGTTGGAAATGCCACTGAGTGTCAACTTTCTCATTGGATAAAATTGGGGGAAAAATCATTATCCTTAACTCATGGTGTTGGTGTTCTGATAATAACTTGGCCTCCAGTAAGTATTCAATAAATATTTATGTGTTCATGTTTCTGGAAATACTCCAAGAAATAATTATTTCATCTTGATCCTCTCTATGTAGATGTAATTCAGATAGACCTATGTTAAACTTCATCTCATACTGTTATTAGCTACATGACCTTGGACGTGTGTCCCTAATCTTTTGATGCTTTCCTTCCTAAAATAATGGGAAGAATAATAATCTATGCCTCATAGAATATTGTGAGGGCTACATGCAATAGTCCATGTATAGTACTTAGTGTGGAATTCCAGCATTTAGCAAGGGTTTCATTCATGACAGGTAATAATCCAATTGCTGGTCTTATCTGTTTAGCATTATATTTAGGATTTGCCTACTTGCTAACTTGTAATTTCATTTAAGATTATTTCTGAAGACTATAGATTCTAATAAATTCTAAGACTATAGATTCTAATCCTTTCTCCTATTTCCATCAACAAAAGATGGAAAGTGGTTTCTTAGGAGTTTTAATGATTAAACCCCAATGCCTCCCAATTAATTTGAGAAAATCTTCAAACATGGTTAAAAATAATTTTGTTTCCATTCACCACTCTGCTTAACTTATGTTGTCAAGTGTTATAGAAATTTACAGGTGAATAGACTGTCCAATAACTAATCAGTGAAATGCCCCCTATATAGTATTATTGACATGAAGTGCCTTTCAGGGTTTCAATGCTCAAAATTCTCAGGGCTACTCATTATTTTTTTATCTCAAAAAATAATAACAATGGGCTACTGTTATTTTCTTACAGGGTAATTAAATTATGATATTCATGATAAAGAAAATTATAACAGTGCTATAAAAATGGTAACTCCTAGATATCTACAAAACTACCCATAAAATAGCTTCTTGAGGAGAAGTATATCACAATTAGGATAAAGAGAAGTAAAAGGAGAAGAAGTTAAGATTAATATTTAAACAAAGCTTTTTATGTTTCAAATACAGTACTTTCACATTTCTTTCCAATACCATTTTATTTGTTTAAAGATTTATTTATTTATGCATACAAGAACTGGGGTGTAAGCCAGAGGTATTGGGGGTGAGAAGATTCACCAGAGAGAGAGTGGGGAGCAGAACAGGCAGGTAGACTGACTGAAACACACTGCTGAGTGGAGCAGCGGGTGAGGCAGGAGAGGTCTGCTACGCCATGTGGGTCAGCTCCCTGGCCGGGGATTGAACTCATGCTGTAGTGGTTGGCAGTAGTTTGATAGCACTGTCTTTAACCCCTATGCCACCAGGGAGGCCCCACCAATACATACTTATTCAATCTTCACAACACAAGCTGGATTTTATGACTAGCATCTAGCATCTACGTAGTAGTAAAAGTGAAGTACTGATGATCATTGCTCATTAATAGTAACTTGAATTCAGTTTATCTCTCTCAAGACAGCAGAATGAACATAAAAGTACTTCCTTTTCCACTTTTCCAACATATGGGCATGCAAACTATAAGCATGATATGATTTTTTTTTCCACATATTACTTGGCAAAACCAAGGGCAGTCTCATAGATTACAGATATATTTTGACTGGGCAACTTAAAATCTCTATTAGGATTATTTATTTTTCAAGCTATATTTATTGAAGAAATGTTGATTTACACATAGTATATGTCTTAGGAGTATAGGTTTACACCTCTACAAATGTGTATTTCACCACACCCACCATCTAAGGCCCAGTAATCCTTTACTGGACCTCCCTCATGGTTTGCTCCTACCTTGCCACACTCCCCTTGTGATTACCTTAATCATGGTCCATTGTACTCTTCTCTCTTCTATTTTATTCCTCTACTTCTCACTCCCCTCTTCCCCTCCTGGATGCCTCGGATATATTTTTAATGGTTTCTCGGATATATTTTTAATGGTTTCTCTATATTCCACATGTAAGTGAAACCATCTGGTATTTATCCTTCTCCTTCTGATTTATGTCTCTTATCATAATCCCTTCCAACTCTATCTTGTGACCCAGTTTTTGGTCAATACTAGAGAATGACCTATGTGCACTTGATAAAAATATGTAGTTGGTTTTGGGGGGTGCAACTTAGGTGTTTTTCCTGTAGGAAGTAGAAGACTGGATACTATTTCATACTATTTCATGATTCAACTTGATACTCTATGTCTTTTTATTAATGAGTTCAGTCCATTTACATTTAGAGTAATTATTGATATATAAAAGTTCATGACAGCCATTTGCCTTTAGTTTTGTGATTCTATTAATTGCTTGTGTAGTTCTTTGTGTTTATTCTTCTCTTTATCTTAAATACCAAAGCTTTTTAATATTTCTTGGAAAGGGGTTTAGTGGTTGCAAGCTCCCTAAGATTCTGTTAGTCAAAGATGGTTTTTGTTTCTCCCTCATATCTTAAGGAACACTTTACAGATAGGGTATTCTTGGTTGGCAATTTTTATCTTGGAATATACTAAATATGTTACTCCATTCTCATCTTGTCTGTAGTGTTCCTTCAGAGATGTTTGATGTTAATATAATTGTGGATCCTTCATAGCTTTCTCTTTCCTCCCCCTTGTCAACTTCATTGTTTTTTCTTTGCCTTGGACTCTTGGAAGTTTTACTAATATATATGCCTGGCTGAAGGTCTCATTTGTTTAGGTAGGTTGGTGTTCTTTTATCGTCTTGTCTTTGTATGTTCAGTTTCTTCTTCAAGTTTGGGGAGTTCTCTTCCATTATTTCTTTAAATAATTCTCCAGTTTCCTTGGCTTTCTCATCTCCTTCTGGAATTACTATAATTATTATATTTCCTTTTCTTATGGTGTCAGACAATACTCTAAGTGTTTCTTCTTTTTTCCCCTTTGCATCTCTTTTTTTCTATTTGACTTTCCATTCTCCATTCTCATCTTTGAGGTCACTGATTCTTTCTTTCATTTTGTTTATTCTAAATTGGTTTTCTCCAGAATTTTTAATCTCCTTTGATCTTTCTACTTTTTTACATTTCTATTATTTTCTTTTTTAAAAAAAGATTTATTCATTTATGCATACAAGAGCTGGGGTACAGGCTAAAGGTGTGGGGGGTAAGAGGATTCACCAGAGACAGAGTGGGGAACAGAACAGGCAGATCGGCTGAAATACACTGCTGAGGAAACAGCGGGCGAGACAGGCGTCTTGCCATGTGGCTTGCTCCCTGGCCGGGGATCGAACTCATGCTGCAGTGGGTGCAGATAGCTTCATAGGTTGTGTCTTAATGCCTTGAGCCACCAGGGAGGTCCTCTATTATTTTCTTATTTAGAGTTTCAATTTCTATTTTCTGTTCATTGATTGTATTTCTCATTGCATTCATTTTATTTTCTGAGTTTTCTTGCATATCTCTAAATTGTTTTTCTGAGTTTTCTTTGTATTGTTCCAATATTTGGTTTTCATATAATATCAGTTTTGAATTTTGTATCTCATAGGAAGAAAAGTTCTTCCATGTTTTTGTGACTTGTCTCTGAGATTCCTCTCTGTGGTGTATTCTTCCTCTGTAGACTTGCTTTTCCATTTGTTTTTCTTTTTCTCCATTGTTTGCTTTGAGTTTGTTCTGTTGCAGTTGGGGCTTTTGTTGTTTGAGAGTCCTTCTTTCCCATTATTCTTGTCCTTTACCAGGTGGTGGGCACAGCAGCTGGGTTTGGAGTGATACTGCAAGTTTACCCCAAGGCTGGTTGGGACCAGTGTCTGTCTGGATGTCACCAGTTCTGGGGCTGGGAGGGGGGCAAAGACAGGACCAGGGGCAGCTGTGCAGCTCACCTTGAGGCTGGTTGGGGCCTGGGTCTAGACTTTTCAGCATCCAGGGTTGTGTGGGTTTTGGGACTAGGGCTGGGGGTGGCCATAAGCCCAGCCCGAGGCTGGTCAGAGCTGGGATCTCGGCATAGCAGCATCCCAGATCTCTATTAGAATTAAATCATGTAAGTTATTTGATCCCACAAACCTACCTCTAAGAATACATATTTTCAAAATATTTATAAGAAGATATTAATTTAATTATTGTTATCATAACGCATTGTAGTTAGTCTGACTCAATTATCTTAGTTCTTCCTTTCAAACTATGCTATCTCATTATCCTTTTGATGATGGTCTCCCCTGTGTCCCTGTAATTCCTACAAATGAACCAATTGAGCTTAATAGTGAGCCAATTATATTATAACTTTTTCCACTTTGATCAAAAAAGGGAAAATTTCCTGATTATTCAGGGATTTTGAAAATTTAATTACTCCTTCAGGTCCCTTTGTCTACCTGAAGCAATAATGTCGTTTCTGCTAACTTAACTTCATTTTCTTTGAATTCTTGGACTCCTGGGCTCTCAAATTAAGGTTGTCAGATTTAAAATATAAAAACAGAGGATGGCAAGTTAAATATGAATTTCAGATCAACAGTGAATAACTTTTCAATATAAGTAAATTCCTTGCATTGTTTCAGAAACACACTTTAAATTATTGTTACTTATCTAATTCTAATATAATTAGAATTATAAAAAGTTGTTATGAAAATTTCCTTAAAATATAACATGACTGTCAGCTTTTGTGGTAATTATTGCTCCATTTCAGAAATATCCATAGAAAACAAACTCAGATCTGTCACTGAAAATTCCTATCATTTTCTCAACTTAAAGGTCACTAAACCTGGTTAACTAAAGAAATCACAAACTATAGACTGCATCTAAAATTTCATTGTTGCCTATCTTTGAAGTCATCCATTGAGTGTTTGGGAGGAATCTGTCTATATCTATGTACATATAGATGAAGTCAACAGCACTAACATTAGGTAATTCATTCCTTGTATATTTGATAAGCTTAAAAACTGAAGTTCACTTTGGTCTCTGCTTCTACACAAAAATTCTACTTTCCTAGAGAAAACTCAAATCCTTGTGCCACAAGCAACCTCATACTTTATGCATAAAGGTATATTAGTATTCTTCATTGCAAGCAACAATAAATGCAAACTTAGATACACTATGATTTATCACAAAGTTACTGGGAATTTATGGAATTGACAGACAATAGTTGGAGATGGAAATCACCCACTGACTTTACAAAAAATAAAGAACTTAGAAGCAGGAAACATAGCAACATTTTATAGCTGAAAGATTCTGATCAGGTACCACGGCCACTCCTGTATTTGCCTGCCCTATAAATGACTCCTACCATTCTGCCCATCAGAGACAGGATCCAAACATCCCTGAAAAGCAAACAGTTTGACCGAGAGTAAGTCAGGTTCTCATTTCCTATCTATACTGGGAAGCAAGTCAAAGGTTCTGAACTTTCTTGTTTCTGAAATTGAAATTGCAGTTTCTCATGTTTAACATGTTGGAAAAGAGCATTCTGTAGTAGAAATCAAGGGGGCGGGGATCTAAGTTTGCATTTATAGTGTATCTAAGTTTGCATTTATTGTTGCTTGCAATAAAGAATACTAATATACCTTTATGCATAAAGTATGAGGTTGCTTGTGGCACAAGGATTGATGGCAAAAAAATCAATAATTAGTTCCTAAAATTTTTGAACTTATATAGTTTCCTTATATCTTTCCCTTGATTTCCAATTTCTTATCAACAAAGTTAACCCACTGAAACCTGGAGAAGTCACCATTATATTGGAAGTCCTTCTCTTTCTAAGAACCCTCCCTCATAACTGGTTGTTTCTTGGCGGAAACTAAATACCCCTCCTTCCTAAATGCTCTGTTTCAATCAATTGGGAGCTGAAAGTTTATTCAAAGATTGTAGATACTATGCTAGTTTCAGCTTTACTGAGTAATAGTCCCCTGACATTCTTGCTACAGATTTATAATCACTATCACTTAGATGAAGAGTATATAAGTTGGAATACATGAGTGGGTAATAAAGCATCAAAAAATCCCTGTAATATATTGCAATTTTTTGAATAAGATTTTGTGTGCATATCTCTAAAACAAGGATTCACAGTTGTAAACATTTGTGTTTTTAAAGGTGTCTGTTAAGGAAAAGAGAGTCCAGCAACATGAGCTAAGCTAAGACTATCAAAAGCCTGTGCCAATTTCAAATGACTCATTAGTAGCAGAATCAAGACATCTACCTCCCAATATAGGTCGACAGTTTTTGAGTTTTGTGTCAATTATGACATGTATTTTTAAAGGCAAAAAACAATCTGTATCTTCTTAACTAATCTGTTCTTCATTCTGTCAGTCTCACAATGACATTCTCCATGCTCTGACAGAGAAACAACAAGTCAAGCAGATAACTGGGACCAATGCTTCCCAAAACATTAGTATTCTGTGTGGCAAGAATCTCATATATGCCTTTTCTATAACGTTCACAGCAAGTTACCTGATGTGTTTTAAGGTTTTGCCTGAAATGCTTTAAGGATTTAAGGACTTTTCTCTTTTAAAGAATGTTGTAGATATTTAAAACACTACTTGAACTACATCTTGAAGTAAAATTAATAATGGCTTTACTAGGATTCTCTAGGAAACGGAACCTGAGGCCAGGATTAATGGGGTGATGCTTTATTAGAGAAATGCAAACCCAGGGAATGAAGTTCATGAGGAAAGGAAGTGAGCAAAGGAGGAAGCTGAGGAAGGCAAAGTGATCTATTATCAAGGTTGTTACAGCTTCATGCCAAGCCATGAAGAGATATAGCAGGTCCTTCAACAGGTCCCTGAAGGCCCTCTGAAGCAGACAGCATGCACAGACCAGCATCGTTCATGGACTAGAAGGGAGGTGCGAATTTATTGCTCAACTCTGACCTAACTCCCCTTTCTCATGGATCAAAGTTGCCCCATGGGGAGTTAATACCCCACTCTGCCAGCTGGAGCATCAACAGCTGCTCTCCAGATGCCAGACTCAGTACAGCTCCACAGTACAACTTCCACCTGGGCCTAGAGGTGATGGGAAGGGACCAGACTCAGTTTTGGCTAAGGCTTAGCCATGCAGCACAGGCCGGCAGAGGCTAGGAACTCTCAGAGAAACTCATCCAGGCAGGGCAGTGGCTTAGAAAGTCAGGTCATCAGAGACAAGGGAATCTGGGGAGGCGTGCATGGCCTGTGTTTGATAAAAGCAGATTCAGAAGTTTTTTTCTTACCTGTGTATGGAATGTTGTGTCTCCCTAGGTCCCAGAATTCCCAAAATGAGGACATGAATGAGTCCTTTAAAGTCTAAAATTCTATGATTGTATTCAAAATACTTTGAATTTGGAACCAGAAACAAGTTCCCAGGGGACAACATCCATTCAAATCTCTACAGGATTGGCCATGTATCTTTATTGTAACCCCAATAATCTTCCCACTGATTATTAATGGGGTGTTTTCACATCTTTGATATATGGTAATGCAGAAAATTACACTAAAACATTTAGAGCAGATGAAAACCCTATGAATATGACTCTTTCTTTTTTCTTTGGAAAACATCATGTATAATAGAATATTCAGTTTGCCAGAATATTCTGATTAAAAAGTACATTGCCATGACACACTGTTGGGTGGATTTTAATGTGTAGCAGAAATAGATCTCCCTTGTCAGAGCATTTGTACCAAAAGGGATTTTGGCATGAACCACCTAATCTTTATGAAAGATTTCTCTTACTTTTTGGAGATATATACATATATGTATAACACATATACAACACACACACACATATATACATATACAACACAAATACACACATATATACATATATGTATGTATGTGATGTCTGTGTATCTATCTATCTATCTATCTATCTATCTATCTATCTATCTATCTATCTATCTATCTATCCTGAGAAATAGAACTAGAGAAGTAACTTACAAGAAGGGTCTTTAATGTTAAATGGTCTACACCCTCTCTCATGGGGAGAACAGCTTATGGTGAGACCTAGATCAAAGGAATATGGGGCCTCTATGGTAGTGCAAGAGGTTAAGCACAACATTGTGAAGCTATCTGCAGCCTCTGCAGCAGGAGTTAGATCCCTGGAGCTACCCACATGGTGCAGCAAACGCTCCTGTCTTGCCTGCTGCTCCCCCTAGCAGTCTATTTCAGTCAGTCTGCCTGTTCTGCTCCCCACTCTGTCTCTGGTGAATCCTCTCAACCCTGCACCTCTGGCCTGTACCCCAGTTTTTATATGCATAAATATTTTTAAAAATACATAAAAAATATGTCTTCAACAGAATCTAATACAAAAATGCTAATACTTGTAAGTGTGGGGAACATATACAGTCTGTGGAACTGTGATACTTACATTATTTTTATTTTGTTTTGTTTTCCCATTGTGAGTCTCTTTTTTCAATGACAGTTTTCTCTTTTAATTAGGCTTCATCTGTTTCTATATACCTGTCAGGTCTCAAATGTTGTCCCATATTTCTAATACACCGATTAAATGGTAACAAATTTATCATTATCTTGTAAGCAATTTAACACCTTGCAAGTTGGATTTTTGGTCACGTACAACTGAGGGGAGGGGTTGCATGCAACAGAGGGTGTCTGTGTCCCTCAGAGAGGGCAGGTGCTGCTGTGGCAAAAGGCATAGACTTTGGAATCAGAAGCTTTCCAATTCATTGTCACACATGTGTTCAACACGTATTTACAGAACTGTTGCGATGTTCTAGGTGCTCAAAAAAACCAGAAAAGTAAGCTGAAGACTCTGCCCTTATGTATCTAGCATCTCAATGAGGGAATTTAGCAAAAACAATATAAAATAATAAATTGTATAGTGTATTACATTGCGATAAGTGCTGTAGAGAAATTCAAAAGTAAGAGATAGGGAGGCTGAATGTTGAAGGTAGCTTGGGGAGGTTTTACTGAGATGACCTTTGGTCAGGAGCAGACACATATAGAATATGGTCACAAATTTATAATAGTGTATTCCCAAAGGACCATTTTGGTGGGTCTCTGCCAACTGGGAAGGGTCATTGAAAGGGGGATAGGAGCATAAGCTTCCTTGGCCTCGTGGATGATTCTGGATGATTCAGGATGATTCTGGCCCATATCTTAACCTCTCTGAGAAGTTTTCCTGCTATGAAATGGAGATAATAAAAGTATAACTCTCCTTTATTGAAGTATTACAGGGCTCAGACAAGATAATGCACATTTATCACTGTGTTAAGCACTAACAATGCCAATTCCTGAAATCATAGACACATTGCCACGTGTCCTTTTGGCTTTGCTTGCTTGCTTGTTTATCATTTTATTTGCAGTTGTCCATGTGTTCACCATCATTTTTTAAAGCAATATGCTAGTTAGATGAATGGATCCTGATTTAGCTGTTTATTTTGCTGAGTAGAAGGGTAGAAATTATAACTATCAAACACATACATTTCTTAAGTATTTTACATGTATTTACTTGATTAAACTGATGACGAGCTATGACCACATGAACTATACTTGATTATTCTCATCTTTACAATTGAGACTTAGAAGCTCAGAGTAAGTAAATTACCCAAAGTTACTCAGTTTGTGGGGTCAGAATTGGGATGCAGTCACAGATGTGTGTACCTAAAAATTTGTGCTGCTTCCACAAATCTGAATAAATAAATATCTTCTGCAGAAATGAATTATTTATACAATGAAGGTAACATTCTTATCACTCAGTGTTGACCTTAAGGATATTAATTACCAAATAAGGCATGGTATTTACAAAGTATAGGACTCAGGAATGGAGGGAACTGGTACAAATAAGAGGAAACCTGAATTTGATTTTTAGCCTAAATTATTGTTAGTGGGTCTAATAAGTGCAAATTGGCTAAAAGCATTTGCTGAAGAACACTTAGAAAAGAAAGCCACATAATGCTATCCAGGGCTCTTTACAAAATCACTGTTCTCTTAAAAGTCTGGCAGGCTTCTTGAAGAGCTGGTGCCTGAGAATTTGGTGACAAGTTACTAGTCATCAGCTCGGCCTGCTCACCCTTTTTAGAGCAACTGGTCCAAGTCCCCTGATTCCCACTGGGGTTCCATCTGTCTCTCCTCTTTAGTTCCAGCTTCATCCTATGGGACCCTCTCAAGCTAATGATGATCTTGTTGATCACACTGGCCCTAATATTCCTCATGTGGTGACTAGGCTCAGTGTGGAAGGTTGCTCTTCTGAAGTTGAGTTAGAGATCACACATAATAAAATAAGCATTTCTGACATAGACACTGTGCCACACACTTGCCTGGCAAAAAACACCAGCTAATTTCACTTGAATTAGGGCCAGAGTATAAGAAAGACTGTTGGTTAATTTTTTGGAAGGCACTGGGTGGTGACAATGAATAACACTAAGATATTTTTTATTACTGGAAACTCTAAGTGGATTTCATTCAAGAAGATTATGAAAAAAATTATTTTTTAAACTCAATTCTTCCCATGATTTGCTTTTAAAACTTCCTAATTGTCAAACCCTGAAACCTATCCTGATATAAATGAATTAAACCTGATATAAATGAATTAAATTGGGAAATAAATTATCAGACTCTGTGAACAAATGTCTGAGTACTTTGGTATTTAGAAGCCATCTTTTGTGAGGCTTTTTTTTTTTTTAAGTAAATGGACAAATGGGAATAACTGAATTTACTGCCAATGGGGAGAGAGAAATGAAAACTGTGATTTCTATAGTAAAAAACAGGGGAACAAAGGAAAATCTCAAAGGTAATCTCAAAATTTGTAAAGAATATCTACATATTTCAAGATCAAGTTTACTCATATGAAAAGAACAGAAAACTAATTTATGTTAATAATGATTCTGAATCATTTGTAAGAACTTTGAATATAGGTTTATAGAGATGAGAAAATGATATACATTTTAAAAAATTCTCAAAAATCCCAGGGAGTATTACTTCCTCATTAGCGAGCAAGCTGTGGCTACAGGAAGGATCCATTTTCCCTCCCAGTGACCTGGATCTACCAGTTTTGAGCAGGATTGTGTAATCAGCATGGCCAGACTTGAACCCCAACTCCTATAACAATTGCTATCGAGCAATCGTGGACATGGTTATAATTGTTGTTGTTACCTTCAAGAGTTACACATTTATAAAATTGGAGATGCCCATTTATAAAGGTGGAATTACAGGAATTTACTTACTAAAAGAGATTCGTCATGCTAAGCAAAAGAGGGCAACTATATGTGCTTTGGTTTTATTGATTATAAAACATGAACAAAAATGCCTTTGCAACAATATTATTGCATTGATTAAACAGATGTTATTTAATGTCCAGTGAAAGCATTACCACCACTAATTTCTTCCCTCTATTTCTTCTGTTCCTCTTGCTGTTAAAATTTAGTCCAAATCCTCACTGTTAGACAGATTATGGCAGTGCCAGTGTTTATGTGCTGATGTTCTTATGATTCTGTCACAACATATTTTTTTAATTGTTTCTTTTTGGGGGCCTGAAAGGTGGGAAAAAGAGTTTGTTTCCATGCAACATACTGTAACCTGTGTTGTGTACAGCTGTCAGCTAATTAGTTCTGGATCCTACTCCTTTGCTGTGATGGATCATCTGGGTAAATGGCATGCTCTGAGCACTAATGCATGCATATTTGCATTGGGGAAGATTGGATTGCCATCTACCATTAAAAGAGAAACTTACCTGGCAGTAGAGTGTATAGTTGACGTTAGGATTCTTGCCAGTTAGCTAAAATTTAATTCAGAAAATTATCAATTTATTATGTGATTGCTTAACCAAATTAGAGGTATTCTTTATTTAACCAACATTAGAACTTCATGTTTCCTTTCACTGGGGTTTTGCTACTGGCAAGACTTTTTTTCAGACCATCTGGGTTGACTTTTACAATGCCCATTATTTTATTTGGGAATGATTGGCTAACTCTGAAAGGCTAACTCTTTTATAGATTTACACCTGTCTTCAAGCTGTATTTGCAGTAACCCTAACCCTGCACCTCCTTTGTTTGAGAGTTTTTGGCAAATTGTTCATCTTTTGGGTTAATATTTGCCAAATTGGCTTTCAGTAAGTTGAGCTTTGATGAATGCTGAAGATCTGTAAGTTTGACTTTGATGGTGACTTCTAAGCCAAGTGCTTCAGTATCACTGTTGTCCAACTGGCTAGTCAAGGCAGTGAACATATCTGACCTTCAGTCTTCACATCCATAAAGCAGGAATGAGGACAGCATTTTTATAGAAGGCTGTGTGGCTCAATGAAGTAACCCATGTAGTGGACTAAACATAATGAAATCCATGGTAAGCGTTTGGGATGCTGGGAAATACAGTGAACTTACGAAAGTAGATCACCATGACCTACTCTTTGGAAATCAAAGAGGGTATGGGTTAGAATTTCATGCATTTGTGCCTGCTACGTAAGACAGTGTATGAGGAATTATAAGTAGGTGACGTCACTTGATTTTTATAAGAATTCCACCAATAATAGTGGGAACACTCAGTCTAGCAAGTTAAGCTTTTACAAATAACTCATGGAGGAGCTGAGACTAGAAACCATCCCTATCTAATTATAACAATCCATGAGGGTACCATATTCTGACCATATGAATCAGCCCTTATTGGTTTGGTTTTAGTCAATAAACCTGACTCTTACCTTCTAATATTAATTACCTTGTTTTGTTTTTTTTTAAGATTTATTTATTTATTTATACAAGCACTGGTTACAGTTAGAAGCACGGGAGGGTGAGAGAATTCACCAGAGCCAGAGCAGGGAGCAGAGCAGGCAGAAGGACCGAAGTACACTGCTGAGGGGAGCAGCAGGTGGCAGGAGAGGCCTGCGCGGGGATCGAACCGGCGCTGCAGAGGCTGCGGGCAGCTTCGCAACCCAGCGCTCAACCGCTGCGCAACCGGGGAGGCCCAATTACCTTTGATTTTTAAAATACGGATGCCCATTAACCACATCATGATTTCTTAAATCAGGATGAGTTTTAAAAAATGATCTGAGCATTTAATGCTCTTAACTACTTCCTTCATCTCTTTTGAAAATCTTTTATTAAAATAAGAATGCTTTGGAGATAAGGTAATATATACTTGATGAAAGAAGTATCCCTAGATTGTATGTGCACGTTGAAAGGAAGGTGGGTAGGGAGAGGACATGCTATTTATTGACCCTGATGATGGTATCACCCTATATTTATGGAGTGTAATCATTGATAGTTCATGGGGTCCGTTCACATACATTTATCTAATTAAATCCTTTGAGTTTGAAAGAGGAGAAATTATTAACCTCTTTTTACAAATGAGAAAACTACATCTTAGAGAGGTTAAGTAATTTAACCAAGGTCATATATTTATTGGTTCATTGTTGAGCTGAGAACAGAGCTTTCATCTTCCCAGGACAATTTTGTAACACTGGAAATAAATGAGATTAAGTGCTAAGGAGAAAGATTGCTATCCATCCTAGGTGTCTCCCAATATCAATCCTCCCTTTCTCTTAGAAATAGAACCTCTATTGTCAAAGTATGTGACTTCTAGAAGAGAGAGAATCTCTTAGCCGTCCCTCAGCTGTGATAAATTAGCCTCTGTGAGTCTTCCTTATAGAATAACTGACACTCATCCCTTGTTCCTCTCCTTACACTCTTATTCCTGCCTCCTTCCTGAAACAGCAAGTCAGTTGCTCCATCTTGGGCCCAGCTTTTGAACCACACTAGAGGTGGTAGAGAAAAAATCTTGAATGTCTCCTGATACCTGGACAACTGGGGAGACACAAAACCAGACCTAGACAGGCCACATCTGAATGTCTCTGTGAGAAAACTATAAAGTTCTACCATCCCATTTACACTGCTGTTTGTTGGGTCTCTGCTGTAACCACACCCCTTCCTAGGTCACCCAGCTCCTATTAGCAATTTTGTCTTTGAGCAAACAAAAATGAAGACTAGTTTGACTGGTCAAACAGAATCAGGACCAGAAGACTCATTTCATCCTCTTGGTGAAGATGCACATCCACGTCGGAGGAAGACGGAGAGCTGTGAAAGTAGGCCTGGGAGGGAGGCCGCCACTGGCAGGCAGGAAGTGGGGGCTGGTTTCCCACAGGGGGAGTAACATGGGGGTTTATGAAGCCCACAGGTCTCTTTCCATAAGATTCTTTGACTCTACCCAGGTTGGGAAAGTGAACTCCAGAGGAAATTGCTTTTGGGGAAAGACATTATTCATTGTTTCTGGTTTTATTTATTTATTTATTTATTTATTTATTTAACAGAAGAACTGCGGTGTAGGCCAGAGGTGCAGGAGGTGAAAGAATTCACCAAAGACAAAGTGGGGAGCAGAACAGGCAGATCTACTGAAACACACTGCTGAGGGGAGCAGCGGGTGAGACAGGATCTACTGCTGCACCATGTGGGTCAGCTCCCTGGCTGGGGATTGAACCCAGGCTATTGTGGTGGTGCTGAGACTTAACCTGTAGGCCACTAGGGAGGCCCTGTTTTTTGTTTCTTTTTTCTTTTCCTAAATTGTGTATTTCATTGAAAGAAAAATTCTATCAGGCACACTTGATCCACAGGTGCTCCAGTAAGCTCTATTTTCAACTCTGATTCCATGGCTCCTCCAAAATAACTTTCCAAACTGACTTAGGCCACACCTGAAATGCTTCGTGTCATTGCTTGCCGCCAACTATTTGGATACTCAGGGAGAATATTTTCCTGCATCTCACTATGTACAAATTCATATACACAGTGCCACAATCATTCCACATCTTCAGGACCAGTCATTATTTTTTTTTATTTGAGTTTTTACTGTAGAATGGCTTTAGATTTATAGCAAGGTTATGACTAGTTCCCATCTATGCTACCTTCAAATAATACTTTTGTCATAATTAATGAAATACTGTGAATGTTATTAGCTAATGTTCATGTTTTATCCAAAGTTCCCTAGCTTCTACTTACTATCTAGTATTTTGCTTAATGTTCCAGCAGTCCAGCCAGGAAGCCATGTTATATTTAGTCATTAAATCTATTCAGTTCCTCTTGTCTTTTAAAATTTCTCAGATTTGTCTTTTTCTTTTTTCTTTTTGATGTCCTTAACAGTTTGGAGTTGTAATAGTCAAGATTTTTTTGAATGTCCCTCCCTCAGTTAAAATTTTTGTGATATTTTTGCATAATGAGAACCAGGGTCATGGGCCTTGGGGAGGAAAGCAACAGCAGGAGAATGCTGTCCTCATCACGTCAGATCAAGGAAACACACTATCAGCAGTTTCTGTCTTGAAGATATCACTTTCTTTTTTTTTTTTTTTTTTCACATAATCTTTGAAGGATGCATTGTTGCCTCCAATGTTTGTCAACAGGAAGCAAGGTCAAGACTAAAAAAAGGATTGTGTGTCTCTAGAATTCTCTTCCAGGGATAATAGTATCCAAGACTGGATCACAGATACTAACTACACTGCTAATAATTTTTCATGGTGAATGTCTCAGTCAGAGCAACTATACAGCCTCATTTTAAGTTGGTTTCTAAAGGTATCATGGCCTGAGAGCCCAAGGTCTGAGTTGATCAGTTACAGACTTAACTCTGTGGGCAGTGTTACTTATACAACAGCTGCTCAAAACGGGTGGAGATTGACTCATCAGGTCAATACATGAATGAGTGAAAGAATGAATGAATTCTTTTTAAAAAGGATTTATTTTATTTATTTATGCATACAAGAGCTAGAGTACAGGCCAGGGGCACAGGGGATGGGGGTTGTGAGAGGATTCACCAGAGACAGAGTGGGAAGAAGAACAAGTGGATCTACTGAAATACACTGCTGAGGGGAGCAGTGGGTGAGACAGGAGAGGTCTGCTGTGACATGTGGGTCAGCTCCTGGGTCAGGGATCGAACTTGTGCTGCAGTGACTGACAATAACTTCATAGTGCGACAACTTAACCCCTTGAACCACTAGGGAGGCCCGTGAATTCTTCAATATTTCCCTGTTCTGTCCTATTCTGTCACGTGAATATACCTAATTATTTTTGGGGAAGACTCTAAGAGATCAGGCCTCTGCAAGCACCTCATATCTAATTTAACATAAGTGAGATTGTCAGGATAAGAAGAAACCTGCCAGCTAATCAAATGAGATCCATGTGGTTTAGCTACTATATTGTTTTTCTCTAAAACAATCCATTTTAACCTATGTAGTCTTTTAATCAAATGTTTAGAAGGGATTAATAAGGGAACTCTAAGGGGCCTACCAATATCACAAATATTAAAACATCAGAAAACCATGTCGTTCAACACAAGCAAGTATGACATTTTTATTTATGACCTTTTAAGTGAACATTCTAAGACTTATATAAATTTAGATGCCACAAAGCAGCTTTCTGAGGGACAAATTATCCTTGAGCCATACGTCTTTGAGGTTCAAGCTCTGAGGTGAAAAACTTAATTTCTGCTCTCTGGAGAAGTAGCAGTACCCTTAAGACCTTGCCCAGTTATCAGCCTCTCCCTGCTCACAGCCTCACATGCCAGAGACACAGAGTTGTAAAGCCCCTGAAGCTTCTTCTAAGAATCACTCCCAAGGGCACATGTGCGCAACACGGTCTGTTTGAGCTAAGTGTACGTAAAAGGCAGTGCCAAATGTGCAGTTTGCTTAATGATGGAATAAAGACCACTTAAATTAATGGATATTTGAAATCCATCCTTCCAATACAATTATTGGAGCGAGAGATGTTAATTATTCCCATTACTTGGCTCCACACCTCCCAACAGGCTGCTCCTTTGACACTTGCGTGCAACTCTCTGCTTTGTTCCTTGTGAACTTAATTCATCAGGTGGGTTTGTTTTCTAGATCTTAGTGCCTCACATATAACACTTCAATTAAATTGAGAAGAGTAATTACTTAAAGTGACAAACAGAGGAATGCTAATTAACTAAAAAGTTCATTTCAGGGCACTTAAACTAGAGTAGCGCAAAGTAAAGAGGTCATGATTTAATGTATTTGCTTGACTTACTTTGGTAAAACACTGTTCTTCATTATAATAATGCCAAAAGAGCAAAAGTGTGTTGCATTAACAAAGAATTAATGACTCTTGGTTGCTGAGGAGATCTGATTTCTGTGTTTTTTATTCACCAAGTGTCTAAGATTCATGATGAAGAATAAACTAATGATCACAGATTTTGTCCTAGCTATAAATATTTCAAGTATATCTTAATGTTACTGATGTTTCAGCTAGAAAATCAAGCTACTTTATTTAAAATTTCCTAAGGTCTCATTGATTAAAACTTAATACTATAAATATTTGCATAACTTATTAAAGATATATTTTATCAATCAATAAAGATACATTTTATCAATCTATTGGAAACTTAATTATCAACTGTTATTAATTATTAAATTAATTAAATTTATATGAATGTATAACCTTATGAATAAAGTTGCCACAAACATGTGTTGTAGGGTTTTGAGGGGATATCAGTTTTCAAATCATTGGGATAAATACCAATGCCATGATTGCTGGATGGTTTGGCAAGACGATGTTTAGTTTTCTAAGAAACTTCCAAATTACTTTCCAACGTGACTGCATCATTTTGCATTCCCAGTAGTGATGGGTGAGAGTTCTTGTTGCTGCACATTCTCACCTGCATGTGGTATTGTCATATCCTGGATTTGGGCGTGTAATAAGTAAGTAGTGGTATCCCACTGTTGTCTTAATTTGCATTTCCCAGAAGACTTAGGATGTGGAATATCTTTTACTCTGCTTACTTGCCATCTGTCTATCTTCTTTGAGGAGCTGTCTGTCGAAGTCATGAATTTATTTTTTAATTGTTGCTTGTTTTCTTATTCTTAAGTTTTAAATTTTCTTTTTATATTATGGACTGCGGTCCTTGATCAGATATGTCTTTTGCAAATATATTCTGCCAGCCTCTGACATGCCTTCTCATTCTCTCGACATTGTCTTTCACTGAGTACAGCTTTTTAATTTTAATGAAAGCTTATCAATGTTTTCTTCCACCGATCATATCTTCAGTTTGAACACAAAACATTATCACCATATCCAAAGTCATTTATGTTTTCTCCTATGTTATCTGCTTCTAAGAGTTTCATAATTTTGCATTTTATGTTTAGGTCTATGATCCATCTTGAACTAAATTTTGTGAGGGCTGTTAACATTTTTTCTCGAGATTCATTATTTTGTAATTGGATGTTCAATTGTTCCTGAACCATTTGTGAAAAAGATGGTCCTTGCTCCATTTTTCTGCTTTGTCAAAAGTCAGTTGACTATATTTATGTCAGTTTATCAGGGGTCTCTGCTCTGTTCCTTCGACCTGAGTCTGTTCTCTTGACAGTATCATGTGTCATGTTGTCTCGGTTACTGTAACTTTGTGGAAGTCATGAAATCCACTTGTGTCAGTTCTTCAACTTTGTTTTTCCCTTTCAATATTGTGCTGATTTTTCTGGGGACTTTCCCTCTATACATAAACTTTACAATCAGTTTATCGGTATTTACAAAATAACTTTCTTCGATGTAATTTGGATAACATTGACTTTATAGATCACATCTGTGAAAGAACTGACATCTTGAAAATATAGATTCTTCCTCAGCAGGAACATGGTAATTTTTTCCATTTATTTAGCTCTTTAATTTTATTTGTCAGAGTTTCATCATTTTATTCATATAGATTATATATATGTATGTGTATATATACATACATACACAAACACACGCACACATATATAATTAAATTTATGGGCCTCTCTGTTGGCACAGGGGTTAAAGTCTCAGTGATATCAAACTATCACCAGCAACTGAGGCATGAGTTCGAGCCCCAGCTAGGGAGCTAATCCACATGATGCAGCAGACTCTCCTGTCTCACCTGCTGTTCCCCTCAGCAGTGTATTTCAGTAGATCTTCCTGTTCTGCTCCCCACACTGTCTCTGATGAATCCTCTCACCCCCCTCCCGTAATTCTAGCCTACACCCCATTTCTTGTATGCATAAATAAATAAAAATAAATCTTTTAAAAAATTAGATTTATTTCTAAGTATTTTTTGAGGTGCTATTGTAAAGGGTATTATGTTTTTAATTTCAAATACCACTTGTTCATTGCTTGGATAAAGAAAATCAATTAACCTTTGTATGTTAACTTTATGTCCTACAACTTTGCTTTTGCTGTAATCACTTATTGGATCCAGGTTTTTGGTTTTTTTTTTTTTTAAGATTTATTTATTATTATTTATGCATACAGGAGCTGGGGTACAGGCCAGAGTGGTGGGTGGGTGGGTGGGTGAGAGGATTCACCAGAGACAGAGCAGGGAACAGTACAGGCAGACTGATGAAATACACTGCTGAGGGGAGCAGTGGGCAAGTCAGAAAAGGTCTGTTGTGCCATGTGGGTTGCTCCCTGGCCAGCTGGGGGATCGAACTTGTGCTGCAGAGGCTGTGGACAGCTTCATAGGTTGCATCTTAACTCCTTATGCCTCCAGGGAGGCCCTGGATTCAGGGTTTTATTTGTTGAATCTTTTGGGATTTTCTGTATAGATGATCATGTTATCTGTAAACAAAGAACACTTCTGTTTCTTCTTTCTCACCTGTATATCTTTTATTTCTTATTGCTGTATTGCTCTAGTTAGAACTTCAGTGTGATGATTGAAGGAGCTGTAGGAAGAGATATTCATGTCTAGTATCTGGTCTTAGTGGGAAAATTTTGAGGTATCACCATTAAATATGATGTCAGCTATACGGATATATAAATATATTCTTTATCATGTTGAGGATAAACATGGTCCTGTGTATCCCAGATTGTGGAGAGAGTTTTATAACAAATTGGTGCTGAATTATATCAAATGATTTTTCTGCATCTATGATCCATGTGATATTTCTTTTTTAACCTGTTAATGTGATGGATTACATTAATTACTTTTTGAATATTGAAACAGTCTTATAAGCCTATGATAAATCAAACTTGGTTATGGTGTATAATTCTTTTTATGTATTGTTGGTATTTATTTCCTAATATTTTCTTGTGGATATTTGCATTTATGTTCATGAGAGATATTAATCTGAACTTTTTATTAAAATGTCTGTCTGTTTTTCATATTTCTGTTATGCTAGCCTCATGGAATGCATTAGGATATAGTCCCTTTGCTTCTACTTTCTGTAAGATAGTGTAGAGAATTGGTATAATTTTGGCAGAATTCACCAGTGAAACCACCTTGATCTGGTGTTTTCTGTTTTGGGAGTCATTTACTATTGAGTCAATTCCTTTCATATATATTGGTCTGTTCAGAGCGTCTGTTTTTTCTTGTGTGAGTTTTGGCAACTGGCTTTCAAAGACTTGTTCTGTTTCATCTAGGTTTCAAATTCATGGGCTTAAAGTTTTTCATAGAACTTTTTTTTTAACCCTCCAATGTCCAGATGATCAGTAGTCTCATCCTCATTACTGATGTCTTCTCTCTTTTTTTCTAAGTTAGCCTGCTTATAGGTTTATCAATTTTGTTGATTTTTTCAAAGAACCAGCTTTTGATTTCATTGATTTTTCTCTATTGATTTCCTCTTTTAAAACTCATTCACTTCTAATTTTTATTATTTCTTTTTTTTTAATTTGGATTTAATTGATGTTTTTATCCTTAATTTCCTAAAGTAGAAATCAGATTATTGATTTTATATATTTTTCACTTCTAATGTTTTCAAAATACAATTTCCCTTAAGTACCCTTTTGCTGCATGCCACGAATGTTGATAAGTTCTGCTTTCATTTTCATTTAGGTTAAACATTTAAAAAATTTCTTTTGTGTTATTTAGAAGTATTGACTGATTTCCTTGTATTTTCATATTTTCTATTTATCATCAGTTAATGATTTTTAGTTTTATTTGATTGTAATGTATATTTTATTTTTAATTTAGCTCAATTTCCACAAGTGTCAAGATGATTAGAACAATTGAACAAATGATTAAAACAGTGTAGCCAGCAAATTTAGTTTTATGACATGCTTTTTTAAAAATAAAGATTCTGGGCCTCCCTGGTAATGCAAGGGGCTAAGCACTGTAATATGAAGCAATCCACAGCCTCTGCAGCATGAGTTCGATCCCCGGCCAGCCAGGGAGCAACCCACATGGCGCAGCAGACCCCTCCTGTCTCACCCACTGCTCCCTTCAGCAATATATTTCAGTCTGCCTATTCTGTTCCCCACTCTGTCTCTGGTGAATCCTTTCACCCCCTGCATCTCTGGCCTGTACCCCATTTCTTGTATGCATAAATAAATATTTTAAAAAATAAATAAATAAATAAAGATTCTATTTTCATAAGTTTGTTGCTGGCATTGAAGTGGGTGTCCAACAATTATTTATTGACTATGGTAGGGAATAATCACAATAGAATCATGGAATAGGGATAAAAAATGACCCTGGAAAGTGTTACAAAATGGAAATGAATTTCACATACATGTTTAAAATATGAGTGAGTATAGTCTACTGGAAATGAGATAGGAGGTCCAGAGGCAATTTCTATTATCATAGTTGATGGAGGATAAGATTAGAAAGACTGGAGGGGAGATACAAGGTCAGGAACATAACTCACACAAGGAGGTAAGTAGGGGTAGACGGGATTAGTGTAATCCATTAACCCAGTTATAGAAACCAAGACCCTGAGGCATCAATGCCCAGATCAGAAGGCGCAACACCCAGAAACTATCAGACTGCTGTAGGGAATGTCAGGGGCCCAAACCATCCCCCCGCAAAGATGAGGCCCTCCCTGAAGATGATTAAACCTAATACTGCCCCCACAACGGGGCAGCACTCCCACTGCCCACCTGTGACTATGCAGGTGCTTCTTTTCACCAACTCTCTCCCGTTGCAGGGCAGCAGCTTCCTGCCTGCCCGTGACTTGTACATGCGGGCCTTCTTTCACTGACCTCCTAAGCAGAGGCAGCTCTCTCAAGGCAACCATGCAGGCCTGCAACCATGCAGGCCTCTCTTAGCAAATCTCTCCCTTTCGGGGCAGCTCCTCCTGCCCACTGGTGTCTATGCAAGTGTCTTTTGCTGTCCTATCCCTTTTCTGATAAACCTGCTCTTTCAATATAACTACTGTCCCTATCTCGTGGAGAAACTCACTGCGTGCCGCAGAAATGGGAGTTCTGGTGAAACCTTCCCCAAAGTGAACCCAAGGACCCAGCACTCCAAAAACCTCATCAATAGTTACCAGCCATAAGCTACTATGTCAGTTGCAAGCTGAACCTTTTGAAGAATCCCAGCCTCTTTCCCTGCAGCTCCACCCCAGCAATTTTTCCATGCAAAACAAAAATATGTATATGAGTTCACATTCATGAAAAGTAAAAACACTTTCCAGAACTTTGTACCCTTCTCAACACATTTCTCTTTCCTCTCCCTTCTAATTCAAAATACATTTGCTATGACACGTTATGCGCAGTGTCCCCATTCACTCACATCTAGCTCCTTCCTCTGTGCTTTGTCCTCACAATCCTGGCTGTACCACACCATTAAAACCTAAGGAGAAAATGGGCCTCCCTGGTGGCGAAGCAGTTGAGCCGTGGGCTGCGTGAAGCTGCCCGCAGCCTCTGCAGTGCCGGTTCGATCCACGGCCGCAGGCAAGGGTCCCACATGGCATGACAGACCTCTCCTGCTGGGCCCGCTGCTCCCCACAGCAGTGTATTTTGTTAGTCTGCCTGTTCTGTTCCCCGCTCTGGCTCTGGTGAATTCTCTCACCCTCCCACGCTTCTGACTGTACCCAGCGCTTGTATAAATAAATAAATAAATCTTTAAAACAAAACAAAACAAACAAACAAAAAAAAAAACCTAAGGAGAAAATGATTCTCCAAATGACAAATTTATTAAATAATTTTTAATTTGTATCTTTCATGACGCCTGTGTGAACTTTGACTCTGTTTACTGTTCCCTAAGTCTTGAGTCTCTCTTTCCTCTGGCTTCCATAATACGATTCTTTTCTGGGTCACTGCTTATATTTTGTCACTACTGGTTTCCTGTTGTGTTGAAAACACCACACTGATAAAACAGAGTCATGGAGCAAGCTGTAGAATGCAGGATCCTGCTGAAGAACAGGATCCTGGATGTTTTATTGATAGAATAATCATACAGCATCAGTTGTGAGGGGAATGAGGACAAAAAGAAAAGGGAGGGGTGAAACTAGAAAATGTGCTCTGTCATCTATAGTGTCAGGGGTTGTGAGTCTGCCCTCCAAGCACTTATCTGCTTGATGACTTGGTATTGTAATTGAGAACAAGCCCTAGATCCCCAGGCCAGGTCCACTGATTGGCTTCTGGGGTCCCTTGTCTTACATCAGTCCTCAGCCCCCTCCCCATTATCTCTTCCCCACTCCCCCACCCCAGCATTCCTGCTCATACCTTGTGATGCATAGTCTTCCCAGAGTGATCAAGCTTTAAACCTCTTGATTGATTTGAAAGGCTCCTTGTAAGGTTTGGCTCCTATGACTCATTGACACAGCAGTTCTGACTTTGCGTAGGAATGCAGGACTGCAGGTAACAAAAAAAGGTGGCTGAACAGGTCACTTAGGATTAGCAAACCCACAGTTTCCTTCCTTTGAGGCTCCTCTTCTGCCACACTTTAAGTGACATAATTCAAGGTTTATTTTGGAGATCCTCTTCTCTCCAGAACTTAACTTTTCTCCTGATTGAGCTTGCTCTTTCCATTAATTTATAACTGTTTATACCTTGGGTTAGCTAATACTATTCCTGAGTTTCAGACCTTTATTTCTGTCCTCAAAAATTATTCATTTTCTGTGATTATTTTATATATCTCTAAGCAAAACAGAGCTCCCCTCCCCACAACCAGTTTTCTGAAATGTTGTCTTACTATTAAGAGCTCATGATCCATTCTAGTCAGCTAATCTGTTTCCTTTTTCTTCTGACAAATATCAATAATCTTTTTCTTTCCAAGTGTGGGTGATAAAAATTGACAAAAGTAACAATTACAATTGCCTTCCTTTTAAATAAAGTAACATAAAAAATTCTTTAAAAATAAATATAACTGCTTGGACCAGAATCCTATAGTGACATTCCAGTAATTCAATCACTGTTTAAGTCTAGCAATCATTTTTCTGTAATTCCTGCTGAATGCTCCATCTTCTTGAGCATATAGAAGAGATAAAGGGCTATGGCTCTGATGATCAGATAGAGAGAATAAAGTTCCTTGCTATGATGATTCCAAAGAAAAATTATTGAAGAGCTTAATTTTATAGCTTTGTAGAATCTGGAGCTCTTACTCAAAATGACTGGTGCCCATTTGGATACAAATCAGGATGGGTGTGTTACAGGGCAGGGAGAGGTGCACCCCAGATCCCCCCAAAACCTGCCTGCTCTAAATGGGTTCTGCCATCCACCGTATCAACACAAAACATGAGTCTTTAATGGGAAGGAATTTCAATACAATTAGGAAACAATACCGGAAAAGCAAAGAATATAGTTTCTAAATCAAGCACCCGAAGTTACCCATCCCCTCATGGGTAAAAGTCCATCCATATGGGATTGGCCCAGAGCAAGGCCCCAAAGCCTGCCACAAGTCCAAAGCATCTTCCAGTGGAGACCCACAGAAAAGGGTCAGAAACAACCAGACAAGCCCGGAAGGAAAAGAGCAAAATCAAAATCAAGATAAAAGCTGCCATTGTCACCTCCCCACGGGTCTCACCCACATCTGTGTTACCCAGTCCATGACCAAAAGGCATGCGCAGTTTCTTCATGTGTCTCTAGGCTCCATGCACCTCCTTCAGGTCTCCTTCTTGCTCTCCATCCTGCTTTCTTCCTTAGTCTCCTCTGCAGCTTCTTCTCTCCCTGCTCAGCTCCACCCTCCATTTGGGTGGGGCAGGGAACCTGGAACCTCCCCCTTTCCTGGGGACCACCCTGTTACAATTCCCCCTTTTAATTTTTATTCCACCATATCTATGGTGGCACAGATCTCAGGATGTAGTCTTAGGAGACAGTCTTTTTTTTAGGGTTACAATGTATGTAAGAGAAGCAGCAATTCGAAGCATTGTCCATGAATGTCCAGTATGACAGTGACACAGATGTGGGTGAGACCCATGGGGAGGTGACAATGGCAGCTTTTGTCTTGATTTTGATTTTGCTCTTTTCCTCCCGGGCTTGTCTGGTTGTTTCTGACCCTTTTCTGTGGGTCCCCACTGGAAGATGCCTTAGACTTGTGGCAGGCTTTGGGGCCTTGCTCTGGGCCAATCCCATATGGATGGAGTTTTACCCACGAGGGGACGGGTAACTTTGGGTGCTTGATTTAGAAACTTGATTCTTTGCCTTCCCTGTATTGTTTCCTAATTGTATTAAAGTTCCTTCCCATTAAAGTTTCATGTTTTGTGTTGATGCAGCGGGTGGCAGAATCCATTTAGAATAGGCAGGTTTGCGGGGTTTGGGCTGCCCCTCTCCCTGCCCTGTAACATATACACAAACAAAAGGCAGGCATGTCAATCAATCATGAACCCTAATTTTCTGTGATCATATATCTAGGAAAGTGTGTTGGAAAACAAATAGCATGCTAGTTAGGAAAGAGGAACTGCCCATTCAGGTTCTTTATGAAATTCATAAATTTCATGTCTATCAATTGGCAGCTCCTCATAATGTGGGACTTACTATGAGGTCAAGTCATCAGATATCCACCAATCAGGGCTAAACAATATGCATGTGTGAATGTTCAGATTCTTGTACTGTCACTATACTTCCTTTAATATCAACAGAAGTGGATCTAACTAATTTTTATCCCAATGTTTTTCTCCCAAATAGATTTCCTTGCTGAGGAAATCCATCTCGGTATTACCACTGGATCACAACTAAACATCCTTATTTAATTTTGCACATGTGCTGGGTCAGACTTCTAACCACCTCTTGTATTTGTGAGTTTCTTCTTTATCCTTATTACCCGAGTCATGGTTTCATCATAGCTGTCATATGGATGGCCTTTCTCCAGATCTAGTCTTTCAATTAGTTCTTTTAGAGCCAACAGAATAATAATTTAAATACCTAGATCTGTTATAGAGATTTTACTTTGTTTAGAAGAATATTTTCACTGCCAGAAAAATAATAAAAAAGAAAAACAATTAAATGCTGGACTGAATACTTAAAAAGTATAAATCCACATCTATGTTAGGAACAAGGAAAATGACATCATAGTGCATGATGAAATCATGGGTTCTCTATAGAGCTCAACTTCAGTCTTGACAGTTACCCTTGTTTTCCTCTCTTTCTCCAGGTTTTTCATGCCTATTCAGAAGCTTTGTTCCCTGAGATTAGAATTTAAAACCATCATCTTTAAGTCAGAAACAAGAATCTCACTTCTTAATGTGTGTGAGGCACTGTGATAAACCTCTTTCTATACACAAGCGTATACTTAAAATGGCCCTAATCTAAAGGAGCTGTGTTCTACTTGAGTCATCCTCACCCCTTCCTGGTAATAATAACAATGTTTTTGTGATATTTCAAGAAGGTATCATAGAGCCATGCATTAACAGTGCCTCCCCTGTTCTTAGAATATATCCGTAATTCATTCCTCCTACAAGAGTGGGAGGCTTTGAAGTGCTTATTATATAACTAGAGGGATTATGCAAGTTTTTGTTGTTAACTGGACAATTTTTTTTAACTCAAGTCCAATACTTATTTTAATCCAATGGTTGGCATTTAAGTATCTATGAATTTCTAAATATTATACTAGACAATACATTATATCTAGTATATAATACCTCTAAAATTCTACAATTAGTAACTATTTCACTGAGGTCTTTGAGAGTGATTATCTTTTTTTTAGATCTCTAAATATATTTTGTGGGTAGAAGTACATACACTGAAGCTTGGAATTCTATAGATCCATGAAGCTGAGAAAATATTAATTGCATTAGTTTGTATTCATTTCTATTAATAAAATCAGAACATACCTACAGACACATATTTTGTATACATACTTATATGTGTTCATGTGTATGCATATATATATGAATATATATGATATATATGAATATATCATATATATGCATTTATATATATCATCTTTCACTTGGGAGAAATTTTATATATTTAAAGTATATGCTTTCATTTGCTCTGAAAGGAACAAAACTGTAAGTGAACATCTTCTGAAGGAGAATCATTCAGCATGACTGCATTTTCTGCTTTTTCTAGAAAGGCAATTTCTATGAATTTCATATAGGCTGGATGATAGCATGGTAGATGTTATGTCTGCAATCTATTTTAAAATACTCGATTATGGAGAGTGTGATAAAAATGTGTGCACCTGCTTCCACCTACACCTTGGGGTCATTCAACTGTCCTTCTCCAACACTCATAGCCTACCCAGGCCCTATCCCATCAATTAGAATGGCCTTACCCAGTCACAGCCATCTCAAGGAGCTGCCTTGAATAGCTTTACTTCAGTTCATTCATTGAGGCTTTAATTTCAGCAAAATGAAAATTAGGAGAATACACCATAACTGAAATGATGTAGAGTGCAAAAATTCTTACAAAATCTCCCTGCTTTGCATGAACAGAGAGACTGTAGAATCTAGCAGACTCTTTATTTTTTGTTCTTGGGAATGATTCCCTGACTTTGACCCTGGAAGGATGCTATGGTTCTGCCACAGATGTGGAAAAGCCTTAATTTTCTGACTCTGAGAATGCTTCTGTTTAATCCTGAACTTGGCTAGGGTCACTGTTTTATGCAAAGTATTTTGGGATCTATAAAGAGAACAGAGACCCAGGATTTCATTAAACCAATGAAAGAGATTACATGACGATTTACTTCTTTCTGGTAAAAATGTATAAATGTTTTACAGACTTTGGTCAGAGGTTTCCTTTTGAAATTGATGAGAAAGTCATGTAGAAGAGTAGTAAACCCTTAATTACTCATGGCTTCTAAGATCTACCATACAAAATAGATGGGTGTGATCAAATTGACTTAAATCCCTAAGTTCATTTCAGTGTCAGTATTTGACATTCTTTCAACAACAACATACTTTGGCCAATTAGTATTTATTAGTTAATTAATTTAACTGAAAATAGTTTAAACTAAATTAAATCCAGTTGTATTCAAATATACACAGAGATGTCAGTCATTGAAATGAAATGGTTTTGGCTTATTATCATTTTAGAGAATGCCAGAAGCATTTTTCTGTAGTGGCAGGACTGGGCCACTGAGCAGGTTTTCTGATCCAGCAGACAAGGTAAAGAGGAGACCTGGAGCCCTTGGTGGCTTTGCAGGCTTTTATTGGTATTACCAGGTACAGGGCAGGCAGGGGTGCTGGGGGGCCGGGAGGCTGGCAGGCCTCCCAGCCCCCAGCAAGTCTTCACTCTATCTGGGCTCTCCGGCCTTCTCCCTCTCGGCTTCTGTTCTGCTTCTCCGCTTCTTTCTCGGCTTCTCTGCTCCTCTTCTCTCGGCTTCTCTTTCGGCTTCTACTGGCATCCCAGTGACGCCGCCTTTAAAAGCAGTCTTAGCCCAGGTGAATCCCATCTACCTACGCCCACATCCTACTCCAGGTGCCCGCCATGAGGCATGCATTTAGGACCCCATGGATCCATCATCTATCCTGATGGCGGGAGGGCAGAAAAGCCTGACATTTTTTCCTTTCCCTACACTTTGTCTCTTTGGTAAGACTAGGTGGAAATCACTCTGTCAATTTGAACTTAAGAGGAATCATGTGATACAGGAAAGGGAAAGAAAATTAGAATTTCGGTCCGGACAGCTGGGCTCTCTTTGAAAAGTTGGGTAACAAGGTGAATATTGGGGCCTCCCTGGTGGCACAAGGGGTTAATCACAACACTACGAAGTTATTCGCAGCCTCTGCAGCACAAGTTCAATCCCTGGCCAGGGAAATGACCCACATGGTGCAGGAGACCTCTCCTGACTCACCCGTTGCACTCCTCAGCAGTGTATTTCAGTGGATCTGCCTGTTCTGCTCCCCACTCTGCCTCTGGTGAATGCTCTCACTTCCCACACTTCTGGCCTGTACCCCAGTTCTTGCATGCATAAATAAATAAATCTTAAAAAAACTAATATGAATATCACTCAACTTTGCTTGCTGCTCATTTACGCCTCTGTAAGTGAAAGATGGAAACTAGTCTTTCGATTGATTCATGATTCATTCATTCTCTCATTTCTCATTGCCCCAGAAAATGATATTAGTAGTGGCAAACATTTCTTTTCCAGGCATTTGTTTCAGACACTGAATGTTCTGCAATGTATTTAATTATTAAAATAACCTTGTTCTGTGGACTTTTTTATTTTCCTAAGAAGACACAGAGATGGTGAGGCACAGAGTTAGTGAGTGGATTTCCTGAAGACGGTGAACTGACCCAAGCTAATATATGTCCACATAGCTCGTAAGTTCTTCTTGGACCTCAAGTTCAAGGTACTAAAAGAAAATCTAAACCTATCTAATATTTTTTAATAAATATAAGCCATTATGGGCTGAGTTGTGTCCCAGCCCCCAAAATACAAGCTACTAATACCAGTAACTCAAAATGCAACAGTTCTTTAAGATAGGGATTTCTTGTTAAAATGAATTCAGTAGGATTGGCCTCAACCCAATATGACTGTTGTTTTTATAGAAAGAAGAGGAAATTTTTGGACACAGATGTGAACAGAAGGAAGATGATGTAAAAACACGGGACAAAGTGTCTACAAGACAAGGCGAGAAGACTCAGGAGAAACCGATCCTGCCAACATCTGATCTCAGACTTCAAGGCTTCCAGAATTGTGAGAAAATAGGTTGCTATAGTTTAAGTCACTCAGTCTGTCGTATTTGTTATGACAACCCCGGCAAACTAACGCACGTGTCTTAGATTAAATTGTGATATACATCTGTCACATGGTAACATAACATTTCTTGCCTTGCACTAAAAAATATTAATTCATATGATCTATTCTGTTGGCTCAAGGATGCCCTGACACTATATGCTTCAACCATGACTTTGTGGAAATGTCTCCTGAAGTAAATGCCAAGACTTCACAGGAAGTTTTCTATCTCACACACATAGTCCCACAACTTCAGGGTTTATGACTGTATACCAGGTAGTTGAAAGATTTATCCTGTAAGTATCACCCCCTAATGTGTAGATGCACTGAATTTTTATATGCTGATCATGAAGAGTGGGGCATATTCCTAATTTATTTTAGGGAGTCAAACTGTATTTAAAACTGTATTTAATTCCAAACTTATTTAATTCCACTGAAGGGAGGCCATTTCTAATATTTATTATGCTGATTAATGTGCCATTATTTTTATTAATTGGAAAAAAGACCCAAAAATGCACATCCCATAGTAGTCAACAAAGAATTAGTTACTATTAAAAGATGGGAACAAGAGTGTTATTGACACACCACCAGAAAATGCCCTTTCTGAAGGAAAGTTAGTTGAATTTGGGAATGTGCATTTGTCATCATGTGTTGGCTGACCATTTCTCAAATGCACTTTTTTTGGATAGTACCTGGCATTCACTCAACTTAAACATCACATCCTCATGCTATCCCATCGCAAAGATGAAAGTCCATCACTTATAGTAAAAGAAGATATACAGAAGTAGCATGGGACCAACTTTCCCCAGCCAGCAAGAAACAGAGTTGCGATTTGAATCCCAAAGATTAAGAATCTAGACAGCTGTGCCCCAAACCTATGGTACATTAGATTCTTATTGAGATGATAATTCACAACAGAGACAGCAAATTCAGAATGTTATTTGATTTAACCCTGAAGCATAATTGCAAGAGAGGTCTTATAGAGGTAGTCTAGGGAACACTGTTGCCAAGGGTCAATACTGAGGATTGAAAGTGGAACAGCAAGGTCATCTCAGCTGTACTACTTATGAGGTTGCACAGGACTCATGCTGAGAAAGGGACCATAAGCTTGTGATTAAATACGCTATGGACGCCATCTTGAAACTCTTAATAAATGTGTATTTGAAGTTGTGTTTTGCAAGTAGAGTCTGGACAGTGGAGCATTGCAGGGGAGCTTGAGAATCTTCTCCTGGGTGACCCCACACTCTGCCTTCTCCTCACCACCCAGGATTGCATCTCAGTTTCCCATATCCCTGCTCCTGCCCAATGGCCACTTCAGCCCTTGACCCCTGGCACAGTGTGGAGTTAGGTGCTGGGGAAGGTCAGGATTGGATGTCTACCATCAGTGTTGACTTGTGGAATGGGAAAACTTTAAGACTCTGTGTTCACTCTGAGAGTAACTCACACCTGAGGTAGCCTAGTATTAAGTAGATCTATCCCTGCATTCGAGCTCTGAGTGCATAAAAACAACTTGACAGACCAAGAAAGACCACAAAATCATGGAAAAAAGATTCTTTTCTTGTGTTTTGATCAAAGGATCAAAACATTTTCATTTTCAATTAGGTTCTGAAAATTATGTAGCCAGTTTTGTGAAGAGGAGCAAAATCACTTCTTCTAAAAGCAACATCAATATTCTTTCCAATATACCAGGCTATAAAATCACCTAATACAGAGCGTCCCGATAAACCCTACATTCATGTCATATCATCCCACATGGAAAGGGGGAAATGTCAGGTGGGACTAAACCAGGTTTCAGGGTTAATGATGAAATAGAACATCTAGGCAAGAGAAGCAGGCCAAGAGAATGGACTGCAGGCCAAGAGAAGCCCTTATTTAGTGTTGACACAGTTAATACACCCTGACTGGTTTCAAAATGTTATGAAAACAAAAATATTATGAAAGTGAGGCCAGAATGAGCTTCTGTTAGGAATTACCTAAATTGAATTGTGAAGGAGGAGGGTCAGAGGTTTACAGCTATCTTTGTTCAATAACTTAATATGCAATTATGGAATATCTGGGCTAGGAAGTTATAAAAAGAATCACTTGAATATTACTTGGATTGTAAGGGATTCAATGAGAGAAGAGCCACACTGGAATTAAGATGTCCTCTGTATCCCCAGAAATTCATCTGTACTGTGAGCCTAAAAAATGGTGGGCCGGCCATCCTGATGGTACAAAGGGTTAAGCAGAGCACTGTGAAGCTGTCTGCAGCCTCTACAGGATGAGTTTGATCCGTGGCTGGCCCGGGAGCTACCCACATGGCTCAGCAGACCTCTCCTGCCTTGCCTGCTTCTCCCCTCAGCAGTGTATTTCAGTCAGTCTGCCTGTTCTGCTCCCCACTCTGTCTCTGGTGAATCCTTTCATCCCCACACCTCTGCCCTGTACCCCAGTACTCGTATGCATAAATAAATAAATCTTTTTAAAAAATAAATAAATAAAAATAAAAAATGGTGGGTAACACGTTGATTCATTCAACAAACTCTTATTATTTTGTGCCAGAACTTTTCTAACCAATGACAGTGCCTGAAGGGGTGAAGCATTTGCTTTGTGATTTTGCATGGAGGACAGTCTTTAAATAAACAATTAAAATCCAAGCCCTGGATGGAAGCATAATACCAGCTGGAAAAATAAAGGAGGAAAGAGCGAACAGTGCTTGAGGATGATGGCTTGGCAGCTTCAGGAGTAATTAGAGCTTCAAGTGTCAGGGAGCTGCAGATGTCTGAGGGGGAGCATTGAGTGGAGGATGAAGAAGAAGCTGAGGGTTTTGTGGCATTGCTTGGTGACCAGTGATTAGCTCCTGATACATGGGCATACTGTTTATCCTTGGTTAATGTTCTCTTACTGTAGATCTAAACGGAGTGCCTGACCTTGGCAATGGGGATGATTCCCTTTTAAAATAGGGATCTACATGGTCAGAATAGCCACTGGGTGAAATTTAGAAAGGCTTGAAGAGTTAAGAGCAGGAGAACGCAAACCTGAAGGGACTAGTGCGAGAGTTAAGAGAGGATGATGAGGATGATGAAGTCTAACACTGTGCAGATTCTCTGTGTCCTCAGAGAAATGCATGTGTTTCAGAGACAGCAATCCTCAGTGACAACTGTATTCCTCTATAAAATATCAACATCAACTTCATCAACAACTTTATTTTTTTAAAGATTTTATTTAAAGAATACGAACTGGGGTACAGGTCAGAGGTGCGGAGGTAAGAGGATTCACTAGAGACAGAGTGGGGAGCAGAACAGGCAGATATACTGAAATACACTGCTGAGGGGAGCAGCGGGCGCGGCAGGAGAAGTTTTCTGCGCCATGTGGGTAGCTCCCTGACTGAGAATCGAACTTGTGCTGGAGTAGCTACAGATTGCTTCATAGTGCTGACGCTTAACCCCTTGCACCACCAAGGAGGCCCACATCATTAACAACTTTATCCCACAACTAACTGCATAACACATTATCCTTTCCCAAATGATACCCCACATCATCCCATTTTATTCTTCCTAACCCTTGCAATAACTGGTAGATAAATAGCTGTTATCATAATCATGAATCCGGAACAAATCTGAGGTCACACAGTCTGTTGATTGTCAGAATGCTAGCCCTCTTGATGTGAGGTTTTACAATCTAACATTCATGGCTTACATGTTAACAATCTGTCCTGTATAGCATTCCATATTCTGTGTATTATTGCAAGCTCAACATTATATTCTTCCATGTCGCTGTTCAAATTCTCAAAAGAAACATGTCTAAAAAAAGTCTTGGGCAACCCCAGCTTCTAGTTCCAGTATTTTAAAGATATGGAGATACATTCCAGAGACTGCGAAATGTACACATAGCCAAGATTGGATTTTAAATCAAGGTTTGGATTCTGTTCATCTTATAACCTTGGTGAGTTCTCCATAGGTGAAGTCTTTGTTTTGATTGAAGGGACAGTTTCTCAAGGCCCAATTTTAATTTAATCAGTATTTTAAGCACTCCCGGACTGTATTAACTCAGAAACAGTACATGTTTACCAAGGGAACAATAATGTTGCCCAAGGTAGTTCTGTTTGTGAACAAAAACCATAAACATGTGGGAAGTGGATTGAGATTGAATTACAAATAGTTGTGCAGTATCCAAATTGTCTTCTCTAAAACATCAGTTTAAATGCATTTGGACAAGTTAAATGATTCACTATTTTCCCTTCCTTAAGGAAGTTCATTTCTTTATGTAGTTATCATAAGGCAATGCGCACTGCGTTAAGGAGCTTCTCGCTCTGCCAATTGTTGGTGTATATAATGCTGCACCTGTTAGTCAAGAAATCCCTGGGATACAACGCTGCTCGGCAAAGCAGACATCCTCAGACAGACGGAGGGCCTTCAGAATACTCTCACTGAATTATGCAGGATGTTCTGGTTTATGGTCATTAAAGACAGTGACAAAGCAGCTGTCACCAAGTAGGATGTTGTCAAATATCAATGCAAGAATAGAGATGATTGCCTGGATGTCTTTCACCCATTACAGTGAGCTTGTGCTAGTCTTCCCTTTATAAATCCTTCTCTTGATAAGATTATAATTTGCCTGACTAAATATTTGCTCCAGGCATCACCTTGACGTTTAAGGTCTAAGACAAGATAAATTTGCAATACATGTCTATTGCATCTAGTTACTCTAGTTTTTTTTTCTTTTTTTTTCTTCCCATTGAGTTTTAGAAGGAAAAGCTTGAATGGAATGTGCAATCATGAGTTGATTGTTCAATTTAAAAAAATGGAACTGGGCTGCTTCTTGTAATTAAGTCTGTTCCATTTCTATTTACTCTCCTAACAAACTTAACTGGTTCACATGGAGGAGGGGAAAGAAATGGGGAAAAAATGAATATTTAAAAGATGCACATCTTACCTATTTCAATCATGACACTAGTCAGGCTTTCAAGGATTATTTGTGCTTCCTTTTGTGTAAGTACTGGGAGAGAGAGACAGAGTTTGAAGGCAGGGTGCCCAGAGATATGTTGCCCAGCTGGGAGGCGAGCCTGGCACTGGGGGGCGCTCTGCAGGGACAGGGTGGTGTGCTCAGTAAATGACAACTAAGGGTGATGATGAGGGAGCAAATATTTGAACACCTCGGAGTGAGACCCACACACAGAGGTAAATGTTTATTGACGCAAAAAAGAATCAAGCTCAAAGAACAGATTTTGGTACCAGAGAAAACTGAGTGGAGAGCGGAAAGCTGAGGATTATAGCCTCGCAAAGTGCTCATCACCCCAACAGATACCGAGCAATGGGTTTGACTGAGGTCTCCCTCTTTCGCCCTCTCCCGTCTCTCACCCCCCTCCTCCCTCCCCTTCCACTTATCTCCCTGAACCTCTATACCTATGTCTCTCTCTCTCTCTCTCTCTAGATATTATTTAACCAGAGTTTTTAATTTTGTTTTTAAGGATGTTAATGAAATAAAATGAGTTTTTAAGAAGTATCACTAGAGAGAAATGTGACTAGGAGTAAGTCCAAATGGCAAATGCGCTCCCTCCTTTTAGAGCTACAAAGATATGAAAGGTTTCTCCCTCTCAATAGAATGCTAAGAACTTGAGATTCATGCTTCAGAGGAAGGTAGCTTCTCATGCCAATTGAAAACTAAGTTTTCGCAAGCAATTTAATAGGTAATTTTTTTATTTGTTAAAACATAGAACCCTGGACACTTCTTAAAAAACACTTGACAACTGACAGCATTTTAAAAGAAAAACTATCTGTAGTTTTGTGGCAACTATTTAGTACCTATTTATGAGTCAGCCCATTCTGCTTCTCAAACGACTTAGTCTAAGAATTAGATGGGGGTGGGAAGGGGAAGGGGTATATATGTAAAACTCCCATTTCTTTCTAGAAGGGCATCTATACAGAATATTTTAAATCTTTCAAGAGTTTTATCTGTTTCCTAAATCATTTTGTTTTATGAAATTATGTTCCTCTTTTGTTTGGTTTCTACCTGGTTTGGTTTATACCAGGAATGTTGCAATATATCAGGAAATGTTTATATGTGGACTAGATGAAGGATCTGAGTGAAGGGAAGATAGCTCCATACTCATCACCCTAGCTGACATGCAGTGCCCTTGACACACAAGGACACTGAGTATAAAACAAGCAAATGCATAGTTCCCTGAAAAAAATATACAAAGATCAGGAAACGGAAGACAAAATAAGAAGACAATAAGGATGAGAAATGGATAGAAATTCTTGTTTAAAAACAAGGCCAATGAGATCTCAACCAAATCCCTGCACAAAAAAAAAAAAAAAAGGCTCACTGGTTAAAGCCCAGTGAAAGATGTCTGGATTAAATACATGAGAATTTGAAAAGCCTGAACTTAGCTATTTCGCATAATTAGTTTATACTTTATCAAGGGCATGAATTAGTTATTCCTATTTTCTTTCTTTCCAAAACCTCATATTAAAAGCATCAGTGAAATGTAATTCTGAATGTGCTTTGGTAAACCATGGCTCTATCTTTATCTATATGTATGTGTGTGTGTGTGTCTATATATATATATATATTTGAGCTCAAATATATATCTTTGAGCTAAGGTATTCATGGAACAGTGTGTCTTAGTCTAGAAGGCAGAAGCTGAGGAAAACATGTTCCACTACTTATCTAGAGAGCAAAACCAGGGAGCAGACAAAAGAGATGACATGAGTGAGGCGAGGAAGTAGGGAGGGAAATTAAAAGTCATGATGATTTCTGGATCTTGAGCACTGTTCTCTACAAAGTCACCTCTCAGTGTAATAGAACAGACAGGAAGAAATAACCCATTTCCACTGTTTTTATCTTGATGAATGTTTCACCCATTGGGACTCCAGCTCCTAGCTTGTCCAGGATGAGGTTGTCCAGGTTGAGGTTGCACAAGTGTCCACCAGGTCTTATTGATTGAAGACTGTCTTCAGCATCACTGGGGAAGCCAAGGAGATGTGGGTTTGCTCTCCAAGCAGGAAGTGAGGTGGAGTCTAGTTGTGTTTTCCTGACTTGGGTTAAGCTGGTGTAGGTGGAGCAGGGCACAGCTGCCACTGGGACCACAGATGTGGGGACAAGCTCCAAAGTGGCTGGTGCATAAGGGTCAGATACAGGCTCTGATTATTTTCATGATATTTTAAGTGGTGCTTTCAGACGATCACCTACAGAATCACATGGTCTAAAATGTTAGAACTGTGTCAGCGCCACTGGGGAAATATTTTGAGACAGTTGACTCCTTACCTTTTCTCTTTCAAATAAGTAGCAACTTACTGTCTATAACTGCTAACTTTAGATAAAGTTACCTTCTTTCCTAAGGTAACATGAATGAATACAATTTAATGAATTAAGTCAATAAATTAAATATTTTCACAAATGGGTTCTCATTAGATAATCTATCTATCATTCTTTTTATTCCTTGCTTTTTTTCCCTTATAATGTGTCTATTTCCTAATAATTTATGAAGTGACTGCAATAAAGGAAAAATGTATTTTGAAAAGATAAAAAGCATGAATGGCAACTAATTGATATCCTTGTGTTTTACTGCCTTGGCAGACTAGATGACATCTTCTAGCAGATTATTTATTTCTCACAGAGTTTAATTTCTTTCATGATGATTTGGCAATTTGTCACCCTACCAAGGGCATGAGAATTGAAGAATGAGGGTCATTTGAGTGTTTGAAAGTAAAAACTTAAAAGTATACTTTCTTTTCTCCTCCAGCAGAGATCAAGAACATGATGGACCCTAAGGTGTCTTCCAGAACATTTCCCCTGCTGGAAAGCCTTCATTGGCTCTCCTCTCTTGCCTCTCCCCAGCAGTCCAGTGAATGTGTTGATTCATCTAGCTGGAAAGACAGAGGATCACCTAGGAAACCTGCCAAGGTCCAACTAACATGTTTGCAAGGGAAGGAACCAATTAAATCAAAAATTGTCAAGGTGGTGAGGCCAGGAGCTGGGCTATGACCTAACAGAAGCCCTCATTTGTGTTGTAAATTATGCTAGAAAATTCAAAGCTGTGAGTTTTTACTTAACTGTGGGCATTGGGATGAACAGAGCAGCACAGTGTGGGTACAAGGGGTGGAGAAGGTAAGGTTTTAAAATAGGGGAGTTACAAGTCTGGATGTTGGTGTCAGTCTGAGCTGTGTTTGAATTCCAACTTCTAACTCTTCCTCTCAAGCAGGCTACTTACTTCTCATGAACCTCTATAACTGAGTTGACAGATATATACGTGTGTGTGCATACTCATGAAACTACCTTGCAGGGTTGCAGAGAGGATGAATATGACAATACACTTAAGGTTCTCCATGACCTTCAGCAAATGGTTGTTGGCATAAAGTTCTTGAAACTTCAAGTTTACTGAGATGCATTAAAAGTAAATCCCAATGCTCATATCTTCAGCAGTTTTCAAACTTTTGATTTAATTTCCTCCTATCAAACTAAAGATAAAAGCAATATAATTGCAAAGAGGGTCATAACCAACTTCACAGGCTTAAAGGATGTTGTTTCCTACCTGAACTGAGAATGTGTAGCAGGAGAAAAGAGTGGGTGAAAAAATTCACTTCCTACTCAGACAATAGCAGTTGCAATAATGTCCTGTAACTGGCATCAATGATCCTGAAAGATCGGTGAAGTCTATTACCCAAAGTCCACAGTTCTGTCCTGCCTACCTAGTTACAGCAGAAAGCCTGGCACCTAGAAACTGTCCTATAAATTCTTGGTGTCAGTTAGTCTTTTGATAATGCTGCCTTGATATACACACCAGTCCCATCAAACTGTAACAGGGTGGCCCCAGGGAAAGGGGAGGTTCCAGGTTCCTGCCCCACCCTAAGGAAGGGTGGAGCTGGGAAGGGAGGAGAAGCTAGAAAAGAGCAGGAGGACTGAGAAGAAAGAGAAGTCTTGGCTGAGGAGCAGAGAGAACAAGAAGAGGACCTGGAGTAGGCACAGAGGCCAGAGAGACGTGTGAAGAAGCCATGTTTCCTTCTCAGCCTTGGACTGTACCAGGGACTTGGGGGACACAGAAGGAGACACTTGTAAGAGATTTGGGTGAGAGACCTGTGGGGAGTCTAACAATGGCAGCTTTTATCTTGATTTTGATTTTGCTCTTTTCCTTCCAGTCTTGCCTGGCCTCTTCTGCCCCTTTCCTGTGGGTCCCCCCCACCAGGAGGTGCCTTAGACTTGTGGCAGGCTTTTGGTCTTCATTGGTCCTGCTCTGTGCCCACCCTGTTTGGCTAGGCATTTACCCACGAGGTGATAGGTAACTTTGGGTGCTTGCTTTGGAAAGTTTATTCTTCCTTTTTCTTCTCTTTATTGCACACTAATTATATTAAAATTATTTTCCATTGGGGGTCTTACACACTAAGAGTATGTTTTGTCTTGATGCAGTGGATGGCAGAACCCATTTAAAGTGGGCAATTGGGGGCCCTAGGGTACCCCTCACCTTGCCCTGTAACCAGCCTCTTTCTGGCACTACAGCTCCCAGACATGCTATGAGTCCAGGTCACAGCACAGGCAGTCAGCTCTGCCTCGCCCTTAGCCACTCAATAGCCCACTGTGGCCTCCTCACCTCTCAAGCTCCAGAGGAGACATCTTTTAAGGAAGTGTTCTCTGACTCCTGGTCTTGGTTAAGGCGCCCTTGTACAAATTCCTCCTGGACTTCCCCACCATCCTTGCTGTTGTGTTTTATAGCAATCACTGGTTTATTCTCCAACTTTCTGTTGGGCAGCAAAGTCCCTGCACATAGATGTATTAACAAGGTATTTTTGCTTCTATGTTGTTGACTTCTAGGCCTTGCAGACAGAGGAGGTAGGGACTGCTCCTCCCGGAACCAGCCAGTGCCTAGAGATGGTCACGACTCACCTGGGAACACACCTTTCCTGTGCAAATCAACCAATCCAGTCTACAGGCCTGAGCTTCTCTCCTATTAGACTGTCCTTAACATTCTAGTCAGAGTCAGACAACTAGCATCAGTCCTCAGTTCCAGAAACCAGTGAAATCCTTCAAACTAGCCTGAGTTCGATGCCAGGCCAGGGAGACACCCACACAGCGCAGCAGACCTCTCCTGTCTTGACTCAGCAGTGTATTTCAGTAGATCTGCCTGTTTTGCTCCCCACTCTGTCTCTGGTGAATCCTCTTACACCCCCCCACCCTCTGGCTGTACCCCAGTTATATGCAAACAAAAATTTAAAAAATCATTAAAAATATAATAAAAAAATAAAGAAACCACCAGAACTCTTGCCCACTCCCTTCCAGCTCCGTTCCTCTGCCTCCTGACTGAAGGCTAATATCCAAATTCCCCAGGGGGCCCTGTGTGACTCCATATGTCTCCTTTTCCTTGGGAATCCAAGAATTTGTGAATATAACAAATTATCTTTTCTATGGCAATCATCTCCTGATCTGTTGACCTGGCCTTCCTAAATAATAAAACATTTTTAAAGTAAGTCTTTTATTCACATTGAATTCTTGTGCTCTCTATGGTACCAGGAAAACAATAAATGCGCTCCCTCTCTCTCTCTCTCTCTCTCTCTCTCACATAAATTGACATATTTTTTTAGTGAATTGAACATGAATATTGATGTGATCTTAGTAACATATTATTGAAATCTACTTCCTTCTATTATTAAGAACAATGCAGAGGATAACTAGTTGGAAGGTAGAATTAAGTTTCTGCATTTTCTTCAAAAAATGTTGACTTCCAGAACTGTGTTTTGCTTGCAATGAAACCTATTTCCTCATTAAAAACTTCAATTCCTAGTTGCAAACTTATTTTTCTCCTTCTTAGTTTGACTGTTCTTAAACACTTTATCCTTTGACAAAACATTTGGTTGTGAAGAAAATGTATTTCCTGCTGACACATCTTTCTAAATACTGTTCATTATGATTGTACCTAAATATAATTAAATATAACTTCAACTGTCTTGTGATCTGACACAGTTGTGGGTGATTTACATGTGAAATATTTTAGGAGATGAGAAGAAGCAAGGACGATCTATTTTGGACTTTCGGGCTGGCAGCGCTCACAACAGTGCTGGTCACACCTGCCATATGTCGATTTCTCTCTTCTTCCCACTGATTTTCTTCCTAAGAGTGACTTCAAGGCAAGAGGCAGCACTTCCCACTTCTGGATTGAAAAGTGCTTGTGTTTGCATATCAAGTAGTTTGCTTCCCCTGGAGCATTTCAATGCTGTGTTTTGACCTCAGTATGTTTTTTGAGGTAGTGGAAATATTCATCATCTGAACTACTTCCCCAAATGCCAGAAAGGAGGTCTCTTTGTTCCTGGGAAGGGGTGACCTGGGGAAGAGGGGAGGATTTGGGTTGCTTTGGAAAACAAATACGACAGGAAAGACCATGTTGTGGGTAAAATGTAAACTCTACATGCATCCAGCAAAAGTTGCTTTGGAGAAAGCTAGACATTAAAAGGAAGTACGTGTTGGGTGAAGCAGTTAGAGGTAAGAATCAGAGAGTAATGTTGCAGCTACTTTTCTCTCTTCTCCTTTTTTTTTTTTTTTTTTTTTTTGGTCTAAGCACTGGCTGATCTAATTTCCCCCAAAGCTAAAGATTTAAGTTTTAGATACAGAATGTGATATTATTTTCTGGCATCCTTAGAATGATTTCCTTGATCCTTTCAATTTCTAAAATGCTCTCATTTTCCCATTCTTTTTACTTCTGTTTTGCTTCTCTGTACTTGAAGTAATTTTTGCAAAGTTTTAACTACTCTGAGGAAAGATGAAATGGCAAATGGGGGGTTAGAAGCAGCAATAAAAATACAAGCCATAATTTTCACTTCTAATATTGAAATTATGAATAAGACTGATGAAAAAGAACCATCAAGTCAATTAGGGTGTTTTGAGTCTTATACCAAAGGGCATATAATGTGGTCCTGATATCAATCTCAGGATAGTGTCTCTAGGGTATATGTGTCATTTGCCTTAGTGATTTTATATAACAGAACCTGGCGAGATTAAATCATTTAACAAAAATGCCTATTGCAGTCAAGGTAGGAGCATCATTTCACAGCACCCAAGCAGTTTGCCATTTGAAAAGATAGCAAGAAAACTAGATAAAAGAAGTTTAAAATATGAAGCATGTGCTGAGGCACAGAATGCCTGAGATATTGAAAACTGGATGCAGAAATCTTTAATGAAATGATTCTAGCTTCAATCGTGGGCCAATATTGCGTTATTAAGGGCATTTCTTTATGTTTTTCAGAGTTTTCTCTTGAGTCTAGTAGGAAAGGCTTCTTGACTAGGTCCTAGCCAATGTGTTCTAAGCAGAATTCCTTGGGTCCTTCTTAGAAGGTCACCAAACATAAAAGGTAACTTTTTGTACTTCCCACCTTTATTTAGCCTGTTGTCTGTAATGCAGATGTGATGACTAGAGCCTTTGCAGCCACAATGGACTATGAGATAATCTGGATAATGGAAATCATGCATGTAGAAGTAGAAAACTCTAAGAAGTCCACACCCTAGAGGTATAAGTGGAGCCACCCAAACAGCCTTGGACTGTTGCTCTCAAAATACTCTCACATGAGACAATGAAGTATTACCTGTTTAAAGCATTAGAATCAGGTCTTTGTTGCTACCAGTTGAAAATTAAATCTAACTAATATAAACACCGGTTTTTAAATCCTTTATCTTCATAGCCTAATAGTCTAAATTTGGCTCAAAAACAGTCCTGAAGGTTTAGCCTCCTTCCTATTCCCATTCATTGCACTCCATCCCCTGATTTTTTTCAATCTTTGTAACTCTGAAAGTAGACAAGATTTTTTCTGCAAGTACATAGTTTCTATAATTACAAAGATGTGGGGTCAATTTCTTACTAATCAGAGGAACTGTGAATTTTCTCACCCTCCCCATGTCACTGTTTCCTCATCTGAAACATGAGGGCATCAATAATGAGGAATAGAGGAGACGTGTGTAAAGCATTTGGAATAACAATCTGCACATAGTGAGTGCTTAATGAATTATTAAGCTTGGTAAGGCTAACACTCTCAAAGTCAAGTTGCTTAGAGCTTCCTGGGTTTTAGCAAGAGTGGTTTTGCTTAACCCAATAGACAACTACCTATTCTAAACCTCTTCTCTGAAGTGAGAAAATGAGTGAGATACTTTGCAACTTTTCTGGTACTTGAAGGCCACCTTTGATGTCCTCTGGGATTTTTGCTTTTCTCCTCTGTGTGCCTAAGAGGCCCCAATTTTTTTCAATCATTCTTTACACAACCTACTTTAGCAATGCTTAACTCTGTAATTAAGAAGATGAATTTAAAGAGAACAACAGCAAATCACTTGATCTCTATGGCTAAATTAAAAGGAATGAATCTTGCAGTCCTTAAAAACATAGACTTTGGACTCAGATGGATCTGAGTTTGAATTTAAAGAGAACAACAGCAAAACACTTGATCTCTATGGCTAAATTAGAAGGAATGAATCTTGCAGTCCTTAAAAACATGGACTTTGGACTCAGATGGATCTGAGTTTGATTTTATATTTTTCTTTCATCTGCTGTGAAAGAACTTTGCCACCAGAAGTTTTCCAAGTCTCAGTTTCTTCACCTACTCAGCTTGGATAATAATAGTTGCTTAGAGTGATGAAGTTTCATCAAGATAATGCAGGCAGAGCACCTACTGTGAGTCTGGCACCTCAAGTACACTTAATGGATCAGAACAAGTGTCGTGGGCACAAAAATGCTAGTAAGAAAAAAATCACACTTTAATGGAGTCCAGTAATTTTGTGAGACAGTTAAGATCTTACATGACCTGATGTTCATTGGCACAAAAATGTGTTAAGAAATGAAGTAAATGCTCTTCAGGCAAACAAACTTTCTGGAAAGCAACAAAAGAAATGGAAATCTAAGCTTGAGCTAGAAATTCAGAAACAAAGCATTTCTCCACTTTGTTTTCCCTACATATATGCTTTTAGATTGATTTATAGGAGGTTGGGGAAGAAATGATTTTGAAAAACTTTTAAAAGGCAGCAAATGGAATAGATCAATAGACTTAGAGAAGTAGAAGTTAATTAAAATGTATACAAATGTAGTTGACATGATATGAACCTGAATTATTGAGGAGAAAATAGGGCATTATGGTTTAATTTGACTTATTAAAATGAAACAAGTAGAGGAAAGGTCTCTGTTCTATCCCCACGGCCTCTAGCAGATATAACAAAAACCTGGATAAACAAATAAAATAGATACATGTAATCTAAGATAACTTTAAAGTTGAATAGTTTAAAGTTGAAAGGAAAGAAGAAAAATGAACTTCTCAAAACACCTTTAAATACCGGCTAAAGATGAATTTAAGTAAGAAAGTCCTAAGTACTGTATCTGAAAAGAAACTTTCTAAAGGAAGTTTAGATCTTCACACTTGCCAAATCTTAAAATATTTCTTTATCCAACACAGTTCATTTTTTAATTTCTCCAATTGCATTAAAGCATCATTTTTATACCTAGCTTGTCTGAATTAGAATCCATAAACATCCATCTTTGTATTTACTCATTGCCTTTCTTGAACCTCTTTCATGCCATGGTCATTAGAGAAATTGTGCCATTGTCCTTTAAGTTGCTTCCTTGTGGCTTTATTTAGCTTGTTTCTCTTGTCTGTGCCCTTTTAGCATGGAGGTTACATATAAAGTTTGCTACTGTTCTTTTTCAAATAAAGAATACTTGAAATGTGGTGACTTGACTTTATATTCATACTTCATTACTTGAGGAAGGATGCTTGGTCCTTTAATTTCAGTGGGTCCAGGTGGGAACAGCCTGATGCCTTTATTACAGAACTTCCCAGCAACTTTCACCTGATAGTTTTGCTATTTACTTATGACCATTAATTGAACAAGCTATTTCATGAGGATGCAACCAGGATTGTCTTTTTCTAATTCTAAAATATCTTTGCAATATTAGCAGGAATTCCATGCAGAAGACTTTCTCTTATCCTCTAGAAGATGTGGTTATCTGGAAATACAGTTTGCATCAGAAAGACTAGATCAGTATTTAAATTCTTTCCTTTCGTTCATCAAGGTGAAATGACTAGGTATTGAAGCAAATGCAAATAAAGTCCAAAGAGTTTTGTTCTGTATCTTTTTCTTCTTTGTTTTTTGTTCTCATTATGAACACATATTTTAACAATCATCTGCATTTGAATAGGTGCAACCAATCCATTAATTATGAAAAATTTCAAACATTAAAAATTATAGGAAATATTATTATGGACTCCAGGTACAGAATTCAGCTTCAACAGTTGTAGACTCACAACAGATTTTATGTCCCCACCACCCCTTCATGTGAACAATTCTAAACACCATGGCACTTAATACATAAATATATTTAAAATCTAAGGCCCCCATCAAGCATGTGTTATTATATCACTAGAGCACTTAAAAAATTAATGATTGTTCCTTAATAACACCAAATAGTGAATTGAGTGTAAATTTTTTAAATTGCCTCATATTTTTTTCTTTTAACCATATTTGAATCATGATACAAATGGACTGCATACAGCTCCATATATCTCTTACTTGTTTTTAATGTACAACTTCAGAATCCATTTCTTCTTTTATACTTTTCCTTGCAATTTATTGATTAAAAAAACTGGGTCATTTGTCCAGAAGAATTCTCCGGTATCTGGATTTTGTGGTATGTATCCACATTGAGTCTTTCTTTGAAAAAAAAAAAAAAAACTTTTTAAGTATTATAGTGCCTACTCTGAAAGACTGTTTATTTAATACTAAACTCCAGGAACATAATCATAGCTAAGATCATTTATAATGATTCAGAAACATGATCAAATATTAGACATTGATCAGATTTTCTTGACTTTGCATAACATTTACTTCTTTAAAAGCAAAATCCAAATTAGTTCCATACGTTGCATTACACGCATGTGTCTCTTTATCACTTTTCCCCTTTGAATTTATTTTTGGAGCTTCAAGACTTTAGCCTTCCCTATACAGGCAACTGCATATCTCTGGTTTTGGTTAACAGAGGTCCTTATCTCCTGTACCTCCTATTAACTCCTAGTTGGAAGCATAGGCTTGATCATGGATTTGATATGAGATTTTTTTATGTTTGTTTTATGATATAATCTTTCTTCGGCAGCATTGTGTGGTTTATATGGAGTATTTGGAGGTATATGGTGCTGTCTGGTTGTTTAAATTTTTTTATGTTAAGTATATTGATACTCAGTGCCTAGTTCATTCGTCTGTTGGGGCAAAATGACAATATTCTCATTCTTTCATCTCTTCTTTATTAGTTGGAACATTTCTATAGAGAGACATTCTTCTCATCAACTATGGAGTATCCTGTGGTATTTTTCAAATAGAAAAAAAAACAAGATACTTCATTTATTTATGACTCTTAACAATAGAAGTTCTTCCCGCAGCACTAGATTGTGCCCATTTTTGTAGTTGGTCTACAGATCTTTTCCTTCTTGAGTTGTACCTACTCTATATATTAAGGATATTATTCCTTTGAAGTAATGTATGTTGCAAATAATTTTTAGCTTACTTTTTCACAACTTTCACCATGAATTGTAAAAAATCAATAGCAGGGCCTCCCTGGTGATGCAAGGGGTTAAGATGAAACCTATGAAGCTAGCTGCAGCCTCTGCAGTACAAGTTTGATTCCCGGCCATGGAACTACCCACATGGTGCAGCAGACCTCTCCTGACTCACCTCCTGATCCCTTCAGCAAGTATTTCAGTCAATCTGCCTGTTCTGTTCCCCACTCTGTCTGGGAATCATCTCAACCCCCACACCTCTGGCCTGTACCCAGTTCTTGTATGCATAAATAAATATTAAAAAAAAATCTATAGTTGGGTCTCCCTGGTGGCGCAGCGGTTGAGTGCTGGGTTGTGAAGCTGCCTGCAGCCTCTGCAGTGCCAGTTCGATCCCCGGCCACCGGGCAAGGGTCTCACATGGCATGCAACCTCTCCTGCCGCCTGCTGCTCCCCTCAGCAGTGTACTTTGTCAGTCTGCCTGTTCTGCTCTCTGCTCTGGCTCTGGTGAATTCTCTCACCCTCCCGCGCTTCTGACTGTACCCACTCTTGTATAAATAAATAAATCTTTTTTAAAAAATCTATAGCAAAAAAGAATCTATATTTTCTTTTACTTCTTCTGAATTTGTTTCATAATTAGGAAAGTTTCCTTCTTCCTAGACTACAAAGGAATTCACTCATGTTTTATTCTATTACTTGCATGACTTTTTTCCAATTTAAATCCGAGGCATTTCAAATTAATTTGGATATTATATGTGAGGTTATATCAAATGTTTGCCTTTTAAAATAACAATGCTTCAAACTTTATTTACTTTAATATTATAAACTCTCAGATATTTTATTAACTAAAGAAATTGAAAAACTGAGCCATCCATATATTTCAACCTCAAATTCTCTTTTTATATTGATTACATGGCATAAATGTAAATAAAAGATGAATTGGACAAATCAATTGATAGAACAGACCTTGAGCCTTCAGTAAAACTGGAGATGTGTGGTCTTTGGAAAATGTCTTACCTCTCTGTGCTTCTCTTGTACAAGGAAGAAGTTGCTCAGATTCTCTGTCAACTTCTTTTTGGCTCCTAAGATCTGCAAATCTAAGACATATTCCTCAAGGAAATGGAAGGAAAATGCCATGGTACCAGTACCAGATGATTTATCCATTTTTATCTTGACTACTTTCTAAATGAAAGATGCTTCTATTGTCAGTAAAAGTTAAGTAACAAAGACATTTATAGAATGCTAACTATGTGCTTAGAAACATACTAGTTGTTTTATGGAGATAAATCCATTTTGTAGGCCTGTGAATCCTGCTATTTTAAGTGCAGATTTAATTTAGGAACAAGGCCTTCCTGTGGCGCAAGGGGTTAAGCACAGCACTATAAAGCAATGCGCAGCCTCTGCAGCATGAGTTCTGTCCCTGGCCGGCCAGGGAGAAAATACATGGCAAAGCAGACATCTCCTTTCTCTCCCTGCTGCTCCCCTCAACAGTGTATTTCAGTCAGTCTGCTGTTCCGTTCCCCACTCTGTCTCTGGTGAATCCTCTCACCCCCCACATCTCTGGCCTGTACCCCAGCTCTTGTATGCATAAATAAATAAATCTTTAAAAAAAACTAATTTAGGAACAAAAAACTTAATTAAAAAACAAGATTATATGTACATTCAGGTGCATATCAGGTCTAATTATTAGTCCATGATCATTTCATGTAGCCCTTTTTGTCTGTTTGATGTTTTCTTTATCTGTGTTTTTACCATCAATATGATGGTTACATAATCTTTTTCTTTACCCTGGTATCTGTTTTTGCTTAGATTTATTTTGAAAGGAAACCTTACTTCACTATAATAAATACATACTAACACCACTTTCCATAAATGTGACAGAGTGGTAATATGTAAAATACATATATTCATATACAAAATTTATTAGAGGTATTTTGAAAATGAAATAATGTAATTAAATTCTACTTAGAGTCCATTTACTTGCTCTCTCTTTGCTTACAAAAGGAGATAATTACTGAACCAGTTATAGCAGGAATGCAGTTAAGCCAGTTTAGAAAGAATTGAGAATCATTATATCCTTGATAGTAAACCAAGTTCTTGTTCCACTCTTGATGCAAACCAAGCTCTTAGGCATTTTCCACTTGCTCCCTTACATAACCATTACTGTAACTCTCCAGCTCTTTCCACTGTATTCAAATTTGAGTTAATCTCAAATTACACTATTACAATAGTGTTAAGTAAAATCTTCCCTTTAGAAAGAAATATGAGTAAATGTGGGGAACGTTTTTTCAGCATAGTGCTTCCTGAGACTTTCTTTCTAATACAGAAAGACGGATTATGAAAAGGAAAGGTACTGGCAATGGTCAGTGTTATCTAATACCTTGCCCATGTGCCACAAGTACCACCTTTTGTAACATGTGGTACATATTCCCCTGCTGGATCCAGGGTATGAAGCACCTCACGCCTGCTTAACCCCACTTTCCTATACTAGAACCTCCTGCCTTAGTTTCAAGATGAGCTATGGTTGAAGCCTTTGAGGTTGAAGACTAGGTTCTCAATCTGCCCATATTCCTGAGGGTCAGCACAGGGACTGTCATGTGCTTACCAAAAATGTTGACTAGAAGAATATTGATTGAATGAATCAGCCCTCAAAGTACTGTCCAGGTGCAAGAGTTGAACAATTCACTCTACTCTTCCTGCATATGGGAGTGTCCTCATTACCCCTGTGTTGCTGTTGTCTTCTGTAGGGATGGCTGGCTTCATTCTGCAGTGATGTGTGTCCACACCACTGGGGTGTCAACTTTATCTCCTTTTACAGCTGATTTTATTTATCTTTACATTTCTTTTTTTTTTTTTTTTTCAGTTGAGTTGTTCTTGGGGTTAGTGGGTCAATGAGTTCTATCATCTTTCATGCTCCCTAAGGTACATTGATCTTTCCCCCTTAATCTTAATAGTGGTCAACAGCATCCATTTAAATATCAGTGAGTATATTTGGTTCAAGAATTATCTATCCCTTCCCCACACTTCTAAGATCCACGTTGAGTCTATAATAGAATACCAGGATTATATGACATTTTTATAATATTGCAACTACAAACCCAGGTTTTCACATGATTTATAATGTTACTTGTTTGACAAGGTAATAGAATTTCAAAAGCTTAGATAATTTTAACATTTTAGCAATTTGCAGAAGCTTTATGACTAAGAGGTATATCTTTGTATAGAAATAAAAATTGGAGGCATTATTAAACCATTCCAAAATTCTATTAGATTACTTTAAAAAATTTGAACCTGTTCAAATGCATAGACTTGGATGATTTGCCTCCTTGTAAATTTAATACTCATTTCAAAAATATATGATGGAGACCTTGTAAAGTGCTAGGCATTTTGTTAGAAACCAGGAATATACAGATAAAGGAGCCAATGCCCGCTCCCACAAAGCTTTAATTCTAGTAAAGGAAATGACTTGAAATGATGTGTTCAGTATATGAAACAGGTTTTCTATCATTTTCTCTGGCTTGGATGTTGTGAGAACATGGGAATGGGAAAGTAAATCAAATTGGCAGAAGAGGAGAGGAGAAACTTCCTGGAGGACAGCAGGACTATGAATTAAGCATGTGAAGAATATCGTGGACTGGGAATTTAGGCAAAAGGAAAACAAACAAAAGCCCAGATGTAGGAATAGAGTGCTGAGTGAAAAAACAGAAGTGATATGGCTGCTTAGAGAATGGAGGCATGTGAGGAACGGCTAGAGGGAAATGTGGGAGGCAGTTCATCTTGGACGATGTTGCATTTGAGGAGACGCAATGAGCATGACATCTTGAAAGATATGGCTGGAATTGTATGCATGTAGGAAGCTTGTAGATGGTATTGTCAGAAAGCTTGGCAAGAACCTCAGCAGGGGCCTCTTTTTTATGCTGATAATTTTGAACATCATTCTATGGAAACAAGTCAGCCATAGAATATTTTGAAGTGAACAAACTTGGTAGCTTTGCTAATATTTAGACAGATGACTTTCACTGCATGGTAGAGGAAAGATTGGAGGAAATAAACAGTAGAAACAAAAATACTAGGTAAAATTTTGCAGTACTATTTTAAAAATTCTTGTGAATTATAATTTGATTAAGCCTAAGTATTTAACATATGGTAAAGAGTTTCAAACTATAACATCAATGATTATATTAAAACAATTCACTTGTCTGATCTTATTTAAGGAGGTATAAATGTGTATGAATTTTTTAAAATTCACATGATTTCATCCTGTCTATAAAATAGATCATTATCCCTTTGTCTCTGTTCCAATATATCTTAGCCCTAACTCTTCCAAAAAATTCTGCAACAAAATATTTGTTTTCACTAAATATAATTTAAGATGATGATTCCTTTGTATCAGATTAAATTCACAAATAATTGAGGGTATTTTTTGGATAAAGTAGTATTTATTATGGCACAGTTTATATTGATTCTTTTAAACCATATCTCAAATCTGATTTCTCTGAGCATATTTTGGAATCTAACCAGCTTTCTGGTGTGCTAGAGTTTGCAGTGTGATGCATTATTCAAGTTGAAAAATTCTTCACTCTCTTTTGTTTTTTAATTAAGAACACTTCAGATAGTGTCAAAAATGAACAATTCCTTTTGGTATAAATCAATCAAAACATTTCAAATTATAAATTGTCAGAGTGGTTTCTGTTTCTGCAAATTCTGACATTTAGAAACAGTTACAAGGAGAAAGAAAGGGTTTGTAATTCCCATTTTGTCCTTCATGTAATTACTTCAATTTCTCAGACTGCTCACCAGACAAAATCTAACATTCCAAAAATAGTGTTGTTTTCAAGTATTACCTGGCCTTCCCTTATAGTTTGTGACCTCTGCATTTGAGAATTGTGTAGCTTCATTCCAGAGAGTAACAGATCGCCCAGGTCAAAACTCTGTATAGCAAATCTCTGTATGTCAATCTTCACGTAAGCATCAACATTTTTTGTGAAGGTAAAATCTCACCCTGTGTGGCTGTCACTGTTTTTTTCTGGTAAGATCTCTTGTAATTTATATTAAACCAGGAAAAAAAAGTTTCTGAAAATAGCCTATTGACCTACTTTGAGTAAAGGTATCTAAAAATATAACAAAACTTTTGTCAGGCAGATATATGTTCACAATTGAATGCATGGAGCTCTTGTAAACAGTCTAAAGATGTAAAGAATAGATTTTCTCAAGTTTTTCCAAGGAGGAATCATCGCTATTATAACTAGAAAAACAATTGTAAAGCGCCTGTATTTGAAAATAACCTTCATTTTCTATCTTTGTTGTAACAGCCAAAATTCCTTTAAAGATATGAAACAGCAATTATCGTTATTTCTTATAGGAATTCCTCAACTCTCCAAAAGATGGCACCCATTTTTATCATGGTGTGGAAGCCAAGAGCCAAACATGGAAAGTGAAAGGGACTTTCCAAAAGAATGTCATTAATGTTGCACAAAAACCAACTCAAAATGGATTAAAGAACTAGACATAAGACCTGAAACCATAAAATATATAGAAGGAAATACAGGTGAAACACTGCATGACATACACCTCAGCAACATCTTTAAAGACTCATCACCCAAAGCAGTGATAGTGAAGGCAAAGATAAACAGCTGGGACTACATCAAATTAAATTTTTGCCCACAACACTAATGGTAAAGGACAGGTCACAAAAATCTACAAAGAGCTGAAGAGACTTAACAAAAACAAAGTACAGAATCCAGTCAAAAAATGGGCAGAAGAGCTAAAAAGAAACTTCTCCAAAGAGGAAATGCAAATGGCCAACAGGCATATGAAAAAATGTTCCACATCACTTGTAATCAGGGAAATGCAAATCAAAAGTACAATGAGATACCATCTTACACCAGTGAGAATGGCACATATTAACAAAAAAAAACCAGCAACAACAGATGTTGGTGAGGTTGTGGAGAAAAAGGAACTCTCCTGCACTGTTGGTGGGAGTGCAAACTGGTCCAACCACTATGGAGAGCTGTGTGGAGATTCCTCAACCTGCTAAAGTTGGTGTTTCCATATGATCCAGAAATTCCACTCCTAGGTATTTACCCAGAGGACACAGAATCATAATTCAAAAGGGCACCTGCACCCCTATGTTTATAGCAGCACTATTTACAATAGCTAAGCTATGCAAATAACCCAGATGCTCAAAAATAGATGACTGGATCAAGAAGATGTGGTACATATACACAATGGAATATTACTCAGTAATCAAAAAAGATAAAGTCATGCAATTTGCTGCAACATGGATCGAGCTGGAAGGGATCATGTTCAGCGAAATAAGCCAGAAAGAAAAAGAAAAATACCAGATGGTCTCACTTATAGCAGGAATCTAGAAAACCTAAATAAAAGACCAGGAAAAAGACTAATCAATACAAAGTAAAAATCAAAATCAACAAGCAACTATAAATCAGAAACACACTACGGAGGGGGGAGGATGGGGGAGGTTTAGGGTCAAAAAAGGGGAGTGAAAATTGTATGGGGAATACAACCAAGATGAAAATGTATACTTTGTGCAAAAATGAAAAATGATGTAAAAAGTAAATATAATTAATTAATTAATTATTTTTTAAAAAGAATGTCCTTAATGGAGGAACGATGGATTCTGTTGTTTAGATTTATTTTCCTGTTCATAATGGGAATTTATTATGCCAAAAGGAGTTCTCAAAAAAAAAAAAATCCCAAGGGAAATACTTGAATTAAGTTAAAAATCATTTTCTATGATGTTTGATTCAGAGTGTCTATAAGGTTCAGCCAGCATGGCTGACAAACCAATTCCCATCCATGCTAAGAAATCCTGGTTATGTCATTCCTCTTCTGGTGAGAGAAAACTTCATGGAATAAATATCACATCATGGATGCTTATTCAGGATCCCAAAATTCTGTTCAAAACTTTGGGAAGACCATAGACAGCTAATACTATCAAATATCCATACACAGATGAATAGGCACTTATTCTGTTTACAAATCCCGGAATCATTGTTTCACCATGGTACATATTATCATCAAAGTTCTTGAGGTGTCATAGTCCTAAGTTTTCATAATAATGAATCCAAATCATGAATTGCAGGAGCTCCAGAACATCGCTGACAGTTCCCATTGCTCCCTGCCACCACAGCTACCCTAGTGTCAGCATTTGCTGAATCATCCCTCTGAATGTTTACACAATGTTACATTTACACATGAAGTCCAGAAAAAGAAAAAACACCAAAACAGATAGGAAACCCCTGTAAGATTCCCCATGACTAGCCAGTGAGTAAAAAAAAAAATGCTAGGGCCTCCCCAGTGGCGTAGCGGTTGAACGCTGGGTTGCAAAGCTGCCCACAGCCTCTGCAGCGCTGGTTCGATCCCCGGCCACCGGTGAGGGTCCCACATGGCACACAGACCTCTCCTGCCATGCCCGCTGCTCCCCTCAGCAGTGTACTTCATCAGTCTGCCTGCTCTGCTCTCTGCTCTGGCTCTGGTGAGTTCTCTCACCCTCCCGTGCTTCTCACTGTACCCAGTGCTTATATAAATAAATAAGTAAATCTTTAAAAAAAGAAAAATAATAAAGTCTTAAACACACACACACAAAACTAGACTGGGGCCTCCCTGCTGGCACAAGGGGTTAAGACACAACCTGTGAAGCTATGTGCAGCCACTCCAGTACGAGTTTGATCCCCTGCCAGGGAGCTACCCACATGGCACAACAGATCTCTCCTGTCTAGCCTGCTGCTTCCCTCAGCAGTGTATTTCAGTAAATCTGCCTGTTCTACTCCCCACTCTGTCTCTGGTGAATCCTCTCACCCCCCCCCCCACACCTCTGGCCTGTACCCCAGTTCTTGTATGCATAAATAAATCTTGAAAAAAAAAGTGAGGCTTATAATTGAACTTGTTACTGATGATCAGTACTGATGATCAAAATCAAAAGATCGGTTTAGTTACTTTGTTTTTCCAACTTTGAGAGAAGGGTGATCAGCTGCAAGGGAAGGAAAGGTGCTTAGGGAGAGTTGTTATGAAACAGAAGCTCTGGGTCTATTCTTATATGGAAGTATGGGTGTAGACACCAGGGTTCCATACCATCCCCATATACAGTGTACCTATACACACAATCACGAGGATGTAATTTGAGAGTCCATTTGACGAAGTTTTTTGTTTTTCAGCCCACTCATAGTTTGCATACCCTGTGTGTGACTAGGCACTGTGAGAAGTAGATAAGCACTTGAAAGACACTATCCATGCCTTGAAAGGAATAAAAAACTAATGAACATGGAGATGTTGAGAAAAATACCATACATTTAAAGTGCAAAGTGTACAATATGGACAATATATGCAAAGGACACATGGAGAAGGGTGGAGCGCTTGCTATAGACTAAGGAACAGGAAGAACAGGGATTCCAAATTCATATTTATTCAGATTTAGAAGGATGAGTAGAATTTGGTGGGTAGAGGGGAGGTGGAAAACACCTTAGAAAGGTTATAAATAACTTTCACAGACACAGAGACCACAGAATGTCACTTAGAATTTGGGGAATAGTGAAGCAACTGATTACCTGAATGTGACTTTGTGTGGAAAATGGGCCTCCAAACCAGGGCAGTAGATTTAAGAAAAAAAAAAAAAAAACTATTTTGGAAAAATTATCTTGGAAAATGCTCAGGTGCTTTGTCTGTGTCTATTTGTCTATTGTCCATCCTTCCCCCATCTGCCTGTCTGTCTGTCTATCTATCTATCTATCTATCTATCTATTCTCTCTCTAACTCTCTAACTCTATTTACCTACCTATCTATATTTATTAATATTCCAAGTCTAATGAGAGAAAGAAAAAAGTCCTAGAAATTAATAAACTATAAATACCACAGACTTTGATCTGTTCCTGGGGCAAATGTAATCTTTTCACTTATGAGCACTGAGTCACTCCCTCCTAAGCTTTTGCCCAAGTCTCATTCCTTGCAATGTATGCAAAAGGTCAGGAGGAAGTGGGCGAAAATAAAAGGTTTTATAGTGCACATAAGTTCCCGTGAGTGTTATAAGACAAAACCAATAGAAAGAAAGCCAAAATTCCAATGTCACACTGTTGTCAGGCTCCTGTATGTATGCTGGGCTCTATTTTGCAAAGTCCCCTTTGAGAACACTGTGGGTGAAATCATAGCCCATGAATTAATCACCAAAATGAAATTTCTTGCAGGTTAGTTTCGCAAAATTATCGTCATGGATAAAGTTGTTGCCTTTGCCAAATTAGAAACAAAATATTAATGAGGAATTTCATGTTTATACTTTAAAAAATCCAATTGTACAATTAACAATTGCTTTTCCTTGGAAAAGCAATTTGAGTGCTTTCAACTAAAGGCCCATTAGGAATTCTGTGTCTTATACAGGAAGGAAAATCTTAATGCCTCTTAACTTATTCCATCACGTAAATGCCAGAGTAAGGGTGCCAGAGCAATATAGATTCTGTAGCCCTCGTGCATAAAAGGAGTCATTTCAGTGTGGCTGAGCTCTGGAACAGCGTTCTGCAGGCAGACTCGCTGGCACACCCAGATGGAAACTTGATGGCCCGTGAGAACAGCGGCTGGCTCTCTCCTTGAGAGAATCAGACAAAGAAGCTCTCTGGCTCAAACATTAGGAGGGAAGCATTTACCTGGAATATTTCTCCATTACATGGAATTCCATCTTGTCAGCAGCTTGGGCTGAAGCAGGACTAGGAGGGGAAAAGGCTCGCTCTGTGGTCAGTGATGCTGGGAACAAGGTCATCTCTTCCTGAGTTTAACATTGACTGATCAATGTTAAACTGATCAAACACAGGCTCTTTCTCACTGCTGACTAGGTTCTTTTTCCCAGTCTTTTTTGGTTGGGACTAAAAAGAAATTCAAACCTTTGAATGTACAGGTTTTATGTTCTCTGTGTGTGAAGGTGTGACAGTTGCAGGGAACCAACCAACACTGAGGGTTGCTGCTGAGAATTGAGTTTTGTAGAGAGAAAAATGTTACAGGGCAGTCCCAGAGGGAAGGACAGCCTGGGTGTGAGTCTTCATCCATGCTGTTAAGACAAAAAAAAAAAACATAAAAAACAACAAAATACCTCATCAATACCCAAGGGCAGGCACACTTGGAAAGGTTAATAAAAGGTTTATTTACAAGGGAAATGAAAGGAGGGAAGTGCAGAGAGAGAGAGAACAAGATGTAGAGAGATAAATTGGTAAATAGTCCTACAGGTAATGCTGTCTGAACTGGGATTCCATTTGCATGCAGAAGGTAGGCAAAAACCAAGCCCCTTCCAGGCCCATACCTGTTCTGTTTTATACCAAGCATGGCTGCTTAACTTCACCTTTACTTCCCAGCAACCCCTGCTTCAGGAAGTCAACAGCCATGGCAGGTTCTTGGCATGATGGGAGTTGTAATCCTTGGTGCCTGGAATCTCTTTGGCACGGAGGTCAGGGTGGAGTCCATACAACATCATTGGGCAAAGTACAATAGGGACATATTGTTCCCCCAGCAAAAACAGTGGGCCCTAAATGAAGAATGGTCAGCACCCAGCGTTTACACCTGGTAACCTTTCTTCTGAGAACCTCCCATTTTAGAGAATGAAGATGAATTTACACTGTATACATGTGTCTAGTGTGTGTGGGGGGGGAGTGTTGGAATGAACATGGTATAGGATCAACACCATGAATTTGCATATTCCAGAATCCTAAAATATATATATTTTTAAAAACTGGAGGCTCTTTGAGGAGGAATTTCATCTTAATCAGATATTATTCTTTCCAATTGAAAACAAAACCAAAAGTAAGGAATGATATAACACGGAAAAAATGGTTTGGTTTTGATAATTTTTACATTTGACCTTTAAATGATATTTCTTTAAATTGTATGGAATTAAAAAACTTGAATGCAATGGCATGACATACTAAATGCCCAAATATTATGTGTGTGTATAATTAAAAAAAAAATCTTCCTAAAAGTTGCTATGTTGAGTTTTTGGGGTTTACATGGTCATTTTCCAATGAAGATAAATGGACCTACAAATTTCACCTTTGTGCTTAAAGAGTGACAGTAAAACTGAGCTGTGAACTCGGTCCTGAATCACTCTGTGGGTGCTAATGATGGATGAAACCCTGTGGGCATTCTCTGTGTTAATGCTCGTTGTGACGGTTAATTTTATCTGTCACCCTGGCTAAGACACAGGACCTCCATATTTGCTCAAATGCCGTCTAGATGTCACTGTGAAGGTTTTTTGGATGAGATTAATGTTTGAATCAGTAGGTTTTGATTAAAGCAGGTTATCTTCCATAATGTGGGTGGACCTCATCCAATTAGTTGAAGGCCATTAGAAAAAGACTGACTTTTCCTAAGGAAGAGGGAATTCTCTTCAGACTACAGTTGCCCTTGAGCTGCAGTGCCCATTCCTCCCTGGCTCATCAGCCTGCTGGCTTGCCAGCCTCCACAACTGTATGAGCCAATTTCATCTATGTACACACACACACACACACACACACACAGTCTCCTGATAATAAAACTTCATGTAGGTTTGCATATAGCTACAGATATATACATTCATACAGATGTGCATTCTATTAGTTATTCGGGGAACTATGACTGATACATTGGGGACAGGTAAATAAGAGAGAGAGAGAGAGAGAGAGACTATATAGGAGTATGTGGCTGAGGTTTTAGTCTTGTCTCTGAGTGGTCTGTGTACAAATTTTCAGATGACATTGAGCACCCCTACTATGTGGAAATGCGGAAGGAGGGTAAAAAGTGATACCCTGAGATGACAGCCAAAGATTCTGCTTCAGTAGGTCTGAGATGGGGGAAACTGTCTTTTCTGCTAAACATCCTGTTGATCAGAAACAATGGCCATGGCAGTGTAACATCTCACGAATGTTTGTGTACCCTCACCCCCAAATTCATATGCTCAAATCCTAGTCCTTCCAATGATAGTATTAAAGGTGGGAACTTTGGGAAGTGATTAGGTCATATGAATGGAGAGTTCATGAATGAGATTAGTGCCTGGCTAAGAGGGACCCACAGATCTTCTTTTCTCCTCCCACCAAGTGAAGACACAATGAGAAGTTAACACCCTACAACGCAGGAGAGAGACTTCACCAGAACTCAATCATTCCGGCACCTTGACTTTGGACTTCCAGCCTTCCCAAGAGTGGGAAATACAGTTCTACTCTTTTTAAGCCACCCAGTCTGTGATATTTTCCTAGAGCAGCCCCCACAGGGTAAGACAATAGGGTAGATTATTCGTTATTGGAATAAAGCTTTTTGAACAATAAAGGTTTCCCTGAAGTTTGAGGGCAGTGGTGGGGAAATAGAATGGAGATGTTTTGTCTCCTAGATCTGATTCTTCTTTTTTTTTTTTTAAAGATTTATTCATTTATTTATGCAAGCACTGGGTACAGTCAGAAGCGTGGGAGGGTGAGAGAATTCACCAGAGCCAGAGCGGGGAGCAGAGCAGGCAGACTTGACTGAAATACACTGCTGACTGGAGCAGTGGTCCCAGCAGGAGAGGTCTGTTGCAACATGTGGGACCGTCGCGGGCAGCCGGGGATTGAACCGACACTGCAGAGGCTGCGGGCAGCTTCACAGCCCAGCGCTCAACCGCTGTGCCACTGGGGAGGCCCTTCTTACCTTTTTTTAAAGATTTATTTTTTTTTAAATAAATTTTATTTTTATATTCCCCATACAATTGCAATCCCCTTATTATTGGGCCTCCCCCTGTGTCGCAGGCTGAGTGCAGCGCTGAGAAGCTGTCGACAGCCTCTGCAGCAGTGAGGGTCCCACATGGCGCGCAGACCTCTCCTGTCATGCCTGCTGCTCCCCTCAGCAGTATATTTAGTTAGAAACAATGGTCATGGGAGTGTAACATCTTAATAAATTATAATAATTATAATTAATAAAAATAACATTTTAATAAATATTTTTTTAAAGATTTATTTATTTATTTATACAAGCACTGGGTACAGTCAGAAGCATGGGAGGGTGAGAGAATTCACCAGAGCCAGAGCGGGGAGCAGAGCAGGCAGAAGGACCAAGGTACACTGCTGAGGGGAGCGGCGGGCGGCAGGAGAGGTCTGCGCGCCATGTGGGACCCTCCTCTGGTGGCCGGGGAGCAGCCGGGGATCAAACCAGCACAACAGAGGCTGCGCGCAGCTTCGCAACCCAGCGCTCAACCGCTGCGCCACCGGGGAGGCCCCAATAAATAAATCTTTAAAAACAAATATTTATTTATTTATGCATACAAGAACCGGGGTGCAGGCCAGAGGTGTGGGAGGTGAGAGGATTCACCATAGACAGAGTGGGGAGCAGAAAAGGCGGATATACGGAAATACACTGCTGAGGGCAGCAGCGGGGGAGTCAGGAGAGGTCTGCTGTGCCATGTGGGCAGCTCCCTGGCTGGAATAGAACACGTGCTGCAGTGGCTGCAGATAGCTTCAGAGGTTGCGTCTAAACCCCTTGCACCACCAGGGAGGCCCGATTCTTACTTTTTAAGTCAAAGAAAATTAACTTGAGGATAAGGTAAATAAGATTCTGAATTTCTGGATTCTTGTAGAAATAAGCTGAAAATCAATTTAATTTGCATGAATTGTTTACATCATTACTGAGGACCATTTCTCATATGCTTTAGTAATTCTAAATCCTCCTTGACAGATGACCACACAGTTTCACTTGTAATAGGGGATGAGTACCCCACAAGCTGTATGTTTCATGTTATGCATTTCACCTGGAATCATTTACTCACTAACTCGCTGAATAATCATCAAGTACAGGCTGTATCTCAAGCCTTGAGGAAGACATGAGGGCATAAGGATAAAACAGTTCTCATTCTTATGGAGTTCATCACTAGCTAAAAATGTAAAGCACTTTGCACAAACATTTATAAATCAAAGTAGAATGTTTGTAATCAAGGCTTTAAATGTACCAATTCTTTTTAAGTGGTGACCATATTTAATTAGGTAGTAAAATATCTACAGGCGTGGAGTTTGAGATAAGACAGCTGGACTAACAATTATGACCTTGAATGAACGACTTACTTCTCTAAACTGGAAAATGGAAAAAACATTGTCTCTATTTTGCATGGTGAAGATGAGGGTTAACCAGGAAAATGCCTGCCTGCAAAGAAATTATAGAATGTCTGAAATATAATGAGTAATTCATAAATAATAACAATTTGTGAGCAAATTATAATTTTTGAGTGTTATGGGAAGTAAACAAGTTTACAATGTTCCATTCATCATCTATAAGGCATTTCATACATACACTACAATCAAAACAGAGGTATAACTTTTGATGTCCTCTAAAAGATATCAGAAGTAATCAGGCTGTTTATTTTTCCCATACTGATAATGCATTCTACACATTAGGCTTCCTAACATTATCATGAACATACTGAAACATTTGGAAGTAATTTTAACCTGCAATAATTATTTTACCATAAAGACTAAAATGTTGATCCTCTTAAGTCCATCTTTACAGCATTGATTTCCTACATGTCAGTGTAGCAACAGACAAGGAGCTGTTCCCCAGGCTGTTATGAAGCATAGGAAGTGAGTTGCCTTTCTCAGAAACAGTGTAACTTTGCCCTAAACCATCTGCCCCTCCAGGTACTTCTTGTAGCCAAAATATGACAATTTCATGAGTGCAAAGTAGAGTATGGAGCTGTGCTAAGTGGGCTAAAAAATTCCAACCTACACTTTTGACATTAGAGAAACCATCTGCTTGTTAATTTAAATTCCCAGCCAGAGACTCTACTCCCTACCTAATAAATATTAATTAGAGACTGCCAGATTCAAAGCAAGAATCATTTTCATGTTTGCATTTTGGTTATTTGATTCATAGCCCAAAGAAAAATCCCTTGATTCTGTGAATTATTATATCACTCTTAATTCTACATTTATTCATGTAATCATCTAATCGTTCAAATACCCATGCAATAAATAATGCCAACCACTCAATACATCTGAAGCAGTATGTTATGTAGATACTGAAATATGGAGATTCTCCTTGGATAGCAGCAGCAGTACTTACAATGCTACACAAACAGCAAAATGTTTCCAATATTCATTTGCATGTGTAATGAGATTCTATTTTCTGGAAAGGCGCAGGAAAACCAGATTAAGTAGCTCAAAGTCAGATCTTGAAGGTCCCTTTGAATCTACCCTTCCTTCTATGCATGAGATCTGATATATGGGCTGAAAGGTTATATGTGTGCTGGGGATGTGAGCAGGGACAGGAAATGGATGTGACCTACAGAAAGAGTGAAGGTGTATTTGTGACAACATGGAAGGGATTATGTTAGGTAAATAAAGTAAGTCAGAAGGAGGTTGTAGGGTAAGGAAAAATGTCAGGCTTTTCTGCCCTCCTGCCATCAGGATAGATGGATCCTTGCGGTCCTGAATGCATGCCTGATGGCGGGCATCTGGAATAGGGTGTGGGCCTAGGTAGATGTGATTCACCTGGGCTAAGACTGTGTTTTTTAAGGCCGGCATCAGAGGGATGCCAGTAGAAGCTGAAAGAGAAGCCGAGAAAGAAGTAGCAGAAGCCGAGAGAGAGCCAGAGAGCCCAGAGTGAAGACTTGCTGGGGGCTGGGAGGCCTGCCAGCCTCCCAGCCCCCCAACGCCCCTGCCTGCCGTGTACCTGGTAATCTAAATAAAAAGCCTGCAAAAAACCACTGAGGACTCTGACTCCTCCTTTACCCGGTCTGTATGGAATCAGAAAACCTGCCCTGTGTCCTTCCTGACCCTACAATTGGTATAGTTGGCAAGATAATCCATGCAGATGGGTATGGAGCCCTCCAAAGACCTGGAGGGACCTCTGGAGCAGACCAAGAACCCGTGACAACACTAGAGGTGTCATGGCAGCTCTGGAGGTGGACAAGGTGCAGGAGCTGCAGGACGAGACCTCACCTGGAGGAGGAGACGGCCTGCAGGACCAGCCAACGACCCCTGTGGCAGCAGAATCGTTGGAAGAAAGGACCATGATTCGGAGCTCGCCAGTGCTGATGCAGGGAGAGGCCAGCGGACTTGGACTAATGGACTTGGACTGACAACCCTGCCAGAAGGCGGAGGAACCTTCGCAAGTTGTTATATTTTGGGGCCCTGGGGTGGATGGTATCATTTGTAGTTTGTACACCCCAGGAGATGGGAATTTGGGGGTGGCCAGTGGACCTTGATGGCTGTGAAAGCAGCCTGTGCATGCCCAGCAGTTGAGCAGAGGAGAAAAGACATCTGAGAAGGGAAAAGCTGGTGCTGATGCTAAGTTTGGGAAGCCCTGAGTGGCTGTTAAGCACTAGATAAGCTGAGGAAGGACAGTGAGTCTCGTAAAATCACCTGTGAGTGATGCCCTGCTCATTCTCAAGTGAGGGTGAGGAACTGAGGAACCTGTCCTTGGGGGACGGGTGGGGAACGTGGCTTGGGCTGGAGCCCAAGCCGAAGAGGGGACCCAAGAGCGGCTGCATGTAGAGTTGGATCCCCGACCCGTGTGCTTGTGCAGTGGGTTGGCCTGAGTGCAGGGGTCTGTGTGTCGCACTGGTGGCTACGGAAGCCGAGTGTTGGAGCAACAGCAGACAGAAACCCTGAGGGTTGGGTGATTACCCCCAAAGAGTAGAGAATCCCCAATCCAGGAGTGAGTGCATCCTGGGGTGTGTGGCTTGTAGCTGAGGCTACAGCCAGAGAAGGCCAGGAAGCCTGACAGCTCCTGGCGTGTTACAGTAGATGCCATGAGGGATTCCCCTCCCTCGTATGAGCAGTGCCTTTGGCAGCAGATTTGGTGGCTCATCTGCTGGTACCAATAATTGTCTTTTGCCAATAGGTTGGTGCCCTGCTTGGACTTATTTGTGTTCTGTTGTATTTTGTTATATTGTGATGTATTTGCTTTTGTGGGCCATGGCTGCATTGTTTATGCTTGCTAAGAAAATTGTATATATGTAGACTGTATGGCAGAAAACCCTGAGGGGGTGGTCTGTAGAGTAAGGAAAAATGTCAGGCTTTTCTGCCCTCCCGCCATCAGGATAGATGAAGGATCCTTGCGGTCCTGAATGCATGTGGTCCTGAATGCATGATGGCGGGCACCTGGAGTAGGGTGTGGGTATAGGTAGATGGGATTCACTTGGGCTGAGACTGGGCTTTTAAGGGCGGTGTCACGGGGACGCCAGAAGAAGTCAAAAGAGAAGCTCAGAGAGAAGCAAGAGAGAAGGCCGGAGAGCCCAGAGTGAAGACCTGCTGGGGGCTGGGAGCCCTGCCAGCCTACCAGGCCACCAGCGCCCCTGCCTGCCGTGTACCTGGTAACCTAAATAAAAAACCTGCAAAAAACCACTGAGGACTCTGACTCCTTTATCCCCGTCTGCATGGGATCCTAGAAAACCTGCACTGTGTCCATTCCTGCCTCTACAGAGGTAAACAAATATTGGATGATTCACTCTTACGTGGAATATAAAGAAGCAAAACCAAACCAAACCAAGACAAACCCTGGATCTGACTGTAGAGTTCAAGTTACTGGGGGAGGGGGGCAGTGAGCAAAATGGGGAGGGCATCCAGTGGTATATGGTGAAGAACTATGGGTGGTGGGTGTGGTGTGAGGAAGTGTGAACCCATACTTGGGAATCAAACAGTGTTAGGAAACAGTGATACTTCAATTAAAAAAACAATGTCCTCCCCTCCCCCCCAAAAAAAGGGTGTGTGGGGAGACAGAATGATCTCTGAAATTTAATTGTTATTTATCTTTCTTTCAACATGCTTACATTTGGCTGTAATCGTGCAACTCACCAGCAAAAGGCTTACAATAAGTAAGGACGTTAAAAAGTTAACTATAAAGAAGGAAAACTTCTCATAAGGATGAGATGGGGGTTTCAATGCTCATGTGAGTGGCAATGACCCAACGAGAGATTTCTGATGTCAGGGGCTGGATGACATGATAGGTGTGACGTAAGCAGGACTGACTCTAAACAGGACTGAATGATACGCCTCTCAGTGCGGGCTTGGCTTCGAGTTTTCTTTATAATTCTTTATTGAAACATTATTCTTGGCTTCACTTCAGAAGGGAACATTACTCTTTTTGCTCAAGGCCACTGACAATGTTCTCATAAGGTCAAAGCCTGTGTAAATGGAACTCTATCCTGAAGCAACAACACACAGGGTTTGAATTTGTTTGTATTTCAGGCCTCTCCCAACTTTCGCCCAAAGCCTTCTGTGTTCTTTATTAGCCAGCAATCTGCTCTGTGGGTCGATAACCTCCTTGAGAGCACATCTAGCTGGGGGTGTCGCTCTCCCTCCCCATTTGCCCTGTGCTTACTTCCCGATCACTGCAGGCTTGGTATTTAGTCCTCACCCTTTCATCCAGAAAATGGAGTTTTGCAGGTGGAAAGAGTCGGCAGTTACTTCCTATCTCCACAATTCTGCCCATTATTCTGATGATTAGATTTTGGTTTATATAGTCCAGTAGCCACACTGATCAATGCTTTTGTTTCCTTAATGACATCATAAACTTAATCCAGGAAGTTCTGCATTACAATCTGATAGATATTTGTGTGTGTGTGTGTGCGCATAAGCACTTTCTTGCCTGAAATATTACCCCAGTATATCTAGATCCCAGTCATTCCTCAGTAAAGTTTCCAAGCACCATTCCAGCTACTAGTGTGCTCAGGGTCTCTCTCGGGCTTTCGTGCTCCTAGCTCTTAACAGCACTGACTTACACCTCGTAGCAATGTTTCCAGGTTCTAGGGTTTCTAGATGTTTCTGGGCTTGGGAGTTCCTTGGTCCTTGACTATGGCTATTAAGAACTCAAAGCCAGTTCTAAGCAAAACAAAGCACAGCGTGTTTAGAGACAGTACATCCAGGGAGAGGTTCAGGTGGGCAGAGTCCATGGAAGCACAACTGTGAGCAAAGGCAGGGGGCTCCTGGCTTAAATGAGGTGCATGGGGCTGCTTATGCTGTCCTTTCTAGGGTTAAATGCACAGGCACTCTGCTCAGGGAATGTTGGGTTATCAGTGTAGGTGGGAGTTTTTAAGTCACTATTCTTCCACTGTGCTCCCAGAGTATAGTCTTATCAGCTTCTGCAGCAGGTTGGAGTGGGGGAGGGGGCTGCCCCCCCCCCCAAAGCTTCTTGCTTTCCTTGGGTTTTATCAGCCCACCTGTAGGTTGGGGCGGGGCACTGCTTTCTCCCTCCTGGACGTTGCTTGTCTCTCCCCTGGTTTTATCAATTCTGGCAAATGTTTCCTGGGGTCCTTGGTATGTTGGTTGTTAATTTTCTTGAGAAATCTCCCTCCCTACCCTAACTGCCTAACAGTAGACATTTTTTACATGATCCCTAGTTAGATCATAAACTCTAACAATAAAAGCATGTATTCACCACTCTGTCTCTCTGAGCGCACTTATATATAGGGTGAGTACTTGATGGGAGACTTAACCTCCCCATATTGATGCAAAGATTAGGCACTTTCTATAATTAAACTTTTCTGCGTTCGTTCTATGTGGTGTAAAGATCATAAGGTTTTATTTCAGATGTACGAGCCTGAAAAACAACAGCTCTGCTCATCAACTGGGTCACTTTGAGAATGACATCTGCTTGTGTGCCCACGGGCATCTGAAATCTTTTCTAATTTGGGGACAATATCCAACTTTGAGAGTATGTGAAAGGCAGAAAACTGATTTCTATTGGAGACCTGAGGACAAGGAAGTGCTCTTTTCATCCTTATTCCTGTCCACCAGCCAGGGCCTGGATGAATGGATACTCTCATCTAGAACTTTGCATCACCTGACTGCCACAAATACAAAGGGACAATTAATTATCAATTAATTTCAAAGTCTTAATTCCAAAGTGTCCAATGACAGCTGGGGTGATTTTCCAGAGTCAAAGGGAACAAATGTTGAGTACTGGTGAGCTGAGGGTGTTACAGGGAAGGGAGAGAGGCACCCCAGAACCCCCAAACCTACCTGCTCTAAATAGGTTCTGCCATCTGCCACATCAAGAGAAAACATAAAACCTTTAATGGAAAGGAACTTTAATACAATTAGTGAACAATACAGAAAAGACAAGGAATATAGTTTCCAAATCCAACAACCACAGTTACCCGTCCCCTCGTGGGTAAAAGTCCACCCAAACAGGATTGGCCCAAGCAAGGCCCGAAAGCCTGCCACAAGTCTAAGGTACCTTTCAGCGGAGACCCATAGAACAGGGTCAGAAACAGACAAGTCTGGGAGGAAAAGAGCAAAATCAAAGTCAAGATAAAAGCTGCCATGGTTAACCTCCCCACGGGTCTCTCACCTACGTCTGTTTCAGACAGTCCAGACCAAGAAGCTAGTGCAGTTTCTTCACATGTCTCTGCTCCATGTGCCTCCTCCAGGTTTCCTTCTGGCTCTCCATCCTGCTTCCTTCCTTCTCCAGTCTCCTCTCCAGCTTCTCTGCCTCCCTGCTCAGCTCTACCCTCCCTTGGGTGGGACAGGGAACCTGGAACCTCCCCTTTTCCTGGGGACTACCCTGTTACAAGGGGAACTCACACCCTTTGCTAGGATATCTCTTTCTTGGTTCCCTGGATTTCTGTCCATTTTCTGGGGTAGCTTCTTCAGCTTTGTTGCCAATGATTTTGCTGCTTAATCAGAATTGGTATCATGGACTGGCAATTGCCAACCTTGACTAATACATTCATTTAGAAAAATGAGGTGATAATATCTACTCCTTGCCTATGTAATAAACTGTTACTTAGAAAATATCTAGTAGGTACCTATAACATAGCAACAAATCAATAGTTAATAGTTTTTGAAAATAGTTTTAGTTTTATTATTTGTTCAGTTTCTATGTTCTTATCCAAAATAGCTAGTCTCTAAGCATCAGCCTTCTATTTTAGAGGTCTGCAAAAATATTGTATTTTTTATTGTTTTATCATTTTCCTAAAGTTTTCCAAGCAGCCCTGTTCTCATTTGGCTCAATCCAGCTTGTTTTATGGGAACTATTGGCTGCAATTGCCGCTGGCTCATTTCCATACACCTCCTTAGCCTAGAAGGGTCAGGGAGCTTGGTTCCATGCATTGTTGAAGCTGTCCTGCTCATGAATATTCATTATGGCTTAGAAGTGATGTTAATGGAACTATTAAACCTGGTTTAAACCTGTAACTGCAGCAGGAAATCTATATCGAAGAATTCTTGATGTCTTCCTTACAGTTCATATCTTTCCTCTGAATGTTCACACGATGCTCTCTATTCCATTTGGGGTTCATAAAACACATTTTACTTTGAATTTTAATGATTTTGGGTGCATTTCTTTTGTTTGTCTTTTGGACTGAACTTTAATCTCCTTAATATTGGGTAAATAGCAGGATCATATTGCAATAAATATGGTGCATATACATAGATATACATATATATATATACATATATTGACTGAGTTAAATATAATGACCAAGTTAAATATAATGACTAAGTTAAATATCTGTGAACTAATAAGTTTAGACATTTTAAAGGATTATGTTGAAGTGTTTCTGGAATGCTCAGCATATTTTCTAGTTTTTCCTTTTAATATAATATTGCTTAGGAATTTTGGCAAGCTTTTCCATGAAATAAGAAATTAGAAAATTTAAATTAACTCTTCAAATTCTTGGAGAAATATAACATGTAAATTGAAGTCAGAAAAACAATGTCTGAATATTTCTATAACTATAAAAAATATTAACAGTATAAAAACTATTTATGAAGAAAACACCATGCCCAGATGAGTCTTACCAAGGAATATGGATGTTATTATTTAGAGATGTTTATATTGACTATGTATAAAAATACACTACAAAAGCAGTAAATAAAATAGTTTTAAATGGTCACTGGATATTAAGTCAATATGTAAAAATTAAATGTACTTCTACACCCCAGCAATAAATATATGCTCATAGAGAATATTATATTCACTAAAAAAATGGTTAAAGTGCCTAAGAAACTGCTATTAAAGTAATTGAGGAAAATTTACTGAAAAAGCTTAAATATGATTTAAATGATTGAGAAATATACCTGATGATGGATAAACATGGATTGACAAGATTGTAATTATCATTTCTCACCCAATTGCTTCATATATTTCATGAAAATCCAATAATAATCCAATCATAGGTTTTATTTTACCAAAAAAAACCCCTTTCTTTTTCTAAAAGAAATTATTTTATTACTTATGCAACAAGAACTTGGGTCTATGCCAGAGGTGCAGTGGGATGGGTGAGAGGATTCTCTGGTGAATCCTAGGCAGATCTACTAAAATACACTGCTGAGGGGAGCAGCAGGCAAGACAGGAGAGGTCTGATGCGCCATGTGGGTTAACTCCCTGGCAGAGATAGAACTCATGATACAGTTTCTGGTGATAGCTTGATAGCACTGAGATTTTAATCCCTGCCCATCAGGAAGGCACCCAATCATAGGTTTTAAGGACAAGGTGATTGTACACATTGTAATCACCAGAATAGCCAGGACACACCAAAAAAGAATAAGATTACCTATTGCTTACTTGAATTCCCCAGACAAACTGATGTGCTAATGCTTTACTAGTGAACATAATACATAAGAGAGAATGCGGTTCAGTGTAAATGGGTTCAGTGAGTAGAGTTCTTGGGTTCCCTCTGAAAAGGTTTTGGCAGACCTTCCTGTTCAATAGCACATGGTGACTTTATTAAGGTATGACAAAGTTATTAAGGAAAAACATTTATTTAGATACAAATAGACAAAAACTTCATTTTATTTTGTAAAATTTATTATTTCAATTTTATATATTTTTACATCATTTTTCATTTTTGCACAATGTATGTATTTTCATCGTGTTTATAGTCCCCATACAATCCCTGCCCCCCACAACCGTTTTCATCCTATTCCCTCTCCACCCCCCAAAGTGTGTCTCTATGTTTATAGCAGCACTATTTACAATAGCTAAGCTATGGAAACAACCCAAATGCCCAAAAATAGATGACTGAATCAAGAAGATATGGTACATAAACACAATGGAGTATTACTCAGCAATCAAAAAAGAAACTCATGCAATTTGCAGCAACATGGCTGGAGCTGGAAGGGATCATGCTCAGTGAATTAAGCCAGAAAGAAAAAGAAAAATACCAGATGGTTTCACTCACAGCAGGAATTTAGAAAACCTAAATAGGGAACCAGGAAAAAGACTAATTGAAATAAAGTAAAAACTTCATTTTGAAAGAGCAGGTCTATTAAGGAAGAGACATGCCTGCATAGACAAAATCAGGAAGTCTTGGGACAAAATCTACGTTTTGCCAGAGCAAGGGGTATCCTTATATAATATTCTTTGGGGAATTCATTCTTTTGTACAACTTTATTGTGGAATCTATCCACACTAGGTGGACTGGTATTATTTGTTCTGCCCAACAGTTCTCAGTCTCCCCACCTCCACTGTCTGTCTTTGCCTGCAGATTTTCCATGTTCCCATTTTTGCCTGCAGATTTGTCCACTGCCAGTTTAATGACTTGTTAATTATTTCTATCCCCAACCTCTAATTTCTGCTCTTGTGAATTTAAATTTTCTATGCTAAGCTTAAGTTGAGGAACAAGCATGAGAGGAAAATGAAAGTATGCCAGGAAAAAAGTAAAAGCACATACAAGAAAATAATAATCACAATAATAATGAAATGCAGCTAATATTTTGTAATGAGTGACTCTATAGAGTAACTATAGAGTGACTCTATAGAGGATGAATGGAAGCTTTGAGTTGACAGAAACACTGGATTCGATATAATTATTCAACTTGGGAAGAGAGAAAACTTGTCTTCAGACTCTTGCCCATCCCTGTCTCTCAGGGTGAAAGAATACTCCTGTACATACTCTTTGCTACCTGATTCTTCTGAGAAGCTATTGGGGTCCTTTGTGGAAGCAATCAAGTATGGCACACACTTTGGAGGAGACTGGTAAGTGGATGCTTGCCAATGATTTTTCTATATACCTTGGATGTAACTTGAGTAGCCTTGCCAGTGAGTGGACAAAAATGCAAAGAAATTCCAAGTACCAAGGACAGGCACAGATAGAGACTCTTAAGCAATGTTGGTAAGATAAAGAATTGGTATAACTACATTATTAGCTATTTGGAAAGTTGAATATTTATATATACCTTGACTCTAGCTGTAAGTGTAGGAACACTTTCTTGAGCATCCAGAGCCATCTCAAAGATTGCTGATAGGAGGGATTTGTTTTTAAAGATTTATTTATTTATGCATACAACTGGGGTACAGGCTAGAGGTGCAAGGGATGAGAAGATTCACCAGAGACAGAGTGGGGAGCAGATTAGGCAGACTGACTGAAATACACTGCTGAGGGGAGCAGCAGGAGAGACAGGAGAGGTCTGCTGCACCATGTGGGTAGCTCCCTGGCTGGCCAGGGATGAAACTCGTGCTGCAGAGGCTGCGGATAGCTTCATAGCGCTGTGCTTAACCCCTTGCACCACCATGGAGGCCCAAAGAGGGATTTTTTTAGGAAAGCAAATAATGGAAGCAATTCATAGGGAGTGGATTAATAATGGTCGGTAGAATAACACCCAGTAGAGACAATGAATGAATTATAACCATATTTAACTTCATAGGTTAAAAATTAGAATGATAATGAAGCAAGCTGTATTTACAAGATTGCATATCACATATCATTTTTGTAAATCTCAAAACAAATTTGTCATGGGATTTGTACAGAAACACTATGAATATAAAACAAATGAATGGCAGATTCTGGATAGTTTTCACCTCTTGGGAAGATGAAAAGAGATGAGCTATGAAAGTAGCACAGGAGTAGGCACACACAAATGTAACTGTTAGTATTTCCAGTCTACAGAAGGTGGTGTTAGTTTTGTGCGTGTTAAAACTACCAAATATTTCTATATATTATTATGTATTCATCATGAGTTATTTAATAAAAATCTGAAATTAGGCATTGCCTTTCTAGAAGACACTGAAGAGCACATGTAGTGAGTCATGCAGTGGTTATGTCCTTCCATTCCTTTCTGCCTCCCCTCCTACTGGAGATGGCTAAGGCAGTTCTGTGAATCTCAGCAACACACTTTGAAAAGCACTCTTTTGAAGATAGCTTTCATGTGATTTGAATAGGTAATTTGGAAAGTCTCTATAATAATAATACAATTCTGTGTCCCCTAGTTTCTCTATACCGGAGAGAAAGCAAACATCTTCTATGCTGCATGAGTGAGAAACATGGGCCCTATTCATGACTCCTGACCCCTCCTGCCTACCTCACCTCTGCTAAATTACCAACTCCTTTTATTCACAGCTACTCCATATCCTTTTTATCTATCCGTTTCTTTCCATCACTATTGCTACTCTAGATAACTATTGTTGATTGAAATAAAAGACGGAATAATAGTTATACAAGGTGTTTATTAAATAGTCAAAGCAAGGATTTCCACCTTGAAAGCAGTTCAACAGACTTTCCCCTATAGAATTGTCCTCAAAATAACAAATTTAAGTTTAGTTAATATAGAGAAAAGCAGTGAGTCATTGAAGTCAAATAATGTACTTATTTTTGGAAGGGGGTGGTTTCTGGTTTTCATTGATAGCCTTAGATCTCTCAATTTCCTGAGTTATCTTGACCCCCAAGATAGGTTGATGCTGTCTATGGCAGAGGAGTTCAAATGCTGGGGTTTAATCATCTCTTCCCTTATATCTAAACAATGCACTGCGGACCTGAGAAGGCTGGGTTTAAATTAAATTGTTTAAAACTTTTTTGTCTGGCTCCTCCCTTATTAGTGGAGATTTACCCTCAGGCAGCAGATTTTTGTATAGGCTACTTACAGGTCAAGGCTGGTCTGACTTTGACTCTAGGCAGATGACTTTGCTCTTTAAACCCAAGTCTGGGAAGGAAATGGGTTCTCAGACATTCACAATATATTCACATGGCATATTTATTTCGTTGGAGTATTTCAATAAAACTCTTCCTCATCGCCTTCTGACTCTAAATGCTTTCTTTCTGTAGTGTTGCAGGGGTCCCTCTCCCAAAACACACATCCAATCCTGTGGTTCTCTTACTGAGAGAACAATAGTTAGTGAACAATAGTTAGTTAACAATAGTTCAGTCAACAACAGTTAGTTACTGAGAAGGTTCCCATAGTCCTCAGAAAATACAACCTCTGGCCTCCCTGGTGGTGCAGGGGTTAAGATGCAAACTATGAAGCTATCCGCAGCCACTGCAGCACGAGTTCGATCCCCAGCCAGGGAGCTACCCACAAGGTGCAGCAGACTTCTCCTGACTCACCCACTGCTCCCCTCAGCAGTGTATTTCAGTCAGTCTGCCTGTTCTGTTCCGCACTATGTCTCTGATGAATCCTCTCACCTCCTGCACCTCTGGCCTGTACCCCAGTTCTTGTATGCATAAATAAGTAAATCTTTAAAAAAAAAAAAAGCAACTTCCCCGAAGCATAGTATTCATCCTGCTCATTTATCTGGCCCTGGTACACCTCAATTTCACATGTCAATATTACTTGTTTAAATCTGCAAAACTCTCAGCATTCAAGCACCCCCATGTTTCTCTTGCTTGCCACAATTGCACGTCTAGAATGCCTTTCTACCAATTCCTGACTGGCTGCTCCCTCCTTAGAACAACATCATGGTGTAATCATGATGATCTGATTAGTGTGACTACACGCCTCTCCGATATACCCCCATACAACTTCCATTTATTCTTATCATGTACCTGTTGCTGGATACAGACCTTAGATGTCCCAAGCACTAAAACTTCTCTGGTTCCCGCTCTATGTCTTCATATGTAGTTCAAGATGAAAATGAAGTTGAATCATAAGTATGTGAAAATCTTCAAACGCTGGTTTTTCCCAGTATGGTGATGTGTTGTTTATGTTGAAGTAGCAGCTATATAATTAAAAAAAATCTGTGTCCCTGCACTTCTGTGACTTTAATGAAAAATGGTCTTTTTATTGAGTTATTCACTGCTGCATTTATTTGCTGTGATGTTTTGAAATTACCTGTCTTCCTATATCTCTCTACCTTCAGGGTATGTGTTATGCCTTGTTAACTATTAGACTCTTGGTGTCTGCCCCAGAATACCTGTATCATGCACATTTGTTAAAGGAAAGAAGGAATAAATGAGTAATGAATGTCCAAAATCTATTATTCTTCTTGCCTTGTTACTAATTACACAAAGTGGCTGATCAGATTTCTAAATTCATCCTAACTCTTTTTTAACTATATACTTCATTATTGAATCTGAGCCACCAAACTAAATGAGTAGACAATAATTCCATGCCTACCTTTTAGTTTTTTAAGATTTATTTATGTATGTATACAAGAACTGGGGTGTAGGCCAGAAGTGTGGGGAGTGAGAGGATTCACAAAAGACAGAGTGGGGGGCAGAAGAATTTGACAGAAATACTCTGCTGAGGCGAGCAGTGGGCGAGACAGAAGAGGTCTGCTGCACCATGTAGGTAGCTCCCTGGCCGGATGGGAATCGAACTCTTGCAGTGGCTGCAGATAGCTTAATAGTGCTGTGCTTAACCCCTTGCACCACTAGGGAAGCCCCATGCCTACCTTTTAAACAGCCTTAAGATAGAACTCCTAGGGCCTCCCCGGTGGTGCAGTGGTTGAGCGCTGGGTTGCGAAGCTGCCCGCAGCCACTGCGGCATCGGTTCGATCCCCGGCTGCTCCCCGGCCACAGGAAGAGGGTCCCACATGGTGCGCAGACCTCTCCTGCCGCCCGCTGCTCCCCTCAGCAGTGTACTTCGGTCCTTCTACCTGCTCTGCTCCCCGCTCTGGCTCTGGTGAATTTTCTCACCCTCCCATGCTTCTGACTGTACCCAGTGCATGTATAAACAAAAAACAAACAAATAAATAAATAAAACATGCCTCTATTAAAAAAAAAAAGATAGAACTCCTAAATGGTATTAATTTAAGTCACTAATTCAAAAGTTACTTCTAATTCTCCAAAATTTACAAAAATTCATCAGAAATGAAAGATATCAAATGACAAATATATCTTACCTCTACATTTTACTTTCCAAATAGACCATCTAAAGACATCATTTTTCATTTTGCTATAGAAATTTATTACCTACCGATACAAAACAAATTGTTCCAAATGTAGCATCCTAAAAAGCTTAAAAAATAAATATATTTTTAAAAAATCTCAGTTTCTGTAGTGAGGAATCATCACATTTCCATTTAGACGGTTCTGGTTCAAGTTCTGTCCTGGGACAGCAATCATGGTGGGTAGGTGTCCGCCAAGTTTGCAGGTGTCCGCCAAGTTTGCAGACATACCTGCATCTCAAGGGTCAGTTTCTAAACTCACACACACAGCTGTTGATGGGGTGATCTTGCTTTCTTGTCATACAGACCTTTTGATGACCTGATACAACCTGCTAGTTCTGCTAGCCCATCAGTCATTATGGTCCAATAATGATCTGTTCTACCTCCATATGGGCAACCTATCTGAATTAGCTTGCCCTAGCCAGCTGGTTTCCTTAAAAAACAAAACCAACCAACCAAACAAACAAAACCAGTGTTCTCACTGCTGGCAAACTGTTGAAGTCAGTATGCTCAAACCTCCCTTTACATTTTCTTAAGGCAAAGGGCAACATGGCAGATAGAGTGAAGGTCAAGGTCTAGGCAGGATTCTGGAGAAAGAGCCATCATTGGAATAAAAAAGTTACCTATCTTTGTCACATCCCTTTGTCAAACCACACTATAGATCTAAGCAAAGAACATCAACAGTGAAAACAGAAATAAATGGAAACCCCTTAGTCTCAAGAGCTCTAGGTATTTAAGAAAAGAGAAAGAAACATCTTTGGAAGATCAAGTTAAATTCCTTTGGACATTTTCAATGTTTGGCTTTGAATCCCAATAATCAGTGAAGAATATTAGTATATGATTCCTGTGAGCCTTCGGTGAATGCCTCTTTTTAAGGATTTAGTTTTTCTTTCACTGCATTTTAGTAATCACTCATGCGGCTATGAAAATCGGATAATGGCCCACAATACATCCTGACATGAAAAAGAATGCAAGGGGAAATAAAGCAAGAAACCACAACACGCAGACATTATCAATTCAGGCTCAATCAGGCTTCGCAGGTGGAATCAGTCTTAATTCAAAGGGCCTCTCCTCAGAGATGGAGGCAAGTGATACTTTTCTTTGTGGCCTTTCAGAGCTTTTCATTCCACACAATCATAGCATACACCACGTTTGAAAGCTGAGCTTTCGGAAATATGTAACAGGACGTTGAAATGAGAAGAGGGAAGAGGCAGAAAGACGTTTTTACTGAAAAGCATATTGTAGAGCTCAGCTTAAAATTGGACACTTGCCTTTGATAGGTTTGCTTTTAAAATAGGAAATTGATTTCCAGTTAACCAACTGAAAGAAAAATGCACAGCTATACTCTCACTCTTAATTCTGCAGGCAGTCCTTCCTGCCTAACTGACTTTCCCTGTAAAGGCATTTGAATTCTTTGCAAATAGAAAGTGCATAAGGTTTAGGCATGCTGCGTCCTGAGCTGTTCATTCTAAATTTATGTGGCTGTACCTTCTGTTTTCCCCAGGAATGGAAAAAGAACAGTCCATGCCGTTCAGAGGGAACCCACGTGCAGGCTGGGCAGCTCTTTGAAATGTGACAACGTGTAATAAGTGAATTACATTCTAGTATATAAAATGTGACACATGTGAATTAATTACTGATACTAACTTGATTTACATTAAATTGCCAGTGATTTGTCATTTTAAATTATCTATGAAAAAATTATTTTGGTTTATGATCCATTTCAAATGAGGAACTTTAAGTAGGCAAGATAGTGCTGTGGGATGGAAATACCCAAGGGCTGTGTGGTTGTTTTTTACTCATCCTGCCACCGTCAGCTCCATGGTCAATGGGACAATGTCTTTCTTCTTTTTTTTTTAAGATTTATTTTATTTATTTGAGCATATAAGACCTGGGGTGTAGGCCAGAGATGTGTGTTGAGTGGGGGGCACTGAGAGGATTAACCGGAGACAGAGTAGAGAGCAGAACAGGCAGATTGACTGAAATACACTGCTGAGGGGAGCAGCAGGCAAGACAGGAGAGGTCTGCTGCACCATGTGGGTAGCTCCCTGGCCAGGGATTGGACTCGTGCTGCAATGGCTGCTGATAGCTTCGTAGTGCTGAGACTCAAACCCTGTGCCACCTGGGAGGCCCAATGTCTTTCTTCTTAATTATCTCAGTGCCTCAATAGTGCCTGAAACACAGTAGGCCCTAAAAATAATATTTATTGAGTGAGTGGTGGTATAAATAGTATGTGATAGCTGATATTTTCTTTTCAAGGCTTTTATTTCTAAAACAGTAAAAATAAAGTAAAACAATGCTTGTTCTAGAAAATAACATCTAACCCCAATAACCATAAATTATAGGGATGGGAGGTCAGCTCATTCAATGAAATTCTAATGATATTTAAAGAGACAGTTATCTTTACACAGTTTAAACATCATATGTTACAGGAAATTCATTACCTCATGAGGAAGCCTCACACCATATTTGGTTAAATTTTCTCGTAGCAATATTTCCTTTATATTGAGCTCCAATAAAGCCATGTAACACATACCACTGTTCTTGCCTTTGGGGGAGTGTACCTAACAACATTATACACAACTCTTCCTGTTATCAGGAATATGGTGGAAGAATATTCCCCTGCACCCTGAAAAAGAGATTAAACAATTTGTGTGCCTTCAAATTCATGACTCCACCATCTCAACATGAGACTTCCCAAAATTACAGGAGCAAGGAATGAGAAAATAGTTTATTTTTTGCAGTGGGAATTAAATTGCATGTCTCAAGAATGATTTAAGTAACTTTGTTCTACAGCCCATTGTCTTAAGTTGTCCCATCCTCTATTCAACCCAGAGCTACTAGGACCTATGTGTTCAGATGAGCATTTCCTGGAATAGTTTGACTTCCAGGCAGAGGGTGCTACTTATCTCCAAATAGCGTCAGGAGCTCAAAAGACTGTGATAACAGCATGTGGCGAAGGTATAAGGAGGGAGTAAGCAAGGAAACAAACAAATGAAATAAGTTAAAAAAAAAAAGTTCTTTTCTTTTTCTTTCTCCTGTCTTCCATTTGTCTTGTAATCATTTCTGCTGACAAGAACCAACAGTGATCTACCTCTTTAGCTGTTGAGCCAAATACATGTATACACACACACACAGTATGTACATATATATATATATATATATATATATATATCATCCTACATATATTTTATTTTATACCACAAAATAAAAATTATTTCCTCGGCAATTATTTTTGAACAGATGGAGATTTTCTCTTTTTCTCTCTGTACAGGTTAGAAACAAAATTACAAAATGAGTCAATTTATGTTTTAGTTCAGACACACAGTTGCTTGAATACTTTTTAACCTAAACATGAATTTATGTAGATAACATCACCAAACAACTATTCATATATAAAATAACAAGCAAAAAAGCTGAAATAGGAAAATTAATGTTTTATATATGTTAATCAATGAGGCATCCTCTACAATTCCTGTGACAACTCCAGTGTGTAGATGCATATAGTTGCTATAATCTTTATATTTCCATCAATTCTGTGGCTCACATGAGGCGAGAGATTCTTTTTTTCAATATTCAATCTTTGCTTCCTTTGTTCTAAACCAACACATTTACTTGTTTAAGTTATTTACTTGATGAAACAGCCAAACTATCAGTCCTAGAATATCTAAATCTCCTATGGAATATTTTTTATTGGGTTGTTATTGTTTTCAACTAACTTTTATTACTAAGATAACTTTCACTACTAAGAGACACCCTAGAGAATTCCCTGGGTTCTCGACACAGGTTTCCCTGACCACACAGTATAATACAAGTCACTTTCCTCTTGGTAAAGAGTCCACGCCCCAGCCAACTCAATAACCTTATTGAGACACTAGCATGAGAAACTCAAAATTACCAGGTGACAACCTCACCTTTCAACTCAAAGGATCTGTTATATCCCTGCTGTCAGCTTTCTGCCATTAAGAACTGAGAGTCCAACTGATAGAGTCCCAGGTTTCCAGAAAAGAAAATCAAACTTTACAAGTGGATTATTGTGAGTTTTTCCCCAGACAGCCAAGGAATTCTCCAATTCTCAGTAGTTACTGACCCTGTAGCCTACAATTTACCTCAATTCTGACACTATGTTCCTGGAGGTTGTGTCAGATCCCATGGATTAGGGCACAGTCCTACAAGACTGTCTCTGCTCCCAGAAACGCCACATGACAATCAGAAGTCTAGACTGTCACTTGTGCGTCCAGTCGACTGACTGTAGGTGGGAGTTCCCATGACACTTTCTGTGGATTCAATTAATTTGATAGACTAGCTCAAAGAACTCAGAAATAGGGCCTCCCGGGTGGCGCAGCGGTTGAACGCTGGGTTGCGAAGCTGCCCGCAGCCTCTGCAGCACCGGTTGGATCCCTGGCCACATGAGGGTCCCACATGGCGCGCAGACCTCTCCTGCCGCCCGCTGCTCCCCTCAGCAGTGTACTTCAGTCCTTCTGCCTGCTCTGCTCCCCACTCTGGCTATGGTGAATTCTCTCACCCTCCCGTGCTTCTGACTGTACCCAGTGCTTGTATAAATAAACAAACAAACAAATAAATAAATAAATAACTCTTTAAAAAAAAAGAACTCAGAAATATTTCATTTCCTAGATTACTAGTTTATTATAAAATGATATAATTCAAGAACAGCTGGTGGAGGAAATGCATAGGCCAGCACGTGTGGAAAGGGTTACAGAGCTTCCATAATCTCGGGATGTACCAATCAAACCCAAGTCTGTGGGTTTGTATGGAGGCCCCATTATATAAGTGTGTTGGACATTAGCAACTGATTGAACCTCCAGCCTTTCTCTGTCCCTGGAGATCAGGGGGTGGTACTAAAGGTTCCAACCCTCTAATCTCAGGGTTATTTCCGGGAAATCTTCCCCCTGTCCTTAGGTGATACCCCCAAGTCATCTCATTTGCACAAAGTCAGGTACAGTTATAAAATGGGATTATAATAAATATTAACACCTTCAATGCTCTCACCCTTTAGGAAGTCCCAAGGATTTTAGGAGCTGTGTGTCTGGAATAGACAAAGACCAAGTATATATTTATTTTAAATCACAATACTACAATTATTATATATAGGAGAGAGAAGCCACTTGCTCCTACTTCTACCCCTTGCTTCTTCTTGTAAATCCTGGCCTGAGAAACACAGCACTATTAGATGGTTAGCTTATTCAAACCATGTACCTTATTCTTTAAAATGTTACACTGACATTTTAGGGTTATCCCCACTAGCACTGAATGTGAGTCTTCAGTCGGTTGCATCCCCATTGTGTCAGGTCATCCGCTTCGAGTGATGGGGCTCATGGTAATACCAGCAAATTCTGTGGATATGAGCCTATTGTCATGCTTCGTTGTTGAGGTGGTTCCTTTGTGAGAAGCAAAGTTGTGAAGAATATCAGATGATGAGCAAAATATTATATAAGTGTACAGGCTGGTAGAAAAATTGTAGGCAAAGAAGGCAAATGCATATCCAAAATATGTGTCTTTTCTAGTAAAGAAGAGAATTAGTTGGGGCCTCCCTGATGGTGCAGGGGTTAGAGTCTCAAGGCTATCAAGCTATCGCCAGCCACTGCAGCACGGGTTCGATCCCCAGCCAGGGAGCTGACCCTCATGTGACAGCAGACCAATCCTGTCCCCCCTATTGCCCCCCACTCAGCAATGTATTTCAGTAGATCGGCCTGTGCTTCTCCCCACTGTCTCTGGTGAATCCTTTCACCCTGACACCTCTGGACTACACCCCAGCTGTTGGATGCATAAATAAATAAAAAAAAAGAAAAGAAAAGAAGTTCTGATCTCTATGATGAAAGAATCCAGCAATCAGCCTGCCACTGAGGCTGACTTGTCCCACACAGGGACTGAAGCCATCAGAGCAGCCTCAATGTTAGTCTTCTATGGTCAGGTGAGCCAGTAAATAAATGAAACTTGAGAAAGGCAAGTTAATGTTTCTGACCCTATAACATTAATCTTTATTATTCTCTTACTGCTATATTGAGTAATTTTTATGTCTTAATTCTATAAAAACAATTTCATTGAACATATTTTTAATGGACATTTAATTTGTTTTCTAAAGCATGATTTCTTTGTAATAGTGAGTAATTTTGAAGGTAGAGTTCAATTCAAACGAGTTTTATCTTTGAGTAAAATAAAAAACAAGCTCTTATCATCTGGGTTTTAAAAGAAACAATAGTACTGATCCTCTTAATTATTGATGGCTTTGTGCCTTTACCTCTTATAATTTTATTACTTTATTGAATGGGGTTTGCAATTTTTATTCTGTCTCACCCCTTTCATTAGAAACACTATGACTGAGGTTAACTAAAGTAGCTTCGGGCTGTACTAGGCAAAGTTGAATTGACTTTGCACAGTTTGACTCCTTCAAGTATTTGGATAATTAGCTATAAACAGCTAGTCCCTGGAGCTTGTGGTCCACCAGGCTATTTTTAAAGGTATTCGTGTGTCAAGAACACCATGGGGCATAGCCCATGCTTGCCTGTACCATTTTGTGTTTTCCCAAGTTTTCAAAATAAATTTCAAATCTATCTCCCATAGAAAAACTTCCTTCAGAAACTTCCACTACTCTTGGAATTTTTGTGGCCCTTAAATATAACTAATCTAGAATCGTTTATATATCTAATGACTTTGTTTTGTTTTTCTTCTCTGCTACTGTGATTATATTGATATTATCCCTACCACCAGTCTTCCTAATTCTCATTTATTTATCCATTTGGTCCTTTATTATATTGCGAGATCTCAAATGCAGGGCTTTGGCTAAATTAAAGTGGTATTGCAGCAAAGACTATAACTTTCAAAATCAGTCATGTTTTAGTGTATATTCTCATGTATATTATGTCAGATGAGTAAATATTTGTCAAAAGAAATAAATCTTTAGTGACAGACTGTCATATATTAGCATTCTGCATGTGGAAGGGGTCTCTCCTAAAGGGAGGCCTCTCAGGAATTGATCACAACAGATTTACTGCTAATTGTTCATATAATTAAGAGACTTCACTGTTGTCACTCATGTTTGACCTTTCTACTTCCCTTCTTTTTCATTGTTCTCATTGCCTTGCACACACCTTTTGTTTCTTTTTCATATTAGGTACTCATACACAATTCCTCAGTATGCAGTACCTTATATTGTTTCCCTAAGTACCATTTAATTTTAAAAATTGCACTGGTAGACATTATATTCTTCCCAACAGATTTCCCAATTTCTCAAACAGAGAAGCAAACAGACAAAAATTTATTTTAGTGCATTACTTCATTCTAACAGTTGGGGGAAATAATAAAACATTATCAGGACAATTCCAAGAAAAATGTTATCTGGAAATGAAGACTGCAAGATCTAGGATGTTAATTTGATAACAGAATAAAATTCCAGTGGGAGAGAAATTTCAGCTCAGATTTTCAACTTATACCTTTGGGGTACTTATAAACAAATTATTTCTTATGTTTTTGATAGGATGGTCCCTGCCTAACATAATATGAGATGTCTGACCAAGATGGTCCAGTAAAGGTGTTTCAGAGAAGGTTGAGAAGACTGTTACAGGTTTGGATTTTACAGCACATAACTGGCATTATGCCTATTCTTGCTATCTTATCCCTTCTCCCTATGACAACAATTATTTCAGGTAGACCTGGAAATTACATAAAAGGAATTCTGACAGTAGAGAATATAAGTCTATACCATGAATTTTCATATGGATGTTATTTCATGGAACATTTTATCATACACTGCTCTTTTTTTTTTTTTTTGCTATCTTATTTCAGCAATAAAGCTGTAAGCTGACTCATATGATAAACTCAGTTTATATATCTTTTCATAGCTTCTTCTTTTCTCACCTACAATTTCTGAGTTGTTATGAATTGTTTTGTATTGTTCATGATGAAAAAAATGCATTTCAGTTAACTTTTGCCAGTCTAAGAATTATGTTACATTTTATTCATCAATCTATCTCCAAGGCCTATCAGGAATCTAATCCATTTTAGGTACTCAACATATGCTCTTTAAATGAAAGAGAAAATAAACATGTGGATGAGTAGAAGTACACTTGTATGAACATGTATGTCTAAGATTAGTACCTTTGTGAACTATCAAAGATAGTCATGAAAACAAATGCATGGTAGTGACAATTACAGACACCTTAACCTACTAGCAACTTGCAATGTTGAAACTGAATCTTGGTCTTCTTTGCCATCTGCCTTAAATATAGGCATGTGATGGTTTGATATTTATTTATGTAAATATATGGTTATATAGTTGGCCTTGGTATATTGAGATTAGCAAAGAGTAGGCAAAACTTAGGATTTTACCTTAAAAAAAAAGATAGACTGGATATAAGATAAATAGAAAAGACATGTCCATGAATAAATTGAAATTGGGGGGCAGTCAAGGAGTTGTCTCTGCTATGCATAGAGGCATAGACCTCGGCATCTCAGGGTGAATTATAGCAAGTAGGGGCAGACGTTATAATCAGCATTGACTGCCATAATATTGAGCTAATGGCTTTGCTGCTATCATTAGAAATTTTTGTTCTAAATCACAGAGATTACTTTAATATTTAAGAGTATCTTTGTCACAGGGGACTGGTTACCCATCAGTGTCCTGGTCACAGTGATAACAGTAACAGAGTTCAATGATTCTTTATGAACTATTTTAAGATAATTTGCTCATCTTTTCAAATGTCTAAGAAATTTGTCTGTTTTATTACTCCTGACCCAAATATTAATAAGACCAAAATATTAACAGTAATTTTGGCTGCTTCATCTTCTAGGTGGCATACCCAGAATTGTCCTATGATCAGGAAAATCTACAACTTTGGAATACCCTCATGTAGTATTCAATGGATGCATAGAGACAATTTTATGCCAGTGAGCAGTACTATAAAATATAAATATAAAATGATTTTCATATATACCAGCTATTTTCAGTTTTTCCTCATTTGTTTTTCTTCTATTTATATAGAGTTGTAATCTCCAACAAGCAGCACTGGCCTCCCACATTATTTATTGTTTCAATATAGGGGACAATTACATATAATTAGCTGGATGACACTACTCGTTTGCTAGTGGAATTTGCTATGAATGCATTTGCTTCTTTGGGGAGTTGCTTTCTATTTCCTGCACCACTGCTCTGATGCTGTTTAGAGAGACCTATCTTTTTTTTCCTCCTTATTTATCGCTTCATTGGTCCGAGGCAGGAAGAAAGCATATGAAAATCAGTATGCAGCAGCCTGTGAATAACTACCACAGGAGGCAGGGGAAGCCTTGCATACCGATTAGAAAACACCCAAATAGGCACAAGGTAAGCTTGCAACATCATGTTGATATGTGGGTGAAGAAATCCAGCTGAATTTGTTGGTTTCTTGTGATATTTTATGGAAGCCATCAGTTGATGCCTTCAAAGACATAATTCATGTAGCATTTCATCCCTCCACCATTGATGTGTTCTGCATAATTTAATTTTCCAGATGGCTGAAGGTCACTACCTTGTTATGAAATCTTAAAATAATTAGCATTTTCCAAAAAGATGATTTTCTAAATTATATTGCTCTTTCTCTTGCCTTCTTAAACAGAGTTTATAGAACATAGTTGAATCTACAATGAAATCCTCCGAAACACGACCATAAGCCAGGCTCTGTCCATAGGACAGATTCTTTCACCCACTGGAGCTTGAAGAATTAGGATAAATGAGTTGGTATTTCTGGAGTCCTGTCCATGTGGCACACTCCACTGATAGAAGGAAAGTTCTTTAAAATTAGAAAGTGCATGCCTTAGAGGTCTGCTGTTCAACCCAGTAATCTACTTTCAGCCACAGCTGTCCATGTTGCCAGTCTACTTGTGCAAAGATTCCATCTTCTTGAACTTTCTCTCTTACTTATCTTGGTCTGATTTCTTCCATCTCAATATTCTACCTCTTTGGTTTCCATTAACCATAACTCTTTAAGATTGTGGTCATATTTATCCTTGACATCCTGGACTAACTTCCTAACTTAAATACAATAATCTGTCACCTTACCTTCTCTGTAGAATGGGTCTCTAGTATACTTTAGAAGAGATTATACCATTTGCTTGTCGTTAGTACAGAGCAACTTACCATCTATTTCATTTTACTTTGGTAACCAGATAGTTTTTTTTAAAAGATCACAAAGACTTTGCTCTAGTTCAGTTGTGTGTACTAAATCCCTTTCCTCTTTAGGACATTAAATACTATTGATTTCACTTTTAGATTCATACAATATCATGTGTGGGGTTATTGGAAGACCTCATAGAAATTATTTAATTTAACATGTGAAGTTGTTAGTAGAGTCCTAGTTTTCAAGATGAGAAATAAATGCATTTTTCTGTCCTTTAATATAATATTTGTCTAAAAAAATGCATGATTCTTAATAATAGGGCTTGATTCAAAGTCATGTCATAAAATATAATAAAATGTGAAAAGCATTATGGGAAGGAAAATAAACCAATGAAAAAGAATGACCTGGATTATATTGTAAAGGAATTTAAAAACAAAAATTACCCTTATTTTCTTAATGATTTCCCTTTTTAAATGTACCCCAGAAGCACTTGGTATTTTGATTTTGATTTTAACTTATTAGGAAAATATTATTTTTCATTGTTAACTTCCTGCCTTTTCCTTCCCCTTTCTCTTCCAATGCACGGCCACCAAATCACTTCTCATGGGCATTGTTTAATTTCATTTTATAAACAGACTCCACGCCTTTCCCTGGGTCAGAGGTCTTACCTTTAAGTCTGTCGCTGCCAAATGGAAGGAAGCATGGATACACAGGACGTGCCTTTACTTGTAATGAGATAACTCACATTTCTTGTGGTCTTAATGATAAACCTGCATAGTCCTTCAATACTAGTTATGAAGGACAGACCTTTATCTGAAATAAAGGCAAAGCAAAATATTCAATAATTCATTTCCTGTGCCCCTGAAGATCAGGGTGAAAACAGAAAGAAGTTAAACACTTTGTTCAATCATTTATTAAAATGGAAGTAGCATCCTGTGGCTACAGGGACATGGGGAGCCATTGCCATGTTCAATTTATTTTTAGCTGTTGTCAATAGTACATGAAAAAGACCCTGGTGTGCAGTCCCATCCTGCTGACATCTCCACTAGGTAATTTACCTTTTGCTCCACTCTCTTTCCGGAAAACCCTCCAGTTATTTGTGAGATAAACAATAGGTATCTTTGCTTCAGTGAACTTTTCCTTGAGCTTAATGACCTGCTCTGCCTAGACTCAGCGTCCTCACTCCTATAAAAGGAAAATGTTATTATCAGCACCCCTTTGCCTGGCAATCGCTTCTCAATGCTCAGTTTATTTTAGCTGGGGGGTAATTCCATGCACTGGCTTCTCCGATTTCCCTTTCAGTGGATCACATCCGCATCCGAAAAGTTTTAGTTGAAACCAGTGTAGCAATGTGGATGAGCTCAGGGATTACAAAGTAAATGAGCCCCACATGAGCCAGATGGATGACTGTGAACTGTTAACTTACCTGGCCTGAAACTAGTTCTGCTCTCTGAAAATGAGAAAAGTAATTATATTTACATGATATGATTTATAAGAGGGGGATTAAGAGAGAGAGTCTAAGAGATGACATAGTGCTAATGCTTAGTAAATACTAAATATGAATTATCTTCAAGATTATTAATAATAAATATTAGTAATTTTAATCACTATTATAACAAGTATACTGATTAGGGGATATTACCAAAATTAATCTTTCTACAATGTTTTTATTGTGTGAAATTGAAGGGAAAGAAACTAGAATATTATGCATAAGGATAGTTTGTATTTAGTTTTTTCACTTAAGTATAACATATTGAATATATTAAAGATGAAAGGAAGGGGTCTCCCTGGTGGTGCAAGGGGTTAAGACACAGCACTATGAAGCTATCTGCAGTCACTGCAACACAAGTTCAATCCCCTGCCAGGGAGGTGACCCACACGGTGCAGCAGACCTCTCCTGACTCGCCCACTGCTCCCCTTCACAGTGTATTTCAGTAGATCTGCCTGTTCTGTGCCCTGCTCTGTCTCTGGTGAATCCTCTCACATCCCACACCTCTGGCCTGTATCCCAGTTCTTGTATGCATAAATAAATAAAGCTTTAAAAAAATAAGATGAAAGGAAGTGTAACATGAATTTAAAATGAAACAAGTTGTGAGTATGCAGGTAATGGGTTATTACAGACATATCCATATAACCATCACCCACAGGAAGAACTAGAATGTTAGTGCCTCTGAACCCTTTATCCCCCTACCTAATCCCAGACCCACCTCTATTTTAACATCTAGCACTATATACTCACTGCTTTTGAAGCATATATACTCTGTAATCAAACATAACACATACCTGATTGTCTCATTTTACTAGCACTACAATAATGAAATTTATGCCTTTGTCAATTTTATTATAGTATAGTATTCACTTGTATCATTTATTCTGTCTAATGTTGGTGGATATTGGGCTCTTTCTAGGTTTTTAGCTATTCTTTATAATGTCCTTTGGACATTCTTATACCAACTTTTTGGTAAATACCTGCTGATAGTCCTATTACATGTGTCACCTGGCATAAAACAGAGCAGTGCTTGCTCAAGTTCAGTGGATAGTGCCAAACTTTCCCAAAGCAGTGATTTGGAGTTCCTTTCTCAATAGCAGTGTGTGGATTGCCTTTGTACAACCTGGCTGTTTATATTTAATTGTTCTTAGTCATTTTTATTTCAATCATTCCAATGGATTGTTTTATTATAGCTTAATATGCATCTACCCGAAAACTAATGAAATTAAAAAACCTTTTGATTTGTTTATTGATTTGTTCACCTTGTTTCGTGACTTAATTGTTTGAGAGACTTACCCTTTTTAAATTGCATTCAGTTTTTTAAATTTTGTGTTTGTAGGAGTTTCTTCTATTTTCTTAGTATAAACCCAGTTTGGGTTTATGTATTGCATAATGCCTCTTACTATTCTGTGTCTTGCCTTTTTACTATCATAAAGCTACCCTTTCATATGTAAAAGTTCTCACTTTCAATGTAAACATATTTGCCCATTATAATTTGTGTATTTTTGTGACAATTTTTAAAAAAGAATTAATCCCCACGTCAAGGTTCTGAAGGTATTTTCTTCTTATCTTCTAGAGGTTGTCTTGTTTTATTTTATAGCTTGTAGATATATGACTCACTGAAATAGATTTTTATGTCTATTGAAAGGGAGGGATAAAATGGAATATTTTTCCTATATGGGTATCCAATTAACCCACACCATATATAATTTATTACAAAAGTCTTTTTGTCACTGTTCTGCAGGGCAATTTTTGGCATATAAAATTGTCTGTATGTGGAGGGATAGTTTCTTGATATGCCCCTTACATAAATACACTCTGTCTTAAATAGTTACCTTTATAAGTTTGGCTACCCAGCAGAAGGGGTCCTGAAACATTGTTCCTAAAAATTATCATGGCTCTTTTTTCCTCTTTGTATTTTCATGTACAGATATTTATCTTTGTACATTGTAGAAACTTTGAAGCATTTGCCAAAAGAGAAAAATAGCATAATGAACTCCCAGCTTCAGCAATTTATGATTTTAAGTCAATCATATTCCATTCAAACTCCATTTCACCACCACCACTAGATTATTTGGAACTGAAATCTATCAGTAAATATTTCCATATGTAACTCCAAGGGAAAAGAAACTTTTTTAAAAAACGTAGACCTAAAATTTTTTTAAAACATGTACTACGAGGTCCTATTATATCTAAAAAAATTATTTGAAATCACCCAATATGTAATCAATGTTCAAATTTCCTTGATTCTGTGTTTTCAAAATTTTTAAGGCTGTTTAAATTAAGATCTAACAGTGTTGATCTGTTGCCACTGGTTATTTCTAAACAACATGTTCCCCTTCCCTTCCCTTTTATTTGCAATTTATTTATTGAAGAAATTGTTTTCTTTCGTCCTTTGGAAAATTGTAATTTTTTAATTTAAAAATAATTTTATATTTGCGAGGAATTTGTCAAGTAATATAAGAAATCCTTGTGTACTCTTCCTCAATTGTAAACATTTTCCACGTTAGTTTTATTATTCTTTTTTTTTCCTTTCTCTTTATTATTTTTTTCTGAAACTTTGGGAGAAAATTGCAGATTTCTTTTTACACAACAGGGGAAACCCTAATTTAGGGAATGATGAGAAAATTTACTCTGAACAAGAAGGAGAAATAATACTTTTTTATATTGGAAAGTGAAATAAATCTTTCCTCTTCACCTTGAGTGAGACAGTATCTGTACAGACCTTCTAAGACATTGCTACACAAAGATCCTCGAAAAAATGGTCCACAACAAAGACCAGTTTGAATTTTGTCTGAAAAAATGTACTGAAATTGCAAGATGCATGTGGAACTTTGTTTTCTCAAAATACCTATTTCTTTTCTTGTCTGTTGTTGCTTCTCACAAATCTCCCCATAAGAACACTACTGTGCTAGTCACTCTAATTATAATCTTGCAACACAGGTTGGCAAGAAAACTCTTCAATTTGTCTCAAACATAGTTTAATTAAGGCTACTATCAACAGGCAAACAGCGGGATGAGGTGATTGTGCAGCACTGAACTCAACCAGGTCACGGGGTCACGGACTGCCGAGTCCAGACACCATTACTCAGGTGGCATCTTCTTTGGATTTTTGTATTGACTTTTCCCCTTGGTCCATGGCATTAATCAAGGTACAATAGTACATATTAGCAATTACACAGACGGCATTTTGACCTGCGGAGGCGTTTAGGTGCATTCTGTCCTCCATAAATAACCATCTTGGTCAGTGATTTGAAGCTAACAAAATGCCATTCAGAGCTGAGGTGATGTCACTGATGACTCATTCAAGTCAAAACACAAATTTCCCATGGTTGGAAAAATTACCCAGAGTTTGTTCATAAATAAGACGTCTCCTTAAGGTTACATGTGAAACATTTTTAGAGATGATTTGTTACCAGTTATTCTACCAGCCTTTGTGCATGTAATAATTTTGCTTCTGTGCAACAGGAAAGCACATATTTATGTGAACACATTCATATTGATGTCATTTTTTTGTATCTGATTAACCTGAGGAGACTGAGTTCTTTTGATTTTTCTAGCTCTTCTCACATTGTGGTTTTGATGAATATGTCAGGTCTAACAATAATGCTTAGGAAATTAAGAATATGAAAAATGCTAAACATATATACTTATTTCTGGCTCTCTCATTTTGTTAAGTGAGAGAATTTATTGTTGGTATTGTTATAGGCAGCTGTCGACATACAAGTTAGGCAAAGTATAAAAAACACTTTATCATTGTAATTTGGGGGTCTGAGCTTAAGAAAAGAATTGTCAGAAAACTGAAGACATAATCATAAGTTATAGGTGTGGAGACACAAAGTTGGAGGTAGTAATGAAGATAAGCACACTTTATTTAAGATAAACACTAGGATACTTGAACCAAGTAACAAAAATTTTAAGAGCTATAGATTTTTTAGAAATGACTTGCTAAAAATTATTCAACAGCATGCACAAAAGTTACAAAAACTTAATAGGGTCTCATGATATAAGGGATATTTGTTATTCAGACACAGAAGAAACTATTTTTTTAAAAAGATTGTTTTGAAAGAAAATAAACCAAATTATATTTCCACCTCTTTTTATACATCTGATAAAGGAAGTTTTGTATTAATATCAGCCAGTTCTTCATCTTATGAATAAAACCATAAACACTGGATAAAACTTGTAAAAATTTTATACATTCTAATACTTATTTCAAATTCATTTTTTGCAGGTATTTTAAATCAAAGGGAATAAACATCACTACCTTCAAATCTTTACAACTTAACTATGTTGACTTGACTAGCCTATTTATTATCTTTTTTTCTCAACTATTGCCACAAAAAGCAATGTTACTTCAAGACAGAATTATACTTTTTTCCTCAATAACATATCTATTTTATTTTCATTCCTATATCTTTTGCAACTTTTGTAAGGACCATAGTTCTATGCAGACATAAAAGCCACAACTTTTAAGCAAAGTAATGATCTTTTATTCTTCCAAGGCATGGAAAATACTAGAGGTAGGTAAAGGACTGGTTACAGCTAGATTGTCCGTTGACTAGAGCTAAGCAACTCCAGGGAAGCCAGCCTCTCTCCTCACTAACACACATTCGTGTGCCTCTCCTGGGCTGGCAAGTGTGAACACATTGCCTTGCCCTACCTCCTACCTGTACCTGAGAACCCTTTATAATGTATAAAATGGGAAGCAAAATTATGTATAGATAATAAAACTATATTAGCAACCCACTATTTTCTGTCAGAGATATGACAGAAATTTTTACTGAGATAGTGCCAGGAGGTTGAGGAAATCATTGTGATCTGTAGCATTGTAAGAATTAATCCACTTTTCTAAACCATCACTTAGAATTGTTATGCTTATAATTTCTAAACATTTATTGGAAGGCACACAAGGTAATTTGAACAGTAAATTAATTTATTTAATGCATTTAATTAATGTATCTACTTAGTACAAATTAACTTTGAATTAGTAAGTAAACCCACATCTTGGAAAAATATTAGTCATGTTTTTAATCATTGTAAGACTTATATATGTTTTAGAGCCAATATTTGTTCTAAGATTTTTAAATTAGAATTAATATCTGTTTCCTTGATTCTGTAGGCCAATTTAAAAACTCTTAATTTTGCTTAAAATGAAGGATTTTCCATTCTAGCCCTTCTTCTGCTAACATGATATATTCACTGCATTCTATTATTGTGGGTCAATGGAAATTAAGCACTGTAATTGCAGAAAAAAAATGAGAGAACCAACAAATAAATTTAATGGTTAGTTGTTAAAACTTAGCAAAGTAAATAAATTAATATGTAAACTATTTAGTGATTTACTGAAGAAACTAAAAACCCCATAAAAAACATACTAAGACAAGGGATTTCACAAATGAATTCTATCAGACTTTAAGTTAGAGAATGTCCTTTGTTCTTTTTAATAAAGGATCCTACTGAGGCCTCCCTGATGACACAAGAAGTTAAGTTTCAGCATTATCAAGCTCTCTCCAGCCACTGCAGCTTGAGTTCCATCCCCAGCCAGGGAGCTGACCCACATGGCACACATGGAGCAGCAAACTTCTCTTGCCTTGTGCTCTGCTCCCCTCAGCAGTGTATCTCAGTAGATCTGCCTGTTCTGCTCCCCACTCTGTCTCTGGTGAATCCGCTCACTCCCCAAACCTCTGGCCTACATCCCAGCTCTTGTATGCATACATACATGAAATAAATCTTTAAAAAAATAAAAAAAAAATACAGCAGCCTACTAAAGTAAAATGTTCAGGCAATGAACTGTATACATGTGAAGTCTGTGGCTTGGTAAGTTTTGATTTGTGTATATTTATTATATACACATGTCGTATATCTGACATATGTATATACAAATCATGATTCACAGTCAAGATAACCATTGCTCCCCAAAGTATCCTTGTGCCCTTTTTTGGAAATCAGTCTTCCTGTCCCCCCTCTGTCCCCAGGGAACCACTGATTTGCAGGTCTGTCACTAGATACTAATAAGCATTTTCTAAAACTTTATACATATAGAATTGTACAATGCATCCCTTTTTGCTTGGTTTCTTTCACTGAGCATAATTTTCTTTAGGTGTAGTTCATTCTTTATGTTTCTCAGTAGTATTGAATGGAGATATCTTTCATTTTTATGAAAAAATTTTTATATAAAAAGTAATTTTTCTTTTTTTTTAAGATTTATTTATTTATGCACACAAGAACTGGGGTGTAAGCCAGAGGTGTCGGGGGTGAGAGGATTCACCAGAGTGGGGAGCAGAACAGGCAGATCTACTGAAATACACTGCTGAGGGGAGCAGAGGGCCAGACAGGAGAGGTCTGCTGTGCCATGTGGGTTGCTCCCTGGCTGGGGATCGAACTCATGCCACAGTGGCTCGTGATAGCTTAATAGTGCTGTCTTTAACCCCTGCACTACCAGGGAAGCCCAAAAACTAATTTTTATTTAGAAATCCAAATGATGGACATTTGGGTGTTTCCAGTTTTTGGGCCATTAACAGATAAAGCTGCTATGAAAATATAGCTTTTATGGGCTATTATTTTTATTTCTCTTGGATAATAGCTAAGATTGAATGGGTGGAGATTACATATATCTAACATTGAAGAAACTCTCAAACTGTCTTCCAGAATCACTGAACCATTTTAGATTCCCCCCATCAGTGGATGAGAGTCCACTCTCAAGTGATCCTTGTTAACATTCGGTGTGCTCAGACTTTTTAATGAGTCATTCAAACAATTCTATATTGTTAACTCATTGTAGATTTTTGCCAGAAAAATTATATAATATTTAGTTCTTTATTTATCCAACACACTTATTTTCTTAATAAGGTGCGGAAAGTGGTGATTTAACATATTTATATATATTGTGAGATGACTGTAATAATCAAGTATATAAATATGTCCATCCTCTCCATAGCTACTCTGTGTGTGTATGTGTGTGTGTATTGAGAACATTCTCTCAGTGAACTTCAAGTATACAATGCATTATCATTAACTCTGAGTTAGCTGTAACTCATTGTGGATTTAATAGGCATTTGCCAGCGTTGAGAATTTTTCAAGTGCTTATTTGCTTTTCATCTTCTTTGAAGAAATTTCCACTTAATTAATTAGTCTATTTTCAAGTTGGTTTGACTGTTTCCTTACTATTGAGTTTTTAGATATTTTTAAAAATATGCTTTGAATACAAGTCTTTCATCAGATATATCATCTGCAAACACTTCTGATCTGTGACTTGTCTTTTTATTCCCTTAATATTGACTTTCAATGACAAAAATTCTTTCTCTTAAACATCTAATTCAATAATTTATTTTTAAAAAATAAACCTTAGAAGCTGAAAGAAAGGCAATGATTTTTAGATATAAATTCTTAATTATGCAATGAATAGGGGTGTCGGTATCTCTTTGAAATAGTGATTTTGAAGGGAGGTGGTGCCCCTCAGCTATATACCAGAAGTGGTATAGAAAGTAGTTCTACCTTCAATTTTCTGAGGAGGCTTCATATTTTTCCATCGTGGCTGCACCAATTTTCATTCTCTGCAATTGTGCACACGTTCCTTTCTCCACATCCTCACCAACACATTTTTCCTCTTGTCTCCTCAGGGACAGCCATTCTAGCTGGCGTTAGCTCACAGAGGTTTTGGTTTTGATTTGCATCTCCTGGGGTTTAGTGGTACTGAAGAGCTTTGCATGCACCTGTTGGTTATGTTTGTCTTCTTTGGAAGCATGTCTTTTTGTATTGAGTCATATAAGTTCTTTTTTTTTTTTTTGAAAGATTTAATTTTATTTATTTATGCATACAAGAAATGAGGTGTAGGCCAGAGTGTTGATGGAGTGGGGTGAGAGGATTCACTAGAGACAGAGTGGGAAGCAGAACAGGTGGATCTACTGAAATACATTGCTGAGGGGAGCAGTGGGTGAGACAGGAGAGGTCTACTGTGCCATGTGGGTCAGCTCCCTGGCTGGGGATGGAACTCATGCTGCAGTGGCTGCTGATAGCTTCATAGCACTGAGATTTAACCTCTTGCTCCACCAGGGAGGATGGGTTGTGTAAGTTCTTTAGATATTTTGGATATTAAAATTTTCTCAATTATCGTTGGCACATAGTGTCTTCCATCTTGCAGGGATGCTTTATCATTTGTTGATAGTTTTTTGAATTTTGTTGCTTTGCTAAAGCCTTTTAGTTTCATGTAATTGTTTCATTTCAATTGTTTGCCAAAAAAGAGTGTTAAGGCACTCTTTTTTTTTTTTTTTCACTTAGCTGTAGACTTACTTGTTGATTTTTGCTTTTGTTGCAACAGAAGAGCCTATGATTCCACACAAGCTGGAAGTCCATTTAATGTTTACTCTCAACCTTGCATCACCTTTTTATAGATGAGAAAAATGAAATTCAAAGAACATGAATAGTTTGTTCTCAGATTATTAACATAATCGGAGATATTTGGAAGAGATATATTTCCAAGTTTCAGCCCTGCTATTTACTAGTACTATGATTTGGACAAGATTTTCCTTTGTTTGATTTTTACACTGGGAGGCTAAGTACCCCTACTTTAAAATTGGAATAATAATTTTTTTGTCAGGACTGATTTGACGTTCCTGGCACAATTTAAGATTTTGAATATTATAGCCATTAATATAAAGTAGAAAAGGTAGAGTTTGTAACCTAGGCTTTCTGTTTTGTAGTTCAGGGATTTTCCTGCTCACTATTGCTTTTAAGCACAAGCCTTAATAAAAGAAGAGTGTGCAGAGGAGATGGATGGGAGGAGAAGGGAAAAAAGAGAGAAAAACAAAGAGAAATCTTGTTTAAAGTTGGTTTCTTCTAATAATGGCTCATAATTCGAGAAAAAAAATGGTATATGACATACATAATAAAACAACACAATTTCCCCCTTGAGTCCACCTGAGGGAAAACTGACTGCTCTTTAAATATACAGCTTTCCTAGAGATCACTTCAAACTTTCTTTTCTTTTCCATGAAGCCATCTTCTAGCCTTTTCCTCAACTCCCCAATTTTCCACCGGGGCATCATTGGCCTAGTTCAAAGCTTTTGTGCAGGATGGTAGTTCAGTTCTTTCCAAACTTTTGTATACAGAAGAGTTGCCCTTTTAAAACACAGACTTGATTTGGCAGGTTGGAGTGAGTCCTGAGCATCTACATTTATAACAGGTGATGCCATGCTGCTGGTTATCAGGCCACATTTGGAACCGCAAGGGGTTGCAATTTTATTTCTAAACCTAGGTGACAGAGTTATCTGGGAGACTTTGGGAATATCTAAATTTGTGGTAACATGTCATTGCTGCTAAATTGGATTCTGTAGTCAAGTAGTCCTGGCGTTTATACTTTCAAAGATATCTCTTATTTGGAATCCATAGGGGTCTGGGGTAGATGCTAAACATAACTCACAGTCAGTGGGGCAGAGGCACTGACCAATAAGAAAGCAGCTCTAGCCTTAGCTCCAAGCCCTCAAGGCCCTGCTCCCAGGGGATGCTATTCTGGTAGGTGGGGGTGTTCCAGGAATGTCTGGGGTGGGCCAGGGTGGTCATCTTAACACTTATGCTCAGATCAGGTGGTCAGGGAAGCTGTTATTCGCTAGCTTTTATTGAGAGATTTCAATATTTTATTAGCAGGCTTGACCAGCTTTGTGTGTTCTGGATATTGTCAATGTAGGAGTTGAAAGATTTCAAAAATACTTAAAACATTAGTCCCCAAACTTTTGGTGCAGGAAGTTACTTAAGGCGCTTGCTTAAAGAATAGAAATTCACAGACTGGCCCCAAGATCCTGGTTCATCTGATGTGGGGCAGGCAGGGTCCAGAAATCTGAATTTTTCATTAAACTCCTTAGATGATTTCACTACACATTGTCCACGATCTAAAACCACAGAATGCCAAGTGGGAACAATGAAATAGTTTCTTTGGAAAAAATATCTATGAAAGTTAGGTATTTTGTGTCAATTCAATTCAGTTTAGCAAAGGTAATGTAACTGGCATTAGCTGAAAAATAATGTCAGGCACTTGCTTTATATGATTCCTGATTAGTATCAATCATCAACTTGGAACACAAGTTTTTCCATGATCTATAACCCAGATAAATAGCCCTTTGCTCACTTTGCTTCTTAGCTTCTGCTTTAACACAAAATGGTCTACTTAAGCATTCCTGCTAGGGAGTAAGAAAGTCTGCTGACAATCCTGATGTTTTATTTTATTTTATTTTTTTTAATAATAAATTTTATTTTTATATTCCCCATACAGTTGCAACCCCCCCTTTCTGATCCCAATCCCTCCCCTCCCGCCCCCCACCCCCCCAAAAGTGTCTCTGTTTCATAGTTTTTTGTTGATTCTGATTTTCACTTTCTTATAGTTATTCATTTTCCTGGTCCCTTATTTAAGTTTTCTAGATTCCTGCTATGAGTGAGACCATCCGGTATTTTTCTTTTTCTTTTTGGCTTATTTCGCTGAGCATGATCCCTTCCAGCGCCATCCATGTTGCTGCAAATTGCATGTGTTTCTCTTTTTTGATTGCTGAGTAATATTCCATGGTGTATATGTACCACATCTTCTTGATCCACTCATCTATTTTTGGGCATTTGGGTTGTTTCCAAAGCTTAGCTATTGTAAACAGTGCTGCTATAAACATAGGGGTGCAGGTATATAGGCGAAACACTACGTGATTTGCACATCAAAGACATCTTTATAGACACATCACCCAAAGCAGTGATAGTGAAGGCAAAGATAAACAGCTGGGACTACATCAAATTAAAGAGCTTCTGCACAGCAAAAGAGACAATAACAAAAACAAAGAGAAACCCCACCAACTGGGAGAACATTTTTGCACCCAACACTAATGATAAAGGACTGATCACAAAAATCTGCAAAGAGCTGATGAGACTCAACAACAACAAAGAAAATAATCCAGTTAAAAAATGGGCAGAAGAGCTAAAAAGAAACTTCTCTGAAGAGGAAATGCAAATGGCCAACAGGCATATGAAAAAATGTTCAACATCACTTGCCATCAGGGAAATGCAAATCAAAACTACCATGAGATACCATCTTACACCAGTGAGAATGGCACATATTAAAAAAACTAGCAACAACAAATGTTGGCGAGGGTGTGGAGAAAAAGGAACTCTTCTGCACTGTTGGTGGGAGTGCAAACTGGTCCAACCACTATGGAGAGCTGTGTGGAGATTTCTGGACCTACTAAACATAGAGCTTCCATATGATCCAGCAATTCCACTCCTAGGTATCTACCCAAAGGACACAGAAATCCTGATGTTTTAAATAAGCTAGAGAGAACAACTTTTATTTTTGGAGATGCATTTTTTAAATGTGAATCTGACAGTGTCTTGAGTCCTTTGGTAAGTCACTGTTCTTCCTGAGTGTCTCCCTACCCACCCTCTGTCACATTGTGGTTCTGTGCCATAACCCAACAGGTTGCAATGAGTCATCAATTCTGAATACTTTATTTCCAAGGAATTTTGTCTATGTCCTTTTTACTGCTTCATCCTTCATTTATTTTTGCAAGAATGTGTCAAAATTGGCCTGGGGTAATAACCACATCAACATAAATGTACAGACTTGGGGAAACAGGAGATTCAACCCGGTTTTGCCTCTCTCCCTTGATTCAGAATTTCTGCAACAATAGTGTGTGTATCTGCTCTTGAGCAAACCTTGTAGGTGGATTCACATGATGGGTGTTTGAAGACCTTGTCCGAGCCCTGCGCAGCAAGAATGTTAGCCTTCCTACATATCAAATGCTCTGGAAGTCCTCCCTGGACTTAAGTCTCAGCGCTATCACCTCTAAGGCCTGAGGTGGATCCCCGGCCAGAGAGCTGACTCACATGGCGCAGCAGAACCTCTCCTGTCTCGCCCGCTGCTCCTCTCAGCAGCGTATTTCAGTGGATCTGCTTATTCTGTTCCCCACACTGTCTCTGGTGAATCCTTTCCTCCCCACACCTCTGGCCTACACCCTAGTTCTTCTACACATACACACACACACACACACACACACACACACACACACACACACACTGCTCTTGAAATACCCATTGCCTGTGCTCCCCAGATCCCATGGCATCTTTCTGACTTTCCACCGCCCTATTCACAAAATACTCTCTTTCCTGACAATCTGAAGAGATTAACTTTGCTTTTCAGTTGTATATTATTAAATTAAACTGGGAAGGGATGTTGGTGAAATTAAAAACTCATCTTACCTCTCACCCCCAAAGTCCTTAAGAAGACAGTACAACATGAATGATAAGTCTTCATGATTACTGAAAAAGGCTCATTTATTATTTGCCTTAAATTTAACTTGCTGCTCCTATAGCTTTGTCACTTGGCCTCACTTGCTGGATCTTTCTCTGTATCAGACCATCTAATCACAGGCATTCTTTGGAGTCCAGAGCTTGGGAGAAATTTTTTTTCTAGAAGGTTCCTTCTTTGACTTTCCTCTTGTCATCATTTCTTTCTTTTCTCAAGATTCCAAATTCCAGTTTGGTGCTAGAAGTAAAACCACTTGTTTCCTCTCAGCCAAATGATCCCAACTCCTTTCCCACATCCTGGGGTCTGCCTGACTTGGCTTGGACAGCTCAGCGTGGGCTGGATGCCTTCTTTGTCACCAGCCTGCAGCCTCTCATTTTTCTCATGAGTCATGTTCTGCAAAAGATAGCCTGAGGCATAGCCCCCTACCCATCTTTATTATTTTAAGCTTCTTAATATGAAATTTTCTGAAATATTATTTTGAAATTATATTGGGGCCACAGCCAAATCTTGTGTTTTTCCTCTTTGCTTTTGTTACCTCGAATTACTTTGCAATTCCTCTGGCTTTCTGGTATCTCACTTGCCCTGAGCATATTCTACAAAGGAATCAATAGCTTTATGATTAAAGCTGAAATGGCTTCAGATCTCCCCAGAATATTCTAAATATAAGCATTTCATCTCGCTGTAAGATCTGATATTTTCTCAAATGCTTGATTATTTATTTCAAGGTCTTTGTGATTTCTTGATGTATTTTCCCTCCCTGCCTATGTTTCCCATTTGCATTGCCTGAAAACTGTATTCATAGCTCAGAACAAAAAGACACACTTATTCCCTAACTGAGAGAAGAGCTGGCAGCTTTCATCAGGCTGAGAATTAATTGCTCCTGAGTATGACCTATGCCTAGCAATGGATTTGGATATAAATGACTGTCATAAATTGTTATAATTAAATGATATTTCCAAGAGCTGTTGGAGGCTTATGATTATAACAACTGAATACTAAGTCTTTTTAAAATCTGTATAAGGTCTGGTGCAGCAGTTCTTCCCTGAGGAAGAGATTTCTGACTGCAGATCTGTGGATAAACTTAACTTTCCAGAAATCATCCCTAAATACCTCTTTGATATGCAGCAAGGAAAAAAAATCTGTATCCTAGCCCATGAAAAGAAAGAAAAATCTGAAAACTAATACTTTAAGCTGCCATAAACAACGAAATGATAACACTTTGGTCTGGTCAGTGAACAGTGATCTATGGTAAAGTTCCTGCAACTACAAATGCAAATTCTAAATATTTTCCAGGTAAATTGGTAAGTTCCAAAATGAATTTTCCTCCCGGTAGGTGGGAGAGGGTGTAGTGAATCAGGGCAGAGAACAGTAGGAACTTACTTGCTTTTTTATTCATGTTAAGAATGCTTTTAATCATGTGGTGGAAGTTTTATAACATAATGTCTTTTACTTTCTTATCTAAAACCTAGCGAACTGTACTCTTAAAGGGCAACATAAGAAATCTTGGAAACAGTTTAATTCCCAGAACTGAATTGCCTTTTACTTTTATTTTGAAGGATGAAGAGATCTCAGTTTGGAAGTATCTGGAGACTTTTGGAAGACCCCTCAAGCAGAACTGTGTTCAATCCATTACTCCTTTTACACGCTAGGTATGCTATAGTGGCATAAGAAAATATTACCTTTGAGAGGTCATCTGAGCTGACTGCTCACCCACGGAACTTTTGAATAGAGCAGCGGCATTTCATGAAGTTTGGAAGGTACAACTTGCTTCCACAATGTAAAGGGCGGGTTTTGAATATTTAGTGCCCAAAGAACAAAGCAGAGAATAAGAGTTTGTCAGGAGAGGATTCGTGCACAAAAAGAAAATCAATTCTGTGCAGATCTTAGCCACTATGTGCCTTCGTCATCACTCCCTACACTCTGTCAACTCTACCTCCGCATCCCTCATCTGTCTGCTTGTCCTTGTTTCCACAGTCACCTTGACTCAGGTCAGCCCTATTACCCACTTACACTGCTTTTCAATTCATCATAATGAAGCTCAGCCCTGGTCATGGCACTCCTGTCTATGGAAACTGCCTGGCTTCCACTTAGGTCAATCTGAATCTAAATCCTATTAATTTCAATAAAAAAAAAATCCTCCCTGCTTTGTTCTTCTTACACTCTGTTCATTAGTAGAATCAAATGACCACACAACCCATAGGCCTGTGACTTGTGTTGCCTTCTGAGTTGACCAATTCTGCAGTGACTACTGATGATGCCCCTTTAACTCTAAAAGTGACCCAATTCAGAAGAGCTAAAAAGAAACTTCTCTGAAGAAGAAATGCAAATGGCCAACAGGCATATGAAAAAAATGTTCAACATCCCTTGTAATCAGGGAAATGCAAATGAAAACTACCATGAGGTACCATCTTACACCAGTGAGAATGGCACATATTAAAAAAACTAGCAACAACAAATGTTGGCGAGGGTGTGGAGAAAAAGGAACTCTTCTGTACTGTTGGTGGGAGTGCAAACTGGTCCAACCACTGTGGAGAGATGTGTGGAGATTTCTTGACCTACTAAACATAGAGTTTCCATATGATCCAGCAATTCCACTCCTAGGTATCTACCCAAAGGACACAGAAACATCAATTCCAAAGAGCACCTGCACCCCTATGTTTATAGCAGCACTATTTACAATAGATAAGCTTTGGAAACAACCCAAATGCCCAAAAATAGATGACTGGATCAAGATGTGGTACATATACACCTTGGAATATTACTCAGCATTCAAAAAAGATAAACACATGCAATTTGCAGCAACATGGATGGCGCTGGAAGGGATCATGCTCAGCGAAATAAGCCAGAAAGAAAAAGAAAAATACCGGATGGTCTCACTCATAGCAGGAATCTAGAAAACTTAAATAAGGGACCAGGAAAAAGAATAACTATAAGAAAGAAAATATCAAAATCACCAAACAACTACGAACCAGAGACACTCTATGGGGTGTGGGGGGCAGGGAAAGGAGGGATTGGGGTCAAAATAAGGGGGTTGTAATTATATGGGGAATATAAAAATAAAATTTAAATAAAAAAATAAAAGTGACCCAATTGGGAAATGAATTATATGGCTGCTGTATGTATCATCCATATATGAGAGTGAATCTCCATGCACTTTTATCTAGAGGCAGTCTTTTCTTATCTAAATATCCATTGCAACTTATCTATGTTTCTCTCCTTATGATGTTTAGACTCCAACGTTTGAACTTTTAGTACACTGTAATGACTGACCTGTTAACAGAAAATAAAAGATACAATTCCAATAATGTTTGAATATAATTTACCCATGAATTACTAATTAGCAGCAGATGAATGCATCATGAACTTATTACTAAAACTAAAGATTGCAATAATTAAATGTTCTTTGATGATTTGGAAGGCACTTGGGTGGCATCATATAATCTCCAGATCCTCATTTTGAACATATTTCTTCTTGTACTATAGATATAAAGCTATAGTTTCCCCTTTATATGGAGCTTTTCCTAATTCAGTCTATAGAACTTATAGACATTAATCTGGATTATGCTACAAAAGGCAGTGGTTTCAAATGCCTTTCTATCACTAATGGTTAATATGTTAGCTAATTGATGAGGAGAGGAAAGCTAGTTTCAGTAGAATAAGAACATTTCCCCCGAAGTAATTCTATCTAAATCTGGCATAATATGAACTATATATCTTTAGGATTACTGCAAAGGACTACAGTAACCTTTTCTTTAAAATGTTCTTTGCATTTTCATGTGGTTTCACACTGCCAGTTTCTTGGACCTGATTCAAAATGTCAAAACTCTCCTTCTTTTTCCATCCTGGATTTTAAGATAAATTGTTTCTTAGAGAAACTGTTCCTATAGATCCCCCATCTTTTTCCCTAAGTGTCTATAACCACGGTACAATTTTAAGTGAAATATAAAGAGCATCCGTTTATTGACACAAATTGTTTTTTCTTAATATGTCAGAATGCCAAGGTTGCAGATGAGATTATATTAAATTGTTTAAATTTTAACATTATGTTTATCCCCAATGTGATTTTTCTAATTATTGAAATTGTATTTTTAAAAGCAAAAAAATTTTAATTCCCCAGGAATTCTTAAAATACTCTTATGAAATGGACCATGGAAAATTTCATGATATTTTAAGTGGTTCTGCTGAGGGAAACAGAGGAAACCTCTTGTGGGGTGGATCACTGGTTCATGGGTTGAGAGAATGCATGTGGCTCCAGTCTTCAGACACAGAGACAAGAAGAAAAGCAACTTTCTTTCATTTATGGATATTATCACCAGAGCCTCGAAATTGACAAGACCAGACATCTCCAGTTGCTGGAAAAGTCCATTCCGCACATGTGGGGAATGGAATGTGTTATCAGGCTGCAAAGACTCTCCCAAACTAATTTTTTCAAGGTGAAAAGTCCATTTCTTGTATCCAAAGGAAAAAAAAAAAGAGCTGCCAGAGTCTTCTTGGATGAATGATAGTATGGTATCAAAATAGATTATTTACAAAAATGTCTCAAAGGCAATATGTAAAACATTGATTACATTATAGCTCCAATTTATGACAAGTAATTTGTCTCTGAGATAAAATTTACATTTTTGTGAATATTTCATCAAGCTATTTAGACCAATCCATTCCTCAGCCTCAGTAGCAAGAGAAGAGCCCCTTTAATGTGAGCAATTTCATTTAATCTGTTTTGTCAAACCATGCTTATCATTGAAATAATAGCCCCTGAGACTCTTTTCTCTCAATTCTATAGAGAGCTTTTTATTTTCCTATGCAGTGGTGAGTCTGGAATAATGTTCTTTAGGCAGTCTTTTTTTTTTTTTTATAAATGTCTGTTCTCATCGACTAATTAAGGAAATGCACTTGCAGCAAAACAGGCAACATAGATTACAAATTAATTGCTGAGAAACATCCAGAAAAAATGATGGAGTGAGTCAAAGTGCCAGAGAGACTCCCTTCAAAGATTCATATTGATGTGTCCATAAAATCACATAAAAAAGAAAAAAAGCCTCAAATGAATGAAATGAATGAAAATAGCTTAGTGTTTGCTGAAAATGGTCATACTTTTCTTCAAGTTTCTAAATCAGTCACCCAGGAGTAAGAGACATGACATTTAAGAGACATGAATACTATCTGAAAGAACAGTTTTGGTCAAAGTGCAATTAAAGGGTATTAAGAGTACCCCCACCAGCATTCTGAAACTTGACATTGGGAAGATGCCATAGTCAACTCTTAAGTTCAAGTCAAGGAGCTCTACTTTTTTTTCTGGCATTATATTAATTTTTTTAATTATTCATTTTTACATCATTGTTCATTTTGAAACAATATTTGCCCCCCACCAGATGTAGTGCCCATAGAATTTCCTTCACCAATGTTCCTGTGCACCATCACCACAGTCCTCTGTGCTCCTCCCTCCCTCCTTCTAATCCCTCTCCCTCCTCCTACCCTGCAGGATGTCTCTGATTTATAATTGTTTTTGTTTTGTTGTGTTTTGTACTGTTATTGTTTTTTTTACACTGATGTCTTATTTGGTTCCCCTGTATTCCTGCTATAAGTGAAACCATCTGATATTTTTCTTTTTCCTTCTGACTTATTTCACTGAGCATAATTCCTTCAGCTCCATCCACATTGCTGCAAATGGCATTAGTTTATCTTTTTGACTGCTGAGTAATATTCCATTGTGTATACCACATAATATACCACATCTTCTTGATCCAGTCATCTAGTTTTGGACATTTGGGTTGTTTTCAGGTATAACCTATTATAAATAGTGCTGCAATAAACATAGGGGTACAGGTGTTCTTTTGAATCACTGTTTTTGTGTCCTTTGGGTAGATACTAAGGAGTGGAATTGCTGGGTCATATGGTAGAAGCAGCTCTACTTTTTTTTTTTTTAGGAGAGAAACATGTGTTTTCAGAATTGAAGTGATATACTCTGAAGCATTCTGCTTTTGATGTTTTACTAACCCAGGACTTTTGTCAAAAATCCATATCTTTCTCCTTTCATCAGGAATGAATATGACACATTTTCCTATAGTCTGCATGTTCAGTTTGCAGTGGAGAGTTAAAAATTGTCAATGCCAAAATTATCTTAGATGCAAAGCTGCTGAAGGGGGCAGAAACTGCCTCTCTAGAAACTTGGCATTGGCAATGTCTTTGCATTCTTGAAATATAGATGAAAGACAGTCAGACAATCCCTATGAAATCCAGTCAGACTATTCAAGTTTATTTGAATGGTGACTTATAAGAAATAATATCTAACAGAGAGAAACTGCCTTGATATCCCAGAGTTTCCACTTTGAAGTAAATGGGTCTCATTCAAACTCAACCCTTGACACTTAAAAGCTGACTGACACTTGGCAAATGACTCAAACTCTTTGAGGCTCTGGTTTGAAATTTAAAGTAAAGAATTTTGTAAGATTATGACCAAATGCAAAGTAAATACCTAGTGGGGTGCTGACACATTGTAAGGCTCTCAATCAATATTCCTCTTAACATCAGTGTAAACATTTTCATATATTCAATCAGGTGTTTATTTAAACTCTCCCATAAATGTATTTTGACTGGTTTTATAATATTAAAAGCAGAGGTGAATTTTCAAGTCTCATATACCATGAGGGCTTTGGAGGAAGGATGAGAAATATAACTTTATTTGTCTGTAATAAAGAGATTTCCTCTCCATCTTAAATTCTTCACCAAAGATCAAACCTCAGTCATTCCAATGTTTTCTTGTGATTTAGGAAAAAAAACTCAAATAATATAAGAAGTTACTTCTCCCTGATTTCTTGCTGGAGAAGCATGCATTAGGCTAGAGATTGGGAAGGACATGTAGCAGCTTATCCTTAGAGGTTGTACCTGAAAATAGGCTCGAATGACTTTACTTAATATGTGCAGAGACATTTACTTTTCATATGGTCTCTGGTTGCATGTCCTTTGCTATCTCTACTCGGAAAGAACACTCTCCCTCTGCTGACTCTTGGTGTACCTTCTGCAATCTTCTGACCATGTAAGATGACTTGAGAGCAACTCATGTCATACACCCCTTGAACTTGTGTGAGGACTTGACTTGGACTACCCAAGCCCCCTCTTGGGGATCTCCATGTACCGTGTATAGTCTACATATCAATTCCATCCATGGTGGACACTGTGGGAAACTTTCCAATTGATGAAAGAGTCAGACAGGAAGGGGAGCATTCTCTCTTCCATTCTTAATACTCCAGTCTTGGGGGCGGAGGGGGTGTCTATTCCTCCAAGAGAAAGGGACTAGCCCTCACTTTGCTAATATCCAACACTCTTGATTCCTCTCTAAGTCTCCTTTATTTCCTTCAGTTTAAAGTCACATTCTCCAGTTTGGGTGGTGGTGATAAAATTGTATTACACATTCCTTAAATTATACTTACAATTGAGAAGTCCCCCAACCAAAAAATTAAATATTTCATGACAGTAATGGTTTTTCTTAGATAAGATTTCTTTCGAATTCTTCATGTTTCTTACACTGAAATGCGTAGGAGTTAGGACAGAGTAAAAAGAAAAAAAACTGGGGAAAGGAACTGTGATACATGTGCCCATTTCTTCCACTTCTCATTAGAAAATAAATGAAATATGTTTTGAATTTGGGCAGTTTTATTTCACCCATCAGTGGTAACAAGAGAGACTAGTTGGTTGACACAAACACACAAAACCAGATATCATTCTCTTATTTTTCTCTGACAGGTAACCAGATTGGAGAATGGATAACACAATTAGAAACAGTCAATTCCTAAAAGATTAATTTGGCAAATCAAAAGCTATAAGAGTAGAATCGATATAATGTTTCCAGCTATACAAGAAATTAAGGCTTAACTAGTATGAGTTCAGATTTAAAAGGTACTTGCACAGAGTAATTATAAATCTTGGATACATGAATAGTCAAATATTTATACATGGGAAATGATAATAAATCTCAATTTGATGTCAAGTCTTATATTCACATAAGGGTGGTGATAGTAATTTTAACAAAAACTAACATTGGGCACTTTCTATGTGTTGGACAGAGCTCTTAGTATTTAATATGTATTAATTCTTCTAATCTTCACAACCCATTACTATTCACATTTTGGTTGCCAGATTTAGCAAATCTGGCAAATTCAAAAAAAATGCCCTGTTAAAGTTGAATTTCAAATGTGCAATTAATAATTTTTATAACTATGTACCAAATATTGAATGAGCAATAGAGATACATGACAAATTGTTTATTGAAAATTCACAAATTTTGATGGGCATCCTTGATTTTATCTGGCAACCCCAAACTCATTTCACAGGTGAGAAATCTGAGCTGCCAGCAAAATACAAGTACACCTTGGAGATATCACTGATTCAGTTCCAGACCACTGCAATAAAACAAATATCTCAATGAAATGAGTCACACAAATGCTTTGATTTCCCAGTGCATGTAAAAGTTATGTTTATACTATACTGTAGTCTAGTAAGTGTGCAATAACATTATATCTAAAAAAAAGTACATGCCTTAATTAAATGTGACACAGAGATATGAAGTGAGCACATGCAGTGGGAAATATGGAGTCCATAGACTTGCCCAACATGGGGTTGCTGCAAATTCAATTTGGAAAAAGTGCAATATCTGTGAAGCACAATAAAACGAAACACAATAACTTGAAGTATGTCTGTATATATACCACTCTATGTATGTGAAAAACCGCATTACAAGGCCTCCCTGGTGGCACAAGGGGTTAAGTCTCAGCACTATGAAGCTGTTCACAGCCACTGCAGCACAAGTTTGATCCCCAGCTGGCCAGGGAGCAACCCACATGGTGCAGCAGACCTCTCCTGAGTCTCCCACTGCTCCCCTCAGCAGTGTACTTCAGTCAATCTGCCTGTTCTGTTTCCCACTCTGTCTCTGGTGAATCCTCTCAACCCCCACACCTCTGGCCTGTACCCCAGCTCTTGTTTGGATACATAAATAAATCTTTAGAAAAAAGAAAGAAAAGAAAAAGAAAACTTGTAATAATGTATGGTGATAGATGCTTGTAGTTTTGCAATATATACACATATGGAGTCATTATGTTGTGACACCAGAAACTAATATGTCAATTATATTTCAATAAAATTAGTGCTCAGAATATTGATACATTGTGAAGAATATTTACCAAGTGTGATAAGTGATACTGGATACTACCCCTGTTTTTAGATAAGAAAAAGGATCACCAAGGTAAAATTTAAGTTATATAGATCTATGCAAGTGATGGCATTCCATATTCCATAAATGGGCACACTGCTGTAGAAACAAGTGTAACGTAGGGAACATCCACTTTGTAGGTATCATTATCCTCGCTGGCTAACTTTCTAGGAGAGGCTATACTCCAGGAGACTGCAGTGCAAGTGCTTTGAACTGATTTTCTTACAGTTGTAAAGGAAAAAGAAGACACTTACTCTTATCCGGTGCTCACAGTGAAGCGTGACCTGCAACAAGAATCAAAGAAATTAAAATATAAGAATTGCTTCTAGATCCTTTGTTAGATTAAGCAACAAGTTACCTCTCAGTGAGTCTCAATGGTGTTCCCTAGAGACCTGGAGATCTCCCAGGATCTTTCATATGTAAGAATTTGAGCAAGTTAAGTTGAACAAGATGAATTGGTATCGTGATGAACTTCTCAAAGAGGGTACCAAAGAAAGAGGAGAGGGACTGTTTAATGTCATTGATCATAACCTGAGACCACTGTGCAGAGCCTCTAGATTCTGAACCTAATTTTTGACATTTGGATACTCTTTTCTTTGATTTTTGGGCAAAGATTTCCTGTAAATCAAGAGATAGAAAGGAAGAGGGTGGGGGAAGGAGAGAGCAAGGAAATCTCAGTTCTTATTTCCTGAGGATCTCTTAATACCAATGCCTCCAAAGAAGATAAATAAATGATCAATAACTGCATAAAAAGATGCTTAATATCATTAATTATTAAGAAATTGAAACCAGGGAGCCTCCCTGGTGGCCTACAGGTAAAGCCTCAATGCTATCACCACTACGTCCTGAGTTCGATCCCTGGGCAGGGAGCTACCCACATGGCACGGCAGACCTCTCCTGTCTCTCCCTGTTCCCCTCAGCAGCGTATTTCAGTAGATCTGCCTCTTCTGCTCCCCACTCTGTCTCTGGTGAATCCTCTCACCCCCACTCCTCTGGCCTCTGCTCTTGTATGCATAAATAAATAATAATAAATCTTAAAAAAAATCAATAATGGCAAGTATTGGAGAGTATGCAGATATATTGGGTCCCTTAAACACTCCTGGTGGAATGTAAAATGGTGCAACTGCTTGGGAAAATGGTTTGGCATATTTCAGAAATGTATGCTTAGCATTACCTGTGACTAAGCAATTCTACTTCTAGGTCTGGGCCCACAGAGATCTGAAAACACATGTCCATACAAGAACTTGTACATAGATATTCATAACACATTATTCATCAGAGCTGAAAGGTAGAAATAACCCAAATTCCATTGAAGAATGACACACAAAATATAACTACACTGCAATATTATTGTGCATGTATATGGTATATATTGACTGCAACAGGGGTGGATTTTGCTAAATGAGCAGCTACATATGAGTGGGCATTTGTAAGTGGTCATTTATAAGGCTGCACATTCTGATGTCTAGTAAAGGCGAGTTAATTAATAGAGACTGAAAGTATGTTAATGCTTGCCATTGACTAGATGGAGGTGGGGTGAGGGTGACTGACAACGACTCATTGTGGGAGTTTTCTTTGGACTGGTAGAAATATGCTGGGACTATTGGTGATAATTGGACAACTTTATGACTACACACTTATAAATCACAAATGAAAGCAATATACTTTGTATAGTCAGTACAAAAATGTTATGAGTAGTCTAATTTAATGATTAAAAAAAAATCAGTTGCAAGACTGATTGAGTCACAAAAAAATACTTTCCTGATGAAATTGTGTCATTGCATTGCCCTGAAAATTTAAGATCAGATGCTCAAGCAGTGTAGCTTTGTTAAATTCTCTATAGCTTCAAATTCCAAGATGCATGTCAGGATGAATATCTATTCTTTAAAAAGAACCCTGTACAAGCGGTCAATTAATGCAACTAATCATAAAAATAGTATGACCTCAAATACATGTCTGTGTCTTTGCAGTTCAAGGTAGAAGGAAATAGCTCGAGGAACCAGCACGAACACAGGGTCACAGCTGTTAAAACACTATAGTTGAAAATACAGACTTAAGAAGCTACATGAATGGGAGACATTGTTATCACCAACGGGGTCAGAAGAAAGCAGACCTCATCTAGGCTTAGATGTTTTAAAAACAGTTTGCTTCCTACCTGGGCAATTTGGAAATGAAAAAAAAAAAAAATGACTTATTCTTCCGCTTGAAGTGACTTTACACAATACCATAAACTATGATAGGACCTGCCTTTGGAATAGTATGTAAAACATTCTCTCGGATTGTTTTACATAATTGATGAAGTTAACTCTCTCTGCATGTTGTCTGATAGCCACTCCCTTCCTTCCAGCTTCTGGACTGTTTTAATTCAGAGGCATCCTAGTGGCAGACATTATATTTTGGGACTATACTCCTCTTCATTTCTTTTGAAAGCAGCTCCCTGATAACCCTTTGGGCAACTGAGTCACAATTTGCACATGTGCTTATTAGATAGTTGCCAATCTAGCTAGGGAGAGTGAAGGCCCTCCATCAAGCTCCCCCCAAAGGACCAGTCTGTGTCTGAGGCTGCAGGTCCTCAAAGGGGCTGATCACTCCCTTATTCCTCTTAACACAAATCCTTGGAACAAGGGCCAGAGGTGTTGAAATTCTTATTCTTTTGTATGTCTTTTGATTATTGGAGCATTTTGTTATTTTTCCAGCAAATTTCTCCTTTGTACTAAATTTGCTCATATTGTGTTTCTACTGCTTGAACCATATTATTACACCTTTAATTTAGGATTTTAGAAACAGCTCTCACCATCTAGGCCTGTCTACTGACACAGTGAGATACTGTGAAATTACCCTCCCTTCTAGGAAGTAAATCTGCACTTGATGTTTCTATTTGAGATTGTCCTCTACTATTAACTTCCTCCCCAGAATATAGAGTTAAAGGAAAGGTGACAAGAGAAATCAAACATTCCTTGCATTTCTCTATTCCTTGTGATATGTTTTTGTAATTACATTGGTTTAGAAAATAAAAGCCCGGCCTCCCTGGTGGTGCAGAGGTTTAGCACTGGGTTGCGAAGCTGCCCGCAGCCTCTGCAGCGCCAGTTCGATCCCCAGCAGCAGGAAGAGGGTCCCACATGGTGCGCAGACCTCTCCTGCGCCCACTGCTCCCCTCAGCAGTGTATTTCATTGGTCTGCCTGTTCTGTTCCCTGCTCTGACTCTGGTGAATCCTCTCACCCTACCGTGCTTCTGACTATACCCAGTGCTTGTATAAATAAATAATAAATCTTAAAAATAAAAAAAAAAGAAAAAAGAAAAGAAAAGCCATAGAGGAGTATGCCAATTTTAGGGGTGTTAGTGTGTATGTCCTTGTGCATGTGTGTTTACTAGTTGGCTAATGACAATGTAAGATTGTCATTAATTCAGCAAACTGGCTGCCTTTAGTTGATTCATTCACTGAAAACACATGAGCTCATTTGTCTTCCTCTTTTGGTCCCATTTTTAAAAATCTGAGAATTTCCTGGAATGTTTTAACAACTTGATCAACCTGCTAAACTATACTAGTACTCTTTTGTTAATTCAAAATGATCAGTATTCATTGCAAAGCTTTGATATTATTGCAAATAGCACTTCAGAAGGTGGATTTCCTAACTAATAATGGAGAAATTGAAATGATATATCCTATTTTTATTGTGAACAATTAAAAATTTGCCTATAAAACAGTTTTTAGTGAAAGACATTGCCACAGAGGAAATATTTAAAAAAAAATACAAAATGCAGTGGGGAAATAAGTAAGATGGTAGAAGGATGACTATATTCAAGCCAAGATAGAGATGTGTGTTACAGTGGGACACAGACATAATTATGACTTCATTTTTGGTAACTAAGAAAAATCAAAATATGGTATATTAGCCAATTCACATTACCTTTTATAAAGAAGAATACGCTCGACATGAGAGAAAAGGGCCTCCCTGGTGACCTTAGGGGTTAAGACTCAGCGCTATCACCTCTATGACCTAAGTTTGATCCCCAGCCAGGGAGCTGACCCACATGGCACAGCAGACTTCTACTGTCTCCCTACTGCTCCCCTCAGCAGTGTATTTCAGTAGATTTGCCTATTCTGCTCCCCATTCTGTCTCCAGTGAATCCTCTCACCCCCCACACCCCTGGCGTACACCCCAGTTCTTCTTTAAAAAACAAACCAAAAAACCATGAGAGAAAGATTTCTCCTTGCCTGTGAAGTCTTTAAAGACCTTTTCATACAACTACTGTGTCAGAGACTGTGGATGGCACAGCTTACCGCGTTTCAGGCTGTCAGTTAGGCAGCTCTCACGTGCAAGTGACAAAACAACGGATGATGAACAAACCCCCAAATTCACTCCTTCCTTAATTTTGAGTCAGAGGCAGATTGGGTTGACTCAGGACTTGAATATGTAGGCAAGATGCAGTTCATGATTCTTCCCTTCTGTGTAGTTTTCATTTCTTTGAGGTTATAAAATGGTTTCTAGGCTCTTCTAGGTTCAAGTTCAAGGCAGAGTCTTTCCAGTGAAAGCTCCATTAGTTTTATGAAGCTTAGTCAGCAGTGGACCTCTCACTCACCACCCTGCCAGGTGCAAGAGACCCTTCTTTTCTAGGGAGGGCGTAGGCTCTACTGAAAGATCATGGCTGCTAGTGGAGAGAGTGCCTCCTAGTGAGCGAATAGGAAATTTAAGTAAAGGAAACCAATTTCTATGTTTCTTCTCCTTTAAATATTGGGGAACGTGTACTGTATTCCCACACATTGCATGATGTTATATGCGCCTATTCATTTTTGTTGGTTTTGCACTGAAAATGACATAGCAGGGCCTCCCTGGTGGTGCAAGGGGCTGCACTATGAAGCAATCTGAAGTCTCTGCAGTACGAGTTCGATCCCTGGCCAGCCATGGAGCAACCCACATGGCGCAGCAGACCTCTCCTGACTTGCCCGCTGCTCCCTCAGCAGTGTACTTTGGTCAATCTGCCTGTTCTGTTCCCCACTGTCTCTGGTTAATCCTCTCACCCCGTGCATCTCTGGCCTGTACCCCAGCTCTTGTATGCATAAATGAATAAATCTTAAAAAAAAAGAAAGGAAAGGAAATGACATAGTAGACTACAGAGAAACCACCCTTGTGAAGACAGTGGCTAGGGTGGGTGCCAGGTGAGGGCTTGAGACCATATTCTTGAAAATTTACACCAGAATTTGGGCAGGGTTTTGGGTTTCTAATAGCCAAGGAATGTTCTTCTGTTGGGAAAGAGGGATCCCCAGCTGAGATGTAGGTGCTGCCCATATATTTGACCTTAGCAAAATCAGCAGTGGCCTAAGGAATGGGACTTTGTAAACAAGAACAGTTTCTACATAAGTGAAACTAGTTTAAGGCACTAAGTACACATCATATCTCTTTTTCTTAAGTCATAAAAAGTAGTTGAATTCATAAAAGAACTTTGGGTAAAGCATAAGGAGAAATTATGAAACATATTCCCTAATGCTTAAATTCTACTACAGCACGAATACTGTACAATAAAAGTGGATTCAGTCAAACTGAATCTAGATCAAGTATAATTACTTATCAAGGTAATACAACATCATTACTAAAAGTTGGTTTCATCAGGAGAATGCAGGTATACTAGACGTTCTGACCTCAATATATATGTAAATATGCAAGTTTAGTTCTTAAACGTAGCCATCAGATCTGACAAAACTCAAGGCCCTCTTGAAAAGAAGGTGACTACATTGAATAAAATGTTGTTCTTCTTAAGTGTTCTAAAATGATACAATATAAAACATGCCTTATTTTTTACATACCACTGAAAGATATTTTCCACTGAAAGATTCCTTAGAACTGAAAATGTTTCCCTTTATTTTTAAAAAATCAATAAATAATTTACTATATCCTGAAGAGACATAAATAGTATCACTCTTTAGGTTATTGATATTTTCACTTTAAATTATTATTTCACAGAATACAGGGTCCACATTTGTACCTCTAACCTTAAGCCAACACCTTGAACAATATAGCAGTGAAATAAATAGCTTTAAACTGAACAGAAATAAGAGTGAACAGCCAGTCATGCATTACGGGTATTTCATATTTAGTAATTGAATCACCCCATTTCTTTTATATTTGGTACCTGATACTTCTTGTATGTCCATAAAAAAATCAATAAATGATTTGTGATACCTTTAATGGATACTAAACTAATAAAAGAGTTTTATTTTATCAGACAAATCAAGACCTGGCACAAAATACTCTCTTAATAAATGTTTATTGAATGAATTCATTTCAAAGTCACCTTGAATCTGGAACAATCATTGGTTTGTCAAATTCCTACATATAAACAAATCAGGCATAAAATAGAGATAAAATATTTAGTATCTTATCTTTGGTAATTTTCATGGATGCCAAAGCAAACCCAAATCAAGTCACCTAGCAAGGTCTAGGAACTTAAATTACAATTTAATCTAATTTAATGCAATCCTGTACTAAGCTATGAGAAATTCCTTCACTACATGTGCGGATCTGGTTCAAATAGGTTTTATTGTAAGAAAATCTTTTATCCTCTACAAAACCCCAAGTGCCTTAACACAATGAATTTAATAGAAGGGTAATTTTTTTAATAATTTACCTTTATATACTGAGATTCTTTTACATAAGGAACTTACATTATGTCTAAGAGATTTTCAAATTAAAAAAATGAATTTAAGTCTCAGATTTTCTAAATTTATTTTGGATAACACTAAGTTTCATCCAGGCTAGTGATCCCCCTGTGTAATCGATCATCAAAAACATTGGGAGAGCTTTTTTTAAAATACGTATTCCATGATCTTTTGCCCAGAGAACCTCATCTGGTGTCTGGGGTGCCAGGAGATCTCAGAATGAGCCACACTGGGGATTACTGATGAGGAATCAGATATGAACCAAGAATACCTGACAAAGGTTCGTGTCAAAGACCGGATTTCCCCTGGCTTAGCTGGTGGTGAAAAATGGCTGCTAATATTTTCCTTTGGAACATTTAACTTTTGAACTATTTCTGTTTAAATTGTGTTAACTCAAATTAGGTAAATATTCATATTTCTTTATCTCAATCTGTAATAATGTGTTTGAAAGTCATTTGAAAAACACTGACTTTACAATAAAGCCTGTTCCTGGCAAGTTCCTCCATTTAATATCCTTGGGAAATGCAGAGTGTATTACTGGTGGGGGGAAGGAGCTTCATTTAAAATTATTTATCGCAATATTTATTGCAGACTAAAATAAGCTTGTATGTTATTTATTTCTGAACAATGTTTTATTTTTCTATACTGAAATGCATGAATTATTAGCAAACAGGGAACTAAATCATTGTGAAGTTATCACAGATGATCCAAATAATCTTGTTTGAAATGCTAAACACCATTATAAGCAGATGTACTAGAGCTGTTTTCTAGCGTTTGGCTCATTTGTACAATGGCAAAGGGGCTCTCCCCTGATAATCATTGTAATCCAGTCTCATCTCAGTGAGTTTCCATTCAACCACATCAAGCTCCTAACCCGGGAAAGTACTTAACAATTATTCAAGTTAGGGTACTGGTGCCTAGGGCTTTTATAAATATATGCACACAGGCAAAAATCACATCCCTTATCTTTCATATTAATGTCAACTTGTGATTAAAATGAAAGCATATTCTCAGATGCTCACTATTTGAAATTCTTCATTATTATTTTGCCCCAAGCATCAGTAGGTTACTTGATTCCTTTATGGCCATACTTTTCACATGTGAATCCTAAATCTCATTTTTCATTTAGAAAAAAAATCCAACTCTGAATTCAACGGAGTTACTTTAAGACTTGATAGTGGAAAGAATACAGCATTTACTAAATATTGGCCTCATTTCTTGATATGAATAACTAGACATATCAAAAAGATCATACTTCGTAGCTTCCAATTCTAAAGATTTTAATTTTATAGTTTTTGAAATTGATAGAAATCTTCAGATTGATAGAATATTTACAACAGGAATATTTAAATAAGAATAATATTCTTGTAATTCATATGACAAAATACAAATGGCTGTTACACCCTGGCCATTATGATTTGCCTCCTGCTTTTCTTTCATTTTTTGTCGTATTCTCTTCTTTTAGTTTGTTCCTTTGATTTCATTCAGATGTTTTCCCTTCTGTAAAGCCATCTGACCTATTCATAATGTTTGCAGTGGATTATAACTAACTATGCATTTAAAGCATGTTTTGCTGCAACTACTTAAAATTGCCTCCCATCTGCATTTTATTATTTTAATATTTCAAATACTAATAAAATTTTAGCAGAAATAAATAAATGAAATGGTTTCATTTGCTTTCACTTGTATACAGGAATTTACACTTCAGGGATTCAAGATAATTTGTTGATACCAGAGTGAAATACTCCTTCATGAACTTTATTATTTTCCTTACACTTTCACCCTCTTTTAAAATTTCTTCTCCCACTGTGGCTATAATCTCAAGCTGAGAAGAGGAAAAGGAGCTTCCATAATCTGAAGTATGCCTGGTAGAGTGTCTTGCATTTAAGAAGCACTAACTACAAGGTTTTTAATAAGTGAATGAGGAAATTTTAAATGAGGGCAATTAGAATCTTATGGAAAATTGTGGAAGAATTACAGGCAAAATACAGTCTTTTTAGAAGGAAATGTAATTACAAAGAATGATGATTCATTTTAGAAATAATTAAAGTTAAGGAAAAGGTCTTCATTTTCTAGAAGTGGGTTGATGACGTTTATACTTTCTAGAACTGTCTAATAATATTATCATATCTTGTCACTGAAAAAAGGGCCAAGATAAACTGATATTTCTGTTATATCTAAATCATTAAGTGATAGAAACTATGTTTAGGGCTGGTCTCAGGAATAAAGTAACATAAGGTGGTTCAAATGGACTGCTTTTCAGCTTGAGCTCTCATATTAATATCTTTCTCTTAAACACATTTCAAGTCTGCATTTTTATTAAAAAATTAAATTATAATTCTCAGAGGAAAGTAGACTTGCAAGTCATGGAAAGCTGTTTCTCGGAGCAAACCTAGATCATGAAAAACTGGACATTGAAAAAACTCATTTCAATTCCTCGGAAAAGGTACTATAAGTATTTCAAATAATCTACTATCACAGATAAGCCACCTTACTCAACTTAGAGTTAAACATTTTAAGTTTATATTCCAATGGTAGTATATAGAACATAGGCTCCCAGAATCTATGAAATGAAACAAAACTTGTATTCCTTCCAAATAATAACATATCCTATCGATTTCCCTTCTCATCCATCAACTTGCAATGCAAGTATCATCTCCCAGGAGACACTGCTGGACATCCGATTTGTCACACATAACTGCCTCTTTTTTTGCATATCTGATCCTGAGATCAGGGCAATCCTCTAAATGTGATTTCTTGTCCAATAAGAATAGGTTATTCAAAGGTTGGAAGGAGCTAGTTGGTGTTTTTCTATTCATCTCAGAGTAGTAGCTATTTAAACTTGGACGTGGATTTTACCTCATAAAGCTGCAGAACCCTGGGTAATCTACATGATCCAATAATGTGCTGGGTTTTGCATTGTACTGCTCAAGTTTGGTGTTATAAAAAGGTCTCTGGGTGATAGCAATCTGCCAAAGCTGTGACTGAATGGCACAGTTCTGGAATTATGCACAGAGGTGTCAGCCAGAGTAACATTTCCCAACATTTGGAGCCAAGCACTGAAATCATATTTTAGTTCTTAAAGTGACTGCCATTTTGTTATGAAAGTCCACAAAGTACTCTTTCCTCTGTTCAGATAGGACAATATACTTTACAAACAAGCTGAACTTTATCTCTCATTTTTCCCATGTAATCACTATTAAAATTCGGACAATACTGGTTTAAAGTCATGAAGCCATTTCTAAATTGTGGTCTCTTTTATTTTTCACTCTGCATCCTACTTGCGAATTCATATTCTCAGAACCTTGGATAGATGAGGAGGAACCTCATCAAATTCCCTTGCATCTCCCACATGACCTAAATGCTGGGTGGCTGTCCAGGTGCTGAAATAATGTTCCTGGCCTCCTCCTTCCCAGCCCTCCACCCCCTGCCATGACCATGACTGGTGACCTCTTCAATACCATGATTCAATTGTAGACACAGCCAGGCACAAGTAAGAGAGTAACATACTAGTTGAGCAAAAAGGAATTGTCTGGCACTTGGTGGGAAGATGCATACTATGACAGGTTTTGTCACAATTGCTAATGTTTCATAAAGAATAAAGAATTTGGGATAAGTAAGAGAAGAAAACCAGCAATTTTCACTTCATTAGGTCTTCAAATTGGGAAAAATCAGTCAACACAATTGACATTGTAGACTAGGTAACTGATGGGGGGTCTGTCTTACACATTTAAGATGCTTAGCAACACCCCTACCCTCTACCCAACAGATGTCAGTAGTGCCCTCAGCTGATTGAGACAACCAGAAATGTCTCTAGACACTGGCAGGGAGTGTGTGGGGGCAGGGAATTGGCCCCACTTAAGAACCATCCTAGACTAAATAGTATTGCTTGCTTCAATTGCTTCATTTTCTGCTTTAAAGTTATTTTCAACAAGTTTCAAGATGTTAACAGAACAAAGATAAATGACTAGAAGTTAAAAAATCATCAGTGCCAATTTAACAAGCAGAGCAATCCATTAGAATGTTCCTCTTTCAGCACGGTTAATGTTTAAAGAAGTCGTGGTACAAGATATCCATATGCACCAAAACAATGCTTGTACACGGAAATCCATCGCATGTGCAATCATTGGGTAAAGGTGATAGAATCTAGGGCTTTTCATCAAAGAGCAACAGTCCCTAAAACTGTGGGAGTAGCATTCTCTCATTAGCTATGAGACACCATTAACTGCACAGTCTTCTTCTTCTTTTATTTATTTATTTATTTTGGAATAACCATTCATCACTTGAAATTATTAGCTTCCTCATAAAATTGTTAGGAATGCAAAATGATTTTTCAAGAAATCATTAGTTACAGGGCATTATGTTATAAAAGCATGAGTCTATCATTCCATCCTGTTCTGCATAAAAATGTGTCATTTATGCAAGATCAGTTATGGTGATAAATAATTTTCTAACTGGACCTATTGTCTCATGGTTAAGCAGATATTACCTCTTCCATTTCCACTGTGATTTTTATGATGGGCCCATTTTTACTAACAAAAAATTCTGAAATGACAGAGAACAAATATCACTTTCATCCAGCTGAAAGCAATGTTTAAAAAAGCAGTTTTGTTCTGTGGAATCTGTGGCTCAGAGACTAACTAAAGGCAGCTGCTCATCTCCATTTACCAGTACTCTGTGATTGTCTGGGTTTCAGTCACTGAAAATTTGGCTTTCTTCTCTAATTTTTTTTTTAATATATTTAAGTGTCACAGTTGCGAGAATAGAACTTCAAGAGTATTGCCAGGGGCCTCCCTGGTGGCTCAAGGGGTTAAGCACAGCACTATGAAGCTATCCACAGCTACTGCAGCACAAGTTTGATCCCCACTGGCCAGGGAGCTACCGACATGGCTCAGCAGACCTCTCCTGCCTCACCCGCTGCTCCCCTCAGCAGTTATTTCAATCAGTTTGCCTTTTCTGCTCCCCACTCTGTCTCCCCCTGAACCTATGGCCTATACTCCAGTTCTTGTATGCAGAAATAAAAAACTCATTAAAAAAAGAGTATTGTCTAATGATTTTCATCCAAGATACATTGTTATGGAAGATAAATATCACAGGTATTATTGGCCTGAGAAGTGAACTATATATGAAATGCCTTCTCTTCCTTTCTTCCCTTTCTCCCAATTCATAAGATTTTGCAATGATTTGAAGTGCATGTTGAGTAGTTGGAGCACATGTTATATCCTTATTTTTTATGATCTCTGGATATAGGGAAGGGAAGTTTGCTAATTTTTAGATAATAATTTGTGTGCCCTGTAATGGGGGCATTATTTCACTTTTCTGAAGTTTATTGAAAATCAGGGTTAACAAACAGGAATTTTTCTTTTTAAGCAATGAAATAAACCTAAACCAAATTGGTGTAGGGTAAAAGGGAATTAAGGGAATTTATTACCTCATATCGAAGAAAAGATTGGGGTGAGTGGCATGTCTGGAGGGTATAGAGAATAAAGTTTGGATATTTTTAGTTCCCCATACAAAAAGCCCCTACTATTTCTCCAGTTTGGTGTTCGCAGAGTAATCTTTTTTAGTTTTTTTTATTTATGAAAATATCTAATTGTTCTAATTATATTCACTGTTTTTTTAAAAAATTATTATCTGGCTATTTTAAATAGAGAAATGACCAGTCATCTACTAGGGAGGACTCATAAAGGCAACATGAATATTTCAATATTCATAAATATTTGAATACTTTTATTGGGCAGTTTTCCAATGTATGAGTCAGTACCCTAGAATCTTCAAAAAATAACAAGGATTTATTTGAAAAGGCAAGCAGTAAGTTGTCCTTTATAAAATCATAAACTCACAGACTTGTCATGTAAGTTGACTCAAAGTGTTTTAGTCCACTGTGAAATCTTTACTGTTACCCGAGTTATTCCATATGTGTCTACTACTTTTTTTTTCCAGTGGATTCCTTAGTCTTTTTTCATGCTATCTCAGATGTAAATGGATTCTACAAGAAGCCTTGGTCCTTTGGATGAGACAAATTTTTAGCAATTGTGCATGAATAAGGGAGTGCCAATGGCTCTTGGTCTGCTGATCCTTACTGATCTGATCCTATCTGTGGACATTTCTAAAAATGTGTATTTTTATCTTTTTAATTTATTTTGTTGATATATGCATACAAAACTGGGGTCTAGACCAGAGGTGCAGGGGGTGAGAGGATTCACCAGAGACAGAGTGGGCAGCAGAACAGGTGGATCTACTGAAATACATTGCTGGGGGAGCAGTGGGTGAGGCAGGAGAGGTCTGATGCACCACGTGGATCAGCTCCTCAGCCGGGATTGAATCATGCCACAGTGGCTGGATATAGTTTGCTAGCTCTGAGACTTAACCCCAAAATGCATATTTTTAAAAGGGAAAATTTATAGTCATTTCGTACAAACACTACCAACTCAATATGACCATTACATACTCTCATTTGTCTTTCCCTATGTTCTCTCTCTCATGCCAAAAATCATGGCCACCAAGGGTATCAAAATAATTATTCATTTACTTCATCCTCTACTTCATATGGAGGATGACACCACCAGCTTCATCCACTCTGGACACAAGGATTGCATGACTATTAAAAAGAACGTGAAGTGTTTTGCTCATTTATTTGCTTTGTTTCATTCTATACTTTCTTTCTTTAGGTATACAGCATTATTATACTTAGCCAAATGACTGATTTTAAAGTAACTTGGAATAGTTTCATTTTGTGTGGTTATGTCATTTACCTTGATATAAAATTACATGCTTCCATTTCCCTTTTCTCCCAAATTTTAAAACTGTTTTTGTTAATTTATTGTTTATAAATATAAAATATATGGGTACTTTTGAGAGTCAAACGCATAAAGGTTATACTCAGAAGTCCAGCTTCTATTTCTGTCTCCTTCAGACTCTTTTCTAGTCTCCCCATGTAAGAGCCATTTAAAATATTTTGGGCTTACCTTTCATTTTTTAAATATAAGCAAATATGAGATCTCTTATAGGTAAATTGTAGCTCGTGATATATTCTTTCCTGTACTTAGCTTTTTTAAAAAGATTTATTTATTTATTTATATAAGTACTGGGTACAGTCAGAAGCGTGGGAGGGTGAGAGAATTCACCAGAGCCAGAGCGGGGAACAGAACAAGCAGAATGACGAAATATACTGCTGAGGGGAGCAGCGGGTGGCAGGAGAGGTCTGTCTTGCCATGTGGGACCCTCGCAGGCGGCCGGGATCGAATCGGTGCTGCAGAGGATGCGGGCAGCTTCGCAGCCCAGCGTTCAACCACTGCGCACCAGGGGAGGCCCCCTGTATTTTGCTTTTCTTCCCACTTATTAGTATATACTGGTGATCATTTCATAATATTGCATATGATCATTCCCCATTCCTTTTCACAACTGTGTAGTGCTCCACTGTGCAAATGATCAGTTTATTCAAGCAGATGGTCAATGGTAGATATTTCGGTTTCTAATATTTTACTTTTATATACAATATCATTTTTAATTCCTTGTTTATATGTATTTTTATGTTTTACCATCTTTATATCTTGGTGCTCTATCCCCAGAGAGAGAATATTAGGTCAAAGGGGAAGGTCTTCATAACTTTGCAAGAATTATCAAATTCCCCTCTATGAATTTGAACTATTTTGTATTCTCAACAACGGGTAAGAATGATATACACACACAGCCTCATCTTGCAAGTATACTTTATAAAACTTTTGGATTTTTGCCAAAGAGAAAAATGAGAAATGAGATCTCAGTATAGTGTTAATTTGCATTTCCCTAAATTTGAGTGGAGCTGAGGATTTTTTTCCATTTTTGCAAACTTTGTTTTTCTTTTCCTATGGACTGTCTTTTTCTGTCTCTAATCCATTTCTCCACATAATACCTGTGTGAGGAGGTGCCCACCATGGGTATCTTGATGTCCTAATGCACATTAATTATAGCCACACAAACCTGCCTGCAGTTCCAAGAATGAGAGATTCCCTGTCATTCCTCCCACCTGCATCACCCAGCTCTTGCACACACTCTTCGCTTTGTTAGAACTGTTCTACTTTTCAGGTACCCCAGGAGAATATTCTCTCACTTCTGCTAATCAGCTCCTGTCATAGTCTGGAAATACTCACACCTAAGACTCCCTGCCTTTGAAAAGTTGCACTCAATTAGAACACTCCCATGTATTTAAATTTTGTATACCTTCTACATTGTTGTGAACTTAAAATAAGTATGAATCACTTTTATAACTTTAAATAAGCAAGTCAAAGAGGAAAAGAATCTCATCATGTTGAAGTCTTCCTTATGATTGAATCAGAGATACAGATAATCCAGCCTCTGATTTCATATTGCTGCTCGTTTAGCCATATCTCAGTGTGTGGCTGCCATAACAACAGATCACACACAGGCTGGGGGCACTTAAACAACAAACATTTGTTTTCTCAGTTATGGAGGACAGAAAACAACTAGTTGGTGAGTCCTCTCTCTGACTTATGGACAACAACCATCATCACTTCCTCTCCTCACAGCCACTCTCTGTATGTGGAGAAAGAGAGGCAGAGAGAGAGAAAGAGCGTGTGAGAGAAAAAGATTGAGCCAGCTAGCACTCCCTGGTGTTTCTCTCTAAAAAGACATCAGAACTATCAGATAAGAACTCCACCTTTATGTCTTCATATAAACTTAAGCACCTCCTTAAAAACCCTATCTCTAAATATGATCGTAATGGAGGTTGAGGTTTGAACATTTGATTTTGGGGGGTATACAGTTTAGTGCATAATACCATTTCTATTAATCTGTTTGTCTATTTGTCTATCTGTCTATCATCTATCTTTCATATCTCTCTCTCCCCCCCCCCATCATCTATCAATCATCTATCCATCCATCCACCCATCTGTCTATGTTTAATTCGCTGGTTACTTATTATTGCTTTCTCCCTTCTAACTTTTGCCTTCTGCCTGAGCAGGTTATTGTCTTGATAACTTCAAGTCCCCAGAGTCTAGCATATTATAGATTTTTCCAAAAGATGCTAGTCTTTGGGCATGCAGTTGTGTAAACATCATGTGTCTTTCTCTATTGTTTTCCTTAAGTTTTAAATAGAGGAAAATTCCCTTCCTGAATGATTTATAGATATTATACAGTTTTTTGGTGACAAAACCAGGCAAAGCAAACGCAAAAATTAAGTTTTTTTTAATGTAGAAAGCAATATTAAGCTTTTACATACATTTTTTATGATTGTGTGAGTACACGATGATTTTCAGTAATAGTTCCCTATCGGTTAACTTGGAAGTTTAAATACTTTTTGTAAATTCTCTAACTATATTACCATATTACAGTTTATAAAATAATCAGTTTTATTGCTTTGATCATGTTGCTTATATGCTGGTAGAAAAAATATACAGACAGCTGAAGTATTTATAATTTATGAACCATTGCAATTTCCTTAAATTTATTGAACTGTTTACCTGGGCTTTTAAAACCGGCTTTGGATATGAATGGTATACAGAGCAGGCTGCCATTTTGTGCTCTGATTCACTAGTACGCAATGGGAAATTGATCTTTACTCCTAAATAGTTCATCAGGAGTTGGAGGGCAGTAGGTGATGGATACAGGCTGTCATATGCAGCTCCTGCATGCATGACATCTGACTTGGAATCAGAAAGATGTGCCGTATGATGTCCACTAATAAAACCACTTGACACAGGAAATAATGAGGGGAGATTCCTGGGACAGCCTCCATTTCTCTACTGACAGAAAGACAACACTTGAATGATGCCAAATTCCCCATGGTGTAGAGTGGACTGTGGATATTTGTTCTAAGTTCCAGAGTCATTGGTGAAACGTTCTCTCTGCAAGACTCACATCCTGGAGGTGGTGACTTTGACTTTTCAGTATTCTCTCAGCCCTTCATCAGAGTTTATCAAAAGAAAAGTTCATGAGTTAACAAGTTCCCACCCCTGATACTCATGGGACAAAAGATGTGCCTGGCTTGGTCTTCTGTCAGCGGTGGCCCAATAAATTGAAAATGACAAGGGGTTTGAAAATAGCCATTCAGTCCTGGCCTCATACACCATAACTGCTGTCACCAGCTACGGGTCCTTGGGCAATATAATCTCCTTAATGGAAGAAGGATTCAAACACTTATTTTTGATAATATCTAGTGGATTAAATTAGTCTGCCTGTCTAAGGGCAGAGTACAGTGCCTTGTTAATAAAGTTACTTCCATCTTTCTTTTATTCATTCTTCACATTCCATCTATTTAGAGTATTTTTCTCCAGCACAAGATGAAAGTTTTTCAAATGTAGCTAAATTTTGTCCTCATGTATCTTTTCAGTGCTTTGCAAATCACGAATTTATTAGTATGACACCATAGTTATTGCCTAGTACCTCTCATTGAATATCTTCCTGAGTTTTTTTTCTAGATGCACTTAATGTCTCTTTGTATCTATCTCCTTATATTCAGGCGTCCAGCTACCTTGATAACCTGGCCAGTGTCATCTAATTAAATGCAATTGCAGACTAAGAGCAAGAGTCCTGGCATTTGCAGTTAAGTGAGCTTGAACTTGACTTCTTTCATATCTGTATTAGCAATTGTGCTCTTATTCTCTGCTTGGACAGCCATCATAACAATCTTTTTTTGTTGGTTGGCCAGATGTCAGTCAGCCTGCCTTCAAGTCCACTTTTCACCTAATCCTGGTCACTACATCAACTCATCCAAGTACTCAGCTGCACAAGAAGTTGCTTAGACATCACAAAGCTTCTTGTTCAACACCTGTTCCCACACTGATTCCATCTCTGCTTCGCTTCCAACTCTTGACCTAACTATTTGGTTTTGGCACTTGCTACTAGTTTTTCCATTTCTCAGTCTCAGCTTTGCCTTAAAGGTTCCAACTTAAATATGACCTAACTTCTACCAGATTATTAACTTACTCCTGGGTCTGTGAATTAAGAAATATCACCAAAGCTCTACCACGTGTTTGCTATATGAGTCTTATGAAATTACTAACTCTGTGGGTTGTAGGTGATTGTCAATTTTATGTGTCAACATGACCCATTGAGGATCAATGGACTTCTCATTATGAAGGATAAACTGCTTTATTCAAATCTCATTGGAAGATGACATTCATCTTAAGAGTAAAATCTGACTTTCCCCCAAAGAGGAGGGCATTCTGTCAGCAGGCTGCTTTCAAACTCAATGAACTCAGCTCTTCCTGCTTGTCCAGTTGGCCAGCTTACCCTACAGATTTTAGACTTTCCAGTTTCCAGTTTTTCAAAGTAAATGGTTTTCTGTCTCTTTCTCACTCTCTAGCTCTCTACCTAACTCCCAAGCTTATGGTGGTGATTGAGGGGACTAGCATAGTATTGATGTGCAACAAGTGCCTCACAAATGCCAGCTACTCTTTTAATTTTTATTCATCAGATCCTTTTATAATCTGGTGGGCTGATCATATTTCTTATCACTTGGTTGTCATTCTCAATTACTGTGCCTGGAAACCCCATCAGGAATCAGCCCAAATGCCACCTCCACTGTGAAGCCCACGAGATATCCCTCAGAAACACTTCTTTATATCCATGGCACACACTACAACTTAACAAGCTATAATTTATCTACTTATATATAATCTTTAAGAAGAAGCAACAAATCTCACAAAGCCCTCCAGCTCAGAGGTTTTAATCTTTATATATACAGCAATAGGCTCAAACCCTGGCACTATTTGCTTCTCAACTAATATTCACTGAATGGACATTAGGAGATGTCTCTACTTATAGTAGGAATGGAGGATTTTTGTTAAATCCATGTTTCTCTGTGTGAGGAAAACAAATTCATCAATTCATGAAACATTTGTCAAGTGTCTATTGTGGGCAGGGATTGTGTCAGTTGCTTCAGTCTTAGTTCTCGGGAGACGAGTGGTTTATTGGTGGAGTCAGGATAGATGCACATATAAGTGAGCCTTAGTGTAAAACTGTCATTTTGGAAGGCATGAGATAATGACATTGAAATCTGGAGGGGAAGGGCATTCTTTCTGTTGTGGCAGAATCTGCCACAATCTCTCCTGCGAAATAACACAAAAGCTTAGTCTTGAAGAAAAGGCAAGATGTGCAGGAGAAACTCATTCCCAGTAGAAACAACAGAGGTTGAGCTGGAACAGGGTGGTCCCCAGGGAAAGGGGAGGTTCCAAGCTCCCAGGGCAGGGTGGAGTTGAGCAGGGAGGAAGGGACACTAGAGAGGAGACTGGCAGAAGGGTGGGGAGCAAGGAGACCTGGAGGAGGCACATGGGTAGAGAGACATGAAAAAGTTACGCTTGCTTCTTGGCCTTGGACTTGGGGACATGGAGGAGACACTTAAAATAGACATGGGTAGGAGACTTTGGGAGGTTAACAATGGCAGCTTTTATCTTGATTTTGATTTTGCTCCTTCCATCCCAGATTTGCTTGGCCCCTTCTGCACCTTTCCTATGTGTCCCCATCAGAAGGTGCCTTGGGATTGTGGGAAATTTGGGGCCTCAGTGGTCCTGCTTTGGGCCAATCCTGTTTGGCTGGGCATTTACCCATGGGTAACTTTGAGTGTTTTGTGTAAAAAATATTTTTTCTATTCTTTCCTTTCTCTTCTCTCTCTCCTTTTTTTATAAGATTTATTTTATTTATACATCCAAGAACTGGAGTATAGGCCAGAGATTTTAGGGGTAAGAGGGGAAGGTGAGAGGGTTCACCACAGACAGAGTAGGGAGCAGAACAGGCAGACTGACTGAAATACACTGCTGAGGGGAGCAGCGGGAGAGGCAGGAGAGGTCTGCTGCACCATGTGGGTCACCTCCCTGGCCAGGGATTGAACTTGTGCTGCAGTGGCTGCTGATAGCTTCATTGTGCTGAGACCCAACCCCTTGTACCACCCGGGAGGTCCCCTTTCTCTTCTCTTTATTGTACACTAATTGTATGAAAGTTCTTTCCCATTAAAGGTCTAATGCACTAGAGTATGTCTTTTCTTGATGCCGCAGATGGCAGAACCCATTTAGAACAGGCAGGTTTGAGGGTCCCAGGATGCCCCTCACCTTGCCCTGTAACAAAGATGCCTGACTATGTTTGGAGAACAATAAGCAATCTGCATCGGGCATAACGGGAAGGAAGGAAGGGACAGCAGGAGAGAGTGGAGAGAGAAGATGAGGACCATTTACCTCAGAGCCTGGGATGACATCACTACAGCTTAAGGAATTGGGACTTTATTCAGTGGGCAATGAAAGTTCATCGTGGGTGAGGTGCTTCCTTCGATTTCCTCAGTGTATAGTCTGTTTTTGTACATGCTGAGTGCTCACATTTTTACTAGGAACATGGCAACATTGGCAGAAGAGCAGAGAGGAATCATGACTTAGAAAACAGTGGCAGTGGTTGCATGGGAATTCACCATGGAGAGCTATCTCAACCAAGCCGTGAGCCAGGGTGCAAAAGAAGAAGGAAAAACAAATTTTTGGCCTCCCTGGTGGCCTGTGGGTTGAGTGCCAACATTATCACCACCACCGCCTGGCCTGAGTTCCATCCACACTGGCCAGGGAGCTACCCGCATGTGGCTCAGAAGACCTCTCCAGTCTCACTAGCTGCTCCCCTCTGCAGTATATTTCGGTGAATCTGATACCTAACGCCGGCCTCAGTTTCCCTCAGCCAATAAAAGGAAACAGAGTTTGAGGAAAAGGAAGTGGCTTAATTTGTTGACAAATAAGGAGGGCAACAGACTCGTGTCTGAAAGACCACCGTCCTGCACTTTGGCAGGGGGCAGGAGTATTTATACAAAGGGATAAAAAGGGGGAGATGGGTCAGGGTCTGCAAAAGGGAGGAGGATGGGGTAAGCACAGAGACAGGTGGGCACTAGCTTTCCTTTTTCAACAACTGTTGCAACTCCCTTCTTGGAATGAGAAGACAAACCTGCCAAACAAGGGAGATCCTGAAAAAAATACTAGAAAGACAAACTTGCTAATGCTTATCTGAGAGACTAGTCATTTGTAATTGCATCAAATCCACTTGTTCTGTCCCCACTCTATCTCTGGCGAATCCTCTCACCAACCCCACTTATGGCCTATACCCCAGTTCTATGCAAAAAAAAAAAAGTAAATAAAGTCACACAAAAAAGAAATGACCTAATGTTGTCTAATAGTCCCCGAATAACTTTTCTCACTGCATAAAAATTATTTTACACATAGAACAGGTATGACCTGTGAGACACTGTTCTATGTGGTTCAACTCATGTGTTCCTTTAGGGTCCAGTGGACTCTGGTGGAGGACTGGTGTGCCTTGGTGGTGGGTGTGGTGACTGCATCTGAAGAGGTGGGATCCTTCGAATCATACGCAGTGTTGTAAACTAATGTTACTCAATAAAATGGGGAAAAAGTATTTTATTATCCCCTTTTTTTATATTCTATTTTATATAATTCTTACATCATTTTTCACTTTTGCACAATGTATGCATTTTCATTTTGGTTTCATTCCCCATACAATTGCACCCCCCCCCTTATTTTGACCCTAGTCCTTCTCTCCCCCCATTGCCCCCTGTTTTACAGATAAAGATGCCGAGACAACTGAGAACTTCGGTGACTTGCCCGGGGCCACACAGCCTTGAGTGACAGAACTGTTAGCCTGACACAACTGTGCATTCTGCCTCCAAATGTCGGTAGTAAACAGCTAGATGTGCCACTTTAAATCCCGCTGCTTTAAAATAAGAAAGATTCGATGAAAGTAACATGCATCATTCTTCCCTTCTTGTCTTGAAACTCTTGGCTGAAAGCACCTTTTTCCCCCTCCTCTAAATAGTACCCTTCAGAAATATGGTAAAAGCCAGAGAGACATGTAAAATTCTCTATGAGCAATTGTTCAACTGAGGGAAAAGCGCCTTCCTGCGATTCTTTACAATCCTCCAGCAAGCCATCCTGAGCACGTAAATGACTCCATAGTGCAAAGGAGCTGAACTACTCCTTCCACGAGGTTCTTTTCCTGGAATACAGAAGCTAATTCAATTTGCCTGCCTTGGTTATGACAAAAGCAGCCCGCTGCTCGCTGTTGCCTAGCTCATCCACTGGCAGCTGACTCCGGCTTTTAAACACAGTGAAACAAAATAATATATAATTTTGTTTTTAGTGACAACAAATGCTAATTCTTTGCTTGATTCAATATTAGGCTGTGGGTATATCTGCTGCTGCTCGTGTCTAATTTTGAAGTTGGACCTGTTTGTCTCTGCGTGTCTTGGACCCAAAGAAAATGAAGTGCTAAATTGGAAAAATTTGAAACAATGACTTTTTGCAACAAAGGTGATATTTACTTTTTATTTTTGTTTTCCTGAGCAAACAGGAAAGCAGCACATGGGCCCTCTCTGGTGGCGCAACGGGTTAAGAACCGCAATGTGAAGCAATCCACGGCCACTGCAGCTCAACTTTGATCCCCTGGCCGGCCAGGGAGCTACCTACATGGTGCAGCAGACCTCTCCTGTCTCGCCCGCTGCTCCCCTCAGCAGTGTATTTCAGTAGATCCGCCTGTTCCGTTCCCCACTCTGTCTCTGGTGAATCCTCTCACACACACCTCCCACCCCCACATCTCTGGCCTGTACCCCAGCTCTTGAGTGCATAAATAAATGAATCTTAAAAAAAAAAAGAAGCAGCACGTGATAAGCAGAGCATTATAATGGTGATATTCTGCACTGCAGCTTTTCTTTCTTCCTTCATTTCCCTTTCATTTATTTTATTAAATGGCCTTCATATAGGCCATTTGGGGCACTATCATGAGATAGTGGTAATTTGGGATCTACACACATTAATAATTCCATCGCTCCTGACTTGAAGGAGTTTAAAAGCCCTAGACAACAACAACAACGAAAAGTCAACTCTACAAACTTTAACTGAAAGAAAACTATGATAGCGTTGTTGTTGTTTTTGAAGTTGTGGGTTTGGAGTGCGGGGTCCTTGGGTTCACTCTGGGAAAGGTTTCACCAGAGCTCCCGTTTCAGTGACAGGCAGTGAGTTTCTCCACGAGACAGAGACATTAGTTATATTTACAGGGCAGGTTTATTAGGGAAGTGATAAAACAGTAATAGACACCAGCGGGCAGGAAGAGCTGCCCCAGAAGGGACAGGTTTGCTGAGAGAGGCCTGCATGGTTGCAGGCGGGCGGCCTTGACAGGGCATGAGCAGGAGGCTGCTGCCCTGCAGAGGGACAGAGTTGGTGAAAAGATGCACCTGCATAGTCACAGGTGGGCAGAGGGAGTGCTGCCCCAAGCCTGTGCAGAGACTGCGCAGATATAGTCTTCTTCTGTTTGGGAGGGCTCACTCTTTGGGAGTGATCAGTTGGTTGTTAAATTTGGATAACTGTAGAATTTGAAAGGGACTAGAGATTCTACAATGGGCTCAATCACCATATCTTTACCCTTGGGCCTGTGCTCTAGACAGCAGTCTGTTATCTGCTTGGATGTTATGCTTTGTAATCTAGGCGTCCAGCCTCGGGATACTAGTTTCCACAACTGTGTGGATGGTTACCCTAATCTCTTCTGCACCCAAGTCCTTGCGTGAGCCAGGTTTCTGGTCTTGTGGTGCCTCCTTTTTTTTTTTTTTTTTTTTTTTTTTTTGCATATTCTTGTCCTCCATCAGTGTCTCACAAGAAAAATAACCTTTTTTGAGGTGGTAGGGTAGGAGTGGGAGACTAAGGAAGAGGAAGTTTTCTATGTCTGCAAATGAGCTAAACATTTAGCCAAATAGAGAAAGTATTACTCCTTGGGATGGTCTCAAGCTCCTTCTCTGAGCACTTGACAGCTAGGCGATTTGTATTTATAAAGACTTCAACCCCTTACGTGTCTTTCAACATTATCTTTGCCTCTGGCTCTGGTTCTAACACAGCCCAACACTTTGTCACAAAAGCATTCTGCTGAATGAGGATGTTGAAATCAGATGCAAATTTCTTAATGCTTCCTTTCCACTTACTTACATTTGCCATTTATATGCAAATGCCAGTCTTCTCTCTGGTCTCATTGTAACACTTTGTCCCTCCAACTTTGCCCTAACCTGCTGTAGATGGGGGAGCGCTCTCTGTTTCATCTAGATCCAGACTTAACTGTTTGTCCACTCAGTAACTCAAAAACCAAATGTCTTGGACCATCATTCTTCAGGAAATAGCTCTTCATAAAAATGTATATCAGAGTCTGGGCGATAATGTAATCATAAACTATGGGTGTTAGTCAAAGTGCTTAAAGGTAAATTTCCTGGCTACATTCCCACATCCATGAAAGATGATCATTTTTCAGCATCTCCAGTTTAGCATCTGACACCTTTGGCAGAGACATGCAAAATGGGTGACTAGCAGACTTTTTAGCACGTACAAAACCCAATCAGGACCGTTCACTAATATATGCGCCTGCATTGATTTTTCTGTTTTTCTTAAATGCTTATTTCTGGTGAAATCTGTCCTGTCTGCACAGAGGACAGAAGCTGACTTCTGCATTATTCCTAGCAGCTTAGGGTGAAATAAACTCTTGTCTAATACTGTATGGCTCAATGCCCCTGTGTCATATCTATGCATGCCATAAAAGCAGTGATAAACATGATATATTTTTATGACTCTGAATGTTCTATGTGTCAATAAAATATTTTTTAAAACTGGATGAAGGCTGCAGTCAACCTTCCTCCCTACTGAAGCACTGAGTCCCAGGGTCCCGGGCCTGATTCAATCCGGGTGGCAGAACCATCAATCATTGGTGATGAAATTAGATGCCTAGTGTTTGTGGCATATACAATGTTTTAGTCCTAATGGTCTGAGCTTTTTTCCTTGATACACATTGAGAAACGCTTCCCTTGCTTCTTGTTGAGGAAATGGATCACAGCTATAATCGACCACATGAGCCAAATGACCTTTCCTTATTTGAGCTGCCCCGGGAATTTACAAGAGGAAAAGATCCATATATGCAAGAGAAACTGCAGTGTAAACTTTTCAAAGGCACTTTAATAGGGTGCTTATCGAATATAGTCTCAATGTGGAGGGACCCCCTTTTACTTGTATTGATGGAAGACAAGATGCCTTTCAAATTTTGCAAGTGTTAAAAAAAAACCAAAATTCAACTGAGTAAATTTTAAAGATCTTGTTGGCTTTATCCAATGACTCATGAATCAGGAGCTTCCCACCTAGGAGCTAGCAAACTGCTCTGTGGAGTTGTACAAAATGCAAGACCTTTATAAGCAGAAGGGAGTGGGAACAAGGAAGTTACATTAGAAAAAAAGTAGATTGCTCTGGGGGAAGTCACTTTGCTTTATGAGATGGTAAGGATGTGTCAGGCAGTCTCTTGCTCATTGACTGGTTTAAGATTCTGTAACAGGGTGGTCCCCAGGAAAGGGGGAGGTTCCAGGTTTCCTGCCCCACCCAAGGGAAGGTAGAGCTGAGCAGGGAGAGAAGAAGCTGCAGAGGAGACTGAGGAAGGAAGGAAGCAGGATGGGGAGCAAGAAGGAGACCTGGAGGGGGCACATGGAGCAGAGAGACACGTGAAGAAACTGAACTTGCCTTTTGGTCGTGGACTGGTTGAAGTGGATGTGAGTGAGAGACTCACGGGGTGGACAGCAATGGCAACTTTTATATTGGTTTTGATTTTGCTTTTTTCCTCCCAGATTTGTCTGGTAGTTTCTGATACTTTTCTATAGGTCCCCACTAAAAGGTGCTTTAGACTTGGGACTCTGGGCCAATCCCTTTTGGGTGGACTTTTACCCACGAGGAGATGGGTAATTTTGGGTGCTTGATTTAAAAACTATATTTTTTGCCTTTCCTGTATTGTTTACTAATTGTATTAAAGTTTCTTCTCACTAAAGTCTCATTTGTTTTGTGTTGATACGGCGGATGGCAGAAACAATTTAGAGCAGGCAGCTTTGTGGGACCTGGGGTGCTCCTCTTCCTGCCCTGTAACAATTCTACTTCTGTAAGATATCAAAGTTGTAGTTAAGTCCTGGTTTGGTGATATGGGGCTTAATATAAGCAATTCCATCTTGGGTCTATCATCTTATTTTTAACAGAAGTTCTGTCATTGTTTACCGTAGCAAACGACAAATGCAAGATGTTGTCCATGTATTTCCTATTGACAGTACTTTATGTTTGTTAAGGCATGTTATGTTGAGTTCTTGCCATAAAACTTAGAAGAGCAACTTATATCTTATTGTCACTGGGCAGGGTGAGGGTAGCCCGAGACCCCTAAACTTGTCTGTTCTTAATAGGTTCTGCCATCCACCACATCAAGACAAAACATACTTTAGTGTGTAAGACCATTAATGGAATAGAACTTTCATACAATTAGTGTGCAAATAAAGAGAAGAAAGAAATATGGTTACTAAATCAAACTCCCAAAGTTACCCATCCCCTTGTAGCTAAATGCCCAGCCAAACAAGGTTGGCCCAAAGCAGGATCACTGAGACCCAAAAGCCTGCCACAAGTCTAAGGCAGCTTCTGGTGGGGACCCACAGGAAAGGGGCAGAAGGGACCACCAGATAAGTCTGGAAGGAAAAGAGCAAAGTCAAAATCAAAATCAAGGTAACAGCTGCCATTATTGAGCTTCCCACGAGTCTCACCCACATTTGTTTCAAGTGTCTCCTTCCATGTCCCCCAAGTTCCTGGTGCCATTCCAAGGCCAAGAAGTAAGTGAAGCTTCTTCACATGTCTCTCTGCCCCGCATGCCTCCTTCAGGTCTCCTTGCTCCCCACCCATCTTCCAGTCTTCTCTCTAGTTTCTCCTCCTCCCTACTCAGTAACACCCTTCCCTGGGTGGAGCAGGGAATGTGGAACCTCCTCTTTCTCTGGGGCTAACCTGTTATGTTATTTCATTTAAAAGTACATATTGCTTCAGAAATTCAACACAGTAGATAATAATAGGGCCTGGAGCAGACCACGTGAGAATGCATTAGAATCCAATGGATCTCTGCTACCCCAGATCTTCTCCCCAATACCTCAGTAAGAGTAACAAGAAATCATAATACAATGAAAATGCTTTGAATGTAAGAACATGAGTAAGAAAGCAAATTTTAAATGGCAAAGATACCATTTGTCAGCAACAAGCATTGAGTCATGTTGTTGAAGTACTGATGAGACTACCTCCTTCTCCAAGCTTGAAAGTTTCCAAGAAAACTTTCTCTGCACCAGTAATAAATGTATGTTTTATATTTCCCTTAGTCAACTCTGTCTCTGGTTTTGTTGTTTCTTGGAATTTGATCTTTTTAAATTTTGTTTTGTATCATTGGAGAAGGTTAAGTGGCTGTCAATAAAACTGATACTTATTTACTATTTATTAGCACTTGAATAGTGTGTAGTCCCCCGTTTAGGCACATTACATCTATTAACAAAGCAGAATCTCTAACCAGCTTTATAAGTTGATCTATTTTCCAATAGTATCCTCTGATTCATATTTCAGACCAAAAGCAAAACCTCTAGTTCCTTGGGCTATTGCTCATTAGCATAGGGTTCTACATTGCAAGTCTCCCCAGAATTGCTGGTATTTACAGACTGATTTGGCATGAATTAGAACTTTAAGGGTCATGCTCTAAAATGTTAGCCCATTGAGCACATGAACTGGAATCAAAGTGTAATGTTAACATTGCTTTTCATCAATTACATAATGCTTTGGCTAAAAGTTCAGTTGACACATATCTGCCAATCCCCCTTTTTTATGACAGCCAAATGTCAAGTTCATTACAAGTGAACATTGGCATATGACTAATCGATAAGAAATCAATGTTAATAAGGCCTTTATGGAGGTCCAGATTACACACTTAGATGAGAACAAATAAAATTTTGTAAGAAATGAGGTCAGGGAAGGTTTTAGGTTCTGGCACTCTCTTGTTCCTTGTAGCTGACATTCTGTTTTATCATTCTTCTGGGTGGTAGTAACCCTTTTTGAGAGCCAAGCAACTGAGCAATAATAATATCCACCACCCAAGTATGCCTGAGCCTCTCTACCGTGTGATAATTTCATATCATGTATAGTTTTACTTCAATACAAATTTAGCTTGTTTTGACAACACTTTCAAAGTATAGAGGAATAAAATTAGCTCAGGTATCAAAATGAGTCAAAAAGTATGTCAGATCAGTAATACATTCATGACTTATACATTATAGAATTAAGGTCTTCCAGATTTTTAGTCCCTGATCTTTTATAGTTATGGGAGTTTTGGCACCTCTCCCCTGAGAGAGTATGTCAAGAGTTCAAAGTATCTTATAAATAACAGAGATGATGAAGTTGAAGAAAAGTTTTAGGACAGGAATAACCTGGAAGATCCCTAACTACAGATGAAATTAAATTGTTTGATCTCTGAGACTGTTCCTTAGCAGAATGCTTGATTCATGTCAGAATAGCTGGTATATGTTAGACATCAAGGTATGAAACCAGTTATTCTTTGCTTGCTTACCATTGTCATTACTTCATGGAATATTGGCAGCTATGGAACTTTTAGTCAAAAATTTGATGGGCCTCCTGGTGGCTCAAGGGGTTAAGATGCAACCTATGAAGCTATCTGCAGCATTTGAAGCACGAGTTTCATCCCCAGACAGCCAGGGAGCAACCCATATTGCGCATCAGACCTCTCCTGATTTGCCCTCTACTCCCCTCAGCAGTGTACATCAGTCAATCTGCCTGTTCTATTCCCTACTCTGTCTCTAGCGAATCCTCTCATCCCCCACATCTCTGGGCTGTACCCCAGCTCTTTATGCATAAATAAATAAGTCTTTAAAAAAATTTGGATTCACATACTAGCTCTGCAATTACTATATATGGTTCCAGAAGAGTCATTTATACTTCCAAAATTTCTGAAATTTCATTTAAGAGTTGAAGATAAAAGAATTATCTGGCTATTGTATTAAAAAGTGTACAACAGATCACATAAAATTCAACAAAATAGGAAATGCAAATATTATTCTATAATAGCATGTACTTATAAATTGGTCATTTGTAAGTACAATGAAAATAGCCTATTATATATATATATATATAATGTGCTATGACACATAAGTAAAAAATAAGTATCAGAAATACTATTTATTACTGTTATTGATATTATCATTATTCATATTTATGAACGGACACATTTAAGCATGTATTTCTGCCAACAAATTACTTCTACTCTTATTTTACACTATAGAGTAATTAGCAAAGCAATTATAGTAACAAATCTTTACCAAAAATAAAAGAAAAACTATAGAGAAGATTTTTAGAAACCAGTGATTAATGAGCAACAACCCCCTCATTGAAAAAGAAAGAAAAAACCTCTTGAGTAGTTTAACTACACTTGCAAAGTCCCTCTAACTACATTTTATTCTCAATCCTATCTTCTTTGTGGATTGAAAAATTCTTCATGGTCCTTTATTCAATTATTGAGGATGCTAACATTCCTTTCTCCTCTTTTGAGAACCATCTCCACTATAGAGGATTTTAGGAAAGGGGAAATACTATTAACACTTTGCATTTCTAGAGTTACTTCATTTCAAAACTGACACATTTAACAAGAGCTACACAAAGGTGATCCCTTCTCCCATTCTTTTTATTTATTTTTTTAAGATTTATTTATTTATGCATACAAAAGCTGGGGTGCAGGCCAGAGATGCGGTGGTGGTGGGGGGGGTTAGAGGATTCACCAAATACAGAGTGGGGAGCAGAATAGGTGGATCCACTGAAATACACTGCTGAGGGGAGCAGCTGGTGAGACAGGAGAGGTCTGCTGCACCATGTGGGTAGCTGCCTCCCTGGGGATCAAACTCATGCTGTAATGGCTGTGGTTAGCTTCATAGTGCTGAGAATTAGCCCCATGCTCCACCGGGGAGGCCCCTCTTCCATTCTTTTATATACAAGCTGGTAACCAGACAGTCCTTCAGTCCTTTAAGTGGAAACCTTGTCTGCTTAAATCTGCAGTGGAATTTTAGCTGATTTTACACTCAATTAAAGTGAAACCATTTTAGAGTGGGCATCTGTAGCAGCAATATCATTTTGACTAATGGATTTTCACTTCATCCCGATGCTTTAAAACTAATCATAATGATAAGAATAGTAAATAACACATATAGCAATTTTTTTCTATGAGAAAGATCGCATGACTTAGCTATATTGTAGACGAGGCAGTCAAGACTCAGAAAGATGGAGCAACATGTTGGGGTAATATTTGTCTGATGAAGATTTGAAGTTGGATTTGAAGTCAGGCAATGCATGTTCATAGCTTCAGTTAATTGTATTTATAATGAATAGTGTAGCCTTGTTTATCAGTCTTACACCACCAAAATATAGAGACAAGGGTAAGTGGATTTTTCAAAAAATATTGAGCAAGTGCTTAAGAAGCTGGGATTTAAATTCAATGAACCATAATCTTTGCATTCAGGATTCTTAATTTGGGATGGGGAACAGAATTCCTGAGCAATATGCTTTTCTATAATTCCATTTTTCTATTAGCTATGTAAGTACAAGCTTGGTAATTTCTCACCACTGATATTCCTTACTGTTGTTTGCCTTGCAAACATATGGAATTGGCAATTAGCAGTTTACAGTCCTGATGTTTCACTTTCGCTGTCATCTGAGCTTTTTCTCAACTTAATACTGTAAAAACCTGCCAAGCCTCTAACAAGCTTTGAGAGATGGAACACAGCACTTGGGGAAACAGCTGACACAATGATCAGATCTGGTCTGTGCCGGTGTGTTAGCTTATCTTAAGTTTGTTGCAGTGACTTCCCTGGGTCCACAGGTTTAAGTTTGTAAATTGGCAGAGCACCCTGGCTATGCTAATGGACCATATTGTCTTCACAGGGAGATGCTGAAGTCTGCATGGGTAACTAAGGTACTGTACAGTAAAGAAGTTGACCTTTCCCAAAGAGAGATCTGGTGATTGCCCTCAGTTCAAGGAGTAGGTTGGAATGGACAGGAATGCATTTATTTAACATAGGAGCTGGCCACACCAGATTTCATGGTGCAGGCAGCCATAACTGATAGTTTTCAGGTGGGCGCTGGGAACACCACAAAGAGCAATCATGTGACTTAGGGCATACAGCATCAGTTAACCTTGAGACTGAGTGCAGTTAATCAATCAATCACACCTATATATGAAGCCCCAAGAAAGACTCTGGACATTGAGGCTCATCTGCAGTTCCTCGGATGGCAATACTCTGAATATTCTCACAAATCAATGCTGGAAGGATAATGCATCCTGAGCATTTTTGTTTGGCTCTCTCCCAGATTCTGACCTGTGTGTCTTCCTTTGGCTGATATTTAACATATATCCCTTCCCTGTAATAAAGCATAACTGTGAGTATAATAGCTTCCATTATGGTTCTGTGGGTAGTTCTGGATAATTATCAAAACTTAGGGTCTTTGGGGGAACTCCCTAAACTTATAGCTAGTGTTAGAATTGATGGTTGTGACCTAAAACTTTATAGAGCACCTAATGGTAGGTAAGTAGAGAGAGAGGGAAAGAGAGAGAGAGAGAGAGAGAGAGAGAGAGAGAGAGAGAGAGAGAGAGAAAGAAGTCATCTGATCTTGAATTGTCTTGATTATGTCCAAATCTTGGACTGGCTACATACTAGCTACGTCACCTTGGACAACCTTTTTACACTCCCCAGCTTTCCATTTAATAATATAATTGTTGACACAATATACCTGGCTGGATTGCTGCCAAGGGTAAAGAGATTATTTATAGGATGATCCCAGCATGATGTCAAAACCCTGGTAGGTGCTTCATAAACATTCATTTATTGTTCAAAGTTCAGAAGAGTCTCCTTAAAGTAAATTATTCTTGGCTCAGTGTAGCCATATCAAGCACAGGTTCTGAAGAACTCTCAGAAGGAATGTTTGAGCTGCAGGCAGTGAATTGTCAAATCTGAGACAACTCTCAATATTTATATCCCCTCAGAGAAAGAATTCAGGAAAAGATGTGGAGAATGGATCCTGGAAAGGATCTCATTGAGGATTTATAAGCTACTGGATGTAGGGGGTACTGTAGTTCGATCATTGCTTTCTTCAAAAGGTATTCTTTAAGTATTTTGATGCATCATGCACTTTTCCAGAAGTTGAAGAGTTGTCAGTTAACAGACAGAATTCTTCTCTTGGACACTAACATCAAGTGGGTAAAACATTGAATAAACAGTTATGTGGCATAAATATTAAGTAATAGTAATTATGCAAACAAGTCAAGAGAATGGAGTACTGTGTATGTCTGTGTGGAGGGGGGAAAGCTAGCTGGTAACAGATGGTCAGAAAAACCTTTCTGAAAAAAATGACATTTAATCAGATACCTGAGAATAATGAAGAACCGAACTTTGTCAGTCTGTGGGGAAGAGTGTTTGAGGCAGAGACAGATGATCCAAGATATACTGGAATATCAGCAGAGACCAACAAGGATATGATATTTTATATTACTAAAAATTTCCTAGTAAGTTTATAGACTTTAATCCTTCAATATAATATTCTTCAATTGGACAAAATATTTCTACAGATCTCTGAAGGAATATATAACTAAGAAATAAAATTAAAAGACAATGTAGTGAGATTTCCCAAATGTCCTATTAAAATGCATTATAAAATGACAGTGAGTAGGATATACAGTGAGGACCTGAGAATTAATAGCCAGATGGGTGTGACAGCAGCAGCCTGGAAATGTTCCCTGAAAAGTATTAACCAACATCTAGTATCATTAGTGAGCCACTGGAAATCGTTAGTAAAGAAGTGGATTATTCATTAAATTATATTGGGAAATTTTGCTAATTGGGAAAAAAATGAGTTAGGGTCTCTCCACACTCCATGCACCAAAGTAGTTTTTAGATGAGTTAGTTAAATGGACCAATCCATAAAAATGAGAGGAAATCATGGGTTAGTTCTTTGACAATCGTGGGATACAAAATAAATTGCAATATCATTAGCTGAAATATAAATTAAAATATAAACATTAAAATACATCGACTCTCCCTCAAAGATTATCTTTAATGGATGTTTTTGAATCAAATAAGAAAAACATAGCTATAAGGAAAGAGCAAGAGTGGGCGTTTTTCTAAGGTCTCAGGGATTCCCTGGATTTTTCAGTTTCATTTGTGTACAAGCACTAAATTCTTGGTCTATCAGGAATTTGTTTTTTTAACTTATTAATTAGAATTTTTAATTATCAGGATTATTTTATTTTTCAATGAATTGATTAATTAAAATTATGTTTATTGAGGTAGAATTGATTTACAACATTGTCTGTGTTTTAAGGGTATAGGTTGACACTTCTACAAATATGTTATTACATCATGCCCATCACCAAAGCTCTAATAAGCCTCCATCCTTTCTGTAGCCTCAGATCTGCAGTTGAATTCAAGCTTATATTTTGTTTTTATATTCTACATGTGATGAAATCATCCAGTACTTGCCTTTCTTATTCTGACTTACTTTGACTAGCATAATCCCCTCCAGCTCCATTTATATTATTGCAAATGGCAAGATTTCATCCTTTTTTTTTTTTTTTTAGAACCCAGTGGTGTAAATACACCACACGTCCTTTGTCCACGTTTCTGTCACTGAACACTTAGGTGGTTTCTGCAGCTTTCCTCTTGAAATAGTGCTAAAGGGGTTTCCCTGGTGGTGCAAGGGGTTAAATCTCAGCACTGTGAAGCTATCAGCAGCCCCTGCAGCCTGAGTTTGACGCCCAGGCAGGGAGCTGACCCACATGACACAGAAGACCTCTCCTGTCTCACCCACTGCTTCCCTCAGCAGTGTATTTCAGTAGATCCACTTGTTCTGCTCCCCACTCTGTCTCTGGTGAATCCTCTCACCCACCCCACCTCTGGCCTACACCCCAGCTCTTGTATGCATAAATAAATGAAATGAATCTTTAAAAAAAAGAAGAAAAGAAAATAGTGCTGAAATGAATAGTAGTGTATATAGCCCCTTGAATCAGTGGTTCCATATTCTTTATCATACATTAGGGTTAGACAGAACGTGTTACACAAATTTCTGCTAGTGAGTTGGATTTTTTGATTTTTTATAGTTCATAGCTCTATAGTTTTAGAGTTGTATTTTTAACTGTAGTAATCTTGACTTTCCCCGTTCTCCCTGGGACCTCTTTCTTTAGGTTTCTTTTCAAAACATGTTCTCTGAAGATAGAATGTCAAATACATAAAGGTGAATAAAGGAAACATTTTTGGAATATTAGCCATCTGAGTCAGGGACTGCATCTTGCTCTAGCCACTGGCACATTGGATGAGCTGAGCAAAAATGTTTAATGAAAGGATATCCTCATGGTAGGAAAGGTCTGTAAGGGATTCAGTCCATTTGCAGTCCATAAAAGCTTGTTTTTAAACAACAGAAACTGTAATTTCTGTAAACGTATAAATGTTTGTGTGGATGTAAGGTTGCCTTCTATAATGAAGTATTATGGAATATGAATGCAGGGAGAGGGTTTTCTCTGTTTTTGTTTCTTTGGGGTACTTCCAGTATTGCTACCAAACCCCCTCATGCAGGGATCGCTGGTGAGAAATAGTTGGGTGGAGTGTGGTTTCAATCTCTTTGGTGTCCATTCTCATGAGCAGTGTCACTGACCTTTCTCCTGCCATAGTCTTGTCTTCTGCAGTATTTATGGAGAATGCTGACAGATTTTTTTTTCAGCATCAAAAGTTTTAATTTTTCCAAACAAAATTTTCAAATGGCAAATGAACAGAAATTCAAAAGTTGCAAATTTGCAGCTGTAGTCTGTGGGGAGAGAAAACTGCACCCATCAAGTCTGCGAAATATACCAGAATGTAGAGAAATCAATTGATTGGCAGCTGTGGATATTTACATCTCTCTTTAATTGCTTAAAATCAGAGAGTTGGGAGACTTCACTAGACTTGGCAGCAATTCAAGTCAAGTACTGTTCCTCTTTCAGCAGGAAGCTGGGAAAGCTGAAAAGTGCATACCTTTTTATAAAAAAAGGAAGAAAATGAAGAGAAGTTACAACTAGAGAAACTGGAAGACATTCAGTAGCATATCCTCAGGGAAATTAAAGAAGGAGCCAGTTGAGAAAGCCTAGAATTGTTATCATTAAATGTAGAGAAGTTAATATCATAGACTGATATAGGCTAATATATTTGAAAAATAACAGTTAAAAAATAACATTTATATAATTGAGAATGGAAGTTTAATAAAAAGAAGTTATACTACTGGGAACGTACCCAAGTGAAATACATTTGATATCCTCACTAAGTAGGATGCTAATTTATCAACAAATTAGACTATGTTGGGATAATTAAGTATTATGAGTCATGTTTCATTTTCTTCTTTCTGAGATGTCCAGTTACTAATTTTATTTTCTTATAAATAAGTTCAGAAAAACTAACAATAGAAACACAGTGACTAATGTAATTATTTGACCAATTATGTAGATTTATGTGATCCCTTGGTATGTGAACATGAGGAATGGTGTGTTAAGTATGGTGGGAGGGAGATCATTCATTTATATAGCTATGTATTCAATAAACATTGCATAAACATTTCCTCTGAACCCTGTCCTATGCTAAGGAAACTGAGTTTCGTGCCGAGCCTTTCTTTTTATATATACAGAGCGTATTAGTATTATATACATATAATTACGTATATAATATATATAACATAATATAGAGTATATTAGTATTATATATATAATATTAGAATATAGTATCTGCCAGGGTTCCATATGGTAACAGAAACTCTTCTTGGCATTGCATTTTACTAATTCTACAATATCCATATTTTCACCTTTATCATCTCTGAAATCACAGTGTCTTAAAATGGATGATATATTATAGCTTAATTAGGTGCTCACAAAATCCACTTTCAGAATACTTCCTATGCATTCTTAAAGTAAAAGTGATGGAAACTACTTCTAATTTTAAGAAAACAGAAATTATTGAGCCCACAGGAAGCCATTCCTTTTAAGTCTCAGCCTGTCATATGCCTATATTTTTATTTATTCATTTATTTTTATTTTTTACATCATTGTTCATTTTTAAACATGGTTTGCTTCCCCCCACCCCCTCGGGTGTAGTCCCCATAGAGTTTCCTTCCCCAATGCACCTGTGCAGCATCACCTCAGTCCTCTGTGCTCCTCCCTCCCTCCCTCTGATCTCTTTCCCCTGTAGGATGTCTCTGGGTTATATTAAAGGTGTCTTAATGGGCCATGAAGGTGATGGGGGTTAAGAGTAAAAAGGTTGCAAAGGCAGCACCACAAGACCAGAAACCTGGCTCGGGCAAGGCTAAGAGCTGGAGGTGGGGTAGAAATGATTAACATAGTCATTAAGCCAGATATAGAAATGAAAAATCCTCCAGAGCCAATTGCATAGCAAGCATCAGACTGATAGAGAAAGTATCACGGGTATCACGAGGCGCAGACCAGAGATGGATTATGGAGATGGTGGCCATTGTAGGGAATCACTGGTCCTTACAAATCAACCTAGTCACACCCTAGAAGTAATTAGGTTACAAGAGTTTTCAATTCCACAAAAGAATGACTCTATGAGTGCAATCTCTGCCCTGGAGCAGGGCAGTAGCCCTCCTGCTGCCCGTGCCTATGCAGGTGCTCCTTGCTGCCAACTTCCTCCCTTGGCAGGTAGCAGCCCTCCTGCCTGCCTGTGATGTGTGACCTTCTTTCTCCCTTGGCAAAGCAGCAGAGGCAGCTTCCTCCCACGACTGCCCGCCTGCGACCATGCAGGCATCCATTGTAACAGACCGGTCCTTTTCAGGGACAGCCCTTTCTGCCTGCTTGTGCCTGTGCGAGCATCTTTACCCTTCTCTCCCTTTTATAATAAACCTGCCCTTTTGGATACAACTAACACCTCTGTCATGTGGAGAAACTCGCCTGGAAACTCACCAGTGCAGCTGAAAGGGGCAGCGCTAGTGAAACTTCCCAGATTGAACCCAAGATTCCCACTCTCCGAGTTCCATATCTCCAAAACTGACTTCAAAGGTATAGGGTAAGTAAAGTATCAGGCTTTTCCGCCCTCCCGCCATAAGATTAAATGCATGCCCAATGGCGGACACCTGGAGTAGGGTGTGGGCATGCATAGGTGGGTACACCTGGGCTGAGACTGGCTTATAAGACCAGGGAAAGACTGGTAGAAGGAGAACAAGCAAGAGACGAGAAGAGAACCAGCGGAGAAGCAGAGGCTATAAGAGGACGCCGGAGAGCCCAGCAAGAGTGAAGACTCGCTGGGGGCTGGGAGGCCTGCCAGTTTCCGGGCCCTCTTGGCACCCCTGCCTGCTATGTACCTGGTAAACTCAATAAAAGCCTGAAAAAAACATGGAGGGATCCAGGACTCTCCTTCACCAGTCTGCTCGGGTCATAGAAAACCTGCTCTGTGCCCTTCCTGCCTCTACAAAAGGTAAGCCCCGCTCTTGCCATGGCCACGTGTCTGCCTCTTGCCAAAGGGGTCAGTGGTTTTCTTTTCCATTTTCAACACTTCTTGGGGTGCCACTCATTGGTGGAATTTAAAAAGAGCTCTGCTGGCAGGCGAATCTCGTATACAGACACATTTTGAGGATGTTGGCCCCTATAATACCGGGAACAATGCAAAGGGTAGGGTTAGTGCTGGAAATCAACTGAGAACATCTGGAAAACATATAGAAAATAATGAGTAAAGCACTTAAGCAAAGTGCAGGGGTAACATTTGGATTAAGGAACTGCAAGGTAAATTAAAGTTTGTAAAATGTGCTCGCGTGTAAGTGAATTTCATGTTTTACATATTCTAAAGTATTTATAATTAGCCATATTCTATTAGTGAGGAAGTTGAAGTTATAGAATGTTCATTTTCCCCCAGATATCTGTGTGTCTGTCTATCTACCGACCTATCCATCCATCCATCCATCCATACACCAAATGTTATAGTCAAGATTTGATTCCAGATTTCGAAAGATAAAAATCCATGATTTCTCACTCATGCCATGTTACTTCTCCTAGAAAGCCACAGAATTAATGTTGCCAGGTAGATGATTTATGTTTGAAATACAGAGTAAAAGCTGTCACCACAGGAATGGTGACAAAGAGAACTGGTAGAGTTATTTTCTTTTACTGCCTTAGAATAGAGAAATTTCAGTGATCATGAAAAGTCTATGCCTGCTTCTGAGGTCTGGTGTATGTTGTAAAAATAAACCATTTAAATTAAAAAAAAAAAAAACTTAACAATTTATAGATTTAACTTCATCTACCACTTTTTTTTTTTTTTTTTTTTTTTTTTTATAGAGGCATGTTTATTTATTTATTTGTTTGTTTGTTTGTTTGGTTTTTTTGTTTATACATGCACTGGGTACAGTCAGAAGCGCGGGAGGGCGAGAGAATTCACCAGAGCCAGAGCGGGGAGCAGAGCAGGCAGAAGGACCGAAGTACACTGCTGAGGGGAGCAGCGGGCGGCAGGAGAGGTCTGCGCGCCATGTGGGACCCTCCTCCCGTGGCCGGGGAGCAGCTGGGGATTGAACCGGCGTCGCAGAGGCTGCGGGCAGGTTCACAACCCAGCGCTCAACCGCTGCGCCACCAGGGAGGCCCCCTCATCTACCACTTTTACATAATATTTAAGTCCTAAATTTATTTTAATATTCTAGACTCTTATATATTCTTGAATCAAGGAAGACACTCATTGGAGTATGTGTGTTTTCCTATTGTATTGTCAGTAAGATACTATTTTGATTATTTTGTATTTCCAGGATATTTATATTCTAGACCCCTTTCATTAGTGTTGTTTTCCAAATGGTCTGATATGTATTAACTTGTTTTATCCATTAGGTTAAGTTTACAAAATTGTCACATTCTACTCTCAAAAACACAACTGAAATTTTTGCTCCGATTCCCTCCTCTCTCTTTTTTTAAAATATTTTATTTTATATTATTCTTACATCATTTTTCATTTTTGCACAATGTATGCATTTTCATTTTGATTATATTCCCCATACAAATGCACTCTGCCTTATTTTGACCCTAATCCTTCCTCTCCCCTCCCCCCCCCCCCCAGTGTGTGTCTGGTCCATAGTTGCTTGTTGATTTTGATTTTTACTTTCTTTAATTAGTCTTTTTCCTGGTCCCTTATTTGGGTTTCCTGCTATGAGTAAGACCATCTGGTATTTTTCTTTTTCTTTCTGACTTATTTCGCTGAGCATGATCCCTTCTAGCTCTATCCATGTTGCTGCAAACTGCATGTGTTTATCTTTTTTGATTGTTGAGTAATATTCCATGGTGTATATGAACCACATCTTCTTGATCCAGTCATCTATTTTTGGGCATGATTCCTTCCTCACTTAAATAAAAAAAACCTCTCAATTAGAATCATCCTTTCAGGGGTTCTTCATCTTTTCTTTGTTTATTAAGGTTTTTTCTGTATTCCTGAGTAATGTTTTATAGATTTTATCATGGTTTTCTAAAGTTTCAAAGCTTATTCCTAATATTCAAAATACGGTTACTTTTGACAATGGAATTTATTTTCTATTAAACTTTTTTAATTAATAGTATAAAGAAAATAAAACTTTTTTTAAAAAAAAAAATTGTTTATTGGTATCACCAGAACACTCCAAACTATTGTAACAGCTTTTTTGTCTATTAAAATATATTGATGTACAATTTGCTGTAATTTTCCTCTTTTTGAATTATTTTACTTCTTCCTTTCCCCTTCTCCTCTTATATTTTTCTTTCTCTCTTGCTTTTCTCTTTTCGCCTCTCTTCCTTCTTGTTCTCTCCTCTCTTCCCCCCGCCCCTGCCCTTCACCATTGTCCTCTTCCTCCTCCTCCTATTCTATGGCAGTTTAAGAATTCTTGAACATTGGGGACTCCATGGTTGTCTAGGGGTTAAGTCTCAGTGCTATCACCCCTGGCTACAACCTGAGTTTGATCCAGGCCAGAGAGCTACCCACATGGTGCAGCAGACCTCTCCTGTCCCCCGGCTGCTCCCCTCAGCAGTGTTTTTCAGTAGATCCGCCTTTTCTGCTCCCCACTCTGTCTCTGGTGAAGCTGCTCACTCCCAGCACCTCTGGCTTACACCCCAGATAACAGATGCACAATAAATAAATAAATCTTAAAAAGTTTCCTGAACATTGACAGATACTACAGTAACATTAGGAAATTCTAGATGGGATGGAAATGTTCTCTTGACTTTGTTAGTAAGATTGTTTTTCCGTTCAATTGCTAACTCTATCTCACATCCTTAATTTAATCCTGTGTCTGGAATACTCAGCACACAAATCACAACTAGATTCTTTGCTGAGCTGCAGATTTATTCAAAATTACCCTCCGTTATACTGCACATTCTATGAAATGAGGAGATGATCCTCCTTGACCCCCCCCCTTATATACTCAGATCGTAGGTGGAGCTTAGTAAATATCTCTTGAATTAAAATTGTTGTGTCGCTGAGCATAATGCTAGTTGGTGAGGTGAGACAGGTATTCTTTGCTGCACTTAAGACACAACCACTATATTCCTCTTCTGTTAGAAGTTTGTTCATGTCTGATTTTACTGAACATTTTAGGGACTCTTAAAATGATGAAATTATTTTACTTTTACTTTTGATGATATAATGGCTATATTATTGGTGTTTCTAATATTAAACAAGCCTAACATTCTTGTAATAAATAGTGCTTTGTTCAGTGTATTATTTTTAATATGCGGAATTTGATTTGCTAGTGTTTTACTTACATCTCACATCTAAATTCAAAAGTGAGACTTTTCTGTAGTTTTATTTTGGTGACCTATTTGTTGGATATAGATATCAGGGTTAAATGAGGTTTAGAAACAGAAATTGGATGTTTTCCTCATCATGTGTTCTTAATGCTGTGCTGAATTTTATGACCATTTTTGTTTAAATTCAGTGTTTAACTGGTTTCAATACTTATCACTGTATCCAATACTTATTTACCCATGTAGAGGAGACACTCCTTGCCTAGATGTATGTGAACACTTTTTTTAAATCTTTAAATTGATTTAAAATTTAATCTTTAAATTTTAATCTTGAAATTGCAGTTTTCCTGGTAAATCAAAAATCCTGCTATTCCCCATACAATTATGATGGCTGAATTGGTGCTATTGTTTTGATCAGTTATGTCTTCTTCTGTCTCATGCGGTTTCTATTGTGTGTGTTCTGCTAATTTATGGGGATGTTGCTAGACCAGGTGCCCAGGGTCTCTTCCCAGGAGAAGGGAGTGGGGACTGCAAATCCAGCCTGTACGCCCCTCCCAGGTGGAGCTCATTGGTCCTGACCTGTCAAAGTATACGATGTATGAAGTGCACCTTTTCTAGTTTCTGGAATTTTCCTATTTCTTTAAGTTTTGCATTTTGAAGGGAATTTGCAAATACCAGCTGTTAGATTTTGTAGTTTGAATTTACTTCTGATCTGATTGCCTGCATCGTGTATTTTCATTATTATCTAGCATCATGCCTGGAGATTAAGAAATGCTGGGGTGCAGAAGGAGATGAGAATGCATGTATGGGATTTAGTCAAATGAGTCCAGCCCGCGAACCAAGGATCAGGTAGATTGTACTTGTAGAGTGTGGATGGATTCATGAGTATTTATCAACTCCCTTATGATGATACCTATGTTTGCAAAGTGAAGAAAGTGGACTTAGAGATACACTTGGGGTTCCAAGATACACAAAACAGCATCCAGAGTCACCCTGTTAGAATGTAAACTTTACCAAGTCATCCCTCAATGCAGACCTCATGGGCTTCCTGTTGTACCCAGAGCAGAAAGTGGGGCTCTCTCATGCCCTCTCACACATGTATGAATTGTCCCCCCCTTGGAGCTTTGATCTGGCCCCTCATTACTATCCCTTGTATGGTCTACTCTGTCTTCACTAGCTCTCCTGGATGCTGCCTTCATTTGCTCCCTGTCACCCTGGCTGGTCTCCTGCCTCACACTCCACTACTCATCCACCCCTTCTGCCCCCTTGCTTGGAATGTTCTCCTAAACACATTTACAAATGTACAACTAGATTTCTCACCTCCTATGGGTCTTGGGCCCACACTCACTCACTCAGTAAGACTACAATTTTAATCTCCCCTCATCATTTCCTCTCCTCATGTTCTGATTGGCTTATTTTTCTTATCATGGCATAAACTGTTTGCATCTCATTTATGCAGCTTGTTGGTTTATTTTTCATTAGAGTATAAGTGTCACAACAGCAGGATTGTTATTGTGGTCTGTTTTGTTCATTCCCTCACCCTCTGTTCCCAGAAAAGGACTGGGCACAAAGTAGGGACTCAATAAATAGCTAAAGAATAAATTAACCATAAGATTTGATACCAAGATTGGCAAGAATATAATTGATATCTTAGAGAAGACAATTTTCGATAGCAAGACCACTCTTGGAATTCCATCTAGAATGACCACTGAGGAGAAGGCCTAGGAAGGGGGCGTAGGAAGATAGGAAACCTTTGGATCAAGTTTTCTCTTGGATGACCTTATGCTTGACAGTCACAGGTGATACAAGAGACAAAGAATTATGACAACCGTGATGCTGATGGTAGAAGCTCTAATGTAACAGGATGAGAAAGGTTATTATTTGACGTTGTTACATACTATCAGAGCTGCGTTATTTATTTGTACTTAGTTTTACAGCAATGCTCCTAGAGTGATTTCTAAGGAGCATCACTGCTCAGGTCCATTCTTTAAGACTGTTAAATATTTTGAATGTAGTCTCTGCTTAGGGGTTAAAAAACACCTTCATTATTGGAATGCTTTTAGGGAAAACAATTTTTGCTGTCCTGAAATGCTTAAGCTCCTCTTTGCTTTGGGTGCTCTTTTGAAGTAATTTTTTCATCTTGATTTATGATAAAAGTTTCTTAGAAATTTTTTTTAAAGATTTATTTATTTAAACAAGAACCAGGGTATAGGCCAGATGTGTGGGAGGGTGAGAGAATTCACCAGACAGAGCAGGGAACAGAGCAGGCAGACTGACGAAATACACTGCTGAGGGAAGCAGTGGGCGAGACAGGAGAGGTCTGCCACACCATGTGGGACCTTCGCCAGCCAGCCAGGATTGAACCAGCACTGCAGAGGCTGCGGACAGCTACACAACCGCCTGCCCCACCAGGGGAGGCCCTCTTAGAAATTTCTTAGAAATTCAGCAATAATGTTAGAGTAGAATGTTCATGGATTTTATTTGATCTTTTTCTTTTGTCTGTATCTTGCATGGTAGAGTTTTCTTTCACATTTTCTTCTCAGATCAAATGTCACCTTGAAAGAAAATCAGCCTTTCCATACAATCTAAAGCAGCTCATTCCCACACTCTTTGTCACTTAATCTCTGTTTATTCTTCATTGCACGTTATCACTTCAACTTATTTCATTTATGAATTTATGTGTGCATGTGTGTATTTAATTGCCTGTCTGCTCCTTCATTAGAATATAAACTTGATGATGGTAAGACCTTGTCTATCTTTTCAGTACTGTATCCCCAGCACCTGGAAGAGTGCATGGTACATATCAGGCATTCAATAAATATTTTATGAATCAAGTAAATTAATGTTTAACTCCTATAGGAGCTTGACAGGCAGGTTCTCCGATATTAACACTGAAGCAGAGGGCAAGCGTGGGAGACATTGACAAGAAGGAACAGAGAATATCTCTTAGGACACAACCTAAAATTAAAGAGCACCCAGTTGCTTTGTGCTTTATTTTATCATATGTGGCATCTGGAAGCTGCTCTTACCAGTTCTATTTTCATATTGTCAACAAGCTGCTGTCATATCCATTGGAAATGATGCATTTATGCACCAAGGCAAGAGCGTTGCTTTTGATTTTTTTTTTTCTCTTGAAAAACACTCATATCAAAAATATAATTCCAGAAGATAAACTATCTGGGGGAGGATAGGTGGAAGAACTATGTGATTCAAACCAGAAAATTATATAAGGATTGAATCTGACTTCAATAAAAAGTTGTAGTTGAATTTTAGAAAATAGAAATAAGGCTATTTGGCTGCACTGGTGGTATATTCTCAATGGCATTGTATGATTTGATTTGAATCAGAGAACTCATTACAGTCAACACTTATTTACATCAGTACCAGTCTCCAACATTAGCCACACATTTTAGGTTTAGAGGTAGATTACATATTCAGTGTGTCCATGACATAAATGGATTTTGCATCATTTATTTACCCAGTAAATATCTTTCTTTTTTTTTTTTGAAGATTTATTTATTCATACATACAAGAACCAGGGTGCAGGCCAGATGTGCGGAGGGTGAGAGGATTCACCAGAGACAGAGTGGAGAACAGAACAGGCAGACTGATGAAATACACTGCAAAGGGAAGCAGTGGGCAAAACAGGAAAGGTACGCCGTGCCATGTGGGTATCTCCCCAGCCGGCCAGGATCGAACCTGTACTGCAGAGGCTGCAGAGAGCCCCACAGTGCTGTGCTCAACTGCCTGTGCCACCAGGGAGGTCCTCCAGTAAATATCTTCCAAGGATGATATATGCCAGGCACTGTGATAGTTTCTGAGAATTTAATAAAGATAGAACAACCCTTTGGTATTTGACACATACTATGTAAAAAAAAAAAAAATCCTCTCAGCAGTAGAAAAAATGTGAAGCCAAACCATTATCAAGAAAAAATCAAATTTGTATAAGCCTTATGACTAGCCAATAGACCGGCAGTGGAAAATAAATAACTAAGGCTCATCAAAACTTGCAAGCATGAGTTTGGGAGTGGGAGTTGTTTTAATGATGGGTGTATGGATTTGATTCTAACAGATTTGGAAGCTATATAGACATATCTGTATATCAAGACATACAGACCGATCAGGCAAAGACTAGATGCTCAGCATTGTCTATGCATCTGTGGTAACTACTGTGGGCAGTGAAAGGAAACAAACCATTCCAACTGCAGAAGCTTTAAGCAATTTGAAATAGGCTTTGAGGGATTCATAAAAATTAGATAAGTAGAAATAAAGAGAAAAGAGCTATGTCATTGCAGACTAGAAGATCAAGGCTTGGTGGGGAGAGGATTAGCTAATCTTTAAGGTCTCTTGAAATCTGCAAATTCATTGATTTCCTTTTGGGACATATGATAAGGTGCAGGGCTCCTTTTTTCTAGGCAGTGGTTTTCAAAATGTGGTCCCTGTGGCTGCAGCATCGAAATCTCCAGGAACTTATTAGAAATGTGACTCCCAGGCCTAGCCCAGAGCTACTAAGTCAGGAGATAAACCATTTGGGCGGGGGGTTGCGGGGGGAGGGATAGGTGGGAGAACTATGTGATTCAAACCAGAAATTATATAAGGATTGAATCTGACTTTAATATAAAGTTGTAGTTGAATTTTGGAAAATGAAAATAAGGCTTTTTGGCTCCACTGATGGAATATTCTCAATGGCATTGTATGCTTTGATTTGTGTCAAAAAGTGATTACACTAAAGTCTCATTTACATCAGTACTAGTCTCCAACATTACCTACACAGCAAGATACATGGTAGCAAATTTTCCCAGTGATTCTGAGGTTTGCTCAAGTTTGAGAACCACAGTCCTGAACCATGATTATGAAAACGATTTAAAAAAAAGTCAGTTTTGACTGATTTTGGATTCACCTGCTAAGTGAATTCCAGGTGAGGTTTCTTTTTAGATTCTGAACTAGGAGGACTGAGCTGACCAGTCATCTTAGTGACTGTTGCTGGTTCTTATCCTATGCATTTTTTCTGTCATTTCTCTCTGTGGTCCTGCTTTTCCTTCCTTCTGGAAATGCTTTGTTGCCATTCATGAAGCCCACCCATTCTTTTGGGCCTCAGTATTGAAAAGATTCTTTTTTCCTGAAAGCTTTCTTATATCAGTAATCTTGCATTACTTATTTTCTAGTTTTCATTTCATTTTTTCTTAAATGTAAAGAACAGTTTACATACAAGGCCTCCCTGGTGGCTCAGCGGGTTGAGCGCAACGCTGTGAAGCTGTCGGCAGGCTCTGCAGCGCGGGTTCAATTCCTGGCAGGCCGGGAAGATACCCATGTGGTGTGACAGACCTCTCCTGTCTCACATACTGCTCCCCTCAGCAGTGCTTTCAGTCAGTCAGCCTGCCTGTTCTGTTCCCTGCTGTCTCTGGTGAATCCTCTTCCCCTCCTGTGCCTTTGGCCTGTACCCTAGCTCTTGCATTTAAAAAAAAAAAAAAAAAAAAAACAGTTTACCTATAAAGAAGTTTACCTACAACAGTTTATATACATTAAAAAAACCTGTTTACAATAGCTTACAAACCAAAATATCTATGCAAGTAACACCTGATCAAATCACTGAACATTCCCAGCATCCTGAATCCCATTCACACTCTCTTCCAGTCACTGCCCATTCCCATGGCAAAGGTACCAACTAGTTTTACTTCTAAGAGCATGTATTGGTTTGGAGAGTTCTTATCTATAAAGTTTGACTGTTTTTTATTTTATCTGTCCATCTTGTTTGGGAATAGAGTCCTTTTTCATTGCTCATTTCATCAGATTGATGAAGAATTGCTACTAATAGCAGCATTGAATAGTTGGAATATTATTTCTAATATCACCCAAGACTGGCAAACCTCTGAAAGAATACAGCCTCTTAGAGATTGCAAATGGGAAAGAAATGCCCAGTTGTACTGTCTGTCATTACATATGGCAGGAATTATAAGAATTCTAGGAGTTCCTGACAGGAATTCTAGGAATCTTTCTCTTCCCTTCCTTGCTTTTACACATATTTCCTCCTTGGTGTTCATATATGAGACCCTAACACATATGGTCCAGGAGAGCACAGGATCTTATCTTGTTTATTATAGTCCCTATAACACCTAGAAAACAGTATGACAAAGGGATGCCAAACAAATGCTCATGCAAAATAACAAATTGTAGGCATGAGAACAAAACTGTAAATTAACCAATATTTAAATCGGGAGATTTCTGAACTTGAAATCTTTCTTCACTCTACCAAAGTTCAACCTTTTGGTCAAGCCATTAACTTCCCTGTGCCTCAGTTTCCAGAGGGGCACAGTGGGGTTGTCAAGAGTTCTCAGACTCCATGGCGACCATAAAGGGAAGGTCGAAAAGGTTGCTTCCACTCAGCTCTGGCAGGTTGCTATAATGGGAAAACACACATACAACATTATGTCAGAGTCTGGTATTTATTTCTAGAACCATTGAAGCCCCAGATTTTCCTATATTGACACTCAAGAAATTCAGTTAAGGTAGTACACCCTCAGTGTAACTCTTTATTCTTGGGGCTAAGTAAGCATTAGTGGTGTCTTCACCCATTTAACCTTCCTTAACCAAATATATAGTTAAGAGTATGATTCTACAGATTCCTCATGATTCTTCAACATAAGGAGAGAATTGTAAAGTAAATCTTTCTGTATTTGTGAGTGTAGAAGTAGTAATCTTTCAAAAATGTCTTTCTTCCTTGTATGTATACTCTGCATAAAGACATTCTGATTTCAAACCAATTTGTTATGTTTTGATAGCAAAGTGGCCATTACTGAAATTTCAGTGACCATTGATTTATCCAGAATTTCAAGCAAAAGATAGGTCCTCACATGAGTATATCCTTTTAGAGTTAATATCTCCTACATATCTAAATTAAATTAGTAATTGTGAAATTAGAAAAGAAATTGATTCATGAAAAACTGAAGTTAACTTAGATACGAAGCAATGATATAAGGGGAGAGACTGAGAAAACTGACTTACTTGAATTAACCAAATATTTTTTAAAATAACAGTTACTAAAATTCTCTTACAATGTGAAGATGAATAATATCTGATGTTAAATAAACAGAACAAACACTAAAATATATTTGGAATCTGCAGCTAATCATTTTTTTCTAAAGCTACTGATTTTTTTTGCTCAAAAATACCAAAATGCGGAGCCTCCCTGGAGGCTCAAGGGGTTAAGTCTCAGCACTATAAAGCTATTTGCAGTTCAATCTCCAGACAGGGAGCTACCCAAATGGCACAGCAGACTTCTCCTGTTTTGCCCGCTGTTCCCCTCTATATTTTAGTCAGTCTGGCTGTTCTGTTCCCCACTCTGTCTCTGGTGAATCTTCTCACTGCCTGCACCTCTGGCCTGTACTCCAGTTCTTGTATGCATAAATAAATATTTTTAAAAAATACCAAAATGGGGCCTCCCCCGTGGCACAGTGGTTGAGCGCTGGGTTGCGAAGCTGCCTGCAACCTCTGCAATGCTGGTTCAATCCCCGGCTGCTGGGCGATGGTCCCACATGGCGCGCAGACCTCTCCTGCTGCCCGCTGCTCCCCTCAGCAGTGTACTTTGTCAGTCTGCCTGTTCTGCTCTCCGCTCTGGCTCTGGTGAATTCTCTCACCCTCCCGCACTTCTGACTGTACCCAGTGCTTGTATAAATAAAATAAATAAATCTTCAAAAAAAATCAAAAAGAAAATTAAAAAAAAACCCAAAATATTAAGAATCGAGGGAATAGGGAGGAAAATGATAAATGATCTTTTTCTCTTTTTTCACTTTTCTGGATTATGATTATGTTATTAAAAGTTTTAAACATATTTGTGTATGTGCTTTGCAGCCTCTGTTAAATTATATACTACAGAACATATTTATTAATAAAGCAAAATGAAAGATATTCATAATATCAAAGTTGAGTGAATCCAGCTATGCTTATGATTTTTATCCTGAGTTTAATTCACAGTGCTTCCTTTGGCCCATATGCATGCCTTCCCTGCACATTCAGATGAAGGACGATTTAAAATAAGACCAGACGTTAATTTCCTTAGCATCTTCTCTTACACAAATAGGCCAGATGCTCCCTCAGTGGGGGAAAATGAGCTTAGTTATCACAGAGATTAGAAGAAACACCTAACAAAACACCTGCAGGAGCATGTAAGGATTAAACCATTTCTGGATGCAGCCCCTGGGGATGGATCAGGCCCTCACTTTTGCTATCTCAGGGTAGGGCATCTGTGCTGCGTGCACTTGACCCCTAAGGAAACAGGTTTCGAGAGAAATGTCAGGGTCAATCCAGGGAATTCATCTGTTGGCACAGCTCTGTTGCAGTGTTCCAGGGAGAACAATAGAAAACGATGTTGCTCAGAATCCTGTTTAGAATTTAAGGCACATTAAGAAAATATTAAAATGTCGTGTTTGATCAGTTTTTACACTCAGACTCATTCAAAAATGAAGGAAAGGGCATGTATTCCTAGAAGACTGCTTCTACTTTTTAGAACATGGTTTAAGATAGACTCAGGGTTGGGAGGAGAGGTAAAAGCATGGGGGTGGGGTGGAGAGAGAGAGAAAGTGGAGAGAGAGATAAATAAACAAACATTTGAGAATGTTCAGTACTAAGTGGAGGATCAAAATAGTTGGAACCCTAATAACAAAACCAACACACCAAGGGAAGTTCATATGGCAGCATGTTCCAGGGAATGCAGCCCCGGGTCATGAAGTAGGAAACAGCCGGCAATTAGGACCAGGCATAAGACTGTGGGTTTGATGGTGAAGAGAGAGACACGGAGGAGATGGTATGGAAGAGAGGGGGACAGGAGCAAATCACTCATGGTCTTTGGATCCAGGTTGAAGGGCATTTCTTGAATGGCCAGAAAGCCATCGAAGGCTTTTACTCTGGGGATTGGGGTGATCTGATTACCATTTTTTAAAGATTGCTCTGCCTGATGATGACATAATTTTCAATATTTCCCATTTATAGTCCTGCCTGTGAGCAGCTAGGCTTGAATCTGGGCCAGCAGGCACAAAATGGTGACATGATTAGGAAAAGACTCTTTATAGTACCCTTTCTGGACCAATCTGCAGCTTTTATGTGCACATTATCATTGCCCCTAAGCCATAATGGGCCTGGAATTGGAGGCAGGATTCCTCCCGAGTCATCATCCAAACCAGTTTATGAAGCCATCGTCTGTATAAGTCTCCAGACGCTCATTCAATTACTCACAAGGCCACCTTTTCTCAGCTGATGACGAATATCAAAATCAGATAGGGATGCTCATACCAACGCCACTTTGAGTAATTATGTATTTACAAATAATTGTAAGAATCCCTCCACACCTTAAACATTACAACTGGAGCAACAATGCAGACCATTCTGTAACTTAATGAAGGCCATACTCCCCATCCCCCGTCCTTTTTTCCACTTTATTCTCTCCTAACCCTTCAGAGTCTTGGCAAAAGACAAAAATCAGTATTTTGCCAGAATTGTGTTATTCCAAGCAGAGAAAGAAGGACCATAAAGCAGAAATAAGTCTTGGGGGAAAGAAGAACTTTTTTTTAAATACAAGTCTACCATAATATCAAACTTAATTCACATATTACTGTTCTTAGCACTCTTCCTTCCAAAGCCCATGGATAGAGAATACTATGTTTTCCATTTCCCAGTCTTAACAGGATCTATGATCCTTGCCAGAGAAGTTTCTGGAATTTTATGATGGAGAATGGGCAGATGGAGAACAAAGTGTCCTAGAAGGGGGTGGAAGGACTTGGCAGGTACAGATGAAGTTGGCCTGGATAGGAGTGAGCTGGGAGGAGGCAGACAGAAGGATTTCAGCTGAGGCTGGAAAAGAGGGGGTCAAATGTGATGGAGAATGGGGGGACACACTGGAGGGTGGAGAGAGCAGTGGGGGAGAGCCAGGAAGGAGAAGAAGGGATTTGAGATAAATGTGCTAGATTGGAGAGTTTAATCAAAATGCACTCTCTTTCCCTCTCAATCTTCTGCTTTTCTTTAGACACAGGTTTAGACAAATACTTGACTGCTTAAGTCAAGAATTCCAAAAGGTGCAAATACAATTAATGTGTTTTTCATTTATTTTGTAGGACGGAAAGTAATAGAAAATAAAGGGAGACAAATGGAGGGAAGGCGATTCAAATAAGGAGGAAAACAACCACACCTATTGTTAAGGGTTCCTCTCTTACACTTTTCAAATTCTTTTACCTTATGGTGTTCCTTGTCTACATGTGAAGGAAGCAATTCTCCTTCTTGCAGATATTGAGCAGCTCCAACTAGCATGGAAAAAAAGTTCTCAGGCCTGGTGTGAACTTACCTGATACTCCAGTTTCATCTTCCTTCACAACCTTTCACTTTCTTCTTTTATCAGAAATAAGAAGTTATTGACTATTCCCCAAAACACAAACCCAGCCTCACCTTCTTGTTTTTTTCTCAGCCAAAAATGTCTTTTCCTTCCTCTTCTCCTTAGGTTGTTGTGATTTATTTTCCACATTCTGTGTGACTATAGTTTTAGATACAGTGACACTCATGCTACTGAAGAACATATACTCCATATCCCATTTCCCAAAGTACTTTTTAAGTTTGTGAAAATAATATTAATTACAATAATTAAGTCAGAATTCCTACAAACTGATTCGGCAGTATTTTTTTTTAAGATTTATTTTATTTACACAAGAGCCAGGGTACAGGCCAGATGAGTGGGAGGATGAAAGGATTCACCAGAGACAGAGCAGGAAATAGAACAGGCCGACTGACGAGATACACTGCTGAGGGGAGCAGCGGGTGTGGCAGGAGAGGTCTGCTCACCATGTGGGTTGCTCCGAGGCCAGGGGGGATCGAACTGGTGCTGCAGAGGCTGTGGACAGCTTCACAGCATTGCGCTCAACCTCCTGCGCCACCAGGGAGGCCCAGCAGTAATTTTGTAAACTTTATCTCTCTGTGTACCACAAAGTCACCGGCAAGGTACACCCTTACAAAACACACACACAAGCAAGCAGAAATCTAGAGTCTAGAACACTAGACATTGAGCATCTGTGTTCCCTGAAAATGCACAGTATTATCAATTGCTCAAGTAACAGTGAATTAACCATCTTCTAGTTTCAAAATTCTAGTAAATATATGCACAAAATCAATCTCTCCTCTCTCATATACACACACATGCGCACACCTTTCTCTCTCCCCCATATATATGTTTGAGAATATATTCTTATTATATACTTTAAATATTTTTAAAATTTAAAGATTGTTGCACAGATTGTTAGTTATTAATAAAGAAAAAAGTCTTTTCAGCTGAGTACCTGTGATTGTAAGTTCCCAAAGGGTTTTATCATGACTAAAACACATTATTGAACTTTATGTAAGCATGTAGGCAATTCATTAATAAGAATAATTGAATACTCTAAAAAAAAATTTTAACCATATGGCAGGCTGCCTGGGAACAGAAGCCTGGTCACCAGGCTCAAGGTAAATGATCACTGAGGAGTAGACTGTCTTTTACTGTTCTGAGAGAGCAAATCCATTCATGTGCCAAATGAAATTCTGAATCGATTCTTCAGTTTGCTACATAAATGTAAAGTAGTCAAAACATTAGTTGATTAAGCACTTAATTTTGTGGCACAGTATTCTTGACGAGGAACTTAATCAGAGCTAGAAGACTAAACAATGATTTTCATTTATAACCTACTAACAAAAAAAAAAAGGCAAAAGCTATTCAAAGAGTACACATGAATAAAAAGTGTTTTGAATTATGAAAGAGTTATATAAAGTGCAGAGAGTGTATTTTCAGTCAGATCACTAATCATCAACAATAAAATGAAGACAAAAGAAAGGAAGGAGCTCAAAAGACAAATGAAAATAATAATGTGTCCACTTTCTTATCTCTATTCCCCAATTTAACAATAATCCCAAAATTTGAATAAGGGCTAGTAGTCTATAGGTGACTCCAAATAATAACTAGGGGATCCAGGTAAAGGATATTTTTAAAATTATTTTTTAAAGTTCTTTTTTTTGTTAAAGATTTATTTATTTATACAAGAACTGGGATACAGGCCAGAGGCTTAGGAGGGTAAGAGAATTCACCAGAGACCGAGAGGGGAGCAGAATAGGCAGACAGACGGAAAACACTGCTGAGGGGAGCAGCGGGTGAGACAGGAGAGGTCTACAACACCATGTGGGGAGCTCCCTGGCCAGCTGGGAATTGAACCCGTGCTTGCAGAGGCTGCGGACAGCTTCACAGCGCTGCGCTCAACCCACTGTGCTACCAGGGAGGCCCTTTAAAATTATTTTTACCAACTGAAATAGATGAATTAAGAATTACAAATAGGTTAGCACTCAGTCTATATATACAATAGACAAGTTTAATTATTTGGGAATTAATTAATTGGAAGAAATTCATGGTTAACAAATCAGTGACTTTTAAAAAAAAAATGGAAGGAGGTATTGTTAAGTGCCATTTTTGTTTCAAGAAACAGGTTCTGGACCTTTAGTGTAGTATTTTCAGAAATATATGGGTTTTTTTTTTCAGGTTTTGATTTTGCAAAGACAAGAAAAATCTTACCATATCTACACAAACCATAAGCAATTGTGATAGGCGGGGGGTAATTAATATTAATGAGTATGGAAAAATGAGAAAAAACAAATAGTTTCCATGAGAAAGAATAGAAAAGTAGAAAAGCTATCACAAATATCTCTAGTGGAACAATCCTTTAGAAACTCTAGTTTGTGGCAACCACGATGAGCTAAGGACACACATTACAACTAAAGTACAGGAAATACATCAGTCAAGTAAAAGCACAGAAACGATGAACTTCTATTGTTTACAGCATGGTCAAAAGGACCATTAAAATACACACTTTACCTATCAAGAGAATGTGCCGGAGCAAGGATCTACAACAGAACAAGAAAAGTGAGACACTCTGCCACTAACCTTTGGAAAGGCATAATTCATAACCTATTTGAGAAGCTGAGATGCAGAAAGTAAAAAGAAATACAATAAAAAGAATCCTCTCAGCAATCACCACCTTTGCTCCTAACACAAACCCTCAAAAGAGCATTTCCTAGATGGCTTTTGCACTTTAAGCCAATTTCACTAGCAGATCTGCATTGAGTGGAGCTGGGGCATGGGCTGGAGGCTTCCAGTGAGAGCAGCAAGCAGCAAAGCCAAGTCATGGGACAAATAAAACCAGGCTGCTTGCTGAAAATCATCCACAAGGTGACACAGCTTTGATAGATGCCGACCAACATACCTAGTCTTTTAAAATCACATTATTGACTGTATCCCCTTTCTTGATCCCAGAATTCTCAATTTGATGAAATTTTTGAGTTGAAGTCTAGAGTGAAGCTCCTGAGAACAGACAGAATTAGTTTATAAATAAATGCACAAGGGATTCCATGCTTTTCTGCTTCCACTACCCTCTATCACCCCCTTCCCCAGGCCTTGCCACAGAAAAGGTCTGCTTCTACTCACTCACTGTTTCAGACTCTGCCTTTTTAAATACATGCTGCTGTTCTGCTCAAGATGTCCTTGGCAGAAAGTAGTCAGGTGTGAAAAGCAACCCAGGGAATTCTTTTGTAGAAGTAAAATTCTATTAATACAAAAATGCAATTGATGCAAAATTATAAAGTAAATATAAAATTTTGAGATATAAAATATAGATACCATGATTTCTCTGCAAGTTGCTTTACACAATTACTATTTTCCTGTATAATTTTATGTAAACTCTATAATGCAAATTTCACAAAATTTTATATATCCTTTATGTAAACCCAAACCATATGGAGTAGGAAAGCAAGTTATTTAAAGAATATAGTTAATATTTCCCAAAGCCAAGACAAGGTTTCAGCAGTCACTAAGACCTCTTTATTTGTGTATGTATTTTGTAATGTGGACATACTAAATTTTTCATAAAGCAACGCATGCCTAGAAAATCAAAATTTCATAGGAAGTCAAGTAATTAATGGATTTATAGGTGGTAGATAATCTATCAGACAATAATTTTCTTTCCAACTTGAATAATTGCTCCTTACTTTTGGGGGGCTGGGATATAAGACATCACTGTGATATCTGAGCACCATCCCTGTGTTTGGAATAAGCATTCTTTGTTGAAGTTGCTTGAGCCCCTCATGCTGAGATATGACAAGTGTCTCCACATTTGCAAGGCAGATGCACAATGTGGAATTAGTATCAGGGTCTGATCACTGCTGTGATTCATACCTAGCATTTAACCTTATTCTTCCTTCCAAATATTTCCCTGGATTTGACTTGCCTCAAAAAAACAAATAAATAAATAAATAAATAAACTTCCAAAACTTCTGATGCTCTGTGAAGCTCATGGGCAATTTCCATTTCCAGAAATAGCAAGACATCCTTCTGAGATGTTGTTAAAGCCAGCTTTGATATAGCATGTGTTTATTTAAACTCAGTGCCAAAGAGCTCCTTGGTGATGGTTTCTGCTTATAGCCAAAGGTTGAATAGGCAATGGAGAATAATTTTAAAAGTGAAAGATGTTGCTCTATGACAAGTCTCAGTCCCTCTAGGGAAGCAAATGCTAGCAATTGTACCCTTCACCTTTCAGGGATAAAAGGGTCTTGTCTCCACCTCTTATCCTTGGACCAGCAGACTTGTGAAATGCAAATACACTGTGAAGATTCCACTGGAACCCCAATCCGAACACCCATTTTTTTTCTGCCATGTGGAAGAAATGTACATAGTCATATCTCAGAGCACATGAGCTGCCAGACACTTTTACCAGAAAGAGCTCTGGACTCCTCCACAAAGACCAGAAGGCAAGTTCATTTTTCTCTTCTCTCACCAGGTGCAAATGATTCCTTATTCATTTTTAACGATAGAGAAAATAACCCCTAAAATTGAAGAAAGAAGTGAAACGATTGCACGGGAGGAATCATGATTCCTGAATGCAAACAACATCATGACTTGAAAAACTATGAAGAAAAGGAATTTTAGATAGATGAGCTCCTGCAGATGAAATCCAGGATGACCTAAAAATGAAAAGGTTAATCTACAAGTAATGGCTGACATGGGAAGAAATACTTTTTCTTTCTTCTTTTCCTTTTTTCCGCCTCTGTCTCTCTTTTCCTATTTAAAATATTCAGAATGGGCAGATGCTTTTATTTAAAGATCTTCTGAGCCTGAGCCTCCTGACAGTCATCTTGGCAAAGCCACCTGCTCCAGCGACACCGCGCCCTGTCACTCTGTCCCGAGTGCCTCGTGCTCTCTGGTGTCCCCAGCAACAGGTGTCTCATTAACACCTGAGCTCTGCCAGCTTCTGAGGAAGGCTGTGAACTGATGCAACACATGCTCCATTTTTATCTCTTTATGAGTCATTACTTAAAGGTTTTATCACCAGATTGCCACACTTAATTACGTGGAGCCATAATTAAATAGGAGCATTCTTAGGCCTGCTTTTTGAAATTTAAATTGAAACTTCAGTGACATGTTTTGCTGTTTACTAATTTAAAGCTATCTTTAAAAGAGCTGTAGGAGGTGCTTTTTTGAAGGGGGCAGAGCAGGACAGGATTTTTATTTTTTTATATACTGCTATTGTTTTAAATTTGCTAATCAGAAGAAAGAAAAAAAATTACAGTGCATTTAAAGACTTAAAGAGCACTGCCAGAAATAGAGGTAATTAAATTAGCTGGTGCTAAAATTTTTTATTATATATAGGTATAAGAAACAGGGTTATTGGTTACTTTATAAATGTCAATCTGACTAGGACACTAGGAATCCTCTGGCCAATCAGATGACTAACCTAATTCTCCATTTTCTGGTAGTCGAAGATATTTGTTAATTACATAAGGACACTATAGAACAAAATGATCCACCTTATCAAGGAAATTATAAATAGCAAGATTTCTCTTTCCTGTGTTTACTTGCTTTGTCCTCCTTCAAACTGTCCCATATGTCCACCTCAAGACTGAGCTAAAGCCCACGTTTGCTAAGCCATGGGGGAACCAGAGGTCTGTTTTAACTGTCGTGCTTGTCTGTGGCCTCTCCAGAACACTCCTAAAAGGTCATGAACCTTTCACTGTTCTCTCATGCGTGTGCAGTTGCAGTTTTATAACTGGAGGCCATGAGTATTAGATACCTTCAGGGCCCAAAGCCTCCCCCACTTACTTCTTACTGCCTTCTAGAATGAACATGCCAGCCTGTATAGGTTAAACAAGTTATGTAAATATCCTTCCCAGAGATTTAGGGGAAGGAAGCCATACACAGGAGAGTGTGGCCTTTCCACTTGAAGGTCACATGAGAAGATAACATGCAATCATTGTTAAAGGAGAGGGCAATCATTGCTCTAGGAGAGGGCACTTTGCAATGGCCTCCTGCCCTCTGAGCAGTCCCACCTCTCAGGCCCCCTGTGCTTCAAGACTCAGGCTGAAAATCATTGCTCCTCAATGGGTAAATCCTGTGTTTGTCTTCAGGAACAGACTTTGCTCTGGTTTCCTCTGGGCATATAGGTCTTGGGAAGTACCCTGGGAATCAGATGGAATTAATGTTTCTGCTGCCTTATCCTTACAGGAATTAGAGAGGGCTGGTGGGATGGTGTTGGAGAATTTATGATGATAAACACGGGTCCACACTGATGTTTTAGTGCAAGTTTTCTATCTCTCTACAAAGAAGAACTACAACTCTGTTGGTTCCTTTATTAGTTGATCAAAGATGACAATGCAGATGTTTTGTGTTGTAAATGTAAAAGAAAAAAAAAAAGATGAACAAGCAAAAAACAAAAGTAAAACCAAACACAAAGTTTTACCCCAACTGGATTCAGCAAAAAGGTACCAGAATGACCTTCACTCATGAAAAGTCTGTTAAGTCTATTAGTTCTTCCTTCAGCAAGAACACAGGCTGAAAAACTTAAACCTTATCACTAGGATCCACATTCATTCTTTCCATTTTCTCCTCTCCAATTTCCCCTTTGAACTGGCTCACTCCATGGGAAGAGAAAGTTGTGGGACTGTCAAAGGAAAATTGTAGGGGATGGAGCTAAGCAGTCAAGGAAAATTTCATTCAAAACTAAACTGCACTAAAACAAAAGCTAGGAGGGTTGTTTTTTTTTTTTTTTTAAATAAGCTCTTGTGGGAGCTGGTGGATGTTTTAGAGAACTATATAATCAGGCCACTTGTGTCCGCTAATTAACTCATGGAAGCTATGTTCCTACCCTTCCAGAGAGATGAGACAGGAGCTGTATCTTTCTTGAAAATTTAGGTGATTACATATCAAAAAGATTTCTCCCAAGAACTCAAGTCAAACATTCCTGGGATATAAAACTGGCAGAACAGTCAAAAGATTCCCATCTCAAAGGAGCAGAGAAAATATGTACAGTTGAAAGTTATCTAAGATAGATGCTTAAAGGTATCTAAGATAGATGCTTAAAGCAAAGGAGATCAGAGGCCAATAGTTCAGAGAGCTGCCTAAAGTTTAGTTAAGCCCAGAGGAACTCCTTGGTTAGAGTGAATCCCAAATGAGAATCAGACTTTGGAAGAACTGGTATTGAAGATCTGCAATCAATAGGTCATTGATTCTTAAATCAAGAAGGTAATCACAGCTTCTGCAGTATGAACTTATTTTGAGGAAAGACAGTTGCCCAAAAAGCAAGGCTCTGGTAAAGCCTTTAGAACAACGCCTTTCCATTATTGTATTGGGTCTCTGTGGTTCTCTCCTTAGCAGCTAAACATTCCAGATTTTCTCTAAGACACAGATTAAGGAAAATTATGTTAAAAAGCAAGCCAAACTGAATCAAATTGATTTGATTTAGATACTATCATTACCTTAGTGAGTCCAGATATTTTGGAAAGGACTTTGTTCTGCTGTCCTGAAGTTGCTTGCTTAGAGCTCCTGACCCATGGCCATTATTGGCCATTAACATGGATCTCTTTGTTTTGTGCCAACTTTGAAGACTAATATTTTGACCAAGGATCCCAAGGTGTAGCTCTGAAAATTCAATCTCCTAGGCACTGTTCTCAGAGAATGCACATGTCTCTGCTAGTTGAGGGGCTTCCCTGTGTCTTTAGAAAAGCTTATTTCTCCATATTACATTACTTCTCTGCTAAGCTGAGCAGAAGTCTCATTTCTGACCTCAGAAAGATGTCACAGCCTAATTCCATACAGGAGAAGCTGATGTGATCTTTTAACACAAGAGATTGATTGCTCTTCCAACTAGGGAAAGGGGAGGAGACAAGTTTTTTTTTTTTTTAATTTCATTAAAATTCCTATAACAATGAGAACAGGATAGAAATTAACACTTCTATAAATTATCCTTCTACATATTTTTTAATGCCTTCTTTCTCTTTTACCCAGGAAATGACTCTGGCTTCAATTAAATTATTTTGATTTATATTTTCTCTCTGAAAGAAGTGGATAGGATAGGATGTGGTGGAAGGAATTTATCCCACCATTTATAGTAATGTGATTACACAGTTTATTTTACATTAAGTAGGACCATTTCATACTGCTAAATTTGCACTTTGGATCCCATCTTATAAAATTAAATTTTATCATGTAGATTAAGTGCCTTCGCTAAAGAATATGTTTAGGTTAATCTGATAACGTTCTAAGGTTTTCTAACTCTTTCTGTATACACTTGTTTTTAGATCTCAGAGAGAAATGCAAGATAGAATTTAGAAAATTAAGATAGAGCAAGTATGAATTAAAGAGCGAAGGGGAAAATATGGGAGAGAAAATCATATTACTATTAAAGTATTCCACATTTTGGGGAAAAGATAGCAAAATGTTACAAAAGTAGGTTAATGGTAAGAAAGACGGTCTAATGGCCAAATGACATGTGAAAATACCGAATGAGAATGAATTTCCCTGTATTTGAAAATAGGATTCATAAGATTGTGAATAGGACACACTAGAATATAGAACTATAAGTTGCTTTTAGATGTGTTGTCATGCATTGGTTGGTTGTTCTTGCATTGTGAGTGTATAATTTATCATTTTTCTTGAATCACGATAGGTGATCAATACATGCTGTGAAACAGAAGTTTCTTTTCTATGCATCTTTAATTTTTTGTCTTTGTTAATGAATTTTATTTTTTTTTTTTTTTAAAGACTTATTTATTTATTTATGCAAGCACTGGGTACAGTCAGAAGTGTGGGAGGGTGAGAGAATTCACCAGAGCCAGAGCGGGGAGCAGAACAGGCAGAGTGATGAAGTACACTGCTGAGGGGAGCAGCGGGCAGCAGGAGAGGTCTGAGCGCCATGTGGGACCCTCCTCCGGTGGCCGGGGAGCAGCCTGGGATCGAACCGGCGCCACAGAGGCTGTGGGCAGCTTCGCAACCCAGCGCTCAATCGCTGCACCACCGGGGAGGCCCTGTTAATGAATTTTAATCATGCCAATCTCCACTTTTAAGGGTACACTCATTTTGCTTTAATCTGTAGCAGGTATAGCAGACTTTGGGACTCAGAAAATAAAGGAAATGTATATTTTATAGCATGCAGATTCTTTAAAGAGCATCTGTTATTCATGGTATCCTTGAAATAAATTCCTCAGATATCCAAGTGTCTATTGTAGGTTGAGATCTTCCTCTTCCATCCAAATTGAGGTAAGGATGCTTTTCTATGAATTTTTTAAGAAAAAAAATGGGAATTTAAAATCTCACATTTATCCTTTAATAATATGTATAAAAGGAGACATTTTGAGAAATTCACATTATCCATGCTTATTTCAAATCTAGGCAGTATCAAGTCTTCAGGAACATTATGGGATCTGGAGGACAGTAGATTTATCCCCAATAATACAGGAAGACTAGTGTCCTCTTGCCAATTCCTATTTCATCTAAAATGTTTTTCCTAACTCTCCTTACTTTTAGTTTAAGTGTTTTATATAACAACTATGTTTGCTTTGCTATAATATTTTTTTGCCAGAATTATTCTGTATTTTGTGAGTCATTGTTGTCAATGTTTCTACAAAAAAAATCCTCAATAAATGTTTAAATGCCAATATTTTAGTTTAAATCTACTTGGAATAATCTAACATCTCTATTTTTCCAATGGTTAGTGAAGAGCATTGAGTATAAACTAATAAAAAGAATAGTACTACAACTTTTCCAAGAGTTTAGAGCATGTGCTAAGCATCTCTTTTGTTGGCAAAATTCTACAAAGAGTTGATCTTTGTAGATCTTTTTTGATCTTTGTTGATCTTTTTTTCAGAAACTATTGGAGGAAATAGGATAAATAATGTCAATTTTTTGATATTTGAGAGGTTTACAATCTAGGAGAGAGACACTGTGTGTTTTATTCCTCCACACCAAGCAGTTCTGAAACATCAACAGGGTGATCTACAATTTAACTCAATTCTAACACTATGTAGAGATAAATCCAGCCCCACAGGTAGAGTACTGGTTCCACATTCAGATACAATTGCAAGTGATAGGTTGACTTTAGCTACAGCTTCTTCTTCTTTTTTTTTAAATATGTATTTACTTATGCATACAAGAGCTGGGGTACAGGCCAGAGATGCAGGGTGTTAGAGGATTCATCAGAGACAGAGTGGGGAACAGAACAGGCAGACTGACTGAAATACACTGCTGAGGGGAGCAGCGGGTGCGACAGGAGAGGTCGCATGCCTCTCCATGCGGGACCCTCATCTGCCGGTGAGGATCGAACTGGCACTGCAGAGGCTGTGGACAGCTTCACAGCGTGGCGCTCAACCGCCTGCGCCACCAGGGGAGGCCCTATCTGGTCTTTCTGATGAACAGCCCCCCATTGGAAATCATCCAGAGTCACCTCATTAAGAGGAAAAAACATTCCTGTCACCCAGGAATGTGAGAGAAATTGGGGTCCTGTGATAGAAACTGGGGTCTAGACCAAATATCAATATCAAAACAAAATATTCTCCTTGCACACCTCCATTTGTAAAAGTTTCAAAAGGCCTGTACCAGGAATTGGGGGCAGAGGCCAATGTATGTGTACACACACACACACACACACACCCCCCAAACAAACAAACAAAAAGATTGTTAATTAAATACCTGCTATTGGGCTGATCCACCTACAAGTAATTATAAACTCTGATTTACATTATAAAACAAAAGAAAAACTCAAAGACTCTAGAGATGGAAGAGGAAGACTAGACATAGAGAAGGGCATGGACTTGGAGAGTTTCTTCTTTTCCTGATTTCTATATTGAGGGTAAGACCTGAGTCTGCCAGCAAAATGTTCCATAGAGAATCCATTGTTTGGAGCATTTGAAAAACCAGAGTTCTTGACGAGAACCACTGAAAAGGAAGGCAGGAGAAACATGCCTTCCAAGAGAGCCGAACTGGAGGAGTCCAACCAGACTGAATCCAATGTCAGTTGTAATTTAAATTTGCATGTAAAAATATCATTATCTTAAAATTTTTTAAGGAGAAAAAAAGCCCTGTGAATTTGCTAAGAAGAGCTATATATTTGTTTCTAGCCCAAAGTCTAAGAAAACAGCGATGGGATAAAATTTTGTGGTATAAGGTAAATAAATGCTTGCTGTATCTATTTGTAATATTAGAACATCATTTTTCAATACATAGATCATGATAGTGAAAAATTAATCCAAAGTGTTTTCCAAAATACATTTAAAATTTGAGTTCTGGTGTAATAAACCTGTAACTCCTCATTTTTCTTCTTAAAAAAATTCCACCAGTGATTTGTGATGCTTTTAGTGAGGATGAATGCAACAGATCAGTTTACCATGTTATGGAGTTGATATTAAGAACATTTATCTTAAAATAACCTTTTGTCTGTTTGCCCAATGAACTGCTAATCTTAGGAAAATCTGATTATTCCATCCAGAGTTAGATTCAATTTAGTGGAGACAACCTTTGCTTCTAACTCAGGAGGCAGAACTGCTTCTCTCTTTTTACACTTATTTTCACTCATTCTTTATAGGTTCAAGGGCAAATTTAATTATTGTAATGCAATTGATCTTAAAGTTAATGGCAAGAATGGCCAAAACCTCTGTTGTACAATAGGTCATATTCCCTTATATTTATTTCACTACTCCTCAGTGTCTCTCACCTGTCATGTTTAGACAAAAAAAAAAAAAAATAATAGTGAAACTTTTGCGACCTTACAGCAAAGTCTGCAGATAATGTGATGGTGGGGGGCAGATAATCATGCTTAGATTTAGCTTAAAATATGAAAAACAATACTGGAGACAAATCAAACAAATATGAAAGACTTTCTAAAGTTCTGTCATTTTTTCTCATGGGGATAAAGACAGGCAAAATCTCGCTTCTACATGAAAACCAATCTCTGCATTTGTTAGGAACAAGGAGAACAGTTGTAAGCATCTTTTAGACATTCATTTTAGAGACTCAGTCCATCTTTGACAGACTAATTGCTTGTTCACTGAAGAAAAATCCTAACACCAGATAATGATCCCCTTTAGTTAAACAATTCCTCTTCTGGTGATGTCATCTACACTGGTGTTGGAAGGAGCTTCTGAAAAATGCTTTGCACTTAAAAGACACTTTCTCTCTGATGGAAACATTGATTTGTCCCCTGAGTCCCCATTAAAAAATAATAAAATAAATACTTGGTAGGTGACATTTAAGGAATGGCTGCATTTTCCCATCCATGTAGCTCATTGGTTTCAGAACCTTGGTTGCTTTATTTATAGTTTCTGCTTCATTCACTGTTAGACATCTGGGTACCACTGGCCTTTCAGTGGCCAGAGAGATGTGCCTCTTGAGCAATTTGCATTTTGTATGGAGATAACTGCTTTCTGAAGGATTATAAAACAAACCAAAGTTAGATTGCTGGGCACAATCAGAGATCATGAGTTAAGCAATGTTCAATGTAAACCTACTATTCTCTCAGTTTAAGGGTGGCTGTGGCTTCAATGATTGATGGGAGTAAATATGAGTTCTGGTTTGTGGTTTGATCTTACATATCATTTCATGGGGCCACATTTTTTTTTCCTTTTTTTATTTTTTAATTTATTTTTTATTTTTATTTTCCCCATACAATTGCAATCCCCTGATTTTGACCCCAATCCCTCCTTCCCCCCTCCCCACAAAGTGTGTCTCTGGTTCATAGTTGTTTGTCGATTTTGATTTTTTTCTTTCTTATAGTTATTCTTTTTCCTGGTCTCTTGTTTAGGTTTTCTAGATTCCTGTTATGAGTGAGACCATCCAGTATTTTTCTTTTTCTTTCTGGCTGCTTTCGCTGAGCATGATCCCTTCCAGCTCCATCCATGTTGCTGCAAATTGCATGTGTTTATCTTTTTTGAATGCCGAGCAATATTCCATTGTGTGTATGTACCACATCTTCTTGATCCAGTCATCTATTTTTGGGCATTTGGGTTGTTTCCAAAGCTTTGCTATTGTAAACAGTGCTGCTATAAACATAGGGGTGCAGGTGCTCTTTGGGATTAATGTTTCTTTGTCCTTTGGTTAAATACCTAGGAGTGGAATTGCTGGATCATATGGAAGCTCTATCTTTAGTAGGTTGAGGAATCTTCACACAGCTTTCCACAATGGTTTGACCAGTTGCACTCTCACGGGGCCCCATTTTAACAGCAGTCTTCACATTGAAAGTATCTGAAAAGACAGCAACAGGAAAGGAAGGCTTTAGAACACATGTGCTATTTGGATCTCTTAAAAAGATATTGGAAAAGTTATTGTGAAGGAAGAGAAGAGTAATATCAATAGTAGATAGGGTTGTTGACTGTATAACTGAGGAATGATCATGTAAGAGATGGCATCTATGTTATTCCAGACAGTGGAACTAGAACCAACAAATGAATATTGCTAGAAAGGAATTCCCTTATCAATGTAACAAAGAACTTCCTTTCCATCTGTTGTAAATGCTTAAGAGAATATGAATTCACTGTTTCTCAATATATTTATGAAGTTAGCAAAATATCTTTCAGAGATATCTTTGATACTTTCATTCATTGGAAGACTAAACATTTTTCTTTCATCTCTTTGAGTTTTGACATCTAGTTTATCTGGCTTATGTTTGAGTTCAAGGCAGGCATTATAAAGCAGCCTTGGATACAATCTCTACAACATTTACCTTAAAGAAGAGATTGGTGTTAATTGATAAGTAAAGAAACACAGTGCCTTTCTCAAAGATCCAGTAGAAACACTGATGCCGTCCTGATCTCAATCGAATTCTTATTCCAAATATGACACAGTGGCTTTTACTGGGTCCCAAATTAGAATTTAGAGGTGATACTGAGTAACACCAATTTCAGGACCTTGGTTGCTTTACTTATATTCACAGGAGTAAAATGCAAGACAAAAAAAAAAAAAAAACCTTAAAAGATTTCTGCAATTAATTATGCTTTATTTTGAGAACACATTTGTTTTCAGAACAGACTCCCCCATTATGTTTCAGTACTTCCTTCATAGTATATATTACTAGCCACCTTTTCTTTCATTAGATCCTGCAGTTTATAATTTTCTGAACAAGCATTTACAGTGTTAGCATATCAGATAACATGTTTATAAAAGTTGTTAAAAACAAGTTGTTATAAGACTGCAGCATATGTTGAGAGTGTTTAAGAGGCAGTAAGTAAGTAAAAACAATAAAGGTGATTTCTGATGGTAAGAGTTGTTCTGAAGAAAATAAATGAAAAAAAACAAGTATAAGACTTGTGATACACTACACTTACTGATGTGGAGTGAGAAGGAAATTTTGCTTTGGGGAAGTACATTAGTTAGGGTTCTCCAGATAAATCTATCTCTATTCTGTGTCTCTATTTCTGTCTCTATCACTATCTCTATTTATATCCTCAACTAGATCTGTGCCTGTATAGATAAATAGGTGAGAGAAAGGAGAAAGATGGATATTCTAAGGAATTGGTTGAAACAACTATAGAGAAAGTGAAAATCTGAATGGTGAACCATAACGTTGGAGAACCAGGGAAGAGTTAACAGTGAGGTTCAAATCTAAAGACCATCAGGTTGGAAACCAGTGTGTCTCTGCTCCGTCTGAGTGTTGTCTGCTGTGGAACTCCTTCCTGCCCAGGCTAGATCAACCTGTTGTTCTTTCAGTAGTTCTGTTGATTGGATGGAACCTACCTGGTAGAGACTGATCTGCTTTACTCAGAGTCCACTGTTTAAAATGTTAATTTTGGGCCTCCCTGGTAGTGCAAGGGGTTAAGAGCAATCCACAGCCTCTGCAGCATGAGTTCCATCTGCGGCCAGCCAGAGAGCACATGGCGAGGCAGAGCTCTCCTGTCTCTGGTGAATCCTCTCACCCCACTGCATCTCTGGCCTGAACCCCAGCTCTTGTATGCATAAATAAATAAATTTTAAAAAAAATGTTAATTTTATGTCAAAATACCCCACAGAAACATCCAGAATTTTTTTTGATTAACTATATTGGCACTGTGGCCCAAATGGACACATAAATTTAAACATCATAGGAAGTGGCATTTAACTGAAAAATCAAACCATAGATATAGAGCCAAAAGAATGACAAGTGTTTTGTGTTTAGGAACAGAATGAAAGCCAGCATGACTGGTGTGTAGTGAGGGGGCTAAGAAATTATGGAGAAAGTGTGGGAGGGTATGTAGAGGAAAACTGTGCAAGAAATCATTTTAAACTTTGGCTATCAGATACATATGGAGAGTGTTAAAGAAGCTTCTGGAAGTGTAGCCAAAATATCAGTAAGTTCCCCATATCATTAACATTGGAAGTGAATGGAAGAAATCTGTGCTAAGGCTTTATTCTAACAAAAAAAAAGGTGTCCCTTGGAAGTTTTAAAATGAGAAGGTGGTTGTTAAGTTCCATTAAAAAAAAATTCTCTGTGGAAGAATTCTGGTACCCAGAATGATGGCATTCTCTTTCTGATAACACTCATGAAGCTGAACAAAACACTGAAAACTAGAAAGCTCAAGGTACTGGGGAGCAAACCAAAGCAATCAGAAAATGCAGGTGGTCTGATCTCCCCCCAAAAGTGATTTTTCACATGCACACACACACACACACACACACACACACACACACACACCCCTTTACCTCTGAGGGCATATCTCAGTAGTTATAGTGAAATTTGGTGAATAGTCAAAGAGAAAAGGGCAGTTTTATTGCCCAGAGGGAAAGGTGAATGTAATTTTGGACTGCAAGAAAGTGCAGAATTACAGAGGGGAGTCATTCTGGACAAGAGCTATAGAAAAGGAAACACTAAATCTATTTATGTACCTCGATTATCTGCTCAACTGAGTCCTGCCTGCCTAGAGCTGTCCATGAGTCTTAGCATTTGACCAGGCAGATAAGGAGAACAGAAGATTTAACTGCTGCATGCAGCACAGGCACGTGAGTTTAGGGTTTGAATCTAGCTAAAAAATACCAGTTGGGGAAACCTCTGGATTTCCGTTAAAACCCTGTAATGACCACAGCACAAGAGCACAAATGGTGTTGCAGAACTATGGACATTACCCTCTAGCTATGGACAAAACTAAAAAACATTTGCCATAACACAAAGTAAAACAAACTTCAAGGCAATCCACTAACAATTTAACTGCTGACAAGGAAACAAATAGACACAATTCAAATGAAGATAAAATCCAGAGTTGTATCGATATATCATTTGCATTCCCCAGTGTACAGTAAAAATTACTAGACCTGACAAGTAAGAGAATTTCTATCCTTAGTTTAAAAATAAGTAATCCAGGGCCTTTCTGGTGGCACAGGGGGTTGAGCACAGCTCTGTGAGGCTGTCCACAGCCTCAGCAACGTGGGTTCGATCCCAAGCCAGGGAGCTACCCACATGGCACAGCAGACCTCTCCTGGCTCTCTTGCTGCTCCACTCAGCAGTGTACTTCTGTCTATCTGCCTGTTCTGTTCCCTGCTCTGTCTCTGGTGGATCCTCTCATCTCCCACACCTCTGGCCTGTACCCTGTTATTGTAATCATAAATAAATAAATCTTTAAAAAAAAAGTAATCCATGGAAGCAGACTAAATGACAAAAAGGTAAAACTAGCAGAGAGTAACTTTAAAACAGGTGGATATAAATACAGAATTTAAGGGAAAGGTGATCATGATGGGGATTCCCAAGAGAAATGGAACTATGAAAAAAATAAGTGAAAATTCTAAAACTGAGAATTACATTATCTGGATTGAGAATTTTACTTTATGACTAAACAGAAAGTGAGCTTTAAGTAAGGTCAATAAAACATTTTCAATATGAAAGACAAGCTCACTCATAGTCTCCGTATCTTTTTGGAAAATATTAAGCATCTATTTGATGTTCTTAAAGATCAGGAGATGAAGAATGGGATGGAAAGCACTTAATGTGATAAAGACCAGTGGTTCCCAAATTTATTAAGAACTACCTAAAATATTAGCAAAAAAACCCCACAAATAAATATACTGTAGTGTTTATAACGTATATATCAAACTTAACCATCATGGGTCATGGAATGGGGTTGGTACTAAACTGTTACAGAGTTCTTTTATTGTCGCTGATGGAATAAAAACAAGATTGATACCTTCATACTGTAATAAGTTAAGAATAAATGTTGAGGGCCTCCTGGTGGCACAGATGGTTGAGCGCATTACTGTGAGGCTGTGTGGGTTCAATCCTGGCTGGCTGGGGAGATGCCCACATGAAATACAGCAGTGTATTTCAGTCAGTCTGCTTGTTCTGCTCCCCACTCTGTCTCTGGTGAATCCTCTCACCCTTCCACACATCTTGCCTGTACCCTGGTTCTTGTATGAATAAATAAATCTTAAAAAAAAACATGTTGAAAAGTCAAGAGAAACATTAAAAATGAGGGAAAATGTGTGCATGTATGGGTGTGTGTATAAATCCAGTATAAGAATTAAAATGGAGTAATAAAATCTAACTCCAAAGGAAGCAGAGACAAGGGAGTGGAGGAATAACAAAGACTTATGCAAACCAAATAGTTAAACCCAACTATATTAATAATTTTATTAAAAATAAATGAATTACTCAGTTAAAAAGAATTGTCAAACTAAAAATAATATGACTAAAATATGTGTTATCTATAACAAACGCACTTTAAAACTCAAGTGACAAGGTAAAAGTAAAGGAATGGAAAAAGATATCTTCTTCAAAATGCAAGGATAAGAAAATTAAGTGGCTTCAACAATATCAGACAAATAGACTGCAAAGTAAGGATATTATTAGAACTAATAAAAGGAATCAGTTCATCAGGAAGTCACAATAATCAAAAACATTCAGGATCTAATAGCAGAACTTTCTATATATTAAATATCTATATATTAAATATATCTATTTAAATGACTAGAACTATAGAGAGTAATACATAAATTTGTAGTCATAGTTGATGATTTTAACACCCTCTCTTAGTAATTGACATAACAATTAGAGCAAAAAAATCAGTAAAAGGCACAGGAGATCTGATCAATGCTATCAACTACCTTGATCTAATAGGCATTTTACAGGTCATTGAAAATCAAAGTGCAGAATCACATTCTTTTCATGTGTGCATGGGACAGTCATCAAGATAGACCTATGGTGAGTGGTGAGTCAATGAATGCCTTAATAAAAAGGTGTATGCTTGAATTAGAAAAGAATAAATGTTTAAAACTTGATGTCTATGCTTACATCTAATGAAGCTGGATATTAAAAAAAATCAGAATACATAGCCACAAGTAAATAACTTAAATAAGAGCAGAAATGAAAGAGAAAAGAAAAGAAATGATAGAGAAAATTACAGTAAGAGATAGGTCTTTGCAAAGATAACATTGCTAAACCTCAAAGGTTTTTGAAAATAAGGTCTAGGAAAATAAGAGACAAAAAAACCATAACAAAATTTTAAGCAGGGAGTCATTATAGATTATATAGATGACAAGGATATAATAAAGAAAAGATAAAAACAGGTACCAATAAATTTGAAATTTTAGATTTAATGAAAAAAACCTTTATAAGCTTTCTTATAAAAGCTTATAAAGAAAATTTCAGATAGTTTCTGTTAATTCTGGCAAACATTTAGGAAAGAAACAATGTTAATCTCAAACATTTTTTTTTTTACAAAAAATAGAGGAATAACACATCCCCCAAAACTAACAGAACCTAGATGTCAAACATTGACAAGAAAATTATAAGAAAAGAAATTACAGACCAGCATATGAACATAAAGCCAATATACTTTTTTAAACTCAGCAGTATTCAAAAGCAATGTACACGACCAAGTGTTTCATCCAAGATTACAAGGAACAGAGGCTTAGTTTAACAGTTGAAAAATATCAATTTAATTCACTATAGAAATAGAATACAGGAGGAAAAAAAATCACACACTCTCAATTGGTGGAGAAAAAACATTTGACAAAATTGAATCCATTCAAGGTTTTAAAAAATATAGAGCAGACAGAACAGTACGGAACCTCTTTAATCTGACAAAAGTCATCATCTAAACTCAAAGAGAACATCACACCTGAGGGTAAAATTTTGAAAATTTTCTTATTGAGAGCAGTGGGAATTGGCAATAATGCAAGGATGTCTGGTCACCCCACATTTGCCCATGTTGTGCTTAAGGTCCTCACTGGTGTGGTAATGTGAGGGGAACAAGAGGAAGACAAGAATTTGGAAAAGAAAAGGTAATGTTTGTTGCTCAGAGATGAGCAATAGTTTATAAGACACATTAAAATGTACCAAATCACTGCTAGACTGCAAATATAAAGGCCACAATATACAAAGTTATTACATAAAACTGTTTTTAAGCACTTAGCAACAGCAAAGAATTGGAAAATGAAATTTTAAATGTTCTATTTCAATCACATCAAAAAGCATAAAATTTTTAAGAATAATTGAGCAACCACATGCAACACTTCTGCAGAGAAAAGAGAAGACGTTATTTTTTTTAGATTTTTTTACCCATGCACACAAGAGCTGGGACACAGGCCAGAGGTGCAGGGGGCAAGAGGACTCACCAGAGACAGAGTGGGGAACAGAACAGGCAGACTGACTGAAACACATTGCTGAGGGGAGCAGCGGGGGAGCCAGGAGAGGTCTGCTGTGCTGTGTGGGTTGCTCCCTGGAGAGCTGAAGATTGAACTCATGCTGCAGAGGCCATGGTTAGCCTCATAGGTTGCTTCTTAACCCCCTGCACCATCAAGGAGGCCCCAGAAGACATTATTTTTTTAAAGATTTGTTTATTTATACAAGAACTGGGGTACATGCCAGATGCGCGGGAGGGTGAGAGGATTCACAAGAGACAGAGCGGGGAACAGAACAGGCAGAATGACGAAATACACTGCTGAGGGGAGCAGAGGGCGAGACAGGAGAGGTCTGCTGCACCATGTGGGACCCTCGCCAACTGGCAGGGATCGAACCGGCACTGCAGGGGCTGTGGACAGCTTCACAGTGCTGCGCTCAACCGCCTGCACCACCAGGGGAGGTCCCCCAGAAGACATTATTGAAGGAAATTAGAGAACTAAATAAATGGAGACCAAAACAATCTTCATGGATTAGAAGATGCCTATTCTTCACAAAATCAATATAGATTCATAAAATCCCAACCCAAATATCTCTTTTTTAGTGGCATTGGCTTTGGAAAGACATTTGTTGTTTTATAGGAAAATAGAAATAGAGAAAACAATTCTGAAAAGAACGGAGTTGGCGGTCGAATCACACTACCTGACTTCAAGACTAACTAAAACTGTGGTCATGACAGTGTGATATTGGCTGAATAAAGAATGCAGAAAGGATACTACCTGTAGAGGGCCAACTGCTTTTCAACTAAGTCAATTCAGTGGTAAATGGAAGTTTTCCCCAGACTAAAGATATTAGGAATGTAAAAGGGAGTGTAGGAAATCTATGATTAAAAAGTACTGGGGAAACTAAGATTAAAAAAAATTATTTAAAATCCTGTCTCACTTTATGCACATAAAAATAGCACAATCCAAACCATAGAATGAAGCATAACAGCCAGTGTTATAAACTACCAAAGTGAAACATAAAAGATTAGCAACAACTTCTTGAATAATACACACACAGAAAAGCACTAACAATAAAGTATTTTTATAAAGGCAAAAAGGCTTCATGTAAATAACACCTCTGCTCAACAAGAGATAAGTGTCAAGGACATACTAGGCTAAGATGCTGGGAGGAAGATACAGAAGATACAGAAGTTACAAACACAGAGGGGCTATAGCTCAGTGGTAGAATATATGTAGAATGTACAAAGAATTCATATATCAAAAATATAGAGAATAGTAGTATAAAAATGGACAAAAAAATTTGAATGGACACATGTAAAAAGAAAATTTGATACAGGAGATCAATAAGTACATGCAAAGATACTCAACATCTTTCACTCAACTGGGAGCTGCAAATTAAAAGCAGAATGAAACAACATTCCACTTAGCCACTTCTGCCTTTAGAATGGTGACATAAAGACTAATCTCACCAAATATTAGGAAAGGATGTGGAGAAACGAGTTCTTTTGGGTTATTGGTGAGGTACAACCACTTTAGAAGTCTGTGTGGCACTTTCTAATAGTTAAATACACACTTATCATATGATCATATGATCTTGCCTTTCCAGTCCTAAGTATTTTTTTTTAAAGATTTTTTTTTTAATAAAGGCATGTTTTATTTATTTATTTGTTTGTTTGTTTGTTTGTTTGTTTTGTTTACACATGCACTGGGTACAGTCAGAAGCGCGGGAGGGTGAGAGAATTCACCAGAGCCAGAGCGGGGAACAGAATAGGCAGAAGGACCGAAGTATACTGCTGAGGGGAGCAGCGGGCGGCAGGAGAGGTCTGTGCGCCACGTGGGACCCTCCTCTGGTGGCCGGGGAGCAGCCGGGGATCGAACCGGCACTGCAGAGGCCACGGGCAGCTTCGCAACCCAGCGCTCAACCGCTGCGCCACCGGGGAGGCCCTCCAGTCCTAAGTATTTACCTAACAGACATAAAAACTTAAGCTTGCACTTAGACTTGTACCCAGATTTTCACTGTACCTTTATTCAAAATAAGAAACAATGGAATGCTCACCAATGAGAGAATAAATATACAAGCTGCTGTTCATTTACACAATGGAATTCTGCTCAGCAATAAAAGCAAATCAAGCACCAAAGCAAATCCATGCAAAAACATGGATGAGTTTCACAATCATTACACTGAGTGAAAGAAGTCTGCACATTGACCTGAAAAAGTACCTAACATATGATTTCTTTTATATGCACTCAAGAGCCTAGAAATTAATCTATATTGAGAAAACAGAACAGGGGCTGAGGAGCAGGCTGGAGATAGAGTGTGGTGAAAATATTTGATATATTGATTAGGAAGAGATTGTATTTATTGGAAATATTCGTATACTGCACTGTTATTGAATGTAAATTCAACCTCAATTTTTATGTAATGTTGTTAAAATCTAGATGTTAGGCTATTTCAGAAGTTCAGACAAAAGATGATGGTAAGTCAGACTGGTGTATTAGAAATGAAGCTGGGAGCAGGTATGTCAGAGATGTAGTTTGTAGATGAAACTGGCAGGTTGCTGAAGGGTTTGATTACAAGGAGTGGGAAATAATAAATATTCAGGGGTGCCACTGTGATTTTGGTAAGGGCTACAAGGGAAATGGCATTGCGTTTTCTGGAGGCTGTGAAGGAAAGGAACAGTCCTGGATAGGGGGTGCATGGTTGGTCTGCTGTACCCAGTAAGTTTGCAAAACCTCTTAGATATGCAAAGTACAGCTATCAAGCTAGAGCTTGGTTTTATCAGTCTGCCTTCAGTGAAGAAGTCAGGGCTGGGTGTATTCAGAGTCATCAGCCCAGAGATTGTATTTAAGGCATATGATTTTGAGATACAGAGTTGTCAGGTGTGTGTTGACAACTCAGGTATATGTGGTTGGATAGACACAATTCAATTAGATTCTCTGAAGATGTAATGTTTCCACTTTTTTTAATCTTTACAGCAGAATGTCTTGTAGAGTTTGTTCAGTGTATTGGCAAGTGAATGAATGAAAACATAGGCTTTTCTTCTCGAATTGGAAAAAGAAATGTCAAAAGCAAAACAATCATCTGGTAAGGCACTTCACAAAAAATGGATATGAGTATGCAAAATATATGCCAATATTTTTACTGACATAAATAAATAAATAGATATTATTTATTCTATGAGAATAACATGTCTTGTAATTTTGTTAGAAGTAGTAATTTTGCAACTTGAATAAAATCATGGTCTAGGTTCTGACTGTCATTTGAAAGGTGTGATTATGGGCAATTTGTTTAATGATACTGTTCTCTACTCTTTAAAAAAGATAATAATAGTAGTAGTAGTAGTAGTAGTAGTAGTAGTAGTAGTAGTAGTAATGATGATGATGATGGACAATGCAGTAGAGTTGTGTGCAGAGCAAAGGGAATGAGAAGCATAGGGCACTTTTTGAACGGTCATGAGAAATGTAAGTGTTGGCTGTCATGACATACTGCTTTTTGTTATTTATTATCACAGAGGAATCGTGAATCCTACCAGCCTCAAGTTTCAAAGCAATCTTGTTAAATTGTTACCTAAAATGATTATCAGGTCTCCTTGAATTTTAATTTTATGATTCCTTGGAAAAGTCCAGAAAGCATGCATCTTAAATGGAGGAATTTAATATAATCTAGGAGAACCTGAAGAGGAGTTATTTCCAAAAGGCAGTCCTCTAGTGAAATTCCACAAGCTATGTTAGATGGGGGTTGGGGGTTATCTACCTGTCAGACTGGCCTTGACTTGTAGACTGAACCCAAGCACTAGCAGGGAGGTTGGACCATGCAATCCTTTTCAATCCAGCTGTAGTTGTCAAGAATGTGGGTGAGTGGCTGGGAGAGAACATTTAGAGGGAAGAAAATGTAACAGGACCTGAACTTTGATATGCCAGCATTTAGGTTGTGAAAGGCAAATGCAACCTAAAAGAGACACAAGAAGGCAGAAAAGTAGGAGGCCCTAGGTTGTTTTTTTCAAAAAAGGGTAATATGTAATCACACTTTCTCCATCATTGAACCCTAGAAACATCTTTCTTTTTGCTCCTATCAACTACAGGTTTTATATTACTTGCAAGGTTGACTATTATAGCAAGGGAAACTAAATATTCAGGAGAGAACACACCATTTTTATTACCAAGATTGGGATCTCACCCTTCCTGATCATTCCTTAGCGTGAGTATCAGAGATTATGAAGATAACAATCTCAAGTTCACAATTACTGCTGGATACAACCACATAGAATTGTCTATGTTCTATCATGTTTTCACCAAAACAATGACAATTTCATATGTTTCAACCACTATGGGTTTATGGTATTGTCTATGATTTATGTTATCATAAAGTTTTGAAGATAATAAGAACTAGATTCAGAGGACACAAATTCTCTGCCAGACACACTGCTCAGTACATTTCCTTGTTTGTTCTTTGACATAATTCTTTGAATCTGTTCAAGAAGAGACGTGGTGGATTCTCCAGCTTGGTGTCCGATTCTACCCATATCCAAGGCATGGCGTCCTTGACTCTCTACAGTAATTCCTCTTCAGATTCTCTCACCCCAAGCATTTCTTTGCCTCTTTCCCTCTCCTCTTCTAGCCCCATCTTCTTCCTGCAATGACAGCCATTCTGCAGGAAGTTTTTCTTAAAGATACACATGGTACCTCACTTCTCCCTCATGTCAGAATTCCTTAAGAGATAGTCTGATGATGAATCATCTATAAGTGACAGTATAACCACTGAATATATTGCCAAACTTTGAGTTTGAAAATCACTGCCCAGGACATTACTTATTGTTGAAAGTTCTACAAAAACTATTAAAATTGTGAATGAGTATCTCTAGCTGTTTTCTATTGAGGCTACTCTCAAAGGTAATGAATGATATCAGCTAAGCAGCAACATATAATCAAGGCAGATTTTAGAAAATCATACTTAAACACAAATTAAGGAAAACAAAGAAATGTCAAATGAATGGCATGTGAATAAAGAAACCTGTCATGGGTGAGTAGAAATAACTGAAAAGCAGTGATAACATTATAATCAGGATGTCAACAGAGGAAAAAAATGCCATTTGTACAGGTGAGAGGAAGCAAGAAGACAGGTGATAAAAATATTCTAGTGCCTAAATGTCATTTGGTAATGAGTGTTTTTGACATCCTTACCTAGGATCAGTGATAAAATTCTGTCCAATGTATTTTATGAAATTTTGAAATAGCATGGAGGTAGCTGTGCTCAGTTTTTTTCTGTATAATTATCATTTCTTCTCAAGTGACCTGTACTTCCCAATGGACTGAGTGTGCTGTCTGGTCTGTTCTTTATTTGCTTCTTATTGGAGAGGAATATAACAATGACAAAAAAAAAAAGTGTTGATTGCTTGAGGCATTGGCACAGTGGGCTTGATGGATGAAGAAAGTGAACATTATAGTGCATAATGTGAGCACTAAATTACTCGAGCCTGTTATCGATTACTGTTGTGATAAGTGTGGTAAATGAAATTACTGATTATAAATTCTGTCTCTTGGCCAAGACTGCCTGGGTTCATATCCTTTTCACTGACTGTATTATATTGAGCAGTAACTCAACTTAACCCTCCCTCATGTCCCTCATCCAGAGAGTTAATAATAGCATCTACCTCATAGATTTATGGTGAGATTGAAAGGGGTTAATATTTTTTAAAGATTTATTTATTTATGCATACAAGAGCTGAGGTGTAGGCCAGAGGTGCAGGGGGTGAGAGGATTCACCAGAAACAGAGTGAGGAGCAGAACAGGAGGACCTACTGAAATACACTGCTAAGGGAAGTAGCAGGCAAGGCAGGAGAGGTCTGCTGTGCCATGTGGGTCAGCTCCCTGGCTGGGAATTGAACTCTTGCTGCAGTGACTGTGGATAGCTTCATAGCACTGTGATTTAACTCCTTGTGCCACCAGGGAGGGCCTAAAGGAGTTAATATTTATAAAAGACCTAGAACAATGTTTGGTAAACAGTAAGCACTCAATAACTGTTAATTTTTATAACCAACTTTTTTCTGTGTGTGGTTATTATTATTCACATAAGAAACAGAAACTCTGAATTTACCAATACACTAATACCATCATCCCAAATAAAATTTAAAGAGAGAACATAACTTTGATCAGACAGACTTGGGCTCAAATCCTGGCTCATTTCTGGCAGGAGAGAGAAGTCCACAAGCTGCCTCCATCATGAGAATCTGTGTGGGAGCAGCATGTGGAGTGGAGCTGAGTCACCTGTGTTAACAAGGCAGGACCAACCTGGATCAGTCATGCCACTTTGCCCCCTTCATATACTGTGCCAGGTCAAGATCAGCAGAATCACTTGGACATGGTAGATGGATAATAAAGACATATTGTTCTAGGGCCTCCCTGGTGGCACAAGGGGTTAAGCCTCAGCGCTATCAAGCTATCACCAACCACTGCAGCATGAGCTGGATCCCCACTCAGGGAGCTGACCCACATGACTCAGCAGAGCTTTCCTATCTCGTCCTCTGCAAGGTATTTCAGTAGATCCACCTGTTCTGCTCCCCACTCTGTCTCTGGTGAATCCTCTCACCCCCAGCACTTTTAACCTAGACCTCAGTTCTTGTCTGCATGAAAAAATAAAATAAACCTTTAAAAATAAAACAAAGACAATGTTCCAGGCTACGGAGATGTTGTGGTTGCTCACTGTGCTGTGGTACTTTGATCATAGGTCCCTGATGATGAGTTATGCAAAGCAGATATTTGTTTATGCTGTTTCATGCTGACACATGTTGAAGAACAATGCTACAAACAACATTCATAATTTTGTAAATCTAAAAGAAGAACAGAGTGTGTTGCTCTGATAGCTACTGTGTTTGCCTCTCCATTTTCTGAGTATCTGACTTAGTCTAGTTCAGTATAATTTATTAATCTAAAGTTCAGACTTGTGACAGTTTCTATCTTCTGAGCCTGAAGCTCAGAGATGAGGATAAAAGGACCCCTAATGTCAAGAATCTGTATATGAAAAGCTGTCATATCTTTAGAAGCTACTTCATTATTAAGTATGTTTTGAGCATTTTAGTGTCTGGCTTGAGTATGGAGGATATTGCCCACACATTGTGATAGGGAGATGAGCCTTAACTACAGAATATGAAGAAGAATCATGTTCAAACTATAAATATCATGAAACTGAGGATTAGGGGGTGTTTTTGTCGTCAAGGAATATTTTCAATTGGTTCTGTAATTGGGATTCATTTTTGTTCAAGTGCCATTTTTGAATCTTGGGAAGGTTATTCTCAAATACAGAATTTCAGTTTTATATAAAAAATCTTATATCATGCTTATTCCTGACTTGTGAAAAAGAACAACTACTCTACTTTGTAGAAGGAAGTGAGGATCAATGGTAATTCTTTGCATTAGTTGGTAATTTCCTTCCTGATGGAAATAGCCACTCCTCTACTTCCTATGAGACCGATTAAGCAGAGCTGATTGCCAAGACTGTGCTTTCTTTTCCCCCAACCCCCAATCTTCCAGGCGCTTTGCCTGGAGAGTGTCTGATCCTCTACTAACTCTAGGTCTTTGAAATGGAGAATTTTCTATGTTTTAAAGGGAATTTAGCTTCATTCTTCAAGGAGATCTCAGTTCAGAGAGGTTGTCATCTGCTCTATCCATTCCTTCTTTGCAGCTAAATGAAACCATACTCCAAAAAGATGATTTCTTTCTCCTCCCTCAGATGCACAGGCAAGCCTGTGAGAATCAAATTACTGCTGTAAGGCGGGGAAGGTAAATCCAAGTCAGAAACCTGGGAATGGATGCTATTGTTCAGGGTGTGCAATCCACAAGAGCAGGGATTTAAAAAAAAAAAAAAAAAATCAACGTGAAATCAGCAGCAAGCCCTGGGAGTCAGTAGGGGCTACTCAAAACCTCTGCTTGCTTAGATGTGGAGAGCAATTTCTCTCCCAACATCAAACTCAAATGTTCAGCATATGCTAATATCACATTGGCTGGTTTTCCTAAACAAAAGAAGTCAGGTATTTCTGAGACAAGTTTTGCCTCTCTCTGAAATTGCATTGTGAAGCAGCAAATATTCTATTCAGTTAGTATGGAGAGTGGTTAAAATGAAGTTTCTGAAACCACATATTCTGGATTTGCAGCCTAACTTTGCTGCAACTGGGTCATAAGGAGGAAGTCACTGTACCTTTATGTGCGGTTTTCTCATCTGTCAAATGAGAATATCAACGTGACCACCCAAGAGGGTAGTTGTGAGGATTAAAATTGTTGACACATTAAAGCAACTAGAAAAGCATTGGTATTGGTCAGCACTGTGAAACTGATAACCAGTACTGTGGTTAATTTTGAGAAATGGTTTTACTATGGTTACTTCTGCAATCATTTGCTGCTGTAGATGAGAAAGTTACTATAGTTTTAGGATCTGTTGCCATATCTCTAAAATGAGTTGTGTTCATATAGATCCACGGTCTCAATCCTGTTATTCTAAGATGTACAAATGAGAATATGTTTATATTGTATCACAGTTTTATGTGATTGTTTTTATTATTTAATATAAGATATATTAAGTATTTTAGGCATTTGCAAATATTTGTTGAGCACTGATTATATGTCAAACTTTGCACTAGATGCTGGGGATTCAGCAATCCAAAAGCAAATGTCCTTGTATTTGTGATATTTTCATTCTAATATTTTTCCTTTGGTCTGCAGCTGTGTCAACTACTTGATAAAACACTCAATAAGTAAATAGGGAACTAAGAACTCAAGTCAAGCAATATGTTTAAATTATTTGTGGGTCATTTAACATGAGACTTAATGAAGTTTTATAGAGCTCCCAAAATGCCAAACTTAAGTGTGTTAGGTGTCCCATTAAATTGCTAAAAATTGTCTTTTCCTATAGTGGCCACACATCCATAACTTTTAATAATGAAAAGCCAGGTTTACAGTTGCCAAGAACTCCTTAGGAATGTGAAGTACATATATTAAGTCCAAAAACAGAGAACTCCAGTCACAAACATCTAAAATGTAGACCAGATTGTAAAAAGTTATGTTTCAACTTTATTTATTGTGATATAAGAAAAAAAAATCTGTGGAGTTTTTAAAAGATTAATTTATAAACCTGAGTTAGAAATTTCCCATAATATTTCTGTGTACTAAATGGAATAAAAGTCAGGTTTGGGCAATTCTAGGCAGATTGTTAGGGTAACGGGAGTTAAAAAGCTCCTCTTGAAAAATTTGAGTTTGAAATGACTACTGGTAACTGAAATGTATGTGATTAAGTCACACATTATTGCTCATGTTCGATTGTTTTGGACTTACAAAAAAATCAATTTTATGAAATTCAACTGAATGTTAAATGCTTATTTTTTAGAAAGAAAGTCTGAATTTACATAGTGATGGGAGTGTTCTATATCTGTGCTGTAGCAACTCAAACGTGGCTAAGATGATGGAGTGGTTGAATTTATAATTCTATCTTATTTCAATTAATTGACATTTAGATAGTTAAATATAGTTAAATATGCTAATGTATAGCTTATCAGACAGCAGAGTTTAGAGCTGTAAATCAGAAAATTTGTCACTTCAATATGAATTAGAAAGCTTTGTTGGGACAAAAAATATACATGCAGTTAGATATTACTTATAGTGACTGAATAAAAATCATTAACATTCATATTTTATAGATGAGAGACTCTAGTTCATCCACATTTGGGGAGGTGTATAAACACATCTGATTTTGTTCAGTAGAGATCAAACCATTGAAACACAGAAAGGAAAATCATGAGTTACAGGAGGGGTGACATGTCCTGATCTGTACTTTTGCGAGATCACTGAAGTGACAGTTTGGCAAATGCTTAGAAGGAATAATAGGCAGAATAATGACCCCTCATCCACAAAAGACGTCCATGTCCTAATGTCCAGGGTCTGTGCAAGTATTAACTTTACATGGCAGGAGGGACTTTGCAGAGGTGATTTTGCACTGCAAAATCATGGGGGAAATATCCAGGTGGACCCACTAAAATCACGAGTCTCTATAAACCAAAGGAGGAAGAAGAGATAGAACCAAAGAGATGGAAGTGTGAGGATTCCTCCTGTGGTGTGTTGCTAACTTGGAAGATGGGCAGGCAGTCAATGAAGGTGGCCTTTAAAATCTAAAAAAACTAGGAAATGAACCATCTCCCAGAACCTTCAAAGGAACCTATGTAGCCCTGTGACCACCTTGATTTTCGTCTAGTAAGACCCATTCCTACTGTCTGATCTTTAGCTCCATAATATGCTCGTGTTACTTTCAGCCATGAAATCTGAGGTTACTTGTTAACAGCAGCGACAGGAAACCAATGCAGCTAAACTGGAAATAGGGAGATGAGTTACAGGTCATTTTAGTTAAAAAAATAAAGAGGTGGGAGTGGCTGAACCTAATAGTGACAATGGTCATAGAGAGAAAAATACTTAGATGTGAGATGGGAGGAAATCAAACTTAGGAGAAATAAAAGCAAAAGGCAGGGTTTAGACAAAACAATGGACCACAAGTCCTTAAGGTGTGGGGCTTTTCTTCTAAGTGCTCCCCAAAAATCACTATGTGTGGTAACCTAACATGGCACTATATATCAAGAAGAGGAGTTGGGGCTCAGAGACCTTTCTGCCATCAATTCATAAATGTCTTTAGAATCTCAGAGAGCTGCCCACGCTTGGCCCAGTGTGCCCATTCTTGGCTTTATTCTACATGCCCCGTATAAAGCAGCAGCTGCTGGCTGCATCAACATTGCTGTATTATGAAAATTATGGGGGATGTAATTCTTTTTACGTTACTTGGCAACACATTTCTGTCCAGGTGTTTGAGAAACTCAGACCATAATTATGCCAAAGCAAGAGTAGATGAGAGGTTCAGTCAAGAAAACCAGATTGCTTTTTGTCAAGAGACCCTGTCAAGAGGGAGGGAGCCTGGTGTGGTAGAAAGAGCATGAGTTTTGTAGAAAATGCTGCATTTGCATACTGATTCCAGCACTTACTTGTCCTGAGATATTGTATGAAGAACTTCGAAACATCCTGAGCTTTCTGTTTGTCATTTGTTTGGCACAGATAGAATCACATATAGCGTATAGGATGTTGCATGGAATAAATGAACTTATGAATATAGTGCATTGGCCTATAGTGGGTGCTTATCAGTAACTATTATATACACAAGAAGGACCCTGAAAAGTTAGAAATTAAGAGAGGATCTTGTTTTTCAAGAATATTTGTTTCCCTCTTAAAAAATAAAAATTTTCATTCATCAAGAATACACTCAAATAGAACATTTGCAGTGGAATTAATCTTGCCCCAGGTAGATGGTGTGACATCTAGAACCTAGACACATTCATAAAAGTTGGTCTAGCGTATTATTTAGATGGCAAAACTTCCATATGTATCATTTCTTTTATTTTCTCTACTGGGGTAGTATATATGATGTTTCATTATTTTACTGTCTTTTAATAGACTAATTTACAAATGTAGTGGGAAGAATTTGAGGGGGCATTTTTGGACAGGATACAAAGAAGAAGGAAAGGACGGAGAGAGTTGGGACAAATGAAGTTTGGAAACGAAGAAAGAAGAGAAGGAGAGATGAAGAAAGAAAGAAAAAAAATAGAATGATGAAGAGAATTAGGGATGAGTAAAGGAGATAATTTTGGTCTAATTTAATTTAAAAATTTAGATAAGAAGAAAAGTTATTTAAAAAACAGAAGAAATACATAATTATTTATTCCACCTCTTTTCCATGCTTGGAATTAAATAGCACATATAATGTGTTAACTAATTCATCTGCTCATTTATTCATGCAAAGCATATTTAAGTGTTCACCAGCAATGAGGAATATAGAAGTGGATAAGATAGACTTAGGCTTTGCCATGAGATTTTAACATAAAGAGGACCATCATCAGACCCAAAGCTTAACTTATTTCATCCTCAAAAAAATCTAACAGTAAGACTGGTGTTATTATCACTGTTTTACAGACATGGGAACTTGGTTTTACTTACCCAGTCAGTGACAGACTGAGATTCCCACCCTGATTTATTGTCTTCAGGTAAATTTTTCTTTTTCCATACAAGGCCATTCTGCTGGCAGATTAAGTGAACTGCATGTGTTAGGGGCTGGGAGGGGGCCCGGGGTGGGGGCAGGGTTGTGGGGGTGGAAGAGAGAGAGAGAGGAAAAGAGAGAGAGAAACTTTGAGAGTATATCCATTTTGAAAAATAATATGATGAAGTCATTCAGTCATTTTTTTTATGGTGCTTTGAGCACTGGTTGCAATTTCCAAGCTCCTTAAGGAAAGAAACATCATAAGAAGGTAAGTGGAACTAGGGTTTAGCCAGGTACATATGTACATAGTGGATACTCAGTAAATACATGCTTACTTATGTAATCAATGGCATTTTGTAAAACAAAATATACTGCAGAAACACAAGATTTTCCCTGCCTTCCTATGCAATCTATAGATGATTATAATTTATTCAGGCAACACACACCCTGTACTAGCTTCCATACAAGCAAAACCTAACAATTAGAATAAAAAAATTAAATGGACAAGAGTTTAACCCTAGTAGTTTGCAAAGGATGGAAGACATCTAGATGCAAAAGAGATGGTGACAGGTGAATTTGCAGCTAATTTTAATGCAATATGTTATCAGGAAATTAACACCATAGATTTTGCTGTATTAAGGGAGGCAAAATAGAGTGGGGAAAAGAGGCAAATTTAATAACTGGGTTCAGGGAATGGCAGGATGTTTATTGTATGTAGAAGTTAGCCTTATTGAAAGGAGGCAGAGAGGAGGTAGGCAAGGGACCTGTGTCATGATTTTGAATAATCTTGCACTCAAGATGGAATAAGGCAGAATCTTGCATTCAATATGGCGTAAGGATTATGGATTTCACTTTTTAATGCATGCAGTGGAAGTCCCTAGAATACTTTAAAGGGTATGAATTATTCATATGCTGCTGATCACTTCCAATTAAAATGTGGTTTGAAATCACACAATTAACTTCTATCCTAAAACCCCACTAAAATATAGTAAAGGGATTCTTTTTTAAAAAGGAATAAATATCCAAGAATGTAACCAGTAGTGAGAGCATTATTTAATCTCTCAAAATCAGAATTCCCTCACTTATAAAATGGAACCATGGTTACCATGTCATTGGTTGCTGAAGAATTAAGCAGATGCGCGGAATAAAATGAACAATGTTTCATTATAAATGACCCATTTATGATAGCTATTGTTTATGATAATTAAGAACTGAAATATGTAAAGAAAAATATTATGACAATACATATAAATTAATTGATTAGTTAGAGGTAGTACAGTGCAACTAGAATACCAAGCGCAGCAATAACAGAATAGAAAATACATAGCACAGAGAGAGCATGGTAATGCATTGCCCACTCTGTGGGCACTCTAGTTAAACACTGAATCTTCTACACTAATATAGCTCTTCATTATGACATTATAGGACTTATCTTGACAGGATAATACTTATGTATATATCATAATCATGTATGTATGTAATTATGTGTATACTGTAATTATTATATAATTATGTGGAAACACTGAAAGGCAGAAATTGAATTGTCTCTATTTTTGGATATCCAAACTTTGAAAAGTATTCTAGTAGGCACTAATTTTACTGATGATTTTCCTCAAAAAATTAAAAATATGACTATATGTGACCTAATCACTTCTGAGTACTTATCCAAAGAAGATTAAACACTGATTACCAAAAACGTGCACCTTCTTTGTTCATTGCAACATTATTTAAGATAGTCAAGATATGGAAATGACCTTAGTTTCCACTGGTAGATGACTAGATGAAGAAGATGTGATATATATAGAGAGTGAGAGATAGGGATGGATAATCACATGTAATACTACTCAGCCATGAAAAAGAATGGAATCTTTCCATTTGTGACAACATGGATGAATCTTGACAGAATTCTGCTAAATGAAATAAGTCAGAGAGAGAGGGACAAATGCCTGATGATTTCATTTATATGTGGAATCTAAATCAAACAAAACCAAACTCATAGATACAGAGATTAGAATGGTGTTTGCCAGAAGGGAAAGGGATTGGGAGATAGGCAAAACAGGTGAAAGGGGTCAAAATATATAAAATATATGGCATGTGTATATAATGTGTGGACCAGTAACTATGTAAATGGTATTGTAAAGAATACTTGAAAGTTGCCAAGAGAGTAAATCCTAAAAGTTAACTTTGTATGGTCAGCAATAGGTAACTAGATTTACTGTGATCATTTCACAGTAAATATATATAATATATATTATAATAATATTATAATATATAATATAATATTATATATATATTATATATATAATATTATAATAACATATAATATATTATAATATTATATATTATTATAATTCTATTATAATATATTATAATACATATTTATTATATATAATAAATTGTTATGTTGTATACCTGAAACCAATGTAATGTTATATGTCAATTATACCTCAATAAAAATATATGAACAAATGAATGAATGGACATATTAGAATGTCTTAGAATCTATCTTTCATTTATATATATGCAAAACTCTGAAAGAATAAGTCAATATTCAATTTAGAGTGAGTGCAAAGCAAATTTAAGTAAGCATAGGTGTTAAGAAGGGCATTTCTATTCTAACAGAATGATTTTGACAGCCACAGACTGATAATTTAAGATAGAAACAAGGAAATATAACAATGATCTTAATGCACATATTTCAAAGCTATAAGGTGAATCATGACTCTACTATTGCGAGTGCAATATGACTAAGGAGTGCTTGCCACCCATTATCTTTATTGTTTGTTTCTGGGGTGCAGAACCACATCTTCTCTTATGACAGAAGTTCAAATGTGAAACTAACATGACAGCATTGAAATCTACAGTCTAGAGTTGCTGCAATGTCTAAATTTTGACAATATTTTCCTCTCCTTAAAGCAAGATTCTGGCTCTTTATTTGTATTGGAAATTCATTAGTTCATTTATCACACTTCCAAACTACAGTTTATTTTTAGGATAACCCATGAATAAATAATTTGAACATATGCTTGCATTTTAACTCTTGAATATTGATTTACTTTTTATAGAAGCAGGTGAAATTTATACTGCACATTGAAACATTATAATAGGCCAAGAAGATGTTATAGAAAACAATTAGGCTTTTTAGTGATTAGAATATACCCATTTGCCAATGTCTTCATTATTACTAAGCCAATCTGAGTTCTCATTTGGTATTTTATCACTAACTAATAGACAGAACTTGGCTAGAATTCAAATGTTCCACACTCTAGTTCCCCTCTCCCTCCACATACACACACTAGCCAAATGCATAGACTTAATTCACAAATTTGCTATTAAAATTAAGAATTAGGGATCCTAAAAAAAAAAGAATTAGGGATCCTGCATAACTTAAGTTTAGGCTCATAAAGACTATGATGAAATTAAATATATATGTATATACATGTATATATAATATATGTACATATGTAATATATCTGTGTACATGCATATGCATAACATTTGAGAAGGAGTACTTCCTACCTTAATGGGTGGGAATTAATTATCAGACATTAGCAACTTTCAGTATTTAAAGCTATTATGAGTATATTTTATTGTACACTATGTCAGTAGCTTTGCATAAATTATCAAATGTCCATAAAAACCATTCAAGGACGTGCATTTTTGAACTTTATAAATGAGGTTACTGAGGCTCAAAAAGATTCCATGATTTACTCAGCCAGCAACAGAGATAGGATTCAAATATCAGTGTGTCTGGTTGTTAAACTAGTTTAAATATTTTATGTTTTCCTTTTTGCTTTCCCTTTGGTGGATAAAGAAAGTATTGAAATCAAAAACCACTTTTCTGTCTTCCCGTCACTTCTGAGACTCCCTTTCTCTCTTAAGCAAAACAATGAAAACAGGAGAAATAAAAGGGGAAATGGAAGGGAAGAAGAAAGACACCATATTTGTACGTATAAATGGAAATGGCTGAAGTTTTAGTTTTCTTTCCCTTGAACCCCTCTTTGCCAGTGGTGCAACACCACCACAAACTTAAAAATGAATGAATAAGAGGTAGAGGAAGATGAGGGAAAAGGATGGGGGAAGAAAGAAGGGAATGATGATAGAATTCAGAATAAAATACAATGTGGAATAATTAATAACTCAAAATTAGTATCTATTTTCTTATTAATATTTGCATGTGTCTTTAGGATTCTAATTGCTGTCAGATGAGCACAAAGTGAAGTTTTAGGAATATGCTCATTGTACAAAAAAATGAAGAAAGCAAATTTTTGACTCCAGTAAAGTTGTAATTTCTGATACAAAAATGAATGGATGTTTGGTTGACATGAAGGTAGCTTAGTCAACCACAGAAAACCTTACCCAGTGACTTCCAAGGACACTTAGCATGCTCATTTGTCCTAGCGCTAGTGCACAGTAAGTTGGCTCCTTCTCTGCTAGGATGTCATCTGGGAAATCCAGAGGCTTGCTGCTCCAGAGATTTTCCTTCTCACCCACAGCCTGAAGTTTTAATTCTCACTCTGTGTGATTTTTTTGTCTGTGGCCAGAACTTGATTCTACTCCAAAAACATCTTTGAGTAATTTCTCTATGCATGTATAGAGACAAAAGTAGGGCATTCAGCACCAGTGGTGAGATTGTACCTGGAAGAATCTCAAGTTGCTAATGTCTTCACATTTGAAGATCAACATATCTAAAATGATCATAAAACCTGGGAAAAATTTAGGGATTTGATCAAGCAACCATCTAGCACCAGGGATCTGAGGCCATCTGAAGCTATCACTTCATTGAAAATCAGATTAATATGAATACAAATTGGAAGAGGTCAATCCAAAAGCTGATTCGGCAGGATGAAGACAATGTGATCCCGTCTCAATTATTTAAAACTGTGAGTATTGAGAGGTAAATTGGACATGGCATAATAATTTTATTTAGGAAAGGTTGCAAAATGTCCAGGAAGTCTGATCTTGTTAAGTGTTCCTTATGTCATGATATAGCTGATGATTTTCCTGATTAAAATCATCAGGGTGATTATGTGTCTGTTTTCTGATTTTCTAAATTTTGGCTACTTGACCTCCTGTAGAGAAGGATATTTAGAAATTGCAAGTATTTCAAAAAATAGCAAAGCAAGCTTAAGATCTTAATCATTTGGTGAATTGTAGGTTTAACCTTGATCTAGTTCTGAATGGTTACAAATGTGTTTGCTAACATCATGCTAGCATTTAAACTCATGTTATTATTGAAAATTAAGAGATGATGGTTTAAAAAGCAAAATACAAAAAGTCAACCAGAAATTTACAAAACCTGCCCTATGCGAAGTCTACTTTCCTTATCACTTCATGTTTGTCTCTCAGCGGCAAGTCCACAAACACACATAGCCAGGCATGCAAGCCAGTGCCTTATAAAGGAAAAGTCATTTATTTGGTCATCTGGAAGGTTTCTCTCTGAGCTGCCCAGAGCATGTGGTTTGAGAAGAAAGGCAGACCAAGTAAAGCAGTAGTTCACTCCTTGAAGTCTTTCAAAGACATTGACTGTGGGACTTTCACCCCATTGTTTATCATTGGATACATATTGCATTTATTTTTTAGGCAGAAAACTAAATTTTTGGGGGGTGGGATAAGTGGATAGTGATAAAATAATTAAAATAGAAGATTATTAGCATACCAGCATATTTATTTTCTTCTCTTCTTTCACTGAGTTTATAATACCATATAAAGATTGCATGACTCATGGTTCTCCAAGAACCAGAACCAATAGAAATTTATTATAAAAAAACTGGCTCATGCAGTGATGAAGGTGGAGAAGTTCCATGATTTGTAATCTGCAAGCTGGAGACCTAGGAAAGCCAGAGGTGTAAATTCTGGTCTGAGTGTGAAGGCCTGAGAATCAGCTGCACCTATGGGGTAAGTCTGCTGAGAGTTTGGTTAAACTACTCCACGGTATTGCTGCCTCAGTATTCCTTTTGTTTGTCCAAGCAGCCTGAAGTGACCTTAAATTCACATACCAACCCAAGGAGTACCAAGCAAATCTAAGCTTTGGATCTGATTTCCCCAGTAGCCCCTGTGAACCATGACCTTCCCTGCCTCTCAACACCCTTACCTGCCCCTTAGCTAAGAGCCCATGGGACTTGCTAAAACTCCTCTGTTTGTTTTAGTTGCCAATCTAGTCTTAACCCAGGAACTCCAAAATACTCCACAAATGGACTCTTTCTTGGAAGCACATGTCCCAGTCTAGTCTTTCTCTGTTGCCCTCTGTCTTGACTGTAAGTAATGTTTAAAAAAGACAAACCCAGGGCCTCCCTGGTGGCGCAGTGGTTGAGCGCTGGGTTGCGAAGCTGCCCGCGGCCTCTGCGGTGCCGGTTCGATCCCCAGCTGCTCCCCGGCCACCGAAGGAGGGTCCCACATGGCGTGCAGAACTCTCCTGCCGCCCACTGCTCCCCTCAGCAGTGTACTTCGGTCCTTCTGCCTGCTCTGCTCCCCGCTCTGGCTCTGGTGAATTCTCTCACCCTCCCGCGCTTCTGACTGTACCCAGTGCATGCATAAACAAAACAAACAAACAAATAAATTAAAAAAAAAGCCTCTAAAAAAAAAAAACTATAAAAAAAAAAGTTTAAAAAAATAAAAAAGACAAACCCAAAATGGAGTCCCTTATGCCAAACCCTCATGACTTTAAACCTAACCTAATTGCAGTTTCAGCTTCTCCTGCACTAATCTACTCACTCTGAAGCTTCTGGTCTGCACTAGTAGTTCATCTGCATGACAAGACTCTGCCTTCCCCTAAAGGAAGATGCCTCTGTCTGAAATCTGTCTTATCTTGTCCTGCCCTCTTTCTGAGGATAAAAACTTCCATTTTATACAATATCTTTCTATTAGAAGGATGTTGCTTGATTGGGAAATCATATAGTAAAGTCAATTAGATCTCTAAATTTAGCCAATGGATTTTGGATTTTGAACATATATGTAAACTTCTCTATTTCAATTTGTCTTGTGATTTATTGTTGAACCACAGCTGACTGTCTATAACCATGTAGTTAATTTGGGGACTGCCCTGGTGGTGCAAGGAGTTAAGCACAGCATGATGAAGCAATCCCGCAGCTACTGCAACATGAGTTTGATCCCTGGATGGCCAGGGAGCTACCCACATGGCACAGCAGACCTCTCCTGTCTTGCCCACTGCTCCTCTCAGCATGTAATTCAGTCAGTCTGCCTGTTCTGTTCCCCACTCTGTCTCTGGTGAATTCTCTCACCTCTCAAATCTCTGACTTGTACCCCAGCTCTTGTATTCATAAATAAGTCTTTAAAAACAATAACCAAAAAAAACCCAAATGTTAATTTGACAAGTTCATAACAAGTTCCATTTCAAAGACCAAAGAAAATCAACATACACCTCAAACAGTCAGGCAGACAGACATTGAACCTCCTTCACTTTGTGGTTTGTTTTTTTTTATTTTTTCCTATTTAGCTTCTCCAACATTGGGGAAAAAGTCCACCAATTCAAATGTATGTCTTTTCTAGAAACACCTTCACAAACATACCTAGAGAAAAAATATGTTTAATTAGATGGACATCCTGTAGTCCAGCCAAGATGACACATTGAATTATCCATCCTAGAGGCCTTGGAAAGAATCCTATCATCTTATTTTAAAATTAGACTACTTCCAAAAAGTAACAACTCAATAGATGTTAACAGATCAAAGGGAGAACAAAGAAAATCCCTTCTATTTACACTACAGATCAGCAGTTCTTAAATGTGTTTTCTCCAGTAGCAGGATGAGAACTGATATCCTCCATGGGCACTGGAGTTATAAATATTGTCCATAAAGATTGAGAATTTCAGAAGTAGCAGGCAAACCTACATCGGCACCACTGTTATCCCATTCAAGAATGTACATTGAAACATGCTGAATGAGATTCTGCTAAAATAATTGTTTTAGAGTAAATAAATGTTAACAATTTTTACTGTGATCAAGTAATTATCAGTATAATCACATTTTATAAGTTATGATACAAGTCTATCTTGAAACTGGGGCTGGGAAACACTGTCAGTATAAACTAATGATTCAAAGGACCCTTCATTATAGATTCTCCAGAGTGAATAGAAGCTAAGGACAGTGTGGTTGGGGCCCTGTTTCAAAAAACTGAGGGTCAAGTGCCTCCCCGGTGGCGCAGCGGTTGAGTGCTGGGTTGCGAAGCTGCCCATGGCCTCTGCAGTGCTGGTTCGATCCCCAGCTACTCCCTGGCCACCGGAGAAGGGTCCCACATGGCGCGCAGACCTCTCCTGCCGCCCGCTGCTCCCCTCAGCAGTGTACTTCAGTCCTTCTGCCTGCTCTGCTCCCTGCTCTGGCTCTGGTGAATTCTCTCACCCTCCTGCGCTTCTGACTGTACCCAGTGCTTGTATAAATAAATAAATAAATCTTTAAAAAGAAAAAAAAAGAATTTAAAAAAAAAAAAAAAACTGAGGGTCAAGATTAACTCCTCCTGAATATGCAGTCCTTAGAGATATGCTGGGTGTTACTGTTCCACCAAGAGATCTGCAGAATTATTCTGCATTCCATTATAATGTCCACGAAGATATTCAGTTGGCAGGTTTATGAATCTGGCAAGTTATTTATACTTTCTTAGCCTCAGTTTCCTGTTCTGAAAGTGAGGCTTCTTCTGTTTTCTTTGGAGGGATTTCTTAATAACAAGAGATGATTCTCAAAATCTTTACTATAGCCCTTAGCATATGTAGATTTATTATTGATGTAACACATTTTCCATTAAGTATTTGGCTATGGGCATAAGGTATATTATTAATGAATGATTTTAAGGTATTTGACCAGGATCTAGAAGACACCACTGATTACACACTCACACTTGTGAAAGCTTTCTCTATAGGCGCCATCAAATTTAGTTCTCATCGCACTTCACCCCAACAGATTGACATTTTTCCTATTTTATAATGAAGACACTGAGCACCCAGGAAGTGAAATAACAGGCCAAGCAAAAGTGTAGCAGAGGTGGGATTTGAACTCTGATTTGTCCAAGTTCAAAGCTTTGTTAAGCTCAAGCTCCCATCACTATGGTAAGAAAATGAATCAATTTCAACCTGATGATAGCAAAGATCCTTCTGGCAATGCATGAATGGGCTGTCTCAAGAAAAGGATTATTATTATTTTTACTGTGGAACCATGTTGATAAAAAGAAACAGAAAAAACCCTCTCTTATGAGAGAAGTCAGATGAGGATTTGAATTGCCTTTTTAGTGACATGTAGATTTTTTTAAAAAATGCCTATTTCTGAAAAGAAAGCGCTAAAGGTAATACACACAGAAATGGTAATAAAGCTGCAAATTGGAGCTTTGGTCAACAGGAGAACACGAGCCCCCAGCATACCCGTGTTGACTTAAAATAGTTGACATAAATCAGTAGCCTCTGTAACTCAGGATTCGGAGCACAACGCACGCGAGAGGGCAACTCTTAAACCCTTCTCCATCCCTGAGTCCATAAAGGACCTTGATTAAGTGTGAGTAAAGGGAGTAGGACGCTAATGAAATATAAACAAAGTAGCTATTTTTATTCTGTTTTGGGGAAGTGAGGTGGGACTGACAAGTGCAAATCCCAACCCCTGCTCTATCCCTACCGAAGTCTCTAGAAATGAAAAGATGGCTTTGTTGACAAGCCAGCCTTCTCCCCCAACCTCCACAGAGGCTGGTGTAAGAAGGAAATGAGGGATGGATTGTACACACAGTGTAAACACTCGGGTTCCTGTGAGTTCCTGGGGCTAGGAGCTAATGCATTTCTAACTTTAAAATAGACTTAGTCACCATATTTCAGACGATCCACATAGCAGTACCTATAAAAACCTCATCTCATTAGCTCTTCATCGCCTCTCTCATTACCTTCCAGTAGTGTATTTTAACTTCATACATGATTTAGGGGACATTTCTGATCAACACCATTTTCTTTCTAGCGAGTTTTGTCAAGTGGATTGGGAATCACATTTATTCCACGAAAGTAATTGAAGGGGAGTGGATGGAGCCATAGATTTTTCTCTTCCTCCCTCCATGTTTTGGGTATTATATAGTAATGAGATACTGCTCAGTTAGTTTTGATCAAATCACATAAAATCTTCCTTGTTAAATTCAGAATTCAGGAATGCTTTTAATTTTCAATGCGCTGAAAAGTTTTTGTAGTTTAGTGTGCTTTGTATTTTTGATTTCCCATTTCTAATTTTAACTGCTTTGTGTGTATTAATTAAAATTGTTCATTCTTATTATAAACAAAAATCAGGAATGGGCCAAACAGAATGTGCCATGTGCTCACTTAAAGGCAATTCTCCATCCCTCTGTATGCTATGGAAAATTGCTAATTTCCATTAAAAATTTAATTATTTTCTCTATACTCATCCAGGGAGAAGAAACTAAATGGGATGAAGTTCATTCACACAACTTTGCTATTGTGCTAATAATTAGATTAAAATTAACTGGAAGCAAAGACCTAGTTTTTCTCTTATTGATGGTGAGATTCAGTTTTTCTGTTTGAGAGCTATCATATTCAGGATCCAGGTCTAACATACCTTTGTGACAAGAAAATTAAAGACATGGAAAGCTGCTATGATTTTCTCCATAGTCCTTAAAAGACCGCTATAACTCAGAAAGCGTTCACTTTGTATTCAAGCACAATGCTAATGGCTTAGAGTTCTGGAGTTTAAGAATAGTTAGGAAAAATATTACTCCCAGTTCTCCATTTCTGTGTTAAGGGAGACAGGAAAATAAATTTATTCTAAAATAAGCAAACTTACTTTCATCTTTTTTCCATATGCCTTCATCCTGTAACATTTGTTTTAGACTAAAGAATGCTGTGTCACTAAATTGCTTGCATGTTAAAACATTAAAATATTCTCTTTGGGCTCACAAAAGACTGCCAACTGTAAGATGCTGATTTATGGCTATTGTAGCTTGAAAATTATCATGAAACAACTTGGTGGGGGAGGGGAGACAGTGCAGCTATACTCAAGGCCTGATGATGTCATCCAGAGCAGGTCTTTCAATGGCATCTATATGATGACAACTCTCAAATTAATATCTGTAGCCTAGACCTTTTCCTTGAACTCCAGACTCATATATCCAACTGCCTTCTCAACATCACCACTTGGATAACACACAGGCGTATCAAATTTAACATGTTGAAACTGATTTCACCTCTTAAACTTGCTTTTCCTGCAGCTCTTTCCATCTCAGTAACTGGGGATGCTAATTCTCCTATTACTCAAGATAAAAAAAAAAAAAATCTTGGCTTCCTTGATTCTTTTCCTTCTTTCATTCTACACATTTAATTTAGCAGCAAATCTTGCCAGCTAACTTTAAGGGTAAATTCAAAACCCATCAACATCTCACCACTTCCACTGCTACCACTTTGGTCCATACCTCCATCATTTCTTGCATGCATTACTGCAAAACCATCTTACCTGTGTGTTCTGTTCTCACCCTCGGTCTATTTTCAACAAAAGAGCCAATGTGTTTCTCTTAAAACATGCCTGGAAAGGTCACCCCTTCATTCAAAACTTCTCAGTGGCTTTCCCTAAAGTCTAGAGAAAACAAGAATATCTTTTCAACTTTCTTCAAAGCCTGACACAGTCTGATCTCCAGTTCTCTCCTTTTCAACTGCACAAGCCTCTTTGCTGTTCTTTGTACCTGCTGAACATGACTTAATTAAATATCTTCTAACATATTACTCGGCACATGGTAAATACCTAGTGAATGTCATTTTGAACTAATAAATGGAAGAAACAAACAGAAGTCTGAAAAGCTTAGGAAATTTTAGCTGTTCCTAGACCTTTTGTGATATTCTTTGATTTGGTAGTTCTGATATCATAGTGTACAGATTGAATTTTATGATACTTTCAATTAATATTTATTTAGTGGCTACCATGTACCAGGGATTATATATACTAGCCCCTAGATACACAAAGCACATCCCATGGATTTAGTTGACTCAGATTGGTAATCTGACATCTGATGGCTGTAACTTCTTCACATATGCTTCATCAATGAAGTGCCTGCTATAAACCTGATTGTGCACCAACTTATATTAAACAGAGGTGATACCAGAATGGCATGGACTGTTGGGGAGTACCCAAACTTGTGTTGTTTGCTCCTCAACATTTAAAACTAGGGGATGGAGGTGGAGGAGGATTGTGCAAGGATAGATATTTTCATTTCTCTTGAAAAATCAACAGACCTGGCCATCTTGAGCTGCTTTACAACCTTCTGCTGTGAATGAGTAGCAGCTGCCAATCTCTACTCTCTGCAGATTGTCAAAGGGGTTCATAGTGGAAGGGAGAAGAAAACACATGATAAAATAGCCTTTTGCCCCCCTTTGAATAGTTTTGTATTTTATAAAGATTTCATTTATTGTGTTGATCGTATCCTGAAGAGAACTTTTAGAGTAAATGGTGTTATCTCTAATTTTATAGGTAAAGGAACAAAGTCTGAAAGAGTTCAATGACCTCTCTTAATGACTTAACTTATAAAGAACTAGCATCACTGGGCCTCCCTGGTGGTCCAAGGTGTTAAGACGCAACCTATGAAGCTATCCTCAGCCACTGCAGCATGAGTTCGATCCCTGGCCAGGGAGCTACCCACGTGGTGCAGCAGACCTCTCCTATCTCACCCACTACTCCCCTCAGCTGTGTATTTCACTCAATCTGCCTGTTCTGTTCCCCACTCTGTCTCTGGTGAATCCTCTCACCCCTGCATCTCTGGCCTATACCCCAGTACTTGTATGCATACATAAATAAATCTTAAAGAAAAGAACTAGCATCACCATCTTTTTCCTCTTCCTCATTATCATGGTAACTCACATTTATTTGATTTCTACTATGAGCCAAACACTGTTTTAAATTTCTTTTACATGTCAATGTATTTAATCTTCCCAGTACCTTTGAGAAAGGCACTGTTAGTCCTATTTTCCAATGAGGAAATTAATGATTGATAAGAGTAATAGCTTAGCAACAGTTTCAAAGTTGGTGATGACAGCACCAGAATTTAAATTCAGTCAAGTCCACAGGCCAATTTTTGATTTTTATAATTTTTTTAATTGCAGTAACATTGTATTATAACCTTATATAGATTTCAGGTATGCATCATTACAAATTAATCTGTATACACTACAGAGAGTATCCTACCGAAATTTGAATTTTATCCTTTACCTTATAATTTGCCTTATTATGAAATGGATATAATGATAATATAAGTAATCTACTCCTACTCTGTGCAGATTGTCTAATGTTCATAATAAACCAGTGACATTTTGTCATCTATTATTCCTGTTTTAGAAGTTGAGGGCCTTCCCCTCATTTACTCACCCCTCTTCCCTCTTCATTTCTGGTAACCACTGATTTAGTTTCATAGTCTAAAAGTTTATGTTTCACTTGGTTCATTTATTTGTTTGGTTTCTCTATATACCATACATGAGTGACATCATACGGTGTGTGCCTCCATCTGGCTTATTTCACTAAGCTTAGTTTTTAATCCTTGAATGTAGTGTCAAGTTCAACCAGGACTTACAGCCTAGTTTGCCTAAGTCCAAAGACATTATTCTTTCCACTCGTCATAATCTGTGGAGGGCAGAGATGTGATGAGCGAAATGTGGACCCTCATGAACTTTACTGGAGAAAGGGACTCCTGGAGCAGTGAAAATAACTCTAGTGTCATTCTCGAGGGACTGAATCTACAAGGGGCCATTCTGCCCAGGACACTGTCCCACCCTATCCATGCAGTCTGCCTGGGGATATTTAAGTGTAAATAAAGAAAAAAAGATCTTTCATGGGAATTCACAGCATTAGATTGTGTTTATCAGCTCTGAATCACTAGTATCTACACCTGTGCCTGGTACATGTAGATATCTGCATATACAATCTGCATATCTCTGCACTGCTTGGAAAGTAACTGACTTTTCCAAAACCTCCCCTAATTTTTTTTATTTGACTGAATCGAGTGCATCAAAAGTAAAGATAAAAGAACCTAGTATCATGGTCAAAGATGAAATTGATGTTGATTGACTACAGATTTTTGCACACGTAGGAAGGAAAGTGGACTCCCTTATAAGAGCTTTTTCTTAGAATGGGTGTGTCTGGCAGCAGATGTACTTGTACCATGTCTTTTAAACACAGTTTAGGAGCCATGGCCCTCATTTCTAGAAACTTGTCTTGTTCTGGTGAAGGAAGTTATCAATTTCTAATTGGGAGTCAGTGTTCCATTTTTACAAGCAAGTTGAGCATCATGGTGTCCCAGTCACTTGATACCAGCTAATGCTCATGCTCCCCTGCTCATACCCATCCCAGCAGGTATGTTTTCCAAGGTTCTCTAAAGGGTACATTTAACTTTCAATTGTCTTAGTTCCTGCAAAAACTTAATTGGAGATGCAGTGATCTATTTTTCACTCAATTCTTTTACATTATTTAGGAAATCAAGATCTTTAGCATCTAATGATCAAAACATTCTTCAAATTGTTTTACTCGACCAGGTACTAATTTTTTTTTTAATTAATAAATTTTATTTTTATATTCCCCATACAATTGCAATCCCCCCATTCTGACCCCAATTTTTATTGGTTTTTTTCATGTTAATTTTAAATGAAATGATGGTTAAGAAATAATCTAAATCTTACTCCCTATTATTTTTGTTCCTGATCTTTCTATATCTATTCATCTCAAATGGAAATAGATACAAGATGCTTTTCTCCCTGCATATCTCTGTCTCTATGTCTGAATGTGTCCTTCACATTTGTGAAGACACAAAAATGTGTGCCTTCTCAGTTGATTATATTGGTAAAAGCCCTATTTTCTTTCTTTTTTTTTAAGATTTATTTATTTATACAAGAACTGGGGTACAGTCCAGAGGGGCAGAGGTGAGAGGATTCACCAGAGACAGAGTGGGGAGCAGAACAGGCAGACTGACTGAAATACACTGCTGAGGGGAGAAGCAGGCGAGACAGGAGAGGTCTGCTGCACCATGTGGGATTCTCACCGGCTGGTGGGGATAGAACCCATGCTACAGAGACTTTGGACAGCTTCATAGTGTGTCACTCAACCACCTGCACCACCAGGGAGGCCTTTTTCTGTTTTTTTTTTTTAAGATTGTCTTTATTTTTGCATAGAAGAACTTGGGTACAGGCCCGAGGTGTGGAGGGTGAGAGGATTCACAGAAACAAAATGGGGAGCAGAACAGGCAGACTGACTGAAATACACTGCTGAGGAGAGCAGCAGGGAGACAGGCGAGGTCTGCTGCACCATGTGGGTAGCTCCCTGGCTGGGGATGGAACTTATGCTGCAGTGGCTGCAGATAGCTTGGTGGCACTGAGATTCAACCCCTTGAGCCACCAGCGAGGTCCAAAAAAGCCCTATTTTCAATTAAAGTCCCACTTTGAAGTTCTAGGTGGACATGGATTTGGGGAGGGCATTATTCACCCCCTACAGTGTGTCAGGAAGGCTACATCACAGGCAAACCTGCAGTGGAGTGCACGGGATACACGGTCAGTGCAAGGATGTATGTGTGTCTGGTTGAGTTTCCTGTGTCACATGTTTGCTATAGCCTTGGTATCTGACACTACACTGACATCCTTGTTTCTATCTCTGATCATCTCTGGGGATACCCATCACCTTGGCTATTGCCTTTGTAGTCTCTAGATATTTTAGCTGAGATCCCCATTACATGGGGCCCTACTGCATGTGGTGTAGGGTGTAGGGAAGAGGAATCATTCTATTGACCAGAATGAGTTGCAGCCTCAGTGAACCCTGGTGAAGGCTGGAGGGAGCTGGGGCCTTCCCTCCCCCTGAATGGAGGAAGGGGCCACAACTGTGAGTTTTACCCCTGAGGAAACTTATCAAAATTTTCTTTGGGTACTGAAATAGGTATTTTCTTTCCCCCTATTCTTTAGACTCTGGTAAAATTCCAGGCTAAAGCTCGTGTAAAATACTTTCCCTTGAGGGGAGAAAGCTCTGAGTATATTTCAAAATAGTTATTTTTTCTTCTCCTTCTGCTAGAAATACAAGAGATTTTTCTTCCCAAAGAAAATTTTATAAGTTTCCTTGGGAGTAAAACTCATAGTTGTGGCCCCATCCTCCAGAACTCTCCCCTGGACCTCTACCTCTCAGGGTAGTTTGCATTGACCAGTTCTTCAGTTTCTCCTCAAGAATAGCTATGGGCTTTTTTCCTGGAAAGTTGAGATTTTTCTGCATTTTCCTCTCTGACTAGTGTTTTTTTTTTTTTTTTAAGATTTAGTTATTTATACAAGCACTGGGGTACAGGCCAGAGGCATGGGAGGGTGAGAGAATCCATCAGAGATAGAGCAGGGAGCAAAATAGGCAGATCTGCTGAAACACACTGCTGAGGGGAGAAGCAGGTGAGACAGGAGAGGTCTGCTGCGCCATGTGGGAATCTCCCTGGCCAGTTGGGAATTGAACTGGCACCGCAGAGGCTGTGGACAGCTTCACAGTGCTGCACTCAACCCACTGCACCACAAGGGAAGCCCTTCTGTCTAGTTTTTAAGTTAGTAGCTCACTTTTTGAACTCAGTTCTTGGACACATTTTAAGAAAAGTTGTTGATTTCCAGTTTGTTCACTTTTTTTTCTTGTAAGTACAGCAATATTGACTTTTAAGATCCACATGTTAGACCAGAAACCCCAGAGGTCTGAAATGGATATAATGATAATATAAGTAATCTATTCCTACTGTGTGCAGATCGTTTAATGTTCATAATAAACCAGTGACCTTTTGTCATCTATTATTCCCGTTATAGAACTTGAGGGCCTAGTAGTTTGTACATCTTGTTTAATGGTAGACTTGGGATTTGAAACTATTGACATGTCTTAATTTTCAGCTACTATTTTACACGGGAAGTCTATCTTCTTGTCTCTATTTAACAGAATCAGGGTAGGGGCCTCCATGGTGGCCTATGGGTTAAGTCTCAGTGTTATCACTGCCATGGTCTGATTTAGATTCCTGGCCAGGGAGCTATCCATATGGCGCAGCAGACCTCTCCTTTCTCACCTGCTGCTCCCCTCAGCAGTGTGTTTCAGTATATCTGCCTGTTCTGCTCCCCACTCTGTCTCTGGGGAATCCTCTCACCCCCCACACCTCTGGCCTATAGTCCAGTTCTATGCAAAACAAAAAACAAAAAAAAAAAAAGAGAGAGAGAGAGAGAATCAAGGTAAAGCTCTTGACTTCACAAGGAAAAGAGCTCAACACGTAATAACATGCATGTTCAGCTCATGTATAATACCAATAGGTCAAACATCCCAGTTATTGGCCCCCAGGAGTCATTGCCCATGGACTGTCAACTTGAACATCCCAAGCTTGTGGAGCACTGGAGCCACAGCCTACATAGGAAAATAATGTGAAGAACTCACATTATCTTCATGTTCATAACTCACAAGTAGAGATGTCCTTGTGTCCATCTAGGGTCACATCTTTTGCACAAATTAGATCAATGCCACTGAACAAGCAGGATGGCTATGGTGGATCCCAGATGTTCATTCTGAAGGTCTTGTTTCTACCCTGCTCTTCACTTTCTGCGTGGGCATGGAACACAAGTCATACAACTGCTCTGGGTCTTGGGTTTCACACTGGTGAGCTGTAGTAGGTGATTTTTCAAGTTCTTTTACAGTCAAAGATTCTAAGAATTGATCTGAAATAAACAAAAATATACAGCTGGAGAAGAGTAAAGAGGACAGAGGGTGGCTTGAAGTGATTTATATTGGACAATGTACATTTTGAAAACTTCTTATACTCATTGAGAAACCTAAGTGAAGTCAAGGTATTAATTATGGAGATCACCATTCATTATGAAAAACCACCATTAAAGCTGCTTGATTCTTTCTTTACCTAGCAGTGTATCCTACAGCGTTTTACATTATTGGCAATAGTTGGGTATTTATCATTTGCATCTTAAAGTAAAAACTCACACCCAACTTATATCCTAAAAAAGTTATTTGTGCCCCTAAGTTAATTGATGGTGGTCACAGAGAAGAATGGTATCAAAACAGAACATTGTAGGGCCTCCCCGGTGGCGCAGCGGTTGAGCGCTGGGTTGCGAAGCTGCCCGCAGCCTCTGCAGCGGTTCGATCCCCGGTTGCTCCCCGGCCACCGGAGGAGGGTCCCGCATGGCGCGCAGACCTCTCCTGCCGCCCGCTGCTCCCCTCAGCAGTGTACTTCGGTCCTTCTGCCTGCTCTGCTCCCCGCTCTGGCTCTGGTGAATTTTCTCACCCTCCCGCGCTTCTGACTGTACCCACTGCTTATATAATAAATAAATAAAATAAATCTTTAAAAGAAAAAAAAAAAACATTATAAAAAAAAAAAAAAAACAGAACATTGTACACTTTGATAATTTGCTTTCTCTAAAGCTTGAAATGTAGAAACCCAAGGGTACTGACTGAAATGACCATGCACTCAGGGAGACCTCAGGATTGACTACAGGATTGAAGGGATATTCTTTTTTTTTTTTCTGTCTTGCTACACTTTATTTTTTAATTTTTTTATTTAAATATTTTTTAAATTTTTATTTATTTATTTTTTCCACTTACATTTTTCTTTTTTTTTAAATAAATTTTATTTTTATATTCCCCATACAATTGCAACTCCCTTGTTTTGACCCCAATACCTCCCCTCCCCACCCCCTGGTTCATAGTTTTTTGTTGATTTTGATTTTCACTTTCTTATAGTTATTCGTTTTCCTGGTCCCTTATTTAAGTTTTCTAGATTCCTGCTATGAGTGAGACCATCCGGTATTTTTCTTTTTCTTTCTGGCTTATTTCGCTGAGCATGATCCCTTTCAGCGCCATCCATGTTGCTCCAAATTGCATGTGTTTATCTTTTTTGAATGCTGAGTAATATTCCATGGTGTATATGTACCACATCTTCTTGATCCAGTCATCTATTTTTGGGCATTTGGGTTGTTTCCAAAGCTTAGCTATTGTAAATAGTGCTGCTATAAACATAGGGGTGCAGGTGCTCTTTGGGATTAATGTTTCTGTGTCCTTTAGGTAAATATAAATATTTTATTTTATATAATTCTTACATCTTTTTTCATCTTTGCACAATGTATGCATTTTCATTTTGTTTATATTCCCCATAAAATTGCACCTTCCCCCTTATTTTGACTCTAGGCCTTCCTTCCCCCACCCCCACCCCCGTAGTATGTCTCTGGTTTATAGTTGCTTGTTAATTTTGATTTTTACTTTGTATTGATTAGTCTTTTTCCTGGTCTCTTATTTAGGTTGTCTAGATTCCTGCTATGAGTGAGACCATCCAGTATTTTTCTTTTTCTTTTTGGCTTATTTCGCTGAGCATGATCCCTTCCAGCTCCATCCATGTTGCTGCAAATTGCATGTGTTTCACTTTTTTGAATGCTGAGTAATATTCCATGGTGTATATGTGCCACATCTTCTTGATCCAGTCATCTATTTTTGGGCATTTGGGTTGTTTCCAAAGCTTAGCTATTGTAAACAGTGCTGCTATAAACATAGGAGTGCAGGTGCTCTTTGGAATTGATGTTTCTGTGTCCTTTGGGTAAATACCTAGGAGTGGAATTGCTGGATCATATGGAAGCTCTATGTTTAGTAGGTCCAGAAATCTCCACACAGCTCTCCATAGTGGTTGGACCAGTTTGCACTCCCACCAACAGTGCAGGAGAGTTCCTTTTTCTCCACATCCTCGCCAACATTTGTTGTTGCTAGTTTTTTTAATATGTGCCATTCTCACTGGTGTGAGATGGTATCTCATGGTAGTTTTGATTTGCATTTCCCTGATTACAAGTGATGTTAAACATTTTTTCATACAGTGACCTGATACAAGTATTCATTTCTGTTAGTTGGCAATTAAAGATATGTGATTTAATTCACACCTCAGACAAATAAAGTGGGCATGTTGATCATATGGTTATTCATTAGGTCTTTAATCCCCATTGCCATGAAGTATGAGAACCTGGCATTCATTTTGTAACTAATTATATTAAATGTAGAGATTAAAATGATGGATGCTGGGGCCAGAATACCAGGGTTCAAATGTTAGCTCTAGTGCTTTATGATCTTGTCCACACATTAAATCTCTTGTCTTTCTGTCCCCTTACCCCAAAAAAGTGAAGAAATCATAGTTTCTATTTCCTAGGGCTGTTTCAAGAATGAAAGAAGCTAATGAAAAGCACTTAGCGCTGTGCATTGAATATAAGTCCCAATAACTGTTAGTGTTAATATGTATGTGCATCTTTAATAAACAGAAATGCAGTTTGAAGGTGTAATTACATCTTGGAATTGCCATTGTACATAAACGTGCCTCTAAATCTGTCATCAGCAGAAAAGCACTGGCCAGTTGAGAACGCATTCCTGCTTAATGAGGGGGACCCGCACCGCGCCCCTGGAAAATCTGTTCTTTTACTAGGAGAGCAACTGGTGGCCGAGGCCTGGGTCAGTCAGGGGTTGAAGGCCACACCACCTGGAGCTCTCAGGAGACAGAAGACAGTGTTCTTCTCTGTTGCCCTGTGCCCTGGCAGCTGTTAATTGAGAGAGAGTCAGAAGTCTAAGATACACAGCTCAGCATTAAGCGCAGATGAGAGAGTCCCCAGAGAAGTTTTAAAATCCTATTTTCTTTGGAGTTGGGCCTTCGAAACCTGACTTTTCGTTTTTCCAGCTGCATCTAAATGGGTGTGTGCGTGTGTGTTTCTCCTCAGCCTTTCTCCTTTTGCGTCGCGTAGCAGTCTGGCCAAAGCTCACATTTTCACCCTGTCTTGCAAAGAGGTGTTTGGGGGAGGATTGTTTTTCTTTTGCCTTTTACTGGATCTTTATTATTATAATTTTTTTTTTTTTTACAATGAGTTCTTTCCCATGGCCTTGCCTAGAATGGCAAAGGGAGTTAAATTTTAGGAGCTGTAGTAACATGCTTGCAAAGGAGCGATCGGACCCTCGGAGCTGGATTTCTGTTGGGCCTTACCTAGTGCAGGCAGCTTTCATCGTCATCCTAATGTTATAGGACAGGGAGAGGGGCAGCCCAAATCCCGCAAACCTGCCTATTCTAAATGGGTTCTGCCATCCGCCGCATCAACAGAAAACATAGGAGACTTTAATGGGAAGGAACTTTAATAAAACTAGGAAACAATACAGGAAAGGCAAAGAGTCTAGTTTCTAAATGAAGCACCCAAAGTTACCCGTCCCCTCGTGGGTAAAAGTCCATCCATATGGGATCGGCCCAGAACAAGGCCCCAAAGCCTGCCACAAGTCTAAAGCATCTTCCAGTGGGGACCCACAGAAAAGGGTCACAAACAACCGGACAAGCCCGGAAGGAAAAGAGCAAAATCAACATCAAGATAAAAGCTGCCATTGTCACCTCCCCACGGGTCTCACCCAAATCTGTGTCACCCAGTCCACGACCAAAAGACAAGCGCAGTTTCTTTACTTGTCTCTAGGCTCCACGCGCCTCCTCCAGGTCTCCTGGCTCCATCCTGCTTCCTTCCTCAGTCTCTTCTGCTGCTTCTCCTCTTCCTGCTCAGCTCCACCCTCCCTTGGGTGGGGCAGGGAACCTCCCCCTTTCCTGGGGACCACCCTGTTGTACTAAGACCTGAACATCAGCGTTGTTTTCTGCCATCCTGTCAGCAAAACTATCAGAAACTGGGAGGAAATAAATAGTCATTTGAATGTAAAAAATCAACAGTTATTTTCCCTCAGCAAGTCTCTAAGCTCTTTCTTCAGCAATAAGGAAACATAAAACATTTGAAAAGAGCATAAATATTGTGATAAGATAAATGGTAATTCCTTAATGAAAAGCCATTCATAATCACCCCCTTTTTTCTTGAGGAAGCAAAACAAAAAAGATGATATTCTAGGATTTTTTTTTGTCTTAAATCTCTTTGTTAAAAGGCCAATTTTGTGTAAATGTTTGTTAATATGCTCTTTTATCATGCAAAATACTAAAGTTCCTTTGGTCCATTATCTACATGTTAGAAATAAAAATCACATGCCATTGAAACCAAACATCTGTTTTTAGGGAATCACACTATAAAACCAGAAGATTTCTATTGCCTTGTATTTTAAACAATCTTAAAATCTCTTGTATGACATAACATTTATTCATTCTTCAAATATTCCTCCAGTGCCTGGGACATACTCCCAGTCAACCTTCTCCCTAGTGTAGTAGAAAAACAGGTTCCTGTCCCTCAGAGGGAAAGAACTGTTCCTGATGACACCTTTTCCTCAAATATCTAATCATTTCTGTTATATCACTAACTCAGTACAAATAGTTAACTCAGTACAAATAGTGAAGCTAGTAGAATATTCCCTAGCATCTCTCTGGATCTTGATATAGAGCTTGAAAATGGTGGCTGCTGACGTTCTCATGTCCATCAGCAGAGAGGGAATGAAATTAATTTATTTGACAATTGTCTCTTCAGAGAAATGTGTAATGGTATAATAACTATACAGAAATTATATCCAGAAGTCAGTTTATATATGTGTTTATCCTCCAAAGGGATGGAACATGGCCAAGTAAGATGGCTCTTCTTACCTCTCTCCTGCCCTCTCAACACAGACCTTGGTGGGAACAAACAATGACTAACAAGACAGAGAAGCTGTAATGGGGTGGTCCCTAGGGAAATGGGAGGTTTCAGGTTCCCTGCCCCACCCAAGGGAGGGTGGAGCTAAGCAAGGAGGAGGAGAAGCTGGAGAGGAGGCTGGATGAAGTGTGGAGAGCAAGAAGAGGCCCTGGAGGAGACACATAATATCAGGGAGCTGGGGGGCATGGAAAGAAATGCGTGAAACAGGCGCAGGTGAGAGACCCCTGGGGAGGCTGACAATGGCAGCTTTTATCTTAATTTTGCCTTTGCTCTTTTCCTTCCAGACTTGCGTGGCCCCTTCTGCACCTTTCCTATGGGTCCCCACCAAAAGGTGCTTTAAAGTTTTGGAAAGCTTTGGGGCCTCAGAGGTTCTGCTTTGGACCAATCCTGTTTGCCTGAGCATTTACTCCCAAGGGTAACTTTGAGTGTTTTATGTGAAAACTATTTTATCTATTTTTTTTCCTTCTCCTTTTTGCTCACAAATTGTATTAAAGTTGCCTTCCATTAAAAGTCTCATGCACCAGAGTATGTTTTGTCTTGATGTGGCAGATGGCAGAACCCATTTAGAGGATGTGGGCTTGGGGGTTCCAGGGTACCCTTCACCCAGCCCTATAGCAAGGCAACCAGGGTGTCTGTTTCATACTAAATCTGTTCTGAGCTGGGGAAGGAAATATTTACACCTACATTAAGTTCATGCTTTAATTCGTATTTATATCTTCAACTGGACAATCTAATCACTGCTTTGTGACTCCAATTATGACTTAAAGTGTTGACAGGACCTAAGAGAAATGAGATAAAGTTGTGGGATCTGCTAGTGGTTCTAGTGTGACAATGGAGAGTAATATCAATTAGTTTTTCTGGCCCTTTGAAAATAGTGATTACAAAAACTGTTTGGACTTGATGATAATGGCCTACTGAGGAACAATATAAGCTGTCCCTCTCATTCATAGGCAGAGAATCCTTCATCCAGAGCAGGGTACAAAAACTCTAGTCTGTGCATGCCAAGTCTGAACCACCATCAGTGTTTTTAAATAAAGCTTTTTTAGGACACACACTGGCTCCTGGTCTATGTATAGTCTGTTGTGTCTTTCAAGCTATAGCAGGAAGATTGAGTACTTGCAAAAAATACATAGGGCATGAAATATCTGCTATCTAGATCTTAGAGAAAAATAGTTGTGATCACTATCTAGGAGTCCTAGAACTCTCTGCCATGTGAAAAAATAGTCAAAGAGAAAGAAGAGCCAATCTTGACATGGAAGCCGATAATGGTGACCATTTCAAGTTACATGTTTCATACTGTTAAGTTCAAATAGTGTAAACTCTTCTAGAGACTGTTGATTTAACATGTCAGTAATTACTGGTGACTTCAGTAAAAGGAGTTTCATTCATTATAGTGGCTGAAAGATTGTGTCAGGGGATTAAGGAATGAGAGAAGAAATCAAAAGACCAGGTATGGACTTTCTAAAAAATAATATTAAATGGAAGGAAATCGATGGATCATAACTTTGATGAATCTTCACAAAATTTTCTTTTCTTTTTTTAAGGGTGTGACGAGCATGTTTGCAAAAAGTGAGAAGGAAGATAGAGTGAAAATGGAAAAATTAAAATTTCTAAGGTGATGCTATTTAACCTTTAGATCCAGGTATGAGCTTCTAAAGGAGAATGAATACTTCAGAGATATTTCATAGTTTATATGTAAATGAATGAATATCTCAGATGATGATAGAGAAGTCCTAGTTAGCCTGGGAGGGAAATGCCCATTGTTGATCACATGGTTTGAGCTTGTGGTCACGTGGGACACAGAGTGCAAGGCCTCTTGGGAAAGAGGGGAACACAGAAGTCCAGAGAGGTTAGGAGATGGTTCTTGAAGGTGTGCTTGGACTTGAAATGCAAGTAGATATTCACTAGATATTCTGTGCTATTCAGGAGATAAAATGAATACCCAAGAAAGAGCATTGTTCAGGCAACATATTTGTGCCGTCTATGGAAGGATGATTTTTGAGAGGGTGTGACAATTTATAGTTATTGCATATTCACTTTATAAATCTCACTAGAAAAGATTAAAATGGGGATTCAGCAAAACAGACCAAAAGCTTGCTTTCCTTGGCTGAATAACTGGCAGAACATGAGGTTGAGTGTTCATATCAGTCTTCCAGTCACAGAGCCTAAGTAATTGGAAACCTGGGTAGTGAATTTACAAAACACCTGTCACCTAGAACGAGGGCACCAGAACTGAGGATGGACTGAACAAGTTGTGCACAAATGGGATGATTCCACAAGAAGATATAAAGGAAGAAAGCAAATGCACCGTGGATGATGGGCTGAGGAACTTTGTAGATACAGGCGCCCATCACTTACAGGGCAGGAAATGACACAGGATCCTGACGAGTACTAGGAAATTAACACAGTTATGGAAACAGTAGAACAATGGGAAAAAAGCACTTTCTCATGTGCTCTGTGAGTGAAACAGGATAGGTGACATCGAGATCCTTGGACTTGCCCCCAGAAGAATCAGACTTGCTGAGGCAGGGAAACCAGGACACTGGGGGTGAGATGCCGAACTAAAGGCACATATAAGCCCACCTTTGGCCTCGGCTCTGTGAATTTGGTATCCCAAGGAACGAGTCCTCTTTAAAAATTGCTCTCAAATTCACAGGAACTGAGCAAGAAGAAATTTTTCTTGGCATTCTCTAATATTTTCTCACTTTCTGGTGGATTTTTTCCACCAGAAGAACAGAAAGTGAAAGGAACAAAGGAAATCTCACACGCATTTTTATTTCACAGATGTCTGTTTACACGTGACCTTGGAGGGGAAAAAAAAAAGCATCCAGCACAGGAGAACAGGTAGGGGATACATTTCAGTTAAGTTATTTTCCCTGGGAAAAAGAAAGCTTATCTGACCCCAAATGTGTGTGTGTGTGTGTGTATCTAATCCAGTTCTCCAAAATGACTTGTTAAATATTTGCTGACTGAAAACAAATACTTGCTGGTTATATGTATGACATGAAGGTACTTCAGAAAAGAATTGGATATAGCGGCTAAGCAAATACATATACAAATAAAGTGTGACTTATTTTTGATCTCTCCCATTTTAGAAACTGTGTTAGGAAGCCAAACACAAAACACTCATCTTTCCTTCTTTCCCTAAGAAACTTGAGGGCTAAATACAACATATTGCTCCAAGAATTAAGGTGTCTGGGCCATATTGCCTTCTGATGGAGTGACTTGCAGTTTTGAAACTTGATCCCATGGACATTAGAATAACACTTTACAGAAGTATGAGGGAGAAATCATGGGCAGAACTGGGGTGTTTGAGGGCCTCCCTGGTGGTGTAGGGGTTAAGGCTCAGTGCTATCACTGTGACAATGGCATGAGTTCGATCCCCAGCTAGGGACCTACCCACATGGCACAGCAGACCTCTCCTGTCTTGCCCACTGCACCTCTCAGCAGTGTATTTCAGTCAGTCTTCCTGTTTTGCTCCCCACTCTGTCTCTGGTGAATCCTCTCAGCCCCTGTACCTCTGGCCTGTACCCCAGTTCTACACACACAATAAAGGAACTGGGGTGTTTGAGTTCATTCAGCAGCAGAAGCACCCCAGTCCCTGGGAGTCACAGATACAGCTGCTTTATTACGGATGCTGCCAATTTCCTCAGAGGATCCTGGCATCTTTGGGTGAGATCAGTGGAGCTTCTCATTCCCCAGTGTGTTTCAGACCACTTCCTAAACAAAGACCATAAGTAGAATAATTACGGAAATAGATAGTACTTTAGAACTGGAAAGGATCCTAGAAATAATGTGAGCCTGAGTCTTTGCAGATGGGGAGCTGAAGTCTAGAAATGAGTTCTGGTCTACCCAGCATCTCATAGCTTGTTACAGCTAAGTTGGGGCAAAGCAAATGTCTAGTGACACCAAATCTAGACACCATTTTACTTTCTTTTTCTGGTTTCTATTGCGTATCCTTCTCTGACCAGCCATTGACTTTAATAGCTTGAATTCACCAGAAGAAAAAAAAAAAAATCCAAATTCTGGTACCTGGCTCATCAAGACCTATTGCAACCTGCCTGCTTCTCTAGCTTTACTCCCATTGTTCTCCCTTCCCACTGTCATCACCCCCTTCCACCAAATGCTTTTAACCCTGCCATTTCCGGCTTCTCATACTCCCCTCAGCATTTTGTACTTGCAGTAAGTTCCTGCTCCTGGTGGCACTGCAGGTTGAATTCTTCTCTGTTCAGTTTTCAATGGGCATTCTTTAATATTTTCTCACTTTCTGGCAGATTTTTCCACCAGAAAAACAGAAAGTGAAGGGAGCAGAGGAAGTCTCACCTGCATTTTGTTTTCACAGATGCTTATTTACACACAGCCTCGGTGATAAAAGCACACAGCACAGGAGCAACAGGTTGGGAATAGGCTTCATTTAAATTGTTTTCCCTGGGAAAGAAGAAGCTTTATACCTGACCCCGCATTCCTCAGTGTGTCTGTGACATCTTACCTCCTCCATGTGGTCTTCCCTATGTACCACTTCCTGGTAACTAACTTCTGCTCAGTATCACCAACACACATCTTAAAGCATTTATCTTGTAGCTACAACTGGGAAAAATTAAAAAAAAAAGTGTTAGTCTTCTTCTTTATAGATCAATATCTTCTCTTTTTTTTTTTTTTTCTGTATTGTCTCCTCAATCCCTTACTCCCCCCAGTATTTGGCATAATCTTTAACATAAGGTAAAATCTAGGCAAATGTTAAATGAAAGAACAAGTGAATAAACCAGCTAGTCTTTAATAAACAAAAAGAAGTATATTAACTAAGACACTCAGAACCTATAATCCATCACTGTCATCAAGGCAGTTCTTATGGCCGGAGAAGCTAGCTGTACAAAGTTCAGGCTAAGATGATGCAAGAATATATTGTTTTTTCCCTTTTATTAAAGTAGAACAGATTTTGGAGTAGCCCTCCTTGTTTCAAATTATAGTTATACTTAGTCATTGATGTGTAACATACATTTGGAAGTTATTTATCTTCTGTGGGTCTCAATAGATTCAATATAAATTGACAGAAACAACAGTATCTAACCCTAGGATTTTATAAGTATTCAATGAGTACGTACAGACACTTAGAACATATATTTGTCAAGAGCTACATAAAAAATGAGAAAATGGGTTTTTCTTCTCTTTCTCTGTCCCTCTCTTTTCTTTCATAATCCTAACTTAATTAACGGGGTCTTAGTGTGAGGAGGGAGAAGTCAAGGAAACACAAAAAAGAATAATCAGTAAAAAAAAAAAACAAATGTCCTAATTGCTGATTAAGAAGTTTGTTAATAGTTAAGTGCACAGAATCTAAAAGATATTCTATTTATTATTGATAGTGTGGTGGCTACTTGGTTGCCACACTACATATATTATCTAACCCTTTATAAAAACATGAAATGTAGATATTATTATCCTCTAGTCTCACAAGTCATATAACAATTTCTAAGAATATATTTCTCCAAGGTTGTATAACTGGTAAAATCTCATGCTGATATATATTACATGATCAATGGTTAAGTCCTGGTCTCTGTAGCCTAACTCCATCAAAACTATGCCCTGCACCCATGACTGTGTGAATTTGGATAATTGCTTAACTTTTTGATCTCTATTTCTTCATCCCTAAAATGGGTGTCAGAAAAGCAGATGTATCATAAGTTGATATGAACTAGTACATGTAAAGTATTAAGACTAAAAGCCTGTGTCTATGGTTGTTTGTGCTCTGTGGGTCTACTAGATGACCAACATCTAACAAGAGATGGCAAGTTCTAGAGCGAGTGCACACAGAGCAACAACTATTGACAATGGCATTTCCAGATTTTAGCTCCTCTGGCTCCATAGATCAGAGGCAGGAAAAGAGCGCAGAACACAAGACCAATATGCACGTAATTATCTCCACAGTATGCACATAATTCAACCAAAGCAGAAGGAGGGCTTTCAGAGCAAATAATTTCCATTCCTACCACCCACCTCACTGAACTTGATCCATTATACATGCAGAGTTCTACAACACTCTATAAAGATGACATAATTGCTTTTAATTAGTGCTTATTAAAAACTTCTGTTTGAAACAACTTGAACAACACAATAAATAACTCTAGTATTGGATTATAACCCAAGGAATTAAATAGCTATGAACTCATATTGAATGAAAATTAATAACTAACTAAATAATGAAGGAGAAGCAACAATTATTTCTAACAGGAGAATTTCAATGAATAGCTGTGGAAAGAGTAAAGAAATTAGAATATTAACACTAGGTTAGAAAATCAGCAATAATTTCCACAGACAAGAGCTACCAATGAATGCTGAAATGAGCAGGTAAAATAGCAACAGCAACAAGATATTTCCATAGTTTCAAAGTATCTCCTCCAAAATATTTAGTAATGAAAAAGGAAAACAAGTGAAGTTTACAGTATAGAATCCCAACAGATATTATTTTAACCAAAAACATCATTGCTACTATGTAGCAACATCATTAGCTCCTTGAGATAATGTACCCAGAACGGCACATTCCCCTATGGCATCCCTCAATAATGCACAGCCTCAATCAAATCAGGAAAAAACATCAGACAAACCCAAATGGAGGGACATTTCATAAAATGTATCATCAGTGCTCTTCATGTGTGTCAAGGTCATAAACAAAGAGACCAAGGACGTGTAACAGACTGTAGGGCATGTGGCAATTTGTTACAATGCTGAATCTTGGATTGGATCCTGGAAAAAAAGAACTTAAGTGGGAAAACTGGTGGAACTGAACAACTGGTGAATGATGTACTTTAGTTGAAAACATTGTTCCTAGTTGATTTCATACTTTTGGTAAAAGTACTACAGTTACGTCAGATGTTACAAGAGCTGAGTGTAGACTGGATGAGATTTCCTATACTATTTTGAAACTCTCCTGAAGTCTAGAGTGATCTAAAAATTAGCTGTTAAAAGGTTTCTGAAAGAGCCTGTTTTCTATTTTTCTTTAATGTAATGTGTTTTTTTCCCCTGTTGTTGGACTAAATATCAGAGCACCCACAAGTCTCATTGCTGTACAATTGCTACTGGAAGGATAATGTCTTCAAACTCACGGTCATTGAGGCAAATGACTTACGGTAAAACTGAAACCTGAATGAGTCGTGTTTCCTTCTGGCTTACCCTAGCAGACATTGCTTTCTATGTAAGGCGAAGTGTGTGTAAGTCAACTGGTTTTTATGAAAAAAGTCACTGAAATAATTATTGGAGCCACAGGTAAAAGGGAGTGAGGCAGAGAATCATGTAGTAATTAAAATAGGGTTGTAGGTCCTCCCTGGTGGTGCAAGGGGTTAAGCAAAGCTCTGTGAAGCAGTCTGCAGCCGCTGCAGCACCAGTTCGATCCTGGCCAGCCAGGGAGGAACCCACACGGTGAGGCAGACCTCTCCTGTCTCGCCTGCTGCTTCCCTCAGCAGTGTACTTTAATCAATCTGCCTGTTCTCTTCCCCACTCTGTCTCTGGTGAATACCCTCACCCCCAGCATCTCTGGCCTGTACCCCAGTTCTTGTGTGCATAAATAAATAAATCTTTGAAAAAAAAATAAAATAGAGTGTAATCGGGCAACAATAGAGAAAAGATTTAATCGATCCCTGAGAATCTCTGAGTGAGTCTGCTTTAGTGTTACTCAGAGAATGATGTATGGATTCATGCACACATATTTATTTAATTCATATATTTTTGAAGATTTATTTATTTATGCATACAAGAGCTGGAGTGTAGGCCAGAGGTGCGGGGGGTGAGAGGATTCACCAGAGACAGAGTGGGGAGCAGAACAAGCAGATCCACTGTAATACACTGCTGAGGAGCAGCAGGTGAGACAGGAGAGGTCTGCTGCACCATGTGGGTCAGCTCCCTGGCCAGGGATTGAACTCATGGTGCAGTGGCTGCAGATTGCTGCATAGTGTTGAGACTTAACCCCTATACCACCAGGGAGGTCTCACCCATATGTATTTAAATAGAGCAAATTGTCATCTCCTTATCCCTGTATTGTCAACAACAATAGGAAAAAATAATGTAACTTAGTGCATAGGAACCATATGCAGATAGAACCAGTTTATTAAATTAACTTGAAGCAAATTACTCATCCCAATATTCTGGGTAAAATTGTAATTATTTTCAATATTCTGAACATGATTGCAGTTTTATTCTACTTATTCAAAATGACATGTGAAATATGCACACAATGTATCTGATGTACAGGGAGTGACCTAAATTTAAACTACTATACCACATGCTTATATGAGTACATGGCTCAACATTAAAAGGAGGGCATTTTGTTTAAATTAAAATTAGTATATATCTAAGTTGATTATAGGAAAATTTTATTTTCTGTATTTCTAATCTTCTAATCATTTTCAAGTGGTGGAAATATGGCTACCTATGATCCTAATGACATTCTGTTAGTTTTCTGACATTTTAGAGGTTATTTTAAGCTTTTCTTAAATTCCACCTATTTGGAAATAGAGGAAACAAATAAAAGTTATTAATAATGTGAATTACATTGTCATGGCAACAGTTTTTCCCAGGTTCCCTGCTCTTATAAAACTATTAACCCCTAGTCACTATTTATTATTGAAGAGAAATCATGTTTTGGAAAGAAAAAAAATTGCCTGTCATCAGAAAGGACAAGACTCTCTATGTAAATTCAAATTATTTGCCCAAGATGAAAATAGCTTTTCAGTTCTAAAATGATTACAATTTACATTTTTCATATTTTCTTCTGGTTGTTTTTATTCTTATGGGATATGAATCACTTTGATCAAAATTCAGCACCCTGACTGAAGAATCAACTTGTGATTTGTGACAGAGACAGTTGTAATTCAAAATTAGTATTCTTGTTTTCACAGTTTTTGCTGGAAAGTGGCCATAACCCCAGGAATGTTCCCAGCTTGTCTTGCATTGAGGTGGAATCAACTGTTTAATTCTTACGTATGGAATCAAGAGAGGGGGTTATATTTCATTTCCCAGTTGGTGACTCTGTGATCTGGATGTGCCTTCTCTATACTTCTTGTCTTTCCCTCTGGGGGTCATAAACAACATTGAAGCCCCAGGAGATCAAAAAGATCAAGATGCTTTGGATTCTCAAAGCATCACCTGAAGGACACATCCCAGTGACCAAGAATACCACCTGCACAGGTAGATTACACGAAAGAGAATAAAATAAAACTCTGAGTTAAGTCCCTGAAATGTTGGTGCATTTCTTTTTGTAATAGCAGATATTATAAAATATTACAGGACACCTTACTAATAAATTGGTTCAAGAATTCATTAAATATATTAGGAAATATTATTCATAATTGATTACATGTATTAGAAACAAGCAGATATTATTTTACATGATAGATTGTGAAAACCAATAAATGACTTCTGTGTCCTCAGTCCACACCAGGGTGTGGGCTTCTAATGATCACATAGTTTGGATCCGGTGACTTTAGTTTTGCTGCCAAAATAAATGAATTAAAGTTTTGACCCAATGCAAGTCTTATAAATTTGATTTTTCATTGTTAAGGGGAAAAGGCATTACTGGCCACAATTTTGTATAAAGAAAAATAAGTTAGACAGGAAATTTTCCAGTAAATTTTCTTGATTCTCAAAGCCTTTATATATCCTGATTGTTTTATCTAATATCTAGCTTATAGCTCACCTACATCATCATTGAATATGATTTTGAAAAGGTCAGAAAAGGATTGAGGTAAGAATTATATGCTGCAATTGAAGAGAACTTTTACACACTTGTCCCTGACAAGTGGTTTTAAACCAGCACTTCAACCAGCAAGTTGCTTTGCTATTGAGCAGCTCCAGCTATCTTCACCTGGAATTTTACCAGCATCAGCCAACCTCAGAGATTCTCCATGAACATTCCAGATGACTCTTGGACCTTCATTTCTTCTCAATTCCCATAAATTATATTCATCATCTAATTAGCCATATAGATATAGTTTCTCTTGTAGTCAATCTTTTTTTTTTTTAATGTATGTTGCAAAATTGTGTTGCTCACATCAAACTTTAAATTTTTTTTTTTATTTATGCACACAATAGCTGGGGTGTAGGCCAGAGGTATGGAAGGGTGAGAAGATTCACCATAGACAGAGTGAGAAGCAGAACAGGTGGATTGAATAAAATACACTGCTGAGGGGAGCAGTGGGCAAGACGAGAGGTTTGCTACGCCATACTTAATTTTGAGAGGATCATTTTTTATGTTCTGGGTCATCAGCAGTGGATTGATCACCAAACAAGGAACAAAAGATGATAGTCAACTCCTACTCTAGTCTCCTGTAATAAATATTTTTCTACATTTGCTGTGTATGGAGTTTAATTTGTATATTTAATACTTATTAGTTTGCTAATGTAACTGGAACAAAATACGACAGCCTGAGTGACTTACAAAACAGAAATTTGTCTTCTCACAAATATTAGGCTAGAAATCTAGATTGAGGTGTCAATGTGTTTGCTTTCTCCTGAGACTTCTCTCCTTGCCTTGCAGACAGTCACTTTCTGGCTGTGTCTTTACATGTCTTTCCTCTGTATATCCCTGCTCTCCCTTTGTGGCCTGATCTCGTTTTCTTATAAGGTTTCCAGTCAGGTTGGATTAAAGACGATCCATCCCAAGGGTCTCATTTTAACTTGAACACCTCACTTCAAAAGTCTTATCTACAAATTGAGCCACATTCTGAGATGCTGGGGGTTGACACTTCAACATATGAGTTTTGGGGGAAACCTGTAACATATATGTCAAGGCTTATGTTCTTCAAAGAACAGTCTAGACACCAGTTGTTAGTTTAAAAATTCAGGATGCAATTAAAAGACAAACCACATCTATTTGGGAGTCAAAAAAAATGCAATTCAGGATACCAGATTGAGGTAGAAAATGTAAAACTTGTCCCACGGGGGAATAAATTTGGGGGATTTTATAAAAGGAAAAGTGGTTGATGAGATAAGTACTTGAAGAAGAAAGAGTTGGTTAGAGTTCATAAGTTTAAACTAATCAATATAGAATTGGTTACTGAATCACCAGGGGAAAAAATGAAAAAGGAACTGATTAATTTTACCTTTTGCCAAAAAGTACACCATCATCCGGTATTGTGATTGAAAGACTTCTCAGACAAATGTTTGCTTGATGATTTCTTAAAACAATTGCTGTAGGGTTTTGGCTGAGTTCAAAGGTCTTTGACCTATTTCAAAAGAGTCTTTGACCTATTTCTTTGTGATGGCTCTCTGGCTCCATTTTAAAAATCATTTCACAGACATCAACTTTTCACAATGCTTCCCACAGGTAGTTTTCAAATCATCAAATCACATTTTAATATGCAAATTCCGAGAACACCATTCTCGATGCTGTGAATAAAAATCGCTTAGATACAGCTTGGGAAACTTCATTTTAAGATAAATATTAGCAGTGATCCTTATGCACATTATTTAAAGTTGGAAAACAACTTGTATAAAACATGAGATTTTTCTTTATGCTCTGCGCATAGGATGGAGGTGAAGTAGAAATTTATTTGGTTTTTGGCTACGAGTTATTTACACTCATGTTTAAATATGGTTGGGGATGAGCACACACTCATTCTAACTCAATCTCCTCTCCCAGTTATCAGTTACCTAACTGATAACTCTTTGCAGCGAAGACAGTGCTGTGTGTTACTGCTATCTGAACCTGGAAGGGCTTCAGGCTGGGCTCAGAACAGGTTCAAATGGAGCCTGTTTTGGGCAAGATCCCAAGGTCTCCTGGCCACATAGTTCAGGTCTTCATAGAACTCCACCCGAGAGCTGATAAGATAGTTTTCTGGCAAATAGAGTATCATCACCAGGCAAAAGAAATAAGAGTGATTAGAGGAAACTCAAAATATCCCTCACCCACAACCCACACCAGTCACTCTGTTACAGGGCAGGGAGAGGGGCAGCCCAAACCCCACAAACCTGCCTATTCTAAATGGGTTCTGCCATCTGCCGCATCAACACAAAACATATGAGATTTTAATGGGAAGGAACTTTAATAAAACTAGGAAACAATACAGGAAAGGCAAAGAGTCTACTTTCTAAATGAAGCACCCAAAGTTACCCGTCCCCTCGTGGGTAAAATCCATCCAAATGGGATTGGCGCAGAGCAAGAACCCAAAACCTGCCACAAGTCTAAGCAGCTTCCAGTGGGGACCCACAGAAAAGGGTCAGAAACAACCAGAAAAGCCCAGAAGGAAAAGAGCAAAATCAAAGTCAAGGCAAAAACTGCCATTATCTCCTCCCCACGGGTCTCACCCACATCTGTGTCACCCCGTCCACGACCAAAAGGCAAGCACAGTTTCTTTACGTGTCTCTCTGCTCCATGTGCCTCCTCCAGGTCTCCTCCTGGCTCCATCCTGCTCCTTCCTTCCTCAGTCTCCTCTGCAGCTTCTTCTCTCCCTGCTCAGCTCCACCCTCCCTTGGGTGGGGCAGGAAACCTGGAGCCTCCCCCTTTCTTGGGGACCACCCTGTTACAATCACCCCTTTTAATTATTAGGGGGGAATGAATGTCCTAAAGCTAATTCCTTTTTGGCTCTCCGCCAGCTCGCGGTGCTAGGTCAGCTCTTGGAGTGCCTTTGGGTTTCCAGGTCGGCGGATGGCAGAACCCATTTAAAATAGGCAGGTTTGCGGGGTTTGGGCTGCCCCTCTCCCTGCCTTGTAACAGCTCTACAGCAAGCAGTTTTATCAATTACTGATTTCTAGGACTTGAGTCAGTTAAGGTGAGTTGGAAGCGAAATGGATGTTACCTGTTGTCATGAAGACTGACAGGCTGGGACTCCCCTGTGGCGCAGCGGTTGAGCGCTGGGTTGCGAAGCTCCCCGCAGCCTCTGTAGCATCGGTTCGATCCCCGGCTGCTCCCCGGCCACCAGAGGAGGGTCCCACATGGCGCGCAGACCTCTCCTGCCGCCCGCTGCTCCCCTCAGCAGTGTACTTCGGTCCTTCTGCCTGCTCTGCTCCCCGCTCTGGCTCTGGTGAATTCTCTCACCCTCCGCGCTTCTGACTGTACACAGTGCTTATATGTATGTATGTATGTATGTGTAAATAAATAAATGTTAAAAAAAAAAAAAAGACTGACAGGCTGCCTGTGAGGGCTCTTCAGGCTTGCCTGTATTTTGTGTCTGAGAATCAGGATAAAGAGGAGTGCTAGGAAGGAAATAAACTTTTTATCCCCTACCCATAAGATATATAGTCTACTTTCGTGTCATTAATATAGGAAAGATACATGAGCTCAAATCCTACCTCCCCACTTTTCATATTCATGACTTTGGAGTTACAACTCTAGTTCTAAGGGAGAATAATTGTTCTTTTGGTGGTGGTGGTGCTTATGGGGGGGGGTGGTTAGGAGTGAATGATGACTGGCTCCGGTGATTTCCTTTTCTTATACAAAGGTTTAACTTGGGTGGGATAGTCTTAGGTTTATAGCATAATTGAAGGGAAAGCAGAGATTTCCCACACATACCCCAGAGCCCGCACATGTGTACCTCCCCTTATAAGTTCCACCCACAAAGCCTAGACCATGTGTTATGACTGTTGTGCTTTTGTACATTGACAGATCATTATCACCTGAGCTCCATATTATCCATTGAACTTCACTCTTGGTGTTGTACATTGTCAAATGTATTGACTATAGGAAAATGATCCTGACTGATGGAGAGGTTATTTGTTTTCACCTTGATGGAGATACAGAGGCAATTGAGATACAGTGACTTAAAGTTACCAATTAAAAAGCAACCACTTGTTTATGAAGACACTGATTTATCATTGGTCCAGATTATATGACTCTGAAAAGTTGTATACATATAGGCACTGAATTTAAGCCATGGATTAAATTATGGATTCCATGACCATGGTCCTAAAGCCTTTTCAGATTTTGGTAAGAGTCACAAGGAACTTTTGCTCTGCAAAGTGACCCTTCTTCCCTCCAGATTGACAACTGCCAGAAACTCTCTGGGCTGGCTCTACCCTCTTTGCACTTCCTGTTTCCCAAGGCTTTCCATGAGGCCTGTAACTTTCTTCTTTGTGCTGCCAGTTGAATTGTATGCTTATATTGTTGTAATATGGACTTGTCACAGTAAATTCATATTGTGGATATTTGCATTTTACTTGAGTCATAAGGGTAACTTTTATGCTCTGGTGGAAGTTTGTACTTTTGAAATCTGAACCTGACATAATTTACATTCTATGGGTTTGGACAAATATAAGATATGTATTGTCAATATAGAATCATACAGAGCATTTTCACTGCCCTAAAAATTCTCCATGCTCACCAATTAATCTCCTCCCAGCAACTCCTGGCAACCCTAATCTTTTTATTGTCTCCATAGCTTTGCCTTTTCCAGAATGTCATATAGTTGGAATCATAGAGTACATTGCTTTCTCAGATTGATGACTTTCTAATTCAGTAAAATATAAATTCCTGGCACATGGCAAATTCAGCTCATCATTATTATTAATCATATTATCATTGTTATTACAAGTCATATCAAGGAAAGGGCCAGCTTCTGGGGGACTGTGCTTAGACTGCAGCAAACATTGGGGACCCTCATTTCAGGGAACCTCACTGACAGGTACCTGAAAGGACTCCCTGAAATAGGAACTTTGATTCATTCTGCTACAGGCCTTGTGGAGATTGCCCCATAAAGGCACAGGTTGTCTTTATTTTGTGGGAGTAGAAGTGAAGAGGGTGAAGATGTATAAACATTTGGATCAATCCTGGTTTTACTGAGATTTAAAAAAAATACCACTTTCCCAATTCCTCTAAAGGGCTGAGAGTAGAAAGGGTCAGGTGACACTTAGAAGGGCTAATTGTCTGACCATCCCCACTCTGTGACTTTTTAGGACCATGCCTGCATGGGTTAGCACAATCTATGCCTAGAGAAAGTGTTTGAACTGCTTTTGCTTTTAAACCTGGTTTTAATTTCCCAGATGACCATATACTCCCATTTGAATTTAAAGGCATGCAATACAGAAAAGGAAGCTTCCATTTTTTTCACTAAAGATTTTTGAGATTCTAATTCCAAATTATTGCTGAAGTCTTAGAGATGGTCTCCTAACTAGGATTCTCTGATAACAGCATGCAACAAAGATGATATTTAGGTATTTTGGGGGGGTGGGAATATGATCCCAAGGGATTGAAATACTGCACAGTGGGAGTAAAACAGAGTAGAGGAGAATGGAAGGTGTTTTCCTTTGATCAGCCCACTCCCACGGGCTGCTGGAGCCTAATGTTATCTTCTGGGAAGCCTAAGAAAATGCAGTTCAGAATGTCCCCCCAGGAATGAAAGGGGGGAAAGAGTTTTCCCAGTTGTTCTCACTGCAGTGGTTAAAAATGGCCCCATGTGCATTGACCTCCACTTCCAAACACACATCACACACACACACAAACACACACACACACACACACCCCACTTTAGCTGCCAAGGTATAAAAACAATCCCAAGGCAGCATGTAAGAGCTATTCACCAACCTCAGGGAAAAGTTGTACTTGCGGGAAGCCGCCCTGTGGAAACCAGTCCCTGTAGCTCTGGTTGAAACCAGCAGAGCCAGGTGATTGTGGAGTGGCATCGCAGAAGGATTTTCATATGGGTGAGGTCAGGTTCCCGAACGATCAGAAAGTTCTCTCTCAATGGGCTTGCCACCTTGATATGGGAACTAGAGGTCAATCCAGATGCTGAGAGACTCTGAGGTTTGTTTCCACTAAAGAATTCTGACTGTTTTGAGTTGAGAGCAGTGAAGACCTTGGAGTCCAAAAAGTAACTTTCCTTCTTGCCTGACTTCTTCACACTCCCCTTATACGAGAAGCAATCTTCCCGTTATTGTAACAGGGTGTCCCCAGGAAAGGGGGAGGTTCCAGATTTCCTGCCCCACCCAAGGGAAGGTGGAGCTGAGCAGGGAGAGAACAAGCTACAGAAAAGACTGAGAAGGAAGGAAGCGGGGTGGAGCGAGGAGACCTGGAGGAGGCACATGGAGCAGAGAGACACGTGAAGAAACTGTGCTTGTCTTTTGGTCGTGGACTGGGTGACACAGATGTGGGTGAGAGACCCGTGGGGAGGTGACAATGGTGGTTTTTGTCTTGATTTTGATTTTGCTTTTTTCCTTCAAGACTTGTCTGGTTGTTTCTGACCCTTTTCTGTGGTTCCCCACTGGAAGCTGCTTTAGACTTGTGGCAGGCTTTGGGGCCTTGTTCTGGGCCAATCCTGCTTGGGTGGACTTTTACCCAGGAGGGGACGGGTAACTTTGGGTGCTTGATTTAGAAACTCTATTCTTTGCCTTTTCTGTACTGTTCACTAATTGCATTGAAGTTCCTTTTCATTAAAGTCTCATATGTTTTGTGTTGATGCGGTGGATGGCAGAAACTATTTAGAGCAGGCAGTTTTGCGGGGCCTGGGGTGCCCCTCTCCCTGCCCTGTAATATTATGACCTAGAAGAATATAGTTTGGTGGGGAGGGTGTCTCATTAACTTACAGGTTTATTAGTGAGCAGATCCTCTGTCTCTAAAAAACTCGTCTTGGGACCTCCCTGGAGGCGCAGACGGTTGAGCACAGAGTTGTGAAGCTGTCTGCAGCCTCTGCAGTACCAGTTCAATCCCCGCCTGCAGAGCAACCCACATGGCCTGGCAGGCCTCTCCTGTCTCTCCCGCTGCTCCCCTCAGCAGTGTATTTCAGTCAGTCTGCCTGTCCTGGTCCCCACTCTGTCTCTGGTGAATCCTCTCACCCTCCCGCACATCTGGCCTGTACCCTGGTTCTTGTATAAATAAATAAATCTTTAAAAAAAAAAGAAAAACAAAACTTAATCTCAGTGTAAGGATGAGGTAGCCTCCTCTTGCCTGTCTTTTGAAGTCTCCTCATCTTGGTCCTTGACACCTGAGTTCCCTAAAACACATAATAAATATCCCCAGTCCTTTCAGTTTTTATTTCAAATTTACAACCATGTAAATTCTCCATATGGATGGTATTAAATTCTGGCCTTTGTCCTACTTATCTGTCTGACATTAATTTGTCTGGGTCCAATCTCAGAAGAACCCGGATGGGGTTGGAGGCTTTTCCCACATCCTGATACACAGAAAACAGATTCCTTGCATGGTTGTGCACATCTAATGACCTTTTTTTTTTTTTTTTTTTTTTTAGTAGGTTCTCCATTAACTATGGTCTTTGTGGACATAACAAGGTAAAAGTACTTTCTTAGGTTACAAACAAAATTCATCTAAGCACATTTAGGTATCTAACTGGTTTTATTAAAAGATTCACAAATAGGGCAGCCTATCTAGCAAGCAGAAAGGTTTTACAAGGGCTTGTACAAAATGGAAGGTATTTACAGCTGGGAAGACAAGGTTATTAGCAAAAGAAAAGAAGGATTACTTCAGACAAAATCACCTTTCCTGGGGGGAGGTTTGGCAGGGGTGGGTTTTTGTATGCAGATTATATCACTGGTGATGGAAATTCATAGTTGATTGGTTTAGACTTCTCCTGGGAGAGACTGAAATTGCAATTAGAATAGGTATTAAATCTTCCTGGAGCCCCTTCATGAACAACTCCTTTTTAATTTGTTTCTCCTTCTCCTTTTTAATTTAGGAAAAAAAAAAAAATCTCCACCTCAGGAAATCTGAGAAAACAGGTGTATTTGAAGCAAATCTGTATTAAAGACAATACAGATAGTAAAGCTGTTAACTCAGTTACAGAAGTTCTGACCTTGGCTAAAGCAGTCAAGCAGTAAAATCCTTAGAATGGGAACACTCAACGGGTCCTGGGACTATTGGGGTCCAGGGGTGTTGAGGTACCCCTTGACTTCTACGCTGGGAAGAATTCAAGCAGAAGTCAGTGTAGGTGAGTTGGAAAGGAAGCTTTATTTTAGGTGAAAGGACATGCTCAGGAGTAGTGCGGACACACTCAGGAGAATCCCGCCTTGTGTCTTAAAGCTGCTGGTAAAAGTATTTGCTTAGTTTGAGGGGATAGGGGCTTACAGATGGGATCCTTAATGGATTTTGACCACCTTTGTTTAACAAAACAGACAGGGATTTACAGATTGGGCATTCTGAAGCAGTTTGGTCAATTTTATTTATCAAAAGCACTTGACCGCTAAACTTCTCTTAGATAAGATAGGAGAGGTTTACAACTAGTGGCACCTGGTGTGAGATAAACTAGTAGGTATTGAGTCACTGTTTTAAAATGTGCACAGATGCTTTTCAGAAATATTGAATGGGGAACATAGGGGAGGCAGCCTTTGTGCTAAGTCCTCTTCTACCTCAGAAGGGCCAGTACACTCATCACTCCACTGATTTTGTCTTAATCTGGTGGTAGCAATAGCTATTCATCCATAAGTGTTTCTTTTTTTTTTATAATTTTTTTTAAAGATTTATTTATTTATTTGTTTGTTTGTTTATTTATTTATTTATACAAGCACTGGGTACAGTCAGAAGCGTGGGAGGATGAGAGAATTCACCAGAGTCAGAGCGGGGAACAGAGCAGGCAGACTGACGAAATACACTGTTGAGGGGAGCAGCGGGGGGCAGGAGAGGTCTGTGCACCATGTGGGACCCTCTCGTGGCCGGGGAGCAGCCAGGGATGGAACCAGCGCTGCAGAGGCTGTGGGCAGCTTTTCAACCCAGCGCTCAACCACTGCTCCACCAGGGAGGCCCCATCCATAAGTGTTTCTATAGGAGTTTGGAGTTTGCACATTGCTTTTACATACTTGAACATATTGTAAACATTTTGAAAAACATGAGCTGATATATATATTTGTATATATATATATATATATATATATAGAGAGAGAGAGAGAGAGAGAGAGGAGACTGAAAATGAAATTAAATGACTTACTCAATTAGTGAAGTAACTGATTTCCACATTTAGTAGGTGAAAAAAAAACTAGAACTAAGACCTCTAATTTCTAGAACAGATCTTTCTCTAACAGTATCATATAGGATAGAGTAAGTCACGAAGGCAAAGCCACAACTTGAATATCCAGTTCAGCACGTTCCTACAACAACATGGGAGTAGGCTAACTTGGAAGACATAAAACATGCTCCAAGGTTACTCATTCTAGTGTTCCTCAAACGAGTCACAGTCCTAAGAATGTAATAAGCAGCCAGCGTTAGTCATTACTGTTACTATCATTCCCTAGGTATAAGGCAAGTTCCAAATGCCTGGGGAAATAAGATGCAAAGGGATAAAAATGGATAAAAACAAGAAGGATGTGTCAACTTCTTAATTGGCAAGGATTGACACATTTTCTGCTTTTGCACAGACTAGGGGAGAGGGATGGAAAGAATTCCTAGTTCTCCAACATGACTAGGTGTGGGCGTCCTAGAGTTGAATTCACTGTGGCAGGGTTTTCAGTTTCTCAGTCTTTTCAACTATTCTACAACCAGTCACTGTTTCTGATTATTGGCCTGACCCCGCATGGGGTGGCTAGGCGGTCAAGTGGGGCCTACAGAGCTCCAGGCAGCGGTGGGGAACTCCATCCTGTGCTTTTCCCACCAGGAGAATGGCTTGAACTCTGCCCTGACATCCTGACACCGCCCAGGAGGGACAAAACAATGGTATTGTGCTCTGAACGCTACCCTCTGACTTCTGGAGTGAGGGGGCTGCTGTGAAGGGTGTGGAGCCCAGCAGCCATGAGGGTTTAAGGCCAGAAGCCCTACAACCGGCTTTTCGGGTGGATGCCCAGGAGTTCTTCCTGTCGGTTTGCACTGAGTGTAGCTCTTGCAGCTTCACTCCTGGCCTCTGGTTCTCCCTGTCTCAGGACTCTGGACCCCACAGCTCTCTAAACTCCTCGGCAGCAACTGGCTGGCTGCTTGCCCGTATCCATGGCCAGCTCCCCACTTTTCCCCAGGCTTGGGCAGGCCAGCCCTCTCTATACACAGCCATTCTCTTGCCCTGTGTGTGCAACTGCCTCCTGCTTCCTCTGCTGAGGGAACCAGGCAGTCTTCCATTCATCCAGGTTCCAGCTTAAAACTCTCCTCCCCCTTCTCTCTGTTCCCTATATTTGCCTCCCAGTAAATAAACCCTGTTATTGTTTCTCCCCAGGGCCTGTTTTCAAGCCTTGCCCTCAGTCCTAACCATGCAGGTGAGGACCCACTGACTAGGCCATTCTCCTTTTTCCTTCCTCCCATCCCCCTTTGCTGGGCTTCATAATGCCCTAAAAATATTTTAACTCTGACTGTGAGGGACACAAAACTATTGTCCTTAAGTAGTGGCGGACAAGCTAGCTAAGGAGATGTCTTCCACACATGCTTTTCCAATCTGACTCAACAAGACAGTGGTGCTGGGAGAGATTTGCAGACATGTGTTAACAGCGGGAGTAAAATACACTGATTAGCAACTGATTTTGCTTTTCCTCTGGGATGTCTCTGGAAGCCACCTGTGGTGGCAACTGCTGCTGGTCCCTTGGCAAGGCCCTAGCAGAGCCTGCAACACTTGCCTGTCCAACTCACTGCACTCAGCAAACTTAAAATTCTGTCTGGGCCGTACCCAAGTTGGCTGTCTTTCCTCTCTGCATTTCCTCTGGAGAGCTCCATACTGGGTCCCACACTGGCTCCGAGATCCAGAGGCAGAAGAGTGATGAAGGAAGTATGTTTTGGAAGAGATTAGTAGGTCAGAGCTCTTGTCAAAACTTGCATTCACAGAGGCCTGGCTATTTATGGAGAAAAAGAAAAATAACATGAATAAATATATGCACGCTCTTTCAAAGGGGTCTTATTCCGTGGTTATAAATACGAAGTAGTGCACAGGAAGAAAAAGATGGCATGTAAAGGTAAAGAGAATTTTTTTACAGGACAGTGAATATGGAATGATAACAGATAAATCATGTATGATTTCTACATTTATCTCAAATGACTGACAAAAATCTATACTAATATTTAATTTCTATTCTTGCTTTAAAAAACTAGTGGTCAACTAACAGTAAACACACATTTGGTTAAGAGAGTTGCCTAACCTAACATATTTTAAGCTGGTCATTCTAACTCATACCTTTTTTTTTTTTTGACTCATGTCATTACAAGTAAAAATCTCACCTATTAAGTAGGGGGAAATGAAGCCAAATGATATTGACCAGATGCTCTCCCATAATTCCCAGGATGCTTAACTGTCAGGAAACACCTGATTTCTATGTTAACAGTGTGGGTGAGCCTGGTCTTAAGGTTCATTTTTGTCCTGAACGTTGTCATCAGCCCATAGATGGCAGCAAACTTACACATCATTGCCAACATCTTACCTTTCAGTTTCTGCTTCCAATGACTTGTTCCTGCAAGTTTTTTCATTATACAAATAAGGTGTTTAATATTGGTACAAATAAGATAATGAAGAGAAAGCTGTAGCTTGGGTGGAACAGAGAAAAATATGGGGATCTAAGATTGGCAAGGGTTAGCCAGATTGATAGTCTTGGTTGAAAATTGTTTTTTGTATTTAGTGTCACTGCGTGGGAACTTGGCTTCTTTTATTGGGCCCTTTGGCCTCATATGGTCGTTTGCATAGTCTTAAGCAAAGAGGGTGCCTCATTGTATAGTTTAACGATGGGTCATTCTGACAATAAAGACTCTCTAAAAGTGAGTGAGCTAGGAGTGAGATATTTATGAGGAAATGTAACCAATAGGGCTAAAAAGGCTAGGTAGCAATGACCAATTAGTCACGGTGTTAAGTTTCAATGTGTAAGAATCATCACTGAATGTTCTATTGCCATGATGTTATTATCTATCTGTTGCCCCATCTGAAGAATCATTACTCCTTAAGAGAGATTTAATTCAATTTATTGACGGCAAGGCCATTAAACCTCTGATATCAGTTGTATTCTGTGCATCAGATTTCTTAGCTGTGAATGGATTCCTGATGGGGAATAATAGAAGATAATGAAGATAGAAACAATTACTGAAACTAGGGTTCAGTGATTATCAGCACATCAATATTTGCATTTTAGGCCCCAAGGAACTACACAGAGGACATCTGCCTTATTAGCAAGACTTCATGAGCCATAAAGGATCCAGTATTGCATTATTCATTGTTTAACCAAATGTCATAAGAACTAGGCCTGCTTGCCTTTTTAGCCACCTGTCTCCTGGCTGAGACAGGTGTGCCGCGAAGGTAACATTCTCAGCTTAAAGCCCTGACCATGGAGAAATACTCTTATAATAGAGAAGCTAAAACTATGACAGCTTGGCCATTAGCAAGTGAGCACTGGATAGGCAACACCTCTTTGTGATCGCACCTGTTGAGGCAAAGAATTAGAGCTCAAATGTGATGATAGACTAGATAGGTATCAACCTCTTAAAATATTATTCCTGAGTGATTATACATTACATGGCAGTTATTTCACTTTTATTATACTCAAGTACAGTATACTCAAATTATTTTTATTTATGAGACTTTTTCTTTTTTTAAACTTTACTTTGAATTAAGTCCCCCTCTACTGCCTCTCCCATTTTATTCAATGCAAAAACATCAGAATTATAGAAGATGGCTTATATTTTTTATTTATACAATTTTTTCTAGTACACAGAAACAGTAAATTCACATTTTAAAATGTTTTGTGTTGACAAATATTTCTGGTATACTACAAGTATTGATAAATGTTGGATATCATTATTATAAGTCAATTTTTGAACTTAATCTGATGATATAATTTGAATAGAGTCATTGTTAAAATGCTGCTAAGCAATATAATTGCAGCAAATTAATTAATTCTTTTGGAATATATAGTGATTGAAATAAGAGGATTTTGGAAAGGGGACATAGCTTATTCATGGGGCATATCCTATGAATCAGAATATGTATTTAGGTAAAGAGAAACAAGTTATACAATAGAATTAATACATGTATTTTACCAATGAAATCCCCTAGAGTTAAATTTACTTTCGTGAGATCACAGAAATGGAAATAAAACATCAAGTTTTCAATCCCCAAATCTTTGTTGATGGCATGCTACCATCTTAGACAGGTGTCACTAACTTAGAAACCTCCAGTGACTAAGAAAGTAACACATTATGAGGTTGGTCCACACAGAGGAAAGTGCTTGGTGATGCTGGACTCCAATGTTGGGTAAATAATCAGGGAAAGATGGAGTCTCAGGTGAATTGGAGAGGAATCATCTCACACAAAAATTGTTCCTGCCACATGGCTCTAGAATGTTACCCAGAATTGTTAAATCATTCCATTTCTCAAAAGAAACCAGAAATCCAGGTTATTTTTTCTGTTGATAGTTCCTGGCTTTTAATTTTTGGCAACTGATTTGAATGGAAAGAAAAATAGGTAAAAAACATATCTAATAGCCACAGAGTCTCTGCTTTTCAACTTCTGTTTTAGAAGGTGCTCCTGACCCACTTCAGTTTCCAAAGGAAAAGATAAAGGAATGCTATAATGAGAAAACCTTGATACTTTTGGCCCACTTGTCTTAAGAGTGAACTGTTAAGGAGGAAAAGGAAAATAAGTCCGCATTGTTGTTAAAAGTAACTTTCCTTGTATTCTCTTAGACTTTTTATTTCTTTCCTTGAGTTATGTTTCTTTCTTATCTATGATTCTGAAAGAGTGGTAAGAGTTATAACTTGTCTAACTCTGGAATTAAGACATCATGTTGGTCAATTCAAGATGAACAGATTCCTGAGTCTTAGACACATTTCATTCAATCTGAAAATAACTAGATCTAGAACATCAGAAACCATTTATTTCTTTTAACTGGGAAGGCACTTTTTTTTTGTATCAACCTCTGTTTTCTCCCATATAAAATGAAGGGTTGGAATACATCACCCCCAAATAAAAAAAAAAAAAACAATAAAATTGGCTACCAGTTATAGAACATATTTTCCAACAGTGTGCCACCCCAATTGAGTTCCGCTATTTGGCTGACTTTGAAGAAAGCCTCATGTGGTCATACATCATGGTCATTAACAGCATGCCCATTTCTGTTGTATTCTTGATTGATTTGGTTAATCTGGAGAGATACTCAATAATTTCAGTCAACGTTTGAGGATCACGAGTAAAGTAAATAGTGAAGGTAAAGTCCTTAATTCAAATTTAATTTCCTACAATACATATTCAGTCTTGTGACTATATCTAGAATTATCATTTACTATTTTATGTCCTTTTCATAGTTTCCTCAAAAATTTTTGTATTTGAAAGATTTTGTCAACAAATGTGTATGAGAAAATATAAGTAACCCTCTAATTTTGCATTAGTCAAAGACAAATATAACTGAGTGTGCAATAAAAGCAGTAATTTTCAAATGATATTTAATTGCCTTGTATAATTAGATGCTTGATATTTAGCTATCCTGTTCTTTTTTTCCTTTTTAATTAATAAGCACATTTTTCTTAGATAATAACTTAGAGATTCCTGTTGCTATCATAATCAACATCTAGACATCCAGGGACCATACAATGAGAATAACGCTGTGATCCATGACTTAGACATTTAATCTACATATAACTTTTTTTTTTCCTTCAGAAATATTAGATACCCGGAATAAGTCTCATACTTTCAGGAGGCTTTGTAGGTCATTTGATTCTATGTGTTCATAATCATTATTTCCATTTTATGATGGGCATGATGATGACTACATGTGAACGACAACTTACATCTTGGAATATTTACGGATTAGCTCCAGAGAGCAGAAAGCGGGCAAGGTGGTTACATACCACTTCCTGGCCTTGAATGCAAATTTTTTTGCTAAATTTATCTTTTCACTCCCTGATTAACCAAATGCAGAGATTCTATCACAGGACTCTGTGGTCCCTAAGCCAGTCGCTTAGAACTAAATTTCCCTGGCTTCCACTCTGTAGGCTTCTGTGCACTGTGTCAAGAGCGTGTCATACAATTACATTGTGATAAATTCTTGAGAATTCAGGATTTTCCTGCACTGGCATCTTGTGCTACTTATCCTGATTAATAAAGCTTCTGTCCTCTTTCTGCTTACTCTTCCCTTCCTCATTTATTTCCCTAAATCAACTCTTGATTTGATCCATAGTTGCTTGATAATTTTTTTAAAAAGATTTATTTATTTATTTATGCAAGAACTGGGGGTACAGGCCAGATGCGTAGGATGGTGAGAGGATTTACCAGAGACAGAGTGGGGAACAGAACAGGCAGACTGACAAAATACACTGCTGAGGGGAGCAGTGGGAGCAATAGGAGAGGTCTGCGGGGCCATGTGGGACCCTCGCCAGCCGGCCGGGATCGAACTGGCACTGCAGAGGCTGTGGACAGCTTCACAGCACTGCGCTCAACTGCCTGCACCACCAGGGGAGGCCCACTTGATAATTTTTTTTTTTGCTGTTCTGCTTCTGAGACTGTAATAAAATGAATATTTGTAGCATTTTACGGATAAAGCATCTGAGACTTAAGAGATGAAATAACTTTGTTAAAATTTATGAAGCTAATAACTGATTGAGACTCAGATCTAGGCCTGCTGTATCCAAATACTGGTCTTCTTCCTCTAGATCATTCTATTAACTATGAAGCGTAAAAATCTTATATCATGGATCCACAAGGTTGGGTATGATCAACTAACAAATGCCATCAGAAGAAGGTCAACATCCTACCATCCAAAGAAAAAACAAAACACCTACTTTGTATTTTAGCCTTCTAAACATATCATGTATTTTGTATCTCTCTTGTTTAATTTAATGCAAATAATTTTAAGACAATACCATTTGACCATGAAAATTGAATAAAGGATCTTGGCAAATGCAAGTGGAGAAGAGGAAGCATCACTTTTTCCTGATGCTACATGTTCTGGTTTTATTTGAGACTTACCTGACCTGCACCAGCCTTCCTTATCCATTTTTGTTTAGAAAATAATCTGCTGAACAAGCTTTTATTATTTTTTACATGGCACGAGGATATGTGATTTGGAAAAATTAGTGCCAAAATTTAGTAGGCCATATGTACACTGAGTCAAAGAAGAAATACCTTATTGTCATGACAATGGAACCCATTTATTCGAATATTTATGGAAAGCTGCAACCCATTTATTCGAATATTTATGGAAAGCTGCATCCTTTCATAATTCTCTCTGAATCTAACTGGTCAAATTTATCAAATAAAGGATATATTGTATCTCCATCTGGCACCTAGCGCAAAATAAATGTACAGAAATTGCTGCTACATGAATGAATGGATGGATGAGTAGATAAAATGGTCCTCAGGCTAGAAACCCTCCTGATAAACCAGCAGGGAAAATCAAGTATTTTTTTTTTTCAATATTTGTAGATATATGGCAGAAACTGAACATTTTCCCATAATACCATTGTTCTATGTTAATTAAATCACCGTGTTTCTTTTCTTTTGCCTGGAATTAGATCAGATCAATGTCCCATATATGATACCTCGGGCTGGGCAGAAACTGATTGACACTTATATTCTAATTAAGAAGGAGGACATGAATTAGCTGCCACATAATCAATGTAGACTAAGTTTTTTCAACAGAAGAAAGCAAACAGTAAACTCTATTATCATTTGGGCCTGAATATGTCTATAGATAATAGACAATTAAGGAAAATAAAATAATAGTGCCTATTTTGACATATCTGATAACTGCCAAGAATCCACTAAGTTCTGTATGGTTGGATAACACTCCATTAAAAATGCAGGAAAACAAGTTAATTCAGGCAATCATATACCTAGTCCAATTTAGGCCAGGTATTCACTCTAAATATTAGTATGGCCAGACAGTATTCTATTCTCAGAACTTTCTACTATTGTGAAATTTGAAAGGCAATCCTATAAAATAAGACATTTTTCTCCACTGAAGGTTAAACAAAAAGTCCCACTCTCCACTAGCCCCTACTTTAAATTGAATTAAGTGTGTCAGCTATTGTATTTTGGAGTTGGTAGACACTCTCTATTTTTTCCTGAATTATACATCCCTTTGGGATCTGTAAAGCTTGGTATGAATCTGGAAATCTCACAAAAAACAGAATCTCATGAAATTTTCAGGGCTCTATGCCTTGATCAGGTTGAAAATATGCTGGCACAGCCAGTATCGGCTTCAGCCAAGTCATGGATGTGCTGGGGCCCAGCAGTGCAGAATGCAAAGCAACTAAAGAAAGTGAGTTCAAAGCGTTTTTCCAAACTTCCCAGAAGTGGTGCCATAATTTCTGGGCAGTGGCTCAGGTATGAAAGTTCCTATTTTAAATGAGTTTGTCCAGTAATTTCTGGCACAACAGTTCTAAATGGAAGCGAAGCAAAGCTCCCTTTTTCCTCAAGGTCACCCTATAGTATTATTCTCTCCAACAAAAATATTACCCTTCAGTTCTCATTCACTAGGAAATGAGGCACCAGAAATTAGATTTTACTTGTCTCTTTAATGAAGGAAATCAACAATAATTAAGGACCTCATTTTGGCATATTTGGTATGAGACACTTTATAAATGGTACACCATTTAATAGTCATGAAAACCTTTTAATGTAAATATTATTATTATGTCACAGCAGAGACCCAGAGAGATTCTGAGTCATCTATCCAAGGTCACACCCCGATGAGTGTTAGAGCTTGAATTTTCTGACATGAAATCCCTAGTCCTCTTCACTGTACCAAGAATTTTCTTTGGTTATTATTGTAAAAATTTGAAATATAATGCATTTTTGAATGATGTTCCTTTTTTTAGTGTATTTTTCCTAGAACATGCTGGTTGCTTCTTTTCATTATTAGAGACTACAATGGCTCAAAATTCTGTTCCAGAAAGTTCACCAAACTCAAGGTATGGTGTATTAATAATAAAAAATGAATGACTGATTAAGCCTTGTAATTTCTGAATGATTTATGAAACTTATCAAGCACTGAAAGGAAATAATTCACGCAGTGTTCATTGATCTCAAATGTATTTTCATTATTTGTCTTCTCTTTGGCTTCTAGGCCTAGTTTCAGTCTATTTTACTGAAAATGTAGCTAAAGGTCAATTTAAAAAAAAACAAAACAATTTGTTGGACTCATGTAAGTATGAGAATGGATGCAGGTGATAGATTTTCTTGGTCATTACCAAGTTTGTGGAGGTTAAAAACACTCTACTTCTGTACTCCGCGCCCCGCCCCCCGACCAAAACCCTACCACCACCACTTTGTGTTATACAGTTAGGTTAATTGCAACTTACCCCTGGTTCATTATGGCTGACTGTAAGCTCAGGAGTTACATTCATGGGGAGTGGAGTTTGCTGGCATTGGAATTAATTTCTAAATAACCCTAGATATTATGAGTTGCAGTTAAATTGCTGGAGGTTCTATGGGAGACCAGAGCAGAGGACTTGCCTAGATTTTTAAAAATTTAAATGAAAGAGGGCCTTCCCCAGTGGCACAGTGGTTGAACGCTGTGCTGCAAAGCTGCCTGCAGTCTCTGCAGCGCTGGTTCGATCTCAGGCCACCAATGAGGGTCCCCGAGGGCGCGCAGACCTCTCCTGCTGCCCCCGCTGCAGTCTGCCTGTTCTGTTCCCCACTCTGGTTCTGGTGATTTCTCTCACCCTCTCGTGCTTCTGACTGTACCCAGTGCTTGTATAACTAACTAACTAACTAACTAACTAAATAAATAAATAAATAAATAAATCTTTAAAAAAAAAATTAAATGAAAGAAAATCAAACAATAGAGACTATCAGAGTTGCATGAATCCGGAGGGAACATGCAATACAAATTCTATCTTTTAAAACTGAGACCAGGAAGATTTAGTAACTTTCCCAAGCTCACAGAGCTGGGAAGTGACTGAGCTGGTATGCAAACCCATGGGTGTCAGATCCTGGGTGTCAGCACTCTTTTTTTTTAAGATTTATTTATTTATGCATGCAAGAACTGGGATACAGACCAGACATATAGGGGGTGAGAGGATTCACCAGAGACAGAGTGGGGAGCAGAACAGGCAGATCTACTACGATACAACGCTGAGGGGAGCAGCGGGAGAGACTGGAGAGGTCTGCTGTGCCATGTGGGTCACCATGCGGCCGGGGATCGAACTTGTGATACATAGGCTGCGGATAGCTTCATAGTACTGCATCTTAACCCCTTGCACCACCAAGTGTCAGAACTCTTTAATGATTGGCTATTCTCTGGCTTTGAGCAATGAACTCTAGGATGGCATTTTGTTGTCTAGAAAATGGACATGGTAACATCTAGTTCAGGGTCATTAGAGAGGCATGTAGGATAGTGGATGAGAAGAGGGAGCTGAGCTTCTGGCATGCAGAGAGGTGCTGTATGCCATTAGTGGGGTTTGCAGCAGTAGTTAAAGGAGTAGACCTGCAGTTCAGTTGTAGTGGATTTGGGAAGAGAAATCGTGCCTGAAACTCAGGCATTAATGCTCAGCGCAATGCCCTTTCCAATAAAGCATGTTTTAATTTCCTCAAACAAAATTCATTATTTGTGGAAGATTGTTTGGATAGTTTGGCAATATGCAATTTGGACTTACTATTTTTATGAAAAGCTTACATATAATATTTTCCTATGCATCATTTGCAACTGCCTTTTTGGAAATAAGGAAAAGAAAGAAAAGGAAAGCAATATGCACATTTGGATTCAGATTCCATTTCTGCATTATCACTAGCCTCGGTGTCTCTGTAGGACATTTGATCCTATGAGCCTTAAATTCCTCATCTATAAGAGCATAATAAAATACTTCTATACCCAAAGTAAAGGATCATTGTAAGGATTAACATTTTAAAATGAATGTGAATGTACTATTTTTTAAGATTTATTTCATTTATTTATTTATGCATACAAGAACGGGGGTGCAGGCTAGAGGTACAGGGGATGAGAGGATTCACCAGAGACAGTGGGGGGCAGAACAGGTGGATCCACTGAAATACACTGCTGCGGGGAGCAGTGGGTGAGACAGGAGAGGTCTGCTGAGCCATGTGGGTAGCTTCCTGGCTGGAATAGAACTCAGCCTTCACGGTGACAACTGTTTAATCTTCATGTGCTTTATTTTCAAATCCAAAGGTAGAGGGGCTCTGGGCAACTCCTTTATCAGTGGAAGCCTGAACGTCATAGAATTATTTTTTAAATCCAACCTCCATATGCTTATTTTTGAAACCAAAACAGGTAAAGTCTATAAAATGCCTAATACATAGTCCATTGAAGAAATTGTAGTTATTATAATTATTTTTAGTAGATCTGAGAAAAAGTCACAAATCCTCACTTGTGTTAGAGTCTTAACTCACTCGGCTGATTTCAGTCGGGAGTAAGTGACTCTTACTCATCCCTAGTTTCTCTCCAGCGCCTAAAACTGTTTTCTGGGGCTTAGAGACATCAATATATGTGATTCTTAATTCTGAAAGAGCTGTGAAATATACCTTGGGAATTTTTTTGCAAATTTATGACAATTAATAAGCTGGCTTGACTGCTCTGTTAGAAGCAATCTACTTATTATAATAAAAATCGGGGCCATTCTGTGCCTGCTGGAGGAGCGCAGGGGATGGGATCTAGTTGGGCTTGTTCCTATGGTAATAGCAGCAATTGAGCAGACGCCCTGCAGGCAGTTAGCTATCACTGTCACGTAGGCTAATAGTGGCAGGGTGACATCGATCCACATGGACAACTTTATTCATGTCTCCAGCCAAAACCCTAATCACTTTGCTGATTCTTCCTCAGTCTAACAGGTAGTGAATGACAGTCATTTAAAATCTCAAACTTTGAAAGTCAATGTGCCAGAACTCAAAGAGAGACTGCCTGCAAGCCAAACATGCCAGGCTCGTTGTGAATTAAGCTGTCAGTTCTTGAGGTTTACCTTGTGTGTGTATGTGTTTTCCAGATGAACTTTTTATGTGGCAGGTACAGAGATGTCCTCCCAGAGGCCCTTCAAGGAAGGACTAGCTACCCAGTGAGGGGATGAGTGATTGGTAGAGAACTTTGAAGGAAGCTCCTGAGTGATTCCTTGCCTGAGGATATGCCCAGGACATCCCCTGGTTGAGTCGGGCAGAGCTACAATGTCTGCTGGGTTGGCTAAGATTTCCACACACTTGGTCAGGAGTTAAACTTTTTTTTTTTAAAGATTTATTTATTTATGCATACAAGAACTGGGGTATAGGCCAGTGGTGTGGAGGATGAGTGGATTCACCTGAGACAGAGTGGGGAGCAGAACAGGCAGATAAACTGAAATACACTGCTGAGGGGATCAGCGGGCAAGGCAGGAGAGGTCTGCTGCACTATATGGGTCACCTCCCTGGCCAGGGATCAAACTCATGTTGCAGTGTCTGCCAATAGCTTGATAGCACTGAGACTTAACCTATGCACCACCAGGAAGGCCCTGGAGTTAAAATTTCATCTTGGCCCAATCCTGCTTTCCTTTCACAGGTGTTGATCCTTTAAACTCTACCACTTCTGTTCCTTTTCAGTGCCTGTTCCCAGGGAACTCAGCTTGAGGCAGATGGTGTCGAGGTTGGGCCAAGATAGCAGGAGACACAAGGGCATTTTGACCCAGCTGACTCTTAGCTTGCAATTAGGAACCATTCATTGGTGGAAGGTGGAATAAGGGCCCTCTGATACAAGGGCCTGTGATTGTAAAATGTTGACCTGTGATGAAATGAGTGGTCATAGAGTGGCATAGAACAAAGGTATAGAAATATGGGCCTCCCCAGTGGCACAGCGGGTTGAGTGCAGTGCTGTGAAGCTGTCCACAGCCTCTGCAGTGTGGGTTCCATTCCCAGCCAGCCAAAGAGATTCCCACATGCTGCAGCAGGCCTCTCCTGTCTTGTCCGCTGCTCCCCTCAGCAGTGTATTTCAGTAGATGCACCTGTTCTGCTCCCCACTCTGTCTCTGGTGAATCCTCTCACCCTCCTGCGTCTCTGACCTATGCCCCAGCTCTTGTATAAAAATAAATAAATCTTAAAAAAATAGAAATATGGATATAAATATAGATACAGGCATAGACTATAGATCCACGCTATCATATTGGACATTCTGTCTATTCTGTAGCCTCACTTAGGCTGCTTTTTTTTTTCCAAAGGAATGTTTCTACTACTGCTAAGAGAAACAAAAAAATAATCAAGCCTTCAAACATTGTGAATAACTTCAGCTTCATTAAGTCTCATCCTACCAAGATATAGTATATTAGTCTTAAATACTGTACATCTTGCTAAAAATATTTTAAAATACTTAACTTTAACTCAAGATACAGTTACATGAGAGAAAATTTATGGGTCTGACAAGGTAGATGAAAAATCCCTTTCCCATCCAGTCCTTGCCACTTAGTTTGCCTCATATAATTTTATGATTTATTCTTCCAAACATTTTCTTAGCTATCATTTTAATAGCTTCAAAGCTTAGGTACAGAGCACCTTACTATGTCCTCAGTTCTTACAAGATATTAAAAGACTTGTTATGCAAATAAATAGTTAGGAAATTTCCATTTTTTTTTAAGATTTATTTATTTATACAAGAACTGGAGTAGAGGCCAGAGGAGTGGGAACCAGAAAGAGCAGGGAGCAGAACGGGCAGACAGACCGAAGACTCTGCTGAGGGTAGCAGCGGGTGAGGCAGGAGAGGTCTGCTGTGCCATGTGGGTTTCTCCCTGGCTGGCCGGGAATCGAACCCATGCTGCAGAGGCCATGGACAGCATCACAGCTCTGTGCTCAACCCACTGAAGCACTGGGGAGGCCCTCCATTTTTGTCTTAATGCGAGCATCCTAAATATCTCTTTAGCTGAAGAAGTTCTCTCTAGGCTTTTAAACATAAGATCTTTTTCTCCATATACTATAGCTCCACAATTACAGGATTATTTTGGAATCGCAATCTAAAAATAATATACAGCATACCTGCTTATACTTATTTTTTAGCTTTTTAAAGAAGATGTATTTATTTAGGCATACAAGAGCTGGGATGTAGTCCAGAGGTTTTTGGGGTGAGAGGCTCCACCAGAGACAGAGTGGGGAGCAGAACAGGCAGATTGACTGAAGTACACTGCTGAGGGGAGCAGTGGGCGAGTCAGGAGGGGTCTGCTGTGCCACGTGGGTCAGCAAACTGGCCAGGATGGAACTCATGCTGAGGGTCTGAAGATAGCTTCATTGTGCTGAGACTTAATTCCTTGAGCCATCAGGGAGGGAGGCCCTACTTATTTTTTAATATTTCATAGAACAGTTGTCTTTTGTCCATGTTTGTTTAAGAACAGTGACTTGAAAACTTTAGCTCAGAAAGGGAAGCTTGATGATAGGGAAGACTGACCACAGATGCTGAGAATAAAATGGTAGGACAAATAGCAGTGACTTAATATGAAGCAAATTAATTATTATAATTATTTAGTAGAAAAACAACAAAGCCACATATTGCAAAGACCAACTGTTTTATATATATATGTAAAATTTTATATAAATATGGTACATATATATTCCGCAAGACTATATTTTAATGAATTTTCAGAACTCGCAATTGAATCAATCTTTACTCACTATAAATATGAACTAGTTATTAAATTAGCCAAAAAAGGGTTGCCTTTAAAAATTCTTCAATACATATTTCCTTCTGAATCTGACATCGGATTTTACTTCACTCTTTTTACAAATCAAATCCTTAGGAAGGACTGATTTACTGGTGAAGTAAACTTTCCTATTACAGATCTTCTTTTTAACATTAAAATTGTATTCAAGAATTTCCTAACAAAATGCTCTGGTTAACATGTCAAAAAGACCCGATTTATGCCTCTCGCGTATGCCATAACTTGGCCACAATGCATGTAATTAAGGGATCAATTTAACAACCTGTACAATAACACAGTTCTATAAACAGGCAGGAAGAAATGAGTTATGGCAGTGATGGGTCCCCCCTCCAGTGTTGAATTTCCTCTTTGTCAAACATTCATATTCATCGCCAGAAAATCTGTCCTTAAGGGACATGGAGTGACAGCTGTCTGCCGGGCTGTCTCCTCCCCCTGGTCCCCAGTAAACCTTCTTCCCCAACCATTCACTTATGGTTCCCTGCTGCTCAGCCTTACCATGTTTGATGGCTCACTTTGAAAACAATCTCTGAGTCCCTTGGGCTCTTTAGTGTGTAGGTAACAGAACTACCAAGCCACAAGGAGGGTTTTATTGAAAAAATAAGTCATTTGGTGCAGGCACAAAGCAAAGTCTAGTCTGCCTTTCTTGAGAGGGCATCTGATTCTGCACTGGAGTTTTCCCTCATGAGAAGTTCTGGCAACACACCGTGAAGTGAGACTAAAAAGTGATATTGGGCAAACTGTCCAGAACTGACAGGATTTCAGACTCTGGAAAGAATAGATCACAACTTTTTGTAGAGTAAGAAAATTTTGCAGTGCTGCAAAATTAGTTCTTAGGATACATAGAAAAAACAAGAAAAACAAATAGAAAATGTAATCTCTTATCGCGGAGATGATTAGCACACTGTTAAATTCTGTACCCATATATCACTTGGTTGTTTTGTGTCTTCTTGTTTCTCTGTGTCTGCTGAGTGGCAACCACTGTGTTTATTTCCTTGTTAGGCTTTCACTTAATCTTCCTGGTTATTGAACATGCCCTCACAACACATGGTTAATCTATATTATCTTCTTTTTTTTTTAAGATTTATTTGTGCATATAAGGAACTGGGGTACAGGCCAGAGGTGTGGATGGTGAGAGGATTCACCAGAGACAGAGTGGGGAACAGAATAGGCAGATTGACTGAAATACACTGCTGAGGGGAGCAGCGGGTGAGACAGGAGAGGTCTGCTGCACCATGTGGATTTCTCCCTGGCCTGCCGGGGATTGAATTTGTGCAGCAGTGGCTGCGGATTGCTTCATAGGTTGTGTCTTAACCCCTTGCGCCACCAGGGAGGCCCTCTATATTATCTTTCTATTTGACCCGAGAATGTCTCCTTGAAAGGACATCCAGCTTGACCCCATTTACTTTGCTGGCTAAGAATCAGCATGAATGAAGCGTAGTGGAGGGAAGGCAGGCAGAAAGAGGGGGGGACATCTGGTTCTAAATCATTAGTTTTTTCTCTGGAAGACATCATCTTGGTAACGAGCTACAGTAAGAGAAGGGCAGTTGGGTTCTTGCAACATTCTTTTAACAGTTTCAGGAATTCCTAGCTAAAGAAACTCTTGAGGCTTTTGGAAATGTATTCTAATGAGCACCCCCAAAATCATTTCCTGAAAACTATATAATACCAAACAAAATATAGGATTCAAGTCCCAGTTGAGTTTGTTGAAGAAGGTACTAACCTGGGATTTGTTTCAGCATCTGTAAAAATGAGGATAATAAAATCTATCTCATATTGTTCTTGTGGGATTCCAGGAAATGTGTGTGTCTAGAATGTTGAACATTCCCCCCTAATTATTATTAGTACCATTAGTTAAAAAATGATAGTTTTCATTATTGTTATATGATGAGATAGAACCAGTAAGCACTGGAGGAAAAGTAAGGAATTGACATAATGGCTGTGTGTGAACTGGTATAGATTCAGCTACCATGTGTCATGGAGGGCAGTATTCGCTTGCATTTTTTTAAAGATTTATTTATTTGTTTTTGTGTAGAAGAACTGGGGTGCAGGGGCCAGAGGTTTGGAAGGGAGGGAGGGAGGTGGGAGGATTCACCAGAGACAGAGTAGGGAGCAGAACAGGCAGATCTATTGAAATACACTGCTAATGGGAGTAGCGGGCAAGATAGGAGAGGTCTGCTGCGCCAGGTGGGTCAGCTCCCTGGCCAGGGAGTGAACTCAAAACATCATGATAGGTCTTCATGGGGGTAGCACTGAGACGTAACCTCTAGGTCACCAGGGAGGTCCCCCTTATACTTTTAAAGCCAAAATAATGCAATTGTTTGTTACTTTAAAATTTCAGCTATTTAAGAAAGTGAAACATGCTGTGGGCTCTGTTAACCAACTCGTTGGATGAGCTCTCTTTCATCTGGAATTCCTGAACTCCATCTGACAACTGCTCTTCAGAACTAAACAAAAACCTCTGGGGTCAGAGGGGCTTCATTTTAAATGGAGAAATATATTTTTATACTGTAAAGTTGACCCAGATGGAGAATTTAGATTTCCTAGTCTTGTGACCAACATCCATCATCTATCAAACTCTTTCTATTGGTGACAAGAAAATCAGAACAAAACCATCCTTATTTAATGTGCATACAGCTGTTCTCTAAGAACTCCAGTACAAAAATGAACTCCAACTTCAGAAAGTCAAAGTAAAGAAGGGTTGATTTATAAAATGATGCTAGCCCTTGAGCAAAGAGGACTTCCCTCTGAGGCAGGATGGATCACACGCCAGGGCCGAGAAGCTTCCTGTTGCTCAGCAGTTGCTAAGATTGAATACCTGAATCCCTCTACTTGGGATCATGAATAAAACCCTGTGGCACCTTTGATAAGACTGTTACCCTTGGAGCTCGACCAAATTCAGTTGGGAGGCTGTATTGCCCATCTATTTTTCAATGGCTTCCTATAATTCCATCTTGCTTTAAGTTACTTTGCTATTAATCATTTACCTCATTTCCTCTCATACTTTAGAAACTATAATAATAAAAACTCATCACATAATGACTACTCCACTGTGCCAAGCTAAAACAAAACAAAGCAGCCATTAACAGTGGAAAGAACTTTAAAAAATTCTCCCCAGTTATCTGGAGTCATGCAGAAAAATAAATATCTTATTTCACAAGAGAAATTATCTAGAAAAATATGGGGTCAAGGACTGGAATTGACCTCATTGCTGACCAATCAATAGCTTAATTAATTATTGACTATGTATCTAGATAATTACTAATGTGTCCTTTAAAATTGATGTTTTAGACATGTTTCCACTGAGATTTGAGGCTTTTTAACTACTGCACATTTACTTGTAGGATTCTTCTTTTCATCATGATTTTTTAGGTGCTGCTATTGATAAGGTACAAGAAGTGACTTTAGGTGTCATTTGTAACTCAAAAAATACCTGCTGACATCAAATCCATAGCAGGAGCTGAGTCATCAGCTACCTGGAAATCCTCCCTAATTGTGCTTCAGCTTGGGGTATATGGACTCGGATGCATTTCAGAGGAGAGCGGGGCTGACCATTACTCATACTCTCTTCAACTCTGTCTTATTTGAATCTGCAGATTCTGAAACCCTTGTCCTTATTTGGTCTAGTAATCACAAATTGACATTTAAGCATCTTTTAGCTGAATAGCTCAGGGCAAATGTCATTGTGACTTGTCGGTGAGGTAGGGTGACTTCTTAGAATAGCAACTCATCATAATGCTTTTGAAATTGAAGAAATTGAGTTGCAATTTGGTCTGATTCTCCCCTTCGCATGCGCGTGCGCGCACACACACACAGAGAGAGAGAGAGAGAGAGAGAGAGTGAGAGAGAGAGAGAATGTTCCTCCCTCATTGATCATTGTGGCCCAATTCCCCTCTAGGCTCTATGGACTAGGTCCATCCAATGGTCAAAATGCACATCTTTATTTTGTAGTTGGAGGGAGACAGGGAAATACAGGCAAAGAACATGTGCTTCATTGTCACAATTTCTTATTTTGTCCAGAAATAAGATGATATTTGGGGAGAGTTCTTACTCTCATTTGTTGTTGTTGTTTTGTCCTTAAATATTTTATTTATTTTTGCATAGACCAGAGCTGAGGGGAATGGGGATGAGAGGATTCACCAGAGACAGAATGGGGACCAGAATAGGCGGATCTACTGGAATGCACTGCTGAGGGGAGCAGTGGGCGAGACAGGAGAGGTCTGCTGCGCCATGGGGTCAGCTCCCTGGCTGGGGATCAAACTCAGGTCTTCATGTTGAGAACACTGAGACATAGCCCCTAGGCCACCAAGGAGCCCCCTTATTTGTTCTTAATCACATAGTTCTTAACCCACATTAGTGAAATGAACATGCATTCAATATTTTTAAGGTGTTTCTATTTTCTCAAATCATCCCTTTATGTTCCTTTTGCTTAATTTTTTTTAAGTGTACTTACCAATCTTTCCTGAAGTTACTTTTTTTTTTTTTTTTCAGTCTGAGAAACAAATAGCTCAGAAGTGGAAAAGAATACTTATTTCTGGTCTAGATTCTGAGTTACTGAACCAGACCAGTGTTTCTGGAATGCAAGTGTCATCAACCATAACAACCAAAGACGAAGGAAACAAATATGCCAACCTTGAGGTCTCCCTGTAATCAGGATGATTCCGTTAGGACAGCTGTGTCTGAGTGAGCCCCAGCAAACTCATCTAGGCATGAGTGGTGACAGCAGCCTTGAGAGATGGAAGGTCAGAAGACAGTGCTGACGTTGTGAATTTGAGTAATAGGTAAAGGAGGGGAGACTTCCCTCACCCCAGTTCACTATCTCCCCATTTACTGGTACATACAAGGAACATCAGAAGTTCATCTGCTGTTTCAGTCTAAACACATGGCCAAAAAATTACACACAATATAAATGAAAAACATCCTGCCTATCTTCTCTCATTAAGTATTAGATTTCACACATTTCGAGGGGGAAACATAAACCCAGCATGCTTATGGATTTTTTTTTTTTCTTTAAGCAGACCTAAATGGTTTTATAAGGTCTGTCATTGGAAACCAATACGAAGAAGCGGGAGAAAGAAATCGACCTGCTGTCACCAGAGAGACCTGAAATGTTAGATCGTTCCCGGAATGCAGGGGCCACTGGGCATGCCAAGCTCTCTCTGCTAAGCTCTGATGGAGGCTGGAGTGACAGCTATTTATTAGGACAGAAAACAGGGTATGTACTTTAAAGATCAGCAACATGATGTGAATATTGACTGGCCTCAATTTTTAAGCTGATGAAAGGGTGTTTGTAATGTTAAACCCTCTTTCTCAAATCGGTCCTGTCAACACAAGATGACGGGAGGGGGTGAATATTGACAAGAAATGAGAAAGGATTTGCTGAGGGAGTATTTGTATTTTTCTCATTTAAAATACATGGAGATACATCATGAGACCATGGAGAAGTAGAGAGCCAGGCTCTCAATTTCAGGAGCAGCCTGACAGGCATATTCTCTTTCCATCTCCCAGGTAAGAAGGGACCTCATTAAGTCATGCTCCTCTCAGAGAAAGATCCCTATGCAGATTTTTTTAAAGATTTATTTATTTATACAAGAATCGGGGTACAGGCCAGATGCATGGGAGGGTAAGAGGATTCACCAGAGACAGAGTAGGGAACAGAACAGGCAGACCGATGAAATACACTGCTGAGGGGAGCAGCGGGCGCAGGAGAGGTCTGCGCTCCATGTGGGACCCTCGCCAGCGGCCGGGGATTGAACTGGTGCTGCAGAGGCTGAGGGCAGCTTCGCAACCCAGCACTCAACTGCTGCGCCACCAGGGGAGGCCCCCTATGCAGATGTTTTAGCATTAAGATTTGTGTTCAACATTCCTAAATACAAAGGTTTATCATTATGGCTCCCTTGAACTCCTGGAAATTTTCCAATTGGAGGTTTGAGGGTAATGGCATCTGTGTAATGCTCTTCCACCTGTCACCCCCCCAACCCCCCATGGATGGCTATGATAAAATCCTCATTCCCAATGATAGCAAGAAGTTTCTGCTGGAGTTAGCAGAGGAAATCCATTTGTTTTCCTGGCTAATTTTACTGACTCACAAGGGCATAGACAGTCCACTTACCTCAGTGTCTCTACCTCCTTATCTTTAAAAATGCAAAGCATTTCCCTGACACCTGCCTTAAGTCATTGTTCTGAGGCATGATTTAGAAGCACACACACTGTAGTGGACTTGGAAAGGGGAGTTGCGACAAGTTTTAAGATCTCATGTACTCAGGCTCCTGTCTCTGCTCTGATGAATGGCACAGGGGTTTTAAGGGACATCCAGAGAGGTAGTGTTTCAGGTTAATTTTCAAGATGAATGAATTGTACCATACAGTCAATCTTCAACTATGTGCATTCTCTTTTGTCAAAAGGTACATAAAAATGAGACTTAGGTTACACTTGAAAACACCTTGTGCTTCTACATACTTGTCTGTCCCAAATATAATTCATAGTTGAGCAAATTCTGGGTCTAGTGGTAACCACCCACCCACCCCCTTCTTGGGCACATGCCAACCATTGTAAGCTATTCAGTTTCATAGTGAAAAGAGGATAGTTTACTAAGATAAGGACATGGGGCTGCAGGCTTGCTTGCTGCAGTAGATCAGATTGTTACCCAGCAATGTCTCACCATCTAGTTTATTGGAAACTCACCATCTGAGGACTTCCAATAAACACCAATGGCATCATCCAGGCATTCTCTCTTGGCCACTCCTTCTGCCTTCTTGTGAACTATTTAATAGACCACTGGGCTGTGGTCCTGACTTTGGGTCTATATCTGTCAAATTAGGGTTATTCCATTTGGGGGCAATTTGTTCATTCTTGTTGGAAGGGTCTGAGAAAGGAAATTTCAAGAGCATCTGGCAGAGAGGTGAGAGATGAGAGATGATGATGCTTGAGTACTAGATAAATTCTGGTTCTCCCACTTAGACCAACTTGAGCAAATTCCCTAACTTCTTTGAGCGTTATTTAAACCTCTCTCTCACTCCCCTTCTCTCTTTAATCTTTATCATCTCAGTCTCAGTCTTTGTCTTTGCATGATGTATAGCATTTTTTTATGAGCATGGTGCAATAATTCTACCATTACTGACTTCAAGCTACTAATGTGGAGTCAGTGAATGTGGATTTAGGAGGAGATAAGCACAGTTGGTCCCAGGGAGCAGAGCTCTAGCCTGCCACTGGGTGTAAACTGCTCCATAATACTGCCTGGCACCTTCGGGAAGACCACTCCTGCAAGGAGTGATCAGGTCATGAGGACAGGAGGCTAAGAGGCTGTAGGCACCCTGTGGCCATCACAACAAGCAGAAAGTGCTAGGCATTACCAACTGTGAAGTGGGGAAGCAGCTCCTGTTTTTAATCATCAGAAAAATGCATGTCCACTCTGGCATCTGAACCAGCCTCTTACTGACAAAAGGTGAACCATGTAGGAAAACTCAGGGAGAGTCTAAATAATTTGTAGGTGGTAAACATTACCCCTGGTTTTCTTAAGAACAGAGTCAGTTAGATTTCACCACTTTTTTAAAAGCACCATTCTCCAGGCTGGATTCTGCCAATACAAAGACACTCCTTCTCCTCAATTGCTTATGAGCTATCAGAGAATACAGATATCTGAAGTCAATGCTGGTAAATGGATGGATGGAAAGGCTGTCCTGTCACAGGGAGGTAGCAGAGTGGGGCCTTCGAGGCTCCCTTTAAAACACTAGAGCTTTAAAAAAAAAAAACAAAACACTACTAGATCTTTTATTGAATCTTGAAGAACATGGAGGGACTTGAGAAGTCCTTTGAGACAGAGAGAATCTTAGTCTGCAAAGGCAGGGAAAGGGAAAAGTGTGTTGTGTCAGCGTTCACGGCATCTAAGTGTAGGTGGCAGGGAGTGGGTGAGTGAGGAGTGTCCATGCTTGAGCACAGAATGAAGGGGTTCCTACACATCACCACAGAAGTCCAGCTTTTATCTTGTAGAAATGGCAACTCATTGGCCAGTAATGCCGTCACATCACTCCCCTCGGACAAAGGGACCAGGTGGGTGGAAAAGTGGTGAGTTTTGCCCCAGGAATCTAATATTTGCCAGAAGAGGAGCTGTCTGTACAATTCTTCTTGCAGTTAATCTCAGTTAATCATCACTCCACAGAGAGTCTTCCTTTCTGAACTTATTTGCTTATTTTTTTTTTTCCACAGAGCTTCCACTGAAAGCAGTATTTTCATTTTACAGATATCCACTTTAGCTTTAGGCATAAAGGATATGCCACATTTTTTTAATTTATGTTAGTTTTAATTCTGACTTTACACATCTCCCTGTTAGAACGGTGAGGAATTCAAATCCAGTCTTTTTGGAGCTCTGTAAGTTCATGGGGTGGTGCAGAGTTCACTGCCTTAGGGAGATTCCTCATGTCTTGTGACACCCTCTTTTCAGTCTCTTTTGTCCCTGCTCTTTCTTCTGCACCATGCGAAAGACATGGAGCAACTTCTGGAAATTGGGCCCCGAGCTCTCCACATCTACCACATAGTCATTCCCCCTCAGATCCTACCACCGCCTGGGGGCTTTCCTGGCTGCCTGGCTGCTAGGGAGAGACTTGGCTCCTTTCCAGGGCACCATCAATCACCTGCTGCTTCTTCTTGAAATAAAACAGAATGGAAAACCACGGGGAAAGATACACTTAACTTTTCTTTTTTAAAATTTTTAGTCATAACTTTTAATTTTTATTGTTTAGGGGCAGCTGCCTCCATCCACTAGGCTGTGAACCTTGGAGGAGAAAGTTCTCCTTCTTTCTTGTGCCTCAAGATACTGGCACAGTGCCTGGTACACAGTTAGGCTTTAATTAATATGTGTTGAATTATTTAATTTATTCTAAACCACTAAAGGCTTTTTCACTAACCTAATTTTGCCGAAGGATGAAGTTAATTGTAATTATTTGGTGCATAACAAGCGTGTTACAACCAAAGTGTTGACATGATCTCACAGTTTGGTCTCACTGCTGACATGATGAGTGTTGTCATCTCACATTTGTAGAAAAACACTGAAATGTCAGGACTTATACATTTACTTTTAGATATGACATCAGGGTCCTAAATCCTGTCTATAATGAAGTCTTTAGGTTATGTAACTTCTCAAATGATTGCTTTTTAAAAACCTCTTTAAACCAAATTACTAGACTGAATTAAAAAAAAATACACCCAATAAAGTTTTCAAACCCTCCCCTTCTATTGAATTTTCCACATAATTGTGAATGATTAAAGGTACTGATTTTTTTTTTTCTTCTACAAATTGATGGCCTTAAAACGCTCATTAACTGGAAGTAATCTGGGTGTATGACTGGTCAATAATGGGTAGACTGGCCAGTGACAAGCAGAAAAGTTCATGATTAGCATAAAACCAGGGAAATTTACGAGACCCTGTTGTTGGAGATGAGGCTCTCATTTAGGACATTTTTGTATTTATCCATTCCTTGACATCTATTGATCGGAAAACTCACCTTTCTCTTCCCGTTAAAGCTATTACTTACAGGGTTGCATGATTGTAAGCCTTTCCTGATCCAAAATCTTAGGTGTTTCTATAACCATTACACCAAATTAATGATGATGTTGGCCTGTTCATCTCTATTCTTCCCTATTGTGATCTCTATTTTATCGCTACTATTTTCTCTTACAGACAAATATGGTGTCCTAAAAAAAGGACATGACTTTGGATTTGGAAAACTCACTATTGTTGATAGAAAAAGTTGGGCAAATCTCCATATTTCACTCAAATTCAGCTTTACTGAGAAAATAACATTTGGAGAAGTTATTAAGATAAAAAAAATTCAAATACAAGTGTCTGATATTACTCTGGGAAGAGAGTCCTAAGGATTCCCTCAAAAGCAGGGGTCACTGGGGGCCTCCCCAGTGACGTAGCAGTTGAGCGCTGGGCTGTGAAGCTGCCCGCAGCCTCTGCAGCGCCGGTTCAATCCCCCGGCCACCAGGCGAGGGTCCCACATGGTGTGCAGACCTCTCATGCTGCTCCCCCACTGCTCCCCTCAACAGTGTTATTTTGTCAGTCTGCCTGTTCTGTTCCCCGCTCTGGCTCTGGTGAATTCTCTCACCCCCCCGCCCCCCCTCCACGCCTCTGACTGTACCCAGTGCTTGTATAAATAAATAAATAAATCTTTAAAAAAAAAAGCAGGGGTCACTGACATCTCTTCAAGTCCCTGGAGGGTGTTTGTTAGGACCTGTCTGTCTCAGTGGGCTCCTCTCTGCATAACATCTGCAGACTTTCATCTGCTGTAAAATATACTGGTCTTCTATGCTATATTTTGCTTAGCGTAAGATTCTGCTCTTAATACTATTGAATATCATGAATGTGACACAAAATATTGTGCAAAGAGTAAGGGCATAATTCTTTATTTTAATTGGAAATCAGGAGTAGTTTTAACTATTAGTAATAATTAATTTAAGAAGATTTATAAATGTATTCAATTTCTTTTGACCTAGCTGTCCTAATTTTATAGTTTGTACTTCTTTGAATTCTTCATCTAAGTCTCAGTATTAATTGTTATGCTTGATCAAATGTGGTTGATGCATGTGTATATGTACTGATTTTTAAAGTCTAATTAACACTAGACAGGGGCTGGCTGATCAGACAGTAATGGTGCTGCCATTGTTTACATAACTATGATCTGAAATCTTCCCGTTAAGAAAAATAAATCTTAAAACCAACAGTGCATTACAAGAGCAATTATCAAATTCAGTGTAATATAACATTTCATACATTTATTTAATTGACAAGTTAGACTTTATGTTGAGTTTACAAAATTTGATGTTGTATATATGTTAGATCAAAATATTTTATAATTTTAATACAAGTCATTGATAATGCCAAAGTCTCAAATTTGAGTTGTCTTGGGAAAGTTATACTCAACATTTGGGTACATCAGTATTGACCTTGGGTTCTCTGGATTATTTCTGTCAGAATTCTGGACATTCAAAGACCACATGACAGATAGCATATCATTTACTGAAAATAGTGTATAATTTTAATAAGAGGGAAATCTAATGGATGATTTTTTTTATCTTATACTTTTATTTTAAATTTATTTTTATACAAGCACTGGGTACACTCAAAAGCATGGGAGGATGAAAGAATTCACAGAGCCAGAGCAGGGAACAGAAAGACAGACTGATGAAATACACTGCTGAGGGGAGCAGTGGGCATGGCAGGAGAAGTCTGCACACCATGTGGGACTCTTGCTGGCAGCCGGGGATCAAACCGGCGCTGCAGAGGCTGTGGGCAGCTTCGCAGCCCAGCGCTCAATCGCTGCACCACCAGGGGCGGCCCTATTTTAGACATTTTTTACATCATTTTTCATTTTTGCACAATGTATAAATTTTCATCTTGGTTATAGTCCCCATATAATTCCCACCCCTCCTGTTTTGATCCTACTCCCTCCTTCTACCCCCTAAACTTCCCCCCACACTGCCCCGTAGTGTGTCTCTGGTTTATAGTTGCTTGTTGATTTTGATATTTTAAATTGTTAGTTTGGCAGTTCAGATGAAACAAGGGCTGTTCACTGGGATGCCTTGGCTTTTGAATGGGTCTTCATTTGTGTACAGTGTTGATTGTATTGATTCTGTAGACATTCTTTAATCCAGAGTGACTGATATTACATGCATACAATTAGCGTAGACACAGAATTAAGAACAGTGATGGTTTTAGCTTATTTAAGTCTCATCTTTCATGTCCTTAAATATAATCAGGGAAAATAGTTACCTCCACCAAAACAGATTGAAGGAAACCGCAAACAAATGTCACTTAACTCCTACAGAAGAACATGGGGTGCAGAGCCATTATGGAATTGTTGCAATTCAATAGTTGAATACCACAAAATTCATTGTCTAGTGTACCGGGAATTACTCTTGCAAAGAAAGTGGGCTTCAAGGGACAAGGAAGAGGAATGAAACTCCATGTTTTGAACTAAGAGTAAATAATTCTATGTGAGACCAATGCACTGACTTCATCCTTTATAAGCATTTAAATTATGTCATTCTGCTTCATAGGACACTTTTGTCAACTAACAGGTAATATGACTAAATCAAACAGAAATAAGAGAGAGAGGAGTGTGCCCTCTGTTTATTTTTTATATAATTTTTAATTAATTATATTTTTTTTCTTACATCATTGTAGTCCCCATAATTCTTCTGTCACCTTATCACCCATGAACCATCACCACATTCAGAAAGTGCAACAAGCTGAATCAGAGATCATGTAAGAATAGCCAGGGTTTCAGGAGAAACAAGCAGCCATCAGGAATGAAATTCAGTATTTGCTTGGAGGTAGCTGGGGGAAGAAAAAGTGTTCCAGAAGAACAGCCCTATATTGAGATACTCTGACAAATAGGAATAAGGATGTAAACATGAATCCATACTGTATCTCCAGGTCGTACTCTCATATCCTTGCATGGATTCTCAAGAATAAAAAGGGAAGGAGCTCTGCTCTGCTGATATGTAAAGTTGAGAACAATGAAGTGCAAGAAATGTCTCTGGAGGTTACATAATCCATATAAACCAGAGTCAAGCCCTCAAACCCTGCCTTCTCCCTGCCTCTGATACCAACCTGCCTGCTGGTGTTCTGATGTCCCAGTGTGTGTCCTTTCTCCTCTTACATGAATCATATTAATCAGTGTGAACAGTGTAGAAAAATATTTGGACACTCTCCCTTAGAAACTGTAATATAATCAGAAAAAACATAAATGAGCCTGGCAGGGAGGGAGTATAGTCACATACTCTACCAGTAATATGAGCAAAACACCATCTCCCTTCTTTGAATATCACATTCTTTGTAAAGCAACACATCTACAGTATATCATTTTTATGCTCAACTTCACATGAGTCAGTGATCGCTTATCATAATGTAGGGTCACCTGAGAGATTTGTTAGGAACTAGACTAGCCTGATGCATGGTTCTTTCCCAAAACTGTGTGCATAAATACTGATTATACTCTACACATGTGTTTCTACAGATTAAATGACTGCATCGAAGAAGTCTCCTGTTGACTAGAAAAATGAACTTTAAAATTAGTTTTATTTGCTTCTTCCTCACCTAATGAGAAATCTCATCTTTACCTTCAACTAATCCAATAAAGCAATTGCCAGAAAACAGAATTTGGGGGGGGCTTTCCTGAATTCTATCTTCCTCCAATAACTCAATCCTGAAATCTGGTGTATTAAGGACTGTTTTGTATTTTGAAGCTAAATTGTGATGAATTATAGTTGGTTTTGCTGAATGTATGTCCTTAATATTTTCATGGCAAGTGTATGTTAAAAAAAGGCAGAATAAGCTTACAATTAATTGATTTAATGGATGGCTTTTTGGCATAATAATTGCTTTATCTATGCTTGTTAAGGCTTTAAAACCTCTCAGAATCAAGAATTTCTATTATTAAATATTGTTTCCACTTCTGCAAGTAAAAATTTTTCCATAATTGATTTTCTTAAGGCTTTGGTAATGATATCTCTGGTTGTAAGATCCTCTCTCATATCACTCAACAGTTTCTTTTAATTTTAATGAAACTAACTAATTTGTATGTCACTCTGGAGCACTGTGATCCATATTATCCATGGTTCTGATCTTACAGTAAAAATCAAAATATTGTGTGATGCAATTAGAAAGGGGACAAGATAACCTCAATCTTTTAACTCGAGTTTAACTCTTTAATGTGGTCTGAATGACAAGCTGCTGTTTGATTTGGTTCAGAGATGACTCATCTTAAAAAAGAAAAAAGATCCAACATTGTCTCTCCTACTGCCCATAACTCACCCTTAATTCTTAGCTTATAAATCAGGACTTTCACCTTTCTCAGCTTCGGAAAGCAAACCAAACCCTCATAAATGCATTTTCTATTGATCCAGTGCTTATGAAAACCTTTCCTTTTTACCTGGTCTGCCATTTTTGCCTCACTCACCTATAAATCCCAATTTCAATATGAGGTGAACTAAATGGGATCAAACACATTTTGCTATGGAATCTCCCTTTATGGAAAACAGTTTGGTTTTGAAGGAAAGACCAATTTTGAAAAGTAACTATACATATTCTTAAGATCACAAAGTGAGATTTTTCACACTACATTTTCTGGAATGCATTTGAGGGATGATCCCTGTGGGATCGAGTGAGCTCTTAGAAAGCCCAAAGTTCATAGGATGATGCAAACGCATGAGGAGAGCTTTGCTTTGAGCAGAGCTATGGCATTGCTGAGTGACAAATTGCCTGATGAGCCTAGATTAGGGCAGGACAGGTAAAAGGGTTTTGACTGAAGTTGAGCAACGAGGGTAGAAGTGGCAACTGTAGTTTCTTTATGTGAGGAATGATGTCATCAAGTGGTGTGAGGAATGATGTCATCTAGTGGTATGCCACAAGTTCTACACCAGAAGCTAGTGACAAATGGATTAGGATAGGGTTAGTGACTAATTCTTGCAAAAGCTGTTCAGTTATGAGGTGAGAATAAAAAGAAAGCAGTGGTAGTATAAATCATATAAAGCTACTTTTGTTCAGCACTGTGAGATTTCTCAGACTTTTCCATTGAACATCCCTCTTTGATACAGGAAAGCAAATTGGAACACTGACCCTCAGTCATCAGGAATTTTTTAAGGTCTTATAATTTATTATATAGTGTACTGGAATCAAGATGCAATTAATTCCCCCATTTAAATTCTCAAAGGAACTAAATTTTTCTTAAAGATCTCTAAAAGAAGAGGAATGGTGACTGACTGTATTGCACAGGTATACCTCTAGTGCCCAATGTAGTGATTATAAAATTTGTTGAATTGGATGGATGGATGGATTGATGGGTGGATGGATGAACAAATGGAAGGATGGCTCGATGACTGAGCAACTAAATCTTTTCTTAGGTCGGTAGAATAAGTCAGGAGACTGAGAATAGTTTTATTGTCAATAGCTGATCTAGTTAGAATGAGTGAAAGAAAAATGTGTGAACTTAGTTTGACTCATCTGTTTTGTGGTTTTCATATTTCAGGATATGACCAGAATTCATTCACCTTGAATGCAGTGTGAAGAATTCAGATTGCTATGGCTAGAGAAGATTCTGTAGTCATACCTGCATGGGCGGGATATGATCTGAAATTCTTCCAGCATATTGAAATATGTTTTTCCACACAGTTGAAGGTGATGTGCCAGAGTTTTATAAAGTAGTCAGTGAAATTACTTCATTTCTGCCCTACATGAGTCATATTAACAGAGAAACTGTGAAGTTTATTAGGGACAGGTAAAGTCTGGTCTTACCTGTGACTTGCCCTCTTCCAAAATGTCAAGTGTCACATTTTAATAAAACCTCTGCAAGAATAAAAGCCTTTTGGGAAATGGAATTGAAACATGTAATTGGTTATTAATGACAAATTTATAGGTTATCTAAATTGAATAGCAAAAACAATTTTGCACACACTGTATTATTTTTATTTTAGGGTAGCATTGTTTTATTTAGGGTAGCATTTTAGCTATGGCTAGAAGTAATATTGTTCCCTTCAGCAGAAAGATATCTATTGAATATTCTGTGCAGGAAACATACAGCCACACAATGAACTATCTTTTTGTCGATTTGCTGATCATCTTAATTTGCACTCAAACCTTCACTCAAGTAACTTTTCACCTGAACTTTTCCTAAATTTTCAATTCTCAATTTTGTCATAGGCAAAAGTTAAGTTTCTTCTAATTTCTCTATATTCATTTTTAGTTCATATGCATAATTGAATTCTGGCTTTTGCATTGTATTACAATGACAAAATAATAATGAAAAATAAAATGTTAACAAGTTGTTTTAAACGTAAAAACTTAAAAATTTTTTTAACTTAAATGATTTTTGTCTTTCCAAGTTCAAGCCACTAAATTAAATATAGTTCCAAAATTAAATGTTCCCTTTCTTCCATATTTTTGTCTTTAGAAAAGAAGTTATTTGCAAAAATTTGTACAAAAATAATCTTCTAAAACAAGCAATTTAGTTCATAAATGTTGAGCTGACAAGATTATGCTTTTTTTTTTAGCCAGTGACAAGAAGTGTTTTTGAAATATCCCATTATGATGATGTATCTATTTAATTCTTTAATAGACCTGGTAATTTTTGTTTCATACATATAAGACTATTTTATCAATTATACACATCTTATCTTCCCAGTGAATTTCTGTCAGTTATTATATGTAAAGCAGACAAATCAATAAAGATACAGAAATGTGAACAATACAATTAATAAGCATGGTCTAATGAGCACATTTTGTGAAGAAAACAATTAAAACAGACATTCTTCTCAACCTCTGTGGTAGATTGTGTTACTGTTTCCAATTAATTGATCTCCCACTTGTAAAAGTATCACTATCCCTACCAGGTCATGTCTTCTGATAGACTGAATATGTGCCACCCCTTCAGTGTCAGGACTGGCGTAGAAGCAAGCAACCAGGTACAGTGTGGGCAGGCTGGCAGGCTTCCCAGCCCCCTGCAACTCTTTACACTCTTCCCTTTGGATTCTCTTTTGTCATCTCATGGTCCTGCCTCTCTATAGTCATTCATCCTTCCATAGCCATTCTCCACTGCCCTTGTAGCCTCAGCCTCCAGTCTAAGGTGTACACACTTACCCACATCCACACCCTGTAGCATTACATATCAAAACTGTAGGGGAACAGCAAAAGGTATAACCTAATGAAAAAATTCAGTACTAAATATTTATAATACAAAATAAAATAGGGGAGGTGAATTAATTGATTTTCCAATTTAATAAGTTAGAGAATGAATGACAAAATAATCACAGCACAAAGAAGAAAATAAAGATAATAGCAAACATCGATTAAGAAACAAAAGAATTCAGTCACAAAAGTTAGCTCTTTGGAAATGCCTAGTAAATAGACAAACCCTTGGCACAATTGATATAAGGTAATATCCACCTTAGCATTTTTGAGTAAAAAGGGGCTGTTACTTGGGGCCTCCTTGGTGGTGCAGCGGTTGAGCGCTGGGCTGTGAAGTTGCCCGCAGCCTCTGCAGCACTGGTTCGATGCCCGGCTGCTCCCCGGCCACGAGAGGAGGGTCCCACATGGCGCACAGACCTCTCCTGCCGCCCGCTGCTCCCCTCAGCAGTGTGCTTCGGTCCTTCTGCCTGCTCTGCTCCCCGCTCTGGCTCTAGTGAATTCTCTCACCCTCCCGCACTTCTGACTGTAACCAGTGCTTGTATAAATAAAATAAATAAATCTTTAAAAGAAAAAGGGGGGGGGCTGTTACAGCAGATAAGACACATACTTTCATTTAATTAAAACAATATTTATTTATGCATACAAGAACTGGGGTATATATCAGAGTTGCAGGGGGTGAGATTAGTCACCAGAGAAAGTGGGGAGCAAAACAGTCAGATCTACTGAAATACACTGCTGAGGGGAGCAGCGGGCAAAACAGGAGAGGTCTGCTGTGCCATGTGGGTTGCTCCCTGGCTTGCTGGGGATTGAACTCGTGTGCGGTGACTGGAGATAGCTTGATAGCACTGTGTCTTTAACTCCTGTGTCACCAGGGAGGCCCAAGACATATTCTTTCAGAAGCAAAAGTTAATTCTCTCAAGTTCACTGCAAATGAAATAAAAAACTTGTATCTTGCTAAAATCAACTCAGAAGAAAGAAAAAAAATCACACATAATTTCCGAAATTGGAGGAGTTACTAAAAATTATCCCATTAACCTACACAGATTAACAAATGGATTTGATTAAACAAACTTAGAAATTATTTTTAAGAAAAGAAAAGGGAATGTGTCTCAGATTACTCCATATGAGTTGCATATTTTTGACATCCAAACCAATGAGGAATAGTGTGAGAAAAGAAAATGTAAGATTCCATTTACTTACATTTAAGCTTGAGGAAAAAAAAAAAATCCTAAAAATATAAGCAACTTAAACTTGACAGAGAATAAAACCCACACTTGACCTATGTTAGAACTATATTTTAATACTGGGTCCTTTATAAATCTGCATGGCCACAACATAACAGAAAGAGTCAAATAGATTTTGACATTATAATTAAAAATGAAAGAATGCAACTTCTAATAATAGGTGAATTTCAGCATTTACAAAAACATAAATTGGACAAAAATGAATGTAAGCTGTGTAAAACATGTAAAAATTATGAAGTTATTGTCATAGTCATTGTCCTTGGCACAACTCGTGCTTATTTTAATACATAAATCATGTGCTACATATTGGATTGAGTTCTTTGTAGGCATTCTTTTTTTTTTTTTTAATAATAAATTGAAATGACTATAATGCAAACTGAGAGAATGATGATCCTTAAAGATGACTTTATATGAGAGGTCTGTTATTTGTGTTTTGTCATGGAAAGACATTTATGAAAATGATTAAATATAAATTATATTCCCTGCAGGAAAAAAAAAATTATGAAGTTATTTAAAAAGTCATTTGATAGAAGATAACACCTGTGCATGGATTGACGTATTATAAAGATATCCCATCACTTTGTTATGACTTAACATAAGTACATCAAAATCAAAGCAGAATTTAGTATACATATAACTATAAACACAAATTTATTATACTAAAATTTATTATACTAATTTTTGATGCAAACTAAAATGTAGAATTTGAAATATACCAAACTCTTTAAAATTAAAATAATTCTCTATAAACTCAAATCTGTATATATTTAGAATTCACCACAAGAAGACTATCAAAATCATTGTGCATCATTAATAAAGAAAATATATCTTTCAATGATTTGAAGAATCAATAATGTAGGGGTATAGATTTTTTCCAAGATTTTATGGAAAAGAAAAGACTAACTTAGATGGCATCCTCAGTAAGATGAAGAGCATTGTAAGAAAACAGAAATCTCTGTATGAGGACATTATAACTGTGTTTTGTAGCAGGGATAATATCAAATACACAAACATGATTTAAGGGCCAAGTAGAAACACACCTACATTGGCAATTTGAGTGAAAGGTGGCATTTCAGAAAGTGAGAAGAGTCTTTTCAGTAAACATTTTGTAACAATTTGACATCCAGAGCTGGGAGGGGGAAAAGAATGTTCACCTCTACTTTACATCCCCAAATATCAATTCCATATGGACTAAAAGTCCAATTATAAAGGAGCACAAAATCTGTAATATAATATCTATGAACTTCTTTAGAATATTATCTTGAAATATTTTTTCATCCTTTGGGATACAGAAAGATTTTATAAAATGTGCACACATGCACAAATGGCAAAGGGAAAAATAATGAATTTTATTATTTTTATATTTAGAATTTCAGTTCATGGAGAGGCACTGCCATTAAGAAAGAGGAGAATAGGGCCTCCCCAGGTGGTGCAGGCGGTTGAGCGCTGCGCTGTGAAGCTGTCTGCAGCCTCTGCAGCGCCGGTTCGATCCTGGCCGGCCTGTGAGGGTCCCACATGGCGCGCAGACCTCTCCTGTGTCACCCGCTGCTCCCCTCAGCAGTGTATTTCAGTCGCTCTCTCTGTTCTGTTCCCCACCCTGCCTCTGGTGAATCCTCTCACCCTCCCACACATCTAGTCTGTACCCCAGTTCTTGTATGCATAAATAAATCAATCTTTAAAAAAAAAAAGAAAGAGAATAAAGGTAAATCACATAGCTGAAGAGGAAATTTACTAAATTTAACCAAAAATGTATCTAAAATATAAAAATAGTGCCTAATGCAATAAAAATGAAGGGACCAAATTGGAAAAAAGTACACATTTACAATGGGAATAATATACATGATCAAAAGTTATATGAAAATGGACTGAATATTATTTGTAATAAGGAAAATGCAAACTTAAACCATGACATATCACTATTCTTTCACTAGAATAGCTAACATCATTAACAGAAACAAAACAAAAACTTGTGAAAATATAATTCTTATGGGTATACAAATTGGTTCATTTACTTCAGCACTTATCTATTAAACTTTAGCATATGTGTCCCTCCTGATCCCTAAATTTCAGTCCCAGTGTTTCTTTAGAGAAATGTGCATGTCTAAGAATAGTCTCCAACATTTCATGGAGATGCTATTTTTAGTAGTTCCAAACTGGAAACAACTCAAGTTTCCATAAAATAAACTGATTATGGTATTTGTTTTTACAGTGAAATACTATAAAGAAATAAAAATGAATGAACTGTACGTATATGTTGCAAAATGGATGAATCTTAAGAAATCAGGCAGAAAATAATGCTATGTATTTCCACTAATGTCATTATCAATAAAAGTAGCACTTTGGTTACCTTTGGGGAGAAGATTGTAGTTGAGAAGAGGCTTTGAGGAGACTTCTGGGGAGGCTATGTTCTGTTTCTTACTGTTATTATTACAACATTTTATGCAACTGCACAATTACATTTTATGTAGTTTTCTGTAAGTGTATTATATCTTGCAGTAAGATAATGGCTTAGAAAATGTGCATAAACTTATAAATTGGGAAGAAGATGGAAAATTGTTTTAAAAGTATATTTAGGAGAAGCAGATACAAAGACTTACATTGATATACTAGTAATTAACACAATATGGGGTTTATGTAGGGAAGGAAACATAGGCCAATTTAATGAACTAGAGAACTGGTAAGTATGCTCACATAATGACAAGTTTGTGTGTGTGTGCACATGGCTGTATGCAATACATTCCTTCTCAGTAATTTCCTATGAAAAATACTATCTATAATATAAGAGAAGTAGCAAATGAAATTACTGATTTCAATAGAAAGTTACGGAGGAGTATATTGATCAAAAACGTAGATAAAAATATATTATGCATATATTAAAAATAGTTCTCTAGCTAGCTAAAAATAGTTCTCTAGCTGGATTAAGTATTTAAATATCAAGAGAAAAATCTTGAAACTTGTAAAAATAGAAAAACATCTTCCTCACCTCAAGATATGGCAGGATTTCTTAGGCAAACATAAAAAAGTCTTAACCATAACTACAAAGATTAATACCTTTGATTATATTAATATTAGATAGTTTGTCTCATCAAAAGACACCTTTAAAAATGTGAAAAGATAATCTGAAAACCAGAAGAAAATGTTTGCAGCACATTTAATCAACAAAGGATTTTTGCATATCAATAAAGGAAGGTCAAAAATAGTATACTTAAACTTGTACATAATAGCTATATAAGTAAACATCAATCTCATTAGTAAGCAGGAACATGTAAATCAAAGACATACCAAGTAACCATTCTACAATCATTTGACTGGAAAAAACTAGATCTAGCAATATCAAATGTCAAAGTGCTATCTCATTCATTGTTGGTGAAATAATGAATCAGTACAGTCAATTGAGAAAACAACAGCATTTTTATAAAGTTGAATATTCACATAAATTTTGACTCACCAAGTTCAAGCTCAAGGTAAATTTTAGCTTATGTACATAGGCAGTACTATCAAAAAAATTCATAGTATTTTCTATTCACAAGAAATAAATGATCTCAATGGAAAACAGTTTAAAGATTATAGTACAGTGGGATATTACACTGTAGTGAAAAATAAAGGAATGCCAACTAAACAAAGGATAGATTTGAAAATGATATTTGGAAGCCTTTGAAATTTAAAAAAGCAAGTTAAAGAAAAAGATGCATTTTATAGTTTTTATGAAATTTTATTTGTTTTAGGTATATTTGTGTGTGTATACATATGTATATGGCAAATATGTATTGGGATATAATACACTGTATACACTATGTGGCATTCACATATATACCTATGTGTACATATATGTGTGTGTGTGTGTGAGAGAGAGAGATAAATACAAAATTCAAGTGATAAAAACAATTTCATGTGATAAACACAAAGTTCACTGAAGTTGGGGGTGGAATATAAGGGCAGGAATTGCTAGTAAGTGTCCTGACTTTGAGGACTTTCATATGGATCTACTACTTTATATGTGAGATGTTTGCTTGAATGTTCATCAGTTCAGGTGCAACTTTATAAACTGAGGTGAGATCATTGTGAATTGTTTTCTTATTCTGTGAGAATCAGCTGACTTTCTCAATCTCTTTTCCATAACATGACTTTGAAACCTGATACTGTTTTTGGTTGAAGTGGGCTAAACTTCTTTGACAGCAATTATACAGTTCCTGACATGTGGTAACTGGGACTGGGATTGTCTCCAGGCAAAGTTTTAACAGGAGGCTTTGTACTGCTAATGCTGCCTCAGGTCATTTCCACTGCATTTTCCTATTACCTTCCTAGCTCAGAACAGGTAACATTTTTTTTTTGTTTGTTTGTTTGTTTTTTTCCCTAAGAAAAGAGACTCAATAATATTCCAAATTGGGAACTGGAGTGAATATTGTTGTTATTAAGATACAGATATAGATAAAATATTGGGGGGGGGGAGAGAAAAGAGAGAGAGAGAGAGAGAGAGAGAGAGAGCATCGGTGATAGTCATTCTAGGAATTTTAGAAAGTTTGAAAGTAAATTCAGCACATAATTACAATTTATTAGGTAAATTTTCTCAAATCCCATCTTTATTCGTTTCTCAACTTAGGATCAACTCACAGTCTACTTTGTTCAACATTGTAATTATACTTGAATTTCCCAGATTTAAACACAAAAATGGGAAATAATAAAACCAAAAGATGCATTCTCAGAAATAATATTAGGAAAATAAAGAGAAACTATTTTTCAAATAGATTTTTATAGTCTCTAAGTCATATTCTACATTGGTTCCAAGAAGAAAGTAATATTGACCTCTTCAACAAGTATTTTTTTCTCCTTAAAAATAACTCATTACATTTGGAGATTAAATTTTTGACACAAAATTTCTTTGTGCCAATAACCCTTTGCTAGCATATCATGCTTGTCAAAATCAATAATTTATTTATTTGCAAGGAATCCTTCAGTGTAAATAGCAAAAGGTCTTGCTAAAATTCTTATTAGAAGAGGAGCTGAGAATATTAATACTCACCTAATCCTTGTGTAATCCTTATGAAGGTAATTTAATCTTTTTCACACAGTATCCTTAACTCTGAGATTAGCTATGATGGGATAAAGAGCAAGATGACATCTCTTTATAATTAATACTTACCATCTGGGGAGGAATAAAAAGGATTACTCAGCATCTTCATTGTCTTGCTAATCATTCCTGTCTCATCAAAGAAGTATCAGCAGGTATTGACTGCAACCCTTTAGGACTTCAGAACCCTCAGAACCTATGGAAACTGATTATAACATTGGACAATGTGATACTCAGTCATTTAATGGGATAATTAGGATTTCATCTGATATACAGGTGTTGCCACTTACCATCTTGTTCTGCATTGAGACTCATCACGACTCATTGAGAATTGCAATACCCTGAGGTTCTTGGGAAAATAATACTTTTGGAAAATTAAAATGTTGTGGCACATCTAAATATCTCAGTTTGGAATTCCAGAATTCTCTGAATAACAACTGAGGTTTTGTTACATAACAAAATTCAGAAAATTATAACAATTTTCTAAATAATAATTGAGGTTTCAGGCTCTAGTTACATTTAGTCAAAAATGTGGTAGCATACCTCTGAAGAAGTATGAATTTATATTCTTAAATCATATACAATATTGTCAACTAACAGTACCTTAATAAAAATGATACAATTTAACAAAAAGTATGTGACTATTTACCATACCACAAATTATGGCTGATGAAATGCATATGGTCTCCCAACAAACTGGACAATCACCTACAATTTTCATCAATCGCATCCAGATTTCCAAAATCACTGCTCAGTTTTGTTTTGTTTTGTTTTGTTTTGTTTTTTTATTCATAAAAATCATTATTGGTTGCAAAAAAAATGACTAAATCTCCTGAGATAAATGACTTTAGAAGTCAGGGATATTATCTATTGCCCACACCCCTGGTACAGGCTCAGATGGTGTTCCTTCTTTACTAACTATTGTTTTGACTATGTGAACTCACAACATAATTATGCGTTAGCTTCACTGGGAAGGTGTTATTGAAACTAGATGAATACATATTCTAAAATATATTGTAATATTAATTATGCCCAATCTTTATACATTCATCAAAGAGAGTATTAAAATCTAAAGCAGAAAATTTAAAGTTAAGGTAGAAAAAAAAATTAAAGGGAGATAATTTAAAACAGAATAAAAACATTAAAAGACCTAAAAACTGAGTCAAAACACTATTGTCTTTCATGTTGAGAAATATGCATTAAGAGGGATACTGCCCAATGCTGCTTGGATCAAGTAGTCTGGGCTATTTAAATGGAATCGTTAAAGGAACAGATTCTTGTCCCTTTAAATGTGTGCTTTACTAACTTAAGTAATTGGAGGGCCATTCAATTGGAGGGCCAGTCGGCTCATACCATTACATTCACTAGTTCTGCTTCAGAGGGCTCCGTATCCTGGCAAATTTATCAATACATCACAGTGATGTCTTTATCCTTGGATCCAAGAGGAGTAGGAAAGGGTTGGGGAAAAAAAGCCTACACTCTATTCCCTAATTGAACCTCTGTCTTCCTATAAATGAGCTTCTTTTTTGTTTTAAAAAGCTTGCATGGCACTATGTCTAATTTAATCAGCTTCAATCAGTTTGCTAAGTAAAGCAGAAATCAGAATGCAGAGCAGTATAAACTTTCCCTACTTGATAATAAAGCAGCAAGGAGATTTCCACTGTAGTTTGGCAATAGCTAAGCAGAGTCAGATTCCATTTTTTACAGATAAGAAGAAAACCACTATGTAGAAAGATTTGGACATTCCAATTTAAAAGACATGGAAGATTTTTCTAATTTCTTGGTGTCCAGCATGGTTTAGTGAATCTTCACAACTTCAGCTCAAAAGAAGACAAATATTCTGCAACCTCAATAGGTAAGTGGCATGGGGCTTTTCTAGTGGTATTATAGCATTGTGGCTGAAAACATGAATGTGTCTTGAAGATGACACTCATGTTATCATGGACCACATACTTAAGATCTCTTAACCTAGACTTTCCTAAAATAAAGATAATAGTATTGCCTCATTGGATGTTTAAATAAGGACCTATATAGATTACACAGGAAAACAGCAGCCTCTATAATGAATACTTGTCACTTTGTCTTAGTATTCCTTCCTCCCAATTAAAATTAGAGGCACAAGTATTTGTGGGGCTGTAACTCCCCTACCTCTTGGCATCATCCGTCATTCTGAAGTTTGGGCATGTAAAGCAAGTATGAAGCAAGCCCTTCATATTCTCTCCCTAAAATTGATCCATAACTACTGGGAAGAAAGAAGTGTTTCCACTGTACTTCACTTGTTGAAATGGGGCTATACTCTGAGGCTGTTGATAATTATAGTCCCATCAAAAGAACCAGACTTACACAAAGGGAAATCAAGATGAAAGATGGGTCATTGTGGTTGGGCAGAAAGTGAGAGGTTTCATTATAATTTTAGTTCTTGTCTCTAGCTGTACTTGAAGCTATGTCTTCCCTTAGAATTATCAGTTATATCAACTAAAAGTCTTCACACTTTACATTGCTTAAGTTAATGTCACTAGGGTTCTGACACTGGCAATTGGAAGTCAGTCCCCATTGAACATTTTTGGGCTTCCTTGGCATTCTACTGTAAATCTTCAGCCATGTTTTCATGTGTAATTAGAAAGACTGTGGAAAAAATATCTCTCTACTCATCACAGTTAACATTGGTTAATGGGACAACAAACAGAAAACTTCTGTCTATGAACTGCTTTAAAAATAAGGTGGTAGATTACTTTGTTCATTTCAATTATGAGAACAATTGTGATTTTTTAGGTGCATATGACCCAGAAAATGGTGACTATGGTACTTCTTGTTAAATATTGTCATTTCTGGGAACTAGCAAAGCTTTGTGTAAATACCTATTTTGTCACTCACTAAATTTTGATTCTGATAAAGCTATTTAACCTATTAAAACTTTATTTCCATTTCTGCATAATGTGGAATTGAATAATCTCCAACTCCTAAAGTTGTTATATCAATAATGGAGAAAATACATGTGCATAGCTTAGCTAGTTTAGGAGGCAGACAATATCCTCAATAAAGGAGAACTAACCCATTGTTCTTTCAAAAGCCATTAACTCACTTTGGCTTATCAACCCTCTCTTTGGGGGTTAGTTAACCAGGAACAATTTTCTTGCTTTTGGGAGTGGTCCTGGGTTTGTATATATATATATATATATATATATATATATATTACTAAAAACATGTTTTGACTCTACTTAGTCTCTTCTCAGAGAGGTCTTCCTTGTCTTCTCAAGCTTGTCCACTGCCATTAAACTGCATTGACTTGATCAAATGCTTCTTACTCTGGGCTTATAAATGAAACTCAAGTCAGCTGTACTGATCTGGAGCATATGAAGCATAATTATTTTAGGAGACTCTGTAGAGGTTAACATCATTATTTTGATTATGAATCATATATAGAGCACTTTATTTTTGCAAAGATCTTTGGCATAGCTTCATAATTTCAAGTCAAAAGTGACTCAATAGGGAATGTGTCAACTATCACAGATGGGAAGAGAATAGAGAAAGGATGTTAAACAATAACAGAGCAAGTTCATCATTAACCAAAGTATCTGGGTATGGATTTCCTAAAGAATATGTCCCAATAAGACTGATATAACCAGAGAAGTGAAAATCTACACATTAGTTTGAATGTCTCCCTAGTTTGAATGTCTGCCTTTTTAACCCCAAAATAAACATTTTGGGGAGGAACTTAAATACAGAAACAATGTTGATGTTGCTACAATGGTAGTTTACTTGACAACAGTTTATGGACCTAAGAAATTAAAGAAACTAAGTCGAACAGATTTAAATAATAATATTTTACATTATTTAAACTTAGTCTGTCTCAGCATAATGCTTTTATTCATTAGTCAACCACTGCTACCTTGAATTTATTTTAGATCTATAGCTTTCTCTGTTCATTTTTTCTCTGCCTGTAACTACTGTCAATAGACTATAGTAAAGCCATTTCCATATAATAAATTGTGAAATATTATATTATGACCTTATTTTATGATGCCCAATTTGCTTAAATCATATTTTCAGAAGAGAGAGGGCCTCATAAAATTTAAAGACTGAATTTTTATTCAGTGGTTGAACATATGTAAATTTGAAGGGAATCAGAAAACTCTCCAAATAGATCAAATATCTCCTTTAAGGAGTTGAGATGAACATTAGGAAAGCTCTTTTGAAGAGAACTGACTTGAATCACATGTATGCATTACAGCTGGGGATGAGTAGCTCCATAAAAAATATAAGGAAAGAGATATTTTACCAAAGGAATTCAACTAACACAGGACAGTAGTAACAACAGATGCTCATTAAATGCATTATCTCCATTATCATTAATGACTTTGTCCACTTTATACACACCTACAAAAAATTCATAGTATATTGATTCTATTTTGTTTATTGACTTACTTCAATAAACACTACATTCTAGAAAAGAACCTGAAACTGATGAAAAGACCCTTCAGATGAAAAAGCCTTCATTTATTTCTCAGAGAACAGAGAGCCCATAAGATATTTCAACTGCAAGATTTGCTTCCAGAGAATAGCTAACTCCTCCCTGTAACTGATTTTGTAAATATGTTGTTTTCTCTTTGGGTTTATTTGCGTTGTCTTTATTTTTTTTTTTTTTGCTGTTCCAGTAATTCTTTTTGGTTTATATATTATACAATATCTGAAAGACTGTTTCTAGTGTATGAAAAGTTGATTCAAGGCAGCCAAATTAAATCATCCCAGTGCTTTAGTGATTTCTCCAGAAGATGACCTTCAGACCCCAAATTAAAAGGAGTCAACTTCAATGCTTAATTATTTTTAGAGATTTTTCTCTTCATTGATTTTAATTAAGGTCTTCCTTGTCTTGTGAGCTTGGAGGACTTTTATTATCTGTTGAAATAACTTTATTTGAAGTCAGTTTGGCCAACAAGTCACACAGACTTAATTTTGCAGAAGCAAGTTACTCTGAAATATTGGGAAACAAAAATCCACCTTCTCTTGTCAGCAACAGTTAAAAGGGCACAGTGATTTCTATTAATTGTCTCTTGATTGCCTGAGAGGAGGAAGCCATTCTAGGGCAGATGAGATGAAAGTACCCAAAACTGTGAACACAAACTTGGAGAAGAAAATGAGCTTTGGGCAGCTGACCTCTCAGTGTCTCTTTAAGAACTGATTTCTTAGCACTTTCAGTGAGGTAACCCACATTCCCTGGGCTTGAGGATGGTCTACAACCTTCACATTAGGTGTTCCCATCTGTAAAGAAAGCAGCTAGATCATCTCTTGCTCCAGAGAATGACAGGAGCTAAAAATATGGTCAGTGCCAACTTCTGTTTAAAGATGAAAGATTCATAGTTATGGAGGCTGCCTTTCACCTCCCTGGCCTGCCTCTGACTAGTGTGTAGCATTGACTACTTACAAATCATCTTCAAACATCACCATTCACATCTGGGTAATGGGAGAAACACTATTGCCTACTTTAAATTTGTCTATAGAAAATACACCAGCTTTTTAAAAAAATATATTAAATAGCTATAGGCAAAGCTTCAGGATATTGTATGCTATGTGCACTAACATAATTTTGCACAAAATAAAAAGGAGAAGAAAACAACATCTATCTTACATGGTGAGAGAGCAGGGAAGCAGGGCAGGGACCAGAGGAGAATAAATATCTAGAGCAAAAAATGTAAAGAAGGATAAAAAACTCATTAAAATAAATATCTTACTAAAATAGTATTGAAACTCAAAAAATTGGGCCTCCCTGGTGGTGCAAGGGGTTAAGATGCAACCTATGAAGCAATCGGCAGTCTCTGCAGCACGAGTTCGATTCCCCGGCTGGCCAGGAAGCAATCCACATGGCGTGGCAGACCTCTTCTGTCTCATCCGCTGCTCCCCTCAGCAGTGTATTTCAGTCAGTCTGCCTGTTCTGTTCCCCACTCTGTCTATGGTGAATCCTCTCACACCCCACACCTCTGGCCTGTACCCCAGTTCTTATATGCATAAATAAATAAATAAATCTTTAAAAAAACTAAAAAAATTGATCACATTTTTTTGATTTACCATTTGTTTACATAACTACATAGTTTCAATAGTACAGCTACAAACCTCAACATGTGTACCTGGTTCATTCACCCCAGGCCCCAACAAAGTCCCAGTGCCAATACCCTAACACATATCTCCCTTCTGGTATCACCTAATTGTTCAGAGTCTCATTTATTTTTACTTGACAGATACACTCAGAATTAATGCAAAATTTCATGATGAATAAAATATAAGAATGTTTAATAAAGATATCGTTTGAAGTGATATTGACATCATGGTGGAATAAGAAAAACCTCATTTTCCTCTTAAACATTCAAATTTTGGCATCTGTTCACAAATAAAAATATTTCTGTGGGTCCCGGCACTATACACAGAGGGACCTGCTGAGTGTCTTACCCACCTGTGCATTGGGTAATAGGCAAACAGACTCTGGTTTGGATTGTGGCACTGGCTTTGAGTTGGCTTAAATGCTCTCAGCTGTGGGCCTGGAGCACCTGGGAATTACTAACTTAGGCAGATATTGAGACAAGAAAGTCTTTGTAGAACTCCAGGTTTTAGACAAGTGCCAGCACATGTATGGAACAAAATAAATAGCAAATAAATATGAGTTTGGACTCATTGAAATGGACAAGAGGAGCTTTGCCAGCATCACCCCTCCCCCACCCCCAGCAACACAACTTAGAGGAAGAGGAGGTTGGGTACTCTTTCTTGAGAGGCTGGTGAGTGGGAGAGAGGGGTGTAGGGAGAGTAGTTACCTCCTGGCTTTCCTAGCTGTGCCAGACATTGCTGAAGAAATCCATCTCTCTTCTGAAGTACCCAGTTTTAATGCAAGAGCAGCACAACTGGGAGTAGTGGTAGAGGAGATGCAGAAAAAGCCAGAAGAGAATATCAAAGCAATTGAGTAATGTGGTTCCTGTTAACTCCATTCTAAGCTATAGCAGGAAGCCTGTCCACAAACTAAGGAGAAAACCTCATGTAAGGATCCCCCAGGTGGCCCATCATCAACCCCAAAATCTTCAGTGCCAAACCCACACCCCTCTCCTCTGTGGCTGACTTCTTGAGTATGCTGCTGAGGGTAGCAGCACAAATTTGCTCAGGGAGACAGGAAGCACATGCAGAAAACAAGGCAGTGTGTCTGGGCAAAGAAGAAACCACCATTGTGATATGTATTACCTAAAAAGAGAAAGGGGGGCTCCCTGGTGGTGCAAGGGGTCAAGTACTATGAAGCTATCCATAGCAACTGCAGCACAAGTTCAATCCCCAGCCAGGGAGCTAACACGCATGGCACAGCAGACCTCTCCTGTCTCACCCGCTGCTCCCCTCAGCAGTGAATTTCAGTAGATCTGCCTCTTCTCCTCCCCACTCTATCTCTGGTGAATCCTCTCACCTCCCACACCTCTGGCCTGTACCCAGTTCTTGTATGCATAAATAAATAAATCTTTAAAAAAAATAAAAAGAGAGGGCTCAATTAATAAAATAAAAAAATTAACTAGGAGACATTACAACTGATACCACAGAAATACATAGGACCATAAGAGGCAACTATGAACAAATTGCATAGTCTAGAAGAAACAGATAAATTTCTAGAAATATACAACTTGTCAAGACTGAAACATGAAAAAATAGAAAAGCTGAACAGGCCATGTGAGTAAGTCAATTGAATCAAAAATCAAACAAAACCAAAACAATGCCAGAAATATGACTGCACAATTGAGGCCACAGAGAGGCAGAGGATGGGTGGAAACTAAAGATGGCTCCAAATAAATAAACTATACCATTTGCAGCAACATGGATGGAGCTGGGAGGGATCATGCTAAGTGAAATAAGCCAGAAGGAGAAAGATAAATACTGGGTAGTGTCAGTGATACGCAGAATACAAAGTAACTAAATAGATAAGACAAGCTTAAAAACTAATAACACTTGAGGGCCTCCCTGGTGGCCCAGTGGGTTGAGTGCAGCACTGTGAAGCTGTCCACAACCACTGCAGTGCAAGTTCGATTCCCGGACAACCAGGGAGATTGCCACATGTGCAGCAGGCCTCTCCTGTCACGCCCTCTACTCCCCTCAGCAGTGTATTTCATCAGTCTGCCTGTTCTGCTCCTCGCTCTGTCTCTGGTGAATTCTCTCACCCTCCTGAGCCTCTGGCCTGTGCCCCAGCTCTTGTATAAAAATAAATAAATATTTAAAAAAAAAAATTTAAATTAAAAACAACAACAACAACAACAAAAACTAATACTTGATAGCAACTACAGAACAGAAGCACCGAGGGGGTAAAGGGATGGGGGAGGGATTAGAACAAAGAGGGAAGGAAGCACAATAGTCTATGGGTGGATTGGTGGCGGGTGCACTATGTGGTAACCTGATGGGATATGCAATTAATATCTCAATTAAAAATCAATCAAATAAAGATATAACTAAGACAGAAAAAGACAAATTCTCTACTGCATTATATATATATATATGTGTGTGTGTGATATATAAAAACATTGAACTCACAGAAACAGAGAGTAGGATTATGTTTATCAGGGGCTGGGGGTGAGGGAATTGGAAGATATTGGGTCAAAGGCACAAATTTGCAGTTAGAAAACAAGTTCTGCAGATATAATGCACACCATTGTGATTATAGTTATGAAACTGCAGCACATACTTGAGATTTGCTGACAGAGTACATCTTAAAGGTTCTCATCAAAAAAGAGAAATGGTAAATATGTGGTGGGGCAGAGAGGTGTTAGCTGCTGCTGCTGCAGTTATCATATTGCAAAATAGAAATGTATCACATCAACACTTTGTGCATTTTAAACATACATAATATTAGACGTCAATTATATCTCCACTTTAAAAAGAGGAAAGATAACAAAAAGATGTCAGGAGGGGAAAAATATACAGTCTGATCCTGAGCTTGTCTGGCATCAAAATTCACTTGCCTCCTCTTCTTCCCAGCACTGGAGAAAAGCATTCACAGAGGAGGCAAGTATTATTCCTGATATTTGAAGAAAATACAAATGAAGCTTGACAGTTAGACTAGAGGGACAGGGAAGCCCAGCAGGCACAAGGAAGGACCTGTGCTGAGGATCAGTGTCCACCCTACAAGTCCTGTTGGATCATAATTCGAGTGATTGGAAGAGGGTGGAGGGAAATACAAAGACAAATAACACTGAGGCCTTAGGTGCCCTACTGAGTATTTGGACTTTCTTTTTGTTTTACTTCTTTTTTTCTTAGTCTTTTATTTACGTTTGTTTGTTTGTTTTAAATTTATTTTTAAATGAAGTGTCTTTTTCTTAGAGTTGTTAGTTTTTGGACAGCATAGGCTTTCTCCCCTCAGGTGTGGTCACTATAGTTCTCCCACCACCAAAGCACCCATAGGCCATCACTATAGTCCCCTGTTTTCTCCCTCCCATTCCATCCCTCCCCTGCTTACACCCTTACCCCTACCCTGTTCCTTTTAGATCCCTCAGAACTATAGCCAGTTTTCAAGGTGTGTCTTTGTCTTGAAGTAGAAAATGTGAGGCTGACCTGCTGATTACCTGAAGTTGGGACAGAGCCCGTAGACTGGAAGTTTCAGGGAATAGCTGATAAGCATCCTCAAGGCTACACACACCCTAATTCATGCATTCCCAGATGACTGCACCCCTTGCTTTAGTCAATAAATACTCTGTTACCTAGTTGTTCGGGCCACAGACTTTGGAGAGAGAGCTTCTCTGGACCCGTTGGTGTAAAGCCTGCCAACATAAATAAAGAACTTCCCTCCTGCTCTCTGAGTGCTGCCTGCACCCCTGATGGATTTCTGCCATAAGTCTGACCTTTTGGTTTCTCGATATTCCACTTGGCAGTGAAACCACCTGATATTTGTCTTTCTTCTTCTAACTTACTTTGCTTAGCATCATCCCTTCCAGCTCTATTCATGTTGCTGTGAATGGCATGTATTTACCTTTTTCATGGCTGAGAAGTATTCCATTGTGTGTATATATACCATATCTTCTTGATCCATTCATTTATTTAGATGCAGTAGAGAGAGAAACATAGACTCCCTTCATTTTAGATCTTTTCAACCAATGTTTTAAAATTCCCTTTCTATAGGTCCTATCCCTGAGGAATTTTGTTTATTATTGTTTTAAGATCATGTTTGTGCATTTGTGTTTTAAAATAACATAAGGGGGACTCCCCTGGTGGCACAGTGGCTGAGCGCTGGGCTGCAAAGCTGCCTGCAGCCTCTGTGGCACCAGTTCAATCCCTGGCCGCTGGCGAGGGTCCCACATAGCGCACAGACCTTTCCTGCTGCATTCGCTGCTCCCCTCAGCAGTGCAGTTCGTCGGTCTGCCTGTTCTGTTCCCTGCTCTGGCTCTGGTGAATTCTCTCATCTTCCTGTGCTTCTGACTGTACCCAGTGCTTGTATAAATAAATAAATAAATAAATCTAAAAATCTAAAATAATAAAATAAAATAACATAAGGAAACTGGAGTAACAGAAAAATACTTGCATGTAATTACCAAGCAACAACTGCAAGTTATTAGTATAATTATTGATATTGCTATATTTTTCATTTTCTCAGATTATCTTCCCTCGTGCCTCTCATATTAAAGATATGTAAATCAGCTTGCTTACGTCACCCAGAGAGCCTCCAGGTATTCCCCATTTTGCACTCCTTGTTTTGCATTTCTTATGTTCAAACAAACTCCTTCTGTTACATTAGAGACATTCCCAAGCATCAATTATGAACTTACAAGGGCCTCCTCCCTGGTGGCACAAAGGGTTAAAATGCAGCACTGTGAAGCTATCCACAGCCACCACGCAGCACGGGTTTGATCCCCAGCCAAGGAAGTGACCTACATGGCAGCAGACTTCTCCTGTCTCACCAGCTGCTCCCCTCAGTAGTGTATTTCTCACTCCCTGAACCTCTGACCTGTACTCCAGTTCTTGTATGCATAAATAAATAAATCTTTAAAAAAAATTATGAACATACCAACTTCCAGATACACTGCTTTTGTTTCTTTTCTATCCTGCCAATTGTCCTATGCAGGTCACTGAATATGCATAAATTGTCATAGCTCTAAAAAATATTGACTCTTCCAACCTAAGAATTTTGCTTCATGTTTGAGAAAAAAAATATTTTAGACTAAAAAATGCATGTACAATTAAAATTTCCTTACAGTGGCAAATGTGCAATTATCTTTTTAAAACAATGCTTTCGTTTAGTGGGAAAAGAACTGTCTCCTGTGCTACCGCATGAGAAGAGACATTTTTGGGATACGCCCTTGAGAAAATGTGAGTCTCTCTAGTTGTCCAGCTGGCTGAACAGTTTTGGCCTCTGGAGGAGCTGAGATACATAAGACATATTATATAATGTGAGTGTAAGTGGTACTTTATTTTTATTCTTTTGTTCTGGACAGTGTTATAAATTAAATCTTCGACTGCGGGGACTTGTCAGGTGACTCAGCTGAGCTGTACTTACCAACTCACATGGAGTATTTACCAAATGCAATAACTTTTAACAGCTCATACTGAGATCATTTTCAGAGGCATAAATATGTACAGATGAAACTCCTTGGTGTGCTACAGTCGTGGGAAAACACACAGAAACCTGGTACTGTCTTGAGATGTTCAGAATGCAGCTCTCCCAGTTAAGCACTCTCAGTTGATCGATCAATTTATTTAATCAACAGCAATATAGAAGTCAGAGATTAAAACTAGCCAAGTGATAGAGGTAAAAAATTCTGGGTCATTCCATTCATTCTTAATCTATTATTTTTTTTTTAAAGCTTCAGCTTATTTATTTATTTATTTTTAAGATTTATTTATTTATACAAGCGCTGGGGTATAGGACAGAGACGCGGGAGGATGAGAAAATTCACCAGATAGAGAATGGTGAGCAGAGCAGGCAGACTGAAAGCATTGTTGAGGGGAGCAGCGCGTGAGACAGGAGAAGTCTGCCCCGCCATGTGGGACTCTCCCTGGCTGGCCGGGAATCGAACCAGCACTGCAGAGACTGCAGACAGACTCACAGTGCTGTGCTCAAACTGCTATGCCACCGGGATAACCTATTATTCTTGAAGGTTTTGCTTTTCATCAATTTCTCTCCAAACAGTATCTCATTTGGCATTTGTAATTACCTGATTCTGCGTAGATATTTTTCCATATGGAAATGCTTAAGATTTGGAAGATTTTTTTCTGTTTGAAAGATGGAATAAAAAGAAAACAGGGCCTCCCCTGGTGGCACAGGCGGTTGAGTGCCACGCTGTGAAGCTGTCCGCAGCCTCTGCAGCGCTGGTTCGGTCCCAGCCGGCTGGCCAGGGTCCCACATGGTGCCGTAGACCTCTCCTGTCTCACCCGCTGCTCCCCTCAGCAGTATATTTCTTCAGTCTGCCTGTTCTGTTCCCCACTCTGTCTCTGGTGAATCCTCTCACCTTCCAGCGCATCTGACCTGTACCTTGTTCTTGTATAAATAAATAAATCTTAAAAAAAAAAAAAGAAAACAAATTAAGTAATTTCACCATGATCCCAAGTGAGTCGCTGATGCTAGGATCAAAGCATCCAGTGTTCTCACTGCAATTCTGTATTTGTGAGTCTCATGGGCAAGAGAACTTTGCAGTGCAGTTGAGATAGACATGGAAGCAAAGCAAGGACACATGAGGAACACATGTTTACATTTCTTACAAGAGGTAACTGAGAAAGCTTAACTGGGAGAGCTGCATTCTGAACATCTCAGACAGTACCAGGTTTCTGTGCACATCAATTAGTAAGTGCACCCACGTGATGAATTTTACCCCCAGATGTTTATAATACTGAGGATTAACTCCTAAGGGCACTAGAGAGGGATGGACAAAATTAAGGAAACCAGCTTGACTTTTTCCAATGGCTGAGTGTTCCTTTTACTAAGTTTGCAATAAGATGATGACAATCATATTAAAAATAGTGTTCATTAGCAGGTAGTGAGTACTTATTTTCCAGATACTATGTGAATTGCATTACCTATAATATGCCATGTGATTCTTATGATAGTCATAGTGAAGCATGGTGACTTGGGATAAGGAGCCTGGGGACCTTAGTAACAACATTTTGCTCAGTTCCTGGTATACAACTTAGTCCCTGATATGAAATTTAGACCATAAACTGCCATGAGGCATGATGAACCTGGGGTGTGTCCCATGACTACTTATCCTTCACTCACCCTTGGTATGCAACTACACGACTTACCTCTCAGTATGTAACCATGTCATATCTGACCATGTACAGCTGCCAATGTAAACCCATCTGGAAGTTTGTAGAAACTGAAGGTGTATATAAGCCCCTGACCTCCTACAAAAGGGCCCAGCCTTGGGATAAAAATCTGCTGAGTCAGCACTGTTGCATTAAACCTGCTTCTTGTTAGCCTTGGTGTCCATATTTCCCTTGTGCCATATAACAGTAAAATTATCACAATTATCACCATTTGACAGATGAAGAAACGGAATCCTAGCAAGATTAAACTACTACAGCATGGTTGCAAACAAGTCAGTGAAAGATGTGCTTTAACTCTAGTAGTTCTTTGTGAAAATCCACATACTTAGTCCCAGCTTTCCAAGGATTTCCAAGACTGTAAAAATACAAGGATAGAGAGATTTTCCTTTGCGCCTGTGAGTTCTTCTCAGTCTGGTGGAGCAATCAAATTAACCTCAGACAGATTATTAGGAAAAAAGGACAAAATTAATTACATATGTATGGAGAATTACATGGATGTCAATTCTAAAATAAGTGGGGGAAGTGGGGTTATTTATACCCTGAGTTCAAGGATGGGATAAAGGCTTGAGGCTTCACTGAAAAAGGAGGGGGACTCACAGGAAGGGTAGAGACTGAGTCATCTGATGAAGCCCCTAGATTCTATAATTGGATTTTTGCCCTGACTCACAGATATATTTTCCTGTATAATGATGATTGCTGGTAAAAAATCTTAATTCTGGATAATAAACCCAATTTTTATTCTAGGTAAAGTGGTAAACCTTTTTTTGTGAACCTGCAGGATCTTCATTGATTTTAGTTCAGAATTATCCATATGCCAAAGTCATACATCTCACCAAGGCTTGTTCTGATCACCTTGGGGCAGTCTATTTGAACACCTAGAGATGTCCAGACTTCAAAACTATGGCTTGAATTATGGGTTCGTACTAAATTTTCCTATTTAAAAAGTGGTCTCTAATGATTATCTCTCAAATTCTAATCTTATTTCTAATTCCATTCAACTTATCAAACGTGATCAGTATCAGGAATATGAGATGATATTAATTCCCCCCATATTTGTGCAAGAATTCTGCTTGCAAGAATTCTGCTCACACGTATTTATCCACCCTGAATGGGCTTTGAGGTAGAAACACAACAGAACAAAGAAAATTAAACAAAAAAATTAAATCTGACTTGAACCTTAAACCTTTACAAAGAATGCTAGCTTAGAGAGTAGAAGGCATAAATACCTCCAACTAATTTAAATGTGCATTTTAGCTAGTTTGATAAATGTTCTTGGACTAGCCAGTAGTTCTGATGCTAATTCCAGGATGATTGCATAAGAATCACTAAGGGGTTCTAAAAACACAATTTATATAGCTCAATCCTGGGGAAGTATAATTCAGAATTTCCAAAATAAGGTTTAAGTAAGCTTTTTTCTTTAATCTCCCAGGTTATTTTGATATCAAACCAGTTTTGTGACAACCACTCCCTTTACCATTTCAATAGTTATGATAGGCAAACTTGTCCTAATAACACAGCAGAACATCCTGTTCCTCTTTCATCTCTGATGTGGGATAAGAGCACTAAGAGTGTCCTTGTGTTGGAAGCAGGGTAAACTTCCACTGACTTCCCCAAGGTTGGCACCTGTTTTGAATAGCACTTTATTCAAGGATCAATTAACAACAGCAAAAAATAATTAAATGCAAGGGAAATATAAATTCCAGAAGGAATTCAGTAAGACCTCTGGGACTTCAGACAGAAGAAGTGATTTTCATTTGCAAGATAAAATAAATGTTGATGTGCAATAGAGATATTTGCAATGTAATTGAGAAAGAAATGGCAGCAAAATAAAAGATGCCTACTGGGGTGTGCTTTAGGAACTTGGAGCAACTTTCATTTTCAGAAATTTACCATGCTGAAAATTAACTTACTTCAGGAAGGAGGTAAGTTGATTTCCACTACTTTCAATTTCCAAAGGTGACATTCACATGAGACAAAACATGTGACCAATGTGTCACTGCGCACAGCATGTGAACATCATAGTCACCAGAAAATGGGCCTTTACAGATGGGAAGTGTGAGAAAGAATGGACACTTATATGTAAATTCTGTATTGTGAATAGAGACACTGCAGATGGTTAAATGTTTTAGCCAGAAAATAAAAGGATTTTAGCATCTTGTATTTTTTTTTTATTAATTCTATTACTGTTAATACAAATCATGTTTAATGAGCTTTTCTTAAATGGAAACATTGAAGTGAAAATATGTTCTTTCATTAGTACTAAAATAAGGAAGACTTTAGAAAATGCTCGAGTGCCCTGTATTCATTTTACCTTCATTGTCTATAAAATTAAAAATAACTGTTATTTATTATATAATCCTTGAAAAGAAAATGACAGTGCACACCCATTTATTATTGTCATTTCATTGTAAATGAGCATAAGTTTTCTTCAATCAAGATATTCAAAGAATAACCAGGCCTACCTTTGTTTACAACTTCAGGTGAAGGTGGACTTTCGAATTCCCTTTGCAAGTAAGTTTTCCAGGAATTTTAGACCTTTGTTCCAGGGAGTTGGCAAACTGCTGCTGCCCTACAGTGAGCTTTGGATGCAGGGGATGGTCTGCTCCCAAAGTCAAGTCTTTGCTTAGTCACTAGAGAATGTGGGTGTCTGCAGTGAATATACTAGCCTCACACTGACCAAACTTCTAGCAACCCACAGCTTAGTCATTATCTTTATTTTCTGTTCTCCAAGATGATTTGACTCTTTCAGAGTTTTTACTCACATAAATGAGGTCTGTCTTTATAGCTTAATGCTATCTGCAACTCTACCTTCATCATATTTTTCCCTTTTAATTCTATTTGATACTTGACTTTCTATTCTTTTCGTCCCTGAATTTTTTAAGATTTTTTTAAAAGATTTTATTTATTTTTGCATAGAAGAAGTAGAGTGCAGGCCAGAGGTGCTGGGGATGAGGACCCACCAGAGACAGAGCAGGGAGCAGAACAGGGAGAGCTACTGAAATACACTGCTGAGGGGAGTAGCAGGCGAGACAGGAGAGGTCTGCTGCTCCATATGGGTAGCTCCCTGGCTAGGCCTTGAACTCAGGCCACTGTGGTGATAGCCCGATAGCCTCACTGATTTTTTAAACCCTATGTTCAGCTAGCTGGAGAGTAAAATTCAACTTAGTTCATCTTCGCTCTCATCCCTCAAGCTCTTCCTTAAAATTAAAATTTTACCAGTCATGGGGAAATCACATGTGTTCATGGTTTCCTCCTCAGGTTGATGTGTCCTATGTTTAGATTACTTAAGTTTTTATAAAATGCCTTCCCAGCTCATTTTCACCCTGGCACATTGTCTATTATTTTGGTCTTCCTTAAGACACCCCACAAGAACCAAGGCCTCAGTTGCTCCTTCTGCATTGTTTAGATGTCAGCACTTCGTGCCTTTCATTGAACATTATGATTTCAAGATTCTTTATGCTGCAGGTCTATTTTATAATTTATATTATATAATTTTAATATATTTTTGAGACTGATATCATGTTCTTCAGTTTTCAGAAAGAAGAATCAAGGCTGCATGAGCTGCCCCTAGTCATCAGACTCATAAGTGGAGTAGCAACATTTGGACTCAACTGTTCAAACCCCAAGCCCTGTACATTAACTGTTTTTTTAAGATTTATTTATTTATGCATATAAGAACTGGGGTACAGGCCAGAGATGTGGGGGCTGAGAGGATTCACCAGAGACAGAGTGGGGAGCAGAACAGGAGGATCTACTGTCCAGACAGGGGAGGTCTGCTGTACCATGTGGGTCAGCAACCTGGCTGGGGATCAAACTTAGGCTGCAGTGGCTGTTGATAACTTCACAGTGCTGCGAGGAGACTCGCAGGTGCCCCTTGTGCCACCAGGGAGGCCCCAAGACCTGTACATTAACTTTGATGCCAAAATGTATGTTGTCTGTTTGGTGCCTTATTTTGGTTCATTGTATTTCAAACTAGCAAATGAATCCTCTGACAAGAATTAGTATGTTTCATAATTATTCCAGAAAAAAAAAACCCAAACATGTAGTCCATTTTCTCGAAGATTTTATTTATTTTTGTGTAAAAGAACTGATTAACTGGTTAAATAATGGAACTTACTTCATTTTATGTATATGGTATAGTCTCCATTTTTTAATAATTTGTCCAATAAAATGTCTACTTATATTTTATTCATAATAGGCAAATGTTTATATGGCAATGCAAACATAGTGGGAAAGGTAAGTACATTTTATTTGGTTTAAAAATTTGACCTGGGATTCAAATTTTCATGACAGTTTCCTCACAGTTTCAAAAACTATTTTGGGAGATGAAGCCAGTAGAGGGCTCTCTAATTCTTGAAATATAAAGGAGAAAGGAGATAACACATTTGACTTCTGGTGAACAGATTTGATTTGATTGCACCAATGACAGGAATAAACTTCATGCAGACTTGCTGAAATGGTACACTTTATGCTGTTTTGTCATGTGGCTTAAAATGGGAAAGCTATTCTTCACCTTCCTCGTCCTTGACAAGTCCCAGAGATTGTTGAAGAAATCGGTACCAGCGAGACAATTCCGTTCTGGCCAGAGCACGGCCTTTATCAGTGCAGACCCACTTCTTCCTTTGGATTTAAGTTACCAGGAGAACTGTGACTAAGAGCTACAGATGGGGGCCTCCCCAGTGGCGCAGTGGTTGAGCGCTGGGTTGCGAAGCTGCCTGCGGTCTCTGCGGCACCAGTTCGATACCCAGCTGTTCCCTGGCCACCAGCGAGGGTCCCACATGGTGCGCAGACCTAGACCTCTCCTGCCGCCCGCTGCTCCCCTCAGCAGTGTACCTCGGTCCTTCTGCCTGCTCTGCTCCCCGCTCTGGCTCTGGTGAATTCTCTCACCCTCCCACGCTTCTGACTGTACCCAGTGCATGTATAAAGAAAACAAACAAACAAACAAACAAATAAATAAATAAAACATGCATCTATAAAAAAAAAAGATTTAAAAAAAAAAAAGAGCTACAGATGGACTCTGTCCTCTACAGGGGACAGCAAGTTGATGGTGGTGTTGTGATATCTGATGCCAATGCAAAAATGTAGGACCTGTTTATGTTTACTAAGATAGAGGCAGAATCCGGGGACTTTAGAAACATGAGGTAGAGAAAAAATATAGTATGTCAATTTATCCCTAGCAGATAGCATGACGCTCTCTATGCTTTGAAATAAGAAAGTTGAAAGGAAAGAAAATAAAGGGAAATCATGCTTTTAAAGTATTGGCTAAATTCTATTCCAGCATTAAAACAAAAGGAGAATAGTAATCACATCTATCAGCACAGGCATGGGTGTGTCCATATAAACACATTGTGTATCTGAATATAGTTTCCTGCCTTTAAAGACAATCTCCCACCACCACCCCCATTCAGAAACCAGTGTAGCTCTGTTACATATTGTACCTTCAGCTGTTCTTTTTCAGAAGCCACAATTTAAAAATTTTCTAAATAAACCTAGTGGAATATATGTGTTCTGTCAGGACAGATTTCTGTGTTTTGAGACAGGATACATTTCAATATCTCATCCTAAAAACAAGGCAGGGAAAGACCAAGATGCTATCTTCAGAATCTGCATCCAGATGTGAAATGCCTGAGTGTGGCTTATAAAGGGTGTGTGTGGAATTGTCGCTGAGCTGCAGCTTTCACAGTAAGTTGACGCATGTTAGAGATCTCTAAACACATATGACTTGAATGAAAGTAGCATTACGCATTTTTGAGGTTTGGAGTGACACAGTCAAGTAAGCATTCATACAGATAATTCCAGTGGCTAGGACACAGCAGTGTTATTTCACATAACTCACCAACCTCATATAGATTGAATGTGATATGAATGATCACAATAAGCCATCTTCAATTATTTCCATGCAATTTGAGGTTCTTGCATATGCCAGTTCTCTCTAGGAGAAAGGAATCTGATCCTGAGCAGCAACGGACACAGAAGGATATAAAGATTCCTCACTATAAGCAGAGCTCACTCTGCCCAGCTTCCCTAGTGTCAAATTCCCAAAATCCAAGTCCTCAATTCAGCTCCCTTCACCACAGAAATTATGAGCACAGGAAAAAGACACCATGTGCATCAATTTGTCAAATTTCAAATCCATGAAATAGGAAAATAAATAACTATGTATTTCAAATGAAATGCTCCACAATAAATATTAAAACTTTCATGAAGCCTTTAACTCTTCAAAGGAAGGGGTAGCTGTATTTTCACTTTACTATTGTCGTCTTATCCATAGTCGAGTAAATGAATGGGTAAGCCAGAATTCTTCAGCCTGTTGATTATTCTTATAACACGGCATTTCATAAACACTCATTGAATTTCCAAAAACCTAGGTGTGCTGTGGATAAAAAAGACATTCTGGGGCCTACCTGGTGGCATAAGGGGTTAAGACGCAACCTATGAAGCTATCCGCAGCCACTGCAGCACAAATTTGATCCCTGGCCAGGGAGCACCCCCATGGCACAGCAGACCTCTCCTGTCTTGCCCACTGCTCCCCTCAGCAGTGTATTTCAGTTGATCTGCTTGTTCTGTTCCCTACTCTATCTCTGCTGAATCACCTCACCCCACCCCCCACACACACACCTCTGGCCTGTACCCCAGATCTTGTGTGCATAAATAAATAAATATTAAAAAAAAAAAAGGAGGGCCTCCCCGGTGGCACAGCGGTTGAGCTCTGGGTTGCAAAGCTGCCCGCAGCCTCTGCAGCGCCGGTTCGATCCCTGGCTGCTCCACGGCCACCAGAGGAGGGTCCCACATGGCGTGCAGACCTCTCCTGGCGCCCGCTGCTCCCCTCAGCAGTGTACTTCGGTCCTTCTGCCTGCTCTGCTCCCCGCTCTGGCTCTGGTGAACTCTCTCACCCTCCTGTGCTTCTGACTGTACCCAGTGCTTGTATAAATAAATAAATCTTTAAAAAAAATAAAATTAAATAAAATTTAAAAAAGGAAAAAAAGAGACATTCTTTATGTTTGAACTGGATTGGTTGCTCAAGCTGGGTGGGAACTACTACAAACAGATAATAAACTGAATTATGCTTCTCTTTAGCTTGGAATGTTTGTAGGAAAGGAAGGACCTTGGAAACAGTGACAGGGATGATAGAATGAGAAAGAATATGGCATCTGTTCCCCGGCTATTTATAAAACAACTAAAAAGACAAAGCTTAACAGCATACTTTTAGTTGGTTCCATTATTGAAAATTACCGTATTTATGGGGTAATCATAGCAGATGATGCAAAACTAGCATAACAGCATTTTAAAAAATAGCTTTCTACAGATCCTAGGGTTGATGACTAAAGCTTAAATCTTTAGTCTATATTCTAAAGATGAATGTGTCCCAAATGAGAAGAAGCAACACCTTCCTCCAAGCTGGTAAGAATAAGCTCTGTGTCTAACCCTCACTCCAGCCTCTTACCTCCACGACTTTATAAGACTAGGAAGAGAGAGAACATTCATCCTTGAGAGGTGTTGGGCTGAAGAATGCTAGGGTTTTCTCTCTGATGTCTCCAGGGAAGGGGCTGCTAAGATTCCCCATATCTCTAAGGGCAGTGCCAAGAAAATCACTTATAAATACGGGGGGCTTCTCAAAAAGGAAAGAATGTTTTTCCTTCCCATATTGGATATGGTTTTGGTAATAATCATGTTTATTATTTCTGAACCTGCCTGATTTATGGAGAAGATATAGGTATAGAAAGATAGAAAGACACGTCTGAGCACAAGGAGGGACAGAAAGTGAAAGCTGACAATATTTCATCTACCTTTTATTTTGGGCAAAGATAACTTGTGTGTCTCCTGGCATTCACTGGCCCCTATAGCAGGTAGCTCAACATCCATTCTCTGACTGCCAACTTACCTCCAAGGATGGCTACCTGGGGTGCAGACCACATCCCCAAAAGCTGCATGCCCACACACAGAAAAGGTGCTCAGGACTGGGTTGGCTTAGGAGAATTCTGACTTAAGGATTATCCGCCATGGACTTGCTTATAAACACTCATTCTTAAGCTCAAAAGAGCTATCATTAGACAAAACATCCAGGCTGGAGATGTGAATATTGAATTCTTCTGGACAAGTCTTCTAGTACCTCAACAATGCAGGAAAGCTATGAGATTGGCTTAAGAAATTGATGACAATTTTTTTTTTTTAACCAAGAAGGGGAGATTCCTTGGAACTCAGTGGAGTTAATGATGACAAATGAAAGAGGTTCAGGTATTCCCCACTCATGCTTAAAGCCGTAAGGAGGAACTACATTTGGTCATGACCCCTCAAAGCACATCCATAATGGGGACATTTACTTTTCTCTATTTATTTTGATGTGTTCCTGGCCCTTGCTCTAACTCCCAGTGTCTCATTAATGTATATGAGTGTTTTCAGATATTTAGAGATAAAATGACCAACTTGGGCCTCCCTGGTGGTGCAGGCGGTTGAGCTCAGCGCTGTGAAGCTGTCTGCAGCCTCTGCAGCGCGGTCTTGATCCTGGCCTGCTGGTGAGGGTCCCACATGGCGCTGCAGGCCTTTCCTGTCGTGCCCACTGCTCTCAGCAATGTGTTTCGTCAGTCTGCCTGTTCTGTTTCCCGCTTTGTCTCTGGTGAATCCTCTCACTCTACGGCGAATCTGGCCTATACCCCGGTTCTTCTATAAATAAATAAATACTTAAAAAAAAAATGACCAACGTATAGGATACCAACTAATACACTGAATTTATAACTTGTTTTGCTTAAATATTACTTTTGCTTCTAGGCAACCTGAAAATTCAGAACAGATTTTTGTGAAAGCAATGACTAGCCCTAGTGATGACACTTGTTCATCCGATTCCCGTTGCAACTTTCAGAGATTCCAAGCTGAGCACTTTCAGCCATTTTTCCCCGTTGTTATTCAAGTCCAAAATTTTTGTATCTCTTTCCATGACAAACCAGTTTGAAAAGAATCAGGACACCAGGGCTGAGGTGCAGGGGTGGTAGGAAAGAGAAAGTGAGCATGCCAATTGCTATTAAATAAATTAGAAACTGTCGAGAAAGGGTTTTTTAACCACAATATGATTATACTTACCACTGGAATGTCTTTAAAGGGTATACTGAAGAACACAGTTTTGCTTCACATTCATGTCAAAAATCTAGCCTGTCCTCTATCACTATTAAGTGGAGAGAAAAAAAGCAGGAGAGAAGAGCAAAGAAAAGTTTAAAATGAGTAGGCATTTGGTAATTTAAAGATGTCTGATTGTCTATCCCAGTCAGCAAACAGGAGACAAAAAAAATGACCGCACAGAGCATGTTCACACACAATCTTTGTGATTACAGCACATTTCCACACAGTCTGTTGCTCCCACAAAGAAAATATGCCAGCCCTCACACATGAATAATTTGATTAAACATGATCAGCCAAATTGCTTATTTTCTGCAAATAAGGGACATTCAATTCTCTCGGATTGAAACGTGGTTTATTTTGGTTGTTTCCTCTTCAAAAAAGAATGAAAACTATACAAAACTAACATGTAATGCATGTACTTCAAATATATTTTTGTTTATAGTACACACATATGCTAATCATTATTTAAAATCCTAGTCCCAGAGACCCAGCGCTCTGAATATAATTTTTGACAGTAATATTGGGTGAGAAAGTAGTCTTTTCCCATTTCAAATGCTGTGGAAATTCTTATAAGGAACATGCTTATTTGTGTAAATAAAACAAGATGACATTCTGGGAACCTGATTTCTCTTAATGAATAAGGAAATTGACCACAGATTTGTGAGTTCCAAAAAAACAGAGTAGACTAATGATACCCCAGCTGATTTGTGTGAAGGTTCTGATTTGTGTAGACAGATTCAACAGGAAAGATACTGTGAAAGTCAAGAATTTTGGCTAATGTGATAATACAAATAAATACATGTTTTTCATATGCAGGAGTCTAAAAATAAAAAGAAGGCTCTCGTCAAGCATGATGGAACTCTTCACAAGGCCCCATCTGACATAACATTAAAGTTGTGGCTTCTAGCATAAGATGAAAAGGATGTTCTGGTCCTGTGTGTCATGTGTGTGCCCCCTAATTTGTAAAGCAATTTCTACTACCTACACCTCTGCATTAAATATGAGGGCAGGCAGGAAATGGCACATAACATTGGCTAGAATATCTTCCACAAGTTTTGATTACAGTTTTCAGTCCAAATTACTACCAGAAAAATGGAAAACTGGTACCGTTCTATAGCTGAACCCACCAAAGCTTCTATCTTCTGAAATCTGCAGCAATAACATTATTTTTGGAAGTGCATGAATAACATGTTAGTTTTGTATAGTTTTCATTCTTTTTTGAAGTGGAAAGAAGTAAAATAAACCATGTTTCAATCCGAGAGGTGGGTGACACATAGGTGAGTTTTGCAAAATGTGTGCATTTTAAACTCAAAATAAAAAAGATACAAATGCAGTCATGAAGTTAATTTTTTCCCTGAACATTTTAGTAGTATTAACATTTTAGTAGCCACGAGGCAGTGCCAGTTGTGTCTTGTCCATTTGTCTCACCACTAGGTCTGACCCTTAAGTCATTAAATGTGTCAGGACATAAATACATATGACTCCAAAATTATGTTTCCTGTGAATGTCTTCAAATGTTGCTAGAAAGGAATTTCTTTTTCCTTTATTGTATTAGTTAAAAGTTGGCTTTCAACTACACTAATTTTTTTTAAAGATTTATTTATTTGTGCATACAGGAACTGGGATGCAAGCCAGAGGTGTAGGGGGCGAGAGGATCCACCAGAGAGAGTAGGGAGCAGAACAGGCACATCTACTGGAATACACTGCTGAGGGGAGCAGCAGGCAAGGCAGGAGAGGCCTGTCTTAAGGCATAACAATCTAGACAATTTCCTAAGCAAATGAGAGGAATGTGGCATAGTGCTTAATAGTGGTTAATGAGAGGCACGTGGCATAGTGGTTAATATGTCAGAAACCTGCAACTTGCTAACTGGCTATAGCTAAGATTTTAGTGGTGTTGTAGCTCAGTTTTGTTAGTTTAAAATAAGAGAGAAATAATACCTACTACTTGCAGAAGCAAGTTACAGTGGTTATTAAGAAGAATAAATAGGACTAATGGGCTGTTGAGATGAATAAATGATATCTGTTAAGAATTTAGGACAATATTTGACACATAAGTGCTACAAAAGTACTGGCCAAATCATTTAAATACTGTGTTAATAAATTAGTTATATTTGTGTATTTATAAATTTATGTTTATATTTAAATTTATATTATACATATATTTCAATTTATATTATAAATTTTTATTTGTATGTTAGCATAATTAATATTTATTGAAAAGCTAAAATATTTACTATTTAAAACAAATACTCTTAAAAATGGGGAAAGTCAAGCTGTAGAATATTCGGTCAATATATTTTACCAGCACTTTCTTTGATTTGGCATAACCCGTTGACTCACATATGAGGCCTCTGTCCTCTTTAAGTTGTGCTTGGCTGGGCATCATTCATATAATCGTCAGCACACAGAACGCTGACTTAGTATCTTCATTTCCTTGCATGTTTCTACTCATTTTCCTTCATTCACTGATTTGATTGAGCCTAATCCACCAAATATAATAACATAAGTATATTATTTTTGATACTCTGAGATCAAAACATCATTCTACTATATTTTTTTACTGGGAAAACGGTAGAGGAAAGAGGTGCTAATGTTATCTGTTCCTGCTGTTATTACTATGGGCAATTATTCACTCTAGACTATATTTCCATTGTAAAAGTTTAAGGTTGCCAGCACCTCTGTGAGTCTGCTACTTTTAAGCGGCCTATTCAGCCACCATTTTGTTACCTACAGTTCTAAATTCTAAGCAAGGTCAAAATGACCCATTCAGTTACAGGAGCCCAACCCTGTAAGGTGCCCTTCAAATCAAACAAGAACACAAAGCTGGATCACATTGGGAAGGCTATACATCATGAAGTATGGTGGGGAAGGCCCAGGGGGCTGAGGACAGATGCATAACAAAGAACCCCAGAAGCTAATCAGTGGAAAGCCTTGTTGATAAGATTAAAACCCTGGCTAGGGAACTAGGGCATGATCTCAATGGCAATAAGGAGTCATCAAGCAGATAAGAAGTGCCTGGAGGGCAGACTCACACCCCTTGATCTTCTATATTCTTCCCCTTTTCTTTAATCTCCTTCCCTTTCCTTTTACTCCTCCCCCTTACAAACAATGCTATATATTAAGGCTGTAAACAATGCTGTATAAAAAGGCCAGGATCTTGTTCTTCAGCAGCATCCTGCATTATGTAGCCGCTCCAAGACTCCCATTTCTTTATCAGTGTGGTGTTGCCAATGCAACACACCTCTATCAAACAAATTTTTCCCTTGTCTACATATTGAATATTTCAACTATTTGATAATTCACTACTGTTTTTTTTTTTTTCTGGGTTCCTAACAAAATACTAGCATTGTTGTCATCAGATGTAAAGGATTTAAATACACAGAAATCCCTTTTAAGTAATAACAAAAGGAAAGGTGAAGTGGAAACCTCTTTCAGAAGTTGAAGAGAAGTCAACATAGAAAAGTAGGTGAAATGAATCACACTAGCTTTGGGAACAATGCATCTTAGATTTGAATTCCAGCATTATTAACACTGAGAAGATGGGCACTTGGCTTTAATTTCCCCATCTGTAAAATGGTAATAAAAACATCCAACAGATTCACATATTAGAGGGTTAAGAGGTGTTTACTGTCAGGACTGGCACATAATCAAAAAGAATTCATAACCTAAATAGCTATTAAATTAATAAAGACAGCCAATCACATGTTTTAAGCCTCTTGAGGGCAAGTAACACACATTGCACCAAGCATACTGAAGACACTGAAATAATTATTGAATGGCAGACAAAGCAAACATCTGCTTCCAAAGCAATTACAAGAATAAATCAACTGAATGAATAGATAGTTCATGAAATATAAAACTTTCCTGAACTATATCAGCACTGAGAAGTAAAGCTGTTGTGCTTTACTTCAGTTTTATTCAAGGACTGAAGTATATTTCTTCATCAGAATTCACACTGGGCATTAACGCTATGTGCTCCATTAAAAAGGAGAAAAAAACTGTGGCTGTTAATTCACAGCAATACACATATTGTGATAGAATGATCAATATCTTGGAAACTCTTCTTTGAAGGTGTTAATATTTCCAGTATTAATCAATAAAACTTATTTTAATATTTAAAGAATTCCCTAAGCTTTAAATACCACAAGCACTTCTCATTAACAATATAATTCTATCTTTCTTTTCCCTTAAAAAATTAAAATTTCACACTGTGCAAGCTGGAAATGGGTTCCAGAAATCTCTGACACTTGATTTATTTGGATTTGCATGAAGCAAATGAGCAAAGTCCTCCTTTAATAGATGCCTCTTATAGAGGAAAATCTGTTTGTTATATGTAAATTGAATGCATTTGCTATTTTTTGTCCCTTCCATTTGTAGAACTGGACATAACTTGAACATTATGTATATATTTCTTATTGGGAATTCCATTTTTGTTCTCTAACAAGCTGTTGCACCAGAAAGTGAGTCATACAAGAAGGCCTTGCTTACTGTGAAGGAATATTACTTAGAAATCTAAAAAGTTTATATTTAAGATTGTGAGGTGGCCAATACTGAGGAAAATTTTTGCTTTTCTTTATTAAAATTAGCCAAAATGATATTTATAAATCTTAGAGAGTGACCAAACAGGGTAGCAAATAATATCAAAGTTTTCTCTTTCTGGACATTTCTTGGGAGATTATAACTTTGGAAATTAATTTTAATGCACATATTTTTTGAATCTGCCTTTTAGAATTCAATAATTTATATAGGACTATATTAAGCAATGTTCTAGAGTACATTTTATTAGTCTATTTATTCATTTTTTTCTGAAAGCCTTGCTTTCCCAATGTATCAGAATAGAGGATGACCATCATTGGAATTCTATTCAGTTTGACTGCTACTTAAGCAATGTTTGGCAATAAAATATGAGTTTAGACAAGACAATAGGTACATATTGTAAACACTCAAATTCAACATTAAGCTTAAGAGCCACTGAGCAGTATTTTTGAGAACTGTGTTTGGACAGCTTATTGATTAAATATTTGGTAGAAATGTTGAAAAAACTCAATTAAATCATCCAACTTAAAAAATTTAATTCAGAGAAATCAGGAAGAAGATTACATCTGAGAAGCTTTCTTAATTTGCTCCCAGGAGGATAACCTGAAAGTAATCTGTGGGTTACTGGGCCCAGAGGAACCTAAGACTTGGGTGAGACTAGAACAACCTTTGGGACATTAGAGACCAGTACTAACCATGCCAGAAGGGATACTGAGAAAATTCAATCCCATATAAAAAGAGGGTAGAGAAAGGCACTTAGGGTCGGCATCTGGGTGGGAGCCTGCCATGCAACAGTTAGCACTGAGTGCCTGTGTTTAATTGGTGGTCCCGAGGAGAGAGCTGATTAGTGTGGAGGTGCACACTTAACTGAGGGAAGATGTGGGAAAGAGCTGGGATATCCCATGCAGTTTGGGTCCTAGTGAAGAAAACAGAGCACAGAACATTGCTCTGTCTCCCTACCCAGCACTTGAACTGACTTGTGTAACTTGAGAGTGTGGTCTGAAGACCTCAGATACAGTGTTTGAAAATCCACAAAGCCACAAAGCCGGAATATCAGGAGTACCACGAACAAAAGCCACTTCCACACACCACTTTCACCAGTGACACCACCCCTCCAGGCCCACCCCCGTCACCAACTCAGCAGTGGCAAGATCAGTTCTTTCTGAAACAACATACTGAAATGACAGACAGAAAAAGTGAAAAAGCAAACTTAGTACCATCTGCTCAAAAACTAGGAGTTCTACACCCTTAGGACTCGGAAAAAAACAGCAAGCTGGAAAGCTACAAAATAGGCAGATGAAAAAATATAACATGTTTCACCTTTAGTCTTCAAGGGAGTATTTCATCACACAGAGAGAACAAAACTCCAGAATCCAATTTCAAAGACATGGACAATATTTTTTTCTTCCCATAAGATTAATTGACATGATAAAGAAATTCAAAGAACCAGAAGAAACATGGAAAAGTTGGTCAAAGACATGCAAGAAAATGCAGAAAAAACAAATGACATACTGAGAAATTTAATGAACTAAAGATAGAAATTAAAGCTTTAAATACTAAGATAATGGAGATGCAGAATGTTAAAAGATCAAAAGAGGAAATAAAAAATTCTGGAGAGGGCTTCCCTGATGGTGAAGGGATTCCAGTCTCAGCACAATGAAGCACTCCCCAAACCCTCAGCATGAGTTCCATCTTGGCCAGGGAGCTGACCCACTCGGCACAGCAGACCTCTCCTATCTTGCCCACTGCTCCTCTCAGCAGTATATTTCATCAGTCTGCCCGTTCTGTTCCCTGCTCAGTCTCTGGTGAATCCTCTCACCCTCCTGTGCATCTGGCCTGTACCCCAGTTCTTGTATAAATAAAAACAACAGCAACAACAAATCAACAATAACAAAATGAACAACTTTATCTTAAAAAGGCCTATTAAAAACAAACACCTGGCCAAAAAAGATATACAGATGATAAAGAGCACATAAAAGCATGCTCAACATCACATCATTAGAGAAATTCAAATTAATATAATGTAGTATCACTGCATACTTTTTAGAATGGGCACTCCCATTCTTAGTGCCTCCATTGATCCTGGAATGGGTACCTGAGAAATATCTAAGTCATTTTTTCAAGTATCTGGCCTGGGTTATTTCCATTCATATAAATGGTTACCAGGGTTAGAATGTGTGTGGGGATCATATTCTGTCCTGCTCGCAGGGGGATCATATTCTGTCCTGCTCGCCCAGATACCATGTTTGATCTAAGTATTGTCCTTTATTTTTTTTAATGTCCAATCGAAAGATGCCTTTTAAAAATTCATGTTTAACTTATTGACATTTCCACTGCTTTCATATCTCCTCTTTTTTCCTGAGACACACTTCATTTGATGATGCCAGAGTAACTAAGCTACGCATTGTTTTCTCATAGCAAACCTGATCCTTTCTGAGTTATACATAAAGAGAACTTTCTGGTTGATTTAATTTGATTTGCTTTTTAGTTCTTTTGAAATATAGAAACATTCTTTCCTCCACTCCATTATTTCCATGTCTTATGCATGTCGCAATAAGTGTTTGGATTATAATATACAATGGCAGATAAATATGCTATTATCCTAAGTTTTGCATAATTAAAGTATAATACATTCACTTCTGAAAATGTCCATACTTAGTAGAAGTGCATAATGCTGCCAGGCTCTTTTCCCCTCCCCTCTGGGTTGAAGTCTGCTTTGCATCTCATCTCAGACACATAATTAGTTGTAGCAGGTATATTATCCTGGTCTCACAGGCTACATCACCGAAATCTTCTTTAAACATCATTTTAGCAAAGTAAACCCAGGAAATTCTGTTCACCTTACTTAAATGCTTGTAACTTTAGTATTTTTACAATTCTTTCAGGCTCAGCACAGATGTGATTTTTCGAATGAAAACCAGATGAAAGTTAATAGCAATCTCCCCATCAAAACCTAAAGGTAGGAAGACGCAGGCCCAGCTCTGTGCTGTAATAAGATCCTCGTTTGCAGTGAAAGTATGTTTTCAATAACTGCAGTTACCTTTCATTAGAGACTCAAATCAGCATTTTATTTTTCCTTTTATAATTTGACATGGTAAAAGGAGAAGTGGGCTTTCAAATCTCTAATCCGTGTCAACCTGAGATGAAAGTTTTTAGCACTCTGCCTCTGTGGGGGTATTTGGATTTGTATTTCATTTTACAAATCCTGTTTAACATACAATTAAATAGTAATGTAAATATGTGACATAATCTCCCCTGGCTACAAACTTTCACTGACCCTAGTGATTTCCTCCCCTTGGGGTTTTAAATTAGATTTCTATTGCCCTACCTTACTGAAACGTATACTCCTACCTTATTCACTTGTAATTTGCTAAATAGTCACTTTTTCATATCCTTTTAAAACTGTCTTTGCAATAATTCTCATTGAAGCAAATAGACTCCTTGATTAGGAAGGAGTCATCCTAATTTCTAATTTATTTGGGATTTATTCTTTTTTTTTTTTTTTAAACAAAACACATGCATGTCTTCAAAGTAGCCTCCAAAATTGGGGCATATTAAAGTAGTCTGAGAAGGTTGAAAGTTTTAGATCTACTTCCCAGACATGATCTGAGTTTGCTTGTCAGGATTGGGACCTGGGCTTTTGCAGTTATATAAAAAAAAAAAATATGTCCTTATCTAGTCTAATAGGCAGCCCAGGCTGAGAATCACTGTTATAGGACCTGGATTTCCCCTTCTTAAGGGGTTGGTCTTTGTTTTGCAAATATGGAAGTTCTGTTTCTATCTTCAGGAAGGTAAAGGAGTTAGTAAAGATTGGAAGGAAAGTGAATTCTCCTCAGATATACACCAGGCCCAGGGGCTACTCCTGAGTAGTTAAGAAGTGATCTTACCATCACATCATAGCTCTAAGAATGGAAGTGGGAAAAAGACACACCTGTTCTAAAACTACTTTGAATGTTTCCACTGTATGTTTATCTGATCTCTCCTCAGGATTAGTACAACTTTCTCAGAATCAGGGATGTGTGTGCTGATTGGGTTAGCCCTGCCTATTGTGGTAATAGGTTGGCCTTTGGCAGGGCAAAGATGCAAAAGCAATGTTGTGATGGTGTAAGTTAAAGAGGACTTGAATAATGGACAATATCTCTGATATTGATCGAGAAATCAGAGGTCTGAATCAGTTGGTCAGGCAAGATTAAAAATAGATGGTGCAAATTTTGTTTCTATAATTTCAGAAAATTTAAGCAAAAAGTAAGCATAGCTTCCAGATCCCCCCACCCCAGGGGTGCAAGGAGTTAAGCACAGCACTGAGAAGCTATCCCCAGCCTCTGCAGTGCAAGTTTGATCCCCAGCTGGCCAGGGAGCTGCCCATATGGCATAGCAGACCTCTCCTGCCTCGCCCACTGCTCCCCTCAGCAGTGTATTTCAGTAGATCTGCCTGTCTATGTATTTCAGTAGCTCAATCTGTCTCTGGTGAATCCTCTCACCCCCTGTACCTCTGGCCTGTACCCCAGCTCTTTCATGCATAAATAAAAATAAATCTTTAAAAAAGAAAAGAAAGCATTGCTTCCAAGTCAAGCAATATGTGTTATCCATCCCTGGGTTTTCTTGATTTTTTTATTATTTGATTTGGTGGTCTTTCACTCTTACAATTGGAAAAAAAAAATACACCTTGATAGTGAGTTATGTTTCATCATTGATAAAATGACTAAATGTTTTTCATCACAAATAATGGGAAAATCCTTTTGAATTAATATAGAAAACCCTTTAAACTATGAATTTTGAAGAAGTCTATATGGAAAAATTAGTTGTAGTGTTTCTTTGATATTTTCCCAAAAGTCCAGTAAAATAATAAGTAACTAAATATCCCAAGTTTCAATTCCACCCTTCTGAATATGTTCCCTTTTCCTTCTGCCCCATTATTTCTTTATCACAACATAAAAAATAACAAATAGTTTGGAGCTCTTTGATAGCTATGAGCTTTTAAAAAGGCCTTGAAAAAAAGCAAAGAAATGTGTTGTTATATAGACACAGATGTAGAAAATTTTGAACGGTGAGTACTTGTATTTCTTCTTAATTCCTCTTATACAAAAGTGAAGCTAAGAAGTTCAGACAAGTTCTAGGGAAGCAGTAAATATGATTAAAAGGAAAATTAATAGAGAGAAATAAAATATGGGAATATAATGTGTTTAATGTACCATGGCTAAAAGACTGACTATAGAGGAGATTTGAAACCAGTGGAGAAATATGTAAATAACCTAAGGAGAAAATACAACTTTGTCTTGAAAGGCTTCATGGTGGAGATGGATAGTAAAAGTTACAATGGGGTCAGATTTAAAAACAGAAATCATGTGAAGAAAAATCTCAGCGAATGAAAGAAATCAATAAAATAAGAAGACATTTGGAAAAGTTATGCTTATGGGCCCCTCTTAGGTTTCAGAAGGAAACATTCACAGCCCATGTGTTCCCACCAAGGAGACATGGTTGAGGGCAGGAAAGGCAGATGTGGTTCAGCCCCCGGCTTGAATTCTCCGTCTTCATTTAGTGTCCGATGTCAGATGGAGGATATTCCCATTTATAGAACTTCATTTCTAATTTATTATTTTCATGGGTGTTGTTGAAGCAAATTTCTATTACCCACTATAAACTTAACAAAATATAGCGATGTCTTCAAATAGTGGTAAATCTAAAAACTCAAAGTGAGAGTCCAGATTTTGAACAGATTCCCCAGTTAGTAGTTCAAATGCACACTCAATTTAGAGGTGTATTAGTCGAAAAATGTTGGGGATTGTGCAATGCGAGAAGACCTTAATCTTGGAAATAATTAACTTTATTTTAAATTGATAATGTGTGAGCAAATGTCTAAAATAATTGAATTTTCTTTCCTCTCATGTATAAATCTACAAGAGGAAAATACTTTGGAGGATCATAGAGGTGTTTGCATGATGTGTGTGTAATAATCTTTTTGAAGGGATAGGTAATTAAAGTTTTACTAATAGGATCCAAATTTCTTATCTTTATTTTGAGTTTTTCTACAATATTATTCCAGTTCTTCTGACACCTGGCAAGCTTACTTCAAAGGAAAGGAGGTGTGAATTGCCCATATGCTAGAGTTTACCCCCACAGTTTCCACAGATGTGAATTCCAGTGTGTGTTAAGTGCCATCTATCACACATGTGCTAGAGAAGACCAGGCTGGAAACTTTTGTAGAGGACTGAGTTTGAATCCTCATTTAGTGCTAAAACAAACTAGTGAGTAGAAGCAGTGCTTACAAAACCATGAAAGAAATTGAACATTCTGATTTCTGCTCTTTTCTTCTTGACATCATTTCTAAGAAAATCTAGGAGTATTTCTTAGGATACTTTCAATATGTGACAAATATATGGCTTACAGATAGCCAACAGGGTTTTGTCCTTACCAGTGAGAACTGTTAGACATGCACACAAAGAAGAGAGGAAACCTACCAATTAGCCTCCTATATCCTTTCGACACCCAACTCGTGGAAATGTAGGGACAGCCAAGTCTGTGGAGCTAGACTTGATGGGCCAGCTCTTGGTAATTGCCTGGGAACCCTTATGAAGATGAAGCTAAGGGAATACAAAGAATGCAGGGTGCCCTTAAGAACCTAGGTACTGTTTGACTAAAGGATGCTCTTTGAGTCCATCCTAGATTGGTAGTAAGATCGGTAGACAATGTCTCATTGAATGATGCTCACTAGATCATGACACCCACTTGATAAAGTTGAATTGAACTTGCTCCTGCTTGGTCCAACGTCCATGTCCTTTATAACTCAACCCCATTTCTTATTTGTAATTCAGCCCCTGGATTCCATTAATAATGTGGCTCTGATCCGAGGGATACAAACATCAGAATTTGTCTTGGGTGCATTTTACTAACTCTTTATGTTTTCCACCCTATTCCAGATACCCATAAACCAAGCCAATTAGTCTTCATTCAGGCTAGCTATAGTTTTCCAATCATTCAAAAGATGAGCATTCACACAGTTTTTATTACATTAGTTTATTGAGGTATAGTTTATATACTAATAAATTTACCTGCTTAAAGTTCAAAATTCAAGGATTATTACAGAGTGAAGGAGGTAACAGAAGGAGAATGTTGAGAACTATTGGGGCACCAGTGGTAGGTGTAGTGTGGAGATAAGTATTTGTGGAGATTTCAACACATAACCCCCAAATATGCAATGATGAAAACCAACTTTACCTCAATAAACAAAATTTTAAATAAATCTACCATCTTAAAAATAAAGAACAGAGATCAAATATTGTCAGTGTATTTACAGAACTGTGGGACCATCATCATAATCCAATTTTAAATCGTTTTCATCATCCAGAAAAGCAGTCCTGTACCCACTAACAATCACTTCCCACACAACCGCCACCCTGCCTTAGGCAACCACTAATGCACTTTTTGTCTCTATAGATTTGCTTATAATTTTTGATAAATGATTTAACCAGTCCAGAAGAGATTCATTTTCTGCTTCTCCAAATTGTTCACCACATGATTCCTAACTTCTCAGTATGAAGTTATTTACTTTGTATCAGGGTATGAATATTAACCATTAGAAATGTATTTTGCTGTACATGTGTGTTTTTCAAAGTCCAATTACCCATTCTCAAATTATTCAGCCACTTTCTTTTGTTCTCTCCTGTGTTTCCTTGTCTTTCAGCATTAAGAGGAAGGTAAGAGTAACAAAACCGAGTAGTAATGTTTTACTTTTTTCCTACCTCTGAATTTTTAAATTTTTTTGCTAAGACTCAGGAAATGAAAAGTCAACCTCGAGTCTCTGATTGGTCAGGTTTGTCTCTTAGATCCCCTGGCTGGGACAGCTAGCTGGGAGATAGTATCTTTCAGGTCGTACCCAATTCCAATCCTTGCTAGATCATAATTAAATAGCTCTTTTGTTCATCACAGATGGATAATGAGGATGGATTTACTGATGGATTGCTCAAAATCCACTGATGGATTTTGCTCACCACAGATGGATATTGAGGTAATATATGACTAAATAATTTCCATCAGAGTTTAAATGAACACAAACATATACTAATGGGGGGCATTCTAAAATAACTAATGTTTTGCACAACCAATCAATGTCAATATAGAAGAAATTAGAATGATAAATTTGATTCTAGCAATGAGTAAGTATACGGTGCACTCAGTGTGCATTTGATTAAAAATAAAAGAAAGAGATTTAAGAAAACAAAAAAAAATAGAGATTGATATATTGAAAGGCTCACAGAATTGATATATAGGGTAAATAAATACATCCAGAGTGGGTAGACACTAGGGCTATGTTGGGAATCCTGGAGTGGGGAATTCCTGGAAGGATCTCTAAGGCACAGCAATGGTCAAGCTGAATACATTTCAATACAATTACATGGGATTTATTTATGAGTCTTATTTCCAGGGATCGAGTATCTGATTAGCCTAGCTATGGTCATATTCCCCTTTTTGGTCAGACTTACTTGAACCACCTGGAATGACCAAGTCTCTAAGATTGAAATCAAAGATGGGAGGTGATACTTCTGAAAAGAAAAATGGGATGCTGTTTCTGGAATTAGAGAAAACAGATGATAGATGTACTAGCCAATGTCTGATTTATTTTTCAAAAGTGTGCAAAGTACTTACTCTGATCTGGGCTCTGTTCTAGTAGTCACTTTATAACTAGAGACTTATCCAATGCTCATAATAATTCTCTGTGGGAAGCACTATTATTATCAACTCCATTTTATAGGTCCACAGTGGTAAAGCAACTCTCTTGAACTCACACAGCTAATAAAAGAGAGAGGAGACATTTGAACACAGTCCACCTCCCAAGGGTCTGCCTGAATCTGCACAGTTGCCTCTTCCTGAACATAATGTTTGGGGTTATTTCATTGTTTTTCATTAGAACCCGTGAGCTGAGTTCCTACTTCAGAAATGAGAAATCTCAGGCTCAGAATGATTAAAATCCAAGATTGAAAGATTCTGGCACTAGTAGTTTTTTCCACTGTATATTACTCTGCTTTTCCTAGAGTGGTGGGCGTTTGCATTATATTAATGACTTAAAATGCCACATAGATGCCTAAAGCTGACTTCAGATCTCTACGCTGTCATTTTACCTAAATAACATTTAAGGACAGTCTTTTCCTTTTACAATTTTGTGTGCATTTCTTTCAATAAGTAAGTAAATATCAAATCTCGGAGGAATGCCGTATGAATAAGACAGACTGAAAAAAGCTGAACTGAGATGGCATTTGCGTCCTGTCTCTCATTTTCCCTATTCCCAGTCTGCCTATAGTTCTACAAAACAGCATTTCCCTCATTCTGAGCATAGCAGGGTTCAATTCCCAAGCAGACCAGAGTGAATACAGAAATGATAGGCTACTTTTGTGTTTTGTGGGTATCATGTAAGTTTGAAACCAAATGCAGCCATTAAGGCTTTCTTTGAATATTTCATCTTGGAAGCATCTTTATAGGTCTTTTGCTCTGAAACAAATTGTATCTTAAAGTAACATGAAGATGAGGGATTTGGGGAGAGGTTTTTGTAATCTGCTGCTTCTGATCAGATTTAATCTTTTAAGCAGAAACCTGAATGATGGGGGCTGTGCCCTCAACATCTTTTTCTAGTCGATGCAATCTTCTTTGCAGAAAAAATAGAGTCATTGCACTGACCATTCATTCTTTAGGCATTGACAAGACAGGTGGCAGGTGTATGCCATGGCAGGGAGACAGACAAGGTCATCGGCAATTACAGAGATACTAGCTACACTAATACACCTTTTCCTCTGACTCAAGGAGAAGTGGCTTAGTAGCTCAATGTGGTCTCTGATGACGGCCTGCTTGAGTCCAAATGCTAGCTCCCCCACTGTCTAACTGGATGAGCTTGAGCAGGTAACCAGATTCTTTGTGTCTCAGCACCTACATAGAGTTTGCGGGGACCAGATGAGCTAATGAACGCTGTAGAAACCAGAAAGCAATGCCTTGTCAGACCTCACAAGGGTCTCGGTACGAAAGATGAAAGGCTCATCAGCAATTCTTAGACTAGTAGTTTATGTGTATACACTAAGTTTCTTAACAAATCAAGCATTATGTTTTAAAAAGCTCAAAAACATTTTCAAATGCTTTCTCTGTTGTCGGTAGAGAGGTTGATCAAGAAGTCTGGTAAAAGCAGCAAGTAATTATATGAACATAAAAAGCAAGCTATATCTAGAGTACCAGTATGAAATATTGTTATATCTTTCCTTTAAAAAATTATTGGATAGCCCTTCTAGAATTTATTCCACTGCATTGTTGAAGTGGCCATTGTGTAGTGGGGACATACAGAATTTCTATCAGTGAGATCAGGGATGTAATCTACATATTGACGTCTATATAGCTCATATTTATCTGTCTATATTTTATCTATATAAGAATTTTCAGAGCATAGAAGAAACATGCAGAGATCTGATCTTGGCCTTCATGGGCCTGGAGATGCTGGTCAAAAATACAAGCCCAGCAGGTGTGTAGAAACAGAGATATGGGTAAAACACGGAAGTAATATGGTCATCTAAGTATTTTGGTGTTGGGGAAGCTTAGATTTACTGCACAACAATTATATTGTGAATAGGCACTATTTCGTTTATTCTGGATTTATTTAACCATTGGAAGTAATGTATTATCCTGATCTTCAACCTGAAGACATTGATAGATGTGAAGTAGCTTTCTCTGTGCTATGCTCCTAATTGTGTGCCCCCCTTAATTCCCATGTTGAAGCCCTAACCCTCAATGTGACTATTTTTGGAGGTAGGGATTTTGAGGTTAAATAAGTTCATGAAGGTGGAATCTTTATCCAATATCCAATTGATGGGCTTTATAAGATGAAGACTCTGTTTCTGTCTTTGTCTCTCTGTCTCTCTCTCTCTCAGGGACATTAAGACACGGAGAAGGTGAACACCTGCAAGCAGGGAGAGCATTATCACCAGAAATCAATTGCCTAACACCTTGGTAATGGACATTCCAGTCTCCAGAACTGTGAAAAAATAAATTTCAGTAGTTTAAGCATGCTAGCTGTGGTATTTTGACTTGAAGTGACTAATATACTATGTTTATAAACCACTAATTAGCCAGGAGTTTTGGTTCAAAACAGATCTGGGGACAGAGAAAAACAAATAGACTAAGGTCCAGGAAGTTGCAGAATAGACTCTTGCCTTGGTAGGATGACTTACAAAAAAGAAAACTGGTCATTGGTTATAGGATAACGTCTCTGTCCTGTCTTGAAATGTTTTTCTTTCTGTAAGGAGAAGTCTATTAGGTTCTACTCTCCAAAATAGAACAAAGTATTGGAACTGTCAAAGATGGCAAGAAAGAATTCCAGTGCAGAGTGCTACCCTAACATGGACCTCTCTTCTATTTTATTAAGCACCAAAGCATTCTAATTTTAATCATATCTATTGTCCTTTTAGATATATTTCTGTAACATAATGCTAAAGTTCTCTTAAGGGATCAATCCAGAGAGTGTCAGCAGAAAAAGGAAATGATGTCTCTACCAGATTAGAAGACACGCTGGTGATTTTTCTCAATCATTGTTCAAGCAGTAATTTTTAATGTAAATTATTTTTTTGTTTATTTACTTCTTAATCTCCATTTCAAGCAGTTGGGTATTTTGAATTCATTTGGTAGTTCGGGAATATTCACCAAAGCAGTTTTTGAAGTCTCTGATTCACATTATGTTTTCCGAAATAGTAATATCCTATTGGTTCATTGTCACTTAGGGATTTCTAATAAAAGATACCAGCCTCATTTATTATTCAGAGGAAGCTCAGGTTTACTCAGGAAGGAGCTTAAGTGTCCTCCCAGTTTTACTAGTTAAAATAATATCCCTCTAGATCTCATAATTCTTTGGTGATAATGTAATACTATCATTTCTGTGATATCCCCTAAGTCGTGATTTGACTGTTTGTCAATCTGGTGCCTTCCTGTACATAGCAATGGGATGCCTTCTCCCTACTATCTCTTTTTTCAAATTGTAAAGCTCTAAGAGTCTCTTCTACAGCATAATGAACAGAACGTTATTTTTATGGCTTCCAGCCAAGACTGAAAGTAGCAGCGCTAAAATGCCACAGAAGAGTGCTTGCAAGATTTCCAGAACAGTCTTGGCAACCCAACCGCCTGGGGAGCTTGGATATGAATTCGAATACCAGCTTAAATGTGTTTCCCTTAAACAAAGGAATTCTTGGAGTTCTATCAGCACAGTGATAAATAAATCTAGAGTTCCAAATTCTGTGACATATTTAAATGGCACAAAGATAATAGTCTGTTGGCCGCAGGAATTGCCAGACTGGTCTTCATGCAAAGACAAGTAATCTAATAAAAATTACCTCACCACACTCACAACAGATAGTCCCCATCTCTGTGTCTGCTTACACCTAATTCACTATTACACAACTTCTAGATTGATTTTCCTATACCATAGCTGTGGTCATTTCCCTCACCTCTTTAAAATGCTTCAATTGCTTCCCGATGTCTGCTAAATAAAATCGACATTCCAGACCTTTTGCTATCAGGCCCAAACCACTTTCTAATTACCAAATCTCGCCAAAATCTACTTCACACTTCAAATTTCACCAAGCCTAAGAGGACTCATGAGTCTCAAAATAGTTGTTACAGTAACTCTTCCTGAAATACCTGTCCTGTTCCATGTCAACCAAAAACCTGAGGCAATCGATTCAAAGTCTTCTTTAGAACAGAAGCTCCCAAATGTAAGACTCTTCTGAATCCAGGCCCTTTAGGTGAAAGAAAAAAGAAAAGCATGTTTATATTAGTTAGCTCAGGCTGCCATAACTTTGCTCTTTTCCTCTAATATTGCGTGGCTTATCTTGAGTCATTTGCTTTCCATGTAAAGCTTAGAATCAGTTTGTTGATATCCATGTGATCATTTTATTTTAAGGGAAGCCCATATATCTAGTCCTTTATGTGAAGTACAATTTTTCAATTCTATTAAGTAATTTTATTTTATTATTTTTTAAAGATTTATTTATTTATGCATACAAGAACTGAAGTACAGGCCAGAGGTGTGGGGGGTGAAAGTATTCACCAGAGACAGAGTGGGGAGCAGAACAGGCGGATTGACTGAAATACACTGCTGAGGGGAGCCGCGGGTGAGACAGGAGAGGTCTGCTGTGCCATGTGGGCAGCTCCCTGGCTGTCCAGGGATCGAACTCGTGCTGCAGTGGCTGCGGACAGCTTCATAGCACTGTGCTTAACCCCTTGCGCCACCAGGGAGGCCCTAACATAATTTTAATAAAGTAGATGAGGGGGTTAGTGGCTTGACATTCAGCAAAGCTGTAACTAGATTTCTTACAACCCCTTCTCTGTGCGGCTCTGGGCTAGGGTTAGCCATAGTTGAACTGTATGTATAGTTTGGCAGTTAGAAGTGAAGTGCTAACTATTTTTACCCTCTGAAAGTCCTCCTCCTCCCCAAGCTGGTCTGGCACGACACCTCTGACCTGAGAGTGCATTCTGTTGGTGTGGGGCAATGTCCAGACCTCTGGCTCCTGCAGCTCACACTGAATCTTCTAAGCTTCCCTCTGTGTGGTCCAGCTGCGTGTGCTGGTCTTTGCCAGCTACCCAGGAAGGCAACCTTCATAAGCAAGGTTGGGTGGCAGGCAGACAGACATGGGTGTATGTTCTAATTTCTATACCAATTCCTTATTTTATGCAGTTCTCTCATTGAACCCTGATTAACACATGGAAACACATTTCTGAGTGACAATTTGCCTAGGAGAGGCCAAAAAATCTTCCCTTTCAAATAATGTCTTCAAATATAATCTCAGTCGGAAATAGTCTCTTCCTTTCTGAAAACTCATAGGTTTGTATAGTCTTTCTCACATTACAGTGCTTAGCATAGAAGAGATGTTTAGGTACATGTAAGAGAGTTTTGGGTACTTCTCTACCTTCTTTACTATATCTCAATTCGTTTATGGCCTCTACACTCTTTCACTCTCTCCTCTCTATTAAAAATCCTAAGTAAAGGGCCTCCCCGGTGGCGCAGCGGTTGAGCGCTGGGTTGCGAAGCTGCCAGCGACCTCTGCGGCGCCGGTTCGATCCCCGGCTGCTCCCCGGCCACCAGAGGAGGGTCCCACATGGCGCGCAGACCTCTCCTGCCGCCCGCTGCTCCCCTCAGAAGTGTACTTTGGTTCTTCTGTCTGCTCTGCTCCCTGCTCTGGCTCTGGTGAATTCTCTCACCCTCCTGCGCTTCTGACTGTACCCAGTGCATGTATAAACAAAGAAACAAACAAATAAATAAATAAAAAACATGCCTCTATTAAAAAAAAAAAAAAAATCCTAAGTAAGGACATATGATTTAGCAATTCCACTCCTAGGTATTTACCCAAAGGACACAGAAACAGTAATCCCAAAGAGCACCTGCACCCCTATGTTTATAGCAGCACTGTTTACAATAGCTAAGCTTTGGAAACACCCCAAATGCCCCAAAATAGATGACTGGATCAAGAAGATGTGGTACATATACACCATGGAATATTACTCAGCATTCAAAAAAGATAAACACATGCAAATTGCAGCAACATGGATGGCTCTGGAAGGGATCATGCTCAGTGAAATAAGCCAGAAAGAAAAAGAAAAATACCGGATGGTCTCACTCATGGCAGAAATCTAGAAAACCTAAATAAGGGACCAGGAAAAAGAATATAAGAAAAAAAAAATCAAAAATCAACAAACAACTATGAACCAGAGACACACTTTGAGGAGGGCAGGGAAAGGAGGGATTGGGGTTAAAATCAGGGGGTTGCCATTGTATGGGGAATATAAAAATTTAAAAAAAATTAAAAATCCTAAGGAAACAGTTACTATTTATTTAGTGCAACAACGTTCAATGATGTCTTACTAATGACAATTACAAGTTGTCATTAATTTCTTTTAAAAGATTTTATTTATACAAGAACTGGGGTACAGGCCAGATGTGAGGGAGCATGAGAAGATTCACCAGAGACAGCACGGGGACCAGAACAGGCAGACTGACTGAAATACACTGTTGAGGGTAGCAGTAGACGAGACAGGAGAGGTCTGCTGCATCATGTGGGTTGCTCCACAGCTGACGGGGATCAAACTGGCACTGCAGAGGCTGCAGACAGCTTTACACTGCTGCATTCAACTGCCTGCGCCACTGGGGAGGCCCACCGTTAATTTTTAAAGCAATCTTGAAGATTAGATATCGTAGTTATTTTTATGATTTTTTCTTTTTTATTATTTTTTAATTTCATATATTTTTACATCATTTTTCATTTTTGCACAATGTGTGCATTTTCATCTTGTTATAGTCCCCATACAATTTCCACCCCCCTCCTTATTTTGATCTTACTCCCTCCTCCTCCCCCTGCCCCCCATAGTGTGTCTCTGGTTTATAGTTGCTTGTTGATTTTGATTGTTACTTTATTATAATTTGTCTTTTTCCTGGGAATGGCACATATTAAAAGAAACTAGTAACAACAAATGTTGGCGAGGGTGTGGAGAAAAAGGAACTCTCCTGCACTGCTGGTGGGAGTGCAAACTGGTCCAACCACTGTGGAGAGCTGTGTGGAGATTCCTCAACCTGCTAAAGATGGAAATTCCATATGATCCAGCAATTCCACTCCTAGGTATTTACCCAAAGGACACAGAAACATTAATTCATAAGGGCACCTGCACACCTAGGTTTATTTTTATGATTTTGTCTACAGGGAACAAAATGTCTGACCAAAACTGGTTTAAGAAATAACAATACTTGTTTCTCTTATATGATCAGAAGAGCAGAGTTTGGGATGTGGGAGAAGCATGTCACCTTCCCAGCTGGCCTGCTTATTTACCCTTGGCTCTCTCCTCTGTCTGTTGGCATCATCCTCAGACAAGATGGAAGATGGGGTCTCCCTGGTGGTGCAGGGGTTAAAGTCACAAGTGCTATGAAGCTATCACCAACCACTGCAGCCCAGGTTTGATCCCCAGCCAGGGAGTTGACCCATAAGGTGCAGCAGACCTCTCCTGTCTCCCCCGCTGCCTCCCTCAGCAGTGTCTCTTAGTAGATTCACCTGTTCAGCCCTCCCACTCTGTCCCTGGTGAATCCTCTCATCCCCCGCACCTCTGATCTACACCCCAGTTCTTGAAAAATAAAAGAGAGAAGGAAGATGGTCACAGCTATTTTGTGAATTTCCCATTACCTCCAAGGTGACCTTCTGGAGCAGAATCCAAGCCATGTTCATGCTGGTTCCTGCACATCTGACCCGCATCGTGTCCACAGGAAGCACGCAAGTTCCCTCTGACCAAAAAACTTTGCATGTTGCCATCAAGCACCGAGGGGACTTCTTTTCTTTATTTGATTGTCAAACATTAGGCTTTGCATCCACAGCTGTAGAGGACACCCATCATGTTCTTTGCACAGTGGCTTTGTAGCTTTTTTGTATTAGAGCTGAGTTGGGACTGACATTCTCACCACTGGGACACAAAGTGGGGGTGATGCCCACAGTTCATCCTGCTCCAGATAATTCTCCTTTTATTCTCCTGCTGCTTTCTCAGTCTCATCAGGTTAAAGGATCTTTCCCATGATTATTGCAATATTAAATAACAGACTCAGGGCTTGAGCATGTGTGTTTGATTTCAAAGATAATAGTTTTCATTAGACATTTGGTTAAACTTTTAAACTGTATGTTTCAAAAAAAATTGTATGGGCCTTCCTGGTGGTACAGGGGTTAAGTTTCACGCTATCAAGCAATCGCCAGCCACTGAGGCATGAATGTTTGATCCCTGGCCAGAGAGCAATCCACATGGCGCAACAGACCTCTCTTGTCTCTCCCTCTGCTCCCCTCAGCAGTGTATTTCAGTCAGTCTGCCTGTTCCATTCCCCACGCTGTCTCTGGTGAATCCTGTCACACCCTGCTCCTCTGGCCTAGACCCCAATTCTTGTATGCATAAATAAATAAAAATAAATCTAAAAAAAAAAAACAAACAAAAATAGGGCCTCCCTGGTGGCACAGGCAGTTGAGCACAGCACTGTGAAGCTGTCTGCAGCCTTTGCAATGCAAGCTCGATCCCAGCCAGCAGCAGAGATACCCACATGGCAGGGCAGACCTCTCCTGTCTCGCCTGCTGCTTCCCTCAGCAGTGTTTTTCAGTCAATCTGCCTGTTCTGTTTCCCATTCTGTCTCTGGTGAATCCTCTCACCCTCTCGCACATCTGGCCATCTTAAAAAAAAATTATTACTTTAAAAAAAAAAACAAAAATAATTGTAAAACTTTCTGTAGTATACATTTAGATAATACATCAATTTTCAAAACTTATTTGTATAATATTTGACAGCTACTCTGTGAATTAGGCAAGCAAGGAAATTAGCTCTTCCATTCATTAGCGTCAAGTGACAAATGATTGAGGTACACACCCACTAATCACCTTGTTCATGTGCCCAGTCAAGCCTCCTGGTTAGTGGGTCTGTGGTTCCCTAGAAGAGGAATCAGGTAGAGGATGGAGGAGGCTACTGCATCAGGCAATGGCAGTTAAATCTGGGCTTTGTGACTTATGTCTTATTTGCCCTCTTTGTATCTCAACTTGTCTACATATTGGGATGGCCTGCATGTTTCCAGTTGGGAATTATAAAGAATGAGAACTTTCTGGCTCACTGAGCACAGAGCTTGGCATGTAGCAGGTGCTGAGAGTAGTTTAACTCCTTATTTCTAACTTTGGTGTTTATGATACAGGTAAATAAAAATTTCAAGATAAGGGATATATAGAGAGTGTGTGCAGTAGGTACACTTATTTACTGAAGTCCATCTTTTCAACTATTTGTACAATTGGCTAAAAACCTAGATTCAATTTTTCTGCTGTTTTATTGCCTATGTTTGAGGCAGATACAGGTTTGAAGCTTTAATGTTAGACTCTCTGTTATCACTATGTCTTAATTGATGAATTTAATCTATCAGAAAGGAGAAAAATATTTCTTCTTCTACAATGGTTTATGTTTGGAATGGGACTCTGAGTAGTGATTACAAGGACCTAGAAATCTATGACTCTAAGAGTTTTCAACATAGTGTGTTTTCCTTCATAATGGAGTTATCTAATATAGTACACTCCTTTTGTCATTTGTAAGCCCATTATTCTGCAAAATGTCTAGCACTTTTATGCATCTTTTTCTGTTGTTACACATTGAGAACACTTTTTGGGCAGTAATTATACAATTTGCATTTTCAAAAAGTAAATTGCAATCAAGACAAAATTATCACACAAATTGCTGTGTGTAATATGGTATCTGCAGAACAGAACTCTTACTTCTCTGATGTGCATGCTGAGTCTACCTTAGAAAAACAACGAGGAAAGGAAAGGAAGGAAAGAAGTTGCCAAAGAGATTAAGCAGTTTCCCTCTTAGACATTTTTTGGTCTAAAATTTGAGGAGAGAAAGCATTTTTCCACATTATGATGGGGGGAGATTTCTTGCTCAATTTCAGTTTTATATAGTCTGTTCCTCCTAACTTTTTTCTGGTTTTATGTTCTGTTTGAAAGTATTTGTGTGATTCACTGTTTCAGAGAGATGGTAACATTACATATTTAATTCTGGATATCTTTAGGGATATCTGGAGGGAAAAGAGAAAAAAAATTGCTTCTGAACCAGAAATGTGCATCCTCAAAGGGGTTAACAGTCTCTACTGACAGTTAAATGAAAACAAACCACCAGAACCAAAACAAAATAAAATAATGATTCAGATCTCTCAATAAAATGAACAAACATGTAGAACAACAAAGAAGTTGAAGAAGTTTCCCCTCTGCTTGTGTTTATGTGCAGAATTTGGCATTTTCTTCATGATGAAATTGTCTCATAGTCTACTTTGCTGGTATAAGACAGAGTCTGTTTATCTCCATAAATGGTTTCTCTTGTGACTGAGTTTTTAGACCAAACTGAATGACAAAGTTAACATAACAGAGTTAATGTTCCTGTCATTTAAAAAAGTTAAAGTATCAGTGACTTTTTCATCCTTTGTTTTTGCTTAAAGAAATAAAGATTTTTTTTTAATTTAAAATGGATATATATATATGCATGTTGATCAGTGGTTTTATATCCTTTTTTTAAAAAGATGTATTTGTTTATTTATTTATTTGTAGAAAAACTGCGTGTAGGCCAGAGGTGCAGGGGGGTGAGAAGATTCATCCAAGAGAGAGTGGGGAACCGAAGAGGCAGATCTACTGAAATACACTGTTGAGGGGAGCAGTGGACTAGAGAGGAGACATATGTTAAGCCAAATGTGGGTTAGTTCCCTGGCCAGGGATCAAACTCAGGCCTTCTTGGTGATAGCAATGACTTAACCCCTAGGTTATCAGTGAGGCCCAGTTTTATATGCCATTTTAAAATAAAGAAACCATGAGTATCATATTGCTATGTGAAACTGAACTCTAAATTAACTTTAAAAGGAATAACATGTACATGAGAGGAACTATCCAAATGGTCATCTACCTTTTAAGAGTCAGTTGTACCACATTATGAACAGGACTTCTTATGAGCATGTAAGATTATTATTTGTAACCCATGTTGGAAGATAATGTTCTGAGTAAAGTTTTACTTTGAACATTTTGCTCATTAAAATCAACTTTGAATGTTGTGACCTAAGCTAGAAATGGAGGGATAAATCTGCAAGAGATTGAATTTGATTGAAACAATGTTCCATGAATTCTTTTTTAAAAAAGATTTATTATTTTATATGTACAAGAGCTGGGCTATAGGCAAGAGGTGTGGGGTGGCAGGGGTGGGGGGACATGATTCACCAGAGACAGAGTGAGGAGCAGAACAGGCAGACTGACTGAGATACACTGCTGAGGGGAGCAGCAGGCAAGTCAGGAGAGGTCCTCCACACTATGTGGGTCACCTCCCTGGGTGGCTGGGACTTGAATTCGTGCTGCAGTGGCTGGTGATAGCTGTCTTTAACCCCTGTGCCACCAGGGAGGCCCTGTCCTATGAATTATGAACACTGTGTCTTCTTTATACTTGTAGTTGAGATTATAATCAGAATTTTTCTTCCACGTGTCTTCACGATCTTCATTTTTCATTCTCTCTAGGAGTTAATGGTGAAAAGACACAAAAGAAAAGAAGCAAGTATTGGAAAAGTTTCAAGTGAATTCTAATATGCAGCTTGATGCTTATTTAATCCTGAAAAAAGAAAACTGCCCTGTAGGGGCATAAGTGTGAAGAAACACCATTCCATTGCCGGCAATGATTTTTTCATGCATGTGTATGAGTTTCCCTGAATCGACTGAAATGTAATACCTACAAGGTTAATTAGATGTGCTGAAAATGTAAACGTTCAGCACTCTCAAAATGTCTAGTTAATTCAGGTCTCTGTGCTATATTTTGAACCACATTGTTTTCCAAGGTGTGGAGTTCATTTATGAATAGCATCCCCTGAACCTTTTCAATATAATAAAATGGTACTTGAGATGCATGGTCAGTCAACAACTAACATGAAATCTTAAGCCTCTAGTTTTGAAAAGAACAATGTGGATTAATGAGGGCTGATTTTTTTTTCTTTTTTTTTTGTAGTGCTAATACAATTACATGTCAAAAGAGACAAAGAAGAGAATTACTGGGGGTATTCTGGTCAAAAACTATGTTGATTCATCATGAAAATTGAAACTACTCTAGAGAATGGATGCATTCTGACTTATTTGTGCTCTTAGTGAGGCGAATGAAATCACGAAGAAGCATGGGCCATAAAGCAAGATCAATATGGACACTCAGTTAGAGGAAAACATTTTATTTTTGTGTCAATTGAAATGGAAAATGAATTATTTCCATAAGGGATGATGAAAAATTACTGCTTATGAATTTTGATTTTGCTAGTTCCTCATTAATATGTGTTTAGCTTGCTTATTTTGAAAAAGATAGGATATTATTTGAGAATGATATATTTGAGAATGATACTGCAAAATATATGTTCTTTTAATTTCTCTATTTCATCAATATTTATGTGCTTGGATACTCTTATCTGGTCCCAGAAATTAGTGCAATGTCTACTCCAGAATTTGTAAGTAAGGATGAAGGATTGTCTGTTTCCTGACATTTCATAGAGCAATGACAAAAGAGGAAGATTGGCAAGAGCTACTTGTCTACAATAATATGAACTGAAATAGGTGTCTAATGACCAGGCAGCTCTCCCTGTGGGAAATAGTTGTCCATGAAATAACTCCAAGCGACAACTGAAGGGAATGTTTCCTAAAAATATTAGTTACTAGATTATCTTAAAAATTATCTTGTGAAACATTATTTTGAACTGCATAAAATCATATATTTTAATCACACTTTGTGTTTTTTTAAGATTTATCTTTTCTTTATTTATGCATACAAGAAATAGGGCGTAGGCCAGAGGTGTGGGGGGTGAGAGGATTCACCAGAGAGTTGTGGGCGGTGAGAAAATTCACAGATTGGAGAAAAGAAAAGGCAGATTTACTGAAATACACTGCTGAGGGGAGCAGCGGGCAAGACCAGAGAGGTCTGCCTTGCCATGTGGGTCACATCCCTTGCTGGGAATCAAACTCATGCCACAGTGGCTGGTGATAGCTTGATAGTGCTGAGACTTCAACCCTGCACCACCAGGGAGTACTTTTAATGCAACTTTGAAGGGATAAAATTAAAGTAAAAACTTTCCTTATGTCTAAAAGATAAAGACTTTTGAACTCTCATCTTGATCCAGTCCAGGAAGAAGACTGGACAAGTTGTCAACAATTATGTATAATCGTTGCTATCCCATGTCTCAGAGTATTGTAAACTTAATTTCAAGGATATTTCTGGAGAATTTTCATGCAACAAAATTATCAGAGTTACCTTAGATATTTGTAAGGACCAACTGCATTGATTTTCACTGTCTGTAACTCTGTCAGTGTCACATAGTACAAACAACATAGTCCAGGTCAGATTTCTCCACTTAGAAGTTTTGTTACCTCAATTGCAATCCCTCTGGTCTTGTTTTGTCATCAATAGAACAAATAATGTCAGATGCATGTGTGTCAACTTGGGAGAACTGGACAAGCTAATCCATATATCAGAACTTCATAAACTATTAACAGAGACTGTAAGAGGCTTTTACTATTATAATTACCTGTGATGGGTTATTACAATTGGTTAACACCTAATGCTCCTTTGGCAATAACTTAGGTTTATTTCCCTAGAGAAAGAGCTTGTTCCTGATAAATTTTTTTTAAATGTTTATTTATTTGTGCATACAAGAACTGGGGTACAGGCTAACGGTGCAGGAGGTGAGAGGATTCACCAGAGACAGAGTGGGGAAGAGAACAGGCAGACTGAAATACACTGCTGAGGGGAGCAGCGGGCAAGTCAGGAGAGGTCTGCTGCGCCATGTGGGTAGCTCCCTGGCCAGCTGGGCATTGAACTGGTGCTGCAGAGGCTGTGGACAGCTTCATAATGCTGTGATTAACCCCTTGCGCCATCCAGGAGGACCACCAGGTAAATTTTTCTGACTTTCTACTTGGCTCCTATTTTCATGCTGTTGGTGACATAGGATCAGGTATGAAAACACGAAAGATCAGTACAAATATTTTGACCCTCTTGAAACAATAACTCAGTGTATGTGTCTCACTGACAGCTTTCCTATAAAACCCAGCATCTTTTAGAGTGCAGTGATATTATAAAATCCTAACATTAGAGGGGATGAGGCTATTTAGCTAACAGTTGTGATTTTGATTTCAGGTTGATTTAAATTTTAGTCACACTCACACACACACAAAGCAAGACAGGGTTTTAGCCCTCATTTCCAGCACTGTGCATAAGCTCATGTTTAATATTTCCAGCTTACTACTCCAACAAAACAGTGCATATTAATTTCACTTGCTTTCAATAAAGTTCTTAGCATTTTGCTGCTTTTTATAGAGTGAAACAACCCAGACCTTTGTTTTAGATCTTTTGTTGGCCCCATCTGTATTGAATTGTTATAGAATTCCATTAACTTTTAGCACTGAACAAGATAGTTCTGGGCATTATAGAGTAAACCCTGGTTGCATCTATGTTCCTCCTTGTCTCTGCTATATAAAAGCAATCCCATGTCACTTTGATGGCAAGGATCAATCATATCAGACAACAGTGTTAAACTCTTTTTGTTCTGTTCATCTTTTGGTGTGAAGAGCTCAAAATGACCAGCTGGAAATTTATTGGAAATAATTGAAAATTTAGCTTCCAATTTAATAGAATTGGGTGCTGTTATGTTACTGTGGAATGGTTTTCTCTACGAGGTAATAGAGCCTCTGAACTACAAAAGTTCAGATTCATGGGGAAAGGAAACAGACACTTTGTGAGTAAATCACTCCATAATACAAAGGAAGAATGACGCTCCTACTTCTACCCCTTAGCTTCTGTGTCTATGCATACTGATTTTAAGAAAAATAGCACCTCGAGGTGATAGCTGACAATTGTGCCATAACAAAGATATTTAAGGTCATTCTATCATTCTGTATGATCAGCTGCTTCTGACATGTGGGTACATGAAAAGACCCATAAAAGCAATGTGTATCAACATATAACCTTTACTTCATTCCTTTGTATTTGTATTTCTTTGTTATTGGCAAGGACAGTTACTAGTTTCATAACCACATTTGTGATGCTACGGATTGAATATTAGTCCCCCCAAAATTTCATGTTGAAACCCTTACCTCCAATATTACTGAATTTGGGAGTCTTTAGGAGGTTTTTAATGGTTAATGCAATCATAAGAATTAATCTTAATCCTATAGAATTAGTGTCTTTATAAAAAAGGAAAGAGAGATGAGAACTTTTATTTTTCTCTCTCTCTTCCTCTCTCTCTCTCTCTCTCTCTCTCTCTCTGTTATGTAAAGATAAAGCAAGAAGTGGCCATCTCCAAATTAGCAAGACAGATTTCACCAGAAATTGAACTCTGTTGGACTTTGAACTTCAACTCTTCAGCTTCAAGAACTGTGGAAAAATAAATGTATATTATGAAAGCCACCCAGTCAATGGTGTTTTGTTATGGTAGTCCCAGCAGACTAAAACATGTGGGATGCTATTATTGTTTTAAAACATGTGGTTTACCTGAATGGTGGAAAAAAGGCAAAACCAAATCCAGAATAGGACTCTCTGAGTGAGGGAGAATTTTTTCCTTTACCGCTGTGGAGAGAATGTAAGTGTCACCAGACTACTCTCCTTCACAGATAGAAACTGGGTCTCAGTTTTGGTGCTGATCCTGGAAGTATATTAGTCAGGAATAGCACTGGGTACTTGAGCCTTTGTGATGGGGGATCAAAGTGGCTGAGTCTAATACAGTATATACAGCCTTTCTCCCTGGTTCATTTATTTATTTGTTTATGATTCCATGAAACAATTTTTAGGATGGCGGGAAAAGGATCCAAGGTAATAGTGCCATAAAAGTCAACTCATTGCTCTGGTTATTAAGAACCTCCATTGAGCTGGGGACATTTTTGTAAAAATTCCTATAGGACACACATTTTCCTACATTCTGAGTCAACAGTAGGAATTCCTCCTGATTCTTTTCCAAATCTCATGTGATCAACCATCTAATCAGGTTTCTTGTAAGTCCCTATAATCCTGTCAAAACTAAGTATCACTAAATATGCATATTTCCAACCTTTCCAAATCTTCAAGCAAGGCAGGTAGCAGCCTCAGTAAATTGGGAAGAATGATCACTCCTGCGACCAAGAAGGTCTAAAAGTGTCTTAAGTTTTGATATTCAGAATTCACTGATTCCTCATATTAGTTAATTTACTAAAGATTACAGGCCCATTCTTTCCTAATCAGTACCCTAAATTGCCACTGGGAGATGGTCAGTGAAATTAACATGGTATTTTGGCAGGACACAAAAGCAAACCTTGTGTCTGTGTTTTGGCTCTTAGTCTAATGGCTCTGAGATAAAACCATCTCTCAAAGAAGACACAGGAAGTTTCTGGGTTTTTGTCTGCATTTCAACAACAAAGGGATTTGAATTTTACCAATATGCTTACTTAACTTTTCCAGTCCCATTGGACAACTCTCCATCCTGAATTGCATTTCTCATGGCCATCAACTCACTAAACATTGTCTTCATTGGATATTTCCTTCCCAGTGAAGACTGATAATATCATAATTAATTCTATAGCCTATCATGTGATGTCTGACACTGATCCATTAATTCTCATTACTTTTTTAATTGCCTTTAGTCTCAACTAATTCTAAATAGTGAGTATCAGATTCTTATTTCTGAATGTCTTACAACAACTACTTTTGTTGACTTCTGTGTTACCACCTTAGATACATAAAGCAGATAAGAGATATAATAAAGGGATATTGATAATTCAAAGACTATCCAGAAAGGCTACAGAACCAAGTATGGGAAACTGGCAGGGATAAGGCAGACTAAGGAGGAATCAGGACCACAGAAAAACCATGCCACAACTTCACTGAGGTGCTGCTAAATTGCTAACTGTCAAAGTTTGCTTTGCCTTCATCACTCTGCTGCTCCAGAAATTGCTGCTGTGCTTTTGACACTGCTGGTCCTAGAATGTGAATGTTACTGCTCCACCATCTTTGCTCCTGTGCAATATCCAGTTGGAAGCCTGCAGTGGGAGCATCTGTTTCACAAAAGTCACTGGGTAAATTAGGATCTGATCCTTTTCAGTTTTATAGTAGGAGAGAGATAAGTGTGTGCTTCTCTATCCTTATCCATATGGTGTATGGACATAAAGAAATGGGTGTTTAAGTAATACTCATTCTTGCCTCTTTTTCCTTGACTACAGTCTTTAAATATTTTCCATCTAAGTTTATTTTTGAGTTAGAAGTGACCATCTGAAATCCTTCTTGCCAAAGAGACATATGGTGAATTATGTTGATAGATTTCTAGGACTTTTTTTTTTTTTTTGCTTTTCCTGATGATAACAACTTTCGACTGATATCATGTCTCCCCCACACTCTCCCTGCTTTGAATGTGGGCATGAGGGTCCGAGTCACAGCAATCATCTTTGGCTGCAATAAGCATAGGAAAATTACAGAGATGCAAACACTGATAATACAGAGCCACTGAAACAATGCCAGCAAAAATGGGATACAGACTTCTTGTAATGTAAGAAAACTAAACCCCTGTTTGTTTAGGCCTTTGAACTCAAGTTTGCTATTACTGGAAATGAAATACATTCTAGCGGGTACAGTGGAGAAGTCCCCAGATTCTGGGCAGCCAAAAATAAAAAAAAAAATAAGTCATTCCTATTTTAAACACTAAATAAAATTAAACAGACACTGATTTCCCCAAGTTCACATCTGAAATTGCTATTAAGAATATTTAGAAATGTGGACACATGGTGTGTGAGTTGATGACAACTTCTTCCAAATACTTTTGGAAGTTTGATCCATAATATACATATTCTTCCTATTAGACTCATGTAGGCCAACATATGGATAACAGTTTATATTTCTGAAATTTACTTTCCTTTTCAAGATGAAACACAACCACGGCTTCAAGTTTCCCCCTTGAAAATAGGTAGATAAGACCAAATGTAGCTAACAGGTTTTTTAAATATACACTAATAGTCATAAAGCAAGATAATAGTAATCCAATCCACGTCTCTGACACTCAGCTAAGATAACCACAAAGTCAGGCACTTTATATGATGATAATAAATCAGTGTGAAAAAATGTAACATTCAAAGGCAACAAAACAAACTTAATATACAGTTTTGTAAGCAGATTTTCCAAATTTTTGGAATCATTTTAAAATCAGTTGTGATCCAAATTCCAACTGGGACTAGACAGGTGTTGTAAAGGAAGCCAGGTACAAGGGTGCTCACAAACCTTGGGGGGATACTTCACTTGAGAGTCACTCACACAGATGCCCTGGCAAAGGGCAGGGGGCAGCCTTCAGCTCAGCAGAGCATTGCCATGTGGGGTTGCTGCACATTGTCAGCTCCTCTGATTGTCAGAAATGTTGAAATGTCCAGATTTCTTTTTGAATCATTTTGATACTTTCAACTTTACTCAGTTGAACAATGATGGGAGTCCATATCTGGATTTCAGTCAATGACTTATGACTTTCATATCAAGGAAAGGCTAAATCACTGAATCCTTTTAGAGTAGGAAAAATCACATGATGTGGAACAATACATACATCCAGAAGAATAAACAGAAAAAAGTATCTTTCAATTTTTAAGCAAAATACTATTAGAGATTGTATAGTCGAAGTAAATACTCAGGAAGGCAGATGGGCTTAACTAGGTGTCCAGGAATTATGCAAAATAAAAAGTGTTTTCAAACCAACATCCATTTTCAATTAATAATATACTGATGGCATTGTATCTTTTTGCTATTTTTATTATTAGAGTAGTGGCAGTAACAAGTAAACTGTCAACTCCTACTCTCATGTAGTAATAGGAGTTATCATTGCTATTATGTCTAATTAAGAAGATGTTGGGAATGATTGTTCTCATGCTTATACCATCACCCAGGGACCAAGTATGATGTAGGCTCCACAATTTTCAACATGTGTCTTCCTTGAACATTGCTATACACTCAAACCAAGGACTGGATGCCATTTACGGGTCAAGATTATTGCATGATGTATTGGTTCACTCTATACTCCATGGTTGGAAGTGAGTGACAATATCTCAATTGAGAAACAAGAAGGACATTGGAACATATACAGTGACTGGGCTGTATCTTCCCAACAACAGCCTTACCACACATCAGGGATCATGAAGAGTCTTTGACCACCCAGTCATCACTGACACAGTTTCTTGATTTTACTGAGTAAGGTCTTTATATCCAGTGACTCTCTTACTCCATATATTTTGACTATATTAGGAGCTAAATTCTAGAATTCAGAAAAAAAAATGTTTTTCATGAATCATTCTGTATTAATTTTACTGAATTATAAAGTTTAGTTAAATTGATTACACCTAATTTTCCAAAGGATATCCCATTCAATACCTTGTGATTCCATTGATTTTACCAATATTTTACTATTTACTTATTTTGTGCACTGTGATGGTTTCAGGAGAAGAAGAAAAAAAAAAAAACAGGTGCCTAAAATAACACCTGAAATACTTGCAGTTAATTGTGGTGTATGAATGATGAACATTCATCTCTAAGATCTCTTCAAACACTACTAAAATGAGAGTGAATAAAAGTAAAAACAATATAGAACATTTGGAGTAAAGAATGAAAGGGAACATAGTGAATTAGAAATGTGAATTTATTTGTGGAAGAATGAACACCATATAGAGGCATGGTGACTGACAACAATGCCTGCCAGGACTGAAAACACAAGTGTTGAATAGAGTGGGACTCCATCCAAATCTAGTCAAGTCTATTGTGTTATGTCAATAGCTCTAAAAGGCTTAGAATTTGAAAGGACAATTTCTTTAGAAGAGGAGAAAGATCCGTCAGGCCTACAGCAGAGAACTAAGTAAAAATCTCTAAGAAATAGATACTCCACTTTGTCCCCCTTCCAGTCTATTATTCACCTTTGGAATAATGTTTAGCCATAAAACAAACATGAAGTAGCTTCCAACTTCAGGAACACAAGTAAAACAGGCTGTAAAGATGAGGTGTCACACAGAAAATGGTGATTGAGTGAAAATCTCCAAACCTTGACATGGTAATAGTGAATATCTTGTTCCAAGTCTCTTCCCAGAGTTCCTAAAGTTATTTTACATAGTCTCCAATGGTAGAGTAGCAGGTTCATTCTTAGGCTGAAGATACAATGGAGAAGAAGTGTAGGTACCATGTTCTGGGGTAAGGAGACTTCCCTATCAAAAGTCAGGATGTCCCTGTACTGAGTCCCACCAGTTAGAAAATCCCACATATAGACAGACTTCCATTGAATCACCAAGCTTCATAAGACATGAAAGACAAATTCAACATATGTTAACATGAAAATATAATTTTACAGAAAACAGAGAGAATACAGGGAGCAGAAGAAAAGTTCAATATAACTTCAATTGATATTGGAGAGATGGAAGAAAACATATTGTTTTTATTCTTAGTTTTGTGTTATTGTTTTAATAAGAAGGACTGCTTAACCTCTTTATAGCTCATTTATTAAAAAAATGGTGCTCTGTAGTGTGACTTCATAGTATGACTGAAGACTACATTAATGCATATATTGAATACACTAAAAAGTAAAATATATTGTTGAAAAAAATAAAGAAGCAAATTAAAAAGTCACCCCATGCTAATAGATTGGAATATTTGATATTGTTGAGATGACACAAATTGTTAAAATTTCACAAATTGGTCAGCAGATATAGCACAGACCTTATCAAGACTCTAGCTGCCTGTTTGTGTACATTTACCAATTGAGCATAAAAATTCATGCAGAAATAAAAAGGATCCTGAATTGCCAAGTGATCTTACAAATAGAACAAAGCTGGAGAACTTAAGCTTCTTGATTTCAAAACTTGCTACCTAAATAAGGGACCGGTAAAAGACTAATTATAATAAAGTAAAAATCAAAATCAACAAGCAACTATAAACCAGAGATACACTATGGGGGGGTGTCGGGGAGGTAGAGGGATTAGTGTCAAAATAAGGGGGTTGGGAATTATATGAGGACTATAACCAAGATGAAAATGCATACGTTGTGCAAAAATGAAAAATGATGTAAAAATATATAAAATAAAATTTAAAAAATAAACAAAAAAAAACTTGCTATAAATCTACAATGAAAAAGACAGGATAGTAATGGTATAAGGGTAAACAAAAAGATAATTGGACTGCAATTTGCAATACATATATAAACCCAATTTGTATGGTTAGCTGATTTTTAACAAAAGTGCCAAGACAATTGAATGAGAAAAAGAATAGTCTTTTCCACAAGTGTAGCCAGAACTACTGAATATCCACATGTGAAAGAATGCAGTTGGACTCCTACCTAAAATCATGCAAAGGCTAACTCAGCATGCATCATAAATCTAAATATAAAAGTTAAAACCATAAAACCCTTAGAAGAAAGCATAGGGAAAAACCTTTGTGATATTGTTTAAGAAATGGTTTCTACAAAACCAGAAGTACAAACAAAAAATAGATAAATTGGAATTCATACATATCTAAAAATGCTGTGGTTCCAAAGATAACATCTAGAAAATCTGAACAACTCTTACATAGCAGAAAACAGTCCCAACATACATTAAGAAACATGTGATTCAACAATGTGTGAAGAACCTGTTTAAAAAATAGAATATTTTAATAAGTAATTCACCAAATAATATATTCAAATGGCCAACAACCCCATGACAAGATGGCCAAAGACATTAATCATTAGAGAAATCCAATCAAAGCCATAATGAGATACCTCATCATACCCAATAGTGTGGTTAGACAATAACCAATGGTGAAGAGTAATTAAAACACTCATAAACTATTGCCGGTGAGATTGTGGAATGTTACAATCACTATGGAAAACAGTTGACAGTTCCTAAAACTATTAAACACAGATTTACCATATGATCCAGAAACTGTACCCCAATGCAGAACATCAAGAGAAGAAAAACACATGTCCAGAAAAAATAAGTGTACCATAATGTTCATAGCCCCATTATTCTTAATATCCAAAATAGTGGAAACCATTCCCCAAAACATTAACTTGATGAAAGAGTAAATCAAATATGGTATATCCACTCAAGGGAATGGTACCCACTCAATCAGAAGAAATAGAGAACACTCCCTACAAAATAGCTGGACTTTGAAAGCATTATGCTAAGTGAAAGGAGACATAAAGTAAAGGTCAAAATAGTTTGATTCCATTCATATGAAATATCCATAATAGGAAAATTTATGATGAAAGATAATAGTGTTTTCCAGGACTAGGGCAGAGAGTAATGGGCAGTGACTACTACTGAGTACAGAGTTTCCTTGTGTGGTGATGAGAATGTTTAACATTTGATGTGTATATTTAAGGAGTGAATTATATGATATGCAAATTATATCACAATAAATTTTATATAACATAGATTAAAAGAATCATGATCATATTAGAAAGAAGAACTGGAATACCATGATTTATTGTGAAATGGAAAACAAAGAGAGAGATGTTTAAGAAGGTAGAATCCAGAGCAGAAGTGAGAAGTTGTGGAAAATTGGTGAATGGAGTTGAAAATATCTCATTAGTGTAACCACCAAGAAAGAACCCAAGTGATTCATGGTCTGGCTTCATATTTCATGTGAATGCATTGGAGTGTGACTGTTTTCATCAACATATTATATTTGATCTTTCATTTTTTCCTACACATGTCACACAAAGTGGTCAGCAGCAAGAGAGAAACAAGCTATTTGTTCCATTAGGTGTCCCAAACTCAAATGCTTATTAAAATTCAAAAATTACATGTGATATTAATACTGTTTTTTTGTAATTATTATCTTATATTAACTTATTAAGTTTGGTAGCATTATGAAGTTGGTATAACATGATTTATTAGCTGTTGTCTCATTCTGCTTGTTTTCCGTAATTCTATTATCTTTTTTTTCTGAATTATGACTTTAGTCATTACTTTTCTATTATTTCAATGATTAATTAGATATACTTCACAATAGTCTGCAGGATCATTCATTCTTAGATAATTTTTCAAAGGATTATGTATAGATTCATTATTCTACATTCACACTATTAACTCATCTTTTTCTTATAAAAACAAATATTTAAAACATCATATAATGCTTACAGTATCTATTATGTATTATACTCAGGCTAAAGATCTCATGTGCTTATTTGGCTATGTCTATAAGTATTTTCTCTTTAGACAAATATCTGGACACTAATATGGGAAACTGCTAACTTACCAGGCAGGTAACTGAAGCAAATATGGCTTTTAATTAAAATAATGTTAACATTACCTGTGTAGTATTTATTTTCCTCTCTAACTCTGCCCCCACCCCTTTTCAACTATATTTTCAAACCAAATAAACTGGGGACAAATTTCACATGTGAAAAAAACTTCTAAGCACCTGTAGTTTCTCTTAGAAACGTATTTTTAATGAAATGCCATAAATTCTAACTAAAACGCTGATAATGTTTGAGATTCTGTTGATAACACCTCTCACAATAGAATCCTAAATGTGATGCAGTCATCAGACAAGACTTTTGATTTTTTTTAAATTCTTCAGCTGGTATTTAACCTTTGGATGCAGTGATTTATTTCACCATGATGGATACAGTCCAACAAAGAATAATGCTTTTAGAATATATTCAGGGGAATATTCTCGAATTTAGTGGACACTAGTCTATACACTTATATAGTGCTTGTCATGTGCCAGTCACCTTTCTAATGATTTTATAAATCTTTACTTACATAATCCTCAAACTAAATCTGCAAGGGAGATATTAATATTCCCTTAACTGAGACCCATTGGATATAAGTCAAATAGCTATTAAGGGACATGTTCGTGACATGCTGCTTCTCCATTGCCTAACCTGGTACCTACGCTGTGATGTCAGAGTTGTCTCTCTAGCTATATATCTGCTTATCTTGGACATGGATTAATGATCAGAAGAGATGAGCAGACTAAAGACATCTCCTGTCTTCATTCTAGGCACAAACACATCTTCTAGTAGAAGGTTTGCAGAGAAACATGCCCTTGTCTTCAGCTCAGGCTAATCCGCTGGAACTTTTCCAGTTCCTTCCTCACACTCAGTGGTGATTATTAACAAGTAGCAAAGTTATATAAAAGAATGCCCTGTAACAATTCAGTCCTAAGTCTAAGAATGCTGCAGACAAAGAGACAGACAGTGATTCAAGAGATCTAGCTCATAGAGTCTGAAATGCTTTGAATGTAAAAATTATTGGTGCATTAATATTTGTATTCTAAAGACCTGACTTTGATATATACCTAAAGATGAATTGCCTGATGCAAGGAAGAAAAAAGGAATAAAAGGAAAGAGGGAGGGAGGGATTGAGGGAGGAGAGGCGGGGAGAAGGTAGGGGTAGTTGATGACTATGGTGAAAGATTTTTTTTTTTCAAAGATTTATCTATTTATTTATACAAGCACTGGGTACAGTCAGAAGCACGGGAGGATGAGAGAATTCACCAGAGCCAGAGCGGGGAACAGAACAGGCAGACTGACGAAATACACTGTTGTGGGGAGCAGCGGGCCAGACAGGAGAGGTCTGCTTGCCATTTGGGACCCTCGCCCTGAGGCTGGGGATTGAACCAGCGCTGCAAAGGCTGTGGGCAGCTTTGCAACCCAGCGCTCAACCGCTGCACCACTGGGAGGCCCCAAGATTTATTTCTTATCAAAATCCAAATTGAAGTGGATACATCTTTTCTCATTAAAAAAAAAAAAAAAATTAGCATTGCCTATTATACTATTAGCACTTTCAAATACACAATGTACCATAACGGTGTTAACAATCCTTTACATTTCTAATTTAATCCTAATTTTATTTTATCATTTATTTCATTTTGTTATTTTTATTATTTTGAATCAGAGTATTATTGGTTTACAATACTGTATATAATATAGTGGGATAGGTCCACCCTTTTCTGATCTATGTTAATGCACTAACACATTTAATTTTAGATCTCATGCTCTTGTTTAGATTCAGTTCTACCAAAAGCAACTCAACTCCACTTCATGCATATCAGTTGCATTTGGCTTCCTGTTTTTATGTTTGTTAAATTGGAATGTCTTTTTATCAGCAATGGTGGGAGTTGCTTAATAATAGCAGCATATCAGCTCTTTCCATTGTTAAGAGATGAAAGAGGTGAATTCTTGGAACTCTATTTCCCTACCAGGAAAAAAAAAAAAAAAATTGAAAGGATAAAAATAGCAGAAAGCAACCTCAGAAAAACAACAAGAAGGTAAGAATTTTTAGCTTTTCACAGTCTTCACAAATATGTAGATGAGGCACTTCCTTTGCGGTCTCAATGTTTTGATCCTTCTATTTGCATCTCTGGCAACATGGGCTGTCACTGCCCACAGAGTAACCTCAGCATAACCACAGGCACAGGGAGCTGCAGACTCAGCAGAAGGCAGAAGCCATCCCATGGGTGTTGCCAGGGAGGCTGGCAGTGTGTGTAGTGCTCTTAAGAAAATCATTATCATGTCATTTAATAGATCACTTTTCTTACTCTCACATGACATCCCTCAGCCGAAGGGCTATTCACTCACAGCTTAGAGTGATTCCTGTCACCTGTGACTTGCTCTTACCAAACCCCAGGCATTTAAAGCCGATCATTGGAGGTGTTAATATTGCATGCACAAACACACTCCCAGGTCACGGCATCATGGAGGTATGGCCAAAAGGAACACACTGATACTTGAGAAAGAAGAGTTCAGGCTGGCATGCTCCTCTTCTAGTAACAAATATTCTTTTTTTTTTTTTTAATATTTTTTTTTAGTAAAGCTTTTTTGTTTTTAAAGATTTATTTATTTATGCATGCAAGAACTGGGGCACGGGTCAGAGGTGTGGGGGTGAGAGGATTCACCAGAGACAGAGTGGAGAACAGAAAAGGCAGACTAATTGAAATACACTACTGAGGGGAGCAGCTGGAGAGGCAGGAGAGGTCTGCTGCCCCATGTGGGTAGCTCCCTGTCCGGCCGGGGGATCGAACTTGTGCTGCAGAGGCTGCAGACAGCTCCACAGGTTGAATCTTAACCCCTTGTGCCATGAGGAAGGCCCATAACAAACGTTCTTATTTCACTGAGCATTATTTACTGATAGGCTATAAAGCTCCTTATAATCCACTTACTTCTTATTATTTCATATCTTCCTTTTGTATCTTTGCATCTTCCCTTTGTACTCAGCCCTGTTCCTTGTCTGTCTCCCAGATCAATACTTGTTTTTTGCTAACGACCATGCAACTTGGAGAAGAAAACAGAGTTATGCTATAATTAATTTTGCAGAAGGACGTATTCAGCAATAAACTAAAATTTCCTTGAGGTGTTCAATTGCATTGTATATATCAAAGGTGGCATCAACACAACATTTTGACATGAATTATGTATTAAAAGATCTATACATGTTGCTAAATTATGATCAGTTTGTAAAAGATACCTGGAGCCACTGTATTGACACTTTTTATGCAATTTTTTTCATATGCATGAAAATACATATAATATTCCAAAAAGAGAGAAGGTTATTACAAAGTTTAGATAAAGTCCAACTGTTTCATATGACAACTGAGTCTCCTTAAAAATTATTGAAATACTTTATAAAACTTTTTTTCTTTTACCTTCTTTTCATCCCTCCCTTCTTATACTGTATGCCAGGGACTGAATGTACTCATGAGAATATAGCAATGAACAGGATGACAGGGTGTGGGTTTTGTGCAGCTTACTTTCCAATGAGACTGATGGAAACATAAGTGTACTTAGCAGAGGAGTGGGCTACCAAGTTCTTGTGAGAAATGTAAGACAATACAGAACAGACAAAATAAGGCTAGAGAAAGTTCTTTAGACATTCTTCACACTTCTCTGAATGTACCTGGACACTCAGAAAATGACTTCAGAGACGTCACTGACAGCAGAACCGAGGATCATAATCTAGCCTCACCATCCATCATCACAGGCCAAGTTCATTTTGTTGCTGTCAAGGATGTCATTATGGGAATAACTGTTTTACTAAGTAGTCAGAGTCTGATCAGAGGTGAGAGGAAAAGGAATCAGAGAAAGTCATTGAGCACTACTGGTTCGGCTCTTCCTTTACCTACCAAATTCCGTGCAGTGCTAGACAATGGTTCTCTGTGCAAGAAGAAGGATTTCTTTTTTTAAAAAAAAAAAATCTCTGGTGGGAGGGTTGTGGGTAGAGAATGAGTCCAGATGAATGATCATCCAAATGAATAATCAGATGGTTGACCTCTGTATCATTTTCTTTTTTTTAACATGTTTTACTTTTTTTTTTTTAAAGATTTATTTTATTTATTTATTCAAGCACTGGGTACAGTCAGAAGCGTAGGAGGGTGAGAGAATTCACCAGAGCCAGAGTGGGGAACAGAGCAGGCAGACCGATGAAATACACTGCTGAGGGGAGCAGCGGGCGGCAGGAGAGGTCTGAGCGCCATGTGGGACACTCACCCTGCGGCCAGGGATTGAACCGGTGCTGCAAAGGCTGCGGGCAGCTTCGCAACCCAGCACTCAACTGTTGCACCACCTGGGAGGCCCAACCTCTGTATCATTTTCAATCCCAGTTGTACAAGAGTCTGCCTTACCCAACATTTGACTAGGGTGGGACATATGGCAGCTCCAAACTTGACAATGAGCTAAACTCTAAATGTTTCCAAGCATGTTATATAGTGAATTTAGTAATGAAGTTCCTTTAATCAGGCCCCATCAAAATCATTTGCACAGGAACAGAAATAAAATAGCAGAGGCAATAATGTTGAGGCTTATCATATTATTGGTTAACTCAAATGAAAGCAATTTGCTTATAGTAACAAAGTTTTAATAAGAGAGCTATTTTTTAGAAAATATTGCCTAGTAACATAAGTATCTAATATGCATTATAGTAAGTCCTCACTTAATAGCATGGATAATTTCTTGGAAATTGCCATTTTGAGTGAAATAACATATCATAAAGCCAGATCGTCCAAGTGGCATCCTTCATTCAACAAAGACAAAGATTAATTTTGTTCATTAGTGTGATCACATTGAATGAAATGACATGACTCAAGGACCTGCTGTAGGTTATGATATTATTAAACAGCTCTATGCAATAGATATTTTATTCCTGTTTTACAAATGTGAAGTCTCAAATGTCCAAGGCAGTTTGTTTACAAATAAAAGCCGACCAGAGACCTAGGATGTAAACGCCACTGGTCAATTCCAGGGTCCAATTTCTTGTTACCATATAAAGCTGCCTCCCTGAAGAGGATCTTAAGGTATGGTTTCTCTCCAAGGAAGTTAGGATCTTGCTATAGAAACAGGGCTTCTAACTGAATGTAAATCAGTGTTCATGCACTGAACTTCTCTGTGGAAAACATACCATGATGTTTATAAAAATAATTACAGGGCCTCCCTAGTGGCGCAAGGGGTTGAGCACAGCATTGTGAAGCTATCTGCAGCCACTGCAGCATGAGTTCGATCCCTGGCCAGGGAGCTGACCCACATGGTTACAGCAGACCTCTCCTGTCTTGCCTGCTGCTCCCATCAGCAGTGTATTTCAGTCATTCTGTCTGTTCTGCTCCCCACTCTGTCTCTGGTGAATCCTCTCACACAACCTCTGGCCCGCACCTCTAGCCTGTACCCCAGTTCTTGTATGAATAAATAAATAAATATTTGAAAAAGAAAAAGAAAGAAAATGTGATGGTAGCACCTTACATTAAAAAAAAAAAAAAGAAAATTACAAGATAGTCTTGCTCGTAAGAGAAGTTTCTTAAAATAATAACAATAATAGTAATAAACCAAATGCAATATCACTTCGCACCTGTAAGATAGCTAACATTTTTAAAAAGTCAAGAGGTAACAATGATGGAGAGGGGGTGGAGAAAGTCAACATTAACATTTGTGCACTGTTGATGAAATTCTAAATTGGTTACAATCATTAGGGACGACAATCTGGTGGTTTCTCAAATAATTTAAAATATAACTACCATTTGATCCAGTAATACCATTGCTAGGTTTATACCCAAAGGAACAAAGTCACTACCTCAACAAGATGTCTGACCCCCATGTTCAGTGCAGCATAATTCACAACAGCTGTTGAAGACAACTTACATGTATGAATGGATAAATAAAATGTATGATGCATACACATAATGAATCTAGTCATGAGAAAAAGGAAATCCTGCTGAACTCAATGACTGGTGACCACTAAGGGCTTAATTTTGGGGTGAAATTAGGGGACATTGGTCACACGGTATAAAGAATTGATTATGAGATGAATAGGTTCTGGGAATCTAAGAAGTTCATGATGAATTTATATAGTAATGCTGTATTGTGTACTTGAAGTTTGCTGAGAGATCTTAAATGGTCTCAGCACACACTTAAAACAATAGCAACTGAGAGTCTATGAATATGTTAACTAAGCTTATTGTGGTAATCATTTTGCAACATCAATGCATCAAATTATCACCTTGAATATCTAAACTAACACAATATTACTTGGCCATTGTATTGCAATAAAACTGGAAAAGTTAAAATAAGTATTTTTAAAAGGAAGCTTTTTTTTTTATTATTTATACAAGAGCTGGGGTACAGGTCAGAGGCACAGGAGGGTGAGAGGATTCACCAGAGACAGAGCAGGGAGCAGAACAGGCAGACTGACTGAAATACACTGCTGAGAGGAGCAGCAGGCAGGACAGGGGAGGTCTGCTGTGCCATGTGGGAATCTCCCTGGCTGGCCGGGAATCAAACCCGCACTGCAGAGGCTGAGGACAGCTTCACAGCGTAGCGCTCAACCCGCTGCGCCACCAGGGAGGCCCTTTAAAAGGAGGTCTTAAAATGAGAGTTTCGATACCGTTTAACCTTTTTAAGTATTTAAATCTTTTTCAGTATTTTTAAACATTTGTTTACATATTTTTTGTTTTATAATTAATAATTTTTATTGTGTTACTGGACTGTGGGGGTGGACTGTTTATTTTCCTCATGGGGACGCCAACACCCTGAACCAGGAAGCGCCTGGATAAAGCTATCCAGGCCCTTCTTGTCAAACCAGGGCCAGAAGCTGGCAGCAGGCATGGAGGTCCTAGTGGTTACACTTGGCACCTGAATGTGCCACCAGAGCTCACTGTTGCTCTCAGGACCCCACGCTTGGGTTTAATGTTCTGTAACTGAGTCCAGAAATACCGAACAGTCTGGAATCGGTGCTTTTAAGTGCAATCCTGGGGAATAATGGAGCACATGTGATTCTATATCCTGCTGATTCCTGCCTCCCCAGAACTTGTTCTCAGCTGCCATGCAACTCCCTCCCAAACACATGGAACAAGCCAAGCTCCCCCAACCTACTTCTGCCCACCTGCTGCTCCTGCCCTTCAACCCTGAGAGCAAGCCTGGTGAGGACTCAAGGAAAGACAAGTAAATACCCGAAACCATGTTATTAGGCAGGGGTGGGGTGTCTCCACTGCCCAGCCTGTCAGAGACACATTGCATGCATGCCTCTGCCCTCATGTGCACCCCAATGCAGAAACTGCAATCTGCATTTGCAGATTTGCCAGGATGGGGTGCTGATATCTGGGAAGATGCATGTGTCTGTTGGTAGGATGGGGGAACAGGGAGTGGGGAGCTGCTCTGAGCTGCTCTTTGCTACTGAGTCATAGGGATAGCCCTAAGGCACTTGTGAGGATTTGCACTTGCTGAATGACTATTCCCAAGCCTGAGCAAACATGCCATGAAATATCCAGGAACATATAAACACAACATTGCTGCAGAGCCCAGAATTTATATATATATATATATATATATATATATATAATTTATTTATTTATGCATACAAGAACTGGGGTGTAGGTCAGAGGTGTGTGGAGGCGAAAGGATTCACCAGAGACAGAGTGGGGAGCAGAACTGGTGGATCTACTGAAATACACTGCTGAGGGGAACAGCAGGTGAGACAGGAGAGGTCTGCTGCACCATTTGGGTAGCTCCCTGGCCAGGGATCCAACACATGCTACAGTGGCTGGTGATATCTTGATAGTGCTGTCTTTAACCCATTTAACCCCTGCACCACCAGGGAGGCCCCAATTTTTTTCTTTTTTTTTTTTGCATTTTAGTACCTTAAACACCATTTCCCCCTCTTCATTTGAACAAGGGATTCTATGTTTTCATTTGCCCTGGACCTAGGAAATGACTTAGTTTGTTCTGATTACTATTCAGTGATTACTAAGTATATGCTAAAAACTGGTGCCAAGTACTATGCATGAACTTATGACTTCAACCATTATAATAACTCTATTACTGAGATACTGTTTTTAAAAATACGTTGTGAATAAAGAATCTCAGGTTTGAACAGATTAAGGCAGTGTGGGCAAAACCACACAGCTAGTGAGTAAGCCCTCAGCTTTGGTCTATGGGATCCTGGGATTCCTATTTTTAGTGACTGTGCTTTGCTGCTCCAGGTACCTGGCCTCTGGGATACATGGAGCCCCTTGCTGCACCCACGCCAGCCTCCTCCATGCTGCTATGGGCTGCCGCACAAACCAGACTCTGTATGGCCAGACTTACCCAGCTCGTGGTGTCCACAGGGGAAAGGCAGAGTTCTAACCCACAAGAACCCCTCTGTGCAAATTCTGTGCATGTTTCCATGTAAGATTCACATTTTCTCTGCACTCAATACATAGCTCTATGTAACTCTGGTTGACCGACACTTGTTTTGTTTTTTTTGCTCTTGATGGCCTTTATTTGGGGGGCAGCAATCCTGATATAGAGCCTGCACTCCTCAGTGCATAAGATGTAAATTAGAGTAATGATAAAAGGAAAAATGCCAGCAGCTTTATCTTTAACCATGAAACATATAAGCCATTATATGTTCTTTGATGGAAGGTTACATGGGTTTCCACATCTTGGCTAAGAATAGCATCATCACAGCCTCAGGACGCATCTGCTAATAGATTCCATCACCCCGTGTGAACACAGTGGAAACAGCAGGCAGCCCTAGATGACTGCAAATGTGATGAGATGTCCTCTGATCCTCAATACATCATCGTGTCCATTTCTTTAACCAAAAGCACAGCTTATCCGCTTCTCCACCAAGCCATTTCTGCTCCCCAACCATGGCCAGGGTGCTAGCAAACATCTGGCTTCTCCTAGAAGTTTTGAGATTTCATTTGTTTGGAGAAAATGACTGCAACACATGAGCCTTCCCTCCCAACTTCTTTCTCCTCCAAAATGCTCATTTATGGAGGAACAGGTTTCGGTCTCTAAATGATTACTCTAAGCTTGGCAGGTGGAGATCGCAGCGCCAGTTACGTTAATGATTTCTGAGGTGACGCTGAGGCCTTGGAGGCTGCGAGGCAGAACAGCTAGCAGGAAACTAATGAGTATCCCAGCACGACCCTGGGCCATTAAATGGGGGCTGTTGTGAGGAGGGGGAAGAGAAATAAATTAGAGACCTCAGTCTCTGGTAAGAATATCAGTGAAGGCCCTTAATGGAGTCTAGAAAAGAAAATTAATCACCCATAATGATTGGGGTGTGTGTGAATATTTGATTTAATTCCTTTTATAAATATTTTTTCTACAGAATGATGCATGGCATCAGAGAGGGTTGAGAAGCACAATCTGAACTTGATTTAATCATGAGCTGGGCAGAGTTGTGGAAGTGGCAACAATTACAGGAATATGCACTTGGGAAAGACATTTTTTTTCTAATGCACTTGTGATGATCTTGGCTAAAATGGTATAAAGTTTTGCTGTGAAGAATGTGCCTCATAACTCATACTCTTAAGCAATACAATTGTCAATTAACAAATTGGAAATTTGAAATATACTTCCATAAGCACTAATTTTAATACTGAACTTTTTGTAAGAAGGTACAAAGGAAATGTATCATTTTGTAGTCTTGGGACTCTATGTAATCAAGTTTATCATTTGTATAAAATTGAAACAGAAAGGTGCCTTCAATGCTGAATAACAAAATTGATAGGAAAACAAGCATTTTCTGAAGAAATATTGTTTTTCTTTCTTAAGACTTCACGGGGAAAAGAGACCTTAGAGAAGGGGGGTTCATTCATTGGATTCACAGGAAATATAAAGTCTCTCTGATGTTGTAGGAAACAACACAAAACATGGGTGTGATGATTGGAAGTCATGAGCTAAAGCACTAATTCTCTGGTTAAATATCTGCCTGACCTTTTACCAAATCAGTTCATTTTCTTTACCCTCAAAAGCCCTATACTTAATCTGAGCCCCTCACTTGAGGAAGTACTCAAATGAATACTTAGAACTCTACAAGTTTTGAATTGCTACAATCCTAATACAGATAACAGATGGTAAATGACAGGGGAGTTTTTCCCAGAATAACTCACCAAACAAGGATGATGCTCCCTCCTCAGAGGTCCAGACCTGTTCAGGGAAGAGGAAGAGCTGTTTGGAAGAGGAATAAGTCCTGACCCTCCATTCCCTACACAATTCATAAGTTTGTGGACTTGGGAAGACACTGTATTTCTCTCTGCTTTATTATTATCTGTTCTTTTATAGAAATAGGTGGTAATGAGCCATAATAGTCTGAAATGTTATAAGACATAAGGAATTTCTAAACTAAAAACTATTTTGCAGTGCTATTCTTTTACAAAATAGAGACACCAAAACAAGGTGTACAAAGTCAAGGGAATTGAACAGTTTAACAATAAAAGGTAAGATGCATTTGATTGGAGCTGTGCCTTTTCCAGGAGCAGAGTGGGAATATTTGCTCCTTGGAGGCGCGTAATCAGGTGTAAGTTCTCCATAACTCACAGGGTTATGATGCTTCTTCACTATCAGATGCTGAATTGTATCAAATTTCATCAGAGTGAGGCATCATTCCTGTCCCAAATGCTACTTCAAATGCTAAAAGCAGAGGGTGGTATCACTGGATTTGCTCCATTATATAAAGATTGGTGAATAGGAGAGGAACATCACCTGGAGATACACTGGACCAAAAGCTGCCCAAGTACATCACGTGTATTCCCTGAAAAATGGATGTGGAACATACCTGGGAGAGACAGAATGCCCCTTCTCTTTTATCAAAATCAAAATGACTTCCTCTGAATGCAGAAGGATAAAATATAATTCACCTATAAGCCAATCCATCTCGGTTTCATGTCAACTGATATTGTGCACCTAGTGGATCATGTCTCTTCTAACAGACATATTTGTCTCAAATTTGCATAAAATGATATCTCACTAAATAGGTATACCTTTATAGTCCAAGATGCTATTTTCCTAGTGTATCTGCATTTAAGAGTTTTCTGAGATGCTTACTAAAATACAGACTTGGGCTTCTTCCCAGAGATTCACATTCAGACTTTAAATATCTATATTTAATACGCAACTCAAAGGATTATTTTGACTAGATAGGATGGAATCACTTCTGTTGCGTATTAGAAAAGAGAGATAAGATTTGATGGAATCTTTGGAAAACACCATTAAAGTTAGAGAACGAGACTAGAAATAAATGTTTAATAAATAATTTCTCCAACTAGGATAGAAATGCAGGGTACAGAGTAACAAGGGAACAAGGGAGACTTGTTCATAAAAACAGAAGAGGGGAAAAGTAGAAAAGTAGGAGCTTTGCAGAGGAAATGGTTGCTTTTATTGTGATAATCATTTTAACCTTTCTTTTATTGTTTCTAACTTCTCTTTTCAGATTCATGAATTGATTCCTCCTGTTTGTTTCTAAGCCTTTCAAGGACACTTTTTAGGGTCTCCCCAGTGGTGCAGAGGTTGAGCACTGGGTTGCAAAGCTGCCTCCAACCTCTGCAGCGCTGGTTCGATCCCCGGCCCCGGTGAGGGTCCCACATGGCATGCAGACCTCTCCTACAGCCCGCTGCTCCCCTCAGCAGTGTATTTCATCAGTCTGTCTGTTCTGCTTTCCGTTCTGGCTCTGGTAAATTCTCTCACCCTCCTATGCTTCTGACTGTACCCAGTGCTTGTATAAATAAATGAATCTTTTTTTTTAAAAAAAAGAACACTTTTTAAATGTCTTGTTTATCTAATTAACTGTATCTCACCAATCATTATGTAACTGTGTATATGTCTGCTTTTGCTGCGGATGCTTCTGTGGTACATGTTTGTGATTTTATAAATCTGTTTAAGGAAAACAAGTACCAAATCCATTGGGAGGCAGAGAAATGTGTCCATTTTGCTATATCCATAACAGTGAATATTTTAATTTCTTATTTTTGACTCCAACCTCTATTTTTACTTCCAGGTCTGTAAGCTCTAGAGGAATAATTTTAATGTGTTTATCTTGGCCATTGGTATTCTTTATTTTGCTTGTTTTATATTCACGACCATTAGACCATTTGAAATAGGGAAAACAGGAAGGTGCTGTTCTTATTTTATCAAAGGACCCATAGAGTTCTATATAAATGAGTTTGGGGACCATGATCGTGTGCCCTCAAATGCATATTTGTGTGTGCAGAAGCAGATAGTGCATTCCACTTATACTGTAAGAAAATATTACAAGTGCTTAACAAAATTCAGACACTATTTCCTCATTGTTCTTTTGGCATTCTGTGCCTTTTGGAGAAGATCCTGCAGGCTCTACAGCAAAGTTGCGACTAAATGCACATTGGTTTGCAAACCTACTCTGATTTTCCCTCCTGTCAGCTCACACTTTGACTGCCAATAACATGACCTTGCAATGCTTAAGCAGTCTTGTCACAGGTGAATGCAGACATCTCCAAGATTAGGTTTAGGAAATACAATCTTAGATGAGTAAAAGAGAAAGGACCTGAAAACCTTAAAGAAGATGCACAAAATGTTAACACTTGGAAAGCTTCTCTCCTGTTCCTATGTGTTCGACACTTACTTCCCTGTGGTCACTTTTGTGCCGGATCAACAACAATTGGTCCATGTGAGACAAGCATTCAGTTTGCAGATAGAGCAGTTTTGCTACTAACTAGTCTGCAAAGAATCCCAAAATAAAAGGCAGATTATTAAGCAATGAGGCTCAGTATTTATAATCATCCTTTTATTACTTTTTACAGCACTTTTACCATATGGAATATGTGTAATAGGACAGTTGTTATTAGCCGATAATTTACAACAAGGATGGGATTCTTACTAAAAAAGGAAGCTGAGAGTCTTGTCTAGTACTCTTATTTCATAATGTTCTGGAAATGATCTTAAAGATGGGAGGGTCACCAGGGTGACCCAGCAAGGCAGATGCAGACCCAATATTGGCATAAAGTATTCCTGATTTCCAACTGAGGGACATTTCTACCTCACCCCACTTAAACTGTTTCTAGCATCTGTACATTAAAATATCAAATATTACTGATCAACTATTATGTACTAAAAATTTGAGTAAAGGGTAAGGACCATCTTATTTTAATGGCTTAGTCTCTTCAAAAATGTGTAACCTTTACAATCAAACATTCTCCAGTAGTGAAAAATGTCATGCTTTTCTGATATTGAACTGGGAAATGAAATAATCATTCAGTGGAACAAGTTGCACTTTTCACTGAAATGCTTTGGTGGTCCAGAATGTAGGTCCAAGCAAATTGCTGTAGATTAATTTTGCACAGGATGCTAAAGTAATATGTCTTAGAAGCCATGAGTTTCTGGAAGTGTCAATCCATTCTCCCTTTCATGGAAACTCTACGCCATCTCCCACCATCCAGACACTCCATAAGTAAGCAACTAATTTTCTGTAAGGGGATTTAGTCACCTTTCTGTTTTTGTCATCGATGGGCCCTCAGCAATGCCTACCGGATGGACCATTTTGCACCTCTATTTCCAGATCTACATGTGGAAGGGTCATTACTTATTTTCTTTTCATGAAAGTGACCAAACTGAATATAGAGAACTCCCCAAGCTCCAGGGGACTTTACGGGAAAGTACTGCCCACTCATAACTCAGGCTGGCTTAGGGAGCTGACCTCATCTTCCATCACCATGAGCTTCCAGTCCTCGATGCAATGAAGTGTGACACCAGCTTTAATAGCATGTGAACATGCATTTTATTATGGGGCCATTAATTTGTCTTGCTGGCTCTGTGATGTTCTCCATATGCTACATGGGAAAATGCCCTTCTGCTCCCAGGCCTTTCCGAGGTGCCTTCTGCTCTTTGCAGGGTGGGGCATGAATGTACCTTCTCCTGCCCTGCCCTGTTCCATCATCTCCTCTGTGCCTGAAACAGAGGAATGTCATAGAGTTATAACTTGCAGTTGTGCATTTTCTTTTATTACCCAGAGATATCTGCCAAGTCTCAGTTTGAGGCCCTTGTCAATGAATTTAAGACCATTATTATCAAGAGATTCATTTTTAGCATGTAGAAATAAAGAAAGAAAAGACCACATTTGTTTTGGAAATGTTCTGTGAGACTATACATGGGATGAAAAAGCATGTGACTGTAAAGATTGCTATTTATTACCCATATCAGAAAAATAAAAATGTGCACTGTAATGTATCGACCTGAAGAAAAAAATAAATAGAGCTTAAATCTGTGTCTACAAAAATATGTTATACACACACACACACACACACACACACACACACGAGGATGATGTCATTTCAGTATATTCTAAAATCCAAAGACGTTTTAGTCACAATTCTATGAATACACTACTTTTATACCTCATTTTTTCAATTAAAAAATAACAAATAACATTTATGTCCCAGGGTTCACTCTAAGTAGAGAGTGAAGACAGTAAATACCTATAGTTTCTGATTTAGTAGATTCCTGTCTGACATATTGAACTTTAATGAATATGTGATAAATACACACTTACAGAGGGGGCAAACAGATATATTGTTCTCTAATGATTTGTGCAGTGCTAAAAATAGGTATTTGCAATGGGTGTGGGAAATTCAAAGGATTGAGGATGAGACCCACCCCTCAGGAGATAAATTTTGTGTTAATGCCTGTAAGATAAATAAGAATTTTAAAGGAAAGGAAAAGGTGGTACATAAGATTATAATGTCACTTCTTGTGGGATAAAGAAGTGACAAAGGCACTTCATCAAGGTGAATTCTTGGTTTGAATGATGCTACTATAGTTATGTGAGAGCTTGACAAGTGGGGGAAATGCCACTGTATGTATGCCATTGAATAGGGAATATTTTTTGGAACTTTTCTATTAGTTTAAAAGTAGCTCCAAATATAGTTTTAATGAATGTGATGGGATTTTGTGTGTTTAATTGTGGCAAGCAGAATTCTAAAATGATCGCCAAGATTTGACCTCCCATACCTTCCATACAGGATTTGCATAAGCCATTGGACTCTAAATACGATGAATTTTACTTGCACAATTAGGTTTTGTTATTTGGCACATTGGCCTTAAGATAAGGTGATAATCTGGAAGGGTTCAGTCTAATCATATAAACCTGTTAAATGCAGAGAGCTTTTTTCTAGCTTATTACACAAAAGAAGGCCATGTATTCAAAGTATGAGAGAGGATTTTACTCATTGATGCTAACCTGATGCTAATTCCATATACCAAGGAATCTCGTGTCTTCTAGGAGCTTAAACCACAGTCAACAAGGAGGCAGGTATCTCAGTGTCACACCTACAGGTATTGAATTCCACCGACAGCAAGAACCAGTGTTGTGGCATTGACAACACCACACTGACATCAGAAGCTGAGGAGCAATCTGTAGGATGCAGGATGCTGCCAAAGAGCAAGATTCTGGCCTTTTTATTGATAGAATAATCATACAGCATCAGTTGTGAGGTGAAGGAGGACAAGAAGAAAAGTGAGGGGTGAGGCTGGAAAAAGTGCTCTGTCATCTATAGTATCAGGGGTTGTGAGTCTGCCCTCCAGGCACTTCTCATCTGCTTGATGACTCAATATTATAATGGAGATCAAGCCCTAGATCCCCAGCCACGGTTTCAATCTTATCAACAAGGCTTTCCATTGATCATCTTCTGGGATTCCTTGTCATACATCAGTCAATGGCCCCCCTCATGTTCCCGGTCATACCTTCTGATTCATAACCTTCCCAGGGCGATCAAGCCTTCTGCTCTTGATTGAATTGAAATCACCTTGTAGGGTTGGACTCCTACAACTGACCAAGTAGTTGACCAGGTAGTTCTGACCTTGCACAGGAATGCAGAACTGCAGGAAACAACAATGGTGGCTGAAAAGGCTGTTTAGGATTAGCAGACCCACAAACTGTGGAAATGGATTTGTCCCATAGACTTTAGATGAGAATTCAGCCAGAATAGCAACTTCACTCTGCACTGCCTCACAGAGAGAAGACACATACTGCATGCCAAACTTGTGACTTTTGCATATGAGACTTTGTTATACAACAATAGAAAACCAAGTTTTGCTAAGTAGAATATTAAAATCCTTGTGGAGAACACATTCCCCACAAAAGCTATTACAGCTGTCGAAAAACCCATAATAACTTGCCTTGATGGTTCTAACATAACAGGTAGCTGATGGGCACCACACATTGATCTGTGATTATTTAGTCAGCTATGAAACCTGCCTTTCTCCTACTTCTTACTTCAGGTGAAGCTTGTTCAGCAACCACATCCTATCCTTATATAAAATAAAATGTGTTACTTCTGGTTTCAAAATGGAGGGAGTGCAAACAGAGTCTTCTAATACCTTAAGACATTTGGTTCTTTTTTTTTTTTAAGATTTATTTATTTAGGCATACACGAACTGGGGTACAGACCAGAGGTGTGGAGGGTGAGAGGATTCACCAGAGACAGAGTAGGGAACACAACAGGCATATTGACTGAAATACACTACTGAGGGAAGCAGCGGGTGAGTCAGGAGAGGTCTGCTGCTCCATGTGGGTAGCTCCCTGGGTGGGGATTGAACTCATGCTACAGTGGCTATGGAGAGTTTCATAGGTTGTGTCTTAACCCCTTGTGCCACCAGGGAGGCCCAGACATTTGCTTCTTGAAAGTAATCTCCAAAGCGATAAAAACTAGACAGACACATGGTAACATGTGGTAACAATAGAAGACTGATAGTAAGCAGAGGGGTGGTGAATCCATCAGCCAAGCTCTTAAGGGCTACGTGTCAATAGAAGGAGAGAATGGTGAACTGCAACCCTCTGATAGGAGACACCAGCCACCAAGGAAGTTTGGTCCAGAAGACTTAAAGAAGGTATTTTGAAACACAAAAACAGACCCTCCTGTCCCACCCTCCCCTCACTCAGTTTAATAAACAGTCTCCTTGGCCCAGATATATTCCCTAGAGAAAATGATGAAGATGGTCTGAACTGAAGACCATCAGACAAGAAGAAGTTGAGCTGCCCATCTGAAAACATGGGTGATATTGCCTGGGCAAGACATGGAAAGCTATTCTCTTCAAAGACTGAACAGGTGCAGACAAAACAACTATAATATTTTGCATTTTCCAACAAAAATCCAGCTGTCCACCCTACCATTCAAAAGTCTCAGTCCAATCAATATTTTGTTTCACTCTCATACAAACTTAAAGAAAGTGGCAGTTGTTTTGAAAAAAGTCTCCAGCAAAAATCAGAGGTTGACACAAAAAAATAGAAAATAGTATATCTCAAAGACAATGTTCCTACCATTGATTTTCTTGGAGATACAGAAAATGTATTTCATTTATGACATGATAAGTGAATATCATTAAAATCAGAATGTCAGAAGTAGTTACTGTGAAGTTAAAAAAATAATATTTAAAGAGTAAAATGACTTGGCTAGAACTGGAGAGACTGATGGTAAGCAAAATAAGATAGAAGGAGAAAGACAAGTACTGGATGATTTCACCCATATGTGGAATATAAAAACAAATCAAAGAAGTAGACAAAATCAGAACAAAACCAACCCTAGCAATCCAACTGTAGAAAGGAGATCTGAAGGGGAGGGTGGAAGTGGGGAGCAAATGGGGGGGGAGAGAGAGGATGTGGTTGCTTTGGTGGTGGGTGTGGAAATTCATACAAACATTATTTGTAAAGGTGTGAATTTATACCTCGAAAACATGCAGTGTGTTGAAAATCAACATTACCTCAATAACCATAAAAATATATAAAATATTTGAAAGATAAAAATCAAGGATTCCTTGAGACCAGAAGATAAACTGAATGAATGAGTGCAAAAGATTAAACAACTAGAAGATTGGACCAGAATGTATATCATACAACCACTAGGAGCTTCAGAAAGAACTGTGGCCATGAGAGAAATGTCATCACAGAAAATAATTTCCCTAAATAGAAGGATGTGTGTATCTAGATTAAAAAGTCCATCAACTGGAGGCCATTCCAGTGGCCTAAGTGTCAGCACTATCACCACTAAGGCCTACGTTTGATTCCCAGCCAGGGAGCTAACACATATGGCACAGCAAACCTCTCCTGTCTCACCCACTGCACCCCTTAGCAGTGTATTTCTCTGCACCCCACTCTGTCTCTGGTCAATCCTCTCACTGCACTCTCCCCCACCCCATACCTCTGGCCTGCACCCCAGTTCTGTGCAATAAAATAAAGTTAAAATTAAAATTAGCACTTTTTTTTTTTAAAAGGTCCATCGCTTCTCGGCTTTTTGGCTAAGATCAAGTGTAAAAAAAGGTCCATTAACTACTCAGCACAATGCATTGAAAAACAACTCCTTGAAGAGTATCATCATATTATTTTAAAATATTAGGACAAAAATCCTACATTATTCTAGGCTTTAGGGGAAATATCAAAAATCAGTGCAGAATTAGCAACAAAAGGGCAACAAACTTTTGAAATAAGACCTGAAAGAAAAAAAAAAATGCAGTGGGGTATTGCTTGCTTCCAACATTGCCAAAGGAAGTGCTTTTCAATCTGCAAGCATGGCTTTTGGATGCTTTTTCAAAGCTTTAACCTGATAAATTGCCAATTAAGTGTGAGGGTGCAGTGGAGAGGTCTTTCAGAGTTGAAAAGTCTCAAGTAATGTATCACTTACATTCATGACCTTCCCTTTCCCTCAAGAAGTGACTGGTAGATGTGCTTTAGTACAATCAGCACCTGGGCCCCAGGATGCCAGGCAGAGAGTTCTAAGACAGCCCCCCCCCCCCGACTCCTGCCCCCCCGCCCCCCGCCCCCACTCTAGCTGGCGAACCCCACTGCATAGGAGAAGTGGCAGCAGGAACACCCAGACCTCTGACAGGATGCCCCAGCCTAAGCATGAGAGTTAGTGCCTGGGTAAGTTCTATGAAGTTAGCAAAGACAATACACAATTCAGAATGAAGCCAACCAAACACAAGATCAGTAAAAGAAAGAACATATAATAATTGTCCACAGCTTCACTCAAGAACCAGGCATCGTTTCACAGTCATTAAATTGAAGGCAGATTTATTAATTACGTATAGAGGAAGAGGGCATGATGGGAGGTTTAAAGAGAGCTGAAAGCCTCTTCTGCCATTATAGGGAGTGAACAGATAATGTCTAAATAATTGAATCAAGAAATAGTAGCAGAAACACATTATTCAGAAATTTGTTAAATACCAGGAGAAAAGGCTATAGTGAAGAGAACCATTCCCTGTGGGGAGTGGAAACACGACTGTCAAGAAACAAAGCAGATAATTGTTATTTTTTGTTTTTGTCTAGTGTGGATTTTCAGATATGTTTCACTTTTTTAAAACCAAGAGGATGATACAAATTTTGGAGTCGCTTATATAAACAATTCAGTAAAAGACCACATATTTCGATGCGTTAGTTGGAAACAAAAGCAAAATAATGGGCATTGAGCCAGGGATCCGGGGATTCTTTATCTCTGGCAGTGTCCTGGCTTTTCTCCCTCTGTTAATTACAGGTATGACAGGTGCAGTTGTTGCTGATGCTTTTGCTCCCTCCCACAGGGCGTGTTGAAATAAAACAAGAAAGACTTGGACTCAGTTTCAAAAAATTCTGACGGAGATGTGACTGTTCTGTGACTCAGCCTGCAGGCCAAAAATCTTTTGTCCAGTTACCTTATCTATAAATTAGAGTCAGTGAGAACCACCTCTTAGATTGGTAGTGAAAATTAACCTATCTCTTTCCATATTTTAGCTGAAATCTTTCTTTCTTTTGGATTTATTCTCTAGTGGATGTTAGTGGTGAAATAACTACTAAAAGCTTCATATTTATGTCCCACTGGCTTAAAAAATGTCAATAACTAAACAATAATAAAATGAGCACCTATTTGAAGCACTTTAGATGCAGTAACATTAAACTATGAGAATAACTAGGAAGTAGGCACTATTGATATTATTATCCACATTATTTTTGGGGGGGTTTAGAAAACTGAGGCACAGAGAGGCTAAGAAACTTGTCCATGTTGAGACAATCTTTTGAGTTTGCCTCCAAAGTGTATGTTTATAGCCACTAAGATGTGTTTCTTCTTATAGTTTTATTCATCACTAATTCATTATTTCCAATGAATGATCTGAATCATTTGCCTGGTTTAGGGCACATGGCCCTTGCTGGGTTAATCACTATGGCTAGTTGAATAGCAGAGACTGGAGTGTGCTGATCCCCCAGAACTAAGTTGAGTGGTTCTCCTGGGAACTCTAGATGGGGTTGATTTCATCACATTCAGAAATGAAGAGAGAGCTCTTTGATTATATCCCTCTATGTGACATCCTTAAGCGAATGTAAAAAGACCATTCTCATCAACATAAGAAATGTACGCATTATATATAGAACACATCATTGCTTATCATAATTTAGGCAATATGCAAAATATTTCATTTTTATCCCTGCTTTCTTTGGCTGACTTTTCTGGCTTTTCCAAGAAAATACAAAATATGGACCTACTTAATGCAAATTCACCAGTTATAAAATGATAACACATGATATCATGCTATAAAAAATGCATTTATAGATACATACATATATATATATAATAGATAAATACTGTGCTAATGCTCATAAATGAGACTACAAAATGTATACACTTTGCCTTCCTTCTCAGTCTGAAAGCGATATGTATATATATATATTCTTCCATAAGAAGTAGTGAACATTTTTGAGTTTTGAATTCTATAAATATATTTGGGCAGTGAATTACTTTCAAATAAGCTCCTAATGGTAAAAATTCCCTGTATTACAGTAAAAATGTTTTTAACTTTTCTAAGTACATTCACATATACCTCATAAAACAACTAGTTTAAAGAGGGATTAGCAGAATATAAGGTTTCAGAGTGTGACTTAATAATCAAAACAAAACCAATGCAGTGTTTGACTAAAGGTGGACAAGTTGCTGGAGAAAGTACTTGAGAAAACCATACAAAGACTAGATTGGGCAGATGTCAATGTTCATTAAAAGCCTGATTAACTCAGTTGAGTGACCCATTAAGTGACCCATACATTTTCATGATTATAGAAAAGGTTTAATAGACCAGGAGGTGGAAATACACAACCATGCTATTTTATTATGAATCCTTGCACTATGACCATTTCTCAGGAGAGCTGTATGTAACTTTTGGAGAGTTATGGGTTTGGGGCAGGTAGAAACACTGAAGAAGTTCAAATCAGACCACCCCAAGATTCTCAGGGTTGGCCTCCTCCTGAAGTTCCCATCTGTTATGCAGATTATTTTGAGCTGAGGATAATCAAAGTCCTCAAAGATAAAGGACAAGGCCTGTCCTTGCCTTAGTTCCTTTGCCCTTTCCTAATACAGGAAGAAGTGATCACCTTGAGATCACATTCCCCCCTCTCTCCTCCATAGCACATGCCCTTTACCCCTGTTATTTAGTGCAGAATATAAATTCCTCTCTCCCCAAATGGTGGATATGCATGATCATTGTAGTCTTCCCCATGTGCCTGTCACTAAATTATTGTCCCTTTGATAACACATCTGATGTTGTTTTATCACTTGATTCCAGAGGACTGGGGGAATTTCCCCCCTACTCCCTGGCAAACCAAAGCTCCCATTCTTTCACAGGACATGGCTACAGAGGCCAACGCTCTCCCAGCACAGCTGCTGTCATTAATGACCTGCATTTTCCATCATCCTTGGGGCAGCAAATTTGTTGAGGGACTTTAAAGACCTAGAAGTCAAGAAGAAACATCTAAGTCTCTGAGGTCAGGAAATACAGCAATTAGATGAGTCACAGAAATATGGTTCAGATAAGAATAATCATTTTTTCTTCCATCCTTTGAAACATCATTCTTTGAGATGGTTCATAGCTATGAGATTTTTTTTTTTTTAATTAAACAACAGTTGATTATGGAATTTGTAGTGAACTGAAAGTTCAGGGTAAGGTCTTGTCATGCCAACATTTGAGCAAGATTTGACTCAATTAGATTTAATATAAAAACAGGAGTGGAAGACAAGATACAGCAGAAAACCATCAAGCAATTTAAACAAACAAACACTAAATGGAAGGAATTCAAATTAAAAATGTAAAGGTTATATTGGGCAAAAATAACAGCAGATTCTAATTAGATTTAGAATGTAGAGATGGGGGAAAAGATGCCAGTATGTTTCAAGCTAACATAAACTGAACTGATGCAAAAAAATGTCAAATGGAAGATCAGGTAGCTGCAAAGACTTATTGGGCCAGGTTTTTGAAAGTGTGGACACTATAAAAAAGCATGTTGTTGGGAGTAGAAACAATATGAATGAAAATAAGATGAATAAAAATAGATAAGAGTCCCAAACATCTGTAAGACTAACAAACATATCATCAAAATCCTCTAGGGGGCAGGGAGGTAAAGATGCAAAAATAATGACTAAAAGTTTCCAAAATTTAGCAAAATGAATAATCTTTCAGATTCGAGGAAATGAGTAAGCTCAAAGAAAAATACATTCAAAGAAATCCACACTAAGATACATCATAGTCATACTTTTGATAACTTAAGAAAAATAAATAAAATCTGGAGAGCACTGAGAGAAAAATAACACATTACCTATAATGGGAAAAAAAAAACCACATTTTAACAATAGCAAGTTTCTCATCAGAGGCCATTAATTTTCAAGTGCTAAAAGAAAGATCTGCCAAACCTACACTGCCCACATTTTCCTTAAGGAAGAAACGATTCAAGACATGCTTTGATAAAGGAAAATGAAGAGGATTTGTCAGTAATGTTAATATATAACCAAGAGACACCCAGGGCCCACAAACTGTTAAGGGGTGCATGCTTTGAAAGGGATTTGGATTTGACCATTCACACTCACAAAGGCAAATGAAGCCTATTCTTAATGTGAACGATTTTTAATAGAATTAGTGTGCCCTGAGATAGAAGAAAGGGTATTCCTAATAAAACTCAAAAAAAAAAAAAAATACCCATCTCATTGTGGACAAATGCCAATCAAACAGTTTGGCCCAAAATGGGGCTACTGAAACCCAAAACTGGCTAAAAGTCTGAGGAACCTTCTATTAGGAATCAAACAAAAGAAGTTAGGCAAATTCCAGAGAGCTGTGACAGGAGACACCACATCAGGATAACAGCTGCCATTTTCTCCACCGAGGAAAATGCCCATATGTGTCTCTTACCCACGGCTCTCTCACTTACGTGTCAGCTCCAGATGACTGTCCTCAATGTGTCTTCTCCAAGTCTGTGGATAAATGCAATAGACTTCCCTTTTCCCTTGAGCATTCTAAATTTTGTTTTTCAGTAGAAAGAACAGATATACATATATATATATATAATATATATTATATATATGATTATGTAACAAAAGGAGAAGAGTCAAGAATGTCCAAGGAGATAAAATTCCTATACTTCTGATAAGTTCACTCTAACTGATAAAGTGACAACTATAGTAGACATGATAAGCTATGGATATATTATGTAATATTTAAGCAACAGTAAAAAGCTATATGAATATATGTAATCAAAACACTAAAAATAAATCAAATTTGATTCTTAAAATTTCAAATAAACTACAAGCAACAGTGAAAAAGCAAATAAAAAACAAAATATAAAATGTCGGACTTAAGCCCCATCATCATTACCTTAAATTGTGAATGGTCTTGTAGGGGAGGAAAATTAACTTTCCCTCCACTGTTCTGAGACATTCCCTGTGATTGAAACAAAACAAAACATTTTACTTTTTTTTTCAAAGATTTATTTATATATATTTATGTATGCATACAAGAATTTGGGTACAGGCCAGAGGTGTGGGGAGTGAGAGGATTCACCAGAGACAGAGTGGGGAACAGAACAGGTGGATTGACTGGAAAACACTGCTGAGGGGAGCAGTGGTAGTGTTGGGAGACGTCTGCTTCGCCATGTGGGTCAGCTCCCTGGCCGGGGATCGAACTCGTGTTGCAGTGGCTGCAGATAGCTTCATAATGCTGACATTTTACCCCTTGCACCACCAGGGAGGCCTCAAAACAAAACATTTTAATAGTAGAAAAACAAAAACATATAGTGTGTTGACTTCCTGCATACATGGGAAAGACAGACCTATCATAAGTCACCGAAATGTCCCAAGCCACCCCTGTAAAAACATCTTCAGCTAAAGACAGAGATGTTGCAAAGGAAGGATCAATTATGGAAGGCTCTCAGGAAAGGAACCATAAATGAGTGTGTGTATCTTATGCAAACTTAATTGACTTGTACACTGATAAGAGTTTATGGAGATTTGATCTGGTTACACTCTCCTTCTGGGTACTCTGAAGAATACACCCCAAAATGGAGATTTTTCTTATAAATATGTATGTCTTTTACAAACAGGTAACTTCTACTTGGTTCCAGAGCTTTTGTTGTGTCTGATATTTTTAAAAATAATTAGCTCAAAATAATCAGTACATCAAAGAAGCATGTTTTAGGGTGGCATATTTTGCTCTTCTACAGTCTAACTACACCAATTAAAAGTCAGATGCTGACAAAATAAATTAAGAAAACATGACCCAACTATATGCTGTCTACAAGAAAATCACCTCAAATATAACAATATAATCTAGTTGAAAGTAAAAAGATGGGGGCTCCCCGGTGGCGCAGCGGTTGAGCACTGGGTTGCAAAGCTGCCCGCAGCCTCTGCAGCGCCGGCTCGATGCCCGCCTGCTCCCCGGCCACCGGAGGAGGGTCCCGCATGGCGCGCAGACCTCTCCTGCCACCCGCTGCTCCCCTCAGCAGTGTACTTCGGTCCTTCTGCCTGCTCTGCCCCCCCGCTCTGGCTCTGGAGAATTCTCTCACCCTCCCGCGCTTCTGACTGTACCCAGTGCTTGTATAAATAAATAAATAAATATTTAAAAAAAAAAAAAAAGTAAAAGGATGAAAAATATATAATGCATATTTTATTTTTTTAAAGATTTATTTATTTATGCATACAAGAACTGGGATACAGGCCAGAGGTGTGGGAGGTGAGAGGATTCACCAGAGACAGAGTGGGGAGCAGAACATGCAGATCTACTGAAATCGACTGCTGAGGGGAGCAGTCGGCGAGACAGAAGAGGTCTGCTGCACCATGTGGGTAGCTCCCTGACTAGGGATCGAATTCCTGCTGTGGTATTTGCAAATAGCTTCATAGTGCTGATCCTTAATCCTTGTGCCAACAGGGAGGCCCCAATGCGCATTTAAAAAAAAAAAAAAAAAAAGCAGGAGTAGCTAAATAAATCAGGCTCAGGAGGCAGAAAGGAATACTTTGTGGAGATAAACGGGTCAGTTGACTAAGAAGCCATAGCAATCTATGGCTTCTGTTATCCAATTTCTCTATGATAACACAGATACCAAAATAAATATAAAAAGATACTACAAAAAAAAAAAAAACACCCAACTCTGCACACATAATTGTGACTACTTAGATGAAATAAAATAATTCTACAAAAAATACAAACTATTATAACTCATTGAAAATCAAATAGATAATTGAGTATATAATTTAAATTGAATATGTAACTATTTGGGAAATTGAACTTGAATATCCTCCCCTAACCTCCATAAAATAAATCTCTAGGCCTAAATCATTTCATTAGAAATTCCAAATTTTGGACCTCCCTGGTGGTGCAAGGGTTTAAGCACCACAATATGAAGCAATCCGCAGTTTCTGCAGCATGAGTTCAATCTCTTGCCTGCAAGGGAGCCACCCACATGGCTGGCAGAACTCTCCTGTCTCACCTGCTGCTCCCCTCAGCAGAGTATTCAGTCAGTCTGCCTGTTCTGTTCCCTGCTATGTCTCTGGTGAATCCTCTTACCCCCACACACCTCTGGCTTGTACCCTAGTTCTTGTATGCATCAATAAAAAAAAAAATGTATGCATCTTTAAAAAAAAAAAATTCTACCAAATTTTAAAGAAAAACCACCACAGGGCCTCCCCGGTGGCGCAGCGGCTGAGCGCTGGGTTTCGAAGCTGCCCGCAGCCTCTGCAGCGCCGGTTCGATTCCCGGCTGCTCCCCGGCCACCAGAGGAGGGTCCCACATGGCGCGCAGACCTCTCCTGCCGCCCGCTGCTCCCCTCAGCAGTGTACTTTGGTCCTTCTGCCTGCTCTGCTCCCCGCTCTGGCTCTGGTGAATTCTCTAACCCTCCCGCACTTCTGACTATACCCAGTGCATGTATAAATAAATAAATAAATATTTAAAAAAAAGAAAGAAAGAAAAACCACAACAAATTATATGTCACTTCCAAAATATATAATAGGGGAGAATATTTCTCAATTTGTTATTTTATTGACTCAGCCTAATCTAGATACTTAAAAAAAAACTAATGAAAATATACTATTTGAACAAAAAAGCAATTGTTTAAAGTAAATATTAGTATATTGAATACAGCAAAATATACAAAGACATATATAATATTAACATTTGGGACTTATTACAAGGATACAAACCTGATTCTATTTTGAACTATCAATATAAACTACCATATTAACAGGTTAAGGAAGGAAAGTCAAATGATAGTATCAACACAGAAAAAGCATTTGAAAAATCAACACCCCTTTATGACATGCACTTCCAGGAAAATAAGAATAGAGGAGAGCTGTCCTAATCTGATGAAGAGCATCTAGAGACAAATCTACAGCAAAGAAAGACTAAAGAGTTTCTTTCAGGTGAGAGATAGAAGCAAAATGCATGTGCCCTGACATCATATTTATTTAGATAATGTTGGAAATTCTGTCTAGTACAATAGGTAACAAAAGGAAAAAAAATGCATCTCTTCATATGTTATATGTTAGCATACATTCTATATATATCTTTTACAAATTTATTAAAAAAATGGAGAACATTTTAGAAATTTATAAACATTTTAGAAATTTATAAAAAAAAAATGGAGAACATAGTGGTTGGGAGAATGAAGGAAGATAGGGCAGGGGTAGAAAAGGTGCAGGATCCTGGTAATGGAAATACACTCTACTCAACAATCAATGCCAGCTCCCTGCTTTGGACTTGACTATAGTTTTACAGGGTGTTACCATATGAGGGAACTCGGAAAGTGTACATTGGCTCTCTGTATCATTTCAAATAACTGTATGTGAAAACACAATTATCCAAAAATAAAAAAAGTTTAACTTAAAAAAAGAAAATAACAGAGGGGGAAAAGCATGAAGACTTATTGCGAACTTGCTATTGTACAAGTATTTATATGTGCAGATAACACCCAATATTGTAACATATATTTCAGTTTTATGCTATTTTTTGAGAAGTCATAGCATTTGCTCTCCTCCCTTGGTGACTTGCATTATTTTTATTATAATGTTAGTTAAATAAGTATAAACATAAACAAAGTGTCTAAATTTACTTACTTCCAGCTTAAGGAAGCTATAAAGTCAAAAGAATTTATAAATTAAATGCTAACAAAACTAAACAAACATTAAAATCCAAACTAACATCATTAGTTTACTGTGACAGATGATGTTCTTTTGTTGACACTAAATCAGCAATTACAATGTGAATATGGCTCTGACTGCTAAAATTCAACTTATTTTACTTTATTTTAGTACATTGCTACTGCTTATATACTGCATGGTGATTCAGTGTTGCTCATTTTAAATCAGCACAGAACCTTGCTCACAGAGGGTGCGTTGGTCTTGCTTAGTTTTGTTTTAGTCTGACTCAACATTTATGTAACATGCGTGCCTATGTTTTTCTTTTTCTTAAGTAAGCATGAATTTTTGGGTGGGTCATTATTTTGTGCTAATATTTTAATAAATACAAGAATTTGGGCAGGTTCTGAAATTGTGTAATTGCTGAATATTCCAGAGAAGTCTGAGAAGTCCTCTTGGGCACCCTAGATTTCAGAACCCCCAACTTAACGAACATTGTTTTCATCCTCAATGACCTCAAAGAAATTCACCAAATGTTTCCAGTTTTTAATTAGCTTCAGATTTCTCTGCTCATCTAATCAAAAGATGATGAAATTTTACTGCTGAAGAACTTTTTAAAAATTTTTAAAATGTGGGCCAGCACTACTACAAAATATGTAGTGTCTAAAAACTATAAAAATCCAAAAGCTAGAATAAGGTATCATACACTTTGTTTTAAAAGAGGTTTTTTCCCAATATTTATCTATCACTGAGGCCACAAAAAACACTCAGAGAATGGAGTGTTTTACAGCTGAGATAAATATCATTATAAGCTATTTCAAAAAACATAATCTTGAAATGTCTATGTCTTGTTGCAGAGGATTTAATTAAATAGCTTTCTTTGTGTATACAAAGTTTTGGAACCAGATTCTTTATTACCACTGATGAATTTTCTCTAATGAAAGGTAAGCTACTATATGCTGAATTCATGGAAATTGTTTACTCCCATGTAGTCTAGTATTTGACAGGAATCTTGTGTAAATCTCTATGAGTTCATCTTGCCGAAATAAGTATAATTGGAGGCCACTGTATCAAACTAATACAGTAGTTTTTGTCTTTGGTGAATTTTTCATCTTTATTATTCCCACAGTAGTTTTTGTTTTTAGTGAATTTTTCATCTTTATTATTCCCATTATATAATTTTCTGACATGAAAAGTTATTTTAAGAACAGTTTTATCAGGGCCTCCCTGATGGCTCAGCAGGTTGAGCATAGCGCTGTGAAGCTGTCCACAGCCTCTGCAGCACGGGTTCAATTCCCGGCAGGCCAGAGAGATTCCCACATGGCGCAACAGACCTCTCCTGTCAGGCCCTCTGCTCCCCTCAGAAGTGCTTTTAGTCCATCTGCCTGTTCCACTCCCCACTCTGTCTCTGGTGAATCCTCTCACCCTCCCACACCTCTGGCCTGTCCCCCAGCTCTTGAATAAAAATAAATAAATCTAAAAACAAAAGAACAGTTTTATCAAATTAGAAAGAAAAAAATGTCCTTTGCATTAAAAATAAGACTGACTTCATAATTTGTTCCTTGATATTAAAAATTAGGTATTACATACATTATATATATATATCACTTATTTTGCTGTTCATTAGCATTTAAGTGATATACATTGTCTAGTAGAGATGTGCTTTTATTCATTTGGCTTTTTTTTTTCCATTTTATTTATCCTCCTAATACTTTTTTTTCCCTTTGGTAGCTTGGTGGGTTTGATATTATCACTTGGATGACAAGAAAACTTAGAGCATTTGTGTTTCAAAAGTAGATCCATGGAATGGATCACATACTGGGGCACAAGACAAACATCAACAGATACACCAAGATTGAAATCATACCAACCATCTTTTCTGAACATGAAGGCATCAAACTAGAAATAAACCATAAAAAGAAGGCAAGGAACTATCCTACCTCATGGAGATTAAAAACCACACTACTGGAAGACCACTGGACTAACGAGGAGATCAAAGAAGAAATTAAAAAATTCTTTGAATTGAATGACAAGGAGGACACCAATATCCTAAATGTATGGAATGCAGCAAAAGCAGTAATAAGAGGAAAATATATAGCAATAGAAGCTCACATCAAGAAACAAGAAAGAACTCAAAGAAACAACCTAATCTCGAAGCTCAGAGATCTAGAAAAAGAACAACAAAAAAAAACCCAAAACCAGTAGAAGAAAAGAAATAATAAAAACCAAAGCAGAAATAAATGAAACTGAAACTAAAAAAAAATCCAAAAGATCAATGAAACCAAGAGCTGGTTCTTTGAAAAAATCAATAAAATAGACAAACCCCTAGCCAGGCTCACAAAGGAAAAAAGGGAGAAAGCACAAATAAACAGGATCATATATGAAAGAGGAGAAATCACAACGGACACAGCAGAAATCAAAAGAATAATCAGTAACTACTATGAACAGTCATATGGAAACAAGTTCAACAATCTATAGAGGAGATGGACAAATTCCTACAACTCTACAATCACCCAAAGCTAGATAAAGAAGAAATAGAACACCTAAACAGACCAATTACAATTAGCGAAATTGAAATGGTAATCAAAAACCTCCCCAAAAACAAAAGCCCAGGACCTGATGGATTTACAAATGAATTCTACCAAACATTCAGAGATGAATTAGTGCCTATCCTTCACAAACTCTTCCAAAAAATTGAGAAGGAAGGGACAATACCAAACACGTTCTATGAAGCCAATATTATACTAGTACCAAAACCTAAATAGGACAACACAAAAAAGGAAAACTACAGGCCAATCTCCCTAATGAACACTGATGCAAAAATCCTCAATAAAATTTTAGCTATCAGAATCCAACAATGTATCCATAAGATAATTCACCACGACCAAGTAGGATTCATTCCAGGGACACAAGGATGGTTTAACATCCGAAAATCAATCAACGTTATCCAACACATCAACAAAAGAAATATAAAAACCATATGATAATATCAATAGATGCTGAGAAAGCTTTCGACAAAGTGCAACACCCATTCATGATAAAAGCCCTTGCAATTCTTGGGATACCAGGAACATACCTCAACATCATAAAGGCCATCTATGACAAGCCAACAGCCAGTATCATTCTCAATGGTGAAAAGCTAAAAGCAATTCCATTAAGATCTGGAACAAGACAAGGATGTCCACTCTCACCACTGCTTTTCAATATAATACTGGAAGTCCTAGCCAGAGCAATAAGACAAGAGAAAGACATCCAAGGAATCCAAATAGGAAAAGAAGAAGTCAAACTATCACTTTTTGCAGATGATATGATAATATACATAGAGAACCCCAAAAAGTCCACAGAAAAACTAATTCAACTCATCAATCAATTCAATAAAGTGGCGGGTTACAAAATCAACACGCAAAAGTCAGTAGCCTTCCTATACACAAACAATAAATCTGAAGAAGAAATAAAAAAAAAAAGTCCCTTTTATTATCGAAACAAAAAAAATCAAATATTTGGGAATAAATCTAACAAAAGAGGTAAAGGACCTATACAAAGAAAACTATAAAACACTGTTAAAAGAAATAGAAGAAGACACAAAGAAATGGAAAGACATCCCCTGCTCATGGATTGGAAGAATAAACATTATTAAAATGGCCATCCTTCCAAAAGCAATATACAGATTCAATGCTATTCCAATCAAAATTTCAATGTCATTCTTCAAAGAAATAGAACAATTATTGATGAAATTCATATGGAATCACAAAAAACCCCGAATAGCCAAAGCTCTACTGAAAAAAAAAGAAAGAAATGGAGGCATCACACTCCCAGACTTCAAACTGTACTACAAAGCCATAATCATCAAAACTGCATGGTATTGGAACAAGAACAGACATACAGACCAATGGAATCGAATAGAAAATCCAGAAATACACCCACAGATTTATGGTCAACTAATCTTTGACAAAGGAGCAAAGACTATGCATTGGAGCAAAGAAAGTTTGTTCAATAAATGGTGCTGGGAAAACTGGGTTGCTACATGCAAAAGAATGAAGCTTGACCACTACCTCACACCATACACAAAAATCAACTCAAAATGGATTAAAGAACTAGACATAAGACCTGAAACCATAAAATATATAGAAGGAAATATAGGCGAAACACTACGTGATTTGCACATCAAAGACATCTTTACAGACACATCACCCAAAGCAGTGATAGTGAAGGCGAAGATAAACAGCTGGGACTACATCAAATTAAAGAGCTTCTGCACAGCAAAAGAGACAATAACAAAAACAAAGAGAAACCCCACCAACTGGGAGAACATTTTTGCACACAACACTAATGATAAAGGACTGATCACAAAAATCTGCAAAGAGCTGATGAGACTCAGCAACAACAAAGAAAAGAATCCAGTCAAAAAATGGGCAGAAGAGCTAAAAAGAAACTTCTCTGAAGAGGAAATGCAAATGGCCAACAGGCATATGAAAAAATGTTCAACATCACTTGTAATCAGGGAAATGCAAATCAAAACTACCATGAGATACCATCTTACACCAGTGAGAATGGCACATATTAAAAAAACTAGCAACAACAAATGTTGGCGAGGGTGTGGAGAAAAAGGAACTCTTCTGCACTGTTGGTGGGAGTGCAAACTGGTCCAACCACTATGGAGAGCTGTGTGGAGATTTCTGGACCTACTAAACATAGAGCTTCCATATAATCCAGCAATTCCACTCCTAGGTATTTACCCAAAGGACACAGAAACATCAATTCCAAAGAACACCTGCACCCCTATGTTTATAGCAGCACTATTTACAATAGCTAAGCTTTGGAAACAGCCCAAATGCCCAAAAATAGATGACTGGATCAAGAAGATGTGGTACATATACACCATGGAATATTACTCATCATTCAAAAAAGATAAACACATGCAATTTGCAGCAACATGGATGGCGCTGGAAGGGATCATGCTCAGCAAAATAAGCCCAAAAGAAAAAGAAAAATACCGGATGGTCTCACTCATAGCAGGAATCTAGAAAACTTAAATAAGGGACCAGGAAAATGAATAACTATAAGAAAGTGAAAATCAGAATCAACAAAAAACTATGAACCAGAGACACTTTTTGGGGGTTGGGGCTGGGAGGGGAGGGATTGGGGTCAGAATGGGGGGTTTGCAATTGTATGGGGGGATATAAAAATAAAATTTATTATTTAAAAAAAAAATAAAACATTGATCAAAGATGATGACTATCACAAAAAAAAAAAAAAAAACTTAGGGGCTTGCTTAGTATATCAACTCTCATTGCCTTAACTAATACTGCAGTTTAATGAATTTGTTGAAGGAATAAATGGATTTATAAATAAAATTTTTATCTAATACCTAAAAAAAAAAAAAAAGTAGATCCATGGAAACTAATTATTAATCTTGTACATTATAGCAGCAACATGAATGATTTTCACCTGTTAGCATCTAAATACACTTCCATTTTCATTCTAAATATTTAAAAGTAAACAAAATAAATATAATAAATAGAAGAGAGGTAAAATATGCAAATGTATTGAGTCAATAAGTGGCTAGAGTATACTCATAAATTAAAAAAAATAATAATACTCCACTAAAGAACCAAGTAAAATTGGAGTAAGATGAAGTTGTAGAGTTGATAAGTGACTACAGCATGCAAAACTTAAAGGTATAGTAAAGAACCTTAATTTTATTCTAAATAACAATGTGAAGCTATTAAACGACAAATTCTTGGGCCTCCCCGGTGGCGCAGCGGTTGAGCGCTGGGTTGTAAAGCTGCCCACAGCCTCTGCAGCGCTGGTTCCATCCCCGGCTGCTCCCTGGCCTCCGGAGGAGGGTCCTACATGGAGTGCAGACCTCTCCTGCCGCCCGCTGCTCCCCTCAGCAGTGTACTTCGGTCCTTCTGCCTGCTCTGCTCCTTGCTCTGGCTCTGGTGAATTCTCTCACACCGCCCCCCCTAGCCCCCGCCCCACCCCCCGCACTTCTACTGTACCCAGTGCTTGTATAAATAAATAAATAAAAATAAATCTTTAAAAAAAATAAAAAGACAAATTCTTGACATCTTGGAAATTCACTTTGCTGCAGTAAAAAACTAAGTAAAGAATGAGCAAGGTCAATGAGAAGGTTATCATGACAGTCTCAGTAAGAAATGATATTGGCTTGAATGAGAATGGTGGCAGAGGAGGAGGGAAATGGATATATTTAAATGTTATGAAATACATTTGAAAATCTACATGAAGTGCCCTGGCTTGGATGTAGAGGGTGACAGAAAATTGAAAAACACCAATGATGTGATGATGATGATAATGATAATCATTTTGATGAGGGCAATGATGATAATGAAGGTGAAGATAGGCAGTACTTACTGTATATTTTCTCTAGGTAGATCAGTGTGAAGAATAGTTTAACAAAATCATTAATTTAGTCCTTATAATAACCACAAGTTTAGGTCGATGTCCTATAGGTGTAGCAAAATTCATATGTTGGTGTCTTAATTCCCAATAAGATGATATTTAAGATGGAGCCTGTGGGAGGCAATTTGGTCATGAAAGTGAAGTTCTCTTGAATGGTATTAGCGTCCATATAAGAAGAACCACAAGAGAAACGATGTCTTTCTTTACCTTATGAGGGCACAGCGTAATGACAGTCATGTACAAACCAGGAAGAGTGATCATGTGGGCACCGGAACAATATGCTGTGTGACTCAGCAAACAAGCCAGTCCGAGTCCCACATCAATGTGGTGAGGCAAATGTTCTATTATTCTTTTTTCACAGATGAAGATCCTGAGATTGAGCTGGGACAACTAACAGGCTTAGGCTATTCAGCTAGTGAGGAACAGATAAATAATGGTGAAGTGTATGAATTCAGGACCAGTGTCAAGCAATGAAAAACCACTTTTTTTTCCTTCTAGTCTATCCCTTAGTTTTCTAAGGTCTAGTTAATTTGTGGAGGCTTGGTTAAATAATGAATATTTGCTAACTTTAAGTCCTCTGTCGAATTAAAATTCCATCTGTTGGCATCTAAAAAAAATCAGTTCTGAGAACAATAAAAATTAAGAAAAACTGTAAACTACAGAGTTTACAGTAATGTTTTATAAATTCTTTACATAACTATAACTTCTAGATCTAATCTCAGTTGTACACAAGAAGTTCTTAATATTCAGTCTATTGTGATGGAGTTCTATTGTGTTGAAGTCTTCCTTCTTATTTTCTCCTCATCCCCTGTACTCAGAGTTTTAGCATAAATATTCCTAAGCCCAGGAAATGCCGCATCACTTCAGGTAACTTTCTGTAAATTATCAAAAAAAAAAAAAAAGCCTAAAAACTAAAACCATTTTCATTCTTGGCTGTTACCACACAGCTATTTTTAAAGGTAATTTTGTAGACCTGGCAAAGAAGAAATGATGACACAGAGCAAATACAACAAGTCTTATCATTTTCACCAAAAAAGAGTTTTAAGGAATCTTTTTTTACTGGTTTTCAAAATTAAAAGGTCATTGTTCTCATCATCTTAGAATGTGGCTTTTTTCAATACATACTCCAAATGACAACAAAATTGTGCTTCTAAGATTTTAAATATAGTAGGACTCACCTAGCTCAGATTGCTTTTAATAGACCACTTTTGCTTTGTGCAACACACACTTTCTGTGACCCTATAAATAACTGAGGGAAGGAGGCAAAGGATTCTTCTCAGTTCCTCTATCACATGAGTCATCAGAAAGTGTTGTCTTCCTCCAAGAAGGGCGTCAGGAGATGGTACGTATACAGTTTTGCCTTTATAGGCAGTTTTTAAAGTTCTAGTTAAAGAAGAAATTTAGTGGCAAAGGTATCCTTCAGATATGCTGATGTGATGGAAAGTCAGAAGTGCCATCTCTGTTGGAAGAAAAGCACATTTGTCACGCCTAAGATTCCAAGATGAGTTTCTAGACTCCCAAGCATAGTTGTGAGTAGGTCTTAAGGGGGCTGTAGAGGTTTGCACCTTTAAAACCACACTTCATGTTAATCTGAACTCTTCTTTGAGAAGGAAGGAGAGCTTCACTAGTTTTAAACTAGGGGACAAACCACTTGAAATTTCCCCAGCAAACTTTTGGAAATCAGACATTTTCAAGTTCTCGTAGGGTTGAGGTTTAAATGATACCATAATTCTAAGATTTGCTTTTATTTTTAAGGTATAATTTGACCTCAATTTCCAGGAATCCCATAGAGAAATTATGTTGGTGAGTTAATATTAACAAAGGGGTGTTTTTCCACAATTTGGTGTAGTTGTACAGCATCCTTAAGTAGCTTAGTTAAATCTCTCTTTTGTCTAAACGTCAGCAGCCACTCTAAAATAATGAGACTAAGAAGAAATTAGTTTTAGTCATCACATACCTACTCTTGATTGTACATTACATAAAAGAAAAAATTATAGTACATACATGGGATTTTCTCTGTTATTTATCAAGATTTGTGGAGGAGTAATTCCAATCACAGATTTAATTCCACAAATATCACTTCTCTGAGTATGTTCCTGGGTGATATTTTTTATGTGTATATACTACTTAATTCTCTAAATACAATAACCATTTCTTATTTCCTTCACTTTTTCATAAAAAGTGAGTTTCCGTAACTTTATTCTTGATTATTAAGTCTTCCACCAATGAATTCATTTTTTTCCCTTTGTCCATCTAAAACAGTGCAGCAGGATTAAAAAAAAATAGCAAAATTGTGTTGTCAGTGGGTATTCAGTACAATATTTCATTAAGTTGCATTTTGATGGCATCTCTAAATGATTTGTTGGGGTAGAGAACTGATGACTCTGACTAGGTAAAGAAATGACTCAATTCCTAACTGTTCTTCTATCTATTCATACCAGTTTTATGAGAGAGTAAAAGCCTGGTATATTTAATGTGCTCACGAAGAAATATTCTACTTTTTTAGATCTTTTCAAGATTTACATTTCCTTTGTGTAAAAATTAAAGCTGGTTGAGATAAAGTAGAAGTGAAACTATATTTCCAAAATTTTATATCCTATGTGGAATTCTAAAGAGACATAGAACAGCTCCCCTGGTTTGAAGCACTACACTCATAGCTCACAAATGCATTCCTACTGTACTGACTGGTGGGGTGGTGGGGGAGGGAGAGAGAGAGAGAGAAAGAGAGAGAGAGAGAGAGAGAGAGAGAGAGAGAGAGATGTTTGATTATTTGGCTAATTGTCTTCTCTTTTCCGTTGCTACCAAGTATGCAATGTCCCGGAGGGTTAGGAAAAAAAAAACAAAAAAACAAAAACCTAACACATTTACACATATACACGATCATGAAATAAAAAGTGGTGAAACAGAGAAAAAGATTTTATTTCCTGGAAAAGCAAATGAAAACAGAGATTTATTGTTATTCCAATTATTAAAATGAATTAAAATTTACCCTGGAGAAAGAGAAACAGATGCAGACACACATGCAGACACACAAATACACATCAAGTAACCTACTTCCAGGTGCTAGGTAATTATTTGAAATACAGTTCTTTAAATAAACCTAGCTGGTTCCAAGCCCAGAGTAGGGAAAGTTAGTAAATATAATGATTCTCTCAGGAAAGTAACACTCACTTTGCTTTTTGGGATGCATTAGTACATTCACATCACCAGAAACCTGTCAGTGAATTTCTTCCTTACAGACAACAGGTTTTCAACAGAGCAGGATTGAATGCTAACCCACAGACAGGAACAATTGGTAACTCTACTTAATATTTATATCAATAATGAAATATTTTTGACAATCACTTGAATGATAAATCTGCCTCAGGAACAATTTTGCAATGGCTTTAGGATACAGATATGTGTGCTGCCCGCCGAGGAAATTTCTGAGTCTCTAGTTCATCTCCCGAAACCTGACAATCAATACTCATATTCTCTTTCAGAGACTTCATGTTGCTGTTCAATGGGCAGTTAACCTTGTGGATCTGATGTGGGTCTCAAATGAACATGACTATAAAAGTGACAGACTGTAATCTGCATCCCTTAGAAGAATCTAATATATTAAGAGGGCAAACCCATGACCTCTGAGGCTCAGCAGGCATCCCCATTTAATGCAATGTGGTTTTGAAGTCCATGGGGTTGGGCAGTGTTCAATTTGTCGGTCTGCCTTGGTAGAAGGAACCAGGTGCCAATTTGTTACACTTTCACTGGGCTGAATGATAGCTATCAATGTCTTGGTTGGAATTTGAGTGGCTAAATTTTGTTTTGTAGATATTCTTAGGAGCAACTTGTAAAATCCTGCTGCCACAGTAGAGTTTATTTTCAAGGGGGCAGGTGCTGGAGACCTTTGTTTATTTGCACACCCATGCTTTCATGCACACGCTTCCTTTCTGTTGGCAATGTCTCCCTGCTGCTCTCCACCTGCCAAATGCCTCCTCAAGTTTCTGACCCAGAGAAAAAGTCACTTCTGAGAATCTCTCTGACTCTCTCCATCTGGATCACATTCCATCTCTCCATTTGACTCTCTCCATCCTCTGTGAAGTCTCTTCACTGCTACACTTTCTATTTTAGCACTACCTTTATTTTAGCACTACTTCTATTTTATGAAGTATAGAAGCAAGAGAAAAATGCATTGATGTTAAAGTTTGAATTTATTCTAGCTCATCCACCCGCTAATTGGCTGGCTGGTCTTCTGACCCAATTTTTTTTTGACTTCTTAACCTCCATTTTCTCATCTTAAACTGGGCTAGGTGTGTGTTCACTGGATAGCATTATACCGGTAATGGTTTGGTGTTGGTAATTTTTCTTTCTTTTTTTACTTTTCTAATTGCATCCAACAATTAGATCCAACACATAAGAACTACTCAACAGGTACTCATTGAAAAAATGAATACATTATCTTTTAGCCCTCTACTGGCATTATTCCAGGTGCTTAATTTAAGCGAAGCAGTGGCTACACTGGCCATAGTTCTGGACCTGCTGGTGCTCAGTCTATGGAGAATATTAATAATTATTAAGCAAATATACAGTAGCAGTCCAGTGATGGGCACCCTGAAGCAAATAATGTAGGTGAATAATGATGGGAAGAACTTTCAGTGTGGGTGTGGAGAGCAGTGGAATTCTTTTATATATATATATATATATATGTTTATTTACGCATACAAGAACTGGGGTGTAAGCCAGAGTTGTGGGGTGAGAGGGTTCACCAGAGATAGTGGGGAACAGAACAGGCAGATGCTGAGGGGAGCAGCGGGTAAGGCAGGAAAGGTCTGCTGCTCCATGTGGGTAAGCTCCCTGGCCAGCTAAGCATTGAACTCTTGCTGCTGTGGTTGTCAATGGTTTGATAGTGCTGTCTTTAGCTCCTGCACCACGAGGCTGGGGGTCCCAGCAGTAGAATTTTATAGTGGCAACACCTGCTACCTTCATTGGCTCTGACACAATGAGGACCTAAAGGGCTATTGAGAAAATAAGGAGAAATAATGTTAGGCAGTGAGAAGAGCAAATGCAGATCCCCAGAGGGGCAAGATTTTGGGAGGGATGTATGACCCATAAAGGAAAATCTAGTGGGCTGAGTCCAATGTGCTAGTGGGGAGGGTGACTGCAGGTGAGGGGCTTGGAGAGAAGGCAGGGTCAGTCCCTAGAGGTCTTCCTTAAAGCTGGAGCCACTATAGACCTCAACCTGGCAGGAACTCCAGGGCAACACTAGAACTTGTACTGTTAATTTATGGAGTGTTCTAAGTTACAACAATTTGGTTTGTAAACTGAAAATTTTCCTGGAAATTCTAGAAATGGTTCCATTATCTAAAAGGGGGATGGTTGGCAAAGAAGGAAGCTAACTCCTTAATTGCCTTTGCTGTGGAGTCTATTTTCTCAGCGCCACCCTAGGGAGCTGCTAACTCAGGGGCTAAGAGGCAATCTTCATTTAGTCACTTCCTCTTTGGGTGACTCTAACAAAGAACCTGACCTCTTCAAACCTCAGCAACTTCATCTGTAAAGGGAAACAAATAATGGCACTTGTTTCATAGGTATCTATAGGTATTAGGTGACATATATGGCAAGGAAAAATATATGGTTAAACGGTTGCTACACGATAGTCACCTGGTATGGCTTAGCCATATTCTTATTAGCTGATAAACTTGCTATCAATGTGCATGTAATTTGTTGCATAGCAGGGAACTTTTGATCTCATTTTGGCATCACCTCTGATGCCAACTGCCTCCTGGGGGACTCCATTACTCATCTATCCAAAGTACCCACTACTATGCTGCACTCCACAGCTATGTCATCCCTCAGGCAAAGAGTTAATTGCATGTGATAGGGGGCCCCCTCTTATTCATTAATTTATGTTCTATGTCTACAAGAAAGCAGAGAGGCCTCCCTGGTGGCACAAGGGTTAAAAATAGCACTATCAAGCTATGGCCAGCCACTGCAGGAAGAGTTCGATCCCCAGTCAGGGAGCTACCCACATGGCACAGCAAACCTCTTCTGCCTTGCCCACTGCTCCCCTCAGCAGTGTTTTTCAGTGAATCCCCCTGTTCTGCTCCCCACCCTGCTCTGGTGAATCCTGTCACCACTACCACCCCCCGCCCCTGCCCCCTGCACCTCTGGCCTACAGTCCCAGTTCTTGTACACATAAATAAATAAATCCTTAAAAAAAATAAAAATAAAAAGCAAACAAAGCCACACTTCTTATTTGTTAAACTGCTTCCTGAGTATGGAAATTAAATGATTAATCTTGCTTACCATGTCCTTACAAAATACAGAAAAGTTAAAAGCAGTCAAAGCTGTAGTTAATATAAAGAAATTTATTCTCACTGTCAAAGTTTTTCCCAGGTGAAAGCAGTGGTCTCCATAAGTAGTGAATGTTTAAACCTGCACAAAATGATTTCTTGTCCAAGACAGTCTCAAGGTGATGAGAACCTCACATAGATATTTTGAAAAGTTTCCTAAGAGTTTCCTTCCAACCTTGAGGTTCTTATACTCGCATGTTTTTGTGGCAGTATGCAGTAAATAAAGGATTGAGTTTAGAAGACGAGGATAGTTAGACCCATGGGAATGGCAGGTCAAAGTTTTATTTCACGATCCCCTGGAATTTTCTGCCATGTGATATCTTGTGTTTCTCTCTGAGAACTGTTCAGGACAGCATTTTAAGCTTTTTCTGACTCAATTTTTGATAGTGCTGTGAGTGCAGTAAGTACTTGGCAAACTGTGTTTAATAAATGATATTTTTCAATTCGCCTGGTAATAACTGATTCACAGAAGAGCATAGGTAACTGCGTTAGCATTGACCAACTCCACAACAGAAAACAGCCCGCCTATTGACTGACAGACAGTTACAGAGCAGGTCAATGATAAAATGATTGAAACATCTGCCATTACCCTTCCAGCTCCTTGTTCTATCAAATAAATGAAACGATACTTTATTGATGCCATGTTTATATTTGGGAAAACAGGTTCACGACGTTGGCTGGTATGGGCTTCTGCAAATATTATTAGAAAATAACCAGCTGTGTTTGGAATCTGATGAAGTTATTTATTATTTTAAATTCCTGGAAGGAAGGAGAGATGCCTGCGTCTTTTGTCTGTGTGCTAGGACCTCACTAAACACATGATGTGGAGATATCAGACCTCAGCAAGCCAAGGAAAGTCTTTCAGTTTCAAATGTTGATGAGCCCTTCGGCTTATTTCTCACAGTATTCCGTTCAGTTAACACAGCCTAAATTATTTCTAAAACATTACCTCAGTGGAGTTCGTTAATGCATTCTTTTATGTCTGCCCACCTTTTAAACACTCAGTTTGCACTTACTTTCCCCTGGTTAACTTCATCTAGCAGATAGGAAAACTGTCTCAAAAAACAGTAAAGTGAACCTCACTGTTTCAGCAATTAACTGATATTCACAGTATATTTAAGGTCATGTCTGAGATATGGCTAAGGTATTACAGAAATAATTTTCTTATAATTAAAATGTCTTTCTTTCATTAGCTTACTCGGCTAACACTGCATAGTAAACATTATTTACAGAGAGGCACCTAATTACATTCATTTCCTCTCATTTCCTTATTGCTGTTAATGCATTATACAGAATCAAGCATGCTGTTCGGGCTCAACTTTCTGCCCATGTGCTTAAATTTTCTTATCTCTTCACATTTTATTGGAAATTAAGTATCTAAATGTGGACTATACATTTCAGTCGTCTAAAGGTATTTCAAGACTTGTCTAATTATACTTTTTCTTCATGTATTGAATAAATTATTTTGCTGTAGGCCCTCCGTGTATTTCAACATTTAATAGAACATTTTAGGAAAATCTGGACACAAGAACTAATGAAAAACTGGATGGGAAACAGAGAGAACTCATCTTTCTTCTGCATTTATCTGCATCATGATCTTAATAGACATTATTTTATTTAATCTTTAAAACAGCTCTTGGAAGACGATATTATACATCATTTAATACATGAGGAAGAAAATTAAAGAGGTGAAATAACTTGTCCAGCCATGCATGTAATATGTTTCAGAGGTGAGATTTTGGTCTAGCTTGAGCTACCTTAAAATGTATGCTCTTATATTACTTTATAATGCCCTATACTGCAGAAATTATCATTTGGGGAAGGCAGTTCAAGTTAAATATAATTTGGAGAAATTATCTCTACAGTTATAAATAGTAAGAAGAAATGCCATTTAGAGAAATCTCTATGGAGAAAAGTGAGAAGAAAACTGAATTTAAAATAAAAGCAATTAATTTCCTTTTAGGTAAAAAAAATCAATCCTACCATTTAAAACAAATGGACTGATTGAAAATCAATGAAAACTAATTATTGATTCTTATTTCCATCTGCTTTAACTGTCGGCATGAATGTTGCCATTGATTATTATTATGAACTAAACAATTATAAAAAGTCTAAACAATTAGGCTAATTAAATGACATCAAGTGACACTCAAGTCTTACAATTGAAGAATGTTATTTCCCAAAACTCCCATTCACAAAATGTTCTCCTTCCATGCCTGAAATATCTCCATCACAATAGTATGTCTTTATGTTTGGCATCGCCCTCTTCCATGGAATCTTTTAAAAAAAAAAAATCTATGTTTCAACAATGATAATGGACATTACATATTAGAAAACCACCCTTATTACAGGATATCCACAGCCAATGTGGAAAGAAAATAAGTATTTTTTTAATGAGACACAGAAGGTACCAAGAGCAAGCTATGTCTATTTCACCACTGTATCTAGACCAACTCTCAAATGAAGGTAGAATTCACAACCATGGTTCAGTTTCATGTTTTTTTTTTTTTAATGTTTTGAAAAGTAAATTCACATCAAAAGACTTATTAGTGATGAACTAGGATATCTTTAATTTAAATTATAATGGAGGAATTTAATTCCCTGTCAATCAATATTAAATCAATTCATAGGTTTCCACTTATGACAGCCTGATTATCAGTGGAAATCATTCACATTTTGTCTCTTGTTGCACATGCCATCTATAAGCTTTTTTTCTTTATTCCATTCAGTAAACTTTCATTTATCAGCTACCATAAGCAGACTATTTCTAGGTGATACGATTATGAAGACATATTTGTCATTTCTTTTCTCAAAAAAATTCAAATCTGTGAGGAGCACAAACAGGGGACATTGAACAATGATGAAATTCTAAATCAACCTATCTTAAATATAAGGATGTATTCAAATTTTTTTTCTTCAAAATTTGGTGGACATGGACTATAGGGAGAAAACACACTAAAATTATAGTTCTTTTATTTTGTTTGATTAAAAAAGGGCTAAGAATTTTACAATTTAGGGCCTCCCTGGTGCTGCAAGAGGTTAAGCACAGCACTATGAAGCTATCCGTAGCCTCGGCAGCAGGAGTTTGACCCCTGGCCAGCCAGGGAGCTACCCACAAGGCACAGCAGACCTCTCCCGTCTCCCCTGCTGCTCCCCTCAGCAGTGTATTTCAGTCAGTCTGCCTGTTCTGTTCCCTGCTCTGGCTCTGGTGAATTCTCTCCTCTCACCCCCACCCTCAGTACCTCTGCCCTGTACCTCAGTTCTTGTATAAATAAATAAATAAATCTTAAAAATATAATAATTTGACAATTTAAATAACATATATTGTTGAAACTGTCTTAAAATAGTTCCTGTCTCTTTGGAGGTGGATTTACCTGCACAAAAGCCATAGATACCTTTAGTCTACAAAAGCCATCAACAGACATCTTCTCATGTAAGTACAAAACAGTTACTCACCATTGTGTTCCTGGAATATCTAAGTCATCCTTCACCTTAATACAGATATCTAAGGCTTAAAAATGAATTGTCCTGTTTGGTAAATTAAATTTGATGTATTGTCAAACAGAAAATAAATTTTTCCCATGCCTCTTTGGAAAGATAAATTACTTTTTCCTGTTTGATTTAGAATACCTTTCTTATCTTTTAAGTTTTGGATGTTTCTTATGGATTTATATGTAGCCTCCTTTGAGCAATTGTTTGTAAAAGAGGAGTTGCACTGAAGGATTTTAGGAAGACAATGTAGGCCCTTTACCATCTCAACCAGGAGAAACTCTGAACAGAAATAAGAGTAGGTAAACATGGACATCGGACTATCGTGTTGTAGGATAATGTCCCAGCAGTATGAGTGGGAACTTGGTTCTCCTGAAAAAATAACATTTTCCAAAGTCAGCAAACTTCAAGAGATCAACCTACAGCAGGAAATCAAGATAAAAACTGAGTAGATTGTTAAATTATAAGAGGGGTGAGGGGACATTGTTTTGTTACTATACCTGTTCAAGGTTCCATAAGGCCAGAGGTTCACATGATCATGATGATGATGCCTGAGTTGTGGACAAAAGGATTTTTAACTTCAGTAATTAAAATGAATTCACTGCTTCATGAATCAAGAGATGGCTGACTTTTGACGGACGAATGCCACGAGAGTGGCACCATTGAATGGTTCTGTGTATTAAAGCATCATTGATTGCAATGACAACAGCCAAACAAAGATTTCAAGCAACAGTGACTAGTTACTCAGAGTTCTGATGTCTATAGCTATACAGTATGTGCCCCCCTTGTGTCCCCAATGCATCCTTCTGACGCAAAATAAGCCAGAGACGCAGTACCATGGATCCCCAATAATCTGCCACTAGGGGGCAGCAGGCATATGTTTAACCCAAAGTAAAACCAAAGATTTTTTTTCCTAAGACCCCAAGCCCACACTAAGACTAGAAGTATACAGTCTTTTGGAAGACTGTAAGTAGTCAAAATAGGACTTACTAAAAAAAAAAAAAAAAAAAAAAAAAAAAAAAGACATGAGATTTGAAGAAAACTTGCTTTTTAGAAAGGGTGGGAAATGAAGGTAGTGGATATCTGGGTATAACCCAATGCTTAAGACACCCCATCCAGCATGTGAGAAGAAGCTGCGTTTTTTAAACATTTTTTTTAAAAAAGATTTATTTACTTATACAAGAACTGGGGTGTAGGTCAGAGCTGTGGTGGGGAGGGGGGGCTGGTGAGAGGATTTACCAGAGACAGAGTGGGGAGCAGAACTGGTAAACTGGCTAACATACACTGCTGAGGGGAGCAGCAGGAGACAGGAGAAGTCTGCTGCACCATGTGGGTCAGCTCCCTGACCAGGGATCGAACTCGTGCTGTAGTGCCTTGGGATGGCTTGGTAGTGCTGAGACTTAACCACTGTGCCACCAGGGAGTTCCAGATGCTGCATTTTAATGCCTTTGTCTTGTCTTGGGTTCAAAAAGCCTCCCTTTCCATTCAGTTCAATATTTCTATATAGTACATGTTCTGTGTCATTTTTCTACTTTTTCAAAAGATTCAATCTTCAGTTAAGATAAATATTTGATCTCAAAGTCTTAAATCCCTCATCTATAAAGAAAATCTTTCAAGTTAATTAATAAAATAAATCCTTTGGCAGTACCATATTCTGTAAGTCACTGCATCCTATAAATTCTCTCCTTAAGAAAATCCAAAATTCCCCTTTCCTTCCCATTGGCCCTACTAAACTGAAGACTGTCATCACTCCCTGTGTTACACTGTAGTTTTATAATTCGCCTTCCTGCTACTGGGGCCTCTCTCATTGACTCAAAATGCCCCTGCCTCTGGTTGTGTTGTTCATGTTATCTGACCATGGAACTGGCTTTTTCTCTGCCTCAGTCGCTGATCCTTCCTCCTCTTCATGGCCTTCTGATGGCTCAGTCTTCACTTCACTTCTAGTCTTCTCTATCTGCACTCGTTCCTTAAGTGATATCACATTGACCAAGGTCTTTAAAAAACATGTAAATGCTTCTGCCGCCCTCCAGTCTGAGTTGTAAAATCTGCTATTTTCATATCTGTTTGAATGTTGAATAAGCATTTCAGACTTAGCAGGTGCAAAGTAGATCTCTTTATCTCTCAGGCTTACACTGAAGTGCTCTTCCAGCCTTCTCCATGTATGCAAATGGCATCATCCCAACTGATGCCAAGATTGTGGCCCCTTTTTTCTGACTCATATTAATTACGAAATTTTACCAGTCTGTTTCCAAACTATTTCCAGAATCATTCTCTATTGTCAACCTCCTCCACCAGATTCATTATGGTGTTCCCGCTGCAAGGCCATCTCTGCCTCCTAACTCAGCCTTCTGGTTCCATTCTTGCCTTTATGAGTCAATTCACACAAAAGGAATATTGTGTCTTTCTCTGGGAATATTGTGTCATTCTGATGTCTAATATTTCCAATTAAAAATTTTCAAGCTTTTGGCCATGATCTTTAAAGTCTGTGTAAAACAAACCTGTCTTTCTGACTTTACTTGTCGTTACTCTCCTATTCCTCCCGCCTCCACTCTACTCATGCTCATCTCTTCCCAATCCTTTTACCACCAAGCTTCCCCATCTCTGACCGTGGATTTGCTTTTCTGTTTATTTGAAAACTTTTCAATCTTTGCATGACTTGCTCCTTCACATTCATTCTCATGTCAGATCTCTATTTGGGGGTCTTTCCTATTCAGACTTTCTACACTGGAATTCCTAGGATAGTTTTGTTATGTCAGTGGCTTCTAAAAACAATCATTCCAGGTATACATACTTTCATAGACATCTGTCCACAAAATGGGCTAACCTTTGGGTCAGTTTCATAACAGACCCACCAGAAGTTACAATCGGTTGTTTCTGGGCCTCTGCCTTAAGTAATCCCAAGATCTGCTGCATGCAAGCCCTGAGCTGCTCTGGCAGAAGTTGGGTTATGCTGCAGAGAAGAACAAATAGAGCAACCCAGCAAGGAGATAAGACTCTAGGGAAACCAAGTAGAAAGGGAGGGAGGTCTGACCATCCAGATAAGTCCATCCCTTGGCCAACCAGCCAGCCAGCTGCCATCACATTACCTCCTGCAGGACCTGCTGAGCCAGGGGGTAGCCAGATCAAACAGCTGACTCACAAGCAAATCAAATGGCTCTTGTCTGTTGTAGGCCCCTACCTTTCAGAGTTACACAGTGGTAGATAATTGATAAACTCACCACTTGCCATGACTGATTTATTTTCTTCATGTCTTACATCAGTGCTTGTCATGTTATTTTATGTTTGTGTGTATTCTAGTCTATTTTTGTTTCCTCCTATGTACCATGACTTCCACGATAACAGACATCATATTCCACTTGCCATTTTTGTACCCACAACATGTCATTAAATGACTGAATCAAGCTGCTAGACACTTGTGAAGCTGAATTGTCTCATCTTACTGGCTGAGAAAATGTCTTCCTACCTATAAGCCCACATCTATGAAAGGCAGATATTGGCCAAGTTTGGACAGATACTTTGCTCTTTCTTAGTGATAAAATTAATAAATCAATGATTGAATTCAGATTCATAGAATGTTCAAAATGGGAGGGGCATCAGAAAAAATACAATTTGGTGTATTCTTTGGTTTATGTGGCCATATGATTTTTCTTTTTAAATGACAACTTCTATCCCATGCCAAAATATAAATCAGTGCAAGTAGATCTGCTCCATAAACTGAGTGTTTCCTTTTCCGCTTCTCAGATCGTCTTCAGTGCTAATTCTTCACAACCCCATGGTATCAGGAAACAGTAGAAAAACCATTGAGTGCCTTTTAAAAAAATGTTTTGCTAAAAAAGGAAAGAAGGAACAAACAGATGCTTAACTAGCTGAAGTAAACACAGTTGGTTATGACTAGAATCAGTTTAATTCAATTCCATTCACTCCTGTAATAGTAATTCTCAAGAGCACTCCTTCTGGAAGAATTTGGCTGAGAAGTAGAAGCCAGACCAATTTAAATCATCAATTTAAAGTCGAGCAATTAAACTAATGAGAGAGCACCTAGTTGAGATTATTAGGATTTAACTAATTGAGACACAAATTAGCTTGTCATGCAAGAGGCATGTGACTCGTCCAGCAATGGTTAAATTTCTGTATGTTAATCACTGAAACAGAGATTTAAAGAGCATTTAGTATAAGTGAAGAACATAAAAAGGAAAACAAATGAGTAGACCAATGTTATATTGGCTTATCCAGAAATAGTCACAGGTATTATCAAAAGATGCATGTGAATAATGACCAATTATAGGCTAGAAACAATAGAAGAAAAGAAATTTTCAGCATAAGGTACTTTTCACTAACATTTACCTTTTACTAAGGCTTTTAAATTTTTTTTTATGGATTCTAGAATACTGAAAGACTCATTATATACAACATAATAGCATTTATGTTTTTAGCCTGAAGAAAATGTATAATGTCATAAAAAAAAATTCTGGAATCCATGTGTAATACAACATTTTTTTTTTCACCAGACTATCCAAATTCTTGATCTGTTAAACAGCAGTGACAGTTACTTTGGTTATTTGTTCTGGGTTATAAGTTACGCATACACAGAACCTTTCAAGGTGAATTTATTGTTTTGTTGGTTTAAATGACACTATAGTTTTGCTGAGTTAAATCTCTAACCCCTCATCACACAGTGAAATAAGTGGCAGAGTTGACGTTGATTTCTTTCTTTAAAAAAAAAAAGATTTATTAATGTATTCATACAAGAACTGGGGTACAGGCCAGAGGCATGGGGGGTGAGGGGATTCACCAGAGATGAAGTGGGGAACAGAACAGGCAGACTGACTGAAATACACTGCTGAGGGGAGCAGCAGGCAAGACAGGAGAGGTCTGCTGCGCTATGTGAGTAGTTCTCTGGCCGGGGATCGAACTTGTTCTTCAGTGGCTACGGATAGCTTCATAGGTTGCATCTTAACTCCTTGTACCACCAGGGAGGCCCCTGACAATGATTTCTTTTCTGGTTTCAAACCTGAGCTATTTTTTCCCAAACAAATCTGTAGGTGTAAACTTGAAGGGTCATTAAAATCCTTCAACTTCAACGTTTTACTTTTCATAGGAGAAAAAACTGGGCCTGAAGAGGTGAATGATTTGACAAATCTGAGTAAGAACATTTGAGTGAGAGCTTGACTACTTTTTTTTTTCAAATATTGACCATTATTCCATTCACATAAAGGTATATGTAAATGGATCTAAATAGGTATAAATCTTGACAGTGCTTGCCCCTCCACATGCAAATCTATAAATTAACACTTTTGTATAAAAACAGAGACAGACATTCCTTTTTCCCCTTGGTCTGTGAGCCAGAGGAATGTTAAAGTGTACAGAGCAGGGTCCAGAGGGCACAGCCACTGCCTGCCAGCCTCATGCCAGTGTGGGCAAATCAGCATCTTGTTCTACCCATGCTGAGATATTCTGGCTTCCATGAAATTATCCATCATGAATAATTCTCACTTGGACCTTTTGCAGCTCCATTTCACCTTCTCCAAGATCATCAATAATTTCCTCTTTGTTAAAATTTAAAAAAATGTTGCTTATCTTCCCCAAGTCCACTTCTGTGACAACCGTCAGTCATACTGTTGTAAGACTGACAATCTCTCCTTATTGCTCAGAAAAATTCCTGCACCTGTGCTTTGATCTCCATACATTTACTGTGGCCTCCAACCCACCATTCCACCTTTTTGTTTTACACAATAATCTTTTGTTTTCTTAAAGATTTATTTTACTTATTTATGCGTACAAGAACTGGGGTACAGGCCAGAAGTGCAGGAGGTGAAAAGATTCATCAGAGACAGAGTGAGGAGCAGAACAGGCAGATCGACTAAAATATACCACTGAGGGGAGCAGCAGGCAAGACAGGAGGGGTCTGCTGCGCCATGTGGGTAGCTCCCTCACTGGGGATGGAACTCAGGCTGCAGTGTCTGGCAATAGCTTGATAGTGCTGAGACATTTGCCCTTGTGCCACCAGCGAGGCCCAACAATAATCTTTCTTCTATATTCAACCTCTCCCTTATATTGGCTTTTAAGGTTGCTTAAGTAATTTTTTTTTAATTAAAAAAATGAAAAATGCATTACATTTTTTATATTTCTTTTTTTCCCCTTTTATTCTCCATCAAAAGAGCACATACCTCTAAATAAATGTTTATACCTGTTTCCTCAATTTCCTCACTTCCCTAAAAGTTTCATCCATTCTCATTTGTGTCAAGCCCCACCTGTCAAACCAGACAATTCATTCTCGGGAGTCTTCTGACCTGTTTGTTGCCTCCAGACCTTGCCTCTCAGGAGCCTTGTCCACATGGACTCTCACCCTCTCCTGAAGCACTGTCACCACTTGCCTTCTGTGACAGGACCCTGCTCTGACTCACTTCATTATATCCTCTCGGAGTTTTCACTCTCTCTTTTATGCTTACCATCACTGAAATTTTCTTGTTTGTGTAATTTGTATTTTTTGCTCATAGAATGAAAATTCCTTAAAGGAAGGAACCATATTTGCTTAAGCTTACATTTGTATTCCCAAAGACCAAACGCCTTGAACTTAGAAATGGTTCCATTCAAAATATTTAGCTGTTTTTGCTTTGTTGTGTTTTGTACTGTTATTATTTTTTTACACTGATGTCTTATTTGGTTCCCCTATATTCCTGTTATAAGTGAAACCATCAGAGACATCCTGCAGGGGCGGAGGAGGGAGAGGGATCAGAGGGAGGGAGGGAGGAGCACAGAGGACTGAGGTGATGGTGCACAGGTGCCTTGGGGAAGGAAATTCTATAAGGACGCAATCTGAGGGGGTGGGGGGAAGCAAATATTGTTTAAAAATAAAAAATAACATAATAAAAAATACAAAAATTAAAAAACAAAATATTAAGCTGAATGGTTTAATGAAAGAGCAAAAAAGAAATATTTTCTAGTAAAACCACCATGATAAATACATTTGGTTACATTATTAATTAAGAAAACCTGCAAATGATTACCCCTGTATCTCAAATACTCTGCTACCTTTTAATATCACTGCAACATTGAATAAAACATGAGTTTGACAGATTAGACTTCCTGGACACTATCCTGTCTATCATGTGGACAAGTGGGTTAGGCAGCGCCTACATGGGAATAAGTGGGGTGATATCCAGAGATCCAGGGGCAATATTTATGTCAGGACAGGGGTTCCCATAGAGACTAGGTACTTAAGTGAAAAAAAGTGTTCGGAATCTAATGATTGGAATAAAGAATTTAGCCCATGGGTCTGTCTTCACAAGCAGTTAGATATCTGGTGGCCAGATAGCAAGACAGACATTAAGTAGATCACCAGAGGCTCAGATGAGGCCAGTCTACTCCTCCAAGTTTGTTTTATAAATTGGAGATGATTGTTGGAGTTGCAATGATGACATGAGGTTTTACTGACATTTTATGGGTTGAATTAAAGATGTTAAATGCTCTGCAAAAGCACAGAACATTTTGTGCCATCAAGGATTCCCTTGCCCTGAATGCCAAGAGCATCTGCTGTGAGTTAATCATCTCCTTGAGGACAGGACTTGTATCTTGTTCCCCTGGGTATTCCAGCCAGGCTTGACCAGCATATTGCATATTGGAAATGGACTTCAGTTACTTGCCAATGAGATAGGTAGAAAAGAAGAATGCATGAATGTATGACTTCACATTGATTCAGTGGTAGAGAGGAGAGATACTCTTGTGTCTGAACAGAAATGGATAGCCCAACCTCCGCCTGCAAAAATGTGATCAAAATTCGTAAGTCATGGAGAGCAGAGTGGTAACCACAACTGGAAAGCAACAGTAAAACCTACATAGATGTATAGGTAGCTTTTATTAGTGGTCCCTTAGTAATCATCTAGATGAGAAGAGGATTCAGTGGGTAATTCCAGGTCTCTGTGCCACTGATATGGAGGGCCATGAAGCTGCAGAAACATCCTGAAAATATGGAGGGAATTTTCAGATGTGCAATGTGGAATGAGTAGAGTATTAGAAATCAAGACAGGAAAATAAATTCATCCATATGGGAAAATCACCTGCCTTAATTTTAAAAACACCCACCAAAGCAACCAGTGCCCTCTGAGATGGAGACTTTCTTCCTGTCAGACTCGGTGTAACAGCTCCGAAGCAGCAAGGGTAATTGTATCGATTGTGAAGGAATGTCTGGTTAATTTTTCACAAGGCGTAGATCCCTCAAAAATCAATAACTTTCTGCTGTATCTTTTATTCTTCTGAATAAACTGTGTCTGTCAGAGAAACTTGATTCTTAAGCTCAATTGAATTCATAAAACATTCACAGACATATAGCACAAAAGAACTGTAAGCTTTCCTTAGGAGTGGTAAGTATTTAACCTCAACACAGGACAAAGGCTTCTTCCTTTCTGATATATTCTTGTCCTTGGGCAGGCATTATTAGGTACTGTGACTTCCATGATGCAAATGCTTCTTTTAAGCATTGGTCCCCATCCCTTTGGGAAAGAAGCTTGAAATAAAGTTGCAAAGTATGTATCTGGAAAGCAGAGTTTAAGCAAATATCTAAAATATCTGGGATTATTAGGGTGGCTGTTAGTAATGCAGTAGTGTAAGATCATCTTATTCACCATGCAGAAATACATATTTTGGGAAGAAATTTAAAAAAAAAGTGCTTGGGAACATTATTAAAATGTTATTCCATCAACTAAAGAGAATCACTGAGTAATTCCTGCTATGCCATTTACATTTACGTAAGAAGAAGGGAAAGCCAGAGAGGTTGTGTCATTCCTAAAGCCACACAGTAAATGTCTCATTATGAGACTGAAAATGCCAGTTGGAAAAGAAACCAATGAAATCCCATTTGTCAGGGACAGGAAATGTGCAAGGTTAAAACTGTGATAATGTCCTGATTGGCAGGAACATGCAAGGCAAGACTCATAATAGAAACAAGAAAGAGAAGATGAAAGTTCAAAAATGTATTTGCAATACCAGGAAGCTTCCCACATTTGACTCACGTCATTGATGAATCATTTACTTATAGATAAATTATAGCATTCAAGATGGAGGATGAACAATGCTTCTCAACTTATTTGTAAGGCATGTTTCTTTAACTCTTTAGTATACAAGAATCCAACAGCATCAACTATTTATTGGCAAAGCAGATAGGTGTCATTTTTTTTTTTTTCAGTCAGTACAGAATTTTATTTATTTATTTATTTTTAAATTGAGATAGTTTTAGTTGACAAACCCATTGTGATTTACAGCTCTAGGATCATTTTAAAGGATACAGAAAGAAAATCCAAAGTTCCAAAGCTAATCCATTCATGACTAAGCCCTTTTTCTCCCCCTAGATACATGAATACTTAAGTTCCTGAAGCATCTTCTAAACCTTTTGTTCTTGCCTTGACCCTGTATGTGTGTGTATGTGTGTCTGTGTGTTCACATTGGAGTGCCAAGCATTGAAGTGTCTTAAAAACCAAAATTATTTTGGATGGATCACATCAAAGGATGTTAGAAAAAGATAAATTTTATATGAATATTTTCCTTTGCTTTGTTGGTATTTTAATGTTTTAAATGGTTTTTAATGGTTAAACAAATAGGAACAGTTATTGAAACCAGTTACGTGTTATGTGGGTTTCCAACTGAGACTGTAACTACCTCATTAGACAAAGGTAGTCTTCTCCTTACAGCCTGACGCATGATCACAAACACACTTTCCAGGTGGATCCTCCCTGGTGACACTACCTGTCATCCTGTACTTGGCTTTGGGGGTATTTTAGAAATGAGAGAGAATATTAAACTTCAGGCCCAATTGTCCAGATCAACAAGGTAAAAATGGAAAGCAAGCCCTGTCTGTCTTCACCTTTTTGCCACACCAGCTATAAACACTATCTTCGTTTAATTCTAATAGGAGATGACATAATCTAGAATCAGGCTGAAGTTTTCTTCTTGGTCTAATTCAGTTAAAAAAAAAAAGAGACATTCTTTTGTAGGTATTTGAATGGATACTTAAGATCTAAATGACTGTAATAAATTAGACTTCTAACTCCTTTAGAACACATTAGGAATAAAACTTTCTGATTTTCTTATGTATGCCCACATAGATCAAGCCACAAGGATGATGAAATTTCTGAGGAAGATCTGATTGTAGCCGGTCAATTTCAACATCACAAGTACCATGAACAGACAGGGATGAGGTTGATTGAAGAAGTATCCTTGCAGAGGGAAGGCTTACTTGGTTTTGTGGAAACCTCATCTTACTCATAAAATGATTGTCTTCAACTATTAATTAGTTACTCATTTTTTTTTCCACTGCAAAAATGTCCAGATGGAGCTAGAAGAAATTATGCTCAGTGAAATAAGTCAGAAGGAAAAAGAAAAATACTGGATGGTTTCACTTATAGCAGGGATAAATGGGAACCAAACAAGATACCAGTGTAAAAAAAATAGTAACAGTACAAAACACAACAAAGCAAAAACAGACAATTATAAATGAGAGACATACTGAGGGAGAGGGATCAGAGGGAGGGAGGGAGGAGCACAGGGGAATGTGGTGATGGTGCACGGGTGCATTGATAAAGGAAATTCTATGGGGACTACACCTGAGGGGGTGGGGAGAAGCAAATATCATTTGAAAATGAACAATGATTTTAAAAAAATAAAAATTAATTAACAAAAAAAATTCCAGAACTCTAATTCTGGGATTTAAAGAAAGAATGCATCAAACATTGCTAAATCCACAAATGGAATAAGAACTACTAACCTATTACTGTCAAGGTAATTTAAATGTGCACGCACATATGCGCGTGCGTGCGCGCACACACACACACACACACACACACACACACACACCCCAGAATAGAAAACCCAGAGTGTGTTATTAACTTATGTTTCTTGTTTTCAGTACTTGGCAAAATTATCATTCAGGAGTCCTTTAAGTAAAAATAAAAATATCTCTTTTAATGCTCTATTCCTTTGTAGCTCCTTTTACATGCCCCATGTTCTCAATATCCTGAGTAAATGCAGTGAGGATGCCAGTAACTTTTTCTGTTGTTCAGATTTAAAACTCATAAGAGTGAAGATCGTGCTATCTTCCAATCTTTTACTGATGGAAATGCAAACTGTCATTCCAGAGACATCTCTGCTATTACATTTAAAACTCTGATTGTTAGTGTAGTTATACACACACACTAAAGTCTCCATTCCTCTATCCAGCATCTCAAACTCCAGTTGAGTGATTTAGGATGCAATTTAGAATGAATTTAAGCATGTATTTAACTTCTGGTACTAAAATATAAAACATTCAATTGGCAACTTACAGAGTATCCAGTTGACTCAAAAACACGAGGGGCTGAGAATTAAATTAGTCTACACAGGCAGGCACGTTAGTTCAAACTTGACTTTGCTAATTTCATCATGGCATTGTACTTTAGTGTTTTCATCTGAAAAATGCAACTCGCATGGAAGCATTTGTTATAACTTCTTCACAGAGATTTGTGAAGAGTAAACAAGATCAAAGCATTGACAAAACCATTGGAAAGTGTAAGCTGTGAGATAAACATACAACACTACATTTTTATGACACTGTGAGCTTTCTGTAGCTTAACCTTACACTACTCTTTTTTTTCAAGATTTTTTTTTAATTTATGCATACAAGAGCTGGGGCACAGGTTGGGGGGATGGTGAGAGGATTCACCAGAGACAGAGTGGGGAAGAGAACAGTCAGACTGACTAAAATACACTGCTGAGGGGAGCAGCAGGTGAGGCAGGAGAGGTCTGCTGCGCCATGTGGGTTGCTCCTTGGCCGGCTGGGGACTGAACTTGTGCTTCAGAGGCTGCAGATTGCTTCATAGTGCGGTGCTTAACCCCTTGCGCCACTAGGGAGACCCCCTTTCACTATTCCTATTGACACTGGACCAAAGTAGAAAGAATGCTATCTTCTAGGACTGTAGTTTAGGTTAGTTTAGGCAAATACATTTAGGTTAGTAAACTTCTCTGTTCTTTTATGGAGAGGTGATAATTCTACTTCTGATTCATCTTCTATTATAAAATATACCGAGAGAAGTGTAATAATTCATAATCAAACTTCTAATTTTGAAAGCTATTTAAAAATAATTTTTGTACTGCTACACACTCATATTTTCTGTACATTATTATAATCATGTTGGTAGGAAAATAGATCATCTTTACAAGACTGTTTATGTTGGGGAAGAGATCGTTTAAAATTCATAACTCATTAAAAATAATTTATTTTATTACAAGAGAATTTATATAGCTATCTTTTTTAATTGGATTCTTTCCTGTTGCTGTGTATCTCTTTTTTTCTTTCATTCTTTAACTTTTTTTCAATAGCATACTTCGTAAAGTAAAGCTGATGCTATAAGGACCCGGATGACTAAAAATTTAAAAAAAATGAAATAAAAAGGAAAAGAAAATCCTATTTCTTTTAGGATACCAGAGCTGTTGATGTTTTTATTTGGCTTAAAATATTGTTAATTCTGAAAATGCAAGAAGTCTAAAATTCAGTTTTTCTTCATTATTCATTTAATTCCTCATGAAAATGCAAATCTTCAATCAGCACTTGAAAGAAGATCTGGACAGAAAATAGTTTCGTTCTGGTACTTTTGTAGTAAAAATGATTCTGGAATGCTTGCCTTCTGAATGCAGTAAACTATTCCTAAAATCATAAAACTTTTTCGCAGAGGCTGTTCTGTGCTGACGGCGGCTGCCTCACATATGCCCACATGTTGGCTACATGACAATTCTTCTAGCAGTTCTTTTACAAACTTGGGCCTTTTTTGAAGTACTTCAGTGAAATTATGAATAGCTCGTGTGGACCCTTATTAACCTTTGACTCTATGCCCATGCAGGCTTTTATAGCATGGTTTTGGTTCATTAACCAGTATAAGATGACCAGGGCCTGATATCCTATTGCAATTATCTTGTCTCCAATAGCCACAAAATGACTCCTCTGTTCTATGGAAATCCAAGGGAACAGTAGATTTATGTCTCCCATCTCATACTCCATGGCAGGGGCACGATGCACGGGGTGTTGTGCCTGCTTGGAATTTTCAGCCGGTCATCTTGCTTTCCCTTTGCTGTACAGACCCACTTTGAAGAGAATGTAAGGAGACAAGAGTTATTTGGAGCTGGAAGGGATCTTGAAAATGAAGTGTCACATTTTTGTTGATTATGGTGGTGGTCTTTGCCTTCTCAGAAACACTTCCTTTAATGAGCCCGACATTAAGTGGAAAGAATTTAAGGCTCAGTTTTCCCTAAGACTTTATCCATATTTGGATTGGCAAAGCAAATATTTTGTCACTTAAGCTCTAACATAGACTTTCCAGATATGCTTGGCAGTGGAAAATGATCTTATCAGCCATTCCCTAGGATGTTAGTAACTCTTTTCTCAGTCACAGCAATGTGTTGTGCTAATAAATACACTTTCTCCATTAAAAGATCAGTGGATGTGGCAGATTAAAAATGGCCACAACATTTTTGCTGCACAACCCATTGAGAATTGTGGTCTATGTACCATTCTCTTACATCAAGGAAGGGTAGGTGACTTCTTTTGCCAACAGTATACAATGGGATGATGAGCTAATTTCATGACTGAGGACTCCCAAATTAATGACGCAAGTTCCCCCTCCTGTCAGAAACAGTATGTAAAAATGGGCTAATGCTCTATGGAGAGGGGTAGAGACCTAGTTCAACTTAGTCTTTTACTCATCCCTCCCAGCCTGAGTCATGAGGAGTGTGAGTAAAACTGTCTTAAATCCTCTAGACCAACATAGAGCCCAGCTAAAGACCACCAAGTCATCAGCCTTGGATATAGAATATAGAAGTACTCAGCTAAGCTCCATGTGCATTCCTGATTCACTAAATCATAAGATACAATAAACTAGTTGTTCTTAAAAGTATGGAGGGAGAGCCTCCCCAGTGGCGCAGCGGTTGAGCGCTGGGTTGCAAAGCTGCCTGAAGCCTCCACGACGCAGGTTCGATCCCCGGCTGCTCCCCGGCCACAGGAGGAGGGTCTCGCATGGCGCGCAGACCTCTCCTGCCGCCCGCTGCTCCCCTCAGCAGTGTACTTCGGTCTTTCTGCCTGCTCTGCTCCCCGTTCTGGCTCTGGTGAATTCTCTCACCCTCCCGCGCTTCTGACTGTACCCAGTGCCTGGATAAATAAATAAATAAATCTTAATATGACCAGTGGATACCACATCTTAATGTTCTTATAATCTCTAGAATTCAGAGTCTGATATATACTATGGATTTTTAGGTTAATTAAAAAGGCAGGGGCACTATGCATGGGGTGTTGTGCCTGCTTGGCACAACATACATAAAATAAAGAAATACATATATAAAATACATGTATACATATATAAAATAAAGAAATGAATTATTGAATCAAGGAAATACACATATAAGCTTGAGGTTTTGACTCATTGATTGAATCCTTGGATAAAATTTGTAATTAAACCATCTCAGTACCAGAATTTGTGCAATAATGAAGTTTTTGATACAGAAATATCCATCCAATACAGAATTAAATGCTAAGCCTACCACATAAGGGATATCATCAAAAATTACCTATAACAATTTTTTTTAATATTTATAATGAAATGTAATATAGGGTTTAATACATTTCAAAGGAGTTGCAATAAATATACATGCTATTTCAGAAATGCATTTGTTTAAACTAGTGAATATTATCTGTGTTAAGAAACATTCAAACATGGAAATTGAAACTAAAGCAACAAAGACTTATTCCTTGCTCCTATACCAGTCCAGTGCAGACCCACCTTATTCGATTATTCCAGATTTAAACTGTATCATTCTGAATAATACCATTCATTTATACTATGATGTGAATAGTTTCTCCAGGATTTAAGCTATGCACAATGTCTTCTTTCTCCAGAGAAAAGTCTCATGGAGTTGATGGCAGTAGTCTTCAACTATTTACATTTGTCTCTACTTCTCTCTCTCTTCCTAGAAATACCACTCAGCTACTTCCCTCTTTTATTTTATCAATAAGACTATTTTTTTTAACAAATATAACTTAAGCACTTATGCATAGTCACACTCAGGGAAACAAAGCCAAAGATGTGAGAAAATGCAGAGAAGATCTGATACTTCCAAGAATATTTGTGAAATAATCACAAAAATAAAGCACAATTAGACATTGCTGTTACCCTTTCATTAAGCAACTTTGCCAAGGTCATCATAACCTCCTCACTGCCAACTGCAATGTGGCTTTCCAGTTTTCATGTCCCTTGTATTCTCACTCTCTTCTCTTAAAACCACACACTGTCCTGATTTTCTTCTTTGGTGGGTGCTTTTTCACATTCTACTCTTTTTGGTTCATCTTCATCTGCTCCTCATCTTTTTTTTTTTTCCAAAGATTTATTTTTTATGCATGCAAGAACTGAGGTACAGGCCAGAGGTGTGTGTGGGGGGGGGGTGAGAGGATTCACAAGAGACAGAGTAGGGAACAGAACAGGCAGATTGACCTAAGTACACTGCTGAGGGGAGCAGCGGGTGAGTCAGGAGAGGTCTGCTGTGCCATGTGGGTAGCTCCCTGGCCAGCCAGGCATCAAACTCTTGCTGCAGAGGCTGCGGATTGCTTCACAGTGCTGTGCTTAACCCCTTGCACCATCAGGGAGGCCCTGCTCCTCATCTTTAAATCAGAAAGCACACAGTCCTTAGAGCTCTTTTACTTCATACCATAGCTTTAAGTATCTCCTGTGTGTTCCACATTGGCCTCCATCCTATCACTCTTCTTTGAACTAGGTTCAGAAAATTGTCTGCTTGACATCTCCCCTTAAGTGTCTAATAAACATGTCAACCTCACCACATTCAAAAATGAATTTCTGATGGACTCTTTTCCTAAACAACTTCTTGTACATTTAAGAGCAACTTTCTCTCTCCATCCTGCAATTCATCCTCTAACCATCCTGATTCCTTTCTTTTTCTCACACCTCACATTCAATTCATAATAAATTCTGTTTGCTGTATCTCCAAAGCTTATACCAATTCTTACTATTTCTCATCACCTCCACCACAGCCATCATGGTCTCAGCAAATGCCATTTCTAGGCTCAATTACTGCTCCCTTATCTCCTGCCTTCCACCCCAAGACTATTGCCAATACAATGGTCAGTGATTTTGTTAAGTTTAATTTTATCACTATTCAGTCAAAAAACATTTGATAACTTCCTATGTTCTTATTGTTTATCAATTTCCATTTTAAATAATCTTTCACTTTCTTGCTATTCCAAGCACTTTTCTAGAAAACCCAAGCATGTTGCTGCTTGAGTACTGTTGAACCTACTAATTTCTGCTTTTTATATGTCACAGAATATGGATGACTGTCACTCACTCCTTTCAAGCAATGCTAGAAATCCCCTATACAAGTCTCTCATCAACTGTACTATTTAAAATTCAACTACCACCTATCTCTGCTTTACTCCCTTTTTATTTATGCAATAATATTTATCACACTCTAATAAATAATACAAATTTTATTTGTTTTTCTTATAGCTATTTGCCTCTAGAATGTAAATTGCATAAGGGTGAGGATTTTTATCTGTTATATTTGTCAATGTATCTCTAGCACCTAAAAGAGACATTGGCACATAGTAGGCTTTTTGTATATTCTTATTAAATTAATTAATTAATATACAATGTAGGGCACTAGGCTTTAGGATATAAGAAAATATATTCCAATAAAAGAGAGTGTAAGTAATGCATGATCTTAAGGCTATGATGGGGAATTAAAGACCAAGCAGTATTGGTATATGAGTGCATATCAACAAAATTGATGCAGGAAATATTTTAATTTTTTTTCAATGATTCTTCTAGAATAAGTAGTAAGTAGTCCCTTTAGAACTGAAGTAATCTCTCTAGATGATTTTAAATACTTAAATTGAAGCATTCAATATTAATTAATCAAGTTACTCCTCTATCACAGGAGAACAGTTTTGCATATAATCATGAACATTCTATAAAATTGGAATTTTTTTCACAAATCAGAAACCACATAAGATTTGTTCACATCAATTAATCAGTTTCTTACGGACTGTCTACTGTGTGCCCAGGACACCGTTAGGAATTGGATATTCTATGGTGAACATATCATTCTCTAAAGCTGAGCAAGGGAGAAAGACATATAGAAATTAGTAATAAAGGGCCTCCCTGGTGGCGCAGTGGTTGAGCACTGGGTTGCGAAGCTGCTCTCAGCCTCTGCAGCACCAGTTCGATCCCCGGCCGCCAGGCGAGGGTCCCACATGGCGCTCAGACTTCTCCTGCCACCCGCTGCTCCCCTCAGCAGTGTACTTCGGTCCTTCTGCCTGTTCTGCTCCCTGCTCTGGCTCTGGTGAATTCTCTCACCCTCCTGCACTTCTGACTGTACCCAGTGCTTGTATAAATAAACAAACAAACAAATAAATAAATAAACAAATAAATAAATAAATAAATAAAATATTTAAAAAAAAAAGAAATTAGTAATAAAGAAAAATGCTGTAACATTTGTATAATAAGACACATGCTGTAACATATGGTGGCGCAAAGGAGGAAGCTGCTGGAGTAGATAAGGAAGGTTTCATGGTGATGATATTTGTACTGAGTCTTGAAGAATGAGTGGGAAATCTACTGACAAAGACAGTGGGAGTCCATGAAAGAAAAAGGAGACTTCAGGTATTTAAGCACAAGGAAGTTGTGATGCATAAACTATTGGAGAATAGGGGATGATTTTCTTTCCAAAGTATAGAAGTTAAGTTAGTGAGAAAAGGGAACAAATGTAAAATTAGAACAAGGGGAATTATTCCTTTTTTTGGTAATCATTCCTTCATTTAAGTAGTTTAATCTCCAATTAACTGATATTATATCTAAATAACTGATACTATCACAGGTATCATGTGGAAATTGCTGGAGAAGCCATTTATTTATAAACACATATAGCCCTGCTCTAAAGAAATGGGTAGCCAGATGGAGAAGCAAATAAAGATCTTTGTAATTCAATGTGGTGATTGCTGGAAGGACAGAGCACACAGGTATTTCAGGAACAGCAGAGCAAACCAAACTTACTAGAGGATATTATTCCTGACCTGAATGAACATCACCCTGGAAAGGGTGGCATATGTGAGAGTGCATATAGCATGAACACAGTAAACACTGACAGCTGAGAAAAAGCAAGTTTGACAACCTTCATTTGGCTCATCTTGTATCAGTGTTAAAATTGAGCAAGAGTGTGTTGAGGTGAGCAATGCTAGATGGCTAAAGCCCTGGTATTCCTTCCCGAACACCAAGAAGGTATCTGTCTCTTTATGGGAATGTGAGCATGGTTTAGGTAGAAGACTGGAAGGGTTATCCATTCTGGTTGGAGGGTTTCTTTATATGTAGAAGAGAAGCTAATTTGGAGTAGTTAACTGGGTGCTAGGTTACAGGGAAATAACAAGTTAAGGACCAAGACATTTTCACTGGATCTGTCAGCAAAGGATTTGGGGACAAAATATGAATGGTTATAACCTGTGTGTATAGAAAATGGAAAATGATGTTAAGTTTTATATAGGGAGCAGGTTTATAACATAGTCAGTTATTTTAGGGCCTCCTTCGTGGTGCAAGGGGTTGAGTGCAGTGCTATGAAGCTATCCGCAGCCTCTGCAGTGCTGTTCAATCACCGGCAGGCCAGGGAAGACACACATGGCGTGGCAGACCTCTCCTGTCTCACCTGTTGCTCCCCTCAGCAGTGTCTGTCTGCCTGATCTGCTCTCCACTCTGTCTCTGGTGAATCCTCTCGCCCTCCTGAACCTTTGTCCTGTACCCCAGTTCTTGTATGCGTAAACAAATAAATCTTCAAAAAAATTGTCAGTTATTGTAGAGTGATACATTCAGGGGGATGAATGAGTGTGGGTGGAGTCATGACAGCGAGGTGATGGCAGGACAGGTGGAAATCTCAATAAAGGCATCACCAGGGGACTAGGTGATGAGATGGATGGAGAACTGCTGTGAGATTATAACATAGATAATAAAACATTTTCACCTCGTTGTGCCTAAAAAGATGTCCCACCACCAATATTCAAATTTCTAATAACATTAAAGTCACTACAAACCTAATAGAACGCCTAAAAGTCATAATTGTTTGTTGCTGTTTTTGTTTGTTTAGGAGGCAGAAATGATGGAATAACTTTTTTGAAATCATAGGAGAAACATGATTAGAAATGCAATGCAATGATAAGACTACAATGAAAACTCAACCTTACAATTGGAAGTAATTGTAAGGTCTGACTGAGTCTGAAGTGAGTCCTGAAGAAAACAAAAGGTGTTTCCTGATAAAATTTCCAAAGTTTCATCAGAAAAAAATTGAGAAGAAAAAAAATTTCCTGAGTTGTCCTTCTGGCACCTTACAATGGCATTCAGTAGATACATCACTATCCAAAGTCTGTCACTCTTGGGATCAAGAAATACATGGTGAAGGATTTGCACACTTGTCAGTCAAGTCATCAACAATTGTAGTGGCTGGGGGCATGGACTGGCAGTGACATTGCTAACACCTTGCAAACATATAGTGCAAGTTAAGAGGAGAACTAAGTCACTCAGCAACACTCTGCCAACTGGGCATCAATCTCAGCCACCAGGTAGACTGTGCCTGACAGGTACTCTCAGGGGATAAACCAATATTAGAAAGTCAGAGTGTTTCACAGAAAGAAAACTTGAAGTTGGGGGAATGGGTTAGAAAGATAGTTATTAAAGTACAGGAATAAATAACACCGTTTTTTCTTACCAGAAAACAAAGTAAAAATAATTGTATTTTGTTTATAAAATAAATAATTTTCTATTTATTTATATAAATAATAAATCAATAAATCAATAGCCCATGAGTTCTTCTTTGTTTTTTTTTTTTCCTTGACTTAATGTCTTTATTAAAATACTCTAAAATATTTGAGGTTATACAGTGAGACCATTGTGGAAATCAAAAAGTTTTAACAAGTTGGGTCATAAATTGGTAAAATTGATGCATTAAACGTTCCCCACATAAGTATTTATTGTTACTTAAATTTAACTCTTTTATTTTATTTTATTTTTTTTTTTTTAATAATAAATTTTATTTTTATATTCCCCATACAATTGCAGCCCCCCCATTCTGACCCCAATCCCTCCCTTCCCACCCCCGCCCCCCTAAAAGTGTCTCTGGTTTGTAGTTTTTTGTTGATTTTGCTTTTCACTTTCTTATAGTTATTCGTTTTCCTGGTCCCTTATTTAAGTTTTCTAGATTCCTGCTATGAGTGAGACCATCCGGTATTTTTCTTTTTCTTTTTGGCTTATTTCGCTGAGCATGATCCCTTCCAGTGCCATCCATGTTGCTGCAAATTGCATGTGTTTATCTTTTTTGAATGCTGACTAATATTCCATGGTATATATGTACCACATCTTCTTGATCCAGTCATCTATTTTTGGGCATTTGGGCTGTTTCCAAAGCTTAGCTATTGTAAACAGTGCTGCTATAAACATAGGGGTGCAGGTGTTCTTTGGAATTGATGTTTCTGTGTCCTTTGGGTAAATACCTAGGAGTGGAATTGCTGGATCATATGGAAGCTCTATGTTTAGTAGGTCCAGAAATCTCCACACAGCTCTCCACAGTGGTTGGACCAGTTTGCACTCCCACCAACAGTGCAGAAGAGTTCCTTTGTCTCCACACCCTCGCCAACATTTGTTGTTGCTAGTTTTTTTAATATGTGCCATTCTCACTGGTGTAAGATGGTATCTCATGGTAGTTTTGATTTGCATTTCCCTGATGACAAGTGATGTTGAACATTTTTTCATATGCCTGTTGGCCATTTGCATTTCCTCTTCAGAGAAGTTTCTTTTTAGCTCTTCTGCCCATTTTTTGACTGGATTCTTTTCTTTGTTGTTGTTAAGTCTCATCAGCTCTTTGCAGATTTTTGTGATCAGTCCTTTATCATTAGTGTTGGGTGCAAAAATGTTCTCCCAGTTGGTGGGGTTTCTCTTTGTTTTTGTTATTGTCTCTTTTGCTGTGCAGAAGCTCTTTAATTTGATGTAGTCCCAGCTGTTTATCTTTCTCTTCACTATCACTGCTTTGGGTGATGTGTCTGTAAAGATGTCTTTGATGTGCAAATCACGTAGTGTTTCGCCTATATTTCCTTCTATATATTTTATGGTTTCAGGTCTTATGTCTAGTTCTTTAATCCATTTTGAGTTGATTTTTGTGTATGGTGTGAGGTAGTGGTCAAGCTTCATTCTTTTGCAATTAGCGACCCATTTTTCCCAGCACCATTTATTGAACAAACTTTCTTTGCTCCAATGCATAGTCTTTGCTCCTTTGTCAAAGATTAGTTGACCATAAATCTGTGGGTTTATTTCTGGATTTTCTATTCGATTCCATTGGTCTGTATGTCTGTTCTTGTTCCAATACCATGCAGTTTTGATGATTATGGCTTTGTAGTAGAGTTTGAAGTCTGGGAGTGTAATGCCTCCATTCCCTTCTTTTTTTTTCAGGAGAGCTTTGGCTATTCGGGGTTTTTTGTGATTCCATATGAATTTCATCAATAATTGTTCTATTTCTTTGAAGAATGACATTGAAATTTTGATTGGAATAGCATTGAATCTGTATATTGCTTTTGGAAGGATGGCCATTTTAATAATGTTTATTCTTCCAATCCATGAGCAGGGGATGTCTTTCCATTTCTTTGTGTCTTCTTCTATTTCTTTTAACAGTGTTTTATAGTTTTCTTTGTATAGGTTCTTTACCTCTTTTGTTAGATTTATTCCCAATATTTGATTTTTTTTGTTTCAATAAAAAAAGGGATGGTTTTTTTGATTTCTTCTTCTTCAGATTTATTGTTTGTGTATAGGAAGGCTACTGACTTTTGAGTGTTGATTTTGTATCCTGCCACTTTACTGAACTGATTGATGAGTTGAATTAGTTTTTCTGTGGACTTTTTGGGGTTCTCTATGTATATTATCATATCATCTGCAAATAGTGATAGTTTGACTTCTTCTTTTCCTATTTGGATTCCTTGGATGTCTTTCTCTTGTCTTATTGCTCTGGCTAGGACTTCCAGTATTATATTGAAAAGCAGTGGTGAGAGTGGACATCCTTGTCTTGTTCCAGATCTTAATGGAATTGCTTTTAGCTTTTCACCATTGAGAATGATACTGGCTGTTGGCTTGTCATAGATGGCCTTTATGATGTTGAGGTATGTTCCTGGTATCCCAAGAATTGCAAGGGCTTTTATCATGAATGGGTGTTGCACTTTGTCGAAAGCTTTCTCAGCATCTATTGATATTATCATATGGTTTTTATATTTCTTTTGTTGATGTGTTGGATAACGTTGATTGATTTTCGGATGTTAAACCATCCTTGTGTCCCTGGAATGAATCCTACTTGGTCGTGGTGAATTATCTTATGGATGCATTGTTGGATTCTGATAGCTAAAATTTTATTGAGGATTTTTGCATCAGTGTTCATTAGGGAGATTGGCCTGTAGTTTTCCTTTTTTGTGTTGTCCTTGTTTGGTTTTGGTATTAGTGTAATGTTGGCTTCATAGAACATGTTTGGTATTGTCCCTTCCTTCTCAATTTTTTGGAAGAGTTTGTGAAGGATAGGCACTAATTCGTCTCTGAATGTTTGGTAGAATTCATTTGTAAATCCATCAGGTCCTGGGCTTTTGTTTTTGGGGAGGTTTTGATTACCATTTCAATTTCGCTGCTTGTAATTGGTCTGTTTAGGTGTTCTATTTCTTCTTTATCTAGCTTTGGGTGATTGTAGAGTTGTAGGAATTTGTCCATCTCCTCTAGATTGTTAAACTTGTTTCCATATAACTGTTCATAGTAGTTACTGATTATTCTTTTGATTTCTGCTGTGTCTGTTGTGATTTCTCCTCTTTCATTGATGATCCTGTTTATTTGTGCTTTCTCCCTTTTTTCCTTTGTGAGCCTGGCTAGGGGTTTGTCTATTTTATTTATTTTTTCAAAGAACCAGCTCTTGGTTTCATTGATCTTTTGGATTGTTTTTTTAGTTTCAATTTCATTTATTTCTGCTTTGGTTTTATTATTTCTTTTCTACTACTGGTTTTGGGGTTTTTTTGTTGTTCTTTTTCTAGATCTTTGAGCTTCGAGATTAGGTTGTTTCTTTGAGTTCTTTATTGTTTCTTGATGTGAGCTTCTATTGCTATATATTTTCCTCTTATTACTGCTTTTGCTGCATCCCATACATTTAGGATATTGGTGTCCTCCTTGTCGTTCAATTCAAAGAATTTTTTAATTTCTTCTTTGATCTCCTCATTAGTCCAGTGGTCTTCCAGTAGTGTGGTTTTTAATCTCCATGAGGTAGGAAAGTTCCTTGCCTTCTTTTTATGGTTTATTTCTAGTTTGATGCCTTCATGGTCAGAAAAGATGGTTGATATGATTTCAATCTTGGTGTATCTGTTGATGTTTGTCTTGTGCCCCAGTATGTGATCGATCCTGGAGAATGATCCGTGTGCGCTTGAGAAAAATGTGTACTCCGTTTTTTTGGGGTTTAGTGTTCTATAGATGTCTGTTAAGCCCAATTGCTCTAGGTCCTTATTTAGAGCTTTGGTTTCTTTACTTATTTTTTGTCTTGTTGATCTATCCATTGTTGATAGTGGTGTGTTGAAGTCTCCCACTACGTATGTGTTTTCTCTGATGTCTGTTTTCAGAGAGGACAACAGTTGTCTGATATATTTTGGTGCTCCTTCGTTTGGTGAGTATATGTTAATGAGTGTTATTTCTTCTTGAAGTATTGTCCCCTTGATCATAATATAGTGACCATTGGGGTCTCTTTTTATCTTTTTGAGTTTGAAATCTGTTTTATCTGATATAAGTATAGCTGTTCCTGCTTTCTTTTTTGGTCCATTTGCTTGTAGGATTGTTTTCCATCCTTTAACTTTGAGCCTGTTTTTATCTTTTGTAGCTAAATGTGTTTCCTGGAGACAGCAAAAGGTTGGGTTTTGTTTCTTAATCCAGGCTGCAACTCTGTGTCTTTTTATTGAAGAGTTTAGTCCATTTACATTTAGAGTTAATATTGATATGTTAGCATCTGTATTTGCCATTGTGTTTGTCTTTCCTTTGATTTTATTTATTTATTCTTTTAATAACTTTTTTTTTTTTTGGCCTTCTTTCATTGTTATTCGTCCCTCTGAGGTTTCTGGCTTTAGGACTCCTTGTAGTATTTTTTGGAGTGGGGGTTTAGTTGCAATGAAATTCCGGAGTTTCTGTTTGTCTGGGAAGGTCCATATTCTTTCTTCAAAGAGAAAGGAGAGCTTTGCGGGATAGAGAATTCTTGGTTGGCATCTGTTTTCTTGGAGTCTGTTGACTATGTCCCTCCATTCTCTCCTTTCCCGTAGTGTTTCTTTGGAGAAGTCTGATGTCAGCCTGATTGGCTTTCCTTTGAATGTTATCTGTTTCTTCCCTCTTGCCAGCTTCATTATTTTTTCCTTGTCCTGGATTCTTGGGAGCTTTACTATTATGTGTCTTGCTGTATTTTTCCTTTCGTCGTGGAAGTTTGGTGTTCTTCTTGCTTCTTGTATATCAATTTTCAGCTCCTTCTTCACATTTGGGAAGTTCTCTTCAATTATCTCTTTGAATATTTTCTCTGTTCCTACATCTCTCTCCTCTCCTTCTGGTATTCCTATAACTCTTATATTTCCTTTCCTCATGGAGTCAGATAGTTCCCGAAGTCTTTCTTCGTTCTTTTTCCTTCGTACTTCTCTTTCCTTTTCTGTTTTGGTTCTTTTTATTTCTGTGTCTTCAAGATTACTTATTCGTTCTTCCATTTCATCTATTCTGCTTTCATTGCTTTTCCCAGAATTCTTTAGTTCTTCCATTAATTCTTTGATCTCCTGCATTTCTTTTACTTCCCTCTTTAGGGACTCAATTTCATTCTTCTGACCATTGTTTTCCCTCTCTAGGGACTCAATTGCATTCTTCTGATCGTTGATTATTTTTCCCTTATCATTGTTTTCCTTTATGACTTCTGTCAGTTTTTTAATCACGGCAATTTTAAATTCTCTTTCTGGAAGGCTCAGAAGTTCTTCCAAGTTACTGTCGTTGCAATCTGGGGGCTGCTTTTCTTTTTGTGGTGTGCTTTTTCCCTGGGGAGTTGCTAGGTTGCGTGTGGTTCTTCTCCTCCCTACTGTCTGTTTTCTAATTTGCCGTATGCGTTGGGACACTGTGTAGTTGGTACTGGCCGGCATCTTGGGTGAGCTTCTCTGCTCTCCTCTGGTTCCTCCAGGAGTCATCTGTCAGTTTCAAGCAGTCTTTACTGGAGAAAGGTCCCTGTTCTAAAATGCCGATGTGGGGACACACTCCCCTGTGTGCCTGGTCTGCCCCGGCGGTGGGTTCCTGCTCCCCCTCTGGGCTTGGACTGCAGGCCAGAGGGGGTCTGGCGTGGGCGAACTTCCCCCGCTCACCTCTGGCTCCTGAGGAAGCCTTCTGCAGGTAGTCTTTACTGAAGAAATGTCCCTGTTCTAAGATGGCGATGTGGGACACACTCCCTGCGCGTCCGGTCTCAGGCACACTCTTCTGCGCGCCTGGTCTGCCCCGGCTGTTGGTGCTCGCTCCCCCTGTGGGCTCAGACTACTGGTCGAAAGGGGCCCGGCGTGGGCTAACTCCCCAGCTGGCCACTGGCTCCTCTAGGCGCCTCTGCTGGCTTCAAGTCGCTAGGTGGCGCCAGAGATCTCTCCTGGAGCCCTTGGGGAGCTGATTTTCCACCCCGTGGGACAGGGAATAGAGCGGGAATGGTAGGGTAAACCTCAACGGCTTTGGGGTGCTGTGACTGCCTTGTGCCCCCCATCGTGGGGAACCCACGCCCCTAGTTTCGTGCCCCGGGTGTCAGTTCCAAAGCCCTCAGTTCCAGGACTCAGGCTGTAGCCCAGTTCAGTGGCGCGGGAATGGCGCCTTTTGAATCCCGCTCCCGTGCCTGGGCGCCTGGGCCTGCTCACTCAGTGAGGGCCTCTGCGCGTCTCCCCGCAAGCCTAGGTCGCAGGCGCAGGGACCTGGGCAGCTGCGATCTGGATCCGCGTTTGCTTTTCAACTGCACTGCTTTTCCGCGCGCGATCCCGATCCGCACTTGGTTTTCCAGCGCGCCGCTGTTCCGCGCAATCCTGACCGCGATCCGGGCCTGTTTTTCCAGCGCGCCACCTTTCCGGCTTATCGGGCAGCCTGGGGCTGTGTGCTGGTGCTGGTCTCCTCCCCGGGGGCGGGGTCTCTCTTCAATGGCGCCCGGAGCCGTTCGCTCACCTCTGTGGTGGATCCTGCGGGGTTCTCCACAGCTCCCGTTCACAGGGTGTGGTGGCTGCAATAGTTCCTTTCCACTCACAGTCCCGCTTGCTGCGTTGTTTCTTCTTGTTGGCCGTTTTGGTTTGTTGTTTTCCTCCTCTCTGCTGGTCGGAGAGTGCCGCCTCTGTGGGCGGGGGAGGAGAGCAGGGTTCTGTGCTTCCCTCCCTTCTAGTCCTCTTTTATGGCCACTTTCTTCTTCGGGCAGTTTGCTGGAGTCACCCGTTTATCTTCCGTGTCCCAGTTCTCACTGGGACCTGCCGCTTTTCCTCCCTATTCACTTTTTTTAATCCATGAGTTCTTCTTTGAATGATTATGATATATACAAAGTGGGGAGGAAACAACACTTATTAACAAAGATGTCTAGGGTGGAAGTGTGAGAACAGCTACTCAAAGCTACTGTTTCTTATTTAAAACTCTGATACTTAGGGGCTACCCTGGTGGCGCAGTGGGTTGAGTGCAGCGCTGTGAAGCTGTCTGCAACCTCTGCAGCGCCGATTCGATTCCTGGCTGGCCAGGGAGAATCCTACATGGCGAGGCAGACCTCTCCTGTCTCCCCCACTGCTCCCCTCAGCAGTGTATTTCGTACGTCTGCCTGTTCTGTTCCCCGCTCTGTCTCTGGTGAATCCTCTCACGCTCCTGCGACTCTGGCCTGTACCCCAGCTATCAACAAAAACTATGAACCAGAGACACTTTTTGGGGGTTGGGGGCGGGAGGGGAGGGATTGGGGTCAGAATGGGGGGATTGCAATTGTATGGGGAATATAAAAATAAAATTTATTAATTAAAAAAAAGAAAAGAAAAAAAAATAAACAAATAAATCTTTTAAAAAAATAAAACTCTGATACTTAGTAGCTATACAAGTTGGACAAATCAATAGCTGTGTTGTCTCAGTTTTTTCACCTTTGAATTGGGGAAACATGTATCTAACAAACTTTGAATTGATTGTGAAAACTGTACAAGGGGCCTAAGAGTGAAAGAAGGAAGACATAGCCAAATAATATCTTTTTGCCATTTTACATTTGTTATTTTGTTTCTTTTCCTTTTTCTCTTTTATTATTTTGTCAGTCATTTGACACTTCAACAAGCTTCCCAGGCCAATGCCCTATTCCAAAAACACTTGACAGATTCAGCATCCATTTATGATAAAAATGCCCAATAAAATGGGAATAAAAATCTAAACATAATAAAAGCTATATGCAACAAACCCACAGCCAACATTGTACTCAATGGTGAAACTCTGAAAGTATTTCTGTGAAGATCAGGAATGAAATAAGGATGCCCACTGACACCATTACTATTGACCATAGTAACAGAAGTCCTATATGGAACAATGAGGCAGGAAAAAGAAGTAAAAGGAATCCACATTGTAAAAGAAGTGGAACTATTATTACTTACAAATGACATGATTACACAAAGGAAACACAAAAGGCTCTACCAGAAACTACTAGAAATAATAAATCAATACTGTAAAGTGGCAGGATACAAAACCACTACATCGTAATCAACTGGTAAAATAATATTAAAGGAAGAGAAAAATTGTGATGGCCCTTCATAGAGAAAATATAAGAAAGTGGTGGTATCAGAAAAATTGATGAAGATTAACTTGAAAATATGATCTATGTTTCATGAGAACTTACCTTTGTGTTCATACAAGATACCCCTGGTATCTACGACATGTTAATACTAGATACCCCTGATCTACACTTTTAATTACATAAGCAAATTTGTTAAAGTGGATCATCTCTTTCAATAATAATTGCATAGATATAAAAATTAATTCATGTGACCTTGACACAATTGACCTATTAATAACAATGAACAAATTATTGCATTATTGCATATGTAATGATTTATACAATCACATTGAATGCTTTTAAAACATTTAATAATGTATTATTCAAAAGTATATATATATTTTTTATTTAATTTTTATTTATTTACACATACAAGAACTGGGGTGTAGGCTAGGGGTGCAAGGGGTGAGAGGATTCACCAGAGACAGAGTGGGGAGCAGAACAGGCAGATTTACTGAAATACAATGCTGAGGGGAACAGCGGGTGAGACAGGAGAGGTCTGCTATGCCATGTGGGTCAGCTTCCTGGCTGGGGATTGAGCTCATGCTTCAGTGGCTGTCGATAGCTGGATAGTGCTGAGACAAAAACCCTTGTACCACCAGGGAGGCCCAAAATATATATACTTTTAAACAGAACAGTATACCTAAAACTTCTTATAATGATGGAAAATATCTTAATGATTATCTTAATTCATCTATCTCATTTTATTTTTTGTATAAGTTTAAATCTTATTTAAAATGATATCAATAATTGTTCCTAATCCTGCTTTTTTGAAAAATAAAGAATAGCTTTTAAATGTCGTGGACATATTTAGATGACCATTGCAGATTTTGATTTAGACACAGTCAAATTCACTTTCAAATTAGAGTGACTTCTTTTGAAAACAAGATGTGTAGGGTGAAAATAGACACAAGAAGAACTTGAAATAAGCACAGTTATAGTTCTCTCTCTATATATATAAATATATATTTACATATAAACATAATATACAATATCTCCACATATCTATGTATCTCATATATACACATATGCTGTGTGTATAGCTGTATCTGTGTGTGTATTGCATTAGCATACATTATACACCTTCACACCTTGGTTGGATTTTGGAATTATATAAATTATCACCTCAGATTCTGGGGAGAATATTTTCCTAACTTCCAGGTGGGCAGCATTTTTCATGCTGTAGGTAAATAACATAGGTTTTCATAGAGAATTCCCCAAGGGCTGGGAAACACTGGGAAGGATTTTAGCAGAAGCTCACACAGGTGAAGGATTCAGCAATAATATCACTAATCAACTCTAATCTCTGTCTTTATCTTGTTTTAAACATCTGGCTTCTTTTCATTTTTGGTCAGATATAGCTCTTCCGAGGCACATAGATTAACTCTGAATTCTTTTGCACATAGCTTTGTCTTTAGTCCAGATGAAATTAAAACTGCTCTTTAGAGTACTTGCATCCTATGAAACAACATGTGCATGCATTGTGAATTCCAAAATCATGTCAAACTTGGGGTAAGAAAGAGTATTTACAAGTTTCCTATTGATTTTCCAACTTGGGTTTCATTTTAAGCACTAATATAAAATCGAGCTCAATTTCAGTAGGATGAATAAAGTTGAATTAGCTCTGATATTATGTAGTAAATGCAGAAAATTTAAAAGACTGCAATTTTCTATGCCTATTTCAAAATGTGCTCCTACAAATAATAGCCAGATGAAATATATTTAAGAGACAAAGGAAAATACAGGCAACAGCTAATGTTTGGCAGCAAACTTGATTCATTTTGTATTGTTGAAGACAGTTAATGACATCAAAAAACGTATTTCAACTTCAAGATTTTTGTTTCTCATTCTGAATTCATATTTAGTGCTCTTAGAAATAGTTTGCTAAATGAGGAATGCTGTCAAATTGAAGTAAGGAAAAAATTAAGAAGGAGATAATTTGAAGCAGAACAATTGAGAAAAAATCATTTGCATAAAACTCTTAGTTCACATCATGAGCACATCAATTTTCTAAGTTTTAGTCAGCTAATATGGGAAAAAGTCATAAAGACCAACATTCAATGTTACATCTTTGAACAGAGGTCAGATATTTGCTTGACTATCTGACTGGAAGAAGTTACTATGGCTACTTGGAAATTACTGTCACTCTTAGCTAGGTTTTATACATACATACATATATATATATATATATATATACACACACACACATACATATATATATAGAGAGAGATGTAGACATGTAGATAGATAGATAGATATGACAGCTTAGAATAAAGTTGATTGATTGCTTAAGGTAAAATAAAAATAGAAAAATGTGACACAAAACTTGCATTTTTAATATGACAAATTGAAGGGCACTGCTTTGTGATATGCAACTCTCAAATATTTCAGGAAGACTGATCTATCCAAGCTTCATTTTCATGAAAAATCCATGGCATGAAGTACAGTATCCTATCAAGATAAACTCCATACTGATGAAGTCTCATCAATACAGACAAGCAAGCTTGGGGAGAAAAATAAAGGGGGATAATAATGAACCTTGGTTGTAATTACATCATGGATGGCACATTTCTTCTGCATTTATTATGTAAAATTTTCTATGATTCATTGAGAATTGTCTTTGATTTATAGATGGGTGCTTTTTTTCTTGTACTGTTCATTGACTTTACACTTAATAGTGTCATAAAATGTTCACCAAGACATGCTAATCTTCCATCTGGAATACCTTAGTTGATTGCACTAGCTTTTATAACACATGTTTAAAATTCAACGTGGTGAATCCACTCTCAGTGAATAAGCATAAGGCTGGGGCCATGGCTAAATGTCTCAATAGTCATTATTCACTTCTATTATTTCCTTAACTTTCAGAATAAAATAACAATGTGTTTGGCAATATCTGACTTTTATTTATACCTTTATCAAGTCATGTAGATGCAGCTTTACTCTTTAAAAAAAAAAAAAAAAACAGTTGACTGCCTTTTTTGAAGTGAAAGATTGATCTTCTTTCCAGGTCAAAACATGTGAGAACAGAGTTAAAGATCATAGAGGGTAAGTGTAGTATATTGCCTACTCCAACAGACTCTGAAACATTTACCCTGAGCCTTCATTGAGTTCTTGGTTATTCAAATACACTTGATGTAAAAGTATGGAAATATTACCAACAGAGTGATAAAATATTTATCTGGGTTATGAACAAATATGTCTTCGAGTATCATACAATGTTAAAAATTATAACATCCAGATAAAAGGTTTAGAATCATGACATTCACACTTTAAATAAAATGGCAATGCAATTGAAATGTAAGAAGTATCTGGTTGGAAAAATGATCCTGTGTATTGCTGTTATTTTCCTTATCTAAAAATAAAATCTAAACCTTATATAGTGCAATGTGACCATTTTTACAGGAATAAGCTTTATCCATATTTTTGATGTTTGCTAATGTAATTGTATTTCAAAGGATTTTTTTTTATTTTAGTTTTAATAAGTCCCAAATCCATGCAGTCTCTCTGTGTCCCTGTCTCTCTCTCACACACACATCAACAATATGGGATATTAGCTTACAAAAAATATTTAGGGACATTATATATATTTTTTGCCAAGGGAAAATAAAGGGAGACTATAAACTATGGATTAATCAATAAGGGCCTTATTAATAATGCCAAATAAAATAGCGAACATTTTAAAGGACATTGGCATTAACAGTGAGAGAACAGGCTTTCTTCTCATCATTGGCTTAAAAACCTTTTACCTCAATATCGAAAACTGCTTGTCAGTGAAATAGCTAGGCTACTTTCATTAAGTACTGACCCAGCAGACTGACATTTTCAGATGAATCCATGAGAAATAATTACATTTTAACATTCCCAATTTATTATGTCAAGTTTATAATAGTTATAAGATCATCTTAGCATTGTAAAGTTTAGAGGAAAAAATATCTTTAAGGACTCTATTCTGCAGTGATTCAAAGAGATATTTTACTGTATTTCATTCAAAATTCCAATTATTTTCTAAGTAGATACTTTATCCTATTCCATACATGCTTACCTCACCATTTGGTGGCACTATGTTTTTGTATTTTGTTTTTTAATTTGTCCCTAGCAGTCTTTTTATCTCAATATTCCTAAAGATAGGTGAACTCCAAAACTGAACACCGAAGAACATCTGTACCCCAGATCTCTTTGCTGAGTTACTGACTTATTGAACAACCTCAGTCTTCTTTTAGAGGTCATGATTCAGATTTCATATTGTATTATAAATTATTTCTCTTTGACTCAATGGCAGTGTTGTTCTAGCTCTTGCATTTGCTATGTCAGAAAATCGTACCATCATTTTTCTATGGTCCAAGCCACCCTTAACCTGCTTCTATCACATCTGTTTATAATCATCATGTCATCAACTCCAACATTTTTGGAATTCCTAATATTTTCTGTATTTATCTTCTACCCATTCCTGCACTGTTGTTCTCTTAGTTAAGACTCTTGTGTGTGCATTTTTGCAACCATATCCTATTTATTCTCTCTATCCCCATCCATGCTTCTCTTAAATCCAATCTTCTTTCTTCTATCATAGTGAACTTCAACAATGATTGAGCATGGAACAAAACCAAGAAGTCACCTGTTTTGATAAAGTTTTATTGCAACACAATCATGCTTATTGCTTTACATTTTCTGTATCTTGTCTTTGTGTTGTAGAGTACAACAAATAGTCCAAGGGCCCTTAAATGTTTACCATGTGCCCTTAACAGGTCAAGTGTGTTGATCCCTGTTCTAGATCATTTCACTCCTTAGCTTAAAATCTTCAAGTGGTCTTCCATTGTCCTTAAGATAAAGGCCCCACCTCCCTGGTGGCGCACGTGGTTGAGTGCAACACTATGAAGCTGTCCACAGCCTCTGCAGCATGGGTTAGATCCCGGCCGCCCAGGAAGATACCCACATGTCGTGGCAGACCTCTCTCGTCTCTCCTGCTGCTCCTCTCAGCAGTGTATTTCAGTCAGTCTGCCTGTTCTGTTTCACGCTCTGTCTCTGGTGAATCTTCTTACCTCCCCCCACTTCCCCCGCACATCTGGTCTGTACCCTGGTTCTTGTATGAATAAATAAATCTTTTAAAAAAAATAAATTTTAGGACCTCCCCAGTGGCGCAGCTGTTGAGCGCTGGGTTGCGAAGCTGCCCGCAGCCTCCGAAGCACCAGTTCGATTCCCAGCTGCTCCCGGCCACCAGAAGAGGGTCCCACAAGGCGTGCAGACCTCTCCTGCTGCCCGCTGCTCCCCTCAGCAGTGTACTTCGGTCCTTCTGCCTGCTCTGCTCCCCGCTCTGGCTCTGGTGAATTCTCTCACCCTCCCACACCTTTGACTGTACCCAGTGCTTGCATAAATAAATAAATAAATCTTTTAAAAATAATAAATTTTAAAAAGAAGATAGAGGCCCCACCCCAATCTTTAGACTTACCTGTCAACATTCAAAATCTATACTCCAATCATACCACACCCAACAATTCATGACTCACTGTCTACAGTCATCAATTATTGTGAGCTTGACAAATCTGGCATACTTGATGTCAGCATATCCTTTTATGGACAATTTTCTTTGACTCTAGATATCTGAGCCTTATATCCCTAATACTTAAACCCAGAGCTTCCAGCACTTGTTCCCATCAAAACACATATATGCTGCAATATCTTTGACAATTTCTTTTGGGTCTATGTTAAACTATCTCTCAGAACACTAATAGTATCAAATCCACAGCAAGTATGCAGCATCATTTGTTAAATGAATGAGTAAATACTATTTGTGTCTTTCTGTTCTTAAATCTTTTCTATCATAAAATTTAATGACACTTATTTAAAAAGTTCTCAGTTTCAATGTATTGAAGAATATACTGATATTATATTAAGGTGTAGACCTCGCTTGGATTTATTAAGCAAATGCAACAGTATATACTATTTTATGCTATTTGAAACATATCAAACAGTCTATATAAAGTGCCTTTGCCAATATTTTCTCATTGGATTGAGTTTTAGAAAAATCTCTGTGTTGCCTGCTCTCTATAATGTTCAGATGCAACAACCAGCTTTGTGAAATGATATAAACATAACTCAGAAAATTGATACCTTGGATTCTTACAGTGTGTGAACTCAGGCATGGATTAAAATAAAAATATACTGTAATGAAAGTTAGTTTTCAAGTTCAGTACCATTAGATTCTTTTATTTGCTGGAAATTTATCCCAGGGTCCATCTTCTTTTAGTTCTACATCTAATGTAATCTCCTGCTGTTCTTAGATGGGTTTCATTCTTCTGTTCGAAGGCAGGAAAACCAGTGTTTTGTGCTATTATTTTCCTTGAATACTAAAGTTTTTTTTTTTTCAGTGTATTTTTCTCTAAGACTCGATTCTCTGAAAATAAAAACTTTTCTTCTACCTTTGAGAGCACACATTTTACTTTTTAATTTCCCTCCTTGAAATGAGTTTGATATGATATTTTCTTTCCATTGAAAATCACCTCTAGCACATGAACATGCCCATAATTTCTTTTAGTAATTGTCTGAGAATGTCTTGTTCTCAGCATTAATCTAAATAATATTTTAGTTCAGGGTATGTTATTATGAAGATGCATTAGGTTCTTGTACACCAAACTATTTTTTTTAAGATTTATTTATTTATGCACACAAGAACTAGGGTGTAGGCCAGAGGTGTGGGGGGAGTAAGGTAGGAGAGGTCTGCTGCGCCATGTGGATTTCTCTCTGGATGGCTAGGGATCTAACTCATGCTGCAATGGCTGTCAATAGATTGATAGTGCTGTCTTTAACCCCTGCACCACCAGGGAGGCCCACACCAAACAATTTATTTATAAAATTTGGAGGATAGAGGGATTACCTTAGAAGTTTCTTAGAAAAACTGATACATAGGAAGCCTCCCTGGTGGCCTAGGGGTTAAGTCTCAGCCTATAACCATTAAGGACTGAGTTCGATCCCCAGGCAGGGAGCTACCCACATGGCATGGTAGACCACTCCTGTCTCACCCACTGCTTCCCTCAACAGTGTATTTCAGTAGATCCACCTGTTCTGCTCTCCATTCTGTCTATGCTAAATCCTCTCACTCCCCGCACCTCTGGCCTACATCCCAGTTCTTTCACACAAAAATAAATAAATAAAATCTTAAAAAAAAATGCTTGCATCTATACCCCAACATCAAATACTCTGACCTACCATGTCTAAAATTGGATCTAGTAACTGCAACTTTGAGCAAATACTTGAGTCATTATGATGCAGGTGGCTGAGAGCCACTCTCTGAGAAACATTAAATAAAAGGTTTTGCTGAGAATGTAACACGTGTTTGCTTTGAATTTAGACTTATAGTAAATATGTGATATTCTTTGAACTTCTCATCTCTGAAAATTAGCACAGCTGGCCTCCAACAATGGAAGAGATGAACCAGGCATGTAGGACAGCTATCCTTACCAAAGTGAAAGCTGACTGTACTGTCATGACCTGTTAGCTCCAGACTAGGGTCTCCTGCTGTAACTAGTGAGAACTTGAGCTCAGTACTTCCCCTCAGCTAACTATCATATCAAGTTTAATTTTATTTTAGTTATGATATATTCCTATATGAAAATAATTTATTCTTGTTTTTAACTGGAAAGGAAAAGAATGAACATTCCAATAAACAAAAAAAAAGTGTATTTGTATTTTGTCGTTGTTGTTAATAAAACATATTTTGTGTATGTTTTCTGGAGAGCATATATTCACCGAAATCATCCAGAAAGATAGGCTAGTGAATCATCCCTGTCCCCTGGTAATGACCTTTAATCTCCACTCTCTGTCTATGGTCTTAGTAAAAATGATTTAGGTGGATGTGACAATATGTCACTTTAAACTAGCTTAAACTAGAGGAAAGCAATTGGATGAAAACTAGGGACACACATGCTGTGAAACTTGACCCATGTCTGGCTCTTTCTAGTACCCTCTGTTGGTCAAAGGTGTTTTTTGTTGTTGTTGGCTTGAATTGTATGCAGACTCTTTCATTGCACAGGGAATTACTCTACCTCCTAGTTTCAGAGACATGCACATGATTACTGCTTGTGACTGTATATGGGGGAAAGACATGCTATTTCAAGCATATGCAGTCACTAAGCTAGTGGAACAAAAGATACTGTAGCTACTATCAGCCACCCTTGCCACTTCAGAAAGGGAACATAGACCACAAGAAGATGAGAGAAATGAGGAGCTGGGCATGACTATCCTTGACTCCACAGTACCCCAAGCAATCTTCCTACCATCAATTTTCCAGTGTTATGATCCAGTAAAATTCTTTTAACTCAATCTATTTTAACAGAACATATTGAGTCTCTTCCATCCAAAAATGTCTTTTACTATTATATACAGTTGGTCCTTAATATTCATGGGTTCTTTATTTGCCAATCTGTCTAATTGCTGAAATTCATTTGTAACTCTCAAATCAATACTCACAACATTTTCATGATCATTAATGGATTGTGAAGATTTTCAAAAAAATTAAGTACAAGAGTTCAGCTCAAGTCAACCAAGGGGACATTTTGCCTTCCTGTTTCAGTTCTCATACTGTAAGCAAGAAGTCTTTGTGTGATGGGGCAGTGCCACATTTTCTGTATTTCTGTACTTTTTTGGGTGGTGATTTTCCTACATAAAATAAGCCCAAGCACCATGCTCAAGCAATATCTAGCATTCCTAAGTGTGAGAAGATGATGATGTGACTTACAGAGGAAATATGTTAGATAAATTTTACTAAGGCATGAGTTATAGGGCTCTTGGCCCTGAATTCAATTAATGAATCAACGATATGTATTTAATAGGTTCTTTAAATAGAAAAACACATTAAACAAGGCTTATATATTGATAGGTTAATCAAACTGTAAAGACCAGAGGATTGTAGGAACTAAACATGTATTTCCTCTAGGAGTAACAGTTCAGTAGGCACCAATTCAATGTTTGTAGTGATTTTATAAAACTAAACTTCTGTGAATAATGAGAATTGACTGCATATGAATTATTCTATAGATACTATTTTGCAACCATTTAATGCTTATTAAAGACATATTAATACCTATAGCTCATACTTAATAGTATTTTATTAACACTGTATAAGAATATTGTCATGTAAGTAATTACATGTCCGCATCATGATGGCAGTGATTGCATGGCTTTGTATGGCATTGAAGTATCATAATATATCAGGATCATACCTCTTAATTTTATATATTGAAGTATGCTTCAATATTTTATTAAGAAATCTCATACACTAACATAAAGATAGAGTTCTCTAGGAAAATTCACAGAAGTGGAAATCCAGGGTCAGATTATTTAATAGTTTTTTTGTAACATTGCAAGACTTTCATACATATACATTACTATATTTAGATATATTAATAATTATGATAACTTATTTCTTTCAAACTATTTTCAATACTCTGCATTGTTTATCTCTTATTCAAGAGGATTGGGAAAACATGTCATCTTTTTTAATATACACTCATTGACAGTGTTGAATAATTTTTAATATACTGATTTATAGTTCTATTTGAGAGATTGTATGTATTTGCATATGTGAACAGGTAATTGTGTATATGCTTCCTTTTGTGAGTGTTGTGAGTATTGTGAGTCCAATATTTCTATTATTTTCACAGTTCTGCTTAGTAAGACCAGCTATATCTGTTGAAGAACTTTTGATCTGTTGAATAGTGAATGATTTTTGCAAAAAGAAAATTAATTCTTTGCCATATAAGTTGAAGATATTTTCTGAGTATCTTATTTTCCCTCTAACTGGGCTTATATTTTCCTAGCATTCAATGAGTTTTTTAATATGAATTTCATCAAATATATCAGTTGTTACCAACATTTCTTTTACGCTTTGTTCAGAAAATGCTTTACCATCATTCAAATTTCTGCTCTATTATTATCTTTTATTCCTGTTTCCCAGAGCTATTAATTTTTTTTTTTTTTTTTTTTTTTTTTGTGGGACCCTCACCGGTGGCCATGGATAGAACTGGCACTGCAGAGGCTGCAGGCAGCCTCGCATCCCAGCGCTCCACCGCTTCGCCACCAGGGGAGGCCCTCCCAGAGCTATTATTAATGTACATCTGTGTACATCTTCAATGTGCATTTTTTGCTGTATCAATGGGATTTGGAGAGGGAGGCAAGGTTAATTCATATGCTTAATCTGGAATCTTAGATAATAAATCCCAACACTATTTCTTTTCATTTTTTTTAACCACAATAAGGCTAGTTAACATACATCACCATCCATAATTATAAACATCTTTTCTTGTGCTGAGGAATTTTAAGATACACTCTCTTATCAACTTTCAAACATAAAATATGGTATTATTATAATATACAATATTATAGTCACCACACCATACAGTCTATCCCCATAACTTACATCTTTTATAACTGGAAGTTTGTATCTTATGTACAAAGTACCTTGTATGCAAACATAAATTATGTAGGCGATTAATGCTATGATGAATAACATTACTGTTTTCTCATTACTGAATCATTATTGTATTCCTGGAATATACTCAAATTCATCATGATATTTTTTCATATTATGCTGGATTCCTTTGCTAGTTTGTTTTAGGATTTTTACATCTACATTTATGCAAGATCACTACACAAAAACATACACCCACACTGAAATTTTGTTTGGGTATGTTTGTAGAGCACTAGAATTTTCTGTTCCTTAATTATTTGGAAAGAACTGCCTCTACTTTTGTCCAGAGCATGTGCATGTTTACTCACACTCTTGCACTCACTCTTCCTCTCTCTGTCTCTCTCTCACATCAATCTAGTTCCTTTTCAGTTTTTCATATATGCATATATATAATTATACATATATAATTATTTCATAGTCTATTAAAGCTATTAAAATTAAATTTTGTATATTTGTAATATTTTCCTCTAGAAATTCAACTTTCTATTACTATTTGTGCTGCTTAGCATTAAGCTGAGATACCTTTCTTACTTAATATTAACTACTAAACATAGATAATAGCTTGAAGTTTTATTCCAAGTTGTGTCTTAAAATTATTTCTAAATTTGTAGATTATAATCAACTCAATCTGATTTAACAACCAGTTATTTAACACATGTATGATAGAGTGATTAAAACTATTAATTCATTATCATTTTATAGGTGAGAAAGCTGAGACATGGATTAAATAACTGACCTAAATTCACACAGCTAGAAAGTGACAGAACAAGACAAACCAAACTGCTTGATTCTGGAATGTTTTAATCATCAAATGTGCTAAAAGGAAGAATTTTGAAGAAGGAAAATTGCAAAATGCTACAAAATCTTGATAGGTGGATAGATAGAGATCAGATAGATAGATAGAATCTCCAACAGACTTCCACTCTTCTACAAACTCTTTCCAGAAATAGCCTTATTTATCTAAATTCCTGAAAGACAACTTGTTCAATCAATCATTACCCAGTTCTATGTGGTGGAATTTCCACAATATGGAAAGGTGGATGTGACAAAAAGTTAAAATAAAGAGCAGGAAGACAAGAATGAAATGTGGGAAAACTTCCCTTAAATGGAGGAAATTACTTTTATTGGTAACACTGCAGGCAACAGCAGTTAGGTGTCCAGTGACCTTAAATGCCACAGAGCCATTAAGAGTAATGAGGTGTGAGCTCAAGCCAATGACTGATGAAAAGGCAATGTCTTCTCAGGGGTTCATGCTGTAACATCCAACATTAATGTATTAGTATCAGTAGATGAAACATGACAAATACTAAAGCTCATTTACATAATGGATGAAGCTTGGGAAACAGTTACAGATGGCTGATGAGCACCTTGAGCCAAAAGGAGAATTTTTTTGAAGGCTCAGTGTACATAGTTCTAGCAGAGTAAGACACAAGTAACTAAACATTCAGTTAGAGACTATGAACTGCTGGATGATGCACTTCTTTACATCTGAAATAAAATTCAGTAAAACTTCCCTATAGAATCCAGAGCTTCCAAGCAAGAATGTTGTCTGGACTGATGAGCAACGTCTCTCAAATTATCCTCCTCTCTGAAGGATGCAGATAATAAATTGCTTGTGTAAACTTGGAATAAACACATTCAAATTTCCATGCAGATGCTGAAATAAAATTTTGTGCAATTTCTCAATTGTGCCAGGTTTTGAATAAAAATCATATAGTGCATTCAATCTACCATATATAGTCTGGTTTGGGGGTAGAAATCATAACTTGGAAGTGAAAGTGGATTGATTTAGCTCTTCTGTAAGTTTCAGTTTTTCTCTAGGCAGATGAAATTATCAAACAGCATGAGGACTGTGTGTGGTGTCAGTTCTTTAGGTCTTTTCCTTTGATAGCTGTGATGTATTCTTCATTAACCTTTCAATAATAAAATGTGAACATTTTGAGTGCAATATACTCTAATGCCAAGTATTGAACAGATTCTAGAGCTACTAGGATAATTGTCAGGGACACCTCTAACCTAAATCTCAAAGTGGGAAACATTGTACTCCTTAGACGCCCTCCAAGCTGGACCATGTCCACTGGCCGTCTGCCCACACCAGTGCTCACCTGTGCATTCTTCTTCCTTTAATCAAGTTAACACCTCTCAGCTTCCCCTTCCAAAGTTTGCTGTACCCAGACCGTCAGACATATATCTAAAATCTTTTTCTCTTTTTCCTACATTGGCCTTCTTTAAAGGAAATAGTATTACTTTCAGTTTATTGGCATAGAGAATCACTTTGTTTTAAAATTGAAGTCGCTATTCTTAAAATTCTGCAAGGATTCTACCACCCTCACCTCACAGATAAATTAAGACTGCTTGGATCTGAAACATAATTATTTCAGCTTTTAATCTGAACTGACTTTCCTCTCCCCATTTGGGGGAGTTGTTTCATAATTTCTTGATCTTTTATGTCTATGACAGGACCTCACCAATTTGGTCAAGATTCTTTTTATTCTGACCTTGGGTTGCACTTGTGGTAGCTATCCTGAATTTTAGAGCCTGCTGAGAACTTGACTAAATGATTAATTTGTTCCAAATTAGGAATACATCAGATAAGGTCATTTTAGTTGCTTATATTAGCTCAAGAAATAAAATGAAATAATAATTACCAAAATTGTAGACATATGGTCATTCCATATAGCAAACCAGGTCTTTCGTGGTCCAAGAAAGTTATTATAAAGACCACCATCCACTCCTTTCCACATAGGAAACTGAGGAATTGCTCTGGTCAAACATGCATTTGAATATTCACCTAAGCGTATTAGGAAAGTGAATCCATTATACAAATCATTGATAAACATGCCGTAACTGACAGAATAATGCTTTGCATCCATGCCTGTGTTATTGAAGCCTCTGTCCTCTGCCTTTGCATGCTTCATTGAGAGTGCTATCAAATCATAAAATGTCCTCCATTACTTTTGCCATTTAAACTGTCATAACACAGCACCTGGAGGCTAATAATCTGAGCATGATTCTCGTGGCTTATGATCTGGGATTGGAACTTGCATCCACTTATTCCCAGTCCAATGACTTCTCCAGCCCAATACATGAAGTTGTGTGGGAACCAACACTGGCACAGCAGGGAAGTAACAGCTTCCCTACTTATGGAATTCTTTAGATAATAGACTTACAAAGAACCAATATCTATATAATGTGGGTTTTCCTCATGTTGTATTAAGGGAAGATTAGATTAAAACTTATAGATAAATCTTTCCACTCAGAAAATGTTTCAAGTCAATGTTAGTTAAGAAAAAATATGCTGTTTGTGAATTTTCCCACCTATCAGTCAATTTGCCATACCAGCATATCAGCCAGGTGTCTCCTATAACTTAACCTGATCTGTCCCTATGGACCTGTAATTGACATCTCTATATACTGTCTATACATATAAACATGCACATGTATAATATATATGTGTCATTTATTCTCCATTATCCTTGATTATAACTTGCTTGTATTTTTTATTATAGCATCTATTATACATATAAATCTATGTATACATATATACAGATATACAATATATGTAGATACATCTCTAAATATATGTATAAATATAAATATACATATGTATACACTCTTTTGTTAAGAAAGAAGATATATAGAAAAATCAAATGGACACTTTAAGGAAGCAACTCACATTAGAAAATAAGAAAGCAAGAAAACACACTTTTATCTTTATCTGCTTATTGACCTATAACTAACATGAAAACCAGGAAGTATGTAAGTTGAATGTGATAAAACACCTGCCCTCAATTTGTTTCTGATCTAGTGATAGCCAAGTCATGCAAAATGGAGGTGGAATGAGTAAGCATTTATTTTTTTTTAAGATTTATTGATTGATTGATTGAATTGATTTATACATACATACATACATACAAGCACTGGGTACAGTCAGAAGCGCAGGAGGGTGAGAGAATTCACCAGAGCCAGAGCGGGGAGCAGAGCAGGCAGAAGGACTGAAGTACACTGCTGAGGGGAGCAGCTGGCGGCAGGAGAGGTCTGCGCGCCATGTGGGACCCTCCTCTGGTGGCCGGGGAGCAGCCGGGGATCGAACCGGCACTGCAGAGGCTGCGGGCAGCTTTGCAACCCAGCACTCAACCGCTGCGCCACCAGGGAGGCCCAGCATTTATTTTTGTTAAAGAAAACTCTATAGTGTCAGCCTTATTGTAGTGTTGCAAAGATGGAAAGGGGGGTGTGGGAGGCAGTGATTGATTTTGATGCTCCTATGAAGAAAACACAGACTTAATGTGCTCACAGTTAGAGCACGGCTTTCCTTTTTACTTTACCCTTCCAGTTCCACATGAGATGAGAGAAAAATAACTGCCACCCTCTATTCTTCCACGTTGTTTGTAAATGCCTTTGCCAGGCATTTTAAATTATTGTGTAAATGTTCCTTTCTTTTTTTTTTTTTTTTTTTTTTTTTTGTGGGACCCTTGCCGGTGGCGGGGGAACGAACCGGTGCTGTAGAGGCTGCGGGCAGCTTCGCAGCCCAGCGCTCAACCGCTGCCCCACCAGGGGAGGCTCTGGTGTGTGTTTCATGGGAGATGAGTGAACAGAATTACAAGGTGTGGTTCTACAGAATTCTATCTTAGGAATAATATTAGTGGAAGCAAAGTGAAATTTAAGGAAAATGAGACATTTGTTTGTATTTCTTGTAACAGCCAACTGAAATGTCTAAAATATCCCTAAAAACAATAGTAGATAAATAGGTAGGTGTCATCTTGAATAATTCTTTAAAGACATCCATACCTGATTTTATTTGATTAATAATCAATATAGAAGATATTCACTAGAAGATAAAGTATTTAAAAGTTATGTTTAAGATTAAATTAAAAAGAAATAATTTCCCTCAAGATATACATTTCATATTTAGTTTAAAAGGAAATGATTCCCCACAAAATAGCATCAAAATACTAACATATTTAGGAATACACTTCAATAAAAGAAGTTCAAAACTGGGCCTCCCCAGTGGCACAGCGGTTGAGCTCTGGGTTGCAAAGCTGCCCGCAGCCTCTGCAGCGCCGGTTCAATCCCCGGCTGCTCCGCGGCCAACAGAGGAGGGTCCCACATGGCGCGCAGACCTCTCCTGCCGCCCGCTGCTCCCCTCAGCAGTGTACTTCGGTCCTTCTGCCTGCTCTGCTCCCTGCTCTGGCTCTGGTGAATTCTCTCACCCTCCCGCGCTTATGACTGTACCTAGCACTTGTATAAATCAAGCAATCAATCTTGTATAAATAAATAAATAAATAAATAAATCTTAAAAAAAAAAGAAGTTCAAAACTTATACACTAAAATAATCACAAAACCTGTCAGCAGGGAAGATCAACTACTATAAAATTATATGGCCCAAAATGTCAATAGATGAGATATAGATGTTAGAGATCCTGTTTCAGGTAGTGATGTCTGAGCTAGGGCTTGAATGACAAAGAGTGAATCATGCAAACATCTCAGAGAACAGTAATTTAGTTAAGGGGGACTGCTATCAATAATGGATGAAAAGATTGCTAATCTGGCTGCGATATAACAAGTGTGGGGGCTAAAGTACCAGACAATGGCAAGGAGAAAATGTGGGGACCAATTTCAAAATATCTTTATATGTGAGATGAAGTTATGGATGGAATTTCATTATGGTTGAGTAGATTTTCAATGGGTTGCATGAAATTCAAATACACACAGCACTCACTGTGGAGGGCTGCCAGCTGCATTGCTCTTTTCTTGACTTGGTCCATTAGCATTTTTATCATTGACTTGGATAAGGACAAAGAAGGCCTTTTATCAAATCTGTAGCTGACAAAAAGCTCAGGGAGATAACTAGTATACAGAATGACAGAACCAGGCGTCAAAAGCTTCTTGACAGCTGAAACAGTGGGTTGAGTCTAAGGAGGTGACATTTAATAAAGATAAATTCGACAGCCTCTGCTTGGTACAAAAAGCATATGGTTCAAAAGAGTAACGGAGAGTAAGACTGAACAGCAACATGGGTTAAAATGTTAGAGGCATTTTGGATGACTGTAAGATTAATGTGAGCCAGCAAGCTGACTGAGTCACCCTTGAAGTCAGCATGTACTTCAAATGCATTCATCAAAATATGGTATAGGCAACCAGGAACCCTCCAGACCAGGACCCCTACCTCAGATGGTATTTTCAGAAGAAAGTTGATAAATCCAGATATGATAAAAGGTCAGAAAAAATGAGAAATCAAAGATCTTGAATGTGATGAATATTACCTGTGATTCACATATTGGAAGGACAATAGTCATTTTATGTTTATTTGATATAAGAAGTGTGGTCTTAGATCAGTGGAAAAAAATAAAATTGTATCTTTTTCATGAATATTGAAAAGGAATTTCTTAAAAATAATCATTTTCCCAAAATTCAATGGGCTGCTTTTTCACATGGTAAATTCATCTTCACTGGAAGGTCTCTAGCATCTAAAGGAATGTGCTTCAAGGAATTTTAAGGAATGCATGCCTGAGCATTATAAGGTCCCTTTCAATTTCTAAGAATTTGTGTTCAGTAATTTGCTTACAAAGTTGAATTGCCTTTTTATTATTGATAGTACAGTCGTTTTACCCCCACACAAGAAAAAAAAAATGTGTTTTGTAAATAAGCTTCAGTGCAAACAAATGGATTGCACTTTATAGAAAGGATTCCACTGGCTGACTTCTAAATAAACTATTTCAATCACATCTGTCTTGTGGTTGTTTGCTGTTTTTCTCAAGTCTATTGTGGTTTGGGCAGTGGGACTAAAGCCTCTTATCCACATTCTGTTTCTCTAGTTAGCACTAGGTGTTTAAAGAATTTGATTTGATTTGAAATCAGTGCTGTTCATCACAGTATCCAAACATCTGAGCTCGAAAGAATGAGTTTGTTTCTTTCATTGGTGGTGGGAAAGACCTTCAAAGGTCACTTACAACAGAATCACCTGGGAGCCACAATTCTTTCTAACTTACAGGGAAATGCCAGGGCCATGGGTGTGAGTTAAACATTTAAACTTGATCGGTCACCTATTAGCAATTACAGCCACCAGTGTCTCTGTACAAGGTTAAAACACAGCAGAGCTGTAATTAGCTTCAAAAGAGTTTGTTCTCTTTTCATTTTACTTTCACTTTTATACCTATCAAAAGCTAAGCTTAAACAAAAAAAGAACAGAGTGAATTCAATAGCTGCAAAAGACTGATTCATAATAGTATTATAGGTCTCACATAAGTGAGAGTGAGACCAACAATGGCTGGTTTGTTCACTATAACTCATTGAAGCCTGGTGCTGTGTTTTCATTTTACCCAGGATTTACTTCATTTTTCTTCTGCTGTAACAAAGATTTCTTGGCTTAGGCCTTCTAGGGCTTTTCCATTCTGATGCACTACAAAATTTCAATACATGTGTGTCTTTTGGTGGATTATATATTTTTTAAGATTTATTTTATTTATTTATGCATACAAGAGCTGTGGTGTAGGGCAGAGGTGCATGGGGGGGAGAGGATTCACCAGAGACAGAGTGAGGAGCAGAAAAGGCAGATGTACTGAAATACACTGCTGAGGGGAGCAGTGGGTGAGACAGGAGATGCCTGCCACGCCATGTGGGTCAGCTCCCTGGTCAGGGATTGAACTCATGCTGCAGTGGCTGGCAATAGCTTCATAGCATGAGACTTTAACCCCTGTATCACCAGGGAGGTCCCTTGGATTATAATTTATTTAATTAATGAATCTATCACATAAATTTTGTTACTTGGTTGCAGTTCAGAAACTTGTTTTTATTTTTTATTTTTAAAGATTTATTTTTTATTTATTTATACAAGCACTGGGTACAGTCAGAAGCGCGGGAGGGTGAGAGAATTCACCAGAGCCAGAGCGGGGAGCAGAGCAGGCAGAAGGACCGAAGTACACTGCTGAGGGGAGCAGCGGGTGGCAGGAGAGGTCTGCGCGCCATGTGGGTCCCTCCTTTGGTGGCCGGGGAGCAGCCAGGGATCGAACCGACGCCGCAGAGGCTGCAGGCAGCTTCGCAACCCAGCGCACAACCGCTGTGCCACGGGGGAGGCCCGAGAAACTTGTTTTTATTTTTAAGCCAATAAATATCTGTCATGATAAATTCTTTGGGTCAAATTGGCTTCTTCCTTGTACTAAGTATTTGTAATATATTGGTTAGATTTCTCACAGTGCCTGAAGTTTGCCAGATTTTATCACACATTTTGAAACTAAAATATGATGGCCTTAATTTAATCAAGTTTTATTAATAAATTTTGTGTCTCTTTAATTTCTATTTAGAAATGAAAATATATGGTGTGGCACAAAAATTACAGAATTATAAATAAGGGCCTCCCCGGTGGCGCAGCGGTTGAGCGCTGGGTTGCGAAGCTGCCCGCAGCCTCTGCGGCGCCGGTTCGATCCCCGGCTGCTCCCCGGCCACCAGAGGAGGGTCCCGCATGGCGCGCAGACCTCTCCTGCCGCCCGCTGCTCCCCTCAGCAGTGTACTTCGGTCCTTCTGCCTGCTCTGCTCCCCGCTCTGGCTCTGGGGAATTCTCTTACCCTCCCGTGCTTCTGACTGTACCCAGTGCTTGTATAAATAAATAAATCTTTAAAAAAAATTATAAATAAAACTATCACATCATTGAAGTCATAATTTTAGCATTTGTACCTTCCCCAAAATATTTCATGAATGTGCCTTATCCTTTCCAGTTCCTTATTGTAGGAAATGTTCTGTCTCCAGGTGTGTTGCTGGTACAAAGATGATGGGGCACATGGTGTTGTCTAAGCCTTACCTCCAGAACAATTAGCATGCATCAGAATAACAGCATAACACTGAATTATCCCCATAAATCAAAACATCATAATGGAAACTTAAATTCATTAAAAAGAAACCCACAGGAAATGCTAAATATATTTTCAGGGTTATGCTGATGTTGTCTTATATTTCCGATTTCCTTAAAAGCAATGTTGAATATAGGTCTAGTGTATCTATATACCAGAGGAAGGCCCACAACCTGAGTGACTTAGAACAATAGATACTTACTGTCTCAGAGTTCTAGAGGTCCAAGGTCTGAAATCAAGGGGCCATCCATGCTCCCTCTGAAGGTGCTAAGGAAGGAAATTTCCAAGACACAGCTTCTTTTTGTTCCTTTGCCCCTGCCTGTCTTTCCTCACCACCACCAGCTACATTCCATTCCATACCTATGAATTGCAGAACATCCCAGAGCTAAGTAGAGAAGATCTAGTAGACTCCATTATAATTAATGTCCCAGCAATGTCATAATTGACCTCATTTCATTTATTCCTCAAAGTGTCCTGTAATGGGATCCTTACCATGTATCCCTTAGTTAAAGTTCAGTGAATGAAACAGAAATACCTCTGGGTCTTTTGAGCAGAAATTGATTTAATATGGGAATTTAACTTTTATGAAACAAATAAAATATGGGACAAGTCAGATGGATACCTTTAAGATATCACCAAGGATACACTTCTCTGGTCACACAGTCATCTTTTGGAGGTCAGGGTACCTTGACTGGGGTCACTGTCTTGTGACATCCACAGAATCCATGGCCAGTCATGGCCTGCTGAGCCATCATATTTACTTTCATTGTCGTCAAAGAAGTAAAAGGAACAGGAAGATAGAACCAACTTCACTTATACTTTCTTGTTCTCAACATTGGCAAATATCTAACTTACAGATAGAACTAGCTGGAAGGTTACTAGAAAATGGCATTTGAGTTTTCCTAACTTGTAGCACCAGAAACTCCTCAGAAGATGGTGTCCACCATTCACCTTGTCATCACTATATACATTGTTTTGTATGTTTAGGAAATTGAAAAGCAACCAATCTGAACACTCAATAAGCTCAACTTTAGATAGGAACATAATTTTTAAAAAGCACAGACCATGGTCATAAGATCAGTGTTGGCAGGGATGCGTGTGTATCCACAGGGAAAAGGTTATCTGAACACAGTAGTAGAGGGTAAGGGTAAGGGTACTGATGATAGCTCATGGATGGCCTCAAAAGATAGTCTCAAAAATCTGAATTTCATTTCACAGGGAAAGAGGGGCTGATGACAGTTCCCTGGGTTTATCTGATACCCATTCTCAAGTTCCCAGGCTTAAGATTTTCCTTTTTGGCTTCCCCTGCTTTTTCCAACTTTAAAATTGTGTAGTGCCTTGGGGACTACTCCTAGGATATCTGTTTTACTCTCTGTATGTTATTTTCTTCAGTGAAGTCATTCATCCACAGAGCTTAAACAGTGTCTCTATGCTATTCCTCCCAAATTTCTATATCCGGCTGCAGTGGTTAATTGTATATGTCAATTTCACTGGTTCACTGGATGCCAAGATATTTGATCAAAGGTTATTCTGGAAGTGTCTATAAGGACATTTCTGCATGAGATTAACATTTGAATTGCTAAACTGAGGAAAGCAGAGAGCTCTTCCCATGTGGGTGTGTCTCATCCAATCAGTTGAAGGTCTATTTAGAACAAAAAGGCCAAGGAAGAGACAATTCCCCCTGCCTGATTGCCTTTGAGTTGCAACATCTGTTCATTTCTGCCTTTGCACTAGAACTGAAACATCAAATTTGCATTTGTCTTGAGTCTGCTGAATTTCACACTGGAAGTCTATGTTGGTTCCCCTGGTCTTGGCACTTGTTAATCTATAAATAGGATATACATTAGTTTTATTTTTCAAGAACTAGATTAACATATTAACATTGATCCTTTTTCAAAGTTCTAGAACCTACAATAACCAACTTGATATATTTAAATTCATCAGCCAAGTTGCTCAAGTCATAAATCTGGGAAATGAGGTTAATTTCTACAAAGCCCATATCCATTCATCAGCAAATCTTATATATTTTACCCTTAGAATATTTATAAGCGGGTCTCCCTGGTGGCACAGGCGGTTGAGCGCCTTGCTGTGAAGCTGTCCGCAGCCTCTGCAGCATGGGTTCCAACCCCGCAGCTGGTGAGAATCCCACATGGCGCGGCAGACCTCTCCTGTCACGCCTGCTGCTCCCCTCAGCAGTGTATTTCATCAGTCTGCCCGTTCTGTTCCCCGCTCTGTCTCTGGTGAACCCTCTCACCCTCCTGCACATCTGGCCTGTACCTCAGCTCCTGTGTAAATAAAAATAAATCTTTAAAAATAAAAATAAAAAAAAAAATATTTGTAAGCCTCCCCAAGCTTCTTGTGTGCCACCTCTCTTCCAGCATCACCATCTCTGTTCTGCACTTTTCAGTCATCCACTGATCTCCACCCTTGCAATTTTTCTACTTCCAATCCATCTACCCCCATGAGATAGCAGACACAGCACATACTCAAAACCCTATGGGGATTCTATCATGTACGGTCAAGCATGGTGACCTGCCATTCATGACTGTTCCTAACTCTACAGGATCTGACACATCTTCAACATATCCTTCCACTCTCCCCTTGCTAATTCTTAGTCTTATTACCATTTATGTCAGTATTGGCATATTTATCTTCTTCATATTTTATGACTTCACTCACACATTTCCCTTTCCCTCTTTTCTATGATGTTGGAATGCCTGCATCTTTCTCACCCTTTAGTTTGTGTTATTGTACAACTGAGGGACACCCCAGAAACCCTGAACTTACATGATCTAAAGGGGTTAGGCCATCTTTGCACACAAAGGCAAAGCAGATTCTTAGTGTGAAAGAACTTTAACAAAATTAGAGAGGGAAGAGAAGAGAGGATCTTTTTTCCCAATAAATCACTCAAAATTAACCATCCCCTTATGGTCAAATGCCCAATCAAACAGGGTTAACCCAAAGTGGGGCTACTGAGGCCTGAAAGTTTGCCGCAAGTTTAAGGCACCTTCTGGCAGGGAATCATAAAAAGTGGGTAAAGGAGGCCCCAGAGAACTTCACAAAAGGAGAAAAAGACAAATCAAGTTAATGTTTACCATTGTCTCTACCAAGTGTAACAGGGTGGTCCCAAGGAAAAGGGGAGATTCCAGGTTCCCTGCCCTACCCACTGAGGGTGGAGCTGGGCAGGGAGAAGAGGAAGCTGGAGAGAAGACTGGAGAAGGAAGGAAGCAGGATGGAGAGCAAGAGGAAAACCTGGAGGAGGCCCATGGAGCAGAGTGACATGTGAAGAAGCTGCACTTTCTTCATGTCCTGGACTGGTTGAAACAGATGTGGGTGAGTGACCCATGTGGAGGTTAACAATGGCAGCTTTTATCTTGATTTTGATTTGCTCTTTTCCTCCCAGATGTGTCTGGCTGTTTTTGACCCTTCTTTATGGTTCCCCACCAGAAGGTGCTTTAGACTTGGGGCAGCTCTTGGGACTTGCTCTGGGTCAATCCCGTTTGGGTGGACTTTTATCCCTGAGGGGACGGGTAACTTTGGGTGCTTAATTTGGAAACTATATTCTTTGTCTTTTGTTCATTGCACACCGATTGTATTAAGCTTCCTTTCCATTAAAGGTCTATATGTTTTGTCTTGATGTGGCGGATGGCAGAACCTATTTAGAGTAGGCAGGCTTGGGGGTTCTGGGGTGCCCCTCTCCCTGCCCTGCAACACAAGGACCAACAGAGAATACTTCCTATGTGTCTCTCACTCACGTGTCTCCTCCAAGCATCTCCTTCCACATCTTCCCAAGTTCCTGGATGTGAGTCCAAGCTGCATTGAGAGCAGTCTTCCTTTTTCCGACAGCCCACCTGCCTACCTTTGAGTCATCTGCTTCACCTGGCTGACGAGCTATGCCCTTCATTAAGTGGGGATGGGGGGCTGGTACTCCCCCCTTTTATGGAGGTTTCTCTCTAACACGTGCACCTGAAGTTCATTCTACCATGTGAAGGATGTCTTAGCATGATGCGCCCCTATCCTGTATTTGTTTTCTTTAGACCACTTGACACTTTGTGACTGTCAGCCATTACTTGCTATCTTAGTTTTGATCTGTCTTACCTTATTGGAAGCACCACCAGGGTGGGATCGGTGCATGTCCCTTGCCCTCCAAACACTGAATATCCAGAAACTATGCCTTGTAAATAGTAAGTTTCTGAAAAACATGTCTTCTCTTTTCTTATGTTCCCTTTCTGATAGTGGTGCTTTACTCCCATCCTCCATGCTTCTCCTTGCTTCCCTCCTTCTTTCCAACAGCACTAAATTGAAGATTATTAGTAACATAAAAACCAGACAGGGAATTTTAAGCTGCTGACTTTGTGGCACTGAGTAGACTGTACTCAGCAGCACTGCGCCAGGAGCAATCTGCAACAGTCTTTGAGGGGCTCGCCTTCTAATCACCCCAGATTACAAACATCATTGGCTCTCTTGCCTCCCAAGGTTATGGCAAAACTTAATCTCATTTCTGCTAATAGCAAATGCCCCCTCGTTCTGTTATAATTAGTCACTGTGGAGTTTTAGAAAGGTCATTTGGTTGAAATATGAGACTGCAATTTGTTTAAAGGGAAAAAAAGGCAAAGAAAATTATCTTTCCACAATTCATTAGCCCAGGTCACAATTACCCCAGGCATTCTGAGTATATGCCGGTCTAGCACTGCTGTAACCAGAATGCTTGGTCGGCTCTGAGATCTACACAAACTCCCTAAATTGCCTTTAGTCTGAGCAACACACAAGTCATATCTTTCCAATATCAAAACATTTATTAAGAAGTAAAAACTTCCTCCGCTTCATTATGTAAGTGACTGATGTATGGCCAGGCAGAAATATGTAAACAGCTGTATTATTGGGAAAAGTAGTTTGAATCATCTTTCTATGGAGCTGATAAGACATGGGCGAGATTTTTAATCCTGCTACCATTTTATGCTTAGTAGTGATTCCAATCAAAGCAATGTGTTTATCCCTTTCTAGTTGTGTTTAGGGAGCAGTCTTTTTTGCAGAAAGCCACCTAGGTTTGATTATTTCCAAACAGTAAACATAAGGAAACAGCAAAGGTCCCAGATTTTAAGACTTAAAGAGGAATTTACTTTCCTTAATACGTTATTGGAATTTTATAATGCTGTTTTACATATTTTTGGTATGAAGTTTTTACAAATTATATACTGCTCATTACTACTTTGAATATTTGTTAAGAAGTGAAGGTTACAATTCTAAATTGTTTTTCAGAAACATGTTTTAGGAAGTGAAGAAACAATGATATTGCCATCTGGTTTAATACCATTGGCTTCCTGAACATGAGAACAGTAATAAGATTTTTAAAAGCTTTGTACATTTATTGTGCTCTGTTTTTGTATTTGTTTTTGTTTTCCACACTGATGAACTGCAAGAATGTTAGGACACTGCTTGTTTATAAATTTTAAGTATGCATGCCTCACTAACATAGTACAGTTATCTTCCTTCTGCAATATTTACCTTCACTATGCATGGTATAATACCTACTTGAATTTTGAGAAATTAAAAATACACTTTACAAATAAATCAGAAGAGAGTTAATGAGAAATAAGGTTGACTGCACTCTAGAGAAAGGAAAATGTGTTTGAATTACAATCCCTCAAGCCATAAATACATACTGATAGTCATTATTATGATCAGGGGGAGAGGGATACTAAATACTAAAACTTTAAAGCGGAAGGCAGTTGAGGAATAAACTAATGGACATTTGAGTAACAATACTAATAGTAAAGATAGGAAAATAATTATAAATATTTTACAAAGTCAAGAACAATATATGGTAAAATTTAGAGTCAGAATATAACAGTTACCTGCATTCTTGTTTTTCATCTCATCTTCCTCACTAAGGAATATACTTTTGCCTGGATCTTCCAAAATGCCGCATGATTTTTCTTCTCTTCAATAATCATCAGTCACTACTCAAATTTATAACTTAAATATCTAAGTTTGAGGCATACAGGGACTTTAGAAACTTGGGTATGTAGAAAATCATAGCAAACCAGAATAAGCAGAGGTTTGTCTGAGAGACCAAGTTTGTTTGGAGGAAACGTAAGTATAGTATCAATGAAAACATGCAGGATCTTAATGTAATTCTCTAAATGTCTTAGAAGAATCAGTACAGAATGATAAAAGATCAGAACACATGAATATAATGAATGAATTAGGAAAAAGAGGTCATAGTAAAATTTATTTTATGTCAGTGCTCTTCAAAAGAATTTTCTGGCATAATGAAATGTTCTTTGTCTATTCAGACCAATCTTATAGTCATTAGCCCACAGTGGCTATTGAGGGTTTTAAATGTGGCTGGTATAGTTACAACACTGGCTTAATTTTTATTTCATTCTAATTGATTTCATTTGAGAAATTTCACATATGGTACAGACAGCTCTGGGGCATGGCAACTGTGCCAACATTTTCATTGAGACAGAAAATCAAATCAAATAAATATCACATGGGCTAGATCTACCACCATCTAGTTATTAATTAAACAATTATGTATTGAGAGAGGATATGTGCATATCTCCACACTGCTACCACATTTTTCATGTTATCTCAGACTCAAATCCTATTGGCCACAGAAATGCTGCAGAACATATGGTTCCTAGAACTTTGTGGCTTAAAGTAACAATCACATACTATTGCTGTCGAGTTTGCAATTTGATCTGACTTGGTCTAGACTGGACAGTTCTGATCTCTGATCCCAGCTGGATCCACTCATGCATCTAGAGGATTGATCTAGAATGACTTTGACTGGGTGACTCATCTCTATTTCATGTGAGTTTCACTCTTAGCAGGCTATCCTGAGAAAGAGAGAGAAAACCTGAACGCAGAAGATTGCCAACTTCACTTTATAAACTGCTGCTTATCTCTAACATCCCACTAGCTAATCTGTATCACTGTATCACTAGCTAATCTGTATCACTCTGTGCCCAGAGTCCACGTGAAGGTGACCACATGGTGGAGTCACAGGAATAAGGACATGGATGGGATGTGAGGGTGATCTGGAGGTGGCACCTGTCACCCCATCACCCCATTTATCATCACAGTTGATTTGGCTGATCTCTTTTGCTGGGTGTCAGTTTCCTTCCTCTGTCACTGCTCCATGTGTATTCTTCCTGCAGCTGTGTTCTCTATTGAACAGGATGATCTCCCTCATAGAGGGCTGTTCTTCAGTCAAGGGTGTATGAGTGCTTGTGTTCCCCTTCTTGAACCTCCCGACATGTTCTCAATGATTCAGCTGCAAAGAAGCAAATAATTAAAGTCATTATTATGGTCAACTGCTGCAAGACTTCCTCTCTGACTCACCATATGCAAAGTGCAGCTTCTTACTCCCAAGTAATGTGTAGATGTCTCACTATTTAGATCATCTTCTTGATCTTATGTGCTATGTCACGTTCCTCTATCATGGTTTCCAACAAGGGATAGGCCAGACTTAAAGGAAATGAAATGTATATGGACACTTGAAAATTCTTTATTGTAAGGTATTCTTTTAATATTTAATATTTTTTGTATTTTGCATAATACAAATGTCATGAAAGTTAGAATCCAAAGACTAATTACAAAATGAACTGTCTTTACCCTTTGTCTATGCAAAGATAGCTCTTTAGGACATATTTTAAGCTTTCATATTGAACATAAAGCAAGATTCTTCTATGTCCATTACTATGGTAACAAAGTGAAATTTTTGCTTATGTAATAATTGTTTGCTCATAACTTTGATCAAGGCCATTTAAATCCAGGAAATTTGGATGCTAAATATAGATATGCAAATGTAGTTTGTCAACCCAATGACAAATCTGATTGAAAGGAATTTAATGCTTGTTTATATTTATGTTGAGAGAAGAGATTAATTTTAGCTTTTCAAACTTTCTGCAAGCAATAGGGCCATTTTCAGACATTTCATTCTGAGATAAACTGGGAGCCCAGTGGGTTCAAGGTCTGTGCACCACATTAAGAAAATGCCAAAATGAATTATACCTTAAACAGACAATCCATAAAACACAGGTCAAGAAACAAATCTCAGTATTAGAACATATAAAAATTTAAATTATCAATGTTCTGTCATGATAGCGGAAGAAACAAAAATATATAAAACAGAATACAAAATAAGCATAGATTTTTTTTTTGATCAAAGCCATTTTATATTTAGTAAGAAGGGTTTTATTATAAGCTCCATGAGAAAAATTAAAGAAAACAACAGTGTTTGAGTCGTTCCCTTCACCACCTCCCACACTCTTATTCTGTGAAAAAAATCACTGTTAAAATCATATTTATATTCCTCCAAATATATTCTGTTAAAATATAGACATAAGTATATGTACATCAATATATTGATGCATACAGTATGGATGGGTGATTTGTATTTGTGTATGAGAAAGAGAGTAAGAAAATTTCAGAGAGAGCAAGGACTGTTGTGTAAACTAGGATATAAAATAATATTTAGGGAAAATATAAATGTACAGTAGCAAAACCTATTTCCAAGGTAAATCACTGCATTCACAAGGAACACTTAATGAGGGCCTCCCTGGTGGTACAGGGGTTAAGCAAAAAACTATAAAGATGTCTGCAGCCTCTGCAGCATGGGTTCGATCCCCAGCCAGACAGGGAGCTACCCACAGGGCAAGTAGACCTCTCCTGTCTTGCCCACTACTCCCCTCAGCAGTGTATTTCAGGGCTCTGCCTGTTCTGTTCCCCACTCTGTCTCTGGTGAATCCTCTCAACCCCCTCCAACCCTGCACCTCTGGCCTGTCCCCCAGCTCTTTTATGCATAAATAAATAAATCTTAAAAAAAAAAACTGCATCTTATTAAAAATAAGAAACACTTAATGAGCCTTAATGGTACTTCTTGGTAGAGGAAGTAGGTAGCCTGGCACTCAAGGACAAGATGAGTAGAGAACTAGATTGTCCTGCATAATAATGTCACTGGATCTGCAAGTTCTGAGCCTTTTCCCAATCTCGCAGTGCCAGGCTGTCTGCATCATTGGAAGCAACTTAAATACCCATCTCTGGATGAATAAAGAAAAGGTGATATTTACATGCAATGAAATAGTATTCAAAATTAAAAAAGAAGGGAATCCTGCCCTTTGCAACTAATGGATACACTTGAGTATGTTATGCTTAGTAAAATAAACTAGTCACAGTAAGACAAAGGCTGCAAGATTCTCTCTCTAATTGCCAGTCTTAAAGACAGAGTAGAATGGTTACTGCCAGGGGACATGGAGTCAGGGGAGGGGGATCACTGATCAGAGATTACAAGGACCTGCTGCATGACATCATGCCTGCAATTACAATGTGTATTGTATACTTAGAAATGAAGAATGTTAACATCACTCATCTAAGTGTTCTAATAAATAATATAATAATAATAATAATAATAATAAAACTGGAATGTCACTGCCAACTTTGGGATTGAACACTGGAAGGTGGAGATGAGTGATGAAAGTGTTTAGGAGAAAAAGAAGTGTCCAAAAATGATGGGAAACTGGTGCTCAGGCCCAAGAAAGCTTTGTAATATGGGTGGATTTTGGACAATAGTATTAATACTCAGTTTTATGCAATCATTTCAATTAAGTTTAGTCTAATTCTCCCTCTAGATTTCCAAAGTGTCAATAATGAAAAGAAAGAAAGAAGACTGTGATCATTGCATGGTCCATGGGTCAACACAGGGGGCGCATAGAATCTGACCTAACTTGGACATCAGAACAAGTAACAACTTGGTAAGCCTTCCCCAAATACTCATAATATCCCTACCCTTCTTACCCTTCCTGCTGACCTTGGGGGTGGGCTGAGGCATGTATTTCTGAAACAGAAAAGAAAAATACAATTTGCCAGATTAACAGAGCCAAAGTTTCTAGAACTGTAACCCTAGTGACCAATGAAAAAGAAAGAAAATACAAATTTAAATATCAAGGATGAAAAAGAGGAAATCTCAAAAGATCCTGCAGACAGTAAGAAGATAGACAATATTAAAGAAACAATACAGTAATAAATTTGGCAACTGCATGAAAAAGAAATTCTTGGAAAACATAGTTTGCCAAATCCCGGGTCAAAAGAAAGAGCATCTGAATAAATTTATATTTATCAATAGAAGTTGACTTCTACTTATGATCAGAGAATATCAAGAAATGACCTTACTCTTCCACTATAAATTAGTAGAATATTAGACAAAGTATTCGAAACAACTTTTTTTCACATCTTAGCCAATCACTAAGATCATCACTAAGTCTGGGGTGGGATCATGATTGTGACAGAAGGGAACCAAAAAAGGTGAGACTTGAAATTCCCAACTCTCTGCCTGGATATTCAGAGCCAGACACAGACTGAAGAAACCCAGAAATTTCCAGAGAAAACCTCAAGATTTACTTATAGCAGATCTTATAACTCTGTGGAGTTAACCTTAGGTCTGTTACCATAAAAAATAAACCTTTTGCTCTCCTTCTTCATGGGTGCTGTTTGCTGAAACTACCAGAGGAAATATAAAAACAAACAAACAAACAAAAAACTTCTCAATTGTTTCCAGAAACTTCACTCTTAAACCCTAGTTAAAGTCAATTACTGAAATTATCATTTCACCCCTAAGAATCTTTCACACTCAACTTCCATATGACCCTAGAGCTTATAGAAAATACAAACAAATATTCCTTATTCTTCCCTCCCTGGCCACCCGTTCTCTAGTTACTCTAGATGGTTATAAAAGACCCTTGAGTTTTCTTATTCATATTAAACATTTCACTTATTTTTATTATTTTAATGAGAGTCATATACTCACATACCTTGCAGGATGAATGAAGATGAAACAAGTAGCATATGGGAATGTGAAGAAATTAAACAGCACATTATGAAACGCTTTGAGCTATTAGTTTTGAGCTATAAGTGCAAATTATTATTATGGCCCGACTATATTCTGCCAAATGTTTTTAATGTAATATGCGTATTAACGTCAGGATATAGTACATTGCCACTAAGTGCACAGCAACTAAATGTTTCAGAGTGTTCATTATACAAAGCAATGCCTGCTATGGCATTATCACTCAGTTTTGTTTTGAAAATGTATGTTCTAAAAGTCTTTCCCTGATTGATAGCCTGGAATTGCTTCTTTAACAAATACCCAAGTGAGCTTGATCCCAGTGATAATGTTATAGGACAGGGAGAGGGGCAGCCCAAACCCGCAACCTGCCTATTCTAAAAGGGTTTCTGTCATCCGCCGCATCAACACAAAACATAGGAGACTTTAATGGGAAGGAACTTTAATAAAACTAGGAAACAATACAGGAAAGGCAAAGAGTCTAGTTTCTAAATGAAGCACCCAAAGTTACCCGTCCCCTCGTGGGTAAAAGTCCATCCAAATGGGATTGGCCTAGAGCAAGGCCCCAGAGCCTGCCACAAGTCTAAAGCATCTTCCAGTGGGGACCCACAGAAAAGGGTCAGAAACAACCAGACAATCCCGGAAGGAAAAAGAGCAAAATCAACATCAAGATAAAAGCTGCCATTGTCACCTCCCCACGGGTCTCACCCACATCTGTGTCACCCAGTCCACGACCAAAAGACAAGCGCAGTTTCTTCACGTGTTTCCTGGCTCCATCCTGCTTCCTTCCTCAGTCTCTTCTGCTGCTTCTCCTCTTCCTGCTCAGCTCCACCCTCCCTTGGGTGGGGCAGGGAACCTCCCCCTTTCCTGGGGACCACCCTGTTACAATAACAGAAACAACAAAGGTTGAGCTTTTATCCCAAAGATTCTAAAGATTTTATTTTTCCTATTACCATAACTTTTTGTTGGATTTGTGTGTATGTAAGGGAGGGAGGAGTGGATGGAGAAAATAAAAAAGGGGGGCGGAGGGAAAAGGAGAGAGAGAGACTATAGAGACTTATCTCATTCTAAGGTGAAGAGAATTTCTCAAGGAGGAATTAAGGGGGGCATGTCAGAGAGGGGAAAATCAGGGACCAAAAGAATCTCAGGGTGAACAACCTTGTCAAGGCTTTGTCAGAGTTCATAGCGCCAAAGGAAAGTTGAACCCTTAGACAAGTGAGCATCGTTCTAATGTAGTTTTTGGAGTCTGTGGGTTTGGAGAGCGGGGTCCTTTGGTTCACCCCGGGAAAGGTGTCACCAGAGCACCCCTTTCAGCGACACACAATGAGTTTCCCAGATGAGTTTCTCCACGGGACAGAGACGTTAGTTATATTAAAAGGGCAGGTTTATTAGGGAAGGAATAAAACAGTAAAAGACACCTGCATAGACAACAGAGGGCAGGACAGCTGCCCCAAAATGGACAGTTTGCTGGGAGAGGCCTGCATGGTTGCAGGGGGCGGCCTTGAGGAGATCTGCCTCCACTTAGGGAGGTCAGTGAAGAGAAGCCCCTGCATGGTGCAGGTCACGGGCAGGCAGGAGACTGCTGCTCTGCAGAGGGACAGAGAGTTGGTGAAAAGAGGTACATACATAGTCACAGAGGGAGTGCTGTCCTAAGCCAGTGGGGTCTCTCATATGTTTGGTGTTGATGCAGTGGATGGCAGAACCCATTTAGAATAGGCTGAATTGGGATAATTATGCAGAATCTGAAAGGGACCAGAAATTCTACAATGGGCTGAATCTCCATATCTTTACCTTTGGGGTCTATTGGCCTCAATCTCCATATCTTTACCCTTGGGCCTGTGCTCTAGACAGCAAACTGACACCTGCTTAGATTTTATGCTTTGTAATCTAGGCTTTGCACTAAGGTCAGTGCCTAAGGATCTTGGTTTCCATAGTTGTGTCAATGGCTGTTAATCCCTTCTACCCCCACCTCCTTGTGTGAGCCAGGTTTCTGGTCATGTGGCGCACCTCCTTTTCAGTTTTTTTTTTTTCCCCTATTCCTGCCCTCCATCACTTCCGTCATGACCCACAGGAGGACAGAGGAGGTAGGTGCTGTGTAGGAAAGGCTTCGTAGATGGTGGCAGGGAGCTGCATGTCCAAGGCTATATTGAGAGGAGGAAAGCTAGAAAGGAAACAGAACGTGCAGAAGTCCCTCATCGGCTCAGGAAATTTCAAGGATTCTCATACTCCTGGAGAAAAATGATGCTTTCATAAAACAGGAAATTAGAAAATTTGTCCACTTATGTCCTGTGGACTTTCCTTTGAGGAACTGCTAAAATGTTTGCAAATAAGAATAAAGTAATCCAGCTTCTTTTGTTAGAAAGGAAATGGTAGAAGAGAAATGGAGGGTAATGAAGTAATATTCAGGCTTCCATGGAGTATTATTTATTATTATTATTATTATTATTATTATGAAGATAGCAACATAGTCACTAAGGCCACAGAGAATTCATGGGCAGAAATGTTCATCAGCCAAGCAAAGAAGAATCAGTGATTTGCAAATGTGTAATGGGGTGGTCCCCAGGAAAGGGGGAGGTTCCAGGTTTCTTGCCCCACCCAAAAGGAGGGTGGAGCTGAGCAGGGAGAGAAGAAGCTGCAGATGAGACTGAGGAAGGAAGGAAGCAGGGTGGAGCCAGAAAGAGGCCTGGAGGAGGTACATGGAGCTGAGAGACACGTGAAGAAACTACACTTGCCTTTTGGTCGTGGACTAGGTGACGCAGATGTGGGTGAGAGACCCGTGGGGAGGTGACAATGGCGGTTTTTGTCTTGATTTTCATTTTGCTCTTTTCCTCCGAGATTTGTCTGATGGTTTCTGACCCTTTTCTGTGGGTCCCCACTGGAAGCTGCTTTAGACTTGTGGCAGGATTTGGGGCCTTGTTCTGGGCCAATCCCGCTTGGGTGGACTTTTACCCATGAGGGAATGGGTAACTTTGGGTGCTTGATTTAGAAGCTAGACTCTTTGACTTTCCTGTATTGTTTCCTAGTTGTATTAAAGTTCCTTCCCATTAAAGTCTCAAGTTTTGTGTTGATGTGGTGGATGGCAGAACCCATTTAGAGTAGGCAGGTTTGCAGGGTCTGGGGTGCCCCTCTCTCTGGACTGAGAAATATTTTTCCATTCTCCATGGTGCAGTTCCTATAGAAACACTTGGTAACTTGTGTGGACAATTACTCTCCTGGAGCAGAAGGAACCTGCAATGTGGGTGAACAAGGTGGTTCTGTCTAGTCAGTGTCTCCCACAGGTCACTTAGCCTCCGTTCAGCTGCCCAGACTCACTGCTCCTCTCTGTTTCAGCATTTACTAATCGATCGTAGCCATCAAATGGGAATCCAGTGAAACCTTTCTATCTGTGTGTTTTTGTTTTACTCTCCAAATGGAGAAAAATAGAACCTAAATCACCACATTGCTAAATAAATCATATGCCATGAATCAGGAATTAATCTCTGGAAACTGTGACAAAGACATTCTTGTGACTTTCTTAGCTTGGAGCACTGATCTTCAAAGGTGTTAGAGTTAAATGTGTTGCATCAGGAAACTTCCTCTAATATTTGAAATTGTTAGATTGATACATTACTTAAAAGAAAGAATGGCTATGGTGTGGAGAATACATTAGTGGTGAGTAGGACTGGAGGCAGAGAGATTGGCTAGGAGGCTAGGGAAGTAGAACAGACACCATGATCACTTTTATAAATTCTGCTTTTGTAGTGATTAGTATTTGCAAAAGGAGAAATACCACAAAATTAATTGAGCTATATTTAATCTGCCTTCTGATACAACTTAATGAGTTCTAGTTTTAGCAAAACATTATTTCACAAAAGTTATCAAGTAGTCCTACGTCTGTTGCAACCATGGATTTATATTATGTTCTGACATCTGGAACCAGAATTTAGACATCATTCAAGGTAACAGAGAAATACACCATATTAACATATCATGAATATGTGATTTTCGATAGAAAATGCCTACCCAGGTAAGGTTTTGTTTTCAGATGGCAGTTATAAAATTCACCCACCACAGCTGGGTTTGGGAGGTAATGGGGAGGGATTTGAAGCCTCTAAAGGTATAAAAGTCTTCTAAGCTGATTAACGCAAGCTGATTAACATCCAAGTGGAGATGTGTTTTATTTTGCTTCTGTACAAGAATATATATGAAATCTCCCTTATCATAGTTTCTGAAGAAGGAAACTTGCTGGTAAAGAAAAAATTAACTAGAGAGGATCCACATTTTACAGAGTTTGACAGTAGGAACTGGGAACATGAAGAGATAGACTAAGGGGAGATTAGAAATAGAATCTAATCTGGCAAATTTTCTTTAATGTTGAAATCTGAACTTCAAGCAAATAGAGAATGAGATAATTAGCCTTCTAGTTCCGAAAACAGGAAATAAGAATTAGGACATAATGTGAAATTGGGGCATGCAAGCAGAAAATAAGAAAACGAACAATGATAGAAAGGATTCCAACCTAACCTGTATCCCTTACTCACCTCTGAGTAAGGATTTTCCAGTATCCAAATGAAGAGGAATGTCCTATTACTGCTAGACTTACACAGTGGTTATAGTATATTAGACTCATGATTATTTAATATTTTTGTCATGTCCAGAGATTGCAATTGTGTTGCATCTTCCTATCCATGGCATACTCTTGTTTATTTATTTGTTGCTGTTGTTTTCTCCCACTGGTATATAAGCCCCCTGAAGAGCTGTGTCAGCTTATCATCTCTGAATCCCTAATACCTGAAAGATTATTTAGCCCTCAATGAATATTTATATTTATATTGAATATAAATATTTAGTGAATATTTATGAGTGAATAAATGAGTATGTGTATTAAATTTGGGATAAAATACAAATCTGGCATACTATTTTCATTTTGAGCATCAAATACATGATAGTTTCTCTGTGCAGTAATAGGTGCTTTAAAGATGTTATATAAATTCTCATATTAGTCCATCTTAGTGATTAATAAGTTGAGACTGAGAGGTTAAATGACAGACCTAAATATATGTAGTCATAGCATACATGGCTGTTGAAGGTTAGCCAGTGTACACATTATGGGCATTTAATCCTCCTCTAATATTTATTTTAAACATTAAATGAATTTTTATACTAAGCAAACCATATTTGATTTGTTAGAGTTTCTTTACCTGGGATTACCAAATCCAATGAATAGTTTTCTTGGTGACAACTCAGTTTGATAGATCGAGTAAAGGCATCTATTAGGAAATGTTCCCTCTCAATCTCAATGCCCACATCATTGATCTGTCCATTCCTTCATCATAGTTTCCAACATTCATGAGGACCAGGAATCACTAATTTTAATAAAACTATGAGCTTTAAGGACCATCCATATTTATAACAAATTGATAATCCCTAATTTCAAACTGGCCTTTTGCACATTCTGTCTTTTAGCAAAATGTCTCCTGTTATTTTGGCTCATTTGTGTGTACCTGTTTTTAGCTAATAAAGTACTGCAAAGGTTATTTCAGTACTGGGAATAAATTTGGGACCATTCTTATACCCTTTCTCCCTTATATATGATACCATAATGTGCATAGAGTTGGTGCTTACTAAAGGAATGCCATGTCCACAATTATGTTTTGCAGAGCCTTTGCTTCTCCTTTGCTTTGAACTGACTCACTAAGAGTTTAGCAATAGTTATTATTAGGAATCTTAGGTGAGTTCAGGGGTGCTTCCCCACCTGTGTGGTGTAAATCCTTACAGGGTGTAACTTCAAGCATTGTGATCTGCATTATTTCTGTTTCTGCTTTCTCAGGCATTCCTTTCATTTCATGTAGTAATCTGAGTTTCTGTAAATTGACAGAAATTATTGTGTGCCAAGAGAAAATGAAGTCAGAATAATTAGATGGGCTTATTGAACCATAAATACATGCAGTGAAATCACCATAATCATGGTATTATCTAATATTACTTCCCCTGTTTTCAACCATTTGTATTTTCACTTTAATCTGTTCTGAATTATCATGTTTAGTGACATTGCTGTTTAATCTTTTCTAGTTTAAGAGACCCCCAGAAGTTAGAGATCAGTAAAGGTGGATGCTTCTCTTTGTAGGGACATTTTTTTTTCTTTTCCATTTACACCAATACTCCCAAAAATGACTATTAAAAGAATTTTATTGGGTCTCCCTGGTGGCACAGGGGTTAAAGTCTCAGTGCTATCAAGCTAACATCAGCAGCCACTCTGGCGTAAATTTGATCCCCGGCCAGCACAGCAGACCTCTCCTGACTTGCCCACTGCCCCACTCAGCAGTAAATTTCAGTAGATCCGTCTGTTCTACTCCCCACTCTGTCTCTGGTGAATCCTCTCACCCCCTGCATCTCTGGCCTACACCCCAGCTCTTATATGCACAAATAAATAAAAATAAATCTTAAAACAAAGAATAAAAGAATTTTACAATGGCATAGACAATAAAATTATGGATGTTTAAAGATAGGATTTATCGTTAAATAGATAACAATATTTTATCAGGGCTTCAAATCACAGTGACCCATTTATCAATCGCTAGTCAATTCCTTCTAATTTCAATAACATGAAGTTCCTTCTAATTCTATACATGAAACTGCACATGGAGAGAGGCCTATAGCCACCTCCTGCTGTGTGAAGTCACAGATGCTCAGAAAAGACCATTTCTTTCATAGAATTCTGATCTTTGAGTTATGACAAGTAGAGTACTACAGTTATCTGAGATGTGTATGCCGGTTGTTAATAATACGAGATAAACTAGTAAAGTATAAGCACTTGTTTTTCAATTAATGTGTTCAGCAGGAAGCTAAGAAAGTTTCTTTGTCCTGATTTATTTTGCTGTGGACCTAAAGGACAAAATAAAACATTTGTACTAAATGCCCACTAAATTTCTAAGTGAGTCACCTCCTTGGCCATGGAGGGTTTTCCAGGAAGTTGAAGGGATTCTGGTTCTACGATACTGGGCACAGCATTTTCCAGGGGAATGTCAAGTACCTGAAGGTGGAGAAACCCAGGGCATTCAGTTGTCTGAGTGCTTAAGCCTCCTTCTCCCATCCCTTAGGGGAGGGAAAGGAATGTTCTTACTTATCCCAAGTCTTTCCAGGAGGACTTCAAGGATCACATGGAGAGTTTGGTATGCTTACCCAAAGTTTGTTAGACACAACCCTTCTTAAAAACATATCAGATCATTGTATCTCTTTTTAAAAATCTTACATTGTTTGCTTTTACTATAAACGCAATGAAATAAAAATTCATTCCTGCCCTCAAGTAACACCTGTATCCTTCTGGCTGACTATTTTGAAGCATTTTTGAAGCATCCCTCTCTCAATTCTACTATTTCCTTTCTCTACCCCCCCCCCAAACCTGAAAGAATACTAATAAATACATCAAATGCCCATCTGAGCTAAACCAGATAGACAATTTGTGGCAGATTTTACATTGCAACAAAAATTTCCTATTTCCTGCCTCATTCCTATTTCCATTTTAAAGCACCCATCTTTCACTAGATAGTTGAAAATTTCAGAATCCTGCAAAGGCAACACCACCTCCTCAGTTTGTGTTTTCATTTTAATTCATTTGTAAATCATACATCTGTTTGTTTTGAATGGTCTTTGGCTGAATATTTTATGTTGGACGAAAGTATATCTGACTCTGATTGGGAAATTAAGCAACAGGGAGGAAAACAAAGCCATTCTCACCCCAAACAACATTTTTGTTTTGTTCTTGCAAAGTGGCTTATTCCAGATAAAATGGCAGCTCTTCTTATATTTTTCTATAAAATGGCTTAGTAACTCCTGTAGCTTGCAGGATTTAAAAGCAATGGGTCTTATTCAAGGTGTAGCATCTCTATTAGATACTTAACTGCTTGTAACAATTCAGCTGCAGAAACGATCTCATCCTTAATGACTATAACATGAAAACAGCTTGCTTTCTCCACTACAGGACACAGGCATTAATTGTGATGACTGGCTATACCTTACTGTATTGACACTCTTCTTAGTGTGATTTATTGGGTACTAATTGCACATTTGTGGTATGCTAATTTCTATTGGGAAGGATGTTCTATTACAGTTCAACAGCATGATTATTATCTCATTCATTCTGTGGTTGTGACTGTATTCCTTCAAAACTCTTCTGCTGGTCCACTACTTTCTCAATGTCCTCTCCATCTTTTTTAAAAGGCATCAATAGAAGAGATTACCTTGAATATCTGAATGAGCTGGCTTTTACACAGCATCTGTTCAGACGGTTGAGATTTAACATACTTTTAAAAAGATAAAAATGTTATCAAATTCAAGTTCCAAGTTTTTCTCAAGGAATTTGAAACCTGACTTTATTTAATTATATCACTATACAGTAGACAAACGTTAAGTGGCATTTGATTTTTCACTTTTCTTTTCCAGAATGCTTCTACAGAGAAAGTAATATTGATAGCAAAATATTTATAAAGCATTAAAAGAAGTGTGTCTGCCAAAAATGCTTAGGGCTTTGCTGTGAATGATGGCAAACCAAAAGACTTGGGAAAAGATAGGGAGATAGAGTAGAGGAGATTAGGTAGAAGAAATGTAGAGGCAGCTTATGAGTTGGAAGAAAATATAGCATGTCTTAAGAAGAGAACCAAGCCCATTGTCTTAATATAATGCTTCTTAATGTTTGTATGTGTTGCTATTAAGTAGAATTAATCTCTCTCCAAAGAAGAGTGAAAACTAGAAAAACAGATTTAGAAATTAGCTGAAAATACCTCATCAAGTGATGCCCAAATCACCTTAATAGTTTTCTAGAATCATTCTTAACACTACCTTGCACTAAAAGAAGAGTAATACTAGTTTAGAAAATAGCCAGCCTATTTATTAAACAGGGAGAAAAATTTTGTACAGCAGATTTGATTTCATATGTAGAAGAGATCAGTGAAGAAAGATTTAAAATAATATATATCATAATTGAACTTTGGAAAAAAGGCAAGAAATAGGAAATAAATGAAAACAGAATGTGTTTCTATGAATATAGATTTTTTATTCCTTTTGATTCTCTAAAACACCTCTTCTTGAGCTTGCACTCCGTGCAACAAACACTGTTGTTGCTTTTGCCCCGAAGTGAAAAGGATTATGGCAGTGGATTTTCTGCCTGATCCAGATTCCTAAGAGACATCCATTTAAAATACATCCAGATTTTCTGTTACCAAGTTTCCTCCCCGTGGGTTAGCTTCACTTCTTGAATCATTTGTCCCGCATGCAGGAACACTTTGTGTTCAGTTGTGCTGGTTTGCTGGATTCATCTGCCTTAGTTTCTAAAATGCAAGAAGTTAAGAATTCTGTTTAGTTTCTCTGAATAAGACCAAGCACAATGTCAGATACATTTAGCTTCAGTCTACAGCAATATCAGTTTCTTTAGAAAGCTCACAGAATTTTTACATAAGGCAAGCTGCAACCCCTTAAGGGAGAGAGAGCTTTCCTTTTGGACAATGTGTTAGGAAAGGTGCCTGTTAACTAGCTGCCAAGAGAATGTCAGGGGGTGGCGACTGAGTGTTTTAGAACCTTCTAATTGGGATCTGCGAATGGTAGTCGCTTCCATTTGGGATTGGTGAGCATTAATGCCTTGCCTTACATAGCATTTCTAGTTCTAAAAAGTTTTTATAATTATCACTGTCATTTTATTTATCATGTCTGAGAAAGACACTGAGCACAATTATGTCCCTTATTTTACCATAACTAAGCCATCTATTACTAATAATTATTAAAAGGATGTTAGGTGCCAGGTTCTATACTAAGATATCACAAGAATTATCTCATCAACTCATAAAATAATCCAGAATACCATGTAGTAATCTTCCCTCTAAATGGGGAAACTGACACAGAGTTTACAGTCCACAGTAGGTCTTCAATCAATGTTTCAATGCATGAATAAACACCTTCTGTTATTATCGCTGATTTAATTCACTTTACACATGGAAATTTGAGTGTTAGAGAGGTTTAGTAATAAGAAGTAAAATTGGGCCTCTCCTGATGGCGCAGGTGATTGAGCGCCGTGCTGTGAAGCTGTCCACAGCCTCTGCAGCACAGGTTCAATCCCAGCTGGCTGGTGAGGGTCCCTCATGGCTTGCAGACCTCTCCTGCCTCGCCCGCTGCTCCCCTCAGCAGTGTATTTCATCAGTCTGCCTGTTCTGTTCCCTGCTCTGTCTCTGGTGAATCCTCTCACCCTCCTATGCATCTGGCCTGTACCCCGGTTCTTGTATAAATAAATAAATAAATCTGAAAAAAGGAAGTAAAATCATGAAACTAGCACTTATTTTTCTCCTTAACCATTCTTTCAAGTGTATTAGTTGCATATTTTTGCTGTAACAACTTGCTACAAACTTATGGTTGAAAACAACATAAATTTATTATGTTCAAATTGTGGAGGTCACAGGTCTCACTGGGGTAAAGCCAATCAGCTGGGATGATTCCTTTTGGAAACTCAGAAAGAAGAATCCATTTCTTGTCCTTTGCAAATGCCAGAGACTGACCTCATCTGAGACTCCTCCTTACTCTGATCATTCAATCTCTTGCTTCCATCATCACATATCCATATCCTACTGCTGATCTTCATCCAACTGCCTCCCTCTTATCCTACCCTGAGATTACATTGGGCCTGTATGAATAATCCAGTGCAATCTCCTATCTCAAGATCCTAAATTACATTTGATCATAGAAGATTACAAATCACTGTATCTGGTAATCAGGACATGGGCTTCTTTGGTGACCATTATTCCATGTGTCACCACAAGTATATTTGTGACATGGCTATCAGTAATAGGAGGTGAGGAAGAAGAAAGAGACTGAGGACATTGAAAATGAGTGCACTCTTTTACAATATTAGAAAAAAAAAAAGAGTGGAGGGGTAGCACTACTAAAGTCATAGTCTTTGCGATGGAAAAGGATTCTAAAGGGAAAAATTCCAAAGTCTGTAACACAATTGGGAACATGGGGGGAAACCAGGACTAGGGTATTTGTTCAAACAAAAACTATTGTGCAAGAAGGACTGAGCACAGACCAACTGTGAATGAGCAGATGAGAAAGCCATGGTACTTGTGGAGCAGAGAAAAGTAATGCATTTCTGATGAGAGCTACGCACATTTCAAAGGTTCGAGGCATCAATTTAGTGAAAATTTCATTGCTACTAACAGCTTGATATTGGGAGAAAACAATTGTCAGTGTTGCTCTGCATGGGTCCAAAGAGAGTTAATTCCGTCCTGTGTAGCCCCCTCCATTTTACCACAGTGACTGGCTCGGGTGTATCAAGAAGGGTAATACTAGTGATGTTTATAAAAGCACAGTGCCTGGCACAGAGTGAGTGTCTGTTATGGACAGAATCACCTAACCCCCAGGGTGATGGTATTTGCTTTTTTTAAAAAATTTATTTATTTATGCATACAAGAACTGGGGTGCAGAACTGGGGTACAGGGGATGAGAGGATTCACCAGAGACAGAGTGGGGGACAGAATAGGCAGATTGACTGAAATGTACTCCTGAGGGAAGCACCAGGCAAGACAGAAGAGTTCTGCTACGCCATGTGGGTCACCTCTCTTGCCTGGGGATCGAATTCGGGCAGTGCTGCAGGGCCTGTGGATAGCTTTATAGTGCTGTGACTTATCCCCTTGTGCCACTGATTGCTCAGGGTGATGGTATTTGGATGCCTTTGGTAGGTAATTAGGTTTAGATGAGGTCATGAGGTCTGGGTTGCATGATGGGGTAATTGTCCATATAAAATGTGCAACAGAGCCTGCTCTTTCTCTCCACCATGTGTATATATACCAGCCAGGAAGAGGATTATTGCCAGGAATTGAATTGGCACACACATCTTGATTTTGAAATTCCCAGCCTCCAGAATTATGAGGAATTGCTTTTTAACACTCCCAGTCTATGGTATCTAGTTATGGCACCTAGTGAAGACTAATCCAGTGGATGAGAAGTGGAAGATGCTGTCAATAGAAAGACACCCCAATTGTCAGAGTCCACACAGTGCTCTTTCAACTGTGATTTTGCCCTTTCTTCTCTCTTGGGGAGCAGAGCAGTTTTAAACATCATCAGGAATGCTTCAGTTTCCAGTACTCCACTTCCTGCCTAAACCATGATCAAGATCTCCCCTAAATACACCCAAGCATACAGAGTCCATTCTTAGGTTTCATAGTCCTGTCTCTGCTAACAGAGTACCAACCCCACATCGATTGTCTTCCCTTACTGGGGCATGAGGTGGGGAGAATAATTCAGGCATTTATTCTTTTTGGCTCTAAGGTGGAATAATAATTTAACCTATCATTCTAGCTCCTTAGCACATTCGCTTCCAGGGAGATAAAATGAATTGGGGGTAGGGTGATACCACAAATAGGAATCCTAATAGCAAAGTGTGGGAAATCCATAAAAACTATTGCTGTGACTCACTCCCTTTGTGACCAGGAATGGCGACAAAACTGGAGAACTACACCCTGAAAAACCTGCAATAAACCCTGGTCCAGATATCAATGGACTCAGGGGTATTTTAGATCTTTTCTTCTCTAGAACTTCATTTTCCTCAACTATGAAATAGGAACAATAACCATCTTTGCAGAACTATGAGATAAAAACAGTATGTGATGAATACACTCAACATATTATACTGTGGGTCTGCTACTCCTAAGTGGCCTGTCCAGCCACCGTTTTGTCACCTATAGTTCTAAATCTTAAGCAAGGTCAAAATGGCCCTGTCAGAGACCAAATCTGCAAGGTGCCCTTCAAGTCAAACAAGAGCACTAAGCTGTAGCACGCTGGAAAGGCCATGCATCACAAGGTATGACCAGGAACAGGGCTGGTGGGGTGGGGATGGGGGTGCCGAGGACTGATGTATAACAAAGGACCCCAGAAGCTGATCAGTGGAACACCTTGTTGATAAGGTTAAAACCATACCTGGGGAGTTAGGGCATGATCTCAATGACAATACTGAGTCATCAAGCAGTTAAGAAGTGCCTGGAGGGCAAACTCACAATCCCTGATCTTCTACATTCTTCCCCTTTTTTTTAAGTTCCTTCCTCAATCTCCTCCCCTTTCCTTTTGCTCTTCCCCCTTTACAAACAATGCTGTGTATCAATAAAAAGGCCAGGGTCTTGCTCTTCAGCTGCATCCTGCATTATGTAGCCTGCTCCACGACTCCCGTTTCTTTATCAGTGTGGTGTTGCCCAATGCAACATAATGCCTAGAAATAGTTAGCTTTTAAAAAGAAAATATAAGCTCTGTTTCTCTTTTCTGGACTCATTCCATGACTAGATTTTTTATTCCAGGCCTAGAAATCCTGGAGTGGATGGACATGCTAGAATATGTCTAAGAATGGGAAACATGGACACAGCTTTTTATTAGTCCTGAGGGGGCATAATAGTGAGACATGAAGTTCTTACCAACCACATTAAAGTGTTTGGACTTATCCAAAAGTTCAATGACAGCAGTAAGTGGGTTTTAAGCATAAAATTGGCATGATCAGATGAATACTTAGAAATTTGACTTGACATATGTGAAAAACAGATAGGAAGGGAATTGGATAGCAGATGGAGAGACCATGTAAGACACTGTTCTGAACTAGAATATTGTCACTAGGAATTCGGCGCATATACAATCAGAGATACTTTTGAGGAAATATATAAGTTGATATAAATGGTTTAAGAGGGCAATAGTGCCTCCCTGATGGCACAAGGAGTTAAGTCTCAGCTCTCTGAAGCTATTGGCAGCCACTGCAGTGTAAGTTGGATCCCGGGCCAGGGAGGTGACCCACATGGCACAGCAGACCTCTCCTGTCTCTCTCACTGTTCCCCTCAGCAGTGGATTTCAGTAGATATGCCTGTTCTGCTCCCTACTCTGTCTCTGGTGAATCCTCTCACTCCCATACTTCTGGCCTATATCCAAATTCTTGTATGTATAAATATAAATACATCTTTAAAAAAAAATAAGAGGTATATGTGTGAATAGACCAAGTTTCATGATAGGATACCTCTTTAAGTTTTGGGTGATATTGACTGATACAGGTAGTACAAGAGAATGGGGATTGGTAGGAAGAGAAAGGCGACAAGCACAATTTTGAACATGTTGATTTTAAGATGTCTGCATGATATCTATGCAAGAAAGTTTATCCTAAAACAAAAGATCCCTGAGTTTCCAAGGAGACTGACTGCAGTAAAGCTAGAGATGACTCAGTTTTCAGGGTATGCTGTGATCAGCCATCTAGTTCAAAGTAGCTCTTTTACCATCGAGTTTTGAAAAACAGAGAAAAATATATGCATCAAACAATTCCTTAAACTTATTCTTTGAAGAATAGAGAATGGGTATGTTGAATATCTGAACTATAACTAGTATCCCACAGTGTGAGATATAGACATGTAGCTTGTATTTCTTGCAGCTACACAGGTTCTTCTACTGTCAAACAGAAGGGGCCAGGGATGATGAGGGCATCTCAGAGGATAGCTGCATGCTATCATTTCTCATCATTTTTAGCTGGTTGTATTGTACAGCTATAGTCACTTCTCAAAAATAAAGAATTTCCCACAGGGATGATTTTTTATTTCTTTATGAAGCTCAATGTCTTGGCATGTATGTAAATTTCCCTTAGAATTCTATAGATGATGGGCCTCCCCTCGTGGCACAGCAGTTGAGCGCTGGGCTGTGAGGCTGCCTGCAGCCTCTGCAGCACCGGTTCATTCCCCGGCCACTGGCGAGGGTCCCACAAAAAAAAAAAAAAAAAAAAAAAAAAAGAATTCTGTAGATGTTCTCATCAGCTGCTATCAATCTCCATCCAACGACTATTTTGTCATTCCTTTTTCAGATATCATGGTCCCTACTCACTCACTGAAGTTTTCAGGACACTCGCAGGTTAAAAAGTTTTCACCAAGTCCTCTCCAACTGCATTCTGTGGTTATAGAGTTCAATATGTGGTTTTCCTTAACTATTGGGAGTAAAATGCATTTTTCTTTTCAAATGGGAATTTCTGTGTTACCGTTTTCTATTCTGAAATGTTAAAACGAATCTATAGTTGTTTTCTTTTTGCTTTCTCTTACTCATATTCCCTTTTCATAGAGTGAGGCATATAGAAATATGAATAATATTGCAATCCCTTCTGGAACCAGAAGAGAAACATGGTTTCTATTAGAGTTTATTGCATTTTTATTCCTTTCTTTAAAAAATAAAAGTTAAACAAAGTAACCCCTGGAGGCTCAAATCTCTCTATAATTGCAGACAACCTGAGTTGGAAAACCAGCTCCCCTGACATCATGCTTCTTTGACTTGGTCCCTGTTTTGCTTCTCTGTGAGTATGTACAAAATGGTTGCTTTCGTGTTGGAAGATATTTCATGTATACAAGCCTTGGAGTACATTCAGTCTCTATAGATATGCCTAAAATATGTAAATGTTGTACACTCCAAATATATTCATTTCCCACGATGGCATACAGTAGTTAACAATGACATAGGATCTCTTAATGAATGAGCCTTATTCTTTTTTTTTTTATGAGCCTTATTCTTAAGGTGTTATTTTTCACATTAATTAGTGATCAAGACTTTCTCTTGTTAATACATACTAGCTTATTGCTATAGCCATTTGCTTATTAATTCTATATGTTTATTTGATTTTCTCTTCACACGATTGTTCTAAAATGTGTTTTTTCATTTATCAATATAACTAAACTGCCAGGAATCAGAAGGCCAGGTTTGTAGACCACATTCTGCCACTGATGTGTAATCGGACATCAACAGTAAATGGAAAATTAAAGTATTTGACATTTTTATCCTTCAGCAATCCAGTGGAGTTAGGAACTAATCTATATACATGTAATTCTAGAGTTGCCTTGCTAGTGAAATTCAGCCTTAAGGCAAATGATGAATATAAGGGATCAGGTGGGAGGGGAGTATCACCTCTGCATTCACAATTGTGTATGCTTGATATCAGGGACTGTAGTGTTTCCCAAATCACCATACCCAGTGGGTGTTTTATTGCTCAACTCTTGATTACAGAGTCCAGACAAGTTAAATCACTTATCTGTAGTTTATCAACTAGTAAATGAAAGATTCACAATTCACATCCAAGTCTGTCTATATGCAGAATCCAGCCCTTATTAGCCGAATTGCTGTGGTTTTCAAAGTACTGTCTATTTAATCTGCCTGTGTAGCAGCTCTCTGCTTTCCTTACCAGGGCTGGAGGTGGTGACACTGTTGATGAGGGATCAGTGGAATCACAGGGTATTTTTCTTTGGGGCCACTGCAGAGTCCTTGTGTCTTCTGTTTGAGACTAGGTCAAAAGTCTGTGTCTAACGATCCTCTGCCCTTTACCTGGGACAACTGAAGATGACTGCTCAGTGAAACTGACCTGCTAAACCCATCCAGATCCACACTATGGCAGATGAGCTATAAGCCCTCCTTATCATTTCCATTAGTCTATAAGCCCAGGAAAGACAGAAATTATGCTTGTCAAGGTCTCTATGTGTCCCCCAATAAAGAAGTAGCTGGAATGGTGCTTATTTTTGACTAAGTAGAGTAAGTAACCATCTTTTCAGCAACTAGGTCATTTTCACCCTTGGTCCCCGGGTATAAATATCACCCCGACTATCCCCAATGCTTTCATTCACAATGTAGTTTATTCATTGCGTTGCAACTTATCTTATTCATGCTTTTATCTGAAGTATCCAGCAGTGCCTATAATAAATATTTGTTCTCCATAAATATTTATAGAATTACTTTCAAAAATGAATATATTATTTCAATTCAGCAAAGAGTTTTAAGCACCTTTAATTTCCCACTCATTTTGATAGGCACTGGAAGGCCTTACTTTTCAAGGAGTTTGTAATTGAGTTGGTAATGTAATTCAGTATCATGGGCTGGTTGCTAAGGTATTATCTCTCAGCTCCAGATTACTCTTCCATTTGCACTGTTTGATGTTGGGAGGACTTTACAAAATATATATATACACGTACATATACATGCACACACATATAATATATATATTATAATTATATAATGACTATTATATAATTATAAAATAAATATAATTTAATTATATATTATATTATATATAATTATGTATGTATGTATGTATGTATTTCCACTTGGCATCCTGGTTTGTTCTGCCCCAAAGGGGTATTTGTGAGAGTGGCAGTCAGGAAAAAGGATAAAAGCCAGAATTTCCCTCTTCTGACTTGCTGGATGTTCTGCAGTATTATTCCCACAAAGTACATCACTACAGCCCCATTAGTGGATCCAGCCTATTCTTTTCCAGCACACACACAGAATAGCAACTCATCTTCTGTTTTGGAGGTTACAGCAGCAAAAGACGCTTCTGTTCCCCAGAAGCCTATGCTATACTTTGCAGGAGTCCTCCTCTAAGCTTCTAGATTTCACTCACCTCAATTCCAGTCCAATCAGTAAATTTTTAGAAGATTATTGAAAGCAGATGCAATCGTAGTTGATTTCAGTAAAGCAAAGAGAAGCAGAGTAGGGCTTCAATTATGTTCTATTTCGGAAGCTTTTATTCAATCAGCATGCCTCGGGCTAAGAAAAGGAATACAAAGAGGGACAAGATTTGGAAACAGCTTTCAGGAAACTCAGCCTTGTAGAAGATACAGACCAAAAGAAGGTAAATTACAAGGTATTGTTTGGTGAACTGGTGACAATCACAACAGAACATGACAACATTTTATTAGGAAAATCCATACAATCTCTGACTTTTTGAAATTATGTTGTAGCATTCCTAATGCTAACTTCTTTCAAAAAATAATGGACATGATAATGCAAAGTTACTCTTGTCCCATTTTTCACTGTTTTCTTGATTAGAGATTAAATATCCCTTTCTGCACATTTTGTCCCAGACTAAAATTAATGGTTCAACATGCAATATTTATGGAGACTGTTTTATGGATTAGATAAACATCCATAACTAGGCATTAGAAAGGTTTGTGTTATTGTGTTTCTTTTGCTCTGCTCAACAATTTTCCCACCAAGTTCAAAAACAATTAGAAATATATCTAACTGTGGCTTGCTGACATTGGGGAGATAATTTCCTACTGTTTTGTTTAAGAATTTTGTTCTCTCCCGTGACTTTAATGTCAAGAGGCATCATTTCTCATTTTGCAGTACACCCTGGGGCCCTGACTCAAACGAGATTCCTTCAGAGGTCAACAGGATCTCCATGCTTAACTGAGTATTGTCTGCCCAGCCTGAAGACACATAAAATTTGGGTATAAAATGAGAGGCCATTTTTATTGTTCTAATTTATTAGTCATGTTGTTAATAAATAAAATAATCTGGCAGGAATTGATATTACCAATACTGGATTCTGTTGATTCTGTACATTGGTTACTTTTTGATAATTTGCTTAAGAATAAGTTATTTTCAGCAAAAAAAGTTCTTGTAATAAAATTTTCATATATTATTTGAAGCAACAGCTTTTGTATATAAATTTATCTTCTAAAATCATAACTTTGTCAATTATTAAGACTAATCTCTATAAAGTTCCTTTCCTGGAGTTATTTTAAATATTATTTAAGTACATTTAAATATTGTGTTGTAAGTGCATTTAATAGGCATGAATATGATATATATGTTTATGGGATCTGATGGTTATTTATTATTTTAAATCTGTAATACATTTCTAAAATTATTTATTCTTAAATATTTTAAGACTTTTAAATTGTAAATTCCTTATTAAAAATTTATTATCCATATGCAAAATTGTGTAGATGTTGGAGGCTAGGAGTGCTGAGGTACCCCGAAGTTCTTGACTTCTATGCAGAAAAGAAGTCATGTGAGAGTCAGTGTAGGTGACTTAAAAATGAAGCTGTATTGTAGTGAGAGTCCACACTCAGGAAGGAGTGCGGGCAGACTCAGAGGAGAATCCCACCTCAGGTCTTAAGTTTGCTGGTATAAATATATGCTTAGTTGGAGGGGGCAAGGATTCATGGATGGATCCTAAATGGGTTTTGAACACTTTTAACAAAAGAGGCAGGAATTTCCAAATTGGCATAATGAGATTTGGCCAATTTTGTTTATTAAATAGATAAGAAAGGAGAAGTTTTACAACTACTGGCATCTGGTGTGAGATAAACTAATAGGGACTTTGTTCTCAAATGTGCACAGTTGTTTTTCAGAAATTTGAATGGGGGAACTTTATAGAGATAAGTCTTAATAATTGACAAAGTTATGATTTTAGAAGATAAGTTTATATATGGAAGTTGTTGCTTCAAATAATATATGAAAATTTTATTACAAGAATTTTTTTGCTGAAACTAACTTATTTATCAAACAAATTATCAAACTATCATTGGCCACAGTGCCATGAGTTCGATCCCTGGCCAGGGAGCTGACCCAAATGGAGCAGCAGACCTCTCCTGTGTCACCTTCTGCTCCCCTCAGCAGTGTATTTCAGTAGATCTACCTGTTCTGCTCTTCACTCTGTCTCTGGTGAATCCTCTCACCCCTCACACCCCTGACCTACACCCCAGTTCTTGTATGCATAAATAAATAAAAAATAAATCTTTTTTTAAGAAAATAAGCACCTCAACTGAAGAATAGAGACATTATTCAAGTGACTGCATTTTATCACCAAAGATATTTTTTTAGAAAGCAAAAATATCTATTGAATGGTAATAAATGTATTTTGTAGGATTATTATCACATTTATTATTGATAGCATGGTAACAATAAATAACTTCCAAAAGTTCTCCCCCGCAAATGTGCCTAATTTTATTTATTTTTTTTAAAGATTTATTTTTTTATTTATACAAGCACTGAGTACAGTCAGATGCACGGGAGGGTGAGAGAATTCACCAGAGCCAGAGCGGGGAACAGAACAGGCAGACCAATGAAATACACTGCTGAGGGGAGCAGCGAGCTGCAGGAGAGGTCTGCGTGCCATGTGGGACCCTCACCCTGCCGCAGGGTTCGAACCAGCACTGTAGAGCCTGCGGGGCAGCCTTGCAACCCAGTGCCCAATCGCTGCGCCACCAGGGAGGCCCTGTTCCTAATTTTAAAAGGCACACCTTAAAGTGAGATTGGCTACAAAAGAACAAAAAGTATACCTGAAATAAACTAATTTAGCATTTATCCTTAGTTAGCCATATGGTTTATACACCAAAATATATTTTATTACAAGCAAACAGTTTCTGAGGACTTTCTTGTATGTGTCTGGTTCTGGTGCTGGTTAAATATTGAAGATACAGAAATAATAGGGTAAAACTTATAACATGGAGAGAGTCAAAGGCAGCTGGAGAGCCACACATGGGTCTATGAGGAAGGATGATATTAACTGACCTGCAGGAAATGTTAAGATTGTCTGACACAGCCCGATTTTAGTATATTTATATATTTAGTCTTCATTTACACAAAAATGTGCTACTTTTTTTTTTAAGATTTAAAGATTTATTTTATTTATGCATACAAGAACTGGGATAACAGGCCAGAGATGTGGGGGGTGAGAGGATTTGTTATAGGACAGGGAGAGGGGCAGCCCAAACCCCGCAGGAACCTCCCCCTTTCCTGGGGACCACCCTGTTACAGATTCACCAGAGACAGAGTAGGGAGCAGAACAGAAAGAGTGACTGAAATACACTGCTGAGGGGGGTAGCGGGTGAGTCAGGAGAGGTCTGCTATGCCATGTGGGTAGCTCCCTGGCTGGGGATTGAACTCATGCTGCAGTAGCTGCGGATAGCTTCATAGGTTGCATCTTAAACCCTTGCACCACCAGGGAGGCCCAACATTGCATTTAAACATATGCTTTCTATATATTCATCATTGAGAGTCAACAATTATATATTCTGTGTTAATCTCATCACTCAAAGTCCATATCTGTCCTTCATCATCCATTGTCACCATTTTCCACTTCACCTAGTCCACATTCCCATCCCTTCTGGCTACCACTATCTGGTCTTGTAGTTCAAAAGATTATTTTTGTTTTGTTTTAGTTCATCTGTCTGTTTTCTCTATATACCACATGTGAATGAAATCATATGGTGTTAGTGTTTGTCTATTTTTAAAGAAACTTTATTTTTTGAACTGTTTATGTTTACATAAGAATTGCAGTGGTAGTATGAGTGGGTTGCTTTATATCCATATAACTTCCCTCATCATCAACATCTCATCGGTACATTTGTTACAATAAATGAATTGATATTGATACATTCTTATCTAAAATATATACTTATCTAAAATATATACTTTATTGCAATTATTTACTTTCAAAATAATTGTAATAAAAACATGAAACTTGATTTCAGAAAGTGGACAAGATCCTGATTACACATTAGAAAATCAAAGAATGGGGTCTCCCCGGTGGCACAGCAGTTGAGCGCTGGGTTGCAAAGCTGCCCCCAGACTCTGAAGCGCCGGTTCGATCCCCGGCTGCTCCCCGGCCACAGGAGGAGGGTCCCACATGGCGCGCAGACCTCTCCAGACCTCTCCTGCCGTCTGCTGCTCCCCTCAGCAGTGTACTTCAGTCCTTCTGCCTGCTCTCCTCCCCGCTCTGGCTCTGGTGAATTCTCTCACCCTCCCCCGCTACTGACTGTACCCAGTGCTTGTATAAATAAATAAATAAATCTTAAAAATAAATAAATAAATAAATAAATAAAAAGAAAATCAAAGAATGAATCGTTGTGGATGTGAAATTTATGTTAGACTCTAAAAGATAAGTAGGAATTGGCCAGGAAAAGATGGCAGGAGTAAGGTTATTCCAGGTAGAAGCACGGTTGTTCAACAATAGGAATGACAAACACACTCTGAGTAGTAAAAGTTATAGAACAAGTAAAAAATATAGACTCCAGGACATCATCCAGCTGTATCACATGTGGGCTTGAAGAGCCTAAGAACTGATTTCTGTGATCTATCCCTAAAATCTTTCTTATATGTGTCATTTAATGGTGCTAGAAGACAAATGCCATGAGGGTGCCTGATAAAAGAATCTATTTTTAGCTCAGACTCACCCCTGCTTTGGAAAGATTAAAATGCATTTCTTACTGTATGTTGTGTGGACATTGACAGTGACAGAAGGAAATGACTGGTAGAAAACATACCAATCCCCATTAATTCTGTTAGTGAGAAAGGAAAGTCAAATATACAGAAAGGCTGAGCTTTGCAGAGCTCTTGAGAGGAGGAATATCAGTCCTTACAGAGCAATTAACAAAGCCTTGTGATGTAAAGACAGTGGTTACACCAAGTGTCAAGGAAGCAAAGAAATTTCAGTAATCAGTACAAGTCCTGAAACAAGAACCAGGCGTTGTTCAAAATACCTTGGGAATTATAGAAGATGATGTGAAGGGCCCAGAAAAAGAAAAGATTAGCCTGGAAATAAGTCAAAACATATGCATCAGTTATTAAGAGTAAGCAGAAGTTAATACATGAACCCCTCTAGTGGAACATAACTGTGCTTTATGTTAACTAATAGAGCATAGATAAAAAAACATTTTGAAATGGGGCTTCAGGCATTTTCAGTCTGTACTCATACATCTTACTGCTCAGGCATAGATAGATGCACACGTACATCTCTCCCTGGCACCCCTACTCCCAGATTTCTGGTGCCCAGAGTAAGGATTTGAGCATATTGAATGAAAAACCAAGCTATTCATATATTTTTTCCTTTTTAACAATAATACATGTGAAAGACAGAATTTTGGAAAATGAATATTATGCATACCCTTCCTATCAAGAAATCAACATCACTAACATTTGGGAAGGCAGTTTAGCTAACTAACCACTAAACCACCAATGTTCCTATTGCTAATATTTTGTAGCTAGAAGAGTGGATAACTAGGGACTATAGTGTTATAATTACATTATAGTATCTCTTTCACACACACATTACAACTCACACACACACAGAGTATATATAGAAAGAGCACCATATAAAACAAAATTGAACACAGACTACACATGCTTTGCAAACTTCCTCATCCCAGGGCTTCTTACCTTTTAACAGAAGCACATTTAGGACAATTTAACAAAAGTCTCATTTACATCACCAGCTCCCAATGAAGTATCTCTGAACTGGCATATCTTAGAAGGTACGATATACACAAACTAATGTTGAATCTACATCTATCCATGCATATAAATACACAGCTTTTAGAAAAATATCAGCTAAAAATACTTGTTAGAGAAAAGTGCAGCCACACTCACTGTAGACTACATACCAAATTAAAATATACATTTGCAGTAACTATTGAGAAAGAAGAGCAATTGAAAATGAGCAGTTTAGGCTGCACTAGTCCATGTAACCAATGCCAGAGGGAGGATGAACAGCGTTTCCCACATATAGATGGCAGCTGGGCTTCTCAACAAAATGTAATTGTCCTCAATAATTGATTTAACTTGTGAATTCAAAAGCTTAATAATGTTTAATAAATAACTTGATTATCAAGTAGTAATACTTATTTATTCATAAAATCCAGTCTGGGGAATTGAATGATATGGACCCATTAGAACACCATAAAAGTCTGATTTTTTTTTTTTTTTGGTGGGGGGCTTAGCTATATATTCTGTTGGGAATATTTTATGACTTAACAAAAGGCAGGAGAGTGTACGGAGGGAATGATCACTTTAGATCACTTCATAATAGACAACAATTTACCCATTTTCACTGTTTCAATTAGATCAGATGAAATAAGTTGAATACTTATTGTATGCATATATATATATATATATATATATATATATATATATATATACTCAGATGAACATGGTAACGTATGTTGTACTTAGTAGAATAGAGAAAAACATCATCTTTCTTTAGATTCATCATTTTAGGGTGACCTAATACAGAAACATAATCTAATCATTATCCAAAGTTATGTAAGTCCTCAGTTATAATTGTCCAACTCTATTGGTGTTTGGCAAAAAACAAACAAACAAAAAAAAAACTGTGTCAAACCATCTGTAGATTGAAAATAAAATAATTTTGATGTCTTCTGTCCTTGTTGTGCTTTCTTGGGCTTACAAGATTATTTTGTGATTGAAATGCCACATATAATTTAATTACTAGTAAGGCTGAGACATGAGACATTTCCTTCAAAAGTGATCAGTTCAATCACTTAACAATGTGTATCATTTCAGGTCATGATGCAGTGGTTAGGATCACTGGACAAAACCACATTCACATTGTTATTTAATTATTTGACTTTCTCTTTGAAGAACAGATCTATAGCGGACATGTAACCTGAGCTCCAGAACTTAAGAATTTTCATCTTATTTACTTTTAATTAATATTTGATACTGCTTTATTTTTATATGTATGTATGAATGTGGTTATGTTAATGCATATGTACATCTTATATAATTGAAGACAGTATCTGAATTAAAATTTGTACAGGTAAAGAACAATGAGCAAATGCATCAACAGAATTTATACTTTCCATTTTCAAGGAAACTTTGAATTTTTTTTTTTTTTTTTTTTTTTTTTATAGAGGCATGTTATTTATTTATTTGTTTGTTTGTTTGTTTGTACATGCACTGGGTACAGTCAGAAGCGCGGGAGGGTGAGAGAATTCACCAGAGCCAGAGCGGGGTGCAGAGCAGGCAGAAGGACCCAAGTACACTGCTGAGGGGAGCAGCGGGCGGCAGGAGAGGTCTGCGCGCCATGTGGGACCCTCCTCTGGTGGCCGGGGAGCAGCCGGGGATCGAACCGACGCCGCAGAGGCCGCGGGCAGCCTCGAAACCCAGTGCTCAACCGCTGCGCCACTGGGGAGGCCCGAAACTTTGAATTATTTTAAGAAAGATTGTTTGCCTTTATTGTACACATACAATTCTTTTTTTTTTTTTTTAAGATTTATTTATTTATGCATACAAGAACTGGGCACAGGCCAGAGATGCTGGGGGTGAGAGGATTCACTAGAGGTAGAGTGGGACACAGAACAGGCAGATTGACTGAAATACACTGCTGAGGGGAGCAGCTGGCAAGACAGGAGAGGTCTGCTTCGCCATGTGGGTTGCTCCCTGGCCAGCCGGGATTGGACTTGAGCGGCAGAGGCTGCGGATTGATTCATAGTGAGGTGCTTAACCCCTTGCAACACCAGAGAGGCCCCACATACAATTCTTGATGGCATGTGAGACTCCCTGTAGTGGTGAGGTTAATAATTACTGTGTTCTGAAGCATTTCTATTTAATCATGTGTATTAATTAAGGCAGAATGTCTTACATAAACAAATAATTAATTTTAACAATTGGAGTGTAAACATATTCTTTACTGATGCAGACAGCTGGGTTTGGTATTTAACTGTGAAATATGCATGTTTTCTTAGATACCTGTTTTATATTGACAAAAATGTATGTAAATATGATCTTATTACATCAACTTTGGACTTATTGTATTGTTATAAGAGTACTTAATGTGTTAAATAGAAGAACAGATAAAATGCACATAAAATTGTGGTATAGAAATACTTAGATTTGGGCCTCCCCGGTGGCGCAGCGGTTGAGCGCTGGGTTGCGAACCTGCCCGCAGCCTCTACGGCGCTGGTTCGATCCCCGGCTGCTCCCCGGCCACCAGAGGAGGGTCCCACATGGCGCGCAGACCTCTCCTGCCGCCCGCTGCTCCCCTCAGCAGTGTACTTGGGTCCTTCTGCCTGCTCTGCTCCCCGCTCTGGCTCTGGTGAATTCTCTCACCCTCCCGTGCTTCTGGCTGTACCCAGTGCATGTGTAAACAAAACAAACAAAATAAATAAATAAACATGCCTCTATAAAAAAAAAAAAAAAAAAAAAAAAAGAAATACTTAGATTTAGAAGATTCCTAAATCAATTGCTCTGGAAACAGCAGCTCAAGAAAATGGTATTTACAATTTCTAACATAAACAGTATAATAAGATATGTTGTCATGTGACATAATAATCACATAAGGTTGAAAAACATGGCATCTGGAGTCATTAAAACTATGGTTGCTTTGCAGCTCAGTCTCTTACTAATAATACGTATTGACTAAATTAACATTTTTCAACTTTCTTGATTATAAAATGAGAAAACTTTTATATCTTAAAGGGTTTTATAAAGATGAAATCCAATAGCATATGTGAACAACTCAGCATTTTTTTCAGCTCATGGCAATTGCTCTAAAAATATTATTTTTACTACATCACAAAATCCTCCAAACATAATGAATGTCAGGAACACGTGATGTGAGGACATAAGAACCAGGTGTTACCAGGAACTGATGTGTTACAGTGTGATGATTTAAAAATCATGATTGCAATTATTTAGCTCTTTTATATACTTATATTTATATATAGCCATCATACAGATGTATATTTTATATCATCTATCATGTAATAGCGAGAGCATCAAACCGGGGGTAAGGAAAAGCAAACTTTAATTTGGAAGGTTTTAAAAAATGAATGCATTTACTGATTGATAACTGATACGAAAGTTCACAATTCTATTACTTTTGACAGAAGTATGTATGATGACAGCATCACTACAATCAAGATAATAAGCCTCCCTGTCACCCCTCAAATCTCCAGTGTTCCTTTGTAAACTTTCCTGTAGCCCTTCCCCTTCCTGTACTCCTCAGTCCAGCCTACAGGTTACAGCTGATGGAATTTATGTCACTGTCAATAAGTTTGTGCTTTCTAGAGTTTCATATAAATAGGGTTACACAGCTACACTCTTTTTTCTTCTGACTTCTTTTCACTTTGCATTACTACTTAGGGCTTCATCAGTATTGTATTGTGCATCAGTCGTTTGTATCTCTTTATTGATGACTGGTATTCCATTTTAGGACATTCCACAGTTTATGCATTCATTTATTAATGGAAATTTGGATAGTTTCCATTTCAGGGACCATATAAATAAAGCTTCCATGAACATCCCATTTTCATGCAGTTATTTGTATGGACATTTGCTCTCAGTGCACTTGGGAAAAATACCCAGAACTGAATGGAATGGCTGATCACAAGGCAGGTGCATGTTCAACTTTTCTTTTCATAGTCCAAGCAGTTGTTTTTTGATTTATTGAGTTCAACTGTTTGTCTATATGCCACATATGAATGAAATAATCTCTTGTTTTTCTTTCATAATTTTGATGAAATTTTTAGTGTAAAATTTTTATTTTTATTTTATTTTTAAGATTTATTCATGCATACAAGAACCAGGGTACAGGCCAGATGTGTGGGAGGGTGAGAGGATTCACCAGAGACAGAATGGGGAACAGAACAGGCAGACTGGCTGAAATACACTGCTGAGGGGAGCAGCAGGCGAGACAGAAGAGGTCTGCAGCGCCATGTGGGCATCTTGCTGGTTGGCAGGAATCAAACACCCATGCTGCAGAGGCTGCAGACACCTTCACAGCGCAGCACTCAACCCCCAGTGCCACTAGGGGAAGCCCCCCAATATTTTAATCTTTAATTTCCCATTGTTACTTGCTATTACATAACCATTCAATTGTTTTTGTACATTGTTCTGTGTATTGACCTTATACACGTTGTTTTTGTCCCACACTTCCTGCTGTCAGACTTGTTAGTCTCTTCCCTTTAAAAGAAAAGATGTAAAAACACACTCCACAGGTAAGTCACATGGTTTATTACTTGCTTAGGATTAAGCAAAGCAAAGAAAATCTCTGGTAAAGGGGCCGACATTCAAGAGGGCTCTCTCGTGTCTGGGTGGGGTTGGGAGATGAAACCCAGAAAGACGGGCGGGGAGAAAGAGAGAGAGAAAGAATGTCTGGATGGGCCTGGAGATTGTGTGAAAACATATGTATGTAGACTACCAGCAGGACTTTCAAGTAAAATGCCAAGTTTGGGTTAATTTTGGTAAACCCTTGAAGTTCAAGCAAAGACAAAATTGGCAAATTACCTTCCCTGTGATTCATTGGACATAGCAGAATCAAGCCCTAACAGTTACTGGCCCAGCAGCTGTTAAAGGCTTGGCCAAGCTTTCTGGGGGACAGGCTTATTGTGCCCAAATCTGTTTCTCTGCATCAGGTCACCTTGTTAAACTCACTTATTAGTTCTAGTAGCTTTTTTTTAAAATTGTTTCCATTACATTTTTTCCGCAGATAATCATGTTGTCTGAAAACAAAGGTTCAACTTCTTCCTCTAAAACCTGGAAGTTTTTTATCTCTGTTTCTTGTCTGATTTTACTCTCAAGGACTTTTCGTAAAATGTGAAACAGAAGTAGTGAGGGTGAATGTGCTTTATTAGTTCCTGATCATAGGAGGAAACTCTTCAGGCTTTCACCATTACGTGTGACGCTTGCTCTAGTTTTGGTATTTCTATCAAATTTCTTCTCTTTCTACTTTGCTGAGATTCTTTTGATAAATGGGTTCTGGCTTTTGTTAATTGTTTTTCTATATCTACTGAGGTAATAACTTTTTTCTTTTTTATCCACAGGGTGAATTGCATGATTGACTAAATTATTAAACCAAGCTTGCATTTCTTGAATGAACACTTGGTCATCACACACACACACACACACACACACACACACACACACACGCCCCACAAAGATATATGACTTTTATATGCTTAACATAAAAATGCATATATGGATTATACATTATTGTATGTAATAATAACCTCATAGAATGAATTTGGAAATATCACTACCTCTTAAATCTCTGGTACTTTGAATAGAATTGGTATTACTTTTCTCTTGCATGGAATTCTCCAGTAAAACTGTCTGAATCTGGACTCTTCTTTGTGGAAAGGTTTGAATCTACAAATGGGACTCTTTTAACAGTGGGTTTTCATGTTATCTGAGTCTTCTAGATAAGGTTTTAGTGATTTCTGTCTTTCGAAGAATTTTTCATTTAATCAAAGTTGTCAAATTAATTGACATTATTTTTGATAGGACTCATATGTAGAATCTGTAGTGATAAAATCTCTATCATTCCTGGTTTCAGTAATTCTATGTTCTCTCTTTTTTAATATGACTTGATGCTTATCAATTTTATTGGTATCTGTATTTAGCCTTTTGCTCATTACATTTTCCTTTTGTTTCTCTTTCCCATTTTATTGATTTCTAGCTTGATCTTCATGCCCTGCCCTATATTTACCCTGTACTTCATTACCTTTGTTTTTCTTTTCTTTTTTTTTATTTATTTTTTACATCATTGTTCATTTTTAAACAATATTTCTTCCCCCCTCCCAGGTGTAGTCCCCATAGAATTTCTTTTACTTTTGTTTTTCTACTTTATTCTTTTGTTGAATTTAGCATCACTGAGTTGATCACATAACTAATAAAGTGTTACATAATTACTTACCTATTATATCTGATAAGTGAGATCTAATTACTTACCTAATAAAGGTAAAACAAAATTATCTTACTACTAAAATTTTAATTCTGCAATCTCTTTTAAAGATTTAACTTCTATGAGTTATATTCTCTTTTCAAAGTGGAATAACAATTCCTGTTTTTCATGCCCACCAGAATTGCCTGGCAATACTCTCAAAATCAAATAATGAGACAATAGGTCAAAAAGGGTGAATGTTATTAAGGGTTAAACAGACTTATGATATTATTGTATTTGGCTGCTTTCCCTGGATCTGCATTGCCTAAATAACTTCTCAAATTTAAAAAAAAAATTAGGATAATTTTATTCCTCAGGCATGTAGCTTTCTAAAAACCTCTAGATAAACTGCAGTTACATTTATCAGCCAGGATGCTTAGAGAAAAGATCAGGATGTCTTTTTATTTAATTTATATGTATTTGCCTTTTTAGAAGTTGATTTTATGTTGTATTAAAAAAATGTCCCTCTTCTATTCCTGATGAAGTGGTTTCAGGAGCAGGTGGTCCTGTGAGCTCGTTCCCCTGAGGCAGGGCTGTCATTGATCAGTGCTGGAGAAGTCCTGCTCTCTACAGTGCCCTGTATTAATGCTCTGCCCATCTCTCCAATTAAAAAAAAAAAAAAAACATAGTAGTATGTTTTACCTTGTTTCAATTTTAGACCTGGAAACTATGCTTTCTTTTAAATTTGCCTTTCATCTAGAATCCAGATCTACTAAGATCTCTGGTTTCGTTGCCTGTGAATGTATGAGATTGCCATTACAGAAGATTTTCAGATATTTTCATTTACTGGCAATTAAGGAAAATGGAATAAAAAAAAATAAATCCATAGGTAAGTCTAAGTAAATCATGAAAGGAAAGATGAAAGTTGAAAAAACTTATTTTAGAGAAGTTAGAAATAAATAAAAATTTGCATTTAGCAGTCATAGGTTAAAAGAAAATGTCATATCCGGGCCTCCCTGGTGCCACAAGGGGTTAAGACACAACCTGTGGGGATGTTTGCAGCCACTGCAGCATGGTTCAGTCCTGGCCGGGATGCTACCCACATGGCATAGCAGACCTCTCCTGCCTCGCCGGCTGCTCCCCTAGCAGTGTATTTCAGTCAGTCTGCCTGTTCTGTTCCCCTCTTTGTTTCTGGTGGGTCCTCTCACTCCCCACACCTCTAGCCTTTACTCCACCTCTTGTATGCATAAATAAATAAATCTTTTAAAAATATATCCATACACTCTTTAATTTGTTTAAATATTTATCAAGTAACCACTGCATAACATTCAGGCACTGGCCACAGGACCAGGGATACAGTGATGAACAGGATGGTCTTTTATGGAACTGACATCCTCCTTCTTTCAAACATAAGTTACTCCTCTGCTTGAGTTTGGTGTCTGTCTTGAACTTCACTAGGAATGACTGATATGCTTGAAGAGTTTTCCATTTTTCCCCAGAAAGATTTAGTTGTCCATTTATTCTGTTAAGTATGGAAAACTCAAAAAAGAAAAGAGAAAAAAGAAAAGAGAATTCTTTCCCTCAAGGAGGGAAAACATATTGAGGAAAGAAAAATGTGTCCTGCTCAGCCTATCATTTGTGATTTATAAACCTGTACTGATATGACAAAGACATCGACGCACAACTTTCTGGGTTAACAGTAGTCTCCTGCACTCATAACCATCTTGAGGCAAGACTAGAATTCATCTTCATGTGGTGTTAAGACAAGTGGGCCTTCAAGTTCTTCCAGTCTAGGCTGTGAGACCCCTGCCCTCCTCCCCTGCCCCCCACCCACTAAGATGTTGGCTCAACAGTGCCATTCCCAGGTTGCTGTGCTGAACTTGAACCTTTGCCCAGACTCCTGGGCCTACATGTAGGATTGCTTAAAGTGGCCTTTCTCTACTCATATTATCCTCTCAAACATGAGCCAAACAAAGGCAGTTTCCGGATGAATTCCAGACTTTGTCTGGATATATTTCCCATCATATCTTCACCTCTCAGTTCTTTCTGTATAGAAAAAACAGGATTTCCTGGATTTCCTTTCATTCCCTCTCAAGACACATTGAAACAGGTTAACACCTGAAAAAGATAATCTTTTCAGGTAATCTCTTCTTTAAGGACACAGGTAATACCTTTCATCCCTTCCTGAGGAAGACCCTCTTCTCTCCTTACTACTTGGTAAAGATAGACAGAAAACTTTATCCTGAAGCCAAACAGAACAAACCATGCATTGAGCTCCCTACAGAAAACCTTAGAGCCAAGTTTTGAAGAGTTATCCAGGCTTTGCTGTGATGATTTATCTTTTGCCCAGCAATGTATATCAGTAATTTATAAACTTAATTATTAGTCAGAGGAGGCTAGTGCAGAAATTTGTAGGATGCGCAAATTGTAATTAGTTGAAACAAATCTTTTTGATGCTGAAAAATTAAAAATTGCTTTCATTGATCGATTTTCATCATCATGGGTTGGTTTCTCCATTGTAGGTGTCACAAGTCAAGCAGATCCTTGAGTCAGTCTCTTAAATGGCTCATCAGTAATTCCTCTTCTCTCCCCTCAGACCCTCACATGCATCGCTGTGCCTTCCTTCCTAGATTTCAAATAAGAATTTTGATCTAATTACATCTGAGGAGTGGGTGTGAAATTAAGGCACAGGTGTCTTCCCAAATTCCGCAGCAGCATTTAGCTCTTTTGCTCACCTCTCTAACTGCCTCTTAATCTTAGACTATAGGATGTTTCTTCAATGTAGTGACATTGTTGAATTTTATACATCTTCAGTTGGGAAATTTTCTATCCCTTCCTTTTCTAGAAATAGCAAAGGGACACTATTCCCTGACATATTCCCAGGGAAGAGGCACCTTCACCTTTCCACATGATTTCTGTGTTTACCATTCTCTATCTAACCTCACACTCCCTGTGATTTTTATTTTTCTTAAGATTTTGCTCATTAATTGACTTTGTTATTACACTGGCTGAATAATGTCATGCCATTAGTTGCTTGGTGCATTTCATGTTTCTTGGAGTATGAAGTAAGATTGGCTGATCAAGTATTCTTCTATGCTTACTGCTTATGGCATTAATTTTGTTTCCAGTCATTGCAGACTCTGGTTTGTAATCCTAAAGGGTGAAAAAACAACTCTAATATCTTTTGTTTCATACAAAGTCTGTGTCAAGAATTTTAGTATCTGTTTGAACCTCAAGAGTAAAGCTTTGTTTGCACCTTTTCTTGTATATCTGTTGGAGGGAAGTATAGGATGTCACTCCAACTGCACAGAAGAATTAATAGTGGGTACAAAGAAGCCAAGGTTAGGGCATCCCTGGTGGCACAAGGGGTTAAGAAGCAGCACTATGAAGCTATCCACAGTCACTGCAGCATGAGTTCTATCCCCAGCTAAGGAGGTGACCCACATGGCAGGGCAACCTCTCCTGTCTTGCCTGCTGCTCCCCTCAGCAGTGTATTTCAGTCAATCTCCCTGTTCTGTTCCCCACTCTGTCTCTGGTGAATCCTCTCACCCCCACACCTCTGGCCTGTACCCCAGTTCTTGTATGCATAAATAAATCTTTAAAAAAAAAAGAGAGAAGCCAAGGCTATTGTCTATTCTCTTTGTTTCAGATCATTTATTACTTATACACCAATGTGTATGGTACAGGTGAGTTGCCAAACTTTGGGGAAATAAAATATTCCTTATAATATGAAGGTTTAATGAGGTAATTTATGTGAAGCTCTCAATATTTTCTATAATGGGTGCCCATAAGTTTCACTTTTATTATGATTTTTCACTGTGATCATTATCTTTGTGAAATCTTTCAGTCATTGGGGAATTTTCAGCAATTTGGCTTCAGTCATAGTCCCTTTTAGTGCCTTTTCTTTCCTGGGTTTTTAGACTGACTTATACTAGAAACTTTGATCATAAACTAGGATAATCACTTAAAAGGGTTTGGCACCTCCTGAAATAAAGGAGAGATATTTTTTAAAGTCTAAGTAAATCTTCCTGGTGTTTTTGGTTTATCCTCAAAAAGAGAAACAAAGTGAACTAAGGGAAAAGAAGACTTACAGCTCAGGGAGATCTGACACCAAACTTGCAAAGGAATTTTTTCAACTAAAATTTGCAAGTGGGCCTCCCTGGTGGCACATAGTTTAGAATCTCAGTATTATCAAGCTATCAACAGCCACTGTGGCCTGAGTTCAATCCCCAGCTAGGGAGGTGACCCACATGGAGCAGCAGACCTCTCTTGTCTCGCCCGCTGCTCCCCTCAGCAGTGTGTCTCTGTAGATCCACATTTTCTGTTCCCAACTCTGTCTATGGTGAATCCTCTCACTGCCCCCACACAACCACCCCCCACCCCGCATCTCTGGCCTGTACCTCAGTTCTTGTATGCATTAATAAATAAAAACAATTTTTTTAAACAATGAAAAAAAATAAAATTTGCAAGTGGCCAAAGCTTTGAAGAAAATCTTAAATAAAGCTTTTGTGTGTCCCTAGCTTAGAACACAAAATCTGGAGGAAATTACAATTGGAATAAACAATAAAAACTGAGCTTTATCTGACAGTCTGAGAAATTAGAAGCCTAAGTGGCAATAGATGAAACTGTCAGGCCAAACAATAACTGGGGACATTAGCAAGAGGAGTATGTTGAAGCTTAAAGTAGAATTGAGAGTGTTGAAGAGACTTCGCAGAACAATACTTTTCATTGTAAATAATTATGAGGTTTTGTTCACTATCATTTACTTTTTTTCAAAATTATCTTTTGTATGATGAGACATAGAGGGATGCATTAATAGTTTTACAAATACAAACATCTGTAGATAAACATTTCAGTAATTTTCTCATATTCAATATATATTTTTTTCTGAGAAAATATTTTCTGAAGAAATGTCTAGCAACCTACTTTTCATGTACTTGTAAGATAATTTGTCAAATAAAGGTAAATAAATATCATGACTCAGTACTGATAATTTAAAAGTGCCACAAAATTGTATTATCCATTACCTAAAAATCAAATCAAAGTGGCATTTTACAGGTTTCAGTGTCATTCTATAGCACATCATTGCAATGGAATTAAAAGGGAGAGTTAGAGGAAAAACACACAATAGTCCTACTTGCTATTCTATTCTGGAAACACTTTTAAAGATTTGTTTTTATTTATTTATGCATATAAGAACTGGGGTGTAGGCCAGAGGTACAAGGGATGAGAAGATTCACCAGAGACAGAGTGGGGAGCAGAACGGGTGGATTGACATTTCACTGCTGAGGGAGCAGCAGGCTAGACAGGAGAGGTCTGCTGTGCCATGTTGGTCACCACCCTGGCTGGGGATCGAACTCATTCCGCAGTGCCTGGCAATAGCTTAATAGTGCTCAGACTTTAACGCCTGTGCCACCAGGGAGGCCTTATTCTGGAAACTTTTTAATATAAAACACTTAGATCTTTATGAGGATACATTATTACAACTGCAAGGGAAAATGCATATTTCAAGGGAAACTATATATTGCCTATATCAAACCCTTTAGGGTTATCTTGTTGATTGGTGTCGCTGGGAGCTATGTAACATCTCTATAATCATGGTAACACTTAGCTATACAAGATGATTCTTGTCTATAGATATGCAAATATATATTGTTCAGTGGAGGCTCATATGGGTTTCTTTCTCCTTCACCCATGGATAAGCCAGTCTTCATTATGAGTAACTTCATTCCAACTGTCTTTTCTCCATGTAAATTTGTACTTTTTTGACCCAGTTGTAACATCTGCCTGATTCTCTTGCCTCATTAATCAGTTAAGTAACATCTTCAACTTATGTTCTTTTTGTATCTGTGTGATAGTCACACGATTGTACTCAATTTTGAAAATTATCCTTTAACATAAAAATGCAGACACTCTGAATATTGCAGCCTTGTTCTGTTATCATCTGGGGAAGACACACTCAATCCTGCCTGCATTTGTTTGACACCTGCTTGGGGTGGAGAAGTAAGAGGGAGAAGTTAGAAGTAAAAAGTTGATGAGGAACTCAGAAGAAAACAGTTATGAATGTGCTTCACCTAATAATCTGAACTCATGATAAACTAGAAAGATTGGTATTAGGTTCATTATATTGTAGAAGAGGACTTGACCTAGAAGCTTGAAGAAAGCATGCTGAAAACTGTTATTTCATTTTGGGGATGAGCTAAGTAATGTGATGAGGTCTCTTGAAGCAAATGACCTTGGGTATGGCTCTTGAAAGATAGGTAGGTTTCCAGCATGTGGGTTTCAGAGAAATAGACCAACCTCATAGCTGAAGCAGTGAGGGTAAATACCAGAGTGGAAGAAACAGTGTATGTGCAGAGAGAGCAAATCATTTTCTCTTCCCTCCTTATAAAATATTACCTTTGAGTCTGCTGGTCTACTGCTTAGGGAGAATTTCTTTAGATTTACCTTTAGCCATGCAAGTAATTAATCAAAAAGTTGGTTAGTTATTACTAACCAATAATTTTTGTTATCTCTTTGATCTTATAGATTAGGGTTTCCCAACTTTGCCACTATTGACATTTCAGAAAGGATAATTCTTCTCTGGTGGCGGGACTGGTGAGTATCTTATACATTGTGGATTTAGCAGCTTCTCTGATTTTGAGCCCCTAGATACTAGGAGTTGTAATAAGCAAAAATGTCTCTAGACATGATCAAATGTTTTCTTTCTGAGGATCAGGGGGCCAAAGGTGTTCCCCGTTGAGATCCACTGTCACATAATCATCCAAAACAAGAATATACCAATCCCATCATCCACCCACTCCACACAATAACTGGCACATCTCTATTATCCGTGTAGTTAATGAATTCATTGACTCACCAGCTCCCAACGATTCAAAATCTTGGGGCTATGTCACACTACCTTCTCATCCTTCTCATACTAAATCTCATCCTTCTTAGAGATTTATATATTTCCATCATCAAGATCAGGCTTTTTGCTCTCATCTGCTCAACTCTTTCTTCCTGTGTGGTCACTGCTTCAGTCCAATTTTTGGGTTTTGCCTAAATTCTTTTGATACAAAAAATTGGCCTTGATTTTCCTGCCTCTCTTTTTATTTTAGTTTATTACCCTGTTACTTATACTTTTTTTTAAAGTATTTTTTTAAAAAAGATTTATTTATTTATTTATTTACACAAGTACTGTGTACAGTCAGAGGCATGGGAGGGTGAGAGAATTCACCAGATTCACCAGAGCCAGAGCAGGGAGCAGAACAAACAGACTGACGAAATACATTGCTGAGGGGAGCAGCGGGCGTGGCAGGAGAGGTCTGTCGCGCCATGTGGGACCCTCACTGGCGGCCGGGGATTGAACTGGCGCTGCAGAGACAGCTTCGCAGCCCAGCGATCAACCGCTGTGCCACTGGGGAGGACCTGTTACTTATACTTTTAATGATTCAAATTTCATGAAAACATGTCAATGTAAAACGAAATGACAATTTTAAAAATAATTAATGATAGTGTCTCTGGACTACCAATTCCCAGAAAATGTACCACATTCATTTTGTTGAAATCAGAAACCAAGTTTTAGCTTATTGTAGTAGAAGTGATGACTACTTTGACAAGCTTAGTGGCATCTCAAAAGTAGAAGTTCACAGGAAGGGCATTTATAATCTCAGAGGAGTAGGTTTAAGGTAGAATTATCAATGTAGGGATCTGAGTGTGATCAAGTAACATTCATGATATTTTACTTAAAACTAGTAGAGAAAGGAGACCTATTTTAAAAGATTTTTAGAAATGCAAACAGTTGTGCTTGAGGTAAGTACTTTAAGGTGTCACTTACCTGATGGATGCAAATTATTCACATACATGGGTTTTTAGGAAGTTTTTAAGGCAAGCAATAAAGTTTTCTGTAATTCCTTTGCCCTGAATAAGAATTTCCTGCAATAGTAATGCTTATGTGGTGGTAGGTCACAAAAAAATTAGGTGGTTCAAAGTGGTTTCAATCCAAAGTCCAAGATTTTTAATCTGATTTAAGAGATTTAGAAAATTGAACTTTAGCCTCAATTTTGTTGTTGTCTGTATGGATTTCCAGTCTTGCTCCCTCTTATTCTGGTCATGAGGAAACTTCTGTGCCATAGTTGAGTTTTCCCACCAACTGGTCATTTTTGCAGGTAATAAATCAAACTAAGAGTTTATGATACATAGAGTAACAAAAATATTTACTATATCTATTTGACGTAAAGATAAGAATATCAGAGCACTTTAAAAAAATCTTTATAGGAAAATAGTCTATGTCCATAAGAACTCTAGATGAAGAGAATTAGTGATGAAGTAGAGAGTGGGAGCACAATAATCTCAATTTGATCCTTTGCTGTTTTTACATTGAAGTTTGCATTCTAAATGTGACCTGTGATAACATAAATAAAATAGTTAGCATCAGTAACAGCACTGAGATAATACTATTCTTCTCAAACAGAATATCCCTCTTTTATACATAACTTAAGTTGAATTATATTTATTTATTTTTTAAAAATTTATTTATTTTTATACAAGAACCAGGTTACAGGCCAGATGTGTGGGAGGGTGAGAGGATTCACCAGAGACAAAGTAGGGAACGGAAAAGACAGACTGATGAAATACACTGCTGAGGGGAGCAGTGAGTGAGACAGGAGAGGTCTGCTGCACCATGTGGGATTCTCACCAGCCAGCTGGGATCAAACCCTCACTGCAGAGGCTGCGGACAGCTTCACACTGTGGCGCTCAACCGCCTGCACCACCAAGGAGGCCCATAAATCAAATTATATTTAAAGCCAGAATGGAGGATGACATTTTTTAAAATCTTTTCTGGATCCCAAAACCACTGGATCAGGATTCTGAAGGGAAGAGTCCAAATATTATTAAAGAGAGATGAAGCCTTTGTGGACATCTATGAGAGCTGTCACACCAAGGTACTGTCTCTGAGGAAATATGAGTGGATATTGCTGGAGTCGACTTTAAGTAAAACTGACCATGGTCTTCCTCCTATGTCCACACCTATATTACAAGGACTGGGCATTTTTTACAAGGAGTTTCCATGATGTGAAAACCTGAAAGGTTGTTTAAAAATGGCAAGTTCAAAAAGAGCCTGTTGATATTTATGGGCCATTGAAAAACTTGAGAGAGAGAAGAGAGATGAAACCCAGATGAGGATAAAAAGAATAGGGAGGAATCAGATCAAATATTCAGATAGAAAAACAAAATTACAAACCAAAGTGTGTGGGAATGACAAGGGTAGAAATCCAAACACAGAAATAGGAGACTTAAAATAAATTGATACAATCAGGGAAAAATAAACTAAATTGTCAGGCCAACCAGAAACAAAGTACTAAAATTGGAGCCATGTGTGACAGAGGAGGGATGACATATGAAGCATTACAGAAATTCAGCTCACTCCTGAGGATGCTAAACTATTCATAGGATACACATAGGAATCCCACATCAACACAGTGAAGATAAAAAATGGGGCAAGAGAATGCCATATAAATGGGGTATTTAGTGGCTCCAGAAATGCAGGACCAGCTCACTTAAATGTAATCCGTCTTTCAGTCTAGGATCACTGCAGAAGTGATGAAAGGGAGAATGTGCTGTGGTCCCTAGACAGACAGAGAGGAAAGACTGATGGACAATGAAACCACAATTATGTGAAATATCAACATCTCTTCACAATTAATTGTTGGGTCTCTGTGGATGGACTCGTAAAGACAAAAATGATGAACCGAGCAATTGACAATTTCCTGAACCAAGATGTGAGATCTTTGGATTCTTTTCTGTCTTGATGCAGATGTCCCCAATAGACAGGATCACTCATTTTTATTTTATGCTTTTATTTTATTTTTTTTTTAAATAGAGGCATGTTTTATTTATTTATTTATTTGTTTGTTTGTTTGTTCTGTTTATACATGCACTGGGTACAGTCAGAAGCGCGGGAGGGTGAGAGAATTCACCAGAGCCAGAGCGGGGAGCAGAGCAGGCAGAAGGACCCAAGTACACTGCTGAGGGGAGCAGCGGGCGGCAGGAGAGGTCTGCGCGCCATGTGGGACCCTCCTCTGGTGGCTGGGGAGCAGCCAGGGATCGAACCGGCGCCGCAGAGGCCGCAGTCAGCATCGCAGCCCAGCGCTCAACCACTGTGCCACCGGGGAGGCCCTATTTTATGCTTTTAAAGATTAAAATAGATTCCAGCTTCAAGGTAAAAGTTAAATGAGTTGGAATGATCTATACAAGAAGAAAATTTAGATAAACTCATTCTCTTCTGAGAATTCAACAGGGAAAACATAGAAGAATAAACAATTGTAGTAATTATGGGGGGATTTTGCCTTTCATGAAAGAGATAAAAAGGGCACAGAAAAAAAAAGTACCCAGCTAGAATAGTTTCAATAATATTAAAAATCAGTGATGATGTAAGAATCCCATGCATATAATGTTAAAAATAAATCTAAAAAACTTAAATAAGGGACCAGGAAAATGAATAACTATAAGAAAGTGAAAATCAAAATCAACAAAAAACTATGAACCAGAGACACTCTATGGGGGGTAGAGGGAGGGAGAGGAGGGATTGGGGTCAAAATAAGGGGGTTGCAATTGTATGGGGAATATAAAAATAAAATTTATTATAAAAAATAAATAAATGTCAGAAACAACAGTTAAATAAATAAATAAATAAATAAATGATAGTGCACGGACCTGACTTATACTCTTGATAAGAAAAATAATTGACAGAGATAAGTAATAAAATATCAAGAAAACATTCAAAATGGAAACCTTTCATATCAAGTTAAAATACTGTTCAGCTTTGTTTATTACAGTCATATTGGTAATTATTTAGGAATCTGAACTCCTGAGACTGAGGGGCCATAGAAGATGGACTTCTTAGAATAATAACATTTAAATGAAATGTTCTTTTGCACTTGCAAGACACATCATTATGTGTGCAAGCTTCAGACGATTCTGTTATGAAGAAGCATTGCTCAAATACTTGTATCTATTATTATTTTACCACCACTTTGAACATTGGGGAAATTTTTCTGTGACTCATGTAATTCGATATTCTCTAAGTCATCAATTGATCATCACAGGATATTTCAGGAAAGTTAAAACCTTATTAACTATCATATATTGGCTGAAGTGCAATAAAAATTAACAGCAAATAGAAATGTGTACCCTGTTCTGATAATGATAAGAACATTTCCTTTAGTGAGATACCACTGGTGTAAAGCTGTTTTTCCTACCTTGCAGGTATTTCCTTTAATTCTTACAACTATCTAATAAAGTTCATTCTTCTTTTCTTCTACTTTGCAAATAAGAAATTGAGATGCAAAGAGTTTAAAAAACAACTCATAACCCGAATTTACTTCTCATTGCACAAAATAGTCAAGAAGTGTGCTCCTTGGTTCAAGTCAGGCAATAGAGTCTACTTACAGATTACAAATTAACATTGCTTGAAAATTGTGTGCCTATTTTGGAAATAATGAAACTCTTCTATGACTACTGCTATGAAATCATTACTTTTTTTTTTAAGATTTATTTTATTTATACAAGAGTTGGGGTATAGGTCAGAGGCAAGGGAGGGTCAGAAGGTTCACTAAAGACAGTGGGGAGCAGAACAGCAGAAGGACTGAAAGCACTGCTACGGGGAGTAGTGGGTGAGACAGGAGAGGTCTGCTGCACCATGTAGGAATCTCCCCGGCCAGCCGGGAATTGAACCCACGCTGCAGAGGCTGTGGACAGCTTCACTGCGCTGCACTCAACCTGCTGCACCACCAGGGAGGCCTGAAACATTACATTTTTTTGAGTGTGAATTCCTATTATCAATTAGCTTAAAACTAAAGGTGATTGGTCCTGTGCCCCAGTTCTTGTATAAATACACATAAATCTTAAAAAAAAAAAAAAACAAACTTAAGGTGATTGACTAAATGAGATACAACAGAGCTTCAAAAAATTATTTGTGATTAGTAAATTAAAGTTGCTCTGTTCACTACCTGAACTCATTTTCACCTTCCCTATGGATGATCTGGATAGTTCTTATCTTTCCTTCTCTGTGGTACCAAGAAAAGCTTATTATTGAACAAGGGAGATGACCGATAAATGTGGTTGAAATAAACTAACATATGAGATAACGTTCCTGCCTCCTTTCTTCCGCTCTCATTCTCTCTTTATCCCCTGCATCCATCTTTATGTGAATACTGGAATACTCCCTCATTCTTAAAGCTGATTAGACATTGATTTTTTTTAGGATTGTGTCTATTAAGATCTGGAGAACAACACTAAAAAATATATATAGAAAATAATTTCCCCCAGACCCGAACAATTTCATTTTATTGCCTAAATGAATTCTAAACTTCAGTTAGTTTCCTGCCTTTTCAGACTGGAAGGCATACCTATTCTACATCCTTCTCTGCCCCATTAAAAATACAGCTGTTTGAATCTCATCAGGGAGTGACTGCCCTGCAGTGGCGGGTGATGTAATCTTGGTGTAGGTTGCACACATCTGTGGAAGACCTTGCAGCCCCAGCCGTGAATGTCTCCAACATATCAGATCAGTATGTGAACCAGTAGTTGGCAATTGCTGGGAAAGTCTCTGAAGTTGGCAAATATTTTAATGATGTGTAGTAAAATTGTAGCCAGTTGGTCTTGCATCTGCCCTCAATACCCTCAAAAGTTCTAATGATAGATAAGCCCTTTATTTTTCTTGAACTCAAACAGAATACAAGAAGATATCTGCTCAAAAAGGGGCTCATTTGACATAGATGCTGAAGGGAAAAAGACGTAAAGTCAATTTGGGTCATAACCACACTTTCAACATTGCTTAAAATGGACGAAATCACATGGATGTTACAGCAAAGAAAAGTATCATATAGATTCCATACTGATTGTAGGGCCTTGAATTTGTACCAAAAACTCAAAAGATTAATTTACTTACTTCATAGCTTGCACAGCTGTTAATCAAGAATAATTGGGCTCCTTAAAAAATTAAGCTCAAGCCCTGGCCATTTAGAATAGCCATATGAAGTCAAAGTGAACAGCTTCTCACTGGGATACAAGCAGCATTGGGGGAGGGGAGGGTGTGATGATCCTCCCATCTATTCCATGTGTCCGTCTACTCCAGGTAATGTCTCTTACCTCGACAGGTAACTGCTTGCTCTGATAGGGCATTTCACCAACACAGAAGCAAAGAAAATATTCCACTTTTATGTAAAGAACATTTAAATTTTGGAGCATAAAAGGAACGGCTGAAATACCAGTAATTGATGAAAACAGAGTAACTTCACTGTATTTTCAATGAAACCAGGTGGTGATGTTTGGCATGTGTGCTGTCATGCCACCCAAGGAGAAAATGTCCAAGGAAGAAAAAAACACTTCAGCTAGGAACTTAAAAGTCAAAGCCCAATAATTCTATCTACATAATTTTACCCCACACATTAAAAAATAAAAAAGAGCTAATATAGCTGAACACAACAAATGGAGAGGAGATATTTCTGATTGATTTATGAGACTTGAAAATATCATAGATAATAGATGAAAGAGAGAAAGAGCGGGAGAAACTTTAGATATAGATGCTATTCCGTTATCCAAACATATTGGCCATAGGTAGCATATGTTTTATGTTGTGGGCAAAGAAACAGAACCCATAGGGTATACATATGTATACAGTGCTATGGAGCAAAAAACACGATAAGAAACTAACTTAAAAATATATCTTTATTTTCAATTTTTAACAAACTTTGGTATCAACTGTTCTGCAATAAACTGAGAAAAAAGGGAAAATTTGAGCCTTCATGTAGATTAGGAATAAAATTAAAAATTATTCCTTTATTTTATCTAATGACATCCACAATAGTTATTTTAGATTTGTATAGCCAATATTATTTGCATTTGATCTAATTAAAAAATGGTGACAGCAACTCAAAGTCTGACAGTGATAAATTAGCAAAAGCAGAATCAAGAAACTGGCTGCCAGTGATTAGCTGGTTATTTTGCAATGTTCTCTCTCGTGGGGCCTGGGGCAGGTCACAAAAGGAAGGGACACCTTCTTTGCTCTAAGAGGCCCAGGTAAGCCAGGAGTGTAACAGCATGGTGAAGCAGACATCAGAGACATCTTATCATGAGCTGTGACTGACTATAAGCTTTTCTCAAAAATGACAAGACTATACGAGTATTCACTCTGAAATTCTAAGAGTTTATCAACAGATTAGGAACAGCATTGTATTCTTCATCCATCAGGAGACTTTATTTTATACAGGCACTTTGGAACACAAAAAAAGGAGCTTGAAATTGTGAAAATAAGGTGAGGTCTGCTGGAATGTCAAGGTCAGAACTTCACATGTTCATATTCCTTCATGAAGGCATTTACAAATTCCTCAGACTGCATACCAATTTATCTGCCATTTTTAATATGTGCATTAATTTAGAGGCCTAAGGAATTTAGGCAAATTTTAAAGAAGTTAGTCCAATAAATAAGACAGATTTTGAATAATTTTACCATAAATGAGGAAGCTGAAGTCATTAAATGGAGGTCTAAGGAGAATGAAACATCATAATGGCAATACAGAAACAATATTCATCAAAGTTATTTCTCCTTTCCAAAGTATAGTAATAATTTAGATCCAAGATGAAATAAATATATTACTAACTTCTTATCTGCAAATACTATTGGAAGAAAAATAAAAACCAGTTAGAAATTTTAAATCCCTTGATGGATTATTCTAGTCAACCAAAAAGTGTGTGTGGTTTTCGACAGAGAAGGTTAATCATGAAGTTAAAGAGACTTAAGCTTTGGGGATATTCACATGCATGGGCCTTAGAGGAGAGATATATTGGCATTTACCTATGTTTCTGTTTTTGAAAAAAGTAGCATTTTAATATTATTTTTAACAAAGACCCATAAAATTATATAAACTTCAAACTCCATAAAGACTTAATTCACCTTTTAGGCTGTCCAATGCTTTGTAAATGTTCTTGCATTTTCTCATTTTTTTTTCTTAGAATGTCACTGTACCTGCTTTACAGAGATGGAAGATGACACTGAGGGATCAGAAGACTAGCTAGTCAGGTGACCACTAAGGTGTGGACAGTAATAAAGACAGCACCAGCCTCCACAAAGATCCATGTCCTGTCTTCCCTGCCCACCGACCTAACATGATATAAGTGTGCTATTTCCAGTCCAGGCAACAGAGTTGATTTCTCCCAGGGAAATTTGCTGAATTGACTCAGTTACATCAAATGACAGGATGACTCAGAACTTCTCTGTCAAGTTGCACATCATTTTCCTATTTTTCCAGAAGCCTATCTCCTATTCTGTCAGGAACAGAGGAGATTTTGTGAAGAAATAAAAAGGCTCAGGTTAAATACATTTATTTCAGAATCAAGGTCCTTTATGATTTTCAAAAAAGTGTTCAACACTTGGCTGAGGAAAAGGACAATGATGAGAGTAGGACAGTAGTAAGAGTAGAGAGGGAAATATGGGAGTTTTTCATGATTAATTTTTTGTGTTTTTGACTGATGTGGTTACTTTCTATTTAGTTAAATCCAATTCACTTAAAATATATAGAATTAGCCACAACTGACAACTTAGTTTGAAGTATATTTACTTAAACACTTAGTATCTATAAGACACTGAAGCTATAAGAGCAAAAGATAAAATCCTTACCTGTTAGAAAGTTATAATATATCATCATGACCTTTGTCAAAAATACACTAAGATATAAAATTGGAGGCCAAAATAGCATGATTGAAAGCAGTAGCACTTGATGTTGAAAAGAGATATAATGAATAAAATATTATTTATTCTTTTAAACTCTATGCTTTATGGAAAAAAAAAAAAACTGGAACTCGGGCTCCCCTGGTGGGGCAGGGGATTATTAAGTCACAGCACTATGAAGCTATCTGCAGCCACGAGTTTGGTCCCCAGCCACGGAGCTACCCACATGTGCAGCAGACCTCTCCTGACTCACCCACTGCTCCCCTCAGCAGTGTATTTCAGCCAATCTGCCTGTTTTGTTCCTCGCTCTGTCTCTGGTGAATCCTCACATCCTACACATCTGGCCTGTACCCTGGTTCTTGTATGCATAAATAAACAAGCCTTTAAAAAAATTGGAACTCATTGATCTTGGAAAATCCCTATCTTCCTAATAAGAGGGAAATTTATGAACATTAGCTGTTTCAGAGATAAGAAATGTATCTCCTAATCATCAGGGCCAGTGTAATAAGTCTGTTTTATCCTGCCAAGATGATGGCATTATTTTTTCCTATTGTGTTCTAAACTGCTTTTATATATCAATTACTATTTTAGCTAATTATTAAGGTAATTTTTCCTGCATACTCTATCATGCATTGAGTTAAGCATAATGTTGGTAAAGCATAATAGTGGTCAAAAATAACATGAGAGCAAACACTTTTGTTGTTATACCTTCTCTCAGCCTCACCAGTTAAATGTTTACTTCCAGTGGTCTACTCTAAAAATGTGTTCACCTGTGCCCAATGACATTCTTTTTCTCCTGTCCACAGAAGAGTGTGCTGGGAATTATTCCCTCCTTCCTCAGGAGCAACCCTTAGAAAATGCTGCATGAACTTAACAATTTACCACTGTTGTTTTCTCTCCCCATGAATGGCTTGAGGTGTGTTCTGTACTGTTCCCTCCACAGAGACTTTGAGGTAGATACCCTCATCTGGTTCCAATCTTTGGCCATCTAACTCTTCAGATCCTTTACCAGAGTTTCCAGGGAAAACTTCAAACTCAAATTCTTATCTCAGGGTCTGTTTCTGGGTAACCAACTAAATATAAATACCTAGCTCCAATCCCTGCCCTTGTGGCTTTATGGTTAATGAAGTGGTGGCAGCTATAAGGGAAGAAAAATAAAACACATGGTGGTTAATTCAGAGGCAAATACCAGGTAACATAGACTAAGAAGGTGGCTGTAGAGAAGGAGGAGAAATGAACAGATTTGTAAAATCTTAACAGTGAAAATCAAGAGAAATTGATCACAGATTGGAACGGAACTCTGATAGTTTGAGCAGAATAAGAAGAGCTTGAATGGAAGCAATTGCCTGCACTTGGATTGATTGACGATATTATATCGAAATATTGTTTTTTATTTGTTGTCTGAATGGATGTAGAGCCATAGATGTTTACATTCATTTATTGTCTGTAATATTTAGAAATTCAAGTGTGAACCCCCGCCCCCCACAATACATGTTTGACAACGGGAATACTTGCATTTTATTTTTCTAGAATTTAATGAAATGGTTAACTTTATTTTTTTTAAATTTATCTATTTATGCATACAAGAACTGGGGTACAGGCCAGAGGTATGGAGGGTGAGAGGACCCACCAGAGACAGAGGGGGGATCAGAACAGGCAGATTGACTGAAATACACTGCTGAGGGGAGCAGCAGGCAAGACAGGAGAGGTCTGCTGCGCCATGTGGGTTGCCGTGGCTGCAGATAGGTTGCATCTTAACCCCTTGCATCACCAGGGAGGACCTGAAATGTTTAATTTTATATGAATACCCGAATACCTTGTATACCAATGTATGGCATTTCTATTTTTATTCTGTTTAAGCTTTTTATTTTGTAATAATTTAGGTGTAACAAAAATTTAAGCATAAGCTTCCCCTACCTATCACCCCAAATTCTCCAAATGTAATGTAAAATTCACATAATCAAAACCAAACAATTGAAAATGGTAAAAGGGTATTAACTAAACCACACGTCTTACTGGGATATCACCAGTTTTACATATATTTATCATAAAGTTTTAATAAATGTTAACTGAAGACATATGCAAAGATTTCCCTTATTGATGTTCTTTTCCTTTGGATTTTCTTTAATAGTAAGTGTGGCTTATTAAGGCATAAAGCAGATACAGGGCATACATAAAACTTTTTCTTAGGCCAAGCCTAAGACTGTGAAGGGAAAGGAGTCACTGGGGAAGAAAATGCTTGAAATGAGATACACCAATGGGACGTTTGCTTACTTTGTAATTAAGAAAGCCTCTTTTCTTTAAATATTTGCAGGAAGGCCTAGAATTTCAGCCTACGATGATAAACTGCCCCTGCTCTATTGGAATTTATAATCTAGTCTAGACAATGCATACAGGCAGTCAAGATGGTTTAATATATGGTCAACAAACCAGACAGAACCACTCAGACATTTCCTAATAGTATGATTTAGAAAAAAATATATAATCCAAGTTTTTATAACATGGAAAATAACCAATTTTTTCAACCACAGGACTTGATCTTGACTAATGTGTAAGGAAGTACATTTCTAAGTGAAATTGTTTACTTATATAATTCCTTTGAGGTTATACAGCTTTATTATGACATTAATTTGGTGAATTTACACATGGAGTGACATGACACTAACTCATATAAAGTTGTAGCTTTTATCTCAGAAGAACTCTTGCCTAAAGTACAAATGGAAATAGAGGAATTCCCCTGAGTCTAGACCTGAAAGTCTGCATTCTTTGCTTCCAACCCTAAATTAAAAGTCTTCCTTATAATATGGCATGTTTCTTTATTTCTCTCTAGTATTTTTTAATAATTAGATTTTTATGAAGTAACATTGGGATCAGAAGTTCTAATTTGTAATAAGTGAAAATAAGCCACATGGTTTGTTTTCTCAGTGTTCCTCAAAGAGCTCAGTTCATTTCCCTGAAATTTGGGAAGACAAGTATGCTCTGTTTTTTTTTAATGAATTGGATATTTTTATATGGTTTTTTGACATTAAAGTAATTGCAGTGATTTTTTTAGATTATAAAGCTAAATGGTATTTATTTTTTCACTCATGGGTTTCAGCGCCAATGTGTTTGTGTGTGTGTGTGTGTGTGTATTTTTTATTTTTACTTATTTTTTTCATTAATCTTTTGGCAAGGAAGTACTTCAGTTTCTCAATGTATATCCCATGCAAATCAAAAATTCCAAAAAACAAGCCTAAAGATTTGTTTTGGAAGACTGGCACTTTTTGCCATACAGGAGCCCAGACATTTTCTTAAGTGATAGAGAAGTAAATGTATCCACTCCCTGTAGGTGTCAGGGAAAAATTGATCCCTCCCAATTAGGACCTTGGAGACAAATGTACACTGTTCCTCACTAAGTCCTATCTCAGACTTAGATGAACCAGATCATTTTAGATACTCACTGACTCATCTAGCAAAACAAATGACAATCAAACAAGTCATGTTCTTTAAATAGATTTCATAAAGAACAGCAGTTTCTCAGGGCCTGGAAGTGACTATCCTCATCTGATGATCAACTTTGTACCATTTCCAGCATAAAACTCATTTTCATTATTTCTAGTATTAAGTTTTATATAATAGCCAAGGAAGTTTTGTCTGTTCCTTTTCCCTCCTTTGCATTCCACATATGAGTGAAATCATCCAGTACATTTCTAAGTGAAATTGTTTACTTATATAATTACTTTTCATAGCATCACCCCCTCCAGTTCCATCCATGTTGTGGAACGGTGCAGTCAGGACAGCCGATGAAGATCTCTGCCATTAATGAAGACTTGGAGTCTAAATGAATTTGCAGCAGGGGGAGCCTGGGGAGAGTGCCATCGAAAGCATGACACTTTTGATATGATATCAACAAAGAAACAAGAAAATAGCACACAATTGCGTTTTTGCTTAAATGGATTAATAAGTTACTGCTGAAAACAAGCTTTCCTGGTTAGTAGGGAACATGTGCAGAAGCCAGTATGTCCTCAGAGAACAGGAGTCAATTCTGGGAAGAATTTCTGTTTGTAGAACTTCTAACATCCTAGAGCTCCGTGTGCAGAGTAAACAGGTTTCCTCCCAAAACTCCAGCTCCCTTTAGAGCAGCAGGCCTCCAACAGTGGCAAATGACTCTCTTATGTGGAGTGTAAACACAGCAAAAGAATAGAAAAAACTAAACCAAAATAAACCCAAGAAAACTGATTGCTGACTTGAGGTTACCCCACGGAATGGCGGGGTTTAAAGGAGCAAAGAGGGACAGGGATCGATGGACTCTGCAAGAAGATAATGGATGATTTGGTGCTAGGCAGTGTTGTAACATGCATATGAACAGGTAAGATCCTAAACCCCTAAATCATGCACAGTAGTATAAATCAATGTAACCAGAATAAAAAAAAATGATACAATTAAAAAATTTAAACTAAAAAAATAACCAAGGTAAACGAAACTGTTGAGATTTACTTGATTGGAAAATCATGCTGCCCAGGTTGACTACTATTCAATCAAATGTTTGTTAAGAAAAACAAGAGTGAGTGAGAAAAAAGCAAAAGAACAAGAAAATTCTTGCACTTTCAGGTAGAGACGAAGGAACTGACCTTAAAGTCCACTTTATCTTTTTTCCTTAAACAGAACTTGAGATAAGTTCAATTAACATAAACACAGAGTTCCTAAACCTCATAGTGTTTGAAGAGATTCTCTAAGAAATAACTTGGAAATGTCATTAATTCTGACACTTAATTGCATTTCAATTTATTTCACACTCTCTAGTCTTGAAGGATTTATAATTTAAGTCTCTTATCTAAGGGAAGAATGCATAATTGGTTTCAATTGTCTGTTGTTTCAATTAGCCTCTGGTGATGATTTCATATTTAAAGGGTTCATTTTAGGAAGATTTGTTTCTGCCTCCTGAACAAAAGGGGGGAAAGGCAAGAGAAACAGAGATTCCCTACAGCTACCTCATCCTCCTGGGACCACACAGAAAAGATCTGTCTTTTGTAGATAGGAATACTTGATGGAAACATTTTTTTTATTCACTCTATTACAACAGAATTCTTCAGCATGAGACTAAAGTGAAATCTATATCACCCCCTCCACTCCCCAACCCACCCAGTTACTGTCTTTGCCTTTTATTCATGGAGATTGTAGGGGAGATAATGGACTTTGAAACTATAATCATGAGATAAAAAATATTGTCTTTGTATTAGTGTTGATTCCTAGAACATTCCATTATCTTTATTTTAGTGTCATTGACATAGCTTCTCTATTTTCTATTCACAGTCCAATTAGTTGAGTTTTTTTGTTCTAATAAGGCATTTGAACATAAACATACTTGTAAACCAATAGTCTCATTCTACTTAAAAGAATGGATGATTGAAAGGGATACAAGTTCTCTGTCATCAAAGGCTTATTGGACTGTTGGGGAATTAAATAAGCACCCGAAAAGACAGAAGAACAGCCCTTCAGTGGCTGTTGTGGCCAACAAAAGTACATGCATTTTGGAATGAGATTGGATTCGTGGTTCAGCCACTTATTTGTAATGTGACATTGAGAAATTTAGTTAAAACTCGCTTACTTCGCTTTCTTCATTTGAAGAATAATGGGGGGCTTTATAGTGAGAATCTTATGACCTCATAAATCAAATGTACTGAGCACAAACTGTACTTCATACAAAGAGGGCAATCAAAAGTGCTAGTGTTCATTTTCTTCTTCATTTTTAGTGTCTCCTTTGTGGTCTTAAATATACTCTGGGTTAAACTACCTCTCTTGGATTGATTTTTTATTCATCTTTCCCACAGGGAGAGCAAAATTGTTCAGATTTATACAAATGATGTGTTACAGATTGCAGAAAGACTTTGAATGCTTCAATCCACCCTGCATGCGCTCCTTCCTTGTTTAATGTGAGTTTGTAGCTCTTTCCACCAAAAGATGATTCTTTTCCCACCCTTGACTTTGGGCTAGCCTCCGGCCTGAGTGCAGACAAGAGCATGCCATTGTCAGTCATCTCCAAATGTCAGTCTCAGGAATCTATGTGCTTCTGATTTCCATCTTGTGTTTTTGCCATGCTATGAATATAGAACAAAACTAGTGCAGGGGCCTCCCTGGTGGCACAAGGGGTTAAGATGCAGCACTATGAAGCTACCAGCAGCCACAGCAACATGAGTTTGATCCCTGGCCAGAGAGGTGACCCACATGGTGCAGGAGACCTCTCCTGTCCTACCTCCTGCTCCCCTCATGTGTTTTTCAGTCAATCTGCTTGTTTTGTTCCCCACTCTGTCTCTGGTAAATCCTCTCTCACCCCCACACTTCTGGCCTGTACCCCAGTTCTTGTATGCATAAATAAATAAATCTTTAAAAAAAAAAAAAGAACAGAACTAGCGTAGTGGAGGATGGAAGTCTGCTGACCTAGTTATTCCAGTTACGAGGATGATGGTCGCCCAATCACTAAAGATGTGAATGAGTCCCAACAGCTGCCAGAACCACCCAGTCAAGCCCAGTCCATCAGCAGACACGCTGGGAGGAATGACACTTTGTGACTGATTTCAGATGGCAAAATATGATGAAGTGCCCAACAGACTCAGAGATGCCTGAGATGAATCAGTAGTATTATTTGAGGCCATTAAGTTTTGTATTAGTCAATTATACATCCAAACATAGTTGATAGGTGATGATAGTTGATGGTATGATTTCAAACTGTCTTCTAACATTTGTTACCAATTTAGCTAGAAATTGGAAGCTAACTATAAATATGAGCTGAAGGAACTACAGAGCACCTGAAAATGTTTTTAATTAAAATTCATCAATAAGAAATTTGTTTGGAATTAAAGGTTCTTTTGCAGTCAATCGATACATGTGTTATACACTAGGAAGTGAAAGAAGTGAAAAAATCTTTAGACACTGGACTTCTTATTGCTGAATATTGATAGTTCATGTTAGCTACACAGATTGTCCTAATGCATTCACTCTTGTATGCATTTGTTTATTGGTAAATCATATGTTCTATAATGATTTTAATACTTTGAGTGTTTCAAAGTTATAAATTAGCATTGGTTCCTAAAACAGGAAGTTGCTGCAATACCAATTTCAGGTTCTACTAGTGGAAATGACATGAAAGTGCTCACTCTAAGAAGGATCTAGATGGAAAACCCAGAGAAATTGAAGAAACTGCCTCCTGAAGAAAGGAGTAGATACAGAGTTTGAAAAATTAAAATTTATCCCCCATAAGGAAATGATTGGATTCAAGTTATTGCAATAGAGAGGATTTTCACCAATGAGGACCATCTAATATAAAAGACTCCGCTTTTATAGAGGCAGATGAACTAAAGAGTCATCAGTGAATTTGATGGGGAGATGAGTGTTATCTGTGGGGCCTGATTGCTTTAAAAAGAAGAGGAGGAAGAGGAGAAGCAGTTCTTGGAACTAAATATGTCAGAGCAGAACAGTCCTTATGGGCAGCCACTAACAAGTTGGGGGCATTTCTAGATCTGGCTTCCTAGTAATATGTGACTCATATAAAGATCTACATTGTCAAGGACCAAGAACAACATTGGCAAAGAGGAAAAACACTAATCCAATCTCTATATTACTCTTACTAATTGTGTGTAGTGCACACTTAAAAATCATGTCTTGTGCGATTTTGAATTTTTCATCTTTTAGTTTAATGTGTATCTATTATCGTCCTAAAAAGACATACTTGTGATTCAAAGGCAGATGCCACTGATGTTTCTTTTCATTCTAAAGCACAGTGAAATTCATGTGGACTGGTAACACAGTGAAATCCATGTGGACTGGTAACAACCATCATGGCTCATGCCAAAGTGGAGATAAGAGTTACTGGTTTCCTTCCTTCAAGATTACTTTCAAATTTCTTTCCATGGGGGCCTCCCTGGTGGTGCAAAGAGTTAAGACATAACACAATAATGCTTCCTGCAACCACTGCGGTATGCGTTTGATCCCTGGCCAGGGAGCACCCCACATGGTGCAGCAGACCTCTCCTGACTCGCCCCTGCTCCCTTCAGCAGTGTAATTCAGTAGATCCTCCTGTTCTGTTCCCCGCTCTGTCTCTGGTGAATCCTCTTGCACCCCATGCCTCTGGCTTGTACTCCAGTTCTTGTATGCATAAATAAATAAATCTTAAAAAAAAAAACAAATTTCTTTCCATATCATCCTTTGCCTCCCAATTACTTTCAACTTATTCCTTTATCCTTTTTGTCTCTGCCCCATGGCCCTCCTCTTCTTTAATTTTGCCCTTTTCCAATTATTTTTTTTTTCTCTTGAGTCTTACCATAGTTGTCTCTGGATCAAACATCAGCAGCTCTAAGATGTTGAACAAAGAAAATGGTTAGACCTTCCTTAGCCTATTTGATTTTTTCTTATGTAAGCAAGAATTTCCTACATTGAAGTAAAAGGATTGTAAGAATGAACACTGGATTATGTTAGTTTCCAGTGTCAGAACAGATCAAAGCAGAAAGAACACACTTATTTAATGAATAAGTTAAACAACTTGACATTTTAACAATAAGGAAAATGGAGATCAAGAAAGTTGAGTTGCTGGTAGACACATTGGAAATTGTAGTTTCAGGGACTATAGACCTTTCATGTCTACTACTTCTTCTTCTGTTTTAAAGAGTCTGGCAGCAGAGCTTCACCCATGATTAAATACAGATAATAGAGGGTACAAGAAAAGGAAAAAAAAAAATCAGCATAGTTTATAAATTACAGTACCTCTGTATTTTTTCTAAAAAAACTTAAAGAGCTGATGAGACTCAGCAACAACAAAGAAAATAATCCAGTCAAAAAATGGGCAGAAGAGCTAAAAAGAAACTTCTCTGAAGAGGAAATGCAAATGGCCAACAGACATATGAAAAAATGTTCAACATCACTTGTAATCAGGGAAATGCAAATCAAAACTACCATGAGATACCATCTCACACCAGTGAGAATGGCACATATTAAAAAAACTAGCAACAACAAATGTTGGCGAGGATGTGGAGAAAAAGGAACTCTTGTGCACTGTTGGTGGGAGTGCAAACTGGTCCAACCACTATGGAGAGCTGTGTGGAGATTTCTGGACCTACTAAACATAGAGCTTCCATATGATCCAGCAATTCCACTCCTAGGTATTTACCCAAAGGACACAGAAACATCAATTCCAAAGAGCACCTGCACTCCTATGTTTATAGCAGCACTGTTTACAATAGCTAAGCTTTGGAAACAACCCAAATGCCCAAAAATAGATGACTGGATCAAGAAGATGTGGTACATATATACCATGGAATATTACTCAGCATTCAAAAAAGATAAACACATGCAATTTGCAGCAACATGGATGGCACTGGAAGGGATCATGCTCAGCGAAATAAGCCAAAAAGAAAAAGAAAAATACCGGATGGTCTCACTCATAGCAGGAATCTAGAAAACTTAAATAAGGACCAGGAAAATGAAATAAGAAAGTGAAAATCAAAATCAACAAAAAACTATGAACCAGAGACACTTGTTGGGGGGTGGGGGGCGGGGGGAAGGATTGGGGTCAGAATGGGGCGTTTGCAATTGTATGGGGGAATATAAAAATAAAATTTAATATTAAAAAAAAAAAAAAAACTTAAGATGCAATCATATTATGTCAGAATCCTTTAGTTGTTTCTTAATATCACTGATCCTTGATTTTCTTTTTCATGATAAAAAGGAGAATACTAGTAATCTCATAGGACTATTGTAGGGATTACAAGTTTTTATTATGTAGTAAATATGGAAAACAATGTGTGGATATAGCAAATATATGCAAGCCTTAGCTACTATTGCTATCATCATGTTTCCTGTCTTTTCCTGTGCCATCAGTCAGGTTTTGATGGGAACAGCAAACTCACGAAAGTATATATCGCTTAGTGCTTGTGGGGTCCAGCCTGCTTTTGGTTCTCCAAATTCTTTACATTCAACCCCCTTCTGACTCCCTCCCCTGCAGATTTCAAGCTCCAGTATCAGACATACAGACAGCAATCTTATAGACACCGCTTCACCAGCTCCCAACGCTGCATAAAGCCTGACTCTAACACAAATCTCTTCATGTAAGTTCAGTAATTCCATCTCACAGAAATTTGTAGAAGTAAATAATTGGAAAATCACATAAATGTTTGCATGCAAGAGTTCTCATCACACATCTAAAAATGTAAAAAATGAATGTACACAAAGGCCTAATAAAAGGGTAATTGCTAAGTATAAAAACTAAGTTACATTACTTTAGGCCTTCAAAAGGAAATGAAAACACATTCATTCAGCTAATAAAAGAAAACTTGGGTTTCTCACTACAGTGTTTCTAGAAATGCAGAAGCCCTTGTCATCTATTGGAAGGTAAGTCTCAGGCCTGAAAGCTGGGTCTTCTTCAGCTGTAAATTGCCGTAAATGCAAATACTTTACTTGCACGATTTTGAGAATCAACTCTAATATACTTATATTTCATGTGTTAATAATTATTCATTTAAAACAAGTAAAATTTAAGTTTATTCATTTAAAAGCAAGAGAGATGTATATATTTTACCTTCCTACAAAGAAAAACTAGGCAATATGATAAATCCTTACACTAGAAAGATTATTAATATTATTTTCTAAGTGTTAATTGATTAATATTTTGGTAATAAATAATTTCTTTATTTAGCTAATCACTCTATGGCTTAAATTTTCTAAGATAAGCCTTGATTGTAAACATATATAAAACATTCAAATAATTCTAAATAAATTCAAATCTCATTGTATAATGAGAAACAAAAGGTTACTATTTTACTCATAAAAAAAGTCTATTCAAAACTATAAAAACACAGGACTCAATTAGATGAATGCAGAAATGATGTGAACTGATATTTCAAAATGAGAGCCAATATGATAATTATATACTGACTTAAAAATATTGAATATGACACGTAATTTTAAAAAATGCATTGTTTTCTACTGAGGGATTTTTTTAAAGATTTATTTATTTATACAAGAACTGGGGTACAGGCTAGAGGAGCAGGAGTGTGCAAGGATTCACCAGAGACAGAGTGGGAAACAGAACAGGTGGATCTACTGAAATGCATTGCTGAGGGGAGCAGCGGGCAAGACAGGGGAGGTCTGCTGCACTGTGGGTGTCTCCTTGCCAGCCAGGAATCAAACCTGCACTGCCGGCTGTGGACAGCTTCACAGTGCGGCACTCAACCAGGTGCAGCAATAGGGAGGTTCTATTGTCTGCTGACTTTTGCATATAATTAGTACCTAAAAATCATTACTAAGCATGGTTTTAGTAAGGTACAGAATGATAAATTATCAAATGATAAAAATTTCAACCTATGCAGTTTTGGTGAGGCTCAATACTAGCAAAACTCTCACATTCTTCTGGGAGTAGAAACTTTAAAATATTTATGTACTTTGATCTAGTGATCTGTTCTGGCAAAAGAGTCTATGAACATAATGCAGCTGGGGTAATTATCAAAAATGCTGATAAATGTACATGTAAATAGTCATTATAATTTTATTAATAATAGCTGGAAAATAGATAAAACTTAGAAAGCTGAACATTATTAGTCACATAAAATAAAGATTATACATAAAATGAACTATCACGTGACCACTTATAAGACTGTTTATGAAATACTTTAATTGCATAAATACGCTTATTTCATAGCACTGTATAACAAAATGGATAAAATGATCACAACTATAGAAATATTTAAAAATATTAAGAATAATGATTTTTGAGAGTGTTCTTTTAAACATGTTTTCCACACCTCATAATAATTTTAAACATCAATAATGAGCAAGAATTACTTTGCATATGAATTTGCATGAGAGAGTAGGGCATTTGAGCACTTGAAATACCATGTCCAAGAGAATGATATTTACGAGACCTATAAGCTTAATAATGCAAATGAAGTAGTCATTCTATAAAAGAACACATGAGTTATGTTAAGGAGTTTAGATTTTATTTTAGGGCAAAATAAGTAATTTTATCAGAGAAGATGGAATTTTATTGTAACATCCACTAGTCCCCACTTGTTGGGGTTTATTCTCTGTTGGACCCTGGGCTGAGTAATTTACTCTCATTGTAAATTACTCAGTGTTTTATTTCATTTACATTTGGCAAGTATGCTATGCACTATTTGAATATGTTCACATTTCAAGTAGATGCTAAAGGAAACATTTTCTTTAAAGTAAGTCAACATTCCAGAGATATTATGCAGAGGAGCTAGGAGAAAAAATAGAGCAATTTGAAACCTGAACAAATGATAAAATAAATCTAAAGTTAGGCAGAGACTTTAAAGATTATTGCAAGAGAGGACGGGAGGCTGTCTGGTAACACTGACCATGGTTCTGCAAGTGTCAGTCAGAATTTTCTTTTGTAGGGAAGGAAACAAAACAAGAGGGAACTTGGTGTGAAGCAGGATGGCAGTGGTGTTTTTCCCTGGAGTCAGCCTACTCTCACCAGGCATCTTTAATGAGGACTGCACATTGGCTATTAGTGTAGACCTGGTGCACCTCTCAGACTCTTGAGAGGCCCAGTTGCAGCTTTGCTCAAATATTTACTTCCTCTCCATGCTCACCCCAACTTTGTGATATCTTAATTAACTTCTTATTGGAGTATTGAAAAACCCATTTTATCTACTCTCTGTTTCCTATCTGTCCCATACCTTGTCCTTGACTCCTTAAAAAGGAAACTGGATTGTGTCACCTCATTCTCAAGAGCTTCTGTGGAATCTCCAGGCACAGACTTGGACCCTCCAACTTCTCCACATCCTCCAACATTTGTTCTCATTCACTTAGATGAAATAAATGAATAAACATCAAGGACTCTTCCCTTCAAAGTCCTACCAGTTAGATTCAAAAACTCTTAAGTCTCCTCTATTACCATGTCTACTTCTTCATCAGCCCAGGTATAGTAGCATCTATTTTTGAAAGCTACACAGAAAACTCCCCAAAGACATGATTTGTCCTTCTATTAAGGTCCAGTTTTTTTTCCAGCATATCTTTTTTGATATTTAATATATTATATAAATTTTTTATATATTAATTTTAAAATTAATTTTAAAATATTTTAATTTCTGACTTGTCATTATTGTGTAGCACCCACCCAGTATAAATTAATGAGTACACATGGGATAAAGGAATCAATAAATGGATTTTTTCCTTCTAGCTTTTCATTCTATTTTTCCACAAAGTTCTCATGCTGAACCTGTGTCTGCATCTCTTATCCTCTCATACTTAACTTTCTACCCAGTGTTCATAGACTCTCTTTCATGCTCTGAAACTCATGCCATAGTTTTTGCAGGCTGAGTGGAGAAAGCATGAAGATGATTCAATGTGCACATTGGGTTGCTCTAACGTTCATGTCCTGGGAGTCTGTGTTGTTTTATAATATGTAAACTCTTCCATGGATGCTTTCAAGTGATTAGTCAAAGGCACAGGCAACAAGGCATGACCAAACTAGTATTTAAGGTAACAGCTATGTAGCCTAAGTCTCATATACTGGAATATTTCTTCTGCAGTAAAATCTTAGTAAATTAACAGTGGAAAGGTTAAGAGGTTTTATTACATGAAGGGGCATAACACATGAAATGGACATTGCCATATTTCGTATCCAAGGACAAAACACCCTTTCAAGTGCTACTCTGTATCTGAATGAGTTGGGCTACACCTTGGGAGCTAGGTCATTGAATGTATTCATATTTTAAAAACTATGGGTAACTGGGCCTCCTTGTGGTGCAAGGAGTTAATCATCAGCATTATTAAGATATCCCCAGCCACTGTAGTACAAGTTCCATCCCAGATCAGGGAAGTGACCCACATGGTGCAGCAGACCTCTCCTGTCTCTCCTGCTGCTCCCCTCAGCAGTGTATTTCAGTCAATCTGCCTGAAATACACTCTGTTTCTGGTGAATCCTCCCCCACCACCCATAATCTTTGGCCTGCACCCAGCTCTTGATGCATGAATAAATAAATCTTTTTAAAAAAGTAGATCATATTTAAAAAAAAAAAAGCAAAAACAACTCTGGTAAGTAGTGACTAAACTGAATAGATTTTTGAATTAAAAATAGCACAGAAGGGTCTCCCCGGTGGCACAGCGGGTTGAACGCAGAACTGTGAGTTTGTCCGCAGCCTCTGCAGTGCCAGTTTGATTCCTGGATGGCTAAGGACATACCCACTTGGTGCGGCAGGCCTTTCCTGTCTAGCCTGCTGCTCTCCTCAGCAGCGTATTTCAGTCTGTCTGCCTGTTCTGCTCCCTGCTCTGTGTTTGGTGAGTCTTTTCACTCTTCTTGCCTCTGGTCTGTACCCCAGTTCTTATGTAAATAATTAAATCTAAAAAAAAGAAAAAAAAAAACACAGAAAAAAAATCCCAATGTAAAACAGTGTCTACTGAAAAAACTATTTCTAAGATTTGGTTTCTATGCAAATGGGAATTGATAGTACTTGGATTTGATTGACATTTTACAAGTGACTCTTAGCAGTTTTCTATTTCAGTTGTCATAGTGTGACAAGAAAGGTTTAAAAATTCAGAAAAATAATACACGTAGAAGGAGCTCTCATTAATTAACTAGGGATCCTGGACACATTAACTATTCAGTTGATGTGATTTTGGACACAGACTAAATTTTCCTATTCTTGAAATCATTCATCTCCAATGAAGGATTGGGACGGAGTTGTTTTCTGATAGCCCTTTCACCTCTAGTTCATTCTGTCACTGATGTCCAAGATGTTTTTTTCAAAAAGTATCTGTTTCTTAAATATTTGTATTTGGTTTAATTCCATAAAATTAAAGAGCATTTTATTTTTTCTTTTTTAAAAGATTTATTTATACAAGAACTGGGGTACAGGCCAGATACGTGGGAGGGTGAGAGGATTCACCAGAGACAGAGCAGGGAACAGAACAAGCAGACTGATGAAATACACTGCTGAGGGGAGCAGTGGGCACGACAAGAGAGGTCTTCCGTGCCATGTAGGACCCTTGCCAGCCGGCTGGGATCGAACTGGTGCTACAGAGGCTGTGGACAGCTTACAGCGCTGCGCTCAACCGCCTGTGCCACCAGGGGAGATCCTTAAAGAGCATTTATTTTATTTTAATTTTTATTTTTTTTAAAGATTTATTTATTTATTTATTTTGGGATTATTTATTATTTATACAAGCACTGGGTACAGTCAGAAGCGCGGGAGGGTGAGAGAATTCACCAGAGCCAGAGCGGGGAGCAGAGCAGGCAGAAGGACCCAAGTACACTGCTGAGGGGAGCACGGGCGGCAGCAGGAGAGGTCTGTGCGCCATGCGGGACCCTCCTCTGGTGGCCGGGGAGCAGCCGGGGATAGAACCGGCACTGCAGAGGCCGCGGCAGCTTCGCAACCCAGCGCTCAACCGCTGCGCCACGGGGAGGCCCTTAAAGAGCATTTTAAAGGTGAAAATCTTCCTCTCAAAGTTTGAGGGAACTGAGGCCCACAACAATTTCTATGACCCTTCTCAGGTTCTAAGCATTGGCAGTATTAGAACCCAGGTCCCGGTGTCCTGAAGCTAAAGCCCCCCCCTTTCACAATACACTCCCCCTTTCATTATGACCAGTGAACTGCGGTGAGAATGACAATTGTTTATGATTTTTTTGCAAATTTCTTCCCACTAAATGCAAATGATTGGACAATAACACTTCCACAAAGGCACACATCATGCTGTTCATTTGGGCAAGTGTCCAGGTGTCTATATAGCCATTCTGATATATGTAAATATAGCCTAGATTGGAAAGAAAAGCTTACAATGCCATCAGCTTCTGAATAGACTTGAGATATAATAAACTAGGTTATTATATCTCAAGTGACAAGTCAAAAGAATAGCAACATTGGCAATCAAAGGAATCTGCTCCTTCCTATCAACACAATACACACAGATTCATTATCAGTCAAGTTATTATTGCATTTCTTGGGAATAGAGCAGTGAAAGAAAATTTGGTCTCAGGTCCATTTGAAGTTGTGATGCCTTGTCATTTTTAACAAGTTGGCAATTTATGGAATTATTGCTATGTTTTATTGAGCAGAGTTCCATTTTACTTGAGATTGAGATGGATATGGACATCCAGGGTTGAACAGTTGCTTCTGGAATCTTCTTTGAGTATGGGGCATAATAAGCTTGAACACTGATTTAAGAGACTAAGTTTAGGTAACATCATCACATTTAAAGAAATAGCATCTTTTGTGAGTCTTGAAAAAGAAAGATACCAAAGGTTTACAAAAATTGTTACTACAAAGAAGCTGACCCTATTCATTTCTTCCAGCTCAAAAGTTTCCCACCCAAAGCATTCTACATGAATAGCATTTAGTCATTCACATAATATATTAAATAACTCAACAAATATTTTTTGAGTTTCTTTAGTTCCTTTAAGCTGGACTATAGAGGTGCACAAAACAATTTTCCACCTTCACACTTACATTTTAGTAGTGGAAAACATACAATAAACAAATAAATCTATTAGATTGAGTTGTTGCATTAGTCAAGGTTCTCTGGGAAAATGGGCTCAAACTACTGTGGAGGCTTCATAAATTCAAAATCTGTATCAACCAGAAGCCTGGAAATCCAGAGAATAATTGAATCTGGGTTCAAAACCATGTCTGAAGAATCCCCTCTTGCTAGGGGAGGTCAGTCTTCGTTCAAATCTGGTCTAACTGATTAGTAGAGGCCCACTACTCTGAAGAATAATTGTCTTTATTGAGGGCCCACTGATTTGAATTCTAATTCCCTCCCCAAAAAATTTTTATGGAAAAGCCACAGTAATTTTTGACCAGAATCTGTGTACTATAGCTCAACCAACTTGATGCATAAAATTATCCAAGAGGTGGTATTAAGTGCTATGGAGAAAGCTGGAGCAGGTTAGAAAGGTAAAGCATTATGGTAGATACTGTTTTCATCAGGGAGGTCAGGGGCAGCTCCTTTCATAAGATAAGTATTGAGCCCTGAAGAAAGATAGTTTTCAGGATGCATGAGGTTCCAGGCACAGGAGCGAGAACATACACAGACCCCAAGATGGACACTTATTTCCTGCAATCAAATCCAAGTGAGGGACCAGCCTGACTAGTCAGGGCAAACTCACAGGAGGGTAAGAGGAGAGGCAGTTAGTTGCAGGAGGGAAAACTGTTTCTCGCTTTATAGGCTACCTGAAAGTCTTGGATTTTAAGTACTGAGCAAACAGTAAGTAACATGATCTGACTTTATATGAGCTAGAACACAACACTTTTTTTTTTTTAAGATTTATTTTATTTATTCAAGAACCAAGGTACAGGGCCCCGGTGGCGCAGCGGTGAGTGCTGGTCTGCGAAGCTGACCGCACCCTCTGCAGTGCCAGTTCGATCACCAGCCGCCGGGCGAGGGTCCCACATGGCGCGCAGACCTCTCCTGCTGCCCGCTGCTCCCCTCAGCAGTGTACTTCGTCTGTCTGCCTGTTCTGTTCCTCGCTCTGGTGAATTCTCTCACCCTCCCGCTCTTCTGACTGTGCCCAGTGCTTGTATAAATAAATAAAAAAGAAAAAAAAAAAGAAATAAAACCAACTATTAAAAAAGAAATCGAGATGCAGGCCAGATGTGTGGGAGGATGAGAGGATTCACCAGAGACAGAGCAGGAACAGAACAGGCAGACTGACGGAATACACTGCTGAGGGGAACAGCAGACGAGACAGGAGAGGTCTGCTGCGCCATGTGGGGTTGCTCCGAGGCTGGCGGGGATCGAACCAGCACTGCAGAGGCTGCAGACAGCTTCACAGCTCTGCGCTTAACCACCTGGGCCACCAGAGAGGTCCCACAACACTGCTTTTTAAACTCACCTGGGGTCATGCAAGCCTGGATTTGTATCTCCACATGTGCCCTTTTACCACCTGGTGTCCTTAATAGAGTACTTGTCATGCTTGTTTCTGTTTCCCTAATGAGACTCGAAAATCCTTCAGGACATCCTAGTTCAATGCCTGGCAATCGCTTGTTTTCTCTAGGAATTAATAAATTCTGCATGACTAAATCTAGAGGAGGAAAATAATTGTTTTAACTGCCAGACAAATGAAGCAGCATTTGAATATTGTTAATCTTTTAAAAGCCATAAGATAATTTCTGGATTTAGCAGTCTAACAGCCCACACAAACAAGATGTCCAGTCTCGTCAGTATGTTACAGGGCAGCCTCGATATAAAACGGGTTACCTGACTGTGGTCCTCACGCGGGCGCTTAAATGGGGGCTAATACCCCACTGCAGAGAGAGAGAAAGAGAGAGACCCCAAGGCCCATGTGTCTGGTTTTATACCAAACCTGGCTGCTTACTCCACCCTCAGGTCCCAGCAACCTTCCCTTTGGTGGTGAGGGATTTTCTTTCCCAATGTCTTGATGGCTTTGGCCTGGAGTGGGTTGTGGAGTCCACAAAGCCTGTATGGAATTAGCTCAGAACATCCTTTCCCCCTAACAAGTATAGTAAGCCCTGAATCTTATAATCATGGAGAACCTGAAATGTGGCTAGCCCAAATTGAGATGTCTAAAATACCCACTGGATCCAAAGATCTGATCCGACACACAATATAATGTAAATATCTCCTTAATTAGTTTTATGTTGACTACACATTGAGAGCATAGTATGTTTAAGAATATGTTTTTGTCACTTCGCGGGGCTGCTGTGTTGGGAGCGGTGAGGGATGAGGAGAAAGATCATGCAAAGTCCATGCAGAGCAATGAGAAGCCCAGAGAGTCTGCACTGGAGGTAAGTGCCACCCCATGAAAGGCATCTAGTATTTATTAGCCTCGAGTACAAAGGTGGGGCAAGCAGAGGCGTGGCTGTGCATGGAGGGATTGGGGATGTAAGCTTGGGGGGAGTGATCAGGGGCCATTGCCTGGGAGTCTCCATTTTCCTGCCATTCTAAGCATATTATCTCTGTTCTAACGTCTGCCTGCTGTTTTCAGCAGATACTGGTTTCCAGTGTGTTCCTCATACCGGGGCTTTTGCCCTGGTGAGAGGCCCCTGGAGGACCCTCCACCTTGCTGACAAGCAGGAACTCTGGGCACCAAGACAATATCTGAAACAAGGGTGTTGGGAATTCCACACAGTTTAAATGAAATTTATTATATATATTTGTAATCAATTCCACATATTTATTTTTGCTTTTATAAATGTGACTGCTAGAAAATGTAAATTGATGGATGTGGCTTGTATTTCTGAGTCACATTATCTTGCTAGGAGAGAGTAACTTTCAAATCTTCTCACTGTTTTGAATGGTCCAAATATGCAGGCCTTTGGGCATAATATTATCTATTACGATGTGTGTCCTTGCTTCCCAAGCCCATTTCCTTGTTTTATGCAAGGCTCTTATATTGTCTATTAATTTAAGGGCCAAGGTATCTTCTCCTCTGCCACTCCTAAATAAGAACAAGACTCTGACATCATGGTCTTGAAGAGTCTTTGAGGACCTCCTTGAACCTAGTGTTGAGGTTCCCAAGGTGATAATTCTTAAGCACAGAGAAAAGACAGACATAACAGGGATAAAAGGAAAGTTAAGTGTCTATTTGAGAAAATGGTGGTTGGTATAAATCAATGTAAATGATTTTTATAAATTAATTTGGAAAGAGGTTTTGCAGCACAGAGGTGAATATGAAGTTAGGAAATTTTAAGGCAGCCTAGAGTGCCTATATGACCTTACTTTTGAAATTAGAGGAAAAATTAATGAGTTCTCAGCAGAGTGAAGAAATGAAGGAGCATCTTCATAAAATAATGCAAGAGAATGTTTATCTAGGAGTTGTTTGTATTTAGAAGAGGCAGGAGTGGGCTGCAAAATGAGAAGGTTTTCTTACCAGATAGTCATTCTAGTTGGACCTTTTCTGAACTGAGTATAATCATTGCTTGGATATATTTTCAGAACTTTTCTTTTTAAGGAAATACTTTCAGATACTACGGCAAAATGCTGATACTCCAAACCAAAGGCAAGCACCTACTTTCACTCAAAAGAAAGACTTGTCTAAAGGAAGTAAAGGATGCTATTACACAGCCGTGTACAGTATGTTCCAGAGACAGATACAATGGGTGAATTCCTCAGCAAGGGCTTCACTGCAAATAACTTTGGAGACCTTGATTTTGAAGTCCCTCTGCCTTTTGATTGGTCAGATTGTATTAGCATAAAGGTTAGGTGTTTAGAATGAAAGCCTATTTACCTGTAAATCACATAGAAATGCTAAAGATTTCTATTCCAGCTGAGCTTACAAAGCTATTTATGTATTTTGCTGCTGAAAGTCATCAACTCAGGAGAAAGCTCTATGCTGGTAAATATTATCATCTGATTGATGAGCTCATTTTCCTTCCAAAGTGTGTGTAACACAATGACTCAGGTAATAAAGAGGTTAGCAACTGCAGGCTTGCACTTAACTACAGTTTATTATATTTTCGAAATGATTCAATATGGTTGCACAATCGATGATATAAATCATCGACTTCATATTTACACATTCTATCACAGTACGAGAAGCTGTCATTTTCTTTTGAATGACTGGGATCATGACTGTCTCTTAATGTCCACTATTTTCCTCTTTGAATGTAACTTTCATTTTTTGTATATTAGAAAATACCTTGAGTGATAGAAGCCAATGCTCTGAGCCATGGGGATAATCTCTACTCTGGAAATAATAAGTCTCACCCTTATTCTCATACATAGATATAATTGATTCTAGTACAACAGTGAATGTAGCTACAATGTTTTAGAACTAAGTATTTCTATTCATGAAATGTAAGGCAGCTCCAGTGGTTTACACTGGAAATTCAATCTAATTTTGAATTTGTTCAGGAAACTAAGAGTTGGGGTTTTGAGAATGATGGAATAAAACTAATCTTTGATGCATTAAAATAATGTAATGCATCTGATTTAATTTTGAAATGAACTTTAATATGAAGTAAATGCTCACAAAAATAAATGATTGTAACAAGGTTAACATATAAGTAAAATGAGCAATTATAAGATTAGTTAATATGCAATACAAGTATTTCTTTGTTTACTTTATCATTTGTCATACTTCATCAAAGAACTGTTTCAGATGATTGAATACTTCCTATATCAATGCCACTATGCCCAGCATTTTGCTGAATATAGGAAGGAAAAATGAATCTGATGTGAGTTTGTAATTATGGGAATAGAAACACTCCTAATAACAGAAAAGACTCCTAATAACAACACAAAGTATTAGTGTTATCAAGGAAATGATAGAAAAATCTGCAGGAGTTCCAAAAGGGGATGGCTTCTCCTTGCCTTACCGCATCAGAAATCTTGGGCAGGTATCAGATGTTGATAGATATTAAAATACAACTGTGATATAGACCTGCACAAAATGATAATGATGTGAAGAACATCCCTGGTGAGAATAGCAGTGAGCAGCAATTAATTTATTTAGTGGTTAATTGTAGGCAATGGCAGATGAAACTGTCAGAATAATGGGTTGGGACCAGAGGCTTTGAATGCCAAACAATAGTTAAGTTGTTGGATGATAGGAAGTTATTCAGTGTGCAAAATAGGGAAATGAAGGAAAGTATACTCTAGGAAGATGAATGGCGTGGCTAATTGGAGTTGGTGAAACAGATTAAAAGCTTCATGAGAAAATAACAGTAATAGTCTGGGGGCTACTAAATAAGAAAAGAAACACAGGGAGTAGAAAAGATGACAGCTAGATGTGTTAATATCACGGGGCCAAGTTATTCTAATGACTGGCATGGGAGGGGAGATAAAGTAGGAGATCTGGGAATAATCCCACAGCCTTAGAGAAGGGGTGCATTGTAACTTCTTGGGCCAAAGAGTTACTAAGGAGGACAACAGTCACTCTAGGGAGTCATAAAATATGTTCTAGACCTGTGCAAATTCTAGCCTGTCTTCTAGAAAGATATAAATGGTAAGTAAGTACTGCTCACTAAGCTGTAAAAATAATCAGTAGCATTTGATGCCTTAATTAAAGACTGGGATGGGGTTTTTGTTCCTAGAAAAATTACTATAGGAAACCAAGAATAAAATTACCTTAATTAAGACTTGTCTTGGATGGAAATACACCAGCCCTCAGATTTATGAATTATCCCAACATTTTTTAATGACTAATTTTACCTTTTGACCTTTGAAAATGTCCTCAAGTTCATGCTGTACTTAATCCACCAACTTTTTTCTTGCTTAGACAAACCTGGGTTGGGAGATGCGGAGAATTCACAGTTGCAGATTCCAAGATCATGAAAAGTATTAAGGCAAAGTGAGGAGGTAGAATAGTTTGAAGTTCAGATTTTCTGCCCTTCTTTTATTTCACTATGAATGCATAGTCCTCAGTCACACTTAAAAGAAATCATTTCTCATTCAAAATTCATGACAACTTAATTGCAGATTTATTAACAAACTGGCGGCTTCGTATTGATTTCTGCAGGATGTTGTGGAAAACTGAAACAGGCATAGAGCACCTTGTAGAGCTGACAGCACTTCACACTAAGTGGCAAGGGTGTCGTTACATGCAAACACTCGAGAAACAGCAGAGTATACTAAGGCATTCCTGAGCAGTAAGGGTGTAAAACGTACTACCAGAAACTACAAGGAAAGAAAATATGAAGTTGGCATTGATATTTCTAACACTAGTTAAGTAGGGCGAGCTTTGATTTAAGGCATACCTTTTAAGAATTCTTAATGACAATTGCATGCCTATACTCAATGACATTCTCCTGAGGCACAAATGATATCCACGTATGTTATGAAATGCTAAAATAATCAAATGTTGAGAATCTCACTGATCATTGTCCACAAATTAAAAAAAAAAAAATCTGTTGTGTACCTAGCACATATCTACCACACTTTCAGATAGTGTAAAATTTAAATCACTGGCCCATACAAAACTAAATAGGGGTTTATTTGAACGAGATGATTCATGTTTCAGGTTTGACCTCTATATTTAACAATCTTGCATTCAAACAGACCAAAGAAACAATTATAAAGCATTTCTGTTGTCATCAACAAATAGTGGCGGTTTGTAACAGAAGCTTCTCCATAAAAGGGCAGGCACCATGCCCCAGTCTCCATTTACCTGCACTGCGTTGGCCTAGCTGCTGGAACTGTGGTGTAACTGGAGGCCAGGTGAGGCTATATAACAGGGAGGGCTGGTGGGCTCTGGGAGATGCTTCAAGAAGGGTGCTTGCTTCTCAGCTTTGGATTTACACCAGGGACTTGGGGAATGTGGAGGAAATACATGGAGGAGAGACATTAGAGACAACTGAAAGAGAAACAGGGCCTCCACACTGGGCTGCGAAGCTGCCCGGGGCCTCTGCAGCGCCTGTTCGATCCCCGGCAGCCAGCGAGGGTCCCACATGACGCGCAGACCTCTCCTGCCACCCACTGCTCCCCTCAGCAGTGTATTTCGTCAGTCTGCTTCTTCTGTTCCCCACTCTGGCTCTGGTGAATTCTCTCACCCTCCCACGCTTCTGACTGTACCCAGTGCTTGTGTAAATAAAAAAAATAAAAAGAGAAACGTAAGTGAGAGACACAGCGAGGCTGACAATGGTAATCCATTATCTTGATTTGTACTTTGGTTTTGCTCCTTTTGTCCAAGGCTTGTCAGGATCCATTCAGCCCACTGTGGTTCCCCAGAGGAAGCTGACTTAGACTTGAGGAAAGCTTTCAGGTGTCAGACTCCCTGCTTCTGGCCAACACTGTTTGGCTGGCCATTTACCCACTTGGGGACGGGTAATTTGGCCTGTTATATTCAGAATATCCTTTCTTTTTTTCTTCTCTCTCTATGCACACTAATTAAAGTTCTTTTACTCTAAGAATCTTCTTTGTCTTTGTGTGTACAATGGTCAGACCCCTTTAGAATGTGCAAATTTGGGGGTCCCAGTGTATGCCTCGACTGGGGGCCACAGTAGTTGAATTGTGCTACTTATTCTGACAATTATAAGGAAACACTAAGAGGAAAATGGGTGATGCCATTTTAATCCAGGATCTTTCTCCAAAATCTGATAATGAAAAACTTTTACATATCTGAAAGGAAACTTTTCCTACTCTTATAATCTGATAACTTCAATTTGCCCTCAACTTGGCAATTGTTTTAGAGGCCTCTCCCAGATTATCTGCCTTGACCTCCCTTTTCTTGGAACATTAAAAAAACAGCCATTAAAATTCTTTCTTTGCCCCTTTGAAATATAGATCTTTTATTATCCAAAAAAGTCTTACTCAAGGGAAATGGAATGGGTGACAGCCTTATGAAATATAACCATGTGAGATAGACTTGAAATTTGAATTGTGACCATAGTGTAGTCTATACAGATTTTGATTTATAATGATGAGCAACTGAAACATGTAATGTGCTAACGCAACAACACCAGTAAAAACTTTGAAAACATAAAACTGGATGCTGGAAAAAATAAAGATAAGTGTCCTGGTCTTCTCGTCACTCAGGGGGTTTGGAAGTCTAACAACCATAAGTAGCAACTTGCAAACACAGGTTGTCCAATCACATCGATAGTCTCCCCACTAGAATCATCCAGGGTTTTTTCAGGATTTAAAAATCTTATTGCTTTGTTTATTTTAAAATCAGTGATGTTGAGCTCCATCTTTCTTCCTTATTGCAATAGTCTTAGCTTTTATTGCAATCATTTCAAATGGAATTTTCCTCATCATTAAAAATAATATATATCTGTTGCATTCTTCTTCTATATCTACAATAACTATCAGGTTGGCAAACACAGAATTTTATAGAAACATATTTTATATTTGTAATAGATATGGAATTTAACTGTGGCTTATATTTTCTAAACAAAGACATTTTTCAAATTTCTTGCGATAATTTGTTCCATCAGTATCTTATTTGGAGAGAATTTAATAAGCACAGAACAGGGAAACATATCTTAGGCGAAAACTTTCATAGTTCATTGTTAATTCCAGGCCTGGACACTTAACCACTCATTGTATGACTGTGACTACAAAACAATATTAATTTCTAAGGAAACTGTTTGCCTTTGAATTCAAGAAAATTTACCCAGCCTCAGCTCTGGAAACCCACTCCAAACACCAAAGCATACTGACTCTCCATCATCCCTGAATCATATTTATTGCAAAGGATGGAATGCCCAGGTTGTCTATGTGGTTTCTACCCAAATTTAGCATGCAATGGATGACTAGGGGGCTTGTCAAATGCAGATCTCTGAGAACTCCTGCAGGAAAATATAATTCTATAATTCTTTGATGAATTTCAGGAATTTTTAAGAAACTCCATGAGTAATTTTGAAGCACGTTATCATGGACAACGTTTTAACAAATTCCTACTAGTCTTCCCGTGAGAACTATAAAGTCTCAGAATTCAGCTTTTAGTAATTGCTCCCAGGCTCCAATTTTTGACACAATTGACCCAAAAGGATCTTTGCCTTCATGACTACTCCAAGTTTCCAGATCGCTTACAGCCAGATTCCTGATCTCCTGTCCCATCTGGGAAGGGCCATCAAGCATTTGGTAATTCTTATTTCTGTCTAACTGGAAAGACCTGAAATCCCTGTTTCTAATCCTTCTTCTTACTGTCTTAAGCCTAAGGGTAAACATTTGACCACAGCAGCTGATACATTTCCTCTAAAAAACTGAAGGTTTAAAAAAAGTTAATTTTCCTCTTTGAATGATGCTCTGTCAGAGAAGTTGCCAATTTTTTTTTCTGTGATGGAAAATTTCAAGAAAAGAACAGCTAAGTTGGATTCTTTTGTGCATACATCAATGCAGGAGACTTGATTTAAATTTGTGTATTTTATTGAAATTGTTCACGAAATCACATGGGGACTTCTGTGATGACAATCACATTATCTTTCATGTCCACAATTTATAGACAATTAACACAGAGCTTAATAACACATTGAAATTAGTTACTTTCTTTGTCTTCAAACTTTCAATAAAACCTTCAGTCTCTCTGACATTTTCATATATTACAATGAACAGACTACATCATTTACAACTTTCAAATTGTGTACCCCTTAAAATAACTTGGCAGTAAAATAATTTTACCAGTATAAATCCATATATTAATGCAGAGATTTACAATTCTATGTTTAAAAGAAGCAGGTAGTCAAGATTGAACATGAATTTTTATTGATATCAGTGGCAATAATAAAAATAAAAGCCACATATAAATTATAATTATTTTGTGTTCCAAGTAAGAGCTATGAACTTGACACTATTGTACTTTCCTAGGTGGCTATTTAAAATAGTGATGATCATTTTGTATTGACAGGGAAACATGATCAAAGAGGTAAAATAACCTACCCAAAATTAGTTTGATTTTTTTTGTTTTGATTATTAATCTTAAAGCCTGTGTTCCTTCAATTAAGTTGTGTTGCTTAAATCCTTGGAAGTGTAACTCTGAGCTAGAGAATTATTCAAAAGTATAAAGCTGTTGTTTGTTCATAGGCGCCTTCTTGGCCTGCCATAACTTCCAATTGCTCTCAAAGAAAACATCCTTCTTTCTTTTATAGCATTTTCCAAAATTTCTTAAATTTTGATTTTTTTCTTGCAGTTGTAGACCCCTCACTTACTAGCTGTGTAATCTGAGTCATTTCCTTTTTTTTTTTTTTTTTATAGAGGCATGTTCTTATTTATTTATTTATTTATTTTATTTGTTTGTTTGTTTTGTTTATACATGCACTGGGTACAGTCAGAAGCGCAGGAGGGTGAGAGAATTCACCAGAGCCAGAGCGGGGAGCAGAGCAGGCAGAAGGACCGAAGTACACTGCTGAGGGGAGCAGTGGGCGGCAGGAGAGGTCTGCGTGCCATGTGGGATCCTCCTCCGGTGGCCGGGGAGCAGCCGGGGATCGAACCGGCGCCGCAGAGGCCGCGGGCAGCTTCGCAACCCAGCGCTCAACCGCTGCGCCACCGGGGAGGCCCCATTTCCTTTTTATTGCATTATTTTTTATTGAGGAAATTTTAATTGTTCTCAAATTTGCTGAAAGTCAGAATAAATGGATAACCCTACATACTGAATATCTACACACACGCACACACATATTGCTATATCTTGCTATACATATATATGTGTGTGTGTGTGTGTGTGTGTGTGTGTATATGTAAATATATATATATATATATATATATGCAGAAAAAGGAAGCATGCATCTCAAACATTTGCTCTCCTGAGTTCCCGGGTGAAGGGCACTTGGGTATATAGTAACTGATCATATATGGTTCATAGTGTTGTATATACATTTGCAGAACCAATGCTATTGGCATATATAATGATGTCCATTCTTAAGGTGGAATGTTTCCTAGAATTCTCTATTTATAACATAGTTTGACCTTCCTCTGCCCTTCTCAGCAATGTGGTACACAGTAACTTTATAAAATGGAACCCGGCATACATTTTTTAAAAAAATATTAGCAGTTAATCACTGGTAAGATATCTTAAAAGAGCTTTGTGATTTAACCCAAATACACTTATAGTTGATTTTATTCAATCCTGTATTTTCTGCTGAGGTCATTATCTTTACTCCAGCATTAGAAATAGACATTCCACTTGTCTTATTTTTCATTTTTTGTTTCTTTTGTTACTTTCTGTGCCCCAAGTCATACCTATTTGACCTCAAAATCTTGGGGTCTCACATATAAGTTTAGAGCAGCAATTTAGACTTTGGTTTGTAGTGTCAAAAAACTGTAATAGACTTCCTGAAAGAACATTTTTGTCACTCATAACTTGAAAATTCAAATACTTGACTGCCAATATTGGGTCATCCCAATTATAACCTTCATTTTGTATCAGTTTTACTACCAATCTGTTAAATTGCTGCACTTTCCTTAAAAACGAAAATGGAACTTTTGGGGGGATGGGGAGAATGAAAAGATATCAATGGAGAAGATACTTCAGAATCATTCTAAATTAAGAAAACTTAAAATGCATTACACAAATGAATTCTTGTTGTTTCATGTCCATGAGAGTCAAAATATGTGTTCTTGTTTGTTTCAACTCAAAATAACACCGAATTTACAGCTTGGTGGACTTTTGGGGGAATGTTCTTCTGTTCAATGGGAAAATTCAGGATTTTAATAAGCACTTAAAATCCTTTTAAGTTCTCTGTCTGGTTTGAACCGGGTGTGGTGAGGGAAGATTCCTTGGACTTCTCAGGGGAGATACTAATATAATAAAGCACTGGTGGAGGCAGGTGGTATTGACCTTGTCTGTCATGTATGAATTAGGTAGGGAAGCTCTGAGTCTAGAATTACTCTGGGCTAAACCATGTCAGATTCTTTTCCGTATAAGAAATTCTAGAACTATATTCCAAAATTTCCTTGATTTAATGTTTCTGTTGACCATAAAATGGTAGCATCTATAAGATTTTTCTACCTTCTAGCTTATCTTTTACAAGTAAAATTACTTGCTATAGATTTGAAAGAGAAATATATCACCATTCATAAAATAATCTTCAATGTGTATGTAAAGCCAGCAGTATACAGGAACTTTACTTTGCTGCTCTGAAATTTTTCAATTTTTCTACTCTTTTCCTCTATAATTTATTCCTTCATTCTTTTAATAATTTTTTCTATTCTCCTCTGGGCTCTCATTAAAATCTTAATTTCCTGCTTTAAGTATAAGACCCAAAAGATGAAAGAATGTTTTAATTATGACCTTAATTGCATTACCATCCCCAGGAGTGTTCCTAGTAACATATTTATACATCTTATGAGTCCAAATTTATTTGTTGAAGAAGAAACACACTATGTTGCTGATTGCAGCTGATAATTAATTGAATTGTTTTCTCAGAAATTAACCAAAGGAATAGCTTGCAATTTTTAATGCTTGGATTGCATATGTATGCTAATGTTAGGGGTTTATCTGGCAATTTCTATAGCTTGATTTTTTAAAATGAAACCTTACAATCAATTCTGAATTTGCCTAAAAACTACATTAACTCAATATAAATGTGTATAAGAAAATGTTTACTAATTATGAACATGAGAAAGTAATTCTTAATAATTAAATGTAAAATAATTTATTTCAACATCACCAAGAACTCAGAGTCAATAAGAAGATGGAGAGCCAGCTTGGAAATGAGAATCATCAAGATAAACCTGGAGGCTGGCAAGCACAAATCTCTCTCTCTCTCTCTCTCTCTCTCTCTCTCACACACACACACACACACACATACAAGTGCTACTATAGAGAAGCAAAAACAGTCAAAATGCCATTACTGGAATATGCAAAAATAACACTAATTGCCAACATGCATCAAACATGATGTGTTTACATCTGTTAGCTCATTTAATCATTTAGTCACCATCATAACCCTATGCATTTGGTGTTAACCTCCTCCATTTATGCTTGAACAAAGTAAGGCAGAATGGGCAAGCTACCTGTCCACTATCACATACCTAGTAACTGATAATGTCAAAGTTCAAGCTCAAGCAGTTTGGACCCTGTGATAAGCAAACTCCAAGAATTTTCAGTCTTTGAGCTTCTCAACAGTCAAGTTGAATGACTATGTGATCAGATTATCTTAGTCTGAGTTCTCTTTCCACCATTTGCCTAACAGAGAAAGAAACCTTAGTTATAGTCTTACCAGTCTAATTCCAATGAGGAAGAGGTAATTTCTAACAATGAAATTAGGGTGCTGTTGGATAGGGGAAAAGGATGTCAAGGCCTCAAAAATAGATACATTTATCTGCCCTTCATCAAATTCCACTTAAATGAATATCTGAGGTTGTCTCCTTTATTTACTAAGAATAGAGAAAGCAAACACACTAATTTATTTTATATTAATACTTTTAGTTTAATAAACAGATTTGCATCATTAGCTACATGCTGAATGATAATACAGAATAAGGATATCTTGCTTTAAAATACTTTTCACTTTGCAACTACGAAATTTCTTTCACGTGAAATGAAATCATCACTGTTGTAATATAACAAAGAAAGTGCCTTCTGGATGGAACAGCAAATGTATTGACAAGTGTTGTTTTAAGAACAGAATGCTTTTCTCAAGTGGAGTCAAGAGGAATCTTATTTCTCAGAAGGGAGCAGAAGACTTGCAAAACTATCTTTTTTTCTTCCACACTACACAAGGCGTACTCCAAGGTCACCATGAGTGTGTGCTTTGCAATGTGATGGAATATGCAATTGTTCAAAAATCTAAATCATTGACCGTGGAAAAAAGAAACCTTTGAATAAATACATGCTCAGTGTTTTGAGGTAAGAACATTATTCAAATAAGTAGTTTCTGCTGGCATTGTTTAACTAAGCTGAGGTTTCTTGCCTTTTTTTTTTGTTGTTTGCTTCTTTAATGTGATTTGCTAATTTCATGCTTCCAGAATGTCAACAAGGGTAATAAAATAGCAATTTAAGGCCACATTAAAAGCTGAACTAAATGGCACCATTCTACGGAAGACATTAAAACAAAATTACAGCATGTCCTCCTATCAGAAGGCATCTTTGTCGCTTTAATACAGAGAGAGGAAGAAAAGACCTATTTCCTTCTCTTCTGCCTGTGGCTGTCATAGTTCTACGTGACTGGGGGAGCTGGCCATCTGTTGCTAAAAAAGAATTCTTCTTTGGACAACTGAAGTCTCTTTTTACTTGATATATTTACTTTCTTCTTAAGACAGTCATGGGATTTCAGGAAAATTTAATTGTGCACAGAAATAGTGGGGCCATGTTCTTTGTTTTCTTGATAGGAACTTACTAGAAAGAAGCTCAGTGGGACATTTCAGGGAGATCAACATTCTCTACCCATATCAATGTACTAGTGTTGCCTGTGTTAAGGGCATTGTATCAAGGACCCTCCTTCCCATACCCTCCCCCACATGGAAATGCCCAGTGAATAAGATAATATCACTACCTTTTATGTTCTTTCTTTCCTGGCTGGTGTCACATGATTCTCCATCCATATTTCTATTAGGTAAATTTCCTGTCACATATTATATGTGTTTGTAAGTTTGTGTTTACATCATCTTCCCAAAGTAACAACAAAGGAAAAAAGGCAAAGAAGAATGAAGAAAAGTTGAACTCACATTTAGAGAAAGATTGAAAATAATTCCAAAGTAACTTCAAGTCTTTGTTAATGCTAGTTCTATTTTAAAGCACTTCCTTAGTCCTGGTCTTGTTATAGTATCATGACATGTTACTGTGGAGGAAGGAAGATGCTACTTCAAAGATGTGAAACGAGAGTTTGAGTCAGGTCCAATGTCAGGTTTCTTCCTTACTCTTGACTATAACCATAGGGCTTAACAGAGTTTTCTGCCCAGAAAATAAGCATATATTCTGGATCCTTCTTGGACAAATCAATTTTGTTTTTAATGTGACTTTGACTAATACCTTTACCAAAGTTTTTATGACTATGTGATGATAATGTTTGTGTATCACAATATTTAAAAACTGTAGATATCTTGGTCTTACATACCAAAATCTTACATATTATCTGTTGTTACCCTTTCATCTGTTCAGCTCCATTGATTTTTTAAAGTTTTTTTATTGTTTTTTAAAGATTTATTTATTTATGCATATAAGAGTTGGGGTACAGGTCAGAGATGTGGGGGTGAGAGGATTCACCAGAGACAGAGTGGGGAGCGGAACAGGCAGACTGACTGAAATACACTGCTGAGGGGAGCAGCAGGAGAGTCAGGAGAGATCTGCTGCACCATGTGGTTTTGTCTCTGGCTGGCCAGGGATTGAACTTTTGCTGCAGAGGCTGCTGACTGCTTCACAGTGCAGTGCTTAACCCCTTGTGCCACCAGGGAGGACCAGCTCCATTGATCTTGACCACATTTCATTACTCTTTGACATTAATTTTATTTGTCACAAAATATATCAACATACAATGCCTATCACCATAAACTCAAAATTATTTTCTAATTACAATAGGAAGTGTAAAAATAACATTTAGTACCATGGACAGAGGTTTACCAAGTATGCAGTATGTCTAGAAAGAGATATTTCAGTATAACAACAATTATTTCTACAACATTCAACTATCATTCCTATAACATAAGTGCAAGTAACTGCAAATCACAGGGATCTAAACAAAGTTCTAATGTCTCATGTCAAAAAATAATCACAATAACTACTGATATATGAGACATTTAAAATAATCAAAGATATAAATATGGACAACAGATTGTTGATTATCAGGGATAGAGAAGGGTGATATTGTTCAAAGGATAGATATTATATAGAATGGAATATCTATAGAACAGAATATCTACAGAATATCTACAGAATAGCTATAGAGCAGAATTCTATAGAACAGAATATAAAGGATAGATATTCTATAGATATCTATAGCCAAAGGTTGGTTTGAAAACAGGATTGATAATAAATCAACATTTCATTCTTTGGACATTTACCACACTCTACATTCCTGTCATTATGTTCAGAAATTCATTCAGGGTGAAGTTGGCAGTTTCTGGGTGAAGAGGGCTTATATATGGCTGTGTGTATGATGGATTAAGAGCAAAATCATTCAAGAGGGTGGGTGAATAGACTGAAAGTTAAATAAATCACCTATGGAGGAAGAATATAAAATTACCTTTCTTGTTATGCCCATTAACACAAAGGGCTTCACTTAAAGATTTAAGAATTGAAAATATTTGGAAACATTTAAAAAAAATCTATTCATTATTATTAACCACATGTATATAATTAATTTCAGAATTCCTTTTTAATTTTTTAAAGATTTATTTATTTATGCATACAAGAACTGGGGTACAGGCCACAATTATGGGGGGTGAGAGGATTCACCAGAGACAGAGTGGGGAGCAGAACAGTTGGATCCACTGAAATACACTGCTGAGGGGAGCAGCAGGAAAACAGGATAGGTCTGCTGCACCATGTGAGTAGCTCCCTGGCTGGGGATCAAACTCATGTTGCAGTGGCTGCGGAGAGCTTCATAGGTTGCATCTTAACCTCTTGCACCACTAGGGAAGCCCTAATTTTTTTTTTTTTTGATTGTGCTAACATTGATTTATGTTATTGTTTTTATTTTGGTAGCATAGGATCCCCCCTTCCAGTGCTGTTACCATGGCAATACCACCACCAAAACACCCTCAGTCCACCAGCACAGTCCACTGTGATCCTTCCCCACTATGTTCTCCCTCCTCCTCCTTCCCCTCCTACCACATACCTCAGTTTAATAAGTCAGCTGTCAAGGACTTGTTTTTGAGTTTGTCTTTATCTGACCCTTTTTTTGATTTCTCCATATTTCACATGTATGTGACACCATCCAGTATTTGTCTTTGTCCTTCTACTTATTTCACTTAGCGTAATCCCTTCCAGTTCCATCCATGCTACTGCAAATGGCATGAGAATTCCTTTTTATTTTATTTTTTAAAGATTTATTTATTTATGCAGACAAGAACTGGGGCACAAGAATTTCTTTTTAAAAATGGTTACATTTCCATTATGGGGCAGTCCTGGATACTTAACTCAGTGTAAAGCTGACAGCCTTAGGACAGGCACACATTTCAGTGCCCAGGTCAAAGTGTTCCTACAGAAAAAAAAACTAAATAAATGAATATTTTCTTCCTAATGAGGTTGTTGGTTTGCAATAAAATTAAAATAATAACTTGCATTCATAGTAACTTTAATTTGGAAAAATTAAGACACCCTTGAATTTTTCGGTGTCTTCTGATATAGGAGTTGCTATCAAAATATGCAATTGTAACCAATCAAGTATAATATCCTTCACATGAATAGTTGTGAAAATGTTGTGTAAATGGAATAATATAAAAAATAGTCATTTTATATTGTCACCTAAATAACATAATTGAATAAGAAATATGATACATGTCAATCAAGCTAATTTTAGAGACTCTGAGAACAGTAGGTATTATATTAAAAGGAAATAGTTTATTAAATAGCTATGACCCATCAAGACTGCCCTATGTGCTTTTTATTATTTACTTTTATTCTCAAACAAGCCCTATAAGAGAGCAATCTTGAACCACTCATTTTGTAAATGGTACTGGATACTTAACTGTGTTAAATAGATATTTTAGCATCTCTATGCTAAAAATGTCAAATTACTTGTCAAAATAGCACAACTTGAAAATGGCAGAGCCAAGAATCAAAATTAGATATCCCTTAATTCTTTTACTGCAATTCTCATAAACATCTCAAACATGCATTTAGTGTTAATTTCCAACAAATGTGTGGCCACCTCTTCTAAAGAGGGGGTTGGCAAGATTTGCAACTGCACATTATATATTAATTATGCTCCTCACATTGATGCCTTGACTTAGTTTCAATACCCCCCTTGCACCATTCTCACGTTCTTAATTCGTTTAGTAACACCAAGCAGGAATTTCCTGTGGGTTCAACCCAATTGTCAAATGGGTTTTAGCCATGCTGTCCAGAGAATGAAGTTTCTTGATGACCATAGACTTTGTGAAAACCTCAATATTACTGTCTTTCTCAGCAAGTTCTCTGTAATAGCAATATTAATTTAGCAGCTGAGATTTTCTTCCTCTGGAGAAAAGTTTAAAATAACTTGTGCTTTGCAATTAAATAAGATTTTTATTATTAAAATAATTCAGAATCAGCTAAAAGTGAATTCTGTCAAAGTTCTAGTAAAATATGCAATAAAGTTAATTTAAAAATAATACTTAAACCATTTCAAGATTGCAGCATCTAATTTCAATGGTTATGCTGTCTTCTTTAACAATATAACATGAAGTAATATATGCTAATTTATTTAACAAATGAAAAACGAAAAGCCTGCTTCATGACTATTGTCTAGAATAACACTTGTTTCAAAGCATTTTGGGGTAACCTGTTAAAATATTTAAGTCTTTAATTACAAATCATGTCTCCTAGTTGTATGGGTGGTGTAAGTATTACACTAAATAAAGTACTACAAAGCGACAAAGAGATGAAATCAAATATAACTATGAGACTGGGGAAATAAAGCAACTTTATTTTCCTTGTACTTACAGAAAACAAAAATTAAAAATTGCTGACCCCAGCAGGGTGTAGGTAAAGCAGGAACATATCAAATGAAACTGATTCAAAACATGAATATAATTCAGTAAAACCAGATTATGTTTTGCATTCACATTTAAAAATTTATGTTAATCTCTTCTAACACATTTATGTTAATCACTTACTTTCTTCTTATTTCCTTTACTTTGTTTTTTATTCTTCATCTTATTTGTTGGTTTCATCTTCCACTTTAATTGGGATATTATTTTCAATTTTCTTGCTATTCTAAGACAAATATAGGCCAACTCTGTTTCTTCCAAGTAGGTGCTTACAACATAATGATGATAACTATTACATATTTATTCTTTTTCCATTTTTTATTTAAAAGTGGGGAATCAAAGAAAAAAATTCAGTAGTAAACCATGCATGACACCTAGGTTTCCACATCTCAGTCATAGTTGTTTATCATAGAAAGGTAAAACACAAAAATCAGAATTGGACTGTCCGTATGGTTTTAAATAAGAAGAGGAAGCAACCCACCATGGAGAAGCACATGGCACCAATAGTGAACGTTTACAAGAAGCAAGGCTGGAAAAGGATCTAAGAGGAAATATAGAACAGAATCAGATGATTTCCTGAAAGCTCAAATGATGATACAAGAGCTGGGGTACAGGCCAGAGGTGCAGGGCGGGTGGTGAGAGGATTCACCAGAGATATTGTGGGGAGCAGAGCAGGCGGATTGACTGAAACACATAGCTGAGGGGAGCAGTGGGCAAGACAGAAGAGGTCTGTTGGGCCATGTGGGTCACCTCCCTGGCTAGGGATCGAACTTGTGCTGCAGATAGCTTCACAGTGCTGGGTCTTAACCCCCTGAGCCACCAGAAAGGCCCTTCAAATGATGCTTTCTTGCCTAATGCTATAGTTTTCCGTGCTGACATGGTTACTTAACAAGATAATTAATGTTTAGATACCATCAGGGGGACAAAAAAAAGTCAATGTTTTGTCTTGTTCAAATGAAATCATCCATTGTTTTCTTTAAAAAAAAAAAAAATGGGGCCTCCCCGGTGGTGCAGCAGTTGAGCACTGGGTTGCGAAGCTGCCCGCGGCCTCTGCAGCGCCGGTTCGATCCCCGGTTGCTCCCCGGCCACCGGAGGAGGTTCCCACATGGTACGCAGACCTCTCCTGCCACCCACTGCTCCCCTCAGCAGTGTACTTCGATCCTTCTGCCTGCTCTGCTCCCCGCTCTGGCTCTGGTGCATTCTCTCACCCTCCCGCACTTCTGACTGTACCCAGTGCTTGTATAAACAAACAAACAAATAAATAAATAAAACATGCCTCTATTAAAAAAAAAAAAAGAACAATATAAATGGAGCTTTAAAAAAAAAATGGTTTCCCAAAAAAAAAGATGGCAGCTATTAAAAGACAAAGAAGCTTAATGCTGCAAAATACTAATTTTTTGTTGATGCTGAATGAAAAAAGAAAATGCTGTGTAAGTGAACTGTTTTCTTTGAGAGAGAGGTGAGCAAAGCAATTTGGATAGGTCAAATGGGGATACAACATCACTTTGCCATCTAAGATAGCAGAAAATTTGTGCTCTCTTTTAGAGAGAGTCATGAAAAGGTACCAGTGTGTTGGGGGCAGGTGCGGGTCAGAGGCATGTCCCTGGAGCATCTTAGAAGCTGTGGGAGCAAGCACAGGCAGGAGAAAAAATGCCATCAGGGACCAGACCAGGCTGCTCATGAGATTATGTCAATAACTTAACTGCTTGGGCCTCAGATGAACCAAATAAAGAATTTGCTCTAGATGATCTGTAAGGTTTCTACCAGCTACCAAATCAGGAATTTGTACAGGAGAAAGATTCATGATTACTAGACCAGGCCTATAAACTCTGAAGGGCTAGAACGTTCTTGGCCCACGTTGCCCCCCTTTGTTATTTCCTTGCCCTTCTCTTTTGGAAGCTAATGAAGTTTTCTTCATAAGTAATCTGTTTGCATCCCCCAATAAACACAGATTCCATTTGCCTTCTTTCTGAAATATGCCTTGTAGTAATTGGCCCTCCCTTGATTCTTCATCTCTTCTCCCAAGAGAGAACATGCCATCCTCTGTGTCAGTGCCTGGCTCTATTTTTGCATTTGTTTGCAGATTCATAGAATTATAAATTTTCAAGAATTAAACATTATATAAATCAGCCCCCTTTGGCCAGATTCAAGAAAATAAATGAAGCCCAGAAGCAATTAAGGAACCAACCCAGAGCCACACAGTAGTTACCAGTGTTTTTAGTAAGAGAATCCATGTTGTTTAACCTTGAAGCAACTTACTCTCTCTGCTTTGCTACACAATAATGACTTTTTTTTAATCACAAATTATATTGAGTAGCCTTCATTTTCCAAATATAGGATTAAAGTGTGGGATTATCTTCCATGCTTTTTTCTTTTTTTCTTTTTTTTAAATTTTCTGTTTATTGATATTGACTTGAGAAAAAAAAGAGTTTAATGAGCTTTTCATAAATCTAATTTCTGGTCAACCAAAAGTACTTTTCATTTATCAATTTCTCATTTTCATTTTTGCTCCCAATTCCATTACTTTTTATCTTTACTGAACTGCAGTTGCCATTTATTAACCTCCATTCCTGTATGATATCCCTCTCTGGATGCTGGTTCTAACTTATATGAGGAGGGGGGCAGTTGGAGAGTGTGATATTGGTTGCCACTTGATAACAGGTGCAGATTCAGGAGTTAGTGTTCCTTTCTATTCTGCTTTTACTTCAGATATTTTTTTAATCAAAAGAGAAGGTAAAACATCATCCCAGTGATTTTATAGAATGCATGATGATTTTGAATAATTGCACATTCATGGGATGTCATAAATAGATGGAATACTAGAGTCCAGCCATTTTATCTGTTTATCTTGTTTACATGTACTGCACATCAGTCATTTACAGATACTTTGCGGAAGAAATGGAGATAAATTCACAGGGCTTCCCCTGAAAAACTCAGTTTATTAGAAATGAGTTGAGGTAGAAAGAAGTTATGAAAATTCACTATGAAACTATGTTCTAGATTCTCTCAATAGGTTACATTCACAAATAAGCAGACTCACATGCACACTGGGGAAATCAGAGACGGCTTCCAAAAGGAGGTGATACTTGAACCTGTTAGAGAATTACAAAAACAGAATGAGTCAAGTAAATAAGAAGAAAGAAGAAAGAGGGTAATATAATGGACATTGTAATAAAATCCAGAGCTAAATAGAATGCTCATATTCAGGAAAATATAAATTTTGGGAATGATCGGGCTCTAGGAAACTTCCTGAGAGAAGGTAATAAGCAAGGACTCCCCATCCTGCAGTTTCCTTTATGGTAGCTAAAGACCTTCATGTTGAAAACTGTAGGAAACCCTTGAAAGACTTTAATTGAGAAAGTGATACAAAGAGATTTACGTTTTCATAAGCTGCTGCTGACAGCAATATAGAAGATAGATTTGGCAGAGGTTGGAGTTGTATAAAGAGGTGAGGGTAGAAAAATGGCCGAGATAGGAGCTTCTTATAATAATCCAAGTACAAAAAAAGATGAGGTCCTGAAGAAAGGGTGCTTGAGTCAGAGTGGAAAAGTGAGATGCCCTGAAAACCATTAAGGAGAGAAAATGGATACTCCAGAGTTCAGAGAGGCCTGAAGATGTGAAATTAATCAACCTGGGCCACGCTCTTAATGAATACCAGAGCTGTGATTGGAACCAGGTGCCTACCTCCAGCATGAACATTTCTACGACACTACTCTGCCTCTCTGAGTCTAGGTTTTGACAATGACAATAATTAAATTTAAGATGGATGGTCTATTTATAGCAAAGGGCTATATTTAAGAGACCCCATTTTTCCTCATTATCCAAAGCAAGTAAATGCAGGTGTTTGATTCAAATAGAATAGTATGTTAACAACTCCCTCAATACCTGAATTTTTGGAAAACAAATAGGCATTGGCTGCCCTTGATTTAACCTTAGAGTAGATATCGCTTCCCTTTATCAGTGAGCAAGGTGAGGATAGATTTCCTGTCTTGTCTCCCCTGGATTTTTTTTTTAGCCCAATGCAACACAATGTCAATAGGTTCTATTGCCAAGAGTCAGGTATCTCGTATCAAGCCCTCATTCCTAAACAGATTTTCAGGGAATGGAGAGGAGTCAAGGAAAAATATGGGGTCAGCGGTGAATTAGATGACGTCAATGACACATCCTCATTTCTTTTTTTTTTTTCAAATAATAAATTTTATTTTTATATTCCCCATACAATTGCAACTCCCCCATTCTGACCCCAATCCCTCCCCTCCGACACATCCTCATTTCAAGGAACAAATAGAAGGATGTTTGTGATGGGGCTTTGCAGAGCTGTAAGGGAGAACATGAAATGTAGGAGTTGTTATCATTTATTCCTCCAAAGTGAAGAGGTTTGAAAAATATTTTACAATGTTTGGTGTTAAGAGTATTCTAGAATGATATTTCTTTGATCAAACTTTTGCTTCCCAAACTACAAATTTTGTTCTATTTGGTATACAGAACACTATAATCACAGATTTTAGACTGTCTTCAACTGACCTTAACTCGATTTACACATCTTCAATGACATTTGGTAAATGGTAGCTACCAGAAATTTCACAGAAGAAGGAGTTAGCTACATCTTCCAAACAACATCGCTGTTAGATTATTGTATAGCTACGTCTCATATCACACCTATAGGTATTTATTATCTGAAAATTATTGGCACACCCATACAATGAAAACCATTTGTAAGAGCACTCTGAGGCTTAAGGCAAGGCAAGTAAATTTCCTCTGAGTCTTGAGGAAATTCTCACACCTGGAGAGAACAAACGCTGTGTTCAATGTCCCAGAGCTCATGAGAATTTCCCAAAAAAGGAAGCTAGGACTCACAACAGGTGTGTTCCACATGAAGTTGCTTTCATCCTCAGGCTTACAAATTGGCATGTTTATATAGATTGTTAACAAAAGGCCAGGAAGTGGAAAACTGAACTGTTGGTTTCATGAAAAATATCGGTAGAATGTCAGAGAAGTTCTCATTATGTTGTAATGATGGATCAGGGCAGGCAAGAGATAGAAACCTTAAACAGATGCCAAGATTTTGAAGGGAACCTTAGAAGTGTATTCACTTGCAGTTTATCTATGAATTTCCATGTCATCAAAAGTTTTGAGAATACACTATGCTATGAGCTTTTTATTTACACCATTTAAATCTCCATTAGTGGGGATGTAATACAAACTTAGGCCTGGTGCTATCAACATGAAGATTTTTTTGGGAAAATATATGTGTATAAATTAAATTATATAACATAATATCTATATATATGGATGTTTATGTACATGATCATACTTCATTGAAGTCATATATTTCATACTAAATAAATCTATACTCTCTCCTGCCTCTGAGACTGGAGAAAAGTTTCAAGACTTGTCACATTCCTTGTAATCCTTTCAGCCCTTTTTCCCTCTCTGCATCTTTTCTAAGTACTGTTTATCTTGTTGGTCTACACCTAAATGCCCCCTATTCAGGCTATTCAGGGTATCTTCCCTGATATCCTGCTCTAATTAAATCCTGGCAATTCCAAGCTTCTACCGAAACTTGCATGTCCCTGTTGATAATATTCTTGCTGATCCTATTGATCATGGGGGGTTTCAGTCTTATTGACAAATGAGACAAGTTTACCCAGGGCTTCTGTTCTTTTAAATACATCCTTGAATGCCTTATCTCAAATGTTTTCCCCACTATTCTTACGAAAGTTGTCATTCACTGGGTAACAAAAGACATTTTGGCCTTTTCAACTCTGATTGGAGCTGCGTTTCCCACAAATGTACCTAATCTCCATTTTCTCCTTGGATGCCAGTTCTCAATCTTTGTGGTTTTCTGGGGCCTGTTTATTTAAGCCCTGTCACTAGACAAGCAACTGCCATTGCCCAGCCTTCTGTTATATTACAGTCGTTGGTACATCTTTCCTAGGTCTGAACAGATATAAATATTTTTTTTGAGGAATACACACACACATTAGCAGTTCTATCAATGGACACTATCTTCTTTGGTTTTTTTCTTCTCTCTGGATTTAACTTACAGGTTTTTTTGTTTGTTTGTTTGTTTGTTGCCATGTGAAGATTTTGTTATTCACATGAGCATATTGGTATTCTAGCAACACTGGCTTTGTATATGGCTTAGAGGTAAGTATCTGTGCCATCTTTTCTCATACACCATGAAGAAATCACAAATTAGTACTAATTCTCCGTGCAACTAATTTGTTTTTATTATCTTAGATCTAGATTGCCCCCATTTCCATGGTTCCTTAGGGTTAAGCAATAGTTATTAAATCAGCAAATCAGACTGAAGCAACCCTTCATCTGTACCCAGAAACAAGAGGATTTTTTAATAATTATTTCATGTTTATTTGTTTGTTCAGTTTTTCAGTTTTAAAAATGTATTCTATTGGTCAGTTCTATTAGAATTAACATGCCTCAATATAAAATAACTACCCAATTGTCAAGCTTAGTTTAAGTAAAAAGTCAAAATAATATTTTAGGTATTTCTATTTTACTTGATGCTATGTACTTAATTCATTAAACGAGTTAATTTTTTTCTAAACTTTAAATGAGCAAACCTATAAATTGGTGAAACAAACCTTAGAAATATAGGTAAGAAATTCACCAGTCATTCACAAGAGAAAAAAGAAAAGTGTAAACTCTGAATCAAATGACAGAACTGTATCAAACAATCCATGAGAGTTTTGTTGGTTGCAAAAACATAGAATAATTACCACTGAAATAATGAAAAGGTCAGAACATGTTATAATAAATGAAGTAAGCTTGTGCCTGTTGCCAACATGTCTAACTTTAATTGGCATTGGTTTAAAAAAACTGCTGTGACATTTACACTTCAATTATAGATGATAAGAATACTAACCAAATTTCAAAACAAACAAAAGAGATGAGAGAAATTGAAAAAATATGGTTGAAACACAAACAAAAATAATAAAATTTATACTTAAAAACCTACCTAGCTTTTACCTACACAGTCAAAAGCATTAGATCCACTCTTCACTGAAGCATCTGAGTCCTTCAGGCTAAGTATACAGGAAGGTTTTTATTAACTGAACTAATAATTTTAATGGATATGTTTAGTTTTAGGTCAATATAGACAATGGGAAGCTCACATCTCATAATCACTGCATTTGGCATTAGATTAGTTTTTCTTAAGAAGAATTTATGTAGCTTATTTGTACAACACATTTTCAGTGGTTTACTACTGCCTGTTGAATGAAGTCTCCACACCTTCCCATAAACCTGTCACCTGCCTCAAATGTTGGATCAAACTGACCAGACAGCTTTATTGCTCTTTTCTCCAGTGCATGCATTTAATTATTTTTAAACCATTGACTTAATGTCTGTCAAATAAGAGATGCTCTTTCTCTCTCTGGAACAGATTACAATTTGAGTCATTTATATCCAAAGTGAAAGAACTGACTTGAAAAATGTATAGAAACCAAAGGATTTCACTCTTTTTATACCTAATTAAATACACTGCTAATTATTACAAAGGTATTCTAACTATTACCAAAAATGTGAATCTTTGAGGATATAAAGAGCTCTCAACTCTGCTTGTCTGATGATTGATTCAAGTACAGTTGTAGCTTTCAGTCTGTAGCAATTGTCCCAGAAGAGCTGGGATATGGGTATTTTGCTTCTTGTAATATGAAAATTGGCTATAGATGTTGAGTCAAACTTTTGATATCATTGAGATGTGAAGAGTCATGTTTTTGCTTGATTGCATAGAACCACAAATCAAAGTAGCATGGAAAAATATTTAATAGGGCCTTAGTATCTTTATGTAATCCTCTCCTTGGTTTCATTCTTAATCACTGGAAGGTGGGGGCCTCCCTGGTGGCACAGGGCCTTAAACTCTCAGTGCTATTAAGTTACCACCAGCCACTGTGCCATGAGTTCAATCCATGGCCAGAGAGCTAACCCACATGACTCAGCTTCTCCCCTCAGCAGTGTATTTCAGTAGATCCACCTATTCTGCTCCCCACTCTGTCTCTGGCGAATCCTCTCACCCCCTGCACCTTTGACCTACACCCCCATTCTTGTATGGATAAATAAATAAGAATACTTTTTTTTAAAAATCATTTGAAGGTGGCATTCAAGTAACTAGTTTAAAATCTGAACAAGCTCAGCAGTGTTAGTTGCATTGACTTTGTTAAAATGAACAAGAACTTACAAGGCACTTCATGCGAGAAGGGGGATTATGAAGAAGATGGCCCCTAATATATATAGATGTAAATATAGCTGTGTTGATATATGTTATATATAACATATTCACAACATGCTATATATCACATGTAGAAACATATATAACATATATAGAAAAAATAACCTGATGCCAAATTGATATACTGATATATATGAATCAATTTGAATTTCTAGCAGATTTTTTTCAGTTTTATTGTCTTTCTTTAGATATTTTTCCATTGTAAATGTCCATTAATATAAAAATATATTTGTATTAAAAAACACATATAATTTTCCAAAAGAAAGAGGCATTAAAGTTGTCTTTTAATTGTTGAATATAGTTTATAATTTTGTTTATACTCTGGCACATAGTCCTTATTTCACTATTTAGTTCATAATTAAATGATTTTCTAAAGGTGAAGTTCTACTTACAGTTCTTTTTTCTGCAACATGTGGACTAACCAAGCACAGGCAACATCTGCTATAAACACAGATATACTTGATAAAATAAAGGAACAGCAAAATAAAATATATAGCCATTCAAGGAGCAAAATAAGGAAACATAAAGACAATACAAAGAAAAAAGACACAATCAGTTGAAGTTAGTTCAGGAGCTGACAACATGATGACACAGGTGTGTTGAACCTGCAGACAGAAATATGAATGAGCTTGGATCTTCAGAATTGTACAATATCCCTGCATAACTAGGATTTTGAGTTGTTATCCATTTCAGAGAACAATATGAGAAAAACTCTGTTCTTTAGCTGTTCAATCTACAAGACTTTGGGTTCTGGATGTTCACAAAGGGTATCTTGTGAACAAAAATGCTCTACATTTGTACATGCAGGTGTCAATTCTAGATTGAAATTTTTCTAAAGGATTGGAAATTCCAAGCCACGAAACAAATGTAAAAATGGCACTAGGAAAGGGGAAAATACAAAAACACTCTCTGGGGATACATCTGAAACCCTTCCTAGGATAGAAACCTCCCAGGAAGAAAATCTGAAAAAACAAAACAAAACAAACAAAAAAACGAAAAACAAAACTGAACTCAAAATAACACAAAACATGAGAAAATAACAAACCTAAAGATGAGTCTGCAGATATACCACCAGAAAAAAAAATAAAAGTAATTGATAGTATAGGAGAAATTTGATGAGAATTAAACATTTTTTTTTAAATGCCAAAGACTAGGAAAAGGGGAGACAAAGGGGAAAAGTAAATGTTATTTAAAATCTGTCAGAGTATTTAGGATAAAAGTATATGATATCATGTATTTAATAGATAATTTAGAGATAAGATTAGACATTGTTGAATATAAAATTGATGAACTGAAAGATAGATATGAAGAAATTATCCATGTAGGAGTACAAAGTTATAAAATGTTTTATAAAAAAAAAATGTATAACATGTTTTGTATAGAAAACATGTTAAAAGACAGGGGAGCACACTTAAAATAGTTGCTATATATTCCCAAACATTTCAACAAAGGCCAATACAAGGATTTAAAGAATGATTTTTAACAAATAACAAAATACTCTAGAAGTCGTAAAAGAAATGCCAGTTCAGAATGAAGAATCATATCAACTAAAAAGCAACATGATATACAACATACAAACAACATTTTTATACAAACCATGGTCAGATTTAGAACATCACAGTTAATATTAAATAATCTCAAGAAAAGAAAAAAAATTTTTCCTTTAAAAGCAAACAAATCAACTTTGGAGGAAAACAGATATCTCATCAAAATGATAAATGGCCAGAAAAAAAGTGGAATGACATTTCTAAGTTCTGAGACAAAATATCTATTAAAATATAATTTTATGCTCATTTAAAATATGGTTATGAATACAGAACCAAAAATATGGTTATGAGTGCAAAATAAAAGCAAAATAGGAAAAATACTAATTTTTCCACTCAGTTGGATTTTAAGAATTACTAAAGGATGAAGCAATTGTCATGCAAACAGCAATTTTGTGGAAAAGGTTGGTAAATATTTATGAATTCTAAGTAAGCACTGACAATAATCACTACTATAATATTTGAAATGGAAACCCAAATAAATTGTTATCAAAAACTATAAACAAATTAACAATTAAGGAAGATTGATCAGACTTCAATAGGTTAAATGAATGTATAATTTTTATATTATTGTTCAGATGGGGAGAAGAGGTAGTGAATAAATCTTGTCTTTGTTAAGAATTTAAATTCCACTTGTAAACATGAGCAATACTATACATAGTCCTTAATGGGGGCATACATAAATAAAGTGTGAGTAATTTCATCTTTGCCACTAATTTAGCAAGAGAATGCGTACTATATCCAAATATATTCATATGTAAACATATGTAGTCATACATATAAAAATAAAAGAAAATCATGGAAATGCAAAATAATATGGAAGGAAAATATCCTAATTAAAAGGTAAACACAAGAGGGGCCTCCCTGGTGGTGCAAAGAGTTAAGACACAGCACTATGAAGCTATTTGCAGCCACTGCAGCATGAGTTTGAGCCCCAGCCAGGGAGGGACCCACATGGTGTAGCAGACCTCTCCTGATTCTCCCGCTGCTCCCCTCAGCAGTGTATTTCACTCAATCTACCTGTTCAATTCCCTACTCTGTCTCTGGTGAATCCTCTTACCCCCCCAAACCTCTGGCCTGCACCCCAGTTCTTGTATACATGAATAAATAAATCTTAAAAAAAAAAGGTAAACACAATAAGTACTAATACATCATGCCATTTCAAAGATAGAATTTCTCAAGTTGAGGAAAACAAAGAAAATCTAGTACTATGAATAAAAAAAAGATGCATCTAGGCATGATCAAGGAGAAAGATTAAAACAGAGAAAAAAATTGTTTATTGAATAATAACTGAAATAAAGTTGCTGCATTATTTTTTTATAAAATAGACCCTGAAGCAAGAGAGTAACTAAAGGTGTTAAATGAGGAGTCATAAGCAATTCAACATAATATGCCAAATTGTAAACATGTTTTCCCCTAAAATATGTTTCAGCGTATATGGCAAAAATATTAAAAATACAATCTTTCAAAGAAACTATCATGAGGTCAGATTTAAAAGCAATTTTCTGAAAGTTGATAACACATGGAAAAAATTGCTTGCTTAGTGCATGTGCCCAGAATCTGATGTTCAATACTGAAAGCATAGATTATTCTTTCAAGAATTCATGAAATATTTATAAATGTATCATGAAAAAGACCACAAAATAATTTCAACAAATGTCCATGAATCAATATGCTAAAGGTCTTAATCTCTGTTACAAAGTATAGAACTTAGAAATCATTAACAAACATAACCAATTCTTCAATAATTTGGTAAATGAGACAATATTTGTTAATAATTCATATATCAAAGAAGAAATGATTATGAAATTTGCAGTATATTCAAATATGCAAATAACAATGAAAGCAATACATAGCAAAACTTGTGAGACACAGCTTAATTAGTATGTACAGGGACATTTACAACCATAAAACATGCTTTAGAGAGAAATAATGAATGTGAATAAATTTAATATTGAATGCAAGAAGTTAATAAGATCAATAGTGTGAACTGGAATAAAAAAAGTAAACATTATGTAGGGTAGGAGCCTGAAAACTTTTGCTACAAAAGGTGAAATAATAAGTACTTTAGACTTAACAGAGCATCTGTTACAAATACTTAATGATGTCATTGTGGTACAAAAAAGCTATAAACAAACAATAAACTAGTAGATGTTGTTGTTTCAATAAAACTTTATTCACAAAAAAAAGCAGAGAGCTAGTATTGGTCCCTGGGTATAATTTGTCAACACCTGGCATAAAGACCAAAATCTGGTACACTGACAATAGCCAATGCTATAAGCATGTAAAACAAGAGGAATGCTTATTCATGTGGGGATGTGAAATAGCATAGCCACTTTGGAAGACAACTTGGCAATTTCTTACAAAATTTAATGTGCTTTTATTATAGGACTCAGCAGTCGTACTTGTTGGTGTTTTGCTAGGCTACATGTATGCATCTAAGTACAGATTTGTCCTCACCCAATAGTGAAGATAATAACCAGGAAAATACATAGAGGAAACTTAAATAAGTGCAATGAAGTAAAATAAAGCAATGTGAAAAGACCACACACTGTAAGATTCTAGCAACCTAGCATTCTGGAAAGGGCAAAACTATAAAGGTATTTTTAAAGGCCAGGAGTACCTAATTGTTGGGCATAGATGAATAGGCAGAATACAGACTTTTATTTATTTATTTGTTTTTAAAGATTTATTTATTCATGCATAAAAAGACCTGGGGTTTAGACCAGAGGTGCAGGAGGGTGAGAGGATTCACCAGTGCAGAGTGGGGAACAGTACAGGCAGACTGACTGAAATACACTGCTGAGGGGAGCAGCGGGCAAGACAGGAGAGATCTGTTGTGCCATGTGGGAATCTCCCAGGCCAGCTGGGATCAAATCTGGGCTACAGAGGCTGTGGAAAGCTTCACGGCGCTGCGCTCGACTGCCGGTGCCACCAGGGAGGCCCCAGAATACAGACTTTTTGAGCAGTGAAGATAATCTGTATATGGTAGGGATGGATACATTTCATTATACATTTGTCCAAGCTCACAGAATGTACAACAAAGAGTGAACCCTAATGTGAACTATAAATTTTGGGTGATTATGATGTCTAAATGTAGGCTCATCCATTGTAACACATGTACACATTTGGTGGGACATTTTGATAATAGAGGAAGATATTTATTTGCAGGGGCAGAGGTATATGGATAAAAACTTCCCAGTAGTTTGCTATGAACCCAAGACTGTCATACTGTTATAAAAAAATGGTCTTAATAAAAAATATTAAGGCAAATGCCTCCTTTGCTAGAATCAATAATATGTTAGCCATGTGGTTGATGTTGGGTTATAAAGAAACACAGGAAGCCCTCTTTGGCCCCTAGCTAAAGTCATTTCCTTCCCTTACACTGCTGTATTGTCCTGGATGCTATTAAGTTTCATGTAGGTTTATAGTACCATTATCAATTGCAAAGTATGAATGACAAGAATAAATAGTGCATGTTTGAAAACTAAAAAGAAATGTTTGTTGCCTAATAATTCAAAATGTTACCCTGACAGGTGGAGAATTTCATTGAGTTTTTATTTCCCAGGAAATTTGGTAGAATTGAATATTTCCATGGTTTGAAAGACAGAGGGGAAAAGGAAATGGAGGGCAGGTTATAGGAGTGTTTTTTATTCAAAGTGTTCTTTTTCTCTGGATATAAATATCACTGACATTGTTTCTAGGGTTTACACAACTGAATTTCCAACTGTGACTTCATGAAATTTGGTTATTGAAACAATTAGAAAAACATACTCCAATTCAAATGATGTGCGTGGGTGCGTTTGTTTAAACCACACGTTACTAAGGAAAGGATCTGAGGTAAGACATGATTGAGACAGCTAGCAGATAAAAGCAATGTTTGTTTCATTTTTGTATGATTTTATTCAAATGGATTGCCACCATTCAGATATACATAGATTTCCTGACTCCCAGGTCAAACACTGGTGCTGCTCACAAAACAATTATATTTTCTTTTTTTTAAAGATTTATTTTATTTACACAAGAGCCGGGGTACAGGCCAGATGCATGGGAGGGTGAGAGGATTCACCAGAGACAGAGCGGGGAACAGAACAGGCAGACTGATGAAATACACCACTGAGGGGAGCAGTGGGCGAGACAGGAGAGGTCTGCTGTGCCACGTGGTTATCTCCCTGGCTGGCGGGGATCAAACCCACTCTGCAGAGGCTGTAGACAGCTTCACAGCACTGTTCTCAACTGCCTGCACCACCAGGGAGGCCCCAAAACAATATTTTCAATGTATAGATACATGCATTACACTTCTGCATCTTCTCAAGTGTCTCATACACCTGTGGCTCTATTTATAATGATCCTGATCTCATTTTCTTGTTTGTATTTCTTCAAACACCCTCACTGATTAATTGTCAAAATGAGAGGACATGGTATCATTTTATAGCTGTCTCCAGTGAGTTCTATTGGTAGCATTGGGAGGAATTGCTAGTGGTGAGATAGGAAGTCCCTATGTCTACAAGAGAGAAGGAATGTCTTGTTTCCACCCTATGGTGTTAAAATATAAATGAGTGCTTTAATCTAAATACCATTTTCTAAATAGCATGGAAGGAAAATATCAACTTGTGTGTTTTCTGAAGCATTTTATTTTTATCGCCCTCATTGCTCTGGCACTTGTCAAAATTGTATTCAGAATAAGTACTGATCTGCCCCCTGTTCAATATTCCAAACACTCCACACACAAACAAACACACAGATGCAGTATGTGTTTCAAGGTTGTAAATCTCATAAACATCTGTAGTATAAAATGCCCTCTTCTTGTTAGCTGACCATAGACCTGAGACATACTACTAGAGAGGGGGAGGAAGGTGAGTCAAAATAAGGAGAAGGAAGAGCACAAGGGACTACGGAGATGGCTCACAGGTGAAATAGTGGTGGGGAACTCCAAGGACTACACCTGAGGGGAAAAACCAATTACTGTACAAAATGAACAATGTCAGAAAATAAATAAATTTAATTTAAAAAAGTAGGGGGGGTTAATTTCTATATGGTCAATGACAGTAGGTGGATAAGACCACTGCTCTAGAATTAGGAACATATTAAGACTTGAATTGACCTCTTGTCTCGGTACTAAAGAAGCCACAAAAGAGTGATGAAGTCTGTAATTTGGGACAACTCCTAAGAAAATTTCTTAACTCAAGTATATTCTTCAGGATCCTTCCACTAACAACTGTTTTGGGACCACTAAACCCTGATCCCTCAGCTTACAACTCCTCATGTCACCACATTGTCCACTCTGTAAGTAGAACCACCAAATTTTTAATTAGATTTATCTTCTCTCAAGCTTTCATATCCTAATTTACTCTACAGTTCATGTCATTTTAATTAGCAACCTCTTCAACTTCTATTATAACAGTTATATATTTTAGACTCATTCATCTTAATCTACAAACTAGTGTAATTGCAGTTGTTCAATTATTTAGAATTATGCAAATATCAGGGTATAATCAGAAAAGGATATCAATGTTGTCAGTAGCAATACTTGTCTTAAGTTTTAGAGCTGGAGAAAAACTTTTAGTTTATTATCCCAAGCACTCCAAATTCTGAATTTTTTTACATGGAAAATCAAAGCCCTTCAATTTTAATATGAAAAATTGATAAATCTCTACATCCTCAGTTCTCTTTGCATGAAACTCTAGTTTAACTGCCTGCTTGAAGTTCATTCCTGCTTTCTCAGTAAATAAAAGCATTGCATTAGACACTGAAGCAGTTAACAGTCAGCAAAGAAAATCCCATTCTTTTTTGCTCATTACATTCACAGGCTGAAAGGACAGAGAGATAATAATCAAAAGTCACAAACTAAACAATGTAAAATTACAAGTAGGGCCATGCTCTGATGTGATGAAGGCCAACATGTGATGAGAGAGGATATTAGAAGAATTTGACCCATTTGGATTGGAGTGAACATCTCTAAACAACTAAAATTTGAAAGGTAGAGTCATCATCTAATTGAATAAGAATAGGAAGAATATTAAGAGTAGAAGATATAAACTGTACAAAGATCCTGCATTGAAAGATTGGACAGAAAAATGTAGGGTGGAGATTGATGGGGACCAGGTGAAAAGCAGGCAGAGGTGCTTGGAGATGCAGGAGGGTTTGCATCATGCATCTTTGGACAAGAAAAAGTGGTTTGGTTGTACCATATGTAACAGGATCCCTCTGACAGCAAGTCTCACCATCTCTCCTGTGACCACCCTAGACTCCCTCAACTAAGTGTTGATTCTTCTCGCTGCTCTCTGCTTCTTCCTCATCCCTTTCATGGTCACCCTAAGCAATGGCTACAGAGATTGATTTAAACCCAAGTCAGTTTGTGTTATTTGTCTGCTCACGACGAAATACTAACATCCATCTTTCCTAGAAGAATATCCACTGTCTATCTACTGATCTTTAGGTATTTGATGACTAGTCATAGCTGCCTCTTAAGCTCGTCTTCTAAACTCATTTCCCTGATTCTCTACTTTATCTGCAAAGTGTTAAGACTTTGGTCCTGCCTCAGGCTCTGGTAGCTTTTGTCCTCGGATTCTCCCAGGTGTACACATGACTCACTCCTTTGTGTATACCTTTCTCCTTAGGACATTTGCTCACCAAGAAATTTTTCCCTAATTTCCCTGCATAGAACAATAAATACTCTGCCCCCATAATTCTCCCTTACCACCCTCAACTGTATTTGAGGGTGGTGAATTAGCAAATACATGACCGTCGGCAGGAAATTCATTACCACAATAATTCTACCCATCAGATAATTCCTAGTTTTTCTCTGAATGAGAACTTCCACTTGTGTACACACCCTATAAGATATATTCCCTTCATCGATCAGGAACACATTCAAGTCCTGCTTATACTCTAAAACTTCCTTTCAACAGTCACTTATCTTTTTCTTTAAATTCACAATAAACTTGAAAATCTAAACAAATAATTTATCTATGATTACTCATGTTTTTTTTTTTCTTCTGCATAGTTTCATCTACTGAACACATGTGTTAGTAATTTGAAAATATTTACCCAAACTTACTTTGATTTTCTTTCATGTATGGCTGTCAATGTGATGCTATTTAGCAAGAGGTAAATAAATACTTGTCACTTGCTTGTGATAAATACTACCTATCATTCTTAAGTAGAAGCAGAAAGAGGCAGAGTATATTCACCAAAATAACAGTGATTGATTTTAGTTGAGGCATGACTTATATGTGCTGGAATAAACAGAAAAAGGGAAATTGACTGTTTTAATATTATGTTGAAAATTTTGATTTTTTTTCTCTAGCAATGTGGTGACATCAGTTTTTGCAGGTCAGTGTAAACTCATGGTAACACTCAGCTTTAGAAGCCAACTCCTGAAGTATTATTTAGGCTAATTAGTTGGAATACAGAGAGACCCTGCTTGGTCGGAAGGTCACCAAAATAGGGCATGCTGAAGGGTACTACCAATAGATATAGAAGGTCAAGAATCATATTTCTTATGTTCTTCACATTTATTCAAGCTTATACTATCTGGAATCCATACAGTACCATATTAGCTGTTAGGACCACAAAGATGAACTGTGGCTTTCATGAACATACCATTAAAACCTACTTCATTATCTACACTTTTCTCTTTTAGTCCAAGAATTCTTGCTTCTATTGCAAGGTCATCATGCATATTCAGTAAGGCTAACAAAGGAAATTTACATTTGAATAGTATTTTGCAATTTAAAAATAACCCTCATGAGCATTTCTTTATTTGATTTCACAAGAATGCAGGAAAGTAAGCTAAGGGGAAATTCTTCTCCATTTTTTATAAGAAAATTTCTGATCAGAACTGTTAATAACTAGCCCAAAGCTACACAGATTGCTGCTAATAGATTCAGAATTGAACCACTATGTTTAAATTCCAGAATAATATGTTTTTGGAAAATTTCACTTTATTAGGGCTTCCCCCTGGCGCCGGCGGTTGAGCGCTGCGCTGTGAAGCTGTCCGCATTCTCTCCAGCGTGGGTTCCATCCCCGCAGGCCAGCGAGAATCCCACATGGCGCTGCAGACCTCTCCTGTCCTGCCTGCTGCTCCCCTCAGCAGTGTATTTCGTCAGTCTGCTTGTTCTGTTCCCCCATCTGTCTCTGGTGAATCCTCTCACCCTCCCGCACATCTGGCCTGTTCCCCAGTTTTTGTATAAATAAATAAATCTTAAAAAAAAAATCACTTTATGTATTCTTGTAAAGTTCATGGAAAAGTTGTTTTTCTCTATCAATTTCACTTTAATTCCCTTCTCCAGATGTCTAATTCCAATAAAAATGAATGTGATCACAATGCATTGTCAAAACTATAAGAAGTTATCTAAGAGTTGAAATTAGCGATATCTTTTTATGTATTTAAGAAAACAATGAGAGAGAAATTATAGAGTGAGTCATCTTCATCTACAGATGCAAAAGACAAAAGTTAAAGAAAGAAAATAATTATTAAAAAGGTAAAAGAAGACTTTCATGGTATGTGAAGAAAAAAAGAATTAAAAGAAATACCATTCATCTGTAAGAAAATTGAAAGAGAAGCATCATTTTAAATTGTGCTGGAAATACTCATTTTTCTGAGCTTGCAACAGGGTGGTCCCCAGGAAAGGGGAGGTTCCAGATCCCCTGCCCCACCCAAGGGTAGGTGTTGCTGAGCAGGAAAGAGAAGAATCTGGAGAAGAGACTGAGGGAGGAAGGAAGCAGGATGGAGAGCCAGAAGGAGACCTGGAGGAGGCACATGGAGCAGAGAGACATCTGAAAAAACTGCTTGCTTTTTGGTGCTGGACTGGTTAAATCAGATGTAGATGAGTGACTTGTGGGGAGGTTGACTATGGCAGCTTTTACCTTGATTTTGATTTTACTCTTTTTCTTCCAGACTTGTCTGGCTGTTTCTGACCCTTTTTTTTATTTTTTTTTTTTTGGGACCCTCACCAGCGGCCAGGGAACAAACCCTCGCTGCAGAGGCTGCGGGCAGCCTCGTAGCCCAATGCTCAACCACTGTGCCACCAGGGGAGGCCCTGTTTCTGACCCTTTATAATGGGTCCCCTTCAGAAAATTTTTTAGACTTGTAGCAGGCTTTTGGGCCTTGCTTTGGGCCAACCCGGTTTGGCTAGACATTTACCCACCAACCCAGTTTGGCTGGACTTTTACCCACAAAGGAGTGGGTAATTTTGTGTGTGTGATTTGAAAACTATAGGTGCCCCTCTCCCTGCCCTCTAACAGGCTGATAAAAAATTTAGTGTCCATACTTAAAAACTCCTAGAGTATGGGTGCCTTGGTGGTGGGTGTGGTATAATATACATTTGAAGAGGTGTGACTCTATACTTCTGAATCATATGCAGTGTTATAAATCAATGTTATCTTAATAAAATATGATATCTCTCTCCATATATATACATATACATACATACATACATATATATAAATCTTGTTCATTAAGTGAATTAATACAATGGTAACACCACTAATCCATGACTTGAAAACATTTTTGATTTTTAAAGCAAAAGAAAAAAAAGCATTATCTACAGAATTTTGAGACTGAAGCTACAGGAAATCTATACCTAGGTGTTTACACAGAATACAGGGCAAAGACATGTGAACATTCAGAAAATATATAAATTAATGATGGCTTTTGAAAATCACTCGAGAAAATATGCTCCTGATATCTGAGGGATGCATAAAAAAATAATAATATGAGATTCTTGGGAGTAAAGAACTGACCATAATTGTGAAAATAATTAAATGCAAATTCATGAAAGATAATTTTTAAATCAGAGTCAAAATAACTTAGTAAAGTAGCAGTGAGGCATGAGTCAAGTCATTTATTAGTTCTTGTCTCTACTTTCTCCATTTTAAAAACATCACCATGCCTGAATCACGTCAAAGTTTTAATTCATATTTTAAAATCACATGGACATGTTGGCTGTTTTTTCTTTTCCACAGTGTTCTTCTCAGAAAGGGCTTTGTGATAGGAGATATCTCCAGCCTCTAACTCAGACTCGGAATAGTCTCTCTGACTACCCACTGCTGTTACTTTTGATGGGAAGTTTTCCAGTTCGGGCAAGACTATTTCCATTGATCTCATTTGTATTCAAATGGCAGAAACTCAGAATAAAACCTATGAAATTTGCTTGATTTTAAGCAAATTAATTTTTCTTTTACCATCTTTTAAAATAGCTTTCTCAAGCTGAAGCCTGTTTGATGCATTCACTGCCATCTATGATGGCCTTCTGTCTTGCCACGGACACTTTCCTACAGTCTGCTGATTTCTGAATGCAATAAAAAGGAAATTAAAAAAAAAATTCCTTGCTATTTTCATGTCTGTGTTCATCTGATGTTGAAAGTTTCTTTTCAAAAAATATTCTTTAATAAAGCAATGGAGGAAACATATGTCCATTCTTGCATAATTGGTGGGTAGAAAAACAAATCAAATAAGAACATCATGTGAATTCAATCCATACTGTTCAGACACATCCTTTACTAAATGCAAGGATAATACAGAATCTGTTACTGATAGAAGCTTCCAAGCTTCAGTACAAATAATTTTTAATGAAAACTCCCTCAATTTCAAACTCTTCAGAGAATCAAATGGGAAATTGAAAAAAAGAAATATGCTATCTTCTAAGATGATTTTCAAGTATGTATAAATAACTTATACATGAAGTATTCAAATGTGTTCAGAGATATCAGGAGATTGGCAAATGATGACTACCTACATGTCTTTATTATTCTGTAGAACCAGTACTAATTAGAGTCAGCTTGATGTTATGTAGATATATGTTATAAAGTTAATGCTAAATATTTTTTGTCAGACACTTTGCTATGTCCCAGACATTTATTAAGTGTTTAAATGCATTGACACATTTAAAATATCTATTAACTCTATTCAGAAGGTACTCATTATCATATCCATTTTTACTAAGTTTCTGAAAATAAAGTCTTGCTCAGGGCTTCTTCTTGCACAGTCCCATTTGGATGTTATCAATCTAAAATTCGAAATGGATCAGTACATCTACAACAGGATAATCAACACTCTTATGTCTTAAAAGGAATTGGGAGGAGTGTCTGCTGGCAACTTAATCCATCGTTGCCATTAAAATTGCCCGATGCTACTGCCCTTGGTGCAAGCCTCCAGGTCTTTCCCTGTAAGTGGCTAGATGAGCCGGCCTTGTTGATTCTCTCCATCTCTCCCCGCTTCAAGCCAAAGTGAGTGCATCGGGAGGGCAGCAGCAATGGCAGTTTGCACTTTTCCCTTCTGCTGCTCCAATGACTAGAGCATCAGCATAGGGATCCCTGCTGCCTCCAGAGCCCCTCCCCTGTTGCAAGTTCAGTTTGAATTCCAGAGCCCTTAGTCTCAAGGGGCAGCAGTGGGAGTTTCCAATCTGTTTGTTCAGTAAACCCATTGTTGTTCCCTGAGCCTGAGTAAGTAGCCTTGCAATTGAGCCCATGGATGAGACCCATGGACAGTGGCCCATCCTCTGCCTTGGCACCGTTACAGCCCTGTTTTGCTACCCTTCAAAAGAACATGCCATGGTGAATCCTGCAGTCACTGCTGGAGTCATACCTTGCACGTTAATTATGATCAAAATACACTTCCTAAAGCTGGTACCTCTTTCAGAATTCTCATTTGTTGTTGATATCTGTTCTAGGGGCTGGTCAGCAGCCTTTCTGAAGAGCAGTTGATGCTAACCTGCCATCATTTCTGAGTGACCCAGGCTGTTATTTATATCACACAGACAATGCCCTTCCATCAATCAGCCAGGACCTCGCTGTGGTGCACTGGTGCATGGGGGCTAATGTGTTTCCCCAACATCTTTTCTTCATATATCTACTGAGAGTAAGTGATTGAAAGGAAGCCCCAGGCAACCTAAACAGACAATGATCAAGAGCGAGTGTCAGGGTGAATGATCTGTACACATCCTGTTTTTAATGCAAATCAACCTAAGTTGTCAGACCTCTCTGAAATTGTGCCCATGCCCTCGAGCCAATGGAGGATATTTTTATTGATTATTGGCAGGTGACCCTCCCCTCCTTAGGGAACTGATTGGGGAGGTCAATTTCCTTCCAAGCCTTTTTTTTTAAGATTTATTTATTTATGCATTCAAGAACTGGGGTACAGGCCAGAGGTATGGGGAGTAAGAGGATTCACCAGAGACAAAGTGGAGAGCAGAACAGACAGACTGACTGAAATACACTGCTGAGGGGAGCAGGAGGGAGACATGAGAGGTCTGCTGTGCCAAGTGGGTCACCTTCCTGGCTGGGGATTGAACTCCTGCTTCAGTGACTGCAGATACCTTCATAGTGCTTCCACTTAACCCACTGCGCCTCCAGGAAGACCTCTCCTTCCAAGGCTTTTGAAGAGAATGTTGAAATAAGATTTACCCAAAATTAAAAAAAAAAAAAAATTGCTTCAGAAAGCATGCATCTGTTAAATGTTGGTTATATATTAGATGAGAACTTACACTTCAAAAGTTTTATTTCTTTTATTTTTTTCTTTAATTTTTACCAAAACTACTAATTTATTTTGTGCTCTATTTATATGAGTTGACTGAAAAGAGAAACATATTTTCAATGGGGAGAAAAAGATGAATTTTATCTAAAGCATCATTTTGTAAAAACAAAATTAAAATGAGATGCACAAATTTATCACTTGTAATAATGAAAATATGAACATGACCACAAGCTAAACAGCATGTAGAATGACCCCACCAAATCTCTGTGCTACTATCTGATGAAAAAGGCAAAAAATCAGTCATTTATACCTTGTGAAATGTATTGCTACATGTCGGGCATATGCTTTTTGTTAAAATTCATATTATGAGTTTCAATCTAGTAAGGATGAAAAATAAGGATATCTTCAGGATATGCAGTCTGACAAATCGTAGTTATGAGATAATGCTTAGCATTTCTTTTATACTTACTACTTTCCTTCCTGTCTTTGTTTTTTGACTATACTGCACTCTTAACTAATCTTTCTTCATAAAGTAAATTAAAAATATAGATGTGAGATAATTAATTTTTATTTAGGATCAAAGGATAATGACTTTTCCATTTGGCCAAATGATACTGGGGTCTAGGTTCTGTGAGTTGCTCTTGGAAAATGGTCCTAAGTGAACAGATTTTCTCTCTCATTCTCACTGAGTTCTCAGGATAGCAGGATCACAACCAAAATGATTACGCCCAAAGTTTATTTGCTTCACTTAGGGTAGAGGGCTGTGCTGTCTTGTATGGTAGCTACTGATTACATGTAGCTATTTATTTTTAAATTTATTAAAATGAAATTAAACTAAAATGCAGTTTCACCATCACACTGACTACATTAAAAATTTCTAATATCTAAGTGCAGCTTGAGGCCTACTGCGTTGGATGGTCCAGTTACAGAACCTAGGTCACGCTGCAGATGTTCATGGGATAGCATCGGTCTTGGGGATTCCCCTTTGTGTCCAAAAGCCTCTTCTTAGATGCTGTAATTCAGGGTGGTTGTATTCAGGGTGGTTCCTGACCCTGAGTAACCTAGCAATGTTAGCTGAGTGCAGTAGTTAAAGAAGTGAATGGATGGAAAATGGAGATGACAGACAGCCATCTGTAAGTCACGCATCTGAGGAACGTGAGAGAGATAAGAGGGAACACGCTTAGGTTGGGGTGAGGTAAACTTTTCTGAACTTGGAGGTAGCAAAAGTAACTGAAAATGAATATTTGAAGTTAGAAATGGAGGGAGGACATAAAAGACGAAAATCCTGGTTGAAGGGATGAAGTGGGAAAGTTGGAGGAAGCTGAGGGGCCACTTGCTCAAATAAGAAGCCTGGTTTAGGGCCTCCCTGGTGGCACAAGGGGTTAAGCACAGCATTGTGAAGATGTTGGCAGCCTCTGCAGCATGAGTTCGATCCCCGGCCGGCCTAGGAACCATTCACATGGCGCAGCAGACCTTTCCTGTCTGGCCTGCTGCTCCTCTCAGCACTGTATTTCAGTAGATCTGGTTGTTCCACTCTCCATTCTATTTCTGGTGAATCCTCTCATCCCTTGCACCTCTGGTCTGTACCCCAGTTCTTCTATGCATAAATAAATAAATAAATAAATAAATAAATAAATAAATAAATAAGAAACCTGTTGTAGCCATGACTCATTACCTGGAACTTCTGATTATAATGGCCTCCTGTTTCTCATTTGGGATTCTTATGATCCTGCAAATTTTCTTTCTTCTTTTTTAAGATTTATTTATTTATGCATACAAGAGCTGGGGTACAGGCCAGAGTTGTGGGGTGTGAGACAATTCATCAGAGACAGAGTAGGGAACGGAACAGGCAGATGTACTGAAGCACACTGCTGAGGGGAGCAGCAGGTGAAGCAAGAGAGGTCTGCTGCACCATGTGGATGGCTCCCTGGCCAGGGATTGACTTGTGCTGCAGTGGCTGCAGGTAGCTTCATAGGTAGTGTCTTAACCCCTTGTACCACTCAGGAGGCCCTGATCCTGCAAAGTTTCTAACGGTTGTTTAAACTTCATTATAAAAAAAAAATAATTCAAAAATGACTAATGGATTATTCACTACATCAAATAGCCACTTCATATTGTGGTGGTGAGGGTGTTGACATTGGTTCACAACACTGATTTGGGGATGTAGGTTATGCCTCTTCAAATATATGTTGCCACCAAATAGCCAACCCTTAACTGTTGGATGCTTAGGTTATATGGGCATTATATATTCTAACTGTGTATGTAGTCAAATTCAGATATCAATGATTAAATCTGTGAAGTGTGTATAAATTAAAGCTGGAATAAAAATGTGGGGTATTGAGGGTTTTCATATAACTCTGAGAGAGAAACGAGATGTCTGGCATACAAATTTCATCATAATTCAAATTATGGAATTTTCAGAGTTCTGAATGGTGGGTGGTACTCTTATTTTTTCCCAACCTCCCTTCTTCACCAGTTGAGATTAAGAAACTATAGGTTAAATGTTATATCTTATCATTTGTTCATCCAACCCAGACCAGTTCTCACCTTTGTACTTATTCTGTTGAGCTTTTTTCCCCCCCCTAGTTAGTTTGGGGTGTAAAACTCTAATCTTTTTCCCGGAGTAATTCCCTGATCCTGCTTGGGGTATAAATAGAACTGCTACATAATCTCCAAAGACCCTGGGAGGCAGGAGGAAGAGTGGATGTTGGTTTGTCTCTGGACACAGAACTTTCCTCAGTGGAGACAGGTTAGCAGAGGGACTCAATTCAGCTCGAGTTACTCACAAAATATGTGCATGGAATGGAGCCTGGGGGTTTACAGAACAAACTTGATTCCTTTGAACACACAATATCAAATTGCTTACGTGTGGAAATATTTGAGTTAACTAAAGCTGCAGAGTGAATTTGTCCACAAAAGAAAAGTCATTACCAATGAATTTGAGACACAAAATTGTATTTTGTCTCTTCTTAATTTTATTTGAGAATATGTTGAATTCTTTGCTCCTATCTTGTTAAACAGTATATTTTTATTTTAATTAGAACATTATTTTATATTTAGAGTAAAAAAATAGATGATTCCTTAAAAGTTTTGAATACATAAAACATAAGATTATATTATCCCAAAGAGTGACATTCTATTATGCAAATATATTAATTCAGTTGCTGGTATGAAGACTTTAAATAGAAATAGATAAAGTTTAAATAAGGAATTCTATGTTGAGGGATTACTAAGTAAAATAATGAGCTATTTGGTATTGCTTAGGTTGCATGTAGGTTTAAAAATCTTCTTTTTAATATCTGTTTGTTTGTGCAAACCATCTCCTATGACTGCAGATTCTTCCAGTTGCTGTACGAATAGGAATCATTCAGAGATAAAGTATGCAAACACACACAAACATTGAATCTGAAAATATTTTTAACTTACTCTGAACCAAATTTGTTCTAGTCCATTAATATAGAATGTCAGCATAAAACTTTACTAAGGTCCTCGTTATTCATTCATATGTAGTATTGATTCCATTTCAAGTCTTAAGAGTTTAAGAAAGGGGCCTCCCTAGTAGTGCAAGGGGTTAAGACGCAACCTATGAAGATTTCCGCAACCACTGCAGCACAAGTTCAATGCCCAGCTAGGGAGGTAGGGAGGTACCCACATGGCGTAGCACCTCTCTTGTCTAGCCCACTGCTCCCCTCAGCAGTGTGTTTCAGTCAATCTGCCTGCTCTGTTCCCCACTCTGTGACTGGTGAATCCTTTTACCCCCCACACATTGGCCTGTACCCCAGTTCTTTTATTCATAAATAAATTAATCTTTAACAAAACAAAAAACAAACAAAAAAGAATATAAGAAAATATATGCTGTATTAGTATGTCTGTGCATACATGTATACATATACATGTATATGCAAATACATTATTTTATACATTTGTGTTATATACACAAATGTAAAATGCAAGGAAGCTAGGTGAGGTCAAATCACTGATTCCAAAACCATGAAGATAATATTTTAAATGGCCAATCCATTTTTACAACTGTGTAGTTTTATAGATAAACATTTAAAAATCTTTTTATCTCATTCAGGAATTCAAGAAACTTTTAAAAAATGAAATAGTAGTTGAAATAAAAATATTATAAACTTTTTAAAAAGTCAGTTATTCTACCATGTGCATCCAAAAATAATCATAAAGAAACAATAGTTTAGGTTAGGTTACTATTTCAAAGGTTGACCTCTGAGTGTGGCTTCCTAGCATGCTCCTTATAAACTGGATACATCTGATATCAGTTCATTTTCATACAGTGAGAAGTGGTAGCTTATGTAACTGGTTTTGCCACATCATATGATTGTACCTGACCTTCGATTAGCACAGAGAGGACTGGTGCCCTATCCGTCAGGATTAGAAAAAGACAGAGATGGAGATTCAGGCTCTCACACATGTTGATCAAGGAGGGGGGGATGTTAATCCTTTCCTCCTTATGCTTAAATCTACAAGAACCTAAGGCAGGATTCCTTATAGAGTCTGATATCTCATTCAACTAGGTGACTGTAGTCTCAGGCCTTCAGCATAGCACCTGCTTTTCTCTGCATATCAGCTTCAGTAAAGACTATTCCAGAGGCCTTGATTATGCATCATTGGGTCACATATTTTGTTTGTGTGATCACTTGTGCAATGAGTTACCCATCTGGTCAAGCACCCACCATCATGTTTTTTCTAGACATAAGTCAGAAAATGAGAAAATAGTGACTCATTCAGAGGGTGGGAGAGCTTTGCTTGTGTTGACACAGCCAGTCACCTGAAAGGATTAGCATGACATATCATTGACTGTTCATGGGGACTAGCTAAAAAACAAAACAAAACATGGACCTTTAAACTTGAAGAGATTAGAGTCCCCAGAATAACAGCCCATGGCTGTTACTGATTACTTTGGGGAGGCTACCAAGAAAGAGGTGGACCCCCATCAAGAAAAAGTCTGCAATGGACACCTATAGGAATATATTTTGGAAAAGATAAGTGCCCCCTTCCATTTATTTTATTTATTTATTTTTTAAATACTCTTTTTTTTTTTTTTTTTATTTGTTTGTTTGTTTTGTTTATACAAGCACTGGGTACAGTCAGAAGCGCTGGAGGGTGAGAGAATTCACCAGAGCCAGAGCGGGGAGCAGAACAGACAGAAGGACCGAAGTACACTGCTGAGGGGAGCAGCGGGCGGCAGGAGAGGTCTGCGCGCCATGTGGGACCCTCCTCCGGTGGCCGGGGAGCAGCCGGGGATAGAACAGACGCCGCAGAGGCCGCGGGCAGCTTCGCAACCCAGCGCTCAACCGCTGTGCCACCGGGGAGGCCCTGCCCCCTTCCATTTATTCAGAACATATTGAATGTTCTTACTTAAACAGCTCTAGCAAATGGGTCACTTATCTAACCCTCATCTTGTGATTGGGCAGCCTCAGAAGATAGAATGTTATTCAGGTTTTACAAGCATTGGGTAACTACAAACTAAAGGGGAAATACTCTAAAATCCATGTGAAGCCCTCTCTCCTAAATGCATAACCCCTGAGGTTGCTGTAACTGCTAGGGGAGCCTCTCTTTTGTCCCTACCAAGGTCATTTAAACACTTCCCTATCCTGTCAGTATCCAGGAAGATGACGCCTGCTGATTGCATTCCTCAGATGTCTTTGCTGGTTGATTTCCAGGTATGTTCACCCAATGAATATCACCAGTAAGAATAGGAGGGTGAGAGGAGGCTGAAGAGAATGATTTCTTCTCTGTTGCCTTCCTATATCAAAGTTACATCTTTGCTGGTAGCTATATCCTCAAAGGACTACAGGTTCATCTTTCAAATGACCTATTTTCATTGGGCTTTGGTAATTTAATTTTCTTCCATTTTCTCCATTTTAGGGTGATGATTACTTCTGTTCTAGCTCCTTAGTACATTGCAGGTTTTGCTTATTCTCTTAATGCTACTCATACCTCTGCAAAGTAGGATTTTTAATAGGTTTTTTATTATCTGTATGAAAAAAGACAAAATAAAAATCTTTTGGTTGTTTGGTCTCACTAATACATTTCAATCTTTATTTTTCACATATTTGGGAAGATTAATCTTGGCCACAAGAATTAGATTATTTAGAATGAAAGGTGCTATAGTATGTAAAATTCCCCCCTCCAAAAAAAAAAAAAGGTAATTTGCTAAAAAGTTAGGAGTATTGATAAAGAAGATAAACATTTCTGCTTAAACTTTTTAAGGTCAGTAATCATTCATGAAAATTTAGAATATAATAAAATACTCAAAGGCTAGGTTTGTTTTCTGGCATAGTTTCTAGTTGTTCAACACATGGTAGTCTGATGAATCAAGTATCATTTTACTAAAATGTAAACAGACACATTTCCTCAGACAAGGTGAGTAAGATGGCAAGAAACTGGTCAAACATAAATTGATATGAAAATGAACATGCCCAAATATTCAAAACGGAGTAGCAAAAGCAGCATTATGCTGGGAAAAGGTACTAGTAGAAATTGTCTCAATCAAAAATCAGGAGAAATGCAGTGCAATAAAAGCACAAGAAGGTAAGTTTTACATTGACCATTGCTTTTACGAAAATGAATAGACCAATAATGCATAATTTTCTGAGAGCCCAGTTAGCACCAAATAAAAGATATTAAATATTCACATTAGAGTCTATGAAAAATGCTTTCACATGATGCTTGCCGTTTGCTTCTGTCTCAGGTTCATCCAAAGTTATTAAATTTTAAAATTACACTAGGACTTTTTATATGTAGTGCATTTATAGCCTCTGATTTATATAGCACTTTTCTTCCATCAGCCCATTATATCCTCATTCTCCAATTCAATTGTGCTTATAGTTAAATATAGCAAGCAATATAGGTGTGTGCAAAATATATACATATTCAGTTATATGTAGTTTTTTAAGTTTTTCTTGTTTCTTTTTTGTTCTTCATATAAGATATTTACTGATTTTTTTTAATGGTTCAGAATGTAATGGCAAGATGACGAGATATGGAATGCTATTTGCATCCATAGGCACAAGCTATGTTTCAAATTGTCTCTAAATAACAGTCATTTTGGAACAAGCAGACTAATCTGTGTGATGTCCCATTCTATGTGCACTTAACTTATATAATGTCAATTACATATGCTTGCAAATAGAGACATATAGAAAATAAATAAAAAATTTAAATTGTACAAACCAGCCTGTGTACTGTTCCTCTCTAGCCTTAAGTGAGGTTGAGTAGAGAGATAACAACTTATTTTCCTTCAATCCACTTGTTTCCTCACCACTTTTTATAGGAAAGTAGGCTTCATGTGTTTAGAGATGCATACTTATCTCAACACATATCCCGATCTTAAGTCAGCTGATACAACCAATGTTAAACCAATGAAACAATGATTTAAAAATTGTTTTGTTGAACTCACTAAGTTGAAAAACAGTAGTATGTCAATCTCCTACAAGTTTTTCAAAGGGAAGTTCCAAGGGTAGTTTCACCAATATATGATTGCCTTGATATGGCTCTAGATATCTACTCTCAAGTTCATTTTACCCAGTACAAATTCTCTGTGCCATTCTTGGTGGTTGCTACTATCTTTTGATTAGAGTTCTCCACTGTTCTGGACCACACTGAAAGAGATTTTGGTATTGGCATATGGGCCAAATGGCCAAAAAAATAAAAATAAAAATAAAAATGGGGCAGGAGGTCAGCCTGTGTTGTATTATGACAACAGAGAATCTTGTCCAGGGGGTTATGTATTGTGAATGGGAAGGTTCTTTGATCCCCCATCAGGAAGCAGTCTGGTGACTTCTGCAAATGTTTGGAAAGAAGCACTCAGAGTAACTGTCCCCAGGTATTAAAATAAGGGATGGTAAGAATGGATGACCCATCTTACCATGTGGAAGCTATCCTAATTTGGAAGTTTGTCCATTCAATATATGCCCAGTTAACTGGTTAGAGAATAACATTCTTCCTCAATAGAAAAAGGCAGTAGCAGCAATCATGTTATATAGGGCACCTGGTATCAAGTTCAAAGTTTCAAACCATCAAGCTTCCCCACTGCATTTTGACCCTGACCCATACGACTGTTACATAGCCATGGTCCCATATCTCTTTTTCTTCTCATTTCTGATTTTGAATTTTTATTATAGTTATTCTGTACCTAATTCATCTCTTCTCTCTCTCTCTCTCTCTCTCTCTCTCTCTCTCTCTCTCTGTCTCAGTACAAGTAATTTGTATCAGTCTTACTGCTGATTACCATACACTAAGAAGGGCCACATCCAAATCTGGTTGAGGAGATTGATTTTCTTTTTTTTTTAAGATTTATTTATTTATACAAGAACTGGGGTACAGGGCAGATGCACGGGAGGGTGAGAGTATTCACCAGAGACAGAGCGGGGAACAGAATAGGCAGACTGATGAAATATACCACCTAGGGAAGCAGCGGGTGAGACAGGAGAGGTCTGCCATGTCATGTGGGCATCTCCGTGGCCGGCGGGGAACGAACCAGCACTGCAGAGGCTGTAGATGGCTTCACAGTGCTGCGCTCAACCACCTGCACCACCAGGGAGGCCCAAAGAGACTGATTTTCTTAAGAAAGACTACCTTGAGCTAGATGCATTGACAAGATGAAACTCTGGGCAGAGAGAAAAGCACAAAAGGAAATCTGATGACCAGCCAGAGACTGTGATAGAGCCTATTATAATTCACCAAAAGTTTGTATTTTTCTCAATCTCCTTTGAATTAGGTTAGAACCAGTTCATATCTTTTATCTAATGGGATGTGCATGGAGATAAGGAAAGCCACCTCCAGAGCTGGCATTAAGAACATTCCATGTGATCTTACAGTCTTCTCTTGTACATCTGAGACAATCTTTGAAGCCACATATTTAGACTGTAGAGCAACAAATTGAAGAAAACACCAAACAACATCTCACTATAGTGTCAGCAAGGAAATGCATAAATTTGTGTTCTATCATTGAAATTGTGGGGTTGTTTTTAAAGGCAGCAAACATTGCTCACCCTAACTTATTAAATCTTACTTTTCAGGTTGTGTGGATAATTTATTCATGACTTAATTAACTCAACTCAAGGGTTTTTTGAATTAAATATTCTTGACCCCTATGCACTTAAGAATCTATAAAAAAGTGAGAAGTATAAAGCAGAAAGGACAGAGTATCAGAATAAAAAACTTGAGGGGAACCCTATAATCCCAGTATCATTTCATATATTGTTCACAGTCACAGTGTTTGGCATACAGTAGACCCTCAGCTAATATCTGTGCTTGACAGGAAAAAGATGTTCTCATTCCTCCACCTGGGAAGAGGTTCAAAATGTAGTCTAATAATGAATGAAAAAAAAATTGAAAGATTGAGTTGATTACAAATCATTGAAAGATAGTTTTTTCAATATCTTCAAAAGCTATTGAGCCCAGTCATTTCTCATTGTTCATCATGTGAGTAAATATTGCTTGAAAGAAGCATCTCTCCATTTTAAATTTTAGCTACCATTTCATTTGAGATAAAATAAGCTTGTCAGAGAAGGACAAGAGGAAGCAGTCGAGATGTTCTTACCTTGGACGATTTCTTAATGTGATTCTTGGTTCAAGAAAATGGGAAAACCAACTTCTCACCAGCACCTCCACTTTTGTATTTATCTAGAGTCATTAAATTTCTTATAATTGCTAAAATTTGAAGAAGAAAGGTGCTGTAGATCCTTGGCTATTTGGAATCAAAAACATTACATATTTTATTTTTATTTTATTCATTTAAGCAAAAATGTAAGTACACTCTTTGAAATGACATTGTATAATGGCATTGCATGGGCTGAATGAATAGACGTCGTGTGTACTAATTAATATGATTCTGCCTGAAAATTCTTTTTTGGTATATATTTTTCAAAATATTAGCCATATTTGTATTATTGCCTATTTCCAATAACTGTGGCATAACATTGAGGATGAGTTATCTATATAAATCAGAACTTTCTTGATTAGGTTGTTACATTGCTATAACCACCAATACAGTGTGAGCACACAAGGACAGGGAAGAAATTTGAGAATTCTAATCTGCAAAACACATTTTTGTCCTTTTCCTCATAAATTTATATGACTTAAACACAGTCAGGTTCTCACTCAGCCTCCACAACCACTGCTAACACACACACACACACACACACACACACAGAAAAGGGAGTCCAATTTTTGTGTGCTTTGGATTTGTTTTGTTCTTCTGTATCTGCTACATTTGCTTTCAGTTTATAAAGTTCTGGTTCCACAAATGGCTCCACCAGAATTGCATCAGTCCTGGTGTGAGTTGAGAGAACTCTAATAACTGCTAAGATTTTATTTGATGCCCAAGGAGTTTGTGAAAATCTCATAAACAAGATGGCATCTACAAGAGAAGAGGAAGAATTGAAAGAGAATTTTGCCTCTCAAAAAGTTGAATTGTACTTTGTTCTATCATCCCAAATGTCTGTGGGGTTTTGGGTCACTGTTTGTGAACTACTGTCAGGCTGATCTTTATTTTTTTTATGATTTATTTATTTATGCATTCCAAGAACTGGGCTATAGGCCAGAAGTGCAGGGAAGGGTGCATTGAAAGGATTCACCAGAGACAGAGTGGGGAACAGAATGGGTGGATCTACTGAAACACACTGCTGAGGGGAGCAGTGGGTGAGACAGGAGAGGTCTGCTGCACCATGTGGGTCAGCTAACTGGCTGGGATCGAACTCTTGCTGCAGTGGCTGCTGATAACTTCATAGTGCTGAGACTTAACCTCCTGCACCACCAGGGAGGCCCTGTCAGGATGATCTTGCCACAGGAAGACACTTCCCAGAAAGCAGTTCCAGCATTAAACCCTCAAGGTCAAACTGCAAAAGGAAAAGTAGACAAAATCCTCCCATGCCCCTTTCTTTCTTTTCTATTTTTAAATGAAACAAAAGGCAGACGTTTGTTGAGTAGGAGTTACAATGATTGGCTCCAGGAAAAAAGACAAGTGAGAATTTGTTTCACTGTTTTATCAACTCCCTAACTTATTAAAAGAAGAAAATGAACACAAACTGAAAGGGTATTACTCCCCAAAGAAGGAAAAAAAAATCAATTTCATCTCTCCCTATATATATATATATATATATATATATATATATATATGGAGAGAGAGAGAGAGAGAGAGAGTTATACGAAAACAAGACATAGAAGCACTAAAAACAGTGATGACAAAACAAATGGTGGTAGTACAGCTGAAAAAAATCATCTCTTAGAAGAAAACATATGAGGTGCTTCTTTAATATGTTAATACCATTATCATTGACAATGTCTCTTTTCTTTGAATGTGTTGCCAACCGCTATTTTAATTTGTATTGGCATATTAGAAAGAGGCTTATGATTCCAATTCTAGTTTCATTATGTAACAGCTTAGTAAAAGTGAAAGGTAATTTCTTTTTCATAGGCAAAAAGGGAATAATGATAAAGCATTCTCATATTATTTTTGCAATAATTAAGCTGGCTGGTGGTAATAATAACTAATGTTTGCATATCCCTAGAGTTTAATTAGCTTATCTTCACATATATCAGTTCGGTTAGGAAACCCTTACAGATAACAAGCCTTTCCATTCAAATAAGCTGATTGCAGAAGAGTAATAATCATAGCAGGTCCTAATGTCTAATCTTTCTAATACAGCTAGCTGCTCATTGCTAATATTAAAAGCGCTTTTAAAAAGTGAGATATTCAGTCTCATCGTGAAGGTTAACATTTGTAAGTTATAAAAGTGGCACAGACTCTATGGCTCTTTCTAAAATGACTCTACAGATCTCTCAAAGCAGGAAAAGAGTTGGTGTATGTGAGGTAAGCTTGAGGAGGAAAAGGAAGGGGTCAGGAAAGGCACTAATGATTATTTCCCAGGGAAATAAGTGGCCTTTATGCTATTCCAGAGTTTTCTGTGTGATTTACTTTTTGGATGATGCTGGAACTTCCCAATTTGAACTATTCTTTTCCAGACTCTTAGCAGCATCCCTCCTTTCATTAACCAACAACCTGATATTAAATTTTTTTCACATGTGGGCCTCCCTGGTGGCGCAAGGTGTTAAGCACAACACTATGAAGAAATCTGCAGCCTCTGCAGCACAAGTTTGATCCCCCGCCAGCCAGGGAGCTACCCACATGGTGCAGCAGACCTCTCCTGTCTCGTCCCCTACTCCTCTCAGTGGTGTCTTTCAGTTAGTCTGCCTGTTCTGCTCCCCACTCTGTTTCTGGTGAATCTTCTCACCCCCTGTACTTCTGGCATGTACCCCAGTTCTTGTATGCATAAATAAATAAATACCAAAAAAAATTGTTTTCACATATACATTAACATGTATTGGAAGTACCATATACTGGAGAGAAAATATATGCACCAGTTTATTCAGGGAACTAAATACTTCAGCATTTAACAAGTAAATTTTCTCATAAGACAAACAGAACTGGCTTTGAAAATATCTAAGAAAATATTTTGAGTTCTTATACAAAAAAGGTCTTATTCTAGGAGACCTCCCTGGTGATACAGGGGTTAAGTCTCTGGCTATCACGCTATTACCCACTGCTGTGACCTGAGTTCAATCCCTAGCCAGGGAGCTGACCTACAAGGCACAGCAGACCTCTCCTGTCTCCCGCTGCTCCCTTCAGTGGTGTATTTCAGTAGATCTGCTTGTTCTGCTCTCCATTCTACCTTTGATGAATCCTCTCACCCTCCACACCTTTGGTGTACACCCCAGATCTTGTATGCATAAATAAATAAAAATCTTAAAAAGTAGTTTTATTCTATTTATTCTACTTGTAGCTTTGATCCTTTGTGAGATGATTGGAAAGAGAAAGTCCACCGACGGCTAAGGTAATAGGTGTGAGCATAGAGGTCTCAGTTTTATTATTACTATTATTCCTTTCTTCTTTAGCTTTAGGCACCATACTGTATTTATTAGCAAATTCTTGGGTGGGAGACCTGGAATTTTTTTTTCCTAAGACAAGAATTCAATTTCTTTTCATTCTGCCTTTCAACATATAATGGCTCTTAAACCCACCTACTGACAGCAGTGCCTTTCCCCAGGACCAGCTGGTTATCACTACTCTGTCCCTTATTCTCTTGCACCAGAAACACTCTGTGCCATATATTTGAACAGATTTTGACCTTATTATTTTATTCCAGAAACAGATTCCTAATAGTTCTTGCATAATTTTATTCTTTTGATTTTTGTGAAAGAAATTGTCATTATTCAAGGAAAGAGTAAGATTGCTTGCTTTGGCAAATGGAAGAAAAAAACAAGGAAAATAGCATTTTATTTTAATTTTGTCTCTTGTTTTATTTATGTGTTGGATGTATTAAGATCTACATTGTTATTATTTAGGGATGACATATACAAAATTTAATGTTATTAAGAGTAAGAATGGTAATAATGAAAAAAAATGCTTCAAATATCCAAAATAGAAAAAAATGTCATATGGGAAGGGGAACTACCAAAGAAGAAACCAGAACACAAAGATAACTCCATGATTTATAAATCTAGTAATCTGTGGATGGACTCATGAAGTCATTGCATACTTATTGAGCATCTACTGTCCTTAAAGTATATTCATATTTTATTAGAAAGACACTGAACTTACAACTAGTCTAAAAAAGGAGAGCAGAAAGTCAAAGTCTCAAGAATGTGCATTTTGACTAAAACTGTTAACTCATTCATTCATTTATTCCTCTGTTTCAAAAATATTTCCTCAATTTCCTAGAATAGGCATCATCTATGTGTGGCTGGAGGACATTGGGTTTTACAAGGATTGTCAAAGCAGCACACAGAGAATGCACTAAAAGAGGATGGAAGGACAGACCAGTTAAAAGCCCCAAGGTGTGCAGGGCACCCCCTAATTGTGTGGAGCCTGAAGCTTATGTGACTATAAAAGAGGAATATTTAAGAACAAAAATGCAGAATCCATAAATAATTATTTCAAATGTGGAAAAAGTATCACAACAAATTACAAACTTTTTTTCCAAATATTTATTTATGCATATGAGAACTGGGGTACAGTCCAGAGGTGCAGAGGGGGAGCGAGAGGATTCACCAGAGAGAATGGGGAACAGAACAGGCAGATAGACCGAAATACACTGCTGAAGGGAGCAGCGGCCAAGACAGGAGAGGTCTGCGGCACCATGTGGCTTAGCTCCCTGGCCTGCCAGGATCGAACTCATGCTGCAGTGGCTGGGGATAGCTTGATAATGCTGTCTTTAACCCCTGTGCCACCAGGGAGGCACCCAAACTACAAACTTTTAAATGTCACCCTATTATGCACAAACATCATAAAATATCGACACTTGTCTATATTTTTTTGTGTCAATTAGGCTACATTTCTTTGAATGACTTTTCTCGATAGAAAAAAGAGAAAGTTACTTTAGTCTTTCCTCTTGTGTGCTCACAATTTGATTTGTTTTCTTTTTAAATTGGTGAAACAGAAAAAATATTTTAAGACTGAAGTAATATGTAGTGAAATATCTGGCAAATTTCTTTTATATATGAGTTTTAAGATTTCTAGTATATCAAGTTTGCTTGTGCAGTGACGTTATCATTTAAACTATTGTGGCTTATCAATTTATTTGTCCTTGATGTCTTTGCTATCAGCCTATTTTGTATTATGTTGTATTCATTTGCACCTGAAACTGAGCAACTTAGATGTGTGATGAAGGAATTGAAGGAGAGATGACATTTTGTATATATCATGGTTCACACAGTTTAGTTTTGTTGTTTTTAAAGTATATACAGGAATAAAGTGTCATGGTCCCTCCTCAAGCTTTAGAAGGAGCCTGTAAAAGTAAGTTGTGATTTATGACAACTTGCCTCTGGTTTAGAGTCATCACAGGCATCCAAGAGAATTCTGTGGGGTTTTATGTTTATGCAACACAAGGATGGTTCAGATTGCAAAATCTATAATCAATAATATGATGGAGATGAGTGACCCTAGTATCTGCAATTTTCTTTCATATCACCAAATGACTGAATTAAGAGTCTGTGCATACCTATATTAGGGTAAGTACTTGAACCTGGAAGAGGTGGGAAGGGATCTAAGCAAGCCATGGAGTCAAAAACTAAATAGGAAAGTCAGATTTTTATCATCCAGTACAAGAATCAGACCACCAGACTATGAGACTCCCTAGAGAATGAACTACAGCTTTCCATTTTAAATTTGCAATCAGCTAGATAGTACAGTCAGCTAGATAGTACATACTAAGTGGAAATTGCACAAATAAAACCTTCAATCTATTGGGCACAATAAATATATGTGTATAAAAAGAATCAAATGGGGTAAAGATATTTCCTGAGATCCAAGGAGTTAGTGCTTGATCCTCCCAGAGAGCATTTGGAAAAGAAACATAGAGGAGTTGAAGTTTAAGCTAAATCATATAATACTCCAAAGATTTCACCACGTGGTGAAGGTAGAGAAAATGAAAGAAGGAAACAAGGTTTTATCAGATGCACAAATGGATATTTTACACAATGATGATGACTGGGGTAGATTTCTATGTCTAGCAATACTGAAGATTAGATGTTTGACAAAGAAGCACTGAAATCTGGTAAAGTTTAAAATAAACATTAAAATGCTCTACTGTCTTGGCACAGAGACAGTGGGCAAAGACAAAATGAAAACAAGATGTAAAGTGACCAGACTCCTAATACTCTGTGGGTGGATGTGCATATCCTTAACATCCTTTTTTTTAAAACCATTGGGATGATTCCTAGTAGATTTGCAGGTGTATATTTTCTATGGTCCAACATTTTCTCTCCAAGATACTTTGTTTCATTCATTTTAGAAAATATTTTTAACAATTCAATATTTTTATAATTGAAATGCATTATTATAACCAATAAGAAAGCATTATGATAAGGTTCAATTGAAACTTTTTTCTTTTCTTCAGATGTGCAAAAATACAGTCTGTATATTTTATTATTGATGATATCTTAGACCTGATGAAATTTGATGTGCATATCTTAGAGAAACATTTGTATGTGTGCATTTTGCAACATATACTAGGGTGTTCATGAAATTATTTTGCATAACAAAAACCTGAAACAATCTATTTTATGTATCTTTTTAGAATTTTAATTTTTTATTAATTAACTTTTTATTTGTATCTTTTACATCATTGTGTATTCCCCATAAAATTCCCACCATCAATTCACCGGTAAACGATCACCGTAATCCCTTGTGCTGTTTTCTTCCTGGAAACAATCTAATTGCCCATGAAAAACCTTGTACCCAGAATGAAGACATTATAGTTTATTCAAAGTAGCAGACATAAAACCCTTATAGTTTTAAACATCAAGTTGGATAAATTCAAAATATCGTTTCTTCAAAAGAAGCCAGTCAAGGAAGCATACACATAGAATAATTTGTTAGCGGAAGGAAATAATTAAAGTGAAATGATACATACATGGATGATAGTACTATAAAAAATCAAGAAAATTATTAACAACAACAAAAACTCCACCGAGATTACCCAGAGTGTTTCTGAGTCCCTGGTAATTATTGAGTTCTTAAATTAGTATCTGTAGGCAGGTAGATTTTGGCATCTTATTATATGCTAAATGTACACATATGGTTAACATATTCTGTTCTACATATGGCGTATTTCACATTCAATATTAAAAGTACATTAAAAGAGATGTAAACGGAAAGAGAATGGCCTTGCTATCTCAGCAATTTCATAGGTGAGGAAAAGCCAGGAGTCTGGTGTGGATCTCAGTCTAAGAATCACAGTGCTCTGATAGTCCTGGCGACCCAGAACATATACTCACCCCTGGGCATGAGAGACTATTGAAGGTTCATAATGATCTTGTGATATTGGCAAGGCAGTCATTTAAAGACCCATTTGAAAAACAAATGCTGAGACATACAGTTATAATGGTAGATGTTTCCATTTTCTTTATATTAGTGGCAGAGCTGGAATAAAATGCATTGCCTCTGGTCACAAACCCAGGCTCCTTTTCCCCTGGTTTAGATACAGAAAACAGAACATGGTGCTCCAGGTAGTTTACGATGGTAGAAGTAGGAGCCAATGCCCGTCATAGTCTGCTTTCAAACAGCATTAATTACTTTATTGCTAGCTTACATTTTTCTATATCATGGTGAGGTTTAAATACCCCCCAAAAAAAATGCAATTGAAATTCAGGCACGCATTCAATACTTTTGAGTTCTTACCATCGCCCCACGGGCATAATGGACAGAAGGAGGGTACTCCTTTAATAGGATACCAGATTTAGCCCCTTGATAGATAAGGAAAATGTACTTCAATTCTGTTAAGATAGGCAAGATATTGATAACTGTCATGGGAACAAAATGGAAACATTTTGATGACTGTTTCTAAAGGACAACACTTGCCTTTACTGGGTATGTTTAAGGTGTGTGGGATGAGAGTCAGAACGTAACATATGAATAAAAGTTCAAAGAAAGAATGTGAAGGAAGGTGTGGAGGTAGGAACAGATGAGCAAACAGCCATCCAGGCTCAACTGTGCTGAGTGCAATCATTTCATTTCTAGGGAGCCATGCAGAAAGAAATGAGTCAAATCTGCATAAAGAAAAGTTTGCTCTATGATTGAAAACAGCAAGTCCAAAGGAATTGGATGGTATATAATGGAGAATGTGATTAATAATACAGATCAGCCACTGACGTATTCTATAGGAAGACACAGAAACATCAAATGAATATAGGACACCAAAAACCATAGCTTTTGTAGAAGTTGTGACTACACATCACTGGGACCAGTCCAAAATTTCCATGCGGCAAACAAAGTGCATATATTCCTGACAGGGCAAGCGGTAAGGTCAATTTTTCATGACTTTGAAAAGAGGTGGGAGCGCTATGATAGTAGCATCAGAAGGGGGTGGAGGTAGGGGGACCCTATATTTCAAAATACAAACAATGTAAACTCATTTTACCTCAATAAAAAAATTAGCAACTGAAAATGCATAAAGTCATGTGAAGCCTCCAAATCTAGCCCTTTCTATCTCTTACTGTTTAGGGGCTAAAGTGCAACTGGACCAATAACAGACCACTAAGTGAGGTACCCCTAATGTTATTTCATCATTAAAGGCAGTGGTGGGCCTCCCCGGTGGGACAGCATGTTGAGCCCAGCGCTGTGAAGCTGTCTGCAGCCTCTGCAGCACGGGTTTGTTTCCCAGCTGGCCAGGGAGATAACCACATGGCGCAGCAGACCTCTCCTGCCTCTGCCACTGCTCCCCTCAGCAGTGTTTTCTGTAGTCTGCCTGTTTTGCTCCCCGCTCTGTCTCTGATGAATTTTCTCACCCTCCCGCGCCTTTGGCCTGTACCCTAGTTCTTGTATAAATAAATAAATCTTTAAAAAAAAAAGGCAATGGTCCTATTTTAAAAAAAACAACAACTGATCTTTCTGGCACTCATTTCCTTTATTCAAACAATACCAAATATTTTCTCTTTAAGGTATTCCTTTTAAATCTCCAGATGGATAAATCAATGTCTATAAAATAGATCTATGTCTAAAATAACTGGTATCTATGGAATCCTAAGACACCCCAACAGGAGATTCCCTTCTGATCATTGTGTTATCAAGTTCTTAAAATTAAAGTCTCCCTCATTTATTTAAATGTGATTAAGAAACACCCTCCATACCTCCCTGTTGCTTGCATATTTGCTGCTTAAAGTAGTCCCTTCTTCCTATCCAGTGATAGACTCGGGACCACACCAACTCAGCATCTACTTGGTCCTGCTGTAATTAAACATGGGACGCTCCCTCCTTGCAGCCCAGGGGTTTTGTAAGCATTAATGAGAACCCGGATCTCTTTAGATAGCAGTTTATAATTACACAGCTTATTGTTATGATGGCAATTGTGAAGACTATTTACTGACACATTCAAAAGAGGCTTATGAGGTTTCAGGGCTAATTAAATTCGACCTTCACTTTATTACACCATCAACCACATTTTGACCCTTATTTGTAGGTAGCCCATTGATATCCTAGCACATCTGCTATAAATTAGGATTATGAAAATGAAGTGTTTAAAATATGGATGCATAATGTAGATAGCAGGGATATAAAATGGTAGGCTACTTTGGAAAACAACTTGACAATTTTTCATAAGATTAGAGTTTCTATATGACCCAGCAGTTGCACTCTTATCTATATACATATGAAAGCTAGAAATATGTCCACACAAAAATGGATACATATTCATAAAAGCAAAAGGTAGAAACAATTAAAATCCCCATCAACTGAGGAAAGAATGAACAAAGGTAAAGCTTATCCACTCAATGGCATGTTGTTTGATAATAAAAAGAGATAAAGTGGGGATTCATGCTAGCACATGGGTGGACCTTGAAAACATAATTAAAAGTGAAAGACACGAGTCACAAAAGAATATATGCTGTGTGATTTCATTGACATGAAATATCCGGAAGAGCAAATATTTAGAGACAGATTACTGCCTGGAAAGACGGGTCAGGAGTGACTACTGATGGGGAGAGTTTCTTTGTGGAGTTGATATAATTACTCTAAAATAAGGTTGTGTTCATGGTTGTACAACTTTATAATTATACTAAAAGCTACACATTTTACACTTTATTTATTAAATACAAAATTCTTTGCAAATTTACAGGTCACCCTTGGGCAGAGGCCAGTTCCAATTTATTACATATGCACAAAAGTGAGCACTGTACATCTCAATTAAAAAATAAAAAACAACATGGCGGATAGCACAGTGCAAATACCAAACGGGTTGTGTGTAACATCAGATGTTTCTTTGGCTCTGACAAGCTTCGTATTAAATGAATGCAAGAGTGCACGTATTTTACTGATTAGTAGTTAGAGTTAACTTAGTAAGTGAGGCTTTTTTTTTTTTAAGATTTTATTTTTTACTTATTTATGCATATAAGAGCTAGGGTGTAGGCCAGAGGTGTGGAGGGTGAGAGGATACACCAGAGACAGAGTGGGGAGCAGAACAGGCAGATCTACTGAAATACTCTGCTGAGGGGAGCAGAGGGAGAGACAGGAGAGGTCTGCTGCGCCATGTGGATTAGCTCCCTGGCCTGGGATCAAACTCATGCTGCAGTGGCTGGCAATAGCTCATAGACAGCATCTGTCAAGGGTTAGCAAATTCTGGGTAAAGACTATTTTTTTTCCCATTCAGAACATGACAGATTTTATCTGACGGCTTATAGCAATGTCATCTTTTAAGGGATTCTACTTTATTACTATTTGATAATAGAGTTTCTTTTCTGTTTCTCTTTCCTGACCCCAACTTCCTCTAAGTTTATTGCTGACCAACAACAGTCTCTGTGGTTTTCAAACTAGTAGACTGTGAGTCAGCACTGCTTTGTGTCCTTGCTATAGAGCCTTCTAGGAAATTCACAAGGAACAAATTTTGCCAACATCTTGACTTAAGACATTTGACCTCCAGAAGTGTGAGGTAACAGATGTATTGTTTAAAACACCTGTTTATAGTACTTTGTTACAACAGTCCTAGTAAATTAATATGTAGGTAAAACATAGACCTAAACTATCAGAGCAGCTGAACATCATGGGGTTGGCCAGTTATGCCTGGTTTATGTTTATATCTGTGTTATTTTCTAGAATGTCTATGTTTTCTATAGTAATAGCATATGATTTTCATGAAACATATTTTTTTCGTATTAAATGCTTAAAACTCAAATCTTGAAAATTCTCTGGAAATTTTCTGAAAATGTTCTGAAAAGAAGGATCAGACATGGATGTTGGGACTTAGGGTCTTTGCATTCCACATGAATTTGTGAATAAAATTCCACATGAATATGTGAATAGCCTGTACAAAATCACTAACTGCCAACTCATTATTTCCACTATTCCTTTCAGATTAAATGTAGGAAGAAAGGGATTATTAAAATGATCTGAGAATAACCATTTAGGCTTGCTCCATGTAGGAAAAGAAAATAACAAAAGGGAATTTTCTGACAATCTTTTCGTGCTTTGCCCAGATACCCTTCCACAATATTCAGCTATAGGAGATGACTTCACTGAATATAATTTAATCAGGATGTTTTGTTTTAATAATGACTTGAAATCTCCAGAGCAGCTACTCCACAGGATGGCACGCTCTTAGTATTTGCCCAGGTTTAAGGCTCATGCCATTGTCGTTTTAAACATCATTCTAAACATGAGAAAGTTCCAGCAAAAAACCTCTAAGGTGCATATCTTTGTGGTCACAATTGTGGCAAGAAAATTTTCCTAGTACCAAGGCACCTGTCTTCAAACTCCTGAGTGAAAAAGACCTTTTCCTCTTAGGATTTTGTTAGAGAAATTAACTCCCCTCTCCAACCTGCAAATATGTTTTGATAAATTTCATAAACAGAAATTTCAGATTGTTTTTCCTCCATTGCATGTGTGTGTGTGTGTGTGTGTGTGTGAGAGAGAGAGAGAGAGAGAGAGAGACAGAGAGAGACAGAGACAGAGAGACAGAGAGAAATTACTACATCACAGTTAATTTTTAAGATGAGTGTATAAAATATTTCTTTTTTAAAAAAAAAGATTTATTTGTTTCTGCATACAAGAACTGGAAACAGGTGTGGGGTGGAGGGGCTGCGAGGATTTGCCAGAGACAGAGTGGGGGACAGAACGGGTGGATCTGCTGAAATACACTGCTGAGGGCAGCAGCAGGGAGATAGAAGAGGTTTACTGAACCATTTGGTTGGGCCAGGGATTGAACTCATGATGCAGAGGCTGCAGATAGCTTCATAGTGCTGTGCTTAACCCCTTGTGCCACCAGGGAAGCCTACATAAAATAATTCTATGTTCAAAACTGTTGAATCATTCATGATATAGATATTTGTATACTGTCATTTAATACCTGGAACACCTTCCACCCATTCTTATATATCAACCTCGGATCATAGTTTCCTCCTAGAAACATACTCTACATCCCACAAATGAGTTGAATGACCTTGGAGATAAAAGCTCCACATATAATGAACTTCCATCAAGCTATGCACCAAACTACACTTTTATATTAAATTTTATTATTGAAACTTCCTAGAAAGCACAGGCTATGGCTTTAAAAAAAAAAAAAAAAAACTTATTTAATCCTGGCAGCTAGCAGATTATCTTGTGCTTAAAGAAATATTTAGCATTTAATTCATGTGTCTTGAAAAATACTGGTGCATTAGGAAGTGTTTTGAAGTATAATACATTAGAATTAAGAGATGCAACAGGAAGGTAAGAGAGGGTTTGAAAGATAGACAAAGTTAGGTGCAAAATAGGTGCTCACAAAACACTGAGTCTCTGTATGTGTGTGTGCACACATATATATGAGTATGTACATTTCATATATATGCACATATATATATACACACACATACACACATATACGAAGTATTTTTCACAAACTATCTCAGTACTGCAGGTTTTTTTAAAGATTTATTTATGCATACAAGAACTGGGGTACAGGCCAGAGGTGCAGGAGGTGAGAGGATTCACCGAGACATAGCGGGGAACAGAACAGGCTGACTGACTGAAATACATTGCTGAGGGGAGCAGAGGGTGAGACAGGAGAGGTCTGCTGCTCCTTGAGGGTTTCTCCCTCACCAGTTAGGGGTCGAACTTGTGTTACAGAGGCTGCGGGCAGCTTCACCATGCTGTGCTTAAACCCCTGCACCACTAGGGAGGTCCTCAGTACTGCAGGTTTTAAGAGTAAGAATGTTATAAAAGATCTGGTGGTTTCTTAGCCAGTATTGTGGATGCTGAGGTAGCATTTGTAACTTAATGAAGGACATTAAGGCTCCTCCAAGCAAAACTCCCAGGCTAGCCAAGAAGAAGAAAATGATTTGAAAACACAATGATCAGGAAACAAGGAAAGATCTTTTCCAGACTGAACACACAGTTTAATCTGTAAGAGGATTTAAGATACCACTAAACTCCATTGTCTCAAAAGGAGACCTTCAAATACCTAATTAATTTTTCATTTGTTTTATAGCTCTAGCAGATGTTGTATCCTTTTTTTTTTTTCAAAAATGAGCACACCACTGAGGTGCCAGAGGAAAAAAAAATCCTTTTGTTAGATTTTAGAATTAATAGACTTGAAATGACAGAGATAATATATGATTTGGGCAATCCAGAAAGGCCTGGGCATCCCACCTCATAAGATGAATTTTAATAGCTATTTAAATCTATATTTTAGGTGGAGAAAAGGGGGTTAATATTATAGTAGTGAATTTCTATTTCCTTTCCCATTTTTTAGATAAATGACTGATCTCAGGGTAATATTTTACTGACCATCCGTTTATATTTGACCTCCACTAATTTTCAAAAGAAGAAATTGATGAATTGCCTTTGATATTAAAAAAGCTGGAGAAAAAGACACAGGAGAAAAAAGATGAAATATAACTAAGACGTGGCTTTGACATCGACCTCCAAGTTCCTCTGATGATCTGTGAGTACCATGGCCTGAGGTCACGAGCTTAGTGATTTGTCATATAAAATAGTAGCTGCATTATTTTTCTTGGAAAGCTAAGTTGGTGATTGGCCATCCTCTTGCATGTTTTACTCAAAAGAAGAGGAATAAGTGTGAAATGGTCACAAATTTTCCTTGTCCCAAATTCCCTGCGTAGAGAACTTATCCAACTCACAGTCTTAGAGAGGAGAGTTTTATACAACAGGATCTGTGTGCTATTGACCCCACTGACATCCACCCAGATCACCCAGGGAAAATTGAAGCAGAGGGGTGGACTTTTAAACCAAAGGATCTGAATCAGGCAGACAATTTGGCTCAGAAGCAACCAAATAAACTAGCTGTGGCCTTTGGACCAACAGGCCCACATCATTTAGGACATGGAGAAATGAAACTAGCTGGGGAAGTCTGATCAAGACTTAAGTGAAGGGATAAGCACTGTTACCTTCATGGCCAATGTCTTGCCAATTGCATTGGCCCAGTCCCTCCCAGGTCTCACTGTCCTCTGCCCTGTAAAAGCACAGCATCCTTTCACCAAACCTCCATTTTCCCCATCAACTCTTGTGAATTGGTTACTTTTCCTTCTGTTTTCTGATTCTTGGATAAGACAGAGGTCAAACAAAATCAATATTGTTTTATTTTGCCTTTTCAGGAAGCATGTTTATCCATCAAGTGAAAAATATGAGACAGTTAATTAGACTCTTAGATCTTTGAAATCATATGATGCAATTGCAAAGAAAAAGAAAAAAAAAGGATGTCAAGAAAATAATTTGTCACATGTCAGCTAGACAGGGAGTCTGTTAGATACTTAATTGATATAATTTAATCTTCACTATTATAGAGCAAATAAGAATATAATCCCTGAGTTTTTTCTTTTTTTTTTTTCAAAGATTTTTTTTTTTTTTAATAGAGGCATGTTTTTCTTTATTTATTTGTTTGCTTGTTTGTTTGTTTTGTTTATACAAGCACTGGGTACAGTCAGAAGCGCGGGAGGGTGAGAGAATTCACCAGAGCCAGAGCAGGGAGCAGAGCAGGCAGAAGGACCGAAGTACACTGCTGAGGGGAGCAGCGGGCGGCAGGAAAGGTCTGCGCACCATGTGGGACCCTCCTCCGGTGGCCGGGGAGCAGCCGGGGATTGAACCGGCGCCGCAGAGGCCGCGGGCAGCTTCGCAATCCAGCGCTCTACCGCTGCGCCACCGGGGAGGCCCCCTGAGTTTTTTCAAAAGAGAAAACTGAGAGTTTGAGATGGTAGGTGACTCTGACTGTTTTTGAATCTAGAATAATTGTCTGACTAGAGACCCATGTTCTTTTCTCTAAAGCATCTTCCAGCATTTGTAAGAGATGCTTTTTGTTAGCATCTGAGATGATATACCCGAGAGTCAAGGTCACGTCATGATCCTGTGAAGCAACACAATCTTGTTGGTTTTATTTCATTCATCTACAAAGAATCATCTATATGATTGTAAATGCCACTTGAGTTTTCCATTATTGTCCATAAATGTCTAAGTAAGTCCTACTAAGAATTAGAGGACAGTAGCCCCGAACCTGATCTTCTAGTGCTGATATTTTTTTCCTATTTAAAAAAAACAAAAACAAAAACAAAAAACATGTACCTAAATGAGACTGATTCCTGATGTCTACAGTTATTTTCAAGCACTGATGTCTAAGTGGCTTCTAGAAACCAATTCTTATGTCAGCAATAAATATAACCCCAAATTACTCTGGGAATCATCCCCAAATTTGCTATTTTGTTTGACTTCATTCAAGCATTTACTGATAATTAATTCAGGAGAAGAAACATTTATAAATTTTTCTTTTGTAAAAACCCATATTATCAAACTTTGCAAATTGAGACCAGATAAAACATAAACCCATTTAACAGGGATTTATTTTATTGCTGTTTTTTTGTTTGTATGTTTGTTTGTTTACTACAGGTTCAATGCTGTTCCATCTAATAGCTACCCATACTGACTATGAATTGTAAAAAACTTCCCCTAACAGCCATCCGCTAGCCTGGTGGGTTAGAACTTAAAGTGCTCTCTTGAGAAGAGAACAAACACTAAGTTTTTATGAACTCAGAAGTTGCCTGGGTAGGATTCTCTACTAGAACACTTGAATGGCTGATCAAGACTATAAAAATATAAGGTAAGTAAGTAACAGTCACTTTGTGACCTAATGAAGGTAACTCTCCAAAGACCCTTATTAGCAGAACTGATCTCAGGGGAGGACTCTGGTTATTTGCGTGAAGTTCAGTTAGCCTCTTGGGAGACATGAGATGATTTTTCTGGCCTTCTTCCTTTTGAGATTCAGTATTAAAAATTTTCTTATGAAATGGGATGCCAGTTTCTGAAGTTTTCTATTAAGGAAATGCCCCCCCCAAAAAAAAAAATGCTGATATTTTGCTCAGAGAATGATGTCTGAACTTGTGATAGGAAGTGAAGTTGTTTGGTTTTGGAATGTTTGGGTGTGGGGACACTGAGAATGGAAGCACAAACAGGTATATGAGAACAATGAGGAAATGTGATACCTGGTAGGTATACCCCAATATTACCTCAGTTAAAATAAATAATTAAAAAAAATTTTAGTATTTGTAAAGATTTATTTATTTATCATACAAGAACTGGGATATAGGCCAGAGGTGTAGGGAGTGAAAAAATTCACCAGCGACAGAGTGGGGAACAGAACAGGCAGACTGACGAAATACACTGCTGAGGGAGCAGTGGGTGAGACTGGAGAGGTCTGCTGCGCCATGTGGGTAGCTCCCTGGCAGGCCAGGGATTGAGCTCCTGTTATGGAGGCTGTGGAGAGCTTCACAGTGCTGTGCTTAACCCCTTGCACCACCAAGGAGGCCCAATAAATAAATTTTAAAAGAAAGGAAACATGTATTTGCAGTTATAGCTCATCAGAAAACAGGTGGCCCATGTGGCCAAGAGTAAAATTCCCTTCAGTCTGCCACTTTGGAATGTGGCACTTTCAAACAGGATTGACCACATTAGTGTGAATTAAAAGATACATCAACATGATACAAACATTGGTCATCTTTACAACCTATTCAAAAGTCACAATCTGCTCATTCTTCCCACCCCCTAGCAGACTGTTATCTTCATACCAAATGTGGCTACTTCTCAACTATAAAACTGGAGGGGCTACAGCAGCAAAAATAAAAACCACAATAGTGAGTTTATCAGACTCACGTGTGTTAGCACATATGCTGGAAACTAGCGATAGACCTGAGTTAGCCTTTGAGTCCTTTAAAAATGTGGCCAATGAGGGCCTCCCTGGTAGCGCAGGCAGTTGAGCGCAGCGCTGTGAAGCTGTCCGCAGCCTCTGCAGTGCCAGTTTGATCCCCGCCCGCCTCAGAGCAACCCACATGGCAAGCAGACCTCTCCTGGCTTGCCCGCTGCTCCCCTCAGCAGTGTATTTCATCAGTCTGCCTGTTCTGTTCCCCGCTCTGTCTCTGGTGAATCCTCTCACCCTCCCATGCCTCTGGCCTGTACCCCAGTTCTTGTATAAATAAAAAACTAAATCTTTAAAAAAAAATGTGGCCGATGAAATACTCTCAGGGTTATGGTACAAGATCACAACCTGGAGATTCTGAATTATTAAATAGGTTAGATAATTAAGCTTTAGCCTCTAATTAAACATATGAAATGATTGTGACTTATTTACAATTCTTGTTGGTGAAGAAGAAATTCAAATAATATCTAAAGGATCCAAATTGTTATGAACTTACTTCTAGCTACATTTATACTTATATAAAGAATAGTTTCTTGTTTCATTAATGTTACTCTTGAGTGATTTGCTTTGTAATTCTTCATTTCTAAGTAAAAGTTGTGATTTTTTTAAATCACTTTACACATTTGAACATATCAACTTCTGTTTGTTTGTTGATATTTTCATTTATTCTTCCACCGTCCTTTCTCAGTTGTTCATATAGGTTATTTTCAGATTTACCACTAGGTTCCTTCTCAGTAAGTGATTAATTTAATAAAGTGAATTTATGTAATATTGGGTTAATATGTTTGACTATGAGTGATCATGTATGTTAAAGAGAATGTGTGTATTAGTCATTTAGAAGGTACTAGAACATCTAAATTTACAAGGGAAAATTCTACTGAAACTAACTTGTTCAAATCATTAAAGTGAACAAAAATAGAGAACACTGGGATAAATGAAGTGTGAATAAATAGAAAGTAAGCTTTAGCATGCATACAAATATGATGGACTCTTAAAAAGAAAGATTAAGTGCTTTGAAAAATAAACAGGGGATAATATCGGCAAGATGGCAGACAAGGAGTTTCCAGTTTTTATCCCCCTTCAGCAACAACACAAGCTATGCTAAGTAACTACAAATCAATGAAATTAAATCTAGGAAAACTCTACTCTAAAACAAGAATCAGTAGAAACCCTTTGGAGCATCAAGGGAAGAAATAGGAAATAATGGCAATTGCCAATAAATGGGTATTGGGTCAACAGGAGATTTGATTGAAAGGTAAAAAGTTTTATTTAGGCAAGATAAATAAATTCTGGAGACCTAATGGTGATTAGTTGATAATACTGTCCTCTATACTTGGAAAAAATCTCTGAGAACAGAAACACAGGAAATAACCTCAGTGCCAGTTATTGGACTTAGATTTCCAAGATATATATATATATATATATATATATATGATATGGAAATAGCAAGATGTTGCACAGTATATAGTATATGATTAATTTTGAGTAAAATAAAAATTGATTTCCCCAGGTTTTTTTTTTTTTTTGTGTGTGTGTGTGTTTGTATGCTTTATAGGAACATGAAGAAAATTATAAAAGTTAATCCATCATAACTTTTAGCATAGATAGGGAGATAGATGGATAACTACATACACCCTATAAATCCTGAGAATTAGCTTTTTACTGATATTCACATTTTGTCAATGAATACCATCCATGAGAAATGGGACAATTTTCAGAACTTGCAATTCAGTTTTCTGTACCAAAGATCAGCTTCTCCATTTGATCAAAATAAATCATCTTCAGGGGCCTCCCTGGTGGTGCAAGGGGTTAAGATGTAGCGCTATGAAGCTGTCTGCAGCCACTGCAGCATGAGTTCGATCCCTGGCCAGAGAGGTGACCCACATGACACAGCAGAGCTCTACTGACTCTCCCGCTGCTCCCCTCAGCAGTGTATTTCAGTCAATCTGCCTGTTCTGTTCCCCACTCCATCTCTGGAGAATCATCTCACCCCCCCATACCTCTGGCCTGCACCCCAGCTCTTGTATACATAAATAAATAAATATTTAAAAGAAAAAAAATACAAAATAAACCATCTTCAAAGTTTGCTTTAGTAAAAATTGATGTGGAAGCGGTTTTATAGAAGTGTTTGGAAAGAAATTCATCAAGCTTGCTGAAAGACTGCAGAAATAGGTTTTTAAAGGCTTCTAAGATGCATAGAAAGAAGTCTAGAACAAATATGAAGAGGAAGAACACATAGGAAGAGGGAGAACTCATATGAAGAGGCAGAACACACATGAAGAGGGAGAATATGTATGAAAAGGGAAATAGATGCAACCTGTAGACCCACAAGGTCCCACTGGGGCCACAGTCACCTCCAAGGATGTAGCGAGAGGACCAGTGGTGCAGGGAGTGCAGGTCTCCTTTTCGTTATAATTTCCTCAGAGACATGAAGTATTTGCATTTAAATATATAATAAAAAATATTTTCTAGGCCAAAAATACATATTTATTATTTAAGAATATTTCTATTCTTGGTTCACAAAGGAATCAACAATTGAAGCCACTCTGAAGTGTGAGAGCTGAATTGGGGTATAAGGAAGAACCATGGAATTTGTGAGGTGCCTCTTTCAACAGGTTCAACACTGTATTCTTGTTTTGCATAAATAAGACAAAACTGGACAAAACAAATAGATTGTATCTGTAGTGGGAGAAGAGAAAGGGAGATGGTCTACCCCAGCACATCAAAGTAGTGTTTCCTCTAAAGAACATTTAAAACTTTCCATTCTCCACATCAACCAAGGAGTGATGTTCAACCTGCTTAAAATAAAGAGCCTCAAGGAATTAAAAAAGACATTGCCACCTCCACGTTGCTTTCTTTGTCTAAGGAGGATTGCATTGGATAAAATGCTTTTAGTTGCAAACACTTTAAAAAACTTAAGCAGTTTTTTAAAAAGAGAAATAATTGACAGAGTATCAGAAAATAGAAGAAGCATTTAAAGCTTCAAAAAAGAGGCCTCCCTGGTGGCGCAGCAGGTTGAGTGCCACACTGTGAAGCTGTCTTCAGCCTCTGAAGCACAGGTTTGATTCCTGGCGGGCCAGGGAGAAACCCACATGGCATGGCAGACCTCTCCTGCCTCACCCGCTGCTCCCCTCAGCAGTGTCTTCAGTCTGTCTGCCTGTTCTGCTCCCTGCTCTGTCTCTGGTGAATTCTCTCACCCTCCTGCACCTCTGACTATACCCCAGTTCTTGTACAAACAAATAAATCTTAAAAAAAGATAAAGCTTCAAAAAAGGTTTATCTGGTTACTTAATGATACCACCAAGTACCTGTCTTCCTTTTACCCCTCTTTCTACAAGCATGTTTTCCTAAGACTAAGGGGTTGTGTAGCTGCCAGTGACAACCAAGGCAATTGCTATCCCTTTCATGTCCAACAGGGAGAAAAGTTTTCTTCTCCCAATCATCAGACAGAAAATCTTGATCTATACTCATATCAAATAAGCTTGGCTTATGTTTCCACCTCTGATAGGCAAATAATAGGTTTTAGTTGCCAAGTTTTCAAATGCCTCTACATCCTATATTGACTTCAGTAATAATCTTTATATTTGTATATTATACATTTATAATCTATAATGGTTTTGCTTCTATTTTGTCTAGAAAATATTTAGTTTCAGTAGATACTCACTAAACTTCCAAATGAATGAATGAACAAATGACTGAATGAATGGATGCCAGAAAAAAGGAGGGTATGCCATAACTAATGACAGATGAGCAAGAAAGGAAGGCTTTTGGCTTTCAAAATGACACTACTTCCTTGGCTCTTCTCAAATAAGCACATTATCAGGAATTGACCTTGGCAATGCCACAAACATAGAGTTTCTGAAAGATCATAGAGATACAAACAGATAAATAAGTCAGCCACCATGTAAGAAATAAGGCCACAATATAACTCCCATTTATCAATCATTGTTGCTCCTCTTTAAGCTCCTACTTTGTCTTAAAGGAAAAGATGATCTTTGTTCTAAATTATTTCAATTTTTTTATCAACACTATTAATGAATAGAATTTTTCTATAAAGTAATTGTCAATGCCTATTGGCCAAAGCATCGGAATTATATTTATTTAGTGCAGTCTGTTCATTCTCCTTGTAGGTGGGAAAGCATCCCCCTCATTCAGAGGGCATTTGCAACATGTGGAGACACTTCTGTTTGTCAGAACTTGGGAGAAGATGCTGTTGGCACCTAGTAGGCAGAAATTTGGTATCCTTATCAATTTTCTACAATGCCTGGGACAGACCCACCCTCCAACTAAAAAAATTCTGGCCCAAAATATCAATAGTACAAAGTTATGAAGTCCTGATTTAGATGCATTAATATCCTTTGCCTCAGAGTTTAATATATTTTGATTAATTTATGAGCAAGATGACAAGGTGGAATAGAAAAGACAAAAGCATGGTTTCCAGCAGACTGGGAAGAGAAAGCATGGCGGAATGAATAAGCTGTACATGGAAGTGAGGAATTTTTTTAATAGATTATTATCAGCGTTGTGAAATACCTTTCAATGAAAACTTTCTCTACAATTGATCTTTATTGTAGTTCCATACAAACTGTTATTGTTATGGTTGAGCTGCATAGCCCCAACATTCATGTGTTTAAGTCCTTAACAGAAAGTACCTCAGAATTTGACTTTATTTGGAGATAGGGCCTTTAGAAATATAATCAAGTTAATGGGGCATCGCTGGTGGTACGAGGGTTTAAGAAGAAACCTATGAATCTATCTGCAGCCACTGCAGCATGAGCTTGATCCCCGACCAGGGAGCTACCCACATGGCGAGCAGACCTCTCCTGTCTCACCCACTGCTCCCCTCAGCAGTGTATTTTGTCAGTCTGCCTATTCTGTTCCCCGCTCTGTCTCTGGTGAATCCTCTCACCCTCCCACACATCTGGGCTGTACCCAGGTTCTTGTATGCATGACTTTGAATGTCAGGATTCTTTTGTTAAGATAAGAATATCCTTCAATGAGGAACATGTGTCATTGTGGGTCATTGATCTCTGTATTGGATTGTGTTGAATGTGGTCACAGATTGGAAGGGAATAAATACAATACGTTGATGCTAGAAAAAGAGGGTTCCTGGGATATGTTAAAGGAAGAGAGAGGAAAAAGGCAGAGGAAAAAGGAAGCCAGCAAAAGCAAGTTAAGGGCCTCCCCGTGGCACAGCAGTTGAGCGCTGGGTTGCGATGCTGCCCGCAGCCTCTGCAGCGCCGGTTCGATTCCTGGCTGTTCCCCGGCCACTGGAGGAGGGTCCAGCATGGTGCGCAGACCTCTCCTGCCGCCCGCTGCTCCCCTCAGCAGTGTACTTCAGTCCTTCTGCCTGCTCTGCTCCCCGCTCTGGCTCTGGTGGATTCTCTCACCCTCCCGCGCTTCTGACTGTACCCAGTGCTTGTATAAATAAATTAATTAAAAAATTAAAAAAAAAATTAAAAACAGTCTTTAAAAAAAAAAGCAAGTTAAGAGGGACATCTGGAATGGGAGGAGGGACAATAGCAAAGAAAAATGTGGGTTATTTCAGATGTGTCTCCCACTGAGGACAATGAGTGAGAAAGGAAGAAGATGAACTTTGCCATCCAATTCATGTTTAAATCCCTGTTCTGCCACATATTAAATATAAAAAAAAAAATACTTCAAGTTTCTTAACCTTTAATTTTCAACAGTTCAATCGAAATAATGGTTTTTGGTTCAGGGTCAGTTTCTCCATTAAGCACAGTATTTTAAGGGCCACAGACAAACATGTTTTGATTTCTTTTAAAATAAGAAAAAAAAATATCCTGAACTTTAAGGTCAAAAATGCTTTAATGTACATTAGTTTTTCTTTTTATACAAATACAATCATAAAACATGATTTTAATTTTTTTTTTTTTTTATGAGCAAAGGACCTCGTGGAAGTTAAAATAAAATGCTGATTTGATGGGTGGAGCTGAGAAACAGGGTTAAATAAGATGCTGGGCCTAATAACTGGTACCCACAGAGGCTAATCTCAGTTCACCTTCCCAATTTCTCTACGCTTTGTATGTATTTCTACCGACCCTCATGATCAGTTTTGGATTTATGATGTGCCAGACATTACCCTAAGTTTCACATGCATGCATTCATTATATTCTCAAGATATCTCTATGAGAGTGTATTACTATGAGAGATTAGAAAACTCATAGGATGTGACCTTCCTGGTGGTACAAGGGATTAACACACAGTTTATGAAGCAATCCACAGCCCCTGAAGCATGCGTTCAATCCCCGGCCAGGGAGATACACACACGGCGCCACAGACCTCTCCTGTCTTGCCTGCTGCTCCCCTTAGCAGTGCATTTCAGTAGATCCACCTGTTCTGCTCCCAACTCTGTCTCTGGTGAATCCTTTCATCCCCCACACCTCTGGCCCCACCCCATACCCCAGTTCTTGTATGTATAAATAAATAATTCTTTAAAAAATAAAGAAAAAATAAAGAAAACATAAAGAAAACTGATAGGTGAAGGAATTAATAAACTTTCCAAGGTGCATGCCATTACTAAGGAATTTGAAATCAAGCATCCTTAATAGTTAGGCAGTTCCCATGAAATCTTCTGTTTAACCTGCTCCCACAGCCACACTGGCATTTCCCCACTGAGAGTAGGTCCTTGTTGAGATTCAACTTTCAATCTCAGATATAAATGCACCTGGTAGATACAAATTACTTCTGCTTAAATGACTCACTCAGACCTTGTAAAAATATTATGGCAAGGCCACAGAATGCCATTGTGAAGCTCACATGTCCTGTGGACATTTTCACACTGTAAACACACAATCGAGCCACCATCTGCATCGCATCACTCTTCTGCTCTGGTTGTCGATAACATCACCAGCCTCACTCCATCACTGTATGCATTAGCGACACCAAGTTGAACACAAAGGTTGTTGCACATCTGGATTGTTCTATCACAGGATCAACCATGAGGCCAAACAACAGTATCACAAATCAGACATTATGTGAAATGATTTCTGTGCCAAAGAATTCCATTTTTTCCAGATGTGTCATCAAGGCACCTTGAGAACTGAATTTAAATTAAATTATGAGTTTAAAAATGTGACTCCCTAAATTAAGATCTCTTCATCCTGAGCCCAAATTCCAAAGCAACAAAGTGCATTAATATCGGATGGCTTGTTTTCTTATGGAATAAACAAAGCTTTGAGTTAGGTTTGGCTTAGATTTAAACATGACCAAGGTTGGTGGTAAGGACCGCAGGTTATTATCTAATAGCTAAGAGTTACTGTGAGTTTATTATATGCCAGACTCTGTACAACGAAATTTGGATAAAATGTATTCACATAATTTTCACAGAAAGCTGAAAAAATACATAATGAACTTCTTTTTATGGGGGGAGCTGAAACACAAACAAGATAAGTAATTATCCCAAGTTCAGGCACTTCTAAGCTGGCAGTATCTGGATCTAACTCAAATGTTCAGAATCCAAATTCCTTACTTTTTAACACTAAAGACCAAATGTCTTATAGAGTAACCATGAACTTCAATGTTTTCTTCTTTCCCATTCTCTTCTACTTCTTCACAGAAAAATAAATTAAAATTTATAACAATTTCTTGAATATGATTATTGAGAGAAATAAATGTTTTATTTTGAAGCAAAGGGGATAATTGACACAAAATTTAGAAGGGAGAGGCTGGGGGGCTATTTTGGATTAGCCCGGGTCTCTTTAGGAAAGTCAATGACTGTTATTAATTTTTTTTTTTAAGGGAAATTTTTTTTTTTAAGTTTTTTTTTTTTTTTTAGATTTATTTATTTATTTATACAAGCACTGGGTACAGTCAGAAGCGCGGGAGGGTGAGAGAATTCACCAGAGCCAGAGCGGGAGCAGAGCAGGCAGAAAAACCGAAGTACACTGCTGAGGGGAGCAGCGGGTGGCAGGAGAGGTCTGCGCGCGATGTGAGACCCTCCTCCGGTGGCCGGGGAGCAGCCGGGGATCGAACCAGCGCTGCAGAGGCTGAGGGCAGCTTCGCAGCCCAGCACTCAACCACTGCGCCACTGGGGAGGCCCAATGACTGTTATTAATTAATGACTAATTATTTGGGGGACAGAAATTGTTTGGAAGCTTCAGGTAAGGTTGTTAACCTAGAACTGAGGAACTGAGAAGCCTAGGAGCATCTAAGCTATTTACTGGTCCACTTCTCTTTCAACTATGACTGTAAATGTTTATTTATTTATAAATATGTTTATTTATTCCAAATAGAGATAAGAATAGCATAACCTTATCAAGGGATAATCACACCAAATCCAAATACTTATTCAGTTTTGTATTCCTTTTTTTTTTTTTTAAAGATTTATTTATTTATTTTTATACAAGAGCCAGGGTGCAGGCCAGATGCTCGGGAGGGTGAGAGGATTCACCAGAGACAGAGCAGGGAGCAGAACAGGCAGACAGACCAAAGACACTGCTGAGGGGAGCAGTGGGCAAGACAGGAGAGGTCTGTCTCACCATGTGGACATCTCCCTGCTGGCCGGAGGCGAACCCATGCTGCAGAGGTTGAGGACAGCTTCACAGTGCGGTGCTCAGGCCCTCAGTTTTGTATTCCTTCTATGGAGAAAATGAACAAAAGTCCAGCATTATCTGGAGGTAGTATGAAGTTATCATTTGTAAATTAAAACTGGATTTGGGGTGGGTGCGTATCATAGCAATGGGATTGTTAAGGAGGGTAACTCATCTTCACGTGAACTAGACTTATCTATATTTTTTAATTTATTTGAAAACTTGTTTGAGCTTGTATCTGTAGCACACCTAGGTTAGAGTCCCTTCCTCTTGGTCTCCCAAACTGACCTTCCAGAGGGCTAGCTAAATATAAAACATAATGCCATACACAGACCACGAATTCTAATAAAACACAGGAGCTGAATCGGAAGGATTGGAGCAATCTATGCATCTCCCCCACAGCCGACACTCATAATGACAAAGACAAATTTTATGTTCTGAATCCAAAAGTGAGAAAATGAAGCATTCAGAAATGTAAATGCCCATTATTATATACTTTCTACTTTTTCAGGAAATGACTCTTTTTCTCCAAATGAAATGGAAAGCATGATGAATTCCTTTAGTTTGAATCACATTGCATTTGTGAGATTGAACTTGTCAATTTGAATTTCTGAAATTTCTGAAATTTCTGAACGTTCACAGTTGGGTTCCTGTGCCAGCATTTTGATGAACTTTTTAAGGAAAACCTATCCTTCACATTTATTTTGCTTTACAATTGCCATGCTGCCTTTGTTTATTGCCTAACATACATAATGAAGATTAAAAATGGGAAAAGCCCCAGTTGTGTGCTCTGATTAGGAAGTTCATACTGTATTGCACACATTGAACTGAGAAGAGAGAAAGGTGAACCAAAAGTTAGCTATTCATTTCTGCATATTCTGAAATCAGGAGGAAGTCCAGATCCATCTGACCTAAAAGATGGTCTTTTAATAAAGAATTAAGATTAAAAGTCCAATCTGAACACAAGCAAATCTCTGTATGCTACTCAATTTTTTCCCACCTAAATGAAAAATATGTGCTTTTGATTTCATTCAAAACATTTCTCTTTGATTATCAAGTCAAACATTTGGCAAAATCATTCAGAATGCTATTTTCCTTTTGTTGAATTTTTTTTTCTGTTTTTCAAAACTATTATTAACTTTTATGAAGGAAATCACACATTCACATTGATTAAGAGTAGCCACATTTTCCAATTATGTGTAAAATGAGTTCAGGAGCAGTGACCCAGAAAATGGACAGGATATTCTGTTCCAGACTAGCATGAAGAGTATTTTGGTGTTTTGAAAAAGAAAAGGAAAAGACACAGGATCTAATGATGACAGTTCTTTGCTGTTAATTAATCAAATCTTCTCAAAATAGAGTTTAGCAGGTGGAAATAATTACCAGTTAATTGTTTTCTGTTTATTACTCTTTGGAGATATAAATCCACTACTGAACTCAGTTTATAGTGTTTACTAAAAAGCTAATAATAAATAAATCAGAAGTGCTGATGTTGGTATGGTAACAATATTGTGTTTGTTTTCTGAGACAATACAAATAGTACATAATAACAAGGGCCCCTTTGAATTGAAATATCTGTTGATCAGTGCATGAATTTACCTTTACTAAACAAATGTCTTTTCTTTGTTTTAATATGATTATTTGGCATGAAACCAACAAAGGCTTTTTCAGCAGGAAAAAAATGTCAATATGAATCATGACACAAAGACAATGTCTCTGAAAGTTTCTAATTGATGAGAAATACGCACCTTAGAAATATGACTTCAATTACTATGCTAAATCCTACTATTTAGAACAAAAATACTCATAGCATATTCCTATGTTGATTAGACACTTGAGAATTTTAGACAGCATATCCAAATTCCAAATCTGGAATTTACTCTTTTTGATATTGGGTTCTCTTTTAGAAAATGAAGATGAAAATGCTAATTCTATAAGTCCATAAAGCATTAATTCATCTACGTATCTAAGGTAAAACTTGGAATTTAGTAAATACTCAACTAAAACTTTTCTTTGTATTACCCTTATTTACTAAAAAGCATAATAGCTTCAGGTGATAATCTTAGCGTTTCAAAATTTGCCCATTAGATAGAAAAGCCAAAGAAAGGGTCAAAGGCAAATTTTAAAATCAACTTTTAAAAACTGAATTTTGATCTTAGGCTTTCAATGGGGGAGAGAGAGAGAAAATAGGGGCGAGCCAGTTGAGTAAGGGGAGGACTAGGGCTGCTTTGGGGAGGGAGAGGGCTTATGCTAACTACAACTGGTGCAAGGGGCAGGGAATTCTATGTGGTCAAAACATTAGCAGAGACATAAAATAATGGTACTATAATAACAATAAAATTAAATTAATTAAAAATTACTTATTAGCTAAATTCTTTTGTTCTGAATAATTTAAAATACTCAGAAATTAGTATTAAAATAGTAGTTCTTAAAATTAATATTTTCCTAGGGAGTGAATTCTACCTTCAATTCAGATATACAGAAATATGCATTATCTATATAATTATACATATATTCACATATGCCTTTCCTAAGAAATAGTGAGAAAATTATTTTTTATGTTATGTATAACCCTCACCTAGCTCCTCCTCAAATCAATATATCATGTATCACTCCCAATATTTAATGGGATTGATTAATTTCATCAGAACAAGTTTACATAACAACTATGTCAGCTAAGCCTCCTAACACAATACAAGCACACAGAAAAATATGAAGCACATCACTGGGTTGAACTACAAAGAATATGAAAAAAAAATTTTGTTGATTCCCCTTGCTATCATCTATAATTGACATAATGTAAATTACTCTTTCTTTGAGGCTTTTCCATTTCTCTAGAGGAAAATCCTTACTCATCTGAATGTAGTTATCTGAGTGAAGACTTTGTGAGCACAGATCACATTTAGGATACTGATTTATTCAGTTCCCCCTTTGTTCTACCTGACTGATCTCTCTACTCCCTGGTGTCAGGTGTCCTTAAGAACCTATCTTGTTAGGTTTTATTTATCCACACCAACACATCTAGTGTTCTGCAAGGCAGACATGAAGTGCCTGTTTAACTGCAGGAACTTTTCTGCAATGGGGAGAGGTGAATGATGGATCATTACATAACTACACTCATTCTCATGTTTTCAAGTCTATGAATATCTTTCTACATCTGCTTGACTAGTTCTCCCAAGTCCATTACTTTTCTATGATTCTGAGAATTGACATGCTTCTGCACATGCTAATTTCAATTTCCTCTTCTCTATTAAGTCAAATAGCATTATTCCAACATCTGATTTCCATCATCAGAAAACTATCGATAGTGCTCATTTAATATTATTGTATGCTCTATTCTCCCATGTCTTGTATATTTATGCATTTAAATTTTTCTTCATTTTTCATTTGGAGAGTTTCTCTGAGTAACCAAGAAAATCAACTATACTTCACATATGATATTTTGTTCCTGTTTTAAATTACTGTTACCTGTGAAATTAAGAAGAAGCAATAGAAATTCTAACCACATCTCCTATAATGTCCTGGCACAGGAAAGAGCAGATCAGTGTGTTGATTGGGGTTTCAGGACAAATGATCCTAATCAGAATAGCTACCTTTCAGACCTCCAGTAGCACTATTTGAAAGTGACATCCACAGGGCAGAACCACTGTTAATTAAACTCTTCACCAAAATCAAATTACAATTATGAGTTTCAGAGTATCTGGATGAAAATGTAAGAGGGTACGTACATACAAATATATTATATATGATATTTCTTATAGCTAAAATTCAATTTATATCATGAACCTTTTTCCATAAAATTAGGTGAGTGGACATCAGTGATGGAGTGTATGGACAGTGGGTGGTTAGGACTGGAGAGCATGTGGAATTGAGGAAAAGTTAGTAATAAAGAGTGGGGGACCTGGATGAGATGGGTATGGAGGTCAATGTAGAAAAATGTTGAAAATCATGGTAGACCCTTGCAAACAATGTAGGTGTGATTGATCATATCTCCTACATAAGAATAGAAATCATTTGGAGGGTAATAATGATCACTTGAAAGAGTATCCTGATTAAGCAAGGTGTGGACCAGTGTGGTTGAGTAGTTAGGTGATTTATGTTGAAGTGTCTGTCATCGTTTAGGTTTCTGAGCTCAAACATAGCAGCTTTGCAATTAGGGGAGCACACCAACAGGTGTTATATCAGTTACTTCATTTGTAAAATCAATGTGGTCATGGAATTTAAAGGGTGAGATTATTATTGGGTTTAAATGATATGAGAAGATTTTAGCTTGGGAGGACATATATAATCTCAGTAAACCCTGCATGTTGTTACTGAAGTGAGTGGTGCCCTGGCCCATAAATTCTGCAACAAATGTCCCCCACTCAAGCCTTCCCACCTCTTGTTTAATTAAACTTCACATGATGAATTTTTGCACAAAGCAGTAAATTATGTAAACTTGTGATGTCTCACATTTTGCTGAGAGTCCTATTATCCCAAACAATTGCAATGGAAACAGACATTTTTAAGTACTTTTGATTTACTTCATCTCTTTACATTGTACTAATGCCTAAATGCAAATTCACATATTACTTTTACTTACACTGCCTTTGTAAAGAGAGAAAATCTATAGATAAAATAATAAATGACACTTATACTCCTCTTCCACTAAGTTTTCTCTCTTTTAAAGTTTCTTTTTTCTTAACTGCTTTCTACTTTATGGATTATAACATAGATTGCTTAATACTGACTTAAAAGTGTGGAATTCAGTGATTTTAGATCAGGAAGTTGACAAGCAATTAGATCAGTCCCATTTCAGAACAATTTATTTTGCTCTAAAACAAACCATTAGCATTCACTTCTTGTTTCCATCCCAGGCCCTGGACAACCAACAATCTATTTTCTATATGTACATTTGCCAATTATGAACATTTTATTTAAGAAGATTCATACAGTAAGTGTCTTTTATGACATAATTCTTTCAGTTATGCTTTATTTTGGACATTGATCCATGTATGAGAATGTGTGAGAGTTCTTCATTTTTCTTTACTATGTAGTATTCCATTGCATGGATATGCATCATGCTTAAATAAATTTATTTATTTATTTATACAAAAACTGGGATACAGGTCAGACTCAAGGGCAGGTAAGAGGATTCACCAGAGACAGAGAGGGGAACAGAAAAGGCAGACTGAGGAAATGCACTGCTGAGGGGAGCAGTGGGCGTGACAGGAGAGTTCTGCTGCACCATGTGGGACCATCTCCTGCTGGCCAGGATCAAACCAGTGCTACAGAGGCTGCAGGCAGATTCACAGCGCAGCGCTCAACTGCCTGTGCCACCAGGGGAGGCCCCCCATGCTTGTCCTTTACTGACTGATAGGTATTTGAGTGTTTCCACATTTATGGAATGCTGCTATGAACAATCACATACAAATCATTATGTGGACCTACATCTTTTTTTCTCTTGGGCGGATACTTTTGAATCTCAAGGACACTTTGCATGGTCTCTTTTCTGTGTAATATCTTGTATCCCATTTTAGTGTGATTATTTTGGAGTTTGTCTTTATCTATGCAAATCTTTAAGTATAGGTTTGCACAGGTCCTGTTCTCATCATTTTATTTTAAATGATGTGTTCTTCATTCAGTTTATACATTTACAAAGTATTGTAATGTATAATTGAGTGATTTAAGTATTTTCATCATGAAACTCCCATTCGTATGTTGCCCATTTAATCCATTTTTTTGGGATACTTGGTCAGATATTAAATAAATCATGACATTTTGGGTGATAGAATATTGATTTTGTGTTTTATAAAGACTTCCTGAAATCATGATTTAAAAAGCACTGTCATCTTTAGATTGTAAATATTCAAATCAGATCTACAAAGAAATGTTTAAAATAGTTTCTTCAGGACTTATTTATAAACATTGAACAGATAAAAGTCTTGCAAAATTTATTAAGATCATCTTTTTATCTTTTGTGACTTTCTATAAGGTCGTTAATATCTTATTTTACATCATTTGTAAAATGTATTCCTTGAAATATTACCTTTATATTTTCATGCCAAAGTAAATGAATGTGAAAGGAACTTGAAGGCATTAAAGTAAATGAGGTCAAACAGATAAAGATAATAAACATTGTTTAATATTATTTAAAAATAACTGAATTAAATATATATGCACACATTTATGCACATACACTTCCAAATCTTTAACATTTGCTATATCCTTATTTCATTTCACACTGAAATTCTCCGGAAGCAAAAAGAATTAAGAAACATCTAATTAGACCATCTCATGGGTGGTAAATGAAGAATTATATCTTTAAATTGCCATCTTTTATTTGTTATTATTTTTTCTTATTTTAATAATTCAAAAAAACAACTTGTGCCTAAAACAACTTTTGAAAGTGGCAACAGTTTTAAACTCTTGTGTTTATTCCGGCATTTTTTTTTTTTTATATAAAGGGAAAAAGTTATATTTAATGGCAATTGTGTGCAAATTTGGTGGTGGTATAGTTGGCAGAAACATACATGATATAAAAATAGAGCGTACCTGGTTGGGGCATTAGAAAAGTTGTAATTTCATCTTTTGGTTCCCACTTGCAATTTATGACTGCAACAATTTCAATGGAAATCTCAGCTTGAGGCCTGCGTGGTGCACTTTATTCTCTATTCTTAAAATTTGAGCTTGGAAGAGAGAGCTAAATTCATGGCAAAGAACCCACAATTGTTAGATTGATGCTGGGGAATAAAATATCTAGGTAGACGATTTAATAAAAGAACCCAATACGATTCCTCCAATGTTCCCTCTTTTCTTTTTCAGCTCCTTAGTTCATATGTTTGCCTCTCTCAAGTTGTGAGTTAGAGAGCGCATTTTGAATTTCAGACATTGTGTATTATATTAGAGAGGAAGCTACTTTGTATACTTGTGGTTTGTTTGTTTGTTTTTTTTGAAATCCTGAAATAAAATATTCTAAAACTGGAATTGATTTTATACCTTCCTGTATAATATCTTTATGAGTAAATTTTTTTTAAGATTTATTTACTTATGCAGACAAGAACTGGGTGTAGGCCAGAGGAGAGGAGGGGTGAGAGGATCCATCAAAGACAGAGTGGGGAGTAGAACAGGCAGATCTACTGAAATACACTGTTGAGGGGAGCAGTGGGTGAGTCAGGAGAGGTCTGCTAGAATGGAACTCCAACTGCGATGGCTGCTGATAGATTCATAGTGCTGAGACTTAAACCCTTGCACTCAGGGAGGCCCTTATGAGTAAAATTTGAGGAAAAGTTACTCATTAGAAAGAAAGGAGCAGGACCTTCCCTGATGGTGCAGGTGGTTGAGTGCAGCGCTGAGAAGCTGTCCGCAGCCTCTGCAGCAGGGGTTCGATCCCAGCTGGCCGGCGAGGGTCCCACGTGGAGCAACAGACCCCTCCTGTCTCGCCAGCTGCTCCCCTCAGCAGTGTATTTTGTCAGTCTGCCTGTTCTGCTCCCTGCTCTGTCTCTGGTGAATCCTCTCACCCTTCCAGGCATCTGGCCTGTATCCCGGTTCTTGTATAACTAAGTAAGTAAGTAAATAAATAAATAAATACATAAATAAATAAATCTTTAAAAAAAAAATGAAAGGAGCAAAACAATATTCGTTCTGATTATACTGATAATAAGAAGTAGTTGATATTTAGCTTAGGGCTGCAGCACAATCTTTCAAAGCTCTAAAACTGTATGAGAAGTTTGTTATCTCATTACATTCCTATTTTATGAAAGATAGCTTTGTGTAACTAACAATAACCAAAGTTGTCCTGAAAAGGGTGGGTTTGGATGGTACCTAGCAATTATATACCTCGTGATTGCCCATATGAGGTAGAACTACTTAAGTCTACTTCACAAAGTGCACTCTTACAAAATGAAGGCTGCAGTTTCTACCATCTATAGGTATTTATAGACCTATATCTAGGAGGAAAATTTGATTTTTTTGTTTATTATCATAAGCTTATCCAATATTTGATTGGTGAATAACAGACATCCTTCCATTCAACCTTAAGTGAAATCTAACTGAACCTTCAACCTGTCTCCCAAAATACAATATTATCAAGAATACAACAATATGGACATGTCCACATTGATTAGGACAGTGTAAGTTGATAAAATCCTTATGAAAAATAATCAAGAATTATGTAAACTTGCATTAAAAACTTGAAAAATTGAGTAACTCAATAAATTTAAAAATAATCTAACTAAAAATAGGTTTAATGTGTGTCCTTTTCTCTGGAAAAATATGAAATAATTTAAATTATACCTTAGCAAGCTATGATTTAGTAAGGTAGAGAACATTCCTTCAGTGTTGTGAAGAAATAATAAAAATAATAGCAAGAATATGATCTAATCATATAAAAATTCTTATGTAATGTTAAATAAAAGAGGATAATGTATTTGAATTTGCAGTATAACAATGTTATAGAAAAATAATGAATGAAAAAATCGACAAAAATATGACTGAGCTCTGCTTTTATTATAATGGTTTGAATATGGCACATTTCATTTCTTTACATGTCAATTTTTTAATGGATTAGTCATACCCATACTATTTATTAGCTGAAAATAACAAACATTCCTATTTATTTAATTAGTTCAAACCTGAATTTTATTTTATTTTATTTAAAGATTTATTTATTTATACATATAAGAACTGGGGTACAGGCCAGAGATGAGGGGGGTGAGAGGATTCACCAGAGACAGAGTGGGGAGCAGAACAGGCAGACTGCCTGAAACCCACTGCTGAGGGTTGCAGCAGGCGAGACAGGAGAGGTCTGCTGTGCCATGTGGTTGCTCCCTGGCCGGCTGGGGATCGAACTCGCTACAGAGGCTGCGGATTGCTTCATTATGCGACACCAGGGAGGCCCCTCAAACTTGAATTTTAAAACACGCTTTCTTAAATTATTTTCTCTGCCCTTTGTTTAATTCTCGAGAAGATTACACTGCATCTTTGGTCACTTTCGGGTATTAAAAAGAACAGTTCGATCTATTGTAATAACACAAGAATCAGTCTCTCTGGACCTTGCCCTTAATACCGCTTCTTCTCGCTGTTTATTCATATCATTTAATATCCTTTGTAATAAACTAGTAATCTAGTAAGTAAACTGTTTCCCTATATTCTGTGATATGCTCTAGCAAATTAAGTAAACCCACAGAGGAAGTTGTGTGAACCCCACTTTATAGATAACTGGTTAGAAGCACAGGTGACACCCTGAAATTTGTGACTGGATTCTCAAGTACAGGGACAGGACAGTATTGGGGGATGAGTCCTTTCTCTGGTGCTCCACCCAGGTACATGGCATCAGAACTGAGCTTAGCTTGTAGCCCCTGCTCTCCACTGGTACCCAGAATTGCTTAATGTGTGGTACCCCACACCCCACACATCTTATGTCAGGGTCAGGTGTGTAGAGCAGAATACAGAGAATGGAAGAGACAATAGGAATATTTTCCCTTTTCATTCTTTTGAATGTAGCAGTTAAAAGATATTAACTCTAGAACTGCTCCATTTTCTTTTCTTGTAATAATTCTCTAGGGTTATTGATTATGAAATAAGCTGGACTCACTAGAAACCCAAAGTAAATAACACACCGAATGAGAAAAAAAATTACCAAAGGAATAAAATGTCTTTTTTAAGTAGCAAAAACATATGTTCTAATAAACAGATGTTAAAAGATGAATGGCATGTGTTAAAATTTTGAAAGAGTTTATTTAAGCAAATATCGATTCAATTAAGGCAGTTGGACACCTGAAGTGTTTAAGATGACTACATGCATAGGAGCTGGGCAAGATTTATACAACAGAGAGAAGGAAAATGTGATTGGCTATAACTTAAGGGGTCACCTTATTTGGGAAAAACCCCTTAACATTGAGGTGTTATAAACACTGACTTAGTCTTCAGTTTGCTTGTGCACATGACCAGACATTAGGACCAAATCAGCCTCAAGTCTCCCTCTTTGGGTAATTTACAGCGGCATTATATTATTTACCTTGACATTCAGCGTTATTACCACTGGAGCCTGTGGTATTTTTATACTGATATTAATTAAAAATGAGGGACAGGGATATTTAGACCTTCTGACTCTTCTAATTTGAAGAAAGAAGTTTCTGAACAACTTTTCAAGACTTTCAGTAAAAGCAAACAAAGAAGCAAACACCAGAACTACCCCCCTCTTCCGCCCCCAGATAATATGCAGATTACATTTTGAGGAGAGAACAACCTTTTTTACTAAACATTGCAGACTTTTTTACTTGGTGACTTTAGTCTGTTTATTCCCATTTTTGACCCCCTATATTTTAATTAAGATTTAATTTAAATGGGGTCTCCCTGATGGTGCAAGGGGTAGAGCTTGGTGCTGTGAAGCTGTCCGCAGCCTCTGCAACCCGGGTTCGATCCCCACATGCCAGGCAGCAACCCACATGGTGCAGCAGACCTCTCTTGGACTTGTCAGTGTACTTTGGTCTATCTGCCTGTTCTGTTCCCTGCTCTGTCTCTGGTGGATCCTCTCAACTCCCACACCTTTGTTTTCCATGTCAGATTGCTGACTATTTTCTTAAATGTAGTCCTGAATAATATTGATAGAATAGACGTCCTTGCTTTGTTTTCGATATTATGGGGGACAATTTTAGTTTTTACCATTAAATATAAACTAATTTATGGGTTAAACAAATGTATTTTATTGGGTTGATGATGTTCTTATCTATTCCTGGTTTGTTAAAAGATTGTAATGAATGGTGGTGGGGATTTGCTATATGGTTTTCTATGGTACCTGGTTAAGATATTTACATGCTTTACCTTTTATCCAATTAGTAGGGTGTATTACGTTAGCTAACTTTTGCATGTTAAGCCAACCTTGCTTTACTTAGGCAAATATCACTATGATTTAGTATTCTTTTATAGGCAGCTAGATTGTTTGCTAATGGCTTTGAGGATTTCTATATACATAATTTGTATATTCTGTCTCTCCAGAATATGGTTATATAGGTATATATTCAATATATGATACATGTTTATTTATTTATTCACTCATTTATTTTAAGATTTATTTATTTATTTATATAAGAGCCGGGGTACAGGCCAGAGTGAGGGATGGTGAGAGGATTCACCAGAGACAGAGTGGGGAACAGAACAGGCAGACTGACTGAAATACACTGCTGAGGGGAGCAGCAGGTGAAGCAGTAGAGTTCTGATGCATCATGTGGGTATCTTCCTGGCTGGTGGGCAATCGAACCCGTGCTGCAGAGGCTGCAGACAGCTTGGCAGCACTGAGCTCAACCCGCTGCACCACTGGGAAGGCCCACCTGTATATTTAATATATATTGTATATACATATATATTCAAGATAAATATGTATTCTCTATAAAATATAATGTATTAAATATATATAATTCCACATTAACAGACATGTATAAATGTGTGTGTGTGTGTGTGTGTGTGTGTGTGTGTGTGTGAGAGAGAGAGAGAGAGAGAGAGAGAGAGATGGATCAGTGAATTAAGCACAGTAAATTATCAACAATTGGGAGATCTGGGCAAAGGTGAGTTTATGCTGCTTTTTCACATTTCTTGGTTTGAAATTATTCAAAATGAAAAAAAAAAGAATTGGCTAGCATTTATTGAGTATCATATATGACAAAAAAGAAGTAAAGTGCATAAAGCATTGTCTTTCCAAGAGGCAGAAAGTACTGAGTTTACAATGCTGCAAAGTGCTTGGTTGCTTGGAGTCCCCCCCATTGCTTATTCAAAGGCATCCTCTGGTTGTCCATGGCCTCAGCTTCTGCAGGGCCTCCTTGACCTTGCTGAAATGGGACAAGCCTATGGTTTTTCCTTTTCTGGCATAATAATAATAATAGTAGTAGTAATAAACAACAATAACATAAATTTACTATGTCAGCATTTATTTATCCTGAGTAAAAGGAACTTAGAGTTTCAAGAAGCAGGTAGAGTACCTGGGTCCACACAAATAGCCCCCTGCTCTTTCTGTCTACTTTTCAAAGTTATTTTTATCCTCTGGAAAGTGTGAATTCCTCATCTGAGTAATGGGGAAACATTTTAAAACATGTATAGTTAATAAAACTTTAGATAAATAATTTTTGTAGAGGGGCCTCCCTGGTGGTGCAAGAGGCTAAGTCTCAGCACTATGAAAGTGTCCATAGCCACTGCAGCAAAAGTTTGATCCCAGGCCAGGGAGCTGACCCACAGGGCTCAGCGACCTCTCCTGTCTCCCCCACTGCTCCCCTCATCAGTGTATTTCAGTAGATCTGCCTGTTCTACTCCCCACTCTGTCTCTGGTGAATCTTCTCATCCTCCACACCTTTGGGTTGCATGTGGCTCTTGTATTCATAAATAAATATTTATAAAAAATAATTTTTGCATGGTGGTGCAAGGGGGTAAGATGCAACCTATGAAGGTAGCTGCAGCCGCTGCAGCTACTGCAGCACGAGTTCAATCCCCGTCAGGGAGCTACACACATGGTGCCGCAGACCTCTCCTGACTTGTCCGCTGCTCCCCTCAGCAGTGTATTTTAGTCAATCTGCCTGTTCTGTTCCCCACTCTGTCTCTGGTGAATCTTCTCATCCTCAACACCTCTGGCCTGTACCCCAGTTCTTGTATGCATAAATTAATAAATCTTTAAAAAAAAAATTTTGTGAGATTCCATATGCAATTTTAAAAGTTTTCAGGTGTATATATGTGTGTGTGTACATACATATAGGTATATATCTCCATTCTTTGAAATTTCATTACAGAAACTGTTATAGGGCAGCCCCAATTCAAAACGGGGTGCCTGACTATGGGTCCTCACCCCCGCGCTTAAAAGGACTTATCAATGCTCTACTGCAGGCACACGCGAAAGGTTAATAGAAGGTTTATTTACAAGGGAAGGGCAAATGAGGAAATGTACAGCTCAGGGAGAAAAGTGGGAGACAAAGTTTTAAATGCGTCCTACCCGATCCATCGATCAGGAATCCCAAATGGCACTCTGAGAGCTGGCTGCAAGCCAGGAGCCGTGAAGCCAGGAGGTGACGACAGAGCAAGAGACCCCAAGGCCCACGTGTTTGGTTTTTATACCAACCCTGGCTGCCCAACTCCACCCTCAGGTCCCAGCCACCTTCCCTTGGGTGGTGACGGGATTTGTCTTTCCCAATGTCCTGTTGGCTTTGGTCTGGAGTGGGGGTGGGGTCCACAAATCCTGCATGGGATTAGCGCAGGACATCATTTCCCCCTAACAAAACCACCTAATTCTAAGTGTTGGTGTCATAAAAACCACTTTCTTAAGTGTATGGAAAATGGTTGAGGTGGACGGGCTTTCTCAACAAAGCTCAGGGGAGATCTGGGCAATATATTCTGGGATAATATATTATCACAGATAATATGTTCAAACAGATATAGAGCTGGCACCTTGATGTCAACCTGGTGATTTCCAAAATCAAAAACACAACAAATTGATGCATTATTTATTTATTTATTTATTTATTTAATGACAACTCTTTTTTTTTTTTTTTTAAGATTTATTTATTTATTTATACAAGCACTGGGTACAGTCAGAAGTGCCGGAGGGTGAGAGAATTCACCAGAGCCAGAGCAGGGAGCAGAGCAGGCAGAGGTACCGAAGTACACTGCTGAGGGGGGCAGCGGGCGGCAGGAGAGGTCTGTGCCATGTAGGACCCTCCTCTGGTGGCCGGGGAGCAGCCGGGGATCGAACCGGCGCTGCAGAGACTGCAGTCAGCTTCGCAACCCAGCGCTCAACCGCTGTGCCACCGGGGAGGCCCCAAATTGATGCATTATTAACCAAACTCTTTCTCTGAATTTCTAATATGATGATTGTGGCCTACTTTGGTTTTGAATTTGCAAAGCATAAGTCAAGGCCTTGGTTGCCATCTCAAGTCCCAAGGGTTGATGGAGCTCTGCATGGTATCAGCTAGAAAAAAAACACCTGAGGATTCACAGCAATCCCACTGCACAATGGAGGCTCATGTTGGCTCTCATGCAAATGCACAAGATGCATTCGCTATCTAAAAGGAATCCAGGGCCTCCCCGGTGGCGCAGCGGGTTAAGCGCAGCTCTGTGAAGCTGTCTGCAGCCTCTGCAGCACAGGTTCGATTCCCGGCTGGCCAGGAAGATACACACATAGTGTGACAGGCCTCTCCTGTCTCACCTGCTGCACCCCTCAGCAGTATCTTCGGTCTTTCTGCCTGTTCTGCTCCCCGCTCTGTCTCTGGTGAATTCTCTCACCCTCCTATGCCTCTGGCCTGTATCTTGTATAAATAAATAAACCTTTAAAAAAAAAAAAAAAACCCATCCAAATAGCCCTTACTAGAAGTCACAAGAAATAGAAGGAAATCAAAAGGAAACTTGAACTGAGCTTGAAAGAATTCCTGGCTGAGAGACTATCTACATAATTCCAATAAACAGAAATCAGGGTGAATATATGACCAATAAGATCACAGCCTTGGAATATGACTCTTTCATTTCTTCAGCTCCTTTCCTTTTCATAAATTGCTAGAAAATATGACCTAATATATTGCTATGATTGTTATAACACCATGCAAATAAAAGAGATATTTCATGTGGAAATGGTCCTCCGCAGAAATAATGAGACATTGCAAACTTCAAATTGGATAAACTTAGATAAATATTATGTAAATAGAAAATGTTCCATGGTCCTCCTAGCTAGTAAATTGAATTATTGTTCATAATATCTACCCTGCCAATATTTGTGACTTTTACCAAATTCCTTTGAAAATCTTTCATGGTGACAGAGTACAATTACCACCTGAATAGGGGGCTTTGTTAGGACTCTTATTTTCACCAATGGACTCTGGTGCATAGTGACAATGTGTCAGTTGAAGCCTAGACTTAGTATCATCTGTTACGAAAATATGAACTTGAACTGGAAATTTGTTCTCCTAAAACAACAGTAATTGTTACAATAATACTGTTACAAACCAATCCCAAACTTGGTTACTTAAAAGAGAATTTATTCCCAGGCTCACAGTTGCTGAATTGACCATAATTCAGTTGTGACTCTATTGTCAACTGGGGTTTGATTTAACAATCTGATCAAGATACAAGTCTGATATTTCATATAAATGGAATGATATAATATGTGGTCATTGCGCCTTGCCTTTTCTCACTGGCCAGAATGCTTTTAGGTTCATTCATAGTTTCACTCTTTTATTTTTATTGCCAAATAATATTCCATTGTATTGATAAATTACATTTAATTAAACATTCAATCAGTTAATGATCATTTGGATTGTTTACACTTGGTTATTATGAATAATGTTTCTATGAATATTGATGTACAAGGTTTTGTGTGGACATATATTTTCCTATCTCCTAGAGTGAAATTGTTGGATGGTATAATAAATCTATGTTTAAAAATTTGAGAAACTATCAAGCTATTTTCCAAAGCAGCTGCACCATTTTACATGCCAACCAGCAATGCAGGAGAGTTATAATTTTTCCACATCTTCAGCAACAATTGCTAATATGTTTTTAATTATAGAAGCCCTAATAAATGGGAAATGGTATCTCATCGCAGTTTTGATTTGCATTTCCCTAATGGCTAATCATGCTGAATATGTTTTCATGGGCCTATTGCTAACTTATATATCTTTTCTGTATAAATACATATTCAAATATTTTGTTATATTCAAAATTAGTTTCTTTTTTTATTACTGAATTAAAGAAGTACTTCAGTTACTCTGGATAAAAGTCTTCAAAAGGTATCTGATGCAAAAATATTTCCTCCTGTTCTTTGAGTGATCTGTTCATTTTATTAATGGTATTATTGGTAGAACCAAGGTTTAATATTTTGATCAAATCCCATTTATCTACTTTTTTCTTTTTGTCAATTGTACTTTTCAGCCTCATTTAAGACATCATTGCTTAACCCAAAATCATAAAGATTACTTTTAAGGATTTTCTATAAAAATTTATAATATTTAGTTTTGACTTTAAGGTTAATAGTTCATTTTGAATTAATTTTATTTATTTTAAAATTTAACTTATTTTGGTGTAAGATAATAGTCCATCTTTGTCCTTTTATATGTGCATATCCAGTTGATCCATCACCATAATTAATATAGAGTCAATCAGCTGACCATAAATATAAGGATTCAGTTCTGTACTCACAGCTTTATTCTATTGATATATGTCTATTCTTTATCAATACTACACAATTGATTGCCATAGGTTTGTATTACAACTTGAAACAAAGAAGTATAAATCATATAATTTTGTTTTTTCTTTTCAAGATTTTTTCTTTTTTTTTTGGACCTCCTAACATCCATATTAATTTTAGGATTAGCTTAAAAACTTACACAAAAGGGACAAATGAAATTTAGAAGGAGATTTATAAAATTAAATTTATTAGCTGGGGATTATCATCATTTAAACAATATTGACCTTTTAAATCCAAGCATGTGAACTTTCTTTATGATCTTTTAGGTATTCCTTCATTTCCTTTAGCCTGTTTTATTATTTATTATTGTAAATCACAAGTATTGATTTTTTGTTCAACTTATTCCTAAGTATTTTAGTATTTTTGATGCTATTTTAAATATAAATGTTATGATAAATATTTTTAAAAATTGTTCACTGATATTTTAAGAAACACGACTGATTTTTGAATATTAATCTTATATCATATCACCATAGTGAAAAATTTCATAGTTTTTTATTTTTGTTATGGGCTAATCTGAACTTTTTTTTTTTTTTCAATTTGCAACAATCGAGCCTCGGATAAACCTCATTGGCTACGATACTGCCACTGCGCAAAGCTAATCTGAACTTTTTATATACAAGATCATGTCATCTGCAAACCAAGAGTTTTATTTTTTCTATCCCAGTTGAGAGCCCTTTTATTTCATTTTTCTTGAAAATTGGCCTAGCTAGATCCCGTAGTAATATGGTTAAAGGGACAAGGGTGCCTGTGGTCTTATTTCTGATCTATCGAGGAAAGTTTCCATTTTTTTCCTATCAATCATGATCTTAGCAAATATTTATTAGATATTATCTCACTGTTTTCTGTTTTTAGTTTACTGAGTGGTTTTATCATGAAAGGGTGTTGGATTTTTGAAAATGCTTTTTCTTTGTCTTTTGATATCACTATATATATGTTTGTTGTTGTTGCTTTTCTATTAATATGACATATTACATTGATTTACTTCTGTATGTTTGATGTTCCTGCAAGAAATTCCTCTAAAGCTGTGGTGTAAAATCTACTAACATACAAGAGGATCCAGTTTTCTAAATTTTGTTGAGGATTTTTGTGTCTGTATTCATAAGGGATTGCAAGCTATAGCTTTTTTCTTGTAATTCTTTTACTTGGTTTTGATATCAGAGTAATACTGGCCTCATAGAATCCATCAGACAATGTTTCTTTCTCTTCTAATTTTTGAAAGAGTTTGTAAAGAATTGGTGCTAATTCTCTAAACATCAAGTAAAATTCCCTAATGAAGTCATCGAGTCCTGAATTTTCTTGGCAGGAAGATTTGTTGTTGTTGCTATAATTTTTATAATTCTACTGAGATTTTAAATTTCCTCTAGACTCCATTTCAGTCATTTTTCTTCCTACAGATTTGTCTATTTCATTTAAGTTATCTAATTTGTTAAGCTATTGCTATTCATGGTACACATAGAAGTAATAAACTTTTATTTTTGAATGTCAGTCTTAATATGTCTATTTTCATTTATGATTTATATTCATTTGCTCTCTTTTTTAATTAGTCACTTAAATAAATAGTTCATCAGTTTTATTAATCCTTTCAAAGAAACAAATTTGGTTTTATTGATTTTCTCTATTTTTTTCCCCTATCTCTGCTTACTTCCTCTCTAATCTTTATTATTTCCTCCCTCTGTTTGCTTTGGCTTTGTTTACTCCCCCCCACACATTTATAAGGCCTTTATTTAGATTATGTCTTTGTGGAATTTCTTCTTTTCAGATGTAAGTGTTTATAGATAAAAATTTCACTCTAAACACTGATTTCCCCATATCCTGTAATTTTTGGTATGTGATGTATTTTAATTTCCTTTCACATCAAAGTATTCTTTTAATTTCTCTTTTGAGTTATTTGTTCACCCATTGATCATTTAGGAGTGTATGTCTAACTTCCATATCATTATGAATTTCCAAAACTTCAATATGTTATTTTTAATTTGAATACACTGTGTTAGAATACAGTTTATGTGATTTGACTCACATGTAGTTTGGTAAGATTTACTTTATAGCTTAAAATATATTCTATCTTGAAGAATGTTCCATATGTGCTTGCAAAGAATGTTTACTCTGCTGCAAAATAAAAATATATCGTAGATGTATATATCTATAGATGTCTATTGATTCTAATTGATTCATATCTTCTATTCTTGGCTGATCCTCCGCCAAGTTGTTCTATCCATTGCTGAAATGTGCTACAGAAATCTCCAATTATTATGACTGAATTGTCTATTTCTCCTATTTGTCACTTCTTGGCTCTTTTTTTTTTTTAAGATTTATTTATTTATTTATACAAGCACTGGGTACAGTCAGAAGCGCAGGAGGGTGAGAGAATTCACCAGAGCCAGAGCAGGGAGCAGAACAGGCAGACTGATGGAGAAATACACTGCTGAGGGGAGCAGCGGGTGGCAGGAGAGGTCTGCGCACCATATAGGACCCTCGCCCGGCAGCCAGGGATCGAACCGGCGCTGCAGAGGCTGCGGGCAACTTTGCAGCCCAGTGCTCAAGCGCTGCACCACCCAGGGAGGCCCCCACTTCTTGGCTTTTTGACAAAGATCAAGCATAATATCTGTCCTATCAATTCAGCCAGAATTTGCTTCATGTATTTTAGGACTATTTTTAGAGGAATGCATTTTTAAAGCTATGTTATGTTTTCTAGACAAAGAGGCCCTTTTATCAGTACCATGATTTTCACACCTTCCTTTAAACTGTAAGCACAATTTCCTTAGTTCTTTGTCCATATATATTATAATACTTTGAAATCTTTGTTAGTTCCATCATCTCATTCCCTTCGAGGCAGCTTCTATTAATGCCGCCTCCTCACCCCACCACATCCTATGTCTGAGTCACACTTTTTTGTTTCTTTGGATGACATAATTTTTGTTGAAAAGTGATCATTTTAGATAATAGTTCCAATTTCCCCTGGGGGTGCCCTGTAACAATATGATAGTAAATGGAGACTGATTTCTTCCTCCAACAGGTTGTTACTGGTTTAGTCATTTGTTAAGTCACTTGGTTGAACTAATTAGTTATGGAAAGGTTGTGCTTAAGTTCCCCTAGTCAGTTAGATATTTTCATACATGTAGATATATTTCTATATATCTATATCTTCTCTTTTTCACTCATGTTTCCATGAGTTTATATGATTATCTATGATTCACATTTAGTCAGTGAGGTTTAGGTTGGATATTTACTCTCTGATCTCTCCTGTAGTCTTCTGCAATGCCAGGAATGAGTGCACTTTTATTTCTAAACCTGTTTTCCAAGTAGTTACCTTTAAGATAGAATAGCTTATTTAGCCAGTATTTGGTTAGAGGTTGCAAATAACCCCTTCTGTAAATAAAGCTTCTGTGGTGTTCACATGGGTCTGGACTCAGTTGCAGAATTCTTTCAGGTCGCGGTCCACCCGCCCAATGTCCTGCTGTGATGACTCCTGGGTAGATCCAGCTGAGCATATGTTCACATTTTCCTAGACTTTAACAATGACCGTGGTCCCAGCAGGACCTTCATGGCTGTCGCTTTTTATGGTTCTCTTTATTAAATTTCTCACTGTTCTGCCATTTTCTGGTATCAGGATGCTACCAGGCTTCTCTTTTTAAAATTTTAGCTCTCCTCCCAGATCTCTAGTTGTTTTCAATAGTGCCCGTAGGCATAGGTTTCAAAGCCATTCTTTGTTCTGAATAAAATCAGTTCCCTCAGGCAGAGTTCCGGATCTCTTCATAACTAAGAGCAGCCTTCCACCCAAAGCAGAATCCTTGGAATCCTGCAGGGGGAGAGGTGAACCTGAACCTGTTGTCCCTGAGTGAAGCCCTTACTCTGGGAGGGGCAGGAAGAGGAAGGAATGTCTGTTTCTCCTCCATGGTAACTTCACCTCAAGAATTGCTGGGATGAGGACGATGAGGAGCTACTCAGTACCATTGACCCACTGCCTCCGAAATTTAGTTTCCATTTTACTAGTGGAGATGAGCTTCAAAAGAGAAATAAACTGTAATACAGGGGCCTCCCTGGTGGCTCAAGGGGTTAAGCACAGCACTGCAAAGCTATCTGCAGCTTCTGCAACACAAGTTCGATCCCTGGCCAGCCAGGGAGGTACCCACATGACACAGCCGACCTCTCCTGTCCTGCCCACTGCTCCCCTCATCAGTGTATTTCAGACAGTCTGCCTGTTCTGCTTCCCACTTTGTCTCTGGTGAATCCTCCCACCCCTTACACCTCTGGCCCGTGCCCTAGCTCTTGTATGCATAAATAAGTAAATCTTTAAAACCAACTGTAATACAATCAAAAGTGTTTATTTGTGAATAAGAATCATGACCTGGATGTATCTCATGCATCATTCCAAGGTGTCCTCCATCAGGGTCAGAATGTGGGAGATTCGGAGTCAGGCACGGAACTGGCCTGAGGTTAAATCATTTGTGGTGAAATGATTTGGAAAGGTTCTTCAGCCTATTTGTCTGATTTGTGGGCAAAAGTCTTTTTTGTGGAGGGCCTGTTTTTATGTTCAGCAGATGATCTCCTTTACACAATTACCTAATGACTGCGTCAGAATTTTAATTTTTGGGTTACCCTGGCGGCTCACGGGGTTAAGATGCAGCATTATGAAGCTATCTGCTGCTCCCCTTGGCAGTGTATTTCACTCAATCCTCCTGTTCTGCTCCCTGCTCTCTCTGGTGAATCCTCTCACCCCCCACGCCTCTGGCCTGTTCCCCAGTTCTTGTATGCATAAATAAATGGATCTTTAGGGAAAAAAAAAAAAAGAAGTCTAGTTTTCACCTCAAAGTCTCAAGATCTGTTAGAGAAAATATCAAGTCTGTTTGACTGAAACTAGTTTCCATATATTCCACAGAATATATGATTGGGTACTGGGTAAAGCAGAGGGATGGGGAACAACAGTGTGCCCATCCTGACGAGAAGCTGCTATCCCACACCATCCTGTTTAGCCTACATGGTTTAGATAGAACTTTTGTAATCAGGCTTGGAGGTGGGAGACGCAAATTACAAAGTTGGTTCTTTCACTATTCCTGCCAAGATTTAGTAGATTTTCTTCAATGACTATTTCTCCATTTGGACAATTTGGGTTTTAATATTTGGTTTTAAAAAATCTTCACCATTTCCCTTTGCTGTTTTTGTGGGTAGAGGGTATACCTGCGTCCTTACAGAAGTTCTGCCTCTTGAAAGTCCTTTTATTTTCCTTCATGGTGATAAGGAGACATAGCTTAGTCATTTCATTTTTCTCTATTGCTCCCCCAACTACATCCCCTCTTAGGCACCAATTCCAATACCTCATTGCCATTCAGCCACACACTATTCTCTCTCTTGGTCACCTTGGAAACCTGAATTGTTTCTATGCACGCAACATCTAATCCACTGCCAGAATCCATAACTTATGCTCCAGAAGAATGTGTCTCCTTCTTAACTGTTGTACGCTTCAGCTTTTCCAAACATGGTCACATGGACTGCAGAATTTCTACCAGTTTCTTGATTTTTTTTTTGATTTAAGATAATTTACTTAAATTTAAGTTTTACATTAAAAAAGTCATCATTGCATTAAGGATTCCAGTCATATAGGGTCTTCATATAGTCTAATCATTTTCCACAAACTGTCTAATCTAAAATAGGATGACAATGTTCATAGTTTTCACATTCCTCTATCACTGCCTCTGTGCTTTTACTTGCTCATGTAAAATAAATCTTTCACATCTTTTTTCTCTCTTCTGTCAGCTATTTAGCAGGCTAATGGCATATTTTTATCCTTCAGAATATCATTACATACTCTCTCCATGAATTCCTCTAAGTATATCTCTATTTGACTACAATCCTTTCACCAGCCTTTCCAGTATATAGTCATGTCTCTCCAAAAAGCTAAATATGTTTAATATATTTACTCCTTCAATTTTGTGCTATAATCTTTAACATCTATGTCTTTCTTACAGACTTCTAACATCCTGGGAGTATCTACATCTCCTGCGTCTAATGTGCAATTAGCAGTACTGTGATATGTACTAAGCTGATTGTTCAATTTTATTTTATTTATTTTTTTTTTATTATTATTTATTTGTTTCATTTGTTTGTTTTGTTTTGTTTATACATGCACTGGGTACAGTCAGAAGCACGGGAGGGTGAGAGAATTCACCAGAGCGGGGAGCAGAGCAGGCAGAAGGACCGAAGTACACTGCTGAGGGGAGCAGCGGGTGGCAGGAGAGGTCTGCGCACCATGTGGGATCCTCCTCCGGTGGCCGGGGAGCAGCTGGGGATCGAACCGGCGCCGCAGAGGCTGCGGGCAGCTTCGCAACCCAGCGCTCAACCGCTGCGCCACCGGGGAGGCCCTGATTGTTCAATTTTAGCAGAATCTCTAAGTAGGGAATATTGGGGGAAAATAATAGAAAACTGCTGTACTAGGTCTGAGAAATTGTCTGGATTCTAATCTTTGGAAGCTCCTTTACACAGAAGAAAATCAGTATACTATTGTTACAAGATCTGAATTTTAGTTTCAGAAGCTTATTTCAAATGGAATTTAATGCCATTTTATGGATGGCTCATACATGCATTGCATCTAGCTGTCTGACTTTGTACAAGTTAATGTCATTGATTCTATATGTCCACATCTATAAAACAAAAAAGTTCTGATGGGCATGATGATTTCTAAAGGTCCCCTCTATCCTGACATTCTTTCCTTTCTATAGTTTAGACAGTTACCAGTTATGATAGACTACAATTGACTTATTGATATCAGAACCTCAATTGGTAGTTGGTAGAATGGTTGTCTCTACCAACTGCTGCCCATAGCTGAGTGCCCTCAAGAGCAGAATGAATGTATCTGAAGATTCAGTAGGACTTGCTATGAGTATCCATCTCTTAGAAACAACAGGACTCCAATGTCAGCAATTCTTCTTAATGTGTAAGTTGATTCCCTATTTCAAAAATCTCAGAAAATTAAAAGTAGTTCAAGTCAAGCATAGTCTACATTATTCAAAGAAAGTTCATATAACACATTTTAAACCTTCTAAGATATAACAATTTGCTTATTTTATTCCACCCCCTATTTCTACCACATACAACCATTTCAATGTGTCTAAGACAGCTATTATGCTGCTTGAAATTAGGAGTGGAAGGAGCGGTTGAGGAAACTGGAGCCAAAAACAACACTGAAACTAATAAGGAACCCCAATTTGTCAAGTCAATGTAATCCTTTGCCAAACAATATTTTAAATGATTTAAATAGCCCAGTGTGCATGATAGACCAGTTCCTGAGTTATGTTAACCAACACGGTGATACATTATGTGGATTTTCACATGCCAATTTACAAACTCACTAAGAAAGACTGAAAAATATGTGTGTCTTTTCATTCTTTCTAAGCAAATTATGGAATTACTTTCCTAGCAACATGAATAACTTGGGAATAACTCAGGCCAAGACATATCTACCACAATAGTCTCCCTATCAAGTTACACTGAAAATGTTCTCCTCGTAGCATTCAATAAACAGTCTCTTAGGGGTGCCATGAAGCTTTGTTACATGTGCCAGCCTGAGAAATAGCAGAGGTGTTCTGTAGAAGGTCTTTCAATGCAGGTCATTTGCTCACAGTTCAACTGGAGGATGAACAAGAGTGTTGGGGAAGGGGATTAATGAATTCAACAATAGTATTTGCCCAGGAGACTCATAGTGCTATATGCCAGTGTGAAGTACAAGGTGAGAGCCTAGAAATTACAACTGGCAGGCTCTTTTAAGAAAGAAAATGAGTGAGCTGTGTATAGTTCATTACTCACTATGATAAGGGATTGTTACAGCATGTAAGTTGTTTTATTAGGTGACAGTCTTCTAGGACTTAAAACACTGTTTAAAGGGGACCTTTATTTGACTCATCCTGTACTTATTGATAAATAGTGTGAATAATCATTATTTTATTTTGGAATAAAACCAATGTGACACAAATTCTAAGAAGATGGAGATACCCACAGATCCCAATGGCCCTTATACTACATGAACTGTAGTAAACATATGAGAAACAAGGTTTTTATGCTGGAATAATATAAGCTCTGAGATGTAGTTTTCTTTCATTAAAATTATTGTCAATGGGCTTCCCTCGAGGTGCAAGGGGTTAGGACACAACCTATGAAGCTATCAGCAGCCGCTGCAGCATGAGTGTGATCCCTGGCTAGGGAGCTACCCATATGGCACAGCAGACCTCTCCTGACTCGCCCGCTACTCCCCTCAGCAGTGTATTTCGGTCAATCTGCCTGTCTGTTCCCCACTCTGTCTCCGGTGAATCCTCTCACCCTCTCCCACAGCTCTGGCCTGTACCCCAGGTCTTGTATGCATAAATAAATATTAAAAAAAAAACCTAATAATTATCATCAAGGGCATGATCTATTGCTAATCAACAAATATTTTTAAATACATATTTTCTTACAGGCACTGAACATGGTTTTGATAATAAAAAGCAACTACAATTTATTCTGTGCCTGCTATGTAAGTACACTTTTGCAGTACAAGTGTGACCTCTTTAAATAGAATTTTGATATCTCTTAGGACTTTTATCAGTCCTATGGAATAATGTAAAATATAAAATACAAATGTAAAATTGTTTCCTCTTTTACAGATAGGGGGACTGATACATAGGAATCTAGTACATTTTTCATGAAACAGCAAATATATGATGGGAAATAGATTCAAAGTCTCTCAAATGCATCTCTTGTCAATAAATCTTAACATATATCACAAATAAATGCTGTGGTAGTACACATCAGTTTGCATATAGTATGTTATATAGCCTACATAAAACATAATTATGTATAGATCATGATTATATAATATTGACTTATATATAACACATTACTATATAACATATTTGTTAAACTTTAGATATTTATTAATATATAGTAATTGAATCACATATATCATATGTCAGTGACAGGAAAAATATATATACACACATATATACATGCCTACATATGAAACATATATTTATATATGGAGAAAGAGAAAGAGTCCATTTACAGAGGTAGAGTTATGGCTTTTAGAAGTATAAAACTGGGATGGACATTAAGAAGCATAACACGGGGTAGATGTTACTGAGATGTGGAGGAAAATTCAGATAAAGCAGGTGGTGAGAGAAATAAATAAGCATGGCATGGCAGTGGAAGAGCAGAAGTGCCTGAAGCTTGGGGAGAAACTGATAACCTCAAACATGTTATTGAGTTTTCCTGCCTCCTAGAAGCATATAATGCCTCTGAAAATTTTCTCGTCTATCAACCACCGAATAAAAGAGACTTGATTAAATTTTTATTTTCCACCTTAGAATGAAGAAACTTTAGAATTGGTAAGCATCTCAGAGGCATGCCATCTGCAGTATCTCCCAGGCCATAAATTAATTGAGTTTTGTGAGCATAGTTACAATGAATTCTAAAATAAAGATGTGCTTTTGTTATGTATATCTTAAGGTAACTGTCCTTATACAAAACAGTGAAAAATAAAACAGTGAGACAACAGAATAAGATTCCAGCATGAACTACGGAGAATGAATTGTCAACAATTATAAGGCACTCAAGCACAGCTCAGATCATCCCAAGCAAGGAGATTTGAGGGTTTTTACAATTAGCCCCAAATAGCAGCCACAGCAGTGGAAATGGAAGCACAGCTCCAGGTCAAGAAGGTCAACTGAGACTTGGTCCCCCAGAATCATGGGCTATTTCCAGACATGGAGACTGAGCAGGATAGCTGTAATAAGCTATCATATATTCAGAAATTATGTGAAATGTTCCCTTCATAAAATATATCCATGAATCTCTCTGATGCCCTCTGTAATATTAATAAGTAAATGCCCTCTCTGGATAGTTAGACACAGCTGTCACTGTGTGTTTCAATTCTGACATCAGTGAGGTTCCATTTCAATTGTGTTTCTCTTCTTCACTTTTCACTTTTCCTCTTCTTTCTTTCTTAAATTTTAATTAATTTTTTAAAGTTAAGGGAAAAAAGACCAGCCATTACTATCCAATATACCCCTCTTCCCTTGCTGTCACCTCCCAAATGCTTCACATCTGGTAATGCGGGTTTGGTTATTAGTGTCTACCCACTTGCTTTTGTTTCCTTCTAGTGCACATCTGTGCCTCTTATCTTCTGGTCTAGATGGTCTCTGGCACTCTACCAGGTATTCATTATCATGCATCTTCCTGATTTGTGAATTCATCTTAACTCCACTATGGAAAAAGATTTCATTTTATCAATTACATTTGCAGTAAAACTCAGTTGCAGTTGAATCACCATTTTAAGGCAATAATAATCTGTTTCCATTTTCTTTAAACTCTTTAGTTTTTTGTCGCTTGAATAGTTAACAGAGTGAGAAACTCTGGATTGTTCCATTTTGTGAGTTGAACTCTGTCTTGCAAGGGAAGAAATTCAGCATAGGGTGGGCATATACATATTAAACAGAACAAATCAATGTCACAAAGTTTGTATCAGTGTAAGCAAATGGCTGAACCAAACAACCTCAAAATCTTAGTATTTTTTTTTAAACCTTTCTAAGTTTTAAGAAAAAAAGGTTTATTTCTCATTGAAGTCAAAGTCCCATATGGCTGCTTGGTGATACAAGGTTACAGAGGGCTCATTTAGGCCCATGGCTTTTCATCATTTTGCTGTATCATTTCCGTGCTTTAGAATTCTTCATTATTTTCTCTGTATCCAAACTGAAAACATTTTTTACAGGTAAACTTTATTATTTTGATGCATATTACACTGTCAATCACTCAGTAACACACACCCATTTATCCAGAAATGTGGGAGATCAGGAAATAATTTGACTCTATATTTAGGAAAAATAAATTTGAGTTTGTGATTTCTGTCACAGAGGCTTATGTTTTGGTGTGTTTAGGTAAGACTAGGTAGAAACATGGAGGTGCAAGCAAATGAGGATCACATGTTGGGGAGTTTGATTAGGAACTGTTAATTCATAGAATATATTTATGCTGTGGTATTGATTAAATAGTGATAAAATCAAAGAAGAAATGAGACTTGCTATTTGCAACATTTAACTACCTTATTTAGAACTACTTTCCACATAGCTGTGATTCTTGTAGCACATAGTAGCACTTCATGAAAAGTTATTAAATGACATTATCTAGAGTGCAGAACTAACAAAATCAAAATAAAGACCTCCATGAACTGGTTATGACAAAGCAATGCTATTTGACATTTGTGCTCATTACTTACCTTTATATCTAGTTAGTATGTCAGCAGTAAGAATAAAGAGTTTGATTATATACTCATAAATTAACTTACTGTAAAGTTTATTTGATTGCAACAGTAAACTCTAAGCAAATAATATCTCCAGTTTGAATGCTGGCTACTCTGGGTTGGAGAGCGTATAAGTATAACATAGCAGTGTCAACAGAGATTTGGTTATGTTTACCACACAGTTTCTTTAGACTGGTTGTTCTGTACCTTCCAGACACAGAACAATAGTATGTAAAAGGAGGGGAGAGGATGACAAAGTCAGCTGTTCACATTTTACTTAAGATCATCTTTCTTGATGTCAATATCAACATCATTCCACAAAAACTGGCATAATTTAGCTTCCAAAGCACAAAAAAATGCTTTGAAAGGGGAGAGTTCTTCTTGAAGGAAAATATCCTGGAATTTTAACAACCTCATATCTTTTATCTCCAAAATTACAATATTTTTTTTCTGATTAAATCAAATAGTTTGAGAACTCGTTTTAATTTTCCTTTTTCAAGACAGTTATCATGGGAAAGGGTTAAAAAAACTAAGACAGTTGCAAAGGTTAGGGAGATTGAATTACAAAATAGTGTGCATGTGTCAAATATCACATTTTATGTACAAGCAAAATATTCTTGATCACAGGAAAATTACAAATAGCAACGAACAACATATATGTCAACTGATGTATATATTTATTAGTTTGAACCATAAAAATTAATGAGATGACAATTTTGTACCTATGTGAATGGTATTTTCATATAGTCAAAAATAACAGACACACAATTTCACTCTCTCACATTATATCTTTTCATCAGCAGTGGTCTAGCCAGATGGATTCATTCAACTCAAATTAGTTGTAAAGAAAGACAGACTCTTAAAATTACATTAATTTTATGCTGACAGAACTCTTTTGAAGAACATTTTTCCACTGGGCTTGTGTGAAGACTACATTTACTGTGGGGAATTACTATTTTTTTCATTTTCTGTGTCATTACTAAATGTTTCAGAAATACTTCTAATAGATAAGTAAATTTATCCAAAATTTTAAATAATAACTGCTATTTGTTTGGAGATTTGTGACATTTTTTTCTTCAGGAGAAAAATATCCTTTAAAGTAATTAAGCAATGTCACAATCTCTCCAAGTAAATTTCAGAGACCTTTTAGACATACCTCCCAGTTAAACTGTAAGGTAAATAGAAGTTGCAAAGTGTGTCTTATAAATCAAAAGAAATAATATTTTCAAACTTCAATATGCTGATTAACTACTTTTAAAGAAAATGTGTTGGTGAAGATCTTCATTAAAATGTAACAAAGGATTTCTAAGGCTAGTAAGAGAAACCAATTTAAAAACAAGAGATGTTTATTATACCTGCTTTGTTCCCCAGACATCGTTTGTGTTAAACCATCTGCTATGGACCCTATACGTCCCCTACATCCATGCATTGAAACCCTAATCCACAATATTGAGTAGTACTTGGATCTAGGGTTAAGTAGGCAGCTTGAGAGACAGCACAGGCAGGACCTGGGAGAGTTAAAGAGACTTCTGAGATAAAGACAGTAAATTCTAAGATGTGCTAACCAAGACATACTCCAGAGATGAGGTCAGAAATAAACAAGGGCAGTAAAACTTGAGAAAATAAGACCTTGGACAGGTGAGGTAAAAGGGGAGACTCTAAGATAAGGGCTGGGAAAATGGGCACATCTTCCTGGGGTTGTACAGTCAGTTGGGAGGGTGGGGAGGGAAGCCATCACAAAGCAGCATGGTGAGATTTTAAAATTGAGAAAAAAGCTTCAACTATCCCCAAGACACAGGCCCACACAGCATCACTTGCCCCTCCTTGCTCAGGCTGCCTTGGAATCTTCGCTTTTGTTCTTTTTCCTCGAAATAAACTATTCTCTAAATAAAGATTTGCTTTTCTCTGCTTATTTATCTGGGAGTCTGTCATGAATTGCTTTCTACCGCTTGGTGAAACAAGAATCCATGTGGTCCAAGGGTTACCACGATGAAAAGTGGCATTTACGGTAGCTGTAATCACCGAAATCGGCTTCAGTGTGATGGGGTTTGGAAGGGGGTGAGGAATGGGGGCTTTGTGCAATAATTGCATCATGAATAGAATGAGTACCATTTTTTTTTTGTATTTGACAATGTGCTTGTATATACACTAAGAAAATATATGTATTCCAAACACAACAGAAAATTGTTCTGAAATAAATTGTTTCCTCCATTGAAAAGATATCTCATTCTGTTAATAGGATACCAGCAATTTAAATATTAAGAGGAAAACTATTTAGAAACTGAATAATCTTTTGTTTAGCTCTTGTCTTAAAATTTTAGAGGCCTTTCGTGAAAAAGTCTTCCTTTAGAGCTGAAATACTGAAAATCTTATTTGCACTACAGTAGTTCAATGAGGATGAATGGTTAAGGCACAAAGAAACTATAAACTGACCTTTATAAGGTGAGACAAGAGAGGAGTCATCTCGATCCTCCATGTGAGGATACAGCAAGAACATTGCATCATGCAAAGCAGGAAGTGGGCTCTTCTTGCCAGACACCAAATCTGCATCTTCATCTCCAACTTCCCAGACTCCAGAGTTGTGAGAAATGTGTTTGCTGAAGCCACGGAGTTGCTGGTATTCTGCTATAAAAATTCCAACTATGACAATATTCCTATGAATGAAACCTACCCTCAACTGCTGAAGCTCAGGACCAGTCACCACTAAGGAATAACTTGCACACAACTAATGATTGAATCCCAAAATGGAATTCACAGGAGGTAGATGACTGATCCTCTTCCTGTGGATTGATTGTGTCTCCTTCTTTATGATGAGCTTTTTGGACAGTTTAAGAAAATGCAGAGTGAAAAAAATGCAGTCCATGAAAGAAACAGAAAAACAAACCTACATGATAATCTTAGAATTAAGTCTTCATGTTTCTTTTTTGTTGTCTTAAGATTTTTACCATGAATTTATTTTACCATGAATTTATTTTACCATGAATTTATCACTTTGCAAATTTCCAGATACAGCTCCTCACACATATTATGAACCATTAAGCTCCACATGAACCATAATAGCAGCCACTGTATTATAGCCACAGACCCTACTTTTGTTCCTATGACATAGTTTCTGATCTGACACAGAACAGTCTTCAACTTGGATCTTGTAGTAAATCTGACACTCAAGTGGAATCTTGAAAAAGACTGTGCATTAGGTAGCATGGATGAACTAATTTGTATTCTGTACTCCAGTCCTTCAATCAGCCATTGCAGACAGAATTAACTTTATCATCCCTTTTTGCCTTATGATGCTTTTCAAACAATATGACAACTTCAATTAAAATAAATATCCATTTTTTGCCTGCACTCACATAATTGATGATATGTGGATAACAATTTATTATACGAACCTCATTTTCAAATTATACCTACATATCTCAGGTAGGTTTTCAATATCAAACATGCCAGTATCAAACTAAAATTTCTTCATCAAGTAACTATCCCAATCACTGAGTTAGACCTTATCTTTTCTACATCATCTTCTCAAAACTTCAAAATTTCATTTCATTATTGGCAAAATAGTAACAATAGAAAAAGGAAAACATTTCATTCCTAGCACTAAATCTACTGGCCCAAATTCATCGCTTTTGGCACAGGCTGATTTCTCTTCCATCACAACAGAAAAACTATTCTGTGTTTGAGATTCTTATACCATTCAATATTGTTAGCCAAAGGAATTGGCCATTAAAAGAATCTCCTTTCTCTACTGCATCCTATGTATTACTCTTGTTAAAAGATCATTCCCTGCAACCTAAAATATCCTTGAGCAAGCAAACACAATTTATCTGTTATTTCCATGTCTTCTCAGCTGCTTCTCCATCTCCATTTTCCTGCTTAGAGTGAAAGCTATTGTACGAGTAGTTGATGGCCGCCATTTCCATTTCTTCATTCCATTTGGTCCTGAGTCACATTAATCATGTCTCCTGACTGCAACTGCTGAAGTCAAGGGAACTTCAGCTTCCACATTATCAAATCCAATGGTCAATTTGAAGTGTTTATTATAGACTTAACCTCTTTTGAACCAAATTTTCTTTTTTTTATATTACTTTTTTATTTTTTATATCATTATTCATTTTTTTAAATTTTATTTTTATATTCCTCATACAACTGCAAGCCCCTTATTTTGAACCCAATCCCTCCTTGCCCGGCCCCCCACCCCCCATAGAGTGTCTCTGCTTCATAGTTATTTGTTGATTTTGATACTTTTTTTCTTATAGTTATTCTTTTTCCTGGTCCCTTATTTAAGTTTTCTAGGTTCCTGCTATGAGTGACACCATCTGGTATTTTTCTTTTTCTTTCTGGCTTATTTCATTGAGCATGATCCCTTCCAGCTCCATCCATGTTGCTGCAAATTGCATGTGTTTATTTTTTTTGAATGCTGAGTAATATTCCATGGTGTATATGTACCACATCTTCTTGATCCAGTCATCTATTTTTGGGCATTTGGGTTGTTTCCAAAGCTTATCCATCGTAAATTGTGCTGCTTTAAACATAGGGGTGCAGGGCCTCCCCGGTGGTGCAGCGGTTGAGCGCTGGATTGCAAAGCTGCCTGCGGCCTTTGCAGCGCCGGTTCGATCCCCGGCTGCTCCCTGGCCACCGGAGGAGGGTCCCAGAGAGGGTCCCAGAGAGGCAGACCTCTCCTGCCTCCCGCTGCTCCCCTCAGCAGCGTACTTCGGTCCTTCTGTCTGCTCTGCTCCCCGCTCTGGCTCTGGTGAATTCTCTCACCCTCCCTCACTCCTGACTGTACCCAGTGCTTGTATAAATAAATAAATAAATAAATCTTTTAAAATAAATAAATAAACATAGGGGTGCAGGTGCCCTTTGGAATTACTGTTTCTGTGTCCTTTGGGTAAATACCTAGGAGTGGAATTGCTGGATCATATGGAAGCTCTATGTTTAGTAGGTCAAGAAATCTTCACACAGCTCTCCATAGTGGTTGGGCCAGTTTGCACTCCCACCAACAGTGCAGGAGAGTTCCTTTTTCTCCACAACCTCGACAACATTTGTTGTTGCTAGTTTTTTTAATATGTGTCATTCTCACTGGTGTGAGATGGTATCTCATGGTAGTTTTAATTTGCATTTCCCTGATTACAAGTGATGTTGAATATTTTTTCATATGCCTGTTGGCCATTTGTATTTCCTCTTCAGAGAAGTTTCTTTTTAGCTCTTCTGCCCATTTTTTGACTGGGTTATTTTCTTTGTTTTTGTTGAGTCTCATCAGCTCTTTGTAGATTTTTGTGATCAGTCCTTTATCATTAGTGTGGTGTGCAAAAATATTCTCCCAGTCGGTGGGGTTTCTCTTTGTTTTTGTTATTGTCTCTTTTGCTGTGCAGAAGCTCTTTAATTTGATGTAGTCCCAGCTGTTTATCTTTGCCTTCACTATCACTGCTTTGGGTGATGTGTCTGTAAAGATGTCTTTGATGTGCATATCATGTAGTTAGAACCAAATTTTCTTTTTACAATTTTCAGTTGTTGCAACCAAGACTATGTGAAACTGACACTGGAATTTTAATTTCAAAAGAATCTTTAAAAATTGTACTTGCCTGGACATCCTTTCTATTTCTTTGTTAGATTGATGGCAAATTTCTTGAATAAGGCTAATTCATTGGAGAATCTACTCCTTAGGGGGTCTTGTATTCAAATTTCCACCCTGGATGGGCCACTTACTTCAAGAAGACAATATTTTTGGTCAGGGGTCCCTTCTTAGTTTTGTAATAATAGCTGAGATGAAAATCTCTAGGGTACCTAAATATTGAGAAATAGAGTGATTAATGAATGGGAAGGACATGTTTGCTCATGTAAGGGAGACAGACAACTCTTCCCAAAAGAATACATAGGTACAATGTGATCCAATCAAAATGTCAGTTGAATATTTTCAAGGGATGAATAAAATTACTTTAAAAAGTAAAATGTAGTAATAAAGTTCCACATATAATTTATTATATTTATAAAGACTGATGGATGGGTTGCTGGATCAGGTAGTAACATATTTTAACTGATATTTGTAGTGACACACACAAAAACCACGATGGGTTTTAAAAATAATTGGGCAGACAAATGGAATATATAGGGTTCTCAGAGTAAGGCTTTTAAATATACTGGAAATTTATGTAGTAAATGCCTTCACACAAGATGAGGAAAAATTGTTAATGAATGGTACTGAGAATATGGTATATTACATGCAGGAAAAAAAATAAAAACAAAAACAAAAGCTTGACTCCTGCCTAATAGCAAATAAATGATGGAGTTTGGATAGAATAAATGTGTAGGCATGAAAGCGAAAATTGTAACATTAATAAAATAATTGTTAAAGAATGTTGTGACCTTGCTTTGGGAGAAGTGCATCTTAAACAAAAGTACAAAATTATAAGACATAAAGTGTAAAAGATGGGAAAACTTGACTAGCCCAAAATAAAGATAAATATTCAACTCTACAGGTCATCCATTTCATGAAAAGGGGAACGATATTTACAATGCCTCAAACTGACTTGCAAGAAGTCTCACATATACCCACAAGTGTTCTCAACTGAAGATACTGGAGTATAGTTTGTGGTGTAGAGATTATTAGGCAGCATTATATACCCACATCGCCACCTGGAAGAATCTTAAAAATAGAAAATGATAACAGTAAAATGTAAATGATAATAACACAGAAACAGAATGCTGAAAATAATACAATAGCATTTATACTTGTACACAATGTAAAAATAGACACCTTTGTTTGGTTAACACTCAAACAAAAATGATACACATTGAGACTTGTTTTTGTTTTCTTCTTCAAGTTTAGTTGATTGGCTCAACTGTCTAATTTGGGCAGTAGAGTTCACACTTCTCTATGTGCCTGCCTTGTGCACCCCCCACCAACTTCAGTGCCACAATCCAACAACTTTTCCTCCCTTTCCCCCACTCATTTCTCCCACCATCCCTTCAGTAATCAGAATATTTTTTGTGGATTCTAAGAATTATTCTTGTTGTTTGGCAATTTGTTTTCTTTGGTTACTTTTATTCTGCAAATGAGTAAAATCATCTAGTAACTGTCTTTAACTTTCTGACTTGTTCCTAAAGTCTGGTGACCCTAGCTCCTCATTTTTTCTAGAACAGTCCATTTTCCTGTTCAATTTCATAATTCATTGTTTTAAAAAACATTTTTATTAATTATTGTTTTAAAATAAATGAGAGGTTTGGTAGACGCTTACTCTGTACTTCCAGTTTCTGCTGCAGACACAACTAAGTTGATACTTGTGAGTGTATTCTCATGTTAACACCTGGTTAGATCTGAAATATGATCACAGATAGTGTGTAATTCTTTTCTCAACCATTTGTGAATGCACATCAAGCTGGAGTTTCTTTTTTTTTTTTAAAGATTTATTTATTTATGCATATAAGAACTGGTGTACAGGCCAGGTGTGTGTGTGTGGTGGGGGATAAGAGGATTCACCAGAGACAGAGTGGGGAACAGAACAGGCAGATTGACTGAAATACACTGCTGAGGGGAGCAGCAGGCCAATCAGGAGAGGTCTGTTGCACCATGTGGGTCACCTCCCTGGCCGGGGATGGAACTCCTGCTTCAGTGGCTGCAGATAGCTTCATAGGTTGCATCTTAATCCCTTCCACCACCAAGGAGGCCCTGGAGTTTCATTGTTAAGCCAAGTATTCTACACAGGGTATATTGGACCCCTAATTCTTTCAAGACCCTAGTACATTGAGACAAGAGTTTATGACATCATTCTATTTGGCTACTTAATCTGTCCACCATGAGGGGAGGGGACTCAGCTGTGGCTTGTGAGGTGCACAAAGTCATCAGGCACTGCTGTTTCTCTACATTGGCTCTTGACAGACATGAGAACTAAAGGTGTGGTGGTTTTCCTACTATATTATCTATTCTTTCTTCCTCTACTATAAAATTTTACCATGCTTCAATTGTTTTGTAATTTTTATCTTAAAGATTCATAAATCTTTTATATGCACAGTTATTGGTATCCAAAATATATTCATATAGTTTTCAATTTATTTTTAAGCAAAACATATATTGCGACATAGAAGTTTTAATTGAAATTTATCTGATTTTATTCAATATTCTCAACTTCTCTGAATTCAAAATTGTATTTCTCAAAATACCCTCCTAACTTTTTTGTTCACTTTACAATGCAATTCACAGTGATGTCAATCCATTCACTTTAACCAAGTTTCAAGAGTTATTTTGATTTTTTGCAGGGAATTTAAAAAATCATATCATTAATGGAAATTATTAACTTTCTGCTCAAAGCATCAGATAATAATGATATAAATGTGAAAGAAATTAACTGGTTTTAAAGATTTATTTATTTCTTTATACAAGCACTGGGTACAGTCAGAAGTGCAGGAGGGTGAGAGAATTCACCAGAGTCAGTAGCAGAACAGGCAGACTGACGAAACACACTGCTGAGGGGAGAAGTGGGCATGGCAGGAGAGGTCTGCATGCCGTGTGGGACCCTCGCCAGCGGCCAGGGATCAAACTGGCGCTCCAGAGGGTGCGGAGAGCTTTGCAGCCCAGCGCTCAACCATTGTGCCACCGGGGAGGCCCAGAAATTAACTGGTTTTAAAAATTGTTTCAATAAACTTCATTTTACTCCTACCATATTGGACTAGGAGGAAAGGGCTGCAGTACTAAGACAGTAAGATCACTGAGCTGCTGCACCTGCATCCAGGTGACATGTGTTTCTAGATGCTATAGAACTTTGGTAGCAAGAAGCCACTGTCCTTCAGGTAGTTAGCAGCTTTAGAACATTTAGGAGCATCAACTAAGACCTGAAATGTCATTGTACTTTAAAATCCAGAAATAATACAGGGGAAAATTTAAAAAAAAAAAAAAAAACCTTAAATGGGGGCCTCCCTGGTGGTGCAAGGGGTTAAGTCTCAGAACTATGAAGCTATCTGCAGCCACTGCAGCATGAGTTTGAGTTCAGTCCCCGGCCAGGAAGGTGATCCACATGGCGCAACAGACCTCTCTTGTCTTGCTGGCTGTTCCCCTCAGCAGTGTATTTCAGTGGATCTGCCCGTTCTGTTCCCCACTGTCTCTGGTGAATCCTCTTACCTCTCCACACTTCTGGCCTACACCCCAGTTCTTGTATGCATAAATAAATCTTAAAAAAAAAAACCCTTTGAATGTACATCAGGAATACATCAGTGAGGAGATAATTGTCAGATTTCAAGTGTTTATTGGGCATAAAGGGAAGAAAGATGAGCAAATCCGACAGAGGTGCAAAGATTGCAAGAGAAAAACACAAAAAATATCTTCAAAATCAGGTTGTTCCACACAGCTCAGCCAATAAAGGGTGAATTTGGGAACTTAGAGATAGTGGAGGACTGTAAAGAGATGGTGCTTTCTCAACCAGATTTTATATCTGTAGCTACAGCGTGTGCGTGTGTGTATGTGTGTGTGTGTATTTGTAGTCTATCATCCATCTGTCATCTGTCTGTCTATCATGTATCTACCTGTCTATAACAATATCTTAAGGATACTGTTTTTAATAAATACCATTGCCTTGGATATTTTTAGTATAGCTAAAAACTAGGGTATCCAAGTATTAAGATGCAAATTACAAACCAAATGCAAGAAAAAGTTTTAGTACGGAATAGAGGAGACTATAAAAACATTACTTTAGAAATATGTTTCCTTAAATGCTGTTTTTCAATATTTACAAAAAGCCTCTGCTTCACATTGCTTTCGTGTTATTGAAATGTGCTGAATCCTATTAAAAATGCATGTATATTGATGCATTATATTTTCCACTGCCACTTATATGACCTCATTCATCGTAATTTATAAATTTCACAAAGGAATAATATGCCAAAATGCATAAAGTGAGCTAAATTGTATCTTTATCCACACTGTAATTTCTTTTACCAATTAAATAATTTTATTGGACAGAAAACATGGAATAATTTATAAGCCAATAAAATTATAAGAATACAAAATGTGATCAGCATAATTATATAACTTCTTTGGAATACAGTTTCTAATATTTTTTAATCCACTGAGAATTACCAGATTTTATTTTCTGTTATAAACATTAATGTTTTAAATTCGCCAGTATGTTCTATAAATGCTATTTATTACTTGGCTGACTTAAAAGTCTTCACACCAAAATTTCTTTCATTGGAGGTTATACACAAACTACCAAACTCCAGAGAAACAAAATCTTCTGACTATGATTTTGGGCTCAACTTCCTAGAAAATACTGTTTCATTGCCATAGACACCATCATGGAAATGGGCTTGTTTCTATCGTAAATAAAGGCTGGAGGGAATCACCTTCCCCCCATCAAGTTAAGTGTAAGATACAAAAGCAGAGCTATTCAAATATTAAAACAAACTGGTTTTACTGAATTTCACACATCAAATGACTTCTGAATATTAATCTAGGAATGTGAATTGGCCCTGGAGTTGGCCATGGGGTAGAGGGAAGGGTACAGACAAGAAAGTGCACTAAGCCAAATTTCTTGTCCCAGGTTTGTCCCTGATGTATTTTTAACATTTAGTCATCTGTACTGCTTTGGGGTCTTACTTTTGCCATTGATAAAAACAGAGCAAACAGGGCCTCCCTGGTGGCGCTGCAGTTGAGCGCTGGGTTGCAAAGCTGCCCCGCAGCCTCTGCAGCACCGGTTTGATCCCTGGCCTCAGGGCGAGGGTCCCACATGGCAGAACAGACCTCTCCTGCCACCTGCTGCTCCCCTCAGCAGTGTGCTGGTCGTCTGCCTGTTCTGTTACCCGCTCTGGCTCTGGTGAATTCTCTCACCCTCCCATGCTTCTGACTGTACCCAGTGCTTGTATAAATAAATAAATAAATAAATAAATAAATAAATAAATAAATAAATACATAAATAAATCTTAAAACAAACAAACAAACAAACAAACAGAGCAAACAGATTGGTGGATTTGAACAACTGGCCACAGAAGATCAGGATTCACTGTACATAGGATTGAGGACTAGGGGGAGACTGTACCTTGATTCAATCAGACAAACTTATTTTTCTCTATCAAGCTTCTTCATCAAGTCTTACTTGGAGGAAAATTTCTACTGCTCAAAAGATCAGAAAAAAAAAAAAAAAGAAAAAGAAAAAGTAGGATCAGGTGTCCTACTTTCAAATCATTAGAACTTGTGAAAATTAGAGTTTACTCTACCTGGGCTCTATTGACTGTTACATTCTTTATCATGGAACTGACTTAAGAGTCTCCTGGTTCTGTAATCAGACTTACCTGTTCTCTCAGTAAGATAGACAATAGTGTGAAGGCAGGTTAAGTTCCGGCAGTGGTCAGAGCTAAGCAAAACACTCAGTCCCAACATGAGGAATCTAGTTATGCTCAGTATGGCAGAAGCCAGACAGGTTGCATTTAAGACCCAGGTTGCTTGCAAGATTTGCACACCCCAAACGTGAGTAGGTTCAGGTCACCAAGGCCAAGCTTTCCTATTTAAAAGGAAGGTTGTTATGGAGTGGAAAGTTGAAGTTTTGGAGAAACCAGACAGTGTAGAAAGATTGCAACTCAAAGATATTAAAAATAAGGTAATCTAGAGTTGTAAATTGTGCTACAATGTTGCATTTATTTTAAAGCAAATAATGACAAGGTTCAAAGTTCCTTATGTTGCTTGCTCCCCGGACTGACTGCAATCTCCTTCTTGTAAAATAAGGGGACAAAGCATGCTGGGGACAGTGAGTGGTCTGTCACAGGTGCTACCTGTAGTTACAGACCAATAATTTCAGACTAGGAAAGAATAATCCAAAGTGTGGAAAGGAGCAAGTTCTATTGAATATACACGTGACCAATAAATAGGATGTACTTGATCTTCTCTGCACTGTGATACTGTAGCACAACACGTGCCTTAGAGTTTCCTGTTGTGTTTTTAAGTATGTTCATGTAGACATCTAGAAACACATTAGCAGTCTAGTAATTTTCACATATAAGAAAAAACTACAACCTAATGCAAAATAACAGCTATTCAGTCTGCCAAAAATAGGAACATCATTATTTATATTGTCTCATTTTTGTTACACAACAAATGAAGCCATAAACACCCATTCAGAATCTAATGTATATAAAACAGAGGGGTTTTACATCTTTAAAAGAATCCCACACACCTAAATATGTAGACACATGTTTAAAAAATTGTTTCAAAATTCTATTCATTTCTGTACAACATAGCAGATTATTTATTGTACTCTTAACATAGTAACAGAAAAATTCCAAAAGTGTTGATTCATTTATCAGTAACTCTACATGTTGTGAAATGAGCTATCTTTCACATCAAAAGTTATTCTACAAAGAACAAGGCCATGGATTTTCCTACATAAATCTAAGGTGTGACCTATACATTTCCCTCAACTAGCTGGTGAACTGGATGTCAATGGGTGTAGAGCTTAGGAGTCTATAAACCACTTTTGTGTGTCCACAAAGTCCTGGTGCTGTCCTACACGTTTCCCAGACACACCACCATAAAATATTGCTCTTTGGCATATTAATATTTCAAGCTGAAGGGATGTGATAAATGGCAGGTGAAGAAAGGATTTTCTGATCTTCCAGTGATGCAGGTCATTGAATCCTCATGACAATCTCCTTCCTTGTATCTGGAGGATTGGAGCATCCTTATCTCAGAAGCTAAGGGATGCAGAGAGACATCTGAATGAACAGGCCTTGCAAAATCCCTGCCAGTTTATAACATTAACCTAGTATATAATACTCAGATTAAGTGGCTTCTTTGAGTCATTACTCTATGAAAATTTCCATGTTATATAAGGCTTGGAGTAAATATATGTATGAGTTTAGGCCTTATTGTTATGTCTCTTATTACAGGACTCTCAGTCAAGAGTTTAGATGCATAGATGACAATGATGTTTTCCTTCTCACAGATTTCCAACCAATTTTCTTGAAAATCAGTGACTGAAACTCACATGCAGCGCCAGCCCCATAAATTCTACTTATCAAAATTATTCATGATTATCTCTCTTCCAAAGGCTGGTGCCTAAACTTTGTCAATGTTGCAAACCGAATCCTTTACAATTCAACAAATTGAATACATAAGGATGATAATTTGTTTCTTGTTACTATTCTTAATGAATAACACTAGATTGGGAAGGGAGAATGAGTAGCAAAATGATCAGTGCCAATTAACAGAAACAGTAAGCTAATAACGAAACTAATTAACAATATACAGCTCAATTGCACAGAAAGGAAAGACCTGAAGAAAATCTTATTACAAAGATCATTTAAAGGGTATAGACTTAAAGTTGACTTCTAGTTTACCAACTTTCTATTGGCTCAACCTCTGGCTTCTCAGTGTGTTTGGCTGTCCAGTGGTCAGAAAAGTAAAACAGATTTTAAGAGAGCTTCAAGACAGCGATGCTAAGAAAGCTGTCAATGGAAAATATACCTCCAGTGCCACTTAGGTGAGCACTGTATACTCAGCATTGCTTTCCAGTGGCTTTGACTGTGTGTGTTTTGATGAGCAAGGTCTCCAGCCCCAGGACATTTGAAATGTTCCTATTTTCCAAATGTACTTAGACAACCAGACTTTGCCTTTGAGATGAAATGTGTGATTTTTAGCCTCCATGACAGAGTTCTCCTTTGGCTTCTTTTAAATTCCTGATGTCTTCAATTCAACAATGGAATTTTCCCATCATTAATATAACTTGCATTATAGTTTGAGGTCAAAAAGAAAAAGTTGGTGTAAGTATTTTTTAAATAGTCTTATGGATTATAAAAATGAATCATCTATTTAGACATATAAATTTGTTGCTAAATGTGGAACCCCAATAAAATCATAGGCTTTGCTTTATTTTATTTATTTATTTATTTGTTTGTTTGTTTGTTTGTTTGTTTGTTTATTTATTTATACAAGCACTGGGTACAGTCAGAAGCACGGGAGAGTGAGAGAATTCACCAGAGCCAGAGCGGAGAGCAGAACAGGCAGATTGATGAAGTACACTGCTGAGGGAAGCAGCAGGTGGCAGGAGAGATCTGCGCGCCATGTGGGACCCCCGCACAGCAGCCAGGGATCAAACTGGCACTGCAGAGGCTGCGGGCAGCTCTGCAACCCAGCACTCAACCGCTGTGCCACCGGGGTGGCCCTACATTATTTATTTAAAAAGAGTCCTCCCAGGACAGAATTAAAATCAGTGAAGGCAAATGGTGTCAGTCAAATCCACTGTGATATTCATAGCATCTAACACAATGCCACACCAGTGGCATAAAACTATTTATTCAGTGGAAAAGTAATTGTGTGACACCAAAAAAGCATTGGAATTGTGCACAAGCTAATCACATGAGGGACAAAAGTTACCCACCAAGTCCATGATTCTCTAGGTAGAAATCAATTTCCTAAGGAGGAAAAGGAAACCAATAAGATTTCTGAATTTAGGGACCACACCAAAGACTTTTGACATCTATTGAAGCATATTGACTCTGAGATAGATCACAAGCTCCCTCTAACTTTTCTTCTACCAGCAAATGTAGGGTCCACAGATATCTAGTACACATGAGTTTGATAAGTATTTGTTGAAAAAAAAGAATATGTGGGGCCTCCCCGTTGGCACAGCAGGTTGGTGCCATGCTGTGAAGCTGTCCACAGCCTCTGCAGCATGGATTTGATGCCTGACCGGCCAGGGGGATACCCACATGGTGCGGCAGACCTCTCCTGCCTCGCCTCTGCTCCCCACAGCAGTGTCTTTGGTCGGTCTGCCTGTTCTACTCACCGCTCGGTCTCTAGTGTATTCTCTCACCCTCCCACGCCTCTGACTGTACCCCAGTTCTTGTATAAATAAATAAATCTTTAAAAAAAATATATAGTGGTTAAAAAAAAAGAATATGGACTCAGCTAATTTTCACTTTGTGAATCTGTGATATAGTGATTCAGTGTAAAGATATATGTAATAAAGCAACAATTTCAGAACATAGACATCTTTAAATATATGCATTACCAAATTAAAATGCAAACAGCAAGAAGTAAAAATAAATGTGATAAGTTAAAATATATAGAATCAATGTATTCAAAATAAAGATTGCAACAGACTGATGTGAAAGATAGTATTCCACAATTATATATGGGCAAAACCTAAACCAACAAGTTAGAAACAAATATATACAAAAAACTATGAAGAGTCAATATTTATTGGGAAGAATGTTAAAACCAACATATTTAAAACCAACATATTTAAAACCCTTAAACTACACAGAAGCCCAGAAATAATACTCAAAACACATGGTGTATTCATGTGGGATATTATAGTAGCATACGAATATATTTACATGCACCTTAAAATGTCCATTGCATTTATGATAAAAAAAAATACTTCTGTGACTTTAATCAAAGAACTTAAAATACTGAAAACTTAATTTACATATAAATTTATTTTCATCATAATTATAATTTCAAAAACCTGTAAATATCCTTAGAACTGGGAAATCATCAAACTATAGTATTATATGTACACAATGCCATACTAGATGGTCATTAAAATTGTAATAATTTAAATTACAGAATTAAAAATATTTTAACTAAGAAAAAGCAATATAAAACATTTTACATACTGCAATTGTACTGAAAATATTAACTATCCAGAGGAAATACATGAAATGGAAATTGGTTAATTGAGGTGATAGGTATAAAAATCATTTTTCCTTTATAAAATTTAACATGTCTTACAGTAGAAATGATCCCTGTAAGTATGGGGCCTCCCTGGTGGCCTGGGGTTAAGTCTCAGCACTATTACTGCTATGGCCTTGATCCTGCCAGGGAGCTAACCCACATGGGACAGCAGACCTCTCCTGTCTCATCCACTGCTGCCCCTAGCAGTGTATTTCAGTAGATCCTCCTGTTCTGCAACCCACTCTGTCTTTGGTGAATCCTCTCAGCCCCCACACCTCTGGCTTACACCCCAGTTCTCCTATGCATGCATAAATAAATCTTAGAAAATAGAATAGAAATAATCCCTGAAAATACTGGATTAGCATTTCTATATTTAGCAATTTATCTTTTGATTAGAAAGGATATAATTTATTGAATTATCAAATGGAGCTAAGAAATAGGAATAAGATTTCATATATAGTTTTTGCAGAAAGAAAAAGTTTTTGAGTATGAGAAAGTTCATTTCTCCTTTTATTACAGTCTAAAAATATATTCACTTATTTTTGAATGCTATGATCCAGTAGGCATATCTTTTTTTTTTTTTTAAGAGGAATCCCTTCTTTTTTTTTTTTTAAGATTTATTTATTTATTTATAAAAGCACTTGGTACAGTCAGAAGGACCAAAGTACACTGCTGAGGGGAGCAGCTGGGAATCGAACCGGCACTGCAGAGGCTGCGGGCAGCAGCTTTGCAAACCAGCGCTCAACCGCTGAGCCACCGGGGAGGCCCCAGTAGGCATATCTTAAACATAATAAATTAAATATAATGTTTTCTCATCCAGTTTTGCTTTGGTTTTGCTTCTATATATTTTTTAAGATTTATTTATTTATGCGTACAAGAACTGGGGTACAGGCCAGAGGAGTGGGGGTTGAGAGGATTCACCAGAGAGAGTGGTGAACAGAACAGACTGACTGAAATACACTGCTGGGGGGGGGGGACAGCAGGCGAGACAGGAAGGTCTGCTGCACCATGTGGGTAGCTCCCTGGCCGGGGATCGAACTTATGCTAGAGAGGCTGCAGATAGCTTCATAGTGCTGTGGTTTACCCCTTGTGCTACCAGGGAACCCTGGTTTTGCTTCTATATGTTCTGTATTTGTAGTCATTTAGATTTGTAATAAGAAGTTAAATTCATCAAGCTATTCATTAACTTTCTACTGCATGATTTCTAGTAGTTTGTTACTGGTGATAAGAAGACATTTATAATAAGATACTGAGTTTTTCAGGAATCTTGCAATCTAAAGATGCTGGGAATTTGAAAACAGAATAGCAACTGATCAGAAAATGGTTGAAGGGGATTTGGTCAAAGAATTGCTGGATATGAAAGGTGATACAGGTCATGTGTCTATTTCCCCACTCAACATAAGGATGCAGTCTTTAAGATTTTGTCATAAATTATAAATAATTTCAAGATTTCACTGCAATATAAATTCACCTGTTTCTCATTGTTCATTCTAAAATGCATATATTATAATGATTATCCTCATATCATTGGCATAGTTCCAAGAACTCTTTTCGTCAGAGATAAGCATTTTATTACTCAAAAAAAAAAATGATGGGGGCCCTTGAGACACTATTCTCATAGTACCATTTTTTTTACATTATAAGTATTGGAAATTTCATGGTACCTTGATTTTTCTTAACATCATATTTCCTTGGGCCTCCCTGGTGGTGCAGCGGTTGAGCGCTGGGCTGGAAAGCTTCCCGAAGCCTCTGCAGCTCCGGTTAGATCCCCGGCTGCTCCCCGGCCGGGTCCCGCATGGCGTGCAGACCTCTCCTGCTGCCCGCTGCTCCCCTCAGCAGTGTATTTCGTTGGTCTGCCTGTTCTGTTCCCCACTCTGGCTCTTGTGAATTCTCTCACCCTCCCGCGCTTCTGACTGTACCCAGTGCTTGTATAAATAATAAATAAATAAATCTTTAAAAAAAAAAAAACAAAACACATCATATTTCTTTCCTTCTCTGCCAGCCTCTTTGTTCTCTTTCATTCTTTCAGGACCTCCATCTATCTTCACTCCCTACATAGGTACAGCTTCTCTTCCTTGACTTCCCAAATTTCCACGAACACAAACATGCATCTCCTTAAGAACAGGTTTTAAGGCTCTTTGTGCCCTGGTAAAGAGCAAGAAATTAAATTGAATGAGTCAACCTGCCTCTTAAAATTCTCAACCTCCCCTCCTATGACACTTTTTATTGTCCATTTTTCTCTAGAATCCCAGACACATGGCTTTTTTGCAGGAATCATTTTCACCTACTTTGTGCCCAGAACTTTTCATCATCTCTCTTCCCTAAGGTCCATGGACCTCTCCAAACTATTTTCCATGATCTGCCAGAAGAAACCAGCAGTGCAAGAATGCCTCCTATAATGTTTTTGACAGTCAGCTTGTTTCCTTAAACACCAGCATTGTCTACAAGCAGAAATCCATCCTATTGCATTACATATAAAATGTCCACTAAAAACCCTTGTTTTCTTTCTAGTGAAAATTACAAGATGTCTAATATGCTATTCTGTTCTTTCCTACGATTTAAGCTGCATATTCTGGAAAAATAGGGATTGTATTTGCCACTTCTTCTACTTAAGACATTTTGTTTTTCCTGATGAAATTTCTCCCCATCCCTCACCCTTAGTTTTCTTTCTCCAAACTAAATATTCCCTGAATTTCAAAAAGTCACATAGTTTTCACCACCTTCCAATCTTTATGTATTTCCCTGGTTGCTCCACAATTAAGTCTTGATTAAAAACAATAAATAGAAATTTTAAGCAAGTCAGATACAATCTAGCAAATACAGATAAAGTGAAGTGGGTCTATAATTAGGGGTGTTTAGCATTTAATTCAAATAAAGTGAGAACAAATGACAGCTCTTTTTGAGGTTGGTTGAGTACAATGACGGGAAATGCCAGGTTAACAAATAAATGTAGAGGACACCGTTCATTTTGAATTTCTGCTAAACCATTCATGACTCTCTAGTTTCAGCACATTATTCCATGCCTATGTTTTATCTGGCAACCATATACATGAGACACTCTGTGAAGAAATAGGCAGCCCCAGGTAATAACCACAGGCAATGGAAATTATGGGTTTAGATAATGAAAAAGGAATTTTAGCTAACCATCCCCTACAAGTGAGGAATAGTGTCATATGCTATTGGAAGTTTCGAGAGACTGATTCATTTCTTCTCTATTTTATTTGAAAATAGAACCAAGATACCAAACTGGTATTAAACTAGGATTGAGGAAATATAATTTATACTTTGGACAAAAAGGACCTTGCTAGGAAGTGAAATTTTCTGAGTCTCTTAAGGGGAGATATATTGGTCAAGAATCTTCTGATTCTAAGAGAAAAACAACAACAAGACTTATCTTAAAAATATGAACATGGAAATGCTGCATTCTTGGGCATCTACCCAAAGAATATGAATCTCTCAACTCAAAACATAGGCTCCACAATCATTATTGCAGCATTAATGGCAACAGCCAGGACAAGGAGGCAATGCAAGTGCCCCAGGGTAGAGGACTGAATAAAGAAGACTTGATCTGTCTGCTCAGTGGAGGACTATCAGTTCTTAGAACAGGTAAATTGGCATCAGTTACAGCAAAATGAAAGGAACTTGAGGGAAGTGCATGAGGTAAAGCAAGTCAGAATGATAAAAACTGATATTGAATGATTTCACATATAAGAGTTAAATAAGGAATCAGAGTGAATGAATTGATAAAGCAAAATAATTATAAACTGGTTGACACTTAATGGGAGTGAGGTTTGAAGTAATGGGGAAGGAATGGTCAAAGGTGTAAATGGCAGGGAAGAAAAAATATATTATTTTTTAAAGGATTTATTTATTTATGCATACAAGAACAGGGTACAGGCCAGAGGTGCGGAGGATGAGAGTGATACCGGAATGGTCAGGCCTAGTCTCTCAGCCAGGAACGGATCTCAGGCTGCAGGGGCAGCGCTGAGCCCCAGCCGCTAGACCCCCACGGATTGGTGTCTCACGAAGCCGCAGCAGGAACTTCGCAGACGCTCAGGCAAGCAAGCGAGAAGAGGCAGGTTTGTTTATCGAAAGAAAAAGTTTATTGAGGAGGAAAAAGAACAGAAATAAAGTGGGACTCCCAGGCCAGGGAACCAGGCCTGGGAGGGGCAAGAAGCCAAAGTGGAGTCATGTTTCAGGGAATATATACCTTTTTTCCCTAATTATTCTAAAGCTCCACCAGTCTCTTTGTGATTGGTTAGTTCTCGGCTGTCTCACTTAATTCGCTACTGAGTGGGGATCTTTACATTCCTTATCTAACAGGTCTGTCTTTCCCCATTTGTTATGCTTATCACTTTATCTTTATGGTTTAGTCCTCCAGGTGAGCATCTCTACACTTTATCTTATCACCTGAAGAAACCAGGACCATTGTTAACATTGTCCATGATCCTGGGATGTTTGTTTTTCCCAGTGGAATTGGTTACATTCCCTTGGTTGTCCTTATCTCTGAAGCCTCCCTAAATTCTTCAGAGGTCCCTCCTGCACTGTCCCTAAAACTGCATAATTCCTAGCTTGCCCTGTTTCTCATGAGGATTCACCAGAGACAGAGTGGGGAACAGAACAAGTGAGTCTAATGAAATACGCTGCTGAGGGGAGCAACATGTGAGACAGGAGAGGTCTGCTGCACCATGTGGGTAGCTCCCAGGCCAGGGAATCAACTCATGCTGTAGAAGCTGCAGATAGCTTCACAGTGCTGTGCTTAATCCCTTGCGCCACCAGGGGGCCCCTAAATTAAAATTTAAAAAAATTAAAATTCCATGAAAGCATTAAAAAAAAAAGTAATTTTAAGTAGACAGGAGTCCTGGTTTCCTATTAATAGGGCATTTAAATACCACATTAATTAATCACAATAACTAGGACATTTTTACTACATAGAGCAGAAGTCACATTTAAAAAAAATCCCCTCAGTTGGACCACTTACAAGGAGACGTGTACAAGTTAGTGAAAGTCTAAAAATAATTTTTGTAATTGTCCAATACACACTAAAATGCAAATTCAATGTTCATAATGTATTAAGTGGAAGTTCAAATACTGATTGTTAATTAATAGATAATATTTAATTTTGGCAGACCTGCTGGATAATTGTCTTGATTTAAAAAATCTAGATTTTGGGGCCTCCCCGGTGGCGCAGCGGCTGAGCGCTGGGTTGCGAAGCTGCCGGCGACCTCTGCGGCGCCGGCTCGATCCCCGGATGCTCCCCGGCCACCAGAGGAGGGTCCCACATGGCGCGCAGACCTCTCCTGCCGCCCGCTGCTCCCCTCAGCAGTGTACTTTGGTTCTTCTGCCTGCTCTGCTCCCTGCTCTGGCTCTGGTGAATTCTCTCACCCTCCCGCGCTTCTGACTGTACCCAGTGCATGTATAAACAAAGAAACAAACAAATAAATAAATAAAAACATGCCTCTATAAAAAAAAAAAAAAAAAAAAATCTAGATTTTAGTTTGGATGAGCGATTTTACTTTTAAGAATTTATCTTAAAGTTTCACAAGTGTGTGTGTGTGTGTATGTGTGTGTGTGAGTGTATCTGCATAGATGTGTGTACACATGAATGTATGTATACCATTTTTATGGTGAAAGACTAGATGTAATTTCACTGTCAACTCAGGAAAATGGAAATAATAAATTATGACTATATGATGGCTAAAAAATGGATAGACATATATCCATGTTAACAAAAATGATCTATAAGATACAATATTATATCAAGAAAGAAAACTTCAGAACAACATAAAGTAATTTACTGAACAATCAGCATGCACCAGGAACTATTTTAAGTATGTCACCCATATTAGCTCATTTAATATCAAAATCATCATATAAAGTACTGTTCTTATCTTTCACTTTCTAAATTAGAAAATGTGAACAATTGGGGGTGAAAATTAATAAAAGTTAATAAATTGCCTAATCTTCTGCAGTAGTGACAAAATAAGTTTCACATACAATAAGCTCCATGGCCTCCCTGGTGGCACAAAGGGTTAAGTGACCACACTATGAAGCTACACACAGTCACTGCAGCACAAGTTCAATCCCCGGCCAGGGAGTTATCCACATGGCACAGCAGACCTCTCCTGGCTCCCCTGAAGCTCCCCTCAGCTAGGCATTTCAGTCAGTCTGCCTGTTCTGTTCCTTTCTCACTCTCTGGTGAATCCTCTCACCCCCGCACCTTCGGCCTGTACCCCAGTTCTTGTATGCATGAATAAATAAATGTTTTAAAAAAATAAGCTCCAGAGATTGTCTTTACTTATTGTATTAATGATCCCTGTTTCTATAAGTTAAAAATATGCATAAACTTGTATAACACACAAACATAAATTCTGGAAGGTTATACACCAAATTATTAAGAGTGCTTACTTCTTGGAGTTTGAGATTGCAGGAGATACTCAGCAAGCAAATGTTCAACAAAATCTTCAAATCAAATCAAATTGTTTTAAACAAAAAAGCAATACTGATCTACTCAATTGGAAGTTTGAAGAGCGCCATTTTCCATTATCTCCTGAGTATGTATTTACACATTCTTATTGAAGCAAGCTTTTTTTTTCTTAATGTAGTGAGTGGGAAAGGACCAGAAAAATCTTCTTGCTTATATTGTCTTCTTTCAAGAGAAGAAAAGGGTTTTTCCTTTCTAATTTTTCCTGCAACAGTGTTGGAGATGGCCCCACAGAGCCCAGTGGGGAGGCTGAAGAGGAGGGCATGCGCGTAGATCAGTCTGAGGAAGGAGCACGATTCTGAGTGAACAAAAATAAAAGACGTTCGGGCCTCCCCTGGTGGTGCAGTGGTTGAGTGCTGGGCTGAGAAGCTGCCCACAGCCTCTGCAGTGCCGGTTCGATCCCTGGCTGCCGGCGAGGGTCCCCCATGGTGTGGCAGACCTCTCCTGCCATGCCCCCTGCTCCCCCCAGCAGTGTATTTCATCAGTCTGTCTGTTCTGTTCCCTGCTCTGGCTCTGGTGAATTCTCTCACCCTCCTGCATTTCTGACTGTACCCAGTGCTTGTATAAATAAATAAATAAATCTTAAAAAAAAAAAAAAACAGTAAGGGTAATTATAAATAAATAAATAACAGACGTTCACTATCAGGGTAAATTCTGAGCTATCAGCCTTGGGAACAAGGTGGCTTTGGATGTGGCTGGAGAAAAAATATAGTCCTCTGCATTTCAGAGCGGGCAACCTAGTGGGACCCCAGCTGGTCCCATTTGCATTAAGGACAAATGAGCAAAACATTTTTTCCAGGTTAGGAGAATCATTCAAAATTTATCCTATTGAGGCCTCCCTGGTGGTGCAAGGCATTAACACACACCACTCTGAAACTATCCACAGACTGCAGTATGAGTTCAACCCCCGGCCAGGGAGCTACCCACATGGCACATCAGACCTCTCCTGATGCACCCGCTGCTCCCCTCAGCAGCGTATTTCAGTCAGTCTGCCTGTTCAGCTCTCCACTCTGTCTTTGGTGAATCCTCTCACCACCACCCCCACACCTCTGGCCTGTACCCCAGTTCTTCTCTGCATAATTAAATCTTTAAAAAAAAATGACAGAATGAACAAGATATACAAATATACCTTCTCAAAAATCAGTTAAGAGTATTGCTGCTGAACAGCCCTGTGAGCCTGCCAATTAAGAAAAGTTGAGAACAATGCTTGCGTTGTGTGAGGATAATGATCTATATGAGCAAAGGAAGGATTGCAGGAACATAATGGAGCCTCAACTAGGACATTGTTTTGAGGTCAAGAGAGCTGTCCCAGCGTTTCCAGTGAAAGTCTGGCTAAAGGAAAGGCTAGCTTGTCAGTAAGAAGGACCTAGCCGGGGTTGGACGGAGCAGAGGTTACTTCCATTACTGTGTCCACGCCCTGTTGTAAGTGTTGGTTCCTTCAGCTGTATTTGATCAAGGAGAATGAGTGGAATAGACTCTAAAGTCACACTCAGCAAACCTAGGCGAACGCCTCTCCTCGGGACGAGAATGTCTAAGGGCTACTGCAAGGTGCATGGAGTTCCGTGTGACTCGTCTAAAGTTTAGTGTAGCTGGACCAACGTCAATTCAGAGTATTGGGAGGGATCAGGTAACAGAGCCCCCAGGCATGAAGTGATTTGTTTTATAGTAAAAACCAGATGGTTAATTACCTGACATTTCTACTCATTTACTTAATTTGTGTCTCTTGTAAGTCTCTAAGATGAAAATGGAAGCAAACAGTCCATCCTGTTACAAAATACAATGCTTTTGCTGGCTTTAGGAGATATTATTTAAGTATAAATTTTAACCATAATAACATTTGAACAGTCAAGGCCCATATTCGATAGTATTTCCCCTCCTTCTAAACAATATGTAATCTTAGGCAATTAGGAAGTTTAATTGTTTAATGTTATTGATTAATATTTTCTGTGTTTTTTAAACTTTTTAAAAAGATTTTTATTTATTTATACAAGAACTGGGGTACAGGTCAGAGGCCCAGGAGGGTGAGAGAATTCACCAGAGAGAGAGCAGGGAGCAAAACAGGTAGACAGACCAAAGACACTGCTGAGGGGAGCAGTGGGCAAGGAAGGAGAGGTCTGTCTCACCATATGGACATCTCCCTGCTGGCCAGAGTCGAACCCACACTGCAGAGGCTGCAGACAACTTCACAGCGCAGGGCTCAACCCACTGCACCACTAGGGAGATCCATATTTTCTGTGTTTTTTTTTTTTTTTTAAACATGAAACACCACTCTTAAGATTTTTTTGCCCTAACGTATTTAAACATGATCAATAAGAGGTGCCATAAAAATAAAATAAAAAAGGAACAAATAAATACTAACACCAGTAACATAAAATGAGACAGGTCAGAGGGGGTTGCTATGAGCAGTTCCTCTGGGTTAGCTATGAAATAAAAAGCAAACAGCCAATACCATGATATCTGGTGTTTCAATTTCCACCTCGCCATCCTGGACAAGTAGCCATTTCCCTGAGCCTCGTCTATTTCCTATTATCCTCATCCTATTGAGGATAATGATAACATCTCGCTAATCATGTTTTTATGAGGATGAAGGGAATGTATGCAAAATCTAATTATAAACTGTAATGCACTGATGATCATTAGAAATCAGCAGAATTTCAATCTTCAAATTATTTGCATATGAAAATCCAACTTCTTTTCTTTATTTGCTCCATTATAAGAATTGACTTAGATTGTCCTTGAGTGCAGAGACATTTTTGTTAGGTTGAGTAGAAAATGCATCTGCCCATCAAGCTGTGTGTCCCTTGATCATGTTCTTGAAGACAGAGTTCTCTCTGAATTCAGGGACGGGAGAGGCCAATGTCCTTTTGCTAATAACCATGGTTTAGTTTTCATGGAAAATTTAGATTCTTCTGGTTGAAGAGTCGTGGGAGTTTTCCAGTTAAGAAAAGATGAAAACAGTGTTTGTGGTCAGTGAGGATAAAGAGATAGATGCATGAAGGTTTGGAGGAAGAAAGAGGGATTACAGGAGGCTCAGCTAGGAAATTGTTTTGAGATGAAGACAGCAGTCCCAGGGCTGCCAGTGAAAGTCTGGCTCCGGGAAAGTCTAGTTTGTGAGTAACTGCATTCCTAAGCTGCTGTCTGGGAACCCTCCCCAGCTGGCTTTGCTATTTGTACATGAGTGGAAAATTATCACCACCTGGACTTAGAACCTGGGTTGGACAACTGTCCAATATACATGAGTAGAGACTCTCGTTTCCACCAAGGCTTCTTGCTGACCAGCTGTGAGTGGGCACACGTGTGGTGAAGCCGTGATTCTCATATGTTGGCAATTTCTAGCTACTCCTTGGAAATGCCTCCCTACAGTGCTCCAGGATGACTGCTAAGTCTCCACATCCCTCGTCCTCAGGTTGAGTGGAGGAAGTGAGGGAAGTAGCCTTTCTATTACAATAACAGTTATTCTTCATCATTAATTATTAAAGAGAGGTGGACGGTTTTATCAGATGTCAGTGCTAAGGAGAGTAGCTGCAGTGAAGTCGAAACCTTTGCAGTGAGCATCCTGTCAAACAAGGAAGGAAACTGCCTAACATTCTCTTTATATTATGACAATCACATAATGAGAGCAGGTTTTTCTTCGGGCCACTATTGTGTAGATGTGCATGTTATAGGGACTGAATAAGATAATGAAAATTTTCTGAAGGAGCAGTTACATAAAAGATGCAGCACATTCTTTTTGTGACACATTTTTAAATCTCTATTCTTGAGCTAAAGCTAAGAGTATAATCAGAAAATTGTAGGTCTAGGAAAGTATTTCAAAAGCAAATGAAAAAAGTGACATTGGGGGTATTGAAATATCTGCTTTTTCAGGAAACTATTTTAAGCATGAATCTTTATTTTCATGAAGAAAATGGGCTTATATGTATTATAATATCTATAATAAAATATCCACAAACATATGTATGAAAGTACATATATGTATATGTACACACACAATAGAGCTCTCTATATATACATACATTTTCCTATGTATCATTTAACATATTTTAACCCATTTTATTTATCTTTCTATAATATATTCATATATATTCACATATAAAATAGTTTTATTTATTTTATAAAACAAATTAATTTGTATTATTATATACAAATACTACATCTGCATGTATGTATATACAAGGGTGTATGTTTGTAGTCTGTAGAATGAGAAAGGCCCTTCTACTGTCCTTTTCTTATTTATTAAAAGACTTGCCAATATACCAGGTGTCCTAACAACCCTACTATTGACTGCCAGCAAAAATGAAAATGCCTTTTCACAGCTGAGGCTTTAAACAAGCAACAGCCAGTTACAGGTACTTTGGGGACTTTCTATGGCAGATTTGTTCTCCATGAAACACTGGCTACTGACATTGGAATAAAGTGACATTTCTTCAGGTTTGTGGCATCAAATAAATATACATTGAACTGAGACTGAGTTCCTGTGATTTTCCTCACTTTGCATGCAGCAAAGAAACAGGAACTACAGAAAATTCACTTACTTAAAGAAAAAGAAACCAGACAAACAGGGAATACTCTTATACCTAGGAGGAGTTTCATTTTCTCTCTTCTCCCCTCCACCACATAGTTGGATTCCAGCTGTCATTACAGATAGAGAAACACCACCCGTGGAAACAGAATAAAAAACTGAGAGACTCAGCATGCAAGTGCCCACGCTTCAGCTCTTGCAGGAAATTGATCATGATTACATGCATCTGATCTTAATGGATAGTCCCTGTTCTGAACCCCAGGGAGAATGGCCAAAGAGGGAGAAAAAATCAACTCAAGACCATTGCAAAAATGCCAAAATGCCCAAAGGAAGACATTGCTTTTTCAAGTTCAATCTGCAAATGATTTTAGCATTGTGTTTATGTGCAAAAAAAAAGAATCAATAGTATTAGTATCTAATTCCATTTATACCCCCAGATAGTGATGGTATTCTGGCCAAAGAAAGTTACCAAGTTTCCATTTCAAATCCACAGAAAATTAACATTTTGTAAGAGTCCATTCATATGATCCTACAAAAAATGGTAAGAATTCTCAAATATTCAAAACTAAAAATGTAGAATATCAACAGTATGATGATGATGCTATATGAAATAAATTTATCAGATGAGAAATGTTAGAAACTTTTAAAGAGATTTTTTAAATCAGGGTGCTATTTATCAAATTGACTGCCATTCTCCTATAAAAAGGTGGATGATTCCTTAATAAGAATAAGAAGGACATTTATTATGAATTTTTCGTCACAGGAATTAGCATAAATTTTATTAACACTGGGCTACAGTTTGCGCTACCTTGCCTTGGAACATGAAATAAATTAATGCCTAAATACATTCAGACATAAATGCACTCTTTTACAAAGAGAATTACCCTTTTGCTTAGGAAAATAATTATATTTAATAGCTCTGAAAGAAAATGTCTCTAGTTATCGCCTAGATGGAAAGCCTCCTCCAGTTATATTTTCCTGCATATTATAAGAATTTGCACTGCATCTTTGATTCCAAAGGAGGGTATTAGGAACCTGAAAGAGAAAATTTGAGGTAGGAACTTGAGATACTCCTGGGCATGACTGTTCTGGGGACGCTGGACCTGAGGGACCCACATGACCACTGAGAACTTCACTGCAGGAGGAAACAAATCAGTATTTTCCAGGAGCAATACTATTTGATTTTTACTTAAAATTCTCCATGGCCATCAAGCTCACTAAACCTCTATTATAAAGTATGGGCTTGTGTTCCATGGAACTTAGTGGGATAAGGGAACAGGACAAGAATATTTTAGTGCTGGAGGTCACCAAAAACAGAGCTGAGGGAGGTGGAGAGGTAAGTATGATTATATATGGATTGTATTCATTTGATGTGGATTATATATCATGCACAGTCTTAAAGTGTGGGCGGCAGAGAATCCCAATAGACAAACACAACTCTTAGAGTAAATATGCGGGCAGTGACCTAGAGTGATAATCCCCTAGCTTGACAGTCTCTCTTAAATCATGAAAGTCCCTTTAGATAATATTCTTTGGGAAAATCTGACCCCTTCCCATATACTTTCTTAAACTTAACGAATGAAGAGCTGTATCTCTCAAATCACTGGTTCAAATTTAGGCCAGGCTACTAAAAGAATGCTTTGAGAGAGATTCTGTTTTGTGATTAGATCTTAGTGAAATAGTGTACATATCCCATCACCAATTCATCATGTAACTCCTTTCTTCAAGAATTTTTTTTTTTTCCAAAACAGTTAATACATTCAGTAAAAAGAGAGATTTCCACAAGGAAGAATGTCCCACACTGTGGTGCTAAGATAACTATAGGACAAGATTATGCTAACACCTGGGACTCCCTAGTGGCACAGTCTCAGAGCTGTCAAGCTAGTTCCAGCCATTGGGGCATGAGTTCTATCCCCTGCCAGGGAGTTGACTCACATGGTGCAGCAGACCTCTCCTGTCTCTCCCGTTGCTCCCTTCAGCAGTGTATTTCAGTAGATCTGTATGTTCTGCTCTCCATTGTCTCTGGTGAACCCTCTCACCCTCCACATCTCTGGCCTACACCCCAGTTCTTATATGCATAAATTTAAAAAATATATATATAAAAGATTATGGTAACAGTGATGCATAATTTTATGATGATTTTTATGTATTTGTCTCTTCACTAGCATTTAACTTAATCTAACTTATTTCATTTCCATAGAAGTCTAGGCTGTGTTTACAAACATAAAGATATAGTATTAATATAAATGAAGAGTATTTCTTTATAGCAGAACAAAATTCCAATTAGCATTTTAGAAATTTTGAAATTTATAGAAGCTGATTTACTTATCTGTCAAATAGAACACTATATTTCAAATAGAACAGTAGGATGTATAAGAAATTTGGGTGACTATTACATGGAACTTCATATAATTATTATGTGAGTTGTGCTTTTAGGTCAATAAGTTTAATATTGAGGACTACAAATGATATAATGTGTTTACATAGATTCATTTTACAACTTTCCACAGGCAGTTTTCCTTAAACTATAGTAATATTTAACAATAAATTTATTATAGTTTATATATATATATGTTTATATATAAATTCAACTATTGTCTTAGACATTCTTTCAAAATTTAGCATTTATGTTTGTGCCATAATTTTTATAGATAATTACAGGGTTCTCAGTAATTTTGTTAACTCTGCCAACTGCCAAAGGCAATGACTTGGGGATTGTATTTACATTTTAATTTCAACCCTTGTAGCCACAAATGGACAAACCTTAAAATACGTTTCCACCTTTACTTAAAATAGTTCAAATTTGTTACATTGAGGGTCCTATTTAATTAGTAGGATAAGGAAAATCTTTTATAGGAATTAAATTTCTAAAGTTTAACCAAGAATGATGTATTATATTAAGAAAACAGACAAGAAAAAAACAAAAGAAGTTTTTATAAAGAGACCAGCCTCTAAAAGATTCCTTTAAAAGAGGGACTTTGAGGAGAATTCACCTGAGATCATTTTTGTATTTCAAGTGAGTGTTAAGTCAATGCCTCTTTATTTACATCCCATTCAAAGACATTATCCAACTTGGATCTGTGATAAGTTGAAGCAAGTCAAAGAGAGGACAGACATGTGTGCTGGGGTAATCTTTGTTGTCCCATCTTCTGAAGAGCCTGGGAAATCTGAACTGCATTCAAATCTTCCTTCTTATCTAATCATTCATAATGTTCTGATCTTTCCAGGTGTTTTTAATCTGAAACCACAGAGTGAAATTTATATTCTAGGCAAATATGACACCTTTCAGTCCAGAATGTCCTTTCCTTCCTAGGTTTTGCCCATACAATGATGCCCAACGGTTCTGGTTCAAAGCCTCTTGGGAGGCATAGTAAAGATGTCAGTCAAGCAAGCAGGAATCTGAAGGCTTTTCTGGGTCTAGAGAATGCTATTCCAAGCTGGCTAACTGATGTGACTGGCAAGTTGGACTGATATTCACAGGAGGCCTAAAGTCCTGGGCCTACCTACCTCTCAATAGAACTGCTGGATAGTATGGTACATAGGAGCTGGGTTTGGTAGCTGACTTCTAGAGAGAATGACATACAAAAGAGAAAGGTAGAGGTAAAACTATCCTTGGTGGCCTAGCCTAGGAAGCCAAACACCATCATTTCTGCAATGTTTAATTGGTTGTCCAGGTCAGTTGTGTTCACTGAGAAAACAACGAGCTCATGGTCTGAATACCAGAGGGTGGGAATTATCAAGGACCATCTTTGAGTCTTGCTGTCATGATGGGTTAACAAATCAGCTGCCCATAGTAAGTGTGTATGTTCGGGGGAAGTGGGAGAGCAAAGTTTTTCAAATTAACTTCCCTCAACTCTGTTCTTGTTCTCCTTTATTAAATGTATAGAATTTATTGCCTAATTTTCTGACTATAGCAAAACATACTCAAAATAATACTTGCAAAGTCCTGCATTAAAACGAAGTATTTGATCTAGTTGATTGTAGATTGTAGACATTTGACAAATCCAGATGGTAATTGCTTAGGTACATATGTATGTACATACTTGTGGAAGTCTGTGTTGTAATGCTCAGATACCTTAGCTACAAAATGGTAACCATTATGTTTTATAATTTACCAACCATTTTCTCTTGGCTTCCTATTTGAAAAATAGAAATAGATTTATAGCCCTAAATCCCACTCAAAATATATTCTTCACAAATATAAACAAAGATAATAACATACATGATACACTTACAGATTTATGATATATACAATGGAATATTCTATATAGGGTAGGCTTTCCTGAAAAACAACAACAACAACAACAACAACAACAACTGTCTCTCTCATTAAGTTCTCCAAAGCACACAACAGAAACTGTCAAGAATTGGTAATAAAGGAAAAGAGAACAAATCTTGTCTTTTTCATACTTGATTTCATATTTAACAAGAAAAAAAACATAGATATCTCCCTTACCTGGAATAAGGTTACTAAAAAAACTCTGGCCTGAGACCAGGAATTATATGCCAATGCCTTTTTGTTAAAGATCTTTTTATTTTAATGTCTGTGTGAAATATCTTAAGTCTTTATCTTCCTATTTCTGCTACTCCTCAGAAACCGCCCTTGCCTGGTTCTACAATTTTGATTTTCAGTAAATATACTAGAGCTCCTTGGACTGAGTTGGTTCTCACCATGTGGTATAAGGCTTCACTGTTTCTCGATTCCAACAAGAAAATTACAAAATAAAAATAATATCAACAAATGTTAACTAGAGGCACATATCATGAGGTTAATGAAATCAATGAAGGAATCTTGATAAAGTCATTAAATTTCTGTGAAATGTTTAGTGTGTTTATGACACAACCTTATGCTGCTTAAAAAAAATCAAACAAGTAAATAAAACTGTGATAATAACTGTAAATAACTGCACATAACTGTTTTCAATATGCATGATGTTGCCATTTTCTAAAGATACTTTTATGTTTTTCAAAAGTTAGGACCATATTGCCCATGTACTGTGGTTTTAAACTCTAAGAGTGAATTAAAAATCAATTTCAATAAATGATGTTCTTCACTGAAAATATTTGAAATAAATATAAAGGATTAAATTTCTCCAAAAAGTGTTGGCATCTTTACATTCTTTGGACAGGTAATCAGGCAAGACCAACTGTCATTTTAATTACACCATAAAAGAAAAGTTACCTTATTAATAAAGGTTTTTGTTAATGAAATGTCATTTTTCTTCCATCCATCTTATATAAAAGAGAAGAATAAAAACTTACTACTGTATTACTTCTCAGGTGCTATCAGTATATGGTAAGCCTAAACAATTAAAAAATAATGTTAACAAAATTTTTTTTTTATAATATTCTTTTTTTTTTTAAGATTTTATTTTATTTTTATTTATACAAGCACTGGGTGCAGTCAGAAGCGCGGGAGGGTGAGAGGATTCACCAGAGCCAGAGGGGAGAGCAGAGAGCAGGCAGTCTGACTGAAGCACACTGCTGAGGGGAGCAGCAGGAGGCAGGAGATAGTTGCACGCCATGTGGGACCTTCACCCGGTGGCCGGGATCGAACCGGCGCTGCAGAGGCAACAGGCAGCTTTGCAACCCAGAGCTCAACCGCTGCCACCATCATTGGGCCCACTCATCATTGGGCCACCGGGGAGGCCCAATGTTAACAAAATTTTTAACACTAGTACAAATGGATGCTTGGACATAGCGGACAACCAATAAATATTTATGGAATAAATCAATGATTATTTTTCCAAAGCACCTTTTAGCAAGAAGTTAATGCCTGCAACTTACTTTCCAATTTTTTCATATTTATTTTATTTATTTATGTATACAAGAGCTGGGGTCTGTAGGCCGGAGGAGTAAGGGATGAGAGATTCACCATAGACAGAGGGGGTAGCAGAACAGGTGGATTGACTGAAATACACTGCTGAGGGGTACAGTGGATGAGACAGGAGTGATAGCTTCATAGTTCTGAGACTCAACCCCTTGCACTGTCAGGGAGGCCCTACTTTCCAATTTTAAAGTTACTTACAAATCCAGTGTTAGTTTGATTCAATTTTAATTGCATTGACAGCCGTATTACTTAGTGAATTAAACTTTTGAAAGGATTTTAAGTTTCTGTTGTTTGATGATATGTGTGCTTGTTAATGAATTACATAAGTCTTTTCTTGCACTTTATAATTTTGGAAGGAGGCCTATGGAATGGTCAGGAGAATATTGTGGAGTTGATGACCAAGTCCCTTCTTAATGGCCCACAGTTAAACTGTATTTCTGTTGCAAGTAGGATTGACTTTGTGTTTGAGCTAAGTCAGTAAAATGTCAGTGTCAACTTTATGCATCCTTCTAAGACCTGTAAAATCTCCCACAATTCCTCCAAATTGCCCTGCCTATCTTCACCAGCTCCAATATCTTGGAAACCACCTGCTGAAGAAGACAAATCTGAAGGTAAGCTCTTGTCTTGGAATCACCACTTATGACAACCAAGGTATTTTTTTCTTAGATTTTACTTCGGTGAAGTGAGATGAAAAATAAAATATTGCACTAAACCTCTTTTTGGAAGTATTACTTGTTCGAACAGTGAGCAATTCCCAAATCAAATGGTATGGGACTTTCTGGATCTAAAAGTGAGTGCGTGAAAATCCAAGATAATGCTTCATGATTTTCTGAATAATTTGTTTTTCTTTGTCCAATTCAAATTAAGTCTAAATTAAGCTTATAAACCTTTGTTAAGTTTCAATAAAGTTTTGGCTAGAATGAAACAGAATGGGAAAACACGACCTGAGCTGGAATGCTTGTCAATATATTTTGAAAGCCACTCATGATTACAGCATTTTATGTATTTAAATGAAACCAACATTAATATAGGAGAGGCTTGTTATCCTTTTATCATATTCATATTATTATTATATGCCCTTTAATTGTATTTATTATTGTTATGCAGACTGAGAGCCTAAAAATTTAGATGGAAATAATGATGAAGATCTGTGATTACCTGGAGGGCCACCTGCTCCAAAATGAAGTGACAAAAAAGCAACCTGAAATACACGAGATATAGAAGATAATCTCTATATGTGAGAACATTTGAAGAATTTTAGCTTATCGTGAGGCAACTTGAAGATGTTTCTGCCTACTTAGATACCAGTGAATTGTACATATGTGGAAATATGCATTGAGAATAACATAAAAAGTAAAATATACTGTTGCATTATTATATTGCATTATCATATAATAGAGTACTTTATGTATACACATATATGTACAATGAGGATAATATGAGACTATAAAGCATAAAAATAATTAGAGGAATAAAACTGATGTGTTTTTGCACCTAAAACATCATCGGGTTTATTTTTTCTTTTACATTTTATAGCAGAAAAGGCTATTGTTTTCAAAAATCATTTCCACTCCCCATGTCTTTGTTGCTATCAAACCTCTCAAGGCCTTGATGTTAAGAAATACAGGCCTATCTCTTTTCTATCAGATCAATGAGGTGTTCAGAAGTAGTCAGCTGGGAGAAGATCTGAGGGGGGGATTTTTCTGATAAAAAAGAGACTCATGCAGAGATAATCTCTATTAGGCGTTACTCCTTTTCTTTGATTGAAGTGAGAACACAAGGATTAGAGATGCTACAGTAACCTAGTAGCCATGACAGAAAGGTTTGTCCATCCAGAGTTCCCTCTGTCTCAGTGTTGTGCCCATGGAGTCAATGTTAATGACTGCTAGTGGGGCTTTTCAATATTTTGAGCATGACCTTGAATTTCAATGCCATGCGAGTAGGTTGGATTATGTGCTAGACCACTCGGAGTGTACTGGCTTGACTTGTAATTGACAGCTGTGAGCTTTGTAAATTTCTATTAGATTCTTTGGTTTAGCTTCTCACTTAAACCTATTGTTTCCTAATTTCGACTTGTTCTTATTGATCTGTCTGTTGTTGAATGTGGGGTATGTTGCTACCAATATCTCCCTTATGTTAGATCATTAATTGTCTGATATATCTCTACGGTCCGTGTTTTTTTTTTTTTTTTTTTTTAAGATTTATTTATTTATTTATACAAGCACTGGGTACAGTCAGAAGCACGGGAGGGTGAGAGAATTCACCAGAGCCAGAGCGGGGAACAAAACAGGCAGAGTGTCGAAATACACTGCTGAGGGGAGCAGCAGGCGGCAGGAGAGGTCTGCACACCATGTGGGACCCTCGCCTGCGGCCGGGGATCGAACTGGCACTGCAGAGGCTGCGGGCAGTTTCGCAGCCCAGCGCTCAACCGTTGCGCCACCAGGGGAGGCCCTCGGCGCTCCGTTTTTAGCAAATATATTTCTAAATGTTATATCTACATTAGACCTTAATATAATGTTCTTCTCCATATCTTAGAATCTTTATTAACTGAAAGTCGATTTTATCAGATATAATTATAGCCATTTCTGATTTTTCTTCTGGTGGCCATTTTCTTGTGTAAATTTCTTCCAGCCTTTAAATCTATGCTTGTCTTGGATGTAATTTTCCTACACCAAATGGTTAAAATTTAGGGTGAGATCATCTAAAAACGATCATATTCCTATAGTGTAAAATGATAAGACTTTTCCATAAAGCAATATAACATATAGTAAAAGAATTTAAAACATTGACTTTAAAAATAAGCTTAATTCTACCCATGGGAGTTTATCTTAAGAATATAATCAGAAACACATGAAAATTAGTTGTGATATATTCATTGCCATGCCTTTTTAAAGTAGCAAGCTATTTTAAAAAATAGATATATTCAATATATAAAAAGATAAATGGCTGAATAGTCAGAGATTTTTCCTTTCTATCTTTACATTTTTATGCATCTCTTGTTTCCAGCCAGCAGGTATCATTATTTTAATGAGGTGAAAATAAGTATGGCTTCATTTGTTGTGCAAAATTGGTATAGTAAGATAACATTAGTGTATTTTATTTTAATTACATGCTAGTTATTATGCTTACAACTTGACATAGATTATCTGAGTTTATCATAGCATAATATGATTAAGATACTAATGAACAAAATCTAGTTCAGCCTATTGTGTCTCTGACCTACCTATGAATCTGTATCTGAGTCAATCCACTATTCTAGAAAGTTTTCCACTGTCTTCTGGATGAAGTTTAGGGAAAGGAAGTAACTTGCACCCAATTTCCCTTGCCAACCCCCAAGCCTGTTATAGGGAAGTCACTGAGGAGGTGGGAGGCACCTTGAGATACAAGCCAGACAGATGGGTTATTATTTTCCATTATCCAGGGGAATAGTATCCAGGTGTTAAAAATCTCTTTCCAGATGGTGTCAGCCAGTTGCAGACAATATATATTTGAGCAAAAGTGTGAGAAGTCTTTATACTGATGATCGTGTTTGACAGAACTCATAAAAGGGTAACTTTATCTATCTATCTATTTATCTATCTATCTATCTAAAATAGTAACTAATGTCTGAGACAGTACATAAATATGAGAAAAAAAAAAAACCTCTCTTCAATTTCCTTCAATGATAGTTCAATAGTTTTCTTATTTGTCATTATAGTTTTTTAATCACAGTATTCCACCAAATTATACACATATAATTTATGCAATTGTGATTATGTAATTATGTAATTATAATTATAAATTTTAATATTTATACATTTACCTGTATTCATATACATAAAATGGTGATGTGTGTGTACATGTACATAAATATGGCCCATGACAATCACATTCACCCCACTCTCCTGTTCCCCTCAAATGAATACTATCCAACAGTGAAAAAATAAGATGACTATTTGATTAAATTCATTTCATCAAGGTTATTTAGATTATAAATAGGAAACAGGACATTTACTCTACATTTAATGTTATTTGTTATTTATTTGAAGATTTGTTTTATTTATGCATACAAAAGCTGGGGAGTAGGCCAAGGGTTAGGAGGTGTGAGAGGATTCACTAGAGACAGAGTGGGGAACAGAATAGGCAGATTGACTGAAATACACTGCTGAGACTATAATTTTTATTCTTGTAGTTATTTTTTACTGAAAAATATTCATATGTTAACCTTTATTAACTGGAGCAGACATATATAATACCAGAACTTTGAATAAATTTTTCTATACTAAAAGTTGATTTTTTTTCAAACTATATAAAATGTTTTACTCTAATCCTGATGCTACAGAAATGTAGTTATAATTCTTGTTTATGATTGTGTTTAATATTAAGATCTCATTGTGTGAATAAGCACACTAGATTAGCAAAGAAAAAGACACCATTTTTCAAACAACGGGAAACAGATTCCATCTTCCTAGTCTTATGAATAACTACCTTTGACTGGGTGAGTAAGGTTTTTCTAGTTGAAAAGGGCAGACTCTGTCCCTTATATCATTTTAACAATGAAAAAAGTGACAAGAAAAGTGATGAAAATCACATTAAAAGTAAATGAACATAAATTTGAAATTTCCTTTAATGGAAAGTTTCCTGTAATAAGAAAGTGTAATTGATATAATAAGCTATTAAACCTAGAAGGGAAAGAAGAATGTGTGGCACTTTGGGAAACACAGCATACCAAATATAATCTAACCAAAGGAAAAGATAAACACTTCCAGCAAGGACTAATCTGGAGCTGCTGTTGGCCCCGTCAGGTGATAATTGCGTTCAGTGTCACAGAAAGAATCTGTGTCGTCTCAATCTGAAGGCGATTTTAATAATAGCCTTGGAAAGACTGGCTGAGAATGTATGAACAGAAGCCATTGCCATAGGCTACAGTCTCATGATAGCACAATAAATAAATCTGTTACTTCAACTTCCTTTTGCTTCTGCCCTATTTTATTGCCTGTGATGCATCCTTTGGTGAATGGTCTCTGCAAAGTTAGAGAAAAAGGCAGGCTCACTAGTTTCAATTTCCCCAAAGAAAACTCCTAAATCATAGCTTTAAAAACATGGTAAAGGTTGATAGTTTTGGCCGAATAAACACAACATTTAGGAATGATGAGGTTGTAAATTGAATATGGCATCATACTATTTATCTAACCTGAAAATGACCTTTGAAATATGAAAATCATCCTCAAGATGCTCCTGGCATATCCAGGATGTTGATGCGTATTTTGAGACTATTTTCCCTCATTAACTTTAACTAACAGTTTTGAAGAACAAGCATATAGTTCTGCGGATTTGGCTTCTTGGTTCTGATCTTTTCAAGTCCTGAGAGCACACATCTTTGTAGAATATATCCAGTGACACAGCCAAATGTTCCATTTGGGAAAAGCTACAAAGAAACGGATTTCAATTGTCTACTGTCTTTGTTAAGGTTGCAAGAGTTGCTGTCAAATGGGAGAAAGCTGAACATTTTCAACAAGAAGCAAGGAGATGGAAAGAGAATGAGAGAGACACGTTATTTAAAGCACTGTGTAGCCTGTAGGCATAAGTAGCTCTTAGGTAATGGTTCACACAAATTAGGTGGAAACCCACATATTCACCTTGAAGTAATGATCCATATGGGGCTCTGACAAGGGAAAATGAAGATGATTATTTATAGTTTATGAATCTTGCTCAAGAAAGATGTATCTTTCAAAGAATTTCCAATTTGAATTATAAAAATTAATTCGATACTTTGAATGCTATGGCAAAGGGAGTCTGATAAAGAGACAATAGTGCACTGTCTTCTAATACAATGTGGGAAGGATCTGGAGAGCATATTTGTTTTAAGGAGAGAGAGCTTCTTTGTAGCATAATACTAAAATAAATTGGGAAAAGTTATAGTAAAATTAAAAATATATGCTTCTTAGCCTAGAGTAACATGAAGTTCAGCAAAATATTTTGCCTTTCCATCAAAAATGGAGGAAAAATAACCCACATATGTTTATTTATTTATTTATTTTTATTTATTTATTTATTTATTTTATTTTTTTGTGGGACCTTCTCCGGCGGACGGGGGACGAACCAGCGCTGCAGAGGCTGCGGGCAGCCCCACAGCCCAGCGCTCAACCGCTGGCCACGAGGGGAGGCCCACCCACACATATTTATTAAAGATGTATTAACCCATGTATTTATTTAAAATTGCATTAAGCATCTACTTGTATCATGGACTCTACTAGGTATTATATATGTGAGCAAAATATAGAAATCTTTGTCTTCATGCATTTGGTATTTTAGAACAGAGATATTTGAAATACAAACAAAATACAAGCCCATTAGGATAGTAATGAGTGCTATAGGTAGTCCTCTTGTAGTCCTCATGGATAGAGTAACATTTCAGCAGTGACCTGCAGAAAGCAGTGGCAGGAAAGCCTCGTGACTGTCTGGACCATTTCATTGAGCTATAGCTATGAAGGAAATCAGTCCATTTAATCCCCCAAGGAGACTTTAATTTTAACTTGATATATGTGACTCAATTTATAGCAAGGATGACCCTGCTGTGCCAAGGGGAGAAAATTCAGGATTTGTGTCCTCTGTCAAGGAAGAGTTATCTGGTATCATGATCATTCATGATGTGTTGCACCAGCAAGCTCTTTTCTCAAAGACTCCGCCTGCAAGGATAAAGGATGCTTTGCCTTCTGAGGTGATTGCAGTACATCGTCAAAGCCTATGGTCTAAATCATCACCTCTACTGTACATTTTTTGAAAAAGAAAAAGTACCTCACACACTGTTCTTCCTCCAAGAAATAGTGGCTTTTTTTTTTTTTTTTTTTGAGAATAGATACTGCTACATTTCTAAAATACCTGAAAAAGAAAGCATCACTTTTCTCACAATCAAAGTAAATAATTCAGGTAATGAAGTTAAAAAAGAGTGTTTAGGCTCTACCTCAAAATTTGACAGATATATGCACATACCATGAGGAGAGAAGGAGATAAGCCGAGAAAATTTGTGGGGTTTTATTAGAAAACTTCCAGTTTGTGTAAAGCAAGTTGAGATAAAAATCACTAACTCTATCCTTTTTGACTAAATACTTCATTTTTGAAAATAAAGGAAAAGTCATTGAAACCAAATGACAGTGATTTTATACAGTTGAGTGAGCTTTCTCGAAAAAATTTTTCCAATGGAGGTCTTGATGTGGCAGACAAGAGAATGTTGGATCCAGTAATGTTCAAAGTAAATTTTACCAATTATTTGTGATTTTCACAAAATTTGACCTCATTCAATTGATTCAAAAGATTCAGAATGGAATGTGTGAATTTCTGGGGTGGTTATTTAAAAGTTTGAATACGTGGTGAAAATAAAAGTGTAGATCCTGGTACAAGAGTTTTGTTGACAGGCGTTAACTGTTATTTGTCTATCGAATCACTGCAGGAAAGACAAAAATGTGAGTGATAATATGAATGTGGTCATTCAATAGATTTTGCTATGTCTATGAGCTCTTTGAATTAAAGCTGTTGCAAAGAGTAAATTAGGTGATAATTGTTGGAAAAGTGTGTCATCCTTGGCCTAACATTAGCAGGGCTACAAAATTAACATTAACTATAATAATATTGCCCCTATTCTATAGGTATTGACAAATTAAATTTTAAGAACTAAATTATTAAGCATTTTCTTCTAGTATATAGGATAAAAATGATGGGTCAGTGTTGCAAAACCTATTTTCTTAATTTGGATACTGTGGAAATAGAGTCTGAAACAAAGACTTGCATGATAGTCCTTGGGTGTTTTCTTCATCAGAGTCAGCAGGAAGGGGGCAAATAACATAGTGGAAAAACCTGACAGATGCTACTTTAAGCAAATGATCAATGTCAGTGTCACCAGTAATTAATCATGCTAATATTATGTACTCTTTGCATGAAGGAATAAGGACACTTCAGCACTGAGGTAATTTTTCCCTATCAGTAATCTCATTGTGATAATAAGAAAACAAAAGACAAAACCAAAATGAAGGATGTTTCTTCCACAACAGAGAAAAAAACTATAATATTTCTGCAAATAACTAGCCAAGATGCGTTCAAATTGTCAAAATAATGAAAAACGAGGAGAAATGGAGAATTGTTATAGATTGGAGAACATCAAGTAGATTCACAGCTAAACACAATGTGGTGTCATAGATTAGCTCTTAGAAGAGAAAAATTATATTTGTGGGAAAACTATGTTAGTTTTTTAAATGTTTTATGTTTATTAAGATAAAAAATAGAAATGTGTAAGAAAAAAATACATAAATGTTAATGGGCTTTGAGTTCCCTGCAGAAGTGAGATGACTGGGGGGTGGGGAAGGTGATTCAATCCTGTTTCAATCTTGTTGCCTCCATTGGGAAATTGGGGCCTAGAAGTGACCCTTCGAAGTGGTCATCAAAAAGGAGGTGGAAGGGGCCTCCCCGGTGGCGCAGCGGTTGAGCGCTGGGTTGCGAAGCTGCCTGCAGCCTCTGCAGCCCCGGTTCGATCCCCAACTGCTCCCATGCCACCAGAGGAGGGTCCCACATGGCGCGCAGACCTCTCCTGCCGCCCGCTGCTCCCCTCAGTGGTGTACATGGGTCCTTCTGCCTGTTCTGCTCCCCGCTCTGGCTCTGGTGAATTCTCTCACCCTCCTGCGCTTCTGACTGTACCCAGTGCTTGTATAAATAAATAAATAAATAAATCTTAAAAAAAAAAAAAAAGGAGGTACGGATGGGCCTCTTGGTGGCACAAGGAGTTAAGTCTCAGCACTATGAAGCAATTACCAGCCACTGCAGCCTCAATTCAATCACCAGCCAGGGAGCTACCCACATGGTGCAGCAGACCTCTTCTGTCTTGCCTGCTGCTCCCCTCAGCAGTGTATTTCAGTAGATCTGCCTGTTCTGCTCCCTGTTCTGTCTCAGGTGAATCCTCTCACCCACCCTGCATGTCTGGCCTATATCCCAGCTCTTGTATGCATAAATAAATAAAAATAAATAGATCTTTTTAAGAAAAAAATAAAGAAGGCATGGGTAAGGTATTGAAGTTCTGCAGCCAGACCTCAGTCAATCATTGGCTAAAGCTGACCCCTGAGAAGACCATGGCCTTGGGCAGATCCACCAGAGGGCTCAGCTGTGAGCTCTCAGCAATTAATACTCAGCAGTTTAAGGAAGCTGGAAGGGAGTGAAAAAAAAAAAACATCTTCTCCACTGTATACAATAAGAACTGTTTGCCTTTTCCATCTATGGAGCAAAACGAAGTGCACAGAGAAAATAATAAATATGGTAAAACTGAATAACAATATAAAAAATCCATAAATGCACACACACACATTTATAAAATGCCTTAGGTTCTAAGGTTAAACATATATTTTGTAAACTCTGCAGTTCCTTTAGGAATAGGGAAGACTGTACATAGAGGAATTTTAGGGCACTTGTGGGCATCTCACGGCATAAAGCGAGACAACTAAATTCAGAGGAAGAGTCGAGTGGGGATCTTTTAAATAATTTTAAAATTTCCATTGGACTTTATTTATTTTTATTGATTTTTTTTTAGATTTATTTATTTATTTATGCAAGCACTGGGTACAGTCCGAAGCGCGGGAGGGTGAGAGAATTCACCAGAGCCAGAGCGGGGAGCAGAATAGGCAGAAGGACCGAAGTGCACTGCTGAGGGGAGCAGCGGGCGGCAGGAGAGGTCTGTGCGCCATGTGGGACCCTCCCCTGGCGGCGGGGATCAAACCAGCACTGCTGAGGCTGCAGGTAACTTCGCAGCCCAGTGCTCAACCGCTGTTCCACCAGGGGAGGCCCCCACTGGACTTTTATATTTGAAAACCCTATCAAATGTTGTTAATATTTTTGTTTGTTTAAATTTTGTGCTGTAATTTTTAGAAGTCAGCAATACTTTCTTTTCCTCAAATAAATACTAAATTTAGGCATGTAAAAACCACTTTTTCAAGATTTGTTTTTTTAATTTTGAGAATAATCATTTCAGTTAATAAATTATTTTAATTATAGAAAGGATTTTTAATGGTCTGTGTAGCTTTGTGCTCACACAATGTAAAATACATGAAAACACTAAGAATTAGAAGTCCAATATGAAATTGTTCCCCTACATTTCTTTTGTGAACTGAATATCCTGGGCTCCACAATATATTTTGCCAATTCTGAAATATGCTTGATATCTTAACAAACCACTGATAGTTTGGAAGTGAATGATAGTCTTGTGAAAAATAGAAATGGGGAATTGATGACTGCTTTCTCAGTCTTGAATTACACCCAAATAACCATCATCAACTTTTGACTTCTCTTTGCCTCAGTATCCCTATATTTAATAGCCTATCTTTCTGTAAAAGAATCATACTAGGTTAGCTCAAAGATTTGAAAACATTCCTCAATTTGTAGGAGAAAAACTTATAAGAAATCACGTGTCATCAAATTCTACATGAGGGATTATTAACCTAGTGCTCACATATTCAAGTGCAATAGTTAAGTGTCAAGGGAATCTTTAGACCCCCTAAATAATGCATTTTGTGTGCATGGGGAAATAAGTAGGGGGGAAGAATCACTAAATTCTTAATGTGAGCCATGCCCCTCAAATTTCAAGGCCACTGTCGTATACAGTACATTTGTCAGATCTTCCAAACCAGATGCTACTTGTCTGCAATGCTGACTTTGGCATGGATTCTGCAGGAGAAACAACGGTCACACATAAGGCAGATTTCACTCCTTGAGTTTGATGGAATGCATGCATGCTTAGCAGAGACTCCTCTCTGGAGTACTCCTCAACTCCTCCTGCCCTCTCTGGGTGCATCTTCAAATGGGAATGGGCCTCATCTCCACCCTTTACCCTTCCTTCTGGTTCTGTTCTCGTATGTGTGTGAAGACATTTTGATTTTATGGCCTCCCTCCCACCCCTTGTTTTAATTACTTCACTAAAGTACAGATTCATGTTCATAGTGCTCCAGACCTCCCGTTCTCTCAGTTCACTCTGCATCTGAGTGACATTTGAGTTCAGAGCAGTATTCACATGCAAGAGATCCCAAAACAAACTACCCAAGGTGATTATTAGAGCATTCTTTTTCACTCACCTCTCCTATACCTCGGAACACTGCTCTGTGACTTTATCAGACCGTGATGAGTCCTAATCTTACCAATGACCCCTGTCTGCACCCAGATGGCCTTTTTTATAATTGGGAGTTTAATCATAATTAGACACAGCTGTGTGCATGCCTGTGTCTGCCCTATAAGAAAGGCTCATGGAAAGGGCGACTTTTCCATCCTACCCAAGTGACATAAGTCTTTGCAGGGTGACACATTGGGGGGGGGGTGAACCCCAACATCTTTTAGCAACAAAACAGGTAAAGAATTCCTGATGTGCAAGAAGGGTTTACTACAATATTTGTTTTTTCTCTCCAGATTTATTGTTCAGTCTTGAGCCAGACAGCAGTTAAAAAAGAATGCAGGTTGGTGTAGAACTTTATGAAGGCTGAGAGCACGCATTACAATCACAAAATTTTCAAGGCTCACAAAACTTGCATAATTACACTGGCTGCTGGGCCCTTCCGGCACTTTTCAGCTATAATGGCAATCTGGCTAATTTCCCACTGGCTTAATCTATAACTTCAAAGACTCCTAAAGCAGTTACCATGATTCTGTTTGCTTTTCAGGTGACCTACACCATTCAGTATTGAACAGCCAAGTTCATGGGTTGATTAATTAGAAAAGCCTTGTTTTAATTTAGGACTCCACCCCCCTTACATATTGTTTCTTTCTATAAATAATCTCTAGATGTGGTGGTAGCAAAGCATTTCTCTTCTAGAGTCATTTTTGCAAATGTGAGTCAGTTGACCAATTGTTGCCTGATATATTTTTTTAATTACAAATGCTTGTGGAAATAACAAATAATGCTCGTTCCTAATAATAATAAAAAAGTTGGAAAATACCCAGAGAACATAAATAAGAAATATTAAATCATCAAAATTCTACAGCTTATCCATAACTCCTATGAATATTTCCTTGTATTCAAAAATTAATTCAGTAGATGCCAATTTGGCTATTAGGCATCAAGGTACTCTGATAGGTACAGGTTGATTTTTTTTTTGGTCATTATTTTTTAAAAGCATTTTTGCATTTTTATTCAGATAGCATTTATTATCTTCATATTCTTTTCCTTTCATTTTCTTAAGCAAAATTGGGATCCCACAAAATTGGAATGGCTTTGTATCCTACCATTTTTGTTCTACTTTACTGTATGACCTTTCCCAGGCTTTTACAAATTCCTTAAAAGCATTTTGTGAATAACTGTGTAATATCTCTTCCTGCGTGTCACCATAATTTATTTAGCAAATTCCCCACTCTTAGCCCCTTACTTTAACTTTGATTGTCTTCCTTCTCTTGTATTTTAATCCTTCCTTCTGTGGAATCTCTCATGTACACCTACTCTGAAATTTTGGTTCTCAGTGTCTTTTCCATGGTTTCCAAGTGTTCATGTCGCCACTATATAGAAAAAAAAAAATAGAGAGACTTGTTATTGGAAGGTAATAACTTGAAATAGGATATTGTTTCACAAGCAAAATTGGTTAACATATTTAAATTTAGAATAGGCTTTTTGGATAAGATCTATAATGTCAAGTACATCATAGCTGTTTTTTCAAATGGTTAATCTATATCAAGTTGTAACAGAGGACACAAAAATTAGCATGAGTTTATTAATGTGTGTCCTTAGAGACACAAACAATTGAGTAAATAAAGGATAAATAAATGAAAAAGTGGCATTTTTCTTACAGAATAATTTCAAATAATAAGTGTAAAAGAAATGAGAGAAATAGAAAATAGCCATAACCAGAGCACTGTAGTAGTTCTGGCAGACAATTGATGAATGTTAAAACTATTGGATAAGTTTAGAATAACAGGCTGTGTAACTAATCTCAAAGCACATTTTTTTAAAGATTTATTATTTATTTATACATGCACTGGGTACATGGATGAGAGAATTGGAGCTGCAACCGAAGTACACTGCTAGCATAGATCATGGACTTAGCAGTTGAACTGCAAAATAGCTTTTGCGCCACTCTCAAAGCATTTTTTCCAAAATATTTTTTAATTAATATTGCTATGACCACCAATTTATTCATATTCTTCTTTCCAGATGAGGGAAATTAATTCCTTTCCTCTCCCTTGCAGAGTGTGAACTGGCATCGAAGGAATAAAGCATGGAAAGGTGAAGCTAAATACTACTTTAGCACTGCAGACAGCAATGCATCCAAGTGATCAAGGTAGCAAAATCACTAATAATCAAGTTTCACATTCTCTTTGATATACCATGAAAAAGCACCTCACTCAATACCAGGATTTCTTAAAATAAAAAAAAAAAAATAGCTGACCAAGATTCTTCAAAAGTGCCATGGTTATGAAAGAAATAAACACATTAAATTCTTTATTTTAATATTTATTATTTATGCATACAAGAGTTGAGGTGCAGGCCAGAGATGCAGGGGATAAGAGGATTCACCAGAGACAGAGTGGGGAGCAGAACAGGCAGAGCTACTAAAATACATTGCTGAGTGGGTGAGTCAGGAGAGGTCTGCTGCACCATGTAGGTCAACTCCCTGGCCAGTGATCAAACCTGCACTGCAGTGGCTGTGAATAGCTTAATAGAGCTGTATCTTAACCCCTTGTGCCACCGGGGAGGCCCTAACACATGAAATTCTTAGAGATAGAATAAGATTGAGAAGACATGTTATACTACATCTCATCTTGGCAAGAAAAAGAACTTTAATGCAAAATTTGGTGAAATTCAAAATCGGCCTGCAGTTTAGTTAATGAATATACCAATTCTCATTTCCTAACTTTGATGTCGATACAGATTTGTCCCACTTTCAGAAAGCAGCGCACTCTTATACAACCTCTCATAAGATGAATGGGCAAAAAGCAAAGAAGCAATTTATATGGGAAAATTTTTGAGTTTCCCAGACTCAAAAATAACCTAACACATCCTACAAAATAACACATATAAACCAAAATAACACTATCATATAGTGAAAGCAGGAGTGACAGGACAAATTCACAGCCTGAGAAAGTTGTTCCAGGTAAAGGACTTTCTCTAGAACAATTGCTGCAAAGCCAATGCTGAATGTTACTTCTGCTTTTTGTTCATAAAAACAAAATCCTCCTTAGATTTCTTTAAGTTAGCAAAATGTTTAGTATTGTAGGTTTTCATCAAGCCAAAGTGGTGGAATAGTGAACCTTCAAAAAGCAAGGGATACCTTTTATCACAGTTTTGTAAAATGATAATGTTAGTCATAGCACGGTGAAGTTATATGCACTTCCTGTATTATTATTGCAATTACAGTGTCAATCTAGAATTATTTCAAAATACAAAGGTTAAATATTATTCTCATGTTTGCTGAAATTATTCATGATATTGTCAAATGTGTTTAAGTATGTAGAGGGCCTGTAAACAACTCAATTAAGTAGAGTATATATAAGAGCTTGTAATTATCAACATACTGCTCTGCCATTTGATTGAATGAGTAGGGATATGGTATATCCTAATCTGTTCTCATGTGATTTAGAGATCATTTTCTGCTTTTCTTATTTTTGGTTTATTTTTGTAGGTTTGGGAAATGTAATCATTGAGTCATATCAAGTAATTCATTCTAATAAACTCTTTGATCCTGTCAAATTAAAGGCCTACAAAATTGTTCCATATGGCTCTGGCCCAAACTTATTTCAAAAGACCAAGAGCAAGAAGGGACACATTATTTTATTTATGTATTACTATTATTATTTATGTATTACTATTATTATTAGTTTATCAATGCTGTTAGAACTAGTTCCTGTAAGTATCATCAAGTAGTTCTCTGAGAGTGGAACCCTAGAAATCGAAGTTCAAAAAGAACAACCGACCCATTGTCATCATTCAGAAAATTCTAAAAGTAGTTTTGTTTTCTATAAGTTTTCTAATCTTATAAAGATTTTTCTAGATCTTTACAGTAAAGAAAAAGTATTATTTTAAATAATAAATTTTATTTTTATATTCCCCATACAATTGCAACCCCCCATTTTGACCCCAATCCCTCCCTTCCGCCCCCCACCCCCAAAAAATGTCTCTGGTTCATAATTTTTTGTTGATTTTGATTTTCACTTTCTTATAGTTATTCGTTTTCCTGGTCCCTTATTTAAGTTTTCTAGATTCCTGCTATGAGTGAGACCATCCGGTATTTTTCTTTTTCTTTCTGGCTTACTTCGCTGAGCATGATCCCTTCTGGCTCCATCCATGTTGCTGCAAATTGCATGTGTTTATCTTTTTGGAATGCTGAGTAATATTCCATGGTGTATATGTACCACATCTTCTTGATCCAGTCATCTATTTTTGGGCATTTGGGCTGTTTCCAAAGCTTAGCTATTGTAAACAGTGCTGCTATAAACATAGGGGTGCAGGTGCTCTTTGGAATTGATGTTTCTGTGTCCTTTGGGTAAATACCTAGGAGTGGAATTGCTGGATCATATGGAAGCTCTATGTTTAGTAGGTCCAGAAATCTCCACACAGCTCTCCATGATGTTGAACATTTTTTCATATGCCTGTTGGTCATTTGCATTTCCTCTTCAGAGAACTTTCTTTTTAGCTGTTCTGCCCATTTTTTGACTGGATTATTTTCTTTGTTGTTGTTGAGTCTCATCAGCTCAGTAAAGAAAAAGTATTATAGGAAGCCATTTCTAACTTTCAATTAGCATTTTCCATGACTTGATCAAACATCAAAATTGACTTACTCATTCTCAGATCCTGCTCCATGGAATGAATTGGAGAATTTGCATGACTGAATCTTTAAACACATTAATAAATCATCATGGAGAAGACATTTTCTATCTGAAATTAGGGGAAATACCTATTAATCTCTTTTTGCTGGTTGGAATTTTTGACAAAAAGGAAATATTCAATACTAGAGGCATTGCTTCTAACTACAAGGAAGCATCACCAGAAACTGTTTAGGATTTTTCAACTTCTGCCAATTTTTTTATTATTTTATTGACACATTTATAAAATATTACATTTTGAAACACAGCAAATATCATCATTTGGGATTTGCCATACACTAGCTATAAGTCCTTGTGGAAATTTATATAACCTTTTCATATCTCAGTTTTCTCATCTGTCAAATAGAATAATATAATTATCAATCTCAAAGCACTTTTGGAATGAGATCTTAATGATTAAAAGGTGTTCATTAAATATCTGTGTAAGTACTCCTTAAGTAACTAGTTTTGATATTTCTGAAAATGTAATGTGTGAAAAGGAATAACCTAGTTCTATAAAGGACAACAATTTTAAAAAATGAGGCATGGGGCTTCCCTGGTGGCACAAGGGGTTAAGATGCAGGACTATGAAGCTATCCGCAGCACTGCAGCACAAGATCGATCCCCAGTCAAGGAGATGACCCACATGGCACAGCCGACATCTCCTGTCTCTCCCGCTGCTCCTTTAGAAGTGTATTTCAGTCATTCCACCTGTTCTGCTCCCCACTCTGTCTCAGGTGAATCCTCTTACCCCTCGCACCTCTGGTCTGCACCCCAGCTCTTACATGCAAAATAAATCTTAAAAAAATGAGGCATTAGGGTCTGGAAAACAGGCTGCAAATATCCAACTCAAGGTATTGTTTTCTTTTGATATTTGTTTTTTTTTTGTTTTTGTTTTTGTTTTTGTTTTTGTTTTTAATATTTTTTTATTTATTTGTTTATATTTATACAAGCACTGGGTACAGTCAGAAACGCGGGAGGTGAGAGAATTAACCAGAGCCAGAGCGGAGAGCAGAGCAGGCAGAAGGACCGAAGTACACTGCTGAGGGGAGCAGCGCGGCAGGAGAGGTCTGCGCGCCATGTGGGACCCTCCTCTGGTGATCGGGGAGCACCGGGGATCGAACCAGCGCTGCAGAGGCTGTGGGCAGCTTCGCAACCCAGCGCTCAACCACTGCGCCACCAGGGAGGCCCCTTTTGATATTTGTTTTGATAGTTAATGAAAGTAGATTGTGTGAGCAAGGAGTATCATGCATACCTCACTGCATACAGTCAACAACTGTTCCACAGGGTTGAGTTCCTAAGGCAGCTCCTCCATGCCATGGACAAGTCTGTTTGTCCTCGTCCAAGCTGAGATCAGCATATTGTTGGTGCTTATTAAATATCTTAGCGCAGTGGGGAAGTACAATGATAAAAGCAATAAATAGTTTTAACATATGAAAGCATGCCTACATTTATCTCTTGCTAAGCAAGTGAGAACGGTAGTTACAAGAGACAATAGCTCTGATGAAACAACTGAATAAGAAACTGATCTTGCATCAGGTTTTCAGTAAGTTCAGGGATCTGCTGGTCTTTAGAAACAGGAGGAATTAAAGACTGATTTTATTTTCAGGCTCTCACAGTCATGGTTACTGAAGCTAAATGATTGTTGATTGGCTCAGAAGGCAGATTAATTAGGGTAAGTTGCTACCAAAGAGAGTTTTAAACACTGCTCTGATAATGGCTTAGGACCATCAACAAAGATGTTAATTTTTCCCTTTCCTGAACTTGGAGCATAGAAACTTTTATTCTTGATTTTCTTTTATATCTTGGATCTTTTATTTATTTATGCATATAAGAACTGGGGTGTAGGCCAGAGGTGCAGGGGTAAGAAGATTCCAGAGAGAGTGGGGAGCAGAACAGACAGATCCATTGAAATATGCTGTTGAGGGGAGCAGCAGGTGAGACAGGAGAGGTCTGCTGTGCCATGTAGGTCACCTCCCTGGCCTCTGGGGAATCAAACTCGTGCTGCAGTGGCTTGCAACAGCCTGACAGCACTGTCTTTAACCCCTGTGCCTTTCTGTAATTAGGAGCAAGATAAAAAAAATAAAGCCTTTTCCCCTATTTGTATACAACCATCTCACTCAATCCTTGCTAATGCAAATCTTTGCAAAAGCTATTTATTCATGGTAAATAAACTCCATCCTTATGGATCTATTTCCAAAGAAGGAGGTAGAAATCCTCCATATGAAAATTTGCCTCAATATCATATTCAGTCTGATTTTTCTCCATCAAGTGCCTTGACCAGTCAGTCTCTACTTTTACCCCTAGAGGTAAGTGGGCAAATAAATTTATATTTTTTTCTTCAATATACAAATCCAGGGTCCTTCCTGTCACATGATCTTTAGAGCAAAGCATACGGAAATTGTTAATCTAGTTTGTCTCCACAGCTTATAAGCAGCTGTCATTATAAATAAAAGCTAGTGTCACTCTCATCAAACTTGAAATTAACACGTGCTTTGGCCACTCAATGAGGGATTTCCTCTAGCACACTTTCTATGTAAATCTCCTGTTCTCCAGTGGTTTTACTTTGGTATTATACTACTATAAAAGCACATTTGGTGACAAAAAATTAACAATATATGGGTATAACAAACCTTGAAAATAAGGTTGAAAATTCCAAAACAAGGGATTGTTTTTCATAATTTTGACATTTTCACCTCCCTAGTCAGAATTCTTACTTAGAAATCAGACATCTAGATCAAATTGAAATCTGGAATGGAAAACATCACATAAACTTGTCTGTTTCAGACTTGGAATTTCTTTCAAGTTTTTAGTGAATCAATGGGAAGTTTTTAAGAGATAATTCATAAAATAATAAATATCATTCATAAAGCAATGAATAAAATAAGGATGCATGATAGGTTTTTTTGTAAGGTTTTCTAACTAATGTGCAAATTGGACAGCATAGTTCAGTAACAAAGTTTCTCACATTTGGCATGTATAAGACAAACTGAGAAATGAATTTGTTCATTTTATACATTTAAACCTTGAGTCCTTCAAATATGAACATTAAATGTCTTCCATATCTTTTAATCCTTGAAATTCTGCTTTACTTGGACAATTTTAACTGTGTATTTGAATTACTCTATACACATATATGTTGAGTTTGCCTGAGTCAAACAGATGAAGGAGGAAACACCTCATAAAATTGGCACATTGGTAAAAACCCCAGCCTGTGACCTGGAGCATCACCATCAGAGTCCCCCAAAATGCTTTAGATGTTGATGTAGACTAACTCCAGTATCTTCAATAAAACATAATTTTATTTTAAACATAAATTAATTTTGTGTATTAAAATCTGAACCCAAAGGCACTTAAATCAAGCTACTATCTTCACAGCCCACGATATTCGAGGTTGTAGAAGGGCATGGTTTAGTCTCATAGTTGATTGTAAGTCACATATTAACTTCTTATATAATGAAGAAATAAAATGAAATAATACCAAGGCTTCACTGAATTGATGGGATGCTGAAAGGACTTGTTGAGATTCAAAAGTTAAAATTTTCACTGGAAGTTGTGTTGTGAGACAATAGCAACAGTCTTATGCCTTAGGGAGAGTGATCTTTCCTCTGCTCATTTGTAATTCAATGTTCTTTAGAGAATATGTGATTGACTATGCCTGATTGACCTACGGAGAACAATGGGATATAGGTACTACCCTGTTCACAATATTCATAATACAAAATTACCCAACAGGGGAGAACAAAATGAAAGAAGAAAGTCAGGATGGAGATGAATGAGACCAATAATCCAGAAGTCACTAATATCACATATGATGTACTGTGTGTGTGCATATGTGGACATTTCTGTGTTAATGAGAATAATGTGCACTTGCTCATATAAATAACTCCATGTAAATGCTTCTACCGCCAACACCTAAAGATTCAAAGGCATCAAAATATCGAGTGAATTGTACATTTAGAATTAGGAGACTAATTCAGAACCCTGACTATATACCCCTTTTAACCTAGGCTTTGGAATATGTGATTTTGCTCCTTGTTCTGTAGTTACTTTATGTAAACAATGAGATTTATATAAAACTGACAACATAAAATGCTGTGAAAGAAGAATATTTTATATAAAAGCCATTTTGAAAATATAGAACACCAGATATTTTATTTTTTCATTATTCTGATTCCTTGGGTTTAACAAGGAAGCTTGAATCCTTTTTTCCTCCTTTAAGAATAGATCTTCTGTGTTTGCTCATTTCACACCAGAAGACTCCTGAACAGGCCTCTCAAGACTATAAAATGTTTTCTTTTGGTCTAGAAAGGAGTGTCAGTAGAACTGAAGAGGCAGTCATAAAATTATTTTTTTAAGTGGGAACAATTATCTTAACTAGTGAAGAAGCTGGGCTCACAATTTTAGCTCTGAGCAAAGGTATAGCTTAGTCATTTTTATTTATACCTTTAAATTTTTGTTTTGTCCTTTATATGACTTTTTCCCTATTAGCTTAGATATATTTTATACCACCCTTTGAGGAATTTTATAAATTGTTTATTATTTTTCTTTTCCAAAAAAGAGTTTATAAGTCACAGATTCCATCCCCCAACCCCCAAGCATTTGGCCCCTATTAGAGCTCCCTGGGGGCTTTTCTACCCTCTTGCCCTCCAACTTGAAGTCTAGCTGGGATGGTTCTTTCAGTCATAATTGAAAATTAACGATGAGAAGCAGCCCCAAACCACACCATTCCCTTTCCCCTTCCTCAGTCCGAGAAGTACACAATACTGATTTTATTTCAGGGAATGGAGAGGTGATTAATCGTCATAGGCCCTGACACTGGCTTCAGATAAGTGGCGGAGTCTGGCAGCAGCACAACTATGTGGACACCATTCCCATTAATCTCCCAACACCACATGGAAAGGAAAAAGTCTTTGCAAGGTCTCTATAAAGGGAGTTATTATTGTGAGGCCAAATTTTCTATAAAGAAAAGCTAATTTGTAGCCTCTGTGAACCCGCCGAAGAGCAAAGGAGTTTCTCCACTCAACTTACAAGAAGACTTTTCTCCAAATGAGATGATATAAATGGAGTGTGAGGGTGAATAACAAGAAAACAAAAGTAGAGGAAACTGGCTATAAAATCTAGGGGCTCATTACTACTGGGGAGGGCAGCCGTTGGGCTGGCCAGGGCCACGGCTTGTCAGTGCCTCAGCCAAGGCCAGAGATGACCCTCAAGGGCGCATTCAAGACACAGAGCTCATACTTGATCAGTGACAATGAAAAAATCAGATAAGAATGATATTGCCCTCAGGTGATCTTTGCTTTTCTGATCTCCATACTATAATTAAGTAGGCCTAGGGCCAGTTTGTTATTGTGGTATTATGATCTTCATAAGATCACTAAACAATGCCATATTATTCAACCTGGAAAACACCCAATGCATCATTTTCAGGTGGCAGATAATTCCCTTTCTGAATTAAGGAAATTATTCTCTTAATTACTCTTATTACTATAGTGCCTGGTAGCACATATACTTCATATATTGTATTTATAATGTTGCAGTGATATAGTAAGGTTATTTTCTCTTTCTTTGGTAGTTTCTAAACTTTGAGAAGCATTTAACAGGTGCTCAGTAAATTCTCCTTGATTAAAACAATAGTTATATGAATGACTTACCTTGAGTCTAGTTTTACTTCTTCCTCAGACAAAATGATTTTCAAGAGGAAGGTTATCTTAGTTTTTAAAAATATGCTGTTGAATGATCTTGCTCTGGATGGGGCAGCTCTAGTCTCTTGATGGAAGATGGATATTTGTCTAGAGGTAGGGGCTAGATAGATGTTGTCTTTTCATTTCATCCTTGTCTAGAAGATACTTTTTTCCCAATAGAAGTCTTGGCATTTGCTAAGTTGGAGATGACTCAAAGTTATTCCTATTTAACATTGATGGTTCAGAGAGAATTAGACACAGAGTCCCATTGTTTCAGAGGTAGATGACCCTTTATCAGTTATATAAAATAGCTTTCCATTCTTCAATACTATTCCCAAATAATATTTTCATTCCTCATTACTATTTACATTTATTTCATTGTGAGATGAGCTCAACACACTAAATGATTCATTTAACCAGCTGGTGGGGATAATGTTAGTTATTCTATGAAAAAAATCTATACACATATGTATTGACTTTTTCTGCATTATTCTATCAACTGTTGAAAGGAATTGCTAGTCTTCTGCTCTGATTGCAGATTTGTCAGTTTCTTCTTTTAGTTCTGCCAGTTTTTCTTCTTTATATATTATGATACATAGTTGGAGTCATTCAATTAAGAATTGTTAAATCTTCTTGCTGGAAGACTGATCTTTATATCATTCTGAGATATCCTTCTTATGTTTTAGTAAGATTTCTTACATTTAATACATTTTTTTTGCTTCATATTCATTTATGTCACCAGCTCTTTGAGTGTTTACATGTATTATGTTTCTTACTGTCCTTTCACCTTAAACTATCACATATCTTATAAGAAACTGAAAGAGGTATCTCCTATAATTAAAAATAGTTATATGTAAGTATATATATGGCAATTTTGTTTACTCTAACAATGTTATTTTACATGTGACGCATTTCTATACTACCCTTTTATTATTTGTTTTTAATTTTTCTACCTGCTTATTTTCCTTATAGTCTCTTTTTGTACCCAGGCTTATGTACTTTTTACTGTTCTTTGACCTCATCATAGTCTGCATGGTTGATTTCATACATTCACTTTATCATCCTGATTGCTCAGCATTCTGTTAGGGTTTTAGAGAATTTTGTTTCCAAGTCCTGTGATTCTCTTCTCTCTGATGTTGTCACTATGCATTTTAATAATATTACAGTCTCCATAAACATTACCTCTGTGTTCATCTCCATGTGTCCTTATTCTCTCTGTGTCCTTCTGAGATTGTTTTCCTCCTATGTGAATAATTCTCTTCCATGTGGCATCTGGATGCCTGTGTCTTTTCTCTCTGACAACTTTTGAGTTTTCCTTTTATTAACTGGCTCACACACATTCTACTATGATGCTTCTATGTGATCCTGGAAAGTATTTCATTTACTTTTCCTGTTGCTTATTACTGTGATGATGTCACACATCTGCTGCAGAAACATTGTGGTCATCTCCTTCTCTTTTTCTTTATTTTTAAAGATTTATTTATTCATGCATACAAGAACTGGGGGTACAGGCCAGAGGTGCAACAGGGTGAGAGGATACACCAGAGATAGAGTGGGGAACAGAACAGACAGATCAACTGAAATACACTGCTGAGGGAAGCAGCAGGCAAATCAGGAGAGGTCTGCTGCACCATGTGGGTAACTCCCTGGCTGGGGATCAAACTTGTGCTGCAGTGGCTGTGGGTAGCTTCATAGTTTTAACACCTGCACCACCAGGGAGGCCCTCCTTTTCTTTTTCTTCCAGGACATCCTCATACATGTTAGACCTTGACACACTCCACTGTGTTCTCCAATCCTTTGTGATTTGCATGGATTTGCTGCCGTGTTTTCTACTCCACTATCATCCCTTTAATTTTTCCTCTTTTCTATTTTGTTCTGTCTGCTGTCTAACCCTTCTGTCCAGTTATTTCCTTGATCTTTCACTCCATTTATTTTTTAAGTATTTCTGTTATGTGGTGATTTATCCTTTTTCCCAAATTTTAAGCACTATTTTACTATCTCTATTTCATATCCATAATTCCTTAAACCTGTGGCTTGTTTATATTATTTCCTTTTTTTCACTCGACTGTGTGTATGTGTGTGTTTGAGTATACAATAGATGTAGGATATTAGGATATTGGGCAGGAAAAATATGCCATCTCCAGATGCTATTATTGCCATGGAGTTGTTACCATTTCCTCCATCAGCCCATACTTTGAGTGCAGATGACCTGAATCCCATCAGGGCCTGAGCTGACTCTAGGCCAGCTTATGGTTTTCACAAGACTTTCTCTGCACACAGATGCTTAGAGGGCCATTCTCCAAAACTTCTGACATAAAGTTTTAATCTTATATTCTGATAATGTTTTGTTTCTCTTTGGCACCAAAGACATCCAAGAAGGTGCTTTTGTCTTTTCTTTATACAGTTGGAAACCTATAGTGTTTGCTTTTAAGTAAAGTGCTTGCATATTGATTAAGATAATACTTTATCATGTTAACGATGTGTCCATTAAGTTCTATTTTATTGACTTAATAAAATATTGTGTATTTTCGCATTATGTATGCAAAAGTCTTTTCTGCATCTTTAGACATAATCATGTGATTATTCTTTTAAGCCCTATTTATATGATCTTATTTATGACTATACTAGCATGGAACCTCACTTGCATTACTGAAATTAACTGTGGTTATTTATCTTGCATTATATTTAATGTGCTATTAAATTCTATTTGCTAGTGTTATGTTTGGGAATTTTACATTGATATTTTGTAAGTGAAATGTATTTATAATTTACCAACTTCTTACAGTGTATAAGACCAATGATATGTTCATGTGGTAAAAGCAGATTTAGAGGTCACTCTTCTTTACAATGCCTTAAAATAGTTTATGTAAGTTAAGATTCCCTAAACTTCAAAAATTTGCTTAAATTCCTTGATGAAGTCAGTTGGGAATGGTGCTTTTTCATGGGGAGCTCTTGAAGAAATTTCTGCATTTCTTCTAGGGAAATTAATCTGCTTATCTTTTCTGTGTATTGAGTTTAGTTTTTGGTATATTTTATAAGAATATTATCCATTTAGGCCTCCCCTGGTGGCGCAGTGGTTTAGTGCTGGGTTGCGAGGCTGCCTGCAGCCTCTGCAGCGCCAGTTCGATTCCCAGCAACTGGTGAGGGTCCCACAAAAAAAAAAAAAAGATTATTCATTTAATCTAGGTTTAATTTTTTCCTTTGTGAGCATAACAGCAAAAATGCATACATTTGGCATTGTTAATCCTTTTAGTATGGATCAGTATTCTAACTCATTTATTTTTGTTTATTTATTTTATTTTTGTTTTCTTTGCATTTACTTTGTCATTCCTTTCCTAGTTTTTTTTCAATTAGTTGATTCATTGAATTTAATTGTACTTTTTTATATACATGTTAAATATGATATATATATATTCTCATAACTACATTAACTTTATGCCCCAAATTCCTTTGTAGCCTATTTTTATTATCCTTATTTTTAAATATTTCTAAATCCCCTTTATATCTACCCTTTGACCTAAGAGTTGTTTAATATCGTCTTTTATTGTTTATATTTCAATATGGAAAGGCTTTTTTTTCTGAGTTTTCTTATTGATTTCTACTTTTACTTTTTTTTAAATAGTGTTCTATTTTTTATTATTATATACCTTTAATTATATTCTCTTAAGAAGCCACTTACAGAATATTTCCTTGAAATAGATGAATGTTGCATTTGCCCTTATATGGAGATATAATCTCTATCTTTGACCATCATAATAAGCCCTTCATTATGTGACATTTTTTCTTTAAGCAAATAAAAACTGAAGTAGGTTGCATTTACCTTCAGAATGGGCACACGTTTTCCAATAAGATGTCACCATATAGAAACCAAATGGATGTGACTTGTGAAGGAACTGAGTCTGAATGAACTGTGCTGCAGACTTTGTTGATATCATTAAGTATGTCCAAGGGTGAATCAAGACCTTTCCTTTTACAGGGGCTAATAATCTAAAAGCTAGATGCCTCTGCTTTATATCTTAGCCTCTGCCATCTCTCAGTCCTGTTACCTACCTGCCTACTCTTTGGGACCTGGGATTCTCTTAGCAATTCATCCCTATGTGGAACTTGCTTTGAATCAAACAGATTACATCTTGTCATGGAATCAAACAGACTCCACCTTGTCTCCAACTGCCATGTTGAGACTCTTCTGTGAACAGTTAACAGTCTGTCTCAACTTCTTGCCAGGACTAAGGAAAGAACATTTACTCATGTCTCCTTATTGGTGACCAGGAAAGAAAAGCAACTCCCTTTCTGTCCTCATTGGTAATTGGAAAAAAAAACAGGAGACACCAAATCTGCTAATTTTTATAAAAGACCCTACACTGTAGTCTCCTGTCGGAAGACTCTTGTCAACCAGTCCAAAAAGTTTCAAAACCAATGACACAGGCTTAAAATGCTCCCTTGCTTCTTTTTTTTTTTTTTTTTCAAATATTAAATTTTATTTTTATATTCCCCCATACAATTGCAAACGCCCCATTCTGACCCCAATCCTTCCCCTCCCGCCCCCCACCCCCCAAAAAGTGTCTCTGGTTCATAGTTTTTGTTGATTTTGATTTTCACTTTCTTATATTCATTTTCCTGGTCCCTTATTAAGTTTTCTAGATTCCTGCTATGAGTGAGACCATCCGGTATTTTTCTTTTTCTTTTTGGCTTATTTCGCTGAGCATGATCCCTTCCAGTGCCATCCATGTTGCTGAAAATTGCATGTGTTTATCTTTTTTGAATGCTGAGTAATATTCCATGGTATATATGTACCACATCTTCTTGATCCAGTCATCTATTTTTGGGCATTTGGGTTGTTTCCAAAGCTTAGCTATTGTAAACAGTGCTGCTATAAACATAGGGGTGCAGGTGTTCTTTGGAATTGATGTTTCTGTGTCCTTTGGGGTAAATACCTAGGAGTGGAATTGCTGGAATCATATGAAAGCTCTATGTTTAGGTAGGTCCAGAAATCTCCACACAGCTCTCCATAGTGGTTGGACCAGTTTGCACTCCACCAACAGTGCACAAAGTTCCTTTCTTCCACATCCTCGCCAAACATTTGTTGTTGCTAGTTTTTTTAATATGTGCCATCTCACTGGTGTGAGATGGTATCTCATGGTAGTTTGATTTGCATTCCCTGATTACAAGTGATGTTGAACATTTTTTTATATGTCTGTTGGCCATTTGCATTTCCTCTTCAGAGAATTTCTTTTTAGCTCTTCTGCCATTTTTGACTGGATTTATTTTCTTTGTTGTTGCTGAGTCTCATCAGCTCTTTTGCAGATTTTTGTGATCATCCTTTATCATTAGTGTTGGGTGCAAAAATGTTCTCCAGTTGGTGGGGTTTCTCTTTGTTTTTGTTATTGTCTCTTTGCTGTTGCAGAAGCTCTTAATTTTGATGTAGTCCCAGCTGTTTATCTTTCTCTTCACTATCACTGCTTGGGTGATGTGTCTGTAAAGATGTCTTTGATGTGCAAATCCCGTAGTTTTCGCCATATTCCTTCTATGTATTTTATGGTTTCAGGTCTTATGTCTAGTTCTTTAAATCCATTTTGAGTATTTTTGTGTATGGTGTGAGTATAGTGGTCAAGCTTCATTCTTTTGCATGTAGCGACCCAGTTTTCCCAGCACCATCTATTGAACAAAACTTTCTTTGCTCCAATGCATAGTCTTTGCTCCTTTGTCAAAGATTAGGACCATAAATCTGTGGTTTATTTCTGGATTTCTATTCGATTCCATTGGTCTGTATGTCTGTTCTTGTTCCAATACCATGCAGTTTTGATGATTATGGCTTTGTAGTATAGTTTGAAGTCTGGGAGTGTGATGCCTCCATTTCCTTCTTTTTTTTCAGTAGAGCTTTGGCTATTCGGGGTTTTTGGTGATTCCATATGAATTTCATCAATAATTGTTCTATTTCTTTGAAGAATGCCATTGAGATTTTGATTGGAATAGCATTGAATCTGTATATTGCTTTTGGTAGGATGGCCATTTTAATAATGTTTATTCTTCCAATCCATGAGCAGGGGATGTCTTTCCATTTCTTTGTGTCTTCTTCTATTTCTTTTAACAGTGTTTTATAGTTTTCTTTGTATAGGTCCTTTACCTCTTTTGTTAGATTTATTCCCAAATATTTGATTTTTTTTGTTTCGATAATAAAGGGGTGTTTTTTTGATTTCTTCTTCTTCAGATTTATTGTTTGTGTATAGGAAGGTACTGACTTTTGCGTGTTGATTTTGTATCCTGCCACTTTACTGAATTGATTGATGAGTTGAATTAGTTTTTCTGTGGAGATTTTGGGGTTCTCTATGTATATTATCATATCATCTGCAAATAGTGATAGTTTGACTTCTTCTTTTCCTATTTGGATTCCTTGGATGTCTTTCTCTTGTCTTATTGCTCTGGCTAGGACTTCCAGTATTATATTGAAAAGCAGTGGTGAGAGTGGACATCCTTGTCTTGTTCCAGATCTTAATGGAATTGCTTTCAGCTTTTCACCATTGAGAATGATACTGGCTGTTGGCTTGTCATAGATGGCCTTTATGATGTTGAGGTATGTTCCTTGTATCCCAAGAATTTCAAGGGCTTTTATCATGAATGGGTGTTGCACTTTGTCGAAAGCTTTCTCAGCATCTATTGATATTATCATATGGTTTTTATATTTCTTTTTGTTGATGTGTTGGATAACGTTGATTGATTTTCGGATGTTAAACCATCCTTGTGCCCCTGGAATGAATCCAACTTGGTCGTGGTGAATTATCTTATGGATACATTGTTGGATTCTGATAGCTAAAATTTTATTGAGGATTTTTGCATCAGTGTTCATTAGGGAGATTGGCCCTATAGTTTTCCTTTTTGTGTTGTCCTTATTCGGTTTTGGTATTAGTGTAATATTGGCTTCATAGAACGTGTTTGGTATTGTCCCTTCCTTCTCAATTTTTTGGAAGAGTTTGTGAAGGATAGGCACTAATTCGTCTCTGAATGTTTGGTAGAATTCATTTGTAAATCCATCAGGTCCTGGGCTTTTGTTTTTGGGGAGGTTTTTAATTACCATTTCAATTTCGCTGCTTGTAATTGGTCTGTTTAGGTGTTCTATTTCTTCTTATCTAGCTTTGGGTGATTGTAGAGTTGTAGGAATTTGTCCATCTCCTCTAGATTGTTGAACTTGTTTCCATATAACTGTTCATAGTAGTTACTGATTATTCTTTTGATTTCTGCTGTGTCCGTTGTGATTTCTCCTCTTTCATTTATGATTCTGTGTATTTGTGCTTTCTCCCTTTTTTCCTTTGTGAGCCTGGCTAGGGGTTTGTCTATTTTATTTATTTTTCAAAGAACCAGCTCTTGGTTTCATTGATCTTGGATTGTTTTTTTAGTTTCAATTTCATTTATTTCTGCTTTGGTTTTTATTATTTCTTTTCTTCTACTGGTTCTGGGGTTTTTTTGTTGTTCTTTTTCTAGATCTTTGAGCTTCGAGATTAGGTTGTTTCTTTGAGTTCTTTCTTGTTTTTTGATGTGAGCTTCTATTGCTATATATTTTCCTCTTATTACTGCTTTTGCTGCATCCCATACATTTAGGATATTGGTGTCCTCCTTGTCATTCAATTCAAAGAATTTTTTAATTTCTTCTTTGATCTCCTCGTTAGTCCAGTGGTCTTCCAGTAGTGTGGCTTTTAATCTCCATGAGGTAGGATAGTTCCTTGCCTTCTTTTTATGATTTATTTCTAGTTTGATGCCTTCGTGGTCAGAAAAGATGGTTGGTATGATTTCAATCTTGGTGTATCTGTTGATGTTTGTCTTGTGCCCCAGTATGTGATCGATCCTGGAGAATGATCCATGTGCGCTTGAGAAAAATGTGTACTCCGTTTTTTTTGGGTTTAGTGTTCTATAGATGTCTGTTAAGCCCAAATGCTCTAGGTCCTTATTTAGAGCTTTAGTTTCTTTACTTATTTTTTGTCTTGTTGATCTATCCATTGTTGATAGTGGTGTGTTGAAGTCTCCCACTACATATGTGTTTTTTCTCTGATGTCTGTTTTCAGAGAGGACAACAGTTGTCTGATATATTTTGGTGCTCTTTCGTTTGGTGAGTATATGTTAATGAGTGTTATTTCTTCTTGAAGTATTGTCCCCTTAATCATAATGTAGTGACCATTGGGGTCTCTTTTTATTTTTTTGAGTTTTGAAGTCTGTTTTATCTGATATAAGTATAGCTGTTTTGCTGCTTTTTTGGCCCATTTGCTTGTAGGATTGTTTTCCATCCTTTGACTTTGAGCCTATTTTTATCTTTTGTAGCTAAATGTGTTTCCTGGAGACAGCAAAAGGTTGGGTTTTGTTTCTTAATCCAGGCTGCAACTCTGTGTCTTTTTATTGAAGAGTTTAGTCCATTTACATTTAGAGTTAATATTGATATGTTAGCATCTGTATTTGCCATTATGTTTGTCTTTCCTTTGATTTTATTTATTTATTCTTTAATAACTTTTTTTTTTTTTTGCTCTTCTTTCGTTGTTATTCGTCCCTCTGAGGTTCTGGCTTTAGGATTCCTTGTAGTATTTTTTGGAGTGGGGGTTTAGTCGCAATGAAATTCCGGAGTTTCTCTTTGTCTGGGAAGGTCCATATTCTTTCTTCATGGAGGAAAGAGAGCTTTGCGGGATAGAGTATTCTTGGTTGGCATCTGTTTTCTTGGAGTCTGTTGACTATGTCCCTCCACTCTCTCCTTGCCCGTAGTGTTTCTTCAGAGAAGTCTGATGTCAGCCTGATTGGTTTTCCTTTGAATGTTATCTGTTTCTTCCCTCTTGTCAGCTTCATTATTTTTTCCTTGTCCTGGATTCTGGGAGCTTTACTATTATGTCTTGCTGTGTTTTTCCTTTCGTCGTGGAAGTTTGGTGTTCTTCTTGCTTCTTGTATATCAATTTTCAGCTCCTTCTTCTCATTTGGGAAGTTCTCTTCAATTATATCCATGAATATTTTCTCTGTTCCTACATCTCTCTCCTCTCCTTCTGGAATTCCTATAACTCTTATATTTCCTTCCTCATGGAGTCAGATAGTTCCGAAGTCTTTCTTCATTCTTTTCCTTCGTACTTCTCTTTCCTTTTCTGTTTGGTTCTTTTTATTTCTGTGTCTTCAAGATTACTTATTCGTTCTTCCATTTCATCTATTCTGCTTTCATTGCTTTTCCCAGAGTTCTTTAGTTCCTCCATTAATTCTTTGATCTCCTGCATTTCTCTTACTTCCCTCTTTAGGGACTCAATTTCCTTCTTCTGATCTATCACTTTTTTAATCATGGCAATTTTAAATTCTCTTTCTGGAAGGCTCAGAAGTTCTTCCAAGTTGCTGTCGTTGCAATCTGGGGAGTGGTTTTCTTTTGTGGTGTGCTTCTTTCCTGAGGAGTTTTTAGGTTGCGTGTGGTTCTTCTACTCCCTACTGTCTGTTTTCTAATTTGTCGTATGCGTTGGGACACTGTGTTGCTCGGACTGACTGACATCTTGGGTGAACTTCTCCGCTCCCCTCTGGCTCTTCCAGGAGCCATCTCTGTCTTCTGGGGGAGCTTTCTGCTGGTTTTAGGCAGTTTTACTGAAGAAATGTCCTGTTCTCAAATGGCGAAGCGGGATGTAGTCCCTGCGCCTCCGGTTTCAGGCACACTCTTCTGCGCACCCGGTCTGCCCCGGACGTGGGTGCCTGCTCCCTCTGTGGGCTCAGACTGCTGGTCGGAAGGGGCCTGGCGTGGAATAACTTCCCGGCTGGCCACTGGGTCCTCCAGAAACCTTCTGCCCTTTTCAAGCAGTCTTAAGAAATGTCCTGTTTTATAGGGTGTTAGTGACTTTTTTTTTCTGGTCGCTAGGTGGCGCCAGAGATCTCTCCTATTGTCCTGGGGGCTGTTTTTCGCCTCCCCACCCCGTGGGACAGAGAACAGAGCGGGAATGGTAGGGGACACCTCAACAGCTTTGGGGTGCTGTGTCTGCCTTGTGCCCCACCGTCGTGGAGAAACCACACCCCGAATTTTCGTGCCCCGGGTCTCAGTTCAAAGCCCTCAGTTCCAGGACGCGGGCTGTAGCCCAGTTCAGTGGCGCGGGAATGGCGCCTTTTGAACCCCGCTCCCGTGCCTGGGCGCCTGGTTCCTGCTCACTTAGGGAGGGACCTTCACCTCAGTGAGGACCTCTGCGCGTCTCCCCGCAAGCCTAGGTCATCTCCCAGCAAGCCTAGTCGCAGGCGCGGGACCTGGGCAGCCGCGATCCAGGTCTGCACTTGCTTTTCAAGCGCACCGAGCGCGCTGCGTTCCCGCGCCAGCTTACCGGCAGCCCAGGCTGTGTGCGCGTCTCCCGGGGTCTTTGTTCTTCTCTAATGGCGCCCGGAGCCGTTCGCTCACCGCCGCGGCGGATCCTGCAGGGTTCGCCTCAGCTCCCGTTCACGGGGTGTGGTGGCTGCAATAGTTCCTTTCCACTCCCAGTCCCGCTTGCTGCGTCGTTTGTTCTTGTGGGTCGTTTTGGTTTGTTGTTTCCTCCTCTCTGCCGGTCGGAGAGTGCCGCCTCTGTGGGCGGGGGAGGGGAGCAGGGTTCTGCGCTTCCCTCCCTTCTAGTCCTCTTTTATGGCCAGTTTCTTCTTCGGGCAGTTCGCTGGCGTCACCCGTTTATCTTCAGTGTCCCAGTTCTCACTGGGACCTGCCGCTTTTCCTCCCTATTAACTTTTTTTAATGGGAGATCTTACTCGCAGTGTCTCCTCGCCGCCATGTTGCTCCGCCCCCCCCCTGCTCCCTTGCTTCTTTGATATTCCCCTGTGCCCTGTCCCTGATGGAAGGGACTTTGGCAATGATGCCTGACTGTGAACTGGTTCACAATCCATAATTGCAAACAGTTTCTTCATTATATAATAGCCTGATTATTTCTTGATAAATAACACCCTGTCCTTTCTCTTGTTTCTCTTTCAGTCCTTCAGCACTCCTTCACCCCCGACCTTTCAGGGCAAAAGCCCCTGTGCTATGGGAACCTGATTTGTCACAGAAAATTTTATTTCAGAGGCCTCCCTGGTGGTTCAAGTGGTTAAGCACAGCACTGTGAAGCTGTCTGCGGCTTCTGCAGCATGAGTTTGACCATGGCACAGCAGACCTCTCCTGTCTCACCAGCTCCCCTCAGCAGTGTATTTCAGTCAGTCTGCCTGTTCTGCTCCCCACTCTGTCTCTGGTGAATTCTCTCACCCCCTACACCTCTGTCCTTTACCCAAGTTCTTGTATGCATAAATAAATACATCTTTAAAAAAATAAGAAAGTTTTATCTCAGCTCTCACATACACAATAATATAACAGGAGAAATGTCAAAGTGTGGGAAATAGAGGGATTTCTCTTAGCATTTTGTCTCATTCCCATGATAATAATAGTGACTACAGTGTATCACCATTTTTTGATATCTTAGTACCTATAGAAAGATAGATACTATGTGAATACTTGTATACTTTCTCCATAAAATTATATACAATTTATTATAGTTATTATTATGTAATTTATACTTTCTGTGTGTCTGTTGTAAATGATATCTTATTTTCCATAATTAAATATTATTTTTGTTACGTGTCTTTGATAGATTAATTTGGGGGGGGTTAAGGGATTTCTGTACTTATTTACTAAGGATGTTTTTGCATTAAATAGTTGTCAAATCTTATTGCATTTTATAATTTATCATTGTACCATACAGCAAAAAACTTCAATATTGTTTTTAAATTTTATCTCTAAAACCCCAGAATGTCTGGCATATGGTAGGTATTCAATAAATATCTTCAGTAAATCAATTATTTCTTTTTTTCTCTCTATTGATGTCATAAGATTTTTTTTTCTTCTAAAAGTTAATGAGAGTTATAAAAATCTTCCATTTCTGGAATCAAATTGACTTCATCACATATTACCCCTTTAAATATAGCACAGGGCCTCCCTGATGACTCAAGGGGTTAAGACCCAACCTATAAAGCTATCTGCAGCCACTATAGCAGAAGTTTGATCCCTGGCCAGCCAGGGAACAACCCACTTGACGCAGCAGCAATGACTCACCCACTGCTCCCCTCAGCAGTGTATTTCAGCAGGTCTGCCTGTTCTGCTCCCCAGTCTGTCTCTGGTGAATCCTCTCACCTCTGGCCTGTACCCCAGTTCTTGTATTCATAAATAAATCAATATTTAAAATCAATCAATCAATCAATCAATCAATAATTATAGCACAATTTAATTTGCTAATATATATGTGGTAGGTATTTTTTATTTCATTCAAAAGTGAGATGGAAATTTGCTTTTGTGTATCATCCTTACTCAGTTCTATACAAAATTATTCCAGTCTCACAATAATTCATTTTGCTTTCAATCTCTAAATTGGTTTATATATAACATGTTGACTATGTCACATTGGATTTTTATTTGGTCCTGACTGTTATGTTATATTAATATATATTTAATTATTGATTATGTTTTTGTAAAGATCTTGGGTCTATTAAAGTTGTAATTGTTTTCTTGTGTCATTGCCATAGGTATATTTCTAGAAAACTTCCTTTTTGTTTTAATCTTTCATATTTATTGATATAATGTTCATCATTAATCCAATATGAAATGTAGGTGTACCTTTATCTATTTCTCTGAATGACCTCTTTTTCATTTCTAGTGTTATTTTCTTGATTAGTCACTAAATTTTTCTTTGTGGATATTTTAACCATGAGAACTATAGCTATTTTTTCCTAAACTCTTTCATAAATAGAAACTTTCCCTCTGTTATAAGTGTAAAATGTATAAAAACCAGTAATATAAATAACACTTTATTAACCAGAACTATAACCAGACTAAAATAAAATAAAATCTTCTTCTAAAGAACAACTTTTCATCCCTTATTTATTTCAAAGAAGCCTTGCTCATCTTGGTAAAAATAATAAACAAGTATGAAGAATCAGAAAGTGAGATGAGTTCCTGGACATTGTGAGGTTGTTGATAACTCTTTGTACATAGCTCTCAGGAGCCCACTAGCAATGCAAGTCACAGTTTAATTTTTGGAAATAAGTGGCCTAGTTACTATGGATGCTACTCTAATGGTAGTTTAAGGTATATCTGCACTTCCCATAAGCTCATGTACAGGTAATAACATTTCTAGCCCTTTAGATTTTCAAGTACGTAATAAAACTGAGTTATTCATCAGCCTGGTTTAGCACAAACTTTACTTGAACATAAGCACATGTACGCTAATGTGCTTTGCTAAAGAGCTACTTGATAGGGCCTCCCTGATGGCGCAGCGGTTGAGCACTGGACTGCAAAGCTGCCCGTAGCCTCTGCAGCGCCAGTTCGATTCCCGGCCACCCGCAAGAGTCCCACATGTGCACGCAGACCTCTCCTGCCGCGCCTGTTGCTCCCCTCAGCAGTGTACTTCATCAGTCTGCCTGTTCTGCTCCCCGCTCTGGCTCTGGTGTATTCTCTCATCCTCCCGCACTTCTGACTGTACCCAGTGCTTTTATAGGTGGATGAATCTTAAAAAAAAAAAAAAAAGAGCTACTTGATATTCTGTGACACAACTCCTTTCCATGTAGTCTCAGTGTCAGAAATTAGGTTCAATTCTCAGGCCACAGAACCATCTATAAATACCTTCTTGTTTATTCGTTTGTCCAGTATTTATTGATTACCTCCTGTGTGCGGGTACCATGTTGGTCTGTGATTTTGAAGCTAAGTATCTACCTATGGTATGGTGAATGATGAAATTGTATGTTAAGCAGTAAATGATGGTGTATATAGACATTGTTGTCAATGATGCATACCTGAAGCTTGTGTTATAATGCAATATTACTTCAATTAAAATTAAATCAATAAACATTTTTTCCTCCACAAAAAAAGAAACTAAACACTTTCTTCTTTTTTTAAAGATTTATTTTTATCTATGTATGCACACAAGAACTGGAGTGTGGGCCAGAGGTGCTGGGGGTGAGAGGATTCACCAGAGACAGAGTGGGGAACAGAACAGGCAGAACTGACTGAAATACACTGCTGAGGGGAGCAGCGGGCAAGCCAGGAGAGGTCTGCTTTGACATGTAGGCTAACCCCCTGGCCAACGACAGAACTCATGTTTGCAGTGGCTGGGGATAGCTTGATAGTGCTGAGACTTTAAACCCTACACCACCAGGGAGGCACACCTAAATACTTTCTTCCTAGTAACAAAATCTCATTGGCCAACTTGTCTTGGGATTCCTGTGCTCTCAAGTGCATGCTAAAATCAAAGAAAATGCCCAATTATTGTTTGGACCAGATCACATCCTGACTATAAGTCTATCACATTTTCCCATATCCAACCAAATGAAAGCACAATTTTAAAATACCATTCTAAACCTTCTTCTATCACTTTCCTATCTTACTGTAAATCTTCTATTGGAAAACACGGTAACCATTTTGCTAGCTACTTAGTTATCTGTAGCTATACTAATTTTGTGAAGTTTTCTTATTAAATTCTCAGAGTATTCTATGTCACACCCTGATTCAAAAATTTATTTAGGCATTTGATACTTACCTAAGTGCTACATAATTGTTAGATAATAGACACTCATTAATGTTCAAGCAAATGGTTAAAATCCATGGCATCATAGTGTGAAAGACAGCTATTGTGAATTAACTCCAACCATGATAAATGTGACAAAGGGAAAGAGCCTGGTGCAATGAGAATGACTAATCAAGCAAACCAAACAAATCTAAATGACAGGATTGTTTCCTGAGGAAATGACATTTAAACTGAAATCTGATGAGTAAGAGTTGCATGAATAAAGAAAAAGATAGCTCTGCAGACTGAAGTAATGGTCTCTGTGACTTCCCTCAATATGAAATTCACCAACTAAAATTTTAAGTAAAGGGAACTGGAAATTTCCAATTTATTTTCCCCCCCTTAAAATACACTTATTTTTTAGAACAGCTTAAGGTTTACTGAAAAATTGAACAGAAATCTAATTCAATTTTTATTTTAATTTCATTTAATTTCCATTGTTCTTTTAATTTTAATGTAATTTTTTGTTTTTACCAATATATTTTAGTAGTTCAGATTTGTTTTTTCATCAAGTAGTTAGAGATAGGGAGTCATATATTTAACTAACAAAGTATCAATTAGTAATTCTCTACATTACTTGTAGGGACATTAAAAACATGATTAAATAGACAAAATAAAAGTATTTGACATATGGCTTGTGGTATACTGTGTGCATGAAGATGATACTTTTCCACAAATTGTAAATACACGCAAATTTTTATATTAAAAACTTTTAAATGTACATGGTCAATTTCAAAACAGATAGGGAAAAACTGGATATATAAATATAAAGTAAATTTTAAATCAGTGTAAAATATATGAATATCATTGTAGCTGAGGCTGTTGGTGATTTCTACAGGACACCTCATTAACTAACAATATGGCAACATCCCACAAGAAAGAAAATGATAATCCAAATGTAAGAAAATTAATCCACCTAACCAAAGAGAATGTAAAAAAAAAATTAATGATGTGCTTTGATGTTCCACTTTATTTGATTGGATTTGAGCTTGATTATGTCATTGTAGAAATAGTAGCCATTTTGACACCAAGTTGAACTTGGGGAAAAATATCAAGGCCCCTGAGTAACATCAGAGCTTAACATCTGAGCCAGAGGAATAATTGTCTCCTGAATATATTATCATTGTATCTTTTTGTAAACCCCAAAGACTAGAGAATTACAATTGATTCAGCAAATTCTTGAAAAATATTGAGGTACAGTAGGTTATGAGACCAGTGTCTCTTTTCCCTGAAACATGTTTCCTAACCCACTTGATATTCATAGAGAGGAACATGAGATAAGGCTAGAGACTCTTACCCCAAGTGCATGTCACTAAATGTTATGACTATAATAAAACAGAAAATTCAGAGGCAAGGTATTCCCAGGAATTAATGAACCAGAAAAAAATTATTTTTATAGAAGCAAATTAATTTCCTTCAAAGATATTAGAATATTGGAAAGATGAGCTGGTAGCTTGAACTCACAAAATTAACCCAGAACAAACTTGACAACGGTTGAAAGAAGGAAATCAATTAAGTGTTGAAGTGCTTTTGATATAGCTCATGAACAAAGCAGTGAGTTAGATGATTTGTTTGAAATGCTTTCCCATAAGATAGCAAGAAGAAATTAAGTAGTAGAAAATCTAACACCAACATTTTAAAAAGAGATTATAGAAGTAGTGACATGCTTAAAACAGTTTTCATGGTTGATCAAAATTAACAAGCGGAGACATAATCCAAAAAGCAGTTACCAAGGATTTCCAGAATTATCAAAAAATCAAATGATAGGATTTTTTATGAAATCAAATAGGGAACTTAAGAAACATATATGTCTGAGACATATCATAGCAAAATTTAAGAATATCAAATATTAGGGGCCTCCTTGGTGGACTAGGGGTTAAGTCTCATCACTATAACCGCTGCAGCCTGAGTTCGATACCCGATCAGGAAGCTAACACATGGCACAGCAGACCTCTCCTATTTAGCCTGTTGCTCCCCTCAGCAGTGTATTCTCAGTAGCTCTGCCTGCTCTGTTCCACACCTGTCTCTCACCCCCACACCTTTGGCCTACACCCCAGTCCTTCTATGCAAAATAAATAAATAAATAAATATTAAAAGTAAACTTATAAAAATATCAAATATTAAAACTTAAGCTTAAGGATATATAATAGTAAGAATACCAAAAAGAAATCTCTTAAAACCTTATACGAATGATCAAGAATCAAGATCAACAATAGCTTCGAGCAATACTGCATACATAAAGAAAATAATTGAGTGATTGTCACAAAATTGAAGGTTTTCCTCCTGAACCACACAGGAAATGAAAGATAAATGGTCCTTCACTGCATGAAAACTTGATTACTTCCATACTTAAATATACAAATGCAAATAAAAGCTAAATTGTGATTTTTAAAAAATAAACTAGATTAGCAACGACATTGTGAAGCTCCAACGTGACCAGTGAGGGAAGGAAGAAAGCGAGACATGCTTAGGAAAATCTAGGTAGAGCATGAGCCTCATATCAAGTAGCATGGATTTTATCCCACAAGCAATGATGACCGAATGGAGGGCTGGTAAAACTGAAAGATGAGAAAAGTTAAAAATGCCAGCATCTAATTTGTTGACCCCAGGATGGGCATTTCTCTTATGCCCCAACTTCACTGGTTTAGTATAATAAACACATTTCACTCTCAGGTAATATATCCTACTGGATCAACAGGACTCTGAGCATAGTCCTTATGCCAGGACCAGACTGAAGTGCTAAAGCAAATGTTCATTTTGACGTGTATCCCAATGAAAACCATGGCACAGAGAGAGCAGAGTGCAAACGGCACACTATTTCTTCAAGCTTCCATGAAGCAGTGATATATCACATTTGCTCTATTGCCAAAGCGTGTCATAAATCCACACCTAACTTCAGTGGGGACAGGGACATATAATCTTACTCTATGTCCGGAAAAAAGGAATGTATTTGTGAATGCATTTAATAACTTTGAAAATGAGCATTAATATATTAGCTTTACTGTGAATAGAAGAAACTCAGAATCTATTTATTGAGCAGTAAATTTAATTATGTTGATTTATCAAATTAGTAATGTGGACTGAGCCTGCTTGTGGGCATAATTCTATATAATTCCCTGTGTGTGTGTATGTGTAGATAGATAGATAGATAGATAGATAGATAGATAGATAGATAGATAGATGATAGATAGATAAGAGAGAGAGAGAGAGTGCACGTTGGGATATTGCTTCTTTTTTCTTTCTCCTGGCTAGATAAGCATCAATGAGAATGTGTTTTATTCATGAATATGTCATAATTATAATTCTATTTGGATAATTTATTATTGGCTGTGGTTGTCTGCCTGAAAAAGTGATCTGCTGTAACATATTAGGCATTTGCCTCCATTGACTATAGAGTTCATTCTCCAGGATGAAATTCACTGTCTTGTAATGTGACTCAAGTGAGGCTTATTTTGTTATTTTCCAGACAAGGGAATGGGGTGATACTCATAATAATCAAAATAAAATCTGGCTTAATTATGGCATGGCTACCCCATTAGTCTGTGTTTCCTCTTACTAAAATCCCCAAGGGAGGAGAGAATGGATGACCTTCCCAAGTCAATGGTCTTATTCAAAGATATGATAGGAGTAATAAAAAAAAGCCACCAGATAGTTTATACACATTTGTCTAATTTATTTCTGATTAAAATGTTGTGAAAGAAAATACTACTATTAACAATAATAAAAGGCCAAATGTAAACAGAATCTGTCTGCAAAACCACATTGTGACTATTAGATTCTGCTGCCTCCCATTGTCTTAGCTGAAAAAAAGAAAGATTACTACATATATAACTCAAATAATATAATCATTCAATTATGACTTAAGGTAAGAAACTTGACTAAAAGGATTTTCCTGCAGCTTAAAATCCTCATGGGTTAAGAGGAAATAAAAGACATGCATTGGTATATACAGTGATTTTAGCTTAGTGAACATGTAGTTTATCTTTTTAACTAGGCTGTGTGTGTGTCTTTTTGCCTTTCAATTTTCAGGTCTAATGGTTAACCATGCACTCATACTAGTAATTTTGCCAGAAACATTAACTCCTGGGAGCTAAAGCTTATAAAGAACAAGTGATTTCAATGAAATCAGAGGCCACAAAAATATCAGCATAGAAGATGCAATACATGTGAACTTTCCCCCCCTTTTCAATTGAAAGTAATGAAAATAGAATCAAAACTCATTAGAGAAAAATAACCACAGACACATTATATTTCAACCCCTTCCTTATCAGAACTCCAGAAACAGAGGTTCAGTGGAAGTACCTATAAGACTGACTTCCCCCAAATTGTACCTTTGCCTTATGCAACAGCAACTAAATCAGGTTTCTCAATCAGCAGGGAAGCATTCCAGAGAGTGACAACGGATGACTTAGATACTAGTGTAGAGTGACTCATGAGACTTCAAATAAGTGTTTCTTGGTCTAGTTAAAGCTGTAAATTGATGAAAGAACAAGAGCCTCTAGGATCTTCCCTCTGTGTATCCCAGGTTGTTATGACTTCAAAAGAAGAATAATTGTGACTTTCCTGAATCACAAATATATACTTTGCCCAAGTACATTAGGAGAACTGAGCACCAAGAAAAAGTGCTTCATCAACGCAGATGTGCTTGTAATGAATTAGGAAAAGCTGAAACCACCTATGGCTAAACAAAATTATGGACCTGCAATAGTTTTCTGACCCATATCCATCAAAGTGTCAAAGGGATATTAGTAGACAGCAGGCATGCAACCTGGAAATAATAGGGCAACTATTAATCTCTTACACTGCTTGATTCTGCTTCTGGCAAATGGGACACAGACCATGTATGTGCCTAGAATGAGAAACATTGATTTCTAAAGAGTGACATACTTGACTTTGTTTGTTTCTGGGAAACTATCACCATTTACCATGACAAACACTTTGATTAGTTTCTCAATCATCTGGTACTCACTGAATCTCTATGCCTTGGGATCCTTCAGCAGCAAGAGTAAGGACAATATTATTAAATCAATTCCCAGCCTTCAAGCTAGTTATTTGCTCCTAAAAGATAAAGTTGAGTGCCACTTTTTTTTTAATAAGTTAAAGAGAACAGAACAAGCAGTATCTAGCTCTTAAAGCATCAATGAGAGGGAAGGCTGATATAAGTAAGGTGTATAGGAAACAGTAGTCAATTTATAGAAATCATGTCATTCTGATCATTCTTATTCTTACTTAATGCTCTTGTTGGATGTAGTGGACACACTTAAGAGTGAAGTGTACTGGGCCTCCCACTGGGTGGTGCAGCAGGTTGAGCACAGGTCTGTGAGGTTGTCTGCAGCCTCTGCAGCACGGGTTCAATTCCCGGCCGGCCAGGGAGATTCCCATATGGCGTGGCAGGCCTCTCCTGTCACACCCACTGCTCCCTTCAGCAGTGTATTTCAGTTGTCTGCCTGTTCTGCTCCCTGCTGTGTCTCTGGGAATCCTCTCACCCCTGCACATCTGGCCTGTACCCCAGTTCTTCTATGCATAAATAAATAAATAAATATTTTTTAAAGAATGGTGTTCTCTGTTCTTTCCTTAATACATGATGCATTCTGCTTTTGACCAGATACTATATTAAAATGTAGTTTTTTGCATTTGAATTTTATTATTATTAATATATGTATAAGTGTACAATATACACATATACATGATTAAAATATAAATATTAGGTATCCTGTTCCATGAAAATAATGGCACAGTTCATTATACCATAAATAAATAACATTTGACCTATATGAATGGTAAATATGAAAAAGAAATGATGTTTCAAACTGAAATGTTTTGGTATGAAAGTATGGGTTACAGAGTAGGAAAACTACCCCAGGAAATTGGAATCACACACAAGAAACATTCAAGAAAAGTAAAAATAATATAGTGTTTCAAAAATGAAAAGGGAGAATAATCCATCATCAGAGTGGAATCTTTCCCAGAGAGACAAGTTTGACTTTGGACAAGGGGGAGAGGATTTCACAGAGGGGAGGCAGGGAGGAAGGAAGAGGGTGATCATGATAGTTAATCACACTAATCAAGTTTTTCACAGAGGATTTCCTTGGAACACTTTTGACAAAGGGGAACTTGGCAATTAAGTATGGAATCAGTAAAATGTTTGCCTTTTGAAGCATCACAATGCACATTTTTAAAAAGATTCTGAGATCATCGACAGTAAAAAACAAAAAACAAAAAACAACTTTAATCTGTGCTTCTCCAAATATTTTTACTACAAAATCACTATTATATTATTATACATATGAATTTGTGTACTCAATGTACATGTTTGACTTAAGCACCAAACAATGCACACTTGGGGTCCATGAGGTTTATGAGAATGAACTTTAATAAAGGATGATGAAGAAAATAACTGTTTAGGAGTAAACTTAAGACAGACTAGAGGCTCGAGATGAAAATGAGAGAGGAATATATGCTAGAGGTGTAATCCCTAAATGAAAGGACAAATCAACTCTTGCCATTGATCAAATAATGACTCAGAAAAACACTATTTATGGAGAGAAAGACCCTTGTTTATATGTTTAAAAACAAGTTGATTCTCTATATACAATTGATCCTCAGTCCTCTGAATTTCCTTCCCCTTGAGTGGAGAATGAACTTAGTCACTCACTACTAGAAAATGCTTCATGGAAAATTAAATACTAACATAATTTTGAGAACACAACAAAAACAAGTTTGTCCAAGTGATCAAGGTTAACCTCACCCATGTCACGTGCTTGCTACTACCATGTGCCTACTGATACAATGCAATGAGGAAGACATTTCTCTTTGGTGATATTTTTCACCAAACTCAAGATCCTCAGTAGAACCTTCAAAAACCATTAAAGAATATAAAATTGAGGGCTCTTCAAAAGCATGAAGGTCATCAGACAAAAGGAAAGACCATAAAAATGTGCAACAGATCAGGAAAGACGAAGGTGATATACTGACCAAATTGGCTAAGGAAGCAGTGTTATTCTGGATTGGATTCTGGAACAGAAAAGGGATTTTTTTTTAAATGGCAAAATTATAATGCCATCTATAATGTAGTTAATAGAATTGTATAAGAATTCATTTCTTTAAAAAAAGAATTTATTTCTTGTTTTGATAAATGTATCTGGCAATATAAGATGTTAGTGTTAGGAGAAAGTCATATGTATGTTTTAGAAATCTATTTTGCAAATACTCTGTGAATCTAAATTTATTCCAAAACAAAATTTTAAAAATTAAAAAAAATTGACAAAAACAGATGAAAAACATTGAATTAACATTGTCTTTAAATTCATGCTAGTATTAACAACTTGATATGTAGGGTATTTGTATATTCTATTGTAAAATACTTCTCCATATGCATTTATTAATTGTTTGGAGAAAAGTCATTTAATTTTGGAGAAACCTGTCGGATGCTTTCTTATTCAAGAGATCAATGTTAACATCATCAGCAATGGGGCAAATCAAAATTGTGTTTGCCATGTGATAGAATGCAGTGAAAGACAGCATCACTTCTGTGATATTCTCACTAAATAGACATACTTTTAACTGTTAACATTCCGTAAACATGTAAATAGAGAGATATTTTATAAAAATAACTGACTTCTTCAGGGTCCATGTAATTCATTTATATTAGTGTGATCGATAGAGAAAAGGAGAGAAGAAACTGAGGCAAACTGAACAGAGACTGAAAAATGCAAATTTAAGCAAAGAAAATGGGTGGGTGAAATGAAAGCTCTGATAAATCACTGAAACCACAGCTTATTTTAAACTTCTTCCATGCCAGTTTCCATGGGACAGAGTATCAGCTTATGCAGTCAGGAAATAGCCTGTGTGTGTGAGTCCCAGTTTTTCTGCCTGTTAGCCCTGAGGTCAGTCATGTGGTAGAACTGGTCTGAGTTTCTGCATCTTTACCTGCAACATGGAACTAATAACAATACCTCCTATAGGATTGTTTTTGCAAATTCAAATTCGGAGTGTGAATACATGGTAAGTGCACAAAGTAGTTCCTGGTGCATGAAAAGTAGCCTCATGCCCCCCCCCCGCCCCCACAAAAAGAAAAAGAAAACACACACACAAACACACAACCAAAAATATCCCCTTTATCCATTTACAAATGAGGAAACTGATGCACAGAAAGTTTCCAGAAGTAGTTCAAGGTCACTTTACTAATTTGTGTTAAGCTACTAGTTGGAACTAAACAGTGTGGGGCCAAGTCTTAATTGCTACATTCTTTAATGGCCTCTGTCTTCCATAAATGTTAAAACCTATTATATGAAGATCATTATATTTTGACACAAATGTTGTAAAAAATAGGATCTGCTCTCCATGAGCTTGTAGTTTCTGTGCGAAAAAAAAAAAAAAAAGAGGTATGCACAGGAAAAGGCACTGAGCAGTCTTAAAATAGAGGAAGGGAGATTTTTCTTGTAGGAGTTAGGAGGCAAGTTTGAATTGGCATGAAAAATATAGTCACAAAGAAATGGAATTAGATCTGTCCTTTGAAATAGCAAAATGAAAAAGAGGAGGAAAAAGGTAAATATTTTTAAATCTCTAGTTATTGACAAAATGCTACATTTGAGGCATATTGCTCCACCACGATGGAGTAAGTGTATGTTATAGACGCCATCTAATTTATAACTAGATGTTAAAATTAACTATTAATACTGTGATGGGCCATTTGGACTATGTGGAGACTCTCTCATTTGTAATTTCCATTCTTTGCAGAGCAAAATTGATTAATAATTAAGGAATTTCTCATTTATCCATTGACCTTTAATGCCCAATTCAAGATCTTTATTGGTGTTTTGATTTCAAAGTTCTACCTCACTGTCTAAATTCTCAGAGCTTGGCCAGTGTGCTGTATAGTCTCACATTGACAATCCTGGGAACAAGTTCAGTTAGTTCTTAAAATTATCACAGTACAATGTGTATATTGTGAAAAAACAATATGCACTGCCATTAATAAAAATGCTTCATTAAAAATAAAATTGTCCTTACCCATTATCCCAGAGATGGGGACTAGTAATTCCGTGAGATACAGTTTTCCAAAATTTCTCTTCTAGTGTGGTCCTTCTCTTTGTCTCAAGCTACATCCATGCATTTCTTTTACAAAATTGAATTTCACATGCTACACAATGTTTTGCAAAGTCTGTTTTCACTTTATAGGAAATAATCTGATTTAATATTCATCTTTTAGACTTTTTGAAGACTGCTTAGGATGGGAATAGATCAATCAAAAGACTGATAGCTGGGAATATCCACCTGCTATTTTTGGATCCTAGAAAACACTAGAGAAACACTTGAGTATTTGCTTCCTTGTCTTATTGACCTGGAAAAAACCAATGACGGCGTTCCTGAAATCTTTGAATAGCACAGATTAAAAGAACTGTGTTCTGCTAAGTTTCATCTAAAGTGGCACTCCTTCTGAGGAAAAAAAAATCTAAAATTAACCTTTACCAATACATGTAAATCTATGTTCTTGTTTGTCCTTATTTTGCCACTTTTACTAGTGAGAGTTACCTAATTTATCTTTATTCATGGTAGATAAGCCCACTAACCACCATCATTCACCAGTGGAGTCAGACCACTTAGTCCAAATTAGAAAGATAGCAGAATGATTTAACAAGTAAGGAATTGGAAGTATACCTGAAGACAGTTAAGCCAGGCTGATTAAAGCAGCAAAAGGGACATTGTGAAAAATGATCTAAGGCTGAAAGCAAAATATGTTCATGTGCACCTCTTCCTTACTGCTATAATTTATATAAATTATCTTTTTTATTTTCAGGGAGTTTTTGGAGGGTTCCATCCTTGTTTCATTTTGTTTTCCAATTTTTTATTAAGTGCAGTAACATTCAAATGACTTAAATTTTAGAAAAGACTGTATATTCATGTAATTGTATAGATTTAGACTTAACATTTACTGATTTTCATGTCAATTACAGTAAGTAGCTACATATTCTTTACTTCCTAATTATAATAATGATTTGAAGAGTGGCTTTCACCTCTCAGAAAATACTTGAGTGGTTCCTTTTCCTTCCACTTTTATAAAGAGAAACATTTTGCTTTAATGATCTATGAATATGTACTTAACATCACGTTGAAATACGTTTAGTTTTAACAAACTTTTATTTTCAGCGTTACTAAAATGTGGATAATGTCAGAGCCTGCTAACTGGGATTGTAGTTTGATCCCTCAAAACTGACACTCTGCCCCTAATGTGCTTCAGATTAGTTCATTTCCTCGGTTTCTGATAGTGTCTCACCTCTCTTATAAGATCCTCAGTTAGGTTCCAAAAGACCTGACACACCATAGTTGATCAGCAAATACTCTTCAGTTAAGGGAGTGAAAGAATCAATGAATTACCCAAGATTCCCACCAGACTATATAGACTCAGATAATCTTTGCAATATACAGTAAGCAAGTACAGTTTTTTCCTCTATACAGAAAGAAGCTCGGATTACAGAGTTTTCAAGGGGATATGAGACTGGTTGAGAAAAAGAATAGGAAGGTTAAGGACACAGAGGACTTGAGTGAGGCCTCCCAGGATTGACTAAGATCAGGAGACATTAAAACCATGCCCCCTTATGTTTATTTGGCCTTATTCTGCCCTCCAGATTGCAATCCCATTAAGTCAAAAACACATTTATTTTCATTCTTCCCATCATTATTTGTTACTTTGTACTGACAATCATTCCATAAATGCTTCATCGGCAGGCTCATGCTAAAATAGCACCTTAATTATTGCTTAAAAAGGTGAAATTTTGGCTCAGTAATAGGATATGTTTTAAATAATATAATAGTAGAAATTATGTAAATCATACAAATAGAAACAATTATCTCCTTTCTCAAATGAACCTCCTCCTATAACTTGTCCATCTTAGAATATGTCACCATTGGGGCCTCCCTGGTAGTGCAAGGGATTAAGACACAGCACTGTGAAGCAATCCGCAGCAACTGCAGCACGAGTTTGATACCCAGCCAGGGAGGTGACACACATGGTGCAGCAGACCTCTCCTGTCTCGCCCGCTGCTCCCCTTAGCAGTGTATTTCAGTCAATTCTCCTGTTCTGCAACCTACTCTGTCTCTGGTGAATCCTCTCACTCCCCACAACTCTGGCCTGTACCCAAGTTCTTGCATGAATAAATAAATAAATCTTTAAAAAAGTGTCACCATCACTTTCTATCTGTTCAGACTAGAAAATTGGATGTAACATTTGGGAGATCTTTACCAAGTGGAAACTGGGGTGTTGGAAATATTTTGTGGTAGTCACAGTGATAATTCATAGAATTGTGTAATAGATTTATTTGCTTTTCTTTATATGTCTTCTATTTATATAACTAAGTTAAAAATGCATTTTTTTGGGAAAAAAATTACCGATGGCATAGCCCAAAGGAAGCATTACTGTCCATCAAGGGAGCTGCTTTATGTTCTGATATCACTTCTTTCTCTATTACCCAGGTAATCAATAAGGCACTCTTAAAAGGATTTTTTCAGAATCCTAGAATCCTTGAACTTGCATTTGGGCTTTCACATATAAAATTCCATCTTGCCTAAATTACTTAGGTTTCTACTTCTACACAAGAAGTATCTGCAAAATAAATGAGAATATCTCAGTATTGACACCTTTTAAAAAAAAAAAGATTTATTTATACAAGAACTGGGGTACAGGCCAGAGGTGCGGGAGGGTGAGAGAATTCACCAGAGACAGAGTGGGGAGCAGAACAGGCAGAAGGACCTAAAACACTGTTGAGGGGAGCAGTGGGTGTGACAGGAGAGGTCTGCCAGGCCTTGTGGGAATCTCCCTGGCTGCCCAGGAATCAAACCGCGCCGCAGAGACTGCAGAGAGCTTCACAGCGCTGTGCTAAACCCGCTGAGCCACCAGGGAGGCCCAGTAAATACACCTTTAAAAGGGAAAACAATCAGTCGATAAGATTGTTTTGCTACAAAACAGGTTAAATTTCCAAACAAATACAATCTATGTACAACATTGCAGAGTTTGTTTAATTAGCATTCCTGTGAATTGGCCCATCTTACTATTTTAGTTGCTTGCATTACTTTGAAACAAAACAACTATGAGACATATATTTTGTACATTTGTAAATAGCTAGCAAAACTGCCAAATTGTCATTTTTATTGCAAACTGTAGGTGGTGATTTTCTTTGCATTCTGGAAAAAAAAAAATCTAAAACTCTGAGGGGGTCATACTCTTTTTTCATCAAACTCCCACAAATATTTTCCCATATTTATCCCATTACTTCAAATACCATTTTTTATACACTGCAAAGTACTTTTTCTTAAGACTAGAGAGTTGACTATAATGGAAAATTGTTATTACAGGACAGATAATGTCAGTAATGTATTCTGGCTCTTGAAAATTAACATATAGTGCATAAAGTGATTTTTCTTTAATGCTTCTACTTTTTAAATGAAATATTGAGGGCTTATAAAATAATCACACTTTCTAAATATGAAACCAGAGCATTATTTTATTGTATCATCAGCAAGATAAAAAACATAAGAGATATATTTGAGATATTAAGGACTATGTCGATGTTCAAAAGCATACATGAATATGTATAGGTGTATTTCATACATATATATGTGTATGTGTGCATCATGTTTATATGTGTGTGTATGTATATATATATATATATATTAGAATATTGGTTGGAGAAGGTAGCTAGGATTGGAGTAAATGGTTCAGTGCAAAGATCAACACAACATTTGCTATATAAATACATTTTACTGGTACACAGCTCTACTCTTCCATTTACACATTGACTATATCTTGTATATTTATATATTTTACTTATTGTGTATGAGTTAGTTTGCTGCAACACAGGGACTTAGACTCACAAAGCCAGAAATTTTTACTCCCTGGCCCTTTGAAGAAAATATTTGTCAATTCCTTCTGTAGAATAGTGGTTCCCAATGTGTAGACCATTAGCATCATTCTAAACTAGGAAATTGTAAGAGATGAAAATACTTAGATTCTGCCTGAGACCTACTGAACCATTAACTCTGGGGGAGGGGACTTGCAATCTGTGATTTAACAAGTCCTACAGTGGATTCTGATGTGTGTTAAGGTTTGAAATCATCGTTCCACAATAGACAACAAATATAAGAAAAGGGTGCAGCATCCAAGTCAGTGACTATGCACACCCAACTGATATAAATGACATTAGCAAAGTGAGGTATTCATGAGTGCAAAAGGAGTTGCATTTGAGGATTAATGTGTGATACAACTTGGACTATTCTTCTTGCTTCCTGTGCTCCTTAGAACAGTCAATGTTGGCAAAACCCAAGTCCCAGCTATTTATCTTTACAGCTTTTCCTCTAGATAACAATCCAGTGTCCATTTGAAATGTATATCAGTCTTACTCAAAATCCTCCAAAAACAGTTCATAATAATTAGAAGAAAAAGATGAAATCCTCTGTATAGTTTCTTCCCACTTACAAGCTTTGAGCTTGCTGTTCACGTGGGAATGTCCTTCTCATAGATACACCCTTACATGCTCAATGCTTCTCACAAGTCTCGTTTACATAACTATGTTTCCAAACCACTTTATCTCAAGTAGCTAACTCTTTAAAAGAATGATAGTGTAGGGGCCTCCCTTTGGTGCAAAGGGCTAAGACTCAACCTATGAAGCTATCTGTAGCCACTGCAAACCGAGTTTGATCCCCAGCCAGGGAGCTATCTTCATGGCACAGCAGACCTCTCCTGGCTTGCCTGCTGCTCCCCTCAGAAGTGTATTTCAGTCAATCCACCCGTTCTGCTCCCCACTCTGTCTGTGGTGAATCCATCACTCCCCACACCTCTGGCCTATATGCCAGTTCTTGTATGTATAAATAAATAATCTTAAAAAAAAGAATGATAGTATAGTATATACAGATGTTGACTTATAATGATAAACACCTAAAACCTATACAATGTTATAATACAATGAAATTTTAATAAATGAAGGAATAATTCATAAGGTAGGTGAATGAATCTCAATACATTTGTTAAAAAAAAACTGAAGTTGAAGGCTTCCTACAATATGCATTATTATGTACAATTATGTTCATGTCTCACCCTAAAATTAAATAACACATGAAATGTCCATAGCCTGATGTCTGGGTTTTAGTAAGGGCCTCAAATATGTGTGTGTATACATATTTCTATACACACATATACATAGCTACATACTATTTACTACTGAAAATACAGTATGATCATACTTTATGATCACTTGATATTAGCCTCATTTAAGATGAATCCTAGAAGACATTGTTGGTTAAAATGCTACTAGGAGATGGGAGGAAGACATCAAATTGAGCTGGCAGATAGCAGTCAAAATGTATAATTGAAGATGACCCATCAATATAAAAACAGAAAACTGCATTTTCAGTTTGCTGAGACATTTTTAGTTTGCTATTTTAAATTTAGACAGAATGATATAATGCATTCAATATTCTTTGATTATAACCTCTCCTACAAAATGTTGGATTTTTTTCAAGTTCTTCTGTTGCATTTTCACAACTCCCAATTCATACATACCTTCATCATTTGTAAGCTTTCTTCACTCACTGTTACAAGTTTTCTTAAATAATCATAAATATAGACTTCTTTTTATGAGAAATAACAAATACAAGTTAAATACTGGTATATTAGATTATCCTTCAAATATCCCAATTTTGACCCCACTTTATTTTTAACCTTCTATTACTCTTATTCTTAGGAATGTGTAGTTAACTTCACAAATCCCCTAGGGAAAAAAAAAAAAAAATAGGATGAGTTTTACTAATATGGTTTCCTTCTCTAGCATTCTGAAACTAGCAAATTTTCCATTACACTTGAACTATTGTATAATTTAATTGTTTTGAATTACTTTTGGGGAAAGAAAATATTACAGGACACAGTTGAAAAGCACTTTAATTCAATGCAGTTATATTGAAACAATATATAAACTACTGAAATTACAAAATTATTGTTATCAGCTTAAAAATGAATTTGATATAGAGGATACATTTTCTGAAGAAAAAAAAAACACTCTCATTTAGTTCAGTTAAAGACTTTGTCTCCTTTTAAATATCCACTCATTGACAGATCTAAAAATAAAAGTTAGGAATTCTAATTTCCTGTCTCCTCTATGTTTTAGTTCATTCTAGATTTCCTGTTGACATTTGTTTTGTATTGATATTCACATGTTTGACATAATAAGCAAAAATTAGAAAATGACATATACATATCACAATTTAGCAATAAAGTGATAGCAGATGACAGCACTTGTGTTTATAAGAAAAAAATATTTAAAGCATAATAATTTCACAGAGGTTTTTACCCCTGCCAGGATAATCATCATCAAGATCTTTGGACCAATATTGGTGCATTAATCCAACAAACACGAATGTTTCTAACCTATTTTCCCAAAGCCATTGAACTAGAGAAAATTGCACTATTATATATAGAAACATTTACTGATTGTCTAATCTATTTTGCTTATCATTTCCTTTGTGTTAGTTCAGATAATTCTTCTAACAAGCATTTAAAACAGAAACAGCATTCCCATTCAACTCATGCCAATGTGTGGTTAGGGAGGTAAAATAACCATACAAGACTTCATATTAATTAAGTGAAAGGTAAGAGTTAGGACTCAATTCCATCTGACTCCAAATTTCTTTTCTATATTTAATAAGAGATGCTTACTTCCAATAGCTTTAGGTATGTTAATCACTAAAATCTAGTCTTCATTGTAATTTGCCAGTATTTTTCTGGAGATTCTACTGCTGGAAAAATCTGAAAATGTTAGAAGTAATGATGTCAAATATTCCTAATGGGGAAAGAAATCACTATAAAAAACATGCAGATATATCAAACATTTAGACTGAAGCTCTATGGATAAAAAAATAGTATAATATTCCTTTCTTTGATAAACATGAAAGCAAAAACAAATTTGTAGATCTAATTTTATTTCAAAAAACTCAGAAATTCAGAAAATCATGAGATTACTATAAACATTTGTGTGCTAGTAAGTTCAAAAATCTAGAAAAGATGGACAAAATTCTGAGAAATATGCAAGCATTTGAGACTGAATTATGAAAAAACAGAAAACCAGAGCAGACCAATTACAAGCAAGGAAATTGAAACAGTAATCAAAAGTCTTCCAAAACACCAAAATGCCCAAAAATAGATGACTAGATCAAAAAGATGTGGTATATATATACAATGGAATATTACTTAGCAATCAAAAAAGATAAACTAATGCCATTTGCAGCAACATGGATGGACCTGGAAGGGATTATGCTCAGTGAAATAAGCCAGAAAGAAAAAAAAAATATTGGATGGTTTTAATTATAGGAGGAATGTAGTGGAACCAAATAAAGGATCAGGAAAAAATTATAATAAATTAAAAAAAATTAACAAACAACTATAAGTCAGAGGCATTCTGCAGGGGAGGGAGTAAGAGAGATCAAAACAGGGGAGGGAAAATCACAAGGGACTATGGTGATAGGGCACGGGTGAATAGGTCATGGGAATTTTACGGGTACTACACCTGAGTGGAAAAAGACTACATTGTACAAAAAGCAAGCATGATGTAAAATATATACAAGACAAAAAAAAAAAAAAAAGAAAACAGATGAATATTTTTAGATAATTACAAAAAGCAAAAAGTCTTCCAAAAAAAAAAAAAAGGCCAGGATCAGATGATTTCACTAAGTTTCTACCAAACCTTCAATGATGACATAATACCTCCCCTTCTGAAATTTTTTCCCAAGATTTAGAAAGAGGGAATATTTCCAAATACATTTTATGAGTCCAACATATCCTGGTACCAAAATCAGACAATGACCATAACAAAAGAAAACTACAGGTCATTTTCCCTAATGAACATGAATGCAAAAATCCTCAACGAATCTTAGTATATTAAAGATATTTTATTTAAACTAACCATCATGATTAATTTCATTTCCTGAGTGTAGACTGAATAATGAAATCCAGTAAGTGAATTCTTAAAAATGACATAGTTAATATAGGAAATATCTAGCAATATTTTGAGTCCACTTATTTATAAATAAAAATAGAACATGCAACCTATTGTTGATGATATTATCTAAATCATAAATGTTTTTGCTCCAACAAGCAGTAAATTAAAAAAAAAACAAACATTTTCAGTATGATGGAAAATTCAGCCTGTTTTTTTAAATAGCAAAAAACAATGTAAGCCTGACCCTAACATTTTTCCTAACTTCCCTGCAGTACAGGGCCATGTGTGCAAAGGGTTGCGGTGTAGTTTGTGACTCTACAAGAGCAGAATTCTCACCCTTTCCTAGTTGGCTTCCTAATGTTTCCAATGAAGAAGGAAAATCTAAGCATTTTCCACTCCTCACACATAAAAATTTGAATTAAAACTATTTTGTGCTCAAGAACTACAGAAAATTAGTTTATATGAATGCATTTGGAAAGAGTTTATATGAATGCATGTGAAATCCCATTTCCCTGTGCATCTAAAATGTCAGGAAGGCAGTGAGACAGGAAAGATGACCTTGTACTCAAATACCAGTTATGAATTTGCAATGTGTGCAACCTCACAAAGCAGTTTTCTTCTCTCGCTCCAGTGCCAATGCATAAATTGGAGTGATAATCAATACCATGTTGGAATTTTGCTGTGAGGATTATATAAATTATATACAGGAAAAGACCACCACTGTATCTGGCCCATCATTTCCCTTCTCTTAGATGCTCAGGACAAGGGCTGTGCATTGGATGACTCCTTGGAGACATCTCTAAATATATCAAATTTTCCTTGAGAATGACTTTTACATCATGCCCTGAAAACCCCATTACATTGTTAGTTCTTGATCTCTCTTCCCTCTGTCTCTGTCTCAGTCTCTCTCTCGCTCATTTTTCATTCCTTTTGTTTTCTGATGTCCTCATCCAATGTTATACTCTGATTGCCTAAAATTCTTACATGTAGACTTTCAATTATCAGAATTCTTCTGATAATTCTGGGTTAATCTTAGTGTTACCATTTTCATGAATCTTGCCCTGGAATCTGGTACTGATTTGAGTTGAATAAGAAAGTCTTAATAAATCTTGTTAGATCTGAGGCTAAATCATGCATGATCCAAATGTTCATTAATCCCCCAAAATAGATAGATAGATAGATAGATAGATAGATAGATAGATAGATAGATAGATAGATAGATAGATAGATAGATAGATAAAAGCACCAGTAAGCTTGAAACAGGTAGTTTAAAAAACTCTAAGTACTTGCTCAACCTGTGTCTATGAAGAAAGTAATGAAGTGCCTCTGAGAGACAGGAGACAGAGCGAGAGAGAGACTCAGACTCTTTCAGGTCAAGGAACTAAACTGGCAATCGGCACAGCCATTCAGGAAGAGCACCCTGATGTACTGACAGCCGAACAGATTCTGTGAGTTACCAGTGCAGATGCAGCCACTGATTGTTCCTGCCCCTGTCCCCTCCCATTCCTGCAGAGAGAGACTGAGCAGGTGAGAGCAAAGCTCTTGCTCTCTGCTCTCTTGGCTTCTGTTTCAGCCAGCCCCCAGCTCTGGCCGCAAGCCGCAGCATGGCAAGGATCTAACAGCTTGTGTGTGGTGTCCAGACGGCTTGCAAAGCCCCAGCCTGAGGAGAAATGAGGAGAGGCAACACCTCAACAATACAGCAGCATCAGTTTGTTCTCACAAGCTACATGGCAACAGATGCAGTGGTAATTAAATTTGGGGTGGGGATGCTCAGGCAATCACTTTCAAATTAGCTGTCAGATTCAAACAGAACTGTGTCAAAAGAGCTTCTGCCTGGCAGTCTGCTCAGGAGGGGCTTTTATTCATCTAGACCCAGAGACTGAATGGTGTTTAGTACACAGCTCTTGTTAGCTTCTGGATCCTGGGGTTTCTCTGCTTAGCCACTTGCCTATTTTGCTACAGTAACTACAGCAGGGAGGGTCTTTAGAAATTGACAAAACAGGGGACTGTGGTGATGGTGCATGGGTGACTCAGTGGAGGAAATTCTATGGGGACCACACCTGAGAGGGGAAATAGCAACCATTGTTTAAAAATGAACAATGATGTAAAATATATAAAAATAAATAAATTTAAAAAAAAATAAAAACCAACCAACAAAAAGAAATTGACAAAACCTTCCTCCCACTCTCAGGAAGTTACTTCATGATTTTCAAAGAAAGCCATCAATAATTGTGTGCGAACAATAAATATGTTCTTCCTTGCTTGGCTACCGATATTTTCATTCAGAAAGATGCTGATATTTGATAGGCTCTGTTTTAGGACTGTGCCAGGATGAAGGTGAGGACACAGATTCAGAGCAATGAGGTGACTCACCAGAGAATTAAGAAAAAATACATTTATTCCAGTGCTTTTTAAACTATGCCACACTCCATCTTAAACTGACCCCTTTTTTTTTATTGCCTTTTCATCCACAGATTTTGATGATCCAGTGTAATACCCCAGAGTCATCATTTACAGAAGGATGGAATTTCCTATTGTTCTCTACTTAGTAAGCTTTGGTGATAAGTATACTACAATAAATACTAAGTATTCTCTTCATTATCATTCTTTTCAAATTGGCAGAAAGCCAGGACTAGGTGATGTTCCACTTCAATTCTTAATGTTTATGTAGAACAATATTTGCAATAAATCTGACAATCACCCTTGGTCTGATAATTCACTGTCTAAAAAATAACATTCCCATAGTCTCTGAAAGTCAGTAAATCCTCAGTGGAAAATTACCTCATTAACTCTGAGCCTTAGTCTACATGAGAGAAAGGTACTGGCTTTGCTTTATAGCCCAGAACCTCTCCTAGATGTTGCAATTCCCTCCTCTTTCCCCTACTCTTCATCTTTTATCTATGTCAAGAAAGTGGGAGCTTAACATGCATGCACACACAACCCATTGATCTCAAAATGTAAGGAAGGATTCAATTGAGCTCAAAGTTACCTATTAAGAACCACGGGAAGTTTTCTCCCAGATGACGCATATACGCACTAACACAACAGAAAAAATGCAATACTATATAAGCATCCAGGGCCAGTTTTACAAACAGAATCAACTTTGTGATGTAATGGTATTCAGGAATAAGTCCTGATTTAAAAATCCTTTCCTCATTTGATGATTCTAGATACCTGACTCATTTAAACAAAGAACCAAGATTTTAGGCAAACATAGTTGAGAGTTGCATTTCCTCAAATGCCCAGATGTTGACTGAACTCTTATCTGTATTCAGTGCCAGATGCAGGAATGGAAATATAGATGATAGGGCCCTTAAGCAAGACCATTCCATAATCCATTAAATGAGAAGACATACACACACACACACGCATCCCACAGTAAATAACAATTTGAAGGATAGTATGATCAAGGGTTAAATCTGAATCCTATAGGGCCTCCCTGGTGGCACAAGGGGTTAAGCACAGTACTATGAAGCAATCCACAGCCTCTGCAGCACAAGTTTGATCTCCAGATGGCCAGGGAGCTACCCACATGGCACAGCAGACCTCTCCTGTCTCACTCACTGCTCCCCTCAGCAGTGCATTTTAGTCATTCTGCCTGTTCTGTACCCCACTCTGTCTCTGGTGAATCTTCTCACCCCCCTAACCCCCCCTAAAAGGCATCTCTAGCCTGTACCCTAGTTTTTGTACACATAAATAAATGAATCTTTAAAAAAAAAAACCAAATTGAATCCTATAAAGATGAATGGAAGAGTGCTTCTGTATGTATCAAGCCATTTAGAAAAAAAGTCTTCCAGAATACGATCTAGAACACAAAGATGAATAAGAAAGTATGTGGTTGGTTTAAAGCGATGAGAATAAATATAAAATAAAAAATTGGCCACTGTGCTTATTCAAATAAAAGACCCAAAAAGATGCCTGATAAATGGTTTAAATTTGATAAGGACTAGAGGTTGAACATAGTTACCTTGATGAGGATTGTGTTGGCTCTTTGAGAATGGGTGATCTCCCAGGACATGTCTAAGATAGACATTTTAAGAAATAAGACAGTAATTCCATATACTAGGGGGTCAGTTGATTACTGGGGACTCTGATGGCTTAGGAGAAGGAAAGTCTCTGTAGCTATAAGAAGCAAAACACCAAGCCAGGAGACACCTATGTTGGAAACATCCTCAGATGGCAGCATCTTTTATCAATACTTCATGTTAAGTCAATTTGATCATTTTAGTCACCTGAGCTGACCAATAAGGAGAAACAATTTCAACATCTCTCTGGTGTATTTAGGGTAACAGACAGATATCAATATATAAAATATTAACTATCAAAAAAGGAGAAGTTGAGGAAGACAAAAAGACCAGTTAATGAAGACACCAGCAGATTCTGGGGCATAAGTTCATTCAATTTCCAGCAAAGGTCAGCTTGCAGCTGAATTTGAGGTATAAATTCTTTGATGTTAGAAGAGTTAGACACAGTGACAGGCTGAGCCAGGTGTCAAACTACTTACCATATAAAAAGGAACACAAACATTTCAAGGGTGTAGTTAATGAAAACACTCCCACAGAAGCAATGTGGAAAGCAAACTACAATTTAAATCACGGTGGAAAGAACATGCCTTTGAAATTTTAGATAATCAATTTTATGAGTCAACCTTTGTTGAATTTCTATAATGTTTTGGTTTCTTGCTAGTTTTCTCTGAATGAAAACTGGATGTGACCTACATGCAATGCTCATGCTAATAATTTTTCAACAATAAACTACATTTTGCACATTTTATGTATTTTGTATAAGCATCAGCGAATTATATAAATGAATATATGACATGAATGATATATATATATATATATATTCGTTTGTGTATATTTGTGTGTAGTCATTTAGATAGATGATTAATAGATACATTATAGATAGATGATACATAGATAGATAGGTAGATAGATAGCAAGCTAGCACATACATATACATATACCCCATCTATTTTATCTCAGGTGAACTCTATATAGACATTGAAATATTTTGTCCAGGTAACATCTTCTTAATCCATTTATCCCTTAATATAGTGAATTTCAAAATGTGTCCCAGATGAGCATCACCAGATCCCCTGGAAACCTGGGAATTTTTTATTGTTATTATGGGGAAAGTTGGTGCTGACACCTGTGCAGGAGCAGAGTCCAGTGGTGCTTCCACACACCTTATAGTGAGCAGGACACCTCACCCCTCAACAAATAATTATCTGGTCCCAAATGTCAGTAGTGCTGATATTGAGAAATCCTCTGTAACCTATATTGTTTAAAACAGATTAGTATTAAGTATTGATATGGTGCAAAATATACCATCACCTTTAATTTAAAATATTTTTATAAGGATTAATAATTCATCCTCTTAAGTTTATGTGACTAAAAAACTGAATCTTCTGACTCATTAATGGAAAAAGTAACTTAAAGTTGCTTTTTTTTTTTTGAAGTGTGTACAGAATTGTGGGCCTGTTTTTCTCTTAGTGCACATATTTATAAAATTGGACAAAACATCACTGATAGAAGACTGTATGCTTCCAATAAAGAGAACAAAATCTATAAGGTGATTTTGGCATAATACGATATCATCGAGTTATTTTTCACCATGTGTAATTATACAATTACACATTTGTTTTGTGTATCATCATCATTTAGAGATTATTGATAGTAATACAAACCACATTTGCAAGTTTTTGCCTTGGACACTTTTCCTGTATGATAAAAAAGTGTTACTTAAACATTATTCTTATATTTTAAATACTACCTTTGACAGGTAGGTTGTTATACCTTTGACAGTTTCCCAGCAGTTAGTAGTACCAGTTAGTAGTGAAACTTTATGTCCCTCGTAAAGGAAAAAGTGGTTTTATTTGCTGAGACTTAGCTGTGCATCCTACCTGTAGACAGTATAGCTGATTCTGCAATCCTGAATAGCTATGGACACCTTACTCCACAATCTGAAAAATGTTCTTTCTAGGGATGGAACTGATGAAAGGTATTAGAAAGAAGAAATGATTGTTTTTGGTAACTTAACAAATGTGGAAGTTAGGTAGGTAGAAGGGGACATAAATCAGGAGGACACCCAGACTTTCAAGATTTGAGTATCTGAGTAGGAGGGTTGACTGTCTCTAACAGGAATGCAAGAGAGAAGTGAATGAATGAATAATTCTCAGCAATTCCTTAGATGATCAAATAACAAAAATGCATATATGGATTGGAGGCCAATTTCATTTGCTACCAGTCTTCTATGCCTATGGATCAACTTTCCCCAGAGAGAGCATGGGGAGATCTGGTACCACAGGAGGGCTCAGGGGAGACCCACAGCCCTCAGCCAGGTTACAATGAGGGGATAAAACATGAAGGTATAACCTCAAAAGGAACAGCATCCTCAACAGTAAAAATGTCTACCTGCCCCCATGGTAGTGAAAGAAAATACCTCAGGTTTTTGTCTCCAGAGTTTCTGCCTCCTGCACCCTTGTGGGAAACCTGTGGATTTCAGTGTTGGCTTTTTTTTTTTAAATCATCATGGTTGAAAATTCTAATTTAAGGCACTTCAGATCTTATCTTTAGTACTGTTTCTGTACATAAAACAATGAAGAAAGGAGCCCTGAGACAGTGTTATGCATATCAAGGATGAAACTCTGTGAGGCATTTCTAACAGAAGCAAGGTATCACATCAGTATCTACATGTCCATCCATCTGTCCATCCATCCATCCATCCATCCATCCATCCATCCATCCATCCATCCATCCATCCATCCATCTATCATTTGTCTGTCTATCTATCTATCTATCTATCTATCTATCTATCTATCTATCTACCTACCTACCTACCTACCTATCAATTATCAGGACTATAATAAAGACACTTTCACTTTTATAGGAATTAAAATTAAGAAACAACCTACTTAAATTTTCACTTTCATAAAACAAACTCTCATAAAGATTTTAACTTCCCCTACAAGACAAAAGTCTTTTGGAGGCCATTGTTTTAATATATCAAAGGCTCATCTTTCCCCTTCTTATCACTTGCTCATTGTTTTGGATGCTTTGCTTTCAGACAGCATGTGTTTAGGTAATGTTCCCTAATCTTCCATCAACCCCTAATGTTCCCTAATCTTCCATCAACCCCTTCCATCAAATGTGCTTAGATTTCCTTGTAGCAATTTATTCTCAAGCATCTCCATCAACCCACCTTACCAAAGCCCCTGGAAACAGAAGTTTTCTATTGTGATTATGTGAAGTGTGTTATTTATTATGAGTTTTTAAAAAATATTTATTTATTTATAGAATTGGAGTGTAGATCAGAGGCGCTGGGGTGAGGGGATTCATCAGAGACAGGTGGGGAGCAGAACAAGCAGATCTACTGAAATACTCTGCTGAGGGGAGAAGCAGGTGAGACAGGATTATGTGGGTTAGTTCCCTGGCCAGGGATCGAACTCAGGCAACAGTGGTGACAACACTGAGACTTAACCTGTAGGCCACCAGAGAGGATCCTATTATAAGTTTTTTAAATGGGTTTCATGTTTTGATATGACAGTCTTATTATAAAGCAAGCACATGCAGTGGAATAACAGTAGATCACATCAGACTTAAAATAAAAATATGGCTCAGGGAAGGAGGGAGCCTTTCACAACTTCTAAAGAAAAGAAGAAAGTATTCAGGCAACCTTCAATTTGAACATTCTTGTACAATCGTTACATAAAGTAATTCTGCTAAGGAAATATCCTTAGTTTTTTTCAGGCTGCTTCACCCACATAGTTCATTACAAATGGAATCACATGTCTAGGCAGTACACCGGGATGGCCTTTGGACTGTAAGTTGCAAAAATCTGAGCATTATTTCTTCAAATGACACATCCTAGACATGCACATGCATATTAGACTTTCAAATCCAATGATAATGTGACAAACAAAATTAATCAGAGTTCTGTGAAGTATGCCAAAAATAAATGCCAACCTCTCAGAACTGCATTACACCTCGATTTGCTCACTGATCATTTGCAACATATTCCTTATGAAAAGACTTCAATGGTGAGAAGTACAATGATCAAGACAAGAATATGAGACAAGCAGGACATGTTTTATTACTTCCATGGGGTTTAAACTGTTTGATTTCTAGGGCATTTTGTTCATTCTAACTCATAGATTTTCAGCTTCAATGCCATTAACCTTTAGTGTTAGATAACTCTGTTGTTGGGGTTGCTCTGTGCTTTGTAGACATGTCAGCATCCTTGGACCCTCCCACTCAATACCGATTATTGTAATTCCCCCATTACGATGATGAAAATGTCTTTATACATCGCCAAATATCACTTGGTGAAAAAGTCATCCCAGGCTCAAAAGCATTGCAGTTAAAATTAAAAACAAAACAAAACAACTGAACAACCTAGATGAAATGGAAAAATTCTTAGAAACACATACAGTACTAACACTGAATCAGAAATAGAAAATCTGAATAAATAAAATACCAGTAAACAGGTTGAATTAATTGTAGTCAAAATGTCAATATGACAAAAAAAAAATCTTTAGATTCAATGCCATTGTTATCAAGATTACAATAGTATCTTTTAAAGAATACTAAAAATACTCTCAAAATTCATTTTGACCAACCACGATCTCAAGTAGCCAATAAATTCTGAGAAAGAACAGGAGATAGCACACATTTTCTAATTTCAAGCTATACTATAAAGCTATAGTCATAAAACCAATATGTGCTAGCATGGTAACAGAACAATGGAAAAAAATCAAGGGCTTAAAAATGGTGCCAACAATACTTAATGGAGAAGAGATTACCTTTTCAGTTAATGGTGCAGGTATAATTGGATACTCATGTGTACATGAATGAAACTGGACCCCGAACTTACATTACTCATAAAAAATATTCAAAAATGGATTAAAGACTTAATGTTAGTTTTCAAGCCATGAAACTCCTAGAAAAATAATAAAGAAATACAGCTCCTTTACATGGCTCTTGATAGCAATTTTTTTGATAGGTCCCTTAAAGCTCCAGCAATAAAATAGAAAATAAAGGAGTTGCTCTACATCAGGCTGAAAAGTTTCTGCAGAGAAGGGAACAATCAACAAAGTGAAAAAGCAGCTTATGCAATGGAAACAAATATTTGCAAACCAAATATATGATAAAGGGTTAGATCCACAGCATATAAAGAACACACACACCTCAATAACTAAGACAAGTAGTCTGATAAAAAGTGGTAAAGGACTTGACATTTCCCCCCAAAAAATATACAAAAAACCAACAGGTACATGAAAAGATACTGCACCCCCCGCACCCCAGTCGATAGAGAAACAAAATTAAAAGCACAATAAGAAACCATCTCAACCCTGTTAGAATTGTCATCATCAAAAATACAAGAGATAACAAACTTTGGGGTACCAGCATAATTGGTGGGATTATAAATTGATATAACTATTATGAAAAATAATATGGAAGACCCTCAAATATTAAAAATAGAATTATCATGTGAATTCTAGGAATATATCCAAAAGAGAAAAAGAACATTGACTTGAAAAGGTATCAGCCCCACCACGTCATAGTACCATTAATTACAATAGCCAAGGGCCTCCCCAGTGGCGCAGCGGTTGAGCGCTGGGTTGCGAAGCTGCCCACGGCCTCTGCGGCGCCGGTTGGATCCCGGGCTGCTCCCCGGCCACCGGAGGAGGGTCCCACATGGCGCGCAGACCTCTCCTGCCGCCCGCTGCTCCCCTCAGCAGTGTACTTGGGTCCTTCTGCCTGCTCTGCTCCCCGCTCTGGCTCTGGTGAATTCTCTCACCCTCCCGCGCTTCTGACTGTACCCAGTGCTTGTATAAATAAATAAATAAATAAATAAATAAATAAATAAATAAATGAATGAATGATGAATGAATGAATGAATGAATAAAACATGCCTCTATTAAAAAAAAATTACAATAGCCAAGACATTAACACAGCACAAATGCCCATCTATGGATGTATGGATAAAATAATTCTTACATATATAAAAATGATTATCATTCAGCCTTAAAAAATGAGGAAATTGTATCATTTGTGGCAATCTGGATGGATCTTGTAGGTTTAGGGCTGAATGAAATAATTCAGGGAAATAAAAATTTCATATGATTTCACAAACATGTAGAATATTAAAAAAAAGGAAAAAAAAAAACTCATTTAAAAAATTCAGACTTGTGGTTTCCACAGGTGGCAGGAGGTAAAAGGAGAATCAGAGGAAGATGTTCAAAGGGTACAAATCTCCAGTTACAAAATAATTACATAGGAGAGATGTACTGTATAATATGATCACTACAGCTACCTCTGCTATATGATACACAGTTGCCTCTTGGTAGCCAGTACGGATTGGTTCTGTATTACCCAGATCTCAAATGTTCAAGTTTCTTATATAAAATGGCTTGGTATTTGAGAATAATCTATGCACATCCTCCCATATACTTTGAATCATCTTTAGACTACTTGTAATACCAGTAAAATACTAACACTATGCAATTAGATGTATACAGTATTATTTAGGAATTAATGACCAAAAAAATAATTTTCCATATGTTTAGCTGTGCCACTGCAAAGCTTCCTCCCCCTCTGCTTATCCCAACCCTCTCCATCCAACTTAAAGGTTAGATTAGTTACTACTTCCTACTCAACTTCTTTCACTTCCATCCACACCCATATGGGAATGACATCTTTATATTTCCATACCAATACTTATCACAATATCACAGTGTCATAATACCACTTCTGTCTCAAATGCTAGAAAGCCAACACAAACGACAGTGTTACATTATGATTAGTCCAATATATTAGCTAAAATTAAATATGTCCAAATCAATACCAATGGCATCAATGGACATAACACATTTCATTAGCAGTGCCTTAGACAGATCCCTTAACTAAATTAGAATTAAAACAATAGGAAAAAAATTAATTTCAACTTTCAGTTGTCCAGTATTATAGCACTCAAGTTAGGTTTCATGCCTATCATTGACTAATGGAACTATCAGAAAAATTAAACGCAAAACCAGAATGTCCTCAAAAGAGAGGAAATGGTGAAATTCCAAGGAGACATACAATTTCAGGAGAAAGCTTTTATTTTTTCCAACATTATTTCGTCTTTTCTATATTGAGCCCTATTATTTATGTCTTAAGCATTCTGTATTGAAAACATCTGGATGTGCTCTATGTGAATATTTTAAAAGGTTATTTTTATTATAGTTAAAATCATCCACATTGATATGTCCAGACTTCTTAAAGTGGTAATGAAATTTCTTCCCAGAACTTGTTCTTCATTTTTCATTTATTTTCCCTTCCTTTCTTTTCTTTACCCTTGTCTTTTTTTCCCACCCACTTTTCTCACTTCCCTCATCCTTCTCCCTTCCGTCCATTCTTTCTTAGTTGTCTTTCTGAGAATATTTGTTATGTTGGTTTTATGTGAATTTTGGAATGATTCCAATAATTGGCTGTATTTTCTCTGTAAAGGATATGGTTTGGATTTATTTTGCCCCTGTTATTGCATCTGTACATTGATTCTATAACCCTCTTATAAAAAGGATGTCATTTATATATTGTCCTTCTAGACATTCACTGAATTGTGATATATGTCTCAAAATTTCCTTAATAGTTGATATGTATGGCAGACTATAAGATGAATACTCAAAATCCTTTTGTTTTACAGATGAGAATATTGAAGCAGAACAAAGAGATATAATTTGCCCAGATAGACACAGCTATCAAGTAGCAGATCTGGTAGGATCACTCAAATCTGTGTGGATTTGAATTTTTTTTTTTTTTACTATGATATGCTGAGGACCAACTAATTGGAATTTCACAAATTCATGTAGATCATGATTGATGAAATCACAGCTTAGATACAGATATTCAGTTACATTTTGGTTTTCACACCCACATTGTACTATAGAGGAAAAGAGTATGTAATCTCCATAAAAAGGGGAGGCTCCATGTTCCCTGACCCAGATGATGATGGGTGGAGCTGAGCAGGCAGGGGAAGCTGGAAAAGACTTGGAGAGAATACAGAGGGGAGGACTTGGAAGAGACACATGGAGACATGTGAAGGGAGCACTTGCTTTTGGCTTTGGACTTGCATCAGGGACTTGAAAGACACGGAAGGAGACACATGTGATTGAGATATGTAGAGACACTGAAGAGTGAGAGACCCGTGGGGAGGTGACAGTGGCTGCCATTACCTTAATTTGTACCTTGATCTTGCTCCTTTCATCCCAGACTTGCCTGGTTTCTTCTGCCCCTTTCCTATGGTCCCACCAGGAGGTGCTTAAACTTGTTGCAAGCTTTAGGGCCTCAGTGGCCGTGCTTTGGGTCAGCACTGTTTGGCTGGGCACTTACCCACAAGGGGATGGGTAACTTTGGGTGTTTAATGGAAAGGTGTTATCTTTATTCTCTTCTCTCTCTCTGCACACAGATCTATTCAAGTTCTTTCACACTAAGTATGATTTCTCTTTACATGGCAAATTGCTGAACCCCTTTAGGGTATGCAAATTTGGGGGTACTGGGATACCCCTCAATCTTCATGATAACAAAACCACAAGGCTTATTTAATAACTAAACTAGACATCACTTTCTGGTAAAACTACTCTTTTAAGAAAATGACTTGTTTATTTCTCCCCAATGCTGGGAGCATAGGAAAAGGTTGAGAATGAAACATAATGCCTGGCATATTTTTCTATTAAACTATGATTCCAACTAGAGGGAAAAAAATAACATTTTATCAAAAGTTATTGCATTATATCTCCTGGTTTATGTCTTTTCTTCTTCTATTTCTTTTTTCTTTTTTAAGAAAAATGGTTGTCTACTTGAGGACAGATACCAGCACATCAATTAGTCAAAGTCCCAGGAGCTCACAGCTGGCAGGTACTTGGTGCTGACGTAGTCCCCCCACGGATCCCCTACTTTCTCTGTGATGATCTCTCTGAATCCCTGACCAGTGAGAAATGACAGCGATGTGCAACACCCCCCAGAAGCAGAACATAGGATCCAAAAGAAAATCCAAAATCTCCTCACTAACTTCATTACCTTGAACAAGCTTATTAGCTTTCCTCGGGCTCTGTTTGTTGATCTATGAGACGGGGCAATGATTGCCTGCCTACTGGGTTGATTTGAAGAGCTAATAAGCACAGCATCTGGGGGCTGGTCAGGGCTCAGTCAGCGCCATGTTCCTTCCCCTGGATTTCTTCTGCCTCATTTGCATTCCCTTTGCTGAGCTATTACAGCAGTGCTGTGAGTAGGGTTTTGACTTTCTCCATCCATGGCCATGTGAGTCCTCCCCTCATGACATCATCCCCTTACCTTGTCCTCTAGCACTGCATACAGAACTCCAAAACAGCATCATCTTGTCTCAGCATTGTGTGTTTCTCTTTTGTCTGCAAGACTATGAGCAACACAGAAAAAAGAAAGCTTAGCTGTCGGTTAATGTATCTTGATCATTAACAGCAATTCTTGGCACGTGGCATCCAAAACACAAACAGTTGTTGAAAGGAAATGAGATTCTGCCCCTTCCTGCGTCTTGGTTTCCTCATCATTAAAATTACAATAGTGGGTCTGGCTCTTGAACTTTGCAGTAAACATCAAATGAGAAATACAGGATTATCATTAATAGGATCACTTCAAATGCTCAGTTATACTAATTCCTATTTGGATTTTCCATTATACCAGCTTCTGACTATACAGTGTCACTGTCCTATAAAAGCTAGTGTGTTAGATATGAGCAGAAATAGAACTCATCTCTATCTCTCTCTTTTCGAAATTTTAAAGTGTTTAATAAAGGGATTGTTTGCAAAGACGGGGGAGGCCTCTGTGGCCTGGGGCCAGCAAGAGCCAGGCTTCTGTTTTTAATTTTCTTTTCCTTTTTTCCCCTTGCCTTGCCTTTCATTTCTACTCACTAGAACACTGATGTAGCACAAAGAACATTAAAAGATACAAATCACCATCCAAATGAAGAGATACATAATATAAACTATCCCAACGAAGTGGGGCTTGGAGTTCTGCACCATGACACTAGTGAACTACTGATTCCCCACATCCCTGGAAGCTCTCTGAAGTCACACTTTTTTTTGTGGGGGCTTCATTACATAGACATGATTGATTAACTCATTGGCCATTGGAAACTTATTATTTTTTAAAGATTTATTTATTTATGCATACAAGAACTGGGGTACAGGCCAGAGGTGTGGGGAGGTGAGAGGATTCACCAGAGACAGAATGGGGAACAGAATAGGCAGACTGACTGAAAAACACTGCTGAGGGGAGCAGCGGGCGAGTCAGGAGAGGTCTGCTGCACCATGAGGGTAGCTCCCTGGCCTGCCGGTGATCTAACCCATGTTGCAGAGACTGCAGATAGCTTCACAGTGTTGTGCTTAACCCCTTGTACCACAAGGGAGGCCCCATTATTATATTTTTTGTAGTGCTTGCTCAAAAAATTTTTCTTTATCTTTATTATTGAAGTAACATTGTATTATAACATATAAGTCTCAGGCATTCATCATTTACAATCAACATGTGCGTGTGCTTTAGTAAGCTCCCACTCAAAGTCTAGTGACACCCTTCACTAGACAATGGACACTTTCCCTCTCTGATTTATCCACTGCTGTTCCCCTGTCTTCCAGCAACTACTAACCGGTTTTATAATCTAAACATTTATTTCTTTTAAACAATTTTAGTTTATCCATTTCTTTGGTTCCTCTACATACCACATAAGAGTAAAATCATAAGGCATTTGTCTTTCTCCATTTGACTTATTTCACTAAGTGTAACTCCCTCTAGGTCCATTCGTATTGTTGGAGATGGCAGGACTTCATCTTTACTTTTTTTTTTTTTTTAGCTGAGTTGTTTTCCATTGTGAATAAATACCACATGCAATCATTTATGCAATCATCTGTCAATGGGCATTTAGGTTGCTACCAACACTTGGCTGTTGTAAATAATACTGAAACCAACCTGTGCATGCATACATCTCTTTGAATTAGTGTTACTGTATTTCAAGAGGTATAAATCTCATATCTCCTCATACTTGTCCTCTTTGCAATAAAATTAGCCTCCAGTTGTCCCAAACCTATTTGTGCTTTGAGCAATTCTGTCCTCAGGAATCCATGAACTGGTTTCTGCATAGCCATTGTCTCATGTAGATAAAAACTGAAAGAAGGAAATGGAGAGGCCCACTTTTCTTTATAGTCCTATGAAATTTGCATTTTTAGGCACTTCAGTATTTTAGGAGGTAACTCCAATATGCCCCTCCTTTTTAGGTGCATATTTGTGTGTGGTGTGCTGGATGGGGGTAAAGGTGGGTTTGTCCTTAACATATACAAGGAGAAAACCCAATGGTGAAGTATGTCTGTGAGCTTATCCAAATCAACAGTTATTTTTTTTTTAAGATTTATTTCTTTATTTTTACAAGCACTGGGTACAGTCAGAAGTGTGGGAGGGTGAGAGAATTCACCAGAGCCAGAGCGGGGAGCAGAGAAGGCAGAAGGACCGAAGTACACTGCTGAGGGGAGCAGCGGGCGGCAGGAGAGGTCTGCGCACCATGTGGGACCCTCCTCCGGTGGCCGGGGAGCAGCCAGGGATCGAACCGGCACTGCAGAGGCTGCGGGCAGCTTCGCAACCCAGTGCTCAACCACTGCGCCACCTGGGAGGCCCTCAACAGTTATCTTTTGCCTCAATCTCGTGAATAATATCTGGTGACAGTTTAATTTCAAGACCACTTATAGACAACCTCCACTACTCGAACATGATTCTTCTCTTGGTCTGATTTTTCACACCATTCAGAATTTTCATGAAATATCTTTAAAAAATACTTTCCTGACCACTCTACCCAATATGATCTCCCCTCATGGTTCAGCACCACTCACTCACCATCTTTTTATCCTTCATAGTAACTGCCACTCCCTGGATTGTTGTGTTGATTGATTGATTGATTGTTTGGCTAGTCTTACTGGACTATAAGAGCTAGAAAGTCATCAGCACTGTGTTTTTTAGTCCTTTCTGAATTAGCAACAACTTGATGACACTTGGCACATAGAGATGCTTAAAATATTTATTTAAATGATGAATGAGTAGATAATTGAATGGAAATATTTCTTCGAGAGAAAAAATCAAGAAAAGATGAATAGCTTCTGTGACCTTCATTAAAAACTCATTCATAGCTGCACAAATATGAAATCCAAGACAATTCTTAGCAATGGGGTTTGTGCAAATCAATATGCTATTCCTTAAATCTCACCAATCCTTTATCACAAAAAGGATTTAAGGATTCTGGTGAATGCTTTAATAGCACAAGTTGACCAGTGTCACCTTTAAAAGACTTAGCAAAGTTTTGAAATCAAATGCTTTAAATTATGTTTCTCTTTAGAAATGTGTGTTTATACAAACATATATGCCAATGTGCACAGTTGGGTATTTTGGCTCCCTTTTTTTTCTTAGTTCATTTTTAAAAGAATTTAGTAAAGCATAAGAATTTGGCACTGTTTGAGTCTTAGTTTTTCTGACCCAACTACAATGCAATTACTGGTAGATTGTCTTTGTTTTTTGTTGTTTTTTTTATTACTTATTTTTAATTGTTATTGAAGTGCAATTATTTTATATTATTGCAAGTATATTGACAGTATAAGAGTTGCTCTCCCATCAGGTATAGTACCACGGCACTCCCACCACCAAGCATATATATATATACCACATCTTTCTGATCAACTTGGCTTTTTCTCAGCATTTAAGTTGGGTTAACGATCTTATGAAGGAGAACTCTCATCCAGATCAGACAGGTCAGATGCATTGTGCATTATTTCATGTAAGACACTGTTTGCACGTGAATACCTAATGAGAACATGTACTCAAAATTAATGGAATAAAAAGGAGACAGATGTGGTGAATTCTCTCATCCCTTGCGCCCCTGGCCTACATCCCAGTTCTTCCATGCTAAATAAATAAATAAATAAATAAATAAATAAATAATCCCCCCCGCCCCCAAAAGAGACTGAAAACAAAATGACCCAACATTTATTACACATTTTTAAAGTATGGCATTTTCTAACCAATTTTAACCTTTTCAAATACATCTTGTATTTTATTCTTTTATTTTTTTTTCTAGCCTACTATTTCCCAATAAAGAACAGCTCAGATCACATATCTCAAGCTGTGCTCTCTTTTCCACATTTTTCTTGATCTGGACTTGTCTTTCTAGACCCTTAGTCCTGTTCACAACTTGCCTGCAGCAGAGACCTATCCAGATGGTTGCTATTACTTATGACTTTTTAAAAGGCAGCATTTACCACATAGACATATTCCAGGGCCGTTCTTAGTGAGTGATACATGCCATGGTCATTACCAAGAAATGAAAACACTAATTTTCACTTTATTTGCCCAAAAGTAGACTATAACATAAAGATTCAAACACAGATCATGGCCTACATTTCCACTTTTTAGGGTCTCCGATTATGTATAGATTTGCAAACCTGTATAGATTTGCAAAACTGTATAGATTTGCAAACCTGGGACCAGGTGTGATGGTGAATACAGAGGATCATAGTTTGCTGCATAAGTGTTAGGGCTACAGAGAAGAGAGTTGTGTCAATCCTCATGAGAGATATAACTTTTCACTGCAAGGAAGGCACAAATATTTTATATATTTTATCCTATTTCCTCTAGTTCTTTTTATCCCACTACTATTACTGTGATTAATATCACTACCATCACCATAATTCTGTGTATCCATGCTGACCAAGATTCTGTCCCAGGAAATTTCCATTATTACATTAATTTCTCCCCCAAATAATCAAGGCTGGTATTATGCACAATTGATGGGTAAGGAGACTGAAAGTCACTTGCACAGCCGATGAGCCAGGGTTTAAATCCAATGAGCTTGCATCTGAAGAATGCTGCCCTCCAATATTCATCTTCACATTCATTCTGTTTGCTTTCTGACTTGTTAATTTACTGTGGTGGATAAGAGATCAATATTCTAAAATGAATATTTCAGTATCACATATCCAGGAAATAATTTCCAAGACTATTCTTAGATTCTCCTATTTACATGCAAGAAAGAAATCAAGAAATACTTGTTAGCTTTGACCTACCTAAGTCTGTGAATCTGACCAGGCATCACAAAGTTCAATTCAAAGAAAGGTAGAGGAGAGACCACTTTAAGTAGGAAAAAGAAAACCCACACGTGGTTTTGTAATAAATTGTTTTCAAAGATGACAGAACTGTTGGTAGTGTCAAAAGTAATAAGAAAAAAAAAAGGAATCTAAAGTAATTGTCTTCAAGTTCCTCTGTGGATGAAATAATTCTAAGGTGCACTATCCATTTTTCTATTCATTACTGGTTCATTTGGAGAAAAATAAGATTAAACATTTAATTACTAAAAACTCTTCCAGGGCAGAACATTTAGTAATAATAGCCAACAAATTAATATAGGCTGCATCATTTCTATGAAATAGATTTAAAACACTGCAGGGATGACAAGACAACCAGCAGGATATTCAGCAACTAGCAAGGGATCGCCCACATTTTTGTACATAGATGGACACATGGTACCCAGTCAGCAAGGTATCTGAGAGGTGGCAGTCAAGTATCATACATCATCTGCTGGGAAGTTCTAAGCTTTGATCCTGACATATTTCTCTCTTGGATGAGGTGATGAGAAACATTACCAATAAAGCAGGAATGTTTGTCCTTTACAAGATTACCACCTTGTAAATATGGTTTACTGTGCATTGAAAATTTTGACAAAGTCTTAATTTTATTCTAAATAACTTATTCTGTTGCATATTGAGTTTCTATGATGGGAAATTATTAAAGTTAGTGAATCTAACTATATCCTCATACTATATCACACACATACAATTCATATACTAATTTCATCAGAAAGTTTCACATCAGAAAGGAATACAGTAGTGATTTCTCCCTTTAAATTGGAAATACCACACTCTTGATTTTCCATGAAAATACTTTTTCTATTGTAACACGTATGCTAATATATAAGAATGGAACAGAGTAATGAAAAACAGACATAACAAAACTGAACTTGTATTCCAATTAAAAAAAAATCTTAAAAACTATCGTATTTCAGTTTAGGTAAGGATAGAGTGGTCAGGGACATCATACTGAGGTTAACCATTGATGAGGATACTAATCTCAAGCCATTGACTGAATTTTTTAAACATTTTTTTAAGATTTATTTATTTATGCATACAAGAGCTGGGATACAGGCCAGAGGCACGGGGGGGGGGGGTGAGAGGATTCACCAGAGAGAGTGGGGAACAGAACAGGCAGATTGACCAAAGTACACTGCTGAGGGGAGCAGCGGGTGAATCAGGAGAGGTCTGCTGCACCATGTGGGTAGCTGGCTGGGTGGCCAGGAATAGAACTCACGTTGCAGTGGCTGTGGACAGCTTCATAGGTTCTGTCTTAACCCTTGCGCCACCAGGGAGGCCCATTGACTGATTTTTTTTTTGTGCAAACATATTTGGGATATTGGTTATTCAGGATTAGCTAGCTGGATAGTGTGTAATGTCCTAATCCAATACTACAAAAGTTAAATTTTCTCTTTTGAGTTGAAAGGAAACTTCGTTTCTTTTATTTTTTTTTTATTAATTTTTTTTCTTACATTGCTGTAGTCCCCATAGTTCTCCCACCACCATATCACCCATGAACCATCACCATATTCTCTGTGTTCATCCCTCCCTGGGTTTGCACCCCCTCCCTTTGTATGCCTCGGTTATATGGTCACCTTGCTAGTTTTGACTTTTCCTTGACCTTTTATTTAGCTTCTCTATATTTCACATGTAAGTGAGACCACCTGGTATTTATCTTTCTCCTTCTAATTAATTTTGCCTAGTATAATCCTTTCCAGTTCCATTCACATTGCCACAAATGGCATGAATTTGTCTTTTTGATCTCTGAGTAATAAATATTCCACTGTATAAGTATACCACAACTTTTTGATCCATTCATCTATTTTGGGGCAGTTGGTTTGTTTCTGTATCTTGACTACCATAAATAGTGCTGCAATAAACATAGGAGTGCAGGTTTCCATAAAACCCAGCAATTCCACTCCTGGGGATCTACCCAAAGGACACACAAACACTAATTTAAAAGGAACCTTAGGGGCCTCCCAGGTGGCGCAGCAGTTGAGCGCTGGGCTGCAAAGCTGCTCGCAGCCTCTGCAGTGCCAGTTCAATCCCCGGCCGCCAGGCGAGGGTCCCACGTGGTGCGCAAGACCTCTCCTGCCGCCCGCTGCTCCCCTCAGCAGTGTACTTCAGTCCTTCTGCCTGCTCTGGTCCCCGCTCTGGCTCTGGTTAATTCTCTCACCCTCCAGTTCTTCTGAATGTACCCAGTGCCTGTATAAATAAATAAATAAAAATAAATATTTTTAAAAATTTAAAAAAAAAAGGAACCTTAGTCTGTAATCTATTAATCTCCCATTTCAAGAATTGCCTCTAAAACTTGCTTTGCAGAAACATTTCTAAATAGATAACTTAAAAAATTTACTATATTATCTTTTCTCCCAAAGAGTAGACAGAAGGATGTAATACCTTGAGGCTGATAGTTCATTACTTTGTTGATTCTACTTATTGGGTTACTTTTAAATGTCTACTTTTCTCTTTAGGGGGCTACAGCTTATTAATGAAGATTGAAAGTCAAGGGCTGGCTTCGCTATCTTTTATTAAGTCAGGCATGAAGAATCTATCACCTCTCTTTGGAATGTGAGGGATAGTGATCACTATTATTTTTCCATCTTTGTGGTTTCAGCAGAAATTCAAGACACAAGGCCCTTAGCCCCAAGGTTGATGGAGGTAAAGGGCCCCATATATTGTGGGTTTTTTCTTATTGTTTTCCATTTCTAGCAGACTAAATTTTATTGCTGGCTTGGTTCTGCTAGTACATTTTTTCCCTGTACAGAAAGCCATGAAATGGTTAGAAACAGATTAATTTATATCAGCCTTTTGAAAGGCAATGAGTGAAGAAGAGAGAAAAATTCTCAATGCAGGAAATAATACTTTCTGGGCCATTGGTCAGGATTTTCCAATTTTCAGTTATTTCAGTTATTGTATGGAAAAGCATTGAGTGTAGGCACATTATATTTAAGCTTTAGTATATTTAATGGATCTGAAAGCCCCTTGAATTCCATTCATGCACTCCTCCATTAGTATTTGAAGATTCTAATTGTGTTCCCACAATGAGTCATTCTATATCAGTGGCTGACAGTTGACAATCAGGGAGGCTTAGCAATGAACATTTTTTACCTATCAAATTAGGTTTTGTATATTTAATGATTGCTAAATGAAAGACACTGACAAAAGTAATTTGATCACAATGTGGATTACCAAAATCTGCTTCTCATTATAAAACATTTCCAGAGGCCATTAGGAGAAATACTGGGGATTTGCAATGCAATAGATAAGCAGCAACAGGCTTAAAAGTCTACATTTTAAAGTTGACTGGAGAATTCCATATTCCCTTTAATATAATATTCTTTCCATCTTTCTGCTCAGCATACATTGACTGAGACGCCCAGTTGAGATGCAGTAGAAAGACTTTTATTACCACTCCCCCGCCTCCCACACACACACCCTCCATTATCTGGCACTGTGGTTGACTGGCAATGCTATTTTGAATAGCTTTCTGAAGGCAGGTGGCTTGAATGTTTAGGTAGTAAAATTTCCTGAAGTTCAACTTCATATCATGACCCCTACCTTCCTGATACTTGTTTAAATTGTCCTAATCAGCTTCTTGATTAACTCAGTTTAAAATACAGAGTTACACCTACCACAATTCCTGACGCTAGTAAGTAGACCATCAAGTTTAGTGTCAACAAACTTTCAAAATAGGGATCTTAAAAATTACAGAGTCAATATGTCACCAGACTTCAAGGCAAATAAATCTAGAGAGAGAAAAAGACCAGCTTTACCTAATACTTCCCCTGGGGAGGAAGATGAATGTTTCTAAGCTCTAATAGAAATGAAAAATATGTTTAAAACATTATTTGACTAGATGGTTTCTGAGAGAGGGGACCCTTAAACGCAGTCATTAAAATTATATCTAACGAGACAGGGATAAAATGGAAATCAGGGTAATTTCAAGCCATCAGAAAATTGTAAATATTTTCTTGCCTCTAAGGTATACAGTTAATCTCTAGAAAAATATCAATAAATAGTTGTTAATTAGATAACTGCCAAACTTTTCTCCTGCTGGTTTGAGTTTTGGGGGACTCAAGGTCCATGACTGATAGAGAAGATTGTGTTAAAAAAAACCAACAGCCAATGCAAAAGGGCTGCCTGTGGTATCTGTCTAGAAGCAAATGAAGGAGGAAAGAGTAGAGAAACCAAAGAAATAACTCTATTGAGATTCATATCACTCCCAAAATGAGAACTGAAAAATATGAGACACCCAGAAAATCTCACCTATATCCAGGTTAAGGACATGAAAGTGTAGTGCCTCCCTAGTGGCCTAGCATTAAGTCAGCGCTATCACTGCTATGGCCTGAGTTCAATCTCTGGCCAAGGGGCTGACCCATGTGGCACAGCAGACCTCTCCTGTCTCACTCCCTTAGCAGTGTATTTCAGTAGATCTGCTTGTTGTGCTCCCCCCTCTGTCTCTGATGAGACCTCTCATCCTCTGAACCTTTGTCCTACACCCCAGCATTTCTACACAAAAATAAATTATAATTTAAAAAAAAAAAAGATAAAAGTGTAGCTTTTGATGACTGAAGCTGCCATGCTAAGTGAGAGAAGTTGAGACAACAGAGCATGTGCAACAGGCACCATTTCAAACTATCATTTTCCTGGCCTCTTATTTTGTTCTATAGAATGAATACCTACAATATTGAGCCTGATGCTCTGATATCAAGCCTTTAGCATGTTCAGTGATGAATTTCCTAAGTGTGCATGATAAGACACCCTGACAGCAGCAAAAATCTGACTTCTAACTTCATCTTCTGATTTATCCCTTACATTGTCTGACCTAAACAGAATCATATTAAGATATTACTATTTTTATTATTAAAATACACACATACAAACCTTGTAATTTGTAAAGATCAAGGTAAATGCATATTGCTTCTATTATCAGGAGTTTAGAACACAGGGCATGCAAATTGATTTGAGGCTGGTTTCTGGGAGTATCTGTTGACTCTAATTGCTAGTCATGGAAATTTATTTCTAAGTGAGAACTGCTTATTCCTATCATTGTGAGAAAGCAACAGCTTCTAGTGAATGCTTTCCCAGAGTGAAGGCAGGGAGAATGACAAGAGAGAGAAGAGAATCAGGGGCATCCTATGATCTGTGCTGCTTCTTTTAATAAAACATAAAGAGATTAGCTATGTTGCAAAATTGAAGCAATCTTGTTCTTTCTGCAAAGCTATTCTTCAGAAAGAATTACCAGACAACTGGGCCACTTTAGCACAATTACACTCAGAAAGCTGAGAAACCTCCCACCCCTAAACCTCCACTATCGCTGTGCTCCCTACCTATAATCCCATTCTCTTCCTCCCACACGCCACTCCCTGCTGTGAGTGAACAACCTAGGCATCTCTTCCATCTTTGCATCTAGAATATGCTCTACTGTAAAACCTTTCCTGATTTGGGCCTCCCTTGTGGCACAAGGGGTTAAGATGCAGCCTGTGAAGCTGTCTGCAGCCTCTGCAGCACAAGCTCAATTCCTAGCCAGGCAGGGAGCAACCCACATGGCGCAGCAGACCTCTCCTGACTTGTCTGCTGCTCCCCTCAGCAGTGTATTTCAGTCACTCTGCCTGTTTTGTTCCCCACTCTGTCTCTGGTGAATCCTCTCACCCCCACCCCACACACACACCTCTGGCTTGTACCCCAGCTCTTGTATGCATAAATAAATAAATCTTAAAAAAAAAAAACCTTTCCTGATTTTTTTATAAATAATTATGTATATATGCATACTAAAAAAAATTTTCATTGCTACTCCTTTGTAAAAAAAAAAAAAATCATTAGCAAGCATCACATTTTATTTGTCAGTTTGTCTCAAATACCAAAGAAAATGGTTGGTGAATAGAAACCATCTAATCAGTTTATTCAATGAAAACCATACAAAGAAATTAATGCAAGTTCAGATTTAGGTATATAGGCACATATAACATTTAATGTGTTATTTAAACTGAGTGAATTGTATTTATCTTGGAGGAATTTTAGGTAGAGTTAAGTGGAAAAAAAAATAATTCAAAATTGTGTTATGTATCACTTTCAAATGCAGAGGAAATATTTCTGAAAAAAAATCTATATGTTGTTTGTAATAATAAGCAGTTCAAGGACACAAAACATGTTAAAATGTGTCTGCAAATTAAACTATGGCTTTGTGTTATTTTAGGTTTTTAGTAACAGCATTTATTCTCATATAACCTTGAAAAATCTATCCCAATTCTTTTCATCATTATTGTGATTTAGTGAGTCAATTACTGAGTTAATTTTCCATAATAATAAAAAAAAATGCACTGTATCTAGTTCTTTCTAATTTACTTACAAAATACCAAATCAAAGCATAACTCTCTAGCTTGCTCATCTAGGGCTAGGGTGAACTAAATTCAACTGGAAAGCAGGAACAGGACCAGGGAGAGAACTTCATTTTGGGTACAACCTTCAGTGGAGAGGGGAGGCTGGAAAGGAAGGTGAAAATATTGCTATGGAACATTTAATCACCATGAATTGTGACTGGCACTGATTCTAAAGACACCACATGTCTTGACTCATTTAACCCTACCAAAATCCCCATGCAATATGTAATTATTCCTATTGTTATAAATTCGTATAAATTAGGAAACTGAGTGAGACTTGCTGAAACCACCATAGCTGGGATCTGGTAGAGCTGAAACTTGAACACAGAAAATCAGTAGGAAAAACTGCCTCTATGGTATAATTTCATAAATTGACAATTTCCCCATTTTTTTCTAGAAATGCAATTAGTAATGAATAAATAAACATATGGTAGCAAGCATCTTTAAAATAATAACTATGGTAGCATACACGAGAAGGAGATAGTTCATAAAAATTAAAATGATTTGGACTCAGATGGCTTTGCAGTTCAGTTGTTTCAAATTCTCATGGAATAAATAATTTTCACATCATTTAAATAAATGTCAAAACCTTAAAAACCTTTGGCAAGTAACCCAGGTACTTGAGTGGAACTAATATAATCCTTAGAGAAACTTGGATGCGATAATAGGCAGACACAAACATATACATATGTGCACACAAACCACGTTCACATGTCCACTACCTTTTATACACAAATCTGTGGGTTCTGTTCTCTGTGAGTTGTGATGGACACACTCTAAATAAAAGACTAGCATCCAGATCTCTAAGTAAAAGACTAGCAGGCACAATTCAAAACACTGTTAAATTCCTAATACAGGAAGATTATAGGGTGGTAAAACAGATGTGAATTTGACATTCAACACTCAGGAGTGGGAATTATTTCCTTTATTTTTCAAAATAAAATTAAAGCTGGCCCCATGTTGCAACCATCGGGCACCCCTACTTCCACACGCCCATCCCTGGCGTCCCATTAAGACAGCGGCAGTGATATATCCCAAGGGCAGGAATGGTCTGCATCCTCCCCACTCAGTGGTTTGCCCTCCTGCTCCTGCATGTTAAAGCACATTAGTCCTGGGCTTCTGCATGCAGATGAGCCAGACAGCTGCTCGTCCCTACTCATACTCAGTCACATAGAGTCCAAGTTCAGTACAGACCACACAACCTCAAATCCTGATCCTGAACAACACGTGCCAACCCTGTGCGGTCCACGCTGGGGTTTCTCCCGTGGCCCACAGACAGGTTTGTGCCTGTGGAGGAAACCATCTGCCTCCTCTCTGTCTCTACTGTCCTGCAGCCACTTGCTTATTCCTGTCCTCTGCTTTACCTATAGATCCGCCTGGTCTCACTCCTTTTTCATTCCTGTCCTCACTCAACCTAAGGTCTGTGGAGGTATTTCCTTTAATCTGACCCTGGACCAGGAAGGACAGTTGGGCTGCAGGATGGGGGAAGGAGGCTTGGTGGTGAAAGTGACCACTTTTTATAGTCATTTTCCATGAAGGGAGAGAGAGAGAGGTCATTTGCCTTTATAATCTTTCAGCCTACAACAGCAAAAACACATAAAAAATTAATGCTTTTCTAATCCACCAAGAATACAGAGATAATTTAACATTATTAAAGCTATTAATATACCATATTGTTTTAATATGCCAAATATACAATAACCATATGATTATTTAAATAGGAGTTTTGAATGAAAAAATAATACTCTCAAATCCATTTGTGGAAAAGACTTAATAAACAAGTTAAAATGAAAAGGAAAAAGCGATCTTAAATTGGAATTCACTATCAGCATTAGTGGTAAAATACTGCAGACATTCCTGCTTAATAACAGACTAAAAAAAAAAAAAGAAAATATGTTTAATAGGAAGAATGTGAAAGCAATCAGGGTAAGGACTGGTAATGACCCCGTAGGGTTGTTTTCTGAGATTACCACACACATACAGGTAATGCTGTGGCTATAAATCCATGAAAAGTTGTTTTTCTACCTAAAAAGATATGGCCAAGCAGGTCTTTTTGTGGAAAAGTAACCTGGGCAATTGCACAGGGCTCCAAGTATGCCAGGACCTGTGTCTGTTTTAGTGTCCTGCTGTCACCATCTAGAAATTCTTGTTTTTTTAAGATTTATTGATTTATGCATAGAAGAACTGTGGTGTAAGCCAGAGGTGCAGGAAATAAGAGGATTCACCAGAGAGAGTGGGGAGCAGAACAGGCAGATCTACTGAAATACTGCTGAGGGGAGCAGCAGGCGAGACAGGAGAGGTCTGCTGCGCCATGTGGGTCAGCTCTCTGGCTGGCCAGGGATCGAATTCTTGTTGCAGTGGCTGCAGACAGCTTCACAGGGTTGTCTGTGAACCCCTGTGCCACCAGCGAGGCCCCACCATCTTGAAATTCTTGAAACACACTATGTACGGAAATCCTACATTGTTTATTTGCACTGAAGTCACAAATTATGTATTATGTCCTGGACCCTGGTCTGATAAGTGAAGGTGGGGTCTGGAAAGTTCTGATGGTCTTCCCTATACTGTAGTTGGAACAGAGCTACTTGTACAGGATGGAGAGCTATGATTGAGAGCGTCCCGAAATCTGATCTGGTTTCCACTGGATGGTGACAAGGAAATACCTTTTGAATCCTGTGTGCAGAGATGCCAGGCTTACTCTTATTCAACCCAGTGCTGAGTTATGGAATCTCTGCAGGGATCAAAACTAAAAGTCTTTTTAAAACTTTAGTGTTGGAAATAAAATGGTCTCAGGAAAATACATGACATTTTAAGTATAGAACAGTGGATGAAGTTACAAAGAAACATATATTTGGGTGAATAAAAGCAAAAACATTTGTATATGACAAAAAAATCAAAGAAATAAAGGTAAACTATCATACTGGTATAGCATACAGATGACAGCCATGTCAGCAAAGGTAATACGCATTGAGAGTTTTAATCATATGGATATTCTGATAGAGTTTTGCCTTTTCCAATATGACATATAATTGAAATCACTCAGTATGTAGCCTTTTCAGTTTGGCTTCCTTCACTTAATATTATGCATTGAAGGGCCTCCCCCATGGTGCAGAATTAAGTCTCAGCACTATGAAGCCATAGACAACCATTGCAGTAGGAGTACAATCCCCAGCCAGGTAGCTAACCCACATGGCACAGCAGACCTCTCCTGCCTCGCCTGCTGCTCCCCTCAGCAGTGAATGTCCTTACGTGACGTCTCATGACTTCATAGTTCATTTAATTTTAATGGTGAATGATATTGCATTGTCTGGACACACCACATTTTATTTATCTACTCACCTAGTGAAGAACATCCTGGTTGCTTCCTAGTTTAGGAAATTATGAATAAAGATGCTCGCTCTCTCTCTCTCTCTCTCTATATATATATATATAGTTATATATATAAGTATATATAGTTACATGTAACTATCAGGAAATGTCTGCAACAGCAGTCTAATTTTCTCCCTCCACTCTGATGTATCTTCAGTCCTTAAACAAACACGTTCCAAGACATTTTAATGTTAAGTTTCAGATTTTTGACGATGATGGCAAACTGACTACTCTGGAAAGTTGTAGCAAAGAATGTGATTTGTCTCTCTGTAACAATTTCATAAGTGCTAGCTGGGAATAATATAGTTCTCTTGGATTTTTCCATTATAGTTATTAATAAGAGCACAATCTCAATTATAACAAAGGTACAATCACAACATACGAGAGACTGTCTCATAACAATGGTCACTGTGAAAAGTAGGTCACATTTCCTCAGCCAGTGCTGACCCATTTAAGTATGATTTATTTCTTGCAATAAGCATAATAAAAATATAACTTAGCACATAACTTTCAAGAAATAAACATCCTCCCTTTCAAAACCTTTGTTCCTTGGTTTAGGAAGATGTAGGCATTCTTGGAAGATATCAAAAGGTCGTACAATAACAACAGAAATACAGTTTGCATTGTATGTCCTAATATATCAACATCAAAAGATGAAAATGATGTATGATCAGAAATGCAAGTTCCTACAAGGATGCAATGTTCTTTTCATGGAGAACTGGCAATTTCACTTTATAGATTGATTTTCCAAGTACAAAGTTTTCTTTTCAGCCTTCCCTATGATAAGCTTCGTGAGCCTTTGGAATTCTATAACAACCCTAATAAAACTTCTAATACAAGATCAGAGGTATTCTGATATATTGTACACTTTTATGTTAAATAAGAATGACCATTAATCATATCAGATTTTATCAACCTTTGATGTGCTGGAGATTCACCATTCAGAGAGCCAAGAAACCTTCTGAAATATAATGATTTTGAAAGTACAATTGAAACCCATTATAGCTCATTGTTATCCATAGATTCACATAATCAAGGCCAAATTGTGTCATTTAACTCACAGCTGATCTTTCTGAAAGCTTTTTTGCAGTCAGTACTCTACTACATAGATGACATGATTTCCCGTGGAAGAATATTTCCCTATTTCCAAAATAACTGTAGTCAACAATTTTGGAGAAAATCATATCATTAATAAAGTGGATAACCCTACAGAAGAAACTATTTTTCTCTTACTTTGGCTTCCAGGAAGCCAGAATAGAAGATCAATAATGACATCTATCACATTTATCTTATTTCTGAATTACAATTTAAAAACTTACCTATACAATCCAGTTGGCAAAATGAAATAATTCATCTGCATATACTTATCTAGAAAGATGCCATTCAATTGTTAAGGATAATAAAACAAGTCACAAAACACTATTATTTTGTAACCTGTGTGTTTGTTGTGGGTATAAGAAAGAATTGCAAAAAATACTAAAAATTGTCAGTCCATAGTGGAACACATCCTCAAGTGATGTCTTTTTGTCAAACTGTTTCTTCAAATTGTTGACAAGGAAAAAAAAAAAAAAAAGTCTTAGCAGACACTGAACAAACCAATATTATGCAAGGACCAAATGATTTGTTAATCATTTTACTTTATTTTTAAAAATTAATTTATTTATGAATACAAGAGCTGGGGTACAGGCCAAAGGGGTGGGGGGGTATGTGTCAGATACAGATTGGGGAGAAGACCAAGCACATTGACTGAAATACACTGCTGAGGGGAGCAGTGGATGAGACAGGAGAGGTCACTGTACCATGTGGGTCACCTCCCTGGCTGGGGATTGAACTCGTGCTGCAGTGGCTGCAGATAACTTCATGGTGCTGATGCTTAAACCTTTGTACCACCAGGGAGGCCCAAATCATTTTACTTTAAATCACAGTTCCCAGGAGCTTATCCATACAAGTGAGGACAAATTGTATTTAACTTTTGATTATGCATTAAAGGCTAGGGGTGGACAATTTTAATCTCTTATTTTAAAATACTTGAATATACATAATTGGAACTTTAGATGAACATGCATTTCTTTTTGTAATAAAAATAAATAGTAAAACAAGGAAAAGTTTAATTACTGCTAAAATTATATTTAGACTCTGCCCACGTGATGTGATGTGACTACAAAGAATCTTTTTTTTCATCTAAGGAGAATAGAAGATAGTGACTCCCATACTCTTCTGCACACAAAGTTTCTAAAAATATATTTCTAGGATTGAATGACTGGAGAGGGTGATGGAATATTACAGAGCAATCTTTTGCAGACAAAATAATTGAATGAATATACCTTGCACTGAACAAAATATGTGATCCAGAGTGGCAGGGGACACTGGAATTAGGGACAGTGGTTTTAGAGAAGAGACGCTAGCGGATGGGAATTTAAATGTCAGATTCTCTGTTAGGTGTTATAACTAACACTGCCACAACTAAAAGGATTAATAAGCATCAATCAGGGTATATTGAACAATTACAAGATTGAATTCATCATAAAGCTGGTTGGAATATTACTCCAATAGTAGTTATGCAGCCAGGCACAAGCAAAAATTAATGACGAGTGGGTTGATCTGGGTTTAAATAACCAAAGGGAACAGGCCCATTGAGTAACTGTCACCCCAAGATAGGAGCACCCAGAGCTGTCAGGGGCCCTTGGTCTGAGAAAAAGCATCGGCCTGGTTCCACTGTACATATGCAGTCATGAGCAAGATGGTCAGTAGAAAAACTGCAGTTAGTGACAAGCTGCTAAACCTTGATGCTGGTTGTTGAGAGTTACTTATCATGCATCAGTCTTGACTGTGTGAACTGATCGGAAAGTGATGCCCAAGTAGCCAGAAAGCCTTGGTTTCAGAAAAGTAAATAAAATCACCTCAAACTGAGGTCATGAAAAAGACAATCCATGAGAAAGAAAGAAAGAGAGAGAGAGAGAAAAGAAAAAGAAAAGAAAGAAAGAGAGAGAGAGAGAGAGAGAGAGAGAAGAAAGAAAGAAAGAAAGAAAGAAAAAAGAAAGAAAGAAAGAAGAAAGAAGAAAGAAAGAAAGAAAAAGAAAGAAAGAAGAAAAAGAAGAAAGAAAGAAAAGAAAGAAAGAAAGAAAGAAAGAAAGAAAGAAAAGAAGAAAGAAAAAAGAAAGAAAGAAAGAAGAAAGAAAGAAAGAAAGGAAGGAAGAAAGAAGAAAGAAGAAAGAAGGAAGAAAGGAAAAAAGAAAAAAGAAAGAAGAAAGAAAGAAAGAAGGAAGGAAGGAAGGAAGGAAGGAAGGAAGAGGAGGAAGGAAGGAAGGAAGGAAGGAAGGAAGGAAGGAAGGAAGGAAGGAAGGAAAGGATTGAAAGAAGGCATTACAAATAAGGGAGTCATTTCAAAAGATTTTGAAGAAATCACTGTCACAGTACAAAATGGTAGCAATGATTGGAAAGTGGGTGGCAGGGCAGAGAGATTTCACCTGCCATAGAGAGAAGTGTGGCTCCCTGATAAGGAGGTGGCAGGAGTGAGCATGTGTGTGAGTCTATGACATAACATGAGTTAGTGGACAAAAATAAAAGAAATGTTTCCAGGTTCTGCCTATTGTAAATAGTGCTGCAATAAATATAGGGGTAGAGGTGCTCTTTGGAATCACTGTTTTTGTGTCCTTTGGATAGATCCCTAGTAGTAGAATTGCCGGATGGTATGGTAGCTCCATTTTTAGTAGGCTGAGGAAACTCCAGACAGTTTTCCACCACAGTTGGACCAGTTTGCCCAAAAATAGATGACTCCATCAAGAAGATGGGTACATACACACAATGGAATATTATTCAACAATCAAAAATGATAAACCCATGCCATTCTCAGCAACATGGATGGTGCTAGAAGGAATTATGCTCAGTGAAATAAGCCAGAAGGAAAAAGAAAAATATCAGATGGTTTCACTTATAGCAGGAATATAGGGGAACCAAATAAGACATCAGTGTAAAAAATAATAACAACAGTACAAAACACCACAAAGTAAAAACAGACAATTATAAACCAGAGACATCCTGCAGGGGCGGAGGAGGGAGAGGAGTGAGAGGGAGGGAGGGAGGAGCACAGGGCACTGAGGTGATGGTGCACGGGTGCCTTGGGGAAGGAAATTCTATGGGGACTACATCCGAGGGGGTGGGGAGAGGCAAATATTGTCTAAAAAATGATAAATGTTAAAATTTAAAAAATCTAAAAAAATTTTTAAAAATCAAAAAATAATAGAAATGTTAATTTTCTCAATTTTTGTCTTTAAATGGATTTCTACTTTAGATCAATTAATTTTGCCCTTATTTGCAATTACTCAGTCTTCCTTTTCTGGCTGCTTTCAGAAAAAGTGATTCATGTTTAGACCTTTATATTTTTCTAATATAAATTTTTATTTTTTTAAATTATTTAAATATTTTATTTTATATAATTCTTACATAATTTGTCATCTTTGCACAATGTATGCATTTTCATTTTGGTTATATTCCCCATACAATTGCACCTCCCCTCTTATTTTGCCTCTAGGCCTTCCTTTCCCTGCCGCTCCCTCCACTCCCCCCTCTAAATATAAACTTTTAAATCTATAAATACAAAGCATCACTAGAGGAACATCTCAAAAATATTGATAAAACATGAAGATATGGTTTACCTTTATTATTCAAGATAAAAACTTTTCTGTTTCTCCTTATGATAATTTTAAATCATGGATCATTTAGAAGTATCCTTTCATAAAAAAAATCCAAACGTTTGGGGATTTTTGAGATATGATATTTATTCTTATTTTAATGGGCTTCCCATAAGACAAGCGATATATGTGATAATGGGATGAAAATTCCGCGGTAGTGTTGGTGAGGGAAGCTACAGTAAAGAGGATATATGGGAAATTGGGGAGGAGAGACTCAGACTTTGTGGAATATGTTGGGATAGTGGTAGAGAGTATTGCCTTCATGGATGTAAATGTTTTCTAACCAGTTTGAAATTTTCAGGCTCAACACTAATATAGGACTTGTAACTATACTAGCTAATATAATTCAGGGCCATTGGCCAAGATGCTAAATTTCTATTGTATCCATCCCAGAGAAGTCACTATTTTGAAGCCACAGCACAAACTGATATGTTCTGATGTGATATGAGCAAGAGTGTTCTGAACAAAATGTCTATTTACTTTATAAAATTTTCTTTCTTCAACACGCAATAAAGACCAGGCAGATGTGCACATGCTCTGTGTCCCTTTCATAATATCTCTGACTTTCTTTGAAACCAGAATTTTAAATAAATACTCCTTTCCATTGAGTGTATGTGTGTTTTTAAAGATTTAATTTTTTTATTAATTTATGCATACAAGAACTGGGGTGTAAGCCAGAAGTACTGGGGAAAAGAAAATTTACCAGAGACAGAGTGGGGAGCAGAACAGGTGGCTCTACCGAAATACACCACAGAGGGGAACAGCAGCCAAGAAAGGAGAGGTCTGCTGCGCCATGTGGATTAGTGCCTTGGCCAGGGATCGAACTCATGCCACAGTAGCTGGCAATAGCTTGATAATGCTGAGACCTTAATCCCTGCACCACCAGGGATTTCCCTATTGTGTGTGTTTATATGTTTGTGTCATAACTGTCTCTGGGTGGAAGGATTCTTATGCCAGGCCTAAAATGAAATTCATCTTAACATCCAGAAGGAAATGCTGCTTCTCCCATAAAGGCCCACTAATTCACACAACACTGCAGACAAACTGTGTACATTGACTGATTCTAAATGTGAAGAATCTGGGCTCTGAAAATTTTACCTTCCTTTTTCAGTGTTCAAGTATGTTCTCCCAAAGCACAAACACACAAGCATTTTCTCCCTTTTCCATGGTTCCTACCTCTCTCTGTGTCTGTATCTCTCTCAGTCTCTGTCTCTGTTTTTCTCATCTCTCATCCAAACAAAGGTTGGAGTCTGTGGGTTGATTTTATTTTTTTTAAGATTTATGTATTTATGCATACAAGAAAAGAGGTGTAGTGCAGAGGTGAGGGTGGGTGGGAGGATTCACCAGAGACAGAGTGGGGAGCAAAACAGGCAGATTTAGTGAAATACATTGCTGAGGGGAGCAGTGGGCGAGAGAGGAGTGTCTGCTGTGCCATGTGCATCAGCTCCCTGGCCAGGGATCGAATGCATGTTGCAGTGGCTGGCAATAGCTTGATAGCACTGTCTTCAACCACTTGCCCACCAGGGAGGCCTGTGTGGGTTGATTTTAATCTGCAGTTAATGTTGCCACATGTTGTTCCTGCTCTGGAACTCAACTTGAGAAGCCCAACATCATGGTTAACTGTCCTCCCAGAAGACCCGCACCAGCCTGAGTTACCTAATCCCACCTCCTTATCCAGAAGCCATGTGAGTGACAAATGAGGTGTCTTTCTTGTTTGGTGACTGTATTTTTTCTTTCTGTTTTTGGAGCACTTGCCTTTGAGTACTTCATGGCCACAACCCAGCAGGAACTCATAAACACCAACACAGAACATTTAAATCAATTGATGATAACAATGCTCCCAAATGCAACTTTACTGAACTTAAAATATATTGTGAAGGGCTGCAAGAAATCCACTGCATTCCCTATCTAGTTTTATGAGTGTCACAGAAGCTAAGTGTCTCCTGGTGGGTAAATCCTCTAGGCCAGTGCCAAAATATTGTAATGCAGCAGATGGCAGATGCAGCAGACAATTGCATACTATGAAGGATCCAGGCTGGTTCCCTAACCTTTCATCACCAGAAATCATTCCCATTGTTTAACTCTGCATCTGCAGCCTATTTACATGGGAGAATTGACTCCCTGAATGTTTATGATGTGGAGCTGGAGCGAGACGCAAGCTGCTCAGATTTTTCAGATGACCATTCCAACTGCTAAGCAAAGGTCATTGCTTTTAAGCAGTGGTAGGATTTCTGTTATTATTATTTTTTTGGTTGTTATTCCCCAATGCATGTTGAAACAAGACTCTTTGAATGTGAACCCCTAAATGTTAAGGCATTTTATCTAACTTCCTCTGAACTTGTGATCTTACAGCTGTTGGGTAAATCCACTGTAGCCTGTATCACAATAATCACAGTGTATCCTGAAAACTTGTGCTCAATTTTCATGCTTCCTGTCTGAAATATAACAAGGACCTTAACCACCAAGTGCATTCTATGGTGCTGCCCTGGGAAAAGTTCTCACTGGAAGCACATATCTGGCAGGGTAATCAGGCTGTTGGAGAAATGTATTGAGTGTCTCCATTCCCAACTTTGCTCTTGACCTTATAAACTACCTGAAGCAAATCACATAAATTCCTTCCCTCTAACTTCCCTTTTTTAAAATGAAAGCACAATTATTATTTCTATCACAGGTTGGGGACATGTCAGGTCTATTCATTTTACCAGATGAGTTGGCAATACCAAGCTCACTAGAACGGAGAGATGCTTTGTAGTGCTATGTTCATTGAGCTACATGAGGGGAAAATCCCCTTTCACAGGGTCTAAATGGAAGAGGAAATACAATTCTAGAGAATAGTCATCCTTTATACCAGGTGATTCCCTGAACCTATAGTGCTGACATTTATGTATGCATAATGACTCAGTTTGATAAATAAGTACATACCTAACAGATATGTGTATGTATGTGTATCCTAAAGATAAATTTAAAATTGTATATAGTGATATAATATATATAGTAGTCCCAAATATTAAAAAATCATGTATTCATAAAATAACACAATGACATAAATTTTCATCTATTCATCTAGTGCAAACCCAAATATTGATTCAAGGGTATTGTAAGGGCAGGACAGGACACAGTGCAGGTTTTTTGATCCCATGCAGACCGGGTAAAGGAGGAGTCAGAGTCCTTAGCGGTTTTTTGCAGGTCTTTTATTGGGGTTCACCAGGCATATGGCAGGCAGAGGTGCTGGGGGGCCAGGAGGCTGGCAGGCCTCCCAGCCCCCAGCAAGTCTTCACTCTATCTGGGCTCTCCCGCCTTCTCTGCTTCTCTTTCGGCTTCTGCTGCTGCTTTCTCGGCTTCTCTTTCCTTTCGGCTTCTCTTTCAGCTTCTGCTGCTGCTGGCGTCCCCGTGACGCCGCCCTTAAAAGCACAGTCTTAGCCCAGGTGAATCCCATCTACCTATGCCCACACCCTATTCCAGGTGCCCACCATCAGGCATGCATTCAGGACAAGGATCCATCATCTATCCTGATGGCGGAAGGGCAGAAAAGCCTGATATTTTCTTTATCCTACAGGTAGGTTCACCTTCTGAGAATTTATCAGCTTGCAACATCAATTTGTACACTATTGAATATTAAAAATAAAACAAAAATGAAGGGAGGGTGTTTCTATATAATGAGGATGTGGATCCACATAATGCAAAATCACTAACTCATTAAATCCTTTTGATCTCTTGTTCTGGGATATTTGATCACTATAATTATTCTAATGGATGACCACTGCTTCTGGGGGATTAGTATCAAGTAGATTTCTTAAATAGTACCATTTTATACACTTATCAAGCACATATTAGTATTACAACACCTCCCATCTTTGCCAAAAATCATTTTTGGCAATATTTTCTAAAAACCTATTGTGGTAAGAATATTTAAAATGCAATCTATCTTCTTAATAAAATTTTAAATGTGCAATGCAACATTATTAACCACAAGTACACTATTATAACAGATCCCTAGTATTCGTTCATCTTGCAAGCATTCCACATTTTGCAAAGTATGAGTAAAGCTGCTGGAGAGAGAACTATATTTAATTCAAAAACTTGGACATTCTCTACAGACAGTATCTTCCCCTCAACCCTAAGACAAAGAGAAGAATAACATTTTTGGTGTGCAATGGGTTCACATTTACCTCCCCCAAAGATAAGTTGAAGACCTAAACTTGTATCTGTGAATATTATCTTATTTGGAATAAGGTCTTGCAGTTGTAATTAAGTAAAGATGAGGTCATGAACCCTAATCCAGTATGACCATGTCCTTTAAGTAAAGGAAAATGCCATGTGAAGATGCAGAAGCCTGAGGAAGGCAACAGATAAGGGTGGAATCCAGGAACATCTATGGAGACTCTGGAAGGAGTGTGGCCTTGCCATTACCTTGACTTTAGACTTGGCTTGTCCAGACCTGTGAGAATGAATTTCCAGTGCTGTAAAGCACGAGTTGCATTACCCACTATGGCAGCCCTAATTAATGAATACTCAGCCATTAGCCAGGACTTTGACACATATATTTGAAACCATGCATTGGAAATCATAAATTCACTTAAAGTACATATCACATGGGTTTGAGAAATGGTAAATAGATACAGAAAAAAATAAAGGTGAAACAAATACGACTGTAAATATTGTATACTTGAAATTCTGAATTTTGAGCCACTGCAATAAAGAATTTGAGAGGAGGTAATAGGAATTACTATGCAAAATTATTCTTTTAAAAAATTCACTTAAACAGATCCAAGGAAATACTTCAAACTCAGACCCATTCCTGACTAAGAACTTCTTTAGCCTCGCTGTAGGTAGACTTGTCAATTAATTATGGTTTGTTGAAAATAAAATACGTGTTTATGTTAACAGTATAACAACTTGCATATGGTTTAGTCCATCATGAAGATTCTTTAATTTTCAGTGGGTTTTTCTCTGTATTTCCAATTGTCAGTGCTTGTCCTAAGCCAGATGGGCCATATTGACAATTTTAGTCATTATTCTGGTGCCCAGAATAAATAGCACAGTTAAGAAACAGCCTCACAGAATGTAGCCAGAGTAAGGCCTTCAAATGAACAGACAGGCCACACATTGCAGTTGAAGCTTAGTGGTCTGGACTACTCTTTGAACTAAGGTAGAGTTTAAAAAAGGACCAAAGGCATTAATAAATAATTAAACTCCTTCATAGAAAGTTGAGGGTCGTACAGTCATTTTTAAATTTCTTAAATGTCCAATTCATTCTGCTCTGTTCTTGAAATATATTCAGAAAAAATAAATCTCCTACCAAATATGTAGACATAATATTTTTCTTTGCTAGAAGACACTTTAACTTTTCAACATTAAAAATGCCTTTTCTGGGGAAGGGATGAGTTATTTTTTAAAGCCATGTGATTTTTTTTCTCCATTTCTTCTATTTAATAACCTTCTCTCTTTTTCTTTATTCATTTGTACATATATAGATTTTTTCAAATGCTCTTAGATGGACAAGCCTCCCTTGATTTGGTGTTTTTAGTATATTCAAAATGTCATGAGACTTTAGCAGATGATTAAAGTTGACCAAATCCAATAAAGAAAAAAAAATGAAATGACATTTTATGCAGAATCAGATAAGTTATTTTATACAATGGAATTCACAAATAGAAATATTGTATATGTGTATAATACACAAATATACAAGCATATAAGTTTATATGTATATATATATATATATATATATAATACCCATATATGTCAATTTTTATCACAAACGTTTTTACTAACAAGGGTTCAATCCATTTTTGATTATGTTTGGGTACATATTTGCTTGCCATATTTACCGTCTAATGTTTCTATTTAATAAAAAAAAAATGGCCTCCCTCATGCACAAGGGGTTAAGATGCAACCTATGAAGCTATCAGCAGCCACTGCAGCATGAGTTTGATCCCCAGTCCGGGAACTACCCACGTGGTGCAGCAGACCTCTCCTGACTCACCTGCTGCTCCCCTCAGCAGTGTATTTCAGTCAGTCTGCCTGTTCTGCTCCCCACTCTGTCTCTGGTGAATCCTCTCACCACCACCCCCACCCTTCTGGGCTGTACCTCAGTTCTTTTATGCATAAATAATCTTTTAAAAGAAAATTAAGTGACAGTCTTAGTATTGACACTACTGAAGTTATTAGTATTTAAGTATTTGGAATTTAGAGAGAGGAGATTTTTAAACTGAGTTACATTATAAAGATCACATAACATGTCAGAATGCTGGTATTTCCCTTTTCCATCATTTGAAAGATAAATGGCTCCTAAGCCAACAGGACTTGAATGACCTACATTAACTATTACTAAATAAAAAGGACACATCAATAGATGGACTGATTGGTCATCCCAGGGAAGCCAGGGAACAGATAACAATGGGACAGATAACAAAGGCAAACCAAGATGATTTTCATCTAAATACTGTCCAGTGGAGATGAAGCCACTTACAATTTTACCTCTTTGACATTGACAAAGTCCTTGGGTATTGTGGTCTAATGAGAGAGGCCATCACTGTGTTTTTCATTATGATCTCTTTCTTAATGCTACTAAGGGCTGAATGCAAACAACTGCCCTTAGTCTCCTTATTCTATCTCCATGGTTGGCAAGAAATATCCACTTTGCCTCCCAGATGAACTTTGGCATGAGGGGAGAGAATAAAAAATCAGGATGACAAGATTATTCTAGGTATGACCTCAATATTATTGATCCCACAGAAAGTTTTATAAATATTTGTAAGAACAAAATTTATAGTTTGTTCAGCAATCACAATATAAACTAATTTTAATAATCAAGACCATAAAGCACATATATATTATAGTACTTTGCAAATAATAAATTCAACAACTATCATTAAGTCACTGGTGAATTGAAATATTTGAAATAATCTCTATTTTACTAAGTGAAAAGGTGATTTCTGGGAAAAACGTCACTCTTTATATGGGAAAAAATGATGGGACTAACATTTTGGCATCATTTATCTACCAGATTTATGCTAGGTATTTCACACATAATTTTGCACTTAAATAACAATCCATCCTAGATATTGAAATCTCTGTTTTTTATTGATTAGAAATAAAAATAACTGAAAGTTGGGGATATTAAGGAATCCACAAAAGTATTAAATTACAAATCTAGGGTTAAAAGGAGTCAGATGTATTGTAAGGTCCATGAGCTTTCCACCAAAGCTCCTTTCTTGTCATATTAAAGCTGTGATATGTGAAATGTGGCTTGCATATCCCAACGAACAGTTAAAGATTTCCAAGTGCTGTGTGGGCATAGATAATTCCAACACTATTTCTATCAGCACCTTAATTTCTACTTTCCCCTAAAATTTAGAGTATATCTATATTTGTGTTTCTTGCTGGTTCTTTTATCCTCATATCTCGATCACAATATCCCTTATCCAAAATTATAAATAAAATCTTGACTTATATCAAGTCTTAGGTATATTGTCATAGAATATGAAAATCTCTGGACCTGCAAGCAGTTATATATAATGTTCGAGAAATTCTTCAATAATGAAGAACATCTTAAACCTGTAGGCCTTGCATCTTTCCTGTCATAGATACTTTGTTCATGGTAAAACAGTCTTTAATTTTTTTTTTACAAATGTTAATGCCATGAATTCATCTGTACTGTAATCTGTACATCTCTGGGTATTAAAAAATATATGTATGAATGGTTTGATTCCAAAGAGAAAATTAAAGAAAACCAACTAGCTAGAGACGGGGTTAAACACATATTTCACTCAGAAACCCAGATCACAGTAAGGGTATTCACTTATGCATATATCTCAGATTCTGAATATCCTAGTTTTTGAAAGTCAACATAGAAACACCTGGCAGCTTCTCAGCATACACACTCTGTATTTTGGTCTTCCTCACTGAGAAAAGAGAAATTCCCCTGTCATTCACCCACGATTTGGTCTGCACCTGCAGTCAAAGTTTCAGAGAAAAAGTGCTTAAACAGACCATCCATCTATAAAAATGATGGACTCTTGCTATCTGTGATAACATGAATAGAACTGCAAGGGATTACGCTGAGGAAATATGCTAGAAGGAGAAAGACAAATACAGGATTGTTTCACTCCTATATGGAATATAAAGGAACCGAACAAAGGGCCAGACAAAACCAAATGTAAACAAACCCTAGAAATCTGACTATAAAATCGAGGCTACCTTAGCAGAGTGTTGGGATGGGGCACAAAGGTGGGAGGCTTGCCTAATGTACCCTGTATGTGTCCCTAGTTGATGGGTGTGGTGTGGAAATAGACATCTGAAGAGGTGAAATCCTATGTCTCAAAACTGTATACAGCATTTCAAACCAATCTGGGCAGGTGACATTTTAACTAGTTCATTAAGACTGCTTCAACTCTTAACATATTTTATATATATGTTATTCCTTATATATATTTAAGTTCAGAAATACATGTATGTTTACAGTATGCTCTGGGGTAAATTATATTTTATTTTTAACAACTCCCAGAATATTTAAAATTAAAGTGTCATGTTAAACACTTTTCAGGCCTCCCTGGTAGTGCAAGGGGTTAAACACAGCACTGTGAAAATATCCACAACCATTACAGCACAAGTTCAATCCCTGGCCGGCCAGGGAGCAACCTACATGGCACAGCAGACCTCTCCTGTCTCATCTGCTGCTCCCCTCAGCAGTGTATTTCCATCAGTCTGCCTGTTCTGTTCCCCTCTCTGTCTCTGGTGAACCCTCTCATCTCCCACACCTCTGGCCTGTACCCCAGTTCTTGTATGCATAAATAAATAAATCTTAAAAAAAGTATATTCAAATGGAAAAATTATTTAACCATTCAAACTTTTCATCATTTTTGATATTATTCTTCAAACCCGGAAAGCTCTTCTGAAAAATGATAGATATTATTAAATACATTCATACCCATAACGTTGTAGAATTATTGCAAATTTAACCAAAATTTGCAAAATGTGAACATTTCTGTTAAATGACAGAACCTAGCTAAATCAAGTCTTGTTCAGGGAAAAATAAAATAACCAAAGATAAATGAAGAAGTGGTAATTCAAGACCTTCACTATATCCTATATCCAATTCTTAAACACCTGAAAACAAAATTTTCTCTAATTCAGCATTAGTAATGACAAGAGATAGCACAATTTATTTATTTATTTTTTACATTAGACAGTCCAATCACTGGGTGGGGGGAAAAAGCTTAAGTATTTTTCAGACCTCCAATACAGAGAGAAAACTTACAGTTTCTCATAAAAGATAACCATGTTTCTTTCTTGACTCTTGGTTATCAATAAAATATACTCCTCTACTCATTTAAAAAAAAAAAAGAGGGCTTATAATTTTCAATGCAAAATCATATAAGAAGTAGCAGCTCCTCTGTGCCTCTATGATCAAAGCCCCATAGGTCTGGTGGCTGATGAAAGTAGATAGCATAGTAATGGTGGTAAGATCAAGATAAGTAAAAAGAAACAAGAGTTGGACTTAACAATTGCAACTTTCTTGGGTTTTGTCTATTTCTTTGTAAATTTGCTCTTGACATGTGCATCTATGTTTTAGATTTAAGGGTGATGAATAGTTTCTCCCTACTTATAGAGAGTCTATGAAGGGGCTATACAATCTCCCTGGTGCCTATTGAGGTTGAATTTCATAGCCATTTAAGTAAAATAGATGTGAGGCTAAAAAAGTCATTTGAGGTTTTTTGTTTGTATGAAAATGCATTATGAGTAAACTCAAACTACACAGTAGTTATTCTACTTCTGTCTTAACTAGCACATTCATATGCTTTGGAACTATAGGGGTAATCTAGATCATGTGGTCTCTGGGGAAGGCTCAACTTAGGGGTCTAGAGGTAGTCAGGTTGGCACACTCATATGTGTTTTTACCATGCAGAACATTTATGGCAGCAATAACTCTTGTCTCCTGCTTCCCTACCAGAAACTATTGTGAAATTATCTTCACAAACAACTCACTTCAGAAAGATTAATAGCACCAAATAAAATTCTCTGCATGCTGGAACTGAGTAACTAAGAGACTGAGGTAAGGAGCAGCAGTGCTAAAAGCTGACAGTTAGGATTTGCATACTACAACCTGCATTGTGGTACAGTTCAAGAAGAAAGAGTTGTAAAAAAACAAAAGCATGACAACAACAATAACAAAGAATAACCCTGCATGTGGTCTGTACAGTCTAAAATATTTACTATCTGGTGATATAAGGTAAAATGTGCAAACCCTTGGTCTAGATACACTAATAATAATCAGCTTTATTAATTGAGAAAAAACATGTTTGGATAAATTAAAGGAATGGTTACAAAGATCAGATAGCTTATAGATACTCTGGGAGCTTTGTGGACCAGACTTGAAGGCACCAGGTTGGAGGAGTTTTCAATTAGGCAGTAGACTTTGTCCATCAAGAGTTGCTATTATGAGGTTGGCACATGCACCCTGTCCCAACACCATCCGCATCTGATGCTGTCCTTGGAATGGCTAACAGGGAGAGCTACTGCTGGAAATGGGACATAGGGGCTAATGCTCCCTCTATTCTCACCAAAAGACATTGGCCATTATTCCTACTCTTTCACATGACTAGCATCTGATTTAGTATCTTTAATGGATTTGAATGATTAGCAAAACCTTGGTCATATTTCAGTGTCCCAATAATATGGGATGCCAGAAAAATATTAAGTGCTATATATATATTAGCTGTTGTTCTTGCTTTCCATAGAGTCCCAGGTACCAAGCACAATAAGGATAATTTGATGTCATCGTAAGGTCATATGCAAACACACAGGATTCATAGAGCAGGGGTAATAAATAGTAAGGAAAACAAATTAGGAGAGAGAGGAAAATGGATTAGATGTGCAGAAAGAAACACAGGGAAAAATGCCCCTCGCAGGAGAGCTGTCTAATGATATTTTAGCTCCTTTTCTAGTTGTCATAAAGTCCTGCCAAATTAAGGTTTCTGTCCTTTTATTTTCATGAGATTCGCATTAATTTCCTAGTTTTATGTTTTTTGTACAAACTCATGTAAAGAGTGATTTCTATCTGGAAAAAACCTAGCTGTTTCTCCTTACCCATTTCCTGTATTCAGATTATTTAGGGATCTTATGGTTATAAGCAACAGAAATACATATAAAATTAACTCAAAAGGATTTTTGGAATCTCATTAAACCCAATGATAAGAATGATGTAGCCTTATGAAAGACCCCATTAAGGATTAGGTCTCCTTGTTACCAGCTTGGCTTCAGTCTACACTTCAGTTTAATTATTTTGTTGGGTACAGACAGGCTTTAAATAATAACAAAAAACATTGAGAAAGTCTTAGTTAATGCTTACATTTGGGCTTCAACTTTTACATTTTCAGCCATAGAAAAAGAAGAAAAATATGCTTAATGCTTCTAAAATCCAAATCTTAGTGAAATAATCCAAATGGCATATCTATTCCTAGAATAGTTAACTAAGATGAAAGGAGTGGATTCTATCTTGGGTTTGATTTGGACATTCTTCTTACACACCCATACAAAGGCAAAAAATATAGCTCTTATTTCTAGAAATACCTAATAGAGCAGAGACGTCATTACATAATCATAACACGATGGTAAGTGCCATAATGATGTTATGCTTCCACATTTAGCAGAGCCAGTAAGAAACAGGACAGTCAGGGCCGCCCCGGTGGCGCAGCGGTTGAGCGCTGGGTTGCGAAGCTGCCCGCAGCCTCTGCAGTGCCAGTTCGATCCCCGGCTGCTCCCCGGCCCCCGGAGGAGGGTCCCACATGGCGCGCAGACCTCTCCTGCCGCCCGCTGCTCCCCTCAGCAGTGTTCTTCGGTCCTTCTGCCTGCTCTACTCCCCGCTCTGGCTCTGGTGAATTCTCTCACCCTCCTGCGCTTCTGATTGTACCCAGTGCTTGTATAAATAAATAAATAAATAAATATTTAAAAAAAAAGAAGAAAGAAACAGGACAGTCAGAACTAAGAATTCTTTAACTGAGTACTCTGTTCTTCTTGGAAGTCATGTGTCATGTCATGTAAACTCCAAGTAAACCAGATATTCCTGTGAAATTAGTATAAGAATTTTTAACTTGAGATTTATAAAGGCAAAATCCTATAAGTAATTTGAGAGTGACTGATTGCACATTATACAAGTGGCATGCCCAGCAAGTATGTTACCATGCATTTAAGTATAATAATATAAAAGTATATTGAGAAGATCAGAGAGTAGCTCTTCATTCTCTTTCACCAAGAATGAGTGAAAAAATGGGCCTCCCTGGTGGTGCAGGGGTTAAAGACAGGGCTATCAAGCTATTGCCAGCCACTGCAGCAAAAGTTCCATCTCTAGTCAGCCAGGTAACTGGCCCACATGGCTCAGCAGACCTCTCCCGTTCTCACCTGCTGCTCCCCTTAGCAGTGTATTTCAGAAGATCTGCCTGTTCTGCTCCCCACTTTGCTCCTGGTGAATCCTCACCCCCCGCACCTCTGGCTTACACCCCAGTTCTTGTATGCATAAATAAATCTTTAAAAAACAAAGAAATTATTTTTAAAAAAAGGGTGAAAAAACCTCAATCCAAATGTCATTGAAAGAACAGGGCCTCTCCTGGTGGTGCAGTGGTTGAGTGCTGGGCTGCGAAGCTGCCCACAGCCTCTGCAGCGCTGGTTCCATCCCCGGCCACCCTGCGAGGGTCCCACATGGTGCGCAAACCTCTCCAGCCAAGCCCACTGCTCTCCTCAGCTGTGAATTTCCTCCGTCTTTCTGTTCTGTTCCCTGCTCTGGCTCTGGTGAATTCTCTCACCCTCCTGCATTTCTGACTGTACCCAATGCTTGTATAAACAAACAAACAAACAAACAAACAAACAAATAAATAAATATTAAAAAAGAAAAGAAAATAAAGAATTGTCTCTGGGCTGGTACTTTCACAGATACATATTCTAAAGCCATCCAACATTTTTACCCCTTATCTGGATAACTGTGCCTACCAACTCTTTTTGTGGATTGAAAGGGGATGTTGATTCCTCTATAATTTGACAAAAGAACATCTTCAGGATTAAGGTCAAATGCAACCAGAGATTCTCTCTTGGAAAACAGATTCAACAGCCTTGTGTTATTTGCATGGTATTAACATCCTTTTTGACAACAAGAAGCTTGCTGCTTTGTTTAACCACTCCATGACTATACAAAACATTAGCAAAAGAAGAAAGAGGCCACCGACTTAAGAATCAGAAAGTTGTCTCAGAAGAGATGGAATCAGAACAATTCTTAAATGAAAATTCAGACTGAATAGAGTGATGTACAAGCAGTTACTGTGTGGCCATATCTTAGCCAATGTTATACTCTTCTGACCTTGTATCCTTTCAACATTATTTTTTTTCTTACAATAAACTGAGCTAGTTGATACAGACCTGTACTTGAGTGCAATGAGTGTCTAAAAAAAATACTGAATTCTTAAGTAGCTTTTCTCAGACCCTTCCTTATAGTTATTAATTTGATTCTTGATCAAGGTTTTAATTCAAGTTATTGCAGAGCTTGAATCTGGAAATTTTTAAAGATGATTTTTTTTTCTAATAAAATTCCATAGAAAAATAGCTCATTTTGATTGATAAAGTACAAACAGAAAACATTACTGATTTGTGTAGGTAAACAGAGTGCAGAGGCAGATGTAAGAACATTTACAGTTTTTGAGTAGCTCATGGAATTGGAGTTATCAGAACTCACCAGGCCTGTGAGGGCAGCTGACTCTGAGTGTTTTGTAATTTCTCTTACAATTCTTGTAGAGTGGAAAAAGTTAGAATATAGTACAATTCTTCCTGGGAAGCAGTGGTTCTTGGAAGAATTTTCTGCTTTGACATAAAGAAACCATGACCAATATTTAATAGGGATCTTTTCCTTTACTGAACAGTGTGTCCTTGTGTTTGTTAACTAGAGTTTACTGATCTAGCAGAGGTTAGGAATTAGTGTTATAGTAGATGAGCCAAACAATGTTGAATACAAAAGAAATACACACAAAAATGATCTTTTCTGCAAAGTGAATGAAAACATAGCTAGTTCTCTCATAAAAGTTTTTTAGGGGAATGAAGACTTATTAAGCCTAGCTTCTATTCATTCCCCTATACATCAAACAATAACATTCAGGCTAAAACAAAAACATATGACACAATATGTTGCAATTAATATAGGAATTTTTTACATATATTTGAAGTATGTATGACCTTATACAAAGAACTTTATCTAATCATCTGATAGAAAATCCTACTTGGTTACAAATTTTAGAGTAACCAAGATCAGCAATGAGCCTCAGTGAACTAATCCAGAGCTCAAATCTTTGTTAATTGTAAGGTTGGTGGAGTCATTTTTACACTTTTAAACACTCTCTTCATTACCATAGGATGGTCTGTTGTTTATTTTCCTCTTTTAAATAGTGTCTGTGCAAAGCCACCATCGAGATAAGAAAATTAGAAACTTACATAGAAAGCAGGTAAACTGTGGGTTTCTAGAAAAGTGTCTCATGGTGCAAGAACCAGAAAACTGACAGGCAATAGAAACAGACATATAACATTTGAAATATTAAAATTATGAGGCACAGAATAGAAAATAACTATGTTTACAGAAATAAAATAACAGGGTGAAAGCAGACATGAAAACATCCATCTAGAACTTCTAGAAAGGAAAAATATAATATGGATTTTTGTAGCTTTTCATTTGAAACAATTATAGACACAGGAAGTTGCAAAGACAGTAGGGAGCAGTCCCATGAACACTCCCCCCAATTTCACCCAAAGATTACATATTCCATAACTATGGTATAATGTTAAAATCAGGAAACTGACATTTATATAAAGTATATTTATGTGTGTATATATACATATTTATATGTAATTTTATTAAATACATTGCATAACCACCACAGCAATAAAGAACTATTCCATCATCAAAAAAAAAAAAAAAAAAAAGACAAATGTCTCATGGTTATAATTCCAAAATGTATGCCATTCTTTGATTGCTTCATGCCTAAAATGTTCCAAAGTCAGCATTTGGTTTTTAGGTCATGAAAGAGTAAAAAAGCTTAATACTCATTACAGTTCTAATGATCAAAGCACATGTACATAGATGATAGATGAATGGATGGGTGGATGAATAGATAGATAGATAGATAGATAATACTGTAAATGAATTGGTTTATCTCCGTAGCTAAAAGGAGGGAGGGAACAATGAAACAACCAATCTAGTTAAAGTCTAACTCTTACATAATTTAGATCCCCCTTAAATATTGTGCTTAATATCTCTCATTTAAAGACAGCCTGGTCTTAGATGAAAAAACAAAACATCAAGCACTAACCACTTACTCTATGAGTGCCATGTTAATGCCACATCTTTAATCCTAAAAAATTTGAAAACAAAAGACATTAAAATAAGTTTTCCTTTGAAATAGTTCATGAGACTTCCCCAATGGTTACTAGCAGTACAAGATAACATTTAAGATATCCAATAATATTCACATCAATAATAAATGTTCCATCATCTAAAAAATCCAAACATTGATAAATGGCTTATATACACACTTACAAATGGCTTGCTATAGAATTTAGAATTTCTCCTTTGCAGAGAAAACATATTCCCAAAGATGAATATAAACCCTATATGCTTTATGTACCAATATAAAATAAAATCTGATTAGTAGACTTTGTGCTCCATTCCCCACCCCAATTAAATAAAAAATAGAAAAAAAAAATGCCCACCAAGATTAAGGTAATTGAGAACTTTTTGAGATATGTAGATGTGTCATTTGGTTTCATTTCTCAGTCTTCAGCTTAATATGCAAGATTGTGTTTCCTTGCCCACCTGGCCCCATTCCCCTGGATATCTTCCCACTTACCCATGGATGCATTGGGATGGAACTCATTGGGGAGAATTGCATTTGCAATAGTTATAATCAGTTGTGATCCATTCTTGTATGAACAATGCTATAAAATTATATTGTAACGCATGCTTCATTAAGCACAATTGCCATTTTCAAGAGTAAATTCAAAACATTTCCTATTATGAGTTATTAGACTTCCAGGTTGGACACATTTTAGAAAAGTCTTGTAAAGTCTGAAGTTGGATTTGTGCTTATCTCAATAATCTATCCCATTAGGAGTTGCAAATTTGTTCTGGAAAATCAAGAAAACAGCTTCATTAATGCCATTTCTATTATGCTTGGAATGTTGCCTGAAATGAAATGTCAGGGACATCTCAGTCTCCACAACTTTTAGGACTTGCCTTTCCTAGGTTTCACCAGCTAGAAACCGACAAACAATCGAAGAGAAGTATAAATTTTGCAAAGAGGGGGCCCTGCTAGTAGCCATTGATCTTCCCTCTGTTAAATTTGAAGATTGAAAGAACGTTGTGATTACTTTGGGTTTTTTTTTTTTTTTCATTTAAATAAAATCTTAATTTATTCAACCTATCATAAAGATATTTTAGGGTTTAGAGATTTTCAAGTATATACTCCCCATATAGTTCATTAAATTAAATTCAAATTTATAGAACTTGATATATGCAATTGAAGTTTTTACAAAAAACAATCTTGAGTAAATGTGTCAAGAGCAACGGTCTTTTGTCTAACTTCCACCCACAGATCAAAAACATTGAATCAGTGCATTAAAATCTAAATCTTTGGGCCTCCCTGGTGGCTCAGCGGGTTGAGCTCAGTGCTATGAAGCTGTCTGCAGCCTCTGCAGTACAAGTTCAATTCCAGCCAGCCAGGGAGCTACCCACATGGTGCAGCAGACCTCTTCTGTCTTGTCCGCTGCTCCCCTCAGCAGTGTATTTCGTCAGTCTGCCTGTTCTGTTTCCCACTCTGGCTCTGCTGAATTCTCTCATCCCCCATGCTTCTGACTGTACCCAGTGCTTGTATAAATAAAATAATAAAAAAATAAATCTTTAAAAAAAAGAATAATGAGAAGGAACTGAAGGAGATAGTTTGTAGGATATAAATTTCACATATTCCTGATGCCTTTTCCTTTGTAATAATCTTTCTCATCTTTGACTGTCAACCACGAACATTTTTTTTTCTCTAGATAGCTTTCATTCCTCAATTCCTCATCCACTCTTCTCACCTAATCAGAATTACAACTGTCAGGTCATAGAAGTGGCAAATGATTAATACATTGAAATAAGGTGTTCAAGAAAAAAGAGTAATCTTTCTCATTGGAAGTGAAATGTTAATAATTTTAAGTAATATTTGAGAGTTGGTAGTAGATTAATTCTCAGGTCTGCATATTCTCTCTACTTGTGATAAAATGTGTATATTTTCATAATTCAATCTTGGAGTCACTGAGTCATTTTTAATTCTGAATCAGAGATTTTTTTTCTGTTGTCAAAGTTGAAAGAATGAAACAATAAATTTGGCCCTTTTAGTATTACTTAGACAGACAAAAGTTAAAATGATTTTAACACACTTGCATTTTAATATTTCCAATACATATTCTATGAAAAAAATAATACTCCTCTCTAAATATATATACAAAAATGATTTGATGAACAGGACATGTCTTGCCTTCCAATTTTATGATTTTTCATAAGCTCTATCTCTTATTGAGTCAACCACATGTCATAACAAATATGTAAGAGTTAGTCTGGGTAATTACAAATAAAAAGATATATGAACTCAGAAAATGTGAGACCTACCTTGTTTAAAATAAAATTAAAAAAAAATGCCAACTTTAAATCCCAAAAGGAAGAATCTAAAGATCATTCAAATACTCTCATGGACTAATGACAAACTTTCTCTGCCTCTGAATTCTTGTGGCTCTCCTATTACTGAATTCAAACTGAAATTAGTATTCCATTATCCTCAGAATAAAAACTACTTGTAAAATGTGTAGAGATCCCTAATCTTTATTGTAGTCAAAAATTCAATTTTCTTCTAAAATTTTTTAATCTAAAGAAAAGAAATAATTTATAATATAGCATAAAATAAAAGTTGATTCAAATTGCAGATTAAGCTTACTCCATAATCTAAAACACTTCATATGAATATGACACATTGTTAGGAAAGTCCTCAATTTTCAAATAATACATTATCCGTATTTATTGATTTCTTCATTCTTTAGGAAAATATACATTGTGTGTGTGCATCAACCCACAAATCATAGAAAAACTCTGTATTACTTTGGTGAATAATTAAAACTTCACTTTAAATGAATTTTTAGAATATAAAAAATATTCAGATATTATATGGTAGATATTTTATAAATCATCTACCTCTTTGTAGATGACTCAATTATAATCCAGGAATATGAAATTTTTATGAACAATTTCACATCTTTGTAGCATTAGATATGGGTCAAAATTCAGGTAACGTGACTTGCAAACAAATACATCACTATATTATCTGCCTCTAAATTTAGCAAGAATCGGGCCTCCCTGCTGGCCTAGGGGCTAAGTCTCATCACTGTCACTGTTGAGGACTGAGTTTGATCCCAGCCAGGGAGCTAACCCACATGATGCAGCAGACCTCTCCTGTCTCCCCTGCTGCTCCCCTCAGCAGTATATTTCAGTAAAAGCCACCTATACTGCTCCCTACACTATCTCTGGTGAATCCTCTTGTACCCTGCACCTCTGGCCTACACACCTGTTCTTCTATGCACAAAATAAATATAATAAAATTTAAATTTAACAAGTTCACAACAAAGCAAATGATTTCCCTTGCTTATAAATACAGTACTGATTAAGTAATTTACTGAAGACTATGCATATTACTTGCAGGTAGATTGTAGTTCATGTTTAAGAAAGAATGATCTATTCTAAAGAAACAGTCCCTGTGAACTTAAAACATTTATAGTTTCCAAAGTTGTTTAATCAAAATTTTTTTTTCACATTTATACTATCCTTTACATCTGTATTTTATATTTCCACCCGCTTATAGTTTGGTTCAATACACTTTTTCTCATCCTTCATATTATATCCATTTAGTAAATTTTATTCACCAATAACTAGAGAATACTATATCATGAACAACATATTGTACAACAGTAATTAAAAAAAAAGTTCTTGAAATATATACATACAAAAATGTGCACAAATCATAAACATAGAGACTGATTAATTTTCACAAAGCAAACACATTCACGTAAATAGCGCCTTGATAGAGATATTGTCATATTTTATACCTGTAAATAGATCCTATTTATATTTAACTTGTAAGTTGAATTGCAATTCATGATCACATCAGAGTGTTCTTGAAGAGGATTGACAAAGCCCTAAATTATTTGAATAATCAAGTCTGCATTCAGCTTTTGATTACTAGCAATATTATTCAAAAGCTTTTAGCTGAGTCTGAACAAAGAAAAAATGGATTTAAACCAGTTTTGAACCTACTTTTGCATTTGCAATTCTTTAATAAATAACCATATTAAGCAGTGAAAATTCTGTCAAGAAATATTTTAGTGCTTGGGTATATGTAGTGCTGTTCTGGTAACTATAATTTTATACACATTTATAATTTATACAAGAAGTGCACATTGTACTTCTTAACCCCCTTGTAAAATTTCTTGACCCTGTAGGCCTAAGATAATCATAATATTGGATATTATCCGAGAGTATTAGACACTGATTGCCTTTTCAGAAGAGTTATCACCAAATTTTTGACTGTAGTCTAGCCTTCAATTACATTTATTTCAGGAAGTTCACTTTATACTGCCTTCTGAACTCTCTTAAGATTTGCTGTTAATAACAAGCTGATTAATTCCCTGCCCATGCAAGAGAAAAGATCTTCTATACCACTCATGCCTTCTACCTATAAAGTGGAAGTTTTATAACATTAGGACCATCCCCATGACTCAGAAAAAGTCATGGGTTATGACAATTAATCTCACACCGGATTCACACAGAAGACCTACAAAAGACCTACATAATTCTAGAACATCCTGATTATTCAACAAATTTAACTGAGAGAGACAACACTCTAAGAGAGACATGTCACTCAAAAAGTAAATATACATTTTACTAGTATTGTCACTTTATTGCAGTACATTTATTTATTCATGTATCCTCACATACATACTGGGATTATAGTAGGGGTATAATTAAGGTATATTGAAATAACGCATCGCTAATGATATCGTGCTACCATATTCTTTGCAGAAAAACCTGGGTCTGGTTTACTCCTCACTCAATGATAACTCCATATAAAATTGTCAGGTTCTGACCTCCCTGGTGGCATAGACTTACCTCTCAGCATTTTGAAGCTATGGGCATTCGATCCCCAGACAGGTTGCTGACCCACATAGGGCAGCAGACCTCACCTGTCTCACCAACTGCTCCACTAAGCAGTGTATTTCAGTCACTCTGCCTGTTCTGCTCCCCACTCTGTGCCTAGTGAATCCTCTCACCCCTCACAGCTCTGGCCTGTACCCCAGTTCTTGTATGCATAAATAAATAAAATAAATCCTTAAAAAAAAGTCAGGTTCCCCATAGATTTCATGAACTGCATGCTGTAGGACACATTCAAACACGTTGCAATATGCAGTGTGTATCTCCCAGGATTTATCCCATACCATGTATATTATATTGACCATTATTTCCCCATGACAAAATCTCGAAGAGGCTAAGGTGAATTTGAAATACCTGAAGTAAATAAGTTTCACTCTGACTGAGGGTTCCAGTTCAGGTGTTTCCCAGTTCTAGGAATTTGCTGATGTGGAAATATCCCCTTGGAGAATACACCATCATCTCCTTTTACTCAGAAACCTAAAAAAAAAAAAAAAAAAAAAAAAATTCTAATGTCATCCTTCTTCTCACACTGTGGGTATTAATATCAATTGTAATTGCTACTTCAATTAAGAAAAATAAATAAATAAGACATATTTAGGCATTGCCATATCATATGCTTTTGAAATTCGGGGATAATATCTGCCTATACCTGCTAAGACTGTCTTGCCATCTTCTAAAAAATATATGTTAGTAGAAGTACCATTAGTTTCTAATTATGTGTAGGTTTCATGTGTACATTATAAAATTTGACATCTATTATGCTATAGTATATCCACCAATGTCTAATTTCCATCCGCCACCATACAAGTGATCCCCTCTTTTACATTATTTATCCAACCTCCACTATGATTCCCACTGAAAGTCTAGTTTCCATCACCAAACAGTGGGTCCCTTTACCTGTTTTATACCCCCCATTTGTTTTTAATGAACTGCTCAACTTTCAAGGTATCTAAGAAGACTTTCTTATATGGAATATTCTCTCCTTACATGGAGTGATATCAGTAGTTTTTTACTTTATGCTAGCATCCCTAAATGTGACTATCCTCTTCACTAGATTTATTTATTTATTTATTTAAGATTTATTTTTTTATTTATTTATACAAGCACTGGGTACAGTCAGAAGCGTGGGAGGGTGAGAGAATTCACTAGAGCGGGGAACAGAACAGGCAGACTGACGAAATACACTGCTGAGGGGAGCAGTGGGCAAGATAGGAGAGGTCTGTCGCGCCATGTGGGACCCTCACTGGTGGCCGGGAATCGAACCGGCATTGCAGAGGCTGCAGGCAGCTTCGCAGTCCAGCGCTCAACTGCTGTGCCACCAGAGGAGGCCCTTCACTAGATTTAAAGCTTTCTAGTGGTAGAGATTTCAGCTCACTCTTATAAGAATTCCCTTTTTTTTGATGCTCGACTATAACCAACAGATGTTCATTCATTCAATATTGAACTTCATCTACATCCTTTGCCCTTAAAATTTTATTCAGGTCAAGTGGACAGATACATATCCTCCACTGAAAAACATTAATATATAATAAGAATGGTTCCAGAGAAAATGAAAATTGTTAGAAAACAATATTTTATTTCCAGGACTACATGGATGGTGTGGAATAATATTTTTAAATCATCATATGGGTCTAAATCTTGTTTAACAGTGAGATGCTAAGACAGTATTAATATTAGTTTTTAATTTATCATGTTAAATAATAAAAGAATTTGAAATATAAGGCTGAAAGCTCTCTGTATTTCAGCCTCGGAATTGCAAGAGGAAACAGTCTCCAGGAAAGTCAGATTAAAGGATCATGATATGTGATATACAACATTCAAACTGTAAATCAAAAATGGTAAACAAGGTTAGTTGTTGGTCAGCGGCAAGGATAAAATGCAGGCTATGGCATGCAGCACTTCTGGGGCTTTTATTTTCTTTCAGGGCAAACAATGGAGAATAAAAAATAGCCACAGAGTCACTGTGAAAATAGTTCATTAATATGATTAACATAAATTCAGGTCACTATGCAAAAGAGCATATCAGTTTTAAAACTAAAATTGGCTTTGTTTTGTATGTAGTTCTCAACAAATGTCCAGGAACTGATGTGATTAAATGAAAGGTCAGGAAGTTTTAAGCCATTGGAACTGAATCTCTTCCACATAATTTCACATAATTTTCAAGACTTTTCCTTCTTTTTTTTTTTAGTATTTTTTTAAAAGATTCATTTATTTATTTATTTATATAAGCACTGGGTACAGTCAGAAGTGTGGGAGGGTGAGAGAATTCACCAGAGCCAGAGCGGGGAGCAGAACAGGCAGAAGGACCAAGGTACACTGCTGAGGGGAGCAGCGGGCGGCAGGAGAGGTCTGCTCGCCATGCGGGACCCTCGCCCCGTGGCCAGGGATCGAACCGGCGCTGCAGAGGCTCCGGGCAGCTTCACAACCCAGTGCTCAACCGCTCTGCCACTGGGGAGGCCCAACTTTTCCTTCATTTAATATTCAAAAGTGACTTTATAGTTTTATCTTTTATTGCCAAAAAGTATGTTTTGCTTTGTTAGGAAAATTAAGTGCATTTGTTAAATGATATTCATTTTAAAAGTAATAATATACCACTTTAGAAAAAAAAGTATGAAAAGTCATAAAATTAGAGGTAAAAAGGTATCAAGTCCAGTGTTTAATTTTGTTTCTTGATAAAATAATTCTGCATAGGCTGCAAAAAAGCAAATCAAAATTACAAAATATTTATAAGACTTACAAAGTTTTATTAGCATGAAAACAGCACAATTCTTTCAAACCACTTTCTAATTATGTATTTTATAAAGATCTGTGTTGTTTCCTCCCTCACATTCTGTTGTGTTACTATTTCATGGAAGAAATATATTGAAAGAAAAAAAATATAGTAACTGAAATAAGAGTGAGTACTGCTATATCTTCCAGAAATTAGAAAATTTATAATTCAAAAAGAATACATTTGCATATCAATTACATTAGAATTAGTTTATAGTTCTATTATTTTGGAGTACTTATATACAAAGAAACTTATAAATTACAAAAAAAAAGTTAAAAGATGATGGATAGAATAATAAAATACAAATAAATTCTCAAGTACACAGTTGAACACTGAGAACAAAAATGTCATACATGCTAGTAGCACTGAGTCTTCAGCTGCCCCATGAAGGGGTGCTAACTTTAATTGGGGCATATTAGCCACATTAATTCATATGTGACACATTACTTCATATGTGTGTGTGTATGTGTGTATAAAATCTGTGATATTAGAGCTGGGTATGAAGCCACTGGATGATAAAATAAAATCACTGAGAATTCATGGCTGTGAATGTATCCCACATATATAATATATCCACAGCCCACAAAATTAATAAATAAGAGTCCTAATCACTACATAGTGTTACTTGGCTGGAAAAAAAAAAAAAACCCAAAAAACAGCCAATTGATTTGAAAGAGAAAATCCTTTGTTGAGGAGATGGACAGTCTGAGGTACAAAAAAGAAAGGTTATCAAAGACAGTGGTAAATAAATATGTAGTTATAGAGGAATGTTAGCTATATAGAAAAAAATAGTAATTTTTCACTTGGTATGGAAAACACTGTAAACATGATAGTAATTTATTAATGAGGAGAACAAAGAGTTACCAAAATTATTGTGAGTTGCTGGTACTCTATACAAGGCAGTAATTTTGACATGGTATGTTAAGTATGTCTTTATAAGCCTAGAGTAATGAAAAACAATATGATAAAGATAATTAATTTTGAAAGGTAAATAATAGGGATTAGATGGGACCAACAACATAAGATCATATTCTACAAAAAATATTATTGATTCTATTAAATGTAATTGAGCAAACTATACAATGTAAAAGGCTAAGATAATGCTAAGATAATGAATGAATTTAGAAAATCAATTACATGGTTTTCACTAGAAACATACTCTGCTCTTAAGTATATCAAATAGTCAAAAGTAAAAGAATAGTAAAGGTTTAAAAACATATTTTGGAAAATAAAATTATTTAAAACTAAATCAAAATGAAAATACATTTGTGGGATGAAGCTATAGTAGGATGAGAGAAATGTATGTCATGGCTTATACTAGAAAAATAAAAGCAGTAAATTAAGAATTTTCCACATTAAAAGAACCCAACACATTTTTGATTGGCATAGCCAAAAACCAAATTCAAGTTAAATTTCTTATCTGTGAATTTGAAATCAATCACAGTGTCACGAGGTTCTTGCAGGTAAAGTTTCAGATACAAATCAGAAAAAAAAAAAAATACTGTAAGAACTAAAAGCATCATATTATTGAGAAATGTATTTCAAAGACTCAGAAAATCTAAATCTAAAATCCAGCTAAGTGATGCGAACTAGAGAGATTACCTGTTCAATTCTGCATAAGTCTTTCTGTGTTGTTTAAATGACCTTGATGACCTAGCCTAAAGGTTAGTTTACAAGGGGAAGCTAAATACTCCCTTTACTTTCCTATTATCTCCAGACCTATGTCAAGTGTTATATTCCAGTGTGAGATGGAAAGAAGGATTTCAAAATTTAATTTTGGAAAAGAAAATTTAACAGCCAATGACTACAAAATTTTGCTATTTTCAAAATATGGAGAAAATATATGTGAATCTATTATAGGGCAGAGAGACGGGCAGCCCAAACCCTGCAAACTTTCCTATTCTAAATGGGTTCTGCCATCTGCCGCATCAACACAAAACATATGAGACTTTAATGGGAAGGAACTTTAATAAACTAGGAAACAATACAGGTAAGGCAAAGAATCTAGTTTCTAAATCAAGCACCCAAAGTTACCCGTCCCCTCATGGGTAAAAGTCCATCCATATGGGATTGGCCCAGAGCAAGGCCCCAAAGCCTGCCCCAAGTCTAAAGCATCTTCCAGTGGGGACCCACAGAAAAGGGTTAGAAACCACCAGACAAGCCCGGACAGAAAAGAGCAAAATCAACATCAAGATAAAAGCTGCCATTGTCACCTCCCCACGGGTCTCACCCACATCTGTGTCACCCAGTCCACGACCAAAAGACAAGCACAGTTTCTTCACGTGTCTCTAGGCTCCATGCGCCTCCTCCAGGGCTCCTGGCTCCCTCCTGCTTCCTTCCTTCCTCAGTCTCTTCTGCTGCTTCTCCTCTTCCTGCTCAGCTCCACCCTCCCTTGGGTGGGGCAGGGAACCTGGAACTTCCCCCTTTCCTGGGGACCACCCTGTTACAAATTTATTTTCAGGATCTCAGACCAGGAATAAAGAATCACCTCAAATCAATATGAAATAGTGATGATTTACTAGAGAAGGCTTTCTGCCTTAGCTCCAACAGGCTCTAATTGGTTACTTGGTTGATTATAAAAATTTGATTTCAAAGGTGTTTTATGCCAAATGAACAGAAAATAATGTTAGGATATTAAGGATATAGGGAAGTTGGAAAATATTTAACATTGTTACTTACAAATATTGTGAGACTTATCAATCCCTTTATCCTCACTGAACCACAATCTCTTACTGAAATGACTCTTTCCAATATAACACTCAATCTATTAGTTATTTTTCTGCCTTGACTTTAATTGCCCTAACACCTTTAGATGCTTTTTAGTAATTCCTTTGTTTAAGCATTTCCCCTGTAGTTTCCATGGCAGAATGGGTCAAAGAATATAATTAGGAGATAAGGAAAATAAACATAATTTTCAAGAAGTTTTGTTGTAAATGAGATTGAGAATAATGCCTGAGAGATATGTCTGTGTGGTGTACAAATCTTCATATACTGTATAAATAAGATATAGAGGGCCTCTCTCATGGCACAGGTGGTTGAGCGCAGCATTGTAAACCTCTCCACAGCCTCTGCAGCGTGGGTTTGATTCCTGGTCCTGGCCAGGGAGAAACCCACATGGCGAGGCAGACCTCTCCTGACTCATCCACTGCTCCCCTCAGCAGTATATTTCAGTCAGTCTGCCTGTTCTGTTCCCCACTTGGTCTCTGGTGAATCCTCTCACCCCCCACATCTCTGGCCTGTACCCCAGTTCTTGTATGCATAAATAAATAAATATTTAAAAAATAAATAAGATATAGATAATAATATTTGACATTTTGTAAATACTCAACAATTTTGAAGTAAATAAATGAATTTTTTTTAATGTTGCTTCTTTTTCTGGTCTTAAAAAAAATTGATATGAGGGCCTCCCCGGTGGTGCAGCGGTTGAGCGCTGGGTTGCGAAGCTGCCCGCAGCCTTTGCAGTGCCGGTTCGATCCCCGGCTGCTCCCCGGCCACCAGAGGAGGGTCCCACATGGCGCGCTAGACCTCTCCTGCCGCCTGCTGCTCCCCTCAGCAGTGTACTTCGGTCATTCTGCCTGCTCTGCTCCCTGCTCTGGCTCTGGTGAATTCTCTCACCCTCCCGCGCTTCTGACTGTACCCAGTGCTTGTATAAATAAATAAATAAATCTTTAAAAAAAAAAAAAATTAAAAAAAAAAAATTGATATGAGCAATCTGACTTCAGATAGGGCTTAGATACCTGATAAAAAGGAGTAAGGACAAGTAGTTTAAAAGTCTCTCTAATTATGTAGAATCCTCTCTAATTATGTGTTCTGAAAAATTTCATTCAGAGAGCACACATGTATTAGCATGTGATACTATACTCTCTGTCCAGGTCATCTACCCTATAACTAGAATCTGATCTGGAAAATTCCTTTGATTGTGAAAACTGGATACTTGCCTCATGATAAAAAAAATGAAGATAATTATTTACACAAACAACAACAAAAGAAGCTCACTTTTAAAAATTAATTAATTTATTTATTTAAATATTTATTTATTTATGCATATAAGAACTGGGGTATAGGCCAGAAATATGGCCGGTGAGAGGATTCACCAGTGACAGAGTGGGGAACAGAACAGGCAAACTGACTGAAATACACTGCTGAGGGGAGCAGCAGGCGAGACAGGAGAGGTCTGCTTTGCTATGTGGGTTTCTCCCTGGCCAGGGATCAAACTCCTGCTGCAGAGGCTACAGATTGCTTCATAGTGCTTTTCTTAACCCTTTGTACCACCAGGGAGGTCCTCAGCTTGTCTTTTTAACAATGAAAAAGTCATGAGGCTTTTTCCATTTCAAGGTAAAATGTAAGAACATATGAAATATAATTCTTCATCTGTGAATTATTACATAAATTCATTTTTAATTTTGTGATATGGGTACCATTACAAATCCATCACTGAACTGCAAAAAAGAAATAACTTGACAACAATGCTTCATTGTTAGAGATTTTAATTTTATACCATCTTGGGCTGGGAATAGTTACAATAGTTAAAATTCAATTTGTAATATTTAGGCATCAATTTGTTTTCAAAAGCTAAGATGCAAAGTCAAGAGTCTGGAAAGTGTAAATGAATTCACAATGAGTAATTATGTTCCCATCTGGAAATGGCATAAATAAAAATGAATGAATTGAATGGCTTTACTTATTTGCATATTTAAAGACTAACAAGAAACAGACTGCTTTAAATTACTTCCATTTTAATAAATCGTATAACCTGAGAAGTTTGCATTTCAGAGGTCTCCATTTTACAAGATCATACTATGAGACTTACTTTATTCAGATATTGTGTTACTGACTTTTGAATAAGACCATAATCTGGGAACTCAGTTATAGCTCAAGTGAGCATTAATAATACTTTCAGATATATACTTGTAAATTGCCATGTTCGCATATCTTTCAAGTAACCACACTCATGTGATTTGGTGGGTGCATGGGGAGAATGCTAGCAATAAACATTTGCATATGCAATTTCTTTTTGTGCCAAAATTCCCTTTGGCAAAGGGGCCCATGACATTTATACTGTTGTTAGTTTCTCAGAGTGAGCAAAAATAGTCATTTTGTGTGTGTGTGTGTGTGTGTGTATGCCAGCAAAACAACTGTGGGTGAAAAACAATTAGTTTAATCTTTGACAATATAAGGGCAAATCAATCAATTTACTGATGACACTTAAGAGCTTATCTAACTATTGACTGAACATAGTCACATAGTCAAACATAGCCATTCTCATCATCTCACACTCAGAAAGCAGCATGTGCTTCCATTAAATAATATATAAAAATGCAATATATGAAAAACATGTACAAAATATATACTACCATGTACTTAGAAAACTTAGAAAAATCTAGCTACAAAAGTACACAAAAATATTTTGGATAAATGTGAAAAGCATTGCGATGCTGCAAAAGGCAAAAATTTACTTTTAAAGTAGCATGCATTTGTCAAATAAAAATAAAAACACATTTTCAACAAGTCTCAAAGCAGAATGTACACTGGACAATTTTTATGGAAAATGTCAGAATTTACCAATTCAACACTTTTGACTAGGGACATTTCTATTTTCTCTAATTGTGTTGTAATTACTGCAAAGTTAGAAGAGAAGGAAAAGTGGAGGAGGCGGACAACTTTAAATGAGGAATGGACTATGGATTGTGAGGAATTTCTGGAAGAAAGAACACCCGTAAATGAGTTTAATGAAGGAGCCAAAGTTAAGGAAACATCCAAGCAAACTCTCTACTGGGTTTCTTCAGAGGTGAACATTTTTACTGCCCTTTGGCTGTACTTTCAAGCCCAAAGGAAAAAGATGCAAATACTTAATTAAAGGCCTTTTACAAAGAGATGGGAAGTTTTCCTTGAATGAGCTCCTGCTATCTATAAAAACAGGAAGCAAAAAATAAATAAATACATGTAGCTAAAATAACATGTTACTCTGGAGTTAAAATGATGATCAGGTTACTTCCTTGTTCCCACAGAAGACACTTTTTTTTTTTTTTTTACTGCACTGAAGAAATGGGGTATAGACCAGAGGTGGGGGTTGGTGAGAGGACTCACTAGAACAGGATGGGTTGCAGAACAGGCAGACTGACTGAAATACACTGCTGAGGGGAGCAGCAGGCGAGACAGGAGAGATCTGCTGCGTTATTCATAGATTAGCTCCCTGCCTGCAATTGAGCTCAGGCTGAAGCAATGATAGCTCTGATACTGAACCCCTAAGCCACCAGGGAGGCCCCAACCACCCAAGAAACTTAAAAGACACTCAGACTCTCACCATTCTTACCTGTGTATTATGAATCACTATAAGATTATTCTTCAACTTCAACAACTTGAATTTCAGTTCCTATCTTTATTATACTCAATTTAGGAAAATCTAGCTGCAGAAGTATGCAAAAATATTTTAGATAAATGCAATTATTTTTAAAAACCAATACTCAAAATTTTGTACATGTAACACTAAGAGAATCTTGATCAACTAAATATTTCCTCACACATACTATATAAATTATAAAGATTATAATTATGGATTTAATGTAAAATTGATTAATTTAAATAAAATAGCTATATCACTTTTATATTCATGCATTAAAATACATATCATGAAGATATCAAACACCAATAATCATTCAAATTGTGTTTTTTAATTTTATTATTAGAAATTTGAGTTTCTTATCTTCTTGGTAATGTATTTCCATTATACTTTCCTGAAAATTTTTATACAAAAGTAAAATATATTTAATATTTTGATAGATCTGTTATGTGCATGAGTATATAGTGAAATTTATGCATTTTAAATTCCCCTAACAAAAAGACTTGATTTTTTTAATAAATGTTTTAGATTTAATTTTAAAAATATAACACATAATTGAAAAAAACTAGTATATTAAAAATTTTGATAAAATATCTGAACATCTAAATTTTGAATTTTTCTTTTGTTTTTCTGGAGATGTTAAATATTTTTTTTTTAATTTCGATGAATTTTACATTTCCAATGTCCCAGTACACTAATGGTACATGTACTGGCTCCAGGAATTGACCAAAATTTTTACTTATGGAACAAAGTAGATTGAAATTGACCAGCATAGAGATTTACCTAACTTTGATGGACTTTAGTATATAGCAATCCAGCTGTGCTTAAAGTACCTAACATTTCAATTAATTTTTTTTAAGGATTTTTAACTGAACATTGAAAACTATAATGGAATTGTATTATTTATGAACGGAATAACATGTCTCCTATTATGGAGACAAATGAAAACTCCTAGAATTAGTTATCTCAGAATCAGGTTTTCACATCTTTAGAGATTCACCACTGTTTTAGGGCAATGATAAACATGCCTTTCATTGATAAATTAGGGGAAGGAGAGACTTTTAAAAGGAAGAAAGGAAAGAATAATTTCGGCATGAATCCCACAGTTATTCACATCAATTTATACATGTTTGCCAGGGAAAGAGTAGAGTCTTTGCACAATCTCATACTCCTAGAATGTCTTCATGCATTGGCAGGCAGGCATATTCTGAACTGTGAAGTTCACTAAATTAAAACATCAAAATTGTAGACATGGGCCTCCCTGGTGGCTCAAGGGGTTAAGTCTCAGCACTATCATGGTATTGACAGCCTCTGTAGCAGGAGTTGGATCTCTGGCCAGGGAGATACCCACATGGCACAGAAGACCTCTCCTGTCTCACCCACTGCTCCCCTCAGCAGTGTATTTCAGTAGATCCGCCTGTTCTGCTCCCCACTCTGTCTCTGGTGAATCCTCTCACCCTCCCATCTCTGCTCTACACCAATTCTTGTATACATAAATACAATTAAAAATACATCTTGGAAAAAAAACAAATTTGTGTTGATGAAGAAAAACCTTAAGTGCATATATTACCAGGAAAAGTGAAAGAAAATGAATTACGTATTAAATTTTACTCAATGCAAGAAAATATTGCTACAATTTAAAGAAGATATCAGTAAAGCATAAGTAGCAATTGATTAAATGAAAAAATCAAGCAGCAACAGAACTAAGAAAGAAAGCTGAGATTTATCTGATTTAGGAGAAAAGTAGTAGATGAAATTATGAACAATAATATCCATGAAAAATGGAGCAACTACAAAAATTAGTAATGAGTATAATATAAATACTAATATATACTATTATAAATATGAGTGCTTTACTCAACTTTGGCTATATACATTTGTAATACTGGATGAAAATAGTTAATTTCCTAAGAAAATACAGGTTGTTATTTTTCAAACAGAGACAGCTATCAAGTCTAAATTTATCATTAACCTTAAGAGAAACTGAGACCGTCAAAATCTTTTATTTTTCTCTTACCCTTCCCCCACGATATAAAACTAAGAGGCTCAGTAAAATTTCACAAATTCTCAATGAAATAAAAGTTCACTGCTATGATATTTCATAGCAAAAGTCTCTAAATTCTCTTCATAAAAATATTATATGAAATCGGGCCTCCCAGGTGGTGCAGCGGTTGAGCGCTGGGTTGCAAAACTGCCCGCAGCCTCTGCAGCGCCAGTTCGATCCCCGGCTGCTCCCCGGCCACCAGAGGAGGGTCCCACATGGCGCGCAGAGCTCTCCTGCCGCCCGCTGCTCCCCTCAGCAGTGTACTTCGGTCCTTCTGCCTGCTCTGCTCCCCGCTCTGGCTCTGGTGAATTCTCTCACCCTCCCGCACTTCTGACGGTACCCAGTGCTTGTATAAACAAAAACAAACAAACAAACAAATAAAAAAAATGCCTCTATTAAAAAAAAAAAACAAATATTATATGAAATAATTAATTTGGGGATGAACTGATCTATCCAAATAAGGTAATCCTGATTTTCTATGTACACTGAGAATTTGTTTTTTCAGTATCATGACAATTAATTCTCAAATTATCATTATAAATAGGCACTTAAAAAAAAAAAAACATAGCTATACATTTAGCTGATTTTTGTGTTAAATAATATTTTGTAAAATTTATTCTTGGAAATATTGGTCAAATTGTCAAATCTTGAGAACAAATAAAATTGTACTATATTTCAGTAGGACAGGAAATGACCAGTTCACACTGGACAGCAGTTTATAAGCAAAAACTCCATTGCTTTGACACTGTAGGAGAGTCTGTGTATCACATTAAACCCCACTGCAGCACAGGCCAGGGGTCTATGGAACATACCTTTTTAGATAATTGGAGAAACAACTGCAGTGTGTCACATGTGCCAGTGAAGTGTTACAAGTTGCAATTGAAACTATTTCTTGGTTAAATTAAGAGAAGAGGATTTAGTTGGCTGTGTAGCTTTCTGGAAAATTTTGTGGTTAGCAGGCTAGTTTTGTTACTGGCTTGCTTAGCAACTTTGGAATTTTTTTTTTATTAGAAAGACAGGGAGTATAATATTTGAAATGTTTTTACAAATAGTAAAGTCAGCTAAAACTACTTTTCCCAACAGTGATGTGATAGGACCCTGTTCCTTTCTAATTCTTACTTTAAAAAGAATATTCTGGGTATCTCCATAGAGTAAATGAGTATTACAGAAATAGAAGACATGTATTTTATTGCCCCTTAATTTAAAAATGATAGAGGGGAAAAAATGAATTATATCTAATACACTTTTAACATTTTTTGAAATTATATATAAATATATATAAGTATATATCAATGTAAACATTTCACATATTAACTGTATATATTTTTCCTTCTTTTTTTTTAAGTCATAGATAAATTTTTGGTATTTGTAGTTATTTACATTGAATATGTACTTCCATACCCAGATTATTACTTAACTAAACTCTAAGATTGATAGATCAGTCATTTAGACCTTTTTTTGTATTTAAGTAGCTGGTGGGAGAACTGTAGGGCCCACAGAGATGTAAGAAAAAATATAATTAGGGCCTCCCCGGTGGCGCAGCAGTTGAGCACTGGGTTGCGAAGCTGCCCGCAGCCTCTGCAGCGCCAGTTCGATCCCCGGCTGCTCCCCGGCCACCAGAGGAGGGTCCCACATGGCCGCAGACCTCTCCTGCCGCCCGCTGCTCCTTCAGCAGTGTGCTTTGGTCCTTCTGCCTGCTCTGCTCCCCGCTCTGGCTCTGGTGGATTCGCTCACCCTCCCGTGCTTCTGACTGTACCCAGTGCTTGTATAAATAAATAATAAATCTTTAAAAAATTTAAAAAAAGAAAAAATATAATTAATAAATTAAAAAAAGAAAATATTTTTACTAAATAAAAAAAATATCTCTTAAGGTAAGAAAAAATTAAATCTTTGAGGTCACTTCTGAAACTACAGTAAAAAAAGAAAAATAAAGAAATTACACTTGAATCCTAAATTGAGGGTGGTATAGCAATTCACTAAGATGCTAATGGCACTCCCGCTCTTGCAATTGAGCAGATGAACACATAGCATTTGACAAGCAAAATACCAGCAGAGGTACACATGATGAGCTAACAAACATCGCTTACATCCTCAAATGACTGACTCCTTAAAATTCTGAGTTCTTTTATTTGACAAAATGGAGAACAACATGAGGAAGAAATAGTCCATGCTCACCACAGTGCTAATAAAATATAAAAGAATCAATAGATTTGCCCCCAGCCTGAAAATATGAATCACCTTGACCACTTTCATTTTCTTCCTACTATACAACACAAATTTTTTTCTTGGTTAAAAAAAAAAAACCACTGTTACCACATCAACTATTCAAATCAATATCAACTGTATGATTGAGAATCCTCTAGCTAAAAGTATACATCAAAGATGCTAAATGCAAGGAAGAGTCATTTTCATTTATACTTTCTTAACTTCTTGACTCTATTTTAGCTTATAAATAATAGATAAAACATAAGGATTTTCCTCACATTTACAGCACCAAGACACTTGCGAAGTGTACTGTATGATCTCATGTTAGTCTGAAAAATATTGGCCTTAAAAAAAAAAAAAAACAACATTTCTACACAACTGAGTCAGCTATTCTAAAATGAAAAACCAACAGAGTAAAATGCTATTTAAATATTTTTTCTCCAATTTAGTGACATACAATTTCAGGGACGTTATGAGGAAATTTTTCCTGGTGAATTTATTTAAAATTATTCAATCAATAACAATAACATACTTACATTCCTAATTTATAAATTTTTTAAAGCTATAAAAATAAATACTTCTCAGGTTTTTTTTTTTTTTATTCTTGTTGCTGGATATATAGTGTTACACAAGGTTTTATTATGTAATTCCCTCAAATCAATAGATTTGCCCCCAGGCTGAAAAAGCTAGGAAAAAGACAAAAAAAAAGTTTCATCTATTATTTGTGAATAGGAGCTGCTAAGACTATGTGTGAATGACGTGGTGGCCTAAAATAAAGAGGGGAAAAAAGATACCCAGCCAAATTGAGAAATACTTTTCCCAGAATTTCAAATATGGAGTACATTGTCAGGGATATATATATGCACACACTTGAAATCCTAAATTACACTTGAGACCTAAATTGAGGGAGGTACATATATATATACACACACGTAGCAGGTAGCATGTTATGTGTATATGTATATATGCATATATATGTATGTACATACATATATGTATGCATATGTATATGTGTATTAATGTGTGTGTGTATATATATATAGTGATTTTTTTTTAATGCTTCTACAGCAAAGGAAGTGGTTACACCAATGTTAAATTTTATTCAGGAATCTGACATGTACCTGTAAATAGCTTCTTATATTAATGTGTTAAATTATTGTCTCAATTGATGTTTCTAGTAAGTCTTTCTTGACAGTGATGCATGTCACATGCAATGATTTCTGACACCCCTGGGTATCATTAGCCAACCTGGAGAAAACAGATTTTATTCTTGACCCTGATCTCTGGGTTTTCCACAATCCTGCTAGATTTTGGTGGTCTTGAAAGAGACAGAGAAAGAAATGTGGAGGAGTAAGAGTGGACAAGAGTGTGAGTCTATATTTGGGGAATAAAATTTCTTCTCAATTCTTAAACCAACTGATAGTGTGGGACAATTTATCAATTCAGGAATTAAAAAGTAAATAAAAATCATAATATTACTTCAGACTAATATTTTGTCTTTAACAATACATCAAATAACATTTTGGGGAGATTTCCCAGGTAGCATGTTTTTAGTGATAAAATAATTTCATTTAAAAATTATTCAATAAAAATAAACTCATTTAGCCTTCATGCCTTGTGTATAGAAACCTAAAATCATTTGACTGCATTTAAAGGTATATTCACAAATTGTTTTTGTGTTATAATTGTCCAATTTCTTTTGATAAAAAAGGCATTGGGGGATTTTATATAAACAATGCATAAAGTTAATCATAGTATTTGAAATAATCTCAAAAGTCATATATTAATGCAGAAACAATTCTGAGATTAAAAAGTAGAAAATGTTCTGAATGTTTATATTTTTCTAATGAAATTTCTCTCTTTAAATAATGACATATGGAGAGTCTGTCTTTCATAATCAACTGCATTAATCAAACATTAATTTTTGCTAATGGAGAGCTAGAGATTAGATTATAATACTGTGGCATATGTTTGATATTTGCAAACTGAGTCCAACACAGTGTTGTCTGGAATGTCACGATTTGTTAATGGAAAAAAAAAAAAAAAAAAGTCCTTGCCATGAAAGTCTCCAGAAATCTGGTAGCTACTTAATGACTGATGCGACCTTGATGCATGTGGTGTCACTCAAATTGTTTGACAGTGTCATTTCTGCCTCAGCTTTTTTTTTCTTAAGCATATTCTTATACTATTATGAGAATATGTAATATTCAGAGTTGTAGGAATTCTAATTGTAGAAATTAGAAACTCGGATAGAACTGTTGGGTGCAAAGACAATCATCCCATATCTCTCTTAGTTCCTCTGGCCAGCAAATAAACAAACACAAGCTAACCAAAGAAGCACTGGAAAGAATGATAAAAGGAAAAGTCAAAAAGATTTTAAGAATAACATGTATATGTCCTGTTTACATGGATGGGATCCAACATGGCTGACTCACTCATGCACTTAAGAAGCTATCTTAAATAACTAACACAGAAGATGAAGTTGGAGAGAGAAAGGGAGCATCAGTTAGGAAGGTTCTGGGGAAGGCACAGTAGACAAAGGTTTGCAAACTAAGTCCTGCCTCCTTCACTGAAAAGAAATTCAAGTTAGGTCTTCCTGTTATATATAAATATCAAATGAAACCTCCATCCAGATCCAGCAATTTTCTGTAAGCTTCTAATGTGTGTCAGAGACCAGCTATTCCCCAATTCATCCAGCCAGGCCTGTCCTGAGGTTGTCTGTCCATATTGAAAACACACCAGCTCTCTCTCATCTCCAAAACTTCTTATTAAGTTGTCAATACTGTCCATGCAGGCTCACAGTTTTTTACAAATGAGAATTTCAGTACCTCAAAATTATTTACTCAAGGATGAAACAAGTTAATATATTTGTGTTTTTTTAGCATAGGTTATATTTTAACAGACATTTTGCATTTATTTTATATGATATATATGTAACTAGCTAAGTGTTTTATTTGTTTACAACTAAATGTGTTAACAGCTTATGAAACACAGTTAATGAAATTGTGCAAAGAACAACATTGCAGTTTTTGGTTAAAGTCAAAGCCATTTACTAGAAAGGATTCTTCAAATGTGAATATTCTAGAAATTTCTGTAAGCCATCAAATCAGAGCCACCGTCTCTGACTATTATCTTCCTTTGGAAGGTATTGGCATATACTTGAATTAAATTCAGAATGAAAAAAAAAAGCCTATTCTACATTTTATATTCAAACTACAACAATTTTAATCGAACCTTTCTCTCCAGAAACAATAACAAAGGACATAGGCATTTTGTAAAATACGGTCCTGAACTAGTCGCAGTAAAAAATATATGTGTACTTAACTTCTACCTCCTAATAACAGAAACTACTTTCTGTTTCCAGCCTTAGAAATAAGGTGAAGAATAGTCTGCAAGCAATTCTGAGCAGGACTTTGCCAAAACAAAGTTCAAACCTTTGAACATTGGGCAGCTCTTAAAAGAACTATTCTGTGTAAAGTGTAATTGTAGTTTCTTTCTCATATTATATTCCTTTATTTTTCATCTTCTTTCCTGGAGCAGAATCTCCATTGTAAGTATAAAACTGAGGGGAAAAGAAGTTAAATAAGCCATCTGAGGACTAATTAAATTACCATTTAGATTTTTAAAATTTAGCATTGGTTTAGGAAGATTCAGTGGTGGAGGGTCATACTTTTTCAGATGCATGCTACACACCAGACCCTTCACCGGGGCACCCACAATCCTCAATTTCACTTCAATGGAATTTTAATTTGTGCTTATCTAATCACCATCTCTTACTGCCCCTGTATCCATGTTGCATGACAGTTATTGGTTGAGCATCTATTATGTCCCAGTCCATATGCTGAAATCTTTTAGTTTCTTTGTAGAAATCTCTTATGCTATCACTAAAATAAAAAATCAGATTAAAAAATGATTTGAACTTGCTTTTCTATTTACCCCAAATTTACACACTTATAAAATCATCTGGAATTATATATTATGCCAGATTAAACTGATCAAACATCTGTACTATAATTACTCACTCAGAGCCAGCTCTTTTCACTTAGTTTATTTTCTTCAAATACTGCTTACCAGTGGTGAAATGCCATCTTCATGAGTTTCTATTCTATTGTTTAGATTACATTGATACTAACAATATTTTCATAGCTTTTCTTTTCAGTATATGAATAGGATTCTATGCATTCATTCTGAATTCAAATTTTAATAAGATCTGTATTTTTATGCTTAATAAAAGATCAACTTAAAACAAATCTGTTTCTGTTTTGAATAACAAAGCCAAATTTTGTATTCCAGCTTTACAATAAAATGCAGATTTCCCATTAAATGGAGCACTCTGCATTTCAAAAAGCCAAATAAGATGACACTTAGAAAGTCATTTGATTAATTAGGACACAGGGGAAAGTTCAACACAAGAACATATTTGGATATATTGCATTTTTATTTGATTATGAATAGGATCCATTTTCATTTAATTTGCCAACATGCCTCTTAGTGTTTTGTTCTTAGATAAACAAGGGACTTTAAGCATGTTGAGCCAATTACTCTCATTCTGTTCCTAAGTTGGCATTAATACAGTAGCTGGGTGGAAATGGTCCCATGATTGCTGACACATTAACAATGACCAGTGATGCAAAAAGTATTGTTATATTCATATCTCTTTGTAGCTTAGACCAATAGGCTTGATCAGTGCCATGCCACATGGCACATTTCCCTTTTAGAACTGACTGTCAGCACTCTTACCAGCAGGAAATTCAGCTTTATACCTTCCACATCCATTGAAGACTGAGTTTTGGCACAAAGAGAACACAAATACTTGAGTGGTATTCCTCTCTCCCTGGATTCCCACCAAGGCTTAATGCTTGGGAGAGCTTGTAATGGCCACATATTGCCGTGTTGTGCTTTGGTTCAGCACTCCTCATTCTAGAGAGGTTTCATCAACAGGCCATGACCTTGTGAAACTTAATAGTCAAGACCTGGTGAGGATTCTCTCCAAGCCCTAACACTTTAAGACTAAATTTTCAGTATTGTAGTTAAGAACTCAAGATTAAGGGCCTTCCGATGGCCTAGGATTTAGTCTCAGGGCTATCATCTCTATGGCCTGAAATTGATCCGAGCTAGATCAAGGAGCTAACTCACATATCGTGCAGCAGACCTCCCCTGCTGCTCCCCTCAGCAGTGTGTTTCAGCAAATCTACCGCTCCCCACTCTATGTCTGGTGAATCCTCTCACCTCCACCATTCCCACCCCACTCCTACACCTCTGACCTATACCCGTTTTTCTATGCAAAAAAAAAAAAAAGAACTCAAGCTGAAGAGTCATAAATAATCTGATTTATAAATCATAAATATTAATAATAAAGTCAAACAATCTGAAATGATCTGTTCCATTAATAGAAGATTACAGATTATTCAAACTTCATGTAAGGCTTTTTAACTCTAGAGTGAGAATGATGTTAAACCATTTTTTTAAATTTTTATTTTATTATTTTATTATTTTTTTAAGATTTATTTATTTATACAAGCACTGGGTATTGTCAGAAGCATGGGAGGGTGAGAGAATTCACCAGAGCCAGAGTGGGGAACAAAACAGACAGACTGACGAAACACACTGCTCAGGGGAGGTCTGCGCGCCACATAGGACCCTCGACGGATGGCCGGGGATCAAACTGGCACTGCGGAGGCTGCAGGTAGCTTCACAGTCCAGTGCTCAACCGCTGCACCACCAGGGGAGGCCCTGTTAACCCATTTTTATAGGGTTCTTGTGACCAGCAAATAAGACAACTCAGTTGCTAGCATTAAGCTTCATGTTCCCTTCATTCTTTCCTAGTAATAGGCTTACAATAATCAGAACCTTCTTTTTCTTGGCCTAAAGCTACCACTTGGTACCACAAATCATGGGATTCAAGCCCCTCTGCTCAAGTAACACTTTGAATCTGTGCCCATTTTCATGTGCCATCTCCCTGAATGTGTGATCCTTGCTTGGCCTCCAGTATAAGTAAGGATTCCAGTTCTGTTTCTTTTTGCCTTCACAGGTTCTATTGCTCCAACCACATAAATCAGCATTTCAGGTTTGCTACTTAGGGGAAAAAAAACAACTATGACAATCCCTATCTCCTAACTCTTTTATAACTACCATCATGGATTAGTACTTATATCGTATATTTAATATCGACTTTGTGAGTCCTTAAAAAGGATGCTGTGTATCAGGACATGTACCAATTAAGTCATCAATTTCCAATTACCACTAACAGTTTTTCAATCTCAATGACCTAAGTATTGTTCTAAATGTTTAATTTTATAGCTTTTCTATTCCTCATGATGACTCTATAGTGGGGACTATTATTACCCCCATTTTTCTGATGACAATGCTGAGGCACAGTAAACAGAGGGCCAGGATTTACAATTTAAAAACTCAATCCTCTGACTTGTAAGGTCCTATTCTTTATGTTGGAATTTGTGTTGCTTCATTATATTTACTAATTTCTATTCATTGGAATCACAGTTCACATAAAATCCACATGATATAATTGGCTGATGTTTCTTTAAGTTCTTTTTTATAAGTGCTGCCCAAATAGTTTATCCTTGTGGTTTATTTGTTAAAGATATGAGTTGTTTGCCCCGAGATTCCACACAGTCTACATTTTGTTGATTCCATTCCAGTGGTGCCGATTAATACATTCCTCTGCAAATTGCAGCTGTTTATAGACGCTTGATCACTTTCAATTTTGTTTCTTCTGGCAAGATGGTGTAGATGGTGTGTTCTTCATCAGGGAACACAGACTATCTGATGGTGTCTCTTTCTTGTGTTAACAGTTGTTGACGATCAGTGCCTAAGTTCATGAGTTCATATCAAGTTGCAAAATGATAATGCTAATTGTATAAAGTGTAAGTTATCAGATAAAAGCTTCTATAAAGAGAAAATCCCCTTCATCTAGAATTTGCATTACTAATTTTATAGTCAGTATCAAAAAAGGAAATGCAAACTCCTGTATCTTCACTTAAAAGTCTTAAAAATAATGACTTTGTTCTCTCATATCTCCCAGTGATAAGCAGTTGTTTTCTTTGCTCATTTTGTTTTCATTATGAAATCATGCATATTGTCATATTTTATGTTTCCCCTCCATGGAATGTATTAGTCTTAAAAATCTTCAAATTTCCTCATCTTTGTCCAATGAGGCCTTCCTCAAATTGACTATCAAGTACTTTTATAGTATGCTTAATTTTTGCTTTGACAAAATATTGTAGTTACATTTTCTGTCCCAGACCTGGAATCACCTGTTTTTCCAGTGAACCCTGGCTCTTGTCCCCAGATCCATATAATGTCTAAATGCTTTCATATGACGCTCCCATTTTTCTCAAAATTAAAAATCTCTTCTTAAACTTGATAGATAACACCATGGCATTGAAATCAGTGGGCTGTTTCTTAATCATTCCTTGAGATTTCCTTTAAAATATCCTCCTCTTAGCATCTCTAGTGTTGACAATCTTGTTCTCTTTTCTTTATTGTGCTACTTTTTACTCTGTCTTTGTTATCTTCCTTCCTCTGTTTCATTAAACATAAGTGATGTATATGTGGAGGGACCGTTTCTATAACTGATTCCTTCACAAATATGTACTGAGGGCCTGCTATGTATCAGACACTTTTAGGTGCTGCAATTGGTTAGAAAAAGAAGATTCGTGTTTAAGTGCTTGGAGATAGAAGATTAAAAAATATTCAACACACTCATGTACATGTTTAGATATCTGAAGTTGACAAATACTATATTGTTGGGAAATTATAGTTGAAGAGCGGGATCTCAGGACCCTTGAAGGGCTGTGCTTACCCAAAAGGCCTCTCTGAGAAGATGAAACTTCACCTGAGTCCTGAGTATACAAGGCTGCACACACACACACACACACACACACACCTATGTGAGCAGAGACAGGGAGAGGAAGCAGCATGTGCAAAGGCCCTGAGGAAGATGTGTGCCTCACACATCATGAGGAGTCACGTGGAACTGGAAGGAAATGGACTCAGGGAAGAGGAATAGGTGCTCAGAATTAATCTAGAACCACCAAAAGTAGAGAAACAGCACACATAGCACCTTATAAGCATTGAGAACTTTTGCTTTTTACTAAGTGAGATCTGTCTGAGGTCACTGAGCAGAGGTGGGGGTGTGATGTAATGCAACAACAAATTGAAGGGATCTCCTGGATTTATGTGTGACGAATAGACTGTAAAGGAGTAAGATGAGGAGCAAGGGGACTTGTTAGAAGTTATTGCAACAATCTCAGCCAAAACCCAGAGCATGAGCAGTATTGGTGGTAAGAAGTGGGTAGATCTGCCTAATTGAGAACTTGTCCTATGCCAACACCAGCACCTGGCATGTTGCCCTAGTGTGCCAGTGGGAGCCAATTACATTGTGTCCAGGAGAAACTGCATTTTAGATACATTCATTTTTCCAGTTAACCCATTTTTGCCTTAAAGTAAGAAAGAACATGCCCACCACATTTGTTTTTGGCCACATGTTTCAATCATCCTTGACACACACCAGAACACACCTTCATGCCTGCATGAGCAGCCCACAATCTCACTCCCTTCTGCTGTAGCACATAGGTCACCAGTTTATCGTGTCTCCCACATCCAGACTCAGGAATCTCAGATCTTAATAACTTCTCTCACATCTTATTCTTTTTCACTGATATTTCCAATTCATTTCTGCTACTGAGCTTCATGTTAGAAACTGCCAAATTATCTTGTATCATTCATCTGACAATCTCATTTTGCAGTCTGACAAAATGATTCATAATTAGACAAAGGCTCCTGAGTAAAGGTTATGCCATGGACATCAGAGCCATAAGGTGGCCTTTATTATTCAGGCTCCTCAGCCTCGACTAAAGAGTTTTGGATTGGAACTGTCTGACAGAAATTCTAGTAAATGTAAAAGCCACACTCATCTGGACAATTGATCTATGACAAAGAAATTAAGAGCATATATTGGCGAAAGGAAAGTGTCTTCAAGAAATGGTGTTGAGAGAACAAGGCAGTCACATTCAAAAGAACGGAACTATACTATTATCTCCCCATTTACTAAAAAACAACGGAAATAACCTCAAAATGGATCAAGACTTAACTATAACACCTAAACATAAAATGTATAGAAGAAAATGTGGGCAAAATACTACAACATTGGTCTCAGTGATGTATTTGGAGGCAAAAGCAAATGAGACACATCAAACTTAAATTCATTTGCATGGCAAAAATAAATAAATTTATCATAAAATGAAAACAACACTACTGAATGGGAAAAAAAAATGTTTATACATCATAGGTCCAACAAGGAATAAGGCAGTTTGTTTGGTCAAAGTAACAGCTGCTCGATTAAAACTCTGAAACAGAATAATGTTTTAAAGAGATTCTTTTCTTGGGAAGTCAACTCTGGGAATGGTGCTGGACTTCTGAAATCAATAAATCCAAGGATTCCATCAACATTAGATTTTTTTTTTCTATTTTCCTCTGTGCCTTTCCATATATCTCTTTATTCAGCTCTTTGCCTCTGGAGACCCTCTCCTGTCATTTGAATAGGGAATATAGCTGCGGAAGATTCCCTTCACTCACAGCATGTGATTCAGCTGCTCAGAGTAAGGCTCCTGCCCTGGGTCCAGTTATTTGTAGATTTTGTTTTTAAAGATTTCTTTCTTTATACAAGAACTGGGGTGCAGGCCAGAGGTGCAGGAGGGTGATAGGATTCACCAGAGACAGAGTGGGGAGCAGAACAGGCAGACGGACCAAAGACACTGCTGAGGGGAGCAGCAGGTAAGACAGGAGAAGTCTGCCGCACCATGTGGGCCGGATGGGGATCAAACCCACGTTGCAGAGGCTGCAGACAGCTTCACAACGCTGCACTCAATCCTCTGTGCCACTGGGGAGGCCCTAATTGTAGATATCTTGATAAAGTAGCCACTGACTGAGCTTGGGGTTGTTCCCAGCACTGAATCATTCATCTGGGGTGTCTTAGGATGTGGGTGACATGAAATTCTTATTATTAGTCAGTTTTCAACCATGTGTTTTTCTGGAAGATCAGGCTGTTGTGGTCAGGAAAAAACATATATAATATTACTGTTTCTGCTGTGACTGTGAGAATGGGAAGGAAAAAGGCAAATTTTAGAAAAAGAGGGTCAGGGGGAAGCCCCAAATCAAATATCCTTCTTATTTTTTTCCTACTTAATGCTCTTTTCTCCTTGCACATTACATATATAGCTTGTTAATATCTATTTATTCATAATTGTCACTCTATCCTCTCCACAAACACATGCAGCCATGCTGTTAACCTGAGTAATTGAACCATTTCATGTACAGAAAATTCTGGAATGATTTGATGACACTGTAATCCAACTATGCAGTATTCATCTTACATATTAAAAACTAATAAATGTGCTGCAAAACATTTCCATATAGAAACTGTTTGTAATAATTAAGAGGAAATAATTCACAAGGTATTATAATTGGTTTAGGTAGAGAGTCAAACAATAGATAAATAGGATGTCTCTTCAGAAAAATAAAGCAAGGACTATAAAGATTATTTTACTATTTTTATGACTATGGATATAATATGATATGTTAATACTCTAGCACATCAGTATTAACTGAACATATCTGCTGAAATTAGTTTTCCAAGGACATGCACTACAATATTTTTGAAAGTTGCTTTTTTCAATATAGATTCTCCTCCAAGCTAATTTTATAGTTGCTAAGCAGTCAATTGCCAACTTTCATACTAAAATATCCATGTGAATGGAGGCAAGAAATGGGAGTAAGCAAAGGTGAGGAAGAAGCAAAATGATTTACATTCAATTAGAAAAGTAATTGATAGCCAGCTCTATGAGAGCGGTGGGAAGTTAGGCTGCCGACAGCGTGAAATTGTTGCAAAACTACTCTCTCTGTCTAGAATTCTCTTCTTGCAAACTTGGAACAGTTTTTAGCAGCACCCTGGTTATCAGCAAATTATGATAGTTTCACTCAAGCCAAGAACTAGTTCAGGTCGTTAGAGTTTGAGATGCTTCAGTATTTACAAATATGGTCATGACACAGAGCAAGACCCGGCAGTCATATTATGGGCTGACAAAATGAATCCGCCTGAGGTGAGGCATAGAATCAGGCAAAGCTCTATCTAGGGTCATCTTGGAACTGACCTTTACTTCTATGAAGCATTAATAGATTGCTCCCCCTGGATCTCCTTAATTTCAAAAGTCTAGGATGAGCTGGCATCAATTTCTTTGGTGAAGCTGAAATGAATATTTCATGATCTGAAAAGGTAAGAGGCAATCAGATCCCCTTTGGTTGGCATAGGTTTCTAAGGAGGCTTTGTCTAAGTGAAAGAATGGCAGAACAGATAGCCTGGAATGGCAGCATTAGAGGGCTGGCCAGACTGATGAAAGGGTCCGACCAGGACCTAGGGGTGGATGGAAAAGCCTGCACATGGCCGTGGGGAAAGCACTTCTGGAGACAGACACTTGGTGGCTGCAACTGGGTTTGTGGTTTGATGAATAACGCAAAGAGCAAGGAATCTGAATGTGTATATCAAAGATTTTGTAAAATATATTCACTGCATGGTTCTATGCAGAGATTCCTAGTTCTCAAATAATCAGAAGCTATTGAGAAAAATACAGACTTTGGAGTAAAAGATTAAGATTTAAATACTGCTCTTAGCAACTCATGGCAATTGGACAAATTACTTAAACTTTCTGCCTTAATCTAAACCACAAGTTTACAGTGAGGATCCAACGTGCTGTCCTAGGACCACACAGGCAGAGGAATTAAAGTCCTTAGTATAGTGGATTATGGATTCCTATTCGTCTGTTTCTAAGCTGTAAACATTGTCTGAATGAGGTTTTACCTGACTTGTTTTTGAGCTCCAATGCACAAAAGGCTCCAATAGCCTCTCAATGTTGCTTATTGAGTGAATCAAAGTACCTTCTCAATAGCAAAGAGCATCATTCATGCGTAATACACAAATTTAATTAAATCATGATCAGTTTATAAAGTGGTGGTTAGGAATGTGCTTGTCAATACTGCTAAGCCTCAGGGCATTATTATAAGCATTCAATATTTCTGTATTATTGATTCTCAAGTTGCACTAGATAATAAGAATTTTAAAGGGAAGGATGATAGGAAAACTACATTTTATAGCATTTTCTACAAATGGAGCAGACTTTAATTTTTCTATGTTAGGGAAAAAAATGAACACTATTTCACAAAAATATTTTAAAACATAATTCAATTATATAGTATTCTTTTATTTATTTTTTTTAAAGAGGCATGTATTTTTATTTATTTGTTTGTTTGTTTATACATGCACTGGGTACAGTCAGAAGTGCGGGAGGGTGAGAGAATTCACCAGAGCCGGGAGCAGAGCAGGCAGAAGGACCGAAGTACACTGCTGAGGGGAGCAGCGGGCTGCAGGAGAGGTCTGTGTGCCATGTGGGACCCTCCTCTGGTGTCTGGGGAGCAGCCAGGGATCGAACCGATCCCCGGCGCCGCAGAAGCCGCGGGGAGCTTCACAACCCAGCGCTCAAAGGCCGCGCCACCAGGGAGGCCCCAATGATATAGCATTCTTGAGGCAAGAGAGTATCAAACTTGTTTTTAAAATTAAAATTTGCATCAAAGCATTGATTTAGCATCCATTGAATACAGAGTGTCTGGGACAATGTATTCATTAGAAAAATCTACTCTTCCCTCCAATTTCCCCTCCCCATCCATGATGCCATTACTCTGATGGCACTCAACACTTCTGTCTTTCAAAATCTTCCATCTTTCCTCTGTTTACTCAAATCTACACATCCATACCCCCTAATTTTAGACTTATCATGTAAAACAACATCAATTAAGTTTAGTTAATTTAATTTTCTTCCTCTCTCCCCTGACTTTCCCTTCCTCTGCTCTTCTCTTTCTTCCCTCCTTTTTTTTTCATCCTTTCTTTCTTGAAGCTGCAGGCATTCTAAATACTTTATATCTGTTAACTTTGTATTAGTCAATCAATATTTGTTAAGTCCCTTCTCAAAACCTCCCTAGCCTTTCAAAATAATATTAAGGATCTGGGAAGATGAAGAAGAAACCTTTCTTATATTACTTTGTTAATCTAACCTTTGTATCACCCAAAACAAAGTTTTGCCATTAATGCATTATGTCTCCATGGGATAAGCTACTTTGATTCCTTTTCACTTCATAGAAATCCTAATAAGTTTTCTAGGTCTACTCTATTTACAGATAAGGAGCCCAAGGCAACCTTGCTTTAAATGTCCTGCCTAAGGCCACAACAGTAATTAATAGTAGATTGGGAACTGATGTCGAAATGCATTGTCTTACATTGTGTGAAAGTTTAAGGAGTTAGATTTAAAGACAAAGATCAACATAAAAGAGTTGTGAATGGGCATTTTGTACTGGTTTCCAGAAATATCCAGTGATCCAGTGGCTGGTTATCATTATTATCACCCAGACTCCATTATTCTCTATCTCCAATCCAATATATTCATTTAACTATACACAATGGATCAGCCCACATTCTCTAGCCTGTGATTCACTCTTAGCTGATGCACTTCCTGGTCACATTCACATGTTGGAGGCTGAGACACCCCAGTTCCAAGAGGGCAGAGGCTCCTGTATTGATGTCCCTTGCACACTTTGCCCTATGTATATTTTCTTTTTTTTTAAGATTTATTATTTATGCATACAAGAACTGGGGTACAGGCCAGAGGTGCGGGGGTTAGAAGATTCACCAGAGACAGAGAGGGGAACAGAACAGGCAGATCTACTGAAATACATGGCTGAGGGGACCAGCAGGAGAGGCAGGAAAGGCCTGCTGCGCCATGTGAGTATCTCCCCCACCGGGGATACCGGGGATAGAACTTGTGCTGTAGTGGCTGCAGATAGCTTCATAGGTTTTGTCTTAACCCCTTGTGCCACTAGGGAGGCCCACCTACATACATTTGTATGTGTCTGTCTGTACCCTTTAGCATACCCTTTATAATAAACTGATAAATGTAAGGATGTAAATGCATCCTGTGAGTCATTCTAACAAATTAACTAGACCAACACAGGGGGTGTGAGCCTCTCTCATTTAAAATGGTTTGTTAGAGACTCAGATAACTTCCTGGACTTGCAAGTCTAAATGGATGCAGTCATGTGGGACTGAGCCCCCAACTTATTGATACAATATTATCTCTAAGTAGATTGTGTCAGTATTATATTCAATTTGTAGGACACCCTGAGAGTTAGTAACTTAGTGTTGTTGGAAAATACACAACAGATTCTTAGATTCTTAGAATTTTATATTGGATTCTTAGAATTTCATCTTAACAATCGTGCTTACTATATCAAATAAAAAGGTTACCTATCATATATCATGCATTTTTCTAGGGCGCAAACACATTTTCTTCAAAACTCCATAGAATGGATATTAGTATGATACTACTTTGCAGATGAGTAACTTTTAAAAAACTTTCCCTGGGGGACACAGATGACATGGTAGAGTTGGTGCACAAACAGTTTCCTCCAACTTCAATGCCAAAGCTATGAACAATTCCCACACTCAGGAAACTTGTGGTACAACACGTGTGCAGTTCCAGAAAGCTGGTCTTTCTTCCTATTCTAACACACAACTTTTGCTTTGTAATTACATTAAATATCATAAAATCTTCCTCCAAATAATTGAAAGTTCTAAAGGGAATCAGTAGATACCCTTATTATTAAGTAGTAAAAAAAAAAGTAAATCCCCTAATGCTAATATCTAACCAGTGTCCTTAAATCTGGACCAGCTTAACTGTGGCAGAGGTTTTCAAAGCTCACAAATTACTCAAGAGCTTTCCTGTACTGCCCAGTTCCTTGTTTTGGGGCTGGGCTATATGTCTAGGTCTGGCTAGTGGGCAGTGAATGGAAGTCATCATCATTTTAAGACAGTAACCTCCTACCAATACGCTCTTCTGATCTCATTCAGTGTACCTGGAAGTCATGTCTCAAGAAGGCAGAGCTGTAAGAAAGAAGACTAATGAATCCTTCAGTTTATCTGGAAATCCACTGGAACTAAAGCTGAATTTATATGGATAGAAATACTTTGGCTTCTTCTGTGAGCCATTGTATGCAAAGAAAGGAAAGAGACTGTAAATGAATGATTTTTCCAAAATCTTGACACTAAGGTGAATTAGTATGCTTTTGGTTTTGTGTATCATACCATCAGTTGTTTCAACAGTAGGAAATGTAATACCTCATATAAAAACACATTCTGGAAATGGTTTATTTTGGAGTAGTAGTTTGGCAGTGTATTTGCAATACAACTGTTGCAGCTCCCAGCATCATGTTATGAACATTAATTTCAAATGGTCAAGGATAGCTATGTTCTGTTTTCATCTCTGAGTTTCAGGGAGGAGAAAATTTTCCTATCATCAGTACTCTAACCCTTCAAAACCTCTATATATCTAAGTGTCTACTATTGTATCAAATCCTCCTGCCTATGCCAATTTGATTGACTTGACCTTATTAGAATAGCTTCCTAGTTTAATCACCGTTCATTAACTGGGGCAAAAGATTCCATGAAGCAAAGGGTCACCCAATTCCTGAAGAGAATCAAGAAAGAGGTAAATAACGGTGACTGGATAAGTAACAATGTCTGACAATGTAAAAGATATTCACAGAGTGAAGTAAAATAGTCTCTCAACATTATGCACCAAAACTCAAAGCAATTTTTCATTTAAAATATGGGTAACAATGCTTTCTCCTTAAATTCTCTATATTTCCAGTTGATCAAAACAAGCCATTACAGAGCTTATTGATTCAATGTAAGAGTGAAAATGCTTCAGTGGAAACAATCATTTCTCACAAATGCTCAACTATTAACCTATTTTCTTCTTCAACTCAAATTGGTGCCAACTTTAAGTTGCTCTTTTTTAAAATTATCATTTTTTAACTTAAATTCTTGGTGTTAGTAGCATGTAGACAATACCAAACTTGAAAAAACAATCACTTTTGACTATTAAAGCATATCTGTTTTTTTTAGGCAAAGGCCAGATTTGGGTTAAAATGGATTCTCCTCACTCTCCAACAGGCTGCTACACTTAACTACCTTGACCAAAGAGGGTATTGTATTTTTAAGGAAAATAGTGTTTGTTTGATATCAATACAAGTTCAGTTATACATTACGGCCAGGAAAAGATAAGACCAACCAAGAAAACATTATAAATGTGAAGTTTAATTGGGAACTATCATAAACTGTTGTTTTCCAACTCCAAATTTCATCCGTTTCTGAGGTGATTTCTAAGAGGATCCACCATAGAACCCACAGCGTGTTTGAGTTTTAAGAAATTGTATTGTGGTCCTCTCTGGTGGTGCAAGGGGTTAAAAAGCAACCTATGAAGCTATCCACAACCTCTGCAGCATGAGTTTGATTCCAGCCAGGGAGCTACCCACATGGAGCAGCAGACCTTTCCAGTCTCTCCTGCTGCTCCCCTCAGCAATGTATTTCAATAAGTCTACCTGTTCTGTTCTCCACTCTGTCTCTGGTGAATCCTCTCACCCTCCACAACTCTGGCCTATACCCCAGTTGCACAAATAAATCTTTAAAGAAAAAAAAAAGGAAATTGTATTGTAATCTCCACCTCTCCAAAGTATGAATGTAAATGTTCGGCACTTATGCTCAGGCAGGCTCTGGTGGGTTACTAGCTCTTCAGAACCACTGAAGCGAGGAGTTGAATGATGTGTGAAATGAAAAGCCCGACCTAAAGCTCCCAGGGAGTTCAGAGAAGACTGTGCTGTGGGCCTCTGTGGGGCCTGGTTAGTACCCTGATGAGAACCACTGCACAGGTATAATAAAGCTTCTAGAATCTCAGAGCACAGAGTGGGCAGAGGGCTTTAATGAGCTGTTTTATGTCTGTCCTTGTCTCAGTACATCTTTCTTATCTCTCTGTCTACTCAGAGTTGTAACAATTAATAGTCTCTATCTCACAGTGAAGTGTTAAAGTGAGAAAATTACCTGAGTTGCTTAAGCTAAATGACTCGATTTTCCTTCCATTTTCAAGAGCTATTAAGAAGGGAAAAAAAAAAAAAAAAAAAAGAAAAGAAAAGAAAGAAGGAATTGGGGGAAGGAGTGGGTCTACAGGCATACTAAATTCAGTCCTTTATTTCAGTTTTCCATAAAATTGTAAAGTTTACACCGGGAGGTATCACATCCAGATCTTATTCTCCTTGGATCAGACTTAGAGCGGTAATGGTAGTAACTAATGTGTGTGAATTCCAAAGTTTTCCCAAAGGGAGCACCTACTCTCAAACATGATTTCAAGATTTTTTTTTGGTGCATAGATTAATAATTTTTAGTTTCGTTAGTTACCAATTTATTTCCTTGTGTGCTTGGGAAAGATATAACTCAGGCAGCAACATGTCAGTGCTTAAACATTGTTCTATATTGTTCCTTAGGGAAAATACAAAAGCATGAGTCATTTATGACAAAATAAATGAAAGTGACACCTACATGATAAAAGAAGGAAATTCCAAGATGCAACAGCGGAAGTACTTAAGGGATTTTAAGTAGAGAAGTATCACAACTTTCTGTCTGTCTTGTAAGGCTGAAAGACATGTCTAGACTTCCATTCATTTCTTCAGTCTGCAGGTTGTCATGCCATTGCTCACCCAAATGTGTGCCCTTTTCTTTAGCATTGCAGTCATCCTAAAGCTACCTTTTGTAAGTGTTTACCATGATTAAAGATCTGGATTAAATGTTTTAAATTTACTATTTTATTGTTAAACAACTCTATAGTAGACATACAGTCTCTGAAGAGACTGAAGTTTAGAGAGGCTGCCTTTTAAACTGATTCCTCTTAGCAGGCTATTTTGCCTTCTGAAATTGCCAACTCCTTACCTGCATCTCTTTATATATATATATATATATATATATATATAAAGATTTATATATATATAAAGATTTATTTATTTATACAAGAACTGGGGTACAAGTCAGAGGCATAGGAGGGTGGAGAGAATTCGCCAGAGATAGAGCAGAAAGCAGAACAGGCAGATGGACTAAAGACACTGCTGAGGGGAGCAGTGAGTGAGGCAGGAGAGGTCTACCACGCCATGTGATTTTCTCCCTGGCCTGGTGGGAATCGAACACATGCTTCAGAGGCTGTGGACAGCTTTACAGTGCTGTGCTCAACCTGCTGCACCTGGGAGGCCCCCATCTCATATATTAATAACACAAACAGGAATAACAAGAATAGCAAACATTTATTGACCACATTATGTCTAGGGCACAGGGCTATGTAGTGACATAGATTGCCTTGTTTAATACTCAAAAGAAAACTCCCAAAGTAGACTCTGATATTATCTTCACTTCCCAATGGAGGAAATGGAAATGGAGGGTGGTCATGTAACATTGTCAATGTCACACAGCTATGGAGCCTGGCAGAATTTGGTTTAGCTGGTGGACAGGCTGACCAGCTCCTCCACCTTACATCCACCCTCAAGCCCAAACCCACTCTCAAAGAAGAGCCTCTGAACTTTCCTTTAGTCATGACTTTGGAATAGGGTGAAGAACAGTGTACTAGAATCAGGGTAAATAAATTCCACTTCCCTTTGCACTCTTGTCAGTGAGGTTTAGGGAGAGTTGCTGAGCTCTTTGCTGGAGTCTCTGTGTCTATTACAGTGTTGATTACATGTGCTGGAGTTAATTGTGGAAGAAAAGGAAGGAGAAGGAAGAGGAGTGGACAGAGAGAAAAAAAAATGTAGATGGCAAGGGAAGCAAAGCAGAGAAAATTAAGTGGGTGTCATTTTCTTCTCCTCTACCTCAAATCTCAAGTAAATTTGAAAACTTCAGAAATTAAAAGTTTCAATGAAATTCTTGGTCAAGTTGACCTCAGTTTTATGAGAACTGCTAATGTGACTGTAGGCTCTGTCACTCTAGCACTAAAGATAAATCTTCTTAATGAACTGAATTCTTCAATTACAGAATAGCTAGTAGCCAAATCAGATTCACAATGACCTTAAAAAATCCCTCTGTTCTCAAATCCAGCAATCAGTTTATTTCATGAGTAGAAACAAGGACTGACATGTCTAACCCCACTTAAATCAAACATATTAGTGCATTTTCAAAGGAATATAGATTTTTAAGGCTTTTACAATGTCTTTTTGTCCAATGAACCTCATATTTTATCCCTAATTTTTTGTATCATTTATTTATGATAAGTTGATTCAAAGTATTCATGATGTAAAAAGTCTGTTGTGAAATGATATGGTGTCATAAAATAATTAATGTCTAGTTGAAAAATTCCAGAGATTAAGGATAGCAGCCTAAATCATATGAAGGTATATTCTTTACATAGAGGGGAGTAATACATATTCTTTTTTTTTTTAAGATTTATGTATTTATTTGTTTGTTTATACAAGCACTGGGTTCAGTCAGAAGCGCGGGAGGGTGAGAGAATTCACCAGAGCCAGAGTGGGGAAAAGAACAGGCAGACTGACGAAATACACTGCTTAGGGGAGCAGCAGGCGGCAGGAGAGGTCTGTGCGCCATGCGGGACCCTCCTCCAGTGGCCAGGGAGCAGCTGGGGATCGAACCGGCACTGCAGACAGAGGCTGCGGGCAGCTTCACAACCCAGCGCTCAACCGCTGCGCCACCGGGGAGGCCCGGAGTAATACATATTCTACATCCATACTTGGACAAAATGACACTTGATCTCCCATTTAGCCAGTGCTGAACTCTAGAAAATCAAGTAGCAATGCAATATTCAGCTCTCCTTCATTAACTGACTGTTTTGAATGCCAGGAGAAGTAAGACATGACATAAACACTGAGCTTTAAAATTATTGAATGCACAGAAGTATAGTGATAAAAATTGATAAAAGTTACACAAATTCCACTGCTTTTAATCTATGAGAGTAGCATCATCAACTGACAAAGGAGAGTAAATGTCTTTCATCTAAGGCTTCAGACAACTTGACTATGCTTCATTTTAGGCTGATAAGAAATATAAATACAGGGCCTCCCTGGTGGTGCAAGGGATTAAGTCGCAGCACTATGAAGCTGTCTGCAGCCACTGCAGCACGGGTCCAATCTCCAGGGTCAGGGAGGTGACCCACATGATGCAGCAGACCTCTCCTGTCTCGCCTGCTGCTCCCCTCAGCAGTGTATTTTAGTCAGTCTACCTGTTCTGCTCCCCACTCTGCCTCTGTTCAGTCCTCTCACCCCCCGCATCTCTGGCCTGTACCCTAGTTCTTGTATGCATATATAAATCTAAAAAAATTTTAAAAAGAAGTATAAATACAATGGAATACCACTGAGCAATGAAAGGAATGAAATCCCTACCATTTGCAGCAACCTGGATGGCCCTTAAGGGAATTCTGTTAAGTGAAGTGAATCAGACACAGAAAGGCAAATATCACATTATATCACTTATGTGGGTTATCTTAAAAACAAAAACAAAAACAAAAACAACTAAATAAGCATGGGTCCTCCCTGGTGGTGCAGGGGTTAAAGTTTCAGCACTATCAAGCTATCACCAACCACTGCAGCAGGAGTTAGACTCCTGGCCACAGAGCTAACCCACATGGTACAGCAGACCTCTCCTGCCTCACCTGCTGCTCCCCTCAGCAGTGTGTTTCAGTAGATCTGCCTGTTCTGCTCCCAGCTCTGTATCTGGTGAATCCTCTCACCCCCTGCACCTCTGGCCTACATACCAGTTCTTGTATGCATAAATAAATAAATCTTTAAAAAAAAACTAAATAAGTAAACAAAGCAAACCAAGACAAAACTCAGAGAATAAGAGAACAAATTTGTGGTTGCCAGAGGGGAAGAGAATTGGATGATGGGTAAAATGGGTGAAGAAGGTCAAGAGGTATGAACTTCTGATAATGAAACACATAAATCATGACAACATATTTTATAGCATGGTGGCCAGATTTAATAATATTGTAGAGCAGACATGAAAGTTGCCAAGAGAATAACCCTAAAAGCTAACTTTTTGTCGTGATGAATGATAATTAGCTGCCTTATGATGATCATTTTGCAGTCTATAAATATTCAATCATATTTTATACTTGAAACCAATTTAAAGTTAAATATCAATTATACCTCAAAAATAGCCATTTTAGAAAATCTGATATGTTTAATTGCTTAAAGTGGAGATACATAGCATACACAAAATCAAAGGGATAGTTGAGCTATTTATTTAGCAAACACATATTAACTGAACTTCCAGGGAACAAATGATAATGGGATACACAAGAACAAGCATCCCGCCATATGTAGCAAGAAGGATAATGACAGTCATAGTCAACAGAAGAAAAGGCATTCGTTGTGTAGCCCATGCTTTTCTTGACTTAAATTTCACAATATGACTAGGAAGACAGAATGAATAAATACATTTAAAGATGAGAAAGCTGAGGCTAAGAAAGTTCATCATTTGTACCCACTATTATCCAGTTAATAGGCAGAGTCAGGATTTCAACCCAGGTCTACGTGCCCGAGGGCCTTTGCTCTGAACCTCTAGATTGCACCCTGGCAGACACTACAGAGAAGGCAGAGTATGATCCATGTTGAGGTTTTGAATCCGTGATAGCCAAGCATGATTTACACATGGAGGAGATGCCAAAGATGTAGTAACGTGTTCTCAGTTAGGTGTGGCTATGAGAGGAAACAGCAAAACAGCAGTTAAGTTCAAGGAGAAAAGTGTTAGTGTTCACAGCAGTTCCTTACTTACCCTCAGTTCCTCCACTTGTTGGCTTCTGGGCAGATGCAGGACGGTGGTTTTAGGAAGGACCCTGAAACAAGATAAAAGGTTTCTTCTAGTGTCCTTTAGAGTTATAATAAAATCTCAATGTTCAACATGTCCTTTACCCTTCAATCCATCTCCTGGAGATCATTATTTTGATTTCAAAGATAACATCTGAGGTTCAGTGAGACCCAAGCAGTGGAAAAGCCTGAACAGGATCTGAATTTTGCTGAGATCAACCAACTTTCTGGTATATAATCATCCAAGCGGTAGAGCAGGCATGCTATGTATGGTGCGGCATAGATGGGGTAGCTGGGTAAAGGGAAAAAACAATCAAGTGAAGATATTGTTTTGATGGTAACAGAGGGATATAAATGTGGATATCCAAGTGTAGTTAATGAGGTTTTAAAGAATACATTTATGAAACCAACTGTGATGGAGACAAGAGGTATGTGGTTTGGGAGGGCTAGTAAGCACTCCCTGATACTCAGGTTTGGAGTCTGACAAACCTGGGGTAAATATCACAAGGTATATGACCTCCTCATTCCTGCATTTTCTCACCACTGAAGTGAGAATATTTAACTCCCCATCACCAGGAATATAACGGTGATAGCTAAGGATACAGGTAATGACTTGTATAAGATGACACAGAAAGCTCTCCATAAAGAGGAGCAATGATTATAATTCTGCTGAAAGTAAGGTAGAAACTGTGAGGTAGAAAATGAGCTAGAGGTTGATTAACCTGGACATGCTTAAAAAAATGACAAAGAGGGGCCTCCCTGGTGGCACAATAGGTTAAGCACAGCACTATGAAGCTATTTGCAGCCTCTGCAGCACAAGTCGATCCCTGGCCTGCCAGGGAGCTACCCACATGGTGCAGCAGACCTCTCCTGACTTGCCCACTGCTCCCCTCAGCAGTGTCAGTCACTCTGCCTGTTCTGCTCCCCACTCTCTTTTTTTATATATATATATATATATATATATATACAATCTTTCTTTCTTTCTTTCTTTCTTTCTCTCTTTCTTTCTCTCTTTCTTTCTCTCTTTCTTTCTCTCTTTCTTTCTCTCTCTCTTTCTCTCTCTCTTTCTCTCTCTCTTTCTCTCTCTCTTTCTCTCTCTCTTTCTCTCTCTCTTTCTCTCTCTCTTTCTCTCTCTCTTTCTCTCTCTCTTCTCTCTCTCTTTCTTCTCTCTTTCTCTCTCTCTTTCTCTCTCTCTCTTTCTCTCTCTCTTTCTCTCTCTCTCTTTCTCTCTCTCTCTTTCTCTCTCTCTCTTTCTCTCTCTCTTTTCTCCTCTCTTTTCTCTCTCTCTCCTTTCTCTCTCTCTCTCTCTCTCTCTCTCTCTCTCTCTCTCTTTCTTCTCTCTTTCTCTCTCTTTCTCTCTCTCTCTCTTCTCTCTCTTTCTCTCTTTCTCTCTTTCTCCTTCTCTCTTCTCTCTTCTTTCTTTCTTCTTTCTTTCTTTCTTTCTTTCTCTCTTTCTCTCTTTCTTTCTTTCTCTCTTTCTTTCTTTCTTTCTTTCTTCACTGGGTACAGTCAGAAGTGGGGAGGGTGAGAGAATTCACCAGAGCCGGAGGGGAGAGCAGAGCAAGCAGACTGACAAAGTACACTGTTGAGGGGAGCAGTGGGTGGCAGGAGAGGTCTGCGCGCCATGTGGGACCCTCACCTGGAGGCCAGGGATCGAACCGGCACTGCAGAGGCTGTGGACAGCTTCGCAGCCCAGCGCTCAACCACTCCACCACCAGGGAAGCCGACCCCCACTCTCTTGTGAATCCTCTAACCCCCCACACCTCTGGCCTGTACCATAGTTCTTGTATGCATAAATAAATCTTTAAAAAAATGACAATGAGGACTTAAAAGTCAAAAGAAAAGAAACTGTGAACAAACTTAGAACAAAATTCAAAGTCCATAGCTTGTCTCACAAATACCTGCATAACACGGCTTCTGCAGTCTCTTCTAGGATCATCTGTTGAGCATTTCCTCCTGCTCTCTGATCACCAGTCACTCTGATATTCTTTAATTTCTGCTTTCTAGTCTATCTGAAATTTCTCTAACACCTCAGCTGGCATCCACTTAATTGTTGATAATTTATTCCTGCTAAGACTATAAGACTCCTTGCTATTTTGCCCTGTCGCATCTCACGTATTACTACTTTATTCAATTATATAATATTTGTATGTCTGTATTCAAGCAATCAATTATTGAAAAGAAGACAGAGAAACATCAATTAGCATGAACTGAGATTCTCTGCCATGTAGGCTCTAGAGAACAGAATGAGGGAAAATACAGAGATTTGCTGAGGGAAATGAAGCATTTATAAAACACTTACAGTTATCAATACGAGATGCCAGGCCTGCCATGTGTGATTAATTGCCAAATAAGGGGAAGAAAAAATAATCTCAAGTGTCTGAGATAAAGAGGGCATGAGGCTTTGACTCTTCTAGAAGATGTAGAATAAAACCATCAAAAGCTTTATCGCTTAAAAACTTTAGATGTCTAACAAAGAGCTTACACAACTCAACAAAAACAAAAGAAAGAATCCAGTCAAAAAGTGGGCAGAATTGCTGAAAAGACACTTCTCCAAAGAGGAAATGTAGCTGGCCAACACATACATGAAAAAAAAAAATGCAAAACATCACTTACAATCAGAGAAATGTAAATCAAAACCACAATGAGATACCACCTCACACCAGTGAGAATGGCACATATCTAAAAAAAAAAAAAAAAACCCAAAAACTAACAACAACAAATGCTGGCGAGTATATGGGAAAAAAAGAACCCTTTTACATTGCTAGTGGGAGTGCAAACTGTTCCAATCACTATAGAAAGCTGTGTGGAGGACCCTCAAATTACTGAAAATGGAGCTACCATATGACCCAGCAATTTCACTATTAGGAATCTACCCAAAGGACACAAACACATTAATTCAAAAGGAAACCTGCACCCCTACATCCATTGCCACACTCTTTACAATAGCTAAAGATGGAAACAAACTGAAAGCTCTAAAAACAGACGACCGGATGAAGAAGATGTGGTACACATACACAATGGAATACTAGTCAGCAATCATAAAAGATAAGCTTATGCCATTCACAGTAACATGGATAGAATGGCATAATCAATGAATGGATGATGCTCAATGAAATTAAGTCAGAAGGAAAAAGAAAAATATTGTATGGTTTCACTTGTAGGAGGAAGAAAGGGAAAGGCAGGGAGCCACAGAGCAGGATTTTTATCACCCGAGCAGATGGGTGAAGGAGGAGTCCTGGAGCCCTCAGTGGCTTTTTCAGGATTCTATTGGGTTTACCAGGTACATGACAGGTAAGGGTACCAGGGGGCCAGGACGCTGGCACCTTTTCTGGGCTCTCCAGCATTCTCTTGTGGCCTCTGCTTCTCTGCTGGTGGTTCTGCAACTTCTGGTAGTTCCATTCTATTGGCATCCCTATGACGCCACCCTTATAAGCCCAGTTTCTCAGCCCAGGTGTACCCACCTACGTATGCCCACACCCTACTCCAGGTGCCTGCCATCAGGCATGCATTCAAGACTGCAGGGATCCATTATCAATCCTAATCGCAGGATGGCAGAAAAGCCTGACCATCATTTACCCTATACCATACGAGTTATCAAGAGAAAAAAACAAAGACAACATTAGCAGCAAACTATAAATTGGAGACATTCAGCTGGAGAGGGGGAGAGAGAGGAATTGAAACAGGGGAAGGAAGAATACAAGAGACAATGGTGAAGGTTCACTGGTGTCTTTGTGGCTGTAATTTTACGGGGACAACACCTGACAGAGAAATCAAACACTGTACAAAAATGAAGAACGATGTAAAAATATACATAAAAAATGGTAAAAAAAGAATATTCAAAAGAAAAAAAATCTACAATAATAAAGAAGATTCAGCCTTGATAAAAAAAAAAAAAAAAAAAAAAAAAACTTCAGCTTTCTAATGACTACAACAGTTGTTCTCTATATAGGATAAAATAAAAATTTGTATTTTAAAATCTTCAAACCTGTGAGTTTGTGGGCCTTTGATAGCCATGTTTTTATCTTTCTGTGTTTTATTTTGCATTGTTTTGGTAAGAGTAAGGTGGGGTCCATGTCCATGGAGAAGGAGATTGAAAGCAACATGTCACATACTGGATGTTATTTTTGTTATATGTGTTTTCAGCCTTCCAACTTAGATCTTCCTAAGGTTAAATGTTTAGAAAGTGTCTTCTAAGTAAGTATCTGTCTTCTAAACAGTTCATTTTAGGAGATGATAATCATATTAAACACAAATAAATTAGAAAATGTTTACTGAGGCCTCCCTGGTGGTGCAAGTAGTTAAGCACAGCACTGTGAAGCTATCCACAGCCTCTGCAGCAAAAGTTCTATCCCTGGCCAGCCAGGGAGCTACCCACATGGCACAGCAGACCTCTCCTGTCTCACCTGCTGCTCCCCTCAGCAGTGTGTTTTAGTCAGTTTGCCTGTTCCCCACTCTGTCTCTGGTGAATCTTCTCACCACACCTCCACCCCCACACTCTGGCCTGTAACCCAGTTCTTGTATGCATAAATAAATCTAAAAAAAAGAAAAATGTTTACTGAAATTAATCAATTCTTGACCCCCCATGACAAATGACATATACAATAGTGGTATTATTTATACATTTTTACTACATAGATCCCCCTACTTACAAGGTGGCTGTAGTGCAGACATGACTTGTTATATTATTTACCAGATGTTAATAATATTTGTATGTCTGTATTCAAGCAATCAATTATTGAAAAGAAGACAGAGAAACATCAATTAGCATGAACTGAGATTCTCTGCCATGTAGGCTCTAGAGAACAGAATGAGGGAAAATACAGAGATTTGCTGAGGGAAATGAAGCATTTATAAAACACTTACAGTTATCAATACGAGATGCCAGGCCTGCCATGTGTGATTAATTGCCAAATAAGGGGAAGAAAAAAATAATCTCAAGTGTCTGAGATAAAGAGGGGCATGAGGCTTTGACTCTTCTAGAGATGTAGAATAAAACCATCAAAGCTTTATCGCTTAAAAACTTTAGATGTCTAACAAAGAGCTTACACAACTCAACAAAAACAAAAGAAAGAATCCAGTCAAAAAGTGGGCAGAATTGCTGAAAAGACACTTCTCCAAAGAGGAAATGTAGCTGGCCAACACATACATGAAAAAAAAAAATGCAAAACATCACTTACAATCAGAGAAATGTAAATCAAACCACAATGAGATACCACCTCACACCAGTGAGAATGGCACATATCTAAAAAAAAAAAAAAAAAAACCAAAAACTAACAACAAAACAATGCTGGGCGAGTATATGGGAAAAAAAAGAACCCTTTTACATTGCTAGTGGGAGTGCAAACTGTTCCAATCACTATAGAAAGCTGTGTGGAGGACCCTCAAATTACTGAAAATGGAGCTACCATATGACCCCAGCAATTCACTATTAGAATCTACCCAAAGGACACAAACCACATTAATTCAAAAGGAAACCTGGCACCCCTACATCCATTGCCACACTCTTTACAATAGCTAAAGATGGAAACAAACTGAAAGCTCTAAAAACAGACGACCGGATGAAGAGATGTGGTACACATACACAATGGAATACTAGTCAGCAATCATAAAGATAAGCTTATGCCATTCACAGTAACATGGATAGAATGGCATAATCAATGAATGGATGATGCTCAATGAAATTAAGTCAGAAGGAAAAAGAAAAATATTGTATGGTTTCACTTGTAGGAGGAAGAAAGGGAAAAGGCAGGGAGCCACAGAGCAGGATTTTTATCACCCGAGCAGATGGGTGAAGGAGGAGTCCTGGAGCCCTCAGTGGCTTTTTCAGGATTCTATTGGGTTTACCAGGTACATGACAGTAAGGGTACCAGGGGGCCAGGACGCTGGCACCTTTTCTGGGCTCTCCAGCATTCTCTTGTGGCCTCTGCTTCTCTGCTGGTGGTTCTGCAACTTCTGGTAGTTCCATTCTATTGGCATCCCTATGACGCCACCCTTATAAGCCCAGTTTCTCAGCCCAGGTGTACCCACCTACGTATGCCCACACCCTACTCCAGGTGCCTGCCATCAGGCATGCATTCAAGACTGCAGGGATCCATTATCAATCCTAATCGCAGGATGGCAGAAAAGCCTGACCATCATTTACCCTATACCATACGAGTTATCAAGAGAAAAAAACAAAGACAACATTAGCAGCAAACTATAAATTGGAGACATTCAGCTGGAGAGGGGGAGAGAGAGGAATTGAAACAGGGGAAGGAAGAATACAAGAGACAATGGTGAAGGTTCACTGGTGTCTTTGTGGCTGTAATTTTACGGGGACAACACCTGACAAGAGAAATCAAACACTGTACAAAAATGAAGAACGATGTAAAAATATATACATAAAAATGGTAAAAAAAAGAATATTCAAAAGAAAAAAAATCTACAAATAATAAAGAAGATTCAGCCTTGATAAAAAAAAAAAAAAAAAAAAAAAAAAAAAAAACTTCAGCTTTCTAATGACTACAACAGTTGTTCTCTATATAGGATAAAATAAAAATTTGTATTTTAAAATCTTCAAACCTGTGAGTTTGTGGGCCTTTGATAGCCATGTTTTTATCTTTCTGTGTTTTATTTTGCATTGTTTTGGTAAGAGTAAGGTGGGGTCCATGTCCATGGAGAAGGAGATTTGAAAGCAACATGTCACATACTGGATGTTATTTTGTTATATGTGTTTTCAGCCTTCCAACTTAGATCTTCCTAAGGTTAAATGTTTAGAAAGTGTCTTTCTAAGTAAGTATCTGTCTTCTAAACAGTTCATTTTTAGGAGATGATAATCATATTAAACACAAAATAAATTAGAAAATGTTTACTGAGGCCTCCCTGGTGGTGCAAGTAGTTAAGCACAGCACTGTGAAGCTATCCACAGCCTCTGCAGCAAAAGTTCTATCCCTGGCCAGCCAGGGAGCTACCCACATGGCACAGCAGACCTCTCCTGTCTCACCTGCTGCTCCCCTCAGCAGTGTGTTTTAGTCAGTTTGCCTGTTCCCCACTCTGTCTCTGTGAATCTTCTCACCACACCTCCACCCCCACACCTCTGGCCTGTACCCCAGTTCTTGTATGCATAAATAAATCTAAAAAACAGAAAATGTTTACTGAATTAATCAATTCTTGACCCCCACATGACAAATGACATATACAATAGTGTATTATTTATACATTTTTACTACATAGATCCCCCTACTACAAGGTGGCTGTAGTGCAGACATGACTTGTTATATTATTTACCAGATGTTAATAAACTTGAATGTCTGTGAAATTTGAAGGAATTTTTTTTTCTAAAGCTGGAGAGATAATGGTTTGCTTCATCAACTTTTTTTTCCTTTTTTTTCTTTTTTACATCATTGTTCATTTTAAAACAATATTTGCTTCCCCCCACCCCCATCAAATTCTATGGTATAGTCCCCATAGAATTTCCTTCCCCAATGCACCAGTGCACCATCACCACAGTCCCCTGTGCTCCTCCCTCCCTCCCTCTCAACCCTCTTCCTCCTTCTCCCCTGCAGGATGTCTCTGGTTTGTAATTGTCTTTTTTTGCTTTGTTATGTTTTATACTGTTATTATTTTTTACACTGATGTCTTATCTGGTTCCCCTATATTCCTTCTCTAAGTGAAACAATCCAATATTTTTCTTTTTCCATCTGGCTTATTTCACTGAGCATCATTCCTTCTAGCTCCATCCATGTTGCTGTGAATGGCATGAGTTTATCTTTTTTGATTGCTGAATAATATTCCATGGTGTCTATATATACATCTTCTTGATCCAGTCATCTATTTTTGGGCATTTGGGTTGTTTCCAGGTTTTACCTATTGTAAATAGTGCTGCAATAAACATAGGGGAACAGATGTTCTTTTGAATCATTGTTTTTGTGTCCTTTGGGTAGATCCTTAGTAGTGGAATTGCCAGGTCATATGGTAGCCCCATTTTTAGTAGACTGAGGAAAAGCCAAAGGCCTTTCCTTTAAGATCAGGAACATATAATCTGGAGGTCCTAGCCAGAGCAATAAGACAAGAGAAAGACATACAAGAACTCCAAATAGGGAAAGAAGAAGTAAAACCATCACTACTTGCAGATAATATTATAATATACATAGAGAACCCTAAAAGCTCCAACAGAAAAACTATTCAAAATAATCAACCAATTTAGTAAAGTAGCAGGATACAAAATCAACACACAAAAATCAGTAGTCTTCCCATACACAATCAATCTGAAAAAGAAGAAATCAAGAAAACTATCCCTTTTAAAAGTGAAACAAAAAAAAAATCAAATACTTTGGAATAAATCTAACAAAAGAGGTAAAGGACCTATACAAAGAAAATTATAAAACACTGCTAAAAGAAATAGAAGACACAAAGAAATGCTTCATCAACTTAAACAACTTTAGTGTTTTGTTCTTTGACAAGAAGTACAGATGTGGAAGACATATATCCCACTGTGCACAAGGGTCTGCCACAGTCAATGTAAAATAACAAACAAGCCACCAATGAATGTTGAAGACAAAAAAAACTGCATCTAGGAAATCCAATACAAAGGAAATTTGATAGCATTTGAAGATCCATGAAATTAGCAGTAAGTATGATGTTAATATTCCATTTTCTGGGGAATTCTTTCTGGATGAATGATAACATTGGCTTTTGGAGATTATGAAGGGGGTGTGAATTTAGGAAATCCTAGTCTTGATCTGGCAGATGAATGGAAGTTTCTAGATTCTGTTGTTGTCCAGGTCAAAAATTTAATTGCCACCTCTTTAGCTAGACCTCCCCAATCACCTATTTTAAATCAAAAACACAATTTCCTCCATCATGACACATAATTTCTTGCACCCTTATGTTCTGAATGTCCCAGCCTGGACACTGTGAGATCGTATTCATTTGTGTTTCCCTAATTAACAACATAGTTCTTGATACAAAGTGAGCTCCAAGAAAATATGTGCAGTAACATGAAAGTACATGTAATGGAACACAAAGAAATAGAAAGGCCAGTTCATGGTAAAATGTTAATTATCTGTTCAGGATTGACTTGTTTCTATTGCTCCTGTAGCTTAAAACATTTTGTAATAACAATAGTAAAAAAAAAAATAATTAAATCAATCAAAGTCAAAAATTGCTGCATTTCATTTATTAAAGTTCTGTGTTGATTACCTTATTTTTCATGATAATTACAGCACTATTTCTTCAAATCAGAATTAGATGGAGTAATTGTGAATGCCAAGATGGTTCTGTCCTTGAAAGGAAAGGGCATTTCCTTACGTATGCAAATCATTCATCCTTGCACTAACATTTCCTGAGTGGCTAGTATCTGTCATTGTCTTATGGAAGACATAAGTCCTTACTTCCAGGAACTCAGAATCTAGACAGCAGAGAGGCAAGGAAACCAACATATACCAGAGCAATGTGGCAATAGAGCATGCAATAGATAAAGCCAGATACCCAGACTCTCATCTGGAGTAAATTAAAGGAAGGATGTAGAGCAGGAAGCAGTAGATAGGTTAAGTGAAAGGGGCCATTCAGATGGAAAACAGGGTAATTCAATATTGGTATGAATGGATATAAGAAGGCTGCAGGAAAAGGAAAGAGTCACATCACAGTAGGCCTCCATGCCATGCACTCTAAGATAAAAGCTGTAAGGATGGTCCAAGATATGCCACATATCTCAGATCTCACCTAATTCCTGGTCCTTTCATTGGATCAAAAATAGGGGATGCAGGAGAAAAACTGACACAATCCCTTTCCAAAATTTCCCAAACATCTACAAGTTATATTTAAGTAAAGTCTACATAGGAAGGCTGAGTTTTCCCTTCTCCAATGTCTTTATCACCATTAAAGAAAGGGCCAAGCCTGTGTTACATATAGGGAGGGGCAACTTCAGCTTATCAGCAAGGCAGCAGGACTCCTGAAAAGGAGGGAAAAGTTGCTGGTCTTTACTGTGCAAGTTCTATTCTGTTTAAATCTAACTTGCAAAAACAGAACTTTTTTACAAACAAAAAAGAACGACAAAAGGATCTGAGGTCACCTAGTTCACCTAGTTAGACAAGAAATAGCAGAACCTGCAAAGACAAGACTCTTAGCAAACTTTATACTACAGGAACCTTCCAGGCGAGCATGATGAATGGCTTTGCTGCAGAAAGAGCTAACCAGAGTTTCCATACAGGCACTCTGGATTTTCATGACAAATTTAATTTGATCCTTTTATGTCCATAAATACCTGCTTTTCCCACTGTACATTTTTATTTTATTTTGAATCACTTCTGTCCTTGCTCTTTCACAAAATATTTAAATGGAAAGTGTCAGAATATTGCATCAAAAGCCTTTTAGATTGTTTTGAATGAGTACAGATAAGCATGCAAACCTGTGAGTGCTCCCTCCAGCCTATTATGTGCCTTTTGGAAGCAGTTCCTGGGTAGGAACAAATGTTTCTGATCAGTGTAACTTGCAAATGAATCTTAATAGAGGAGACATAGGGGCCATTGACAAACAGGGATAAAAACAAAGAACCCAAGAAAATCTCACTCAAAGCCATCACTTGATAACTCCTCCAGCCTATTCTTTGCTGAGATGTTCTATAACAATTCAGGTGCTGCCTCATTTTACGAGAAAGAAGTCTTTGAAAAATCTATCTCATAGCAGAATCAATGTTATTTCTTTGTGCATATTTTTCCCATCACCTAGTCAATAACACCAAAACCAAGAAATAAGTGATTGTTTAAAGACAAAACTAAAGAACCACAGAATTTTATTTACAATTTCAGTTCAAACAGAATCCACAGAAAGCCTCTCTTGTGCCTGATTTAAGCCATCCTTTTAATTTTATTAAGGGTCATTTACATAGATTGATTAACTTGTGGGTGAACTTCATATTTTCATAATAATACCTTAAGGAACTTCAGTTGTTTTGTGAATTTAAATCAACTGAAGGTCACTAATCTTAGCAGTCTTGAGAGAGGTGAGTGTAACAGGGTGGTCCCCAGGAAACGGGGAGGTAACACGAGCACTGACAACTACGCAGGATCCAGCATCACCTCCATTTCTGGGAATGGGGTCACTGTGTAGCACGGAGCCATGCAGGGTTGCTGGACCCTGTGAAAAGATTCATGGAGCCTGTGTCATTATGAAGAGGACAAAAAACAGATGTGGGTTTCAGTCATAAATGTACCCACTCTTTGTTCCAAGAAAATTGGCTTAAACCTGATACTATTTACTAATTAGGAAATTTTTAATTCCTGTGTGGGTCAAAGACCATAGCAAAATCCCCAACACTCAGATAAACAACTGGAAGTCTATGTTAAGCGTCTGGCTCCTACATGGTCCGATCTTTTCTCCCTCCTTGGTGTTCTCTGAAGCCAGGATTATGAATAATCCATGAGAACCTGTGAGCTGTCTCTGAAGAAAGACTCCATATAATTATCAAATGAGAACAAATTGTCGTCAATCAAGTGATAACATTTAACTTTGCATCCCTGAAACTAATATCTTCAAAACAAAAATATGAAATTTCTGTTGCTGACTGCAAAGATGTAGGACATTTAAAAAAAATCTATGTGAAAAGTAAATGCAACAGTAAATTTTGCTTTACTGGAAGGGGATTTAATTAGTTTTAACTATTTACTCATTCATTTATCATTTCTTTATTCACTCACTGAGCACTAGGACCAGAAACTCTTAGGTTCTAAGAATGCCAAGAGGTACAATATAAAATCTTCCCTTCTGAGAGATAGAGCTGGGTATAGAGGAGAAACAGGAAAGAATGTAGCTAAAATACAATTAGATGCTTGCTGCAGTGTTTAAAGCACTATGTAGAAATCAAACCATTAGAAGTTTACCTCTGGCAACCTTAAGCAAATCACTTAATCTTTTGAAACATTTTTCTTCTCTAAATAAATGGGAATAACAGCAGCAGCATATTCACCTTGTGGTTGGGAAAATTAAATGAAGTAATGTCTTTAATGAAATTAAGCCAGCGTTAGAAAATAATAAACGTCAGTTGGTTTCATTGCTGTTGTTCTTTTAGAAGCGAAGTGCTCTGCCTGAATAGAAGAAACTGTGATCTTCATGAGACAATAGAAAAACACCTGAATTGTGGCCTACCTGGCTGGGTAGCCCAGCTCCTTACTATTTTTTTTAATGGAGCAATATTTTTAGAAAGTCTTATATGAATAGTTGACCTCTTCCTGTCCTTTACCTAATGAAATTTTCAAAAGGGTGATCATTTTTGGTTCAAACAAAACCACTCAATTTTGGGCATAACAGCCATTATGAGGGATGATTTTTTTTTTTTTTTTTTGCCTTTCCCTCAGACAATTTATAATGGGGCATTTAGTAATTGAGTGTATTCCTACGAGAAAATGAAGTAAAGTTTACATTTTAATCTCTTTCAGAAAAAAGAACAAATGGAAATATACACACAGTGTCAACATATTATCTTCCCTAGTAATATCTTTGTTAGAATTTCCTTTTAAGTTTGCATATAGTGCAGATAAGCTGTAGATGAAATAGATCTCCTTCAGTTAGGTGTTTATAAATGGATCTTTACCAGGCTTTCCACATTCAATTCCCCAAAACTTGATCATGATAATGAAGTGGGCTACTTTCAGAATGGGATCTACGTTAACGATGATTGAACAAACTTGTGATTATGATTAAATCACTTGAGAATTACTGAGTTCCCTTTTTTTAAAGATTTGTTTATTTATGCATACAAGAACTAGGGTGTAGGCCAGAGGTGCAGAGGGGGTGAGAATATTCACCAGAGACAGAGTGGGGAGTGAAACAGGGAGATCTACGGAAATCCACTGCTGAGGATAGCAGCAGGGAGACAGGAGAGGTCTGCTGCACCATGTGGGTAGCTCCCTGGCCAGGGGATCTATGAACTTGTGCTGCAGGGGCTGCCTATAGCTTCATAGCACTGTGTCTTTAACCTCTGTGCCACCAGGGAGGGCCCTGAGTTCCAGTTTTTAATGAGACTTATAATGTATATTTATATTAATGATGGTGAAGGAAAACCATTTTTGTTATCAGATTTGAATTCTTTTTTGGGGGTCAGGTGCAACTATTAACAGAGCTAAGAGAATAACTGCTACAATCTGAAATGCCATCTATACATCCCAAAATATTACTTGTACCTTGCATGTAGCTCTCTAACTTCAGAGCCCAATCTACTTCTACACTCAATAAAGAGTCAGTGATCACTAACTCCTCATTAATTCTTCATGGAAAGCATTGAATCTCTCCAATATCTGCAACAATCTGAGATTATTTGGGTGGTTATTAAACTGACTATTTTTATTTGTAACTGAATTTTTAATAACTTTAGAATGTCTGTGGGATAAGTATGTGCAAATGTAGAGAAGCCATCACAACTATTAATATTTTTCTAGGTGGGAAGATTCATTTCTTGCTCAGCATTTGTCAAAAAATAGATCCCAAATTTTTACATAACAGTTAATGCTGCAATTGTTCCTAAAATGTCTAACAACCCATCAGCACAGGACACTAGAGCACCTCACAGATTAGACATGCTTTAGGGATATATTATGTGGGGGAAGACGTTCATTTCTATCACTCTACTATGCAATTTGTTACATGGCCCTGAAGCTGCTTTATTTCACATGTTAGTCATAAATTCTGAACTAGCTCATCAACCCACACAATTCAGCCTTCTGTTTTTAAACATATCTATCTAAACTTATACTATGTTCAGGAACTGATTCTGAAGACACTTTTCAAAGGGTGGTTTCCAAAATAGTTGGAGAAAGTACAGGTATAAATGTCACTCACCCTGCAAATTGTTTGCAAAATTAGTCACATTGCTTGCTATCAAAACTTTGAAAAATGAGTGAGGTATTTGGTAAATGTTCTTTTGATTGAGTAAAGGGAATATCCATGTGAGAAACTGTAATCCTGCACATGGCATATACAATACAAAGATGATAACATCTAACTCTCTCTGTCCTAGAGAGAACAGACATCTTATTTCTACAACAGACTATCCCAGGAATTTTCCACAAGTCTTGCGATTGATAAGCCTCTTGTGTCAGACTATGGATAACTAGAATTACCTTTTGGAGGTCTGATTCCCAATCATGTGGTCTTATTTCATTATAATTATCATTATAAACCTGGCTAGAGGGTTCTGCTTAGTTTTCCAGAGTTATAATTCCCTCTTGACTATGATTAAACTGTCTTTGGATTCATGGGCCTGGAAAATTTGAACAGTCCAATTTAATGAAAAACAATTTTCATAGCCATCTGGCAATGGTTTGAATATTTCTAGAAGTTAACTTTTTGCATATTAAACTTCTAAAAGAAATAATTAAATCAGCTTTCATAATAGCCAACGTGGAGAGAGTCTGCTCTCTGTGTTCCCATCAGCCCACTGAGTTGTGTATCTGTTGTATATACTCAGTAGTTCTGGAGAGAAACAGATCATTTATATAAATTATAATCGATGGGGGTCTGAGTGCTGAGCATTTTGGAATAGCCTCTTGGGTAAGTTAGGTAGTTAGAGACTAAGAAATTAATCTTATCTGCTTGGATTCTTTCATCAAGGCAAGATTTAAATCAATTAATTATAATTTAGGGAATTTTCAAAGCTAAAAAGCTTTCAGAGTGAAAATTGTGTTTAGGTAATTATAAAGAAAGGTCTTTCTATTTAAAAAGATAGCCTCACAAAAAAACATTTTGCAGGTAACTTGTTTATAAACTTTTTCATTTTGTTTTATTTTCAGTCTCAGGAACAGTGCCAATTGTGCAAAGAATTAACCATTTATTGATTACAGCATTTAATCTTTCTAGAAGTGATAACTTAGAGTGTCTCAGAAACAAAGGAGATAATCTTAAATCTTTTAAGCCTGAGTATAGTTTATAAAACTATCAAATAATGCATGCTTTCCTGGAGACATTAGAAAGGAACTTTAAAAACTTCCTTGAGCTTAGAATGTGTTTAATTTAGATTTTTAGTGACGGGAACTGTGAAATTATGTCCCCTTACATGTTTTGTTGGCCCTTCTATGAAAACCTGGACATATAAAAATTCTGAAAAATTGTAGCCACAAGAATATCCTTGCTGGCTATCCTTTAATCTGATGGTAAGACCAGGCAGACACAATGTTTTGTAGTCAAACTTGATTCTGATCTCTGCTATTTCCTATTTTTGCCATTTTAGATATAGGACAATAAGTTACATCTTAAGTGATACTCACTTTTAATATTTAAAAATAATAATATTAAGAGTGATTGTGGGACAAATAATATAATAGCTGTTTAAGTGAAAATATAGATGCAGGTACTTATATATAATATTTTGAATACCATTCCATGGGATTATGGACAATGATAGATGCTTCATTCAGAAGGATATAAGGTTTGGGTCTCCCTGGTGGTGCAAGGGGTTAAGTATCAGCAGTATGAAGCAATCAGCAGCCATTGCAGCAGAGTTTGGATTTCAGTCCCCGGCCAGGGAGCTAACCCACATGGCTCAGCAGACCTCTCCTGTCGCGCCTGCTGCTCCCCTCAGCAGTGTATTTCAGTAGATCTGCCTGTTCTGCTTTCCACTCTGTCTCTGGTGAGACCTCTTGACCCCCCACCCCTGCATCTCTGGCCTACACCCTAGGTTTTGAATGCATAAATAAATAAAATAAATTTTTTTAAACAACAAAAGGATATAATGTTTATGTAAAAACAAATCACTTGCTTTATCATCTAATTCTTGTGAACTTCAGTGGAGACAAATGCATTCTGTGAATGTCAAGTTATCTTATTGCTGTTCTAAAGTCCTAATGTCAGAAGCATCTGTAAAGCGAAAAATTCACAGGTAGGCAATATCTACAATAATGGTGTTGATAAATTAAAATCCCAAGGTACATTCGGGATCTTAATTTAAATCAATCCTAATACAATATTTGATTAAACTAACAAAACATTGACTGTTTAAGTAATTAAGCTGGTGTAATCAACAGAAAACTCTCTAAAGAGCTAATGACCTTTCACAAAAGAAAGAAATCTACAGTTTTATAGTATTTTATAATGTTCATAATATTCAGCATAACACATTTACTCCCCCCCTTTTTTTTCTTTTTTTGTTTTTTACTCTTACAAAGCTAATAATCCTTGGGAAACAAAACAAAACAAAAAAAGGAGCTTATTCTGTTCCTGCTGTTTATCACTTTCCTGAAATCATAATCCTCTCTGTGTAACTATAATCATCTCTGTAGGAATTAATTGTGATGTCACAGAAGATTATAACATTAAGTGAGAAATAGGCCACAGGAAACTGAACTCTATTAAGAACAAAGATCTCTATTATGAAAATATATGCTGTACATATATCATGCATCTGTTTAAGAATGAAATGAAATTAAATACCAATGAATAAACATCTAAGAACACTGGGTTTCTTTACTTTGAACTGTTCAGATAAATGTGAGGGTCAGACTTTAGGGATCCATTAAGTAAAGTCAGATTGCTTTGTAGCCAATTATATCAGAAGGGCAACATAAATTCTTTCCATTATATTATTAACTGTTGTGCATCACATTTTTAGCAAAATAAAATGGCACATCCATCAGTCTTTGAACTATACATTAGAATTACCTAGGAAACTTGTAAAACTACTGATTGCCTTTCCTCCATCCAGTCTCTGATTTAATTGAACCGGTATAAAATATGAGCATTCTGAATTTAATTTTTCAACCTTTTTCCATACCACCATCCCTTAAATCCTTTGACATTTTCTCCTTCACCCCCTTAATCTCAGAAACTTCATTTTATTAATAACTTCTAGTTTTCTATAAGTATTTTGCTTTGTCAAATCATCTGGTCTATAAATATTCAATATCTGTCTGTCATTCTGACTTGCTTTACCAATTTATTACACAATTCTCTCGCATTCCTTGCATTTTGCTGTAATTGGCAATAATTTGTCTTTCCTTATGACTGAATAATGTTACACTGTGTAGATATACCATGTCTTTTTAATCTAGCTTTATAAACTTAGATTGTTTCTATGTCCTAATTTTTTAGCTAATGCTGCAATCAACACCATAGCACATACAATTTTAGGAGTTGATTTTTTCATGTTCCTTTTGATAGATACCCAAGACTGGGATTACTAGGTAATAAGGTATTTCCATGTTTAGTATTTAAGGTAAATCCTGATAATTTTTCAAAATGACTGTACCTGTCTGCATTCTCATTGACATTGTTATAAATTTTCTCCTACCCTGCACCCTCCACTGAAGTTTTAGCTGGTTGGCTTTTTAATATGTGCCAATCTCATGGGTGCAAAATTATATCTCATCATGGTTCTAGCCTGCAACTTATTAAAGGTGCTCATGAACACTTTTGCATATATGTATTGGCTTTTTTGGATATATTCATTGATGGACTCAATATGGGAATATTTTTTCCTATTTAGTAAAACATCTTTTTGATCTGCTTCTATTTTATTTCTCCATGTATGTTTTTTGTTTTTTGGAATGTTTATTACTATTCCTTTTTTTTATAAAAGATTCATTTATTTATTTATACAAGCACTGGATACAGTCAGAAGGGCAGGAGGGTGAGAGAATTCACCAGAGCCAGAGCGGGGAACAGAACAGGCAGACTGACGAAGTATGCTGCTGAGGGGAGCAGCAGGAGCAGGAGCAGCAGGTGCGACAGGAGAGGTCTGCACACCATGTAGGACACTCGCCAGCCGCTGAGGATTGAACTGGCGCTGCAGAGGCTGCAGGCAGCTTCGCAGCCCAGCGCTCAACCGCTGTGCCACAAGGGAGGCCTACTATTATTTTTAACAACATTTCACAAGTTTGCCATTTTGTTATCTAGATATTGGGTCAAACATTTTCTGAAAGAATGATAAAATTGAAAATTTCTCACGAAGAAAGATACAAAGAAAATTTGGTGAATAGTGACAACATTTGAGTAAAGAAGTGGTGATAACACAAAAGAAAATGCTGTAGTTTGAAAGAACTACTAACTTGCAGTTAGTAATTAAAGTCTAAAAAGTGAACTACAATTTTTTTTAACTTGAGGTAATCCCAGTTGTTCATTTTTATTTCCCTTTCTATAAAAATTGAGCTTCAAAAATATCCTTATTATTGATGCCATAAAATGTATCACCAACTTTTTTTCTACATTTCTACTAGCAACATTTTATGTTTATAGATTTTATATCTAAGTCTTTAATCCATCCTGATTTTTTTTTTTGTCGTGGAATTAGAGAGTGACCCATTATCATTCTTTTACATGTAAATTTGCAGTTTTCCCAGAACCATTTGTTAAAGAGAACTGTCTTTCCCTGTTGTAGGTTCTTGGTTCCTTTATCATGGATTGATTACTGATAAATATGTGGATTTGTTTCTGAGCTATCAAATCTAGTCTACTGATCCATGTGTGTAGTTTATATCAATAACATATTATTTAATTACTATTGTTTTCTAGAATAAAGTAAAGTAACATAAAGTAAAGATACCTCCATTCCTCTCCTTTTTTTCCCCCAGAGTTATTTTAACTTATCAAGACCTTTTATGGTGCCATATAAATTTTAATACTTTTGTCTGATTGCTTTGAAGAATGTTGTTGGTATTTTTACTGGCAACTATATTAAAATTCATATATTGCTTCTGGTAGAATATTGATTTTGACTATATTGATTCTCCTTTATGAAAACTAATGGCTTTCCACTTCTTTACATAGTGTTCTATATACTGTGATAATATCTTCTAGCTTTTATTGTGTAACTCCTTCATCTCTTTGAATAAGTTAAATCCTAGGGTTTTTTTCCCATATAAACATGAATGTAATCATTTTCTTAATGTTTTTTCCCACTCATTTGTTGTTTGTACACAAAAATGTAATTATTTTTTATCTGCTGATTTTGTAACCTGTCACTTGTATTCATCTATTGTTTCTAATCATTTTTTTTTTGGTGGAGATTTCAAGTTTTCTTGAAAAGTATTTTTCAGTCTGGATTCCTTTTATTTATACTGTTGTATGATTTCTCTAGCTAAAGCATTTAATGCTAAATTAAACAGGAGAAAGTGACAGCAGGCAACACTAAATATTACATTGACTATAGATTTGCAATAGAGGCCCTTGATTATGTTGAGGTAGGTTTCTTATATGCTTATCATGTTTAGGATTTTTAGCATAAATGGATGCTAAAACTTATCAAATGTTTTCTCTGGATCTATTGATATAATCATATGATTTTCATCATTTCTTTTGCTGATTTGTTACACTGATTAATTTATACATATTAAACCATCCTTGCATTGCTGGGATAAATGCCACTTGATCATGATGAATAATCCTTGTAATGTATCATTTAATTAACTTTGCTAGTATATTGTTGATGAATTTTACATCAATATTCAGCAGGGATATTGTTGTATAGTTTTATTTGTGCTTTGTCATCTTTCTTGTCTTTGCCTGGATTTGGTATTAGGATAATATTAACATGATAAATATGGTTAGGTAGCATTCCTTCTTGTAGTTTTTGAAATAATTTAAGCAAGAGGGGAATGATTTATTCTTTTAAGTCTTGATAGAATTTGCTAGTAAAGTCATCTGATTCTGTGCTTTTGTTTTGGGAAGATGTTTGATTACTCTTTCAATTTCCCTGTTGTGATTGGCTCACTCAACTTTTCTGTTTATTTTTAATTTAGTCTTCATAACCTATATTGCTCTAGAAATGTGTCCATTTCTTCAAAGTGATCAAATTTATTGGCATATACTTGTCCATTGTAATCTCTTATGGGTTTTTGTATTGCTGTGCTGTGGGTACTTTGGTAGCAGCACACTTTGATATCTACCCCTTAAGCAGAAGGTCCTATACTTCCAAAACACTAAAAAGGATGTAAATCAATGAAACTATGAAAAAAATGTACAATGCAGGAAGATTTAGAGAAGTTATCCGTTGGAAGCTAAATGCAGTCTGTTATCTATATAGCTCAATCTCTTTAATGTCTACCGTACAAAGGTATTTGGACATATGGAAAAATCAACAGGACTAGAAAAGTGTGTCCAACGACATTCCTCAATTACAAGCTAACAGAGGAAACAAAAGTCACATGTTCTACCTGATAACACATATAAGTACCTGGTAAGTAATGTTTAGGGTATAGTTGAGCTATAGATTCACTCTATATGAATGAAAAAGGACACTTCTTCGAGGAGTGTCACAGATACAGGGCCCAAGGCCTGATGTTCAGGTCACCTCCTAAGTGAAATAAGTTTATGAAATTCACCAATGTCTCAACTTCCCTTTAAAGACATGGAAATGATAGGGATACAAGAAATTAAGTAATCTGTCAGGTCCTAACAAGTGTTAATACCTTTCCCATTCTTTAGATCACTGCCCAAGTCTATAACGCTACACCAAATTCAGGCAAGATGGGGATGTTCAACTCATCCCACTGCACTAGGTCTGTGACTATAGGACATCAGGTCCTATCACTGTCTCCTTCTGGACCATATTCCCTCAAAGTTCCAGCTACCACCAACAGGCGCCAACTGAGTCAAGCTGCTATATAGAAGTAGATGTATTTTGTAGTGGACACAGATCATGCTTGTTCTATTACTCTGTGCTAGAAAATTGCTTTTTTCAAAGTATATCAGTGGGGGCTTTCCTTTTTTATTAACAGTTCAAAATATAGCATTTCACCAGGATATGTGTATATAAGTTATTGTAGACAGAGAACTAAGTTGTTCTCCAAAATAAATAATAAGTACCTATGAATTTCTGGACACACACCAAGAACAAAAATGGAAGTTGAGTCAGAAAAGAGAAGACCAGGGGGGAAAAAAATGCAAAACACAAAAGAATTCAGTGGAAGAGCAGGCAGGAAAGGAAGATAATAGAACATGCAGTTGTGGAAGAGGATTTTAGAAGATGGAATGTTTTTAATAACATGGACCTGTTTTATAGTAATGTCCAGTAAAGTAATTCCATTATTATCCTCAAAATCAGACAACAAATAGTCTTCAAATTGTTGTTTTTGTACATCATGTTTGGGAAACCAAAGCAAAAATATGTATTTCTTTTCTTTTCTTTTCTTTTTTTGAGAGCATGCAGGATGCAGAAATGAGCTAGCTACTATATATAGTAATGCATATATATATATATATATATATATATATATATATACTGAAAAAGATACAGAGATCTGCAAAAGTATGAAACAGAATTTGGTGGTGTCTACAATAAACCCCTCTGTAAGAGACAATGCACTCTAGATAAACCACTTGACCCAACACTTTACATTCAGAAAGACATGCAATAAATGAAAAGCACCATCAGCTGCCAACAGTTGTAGATCGTTATAAATAATGTGCTGCACTAAAGAGATTCATTTGAAGGCATATGATATTCCAGCTTAGATAACAGAACATTATGCAATAATTTGATATTCTGGGTATTGTGACAATTAGAAGTTTATTCATTTATGTATTTATGTTTTATTGTATTTTTAATTGAGAATGTTGATTTATAGTACTGTTCATGATTTAGGGGTACAGCTTTGTCCCCCTTCTGATATATGTTACCACACCACACCCATCAACAAAGCACCCATATTCCTCCAATACAGTTGGCCCCATTCTCCTTTGCACCACACTCCCCCCCATTCCCCCCTCTGGTCACCTTAAATCTACAATCAGATTTCCAGGATTTGTTTGGTTTCACTTTGTTTTTTTTCTCTGTTTTATTCATAGAAACACAATTAGCTGGTATTTGTTTTTCTCCTTCTGATTTATTTAACTTAGCATAATCCCCCTGCTTTCTTTCATGTTGTCAAAAGTGGCAAGATTTCATCTTCTTGTATAGCTAAGTATTTCACTGTGTATATATGCATCTTGATCCACTCATCTGCTGTTGGACACTTAGGTGGTTTTCATAACTTGGTTCTTATTAATAGTGCTGCAAAGAAGAGGGAGTGCATGTGCCCCTTGAAATGAATACTTTGTATTCTTCAACTATATACCTAGGAGTGGGATTTCTGGGTTATTTGGTGGATCTATTTTAAATGTTTTGTATAGCCTCCATATTGTGTTCTATAGGACCAGTCTATGTTTTCACCAACAGTGAAAGAGGGATTTTTTTTTTCTTTCTTTCTTTCTCTATATCCTGTCACCACTTGTTTCTGGACTTTGTGATGTGGCCTGTTATCACAGGTGTGAGGTGGTTTCTCTCTGTGGTTTTGTCATTTCCTCATGATAAGAAATGGTGAATATTTTCATGTATTTTTGGTATCTAAGAATTTTTTTTCAATGTTTATTTATGCATACAAGAACTGGGGTACAGCCAAAGGTGTGGGGGGTGAGAGGATTCACCAGAGACAGAGTGGGGAGCAGAACTGGCAGATCTACTGAAACACACTGCTAAGGGGAGCAGTGGGGAGTCAGGAGAGGTCTGTTGTGCCATGTGGGTCACCTCCCTAGCTGGGGATCAAACTCTTGTGTCAGTGGCTGCGGATAACGTCATAGTGCTGTGTCTTAACCCCTTGTGCCATCAGGGAGGTCCCCTAAGAATTTTAATTCCAAAATTCTAGAAAAAGAAGATTTTACTGATTTGTTCAAGCTGCTAGTTATCTCCACTTTTCAAGAAAAATAAGGTTTAGTCAAAAAATGGGCAGAAGAGCTAAAAAGAAACTTCTCCAAAGAGGAAATACAAATGGCCACCAGGAATATGAAAAAATGTTCAACGTCACTTGCAATCAGGGAAATGCAAATCAAAACTACAATGAGATACCATCTTACACCAGTGAGAATGGCACATATTAAAAAAAACTAGCAACAACAAATGTTAGTGAGGATGTGGAGAGAAAGGAACTCTTCTGCACTGTTGGTGGGAGTGCAAACTGGTCCAACCACTATGGAGAGCTGTGTGGAAATTCCTCAACCTACTAAAGAGAGAGCTTCCATATGATCCAGCAATTCCACTCGTAGGTATTTATCCAAAGGACACAGAAACATTAATTCCAAAGAGCACCTGCACCTCTATGTTTATAGCAGCACTATTTACAATAGCTAAGCTTTGGAAACAGCCCAAATGCCCAAAAATAGATGACTGGATCAAGAAGATGTGGTACATATACACCATGGAATATTACTCAGCATTCAAAAAGATAAACACATGCAGTTTGCAGCAACATGGATGGCGCTGGGAGGGATCATGCTCAGCGAAATAAGCCAGAAAGAAAAAGAAAAATACTGGATGGTCTCACTCATAACAGAAATCTAAAAAACCTAAATAAGGGACCAGGAAAAAGAATAACTATAAGAAAGAAAAAAATCAAAATCAACAAACAACTATGAACCAGAGACACACTTTGGGGGGCGGGGAAAGGAGGGCTTAGGGTCAAAATAAGGGGTTGCAATTGAATGGGGAATATAAAAATAAAAAAAAAGAAAAAGAAGGTTTATTCCCTTGACTTTGGTGTTATGCTTGATAGTAATAAAGCAAGGCATAGAGAAGAACTTGGAATAGAAATCCAGATTTCTGAAGTTACCTATACTTTGTAATTTCAATGTTTTTCCTTATAACTAATGAAAATGGCAAGTAAATAAGAGATCTAGAGATATGGATGGAGGTGGTGCCATTATTCCAATTTATTCTTCTGAGAAAATATTCTTGGCAGGGTACACATTCCTCTTTGCCCTTTTTACAGATTTCTTTTATTAAACAACTTTTGAAAAGACAATGTTTTTGATATATTAAAACAGTAAGGGTAAATCTACATCTACTACAAAGATAAATTACACCCAGAACTAATCTAGGGAAAATGCATTTTTGCCTCCTTAATAACACTAGAAAAAGAGCTAGTGATCAGATTTCCTATTAGTGGAGATAAGCAGTTTAATAAACAGCTTGGTATCTCTCAGGTATTGTAAATGGTAGCTGCTATTAGAACTGGTCTCAATAATATTATAGATAGTCATATAAAACCACAAGCTTTAATGGAGCATAAATTAAGCACAGTTTTGGATAGCTTTAGCATGTAAATGCAACTCTTCGAAAACCATTTTCATTTTTCATTTTATGATCTTACCAGGTTTCTACAGTGGAGAACTGTAAACTTTCCATTACTTTTGACCTTTATAAGATGGAGTGTAACCAACAATATTCTCCACTTTAATCTTATTAATTTTAAGGCAGAAATTCATAGTGCCAAGTTTCTTAAAATAGCACCTATGACAGTATACAAGAGAAGCATAAGTTATAATTCAACACACGTAGTCTTTTGTTCCCATTTTTAGATAAAAATATATTCAGGTTTACAAAAATTAGTATTTGCCTGTGTTTGTGTGTTTTGTTTTGTGTTCCAATATTAAACTTTCTAAATTTAAAGTTTTTCAATTAAGGCACAGTTGGTAATATATTTGAAACATAAATAAAACAAATCAGAGAATGAACATAAATAATTTGAGTAGTATCTAATTTCCCGTTTTTAATTAATATGACAATAATTTATCATAGCACTTAAAATTATTTTATTACTAACATCCACTTGTTCTATAAATTATTGAATATATGTTTGTATCTTAGATTTGTCCATGGTAATATCAAATTATTAGCTGCTCTAAAGTCAGCTATTTGTCATAAGAAATGTCACAGACATATGTCCATTTTTTTAATTTTCTTATATTGTTGTTAATTTTTGTACAGTAGTTGATTTCTCCACTTGTGTAGAGTCCCCATAAATCACCACCACATCACCCCTGAACCATCACCATAGTTCCTTGTGCTTTTTTCTCCCCTATATTATTCATCTCCCTCCCCTGCTGTATGTCTCAGATCTATAATTTACCAGCAAATTTTGTCTTTCTCTTTTTAACCCTTTGTTCGGATTCCCTATATCCCTCCGATAAGTGAAACCACTTGACATTTTTCTTTTTCCTTCTCTCTTATTTCACTGAGCATAATCCCTTCTAGTTCCATCCCTGTTGCTACAAATACATATGCCCAAATTTCAATATATGTATGAATAGTATAAAGACTTTTCAATCGAAGCAATTTTTCATCTACTCATTTAATAATTCATTTGTAAATTAGGCGTCTTTTAACAATAATTGTTTTTTTGTTTTATCTTTTAAATTGAGGATAATTTATGTATAAGTTTATATTAGCTTTAAGTTCACAACACAAAGATTCAATTTAACTATACATTGCAAAACAATCACCACAATGAATTTAGTTAATATCTGTCACTCTACATACAGTATTTTTCTTTTTCTTTTTTAAAGATTTTATTTATGTATACAAGAACTGGGGTACAGGTCAGAGGCGAAGGAGGGTAAGAGAATTCACCAGAGACAGAGCAGGGAACAGAACAGGGGGACAAGACAGAAGACACTGCTGAGGGGGTCAGCGGGCAAGACAGGAGAGGCTGCTTCGCCATGTGGGTATCCCCCTGTCCGGCCAGGCATCGAACCCACTCTGCAGAGGCTGCAGACAGCTTCACAGCACGACACTCAACCCGCTGCACCACTGGGGAGGCCTACAGTATTTTTCTTATGATCACAATTTTTAATATCTATTCTGTTAACAACTTTAAAATGTACAACAGTCCTAGTACCTGTAGTCACCTTTCAGTATGTCACATCTCTGTGACATTTATTTTATAATCTGATGTGTATACCTTTTGATCCCTTTTACCCATTTCATCCACCTGCATCTCGCGTCCCCGAATCACATCACCCTGGTGATCTGACTTCTCTGTCGGTCATGAGACTTGTGTAGCTCTGTCTTGACTTTTCTTCTGAACTACTTTGATTTAAGATGATGATGTTCTCAAAACAAGAAGGTCATATTAAGCTCATGTATTTGGGCTATTTAGGGTGATATTGCAATTCAATAAATAGTTTGATTAAATAACAGCACATACAGTATTTCTATAAATTAAAAGTAGCATCAACAGATCAGCACTAGTATATTAAATTACCAATTTCCTAAGAGAAAGAGTGGGAAAAAGACATGGATGAATCCTATTAACAGATGTGAAAATTATCATTTGCAACATTTCTTTTCTGTCACACTGGAATTTTCAATGGTCGCAGCTTCCTGCTGTTCTGCTTCACTGGGGTATCTGCAGCCCAGCTGACACTCTAAGCCTCCCCGATGATAAACTCCTCAGACTTGGCTTCTTCCTCTGAAACGCCTGTGACTTACCAGGTGGTCCTTTGCTGCTCCAAACTCCGGTGAGTTGGCTGTAGAACCAAGACTTGGAAATCCCAGGATTGTGATATTTCTACCTTGCCAGCAAGTTGTTCAATTCCAGGGGTCACATTACTTTTCAATTCCACTAAATCTATTAGCTTTATGGGAGTATTTCCTGATGTGGTGCTGAATGTTCTGCCCTTGGCGTTCTAGGAACAGAGTCGGGAAATTAGCTTCTGCATTAGCTGAATTCCACCTCTGTGCAACTAGGAAACCATGGCTCATATTAGAGGCAAAACTGATATTTAATTTACACTATAATATAGTCCTAAACTCCCTGTGATGCTTTCCATTTCCATTCTTTCCCTTTGGGTGAACTGACATAAGTTTCCTTTTTAAAATGAAAAGCAAAGAACACGTTCCGTTTAGGCTGTCACAGCATAGAGACAAAAATATAATTCAGAATTATCTTCTTTTAAAATAAGTCTTTGAACTGACAGTGCAGTATTATATACTACATAATACAGGCTTTTAAGGTAGCATTAATATACTACATTACAACCTTGACAATTTGCACTGGCATTTTGCATTTACATTGTGGGTAGCTATTTGATGATATCATGTTCCTGGAATAAGACAGTAGTGAATGATTTTTCACCAGCAATATCAATACAAAAGTAATAATTTACTTTCCATGTAGTTTATTATATTTCAGGATCTTTCACTAATCACCCAAGTTCATGATTTTTGTAAGGGTTTACACTTGGTGATAAAATAACTTCTATGTAGTTTTATTTATCTGTTTGACACCCAAAATGCAACATGCCATACTTATTAATCAAATATTTATGCAATGCTAGGCAAGATTTTTTGTAAATTTGTGTAAGTTCTGAGTTTTTCTGCTTTTCACCTTGAATCAGAAGTTTGCTTTTGAGTCATAGTGACAGTGAAATTTTATTTTAAGTAGGTTATTATTACTAGAGAGCCATATTTTACTTGCAGATCATGATGCAAAAAATGATAAGAAACTCAGCCAGCAACTCCAGGCTACCATTCTCTACCTTCATTTAAGATAACGATTTTTTCTCAAAGCAAAATGTCACTTCTGAACTCATGTATTAGGTTATTACAGGTGAAATTGTGTTTCAACAAATTTTAATTTCAAACAAAAAAATTATGTTTAAAAAACATAAAATGTAAAAGCAGAAGATGAATGGCAGTGTTATATTTAATTACACATTTCCTAAGACAGAGAAAAAAGGACAGGTGTCCTATAAGCTATGAAAATACTCTTGAGAAAGTAGAAATGCTCTTAGCAACAAAACAACAAATCAAAACAAAAAATATGTAAACTAAACTTTCTTAACATTATTAATTTCCTAAGGCAACCATGTCCTCATCATTCACATGTTTTCTTAAAAAAAAATAGTTACTCAGATCCGCCTGCTCTGCTCCCTACTCTGTCTCTGGTGAATCCTCTCACCCAAGCACCGCTGGCCTGTACCCCAGCTCTTCTACAAAAAAAAAAAAAAACTTAGTGCATATTTCCACACTTCATTTAATCACCCACAGATTATTTTTCAGTTTGTTTCCAGTCCAGTTTAAAATATCCATTTCCATTTTTTTATGACAGAAAATATTGGTCAGTGCAATACTTCCCAATTTAAGCTTAGAAGCAACCACTCTATTGCTTGCTCAGACAGTTGTGATTCAAATTTTTATTCTCTTAAACTTTTCAGGTAACCCCTGGTGGCACAAGGGGTTAAGAGACAGCACTATGAAGCTATCTGCAGCTACTGCAGCACGAGTTCGATCCCCAGACAGGGAGCTACCCACATGGCACAGCAGACCTCTCCTTTCTCACCCACTGTTCCCCTCAGCAGTGTATTTCAGTAGATCTTCCTGTTCTGCTCCCCACTCTATCTCTGGTGAATCCTCTAACTCCCCACACCTCTGGCCTATTCCCCAGTTCTTGTATGCATAAATAATCTTTAAAAAATATATTAAAAAATGTCAAATTTCCCATAGACCTTCCAAACTTGATGTATTCCACATTATGAAGATAAAGAAAACTGGACTATGATTTACAGAATCTTCTTGTAAAAGAGAGATGTGTGTAATGACCACATTGGATGAGTGCCCCTGGATCTAAGATATGTCCACTGTGTCAACAAACTGAAGGCTGGACTTGTGGTGTAGAGCAACAAGTGTTTTTCTCTTAGATTTTGTTGTATTTTTTTTTAATGCCTGAATCTTCAGGACAGACCTTTCTCTGCAACCTCCTGGCCTCACCTCCAACTTGTACTGCAGGTACTATGTCAACTTAATAGCCTCTTCTTCCTGACTCATGATTCTTCACTGAAGATACAATATACAGTTTGCTCATTATCCCTCCAATACCTATTCTCATCCAAAAAATATTTTATTGCAATTGTAGAAGTTTATGTTTAGCTAATTGGAGATAAGTACTCTAAATATTTATAAGGTAAAATAAGAATTTACTGTAACAGAATCAATATTTTGCACCTTGAAAAATAGGTTTTATTTATTTTTATTAATTATGACACTTGTATTATCTTGGAATTTGAAACACAAATTCACCTATGCCCAAAGCCACTATGTTGAAAAACAGATCTTCCAAAATAATCTTACTTAAATGTGCTTTGGTACGGTACAGTAAAGGCAGAAGGCTGCATCCTATACTTCTAAACACAATAAATGTTATAAACCAATGTTGTCACAAATAAAAAAAAGATAAAAAATCTTTTCAATTTATTTAACTTAATAAACCTAGATAAAACAAAAGTATTATCTTAAGAAACATTTGTTTTCATAACCTCATTGGATAAAGCACAACCAACCTTAGAGGATCAAGCAAATTTTTAATCTTTGGGTTTTATTTAATATATTTTGAAAAATTTGGACATCCTGGACAAAAATTCCATTATGCTTTAAATAATCAGGTTCAGTAACATCCAATGCATGAGTCCTTTGGAATTTAGAACTTTCCAACTGAACATTTCTATGCAAAAGACAAGGAAAAGCAGCAAGACCAATAACTTAAGTTGTACCCTTGAATCACTAAAGGAGTTTCTGCAAGTCCGATATATTTAATCTTTTTTTCTGAAACTAAAGTTAGGGCTATACCTTTATTTTGTGAAGTGAGAGAAGCACTAGTGGATCATGAGTACTCCTGAAGCTTTCAAAGGAGACTATGCACAAAGAATCTGGAAAATGAAGATCCAGCAAATGTATCTACAAACCCATCTCTGCTGGGTGTTGTTTCAAATGTCTTAATGTACTCACCAGACTTCTTACCTGAAGACTGATTATCTCGAAATAAATTTCAAGACTTTTAACCGAGCAGACAAGGATGTTGCTGGCTCTGTCTATCCTTTCAAAACCACTATTAGTCTCTCTTTACCTTTAAATTTTCCTCCCAAAAGCCAAGTGATGCTATGATGCTCCTTACCAAAATCTTCTCTTAGATTTCCTGTCACTGGATGGGTAGGACAAGTCTTTGCAAATACAAACCTGCACATCAGATGAGCATTAATAGGTAACCCCAATGAGCATAGCACTAATTCCAACTCAAGAGATCCGTCATTACTGACACCTGAGGTATGGAGGAGACAGTTTACATTTGACTCTATTATCAGCTATTTAACATTTTGGTGGCATATTTTAAATTCAGTGTAAGTCCTCCAATCATCACCAGCAGCCAACTTAAGCATCAAAATGGTGAGTTGAAAATAACAATGACTGAATTCTCCTGCCTGAAATAACTTCAAGACTTAAAGGGCAAAATATTCACCAACTCTGCTCATTCAGCCCATATACATCACCTTTTAATTTCTACTGCATAAATTTAAGAGGTGATGATTACAGTTTTTCCTGAAGGGCAGAGGAGTGTATGCTACAACATTCTCCTCTTGCAGCTGGCTCCCATCATCAGGGATGGACGCTTATTCTCCATGGGCATTGCTAGAGAGGAGGGCGCTGACCAGTGGAGACAGGAGGAGAGTTTATGTCCCCTCCACAGTTTATTTTTTTTAAAGATTTATTATTTTTTATTTATGTATTTATGTATGTATTTATGTATGTATTTATTTATTTATACAAGCGCGGGAGGGTGAGAGAATTCACCAGAGCCAGAGCAGGGAGCAGAACAGGCAGAAGGACCGAAGTACACTGCTGAGGGGAGCAGCGGGTGGCAGGAGAGGTCTGCGCGCCATGTGGGACCCTCCTCTGGTGGCCGGGGAGCAGCCAGGGATTGAACCGGCGCTGAAGAGGTGGTGGGCAGCTTCGCAACCCAGCGCTCAACCGCTGCACCACCGGGGAGGCCCCCCTCCACAGCTTAAATGTTCTTAACTTTAGTCTTAAAAGTTCTATGATCAGGCAAAATTTTAAATATTTGGAAGTGTTGTACATATAGTTATGCATATAAATATATGAAACATGTTACACAAATATAACTAGTGCTATATATAATATCCATATATTATATGCATGTGTGCATATGAAAATATAAAGCCAAAGGGTAGACAAATAAAATTATATACATGTATTTATGCTATACATGTGTAATATCTATATAATAGATGCATAACATTATGTATAACCATGAATCAACTTGTGAAAGTCAGAGATAACATGCATGTATATAAGTATGTACATGTGCATATGTGTATGTATATGAATATTTGCATGCATATGTATATGTGTATGTATATTTATGTGCCTATTACTACAGGGGTCTCCCTGGTGGCACAAGGGGTTAAGACACAGCACTATAAAGTTATCCCAGCCACTGCAGCATGAATGGGTTCAAACCCTGGCCAGGGAGGTGACCCACATGGCACAGCAGACCTCTCCTGTCTCACCCGCTGCTCCCCTCATCAGTGTATTTCAGTACATCTGCCTGTTATGTTCCTCACTCTGTCTCTGGTGAATCCTCTCACCCCCACCACACCTCTGGCCTATACCTAGCTCTTGTACGCATAAATAAATAAATCTTAAAAAACAGTGATCTACAAACCAATGTTCTTCCCTTGCTCTTGGAATGGAGAGTTGCTGCTGGGTATGTGCTGCGCCTGCTCAGTAGGCTGAAAACAGCAGAAGAAGCACTGCCGAGGTCTAACTCATTCTTTAAAGCAACCATACAGATTATCACCCTATGCATATGTTACATTTAACTGTGCTATTTCACCATAATGTGTATTTGCCTCTGACCATTTTACCATTGCAATTATGATGCAGTTTAGGTTTTTATTGATGTTTTGTGTCTTGTATACACATGTGAAAGTAGATCTACAAAAATAGAATTCCTGGCTTTTAGACCATAGGGATTTTAAGTAACATTTATTTTAAAACAGTCTGACATGGACCTCCCTGGTGGCACAAGGGATTAAGACGCAACCTATGAAGCTATCTGCAGCCACTGAAGCACGAGTTCAATCCCCGGCCAGGGAGCTGACCCACATGGAGCAGCAGACCTCTCCTGACTCACCTGCTATTCCCCTCAGCAGTGTATTTCAGTCTATCTGCGTGCTCTGTTCCCCACTGTGTCTCTAGTGAATCCACTCATCCCCACACACACCTCTGGCCTGTACCCCAGTTGCTGTATGCATAAAAAAACAAATCTTAAAAAAAAAGTCTGCCAAGAACTGAGGCTACTAAGGGGAGTGGTAAGGTGGAGTGAAACAAAAAAGGTGAGAGGGACTGATGGTTTAGGATAAAGGACTATGGGTTCCTTGGTAGTGGGTGTGGGGGTGTGAGTGTGGGGACATATATCTGAGAAGGTGTGACCCTATTCCCCTAAATCATATACAGTGCTGTAAATCAACATTATCTCAATAAAGAAATAAATATGCCCACCCTGTGTTGGTAAATAATTTTGCTCTTGTTGGAAAAGGTGTAAGCATAGAACTATCGAAACTCCTAGCAACTTGGCATTGAATATTTTGTTTGTGATTTACTTCCACCAAGATACTACTGAAGGGAGTCTGATTTTTTTTTTTAAGATACTCAGCCATTTAATATCCTTTTCAATAATTTTTATAGACATTTGCTTTTCTCCTAGTTTGCTTGTTTTTTAAAAGTTTTGTTTCTTTTTGTATTCTAGAGATAATTTTTTGTACTTATTTATGCTACTAATGTATTTTCTTGCTTATTCTTTAATCTTAAGAAAGTTTAAAATTATCAGTGTGTTGGAATCCTTTAACTTAGGATGTTTGTTTCATGTGTTTTGCGTAAAAAGACCTTTTTCCCAAAATTTATGCACATATTTTTTGTATTTTCTTTTAATTGATTTGTGGTTTTCTATTTTGCTTATATTTTTATTCCATCTGGAATTTGAATAAATGAGGTAAGTATATAATTTTATTGTTTTCATATGAATATCAAATTTTCTTGGCAATATTTATTGAATAATCCATTGTTTCCTCACTAGTTTGAAATATCTTGACCCATTTCCAAATTCTAATACATAAATAGGTTTATTTCTGGACTGTATGTTCTGGTCAATTAATCCTCTTGTCCACTTCTGTACAACCACACTGGCTGAATTTATGTAACAGAATGGTGATTTCTTTGTCTTTCTATTTCATCATCTTATAATCTTCTTGGCTAGTTTTATACAATAACAACATCATAAGCATTTGGAAATTATTTTGTTAAGTTCTAGAAATAACATTTGGGTAATTGGTTAATGAGGCAACACAATACCTTTATTTTTCACCTTCTCCTTAATGTCCAGTTTTATCACACTAATTCTGATTTTATTTTAATATCCTTCAGCTGGGTTGTAAAAAAATACTTTCCTTTATAATGTTTGTACATTGTATTTATTCCTAGATATTTCATAGCCTTATTACTTGGTAAAGAAACTTTTTTCCTGCTGTTTTTATTGGTCATTTTATTTAAGACACAGTATTGATTTTTATGATCTGAATTTATTCTAGCCCCCTTGCTGATTACTTATTGATATAATGGATTTCTTAGGTAGAAATGCTACCATCTGAAATAAAATAAGGGACTATCAGTGGCGCAAGGGGTTAAATCTTAGCACTATGAAGCTATCTGCAGCCACTACAGCACAAGTTCAATTCCCTGCCAGGGAGCTGACCCACATGGCATAGCAGACCTCTCCTGTCTCGCCAGCTGCTCCCCTCAGCAGTGTATTTCAGTCAATCTGCCTATTCTGTTCCCCACTCTGTCTCTGGTGAATCCTCTCACCCCCTGCCCCTGCACCTCTGGCTTATTCCCCAGCTCTTGCAAGCGTAACTAAATAAAATAAATCTTAAAAAAAAAAAAAAAAGTTTTGCTATTCTTTCTGGCTATTGTGGCAAATTCTAGTAAATCTCATTTTTTTAATGAAGTAGTTTTAGGTTATACTAGTGAGGAATTAGTATAACCTCATTAAGGATGACACCCTTCTATCATAGTTTCTAAGACATTTTATGGATTTGATTTCATCATTACTAACACCAACTAAGACAATTAGGCAGGGACTAGGACCACATTCCTCTCCTTCAATTTAGTAATATGCAGTATTACATTCACACACACACACATCTATACATATATAATGTATCTATACAAAGGTATATATATTATGGAATGCATGTTGAAAATAGAATTACGTTCACATACGAAGATTCGCTATATATGTTATTTGCTATTACATATGCATAATTTGCTTTCTACCTCAGAAGCATACTTTTATTTATGAATGGGATACATAAAATCCTACTTTGCTACGATGTGTTCTTCTTTTTGGTGACATTCTTGCTGTTTTCTTGTGCTGTCCTAACACTGTTTGCCCGTCGGGTTTTGCACAGCTACTGATATATTGAAGAAGCTGGACTCAGTAGGGAAGAATTAAAAAAAAACTGTTGAGGTCTATGGTTGTGTAGAGCCCAACACTTACTCGCTACTTTTATGTAATAGAGATAGTCTCTTATTGCTTGATTAGTTCAGTCTTTTTTTTTTTAAGATTTATTTTTTATGCATACAAGAACTGGGTACAGGCCAGAGGCATGGAGGCATGAGAGGATTCACCAAGGACAGAATGGGGAACAGAACAGGCTGATTGACTGAAATACACTGCTGAGGGGAGCAGTGGGTGAGCCAGGGGAGGTCTGCTGTGCCATGTGGGTAGCTCCCTGGCCTGGGATTGAACTCGTGCTGCAGTGGCTGTGGACAGCCTCATAGGTTGTGTCTTTACTCCTTGCACCACCAGGGAGGCCCTGATTAGTTCGGTTTTATAAAACCACTCCATTATTTGACTTCAAGGCAGAAGAATAGGGGGAGTGGCCAGCTGTTCCTGCTCTTTCCCTTGCTCTGTCTTCTACCTCCACTTTTTCTACTTGGATTTTTTTTCTTTCTTGACCCCTCCCCATTTACTTCTAGGGAGTAGTAAGGATTAGAAGGAAAGATAAAATTTTATGTGGTTCACTTGCTCATTATCATCTGTGAGTTGGGTAATCTGTCTGATAAATGTCTGAATTCTGGTGTTTTCTCTTGTACAGGGATTTTGCTGAATCTTGGATACCTGCAGTACTGGAGATGCCACACCATGTCATCTGAGAGGGGAGATGCCTCCTCCTGGCTGGCATTTATGACCTCGTAGTCCTTGGTCTACTTTGACTCTTCATATACAGACTCTTTCACAGGAAGGTCCTCACTCATCCAGATGACCCTCTTTAAAGGTATTAATTTCTGCTTAGGTTAAGTCTTCAATCCCATTCTGGGGTCCATTCAACCAACAGAGAAACTCACCAGTCCCCTTGCCCAATTAGACTCTGGAAGCAGGTTTCCATTTTCTGTGTGTTCCAGTGTGCAGTCTGCTCAGATCTGGCCTCTCAAAGCTCATCTGATGATCGTTTCTGGTGGGGAAGGAGAGAACGGCAGCATGTTCCACGCTCTCTCCAAAGAACACTAGTCAGGAGCACCTCTGATCAGCTCACTCACCTGCAATTTTAAGGCTTCCATTGGGTGCAAGCAAAAATGCTCCATATTCAGTCTCAGCGTGTTCTGCTGTGAGTCTGCCTACAATTGTTCTCCAGCTTTATAGTCTCTGCTGATGTCCCAAGACAACAGTAAACTTGTCTTAATACCCACTTTGCAAAACGACTTGGAGGGTTTCCCGCCTCTTTCTCTATTCCAAATAGTTTTTATAAGGTAGGAATTATTTGTTCCTTGAGAGCTTGATATCACTTACTCTTGAAACATCTGTGCTGGGTTAATGTTAACAGGTTGATTTTTTTTTTTTTATAACTGTTTCAATGTATCCTATAGTTGTGGGGGTTTTTGTCCAGTTATTTTAGTTTGAGACAATTTTGTAAACTTCAAGCAGTGAGCTATAAATTTCAATAAATTTTATTTGTCCTTGGGCCTCCCTGGTGGCGCAGTGGTTGAGCACTGGGTTGCGAAGCTGCCCACAGCCTCTGCAGTGCCGGTTTGATCCCCCGGCCTCTGGGGGAGGGTTCCACATGGAGGGTCCCACATGGCGCACAGACCTCTCCTGCCACCTGCTGCTCCCCTCAGCAGTGTACTTTGGTCCTTCTGTCTGTCCACTCCCCGCTCTGGCTCTGGTGAATTCTCTCGCCCTCCTGGTGTACCCAGTGCTTGCATAAATAAATAAATCTTTAAAAAAAATTATTTGTCCTCATAAAATATTTCCTGTTTTATTTTTTTATCTTAAAGTGAATAGTGTTAATGCCATAGCAACAGAAATTCAGATAAAAAGAAAATAAAACAGGATGAAATAAATTTGAAACAAGTTACTTTGGGGATCTTTGAACATGGATTCTTCTGCTCCTTTTTTTCGCAGAGGCAGCTACACTGGAGATAGGTGTATACCTTGTACTAAAAATATTTCTGTGGAGAAGATAGGGAACTATGAAGAGTTACAACTGAGCTATGTGGAGAAAGAAAGTCAAATGAAGTAATCATTTCCAAATTTTATATATTTGACAGGAAGAGTTACTGCTGTTTGCTTTTATTATTGACATTTCCTTTTAAAGTAAAAAATGTTCCTAATTTCTGGTGGGAATATTATTAGAATTAAGAATAATTTAATGAAGGGCTTTGAACTCTTTCTGCATTTACAAATTAAACTGAATATTAAGAAAAATCAGAAATTTACTATCCCCTTCTTATATAACAATTATGGATATGTGTCACAAGCTAATGCAAATGCATTAAGTTTTCAGATCGATGCATGGTAAAAGAAGTAGAAAATGATGACCAACTATTGATTTAACTGGAAGGTGTTGAAGATCTTTTCTGCTTTCCTTAATATTAGCCATCAAATAAATTCTGACACATACAATTGATTAGGCATTGATTATATTAAAGGAAAAATGTTGACATTTTACATTAATTTTCTCCAGTGTTTTTCTTTGAAAAGCTATACTATAGAGTCTTTAAAAAGTAGAGAGGAAAATAACATCATTTATTAATGAAAACTTTTAGATCACATTAACATATTTAGATGTATAAATCACAAAGAGCTAGGGGAATAAGATGCATAAAACTCAGTAGAATATATTGAGAAACCTAGATAAAGAATATGCTAGCAGAAATTTAAATTGCACCCCCCAATATCAGTAAGATAACCACAAAGGCAGAAAATTATGTTAATACTCTGATGGTAAAGAGCTCTTTAGTCCATGGACACAAGTATTCTTGGTCCTCTGGCTACGTTTTTCTTGTAGTTGACATTAATCAGTCAGCTCATCCTTACCCAGCTAATTGGCTTTCTTTGTTCTGACTCCTTCCTCAGAAGGTTATTTTGCTTTTTCAGCATTTTTTTAAAGTGGGGTTGCAGAGGTTTTGTTTCTTTAAATAATAGAATGCTAGATTCTAAGAGCCTTCTATGTGTGGGTAATTGCTGAGAAATGGCTTCATGCTGCAATGGGTATGTTATGGTAAATGTACATAAATGCACATGAAAGTTCACTTCTCACCCAGACAATGATCCAATATAGAATTCAGCGAACCATGCCAATGTGAAGACTTATATTCCTGACTTTCTTCCATCTTGTGCCCTGGAGTGGTTGGCCTGTAGCCAGTTCAATGGAAGCACACATTGATTTATGCTAATTTCACTGGCAGGAACTAGTTACAAGATACACTTAATTGCAAGGGTTACTTTAAATTGTGGAATTGGAGTTCAAGAGTATCTCTGACAAATTAATTTATATTAATTGAGGATAGAATGGTAGTTGCTTGGATAGTGTGGGGTTAGGAGGCAAATAAAAAATTATCTGCAGGGCCTCCCCTGGTGGCGCAGGCGGTTGAGTGCCACGCTGTGAAGCTGCCGCAGCCTCTGCAGTGCTGGTTCAATCCGGGCCGTTGGGTGAGGGGCCCACATGGTGCGGCAGACCTCTCCTCTCTCTCCTGCTGCTCCCCTCAGCAGCATATGTCAGTACATCTGCCTGTTCTGCTCCCCACTCTGTCTCTGGTGAATCCTCTCAACCTCCCGCGCATCTGGTCTGTACCCCAGTTCTTATATATATAAATATAAATCTTTAAAAATAATTTTAAAAAATTATCTGCAGGGAACCACCTATTTCCAGAGATTTTTCTAGAAATGTTCTATATCCTAATTGGATAGCAGTTATACAATTATATGCAATGTGAAAGCTCATCAAATGGTATTCTTAAAATATACATATTAACAATATATAAATTATTTCTCAATAAATATGTGTGGACTTTTAAAAGGAAAATAATAGTTCAGGTCAAATTGCTATATACCAAATTACCAGAACTTTATTAGTGTACTTTATTTGTCAAAATCTGCTGAGATTAATGGAAAGGGATATAGAGTCCAATTCTCAATTAAAGAAGTATCAAAGAATTTGAGGACCATGTACTGAAATTACTGCTTTGAGTACTCTGACCACAATTTATTTACGATCTTCACACATTCCAAATATCCAAATCTGCCACCCTTATACATACACATACATGTTCTCATAATCTCACTGCATTAGGACATCAAGGCAAAGACTTGCAATCACACTATTTCACTTCTGAAACAAAATTGTCTATAGTAGTTACTTTCCCTAGCCAACAATTATCCTACCATAGTAATTAAAAACAACCATTTTCATTATTCTCACAGGATCTTTAGGTCAGGAGTTTACACACAGGATGTAAGGAATGGCTTTTTGGTCTTCTACAATGTCTGGGACCTCAGCTGGGAAGACTCAAAATTGGGGATAGCTCATTGTGTATGAAATGAATATGAAGACGCTTTTGCTCACATGCTGGAGACTAGACTGTAAAGATGTGCAGGCTGGGACAGTTGATAAGAGTACTCAAGCATCACTTCCCCAGATGGCTGGACTTCCTTTCAACAAGGTGGCTACAGGGTGTCAGGTTGTACATGGCAACCCAGGACTGCAAGGTGTGAGCTTCTGGTGACACCTAGCCTTTGAGTACCCACCCAGAGTACTCACTAGGCTTTCTGACCCTGATGCTACAGTTCACCCTGATTGAGAACAATGTCAAAGAAGTTGAAAGCCATATGATAAAACAGCAATTGTGATGGGGATGGGAGACATTGTTTTACAGAAAAGGCTGGATTGCTATCTCCCTGAGATGCCTACCATGATGTAAAGAGATATTTAGTTATATGTCTAAATGAGCCAAGATGGACTTTCAGTTTCTTAAATTTCAAGACAACTTCATCGCCATAAGCAACGTGTCTTGAAAGTGGTAGAAATTTTGCTTTGATGCTTACCCCGTCCTCCACTTCCCCACTGTTTACTCACATCACTGAAGAAGAGGGAAATCCACTCCTGTCAGCACTTCAGAAGTAGCAAATAGGAGTATGTAGGTTATTGAAACCATCTGTCTCAATTCCTTGTTTTATTCTCAATCTAGGTTCATTGGGGAAGTAGAAATATTATTGTTCTCATTTTGCACTGGATGATTGAGGCACTGAGAGGTGGGGAAACACAGTGTCATATTCAATCAGAGGAAGGTTTGGTACCGGTGCTCTGATAGCTAAAACTTCAAGGTGACTTATGCATATTTTTGCATAATTTTTTTTTTTATCATAGTTGCTAATATCCTAACCCTAAAGTATCCTAACACTAAACACAGTTTTGGTAATAATGGGTCATTCATGATTTGGAATATTCTTTCTCTTCCCTGGAAATTTCCAGCATTCATGCCTAGTCCCATGCCATATCTCTACCTGCCTCAGAAACCTTGGTTCCTAGCATCAGAATATTCTAAAATAGAACTAATTCTTTCTTAATTAGATCACTTACTTATCCAACCTGTTTGGTTTGTCAGTGTTGCTTCCTGGTAAATAGAGATTCAGATGGCCTTGTTCCTTGGCTGCTATGAATGAGCAAATATCAGAATAACAGATATTGAAGAATGTTCAGGATTGATAAATAAAATGACACAGTTATTTGTCCAAAGCCCATGAAGGGCAATCTTCTTGCGAGAGTCATTATTTTATTAGCAGCATAAAAAATAGTTACCATAGAAACACATTATGACAATGTATATTCTCATTTTCTGCAGAAACATAGATTAAAGTCACCTTGAAAAGTTGAACAGGCTTTTGTAAGAGCTGTGCATATTTTCCATACTCTGAAACAACACATTCTAAAGACATTTATAGATTTCCCTTATGTTTTAATATGATTTCAATGAAATAAACTAATAAAATTATGCTACAAAAATAATATAAATCAGATTATCAGGGGTACTATCTGAGAGGAATCTCTTAAAAGTAGAAGATCTTTTAATTCTCACTTTAGGAGCATTAACTTATTAGGAAAAATGTCTTGTTCACTTATTTCTTTGCATTTGCTGGCTTATAAATATAGCTGCTTCATTGTTACATATTTAACTTTCATACTATTGCATTTATTTTTCCCCCATAGATTATGGCCAACATTTTAATTGGAAGATACTTTAATTTCTTCATTTTTCAAGAAAATCATCTTCTATGCTTTGTGAATCATAAAATAAGCTTGTTGTTTACTAGGAGTATAGTAAGAGAAAATATGCTATAAATAATACATATTTAATATTTGCATTTTATTGAAAATAGCAGAGACATTATACTTTTCACAAGTCTCGTATTTCAATATATATTATTTTGTAAAGATTGCTATTTTTGCCAATAAACAGATTGAAAACAAACTTGAAGAGTATTATATTTGAACAAGTCATGAGAAAGTTGATGCATATTAGAAATACCATAATTCTTCATTTTCTTTTTTTTTTAAGAAATGAAAGCAGCAAACATAGACCAGCTACCTGAGATAAATCTAGACTGTTTTCCCAAAGATGAAGCCCAGTCTTAACACTCTTATGCCACTGGACATTACTTTTCTGTATCATTTATGTCTGTGACTCTGGGAAACTCCTGTTCCATGTTTTTGGATATACATTGTTTTGAATCTTCATGAAAACAAAACACCAAGAACTGAGTTCTTGTCTGAGTACCAAACTCTTACTGGTGAGTTAGGACTAGCTCATATCTCAGTGTCCTATATGTTGCAACCATACGTCTCAAAGTCGTATATGGAGATATTTCTGAAAATCACTTTTAGAAGGACAAACCTGACCAACTGCACCCTCTCTCTGTAGGCTTTCTGCTCATTTGCATAGCAGTTATGGCTTCTCCCAATTTAGGAACAAAGCCCTGTTTTCTATTCCTATAAATTACCACTCAGAGTTTAATTCCTTTGATAAGACCAAATGTACATGTGTTTCATCCTCTATCATTGCTTATTAAAAGAAAGGTTTTGAGAGAAACTGATGCTACAAAGCCCAAAAGATCCTAACTGCCACCCCATTAGATATGTCTATCATTTTCTTCTCTCCAAATGTAACAACCTGACTTACAAATTCTGGGCTAACTTTGAAGATTCTCAAAAAAATTTATATCTTCATTTAAAAGTTTAGCTTCCATGATCAGCAACCGATGCAACTGTGCTCTGCATACTAGATTTTAGAATAAGCAAAAGGCTACACCAAAGAGAATACACTGCACAGTTTATCAGCTCTTACTGGTCAACCATTTCTTAAAATGCATTTGCCAAATGGCATATCACTAACATTCACTTCAAGCTTTCATTTCACTTCAAATATTGATAATAGCAAGAAAATACTTTAGGGTTATATTTCTGAAAATAGGGGGAATAATAATCTTCCTTTAATTGTATATGTATATGGCTGTAACTGTGGATAAGAAATGAATCAGGAAGATAATTGCAAAATGCATGCTTTTTTTTTTTTAAGATTTATTTATTTATTTTTTATTTATTTATTTATATACTCACTGGGTACAGTCAGAAGCGTGGGAGGGTGAGAGAATTCACCAGAGCCAGAGCGGGGAGCAGAGCAGGCAGAAGAACCAAGGTACACTGCTGAGGGGAGCAGTGGGCGGCAGGAGAGGTCTGCGCACCATGTGGGACCCTCCTCCGGTGGCCGGGGAGCAGCCAGGTATCAAACCGGCACTGCAGAGACTGCGGTCAGCTTCGCAACCCAGCGCTCAACCGCTGCGCCATCGGGGAGGCCCCAAAATGCATGCTTTGATGCCCAGACACTATGACAAAATGGAAAGGAAAGGAACTCAGTCTCAAAATTGAAATAAACATCTTGAAGGATTGAAATCCCAAGTTGTGAACAGGACTAGAGATACCAATCTGCTAGATTCTAAAAACATCAATGAGAACGAGGTGTTAGATCCTCTGGTGTACTTAGGAAGAAATGTACTTCAGAAGGAAGAGCAGACTGGACCACCAGACAAAGTGTCAAGGAAAGACTGAGACAAGTTTGCTGCTTAAGATAAATCTAGAGCTGTGGCTCAGCATAGTCTCTTACTGAAGGAGGTTGAGGATAAAATTTGAACTTAGAAAATGAGTGTTCAACCAAGATGCCATGTCAGTCAGGGTTCTCTAGAGTAACAAAACCAATAGAGGCAAAGAGATTTTAAAGAATTGATACCGGGGTTGGTGAGTCTAAAATTGTAGGACAGGTTGGAGTACTGGAAAATCTTGGGCAGGAGTATGTGCTGTCATCATGGAATAGAATTTCTTTATCTCCAGGAAAACCAAAGATTTGTTCTTAAGATCTTTCAACTGATTAGATTAAGTTGACCCAATTAATCAAGAATGTTCTTTCTTATGTAATGCTTACTGATTGTAGAATTAAACCATACCTACAAAATATCCCCCACAGCAACACCTAGAAATGTATTTGAATAACTAGGTACCAAGGCCTACTCAATTTGACATATAAAACTAAGCACCCCTTCCCGCTTCATCACTGACCCCTAACTCAGCAACTACTGTTGTAACTTTTTTCCTCATGATTATTTATGTTTCTCCTAGAAATTTGAATAAATCAGATCGTATGTACTCTTTTTTTAATCTTAGCATCTTTAAAGAAGCATAGTGCTTTTGAGATTCGTCAGTGTTGTTTCACATTATCAATAATTTCTCCCTTTTTATTTCTGGGTTGAATTTCATTGTCTGAATATCCAAACTTTGTTTTTCTAGTCCCTGGTTAATAGATATTTGGGTTGTTTTTCATTAGGAGATAATATGAAAAAGATGCTATAAACAAGTTCAACTTCAAAAAAGATTAACCAGGTCAAATTGCAAAGCACTTACACATATTTGCACATGTACCATATACAGAGTATGAGAGAGAGAGTGAAAACTCCAATGTTTTAGGTACTACTGAATGGAAACATGGGATTTTCATTTACTCCTTTGTAGATGATTTGAGCAGGAAAGAACTGAACTTCAGTTTTCAAAAGGTTAACTCGATGTTCTTAAATGACACTTAGAAAATAACTCAAAGTGGGTGGGATTTATCTGTCTAGTTTCAAAGCAAGATCTACAGGATTTTCAGTCATCAACATACTGATTTACTAATCCATTTATTCATTTGCAAATGCATCTTTTATTGGATGAGCACATATGTGGATGAATTATATCAGTAAAAAAGAAAAAAAGAAGCATTCCTTACTCTTATAGAATGTATCTTATCTGTGGCTTGGGAACTGGATGAGAAAATTTAGTAAGAACATATATAGAAAATCATAATAATATAATGTTCAAAGAGTGAGCTTCAGGATAATCCATTATTGGAGATTTAAGAGATAAGAAAGAATAGTTAAGAATCTGAGGAGAAAATATTGTGAAATACAGCAAGGAGTAAGGGGATGTGCTATGCCCTAAATTCAAGGGTCGTCAATTGTATTATTGTCCCATTTCAACAATCTCCTTGAATTCATCTCTTTTTCTTTAGAACTTTGAAGTTACTCCCACGAAAGAGGTAGACTATATATTTTTTTGAAAGATTTATTTATTTATTTATACAAGCACTGGGTACAGTCAGAAGCGTGGGAGGGTGAGAGAATTCACCAGAGCCAGAGCGGGGAGCAGAACAGGCAGAAGGACCGAAGTACACTGCTGAGGGGAGCAGCGGGCGGCAGGAGAGGTCTGCGCACCATGTGGGGACTCTTGCCAGGTGGCCGGGGATCGAACCGGCGCTGCAGAGGCTGTGGGCAGCTTTGCAACCCAGTGCTCAACCGCTGCACCACCGGGGAGGTCCATAGGTAGACTATATTGTTTCATGCTTTGTTTGGATCTGATTTGAGCAGTACAATAAAGCAGGATGGTCAGTTCCATTCCCAGACCTTAAGGAAATTCACATGTTCCCATTTGCAATTTTGTACATATTCTTTTGCAAGAAAATATTTGCACTGACCTACCTGTCCCAGGATGAGAAACATGGGAAGCAAACCTTCTCAGTTTCCCAGCTTCTTTTTCTGTCTATAACTGTATCCTCTCCACTTATAAGAACGCTGGTGATTGCATTCAGAGTCCACTAAAATTTCATGAGATAGCTTGAAATTTTAAATTAATTATATACGTGAAGATCCTATTGCTGGGGCCTCCCTGGTGGCACAAGGGCTTAAGTCTCAGCACTATGAAGCTATCTGCAGTCACTGCAGCACGAGTTTGATCCCAGACCAGGGAGCTGATCCACATGGCACAGCAGACCTCTCCTGACTTGCCTGCTGCTCCCCTCAGCAGTGTATTTCAGTCAGTCTGCCTGTTTTGTTCCCCACTCTGCCTCTGGTGAATACTCTCACCTCCCACACCTCTGGTCTGCAACCCCAGTTCTTGAATGCATAAATAAATAAATCTTAATAAAAAAGACCCTATTTCTATATTGATTCACATTCATAGAAAAAAAAAGATTTTGGTCAGATCTTTTTGAGGGACACTACATTATTACTACACTATTACTACTACTACTACTACTACTACTGCAGTCAACTACAATTTGTTAACAGAATCATGTTTCTATCCACTTAACCATACCTTTCTCAAGAAAAGGAGCTTTGCTTGTATCTGTTTTAGTATCAACTGTCCAGTTTGGAAATTCATCCACCCTGCTGAAAAATAATGTTCTCAAGTATTTTTATTCAAAGTCATAGCAACTTTCTTTTATAAAAAAAAAAGGGACTTTTAATTGTTATGGATTTGCTCTCTTAATCTACAGTCTAAAAATTACTTGCTTAGTCCTTCTGTCATCGTGTCCTAAAGTCATTATTTTTTGCTCCCATTTTCAGTCTTTTGAAGCATGTGTTAAAAAAATCTCATCAAAGTCGGATATGGACTTCAATATGAAAGGAAATAATAAATCACAATAATTACCTAAATTCTCTAATAATGATTTGCCCTTTTATCCTAACAGTGATCATCCGTGCATACAACAAAGAACCAACCATCTCGGTGTCTCTTTCATTAAACTTCCTTTGTGCCAATATACAAGGCTTGGTGTGCTGCGTTGACTTATTTCCTCCCTTTTCTGAAAAGTTCTGTTTCTTTTCAAAAAAGATAATTGTGAGTTTTCTGTAATATGGTGCTCTTGTTGTTAGGTAATTATCCTGTCTGGAAAAAATATATAATAGATTTTTCACAAAAGAACCATTCGACACAATGCATTTTACTATGGAAATCAACAGTCTCAGGAAAATGGGAGAACTTAAAGTAGAGTAAATGCCTCTCTATCTACCTGGCTTTCCTCTACATTTCAGAAATCAAGTCCATAAAACCCAAGAAAGAAAAATGGAACACAGATGTATGAGTGAAATATTTTAACCTACCACAAGAAAAGCAAAATGAGTAATGGTCAAAATAATGAATAGCATCATCTATTATAATATACGGTCATCTTGTCTAAAATTCATTTTTAAGACAAAAACTGGTTAAAATAACTTTAATCACAAAAATAAGGCAAATGTATAAATAGTCCAAAACAATTATTCTTTCATCTCATATATAAATTTCTTTCTATTTAGTTAAAATGCTTACTATAGATAGCAAACCTAAATTTACTTCTTAAAATGATGTCACATATGGGTCTTCACATTCATAGTACACTTAACTTTAAAGATTATATATTGCTTATGTAGCTATTTAAATGTTTTTCACAGAGAAAATAATTTAAACATTGTAAATAATATTGGCCATCTTTAACTTGTTTTAATACCTGTTGTAGATAATGGACTGCAATTTGTAATTTGGTATGCATGATACATAGGTTATAGTAAATCATAGTCTAAGTTTATATTATTTTTTCTTATTTTAAAATAATTTTAGACTGACAAGAAATTGCAAAAATGCACAGTGAGATTCTGTGTACCCCCATTCCAGTTCTCCTGATGCTAATATCTTACAAAACCTCAGTATGTTGCAAAAAACCACAAAACTAACATTTGTATAAGTCTACTGATATACTACAGACATTATTTTGATTTCACTTGTTTCTAAATGAATGTTTTTGAGTGTATAAGTCTGTGAAATCTTATCATATGTATGGACTTATGTAAATACCATTCATCAAGATATGCCCCTGTTCCATCATCAAAAGAAACCCCTTACTGCCATCCTTTTATAAGAATGTTTCTCCCTTAACCTACTTCTAGTAATCACTGACGTCTGCTCATCACAAAATTCTATTTCAAGACTGTTAAATAAATCAAATAATAAAGTATAAAGCTTTTTGAGAGTGGCTTTTTTTTTTCACTCTGTGACAATTCTTTCAGACTTTTTTTTTTTTTTTTTTTTGGTGGGACCCTCGCCAGCCACTGGGGAATGAACCGATGCTTCAGAGGCTGTGGGCAGCCTCACAGCCCAGTGCTAAACCGCTGTGCCACCAGGGGAGGCCCAATTCTTTGAGATCTTAACAAGTCATTGTGTGTATCGATAGTATGTTCCTTTCATTATTGATTTCAATCCTTTCCATTGTATTGATATACCATAACTAATTTCACCCATTAAAGGACAGTTGGCATGTTTCCAATTAGAGGTTATTACAAATAAAGCTGTAAAGATCATTCATGTCTAGGATTTTGGTGACACAAATTGTCAATTCTCTAGAATAATGACACTGTGTGGTATGCTTAGCTTTTTTTAAAAAAATACTAAAATTTCTTTTCTATTAAGTTCCATGTTTAGCTTTTTATTTTTTTTAATATGCTAGTATTTTGGAAGTATAGAAACTCCTCTTCCAAGTGTAGTTACCACAGTGCACCCACCAATAAAGGACCCATAGTCCTAAGAACTAACACTCGGATGCTGACCATAGAACTGAGCTATCTGGTGGGAGAAAGATGAAGGCAAGGACAAAGTGGGGTGAGAGCAAAATGCACTACGATGTTTAGCTTTTTAAGAAACTACCAAGTAATTTTAGGATTGTATGCTCCCCTCCAACAACATATGTGAATCATGCATCCTTATCAGCAGTTGATATTATCTATTTTTTAATTTCAGCATCTAATATGGTATATAGTAACATAGCTTCATGTCTTTAGTTTGTATTTCTACAATGGCCAGTGATACTGAACATATTTTCATGCCCTTATTTGTCATTCTTATATTCTCTATGGTAAAGTGATATCTAGGTATTTTCACTGATAAATTTGGAAAGTTCTGGATTGAAGGACTTTGTCAGATATACAGTTGGCAAATATTCTCTACCAGTTTGTAAGCTTCTATTTTATTTCTTTAAAAACAGTTGTTTGCAGAGCAAAAGTCATAGAACTCTACCTCAAATTATTTACATAGAAAACACATATTTTAATTAAATAATTTATGTATATGTATATGTGTGTATGCACCATTTTTAGAAGCATAATAAGACAATACAGATAACTTAGAAAATCTGCAACACATTTCTAGGATTTTAAAAATATTTTGAAGTTATTGATTTTTTTCATACAGTATGCTTTCAAGGGAACTTAAGCACATTGACCAATACTTTGCAGCTATATCTTTGATGTATGCATGTGGCATTTTGCCCTTTAATTACTGACTTTTTCAGCTAGCTGGTTTTAAGTATTAAAGACATTTAACCAATTTTTCTCTGAAAGAAAAGGCAATTTTCTCCCGGGAAATTATTTTAGATACTGAGCTTATAACTAATTATAACATAAATCAGCACTGTTTAATTTATGAAGTGTCATCCAACAGAGAAATGTTTTTGAGGGCTGAGTGAGCAATACAAAAAGCTACCCCAAAGTGAACATTATCAAATTCATTTTACATTGAGTAAAGTTTCTTTAACAAGAACAACCAAATAAATTGTTTTACCTGAAAACCTCAAATTTTGTGAGGTACTATCATATTGAAAGGGATAACAACTTAAAAAAATAAATCTAAAATGATTATTAAAGGAAAGATTTAGAATGTGCTTGATTACAGCATGTCCTCATTACAGAGGCAGGACATTTCAAGAGCAATCAATAGATTCAGAATAATGAAATCATTGTGACAATATTCACAGTAAGGATTAAATGAGGACAAATTTCCTCAGTTTGTATGTAATCATTTAATTTTTGAAAGTAAAAAAAAATCCATGTGAGTGATGTAAAAATAACACATAATTACACTGTTGATAGTTAATGGGAATTATTTGAATATCGTTTACAGCTGTTATTTTTTCTCCAACATTATGTAATTTTAGACATAGAAAGAGCTGCAGATATCTTCCAAATCAACCTAAGAGCAGGAATATTGCATTTATATGAAGACTGGAGGTAAATGTCATATAAAAACAATGCATGAGCTACAATATTGAGTAGTACAACACATCAAATCACCTGGGCAAAATAGTGAACTTCTCTGTGGCATCATTTTATTCATTTGTTATTCATTCTCTTAGGTTTGTTGTGAGAATTACATATGCTGGCATATGTAAAATATTGGGTACATTTTTTTGGCGTGAATAGATGCTACAGAAGAATGAATGGCTATAATTATTATATCAAATCATCAGACCAGTGCAGCAAACTTATTCTCCAGAACATTTCATGGACCTCACCTATTTTCCATGGCATTTCTATCAAAAGGACCATAGTACTGTAACACTGTAACAATCAATTATATTAAATGACTATCACAGAGAATTAGTTTGAGACTAGATGATGTATTTTATGAGGGTTGCAGAAAAAGAATTCTAGAAGATCTTTTTATATAATTCTGCATCTGAATTCCACACAATATTCATGTCCTATACTAACATGAATTTGATTGCTAGACAAAGTTAAGGAAGAGGAAACCTAGGAAATTAACCAGAAACCGAGGGCTGACTGTCGGCACTTGCATTGGACCCTATGTGATCTTGCTTAATAAAATGGCCTTTTTGTGCCTCAAGGCCCATATTTGAAACTTGAAGCAATAATGGAGTAAGGTGGCCAGGAAAATCAGAATAAAGAATTGAGCTCCTGCTTTGCCACTGGAAGGATGTATGTCTCCTTATGTAAGTTCCCTTATATATAGTAGTTTCTATATATAAGAAACAATGATAAGTAGGTGGATCCAAGTTTTTGGGGCAACAAAATTTGGAGGCCATCTTCATAGAAATGTAGCAAGACCAATAAACTAATAGAAGATCATTGGCTACCAAGGAAAGGGGTGACATCCAGGACACACAGGAGGAAGGGGAGGGAAAGTTAAAACCAGAATGACCAGACCTAGTTCTTCCAACTGAGAGGTTGCCTCAAACACTGTTGACAATTACAAGTACAAGAAGGAAGCTTGCTGGCATGTCCAATTACCAAAAATAGTTTGAATGACAGATGATTCAGAAATCTTAGGGGGGCCTCCCTGCTGGCACAAGGGGTTAAGTCTCAGCACTATCAAGCTATCGGCAGCATTGCTGCATGAGTTCAATCCCCGGGCAGGGAGGTGACCCACATGGTGCAGCAGACCTCTCCTGTCTCTCCCGCTGCTCCCTCAGCAGTGTATTTTCGTCAGTCTGCCTGTTCTGTTCCCCACTGTCTTTGGTGAATCCTCTCACCCACTACTGCACCTCTGGCCTGTACCCCAGTTCTTGTTTGCATAAATAAGAAAAAATAAATGTTAGATATATATATTTTAGTATTAAAATGCATAATGCATAGCAAACTCAGGATGTAAAACAGAGATGCTTGGGGCCTGGTATAGGAAGACATGTCCTTCCAGGCCACCTGTCCTGTGTCTGCAGCCATCCAGCTTACTTTCACAGGTATCTGATAGGCTGCCTACATAGACAGGGTTGGCTTGGGTGTGATGTATTTGCAAAGTTCAATACTTTGCTGTCACTATCTTGAAATTCTTAATAATTTTTTTTTACAAAGGAATTCTACCTTTTCCCTTTACACTGGGATCCACAGATTATGCAGCTCATTCTGTTTCCCTGAGTTATGAACTACTGGCAAGGTTGAATATTTTCAAAAGAGTTCTACTGTATCAGTCAATGCAAATATAGTAACAGATAAATATACTTGTTCTTGAACTGGCCTATGAATTTAAAAAAAAATTGAGAAAACATTGCTTTTCATCACTGCATATGATTCAGAAGGACAGGTTCACACCTCTACTGATGCACATATAAATTTCTTAAATAGATTCCAATCACATAGTAACCTTGTTTTAATACATTAGACAACCTCAAATGCAAAACAAAGGATGCAGAAGACAATTTAGTCTCTACTTCTTTTTCTTTTTGTCTATTTTTGTTTTATTGATTTAATCAAGTCCTATGAAGAGATTGATCATAACTGAGTCAGGTTTTCTGGCTTTTTGCCCTGTTTTACTCACTTTTCTGTTGTCCCATTTGCTGGTCTTGCCTTGTTCCTTTGTTGTATATTTTCTTCAAGTGGCCTTTGCACCTTTGATGTCCTTTGACCTGATCCATGGCAATCCTGGCTGATTATATTAGTCTTGGCTATTCTCTGCTACTCTAAGTCAGGACCATTTCCTCAGTTGGTGTCTCTCTGTAATAGGAGGGCCAGATCCCTGTAGAAAGTGGTGGCATCAAGTAGACTGCAGAGCCAAAAACTGCTAAGATCTTCCAAACGTAGCATGAGGTGAAGCCACTCAAGAAGTTCCATCTTGGCCTCCCTGGTGGCACAAAGGGTTACACTATGAAGCAATCTGAAGCCTCTGCAGCACCAGTTCGATCCCCAGCCCACCAGGGAACAACCCACATGGTGAGCAGACCTTTCCTGTCTCACCCGCTGTTCCCTCAGCAGTGTATTTCAGTTGGTATGCCTGTTCTGTTCCCCACTCGGTCTCTGGTGAGTCCTCTCAGCCCCTGCGTCTCTGGCTTGTGCCCCAGCTCTTGTATGCATAAATAAATAAATCTTAAAAAAAAAAAGAAGAAGTTCCATCTATTGCTAAAGAGAGCAAAGGTTTTGCTATTTTTATTGCTGTTCTGTCTCTATGCCAGGCCCTTGGAGGTAAATGCTAGGAACAGGAGCTCTCAGGTGTGATGTAAAGTGTCCTCTGTGGAGGACCGTTTCCAGAATGTGCAATGGTCAGCTCCCCCGGGAGGTTCCTGCTTTGTGTGCAGACATCCACTCCACCTTCCACAGTGGCCACTGCCATCCAGGGCAGGTCGCCTACAGGTTCCACCACAGGGGTCACAGGGGTCCACCCCATGCGACAGGACATTCTTTTCTTTTATTTTTTAAAGATTTACTTATTTTTTTATACAAGCACTGGGTACAGTTGGAGGCGCAGGAGGGTGAGAGAATTCACCAGAGCCAGAGCTGAGAGTAGAACAGGCAGACTGACGAAATACACTGCTGAGGGGAGCAGTTGGCGGCAGGTGGGGTCTGCGCACTATGTGGGACCCTTGCCTGGTGGCCGAACCAGCGCTGCAGAGGATCAAACTGGCACTGCAGAGGCTGCGGGCAGCTTCGCAACCCAGCGCTCAACCACTGGGCCACTGGGGAGGTCCCAGCGACAAGGCATTCTTGGGTCTCCTTTAGCTGTAAACATTCTCCCTCACACTTCCTGTTTTCCAGAAATCTAGTAAATGCCTCTAATGCCAATAAGCTCTCCCTCCCCATACAAGCTCATAGCATCCAACTGCTTGTGCTCTTCACTGTCCTCGCTGGAGAGGCAGCGTTTCCTGGAAAAGCAGAGGCTCAGGTACTGGCTCGTGCTTCTTTATTTTTTTTAAAAAGATTTATTTATTTATGCATACATGAACTGGGGTACAGGCCAGAGGTGTGGGGGTGAGAGGATTCACCAGAGACAGAGTGGGGAGCAGAACAGGTGGATTGACTGAAATACATTGCTGAGGGGAGCAGCAGGCAAGTCAGGGGAGGTCTGCTGCGCCATGTGGATAACTCCCTGGCCAGAGATTGAACTCGTGCTGCAGTGGCTGTGGAGAGCTACATAGGTTGCATCTTAACCCCTCGTGTCACAGGAAGGCCCCTAACTAGACAGTATATTGTTTTTATTTAACATTTACTGACACAGGAACAACTATGTCAGTATTTAACATTTACTGACATACAAACAGCTAAATAATTAAATTAAGTGTGACATATAGGACTATAGAGGTGGAAACATGATGGTGATGTAGACTCTGAAAAGAGAGGATTCTATAATGGGACCTGGAAAGGTGGGTTTATCAGACAGATGAGGCAGTGATGAGGCACATGAAGGCAGAGGGAGGAATATGTGCAAAAGTATTAGAGCAGGGCCTCCCCGGTGGCGCAGCGGTTGAGCGCTGGGTTGCGAAGCTGCCCGCGGCCTCTGTGGCGCCGGATCCCTGGCTGGCCCCGGCCACCGGAGGAGGGTCCCACATGGCGTGCAGACCTCTCCTGCCGCCCGCTGCTCCCCTCAGCAGTGTACTTCGGTCCTTCTGCCTGCTCTGCTCCCCGCTCTGGCTCTGGTGAATTCTCTCACCCTCCCGCGCTTCTGACTGTACCCAGTGCATGTATAAACAAAACAAACAAACAAACCAGCAAACAAATAAATAAAGCATGCCTCTATTAAAAAAAAAAAAAAAAAAGTATTAGAGCATAAAATGATATCCTACTAGTAACATGATACCAAAGTGTAAAGATTCATCTGTAGTATTTGGCAAAAATCTTCTGCTGCTCAGTGTTGGCTTCAGGCTTTGGGCCAAGAAACTCTCAACTACCCACATCAGGGTTATTTCCATCATACCTGAACTTGACATGATCAATATTACTGTGATTGCATTTTTAGCTCCTTTTAATTAGCCTTAAAACACCAGCAATACAAAGGAATACCTTCTTCTTTAGAGCTAATATCAGAATAGTTGTGCTCACATATGCATTAAAATTCTGGATATAGTTAGAAGTAAAAATCTTGTCAGGAACATTTTTTGTGGCCAAAATTGTATCTGAAATATAAATGTGTGCTTGCCATTGTAAAAGTTAAGGGTTCCAACAATTGAAGACTGTGGATTAACTATGAAAGTACTGCCATAGATAACTAGATTAATAAACTACTCTCCATACCAAGATGCTAACCTGGCAAAATAACTTTTGGAAGAAAAATCTATCCTTTTCAAGTAGAAAATGTTTAAACAATTTTAAATTATAGTAAAGTTGGATAGGGATCAGATTGTGTCAAAATTCTAGTCTCCGCATAAGTATTTATTATTCTAGCATTTGTAACATTAAACATAAGTTTTAAACATTTAGTCGTTAATACCACTTAGTCCAAAAAATTTTAAGAGAAAAATTGTATTTGAGAAATGGGAATTCTTTCTATCTTGAGAGGATGAATTAACATTTTATTGACATTGTCACCTGAAATGTCACCCAAATGCCAAAGTCTTATGCAGTCTTATGTCCTAAAGAGTATGAAAAGTTTCAGAAAATGGAACACAGACAGAAACATGGAAAAATGTAAGAGAGGCAGAGAAAGATAAAGAGCTATTTAGAAAGACCATGTTATAAAATAACCCAAAAAGGGTGGTAACAATGAAATTGCAATTTCAGTTTATTTCTTGCTCATGGACTGATTCACAGGGAGTGTTGTTAGCAGATGGCGTGCCTCCATATGGTGGCTCAACAGCCCAGACCTTCCATATCCTGCTTTCCCTGTTCCTCTAGAGACATACCATTATGTCATTACTTGCCTCCAGACAAGGAAAGGAGTGAGGACATGGCTGGGGCTGAGGAAATACATTCATTTCTTAAAGTCTTGACCTGAAAATGATACAAACCACTCCTGATATATTCCCCTGTTGTGCATCAATAGTGAAACTTTTAAATATTTTACATCTTTAGTGTGTGTGTGTATGTGTGTAACATTTATACATAAATAGAAAATATATTTTTCCAGTCTGACAGTTTGATGGTGCAAGGATGTTATAGACTACATCTTTGTGCCCCACCCACCCTAATCCATAAGTGGAAATTGTAACCTCTAATGCTATGGGGGTCATTAGGATATTAGGACATGGAGACGTGGAAGTAATTATTTGTTGAAATAAAGTGATGTGACTAGGACCTCCCTGGTGCTGCTGGGGTTAAAGTCTCAGTGCTATGAAGATATCACCAGCCACTGCAGCAGGGATTCTATCCCCAGCCAGGGAGCTACCCACCGTAGACCTCTCGTGTCTCCCTGCTGCTCCCCTCAGCAGTGTATTTCAGTAGATCCACCTGTTCTGCTGCCCACTCTGTCTCTGCTGAATCCTCTCTCATCCCCAAACCTCTGGCCTACACCCCAGCTCTTGTATGCATAAATAAATAAAAAAAATAAATCTTATTTTTTTTTAAATAAAGTAATGTAAGTAGAAGTTCCCTGGCAGGGACAATACCAGGATCACTGAGGTGGTCTTCCCAGGGTCAGACACTTCCACTGCACTGAGGAGGTGGTGATTTCTGCGATTTCCCCAAATGTGGGTAACTAAATTGCTTAATTTCTGGTAGCGAGGGACTGTGCTCTCATACACCCCTGAGGAAAAAAAATAAAAAAACTAGAACTTACTCTCTCCACTAGGTGAATATATGGGAACATGGCTGTCTGCAGAGCAGCGAGGAGGGATCTTGCCAGGAAGAGGCCTGGCTGGCAACCCAGTTTCTGAAACTGTGAGGGGGGAAAAAAAAAAAGAAAAGGTCTGTTGTTTGTTGTTCACCCACCAGGTGTCTTTTGTTAGAGCAGCTGGAGTGATCAAGATAGAGTTGGTATTGAGAAATGGGGGACTGCTCTGACAAATGCCTAAAATTGTGGAAGCATCTTTTGCATTGGATAATAAATAAAGCTGGAAGAATTTCGAAGTACATGTTAGAAAAAGCTGATATTGCTGTAAAGGGAGTTCTGGTGAGGAATCAGAACATAAAAAGGAGAGCTGTAAAGAGAGATTTCAATGTAGCAAATACTTTATATAAATAATCAGATAGAGAATGTTGGTAGAAATGGGGATGGTAAATGACATTCTGATGAGGTGTCAGATAGAAATGAGAAATATGTTAGTGGACAATGGAGAAAAGGTACTCCTTGTTATAAAGCAGCAAGAACTTCACTGACTTGTATTTGCGTTTTATTGTTTTGCGAAAGCACTATGCTTGTGAAAATGAAAGTGGATATTTAGCTAAATGGTGGTGAGGGAGTGGTTTGATTCCACTTGAGTTCTTATAGTAAAATGCAAGGAGAGAGACATGAATTGAAGAAGGAATTGTTAAATAAAATAGAAACAGAACTCAAAAACTAAGAAAATTTGCAGCCTAGTCATATTGCAAAAATATGAATAACATGTTCTCCAGAGAGCACCAAGAGAGTGCTCCAGGAAATATTTCCTAAGAGATTTGTATGCATGTGAACCATGGATTAAACAGCCACTCCAGCAGGAAGAAGTCCAGTTTGAACTAAGCAGAAGATGGAGTGGAATAAAGCAAGACAGTCAGGTGTATATTCTATGGGAGAGGATGATATAGCAATGGACGCTGAACTTGTGGTATTCTTCAAGGCAAGTGAAGAGTGGACCAAAAGATGACTTAGGGATGATCAGGAAAACCACCTAGACTTATAAGGACTATGTAACCTCCTACTGAAGCTGTTGGAGCAGGACTGCCTGGAGCTGCAGGTGCATAACCCTAGCTCAGCAGAGTCCTAGGCAAATACTTTTCAGGTGCATGTCTACTATGATTGTCTTCATTCAATATTATATTGGTTTCTAATTTCTAATTTAACTTTTTTTGTGAATTGCAATGATTCAAACAGAAGTTTAAGAAAAACTGCCTGTACATAGGGGCAAAGGTCTTACAAAGCTCCAGTTCTGGTTACTTAAACATCTTCAGTTAGTAGTAAATAATGTCAAGATGGAGAACTATAATCCACAATGGTATTTTAACTCTTTCTTTTCTTCAGGAATCATCTTCAACAAAATTATATATTTTTTCTTTTTTTTTTAAAGCTTATATTAACATACTTCAAGCATTATATAATGCTTGATGTTATTTTCTTTGGCTGTAGAAAAAAATATGCTAAAAGTAGTCACCATCTTTCTACACAGTCATTGATTCTGCTGCATATAAGCTGTTCTATAATTATTTTCTGAACATTCAACTCAATGATATGCCTAAAATATATGCTAGTGATCACCAAATAATTCATTGCCAATAAAAATTATAACATTTTATGTACTGATTGTCCATTATATGACTACTCCTTTCACCTGATTCATTCTCTTGCTAACTTTGAGAAACCTAATAGTTTGTTACCTTTCAGCAAGTAAATAAAGCAGAAAGAAAGCTGAACCCACATTTTTTTTTTTTTGCTGAACTTGGGCTGCTATAACTAATATCATAGATATTAGGGAGGCTTAAACAACAGACTTGTTTCCTAATACCTAATAATGCCAGCCCTTCCTGGGGTAGGGTTCTGACATATGAATTTGGGGAACACAGCACACTGTCTAGAGCATTTCGTTCCAAGCCCTCTTAAATCCATGTCCTCACAAGCAAAATGCATCCATTTCATCCCAACAGCACCAGCTATCTTGTCTTGCTCTAGCATGAATACTACAGTCTAAAGACCAAAGTCTCATCTTAGTATCATCTAATTTAGATTAAGAAAGACTTTAAATTAGATATGGTTGGATTCAAGGTGGGATTCATGTGACTCCAGCGTATAAGTGTGTTTTTCTTGATTTCTGCTATAAATCTGGTACTATCAATCTGTTGCAAAGATACTGTAATAACTGGGGATGATTTGAATGCTGAAGTAGTAATATTAAAATTAATATTAATTAATGTTAATTAGTATTAAAATTAACTAATATTAATCCACTGTTATATATTAAAACCAATCACTGCCCTTTTGCAGCACATCGGACCCAATGTATCTGGGCACTGTTTTCCTTAACCGTCTCCATGAATCATTGCAATTCGTCACAAATTAGAAGTTAATAAAACAATATGCACAATGGAATAATACTTAGCAATCAAAAAAGATAAACTCATGCAATTTGCAGCAACATGGATGGAGCTAGAAGGGATCATGCTCAGCAAAATAAGCCAGAAAGAAAATGAAAAAATACCAGATGCCCTCATTCATAACAGGAATTTAGAAAACCTAAATAATGGACCAGGAAAAATACTAATTATAATAAAGTAAAAATCAAAATCAACAAGCAACTATAAACCAGAAACATACTATGGGGGGGGAGAGGAGGGAGTAGTATCAAAACAAGGGGTGTGGGAATTGTATGGGGACTATAACCAAGATGAAAATGCATACATTGTGCAAAAATGGAAAATGATGTAAAAATATATAAAATAAAATAATTTTAAAAAGAAGTTAATAAAACAGACAAAATGTTGAATGTAGATGATCCTATTAGATATGTACCTGAAAAATATAAAGTGTTTAGTCATAGAGCTTATAAAGCTTTGCTTGGGGATTACATCAATGAAAGGTCTGAGCATCATCCATCATGCATTCCAGTCTATGAGATAAATGAGTGCTCTATTTATATCTCAGTTAGTCATCTCAGAGAGAAAGTTGACATAATAATTTGACCACCACCATCAGTAGCACCTTATTGTGGGGAAGCCTAAACAAAAATTTTATTGTTGTTCCAACTGAAAGGAAAATGAATGTTTATTAAATATTGCAAGTGTGTAGTCTAGTAACTACAGAAATAATTCAGCCGCTGAGAGTGCTGAGTGAGAAATGTCTATTCTTATACAATAATGTGAAAATTTAAAAAGAACTCACTAACAGTTTGTGAAAACTTCTATAATTAATTTTGATAAAATTTAGATTTATTTCGACAAACCAGAAATTAAATCTCATTATGATGCTGCTATTTGGCATCTGTTTTGGCTGTTCTTGAATATTAATGTTAAAATCTAGCCTTTCATAGGAAGCTAAAATGTAATTGGTCCTTCCTTCCATCATCCTACCCTCACTTCCTCCCTTCCTACTTCTTTTCCTCCATCCCATCCTTCTTATTGTTCTACTTTTCATTAAGGTGACATTTGTTGACAATACTGTATGGTTTATAATATGGTTCAGAATCCCACCACTTCAGGAGTAACTTTCATTGCTAAGGAAGGCCTGGTAAAAAACAAAAAAGAAAAAAGGAAAGAAAATTGAGATATCAGAAAATATAGAAAATATCTAACTTTTAGCCAGGTACTAAAAAGTTTAGATGACCTGGTAGATCACAAAAACATTTTGGAGTTCATCTGCATAAAGCCAAATAAAGACTTTAAATTAGATGAGCTATAGAAGTAGGTATATATTATGAAAGACCCACATTCTTTCATTAGGTATTAAGGAAAAATAAGATTTTAATAATATTGCTTAGAATTTGAGGAATTTTTAAATACTCAGATTCTAATATTTTGGTCAAACTTCTATGCTAGAATCCAGCAAATCAAGATATTTTATGTTAACTTAGAAATATGCTTTTGAGTTCTAAATTTATGATTTTTCTGGATTTTCCTAAAGAAGGCCTCTGAACATTTCTGTGATAAAAATGAACATAGTATTAGAACTAGCAAAAGAAGATAGTAAAGAAACAAAAGGAAGTAGGGAGACACAGAAAACAGGACTTGGTTGAAAAAGAGAAGGAGAGACTATTTTATTTTTCTCAAGATCGTATTTCATCTCCCTAGTACTTTGTTTAACAAGTCTCCAAGACTCCCTACAGCCTTGAAAACTTCCCTGACCCGTTATTCTTTTCTTAAGGAAGTGTGCCCATGGCTGTCCCTGGTTGTTATCATTTGCCAAGTTTGTCCACATGCACACCTGCTTGTTTGTTAGCTATCTCTTTGAGTGATGGCCACTCCTCCTGCCTCTGATTGAGTGGACTTGCTTCCTTTTATGTCAATAGTTAGAAATCCAATCATCTTTTGTCATGATTTTTTGCATCCTTGGATGCAAACTCTCCTTGTCTGCTCTTTCATTGCAACAGAATATTTATATGATGGAAGATTTATATTTTGTATGAGTGTAGGTAAAATAAAATAGTCTCCCCAAATCTAGTATTTTCTAAAATGCAATCAGGAGAGGTATCAATTTGACAACATTGGTTTAAACAGCTATCTCCATGAATATTATTAAATCATGGATATAATTGTTTAACCAATATTCAGTGACTAGTAAGTATGTACTATGCGTTTTAATTAACTAACTTTGGCCACAGTTGGGATTTAAAGTATGATTTCAGATATGACCTGAAATAATGACTAAAAATGTCCCACAATTTAACATACTTTACCATCCAAAAATATATTATATCCATATGAACTTATAAAATAGTTTTCATAATATTAAATGAAGTTTAATATGATCTAATACACACTATGGGCCAATCTGATAACAACTAAAAATAGCATAATAGAATGGGTAGTTATCCATGTTAGATCCTAAATACAGGTTTAAATAGTTTTTGTAATTTTGAAACTCAAATACGTGTATCTTTGATGAAAAGAGCCTATGTCTCTGAATCAAGCTATCAGAACAAACATATGGTCCTAGTTGCCAAAAAGCGACAGTTTTGGACATTCTTCTGCATGTCTGAATGATGGCTTCATTCAACTTCACAACATCTGCTTTTGGTAAATGTCTTGTAGTCTTAGAGTTTATTTCGGAGAAGCGAGAGAATTCTGCTCAAAACAGAATTATCTATAATTTTGATGTTAAATAATGTTTACAAGCTTACCCTTTTGCATCTACAACTAAGAGATCAATTATTTACTCAAAAATAGCATTCTTCTATGTGCTAGTCTCCAAGGAATTTGGATTCCATGAACTCCTATGTTAATTATTGCATTTCACATTTCACAAGTAAACAGAGAACTGCAATATTGTGTGGTCATGGATATGATGGAACTACATACACAGTACCAAGAGAGCAGAGAGAGGGGTCCACAGCCTGAATTGAAGTCTAAAGAAATCATGTCTGGAAAAGATAATCTAGAAACAAATAAACAAAAATAGACTCAGAAACTCAAGCAAGGGGCCTTTTGCAACTTCTAGTTCAGTCTTATTTTATAGGTGAGAATTTTAATGTATAGAAAGATAAAATACAAAAATAGACTCAGAAATAGACTCAGAAACTCAAGCCAGGAGCCTTTTGCAACTTCTAGTTCAGTCTTATACATGAGAATTTTGATGTGTAGAAAGATAAAATACTATGGAACTTAATGAAGAAAGTGATCCTAGTTCTCAGAGATTAATGCCTGACTTAGTTCTTCCTTGAACCTCTGTGTACTTAGTGATCAGGTATGTGAAATTTCTCTGTTCTGAGCTGATTTCTGGACAAGCAACTCCATAGTTTGCTACTGACTGGTCCAATCATTAACAGTCAAGTGAATGTGAAATCATGTCATACAGCAATGACTAGAACCCACTCTGTTACTGGCTGATGGTTTTAAGAAAGAAAATTGGATGACCATATAGCCTTATGTTTGCCACAGAAAGGACTTTACTAGCATACTTGTCTTGAAAACCTTTTATTACCAAGTCAGAAATGTCTCCGCTACACACCAACTGGGCAAAAGTTAAGAGCAATTTCAGACAGAAAAGCAGTTCACAGTACAGAAACTATGGGTGGAAGATTTTGCCAAAGTGCCAAAAACTATATCTGTGGTAGTAAATCCACACATGAATTCCATAGATGAATGCAATAAATCACTCTATAACATGGCAAAGGGAAGCTTTTGCAAAAGCACATGGTGATATCTCATAAAAAATATATGATCTTGCTTATGAAATTTATCTCAAGATGCTTGGCAGAAGGGACTATGGGGGTGGGGAGAGACAGAGAAAGCAGATACCACCAAGGAAAGAAAGGGGGGGGGGAAGCGATAATACAATAGACCCTGAAGCAATAGGGATGACTTCTTTTTTAAATAGTGTTCATTTATTTTTTATAATTTATAATTTATAAGAGTTTTTTTTAAAGATTTATTTATTTATGCATATAAGAACTGGGGTACAGGCCAGAGGTGTGAGGGTGAGAGGATTCAGAGAGAGTGGGAAACAGAACAGGCGGATTGACTGAAATAGACCGCTGAGGGGAGCAGTGGACAAAACAGGTGAGGTTGGCTGTGCCATGTGGGTAGCTCCCTGGCGGGAGATTGAACTTATGCTGTAGTGGCTGCAGATAGCTTCATAGCAGTAAGATTTAACCCCTTGCACCACCAGGGATGCCCAAGATTTGGTTATTTATGCATACAAGAGCTGGGGTACAGGCCAGAGGTGTGGAGCGTGAGAGGATTCACCAGAGACAGAATGGGGTACAGAACAGGCAGATTGACCAAAGTACACTGCTGAGGGAAGCAGTGGGTGAATCAGGAGAGGTCTGCTAAGCCATGTGGGTAGCTCCCTGGTGGATTGAACTCGGGCTGCAAAGGCTGTGGACAGCTTCATAGGTTGCTTCTTAACCCCTTGCGCCACCAGGGAGGCCCGGGATAGGGATGATTAAAGCAAGAAAAAGCTGTTTCCAGCTTATCAGAAACAAGACCATGGTGACCATTAGCAGCAATTTTCCTAGATGGCTAGAGACCTATATTTCCACAGGTCTCAGAGAAAGCACCCAGTTAACTTGTGATCTAGACTTCTGAGATTGTTTGTCTATCACTTTCAGGGCATATTCCACTTTTCTTAAGGCTTTGTAAGAATTAATGAAGTACATTTTTTTGTAAATTAAATGCTGATGAGTATTTGTGATACAACAACAAAACAATAGATGCTATTTACTGATGCATACTGGGAAAACAAACATCATGAATATATTTACTCTATATATTTTGTAGTTCTTTGCATGAAAAGATAATTCTATAGGCTCATTGTATGATTCATGTTCTGGGTTATTTATTTTATTAAAGGAAAGGAAGAAACAAATACTCTTAGCCCCAAACAAAATTGGTAAGTAAACCTCAGAGTCTGTCCTATCATGACCTTATTAGCATAGCATGCTCTAAGCTATCCAGCAACATAACTAGAGAGCTTATGTTCTGAGTTGTAAATCTTACTACATATGCTGAGTACTATTATATAAATCTGATGATGTTTCCAGGACTGATTATAGGACCACAATCACTAAGTTGACTGGCTAGCTCTCAGTCATTTTGTTAAGAACTATATTATTATTCCTTCACATGATAAAATAGAGAGTATCAGGGTTACAGATGAAAATGAACAACTGTCAGATAAGTTAGAGGAAAAAAGTTTTAGAGAAATCACCATGTCTCAGAGGTGTCATAAAAATGAAGAACACGGAACATTAAAGTTTTCATAATTGAGCACTGTAGTTTAGATTCAATGAACTCTTCACATACAAATCTTATGCCAGTCTTTCATAGTTCTGAGAACTTCACCAAAGTCTTTTATCCTTATATTCTTTTTTTTTAAGCTTTATTTATTCATGCATACAAGAACTGGGGTATAGGACAGATATCTCGGAGGGTGAGAGGATTCACCGGAGACAGAGAGGGAACAGAACAGGCAGACTGACTGAAATACACTGCTGAGGAGAGCAGCAGATGAGACAGGAGAGGTCTGCCGTGTCATGTGGGTATTTTGCCAGCAGGCGGGATTGAACCTGTGCTGCAGAGGCTGTAGACAGCTTCGCAGCTTTGAGCTCAACCGCCTGCACCACCAGGGAGGCCCTATCCTTATATTCTTCAGTTTGTTTTTGCTATATAAAGGAGAGAATTCAAAGACTTACCCTCCATATGTGTTGAGTAAATGAGTTATTTCTATTAAAGCATCTAACAAAATTATTTTCTTAGGAAAAAAGAAAAGAAGAAAACTTGGCTCTCAATATTGTAAGACTGAGTGTTAGGTGATAGAAGTGTTCAAATCCTGGCTTAATATTTAGTAATCTGGAAATTCCACGTACAGCAGGCTGATTTTGAGCTTTAAGGGTATTCTGTAAGTTGTAAGATGAATGGCAATTATCTTTAAAAAAATTCTTCCAGCTTCTCAGGTTGGAAGAAATAAATTTTTCAATAATGTCATCTGAGTTCTCAAATTAAAGAAATAAACCACCATAAAAGTACTATTTCACTGATATATTGGGGCTAGGGGAAATATGGTTAACTGAATACATAGATAATTCAAAGTTATCATGAACATAATTATTTTTTTATTCATATTGAGGAATAAAATTTTATTCTTGATGATTATTTCAATAATAGGAAGAATAAACATCACAGAAATTTTCTTTAAGTGATTTGTCATCTTATAGGACATACAGGTCTCCACCAGAATTTGCACCAAAGACATAGTATTGTTACTAGAAGCCTAGATATTAAAATGATACATGTATTACATGTATTCAAATACACTTAAAGAAATAAGGTTATTAATAACATCAAAAAATCCCACTGAGGGGCCTCCCTGGTGGCACGGGTGTTAAAGTCTCAGCACTGCCAAGCTATCACCAGCTGCTGCCAAACTATTGCCAGTCACTGCAACATGAGTTCAATCCCTGACTAGGGAGCTAACACACATGGCTCAACAGACTTCTCCTGTCTCACCCACTGCTCCCCTCAGCAGTGCATTTCAGTAGATCCGCCTGTTCTGATCCCCACTCGGTCTCTGGTGAATCCTCTCATCCCCTGCAACTCTGGCCTGCACTCCTGTTCATGTATGCATAAATAAATAAATAATAAAACTTAAAGAAGATCTCACTGAGTGCATTTCATATCTTCAAAGAAAAATTATGTCAATGAGAAAAAAGGGAATTGGTCAGGAAAATGAACTTTCACTCATGGTTGCAGAGGTAAATATCAATAGCATCCATTCAAGAACAACTCTGAAGTTCTGCAATGGAAAACAAGAAAAAACTCCATCAGAGAATTTATGCAGCTATTGGTAAGCCATGCCTAGAGAACTAGAGTGAGGAAGTCAACCTCAAGCTAATTCTATTAGCATAAGTAAACTTTATTTTTCACTGTAGAAAATTCTAATAGGGTGGGTATCATTCAATGCGGGCATTAAATGATTAATACAAGAAAGAGTCTCACTAAAATTTGTGTCATTTCCTTAAAGAAAATGTAGCAATAATTGGCTTACACTGTACTTTTGCAATGGACTACTATTCTTTAAAATGAGCATTTCACACAACGCACCCACTACCAACTCTGTAATACTGAAGAATCCCTGACTCACTGCACTGAGTTCAATACTACAGAGTTGATAGTACATGCAGCAGTTAGAAGGTTAAACACACCTTACTATATTTGGTGCAGATGTTTTGTTTGCATAGTGCTGAAACAAGGGCTGAGGTTGCAAAGAAGATGTTATATTATGCTACATAAAATTATCCCCTTGCTCCCTCTCCAAACACACCCCTAATCTTCTGGAGACTCATAAAGTTGTAAATGGTAATTCATTATAGCAGAATTAAAAGCATTTTTGTAATTGATGTATTTTACCCTCCCTAGGTTGTTTCTGAAAGAAATAGTGGGTACATTAATTGCTGCTTTAAAAAATGTCCAGATAATAAATGCTGTTGTTTATATAGGTATGTGGTATTCCTTGTAAAAAATAGTGCCACAAATTTGCAGATTGTCTACTCAGTTATCTCAAGTCATATTTTCCTCTTTGCTAATAAGTAGTTGGCAGTGGTGAGGATATCAAAACAAAAAGCAGCAACTGGAAAGAAGGCTACTTTAGTTTCTTTGCTGGTTTCTGCTTACTATGATGAACAAACTTTGTATGAATTCTTCAAAAACAAACAAATATCAATGTTGAATCAGAAAGGTAAAAAAAAAAAGGGGGACCGCATTTTGTTCTGTATTTATGCAAATAATGTTGGAGGAGCTGGATGACTTTTTTTAATTAAAGATTTATTTATTTATGCATGCAAAACTGGGGTGTAGGCCAGAGGTGCAGGAGGTCAGAGGTTTCACCAGACAGAGTGGGGAGCATAATGGGCAGATCTATTGAAATATACTGCTGGGGGGAGCAGCGGGGAGACAGGAGAGGTCTGCTGCACCATGTGGGTTAGTTCCATGGCTGGGGATTGAAATGGTACTGCAGTGGCTGGGGACAGCTTGACAACGCTGTTTTTAACCCCTGCATCACAAGGGAGGGCCCAGGATGACCTCTTCTCGTGTCCCTCAGCATTGCCACTTCTCACCTGTCATTGCTAAATAAAAGTGCTCTCTGTTTTGATAAGTCTAACTTTCAACTCTCCCTGTGTTTGGAAATCTTCCATCACCTTGCACTATAAAAATGACATTTAACCTTATTTTGTAATGTCACTTTTGGAGACAGGTGTGTCTTATCACACATGTTAGAACACTGGATAATAAAATACTTAATGAATGTTTATTTGTACCAAATTTAGATCAGATTGCCATGCTTAGCAAGTATCATCTTAGCAATTAAACATTTGAAATAAATGTTTGCAGGAGAGTTATACTGCATGAAAGTGCACATGGAGAGCTTGAGATAAGGACTCCTCCTGTCTGTACATTTCTGATATCTTGTTATACAATATTTGGGCTTTTCAATATTTTGAGATTTTTTCCATCATCCTAGCCATCAGCAATTTTTTGAATGATATTTTTATACTTCTTTTATTTAAATTTTTTTGCGTAGAAGAACTGGGGTGTAGGCCAGAGGTGCGGGGGGTGAAAGGATTCACCAGAGACAGAATGGGGAGTAGAACAGGATGATTTACTGAAATACACTGCTGAGGAGAGCAGCAGGTGAGACAGGAGAGGCCTGCTATGCCAAATGTCGGTTAGCTCCTTGGCTGGGATAGAACTCAGGCCACAGCAGTAATTGTGCTGAGACAAACCTTGGGCCATCAGGGGGCTGGATATTTTCATCTTTTTTAGTGACAATTAAGTAAACTAGAAAATGAATCACATGGGGACATAAAATTGGGTGGTTATTCAGTGTTATCTCCACACACTTCCTCTTTTTGTGGGGGAATGAATGTCAAAGATTCATTTCTTCTGAGCTATGTTTCTGCAAGTGTATTTCCTAGGATGGATTAAATTGACCAAAAACTAATGTGAGCAATGCAAAGTATTAACAGGGTTTAAAAATCATTTTATTTATTGGTAATGGGTAGTAAAATTAGAAGTCAATTTCCATCCATAAATTAGAGGCTTATATTTTTTGACTCTTTATCAGAGTTAAGTGTGGGAGACATGTATGAATATTTCAATAAAGACAGAGTTACATTAAGTAATTGTCCAATTAATTCTGGTCATAATTTATGCCTTTGCCATTGACTAATGGTGTCCCAAAATACATGCCATGAAACTACCTTTTAGAGAATAATTGGTAACAGTAGATGGACAGGACAGTTTAAATATCTGCATATATGCACATATGCACATATAAATGAACATATATCGTATATAACATATAGGATGCAGAGTATGATATATACAATTATTAGTTCTTATAATTTATAAATAGAAACTATAATCATATTGGCTTAGAGCAGGGAAAATTCAACTTTTGCCATTGATTACAGGGGAGTGGAGAGAGCAAGGAGGAAGAAAACCATCCTACAATTAATGGGACTGTGTTTTGGTTGATGGATCTACACAGTAAAATGGGTGGTGGTGTCCTGTGCATCTTATAATCTCAATCAGAAAGACCAGTGTGTTGTCCAATGTCATTTAAGGTTATATGGAATGCATTCCCAAAATGAACAGAAAAGTGTGATCTTATTGCACCAACTTCTATCATTTGCTTGTCTTATAGTATATTATGTTCATAGCAGGTGTGTCTGTCAGATTCTGCTGAAAAACTATTGAAGATGTGTGTACACAGCTCTGGATGTTGCTGTGCACAGCTGACATTGTAGGAGGTTCTAGATTATTAAGCTATTGCCGTCGTCTCATGGCACAGATCATCAGAAGGCTGCAAAAGGAAACAGATCATCAAAAGGCTGCCAAAGGAATCTCCTTTGGTCACCTGAAGCAGTGAAATGTAAAATAAAAAATGAAGGCAAGACTCTCATTATCAACAGAGGCTAAGTAGAGCAATTTGTATCAGAATTTCCCAAAAGAAATCTAACAGAAGCTAAAACATGACCACCTATCCTTTTAAAATTTCTAGTAGGCATTAAAAACATTTTTAAGAAGTGGGTGCATTTTAGTAATATAGTCTGTTTACCCAATCAGACACATCCAACCTACCATTTTGAAGTGTAATAAATGGTTATTAGTGAGATGTCGGCATTATGTTTCCATACTGTCTTCCAAGTCTAGTCAGCATTTTATATTTTACTCCATCTCAATTTAGAATGAACAATGTCAAGTACTCAAGAGATATACATGCTGATAAGAAGTGGGGCCACTCATCTTAGATCTTTCTGCAGTTTAGCCAGAAATCAGAGGAAGGAAGACTGAAGCTATTCTTTCATGAAAACATATCATCCTGTTTGAGGGAGCATAACTAGTTATAGAGTTGGGGGCAGCAGACTTTCTCCCACCCGTGACTATAGGGGTGTTTCTTTACACAAACCTTTTCCCTTAGCAGGAGAGCAGAGGCAGCTCTCCTGCCCACTTCTGGCTCTGCCTTATCTTTTTTCTTTCTCCCTTTCCTAATGAATTTGTCCTTTTAAAATGTAAAAAAATAAAAAAAGCCCTCCCTGTTGGCCTATGGGTTAAGTCTCAGGCCTATCACCGCTATGGCCTAAGTTCGATCCCCAACCAGGGATGTAATCCATATGGCGCAGCAGACTTCTGTCTCGCCTGCTGCTCCCCTCAGCAGTGTATTTCAGTAGATCTGCCTGTTCTGTTCCCCACTCTGCCTCTGGTGAATCCTCTCAGCCCCCACACCTCTGGCCTACACCCCAGTTCTCCTACACACAAACACACACACACACACACACACAAGAGAGAGAGAATCAGGGGGCAGACTAGTGTTGATGCCAGTTTCTCATTTAGGGGAGAAAACTTCAAATTTGGGAAGAGAATATAAAGGGAGGTTAAGTATTCACCCCCAAGAATGTAAGCTGCCGTGAAGTAAGGGATACTTAAGGAACCTTAAAGCAAGGGTGTGGGGCATGGCGAAAGAGTCCTCAGGCTAGACTGAGGCCCCAGAGGGTCTAGTAGGTAAAGCTCTCTGTCTGGCAAACACTTGACAGACTTCCTGAGAACTGGATGGTTTTATAGCAAAGACCCATATTCCACACTCCTGCTCTGGCAGTGGAGATCAAATAAGCATGTCCCAGGGGACTGGCTGAGACATTGATCTTCTCTGGTCCAGAACAGGAGGGTCAAAGAGAAGGTAAACAGATGTTCTCATTTGCCCAGGGCGGTTCCTGGCTATGCTTATTATACTGGTGCAATTATTCAACATTCTTTCTGGCATTCACAAACATGTTCTGGTTCAGATGAGAAATTCTATGTTCACTCCCTGTGAGGACCCAGAAGTAAGGGATGAGGAACACTTAGAACATCCCTGACCAGTTATGAATCAAAGACAATAGATGCATTCCCAGTTCAGCAGGTGGGGAAATTTGAATTTAAAATTCTAATCCATTAAGAACAATTCGATAAGAAGAAGGAACTAAGATCACTTCTTTGTTCCTAGGTTGATTTATTTCAAGTAAGAATATATTTTTGTTTTTCCATGGCTCTCTGTATAATTTGGTGTCCATTTGAACCCTAAAGTGGCTGTCACCATTAATAAAACTGAGTAGTTTAAAGACATGTGTTCAGCCATTTAGCTGTTGCTTGCTCTACCTAAAATCTTCTTTAAATTATCAGACTTATTTACTCTGATATTACATTAAAAATATATATTTCTATAAAAAAGCAGCTCTAGATAAAATGGTTTATTAAGATCCTCACCTTATATCCTATTTTTCCCAATAATTATTGTTATATTACCTCTCACTGACCTTTATAGGGTATGAGCTTTAGGGGAAACTTCAAGTTTCCAATTAACTTTGAATGTGACCAGAGCCTTTGAATGTGACCATCCTTTATAAATGAAGGATGATTTAGGTGTAAATTTATGGCATGTAAAAGATTATATAGTTAACTGTGTGCTAAAGTAAAAAACCTAGCTATCTTGAAAGTATTTGTTTATAGAGGAACATAAACAACTTGCATTAGGGAAATTTACAAGAAGGTGGGGAATGACCAGAATGTATCTAATGCATTTATATGTGGTTATAAAATAATGTAATTTATTGTATTGATTTTCAGCCATCAAAGATACAGCAATCACAGTAACTTTACCTTCTTTTCCAAGAATACTTAGCAAGTGACTTCACTTACATCTTTAATGACTACATGAATCAGGACACCAGAATACCTTGAATTTTAAGAAATTTTTTCTACCATTTTTTGTTAAAATAATCTATACACACAAAAAGCCTCATTGTTGATATTAAGAAAAATCAATTGTTTAATGAAAAGTACCTATTAAGCAATAATAATACACAGATATCAAGGTATAATTTTGTTTTATGTTTTAAAATGATTTTTTAAAACTCTGGATATTTATTAAAGTTAGTCTCTTAATGTTCAGAATCGTTAGGAAGTTGACTTAATTAAATTAGATGGTAATATAAAAAATCATAACTTTTTACAACTTTCAAAAATGTACAGACACTCATAAATCTGAAGAGTTAGCAAAATATTTCTTAGTAACTATACTGCCAAATCAGTGTAAATAAATATATAGCAACTTTTAATAGACATTAATCATTTGGGTACTACTGAAGGTAGGTAAAATGCTGGTAAAGCATGTTATATATTATTTTTATATGAAACTTTTGATTATTTTATATGAAATTTTCCACACATCCATTAATGTGGATTACAGAGCAACAATGAATATGAAGCTCAGATGAAAAAATCATGAACATTTTGTTTTATTTGTTTCTCCTTTTCTTTTTTCTCAGATATTTTAGAAATTCCTACATAATATACTTCTAAATAAATCAGAATATATCTTTGAAAAATGACTGCAATGTTGTATCATACCCAGAGAATATTACTTGTTAGAAAATTACATTTAAAATAATTCTTACATGATCATAATGGCAGTATAACACCTAACAAAATCAACATAGTGTTTTAAGTATCATCATTATACAGCCATGGTCAATTTCCCCCATTCCACATCTACTTCACAATTTGCTCCAGTCAGGTTTTAGATGCACACATATTTTATTTGGTTGTCTCTTTATTCTAGAACATATTTATACTGACTTATTTACAGTTTGACAGAATTCCACATTCTATATGTGTACTGCATCTTATTATTACTGTTCAATTTATTCCTCTCACCATAGCATTTGGTTTAAATTAGAAGCTATAGCCAAGGTTCTATTGAAATTAAACTCAAGAAGTTGGCATGAATACTTCATAGGTGTTTCCTTGGTATGCATATTTAATCATATTAGAAAGAATGCATTATCTACCTGTCCCATCCACTTTCCTATTATGTTTAAGTGCTATCTTGAAGTTTGCAAACATATTTAAAAGTAGGAATGTGAGGCCTCCCTGTTAGCGCAAAGGGTTAAGTTGTAGCACCATGAAGTTATCCATAGCCACTGCAGCATCAACCCCCCCCCCCTCCGCAGGGAGCAGGGAGCTGACCCATGTGGTGCCGCAGACCTCTCCTGACTCACCCGCTGCTCCCCTCCCCTCAGCAGTGTACTTTGGTCGATCTGCCTGTTCTGTTCCCCACTCAGTCTCTGGTGAATCCTCTCACCCCTCCCCCCGCACCTCTGACCTGCACCCTACCTCTTGTATGCATAAATAAATCAACCTTAAAAAAAAGTAAGAATAATCAATATTCATGTGTATGATGTATAAAGTATTCACAAGCTCATTAGTATTTAAACAATTATAATTCAGGTTGCAAAGAACATTATGCATTTTGATTGAATGGTATATATCTTGAGTTTCTAAAAATAAATGCTGGCCCTTAACTTTTTCTTTCTTTTTGGTGAATAAAAGAGGGACATTGGACTAGGGTGTTTAACTATGGGTGATTTAGAGGTGGGTGCACTATGGTGGTACCTGATGAGGATTCCCAAATATTACCTCAATTAAAGATAAATTAATTAATTTTAAAAATTAAGTATGGGCTAGAAAAAAAAGAAATTTATAAGTGTATTCTAAGTTTTTGGAAATAAAAGGAATCTAGAGTAACTGAAAAGATTACTAGGGCATGAATTCAGTGTATTTTAAACTACAATAATTAAAACAGAATAGTATTGACATTATAACAATGAAACAAAACAATGTCCAGTTATTTACACTTGCTTACCTGGTAAACTTATCTTTGAGGATGGTATTACAAAAATTATGAAATGGATAAAATAAATTATTTTCAACAAAAAGTGCTAGAACAACTGGATTATTCTGAAAGAATAGTATACCCTACCTTGCATCATACATAAAAGTCAAATTAAGATGAGACATAAACGTAACTATAAACCTAAAATTATAAAATTTCTAGAAGAAACTACAGAAGTATATATTCATAGTTTTATGATAATGTAACATTTTCTTATGACTCAAAAAACAGAACCATGAAATCGATAAATGGAAAATGTTAAATTGAGAATTTTCTGTTCATCAAAGGACATCCTTTATAGGTGAAAGAGGTGAGACATATAATGGAAGAAAATATTTTTAACACACATTTTGACAGAGACCTTATATTCAAATTATATAAAGAACCCATAAAATCCAATAAAAACAAATTTGGAAAGACACTTCACAAATAAGATAACACCCACAAAAATAAGATAACCCTCAAGTACATTAAAAAGTGCTCAGCATCATTAATCATCAGGAAAATGCAATTACAACAATAATGAGACAATTTCTTCTACCCACTAAAATGGATAAATTAAAAAGGCCAAATTTTAGTGAAGACACTGAAAAAGTGAAGATCTCCTATCTCCCTAGAATGTGCTACTTCTACAATAACAACATGGAAATATGCCACTAATATTATACTTATGAAAGAAGCTACTTAAAGAAAAACAGATGCCATATGGCTCCATTTGTAAGGATTTCCCAATAAGGGTAAGTAATCTATAGGGCTATTAACTGGAATAGTGGTTATTTTTCAGGAGGGCAAGTGATTAACTAGAAAAGTTCATAAGAAGACTGCCTTAGATTATGGTCATTTCTCAACTGTATTTGGGTATACATTAAGGCACATATAAATTATCATCAACAGATGTACATAAAATCTCATGTAATGGAAACTAAGAAGAGGTAATAACTCAAGCATGATGAATGGTTATTTATCACTCAGGTAACTAAGACATAGAGAACATGTGTGCCCATGCATGTGTGCTTATATTTGGTGGGCAGCTTTCCTTCAAAAGAAGTGACTGGGGGCCTTCCTGTTGGTGCAAGAGATTAAGTCTCAGCACTATGAAGGTGTCCACAGCCACTGGAGCATGAGTTTGATCCCATGGCACAGCAGACCTCTCCCGATCTCCTCAGCAGTGCTTTTCATCAACCCACCTGTCCTGTTTCCTACTCTGGTGAATCCTCTTACCCTCTGGGCACCTCTGGCCTATACCCCAGTTCTTGTATGCATAAATAAATTAATATTAAAAAAGTGATTCAGGGGTTCAAGATTCTCCCCTCTTAAGTTTTCCAGCGCCCTTCCAGCTGTACTTAGTTAGCTTTTCACAGTTGTCAAGTTCCCCATTCTCATCTACATGAAGCTAAAAGAAGTAATAGGGGGAGGACTGAGCAAGGGTGCTTGCGATGATTTATTTTAGGAAGTGGTCATGTCTACTTGAAAATTACTCCATTTCCTAGAACTCAGGCACATTGCCAAATAAACAGTAAGTCCCCATGGGGAATATGGTCTATTTGTGGTCCAAGAAGGGGAGATCAGATCCAACCTGCCATCTTTGCTATATACAAAGCAAAGTGTTCCTCAAGGAAATCACTGTATATTTTTTTCCCCTCTTCTGACTCAAGGGTAATTTTAAACTCCATGTTCAGTTTGTGATTGGGCTGACGTCTTCACATGATCCAGATCTTTTAATTTATGAAATAAAATTCTAAAGAGTGGTGCTGTTATTTATACATACATATATATTTTTTTAAATTTAGCAACTTTGTTTTTTTACATAAAAACATTATGTTGAAATTTTTCCCAATTAATATTTTTCTATTTTTTTAAAAAAGTTAATGGTCCCTAGGTCCCCTATTCAATGTAGAAGTTAAAGCACATCTAAGTAGATTAGAGGTCTTGGTAAATAAGTTTCCTTAAGCAATCTATTTTATGTATGCCATCAGAGAATAAGCCTCACCAATGTCTCCCAGACAGACAGAAGGTTCTGGCAGATTTTCTGATTGAAAATCATATAATCCATTAATTAACACTCATTTGTATAGATATTTATTTGTCCTAGTACCTGTATAGCTTCCTTTATCTAGGTAAATGTGTGCTATAAATTCTAATTAACCATCATTTTCTTTCTCTTATACATATACACAGGATTTCTGCTTTTCCCAGAATAGGACCATGCTTCCATTTCTTAAACATGACCTGAAATTTAAATGCTAGATTTTTTTCTTTTTATGCCATCATCAGATACAGCCACCTTAACATTTGCATCATTTGCATAATTCTGCCTTGCCCTTAAGAACTCATTGTTTCTTATAGATACTTATAGAGCTATTCACATGAGTAACACAACATGTCTCTTGGGTGGGACTTTGGTAAGAATTCTATGCATGGAATTTTGCAATAAGTTGCTTCTCTATAAAGCATATGAATTCAAAGTCTGATAGTTAATTTATGACTTCATGAAAGATACATCTCTAAAAATATTTTCAAAATATTTCTAGTATTTCCTTTGAATCTCATTTCGAACATAGAAGGCATTTTATCTTCTGCAACGCTGTGAATAAATCTTGGAATTAAATAATATTCTCACTGAAGATGGATCATTTCCATCAGCCTAAATATTTAGGTGATAATAAACATACACGTATCTTATAGATAAGTAAACTGAGGCAGAGTGGGTTAAGCAATTTGTCCAAGATAAATAAAATGTTGACAACAAGATTTGAACCAAAGTATTCTTGGATCCAAAACTCTTAATCTTAATATTATGGTAACATATCTCCCACACCAAATGATACTTTTTTTTAGATTTATTTATTTATTTATTCATTTATTTATTTATTTATACAAGCACTGGGTATAGTCAGAAGCGCTGGAGGGTGAGAGAATTCACCAGAGCCAGAGCAGGGAGTAGAACAGACAGGGTGACGGAATACACTGCTGAGGGGAGCAGCGGGCAGCAGCAGAGGTCTGCGCGCCATGTGTGGGACCCTCGCCCGGTAGCCGGGGATGGAACCGGAGTTGCAGAGGCCATGGGCAGCTTCGTAGCCCAGCGCTCAACCGTTGTGCCACCAGGGGAGGCCCACCAAATGATACATTTTAATGAGTCTCTAGTAAGGTTACAGAATGGCACTTCAAGTGAAGTAACAAATTGTTCCATTTCCTTTTTTTTGCATTTAATTTCTGTACCTTTTAAAAAATAATCTAAATGAATTTAACAATCAAAATGGCACCCAAAGGTTCATCAATCTTCAACATCCTAACTGAACAAATTGTGCCCTGAATTTGACACTTCCATTGCCTGCAAAGTATTTCTAAAACTAAGCACTTCTGCAGCTTTGCTCTGAGCAACTGAAAACAACTCTGATTGCTAATAACTCTATTCAACATACACCAGACAAGGGGGAGTTTCAACTCTTAAGCTTCAGCTGTTTTTGAATTGCCTTTGCAGCCAGAGAACTCCACCTTAAATTGCATCTAAAGTAGAAATTATACACACTCTCATCTCTCATAATTCAAAAGTACCTTAAAGTTTGTATTTCTCAAAAAGAAAAATGGCAAGAGTGCTATGATCAGGTCTTTGTAGTCTGTCCAAGGACACATGATTTGAAACTTTTTTTTTTTTCTTCCTGTAAGTGGAAGTATAGATGGTGCAAGTGTTTGGGGAAAGTTAGCTGTAGTCCATGCTGTCATAAATATATTGCCCGTGTGGTATTTGGAGAGAGAGTAAAGGACAAGACTAAATTACAGTGTGAGGTGAATTGTCATAGCTGAGACCCAGCTCCATCTTCAATGGCTGGGATCCAATTTTTCAAGGTCATTATCACCCTCCTAGTGTTACCCATTCAAACCATTGTTCTCGAGTTCAGGAGGTAAATTAGATCATTTCATATATTTTATGCATTCACATCTTTTTCATGGAAATATTGTCACCGTATGGTTTAGAGGAGCTTCTTATTACTTCAATTTTAGGGGAGGTCCCTTAATTTTTCTCTGTTCTCTGGGCATAGGTTTAACTGATGATTCAGAAATCCAGAACAGGCAGAGATCAGGGGAGGGGGAATCATATGTTCCTCAATTATTTGGGGAGATATAAGTAGCTCAGTTATATTTTCACCAAGGAGAACACAAGCTTGCACATGCATGTATTCAATATATGTTCAGTGAACATAAAACACATTAAATAATAGAGCTTTCACCTCTACATTGGGAACATATCTGTTGAATACCTTTAATTTGCAGATAATTATATGTCATTACAGTTTTTTTAATATTTTAAAATTATATTTTGTTAAATAAGGTGTCTTTGGAGCAAAGAATCTTGGGCTAAAAAAAGACAGATGTCAAATGTTAAAATAAATATTCAAAAATATTTTGTAGCTATTGAGGGATCGATTAATTTTACCTCTAGAGAATTACCAAGACATCTTCACAGAAAATGTGAAATTTAGATCTGACGTGTACATGTTACTTTACATTATTAAAAGGGAATCACAAGACAGACAAGAGGCGCATAGGGGTGTGCCACACCTGAGAAAGAGTATGTCCAAAGACATATAAGTTATAAGAATGCGATTCTCAAGCTGCGCCTTATGAGTAAACCAAAGTTTAACGTTCTGAATGGAATTTAAAACAAAGACAGAAGAATAGAAAATGAAAAGTAAATGGCGTTCAAGTTTTTATTGCAGTTTTTAAGAAGGACTGGGCATGATCATATATTTCTTTTGAAGTGAATCCTGGGGCGTAGGTTAGAAGAAACTGGAGGCATAAGATTAGGTAGGAGGCACCACCTATTGTTAAATGGATTTCTACCATGGGTTGTATGCAGTGTTCCTTTAAATGAAACTCCTGAAGTTCCTGAAACACACTACCTGGAAACCTAAAAGATTAACATGGCAAGCCTGACTTCAAATGTGCAGACCCAGGCCTTCCTGGTGGTGTAAGGGGTTAAGTCTCAGCACTATGAAGCTATCTATAGCCAGTACATCACCAGTTTGATCCCCAGCCAGAAAGCTACCCACATGACGCAGCGGACCTCTCCTATCTCGCCTGCTGCTCCCCTCAGCAGTGTATTTTGTCAGTCTGCCTATTCTGCTCCCCGCTCTGTCTCTGGTGAATCCTCTCACCCCCTACCCCACACACCTCTCTCCTACACTCCAGTTGTTGTATGCATAAATAAATATTTAAAAAAAAGTGTATACTTTGTCTTTCTACACCTCTTTTAACAATAGAACTTGTAGCATAGAGAAATTGAGGCAATTTAATTTTAAACTTATCATTTTTTAATTCTTCCTAAAGAACCACCAACTTGCAAGTGAATATCCTTGACACTACACTATAGAAAATTGGGAGAGAACGAATCGTACAGTCATCTGAGAGTGCTGATAGGTGGAAGTATAACTTTAATGGGGAAAATGTGTCCTAAGTCAAAACTTTCAAAGTCAGGGCCTCCCTGGTGGCACAGGGATTAAAGACAGATCTATCAAGCTATCACAAGCCATTGCAGCACAAGTTTCACCAGGAAGCAACCCACATGGCGCAGCGGACCTGTCCTGTCTAGACAGCTGCTCCCCTGAGCAGTGTATTTCTGTAGCTCTGCCTGTTCTGCTCCCCATTCTGTCTCTGGTGAATCCTCTCACTCCCACAGCTCTGGCTTATACCCCAGTTCTTATATGCATAAATAAATCTTTAAAAAAACTTTCTAAATCAACATGATTAGATATCTGACATGCCATCATTTGTTTTTCTTTTTTGAAACAATTTATTACTTTTTAAATTTTGTATTGTTATATATTTGTTGTTTTAGTTACTTATTTTTTTAAGATTTTAATTTATTTATTTATACAAGAACCGGGGTACAGGCCAGATTTGCGGAAGGGTGAGAGGATTCCCCGGAGACAGAGAGGGGAACAGAGCAGGCAGACTGACGAAATACACTGCTGAGGGGAGCAGCAGGCGAGACAGGAGAGGTCTGGTGCGCCATGTGGGATGCTCCCAGGCCGGCCTGGAATGAACCAGCGCTGCAGAGGCTGCAGACAGCTTCACAGAGCAGCGCTCAAGTGCTTGCGCCACCAGGGGAGGCTGTTTTTGTTTTTGTTTTTAAAGTAAAATTGATTTACAACACTGCACACAATTCAGAAATAATGTGTTACTCTGTACTGAGGTAACTTTGACTTATTACACTGTATGTGATCCAGAGGTACAGGTCACACTTCTTCAGATGTAATTTACCACACCACACCCAACAGCAGGACACTCCTAGTCCCCCATGATAATCCACTGTGCCCCCTCTCCACTTTGCCCACCTCTTAAACCCTCCTCCTCTGGTAGTTTAATGTTATGATATTAGTTGCTGAATTATCTACATTTTTCTGGATAAGTATGATGACTTTTGGGATAGTCATAAAGATTCAAATAATTCCAGAATATAAAGCATGTTGTGCATGTTTCTTTTCTGAATTCTATGATTCTCCTGATATCAGATTTACAGACTGATGGGATGATAAATTTGATGGAGAAGGTGCCAGACATCCTTTTGACATCTCCATTGATCATTCGCTCTTGGATGATTTTTGATTGATAATTTGATCTTCCCAATGTTTTTGGTGGGAACACTCTCTTAAGAAAAGTGACTCCAGGGGCCTCCCCGGTGGCGTAGCGGTTGAATGCTGGGTTGCAAAGCTGCCCGCGGCCCCTGAGGTGCCTGTTCGATCCCCAGGTGCTCCCCGGCCACCAGAGGAGGGTCCCACATGGCGCACAGACCTCTCCTGCCGCCTGCTGCTCCCCTCAGCAGTGTACTTCGGTCCTTCTGCCTGCTCTGCTCCCCGCTCTGGCTCTGGTGAATCCTCTCACCCTCCCACGCTTCTGACTGTACCCAGTGCTTGTATAAATAAAAATAAATAAACAAAAAAATAATTAATTAATTACTTAATTAAATCTTTAAAAAAAAGAAAAACAAGAAAAAAGAAAAGTGACTCCAGTGTTTGGAATATAATATCTTCAGGGTGAATATAGGTTAAAAGAATTTGCCTTATGGAAGGAACCCAGAGGATCATACTGAAGCTATTTAAAGTACTTTCAGCTTTATATAATGATTTATTATTATTATTATTATTATTATCTAGTGCTTCTTCCCAGGCAGTAAGAACTACTGAAAGATTGTGAATGTTTTAATCTGAGTGAGTGTTGAGTCCATTCTTTACTCTAGGAAGGACACACATATAGAACCCCTTTGCCATCAGCAAATTTTAATTCCAAGTGAATAATCTAGAAAAAGGTTCACCTTTATTAGCATATTTGCATGAGTAAAAAAAATGGATATTACATAGTTATGTATCACGTGTAGAATAAATATATAAAATATGACATCATGCAATGAAATTCTATAATTAATTAGGCCTGCACTATGTATCTCAAGGTATATATCTTCAAAAAAAAAAATCACCTACAGTGAAAAAAATCAAGGAACAAGATGATAGAACATTCAGTCAATTGCAAATATATTGAAAAAAAGCAAACACAGATGTTGTTGGAGAGAGATACCTGCAACACATGAATTGCAAGGAGACTCCCTAACTTGATAATAATGGTTACCTCTCTGGGAGGGAGAGGTAAGATTGTAGAAAGGAAGGTTATTAAACAATATTTATCTGTTAAAGCAAAAGTGATATGAAGTAATTACTGTACCTAATGAAATATGTTAAATCACTGTGGTGTGATATGTCAGTGAAGTGATTTCATACTTTCTTTTTTCTGTGCCTTAAGTATTTCCTAATAGCATGGATGGATCTACCAATGATGATTTGCTAAGCATATTTCAACTGATAAAACTCAAATTTTAGTTATCAATTTTAATATATTTAAAATGGCCCAATTTAATGCTCAGTCATCGAAACCACCAGTAATTCATATTTAAACACACTCCAATATTGCATGACAAAGCTTTAGTAGTTTCTCTTGTTCCCCAGCCCCTCTCCCCCAGATCCCTCAGCCTATGCCCTGAACTTTACAGAAGATCAGTGGGAATTCCAAAGTATAACTAATCCTAAGAGTAAAAAAATGTATATACATGAAAAGAAAAATGGCAAATATTTTTGGCTCTAATGTTATATAACATTCTAAATTGGCTCCTTAAAAATTCAGAGAGAAAAAAAAAGATATTTAAAAAGCTGACAACTTGTAAACAATATTTAAAAACTCACAAAGACAACTCCTTCAAATTTAGATTGTTCTAGTTTTAGTTTGGGTTATTTTGCTCCAAGGAACAAAATCCAGTCTGCATCAAATTTACCAACTTTTTATTCCTGACAAGAGACAACAGTAGCAAAATTCTGATACATGGTATTACAGTAACCAATATAGTTAAGATGAAAATTAAGTTTTGTGTAAATATAAAGCTGACCCTTTCCCTGGTTTACCTTTGTTAAAAAACAAACTTACCAATACACATATTGACCCACAAGGGAAAGATCCAAAGACCTAAATAATTGCCTTTTGTGACAATTAATAAGAATGTAAGCATGTATTGATTTACTGATAAATGGATGCCAGTAACTATTCCATGTAAGGGGAAGGAGTAAGCAATAATCCCAAGTAATTCAGAAATTCTTTGGTCTATATTTTATCAGAATAAAAGATGCAATATTTTCAATGATAACATGTTCTGAACTACAATATATTGTCAGGAAAGAGCAGGACTTCTTGGTCCCTCCCTTGTTATCATTAATATAGAAAACTTTGATTTCTTAATGAAATGTGAATATTAATAAAATTTAATAAATTTATCTTTAAAGAAATGACCATCTATAACCAGAAACTGAAATTATTGATAATAGATAATCAGATATATTATTTCTATCATGTAAGGTAGTACGTAAAACAGCAGTAGTTTGTACACATACACCTAAGTTTTAATAGCAACAACTTTCATACATAGAAAAGATAATTTAAAGGTACCCATATGCACAATAGAAATTTGCAGACAAAAATCAGTAAAAATGGTGATTTTTCATTTTCAGAAAAATCAATTCTTTTATGAAATTAAATTTTGAGATTGATAATCAAGGATTTCAGAAATAGCTATAACTTTACACAAATTAAAAATATTAACACAAGTTAAAAATAAACATGTGTTGAGCCTCCCTGGTGGAGCAAGGGATGAAGCACCACACTATGAAACAATCACAGCCACTCTAGCACGAGGTGAGCCACATGGCGAGGCAGACCTCTCCTGTCTCGCCTGCTGCTCCCCTCAGCAGTGTATTTCAGTGAGTCTGCCTGTTCTGTCCCCAACTCTGTCTCTGGTGAATCCTCTCACCCTCTGCATCTCTGGCCTGTACCCCAGCTCTGGTATGCATAAATAAATAAATCTTAAAAACAAATAAAATAAAATAAGTATGTGTTACTCAGTTGGATTTAGGTTAGGATGCTTGGAAATCTGAAAAATTTATTGATTTGCTCCCGCTTACACTAGTCTTATGAATGACTATATGAAATTTTCTTCTATTGTGGTTAATTTCAGGAGGGATCAGGATGTGGCATATCTATGCCAAATTTTATGTGAAAAAAATAAATCAGTACAGTTTGGGAAAGAGGTGAGAAGAAACTAGCTTTCTTGGCTGCATTTAGATTAACACACAAATGCAAAAAGTTTTTATTTTGCATCAATTAATTTTATGTACCTAAAAACATGTCATATTATTTTATAGATTATGCCATTACTAGTATTGGATTGAAAATGTTCACCCATAAATATAAGAGTAACTAATTAAACTGAGTAGAGAAGTAGTGAGTATAAAGATATATACATGATAAAATAATAAATAATAAAATACGTACTGAAAAATATAACATTGATTTACAAGTCGAGCTTTGAAAAAGCACTATAAAATATAGCTTTACTTTGAATCAGAAACATTTTTCATTTCTTATAATTTTAGTCTTTGGTTAACTTACCCCTGAGGCTTAAATATTTCTTTATACATTTCTTATTTATGCACTAAAATCAAATTTACTTCTCATGGAGGTATTTCATTTTAAGTGAAAATGTTTATATATAGGGAAAAAGCACAAAGTCTATAAAATATACATCCTGGTAGGTGACTGAGACTGCACCAATTCAGGTAGGATTCCTAGAAAAAAAGGTACATTTTAACCCTAAATTATTACAATAAACACTATTTCTGGGATGAGGTGTCTCTGGTCCTATGTCCTAATAGGAAGAGCAGAACAGTATTACTACTGCAAGAGTGCTTTCCAGATGAAGAGCAAGAGAGAAAACATCCTAACTTTTCCAAAATGTGACTGAAATTATTTACGATCATCTTGGGAAAATGTGAACATGAATATAGCCAGGCTTATTTCCTAAGAAGCATCTCATTCTCGTGATGTAGGAATTTTCTCCTTTTGTTTCCAGCTGAAGAATTTAATGTGCCCTGACCTACAAATACAGCTGAACTGAGTCAATGAAAGTTCCAGTACCAACTCATAATTTACCCTGGGACTTCACACTAGATTATAAATCTCCTTTTGAGCTTGACTCTCCTCACTTCTCAAGTACTGACCAATATGTTTCCTTCTGCTCAAAAATTTCTTATTGTAGTCTGTAGGAAAGTTGCTATCTAGTTATGTGTAATGAACACTCCTTATAGTATTTTTCACGGTAATACCCTAGAAGTGAGAACAGACCAAAATATGTTGTTTTTATTTCAGTAGGTATGTGCATTTCACAACCACCATGCATTGTATTCAATTCCATGGTATGGGATTATGGGGAAGAAAAATGAATACATTTTAATTAAATTTTTTGCTCTGTATGTAACCCATGATGACCTTGGTAGAACCCCTTTGCCATATTTTATCCATCTCTTCTTAACGTTCACACAGAGGTCAAATAAAATTGTGCATGTTAAAAGATTCTGAAAAATATAAAGCACAATAAAACTCAACTTATTATGATGAAATTGTAATGTTATAGTTTCTTTGTCAATGTTCCCAAGGAATAATGATCAGGATTAATTTGTCAGTGTCACCAATTGTACATGATGCCAAACCATGAGCTTGTTCCTACATCTATTTACAAATATCCAGATGTTGGGAATTATTCAGCCACATTATTGATTTTTTTAACAAAATAATCTAGAAATGTTGGCAATTTGGCAATCTTAGTCAATGCTGAGCCTGTATTTTATCCCTTAATGTGGTTCAGATGTTTCCAAGTGTTAACACATTCACTGAATTACACACATACATAGTTAATGAAAATAATATGATCCCATAAATACAGCAAGTCAAACTAGCACCTTTTCTCCTAGTCCCTATTCTCAAATCAAGAATAGGAAGCACAGCCAGCTGATCTAATACATGTGCGAGGAGGTCGTGGGGGTGTCTGGCACTGGCAGATCCATGCCATAGCAGCAGTTCTTGGTTTAATGGTGCCTGCCCTGAATGCATTTCTTGATCTGAATCACTACAGAGCACATGAAGAGTCCCTTTCTCAAGTTCTAGTTAATCTTGGCTTTCAGTAGCACAGCGTGAGAGGGATAAAATTTGGCACTCTGCATCTAAGCTGTCATTTGGAAATTTCAGATGCAGATGCTCTTCCTAGCCTCCAGACTTTTTAATTCAAGCCATACCAAGTGCTGATCCTGTATCTTCCTACAGAGAAGAAAAAGCCACCCTGAAATGTCACCTGGCTTACCATGTCTTCCCAATTCTCTCCATGCCATGGATGAGTTTTAAATGGCAGCATTATGGAGATTTTCAAAGTCCCAGTGCATCCGCTTGGTAATCTATAGTCACAGAATTGTACTGGTCCCTTTCCTTTGAAATAAATAGAAAATAATCATTACAATATTTTAGATACATTAACTTCTGGTCACTAAATTTCTACAATGTGATGGATTGTTTCTCAAAAAATAGCACAATAGGATAGATCATTTATCAGAAATTAGTGTTCCAAAGAACATGGTTCCTTGTACACAGTCCTGATACTTTCTCTAGTGACTTGTACTGAGAAAGTGCTATGTTAAAATAACTACAGTACATGCTTTTTAAAAATAAACCCTCATAATTTTAGTCAGGAAACCTGTACATGCTCTAGATCTTTTCTTCTACAAAGACATCTTCTTCTTTTCCAGTATCACAATATTGCAGAGTACACATATCCATGCTCGACATTTTATTTTAATTATCATATAAGATATCTAGAGAAAATCTATAATCATAGATGTGAAGCTGAAGATTCACATTTCTCCCTTTTATTATTTAAAATTATCATCTTCATTTTCTAGATTTCATCATGCCTACAAAATGGTCAGGCATTATCACTTCTGATTCCATGAAGATAGAGAAGACGTATTTTTCAGTTATCCCCATAAAACAACTAAGCCCCTGGACTATAAATATAAACAAACATAAATTAAATATATATCTAAAACAAATAAATCAACAGATCTGAAGATGAGAAAATAAATTACTCAGTCTGAACAAAAGATAGAAAAGTGTCTGAAAATAAACAGACCCTCAGGCACATGTAGGAAAATAACAAAATATCTAAAGTCTATGTCATAAGAAGGCCATAAGAAGGAATATGATTGAATGTTTCCCACATTCAGGAAAATATATAACCTACAGGTTCAAGAAGCTAAACAAACCAGAAATAGGACAAACAAACCACCAAAAATTCACATCAAGATATACTATTGTCAAAATGTAAAAATTAATGATAATAATAATAAATCCTTAAAGGCAGTGAGAGAGAAAAACATCTCCCCTATAGAGGATCCCAGCTTACCTCTAAGTTCTTCATACATTGAATGAAACCAGAGAGGTCTAGTTTTATTTATTTATTTTTTTGCATAGTTGTCCAGTTTTCCCAGCACCATTTGCTGAAGAGACTTTCCTCTATCCATTGTATATTATTGGCTCCTATGTCCTAAAGTCACTGTCTATATATGTGAAGATTTATTTCTAGGCTCTCAATTCTATTTCACTGATCTGTCTGTTTTTATTCCAACACCATATTCTTTAGATTACTATTGCTTCATAATGCAATTTGAAGTCTGGAAAAGTATTATCTCCAATCTTCTGTATTTGTTAGGATTCCTTTGGCTATTTAGGGTCTATTGTGTTCCCCCCAAAATTTCAGTAACACTTGTTATATTTTCTTGAAGAATACCGGTGGAATTTTCATTAGGGATTACATTGAAAATGTGGGCAAGATGAAGTAAAATGACCATTTTAACAATGTTAATTCTTGCAATCCATGAACATGGAACATCTTTCCATTTCTTCATGTCTCAAATTATTTATTTTAACTATGTATTGAGCTTTTGTTGTATGGGCAGGAGAACTAAATAGACAGTTCTCCAAAGAAGACATACATACAGTCACAAATAAAAATGCTCATCATAACTTAGTATTAGAGCAGTACAATTCAAAATCGCCATGAGATGCCACCTCACAACTGTGACCATACCTCATATCAAAAAGAACCAGAAAGAACAATTGTAGGTGAGAATGTGGATGTCGCTCAGGATATCCTATAAAGAATCATGGAGTTCCTGAGTAGAATATGTCCCAAGAATGTCAAACTCACTGTCAACATTAATTCAAATGATAGTCCAAATAGGTGGATGGTCATTTAATTCCTGCTGTGCGTGTGTGTGTGTGTGTATGTATACACACACATATACACACATATAAATAATACACACATGCATATATATACATAATTCTTGTATGTAGTTTTCTCATAGACACTTTAAAATTTGATGAAGATGCCATACTTTAACCTCAAATAAAGCTATTTTGGTTTATTTTCAGTCTTAAAGTAGACAGTCATATTTTTATATTCCAAAATGCTAGGTAGTTTGATCCCTGTCTTCTTGTCCATCCTCTCTCCTTCTGTTTTCGCTGACAATTTTTCAGCTCCCTGAGGGTCACAGGCTACCACCCAGCTCAAGGGTTTTACCATCCCATTCATTCTGTCTGTTTGGGACACTTGATATCAAACCTATAAAACCACCCCCAATCCCCCCGCCACCAGACTGCGTTCTCCAGGCTCCACAGAGGTTGTCTTAGTCCTCTATCACAAATCTTTTTTGAGCATCATCATATATTTCCCTTCACAGATTTTGTTACTATTATCCAAGTTTAACGTGGAGTTAAACTTCTATTTGGCTAATTTCTTTCTCTCTTGCTGAACAGGAATTGCCATAAGGACAAAAACAAACCATCATTTATAGTCTGCTGTTCATTGACACAAAGAAAGTGAAGCCAGTACACTGAATCATGAAACACAAATATTATGTAAGCATTGCAGAAGATGTGAAATAAAGGGGGTGGATGAGAGAGAAATTCAGACCCCTACATGTGCTAGAAATCCAGGAACAAATCCAGAATTTTCTGATTCTGTGTTAATCCATCCTGATTCTTCTTTTTCATGCCAAAGTGAAAATGCCTTTATTTTTTTCCCTCCAGAACAACAGAGAAAAGATGAATATATAGTATTTCCTCAAAATTACCACTGTTAGTGTTTTCAAGTAATTTTGATGAAATCCTAAAACCTTTACTTCATCTTTATTTTATTCATTTGCTAGTGCTTTTGTACTTTTCATTATTTTAAGTGGCATTTACTCCAAATATAATTAATCTGTGCCAGTAACATTTGAAAAATGTTTCCAAGATTTTTTCTCTCCTCACTTTCCTATTGTTTTTCATGCAAGTAGAGGACAGGTTTCATGCTTCAAGTCCCAGGAAAGGATTATAACAAGTCAGAAAGCAGAATTCTCCTTAAGAAAATTCTCTTTAAGGCACCCATTTTTTTTCTCAAAACTTTAAGGCCTTGAGAAGATTACACTGAATGCCCTGCAAGGAGCTAAGAAGTACAAAAAGTCTGAAGAAAAGGAAGACGTCTCCTAATTTAGAAATGTCTACTCTTTGTCTCACTACTCTCTCTTCCTTTACCTGGGGGTGAATAGCATCATGAATCATTATGAATCATTACTTAGATCCAGGTTTGCTAATGATTTTTAGGCTGCAATGAGGCACAGAAATAGTAACTAAGGCAACACATGTTGTTCTTGGTGGTAACTGATAGAGAAAGATGACTAGGATAGCTAAAAATGACTGAAGGAAAATCCTTAGGTGCCCAAAAGCTATGACTGACCACTGAGGATTTATACTGTCCTGGGGTGTGAGGGAACTCCAGGAAAAATTAGGTTAACCGCCATCACTCCAAGATATATTGGGAACACAGTCAAATTCAAGACCAGGATGTCACATGTGATTGCCCTGCATATCTGGGTTCATGGACCATCATTCATGTGTTTAATATACACTAATCCCATGGAAAGATGATATGAGGACTCAACTTATTCCTCTTTTTGACAAGTGTTGGATTTAATTTATTACAGGTGTTTACAAATGAGTAGAACAAAACAGGAACATCAAGAACCATATGACAGGTAGGTTGGATTTAGTAGTTGGTTCAAAAAGGCCAGTAATGACACAAAGATGTTTATGATTAGGCTTTAATGTGACAAATCCATGAAGAAACTAGCTAAAGTTCACTCTTCCTTGAATAAGCATATTTAAGTCCTTCTGAAAATGAGTAGCTGGTATATTTTTGATCATATCTTACTCTCTGATTATCATAATGTGTATTAGTTTATCACTTATCTGTGATATTTAGAAAAAAGTGTACATTTCATAGTAAGCACTCCATTTTCATCATTAGTACAAAAGAAAATTTAAACTACAGAAAATTCTATTGGCTAGAATAGCTCTAGAATATCTATAAAAATACAATTAAAGTCCCAGGAATTCATGCATTTCTATTTATTCTGAATATGAATGCAATCTTTCTTTTCTTCTGTTATGAAATAAAATAGTTTCACTAATTCAGTTCACATTATTTTTTTTTCTGAATTTTCTGACTTTTAAGAAACCAACACTTAGCAAAATCTCTAACAAGCACATCTGCTTATTTCTTAATTCTAAAATGTCCAAAGCATGTGAAAATTTACATATTTTTTCTCTGACCCCAGGCAGCACTTTCATTGCAGGGAATACTACTTGATGTTCCCATAAATGAAAAAGAAAGAAGAAGTTGCACACACAAAACCAATATAACAAACCAGAATTTTGAAAGAGCAGAACAAAGTTAGATCACTACAACAATCTATGGATCTTTTAGTATTTCTCAACAGATTCTTTTCTTTTTCTTTTTTTTTTAGATTTATTTATTTATTATTTATACAAGCACTGGGTACAATCAGAAGCACGGGAGGGTGAGAGGATTCACCAGAGCCAGAGCGGGGAGCAGAGCAGGCAGAAGGACCGAAGTACACTGCTGGGGGGAGCAGCGGGCGGCAGGAGAGGTCTGCGCGCCATGTGGGACCCTCACCCAGTGGCCTGGGATCGAACCAGCACTGCAGAGGCTGCGGGCAGCTTCGCAACCCAGCGCTCAACCGCCGCGCCACCAGGGAGGCCCAACAGATTCTTTTCTTTTCCCCCATCAGATATCTACTGATCAGTTACTTTCCATTGATCATATATTTCCAAATGATCAGCTATATATTGCAGCACTGCTTACAATAGCTAAAATAAATGTTCCCAAACAGGTGAATCAATCAAGAAGATATGGTATATATACCCAATGGAATATGACTTAGCAATCAAAAAAAGATATAAACTCATGCCATTTGTGGCAACTTGGATAGGACTGGAAGGGATTATTCTAAGTGAAATAAGTCAGAAGGAAAAAGAAATACTGGATGGTTTCACTTATATATGGAGCATAGAAAAACCAAAAAAAAAAAAGGGTTAGAAAAAAACAAAAGTTGCAAGTTGGCCATGTGTCTGAGGCATACAGCAGGGGAGGGGAAGGAGAGGAGTCAAAACAGAGGAGGGAACAGCATAAGGAATGGGGGAAATGGACCACAGGTGGTATGGTGCTGGGAGAACAACATGAATGACACCCGAGGGGAGAAATCAAACAATGCCCAAAAAATAATGACATAAAAATTAAATAAATTAATTTTTTAAAAAGATGGAAAAGAATTTATTGGCACAGCCTATAAACTTAAAATTATTGCAGTATTTTCAGTATTACAAGAAAGTCCAAAATATAACCATGATAATATTAAGTGATGATGATGGCAATATGAGCAGTAACCATGCACTTTGCATTGTCTAATGAGAGCAGCATCACTGGCAAGTCCAAATACAGAAATGGCGGATTTGATATTTTGAATTTGATGTATTTGTGGGAGATTCATGAGAGAATAAGTCAGTGATTGGATAAAAATATCAAAATTCAAGGGGGTCATCAAGACTCAACCTATAAATTATTCCAAAAGCTTATTTAGAATTAAATAATAGTGGATCAAGAGAAGAATCATGGGAAAGACATTTGGGAATTTTATAAAGAAGGTGAGAAAGAAATATTCAGAATAGTAGGAGGAAACTAAAAGTTTTTATAATGACAAAGTAATTAAAGAGCTGACTTAGAGAATCAGCTCATGCATCCAGTAAGATAAGGACAGAAATTGATCAAATTGAACTTGGCAATGAGGACATTATTGACATTATCTGCCAAAGCAATTTTGAAAGAATAGTGGCAAAAGTTATAATGCCATGAGCTAAGAAGAAATAAGAATCAAAAAATCAGGTAATGTTAGAAAAGACTTTATTACCTCAAAATCCATCTGAGGAAGAACCAGGATGGTGGAGCAGTATCCATAGTAAAGGGTGGCATTTGTTGTAAGTGTTAGAGAAAACACACAAAGAAAAGAAAGATGTCATTAGCAAACAGAATCCATAGAGGGTTAATAAGAAGTGATAAATGACTTCTACAGGAAATGAAATAACAATACATCTCAACCTCTTTAAGACTAAAGGAAAGGAAGAAAAAATGCAGTTAGCAAACTTAACACTTGAAAATGATTAGTTATTAAGAAAGGTAGTACTTTAGAAGGCATAAATTAATCTATGATGGTGGAAGACATTTTCTGAGACAAGGAAGATAAAGAGAGTAAGAAATTAGCTGACTAGTAATTCATGGTGTTTTGGAAAAAAATTATAGAGTAGCCCATTTCCAAAGGAAAGATGTTGTAAATGGAGTTGGGGCAAATATAGATCTGAGTTTAAATTTTGTCTCATATGCAAACTATTTTTTTTCTTTTTTTTTTTAAAGATTTATTTATTTATTTATTTATACAAGCACTGGGTACAATCAGAAGCGTGGGAGGGTAAGAGAATTCACCAGAGCCAGAGCAGGGAACACAACAGGCAGACTGATGAAATACACTGCTGAGGGGAGCAGCGGGCAGCAGGAGAGGTCTGCGCGCCATGTGGGACCCTCGCCCGGCGGCCAGGGATCGAACCAGTGCTGCAGAGGCTGTGGGCAGCTTCACAACCCAGCGCTCAACCGCTGCGCCACCAGGGAGGCCCTTATGCAAACTTTTTTACTTAATTTATCTGAATCTTCATTTCCTTCTCTATAAAATTAAGATAAATATAATACCCACTTCATAAAGCTGGATAGGGATTAACTGAATCAATAGATTACTAACATGGTTACATTAGTTTATTACATTTACCTTATTAATCTATATTTTTTTAAAAAATGGACTTAGATAAAAGACTGTCTTATAACTACATGGTTAAAGGTGATAGCAGAATCTTTCAAAATATGACTTCACAAGTTTGTAATAATACTAATATTAATGGTATCAAAACAATTAGAAGAAAAAATGTACTTAGAAAGTAATTGTTTAGTGATTTCATTCAATATAACATACATCCACCAATTCATTATTTTTCATATATTATTTAGAATCTACATAGTGCCAACTTTCGTGAACTCCTTAGAGAGTTCTGTAAATGAGCTAATCTACATAGGGAGACTGGAAAGAATATGAAAAATAGAGATGAAAATGTAAGAAGGAGCCTTCCTGGTGGTGCAAGGGATGAAGCTATCTGAAGCCACTGCAGCATGAGTTGGATACCTGGCCAGGGAGCTACCCACATGGCACAGCAGACCTCTCCTGTCTCCCACTGCTCTCTTCAGCAGTGTATTTCCATAGATCTGCCTGTTCTGCTCCCCTACTCTGTCTCTGGTGAATCCTCTCACCCCCTGCACCTCTGGCCTACACACCAGCTCTTGTATGCATAAATAAATAAAATAAATCCTAAAAAAAGAAAATGTAAGAAAACTAACATTTCAGATGTTGGGAATGATTATGTTCTTTCCATTTTGGCAAAGAGGTCAGTGCTAGCAAAAAAGAAAATGTTTATTCATTCAGCAGGCATATTTTGAATATTTGGACTACAAATATGGTCATTGTGCACCTGAAATATAAAATGGGTAGTGTAAAGGAAGACAGCAAGCAGTTCATGCAGTTTTGTGTGATTTGGAATTTAAAGTCCTGCCTATCAAGTGTACCAAATGGGCTCATTCATATTCTCCAGCAGAGGGCACACTAACATGTATGACTATGGATATTTGATCCATTCTAGGAGGAGGTTCCTTCTTCAGCTAGGCTAAGTTGTGATTCTTTTCAAGGAATTGGCTTATAGAATCTACAGGTAACACGTTAGTAATTCAAATATGTGTGTAATTTATATTTACACTCTTCAAATGATTAATCTACATCATATTTCAAAATAATCATAGAAATTGTTGGGTCAAATTATATTGTGAATAATTTTTTTGTTGTTGTTGTTTTTCTGTTGTTGAAACTAAGGTTAGTGCAAGTGAATATTTTTTAAGTATGACATTTATTGTTTTTATTTTTAACTGTCGAACTTTGGTTTGCTATAATCACTTCATGACCTGCCTTTACTTTTCTTTAAATGTTGACATAGAAAATAATTTGACATATCTAGAAAACTCGTATAAACTGATATGTTTAAAAAAAAAACTACCCTGAAATGTCTGGTATGGAATAAAATGACTAGTACATTTAGCTGTTTCATAATAAGACAACATTTTGTAAAAGCATTCTTTCTAGAGAAGATTTGACCAATTGCCGAGCCTTATATTTGTGACTTTATAAGCTTTGAAATAGCTAGCATTTTTACCATGTAAATGAGGAAGACTTCAAATTTCATCACTCTCCTCTATAATTCTCCTACTGAACGATACAGTTATAGCTATAATCTGGTTATCTCATTCAATCAAATAAGGCAAAATTAAAAAAAAAAAGTTGTAATTTTCAAAGGTAAAGGTAAAGTTACCCCTTCCTCTGATTCCAATTCTGATGTTATTCACACTAGAAATCTGTATGATGTACACCTTGGATTTTGTTTCTCTCTATGCTTCTCCAGAAAAGCACTTACGATATTGTTTACATTTTTCAGATCATTTCTTTCTTAACTAACAGTGATCTAGGTGAATTCACAACTACCCACCTTCTAGTGTCTTCCAATAACCACTGAGTCCCCATAACTTGAATTTCTCCAGACAACAATTTATTCATTCTACTGTCATTAAAGATACCTTGTAATATGTAAGTTTTATGACAGGTTCTTGTTAAATACCTGAACTATACCCAGTTGCCACTCAGTTAACTAAATTTGTTTTATATTTACATTAACTCAAATTTTTTCATTTGCAAAATCTGGAGACAAGCTTAAGAGGGATGGGAAGGCAGGAGTGGGAATGAGAAAATGGGATATTATTTATCCAAGTAAAACCTTACATTACTGGCAGGGGTGGGGGGGCATTGTTTGAACTTTTTGCCACCTCAAGACAGCTGAAGTAGGAATAGAAAGCAATAAGATGGTGAGGAAGTAAAAGAAGTGCCATAAATACAGGAAACAAAAAAAATGTACTGACAAGTCAATAATTGTGATTGAGAGGGGAATGAGGTAACCCAAAGGCCAGCTCCTATCATCAAGGCTGAGAGCTGGACAACAAGAGTGAAAACCTCCAGGGAGAACAGAGCCATTGATTAAAGAATAAATTGAATGGTTCTAAGAACATGTGAGTCATCCTAATACCTTACAGACTAAGACAGACATGGGCATAAAGAACAAACTAGAGAAAAAGAAACTGATGAGGACTTGGGGCACAGATATTTTTGTTACAGGTATCACCTTGATTATAATTTTCCAATCTGGTGATGCCAAAGATATGAAGAGGGTAAAGTGAGGAGTAGACATAATATGCATTATCACACATCTGTACAAAGAAAGAAAACATGCAAGAGTCAAAGAGATTTAATTTTCATATTGGTAACAACAATAAACTTACTATGATTATGACTGAAACAGACTTCAAAAAGCATATATTATTATCTCACTGAAAATGTAGTTGGTAATGCTGACAATGATAATGAAATTAATTGAGAGTCAAATGTGAACATTTGGATATATGGTCAACTAATCTCTTTTTTAAAATTTGTATTTATTTTTGCATAGAAAACTAGGGTGAAGGCCAGAGGTGCGGGAGTGGGGGGGTGAGAGGATTCACCAGAGAAAGAGTGGGGAACAGAACAGGGAGACTGACTGAAATAAACTGCTGAGGGGAGCAGTGGGTGAGACAGGAGAGGTCTGCTGTGCCATGTGGGTCAGCTCCCTGGCGGGGGATCGAAGTCAGACCACAGAAGTGATAGCATGATAGTGCTGAGACTTGACCTCTAGGCCACCAGGGAGGCCCAGTGGTCAAATGATATTTGATGAAGATGCTAAAATACACAACAGGAAAATGATAGTTCAATGAGTAATAATGGGGAAAAATACGCATCCAAAATAAAATAAAAATGGGAACTACCTTATTTAAAACACAAAACTCAACTTGAAATGAATTGAAGATTTAAACATAAGATCTGAAACTACAAAAATCCTGAACAAAAACATAGGCAGGGAGTTTCTTGACTTTGGTCTTGTCAATATCAAAATCGAAACCAAAACAAAGGGAAATGGCAAAACTCAAGATACGTAACGTATGCCACGGTGATGTTAGCTATGTCTGTTATCTTGTTTCTGTGTTGACTTCAGGGATATTTAACTTTGTCCAAGCTCATCAAATTGTACACAAAAACTGTGTGAAGTTCTTTGATTCTAGTAAAATAATAAAAATATGGACCTCCCTGGCAAGGGGTTAAAATGCAGCCTTATGAAGCTATCCACAGCTCCTAAAGCACAAGTTCGATAGCTGGCCAGGGAGGTATCATACCCATATGGCGCACCAGACCTCTCCTGTCTCACCCACTGCTCCCCTCAGCAGTTTATTTCAGTAGATCTGCCTGTTCTGCTCCCGACTCTGTCTCTGGTGAATCCCCTCACCCACCCCACACCTCTGGCCTGTACCCCAGTTCTTGTATGCATACATCAATAAATCTCAAAAAATAAAATAAAATAATAAAAATATTTCATTGGGATGTATTTTCCTTTTGTAGTATCTATTTCATGTATAGCTATAAACAGCTTCCAATCTCTCAATGTTAAGATGAAAGCTTAAGACCATTACACTGATCTAATTTTCAAAAGTTTTTAAAGACATTTTAGATCTTCAGAGCTCTTACTTGCAAAAGGCTACATTTTTTCCAATAAATAAGATGCCAAATATTTCATTGAAAATAATTTTACATAAGCAAACTCTACCCTGGAGTAGATTATAACCTAAATGGGAAAATAAATGTAAAAGAGGGATGGGAAGGAGACAGAGGGGGGAAAGAAAAAGTAAACTGTATCATGATGTAAATTTACATCAGGTAATGTAACAAAATTTGAGAAAACAGAAAATTCTCCTTTTCCCAGGGAAACTAAAAAATGGTTGAGGGCCTCCCTGGTGGTACAAGGGGATAAGCATCAGCACTATGAAGCTATCCACAGCCACTGCAGCATGAGTTCAATCCCCGGCCAGGAAGCTGACCCACATGGCACAGCAGACCTCTCCTGTCTAGCCTGCTGCTCCCCTTAGCAGTGTATTTCAGTAGAACCATCTGTTCTGTTCCCCACTCTGTCTCTGGTAAATCCTCTCACCCCCTGCACCCCTGGCCTACATCCCAGTTATTGTATGCATAAATAAATAAATCTTTAAAAAATAAAAAAATGGTTGATAATGATTGACTTAATTTGAACTTCTGAAAGTAGAGATCAAAACTATAATCAAAAGATGTCCACATTGCATTTTGTTAGAAACTGGTTCTTTAATACCAAATTTATAACATAACTACAAGAATAAATTTAAAAATAAAAAAATGCCAAATATTACTGACATATCCCTATAAGAAATGAATGATGAATGTGTATCTCCAATGAAACAATGATGAAAAATTATTGGTTTCTTATCTATAATAGTTTCAATAAGGAATTTAATAATATCAATCTAGAAATTAATAGCCAATTTGAATATTAGTTTAGAATGGGAGTAAAATTAGCAGTTTTTCATATATACAAAAATGGAGCTTATGACAAAACATTTTGTTTAAAGAAGTTCACAAGATCATCTGTGAATTCAAGATAAGAATCCAATGCAAAGAATAATAGTGAAAGTAACATTTCTAAATAACAATAACAATAGACTAAAAATTAAGGAAAATGGTTATTGCCAATACAAATAACAAATTTGGATATGGATAAAAAAATCTGAAAGACTAGATTAAAATCTAATGAGGCAACTAGGATGCATAGGGATAATTTTTGAGAACTGATTATATATTTTCAGCAAATTTTACCAGAGAATTACCAGAGAGGCTATTCTGCTCTAAGCTCTGTGTAGTTCGCATCATATTGACATCAATATTTTTCAAGAATAATATGAAAATCCTAAAATACTATTATAACAAAGAAAATTGAATAATGGTAATAAAATACTGGAAGATTAATAAGTCATCATTAACAATAAAGAATTTTAAAATTCAATAACCATTTATAATATCTAAAATTATAACACAAGAAAATATTTTAATGTAATAAAAATATCAACCAAAGTAATGTGGCAGATATTGCGTAATTAGTAAGATCTTACAAGTCTTGCATTAAAGGTAGGGAAACATCAGCTTTCCACTACATTACCATCATAGCTGATGTTCTAGCCAGTGGAGTAAGAAAGAGCAGAAGTGAGGAAGAGAACAGGAAAAAATAATCTTGCTAGTATTTGTAGAAAGCATGATTATTAACACTGAACACCCATGAGCATCTACAGAAAAAATTATGACTAATAATATTTTCAGCAAGGATGTTTGTTCAGGATCAATACATAAAAACAAAGTGAATTAAAACAAATTAGAAAATGTGATTTAAAGTAGGCTCTTTCCACAATGAGAAAACATCTGAAATTAACTAGTAATAAATCTAACAGAATGATTACACAAGTTCTCTGAAAGAAATGATAGTTTAATATAAGGCAATCAATGAAAATCATTGTGCTTATAGATGAAAATAATCAACATTATAAAGATAACAGTTTTCTCTGAATCAACCTATAAATTTAATGCAATTCCAATTAATATTGAACAGGGATTTGTTATGACACTTGACTTGATTCTAAAATCCAAATAGAAAAATAAAAAGCTAAGGGTACAGATTAAAAAACAATATATTTACTCTCTTCTGCCCAGAAAAAAAGAAAGAATAAGAATGTGACACATACTCTACCAGATTTCAAAGTTTTTTTATGGGGAATGATATTTAAAACAATATGGCGTTGTTTTAAGCTAGACAGAGAATGAAACAGAATGGAAAATCCAAAACTGAACATATATCAGATGTGAATGCAATGCTCTATTATAGTAACTATATATCCACAAAGCACTAAGAAAATTATAGACGAAGCAAAATGTTATATCTGGGGTAGGACATCTGCAAGATGGTGGAATAAGAAATCCCTCATTTGTATCCACATTTAGCAACAATAATTTATCAGCCATCCACAGAAGGTTTGGTGGGAGTGTTGGGATCCAGGCAGGAGATCTATAATCCAGGTAGGACTTGGCCATCAATCACCCTGCTTCACTTTGATCCTTTGCCATCATTAAAAGACAAGGGATCTGGGAGGAGTCACAGGCACACAGACAGCATACCTGGCCGTGGACCCTGAAGTAGTAACCTGGGACCCAGCTCTGGTCTCTCTTGCCCACAGTCCAGGATGCCCTGAAGATAAACCCACCAAACAAGGGTCAGATTCTGACAAGTCCCTGTCTTGGCTGCAGCCCCGCTCAGCTGCAGTCTAAGGCCAGTCACACCCACAGAGCATCCCAGGAGGAGACAAACAGATTCACACACCCCCAGGCTGCATGGCTTGCATCCTCCATGCCAGTGCCCCCGACCCCCACTCCTGCCCCCCAGTCATGGTAGGGAGGGCACTGCTTGCCCAGGACCCAGTGGGAGACAGTCAGTCAATGTAAAAGCCGCATTTCAATTATGGCTGCAGACCCTGAAGCAGCATTAGGACTCCATCGTGGTCCCTCTCAAACAGCACCCAGGCAGTCTACCTCTCCTCGGGACCCACCGGGCAAGGGGCTTGGCAGAGATTCGGTGGGAGGACAACCTGTCTGTGCATCCATGACCGGCTGACTGTGCGAGGACACGACCATGGCTGTGTAGCAGCGCCCCCTACAGCACAAAGTCCTGCAGGCAGCTCCGTTCAACCAGGGACCAGGGTGTATATACATTTCCATTGCCTGTAGGTATTATATCAATTAAACTGGGAAAAAAAAAATCAAGTGATGCACGAGAAATTGCTTAACCATAGTAAAGTGTCCATTTGTACTCAAAGAAAGTACATATCAAAATAAATAATTTTATAAATGTAAAATATAAAAAATTATAAGCCCAGGTGATAAGATATTATGACCTCAAAGCAGAAGGAATAATTTCCAAAGAGAAACATATAATTACAAATCATAGAGAAAAAATTTGCCATGTTGGACAACATTAAAATTGCAGAGTTCGTTTTGACAAGACAGTATATCCGATGTTAGAAAATAAGCTACAGATTTAGAAAAGATATTTGAAATGCTTTGGGTGAAATAATTACCATAGAACATAAAAGAAATCTCTATACATAAAGAAAAATATAATCAAGTCAACAAAATTATGTAAAGGATAAGAACAGTCATGACTTAAAAACAAGAACCCTGCGGACCCTTAATTATGAGGATATGATCATTTTTTTTCTATCATATATAATCAAATTAGTACAACACTGTACCAAATACAAGAATCAAATATTCAAGAAGTACCAAGGAAGAATGTACCAGAACAATGTATACTAGAGACCAATTTAGTAGGTAATAATATAGAAAAGGCTCATAACTAACACCTCTCCCCACCACCCCCGCCAATTTCCCTAATTTCCACATTTTTGAGTGGTCTGTAAAGATTTTCCTTGTGCTTGATACTTTTTTCCCCAAAGATTTATTTATTTATGCATATAAGAGCTGGGGTGCAAGTCAGAGGTGCAGAGGGTGAGAGGATTCACCAGAGACAGAGTGGGGAGCAGAACAGGTGGATCCACTGAAATACACTGCTGAGGGGAGCAGTGGGCGAGACAGGAGAGGTTTGCTGTGCCATGTGGGTCAGCTCCACTGCTGGGCTGTAGTGATAATAGCGCTGAGACTTAACCCTTTCACCAGGGAGGCCCCTGTGCTTGATACTTTAAAAAAAAAAAAAAAAGCAAAACCTTTTAAATCTGTGAACCATGAAATGACGGAAATATGGAAATCTCTTGACTGAATGAGCTGCAATGTTGGAGAGAAACTGTGTCCCAGATCTGATTACCCCACGTGCCTAGAAGCCCTGCTCCCTGAATAATAATTCCTCTTTGGAACAGCCTTAAGATGCTTTTGGATATTACTCAAAATAACTCCAGGCTTATTAAGTACTCCTTAAAATGTTAGAAATAGGTATGTAATTAACATTTGCCAAAATAGGCATTTATTACTTGTTGTTTGTTGAAATTGTTTTACCATCTGTCTACTCATCTATTATTTACACTCTTACTAACAAGTACCCTGTCAGTGTATGAAAGAATCTATTTTTGAGGCAACTTGAATATAATAAGGATGACTTTTTTTTGCATTTTCGATAGAAACTGATGGTAAAATTAGGACTTTGAAAACAAAAATCATTTCTAGTCTTCCCATTACTTCCAATTTCTGACAATGCATTTACCAGGGAAAAGAGTGGTGATAGATTTCTGATTACCGTGAAATGTTTGGGAATATTTTTCTTATATCAAATATAGTAACCTGCATTCCTCTTCACTCTTTAATCTAAACAGAAGGTATTAAGGTGACCCACACACTGAGTTTGCCAGAGCAATCATGGTTTATTTCTGTTGGTCTGGTAGACTATTCATTTGTTGTTGAGTTTTATTGTTCTTTAAATAAAGCACTATTATTACATTATTGCATTTTTATTATTGTGATTGCACTATAATAAATAAAGATGGGCTTGGTAGCTTTCCCAGTTTCTCACATGGTGTCCATTAATAATCTGTGAGACTAAAATTCACTAAATAGAGTTCTCAATTTAACAGGTATTTAAATCTAAAAGATGATTACTGAAAGAGCCATCTCTCTTTCCTCTGCTACTTCTTCATGCAGAAATACTAAACTCCTATTTAAGGAGAGTATATGCAATACTTGAATAAAAGAACTAGTGATCTCAGAAACCAGCAGTTCGGGAGGGCTAACCAGTGGGACACAGGAAGCCATGGAATCATCTGTGTACTCTCACTGGTCACTGGTGACAACCATTGATGTCACTGTCTTCAGTAGCCTGCAATGTACCCAAGCTTGTCTGGACGCCTCTCAGTAAGTCAGTGGTAAAAATAAACAATCTCAGCCTGGTCTTCACTGAGAAAAATGAGGAAATACAGGCCAAGTTGTTCAGCTGCAGGGCAGAGAGAATTAGCTAAACACTATTGCTATAATGCTGTATGTCATTCCTCACCTGGCATCCATCTACAGCCATTTATTTCATGTGTGGCAACACATTCTATTTTAAAGAAACTTTGCATAGCAATGAATTCAAGAAAATAAAATTGAATATCTGAGAAATATGAATTACTGAATTGCTGTTTCTTCAATGTGTATTTGGCACAAACAAAAAATTAATCTTTCCTGTATCCCACGTAGGTGTGGTGATATCTATTATTTGAAATCCAGAATATTCCATTTCTTTACATCTACTTTAAAAGTTAAGCCATTATTTCTCTAAGGTGACTCAGTTTCCAAAAATGTTCCCAGTGATCTCTGCCTCCTGGTATTTCCACGCAGACATAGTCCTCGCCACATGGAGGTCGTTCAGTGTGACAAGTGATGGCAGTGCACACTCAAAAAGAGTGTGGTTAGAAAAGATAGATTTTAGGTTAGAATAGATTAGGTTAGAAAAGATACAATGTATACTAGATTAGTATACAATAGATTAGTATACAATATTATTAGTATTAGTATAGTATACAATACAATAATAAAATAATAGTATAGTATACAATACAATAATAAAAAATTAGTATACAATAGATTAGTATACAATGTATACTAATAATAAAATAATAATAAATAATAAAATAAATAATAATAATAAAAATAAAAATAAATATAAAATAAAATATAATATAAAATAAATATAAAATATAAAAATAAATATAAAATAAAAAATAAAAATAAAAAATAAAATAAAAAATAATAATAATAAAATAATAGTATAGTATACAATACAATAATAAAAAATTAGTATACAATAGATTAGTATACAATGTATACTAGATTAGGTTAGAAAAGATACAATGTATACAATGTATACTGTTTAGGATAGATTAGGTTAGAAAAAATAGATTTTCATGCTGGATACTTACTCACTTTCTCCCTTTCTCTCTCCCTGTCTCTTTTTGTCTCTCTCCATCCCCCCTTGCTCTACACACACACACACACACACACACACACACACCCATAGCTCCGCTGCTAAGCATGGACCATACTTACCAAGTGACATTTTATTTGAACTATATTTTATGTCTACAATATATCAAAACAAGTTGTTGGCCAATGACTAATCAAAAATTATTTGAGTTTACATGTTTTAGTGATACATTTTCATTTTAAAACTTCCTTGGTTTAGAGAAAAAAAAATAATCACCCTACGTATTTTAAGCATATTTCACAGATGAGAGCATCAGTTCCTTTCACCAAAGACAAGCATCTCCATATTTTGTGATAAGAATTGAACAGTAAGAAGTAAGTGGAACCAAATTATGGGTGTATATACAATTAGTTTGAAATTATGTCTATTTTTATAAAATGTTATTCAGTTTCCTATAGTACACAATATTTGTAATGATTGAAAATGAATTACACAAATACAGAAACAGGTCAAAACTTGAGTTGAAATTGATTGAAGTATAATGCAATCAATAAAATAAGCCAACATTTTCTCTTTTCCCCACTGGATAGAAGTAAATATCTTAGTTTTCATTCACTCTTAATAGGATATGATCTGACTTTTCAAAGAGATTCATATTCAATGATGAATACAGACTGCTTTGAGAAGTACTATGGATTTGTAAAGGCAGAGTAATTGAAGCAATCAATAAGAAGGTAACATTCTGAAACAATTCAGAAGGGAAGTGAATAGACAGAAGAGGAAAGAATAAGGAGATCCTTTGGCTTCTGGGACTTGATTATTTTGTCTGTCCATGGAGCTTTGTTTCCAAAAGTAAGCTATCGATATCTTAGACAATAATTTAAAATATGAATCTGTCCAAGGTTGGTGAGTTTCCTAGATGATCAAACCCCACATTGGTCCACGACTCACTTATATTAATTAGTTATCGACGTTTCTTTTTCAACCAATGAAAAGCAGTATAACCACATCTAGGAGACTCTCTTTTGTGCTAATGGAGGAATTGTTGCTGGGAGCCCACACTTTTCTCCAATCATTTTCTCCCTTCTCCTTCCCCTTCGAATGTATTTTTTTCAAATTAATAATTAAGCATCAACAAGGGAATGATTACAATGGTTTCAACATTATCTCAATTGTGAGGTCTTAGGGGAGAATGACATTAGGGAAGCATACCTTGGGACTAATATAATTTTTTTTTGTTTTTTGTTTTTTTTTTTTGCACTGTATCTCCTAATCTTGAGAATAATAAGCTATCACAAGACAAAAATACAGACATTTTCCCCAAATCCTCAATATATTACAGGCAAGTAATAAAAAGAACATATGAGAGAGATATTTCCTTTGTATTCTGTGTAATTGATTTCAAGGGTTTAAAAAAAGCAAAGTCTTCTATGTGCTTACTGAGCTAGATTTCACCCATACCAATCTACACTGACCATTTTACTCTTTCTAGATCAAACTTAGAGCAGTCAAATGCAGCATTATGAGTAGATAAAAGGAGTAGACTAGAACTAAATGTGATAAATAGTGCAAAATATGACATAAGAACCTCCTGCACTGCAAAGTTCTGAGACTGAATTATACCCGAGGAAATGTGGAGTCACATGCTTTCTACAATGTACATTTAGGTTAACTAAACAAAACAGTTAGTTGGGATGGCTCTAATTTTAGCACTGAGAATTCCATATGTCAGGAAAACCCTCAGTTAACTGTTAAATTTGTTGGTCACCCAATTATATTAACATTTTCAAAATGAAATAAACATGAAAATTCTATGAGAGCTAGTATTTGAATCAATGAGGTAAAATGGGAAGGATATATGGAAATCAAATGAACAAAAAGGGAGTTAAAAATAATGTTATAAAATAAATAAAGTTGCTTTTTCATTCAATAAGTAACTTCCACTTGTGTATTCATTGGCCAAAATCAGTTATCAATCATGATGAGGACAGTGAAAGAAGGCTTAAAACAAGAAAAATATTTCCATCACAAAGTGATTCTATAGGTAAATAGAAAAATTAGATAGATTGAGAGATCAATCAATAGATATAAATATTAATGTAGCTAAATGTAAAAAATGTGATACTACTCACTACCCTTTTACTCATATGATTCCCATAGAAACAAGACAATGTAGTTTAAATATCGTAATATTTATTCAGCTTAATTTTGTATCAGAGAGGCAAAATCAGGAATGTGGTAGAGTAAACTCAACATAAAACAGGAAGTGAACAATATTTTTAAAAGGCAAAATTTAGTTATATATTATGTAGTGAATATCCATATGAAAATTGGTGCCTCGTTTTATTGACAAGCATTTCTTTTTGAAGAAAAAAGATAAATAACTTATTTTATATCCAAAACATGCATGGCAAAGGGAAGACCTGTTTTTACTAAAAGCTTTGTACATAATGATATCAACATATAGGCAGTGATGGAGCATTATTATATGAGATAGCAGTACAAATAATCATATGGTAAGGGTATATACATCTAAAAGAATTTAAATATCGTATGTGCTCATTTTCCACATCACCTTATTTTAAAATTTTGTCAATCATTTCAAGAACATGATGACTTATTTTATTCTTTTAAAAAGTAGTTTATGAATATGAACTATATCAAACTAAAAACCTATAGTGCAAAAGAGACTAACTAAAATGAAGAGACACCATACTGAATGGGAGAAAATATTTGTACACCACACATCTGACAAGGGCTGATATCAAAGATCTAGAAGGAACTCATATAGCTCAACAAAAGAAAACCACAATGAGATGCCATTTCACATCAGTGAGAATGGGACATACCAAAAAGACCAAAAACAGGAAGTGCTGGTGTGGGTGTGAAGATTAAGGAACACTCCTGTACTGCTGGTGGGAATTTAGACTGCTCCAGCCCCTATGGAAAGCGGTGTGAAGATTTCTCAAAAGACTACAAATGGATCTGCCATATAACCCAGCAATCCTCTCCTAGGTATTGATCCAAAAAATATAAAAACACAAATTCAAAAGGAACCTGAACTCCCATGTTTATAGCAGCACTATTTTCAATAGCCAAGATATGGAAACAACCTAGTGAGCAAAAACAAATGAGTAGATCAAGAAGATGTGACATATATATCATGGAATACTACTCAGTAATCAAAAAAGATAAACTTATGTCATTTGCAGCAACATGGATGGAGCTAGAAGGGCTTATGCTAAGTGAAATACACCAGAAGGAGAAAGATAAACACCAGATGGCATCACTGATATGTGGAATATAGAAAAAATCAAGCAAAGGGTCAGCCAAACTTTAAAACCAACTGTTGAAAACACACCATAGACCTTCAACTTTCAGAGAGGGAGCTGTGGGGAAAGGAGTGAAAACAGGGGAGTGAGGGCCTCAGAACCCTGTGTTGTGTCCGCAATACCACACTGACAAAGAAATGGGAGTTGTGGCACAGGCTGTACAATGCAAGGTGATGTTGAAAGAGCAAGATTCTAGCCTTTTTATTAGTAGAATAACCATACGACGTCAATTACGCAGGGTAGGAGAACAAGGAAAAGGGTGGATGAAACTGAAAATGTGCTAATGTCATTCATGTAGGGCTTCAGCTGGGCACTAAGTCTGTGGGCCAGGTATTTTTTATTTGCTTGATGACCCAGTATTGTAATGGAAACCATACCCCATGGTTCCAACCTTATCGACAAAGTATCCCAATGATCAGACTCTGAGGTGAAAAGTCACACATCAGTCAACAGCCATCCCATGTCCCCGATCATATCTTGTGATGTATGTCCATAGTCCCAGAGTGATCAAGTGTCCTGCTCTTGTTTTAATTTGAAAGGAGCCTTATACCATCCAGTATATCACATTCTGGTCAACTGATTGACCAGGCTGTTCTGACCTTGTATAGGAATGCAGAACCACTCATAATCAAAATGCCAGCTGAGCAGGCCATTTAAGTCCAGCAGACCCACAACAGTGGACTATAGCTACTTTGAGGGTAGTAGTGCTATTAGTGACCACACCTGCAGGGAGGGGAATCCTTTACTGTCAAAACACTAGCCAGGACATAAAATAATGGCACCTTAATAACAATATTTTAAAAAATGTATGAATTAACAAAATAATAAAATGAGATATTCAGGCATAGCTGTCTAGATTTTTTTTTAAAGGCTTACAAAATATCTTGAGCTATTCTTTTTTTCCTTTAAAGATTTATTTATTTGTCTGTTTGTTTGTTTGTTTGTTTGTTTGTTTATGCAAGCACTGGGTACAGTCAGAAGCATGGAAGGGTGAGAGAATTCACCAGAGCCAGAGCGGCGAACAGAGCAGGCAGAAGGACCCAAGTACACTGCTGAGGGGAGCAGCGGGCTGCAGGAGAGGTCTGCGCGCCATGTGGGATCCTCCTCCAGTGGCCGGGGAGCAGCAGGGGATCGAACTGGTGCCGGTGCCGCAGACGCTGTGGGCAGCTTCGCAACCCAGCGCTCAACCGCTGCGCCACCGGGGAGGCCCTCTTGAGCTATTCTTACAACAGAATGTCTGACTTTTCAAACTAAAGACTTTTTCCTGTGTTATTATTTTAATAATCATCATTTGTTTCAGTTTCTTTTTATTACTTACAACCATTTACTTGGGTATGTTGTTAGTGGTGAAGAAAGAGCATCTCTAACATCAATAGAGCGACAACAAAATATAAGTAGCATAATTCTGCTATTTTTCTTTCTGATAATCTAGAAAACAGAACTTGAAGGAAATATTTGGTGGTGACTTCCTGCTGTGCAATTTTGAGTTCCTTTTAATAGACTCCAAAATATCACTGAAGCAGCCCGTGCAGGAGATTGAAACCTATTAAGATAGGTAACGCTTCATTTTCCACCGGCCTCTTGTTGAAGAGAGGTCATTTAGCACCAAAAAAAGAAGCTGAAGAAACTGAACTTTCCATAATGCAGTTAACATTTGACATTAAGTGAAGAATGTCCATTTCTTTCCTACTCAAAGCATAGCAATCCTCACAAACAAATGCAAACTATCATTAAGAAAACTTACCTAAAACTTTCCTGAGGCTCTGGACACTCACCTTGAGTTTACCCCTGTCTCTGAGGGTACAGGATCTGTCTGGAAATATCATGAAGTCTGGATCCCTTGTGAGAATTTTCAGCACTTCAGCCTCTAGTCTCAGTTGGAAACCCCAAAGCAAGGTCTTTCATGTGGTATTTCAACATTTTTCATTCCAGCCTCTGAAAGAAATGGAAACAAACCTTGTCTATGTTTATTAAACCCTAGAAGAGAGTTTGAATTTCAAGACTGTTCTTCCAGAAGGGCAAAAAGTCAGTGTGGGAATCAAAAGAAATAACAAAAATGATTCCTGTCCCATTTCAGTTCTTCTTCAGCTGACCTCCTCATTCTTGACGGGGATCTATGTGGGGGTGGGGGGGGGGGCAACATGACATTCTTGCAAGTGATTCTCTTTTCAGGACAGTTTTCTTTATATCTGTGCATAGGTCTGCATGACATTCAGCAGCAGACTTTAGGAAACTGAGTAGTAATAACAGTAGCTCTTGTTTATAAGCAGATCACATTCATCTGCAAAATACTATTTTTTTAATGTATTTCCTAAAGCACATTGTCATTTTAAGCAGACACGTGACTCCATGCTGAATGTCTCCCCACTGAGAGATCACAGTACGAGTCAGGGCTCATTCTTATTTTGAAGTTGGAACTTGAACTCTTTTAACCTGGAATGTGTTTAAATTTTGAAGTATCTTCCTCTGCATCACCTTAAATTATTCACATTTTTCTAAGGGGAAGGGAGATTGTGTGACCACAATTTTGCAAATGAGGGTAATACCAGTCCTTGTGCTCAAGTGACTAACTTGCCTAAGACAAATAGCTTCTGGAGTGTCAGAACCTTACCGGAAATTAGGTGCTCTGATGTTACATGGCCTATCCTTTCAAATAAATGTTTGCTGAAGATTTATTTGATTCAAAACATATTTTAGGGCCTCCCCGGTGGCATAGCGGGTTGAGCACAGTGCTGTGAAGCTGCCCACAGCCTCTGCAGTGCCGATTCAATTCCTGGCCGGCCTCGGAGAATCCTACATGGCATGGTGGACCTCTCCTGTCTCGCCCACTGCTCCCCTCAGCAGTGTATGTCGGTTATTCTGCCTGTTCAGCTCCCTGCTCTGTCTCTGGTGAATTATCTCACCCTCTTGCGCCTCTAGCTTGTACCCCAGTGCTTGTATAAATAAATAAATCTTTAAAATATATATATATATTACATGCTATGTATTATTACATACATAGAATGCATATCTACAAAGAGCTAGGAGTCTAGACACCTTCTCTCAATATACTCACTGCAGTGTTAGAGCAGAGAACAAATACACAATTATGGTAACATGGAATCCCAGTCATTGGTAAATTAATAGCCAATAATAGGCACAGTAATGTTGAAAAGAAATCTCATGCCTGCAGTGGTGTAACAGACTTCACAGAGGATATCATTTGGATGCATTTTCTATCTCTGCTTTCAACATAATCTACCCCCCACTTGCTTTCAAGATACAGGGAGATACTGAAAAAGTAATAACATGACATCAAATATTTTGAACACTTACCTCATATCAAGGGTTTCATTATGCTTTATATAATGCACAACCTAACAATAATTCTGTAACACAAAAACCAATTCATCCTTGCTTTGCTTTTTTTTTTTTTTTAACATTTATTTATTTAGGCACACAAGAGCTGGTATGTAGGCCAGAGGTGCAAGAGGGTGAGAGGATTAACCAGAGACAGACTGGGGAGCAGAACAGGCAGATCTACTGAAATACACTGCTGAGGTCAGCAGCAAGAAGACAGGAGAAGTCTGTTGCACCATGTGGGTCAGTTCCTAGGTCAGGGATAGAACTTGTGCTGCAGTGGCTGCTAATAGTTTCATAGTGCTGAGATTTAACTCCTTGCGCCACCAGGGAGGCCCCAGTTCACCCTTCTTTTACAAAGAGGCCCATGTTTCTGCTTGAAGAGGGCAGTGGCATACCCAATACACAGCAAACATATAAAAGCTTTAGAACCAAAATTGAACCCTAATTAACTCAACAGACTGGAGTTAGTTACACATATACTATCAGGTGTAAGAGAAACAAAGGAAAGAGAATGCAACTTAATGTGCTTATTAAATTTAGGTTAGTTAGGCTGAGAGATCTTTCCAATGAGTGTGTCATGAGTGTATGGTGCTCAATTCAAAGTAGGTCTTCCTAGTGGCAGGGAATCACAGTAACTTACCTTTCAAAGCTGTTGGGGAAACAGATTATCTCTGGAAAACAACATTTTGATTATAATGTCAAGACCATCATCTTTGGAAAAAAATTTCATCTGAATAAATGTGATTCCCTATATTTTTTAAATATTGATTACATTCTTACATTGGATGGAGAAATCTTAACTGTTCTTGCACAGCTTGAAATGAATCCAAATAATTATCATTAAATAATTGTCATTTTCATGTTTGTATGCCTCTAAATGAAAAACAGAGACATTTTCCCTTAACTTCCTAAAAGATCAGCAATTGACACCAAAGAAAAAGCACCATTTAATATATAAAATAGGGAGTTACAGAATTCTTTAGTCCTGGTCCTGCTTATTTCTTCTATTTCCTAAATAACCTTGCTCATTTGTAAAATGGAAGTGATATTATATCATGCTTCATGACATAGCAGATAAGGGAGAATGAAATTATTTCTCCCTCAAAGGAATATTATAAAGTAAGTTATAATAATGTCCACACATCTTTTCTGACTGAGATCCAATCTGCCCAAAAAAAAAAAAAAAAAAAAAAAAGAATGGAAACTATGTAATGGGAAATCAGGCCAGAATGAGACAGAATGGTAGACACAGACACCAAGCCAGTCTTATTACTGGCTGCTCAATCTCTGTTCACATTTCTACAATAAACAGTGCATTCTATATCTTTACTGAAAGCAGTCTGGCACTCTGAAGAGCATTTAATGTTAAACTGATGAAATTCTTTGCTTTTCAATTAGCTTCAATTATGGGGGGAAATATGCAGACACAACCACACAATCACACTGTCACATGCCAAAGGAAGTAAAAGGAGAATGTATATAGATATCAAAATTGATTTAAACATTAAAATTCTCTGGAACATTCTCTTAAATACCTTTCTTTACAAATCATTTCATTTTAGCACTGCATCTAGTGTGATCTGGTTTTAAAAATGGGAAAAATAAAGCCTCCCTAGTGGTGCAAGGTGTTAACACAGCACTATGAAGCTATCTGCAGCCACTGCAGCATGAGTTCAATCCCCAGCAGGCCAAGGAGCTGACCCACATGGTGCCCCAGACCGCTCCTGTCTTGTCTGCTGCTCCCCTCAGCAGTGTATTTCAGTCAATCTGCCTGTTCTGCTCCCCACTCTGTCTCTGGTGAGTCCTCTCACCCCCCGCACCTCCGGCCTGTCCCCCAGTTCTTGAGTGCATAAATAAATCTTTTTTTTAAATGAAAAAAAAATAAGTCAGTCACTTTGAAAATTTTCTGTATTTTTGGATGGAAAAACATGCATGATAAGTAATTTTGAAGAAATTAGTCTGAGGACTATCTCTAAAGAGTGTTGTCAATCTCACACTTTAATACTCAAACTTTGTAATTACACACTTTAGGGACTTTGAGAATCAATTTCTCCTTCTTCCAATTGATGATCACATGAAACAATAATGCAAGTATGTGTGGAAAATACTTCAAGCTATTTGATTCTCAAAATCAGGAGTTAATGACATAAGAATTTACGGAGAACTCTAGGCTTATTGACTAATGAGAGGTCATCAATTCACTTTTTCTTCAAGCAGTATTGGGCCTTCTCTCCTTGATTCAATGAGTTAAACTTGCAGGACACATTTTGAAATTGGGAGATAAGAATGGCCTTTTGGTAAACTAAGTTAATGACAGAGGGGGCAGGAAAAAAGCTATGAAAATCATTGACATGAAAGCATTGCAAATAATACAGCATTTGGATGATCACTAGATAACCTTTCCTGTCTCTTTTATGTGCTGCTCTGGGAACGTATTAATCTTTAAAGCCCTCTTACATTATAAATATTGCTTATGGCACAAATCATGCAAATTTATCCTTCTTTTATTACTTCAGAACTTCTTAGGTCAAGAGTTATCATTCAGACAACATCAACTACTTCAACCAAACCGTGTGATATATCTGTGTCAGTTCACATTCAAATGCATGATGTGGCACCAAAATAAATCCTTCTGGCCTTTGGCAATGGTGGCAGTGTAAGGCTCTGTTTAGAAGAGAGGGTTTTTATGGTTTGAGTGCACAGTTCCCAGGGAGTTAAGCAAATAATAAGCAACCCTTTGACCAAAGAACTTTTAAAATAGCAGGAAATGATGCCAGTGGTGTTAGTACTAGAGTGTGCTATAGAAAAGAATAATATGGATATCCATTAGAGAGGGTGGAAGAATGTTCCACTCAGCTGTCAAGGTGTCCAGAGAGAAACAGACTAAGCAAAATTTATCAGTAAGTGGATGTGAAAGCACTACCTAGAACTGCTGTTAAATAAATTTATGGAACTTTCACATAGAATCAAATGTTCTCTTGTGAGGAGTCTTCCTCCCTGGCTTCCTTATTGCATACCCAGTGCAGGACACAACTCCTTCATTAAACATTTCAAATATATTTAATTTTTTAAAAGATTTATTTATTTATGCATACAAGAGCTGGAGTCAGAGCTATGGGGGGTGAGAGGATTCACCAGAAACAGAGTGGGCAACAGAACAGGTAGATTGACTGAAATACACTACTGAGGGTAGCAGCGGGCCTGTCAGGAGAGGTCTGCTGTGCCATGTGGGTTGCTCCCTGGCCGGGGATCGAACTTGTGCTGTAGTGGCTGTGGACAGCTTCATAGGTTGTGTCTTAACCCCTTGCGCCACCAGGGAGGCCCTCAAATATCACAGCAGTGAGTAGACGTTGTAACTTAAAGATAAATTAATGTAATTTATTAACCAATATGTCTATAGGATATAATAATGTATACTACTTTTTAAAGAATATACTATTGGAAGTCTATATAGGTTTTTCAATTAGGGATCTCACTTTTGGAAGAGTTACTCTTAAGAAATGCCTCTAATTTATAAGATGATTCAATATGTGAAAGTTTATTTCAATTAGCAATACGTATTACCAAATATGTATGTATTACTTAGTTTGATTCTGATTGAAAGCAGCTAACATGCATTTACTCTGATTTCTGAAAATGAAGAAGAAAAATAGCTCCTCTTTGTAAGTTATAAACTAAAATTAAACATAAGTTTGTTAGATGACATGAAACAAAAACATTGGCAGAGAATTAATCTTTGCATTCCTGTTTGTGGATGAGAAAACACTGTAAATTTGGAGAGGACAGTCCAAAATCACAACATTTTAATAACTGGGGTGAACTACTCAGCAAAAGCTTATCAGGGCCAGTAGTTTAATTTATTGTAAAGAAGTACAACAGACTTGAGTTTGTCACTCTATCTCTAGGAGTAGGGTTGTATCACGGCCAGATGCAAATAGTTTTAAACAAGTCTATGTTGCCTAGGAAGTGGTTGAATAGCAATTCCTGATGAACTTCAGAGATCAAACACAAAATAAAGGAAAAATAATAAGAAGAAGGATTATTTATAAGATTTGGTTATTTATGCATACAAGAACTGGGGTGTAGGCTAGAGGAGAGGGAGTGGTGAGAGGATTCAACAGAGTGAGGAACAGAACAGGCAGATTGACTGAAATACACTGCTGAGGGGAGCAGCGGGAGAGTCAGGAGAGGTCTACTGTGCCATGTGGGCAGCTCCCTGGCTGGGGATCAAACTCAGCTGTAGTGGCTGCAGATAACTTCATAGTGCTGTGCATAACCCCTGTGCCAACAGGGAGGGCCCAAGAAGGACTTTTCTAAATAATAAGTGGCACTGAATTAGGCGACCTCATTTTCCACTTCTGTCACTGTATATGAGCCAACAACAAAGACAGGTGTAACTATGATTTCAATCTGAAACAGCTTCAAAACATCTTATTTTCTAATACACATTTCAACATTGCTGAATTCAAGGAAGGGGTCTCCTTGGAATTGCATGGTTTCAGCTTCAAGTTTGGTCTAGAATATTTTATAATTTAAAAACTCTCTAACAGCTTTCTATACTGATTATTCTTCAAACTATTTGAACCTGAACTGTAGTACTGATGCTTTCCCAAGCTTACTTGACACAGTAGGGCCTGATTGATCTTTCAACATTAAATCTGCCATTAATATTGTGTAAAGAACTGTAGCTTTAGGCATCCAGCACTTGGTCCCTAACTCCAAGAGGAAGATAGAGGGGTCACAAGAGGACAAAACTGGGACTTCTGGAAGGCAGAGGCAACTAGAATCCTGCTGGCTCCACCCTCTGTGCACTGATCCTTGTTAAATAGAGAACCAAGAACCAAAATACCACTGCCTGGTTTTATCATTTTCACACACACACACACACACACACAAAAAAAAAAAAAAAAAAAAAAAAAAAAAAAAAAACCAAACACTCCCACCCTCTCCAGTATGGAAAGCCTTCCAACTGCTGACTTAAAGGCACCTACCTTTGGTTGTGTGTTACTTTAGGGTTATTTTACACCTTATCTGCTCATTAATTAGAATTTCAAATTTGAAGTTAATAGGCTTTTATTAGGCATCTCATTTCAAAAAATGTCCTTGAAATGTTGGTTTCCAATTTTGATGAAATTATTCTGATTGGGACCAAAGGCATTTTATTGGTTTTAACTGCTATTCAAATACTCTTTGTCTTTAGGCAGTGACATACCCAAAGACAAATGTGATAAACCTCCATAAATATTATCTGGCAAATAATTTATGAAATAATATATATTTTTTCTTTTTACTTTATTTTGACTTTTATTATATGGACATGTAAACTTTACATAAAATAAAAATATGCTAATTTATTTTTTTCCCTGAGATGCATATCTCCACACCCCATGCACCCCAGAGCACCCATATCCCTTCTATCATATACCATGGGCCCCTCCTAATTTTTCTCCCAAAACCTCCCTCCCACTCTAGCAGCCTCCATTCTACAGTCATTTCTAGACTTTGTTTTAGTTTAGTTTTGTTAGTTCCTTTGTTTTGTTTCTCTATATTACACCTATGAGTGAAATCATCTGATATTTGTCTTTCTCCCTTTGGCTTATGTCAATGAACATAATTACATCATTTTCATCTATGTTGTCAAAAATGGCAGGAGTTCACAAACAATAAATGTTGCAGAGGGAGTGGAGAAAAATGAACCCTCATATGCTGTTGAGGTTCCACTGGTCCAGCCCCTGTGGAAAGAAGATGGCTATGTCTCAAAATATTAAAAATAGAGCTATGATATAATCCAACAACTCTACTCCTTGGTATTTATTCAACAAATGCAAAACACTAATTTGAAGGAAATATACACAGCTATGCTCATTGCAGCACATTTACAGTAGCCAGTTTGTAAAAACAAACCAAGTGCCCAATGACAGATGACTTGATTAAGGAGATTTGGTACATACACAATATGGAATATTACTCAGCAATATCATTAAGCTTCCTTATCTTCCTTGAGCTGCCTTATCTGTGTGTTAATTAGAATTTTTTAAAACCTCAGCTTCTTCACTCTTTTTTTTATATTTCTATTTATCTTAATGTTTTTAAGTCTTGAGACATAATAAAAATTATTTTTCTCCATAAAATTTGTCCTAACATTTTTCCAGGTGGTCTTGCTATCTCACTAGGAACTTGCATTCAATGAAAGGTAGAATATTAGAATTCTCCCTGGTGTGATATGCACACACATACATGCAGTCTTCTGAATCCTCAATTCACAGAAGATGTTGAGTTGGCAATTCTTGTTGGCTGTTTGCCACTCAGTTTTCTCAGTATTCAAGGATTGCACTGTGCTGGCCCAAGGTACTAAAGTTCTAGTTTACATTTCAGCCTTATCTCTTCTGTCTTCAATGATTGTTATGGATGACCAAAACAAGTCAACTAAGATAAGCCATTGTCATGCTCCACTAAATCTTCCAGACTTTTAAGAACTGCCCTGAAATTGACCTTCTTTTAAGAAGTTAGGACAGGGACACACACAGGCCATATTTTTAATCCTGGTTCCCTTGCATCAGGAAATAAGTTGAAGTTATCAGTTTCAGCCTCATTTACCACATCTTTGCATGTGAGGAAATCATGAACTGTTCTAACTAGCAGTTTCCTTATAAAAAATGAGAATTATAATGTCTCTCTGGTAGATCTCCCAAGTCTAGGAGACATAAATAAAGTTATATATGTGGAAACACCTATAAACCATGAAGCAAAATAGAATAGAAATTACTTTTTCTTCTCTGATAAATCAGAAAAGACCCCATAATTCGTACTCTTCAAAAAAAAAAAAGTACATTTTCAAGAGATTTTTTTTTAACCTTTGTAAGAATAAATGTCTAAACATATTCTGATATATTAATTAAGGTTGGATTAAAAAATACTAGTAAGTTCTAGGTGTTGAAAAAATATCAATTTTTTGATTCTAGACATAAGAAAGTATTTTTAACAATTTTTTAAACAAGTTCTTCTTAGCTATACCACTTTTTTTTTATCCACAATCAATTCAGCCTAGAAATTGTACTTAGTCTCTGAAAGACCTAGTGTGAAACTACGGTGTCAGCACTTACCACTAGACATGTTGTCAAAATATCGCCTGATTGTGGCCATGGGAATAAGACCCTCTTCATTTCCACAGACTTCACCACTCCCTACTGCCCACAATGAGTGCTTCATTCATTTTTCTACCTGGCATCTGCTTTTATTTAAACCTATGAGCTCTAATTTAGTAGCAAATTTTATATATATATATATATATATATACACACATATATATAACCATAAAATCTATAAAATAGTAAGACATATTGTTTAAAAATGTTTAAAAATCTCTGTGAGATAAGAGGACAGATTTCTTTTAGCTGGAAAGAAGTGAACACAGTACTTCCTAGAGGAGGCAAAATTTTTCTAACCCCATGACTACAGGGTAGAAAAATCCACCTTGAAGGTGGACGAAGATGTGGTTGAAACCAAATGACAAAGGGAACAGGAGATAATTGTTGAAATAATTAAAATTCCTTCTTTCTAGATTTTTGTATAAGACCATTATAGTGTCTATAAAATTTCTATAGGAAAACTGTGAAGGCATTAAGACATTTTATTCTAAAGTTCATATAAAAATAGATAAAGGCAGGAACTCCCTGGTGGTGCAAGGAGTTAAACACAGCACTGTGGAGCTATCCACAGCCTCTGCAGCATGAGTTAGATCCCTGGATGGCTATCCACATGGTGCAGCAGACCTCTTCTGTCTCACCCACTGCTCCCCTCAGCAATATATTTCAGTAGATCCACATGTTCTGCTCCCCACTCTGTATTTGGTGAATCCTCTCACCCCCTGCACCTCTGGCCCCAGTTCTTGTAGGCATAAATAAATATTTTTTAAAAAGTTGATAAAAGCATATGTAAGTTTTTAAGAATTCTAGACTAATGGAATGAAATGACAAGATGAGAAGGGCAGAAAGAGAGACAGAGATTGAGCAGATGCAATGGTATCCAAACCTCTTGGAAAAGTGGGGTTTCACTATTGTCCATGAGTAAGCCTTCATAGAAAGAAATGCTATGCTTATCTCTACTCTCACATTCTAGATTTTAACAAGTCTCTGAGACACTGTTCAGATAAAATACAGCTCAAAGACTAAGAAGCAGCTAAATAAAGCCTCTATTTTTCTTCTAATCTATTTCATTTCAAGCTGTTTGTTATTTCAAGCTTTATTCTGGTCCATAAAGAAAAAATTCTTAGTAACTTTTCTTATCTGTATATATCACAAATGTTGTATAGACTCAGCTTTAGTTGTATGTTAACAATTAGCTCTGGCTGCTTTCCTTCAGTAGACCCTACATGGACAGATTTTGTTCATCAAAAAATCATGTATTTTTATCACTATTTATTCTCTTTTATCATCAAAGAGTGCTACATAGTCAGTAATCAAGGCTTTGAAGATAAAAAGCTAACTGGTTTCACCACAGTCACTTGTGTATCTCTGGCAAAATCCAAGAGACGAGATAATTTGTGTAATCTATGCAGTACTTTTAATGATAAATGTTTAATTTCTCTTATATTTTGAGATTTTATAAACAGTTTATTACTTATGTTATCCCAGATGGGTTCAGTGATTCCAGGTCATCAAAATTGTACCTTCCATTGGCATAGATTATCAGAACCAAGTTTGTTCAAGATTTGCAAACCCTCCATTAATTCTGTAGACTTTACTTTCAGGTAGATTGTTTCAAGCTTGTTATTTGCTAATATTCTAACAAATGCTAATAAATTGAATATTAGATGCCTAGTTCTAAAGGGACCATATAAAATATGAGAAAAATCAAAGTTATTTTTGGTCTGAATATATGGACAGTAAATTTATACACTAATTAATATTCTACAATATTAGGCATTTTTTGAGAGTTCATTTTATATGTGAAATGGTAATTACCAATTGATTACATGGGAGGATGACTCTGATGAACCTCAAATTATGAGTTAAACTTAACTGTATACCGTGAATTGTCAGTTTCAGTCCTTACACTGGCCACCTAGTTCCCCACGCCCACCCATATAACATAGATATGGTAAACACACACACACACACACACATAATAAACATTAACACATTTATCATCTGGAGCTCATTAATATCTGTACTAATAGAAAATTATAATAATTTTTCACTTAAGTAGCAATTAAGAATTGTAAACACCAAAGTTTGGGGGATTTCTCAGCTAATTGCTAAACTCAAACATAAAGATCACCTCAATAACAGAAATCTTAAGAGTTTTATACTTTAGTTAAAATAATAAAGGACAAATGAAATAATGCCCAAAACATAAAAACATTTGGGAAATGTTATCTCCAGCCCAACTATCTGTGGCTGGGGATAACAAATAAGACAAAAATTTGAATTCTCATTATTCTTACTTCTTCCTTCTGAGAGATCAGACAAATGCTATGAAGACATTAGATAAAGCATAATCACTGTGGTATTTCTCCCCCACAAGCTTGGAAGATAAACATTTTATAGCACTCCTAGCTTGATATGGCTTCCTTCAGATGGAGTCTTGGATAAGCTCAAGCACAGATAGGGATACTGTATTCTAGATGCCATTTAAAAAGCAAAGCTCACAATATTGGGGAAACAGTTTATACATGTTTAGAAAGGACAGCCACATTTACACATCTACAGAAGAAAATAAAACATATTCACTTGTTCCATTACCGATAAGTACCTTTATTCACAATTCTGACAGACCCATTAAGTGAAAGACACACTCCTTAGTCAAACCCATATTTTTTCACTATCAGCAAAGTGCAGAAATTGCATTCAAATGACAAAGAATTGCTAAGTATTCTAATCCTGATCAAAATTTCCACTTGGGATTTGCCTTCCTTATCTCAATATCAGACTTTGTCTCTTTAAATCCATAACACATCCAAAGCTTTGATAATGATGAATAATAATCCCAAAACTTTCAAGAATGTGTTCTTATTTTCTCTCTTACAAAAAAAAAAAAAAATCCATGACATGGAAGAGGACCTGTGATGGTCAATTGGTGTACACCATTGCAAAATATGCTGCTCCTGAATAATAAAACTATTATACAATTAAGAGGAAGTCAATTATAAATGATTACCAATTACTGGAGAACCTAAGTAGAATTGCTCCAGGGAGACCACTGACTCATTTTGTGAACATATTACAGATGTTATTTTGACTAATATTTCCAAGAAGAAAAGTGAAATTGTGATTTTAACATCTACTCAAATAATTCAATTTATAATTTTAGGACATCTCATTTAAATATGCATATACAACTCGTCGTGAAAATTTTACAAAACTGAATTCTGAGTCAATAGTTGCATGATGAACCAAATCAGAAGCAATTAATATATCCTGTAGCACTTCCTATTATCTCCTCCATTTCTCCCTTTCTTTCTTCTTTGACACCTTCCTTTCTTCCTTACCTCCTTTTTACTTTCTTTACAATATACATTTTCAGTATAACTAAAGTCCAGAATGTTAAATAACAGTACAATGAATTGAACTTGACTTTGGTCATAGTTTCTACTTATTTCTTTTTTGCTTTTTATGTTAAAGTAAGCAAAGCATGGTCTTTGTAAAACATTCAAATGATATAGAAGCAACATTCACTTTTAAAAAAGCAACATTCACTTTGGATGTATGTGGTTTTTTGTTTTTTTAATCACATGTTTTTTTTTTGTTTTTTTTTATAGAGGCATGTTTTATTTATTTATTTGTTTGTTTGTTTGCTTTGTTTATACATGCACTGGGTACAGTCAGAAGCGCGGGAGGGTGAGAAATTCACCAGAGCCAGAGCAGGGAGCAGAGCAGGCAGAAGGACCGAAGTACACTGCTGAGGGGAGCAGCGGGTGGCAGGAGAGGTCTGAGCGCCATGTGGGACCCTCCTCTGGTGGCCGGGGAGCAGCCGGGGATCGAACCGACGCCGCAGAGGCCGCGGGCATCTTCGCAACCCAGCGCTCAACCGCTGCGCCACCGGGGAGGCCCTGGATGTATGTGTTTTTTAACTCTTTAGAATTGTATGAAAATCAAGCACAACATTTAAAATCTATGTCTCTATTTTTTGCTCTCCCTGGCTGAATACATCCATGACTGGCCACCCAGTGAGGATTCTGTTCTGTTCTCCTGTCTCCAGTCCAATCCCAGTTATTGTCTGGCTGAGGATCACAGAGAGTTATGGGAAATCAAGATGCTAACAAAAGTCAGAAAAAGAATGAGTTTACATGTTAAAATTAAATATTAAAATATTTTAAATATTTATTTTAAAAATTGTAAATGCTAAGCATGAAAGCTTTATTTTTTAAAGGCATCAAACTATCTTGCCTTAGAAGGTCTACACCAAAATGGCCACGATAAATGGTTTCTTCAAAATATCACAAGAAAGTTTTACTCACACTGACAGTCAAAAACTAAATGAAGCATTTTCTTTTGTTTAAAGGATTTTAGTGATTAATGAGACCACAGGGATATTTCTATTTGACGGCTCAAAGAATTACAGGCAGTAATTGTTAAAACCTGGCATAGGAGGCCTCCCTGGTGGTACAGGGGTTAAAGTCTCAGTGCTATGAAGCTATAGCCAGCCACTGCAGCAGGAGTTCAATCCCTAGCCAGGGAGCAAATCCACATGGCACAGCAGACCTCTCCTGTCTCCCCTGATGCTCCCCTTAGCAATGTATTTCAGTCAGTCTGCCTGTTCTGCTCCCCACTCTGTCTCTGATGAATCCTCACACCCCTCCCCCAACTCTAGCCTACACCCCAGTTCTTATATACATAAATAAATAAAAATAAATCTAAACCTGGTATAGAGTGGCCAGAAGATTACATGGAGGAAAATGATGGTGCTCAAGTGAGATAGGAAAGACACAGGGATGGCAGACATAAAAGGGACAGGAAGATAAGGATCACATTCTTAGAACTGACATTTAGATTCTGTCCATTTCTATAAGATTTTCAAAATCTGCTAAATAATCAGATAAAGGGTTGTTTTTTGCTATGTCTTCACCTTTTCTACCTTTCTTTGCCCTAAGATTGTGTCCTTATGTTATCAAAATTCCAATAGAACCAGGCTGCTGAGTATCCTAAGACAACAAAAATCTGTTGTTTCACAGGTCTAGAGGCTAAAAACCCTAAATCAAAGTGTCAGCAAGGCTCTGCTTTCATTGAAAACCTTAGGGAAGATATGTTTGGTGTGTTTCTCTTTGCCTCTGTTGTTGCAGTAATGCTTGGTGTCCTTGGCTTATAGATAAGTCACGCCAATCTGCCTCTATTGTCATATGTTGTCTCTGTGTTCCTCTATGTCTCTTCTCTTCTTGAAAGGACATACCGAATTGAGGGTCCGCCCTTTTCCAATATGACCTCATCTTGCCTAATTAAATCTGCAATTAACCTATTACCCAACAAAGCCCCATTTTGAGGTTCCAAGAAGCACATCAATGTTGAGAAGAGAGATAACCTTATCCAATTCAGTGCAAAACTACTTTATACAATCTTTTTACTTAACTCACAAGCACTGGCTTTTAAATACTAATCTCTAACAGTGCAATAAAGTGATCTTTCTACACGTTAAACTGATTTAGGTGATGAATATTTAGAGAGTTATCTTAAAGGAGAAAGAAAAGGACAGAAGAACTGGCCAGGTCCTTAATATCATAGCAGATAGGCAACCCTCGCTACCAATTGCTCATTGTTAAGGAGGGTATGTATATGGCCTCACACTGACCTTTTAATCAAATCACAAAGACAGCAACCATATCAGAGAATTCACCATGGCCCACGGAATAATTATCTGACCCCAAGGTTGGCCAGTGTGTAAGTTGACTTGCAAATTGGCAAGCAGAGTTTAAGTGTCAAAAATGGATGGTGGCTTCACAGTAAATTATATCCGATCACAAAGAGTTGCACGTTCATCAATTGTGACTTACAGCACTGCAAGGGCAGCCAAGAAATGGATATCATGACAGCCCTTCTACTTTGCACAAAAGTGTCCATTGAGAAACAAAACCTCTGTTTCAGAGCCTGGTCACAATGGGTCTGCTGTTCAAAGATGAGGATAGTCATCCAGCCTGGGAAGATGAGTGATAGACTAAATAGACCTAGCTACATAACAACACAATCCAAAATAGAACAAAAACAACAACAACAACAACAACAAAAACAAAAACCTTTTGATTTCCAGTACCTGGCTGTCAGTTTCCATTCAGCACTCTTTCAACACCAGGAAGAAGGAAAAAAAGCACTACATAAAGCTCACCATTGATAAAACTGTTCTTGCATGTTAAAACTAAATTAAGAAAAATGTTAAAGAAAAAAATTAAGAGCGAAGGAAATATGGGAGGCTTGGGGTTGGAGTTTGGGGAAGAATGAGTTGGTTTTGGCAGAAAGATGGTGCCAGGATTCTGGTGATGGCAACTACTAACAAATGCTTTGAGCCCCTTGTTAAACAAATGGTTGTTTGGTTGGTACATTTGCAGTTGGAACTAAAAAATGCTCCAGTTGGCTGGAGGTTTAACAAGCCTCTCTTTGGGAGTTCAGCATCTGTCAGGTGATTCAGAACAAAGGTTCCACTTACTTGAAGCAGGAGAAAAATTATATCTAATGAACTGCTAATACCAAAGTGTTTATTGAGTTCTTCAAGGCATGTCAAAATCAGACATAAGTTAAAAGGTTAATATGTGTTTTTGATGATCTGGGAAAACTATTCACAGAGAAAAACTAGATAGAAATATTTATTAGCAAAAAAAAACCTTTGTGGAAGACATATTCTATGATGAATCTACTACTAAGTCTCTGACCTATATTATTGTTTAATTTTTACTGCTCTCCAAACCTGAATGCATTTTGTCTCATGTTATAGATGAGGAAATAGTCTATGTGAAATCAAGTAATTTGCCCATAGTTATTTCACTGAATTAGAAATTGATTAATTTCAAAATATTACACTACCTCTGTTCTAATGATTTCCTGGAAAGTGATGCAGTTACAAAAAGGAATTAGAAATATTCAATACCACCCCTTCTGTTCTGTATGTGAGAAAATTTGAGCCAGCATTGACCTGATTGTACAGGAAGTCACACAGTAATATCAGGTTTGAATATGCGTGTTCTGACTCCATCTGAGGACCACATTTTTTTGATAGCATTACTTAATATGAAGCATACATAGAAACGTAAAGGTTCCATATAGAACCAGAAGAGAACCATCACAGAGATTGCTGGTTCCTAGAACATGGGACAAGAAAGTACATTCAGCCATTTTATACCAGACTATTATGGAGCAGACACCCTGTTCTTACCCGTGACTTGGTTACAGAAGATGAAAGTGGATATAAAAATGTCTCACTCAACACTAGTCCTCAGTGGTTTTCAAAATATTCATTATTTTGGAATTCTATGCTGAAGAGCTGATCTAACCACATTCCTCAGTCACTGATCTCAACCATCTCCAATTTATATTAGGAAATGTATGCTTTCTCCCCTGATTGTGGCCTCTCCACTTAGGACACTTGCACCTGTGAGTGTATGGCCTCTCTATGTACCTGTATGTGTGTGAAAGAACTGGATAAGGCACTCCTACTGACTGGCTTAAGACAATGGCCCACATCATGAGGCAGCCAGGGACACTTAGGGAGACTTTTGACTGATAGTGTGGCCATGGTCTGAGATGGTCTGTGTGTATAGCTCAGAAAGTACACCAAGCACCTGAACAGGAAGTTCTCCCTGTATACATGGCCGGCCGACATGTCCCCCGACCCCCGCCACTGTTCCCCATAAAGCTGATTACCCTTTGCTTCCCCTGGACATTGTTTCTCCTGACATTGTCACACAATCAATCATGCTTGTTCATGCTTGCTAATAAATAGCAAGAGTGCTGCTCAGAGAGCAGTAGAGTCATGTCTTTGGAAACCTGCTCCACCACTGATCCCTCAGCATGTCTCTGGGACATGCTGACGGGTTCTTGACCACCAGACTTGATTATTTCCACTCGCTTTTCTTATTCCTAACCCCAACATAGGCACCCACTCTAATTTGTTTCACATATGTTCTTTCACATTGTAATGTAATAGGCAATGGTGTTTTGTACATGTGTGTTTTTAAAATGCATAAAAAAATCATGGAACAAAATTTATTATCCTTCCTATGCTGCTTCCTCAACATTTAATTATAAAAATTTTCAAACATACAACAAAGTTGTATTTTATATTGAGTCTCCATATACCCCTTACTCAGATTCAACCATTAACATAAATTTTACTTTCCATCTATTATTTATTTCTCCATCCATCCGTTAACCTATGATATTCTTTTCTCAGTACATTGGACAGTTTAAAGATCGGAAATTGTTCACAGATCTTGGTAATTTTTACATAGACTAATTCAGGCTTTGTCCTTTCTTGGTTTCTTTCACTTTAAAGCTTAAATGTACCTCTTGTTTTCCCAGAAATCAAAGGCATTGGATAGCAATGTTAATGCCTTTTTATTTATTTAAAATTGTATCTTAAGTGGAAAATGAGAACTTGCCTAACAGATGATTAAAACACTAGCTTCATTAACAAATTCAGTGAAGGAATAGAAAAAGAAAAATGTTAAGTTTTGTTAAAGCACAGCAATGGCATTTCCTTTTTGATCTATGTGACTTTGAAATTCAAGTATCCCTGCCCACATTTTAGGAAGACCCTTTGTAATGGTCACTTGGAAATTGATAGGGTAATAAAAAATCATAATTTCCATCTGTAATATGTCATCTCAAATTCATTTCTACATACACTTATTGTGTTCTTGCTATCTGTATGCTTTAGACTGAATTGTGTCTTCCCCCTCAACAACATGCTGAAACCCTAATCCCCAATATGACTCCCTGGAGATGGGAAATTTTAGGAATTAAGGAGGATTAAATGAGCTCATAGGGATTGGGTCACTGATTGAACAGTACCAACGTCCTTACAGGAGGAAGTGGAAACACCAAAGAAGCTTTCTCCCCATGTGGCAGAGAAAAATGACATGAAGACAGTCAGACAGCATCATCTCTAAGCCAGGAGGAGAGGTTTCATTGAACATAATCCTGATGTCTTCTTGATCATGGAATTCCAATTTCCAGAACAAATTAGGTCAAAAAAATTGAAGCCACTGAATCTGCAACAATTTGTCATAGCAATCTGAGCAGATCAATACACTGCTTATGTTATAGATAATAGGGCTACATTTAAATAATCTCACAATTTGTTTTAAAATGTGGAAAAGAGGTTTGTATCTCAAAAAAATCTAAAACATGAAGCATTTTCCTCCAGATATACTTAACTGTTCAATTTACTCATGGCGTCTGTTTAAGAGTTTGTATTTACTTCTCTTTGCTTAATCAATTATTTGTATAACCAAATGGTTGCCCATTCTGTTTGTAGCTGAAGCTTTGCTTTCATAAAAAGGACATTACTGGGGCCTCCCCGGTGGCGCAGCGGTTGAGCTCTGGGTTGCAAAGCTTCCCGCAGCCTCTGCAGCGCCGGTTCGACCCCCGGCTGCTCCCCGGCCATGGGAGGAGGGTCCCACATGGCGCGCAGACCTCTCCTGCCGCCCGCTGCTCCCCTCAGCAGTGTACTTTGGTCCTTCTGCCTCTCTGCTCCCTGCTCTGGCTCTGGTGAATTCTCTCACCCTCCCGCACTTCTGACTGTACCCAGTCCAGTGCTTGTATAAATAAATAAATAAATCTTTAAAAAAAAAAAAAAAAAAAGGACATTACTGAGTATGAGGAAGAAAGAGTAAAGTTAGCTTATCTTGGTAAGTTTAAAAAAAAAAGTTCCCAGGACTTTTGAGCAAAATATATTTGTAGAAGAAAAAAATATACAACTGTAACATTTTGCTTACCTTAGGCATTTCCCTAATATACATGGTCTCTGTAATAAAAGGCATTTGAGATGAAAATCAGTTCTTAAACCCGTTTCCCTCACTTCTTCAATAATGTCTATTTTCTCATTTCCTACTGTGGTGTTATTGGATTCATAACAGCAGTTCTGCTTAGTATCATTTACCTGTAAGCTAAACCTGCAAATTCTAGGAGTTTCAAATTATAAAATCTGATTTGGTGGCATTATGCTAAATGACAATCAGATGGAAAAGAAGCTGACATAAAAATGTGCCCAGAAAATGGACCAGTAGGAGTCATTTTCCTTCTACACAGAAACTTCATTGCTGGAGTAAGAATGTATAAATTTACAATGGAATTGTTTAAAATTACACTTGATAGAGGGAAACAGTAAGATGTAGAGATACAGACTATAATTGGAGGGCACAAGTAATGAGTCATAAGGTATGAGCCAGTGATGGGCCAGTTGTCCCAATTACAGAGAAAGCATCTGGGGCAATACCTTAACATTCTGAGGCTCAGTTTCGTTTGGCTATTGAAAGAGTTGCTATAAAATAGGAAATATACTAGCTTAGACTGGATAATGAGCAGTTTGTGTAGAAAACAGAAACAACACTGTCTCTTTCCATCAAGAAGGGACATAATACAAAGAATTAGAAGTTTACGAAACTGAAACTGCTGGGTGAGCTGGGGCTGGAAGATCGAGTGAAGTCACCATGATGTGCAGCAGTGACAACTACAAATGAAACTTTTATCACCAAGGAGGATGAGTCACATTTTGACACCAGGAATCAACTGACAAAATCTCCTGTCTGCTATCTTCCAAAGTATTGCACTCTACTGAAGCAACTCTTCATCAACCCCCATCCTTACAAATCTTTAACACATGCTTTTCATTTGCAGGACATAAATTAGAACACTGCAGCAAGAGAGTCTGGAGAATGTAATTTCCAAGCTTCCAGCTCTTGCAACAGAGGCAATATCAGAGGACAGTATGGGAATGAGTTGAGATTATAATGGATGATTCATATAATAAGCTAATTCCACATAGAAAGCAGTAAGAAAACTTGATCCTTCTTGTCATATATGATTTGCCTACAATATGTAATTCAGATCCATTTCAGTTTGATCTCTGTCAACTGCAGGACAATTAATTCAAAACTCCGTTGTTGTTGTTTTTTTTTTTTTTAAGATTTATTTATTTATGCATACAAGAGCTGGAGCACAGGCCAGAGATGCGGGGGCGGTGAGAGGACTCACCAGAGACAGAATGGGGAACAGAACAGGAGATTGACTGAAATACACTGCTGAGGGGAGCAGCGGGTGAGATAGAGATAGGAGAGGTCTGCCTCGTCTTGTGGGTCTCTCCCTGGCTGGCCAGGGATTGAACTTGGGCTGCAGAGGCTGCACAGTGCTTAACTCTTTGTGCCACCCAGGAGGTCCTCCACTGTTTTCTTTTTTTACATTCCAGTATTCATCTTGTTTACTTCTTTCCACAATGCTGTGTTACTCATCCTAAATCTGGTTATATCGTGGTTACAATCTCAAAATTGTACTGTCTTAGTACAACCAGTTCCCATTTCATGCACACATCATATGCTTTTTACAGATTTTGAAGGGTCTCTGCTGTATGTAGTAATTTATGGAAGTTAACTGAGCCTCCACTATGTTGTAGAAGCAGCATCTGGAACACTCAGCTACTCCATTGTCACTGCACAATAAGTGAGGGATTGGAGAATTGCTGAGTCAGTTTGGCTAAGAACACTAGTGACACAGCATAGTTCAACTGCAAGAAGTTGGCAAATGGAATATTTAGTTGAAAGCACTGACTGTGCCTTAATTCTTCTAATCAGCTTTCTATATATTTCAACCAGGTTACTATTCATAAAATTTCGATCTACTAAAAACCTGGGCTATCCTTTGCACATAAAATACAAATAAAACTTTCTGTTGTAGTCTACCAGACAATATAGGGTTTGGAATGACAATGTTTGATCTTGCTTCTTATCATGCCTGTTCCTGCTCACTGTAGTTTAAGAAGTTGGTTTATTTTATGCCCTTTAAAATATGCCTAGAGGGGACTCCCTGGTGGCACAGCGGGTTGAGACGCAGCCTATGAAGTTGTCTGCAGCCTCTGCAGCACTAATTCGATCCCTGGCCAGAGAGCTACCCACATGATGCAGCACACCTCTCCTGACTCCCCACTGGTCCCCTCAGCAGTGTATTTCAGTCATTCTGACTGTTCTGTTCCCCACTCTTTCTGTGGTGAATCCTCTCAACCCCCTGTACCTCTGGCCTGTACCCCAGTTCTTGTATGCATAAATAAATCTTTAAAAATATATATGCCTAGGGGGTTTCTGGCCTATAGCTTTGTACATGTTGTTTCTTCTTACTTGAATTATTCCCAACAAGTTTTTTACATGACTAGTTTATTCTCATTCTTAGGGTCTCTCCATCCATGTCATCCAACAGTTTACTCTCTGATAAAACAGTTTATATCACTTTTCATGAGTATAAATTGTTTATAAGTTTATTGGCTATTTACATCCTCTTTAAAGTAAACTTCATGAGGGCCAGGACAATTTTAGTCTTGTTTTTGCATTGCCCCAATGCATAGAAGTGTCTGGTTCAGAGTAATCATCCCATCAACATATGTTGAATAAAAAAGAAAATTAATAAATTGTATCTATCATAATTGGCCAAAGTGATTAAAAAGTTATCAGTAGAAAATATGGTGATACACAGATGTGGATTAAACAGAGACTACATCTCTTGATTTGTCTTTCTCTTAAGTTAGGCAAATTTAAATGCTCTATATATTTTCTCATTTATTAAAGAGTGCTACCTGATAACTTCTGTCTGTCTTTCTTAGACATATATACCCATGCACACACACACAACTAAGAAATCAAGATGATAACCTACCCCAAGTAGGAAAAAAAGATCAGTTAAACAAAAAGCATAGGTTGCAAATCCAAATGCATTGTGCCTAAAACACAAATTGTCATATTTTGCCATTAGTCAATACCTTTTGTTAAAGGTTTTATCAGTTTTGTCTTTGTATAATAGTAATTTTTTTTTCTTCCTTCATGCATATACCCATCCTTGGTGTAACATTTCACCTTTGGGATCTTAATTGGGCTATTAAGGAGTCATCTGGAAAATCATGAAAAGTAAAATTTGCATGAGTTAGTACCAAGCTCAGTCATGCTTGGCATTTTGTTAATTAAATGAGGTTTTGTGGAAGAGATGCATGAGCACATACTTGCACTCATACAACCTCTGAGTTCCAAGTAGGGTTTGCTTCTTTTGGCTGATCCCAAACAAGGAAATTTGGGGTCCCAAATTTATATCTATATTAGAGGGGATTCTGATACATTCTTGAGTAAAATTGGTATCATTTTTCCTTTCCGAACAAATACCAGTCCCCTAATTGTTTCACTAAAATGTGAACTAGAAAGAACTTATGATATAGAATATGATTAATTCTCACAGAAACAAAAAGTAAAAGCTTCATTTCTCTATTTCAAAATGGTGGTGCTTTTATTTCAATAAAAAATTAGTGTCAAAGAAGACCTAAGAAACTCAAATTAGAGTAAAGAACACATGATTCCAGCCTGAAGAGTGTAGGGTTATTCAGAGTAAATCTTAGGGAAAACCTCAAGAGGCAATGAATAAAAAGAAATAATTTACACATTCAAAAAGATAGTTTAGGATTAATATATTAAAAATCATTTCCTTAAAATGTTAGACAAGATAAATTGAAAATATATTTGAAAATGTATAATTTGAAATTTGAAAATGTGTATTTTAAAATACATATTTCATATACCTTAGTTATATATTAAGGTATATATAAACAAGGTATAGAAAAAAAATTTTTTTATAGTAATACTTAGGTTTTGGTCTTGGGAGAACATTTTAAAAAATACAATACAAGTATGAATGTTACCCATAATAGGACTAGTTTCCCATTCAATAATTGATTAATGAATGGACCAATTAAAATAATACAAAAGTGAGGGATGAGATTAAGCATATGAATAGTCTTTTAGAACTATGTAAATTGATTTGATTACATGCCAACAAAATATCAATGTGGATGAAATATTAGCTGCTCTTACTCCTATCTGATTTTCTCTAGTGTAACATAAGAAGAAAAATGTGTTATTCAGAGTTATACATATTATGGTTTATGTGGTGGAGATGAAGCCACTTTTCCTAAACTATGAATTAGAGAAAGTCCTTAAAGAACCTCAACAGCAGCAGAAAAGTGTTCCATGATCAAATGAGCTTGGGAAATGCTGAGTTGTAAAAAATTTAACCATGATATTTGCTGGGGTTTGATCAGTTTTTATGTAACTAGAGGCCACAGCCTCAGAGGGTGGTATGATGTACAACAATCTCCAAACCAATTTTTTATTGGATTTTATTCTGTGAAATATAAACATATATTCTATGGAGTATAAACCATTAAATACATGTTTTCCCAAAACTTAATGGATAATGGAACAATTTAGTAAAAAACAAATTGAGGTTGATCTGTTCTTTTTAAAATGTTGTGAAAAAACTTTTGTTGGAAAAATTCCTGTTGAATTCTGGAGACTTCTGTAAGAGACAACTTCCAAGAAATCTGGAGGAATGACTTTGCTCAATACAGGGAGGCGAGATGGGAGTAGGTCAAATTAGGCAGCTTTAACTCTACGCATAAGGGCATCCACAGGGCCTCCATGGTGGCACAAGGGGTTAAGCACAGCACTGTGAAGCTATCTGCAGCCAATCCAGCACAGGTTCAATCCCCAGTCAGCCAGGGAGCTACCCACATGGCACAGCAGACCTCTCCTGTCTCAACCGCTGCTCCCCTCAGCAGTGTATTTCAGTCAGTCTGCCTGTTCTGTTCCCCACTCTGGCTCTGGTGAATCCTCTCATCCCCCACACCTCTGGCCTGTACCCCAGTTCTTGTATGCATAAATAAATAGATCTTAAAAAAATAATAATAAGGACCTCCACAGAAGGGATTGCAGACAAGTAGAGACCAGAGTTCTGAAAAAGTCTTTGATACTATAGTTAGTAAGTGACTGAGCACTTGTAAAACCTCACAGGCTAATCACAGTCTCTGGAGAGCAGCAAACTCATTTCCTCACATGGATGTTTTATCTATTTGTCCTTGTAAAAATCCTTTCCTTTCCTTTAGACTAACTACTTCATATTTATCCTTCAAGAGCCTCCTCAAATTATGCTCTCACTATCAAGCCTGTCCAAGAAGTCTTTCTTGACCACTCAATTCTCATCCTTTACATCATTTGCCTCTGTTTTTCTCTCACAAATAATTTTTTACTTTGTATAATGGGGAGCAATAACAAATACATACTTATTTGTGTGTCCCCTTGTGTAACTTCTCTCCCTTCATGCTCTCTGCAAGAATAAGAATGCTTTCATTGCCCACCACTGTGCAGACCCAAAGATGGTGCCTGTGCCATCTTTGATGGATAGATGAATGTGGCCTCAGTGTAATGGAATGTTGCTGAGGTACCCTTAAAGACCTGCTTTCAAATTCTGGCTCTGCCATTTATCAGCTGTAGCTCCTCTCCCAAATCCCCTTAGGATAGTTCCTCTATAGAACTATTCCTCTACAGAATAGGTACAATTTTACCAATCTTATAAGAGCTTGCCGAGAACTAAAGGACTATAAAGTGAAACTAAACTTCTCAGAAGATTTTAGGCAGTTGATAACTACTGAATATTTAACAATCACTTTTACTTTTTTCAATTAATTATCACATAACATGCATAGTTCCAATCTCCTAAAGTAAAATATAACATTATGCCTCTGAGAGAAATAAAATTCTATTAAAAGTTACTATTTAAAACAATCCACAGTAACTAAAACTCTGGAACATATTTTTGTTTCCATGGATTCAATGCTTTTTATTGGTAATTAGTATCTGAAGACATTATGGCAAAATCTATTTTGCAAAATATTTTCATTAGCCTTAATCAATCAAATGTAGTACCCCATTCAAGCTCACTGTAAAGCCCACACATTTATTTCAAGGGTCTCAAGGGTCTCAAAAGAGCCTTAATATCCTCCCTAGACACCCATTGCTTTGGTGTCAGAGGAAAACAAACTAAATTTATTTTAATTACAACAAACACTTTTGCAGCCTCATGTTTAGGGAAGAAAATGCATGAAAAATCATGAATTTCTATTGTTACAAGGAGAACAGTAGCCTTTGGTTCATTCTCAAGTCAATTTATTTCAAAATATCATGCACTAGGTCCTCCCTGGTGTGCAAAGCTAAGTCTTAGTACTATGAAGCTAGGGGCAGCCACTGCAGCATGAGTTTGATCCCTGGCCAGGGAGCTGACCCACATGGAGCAGCAGACCTCTCCTAACTCACCTACTGCTCCCCTCAGCAGTGTATTTCAGTAGATCTGCCTGTTCTGCTCCCCACTCTGTCTCTGGTGAATCCTCTCACCCCCACCCCCACACCTCTGGCCTACACTCCAGTTCTTGTATGGATTTGCATTCAAAAACCTGCATGGATTTGCACACAAGAACTTGTATGGACTTTAACCCCTTGGGCCACCAAGGAGGCCCTAAAATAAACCTTTAAATATATATATCATATATATATTTATATATATATATATCATGTTCTAGCATGCTCTATTTAATAGTGATAGAATTGGGGCTAAAGTTCTAGATAGAGGGGAAAAACCGAGCCATTTTAGGGGAAAATCTTGAGACATGTCAGTATTGCCTAAGCATCCAACTATCGCTCTTAAGTCAGCTATTCCCTTAAAATCTTCCTGATTTATATAAATATTCCATCTTGTAACACACATTTAACTGAGAAAATGTTACATGACAAAAACTGGGAATAAAGCAGTAAATCAAATACAATCCTTAACTTCAAATTGCAATAGTAAAGAAAGCAGAACTAAGCAGGAAATCTTGATGAAGAAAGCTTGGAAAGTTCGTAGACACATCTCCAACCTCAGTCCCCTATGCCTTGAAGCTAACAAATGTTATAAATACTGGAGACTTGGGAAATATTTGATAAACATCAATAAGTTTAAACTGAACTAAAATTCAATACAATAGTTAGAAACTTTTCAAAATTCACAACACACACAATAATCTATTTTCAAACATAATTATCTTCATTTATATACCTTTTTGCCAATACGATTTATGCTCAGTTAACATTCATTGAACATTAAATATGGGTCAAGACCTTTAATATAAATGTTCATAATAAATGTAGTAGCATCACATAAAGAGACTGGTGTCTAATATAGAAGAATTATAAAATGAGGTATTAGTAGAAACATGGAATAGGGTCTAAAGGTAAAAACCTGTGTCAGGTTACAGTAAATGGTGGGATGAAAATTCACAATCTTTTTTTGAATGCTATTATCTTCATACCACATATTTTTTTGCTGAATGATTGGTAAAAGAAGGGAGTCAGAGAAAGGATCAAATTTTTAATCTTGGAACAGAAGAGCGGGCCCAGCACAGCCAACAAGGGAAGATGACTCATTTGGAAGGAGACTCGAAAGGAAGAGCTAACCATTTGAAGGCTTTCTATGCCCCCTCCCACGTACCCACACACAAAAGATCGTCTTTTCCTCATGTTATTTTCTGGGAACCTTTTTGCACCATCCTTGTAGAGATATATTGTGTAGCAGAAATAGATCACACTTATTTGCCAGAAGTAGTGTGTGCACATAGTGAGAGGAATAGAAGAGGGTTAGTAGACAGTCTTTCAACCAGAAGTAGAAAGTAAGCATATTCATCTTAAGAAATGAAAATGAAACTATGGGTGAAAAATTTGGTTGAAGGCCAAAAATAGTAGGATGTAAAATCCCAAGAGACTTTTACATGTGTTGAAGCTAAATTTACATATTTAAAGTAGAGAAGTAACTATTATTTTCCTCACTAATATTTCTGAACTATATCTGAAATATTCAAATTATAATTTATAGTCAAGTATAATCATTTCTTTTTTTAAAAGATTTATTTATGCATACAAGAACTGGGGTACAGGCCAGAGATGTGGGAGGTGAGAGGATTCACCAGAGATAGAGTAGGGAACAGAACAGGCAGATGGACTGAAATACACTGCTGAGGGGAGCAGCAGGTGAGTCAGGAAAGGTCTGTTGCCCGTGTGGGTCACCTTCCTGGCCGGGGATCGAACTCATGCTATCGTGGCTGCAGGTAACTTCATAGGTTGTGTCTTAATCCCTTGTGCCTCCAGGGAGGTCCTAATCATTTCTTGAAGAAAATAAATAATTGATTTTGTTTTAAAGACTACTTATTACTATACTGACCATTTTGCTGTATTTGGACCTAAAATCTTTACTAGTTTACAGGAATTATCTAGTAATTTTAAATTAATATTCTGTAAACTGGATACACTAAGAAAATATTATTTGAATTTGAAAACTTATTTGAATTTAAAAATAAATGTCACTGAATTAAAACCCTGAAAATAAGAACATAAATAGGATTAGTTGCATACTCTACCCTTCAATAATGACAAAGCAATCATTTTCTGTACTTGCAAAGACTCAGCACATTTGCAGATGAACATGACCATTGGCTGAAGGACTCATTTCTCCCTGTGTCATATCATTGGGGGGTATGTCACATAGAGAGAAGCTGATTATCTCAATAAAAATAACATCTAAACCTTCTTGTGATACCTATGTAAGAGAAAGATTAAATGAAATAGACATTGATGGGATTACTTAAAACACCATATGTCCTATGTGGTGTGACTGAGGTCCCCTTGAAATAAATCTTTAGTGCAGATAATATTCACTAGTATTGGCATAGACTCAAAGGTAATGCAACCTTAGCTCAATTTACCTTGGAGCTCAGAAATTCCTAAAACAGAAAGCACCTTCTCTTGATTTTCAGGATATAAAGCTGGTGTGAAGTATGATGAACCCAAACAAGAATTCATGATATATGGTGAAATAAAGAAAAAATCTGGGCTGGTATCTCATGTTCAATGCAATGTCTTTAGGGACCAGGATGAAAGGCAGTGTTGACACATTACCAACAAGTGAAGATATTATACTTTGAGGAAGAAGGTGATGGGAGGGGGTGAAGGAGAGAAAGAGAGACAGAGAGAGAAAGAGAAGAGTTTGACTCAGATATGATGTGCTGTTTTATCCACAGTGGGAGAAGAGCACCCCAGTGCTGGGATCCCCAAAGAGTGGACGAGATCAATGGCCAAAACACTGTTATTCTTCAACACTGATTCTCTGCAAAGTGAGAAACAAAGAAGATGTGTCCACAACCTGCTTTCCTCTCTGCTTGACCTCAGAAATAATTTGATTAAATAAACATAAATGCCTGGTGGTGCAGCAGTTGAGTGCTGGGCTGCGAAGTTGCTCGCAGCCTCTGCAGCGCCAGTTCAATCCCCGGCCTCCAGGGAGGTTCCCAATGGCACGCAGACCTCTCCTGCAGCCTGCTGCTCCCCTCAGCAGTGTACTTCGTCAGTCTACCTGTTCTGCTCCCCGCTCTGGCTCTGGTGAATTCTCTCACTCTCCGTGCTTCTGACTGTACCCAGTGCTTGTATAAATAAATAAATAAAGCTTAAAATAAATAAATAAATAAACACCTGCAGTCCTGCAACAGTTCTAGAAAATACAGAGCAGCTCAAGAAAGCATTTTGGATTGTCAACTTATAAAGGAAGAGGGGGCTTTCGGCAATTAGGAAACAAAAAATAGTGATGTGATATCCATGTCTTGATTTTATGAAGCAATAGATAGAAGAAAGTAAAGGTGTAATGAATGGGAAGAGTTTGATCACATAGACACATAGATTTTAAATCATTTCAATTACATTCCAGAGGCAGCAAAGAAGACATAAAATGCTAATTTGTTTAGGACCACAAGTGACAAAATGTTTCAGTGATTTTTCAACTTTTCAAAGATATCTCCAAAATTAGAAAAATAGACCTTTTTTTTTTTTCAGGGGAGAAATTAATACTTAGGGTAAAAAAGATCTTGATAAATATATAAATTTATTGGAAGTTTTGTTAGGACAATGAAAGCATTACGTTTCACAAAGTATATAAGGTAATTTTCTTTAAATCCAATACATACTCCCATTCATAAATATTCATAAATATGTATATATCACTAAAATTGAGTAAGTCCAATGTGAAAATGTATACTTACAAAAACAGGTTTATTTGCTCAACCAATAAATATTGACTGAAAACTTATTGTATACCAGAGTTATTGGAATACTTAATTGATTATTACCTTTAGAGGAGGGATTTAATTTTTTGTTTTTGTGTTATAATGTATTATTCACTATGAGATCTTAGAAAAATTGTTCAATAAATGCCTTTAAAAATTGATTTGTTATAATGATCCAGTTTGCTCACAAAATCTTATGATTATGAATAGCAATTTTCTCTATCAGACAAGGTACTAACACTCTGAAGGCAAATTTAAATCCACCCAACCAGAGAGGGGTCATTTCAAGTGCTGCCTCTTCTTCCAAAAGTTGAATTGCTTGAAACATTCTAGAAATTTTCTCAAGATATTCTCATGCATTGTTCATTATAAACATAAATACTAAAGTATTTCTGAAACACATTCTGTATGGTTATTAATGAACTCAGAGCAAGTCAGGTATTGACCATTGAATTATTTACTAGAGCTCAATTTTTCAAAATTAATGAATTTAGTAATTAGGCGATTCTTTTAAAAGATAACTTAGAAAATAAGAACAGTTCAAAAGTATGCATTACGAATATTTATTTACCAGAGTGAAAGACAAGATTGCACACTTTCATTTTAACTTAGTTACTAAAAAATGTATTAAAAGAAAGCATAATAATTTCATATCTAGCAATCATGTCTTTTACCAAGAAAATCTTTGTGTTTAGAGAGTTATAATTAAATGAAATAGTCAACAATTTTGATTCCACACCAAAATAGTTTAGGTTAAACTATTTACAAAGATATGTAGATATACGTTTCATTTTACTTCAAGCTAGAATTGAAACAATATTGCTGGCTCAGAAAGTATAGTCTACAAAGAATGGAAATTGCTGCTACTTAAAAAAATATATACACAGCTTTGACCTATCTTGATGGACTGAAGGGATGGTGATGAAAACTGTAATCTTAATAAATCTCCCACAGCTAGAGGTTTAAAACTCATACTGTTTCAAATTAGTGAGGACAGCGATATTTATTTGCTGCTGAATTCCAGTCAGCATGGCATTTCAGCAGGAAACACTTTATAAGACTTAAACTTATGAGTAGCAAAGTTGAAAACTCAAGTTAAAGAAAAGAAACAGTAACTAAATATACTCAGTGATTCATTAAATCAAAAAGGAAACACACCAAACATCATCACTTCCTGCTCTTTGTCTTCCTCCCTACCATTGGCTTCTATTACAAATAATAGCTATGAATCCTAACATTAATAGAGCACTTGATCATTTTCAGAGTTTCGAGATGTGTCATTTCATCAGACAAACATAGATTGAGTTGCAAATACAACTAATAAAAAGCATTACGAACTTACAGAAGTGGTGACTGAGGGAACATATCCAGTTGTCCAAAATTATATCTTATGTCCATGTGTGAAGAGTGTCAGGAAGATATGTCAGCTCAAGCTGTCCGGTGGTTAGACCTCTGCAACAGCTCATTTTGGTATTAAACATGGAATCTACTATCAAATCAAAAATTTCTTTAAGGGAGTTTTCCTTGGCATTCTATTTAAAGCAGAGAACTTGTGAGGAATCTAGAAATCCTACCTGTAAATGAGAAACATAATCAAATGGTAATATTTTTTAGCTATTATTTATGTTAGGTAATGTATTGAAGATCCCGTTCTAATTCACCAGTTTACTTACTATCTGAAAATTACTGATGGGGCCTCCCTGGTGGTGCAGGGGTTAAAGACAGAACTATGAAGCTACTGCCAGCTACTATAGCACAAGTTTGATCCCCCACCAGCCAGGGAGCTGGCCCATGTGGCTCAGCAGAACTTTCCTGTCTCGCTTGCTGCTCCCCTCAGCAGTGTATTTCAGTAGATCTGCCTGTTCTGTTCCTCGTTCTGCCTCTGGTGAATCCTCTCACCTCCCCACATCTCTGGTCTGTACCCCAGCTCTAGTATGCATAAATAAATGACTCTTCAATATATATATATATACTACTGGGGCAGCCTGAACAAGTCAGTCACTGTTTTCACTCTTATCACTGTTTCTCGAACAACAGCCAGATTGAAAACATTTTTTTAATGAAGGAAAAAAAAATAGCCCTTCTAAAAGCAGAAAAAAATAAAAGTGAATAAGAACAGTTTAAGCCTAATACCCAACTGGGCACAATGGATATAGAAAATATGGATGGTTGTATAGTAACATCTGTAGCCAGATTCATAATTTACTATAACTTTAAAATGTGATCCAATCTCTTTGTTTGTTTGTTTGTTTGTTTTCCTATTTGTCCCACCACTTAATTTTATAACACTTTTCAGCTAACCTATACAGGGGCAATCATGGTGTTCTTTAAGTTCTTCTAACACGTCTGGTTAGTAAACACTTTAGGATCCTACTGCTAGCTCAGCAGTAGACAAGCTATAGTCTAAGGGTAAAATTCAATCTACTACCTCACTTGGTAAATAAAGTTTTATTGGCCCAAGGTGGCACCCTTCAGTTTTGTATTTTTGATGATGAATTTTGTACTATAAAAGAGAATTGAATTGGGGCCTCCCTGGTGGCGCAGCAGTTGAGCGCTGGGTTGCGAAGCTGCCCGCAGCCTCTGCAGCACCGGTTTGATCCCCGGCCACCAGGCGTGGGTCCCACATGGTGCGCAGACCTCTCCTGCCGCCCGCTGCTCCCCCTAGCAGTGTACTTCCATCCGTCTGCCTGTTCTGCTCCCTGCTTTGGCTCTCGTGAATTCTCTCACCCTCCCATGCTTCTGACTGTACCCAGTGCTTGTATAAATAATAAATCTTTAAAATATATATAATATAAAATATTTTTAAAAAAGAATTGAATTGTCATGATAGAAATTGTTTGACCCACACAGCCGAAAATATTTACTATCAGTTCCTTTATAGAAAGAGCTTGTCAACACCTATGCCTGCTGCTCTTTCTGAATGTTCTTATTCTTCAGCTTTACATAGATTATTTTATAATTCACTCAGATTCTCTGCAAAACTATATTGCCCTAAGGAGAGTTCTCTGAAGAACTAATATAAAGCTATCCCCTATCCTATTACCTAAATTTAAATTCCCTCATAACACACATAGCTATCTGGAATGCCATTTTTTTTAACATTTTAAATTATTCACTCATTCAATTTACTTCTTCTTATTCAATACAGACTATCAGAAAGAAACTTTTTAGTCTTCTTTATTGCCCATAACAATGTGAGGTTAAAAAAATAATTAGTAAAACACCTCAGGGGAACTGTGCTACTCTGAAGTCAAGTGACTTTTTCAAAGTATGTATTAAAAAGGCAAGCTGGAAGATACAACAAATAGTTAAATGAGGAACTGAGCACCAGCAGGTCCCAATTTCTACAAGCCTCTAAAAATTGATGGCATGATAAAAGTTAGGTTGTGTGGTCTATATACACAATGGAATATTACTCAGCAATCAAAAAAGATAACTCTTGCCATTCGTAGCAACATGGATGGTGCTGGAAGGGATTATGCTCAGTGAAATAAGCCAGAAAGAAAAAGAAAAATATTGGATGGTTTTCCTTATAGGAGGGATGTACGGAAACTATACATTCTTATAAGGGATCAGGAAAAATTTATAATAAGTGAAAAAACAAAATTAATAGGCAACTATAAATCAAAGACACTCTTGAGGGGAGGTGTAAGGAAAGGTATAAAAACAGGGGAAGGAAGAGTACAAAGGACTAAGGTGATGGTGCACGGGTGAACTGTGAATTGGTGGTGGGAATTATGTGAGGACAAAACCTGAGAAGAGAAAGCATATGTTGTGCAAAAAGGAAGAATGATGTAAAATATGCATTTAAAAAGTACCTTAGCATGTTTGTTCGAATCCATTTCAACCAGTCAAAACATGGTAAAATAGCAAGAAGTGAGTTCAGGCCCAGAGATTCTAACTTATTAAATATGAAATCCTCTTGTTGTAAAGAATGAATCTGCAACTCAACAGCTGACCCAGGTGCCTTAGATTGACAGACATTGACAAAATGTCAAAGTGAAAATACAATCATCATCTAGGTGTTCTCACAGGCCCTGAGCTGTCATGGTTGAGTGCTTTAATTGTTACACCTGTAAACACTGGGATAAAATCATTGACTCACAGCTGTAGATCGAGTCCTACAGAAGGCAATTTAGAATGACCACTCATTGTTCTCCAAGAATATCAACTGAGCAAAAATTGACCTATAAAATGATTACTCATTTATTCTTTTCTTTCATCTGAGCCCTGGCTTTAGGTTAAGAACACAGATTTAATGAATTTTCCTGTCCCTGAACTGCAGATTGTCTATCGGTACTCTGGTATAATACTTTCTCTTTTCTATTTTTCTCTGCATCTGTTGGCAAAATTATGCATTTTACATGATTACTATAAGATGTGTGTGCTAGTATTAAGAGATGAGCTAAAACAAATTAAGATTCTTATTATCTTCTAAAGTTTCAAGTATGTGGTGGTGTGTAGAATGTTAAGATATATTGTTAAAAATGACAAGCAAGAGGTACTTTCAGAATTCTACATCTAAGCAGGAGACAGATACTTAGGTTCTTGGGATATGTTTGGAGGTCAAATATACATTTTGGAGTGCTGAAGAACTAATTGCACTATGAAATGCAAAGAGATAGAAGGGGCTTCAGGACCAGGACAAATGAGTTTTATTTAAGACTGCAAGCTTCTCTAGGAGACCCCAAACATCTATGGGAACTGAATTGCCCACCAATATCTGATCCACCAAACCTTAAAATTAACCACAGAACTACAACAGCAAAATAGAAATGGTATATATGATACTGTATTTAATCAGCAAATGAGGTATGAGTAAGTTACATTAGCAATTGTCCTAGATTCTTAAGGCTATAGAACTGGCAAAAATGCCATCTTTCCTTTCATCCATACTTACTTAACACAATCTTGGGGAGTTCCTTATGATGAATTTATTAACAAGAGAATAAAAAAAAACACTAAGAAAACAAAAGATGGCCTTTTCCTGAAGTAGTCTATTTCCACTTCATAACTGCACACTGGAGAAAAATAAACCAGAGGGAGTAGTTAAGCAGAACAACCAGCTAGCCCCTCTCTATGAAAGGAAAAAATAGAAAAAAGGTTTCACTTTGATTCATATGAATGACTGATGTTGTCTAGATGATCATTGAAGTGGTAAGAACAAGATGAAATTTTAGTAACAAAAACTCTAGAGATGATGTATGTGAATGGAAATATTGTGTGTGATGATCTTATGTGCTATTTAATTCCTCACAAAAGCCACCCAAAAAGAGATTCACTGAAGTAAATCATGGATAGGGAGCTCATTCTATAGACATAACCTCTCCCTTGTGCAACAGGCTCATAAAGTTATATTGACAGCAGACATAGAGATTATCCAGGAGTTCAAATATGTTTCCTCTCAAAGCTAATGAAGCAATAATCATCACTCCATGCTAACCTGCTGGGTGGACTGGATAATCTTCCTAAATATCCCCAATAATCCTCCACCTCCTGCCCCCAGGACCCATGCATGCCACTTTATTTGACAAGAGAATCACCAGATGTGATTACATTAATAATATTGATGTAGGGAGATTATCCTGGTTTGTCACAGTCATCTTTTAGAAGATAGAGGTCTAGAAACCAAACACATTTGCCACTTATCTCTGCAACCTTGGCTCTCCTTGTGTCAGAAGGCTGACTGCATGAAGGTGAGGTACTTCCACAGGGGACAGATAGGTGACAGGGACTTGGAACCTGAGCTTTCCACCTGACCATACCAGGCTCCTCCGATATCTGAGGGTGACTGATCTGACAGGCACAAAGGAACATGTGTGACTCTGAGGAGAATCTCTAGGGTCCTGTTTACACAATGATCACAAGTAGGAAATGCCAATGGAAAATGACAGTAACTAAATTCTAGCACAACCAGTAATGACTCAGAATGTTTCAGAAAGAAGCTTGGGTCAGTCGACCTGGTAAATAACCACAAACAGTTGAGGTTCTGGTTTATAGAGAAGTGGACAGAGAATGCATAGTGGAAGAAGGAAGTAATTAATATTCACTTCAACCCTGAGACAAGTTGCACGAAATAAGGAAAAGGTACATAAGTATATTCTTTGTCTTATCATATGATATATTATGATATCATATGATATGTTATGATATATCTCTCACATTAACTACTGTCCTCTTCATTATGTCTCTTCTTTTAATCAGCTTTTATTCATAGCATTTATATTTATAATTAGAATTTATAGTTTCATTATAATTACATTTATAACTAGAGAGTTTGTGATCAAGTTAGGAAAGGAATAACCATCTCCAAAAAAGACACTATTTTGGGAAAAGAACAATCACCTCTTCAGAGGAGTGAGGATAGTTGCATCATTATTAAGGGGGGAAATGATATCACTGTCATTATTGTTTTGCCAAGTTTAATGTTGTGGAAGGGAATGCCTGAGATAACAAATGGGTGGAGTGTACTGTAACATTTGTTATCAACTCGGAATGACATATTTCTCCCCTCAATTCCATCAGTTCATCTTTTTTTTTTTTTTTAAGAGTTATTTATTTATTTTTATACAAGCACTGGGTACAGTCAGAAGCGCGGGAGGTTGACAGGCTTCACCAGAGCCAGAGCAGGGAGCAGAATAGGCAGACTGACAAAGTACACTGCTGAGGGGAGCAGCGGACATGGCAGGAGAAGTCTGCACGCCATGTGGGACCCTCGCCCTGAGGCCGGGGATAGAACCGGCACTGCAGAGGCTGTGGGCAGCTTCGCAGCCCAGCGCTCAACTGCTGCGCCACTGGGGAGGCCCCATCAGTTCATCTTAAAGAAGTCAGCAATTTATTTTCCAGCACTCCTGCCAGCACTGAGTGATTATGCTAAAGAGAATACTACAGTAACATTTGGAAGGTAGAGAAAGAGAGACATCATTATTCTCAAGTTACAGATGCAGAAAGATGTGAGACTTTCAGAAGTTCTAGATCAAGCTCGGAGGCCCTCCTGACACAGCTGTAAGAAACCAAGGTCTAGGGAGAAGCTTCTCATTCCCAGAATCATCCCTTAAGTCCTGGCCCTTCCTATTTTTATGACTCTTTGACTCTAGAAGAAACTTCCTTGGCCTTTGCTTATCCTTGCCCTTCAGTAGTTTGTGGGTTTCTAATGCAATGTATTTCCTAGTTTTCTTTTTTTTTTTTTTTCAATAACAAGTGGCTTCTGTTTTCCTGAATGAGCTGATTCTTTTTTCTGAATGATCCAAGAATGGTGGCACCAGCCTCTCACTCTGTAATTGGGCTCAGGGAAGCAGTAGCTTCCTTGGTGGCCAGAGTAAGGCAAATCAAATAATTACCAGACAACTCCAATACTCTGTTATAAAATCTTTAATAGAAACAATAACAGTCTAAGTGATAACTGAAAGAAAATTATTGGGCCTCCCCGGTGGCGCAGCGGTAGAGCGCTGGGTTGCAAAGCTGCCCGTGGCCTCTGCGGCGCCGGTTCGATCCCCGGCTGCTCCCCGGCCACCGGAGGAGGGTCCCACATGGCGCGCAGACCTCTCCTGCCGCCCGCTGCTCCCCTCAGCAGTGTATTTCGGTCCTTCTGCCTGCTCTGCTCCCCGCTCTGGCTCTGGTGAATTCTCTTACCCTCCCGCGCTTCTGACTGTACCCAGTGCATGTATAAACAAAAACAAACAAAACAAATAAATAAATAAAAGAAAGAAAATAAAAATAAATAAATAATTAAAAAAAAAAAAAAAGAAAATTATTTTATGAGTTCCTGTGCAGCCAACATAGTATGTGTCTAATAAACAGTGATTGAATGATGGGAACAATAATAAACAAATGAATCTGGGTGGGTCATGAGGGATCTGAAGAAGCAAGGATTGAAAATATACTATTATAGGGCCTTCCTGGTGGTGAAAGGGGTTAATAAACAGCACTATGAAACTATCCACAGCCACTGCAGCATGAGTTCAATCTCAGGCCAGGGAGGTGACCCACATGGTGCAGAAGACCTCTCCTGTCTCGACCGCTGCTCCCCTCAGGAGTGTATTTCAGTACATATGCCTGTTCTGTTCCCCACTCTGTCTCTGATGAATCCTCTCACCCCTCCCCCACACCTCTGACTTGTACCCCAATTCTTACATGCATAAATAAATCTTTAAAAAATATAATAATACTTCACTTTATTGGCTCATTAAAACCCATTCCAGTTGTTTTCAAAGATGTCAGACCTGGGAATCTGAGAAGTCTCAGAGTCACTCTTGAGTGTAGATGGGATTCAGTTCTGTGCCACTTCGCCAATGATATGTTTGGAGGAGAAAGGCAGAGCTAGAAACTCCTTATTGCTGGCCCAGGTCAGATAAGAGGCAATGTGTCTATAGAACCAAGAATGGTGGCACCAGCCTCTCATTCTGTAATTGACCTCATAGAGTCATTGAAGCAATAGCTCTCTTGGTGGCTAGATTTCTCATCCATCAATAGCTTGAAGACTGGATTCTGAAAGATCAGCCTTGAATCTATTTCTTCAACTTTTTCAATAACTTTGTTGTTGACTTTGTTATTTAAAAAAAAAAAAACAGAGTGCTAGAGCTCTTTACATTTTTTTTAATTTAGCCAAAACGGATGCTACTGTCTTCAAATAATAATCTGTACTAATACACATGATTTCCAGGTACAGATGGAGACAGAAAGAACACATGAGCACTATGAACATGTGTACAGAGGATGTAACTAGTTCTCCAAAAATGAGGTACTGATGTATGTGGGGGAAAGTCAATATATAGGTTGGAGATTTGGGTGCCAGGTATGATTTTCAAGAATGATGCACCAATGAAATTCACTGTCACTGGATATTTACATCACTTTTTATATTTATAAAACATATATTCATTACTTGCTTTCCCTGTCATTACCAAGGTCATAGTGTTAAATACATTCAGGCTATTCTATTTTATTTATTATGGGACAAGTACACCGACATGAGTTTCTATTAAAATACTAATTACTTTACAGAAGTCATATTGTTCTTTTTCCAAAGATCCAGGTTTTTGGACCATATCCCCAGGTTTAAATGAAAATCTTGGTGTTATGGTTTCAACACCACTATCAGACATTTATTAGTTCTTCACCCAAAACTGAGTGCCATCAAAGGACCAGTCCGCCAGTCACCTGGGCTATGGATTTGTAGAATCTCTGTAATAAAAAAGCAACTGCACATTCTTCCTACTTGCCATGTCTTATCCTGTTTTATGCCCTCAAGATTTAGTAAGTACATGGTAGTCCTCAATGTTAATGTTTAATAATTTAAATGAAAAAACTTTCCTAATGAATCCTATTCAAGGAAACCTATTATTCCTTTGAAATTCTGGAAAAAAATATTGTCAGTGGGGTATTTGTCATTTCATGTGGTATTGCTGGGTAATTTTGCAGTTTTCATGGTCCAATGCTATGTTTTTAATAAAGAAAACATTTCAGGTATATGAATAAATTGGTAAATGTTAAGTATATGAATAAATTGGAAAACTAATAGTTCAAGAAGATACCATAAATGAACATTAGCCTGATGGCTTCTAGAATGTTAAGAGTTAATTACTCCTTTGTGGCAGCTTTCCTGCCTGCCTGTGAGTATGCAGGTGTTTCTTTTCACAAACCCTTTCCTTTTGAAAAACAGCAGTGACAACTCTCCTGCCTAGGTTCCTCTCTTTCTTCTTTTACTAATAAACCTGACCTTTAAAAATGTAAAAGAAACACACATTCTTCTAGAAAATCAGGATTGTAGCCACCCAAGACATACATTTTGCCTGTATTTACCTACTGATTATGGTAATTATTTAGAAAAGTTTCAAAAACTACTACTCAGCATTCTATTAAAGGGGTCTCTTACCAGGATGAGTTGGCTAACTTAATTGCCCTGAATTACAACCCTTGATTGAAATGATTAATTCCAGGATTGGCAAAGGTGAGGACCATGCTGATGCTAGGCTAAAACTTCCAGGGTGAAATATTTGCATTATGAAATCTCTTTATTATATTTGCTTTCTGTAGGGTAAATGAAAGTTATCAGGATTTTTCCACCCTCCTGCCATTAGCATCAGTCATCGATACCTGTGGTCTTACATGAGTGCCTGGAGTGTGATGTGGGCATGTGTGAGCGGGCACACCGGAGCTGAGAGACTGATAAAAGAAGGCAGCAGAGTACTGAGCGGCAGAATGCAGTGGAGATCAGTGAAGGGACCACAAGAGAAAACCAGAGAACGCAGAAAGAGTAAAGAATTGCCAGGAGGCTGGGAGGCCTACCAGCCTCCCAGGAGCTCAGGCCTCCCTGCCTGTCCTGCCCCTGGTTGCCTCACTACAAATGGTGCAGAAAGATCATTAAAAGCCTGAAAAAGCCACCAAGGTCTCCAGGACTCCTTTTACTCATTGTAGGGTAAAGAAAATGTCAGGCTTTTCTGCCCTTCCGCCATCAGGATAGATGATGGATCCTTGTCCTGAATGCATGCCTGATGGCGGGCACCTGGAGTAGGGTGTGGGCATAGGTAGATGGGATTCAGCTGAGCTAAGACTGTGCTTTTTAAGGGTGGCGTCACGGGGGGACGCCAGCAGCAGCAGCTGAAGCCGAAGCCAAGAAGCAGCAGAACGAACACTAGAGAGCCCAGATAGAGTGAAGACTTGCTGGGGGCTGTGAGGCTGGCAGGCAGGCACCTGCCTGCCATATGCCTGGTGAACCCCAAATAAAAAACCTGCAAAACTACTGAGGACTCTGGCTCCTCCTTTACCCGGTCTGCATGGGATCAGAAAACCTGCACTGTGGTCCAGTCCTGCCCCTTACAATTGGCGTAAGTCGGCAAGATCCATGCAGACGGGTATTGGAGCCCTCCGAAGACCTGGAGGGACTAAGGAGAACAGACTGTTTGCCTGTGATGACGCTGGAGGCGCCATGGCGGCACAGAAGGTGGACAACTTCCACGAGCTGCAGGACGAGACCTGGCGTGAAGGAGACACCCAAAAGGACCAGCCAACGACACCGGAAAGGACCAGCCAACGACACCGGAAAGGACCCGCCAATGACCCCTGAGGCAGCAGGCCGCTGCTGACGCAGAGAGAGGCCAATGGACTTGAACTGATGGACTGATGGACTGACATTCCTGCCAGAAGGCGGAGGACCTTGCAGGTTGATATGTTTTGGGACCCTGGGGGTGGAACAGTTTTGTTTGTAAACCCCAGGAGATGGGAATCTAGGGGTGGCCAGTGGGCCTAGATGGCCAAAAGCAGCCTGTGCATGCCCAGCAGCCAGGTGGAGGAGAAAAGCCAACTAAGAAGGCAAAAGCTGGTGCTGATGCTAAGTTGAGAAGCCCTAAGCGGCTGTTAAGCAGCCTGGGTATGCTGAAGACCTGTGAGTCTCGTAAAATCACCTGTGGGTGATGCCCTGCTCATTCTTGAGTGAGGGTGAGGAGCTGAGGAACCTGTCCTTGGGGGACGGGTGGGGAACGTGGCCTGGGGTGGAGCCCAAGCCACATGTAGAGTTTTGATCCCCAACCCATGTGCTTGTGCAGTGGGTTGGCTTGAGTGCAGGGGTCTGCGAGTCGCATGGGTGGCTGTGAAGGCCGAGTGTTGGAGCGACTGCAGACAGAAACCCTGAGGGTTGGCGATTACCCCCAACAGAATAAAATTGCCAATCCCAGAGCTAGTGCATCCTGGGGGTGGATGCTGTGTGTGCCTTGCAGCCGAGACTACAGCCAGAGAAGGCCAGGAAGCCTGACGGCTCCTGGTGTGATATAGTAGATGCCGTGAGTGATTCCCCTCCCTCGTATGAGTGGTGCCTTCGGCAGCAGATTTGGTGGCTTATCTGCTGGTACCAATAATTGTCTTTTGCTCTAGGTTGGTGCCCTGCCTGGACTTATTTGTGTTCTGTTGTATTTTGTTATATTGTATTTTGTTATATTTGATGTATTTGCTTTTGTGGGCCATGGCTGCATTGTTTGTTTGCTTAGAAAATTGTATATATATATATATATATATATGTATAGACTGTATGGCAGAAAACCCTGAGGGGGTGGACTGTAGGGTAAAGAAAATGTCAGGCTTTTCTGCCCTTCCGCCATCAGGATAGATGATGGATCCTTGTCCTGAATGCATGCCTGATGGCGGGCACCTGGAATAGGGTGTGGGCATAGGTAGATGGGATTCAGCTGAGCTAAGACTGCTTTTTAAGGGTGGCATCACGGGGGGACGCCAGCAGCAGCAGAAGCCGAAGCCGAAACCAAGAAGCAGCAGAACGAACGCTAGAGAGCCCAGATAGAGTGAAGACTTTCTGAAGCCAGCACCCCTGCCTGCCATATGCCTGGTGAACCCCAAATAAAAAACCTGCAAAACTACTGAGGACTCTGGCTCCTCCTTTACCCGGTCTGCATGGGATCAGAAAACCTGCACTGTGGTCCAGTCCTGCCCCTTACACTCATCTGCCCGGATTATAGAGAAACTGCTCCTTGCCTTGCTGGTGCTACACTTTCCCTCTAAAATTTTAAATAATTAGGTTCAAAAAAACCTGTTCTAAGTGCTCGATTATTATAATTTTCTTTACTTAATGTTCTGTTATCTTCAGTCGTCAGAAATACAGGGATAATACAATTCCCACTGAAAATAGATTGAACCTAACTCTCCAAATTAAAGCACATGTTCACAATTTATATTTATTCAGGGCTTAAAAGAGAACATTATGATCAACCTATTTCATTTTCCCTGACCCTTCATATGAGTCAAACTCTTTATATTACATGGTGCTGACAATACTGAGAATAATTCAGGAACAGTGTATGCAGAAAATAGGTTTGAGGCTTAAGGAATGACTCAATTCAAGGGAAACAAAAACCACTAGTTCAGCCGATGAGCTGATTATGTAGCATTATCAACTGAAAGGCAGCCAAGATATTCATTACATTTTTCTCTCTATCAAAGATCACAAAAAGAGGTTATATAATACTTCCCTAATCCCTGAATATAGGATTTCTCCCTAATTTTTCCACATTTTAAATTTTGGAACATTATAACTAATTTAATCCAAAGAAATATATATATCTTCTGATATTCAGTACTCATTCAAAATAAAACTGTCTGTGTGTGTGTGTGTGTGTGTGTGTGTGTGTGTGTCCATCAATGCAATCATGTAATGGCAGTGAAAAAGAAAATAAGACAAAATTCATCTACTTTTAATAGCTGCTGTTCCAGAAAGTAACTGGTCCACTGACATTGTTGGGAAAGTGAATTTATCAAGATGTATAGAAGAGAAAATCTCTTATTTATTGGGGAAGTGATCTGCCAATAATTCAGACTTTCCTCAAAATTGATCAATTCCCTGATGGGAATTAAATATTTTTTCACATGCTGTGGAGGATATTTTAAGAAATAAGGAATTAACAGTGATTGTCACTGAGTATTCTTCTCATTCCTCTTTAGAGTTTCTTAAGAGTGGAATTACACTAACAATGTCATACCTGCTTTATTCTCATAAGTCTTTCCTATATCAATTAGCTAAATACTTCCTTAAAAGGATGGGAGTTATCAAACTGAAACTCTCCTTTTCCAAAAATCAAATTTATAAACCTACTTATTTCTGAATCCATAATATTTCCTTTCCTCTATTACTGTTAAGCATTTGTCTCTATGCATTTCTTAAGACATCCCCTGCAGACTGACAAAGTACACTTCTGAGGGGAGCAGCAGGCGGCAGAAGAGGTCTGGGTGCCACGTGGGACCCTCGCCTGGCGGCTGGAGATCGAACCTGTGCTGCAGAGGCTGCGGGCAGATTCGCAACCCAGCGCTCAACCGCTGCACCACCGGGGAGGCCCACTCGTTTTAGCTTTTTAATGTAGAATTTCTGTGCTCCTCTGTGTAGCCAAGCATCTTCTCTCAGTTAATATTTAATTCCAGTTTGTAGAGTAGAAAATAAGGGTGGTTTTCCAGATAAAAATTGACTTCCGTCTTTTGAAATGAAATATTGAAATATGAAGACTGATAGTTTATGGTTAGCATTGCAGTTTGATGAATTTGTTAAGGAAGCAGCTCTTTTTAATTCACGAGAGTAACATCAGTGGGTGTGGCCCTTTTCAGCTCACCAAAAACAGCAGCTGCAGCTTTAGCCATTGTGTTTCATTTCAGACTACAAGAAGCAAGGCAGGATAAAAGAGAGGACATCAGTGAGGATTTGGCAGAGCTTTTTAAGGAATCCCTGCCCATTCAACCCACTTTATGAGTCAAGGGCCAGATTACTTTTACTAAGTTACTAGTTATTAGCAAGTTACTAAGTTGAAAAGGGGAGAGGGAATGTCTGTTTTACACTTTATCCTGGCATTTGTCAAATTGAGGGTTCAATTTCTAAGAAAGGAGATGAGGTGGTGATTAGCATTCTCTGCCACACTTTTGTACGCTTACTTTTAGTTCTCCCTTCCTGCTCTCCTCTTTCATTCTCTCTCATCTGGAATTGATCTCTACTGCCACAGTAAGATTACCAGTAAACTCTCAACCTTACCTACCCTTTTCTTTCTCAGCCACTAAGTGTTCTCAGGTGTTAGAAGATTCTTGATAATTAACTCCTTCCTGGCACAAATTCTTTTATCACCTGTGAAACATGATAGTCCTCAGTTATCTACATATTTTTTTCTTTATCTTCCATGCTGTCTCTTCTTTCTCCATCCATCTTTTTTTTTAAAAAAAAGATTTATTTATTTATTTATGCATACAAGAGCTGGGGTGTAGGCCAGATGTGCAGGGTGGTGAGAGGATTCACCAGAGACAGAGTGGGGAGTAAAACAGGCAGACTGACTGAAATACACTGCTGAGGGGAGCAGCCAGCAAGATAGGAGAAGTCTGTTGTGCCACGAGGGTAGCACCCTGGCCGGGGATTGAACTCATGCTGCAGAGGCTTGGATTGCTTCATAGTGCGGTGCTTAACCCCCTGCACCACTAGGGAGGCCTTGAACATCCTCTCTTAACACAATAAACTCTATTGAAATTAGACTTTCTGATTATCATCTCCTGTGGTTTGTGTCTCTCCTTTAAGTACATATTAATTTGAGGTTTATCCTCTTCTCCTTAGCATTAAAGTCACTCTCTGCCCTTGCTCACCTCTGTATCCAAAACCCCAAGTTCAGGGCTTGGCATCTGGGGTTATTCAATAAGTCTTTGGTGAGTGGTAAAATGATGTAGTCCGTGGCATAGAACAAATGTGGATATGACCATTCTCAGCATGGACACAGGGCACACATGTCAGAGAAACCAAATTCCAAGCACATTTAATTCTGCCAGAAGGGAAGGGATGGTACGTGCAGCAGGACTGGAAAACACCACTGTGAAAAGAATATCCTCCATAGGGTGGAGGGAAAAGTAGGTGTCCAATAAAAGAACCCGGGAACCAGACATTGTACAAAGGGGTCTTTTAAAACACTTGCAGGCTGGACAGTAACACCCTCATTGGCATGCATGTGTTGACATAAAGAAGGTCTGAGCACCCCATTGCAGCTTCTATGGGAACATTGTCACTGGGGAGTGGAGATAGCCTGCGAGGACAGTGACTGAACGATCTCTGTCCAGGACTCTCTAACTACTTCAGTGTCAGAGGAGAGGCGAGGTGAGGTGGTCAGACCTGTAGAAAGCTTTCACCAACTGCTACAGTTTTCATTCAGAAGCTGTCTCATACTCCTTACCAGGAAAAAACTTTTGGTTTCAAATCCCAACGTAGTAATTATAGCTGATATTTGCTGACCTTGTGCCTTTTTTCCAGGTACTGAGTCTTTATTTGCATCCATTTGTTCATATGGAAAGCAGTTTTATCCTGACCATTTTACAGATGACGGACAGAGACACAGAGAAGCTAAGTAATCTGCCTTTCCTCACACAGAGAATAAAAGGAAAAACTATGTTTACACCAGTCGGCTGGCTGGTTACTACCTTCTTCATCATTATGTCACACTGTTGTTCACTTAAACAAAATATCTCAGAATTAGTACTACTAAGAAGTATACAAATATCAGAGGACCATGACAATATTTCCAGAACTGTAACAAACATGTTGTTACCTGGACAGCTATACAAATATTCTGTGAAATGTCTTCTACCAACTCCTTAACCCCTTTTTCCCTAGTAACATCTTTAACAAATGATCATTGAAGAAAGTTCATAATTGCACAGCATTCTAGACAACCAAAAATTAGCATGAGGCTAATTGGCATGCCTAATCTGCTTAGCACAATAAAATATATGCTCGTGAATTAAGGGGTAAGCAAGAGAACATACCATAAACTGTTAGACTGTTACCACCAAAAAGAAAGAGAAGATTTCAATTCAATAGGACTCAAGGCAAGTCTTCATAGCCCAGTGAACAGTTGAGCTGGTTTTAAATAGAAGACCGACTTAGATGTTCAGAAGAATGGGGAGGCATACTGGAGTGACATTCATAGCTTGTCCCAAAATTAAAATAATCCCAAGAATAAAAGATGTTTGATTATGAAGTTGGACATTATTTTAGCCTCAGCGACCGCTAGACAGTCCCAACTAATAAGAAAATGTTATACCTCTATTAGTTATTATATTGCATTTCTATAACATCAAGCGATAACTTCCTTTTGCCTTGGTCTGCAGATTCCTTTAAAGTATATATTATCAAAGCTTTCATGAGTTTTAGTTTGCCCAGTGATAATTAGGCCGACCATATGTTGGGCCTATTTGTTCTTTTAGTTAAACTGCCGTAAGTGGAAGCAGATATCAGCAGGATTCAAAGACATGGTCATGGCTGGGTGAAGGAAGACATTGGCCATTGTCTTATCATGCCTAGCAATTAGATTTTTCTCCCTACCTCCTGTCGCCATTTTATAGACTTTGTTAAGAGGAGATGTTGGCAACATGGGGTTTATGAGCCTTTGGTGTTGAAACTTTCAAAAGTTCACATTAATTTTTCTAATCATCTGTGAGAATTCCTTAATCTCCTTATGCTCTCAATACCTTACATGTTTAAAAAAGGAGTCATTCAATTGCACTTGTGAGAACATTACAAAAACTTTGTAACTTGAAATCTGAAATATGTCTATCACTCCATGGAACAGTGGTTATGGGGACATCCTGGTCACCATACAATGCAACTGTCCTGGATATGTCAAAGATTGTCAATAAAGATTGAACCTTATGTGAACCCATTTAAAACAGAGCAAAAAAAAGATCTTCAAGCCCTCAACATATTGTCCTTTTCAAACCTGAGGACCAAAATACATAAAAATGCAAGGTATTTCAGACCTCCCCAGTGGTGCAGTGGTTGAGCGCTGCGTTGCAAAGCTGCCCACAGGCCCTGCAGCCCCGGTTCGATCCCCGGCCAACGGGTAAGGGTGAGGGTCCCACATGGCGCGCAGACCTCTCATGCCGCCTGCTGCTCCCCTCAGCAGTGTACCCCGTCAGTCTGCCTGCTCTGTTCCCCGCTCTGTCTCTGGTGAATTCTCTCACCCTCCCATGCTTCTGACTGTACCCAGTGCTTGTATAAATAAATTTTTTAAAAAATGCAAGGTATTTCAAGTAAATGAGGGTAAATTTAGTGTCACTGGAGTCAAGATGTCATGAAAAGGAGTATCAAAATATAGAAAGCTCTTGGCAACTGTCATTTAAAATTTTCATGTCATAGAGGAATCATAAATGCAGAGGAAAGTGACTTGGCCAGGAAATACACAAATAAGTGTGCCCAGAATAGGCAATACAAATATGCCTTCTATCTGTATTCACATGTCATCAAGTGCATGCTGCCTTTTGAGTTTCTCATGAATTTGACATATTCACAGACATTGAGATGAGAATCACATATTCTATCAGATTTGCCTGATGATACTGGGTGAGAAGTTAAATTTTCCTTCTTATCTCTAACTTTGAACTGCTGAAAATCTCCATACTGTTTTCTACAGGGGCTGAATCAGTTTACATTTACATCAGAAGGCTCCTTTACCCGTATACCCTAACCAGCACTTTTTGTTCCTTGTTTGTTTGATATATAGGCCATTTTTACAGGTATGAGACTGTAACTCATGTTGGTTTTGATTTGCATTTCCCTGATGACAAATGATGGTGGGAAACTGCACGTGACTGTCAGCTATCTGCTTGACTTCTTTGCAGAAGTAGCTTTTTAATTTTTCTGCCTATGTTTTAAATTAGGCTGTTTTTATTCTTTTCATTTTGTTGAATTATCTTTAGTGAAGTGTCTGTTCAAACATTTGCCTACTTTTAATGGATTATTTGTCATCTTATTCCTGAGTTTTATATATTATTGTTTAACATATTTTAGAAAACGTGCTTTATCAGATATATGAGTTGTGACAATTTTCTCTTTTGCTTGTCTGTTTTTTTTACAGGAATAAAATTTTCAAATGGTAAACATTGAGAAATTTGATTAATTCCAGTTTATCAATTTTTTTCTTTTATACTCCATATTTTTAATAATGTTTGAGCTCTCAGATTTTTCCTGATTTCTTTTCAAAAAGTTTTACATTTTTGATTTTTATATTTAGTAATGTTTGTGTATGATATGAAGTAGTGAGTGAAAAAGTTCATCTTTTTTTTTTTTTTTTTTTTTTTGCTCTCATAAAAACAAAGTTGTTTGAGAATAATGTTTTGCTTTTTTTTATTTTCATTTCATTGCCTCGGGACCTTGTCAAAAATCAAGAGACCATAAGTGTATTTCTGTGCTCACTATGCTTTTCTGATAATCAATATGTCTATCTGAATCTCAGGATGATATTATAAGAATGTATATATATATATATATATATATAAATTGGTATTTTCTTTGTAAAATTGGTATTGTTTATTCCATAGATGGAATATATTTTCAATATATTTTACCCATGAAAACATTTGGATTTAGAATTCTGTGAACTAAAGTTTTAGACTTTTAAATTTATTTAATAGATACAGAGCTATGGTAGGCAGAACAGATAATCTCTCAAAGATATCCACATTGCATTTGCTGAAAATTGAATGTTTCTTTAGAAACATTTAGAATTAACATGGAAACTACTGTTCAATTGAAAATAGGATAGGGAGATTATCCTGGATTATACACATAGACAGAATGTAATCACATGGGTGGGTCTCCATATCACAGGGCAATCCCAAGGTGAAATGGAGAAACCTGAGTATGAGTCCTCACCCACACATTTAAGAACTCAGGACAAGACTCAAGAGCAGACACACAGAGATAAGTTAATAAAAGGTTTATTTACAAGGGAAATGAGAAGAGGGATAAACGCAAACAGAGATTAGTCAATATGTCCTACATCCTACCAATAACACCATCTGAGCTGAGACCCAGGTGCAACTGAAAGCAGGAAAATAAAAAGGAGCATGCAAGCCCACTATGTTCAGTTTTATACCAAGTTTAGCTGCTTAACTCCACCTTTAGTTCCCAGTAATCTTCCTTGAGGAAGTCAAGAGTCATGTCAGATTCATGGCATTATGGGAGTTGTAGTCCTCAGTGCCTGAGATCTCTTTGGTGTGGGGGTAGGGGTGGAGATGGTAAAACACCAGTGGGTGGAGCTCATTCAGGGCATACTGTCCCTCCAACAGGTATATATAGAAGATGGACACCAAAGTGCCAGTATCAGAGTTGAACAAAATGGGAAAGACTCAATTGACCATCTTTCAGTTTAAAGACAGATCAAGAGTGTTCTATAGAAGTTAAAGTGTCCTACAGAAGATGGAAAAGAGGAAGAAACTTTCTTCCCTGGAGCCTCCAGAAGACAACTGCCCTGCTGATACTTGGTTTTAGCCAAAAGTGTGCCTTTTTGTACTTCTGATATTAACGATACCAATTTAGATGAACAATTGCTGAAAGAAAATTGTTCATCTAAATTGGCATGTAAGTGGTCAAATTCATAGGTATCAATCTGTTTACCATATTTATTTATTAGTTTACAATGACTATAGGGTATGAAGTGGTGCCCCTTCATTCTTTTTTTTTAATTTTTTTTTTAATAGAGGCATGTTTTATTTACTTATTTATTTGTTTGTTGTTTGTTTGTTTATACATGCACTGGGTACAGTCAGAAGCGCGGGAGGGTGAGAGAATTCACCAGAGCCAGAGCGGGGAGCAGAGCAGGCAGAAGGACCGAAGTACACTGCTGAGGGGAGCAGCGGGCGGCAGGAGAGGTCTGCGCGCCATGTGGGACCCTCCTCCAGTGGCCAGGGAGCAGCAGGGGATTGAACCGGTGCCACAGAGGCCATGGGCAGCTTTGCAACCCAGCACTCAACCGCTGGCCACCGGGGAGGCCCACCCCTTCATTCTTTATGTCAGTGTTTTGTGTTTTCCCTCTTTCTTCAATAATCTAACTAGAATTCTTTGCATACATTCCATTTCACTTATTTCAGGACTTTGTTAGTTATTCTTTTTTTCCACTGGAGTTTAATTTGTTCTTTTTCCTAACTTTCAAGGATGAAATTTTTTTTGTCTTCAAGTCTAAATTTTTATTCTTTCCAATGCAGGACTTTAAAGTTATACATTTTCCTCAAAACAACTATTTTAGTTGCATCCCTCTAATATTAATGCATTGTCTGTTCACTATCATTCAGTTAAAAAAATATTTGCTAATTGCATACAAGTTGTTTAGAAATGCGTTAATTGATGTCTTAGTATGCATTTGGTTCTTTTTAATATGTTTTATGGTTTATAATATAATTTTATTGTGGTCAGAAAGCAGGTTTTCACATCCTAATCCTTAGAAATGAAATCAATTAATATTTGTTTAATAGCCCAGCACATGTTCTATCTTGCTGAACTTTCCATTGGAGCTTGAGAGAAATGTTTATTCTGCAGTTATTGGATGAGGTATCTACAAATACAAATTAGGTTAATAGAATTGGTGGTGTCCTCAAATATCTAACCTTTTACTGGTTCTTTGCCTAGTTAACTTATTCATCACAGAATGAGAGGAATTAGTTTCCAGCTATAATTTTGAGTTTAGATAAATTTCTCTTAGTTCTGCCAGTTTGGGCAGCATTACTGAACATGTTTTATTAGACTTGTATGCCAGCAAATATCTGCTACCCCAAGACATATTTTTGGCAAGAGGTTTATTTAGTGGGAGAGATTCTGAAGACTGGATAGAGGCTGCTTGTCTATGTCTAAACTTCTCTCTTAAGGGTCTATTTCAGGAAAACCTAATCCCTTTATCTCTTCAACCAAGAAGGCAGATGTTCTTTGTTTTCCCCATTAAATAGCCAAAATGAATTTGCTTTCTTCCCCATCTCCCTTGTCCTAGTTATGCTATTTAGGATGGTGTATGAAGCCACATGGGGGAGTTAGTCAGTTATGCTGGTTCTCTCCTATGTAAACAGAAGGCCATCAAGTTGTTAAAATTCTCGTGGCTTTTTCCTCTTATAATCTGTCTGATGCTTGTTTATTTACCAGCCTAAAAGAATGGGAAAAGGATGATTTCTTTTGCACCCAAACAGATTCATATATAAATGTATATATATATATATATATATATATATATATATATTCATAAGTGATATTTTCTTTCAGAATATACTATTTTGTCATTATGAAATACCCATCATTTTCTCCTATAATGCTTCTTTTATTGAAGTTGATTTAGTCTGATATTAATGGTAACCATAATGAAAAATTTTCAGGGGACCCCACCCTTGTCACTGCAAGCAAGCTAACCAATCATCTTCATAGGCTCCAACTTTTATGCAAAAATCTAATTTGCCTGAAGGTTTAAGTCAGTCTTTTCAGATCAAAGACTGAACAATGAGTCCCAGCCTTCATCTCTGCAGGTCATTCCTCTGAAGGGAGGAAAAGGGTCCTGCACAGCTTCCCACCAGCATCAGCATTTCTTTGGATGTGGACAAACCCAACCACAGCCTGATGTCCCCTCGCTATCATGAATTGTTCACAACCTTGGTGCCAATGACTCACTGTTTCTCACCATATTAAATCAAGGCTTGTGTTTGGCTGAACAGTTCTCACAGAGTCAATCTGTCGGGCTGCTTCCTGGTTTGAATCCTGATTATGTGATAAATTTTGTCTATTCTTAAGACTTTAATTTCAGGTAAAATTAAGTATTTCAAATAATAGTTTCCCATTCAAAATCCAAAAATTACCCATCCCCTTGTGGGCAAATGCCCAGCCAAATAAGCTCAGTCTGAAACAGGGCCACTGAGATCCAAAATTTTGCCACAAATCTAGGTAAAGATATCCTCCGACAGGAAAGTATAAGAAAGAGGTTAAGCAAGGTCTCATAGAGCTGGGATAGGAGAGACTCCAAATTCAAAATGTACCACTTTAGGCCCTTCCCCGGTGGCGCAGTGGGTTCAAGTGCAGTACTGTGAAGCTGCCCACAGCCTCTGCAGCATGGGTTCGATTCCCGACCGGCCAAGGAGATGCCCACATGGCGCAGCAGACCTCTCCTGCCTCACCCACTGCAACTCTCAGCAATGTATTTCAGTCAGTCTGCCTGTTCTGCTCCCCCCTCTGTCTATGGTGAATCCTCTCACCCTCCTGCATAGCTGACCTGTACCCTGGTTCTTGTATGCATGAATAAGTAACTCTTAAAAAAAAAAAAGAATGCACCACATTAATCCCCATGAGGTCAAGAAAACAACTGTCATTGTCTCTGCCAAGGACCAAGAGCAGCCTCTTGTGTCTCAACCACATGTCTCTTCCCAGTGTCTCTATATGTTTCTACTCCAGGAGTCACTTCCTTCCTCCTTTACTCCACCTCCATTTGCATATCCACCTTGCTCCTTCCCAGGTGTGCCCCATTCAGGAAGTCATGTTCATAACATAATGGCATGCTGGGATTTGTAGTCCAAGGTCCTTAAGATCTCAGGGTAGAGATGGGGGTGGAGCTCATTCAGTAGATCATTCACTCTGACAGACTCCCTAAACACCAGATAGACAGTCACAGGGTTATAATCTCAATTGTTTATATCCTTGAATTACAATTGTTTGGATGCTTTATTGCTTCAGTCTTTTGCAGATAAAGGGAAATGAATAATTCAGGAGATGAGGGTCAAAGATCAAAAGAGATAAGCACCTCACAGCAAGTGACCATGGGGCCAGTGAGCCTCCTCTAGCCAAGCCAATTAGAAAAGGGTCAGGATTCAGGTTTTTCAAGGTTTCCTGTCTCTGGTAGCACCTTCTTTCCATTTCTCGTTTTCAGGCAGCCTTGGCGCTCAGCTCAAGATTGTTTGTTTGCTCAGGAAATCAGATAACTGGATCTGCCAGTACAAGTCTCAGGAAAAAAGTTTACTCTTTCCTTTCCTTTGTAATCTTTAATGTCTGAAAGCAATTTAACTATTTAGTCTCAATTCCAATTCCTAAAAAACAAGTGAGCAACCCCCCTTCCTGTTTAGTTTTTACATGTATCTCATGAGACAGGCAAGTAGCTGTTGCAATCCTCATTTTGTATCAATAGATGAGAAAATCGGGCCTCCCTGGTGGTACAGGGATTAAAGTCTTTATCAAGCTATTTTCAACCACCGTGGCATGAGTTAGATATCAGGTTAGAGAGCCAACCCACATGGCATAGCAGACCTCGCACCTACTGCTCCCTCAGCAGTTTATTTCCGTAGCTCCACCTATTCTGTTCCCCACTCCATCTGTGGAGAATTCTCTCACCCCCTGCACCTCTGCATACCCCCCAGTTCCTATATGCATGAATAAATAAAAAATAAATCTTAAAATAAATAGATGAGCAAATCAAGAAGTACAGTCATATAGTTAATAATCTATAGAATTATGTTCATTTCCAGGTATTCTGACCCTGAGTCCATTGCCTTTTTAACTAACTCATGGAGCTTCAATGGAAACATAAGTTCTTTTTTGATTTTGACTTTAACCTCACCCAAAACATTGAAGAATTCCCTTTTAGAATGGTAAAAGCAGCAACAATCTCATTAACTAACTCCACAAGGTAGAAAAACTCCTGGGTAGTTCCCACGCTGATCAGAAACACTCCAACCAAAATAGAAAACATCAAAAACTAGAGATGGAAAGACAGAAAGGAGTAAGAATAGACAAAAGCCAAGGAAAAAAGAGCACAACGGGCTGAGGGCGCTGGAGATCAAGCTCAGCCCTGGTAGGAAGTTGGAGGTACACAGCAATAACCGAAAGGTGCTGCCAGGCGCTTTTCTGTCGTTAAGTTCAATAAAATAAGATAACATGCTCAGGAGCTGAGAGGGAATCTAATTTTAATTGGCATATTGTATAGGTTGACATTGTAATCATATACATAAGCCTACTAAGGTTGGGTAAACTGGGGAAGATAAAGGAGATTTAAAGTGGACACATTGTTTTAAAATATGTATTTATGCATACAAGAACTGGGGTGTAGGTCTGAGGTGCAGGAGGTGAGAGGATTCACCAGAGACAGAGTGGGGAGCAGAAAAGGTGGATCTACTGAAGTACACTGAGGGGAGCAGCGGGCGAGACAGGAGAGGTCTGCTGCCCCATATGGTTCACTTCCCTGGCTAGGGATCGAACCTGTGCTGCAGTAGCTGTGAATTGCTTCATAGTACTAATGCTTAACCCCTTATGCCCACCAGGGAGGCCCCTAAAGTGTACACATTTTTTCTTTAAAGATTTATTTATTTATTCAAACAAGAACCAGGGTACAGACCAGATGTGCAGGAGGGTAAGAGGACTCACCAGAGACAAAGCAGGGAACAGAACAGGCAGACTGACAAAATACACTGCTGAGGGGAGCAGCCGGTGAGACAGGAGAGGTCTGCCATGCCATGTGGGACCCTCACCCGCCGGCCGGGATTGAACTGGTGCTGCAGAGGCTGCGGACAGCCTCGCAGCGCTGCGGTCAACCTCCTGAGCCACCAGAAGAGGACCTAAAGTGTACACATTTTTAAAGATCTTTTATTTTCCCACTGAATGTAGGCAACTAAAAGGCTACTGATTCAAGCTTTTGGGTACCCTGTAATTTAATTTAAACCAAATTACAGATTCTAATTAACTGGTACTAAGGAAACCAATATGTAAATAGTTATCTAGAATGGAAAACACACTCTGAGGGTTTTTGTCCTTGGACAAAACTAGTCTTCATCAGAAGCAGACATGCAAAGAATTCATGTTAATCAATTTTTTCCCATTCTTACTTGATGACTTAATAAAAAAGGTGAAGTCTATAAAATGTAGAAGCATTTTAAAACTTCACTTTTATAAACTAATTTGCATTTTTCATTGTAAATTGACTTTTTTTAAAGTAGCATTTTTTTTTTAAAGATTTATTTATTAATCTATGCAAGCACTGGGTACAGTCAGAAGTGCGGGAGGGTGAGAGAATTCACCAGAGCCAGAGCGGGGAGCAGAGCATGCAGAAGGACTGAAGTACACTGCTGAGGGGAGCAGCGGGCGGCAGGAGAGGTCTGCGCACCATGTGGGACCCTCCTCTGGTGGCCGGGGAGCAGCCGGGGATGGAACGGTGCTGCAGAGGCTGCGGGCAGCTTCGCAACCCAGCGCTCAACCCCTGCACCACTGCGAGACCCTAAATTGACTTTTTAATTGTATAACTAGGTAGAAAAAGTGGGGGTATAAACACTGCTAGAAACTTGAAATATGTTCTCATTTAAATGACACATGTATTCAGTAGAGATGAGAAAACGGAATAGCAGAGTAGATAAGTAAATTTAGAATCATCATAGTAATAAGATCCATACCCCAAAGGCATCTGCTTTCAAAGATCACGCTCCTTTAATCCAGTGTCACCTTATTTCCTACCCCTTCTTCCTCATGTCCCCCCAGGGTAAAAGAAAATTACCAGGATTTTCCACCCTCCCGCCATTAGCATTAATGATGGACCCCTGCAGTCCTACATGCATGCCTGATGGCAGGCACCTGGAGTAGGGTGTAGGCATGCATAGGTGGGCACACCTGGGCTCAGAGATTGGGTGTATAAGGGTGGCATCATGAGGACACCAGTAGAGCAGCAAAGGAGAGCAGAGAACAGAGCCCACAAGAGAACACCAGAGAGCACAGAAAGAGTGAAGACTCACTGAGGGCTGGGAGGCCTAGCCAGGCTCCTGGGCCCACAGCCCCCGTGGCTGCTGTATACCAGGGTGCACACCACAAATGGTGTAAAAAGTTCAAAACATGCCTGAAAAAGCCACCAAGGGCTCCCGGACTCTCCTTTACTCATCTGCCTGGATCATACAGAACCTGCTCCGTGCCTTCCTGGCCCTGCCCATCCCCCCCACGCCCCACCCCCAACTCCAAATGACAACCACTATAGTTACAAATGGAACACTCTTTGTCTGCCCTTGGTAAAACACCATTAATGCCACCAATACCTGAATCTGGTCATATTATAATGTGATATGAAAGGAAGCCAGAGAAAGAATCAAAACAAAGCATTGTCTTCTAAGTCGCAACACCACAACCTAATGCATCTATTTACTTGACATTTAATCAAGCTCCTTTGACAAGCCATAGCTAAATAAAGACAATTACTTATTACAGTCAAATCATTATTTAAATTAGACAATCAGGAAGGGTAGATCACAAAACCCTTTTTCTGGAAGAGGTTTAAGCCATAAACCCAGACAATAAGCCCATGTTTATTCCAAGGTTTATTGTCCATTTCAACACACACATAAAATCTATTGTTCTATTTTGAGTTTACAGTTTTGGTTTGTGTTACATTTTCGAAAGATAAATAGTCAGGTGGCCCCACAAATCAATGGGATTTAGCAGCTGAGATTGGCGAAACTGGCTCATCCAGGAGAAAAAGAAAACTGGATACTTATCAAATACTACATTCTACAGTAAAATCCTGAGAGATCTGATAGATTAAAGGTTCACAAGTAAAGGGTCAAATGATACATTTAATAAAAGAGAATGCAGCCAAACACCTTTGTGATACAGGAGTGGGGAAAGACTTTCTAAGTAAAATCTACAAAACATTGAACTATGGGGCATTCAATTACAGTTCAAAATAAGGGATTTTTTTTTTTTTTCAACAAAGAACACAGTAAATAGAAGCAAGAGATATGATAAGAGCTGACACCTACAGAATGTTCACTAAACTCACAAAAACCTGTTATATTGTTATGTCCATTTTTCTAATTAATATATAGCAACAAACACAGAAACAATAACAACAGCAACAAAAGAGGTGAATTAACTCATCCATACCTCCATAGTAAACAGAGAGCTGGTGTGTTTTTAGCAATATGGCAAAGTCCTACTTGGCCAACTAGAAAAATATTTGCAATATCAAATACTTTTGAGGGCTGACTACTCATGTTATGCAAATAATTCTTGAAAATCAACAAGATAAACTAACACTCCAAAAGAAAAAGAGCCAAAGTTATATTAAAGCAATATACAAAACTGAAACCACCGAAACAGTAATGCATTCTAAATCATATGTATCCCCAAGCAAAAATAGACATTTTTGTAAAAGCAAATGCCACAAAATAATACTTGTAAAATTTTGAAAAAAAAAATGTTGAATTCGAGTAGGGAAGAATACAGGATTGGACTTTGAGTGATGAACTTAATGGTAGTTAACACATGTTGATTTAATGATACTCAGCTGAAACTTACATTGTTCTATGCAATGTTACTTCAATTAAAAAACAAATAAAACATTCAATCAATAGCTAGACTTTATACACCAAAGATGATAATTTTCTGTGAAATAAGAGGTAAAATTACTTCAAGCAAGTATACCCACAGCTAAATAGGAAAAAAAAAAAGATCAAATAGTATACATATTTTTGCTTAGCTAATAGTAAATGAACAATGTTTATTAATCACCTACTTTATTTCCATTTCTGATCTAGGCAGATTATACAAATTATAGCCTGTATGCCCTCCTTTGAAAATACCCGTAAAAGACATATTAAAGGCTACTTACAAGAGAGGCATGGACTTGAGACAAAAAGAGATTTTCTGGAAAACAGCCTTAGGGAGAGCCAGCATTCCTGTATCCATGTCTGTTTCAAAATATTTTAGTCATTTTACTTATTTATCTAAACATATTCAAAAGTATTTTCTGAGGGACACATATTCAAATTCTGGAAAATACAGAAAAAGTCAAAGTTTTCTTATTACAAGTCCTCTTAGAAGCTTTCATTGTAGAAAGTTTGCAACATTTTTTGGAAGGGAACAAAGGGACATAGTGTCACACACATACAATTAACCCCCATTTAGTCAGTCTATTGAGAGTGAGTACTGGGATAGGATAAAAAAGCTCATTTTTTCTTTTACTCCTAAAACTAGTCGTCCCTCACCTCCGCCCTGCCTTGGATGAAATATTGTTTTGGTCTCATAATTTATTCCCTCTCTTGGGAAATTAGAAAATAAAAAACACATTTGTCCAGTTACAGTCACAATAACAGTCTCAGCTAGTTATTAATTAAATCATTAATAATAAACCAAGAAATTCAGAGTGTGAAAGGCTGGCAGTCTGTGATAGAGGTGAGAAGACAGTAGTTTGAGAGGTAATTGAACTTTTATTGATAATGCCTCTAAGGTCTTGTTTTGGTTCTACAGGAACTTGTTTTGGATTTTGAACTTGTTTTGGATTTCAGATCATGTGTGGCATGATCTGAATTATGTTTGAGATGGACCAACCCTGCTTGTGTAGAGAATAGAAAAAGGGAAAGGGGTAGAGGAGGGAGACAAGTATAATAAATATTTCAGGGCATGGTGATGTTAGCTGGTCCAGGATAGTAATCACCACCACCTTTACAAGAACCGGGGTACAGGCCATATGTGTGGGAGGGTGGGAGAATTCACCAGAGACAGAGTGGGGAGCAGAACAGGCAGATTCATTGAAATACACTGCTGAGGGGAGCAGCGGGTGAGACAGGAGAGGTCTGCCGCACCATGTGGGTTTCTCCCTGGCCGACTGGGATGGAACCGACGCTGCAGAGGCTGCGGACGACAGCTTCACAGCACAGTGCTCATCAGCCTGCGCCACCAGGGGAGGCCCTACCCTGGGTTATTGCAAACACTTCCCATCCACTTTAATTTCCCATCCTCTCTATTTTCAGAATCTTATGAGGTGAGCTAGACCCCAGCAAGGTAGAGCTGAAACACCATGAGGTTGGCAGAAAGCAGGAAAAAGTCTAAAGAAGCCAGAGTCCCAGTTCAGGCAGAATCAAAGCAAGACCACACTAGGGGATGAGCGGGCTTCAAGTTAAGAGAATCAACTTCACTATTTAATTGATAACTGAGACTGTTCTTGTGACCTGAACTGGACAAGGTGCCTCTTGAACTGAAAATTGAATTCAAGACAATTCTTTTTAAAATTAGAATGTGGGCCTGCCTGGTGGCACAGGGGTTAAAGAAACAGCGCTATCAAGCTATTGCTAGCCACTGTGGCATGAGTTCGATCCCCGGCCACGGAAGTGACCCACATTGCACAGCAGACCTCTCCTGTCTCCCCTGCTGCTGCCCTCAGCAGTGTATGGCATTGGATCCACCTGTTCTGCTCCCCACTCGGGTGAATCCTCTCACAACTGCATCTCTGGACTACACCCCAGTTCTAACATGCATAAAAAAAGAAATCTTTTTAAAAATAATAAAATTAGAAGATGCGGGCCTCCCCTGGTGGTGCAGCAGTTGAGCCCTGGGCTGCGTAACTGCCCACAGCCTCTGTAGCACTGGTTTGATCCCCCGCCACCAGCGAGGGTCCCACATGGTGCAACAGACCTCTCCTGCCGCCTGCTGCGCCCCTCAGCAGTGTGTTTCATCAATCTGCCTGTTCTGTTGCCCCGCTCTGGCTCTGGTGAATTCTCTCACCCTCCTGCACTTCTGACTGTGCCCAGTGCTTGTATAAATAAATAAATAAATCTTTAAAAAAAAAAATGCACATATTGTACTATATAAACCTTAAATTGTTATTATGTACATTGCATATCTATATAGACATATACATGCACACACATATATTCATAAGTTGATCTACCTTTGTATATAAATGTACATATTATGATCAATATATAGTGAAATATCTATATAATATATAGATTATATACCATTTTAAATTAATACATATCAAAATGTTCCTTGTGTCTATTTTCTAAAATTATTGTGGTAAATTGAATTTTTTTCTACTATGAATTGATGAACTTTTTAATGAACCAGCACTTTTAATAGTTAATGATATGAGAAACTACTCATAATGTACATAGATAGGGTATTTTTTTAATCACTCTTAATTTGTCTACTTTATCCTAAAATAAATAAGTAAATCATTGACTTCAAATTCCTTTTCTCCTTATGTAGAATATTATAGCTTTAAAATTCCATTTGTTACACAGGCACATACTTGAGGATACAGGTTAAGTGTAGTGTATAGTGAAGATAATTTCAGTTGGAATAATGTCTATTTTAAAAGTGGGCAAACTGATAATCTGTTTCCAAGCTGATTTTATAATTCATTTTAATGCTTTCTCACTAAACAGAACTTTTTCTATGTTTTCAGCTTATATCATCTTTTCATATCCCTTGCTACCCTATCAAACTTCTCCACTACCATCAAGATCAGAAAATTCCTGTTTAGACATTCTTTTTTCCACTGTCTTACATAGGTGAAACTTTTCTTGAATGCAATTTCTTTTTCCACATATAAGCATCACTTAAAGATGCCATAATTTTACATTCCAGTATTCAAAATGATTTAAGATTTGGAATTTAATTTGTCCTCCAGTAAATTTTAGAAAGAGAATATAATGTACCAACATCATTCATCCACAAAATGAATTATGAATTCACACATCCTTGAAAAATGTCACTTTCCAGCAAAAACAAATGTAGACATTCACACCCATCACAGAGAGTAACATACACCTAGAGCTTTTCTGAAAGGATCTTTATGTACTTCACAGAATTTATGAAGAGAGGTACTTTTAAACACCACTAAGTGATACCATCTGTGTTTGAAAACAACAGGTACACAGTCCTGTGCCACAGAGAAAAAGGTAATAGGAGTTACGGCTCATAAGCGCCATGCAGTGCTTGCTAGCTAGAATGAATCTGCATAAACTTTCTTTAAACCGTATCATACATATTTGTTCTTAAACACAAATGTGATATGAGAAAGATTATAATATTATCATCTAGGTATAACAATTTTTATTGCATGTTATTTATGTAACATGCATGATTGTGCTAGGCATATTATAACCATTCATTAAAAGGCAGCGGTTGATATTAATCATAGTGATATTTTCAGATGATCAATAAAATAAAATTTTTCTTACTTAAGATAACTGTTTCTTTCCCCTTTTTGTGAAGAACAATATAAATCAGTCATCCTATACGTTTGTTGACACTGACCACTCCCTTTAATGTTCACACATTTATTCACCAAAACAAAATTGACTAATACTTATTGAGCTTTTAGTATGTACTAGGAGTTGTAGTAACCAACATACATTTATGGTAGAATGACTCTATATAATCAACCTTTAAAGTAGGTACTGATGTAGAAACTTAGACACAAAGAGGTTGAAGAACCTAACTCAAGGTCACACAGAAAGCAAGGAAAGAGTAGAAATCCAAACCCAAACAACTCTTCCAGAACCTACTATTCCTTATACCATAGGTAACAGCACTAGATATTGCCAGATATACCTCTGAGGAAATACATCGCAGCCACATGTCACAAGTCCACAGGACTGTCAAGGGATATATGCCTCAGCCTTCTAGGGTTATTGAGCTGCAAATTCAGGAGCCTCCCAAGGTCAGTGTAACCTGAAGCCTGAGCAGAGTGCAAAGAGACCAAAGGGGACACAGAACACCCCAAATTGGTAGGTGTCAATTTCAGGGAACAAGGGAAATTATGAGGCTTTGTCTTGGTTGACCACAAGAGCATAAACACAAACACACACACTCACACACTCACTCACTCACTCCAAATCTCCAAAATTTACATAGAGGCTTTAACTGTGTTCAGTCATGGTACAGTCATGGATAGTCTCAAAACCATCCTTTTTCTCAAGACCACATCTAGGCAGCAGCTTCTGAAAACACATTCCAAGGGGAGAGGGTGAGAGGTTTCTGATAAGCTGGGACCAACTCTCCAGGCAACAGGCAGACACATTCTTTGGACCATCTTCCTTGACCAAGGTCCCTCCTGCCCTTAGAGACAGATTGGAAAGTCTGAAAGGGCTCCTCAGTCTTTCACCCTTACAAGAGCTACAGGCAGAGAGAGCACAGGAGGTGCAGGGGATGTGAGAGGTCTGCAGATGGACTCTACCGAGAGACAGTCTTATAAAAGACACTCCTTTCCTTAAAAAATTGCTTATCCTAGAGTATAAGACTTTAGGTCAATAACATTCAACTCTGTAATCCACACCTTACTCTGTCTTCACCAGGTTATTTCAGGATCCCAGGGCAGCCATAACTACAAGAGGGGGTTTCTCTTTATATGTCAGAACTGATTCTGGCACAAACTTGCATTAGAGCTTGGGCAATAGAATTGACCTTGATAAACCTTAACATCCTCTATGGAAAAGTGAGGACAATGCCTGCCATAATATACCTGTATAGTAAATATATTAGAAAAGACATGTTGATGTTCAACTATTGTTAAGTCCTATATTTTATTTGCAAATACCATTTCTGATACTTGTCAATGAGATGCAATCTTCAAGACAGTTCAAATCCTTACTACTCCATGTGTCATGTTTTCAGCTCATTACAAGCTCTGTAAATTTCTCCCTACCTGCTTCTTAAAACACGGTGTAATGCTTATTCAACCATTTATTGTGACCTTCTCCTGATTCTTGTATTAAATTTAAATTTATATCATGCATTGTTATTTAACTGGGTAGGACTTCCTTTGGCTTCCCAAAATCTTCTATAGGCATATCAATCACAAATTGATGTGCTATATTTTTTTAATATGTTCTCTCTTCCCAAGTAACATTCAATATTTTATTTTGTTTTTCTAAAGATTTATTTATTCATGCATACAAGAACTGGGATACAGGCAAGAGGTGTGGGGGTGAGAAGATTCACCAGAGACAGAGTGGGGAGCAGAACAGGTAGATCCACTGAAATACACTGCTGAGGTGAGCAGTGGGCGAGTCAGGAGAGGTCTGCTGTGCCATGTGGGTAGCTCCCTGGCTGGTTGGGGATCAAACTTGTGCTGCAGAGGCTGTGGATTGCTTCATAGTGTGGTGCTTAACCCCTTGTACCACCAGGGAGGCCCCGCTTCAATATTTTAGTGAAAGAATAATTTGATGTCACCAATTGATGAAACTATGACACATTGCATTGAAAGTTGCTTATCTTGTAAGATTCTTATGTTGAGACACTTTTATGTTTGTGTATATTAATAATTAATTTGATGTGAAATTTTAGTATTATATAGGTTATTTGACATTGAAAATAGATTTATAAGGTAAAAAATCACTTTTGCTAAAGGCAGGTAGTTACATCTCCCTCCCCCTCCCCAAACGCACAAGTTTCATTATATTTCAATTTGACATCAATTGATTATGGGGGGGAAAAAAACAGGAAAAAGTGACAACAAATTCTATTTCTCAAATAAGTATTGGGAGTTTTCTTTTAAATGGAGGGTGGTGAAAGAAGTTCCTTTCTTGACTAACTGAATACACTTATATCTAAGGTGATCTTGATCTTAATTTTAAATGTAGTCTTTCTTAAAGTCAAGATTACACTTTGTCTTCGGAACTAATTACAGTTTATCTCAGATGAAGCTTCAAGTAGTACTAACAGGGCCTCCCTGGTGGCACAAGGGCACAAGGGTTAACGTTAAGCACAGCACTATGAAGCTATCTGCAGCCTCTGCAGCATGAGTTGATCCCCAACTGGCCAGGAAGCTACCCTCATGGCACAGCAGACCTCTCCTGTCTCACCTGCTGCTCCCCTCAGCAGTGTATTTCAGTCAGTCTGCCTATTCTATCCCCTCTCTGTCTCTAGGGAATCCTCTCACCACCACCCCCACATCTCTGGCATGTACCCCAGCTCTTGTATGTGTAAATAAATAAATATAGAAAAAATAAAGTAGTACTAAGAGGAAAAATCTGAAAGTGCAAAGTCAAAATAGCAAAACACCGATGGGAGTTACTAAAATCAGGTGGCGGAAGTGGGCAAGCTGATTGTTTACCAGCAGATTATGTACAGGTTGATACAGAACTGCCAAGCATTCTTTTTCTACAGCTGTATACATTTTGCTCATTGTGTCTCTGAAAGCAACAGAATGTCTTAGTACTTGAACCTTCTGTACTTCAGGTGTGAAGGAAGCACCTTCTAAGTTGAATCAGATCTTTAAGGTCAATCATGTCTGCTTGGCATGATGACCAGACACTGAGGTAGGAAATGATGCTCAAGAAATAATTAACCTCTGCCCCACAGGTCCCTTGTTCCATGCTAGGAGAGCACTGAGATGCAGTGATTATGAAGATAATAATGACTATCATGAAGTTGTCTTGAAAACTGTGTTTCAGTGTTATAGTATAAAGAATTAAATTAATGGCCTCCCTGGTGGCACAGGTGGTTGAGAGCAGCGCTATGAAGCTGTCCACAGCCTCTGCAGCATGGTTTGATCCTGGCCAGCAGGTGAGATACCCACATGGAACGGCAGACCTCTTCTGTCTTGCCTGCTGCTCCCCTCAGCAGTGTATTTCAGTCAGTCTGACTGTTCTGCTCCTCGCTGTTTCTGATGAATCCTCTCAGCCTCCCGTGCATCTGGCCTGTACCCCAGTTCTTCTATAAACAAAAAAAATCTTTAAAAAATAGGTTTAAATTTCAAGCACGATAAAACACAAGGTCGCATTTGTGTATATCTATTAAGGTTTTGCACTATCAATGGCTACCTGGCATACACTACTGCTGAATTGATTCTGTTTTCTAGTGAGTGCTATGTTTCTTCAATTTTTAACTTAGAAGTACTTTTCTGTTAGTTAAATTATACATACACTACAAAAGGGCACAAGAGTGCTTTCTCGGAGGTAGATATATTCTGGACCTTTATTTTATTTTATTTTTTAAGATTTATTTATTTATAAAAGCACTGGGTACAGTCAGAAGTGCAGGAGGGTGAGAGAATTCACCAGAGCCTGAGCGGGGAGCAGAGCAGGCAGAAGTACTGAAGCACACTGCTGAGGGGAGCAGCGGGCAGCAGGAGAGGTCTGTGCACCATGTGGGACTCTCCTCCAGTCACCAGGGAGTAACCAGGGATCCAACCGGTGCTGCAGAGGCTGCAGGCAGCTTCGCAACCCAGCGCTGAACCACTGCATCACTGGGGAGGCCCTAGACCTTGATTTTAGTGCTGGTTCCTGAACATTATAAAGTCATATTGATCTGGACACAAGGTGAGCTTTGTGATGATTCAAACATGCCTCAAGTATGCTGATTTTAACAATGACAGAAACATATTTAAATGACTTATGTATTCCCTACATGTTCTCCAACATCAATTTCATGAAATTCTGCAACATTTGCAATATTACATTTCCATATATTTTATTATATTTGCAATGAACTAGGAGATTTTTAAAACATTCATGTAGCATCATCTGTGAGAGACAAACTAGTCATTACTGTTCAGATAATCAACTGGGATAAATGTTTGGCAGGTTTAAAATTTGTAATTACAACCCAGATGTCCAGAAATATGATTTTCCCAATTTTTTGGTAAGTGACTATAATTACTCTCCATTTTACTAATGGCAGAAAACACATCAGCAAGCCACTTTAAGGACCTCAATAATTCCAAGTTTAATATGCAGTCATTTTTGTAAAAACACTAATCAAATTTAACACATTTTTCCCTTTCCCTTACATGCCCCCCAAGTGTGATCAAATTAACTGAGTTGGTGGGAGGAATTCTTAGAAGCGAGAAGGAAGTAGAAAATCTATTCTTTTCTGGTAACAGTGTTTATGATACTTTATGTTCTTCTGGAGTCACTGCATTACACCTCATTTCACTCAAGCAACTTGTGCTGGCCTCAACTGAGGAGTTCATCCTGTCTAGTCTTAAACATCCTGCATTGACATCAGCTACTCTACATGATTCTGGTGGTTTGTCCACCAGCAGTGACAGACACACATGTCTTCTGTGTTCTCTTAGCAAAATCTTCTGGATTATGCTCTGTCTCAAAACTTTAAAGAGCTCCGTACTTTCAGTAGCTTGAAAATTCTTGGCTACAATCTCCCCAGATAAGTTTATGGAGCAAGCAAGAATTATTTTATACTATTCACCTGGACACCCTAGAAGCTAATCTACAACTGAGATGTCAAGATGCTTTGAAGTTTTGGTGAATATCAAAATTTAAGAGAGGTTTGAGTCTGCTTGAGATGATAAATGAAAAAGCATTAACTAATCTACCCGAGTGTACCTTGAAAAGAGCAGACCAGAAATTTCCTTCCTAGGAACCACCTGTACCTATCACCACCCACTTATAGCTGTTCTTTCATAAGCTTTTATTTATCAATATTTTTTTATAATGGGTGGTGATAGGAAAGTAAAAAACAGACATTTTTTAAATACTTTAAAGTAGTGTACTTACATCTTTTGAAAATAGTTTTTCTCTTATTTTCACATTGTAGTCATTATACTACATACTCCTTAGTTGTCTAGAGAGTGGATTTTAGGACTGAACTATACAAAATAGTGAACTCACACTTTCATTTTTAATCTATGCATTATTTTTTATCTAAAATTCAAATTATAAGCCATTAGGTTGTATGAGAAAACTAGTTCAGGAGTGCAGAATACTTTTTCTGGAAAGTTTACATAGCTCTAGCATCTTAAGTGCATGACTCAGTGAAATTTTAACAACCAAATTTATTCTTTTTTTCATTCTGCTGGAAGTTATTTGCTTTGCAGCCACATAATTCTGGGTGTTAGATTAATGAATCCAATAATTAAATCAATTGCAGATATCATATTTCAGGAATTTTTTTTTCTTTTGAGAACACCTGTCAACAATAGTATATCAATGTTAATTAAGGCAATAAAGGAATAAACATTAAAGGTTAACTTGGATATGAAAGAAAATTAAAATGCTTACTAAGATAATGTGCCTTTTATAGTAACAAAAATAGGAAAGCAAAATCTATTTGGTTTGCAATATAATTTTTGTGAACATATATAATTTTTCTAGTAGGAATCAGTGGGATTTTGATAATAATAGCAATATAGGTAGTAATAGTACATAAAAGTTACAGATTTAAATTCAAAAAAAATTAGCAGTTTTTGAATTCCCAAAATAGTAATAGTGACATTAGTAATGACAATAATAATGCTTAAACCTATCAATTAACTATTTGTCGAACTAGATAGAAACACATAGCTGGGTAGAGAAATTTTTCCACTGCTGCCATGTATACCATTATTATTGTTATGTTTATACTGTTTCTCCTAAAGTTGGCAGCATAAAAAAAAAATCTTAGAAATGTATGTGGAGATTGAGCCCAAGTGTTTTGACTGAGTTTTTGAAGTTACTTTGTCAAAGCCAGCACTATATTTTAGCTTATAAAGTAAAAAGCTAAACCATTAGGGAAGGTTATTTCTTAGAACCTGCAATTCATTCAGCCTGACCAGTAGTTTCAGAACTCCATGAAAGTAATTAGAAGTTCAAATAGAATAAAAAAGGCTTCCAACAGCTTTTCTATCCTTCCCAGCTTTCTAGCACCATGTGACTACTGAAGGTCAAGGAAGAGAAAACATCTGAAAACAACTCGAAACAGACAGAGGTCCAGGGATCTGAGGAAGGAGTGTTTCCAAGCTGTCAGCTTTGTATGATTGCCTTGAATGCCTACTAATCAGAAATTCAGATTCAATGTTTCAGAAAAAATTACATGAGATATCTTGTTTTCCATTTAATTTTAGTGTTGTATTCTACTTTCCTCTAGAGGTTAAAACAGCATTCATTGAAAAGAGCATTACTGAATACTATTAAAATAAGTGAACCCAAGATGTCAATGATCTGTGTTGTGCTCACCCGCTGCTCATTTTGGGAATTTTCTTTGTGTGGTTGAATGTTGAATTGGTCCAGCCTTATGCTCATTTATCAATATTAGTATAATTGTATTGTCAATTCTGATAGCTGCCTAACAAACTGATGTGAGGCTTTTTTATATGCCATGTTCTTATGTGAGTTTTTTATAACCTCTGCATTTTTTTTATTGTTACCTCCCTTTGACCCATCTTATTGTTTACTTACAGTTAGAACAGAATCCTCTTTATTTTCTTTGTCTCACTAGCCTAATGAGAGTCCCAATGAGATGGGAGCTGAATGTCCAATAAGAAAAGTTTAAAATCATACAAAGCCTGACTCTTGCAGTTACTAGGTCAGTCAAGAGACAAAAATTGATGAACGGGGCCTCCCTTGTGGCACAAGGGGTTAAGTCTCAGCACTATGAAGCTATCAGCAGCCACTGCAGCATGAGTTCAATCCCCAACCAGGGAGCTGTTCCACATGGTGCAGCAGACCTCTCATGTCTCATGTGCTCCTCCCCTCTGTAGTGCATTTCAGTAGATCTGCCTGTTCCGCTCTCCACTCTGGTGAATTTTCTCATTCCCCGTACCTCTGGCCTACACCCCAGCTCTTATATGCAAAAATAAATAAATCTTTATTAAAAAATAGATGAATATTTAATCTGCATGCAATGGTCAAAAAAAAAATTGAGACTATTTAGAATATTAGCAGTGGGATAATTTTAAGTAAGAGCCATCACAATGGAATCAATGAGTTTCCAAGATCCAGTGAAGGTCACAGCAGCCACATCACCAGGCTATTCTGTGGCATGACCTAAGCTGTTACAGAGACATCCAGCTGCAGTAGCCACCTGTTCCAGTTTGCCACAGACTAAGTGGTTTCCTGGGGTATTTCAGTGCTAAAGCTCAGAGGGGCCAGGACAAACCATAATAAGCTGGTCACTCTACTTCCAGCTCCCCTAATTTGTTTTTCAATATCTGATATTGGTTCTTCAGACTTCCATGGGATTCTGTGACCTGATTCTGTGACAGTTATTTCCTAAAAAGTCCTTTCCTGTTAAAGGAGCAGGGGGTCTGTTTCTGATTTCCGTATAACAGAACCCTGACTGGCATAGAAATTGGCACAGGGCATGGATTTGCCAACAAGAAATCTTGGGGGAAATCAGATAACCTGCTCTTGGTCATCTGGTTAAGTGAAAACTCACTCAGTATTTAGGAAAGGGATATTAAGTGGAACAGAACATTGAATTCTCACTTTGACAGTCAGAAATCATGTGCCCACTGAGGACTGATGGGAGGAATCTGAGTGGCCACTGCTACAGAAGAGAAAACATGAAACATCAAGAATTGAATGTGGAGTGACTGCTGTGAATAGGTTTCTGCACACCTGAAAATGACATGTCACACTCCCGGAGGACTTGGCAAGACAATAGTAACACACACCTGGGGATTGTTCAAGGCTATGGTATAGAAATGATGATTTTTAGAAGCTGCATAAAGTCATAAAGATAAATACAAAATTCCAGGCTCTGTTTTGTAGCATTCTGAAGTAAGTAAAATACACAGGCTCTCCTAATGTCTTCTGTGAAAGTCAAGGCATTATTCAGGAAGGAGAGGGATCAACTGCAAAACTAACAGGGCTACAGGGCATGACATAGCCGATCAGAGCTGTGGCAATGCTATCACCACCAAACTCTTTCCTTCTTTGAAGCTGTTAATGACCTCTTCCACTGAATGAGCTCTTCAACAAAAAGTGACTCTTCATGAGATTCCTCCCAATTTAACTACTTTTGCTTCCATTTCTATAACTAACATCAGCTCCCACTTTATCCTGGAAACAGAAATTTATATAACAAACAATAACAGCCTATGGCTGTTTAGCTTCTATTAACACCTGGGTGTGTGGAAAGTCACTAGATTCAGAGATGCAGCTTACAAGGACTATTAATAACTACAGTGTAATGTGTGTCTGTATATTAATAAGTCTGGTTGGACTCCAAAAACCTCACATGCTTGCTCTTCCAGTTCTTTTTTTTTTTTTTTTTTTTATAGAGGCATGCTTTATTTTTATTTGTTTGCTGGTTTGTTTGTTTTGTTTATACATGCACTGGGTACAGTCAGAAGCGCGGGAGGGTGAGAGAATTCACCAGAGCCAGAGCGGGGAGCAGAGCAGGCAGAAGGACCGAAGTACACTGCTGAGGGGAGCAGCGGGCGGCAGGAGAAGTCTGCACGCCATGTGGGACCCTCCTCCGGTGGCAGGGGAGCAGCCGGGGATCGAACCGGCGCCGCAGAGGCCGCGGGCAGCTTCGCAACCCAGCGCTCAACCGCTGCGCCACCGGGGAGGCCCTCTTCCAGTTCTTGAGTGCATATCTGAAATAATCTTCAACAACTCATAGACTCCTACATTAGCTTCCTGAACAGACTATCATACAGAAGTCTCCATGCTTCCTTTTCATGTCAACATACATAAGAATCATTGCATTCCACAAATATTACTACCACTGTCAGAGATTTGAAATTTGCAAAGGCAGTGATTCTGGTCACATCCCCTGAAGGTATCCAACTCAGCTGGTGAAGTCAGTAGATTTTGGAAGGTAGGAGAGAATTATCAATGACAATAATCAGATAAAGACTTCAATTACAACTGGTGTTGCAAATGAGTGAAACGTGGACACCTGGCAAGCACTGATTGATCTGAAGTGTGCTCTTTTCTCTACATTGCTCTTGTTTTGAAGGAACAGAGGCTTTCAACTGTTTTGCACTGGGATTTTCCCAGCTCTCTTGCTTTGAGACACAAATTAATTGGAAGGGAACCTGATCATTTCACAACACACAGAACTACCTACAGGTCCAGAGCATTGACAAAACCATGTTAATTGGATTTGAAGAGCAAGAAAAAGTCTTTGACACATTCAAAAAATTGGGAAATAAAATCTGAACAGAGAAGAGCTTACTACGGCTCGTTTCTGGGCAACAAGTGACCTGGTATAGATGTTCCCTGCATCTGAAAGGACAACATTACTGTGTAGTATGATTTGGTAGGTTAGTCTGAGGATCTAGGAATGTTCAAAAAAATCCAAAAAATCTAATGGTAATAGTATTCCCAAACATCAAAAATAACCTACAAACTCATACCAATTTAGAACATTCTACTGCTGGATAGAGGGGTCTAGTGCCAGCAAGCACAGGATAAGTTCACTGTGGATTAGGGCAGATGGATAAAGAGCATCCAAAGCCCTCAGTGAATTTTTCCCTCAGGGAAAGAATTAGGTACACAGGCACACCCAACAAAGGCTGGCATGCAAGGAGGCAGGCACAGGACAGGCAGGAGGAATGGGGAGGCAGGCAGGCAACCAAATCTCCCACCCTCCCAACCAAATCTTTATGCTTTCTCTGGGCTCTCCCTGGCATTCTATCTTGAGAGTGGTATCTGGATCTCCCCTCTTCTGTAGTTAAGCCTGCTTGTCCTCCCACCCCTGCCACCACTATTGCTGCCTTTAGCCTTACTACTAGGCTCAGGTATGCACACTTGCACAGGCTCACACACTCATAATCCAAGTGTACACAATCAGGCATGCATACCCCACACCCATGTGCCATCTGCCATCTGTTACATTTACCATGTGACCAAAGATTTTCAACTTTGAATGTGTCCCAAGGTCAGAAAAGTATCTACAGTTGGATTTTCCAAAGTACAAGCTGTATCACCTTCTCCTTGGTCCTATGAACCAACCAATTCTGAAATGAATCAAAATCAAGACTGGATAAAGCTTTTAAGAAGATGGAGAAAGCTCTGCTGTCCTGGACACACACAGTTTTCCTTTTGAGACAAAATTCTGTTTCTGGTAGAGGCTGAATATATCACCACTCAGGTTTAACTGTCTGCCAGAAGTGGGTGCTCACCCACTAAGCTCATTGAAGTCCCTGTGCCCAGGAGCAAAGGAAGTGATACACACAACCCCAAAAGGAGATCAGAGCTCTAGTCAACTTCATACACCTATGACCTCATGTGCATTCAAAAACAAAATCTTAATTGAATAAACAATTCCATCTTTCCTGGAAGGTGTTTTGCAGAAAGCTTTTGGTTTCCCATACTATGACTTTCTTTCTTTTCTTTTTTTTTTCACATACAGGATACTAGACTAAGTTCTGTTATATTTATTCTTTGGTGTGCAAAAGGAAAAAATCTGAATGGTTAAAAATTTGATGGACTCAAATAGCTTTAAAATGTTATTATTGTAACTCAAATGAAGCTACATGGACCTTTGGCTAGCCTTTCTCTACTTGGGTTATATTTAGAAGAAACCCATTACTAGCACTCAAATTAATTAAAAAGTAATTTAAATATTTATTTCTGGCCTGCACAAAAATTAAAAAGGAAATTACATCCTATACAAATATTTTAAAATAGCAATGATCCACACTATGACTTTCCTTTAGTTTTTATCTTTTTGTTGTTTATTGCTTTGTCTTTAGCTTCCCTCTGTTCCTCTCACTTTAAGGAACAGTATATTTGGGATGGATACTTCTCTCATACGCTTTAAAACTCTCTGAGGTAAATGTCAGAATTCTTCACAAGGCAAATAAAGTTGAGAAAAATTATCTTTCACAACTACAAAAAGCCCTGGCCTCCAGAACTGAAGTGGTGTTGGAAATGAAATTCAATAGCTTAGTTTTCTGTGCCTTGCAGAGAAGTATATAACCCACTCCCCAAACTGTCATGCATAATTTCATACAAATGGGTTATCTGCCTTTAAGGTTTAAACAAAGAGCAGAGCTGGCAAGGGGGGTGGGGAAGTCACCTGTAAGTTATTGAGAAGGCGGTTGGCTCTCTGGGAGTCAGGATAAGGGTAATTAGCTTGGAAGTCCACACTCTAATTTGCCTGAAGAGAAACAAATGAAAAAAATTACACACTCTGTGTGTATGTGTGTTTACATTTTCAGCATAGCTGTTGGCTTTCATCTGCCAACCTTCAGTATTCTCTCCTCCACTTTGAGTAAAACCCAGGTGCCACTGACAATATTGTAATACTTATTTAATAGGCAGCAGTGGGTGGCAGTCTTTTTTTTTTTTAACCTGCTGAATTTCTCTTATTTCTTGCCAGATGCAGCTTTCACCCTTTATATCCACTGAACTTTGCAGAACAAGTCAGCTGGAAGATGATTTTGCATGCCTCCTATTTTTCAGCTCCCAGTAATTTGCTCAGCAAATAACAGGAAGCCCAGTTCTTTGCTGCTAGCACCAGGACCACTCAGAAACACAGGATTCATCACTTTTAGATCTCAAGTTTTGAGTGCACTATTATTTTTTCAACATTTTAATCTTTTTCTTCGCCAACTTTGGTTACAATGTATTTTCATATTTCACCTTTTCGTCACATTTCCTTTTCATCATAGCTAAGAATGAGGTATTTTGTATTCTTTCATTCAAAAAGTGTTATGATTATGTTTGTCTCTTGCCATTGAGCTTGGGGCAGAAGAAATAAGTGTAAGTGCATGTGTCTGAGTGAGTTTTACAAAATCATAGGAATGACTGGCTACATTTTAGTAAAACTGAGAAATCCAATCATGCGTGCATGTACCACTGACCTGTGTCAAGTCTGTATGAAACACAGGCATAGAATCTACTAGAATATATCTTTGCCATCTATGTTAACTCTTAAATCCATGGGCACCAACTCTACTGACTCTTGAGATGAAATTATATGCTAAGATATAACTTCAAATGCACACATTCACCTCAAAGACAGCAGCACTGAAAAAAGACACTGGCACGCCTCCCAGCCCCCGGCGAACCTGTGACTCTTTCTCTTTCTGGTGTTCTCCCGTGGTCTCTTCCTCTCATAGCTGGGCTCCGGTGTCTTTCCACCACCTCTGCCATACTTCATCCTCTCTGACACCGCCATTATCTGCTCAGCCTCCAGGCTCAGGTGTGCCCACTTACGCATGCCTACACCACATTTAGGCGTCCACTATCAGGCACGCACACCCCGAGTCCACGCTCCCGAGCACCTTCTGCATTCATAGCCACAGATGATAGCCACAGAGGCCAAAGGCAGAAGAGCCTGAACAAACTTCATTTACCCTACAGAGGCCTTCCCCCAAAACTGGTGCTCTGGAGGTCACCCCAGACCTCCAGACCTCCTTCCTTCACTGATCCAATACGCCTGCCAGCATCTGCTACAATTCACCCAACTCAGCTGCTTCTTGGTCAACGGTCTAATTCCCTCTTCTTGTTTGTTTCCACACCAACATGAGGGTGGGGCTGAACAGAATGCCTTCCTCGCATTTCGGTGGGAAAGAACACACCAAATACTGGTCCAGCCCACTTCAACTCTGTTGCAGGGTAGGGCAAATGTGATGATCAGGTTTTTACACTGTTGGCCTCTGTGGCTATCACCTGCAGCCTTAACTGCAGGAAGCTTTTGGGATCATGGGCACAGGGCATGCATGCCTGATGGTGGGAGTATGGTGTGGGCATATGTGAGTGTGCACACCTGAGCCTGGAGGCTGAAGCTCTGGACGCCGTGACTCAGAGCCCGGGCAGTGGAGAACAGTTATGAGAGGATGAGAGACAGCTGTGAGGGAAAGCCCTGAGGAAAGAGCATATGGAGATTCTCAGGGGGCCCAAGATGCTGTCTCCCTGCTGCCTTGTTTCCACTGCATACTAGTAAAAATCCTGTGGGGATGATGTCAAGGGCTCCAAGATGCTCTTTTAAGCTGCTTGAATTGACCATGAAACTACCTGGCCTGGGAAGGTTGCAATATATTCAGTAAAGTGAAATATAAAGATGTTCTTACCCTTCAGGACCCTTCCTCTTCTCTCAGTTTCCTTGTTGCTCACAGACACCACCATACCGTATCTGGCACTCATAGTCACTGGAAAATCAATCCTTCCAACCCTTGCTCACAATTAAAATCCCAACCTCAGGGCCTCCCTGGTGGTGCAAGGGGTTAAGCACTGCATTACGAAGCAATCCACAGCCTCTGTAGCACAAATTTGAGTTTGATCCCCAGCCGGCCAGGGAGACACCCACATGGCACAGCAGACCTCTCCTGTCTTGCCCACTGCTCCCCTCAGCAGTGTATTTCAGTCAGTCTGCCTGTTCTGTTCCCCACTATGTCTCTGGTGCATCCTCTCACCCCCCTATATCTCTGACCTGTACCCCAGCTCTTGTATACATAAATAAATCTTTAAAAAAAATCCCAATCTCAGGAAAACTACAAATTGCAGAATGTTAAAGACTTTGGGAGTGACACACTAAATAAGAAAGAATGGTGACGCCTCTCTATCCTTCTGGAACAAACTCCTTACTTCCTTATCACAAAATCATTACCAAGTAACTTCTGAAAAAGTCAGTTGTGAAGAAAAGGAAGGTAATTTATGACTTTCTTCAAAAACAAGAAACTTGTTTGTAACTTTCTTTACCTCCCACGCTAGGTTGGGCCTAAATTAATACTTAATATTTAATAATTTCAAAGGAAATAAAACGTCAAGTTAAGGAAAGAATTTATTGGTTTTTTAAATAGTGTCTCAAATCTCTTATATTTCAGAAAAAATAAGCTGGCAGGGGACAGAAGCATGTAAAGGAGAGTGAACATTTCAAAGCATGATTCTGTCAAGCTTATAATAAACTGATATATATATGCTTATATTTATTTAATAGTTCTATTTCCATTTTTGAAAATGTTTTAGGAAGAAAAGTTAAAAGAGGTGAGGTTTTTCATTTTAAGATGTGAACAATAATTTGTGTCATTTCTCTGAAATCAAGACACCGAGGGTCAGGTTTAAAATCACAAGTACAATTTTGTGGATATTGCAGCTAACATGTAAAAATAATGGAAATGGAGTCTATTAATTAAGGAATGTAAGACAGTTATATGCATGATGAGCAGAAAGAGCATCTATTAATTCCAACTGGGCAAGACATAAAGGAATGAGGGTAGTTTGATTTCCTAGAAGTGTGGATTACTTGTTTTCAGAGAAAGAGTGACTTTTGTTATATGTTGTTCAACTGAATCATTAAGCATCCTAAAAAAGTATGGGCTATTGTTTTTGTGTGTGTCTACCTGGTATTCTGTTATCAAAATCTAACCTGAGCACTCAACAGACCTATTATAGAGACCTACCTTTGAGGGTACACTTAAATCCGTGTCATAATTTAGATATAGACACTGTGTTCTAAATACATATATATTCCAAAGAGAAGAGAAAATTTATTTTCCAAAGGAAATGGGGTTATGATCAATGTTTTTTAAGCAGAGGAAGAAAAATGATTCAGAAAATTTGTCAATTCAATTTCATGGTTTATGTATATCAAAATACAGCTGGTTGACCAGATGTTTTGTTTATTTTTCTGGATATATTACTGCAATGTGGTTGAATTTTTTCCCTAATACTAATATAGCTCAGTTATTCTTTATAAAAATAAGCTCATCTGATGCCAACTATAAATGTGTATATCAGGTTGTTTTTGTGGTGATAATTTAAGATTTGCTTAAAGATTTTGGGAGCAAAAATATGAAAGTAACTGACAGATTTTTAGAGATGCCATTAGAAAGTCTACAATCTTAATTGGTCATTTATTAAAATCATGACAATTATACATTCTGAATCTCAGATAGCACAATAGTAAAGACATACTAAACATCTCACAAATTTTAAAGAGCACAGAAGCTGGACACCAGGAGTAATGACGTCATCATGCTTCTCATGCTCAAGGACCCCTTCCCTTTATTTCTTATCATCTTTCTTTTTCTCCTTTTGGAAGGGCCCTCCCAATGTGATTTATTCCAGACTTTAAACCTACCTCAAATCTGGTCTGGAATAGAGGCTTTGAAGGCTAAAGGAGGTCCAGATGAAAGAACGGCAGGCTGGAAAAGTCCACAGAGAAATGCGTGACAGAGATTAACATGCCACAACCTCTTAATCAAAAACGCTGAACAAAAATCACCAGGCGACAGTGGCTGCATCCAAAAGTTGTAGACGTAAAAATGCAGAGAGAAAGGACATCTGGACAGAAAGGTGGGTCTGAAACAATCTCAGCGGCTCTGTGCTGTCTAAAGGAAAATTAGAAAATGTAAAAGTCTGGGAAAGTAAAAAAATTATTGGATAGAAGTCTATTAAGTCAGTGGGGGAATTTTTTAATGAATATACACATTGTGCTGTGTTTTGGACAGGAACTATTTACTGTACACTTTCCATGTTCTAGGCACTAATATTTGTTATATAAAGATCTTATTTCACATTTTTATTTAGTCTATGAAAAAGGTGATATTGCCCCATATTATGGATAAGAAAACATACTGCTGGAAAGGAAGGTGATCAATCTGAAGTGTGAGTGGACAGAACCAAGGAGGATCATAATCAAAAAGGATGACACCCGAAATTCAAAGTGAAATCTAGTTCCAAAGCTCAGACTTTTTTCATTAAACCACATTGCCTCTTAAACTTTCCTACTTTAAATGGAGACCATAAATTATAGGTACATTCTTGAAAGAGAATAAAATCTCTCCTTTTGTAAATGCAACATTAACATCATGAACTCATGGGTTTAGATATTTACTATATATTACAATCATCTGGGGAAAAATGTATATTCCTTTGCCCATTTTCAGACAATACAGTTCAGCAGGTCTAAGTCAATCTTTGGGTATATTGAATATAATTTTAGAAACCCTGGTGTTCTAATTATCATCCTGGATCATAAACAGCTGGAGCTGACTTTGGCTGATCTAAGAAAAGACAGGAATTATCAGAAGATACCACCAGCACAATAATGGCTCTCCAGAGGACAAATCTTTACTCCTGCAACTTGTGTTCCATGGTTTACATGGCTAATGGGACTTTGTAGATGCAAGTTAGACATCTTGAGATAGGAATGGTGACATGATTCTGTATTATACAGATAAACCAGTGTAATCACCAAGTGAATCCAATGCAAGTGAAAGACAGGTGAGTCTGAATCACAGAAAGAGTTGTGGTGAGAGTGGAAGCACAGACCAGAGTGATGCCATTGCTGACTTGGAAATAGGAGAAGGGGCCATGGGCCAAGGATTGTAAGCAGCTTTTAGAAAGTGGATAAAGGAACAGATTCTCCCTTAGACCCCCCCAGAAGGAATGCAGCCCTGTTTTCACCTTGATTTTAACCCAGTGAGACCCATGTTTTGCTCTGACACCTGGATATGAAAGATATTAATGTGTATTGTTTAACCCACTGTATTTGAGGTTATTTTTTTTTAAAGATTTATTTTTATATGAGAGCTGGGGTACAGGCCAGATGCGTGGGAGGGTGAGAGGATTCACCAGAGACAGGGGAACAGAACAGCCAGACTGACGAAATACACTGCTGAGGGGAGCAGCGGGAGAGATGGGAGAGGTCTGCTGCGCCATGTGGGATTCTCGTCGGCCGGCCGGAATCGAACCCGCACTGTAGAGGCTGAGGACAACTTCACAACGCTACGCTCAATCGCCTGTGCCACCAGGGGAGGCCCTGAGATCATTTTTTTAACATCTCCAGTAGGAAACTAATGCAGATGAGGGGCCTCCCTGGTGGTACAAGGGGTTAGGCACAGCACTATGAAGCAATCTGCAGCTAAGCAGCACAAGTTTGATCCCCAGCCAGGGAGCTACCCACGTGGAGCAATAGACCTCTCCTGACTCACCTGCTGCTCCCCTCAGCAGTGTATTTCAGTAGATCTACCTGTTCTGCTCCCCACTCTGTCTCTGGTGAATCCTCTCACCCTCCACCTCTGGACTACACCCCAGTTCTTGTATGTATAAGTAAATAAATTTAAAAAAAAAACCTAATGCAGATGCATATTGAGGTGTTCCTCTTTATGTGCATCTCTCAAATACATAAGTGCTTCTGCATGCAGGGAACTCTATCTTCCCTGTGAGCACATCTCTGCATAGCCCTATACCCACCTACTGTGCCCATGTCCATGCTACTCATTACTCCCTTCTAGTGACATGTACCTGCCTATTTTGTAATGCCAGAAGTACCAGAGATCTCCCCTTGGCTATTGGAACAGAAGATTAAGTTGAAAGTTTTCCCCAGACCCCTCCTAAACACAGAGACATACAGTGCTGGCCTCCTTATGATCATTTTCTTTTGCATGCAAATTTGCTCCCTTGTCCCTTAATCCTGTAATGGCCTGATTACATTATCACTCACAGTAGATGTTCAGTTAGTGTCTTTCAAAACAATGCATCATGAAAAAATATGAAAAAATAAATTGAAATATCCTTGCATGATTAGTCCTATTTAGTTTTAACTGATGTGACATCCCAATAAATATAAAAGAGAATGTTCTAAAAAATAAGGCAATTCATCTAAATGATATGTGTTTTCATTTTACTATTAATGGAGTGTGATAAGTGGGAATGTAGTTTGGGTCACTCTTTGGCTGACACACATGAATAACACCCAATGAGGTTTCATCTCAGGTAAGAGTTGCCCTAACAGAAATTTCATCTGTGATGAAATGGCGACATTTGTCTTACTCCACAGCTAATGTGTAAACCGTTCACAAAATATCCATAAGCCATGTCCACTTGAACAGAAAAGGAAGACAATAGATTGACATCCAAATTACTAAGGGTAACTCACGATATATCTAAACTTTCTTTGACTTGCTAGAAATGATTCAGATTAATAACAAAAGAAAACTAGACAGATTTTAACTGACCATGTCTACTGCACCTTATCTAATTTCAACATTTTTTGTTGAAATGTCACTTTTCTGAGGATGAATGAAGATATAAGAATGTAGGATGCTACATGGCCTCCCTGGTGGCACAAGAGGTTAAGATGCAACCTATGAAGCTAACTGTAGCCACTGTAGCATGACCACTGGCCACGGAGCTACCCACATGGCAGCGCAGACCTCTCCTGTCTTGCCCACTGCTCCCCTCAGCAGTGTATTTCAGTCTATTCGCCTGTTTCTGTCCCCCACTCTGTATCTGGTGAATCCTCTCACCCCACCCCGCGCCTCTGGCCTGTGCCCCAGTTCTTGTATGCATAAATAAATAAATCTTAAAAAAAAAAAGAATATAGGATACTTTACAAGACTGTTTTTTTTTTTTAACTCTACCGGAAAAGGCAGAAATGGATAATTATTTATGATAAAAATGTTATTTTATTTAAATCTCTTATAATCACCTTTACAAAATTACAGTACTGATCATTTTGTGTAGTAATGCCAAATCAATAAATGAAGCAGAATGAAGTAAAACAATTAACTCATTTATGGGGATGTGGGAGAATTTAAAATAATTTGAGAAGTTATCAATTACCCAACAAATAGTAGAAAATAAGCTATACTGAAGAAAAAAGTGATTTGGTACCAAACCACATGTCATATACACCTAACTGAGGAATTTAAAACTAAATGATTAGTAACAAAAAATTAACAAAAATTAACTATATATATAATATATCTACACATAAAAGAAAAATATAAATAAAAATACATCAATAAATTTTATTAGCAAAAAATATAAAAATACATAAAGGTTTACTTTCTATCATAGAAATTCTTCCTACAATAGACCAAAATGGAAATTCCTAGGAGAATAAGCCAATATATTTCACTTGTCAAAATATAAAATTTTGCATAATAAACTGAAGTATTAAAAACTTTCCTGTATAAATTTATATATTTAAAAAAGCATCTGTATCATATTTTTAAAATGTAATTTATATGTAACTATATAGCATGTTGAACATAAGCAAGATTTAACCAGTCAATAAAATATTAACAAAGGTTTAATGAGCCAGTTTGGTAATATATACCAAAATTTTAAATGATTCCATCCTTCAATTTATAAGCTTCATCTTTACAATTCTTTGATAAATATTTTCACATGTGCACAATAATATAAATATGAGGTTTATTATTTATTTTGAGATATTGTCTCATAATTTTAAAATGTAGGAAACAACAGAAGTGTCCATCAAAAGGAAAGTGTCTTTAAATATATACAATCTTAATAAGACAGAATATGAGGCAATCATTTAAAATAATAAATTCTTTTTGAAGTGACAATGAAATGCATCCAAAACATCTTCTTAAATATAAAACCAAGCCTCACAACACACATGTGATCATGTTTATGTTTAAAAATATAAGATGTATAAAACACACACATATAATTGCATAGGAAGGATTTTGGCCAGTGGACTAACAGGAGGTATCTCTTCTGAGGGGATTTTGTAAAGAAAAGAGAATGGAAAATATTCTATTTGTCTAGTTTTCTACAATTTTAATATTTTATAATGTGAAATATATGCACTTTACTGTTCGAAAAATAAAAGTAATCACTTTTAAAAAGCATGTCTACATTTTGAGTAAGAACCAAAAATCTTGATGGCAACAAGAATATTCAAATATTTCATAATAAATTACCCATTAAGTCATGCTATTTTTCTTACCAGAAAGCACCAGCAGGGCTCCTATCACTAAATAAATTATGTAAATTCAATATATGATATAAAAGAGACAACAAATATAAGCTTCTTGAGATGATTGCAGCTAATGGTTTACAATACAACTTACTACACACAGTTTTCCACTTGGAATTTTGAAATGGGGCTGAAAAATCTTTTGAATGGTCCCATTTCTCCTCTGTACTAGATTTTTAACTCTTCATCAATGGTATCTGATTCCACTTTGGTTTTGTCTTTTCCTTGGCTTAGCAATCCAGGAATGAGACTTTCAATTTGGAGTACTTCCTCCATTTCTTTTTTTTTTAAAGATTTCTTTCTTTCTTTCTTTATTTATTTATTTATTTATGCAAACATTGGGTACAGTCAGAAGCATGGGAGGGTGAGAGAATTCACCAGAGTCAGAGCGGGGAACAGAACAGGCAGACTGACAAAATACACTGCTGAGGGGAGCAGTGGGCGCGGCAGGAGAGGTCTGTGCACCATGTGAGACCCTCGCCGGTGGCCGGGGATCCAACCAGCCGCTGCTGCAGAGGCTGTGGGCAGCTTCGCAGCCCAGCACTCAACCGCTGCGCCACCAGGGAGGCCCACTTCCTCCACTTCTTTCTCACTTTCGTTGATTTGGTCTTCTATCACTTATAAATGTCTCAGTAATTTCTAGCTTGCTCTAAAAGGTATTTGGCTCTAACGCATGATCCAGAAATTCCATTCCTAGTGTCTACTCAAAGAATGCAGAAACACTAATTTGAAGGGACACGTGCACTCCTATGTTCATGGCAGCACTATTTACAATAGCCAAGTTATGGAATCAACTTAAGTGCCCAACCGCAGATGAGTGGATAGAGAAGATGTGGTCTGCACACACAGTGGAATACTACTCACCTTAAAAAGAATAAATACAAGGAAGGAAGGAAGGAAAGGATGGAGGAAAGGAGAGAGAGAGGGAAAAATCTTGCCATCTGATCCAACATGGATGGAATTGGAGGGAATTAGACTAAACAGAACAAGTCAGAAGGAGAAAGACAAATATTGGGTGATTTCACTCATATGTAGATATAGTTATAAAAAAGAACAAATGAACAGACAAAACCAAAACAGACCCTAGAAATCTGACTGCAGAACTGAGGCTACTAGAGTGAAGAAAGAGGTACACAAAGTGGCGGGGAGTCCTAATTGTGATGGCAGATATGGTTGCCTTGGTGGGGGGTGTGATGTGGTAACATACATCTGAAGAATTTGGGAACTTACTTCTCCCCCTAAGTCATGTGCAGTGTTGTAAACCAACATTACCTCAATACAAAACAACAGGATTTAAAAAATATAAAGGAGGGCCTCCCCGGTGGCGCAGCGGTGGTTGAGCGCTGGGTTGCGAAGCTGCCCGCAGCCTCTGGCAGCAAAGGCTCGATCCCCAACCGCTGTGGGAGGGTCCCACCTGGCGCGCAGACCTCGCCTACCGCCCGCTGCTCCCCTCAGCAGTGTGCTTCGGTCCTTCTGCCTGTTCTGCTCCCTGCTCTGGCTCTGGTGAATTCTCTCACCCTCCTGCGCTTCTGATGGTACCCAGTGCTTGTATAAATAAATAAATAAATATTAAAAAAAAAAAGAGCAAGGATTTAAAAAATAAATAAAATTAAAAATATACAGGATATTTTTGTCCACCATTTGGCCATTCCTTGTAGACTAAAATTCAAAATATATCTAAAAAGAAATTTAAACTTAAAAAGTGAAACAGGGCCTCCCTGGTGGCACAAGGGGATAAGCACAGCACTATGAAGAAATCCACAGCCTCTGCAGCACGAGTTCGATCCCCGGCTGGCCAAGGAGAAACCCACATGGTGAAACAGACCTCTCCTGTCTAACCCGCTGCTCCCCGCAGCAGTGTATTTCACTCAGTCTGCCTGTTCTGCTCCCCACTCTGTCTCTGGTGGATCCTCTCACCCCCCACGTCTCTGGCCTGCACCCCAGCTCTTGTATGCATAAATAAATAAATCTTAAAAAAAAAAGTGAAACAGCTAATGCACAGCTCAAGATTACAGAAAAACATCCCTGGGTTGAATTCATGTATAGTATTTCTATGATCACAGAAACAGAAGGAAGACATTCTTCAAGACCCAGTGTGACCAACAACAAAATAAAATGATGTGGTGAGCCTCAGCCTGACGGTGACATCCCAGGAAACTGACAGACCCCAGGCAGCGCCTAGGACTTGAATGCAAAGGTTGACAGAGCCTGCCAAGGAGCCAGATGCTGCTGTCAGAAACAGGAAAAATGGACCACAGTTTGGTATCTGTTTCCTGTGATTAGCATCAGCCACTCCCATCACTCCCTTTTCCAGATTAATTAGTAAAATCTGGTGTGAAGAATTTCAATAAAATGTTTGTTCAAAAGGGGGTAAAGGAACGTCTGTTTCAGAGTTGCTTCCCCCGTTAGTAAAAACATGTATGTTTGTGATGGTGGCTTTTTAAATGCTGTGTCTATGCTTACATTAGTTGGACATTACAGCAGTGTTCGCAAACAGTTAAATGCAATATTGTTTGGCTCTTAGTTTATGATGTTTTTTCCATTCTTAGCCTCAATAGGTCAAGACTTAATTTTTTGCCTTTTTCCTCTTCCTTCTTACTCTGTTTCTTCTTCCCTTCTTTGTGATTTGTCTCTGTATTTGCTTTAATGATGAAACCAGCTCTTGATGTCAAAAGCCAATCTCACAGAGCAACAATAATGTATTAAGAGTAATAACACTTGCCATGACACCACACTCAAATGGAACCATGCTTCATTGTGAAAGAAACTACAGCCTGGGCCCCCCCCCCCCCCCGGTGGTGCAGGGGGTTAAGTCTCAGCACTGTCAAGCTGTGGCCACCCACTGCAGCACCAGTTCAATCCCTGGCCAGGGAGCTGATGCAAATAGCACAGCAGGCCATGATATCCTGTCTCTCCTGCTGCTCCCCTCAGCAGTATATTTCAGTAAATCAGCCTCTTCTGCTCCCCACTCTGTAGTGAATCCTCTCACCCCCTGCACATCTGGCATATACCCCCAGTTCTTCTATGCTGTAGTGGCAGGATGGCCACTGAGCAGGTTTTCTGATCCAGCAGATGGGTAAAGGAGAAGTCTTGGAGTCCTCAGTGGCTTTCTCAAGCTTTTATTGAGCTTTACATGCATTGCAGCAACCACATACATGGCACGTAGGGGTGCCGGGGGGTCAGGAGGCCAGCAGGCCTCCAGGCCCCAGGCAAGTCTTTACTCTGGGCTTCTCTCTCTCTCTCTCTTCTGCCTCTTCTCTCCTTCTTCTCTCCGTGACTCAATACCCCTCCCATGGCCCACACAAGTAAACAACACAGCTTACAACAGTATATAACAACTGCAGGTACCCCATCAGGCAGGACAATCCTAATGGTGGGAGGGCAGAAAAGCCTGAAAAAACATTTACCCTACAATGCATAAATTAATAAAAAATAAATCTTAAAAAAAGAATAGTTAGATGAATAAATAAATTTAGCATGACTACAACCCAGGAGTTTCATGTTTTTAACTTTTTCCATTTATTTTAAGATGGTAACAGCTGGCTTTGGGGCTATTTAAACAAGGATGTGCCTTGTATTAGAGTCTTGTATTAGATCACTCTTCTATCCATCAGCTCCTAGGTTTTCCAGTTCTATTTGTCTGAGCCTATTCACTGAATAGCTCCCTCTCTATAATTCTCATCTCTCCCCATCTCTATTCATCTACTTAAGAGGTATCACACCATACACCTCATCTAGCAAAACAATTTAATTCAATAGCTTTTTTTATTTAGAAAATTATGCACACATATTTCTACCACTTGTTCAAAGATGTGCACAAGAAACATTTCTATGATGCAAGAACAAAGGCTTGAACTTCTAGGGGTCCTCACCCATAACACTTTAAAATGACTGTGGTTTATTACTCAATAATCAAAGATAGGAAAATCTAAGTATGCAGAAAATTGGACATATGTATTCATGTCAATATATGCACAACGGCAGCTTCTTTTAAAAGGGATATCATCATAAACTATTCTGAGAAATGGACACTCCAAATAGTTCAGATATTTAGAAGCATGATATTGTGGTGAAGCATATTGCCTGAAGTTTGAAGATCACCATGTGGCCATTTTGAAATCTGTTTCTCCATCTTTCAGGGGCAGCTAAAATCTGCTAATTGCTTCTCACATAATCCAGTCCAAGAATTAGGGAAATATTAGCACATATTTCTCCTAACACTAGGCTGCACATTCTTAGGAGCATAAGTATCTACAAATGCAAGAAGTCTCAGATAGGTGGATAGTTTCATGTAAGTCAAAACACAGAGAGGACTAGATGATTCCTTTCATGCAAGAGAGGATAAACGGCTAGGCTAAGAAAACATATACAGGACTCAAGAAAGAACAGCAACTACCTGAGCCTGTCACAGTATTTACTTTTGTAAATTTAAAGGTAAAAGACAAATATACAGCTAGCTGAAATTACTGTTTTGACCTTAGTAGTTTATTTTTCCAAACAAATGTAGTAACATGTTTAAATTAAAATATTAGGTGCATAAAGTGGGAATATTGTTTTATTTACTCTTTTCCCTTTCTTTCCCCTCCTCTCCTGTCTTCTCTCCTCTCTCTCTCCCTCCCTCCCTCTCCTATGTTGAGGTGCCATTGGTTTACAACACTCTGATCCAGAAGCAGAAGATCACACCTCCTCAAATGCATGTCACCATAGCATACCCACCAAGTATAAAGATATCTAAAATTTACCCACTATAAGTAAAATATAAGATAGGGTGCATCCAATAATAACAAATCTGCAGTTATATTTGCAGCTGGCAGCACCATGTGGAACACTTTGAAATATTTGCAGGCTACATATCCTGCAAATGCGAATCCAAAAGACTAAACTTGGAACAAATATGACACTTCATCAGCTGCAAAGCTAATTGTGGGTAAGTCTGTCCTCTGACAAGCTCAACCTCTTTGCATTGGATCTAATTTTAGTCATTAGATTGGAGATTTAACTGGAGAATTTCATTAATTTTTTTCCCAAAATGTTTTTATTGTATTATTTCCTTATTGAGGTAATGACAATTTACAATGCTGTGTATGAGTCAAAAGTACGGTATCTGCCGTTCTAATTATCTAATTTTCATCTTAATTTTTGTTATTATATCAAATGTGAAATTTAAGCTTTCAAGCAGAAACTTTTTTATTAAAGTGAATTGTCAGGTGTTTGGAAATAAGCCAATGATATTTAAGGCTGAAACAAAGTTGTGGCACAATGTTCCAGGGAAAATGTGTTTTGTTTTTTTTTTTTTAAAGAATATATTTAAGCAATGTTATTGAACTAAATTTTCAAAAATCATTTCACAGGTATAAAAACACAGTCATGATATTCTGTTAATTTGTATTTAAAATGAATTTAAGGGGAAAAGGCACACATGTTGGCAAATATGATTAATTTTCAAAATGAACTTTTTCCTAAAGAGATATATATAAAAAAAAAAAAACTATAAATGTGCCATATTTTAGGTAAGACAACAATAAAAGGAGTCACTTCCACAATGTAGGGTAAATGGTTTTCAGGCTTTTCTGCCCTCCCACCATTAGGATTGCCCTGCCTGATGGGCCACCCGCAGTTATACTGTTGTAAGCTGTGTTGTTCACTTCTGTGGGCCATGGCTCAGTATTGAGATATTCCCCAAGAGAAGAGAGGCAGGAGAAATAGGCAGGAGAGAAGCAGAAGAGGCAGGAGAGAAAGAAGGGGAAAAAAAACGCCAGAGAAGCCCAGAATGATGACTTGCCCGGGGCTTAGAGGCCTTCCGGCCTCCTGGCCCCCTGCACCCCTGCCTGTCATGTACCTCGTTGCTGCACTAAGTGTAAAAGCTCAATAAAAGCCTGAGAAAGCCACCGAGGGCTCCAAGACTCTCTTTTACCTGGTGTGCTTTAATCTTAGAAAACCTGCTCTGTGCTCATCCTGCCCCTACACACAAGAATTTCAAAATTCTAGAAATTTAAAAATACCTCAAAATAATTGGATTTTGAAATAGATATGACACAAAATGTTCAGAGGTAAACATTAGAAAAAATTTAAATGTAATTTATAAATTCCAGTAGATCAATATTTGTGGGAAACTCACTCCCTCAAGTCTCAAATTCTGCCACATGGTGTAAAATAGAAGAAATTATTTAAAATTAGCCCTTTCAAAAATTCCAAGAAGACTAGCACCTCAATAACTTTTCATTAGAAACAAAGAAAACATATTTCTACCGACATGATCTGTGACAGCTTTGTCCTTTTATATCGTCTTACCAAATATCCTTCTTTTAACAGTTTGTTTCTTTGCAAAGGAAAAAAAAAAAAGCAAAAATAAAAACTAGAAAATATTTTATCCCATGCTTGCTGTTTTAGTTTTTCTATTGTAAGTATGATTATCTATCTGCGAAAGGAGGAAACTTGTATTGGTAAAATGTCTCGTGAGGTTTGGCAAGTTTACATTTTAGCTTTCTTTACTTGGTTTATCTTTCGCATTTCCTATAATATATGTCTTTTTTTCCTGGCTGTGCACTTAGCAGTCTTCTCAGGTCTAATTTGTGTCCACTGGGAGCAGTTTGTTTGCTTGGTTTTGAGGTTGACACTTCTCTTTGGAAACTTACCATATGTTTTTACAATATATATTATACCAAGTTGCTGTTTTTTCAGTACATATTTTTATATGTGGGGGTTAACTAGAGCAAAATGAACAGATTAAATTATATTTGTCATAGTCTGGCTTAATTTTCACTTGAACTCATTTCAAGCTAAATGTTTCATCCCCATTCATCTTTATTCATTCAACTGTATCCCATGGATGTTTGCCATTGAAACACCTGGTAGTTTTCCCTCTTTGGCAGATTCTTGGACTCGTCCTGGCTTTTCTAGTGCTTTGGTAAAATTAAGGCCATTATTTTTCTCTAAGGTGAGGAGGGTTTGGGGGTAAATTTAATGTAACTGATTTCCTTGCCAAAGATATACTATGGGTTTGAGAGGCAAATTTCATAACTACAACCTCCCTCCAGGGTCCCCTGCTTGTTATGGATGTAAATCTTCACAGCGTATTTTGCGGACTTAAAAGGTGGAAGCAACAGACAGTCATTGCCAAAAGCACCATGAAAAAAGCAATGCTTCCAAAGACTGTCTCACCGGTAACAAAGACTTTCAGAAGACTCAAAACATGACCTATGGAAGGCAACGGAAAACCTGTAAGTAACTGCTGGGTGCATTCACTAGGTGTGTCATTTAGCAGCTAAAGAATTATGAATTTCAGCCATACTTTATTTTCACCAAATACAAACATCATGTTACTTTTTTTTAATTAATTTTTTGTTTGTTTGTTTTTATTTATTTATACAAGCACTGGGCACAGAAGCGCAGGAGGGTGAGAGAATTCACCAGAGCCAGAGCAGGGATTAGAGCAGGCAGAAGGACTGAAGTCCACTGCTGAGGGGAGCAGCGGGCGGCAGGAGAGGTCTGTGCGCCATGAGGGACCCTCCTCTGGTGGCCGGGGGAGCAGCCGGGGATCGAACCGGCGCTGCAGAGGCTGCGGGCAGCTTCGCAACCCAGCTTCGCAACCCAGCGCTCAACCACTGCGCCACCGGGGAGGCCCATCATGTTAATTTTTGTCCTTCTGATCCATGTCTGTTTCAAGCTGTCTGTGCTATACACTTGCAGAACTGCTTTGTATGGTTTTATCAATTCTACTGATAAGCCTTATTGCAATTTAAATGATGGACTGAGCACAATAATAATAGAACAAACCTACCAGCCTTCTCTCTGCATTGCCTGCAGCTGGGATGTCCTACACTGACACACAGCTGAATTCCCTATCAGAAGTAGCCTTGACCTCAATACAGATTAGTTCTTTCTGGGTAAAGATTTCACACCAAATAGAGAAAGACAAGAGCAAATTACAACAGGTTTTTTAAATTGTTCCTGCAACCACAATATAATATGTTCAGTGTGGGAGCATTGTTAATGATGCATACATTTTCCCAACCACATCCACTCATTGATCAAAACCACTGTCAGTAGCATTATTTTTAAAAATAAAGATCGCACACAGAGGCACATGCATGTATGCTGTTCATAACACTCTGTATTTAAATAAACATTAAATGTGGAAGGGAATTTTCCTAATTAATAAAATATGTACTCAGGGAGTTCAAAGAGACATTCTGCTGTCTACCGAGTCTAAGTGACCTCATCTAAAAAAGATAATACCAGTTAACAAAAGTCTAGATTCAGGGCCTCCCTGGTGGCACAAGGGGTTAAACACAGCACTGTGAAGCTACCCACAGCCTCTGCAGCATGGGTTCAATCTCCGGCCCTCTAGGGAGCTACCCACATTGCGCAGCAGACCTCTCCGGTCTCGCCCACTGCTCCCCTCAGCAGTGTATTTCCGTCGATCTGCCTATTCTGCTGCCCACTCTGTCTCTGGTGTATCCTCTCACCCCCCGTGCCTCTGGCCTGTACCCCAGTTCTTGTATGCACAAATAAATCTTTTTTAAAAAGTTTAGATTCAGAGCTATTTCCACAATTCTGTGAAATCAGTTGATTCAGTGACATAAAGATCTATCAAACTTTCGTTTGGCATATGAATATAATAAATATACTTTATCAATTTAATCTAAAGAAAAAATATTTTAAAAATATAGGCAAACATCTATGTGAATTATTGTGTTTTGTGCCATTTCCCATTTAAATTATTTTTTAGATAATTTTTTTTTCACTGTGGGAGCATACTTCTAGAGTACTTTTCTTTAAAAGAAATTATGTGGTCAAGAATATCATCATTTGTGTTACAGCCCTAAGATAGTTCAATGATTTTTGTCCAACTATGATCTACTAGCTCCAACTTAGAGTTGCAGGGTTCCACTAAAATTTGATTCAAATTTTATTTTAAATAGATCCTAAATTTAGTGTAATTTAAATATAGCTTGTATAAAATCATACACAGGGTAATATATACAAATATATATATATGGGTTCACATGTCTGCATATTCACTAAATATTTAACTTGTTAACAAATTAGCCATTAAAAATACAATAGACATTCCATTTACATTTGATTTAATTAACTAATAATTTAATTACCTGATATTTTAAGTCAATTTGTTTAGATAACTTTTGAGATTTGAGTGATAAACTTTTATTTGTAAATGGAGCTCTGATTTTAAATAATTTTAAAACCCTTTTCTCCTTTTGCTAACTCATATCACTCAACAGAAGAACATATATTCCACAGAACTTTGAAAAAGCAAAATGGAAAATTTTTTGTAACATTGTTTGTTAGTAGGTTTTGTTGTCTTTAGTTTGGTGAAGGTTGGCTGCTGAGCCAGAGATAAACAAAAAGAAAAGTCACATAAAATCACACAGTTGGGATAAACTGGATATATAATGAAATTCAAGTTATTCATGCATTGGCTGTAGGCTCAGATATAAACTTTAAATGCAATATTCCTTTAAATATTCCCCAAAATATATTTAGATCACCTAAAAGATCTTACTCAATAAAGTCTAATGAGAAAAAGAAACACTCAATTTAAATCTGCTAGCACAATAGGGACACAGCACTCAAATGAAGCTGAGCTTTCTTAATTTTATTCTCAACATTAAACCCATTTTTGTTTACAGATATGTACCTTTCAAAATACTTCTAATTTCTTTCTCTCTGCCTGATAAATAGTACTATTATATAATTTTCAATACAAGATTGCAATCGGCCACGTGCACTACAAGACTCTTGAGGTCAGATTAAAAGTACAGTGATACTGTTAGGAGAAACCCTTGAAAAAGAAAATGCAGGAGAGCCTGCCTTACTGGACAACCATCACATTGCAATGCACTAGTGAAGAAGAGAGAGGAACGATGTCGTGAATGTTCTAGAGGGCGTTCAAACTAAGGAAGGCCTGAGAAGACCATCAGGAGTTCATGAGCCAAAATCAGCCTCTGAGGTCCCTCAGGAACAGCTTGCCTGAGTATCCCTACGTGGCTCAGTCACTAGCATGGACCCATCCATGGGAAACAAGGTGAGTTCAATGCTGGAAGCAGGAACCTTTACACTATTACATCCGCTTTATTAATTGTCCTGATTGTCATCAATATGACATTTAGAAAATACCCTTCAACCTTACATACTAAATAGGATCAAACTTGCATGACTTACTTGACTAAGTAGGACCAATCTTTCAGAGGAAGAGCAGAGTTCAAGAACCCGGGAGACATCTCACAGCACAGTGGAGCACACGAAATAATGTCACAATATTAACAGTAATATTACACTCCACTGGCAGATCAGCCTGCCTAACTAACACCCTCTTCCTTTCCTTTAAAATCATGGAGAAGCACAAGCACATTGACAGAAAGTCCCTTCATTTTGAAGCAGGAGGTCACCACATAGTTAATGCAATCAAATATCAGGGCTACTCTTTAGGAAGGAGAAAGTCAAAGAATAAAAACAATGCTAACTGGATGCAATTAGATTTTACTGATTTTATTTTGATTTTATATGAATATCATCTTCTGTTCAGATTTGAAAAATACTGTTTTGAATTTCAGCCTTTAACCTTCCAGTTTTTTGTTTGTTTGTTTGCGAATTATGTTAACACTAATTTGCAACACAATATCTCATTCAGAGTTGAATCATCTTTTCAAATGTATGTTCCCACACCATGCCCTCAGTAAGACACTGAGTCCTCCACCATAATCCACTGGACACCCTCCATTTTTGAATAAACAAATGTCTTTTGGCATTTGTTGCTGTTAAGAAAACTTAATTGGTGCAACATATATTACTCAAAGATAAGCAAACAAAAATGCTTAATATTGATGAATAACGCAGAGACCTACAGTAACATCCTTTGATATTTTCTTACAATATTTTCCTTCACTGTTTTAAAGAAACAGTAACATGAAGCTACTAACCCATGAGAAATTGATCTTCCTTACTTTAATGTAATTAGTTCTTAATTCCTTCTCTAGTTTCTCTGGATCTGCTTAAGTTTTGAAACCAATTCAAAGCAAAGTTTTAATTATTACAACATGTAACTTAATGGGAGTTCTTTAGCATTTCACTGCAAACACCTAACAAATCCCTTTCACCCTCATCCTCTGATGTCTGTGTTTAATTTTCAACTTTCTAAAACCAGGCATGCATTTGCCACGGAGCATAGAAGTAAGGTAATCACTGTTACCCATTAACACACATCCTGGACCTGCCATGTTGGAACTCAGGAGAAAGAAATCAAATCTACCTTCACAGACCTTGGAGGTGGCAGTCACTGGTTATCCACTGAGGTTATTTGATCCATTTAACCAGCACATTCCCCTTCTCTCATTCCACACAATATTTTATTTGGTCATAATGCAAAAATTCAGCACATCAAGCCTAAGTGTTTTACAAACTGAGAACCAGATCTTGTGGTTCTGTGAGATAAATAACTTGTCTTTTAGGTCTGATTCAGGTACCTTTCAAGGTATTATAATTCCTTTGGGTCATGAGGGTCTGATAAATTACAGCTGTACATTAACTGGGAAGGTAGCAACAGAGAAAAAAATTATATTCTCTAAATGTATATAAAGTGGTTTGCAAACAAGGGAAGATTTAATTCATTTTTCTCCCTCAGTGGCTAATCTCTTGTTACAAAGCTAAAGTCAGTCTCTAGTTTCATCCCTTAAAAAAAAATGTGAATACAAATTTAGCTGGGTATAGGATCTACCCCAGGAATGGCATGTTAATTAGGAGTTGACAAATTGATTCCAATAGTCTTCTAAGTGAGTATTTGCTTTAGGGAAATTCTTTTCTTTATTAAAAAAAAAAAAAAGAAATGTTTCTAAGAGCTAGATTAATATGTATGTTTTCACAGAATCAGTCTCTAATGAATCCAGTTGTAAGTTAACATTAGTTAAATCAAAACTTTCCAAATCTCAATTCTGAAGATATAACTTCATCTCTTTTTTAATCTGTTTTTTAATAAAGGGCATAGTAAAAATATTAATATTTGGAATTATTCAAAACAGTATAAAACTTACATTTGAGAAAAAAGGTCACTAAGTCACACATGTTATTGCATTTAAACCAAAGCATGTAGGAAAGTGTTTGAGCTCAATGATAAAGTAAATATTTATTATAATATATATATTTGTTATGACTCACACAATTGCCAGAATCCCAAGTTATTCCTGTCTTACCTCTTTGTCATAGCTTCTGCCTTCTCCCTTGTCCTCCAATCCAACATAGTAAGTTTCCATTTCCTTACAGCTCTTAAAGAAATTAAAAGAAACTATCATTCAAAATGATGTGTGAATTTTATTGATAGGATAGCAGGAGATATCATGGAGATATTAAATTAGTGACTTCAGGGGATATTATGCATCCATCTTAAATGCAAGGATGTAATAATCATAAAATTTCCAGGACTAGTACTAAAAGACAGGTTAGTAAGGAAATAAAAGGAAATGTACATTTGTAAAGTAACTCAAATGAGCCAGATATCATACTAGGCATTTAACTACTCACTAGCACTGAAGTTTATGAAAGTACATCTCATAATTTTGGATTAAAAAAAAAAAGGTGAGATCTAGATAAATTTGACTTAAATTGCCTGAATTTATCATAGAAAAGAGAAGTTTTCTGAACTTAAGTTGTGCAGGCCTTAAAAATGTGTCTTTCCTACTACCACACAATTACCGCTCCTAAGAAGAAGTTAGTGATCCACAAAACCATTACAAAATTGGAAATGTATGTTCTAATTTATGCTGCTTTTTTTTTTTTTCACAGAATTCCCTAATGGACAGAATAATGAACTAACAACCTAGACTTCAATATGGCCAGATGCTATTATATACAATTACAAAATCTCTTATTATATCAAATAATAAAAAATAGAATGTCAATCAGTTATTTCAAACTGCTCTCATCTTTAAATCCTATTATGTACACATGTACTAAAATGTAATTTCTGATACCAATCATGATCATGAATCAATAGCTGAAACCACTCTTATAGGCCTCGTATACCTCAATATCTACTCTAAAGGATGAACAGTGATACTGTGAGTTTAGGAAAGCAGACCACCACCACAATTCCAGTATCTGTTCATTTACTAGCTTCTAATATCTTTTTAATATGTAAATGGAGCTCTCTGGGCTTACATTCTTTTTTTTATATAAATTTATTCTTAATAGAATCAATTGAATAGAACTAATGTTTAAATACCCATAAGAATGAATTTGATGGTTCATGGGTAAATTGGTGGTGGGAATTTTATGGGGACTACACAAGAGAGGAGAAATCAAACAATGTACAAAAATGAACAATGATGTAAATTATGTATGCATACATATAAATATTTTTAAAAAGAATGAATTCGGTTGTCTCTTATTTAAAAAAAATAGATTCCTTAGCATCCCCAAAGGAAAATTATGATTCAGTTCTTTGGGATAAATTCAAGATGATTTATATGTTTCACATTATTCTAGTTGGTCCTTACTGTCACACAGTCACAGTTGCAGGAAACTCAGCCTTAGAATCACTGCAAAGTTATTGGAAAATCCGACTAGGTTATTTATAGTATGAGGCATGGAAAGGAAAAAGAACATTGATGCCCAGAGGAAGTTCCCATCTAGCAGAGTGGAGAATATAGAAGCCTTAAAAGATACATTAATATGCATGGAACATATGGCAAATTAAGGGCATAGCCAAAGGAGATGAATATTGGAATCCATGGGTGAAAGACGTGACCACAGACCATTGTGGTCAGGGAAGATCTACTTTGTTCAACGAGCCATAAACCAAATTGTTTCTAAAGTATGGAACCATGAAATTCTGAAGTGAATTCACCAAAACAATGGTTCCATGTAGCTTCCAAGGATCACAGGGAAGAGCTGTGGAAGATAAGTTTGCTGCTTATGTCTTTTCTCTGTCCATTGCATTTGGAGTATTTTGTGCCTCCTGATCCTTCCCTTTCAACTTGTTCAGGCATTCAAGGAACCTCAGAAACTTTTTTTTAATCAATATTTTACCATTTTTTTTTAAATAAGGAAACATTGGTTTATAACACTGTATTCAAAATCTTGCTCTCAGGAAATTTGCTTGATATTCTTAAATTTTCACTCACTTTCCATTGTAATATTTTATTTTACCTTTTTAAATCACCTCTGCATGCAAACAAAATTTACAAAATTGTACTTAGAGAGATAATCTAATGTCCTGAGGAATTTGAAAGGGCTTTTCTTTTGCATCTATAAATATTTTCACACAAAAAAGCATTTATATGAACCTATCAACTCATGTCATTTCATAACTAAGTTCTAGCATTTGATTTGGCTTTTTTGGAGTTTCTGCACACCCTATATCAATTAATTGATAAAGACTTATTGTAAATTTCTCAAAAACTAACTTATGTTGGGTATTGTTGGATAATACAGAGTGCATAATTTATTCTGAAAACATTCATATGTTTACTTTGGGTTTATTTCATTCCAAAACACAATCACAATACATCTTGAGGCTTAAAAATCCTTAGTTTTTACATCATTCTAAATGATCAATTTTAAAAAATATGTGTACATCTTTATGCACTTTAAAGATGTGTGTTGTTAAACACAGATGCCACAAGAACCCAGGAAATAAATACTTGCCTAAAAAAACAGTGAGTAGCTTTGTCACAGTTTGTATCTATTTTGATTCTTGTTTCAACAGATGAAAAAAATTAGAATCAGAAAAGGTAGGCAGTTTGCTCTAGTTAAAAATGATAATAATTGGGACACAGTGCAAGAAAATCAATCTCATATGAAAATCTATACTTTTTCTATACCATCATAACCCCAATGAGGAGTCAAAACAATATCCACAATTGCAAACATATATAGCACAAACCTAAAGTTAAAAATGTAGCTGAATGAATAAATGATGAGTAGCTCATATTAGTTTATACAGATAAGAACATACATATACATAAATACAAACTGCATATGTAAACTCTTAAAATATACACATATTTGGGGGCAATGATAATTGGTGGCAAGCCAGTAGTTAACATAATGTCCTTTTGACAATATTCAGTCAGAAATGCAAAGCTATCTGCATAGTGTAAACATATTCCAACACAATAAAAACAGTTGTGTGTAAGCACCTTTAACCTTTCTTATCAGTAAATTAAATCTTAATTTTACCAATGCCCACCAGGGGGTGCTGGCACATCGACAAGGAGAGAAAACATCGTCCACTCATGTCAAATAAAATACTAACAATTAACCCTCTTTGTAAGAATCTGTTTCTGTCCATAGTATTTAAAGAACAGAAGTTATTCACACATGTTGGCTCAGGATCAAGATCCTTGAAAAAAAAATTTAGAATTGCAAGTCAACTGAAGTTTTTGCATTTTCATATTTTTTATGGAAGTACTTGAACTCAAAGATGTATTTCGATGAAACAACTTTCACATAAAGTGATTTTTACCAAACTAATTGTTAAATTCACATGGTTTGTAACAATTCAACCTTCTTAAGTTTCATATTAAATTTCCAAAATGTCATTTGTGCTGAATTATCTATATAAAATTATACATAAATCACTAAGAAAGATAGTTGGAACCAAATTCTGCCATTTTTTAATAACTTGGGAGGTAAAATTTTACAAGTTGCTTTTAATCAAATAAAAGACTAAGTTAAAAATTGGAACATCATTTAATGACATTGACTGAAAATAACAAAGACAACTGAATTATTTCTATCTTAAAATGGTCAATTCAATGAAATACAACAAGTTGTTAGGTATTTTTGGTACAAGACAATCTCAAAATGAACTGAACATTCTTGGGGGGGAAAGCATTTTAATGGTAAAAATTGGATGCAAATTTAAGATCTTCAATAGAAACAATCTCCTTCCTCTCTTCATCAAAGATGCTTTTACCCTTGGAATTCAAACCATTCAACCATAAGGAAAATCTATAGTCTTCCATTTGTGGGCAAAAGCTATTTGGCTGCAACATCCCTTATTCAAGCATTTCCAAGTTTGGTTCAGTTGATCTGGAGTGCAAAGTACACTCAGAAACTGTGTCCTTGATTTTAAAGACAATCTTCCCAAACAGAAGGAAAATATTCTTTGTTACAAAGTCCTTGAGAAGTTCATCTCTCCTTTTTAATAGTCGTCCTTGAAAATGTTTGAGAAATGACAAAACCTGTTAATTAAGACCATCACTAGGCTCATCAGGGGGGAGGTAAGGGCTTTATAATTCTAATACTATCTCCAAATGCTTATGGGATTAAATGTCCATTTGGGATTTATCCTTCAACATATCATAACTCTCTTTTTTCAAGCTTACCTGTATGTCCAGTCAATCTTACTATGTTAGATGCAATAGTATATTGACCTTTCTGTCATTAGTCTTATTGCCTTCATTTATTCACAATTGTCTCTCACGTCTAAAGAGATACTCTACTTACTAATAATCAAGTACTTAATGAGGGCATTTGAATTCACTCAATTCAGATCCTACAAATCTCATAGACTTTAATCATATATTTTACCCTTCATTCAGAGGAGTCATATGAAATATTCAATCCTATTATCATATGCAAATGTCTTGATTCTATGACATGATAATCAATCAACAAATATTTATCAAGTGCTTTGACACAGAGAAGAAATGATTCTGCCTTTTCATCTTACCTTGTCTTCACCCTTCCCAACTTCAAAGATTTTAGGTGCAAATTTGGCAAAGACTGGCAGTAGATTATATAATCTTAGCTTCACCATCAGGTGAGATTTATAATCACATTTTAATCTCATGTTCAGGGTACAGTATGCCAAGGATGAATTATAGCTCTGCCTTTATTTTATCTGAATTGTCAACAGCATTGGGCAGTATCCATTTTCTATTTCATATGTCCTTTTTTTTCTTATGATTTCCCAAATTCCATGCTTGTATTTTTTTCCTTTAATTCATGAACTATTCCTCAGTTTATTTTACATCCTTATTTATTGCTTTCTCTACTTCTCAAGCTAGAAATGACTCCTTTGAGTAACTTGAAGCCATGTCCATGTCTTTAAAAATGTATTCAAGTATAATTAAAGTTTGGTACACAAACTTTACATATTTGAACCATGCAGTCATTAACCTGCCAATGCTATCAACATAATGGGCTCTTCATCACATTAAAAAGTTCCTATTGATACTGCCCTTGTAGAAATTGCAATCTAATGACAAATGAGTATATGTCACATGAGAGGAAGCATTGAACAATGATCACTAATGAGTGGTAAATAATGATACTGATAAGTGGTATAGAAATTCAGAGAAGGGAGAAATTATGCAAGATGATTACAAATAGTTTCATCAATACTTATTCCAAGCATCTATTTGCAGTATTTTTCTCTCTGCATTTTATTTGATTATTGGTATTATTTTTTATCTTATACTTTCTCCAGATATTAATATAAAACATGTAGTGTTTTCTAGGTTTGGATTCCTTTGGGTTTTATATATGGATACCATTTCTTTCCTCTCCATTGGCTGCTTAATCATTCCTCGTGCAAAATAATCTTGACCTTTTTATTCTACAGGTTGTCACCATATAAAATAATTTCAGAGTTAGAAGGGATCTTAGATCCCTTTCTGCAAACTTCAATAGACTGTGCAAGTCTATCTCCCCTTTTCTATTTTACCAATTAAGGTTTGTGTGTCTTTTATTTATATTAGTGGCCCAAGCAGGAATAAAGATGACTTTTATTTACTTTTGAAACAACTTAGACGTGACTCCTTATGGCAGTGACTGAAAAATGATTCCTTGACTCATGTAAGTTCAGTTGACTTTTCATGTTTTAGATGTTTAAGCACAAATTATGACCTTGTCTTTTCTTTATTTCCCTTGTATTTAGTTATCAGATAAAAGAAAGTCCAAAGTTAAATTTGAACTTCTAATAGACAGCAAATAATTTTATGACAAGTATGTCCAAACTTTGCATGAGACACACTATATTTATTTTTAAGTTTTTTCTTGTTTGTTTTTCCCTAAATATGTCATTTCCTTGACTTGTTCCCAGATAGTCTGTCTTCTTTAACCTACCCTCACCCAAATCCCCCAGATTAGCAACCAAAGAATGAAAGAAAGACTACTTCTTTTCCATGGTGTATCAGATTGTTCTTATTGGACCAAGTTGAATCATAACCTTCAAACAATGACCATGACCCAGAGGATAAAACACACTGCTCTGTATCTGGATCACAGCCCAGCTCCACAAATGAGAGAGGGCATCAGTATGTCAGGCTCAACAAACCACATTTACTGAGAGTCAGCAAGGAGCTTTTGCCAACAGGAAACCTGAGTTCAGAGGGAAAATATACATTGGACAAGAGAAGGAAAAATCTTTTTAGTATAGCTTTTTTTAAAAAATGTGACTCAACTTTCCATACGATTGATTTCTAATGATATAAAATATACTATACATTCAGTTATGTTTTGAAGGGATGTGTATTTTATCAGTCACAACTAATTCACTCTCTACTGTGTGGGATTTGAATAAATATCACATGTCAATGTGTGGGACAATATGACTTAAAGGATCCCTTGCAGCAATGGCACAGCAGAGGGAACTGTTGAGAATTTCTGTTAAGAAAATAAAATTGGGTGGGGAAGGCTCCCTAGTGGTCTAAGGGTTAAGTCTTAGCTACATCACTGCCTCTGCCTGAGTTCAATCCCAGCCCTGGGAAATGACCCACATGGTGCAACAGACCTTTCCTGCCTCCCCCACTGGTCCCCTTACCGGTATACGGGTATATGTCAATAAATACAGATATTTGGTTCTCCATTCTTTCTATGGTGAATCCTCTCACCCCCTGCACCTCTGACCTGAACCCCAGTTATTCTACAGAAAAAAATAAAAATAAAAATAAAAGAAAGAAAAGAACATTTGGATAAAAGAAACCTATGTTTAGGTCTTATCTCATCTCTATGGCCTCCCAGAAAAGATTATGAACTTTTTAAGACTCTTCAACTGCCCTTTGGGATTTTAATATTCTCTTTCATTATATTATTCAAACAAACAAAATAATGTATGCACTGCCCATTGCATGGTACCTGGAATACTGCAATCTTTCAGAAATGTTAATTGCATTATTACAGCAACAACCCTAAAATCATCTTCAAGTTTTATTCTTGACTTTTTCATTTTCTTGCTTCAAAATCATTTCTATGTGTCCATGAGGTTATAATGTGTTGTGTTTAAGGCTATTACTTCTAGTGGGATTTTAGCTCTTTGATGTTATTTTTCATCTTTTTAAAAAGATTGGGCCTCCTCTGGTGGCGCAGCGATTTAGTGCTGGGCTTCGAGGCTGCCTGCCACCTCTGCAGCGCTGGTTCATTCCCCGGCCACTGGCGAGGGTCCCACAAAAAAAAAAAAAATATTTATGCATACAAGGACTGGGGGTAACTGGGGTACACACCAGAGATGTGGGGGTGAGAGGATTCATCAGTGACAGTGGGGAGCAGAACACGTGGGGCCTCTCTGGTGGCTGAGGGGAGCAGTGGGCGAGACAGGAGAGGTCTGCTCTGTGGGTTAGCTCCTGGCCAGGGATCAAACTGGTGCTGCAGTGGCTGCGCATAGCTTCATAGTGCTGTGTCTTAACCTTTTGTGCCACCAGGGAGGCCCCTATTTTTCACTATTTTTTTCACAAAATTTTCATGTTGACTTATTTCTATGTTTGCTGGTCCATATTCTATTTAGGTAAGTAATTTTTGAATGACAATGCAGTTATTTTTCTTTAAAACTCATCTTCTTGAATCCCAAATCTATATTTTTCCTACATATTGGGCTGCTTTTACCCAATCCTTTGTTGTGGATACACAATGGATAATGATTTCGTGAAAATTGTGTGATCACAGTTGAGCTCTAGTCTTGATGTCATTTGGTCAAATATACTCTTAATAGGACTTCAATTATTTTTTTACTTTCCTTTGCTAAAACATAACCATCTTTACCTCTTTTGATAGAGATGTTGGCTATCCTCCTTAATATTTCTCCAAATTCAGGATTTTTTCACCCAGAAGAATATATAGTTTATATTGTAAGTTTAGAAATTTCAATGTGTAGCTCTCTACAAACTACCATATATGACCAATTTGAGCATTATTTCTAGGAGAAATAACATTTTAAAGAAGGTAATGTACAAAAGATTGTCAGTGACATTTAATTTAGTAAAGACAGTGAATTTGCCTGCTTTTACATTGTTAGCCCATGTATCCAAATAAAATTAAATAGATCATAGGTAAGTAGATAGAGAAATTATGTTTTTTAATGTACATGAGTATGCATATAAAAAAATTGCAATGAGATGTTAGACATCCTTAAAGTACAGCTGCATATTATTTCATTAGCCATTTGAACTGATTAATGTTGTCAAATTTCAATTGCTGATGTTCATCACAAATATCCATATCATCAAGAAAGATACTTGACTCAGAACTTCAAGGCTTTATAAAAAAATAGTTTTATAAATAAAATGCTGAGAAAATTCTGAAAAAATTCTAAAGTGCAATGCTATGGAAAATTCAAATGATACAGAATCTGAACTCTGATATTTGAAACTTTATTCTAATACTTACTGTCTAATCTTGGACAAATTATTTGTTTGCTCAGATGGAACATTAACAATAAGGTAGAATCCAATTTAACCGCATCACTTATTTGTTATGTGACTTGGATAAGTTATTCTCTGAATATTGTCTGAAGAAAAATATGAATACAAAAATATAAATACAAACCTTACATGTTTGTTGATGAGGCAATGCCTATTAAAGAGTTTGCCAAATTTAAGTACTAGTTTTAACATTAAAATACTAATAATTGGGCCTCCCCGGTAGCGCAGTGGTTGAGCGTTGGGTTGCGAAGCTGCCCGCAGCCTCTGCAGCGCCGGTTCGATCCCTGGCTGCTCCCCGGCCACCAGAGGAGGGTCCCACATGGCGCGCAGACCTCTCCTGCCGCCCGCTGCTCCCCTCAGCAGTGTGCTTCGGTCCTTCTGCCTGCTCTGCTCCCCGCTCTGGCTCTGGCGAATTCTCTCACCCTCCCGCGTTTCTGACTGTACCCAGTGCTTGTATAATTAAATAAATGAATAAAAAATAAATAAATAAATAAATAAATAAAATAAATACTAATAATTACTACAATTGGCAATTAATTACCCTTATTGTAGAAATAGGGATAAAACTGAAAAAACCCTTAACTAGGAACACAGAAATTTGAGTTTCTGGCATACTTAACTATTAACTTACTATCTAATATTGAGATAAATGGGGCCTCCCTGGTGTTGCAAAGGGTCAGGTCTCAGCACTATCAAGCCATTTGCAGCAACTGCAACATGAGTTCGATCCCTAGCCAGGAAGGTGACTCACATGATGCAGCAGACCTCTCCTGTCTCTCCCGCTGCTCCCCTCAGCAGTGTATTTCAGTAGATCTGCCTGTCCTGCTCCCCACTCTGTCTCTGGTAAATCCTCTCACCACCACCCCCCACACACCTCTGGCCTGCACCCCAATTCTTGTATGCATGAATAAGTAAATCTTTAAAAATAATAATACAATTATATTGAGATAAGCATTATTAGGATTCTATTCCTTGTCTCTGGAACTTAGTTTCTTCAGTACTATATATATAATCCATATTTATTTATTTTTTTATTTATACAATAGCTGGGGTAGAGGCCAGAGGCATGGGATGGTGATAGGATTCACCAGAGACAGAATGGGGATCAGAACAGGCAGATGGACCGAAAGCATTGCTGGGGGAGCAGTAGGTGAGACAGAAGAGGTCTGCTGAGCCATGTAGGTATCTCCCTTGCCCCCCGGAAATCAAACCCACCCTGAGAAGCTGTGGACAGCTTCATAGAGCTGCACTCAACCCAATTTGCCACCAGGGAGGCCCCCATAATCCATTATATATGTTCATTTGTATATGGGATTGTTCATTATATTAATACATACATTAATTCATTATTATATGTATAACATACATAATGAAAATCACTATAGCCCATGAGTTCTTTTTGAATTCTGACACTGCCATTATAAGTAAGGCATTTGAAATATGAGGGATCTTACTGACTGATAACTGTCCAGAACAGTGCTCACCCAGATACCCTCATAAACTGGCCGGTGTCCAAGGAGGTAGTCCAGGCTACGGAATCCATGACAGCTGTCTTCCTTCACTGCTAATTAACTTTCAAAACCAAAACTACCAGTCCCAAGCAAGCATCTGTTGGAGACTTTTGCCAGGGCAATTTAGAATTCTTGCTTTGTGATTTTTCTTCTCTTCCTTTCTCTTCTCTTCTTTCCTTTTTTCCCATGATCTAAAAGTTTTCCTGCCTTATTGCATAAAGAGAGTGATCAGAAACCACATTTTACTGGTATGGTAATATTTTATAATTTGCTCAATTGGAAATTCCTGTTGTTTATTGTATATATTTGTAACGTTCTTGGATGTTGGGTTACAGACAATGCAATATGACTAGAATGCAATGGAATACACTGCCTTTACAGTTACCAGTAATGCAAGTTAATTTCATCTTGTAAGACGTTCCCATACAATCCTTGTCAGCACTTTTGCTAAAAATCCCAATTTTTAGTCTGTTATAAATCAGCAACCAGGATTTGAGATGGAGTAATGCCATTTGTTATTAAGAGTGACATTGTCCAAAGTTAGTCCAGATATGCAACAAACCGTTTATCTTCAGTATTTCTTTGCTTCTCTCTGTTTACTATGAACTTCTCTAGTCGATTTGATGAAAAGTATGCAAAGATCAATTTGGATTAAATCCAAATCTTAGTGAAAAAGCTGTGAATCAACTGAGTGAAGTACTGATTTATCAACTCTTGTTCTTTTTTGTCTGTGGTGTGATAACATCATGTATATACATAAGAATTTATTACTGTAATTCCAAAGCCTGTGAAAGTCATGTCTATCCTCAGAAAAACTCATACAATTAGAATCTATTTATTCATGTTCTGAAATAAGTAACCCTTAAGAAGATAGTCAGCAATTCCAAGACTGGGAAAAATTCAAAGAGAACAAATTCTGAATGTAGAAAAAGCATCTGCCTTGGCATATAAAAAAGTGAGGGAGAAGAATGATACAGCAGTAATCACAGAGTTGAATCAAAATATTAAACTACAAAAGAACATAAAATACTAGGGAGCAGAATTCATGCCAGCTTTGACTATCATTTTATAATCTTAGAAGACTGGTTTACCAGAAAGAGTAGCTAAGTTAACTAACTCATTAGGATAAATGCACATGCAAATACTATATACTTACTATCATCAATAATATTCCATTGTGCCTCAGAGTGAGATTTAAAGTTCATTAATTTTCACATCTAATGCATTTTAGAAAGTTACTATGATGACCTCTATAACTGCAACAAACAAATATTTCAATGACCTTTAAAAATGATGTCCTTGGTTGAAAATCTCTACAGTTGAGCTCTGTCTAAAACTCTGAAAATACAGATTCTTGTCACCATACGCCTTCTTTCCTCCACTCTTCATTTTTAATATTAATTTTCTTGTCCATCAGCTCTCATCGGACCTCCCACATACTGTGTCATCTTTTCTACGTGACCATTTCTCAGACATGTCAATATCAAGGTTAAAGGTGGCAAGGATCCCTGTCTTAATAAAAGGCAAACTTCTATTTAGAAATTTCATTTTTTGTGGGGCCTTCCAGGTGCCCTAGAAATTAAGTTTCAGCACTACCACCTTGAAGGCCCACAATGATGGCCTGAGTTTGATCCCTGGCCAGGGAGCAAACCCAGATGGCACAGCAGACCTCTCATGTCTCCCTGGCTGCTCCCCTCAGCAGTGTATTTCAGTAGATCTGCCTGTTCTGCTCCCCACTCTGTCTCTGATTAATTGATCACCCCTTCCCCCACCTCTGGCCTGCACCCCATTTTTTCTACATAAAATAAATAAAATATTAAAAAAAAGTCTATTCTTTGTTTTTAAAACAGTTTAGCAACAATTTAGTAAATTACTATGTTGCAATAATAGTTTAGAGTTAGTTATCTGGTGCCTTATAATTTACAAAGTGCTCTAATGCAAGTAGTATAATCTGATCTTTGCCACAAGCCATTGCAAAAAGGTGAAATAAAAGTGACTTGTGGAAGTTTTACAATTAGGACATTTGACAAGCTTTAATTAAAACATAAAATTAGGAAATTGCATTTTAATCTAGTACTTTTTTGACCAAAGGACAATAAACTCAGTATTTTCCAACCACTATTCTCTATATCTTGAAAATGTTCTTCTCAATCATAAAACATCATTCAGTTAGTACCAGTAAGTTTTTGCATGGATAGGGGAAGGAATAAAAGACTCATCCTAAAGTGGTAAAAATGTTATCCCTAATGAAAATGTTAGATATATTTTGAATAGATCAGTAAGGCTATCTTGACATAATGCATTTTTCTTCAAGAACAAGTTGGCCTTAACTATGGTTCTAAGGTGAGTTACCTTGAAAAAATCTAAGAAAGCATTATTTCTCCCAAATATATTATTTTGCTTTGTTATATTGTTAATATTGGTGATTTCATCATGTTTTCCTTTGACATTGATAAACTTGTTATTAAATATATAAACATTTTAATTCTTTTGATGGTGGAGTCAGTGAAATTTCCAAAATAAGTCAGATAGCCACTTTTTAAATAGGCCTACATTTACATTATTAAATATATATATCCTAATCATGTAGATATAAATAAGCTGTATGATATAGAGAAGAAATGAGATTAGTCACTGAAAGTTTTTAAGTTTCTTTGAGTATTTGGGTATCTTTAATACATGAGATACTAGTTCACAGTCTATGACAGGTAATTTCACTCTTTTAGCTATGAGTTGCAATGCATATATCTTTAAAATAAATCCAACATACAGTTGTTCATTTTTGTTTGTTTGTTTGTTTTTGTTTTTGTTTTTTCCGCATGGGCAGTCCTACTAGTATATTTTAAATCTCTTCACCAAACAAAATTAATGTAGAAATTTTTCTATTCCATTCCAGAATTTCTGTGGTTTGCATTTTTAGTGTTGCGGTCTGTAATCTATTTTGAAACAATCTTGTGGACGATGTAAAGAATATACATAGGGGACCTCCCTGTTTGTGCACATTGCCAGTAGGAGTGCAAACTGGTCCAACCACTATGGAAAGCTGCGTGGAGATTCCTCAACCTACTAAAGATAGAGCTTCCATATGATCCAGCAATTCCACTCCTAGGTATTCACCCAAAGGACACAGAAAAATTAATTCCAAAGAGCACCTGCACCCCTATGTTCATAGCACCACTATTTACAATAGCTAAGCTTTGGAAACAACCCAAATGCCCAAAAATAGAATACTGGATCAAGAAGATGTGGTACATATACACAATGGAATATTATTCAGCAATCAAAAAAGATAAACACATGCAATTTGCAGCAATATGGATGGAGCTGGAAGGGATCATGCTCAGCGAAATAAGCCAGAAAGAAAAAGAAAAATACTGGATGGTCTCACTCAGAGCAGGAATCTAGAAAACCTAAATAAGGGACCAGGAAAAAGAATTAGAAAGAAAAAATCAAAATCAACAAACAACTATGAACCAGAGATGCACTTTGGGGGGGATGTGGGGGAAGGAGGAATTGGGGTCAAAATAAGGGGGTTGCAATTATATGGGGAATATAAAAATAAAAAAAATAAAAATTCAGAATCCAAATCTGAAAGAAAAGAAAAGAAACACAACCTGTGAAGCTGTCTGCAGCCACTGCAGCACAGCATGAGCTTGATCCCCAACCAGGGAGCAACCCACATGGTGCAGCAGACCTCTCCAGACTCACCCGCTGCTCCCCTTAGCAGTTACTTCAATCAATCTGTCTGTTCTGTTCCCCACTCTGTCTCTGATGAATTCTCTCACCCTCCACACCTCTGGCCTGTACACCAGCTCTTGTATGCATAAATAAAAATAAATCTTTTAAAAAAATTAATATACCTAGGTTCATAAATTCTTTGTGTATGTGTATCCACTTGTTGTAATGCTGCTTGAAAATCCTTTCTCTGTTGAATTCCCATTGTTCTTCTGTCAATTATCAGTTGACTGTACTTGATGTGTCTATTATTCCATCCTGTTATTTTGATCTATATACCTTTTCCAGCGTCATTATATCTCAATTACCGTAGCCTTATATTAAACTCTGAAGTCTGATAGTGTAAGTCATTAAGGTTTGTATCTCTACAATATTAGATTTGATATTCTTGATTCTTAACATCCAAATGAACTTTACAATGACCTTGTCCCACAAAATAGCTTGCTGATATTTTGTGGGGTTTGTTTTTAAGGATTTATTTATTTATATATACAAGAACTGGGGTACAGGTCAGAGTTGTGGGGGATGAGAGGATTCACCAGAGACAAAGAAGGGAACAGAACAGTCAGACTGACCGAAATACACTGGTGAGGAGAGCAGAGAAAAAGACAGTAGATGTCTGCTGTGCCATGTGGGTATCTCCCTGGCTGGCTGAGGATTGAACCTGTGCTGCAGAGGCTAAAGATAGCTTCACAGTCCTGTGCTTAACCCCTTGTGCCACCAAGGAGGCCCTGCTGATATTTTAAATGGCATTATGTGGAAACTTTGTATCAATTTGAGTTGTAAAGAATGGTCATCATAATATTTAGTAGACTAATCCACAAGCACAGAATATGATTATTCATTTAGATTTTTAAATTTTTACCACTGTTTTCTAGGTTTTCATATATACAGTGTGCATATGTGTGTATATATGTATATTATACATATTTATGAGAAATGATTGTTTTATAGTTGTTTTCTCATCTGGTTATGTTTTTAACTGTTTCTATCAGGTAATGGAAATTGAGGGACATCATCATCTAGTGTAAAAATTTATGTACATCTGGTAAGGAGTGGGGTTTTGGCTTATGTTTGCTGTTTCTCTTATTGTTATAAAAATAAGAGATTTAGTGTCCTTGTTTTCAGGTCCCCTGTTGACTTTGGGTTTCTTTATTGATATGGACTGGATTGTATGCTCCGCTACATTGGATAGTTGAAGTCTGAGCCAATGTGACTTTATTTGGAACAAGGAAATAATTCAGGCAACTTGAGGTCACAGAATGACCCCTATCTACAAGGATTATACTTTTTGTAAGAGACACCGGAGAGAGCTCAGGCTCTTTCTCACTGTCATATGATTACACAGCAAAAAAAAACAGTCATACCCACACTAGGAAAAAAGTTCTCGCCAGAAACCTACTTGGTCAGTACTTAGATCTCAGGCAACTCAGCCTCTAGAACTGTGAGCAAATAAAGTTCTTTTGTTAAGTCAGTCTGTGGTGTTTTATTAATTCAGTCCAAACTGATGAATAGATCTGTATAGTCCTCTTTGCAGTCTGTGTCTTACAACTATTTCTGGTGTCATGCAACGGTACAGTACTGGAGTCTAGACAGTATATTTCTAGTGCAAGATAGAGTGGCAAGGGTCTCCCTGGTGTCACACGGGTTAAAGACAGCATTATCAAGCTATCGCCAACCAATGCAGCAGGAGTTCAGTCCCCGGCCGGCCAAGGAGCAACCCACATGGCGCAGCAGACCACTCCTGACTCGCCCGCTGCTCCTCTCAGCAGTGTATTTCAGTAGATCTGCCTGTTCTGCTCCCCACTCTGTCTCTGGTGAATCCTCTCACACCCTGCACCTCTGGCCTACATCCCAGTTCTTGTATGCATAAATAAATAAATCTTTTTAAAAAAGATAAAGTGGTAAGATACAGTGCAAGAGAAGCATGGTTCTGTCTTTCAATAGACCTGGGTTTCTGTTCTGCAACCGACAGAAGTATTTCTTCTCATATCTCTCATACCCCACCCTCCCTTTTTGGAGACTGGTAAATAGAGGGAGATGAAAAAGGGGGGACACCTATGGGTATTGGACAAAGTTTTGATAAATTATTTTCCCCTGGGAAGAATAACTTTGTTAAGGAGGAGGCTTTGGATATATTTAAAATTTGTTTTCTTGGGGCCTCCCTGGTGGCACAAGGAATTAAGCAGCACACTATGAAGAAAACCACAGCCTCTGCAGCACAAGTTCGATCCCGGCTGGCCAGGGAGCAACCCACATGGCACAGCAGACCACTCCTGTCTCACCCGCTGCTCCCCTCAGCAGTGTACTTCGGTTCTGTTCCCTGCTCTGGCTCTGGTGAATTCTCTCACCCTCCCGCGCTTCTGACTGTACCCAGTGCTTGTATAAATAAATAAATAAATCTTAAAAAAAAAAAAAAAAGGCAGCAAAGATACCAGGTAAATCTCTGCAAACGTGTGCTCCCGAGGTTTCTGTTCAAGTTGACTGTGGCTCTCTAGAATCGTCTGTTAGATTTTGGGCTGACAAGTCTACAATTTTTCATTTTGTCCAAGTTTTTCTTTTTATAAAGACAGAAGTGACAACTTCCAAGTTCTTATGGTATCAGAGCAGAAACCAAAGTTCTATCTTTTGAATTTGTCTATATATTTAAGTTTATGTCACATATCATTTGTATCCTTTTAACCAACTTTTGTTCTTTTCTCTCCTATTTTTTAAAAATGTTCATTATTTTGATTTTACATTTATCTTATATAAGTTAGCTTTGAAGATTCTATTTTGCTATTTTTATTCAGAAAGCAAGACTCTATCTTTTTAATTTGATTCATTCTCTTTTTTTAAACTTATTTCTCATATTTATTAATTCCATCCTTCATTATTTCTTTCAGGTTTTTAGTTATTTTATAACTTTTCTTTTAAGTTTCAATAATTTCTTTCTTTATTTTTTCATCAATATTATTTTTCAAGACTGATTTTTTCTTAGGCACTAATTTTGCCTGACACTATTGCTTCTGAGTAATGATATATTTTATGTAGTATTTTGCTTTTCTTGAAATTCTGCTATCTACATTTTTCTTTTAGTGAAGAGTAGTTTAATACAGAGTATATTAGTATATTAATTGCTTTGAGGAGGGTTCTTTTGTTTCTGTTTTGTTTTTAACTTATAAAATTTATTTGGCATTGTGAGTAGTTTGTCACAACCTAGTACGTGGTTAATACTTGTGAACATTCTATAAATAGTTAAAGGGAGGTTATGTTTTCTATTTTTATGGTTTTCAGAATCAGTTATATATCAACCCGTTCTGGTTATTTTATTTTTAAATTTTCTTTTCTTACATGAGAAAGCATCATAGACTGATAGTCTGAAAATCTCCTGTTAAAAGTGAGTTTCTCTGAATTCTAAAGTTTACCCTTAATATTTGCTTTATAAATGTTTGTGTCATGCTATCTAGTGTAGAGTTTTGCAAAAGTCTGGAACAAGGCTGCAAACTGCCCACTTCCTTTTATGTGCTTTTGCCTAACAGACTTTTGCTTCTCCCTTATTTTATACTTCTTAAATCATTGTCTTATCTGTGTCTCTTTACTATATTCTAGATTCATTACATAGATACGGGGTTAACTTTGTGTCACATTTTATAAATCTTGTTTTAAATGTGTGTTTTTATTCTGTTTATATCTATGGTATGGGTAATGTATTTGTTATAAGTTTTGTCAGATAATTTCAGGTTATAATTTCTATTCTTATAGTTTTATCATGTAAGTATCATTGTTTGGCCAACTTTTGTTGCTGTGTCTGTGGATGTCTCTAATATACAGAAATGCTTGCATTCATTCTGCACTTTTAACATTATTTTAATACAATACCATTATTAAGAGTTTATGAATCTATCAGAGGACTTGCCAGCTATCAGAGATTTGAGGAACACTAAACTTACTCTAGTCTTACTTCTTTACCCCTTTTTTCTCTCAAATTGTATGTTATTTTTATATCATAATAGAATCGGCATTTACATTGTTTTGCTACCTAATAACACATTTATTTTATTATAACTTTTACATGCAAACACTTTCCAAATGTCCAATTCCAATCCTTCTATATGCTGTTTCCCCAGACATCCTTTAATTGGCTGTGATTTACTTTCTTTTTTTTTTTTTTAAAGATTTTTATTTATATATTTATACAAGCACTGGGTCCAGTCAGAAGCACGGGAGGGTGAGAGAATTCACCAGAACCAGAGTGGGGACCAGAACAGGCAGACTGACGAAGTACACTGCTGAGGGGAGCAGTTGCACGGCAGGAGAAGTCTGTCGGGCCATGTGGGACCCTCGCTGGTGGCCGGGGATTGAACCTGCTCTGCCGAGGCTGCAGGCAGCTTCGCAGCCCAGCGCTCAACCACTGCGCCACCAAGGGAGGCCCTGGCTGTGATTTACTTTCAAGTAGTGTTTGTAAGAAGAATCCCGGGGAAATCATTCCTTGATCTGACAGGTCCAGAAGTACTTATAGACTCGATAGAGGAAAGTTTGATTCACCAAACACTCTATAGCTGACACAATTTTGCCCTGAATATCTGATTAATGTTTAATTATAACATTAATTTTTGCCAGAGAAATTTGACCAACCTGATATTTTACCCCTGTGTAAATGACACACTTATGATGTTTCACATATCCACAGTCTCTGCTTGCCCTGACATCATGACATTCCCTTATACTCACCCCTATTTTAATATATTTCTATAGAGGGGGCCTCCCTGGTGATGCTGGAGTTAAAGACACAACACTATAAAGCTATTGCCAGCCACTGCAACATGAGTTCGATCCCAGGCAAGCCAGGGTGCTACCCACATGGCACAGTAGACCTCTCCTGTCTCACCCGCTGCTCACACCTCAGCAGTGTATTTTAGCAGATCCACATGTTCTGCCCCCCACTCTGTCTCTGATGAATCCTCTGACCCCCCACACCTCTGGCCTATACCCCAGTTCTTGTATGCATAAATAAATAAAAAGTCAATCTTAAAAAAAAAAAAGAAAACAAAGTCCCCCATAGTGAAAATCAGTGTCCTGTCACACATGACATAGCTGTGCCCCAGCTGTTAGGAACACCAGTTACTACTGACTCACAGCTGCAGACATTCTTGGGAATTGTTCTGGCCTAGGAACCTGCTGACCTAAGATCATATTACTCCTCACCCCACCCATGGTAGTTGCCACTCTGAAAGGTCATCTCGCTCCAGAGCTTTCTATAGAACCAAGTAGACCTCAGTTGCATTCCAGGTCAGTTTTCCCCAGTGCTCAGTCCTGCCATCCTCACTGTGTTAATGAAAAATCTCTCAAAAACAAACAAACACCACCACTGCCAAACCTACATTTCTCCTCCCTCACCTTTAACATCTCTTTCTAAGAAAACTTACAAGCCTTCTGTGACACTTATATTCCACTCGAGAAACAAGATAGTGAACAAAAAGGCAAATAGCTGGTCGTGGCCAATATTCAAGAGTAATTATTAAGCATTTGCATGGAGTAGAAGTAAAATGTGTATATTTTAGATTTTGGAATATATGTAAATAGAAATCCTGAGGCTCCTAATATCGGCAACATTTTAATAGATATTTTTTTTTGCTCTGAGCAAAGCAGATGTTATACATGCAAATAAAATTAGAGGCCCCAAATGAGAAAAATGGGGATCAAAGGTTTCTAGCTGGGAAGTGCCTAAGTAGTTATAGCAATAAACTCTGAGTAATAAAATATTCTGTCATGACGAGAGGCTCCATAGCTGTACTTTAGTAAAGTGGTGATAATATAAATTAAGTTTTCATGAAATTAAGAAGCTATAAGCTAAGGCTATAGCGTTATGGGAACCACGATTACCCAGACCCCTTTAAACTTTGATAGTAGCTCCTGATAATATTTGCACCTTGGACATCTCCTGCATCTCAACTCATTCTACCTGTGGAGTTTGCAGGCAGGACCAGGGTCCCACTTTCCAGAACTGCCTTAAGTTACACTTCAAGAGAAAGCAACCAGAACTCTGAATGTAAAAAGACAAAGCCTTGCAGCTCTGTTCAACTTTAGCTTTGTTTTGAAGAGTGCACCCATCAAACAAGTTGAGGATGAGTGACCACACTAGTAACCAGCAATTATGAGGTCTCAACAGCCAGATGGTTCCTATAGAAATGCACTCAGTGCTTCCTTTAGATATTTCCAAAAGTTTCTTTTCAGCAATTCTACATCCCAGTAGTATCCCCAAGACTAGTTAAACACTTTAATAGTCTGTGCTGACTCCCCAATTATTACAGTTCTGTGGTATTGTTGCATAAGTTTGATATTTACAAAATGGAACATGTACTATTGTTAAGTACTTCCTCTTGAGCAGAAATGCTTGCCTCAGGCTCCCCTAATTGAAATTCAATGCCTGTGGGCACTAACTTGCCTAGAATTTTCTCTTATTAGTGAAAAAATATTAAGAAAAGTAGTAGTTTTAGGAGATTTTCTGTTGGCATATTTTCTGGCATATTTTTAATAAGCTTAAGAAAAAGGGTGAAGGACTCATGAAGATGGGATTATTGCAAGTCACTTATTTTTATTAGAGTAACTTCCCAAAATTGTTCCTTTATCATGCCAATTTTAAGTTACTGCACATGTTATAATGTGACAAGTTTTTAATATATGTGTACAGAATCCATGCATGTTGCTAAATTACATGGATTCACAACCCCAGTTAATAAAAATACTATTACTATTACTCCATGTCTTCATTATGGTGTTGCAGCTTTGTGTTAACTATGTTCAGAAATGATTTTGCTAATATAGATGTGCTCATCAATTTCTATTCATCTATTCAGATAATACTGAGAACCTACTCAGTTACAGTCTTATTTAACTAAGATGGATGAAGTCTATCATTTAACTGCACTAGTAAATCTTTATATTCCGCTGACACTTCTTCAGCCAGTAGAAGTCCCCATGGTGCCTTTCCTTGGGGAAATATAGTAGCAAATAATATAAAACTGTTTACAATAAGTTAAGCTAAGACTTACAAAATCAGTGATATTTTTATATATCATAAATGTTCCTTATTTGATGCTCATTACCAAAGCTGTACCTTCACATGTCTCTACTATTTTATTATCTCTATACAGAAAGAAATAAACCTCTGTTGAGTTTTGCAAGTCTCTACACTGAGTCTTAGCAGAAACAGAAAGGTTCATTTGGGGACACAAGTCCCTTGAAAGCTAAGAAACTTCCTTGAGGAATACAATACTATCTCTTTTAAGGTGGGCTTCCCACAGAGACTCATTCAGCATGCAATTAACAAAAGTGCCTTAACAAAGGGAAGTCTCTCTTATTGAAACAGAAAAACTCAATGGAACTTCTGCTGGAAGATTGTTTTGAAAGGGCAATGTAGATGAGCGCATTTTCCAATTATTCCTAAAATTGCTTTATAAATTATTTTTAATGTTGCAAGGTTTTTTTTTTTTTTAAACATATCTGGCAGTCATGTTCTTATAAATCCAGAGATATCACATTTGATGCTTGCTTTAAAAAAATGCAATAAATGTTTTCCGCTTTCCTCAGGGCCATTACCATGATTGCCGAAATTATTTAGGCTCTGGTGGAAATGTCTTTTAGAAATCATGTTTTGCCCTTAATGTTGTGGCTTAATTTTATTTCTTGTATTTCCTGTTGATATAGTTTTTTCTCTTCTATCACTGTCAAATTCACTGTCACTTTTCACTGACTCCAGTGAACCTGACAAATCTACCTTCTATTTCCAATTTTTTTATTGCATCATAGGCTGTGTCTTATATTACCTGCTTCCATCTATTTTGTGTGACACCAAAATGTTGATGTTTTATTTTTACATTTATATAGTATTTTTATCTTTATATCTTTATATTTATAAATTATAAAATATATATATTTATTATCAACTAAGGATTTATTCTTTTTGTTAGCTTATAACTTGTCAGGAATGAAATCAAACAATACTGTTATTTGAAAGAAAAAAAATCTATAAAGCTATGTCCCTAATCAAACCATATTCCAAAATAAATTCACATGAATTTAAGAGTTAAACATAAAAAGTATATTTATAATTCATAAAACAAATTATTCATGAAGCAAATTCAATAATGTATTTCTAATATAAAAATGTATGAACATTTCAAAAACTGTAATACAAACACAAATTTTCTATATTATGAATGTCAGAGGCCTCCCTGGCGGTGCAAGGAGTTAATCATCAATACTATGAAGCTATCTGCAACCACAGCAGCAGGAGTTCTATCCACAGCCAGGGAGGTGACCCACATGGCCCAGGAGACCTCTCCAGTCTAGCCCGCTGCTCCCCTCAGCAGTGTATTTCAGTGGATCCACCTGTTCTGCTTCTCACTCTGTATCTGCTGAATCCTCTCATCCCCCGCCCCCACACTGGCCTGTACCCCAGTTTTTGTATGCGTAAATAAATAGATCTTAAAAAAAATAAATGTCAAACAAGCACACTCATTTTAATGGAGAGTATTAGCCATTTTTGTCTCTCCTGCTCGGTTCTACTTCTGTTCCCAGGAGACCCCTGCCCTGGACATTAACCTCATGGGCATCCCTGGCCCAAATGCATTCAGTTGTGCTCAACCTCCCAGACTAAGTCATTCAATAGGGGAGCACCTCTGTCTGGGACTTCTACTTTCTGGCCCCATCAAATGGGGTGAAACAGCCCTAAATCCATCTTTTTTTGTATGGAAAGATCCTCCTGTTTTAGAAGTTTCTCCCTAAGATCCAAGCCAAGCTCTTTCTTGTTCCCTTGCTGAGGAACTCAAGATGAGATGGGTATTTATGACAAATGTGTTGTTGGAGCGGAATCATAGTATAATGGCAATGTTCTGTTTCCAGGGCCTGTAAAGGACACACATGAAAAAGGAACCAAATTCTTCATACCACATAGAATGACTGAGACCACCAATCAATATCTGAAATGAAGTTGTTCATATCTGAATGCTCAGCCCAGGTAATCAAAACTGTTAGAGAATCAGAGAATGGGAGTTCTATTCAGAGGTACCACCCTGTGAGCAAGCTCAAGATTTTATTGTTGACCTAACCTTTGCTTAAGACCTTATGTTATTCATAGTCCTGCTCTCGACTTCTACAGGAAAATGTGCTTTAACTGATGAATGGGTAAGTAAAATATTGTTACAGGGAAATGTGAGGGGCATCCCAGGCCCCCAAACCTGCCTACTCTTAATAGGTTCTGCCAACCACCACACCAAGACATAACATTCTCACACCTGCACCTTTGGCCTACACCCCAGTTCTTCTACGAAAAAATAAACTCAAAAAAAATACTCTAGTGCGTAAGACCTTCAATAAAGGAACTTTAATGCAATTAGTGCGCAATAAAGATAAGAGAAGAGAACGAATATAGTTTTAATAGTTCCAATTAAACACCCTAAATCATCTACCCCCTCTTGGGTAAATGCCTAACCAAACAGGGTTGGCCCAAAGCAGGGCCACTGAGGCCCCAAAACTTGTCAAAAGTCTAAGTTAGCGCCTTTGGATGGGGACCCGCAGGAAAGGGGCAGAAGTGGACAGGCAAGATGGGAAGGAAAAGAGCGAAATAAAAACCCAAGTCAAGATAAAGACTGCCGGGCCTCCCCGGTGGCACAGCGGTTGAGCGCTGGGTTGCGAAGCTGCCCGCAGCCTCTGCAGCGCCGGTTCGATCCCCGGCTGCTCCCCGGCCACCGGAGGAGGGTCCCACATGGCGCGCAGACCTCTCCTGCTGCCCGCTGCTCCCCTCAGCAGTGTACTTTGGTCCTTCTGTAACAGGGTGGTCCCCAGGAAAGGGGGAGGTTCCCTGCCCCACCCAAGCGAGGGTGGAGCTGAGCAGGGAGAGGAGAAGCTGCAGAAGAGACTAAGGAAGGAAGCAGGATGGAGCCAGGAGACCTGGAGGAGGCGCATGGAGCCTAGAGACACGTGAAGAAACTGCGCTTGTCTTGTGGTCGTGGACTGGGTGACACAGATGTGGGTGAGACCCATGGGGAGGTGACAATGGCAGCTTTTATCTTGATGTTGATTTTGCTCTTTTCCTTCCGGGCTTGTCTGGTTATTTCTGACCCTTTGCTGTGGGTCCCCACTGGAAGATGCTTTAGACTCGTGGCAGGCTTTGGGGCCTTGCTCTGGGCCGATCCCATATGGATGGACTTTTACCCACGAGGGGACGGGTAACTTTGGGTGCTTCATTTAGAAACTAGATTCTTTGCCCTACCTGTATTGTTTCCTAGTTTTATTAAAGTTCCTTCCCACTAAAGTCTCATATGTTTTGTGTTGATGCGGCGGATGGCAGAACCCATTTAGAATAGGCAGGTTTGCGGGGTTTGGGCTGCCCCTCTCCCTGCCCTATAACACTTCTGCCTGCTCTGCTCCCCGCTCTGGCTCTGGTGAATTCTCTCACCCTCTCGCGCTTCTGACTGTACCAAGTGCTTGTATAAATAAATAAATAAATATTTAAAAAAAAAAAAGTTAAAGACTGCCGTTGTCAGCCTCCCCACAGACGAGCTCTCACCTGTCTCTTTCTCTTCCAAGTGTCTCCTTCCACGTCCCCTAAGTCCCGGTTACAAGCCCAAGGCTGAGAAGCAAGTGCAGCTTCTTCACATGTCTCTCTGCCCCTTGAGCCTCCTCTTGGCTCCTCCTTGATCTCCTTCCTAACTTATTCATCTTCTCTAGTTTCCTGTGCCTTAGGGTGGGGCAGGGAAACTGGAACCTCCCATTCCCCTGGGGATTACCCAGTTACAGTATGATTAATAAAACATGAGCTGTGGATAGGTAACAATGAGGTTCCACTAGTTTCTTACTTTTCTGAGTAGGTTTAAGTATAGGCAGGGTCATCGATATAAAACACACTTTCCGATTTAAATTTATAAACAGTTATGAATGAGTACATTTTGTTCTCTCCTCACACCCAGCAGGTGGGATAGATAGAGCTTCAGTATGATTGCTGGACATGATCTTGCTGACAGTGTGGTTTCCTAGCTGATGTCTACTTCTACCTCTTTCTCTATCTGGCCTTAGTGTCCTTAGTGAGGACTGGACCTATGTTACAGTGATCTGATAGCTTGTTTAAAATTTTGGTGGGGACCTCCTTTGTGGCACAGGGGATTAAGCACCGCACTGTGAGGCAATTGCAGCCTCTGCAGCACAAGCTCGATGCCCGACCCGCCAGGGAGCTAACCACATGGCGTGCAGCATCGCCTGCTGCTCCCCTCAGCAGTGTATTTCAGTCCAGTCTGCCTGTTCTGCTCCCTACTCTGTCTCTGGTGAATCTTCTCACCTCTCCCTACACCTCTGGCCTGTACTCAGCTCTTGTATGCATAAATAAATAAATCTTTAAAAAAAATAAAATTTTGGCAAAGCCATTTAACATCCTAAAGCTGACCCTCTATAGTCAAACTGTTGTAATTTTCAGAGCATTGTTTCAATCCCAATCCTCTGGTTAACCACAATTCACACAGAAACACAATTGGATAATTTTCTAATTTCTAATTGGCCATTTAGGATTTGAAGTGCCTGACACCACTGCCCTTCAGATTTAAAGAAAATGGCTTTTATGACTTTTCACATCAGATTTCTTTGTTTCAGGGAGAATATATGTTGCTTTCTTTTTAAAATATGGCAGGTTCAGAGATTCAACCAAGTCCAGGTGGATTGAAAACTAAACACATCTGTGTAACTGCTACCAAATTGAGAAATAGAACATTACCAACTTCCCAAAGACTGTGTCAGGCATTGCAGGGTAAATCCCTGAAAGATTAAATTGCTCTGATTTTACAACCATCAATTTGCTTTGCTCGTTCTTATTCTTTACATGATAGAAATCAAAGCATATGTACTCCTTGTAATCTAATTTTTTTTATTTATTTTTTTAATTAATAAATTTTATTTTTATATTCCCCATACAATTGCAATCCCCCCATTCGGACCCCAATCCCTCATTTTGCATCTGTGGCAGTCATGCATATGATTGGTATTTAAGTTGACAATGGAATTAATGGTCAAGGTAAATGTGCCACAAATCACATCTTCCATTCTACTCTTAAGGGACAGCCACAGTAGTTCCCACGTGGGCTGTTAGGAACAAAGCTGCTGTGTACAAGTCCATTGTATTGGGATGTTGGAAAAGTCATTGAAAGGTTGATGCTGGAGGCCAGCATGCAAAAGCCCACCAGGAAGCCCACCTGGGGCCAGGAATGCAGAAGCCTGCCTAGAAGATTCAGACAATGAACCCCTCCCTGCCCTACAATCTTTTCCTCGCCATGCAAAGAAGCCTGCCTACCCCTGACAATGTGCAGGGCTTCACCCACCCCCACCTTGGGTCCCTGAATCCCACCCGGGGCACAATAAATTCCGCCCCCTTCAGGAAATTTAGCCTGGCTCTCCTTTTCTTTACCACCACGAACCTTTCAGTCATGATGTATTTTTTCAAGCAAAAATGTGTCATGACTTTTCCTACAATGTGTGTATATGTGTGTGTGTGTGTAACACATATATATATATTTACACTCTTATATTCAATATAGTCAGAGAAGTGTATTCATTGACATGCAGGTATTGCAATTTTGAAGGTTATACAAAACAACTTACCAAAATTGTCTTACCAATTGAAATCTCCACTAACATTTTATAAGTTCTAATTACACATTATCACCAATACAAGGCATTTTAAAACATCTGAATTGCTATTTCATTATTTAAGTGGGAGTATGTGAAAAACCTTCATTGTGTTTTATTTCCATTTGCCAGATAACAAATGTGGTTGAATATTTTCAAATAATACTGGTTATTTCAATATACTTATATGTAGAGTGACTTTTCAGGCTGTACTCTTTTTTAATTGAAAGCATTTTCTTTCTCAATGACTTTAACGAGATCTTTAAAAATGCACAACCATTGAAGACAGACAAATCACACACTTTCTCCTAATTTGTGCCTTCTTTTCTTCTTATCATGACTCTGATAAATGGGGATTTTCCATGTTCATATGGTCAAATTTTCCAAGCTTTTCCTTTGTAGCCAGTTCTTTGCATGCCCACTAATAAGAAATATTTGCTTACTAAAAGTCATGAATGCATTTTCTTATGTTAGCTTTTAGTAAGTTAGATGGGGGCAGTTTTGTTTTTATTTTTCTCATCATTTTTTATCTTTTATATACACATTAAAGAGTTACTTGCATTTGATTTTGTGAATGAAATAAGATAGGATCCAAATGGCTTCTATCAGTAGTACTTGTTGTTTTTATTATTATCATTCCTATCATCCAGCTATCCCAGAATCATTTATTAAGCAGACCATTCTTTATTACAGAGAAGTGACACCTCTGTCACATATCATATTTCTATAGATATCCATGTGCTCATTTCTCTAAAATCTGTATTCTGATCATTGATCTATTTTATCCTTGTGATAATGCCATGTAATTTTAATTTCTGTTACTAATTATATCTTGATATCTGGTATTATAAATTCCCCATCTTTGTCTTTGCTAGATTGGTTATTTAATTTTCTGTATAATTTTTGGAATAAGGTTGTCAAGGAAAATTATTGGAATTTTGACTGAAATTACATACATTATTTGAGATCTGACATCTTTTCAATATTGAACCTTCTCATTGGGCCTAGTAAATCTTATTTTAATTTAGGTAGGACTTTTATTTATTTTCAAGGATATTTTGAAGTTCTTTGTGTGCTATGGTGACATCCAACTCTTCACCAGGTTTATTATTGATTCTATTGTAAATGGCATTGGTTTTTCAATTTCATTTTCTGCTATTTGCTAATTTTTAAAACTAGAAGTTATTTTTTATCATGATCTTGTACTTAATATAACCTTGCTTAATCGACAAATGACAAATTACTTCTAACAATTGTTTTTGTAATTTTATTAACTTACTACATATATAACTATGTACGTAGAAAAATGCATATACAAATGAGTTTTATTATTTTTCCTCTACTGTAATTAACTTTGTCTCACCTTATTACAAAAACTGAATCTCTAGTGTCCTGTTACATGAAAGTGATCTGCCTATAACCTCGGAAAGACTGATCTATATTTACCATTTAATATGAACCTAGCAGCATGTTATTGAATATACAAATACTTTGTAAAGATAGATTTATTTTTGGGCCTCCCCGGTGGCGCAGCGGTTGAGCGCTGGGTTGCGAAGCTGCCCGCAGCCTCTGTAGCGCCGGTTCGATCCCCGGCTGCTCCCCAGCCACCAGAGGAGGGTCCCACATGGCGCGCAGACCTCTCCTGCCGCCCGCTGCTCCCCTCAGCAGTGTACTTTGGTCCTTCTGCCTGCTCTGCTCCCCGCTCTGGCTCTGGTGAATTCTCTCACCCTCCCGCGCTTCTGACTGTACCCAGTGCTTGTATAAACAAAACAAACTAATGAATAAATAAATAAATAAATAAAACATGCCTCTAAAAAAAAAAAAAAAAAATAGATTTATTTTTCTCAAATCATCCATGGTCATTGGATTTTACCAAATATATTTTATTTGCTTATTGAGATAATCATTATATTTTATATTTTTCTTTCTGAATACAACTTTTCCTATACCCTACAGGTTTGATCATTTTACTTTGCTTTTGGTTTTCCTTTAAACTGTTGTTTGTGTGTTTAGAAACTTATGGTTTAATTTCCCAGTAGTTGCATATTATAATCTTCTTGCTAATGACTTTTCTTTGGAAGTATAGCGAGCAACTGATGTGTTCTCTCCCCTAGACTCAGAAGCAACTGAGGGTGATGCCTGTTAGAATCCCTTTACAAAAATAAGCCAAGAAATTTGTGGAAGAAACTGGACCTATCATAAATGTTTTGTTTTGACACCTGCACTGCTGCCTTTATCGTTGATATTTTTCATTGTGCAACTTATAATTGTGTGATTGAGCTGCAATAGAAGTGGGGATCATAGCTAAGAGAAAAGGATGTAACCAGCATGTTATAAAAGCTGAAGGATCTCAAGGAGGCTCCCTCGTCCAGGCTGCAGTGGTCTCACATGCACTCAGCACAATCTCTCATTCCCATGCCCATTCTAAGAGCAGAAGCGGGATGGGGGTGTTGTGCTTGAGATGCCTGCCTAGTCCTTCCCATTAATGCTGTAGGCATCTTTTGTATCTTTCATTAAAGCTAAATAAACATGGGCCTCCCTGGGGGTGCAGGGGTTAAAGACACAGCACTCTCAAGGTATTGGTAGCCACTGCAACAGGAGTTCAATCCCCCACCAAGCAACTGACCCAGGTGGTACAGCAGACCTCTTCTGTCTCAGATGCTGCTCCCCTCAGCAGTGTATTTCAGTCGATCTGCATGTTCTGCTGTCCACTCTGTCTCTGATGATCCCTCTTATCCCCCTACCTCTGGCCTTCATCCCAGTTCTTGTATGCATAAATAAATCTTTAAAAAAGAAAGCTAAATAAGCTTGGTGATGGATATAGCCTATCATGCCTTGCAATTTTGATTTTTGACTAAATCTAATACCTATTAATCCTTTTTTTTTTTTGAGCCCAACTGTCTCACTTGGAATATGTTATTTATGCATGCATTTATTTATACTCCTTTAAATTTTATTGATTTGCCATTTATTTACAATAATGTATCAGTTTGGGGATACAGCTTCACACCTCAACATGAGCCCATGCATCACCTGCTCTCTACCAAAGCGCCAGTGCCAGGACACAATCACTTTATCCCTTTGTACACTTCTTCTTCCTCCCCAAGACCACTGTGTCTTGTCAAGTTAAATGGATGGTACGTTATAATTTCTTGAAACATGCTTTACAAACCAGCACTGGCCAATTTAGTAAGTGTTCTCTTAGCTATTGAAAAAACAAAAAAAGGTGTGTTGTGCAATGTGGAGTTTGACGGTTCTATTTATGTCACTTAAACCTGTAATATTATGTATATATTTTACCAAAAAAATTATGTCTTCTTCATCGGCTAGTACTTAAGGAAGGTGTTTAAAATCTCTCCCGATTGTTAAGATTTCACCTTTCCCCTTTTATTTTTGTTAGTTTTGTTTTTTTATAATTTTTGAGGCCATACATTATTAAGTGAATTATTCCAGCAAACCGACCATTTTATCTTTATGAAATGTATCTTTCAGTATATGCTATAACTCAGAGCTACCTCATTAGGTATCCTTATAAGCATACAAATGCGATGTTTGATTGTACTTGCACAGCATATCTTTTCCCTTTTAATGTTTTGGGTTTTTTGGTTGCTGTTTTAATCTGTACAGTTATTATTACCTTTAATTTAAATTATTTTTATTTAATTTTTATCAAAAGCTAGTCATCTTTCAGAGAGAGAGAGAAAGAAGCCCAGGGTGAAGACTTGCCAGGGGCTTGGAGGCCTGCTGGTCTCCTGGCCCGCTGCACCCCTGCCTGCCATGTACCTGGTTGCTGCACTACATGGAAAAGCTCACTAAAAGCCTGAAAAAGCCACCAACGGCTCCAGGACTCTCCTTGACCCATCTGGTCTGCTCGAATCATACAGACCCTGCCCTGTGCCCATCCTGTCCCTACAGAGCCCCAAACCCTTCTTGTGGGCAAAGTTTTCCCATCTCTCCTGTTGCTTTTCTCAGCAGCGTATTTCAATAAATCCACCTTTTCTGTTCTCCACTCTGTCTCTGGTGAAAGAATTCACCACCACCCACCCCACGCCTCTGGCCGCACCCCGATTCTTCCCCATTACATGTAACCTCTTTTCTATATTTTTTCATTTATCCCTCTGTCAGACTGTGTATGTTATTACTTAGCTTCTAGTTCACTAATCTTCATTTTGGATGATTATTTGGCTCATTTAAACTATAAATTATAGCTTATAAATCATAGCTCATTTAAATTATAAACTTTAGTTATTATTAGTTTTAGTTATAATTTAACATCAGTTTTAAAAGCCACCATTCTGTTAAAACTGTTCACATCGTATTCTCTTTTTTTTTTTTTTAAAGATTTATTTATTTATGCATACAAGAACTGGGATACAGGCCAGAGGTGTGGGGGGTGAGAGGATTCACCAGAGACAGAGTGGGGAACAGAACAGGCAGACTGACTGAAATACACTGCTGAGGGGAGCAGTGGGAGAGACAGGAGAGGTCTGCTGCACCATTGGGTAGCTCCATGGCCAGGGATCGAACTCATGCTGCAGTGGTTGTGGAGAGGTTCATAGGTTGTGTCTTAACCCCTTGAGCCACCAGGGAGGCCCAGAAAGGACACTTTCACAGAGGCAAGTGGGAAGAGAGAGCTGCCCCTGAAAGGGACAGGTTTGTTAGAAGAGAGGCCTGCATGGTCACAGGCAGGCGGCCTTGGGGGAGCTGCCCCTGCTGCTTTGCAAAGAAGGTGGGTAGAGAGAAACACCCGTATGTGAGGGGCAGACAGGGAGGCTGCATCTTGCCAAGGCAGACATTGCACTGGTATAGTATGCCTCTCCTTGGGAGGGCTCATCCCTTTGTGAAATTGTTAACAGGTGTTAAATTAATTATCATTAAGATTATAGTAATATAATAGTAATATCAGTAATATAGTAAGGATTTTTTTACATTTGATTTGACCAGGTAGATTTGAAAGGACCTGTGATTTTTTTATTTATATATATTTTACACCATTGTTCATTTTTTACAATGTTTGATTTCACCTCTCAGGTGTTGGCCCCATAAAATTACCTCCAACAAGACACCTCAGAACTGTCATCATAGATTCCTGCACTCTTTCCTCCTGTTTTGATCCCTCTTCCTCCTCCTTCCCTAATGAAATCTACCCAGGAGTGAAATTTCTAGGGCCTGTGATTTTTTGCAGTATTCCCACCTGGTCTGCCCTCCGGATACTTTACCCTTCTGTAGCTTGCTTAATGCCTATGTTAATCATTTCTACCCCCACCTCTAGCTTCTGGTCTACTGATAATCTCCTTCCCCGATTTTCTACTCTTAGCCTCCATTTCAATGCTTCCACCTTTGAAAAACTGATAGTGATGTGGATGAGGTGGACCTTACTGCCATGCATGCTGGTATTCCAAGAGAAATATGTCTGTCTGAGTCACCACATAGAAATCGGGCTGCTGAGTAAATCAGAGACGAGCACCTAGGCTAAATGATACATCACTTTAAATGATGCATCACTTTAAACAATTCTCAAGTTGAGATGATTCTAGTCTCAGTGAGGCCTGGTTTCCTACTAGTGCTTTTACTCTAAGAAGTAACCTTTGTGGACCTGAATTAAAACCCCAGAACGTGTGATAGGATAGCTTCTTCTTAAAGGAAGCTACATTTCTAATTTTTTCTCCCTGACATTGTTAAATTGTCAAAATTTTAACCCATTGTTTGTGACTTCCTTGACTTTAAGAAGGAAAATATTTAAGATCATTGAACTCACCACAGTGCATGTCTCACTGGTATGTTGTTCCCTCAAGCTCTGACTCTTTGGGCATGTGTTGATATTTTTAATAGCTAAATTAAAAAATATATTATCTGTGGATGGATAATAATCATTCATGACTTACTGATTAAATGATTTATAAGTGTGATTACAATGACTTTAGCCAGTTGCAGAAATTTTATAAGAATTGCTCCTAGTTGTACAGTTCATGTTAAAATTTAATATTTTTCTCTTTACATCAGTGTGCTAAACTATACATTGGAAAGGTGAGGAGGAAAGAAGGAAATAATATGAGATCTAACACACTTATTTGAAGGACATCTATTAGATGACAAGTATTTCAACATGTAAATGCAAGTATTACTCAAACCCATCGTACAAAAAATAGGATTCTAGAAATTATAGCTTTCTATAAAGCTATTATATTGAGTGTGTGGAATGATCTTTTCAGAAAAGCTGAATATTTCAAAGAAAAAATATTGAATTACAGAGGATAAAATAGACCTTTAAAGATCATTTAATTCTCATATTACTGAAGATAAATCCCCACACAGAACAGAAAACACTGAGCTGCTTAATCTGAGAACTAAACTGGATGGCAAGCCTCTGGACTCTGTCTCGTTTGCTCCTCATGATTCCCCTACATCTCCTGACAGTCTCCAGGATCAGTGGAATAAGCTGTTCTAGCAAAAACCCAACCCAACCATCACCATCTCAATGACAAAGAAAAGAAAAAAGATTTTAGTATTTAGGGTGCCTTACATGACAATGGGGTTTATTTAGCCTTTAGTTATAGAGAGCACAGGTTTATCACCCTCCTTGTGTTTCTTAATGCTCCAAAGGAGACATCCAAAACCTCTTACACCTTTGAAAAACTGATAGTGATGTGGATGAGGTGGACCTTACGGCCATGCATGCCAGTATTCCAAGAGAAATATGTCTGTCTGAGTCACCGCATAGAAATTGGGCGCTGAGTAAATCAGAGACGAGCACCTAGGCTAATGTTAATCAAGCCCTATTTGCTGCCAGGTAGCCCCAGATCATCTGCCCATGGTCACTCCCACAGCAAACCGGTGCTGATCTGGCTGCTGAGGTGGCACAGGACCTGATACACTGCCTCTGGCAGATCTCAGAAGAGTTAGGCCCATTGAAGCCTCTGGGTGCATTTTCAATTGCATATTTCATTTTCTTTGCTTGTTCTGACATTTCCAAATGCCTCTCACTTACTTGTGGCTGAATCCTGGCCATCCTGACACCCCCCAGAGATGCCCAGCTAAGGAATGAGTCACGTGGTATCTATATTCAGATACTGCATAGGCTTGGGGGTTACCCTAGATATACACGTGCATTAGCATCACTGCAAAGTCTAATTCAGTGTGTTATTAATACTTGGCTAAGCAGAGGAATAAATGCCGCTTCCTAATAAGTATTGGCTTACAAAGCAATAAAGAATGCGCGTCATTAAAAACAGGGGCCTAAACCCTGACGTTGTATGTCTAACACAACCTTCTCCTCTGCTCTGGAATCAAATTATTAGAGAATTGTAGGGAGCCTTATTTTTTATGCATCATTACCGCAACAAACAGATCATTATTCAGCAATTACTCTAGGAGAGGTACTGTACCAAATTCTAGAATACGACTTTCACAAAGTGAGGCATGATTTCACCCATACGGATTCTGAGATGAGTGCAGTATAAATACCACCAGACCGGATTTCAGGAAACTGCGTCCTACCTCTGCGCAATGCACTAGCAAGTAAAATGGCTTGAACTGTGCTGCAAGCACTGTAACAGAAGAATCCCAGGGGAAAGGGAGGCTCCAGGTACTCTGCACCACCCTGAGGAAGGAAGGAGCTGGTTGGGGAAGAAGAGACAGAGAAGCCTGGGAGAAAAAAGGCAGGAGACCAACAAGACCTGGAGGAGGCACTTGGCGCAGAGAGATGTGTGAAGAAGCCATGCTTGCTTCTTGGCCTTGGACTTGCACCAGGAACTTGGGGGACATGGATGGAGACACTTGAAAGAGACAGAGACATGAATGAGAGATCCATGGGAAGACTAACTATGGCACCCTCTATCTTGACTTGGGTTTTTATTTTGCTCTTTTCCTTCCAGACTTGCCTGGCCCTTTCTGCCCCTTTTGTATGGTTCCCCGCCAGAAGGTGCCTTAGATTTGTGGCAAGTTTTTGGGACTCAGTGGTCCTGCTTTGGGCCAACCCTGTTTGGCTGGGCATTTACCCATGAGGGGACTGGTAACTTCGGGTGTTTGATTTGGAAAGTATATTCTTTCTCATTCTCTTTATTGCACACTAATTATTATTAAAGTTTCTTTCCATTGAAGGTCTTACACACTGTAATATGTTTTCTCTTGATGTGGTGGATGGCCAAACTTATTTAGACTGGGTAGTTTGGGGCTCTTCAGGTACCCCTCACCCTACCCTGAAATGTGGTAAAAGCTGGGCTTCATAACTCCCCAGAAAAACTAGTGAGAATCAGGTCTCATTCCAAATCCGAATGCATCTTCTTACCAGCTGCATCAGAGAGTCTATTACCTTGACCTCATTAAGTCATAGGAAAGGAAATCAATGATAATAATAGTAGTATTTATGTGGTGGGAATATTGTGGGTATTAAGTGGAATTTTATGTATAAAACACCTAAATCAGTGGTTGGCACAGATTTGTAAATGTTAGCTATTATTATTCTGTAACTGAAACAGTTATTACATTCCCAACAATTTAACTGAGCAAAGATTTATTGAGATGGTGTATATAAATATATATATTTATAGAATATATAAAATATAATATTTTAGGTATATATAAAATAAGAAAGACTTCTTTCTCTTATTGGAATGGTCATTATCTGGGGGCTGAAAGTCAGAACTCTTGGTCCCCAAAATAATCTGTTAAGTGGTAATAAAAAAGAAACAGATATATGCAATGTGTGTGCAAAGATAGGTGAGAAACCAAGTTTATATGATAGACAGTAATAAATACATGATGAAGGATACAAATTTAAGCTACTTTTCCTAAATGGGTGAATTACTATAATTATAACATGTAATAATCCATGAGAAAGTAATAAGATTTATTTCAATTCACCTCCATTTACACTTTCTGTCACAGACACACATGCACATGTCTGCACAGTCATACTGTGAACTTTGCAGCCTACACCATTTACATCTCAACTCTATCCCAGTTCCCTCTGCCAGCCAGCATTGATTAAAGGAAAGCAGATGAGTATGATCAGATCTGGTTTTTTTTTATACCTTTTTTTTTTTTTTAAGATTTCTTTCTTTATTTTATACAAGCACTGGATACAATCAGAAGCGCAGGAGGGTGAGAGAATTCACCAGAGCCAGAGCAGGGAGCAGAACAGGCAGAAGGACCGAAGTACACTGCTGAGGGGAGCAGCAGGTGGCAGGAGAGGTCTGCGCACCATGTGGGACCCACCTCCGATGGCCGGGGAGCAGCCGGGGATCGAACCGTCGCTGCAGAGACTGCCGGGCAGCTTGGCAACCCAGCGTTCAACCGCTGCACCACCAGGGAGGCCCTGATCAGATCTGGTTTGATTTGATTTCTGGTCCCTGTTATATAGCTTCCTACCCCGCTACTCTCATTAATCCTTGGTGAGCCCACCTGCTCACTAAACATAAATAATTTGTGCAAAATACTCCTACAAATTCCCATGTGTTTATAAGACTGAATGGAATGAAGATAATTTTCCAGGATCATTGTTAAGCACATGCAAATATCAGGCATATCTAAAGTCTCTCTTATATCTTTGGAAAAATATAAATCCATTATGAGTATCTGTGCCCAAGCTATAAAATAGGGATGAGCTATAATATTTTTATTGCTTCTTTGTCCAGAGGATTTGGGACTTCTTCAATATTCACAAGTGTCTACAAGCACTACTTGAGATACATGATTGCGAGCAGTTAGCATGACCCTCAGCCTCTCCTCCCTCTGTAGCTGACACCCCACTGGTGATATCTGTAAAGTATAATCACAAGGGGTCCACCTCTAGTCACAATTATCTCCTATTGCCTCCAGCATTGTTGTTGCCCTAATCCAAAGTGACCTCTGATGTTCTTTGCAACAAGATTTCACCTTGATAAAAATACTGGGTAAATAGAGGTGAGAATACAAAGTGTGTTTCATGTGCAAACCAGAGAGAGAAAGAGCAATAACACAGAAGTGAAGGCAACTGAAAATAAAGAGAATAAAACCAAAGTAAAGATCATTCACTAATTGGATTTCATTAGGTAATACAGTTTCTACTTCTAGTAAACACAAGACTTTAGAACAGATTACTCACCAATTATTATCTTTTGTGGCAGATTGTTTTTCGATGAAACAAGTCTGGAGTATGTGAGAATAGTTTCCTTTCCATATCTGTGGATTCTGTAATTTCTCATTCAACCAAATATTGGTGGAAGATGGGTACATTGTTTAGGCCCACCCAAACTGCCTCTGTCCTCAATATGGACAGACTTTTGATTCTTGTCATTATTCTCTAAGCAATGCATAACAACTATTTCACTTACATGAATTTACATTTGCATTGTATTAGGTATTATAGGTAATCTAAAGATGATTTTAATTATATGGAAAGATGTAAGCTAAATGTAAATACTCCACCAGAGTATCTGCAGACTTAACCATCCTGGAATCAGTCCCCATGGATACTGAGGAAGGACTGAAACGGTGGCCACACTGCTGAAAACTATTCAAGAGTTATTGTTGGTGGGCCTCCCCGTTGGTGCAGCGGTTGAGCGCTGGGCCGCGAAGCTGCCCGCAACCTCTGCAGCGCCGGTTCGATCTCCAGCCACAGGCGAGGGTCCCACAAGGCGCGCAGACCTCACCTGCAGCTCGCTGCTCCCCTTTGCAGTGTGTTTCATCGGTCTGTCTGTTCTGCTCCCCGCTCTGGCTCTGGTGAATTCTCTCTCACCCTCCCGTGCTTCTGAATGCACCCAGTGCTTGAATAAATAAATCTTGGAAAAAAAAAAATAGAAAAAAAATAGGAAAAAAAAAGTGATTGTTGGAAAATAACAACAGCAAAAAGAACAAGAAAAATCAAAACTATTTGGATCGCCATCTATCATAGTTTCATATGGATTAAATAATTGAGCATCAATAATTAAATCATATACAGCTGGCAGAAAAATACGCACTTTTCCAAATCCCTGAACTCTAGAGTCTAAAGGAAAAAAATGTAAAAATGAGACAATTTTTAAAATTACTCATAAATTTAATTTCAGAGTCAGATTTTATTCCATAAGGTTAAGTTTGACAACATGCCAAAATAATAAAGTAAAGAACAAAACCAGGAAAAAGTATTTGTAGTAAATGAAAATGTTCATATTCACGTTATTTTTAAGGCTAGCCCTCAGAGACCACACACATCTTATAGTCACTCAATAGAATATTGCAAGTGTTCATGAAATTTCCTAATAAATGTGTGAATGCCTTGATAATAGAAAAAGTAAATATAGAAGTAATGTAGAAATTATCACACACATTAAAGAAAAATTAACCTGGGCCTCCCCGGTGGCGCAGCGGTTGAGCGCTGGGTTGCGAAGCTGCCCGCAGCCTCTGCAGCGCCGGTTCGATCCCCGGCTGCTCCCCGGCCACCAGAGGAGGGTCCCACATGGCACGCAGACCTCTCCTGCCGCCCGCTGCTCCCCTCAGCAGTGTACTTCGGTCCTTCTGCCTGCTCTGCTCCCTGCTCTGGCTCTGGTGAATGCTCTCACCCTCCCGCGCTTCTGACTGTACCCAGTGCTTATATGAATAAATAAATAAATAAATAATAAATAAATAAAATAAAATAAATCTTTAAAAAAAAAAAAAAGAAAAATTAACCTGCTTAAAAATTAATAGCATTGAGGGAAAGATCCCCAGGCTGGCTGAATTATGGGCTGTATATTTTTTTCAAAATGTCCCTATTTTCAAACTTTCAATGATGGAATGCAGCAATTTTAGTAAATGTAAAAGTTGAAAAGATTAGAATTTCAACTGTTGTGAAGTTAGCCTGTACAGTCCTAACAGCTGGTAATGTCTGTTTTTGTGTATAAGTAAATTTGGCACAAGGTGACAGATTCTACCCATTTTCAGTCCTAGAGATTATGTTTACTTAGGTGGCAGGAAGCACCCAAGTGCTCGTGCTGATGAAGTCAGTGCACACTGGGTCCATTTTAAATATTCACTACTCCTTGTCAGTTTCCACATTTGTGAATTTCTGTGTTTTTCTTAAGCACTTGGGATAACAGCTGTTTAGCAGATTTGCTTTGCAACTTCAAGTATGAGTAAAGAAAACATTTCAAGTCAAATTTTTAATCCTAGGAGGACTTTTATACACATAAATACACATCTGAGCTTAAATAAAATAATACTCACTGGGGCTCCCTGGTGGTGCAAGGGGTTAAGATGCAACGTATGGAGCTATCTGTAGCCACTGCAGCATGAATTAGATCCCCGGACAGGGAGCTACCTACATGGCACAGCAGACCTCTCCTGACTCACTCATTGCTCCCCTCAGCAGTGTATTTCAGTACATCTGCCTGTTCTGTTCCCCACTCTGTCTCTGGTGAATCCCCTCACCCCCCATACTTCTGGCCTGTACCCCAATTCTCATATGCATAAATAAATCATTAAAAAAATAAACTAATACCCACTTGCAAACAATTTGATGATCACATTTGTAGGATATAAAGCTCAAACTCAACCAAGTAGAAATGTGCAGTGCACTCAGAGGGAAAGCAACATAGCTAGCGGTGTTTTGTAAAAGTACAAAAGAAGCGTCAAGCCATTTTCATAAGGAATCTTGGTTCCCAGAGGGAAAAATACCCTTCTATAAAAATTTTGTAATAATTCTCCCACTTCTCATGAGATGTCTGTGAGATTTAAATGAGGAAAACAATAAAATGCATTATCTAACAATAAAATGCTATGATATTATCAAGCTGTCTTTCATTTTTTTCAATTTGTAGCTTATATTGCTTTTCAAAATTAACGAGGTTAATTATAGAACAAGTTCTGCTATATAATTTACTGATTCATATTAATTATATAATTTGTAAATGATAAAATACAACAGTAGTAATAATAGGGATAATGTTTTAGAATGTGCTGGAAGAAGTTTTAATCCTTACATAGCAGAAATAAATAATAGAAGATAGTTAACTTGTAGGAAGCCAGTGACTACTTGGGCTAGTCACTTAAAGCCAGAGTATTCACGTGGATCACCTGTGCCCTTAATTTCTGTCCATGATATTTAAAAAAACCCACTTTAATTATATCAGTCATATTAATACACAGAATAATTTGGTTATTACCATGTTAGCATTCAGAGGAAAAATCTGTAGCATTTGGCTGCATATTTTACAATTACCTCGGATTTGTTTATGACTTCTCACTCAAAATAAGTGATAAGTTGAACTGTCTTTGCAAAAAGAATCAGAATTGATGGGGATAAATGTCTCTTCCAGCCCTTCTCACCATGAACCCAAGCACAGCTTTGAATAAACACTAGTATAAAAAGTGATGAGAACACTCCTTTGGCATATCACTTCCCTGAAGGAGCCTGCCAGTAAATGAAAATCACTGTTCTCCAAGCCTGAGTAGTAGTAAGCCCACAGAAGCACAAAGTCCTAATGCATGATGGTGACCTCGCCCGCGTTGCTCAAATTCTAATAGGTGATGACAGTGCGCTGAGTCCTTTGATGACATGGATTGTTTACTTACAGTCATTCCAACAAGGCTTAACAATATTACACAGAGTTACACAAAGTGGTCCGCAGCTCTGTTGTCAAAAAAATAAAATACACTGTCCACAGTGTCCTGGAAGACTGTTAACACGTTGTTTGTAGTTTCCAAGCAAGGACATTGTTAAACATATTTCATATTAATGTAGTTTAGCTCGGTGACAATTTTCTCCTAGGAAAGAAATATGGGGTTCCTGAAAGGTTTAAGCAAATAATACATAGTACATTTGAAATATTCACAAGTCACGCATTGAACTTTCTCTCCTTGTATCTTAATAACCAAATAATACTTTCTGTACCCAATTATAGAGTATTTTTATATTGGCTTCCAGCAGGTTGCATTTTTATTTAGGAGTGTTATATTAAGAAACCCTTATTTTAGAGAGAGAGCCATTTTATGTTCATTTGGTTACAAGTTTTTAAGCAAAGTTAAAAGGTAGAATGTGATTACTTGTTCACTCTGTAGTGAGTTGTTAATCAGAAGAGGTTAATGAGATTCAATTAAGGATTAGATCCTTCTGAGAAATTTAATAGTCTGTTATTAGAATAAATAAGAGTTTTTCTGTAACAGTAGTATAAAGACAAATAGTTATCAAGCCTCAGGCACTATGGAATAAACTAACCAGCTAGCAGAGTTAAGACAAAAATGTCTTTGGCAACATTATATTTCTCAGTTAGGTGCATCGTGGAGAGTTATGTCTTCCTCCTAACGGATCCATCTTTAGACACAGTAGGAAGCAGGATGTCCACCTGGGTGGACCATTGGTCAGTTCTGGTGTGCAAGTTCCTGTTTGGAATTTACAGAACTACAGATTTTCTAATATCCAACAGAATTTCCTCTGGATGCTGGAAAATAAATCATCCCTTCAGTATTTGTAAAGAAATTTATGCTGCTGAAAAGAAATGGATGTTCTGGAGCAGCAGGAGAGATGAGCAATATGGCCTGGAGAATATACTCTCATTTTATCCAACAGTGACTTTCAACCCTCTATATTATTTTCTCCCCCAGAGCACCTATTTGTGTTGTTGTTAGTTTCATATCACATTTACATCAAGACCAATTTGGATTTGGGGGAGGTCAAATATATAAAATTGACTATTTAGTTCAAGTTCTAAAACTTCTAAGGATAGATGCCTTCCAATATGACTGCTACATGAGCCACAACATTGATTTACTGTCTACTAAACACTGGAGAATGTGTAATTTTAGGGAGACAAAGCAATGCTGACTTTGGGAAGTTTACAATCTAGTATTTTCCATCTACTATTTGGGTGCAGATTGAGCAATATCCCAGGAACCCCCAAATTTGTACACTCTGAAATGGTTGTGCCTTCTGCCACATAGACAAAGCATACTCTCAGTGGATAAGATCTTTGATAGAAATAGAATCTGTGCAGAGAGAAAGAAGAGAAGAAAAACAATAGTTTCTCAATTAAACACCCAAAGCTACTGATCTCCTTCCTGGTGGGTAATGCCCAAAATGATGCCTCCGAGGCCTGAAAACTTGCCACAAGTCTAAGGCCCCATCTGGTGGGAAGCACAGGAGAGGGACAGAAGAGGCCACACAAGTCTGGAAGGAAGGCAGCAAAATCAAAATACAAGACAAGATAAAGGCTGCTATTGTCAGCTTCCCCACAGGTCTCTCACCCATGTCTCTGTCTTTTTTAAGTGTCTCCTTCCATGTCCCACAAATCCTTGGTGTCAGTCCAAAGCCAAGAAGCAAGCACAGCTTCTTCACATGGCTCTGCTCTGAGTGCCTCCTCCACATTTCCTTTTTATTTCCAAGTCCTTTTTTGTTTCTCCTAGATGCTCCGCTCCACCCTTCACTAGATGGGTCAGGGAACCTGGTACCTTCCGGTTTTAGATTACACTGTTACAAAAAGATTACACTGTTACAAAAGTACAAATCAAGGTAATGGCTGCCATTGTCTGCCTCTCCACCCATCTCCCCATCTCTTACCACTTCTCTCCCCAAATGTCTCTCCATGTCTCACATCTATGTGTCTTCTTCCATTGTCCCCCTAGGCCCTGGTGCAAGTTCAAGACTAAGAAGCGAGTGGAACTTCTTCCCCTGTGTCTGCTCTACGTGTCTCCTCCAAGTTTTTGTCACGTCTCCCTCCAAGTCTTCTGCTTCTCCTCCACCCTTCTTTACTTAGGGCAGGGAACATGCAGTTTAATCTCTTCTTTTTATGGAGATTAAACTATAACACTACCAGCAATGTAGTGTCTGATTAATACTAAAATGAGAAGCAGGAAGTTACCCCATGATTCAATAAAGCCACTCACTTCTACACAACTGGAATGAACTCAAGAACATCACTGGAAGGAAAAACACAATATTAATACAGGACATATGAGAAAAGTGGGATTTAAGAAATCAGGCAGTAGATATTTTAATGGATTGTTTTTTCAATTAAAGGATAAAATTTAAGTATTCAAAGTAAAGAATTTGTAGGCTCCAAATTCCTCATCTGATTAAATTGTTCTGCAGAATTGAGGCTACCAGAGGAGGAAACTGGAGACGAGGGTCTAAGGTGGGGGATCGTGGCTGTTTTGGTGGTGGATGTGATATAGTAACATACATCTGAAGAGGTGGTGAAATTATTCCCCTAAATTACATACAGTGTTGTAAACCAATATTATGGGGGAAAAACAAACATAAGGAATGAGAACCCCCAAAATTTATCTGTGACATTCATTCATTGAACATTCACTCTGACTTGACCTGATTTGTTTTCTTGAATTTGTATCCATTAATCAGCATTTTTATCGAATTGTGTACAAGTATACCATTTCTTGCTGAGACATTTCAATTATAATAAAATCATTATAGTTAATATCAAAAACCAAATTCTGCATGGCCAGTGAAACAGTGCTACTGTAAAGGTTCTGAGCTGCAACTGGGAGACCCCATGTTGTTTTTGTTTTTTTAAAAATTTATTTAGGAGGGGGCGGAGCAACATGGCGGCGAGGAGACGCTGCGAGTAAGATCTCCCATTAAAAAAGTGAATAGGGAGGAAAAGCGGCAGGTCCCAGTGAGAACTGGGACACGGAAGATAAACGGGTGACGCCAGCGAACTGCCCAAAGAAGAAAGTGGCCATAAAAGAGGACTAGAAGGGAGGGAAGCGCAGAACCCTGCTCCCCTCCCCCGCCCACAGAGGCGGCACTCTCCGACCGGCAGAGAGGAGGAAACAACAAACCAAAACGGCCCACAAGAACAAACGACGTAGCAAGCGGGACTGTGAGTGGAAAGGAACTATTGCAGCCACCACACCCCCTGAACGGGAGCTGAGGCGAACCCTGCAGGATCCACCGCGGCGGTGAGCGAACGGCTCCGGGCGCCATTAGAGAAGAACAAAGACCCCGGGAGACGCGCAACAGCCCGGGCTGCTGGTAAGCCTGCGCGGATAGCGGCGCGCTCGGCGCGCTCGGCGCCCTTGAAAAGCAAGTGCAGACCTGGATCGCGGCTGCCCAGGTCCCGCGCCTGCGACCTAGGCTTGCGGGGAGACGACCTAGGCTTGCGGGGAGACGCGCGGAGGTCCTCACTGAGGTGAAGGTCCCTCCCTGAGTGAGCAGGAACCAGGCGCCCAGGCACGGGAGCGGTGCAAAAGGCGCCATTCCCTCGCCACTGAACTGGGCTACAGCCCGCGTCCTGGAACTGAGGGCTTTGAACTGAGACCCGGGGCACGAAAATTCGGGGCGTGGTTTCTCCACGACGGTGGGGCACAAGGCAGACACAGCACCCCAAAGCTGTTGAGGTGTACCCTACCATTCCCGCTCTGTTCTCTGTCCCACGGGGTGGGGAGGCGAAAAACAGCCCCCAAGGACAATAGGAGAGATCTCTGGCGCCACCTAGCGACCAGGAAAAAAAAAGTCACTAACACCCTATAAAACAGGACATTTCTTAAGACTGCTTGAAAAGGGCAGAAGGTTTCTGGAGGACCCAGTGGCCAGCCGGGAAGTTATTCCACGCCAGGCCCCTTCCGACCAGCAGTCTGAGCCCACAGAGGGAGCAGGCACCCACGTCCGGGGCAGACCGGGTGCGCAGAAGAGTGTGCCTGAAACCGGAGGCGCAGGGACTGCATCCCGCTTCGCCATTTGAGAACAGGGACATTTCTTCAGTAAAAACTGCCTAAAACCAGCAGAAAGCTCCCCAGAAGACAGAGATGGCTCCTGGAAGAGCCAGAGGGGAGCGGAGAAGTTCACCCAAGATGTCAGTCAGTCCGAGCAACACAGTGTCCCAACGCATACGACAAATTAGAAAACAGACAGTAGGGAGTAGAGAACCACACGCAACCTAAAAACTCCTCAGAAAGAAGCACACCAAAAAGAAAACCACTCCCAGATTGCAACGACAGCAACTTGGAAGAACTTCTGAGCCTTCCAGAAAGAGAATTTAAAATTGCCATGATTAAAAAAGTGATAGATCAGAAGAAGGAAATTGAGTCCCTAAAGAGGGAAGTAAGAGAAATGCAGAGATCAAAGAATTAATGGAGGAACTAAAGAACTCTGGGAAAAGCAATGAAAGCAGAATAGATGAAGAAGAACGAATAAGTAATCTTGAAGACACAGAAATAAAAAACAAAACAGAAAAGGAAAGAGAAGTACGAAGGAAAAGAATGAAGAAAGACTTCGGAACTATCTGACTCCATGAGGAAGGAAATATAAGAGTTATAGAATTCCAGAAGGAGAGGAGAGAGATGTAGGAACAGAGAAAATATTATGGATATAATTGAAGAGAACTTCAAATGAGAAGAATGAAATTGATATACACAAGAAGCAAGAAGAACACCAAACTTCCACGACGAAAGGAAAACACAGCAAGACACATAATAGTAAAGCTCCAAGAATCCAGGACAAGGAAAAATAATGAAGCTGACAAGAGGGAAGAAACAGATAACATTCAAAGGAAACCAATCAGGCTGACATCAGACTTCTCTGAAGAAACATTACGGGCAAGGAGAGAGGAGGGACATAGTCAACAGACTCCAAGAAAACAGATGCCAACCAAGAATACTCTATCCCGCAAAGCTCTCTTTCCTCCATGAAGAAAGAATATGGACCTTTCCAGACAAAGAGAAACTCCGGAATTTCATTGCGACTAATCCCCACTCCAAAAAATACTACAAGGAATCCTAAAGCCAGAACCTCAGAGGGACGAATAACAACGAAAGAAGACAGAAAAAAAAAAAGTTATTAAAAGAATAAATAAATAAAATCAAAGGAAACAAACAAATGGCAAATACAGATGCTAACATATCAATATTAACTCTAAATGTAAATGGACTAAACTCTTCAATAAAAAGACACAGAGTTGCAGCCTGGATTAAGAAACAAAACCCAACTTTTGCTGTCTCCAGGAAACACATTTAGCTACAAAAGATAAAAATAGGCCTCAAATCAAAGGATGGAAAACAATCCTACAAGCAAATGGCCAAAAAAGAACAGGAACAGCTATACTTATCAGATAAAACAGACTTCAAACTCAAAAAATAAAGAGACCCCAATGGTCACTACATTATGATTAAGGGACAATACTTCAAGAAGAAATAACACTCATTAACATATACTCACCAAACGAAAGAGCACCAAAATATATCAGACAACTGTTGTCCTCTCTGAAAACAGACATCAGAGAAAACACATATGTAGTGGGAGACTTCAACACACCACTATCAACAATGGATAGATCAACAAGACAAAAAATAAGTAAAGAAACTAAAGCTCTAAATAAGGACCTAGAGCATTTGGGCTTAACAGACATCTATAGAACACTAAACCAAAAAAAACGAGACACATTTTTCTCAAGCGCACACGGATCATTCTCCAGGATCGATCACATACTGGGGCACAAGACAACATCAACAGATACACCAAGATTGAAATCATACCAACCATCTTTTCTGACCACGAAGGCATCAAACTAGAAATAAATCATAAAAAGAAGCAAGGAACTATCCTACTCATGGAGATTAAAAGCCACATTACTGGAAGACCACTGGACTAACGAGGAGATCAAAGAAGAAATTAAAAATTTTTTGAATTGAATGACAAGGAGGACACCAATATCCTAAATGTATGGGATGCAGCAAACAGTAATAAGAGAAAATATATAGCAATAGAAGCACATCAAAAAACAAGAAAGAACTCAAAGAAACAACCTAATCTCGAAGCTCAAAGATCTAGAAAAAACAACAATAACCCCAGAACCAGTAGAAGAAAAGAAATATAAAACCAAAGCAGAAATAAATGAAATTGAAACTAAACAATCCAAAAGATCAATGAAAAAGAGCTGGTTCTTTGAAAAATAAATAAAATAGACAAACCCCTAGCCAGGCTCACAAGGAAAAAAGGAGAAAGCACAATACACAGAATCATAAATGAAAGAGGAGAAATCACAACGGACACAGCAGAAATCAAAAGAATAATCAGTAACTACTATGAACAGTTATATGGAAACAAGTTCAACAATCTAGAGGAGATGGACAATTCCTACAACTCTACAATCACCCAAGCTAGATAAAGAAGAAATAGAACACCTAAACAGACCAATTACAAGCAGCGAAATTGAAATGGTAATTAAAACCTCCCCAAAACAAAAGCCCAGGACCTGATGGATTTACAAATGAATTCTACCAAACATTCAGAGACGAATTAGTGCCTATCCTTCACAAACTCTTCCAAAAAATTGAGAAGGAAGGGACAATACCAAACCACTATGAAGCCAATATTACACTAATACAAACCGAATAAGGACAACACAAAAAAGGAAACTATAGGCCAATCTCCTATGAACACTGATGCAAAAATCCTCAATAAATTTTAGCTATCAGAATCCAACAATGTATCCATAAGATAATTCACCCACGACCAAGTTGATTCATTCCAGGGCACAAGGATGGTTTAACATCCGAAAATCATCAACGTTATCCACACATCAACAAAAAGAAATATAAAACCATATGATAATATCAATAGATGCTGAGAAAGCTTTCGACAAAGTGCAACACCCATTCATGATAAAAGCCCTTGAAATTCTTGGGATACAAGGAACATACCTCAACATCATAAAGGCCATCTATGACAAGCCAACAGCCAGTATCATTCTCAATGGTGAAAAGCTGAAAGCAATTCCATTAAGATCTGGAACAAGACAAGGATGTCCACTCTCACCACTGCTTTTCAATATAATACTGGTCCTAGCCAGAGCAATAAGACAAGAGAAAGACATCCAAGGATCCAAATAGGAAAAGAAGAAGTCAAACTATCACTATTTGCAGATGATATGATAATATACATAGAGAACCCCAAAATCTCCACAGAAAAACTAATTCAACTCATCAATCAATTCAGTAAAGTGGCAGGATACAAATCAACACGCAAAAGTCAGTAGCCTCCTATACACAAACAATAAATCTGAAAGAGAGAAATCAAAAAAACACCCCTTTTATTATTGAAAAAAAAAAAAATCAAATATTTGGGAATAAATCTAACAAAAGAGGTAAAGGACCTATACAAAGAAAACTATAAAACACTGTTAAAGAAATAGAAGAAGACACAAAGAAATGGAAAGACATCCCCTGCTCATGGATTGGAAGAATAAACATTATTAAAATGCCATCCTACCAAAAGCAATATACAGATTCAATGCTATTCCAATCAAAATCTCTATGGCATTCTTCAAAGAAATAGAACAATTATTGATGAAATTCATATGGAATCACCAAAACCCCGAATAGCCAAAGCTCTACTGAAAAAAAGAGAAGGGAATGGAGGCATCACACTCCAGACTTCAAACTCTACTACAAAGCCATAATCATCAAAACTGCATGGTATTGGAACAAGAACAGACATACAGACCATGGAATCGAATAGAAAATCCAGAAATAAACCCACAGATTAATGGTCAACTAATCTTTGACAAAGGAGCAAAGACTATGCATTGGAGCAAAGAAAGTTTGTTCAATAAATGGTGCTGGGAAAACTGGGTCGCTACATGCAAAAGAATGAAGCTTGACCACTACCTCACACCAACACAAAAATCAACTCAAAATGGATTAAAGAACTAGACATAAGACCTGAAACCATAAAATACATAGAAGGAAATATAGGCGAAACACTACGGGATTTGCACATCAAAGACATCTTTACAGACACATCACCCAAAGCAGTGATAGTGAAGAGAAAGATAAACAGCTGGGACTACATCAAATTAAAGAGCTTCTGCACAGCAAAAGAGACAATAACAAAAACAAGAGAAACCCCACCAACTGGGAGAACATTTTGCACCAACACTAATGATAAAGGACTGATCACAAAAATCTGCAAAGAGCTGATGAGACTCAGCAACAACAAAGAAAATAATCCAGTCAAAAAATGGGCAGAAGAGCTAAAAAGAAACTTCTCTGAAGAGGAAATGCAAATGGCCAACAGACATATGAAAAAATGTTCAACATCACTTGCAATCAGGAAATGCAAATCAAAACTACCATGAGATACCATCTCACACCAGTGAGAATGGCACATATTAAAAAAACTAGCAACAACAAATGTTGGCGAGGATGTGGAGAAAAAGGAACTCTTCTGCACTGTTGGTGGGAGTGCAAACTGTGGTCCAACCACTATGGAGAGCTGAGTGGAGATTTCTGGACCTACTAAACATAGAGCTTCCATATGATCCAGCAATTCCACTCCTAGGTATTTACCCAAAGGACACAGAAACATCAATCCAAAGAGCACCTGCACTCCTATGTTTATAGCAGCACTGTTTACAATAGCTAAGCTTTGGAAACAACCAAATGCCCAAAAGTAGATGACTGGATCAAGAAGATGTGGTACATATATACCATGGAATATTACTCAGCATTCAAAAAAGATAAACCATGCAATTTGCAGCAACATGGATGGCGCTGGAAGGGATCATGCTCAGCGAAATAAGCCAAAAGAAAAAGAAAAATACCGGATGGTCTCACTCATAGCAGGAATCTAGAAACTTAAATAAGGGACCAGGAAAATGAATATAAGAAAGTGAAAATCAAATCAACAAAAAACTATGAACAGAGACACTTTTTGGGGGTGGGGGGCGGGAGGGAAGGATTGGGGTCAGAATGGGGCGTTTGCAATTGTATGGGGGAATATAAAAATAAATTTAATATTTAAAAAAAAAAAAAATAAAAATAAAAATTTATTTATTTATGCGTACAAGAGCTGGGGTACAGGTCAGAGATGTGGGGGATGAGAGGATTCACCAGAGACAGAGTGGGGAACAGAACAGGCAGACTGACTGAAATACACTGCTGAGGGGAGCAGCGGGAGAGATAGGAGAGGCCTGCTGCGTACGCCATTTGGGCAGCTCCCTGGCAGGCCGGGGGATGAAACTGGTGCTGCAGAGCCTGCGGCCAGCTTCACAGTGCTGTGCTAAACCCCTTGTGCCACCAGGGAGTCCCTGGGAGACTCCATGTTATGGGAGCAGAGTTCCCAGTTCCTCATAGTGCAGGACTTCCCATGGGATAGCTCTGAAAGCCACATGGTGACTACAGGAGATGGGGAACTTGGCAACCTTCTTTCTTACTTGGATCAGGGTGGCTGAGTCAAGGGGATAAGGAAGTGTAGATTTGGCAAGAGCAACTTGGCATTTGGGTCTCTGTGGTGTCCTCTGCTGATCTCAAAGAAGGATGGATATACAGCCCTTCTTAGAGATCTCTTTTATGTGTCTGCATTGACTGTTTCCATTTTGTCCCTGACATAAATGACTCAATTTCGGTTTGGTTTGACAAAGGCAAAATTAATTTCCCTGGAGCTCCCAAACATACATGTTTCTATCTTTTGGGCTGAATGGAACAAGTTCAATCCCTCTCTAACATACATCACATTTACTGGAGTGTTCATTATGTACCAAGTCTTGTTCTATTATAGTTCTGACTATTAAAGAATAAAAGGATTCAGGATGAGTCAGGAAGGCAAGCCATTTCCTCTGCTATGACTTTGCATTGTCCTTCTGGTACCTTCTTTTAACAAAGGCTGACTTTGTGCCTGTAGGCAAGGGAGACCTATTTATAGGGTTCAGCTATCACAACACAAAGCCAGGTAAACAACAGTGGATCTGAAAGGAAAAGGCAGCAATTTGACAACTGACACAGATGTAAAACAGGAGGAAAAAAAATCAATTCAGTAACCATTATAATATTATAGGAAAGAGTCAACTCATGCCAAGACAGGAAAAGACAAAGTATAGAAAGGGGTGAATGGATGTAAAAGATATCTCAGTGATAACATATATAAAGCTGATGTTGACATTATGGTGTGAGACATATGTATATTGAAAAGAATATGAACTTGGGAGCAGGTGAAGTAAGATTGAATTTGCATTTGAATTTCAACTCCATCACTTGCTGTCTATATAAATGTGAAAAAACTACCATTTTTCTCTCAACCTCAGATTTTTCCTTATAAAAAGTTGTAAATAATATTGATTCTCCCCATGTTGAAGTGTCTAACTCAGAACTTAATACTTAAGTGCCCCTGAATGGATGCCACACATCACTGTTATGTATTTGAGTAGAAAATACTTTGCCTTTTAGACTTTATTTGTGGTAATGAATACCTCCAACTACTTTATTCCTTATCATCCTTTATTATCCTGCTTAACACCCATCTTTTCTATCCCTTTCTGATTTTCTGATGATAGTCATTGCTCATAAAGTATCATGAGGCAGAATCAATAAAAATCAAATATTAATTATTACAGAAGTATTGATTAGAACAGGCTTACTCTATCCTGATCCAAAAAAAAAATATGAGTACAAGTAATAATTTTATATTTAATAGGAAAGCAAATTATAAAAATCATGTACATTAAACTTTTATGATTTGTGCTATTATTGCAAATTTGTTTTTGTTTTTTTAAAGATTTATTTATTTATGCATACAAGAACTGGGGTACAGGCCAGAAGTGTGGGGGCTAAGAGGATTCACTAGAGACAGAGTGGGGAGCAGAACAGGCGGATCTAGTGAAATACACTGCCGAGGGGAGCAGTGGGCGAGACAGGAAAGGTCTGCCATGCCATGTGGGTAACTTCCTGGCCAGGGATTGAACTTGTGCTGCAAAAGCTGTGGATAGCTTCATAGGTTTGTGTCTTAACCCCTTGTGCCACCAGTGAGGCCCTATTATTGCAGGTTCTGTATGTCAGAGAATCACAATTGATTGTGTACACTATAGAGAACACTTTAGAGAGAGGGTTACATTTCAAGAATCCTCTTGGATTTGTATTCTTTCTCTAGTCAAAGACATTCAGTGAGCACCACATTACCTGAATGACAGTATGTTTAATTTTGGAGTTGAATAAAGTGGGGAAGACCCTAAGCATGAATCACCTGCTCGGGGAATTCCTTAATGGGTTCCATTAAAATTGTTGGATCCTCCAAAATAACTCAGTGTACATTCCTTGATAGAATTAGTGGTTCTTTTTCTGTCCTTTTCCCACAATTCACATTTACTCATCCAGGGAATTTTCTGGGCTTCTGATACAAATTTGTTACAAAGTGGATTAGTTATTATATCACAAAATCAATCAATTTTAAGCCCTGGCTTTCACCCTTCACAATCCCAGCAACTCAGACTTTATCTTAATATATTCCTTGATTCCATAGAAATTATGTCTTCCTTGGCAGTGGTTACTGCTATCTTATATCACTTACAGTTTGCCTTTCTTGCCATTTAGGGAAGATCTATCTCTCAATACTAGATTATAAACTCTGAAGACTTATTTTTTTTTACATTTATTTATTTATGCCTACAAGAACTGGGGTACAGGTGAGAGATGTGGGGGGTGAGAATATTCACCAGAGACAGAGTGGGGAGCAGAACAGGCAGACTGACTGAAATACACTGCTGAGGGAAGTACCAGGCGAAACAGGAGAGGTCTGCTATGCCATGTGGGTAGCTCCCTGGCTGGCCAAGATCAAACTTGTGCAGCAGAGGCTGCAGATTGCTTCATAGTGTGGTGCTTAACCCCTTGGGCTACGAGGGAGGCCCTAAACTCTGAAGACTTTTGCCCTTCCATTTTCTCACCTGGTTTTAACATTACGTCCTGTAAGTCAAGGGGCAGAGCAAATGTGTGGCGAATTGAATTGATCTGAAACAAATCACATTCCACAGCAATGAACATGGATCTTCTATAAAGAAATGATCTAGAAAAAGTCAATTTAAATCAGTGTAGTTTCCATTAAAAAAAAAGGGGGGGGAGCTTCCATGTGCCCTGCCACACTTGATGAAGGGAGCAGCTGGCTGGAAGGCGACTTGGAGGAGACACCAGGAGCAGAGAGAGCTAGAAAGGAAGGCATGCCACCTCTTGGCAGGCACTTGGGGCACATGGAGGAGACACATAGAATGGAGACATGGAGAGACCTTGGGAGAGACATGGCTGAGAGACCTGTGGGGCAGCTGACAATGGCAGCCTTTATCTTGACTTGTAATTTTATTTTGCTACTTTCTTTCCAGACTTGCCTGGTCCCTTCTGCCCTTTTCCTGTGCTTCCCCGCCAGAAAGTGCCTTAGATTTGTGCAAGTTTGCAGGCCACAAAGCTGCAGCCTTTCAGCAGCCTTGCTTTGGGCCCTCCCACAAGGGGTGGGTGACCTTATGTATATTATTGGGAAAGTGTATCCTTTCTTCTCTCACTATGCACCCCATCCCTATTAAAGTTCTCTCACACTAAGAGAATACTTAGTCTTTATGCAGTGGATTACAGAAACTCTTTAGAGGATGCAGGTTTGGGGGTCCTGGTGTGCCCCTCAGTCTGCCCACTGAGAGTTACAAAAGTCCTTAACCCTGACCATAGCTACTCCTACCCTCATTACATGTCTTAAATGCTGTACATTCCATCCAGTCATGTTCAAACAAAATAAGAATGTAGCTGTGGGCCATCTTGGCAGTAGCACTGAGATTAAACTCCTAGGCCACCTAGGAGACCTGGGTTCAATCCCCGGCCAGGGAGCTGACCCACATGGCGCAGCAGACCTCTCCTGTCTCGCCCGCTGCTCCCCTCAACAGTGTATTTCAGATCTACCTGTTCTGTTTCCCACTCTGCTTCTGGTGAATCCTCTCACACCCCCAACTCTGGCCTACATCCTAGTTCTTATATGCAACATAAATAAAATCTTCAATAAGTAAATGAAACCTGTAACTTAAAAACAAAACAAAGTAAGAACCTAGCACTCTACCCCTACTCTGCTCCTCCCGGAAGGCCTCCCAGATCAAGTTAACGCCTCTCCTGAAGTAAGATATCACCCTAAACAGAAATCCAATAAAAGTTAAAAGTGAGGTCTGAAATAATTTACCTGGAAAAATCTATTCCATAATTCTTTCAGACAATTCATCTCTTTCTCTCTTTAAAGCATATAAGTAACTATATATAAGTAACCACTAAATAACCTTAAAAAATGTGCAACAGGGCCTCCCTGGTGGTGCAGGGGGTTAAGATGCAACCTGTGGGGCTGTCCGCAGCCTCTGTAGCAGGAGTTTGATCCCCTGGCCAGCCAGGGAGCAACCTAGATGGCACAGCAGACCTCTCCTGACTTGCTCGCTGCTCCCCACAGCAGTGTATTTCAGTCAATCTGCCTGTTCTGTTCCCTGCTCTGTCTCTGGTGAATCCTCTCACACTCCACACCTCTGGCTTGTACCCTAGCTCTCGTATGCATAAATAAATCTTTTTTAAAAAATATGCAAGAGAATAAAAATTCATGGGTTACAGATTGTTACAAAGAGAAATGACAGACTCAGAACGGAGATTTTCACTCCGGAAACATCAGTACTTAAGGTCGGGGTGCAGCTTAGTAAGGTTAAAAACAAAGCCCCACTCCTGACCCAGCAGGCAGGCTTGGGAGGCTGGAATAGTTAGAGGAATGGATAAGGCTGCCTGGGGGTCAAGGCCATATAACCGACCCCTAGGACCAAAAAAACAGCCCCACTCCAGGACTGCAGAAGCAGAGGCCACGACATGTTTCTGGTTAAAGACCAGTCAGAGACCAGACGTCCCAGCAGGTGACTGGTGCAAACTGGCACCCTGAGTTAGAAAGCCCATGAAATCAGAATATCAAAGTGCCTCAAATCCTTCTTGGTGGGCAGACTTCTTCCATCTTACCCGCAGCTCCTCTTAGCAGGGTATTTCAATAAATCCTCCTGTTCTATTCTCCACTCCATGAATTCTGGTGAGTTCTTTCACCTTTGTGCCTCCGGCCTCACCCTGACCTTCTCCCCACAACACTTACTAGCTAACTCAACCACAGTCCAGCAACTCCCCAAAGCGGAATCATAAACCAATTACTCTGGAGTTTCCTGCTTGGCATGGGTGAGAGACTCTTCTGGAGACCTTCCCTGCCTCTCCTACCTCCACGGTGGATTTGTCTGAAATAATAGTCTTCCTTTTGCTAATCACATTGCCCACCCTCTTTGAGATGAGAAAAACCCTCTATGTTTTGCCACTCCTTGTGCAGCCTACTAGACCGCTCATTTATTCAGATGAATTTTGGTTTTTTAACAGAATAAAAAAGGCACTGTGGTCTTGCTGCCATGCATGGTGAGGGGTACCCCAGAACCCTTAAAACTGCCTGCTCTAAATAGGTTCTACCAACTGCCATGTCAAGACAAACATACTCTAGTATACAAGACCTTTAATGGAAAGGAACTTTAATACACTCAGTGTGCAGTAAGAGAAGAAAGGGAAAGGCAAAGGATATACTTTTCAAATCAAGTATCCAAAATTACTCATCCCCTCATGGGTAAGTGGCCAGCCATGCAGGGTTGGCCCAAAGCAAGACCACTGAGGCCCGAAAGCTGCCACAAATCTAACACACCTTCTGTTGGAGACCCATAGGAATGGGGCAAAAGTGGCCAGACAACTCTGGAAGGAAAAGCAAAAGCAAAGTTAAGATAAAAGCTGCCATTGTCAGCCTCCCCACAGTATCTCACCCATGTCTGTTTCGAGTGTCTTCTTCCATGTCTCCCAAGTTCCTGGTACAGGTACGAGGCCGAAGCAAGCAGTTTCTTCACATGACTTTCTGTTCCATGTGTCTCCTCTAGGTCTCCTTCTGGCTCTCCATCCCTCTTCTTTGCTTCCTTTCTTCCTTCTGTTATAGAGCAACCCCGATATTAAACGGGTTCCTGGCTGTGGGTCCTCACCCGCGCGCTTTAAAGGGACTTATGAATACTCTACTACAGACACACGCAAAAGGGTTAATAAAAGGTTTATTTACAAGAGAAAAAGAAATAAGGAAAATGTACAACTCAGGGAGAAAATAGGGAAATAAAGTCTTTAATGCGTCCTACCCGAGCCGACGACCTGGAAACCCAAAGTCACTCTCAGAGCTGGCCGGACGCTGCAAGCTGACCGAGAGCCCAAAAATGGAGAGAGCCCCAAAGCCCATGTGTCTGCCTTTTGTATCCACCTGGCTGCTTAACCCCACCCTCAGGTCCCAGCCACCTTCCCTTTGGTGGTGATGGGATTTGGAGTTCCCAGTGTCTTTGGCTTTGACCTGGGGTGGGGGTGGAGTCCACAAAGCCTATATGGAATTTGCTTTGGGACATCCTTTTCCCCCTAACAATTCCTTCCTTCAGTCTCCTCTCCAGCTTCAACTCCCTGCTCAGCTCCACCTGTCCTTAGGGTCAGTCAGGGAACCTGGACCCTCCCCTTATCTTGGGGACCACCCTGTTATAGTCTCACTGTACAAATATTGGCAAAATAAAACCTAGGTAGGGCAATCCTGGTGGCCTAGGGGTTAAGTTTCAGCATTATCACCACAGAAGCTCACCACATCAACTCACTGCAGCAGCCTGAGTTCGATTCCTGGCCAGGGAGCAACCCACATGGTGCAGCAGACCCCGCCTGACTTGCCCACTGCTCCCCTCATCAGTGTATTTCAGTAGATCTGCCTGTTCTGCTCCCCACTTCCTCTGGTGAATCTTTTCACCCCCCCACACCTCTGGCCTGTACCCCAGTTCTTCTATACATAATTTTTTTAATGTTACCTTTAAAAAATAAATGCTAGGTAAAGAAATAATTACACTCATTAGTAGGGAACAGGAAGGCACATATCACTATGCTAGGAATTAATCAATAAGCAATGTCTGCTTATCAAGAATTGTTACATCAACCTTAACTTGTGTTTTTCTTCATTATTTTCTAAGAAAAGACTTGCTTTTTTAAATGAGAAAAGAAGTTGTAAAAAGATAATTAAGCTCTTCTGTGCATTCAGGAAAATCTGTTATTTATCCTCCCACCATAGAGTTAGAAAACGGAAGTGCTGACTTTAAGTTGATGGGGAGTTTCTGAGAAGGAAACCTGATGAGGGTCCCAGAAGATCTTAGTTTCACTTCAAAGGAGACCAATGAAGGAAGTGGAGCTTTGCCTTAGGGCCTGAAATGCTAATCTACAGGCTCAGAAGCTAGACAATGACCTAGCATTTCCGGCAAGCAGAAGCCCAGCCAGTAGGTGTTGAAATAAAATTCAAGGAGATACCTTTTTAGATGTGCCAGCTTGTACTGTGCTATTGTTAGAGGGCAGAGAGAGGGGCCCCCCAGGTCCCCCAAACCTGCCTGCTCTAAATAGGTTCTGCCATCCGCCACATCAAGACAAAACATATAGATCTTTAATGGAAAGGAACTTTAATACAATTAGTGAGAAATACAGAAAAGACAAAGAATATAATTTCCAAATCAAGCACCCAGTTACCCGTCCCCTCGTGGGTAAATGTCCTGCCAAACAGGATTGGCCCAAAGCAAGGGCCGAGAGCCTGCCCCAAGTCTAAAGCACCTTCTATTGGGGACTCTCAGAAAAGGGTCAGAAACAGCCAGACTAGTCTGAGAGGAAAAGAGCAAAATCAAAACCAAGATAAAATCTCCCATGGTTAACATCCCCACGGGTCTCTCACCCACGTCTGTTTCACCCAGTCCAGGACCAAGAAGCAAGTGTAGCTTCTTCACGTGTGTCTGCTCCATGTGTCTCCTCCAGGTCACCTTCTGGCTCCCCATTCTGCTTCCTTCCCTCTCCAGTCTCCTCTCCAGCTGCTTCTCCTCCCTCCTCAGCGGTACCTTCCTTTGCGGGGGCAGGGAACCTGGTACCTCCCCTTTTCCTGGGGACCACCCTGTTACACACTATGGTTCTAATAGGCTCTTGAGTGATAATATAACAGGGTGGTCCCCAGGAAAGGGGGAGGTTCCAGGTTTCCTGCCCCACCCAAAAGGAGGGTGGAGCTGAGCAGGGAGAGACAAGGCTGCAGAGGAGACTGAGGGAGGAAGGAAGCAGGATGGAGCCAGAAGGAGACCTGGAGGAGGCACATGGAGCAGAGAGACAGGAAGAAACTGCGCTTGCCTTTTGGTCATGGACTGGGTGACACAGATGTGGGTGAGAGACCCGTGGCGGGGAGACAATGGTGGTTTTTGTCTTGATTTTGATTTTCCTCTTTTCCCTCCAGACTTGTCTGGTGGTTTCTGACCCTTTTCTGTGGGTCCCCACTGGAAGATGCTTTAGACTTGTGGCAGGTTTTGGGGCATTGCTCTGGGGCGATCCTGCTTGGGTGGACTTTTACCCAGGAGGGTACGGGTAACTTTGGGTGCTTGATTTAGAAACTATATTCTTTGCCTTTCCTGTATTGTTTCCTAATTGTATTAAAGTTCCTTTTCATTAAAGTCTCCTATATTTTGTGTTGATGCGGTGGATGGCAGAACCCATTTAGAGCAGGCAGGTTTGCGGGGCCTGGGCTGCCCCTCTCCCTGCCCTGTAACAATAACAGCTCCACATACATGTCACTATAACCAGGTACCTAAGGAAAAAATCACACTTTCTGTGAAGCACTAAATGACCGTGTCCAGGTCTTTATTTTCTCTTGCCAAAACTACAGTATGTGTAAAAATCAATTGATAAAATAAAGGGCAAAGTGTCATGAAAAGATTGGAATTGTTATAATCATGAATAGTCCTCTGGTTGCTGTTTCCCTGACTGTGGTTTTCTCCACACAGCACGATCATGAAGCCAAATTCCATTACTGCTAAGTTTCTTGATCAATAAGGAATAACAAACCAAGGTAATTCACATCTTGTCATAAAACAGAGCTCTTCCTGGCCTCCAGCGTTGTTTATTTAATGATGAATGCTGACTGGATGAGTTTTTGCAATGTCAGGATCACCAGTTAATTCCCCAAGCTCTTTTTTCCTCTCAAAACTTCTAGCAGGTTAAGTGAATTTTCACTCATTGACTCATATCCAATGATGTAAACATACTCGACTCCTCTCCTCTCAATGCAAAGTTGACTTGATTCATAAAATAACCATGAATATTAAGCTTCATTTATAAATTGCTTCTTACAATTCAGTGTCCTTGACCATTTGTTCTTTTTTGCTAACAAATACCTTCCACCATAGATGTCTATGATTGACAAGTTCAGTAAGTGTTCTTTATTGATATATGTTTTCTTTTCTTTTTCTTTTTTTAAAGATTTATTTATTTTTATACAAGAACAGGGGTACAGGCCTGATGTGCGGGAGGGTGAGAGGATTCACCAGAGACAGAGTGGGGAACAGAACAGGCAGACTGACTGAAATACACTGCTGAAGGGAGCAGCGGGCGAGACAGGAAAGGTCTGCCTTGCCATGTGGAATTCTTGCTGGCCAGTTAGGATCAAACCCACATTGCAGAGGCTGCGGACAGCTTCACAGTGTGGCACTCAATCGCCTGCACCACCAGGGAGGCCCTGTTTTTTTTTTTTTTAAAGGTTTATTTATTTATGCATACAAGAACTGGGGTACAGGCCAGAGGTGTGGTGGGTGAGAGGATTCACCAGAGACAAAGTCGGGAACAGAACAGGCAGACTGACTGAAATACACTGATAAGGAGAGCAGTGTGTGAGGCAGGAGAGGTCTGCTGTGCCACGTGGGTAGTTCCCTGACCAGGGATTAAACTCACGCTGCAGTGACTGCGGATGGCTTCATAGGTTGTGTCTTAACCCTTGTGGCACCAGGGAGGCCCTGATGCATGTTCTCTTAAAATATGTACTGAAAAAACAAGAATGAAAGTGAGGAAAAATACTTTCAAATACATAAACCAACTTTCTTTCTTTTTTTTTTTTTTTAAATTTTTTTTTTTTTTTTTAAGAGGCACGTATTTTATTCATTTATTTATTTATGTCAGAAGCACGGAGGGTGAGAGAATTCACCAGAGCCAGAGCGGGGAGCAGAGCAGGCAGACTGAAGTACACTGCTGAGGGGAGCAGCGGGCGGCAGGAGAGGTCTGCGCGCCATGTGGGACCCTCCTCCGTTGGCCGGGGAGCAGCCGGGGATCGAACTGGTGCCGCAGAGGCCGTGGGCAGCTTCGCAACCCAGCGCTCAACCGCTGCGCCACCGGGGAGGCCCAAACCAACTTTCTTTCAAAGCTGATTATCCTAGTCCTTTTCTGTGGAGTCATTTCCAGTCACTGCTGGGTGGGGTGATTAGAGGAATTGATTATTCAAATAGGACTTTATCTTCAGAGGTTGCACTTAGGGTAAGAGGAATATTGGCTATCTTCATAATGGAAGCTGTCTCTGGGGGTACTAGCATTTTCTTCCAGAGTGGATTAAGGCCCTTGATAAATACACTGACTACCTATTGCCCCCTATGTTATCAAAAGAGGTGAACAAATTGACATAGAAAGACGATAATTCACCTTTGCACAAACTAATGTTTAGGTGCATCAAATGTTGTTCGAAGTTTGTCTCAATAGACACAAATTCTTTCCTGCACAGATTGTTATCTGGGAGAGAATCACATGCAGGTAGGAAGAGAATAACTTATCAGAAATGGGAAACTGCTTAGAGGATCCACAGGCTCAACTGTTCCCCCATGGGCTCTGCTTCTGAGTCATTCTGGTTCTCAGGAAATGGGCAAATCTCTTTTTCACAGCAATTTTCAAAGCCATTTGGAGGTTATCTAGGAGGGGGTGGCTGCTACAAGCTTGCACGAGGTGGTCAACTTGCAGAGCAGAAATGTTGCCTCAAATGAAATGAAGAAAGATAGAGGAATTCATTCGTGTTGTGTATGTAATTTATTCTCATCCTTAAGCTGGACAGATCATTATCTTTCGAGTATGGGCAAATAATATATTTCAACATTTTCAAGCATATTTATCAACATATTTATATGCAATCTCATTCACAATGATTTCCCTTTTTCCAGGCACTGGTAAAAGTAGATAATCAATGTTACCCTGTGACAACAAATAGTTTTCTCGAAATACTGTCTTCCCTTTTCAACAGATTGTCAAACTACCAAACAGGAATGCTCAATGTTCCAGAAATAGTGCTTACTTGACTAATTGCAGATTAACACTTTCTAGCAGCAGCAATATTAGAAAGCTCAATGGTGGTGGTGTTTTCTTTGCCTTAAAGGGAAAACAGTGCAGCCCCCAGGGCCCAGTAAAGTAGTCACCTACTTGCATAACAACATGTAACAGCTACTTTTTCTTTCTTCATGTAAATCTAGAATTTCTACTATTAAGCAGATGACTTTAGCACAAGGGAGAAATTTAAATTATTAATAATTTCTTTAAAATACAACAGTCAGAGGGACACCCTGGTGGCCTAGGGGTTAAGTCTCAGTGCTACCACTGTGAAGGCCCAGCATGCAACCACCTGAGTTCGATCCCCTGCCAAGGAGCTGACCTGCATGGTGCAGCAGACCTCTCCTGTCTCGCCCACTGCTCCCCTCAGCAGATCCCCTGAACGGATTTCTTCAGTAGATCCACCTGTTCTGTTCCCCACTCTGTCTCTGTTGAATTATCTTACTCCCTGCCCCTCTGGTCTGCACCCCAGCTCTTCTATGCAATAAATAAATAAAATCTTTCAAGATTTATACAAGTATACAAGAACAGTTAGTGTGTGGCCAAGGGGCACTCATGGACCTCATACTGTTAAGGGGTGCATCCTCTCAATGGGGTGCTGTGACCTACAGACCTTAGTGTGAAAGACCTTTAATAGAAGCTGTGTACAAAGAGTGAGAAGAGAAGAAAATATAGTAATTCCCTCTAAAATAAAACCTCTAACCTAAGTGAGGCCCCTGAGTCATGAAAGCTTGCCATAATTCTAAGGTACTTTCTCGTGGGGAGCCACAAGAAAGAGCTTAGACAGGTTTCAGAGAGCTAGGACTGAAGTAGAGACTCAGAAGGCAAATGTACCAAATAATCCACCATGAAGTCAGGACAACAGCTGCCATTGCCTCTGCCAAGCACTAGAAGTTCCCCCATGTGTCTCTCTCAACCATGTGTCTCTTCAAACTATCTCCTCCAAGAGTCCCTATTTATCTCTCCTCCATGTGTCTCTTCCAAGTCCTTGGGTGCAAATAGAAAACAGAAAAGCAAGAGAATGTGCCCACCTGCCTTCCATCTACATTATATAGTCCATTCAGCTCCACTCTTACTTCCCAGTAGCCCCTGCTCAGGAAGTCTGGTTCATGGTGTACTGGACTTGCAATTGAAGGGGGCTTCATGTCAATCAGAGTGGGGAATATGATGCTCTGAGAGCAATGCTTTGCAATGCTCCTCCCTGTTGATGGAGAATCCAGGAAGTAGCAGGAATCCAGCAATTCATAAACAGTTAAGGCAACAGGAGATCCCTGGTTCACGTGCAGAGCATTTAAATTCTTCTGCTTTCTTTTCCATATTAAATAACTCCTTTTCTCAGATAGCACTATGGAATTCTTACACTTTTCCCCCCTACCATGATACCCACCACTAAATTATGTATAGGGACGTATGTTGTATGGTTTTATTTAATTTATTTTTTTAATAAGATTTTTTCCTTTTATTTATTTATTTATTTATACAAGCACTGGGTACAGTCAGAAGCGTGGGAGGGTGAGAGAATTCACCAGAGCCAGAGCGGGGAGCAGAGCAGGCAGAAGGACCGAAGTACACTGCTGAGGGGAGCAGCGGGCGGCAGGAGAGGTCTGTGCGCCATGTGGGACCCTCCTCCAGTGGCCGGGGAGCATCCTGGGATCAAACTGGTGCTGCAGAGGTTGCAGGCAGCTTCACAACCCAGCACTCAACCACTGCGCCATCGGGGAGGCCCTGTTGAATGGTTTTAAATGCTTCTGTTTCCCAAGGCTAAAACTTCTGGGGAATGACACATCAATTCCAATATCTCTCGCATGTTTTCAAAACATCTGCCCAGTATTAGTTTAAATTCAAATCTCCAAGAGGTTCTTTCATAAGAAGGATAGAGTTTGAGAGTTGAGGAGATTTGAGGAAAACCTAAGGAAAAAAATGTAAATGATCAGAAATCTTATTTTTATGATACAGAATTCATTAATGTTTAAGAGCATGGGTATTAGACCACAAAGCTTGGGTTTTCGGTCATGGCTCTTCATTTACCAACTGAGTGGCCTCAGGCAAGTTACCCAAACTCTCTCTCTTGGATTCTCTTCCTGCAATGCACAGATAAACCCAGTCCTGATGCAAATGTTTTTAAATTCCATAGAGACCTTGACATTACTTTGAGGCAATGATCTTCTGAAACTGCACTTCAGAATCTATACATTTGACTTTCAACACCACAAAAATTGTGACAAAAATTATAAGTAGGGGGGCATCCCTGGTGATACAGGAAGCTATCCTCAGCCACTGCAGCACAAGTTTGATCCCCGGCCCGGGAGCTAACCTATGTGGCACAGCAGACTTCTCCTGTCTCACCAGCTTCTCCCCTCAGCAGTGGATTTTGGTAGATCTGCCTGTTCTGCTCCCTATTCTGTCTCTGGTGAATCCCCCTCTCCCCTGACACACACACCTCTGGCCTACACCCCAGCTCTTGTTAGTATGCATAAATGAAAAAAAATAAAAATTGAAAAAAAATTAAAAGTAGAGAAATTATTGGAGAAGCTGTACAGATGAGGGGTAGAATCCCATACCCTGTTGTCAGGCACTGCTGGAGGGGAGGGGACAAGCCTATGTGAGCCTCGGTCTGAATGCTGCCTCTGAAGTCCCCAGCCAGGGAACTACTGGAAAGGGGTGGAGCTGAGTGGCCATTTGGGGAGGCTTTAATAGGGAGCCATGCATGGGGGCTCCTCTTTTTAGGTCAGAGTTGCTACAGAAGGCAGCCACCACATCAGACATTTGAGCAGTGGGCCTTTGTCATCACCAGGTAGGTAGGGAGACCCTCCCCTCCAACCCTAACATCAGCAGACCTCTGCCACACCTTGCCAGATCCTTTAACTGCAGCTGCACTTCACACAACTGGTTGGCAAATGAACCTGGTCACTCTCCCTATACCCTGTTGTTTAAGACAAATTGTTTGTTTTCTGTATCAAAGGCCCTTTTATTTGCATTTGTGACAGCAGGTGACTGGACCAGAACTGGTAAGAGTAGATCTGACCCAATAAAGTTCTTAGGCCCTTTGCTGACTATGGTTTTATATTCTTTGTCTTAGACTCCTCTTTTGCAAAAGTGGGGCCAATAATTCACAGGATTTGTGAAGATTATATAAGATATTACACAACTGCTTGTCATGTATTTGTTACATGGGCTGGTCAGGGGCACACTAGGGCCCTCAAACCTCCCTGCTGTAAAGAGTTTCTGCCATCTGCTGTATTAAGACAAAACATATTCCAGTGCATTAAGACCTTCAATAAAAAAGAATTTCAATACAATTAGTGTGCAATAAAGAGAATGAAAGAGAAATAATATAGTTTCTAAATCAAGTATCCAAAGTTACCTATCTCCTTGTGGGTAAACGCTCAGCCAAACAGTGTGGGCCCAACACAAGACCATGGGGTCTGAAAACTTGCCACAAGTCTAAGACACCTTCTGGTGAGGACCCATGGGAAGGGGCAGAAGGGCCTAGGCAAGTCTGGAAGGAAAAGAGCAGGATCAAAATCGATAAAGGCTGTAGGGGCTCCCTGTTGTTGGCTCAAGGGGTTAAATGTCTGCACTGTGAAGCTATCCACAGCTACTGCAGCATGAGTTTGATCCCCGGCTAGGGAGCTACCCACATGGCACAGCAGACCTTTCCTGACTCTCCCGCTGTTCCCCTCAGCAGTGTATTTCAGTGGATCCTCCTGTTCTGCTCCCCACTCTGTCTCTGGTGAATCCTCTCACACACAAACACTCACACCTCTGGCCTACACCCCAGTTCTTGTATGCATAAATAAATCTTTAAAAATATATTTAAAAAAATAAGGGCTGCAATCGTCAGCTTCTCACCCATGTCTCTGTCTCTTTCAAATATCTCCTTCCAAGTCCCCCAAGTCCCTTGTACAAGTCCAAGACTAAGAAGCAAGTGCAACTTCTTCACACATCTCTCAGCTCCATCTGCCTCCTTGGGGTCTCTGTCTAGATCTCCTTTCCTCCCTTCTTCTTGTCTTCTCTAGCTTTTTCTCCCTACTCAGCTCCATACTGCCTTGGGTAGGACAGGGAAGCTAGTACCTCACCTCTCCCTGAATATCAGCCTGCTACATACTGAATGCTCAAAGTGATAGTTGCAATAATAATTAATTTTGAAACATCACTGATAATTATCATTATCCTCAGGGACTTTGAGGCATTATGTGGAATGTTCTAGACCTATGACTAGCCCAGTATAATCATCTGAGTTGAAGATTACATTATTTTCTGTTTCTGATGCACTATTTTTTGTGATTACTATGTTCTCTATTTTACACTCTAGCCTGAGTAGGCATTTGCTGCCTCCTGACATACTGTTTTTTGTATAACATAAACCTCAAAGTTGATCATGTAAAATTCATCAATTTTACTTAATTTTCCTACTTTTCTTTTGAATTTTCCTGGACTCATGACCTTGACTTATCTGTGAAACACCCTCAATTGTGAAAGCAACTCCAACCTCTGTTTGGCAGTATAATTACAATCCAATAAATTGAAAATGAATTCCATCAGTCACACAGTATTTATTGACTTCCTGTTAGGTCCCAGACATTATTCTAGGTGTTGAAGATGCATCAATGGCAAAAGATAAGCATTTCCTCCATTATGTACTTTATATGTACTAAGATGAACCATAGATTTTTTAAAAATCAGCATTTTTTTTTACTTTTACCCAGTACCATCAGTCAAGTAGAACATGGGGGAAATGGAGTGAAATTTTTATTTTTTATTTTTTTAAAGATTTATTTATGCATACAAGAACTGGGGTATAGGCCAGCGGTATATAGGGTGAGAGGATTCACTAAAGACAGAGAGGGGAACAGAACAGGCAGACTGACTGAGATACACTGCCGAGGGGAGCAATGAGTGAGACAAGAGAGGTCTGCCGTGCCATGTGGGTCTCCTCCCTGGCCAGAGATTAAACTCATGCTGCAGAGGCGGCTGATAGCTTCATAGGTTGTGTTTTAATCCTTTGTGCCACCAGGGAGGCCCTGGAGTGAAATTTTCAAAAGAGAAATACAACATAGGCTCTGCACCTGTCTCATTTGACCTCTTTTAATTTAATTGAAACCCCTGTCACAGAATCTCTAGAATGAAATGATTTTAAGTGCTGTAGTTTGTCATATTATCTTGAAGAGAAAGGTAATTATTATTGTGACAGACCTATTTCATATTATTACTAATAATCTAAAATGACATATTGTGTCAGGTTATTATTATCTATAGAAACAATCAGTGGGTTATTAAACAGATCCTGAGACCCCCAATTGTGCTCTCGTTTCTTTTATTATTTAAGATTTCTTTTATTTTTACTTCTACATAAAAAAACTGGGGTACAGGCCAGAGGTATGCAGGGGTGAGAAGATTCACCAGAGACGGAGTGAGGAGCAGAACAGGTGGATCTACTGAAATACACTGCTGAAGGGAGCAGCAGGTGAGACAAGATAGGTCTGCTGTGCCATATGTGGGTTAGCTCCCTAGTTGGGGGTTGAAATTGTGCTGCAGTGGCTGCTGATAGCTTGATAATGCTGAGACTTTAACCCCCGTGCCACCAGGGAAGACCTGTGCTCTAGTTTCAAGGGCAAATATTTTGAATTAGGTTCATATTATTTTTCTCTTCACTAATCAGTTGTTTGTTCAATGTTATGAAAAGAAAAATTTCATAGACTTTCTGGAAAAGTGAATAGGGGTTCCTGGGCCCAGTTCCTATTTGAGTGTGTATGGTGCATTGTTATAGCAGTAAACAATTCTTGGACACCGACAGGATGTCTGACAATTCAAATCAGTCCTGACACTATCTACCCAGAGATAGCATCAAATTCTATAGTTGAAGGGCTCAGTCTCCAAAATGGCCTCCACTTCAGGTGCTACTCATAAGCCAAAAGAAGAGACAAATAGGGGAAATTCCTAAGCAAAGTTGCTTCTGCCCTCATGGAGCTTGGGGTCAACCAGGGTTGTATGAGGAAACACCATGATCCCCAAACTTGAAGCTCTCCCAGCTCTGACCTCCTGGGTTTTTAATGGAGGCTTCAATTCTGAGGATTGATAAACTCATTGGTCACTGGTAATTGACTCAACTTTTAGCTTGCATCCCATAACCTAAGTCAGGAGGGTGGTGGTTCTAGCCATGTGGTTGTTTCTCCTTGCACCCAGAACCCATTTATTTGGTGCTTCCCAAAATGTCACCTCATTGACACAGCAAAACATACCTTTATACCCGCAACACTTAGCACATTCTAAGGGTTATATGACCTGGGAATCAGAAATTGTGGAGGAAAACCAAATGCATATGAAAAATACATTTTGCTCATCTGAATGATCAAATATATATTTCTTATAAATCAAAATAAGGCAGAAAGACACCTGCTTTCAACAGCTTGTATAATAAACATTGGGCTAATCATATCTGTATTAGTTGATGCAAACTGATTCTTTTTGTTTTTTTCTTTTAAGATTTTTTTTTATTTATTTATGCATATAAGAACTGGGGTATAGGCCAGAGGAGCAGGGGGTTAGAGAATTCACCAGAGACAGAATGGGGAGCAGAACAGGTAGATCTACTGAAATACTCTGCTGAGAGGAGCAGTGGGTGAGAGAGGAGAGGTCTGCTGTGCCATGTGGGTCAGCCCCCTGACTGGGGATCAAACTCATGCAGCAGTGGCTGCAACAGCTTGATAGTGCTGAGACTTTAACCCCTCCACCACCAGAGAGACCATCTTCCTGTTTTGTTTTTTTTTTTAACTAAGTACATTTCCTTATAGGTAAAATGACACTAAACATAGTACCAATATTGTAGATTTGTTGTGAAAATTAATGTATTAAAATCACTTAGCTAAAATAGTTCAATGTTCACTTTCATGAACACCCCTGGCCTGCACCCCAGCTCATGTGCATAGAATTTTTTTTAAAAAAGGAGAAAAACAATAGTAATACAATAAGATTTTGCTTGAAATTTCCTAAATAAAATACTTTAGGATATAAAAACAGTGATTTAAATATCAGGCAAGGAAAATAAAGAAAAAACAAAATATCAAGTGTTAGCTAATTATAGAACAGAAAGCCAGTTTTGGTGTTTGCAACTGTTAAATTGGGAAAAGTGAGTTATTTCAGTTATTTTTGGTTTTTAATTACTGTAAAGTCATCATTTATTTAGGTTTTATTTGTTTTAATGGCAATTATAAGACAGCTGGTGGTTGGCAAAAAAAAAAAAAACACTGTAACATCCCAAACCATTAGGGAAAAAGACAAGAATTGCTGCATTTGATTTTACTTTTGTATAAGAATATATTATTTTTCTCACTAAATAGTTTTGATTTTATCTGTTAGGGAAACTCAGGCTAGTAAAAGGTAGATGAATCATTGACCGAGGTCCAGAGAATAAAATTAAGTGATATCAAAGAATAGTAAATTTAAACCAAAATTTTTAAAAAGATTTATTTATGTATGCATACAAGAACTGGGGTACAGGCCAGAGGTGCGGGGAATGAGAGGATTCACCAGAGACAGAGTGGGGAACAGAACAGGTGGATCGGCCAAAATACACTGTTGAGGGGAGCAGTGGGTGAGACAGGAGAGGTCTGCTGTGCCATGTGGGTAGCTCCCTGGCTGGGAATGAACTCGTGCTGCAGTGGCTGCGGATAGCTTCATAGGTGCCTGTCGATGTGTCTGAGTATAGGTTTTGCCTTAACCCTTTGGGCCACCAGGGAGGCCCCTAAACCAAAGGTTTTATGGACAATGTGGGAACAGGAAATTAAAGTGAAAGGAGTCTTTTACTATAAGTTAAAATACTAAATTATTTGTAATAGTACAAAAAAATAGGCCTAGGACCAATGGAATGAGATAAGGACAATGAAAATTTTTGTTTATCAGAGGAATGTTGCTAACATCAGAGATATAATAGAAGTGTATTGCAAGACATCTGATTCATCTAGCACAGAACTTTACAATCTTAACAGTAAAAGTCTTATCTGACCCTGTAGCATCCCACCTTCCCCTACCTATGCATCACCATGTCAGAATGAATTATGTTGTCAAGCTCTAAAGACACATGTTCAATGAGTTATTATGCCTGTCACAAATAAATTATTCCAATAATCCACATAATAACAATACCCATATCCATTGCCAACAACAAGACCTGCCAAAATTATTACTAATAATGTTTCTGGTAGACCTTTTTGCTTACCATGCCATCATGTAGGAAAATCTCTACTTAGTTCATTGCAATGTTGCAAATCATGTTGTAAGAAAAATAATTTCAGTTTTTCAAAAGGTATGGATCTCACCACAAAATGGGTTACAAGGATGTCCATTCACACCCACAGGAAGAAAAACTCACAAAGAAATTTAAATTGTGATGAATATTTTCCTGAAATTTATAAAGTTGTAGAAATTCCTCTAAGAGAGAAGAGATAAAACACAGGACTCCCAAACCCTGGGACTCAATTTGTTTAGGGATTTAGAGTTTTTGAGGGGTTAGATAGGTAATAATGTTTCCAGGCAGGGTGAGGGAGACTCTGGGATCCCCAAACCTGCCTTCTCTAAATAGGTTCTGCCATCCACTGCATCAAGACAAAACATACTCAAGTACGTAAGACTTTTAATAGAAAATAAATTTAATACAATTAGTGTGCAATAAAGAGAAAGAATATAATTTAATACCCAATTAAACATCCCAAATTACCCATCCCTTTAGGGGTAAATGCCCAGCCAAACAGGGTTAACCCAATGCAGGGCCCCTGAGGGCCAAATGCCTGCCACAAGTCTAAGACACTTTTTGGTGGGTACCCATAGGAAAGGGGCAGAAGGGGCAAGGCAAGTCTGGAAGGAAAAGAACAAAATCAAAATCAAGATGAAAGATGTCACTGTTACTGTCCCCATGGGTCTCTCACCCACATCTATTTCAAGTGTCTTCTTCCATGTCTCCCAAGTCCATGGTAAATATTCAAAGTCGAGAAGGAAGTGCATCTTCTCCACATGTCTCTCTGCTCCATGTGCCTCCTCCAGGTCTCCTTCTTGCTCTCCATCTTTCTTTCTTTCTTCCAATCTCCTCTCCAGCTTCATCTCCTCCTTGTTCAGCTCTTGGGTGGAGCAGAGAAACTGACACCTCCCCTTCCCTTGGGGACCACCCTCTTACAATAAAGTGTGACAAAAAATAAGAAACAAAATAAGGTCGTTTGAGTCAGGGTAACTAAATGGGGTTGAATAGACTTTGAGAGTCAAGCTCGAAGCATCCAGATCCGTTCAGGCTTCTCCATCCACAGGAAGGGGCTTAGCCTAAGCTCAACTGCCATTTCTTCAGACAATGTCTGCTAACGGGGAAACATTTCACTTGGAAACTGACATTTGGCAGTGCCCAGAGATGGGCATTTTAACCAATTGCTACTTTGTCAATACTTCTTTCACATGCCCGCACCATTCATAATACTTGCTGAAATTTTACCTAATTTGCATGTTACAAATTTTCACCTAGTTTACATAGTGAACCAGATTGAGAACTATGCTGCCTTATCTTTCTTTCTGGTTTTAGCTTATATAAGCCTCACCCCTTTTTTGAACCCTGAAACAAAATTCAATGACTTGAATTGGTCTCTCCCAGGCTACAATCCCAAAAATCCCCCATATAAATGCTTATATTTTGTCTCAATAGGTCTCATTCATTATGGGTTCACAGAATTCACTTTAAACCTATCCTACAGGCCAGCAATCAAAACAATTAACAATCAAAAACATTAGCAATGCAGTAAAACATTCACCTGTTCATATTGGGTGGAAACAACCTCAGATTTTCCAATCAGATTCGTCCACATGAGGTTTTGTCTTTCAGGAATTTATGAAAAAGTTAATTTTCTTGGTTCTAGAGGTTGAACTGCAAATGTGAGGTTGTGGACACACAGCTGTTACATTCATTATATAAACAAATCTGAACAGCAACAAAAATAATGTTCAAATGCCCCTGGATGCGTTACAGACTGCAATTTCCATGAACAGGGAGGTTCCATGTTCCCTGCCCCACCTAATGAGGGGTGGAGCTGAGGATTGAGCTGAGAAAAAGGCCTTGGAGGAGGAGACACGTGAAGCAATTGTGAAGGAGGGTGCCTTGACTTTGCTTCTTGCTTCTTGACTTTGGACTTGTACCAGGGATTTAAAGGCTATGGAAGGAGATGCGTGGAGTTGAGACATGCAGAGACACTTAGAAGAGAGGTGGGTGAGAGACCCATGGGGAGGCTGACAAGGGCAGCTGCTATCTTGACTGGCACTTGGATGTTGTTACTTTCATCCCAGACTTACCTATCCCCTTCTCCCCCTTTCCTATGGGTTCCTGCCAGAAGGTGCTTTAGACTTGTGGCAAGTTTTCAGTCCTCAGAGGCTTTCACTTTGTGCCAACCCTGTATGGTTGGGCATTTACCTATGACTGGATGGGTAACTTTGGGTGTTTTATGGGATATTATTATACTTTTATCTCTTCTCTTTCTCTGCACACTATCCTGTTAAATTCTTTCATACTAAGATAATCCTTTATCTTTATATGGTGGATGATAAACTCATTTAGAGAATGCATATTTGGGGTTGCCAGGGTACCCCTCAGTCTACCTGTTGAGAGATGTAGAACTTGTAATTGCATTTTATACACAACTTAGTAAAATGCCTTCCACTGTATTTGGGCCAAACATGATCATATTTTAATAAAGAAAAACACATGTGATGAATGTGAATGAATCCATGTGATGAAGGGTCTTAACAAAATGTTAATGTGTGCAATAAAAACTACAATATTTTTCAGTTGATTTACAATGAATAATTAACATATCTTTTTTGAAAATATTGTTTTATTTTCAATTTTCTCAACTGCTATTATTTGCTTATTATATAGAATCAAAGAGTACAATTTTTCCACATTTTTTAAGATATAAAAAATCATTGACATTACAGGATATTCTGAGATATGAACTATGGGTTAAGCTAGCACTTCATTCACAAAAGTAAGCTTAAGCAAATATTATAATTGCATGACCTTTGCATAGAAACTACTCACAAAAACAAAACCATAGGCAGAGTTATTCAAAGAAAATATGACCATTTTTAATATGCAAAGTCATTGACCAACTCCTTAGAGACATTTTTATTATATTAAATTGCAGCTAGTACAATAAAAACAAAAAAGTAGGGAGAATCTTATTTTATTTTATTTATTTATTTATTTATTTATTTATTTATTTACACAAGCACTGGGTACAGTCAGAAGCACGAGAGGGTGAGAGAATTCACCAGAGCCAGAGCTGGGAGCAGAGCAGGCAAAAGGACCGAAGTACACTGCTGAGGGGAGCAGCGGGCGGCAGGAGAGGTCTGTGCACCATGTGGGACCCTCCTCCGGTGACTGGGGAGCAGCCGGGGATCGAACCGGCGCTGTAGAGGCTGCGGGCAGCTTCACAACCCAGCACTCAACCTCTGCGCCACCGGGGAGGCCCGGGAGAATCTTATTTTAAACAAATGATGCACACTCCCCTATTACAAAGGCAATTATCTCTTTTTTCTGGAAATATCTGAGTCTACATCTCTTTATCCCCCATGCTGTAGATTTGAGCTAAGAGAGAATCATCATATTCTTAGGACCCAAAGCTCAATAATCTAAATAGCATTTAGATACACAATTATTTTCTTTTGTTCTGATACTTACTGATGCAGACTGAGCTATATGAGTTCTGTTTTGTTTTAGGTTTCCTTAGTAGCATTAAAGACACTTGCAAGTATTCTTGATACTAAGCATTAGGGACCTTGGTATTTTTTATTCCCATCAAGTTTGATTATCAGATATCTTTTGAATGATTATGCTAGAATCAATATATAAATTAAAAAATAAAAGAACTGGGAGTTTTTAAGTTTCATGATGTATGAGTTCTGGATAATAACAGAAGATCTTTAAGTACGTAAGTGTGCTGTAAATCTTGTAAGCTTGCTTTTCAACATTTGCTTTCATTGCATAGTATCCTCATTTTACAACAAATATTTATGCTTAGTGTTATTAGAGAGTAAATCAGAGAAATTACTGATTTTATTTACTCAATCTGTGAGTTCACATTGAGTGCATTTGCATACTTTCTTCAGCAAATGCATGCACTTTACAAATAGTCTTCACTCTTTCCCCAAAACCAGTCTGTGCTGTGGCCATGGTCAATCCCTTCTCTGGTAAGGAGAGTGCAAGTAAAGTTTGGAGGAAAAATACAAAAAAAAAAAATAAAAAACAACCTGAATAAGCACTAGTATTTCAGGAGCAAATTTTAGGTATCATCATGCCATCAAGATTTAACTTATTCTTCCTATTTAACATATGAGACTACTTCACCTGTAGTTTATAGGCCAAGGCTAAGGTGGCAAGACAAATTTCATGGAAAGTAAAAAGCATAATTATACATTTTCAGCTTTCTGTGCTGTCCACAGAAATTTCCTATAACAAAAAGCAAGCTAAGCAAACTATGTATTGGAAGATAAATCTTTTATCATTTTATTGAAAATGATTATTTTGTATTTTTTTAATTCTATGTTTTATTTCCCCTTCATTTATGTGACTGAAACCTAATCTTTATATTTTTCTTTTTAAAAAATATTTATTTATTTATGCATACAAGAACTGGGTTGTAGGCCAGAGGTGTGGGGGCTGAGAGGATTCACCAGAGACAGAGTGAGGAGCAGAACAGGCAAATTGACTGAAATATACTGCTGAGGGGAGCAGCAGGCAAGACAGGAGAGATTTGCTGTGCCATAAGGGTCATCTCCTTGGCCAGGGATCAAACACATGCTGTGGTATCTGCCTATAGTTTTATAGTGCAGAGACTTAAGCCCTGCGCCACAAGGGAGGCCCCCTGTAATTTTTCTTAACGAAGAAACATTTTTATTTCCTTTGCCAGGATCCTTCACAGATAAAGTCACAAGGATGGCACTCTCTTACACTGAGAATTCAAAATCATTATATGGGATTTTGACAATATAATGACAATTAATTATATGATTATGCCACTGTATTTATTTGGGATTTTGCTTTTACTTTCCATTTTATTTGGAATTTCTCACCATTTAGTTGCATTCTCAAAGTTCTTCAAAGTTATGATGGGCTTAATTGTGTCTTTCAAAAATTCAAATGCTGACTTCTTGACCCCTTTAGTTTCTCATAATATGACCTTATTTAGAAATAGGATTGATGCAGATATAGTTTGTTCAGATGAGGTCATACTGAAGTAGGTAGGCCCTTAACCAACATGACTACTGTCCTTATAAAAAGAGAAAATAATAGACACAAGTATACACACAGGGTGAACACTAGGTAAATATAAATACAGAGATCTTGGTAAATTGCTAAGGAATCTGTATATATAAGCCAAGAACTGTAGCCAGAAATGCCAGAAATCCACTAGAAGCTTGGATTGATAGATTCTCAATCACTTCCCTCAGAAGGAATTAACCTGCCACACAACTTTGACCTTGGACTTGTAGTCTCCAACATGATATAAACATTTTCTCTTATGTCACTCAGTTTCTGATATGTTGTCAGTGAAGCCCTAATAGACTAATACAATACCCAAATAGTTTTCTTTTCCCTTGTGGATACATCATCTCATATTAATCCCTTTTTTAGAGATTTATTTACAAGAACTGTGGTACAGGCCAGAGGTGTGGGGGGTGAGAAGATTCACCAGAGACAGAGTGGGGAACAGAACAGGCAGAATGACTGAAACACACTGCTGAGGGAAGCAGCAGCCGAGTCAGGAGAGGTCTGCTGCCCATGTGGGTAGCTCCCTGGCTAGGAATCGAACTCATGCTGAGAGGCTGTGGATAGCTTCATAGGTTGTGTCTTAACCCCTTGCACCATCAGGGAGGCCCTCATATTAATTCCTTTAAATCACATCCACACAAACTGAAACAGCCTCTAAAGAGGATGCCCTCGGTTTGACACAGTGAAAAAAACATTTAGGTGAGTTCGGGGTTCACACACAGGGAACGTGTTCCCTCTATCTTGCTTAGTTTCCTGCTCCCCACCATTCTGACCAAGAAATCACAACTGTAGGCTACTTCATGGCAGTTAAGGAGATCTCTCATAGTGGTTCCTGATGCCTTATGTCAAATTGTTCCCCAGCAATCTCTTGATGACCTTCTTACCTGACTATCCCCCTGCACAAGGAGAGGTGGGTAAAAATAATTCCTGTCCTGTGTTCAAAATAATGGCCCTAATATTCAGGGGTTATCTTGCCCAAACCCCTGTCTTAGATAAATTCACCCATAAGTTATCCTGGGTTCTATCTCCAGAGAAGAAAGGACTCTATAACATTTTGAGCTATCTAATAATGGATCTTCCTTTCTGGAAAAGCACAGGAAATGTTGCAGAAAAGGGATGTTTTACAGGAACTCAAACTTACGGGGGGACTTTGGGTTAGCTGACAACTTTCTTCTAAGTGTCAGTTTATAGTTCCATGAAGCAAATTTCAGCAGACTGGTATACTTTTTTCGGAGGAGTTAATCATGCTTTCAAATGATGGAAACTTCGTACAAAAGGATGCTGTTTTTAATACCCTTATTTTATTGCACCACGGACATTTGATGTATGTCTCTACTACTAATTGTCACATATTTAATCATTATCAACAATGCAAGTCTCAGTCGCTGCTTGGTCTATGTCTCACTGAAAATAAGAAAAAGACAATTCATCCTTAAGTAAAGAACTATGGAAGAAAGGATGTTTTAATGATAAACCTGAGGAAACTTCAGGAAACCATGTAAGTTTATGAAACTGCAACATAGGAAGTGAGTTATGGGGGTAGAGATCATTAAACTGTACATTTCTATAAAGCCAAAAGCAATCAAATTGGATGGTCACAGCCAACTGTGAGTACAAAAGCAACACCTGTTCTATTTTAAAATTTAGAACACAATTTCTAATGCGTTGTTACTCATTTGTGGGGGAAAGGCAAAATAATTTGCTACATACATAGTGAGATGATTTTTAATCATGAATCTCTCAATTCTTTTGTTGTTGTGGTTTTAAAAAAACACATTCAATTTACCCTCTTGACAATTTTTAAGTGTCCAGAACAGTATTGTTAAATATAAACACTTGTACATTGGATTTTTAGAACATTTAATTCTGCACAACTGAAACTTTATATCCATTGACTAGCTGTTACTCAACCCCTTGTCTACCCCCTGGCAGTGCATATTCCACTTTCTGCTTTTATATGTTGACTACTTTAGATACTTCATACAAGTGAAATTAGATAGTGTTTGCCCTCCTGCATAGGGCTTACTTCACTTAGCATAGTGTCTTCAAGATTCAATGCTGCTTTTCATCCTTTTATAAGGCTGAATGATATTCTGTATGTGTGGGTGTGTCACATTTCCTTCACCCATTAATCTGTTGATAGACTTAGATTATGTTAATGCCTTGCCTACTATGAATGATGATGTTGCAATGAATATGGCAGTAATAATATATCTTCAAGATCCTTATTTCATTTCGTGGGGTTAGTTGGATAGCTGATTATATACTATTTCTTTTTTTTTTTAAGATTTATTTATTTATGTATACAAGAACGGGGGTACAGGCCAGATGAGCAGGAGGTTGAGAGGATTCACCAGAGACAGAGCGGGGAATGGAACAGGCAGACTAATGAAATACACTGCTGAAGGGAGCAGTGGGTGAGACAGGAGGAGTCTGCCGTGCCATGTGGGACCCTCCCCGGCCGGCCGGGATCGAACCAGTGCTGCAGAGGCTGCGGACAGCTTCACAGCGCAGCGTTCAAACACCTGCGCCACCAGGGAAGGCCTGGATTATATAGTATTTCTACTTTTCAAGGAATCTCCATACTGTTTCCATAAAGATTGCAACATTTTATATTCTATCCAAACTTGCATAGCCCTGGCCTTATTCCCATATTCTTGCCTACATTTTTTTTTTTTTTTTGATAATCAAATCTTTCCTACCTTCCATGCAATTGCCTACCTTCCACACAATTGTATTGTATGCTCTGCCAACAATTACTAATCTTTCTAAGTAAAACTCAGTTATGAAAGGCCTTGGAAAGTGGCAGGAAACATTGGTGATCATTTGATTTCTTTGATCCTTTGGTTCACTCTGCCAACACCTTCTAAAACACCTTCTTCATACTAGATATATAGAAATCCTCTGATCTTGAGTAGCTCACGAGTCGATGGATTTCCTTCTCTCAACATTCTGGTAATTCTACAGATAACACCCTTCATTTTTCTGGGTTTCATGTTGTATATTGATCTTTCACTATTTTCAACAAAGAAACACATCCTGGGAGATCCTTCACTTTATTCACAACCCTTTTGTTTTAGTATAGTTTTTGCAAATGCAAATGCTGAAACCCATGGCCTTCAGTCAAGGAAGCTTTCATTTAAACAGATTTTCTTCTTTTCTCAAACTTGAATTTAGCTTTTGACTTGACAGTTGAACAGCTGTGGACTTAAATTTCCATAAGACTGAATGATTTGTAAAAGAGGTTTAAAACACTTCTCTTTTTAGGTCAGTTGAACCTAAACCCTTTGGTTAAGAGAAAAAATATTGAATTATTTTCATCTTTTGCATCATATGCTTTCATATCACTTCTGTCTTCTCACGTGCATACACACACATGCACACACATGCAATGCCCCCCCCCCACACACACACCCTTCTGGCCCTCAGAAGAAACCAAATTTTTTCATGGGGATTTGTAGAAACACATGCATGAAAATAGCATTGCTTATTCAATATCAAAGACTTTCAATATCTGTCTATCTTTGTCAGTAAGTTTTAAGAATGCTTCATTTAAAGTGATCTAGAAAGTTGTCTTTATTGGATAAAAATCTCAAAACCTCCACAAAAGAAAGAAGAACTTACAAAAACCTTGGCACTATAATAACAGCTTGGCGTGGAGATACAGGATGTTTACGTTGGCTTCAGAGAATCTAGCAGAAAATGCACCTATATATCTGAATCACGCATTCACTGCCTGTTCTTTCCTGTGTTTAAGATTGATGTTAATTTTTGTGGAATACTCAAAAGACATTGCCTTCAGTATATTTACATAAAACATACTCTTTGCATACCCCAGTTCTTGTATGCATAAATAAATAAACCTTTAAAAAATATATAGACTCTTTCTAATGCATGTTGGGATACAAAGGCACTTGACCATAACTTTCTGGCAATCTGTTGAGAGGGAAAGAATCAAAGGTGATGAGATTATTTAATTTTATTTTAACCACTGCCCTTGCTTTTTTAAAAAAAAAGATTTTTTATTTATGCAGACAAGAACTGGGGTACAGACCAGAGGTGTGGGGGGTGAGAGGATTCACCAGAGGCAGAGTGGGGAGCAGAACAGGCAGACTGACTGAAATACACTTTTAAGGGGAGCAGTGGAGAGGAGAGGACTCAGGAGAGGTCTGCTGTTCCATGTGGGTATCTCCCTGGCCGGGGATTGAACTCGTGCTGCAGAGGCTGTGGATGGCTTCACAGGTTGCATCTTAACCCCTTGTGCCACTAGGGAGGTCTTGCCCTTGTTTTTTAATTTTCATGTAAATACAAAACAAACAAGTGTACATAGTTGAAGTGATCTTCAACTAGAGAAGAATTCAAATCACTGCTTAAGCATAATGAGTTTTATCAATAGCATCCAGTCTAACCAACTATACTTGAGGCTATACTGAGTTAGTAGCCAGAATCAAATTCTGTTTTTTTGTATTCCTTTTTTGCCATAGTTAGAATTCATGTAGTCAATTTTAGTTTTTTTGCCACCTTTTAAAAATTATTTTTAATATTATGTCTAAAGATTTTGGTGATTTATAATTTTGATGTACTTTAAAAGCTTGCATGGTGAATTTGTTATCATTAATTTTAAAAATATGTTAATCTTTGACTAAATATACTTTTCTAATTTAATGTTACTAACATTTGTCAAGTTTATAAAATATTCTATGAGGATTTAAATTATCAGTCAATCTCAAAAAACAAACCAGAATAAATCTATTTAATTATTTATCATTTCTGTACTTCTCTGACTGGAAATAGAGCAATTTTGTAAATGAATTCTGTGTCCCCAATTGAATTAATTCCCAAGTCTTAGTAATTTTGTTCTTCTTGTAGATGATTATATATGATTCAGCTCACTGAATTAAAGTCACTAAAAAGATATCCATACTTTAATCTTTAAATCTACACATATTACCTTTAGTAAAAGCTTCAACAGACTTTGAAAATATTATTAAATTAAGAATTTTGAGATGGGTCATCTAAGCTAGATTAGCAAGGTGGATTCTAAGCAAGATCACATCATGTGTCTTTATTAGAAGACTATAGAAGATTTTGTTACATATGCTGTATCTTAAATTTATGCTTATATCAGGTTTGCTCTAGAGATTGTTGGTTGATACTAAGTTTATTGTAGGCTACAATAGACATCTCATTCAGCTAGGCTTTTAAGTAATTTTACAAGTCGTCCTATAGTTATACATTTGAACTTTTGGTCCCAAGTAATAACATTTTACTAAAATCCATCCTAATAAAATTTCACTCAACTTGTATAATTGATTCTATATTTAGTAATTGTTTAATAATGTCGACTAAATGAATGTTTTTTAAAAATCTGAGTCTGTCACCCAACTAATAGTGTTCACTAAATTTGATTTGTACACCATCTTCAAAGTTATTGCATGAATTGTTTCATACAACAGAGTAGTAAAAAGTATTCTTGGCATGTACAATGTATTTTGGTATCAATCCATTAATCAGACTTTTAGTTGTTGTTCAATCATTGATAAACCCAACCCATTTTATTATATCGAACCACTTTTCTCCTTCCAACTCTGTTACATTTTCTTTATATATTCCATTTTCTTGATATATTGGGCTAATAATCCAGGTAAATAAAATAGTTTGAAATTGGAATTTGAAATCGCAATTGTATCTATTGATATATGTAGTTCTATTTACTTCACTCACAATTTTTAAGGTCATCGCTACATTTCTTGTGAGATATATATTCACTATTAGTGAGATATATATGTATGTGTATATTTGCATGTATGTATATATATATTCTTCATTCTTTAGAATATGTTTCACTCTTTTAATGTTTTTATAATATATGTATAATTTGATCCCACAGTTAGAAATACATACATTTCTGTTATCTGCATAAGCCTGGAAAAGTTTAAATTATTCTCTTGTTTTTAGTCTATGCATGTTATCTATTTTAGACAAAGTAATTTTATTATTTTAAAATCTAGTCTGTGACCCTTCTATTTCTATAGGGGAATTAAGACCATTTATATGTAACCTTATATAAGCATGCACATATCTTATATAGGTATATACAATGCATATATATGTATGATTAATATATACAAATGTGAATATATATATACACACACACATATGGAGACATGTGTGTGTTTATGTGCTGTGTGTATATATAAAATCTACAGTAATTCTATAAATTTACTTTTTGTTATTCATATTTCCTATTTTTATAAATTTATTTCACATGAAAGGAAATGTTTATTTCTTTAAATTAGAATCATTACATAGGTCCAGAAGTTGATAGCATATCAACTATTTAAGAAAATAGTTCTTAAATATGTAGTAAACACATTTTTCTTATTTTTAAGATTTTTCTTTCATTTCATTCTTAATACATACTATAGTTTAGTTCTTAATATATACTATAATTCAACATCTAGTTATTTTCTAATATTTTAACCATTATTTAAGTATAACAGGTTCTCTTTATTGTTTGTTTACTCATTTAATTCATATTAATAAGATTTTAGAAAATCACTTGACATTATTTCCTAAACCTTATATGTCTTTTGCCATTTTATACTGGTGAAAGTAAAATATGTTATCACACTATATGTGCTTATTTTTGTTAATATATTTTGCTTTACAGAATTAAATATACAGTAACATATAAAGCTAACCACATTCCTATACATATGTTCTTTAAATACTTCATCATCTCCTTCTTTGAATTTTGCCATGGAAATTACTGGTTGACAAATTATTCTGGTCTCTAAATTTGAAATATATTCACTCTCGAACCTCCCTGGTGACACAGGGGTTCAAGTCTCAGTGCTCTCAAGCTGTCACCACTCACTGCAGCATGAGTTCAATCCCCAGCCAGTGAGCTGACCCACATGGCTCAGCAGACCTCTCCCATCTCGCCTGCTGCTCCCCTCAACAGTGTATTTCAGTCAGTCTGCCTGTTCTGCTCCCCACTCTGTCTCTGGTGAATCCTCTCACCCCCGCCTGTACTCCAGTTCTTGTATGCATAAACAAACAAACAAGTAAATAAATAAATAAATAAATAAATAAATAAATAAACTTTTTTTTTTTTAAAGAAAGAAATATATTCACTCTCTGCCTACAAAGTAAAAAGTCATTTTGGCCAAGTTATATTGATTTAAATTCAATTTTTTTTTAAGATTTATTTATTTATTCACACAAGCACTGGGTACAGTCAGAAGCGTGGGAGGGTGAGAGAATCCACTAGAGCCAGAGCAGGGAACAGAACAGGCAGACCGACGAAATACACTGCTAAGGGGAGCAGTGGGCATGGCAGGAGAGGTCTGTTGCACCATGGGGGACCCTCGCCAGCGGCTGGGGATCGAACTGGTGTTGCAGAGGTCGCCGGCAGCTTCGCAGCCTAGCGCTCAACTGTTGCGCTACCAGGTGAGGCCCTAAATTCAATTATTTTTATTCAGATTCCCTCACATTCATTCCTCTTTGATCATGAGGCTAGTATTGAAATTCAAAATTGTTTATCTTCATAATTTATCATTCTTCTCTTTTTGGCAGCACATAAGATAATGTTTTTGTCTTTAAAGTTTTGAAACTTTTATATCAATGTCTAGAAAATATCTTTTGTTGACTGTGCTTGTCAAACTTCTGAATTCGAGTCAGAAATTTCTTTTTAACCTAAGGAATATGTCCATAATGTTATTCTGGCTATGGTTGCTGACACTGTTTCTTTGGTTCCCAAGTTTTGAGTCTTAAAATCAATAATTATGTCATATTTGTAATTTTTATCTTGAGCAACAGTGTCTGCGTGTTTTTATCTGCACCAATATCTATATTTATCTATAATTAAACTATTTCTAATCTGTCTATTGACTGATTTAGTTACCTAGCTAGCTCTCAAAACTGTTTATCAAGAAGTATTATTGGGGGCACAGGATGCATCATCCTTCTTCAATCATTCACATGTTTTGCAAAATTGTCTAGATTGTTTTCTTCCTATTTTCTTTCTCTACACAATCTGTGTAAGTAGAGTGCTATTGTGGTAGACCAGCAAGATGTTCTGAGGTACATGGCAGGATAATCAAGGTCTCTGTGGGCTAAAAGGTGGTAGAGATTGATCTCAGAGGTATACAAAAGAGGAGGTGCCTTCTAGGAGATGAGAAAAAGCTTATTATATTTTTTGGATTATTGATAAAGAAATAGAGAAAAAAATTAAATTTTCTTTTAATATATGAATACCAGGTACTAGATATTTTGTTTTGATTTGTGCCACTAAGATAATTGCTGCAACTGGAATTACAACTGGTTAAGTTTATGATAACCCCCCCTGACATTTTACAAAATCATTTCACTAGTAAATTGAACTATTAAATAATAATTTGTTATAAGTTACAACTTGTGCATCTCTCTAGTTTTGATCATAGCTATAGCAAATGAGATCCCCCCACTGCTCAATATGACTTTTCTTTTCATCATTGGTTTTGAAACAGGCATCAGTTAGAAGAGAGACCCTTCCATTTAGTCTTCCTTGTTTTACTCATTCTGATTCCATTGCTTAATGCAACATAAGGATTTTCCCAGTTTCCTCATGTCTTTTCCACTTACTTACTTAGGAACCAAAGACAAAAACAAAGCTTAATTTAAGTAGGCTAGGTCCAAGTGCACTTTGGACCTCTTTTCTTACTAATCTTGCTTATTTCTTTTAAGATTTCATAGATGCATGGCTTTGAATGGAACCTACATGAAATCTTTACTTCTGGGCTTTTCTCTTGAATTTGAGATCATATATTTATATAGTTTACTTAACTATCTAACAACATTATTTGGATGATTGAAAGACATCTCAAATTTAACTTGTCCCAAATGCTTGAAACTGTAGCATTTCCCAACTCAGATGACAGTAGGTCCTTTCTACAATTTGCTTAGATCAGAAATCATATTCTCTTTGATTACTCTTTCGACCTACCAGAAAATCCTGCTGAATTTAACTTAGTAACACCAGAACCTAATTTCATCAAATCTACTGCCACCCAGATAGTCCTAACTACAATCATCACTTGCCTAGATAATCACAATAATCTCCTTCTAACTGATTTCCTTGATTCTACATTTAACCCACCTAAGTCTATAGTGAGAACAGTCAAGAGGTATCCAGTGGCTACTTAGATTATATTTTGCCTCTACTCACATCAACCTCTTCTAAAGCTTCCCTATCTCATTCAGGAATCAAAGCCTCACCAGACCACAACTGCTACTCTTCCTTTAACTGTATTAATAGACATATTGACTTTCATGTTGTTCTTAGCACACATCAGAAAGATTTCCCCTTGGGGACCTTGCATTTGTTAGCCACTCTGCTGATAATTTTCTGTCCACAGATACCTGTGAATAACTCCTGCACATTCTTCAGTTTTTATCCTGATTATCCTTGTTAAAATCATTTCATCCTTTCTGACTCACAGCATTGCCAATATCTCTATCCTTCCTTATTATTTTAATTCACTGAAATTTTCTAAAAGATAATATGATTCACTTGGTATGTCTTTTATTTTTTTTTATTTATTTTTTTTGGTATGTCTTTTAATGTTCTTTTTTCCCCCTCATCTTAAAAGAATGTAAATGCTATACATTCAGAGAACTGTTTTCTTAAACACTGTGTTTGGGCACAAAATACGGTTAGAAAGATATTAGGTGTTCAATGCGTGCTTGTTAAATGAATGTCCAAAATAATGAATAAGTGAAAATTATGCTTTCTCCAGTTCTTCATGTGTTTCATTTTTCACCAAGAAGCTACTGTGAAGTGCTGGGTCTCTGTATTTTACTGTTAACTCAGAATCAGTGTCTAATAAATAAAATAATAATGTAGGTGATTTTACTTTCTCTGTGTACAGTTAGCCCAGTTAGCAAATGTCTGCAAGACCCATTAAGGAAGGCTAAAGGAACATTAGTAGTATACATTTGTGATATATATTCTTCATAGGCTCCTTCTCAAACTGTACTAAAACTTTATTTTACTCGAATGGCTCTAGATCTGTGATTTCACAACTGGGTAAGAGGTTGCGATTTACTATCTTAATGTCTTAAAGTGGGATAGCAATTAAACAAATCTTGATTTTTTTCAAATTATAATAATCATTTATGTTGAACTGTCTCTATGTCTGGGCTTTATGGGACCAAAAAGCAATTAAACTGTTAAATATGATAGCTTGTGGACCATTCTGATCTCGACCGCAGCTCTGATGCCTCTTAATGTCCTCTTCTCTTTCTGTGCCTCAACTAAGCTGCAGTCACACCAGTATTACCCTTAATCTTCCTGGGAGCAACATGATCATTTCAACAATATCATTTCTCATCTGCATCCTGGCAGACAAATAACAGCCATTAATCACTAGTCAAATATGCTGCTGCTCCCTGCAACCGAGCCTTTTCTGAGCCCTATCCCTGGGCTCAGTGGAAGGACAAAACGGACCACAGCTGATCGTTCTCAAAATATTCGGGCCAGCACTCCACTCCCTCCTGATGATGGGAATACTTGACTAGCATCATTTTTAAAATGTTCACTTATCAGCTAGATTTAATAAGAGTCATCATCGAGTGGACACATTTTGAATTTTGAACAAAGAATTGTTACTGCCCCCAGCTGCTTGAGCTAACACACTGAATCCAAAAGCTTTGAAAATTTAAGCCATTTTGTGGAATCAGATTGAGATAAAATTATTTCCCTTTTTAGTCAGACATCCTCAGTCAATTCCAAATTTAACAGCAAATTTACTTGTTTGTTTATTCACTTATTTATTTTTACTGCAAAGGATTTTACAAAGCTCTAAAATTATCTTAGTGAGTCAGTTTATTCTCTAGTATTTGACCAGTGGGGTAAGTTGCAACCCTCTCCCACACACTGGAGGACTTGCTTATGAGTCAAATCGCTGTGCTCCTCCAGGCTGACTACCTCAGGAGAAGCCACAACATTACACCAAATACAGGCTAACAGTTCATTGAAACTATTCTCTGTTTTATGACTACACAACTAAATAAATTCTCCTTTATTGCATGTAGATGTGATATGGGACCAATTTTCCTTGTAAAATTCAAACAGAATTGGGCCTCCCTGGTGGCCTATAAGGGTTAAGTCTCAGCGCTATCATGCTATCACCGATGTGGCCTGAGTTTGTTCCTGAGTTTGATCCCCACCAGGGAGCTGACTCACATGGCACAGCAGACCTCCCCTGTCTGTCCAGCTGCTCCCCTCAGCAGTGTATTTCAGTAGATCTGCCTGTTCTGCTCCCTACTCTGTCTCTGGTGAATCCTCTCACCCCCAACTGGCCTACACTCCAGTTCTTCTACGCAAAAATAAATAAAATATTTTTTAAAATGTAGCAGAATCCGTGTGTCATGTCTAGTGCACCTCCTCTGTGCTGTCATTTCTCTCTCTCACTGCCAGCTGGGTGTCAATACCTAGGATAAATGGAAGAGGCATGTTTTGTTTCATGCAAAAAAATCAAAAACATGTGGCAAAAGCTTAGCATACAGGAAACAAGAAATAATACAAGTTATCAAAGGCTGACGAGAAGAGGGTCCCAATAGGCATTTGGTAAAAATTTTCCCTGCAGGGGCCTCCCTGGTGCCTCAGGGGCTTAAGCACAGTGCTGTGAAGCTGTCTGCGGCAATCTTTTTGGTGCGTGTTCGATCCCTGGCAGGCCGGGAGCAACTCACATGGAGCGGCAGACCTCTCCTGTCTCGCTGGCTGCTGTTCCCCTCAGCAGTGTATTTCAGTACTTCTGCCTGTTTTGCTCCCCGCTCTCTCGGGTGAATCTTTTCACCCCCCAAGACTCTGGCCTGTACCCCACTAATAGAAAAAAAAATTTGCCTGCAATTTACTGCAGTGACGGTGGTGGGGGTTGGGGCGGGGAGTAAGGGTTGGGAAAGAGTTACATGTCTTCAGATCTAACAACTGTGGGGAAGATTGAGAAGAATAAAAGCATCATTACTATCTACTGGTTACTATTGTATCTTTTTGTCAAGGTATTGCAGAAACCACAGTAAAATGTCCAGTTTACAAGAAGAAATAGGGGAATATTTTGACCATAACCATAAAGTGTGGGGAACCTGTTTATGACCTCCAAATACTGGGTGATATAATAAAAAAACAAAAGCTGGATTAACAAAAATTATCTCAAACACACAATCAGGCATAGTGGGACAAAATGATGATTCTAGTATACATATATATTTGAATCTTTACATATATATAATATACATTATATATATAAAGTTTATTGGTATTTCAAACTGTTTCCAAGGTGATTCAGTGGGAAAAAATGGGAAAAGAACATGAATTTTCTTAAGTAGTGAAGTAGCAATTAATATTCATATGCAAAATATGAACGTCTTCCCTTACCGTCACCAAAACTAAAGCTGATTTTAAGTGGATCATTGATTTAAATTCATGAGCTAAGGGCCTCCCCGGTGGCGCAGCGGTTGAGCGCTGGGTTGCGAAGCTGCCCGCGGCCTCTGCGGCGCCGGTTCGATCCCCGGCTGCTTCCCGGCCACCAGAGGAGGGTCCCACATGGCGCGCAGACCTCTCCTGCCGCCCGCTGCTCCCCTCAGCAGTGTACTTCGGTCCTTCCGCCTGCTCTGCTCCCTGCTCTGGCTCTGGTGAATTCTCTCACCCTCCCGCGCTTCTGACTGTACCCAGTGCATGTATAAACAAACAAACAAACAAATAAAGAAAGAAAGAAAACATGCCTCTATTAAAAAATAAATAAATAAATAAATAAATAAATTCATGAGCTAAAACAATTACATTTCTGGAAGAAATATACAAGAAATTCTTTGTAATTTTGAGGAGGGCAATATTATCTCTGACAGGATACAAACAATACAAAGCATAAAAGGTAAGACTGATATAACAGACTTACTTAATTCAAAAGCTCCTCTTCAGAATAAAAAAACGAAGGACTCCTAAGGGAATTTAAAGGCAAGTCACAAATGGGAGAACAAAATTTGCATTACAAAATTTAACAAAGGTCCTTTTTTTTCTCATACTATATATGGAGAACTCTGTAATTCAATAGGATGAAGCAGGGTGAGAAATACTTGAAGAGACACCTTACATAAGATAAAAGAACAGATATGCGCACATAAAAAGATGTATAGCATAATCATCTCTAACAGCAAGTAAACAACTCAATAAAATCACTACATGTTTTCCAGAACAGCCAAAATTTAAAAGACTGATGATATCACAGTTTGGAGACAATGCCTGAAACTCATAAATTGCTGGTGGGAATGTAAAATCACACAATTACGTTGGCAGTTTCTTGTAAAGCCAAACATATAGTCACCATATTTATCATTCCCCAATAGATCAAAAAGAAATAAACACATGTGCCCATACTTCGCATACAAGTATGCATGGGCAGAGAGCATCCTGCCCAGGATGGGAACCCAAGGGTATGATGGAGAAACAAATTGTGAAGCATCCAAGAATAGGACACTACTTTACAGTAGAATAAACTATTGATAATACCACACAGAGAATTAACCTCAAAATCACTAGACTGATCAAAATTACCAGATACCACAACAAGCATACACTATGATTCCTCACACTGAAATTCTCAATAAAATAATTGTTAGGGTCAGAAAACAGACTACATTTGCCTGGGGCTGGGCATGGAAATAAGGGTGACAACAAAGGTAAATGAATTAAATTTTTGGTGTTCCATAAATATTTTGTCAAAATCGTGTCATTAGTTACAAAGCTATAAGTTCACAATTATCAAATTGTACACATAACATTGGTAAACTTAATTATATGGAAACTCTAACTCACAGGATGATGGAAAATACAGCTTTGCAACAAAGATGATTGAGTGGTATTTCTGCTGAATCCTGGTCTACAATTAACTTAAAAGTCAGGACATGGAGGTGACAAATATAAACAAGGTAGATTTGAGACTATGTTTAACAATTTAAATATGATTGTAAAGTATATAATTAATATTAAATATATTAGAGGTCTATAAAGTTTTTTTTAAGATTTATTTATTTATTTATTTGTTTATTTGTTTATTTATTTATTTATTTATTTATTTATTTATATAAGCACTGGGTACAGTCAGAAGTGCAGGAGGATGAGAGAATTCACCAGAGTCAGAGCAGAGAGCAGAACAGGCAGACTGATGAAGTACACTGCTGAGAGGAGCAGCGGGAGGCAGGAGAGGTCTGCTCACTATGTGGGACCCTCACCCACTGGTCAGGGATCGAACCGGTGCTGCAGAGGCTGTGGGCAACTTTGCAACCCAGCGCTCAACCGCTGCACCCCCGGGGAGGCCCAAGGTCAATAAAGTTTTGAAGGAGTTATATCAACAAATAAATAAGGACTGAAAATTATTTGTCTTTTTGTGACATAAAACAAACTTTGGTTCGCCAAGCTCCTAGCTAGGTAAAACAGATATTAAAAGCCATACTAATTCTTAAGGGAGTATTATTTCTTCTTCAGTCATTGTCAGGGTATACAAAATAATAAAACTTCTAGAAGGTAGAGCCAGGACCAGGGAGATTTCACAAAGAATATCTTCCTTGTTTTAAGTTCAGAGGTCTTCAATATCAGAATTGCTATGGAAGAATAATTGCTTTCTCCCTTTTCATAATGTATATCATCTTACTATGTCATCATTCCCTGTATATATTGTATATATGTCTGCATGTGGTATAGGAACATTGCTCTTTCTGGTTTTTTGGCAGTAAGACCAAAAATCTGGGTCAAAGCAAATAAAGGTGAATGCTCAAGTTCAGGATATCTTTGATTTTGAGTGAATACAACAGCGAGACTGGAGTTTAGGCATTCTCCCTTGAGGATAGCCTTAGTATATGCCATGTATAGGCAAAAATATGCATATTTTTCAAGATATTTGACTCAGTGCTAAGGAAATGGAACTCTCAGTCATTCCTGTTTCCCTCTTTGTTACATTCATCCCATTCTCTGCTACCTATTACATTCCTACCTGGGTCAGGCTCTGTGCAGTGGGAGGCTGAAATAAAGATGACAGTCCTGCTTTTCAGCAAATCCCACAAAGGGAAGACAGAATTGTGAGCTAGAATTTGCATTAAAGGGCACCTGCTAAGAAGAACAGGGTCACAAGCTGAGGGGCAGCGAGCTGAGCTCTTAAGGGTGAGGTGATTCCAAAATGGAGAAACCTCAACATGGATTTAAAGAGTCTGAAAGTGGGGCCTCCCTGGTGGCACAGGGGTTAAGTCACAGCACTATGAAACTGTCACCAGCCACTGCAGCAGAGTTCAATCTCTGGCCAGGGAGCTACCCACATGGCACAGCAGACCTCTCCATCTTGCCCGCTGCTCCCCTCAGCAGTGTATTTCAGTAGATCCCCCTATTTTGCTCCCCACTCTGTCTCTAGCGAATCTTCTCACCGCCCCCCACACCTCTGCCCTAAGCCTCAGTTCTTGTATGCATAAATAAAAATTAAAAAAAAAAAAAGGAAATCTGAAAGTGAAAGTAAGATCCTTGGTCCATTAACCAGATTCCTCAGGAAGTCCCATATGGATGCTTACCATAGTAATTAGATTATTCATTCATTCATCCACAAGTCTAAACTTTTCTTTAGAGATGACAGCAAAGCTTCTGCATGCTGGCTACCACAGAATGTACTGTATTCATTTTCTATTGCTGCTGTAACAAATTGCTTTAAATAGTGGTTTAAAATAACCAAAATTTATGAGCTTATAGTTTGTATGTCAGAGTGTGACATAGTCTCCCTGGACTAAAATCAAAGTGTTGGCTCGGCTGAATTCCCTCTGTGGCTTTATAGGAGGAATACATTTCCTTGCAGTTTTAAATTTCCAGAGGTCTCCTACATTCATTCCATGGCTTGTGATTTCCTTCCTCCATCTACAAAGCTGCCAATGGCAGGTTGAACCCTACTCAAATCACATTCCCCTTATGGCTTCCTCTCCCTGCCTTTTCCAAGTTTAAGAACATAGTGATGACACTGGCACAACTTGGGTGATCCCAAATAAGCTCTCCATCTCAGCGTCCTAATTAAGCAATCTGAATAATCCCATGTATAGTAGTCTATTCACAAATTTGGAAGATTAGATTGGACATCTTTGGGGGGCATTATTCTGCACACACAGGTACAGATCTATGGTGTTCACAACTGAGATCTGTAACAGTGTCTTACTGTGCTCTGCCCCCAAATTCTGAATAGCTGCTTTACCACCAAGTGAGTAAATCATCTAAATGGTGCTCTCCCATTCATTATTTGAGCAAAAGTTGTTTTGAGAACTTAATGTCTTTTGCAATTCTCATTTTAAAGATGAAGCAACTGATATCCTAGGTGTTTAACATATTCAAGGTCACAGCTGTATAGGAGCAGAATATTATAAAATGCAAAGCTCAGGACTGCAGTCCATTCATTTATTCCCTAGATTTGCGTATGTAAATTAAGTTCATTTTAAATTTGAAAATAAAACCCAGTATTTAACAAGTGACTAAATTTAGGAAATTTTTTAATAAAAGATTTATTTATTTATGCATACATGAAGTGGGGTACAGGCCAGAGATACAGGGGTGAGAGGATTCGCCAGAGGCAGAGTGGGGAGCAGAACAGGATGATTGACTGAAATACACTGCTGAGGGGAGCAGTAGGCAAACGAGACAGGAGAGGTCTGCTGCAGACAGGAGAGGTCTGCTGCGCCATGTGGATAGTTCCCTGGCAGGCCAGGGATTGAATTTGAGCTGCAGAGGCTTAGATCAGCTCCTCAGTGCTGTGCTTAACCCCTTGTGCCACCAGGGAGGCCCAAATTTAGCAAACTTGAATAGAAACCTTATCATGTTTTTCTTTCTTTCTTATCTCACTAATAGTGCAACCTCAACTATTCTGGACAAATTTTGCATTGAACAAGAAACCCTGCTATTCAACTCTAGGACAGCTGACTATTATTTCCTTCCAAATGACTGATTCTTGGTGATGCATCTGTTCATCCCAGGAAATCTCTCCGATGCATCTTCTCTATTCCAAATAAATTGCCTTAAGATGAGTTTATTACTTTGCAGCATTTTTCAAGCAAGATTCAAACAGCTAAGTGGAAGGAGTTATTCTTGCCACTGTGAAACTCTCTCTGCATTATTAAAAGTTTATAGATATGTAGGATGCCAATACTAAACTAAGTTTCTTTAGGACTATTAGTTACAGTGGCAACCAAATAAGATTGATTTCTTAAACTGGTTCCAGATTAATTATACATATCTCAAACACCTTTCAAATACAGCAGGACTCACGTAACCCCAACTACAGACTTAGAGATGATATTCCCGAGGAGCTGGCATTGTGAGAGTCAGTGGACAAGTCACAGGGTCAGTCACAGCTAATACTACACATTAGAGCCCAGACTGAGCCCCAAATACTGGCTTTTTAGCTGTAACAGGCAGCCTGTTAACATGCCCCAAACTTTTCAAATATCACCAAGAAAACCTGCTGATGTTTTAAACCACTGTGAAATGTATCTAAACCTTACTGGCTTAACAATGCCAAAACCTGGAAAAACCAAACAGTTCAGGCCCATACAGCAATATTAAAGTTGTGTTGTTTGGGAGGGCTATTTCAAAAGGATCCAAGCACTTTCCTCCACATTAAAGAAACTGCAAAGAGACACATGTTCTGAGTATCCTGGTTATAAGTGCTAAATGCTAAAGGCAGTCAGGCAACACAGATGCAAGGAGCTTTAAAAGCTTTCAGAGTCTAAGGTTGTCACCTTTGGGTAGGCTGGGGAGGCTGTCAGTCCACCGAAACCCTGCACTTTCCTTCAAGTGTCTGTCTTGCCCTTCCTTTCTCACTAAGTGCCTGCTCTGAGCAACTCTGGCCATTACATAAAGCCTTTTAGGAAACATCATTCCAGACAGATGTTTAACCCTAGGTTCTAAGGGGATTACACTGCGAGTTGCTGGGTCTGTTGATTAATTTTACATGTACGTGCATGCTAATGTGGTCTGACACCGATGCCTTCCCAGTCACTAGCCGTGTTAAGTAAACAAAGCAGTTAAAGGAAATCTGCCCATGCACACGATGCCTTTCCTTCCCAGTTTTGAAGGATAAATGGTTCCTTTTCCTTTTCCACAGTCATCAAGAGGTCACCCGGTTAAAATTATCCCCAAACTTCCTTTATTCATTTATATACTACCCCACTTTTTAACCCCCTGTATGGACTAAGAAGTACTTAAAAGCAAATGGAAAATGACTCTCAATAATATTAAGATGCTAGAGTGTATGTAACTCTTTGATTTCAGTAACAATCTTACTCAAAAAATGAAACTACAGACATGTCAGTTATTCTTAGATTATGTTTAGTGAAATTTATCAATTTACAAACATTAAATGTGATGTAGTATTAAGAAAATAACATGTAGTGATCTTGAAAAAAAAACTAGTTAATAATCTATCATTTGTAAATATCGTTATGTCAGATTTTTCCTCTTAGTATTTTTAAACTGTTGCATATTGACTTTCCCGCGGATAACAATAAGAAAAACTAGGGAAAAATAAATTGATTTTTTGGTTTGTTTGAAGGCATTGGAGAAAAACCAAGGCAGCCAGGGTTTAAGATCAGAGACTTGAAGAGGCAAGAGCCTCAGGTGTGAGGCCAAACCTTGTCAGAGTTTTTCCCTTTCAGGCATTTGCTAACTCACAAGTGGAGGTCAAGGCGCTGAGAAGCTGCAGAGAGAGCCTCCAGATATCTTAGGGGGCCGGGAGAGCAGCACTTAGAAATCAAGGTTCAATGTGAAAGAAGAAACTTGGCAAACACCACTAGCTTCAATTAGTCTCGTGAAGCCCTATCCTGAGAGAGGAAAGGCACAGCAGTCCCTCAGAGACTTCACCCCTCATCACACCAGACTGGATTAAAAGTGGTTCCTCCCCCACTGGAGCTGCTTTTCAGAAGCCAAGGTGAAGAAATATATCACAGAGACTAACAAAGTACCTTGTATTCTGTAGCTAATTAATAAAAGTTAGGTATATGTTGCTCTTGCTAAGAGTCCTTTCACACTAATGGTAAGAATATGAATTGGTGCAACCATTTCGGAAAGCAGTCTGGATTTATGTTAAAAAACTAAAAATAGAAATGCCATATGACCAGGCAATCCCACTCATGGGCTTCGAGCTGAACAAATGAAATTTTCAACTCAAAGAATAAAGGCTCAACAGTGTTAATTGCAGCATTGTTTACAATTGCCAGAAAATGAACAACCTACATGCCCACTGATAGAGGACTGGATTAAGAAGAGGTGCTACAGTCATACCATAGAACACTCTTCAGCTACAAGGAAAGATGAAACACTGTCTAAAGCAAAATGGAAGTACTTTGAGGGAATTATGTGTAGTGAAGCAAGACAGAAAGACATCGACAGACATTTGCATCACAGATGATTTGACAAAACAAAACACTAACAAAAATGAGTGGACACTACTAAATGAAGAGAGGTTTCTGAGGTTAAGGGGGGAGAAAGAAAGGGTCAAAGCTATGAGTATGGTGGTAAAAAAAGACAAATGTCTTTCATTCATTCATTTAGTACTTTAATAAAACTTACAGTAAAATAGTTTCTATAATAATAAAAAATAATGACTAATGATTTTATTATGCCATATAATTTTATTATGTCATAATAAAGTGATCTATTTATTATTATTATTAATAATGATAATAATAATAAAATATCTATCATTTTATCCAGTGTAAGGGCAGGAATGGCCACAGTGCAGGTTTTCTATGATCCAGCAGACGAGGTAGAGGAGGAGTCAGAGTCCTCAGTGGTTTTGCAGGTTTTTATTGGGATTACCAGGCACACAGCTGTCAGGGGCACTGGGAGGCCAGTAGGCTGGCAGGCCTCCCAGGCCCCAGCAGGTCTTCACTCTGGGCTCTCTGGGTTCTCCGGCCTTCTCTCGGCTTCTGCTTCTCTTGTTTCTCTCTCGGTTTCTGCTGGCATCCCCGTGACGCCGCCCTTAAAAGCCCAGTCTTAGCCCAGATGAATCCCATCTGCATATGCCCACACCCTACTCCAGGTGCCCGCCATCAGGCATGCATTCAGGACCACAGGGTTCTGTCATCTATCCTGATGGCGGGAAGGCAGATAAGCCTGATACCTTTTACCTTACCCTACATCCAGTAACACAGGTTCTGTGATCTTGGCTTAAGTATATGATCTCTAAGTCTTATACCACACCTGTAAGTTAAGAATTATTTATTGTCTCAGTTCTGCCTGATTACAAAATTTAGATTCACAGATGTTATGTTGCTTACAAAATCCAAACAGCTAGTATGTAACTGAGTTAAGACGTACGCACTGGACAGTTTGATTACAGCCATTTCTGTGGTTTTGGTTGGTGTAGATTTTCATGGAATGCATAAAGACGGGGTTTCTTTAAGAGAAAAAGGAGAGGGATCTGTTTGGAATTATGGTGTGTAAGGCCAGGGAAGGACACGGTGCAGGTTTTCTGATCCAGCAGACCGGGTGAACGAGGAGTCAGAGTCCTCTGACTTTTTGTGGCTTTTTGCAGATCTTTTTATTGGGATTTGCCCGGTACACAGCAGGCAGGGGTGCTGGGGGACCAGGAGGCTGGCAGGCCTCCCAGCCCCCAGCAAGTCTTCACTCTATCTGAGCTCTCCGGCATTCTCTGCTTCTCTCTCGGCTTCTGTTTGTTCTTGGCTGGCTTCTGCAGTCCCCGTGACGCTGCCCTTAAAAGCCCAGTCTTAGCCCAGGTGAATCCCATCTACCTATGCCCACACCCTACTCCAGGTGCCTGCCATCAGGCATGCATTCAGGACCACAAGGATCCATCATCTATCCTGATAGCGGGAGGGCAGAAAAGCCTGACATGGTGTATTTTTGAAGAAAATAATCTTGTGTGAAAATATTCACCTTAGGTTTTTTTTCTTTGGAATTTGGAGGAAGTTCTAAATAACACAAGAAAGACCCTTAAAATACCCATCAAGAAGAAAAACAGTAATAAAATAAACTCAAAAAACTGAGTGTTTGCTATTTTACAGGTACTAGTCTATATTTTAGAAATACAGTGATAAACAAAATAAAGTCTGTGGCCTGATGTAGATTAGATCCTATTGGAGTGGACGGTTAATAAATAAACAAATAAAAATAGAATTTAAGGAGTCATCAGTACTGAACTGATATTTATAGCTGAATAGGAGTGATGGAATGAAAGTCTGCTTGGAATAGATTCAAAGAAAGAGGCAAGCTATTAGAGACACAGCACACAGGCCAGGAAACACTGGAAATTCAGAAGATGACTGGAAGTGAATGTGTTGGAAAAAGTACTTCTGCAGTCCATTCTTCCAACTGAAGTCTTTCCCCTTTTGGAAGACTCGGTAGTAAGAGACAATGATGTCTCTATCATGCATTAAATGTGGATCCTATCCAAGCAGTGGGAAGTGCAGTATTATATGTTTCCTATATACATATATAGGAACTTGTATAATTACAAGCTATTTGAAAGACAATGTCAGCAAAATAAGTTTTATATTAGAATGACAGAAGAGAAAAAGATGAGGATAAGAGAGACACAGAAGTGTCTAAATAACAGGCAGTCATACCCACATTATACCCACATTCTTTCAGCTCCAACATCATTTCATTCTTTCATTGATATTGTGAAACAACCAAAATTATCTTTTCACCCAGTTGAGTAGGCATCCCTAGCTAACTAGAGAGGAACAATGTCCGCACTGAGGTAACTGCCTCATTAAATCAACATCTATCCCCCACAATGTCTCTTAGAGATCACATAAATGGCGAAAAGCAGACACAAATGTAATTTAAATCAGCACAGCATTATTTGTGGGCATGAAAATCTCCACAGCGATTTTGTGCTAGAACCAGCCATCCCAGGGTGCTTATGAGAGATTTATTTATCCCACATTGTATTTTCCCTAAGCTGAGTTCTGCTTTGCTGACCAAAACAATTTTCTGAAGGGTCCTAATTTACCACCTGCATTTCAGTTCCCTAAGCTCAACATATTTTTCTTCTAATTTTCAGATGGGAATTTCATTGTAATGACAACTTCATCTCATCTTGAATGTGAGTGAAATCACTCAAGATAATTGAATAGTTAAACGCAACAGAAGAAAGCACTTCACAGAAGTGAGTATAGCAACAAAGTCTGAGGCTACTGCAGCTATAAGGCTGTTTTCTATGTTTGCTAGTATCACCTGCACTCACTATCCTTAACATCAAATGATATTACCAGAGAAAATTCTTTTTTTTTAGATTTATTTATTTATGCATACAAGAACAGGGGTCTAGGCCAGAGGTGCATGGGGAAAAGGGTAAGAGGATTCACCAGAGACAGATTAGGGAGTAGAACAGGTGGATCTACTGAAATGCACTGCTGAGGGGAGCAGCAGGTGAGACAGGAGAGGTCTGCTGTGCCATGTGGATCAGCTCTCTGGCTGGGATTGAACTCATGCTGCAGTGACTGGTGGTAGCTTGTTAGCTCTGTGACTTAGCACCTTCACCATCAGGGAGACCCTACCATCCAAAATTCTTGCTCACATGATATTTAGGAATTTAAATTTTCCGGAAGTTGTCATTGCAAAAGAGGATAGTATAATTTAATTTGAAGACATTAAGTGTGGCTCCCACTAAGCTTTGATGGATGAAATAAAATGGTTTTAATTTAATTCAACTTTAAATTACTATAAATGACATAGTGGCTTTACCTAGAGAAAACTTTCATCAGGTATCATTTAAAGTTACTCAAGAAACATTTTCAGGTTCAGTAACACCTGCATCAAAAATATACAGATATCAAATATTGGAGCATTAGCTATGTGATTTTCCATTTGCCTGCATCAAAATATGCAGATATCAAATTCTGGAGTGTTAGCTATGTGATTTTCCATTTTGATGAGGAAAAAAATAAGCTTTGGAAATCCTTTTAGTCATTAGCATTGACCCACAGATTGGAAGAGTAGTTCCAGAGTAGTAGAGGTTTTACCAATTTACTTTAATGTAAGATGCTTATTTCTTGTGCATGATTGAGGAATGAGTTGTTTTTCACAATCAACATATTTCAAATGACTAAATATTATACTTACCCCTTTAATTTCTGTTGGAATTTTCTTATTGCATTATATTTCACACTGAGCTGCTTAAACTGAAAGCACTAAACCATAATTTAATCTTTAAGACATAGCTAGATAAATTTAGAGATTTTTTTTGTTTGTTTTTTCAGTCCCCTCACAAAATAGACACACACACATTTGTTGCTTTTATAAGTATTTTTAAAATGTCATTTTCCAGAACCAGGTTATCCACTGTCACTTCTCATTAGTCACAGGAAAATAGACACTAGCACACTCTTCTACTTCTTAACATACATTGGGGAGGTCATGAGGATTCTCTCTTTCACTTAGGTAAGACACTACAGGAGAATTTTGGGAGCAAGTTTCTGTAATAATTATGTGTTGCTCTTGTGAATATTAAATGAATTTTATATTATTGAACATGAACTTGCAAAGTCAGAAATTTGTTATCAAGTTAATAATTTTTTATTAAAGATTTTATTTATTTTTGCGTGAAAGAACTGGGGTGCAGGTCAGAGGTACAGAGGTGAGAGGATTCACCAGAGACAGATTAGGGAAGAGAACAGGTGTTATTTACTGAAATACACTGCCGAGGAGAGCAGCCGCTGAGACAGGAGAGGTCTGCTGTGCCATGTGGGTCAGCTCCCTGCCCAGGGATTGAACTCAGGCCGCACCAGTGAGTCATTGCACTGAGACTTAACCCTAGGTCACCAGAGAGGTCCCTCATTTATTAACTTAAACATTTACTATGTTGAATCCAAACATACATTAAAAATCCATATGCAAAACTATTTTTTACTCCATTATTGTTTTTTAAAGTAACTAATCAAGTAACAATGTTATGGACTTAATAGTGTTTCTTCCAAATTCAATTATTGAAACTCTAACCCCATATGATCATATTTAGAGGAAAGACCTTTAACCAGGGAATCAGAGTTAAATGATTACTAAAATTGGGGCCCTAGCAGGGTCCTTATCATATCTCTTGTTCTCTCTCCTAGAACACACAGATAAAAGCTATGTGGATAAATAGCTAGAAGGTGGGAAGAGAGTCTTCACCAGAAACAAGCCCTGTGAACCTTGATCTTGAACTTCCAGCCTCCGAAACTATGAGGGGGAAAAAAAATTCTGTTACTGAAGCTACCCAAGTCTGTGGTATTTTGTTACTGCATTCAAAGTCAACTAATCAACAATCAACACATTCTCTCCATGGCTGATTAACTTCTCTACAATAGTACCCAGCCAAGAGTTAAATATTAGGATCAAATCAACAGTGTCATACAAAATGATCAGGAAAGACTGGAGCACAGAGAATGTAAGAATCACTATGTTTGTTTCTGGATACAATGCTCCCCATTATAGGCCACTGAAATGTGTCTTTGTGTCAGGGTTTTAAGATTCTACAGTATAATGAAACCCACCCAAAGGTTTCAGTTTATTTTTTTAAAGATTTATTTATTTATGCATACAAGAGCTGCGGTTCAGTTCAGAGATGCAGGGCAGTGAGAAGATTCACCACAGAATGGGGAGGACAGGCGGATCCATTGAAATACACTGCTGAGGGGAGCAGCGGACAAGACAGGAGAGGTCTGCTGCACCATGTGGGTATTTCCCTGGCCTGGGATCGAACTCATGCTGCAGTGGCTGCAGACAGCTTCACAGTTGTATCTTAACCTCTTGCGCCACCAGAGAGGCCCCGGTTTCAGTTTATTTTTAATCTGTGTTTTCCTATGTATATTATGTGTAGAAATAAGTGTGATCTTACCTTATTTCTAGCCTGTGGTTGTGAAGAAAAATGTGGGTGGTATTTGAGGAAAAAGGCTGAATTGTGGCCAAAAGTAAGGGCCTTCATCATCAAAGCTTAACAGCAGGGCCTTCCCTGATGGCGCAGTGGTTGAGCGCTGGGCTGCAAAGCTGCCCACAGCCTCTGCAGCACCAATTTGATCCCCGGCCACCAGTGAGGGTCCCACATGGCGCGCAGACCTCTCCTGCCACGCCCACTGCTCCCCTCAGCAGTGTATTTCATCAGTCTGCCTGTTCTGTTCCCAGCTCTGGCTCTGGTGAATCCTCTCACCCTCCTGCGCTTCTGACTGTACCCAGAAGCTTAACAGCAGTGGCTTGGAAGGGAGGTGAGGCCTTTGCTGGGGATCCCCTCAGTCCTGAACTTCTGATATCCTGTGTGGGTACTGCATGCTCTGCGGTATGACTGAGAAGGGCTTCATAGAACAGAGAAGACAAAAACAAAGTATTTGTCTAAGGTCACTGTCCATTTCGTTTTTTTTTTTTCATTTTTTTTTTCATTTCTTTTCTTTCCACTTGCATGCATAAAAGAATCAGAGCTCATCAACCATCATTACATAAAAAGAAATGCAGCACATCATGTGAGGTACCAAAATGAAGACAAACCCAACAAGTTGCCCAGGTACTGAGTGGTGAGTCGCTAAATATTCTACCATAAACGGACTTGTCCCATTTTGGGACAAGTATAAACTGAAAATCCAAAGTGATTTTTCAACTTTTCATGTTCCCCTGGAGTACAGTCAGAATCAAAGAGAGCCTGAGATTTTCGGTCAGAATCTCTTTTACATTCTCTCCAAGTGCCTTTCCTCAGGAACAGCCAGAAGCTTCCATTTGCTTTTCCATCCATCACCTGGATCTTCCTTCAATCCCCCTTCACCTTCCGGTCTATTCCTGTCCCCTGCTGCTGCCCTTGTTCATGTTTTTGGAACAATCTCTAACTTCCATCTTCACATCCTCACTTCAGGGATTCACCAGGGATTTTTTTAATGGTAAACACAGACACCAACACCAAAAGTGTTGACTAATTGATTATAAGATAAAGTCAGACATCAAAGACTCATGAACATGGTTTTGGAAGTGCTGCCATTAGGAAGAGCGATGTGAATCTGGCTCTTTCTCTGCTTCTCATCTGTGTTTTAATAAGCTTCATTTAATGGAGATTAAAATAACTAAAATCAGTTGGATTTTTTTTTAATTTTCAAAAAACCAGACTCATTTGGGGAATCTTAGGAAAGAAGTTTTATTATAAACACCCACATGACAGAGGAAAACACATGAGCTACAATGGAAATTAATTTAGAATTCTAAGGAATCATGCCATTTATGGAGAGCTGCCTTATTCAAAATACGTCCAAGAGTCTGAAGCAGTTTTATATTATAAAAGCCTGGGAATGAACAAAATGTAATTTTAATGGTGTAGACTTAAGGCAAAAATGACTATCATAAAATTGTAGTAATGCGAACCTCTAAATGTTGTGAAATAAACAAGTGCCATATGAACAGGGAAGTTGGCCTGATCACGAATCATGGCAGACAGGAGCTGGGCATAGACAGGGTGGTATGTGGAGATTAGTCTTCTAAACATTCATCATCCAGAGTCTTCAATATGTATTTAACTCAGGTATTTTTTTCCTAGCAATATATCCTAAGTAAATACCCAGACAATATCTATCCAAAGGAACAACATGATAAGAATGTGCAAGTTTTTATAACCAAATTTACCCAAAGGTGGTAGCTCATTAATGGCTTGTTGCTAAGCAGGCCTTCTCTGCAGGGATGGGGGTAGTAACCAGAGCATTTTCCTGCCTCGGGGAGGGACAGAAGAGGAGGGACATTTCTCCCACTCCAGTAATCTCTAATCTTCCAGTCTCACTTATGGGAATAAAGGAAAACACTAACTCAAAAAGTCCTTATATTAAGGTCACAGTACACCCCTTCCATCAAGGACAAACAAAGACTATTCTTACTTCTAATTAGACTGCAGTGTGTCTTTTCTTTCTGGCTTTTGAGGTTTAATATTAGGTTTGTGATATTTATTCCATTCATATTATGAACAGCACTTTGTGTCATGGTTCATCTTTTATTCTCATTACTGAATTATTTTCTGTTGTGTGAATTAAAAATAAATCCATTCTATTCAGTGGGTATGTGGGTAGATTCCAGGCTAAGGCTATTAAGAATAGTTCTGTTACAGATATTCTAGTTCTTTTTTCATAAAGATAGATCACATTACTGCTGGTTATATATCAAGAATTGGAATTAAAGGGTCATGGAATATGAGATTATTTAGTTTTAGTGCATAGCATTAAATAGGTTCCCAAAGTGATTTCACTCTCAATAATGATTGTGAGAGGTGCAATTTGTTTCATGTCTTTGCCAAAATTGAGCATTTACTGTCTTTCTCATTTTAAGTATCTGATGGTTGGTTACAAAACCACCTTTCTGGGCTTCCTCTGGTGGCGCAGCAGTTGAGGGTTGCGCTGTGAAGCTGCCTGCAGCCTCTGCAGTGCAGGTTTGATCCCTGGCCGCCTGCGAGGGTCCCACATGGCACACAGACCTCTCCTGCTGTGCCCGCTTCTCCCCTTAGCAGTGTGCTTCGTCAGTCTGCCTGTTCTGTTCCCAGCTCTGGCTCTGGTGAATTCTCTCACCCTCCCGCGCTTCTGACTGTACCCAGTGCTTGTATAAATAAATAAATAAATCTTAAAAAAAAAATGTTTAAAAAAAAAAAACACCTTTCCATAGAGAAATGGAGAGTTGTTATGGTTAAGTACCTTCTTTTATTTTTGGTCATTTAGCTATCTTCCTTTGTTAAGTTTTTATTCAAGACCTGTGTCCATTTTTTCTTCCATATTGAGTTGTCTTCTTTCTCTTTGACATAAGAAGCTTGTGTTTTAGTATATAGATTGGCATTTGAGCTAATTGTATCTATAAAGGTATACATGGACACAGATACATATTCATAAATATACATCCATTTTCACTCTTTTAGAGTATATATAAATATACTATCATTTTCACTCTTTTAATAGTATCTTTTACTTTTGATAAATATGAATTTTTAATGTTGAGCATTTCTTTTTAACATCTGGTAAAAATTGTCCACTTTATCTTTTTTGATTAATATTTTCTATGTTTTGATCAAGAAATGTTTTGCCTATTCAATGGTCACAAGGTATTTTCTAAATTTTCCTCTAAAAATGTACTTAATATTTATGTTTATATTAGCAATCCATCTAGAATTGATTTTGCATATGGTATGAGATAGGTGTTCAGAAACATTTCTTTTGAGAGGATATTAATTGATTCAGTACCATATATGGCATAATTTAATGTAATATACTAAAATGCAGACATTGTTGTATTCAGGGAAAGAAATGTTATATATCTGTTTCTGTACAATCTAGTTAATCCTACACTCCTATTGTCAATTTTTCTATCTTTGTGCCAATAACACACTGCTTTATAATAACACTTTATAATAGTGTATAGGGAAAAGCAGTATTGCCATCTACAGCCTCACATAGAACACTTGTTTGACCAGGTGTGTGGATTTCTTTCCATGATGATAAACTCTCCAACATCAATTGTGTGTCCTAAAATTCAACTCATTTCTGATACTATCCAGAGTTAGTGAAGATCCACACAGGTTAAGGGCTCAGTCCCAGAAGACTCTTCCACTTTAGATACCAATTGCTAGTGTTAGGGGAAAAGGATGTCCTAAAGCTAATTCCATACAGGCTTCCAGGAATAGAGGACTTTTGCTTTCCACAATGGACAAATACCTGGAGGGACTGGTTTTCTTTCACACTGTAACCTGGTAAAAATGTTCATCTGACACTGCATCCCAACATCCATATATTCAATCTTCATCACCATGGAAATGGTGGCAAAAAGTGAAAGGGGGGAATTGTTAGGGGAAAAGGATGTCCTAAAGCTAATTCCATAGAGGCTTTGTGGACTCAACCCCACCCCAGGCCAAAGCCAAAGACACTGGGAACTCCAAATCCCATCCCCACCAAATGGAAGGTGGCTGGGACCTGAGGGTGGGGTTAAGCAGCCAGGTTGATATAAAGGCAGACACGTGGGCTTTGGGGATTCCCCCATTTTGGCTCTCCGCCAGCTCGCAGCATCCAGCCAGCTCTGAGAGTGACTTTGGGTTTCCAGGTCGGCGGATCGGGTGGGACGCAATAAAAACTTTATTTCCCTATTTTCTCCCTGAGTTGTACATTTTCCTTATTTCCTTTTCTCTTGTAAATAAACCTTTTATTAACCTTTTGTGTGTGCCTGTAGTGGAGTATTAATAAGTCCCTTTTAAGCGTGTGGGTGAGGACCCACAGCCAGGAATCCGTTCAATATCGGGGCTGCTCTATAACATTAGTACTAGGTCCTACTTGGCTATAAATTGAATGTTCCCACAAGTCACTCCATGGGTTAAATAACTTGCTAGAAATGACTCACAGGACCCAGGAAAACAGTTTACTTATTACTGCTCATTTATTACGAAGCCTATTTTAAAGGATACAAATGAACAGCCAGGGAAGAGACACAGAGGACGAAGTCTGAAAGGCTCCCACGCCTAGGAATTCTGTCCTTGTAGTTAGAGTGTGTGAGTCCCAGGTGTTTTTCAACCCAGAAGCTCCCAGAAACATGTAACTTGAGATTTTATGGAGGATTTTTGATATAAGCATCATCAATTAGTAAGTCACTTTCAAGGCCCTCATTCCTCTCCAGAGAATTGGGAAGGGGGATGGCTGAAAGAATCACATTTTAATCCTGTTTGATCTGCTTGGCAACCTGTCAATATCCGAGAATTTACCAAGAGCTGCTTCATTGTAACAAACAATGCTTTTTATCACCCAGGAATTCCAAAGGATTTAGGAGCCCTTGTAAGAAACAAGGATCAAAGACCAAACATTAGAATAAAAGATGGTTCTAGCTCTCACTCCTAATGCGCAGGAGAGAATGACTTTAGGGGTTCTGTGTCAGGAGCCAAAGTAAAAGATCAAATATGAGAAAAAATAGAGACTATATATAATATAGTTTACAAATAGCTTTTGAGATCTGTTAACATAGGTCTTTTAATTTTGTTCATTTTTAAGTTTGTCCCAACTATTCTTGGTTGCTTGTATTTGTGAAACTTAACACTCAGCTTTGTCAATTTCTAAACAATACCTTGTGAGAATTCCTTATTGAGAATATGTTTCCTTCACAGTTTAATTTAGAGAGAATTAGTATCCATATTATATGGTGACTTAATTTCATGAAAATGGTACACCCTTCTATTTAGTGATTTCCTTTCATTCCTCTCAAAAATATTTTATAGATTTTTGTGTAGGGGTTTTTCAGAATGTGTGCTAAATTTATTGGTAGGAATCGAACATTTTTTATGGCAATTCATTAATTTCACTTTCAAGCTATCTGATGTTAATATACAGAATTGTAGTTGATTTTTTTATATTGAATTGTATCCAATACGCTTGCTAAATGCATTAATAAATTTGAGTAGTTTATAGATTCTTTGGGGTTGTCTGCATAATCATGTCATCTACAACTACTGATAGTTATATCCCCAACATCAGATTCTGTATTTCTTTTTCTTGACTTAGTAAAAATGGAATAGAAGTGCTGATAATGGATATTCATTTAGCTTTCCCAATTTCTGGGAAAATATGTCAATTTTTTAATGTAATAAAAAACATATGCCACATGGCTTTTTAAAATTTTTTTCAGATTAAGGAAATTATTTCTATTTTTAATTTTCTAAATGTTTTTAATAATAAATAGGTGTTAAATAATGTTAAATTTTTGCTTTCTGCACAACTATTAAAATTAGTCATGTCTCCTCTCTACTCTGTGAATGTAATGAGTTTTATTATTTACTTCAAAATATTTTTAACATATAGCTACACTTTTGTATTTAAGACACTGAGAAAAGTTGTACAATAACATATATTTTTTGAAAGCTACTTGTCAATATTTAGTCTCCAAATGATGTTAGCCTTATAAAAAGAGTTTGTAATTATTGGAAAATTCCCTGCAAAAGCCATCTGGATCTGAGGCTTTCCTGTATATGATTTCAAAATCTTAACAAATACTCTAGTAATAAAATGTTGTATTTCTGTTTTCCTCCAGTCTTGTATTTGCAGTGAATTCTATTATTATATTTAAACTATGAATTTAGTAGCATAAAGTTGGTAATGCTTTATACCTACCATCCTTTGATACTGGAATTATTTACATATCTTCTTCATGTCTATTATTACTGTTTCTATATTTTCATGAATATTCTTACTAGCAGTTTCTCAATTTTAGTGGCATTTTCAAAAGAAATCCTTTAGCCTTGTTTTTATTTTTTATTGTAATATTGATATATTTTATTGATACCATCTGTTATCCTTGGTATTTGCTTTTTGTCTACATTTGTATCTAATTTTACTTCTCAAATTTTGTGATGAATGCTTATCCCATTGCTTTTCAGATTTTGGGTTTTTTTCCTAATATAGAAAGTAAACTTATACACCTCTCTTGAAACTTTCTCTTAGCTGTAGTTCAGATTTGTGCACTTTATAGTTTCATTAACTTTCCATTTAAAATATGTTCCAACTTTCATTTATCAGTTCTTCTTAGACTTTGGAATAATTAGACCTATCTTTCCTAATTTCTTTGTAATTTGGAATTTTCTAATTATTTTTCTTTAAATAAATTCTAGTTTTATCTTTTTGTGGACAGAGAACATACTCTAATAATTTCATTATTTTGAATATATTGAAGCTATCTCTATGATTCCATCTCTATTCTACAGGAAGTCATTTACATATTTTTATCTTGGGAGCAAAAAAAAAAACCAAAAAAACCAACCTGTCATTTGTATTAGAAGGTAGGAGAAAGGGTAATAGAAGGATGAAGTCCTAACTGGCCTACTTATTCCTGATAGAGTTCTTTAATTAATTACAATCATAATTGCCCTGTGTCCCATGCCTGTCCTTAGTGTAATTAGCTCAGATTTCAATGCCTCAAGGGTTCCTTCAGTAAAGATTGTTCTTACTTCTGGTGTTTTGGATTGTAAATTTCTCTATTTATATCAACCCATCTGCTTCAAATTTTCCAGATTTCATCAAGTATTCTGAACCACTGATTTCTTGTTTTCCTATATTTACTGTTCTTATTTCATTTGTACCTTCTTATTATCCCAAAGGAAGTTCAGGGAAAAGAGGTATCAAACTGAGAGTCCAGTCTGCCATCTTGAACAAACTTATGAATAGAATTTAGCATTTATTTCTGTGAAAATAGGCTTACATAAAAAAACCTCAAGTTATAAAATTGGACATCTGTTAAGGAAATATTTTACAGTTGTAAAAGGTCATTAAGATCAGAGTGTTCCCTATACTTTTTAAAACCAAACACTGATTAGCTTAATTAAGAAAACCATGGGGAATTAACGGTAGGGGTAGTTTTTCTGGAGAAATAAATAAACTGATGACTTGTCAGTACCAATATGACTCTCAGTATCACACAGCCAGCTCAGGAAAGTTAGGTCATGTAGCAGAACTTGTAAGAGTTGTTGTCAAAGGGACATTATGTGGTCAACAAATCGAAGCAACAGTTACAGCAGAGAGAAACTGAGTGACCCACCAGAAGCAACAAATGATGTTTTATGCTCAAAACTTCAATTTTCCTTTCCTCTGCTGGTTTCCTCTGGTCTCATCAAGTGATAGAAAAGTCAGCTTGTCAAAAGTTGGCATTCCGCCTCTGAATGTTTGTCATGGTATCTTGGCTTCTCAAGTGTGAAAAGGGAAGAGAATTCCTCAGGGAGATAAGTGGGTAGTTCAGTGCATTATCTTTTTTGGGGTGGGGGGAGATTACAATAAATACTCTCAAGGACTGGAAATTGAAGATTTTGGTTAAAAAAAAAAGTGTACTCTATTGTCATAGGATTCTTTTTGAAATTCTTGTCTCTCATATAACTGAATCTGTTTCTACTTGAGGCAATGAGTTGTCATGAGGAATACATGAATCTCTTCAACCTTAGCTATTTATACCCATCTCTTAAATTTCCCATGTAAGCACCTCAATCTGCTAAAATTGCTGAGAAATTTACTTTTTTTCTTTTATATACAATTTGAGTAATGCTCATATCTCATACAGAAAAACATAGATTATCTCCCTATAAATCATCTTTCTTGCATCTTCATATGAGCTACTATTGTAATCCTTTTTGAATAGTTTGAGGTACAAAATACATGCATTTCATAAGGATGATCTTTGACTAACCAGGTATATAACAGGAATAACCATTCCCAAGTCTCTCTGCTATAGGAGCTTGGGCATAATCACAATTTAACCTTCAAATACAAGAGGCAGGATCTCCTCTCTCTCGCTCACTAGTGTGCTCAGGGGTCCATTTGTTGTATGATGTTATGGTTGCTTAAGGAAATACAAAGGAGCATTAGTGAGAGTAGCTGACATACAGAGCAAGTTCTCAAGGCACTGACCAGCTGTGGGATAGTAGACAGGTGCTGTGGGTAGTGGGTGGAGTTACTGCGAAGCCTGAACTGATAGGGACTTGAGCTATGTGTGACCTGCAAGTATCTTCATTGAACAAAACTCTTCAACAATACAACAATGTCTTTTCTTGGACACTGTGGCCTGGCTAGGGGAGGCCTGACAGTTATGTGTCGCTTCCTTCTCCCATATTTTCAGATTCTATCTCAGTCCAGCTCATAGTCCTTTGTTTCCTGATACAAAATGGTATTTTTGCTGCAATACACTCAAAAGTCAAACCAGTTAGCTACTAACCCATAAGTAACCTCATCATTCATTAAGAATAAACAAAAAGTGGTTAAAAACATTTAAAAAGGGTTCCCTCCCAAAGAGGGAAATGAAGACACAAGAACTCTTCAGTGGGTTCTAACTGATAAAGAGATTTATCCTGATCACAGGAAGACAGTTTCTCATCCCAACCACCTAGATCTACATTTGACTCAGAAACATATAGAATGAACTCTAATAACAGTTAAGAAAATATAAAGCTTATATTTTTATACCAATCAAGAATTAGCACTCATAGCAATCTATTACTATACACTAATAGGTATTGGAAATTTTGTTTCAAAAAATATCAAAGGCTAGTTCTCCAGTTACAGAGTCTACATTCTAGCCTTCTCTAGTCAAAAATGTTATCAGCATCTGACTTGCAATTCTGGGTTCCTATAATGTCACAGAATCAATGTTTAATAAAGTCTTATAGATAGGTATAAAAAGAATGGAAATTTTAAGTAACAAAATTACTTTTTAACATTTCACACTAGCCAAAGAGTTTTCCTAAAAGCATTTATTATCTCTTCCAGAATTCATAAGCACACATTATAATTTCATTGAATTCAGCATATTTAAAGAAATTGAAAAGATATAAATTTTCTATTTATACCCAAAATACAATAATTAAAAAAAAAAAAACTTCAAAAACAAACTGGAGAAGTGATTTAATCTGTTTTTATTTAAAGTGAGCTAAAAGGAAAAAGAAATACCCAAATACAATTGACTAATTGCTTTGCAATTTGGCTTTATTTCCTTGACATTAATGGAGAATTTCTAACACCTACACACCTAATAATCTAGGAAGCTCTGAGCTTTACCTGAATGCATCTATTTAGTCAGACCAGAAAAAAAAAAAATATTTGCTGCTTAGAGAACAGAGAAGACTGAACAGACATAGAATGTGCTGGTCTGCTCTGAGCTGGTGTGTGCCCTCAGGCTCTTACAGGTTAAAAGGAAACAGGGACATTACAAAAATATATTTTTAATTTCATGGATTTGTTGCCAGAGCACATAAAATAATCCTCTAAATAATACAAATGACCATACCAACAATTATTAGTCAGTTACAAAACAGCATATTTTGTCCCAGTTTATCTGCTAAGTACCTCATATGCAGATCTCACTGAAGGGTCCTTACTCTAATGAAAAAAACAACAAAAAAATTAAAAATGATCTGAGAGGTAAATATTTCATTTCCATAGCTTGTACATGGAAGATGCAGGATTCACTATCATCTACTTAAATCCAAAGCCTATGTGACTGTGTGTTCAACTGTTCACTTTCTATCTACCTTCTTGGTCATCAAGAAAAATTTTCTGGAAGAGATACAACCAGATAGAGTTTGGAAACAACAACAAAAATAAACAGGCAAGGAAAATGAGGAAACTAATTTAATCATGAAGAATTCTTTTAAATACCAGAAGGGAGCACATGATATTTTTATGGACTCCAAAACAACATTTTGCCATGTGTTTATAAATTACATAAAAGGACAGACATAAAACTAAAAAGCTAGGCAGGGGCCAAATCAATAAAAGTTCCATTGTCCAATTAGAAGCTGGAGGTTTCTTTAGACCACACAAAATTATTAAAACTGAAGCAGAGAAAGATAAGACTGAAATTATACGTTTGATAGGAGTTGTATCAGATCAGGTGATAGAGTATCTAGCAGAGCCATTGCTAAGGTATCAGATCAAAAAATGGGCAAGTTGGTGACAAAAGGAAGACTTCACTTTGACAGAGGGAAAAAGTTCATTGGAGTCACCCATAGGTTGTCCATGTTAACTCTGAACACTGGCAAGTGTTAGAAGTGGGAAATCTAGAATTCTCAGTGTAGGGAATTTAGAAATCTCAGTGTAAGAAGTTATGTTGGCACCTGGAATGGACCAGGAGGCTGTTGTGTGTGGAGATTATTTGGGATCTGGTCTAGCTGATGCCTGTCTCATTGCCTTAGACAATAAAGCAGGGTCTGGACATATTGGGACTGCTCCCTCTTACGTGCTCTTGGTTTTAGTTTGGTATGATTTTCCCACCCTCTTCATAGTTTTGGTAGCTTCATTTTCCTTCCCACACAACAACCCAACATTATTCTTATAATACTCTTTATCACAGTCAACTCCTTTTCTATCTCTATGTCTTAACTCAAGCACCATGTTCTCAGATATAGTGTCTTCTCCACTTCCCCAACCAGATCAGAGTGCCCTTACACACACAGACCCTATTGCTTTCTTTGAAAACATTAATTATAAGTAATAATTATAGATTTAGGAGATTATTTGATTAATGCCTAAGTCTTCCATTATACTGTAGTTCTGTGAGGGAAAGGCAATACGAATGTTATTCTTGAATATATCTCACAAGTCTCCCATATTTTCCAGAAGATAGTATATACTCAATAGATATTTCTTCAATAAAATAATGATCTTTCCATGGGTGCTGTTTCATTCAACACCTTGGATACAAGAAGTCTATCTTTAAACTCTGGCCTCAGTGATCTCCCTCATGATTATATATAATTTTTAAATTGAGGATTTACCTTAAATGTTGTAGCAGACATCTTCGTGGGGGTTTTCACATCCTGGCACTGCATTCACTCATTCATGCTACAAATAATAATTGAGCACAATGCCCTCTATAGAGTTAGGGGATACAAGAATAAAAAAAGACTTCTTTTTCCTCAAGGGTTCAGTTTTTGTGTGCACCCTCCAACCTCAGCTTTCCACATTTTTTTCCAACAAACTAATCTTACCATCAGAAATAAGTTGCCAGTATTCTACTCCCTGGTGTTTTCTACTAAAAATTGCCTGCAAAATGAGACACAGTCCTTTTGTTATTTTCATTAGAAAGCAAATTGCTTGTGATACCTTTGACAGGAATTAAATGGATGCTTAGAGTCAGCTCTATCTTATTACAGTGTTGAAAATTTTAGAAAGGAATGGAGTCTGTCACTCTGGGTTTCACTGTTGTTTACAAAAAATGGCATCACTGAACTCTTGGAGATACCACATGGAGACAACTAGGCTGAGTGCCTACTGACCGTTTTTACAAAGAACTTTACCCCATAGTGATGGTCCCTGCCATGTTATTATTTCAAGTGGGTGCAACAAAGTGGTTTCTTCTTGTTATTTCAAAGAAAACATGAATATATTAGAGGTTTGGTATTTAAACACCTTTCCTCTTTCTTTAATCGAAATTACTAAAAAAGAGTGAGAGTTTGTGGTTTGGGTTGAAAATAAAATACTGCAGTTGAAAATTGATTTTGCACTTCCTCAATGTGTCATGTTGATGCTAACCTTTTCAAAAAGAAATGCTTTGAGAAACTTCAATTATAAAAACAGTGCACTCTGAGCTAAAGTCAGGAATTTGGAGGGAGGGTAAGTGAAATGGTTTCTGTATCTTATTCACCACATTGGCTGAGAGTAATGAATCACATTGAAGTTCTGCCTTTGTTTAAAATTATTATAACATGGCATGGCTGCATTTATGATTACTCACAGATGAAATGTCTCTTTTTGTCTGATTCTTTATGGTTTTTGGAGAAAGAATTCAAGTAAGCTTGACCCAGTAACCAAATACTAGTAAACTGACATTATTTTTACAATACTGTACTCTTACCCTGTACAAAGATGAACCAATAGGGCTAGAAGTCTTAGCCTTCACAACCTCAAGACAGCAAAGTCTGCTCAGAGGAATTTATTTTGGTCACATTTTGCCGCAGTGTTATTATATCATGAGTTGTTCATGCTGGATTCAGTTGACTTTGTACTAAGAATGACTCCAAGATTCTAAATCTCCACTTTTCTTCACCTTATGCTGCCAGATTGGTGAAGGCTTCCCTGAGCAAGAGTGACATGCCTCAAATTCCATGGGGTATGTCCCTTGGGGATAAAGGTTCTTGTTCTTGAGACCTTCCTACACCTGTCCTATGTGCTTGACTATTCTTCTAGCAAACACCTCTTCTGGCTCAGCTCTGTGGCACTTTAGAATTTTCCCATAAGACTTTCACCTTACCATCATCATACAGACTTCTCTAAAATCCAAATTAGGTTAGGTCATTACCTTGTATAAAGCCCTCAATGGTTTTCTGTTTGTCATAAAAAAAGAACAAATTCCTTCACCTGTCCTGCAAACATAATAAGAGGGGAAGCTGGCATAGAGTGGTCATTGATATGCCAAATGCATATTGGGACTAATGAAAATGATCTTCCATAGATTATTCTGTGTGGTATTTTATACTTTAGGTTCTTTTGCTTCAAGAGCTCTTTATAAATATATATATATATATATATATATTATATATATATATATATATATATATATATATATATATAAATGTACCTGACATATAGAAATTAAAATACTTTGGAAGAATCAGTGTGCCCAAAACCTGGGAGTGAATTCTCTTTTTTATTGATTTTTTTAAGGAAGACCATCATAGATATGCAAATTAATTTAATTTTACCTTGTCATTTAAAGAAGAAAGGAAACCAATTTTCTTTACCCAAATATAGGTAATTCTCATTATGTACTTGACCGTTTTTTGCCCCAGATTATCTTCTGACTCCAAGATTTAAACTTTAGTATATGATTTGCTCCTGTATCTGTCTTGGCACTAAATGTTATAGCAAACTCACTTGGATGTACAACCAAAATTAAATTCATCTTCCCACTAATTTGTTCTTTAGAAAGTATATTAGTCATTTCCAGGTGCTTGGGGGAGGAGGAAGTGAGTATGTGATTTCATTTGGGGTGACAAATATATTCTGCAATTAGACAGAGATAATGGCTATGCAACTTGGCACATAGGCTAAAATCCACCATAATGTGCTACTTAAAAGTAAAAATTCTGTTTTATTAATTATATTCCAACTATTCAAAATCCCAACTGAAGGTCATTCTGTCCTATATTTCTCAATCATACCCACCCAATACTCCTAAGAGTATCAAGGTCATCAAAAATAAGGAAAGAAAGAGTAAGTGTCACATACAGCCAAGAGCAGACTAAAGAGATAAGAGGCTAAATGTAATGTGTATCCTGGATAACATCCAGGAGCAGAAAAAAGCATAGATCAAAACTAAGTAAACCTGATTAAAGCATGGACTCCATTTCATAATAATGAATCAATATTGATTCATTAATTGTGACAAATATACCACAGTTATAGAAAACATTAGTAAGAGGGAAAATGATATGGGACTATGGGAACCCTCTGTTCTATCTTCTCACATCTTCTATAAAATGAAATGTTCTAAAACCAAAAGTTTATTAAAAGAAACTCAATTAAGAAGCCCTGATATTAGCTCCATTAAGTTAATTATAAATATAAGTAAATAGATACAATAAAAGTTTAAATAATGTGCCTAATTTCAGAGCTAGTGCTGATATCTGAGCCCAGGCAGACTGCTTCAGAGTCTTTGCTCTTGCCCATTGTGAAGAAGACATTTGGACCTACCTCTTATCTTTTTTTTTAAAGATTTATTTATTTATACAAGAGCTGGGGTACAGTCAGAGGCACAGGAGGGTGAGGGAATTCACCAGAGACAGAGCAGGGAGCAGAACAAGCAGGTGGACCAAAGACACTGCTGAGGGAAGCAGCAGGCAAGGCAGGAGAGGTCTGTGGCACCATGTGGGTTTCTCCCTGGCCAGCCAGGAATCAAACCTGTGCTGCAGAGGCTGCAGAGAGCTTCACAGCGCCATACTCAACCCACTGCACCACTGGGGAGGCCCTACCTCTCACTTTATCCAACCTTTTCCATGCCTCTGAAAAAAGAATTTGCATGGTTCTTTGCTTCAAGATACATTTGAATAACAGGGAGCACCAGCAGGGGAGTGGAGGGAGTAAGGAGAGGAGGGTCATCCTGGGCTGGCTGTATGACTGGAAGATCAAGCACACACCTAGCTCCCATCTGGAGAGCATTTCTATAGCGTTTTCTTCAGGTTCCAGGAAGGGTTTCTTCTCCAGATCCTCAAGCCTAAGAACTATATTATTCTTTTAAAAAAAAAAAACAACTCTTTTTTTTAAAAAAAAGATTCATTTACTTATGCATACAAATATGAGGTCTAGGCCAGAGGTACAGGAGGTGAGAGAATTCACCAGAGACAGAGTGGGGAGTAAAACAGGCAAATCTAGTGAAAAACACTGCTCAGGGGAGCAGTAGGTGAGAGAGGTCTGCTGTGCCATGTGGGTCAGCTCCCTGGCCAGGGATCGAACTCATGCTTCAATGGCTGGTGATAGCTTGATAGTGCTGAGACTTTAACTCCTGCACCACAGGGAGCACCAGGACCAAATTATTCTTTCAGGTTTCCTTACACTTTGCCTGTATATTTGAGAATGTATTAAATTCTTCTCCTGATACTTAATTTGAATAGGCCTAGTTATCCCAGTCAAACACATTCCTGATACCACCAGTATATTATTTCTTATTTGCGATATAGGAACATCAAATAACATTATGAAGTACAAGTTTACCATCAGTGTCCCCTCACTTGTCCATTTAACTCCTCCACATTTACATATATGTTGAGTTTTTTATTTACATTTTTTAGGGAAAACACAGTGTTTAATTTTCTCTGTAGCCCCACTTCAGAATTCAGTATATCACATTATAAATTCTTAGGACATACTTGAATAAATGATTGACTTTCTTTCCCTGTCTTCAGTCATGTTCTTCCCCATTGAAAGGAAATGTTTTCTCAACAGACCACTGAACTTGATGGCTCATGGATATAAGACAATTTATCCCAATCTTTGTAATTACTGCCTGTGTGGGTTTACACTGGTGAATATAGTGAAATAAAGGCAAAATTGTATACATTATCACTTATTTCGATGTTATGACTTTTCCATTATAGTAGCCTAAAGTAAAATAATAACCAGATTCTTTGTGAAATTATATTGCATGAACCAGGAAAACGGAGGAATTAAGAGGTATATGAAAGGGGGCCTCCCTGGTGGAGCAAGGGGTTAAGCACCACACTATGAAGCAGTCCACAGCCTCTGCAGCACAAATTTGATCCCCTGCCGGCCAGGGAGCTACCCACATGATGCAGCAGACCTCTCCTGACCCACCTGCTGCTTCCCTCAGCAGTGTATTTCAGTCAATCTGCCTGTTCTGTTCCCCATTCTGTCTCTGGTGGGTCCTCTCACCCCCCGCACCTCTGGCCTGTACCCCAGCTCTTATATGCTTAAATAAATAAATCTTCAACAAAAAAAAAGAGGTATATGAAAGGAAAACAACAACAATAAACAAGGGAACCAGTCATTGATACCTTAGGCATTAAGAAAGAATATCTAAATTGAGTGATAGTGTTTTATCTCCTAGATGATAACAGGTCCCAAAGGCTCAACAAAACACTGGTGGAATGTCAGTGGAATTCCTGAGGATTATCTCCTTTCCCATCTATTCTCTTATATTTGTAACACTTTCAGGTTCATGTTTCTCCTTCAAAGATGGAAATGAGTATTTTTTTTAAGATTTATTTATTTACACATACAAGAACTGGGGTACAGGCCAAAGGTGTGGGGGGTGAGAGGATTCACCAGAGACAGAGTGGGGAGCAGAACAGGTAGATGTGCTGAAATACACTGCTGAGGGGAGCAGCAGGTGAGTCAGGAGAGGTCTGCTGCATCATGTGGGTAGCTCCCTGGATGGGGATCAAACTGGTGCTGCAGTGGCTGCAGACAGCTTCATGGGCTGCATCTTAACCACTTGCACCACCAGGGAGGCCTGGAAATGAGTATATTTGATTATTAATCTCAAAGGGGTGCTGCCAAAATGGAATAATTGTAGAATACTATAGAAATAATGTGACAGATTATACCAAATATAGCAGAAACAAAAGGGTTTGCTGACAGATTCGAGGTTGATGGATATCTAGAACTAGTCCATCATTCAAATATGATGAGGCATCTTTATAAGTTTTTGGTCAATATTTGATAGTTTCTTATAATAGTACTTCCAGTAAATATTACTAAGCCAAAACAAAATGAAATCCAGGGATATAAGGAAAGTACCACAGTCCTGATTATAGAAGATATTACCAAAATAATCCTTTCTCCTAAATTTTAAGTGATTGTAAACTCAGGAAGAAGAAAAGCATGGCTCTTGTTCAACCAACCATTTTAATTCAGAATGTCAGTGAAGCCCTGCAGAGAGGAATGTTCTGGTAATAATTCTAATGGAGTTCTCTTTAGAATGCAAGAAGTCCAAATCAATGTTTGCGAAAGGACACAGAAGTTAAACTTGAGCTGCTATTTTGAGCCACACATCTACCTACCTCTGTCAATCTATCCTCCATCCATTTTTCATCTATTATCTATCTGTCTGTCTGCCTAGCTTTCTAATTTCTGCATGGGTGGGTAGGCTAAAGTGTCAGTGAATTCTGGTGAATTAAAAAATGGAGTTACAGATAAGCATGAAAACATCTGGAAGGCGGCTCCCCTCCCCTATGCTGTGAGTGAATATAGGATGCTATTTACATCAGGAAAAGTATGAATTAGTCCCTTTTATTTCCTGACTAGTAAAAAATTAATTAGCAGCTTCTTATGCATATATAAAAAATTAAACCATCAATGAAATATCAAATATATAAAATATACAGTAATAATGAAGTTAGCTCCCAAAGATAATATTACTCCTCTTCTGGAACAGGGCAACAAACAATATGAGCTAAGAAATGTATTAAATGTTTCTGTCATCAATTTTTGTGATTTCTTGTGCAAGTTCTGCTATTTTATTTGGTATCTTTTAGAGGAAATTGTAAAGAACACACTCATATATACATATATACATATATTAAATGTGTTAAAATCTAATACAATCATAATCACATCAAATCATTTATATTCTATTAGGTACTTTAAGTAGCACCAATTTCTTATATCTAGCTGTAAAAAAATATTTTCCTAAATGCTATACCTTCTGTATTACCTAATGTTAGAACTTTGTCTGAAAAGGGTAGAGAAGCAGTTGTTTACAGTTGTATCAATATCAACAGAAGTTCAACTACATATTCTGATGCAGCACACTTACAACAATGAGGTGGTGGGACATCCCTGATGGCGCAAGGGTTAAGACGCAACCTAAGAAGATGTCTGCAGTCACTGCAGCATGAGTTTGATTCCTGGCCAGCCAGGGAGCTACCCACACAGCATAGCAGACCTCTCCTGCCTCGCACACTGCTCCCCTTAGCAGTGTACTTTGGTCAGTCTGCCTGTTCTGTTCCCCTCTTTGTCTCTGGTGAATCCTCTCAACCCCCGTACCTCTGGCCTGTTCCCCAGCTCTTGTATGCATAAATAAATAAATCTTTAAAAAAAAAAAAAGACAATGAGGTGAATGCAGAGATTCCTTAGTATCACTGTTGCTTTTATAAAACATATGATTTGGGGGAATGTTCATTTTATGTACCATCTCAAAAATATGATTTTTTTTTCATTCGAAAATAAAAGCTTCCCTTTTATTCTCACTTCCTGGACTATTACAGACCTGATCAAGAGCTCTGATCTATACATAAAAAGTTAAGTTACAAATAAAATACTAAAATGTCTCCACCTAGCTGAGCTAATTTAAGCCTGTCAACACACACACAGCTTCTTTATTCAGTCATCTGATGGAGGAACCAACTTCAGCATCCCCCTAGTCCTATTTCAAACAAAATTGAACAGATAATTTAGCCTACCCACCCACATTACCTTCAGAAAATGGCTAAAGTTCTAGAAAAGGGACCTGTTGGCAATCTCTCCAACAGCATTTCTTGTTCTAACCACTAATTTCACTCCCAGAATATTCTAGTTTTCTGCTCGTATTCCAGGCCAGCAACAGTTCCATTGGAGAAAGAACTCCAAATAAGTAATCTTTTTGTGTATTCTGCTGTGAACCTTCTCCTCCCATCAGAGCCCAGGGGGAACACTGACCAAAGAGACACTTTACTTGGCAGGTGGTTCCATTAGAGAGAGCGAGAGCAAATCAAAAGCCACAGTCTGCTGATGGCAGTCCCAGCCAGCTGCTGGCATATGGAAATTGGTGGAAATTTTCTAAGGCAGGCTGAGTAAATTCATTTTCATGAAAATCAGTTTCAAATAAGAAATTGGTCCACATGACCTTTGAAGTCCTTTTCAAGTTTGAGATTCTGGGATTTTTGAGCACATTTGAAGTTTTACTCTGGAAATTAGGTCTAAGAGTTAACCCTGAGTTATCTATGATGCTATAACTGAGAAGAAAAGAGTCAAGTCAGTTTTGATGTGAACTGTATCACGCTCGGTTAGGAGGATGTTTCTGGTTTCTAATCCAGCCCTTATCCACAAAACGTTATTTCACTAACCACCTTCTACAATAGAGTTGGTCATTTGATACATATATAATAAAATATATATAAATTTAAGACTCTGGGAAGGATATTATTCTAAATAGATAAGCTTCCTCAGGAGATCATTTGGTTTCTTTATCCTAAATGAGATTCTAGATGTCTAAAGTCATTGCTGCCATTTTGAATTATGTGGGCAATTTACTTACTAAGTTGAGGCAGAAAAAGAGAAAGAAGCAAAATAAGAGCATCTCTAGACAGCCCTCCCAACACTCAAGTGACTCACTCTGAACTTCTTGGGATGGGAAATTAGTAAATCTTTATCCATTTATACCACAATGCTTTTGTTTTTCTGCCATTTTTAACCAAAAAGCTCTGAAACTAATACAGCCATCAAGATGTAATATGTGGATAAGACTACATGGCAAAATCTTGCACTTAGCAAACAGCAAGAACAGGACAAATCTGTGACAGGGTGAAGTTGAGAACAGACTTTTTAAGCAATAATGTGAGATAACAGTTTGATGATAAAGACACAAGAGTAACCAGGAAAATAAATGTTTGATATCTTTGAACCTGATTGGTGCTCTGATTTTGAAAGGTTTTGGCACTGATTTGCTTCCTGTTTTCTATGGTCAAAATGCTTCTTTGAGATTGAAAGGCAAAGTATGGGGTAACTGGCATCCCACAATCTAGAAGAATCTTGGGAACAGGGTTTCAAGATCTTAGAATACATTTTAATGTCATGAATTCATTACATCAAACATAAAGAACATTCCTTTCTTCTAAGCTGGAAATAGCATGACAATTGAAAAGTTATGCAATTTCATTTTGAGGATTGAAGGCTAAATCTAGCACCCAGGGATACGAATTTATAGAATCTGTCATTAAAAGTTCAATCTCTTTTCAGAGTAATAACCATTAGAAAGAAAGAATTGTTTAATTTTCCATAAAATTAAGGTAATTAACTCAAAAAATCTAAATTCTGTTACTTTTTGTCTTATTTGATTGAAAAAAGTTTGTAATGGAATAAAGCATAATGAGAACAGTTTAAAATTGATGAACACCTAGGTCAAAGTCATGACTATCTTACAGAATAATCTTGGGTACATCACTCTGATCTTTAGTTTGACCACAACTAAAAGGAAACAATGTCACCTCAACATATGATGTGAGAGAATCAAGCCCACTAATTTATTCAATAAATATTCATTCAACTATATTTATTGGTAACTATGTACAAGGACTAGATTATCATGTTTAAGGAGCACAGATATAAGATGGATATAACTTCAGCCCCAGAGAAAATCTCTTAGAACAAATATGAAGCAAATATTACTGAGATGAGTAATATTCCGGGGGAGAGTGGGAGCAACCTGATCCAGAAGAGAAAAGAGCAACCTGATCCAGAAACTAAAGGATAAAAAATAATTTAATCAGAATAAATATTGTTTTGCGCTACCCTCTAGTTCAACAACTATCCTAAAAATTTATGGTGTTTATATGTACATCAGTCTGGGCATCAACTGCTGTGTGTCCACTACCCAGATGTCAGATGGGTATCACAAGTCAAATGTTCTTTATCTCAGATCCCTCTTCCATATCCAATGATAAAGCTTATGTCTCCAAGATATTTGTGTTTTTTCCTATGGGTTTTATTCTGTCACTTATGTGACCAAGTTCCTGTTTCCAAAATTGACTATTTTTTATACCATGATAAACCAGAGACAAGACTCAGATAAGTCTTTCATCTCCTCAAGTTCAACATCAACACCATCAGCAATGAATCACTCACATGATTACTGATGTGACTGAGATCATTGAGAATTCCAGAATAACAAGAGGGATCAGTTGAACACCACAGAGAAACTATTAAAAGTTATTTGCTACTTATCTTTGTTATTTAATGTCTTTAAATTTTACCAGTCCAGTAACCTACAACCTAAAATCTATGAACCCACATGAATCAAGCCTTGGGTCACTAAAACTTTTCTCCCCCCCCCCACCTTTTTTTCTCTCAAATTCTTTCTATTCTGTGTGCTCCTCTCAGGACCATGAAACAATTTATTTGCATTCACTCATGCAGAACCACTTAACTTTCACCACCTTCGTCGAGGACCTCACTTTCTACTCTACACTTCTCAAAATATTTTCATATTTTCATCATTCCTTACACAATACTCAGAAGTATACATTATTTCAGGACAGTTTCAAGGGATAAAACCTTGACCTACAGATTTGAAGTCACAGGCCCAAGTTCATGAAGCCAGTCTATAAAAGGGCTGGGATCCAAACTTTAATCACCTGATGCAAATCCCCCTTTCATTCTCTGTATCCCTGATCGACACTGCCTTTCCTTTGTGTGTTTCATCCAGTCTTTATTTTTCAAAGGAAATTTGAATATACCCCAAAGTTTTGAGAAAACACTTCCTCTCCCAAGATGCAAAATGAGCTTTAATTAAGGCAGAACTGCACTGAAAAAATATTTTCCAATTATGTTGATATAATTGTTTCCACAGCATGATGTCGCCTGGTATCAGCTTTAGCAGGCAGTGGAGACATGGTGATATTGGGCTATTACCACTGCAGGTCTGCTCTTAAATTAGACATGGCATTTGGAAAGCCGGCTCTCCTTCAACATTCTTAAACAAATATAGATGAAAACTTTTGTCTCTATTTAGACTTCCCACAGAGCTTCATTAATTCATGGTTGTCTGGCCCTTTGCTTCCCCCTGGAAGGCCATAGCTGTAATGATGAGATATAAACCCAACTGAATATTCAACTTCACAACCTGGCAAGATGCCTGGAGCAATGCAGTGACAGTTCACTCTTCACGTGCCTGTGCAAATCGTGACACTTCCCAAGATCATCTAATCATTGACTCCAAGAGCCAGCAGAGAAGGCAGAGAGAGTTTTTCAGGGGGCACAACACAAGTTCACAGAGCTACACTTGAGTTCTGACAAATTTACTAAAGAGGGAAAAATGTGATTCTCATAAAATATTTTTATTAAATTATGGGCTGAGATTTTAAGCTACCAGTTGTTTTAGCTTATCTTTTTTGAGTTTTTATCTATCTAAAAAAGTTTTAGATAGGGCCTCCCTGGTGGTGTAAGGGGTAAAGACTCAACCCATGAAGCTATCCACAGCCACTGCAGCACAAGTTTGATCTCCAGCCATGGAGCCACCCACATGGCGCAGCAGACCTCTCCTGTCTCACCCACTGCTCCCCTCGGCAGTGTATTTCAGTCAATTTGCCTGTTCTGTTCCCCACTCTGTCTCTGGTGAATGCTTTCACCCCGACCTCTGGCCTGTACCCTACTTCCTGTATGCATAAATAAATCTTAAAAAAAAGGTTTTAGATAGCTCACTCTACCTATCTACCTACATGTCTACCTACCTACCTATCTATCTATCCAAGGTTCAGAATAGTGCCTGTTCCTCTTGTGCACTGTTGGTGGGAGTGCAAACTGGTCCAACCACTATGGAGAGCTGTGTGGAGATTTCTGGACCTACTAAACATAGAGCTTCCATATGATCCAGCAATTCCACTCCTAGGTATTTACCCAAAGGACACAGAAACATCAATTCCAAAGAGCACCTGCACTCCTATGTTTATAGCAGCACTGTTTACAATAGCTAAGCTTTGGAAACAACCCAAATGCCCAAAAATAGATGACTGGATCAAGAAGATGTGGTACATATATACCATGGAATATTACTCAGCATTCAAAAAAGATAAACACATGCAATTTGCAGCAACATGGATGGCACTGGAAGGGATCATGCTCAGCGAAATAAGCCAGAAAGAAAAAGAAAAATACCGGATGGTCTCACTCATAGCAGGAATCTAGAAAACTTAAATAAGGGACCAGGAAAATGAATATAAGAAAGTGAAAATCAAAATCAACAAAAAACTATGAACCAGAGACACTTTTGGGGGGTGGGGGGCGGGAGGGGAAGGATTGGGGTCAGAATGGGGCGTTTGCAATTGTATGGGGGAATATAAAAATAAAATTTAATATTTAAAAAAAAAAAATAGTGCCTGTTCCATAATAAGGGCTGCCTAAATTTACATTATTTTTATTTATCATATATATGATATCATTGCGGTTAACTGAAGTTTTTAAGTGTATATATATATATATATTTATATATCATGTATATCTTTATTCATCTCGCTCTTTAGCTGTGTGTATAATATACTCCTTTGATCACTCTTTGACATAAATATTGTTTTTAGTTCTGAGACTCACAGAGGTTAAAAATCTTGCATGACAGCAAATTGCTAGAAAGACACATATTTGTGACAAGAAAGATATGGACCTATTAACATTCTCCCACTGACTTCCAAGGAAGTGGCTGATCATAAGAAAGAGACTGGTTGCCTTTTGCATTAAGGAAAATGATTTTCAGTGTCAGAGTGGGTAAGTACTGACAGATTGAAATTATTTGGAAAATAAATAATATGGAATAAAAAAATAGACTAAAGGAAAATCTCTGGTTCTAAGAACCGGAAAATATGAGAGGGAAAACAGGCTATTCAGAAAGTGTTTATAGATGACTTGGTGGCTGTAGGGCCAAGCGAATATTTGGAAATGAACTAAAATGACAAATGGGGATTTGTATTGATTTTTGCTATGTAACATTTAATATGTCTTCTTGTTCTTTACAAAGAAGTCCTCAGTAAAATGAACCTTTCTCACTAAAAGTTTGGTGCAGGTTATTTTTTATGGCTACATGAGGCACTGGACTCAGCTAAAACATTGGAAGGTTAGCACAGGACAAAACCAATGTCTCCCATGTGAGTGTGTTATCTATATCCCATGCCATAAAGTCAACTCTGTGGAACTAAAAACATTGTGGTTAACTCTGGAGAGCTGTATGGAGATTCTTCAATCTGATAACGATGGATCTTCCATATGATCCAGCAATTCCAGTCCTAGGTATTTACCCAAAGAACACAGAAACATTAATTCAAAAGGGCAACTGCAACCCTATGTTTATAGTGGCACTATTTATAATAGGTAAGCTATGGAAACAACCAAATGCCCAAAAAAGGATGACTGGATCAAGAAAATGCTGTATATATACACAATGGAATATTACTCAGCTATCAAAAAAGATAAACTCTTGGAATTTGCAGCAACATGGATGGAGCTGGAATGGATCATGCTCAGTGAAATAAGCCAGAAAGAAAAAGAAAAATACCAGATGGTCTCACTCATAGCAGGAATTTAGAAAACCTAAATAAGGGACCAGGAAAAAGACTAATTTTTATAAAGTAAAAATCAAAATCAACAAGCAATTATAAACCAGACACACACGGAGGTGTGGGGAAGGGAACAGGATCAGAACAAGGGGGGTGGGAATTGCATGGGGACTATAACCAAGATGAAAATGCATACATTGTGCAAAAATGAAAAAAGATGCAAAAAATATATAAAATAAAATAAAAAATAAAAAAATAGAAAAGATACATATTCTCGAATTAAAAAACAACAACGGGCCTCCCTGGTGGCGCAGCGGTTGAATGCTGGGTTGGGAAGCTGCCCGCAGCCTCTGTGGCGCCAGTTTGATCCCCGGCTGCTCCCCGGCCACTGGAGGAGTGTCCCACATGGCGCGCAGACCTCTCCTGCCGCCCGCTGCTCCCCTCAGCAGTGTACTTCGGTCCTTCTGCCTGCTCTGCTCCCCGCTCTGGTGAATTCTCTCACCCTCCCGTGCTTCTGACTATACCCAGTGCTTGTATAAATAAATAAATCTTTAAAAAAACAAACAAACAAACAAAAAACAACAACAACAAAATGTGTGGTTAGTGTGATGCCCTAGTTCTAGAATGACCAGAATGGATCATTCCTGTTTACCAATTTTTTAGAATAGAATTTTGCCTTATTTATGCACATATCTGGGGAAGCTGGGTTCAAGCACAGAGCCCCTCTGCAGCTCCTAATCTCCCTCATTACACATTTCACTGATTCATATTACCCCAGACACTGGCCTTTCTTCTTCATGGATCAGATTTTTTCACCAATTTCCTAGAAAAACACACCATCAAAATGTATATAGCACAAGCAGTAAATATGTATATTAAATCTCTCCTTGCTGAGGGAAGACTGAATGGAAGAGGGCTCTTGTAATATACTATAAATGGAGACTGAATTGAAGAGCAGAGGAGAGGGCTGAGAAGAAATTAAGCAAATGGTCCAGCCAATACCTGGGCAATGTTTGAGTGAATTGTTAGTGTAATTGGATCAATACCATGTCAGGTATATGCAAAATTACCCAGGTGATTAGCCTAAAAACAGATACCATTATGACCATTATGCATTCTTTGATTCCTCCAAAAGATTAAAAGGCCTATTCACATCAAGTTTTCATTGCCAATTCTCTAAAAATAGCATTCTTCATAAACATGGTATATAGATCTTTTGTAACTGGTTGTTTCACAAATCTGACTCATTTTTAACAGAGCACACAGATGCCAAAAATGAAATGAAAAAGGATATGGTCGTATCTTCTGTTGACATGAGCAAACTAGTCCCCCTTTCATTTTTCAAACCTTTCTAATCAAGTCCTGGTATTCTCAGGATTCCACTATTTTTTCCCTTATTGAAAGACAAATCCATTTAGAATAAAATAATTCTGTTCTTTTCTTAATTCTTTTTTTAAAACATTTATTTATTTATACAAGAACTGGGGTACAGGCTAGATGCGCGGGAGGGTGAGAGGATTCACCAGAGACAGAGTGGGGAACAGAACAGGCAGATTGACTGAAATACACTGCTGAGGGGAGCAGAGGGCGAGAGAGGAGAGGTCTGCTGCGCCATCTGGGATTCTCACCAGCCGGCTGGGATCGAACCCGCACTGCAGAGGCTGCACACAGCTTCACAGCATGGCGCTTAACCACCTGTGCCACCAGGGAGGCCCCTGTTCTTTTCTTCTGTCATATCCAGTGGATGTCCCATATTTGTCACCCTGCCTGTCTTTTCATATGATTCTTATTAAATACTCAAACGTGTAAGTCACAAGTATGTAGTCACTAATAAATGGCTTAACTTAAAGAATATATATGTATAACGTAATGTTTTATGTAAAAAGTACATTTATGTCTCTATATGCATATATATATATGCTTAGAGGTATAAATTAACTATTTATATCCTTATAAATGTGCACATCCTGTATATTATATAGAATCATTCTTTGATATAAAATAATTTTATGAGAAAAACTACAGAGAACTACAAAAGATATTTGCAAAATACAATTGCAAAGGTAGTAGTCACTTTGGACCCTTATTTTCATAAAATTTTCTTTGAGAAACTATTTCCCTTAAAGAGGAGGATGAGGACTGTGAAAAACTATCATTACGATGGAAATGTGATCATCAAATGTTAGGATAAAAAGATATATCTCTAAAAATATGCTCAAAGGAAAATATAGGCAAATGAGGAATTGTCAATGAAAATAAAAAGCAAGTCAATTTTTTTTTAAGATTTATTTATTCATGCGTGCAAGAGCTGGGGTACAGGCCAGAGATGTGGGGGCGATGAGAGGATCCACCAGAGACAGAGTGGGGAACAGAACAGGCAGATCTACTGAAATACACTGCTGAAAGGAGCAGTGGGCAAGACAGGAGAGGTCTGCTACACTATGTGGGTTGCTCCTTGGCTGGCCAGAGGCTTCGGATTGCTTCATAGTGCGCTTAACCCCTTGCGCCACCAGGGAGGCCCCTCAAGTGTTTTTTTTTTTAATACAATTTTATTATTAGCTAAAAATGTGGCCTTACTAAATCAAATGAATACTGATTTTTAGCTAATAAGTATACATTTTCTGTTCTTTCTTTCTTTGCTTCATGAAACAAACAAAATAGACCTCAGGCCTCCCCAGTGGCGCAGTGGTTGAGCGCTGGGTTACAAAGCTGCCCGCAGCCTCTGCTGTACTGGTTCGATACCCAGCCGCCAAGCGAGGGTCCCACATGGCATGAAGACCTCTCCTGCCGTCTGCTGCTCCCCTCAGCAGTGTACTTCGTCAGTCTGCCTGTTCTGCTCTCTGTTCTGGCTCTGCTGAATTCTCTCACCCTCCAGCGCTTCTGACTGTACCCAGTGCTTGTATAAATGAATAAAAATAAATAATCTTAAAAAACAAAAATAACAACAACAAAAAAGACCTTGATAATTCTGAATCTGAAGAGAGTACCTGAAATGACATTAATATGAATCATCACAACAAATCCCTATTCACTACCTTAGCACCCATGACCTACAGATGCACCTGTTCTGCTCCCCACTCTGTCTCTGGTGAATGCTCTCACCATACTCCCCCCACACACATTCTGTCCTATACCCCAGCTCTGTATGCATAAATAAATAAATCTTTAAAAAAAGAAATAGTAGCTGCCAAAGACATTTTGCCCAGAGTCAAGTTAAATACTCATCCACAACCTCTCTTGCAAGCAAGCAATAATAAAAACATGTCCCAGACCAAATTTTGCTGTGCTACTGGTCTCATTCCTGTTACAGATGCTCCAACAGGTAGGGAGACAAAACAGTCTCATGATTTATCTAAGAGACTCAAGGCCCTTCTGCATGGCATGGAGGCTTTGCACGAGGCTTCCAGATATAATGCTCCTCCCCACCGGTGGGCAGAGGCAGTCAGAGACCTACAGAGTTAACAGCTGGGGCAGGACAGTCAGGGGATTTAGCTTTAGCATTATCCCCATGGGCTAAGGATCAAAGCTCACTCTATCTTTATAACGACATTTTTACACCAGTGTGAGAAAATCTTTAAAATACATTCAGTTTCCATATTTTGAATAATTTTAATTTCTGCAATGGTTGTGTTTCTTTTTTCTTTTTTGAAAGATTTTTTTTTTTCTTAATTTATATAAGCGCTGGGTACAGTCAGAAGTATGGGAGGGTGAGAGAATTCACCAGAGCCAGAGCGGGGAACAGAACAGGCAGAAGGACCCAAGTACACTGCTGAGGGGAGCAGTGGGCGAGACAGGAGAGGTCTGCTGAGTCATGCGGGACCCTCTCTGGCGGCCAGGGATCGAACCGGTGCTGTAGAGGCTGTGGGCAGCTTCGCAGCCCAACGCTCAACCGCTGTGCCACCAGGGGAGGCCCTTCTTTATTTTTTTGTTTATTGTTGAGTAGAAGAACTGGGGTACAGGCCAGAGGTGTGGGGTGTGAGAGTATTCACCAGAGTGGGGAGCAGAACAGGTGGATCTACTGAAATACAGTGCTGAGGAGAGCAGAGGGCAAAACAGGAGAGGTCTGCTGCACTATGTGGGTCAGCTCCATTTCTAACTGCCATCACACCGATTAACTAAACTGATGGAAATCCTTTACTGACATGGTAAAGGTAGAATATATAGTCATATGCTAGACTATATTCTTTCTGACATAAGGATTGTTCTCTCTCTGATGTATGTTCGGGTTAAGGCATTGCTTCCCAAGTTCAATATTTTTTTAACTTAATATCACGTGTGTACTATCTCGGTGTGGTTAGTGATGTATTTTACATCAGGTCACACATACGGACATGTTTCTATAACAATGGAATGGAAAGGATGCTAGGAAGACCTTTTTCTAGTTAGTGGTTCCTCCAAGTTGCTGGTGAGATAGTCTCAAGTGCTCATTGGAAAGGCAAAGGTAGCAAAGGAAACATTACAGCAGGCTGCTGTTGAGAGTGGGCATCGCAAAGTTGGAGGAGCTCGCTAGATAGGGGGTGATGGATTCCCAGCATAATAGGTGAATGCATATGTTTCCCACCTACTGCTCCCTCTACCTCTCAGTCTTTTTTACTTAGGAAAACATTTGATTCCAGTCTGAGCTCTTTGTCTGAGTTTGGTCTGAGCTGTGGGGAGGTGAGATCTGGTGGGGACTATATTCAGCGGATATAAGTGGTTTAAGAGAACACCGTGGTGATAGGGAGGGACATATGGCAGAAATAGGGAATGGTTCTCAGTTTTCACATTGTGTAACAGGGAAGGTAGGGCTGCTGTTTAGTCTTTGGATGTAGAAAGCAAAAGAACAGAGTCAAGTAAACTATTGTTTGTAACATGTCCATTTTGTGGTTTAGAAAAATCATAATGGCAGTTGGTCTGTTGCTTTCCAACCGCCTCTTAAATCAGAATATTCTCCTCTTTGATTTTATGATATTAAATTGTCTTCTGAGAGACTTACTCAAAAAGCAGGCTAAGCTCTTGAGGTCATGACCATGTATGGGCAAGATTATTTTGTTTATTTCTGTTTCCAGGAAATCTCTGATAAATTTACTATTAAAAATTAGGTAATTTTCTTACCAGAAGTATCACAGTACAAGAAGTCAGACATCTTTGATTTTGGGTGACCTTGGGCAAGTAACTTAAACTCTCTGAGACTTGGGGATCTTATATTTAAAATTGTAAAATTAAAATTCTAATACTCCTTGTCTCCTTTTTTTAAGTTTTTTTTTCTTTTTTCTTTTTTAAATTTTATATATTTTTGACATCATTTTTCATTTTTGCACAATGTATGCATTTTCATCTTGGTTATAGTTCCCATACAATTCCCATCCCCCCTGTTTTGCTCCTACTCCCTCCTCACCCTCCCCAGTGTGTCTCTGGTTTTAACAGGGCTTTGTGTTAATGGAGATGAAAGATGACAAGAGTTTGAGATATGATAGTTATATTATCAAAATGATTATTATAATAAGAAATTTCTTTGTTCTTAAAAACAATGCTACTTCTAAGATCAAATATTTAATTTTTGATTGGTTTTAAGAATCACATAACATGATCATCTCTTATCAACAGATAATTTAATTGAGGTAGGTGTGTGGGGGTGGGGTTGTGTTCTACAGTGTGTTGAAATTATAAAAAATTCTCTGAAAATAGTATGTTGGGATTGATCAATACAGTTGTCATAGAATATATGGATCAGTATCCCTAAATAAAATAAAAAATGGAAACTATTATGTAACGAGGGATAGCGTTTGCTCATGACACTCAGATTGACTCGAAAGACACCGTTTACTAAAGAAATTTCATTGATGTTAGTGTGTGATAAGGAATAATTTCATCTGTGTTTCACAACCTTAAGAACCACTCCTTATCTCTTTAAATTTTTATTTTTGTTATTAGTTCCAGAAAAATAAAACAAGAAAAAGTAGATATTTTTCTTACATAACCATGCTAGTATAAAGATGTACAAAGTTGGAACTACCCTTCCAAATTTATTTTTAAAAGATTTATTTTTATTTATATATGTATATAAAATGGGGGTATAGACCAGAGGTGTAGGGGCTGAGAGGATTCACCAGAGACAGAGTGGGGAGCAGAACAGGCAGGTGGAAGACAGGAGAGGTCTGCCTTTCCTGTGGGTCATCTCCCTGTCCTGGGATCGAACTCATGCTGCAGTGGCTGTCAATAGCTTGATAGTGCTGAGACTTAACCCATTGAGCCACCAGGGATGCCACTTGCAAATTTAAATTGGCAATCCTGCATCCTACTAGGATGTATCAGGTCAGTGTTTACTGGCGTTCCTCTTTTCCTAAATCCTTCAACTTTTTCCTGTACCTACACTCCCTCATTTGTAGTTAGAGGAAAACAAAGGTTAATTTAGAAATGCCAACTACATACTATTTATTTACCAAAGTCAAACACTGCATGAAACACACTTGTGCAAACAATAGTGGCCTTTTCCTTGTGCAGTATAGGATGTGGTCCATCATTAGGCAATTCAGCTCTGGCACAGGATGAACTATTTATTTGTTAAGTCCAGTACTCTGGGCTGCAAAATCTTGGAGGGGATTTTCTTCTCTTTCACAGGAAACTATTAAATTTACAGGACCTAATGTTTATTTCACAGTCAAACGTGTACTATTGTGTTGATAAATATGTAATGGCACTGAGCTCAGTGGTTAGTGCCTTGTATATTTAATTTAATGATGTTTTATTACTCTAAAATTAGCGTGGTCCACTGAGGAAGGGAAAGAAAAGGAGAAAAATCTTTCCAGCCATAGATGACAGAGAACTCAATTTCAATTTGAAGCAAAGAAAGGAAGAGGAAAAACAACCAAGCAGATATTTTTTGAGGTCCCAGAAGATTATGGTTTAACAAAGTTTCCATTCAACGTAAAAACATCTGGAAAACTATGAAAATTTCAGAATTGTTTAAGCTGAAAGCCCTTTAAAATGCCACTGAGTCTAAATTATTTCGGGAAATGTAGACAGATAACGATGTAAATTCTGATGTTTCAATGACTGCTCTTTTTTATTTAGTGGGAGAAGGGTGGGTAGATAGAAAAACGGATATCAAATGAGAGACAATTTCTGTAATAGAGAAAGTGGGTTTTTGGGTAAATGAACAAAATGAAAGAGAGTGCAATCTCTGAATGAAAAAGGACACTTTGGTTGCATTTCTAAATGAGATTGAACTTAAAAATAAAAGAAATACATCCCACAGTAAAATAAAAACAGATTTTGTTGTAGCAGCTGGTAGCTTTACAGTTCAATACAGTAGTTTTCACATTTTTCATGTACCAGGATTGCTTTTGATGCCAATTTCGGGGAGATAAAAATATAGTTAATGTACTGTCAGTGTTTGAGATAACGCTGTTGTAAATTGCTGACACGTTAAAACATTTAAAAGAACAAAACATTGACACAGCAGTATAGGCAAGAAAACAAACAAAAAATGGTGGCACACATACATAAGGCAGATTAGATAGCTGGCCAGAACGTCAATTTATAAAGGGCACTAAAATACCATTGACATAAATAAAAATAGTTTACCAGTTAACTGCGGTTAAATCTAACTTTGTTAAATTTACAATGATTCGAAGTTGGTCCTACATCTCTCTTGTAGTATATAACACTCTCAGGGGAAAATTTCTTATCACTCTATTCAACAACCCCACATCCCGCTCCTAGTAAGTAGATATCAAACAATTAAAGTTATATAGACTTGAAGAAGCACTAAATCCTAGGTTCCCCAAGGATGTCCATTTCTTCATCTGATAGAATATATACATGTTAAACATGGAATTTTTTTCAGTGTCCAGTACATCATATGCACATGGATTTGAAGATTATTTGCACTAGACTGTCCACTTCTGGGGGACCGTTAGCCCACATATAAGGTATATCTGGATTAGTCAATCGACTTTTAGGGTTAGGATGGGCCTATGGATTCAAACACCCATCTTGGGCTTGTTAAAACTTTCAATTAAGCACTGCACTATGAAGCTATCCACAGCCTCTGTAGCATGAATTCAATCCCTGGCCGGCCAGGGAGCAACCCACATGTCGTGGCAGACCTCTTCTGTCTTGCCCGCTGCTCCCCTCAGCAGAGTGTTTTGCCTCAGCAGAGTCAGTCTGCCCGTTCTATTCTCCACTCTGTCTCTGGTGGATCCTCTCACCACCCTGCATCTCTGGGCTGTACCCCAGCTCTTATATGCAAAATAAATAAATCTATTTAAAAAAAGGGGGGGGAAGCTATCAATGGTCCAATTTGCCATGAGAACTAGTTAAACCCTGGTATTGAACGTCAATGTCTGCATGGTATTTCACTGATATCTTGCAATAAATCACACTTTGCATGGGTTACTTGAGTGAGACTTGACCCTGCCCACTCTAGGTTAATTTCTTTGGTCTTCATATATACAGCCATGCCCTCGCGGTCTGTAATATTAGTCCTATGCTCTTACCTAGTTATTCAGTATATACAATTTAGTTCCCAATTGGATTTTGGTTATAAAATTCCCTCCAGGGGTGTAAGAATGCTTTTCTTTCCTTTACTTGTTCGTCTTTAATGACAATTCAGTTTTCACGTAAATTGGGTTGTCTTTCCTGTGTACCATATGGATTCACATTCCCCTGTATGGGTTTGTGAAATGATTTTTCCCTCTAATCATTAGAAAGCAGATTTAGAAAGAACTAATAATTCAAAATTGTATATCCATTAAAAAGCTGACAATACAAAGGGACATAAGGACAAATGCTCCTTTAGAGCTGGAGATTTTAACATTCTCTCAGGCTAAACTAAGATAATACTCACCCCCCCAAAAAAAAGATAATACCCAGGCAAAAGTACACATATAGAGGAAAATTTATATATTTGAATGTTAACATTGAATTTGAGCAATACCGCAAACCAACTTGAAATATTTGATATTTATAAAACATTCAAGCCCATAACTGTAGAATATATATTGCTTTTAAATTGCACATGGAATATTGACCGGGCTAGGTCATATGTGTCTGCATAAAAAAAATCTTAATACATATCAAAAGATTGAAGCTTTACTAATTGTGTTCTTCTAGCACAGAGAAATTAAATTAGAAATCAATAAACAAGAGAAATCAAAAATAGTCATAAATTAAGCAACCACTTATAAATAGTTCATAGACAATTAAATCATATGATAATGAAATATAATTCTAATATAAAATATCACAATATGTGAGCTATATCTAAAGGCACAGGCAAAGTATAGTGCAAAGATAATACCTAATCAGTTGCCTGCTTTTATAAAAAAAAAATTATTGGAACACAAATTCATCATTCATTCAGATATCATCTATGGATATTTTTGTACTCTTATAACAGAGTTGACTAACAGCATGGAGACTGTATGACTTACATAGTCTTGAATATTTACTATGGATCATTATAGAAAAGGTACACTGTATGCAAAGCAGTACTAGAGGAAAACAGTTTTAAAAGGCTTAAGATTTAAAACAAATTGTCAATGTGTCTACTTGAACAAAGTGCACAAGAAAATTAAAGACAAAATAAGTACCAGGAAGGGAAATTAAGATAGCAGCAGATCAATGAAGTAGGAAAAAATCAAAATACAATCAATAATGCATCCTTTCTTCTTAAAAAGCTAATAAAATTAATAAGCCAGTTAAATATAGTAGCAGTATAAAATATAATAAAATATATCTTGTAAAGTACGCATTTATATAAATTAATATATGCTTATTATTTTTTATATTTATTTTTGCATAGAAAACGCGGGTATAAGCCAGAGGTGGGGGGATTAGTAGATTCACCAGAGACAGAGTGGGGAGCGGAACAGGCAGATTTACTGAAATACACTGCTGAGGGGAGAAGCGAGCTAGACAGGAGAGGTCTGCCGCGCCATATGGGTCACCTCCCTGCCGGGGCATCGAACTCAGGCCATAGTGGTAATAGTGCTGAGACTTAACCCCTAGGCCACAAGGAAGGCCCAATATACTTATTTATAATATGGAAAATGCTATATAAATAAAATATATTTTAATATTCCATAATATCATATAACATGATAATAATATTACATTGAACATATGGTCAAGACATAGAAAAGACATAAATTACTAATACCAGGAATAAAATTATGAAATAGGAAATAAAGTAATATAATAAATAATTTTGATCAATAAATTCTACAATTTAGTAAAGCAGAAATTTTCTTGTAAAATAGAACTTAATAGAAATGACTAAAGATAAAAATCACATTTTGTAGCCTAGTATTTATAAGGAGGTTTAATTCATTATCATAACTATCTTAAAAACTATAGGCACATGTGGTTTCTTTGGTGAATTCTATCAAACATATTACAAACCAAACATAATGTAAAAACCCAGATATCTCTACTTACTGCCTAATATTCCTGGTTAAACATCTCTCAAAGCTCAGACAAAAAACAAGATTAAAGAGAAAAACAGGGAATTTTAAAAGTCATATCTTATGTTGATTTTAATTTTGCAGAAACCCTTCACTTTTAAAGAAAGCGATAAATTATACTACGGGATATATCTTAGCCTGGCCAATGATGCTACAAACTTAGTGGTTTAAGCGTTTTAACAAACTTATTATCTCTCATGATTCTGTGGTTTCAGTGAACTCAACTGGGATAGTTCTTTGGTTTCTGGGATTTGAATATGGCCATATGTTTCTCCTTGCTGTGCGTTTTCAGTGCCGTCTTCTTACTTCATCTCTCTATGTAGTTTCACCACCCAGGTGGCCAAACTTATATGTGATGACTGGGGTGCTAGAGAATATTCTTTTTTTTTCTTTAGGGGAGAGCGCCAACACTGTCCCCCACTAGCACAAATTATGTATCAAGTTTCCCATATTTGGAGTAATTTCAGGGTCAGCACATCCGGAGTGCAATGGGTAAGCCTTGCCCCAGGAAAACCACCTTCATGATCATGGTATCTTAGGGAGAACAATCTTTTTTTTTTTTTTTTCAATATTTTATATCTATTTTTTACATCATTTTTGATTTTTGCACAATGTATGCATTTTCATCTTGGTTACATTCCCCATACAATTCCCACCCCCTCTATTTTGACTCTAACCCCTCTTCCCCCCCCCCATCCAGTGTGTCTCTGGTTTATAGTTGCTTGTTTATATTGATTTTAACTTTATTATAATTAGTCTTTTTCCTGATCCCTTATTTAGGTTTTCTAAATTCCTGCTACGAGTGAGACCATCTGGTATTTTTCTTTTTCTTTCTGGCTTATTTCGCTGAGCATATCCCTTCCAGCTCCATCCATGTTGCTGCAAATTGCATGTGCTTATCTTTTTTGATAGTTGAGTAATATTCCATGGTGTATATGTACCACATCTTCTTGAACCAGTCATCTATTTTGGGGCATTTGGGTTCTTTCCATAGCTTAGCTATTGTAAATAGTGTTGCTATAAACATAGGGTTGCAGGTGCCCTTTTGAATTAATGATTCTGTGTCCTTTGGGTAAATATCTAGGGAGAACATTCTTTATGTGGCTTTAATATTATACACATCTTGTAAGCAGTGGCATACCTTTCCAACAAAGGACTGCCTTATCAGTAGAGCAATAAGTGATGAAAACATTGATTTTGTCAAATTAGAACAAATAATGTTTAATGATTCAATTTTCTAATCTGCAAATAAAGGAGCAATAACAGTGCTTATTTACTAGATTGTGTTTATTTACTAGAGTAATGGTGGAATTAATGGATATAAATCATGTAAAACTCCTAGCATGGTACAAGAGGCTTATATGATATTTAAATTATTACAACATAGTATAGTATTTATATTACTGGAAAATATTCCAAGTTTTTATCTAGCATGATCATCTTTATCCCTGTTCAAATTTTGCTGAAGCTGCATTATAAACTCATGTACAAAGCAATCACAAAGACAGCCTTCTATCAATTCAAAATGAAGAAATCAAAAATCAATGAAATGCTGCTAAATTTAAACTGAGCATTTTCTATTTTTCATGAATGTCTTTTGCATTACAACTCATCAACTAAAAAGCTTCCTATGTCAGTCATAATATTCCTGCTGCTTTTCTATTGTATTATAATCCATAGCTTTCTTAAACCCTAACACAGTTTTATGTAATCCTGTCCTATTTTTATATCATGGACGTATAAGTTAAGATCACCAGTAAATTTCCTGGTCAACTAGTCGGAAAAAAAAAGTTTCAATTTTTTGAAGGAATATTTCATTTTTCCCCCTTTCTTTGGGTCTGTGAACCCAAAAGGTGACACTGTGTAAGAATTCAGTGCCATGTCATGCAAACATCAATTGTACAAATGCTCAGAAAAATGCTTGAATGTATATAAATTTGTGTTGAATAGCTGAGCCAGCTGCTGGGAAGGGCACAAATTTTACTCCTTCCATGGAGATATTTAGGCATTCCTCCCTTGAAGCTGTGCTCTAAGGGAACTACATTGCCAGACAGGTTAAGACTATCTTCAATATGTAGTGATTTTGTGACAGGTCCCATGAGGACAACTGGCTTAGTCCTAGAACTGACACTGTCACTTCCACTGCCATCCATCAATGAAGAAATCACAGGCCTGCCATTATTTAAGAAAATAGGAAATAAGTTTCTTCTCTTTTTAAGGAACTGATAAAAAATTTAGAGCAATCTTTAAAATTAAACTACTTGACTTCTGGTCACAAATTCTTTATAATCCTCCATGAGCAAAGGTCACACAAAACACTCAAACCCCAGAGTCTTACCCCACTATACCATCAGCCTTAGAGACCAAGATCACATCACCCAGCTCAGATTCTAGTGGGGATGAAACTGCTCTGGAACAGATCCTTTCAATCCAAATTGAACTACTAAGTAAGGGAGAAATTACACCTCCATGCCTGAGTCCTATAATAGAGTACCACATGAGGCAGGAAAGGGAAAGTCACTGCAGATTCTCTTACTCAAAAAGGGCAGGAAGTGGAAGGCTCACTGTAGGTAATGGATATATATAAAATACATCCTATTGATTCTGTTCTCTGACTGATAAGGGGAATGACATTTAATTAAGGACCACTTAGAATAGTTTAGCTTTGTGGGTCTAAATTGCCCATGTTTCAAAAATTTCACTGCTTCAAAAATCTCTATCTGCATATGTAGTTATATAGCCTGTAAAATGCTTTCATGTTGGATACCAAATCTCTTTAAAACTTAGAAAATATAAGCAGATTATACACTGTTCATAAAAAAGACCATTTGAATATGGTGGAATCTTTATAAAACCAAAACAGCCAAAATTCCATTGTGTGTCTAGCAAGCTGAACAAACAGAAACAAAACAAAACAAAAAGCACAGTATGTATAAACTGGCATTCAAAAAAAAAATCAAAATAGGATGTAGCTATGGCAATATCATATCCATGCTAAAGTGCATTTGTTGGTTTGGAGAAACATAGTGAAAAGCTTAACCTAATTAGAAAGTAGATCTGTGCATTTTGGTGGGGGAAGGCGCTGAAGGGGATAGAAGGTACAGCTCAAGCTTTGGGGCTTTTGCATTAAACTCCAGCTGGGCCCAGCAGACACTGTCCAAAAGATGACCTCCTAATAATGAAATTATTTCCATATGTTTGCTCACACACAGCCTTCTAATTTGAGATTTCCCATCTCTCCCCAAGTCTTCAGCTTCTGACCGTGCTGCTCAGTGCTGAGAGGAGAATCACAATTGTAAACCATTAAATATTCTACAATGGAATGATTTAATATATGTAATATATGCCATGCATATTTAATATATTACATACATATATAATATATAGTATGTACATTATATGCACACTATATATTCCTATGTATTATATGATATATTATGTATATGTCACATATATGTTATATTTATGACTTATAATTTATAACCTAAATATATATTATACATTACATATATTATATGATATATATATATATATATATATATACCACCAGGGCTGGTTCTTCTCATCTGCTCTGCAACATGGCGCCCTTCCTCACACAGGAAGAGACAGGAAGGTGTGTCCATCACCATCAGGAAGGTGTGTCCACACCCAGCCTTGCCCACTGCACTCCAGGTATGCAGATTTCTAGGATTTCCCAAACAGGGACATTAGACTGCCCCCTCATGGCAGGAGGGGACCTGCATTCACACTCTTCCCTGACTTAAAAAAATAAAGCAAAACAAAAACAACGGAGTGATACTTAATATGAGAGCTTGGGTTTGATTTTAGCTTTGAGAACTCTCATTTGGGTTTGGGTTTTTGTAAACATTTAGTGTAAAGAATAAGATTGCTTACATGGAACAACCTTAATGCCCTTCAATAGATGAATGGACAAAAAAAAAAAATGTAATATATACTGAATGGAATACTACTCAGGCATGCAAAAAGATTCAGTAACTCCTTTTCAGAAAAATTGGAAGGCTCTTGAGGTAATTATGCTAAATGAAGTAAGTCAGAAAGTGATAGACAGATACCAAATGGTCCCACTCATTTGTGGGATATAAATAACCAAAGAGAACAAACCCGCAAAATAACAAGAATAATTCTTAGACTCTACAAATCATATCCTGGTTACAAAAAGGGGGTGGTAGGGGAGTGGAGAGAGGAGGGCAGGGACAAGGCTGTGGAACTGGGATTTGATGGAGGGTAAGTGAGGCACATTTATATATGGAGATATGAAGTTGTAGTCCTAAATATATATAGTTATATAAATTAATGGCAAATTAAAAAAAGTTTAAAAAAGCATAAAATTAAAAAATGGCATTTCATAGAAAATTACAGGAAATTAAAGGTCTGCATTTCTTAAAAAGAAACACAGATATCTACTGACTCTATGGAAAAACATATTTTCTAATGACAGAGTGCATACTTAATGTGAAATTTAAACATCTTATTTGAAATTTCCTCAAATGAAAGAGTATGATTAGTTTTCAATCAACACATTGATTATGTGACTAGATACATTTTAATAAAATATGATAGAATTATTTGAACATAGTGAGAAATACTATATCAAAGAGGTTGCAATTCATAACTATTTTTTATATATAAAGCATGAGGACTTCAACATGATTATTATAAAGTTTATGTATCTCCTGGCTATTTCAAGCAGAGACCTCGCCTTCAAAATCTATCTCTAACCAGTTAAAGATGATGATCTTCCCTCCCTGTTCATTGGCCTATGAAGGTTCAGGTACAAACCTAATCTGCATTTATTTTGTAAGTAAACTAATTTGGGAACACAACCATGTCCTTTTGTTTATCCATTGTCTATGACTGATTTTTCTTCTAGGCAGACATGAGCAGTGGTGACAGAAATGACAATAGCCTGAAAACCAGAAATATTCACTATCTGATCCTTTACAACAAAAGTTTGCCAACTCCTGCTTGATACTGATTCAGTAATACAAAGACATCACTTAGCTTGATTCACTTTGTATTCATCCTAAGAAAACTTACTGAGAATTTACTCTTTTAACAGTCTGTCTACAAAGACTAACAAGACACCAAAACTGACTCTAAAGATGGAAAGGTACACAGAGAGACAGCTCAAAAGATTAAATAATTACAGGGTAGCACAAGAGAGTCTAAAAAATGCAGAATTAAAATTGACACAAGAGAATTGGACAAAACAACTAACTGTACAGGAGCAGGGAAGTGATATTTGATCAGTGTCTTATGTAGGAACAGACATTCACAAGGTTGGCTGAGAATATTTAGACAGAAATGGATGCATATGCCAGGCCCAGGAAGAGTGAAACCTCATCTTATATAGAGGGAATATCAAGTGTAAGTGCTAGGGCTGTGACTCAGGAGAGAGTAACAGTAAATAAGATTCCAACATAGGCAGAATGGGTCTCTATGCAGTCTGAACACATTCATTAAAAAGTGATGAGGAATCATGAAAGCATTTTAAGAAAGGATGCAACCTGGTTGCATCTGTATAGCAGAATAACTCAGGCAAACATTTAGGGATTGACAAGAGTAAAGAATAAAAGTTATGAGACTGTAAAACAAGGCAGTGTTAGGATTATTTTATTAGGGTGTTACAGAAACCTAACTTGAATTGCCTTAGGCAAAAAAAAAAAAAAAAAAAAAAAAACAAAACTTTCAATTGGGCTTATTCATTTGGAGGCCATCCATGGAACCATATCTGTATTTTCCCAGCTCAGTTCTATGTCCTCAATATGGGAAAACTCCTGCTTCTGGAATTTTCTAGCCAAATTAACTCCATTTTTGTTTGCTAGGCATTGTTCTTCTGCCACTTCTAAACTAACCATTATACACAGAACTGAAAAGAGACGGGAATCCTTTTCCCAGGTGTGGTGTGAAGTGCTACACAACTCTTTAAGGTCTTACCAAAGTGGTATTTTAGTTTAGCCTTGATTCTCTGTTTATTCATTCATAGAGCATATAAGATTTGAATGTTACATGGAATCAGGCACTAGGGCTGAGCAGGGATGTGATGACAGAGATGTTGCTTCTGACTTCAAGGATCTTTTCATTTATTGCATGAGAAGAAAAGCCAGTAGGTTAATGAGGAAATGAGCCAGCTCGGCGTGCTGTGTGAACACAAAGAGAGAACCAAAGTAGAGAGGCAGGGATAGGCAGGAAGACTTACCTGAAATAGAATTTTCCAAATTGAGACTTGAAGGAAAGTAGGATACAGTCAGTTAGGGAAAGAAACAAGTTGCAAACTGACCAAAGGGAAGTATACAGAAGAAAGGGTAGGTATGAGAGGAATGGAATTCAACACATAACCCAAATCCAAGTCATGGAAATTAGAGATACCATGACAAAGAACTTGAACTCTTTTGAGGTAACGTGGAATAAATTGCAAAATTTTTTTGAAGATTTATTTTTATTTATTTGTGCATACGAGAATGGAGGTACAGGCCAGAGGTGCAGGGAGTGAGAAGATTCACCAGAGACAGAGCAGGGAACAGAACAGGCAGACTAACTGAAATACACTTCTGAGGGGAGCAGTGGGTGAGACAGGAGAGGTCTGGTGTGCCATGTGGGTCACTTCCCTGGCCAGAGATTAATCTCATGTGGCGTGGCTGGTTATAGCTTGATAGCACTGAGACTTTAACCCTTGCACCACTAGGGAGGCCCTAAATTGAAACTTTTTAAGTTGAGAGCATATTATAATAAAATTTGCCCCTTAGAACCAATAATCCACTACATGGAAATTGGTTAGTCTCATTTAGTGTCTCTTACACTGAGTGAACAGAATCCACGTAAGGAGCTAGAATGCTTACTACCCAAGGAATGGATAGATTGGGAGAGGGATCCTAACCCTAACCACTCTCAGCTTGTTTCCTCTGTGTAAGGAGAATAACAGTAGTTCCTAATTTGCAGGATTGCTGTGGAAAACAGAATAATGTCATATAAAATCACTACAATATAGCCAATCCCATAGGAATTGCTAATAACAGCCACTGTTTTTATCACCATCATTATGATAGGTGTTTTTCAAAGAATGTTCGTAGACTTTCTATTGTGTGAACTTATATAGATATTGAGATAGTGTGTATAAGGGAGGGGAGAAAGGAGAGCCACAGGAGGAGCAAGAAAGAGAATAAGATGTTATCTATCTCACAGAATGGGGAGAATTTATTTCAACTGCTATGAAGAGCTTCACAAGCTCTATCATAAATAAACATTTTTACAGTTAGCAAAAGGGAGCAACCTCTGGGGTGAAATGAAGCAGCTGCTTAGCAGAGCACCATCTCTCTGCAGGGGGGTGGCGAGTACTTTAGTCAACTGAAACCATAGGTACCAGTGTTAATCAAAGCATGTTTCAGGTAAAGATCATAATGTGTGTTTTCATAGCATTAATTAAGAAAGCAAACTATTATCTGGAGGCAAATTAAAATGAGGAAGCTGTTCGATTAAAACTTCTATGGAGCAACCATTACCCATAACTAGAATCATAGAATCAAGGAGGAGATAAGGGATGAGAGAAAAGCAGACCATATATACCCATAGGGATGTGAGTTTGCATAATTTTGCAATTTTCACTAATGAGAGAATAGCCACTTGTTGTATAAAGCAAATCGGGGAAGCGTATTGATAATTCAAGTTGTTTCCCACTCCCCAAAGAGTCTAGCAAGTTTATTTTGGTATAACAAGACTTCGTTAAGAGAAATGATTTTAGTCAAAATGTTACGGAAACATCTTTATACCTTTTCAGAAAACAGAAGTGGTTTCTAAATTCCTATTAGTATTTGTACCACAATGATGCTATATGCTTTATGGACAGATGATAAGCCTTTATATGAGATGCCCAAATACCAATGCAGATCCATGATTGACCTTATCTTAAACAAAGTAGAGTGATGACATAAGTGATGGTTTAAAACATGTCACCAGTCCACACAGAGGCCCAGCAACACACCTGAAATTCCCTATTTGCTGGACTATCCATTAATTCTTTTTTTCCCCCTCGAAATCTAATTTTCCCTGGAAGAAAACATGCTGATGAATTCCTCATGACAACTGAACTGGTGCTGAAAAATTGGAGCTTGGTGGTGGGCAAATAAAGTGAGAAATTAAAATTGAGAAAAAGCACAAAGTGAGGAAAAAGTTGTTGAGAACAATTCACTGTAACCTTCTTTCCTTTCCTAGAGATGGCAATACCTGATGGGGATCTTATGAAGACTTGATTAAAGAAGGAAGATTAGAACAGGCAACCATAAGGTTGTATCTTGCTCGTGCTATGAAAGGATTTCATACAGACACCCGGGGTTGAGACTTGGGAGGAAACTCTTAAATTCAGACATCCCCAAGGAACTTTCAATCTGTTGATTAACACATGATTTTCTCATTGCTTCTGATCGCTTGTCTCACTCACAAAAAAAGCTTGTCTTTTCTCCTTTCATATTATTCTTGACCCCGCTAAAGAAACTCTTAAATTATTATTAATACCCTTAATAATTTTTGCTAACTCCCACATATTTCATCTAAAAGTGTCCTTGACTTTAATCCTTCTCTATTTTTCCATGTCACTATCAGCCCCCAGTTTGACTTATGCTGTTCTCCAGGGGTCACATCAGAATAGAAGTCAGAGGTGAAGACCCTCCTCCAAAGAAATACCCTCACTTTGAATTCCTCCCTTCTCTCTAAGCAAACACAGTTGACCAAGTTCTCTGCAAACTTGAAATGATTCCCACCATCCTACTATTTCCTGAAGCACGCCACATTTACAAATATAAATGCAGGAATAAACAAAGAACATAAAAATATTGTCTAACTATAATTGGTGATTTTCAGCTGCTTAGAAAAAAGAACAAAGGCCTTTGGTTTCTAGAGTACTTGTCTTAACTAATACATAAAACTGCATGGATACACAATGCACATGAAGACAACAGGAAGAAGGGTGAGCCTAACCATCCTTCCTTCTCTGCATTCTGACACTTGATTGGTCTAGGAGCCTCCTGCACCGCCATATGTCTGCCCAGCACAGAACTAAACAGCTCTTCCCTGACCCTCCACAGCTGGCTTGCAGATGTGGACAATTTACCCACATTTAACCAGGCTGGGCAGAGGCAGACACATCTTTGAATGGGTACCCAATTCCATGTGGTCCATGAACAGCCTTTGGTCTATTTGACTGTCTCTGGGACCTATGTCTTTTCTGTGTCTATAGGCTGATGGAAACAGACAGGATGGGGCATTTTCCAAGTGGTGGGGGAAAGAAAGTGAGGGTTTGATGTTAGATCAGTATATGGCGTAAAGTCAGATGGAAAAGGAGCGGTATGATGGTGCTGAGATGATGCTTGTTTACTGCAATTTTGTGAACACGTTCTTATAAAGGAGTAACCCCATTGGAAGAAAATGAGGCAAAATCTGGCTGATGTGGGTGGAAATTGCTGCGAACTAAGAGTTACATAACACAGAAGGCAAAGTTGCACCCTTCGCAATCATCAGAGAATGAACAGAGTCCTTTTAATGTATGCACATATCTCAGTCCATATTGTCTTACAGCATACAAGGCAAAAGGCACACATAATGTTTATCTTCTCTGGAATCCCATCGCTTGGCCTAGACATGGACAGGCTCAAAAGGCTGAAAGCTCCAATATAATATTAGAAACAGGCCACTTTCAGTTTGTGTGTACTTTCGAGTGTGGGATTAAGTTACCAGAAAGTGTTAGTTTTTATCTTTCAAACTAATTAAACACAAATGGATTCAGAAAAACTTGGAACACTAATAAAGCATAGTACTGCATAATGTTTGATGCCATGTTTCACTCCTATGTTTTATTATAATCTCTGGTCAACTTTTTACCACCACATCAATTCACTGGCTACGGGTTTGCCTAGCCCCACAATTACTTAGTGAGACTGACAAACTGTTCCCTGGTGCTTAGGAAAGGGGAGTTCTGAGCAACTATCTAATTGTGAAACTGATTAGTTACACAGATCTCTTGGGTGATTTATAATCCTCACTTTAATATTTTCCAGTTGAAAATAGATATTCCATAATAAGATAAAAAGCTCTTCATTTATTCATTTGATTTCTACTAACAACTTTTGTTAATTTTCTGAAAATTTTCAAAATATGTATTTTACCTTTTATGAAAAATCATTTCATTTGAAAATTTCAAGATAAATTTGTTCATTAAAACATTAAATAGAAATATTTTAACTTAAAAATAACATACATGTATACCAAAATACAAATAAAAACCACAATTATGCAAAAAAATCCACTTTTGTACAACAGGTTACAAAATTGGAGGCAAATAGAAATATTTGGAAAAATAGTACAGTGGCTCTGCAAAAGCTATAATAAATAATCATGATAGATGAAAGAGATAATATATATTACACATAAATATTTACAAATTTTTGACAATGGTACCTATGAGACATCTTGACAAATTCTAGACTTGTATTTTTTTTGTGTGTAATTAGATAATGGCAAGTCTTTGAAAGGTCCACTAAAATAAACTTCCTTTAATTTAACCCACATATCCCATTGTTTCCATTGTCCTTGTGTCTAAACCTCAAGATGACCAAAGCATCTTCAAAGTGAAGCAAAAAATGGAATTGTATAGCATAACAGGTCCTGCCTTATTCACAATTGTCTCTCAACTGGAAGAGAGAGAAGAATGCATAGCAATGTAAGTCTACATGCCTGGCTTCTAATCTGTTCCATGAATTATAGATGTTCATCTAAGGGGCTGTTTCCCTGATGGTTAAGGATGCAAAACAGTTGGTAAATATCTAATGCTCTTGACCCAATATGTTAATCTAGCAGTAAGGTGGACACCCATGACCTCTCTATGGTGCTTAATTAATGACATTGATAACTGTAGAATCTGTTTCTCTCTCCTTAAACTCTACATAATGAGAGACACTGTCCCACAAGGGCCCAAAAGTTTGTGTTTTCTAGTCATGAAGTTTTACTCACTATTGTAAGGTCAGCACATTCATTTCTCAGCACTCCTATTCCCCAACTGCTACTTAAGTCGTTAGTTCTTTGAGTTCATCTGTCACAAGGCTGCTTTCACATGCTTGCCAAGGGCTCTGAGAACTGTTCCTACTCTGCTATTTCTTTGTACTAATGAATCACTTTGAACTAGTCAGATACATCCTCACCATTGAATGGAATTCCTTATTGTGAATTCAGTGTAACAAAACCAGCCAAGTGTTTGCACCTGCTCAGCAGGGTACATGGCCTAGTCCTGTGTGGGGTGTCTGTGGTGTCTAGGTGAGGTCTTGGTTGGTCAGCATGATGAGACATGGCACAAGGTCTGAGTATTGAAGTACCAAGACACTGTCATAAAATAACTAGGGAGAATAACATAAAATTTTTAAAGCTATTCATAGTTCCCATGGAGTCCAAGTGAACTTGGTTTTGAAATTAAATGTTCTCTTTAATGTTATTACAATTCTGATCATTATGAATATGATTCATTTAGCATTCGATTTCTCTAGAGTATTTCATCTAAATGGGGGTAACTCTGGTATAAATGATATATGTCATCAACATTGTCTTGTCCTTTGGAAATTAAAAATAGTATTTGTTTGTTTCTTTTTTACACAAGGTGCCTTAGTGCCATGTTTGCATAGTCAAGGACTGTGTTGTCATTTAATGACTTGAATGGGAAATGTGTAATGCAGAAAAAGTAGTTTGTGTACCTCTCTATATTCTGTAACAGGGAGGACCCATGAGTCACACAGCAAACAAGTCATTTGTAGCTGTAGAATATTCAGGCTTTAAATCTGATAGCTGAAAACATAGATCTATGCCTAGTTTGGAGGAGGAACATAACATTTCCTTGTGAAAAATGGATGACAAGAATCTCAGATATTTTGATTTTAAGTCATAGGATAAAGATTCTGGGTTTTGTTATGTTCTCATCACTAGCAGGACATGCTCTTTTGACTACGGGGGTCCAGATCTGGTCTAATATTTGTGTGTGTATGTCAATATTTGCATTAGATGGGGTAGTTTATCCTTTTTTATGAAAAGCTATTTTAGGGGCGGGAGGGGCAGAGGCATGACCCCAGGTGGTGCACATAGACTCCAAGTAGGTCTTGACTCATGTCCCTGGAAGTATCTGTAGGAAACTTGAAAAGCCAGATGTGATGACAGGTGCATATACGATATACATATGACCTCTGTAAAATACATGGGTAACCCACAGGCCACCCCATGCATATTCATTCATCCATCAAACATTTTTCAGCACCTACTCTGATCCAGGTGTTGCAAAAGGCTCTGGGAAGAGAAAAAGGCAGGCCCAATTTTCAAGGGGCTCTAATCTACCAGCACTCAAATGCCCATTCCTGAGGAAAATGACATTTACTTTTTCCATTTCATCTACTGAGCATTGTTTAACTTTCCTGTTATTTACAGAAAGATAAAGAGCTGGAAATTTAATCCAACAGGCATTTATCCTATACTTACTATAAGCAAAACACTATATTAGGTGCTTTATAGGATATAAAGATAACTAAGACTCCAATGATGCATAATAGGATAAGCAAGGGAAGAGTGAGAGACACATATAAGTAAGAAAATAAAGAGAAAGTCCATCGCCTTAGGAGCAGCCATCAAAGGAGAAGGGATTTGAGGGAAGCTTTCCAAAACTGTTACACAGATTTTGATGACCACATAGAGGATTATTTGTGAAGAAAAGAGGAACTAGGGGAAAATGAAGATTAGAAATTGTTGAGTTTAATCCTGAGGCTGGAAGAGGGTGATCAAAGCAGAGTTTCAGGCAAGGTAAAAGGAGTTACAGAATGTAATAAGATGTGAAACAAAACCCCCAAAAGGAGTTTTAGTGTTGTACATGGCCTTATCATACCTTTACCTTTGAATTTCTTGTCTGAAGAATGATCCATCAGACTTTAAAATTGTTCTTATCATTCAAGGGCCTCCTATACCCCTACCTGCTCCATTTAACCTTCCACAAATCCAGAGCCAGCATAGCTCTCTCTTTCTCTCATACATAAAACCCCATTTGCTGCAAAAACAGTAATATGCATAGTTATATAAGCTTTGAATTACATATGCTTTTGAGTTTTGTCTCACTAGATGTTAAGCTACTTGAAGACCCTTGTTCTTCTGTCCTATCTTTCAAGGTAAGTAGCAAGGCCTATAATAAGAGTTAAATAAATGTTACTGTTCTGAATGGACAATATGTCTTAAGACTATTCAAACCTCCATCAACAAGGATGTTTGTTGACTTATAATCTTCAGTCTATTAATCAAACCTTCTATTACTGGGTATTTATTCACTACTCCCATGTACAAATGTTGAATGTCAGAAAATAGATGGAAAACTGACATAACCTTGATCTCTAGGGATATGACTTGAGATCATTCAATACATGACCCAAAGCTTGGTTTTTGATTCTAGAATGTATGCTGTGTTTCTTTCTTCAATGAGTTGCCTTTCCATTCTCTTATTCCTGTTTAGAACTGAAGTACGTACAGTGTATCTACAGGTTTCTCTATGGGAGAAAATAAATGTACTCACCAGATGATATTTCAACTGTGAGATGTCTAAAATTTCAAGGGTAAATCTATTGCTCAGCACCCCTAATTACCCTGGCCTCATTACCTACACACGAAGGCAACACTACCAACAAATCACCAAAGAGGATATGAATTTATGGAAACACTAATACCATTATATTGAACAGTACATGGCATTTCTGTTAATGTAGAAGATATGAATTCCCCCCGCCAGCCATCAAAATATATTTGCAATTCAGCATTTAAAAATGTTAAAATAATTATCCAATAGTTTGAATTTAGAGAGAATCCAACACTTCTTTTTTTCCTGACAGATTGACAGTGTATTATAAATTCCAACAATTTATATTTTAAGGCCCCAGCTTCCCATGCCTGCCAGCCATGTCACAGCTTTGAGGAATTATGGTCGTTTAATAAGGGTTGAGCATTTCCATGCTCAACCTTCAAGCAGTGATGCTGTGCCCATGTTTTCACCTGTGATAGATGAATCTACTTACTCCACCGCTTCCTGCGTGACAATACTTTAGCAGCCCCGCTAAAGTTCACATTTCTCAATATATCAAAGTTTAGCAGCACAATGACCTTCTAATATTTGTTTTCAACTGTTTATAACCAACAGTTCATTACTTTGCCTACATGGAGAGGAAGGAAACTGGCCGATGCTCACTCAAGCAGAGCAGGTACTGCAGCAGAGTGTAGGCCTGGAAGTCGTTGCTCAGGGAATCCCTTAAAGAAAAGTCTCAGAGTATGTCAGCCCCTTAAGGGACTGTTGTGATGAGAAGCTGAGGTGGATCACACCCATCTTATCTGTCTTCTAGTGTGTTGCTAAAAGATGGATGAAGCCCTTCCCTGACAATTTTTCAATGTACAGTTAATCATTTTTGTTTGAAATCATCACTGTGCCCCCACCCCCCTTGGTCATTGCCATTCAATCTAAACCTCTAAGATAACCCAGAGTTCTCAATAGGCAAAGGATTGTTCTTGGAGTCTACTCACAGCTGTTTTTCCTAAAAGGAATGGGAACGAATGTGAATTTGGCAATGTCCTTTTCTCCACTAAAGCTAAGAATAAAATAAATAAAGCTAAATATTAGGGGGTTTTGTTATAGTTTCCTTTAGGTTTAGTTCCATGTCTTTATTATTATTATTTCAGTCCCATTTCTTTTTTTAAAAAATATTTATTTATTTATTTATGCATACAAGAAATGGGGTGTAAGCCAGAGGTACCGGGAAGGGGGGGTGGTGAGAGGATCCACCAGAGAGAGAGAGAGTGGGGAGCAGAACAGGCAGACTGACTGAAATACACTGCTGAGGGGAGAAGCGGGTGAGACAGGAGAGGTCTGCTGCACCATGTGGGTAGCTTCCTGGTGGGATGGGGATCAAACTCTTGCTGCAGTGGCTGGTAACAGCTTGATAGTGCTGTCTTTAACCCCTGAGCCACCAAGGAGGCCCTTTAATCCCGTCTTGATTAATCTTTCTGGGTCTTAATATTCTAATATAGAAAAGAAGCAGAGGTAGGTGTACACACATGAGTCAATGATTTATTTATTCCACTCAAGCTGTCAATGAATGAGCTAACATCATTGCCTTCATTTCACAGTTGAGGAGACTGAAGAGACAGCATCTGAAGCTGGTCCATCCACACTGTCAGAGAGATGCAGGGCAGGGATGAGCCGCCTGTAGAACACACTCAGAACCAGTGTCCTGAGCACCAGCTTCTACAAAAGCACAAGACTATGTCTTGCCAAGATTTAACAGAAAATTACCTACTCCATCTGAAAAATTCTTCCCTACCCCAGGGCTCACTCAGTGCCTGATAACCTTCTGAGAATATGTTTATATTTCTGAGAAATGTGATTCCACAGAACAGAGCCCCAACAGCCCCAGGCACAAGAAGGAAAATGACAGCAAATACAGTCAGAAATCCCTCAAAGGCACTTAGTACAAAAGAACTCACTTTTTGTGTTTCTTTTAAGGACTTGGATTAATTTTGTGTCTGCATGGCATGAAGTTCTCATCACCCATGGCAACTTCCTATGCCTGAAGATGGGTCAGAAGAATTGTGGGACACTGTGAGGGCTCTGCTTGAGTGTCGCGTCCCCTACAAAGGCTACGAGGACCAGGGGCATGAAAAGAAGCAGTTATTCTCCGGTGCTGCTATAAATCCTTAAATTAGAATGCCTCGATGTTAATTGAAAATACCAAGTTGTGTATTTGTCATTGGATGATTTCTTTCTCATCTCTTCCCATTTAGTCTATTATTTTCCCTTTCTCTATATCCACTCAATATTTAACTTGAGTTTGGTGTAGAGAGATAGAAAAGAAAGTGCCAGTAACATTTTCACACTTAACCAAGATTCTCAATGAAATTTCTGGCAAACTTCTCCAATGTCATTTCCTTCTAAATGTCTTCCTTTAAACTGTGGTTTGTATAAGAATCACTTGAGGCTTGTTTCAAAAGATGCTAGGTTTCACTCCCAGGAGATTCTCAGGCCTCCCATCCCCAGCCTCCCTGCCTGGTATGCCTGTGTTCCTGATTCTCTGAGAGCATTAAAGCCTGAAAAATCCACCAAGGGCTCTGGGATTCTCCTTTACTGTCAGCCCACATCAATATTGAACCTGCCCTGCATTTGCCTGCATTACAACACCACAAGGGAAGTATGCAGTATGATGACAACTGAGTTGTGTATTACACATCTCTGTATTATTCGTGGTGAGCGTACGTGGTCAGCATTCAACAATATTTATAAAGGTTAAAACAAATGAAGCCCTTTACTAATTCAATCATCCTGTTGATCAAGTCCATTCATGGTTAGACAAGCATCTTTACACCCATTAATGGTTATTCATGATGTTGATCAAGATAACTACTAATTGAGTTCCTTTACCACATACATGCTATTTTGGTGCTAAGATTTCCTTTTGTTCCTCATTTCACTTTCCATAACAATTCACAGGGTCAATGGACATGGACAGGAAAAAAGTGAGCAGTTGCTTAATATGCAATGTCCTTTCTTATCATATGGAAAATAATGACTGCTGAACCTATAACCAATCAAACCACATCCTGTGGAGCTGCTAAGTGTAAAGACTTGGCTCTAAGCATTCATCATTTCCATACATGAATAAGGAGCTTGTGTGGAAAGGTAATTATATTTATAAGCAGGCACATACACTCACTCCTACTTCACACAAGCATTGGACTTTTTAAGACACAAGGGTGTTTTTCAATTTATTCTTTTTTTTTTAAGACCTGTGTGGATATAAGGATTACAGGTTTCCTGCCTGTCTAAGAAGAGTGATCGCTTGCTCTCTAAGAACTAAACTCCCAGGCTTAATTATTATGCGACTGTGCCAGTGTATTAAGCTTGTAGGCCAAAAGCAATTTAATGTCTATGTGTGCTGCATTGACTTTCAAATTATTTCATTTCTAATTCAGATGCATGCTTTTGTTAAGGCATTTATCACTTGCACATAATCAACCAGACTGTCCCATGACTATATCCCTCAAAAGCCGAGCCCCACCAGATCCACATCAGTAGCAATCATCATACACCCCCATGTTGAGTCAGGCTCAGAGGCTCCTCTCCAAGTGCCTCCCTGATCTTTCCATGTAGCTGCTACTCAAAGAAAATTTATCCACTCTGCAGACCTTGTCAACAGCCTGTTTGTTCTTAATTATCAAGTCATTATGGTGCACTTGGAAAGGTGGATAGTGTTAGTTTCATAGACACACTCAGTTTCCTTGAAAACCTAAATGTTTTTTTGCGAGTCAGTAAGATCTACTACTTTCTTAACATGTCAGATTCTTAGAAAAAAATAACAAATACAAACATTCCTTAGTGTTAGATGAGTGATTAGCAGATCACCAGAGAGAACCTCTCTCAGGTCATAGTGGATCCTTTGGAAACTTAAGCCCAGTGACAAATGCCAACAGGCTCAATGTACCAAGGATGTTTCACCATCTAGAAATCCACACTTTATTGAGGAACATTTTCACCTTGTACATCACATATTTTTTCTGCCTCTAAGAGGAGGAGGGACTTCTGGGATGATAGGAATGAGAATGTTTTGTTGCTACTTTGTCCTTATCATTTTAAATTTTACCTAATAGTCATCCTTATCCCACACATTTGGAGCTAGGGAATGGAATCAGAGATACAGAATGGAAAACAAGTGAAATAAAGAGGCACTCCAAAGGTGAACAGGCTGAAGCAGAGATGTATCTGATTAGCTTGATGAGTTAGGTTTCTTTTCCTTAAGAAAGTTTTAAAGCAATGGACATTATAACAGATTTATGACAAAACGCCTATATCATGGTACCAAAGAAAATAGGTTGATCACTTATTTTTACAAACAGTATGGTGGCCCCTGGATAACAGCATTTTCTTGAGGAACATTTACAGTAATATTCATGACAGTATTTAGTAAAATTGTAAAGTAGAATATTCATTATCATGGGTAACAATTTCAAATATTTATTGTTTAAATAAACAATTTGATCTGTGAAACTAACCTGTTTTATCAGCCTTTTTAAGGGAAACTAACCTAAAAATAGATAATTTTGATTCATGAGGTTGTCAGTAGGTAGACAATAATTATTAATATGCATTAATCTATAAACATTAACTCAGGGTAAATTGGGTAAAGCAGGTCAAATGCATGGTGATGGATTGAAACTAGAATTTTGGTAGCAATCATAATGTAGCATTACAGATATTAAACTATAATGCTGTATACTAGAAACTTATCTAATGTTATAAGCCATTGTGATTTTAATAAAATTTTTAATTAAAAATAAAGTGAAACAGACCTTAAAAATATAAAACAAACATTGATTCTAGACTTCAAGTATTTTACTAAAAAGGGTGTTGTTTGCTCTTATTATTGAAAAATGAGATGGCATGGATTACATATCTTCTCCATATCGCACCTGGGTAACTGGGAAAAATTTGTCAATGACTATATTCAGGCTCATACCAGCCCCCAGCCCCTAAAAAAAATAAGAAGAAAGAAAAGGCTTAAGAGGTAGAAAGTATAATTCTAGTTCAACACGAATAACATTGGAGAGAATACTGTGTGTTGCTAATGAAAACTTAGCCAATTCCTACCTAGTAATGGATAATATTCTGACAAGCTGTGAGCTGAATATTTGGGTGAAGATCTGGAGATTTCAGAAATTCTAAAAGTCATTAAGATATAAATATGATGATCCTGAAAAGAACAAGGTTAAATTTGGGGAGACTAAGGCACCAGCAAGATGCCATGCCTATTCAGTAAATAGTGCAGGTAAGGGAGACTCTCAGTGGATTCAGATGCCTGGAGGACATGAAGTAAGTTTAAAGAGTGTTTATGGGAACATAAGGAAGAAAAAAATGTATGTTTGTGCATTTTTGGTTTCTGATCTTTATAGTGATCTACTTCTGTCAAGGAAAATAGAATAAGTCATGCTGATATGAGAAAAAATAGAAGTGTTTTCCATGGCTTGGTGGGGGAAGTGAGTGGGACACAGTGGGAGGATAATTTCTGGCCCCTTCTGGGACAGCTAGTGAGACAAGACGTCCCAGGAGTGTTAATAAAGCCTGGTGTGCAGTGTCTGGAGGATGTGTGTTCATGTTCCGAGATCTGCTTTTGTGTTCCATCTGAAACCAATCAGTGAGTGAAAATGCAGAAAGCTCTCTTGGCATCTATTCCACCATTGATACTGGGGGAAGGGAAGAGGATTTGTACATAGAGACCTCCATTAACACTAATGAAAAGTAGGCGGGTAAATCCCATGTGCATGGGGAGCAAACACTGCCCTTTGTTTGGGGGTAATTAAGAGCTAAAGAGAGCTTGCAGTTGCCACAACTGCACACACGCTCCTGCTGAAAGGCCTTTCACAGAGCGCTGCCATTGCTTTCTTTAGTTTCAATAGTTGGAGCCTAACAGTTGTTAACCACCTCTCGTCCTAGTTCCCCTTTAAAAGAATGAAAAGGAATGATGTATTGGAAATGACATTATTTGATACTATTGGCTGCCGTAGGGCCTTTCAAGGAGAAAGTGCAGGCACACAAGGGGAGAAATTCAAAAGGAATCAAAATTTAAGCAGAATGGAAGAATAAGTGGCTTAAGGGAAATAACCCCATACTCATAATGTTCTTCCCAGCACCCCAGCCTTTGGAACTAAGAACAGAAAGCAGAAAGAGGAGCCAAACATGAACCAATCATATTGAATATTAGTGAGCATGTCAGAAACCCAAAGCCACACATCTGGGCAGAAAAAGCTCAGCAGAAATGAAGAAGATGGTGATGGAGTCAACCCTTTCCTCCTCCTGTGCTCAAGACCAGGGAATATGGTTATGTATACTCATTTTCACATACAGAAATATCTAGGGACAATATACATACTTGTCTCTTCCTAGGATGCACATGAGTCTCAAAACCAACTCAAGCTTATATTAGCAGGTTAGATCAATATAAGCAAACAACAGAAAAAACTTTACAAATATGGAACGTTTGTAATGACTGTTATTTACAATCTCACTGTTACAACATGGGGAAGTTCAGACTGACAGCAGGTTCTGAAGACATGTTTTAATTCACTGAAATTTAATGAATCTGCAGAGCATTTTCATGTTTGATTACTCCAGCTCCCTGCCCATAGCCTATCATATAATATAATCTCAACCTAATGACTGTCTGACTGAATAAATGAGGTTACTAGATAAATCATTTGAAATTAAACTGCTGCTTATCATGTGAGAATTCAGGCTGCTCTATACTTCTCAACCCACATCTAGAGTGTAAACAAAGGGTGCAGGAAGGTGAGGTGTCTACAAACAGTGTTCAATGAATCCCATTCAAAGAACTGAAGAAAATGATTCTAGAGTAGAATATTTTTAACAGACAATACAGTTGCTTTTGCACATTGAAAGGGTGCAACCATGGATTTGTGGGTGAGGCAGTATCATTGTTGGAATAGTTTCAGGTGTGCTAACAGAGACCTGAAATAAGAAAGTATGAACTACACAATTCAGGGGATGGGATGGTAACTTGAGGATTTGGGGATCCAGCATCTTTCTATCTTGTGCTCTCACACGACACACAATATCTCCATTTCTTGGTCCAAAATTATTGCTCCAGCTCCTTCCTTCACATCCACCCTCCAGTCAACAGAAGACATGAAAAAGTAAGAATGAAAAGTGTACTCTCAAAGAGTAAGACCTAAACTGTTCAAGAATGTCCACACACATCCATTGGCCAAAGCTCTGGTAGGTGGCAATATTTAAGTGTAGGGAAGAAAAGAAATGTGAATTTAAGCCTCTATTACCATGGGAAAAGAGGAAAATAGATAACAGAAGAAACCAACTATATTGTCTACAGTCAAGTAAATATATGGGAAGTTTAGGTTGGTAGATTACTTAATCTTGTTTCTAATTTAATTTTAAGAAAAGATTTCTAACAATTGGATGTCATATAAAACATTGATGGGTGTGCCACATTAAAATATATTATATACAAAATATATGTAATAGCAAGTGGTAAATATTATACCATATATAGGTATGTTACATATAACATCTATATACCATGCTTGTTAAATAAATGATCATTAGAATAATCAAAAAGAATAAAATAAAATCTCTTGACAGTTTCTTTCATTTTATACCTAGCTAATATGATATCACAACCATCACCCTCAAACCAGAATCTTCTGCTTCCTTTTTGGGAAGAAACTGCCATTTAAGTGCTTCCAAGGAGACACACATTCTTCTTCTCATAGCACTGCACCCAGGGTACATGGGAAAAAAATCCCACTAATAATAATAAAAAATAAAAAATCCCACTAATAAGTGTAGGTAAGTTATGTAGGTCTGGTAAAACAGCTGCAAGATTATTGTCGATAAAATGAGAATAAAAAAGATGGTTCTTTCTCTCCCTGCAGTATTGTTGGGAGGAGGAATCAGAACCGTTGTGGTGTCTGATTAGATAGTTAGAAACATAAAACATCCAAGAGAATTTACATGCTGTATTTCATATATTTACATATGGTTTAATACTGACCATGTATTACCTGGGGTATGTATGAAATACATACCTTTTTGTGTAACACATGATTGCATTTTATAGAGTCTACTGTATCCACTTTAAATTTCAATTATTCAAATGTAGGTATAATTTAAATGCTTCTGAGTTCCATCCTAAAAAGATCAATGAGTTCATCCAATAAGTACATGAAACATGCAAAACAGCATGAGCTATCAGCTAAGTGCAAATCAAAGTCATAATGAGATGCCACTTTATACCCACTAAGATGGTTATAATAAAGAAAATATAACAAGCATGGGTTTGGATTTGGAGAAATGGAAACTCTCACAAAATATTGATGGGGATATGAAATGGAACAGCCACTTTTGAAAACAGTCTAATAGCTCCTTAATGGCTAAATATAGAGATACCACATGAAAGAGTAATTTTACTCCTAGATATGTATAAAAAAGAAATAAAAATACACATCCACAGAAATGCTTGTGCATTAATGTCCATAGAATTATCATTATCACCCAAAATAGTAATCAATTAAAAGATTCATGAATGATGACAAAATGTGATATATACATAAAATGAAATATTATTTGGCAATAAGAAGTATGAACTACTACTACATGCTAAAATGTAATGAGCTTGAAAAAATTAGTTACAATGACTACATATTTTGATTCTATTTATGTAAAGTGTCCAGAGTGGACAAGCCCTGACAAACAATAGAATAGTGTTTGCTTTAGAGAGAAACTGAGTGAATGAAAATATTCTAAAATGTTTGTATCAGCATATTAATATACTAAAATCTATGAACTTGTATTTTTTAAATGAGTAAATACATAGTATATGAATTTATTTCACATAAAGCTATTTTTTTTAAGTAAAAGGAAATGCTAGTGCCTAAACAGAAATCTTAAGCATATGGTCTAAACTGCATGGACTACATTTTAACTCAGCATGCGGACTTTTTAAAAAACTAATTAGGTTATACATATGAACCATCTGTTTATAAGAAAGTATAAGAGATTTGACCTAACTATGGAAAAATCTGAGATCATTCGCTACAGATTGACACCTGAAATAGAAATTGTATGTATGCTTTGTTTGTATGTGTGGGATTGCACATATGTATACAGGGAATTGAAATATGTACAGGGAAGTTTACTATGCTGACCTTCCATTTCTTTACTCATTAAATCATAAGGCAAAACATTTTGAACGCACATAAAGATTTTGAATATCTCATTTACTCTTCATAGCAAACTCACCAGACACGAATTTGAAGACCAAAGTAGTTATGATTTTTGCACAAAATTACTTAAGTAGGTGATCATAATGCTGGGAATTGGATGCAGATTCTGAGTTTTAACTTATACATGAGAAATCACCTCCTTCAACTTCCTCTCTGTAGAGTAAGCCATGATAAGCAAAGTGTCCCTGTATCATCCACCAACATCCTATGTTAGAGTGAATGTTGTTATAAGTAAAGAACCAACTTTGACAGCTCAATACCAATCACTATCCATAGTTTAATTTAGTTTTCTCTATGTGCTGTATATTCTCAGTATTGGCAAATAGCAAATCCACCATTATACAAAATAGTTTCACTATTCAAAAATTATTTGTGCTCCACTTATTCATGCTTCCCAGTACACCCCTCCCCAGAGGTCCTGACAACCACTGATCCTTAAACTGTCTCCATAGTTCCACTGCTTCCAAAATATCACAGATGGGATAATGCAATATCTAGACTTTCCAGATTGGTTAATTTCAATAGTAATATGCCTTCAAGGTTTCTCAATATCTTTTTATGGCTTGATAATTCATTTCTTTTTAAGGCTTAATAATATTGAATTGTCTGGATGCACCACATTTTACTAGTTCACTAGTGATTAACATCTTGATTAAGTCAAGTTTTCTCAATTAAGAGGAAAGCTGTTATAAACATCAGTGTGCAGGCTTGGGTGGGGACATATGTTTTCCACTCATTGGACTAAATAACAAGGAATATGATTGCTGGATTATATGCTAAGAAGAGTAGGTTTAGTTTTTCAAGAAACTTCCAGATTATCTTTCAAAGTAACTGCCTTTTTGCATCCCCCAACAGTAATGAATGAGCTTTCCTTCTGCTCCACACCCTTGCCAGATTTTTTGTTGTTGTTGTCAGTACGTTGAATTTCCACCATTCTAATACATACTTAGTGGTTTCTCATTGTTAATTTCAAACTTCCCAATTATATATGATATTGAGCATCTTTTCCTATCCTTATATGCCTTCCGTACATTTTGTTGAGGTATCTGCTCAGATTTTTGCTCACTTTATAATATTGTACATTTTCATATAAAACTTTCTATGTTTAAGAAAGAAGCATAATTTATTAAACTCTTCTTTGACCCATGAGATCTTGGATATGACAAGAGATCAGAATAATGAAATCTTTTGGATAGTTTTATAGAAATTGTAATGCATATATGTATTAATATGAATATATAGAGGCCACAATGATCTTATTTTCCTGGGTAAACTGTCCAGATTTAATAGAATAGATTTTAAGACAGTTAGTTGTGATAAAGTTGACTTATCAAAATAACTTTGCTATGAATAATCAAATGGATTTAAGCTTTGACCATCAAGAAAATTTAATGTTCCTGAAATTTCAGTGGTTAATCAGAGGTCTTTTCTACTCTCAAGATGAGCTCTTAAGGACTCAGCAACCATTTCTTTGGTTTCAGAAACCATATTTAAAAAGCTATTGCAAGGATCTGCTCTATTCTCACAATATTGTCCAGGACTCCTCTTTACAAGCTGTACTGACCATCCATAGTAATTTATTTGAGGCAGTCTTTTTGCCATATTTGGTTTTATTATAGAAGCTTCAGAGAATTTACTTTGACAACATTGACCTAGAAGCTCTCCATAGTATATTGCTATGTTTCACTATTCATAGAACCTTCCATGAGAAGCTCAGGTTTTAATTGTGCCCCACCTATATTTTTGACAATAACATCAAGTGATGTGTTGAGTAATAAGTGGTAGTAACTATATTATTAATTTTTGACAATCAGGGTCTATTTTTGAAGACTAAATTACATTTTTTTATAAAACTCCTAAAACTAAAAATGAAACACCAGTAACACAACCTGAAGAGTCAGTTTAAATATTGTCAAAGGTAAAATACTAACTACTTTCAGAACAGCTCTGACACTTCAATGTCAGGTTATTACTACCTTGACTAACACTGATCAAAGATGAAGGCAAGGCCTCTGCTGATATATTTTTAAAAAAGATTTATTTATTTATGCATACAAGAACTGGGGTGTAAGCCTGAGGTATGGGGGGTGAGAGGATTCAACACAGACAGTGGGAAGCAGAACAGGCAGACTAACTGAAATACACTGCTGAGGGGAGCAGCGGATGAGGCAGGAGAGGTCTACTGTGCCATGTGGGTCAGCTCCCTAGCCAGCTAGGATTCAAACTCATGCTGTAGTGGCTGGTAATAGCTTGATAGCACTGTCTTTAGCCCCTGCACCAGCAGGGAGGCCCCTAACTGATATTTCAATGAAAACATATTTACTGTCTCCCATGCATCTATTCTTGATTTCCTACAGAAAACCTAAACTTTTCAATCATGAAAAATACATTTGTTATTTACAAAGGTAGAGTTATCAACAAAGGTTCATGATCTTATATTTATATTAAAATGCAATAACTCAATCATGAAAACTCTTTGACCATCCCTGTTGGTGCAAAGTGAAGATTTCTGCACTGAAATCTTCTGTCATTTCGCCCCCTGGTGGCACCACAAAATTAGATCATGTGCTCAGGCACCATTTCTGCCTTACAGTGGAAGAAAGGCTACCAGGAAATATACCACTACTTTCTGCCAGATAATACTGACTTTATATTATGAAACATAAATAGATTTATAAAGTTTGGCTGTCTGACATTTTAGAAGTCTTGGTCCTCCTGCAAACCAAAATATGTCAAACATAAAATAATAATACCTGTTTTTTAGCCACCTCTGATTCAAGTGAATAGAAATATAGGGCATCTCTTTAACAATTGTCTAATTTTCCCTTGCTATTATTTACTCCAGTTAGTGCATTTTCCCTGACTTGAATTAAACAACCCTGTCTTTACAACTGACAGAAACTTTTAGTATTTAAAGCTTTTCTATAACTAATTTTCCCAAGCACTGCTATCTCATATAAAAGTGCATTGTTAGGGTGCCTCCCCGGTGGTGCATTGGTTGAGCACTGGGCTGCAAAGCTGCCCACAGCCGCTGCAGTGCAGGTTCAATCCCCAGCCACTGGCGAGGGTCCCACATGGTGTGCAGAACTCCCCTGCCACGCCTGCTGCTCCCCTCAGCTGTGTACTTCGTCAGTTTGCCTGTTCTGCTCCCCGCTCTGGTGAATTCTCTCACCCTCCCGCATTTCTGATTGTACCCAGTGCTTGTATAAATAAATAAATCTTAAAAAGCAAAAGTGCATTGTTAGGAATGCATAATTCAACCTATAATACCTTGTGAAAAGCTTAACTTTAATTATACAGCTTCTGTGAAGAGTCCTATGTGTTACCCTTGACCTTCCAGACATTCCTACTCAGACCCTCTTCCAACACTAAACATCTGCTCTTGACTTCCTTACATCTGTGCCTTGTAGCCAATGGCCCTACACACTTGCCTAAAGGTTTCTGTTACATCGTTCTCCCAACACAAAATTTGGTCATTAATTATTAGAAAAAATATTAAAAATTATCATACATTTTAGTGATCGCATTATTATTAGACAGACCTCCGGTCAGCTACTCTCCTCATGATATCATTCACATTTCAACAGAGATTAATTTTGCGTCCGTCAAATCAGCTCACTGGAGGTCTACTTGAATTGATATCAATCATTTAAATGTGGTGTGGCCTTGTGGGATTCAAATTAGTCTAAATGATAATTGAGCTTCTCTATTCCCAGAATTTGGTACCCCTGGTCTTTATTTTCCTCATTGGTGCAGAGACAGAAGCAAAATCAGTGATAAAGAGCAATGCCTGTTCATGCAGTCAGTTCTAGGCCAACAAGGGTAAAATGATACTATATTTTCACAAACGTTTTCCAATAACTACTTGCTGGCTTATCAAGTTAGGCAGTAATTATTGGTAACAGGAAACATGCTTGAATTCAAACCTTTATTAAATAAGAATTTGTTTTCCCTGCTTGCTTTATACTTAAACAAATTATCCTATTTATATCTACTTAAACATTTCCTTTGTTCCAGACTCTCTTATAAAGACAAATGAGCATTTGCTAACAGACACACAATAGTAATTCCTTTTTCATATTTAAAATTCCTGGAAAACATTTTACATTGAAAGGAGAGTCCATAATTGCTGAGACAACAAACCTATATAAACAAAACCTTCATTTTGTGTATGTGACATGCTGTATCATGAGTGTTTAGAAATTGTCTGAGAATCATCTGGTCCATGTCTTCATGCAAATGGAGAAAGGAATACATGGATGATTGCTTTATGTTACTCTAGTAAATACCTCTGTTCCCGTAAGACCAGCAATAACAGTCATCTGGTGGGGTTGTGGTGGTGACAGGAGTTACAAGTTGTCCCATAACAAGATAATGTGTACATATTCCCAGAAACTAGCATTTTTCCATAATCTGTTTTTGCTAAAGTTGTGACATTTAATGGGCTATTGCCCAAGCTTTTGCAGTGATATTCTAATTAACTCACATTCCCCCAGTGATTCTATTATTACAGATGGAAGTCATATTTCATGTACTAATACCCAACTCTTAGCCAGAGGTTGAGAAATCTAGACTATGTGTCAAAATTCCAGTTCAATATTCATGTAGCTATTAAGATGCTAAGGCAGGTGATGAAAGGACATCAGCATTCTTGCCTGGTCAGTCACCAACATGTACTATAACATGGCATTTCTTTTCTCATTCCAGGGGGAAATAAATGAAACGACTTGAATGTCTTGCAATTTCAGAGCTAAAAAAGGCCTCAGAAATACCATAATAATTGATTTTAATATTTGCACAAGGAGGAAGTCTTACATACTGGATACTGGGAAGATTAAATGAGATAGTATAGTGAATATGCATAGAATAGTGTGGATCCAATATAAGTGTTCTGTAAAGGTAGCTGTTTTATAGGTTAGGGAACAGGCGTAGTTGTGTTAGTGCTTTTCAATGTCATATAAATTTGTCATCAAATCATCAACCCTGGACTTCTAGTGTTCTTTGAGACTCACCTTGGAGAGATGAGTAAAAATCTGCTTAGTTTCAGACATAATAGACAAAATATTTCTGGAAAAGTTTATTACCATAGATTCATTCAAATTTTGTTTGCTTAACCCAGTTAGAATGAATCAATAGTTTGATACTAGTTTTGATCTTTAGACCAAAAATTAAATCTTACAAATTCTTCAGATTCCATCATCATGAAGTCCGTATTTCATCCAGTTCATATATTTCTAGAAGACTTGTTTTTATTTCTAAATAAAAAGACTTGTTTTTATTTCTAGACCACTTGTTTTTATTTCTAAATACAAAACTTCATTGATTATAATTATTTAAACTATTTATTTAGTATATTCATATTAGAATAATAAGCCAATAATTCAGAACCTATTGTGCATTGTGCACAATTATTAGTTCACTTCCCAGATATTCAGTACCTACTCTTTGCTCTACTGGACTCACCAAGTGCGATCAAAGCTGAGAGGTTATCTCTTGATAAACACAGGAGGGCTGCACAGTGAGTAGATGATCAATTGGATAAAAGAGTAGGATTTGGGCCTCCCCTGGTGGCGCAGGCGGTTGAGTGCAGCACTGTGAAGCTGTCCGCAGACTCTGCAGCACCAGTTCCATCCCAGCCAACCCGCAAGGGTCCTACATGGCAGGGCAGACCTCCTGTCTCGCCTACTGCTCCCCTCAGCAGTGTATTTCGTCAGTCTGCCTGTTCTGTTCCCCTCTCTGTCTCTGGTGAATCCTCTCACCCTCCTGCATATCTGGCCTGTACCCTGGTTCTTGTATAAAATAAACAAATCTTTAAAAAAAAAAAAAAAAGGAGTAGGATTCAAAAATGGTCTCTTAGTAACCAAAACAAAGAGACCCCCCCACACTGATTGGGAGAAAAATTTTTGCACACAACACTACTGATAAAGGACTGATCACAAAAATCTACAAAGAGCTGGAGAGACTCAACAAAAACAAAGAAAATAATCCAGTCAAAAAATGAAAAATGGGCAGAAGAGCTAAAAAGAAACTTCTCCAAAAAGGAAATGCAAATGGCCAACAGACATATGAAAAAATGTTCAACATCACCTGTAATCAGGGAAATGCAAATCAAAACTACAATGAGATACCACGTTACACCAGTGAGAATGGCACATATTAAAAAAAAAACTACCAACAACAAATACTGGTGAGGATATGGAGAAAAAGGAACTCTCCTGCACTGCTGGTAGGAGTGCAAACTGTATCCAACCACTATTGAGAGCTGTGTGGAGGTTCCTCAATCTGCTAAAAATGGAGCTTCCATATGATCCAGCAATTCCACCCCTAGGTATTTACCCAAAGGACACAAAAACATTAATTCAAAAGGGCACCTGCACCCCTATGTTTATAGCAGCACTATTTACAATAGCTAAGCTATGGAAAGAATCCAAATGCCCAAAAATAGATGACTGGATCAAGAAGATGTGGTATATATACACAACGGAACATTACTCAGCAATCAAAAAAGATAAACTCATGCAGTTTGCAGCAACATGGATGGAGCTAGAAGGGCTCATGCTCAGTGAAATAAGCCAGAAAGAAAAAGAAAAATACCTGATGGTCCTACCCATAGCAGGAATTTAGAAAATCTAAATAAGGGATCAGGAAAAAGACTAATTATAATAAAGGAAAAATCAAAATCAACAAGCAACTATAAACCAGAGACACACTACAGGGGGGAAAGAAGAGTAGGATCAAAACAAGGGTGGTGGGAATTGTACAGGGACTATAACCAAGATGAAAATGCATACATTGTACAAAATTGGAAAATGATATAAAAAATATATAAAAGAAAAAAAAAACCAGAATATCTTAATCAGTGTTTCTGCTAATAATCCAAACCTCTTGCTTTATCTGTGTCCATATTCATTTGTCAAATGTTCATTAAAATGATTTACATAGTGTCCCATATAATATCAGTGAATCATATAACACCTTATGATTGTTTAGAAGAAAATAGTGAATTTCTTATAATTAACTTTTTAATGTCCATATAGTCCTTTAACATTGCCAAGAATATTCTACAGAAAAAACCTACAGACCTCTCCATTTCTCTCCTCCCCTTAAAGATTTATTTATTTATACAAGAGCTGGGGTACAGGCCAGAGGCATGGGAGGGTGAGAGAATTCACCAGAGAGAGAGAGGGGAGTTGAACAGGTAGATGACCAAAAACACTGCTGAGGGGAGCAGCGGGGGAGAGACAGGAGAGGTCTGCTGCGCCATGTGGGAATCTCCCCGGCCGGCTGGGAATCAAACCCATGCCACAGAGGCAGTGGACAGCTTCACAGCGCTGCACTCAACCTGCCACGCCACCGGGGAGGCCCCCCTTAGTTAACATCTTACCTGACTATATCTTCTCATGACTTACTCTCAGTTTTCTAGTCAGGCAATGACTAGGATGGGACTATGTCAGTCACCATCAAGACACATTGCTTAGTCCAAAATAATTCAACTCCAAAATTACCTGCAGCATAAGCAGGCTAAGGAATAATCTGCTTAATAGCAAATTTTACTCCAACATTCAACTTAATCTGACTCTCCAGTTCTCCCAGCCCCCAAGTCACTTACTTGGTAACAATTCTTCCCCCATACATGGATACGATAGGCCCAAGGTAGTGTACATGCTCTTTTCTTTTTTTTTTTCTTATTTATTTATTTATTTATTTACTTACTTACTTACTTGTTTACTTATTAACATGTATGACTTGGCTTCTGGTTCAGGTTTTTTTTTTTTGCTTATTTTTTTTTATTTTTAATTTTTTTAATAATAAATTTTATTTTTATATTCCCCATACAATTGCAACCCCCTATTTTGACCCCAATCCCTCCCCTCCCGCCCTCTACCCCCCATAGAGTGTCTCTGGTTCATAGTTTTTTTGTTGATTTTGATTTTCACTTTCTTATAGTTATTCATTTTCCTGGCCCCTTATTTAAGTTTTCTAGATTCTTGCTGTGAGTGAGACCATCCGGTATTTTTCTTTTTCTTTTTGGCTTATTTCGCTGAGCTGTACATGCTCTTTTCTGCCTGAAACTTCTTCCCCAAAATATTTACATGACTATACCTTTAAATCTTTGCTTATATCTCACCTCTTCGATAAAATCATTCTTGGCAATCCATTCTGAAATTGTTACAACACAATCCTGATATTATCTCTTTCTTTCTCTCTCTCTCTCACACACACATGCATACACACACACACCCCACCTGTTTCATAGTTATTCTTCTTCAGAGCTATTACCAGCAAACAACATACTCTATATTTGACTATATATTTGATTGATCAATTTGTTTATTTGCCCCTCCCACAGAAAGTAAACTGCAAAGAATAGGGAGTTTTCTGGGTATATTATTACTAAATCCTAAAAGAGTATATAGCACACTCTAGACATTCAGTCAATATTTTAAGAAAATGTCAATCTCTCTAGACTTCTTTTGCTTCCATACACTGAGGTTGGGAATGACAATTCCTGTTGACATCAACTCATAGGTAAATTTCTCTAATCACTAAAATGCTTCATAACCCATCTCCATTTATCATACTTGAATCCAAGCCTTTCTTATACTATGAGGATTCAGACCACAGTATTCACATTATTAGAATAACAAGGGCTCAAGAGATTTTATATTTCATGTTCTCTACTTTTTATTTGGTTGCTTGTGTATTGTAAGTTTCCATACCCTAACCCCAAGTCTACCCCTCGTCATATGCAAACACACTAGAATGGAAAGTTAATGAGAACAGACATCGAGTTTATTTTATTCAACAATAAATATCCGGTATAGTACACATATATGCTATTTTTAAGGAGTATAAAAGAAATGAAATCACTGACTGATCTGCCTACAATCTAAAGAGATCTATGTAGGCCCTAGAATGTGAGATGCTAGGGCTAGATTCATCTTTTTATGGCATTATTTCTCCACACAAATTGTATGCTCTGAACAAATTGACCTTTACTGAACACAACCTACAACTTTCACTCTGATAATTTTGCTTATGCCATTCGGCTTTCCTGAGGAATTACAACCTAACCTCAAATTAACATGACAGTATTTCATATGCTTGCTAATCACGCCTCTAATATGAATCCTTTCATCACATCCTCAATCAGTATCACAGTAGTCTTTTCATTATTAAAAAATACTGTTTAAATGACTCAGTGTTTTAAAGAAAGACTTGTTGGTGCAAAAGTATGGTAACAACAAAGATATATGTCTCTGGTTTATCAACTGATTTCAACAGACTGTACATTATCACTGTAATATGATAAGTGCATGTGGGTTGGATCAGCCAGTATTCACTGACAATATTGTCTTTGCTGAATTAATAACTTCAGAAACATAAAAACAAATCAAGGATCTCACAGAAGGTGTAGAAACAAGACGGCAGCTCCTTCCTACATTGTAACACATCAATTGCTCTGGATCAGATGCCAGAGGCCATCTCCTGACAAATCATACCTTGACTCTCGCATTTCAACTCTCTTCCTTCACTTCCTGCACATTGTTAGGATTTACCAGCTGAGAAAAGAATCTAACTTCCATATGTTGTGTTTCTCATTCTCCCCTGAAATCTGTAGATTGTTGCTGCTGGTTCCACAGTAAGACCAAAAGTCCAGAGAGGACTTCAAACTACTCCATCACAGGGAATATTTGCACTGCATAATTCCAGGTAGAAGAAGAGTTTATTTCTTTTTTTTTTAAAGATTTATTTATTTATACATACAAGGACTGGGGTACAGGCCAGAGGTGTAGGGGGTGAGAGGATTCACCAGAGACAGAGTGGGAAGCAGAATAGGCAGATCTACTGAAATGCACTGCTGAGGGGAGCAGCAGGCAAGTCAGGAGAGGTCTGCTGCACCATGTGGGTAGCTCCCTGGCTGGGGATCGAATTTGTGCTGCAATGGCTGAGGCAAGCTTCATAGGTTGCATCTTAACCCCTTGAGCCACCAGGGAGGCCCAGGAGAGTTTATTTCTTTATGTACATGGTAAAGAAAGATGAGAAGTATTCTAAAACTTATATATCCATTCTTGTTTCCACCACGAGGAAGGAAGGTCAACTAGCTTAATCCACGACTCCATTATCATTGACAATTGTGCGTATGATCTAATGATTTATTTGTGTGTGTAAATATACAACCACATCACTGAGAAGAGGATGAAAAGAGTCTACATTAATACATATATTGCATTTACACATCCACAGACATACTCACACTCAGGGGCATGGATACCACCTTTGCAGCTCTCATTGTTTAAGGTTCTACACTGATTAATTTTCCATGCATACTAGCTTATAATGTCTTGATGAACACTTGATGGCTTATAGTCCTTTGACGCCTTCTCTAAACTTACAGGCTTTGGCAGATAGAATATATTTCAACAAACGGATTTGGGTTAGTAAGAGTTGAGTAAGCAGAGGCATGAGGAAAGGGAAAGAAATGACATTGGGATTTGACATTCACAACTGTGTTTCCAAATTTTCATGTGCTTTGTACTTTGTGCTGGATTCAGGAGGGGTCAGTGAATGCATCTCAGACTCTGCTTTTCCTTTCTAATTAAATCCTTTATTTTTCATTTAAATTGGAGACATATTACTCTCTCAATGAGGACTATGATCAAAGTATGAGAATAATAGATATTTAAGGAGAGGAATTCAGAGAAAATAAAATTTGGATTGCATACTTTTGCAGAGCACTATAGCCACTTTGACAAACCAGTAGTTTTCAAGCTCAATGCAGGAGTCCTCAGACTGTTGATCCCACAATGAAGTCCTCTGCCCTAGAGGAGCAATGCTATATTGTACACATATGTAATACCCTCAAAGGGTTTCAGCCAAGTGACATTTCTAATATAAGCCACAGGCAACATCTAGCTATGTGTGTGGAATTGCTTTGTGTCTAGAATTTCAGGAAAATCAAATGAGTTTACATTCTTTGACCATAGAAATCTCATCAGTTTTGCTTTGTGTTATTTCCCCACTCCATTTTTCAATTAAATGCAATTCAAGGATGAACTAAAGTGGCTGACAGTTATTCAGAATTTGAAATTTCCTTAGAAACCCTGAGAAAAAGTCATGGGCTGAGAAAAATTTGATACATCCTAGTATAGTTAGAGCCTCTTACCTGACTTTATCCTTTCAATTTATCATTCTCCATATTAGGTAGTTTTGCTATGAAACAATAAATCCAGACAAGGAAAGAGAGGAGTTCTCAGAGAATCAAGCTGAATTAACTTTCATACAAGCATAATTCTTTGAAATTTTCATTTGTATGTAGAGAGCACTGTGGCATTGAGTTTAGAGACATCACTTGTTCTGAAATGCATCTACAGGCCATTGGTGCTGCAAGTAATATCTTCTAAATGAAGATATAGCACCCACCTCGTTCCAGTGAGATAGAAGTCAGCTGCTTTTAGGGCATGCCTTTAAATTTTCTTTCTTTTTTCTTTAAGATTGATTTATTTATTTTATACAAGAAGCGGGGTACAGGAGGGTGAGAAGATTCACCAGAGACAGAGCGGGGAACAGAACAGGCAGACCGATGAAATACACTGCTGAGGGGATCAGTGGGAGAGACAGGAGAAGTCTGCTGCGCCATGTGGGACCCTCGCCGGCAGGCCGGGATCAAACCAGCGCTGCAGAGGCTGCGGACAGCTTCACAGCGCGGCGCTTAACCGCCTGCGCCACCAGGGGAGGCCCTGCCTTTAAATTTTAAAAAACACTGACCATCTAGCTTTGATCCACTATTTCAGTTTCAAAAAAAAAAAAAAAAAAAATGAAGATTGAAGAACTATAAAACCTACTAAAATAAAATCATTCACAAGTTTATTTTTGGTAAATGAAAACAGACTCTGGCTTTATTTAAACCTTTCAATGCCATCCCAGAGACCCACTGAGAGTGGTTTTATGTTCATGTTAAACATTAGAAAATTAAAACTTAAAAATAATGAAATAAAAGACTGGTCTCACCGAGAAACACCTGCTTTTTATTGCTCAAGCTAAATAAAATGCAAAAAGTAAGCACCATGAAAGTTACAAAGTCAATTGGATGATTGGATTGTGTTCAGTTCCAAGGAGCCTATACTGTGTTCTGATCACAGTAAAAATTGTCATCACAATGGTGTTACAGAAATCTAAATCCAGCTTCCATTTGCTGAAGTCATGAAACATAAATATTTGTTCTTATGCCTATAACCCCAAAAGAGCTGCAAACAGGCAGAAAAGTGCAACAAAACAATGAAATGTGTTTTGAGTTGCTTAAAAATGAAATGTTCAACACCTTGCTGTCTAATTGTTGGGAAATCAAAATATATATATATTCATTTGGTTTCAGCACATGCATGGAATTGCTGATTAAAGATCTTTTTTGTCCTTGAAGCAAAGAGAGCTATTTGAACCTAAAATAATAAAATACAGTTTTCAAAATGCAGTCAGTTTTCAGTTATATGCATAAAGATAACATGTCATTTATGAAATGGTTACCCTTCTTTTCCTGTTGCCTAGCCAGACTACTTAGGAAATCAAATCATTTTAATACAAGGCTAAACAAAATGTAAATAAGAAATTAAATGATCCAAAAATGTTCTTAAAATCAAACATAAAAGCATATTTTTACAACAGATATTAACTATTTGAGACTATTTTGGTCCCTATTTGCCTTCATTAGCACAAACAATTGAAAACTGATTATAGTCTTGGATGTGTCAAAACTTTGTATTTTATTTCCTCAAAGTTCCTATGATAATCAGGTGTCAGTGGAGATCATCCTACTATGACATTTGTGCAAACCTTGTATTGACTTGTATTCTTTGAGACATAGTCCTGCCTTTTACAGACCACTGCATGACCCACTGGGTTCTTGCCTTACTCTTTGCCCTGTGCCATGATAAACCACCTGCTCAGCTCAAGCTTACTCTTTGCTTTCCAAAAAAAAACAAGACATATTTTGGGCCTCCCTGGTAGTGCAGAGGTTAAAAACAGCACTATCAAGCCATCAAAGCTATCACCAGCCACTGCAGCACTAGTTCAGCCAGCCAGGGAGCTGACCCACATGGCGCAGCAAACCTCTCCTGTCTTGCCTGCTGTTCCCCTCAGCAGCACATTTCAGTAAATCTGCCTGTTCTGCTCTCCACTCTGTCTCTGGTGAATCATCTCAGCCACCCCCACACACACACACACCTCTGGCCTACATCCCATTTCTTGTATGCATAAAGAAATCTTAAAAAAAATTTTGTTTGTCCATCTGTTCTTAAAAATATGTCAACCCAGTGTTCCAATTCCTTCAACAACTGAATTCAGAGTTAGATTAAGAATAAAATTGAGTTATTTTAACTAGAATATCTACATCAAGTAATTTTAACAAGCTATATCCCTACACAATATCTTTACATGCTAGATAACCAGAAATCTTTACTATCTTGACAAAAGGGTCTATCATGAGGCTATTAAATTTCTATATAAGGATATTTTTAAAGTAACTTTTTAAAGAATATTCATTTTCAGAAACTTAATGGTCAAGACCATCTGAAATATGTCCAAAAAATACAAGAAAAAAAAGTATATAATTGAGAAAAACATTGCAGTGATATATTAGGGTCTGCCAAGTTTCCCATTATAGCACCAGGTGAAATGCTCCCTTGGGTATCACTTGGCATGAAAGAAATCAAACCAGAAGGGAAACTAAACATTCAAATTGGTTCATGGTTTTGTAAGTTAGAGAAAGAAAGTAAAGGGAAAAGATAAGAAAAATGATTTTTCTTGTTTAAGTCAAACTCTTATTATCTCAAGGAATTTATTTTGATACAAGACATGAATCTACTCTATTATCTGACACCATGAGACTACGTACAATTCAATGTGTTGGTTTCGATTGTGAGACCACCATGACTTAAAACTCTCAGAGACTTGCTGTAAAATCAACAAAATCTTTTCAAAATATCTGTGTGACAGAAGTAAAATAATAGGCATTTTTCACAAACACACACCTTTCCAGCATTAACTTGCAGATGATTTCAAACCAAATGTAGAATTAAACATGAACTAGTAAATTATTTGAAGGATATGTCTCAGATTGAAACTAAAATCACACTTCTGTCAAGAGTAAATGTAGTAGAAGGACTCTGATAAAACTGTACCTATCTAATTCATTCAAAACAGCAATAGTGAAATTCATTCTCTTGAGATTAATAATGTTTTTCTATGCTTTAGGGTTTCAATATTTAAATGAAATAGTTTCATTTATTTTACCTTAAATATTTCAAAGCACTCTTCTTCATTTCAGAATCTTTTTTGTATATAGTGTTAGCATTATTGCTATAATTTTGACTTTACCTAACTATCTTGTGTTGATAATATGAATATTTTTGCTTGCTAACTTATGGTATCTTCTTCTTCATTCTATTTCTCTCAGTTTCTAAAGTAGTTATCTTTAGAAAAATAAGAGAACTATAAAATATTATATTAAATATATACAGGATTACTTTTAATCACAATTGAAAATTCTGCAAGTCATACAGGGAATATATTGGCAAGCTAAACATGAATATATAAGTAATATGTTGGGAACAGTAGCTAAATATCATGTGGCAAGATAACAAAACTTAAAAATTGTTTCACATTCCATGCCACAGCCACATTTTTCTTTGAGTGGCATGAAATGCAAGCAAGTTCTTTCCCTCAATTTCCTCTTCACTATCTAACTGAGTAGGAAAGATCAATGAGTCTATTTCTTTATTACCATGTAGAAGTAGGAAAAACAGCCTCCTGTGTCCCTATTGTAAACTCCGGGGCACATGGGCAATTGTTAAAATGTAGCTATCAAATCTTCTTTCTAGGGCCTCCCTGGTGGTGCAAGGAGTTAAGCACAGCACTATGAAGCTGTCTGCAGCCTCTGCATGAGTTCAATCCCTGGCCAGCCTGCAAGCTACCCACATGGTGCAGAAGACCTCTCCTGACTCATCCGCTGCTCCCCTCACAGCAGTGTGTTTCAATCAGTCTGCCTGTTCTGTTACCCACTTTGTCTCTGGTGAATCTACTCATCCCCCCACACCTCTGGCCTGTACCCCAGTTCTTATATGCATAAATAAATAAATCTTTAAAAAAAAAAGTCTTTCTAAACATTAGTTCCCACCTGATTCTATTCTGCAGAAAACCAATAGCAATATATAGGGGATTGTGTTCTGAAACTCAACTAAGTTTCAACTCAATAAAATAACACAGTATTTTTTTGTTTAGAGTTTGAAGAGGAAGGATAAATTGTTTTTATTGCACTTTTCACTGGGCCTTGTCTCTTAGCACTCATATTGGTTTGGTTTTTTTTTTTTTTTTTTTTTTTTTTTTTCAGAACTAAAGCAGAGTAGGAAAGCAAACTCCAGATGTGGATATCTAAATAAATCTATTTTTTCATATTTTCCCCAAAAGTGTGTAAACTGTGAGTGTCAAGGAACTTGTCATCACAAAAAGAATTCTGATCTCAGAGTTTTAATTAGCCCTACATGCAAAGGGATGCTCTTCCTATTCAGCAGAAACTACATACAGACCCTGTAATAAAGTCTACCTTATACTGTCAAAACATAACATCATAACTCACAGGCATGTGTTTTGTCCTCCTTCTGAAGATTAGATCATTTTGATATCTGTGTCACTTCAAATGGTCAGTGTCTAAACTGGGTTGGAGAATCAGAGGTTTTTCTCATAAGAAATCCCTTATTTACTAAAATATCCCATATTTCAGCATTCCTGTAAGTCTCTCATGTCTGTTTTAAGCTTGTATTCATCATTCATTTAAATCAGGTATAATGAATGTATGGGTTGAGCAATGTTCAATCTAGATGCTTGAGTGAATAATAAAACAGAGCCCACTCTCAAGGAATGTGTTTAGCTTGCTAGTATATTCCATGTACAACCACTCAGAATAAATAAACTAAATATATTGCAAAGTAAATATGACTGCATCTCTTTTTCTTTCATTTTTCTTTCATTTTATTATCTCTGGAACTGGGATGGTATTTTTTAATTGTGGCAGGGACAGATGAGAATTATAACTGTTGTCATTGCTTACATAGGGGAAAACTGTTATTCTGTTATTCTGAATGAAATGAGAATACAAGCTCAGGCTCCTGACTTTTTAGCTCATAAGCTATGCTATTCAAAGACCATTTAAAGAAGAAATACAAGTTCTGCTTTTTGTCATAAAGAAGAGATATAAGTTCTGCTGTTGACATCCTTTGGTAAGATTTAAAAAGCACTATCATCAAAACAGTATGAATGACTTCAACAAAATTCCAAAGAGTGAGAGAAAAAAAATTAATGATGCAATGTGACTGCACTAAGAGAATGATATGGTTTAGAAAAAAAGACAGAATACATTATTTTATTTATAACAAATATAGAAAAGTTTTCTAAATAAACACTAGAAAAATAAACAACACAATTGGTAATTTTTAGTGTACTTAAAATGATTTTTTTAAAGAAATGCTATTGATTCAGTAAAATATATAAAGTAATTAGTGATAAGTGCTAGGATGATAATATAACAGGTAGTGTGGCTGGCAGCAGGTGAAGGCAGAGTGGAGTTATTTCACCCGCAACCAATGACAGTAGTAGTTTCTGTATTAGATTTGAAGAAGCATCCCTAAAATCCCACTGACTTGCCCCAAGTCTTAGTCAGCTGAGCTGCAACTGACAGCTAACTTCTGCATTTGCATTGCATTTGATCACTAGTTGCTGTATCTCATCTTACCTCATACCTCATTGGTGGTTTTTCAAGTGTTAAAACCAGTATGTGCTCTCAAGACTGTGAAAACAGTGTTTTTCCGCGGGGGGGGGGGGGGGAACTATGTTATCCATGAACAAACTATAGTTATAAATTAATTCCAGATTTATCCTCCTACAGTAATCATACTAACAAAAACTCGAGAAACGAGAAACGCCAAATCAAAACAGCAAGGGATCTCTTAACAAAGTTCTCTGGTACACTACAGCTTTGCCTTGTTTTTACCATATAAAGCTCTAGTTGAGATGTGTGCATATTTAATTTGTAGTAACTTTTTAAAGAACAACATTTTTATGGTCAGTAGAGTGTTTTGCATGCAAGGCAGTTCTGCAACTTATTTACAAATTTTCAAGGATTTTCTGTTATTTTAGAAAAGGGGATTTTTTTTTTTACATGAAGTTCTTTTGTCAACCCTGTTCTTATTCAACATCTTTTTTGTTTCTAAATTAGTTTCAGCATTCAGGAGAAGTATTATGACCCAGGAAAATGACGGATTCTGTGTCAAACCCCAGCTCTGACTCCCATAATGTAAGATTTGTTATCTATGAAGATGGCTAAAATAAATTAATTGATAGCATATGAAAATATTTTTCTCCCATACCTTTTTCTCCCACTCCAGCTATTCAATTTACTGCAAAGGTCCGATAGGTGATTAAAAATCTCCCTAAGTTACTCATTCCAATTAGTCCTAAACATCTTTCAGGCATTAAAATTCAGTGTGACTCTCTGTTTTTTGTGTTTTAAAATTCAGTAGTACAGGTATTGTAACAGGGTGGTCCCCAGGAAAGGGGGAGGTTCCAGGTTTCCTGCCCCACCCAAAAGGAGGGTGGAGCTGAGCAGAGAGAGAAGAAGCTGCAGAGGAGACTGAGAAGGAAGGAAGCAGGATGGAGTGCCAAGAGGAGACCTGGAGGAGGCACATGGAATGGAGAGACATGTGAAAAAATTGTGCTTGCCTTTTGGTGGTGGACTGGGTGACACAGATGTGGGTGAGACCCATGGGGAGGTGACCATGGCAGCGTTCATCTTGATTTTGAGTTTGCTCTTTTCCTTCTGGGCTTGTCTGTTTGTTTCTGACCCTTTTCTGTGGGTCCCCACTGGAAGCTGCTTTAGACTTGTGGCAGGTTTTGAGGCCTTGCTCTGGGCCAATCCCGTTTGGATGGAGTTTTACCCCCGAGGGGATGGGTATCTTTGGGTGCTTGATTTAGAAACTAGATTCTTTGCCTTTTCTGTATCGTTTCCTAGTTGTATTAAAAGTTCCTTCCCATTAAAGTCTCATATGTTTTGTGTTGATGCAGCGGATGGCAGAACCCATTCAGAATAGGCAGGTTTGCGGGGTTTGGGCTGCCCCTCTCCCTGCCCTGTAACAGTTTCAGCTAATACTACTTCTCAGACCTTCAGTTTTTCTGGAGAGCCCATTGTTAAACATTTGCCAGCACACCTCTGGATGTAATATGCATAAACAAAACTTCTTATAGGTCTTCAGTCAGTTTAAGACAATAAAAGTGTCCTGAGACTATAATACATGAGAATCACAGTTATATGTAATACAATTCTTAAAATATGATAGCAAATTGCCAATTATGCATTCTTTCAGATTCCCAGACATATGTCATTTCAGTGTCAGATAGGGAAATCATTTTCTTTTTATCTCAGTATCCCCAAGATACAACCTCTTGCCCTGCCCCCTACACACAATCTTACATCTTCCCATCAAAAATGCCCTTACTAAGTCAGCACACCTTCATGACAGGAGAGAGGAGAATGAGATAGGATAAAATAAGTCCTTTATTAGGCAAAAGTTTCCTTACAAAGTGATTCTCATGTAAATACTTAGTGATCCACATCTTTTCAGCCTTCCACACCTGTGCCATTCATGTAAAATACCTTCAAGTGACTAGCACTTCATAAACTGCACACGATTCGAACTTGATGCAAGAACCACTTTGTCAGAGCTTTACGAGGGCCTCAACATAATTATGTCCTTTGCTGCTCACTGTAATAATATTAATCATACAGATTCTTTTCATTTTTACAGCTTTGCTTTGAAATTAATTCCCAAGTCAGTGCCATTCCTGATCAAAAATGGAGACTGCCTGTTTTTATTAATGTACTTATACCATAAAGATGATGTTAGAGTCCCCCCAAAGCTCCTCCACATACACATCTGTAAAATGTAAAAAATCTGTGTAATCTGTACACTTTAAAAAAAACAGATGAAAATTGAGGGAAATGTACCATGGTTTTCAATTGCTTTCAATTACCATTAAACCTTTTGGAGAACGATTTGCATAATGTTTCATAAACATGTAGGCAGATTAACCTTTTTTAGTTAATTTATTCATTAGCAGTAAAAATTCAAAGCATCTCTTATGAGAAAATAATGTCTTGCTGTTAAATTACATGGAAACAAAGCAATTGGGACATACTTGCCTAAGTTCGCACTGTGTCAGAGCACAAAAAAGTGGAGAGGGAAAAAAAAAAACTTTGCCTGTTAGCAGAGTGTTGATTAAATTGCCGGTTTGTGAACAATTAGTGGTATTACTAGAAGATTAGGTGAAGTATTAATTAGAGTTAGGCCAAATGGCTTCTGAGGAAAAAAGATACCTCCTACCACTGTGCTGAGGTGATGTGAGGTGGCAAGAGTCCTAAGTCAGTTCCAGGGCAGGATGGGGGTGCTGGGGCCCCAAAGGCAGGGCTCAAGTGAGCATGTGTGTGCATTTTCTGTGAAGCTATTTTTAAGGTCATTTTGTCTCAGGAAACACAAACATTTCATACACGCTAATTAGAAGTGGACTTAGCACTGAAATTGGGTAAAGCCTAAATCAAAGCTATCCCAAGCAGTCACACACGTTTTGGTAAATGATGAAGCGGCGCAGTGTGGTGTCATAGGCGACCCCACAAGGCCCAAGTGCAGATGAGACTAGATGATGTAGGTTTGCAGAGTTGCATGCTGATGTTTGCACACGCACATGTGCACAAACACACAACCCATCTTTGGGAAGTTAAAAAAATGCCATAAAAGTGAAAATGTCATAAAAGTGATTTCCCATAAAAGTGAAATCATGACGAGGCAAAGGGAATGTGCTTCCAGAACAGGGGATGGAGGGCTGGAGGTCTCTTCCAGGTAACAACCAATTCGGGGATTCTGTGCTCAAGAGGGTTCCAATTTCCAGACATACAGGGACCTGATAACTTCAAGAACCTTTAGGTAAAACAAAAAGTCAATTCTGTCTCAAATGGCTGAACAAAATAATAATAATGAGGACAACTCCCTGAGGCTAAGCTCTTAGCTCTTGAGAGCCCCCTCCACATTTCCCCCCAGTATCTCTGTCCTCCCTTCTCTGCCTGCCTCCCTCTCCCGTTCACAAACATTTGTTGCAGATCTATCAACTGAAAAGCTTGCATGTCAAGTAGTATTTGTCTGACTTGTCAAATCTTCCATTCTTATGGAAACCAGAGAATTACATAACTTTTCCATATGTAATTCTCCAAGACAGAAATATTTAGTCAAGCTGATATTTGTATTTTATTCAGAAAACATTCCACACCTTTACAAAGCAGTACAGCAAACCCCCTGGCTAGAGTTCAAGTTCCTGGAAGACTTGAGTTCATGTTTTATTCAGATGAGTATCTTCAATAAGCCCATCAAGGTATTTTACTGGCTGTGTTTAATATGTGCTTATTTAGCTAAGTTTAAAAAAAAATGAGTTCAAAAATTATATACCCTATATCTATTAAGAGGAGAAAATAAACTTCAACTAAAAAGTATTGTTTTTAAATAAATGTTTCACTATATCCTACTAAAATCAAATAATATGAGCACTGGGCTGTCCCAGTTGCTCCTTCAGCCAATGTGTAACTTATTATTTCAGTGAAGGAAGCCAATAATTTGGTGCCTGTACATATATGTTTCCTTTCTGAAAAAGACATGGATACTCACTGGAGGCAAAATTAAAGCAGGGCATGCATAAAAGAAAAACATTCCATAAATCAATGTGCTTTGTTTGAAAAGCAATGGAAAGTAAAGTTATTCTGAACTGTGAAAGTAAAGGAAAGTAAATTGCGAAGTTGAGCAATTTTTTAAAGGGGTGCTTGGTGAGGCAATAACAAACACTTCAAGTGACATATTACACTCTAGGTTAGAAAAGAAAGATACTCTCAAGCATCTCAGAGGTTTTTCTTAACGTTAACTGTATGTAAACTTGTAAAAGCTTTAAAATTCAATCTGAGCAGAGCTCTGGGAGTTCATTTCATGGGAAAAGGTACATTAACCCCAAACAGTGACAGCTCAAGAATTTCTATATTGGCTACAACTTAAGGACTAGATGACTTGTCGGCATAATGGTCAATATCCAACACTGCTTTCACTTGGATTATGTATATGTATCCATGTATTCCATTAGCAGATATATTTAACATATATGTGTATTTACCATATTAAATATATAGGTATGGGAATCTGAGAAGGGATAAGAATCATGAGTGGACTAGCCAGTAATCTCAAAGGAGACACACGAAACTTTGGAATAGGATGATCAAATTCCAAGCCCAAGAAAGCTGAACTCCACTTAGGATGTGGTTAGATTTCATCAACAATCAAGGTCTGGTCTCCCATAGACACTGACGCCATTGGTGAGTGAGTTCTTTATATATTTGAAATTAATCACCAATCCTCAAGAAATAGGATTTCCTCTTAAATGGTGGTGGTATCAGGAAAATTACCCCACAATTAAAAATGTGATGCTTCTCCTATAGCTGGACTATAATATAATTCTGACATAATTATCTATGTGAAATCAGAACACATGCTTGAAAATTCAACCGTTTAACCAGCCATATTTTGTAAATCTAGAGCCAAATAATAGATAAAGAAGTTTTTTGATTAATACATGTTGAATATATTCTGATAATCTAATGTTTTAGATAGATAGATAGGTACATACATAGATATCTCCAACAGATGATAAAACTGAAGAACAATGAGATATAGGTGAATTGCGTTGACCACAAAGCTATAGCAACACAGACAGGATTTGATTCAGAGGTCACATTGTAAAACTTTATGTAACACACTACCCTGAATGGCTCTAGAGAGGTGGCCTAGCTCAGTGCAGATGTACACGTTCCTTGGAGTATATCACAGTCTGAATCTCAACTCTAGCCCAGATTATATAACATTGGACAAATTAATTATTCCTCTTTTTGCCTCAGTTTCCTCATCACTGAAACTGTAATACCAATATTAATGATGTCAGAATTCTTATGAAGGGCCTCCCCTGGTGGCGCAACAGTTGAGCGCTGGGCTATGAAGCTGCCCGCAGCCTCTGCACCACCAGTTTGATCCCCAGCCGCCAGCAAGGGTCCCACATGGCACACAGATCTCTCCTGCCACACCCGCTGCTCCTCTCAGCAGTATATTTCGTCAGTCTGTCTGTTTTGTTCCCCGCACAGGCTCTGGTGAATTCTCTCACCCTCCCGTGCTTCTGACTATACCCAGTGATTATATAAATAAATAAATAAATAAATCTTAAAAAAAAAATTCTTATGAAGACTAAATCAGTAATTTTTGTTAAGTGTTTAGAAGAGGTCCCAGCACATAATAAAATCTATACAACAAACTTCAAAAATTACAGGTCACCTGATCTCAAGGAAAGCACTTAGCAGTTGAATGAACTACTTCAGTCAAATGATTGACTTCTTTTTTAAAATCTAATTACATTCCTGGGCCTTCCTGGTGTGCAAGGGGTTAAGCACAGCACTGTGAAGCTATCCGCAACCTCTGCAGCATAAGTTCAATATCTGGCCAGCCAGGGAGCTACCCATATGGCAGAGCAGACCTCTCCTTTCTCTCCCGCTGATCCCCTCAGCAGTATATTTCAGTAGATCTGCCTGTTCCATGCCCCACTCTAACTCTGGTAAATCCTCTTACCCCCATACCTTTGGCCTATACCCCAGTTCTTGTATGCATAAATAAATCTTTTTTAAAAAGATAAACTCTAATTACATTCTTACATAATTTCAGTACAATAGAGCATGTCATTTCATTGTGGTAAATAAATCACATTTAGTGAGCTCTCCTAGTGATAGGTCAGCATGTTAAAAAATTTGAGATTGTCACAAGGCTTCGTGGGTTTTCCTAAGAGAGGTGTCCTGAGTAACACCAATTCAAATGGTACAGTTTTGGTTATAAGTTTAATGGTCTTAGGAGAAATGTATTTTATCAATCATGAGTTAAATAAAAGTGATGAACAGGACACAGATTAGAGATAATCACCACTCAAGTTTTTGGAATGGTGAGGTAGCATATCACATAAAATTAAGTACCAGGGTACAGGCCAGATGTGCGAGGTGTGAGAGGATTCACCAGAGACAGAGTGGGGAGCAGAACAGGCAGGCTGACTGAAATACACTGCTGAGGGGAGCATCAGGCAAGACAGGAGGGCCTGCTGTGATGTGTGGGTATTTCCCCAGCCAGCTGGGGTTGAACTCTCGCTGCAGAGGCTGTGGACAGCTTCATAGTGCTGTGCTCAACCGCCTGTGCCACCAGAGAGGCCCTAAGTACTTACTACCTTTCAAAGAAACAGTACAATCCTTGACAAACCTACTCTCTTGGAATAGAATCTGTTGGCTACATTTTAAGAAATAAGACAGGTTTTAAGGATAGACAAGTAATTTACCTTCAGAACAAGCATAACACCAAGTGGAGATATTTAAGGTGACAATTGATTTTGGTTCAGAGATCATTCCATGTATTAAAGCTATAATCATGGGCCTCCCTGGTGGCACAAGGGGTTAAGACATAACCTATGAAGCTAACCACAGCCACTGCAGCACGAGTTCAATCCCTAGCCAGGGAGACAACCACATGGCACAGCAGACCTCTCCTGACTCTCTGCTGCTCCCCTCAGCAGTGCATTTCTGTCAGTCTGCCTGTTCTGTTCCTCACTCTGTCTCTGGTGAATCCTCCACAGACACACACACCTCTGGCCTGTAACCCCATTCTGTATGCATAAATAAATCTCTAAAAAAAAATTGTAATTGTACAGTTTAAAATGTGGTATTAGAGCTTTTATTCATAAAATCTCTTAAGGGTGAGAAAAAAAAATAAACCTTAAGGGCACTTGTTTCAAGGATATGAGGTAGGCTGGAATCAGATAGATAGAAATAGATGATAGATTAGATGGATGGATGGATGGATGGATGGATAGATGGATGGCTTGATCTATCGATAGATACTGACTCATTCCTAATATGCATACAATTAAAACAATTTTACTGAGACTTACAGCAACAATGAGGAAGAGACATAATTCCTACCCAAGTAGTTTCGGATTTGTTTTTCTTTTTTTTGAATGAAAAAAATCACTTCAATATTTATTCTTGTAGATGCAAATGTAAATCTATGACACTCATACAGCACTTGATTTCTTGGCTAAAAGAAGAGTTGCTATTTCTCAGTTGTATCACTGGTTCTAAGATTCCAGGATGACCCTGAGCAGCAAAATAAAAATCAATTTACCTTAATTTCTGCATTTTTAGAGATTTAATGTATGTAAAACAACTCCAACCCCCCAGCCTTTTTATCCAAATTGAAATACAAAAATATGTACAACCCCTTGTAAAACAAACTGAACATGTGTTTGTTGGAAAATATTTAATGGGATTGATGTCTGCTTAGAGAGGTTTTGGGTTCAGAGAGCGGAGTCCTTCGGGTACCTCTCAGAAAATTTTTGTTAGCACTTCCCTTTCAGTGGTATAAGGTGAGTTTCCACAGGTGATTTTCCTAATAGTCAGAGACCTTTAGTTATATCCAAAAGGGCAGGTTTTCTATAAAAAAGGGGAAGGAAACCACACGCACAGATGCAAGTGGGCAGAGGGCAGAAAGAGCTACCAGGGGACAGGGTTGTTAAAAGAGAGGCCTGCATAGGCACCGTGTAGGGGGGAAAGGATGTCTGGAACAAAATCCACAAATAGATTTTATGGACTCCATCCCCAACCCAGACCAAAGAGACCTAAGACATCAAGGACTACAAATCCCATAATGGCATCACTACCAAAGAGAGGATTGCTGGAGCTGAGGGTGCAGTTAAGCAGCCAGGTTTGGTATATAACCAGAAAAGTGGGCCTTGGGGGTGCTTGGTTTTTTTGCTGGCCTTCCACGTGCTCTTGGGGTCCCAGCTCAGCAGAAATGGTGGGACACGTTCACCAATTTCTCTCTCTCTCTCTCCCTGAGTTATTCCTTTCTTCATTTCCCCTTCTTGTAAATAAACACTTTGTTAACATTTTTGTGTGTGCCTGCAGTTGAGTCTTATTGAAAATCTTACCTTTTAAGCATGTGGGTAAAGACCCACAGTCAGGCAATGCATTTCACATCAAGGGTGACCTGGAATAGCCTGGAGCTCAATGTGGTTGACCACACTACACCTGTGGTTGACCAGCCCAAAGTAACTTTCCTTGTGTTGGTCACCATAAGTGCATTAGGTCTCAAGAGGTGGGCAGCCTTGGTAGAGCTGCCTCTGCTGTTTTGCAAAGGAGGTCGGAAAAGAGAAACATCTGCATAGTCACAGGCAGGCTGGAGAGCTACATCTTGCCAGGGCAGAAATTGCACTGATAAAATCTCTTTGGGAAGGTTTCATCCCTTTTGGAGATTGTTAACTCCTGTTAAATTATGTCTAGGGTTGGCACCTAGATTTTTTTTTTCCATATTTGGTTTGATTAGGTAGATTTGAAAGAACCGGTAATTTATTTACAACGGTTTTCAATCTCCGTATCTCCAGCTCTGATCTGTACCTTGGTCGAGTGCTCTGGGTACTTTACTTTTCTATAGCTTATTTAATGACCATGTTAATAATTCTAGCCCCACTTGCAGCTTCTGGCCTTGTGTGAGCCACTTTCTGGTCTTGTGATGGCTTCTTTCCAAATTTTCTACTCTTAGCCTCCAACAGAATGATACCAAATTTGAACAGAGACCTAAAGAAGATTGTTTCCCACCCAGTAACTATCCCCTCAAGGAGGGGATAGTTTTATTTATTGAAATATATCAACTATTCCTGCTGCTTTCCCTCTTCCTCAAATTTTATAGTTAAACTTTTCAAATATTTTGTTATTATCTCCAATTCACCACCTCCTACACGCTCAATAATATTCAATTAGGCTTTTATTCCCATGTTTCCCCCTACATCTACTCAAATCAAAGTCCCTAGTGCTATCTAGATAGTTCATTTCTGTAGTCAGTTGCTATTCTATCCACCAGTAGCATTTAAAATAGTTGTATCATCTGCTCTTTCTTAAAACGTTTTTTCCACTCCACTCATGGAACACTATACCCAGTTTTCATTTGACCTGACTCTGCTTCAGTCTCCTCTGTGAGGTCCCACAATTTCTGGATGTATAGATATTGACATGACTTAGAATTCTATTTTCAGAACTTGGTTCTTTTGTGCCAACTTCCTGAATGTTGTTATACTGTTTCATGGTTTTAAATTACTATCAATAACCTGATGACTTCTGAGTATCTATCTCCTAGCAAGGCCTCTCTGTTGCATACTGTCTCATAGTCTGCTGCCCCCTTGAATTCCCCTTTTGGATATCCAGTTGCCATTGCAAACTCAGTTCAGTTCAGAACAAAACAATTGATTTCCCTTCCCAACTTTGTATTTCTGACGGTGATACCTAGCTCTATAAATGGCACTCTCATCTACTCAGCTGCTCAGATCCTGAAACATAAAGCCCTGAATCATTCTTTGCTTTCACACCCACACCCAATTCATAGCAAATCCCTTTGATCAAAATTCCAAATCCATGTTTTATCCAGGCACTTATTATACCTCTTCTGCAACCATTCCAGTGTAAACAATGATTGTTTCTTATGTGTCTGTTGGAATAGATTCTTCATTGGTCTCCTTGCTTCAATTTGGTCTAATTAATTGGTCTCCCTTGTACTTTTTAATCTATTTTCTGTGCTGCAGAAGAGTAATTCACATAAAAGGTAGATCAAATCATTCCACTATACTGCTTTCCCAATTGGTATTAAACTTATCATGTCATCCTCTGAGAAGAAAATTTGACTTAAGGATAATTATTATCAGAGTTTTGTTCCAGTCCCATTAAGTGGGTATATGAGTATTAATTTATCAGTTATACTGCTGCACAATATCATTTGTCTAATCCTTATTTTATTCAGAAGCAGCATATCCTTACATGACCCTTAGATTAACTTTGCATCCTAGATTCCCTAATACAGTTTTACCCTTTGTTCGGAAGATTACCTCAACACATTGAGGACTATTTTATCATCATCATCTGTACTTTCATTGGTTAGTAAAACTGGGAGCAGATAGCAGTAGGGAATAATGTTGATTGCTTGAGAAGGCAGGGGTCAAAACAGCATTGTGAAGCACGTTAAGATAAAGATCAACGCTATGATATTTTCATGGTATTCATAGGAAAATTCTACATATGTATACGTTTTAAAGATATCTAAGACTATCAGAATTACTAGTAAGGAAAATAATGCATTTGAATACTAAAATTGAAGGTCCCAAAAATTTGAAGCTATGGGTCTTGATTAATAGTGTGTCCTCTCTACAAAAGGTGGTGGAGGAAGAGATCAATGTATCATAGAAGGTAACTACTGGCTTTATGTTATAAGTCATGATTTAAAATAAAACTAATATATATTATATATTACTAATGTTAGGATGTAACTAATATTGAGCATAATATATGGGGAAGCAGATGTATGTGGCATAAATTTTATTTTCTCTTGCAGAAAATTTTTTTTCAAACATTTATGTCATACAATATTGTCCTAACATGAAGCATTGGGTCACATGTGTGTCACTGCTACTCACTATTTGATCATTTTCTTTAGCTTTAGGTGAAGAATTTAAATAATTATAAGTTTTTACATGTCAGAATCCCTGCAGCCCTTCAATTTGAAGGAGGAAGTATGGCAGTGAACTTACATTTATAGCATGTCTATTATGAATTTATCAATTTGCTAAGAAATTTGAGGATGTTATTTTATTCAAACATCACAACAATCAGAGAGTTATGGATTCCATTTGACAGAGGAGAAAAACAGAATCCAAAACATTATCACATGATTTCCACTGTTTTTGGCTTTGGGGGAATATCATTTTACAGATTCAAAAAGATTCAATTCACTTTTATATTAATATATGTGACCAAAGTAATACAATATGGAACATCATTAATTTCCACCCCACCAAACCATTTACTATATCAATTGGATTCTGTAAGTATGCAAGAAGGATAAATGATTTGATAATTAAGATAGACTTTTAAGAGATGAATGCAGACACAATCACATTAGAAGCTATCAAAACATCTTTTGGAAATCTTTTTTTTTTTCCTAATAAAGAGAATACTAGTAACATCTTAGAGATAAATGAAGTATACCCTATGTTATGTAAATTCAGTATATGAAAATCTAGGATTTAGCAGTTTATTGACTTGTGTCACTTTACAAAGTGATTCATTACTTTGGAGTAGGTGAGGTGTGAGTATGTGTGTAGGGGGGTGTGTGTGTAGAGGTATGTGTGCATACGTGTAACAAGTGTCCATTGAGAAATTTAAATTAACATAAATAATTGGGCCTCCCCGGTGGCGCAGCGGTTGAGCACTGGGTTGCGAAGCTGCCCGCGGCCTCTGCGGCACCGGTTCGATCCCCGGCTGCTCCCCGGCCACTGGAGGAGGGTCCCACATGGCGCGCAGACCTCTCCTGCCGCCCACTGCTCCCCTCAGCAGTGTACTTCGGTCCTTCTGCCTGCTCTGCTCCCCGCTCTGGCTCTGGTGAATTCTCTCACCCTCCCGTGCTTCTGACTGTACCCAGTGCATGTATAAACAAAACAAACAAACAAATAAATAAATAAAACATGCCTCTATTTAAAATAAATTAATTAATTAACATAAATATTAGAAATATATACTTCCCTGACAAAGAAGCGTTACATATAATGACAATTTCCTAAAGTTTTATGCCAAATTCTATGCTAACATTAAAATATTAAAAATCCAGTAGATTACCTAGCCATGATTTTGGTGCATGATTTATACATACATACATATAAAATATGTTATATATTATATACATAAGTTATATGTATAAAACACTGTACATCTTGGCCGAAAATCACCATGCACATTAACATGCTAGAAATCCCTTATACTACCACAACTTGCTTCTTTTCAATTTATAATCATTAGATTTTTAATCTGCTCCTGGGGAAAGGGGTTCATTCGTTATCTTTTTTAGGTGTGCTCAAGGACCTGAAAACAGGGGGGTGTCCGATATGACCTTTAAAGATCCCTTGTAGTCCTATGACTATGAAATAAATTAAAGTTTTATGATCACATTATGCATAAGCATCAGTGGATCTGGAAGACAATGAGGATGAAGTCTGTGCTCAGACTTTCCCTCCTAGTATTTATGCTTCCTATTCATTTCATGCATAACTAATTTCATATAGCAATTGGTAATCGCATCTTGGTAATGACACCACAGGCATCACAAAACAATTGCAATCATGACTGCAATTCATTGTAAGTACAGCTAAATGCCAGCATTGCAGCTGAAATACATTCCTGACCCACCCCAAACTAAAGGATGAGAAGAACAAAGTAGAACTTTGAAATGGTCACCTTCACTAAGTAGCTTTTAGTTTTAAATAGTCTGGGTGCCTACATTTGTCTTTTTTGATATATTTTCAAGGATATAATCATTTATTGAGGCACTGCAGTATGGAAGCTATCCCTTTTTTCCAACACCAAAAAGACATAAATACCTTAATTTTGCCATTCTACTAGTTCCACCATGTTTGTTCAAATCTCACTGCTTTAAAGATTTGCTGATGTTAATGCATAAAGCTGTCATAAATAAAAGTGCATGTCTTTTTGTCATGTTTTCTATTCTAACAACCAAAATGAATGCAAGATAAGAACAAATTATAGACATGTTAAAATAGCAAAATCAGTGCTCTTTCCTCCTGAAATTTAAAGACATCCTCTACTCAAATACCTTGCAAGTTTACTTGAAATTGTTAATAATGCTATGATAATTAACAGCATACATATTTTAAACACTAGCATACATATCATGGAGTTTTTAAAGATTTATTTTTTTATTTATACAAGTGCTGGGGTACAGGCCAGATGCATGGGAATGTGAGAGGATTCACCAGAGACAGAGTGGGGAACAGAACAGGCAGACTGACTAAACGCAGTCTGAAGAGAGCAGCGGGCGAGACAGGAGAGGTCTGCTGCGCCATGGGGAATTCTCACTGGCCTGCCGGGATCGAACCCACACTACAGAGGCTGCGGACAGCTTCACAGTGTGGCACTCAACCTCCTGCACCACCAGGGAGGTCCTTATGGAGTTTTTAATTCTCACAAAGCACATATGGTTCTAGATGAAGCCAATATTAATTATTTCAAAATCACAAGGATCAGAGGCCCAAGTAAGCAATGTTTCTGTTTCAGCCATATCACTTCCCCTTCCCCTTGTTATGAAACTGACTGGCATCTTTTACATAGTGCATAGTCTCTGTGTGCTGGGAAACCAAGCTAGAGCAGGGCTGCCAGTAGCTGAGACAATGAACCTGATATTGTATTCTCCAGGTGATGGGGTAGACTGCACTATTCAGTTGCCTTTTATCATCTCTGGGATTGTAACAAATGCATATTGTAAGAGTAATCATTTTGGGGATTGCCTCTCCCATTTTGTTAAGTAATGGTAAACACATTGGCTTTAGTCACACCAGAATTCCAGCACTTTGAATAACCAAGAAAAGGTGTCACTGCATTAGTTCTGCTTCTTTAATGTTGAGAACCTTTGGAGGCTTTTCCGTGAGAATATCCTTTATATGTCATCAGGAAAAAACAGAACTACGCATGTTATTATATATTACGAATGTTACAGATTTTAAGCTATATTTATTCACATTTGATTTACCACAGGTACATTTAAAGTAATACATTAATACATTCATTAGTCTGTGCGTGAACTTGGTCAAGGTTATATCTCACCAATTATTAAGTGGTATATTAAATCATTAAATAGTGTATTTTAATCTTAATATTGCAATCATTTTCATTTGTCTAAATTATCTTTCAATTTTCTTTCTTGAAATAATATCAAATTTATATTTAAAAAAAGAAATATATAATCTTTATAGACTTCAATCATTTCAAGTGGTCTGTATTGGATGAATTAAAACTGACATCATAATCAATAAGTAAATATATCTGTTATTATGATCATAAGGCATTTTCTAGTGCTTTTGATAAGTCAAGGCCTCAAGCAGTGTAAGAAACTCCATCAGCAATACGCTAGAGATTCTCTGCTACTGTTTTTGTCCATGAGAAACTTACTCATAGGTACAATGGAGAAAGGCTCAAAATGGAAGAGGGAAATGTGATTTCAGGAATAAATAAGCTGAAGAATTCAAACACACTTCATTTTCTAAATAAATAAATAAATAAATGAGTGGGAAGGCAGAGTGGAGATTAAAAGAAAGAACACACTAGCTTTTGAATTATTGAAAGTTCACATTACCAAATTACATGCAGCAGAGTTAATGAGCTTTGAAGCCCCAGGAAAAGTAAAGCTGGAAACTCTAGTCTATATTAAAGATATTAATGCAATAGAAACAAGCTTCATTCACAAGAGAAAAATGGAAAAATTTATACTAAATATAAGTTTAGATTAAGAGTCAATGAAAGCACATTAATGGAGGATTATCTCTTGTGAGCATACACATTAAATGTTAATGATTATTAATCTCCAATTTAATTTTATTATTAGTGCTTGATAGAACACTTTGGATGTTTTGCCTCTGTAGTTTCAATGAAATTGTTTTATATGCATATTGATGTTACTACTCCACTTAACAAAACCATAAAGTTCTTAGATAAGCAAACTCCCTGGTTCCTATTCAAAATAAGCAGCATCTTTCAAAATGTGTATAACTTCAAGTTCACTAGCTATTCACTCTAAATCAAATTTAATAATGATTCTTCAATTGTCCACCTGAAAATGTTAGAAGTGTTGAAATTTCATAGAGAAATACATCTACACATATTTGGACTTGAGTATAAAGTACATTTCTGCTGAAGAGGAATTACTTCAATTCTTCAACTCACTGTATACAAACCACAATGGTTCGGTAATAATCCTTTGAAATCTAGTCTTTTCAACAGTTCTTAATAGAAACAATGTTTTAGTATAAACATTTCAGATATATCCAGACATCTCAATTTTAATAAAGGAAAAAGAATGAAGTAGCTGGTCCATTCCCTCACTGGAAAATAAATGAATTTTTGCTTAATTTTAATAATAAAATCTCAACATATGTTTCTATCAGAGAAATTGATGTTATATTTTTCTTCCATTTGCATGTTGGGCCACCAGAATAATTGCTAAAGACACTGTATTTTAGGAGGTGAATGTAATCTTGGTATAAAGTTCATCAAAACATGCCCTAAGAATTTATGCATTCACTAATTTTGGATCACTGTTAAATTTAGTAAAAGCAAGTTTTCTTCCTTTTACTCATCACAGTGGGTTGTGTCACAGCATTGTCACACACACAGGAGCTCAGTTTCTTAGATGTGGATGCTGCACTTGATGAATTTCTGAAGGAGTTTGTTTAATCTGCATAATGGTATTATTTATAGCATTATGCATTATATATTATACACTGTTGTATGCTATTATACCTCATGCATTAATATATTATATGGAAGATACATAATTATTACTCTCTCTTTGATTTGAAAAGCAGAAGTCACATATAATGTGTAGTCACTTATTATATAGACTTTAATAATGTTTAAGTGGCACTATCGCCAGGAAGATCAATGACTAATGAATTCTCCTTTTTAGTAGAAACCTTGTTGCTAATATGGTCTTTCCTTCCTATTGCAATCTGCTTATTTTTTAGATTGCAGAAAAATTACCTCCTTCTTTGGAGATGGACACCCTCCTTCTACAGAAATGTCAATATCCTTTATTTCATTTGTTCCACAATAAAACCCCTAGTCTGCTGTGTTCAAATGACATTATGGCACAGCTCCATTTTTCATATTAGAAAGTAATCAACATAGAATCAATAGGAAGTCCTGTTTACTCAATAATTAATTATATTTCCTAGAGAAAATGGATTGCAATAATGTAGTAAACTGCTCTACAAAATTATCTTTTTTCCTCTCATTTTGGCTGAGATTTTCATCACTAGTTTCAAAAGTATCAGACAAAAAGTTTGGGAAACCAATAGAAAAATACCAAAGGAGGTGGGCAATGTGACAATTGGAGAATTAAAGACAAGTGTTCATTATTTTCAAACATTTAGAATGTACTCTATGATGCTTTAGCAAGGATGACAGAGATGTTCTTCTAAAGAGTGAAACATCATAATACAGCCTGAGGTAGATATACACAAGAGTGATCACTATTACAATCCATTCCTTTAACAGTCCATCTGGGTTCAGGCAAGTGGCAGCTGGCAACAGGGTTCATCTTCAGTCATGGGCTCTAACTGTGAAGCATTAATGATAATACACACACACACACACACACATCTCAAAACTGAACACCTCAAAGTTTCAAATTAGAGATAAAAGGGATTAGAAGGTATTGGTTAAAAGTATAGGCTCTGGAGCTAGGTTTGATCAGGTCAAATCCTGGTTCCTACATTTTCCACCTGTTTGACTCTGTGCCATTTCTGTGCCTCAGTTTCTTCATTTGTAAACTATAAACAATAACAATAATCTATCATAAGGCTGCTGTGAACATTAAAGGAACTAGTAGAATAGTCAATAGCAAAGTGTTTAGTGTTATGTTGGTGGGAATGTAAACTAGACAAGTCCCTATGAAAATAGTATGGAGGTTTCTCAAATTATTGTACCATATGATCCAGCAATTGCTCTCTCGACATCTACCCCAAGAATATAAGAACACTAATTCAAAGGGACATGTGAACTCCTTTGTTCATTGCAGAATTATTTACAGTAGCCACATCATGGAAACAACCTAAGTGTCCAATGACACCAGATTAAGGCTATGTGGTCTATATACACATGGAATATGACACAGCTATAAAAAATGTGAAGACTTGCCATTCATAAGAGAATGGAACTAGAGGGGATGATGCTAAGTGAAATAAGTCAGTAGGCCAAAGAGAAATACTGGATGATTTAATTCATATCTACGATATATATGTATACACATACACACACGCGCGTGCACACACACACACACACACACAAGGAACAGACAAAACAAATACTAGAAATCTTATCGTGGAAATGAGACAACCAGAAGTAGTAGGTAGGGGGTGGGAAGCAAAGGGAGAAAAGGACTCCATGTGCCATGGTGGAGTTTTATGAGTGCTTTGGTGATAGATGTGGCACAATAACATACATCTGAAGTATGAACATATACCCCTAAATATACACTGTTGTCAACCAACATTGCAATAAAAAAATAATACAAGTTATAAATAAATTTTAAAAAGGGTTGAGTGTTCAAACAGCTTCTTAGGTAGCGAAGTTGATATTTTGTTTGCCATCTGCCTGACCCTTCTAGCTTTTAATTTTGAACTTTATATTGGAAAACAGGGTGTTATTTATTGACCTACTAAAGTCCCAGCATACTCCTTAGAGACTCATAGCACATATCCATCTATATTCCAATTTGGGCTAGCATTGCTCACTTTTTATTTTTTTATTTTCACATAGAAGAACTGGGGTGTAGGCCATAGGTGCTGGGGGTGAAAGGATTCACCAAAGACAAAGTGGGGAGCAGAACAGGTGGATTTGCTGAAACACACTGCTAAGGGGAGCAGTGAGTGAGACTGGAGAGGTCTGCTGTGCTGTGTGGGTTATCTCCCTGGTCAGGAATGGAACTCAGACCCTAGTGGTGGTAGATCCTTAACCCTAGGCCACCAAGGAGATCCCTCACTGCTCACTTTTAAATCTCTCAATGTTTTTAACTAAGAAATACCATGTCTTTATGAATATGACTATGCCTGAGTATGCAGGTGTGTGTGTGTGTGTATAAATACTAACTAGCATCTCATAAAGCCAGATGTTATCAGAATATATTTTGGACCATGCTGTTTATAAAAAGAAAATTTTGACATCTCCCAAACAATCAGTTCCTGAACATATTCCTTTATTCTATTGAATTTTATTTTTTATTTAAAATGAGGATAATAGCACCAACATTCAATAGCTTTCATTGAAAAGTAAATGAAATAGCATATGTAAAAAATTTCAAGTACATAATAGTTTCTTAAATTAATGTTGATTTCTACCTTGCATCAGTCTCCCTCAAGCATAGACTAGAACATTTTAAAACACATAGCTTCATTTCACTAAAAACGTGATTCTCTTGTGTTTTTTTTTAAATCACATGGTCTAGGATATTGTCATTGTTACTACTGATTAACCTCCTACTTCAGGTTATTCTAAATGTCAGCTTCCTCAAGGAGATTTTTATTTACAAAAATTATAGTCTCCCCCATTACAGTTTTTCCTGGTCTTTTCTATGCTTTGCCAAATTAGTTATAATTTTATGTTATACATATTTCAATACTTGTTTGCTTAAATATATCACCAACAAGAATGTTGGGTACACACCGAAAGATGTCAATTTATAAATATTTGATTCAGCACAGTTTATTAAGGGTATAGAACAGGTACCGTTTATGTGCTAAATGAGTAAACTAATGGGAAACTTAAAGTGAATACAGTGCATGATGTGCCAGATTAGGGTTGAGCAGACACAGGTTCTTAGCACATTCCTTCACCTGAAGTATCCGGCATGACATAGGTCATGTCTTTGTTTTTTTAAGGAACAGCATAACCACAGAAGAATGCTATCTTCCTTGGCTAGCGTTATTCTTTTACAATCAATATACATGATCCAAAAGTGAATGAGAAAGGTCACAGCTGAAATGGATGCCATAAAACTACCTTGAGAGTCAAGAGGTCCTGTACGTCCACACACCTTCTCCTGCCAGAGGTCATGAGGGTTGTTACATCTGTTATTTAAGAACTATGGTTGGGGTCTCCCTGGTGGCACAAGGGATTAAGAACCGCACTATGAAGCTATCTGCAGCCTCTGCAGCATGAGTTCGATCCCAGCCAGCCAGGGAGCAACCCACATGGTGCAGCAGATCTCTCCTGTCTCGCCTGCTGCTCCCCACAGCAGTGTATTTCAGTAGATCCGCCTGTTCTGCTCCCCACTCTGTGTCTGGTGAATCCTCTCATCCCTCAAACCTCTGGCATGTACTCCAGCTCTTGTATGCATATATAAATAAATCTTAAAAAAAAAAAAAAGAACTAAGGTCAATGTGACTTGAATCTCCCAAGCATTTCCTTTTCTAGAGATACTACATTTGGCCTTGTGAGTTTCCCCAGTAGCATCTTCGGTAAAACATCTGTAGCCCTCCAGGGAGGCCATTCATAGGAGTATGTATGATTTGCCTGTGTCAGAGAACAATCTCTAATGACATGATTCTTAGATACACAGTCCTCTTTTTGCTCTCCCAAATGCCTCTATAAAGAAGCAGCAGTGAAATTTAAAAGGTACTTACTTAAAATACAAATTGTTTGCAAAGTATATTAGCTAAAATTCAGCCAAGCCAAACTCAAATAAACTAAGGCCATAAAAGTAATACAAAGCTTTATTATATCTCAAGGCTAGGAGCATCCTTGGTTAGAAAGCTACCCAAAATAGCCAATCTTTCTGCCCTTCTCTTTAATAACTACTAATAAGGACTGCTCAGAAAAGACATGGATCAAATGCTTTTCTTTCAATGGTTAGAAGGGACAGGGGAACTGTTCTTTGATTTATTGAAGTAGAATCTGCTTTAGTACATCAAGGGACAATTAGCACTACAGATCACTTACTCTGCTCTCAAGACATAAAAGCAGATGTATTGGACACAATGAGGTTTACCTTCTTCAACAGTTCAGACAGTGACGGCTGACTACCAGAGCCTTATTTGACATACACATTTAAATGCAAGCTTTGTGAGACTCAACTCAACCTGGTTTAATGGAAAGGAAATAGACCTTGGATACAGACAAAAGTGGGTTTAAATCCTGGTAGTTATTTATTCAGTGTTGTCTCAGGAAATTGATTTACATTTCTATGAGCCTCAGTTTCCCATCTAAAAGTTGAGTAAATAAAATTGAAATGAATGGCTGATTCTCAGTTATAAATAATATATAAATCAAGTATATTAGACCTTTATACATCACGGGACATAATCAATTAATTGTACTCACTATATTTCCTCTATTTGATACAGTGTGATATAGAACAAAATATAAAATTCAAATTCCCACAGGGGCCAGCCAGGAGAGATGATGTACATGAGGGAAATTAGCCTCGGGTAGAAATGAAATTTATAGAGACCATCTAAATGCAAAGTGCTGGAGGTGATAGCAAAGCTAATTGTCAGTTATTTTTTTTTTTAAAGATTTATTTATTTATTTATTTATACAAGCACTGGGTACAGTCAGAAGCGCAGGAGGGTGAGAGAATTCACCAGAGCCAGAGCGGGGAGCAGAGCAGGCAGAAGGACCGAAGGACACTGCTGAGGGGAGCAGCGGGCGGCAGGAGAGGCCTGCACGCCATGTGGGACCCTCCTCCGGTGGCCGGGGAGCAGCCGGGGATTGAACCGGCGCTGCAAAGGCTGTGGGCAGCCTCACAACCCAGGGCTCAACCACTGCGCCACTGGGGAGGCCCCTAATTGTCAGTTTCTTTTTGATGACAGTTTCTTCAGACCTTCCGACTATCCTTTCCAGATTATAGTTGCACATAATTCTGGTTTATATTTTCCTTTCACTTTTTTATATCTTCTTAAACATACACACCCATTCTAAGTTTAAAACAAAAAGATAAAGAAAAACAAAAAATATATTCATGGTCCTGTATCTCTTTCTAGTGTTACACCTTCATGCGCCTCTGCCTCTCTCATGCAAATTCCATGAAAAATCAGACTTTACTCCAGTCTACCTAATCTCTTCCTTACTTTTGACCTTTAGGTTGGTTTCTGCCTCAATAATTCAAGGAAAGTCACCGCCTCTAAATGAGCAGTTACTTCCTTGCTGTCAAACCTAGTGGTGATTTTGCAGTCTTCATTTAAGATGCTCACCTCACACACTTGCATCTACACTACATTTATTTCACTGCCTTGGGGGATACCGCCTCCACTGCTCATCTAGTAAACATCATGGTTCCTTAGGATTTTACCCTTACCCCCAGCTCTTCTGACTCTCAGATTCTTCCAAGCCACCTCAGCATCCTCATGGCTTCTGAAACAAACCCATGCTAACAATTCTTAGATTGCTATGAGATTTATTTCCAACTTTCATATCCAAGTACCTGCTGGACTTCAGAGTTGCTCATCCAACATCTTTAGCCAAACATGTCTAATACTACACATGTGACTTCCTTGCTGAAATTATACTTCCTTCTACAGCCTGTGATTGTTTGAGACCTCCTGCAACTACGCAGCTGCCAAAGTTACAATGCAAGGAGTCGCTGGTCGGCTTTTCTCCATTATTCACCCTGTCCAATAGCCATCAAATGCCAAGATCCCTATTTCACCTCCTGTAAGTCTTATTGTCAAATCTGTTCCATATTTCTACTACAAAACTACTGCTGTGTCCTAACTGCTTTTCCTACCAAGCCTCCCTCCATCTAACCACAGACAAATCTATTTGAAAGTAATCCTGATGATGTGATTCAATTTTTGATACCCTCTTTGGCCATCCAGTACTTAGGCCAAATGGATTCCTTAGCATCATAGTCACTGCCTCCAATCTGTACCTTGTCAAAGTTCCCAGAGTCACCTCTCAAATTTTGCACTTTCCAGGCAATCCTGAACTGTGTGCACTATTGCAAAGTGATTATGTACAGAAATTCTGAACTGGAAATTCCACTGCTGGCATATAAACTCCACTGCAACATGTTCATCAAAAGAATGTTCATAGCAGCACCTAGTCATGATATTCCCATACTGCTCTTTACTGAAATACCTGTATATATTAGCAGGGACACAAAAAGGTAGCACATCCATTTAAGGGAATACTATCTGGCAATGTGAACTAGTGAACTATAACAGTGCATAATATTATCATTGCAAAAGATGAGTAAAAGATGCCAAGAACAAAAGAGCACATCACACATAATTTCTATTATATAGGGTATGAACACAGGCAAGACTTAACTAGTATGTTAGTAATTAAAATAGTGATTTTCCTAGGAGGATTAAAATACACACCAACAACTCCAGAGGCTTTTCAATTTCCCCATCATAGAAACCACAGTACTTAAAATGCTTTCTAAAGTTTACATTAGTTAATCTTTATTTTTTTTTTATCAGCTACATCTCCTATTAGTCCATCTGTCATTATTATGTTAGCTGTCCTTTAAAACTCCAGCACACCCATGCCTCAGGATCTTTGTACCTGCTAGTACTCTGTCTGGAATGCTCATTCCTCAAATATCTACATTCTTTTCCCTAATTGAGTCTTTTTTTTTTAAAATTACCACGTTTGTGAAATTTCCCCACTGTCCTGTTACCGATGTCTGATTTCACACCAACGTGATTGAAAAGAAATACTTGGTATAATTTCACTCTTTTAAAACTTGCTAAAATTTGTTTTGAGAGCCATTATATGATCTAGACTGGAGAATGTTTTGTGTGTGTTGTTGGATAGAATATTCCGCATATGTCTGTTAGGTGCATTTGTGTTAAAGTAATAATCCAGTCTAACATTTCCATGTTGATTTTCTGTCTGGATGGTCTATTCATTGTTAAAAGTAGGAAATTAAGTCTGTTCCCAACTATTACTGTATTATTGTCTATTTCTTTCTTCCATTTAGCATTTGCTAAATATACTTAAGTGCTTTGATGTTGGGTGTATCTGTACTTACGGTTATATCTTCTTGATAAATTTGCCTTTTATCATTATATAATGACTCTCTTTGTCTCTTATTACCATTTTGGCTTAAAGTCTATTTTGTCTAATATAAGTGTAATTATTCCTGTTCCCTTTCGGTTTCCACATGCTTGGAACATTTTTTTTACATTACTTCACTTTGGGGTTATATCTGTCCTTAAAGCTGAAGTCAGTCTCTTGTAGGTAGCAAGAAATTTTTGATTTTAGTCCATTGCCACATTGTCTTTTTCTTAAAAAAATCAATTAATTTACATTTATCTTAGTTATTGATAATTTATGACTTACTAATCCCATCTTACTGTTTTCTTGCTGCTTTTTTCTTGTTTCTACTTTTCTTACTGCAATTCAATGAATTTTCCATGATGGTATGATTTGATTCCCTTTTCTCTAACTTTGTAAATCCACTGTAGCTTTTTCCTTTGTGTTTACCATGAAGCTCACATGAAATATATCTGAAGAGTCCATTTTATGCTGATGACAACTTACTTTAATTGCATACAAAAGTTCTACATTTTACTGCCCGATCTTATGTTTTTGATTTTACAATTTATCTTTTATATTGTGTATCCATAACAAATTATTATAGCTCTAGCTTTTTAAATATTTTTTGTTTTAACATTTATACTAAAGTGGGCCTCCCCAGTGGCGCAGCGGTTGAGCACTGTGCTGCAAAGCTGCACGCAGCCTCTCAGCGCCGGTTCCATCCCCAGTCACCGGCCAGGGTCCCACATGGCGTGCAGACCTCTCCTGCCGCCTGCTGCTCCCCTCAGCAGTGTATCATCGGTCTGCCTGTTCTGTTTCCCACTCTGGGTCTGGTGAATTCTCTCACCCTCCCATGCTTCTGACTATACCCAGTGCTTGTATAAATAAATAAATCTTAAAAAAAATTTATACTAAAGTGATTAATCCCTACTATATTACATTATTAAAGTATTGTGAGCACGGCTTTGTACTTTTTACCAGTGTGTTTTATATTTCCATATGTTCTCATGTTACTAATTAGCATCTCTCGTTTCAGTTAGAAGAACTCCTTACATCATATATTTTAAGGCAGATCTAGTGATACTGAATTTTCTGTTTTTATTTGTCTGGAAAAGTCTTTTCCTCTCCTTTATTTCCGCAGGATGAATTTGCTATATAAAATATACTTGGCTGGCAGTTTTTCCCTTTGAGCATTTTGAATATAGCATCCCAGTCTCTAATGGCATGTAAGGTTTCCGCTGAAAAATTCTGCAAGGGAGTTTCCCGAAAGTTTGAAGTTTTTCTTTTCCCCTGTTGTTTTCTCCTTTTTTATATTTTTCTATTAAGTTACTGGATTGGATAATTTTAACTGATCTTTTAAAATTCACTTATTCTTTATTCTGCTTGTATAAGACTACTGAAACGCCATTGCATTCTTCTATTACAATATTTCTGCTTTTTTGTTGAACTTCTAATCTTGTTCTTGCATTATTTTCCTGTAACATGAAATAGTTTATGCTCTCTTCTGTGTCTCTGAAATCTTTAGAATAATTATCTTGAATTATTTGTTGGGTATTCCTGATTATCTATTTCTTTGAAGCAAGTTACTGGCAGATTTCTGTATTCCTGCGTACTGTTGTTCTTTGCAGAGAATCAGGGAAACTTATGTAGACTTGCATAGGTTTTGATGCATTAGAAGAAAAACTTATCTCTTCAAGACTTATGGACTTAGTTTGATAAGGGAATACTTTCACCTGCGAATGGGGACAAACCAGGTATAGTGGTTCAAGGAAGCAAGTAGGTAGCCATGTAGCACCTTTGGGTTTGGGGGTTGACTCTTTGGCTCAACCCTTGGTCCAACAATCCTTGGTTGTTAAGACTAAAAACTGTGTGGTCCTTGCTAAGTGCGAGAGGGGATCCATAATGGTTGTAAGGGCTATTGGTGTCCTCAGTGGTATCTCCAGATCTAGCGGTCATTAGGTAATGGTAATACATACTGTAAAGGACCAGAGAAGGAAACAAGGGTTAGAACCAATTACAGGCACAATAGTCGCTTCAAGGTCCCTGGCTATTAGTGCTGAGTACCATGGTTGTTGAGTCTTACCTAGGGCACACAGCAGCAGAATCTGGTGACAGGGGTTGGGATGGGGCATGAAGGTACTCACAAGAAGGTTTTACTATAGGTGATCACAGTGGTAAAGACCAGTGGCAGAAGACAAGGCTTGATTCATGCCTGCACATATGAGGTCCCTGGTGGTCAGGTGACCTCTACTGTGGCTGCAGTCTCCTCACAGGATGCCCATGACCGGTGTTAGGCCAGTAGCATGCAATCGCATGTCTGGGAAAGCAAGCTCTAAGTAAATACACAGCAGTGGGGTCCAGCTGCTGGCTGGTGTTTTGTTCTCATGCATTCAGGGAGGCCTGCACTGGTACAGGGTTTCCAAGTTCAGGTGGAGGTGAGAAGGCAGAGGCTACAGGGAGGAACTCAGACAACTGCCATCAATTAACACAAACACCTGTGGGGCAATTTTTGGTGAAGTATGTAGAATATTTATGGCAGTTGTGCTGGCCATTGGCTCCTTCTTTAAGATTTTTTTATTGATTGATTGATTGATACATACAAGCACTGGGTACAGTCAGAAGCGCAGGAGGGTGAGAGAATTCACCAGAGCCAGAGTGGGGAGCAGAGCAGGCAGAAGGACCGAGGTACACTGCTGAGGGGAGCAGTGGGTGGCAGGAGAGGTCTGCGCGCCATGTGGGACCCTCCTCCAGTGGCCGGGGAGCAGCCGGGGATTGAACTGGCGCTGCAGAGGCTGCGGGCAGCTTTGCAACCCAGCGCTCAACTGCTGCACCACCGAGGAAGCCCACCATTGGCTCCTCCTTAAGTGACTAAAGGTGCCAGGTTTGTCTAGAGAGTAGGTCACTGTGAACTGTGGTCACCCCCTTATGTGACTGCTCTTAGTAGCCCCCAATCTTCTTCCTTCCAGTTAGTCATCTCTATATATCTCAGGTTTGTCAATCTGCTTGGGATTAAGTTAATTTAGGATCTTCTTGAGTTTCCCATGGAAGGTTGGGGTAACTGACACTACCCAACTCTTTCTCTCCCAGCAAGATGAAATCTTTCTCGCTGAGGAGTTCCCTCTTGGTGCTGAGAAAAGTAAACTTTGGAGATGGGTAATACCAGCAAAAGGAAGGCGTCATTCTCCTCTTTTTTTGTGGTTCTTCTCATATTTTTTATTTCTGTTCTTGCTGACATTTCTAAAGTAGACTCCATAGCTTCACAAGAGCTGTGCTGGTTCATGGATAGCCATCTAATTCTTAGTCTTCATTGAGAAACAAAAAGTGTGTTCTCCTACACAACCATCTTGGAGAGGCTCACTCTACCAGTATTGTTTTCTCTTTGTCTTGCTTTACATTCTTCTTTAGCCCTTTTATTATTGCCAATATTATACACTGAAATAATTCAGTGTTTATTGTTTTTCTCTCCCACTAGTATATAACTCCACAGGGTTGGGAATTGGTTTTTTGTTTTGGTTTTGGTTTTGTTCGTTTTATTTACTACTCTATTCCCAGATCTGAGAGAGTGTATAGCACACATGGCTGGGGAAATATTTCTTGAATGAATGGAAGAAGCACAATGTGACCTAAATCCTGAAGCTTTATTGAGTCAATACAATAACATTCTGCATTTCTTTTCCAGGAATAGGAAATAAAGGAGATGGACAAGACAGGGAAATTAAGGATACAAGATGAATGAAAGTCTAGGAGAGGGGAAGGGGGAATAGACTGGCTTCTGGTCATGAGAAAAACATGTCAGATGCTTTATTATTATTGCTAAATTTTTGTAATTAAAAAATACCAGAAAAACAAAGAATTGCCTGTTATTCCAACAGGCATTCAAAGGCATAAGCTGGGCTGCTTCTGAATATAAAAAGGAGTAAAATGCAGGGTTTAATGTGAAACCATTACTGATGTGAGTTGTTTGTTAACTATTAGAGGATGTTACAAAATGTAACTTATAAAAAAATCACTATTGTGGGCCTCCCTGGTGACGCAGCGGTTTGTATGCAGCGCTGTGAAGCTGTCTGCAGCCTCCACAGCGCTGGTTTGATTCCCGGCGGCCAGGGAGATACCCACATGGCGAGGCAAACCTCTCCTGTCTTGCCCACTGCTCCCCTCAGCAGTGCTTTCGGTCTGTCTGCCTGTTCTGCTCCCTGCTCTGCCTCTGATGAATCCTCTCACCTCCTGTGACTCTGGCCTGTACCCCAGCTCTTCTATAAATAAAAATAAATCTTAAAAAATAAATAAACACTATTGTACCTGAAATATGGAGGTTGAGAACGTGGGCATTCAGAAAACAAAGTAAGCCATGATATAAATTCATCTTCAAAAGTATTGATCTTTGGGGCTTTTATTATTCCTTTAATAAGTCATTTTTTTAAAATCACATTTATTGTGTTCCACTGGTTTAGGTTTAAACCAGTGATTATCAACATAAACTGCCTGGTGGAAATAACTGGAAAGATTATTAAAATTAATGTTGATGATTGGGCCTCCACTGGTGGCTCAGGTGGTTGAGCGCAGTGCTGTGAAGCTGTCCGCAGCCTGTGAAGCACGGGTTCGATCCCGGCCATGCGGTGAGGGTCCCGCATGGCACGGCAGACCTCTCCTGTTGCGCCCACTGCTCCTCTCAACAGTGTATTTTGTCAGTCTGCCTGTTCTGCTCCCCGATCTTTCTCTGGTGAATCCTCTCACCCTCCTGCGAATCTGGCCTGTACCCCAGTTCTTGTAGAGATAAATCAATCTTTAAAAAAAAAATTAATGTTGACGCCTGAATCTCACTGCCAGATATTAGGATTTAATTGTTCTGGGGTACAACTTGAGCATCAAGACTTATTAAAGTTCCAAAGTGATTTAATTTAGGTCTGGAAGTACTATCTATAATTTCTAATTTTTGAAATACATAAATGTTTAGAATTATGTTTATTATCTTTTACATATATCCTTCTCCCTTTTCATTCCACAAGTATTGATTATCAGTTTCATAAATGGACCACGTACCATTCTCGGGTACATACTGGTATATGACTGGTATAGATCTTCCACATTCACAATTATAGTCACCTATAGGAGATTTTATAGCCAAAAATGAGTGTCATCTACCTGTGTTGACAGATCAGACAGAATTTGCCCTGAGCTACAAAGAGAACTGCCTCTGAAGTGAAATCATGGGGTACGGGAAGTTATTAACAGTGACAAGAAATTCTCTCAGTGTTGTTCATGTGTTTTTCTCAGGAATCCATGTAAGCATTTTTTACTTTGCCCTTCTAACTCCTTCATTCTTTTTCATGCCACAAGCTTTTATAATTTCCCAGTTATCCCTTTTCTGTGAAATTGTTAAAATCTGAACTGTTCATGTAAGGCAGCCACTAACCTGAAGCATTTCTATACATGAACTAATTGAAATTAGTTACGTAAAAAACTACATGTGATATTGCTTCTCACTAGTGGCAGGAAGATATCACCAAAGGCAAATATCTCTCTCTATAAAAACTTAGTAATTTTGTTTCTATGGCTATAAATACATGTGTACTGCTACTAAAATTGATAGTTCATATTTACTGAGGTGTTTCTTTTTGCTAAATCAGGCTCTCTTTTAAAATACTTTAATGAATTAACTTATTTCCTCCCCAGAGGGGCAAATGAGATGATGTGTACTATTGCTATTTCCACTTTAGAACAGAACAAAACTGAAGCAGAGAGTTGATACACGTTGGCCTTGTATTAAATAAGTGGCAGGGACGTCCTTCAAAATCTAGATGTATACTCAGAATGCCTTTGTATTTGAACTGCAAAAATCTTCAAAGGTTCTCATAGCTCATATACCACTTCTGACTTTTTGTATAAAAAATGGTCTTGTTTATTAATGTCATCATGAGTTTCAATTCAGCAGAGTTTTCAGAAGAAACTGTTTTTATAATGTTTTATATAAAAGTAAGGATGTCAAAATCTAATCCATGGTATCAGGCTTTTGCCAGAATATGGTTTGGACTGAAATGAAAAACATGATCTCTCACAAGGTTCTCTTCCATAATGAAATCATTGAGATACGGAGGGTCCCAGGAGGAAGAATTTCAAAGTTCTAGCCATTGGCAAATAAGAAACCAATTGAGATTTGTTTTTAAAAGAAGATGGTGTAATAGTCCTATAGCTTGATATTAGGAATGAAGCCAAGAACCTAAATTTTGGACCATCTGGAGAAGAAATATAATGAACAAAGCCAACAAAAATATAATTACAACAACTGGCTTAGAAATAACAACTGCATTTATTAAGAACAGCCTAAGTAGGGATGTCAAGAACAAAATATGAGTTAAATTTCCATTTCCACTGGGCTATCAAAAATGAAAAAAAGCTGTTGTATGGAGATTCAACCCTAGGAGCAAGGGATGTGAGAATTTGTAAGTATCAGATCTTAAAAAAAAAAAAAAAAGAAAAGAAAAGAAAACATGTGCAACCCCTTTGTATTTTTCAAAAGAAATAATTAAAGAACATCAACTATATGTGACAAGCTAGGATTGGTGGTGTCTGGGAGTACAGAGATAAGGCAAACGTGGTCTTTTCCGTGAGAATCCTAAATCTGACCGTACACCTAAAAGCACATTTGTATAAAACCGTTTATACAAATGGTTTAAAATAAATGTTTATAGTATAAATTGATGCAGGCAGTCCAAGTCAATTTATACCAATCAGAACTTCTCTACCCCCTACACAGGAAATCCATTGAATTGATAATTATGAGGAACACCTTTTAATATATACACAGATGCACTTACTTCATTAGAAATATATGGAAGCCATCATGTTAAGCACAGATATTTAAATAAATGTAACAGACATATATATTTTTCCTTATACCATCACAGGCTTTCGGGAGAATTTTTTTTTTTTTAATGATTAAGATGCAATGTGTAATGCAATTTGCAGCAACATGGATGGCGCTGGAAGGGATCGTGCTCAGCGAAATAAGCCAGAAAGAAAAAGAAAAATACCGGATGGTCTCACTCATAGCAGGAATCTAGAAAACTTAAATAAGGGACCAGGAAAATGAATAACTATGAGAAAGTGAAAATCAAAATCAACAAAAAACTATGAACCAGAGACACTTTTTGGGGGGTGGGATTGGGGTCAGAATGGGGGGGTTGCAATTGTATGGGGAATCTAAAACTAAAATTTATTATTTAAAAAAAATAAATAAAAATAGTATGGGCAATGACAGAAATTAAAAAAAAAAAGATGCAATGTGTAAAGAAAGAAAGCAGGAGTGTTGCTTGTATGTCAAGTTGCAAAGGGGATTATAGGGCAGTCCAAGAACAGATTTACTTAAGTTGAGGATGACTAATATTTTTGCAGCAGAAAGGCAGGGGAGGATGAAAGACACACAGTCAAAAGTTCAGTGTCCTGTGAAAAGGGAAGGCTGGCATGTGGGGGGAACATCAAATATCTGGGTAGGAGTGGAACAGGGTGTGTAGCAGATGATTCAAGGTCAGTAAGGGTCAAATCATGAGGAAGAAATGTGCCAAGACCCACTCACACCACTAAAAAATGAGTTTACCTTGAGATTGGTGGAAAATCAACAACTGATCCTCTGCAAGTAAGTGACACAACCCAACCTCCTTTGTATAACAAGCTACATCTCAAAACTTGTCTATGCAATAAGCTAACCAAATATGATCATTTGAGTTTTAGATCCCAAGGGAGAGGAGTCTATGATGTATTATGGATATGCTTCTGGATCTGACTCCAGTACCTTTTGATGGCCTTTGGAATACAAGCTTCTCAGATGATCACTCAAGATTGATGCTAATTTGTTACCTGCTGGGAAAGGCTGGGTCTTTTATTGTCCACCCTCTCTGGGACTTTCCTATTGTTCGCCCTTCAGTTACACAACTTGACCACTGCCTACCTCCTGAGCACCATCTTGTACATGCTGAAGTCTACTTCCCCTCCTACCATACTCCAGAACATCAACTAGGTTTCCACTGGCCTCCCCCATGCTCCATCCTACCACAGGACCTTTGCCCATACTGCTCCTCTGACCTGGCATGATTGGGCCTCCTCTCTTTCACCTGTTTACTCTGACACATCTCTAAGCCTTCAAGTTTCTTAGAGGATGAAGTCCCCAGAGAGGAATTTCCTGACTTTTTTTTCTGGAAATAAAATCTATCATGGTCTCTCATTTGCTGGTTGTGTTTTGGATGATGATTTATTGGTAAACTCTTGGATGTGAGGTCCAGGAGGAACAAGCTAACCAGGGGAGTCAGTCCTTGAATGCCACTCCCTTCAAACTGAATCCATTAACTGTGTCCAAGTTTGGTGGGGGCTGGGCCACTTTGCCTCATGAGATCTGCCAGGTGAAGCTTTTGTAAGTGGCTATGGTGGAGCCTAAAATATCTCATGTGGATTTTTGGCTACATGAATGTTTATATTTGAGCATCAAAAATTTTGTATTAGAACATGTTATATTTTTCCTTTTGTGTGTGATATTTGAAATGTAATTCAAGAGACTAACTATATAGTTTTTCTCTCATAGTTTTATGATATTGTTAAATTTAAAATTATGATCACTTTTGAGTTATAATATATATAGTGTAGAGTGTAAAGCATGGGAAACATTTTTCCTTCAAAAGGGGTATTTTCTAGAGCTTTATAATGTGTTAACCTTATGAGAGATTGTATGAAAGATTCATAGTACTTCCTGTACATTTCTTCATATGTTCATATTATATGGTTATCTGTAAAGAAAAAAATTTTTTAAAAGGGATATAGCCCCCACTCTAAGTTACTTTATATTTGAAATCTTAATTAAATATGTACACTGTTACAAGATAAATTTGTGTAGACTAATGCTTTGAATTTATTGAGAATCTCATTACCACTTGACCTGACTTTGGAAGATTAATTATTGGCTGCCTGGTTTCTAGCATCTTCTCTAATACAAAAATCAGATCATGTTATTGATCTCCTACACACTCAAAACTTAGAATGCCTCCATGTGAAATAGGGTATCACCTTGATCAGCTTCATTTCATAACAACACCTTTAATCCTTTAGATCATTTACCTGTAACTTCTCCAATATTTATAGACCCATTCAGGTTTTTTATAGTATATATAATCATTCAGACTTTCTTCTCACCATGAAAATCATTATCTCACACTGATTAGAGATTCTAAATCATGGTAATCCCTTTCTTTGACAATTAAATTCAAAATCATTAAGATAATTACCAGTTCATTTTCAAACTTGTAGTGGAGGTTCAGTGTTAAAAAGTCCTGGGACTATTTATTAACTTTTTACCTTAGAGTCCTCAGAAATTCAGTTTTCTTTTACATTATGGAGATAAGACCACCTGTCTGATTCTGTTATCACAGGAATTAAATCACCTAATAGATATAAACCAAGTCTGGTATATAGATAATATTATTCCCCAATCTTCAAATGCCACACATCTACCTTTTATTAACTTCTGGTAGACAAGGAAATTCCAACACTGAAGAATGGAGAAGAAGAGGGATTCTTGGTGGTAAAAATTTTGGGAGCCAAAATCAATTTGCACCAAATTTTACGGATAATATAAGAAAGGTAGTGTCAGGACTAGAACTTTTTATTCTTCCTACCCAACTAAAGGCTCTATCTCAATGTTTGCCATATCACTAAAAACTTGTGAATTTCCTATGTTGAGTGGTGTTTGAAAATGCAAGTCACAGAAGAATCATAAGTATCATTACCACTAGGGTTCTGATTTTGGCTTTGCCAGTGTTTTTGATGGAATGGATAGTGACTGTTTGATTTCCATCAGCATGCAAACAAAATCTCTGACATTCTTGGCAAATGAATCTCTGTGGGTCTTCTAAGTGATTGGAAGTGCTGAAAAGTTAGAGGGAGTTGGATTCCCACTCATGATAAGGATAATTGGTTTGGGGGCATAGGCCCATACTTTGTCTGGGGCACAAATTCACTGACATTGAGGGCTCTCAGCTGTGTGCAGCTATTTTGTAATGTCCACAGTGGCTGTTCAGATTTTCTTTCTCCTTTATGGACATGAACTTGGGCTACGGAATCTAAAGTAATCCCTAAGCCACATGAGGTCTCTGACAGTAAGAAGTGTCTGTAATCATATCCTATAACTCAAAAAGAATATTTCTACTTGCAGACAAAAGACACTACAAGAATGTTTACTTTCACTGATTCAATAATGATTTTGCTAAAAATTACCAACTTTGCTTAATATACTTGGTCTATTTGAATGAAGAAAATAACTGGCAATAAGGAAAAAATTTCTTTATGGAATACAATAAATTGTTACAACTAATGTTGCTGTCTACTTTTTATATAATATAATCTACAAAATATATTAGTGAACATGATTGTTGCCAAATAATGGAGACCATTTACAATTTTCTGAAGACTAAAACCAAGGAAGATGAAAGTTTATTTGCTATTGGCATTCTTGATCTATTCAATTTAGATTATTAAATTTTCTCTCATTTTCTATCTGGGTTAAGGACCTTGATATTAAGAAATAGTGGATATTTTTCTGAAATTTTAAATTTAATTATGAACAAATTATTAAGTCAATGCAGTCATACAAAAAAGATTTTAATAAACTTAAGGAAAGCATGTAAACTATCTCTTGGAAACTACATGGAAATTTGTTCTTCATTAGCTGGGTCAATTTATCTCAGATCAAATTTTGTCTTTTTCCATCAGCCTATGAGATATGCACCCTGCACACTGGTCATCCTAGGAGGTCCTGATGTCTAAAGTATAAAATGTTGTTTGACACCAAATTTTCTCTAAACTATTTCTTATATCAGCTACCACTTAGTTTAAAAATATGAGATTAACTTCTCTTATTTTAAAAAAGTGTCAAAGAAGGTAAATACTCTAACCCGAGTTACCCCAAAACCTGTGACAAAAATGAGGATGACTCACTGCTTTAAGTGTATGTTTCCAACTTACAGAAAGTAGTGTGTCAACCTTCATCTTTTGCTTTTTTCCTAAGGAAATAATTTAATATTAACTTATGCCATTGAAAGTGGAGTTGGATTTAATTTTTCATTAATCCTTAACTACTTTCCAAGGTCAATGAAAAATCAATTTTGATACTTTACATCTCCAAATCTTAATTCATATGTGTCATAGAGAGCACCTGTGCAAAGATTTATATTCCCCTTCTATAGTTTAGATTTTTTGGTAGGAAGCTACCTAGCCAGTGACTGTTTCCAAGTAACACTTCTCAATAACTGTTTGCATACAAATCTGACTATCTCTTGCTATTAGATTTGAATGAAATCATGCTAAGACCCCTCCCCTATCCTCTAATGCAGACTAGTCAAACGCCTTAAAGGACAGTGGACAAGATAGAAGAATTATTGTATCATCCATTGCCATATGAAGGACTAACTTATGAACACTCCTACTGTACTCTTGTGTGAGTGAAAAATAACTCATTTTTGTATATCTATGTAGCATACAGTGCAGCTTCAAATAATCCCTAAACATAATAGAATTTTAGAATCTAGAAAACTAATGCTAAGAAAGGTCACTAGCTATTTAATATACCCCTCACCTAAGTACTACCCAAGATATTAATTTCTTAGTGAACAAATTCTGATTTAGGGGAAAAGAGAACATTACTAAGAAATATATCTTTTCAAGGTTGATACAGCAACTCTGCTAAATTCGTTGACCTTTTCTCCACTTATCCAGCTGAATTTATAAAACCCTCACAATTTATATTTGGCTTGGAACTAGAGAGAGAAATGTGGGAAAAAAGAGAATGGAAATAAAGGCTACTTTTCTCCTAATGGAATAGAAGCCTGGACAGATGTTAAAGAATTTTTTCTAGAATCCTCAATCACCAACATGACCTACAGCAATTCAGAGTACAATGTTTAGTTGAGGGAAAAAATAGTGTAAGATCAGTGAAGATTAAAACCAAGTGTACAAAAATATCTTAAACATGGAAAAATAAAAGTTGAGGAATGGCAGAGCAGAAGACAGGAAATGGGCCAAATTGAGTAAATAAATGGGAGCAACAATCAAATTCTAGCCCTAAATATCCCAGTTCTACTCAATTTGTATTGGTTTTCTGTCAAATCAAGCTAATGTGCTTAAATATTCATTGTTTTAAATGTTTTTTTGGATTGTGTACAATGTCCATTGTGAAAATCCAAGAGTGATTCTAAGTAGTAAAAACTTTTTTTTTTGCTGGATCCCTTACATGTTGTTCATTGTTTATAATGTACTGGAGGGGCCTCCCCTGGTGGCGCAGGCGATTGAGCGCAGCACTGTGAAGCTGTCTGCAGCCTCTGCAGCACCGGTTCGATCCCTGCCTGCTGGCGAGGGTCCCACATGGCATGGCAGACCTCTCCTGTCACGCCTGCTGCTCCCCTCAGCAGTGTATTTCGTCGGTCTGCCTGTTCTGTCTCCGGTGAATCCTATCACCCTCCCGTGCATCTGGCCTGTATCCCGGTTCTCGTATTAATAAATAAAATAAATCTTTAAAAAAAACGTAGTGGAAATTCCAAACCAAACTGCCTCCAACTTTTCCTGCATGGAATTGTTTACACATATGAAAAAAATAAGACATAGATGAGACCCCCAACAACGGTACATCAGCCTGTGTCCTGTGCCAAGGTGATGCTGTTTTCTCACTGGAAAGGTGACTTTGCTGTGAGCAAGCTGCTATAGACATTTCCTCTCTCTGGAAAAAAAACATATCCATCTTTTAATAACTAAAGCACATGTTCAACAAATATCTGAATAGATAAAATTCTCCAGGTTTCTGCTAAGCCTGTCCTAGTTAACATGGAGGTGGCGGCATTGAGTTGGAAGTGGATTCGATGGTATTCCTTAAAAGGTTAAATAAGAGAATTCATAAAATAATGGAGTAATCTTTTGTGATTATTATAACTTGACTATCCATTAGTTTCTCATCCTTCATAATTCAGTCTCCTACTCTCTGCAGACCACAAGTTCAGTTCCATCCCCTAAATACATCTTAAGACCCTTCCCCAGCACATACATTGCCATGATTCCCCTTGTCACCCAGCTCTGCCTTTTAGTTTGTTGTTATCTGTGAAAACACTTGTATCTGATTTGTCACTACTCTTCATGCAGCAACTGTTCTCATTAGTCTGATTTGGTCCAAATGATGGGCCACAGTCTTTCCTTTCATTTGCAGGTAAATAGACAGTAAGAAACAACAGCTATTACAGTGACTTCTAGTTTATGATAGGGAATTACTTAAAAAAAAACAATTAGTTGATTAAAACTGTTTTAATAAACTAATCTACTCATCTATTCATGTGGTGTCCAATGGCCCAGCCTAGTTCCCTACTGGTTGAAACCAATTCTTGTTAAGAGATATTAGCCTAAAACAACTTAATTGGAGAAGAGAAATGTATCAGAATCATGGAGATCAAACAAGTAAAGTTATGATACATGAAAATATTGATCACTAAGAATTCATCGCAGGAAAGGAACAGTATGGAAAGGGAGACACAATCTTGCCAAACTAGAGTGAAACAAGCCAGGAGCACAGCCCAGACCATACCCACACTGGGTAGAAGCTGTGCAGTTCCCCAGGGCTTGTGGGTTGGAGGGGATATAGGGCAACATCCAGCCCCACCTTGGGGGAAGGTTGCAGGGGTGCTTGCCTGGACTTAACAGGAAACAGTGGTATATAAAAAAGGAAATAAACCTGGATAACTATGGAGACTCAAGAACAGGTTCAAGAGCTTCTTGGCTACCACACAACCACTGAAATTTCAATTGACTTCAGTAGCTATTAGTGGAACAGTGTCACACAAATATTTATGTTTCTTAGCAGCCCGCACTGCAAGGAAGGAAGTCTTTCCTGTTCCCTCCAATCCCAGAGCCAGTCTCTAGGTGCCCCAGGAAAGCAATGCATTAGAGAATTCAAATCACTCTCAGAGACCCTGCTAATTCTGGAATAAACAAAGAGTGGGCTTGATTGTTTTCAAAGCAGCTTACTTCTTGGTTCAACTTCTCCCATCCTGAGACTTCTATTCACTCATCTCTTCATTCAACAAATATTTAATTAATATCATTACTTTCTGGAGACTGGACACAGAGCAATACAAAACCAGAGTAGATACCTGCCCTTAGGATTTTACCTAATACTGAGGGATACAGGCAAAACACAAATGACACATTCATAACAGATCAGGAGTTTATAATTATTCTTGCTAATGATAATGTAGGATATGGAAATAGAGGAGATTAGGAAGTAGGACTGGATACTGTTTTGTATATGATGACCACGAAAGGCCTCTCTGAGGATCAGAGAGACACCAGAAAAGAGTAGCTAATTCTGCATGGTTGATGTTCTAAGCAAATACAAAAATAATTTCTAAGGCTCTGGACCTAAGCCATGATGGAGGTACTTACCCTTTCATATTCAAAACATCCTTTAAATACATTTTTCTCTAAGTAAACTAAACTTCTCTGCAAAATTCAGAATTGCAGGCACCTCTGAACACTTTACAGTGCTATGTAACACTCTCTTTGACCCTCCTATATTGCATTATTATAATGATGATGATCATTGTAATTGTTCTTATTAAACTATAGACCAAGACTAACCTCAAATTGGATCCTGTAGGAAAGTAGACCAAAGGGAAGTATAAAGGGAAGGGAACTTCATGGCTTGAGATAGTCATCAACCAGCATTATCCTGAACCACATCCTCTCAATTTGCCTCTGTTTATGTCAGAAGAATCCTCTGTCATATTGTATTTCTGTGACTTAATGATATGTGATACTTCCCAGAGGGAAACAAGTTTAAATTGAATAGCACAAGTATGTATTGGCCCAAGACTAGGTGATCACAATTATTCTACATAAAATTAAAGATAAAGTGTTAAAAAATGAATGAATATTCAAAGAATTTTATAATCTCATTGAGGAAACAAAACACATATCAATAATCTGTGGAAATTTACGATGGCATGACGCTGTGAATGATACATTTGCTAGATGAAGGAAAGCATGAAGTGTTAGATCTTCTTGTAGAGGTCACATATTAAAAATAGTCACTCAGAAATTAGAGCACAGAGTGCTTAGAAGCAAAAGATTTTACATGGAGCAAGTGTGCCATTGGGTTTACACCACATGCCTCATCTGGGGATATGGTTTTAAATCCCAACCCCTTAGCAAAAATAGCTACATAGACACTCACTAGTCTGTCCACCTGCACTTGCCCCAGCTCTGTAATTGGAAGCTCAATTCTTCCAGCATCTCAGACCTGAAAGCTCGGAGTCATAAGCCTCTTGCTGTACTCAGCCCCACATCTAAGTCATTCCCTTATTCTGTCTGCCATGCCTTCAAAATGCATCCAGCATCTATTTCCACCAAGTTCTACTACAAATACTGCTGTCCAAGTCTCAAGCTCTCTTTCAAATGATTGTACCAGCCTCTTCACTTACTTCTCTGTCTCCATCCTAGTCCCCCAGAAATCTATTTGCAATGGAGCAACCAGAGTGTTCTAAAAGAGTTAAATTCCATCAAGACACTTCTCTGCTCAAAATCCTGTCAAAAACAACCCAATTCACTCAGAACAAAATCTCAAATTCATATCCTCAACTGGAACATGCTGCAGTATCTCATCTCCTGCTTTCTCTTTCAGTTTGGATCCCCCCTCTCTTCCTCCTAGTTCACTCAGCTCTGGACATCAGTCTCTGTTATTCCTCATACACACTGAGTATTGCCCCATATTTTACTTGACTTTCTTTCTGTATGGAATGTTCTTCCCCAAGTATGAACAGGGCTCATTCCCTATGTCCTTCACTGCCTCACAGCTCTCATTACATGTCCCCTTTTTTGAACTGAGCTCCCAGCCTCACCTCTGCTCTATGGTCTGCATCCTGCATTTAACACACATTGTGCTAAATACCCATTTTCAACCCACCTCTCCAATATTTGTCTAAAGTTAGAAGTATCTGCAGGGATGTAAAATAGGCATGATTTCATTTGTAAGACTAGGGAAGCTGCTTTTGTAAGGTATATATTTACATTACAAAGGTATTTAGTTCACTGTGTATTGTTTCATCAAAAATTAACAGTATTATATTTTAATATGCAATCTTTTTTTTCTTTCTTAAATTAACTTATCCACCCTCCATTTTTAAATGGTCCCCTATTCTTGAGAATATTTTAAAGTAGGAAATAAAACCGGTATAAAACTAATATCTTTAAATATGAACAAAAAATACATTGGGGGACCTAGTGCTTCCAGACATGAAGACAAAGAATAAAAACTACATAATTAAAAACTGGCATGATTCTAAAGAGTTAACAAATACTTCTATGTAGCTTTAGCCTTTGCTGCCAAAAACAGGGCAGGGCAGCAATTTTACTGAGGTTCAGAGAAATTAAGTGATTTGCCTAATTTCACAGAGCTTATACTTGTCAGAGTTACACCCTAAACATAACTCTATCTTTAAACACTGGGCAAATGAAATGTTGCTCAGGCTCTAAATTCTAAAACATCAAAATGTGGTATAAATTCAGATTTTCTTAAGGTACTTACACTCTGGTTGAGGACATAAAACCCATGTTCAAAATAGAAGGCACAGGGAAGGTAAAGGCTGCACATTGACAAAGCAGCTTCTGTTCAGGCACTTGCATCTGATTTCTGCCATGACTCTTCTCAGTCCTGGAGCTGCTGGGAGTCTTCATCAGGCAGGAAAGACCACTCTGGCGTGGTGACATCAACCTCAACTCTCAGTGACTCTCCATGCCCAACAGACTTCTTGCTCTGCATGTCCTCACACATTAATTTTGACTATGCAATCTCTGTTTGGGATTCTGCTATTTCTAGAAAAAGGAGAGGCAAAGTCAACCACCATATCTTCAAGAAGACATAGCTCCATTCTGCTCATGTTTTATTGGTTGAAGCAAGTCAGATGGAGACTCTGAATTCTGAATATGATGGAGTCACGTCGCATAAGAATGGCCAGAGCAGAGTCCACAGCCAAGCCTGAAGCATATGCACTGGGAATATGCCCTCCCCAGGGATGATGTTTAGTGTGTAATACAATACTCACTAGATTATTCAGATGAAGAAACAAAGAGTTGATAGTAATTAACCAGAATGTACAGCTCAAAGTCATAATCAAGGGCTGCTGCTGTTCATTGTTTGACCCTGAACTTACCACTTAAAAAGTTGGCAACAGAACTATGATGTACCTGAATGAGTCAGTCTGAATAACAGATAACAGCAAGGTAGTTTCTTCAGATGTCTCACCCCTACTTGCCTCCATGCCCCCCACATCTCCACCTCTGAACTGGCTCATTTCTGTTGAAATCTGGGCCTCCAAAAACAAGATTGAAAATTATTATTTTTTCTAGGCTGAATTCTGTAAACCTCAGTTTTTCTAACAAGTCAAAAGCAACTGAAAGACTGTCCTTTGGGTCTTTGATGACTACAAGAATCAGTGAAAATCAGACTTAGAAAATCTCCAACAAGTGATAAATCATCACTCTGTTTCCATAATGTCCTTTACCATAGACACAAGCATAAAGGTGATTTTGATAGAAAAAAAATATAGCCGAGGTATAAACACTTCATATTTTTGCTTTTTAAAATGATAAATCTTATAAAAGGAGGCAATTTTTACCCTTTAGTATTTTTATAATAAAAATAAGAAAGGTAAGAATAGTGTTAAATTCATTCTTGATAAGTCCAGATTGTGAGAATCACTGTATTACAAGTGAAATGGCTTCTTCAAGAAATTATAGAGAGGCAATTTGTAGATTAAGAAGTATCTTGAAAGATATATGAACCAAGTGTCATTATTCTTCATTTGAACAAAGAAACTATAATATGTGATAACAAGGGATATTTGAAACTGGGCAATATAATTAAAACTATGTAAATAGTGCTATTATTTCCAGCTTTGCATCTTTCAGAAATACATACTGCAGTGTTGACAGATGAAATGTTATGTCTTGGAAACCTGTCAACATACTGCTATGGACAGAGGGTAGTGGATAGTAACATACATGAAATGACAACATCGCCTGGGTCAATAAATGTTTGAGGTGCTTGTTGATGAAAACATTAGGATTAATTGTGCTTTGCTCTTTTATAGGTTTTAAATATGCCATATTAAAATATTTATGACAGGGCCTCCCCGATGGCGCAGCGGTTGAGCGCTGGGTTGCGACGCTGCCCGCAGCCTCTGCAGCGCGTTCAATCCCCGGCTGCTCCCCGGACACCGGAGGAGGGTCCCACATGGCGCGCAGACCTCTCCTGCCGCCCGCTGCTCCCCTCAGCAGTGTACTTCGGTCCTTCTGCCTGCTCTGCTCCCCGCTCTGGCTCTGGTGAATCCTCTCACCCTCCCGCGCTTCTGACTGTACCCAGTGCTTGTATAAACAAAAACAAACAAACAAATAAATAAATAAAACATGCCTCTATAAAAAAAAATCTTTAAAATATTTATGACAATTTATGGTAAGGAACTCTGTCAGTGTTTGAGACCACAGCACAAACTTTATTGTGGCAACTTATGAGACTTCATTCATGTGATAAGCCCTATCATCTTAATTACTTATTTATAAGTTGAAACCAGAAGACTGAAAACTGACATCAGACCACAACCTTCTGTCTTATGACATTTAGATTATTGGAGCCACAGACACATACAAAGTAACCCTACTTTCCCAGACTGCAGTTAGGCTGAACCAAAAATAAACATAATTCTCTAACAGTATGGGCTTTTAGGAGACAAGGGATAACTATATTTCAATCTGTTTCATTAAGACTGAGCACCATTTGCTTAGTATTTGAAACACATAGAAAAAACTTTTCTCGGGGCCTCCCTGGTGGTGCAAGTGGTTAAGTGTCAGCACTATGAAGCTATCTGCAGCCTCAGCAGCATGAGTTTGATCCCCCGCCAGGGAGCTACCCACATGGCATAGCAGACCTTTCCTGTCTCGCCCACTGCTCTCCTTAGCAGTGTATTTCTGTCGATCCACCTGTTCTGCTCCCCATTCTGTCTCTGGTGAATCTTCTCATCCCCTGCACCTCTGGCCTGTACCCCAGTACAACAAAACAAATCTTTAAAAAAAATTAAAAAACTACTTTTCTCTATCTTAATACTCAAGGTTAAGCATACAGGATTTGGACGTAAAACTCGAACATCGAATGCTTAGATCTTCATCGAACAGTGTAATGAAACTCAAGAGAAAAGTAACTCCATTTATTTTTCTTATTCTAAGAAACTCAACCAAAGAACAACCATTTTCAACTTAAGCTTGACCTTGGGACATGAGACATGTGATGTCAACATGAGGTTCCTTCCATCAGAGTTTTTCCTGCCAATTCCTTTCTGTGAATTTTATTTTTAAAATGGCACTTACATATCTAGGATGTCAGCTTGTCAGCAAAAATCCAATGTGAAATCCTTGAATATATTTAATTTGAGTCATTTGTGGCTGACACAGTAAAGATCCAGTGCTAGTGTGTTTAATTCATGGTATTTAAAAAAAGATTTATTTTTGCATACAAGAACTGGGGTACATGCCAGAGGTGTGGGGGGGGGGGTGAGGGGATTCACCAGAGACAGAGTGGGGAACAGAACAGGCAGACTGACTGAAATACACTGCTGAGGGGAGCAGCAGGCAAGGCAGGAGAGGTCTGCAGCACCATGTGAGTAGCTCCCTGGCCAGGGATCAAACTTATGCTGCAGTGGTTGTGGATAGCTTTATAGGTTGTGTCTTAACCCCTAGAGCCACCAGGGAGGTCTTAATTTATGGTCTTGACCAAGATGTTGTCTTGTGCTTTGATGCAGCTCAATCAAATGGTGGGGTGGCACAGGACAGGGCAATGCTGAATTCATTGCTTCATGAGCCCCAGTGATACAAGAGGGCAGTATGTTTGGTGCAAGCATATGGTCTTTAAGTGTTTGACATATTATGTGCCTGCCATTTGTGGTGTTTGTGCACATGCCTAAACACAGGAGCAATATACACTGAGCATGTGAGAAGCCTTGATATGAAGTAATGTTCACTGCAGAATTTCCAGCCACAGAACACAATAGCCTGCAGGTTAACATAGTGAAACAATGCCTAAGTCAGAAGATTTAGATTTCCTTGGTAACTAGATCAGAACTAAGATAGATTCAAATTGCTTTCTCAGAATCTCCTCAAATTTCACCCATTTTTCCTCTCTGTGTTATTTTTCCATTTTCTTTTGGGACCTACCCACAGCATTATTCCCTTATGATTTGGTAGGGAAAATAAATCATTTTAAACAAAATTAAGTAGCATAATTCTATTCAATGTAACAAAGCACAGTTGTTAAGAGTAGTTCTGGATACAGTTTGCCATGTGTTTTTTGCTTGCTTATTGTGTGACTTCGGGCAAATTTCTGAATATATCTAGTCTTCATTTTCTTCATCTATAAAAAGGAAGAAAGGATAGAGCTTATTTTGTAGAGCTGTTATGAACTTGATTAATGTGAAGAGATAATGAACGAAAACTTCTAGATCTGTATCTGGTTAATAGAAGCTCAGTGAATTTTCTCTAGATAGAAAAGAAGGAATAGGAAGAGATTTTCACTTTGCTTAAGAAACACTGTGAAAGATGGGGTGATAAATAATAAGAGATAGGCAAAATATAGATAAAATGGTGAAAATGTTAAGAGAAATTCGCATAGTGAAAGCGATGCAAGAACATTCTTGTATTTTAATCTTTTAAATTCAATCCCATCTTGAATGTCTACCATGTAATTGGTAGTACATGAAACACTAGATTTTAATAAACATTGTGATGATAACAAAAATCCATTTAAATAATGGCAGTCTACTTGTCCGAAGAAGGAGATTTGGTACAGGGGGAAGCTCAGGTGAGAAAAGCAAACAGCAGACAGGAAGTGCACTCTCAGAAAGAAGCAAAGGGTCTACTGGAGCTCAAGAGAAGAGACAAGCACTAGGCATGCAGGTTTGGGTGAAGAAGTAGCTCTTTGCTACAGCTATAAGGAAAGCCAAGATTTGTGGGATTAAAGTTGGTGCCAGCAAGCACAGTAGAGAAGAAATGTCCCTCTCCCCCTCTGGCATCTCTTTGCACTGATCAGGCAATCAAAATTAACATCAGACAGATTAGTAGAAAAAAGAACAAATTTAATTGCATATGAGTGGAGAATCTACATGGGTATAAATTCTGAGGCCAATGGAAAAAATAAGGGCTTGTGAGTATAAGAAAGAGGAGTGTGTGTGTGAGAGAGAGAGAGTGTGAGAGAGACAGAGAGACAGACAGGCAGACACACACACACACACAGAGAGAGAGAGAGAGAGAGAGAGAGAGAGAGAGAGAGAGAGAGAGAGAGAGAGAGAGAGTTAGGGAATGGGATGGGGCCTAGAGCTTCAAGGGATGAAGGGGGAGACTTAAATGATAAGGAGAGGGTGACTCACAATGATGCCCAAAGGCTCTGTTATCAGATGTGTGCCCCACCATATAGATTTCTCTTACAGAAAGATTATTTCTTATAAAAATCCTAATTGTGGGCAATACCCCCAATTTTCATTCTTCTAGGTAGATGAGAAGGGGTAAAATTTTCTCATGAGCCTGCAGGGCCTTGATTTGCCTCAGCTCAAAATAATTTCACACTTCAAAGTGGCATATCTTGTAGGAACTATTCTGGATATTCTGGGGAGCCTTAACCTTCAACTTGAAGATGGGTAATATTGAAAATTCCTAAGACCTCTCATGGGAGATGCCTACATATAAAAGAGGAGACAGTCCTTATCAAAGTGCTTTCCATTTGGATTTTTTTTTTTTTATAAAAGCAATGGGGAGCTTCTTAGAAATATAGAGCAAAGGATTATAATAATATTGACTGGGTATGGCCAGGGAGTGGGAGAAACCGGGGAGGAGTCATTCTAAATTTTTAGACACATTTGTCTTCCAAGTTTCTGAATTGGTGCTACAGAAAATTGAGGGGATTCCTGCTGAAAGAAAAATGAAGAAAACAGGGACAGACAAGAAGAGGTGGATGATGAACTTTTTTGGTCTATGTTTAATCTCTAGGTAAACATTAAATGTAGTTGCTTATGTCTGGATGATGATTGTTGAAGATTGATACATTTTCTGAGAATATAAATGTTGCATGTTGCTTGACCCTATTGGTCTTTATGCTATTTTTCTCTCAATTCTACATTTATTTCTCCAAATAAATTTAAATTGTCCTATATTTAGAGGTGGAATCTTCTATTTCCCTCATCCCTTAGTGCCTTTGGGGCAATGTTGGCTATGCAGGTATGTGTAGGCATAATAAATGTATATGTTTCATAGATAGTTGAATAAACTAAACTGAATTTTGTAGAATAGGAGCTAGATCTTGAGTGGGCAAAAACTCTTGTTAAACTGTAAGTCAATTGCTTTCCCAAAAAAATAAAATATTCATTAAAGATATCAATTAATATCTGCTGCCCTGAATTTAAAGGTGGTCTATTTCTATTCTATAGAATCAATTAGTATCATTGAAATATATACTCAAAATAAACTTTGTATAAGTTATGACATAGTTATAATATAGTATCTTAATCCCTAATGATCCTCCATTTCTAATTGTTTTCCTTTGGATTCCCATGAATTTAAATCAATTGCTTGCCACAGAAGTCTTACATTTTTCATGTTTAATTATTTGTTGAATACCTCCCTTTAGACAATCCCACAAGGTCCCAGACTTTTCATGTTGTGTTTGCAGTATTTTTCCAATTTCACTTATTTCTATGTGACACCCACTCTCCCAATTATCCAGGTTTAAAAACACTTCTTCTACCACAACCTCCACTGTTTTCAGATCTTTGCCATTTTTGTATTTCTTTGTCCCTTTAAATCCTTTCATCGTCACTTTTTCTTTAGTTTTACTTTCCTTTCTGTTCTTCCCACCAACACAATTGCCTTTTTATCATTTCTTATCTCATTAATCTTTTACCCATTACAGATTTACTTTTAGGAATATCCACATTTGTATATTTAAAATCCATGAACTGCTTTTATCCTCCAAGGGGACATTATAGAGAATAATGGCAGTCAACATAGAATGGCAGAAGCTATGATTCATCCCAGCTTCTTACTCCAAGAACCCCAGGGTGACAAATCACGAGGTCACCAAATGTCATCATAATACCAGACCTTGGTTGTCAGGCGCTCTTTAAATTCCACCTATTCTAGCAATTGGAAATTGTCTGGCTAGAGGGCAATGTGCTCAAAGTGCTGAGTCAGTGAGTGGCTTTGTAATAAACCACATTTATTTTGTATAAACAGGTAGCTTTAGAGGGTGGAATTTCAAAGCTGTCCACAATACTTAGCACTCAGTACAAAGCCTTAAAGACTACAAGGTGATTCCCTTTTGTTTTTATAAATGGGAAAATAATAAAATGAAGAACATACCCTCGAACAAAGAAAAGCAAACACTAGTGTCTTCAAACTGTTTAGAGAAAAAGAGTTTAGGTAAGAAGTCACAGGACTTTAGAGCTAGATTGAGAACATGGAGATCACTTCTTTCAAACCCTTCAAATTACCAATGAAGAAAAGAGGCTAAGGGAGTTTGCCATTTTCCCAAGGTCACCGTTAGTTAACTTTTCAGCAGGGACAAGAATATTAATCTATTATGTCCCAGTCCAGTCCTCTTAAATTCTATGAAAATGTGGGAAAAAAATTATGATTTCCTAAGGAATAACTTATTTACTTGCCAAGGGAGGTTTTGCCTATCTGAAAAGTACACAGTCTGAATTACCATAAGGTTTAAAATATGTTGCAGTTACCCCCCCACAACTGTTCTGGAAAGTTCTTTCTGACAAGTTCAGGATCTTCCTGCTAAGTTTCCTGGTTATGCAGAGAACCTTATGCCAAGGTCCATGGTCACTTTGACAGACTTAGCATGTAAGATGCTAAACCAGAGGCTTCTGAATTATGAGCCCTGAGCTATTTGGGGTTTGGCATCCTTTGCACTTTAGCAAGGAAGTAAATTTTCAATTTCCAAATGAATGAACTTGGGAAAAGGGAGAAAAAGAAATGTTTTTAGCTAAAAAGTTAAGCACAAACTTTGGATTTTACCATGAAAGGTAGACAATAATTTCATTGTGTGTTTCTGTGTGTTTGTGGGGGGAGAGAGGAAGAGAGAAATAAGAGAGGAAGAGAGACTAAAAGGGCCATAAAAGACCATAATAACAGAAACACAGCATCTTGCCTGTATGTGCTAGCTAGGGGACTGGACAGACCACTGGCTGAAATTCTCAGAGCTTTGAAAGAGGACCACAGGGATGAAAGAAAAACTCTTCTGTATACAGCAAATACAGTCCCTTTTCTGATATGATCCTGTGGTCTTTGCCTCCATTCCTTGCAGCAGAATAAGAAATAACAAAACAGCATTCACTAGGGAGAAACCCTATATGTCCCTGGCAATGTGCTGGAACATACCAGAGAAAATTAACAACTTCAAGTCAGATAGGTTCCTGGATCATAGAAACCTGCTGTTGAACATTCATCATTTAGGCTTAGCTTTTTAAACTGAACATATTTCCAATCAGATGTATACACACACCACCAACCAACAATCATATGCTCATGCACTCCATGTACACACAGGCGCATGCGTGCATGAGTGCACATTTGCGCACGCACACAGACACAAACACACACACCCATATACAGCCTTAAGTCGACACATGGCTACAATTTTCCTATTCTCGCAAATTGAATTTGAATACACATTAAGCCAGCTAGATGATGATAGTTTTACAAGGTCTGGAGATAATTTATCAATTGAACTTCAAAGGTCTCTCAGTCTTTCTGCACTGGTCATTATAAAGTAGGAAAATATGTAATCATTTGAGAAGAAAAATATTCGATTTAAACTAATCTTGAATTGATGTATGTCTCAAACATATCATAGAGCCCCATCTCCTTGTTTTTCTGATCTGCCATTCCTTTAAACACAATCATCACTCCCTAATATCTTTAGATCTAGGGTGGAAAAGTCCAAGGACAGAAAGAAATCAATGAAATGGAACAAAATGTCCCCCTTCTTAAGCTCACAAGGTGGAAAAACCCTGATAGATTAGAAATCTGTTTTCTGCTGAGATTCTATGGCAAAATGCACCTAAATTTTAAAAGAGGGAAAGGGTGTAACACAGAATATTCACTGATCCCTCAAAATCTTAGAAGCAACTAATTACTGTGGATCAGTTTAAATTGACTGCTGTTGAGTGAAACCTCTTGCAATATTTGTGCATTTAATCTTCAGAACATACTTGGAAATAGGTACTCTTTCAACTCCCATTTTACTTAGAGAAAACCGGATCTTAGGTTGGTTGAGCAATTTTAGTCAGCAAACATTGGTGCTGGCATACAGGATCAGGTCAGTTTGACCCCTAAGGCCATCTTGTTAGCATGAGACAGGTGAGGAAGGTGCCCCAAAGCTGGCCTTTTCAAAACACAACAGATACTGTATTTGGCAAATACCATATTTTTCCCTTGTAACTAAAGTACAAACAGAAAAGAATGTTTGACAGATTAAGTAACAGTTCAGAATTGCTCTTGATTTTGTTAACAATACATAGTTAAGTTGACTTCCAGTTGGCATATGCTTATTGAATACTTGTATTACCAAGGGGCTATTCTACAGGTCTCGGAAAAACAAGATTTTTTAAAAAACGCAGTATCTGCTTCCCGAGCATCATTGTTACTTTAATAGCAAACATACATAGACCCCAATATAATTTCAGGAAAAGCCAGATGATTATCACATTCTAATGCCAATATTAAAAATCTTCCCAGAAAGAATTTTAATGGAGAATTAAAAGATGAATTTAATTTGAGAGACCTAGATGAGAAAAAGATTTTCCTGGGTTTAACTAATGCTAGCAGCTAAGGTCCAGAATCTGAAAGCTTGGGCTCAATTCAAAGGCCATTTGCTCTACTGCCCTGTCTAGTCTATGGAGTTGATTAGTGTGAAGGGATAGTAGGAAACAGTATAAGTCCATGTTTCAGAGAAAATTCCATTGGCCTGAATTTTGTTTTGCATTTTTTATATGAAATTTGTTGTTTATAAAGGTATCGTGGGTGGAGAGTCACAAATCACCATGCCAACATTGCAAGAATAGGAAATATTCTTAAAATATTCTATTTATGAATTAAATCTGCATAACTTTAGTGACTCCTAGTGTCCCTCAAGACACAAATAACCCAAAGGAACATTTGTGTTAAAAGTTTGTTTTAGTAGTCTGTGCAAATCAGTAGAGAGTACCTGAGACTATTTCTTATTGCATAACTCTCTAATAATATTCCCACATCCTATCAAAAAGATTCAAAGTGGGCCTCCCTGATGGCACAGGGGTTAAAGATAGCACTATCAAGTTATTGGAAGCCACTGAGGCACGAGTTCAATCTCCAGCCAGGGAGGTGACCGACATGGCACAGCAGACCTCTCCTGTCTCGCCCACTGCTCCCCTCAGCAGTGTATTTCAGTCAATCTGCCTTTTCTGTTTCCCACTCTGCCTCTGGTGAATCCTCTCACCCTCCACACCTCTGGCCTGTACTTCAGTTCTTGTATGCATAAATAAGTAACTCTCTAAAAAAAAGGGGGGGTGCCTCCCCGGTGGCACAGCAGGTTGAGCACCTTGCTGTGAAGCTGTCTGCAGCCTCTGCTGCGCCAGTTCTATTCCCAGCCAGCCAGGGAGAAACCCACATGGCGTGGCAGACCTCTCCTGCCTCGCTCACTGCTCCCCTCAGCATGTCTTCGGTCTGTCTGCCTGTTCTGCTCCCCACTCTGTCTCTGGTGAATTCTCTCACCGTCCCCCACGCCTCTGATCTGTACCCCAGTTCTTGTATAAATAAAAATGAATCTTAAAAAAATAAAATAAAATAAATAAAAAGATTCAAGGCAATAGCCAGCTGGGATAACTACTGCAAATATCTCAAAAAGTCAAAAAGAGCTTGTTTTCTGTTTCCATTTGACTTTGTATAAGCAAGCAAATAACACTAAATTATCTGCAGCTTGTCAAGAGGCCAAAACATACCCGAGCCTGAAAATTCAAAAAATTCTATCAGTCTTTCCTTATTGTTTTAATGTAGTGTGATTGGAATTAAGGAGATGAAAAAGAAAAATACAGTTTGTCCTTGGATTCACCATTAAGTTGATGATCACTTCCTCTTGCAAGTGTTAGATTTTTTTTTAAAGCCTTGGCAATTCCTGGTTGCTTGCCCATTCTCAAGAAGCATACAGTTGAACCGTAACTGCCATGAAAGTTAAGATTTTATTTCTTTAAAGATTTATTTATTTATGCATACAAGAACTGGGGTACAGGCCAAAGGTGCGGGGGGTGAGAAGATTCACCAGAGAGTGAGAAAGGGAACAGAACACGCGGATTGACTGAAATACACTGCTGAGCGGAGCAGCGAGGGAGACAGGAGAGGTCTGCTGCACCATGTGGGTAGCTCCCTGGCCAGCCAGGAATTGAACTGGTACTGCTGTGGCTGTGGATAGCTTCATAGTGCTGTGCTTAACCCCTTGCATCACCAGGGAGGCTCCAAGTTAAGATTTTAAAGTATCAAGTTGTTTCTAATCTCAGAAGGCAGTAAATCTGACTATTAAAAAAAAAAACTCATTGAAAATAAATAAGGTTGAGGAAGTTGCATAAATCTTTCAGTTTTTTAAAGTTGAGAACCCCCAGACAGCATAGTACTTAGTGGCCCAAAGAGTGAAAATAAAGCAGATCCCACAAACCAGTGGTCTATACCTGAAAACAAAATTTTGGTTTGTCAGTCTGGAGCTGAGCTAAGATGCAGATGATGGTTTAAATGTCTGTCTTGGCTTGATTTAACTTGTGACTAAATTCTTGTATGGGTAATCAGTGCAAAAAAAAAAAAAAAGATTCATATTGATTAGTTTGAAAAAATAGACATACCTCCTTTCTCTCAAATATTTGAGATACATTCACGGGAAGATTTTTCCTTTTAAATCACAACTCTGATATTTGCATCCAATTTAATAAATACTTTTCATAGGAATTGCCTTCCTAACAAATTCACTTAAAATCTTATGTCAGGTGATGCCTCTATGTTAAACTGCTTAAGATGGGTCTCCCTGGTAGTGTCCCTGGCGGCACAAGGGACTATTTGCAACCTCTGCAGCACACGTTTGATCCCCCACCAGCCAGGGGGCTACCCACATGGCACAGCAGACCTCTCCTGTCTCACCCGTTTCTCCCCTCAGCAGTGTATATCAGTCAGTCTGCCTGTTCTGTTCCCCACTCTGTCTCTGTTGAATCCTCTCTCACACCCCACCTCCTGTACCTCTGGCCTGTACCCCAGCTCTTGTATGCATAAATAAATAAATCTTTTTTAAAAAAATTAAAAAATGCTTAAGTGTGGATATTTCAATTTAATATTCAATTTGAATTTGACCTTCATGTCACCCAAATCTTGAGTAGTTCACAGAGTAATGCTTCAACTTCCTATACAGTTAGACCTTCTATTCCCCTTCTAATACATGGTTTGTACTTTGTTATACCAGTTGGCCATTATGATAATACAAATATCATTCCCCTACTCCAAAAGATAAATGCTTTTATTTCACCAATTTTATCAAATCTAAATCCTAAATACTTTGAGTGAATTTGAAAGCCTCCCTTAACATCATCCTTTCTTACCTAGACAGGCTTATATATCCAAACATCACACTTTCATCTTTTCCTCCTCATCCCATTCCTCTCCCCACACCCATGCCACTTCTACTTGTCTTTGTATATGTTGCCCTCACGTCTATGAATGTTGTGTGTTGCACTTCTGTACGATTGACAAGTCCTTCAAGACCTGGCTCACATTCCCTCTTCTAGCCCAGGATGGAAAGTGTCTTCGCTGAATAGAAATTGTACTTGGTGACAACAAGATCACATTTTGCATACTTAAAGGTATCATTTCTTATATTTCTCTTGTTTTGTGAAAAGTAATCACAGCTCTGAGAACCCACTAAGTTCTTTATAAATATTGAATGATTGATGCTTCCACAGTTAATTTCCCTCAAGCACCTCTGTAAAGAGAGAGTACATTTTAAGAAATCATTATGCATTCTATTCTTGTACAAATGTGAATAAGTTACCTGGCATTTGTATTCAGTTGTTTTAAAGCCTCGCTATACTATTAACTATCATTATACATCAAAAAAGGTCATAGTTTCAGATTAAAAATGACTCGCCATTGCAAAATGCTGCATAATTAGATGCATTATAGACTACAGTGATCTGATGTATCAAGATCCTTCTACCGCAGTCTCTTAAAAACTGGAACACAAGCCAAATAGAGTCAATTATTATAAATAAAGCAGAATTCCAGTGACACTTGGGTGCTCTAGAAGCATCATTGATGCACATTCAGTAGTGGTCTATGGAGCTGAAGAATAAGTGGTAAAACAGCAGCCCTTGGCTGCCTGGGTACCAGCCTGTCTCCATATTTTGGAGCAAACATGTCCTAGGCAAGGTGTTTCTTTTATATGATAAGTTTGCTCACAAAACTGTTGCTGGGCAGGGTGAGGGGTGCCCCACGGGCCCCAAACCTGCAGAGATAGGTACTGCCATCTGCTGCATCAAGACAAAACATACCCTACTATGTAAGATCTTCAATGGAAAGGAACTTTAACATAATTAGTATGCAATAAAGACAAAGGAGAGAATATAGTTTCCAAATCAATCACACAAAGTTACACAACCCCCTCGTGGGTAAATGCCCGGCCAAACAGGATTGGCCCAAAGCAGGACCAATGAGGCCTGAAAGTCTGTCACAAGTCTAAGGCACCTTCTGGGGGGGCCCATAGGAAAGGGGCAGAAGGGGTCAGGCAAATTGGGAAGGAAAAGAGTAAACTGAAATCACAGTAACAGCTGCCATTTTCTACCTCCCCACAGCTCTCTCACCCTTGTCTTTTTCCAGTGTCTCCTTCCATGTCCCCCCAAGTCCCTGGTACAGTCCAAGGCCAAGTAGCAACCACAATTTCTTCACATGTCTCTCCGCTCCATGTGCCTCCTCCAGTTCTCCTGCTTGCTCTCCATCCTGCTTCCTTCTCAGTCTCCTCTCCAGCTTCTCCTCCTCCCTGCTCAGCTCCACTCTTCCTTGGGTGGGGCAAGGAACCTAGAAGCTCCCCTTTTCCTGGGGACCACCCTGTTACAAAACATTTTTTTTTAAAGATTTATTTATTTATACAAGCACTGGGCACAGTCAGAAGCGCGGGAGGGTGAGAGAATTCATCAGAGCCAGAGCGGGGAGCAGAACAAGCAGAAGGACCGAAGTACACTGCTGAGGGGAGCAGCGGGCGGCAGGAGAGGTCTGCGTGCCATGTGGGACCCTCCTCCAATGGCCGGGGAGCAGCCAGGGATCGAACCAGCGCTGCAGAGACTGAGGGCAGCTTCACAACCCAGCGCTCAACCGCTGCGCCACCAGGGAGGCCCCACAAAACATTTTATATCTACATGTTTTTGTAATTTCTTTTGTGAATTAAATTAACTATGCTAGATTTTTATTTCATATTTTCTTTTTTCTCAATTACTATGTTTATAATATCTTGATTATAATTAAAATAATCTCTAATTTCAAAATTAATTTTTCCCTTCTCAACACTACTTTTTTAGAAGTTTTATAGATGGCCAAATAATGAATGGCATTCTAAGAATTGTATCTTTCAAAGCCTGGTAGTAAATATATCACAGTGGTAATATAACTGATTTATCTGCTTTTCCACTGATTTATCTCCGTTTTTTTCTTAAGTATTCTTGTACTGAAAAAAACTCATCAAGTTCTCTTTTTTTTTTTTTTCTGGTTTCAGTTTTCACCACCTGCTTCCCTCACTCAGTGTTTTCTTATTTGTCTGAAGAATTTGGAAAATCAAAAATAGTCAATTAGCTCAAAACCTTCACAAGTTTCTAAAGTTTAAATCACCAGCAGTTGTGTTCATTATCACTGTTGTTTAAAAACCCTCTTAATTCATAATGCAAATTATTGTCTTAATAGAAGATACCCATGGAGATTGACAGAGAAAGAACTTACACATATTAACACACTGAAATCCCCAAGAACATGTATCAGGAAGAACTTGTCAGATCAGGCAAAACTGATAAAAATGGCAGTTATCAGCATGTAACCACTTTTTGTCACTGAGATTAGCGTAAAAACCTGAACCATTTGCCAAAAATCATCTCAGCAATGTCTCCTCAGCACATTTTTCTGAGTCTGAAATAAACTCAGGACTTTTCCACATTTGCTCTGTGTAACTGTGATACCAAAAGTATAAAGCTAAATAATGAACAAAGAAGGGTCAATATAAATCCTCTTGGGAGAAAATAATATGGACACAGAGACAGAAGCAATTCCTCTTTGTTCTGTGGAATCATAGACACAGGAATTCTGTAAACCTGACTGCAACATTTTTTGCAACCAGCTACAAAAGAGACCAGATGAAAGAGACTGACCAGTCTTGATGATCTTACTTTAACATTTAGATTGAGGGGCCTCCCTGGTGGCGCAAGGAGTTAAGCACCACACTATGAAGCAATCCACAGCCTCTGCAGCATGAGTTCGATCCCCGTCTGGCCAGGGAGCTACCCAGGGGAGATCTGGCACTGCAGATCTCTCCTGACTTGCCCACTGCTCCCCTCAGCAGTGTATTTCAGTCAATCTGCCTGTTTTGTTCCCCACTCTGTCTCTGGTGAAGCCTCTCACCCCCCACATCTCTGGCCTGTACCCCAGCTCTTGTATGCATAAATAAATAAATCTTTAAAAAAAAACATTTAGATTGAGATATACCTCAATCAGTTTTGCCTTCTTGGATTTCTCCACTGCCTGAGCCAGTAGAATCAATTATATTGTGTAAATGCATGTGAACTCTAAAGAACATAATAATCTCATCTTCCTCTTGAATAAACCAGAGTGATTGAATACTCATGTGCTGGACTTTGCTCAATCTGTCTGCTGGTCCACTAGACTCTCCCAGATGCTGAGAGACATGCACTGTTGACATAGTGTTGAAATTACAAGGTGTTAAATAGAATAGCTCCAAAGAATTAGCTTTGCTGTAATTTTCCTGTAGGATGTGAAAGAGCAGTAAGCCTCATCTCTATGTGTCCCTTATGATCTCACAGAGAAACCACACTGGTACAAGAAAACACTGGGTTCAAGGCTTTCCTTGAGGACATTGCTGAGCAGCCAAATAACAACTTCTGTATTTTCAGTCCAACCTCATTTTTTTTCTTTTTCTTTTCTTTTTTTAATTAATATTTTATTTTATATAATTCTTACATCATTTTTCATTTTTGCACAATGTATACATTTTCATTTTGGTTATATTCCCCATATAATTGCACCCCCCCTTATTTTGACCCTAGTTCTTCGTTTCCCCTTCCCTCCCCTCCCCCTGTAGTGTATCTCTGGTTTATAGTTGCTTTTTGATTTTGATTTTTACTTTGTATTAATTAGTCTTTTTCCTCGTCCCTTATTTAGGTTTTCTAGATTCCTGCTATGAGTGAGACCATCCGGTATTTTTCTTTTTCTTTCTGACTTATTTCACTGAGCATGATCCCTTCCAGCTCCATCCATATTGCTGCAAATTGCATGTTTTTATATTTTTGAATGCTGAGTAATATTCCATGGTGTATATGTACCACATCTTCTTGATCCAGTCATCTATTTTTGGGCATTTGGGTTGTTTCCATAGCTTAGCTATTGTAAATAGTGCTGCTATAAACATACCAACCTCATTCTTAACCTCATGGTGTCTTTTGGAGGATTCCTCCTCAACCTGGGTCAAGTTCTAGAAGGGGCTTGCTCTCCACAGGCTCTCAAACCAAGCCAGTTTAGAAATTGAAGACTCTTTGACAATGAAGGCCATGCTTCAGTGGCCAGCTCTCTGTACCAGACTATGGACAGGTGGGGCCATTAACTTGCATCCTGTATAGAGTCATAAAGGGGAGTCCTTCCTGAGGTCTACTTGGGTGAGAGGAGGGAGAAGTCTCATAGAAATAATATAAAACCATAGGACATCCCCACTATATTTTTTAACTTCTTTTTCTTTTTAGTGTCATGGAAATTTCAACTTCTTAAACATTTGTATTTATTTACTTTTATTGAGATAATACTTGTTTACAACATTTTATGTGATTCATCTAAAGTTAAAGTTCTGGCCATCCTCTTACAGTGTTTGACTTTGTGGTAAAAAATAATGACACCTAATTTTTGGCTTTTCATGGCTTCTTATTAATGACATTGATTTGCAACACATTCCTTAACAAGAGGTAAAATTTAAAGCTCAACATTACTTGTTAACAGTAGGAAACATTTCCACATGTCTTCTTTGATTTTGATAAATTGAAGAAAGTATATTAATCCAAGTAATAAAGACTGGATAATTGAATGTTTTCTTATTAATCCTAGAATCTTTCACAAAACTCACACAAAAAGACAAAAAAACATGCATATAGACCCTAAACCCTGACTAAGTAACATGAAATAAAAACCAACCAAGGAAATGGAAAAGGACCTCTTGTGGCTTACACTGTTTTGAGAATATGCCTGCTAAATAAATTTTACACGTGATCTGAAGTGTGAGCCAAAGAAGTACATATGGTGAAACTTTAGCAAATTCTTACTAGGGGAGTAACCCACAAAGGAATTAAAGATCCTAGCCACATATTTAATTTTTTCACCCAAACTGTTAAAAGTTATGTCATTTTTCACTGGAGAATGTAGGTTGGCTAATGGATTTAACACCACCATTTGGTCTAATTTCCTGATGTCTGCTCCAATCATTATATAAGCCTCTTTACAGAGGGAAAAAAAAAATCTTAGAGCTTTATCTCCTTGTTTTCTGTGTTCTCACACAGACAGGCACTTTGTTATTTTTCACTCATGGAAAGCTGAGGTTGATTGAAAAGTAGTGATTCAGGATAGAGATGAGTTTTAATGGGTTATGCATATCCCTTAAATCAAAATGACTAAGATGCAAACATTTTCCAACCTAAACCATACTTTAGAGGTCAGCATGGGAAACATGGAAGAAAGAAAAAATTGTTTTACTCCACATGTATAAAACATGTTTTCATGCTTTAATAATTTTCATTCTTTCCTACTTGAATCTATTTTTTTTTTAAGATTTATTTATTTATTTATTTATACAAGCACTGGGTACAGTCAGAAGCGTGGGAGGGTGAGAGAATTCACCAGAGCCAGAAGGGAGAGCAGAGCAGACAGACTGAGGAAGTACACTGCTGAGGGGAGCAGCGGGGGGGCAGGACAGGTCTGCGCGCCATGTGGGACCCTCAACCATGGCCAGGGATCGAACAGGGGCTGCAGCTTCACAACCCAGCACTCAACCGCTGCGCCACCGGGGAGGCCCTGAATCTATTTTTATCTTCAAAATTTTCTGTTGCTCCAACAAAACCTCTGTGTTGATGGACATTGTAGCAAGGCAACATTTGAACAGTCCCTTTCAAATGTCTCTTTCCAATGAGGGAGCCCCATATTCGAAAGCAATCGCTCTAGCAAATATTTTTTACATAGGATTCTGGAGTTTCTTTTTAGAAGGATGTTGGGACCGTGGTCTTTTGTATGCTGTCCATAAGCCAAATAATTTGATTAAAATGTTTCTCGGGATTCAGCATGAAGCACACCATTGAATATAACATTTATTTTTTTTAAAGATTTATTTATTCATGCATACAAGAACCGGAGTACAGGCCAAATGTGTGGGAGGGTGACAGGATTCACCAGAGACAGAGAGGGGAACAGAACAGGCAGACTGACTGAAATACACTGAGGGGAGCAGTGGGTGAGACAGGAGAGGTCTGCTGTGCCATGTGGGCATCTCCCTGGCCAGCCAGAATTGAACCTGCGCTGCAGAGGCTGCGGACAGCTTCATAGCACTGTGCTCAACTGCGTGTGCCACCAGGGGGGCCCTGAATATAACATTTAGAACATTTAGAAACTGACCTGAGTTTTAGTCACGTATGAGCTGTGTGACTGTGGAGTATTTCCATAATTTTCCTAAGTTTACTTCTTTATCTAAAATAGAGATAGAGGACCTCCCTAGTGGTGCAAGGGGTTAAGCTCAGCACTATGAAGCCACCCACAGCAACTGCAGCACGAGTTCAATCCCCAGCCAGGGAGCTAGCTACCCACTTGACACAGCAGACCTCTCCTGTCTCACCCGCTGCTCCCCTCAGCAATGTGTTTCAGTCAGTCTGCTCCCCACTCTGTCTCTGGTGAATCCTCTCATCCCCTGCACCTCTGGCCTGTACCCCCGTTCTTGTATGCATCAATAAATAAATCTTTAAAAATACATATATACAAAAATAAAAACAATAAAATAGAAATAGAAGTTGCTTCCATTTCACAAGATTACAAAAAAAATAGCAATAGTCAATGAAATGTTCCACAAAGAAAGAATACTTAAATCAATGACTCAGCCAGTGCTATTACTATTGCAGTATTAAGATGACCATTCAGCATTATCCCTGTCATATCATTGACAATTTTACATGCTAAAAAATACTTGGGTTTGGCCATGTTAGACCAACAAGTCCACTATTCTCCACAAGCCCTAAATGCTTCTTTATATACTTTCATAAAAATAAGAAAGCATCTGCTTTAGATCTGATTCTTAATTATTATGTTGTTAATCACTATAACTTACACAGTTCTAAATGCTCACTGCCCATCCTCGTGTTCACTTACTTGTATTATCCAAATAATTAGAAAGGAAATGCTACATTTTATACATCTTATAGTGAAAGGCAGTTCTACCAAAGCCTAACATGTAAATATGACATCTTTATTAATACATTTGTTTATGTTATTGTTATCATTTATTCTCCATTGTGTCCCAAAATAATTTATTGGATGGTAATAGATGACATAAAGAAAGATAGATATATAGAGAGATACGGATGGATGGATAGAAAAATAAATGAAAAACCATACATAACATAGAAATATAATGAACAAATCACAATTTTAGGGCATATTGAAACATAGTTTCATAGTTTCAATTGTGGTTTCCTGAAAGTGTCAGAAAATAAGTACCATAAGAACCATGTTGTTACAATGATGAGGATGATGACAGACTTAGTTAAAAGGGATGGCATCTGTGACTATGGATAGCAATACACCAGGCTTCCTTCAGTTCTCACAGCAACTTTGTGAAGGAGGTGTCGCTGTGCCCCCTTTGGGGCTGCATACCTGGTGGAATTGCTGCACAGAAACTACAAGACAAGCTTAAGATTCACACTTCAAACCTCCTCCATACTGCCAACTTGCCTAAGCTGCTGAATGTTCAAAGAGAGTTGTACGAGAATTGCAGCATAATGACACCTGCAGGTGAGCACAAAATTAGACACATCCTCTCTGACCTCCCATCACCACCACCACCATCTGACAAGCATACTCCTATCTGAGGTTGAATAAGGTGTCATTCTGACTGTTTCAGCCTTCACATTGCAAATGTGTGTCCTTTCCGGGTCTATTTTGTGCCACATTTTCTGCATGTTTGTGCCTTTTCTTGGTGATTTTGCTGTTTCAGATGGCCCCCAGTCTCAGCTCTGAGAAATGTGTAGTGCTTCTCAGCACAGGAAGGCTATACTGTGACTTAAAAATATGTGTGTTTGGTAAACTTCTTTCAGGAGTGAGTGAATGTTTTTGACCATAACTCAATGTTGGTGAATCAACAATATATATTAAAGAAGGTGTCATTAGACAAAATATAAGACTATGTATGGATTAGTTTGTGAAAATATTCTAACAGAGACTTACAGTTGTCTAGGAGAGGCAGTTCAATAATTGGCAATTCAATGCTCCCAGTAACTATGTAGAGCATGTCTTCCTAGGAAGCACCATACAAGACAAACCTCTCTAAGGTTGTACTTCCTTCCATCAATCCAAATCTCCTGCCATATGGGCCTCCTTTACTTCTTTGTTAGCAGCTGAATCCCTCTCAAATGTACAGTCCATCAAAAGAAAATTTTCTGTTTTGCTTTTTACTATGTCTCTAGACTTCAGTGTCTGTCATGTTTAGTGAAGATAGGAGTTCACTACATACTGATGCACATTTGCAAGACTTATTTTATTCTTCAATATTTTGATTGGAATAAATCAATTCCAAAACAAGGGAAGATTTTGAACTACCCTCTCTAGGTCTTATTTCAGTCCATGTGATTCAAATGTTCAAGTAGAATATTCATGAACCCTTCACATTCATTGTGTGGAGGAGGGGAGGGGAGCCTGTCATTTCCACACATTTTTGAATGAAGATAACTAAAATTTCCAGAAAAAATAAGTCCAATCTCATTTTTAACCTCACAGTGCCATTTGGATGACTCCTCGTCTCCTCAGGTAAAATTCTGGAAAGGGCTTGCTCTCCACTGGACCTCAAACCAAGTTAGTTTAGATATCAAAGACCCTTTGATAATGATGGTCATGGATATGGCAGACTCTGTGCCAGAAAATGGCAAGTGGGGCTATTGAACAGCCCTTAACTTGTGTCCAGTGGGGAGTCACAAAGGGGGAGTCCTCCCTGAAGTCTACCTGGACTAGAAGAGGGAGGAGTCTAATTTCATACCCAGTGATCATTTCTTCTACCAAGACTTTCCCTAATCAGGAACTTCGAAAGTGGCAGTCTCTAGGAATGCTTCCAGAATAGAATTGGGGTCCTCATGGTTTTGTGGCCACCTAGTTTCTTAGCCTCCCTGTCATCATCCTCTCTACTGCCATATAAAGTCTTAAGGTAGGATAAGAAATTTAAGTAATAGGGCCTCCCAGGTGGCGCAGTGGTTGAGCGCTGGGTTGTGAGGCTGCCCGCAGTCTCTGCAGCACCGGTTCGATCCCCGGCTGCTCCCTGGCCACCGGAGGAGGGTCCCACATGGCGCGCAGACCTCTCCTGCCGCCCACTGCTCCCCTCAGCAGTGTACTTCGGTCCTTCTGCCTGCTCTGCTCCCCGCTCTGGCTCTGGTGAATTCTCTCACCCTCCCATGCTTCTGACTACCCAGTGCTTGTATAAATAAATAAATAAATCTTTAAAAAAAAAAAAAAAATTTAAGTAATAGGGGCCTCCCCGGTGGCGCAGCGGTTGAGCGCTGGGTTGCGAAGCTGCCCGCGGCCTCTGCGGCGCCGGTTCAATCCCCGGCTGCTCCCCGGCCACCAGACGAGGGTCCCACATGGTGCGCAGACCTCTCCTGCCGCCCGCTGCTCCCCTCGGCAGTGTACTTTGGTCCTTCTGCCTGCTCTGCTCCCCGCTCTGGCTGTGGTGAATTCTCTCACCCTCCCACGCTTCTGACTATACCCAGTGCATGTATAAACTAAACAAACAAACAAATAATAAATAAATAAATAAATAAGACATGCCTCTAGAAAATTAAAAAAAAAAGAAAAGAAATTTAAGTAATAACCTATTGCTTGTTTCTGAGCAGTCATCAAAAACCTTCAATTTACAACTCAGTATAAGAATTGTTTGAAGTTTTTTGTGTCATGTTCTCTCCTTAGTTTATGTGGGAAATGGGCTAGATGACTCCTTTTAAATGGACTAAGAAAGAAAAATTGTACAGTATGACTGTTGCACAACTCACCAAGACCTGGCCTCACTTTTATGAAACCCTTCAATAGCATATGAGCCCTCACTTTTAGCTCAATTTAGGATAAATAAGCTAAAGATAAGTAAATGCAACAAGCATGAGACATAAAATGGTGAATAACATGCTCTGCCTCTGTGGGAGAGAGAGAGAGAAGGTCATCTTATCTGCATACAAAAGATCCCTTCAAAAATATACTGATTCTGGGCCTCCCTGGTGGTACAGGGGTTAAAGTCAGCACTATCAAGATATCACCAGCCAAGGCAATACAAGTTCGATCCCTGGCCAGGAGCAACACACATGGCGCAGCAAACCTCTCCTTTCTCCCCCACTGCTCCCCACAGCAGTGTATTTAAGTTAATCTGCCTGTTCTGCTCCCCACTCTGTCACTGTTGAATCCCCTCACCCCATACCTCTGGCCTGTAGCCCAGTTCTTGTATGCATAAATAAATAAATCTTTAAATTTTTTTTTAAATATACTGATTCTTTTCTGCATGCAGACATAGGATAGAGATGAAGCATCAATTAATGGTGCTTCTTTGCATACACCACCCAGTGTATAGGTCTGTGAGTGTATATGTGAGTGGATGTTCTGCGAGTTTTAGTCCTGACCACTCTATGCATGTGGGTTTCACAAGACTAGAGCACACTAATTTTTGAAGCTCATGTAGCCTGGTAAAGTCATCTGGAATCATTTTTCTCCTCACTTCAATGAGTACAAATAGATAACTTTAAAGAAAGGATGAGACCCATATTGTGAAGCCACAAGATGCAGTATGAAGACCTTGGTTTCTGTGTAGAACAGCTAGGTATCAAGGAAAAAATCATTCAGCTTCTCTAAAGCTAAGATTCTTCTCCCATGAAATAGAGAAAATGGTAGGACTTATACTTAGATGACCATTATGATTAAACGAGTTAATATATCACAGGCAAGTCATAAAAGGGGCTCTATTAAGCGATGTTCTGGCAATAGGCAAGTATAGACATATGTATACTGAGTGAACTATAGTAGCATTCACTTGCAAGGAATTTAAGTAATCAGAGAATTCATGAATGTCTTGGTGTTTTACTAACTAGAAGGAAAATGGTCAGAAATGAGAGGTAGGCATATGCTTGAATGGTCAGAAATGTCCTCATGACAGATTTTTCCTCAAAGGTGGTATAGGGTTTAGAGAATTATCTAAGGAATGCCAGGAAGTGTTAGGTGAGATGAATCACATACTCAAAACAAAATGGAAAAGAGCAGAGTGTGCGCTGTTTCCACTGGCTGCAATGGAAGTGAAGCTATTTCAAATATGGCTAAGCCAATGTGGGGGTTAAGTTGAGGCCAGTAATTCCTTTTCTAACATAAAATCACTATCTTTTCTTAATTTTTTTTTACATTTTAGTTTCATTTATTTATGCATACAAGAACTGGGGTATAGGCCAGAGGTGCAAGGGGGTGAGAAGATTCACCAGAGACAGAGTGGGGAGCAGATCAGGCAGACCCACTGAAATACACTGCTGAGGGGAGCAGGGGGCGAGACAGGAGAGGTCTGCGGCACCAGGTGGGTAGCATCGTGGCTGGGGATCAAACTCATGCCACAGTGGCTGGTAATGGCTTGATAACACTGAGACTTTAACCCCTGCACCACCAGGGAGACCCTTTTTTTCCCTTAATCTTTAAGCAATAAAATAAAGTATACCTTCCCATTGATTTACTATTTTGATATTTTTAAAGAGTATTCAAAATAGTAATTTGAAAGTTTCAAACTGAGGTTAACTTGTTTTTCTTATCCATTTATCATTTGCAGTTAAGAAAAAAATTTAAAAACCCTTGCATACCACATTCATTTTAAAGAGAGAAAAAAATCGTATACCTTGTGAAGTAATCATGAGATTTATTAAAGACTAGAGATTATTTTGACCAAGTGTTGACAGTCTAAAGTCTTAGATTTGAAATTACTTTAATAGCTTTGCCAAATGCATCTTAGGCCTTAATTAATGTGAAATATCGAAAAAATGTTTGAGAGCAAAATAAGTCTTAATTTCCCAGCCTTAGTTCAGTATTCACTAAATCTGGAAATAATGCAGAACTCACTGAGATTTATTTACTCAAAAAGAAAGAACACAGACAAAATATTTCTGGCTCATCAAGTTAAGTGACATTTCCTCATAAAAAAAAAAAATGTGGGATGGGCAGCAGGTGTCAAAGGAAAATTTCATCAGACAGGAGCCTGACCTACACGCCTCCTCGAATCCTTTCTACACCCGCAAAATATATTGGAAAAATTAATCTTGTACAAGATTGCGGGACCCAACAATGACCTTAGCCGAGTTTCATAACTTCTCATAAAACAAGCGGTGCCATCACCATGTAAAGAATGTGGTGGGTCAAAGTGCTTCTTCAATCTGAATGGCAGAGAAGAAGGAAGGACCATTTTGTTAAGTATATTCCAACTATAAATATACCCTTTACTAAAATATGCTTCCTTTGATTATTTTCCTAAAGTGTTAGATATTTCCTTGTGTTTAATCAGTAAGATAATATTCACCCTGGGACGATGCTGGGGAAAGTAATACAGGCATCTACTCTCTCTAATTAGCTGCTCAAGCTTTTAAAACAATTTTAATAGTGTTATCAAAATGTATCTGACATTAATTACTACTTTGCTAGGATGGGGTCAAAAGGTTCAGATTCTGTTACAAATTTTTGAGGCAACAGATAATAGAGCTAATGCTTCAGTAGTTAGCTGATCAAAAGGTTGCACTAGCTGAGTCTAAGCTAGGTAAGTCGAGTGCAAGGACAACAGGCAGAAACATCTTTTAACACAATATTGTGAGTATTTTTAATCTAAGGGTGAAGAGATTCTAAGGCAGATTTGAATTCACAAAAGGAAAACATGCAAAACATTCTTTAACACAATGTTGTGAATATTTTTAATTTGGGGGTGAAGAGATGCAAAGGCAGATTTGAGTTAATTTGACTGTTAAAGCATTTCACCACTGATACGCATCTGACAGTAAAGAGGTTGTGAAAACTGAGTCTGCAGATTTTTGTGACTAGCACCAGAGCAGAGTGACTGTTTGGTCAAAGCAGAATGAATCCAACCATATCACCTTCTACCAGGACCAATCGTTTTACAGCTCACCTTCAAAACGCTGCTTTCACATTCCCTATCCCAAGGTCTTACCCCAGCAGATTATACCTGAGGGCATTTTTTTTTTTGGGGGGGGGGGTTCAAAGCTGACTTTTTCCACCCTATTCTCCTCCCATTTGGGCAGTGCTGAAAATGTTGCCAACACAACTTTTGAGATGCTTTCTGTATTACCTATGGTTGGGTTCCTGATGGTAGAAGCTGGAATATGTGAATGAATTAACTTTCCTCATTTCCTTATTTTTAGAAAGAAGAACCTGAGAAAATGATCCTATTAATCAACAATCAAATGAGATTGCTATTCTTAAGGTCAAAGAATCACCTTGGTATAGAATTTCTCACTAAACAATGAAAAAATCAGTTAGAAAGGAAAATAAGCATTTTCAGGACAGCCTGACACTTCCAACATTCTTGACCCATTGATAGCTAAATGAAGGGAGATATATTTTTAACAATGAAACAATTTCTTTCTTTAAGTGAAAGTTGAATTCAGAGCTAGACTTATTCTCATATTTTATTATTATTAAAAATGTTTTTTAAAAGTACCTAGTACTAGGGCCTTCCTGGTGGCATAGGGGTTAAGTCTCAGCTCTATCATGCTATCACTGTGATGGCCTGAGTTCAATCCCCAGCCAGGGAGCTGACCCACATGGCACAGCAGACCTCTCCTGTCTCACCTCATTAGTGTATTTCAGTAGTTCTGCCTAATCTGCTCCCCATTCTGTCTCTGGTGAATCCTCTCACTGCCTACACCCCAGTTCTTCTATGCATAAATTAAAAAATAAATCTTTACTAAAAAAATAAAGAATCAGTAGTAACAAGAAGATAGAGTTGCTAAAAAAATATAGTATGCCTGCTTAAATTTGAACTTCAGGTAAACAAATAATTTGTGTACGATACAAGCACATTTATTTGCTAATCTAGCAATGCTAATGATAGTGAGCTAAAATTATAAGCATACAAATGCAAAATATTGTCTTCATGAAGTTATGCTATCACTCTGATAATTATAATCATGCTGGCAGAGAAATAAGCCAATCATTAAAAGCAAGAGTTACACTGTGTGTTTTTCTCCCTCTTGCTCTGTTTCAGAGAAGGTTGAGAAGGCATGGATAGATTTCTTGTAGTAAAGATCAGATCAAAGTCACTCAGTAATGGACATGAGCTAGTCTCTGCAGCATTGTGGCTGGAAAGTCAGGACACAGGACAGAAGGTCAGTTGGAGTTTCTTGGAGAAATCACTGCCTTTAGACTTAGGAGCTCAGACAAGGGACAACTGGATGGATTTATCTGTGTTTACAAAACTTCACTCATTTAGACTTCTAGAGCAAGTCTCAAGGATATATAAATACCAGCAAATTTATATGTGTATTGAAATAAAACACAATATGTGGTACAAACTCTTTCAAAAGCTGCTTCAAAGACCACTAGGAAAATCCCTTCTCATTTAAAGCACTATTTATGAATAGTTTGAGATGCTACATTATAAGTACACTTTCCTCAAAAACAAATAAATGACCAACATTTCCTATACTCCTAGAATAGTTCTTAAGATCCAGTAAGTCAATTTCCTCCTCTTTTTATATCAACTTAATTTACTTTATTAATGTTCTATTTTAAAATAAAGCAGCAAAACACATCATGAGCTGCCTTTTAACGTTTTCAGGCATTTTTCCATTAGTCTGCTTTTGAAAGAGACTTGTGTACACATGAATTTTATATCCATTTATATTTATACAATAATATCAAGGATACATGGTTATGTAAATGGCTACTTAGAAAACTTTGCAAAATGATTTAATTTGCAGAGGAATATTGTCACTATGTTGCTTCTTTAGGTTTTCCTTTTCCTTTAGCTGTGTTTAAAACAATGAATGAATGAATGAATGAATGAATGAACATGTGAATTGATTAAATAGAATTTAAAGATCCATTCTAAACTGCAGTAAAAATGGTTTAAGGGGTGTTTAATAACATGAGTCGTTCCTTTAAAGAATTGCTTTACCAGATGGCTATCAAAAATTTAGAAAAGAAAGAAAATAGATTAATGAAGAATGGAATATGAACTACATAGGAAATTTTGTGTGGAAAGGGGTTGTACCTCTTCTAAGGGTTGCTTGATTTTTCCCCTTAAACCCATAGAGAACAAATTGTTTGTTTTGCTTACTTCTTCCCATATTTTCCATAGAAGTTAGATGCCAGAGGGAATTTTTAGTTCAGAGAAAAATGGTGGAAACCATTTCTTATCTTTATATGCCTGTGCAAGTTTGAGAGGTAAAGAGAAAGATCATACAAAGCATGAGGCAGTAATGAAATTTTTGCACACACATGAAAACTTCATCTTAGTTTCCCCATGTTGGGTCAGCTGCATGTCCAAATCCTGAGATCTTCAGTTAATGTAGCCTTTTCCATCTGGTCTTTTTTTATGCTGACAGCAAAGGGAATAAATCCATAAAACACAGCAACCACAAAGCACAAAGTCCCATGGCAAAGCTATTGCTTAGCTTAGGGTTTAATAATACTAGGTAAAGCCATTTAACTCAACATTGACAAAACAAATCTACTTTGGTAAGGTTAGCGAACAAGAGTTATTGCCATGTGATAACTGTTCATAAACAGGTTTGGGCTTGTCTCTAAGTAGAAAATGAATTGGTTGAAACAAAAAATTTTGGTCACCAACCACTTGTCTTTCTTACCACAAAGTCAAACATATTGTTTAAATGACTTCTAAACTATATCCAAGGAAAGTAGTAATCAATCAAAAATGGACACCAATAATTCCAAATAAAACTCTTCTTCATTAATCAGGAAGACAGCCAGTTGCATCAAACAGCTACCCTGAGCAAATCACTAAAATGCATGCCAGGAGGAATAAAGTAGTAGAATGTAAAATATGGCCCTTTTCCTCAAGTCTCCATAATATAATAACAGAAAGGAAATGTTCGTGAAAGTTCTAAAGATTTAGCTGTGCATGTTCTAATGTAGTCATTTTAGAATATTCTGAACACTCAGGGCCTCCCCTGGTGGCGCAGCGGTTGAGCGCTGGGTTGAGAGGCTGCCCGCAGCCTCTGTGGCACCAGTTTGATTCCCAGCCACTGGCAAGGGTCCCACAAAAAAAAAAAAAAGAATATTTTGAACACTCACATACACAGACACATAAAGGTCATATGAAAAGTTTACTATTTATATTGGTAATAATTTTGACATTTTCTTTTGTTTTTAAATTTAAATAAATAAATGCATCCACAATTTCAAAAACCTTGGTCTAGAAGGAGGACTAAGACCTCCCTCAGTACAGAAAGTCTGTCACAAATCTTCATATTCTGAGGAACTATTCCAATGTCAATGATTGAATAAATGCATAGTAAATTTATAGTGAATGGCTGAATGAATAAATGAATGAATGGAGTATATATGTCATACTAAAAATATTTGGCAGTGTTAAGTATGGTTTCCCCTATATTGTATCCCTGCTGTTATTATAGTAGATTTGATTGATAAGTAGATGTATAGGTAAATAGATGATAGATAGGTAGGTAGGTAGATAGAAATAGAAAATGAGCTAAATCTAGTTTTTTCAATCAACCAGACAAGTTTTATATTCTTTTCATCTCTCATTACACTTAGGGTACTTATATGTGACATTTTATTATTGTATTATGGCTAAGAACATAGATTTTGGAGCTAGAAACTAGCTGGAATCATTTCTTAGCTCATATATCTTTATGTGCCTACACAAGTTTGAGGGTAAAGAAAGAGTTCATAAGAAACATGAGGTACTAATGAAATTGTTCAACACACACTGTCGATTTCTTTGTGACTCTTACGTTGTGCAAGATGTTTAACCACTAATTGCCTCGGTGATCTCATCTGTAAAATGAAGATGGTACTTCATAATTTTGTGCAGAAGTAAATGATTACATATGTGTAAAACACTCAGACTAAGCTCTTAGGATATTAAATAAAGTGCCTTGGTCAATCCAGAATGCAGGCATCCTTTTATCCGACACTTCCTTAAACACAAAACCTGTGACACAGAGATCAAAAATTGTCAGCCATGAAAGCCGTGACTCAGGCAGGTTGTGGTAAGTCTCCCACCACACACACTATTCAAATACATAGATATTCACAAAGAATGTGGAAGTTGCATGTGACCTTTATAGAAGAGTTTGTATTTTTCCCATTGATCAGCAACAGTTTTGCTTGAGTGGGATTAACCCCAGTCCCAACTCAAAGGTTCTGAGGAGCTCAAGTAAGTAAAGTATGCAATCATATGCTACCTAAGGAATCATTATCTCGCTTAACCATAGGTATTTAATGCAGGCCTAAATTTCTCAGGTTAAACCATTACTTTGACCCTAAGGAAAGGGCATGCTACATGAGTGTGTTTTTTTTTGTTTTTTTTTTTTTGATGATGACACAACATAAGGAGGAAGGTAGAGTATACAGAATCCTAGAGAAATGGAGTTCATCAACCACTTAAGGTTTGTTCAACCTCTGGTGGGGGGTGTTGATAATGGAAGAGGCGCCACATGTTTAGGGGTGAATGTCCATGGCAATCTCTATATGTTCCTCTCTCTGTTCTGTTGTGAGCCTAACATATAGAACATATATTGTAAAATAATTATGTCTAGACCAAAGATTTCTGATTTTAACCATGCCAGGGTAATTATATATAGAACATTACCTACCAGCCATAAACAACTGAAAAAGTCACCAAAATATTTTTAAAAGTGGTTTTTAGATAGTAGATAAAAATCTACATTGGACATACTTCATAAAATGGAACCAAATGATATGGACCTACAAAATTCCTCCTGTTCTGACTGGAATCAATTATTGAGGAAAGAAGAATCCCAACAGAATCTTCAAGTCCTGCTGAGCTCAACAGACAAAGGTCAGAGTTTGAGGATACTAAAGCAGGTGAAATTTGTGTGGTAGAATTTCATAAAAAGAGGGACATGCACAGGAAATGAACTCAAGAAATCTGCAAAGGGATTCTTTCTCATATTTGATAAGTATTACACCACAGATTTTATTTCAGTCAGGGTTAAATAAAGAAACAGAACCTGCAGGATGAGATATACATATACACTTATATTAACTATATTATATTGTACTGTATTATATATAGTGTCTATCTAGAACCACATATATAATCACTGAAAGGAGCTAGCTTATGAAATTTGGGGACTGGTAAAATTGAAATGATTCTATATAGCAAGACATATATAGATATGCATATATAGGTATATTTAATTAGTATAGTATAATGTGACATGTATGTAATATATTGTATATTATAGAATTATCACAGGAATTAACTTATAAAATTTAAGGGACTAGCATAATTCACTTGAAGAAAGGCAGACAACTAGGAGAGGAAGATCATGAGCAGGCTGGAGCGCTATGACATTGAGCTGAAGTTTAATCCATAGACCAATAATTAGGAAGGGGAGGCCCAGGGGAAAGGGAGAACGAATCAGGCCTGGCTGCTTCTTGGAGTCTCTCTGTTCTCAGGGGGAGCCTATTTGGTTAAATGACAGCTTCTTTTAAAGGTTTCTATCTAACTGAATCAGGCCCATTCAGAATAATCTTACTTTAACTAACTCAAAATTAACTGATGATGACTTTGAGTCCATCTTAAAACTCCTTGCACAGAAACACCTGAATGACTATTTGGTTGATAAACTGGAACATAAGTGCATGCTGCCAATAGCTGCTCTCTCTGGTAGCCTATTCTAACTGAAACACACTACGCAAGGGATGCGGACAAATCCTGTTTATTCAGAAAACTTGGCACGTCACAAAGTGATCATAGATGTGAAAAATAAAATTTCAAAAGGGAAGCAAAGGAGCAAAACGTCCTAACCTAGTAATACCCTAAACTCATTTTAGAAGGGGAAGTAGTAGAGTTCTGATGTGTCTGATTAGAAAAGCAAGAAGGTTCTATCTCTGGTTAAGAGTTTACTCTAGCTATGCCTAGATAAAATGCTATTCCTGCTAAGTCCTCATCAGGAGCAAAGGGACCAAACTGATCTGTCAATAAAATGCCTATTTGCCCAAACTATAAGCAATAATATGATTGATTTAAATTTAAACCTGTCAATAATTATATATATTAAATGCAAATGTTATAAATATCAGATTATATTACAAAGACATTTTGAAAAAATAAATTTCAAAATTCAAATACATGTAATCTATGAGCAATCTATTTAAATGTAAGGAAGGACACAAAGAGATTAAAAGTAAAGGACAGAAGAAAATACGCATGCTAATTATAAGTAAATGAGAACTAGTAGTCTGTTAAATGAGATTAAAATTCAGAACAAGGCATATCATCGAGATAAAGATGATCATTTTATGATACCAAGGATGTCAATTCATAATGAAGATTTAACAATGCTAAATATACATGTAGCTTCACATCCTACTCATCTATTAAAAAAATAAAGATGAATGCTTGCCATGTGTGACAACATTGATAGAACTGGAGGGGATTATGCTAAGCAAAATAAGTCAGAAGGATAAATAAAGATACAGGATGCTTTCACTCATGTGAGATATAGCGAAACAAGATAAAGGAACTAACAAAACTAAATCAACACAAACCCTAGAAATATGGCTGCAGAAGTGAGCCTAGTAAAGGTTGAGGGAGAGTGGGTGAGGCAACAAAGGGATGAGGGGCCCCAAAGGTCTACAGAAAGGACTGTAGGTGCTTTATAGATGTGGTGTGGTGACATATCTGAGAAGGTATGGACCTGTTCTAATTCATATGCAATATTATAAATCAATGTTACCTCAATAAAACAAAAACATAATACAAAATAAAAAAGAGGTTCAAAATACATTTAATAAAAGTAAAATTTCCACACTCCTGCCAATCTGTAGAATTTGTCAACAGAAATTGAGATATGAAATATCTACCAATAAATACTACCAATCAACACATCCTAAGTGACATTTACATAACACCTGCAAAGCACATGCTATTTGCATGTATACATGAAACAGCCAATAAGATAGACCATGTTTTGGACCATTTGATAGGTCTTAATAAGATAATGGAATCATAAAATGTTCTGTATTCACAACATAATTAAACTAGAAGTCAGTAATATTTGGAAGTTCCTCAAATATTTGTAAATTAAAACAATATAATCCAAATAAGACATTAACCAAGGAAAAAATCATAAGCACAATTAGAATATATTTCTAAACTAAATAAAATGAAGGAATACAACAAATTAAACATATGTGCTATATTAAAATAATGCTTAGAGGACAATCACATCTTTAAAGATTTACTTGAGAAAAGAAAAAAATATTTAAATGGTCAAAGTTGCCTCCTTAAGATGTTAAAAAATAAAGAATTAAAACCAATATAAGTGTAAAATGAAAGTTTAAGTTTAATGTCCTAAATTCATGAAACAGAAAACTGAGAAAATCCATTAAAAAATTAATGAAACCAAAACCATATTCAAAATCAAAACTAGGAAAACCTTAGTGAGTGAGACAAAAAATACCAGTGATGAAAAAAAGAAAAATTATTAGAGACCAGCCATTAAAAGTATAAGAATAGGACCAATAGTCTATTAAATTAAAAAAAAATAGTTTATATGGACAAACTCCTTGAAAGATCTAAATGATATCAACTAACTATTGAAACAGAAACTTTTAATGCCTTTGTGTCTATTAAGCAAACACAACATTTAATCTAAAACCATCCCACAGAGAAAAGTCTAATCCTAGACAATTTATTTGATCATTTCTCTTAAACACTTAAGGAAGGAAAAACTGTCATTCCTATACTAACTCTTTTTTGAAATACAGGTATGATCATTTCCTAAATGATTTTATAGAAACAATATTATTCTAATATAAAAATAAAAAATATGTTTTAAGAAAACTGGGAATTAATATCCTTGTGAACAAAATTCTTAACATTTGTTAATTAAATCCAATATTATATAAAAAGACTATATTACAGGCAAATGGGATATACCTCAAGAAATCAAGTATTTTTTAATTTTTATTTTTTATTTATTTTTGCATAGAAGAACCAGGATGTAGACCAGAGGTTTGGGGAGTGAGCGGATTCTCCAGAGACAGAGCAGGGATCAGAACAGGCCGACTGACTGAAATATACTGCTGAGGGGAGCAGCAGGCAAGACAGGAGAGTTCTGCTGCCCCATGTGGGTCAGCTCCCTGGCTGGGGTTTGAACTCAGTCCTTAGAGGTAAGAGCGCTGAGTCTTAACCCCTAGTCCACCAGGGAGGCCCCTCAAGTATTGGTTTCTATTTAAAAATACAATTTAATACAGATAATTGATAAAAATACAAATACACACATACTTAATGGATATATAAAATATACTTGATGAAAGTCAGTAATAATTTATGATAATGCCTTTCAATAATTAGGAATAAAGAGGGTGCTCCTTGATCTTCAAAATAATCTACACAAGACAATTAATCATGTAAATGAGAGACATTCTATTTCACATAAAATTCTTATCAATAAAATGAAACAAGCAAAAAAGGTAAGGTATCAAGATTACAAAGGGAGAAATAACACCGTGTCTATACACTGATGCCATAATTATCCTGAATAAAATTCTAGAGTCTTCAAAAATAACAACTACGAAGAACACAGGAACATAAGGCTAGTATCCAAAAATAAATTGTATTTCCTTATACCAGCAAATACATGCTAGAAATTAAAATTTAAAATGCATTACTATTTATAATAACTTCAAAAATATAACAGAAGGTCAAAATTAATAAAATGTGTAAAAAATAGACTTCAAATTATAAAATGTTGGTAAGAGAAAAATTTAAATAGCCTAAATAAGTAGAGAAACATTCTATGCTTATGGATTGGAAGATTCAGTCTTATTAAGGTGTTAATTTTCCACAAATTGATCTGCATATGCAACACAATCCCAGTCAAAACCCTAGAAGACATGTTGTAAAATTAGAATTTGGTTTAAAATTTATAGGCATGTCAGATAATTTTGAAAAAATAAAGTCTGGAGGACTTACATTACCTGATTTCAAAGCATATATAATGGATTGCTATAGTACCTTGACCTTTTGGGCTCTGTTCAAGGATAGATGAAGAGTTCAGGAAAAATCCATTCCTATGTAATTAATTTCTATTTGATGCCAGTGCTACAGTGATGAAATATTAGTCTTATCAACAAATCTGCTATTAATAATAATAACTATTAATTTAGAAAACAAATATTGAAAAAAAAAAGGTTTTGTATCTTGAAATATTTACACAGAAATGGATTAAGAAACATTCAGGTAGGGCCTCCCTGGTGGCGCAGCGGTTGAGCGCTGGGTTGCGAAGCTGCCCGCAGCCTCTGCAGCACCGGTTCGATCCCCGGCTGCTCCCCGGTCACCGGAGGAGGGTCCCACATGGCGCGCAGACCTCTCCTGCCGCCCGCTGCTCCCCTCAGCAGTGTACTTCGGCCCTTCTGCCTGCTCTGCTCCCCGCTCTGGCTCTGGTGAATTCTCTCACCCTCCTGCGCTTCTGACTGTACCCAGTGCTTGTATAAATAAATAAAAAATCTTTAAAAAAAAAAAAAATAAAATAAAATAAACTTTAAAAAAAAAAAAAAGAAAAAAAAGAAACATTCAGGTAGCTAACTGTAAAATTTAAACTTATAAACCTTTTGTTTTTTTGTTTGTTTGTATTTTTTTTAAAGTTTTGTTTGTTTTTTTTTTTAGATTTATTTATTTATACAAGCACTGGGTACAGTCAGAAGCGCGGGAGGGTGAGAGAATTCACCAGAGCCAGAGGGGAGAGCAGAGCAGGCAGACTGATAAAGTACACTGCTGAGGGGAGCAGCGGGTGGCAGGAGAGGTCTACGCGACATGTGGGACCCTCACCCGGCGGCCGGGGATCGAACTGGCGCTGCTGAGGCTGGGGATCGAACTGGCGCTGCTGAGGCTGCGGGCAGCTTCACAACCCAGCGCATAACCGCTGCGCCACTGGGGAGGCCCTCTATAAACATTTTGATTTTCCCCCTCATTTTGCATGGGGGATAGAGAGAAATAAATGATTGTTTTCTTCATTGTTAGATGACAAAACCACCAAAGCACATTCCTCTCTCCTCCATTATCATTAAAGAACCATTTGTAAAATGTCTAGCCTTTCCTTCCACAAACTGTAGGTGGGTCAGGAAGTGAGTATCAGAAGACCAGTTTGCCCAGCTCATGGAATCTTATGGAATTTGTACAGCAATCATCATCCTAAATGGAATTTCCTGTAACTTATCTTCATTTGCAAATCATTAGATACATCTAAGACATGAAGAAAAGTTCCATTTGCTATTCTGTGACATGGGTTGGTTTCTGGGATAAGGCATCAAGTAGGGGGAAGAGGGATGCTTAGCCCTGCTGGAGATTACAGGCAATGGAGAGCACAATGGTAACAAGCAAAGGGTTCAACAACCATGTTAAAGCCAATGCTGTTGACATCAAAATTCATCTCTTGAGGAAGTCACAGTCTAAACAGAAAATATGTTTGGTGTGAACACCTGGAGTACAGACTGGGGGTGCTACAAGAGAGAAAATGGCAGATCAGAATGAAACTACATGGTAGAAGAGCAGAGCATGGAGCCCTCTCTCCTCACTTTTCTGTTCACCCCTACCACTTGTAATATCTATTTTACATCATGTTCAGTAGTTGTTATTTCCATGTCTTTGGAGTTGCTTAGGCTGTGTGTTTGTGTGTGTGTGTGTTTAAGATAATTACCAGTTGATGCTTACTAGAAATTAGATAAAATCTAGTAAAATATAGTTTTTGTGTGTTTCTTTTTTTAGAAACCCTGTCTCTTTATTCACAGGCTACTGGATTTGACTTGGAACATGAGTGGCTTAAATAAAACCATGCCAGGCAGATAAATATATTCATTTATGTATATATCCATATTTATGGAGCTATACACAATGAGTATAATTTGTCACTGTAATTGTCAGATCTAAGGATATCTAAGTGTCCATAGTAATTGTAACAATTAGAAGTTCCTACTTCTATATTTACCCATGGTAAAGAATAGAATTAGCAAGTTAAATGCAATTAAACTTCTATGACTTTAGTATAATGATCTGTATGAAACAGAAATGAGATGCACCCAATGACAGTGGATTCCCAAGAAACAAAACATGTCTGTTTCCTTTTCCCTCTCTCCTTTCTTTGTTCCCTTGCTCCTTTATAGTCCCATCAATGAGTCAAATGTTAATTGGAATAATTCAATTGATCAACAAAAACCTAGGTTTATCCATATATTTGGTATGCAGTAATAAGCCAAAATATGGTCAATTCATAATTATGATTAATAAGATAATATATAAACCTGCTTTATTTTTATGTATCAACAACCATCCTCCTTTAGAACATGGCATAAGAAATGGTATTTTTTTATCATGTCCATTATATACCAGGAACTATTATAAAAGTTGTGGTTTTTTAAAAAGATTTATTTATTTATTTATTTATGCATACAAGAACTGGGGTACAGGCCAGAGGTTTGGGGGGTGAGAGAATTCACCAGAGACAGACCAGGGTGCAGAACAGACAGAAGGACTGAAGTACACTGCTGAGGGAAGCAGCAGGCAAGACAGGAGAGGTCTGCTGCACCATGTGGGTAACTTCCTGGCCAGGGATTGAACTTGTGCTACAGTGGATAGCTTGGATAGCTTCATAGATTGTATCTTAAACCTTTGCACCACCAGGGAGGACCAAAGTTGTTGTGTTTTTAATTAACTTTATTTAGCAAATACTTTTCTGATGATTACGATGTACAGGTTACTGCTTTCAGTCATTTTGAGATTATTATTTCACATCACCACTCTAGAATTGTATATTAGCCCCACTTGACCAATGGGAAATCTGAAAAACTACTGAGATGTGGTAGAATCAGGATATAACCCTAAGCCTTCTGACCATATCAGGTTACTTTTACCATCAAAGAAAGCAAAAGCCAGTCTCACGACTTATATTTGGCTAAGTCAGGATTTGAACTTGGTTCTAATTGGTGTTTTTACTTTCCATTGTACAGCAATAAATGTAGTGATTTCAATTAATGCATTACACAAGGAGTACATCACAGTCCAAATGTAGCAAAAACTGGAATGTATCACCTGCCTGTGTGCTAAGTTTGAGGAGCATGGCAAAAAATAATTATAAGAGATTTCCCAATTTTTCAACAATGAATATGATTTTTAATATGATTTGTACTTTATAAATATACAATAAATTCATCCTACATAAATAAAGGATAGATCAACTTAAAATTCACTTCCCTTTAGGAAGCGGAATTTGAGGGAGCAGTTAATAATAAAAATGAGGATGTATTCTGTCCTTAGTAGAAGCAGGATGGAATAGATGCAGTTTTAAGAGGGAATGACAATTGATCTGAGATTCAAATGATAAAAAACTAAGACTAGATGATCATTTTAGCATACAAATTGGGTGCTTCCTGCATGGAATCATGCTCCTCTCTACTCCTGCTTAACAAAAAGTCCCCAGATTAATGTTTTTTTAAAAACATTTATTTATGCATACAAGAACTGGGGTGTAGGCCAGAGGGGCACTGGGTGAGAGGATTCACCAGAGATAGTGGGGAGCAGAACAGGCGGATCTACTGAAATACACTGAGGAAGGGAGCAGTGGGAGAGGCAGGAGAGGTCTGCTCAGCCATGTGGGTTGCTCCCTGGCTGGCCAGGGGGATCAAACTCATGTTGCAGTGGCTGATGATAGCTTAATAGCGCTGTCTTTAACCCCTGCACTACCAGGGAGGCCCCCCAGATTAATGTTTTAAAACACCAATATATTACTAGCTCTCCTGCTCCTAGTGATATACAGGTTATCTGGGAAATTGTTTTTCCTCCAGTTATTATCTCCTTGATGATCTTCAGCAGGTAAATAGGCTGGCCCACTGGATAGAACTTATGTCTGGCACCTTGGTGGGAATGATGGACTCATCACACACACTGGGTTCAGCTTGGACTGTGAACCCAAAAGTCTGTACCTTGATGGTCTTTGTGGGAGAAAGAGTTGTCAAACTTCTTGAATGCAAACTGAGGACTGAAAGAGTGATCATTCCAAGAAACCTGGGTGGAAGCTGCCAGACTTCCTACAAGCTAAATTAAGAACATCCCACTGCTACTTCTGTCATATCCTGTTGATCAAATAAGTCTCTTAGGTAAACCACAGGGGTGTAGAATTAGGTGCCACCCTTCAGTGAATTCACAGTTAGCATTAATCACCACACTGTTGTCGCACATAAAGCTTCAAATCACTCCAGCATACCACCTCCAAAAAGCTCTCTCTGTTAATACTTCTGATTAAGACTGATGTCCTTGGGCCTCCCTGGTGGCTCAGGTGGTTGAGCGCAGCTCTGTGAAGCTGTCTGTGGCCTCTTCAGCATGGGTTCCATCCCAGCTGGTTAGAGATACCCACATGATGCAACAGACCTCTCCTACCTCGCCCACTGCTCCCTTCAGCAGTATACTTCAGTCAGTCTGCCTGTTCTGGTCCCCACTCTGTCTCTGGTGAATCCTCTCACCCTCCTACACATCTGGCCTGTACCCTGATTCTTGTATGAAATAGATCTAAAAAAAAAAAAAAAAAAAAAAAAAGACTGATGTCCTTGATGCCATCTTGAAAAACAACCTTGCAAAACAAAGTCATCTCAACCATACCTGAAACAAATCCTGTCTCTTCTTTGATAGATCAGCCCATTCCAAGAGATTATAATTAGATAGATCTGTTTCCCAGTCCACCTGGGGATAAGGCATCCTCTACATTCAGTCCTCACCACACTCAAGTCCAAACGGAGAGAGAGGAATTTGATATGTGTGACAAGGATTGCAGGACTGGTGTTTTTCTCTAGTTAGTAGAGGAAGAGTAGAAACATGCTGTTCCGTTTATGTGAGAATGAGAGTTCTGGAACTTCCCCTGTTGCTTTATCCCCCCCACCATTCCTCACCACCTCAAAATAAGCCACACTAAATTAAAGCCATATTGGTGGATCCTAAAAAGAAATTTCTCTTAGTAGCCAATAAATAGTAGTAGGTTTTGATTCTTGTACATGTGTAGCAGGCCCCGCTGAGCGGTTCACTTCATTTGGCATTGCAAGGAGACTGGTAATGAATTTCCCTGACAGATACATCCCTGGTCAGATCAGATCAGGGAAATGAGCTCTTTGGGGCACCAGCTTGTATGGAATTATAACAGTATGTGCTCACTGACCCCAAGTTGAAAGAATGTTTCATTCCAATACTCTGAAATGGAAACTGATAGCCTCTGTTGTTTTCATTGCTTAAACTACACATTATTATGAGGGATTTTATTTTAAATTAGCTTGAGTGGTAGCATAGTTTTCCATGAAAAAAGAAATGAAATCAAGCACTGTATTTTCTAGCAGCACACTGGTTACCTGAAAGCAATTTCTTTAGGAGTTTACAGAAAAGGGAACAAAATTCTGAATTTCAGATAAAGTAAGAGTAATTCTCTCTCTCTCCCTCCCTCCACACAAGTATGCAAACACACACACACACACACACACACACACACACTCTTTCCTCTACTGATCTTCTAGGTACTTGAATGAAGGTGAAATATTCACTATTCTCTCTAGTTTTGAGCTAGGGTTTAGGGGGAAAAACTGAAATCTTAATTTTGACTGAATTTCAGTTAATTTCTTCAAACTGGTTTCTCTTTAAATTTTGGTTTCCCTTGGACACAGCACTTGCAACCAAAATAGCCTCTAAGATTGGAGCCCAGGGACCGGTCAGCCTGTGTCTGACCTTACAGGCAGATGTTTGTAAAGGGATATATTGCTTTTCCCAACCCAAACTGCGTAATCTTTGGTTAGGGTTGTTTTCCATCAAAAGCTGAAGACAGGCTGTGGCTTGGGCCACTGGGTGTTGGTAATAGGATATGCACAGAACCCGGGTCACTGACGAAACCCGACTGGATCGGAATGAGTGTTTTAAGTTTTGGGATGAAAAATTGATACATTGGGGGAATTTGTGCATCTGGTCAGCAAGATTCTTTATTTTCTAGTAAGAGTTATTTTTATTTATGTATCCGTACAAGAGCTGGGATGCAGGTGAGAGGTGCAGGGGGTGAAAGGATTCCCCAAGGACGGAGTGGGGAGCAGAACAGGCAGATCTACTGAAATACACTGCTGAGGGGAGCAGCAGCTGAGACATGAGAGGTCTGCTGCACCATGTGGGTAGCTCCCTGGCCAGGGATCAAACTGAGTCCATGGTGGCTGGCAATAGCTTGATAGTGCTGAAACTTAACCCCTTGCACCACCTGGGAGGCCCTAGGGTCAGCAAGATTCTTTACTTGCTAAGGCCCAAGCAGTGATCTAGTCTTCCCCTTGGCATTGTAAGCAGAAGAAATATTGAAAAATAACTCAATTATGATTTGGTCAAAATGCCAATCGGCCAGCACCACTCTAAATATGCCTCATGACACCAGGACATCACACAGTGAGCTCACGCATTGTTACTTCATGGTGTCCCAGCAGGTAGAGAGATGAGGGCAAGGGAATATTGACTTCTTGATGCCCCAATTTGCCCCAGTAGCTTCCTGTATGATAGAACCTGGATATGGGTTCTCAGAGCAACGTGGGAGCCAGGGCTCAGGGAATGAGTGTCTTCTGCCTATTTTATTTTTTTAAAGATTTATTTATTTATACAAGAACTGGGGTACAGGCCAGATGTACAGGAGGGTAAGCAGATTCACCAGAGACAGAGTGGGGAACAGAACAGGCAGACTAACTGAAATACACTGCTGAGGGGAGCAGTGGGCAAGGCAAGAGAGGTCTGCCCTGCCATGTGGGTATCTCTGTGGTTGGCAGGGCTCGAACCAGCACTGCAGAGGCTGTGCACAGCTTCACAGTGCTGCACTCAACCACCTGTGCCACCAGGGAGGCCCCCGTCTTCTGCTTATTTTAAGAAACATGTAAGCAGAGGTCTTGAAAAATGTATCAGTTTATCTCCTATACGGAAAAGTGAGAAGCAAGTGTAAGTGAGCATACAGTTCTGGTGTCATGCCTCCAAAAAAGATGTCCTGGGGCTCGGCTTCCCGGACAGAGAGAAGATCACATTGATGTCCTCTCAGGAGGTGAAGGGCCCAATAACCAATGGGTCTCATGGACAGCGGGAGCCTCTCAATGGAGCAGAAAGATCAGTGGAAGGAAAGGAGCAGAGATTGTAGAGCTCCACTGATCTGTACTAGACTTTGATTCTGCAACTTTCAGCTGTGGCTTTGAGAAAGTCAGTTAACCTTCCGCTGCCCACCTTGCAAACAGTATTTTCAATTTTATAGTCAGCCTAGTGAAAATGTACATGAAGCACCCAATATGAAGCCCCAGTATGATGGTCGTGTTTTATCAGCAGCCATCTCTGTGACTACTCATGTTTTCTGTAATAGTGTCCCTTATGAGTGATACAGAACCGGTTTGAATATAAGATTTACTTCTTTGTAACTGTATGAATTAGAACAAATTTCCTTTCCTCACTGAACTTTAGTTTCTTCATGTTTATAATGGGGGAAACAATAATTACATTGTAGAGATCATTTGATCATGATATCAGTGATGCAATCAATGTGCCTGAGAGTCCCTGGCATTTAGTAGTGGCATCTGATGTCATTACTCTCCCCATGCTTATCTCAGAGTGGAGCAGAGATGAAGGGAGAGACTTATAAAGGATCATTGGCAAAGCAAAGGCAGATGGAAAGTTGAGTTCAGCAATAGGATAGAACTAATTCTCAGGAAACCATGGCAATAAACTCTGGGGGATCCCTTGTAACTGACAGTGATAGACACATCCTTGGAGAATAACACAGGGAAACTGGACTTAGGTAAAATTGTCACAGGAAAGATTCCAGACACAAACAATAGGATTCTTGTAACTGGTAATAGATCCAGAAGGGGTTCAAGGGGTAAGAGATCCTGGACTTGCTGTTGTTGGAGACTCCTAGCACCTTTGTTGTCAGATCTGGTTGCAGGCTCACAACGCCAGGCACATGCTCTTACTTTACCACTCTTCAGCTAAGTTTTAAATGATTTATTCTAATTTTGTTTACTGTTAGGGTTTCTCCTTTGGAGAAGTCCACGGCATTTTGCATACCCCAATTGAAAGGAATAAAGCAAGCTAGGAGTTAAGGGGGGAATGAAAGGATTGATATTTATGCTGTAGTTCTTCAACTTTTTCCCCTAAACTCACACCCAAGAAATTTTCTATAGGGCAATTTGCATTCTAGCCACATCTGATGGACTTGCCTATAGCAGTCACAGTGCAAACTCATACCATATGTGGTACTAATTGGTGCTGTTGGCAGTTTAAGAGGAAGAACAGGGATTGAGTGGGCATGGAAAGTCTAACAATGCCCTCACACAATACTCTCAACAGGAGTTAGGAATTAGAAGGAATTTGTGAGGAGCAGGATGGGCCTGCACAGCAAGGCCGATGAGTTGAATCTCTTAATGCTTTGCAAAAGCAACCCCTTCTGCATACCACCCCCCACTGACCCCTGCCCGGAAAAAAAAAAAAAAAAAACCCGGAAAATTATTTGAACTAGATACTGTATTTTACACCAAACTTCCACAATAGACCAAAGAGAGTTTGTGCACTTAACATGTACAGCCAAGGAGCATGAATGATGAAGGAACGAACTAGGGTCAAGCATACACCTTGGACTGTATGAGAGTCAGCCGTTGCTTGGAGTCAGTAAAACTCCCCCGAGTCAATTTCTCCATCTGTAAAGTCATTACAGGCTTTCATAGCACTTTCCTCCTACCAGCTGAGGGGAACAGGGGGCAGGTTTGTAGTTTGTTAAAGTGCTTTGATTTTGCAAACTTCAAACCCAAGCACAGGGATCTTTTCTAACATCTTAGCTCCAGGTCTCTGTAGGCAAGAGGGAAGTGGCCATGGTGCTGGGGATAATTATTCCCCTAGACAGCTGGGTTAGCCCAGCTCTTCTAAGTTGCAAGAAACAGAATTTGCTAGAAACAGGATGAAGCCTTAGGGAATTGGGGTTAATTGCAAGGATACGCTGGGGAGGATGAAAAGAGCTTCAAACTCTGAGAACTCAGGTTCATGGGACTGAACAAGCTTTTTTTTTTTTTAAGATTTTATTTATTTATGCATGCAAGAGCTGGGGTACAGCTCAGAAATGTGGAGGGGTGAGAGGATCCACCAGAGACAGAGTGGGAAACAGAACAGGCAGACTGACCAAAATACACTGCTAAGGGGAGCAGCGGGCAAGGCAAGAGACTGTGCCAAGGCTGTGCCATGTCGGTCAGCTCCCTGACTGGGGATTGACCTCATGCTGCAGTGGCTGTGGATTGCTTCATAGTGCAATGCTTAACCCCTTGAGCCACCAGGGAGGCCCTGGACAAGCTTTTTTATTTTTTTTTCTTTTTAATTCAAGATACAACAGCAGCTTGGGTTTCCCAAATGTAATTATAATCATTTTAACATTCAGTTTCTGTTTTGTTCACTGTGATTGTGTGTGTGCTTCTTCCTGTCACATTAGACCACAATAAAACCAGGCAGCTTCCTGATCTGACCCTATCAAGTTCTTTATAGAAGCATCAACTCCTTTTCCCTAAGAAATGAGAATGTGATTTCTAGGACGTGAAATTGCAAAGGTACTTATTGCATTTTTCTTCCTCCCTTGCCCTCCTCCTTCTCTCCTCTTCCTTCTTTCTCTCTCCCTCTCTCCCTTTCTCCCCTCCCTACACTGTCTTCCTTAAAATTTGCAATGCTGAGGGCGAGGGTACCACCGGAAACTCCTGGAATTCACTTATACCAAGGAGGACCTCATGCACATGTGTGTGAACATCCATCCACTCAAGTACAAGTTCCAGCCACTCCCTTAAACCTGCTCCTCCCAGAGTACGACAGTGCCCAGTCCTCAGAGGATTCAAGAAGCAGATCATTTATTTTATTTTATTTTTATATTTTTATTTTTATATTCCCCATACAATTACAACCCCCTTATTTGGGGGGGGGTGCAACTATATGGGGAATATAAAAATAAAAATATAAAAATAAAATTAAAAATAAATAAAATAAAATTGCACCTGAAAATAAAATAAAATAAATTCTGTTATTTGTGAACAAAAAAAAAAAAAAAAGAAGCAGATTATTAAAAAAAGTCAGTGCATTACTAGAAGGAGGTTAAGAAACATTAGTCAGGGAATCCCATGGCCCTTAACAACCTAAGATGACCTAGAAGAGGATCCTTATACCCTACAACTTCTTTTCTGAGGGGACAAATCCAAGGATACCTAGGTCCTGGTATGCCCCCTGGGACCTGGCATCTTATTAACTTACCTTCTTCCTTCTCAATACGTGATTCTACCCTAAAGTTACTGTAACTACAGCTACTACTAACACCACTACTATTGCTAATGAGAAATTAATGGGGAATATTTATTTTTTATTTATTTTTTTAATGACAAATTTATTAGGACGGGGGGAAGAAAAAGAGGCACCTGGGTAGACACAGGTGGAAAGAAGAGCTGCCAGGAATATTTAATATAATGAATCTCCTTGAAAAAAATAAGGCGGTTCCTTCACAATTCTTTGGAGACAGGAAAGTCCAAGATCAAGACCCCAGAAGAATCAACATGGTGAGAATCTGTTTACTAGTTTATTGACGGAGTTCCTCTTGACATATCCTCACATAGATATGGTGGAGAGATAGACAGGAGAAAAATGATTTCATGCCCTTTTAATAAGAACACTACTGGCATTTATGAGGACTCCATCCTAATGATCAACTACCTCCCAAAGACACCACCTAAAATACCGTCACTTTGGGGGTTAAATAATGCTTTCATTGAGAATTACTCCAAAAATTACACAGGATAATTCTTAGGAATGTTCTTGGTATAGACATATAAATAGAGGCCATGGTATATGTTTTATTATTATTACACAGCATAACAAAATTTAATTGGGAGCAATAGGATTTGTTAGGAGAGGGAATGTGAGGAGATGAAAGATGGAGATGTCTTGTGAAAGACAAATCAAGAGGGAGCATTTAAACCCCAGAAGATGGAGAGGTGTGCTAAGGCATAGAGGGAATCTTCAAGTCCCAAGGGAAATAAAGGTCCACATTCTACTATACCACACAGATCATGTAGAGGATTATGATGTCAATATTAATGTCCCCATTTTACAGAGGTGGAAACCACATCTCATAAAGTTAGTGCCAATCAAAATACAGACATAAGCATTGGCATAGTGAAAATTCAATCCCAAGTGTGTTTGAATTCACATACTATATTTCCCAGCCATCCTGGCCTGTGTTCTGAAAGATGCTACTGAACAATGTTGCTCATTTACCTTTTAGACATATTCTTCAAGTAACACTGGGCATATTTGTAGCATGTTTTCTCTAACTGTACCTGCAATGGTATGTCATGTGTGGCAGGGAAGCAGGGGTCATTTGCCCTCCCAGATCATTTCTAAATATGCTTTGTATTTAAAAACACAGTTGGTCAAAATATCTTCTAGGTGGCTTTTGCCAACATATAAGAAGGATCTGACAAGCAATAGAAATCTACAAGGATTATAGTTGAAAGTTAGCAGTAGCAGAAAATTCCACAAAAGAAATTGTAATATTGCCCTCCCATTCAAGGTCCATATATGAAATATTTTAATATTTTGAGTCACTAAAATTTCTTTTAAGTTTTTGATTTCATCCTAAATGATACTAACCTCATGTCCAACTCAACCAGATCTATCAAGCTGAATCCCTCACTCTGTCCCATCCACACCTTTCCTCCCAGTGCTTTTGCTCCAGTTAAATCCACAGTAAGATGGCCAGCCCTTCCTTATTGCCTTAATCAAATTCATACTATGTAGACACATTCCCATACCTACCCTTTCCATAGAACTGGTTAATTTCCCAGACTGCAGAGTCAAAGCTATGGGTTCAAATCCAGAAACTGCCTATTGCTATTCATATGACTATGATCAATTGTCACAAGCTATATCGACCTTAATATAGTTACCTATAAAATGGGGGAGGGTAGCCATTTAAATATCACAATGCATTAGTGCACATTTAATGAGATTAGTAAAGAACCCATCAGAGACCATGACCTCAAATCTAGAAAATGTTCTTTTCAAGTTTATAATTAAGTCTTTGCCAGAGTCTATTCATCCTTCTCATCACTAAAATCTTGCTAGTTTCCTCACTGACATTGTGATGTCACCAAATGTTTAATTCTCTTCTTTTTCTAAATCTTTATTTCTTGATTGACTAGGATTCTAATTGCTTTATAACTCAGAAACATTTCTCTGTTGTGTTTACAGTGTAAACACCCATAGCACATGCTCATTAGTGATCCTTCAGGCAGTGTTCTATGTCATTTGTGGGTATCACCTCATTAATCTGCCCACTCTGAGGTGTGGCTATTCCCCTGCTGGTGCAGTGGACTCATGCATCACTTGCCTAAGGTCACAGAGTTAGGGTGTGAAGACCAGTTGGGAATTCACACTTGTTCCACCTCACCCTGGAGTCCACCCTCTTCCATGTCCTGCTCTCTCATCTATAATAAAAGCTCATGCATGATCAGCCAAGCACCAAATGGTCACCACCCAATACAAGTTAACTGAATATAATTAATGGGTGTTTGGTAAGCCATTCTTTTCTTCTCAACATCACACAAAAAGTAGATTAAAACAATGTGTCTTGCAAGGTCACTGTGCTTCATTCATTCCTGTCAGAGTGTACTACTTCCTTGCACTAGACAGTGAGTTGCAGGTGTGTCATTTTTATCTCTGTATGCCCAGGACATTAACACTATTCCTGCAACACAAATTATCACAAAGAATTGCTTGAGATAAGGAAATTGTAGTGGAGATAACACAAATGACTGCAATGTATCAACTAACCTCCTAAAACAAAGTTGGAATTTCAAATATGTAAACTGGGTAGGAAACTACAAAATTTGCATCTTTGTATTAACAATTTAATGTCAACTCAACTTTATTTTCCAAGTTACATATTGATTTGAAAACTTTTATCTGGTTTTTAAAATAGTTGTAATGAATATCCTCTCACTTAATGCTTCAGAAACTGTGAGATAATGTAAGCCCTCCCTGGTGGCCTAGGGCTTAAGTCTCAGTACTATCACCACTATGGCCTAAGTTTGATCCCCAGATAGGGAGCTGACACACCTGGTGCAGCCAACTTCTCCTGTCTTGCCCACTGCTCCATCAGCACTGTATTTCAGTAGATCTGCCTGTTCTGCTCCTCACTTTGTCTTTGGTGAATCCTCTCACACACACCCCACCTCTAGCCTATACTCCAGTTCTTCTACACAAAAATAAACAAAATCAGGGCCTCCCCGGTGGTGCAGCGGTTGAGCGCTGGGTTGCGAAGCTGCCCGCAGCCTCTGCAGCACCAGTTCGATCCCTGGCTTCTCCCCAGCCTCCGGAGGAGGGTCCCACATGGCACACAGACCTCTCCTGCCGCCTGCTGCTCCCCTCAGCAGTGTACTTTGGTCCTTCTGCCTGCTCTGCTCCCCGCTCTGGCTCTGGTGAATTCTCTCACCCTCCCGCGCTTCTGACTGTACCCAGTGCTTGAATAAATAAATAAATCTTTAAAAAATAAATAAATAAAAAATAAACAAAATCGTAAAATAAAAAAACAAAAACTGTAAGATAACAAAGTGGTCATTACTTCAGACACCAATCATTGTACTTTAACTTGGAACACAATATAAGGAACTATACACTACTTTTTTCATTGTAGCAGTGTTATCTTAAGGCAATATAACAGCAAATTTATAGTACAATTAATATGTAATTATAAATGTACTTTCAACCAGGGAGACTGCTACCAGGATAGAACCACAATCATCAATTAAAGGGAGGAGTTTTCCAAACTAGCATCTCTCCCTAGGGTTTCTGCCACATCTCAGCAATTCTAGCGGAGAAGCCCTGAGTTGGAAGACCCTGTCTGCTTCTGTCTACACGTGACAAGCCTTTGCTCACATAACTGTGCAGACCACACGCAGGCACCTGGACCTGCTATGAACAGGAAACAGTGGGGAATTGGTGTTTTCTCTTGGCTACAAAATTCAAGCCAAAAAATAAATGAATCTGGATACATAGGAATGCTTTCCTTTTCAATAGCCCAAGGTGACCTTCAGCAGAAACAAAACAAGTGTTTCTCTCTTCAAGGGGATTTATGTCTTCTTAAAATAACATCTATGGAGTCATTTGAAAACTCAAGTATTCTCTTGATGTTACTCTTCACCATGAGACAATAATTACCTGTAATGAGCAAAGCCTGAAAGGGTAATGCATCTAGAGATTCACACTAAAACACCGAATCCTGGAAATTTTCTGAGTCACATATTCCTGTATCTAACTTTCTTACCCCACCCTAAGCCTCCTGCCACTATGTGGCTTTCAAGCCCTGAACATGCTTAAGTCGCAAGAAAATGCCATCTTCTGACAATGCAATCTCTCATGCCATTTACTGGATGGAAATATACACATGCAAATGATAAATTTGAGTCATCAAAAATTTTCAGCTTTAAAGTATATATAGGGGCCTTCCTGGTGGTGCAAAGGGTTAAGCACAGACAAGTTCAATCCCTGGCCAGAGAGGTAACCCAAATGGCGCAGCAGACCTCTCCTGTCATGCCCGCTGCTCCCCTCAGCAGTGTATTTCAGTCAGTCTGCCTGTTCTGTTCCCCACTCTGTCTCTGGTGAATCCTCTCACCCCCACACCTCTGTCCTGTACCCCAGTTCTTGTATGCATAAATCTTTAAAAATAAATTTTAAAAAATAAAGTATATGTAAACTATCTCCAGCACTCCATATAATAAAAAAGGTTTCCTACATGTCAGAAAGGCATCCTACATGTCAGATTCAGACATCAAATATATATAATAAATTTTAACACTGCTTGATAACTCATACCAATTGCCCCTAAATAGAAATCCTTCCTTTTCAGTTTTTCTTTTCTGAATTACCACAGACCCTGTACCCTTACAAGGGAGATGTTACCACTCTTACTTAAATTGGTATTATGAAATAGCATTTTCTCATCCATTTCATTGCAAAAAAAGTGTGTTACTCTCTGTTATGTGAAATTATAAAAGATCATCGAAGTAACTTCCTAAATGAATCCATTAACATGTAAACACTTAGTTATATGCTTGCATACTGAAGGCTGAATATCATTATCTATCCATATAGATCAGAATTTCCCAGACAAAAATGGCAAGATTAAACCCCTTGCTTTCTTTTTTAATGTGTGAGTCTTCTATTGTAATAAATCATTACAAGCAAAAATAGGCATTTAAGAATGACACAGGATTGCAGTAAAATAGAGAGAAATAAGAAATTCTTTATGGGACACACAATGCAGGTAAAATTTTAATTATCTGAAAGACCGTAAGGTTTGTTATAATTATTGTTATATATATATTAAACCTTGATATAGTGGAATAAATTTTATCCAACAAACATAGGTGCAGGCCTAGAGCTATTATAATTCATGTTATATTACATATCATCACTCCAGTCAAGCTGGCTCCTTAATATTACCTATAGCATCAGCTTCAGCTTTTGCATGACCCTAAAACATTCAAGTAAAGAGAAATTCAAATCAGTCAACCATCCAGAATGTTAGTATATTCAACACTAAACATCTGTATATTTGAAGCTCTCCAAATCAATGATTTGTTTCAATTTTTTATCCAGATGGTGGTACAATTTATACTTGAAAAACAAATGAATTGCACAGTCTAGCAGGCAGACAAAAGAAAAATAATAACACTGGTCTAAAGGATGAGAATGATAATGTGAGATTTATGTAAATGATAGTATGAACCAAATGAGTTGGTGGCTCTAAAACACTGTCTAGATCTTCAGGGTATCAAGAACCCTAAATCCAGAATTTGACTAACACTCCTCATGGAGGTCTTTTTTCTGACTTGATAGCAGAGTATATCTAAGGTCCTGAATCCATGTCTTTGTTCAGAAACTATTTTTAATTCCTGGGCCCTGGATGTGTATTAGATTTCTTTTCCATGGAAAAAATGACTACAAACTTAACTGCTTAAAACAACACGTGGATTCTGTTCTTGGGGTATACTGGGCTGAAGTCAAGAAATTGGCTGGACTATGTCTTCATCACGGGCTTGATTAGGAAGGGATCTGCTTCCAAATTCCTTCAATTTGTTGATAGAATGCATTTTCTTGCATTTTTAGATATCTTATTTCTTCTCCAAAGCCAGCAATAGAGAGTCTCTGAACTCACAGGAGAATTTGCCTGACACATTTGAGAATGATCTAGAATAAGATTAAACTTGAAATGATACCCCTTTTGACTAACTCAACATCAAATGATTAGGGACCTTAATCTCATCTTGAATGTCTTTTTCACTTTTTCCATATTCTATTGTTTAGAAACAAATTGCACTTATTTTGCTAGTCTCAATAAGAAGGAATTATGCAAGATTGTACACCAGAGGGATAAGAATTTTAGTGGTCATGCCATGTCCCATCAAGGCAGGGATATATCACTCTCATTACCACCACCACACCTCCCCACATACACTAATGCTGGAGGTCAAAACACAAGATAGAGAATTTTTAAAATGGGGTTTGTCTTTGAAGTTCTTGCACAGATCAGGTAGCTGAAGATCACAAAGATCATACATCCTGGTGGATTCTTTGGTTGGCATTGATATCAGAGAATGAGATGAAGAACTTCTCAAACTGAATATAGAGTGAAGGCCACTCATTACACTCATTACACTCATGATCACTGAGTGTAATGAATGCCAAGTATGGGATGGAGCTGCGTGAAACACCACCCAACCTCATCACCCTGCCAAGGATATGATGTGGCTGCTCTTGGTTGAATTTGCTGTTTCCTTTAGTGCAAAGATATGAAGTTCAATTTCCTGCTTCTGAGTAGGATAACATAACAGGAGAACGTGCCATGGTGTAGAGTGTTGTGTCTACCTACCTATCGTAGACAACAAAAAGCAATTTTCAGCACTTGAGCTTCAAGATACTTAATTTCTAAATGTGTGTGCCATACATTCTAGAATCAGTTTTTCATCATGGATTTGAAGGGTAATATTTATATGCTATAATCCATTAAGTGTGATATGATCTTGACAGTAAAGCCAACTAAAATGAATTCACTTTTACACTAAATTTTTTATCATGTTAAATCTACACCATGGTGTTTCCCTAGCACTCAACTTCACTGAGCCTTTGCCCATTAATTCTGAAGGTTGAGGAATTAGTTTTGTTTCCTAAAAATGATCAAGCTGTACTTGAGAAATAGTGAAGATAATGGCACAACCAGGGATATTTCAGTTATTTCTAGACATTGTCAAAGAGGCAATCAACTGAATGTTAACATGGCATGACTTCCTTGTCATACAAATACAAATCTCTACCACCATTTCTCAGGCACACTGAGACTTTCATCAAATGAAGAAAACATAGTTTATCATTTTCTCCTCTACCTTTTGCACTATAATCCTCTCCTGGGGGTCAAGCTGTGCAATGTGTTCATACTTCTCTATTCTCTTCAATTTTATGGTAATTCTGTGAACCCCACCCCAAGTTCCCTCAGGGCTATTTGGTCATTGTACACACTTTATAAAAACTGTGAATACTTGAATTGTTCATATAAGAAAAAAATTACTTGAAATTACACCAAGATAGAATGCATCAAATAATGCTATTCTTCTTAGCTTAATAATGCAATGACTCATCCAGTAACTCAGAAAATATTCATTGAGTTACTGTAACCACAGGCCTGGAAGAGTTTTGAAAATAGAATCATAGAAATAATCAGTGAAAGCATCACTGATCTCCTGCCCTCAGGGAGCTTGCATTCTAGTGTATAATAGCATGTAATGTGGTGATAATTGCAGACCCAAGGGGTAGAATGTGAAAAGAGGAATACTGATTAGACAGGATAATGAGAAAAGGTCTCTCCTACAGGGGTGAGTTCATGTTATATGTACACTTGCTTATTCTTTAGCTGTGTCCTCAATGGAATGTAAGTTTCATGAATAGCACCCAGAATGCATGCCCAATGTCTAGACGATGTCTGAATCAATGAATATATCAGAAAGCAGTGCCATGAAAGTTAAAGAGGAGTGACTTAAAGAAGGAAAGCGATGAAGAATGTCAAATGCTGCAGCAAGCAGTTGTTAAATGCAAACGATATCATTTCTGTTTGGTAGAGCAACTTGAGTAATGAGAACAGTCTGTCTTAGCACTTGTCTAAGAGAGATTCAAAGGTGAATGAAGGATGTAGACATAAAAGCAGCAGCAGACACTAAACATACAGGCCTGAGTGAAGGCATCAAATAATGCCCAGAACTGATGAGAGAACATTCCAGACAGAGAAAAGAGCAGATGCAAAGGGGGAGAGGCAGAAGCATGAGCATGTACATGGAGGTTAATGACATGGAGGGTAGTAGCACAATGAACAGGGTAGGAATGGAGTTGGAGTTGGCAGTTTCATACCCGATATAGGGCCTCCCAATCAGGACAAGAACCTCGGGTTTTTATCTAAGAGACAAGAAAGGCAAGCAACGTCTTTTCTCAGGAAAGTGAAATGATCTAGTTTATGCTTGCGGAGAACACATTGTGTCTACAACTGTAGACAAGCATGAGTGAACTTGGGCAGATCTCTTGGGAGGCTACTGCAATAGGACCACATAAAGAGGCAGGTGTGGAGACAGTGAAATTATTTCAACCTCAGCACAGATTTTGAGAACACATACAATAACAGTAGTGCTGGATTAGAGTTCATAATAATGTCCTGGTATCCAGAAGGCCAACAGATACATGGAAAAATGTGCATCATTGCTTTTAATGAGAGACATATCGGTCAAAACCACAATGAGATATCATTTCAAAATCTCAGGAATGACACATATTAATGACTCCAAACAATGAGTGCTGGAGAGGATGCAGAGAAAGAGGAACCCTATTACACCAATGGTGGAGGTGTAAACTCGTACAGCCATTTTGAACGTGATCTGGGTTTACCTTTAAAAAACTAATCATGGAAATACCATAAGACCTAGCAATCCCAATCTTGCAACATGAAACCATCAACTCAAGCAGTTACATGCTCTGCAATGTATATGGAAGCATTTATTTACAATAGCTAGAACATGGAAGAAAAATAAGTTTCCAAATAGAGGGTCACATTAAGAAGATGTGCTATCTCTACACAATGAAATATTATACAATCAGAAGAAAAAGTTGAAATGTTGCCATTTATATGAAAAATGACTTAACTCAAGGAAGTTAAAAGTCAAAACAACAAAGAGGAATAGTGTATGTTAACATAGCATACCATTTGACTAAGCAAAATTCTAATAAAAACTAAGACTAATAAATGAAGAGAAGTTTTTGAGGTTAAGAGAGGAGGGAGACTGGATCAAAGGGATATAGGGATGGAGGTGGAAAAAAGTTGTCTTTAGTCACTGAAACATGGACAACTGGGGACGAAGCATCCGTGTCCAACATTTCAAGATTAAAGAAAAATACAAAGTTGGGGGGAGGTGGGTATCTGAGAAGTGACTGGTGAAAAGAAGTAAAAATAGGATAATAAAGCAAAAGTCTGGCTTAGGGTGGGAGTAGAAGAAAGTGAGTAGAAAAAACTAGAAAAGATGACCTCAGTTAAGACAGAAAACTTCAGAAAGACTTCCATGGAAATTTGACTGCTGTCTCTAATCCACCATCATGTAGAAACTGGCAACTTCAACTATGAACAGGAGTAAGTGCAAATGTATACCTTCTTTAATTCAAATCATAGCCAAGATGAAACTGCATCACTTTTGTAATAAATAAATAGAACTATTCCTATAATACTGTCACTATTTATAATTACCATTTTGAAATTAATTCTCTATATTTAATAGTTAATTTTCACACTTGGAGTTTAGAGTGCATTCCAGGGTGATAGTCAAAATGGTTAACTGGTCTGACATTAAAAAAAAAAAAAAAGGGCCTCCCCGGTGGCGCAGCGGTTGAGCGCTGGGTTGCGAAGCTGCCTGCAGCCTCTGCAGCCGGTTCGATCCCCGGCTGCTCCCCGGCCACCGAAGGAGGGTCCCACATGGTGAGCAGACCTCTCCTGCCGCCCGCTGCTCCCCTCAGCAGTGTACTTCGGTCCTTCTGCCTGCTCTGCTCCCCGCTCTGGCTCTGGTGAATTCTCTCACCCTCCCACGCTTCTGACTGTACCCAGTGCATGTATAAACCAAACAAACAAACAAATAATAAATAAATAAATAAATAAATAAATAAAAATGGCTGTAAGACCACTCCAATTAGCTTGAAAATAGTCCAGCCAACTAGACAGCTTTAATTAACTGATTGTTTTGCTTTTAATTAAATAGGCAGGCAACCTGAAAAATTACTTGGAGAATTGTTATTATCTGTATTTTCAGCACAATCTTACTTCTGTATCCCCAGATCCTGCTGGCTTATCTCCATCTGGATGACTGAGGGCAAGACTTCAGCATTGCTGAGGCTGAGAAGCCATCTTCCCTGAGAAACTAACTCTTGTCCCATATTACCTACCTCCTTGGGACAGGACTAGGTTGCATATTTCATGTATTTCACATGATTAGTAGACTCAGTTTTTACCTATGTTATCCATGATTGTAGATAAGGGAAGGATCTGGGAAAAGGCAGGTTAAACATCACCGTGAATGAAAGGATATGATATAGGAGAATTCCCTCCCTGTTGCTGATATCAGTTGGAGAAACCCCTTTGCTTCCTTAAAGGGTGAGAAGAAGAATAAATGGTGAGTGAAGAGTTCAGTAAAGTCTGTTTCCTTCTCACTGGTGGCTATGAAAATGAAAACAATGTGAAAAACTTGAGAACACAGTAGTTTGATTGCCAGGGAATGTCCTGGGGTAGGTTATTAACCTCCTGAACGAACTCAGTGTTTAGATAGAATCCATACCCAATGCAGCCTGGGGGCAGCCATACAGCATTCTGAGGAAAAGTGTCTTGGAGGAGGGCTGGGTCATGCTACCCTTGTCCATGTCCAATGAGCAGCAGAGCAACAGAAGTTACCACCGGTGCTGTTGATCGAACCAGGAGATTCTGAGAGGACACTGGGACCAAGAGCAGCTCACAGAAGAAGAGATCAGTCTGACTACAAACCACAATCACCTGAGATGACAGAGGATAGCAAGTCACAGTGACAGCCTAGCTCACGTGAGATGGTTCCTGTTATTTATAAGATTTGACCAATCATCCTCTGTCAATGCCTCTGTCCCATACAAATCTCTAGATCATCATACCCCTGCACTCCTCAGCAAAATGGCATCTCTTTAGAAGCACAAGAAAAGATAATAGATGAGATACTGAGTATTTGCCTAAAGAAGGTAAGGATTCTTGAAACTTTCCTGTCCTCTTAGGACTCATTTCCATTAATTGACAATGTAAAATTCCAGCCATCCCTTGAGTACTTGGATTGGGGGATTAGGAGGGCAGTTAACCAATTAAAGAAAATAAATAACCATGGTTTCTCTGCATAGTTGAGTGGTAGTAAATACAATTTCTCTGTTGTATTATTGAAAGGAAACAGCTCCTCAAGCTACAATGTTTCAATACATAACTCAAACCCTCCCTCTTCTTTTTCTTAGCTTACAATCTCTCAACAATAACTTCCAATTAGACATCTGACTCTTCTAAAATATCCTTTCTTCTATTTTTCTGTACCAAAGTAACGTTCTTTTCACTGGTCTGCCAATCTCTTCTCACACTGAACATTTTACAACTACGCATTGAACTATATTATTTTCTTTACATTAGTTACTTCTTTAAACTGTATGAATAACCATTTCTGCCTTTGTAGATAACCTACAACAGCCACTTCTCAGAGTGTGGTCCTGACTTTTAGAGCCTCATCTTTCCTAGGAACAACCCAGACAGGTAAATACTTGATTCCCACCCAGAGACCTACAATCTGCATTTTAATAAACTTTCCAGATGATGATTGTGATGCAATATCACTTGATACCTGCCTTCCCACAGGTACTATGGGAGTGAGTCAAACACCACACAGTTTGGCATTAGAGGTCCTGGTGGGCAGAAAAGGACAGACTCTAGTCCTGATAGCTGTTTCAGATAAGGACATCTGTTCCCAGTTTCCTGCACAAACTTCACCTAAGACATAATTTGTGTAAGATGTAGGAGCGATCAAGATTCTTCCCCACCCCCATGGAAATCCAATTGTTCCAACCCAGTTGTTAAAAAGGCTATCTTTTCTTTATTTAATCACCTTTGCATTTTTGTCAAAAATCAGTTGGCCTTTCATATGTGGGTCTATTTCTGAGTTCTCTATTAAGTTCTATTGGTCTAAGAGTCTGTGCCTCTACCAAGACCCACTGTCATGATTATGGTAGCTACATAGCAATCTTATGGCATGAAGAGATTTCTCCCATTTTATTCTTCTTTTTCAAGACTGTTTTAGCTGTGCTCAGGCCTGTGCATTTCCACATAAATTTTAGAATAAGTTTGACTATATCAACAAAAATCTTACTGGATTTTTTTAAAAAAGATTTATTTATGCATATAAGAACTTGGGTATAGGCCAGAGGTGGGGGTTGACAGGATTCACCAGAGACAGAGTGGGGAACAGAACAGGCAGACTGACTGAAATACACTGCTGAGGCGAGCAGCAGGCAAGTCAGTAGATATCTGCTGCGCCATGTGGCCAAGGATACTGTGGATAGCTTCACAGGCTGCGTCTTAAGCCCTTGCACCACTAGGGAGGCCCTAGACTTTTGCTAGGGATTGCATTAAACTTATAGATTACTTTTGGGAAAAAATGATTTCCTTACTAGTTAAGACTTTCAATCCTTGAAAATAGTGCCTCTCCATTTATTTAGCTTGATTTCCTTCAGTATGTTGCAATACTGAGCAAAACCCATTTGTTGAGTTTGTACTTAGTTATGTCATTTTGGGGGGAATGATTATAAAGTGTTGTGTTTTTAATTTTGATTTCCACATTTTCATGGTTAAATTATAGAAGTATGATTGATTTTTGTTTGTTGATCTTAAATCTCACTACCTTCCAGAACTCACATATTAATTCTTAGATAAGTTTGCTTAGATTTTGTAAATTCCTTGAGCCAATCTGTTATCTGAAGGAATAACTTTACATTTCCTAGCACAAATACTCAAATCCCATAACAACACAACACACATTTATCTTTCCAGATTCACCCCAATCTTTGTTCTCAACTGACATCCTTTCCCTATGTCTTTTGATTGCATTTTAACTGTGATATAGGACCTCCTGTATCATCATCTGACTGGTTTTAAAAAACATAAAAAAACAAAGCTCTAAATAAAGACCCAACACATATGTATCTAACATTAAACAATTCGTATTCATGCATTCATTAATTTCCCAACATGCTTATGCCAGTTCAGGGTCAATGGTGACTAACACCTTTCCCAGCAGCTCAGGGCACAAGGTCTACACCATCCTTCGAGGGTACACCCTAACAATAGAAGACACTGCCTAAAACGACCTTTACAAGGACATGCTATACTTATGTGCACATTGATTTGAAAATAACAGTTCTTTTCAATCAAAAGAAATGCTTCAAGATCTTATCATTGATTACTTCCGAACTTTTATATAACCTCAACAACCTTGCATATATACTGCATTTTTTCCCCACAGTTTCTCAAATCTGCAAACTGTCCTATTATTTTCTTTCTTTTTTTTTTTTAAGATTTATTTATTTATACAAGCACCGGGTACAGTCAGAAGCGCGGGAGGGTGAGAGAATTCACCAGGCCCAGAGCAGGGAGCAGAACAGGCAGAAGGACCAAAGTACACTGCTGAGGGGAGCAGCAAAGTACACTGCTGAGTCGGGAGAGGTCTGCTTCGCCATGTGGCATGGCTGGGATCAAACCAGACGGCCGGGATCGAACCTGCACTGCAGAGCCTACAAACAGCTTCACAGTGCGGCACTCAACTGCCTGCGCTACCAGGGAGGCCCTACAATATATACTTGATCTTGTTGTTCTCCAGATCTACACAGCTGTTATTTCAGATATGTATCAATTTCTTCCAAGCCCCTTTTTCCTCACATCACAATGGTGATGGTAATTACAGAAAAATGTGAGCGTTTCATTTCACCAAAAAATCATGCTTTTGTCCCTACATTGCTCAAGGGCTATTCTACAACTTTGCTAGAATTCACAACTCATTTTGATTGAAAGTAACTTCTTTCAAATACCCACTTTCTCAAGGGACTTTCTTTACTGCTTTCTATTGTGCCAGTTCCATAAAATATACACATACTTGAGATCTCTTACCTATCAAACAAAGGTAAAAATAAAATTCTCAACCATTCTGTTTACCTCTTTGGCTATTGCCCTGTCACCTGTTAGTCTTCATTTCTCACCTTACCAAAACAAATCAAAACATGGTTCTGCTATCACATTGATGAAGGTTGTCTATGTCTTCATTGAAAATAATCTAATGAAGTGCCTCCCTGGTGGCGCAGCAGGTTGAGCGCAGCACTATGAAGCTGTCCGCAGCCTCCACAGTGCCGGTTCGATTCCCGCCTGGCCCTGGGGAGATTACTTGGTGCAACAGACCTCTCCTGTCTTGCCTGCTGCTCCCCTCAACAGTGTATTTTGGTCCTTCTGCCTGTTCTGCTTCCTGCTCTGTCTCTGATGGATTCTCTCACCCTCACGTGCCTCTGGCCTGTACCCCAGTGCTTGTATAAATAAATAAATCTTTAAAAAAAAATAATCTGATAAAGACTTCAAGGATTCCTAATTCTCACATTCAATGTGTAATATTGAATTATTATCTTGTAAATATGCAACACATTGACCACTTCGCCCTTTCCCAGATTCCATTACACCACTCCTCTGAAACCTCACTAGTCTTTTTTTCCCCCACACTAGATTATAAATGTCCTTTTTAATACTTAGATATGGAGAGTTATCAAAGTGTTCTCTAATCTTTTTTCTCTTCCTAATATTCCCCAGAACTCTCTATTCTTCATAACTACTTCAAGTATCTGTCTTATTTCAATTCCTGAGTCAACATCTTCATACTCTCTTGATCTCTGTCTGTATCTGTCTAGAGTTCTTTGATGTTTCCTCCTATTTCCAGATTGACTCACCATGAAAATTCTCAATGTAGCCAACTCAGTCTTCCTAAAACCCACCACATTGTCCAGGAGTGTCCAGGTGCTTCTGGCCACGTTTGCTTCAATATTACCTCTTTGCGTGAGCAGAATGCCCTAGCCGACCACAGTGGTTTCCATTCTCTTCCCTCCCTTTAGTCAACCAGTCTAGTCACTAAATCCTGCCATTTGCTGTCTACAACAATGTCTACTCTACAACCTCAAACCTGCCTACTCTTCTCCATGTGGAAAGCCACTGCCACGGTTCATGATTTAGTCACATTTCGCTTGAATCATAGAAATTGTCATCTAATTTCACTCCCTTTCTCAAGTCAAATGTCTCCATGCCATCTTTCTCTACACCACAGCCAGGGGAGTGTTTCAGATATGCAATCTCTGTTCAGCTTAGAATATTTTCACTTTTCTTTTCTTACAGCCTTAGGAGCAGCTAAGTTTTTTTTTGCAACCTGATTTCTATAAAGTTCCTTTTAAGGAAGCACTTGAACCTAGCTTTACTGAATCCTCTATGCCCATCCAACAATCTAATTCTCTCAATTATTTATTGTGTAGGAGTGTTTCTTCATTTTTTCCTGAGTAGTACAATTCTTTTTAAATTTAAAAACTCAACTTTAGGGACCTCCCTGGTGGCCTAGGTGCAGCCTAGGGCTATCACCACTGCAGCCTCAGGTCGATCTCCGGGCAGGGAGCTGACCCACATGGCACAGCAGACCTCTCCTGTCTCGACCGCTGCTCCCCTCAGCAGTGTATTTCAGCCAATCTGGCTGTTATACTCCCCACTCTGTCTCTGGTGAATCCTCTTGCCCCCTGCACCTCTGGCTTACTCTCCAGTTCTATGCATAATGTTTTAAAAAATCAATTTTATTAACCTGTCACTAACTAAGTTTGCCCTTACTCTCATAGGCAGCCTTTTTCTTCTCTTTTTATATAACATTTTCTATATTTTTATGATCACAAACCAGATCATTTCGTAAATGTTTAGCTGTGGATCCACAAAATTCAGTGTAAATTCCATCAGTACAAAGAATTGTTACATTCTAATTCATAACCAGAATCTCTTGTAATATTGCATGCACCAAAGTAGAGGCATAGTAAACATGTGTGAGTGAAGTTTTGGACAGAGGATGAGAGAGATGCACACAAATTATTCTAACATAGGACCAAGAATGACACATGATTTGTTGGAACAAGAATATATAGAAAATGAAAAGCTTGTGACCAGAGATATTTAATTTTGGCCTAAAAAGACAATACAGACATTATAACAGCAGAAGAGGAAAAGATATAATTTTAGGGAGTAGGTACAATATAGTAAATACATGGAGATAAAAATCAGTTACAGCTGCATGTTCTTATTATCGAGACAATAAACAAAAATATAAAAGATGATCGATTCTATTGTAAAAGATTCCCACCGCCATTCAAGCATTTTTGACAGAAATGGGCGGGTTTTCAGAAACTTGATTTGCCATAGTACAAAACAATGGTTGTATGTTTTACAAGCACTGTAGAAATGGAGAGACCCCGAAGTGCCTTCAATAATTCAGGACAAATGTAACAGAGCTGAAGGAGAGCAATGAATTCTAATAAACAACGACCCCTGGAATCTGATTTCTAACTCCAGTGACTTCACATTTTCAAAGGAGGTCCCCAAAGATATAAACCACTTTATCTGCAAGTACTTGCAACACAGAAGGCTACATTTTACTGTGTGCTGTAATTGAAACAACATATAAAGTAAGTCCTGTGTCCATAATGAAGCAGAATATGATTTTTATGCATGATTTTAACTTCTTGGATGCTTAAAGATTTTTCCAAACTAAGCAATTATGACATTGAATTAAATAATCAAACACCAGAAGAAAAATCATGTTAAGTCCAAAAAGAAAAATATTTTTTTAATGAGAATTGACTATGGATGAAAATTTCACAAAGGAAAATTAAAAGTGTCTACTAAAATGTTTTAGCATGGTTATATTAAATTTACTAGTCTTTTAAAACCTGGATGATATTTATATGTCTCAGCGTATATTGTCCATAACCCCAGGCTCTGTGCACTAGGCAATACTATAAATATATAGACTTGTGTTTGTATATATTCATTGTAGAAATAGTATGTTGTATACACACATATGCACAAATATAAAAACAGATTTAGTGCAAACATTCTAGATTTACTGCGAAACTTAAATGACTATAGTTTCAGATTTCTTAGCCATATAAATGATGGCAAATATCAGATAAGACCACACTGTACAAGAATTCATACTCTTATCTTTGCTGAGACAGATGAACATCCATGATAATTATACAAAGGAAAGATTTTGGAGGTCAGGAATCTTGTTTTTTGCCAACTTCCACTGCAGATATAATTTGTTATTGTTCTATTTTGCAAGTGGTAAAGGAAGATGCTTACACTTTCTTTGGAAAACTATCCTATCTTGCAATCTTTATAGTTCTTGTTTCTAAGCTTATGATCTGACCTTCAACTTGTCTAAGCTATCTTGTTATGGAGAGTCCTCTTTCAACACCGAATGTGGGCTCCACTCCTGGGCACTTCAACAACAATGCAGCACAGCATGTAATTCCTCCTTTAACTGATTTTCCCTTCTTCTTACCTAGCTGGAAGGGTCCTTGATGCACAGACCACAAGCAATATACATTCTTCTCTCTGAAACACTTAACCATCCACTGAGTGAAAATTCATAGTAACACAACTAAAGATATTGAATTGGATTTTTTTTTTTAGATTGTCAGATGGCCTACATAGATTGAAAAATTGTGTTTTTTTTTTTAATCAATTATGCTTTCTATTTAAACTGGATGTGAACCTTACTGCTCTCCCTGACAGGTCACATTCGATGTGTGTGCAATGTGCGCCTGTCACCCCACTTACTTTGTCCCATCCTGTCACTCTTAGAGCTGCTTCCAGCATCAAAATTTCTCTCTGGTATAAAAGCTGGAATAAATACTGCAGGGTTCAAACTGTCTCTGGTAAAAAAAACCCACTCCTCCCCACAGTAGAGCATAGCAGAAGTCTTTGCTCAGTTAGATGGGTAAGGAAAGATGGGATCTTGGATGGACAGACCAGTTATAGTAAACATTAGTGATGCTGTAAAGATATTCATAGATCCCACCAGGTTCTATACCACCACAACTAATTGGAGAGCAAAAAATCAAATAAACTGGTCATATGCTATTATTTCAGAAAACATTCAATAAATCTGCATATCAGGCAATAAGAGGAAAACTTTGGTATAATCAAACAGGCTAATCTATACCAATAAAGCATAGACTAGATTCCAGAAACTTCTACTTTGGGTGACTACTCACCTTCTTGCAGCAGCAGATTTGTACAATCCGTTTCTAAATCTGCAGTTGTCCCTGTTTTACAACTTCTAACAAGTCCTTTGACATTTTGGATTCCGCCATTTCTGATCCCATAAAACCTGTCCATAAATTGACCCTATCTTGAATGTGGTCAATGACAAAAAAATTTCAGAAATTTAAAGAATTATTATTAATCATATTGTATCAGATGATTTTTCCCCAAGACAGATGTGAAGATTCTTTAAAAATGTGTTTATTCTACCCTTCTGGGTTAAATATCATTTACTTGGGGTTATATCAAAGCATGCCTTGTCTTCTGTCTTCACGCTAGTTTTGTTCAAAATGAAGTACAGCCAGAAGAGAAATGTGATGCCAGTGTCCTCCCTAGAAGGGAGAGTGACAGAACAGGAAGAGAAGGAGGACTCAGGGCCAGGGGCGATCCCTGGACACAGCCCTGCTGCCCACAGCCACCTATGCCTGGACCCTGACAGCCTCTGCTCCCCTAGACTCTTCCCTGTCCCAACACTCCCCTTTCCTTTAAAGATTTTCTTGAATTCTTCCAAAATCCTTTAAAATTGTTTCTTTACTAAATTTCTGCAAGTCACTGATTTCCTGCCATCTGTTTCCTTCCAGAACCCCAACTGATCTGTTTCATATATTTTTACAAGGAAATGCATCATTTAAAGAGATGAAAAAGACAGGAAGGACAGGGTCATGGAAACTGTTGCTGAGGCTCATCTTAAAAAAGTGAGGCACGACTTCCCCCCACTCACAACTTCACAGCTCACAGCCACTGAAGTCCCAGCTTATAGATATGAGTAGGCAAATTGTGGTGCTGTCCATAAAATTTCAATATAGATTCAAAAAATACAATGGTCTCTATTTGGGAGGCTTGGTAGAAATTGATCATGTCCTTAATTTGTAATCTGATGATAAAAATAAATTTAATTCTTAGAACTTGCATGATTGGCCTGCTCTCCCCACACACACACACCTCCAACTTTTGAGGCTGTTCCACCTATTCTTTTCTTTACTGCAGGTCCCCTGCCTTGACAGATAATTTTATAGAGTATTTTAATATATAATTATACTTAACATATTTAAAATAATTATATGTAATGTATTATAAATAACCATATTTGGTAAATTAATTACACGATACATTATAAAATGTTTTATATTTTATAATATAATATTTCTTCCCTGGGGAAATATTGGGGTCCCAACTTAATTTTAGCTGATACCCCTTTGTTATCATCTCTCCTATTTCGATGATGCATACAACTCTGACTTTTAATTTTTGTATAACTGTTCATGTTTATAAGCAACATTTTAACATCATTCTCTTATTCAGATATTATCATTCAAAGAGTTGTACAAAATGATAGCTTTCACCATTAAAATTTTTCTCCAAAAATCCTCTCAATTTTACAAATTCTATTCTATAATTCTGATCTTAAATGGTCATCTTTGGGGGAAAGACCAAGAATCCACCCCTGATTTTGTAAGTAATGCATTTTATGTAAAAAAAAAATGGGGGGGACCTCCTTGGTGGCACAAGGGGTTAAGACGCAACCTATGAAGCTATTCATAGGTTCTGCAGCACGAGTTTGATCCCCAGCTGGCCAGGGAGCTACCCACATGGCAAAGCAGAACTCTCCTGACTCGCCCACTTCTCCCCTCAGCAGTGTATTTCAGTCAGTCTGCCTGTTCTGCTACCCACCCTGTCTCTGGTGAATCCTCTCACCCTCCCACACCTCTGGCCTATACCCCAGCTCTTGTATGCATAAATAAATAAATCTTTAAAAAAAAGACTATTATACCATCGATATAAGGTTACATATTATCTGGAAATAACTTATGCATGGTCTTAAACTTACATCATATATCATGATGCTAGAGTTATGTTGGTATTTTTCGCTCCAAGAATAGTTTTGAAAACATTTCTAGGCATAATCATACATCATATAAATATGCAAAGCTTGTGTAGATGCCAAGAAAATAAATGAAAAATAGACTTATTTTTCATCTTTATCAAATAATATGGTCATCAGTGGGAAATGATCATTATTTTCATAGCATTTCTCCAAAGTTCTGTACTTCTGTCCACAGAAAACAGAGAACTTTGTATATTTAACCTTGTTTTTAAAACTAGAAGGACCTCTTTACAATTTCCAGGAACTATGTCAAATTTGACTGCCCTATATTTCAATAATGATAAAGTCACTTAAATCTGCTTCAAATGTAACCTAAAACCAACTAAAGACAATAATTCAGGAAAACTGAGAAAACAATGACGAATATAAAAATGTTTTGCAATCATATCAGTTTATACCGACCATTATGACTACCTTACGTACAATCTCAATACTACTAAAAAAAAAAAAAAAAAAAAAAAACCCACAATTATTTCCAGTATCTTAAATCTATGTCAGCTTAATTTTACTTCACTTTTACTTACTTCACTTCATAATTTAAAATCTGTTTAAATAGTTCAATGCATATTTATATTATTTAAAAGTGCTTTAAAAGAATAAATTGGATCTCTATTTAAAAATTATTTCCTAATAAAACATTTTAAGTGGTTGGATGGTTAAATCTGAAGTGAAAAGCTATCTACAGAGGAGGAAACTTGCTATGGTTTATACATCTGAACATCTGGTCAACCTTCTGACATGGACTAGAGGGAGGAGAATATGTTCTTTAAATTAGAAACCAAATGGCAACTGCTGAATATGTGGCTCTAGAGGGACAGTGCATATTTTCCATCAGCAAAAGTAACCTGGCCTTTGAGCTGTCTGCAAAGCAGTGGAAATGCCTGGAGGCCAAATCCAGCAGAGCTGTTTCTTTAACAAGGAATCCTAATAGTATGAAGGTCTGTTGTTTCCTAGGGACTTAGACAATTCTATCTCTACTAATATTTGGAAACATGATTAGATAAAAAAAAAATCACCAGATTTATTAGAGGATTAGAGAAAGCACACAATGGATGGAATTGTACACTGATGAAATATAATCTAATAGACATGTCACTGTGTTGTTACGGATGGTGACTCACCTTAGAACCAAGGAAGATGTTCTGTAATGGTTCAGAAACAATAAATAAACTCACAATGTACCAAGAGACAAGAACTATGGAGGAAGCTCATAAAAAGGCTGATATTCAGGTTCAAATGTGTGTTTCTTTTTATAGAAGCTTTAGATTCATGTTGGTTGTAGCTCAAACTCCATTTTCTTTTGAATTTTCTATATACTATTGATTTCTAAGATCTACATACTCTCAGTGTACAGAATGTTACATGAGCTTATGATGTTCTCTCTGGACAGATTCTGCAACAACTGACAAAGCTGCCATGGACCCCCAAAACTCAGTTCTGTAGTGCTTACTTAGATGAGAAGATATTTCCTTTGGAATATTGTAGGGGAAAGAGACCTGGAGTTATATAGCCATAGATTTCAAACTGACATCTCCCACACTGTTTGAACCTTTTAAAAAATTACTGAAAGTCAATTTTTGTAGATTAAAAGTTTCATTGATAATTTATATAAAACACATAACACAAGGGTTGGCATAATAGAGATGCCTAACTAACAAGTTGCTTTTGTATCTTTATAGGATAACAACATTTATGCTACATGATTATGAGGGCTAAATGGATGAATGTGTAAAACTTTTAGAATGTGCTGTTTGTAAAATTTTAGTAGCTTTTTAAAATTACCATTAATGTTCCAGGATCTCAGTAACATTGTTTCAGTAATGGGAAATTTAATAAATAAGGGCATGAACAATAACAGATAAAGGAATGAAACATTTAAACTAGGTATTTGTAGTTGTAAAGAAAAAGAAAAATGTAAATTTGTAAGTCTTTTCTGTTGTAGTTTATTGTTTCATAAGTAGAAGTTCTTGCTTATTCATGATTCAAGGTCTCCAGAGAAACAACCAAAGGGAGACTTACAGGGGGTGGGGGGTGGGGAGAGGAAGAGAGGGAGAGAGAGAGGAGAGAGATTTTCTCATAAGAGAAATTTCTTATAAGATACTGACTTATGGAATTATGGAGGTAAAAAAGTCATAAGATCTGCAGGGTTGGTCAATAGCTGGAGATCCAGGAGAAAATCGTAATTTCAGTAAAAAGTGGACTGAAGGCCTAAGATACAGGTGAGCCTTTGGTATGGCTCCTGGTCAAAGCCAGTAGGTTTGACATCAGGAAAAAGTCAAGGTTTTGGTTTGAGACTGAAAACAGGACAAATGAGGCAATGTCCCATCATGGAGGCCACAAAACAGGAAGAATTCTCTCTTACTAAGGGAACTACCCACTGTTTGGTTCTATTCAGGCCTTCAACTGATTGGATAAGGCTCACCCACATTAGGGAAGGTGATTCATTTTATTAGTCTACTGGTTTCAATGTTAACCTTATTCACAAACACTCTCACAGCCACCAATGAAATAATGTTTGACCAAATATCTAGGTACCCTATGGCTCAGTCAAGTTAACATGCAAAATGAGCCATCTATAGATGCCCAATCTTTTTATAGAGACAAGAAATAGCCCTTTAAACATTTATATAACTAATATAGCATTAATTCACCAAGTGATTAGCACCATCTAAGTCCTGTGGGTAACTCTGGTGGAGAGTTTATTGGGTTTTCACCACATATCAACCACTACATCTGTGCACAGATGTAGACATACTCTATATGAAATAATATAAAGTGCAGTCTTTATCTTATAGAAAGATACAGACACATTTTTAAGTAGGAAAGTAATATGGCTAGAGGTGTCTTAAGATAATTACTTTAACAAAATATTTAGGTTGACCAGGGTGACTATATATATATTTGTTCTTTCTTATCCACTAAATTTCTAAATACAGGAATGCCACAGGAGTTGGTCTTCATGTTTTTTAACTTCTATATTTCTCTTGTTTCCTAAGGGATAGCATCACATATTTTGGCACTTATGCAAGTAGGAGTGACATTTAAAAGATTTAACAACTGAAATAGCCAAGGAATGAGCAATTAGAATAAAGACTTTTACAATGTTCTAGAAACTTCCACTGTGCTAAATATCAGCTCTTAAATAGGAAGATCATGGGGGAAAGTTAAGGCAAATTCAAAAGGAAAGTATGAACTTTTGGTCAAAGTGGTATAGTGCAAATTCTCTTATGGGTAACAATTATAAAACCTGCTCAAGTCAATAGCTAAAAATAAAATACCCATGAATACAATCTTCAGGTTATGGATTAAAACAGTCAGTGATCAAACAAGAGATGTTCCTGAAGGTTGAGTTGGAGTTATAAATGTGCTGCATTTATAACTAAGAACACTCACAATTACATGAAACTTGACTAGCATAAAACTAGTACTTGCTGGCCTGAGGTGTCAGAACAGAGTCCAAGGCTGACAAAACAACTTGAAATGACCTTCTCAATTCCTAAAAGTAAGAAAATCATAGACACTCGGCTGTAAAATATCTCTGCCCAAATCTTTGGCTGATGACCAAATCACACACAGACAAGACTTCCAAGTATTAGGATAAAAAGGAAACTAGAAAGAAACACAGACAGAAATACATAAATGTGAGCTGTTTATATTGCGGAGATAAAATTTTACAAATCCTGGCAATTTAACTGCTCGTAGAACAAAAAGCAGTAATTCTCAGAACACAACAGTATTTAGTGTTATCACAAGACATTTTTGACAATATCTAATTTTTAAATAAAAATAAAACATTGAAAAAAAAAAAGAAAAACATACCCTTAATCAGGAAGTAGATTAGTTTAACTAATCTTAATCCAAGCCAACTCAGATGTTGATGTCAGCGGACAGGATTTTGGAAACAGTTAAATATAATTAAGTAATTAAAAGGAAATATAGTATTAATGACAAAAAGGGAGTCTCAACAGGGTGTTATAAAATATCATAAGTGGAAATTAGCTTACTGAAACGTAAAAAAAAAAAAATAAAGTAAAAATTCAGGAGATGTGCCTAGAAGCAGATTGGAAGCACCAGGAAAAATAATTGGAAAACTTGTAGATAAATACAAAGTACTCAATTTGAAGACTAGAATTAAAGAATATATTGGATCTGGTTCATAGATTTTTGCTGATTTTGATTTTCACTTTCTTATAGTTATTCATTTTCCTGGTCCCTTATTTAAGTTTTCTAGATTCCTGCTATGAGTGAGACCATCGGGTATTTTTCTTTTTCTTTCTGGCTTATTTCGCTGAGCATGATCCCTTCCAGCGCCATCCATGTTGCTGCAAATTGCATGTGTTTATCTTTTTTGAATGCTGAGTAATATTCCATGGTATATATGTACCACACAGAGACACTTTTTTGGGGGGGTGGAGGGAGGGGAGGGATTGGGGTCAAAATGGGGGGGTTGCAATTGTATGGGGAATATAAAAATAAAATTTATTATAAAAAAAAAAGAATATATTGGAGGAAAAAAATGACCTTATAGAATTTAAGAACTGCAATCTGTAGACAATGTGACATGGCCAAATAAATGTTTGAATTCCAGGAGGGGAGGGGACGTTGAAAAAGAAGTATTCTAGAAAGCAATGAGTAAAACTGCCAAATTTGGTGGGGAACTAATACAATATTTCCAGATCCACAAATCTCAGAAAACTCCAAACAAGTTGAACACAAAGGAAACAAGTTTTAGGCACATCATATTCTGACTGTTGATAGCCAAAGAGAAAAGCCAATCTTGAAAGCTGCAGTCAGTGGCACAAAGAACCCAAGAGCCATTATTAGTTTCCAATTTAAGAGGACGGTGACTACACTTCTATTGCCTGATAGAAACATGAGCCCTAGGATGTTCACAGTCACTTAAACAAAGGTAACAAAGGTCACAAATGTTATAGTGATGTGAAGCAAAATTTCTTTACTGGGTCATTAGGAATAATAGTGAAGCAAGCCACTTTAACCTACAGTCTTAATTTTCAGAACTGAAGATTCTGGTTATAGAGGTGGTTATTGAGATTATAGAGGCCACAGTAGTTAGGGAGGAAAGGTTATGGTGGTCTATATAGTGTACCAACCCAGCTTCAAGAATGTTGTCTCCAGTTAGTGTCACCAATTGAGTCTTCCTGAAGTCATTGAACAGGATTATAGAGCAGATGTAAGGGAGGGGGACAACATGTGTATTCATGGGCATAAACCTATGCTATTTTCGTTCTTCCAAATATGCCCTGAACAGAGATAATGTAATATTCACTTTCCTAGTACGGGCACTTTGAAAATACAGAAACCTCCTTTTCCCAAGAATAAGTCCTTCTCTCTCCATGATGGGATAGGGCTGTTATATTCAACCTGTCTTCAGTAAGTTTGTTTTCTGGATTCTCCCACACAATGGTGCTGTTATAGCCTAACGTTGACCCTGGTCTTGACATTGTCTCTTGACTGGGATGGTATACAGGTTAAACTTGGTGTGGGACAGCCCACGGTTTCAAATCCAAAGGCAATTTCTTTTCTCTCCCTCCTGGGCACTTTTTTGGTCCTCTTTGATTTAACACCAGGATTTCTAGGAAAGGAAGCTTTCTGACACCCACATACTAAATCATCTAATCCACTGAATTATTGTGACCCTACTGATAATGTATAAAAATCGGTTCCTATTTATACAGCACCTGAAAATCTCCACAATGTTTGCACATAACTCCTTACCACTAATCATCCACACTCATTCTAAGTTGGTAACCATCTGGAAATTTCCTTATGAAGTGGCATAGATCAATACCTCAGGTTCAGTATTCTTACACATAAAATGAACAATAAATTGTTCCCAGGGCCTCCCTGGTGGTTTATGGGGTTAAGCACAGCACTATGAAGCTATCCACAGCCTCTGAGACAGCACGAGTTAAATCCCAGGCCAGCCAGGGAACTATCCACATGGCACAGCAGACCTCTCCTGTCTCGCCTGCTGCTCCTCTCAGCAGTGTATTTCAGTCAATCTGCCTGTTCTGCTCCCCACTCTGTCTCTGGTGAATCCTCTCATGCCCCTGCACCTCTGGCCTGTACCCCAGTTCTTGTATGCATAAATAAATCTTAAATAAATTGTTCCCAAATGTCTGCCCACTAGGAGGACACTACAGTGTTGTAGGGTCACCCTTGAATAGGATCACATTCACCTGTAGCTAATGCCAGTATGTCATGAAGTTCCATCCACAGACCAAGTCTGATAGCTAAACCCCCATAAGTTGTCAACAGGAACTCCTAATAAGGCAGTAGAGTGCAAGAACAGAGCAGTGAAGCAATGAGAACCCAAGCTACTTGATCTTGGTGTTTGTGTTAGCCTTCAAGATCTCCTTGATTTGGTCTACCACAGTATTTCCATTATTTTCAGGTTTGGATGGTTGTTAACCCAACAGAGTAATGTAACACAACTGTTTAAAGTCACTTGGCCACTTAGTGCCCTGTGGTAATATTTTAGCGTCTACCATCACCAATAACAAGCCTAACATTGCTATAACAATGGTGAATATTTGTTGGCAGTAAAAAGTGTCATCCTTCTCCAAATGCATAAGGAATCTACTCTATTGACTCACCTGTGAGTGTTTCCCAGAGGCCCCATGCAGTAGCTCTATCTATCCATGGGCTCTACTGAGTTATAAGACACAAGTAATAGGGACAGTAGAACCGGCTTCAGAATTATTTTTCTGAATTCTACTTGGTCATACAATATTAAGTCAGATCTGTACAAATGGGTTTCTTTCTTCATGGTGGACAATACAGATACAATGTTAGAGGTATTATACTGACATGAATCTGACTACTGGATTCCTAGAAACTTTACAATTGCAACAAGTACCTGACATTTCTCAGGGATTAAGCTCACCCTCTGACATGTATGAAACTTAATTAGTTAACTAGGGAGTTTGCTGCTTCCAGCCTTTACATTCCAATTAACTTCATATTATCAATAAGAGACTGGTATCTGTGCTATCAATATTAACAAGTTCCTGCTCTACACTGATGGTGGGGAAATAATTTTTTTAACTACAATGGGAAACCCAGAATGGAGGGTCCTTAGATCATTGAAAGTATAACTATCATCTGATCCAGCAATCTCATCTGAGTATTTATCTAAAAGAAATGAAATCACTATTTCAAAGAGATTTTTGAACTTCCATATTCATTGCTTTAATCATAATAACTAAGACATGAAGACAGCCTAAGTATTTGTCAGTGGATGAACAGATAAAGAAAATGTGGCCTACCTATATAATGGGATATTATTTAACCTTAAGAAGACAGGAAATCCTGCCATTTGTGATAACACAGGTGAATTGAGAGGACGTTCTGCTTAGTGAAAAAAGTCAGACACCAGAAGACAAATACTGCATGATCTAATTTGTGGAATCTAAAAATATTTGACTCATGGAAGAACTGTTATCATAACTTGAGGGGGGAGTGTGGGAAACGCTGGTCAAAAAGTACATATTTTCAGTTATAAGTCTGATGACCTAACATGCAGTGTGTTGGTGGCAATAATGTATTTTATACTTGAATATTCTTAGAAAGATTTTCTAAAGATTTATTTATGCATACAAGAACTGGGGTACAGGCCAGAGGTGCCGGGGTAGGGGGCAGTGAGATGACCCACCAGAGACAGAGTGGGGAGCAGAACAGGAAGATTGAAATACAATGCTGAGGGGAGCAGCGGGTGAGTCAGGAGAAGTCTAATGTGTACTTAGAAAGATCTTAAGTGTTAACATTATACACATGCACACACCATGTGAGATGCATCCATGTCAGATGACAGGTTTGTTAATTGCCTTAATTGTGGTAATCATTTCACAATGTATACTATCGCAAAATATCATTGTGGCACCTCAAACCTATGCAACTTTTATTTTATCAATCAGACCTCAATCAAGCCTGAAAAAAATAGAAAAAAAATTCCATTTCCTTTAAATTCTAGTAAGATGGTGGGAGAGTAGCCATCGCCAGTGGAAAGACAGTAGAGGTACACCACAGTCATTTCCAGCACAATTTCTGATTGTCTGGTAGTAGCGATATAAAAAAATAAAGAATTTTTTAGGTCACTAACTGTAAACTAGGTGCCAAATCCACTCTTTATTTTTTCAGAAAGATACTGCATTTGGATTTACAACTGTGAGTTATAGCATGACCTGGTTACATCTACAACAATCTAAGTCATATTCTGTGAACTACCGAGCTTTTTGACTGACCAAAATGTACAAGTTAAATAGGGATGAAGTGACAATCAAGACTTGCATCAATCAAGACTTTGGTAAAACACTGATTTGACTTTTTTTTTTAAAGATTTATTTATTTATTCATACAAGCTCTGGGTACAGTCAGAAGCTAGGGAGTGTGAGAGAATTCACCAGAGCCAGAGCAAGGAACAGAATAGGCAGACTGACGAAATACACTGCTGAGGGGAGCAGTGGGCGCAGCAGAAGAGGTCTGTTGCATAATGTGGTACCCTCGCTGGTGACCAGGGATCAAACCGGCGCTGTAGAGGCTGTGGGCAGCTTCACAGCCCAGGACTCAACCACTGTGCCACCCAGGGGAGGCCCTGATTTGACTTTCTCCTGGCGATCACATATAACTTTTGGTATTCTACCTTAGGACTATCATTTCTAGGAACTTGCACATGCCCTAACTTCTGAACAAAATAATTTAGTGTAGGGAAAATTTGTAGAGATGCTCTCACTTTTCATTATATGCATTCCAATCATATTATCTGTGTTCAGAAAACAACAGAACAGGGAGAGCCCCACTCCCACTGAAGACACAAGACAGTATTTTCTGACGCCAATTATTAGCTGTTCTCCATAAATGTTTTGCAGCTGAAGAAGCACAGGGATTCTTTAGGTGTGGTATTAACTGAACATTTGAAGTTATTATTCAAAATCAAAAGAAAGCTGGGCATTTACTTTTCTGAGGTCATTATCACTCTGAATAAAGCTGCTGAACATTTTGGGGAAGGCTTTCGGGGAGGTGCGTGGTGCTGTATCTATAGCCACATAACAAGGTCTTCCAAAAAGGAACTGACTTGTGTCCTTTGGTAAGGACCAGATTGCCACGACAAGAAGCTCAAGTTTGTTCTTACTCTATCAGCCTTAGAAAATATTTGCTTATGTAAGTGTCAAACAGCCTCTTAAAAGGCTACTCTTCTATTTAATTCTTCAGGATTTTATGTTCAATTAGGTATCACAACAGATCTTTGTGGGTTTAAACACTGACTACCACCATGTTCCAGTGACTGCTATAAGAATTGTGCCAACTTTGTCTCTAATGATAAGTTCACAGCAGAAGTCAACCCCTGATAATCCAGTGAGAAATGACCCCATGACTTCATTCTCTTTACATACTTAATCTCCTTCTGATGCCTCTCACTGTTCCAACTTCACTGAAAACCAAAGACCAAGGGGCATCATTATAGTCTGGAGCAAAGGCCAGATGGGGAAGGAAGAGCAATGAGTTGAGACTGAGATTAGCAGAGGGAAAAAAAACAGCCTCCTTCCTTGAAGGTAAACTCCCAGAGAGCAGAGACATTGTTTATTATCTTCCCTGCTATGTAACTAACTCCTTGAATAGTAAACTAGATAGATAAATATCTAAATAGATGTTTGTTGAATGGATGGCTATATGAATGGATGGATGAATGGATGGATGGATGTATTTAAAACTGTAGATATGATATGCAGCTAAACATCAGGAAAAGCATAAATAAAGTCAAAAAGATATAGGAAAAATGACTAATTGATCTTTTGGTAGCTGGATTTCCAGTACATGTCTTTCTGTGTCAGCCCAACTTTTATTTTTTTAATTAGTTTTATTTATTTATGCATACAAGAACCCCAACTTTTTAAACAACTCACTGAACCAGGTTCTCTAATCTAGATGCTCAGTGACTCTCTTATGAGACTCTTTGTTACCCCTAGGAACATATATGATAGTATTTCAGAATCAAAAAGCATTCTTCGGTCCTCCCCTGGTGGCACAGCGGTTGAACGCTGGGCTGCGAGGCTGCCCACAGCCTCTGCAGCGCCAGTTCGATCTCCAGCCGCCGCTGAGGGTCCCACCAAAAAAAAAAAAAAAAAAGCATTCTTCACTTTATCCTAAAATATATCACCAAACTGTTCTGTAGAAATCTGTAATTCTATTCATAATAGAGACTTCAGGCTTAATACACTTTTTATATATTAAAATAAAATACCACTTGGGAAAAGGATGACTACTCTCTTCAATGAAGATGAAATTTTATAACCTTTCTCAAGAAAATATTTCTTTTTTGAGGAAGACAAAAGGATAGTACTTGAATATTAGGTATCTATTCAGAAGCAAAAAAGGAATATAGTTTTAATGTTGGGGCAGCAATAAAAAAGAAGAGATAATTAGACACATATATACATGTATATGCATAAATATGTATACATATGCATATAGATATATAATGATAGAATTTACTGATCCTGGTAGATTGAAAAAATAAACTGGGGGAGGTGCATGGTATAAATATATGGCCACATCACAAGGTCTTCCAAAAAGGAACTGACTTGGGTAAGGACCACAATTGCCATGACAAGAGGCTCAAGTTTGTTCTCATTCTATCAGGCTTAGAAAATGTTTGCTTCCCATCAAAAAGTGGAGTTGATTTCTCAATCCTTGACTGTAGGTCTACTTGTTGGTTTATGTCAGACAATAGGATAGAGGCAAATGTAATATAAACAAAGGTCTATTCATTTGGGGCTGGCCTGTTCTTTCTGCAGGGAACCCTCCTATCTCCCTAAGAATGAAACATTATTAGAAAAATGAGGTATATGTACACATTGGAATATTATTTAGCTATAAAAAATGACTTGCCATCTGTGACAACATGAATGGAACTGGAGGATGCTAAGCTAAGAAAAATAAGTCAGAAGGAGATACTGGATGGTGCCACTTTTATGTGGAATATAGAGGGAAAAAAAGGGTCAGACAAAACCTACCCAATGATGTTACAAGACATGAGGGGGACAGGGGAAGCAAAGAGAGAAAGAGGCACAGTGGACTGGTGGAGGGCTGAGGGTGCCTTGGTGGTGGGTGTGGCGTGGTAGCATGGATCTGAGCAGATGTGATCTCACACCTTTGAATCACGACAGTGTTGTAAACCAATGTTACCTCAATCAAGTAATTAAAAAAAAAAAAACCTGAATACATCTAGACTAACCTACCGGATGATGAGAAACATGCGGTCTGGTCCCATGTAACATCAAGTCAACCATTAGACAGGTATATTAGGCAGCCAAGACCAGGCTTGACCAGCCACCAGATATGGAGTAGTCCTGAATCACTTTATCCCAGGCAACTGGGCACAATACCTAGTCAAGCCCTCAAACCATGAAAAACCGCCAGTGTTTGTTGTTATTTTAAATAGTAGCTCTTGGAATGATTTGACATGCCCCACGCCATAAAAAAGAAAAATGAGATTGATAAAGTAAAATCAGAATTATTTCCCTATGAACAAAGTTTCTTTTTCTCCTTGTTCAAATGAAATGATCAATGATTTCTCCTTGTTGGAAAAAATAATGTCTAACTGTTAGGGTGACAGAATATGTAGATGAGATCTGCTTGATGTGCTTGAGAGCCCCAATTCCTATTCTTACTCTTCACCTATCCCCCCTCTTTCCACCTGATTCCAATTTGTTATTGGATTTGTGGGCAGAGTCAATCATACTTATGGGTGAAGAAATCTCCTGTCACTAAGTAACACTTTAGGGACATTTGTCAGCACAGAGCTTTCCTTCTTGTTTAAATTGCAAATTCCCTTAGCTGAGGTCACATTTTAAATTGTTTCTTGTCACTCTTGCTTTTCAAAAGGAGAGATTTCAGTTCTATTCTCAAGGAGAGATTTTGACAGAGAAACAGCAAGAGACTAATGGATACCTAAAGGTAGAGAGAGGCAGTACAGTTGAATAGAAATAAGAAATATTGTTGAGAAGGATGAGAACTCTAAAACAGAAATCCAACTACACTAAATTTTCAACAGTGGACTCTGATCATGTATGCATATCATATAAAAACTGTCAACAATTGTTATCACTGAATCATTTCTAGAACTTTAGTAGTTAATATCTACTTTCCTTCTCCCCTTTCCAACTTGAGATAAAATGAACAGAAAATTATTTCCAAGAACCTGAATATCAGATACTAAATATGTATTAGACTGTATGTATATGTACATACACACAGACATACACACATTAGATTATACATGTACTATATGTAATAAATGCAAATATTATTTATGCTATCATGCCATAGTCATAATATAGTTTTAGCTTTGCCCCTCCTTTAACCTTCTCAGACATCCATAAAGATGAAATTAGACTTTTTTAGTAAAAAAAAAAGAAGTCAACATAGATGGAAAAGGTAATTATCATTTTTTGAATCATGTGATTTCACTGTAGGGATGAGTTCCATATAAGAATAATAGAATCCTTTTTAAGATTATATGAAAGACAGATACTGAAACAATATATCATTTACAGACCATGAGTTGAGCTTGTCCTTTGTCCTGTCACAATTCAAGAAAATGAAGTTCTTTTTGAAGTTAAAAAGCAACAATCCTGAAGCAGATAAAATGCATCATTTAGTATTTTGCAGGCACATAGCACCTTGTATCCCAAAGAGCTTTACACCATAATAATTTGCATTCCATAGTACTTTTCTTGTGAGATTTTTCAAAGCCTATTACATTAATATAAATTTAACTATGATGCATTCCCTTGAAGTAGGGATTTATCCTCCATATCCTCGTTTTACAGACAAGCACATTAGGTGCCTTGCTGAAGGGTACACGGCAACTCATAAGTCAGTTAGAAAATTGATCCTAGAAATCCTAATTTCCTACCCCTTGTTCCGGTACCTTGACAAAACCATTTTCCAAATGGAGAAACATATTACTCTTCAGCTAAATAGCAAATTAAAGACATGCTGTCTCATGTAATCTTGTAAATATGCTTTAAGAGCCACCAGTACCTCCTGAGAGGATTACCATCTGTCTCCCATGGTGGCAAAAAGGAAATGGAGCTGCAAGTAGGTGATTGAATTGTCTTCAGCAGCTAGAGGTAGGCAATCTGCATAAACTGGAGAACCTGGGTTAGCATTTCTAGATTATCTTTGCAACAGAGAAGTTAATCCCACATCTCTCTCTGCTGGAGAGCACCAGGCTTAGCAAAGGAAAAAAAAAAAGCTATGAAGATCCCTAAGCAATTTAGGATAAAAAATTGAGTATTAGGTGCTTACAACCTGTGATAATCAGCCTCCAAGATGGCTCCCAATGAGCCTAGTTTCCTGATGTCCATGCTTTGTTACTGTCCAATCTTCACTGACAATTAAGTCATAAAATGTATTGCTGTTTCCACCTTGGTCTCCAGGGTCACTCATTTGGGGAAGCCAGACATTATGATGAGAACTCTCAAGCAACTGTGTAGAGAGGCCCATGTGGAAAGGAGCTAAGATTTGGGCTTCCCCTGGTGCCACAGGCGGTTGATCAAGTGCAGCGCTGTGAAGCTGTCCGCAGCCTCTGCAGTGCCAGTTCGATCCCCACTGGCCGTGGAGCAACCAACATGGCTCCAGACCACTCCTGTCCCACCCGGTGCTCCCCTCAGCATTGTATTTCATCAGTCTGCCTGTTCTGTTCCTCGCTCTGTCTCTGGTGAATCCTCTCACCCTCCTGCGCTTCTGGCCTGTACCCCAGTTCTTGTATAAATAAATAAATCTTTTAAAAAAGAAAGAAATGAACTAAGATTTAGAGCAACAACATCAGCACCAACTTTTGAGTTATACATTATGAAACTGTATGCGACTCTTTATCTAAATCTTGCAGTGTCTATCTACAGTATAGTCCTGTAAAACTCTGTGCCACATTTGTCCCTTAACTCAGCCTTACTGAGTTTGCAGACCCTCCAAACATTCTGGCCTTCAGTCTCTCAAACACACCAAGTTCTTTATTCCCTAGAGCTTTAGTGAATGATCATTTTCAACCTTGTCTAGCTCTATTCTCCCTACCCAACCCTGATCACATCATCCACAGGATTAAAATCTTTATGTTAAGGACCTTTATCTTTGAGTATATTTCTAAGCCCCTCTCCCATCACCATACACACACATACAGACACACAGAAACATAATTTTTTTTTTTTTATCACCACAGGATCCCCTACTGGCTTCTCTCAAATCATTAAACCAATTTGTAAAATAAGGTCCCTATTTTCTTAATCACCCTAATTTTATACACCCATTGGTTGTAACTGTGTCTTCACATATTAGGTGCTTAGTCATTAGTTGTTACAAGAATAATTAAAAATCAAAATGTTAACACATCACTACAAACATTGAAGGGTTTGTGAAATCATTTTTAGAAAGACTTCCTGGAGGCAGTGGCTTGTAAGTGAGCCTCATCTATTGCTTTAGGTTTCAGGCTACCAGTATTTGTGGCAGAAAACATTCCAAGACAAGTACTTAATGTGGGGAGGAGGAATGGTATTGATTTTTTAGCCTGTTGTGTTTGTTTTTTGCAGCAAGTCTTCATACTTCTCAGAGAAAACACCAGAAGAAGGTATGTTAATATGGCCCAGAAGAACTTGTAGAGAAGAAAGGCAGAATAACAACTTAACACTGACCTTATGCATTAATCCCTGCTATTGATTCAAAAGTCAAAACTGAAACAAAGAGGTAATGCTTCATTATTAGTGGTCTGAGGTTAGGGCGTGGAAGGAGTGAGACAGGCTTATAAGGACAGGGTCTCCTCAATGGCGCAGCAGGTTGAGTGCAGCGCTGTGAAGCTGTCCACAGTCTCTGCAGCGTGTGTTCAATTCCTGGTCAGCCAGGGAGATTTCCACATGGCATTGTAGACCTCTCCTGTCTCGCCTGCTGCTCCCCTCAGCAGTGTTTTCGGTCCGTCTGCCTGTTCTGCCCCCCACCCTGTCTCTGGTGAATCCTCTCACCCTCCCATGTTTCTGGACTCCATGCCAGTTCTTGTTTAAATAAATAAATCTTTTCAAAAAAGGACCTATAATATTTTGTCCACATACTTCATGCTCCATTCGAATACATTGTCAATATTTTGAGCTATTGTACAATGTCTCCAAAGTTAATGGAAATATGGTTGAGAACTAACAGACATAGTTAACTTTAAGTAAAACATTTAAGAATGGGATATAAAGATGAGATAAAAGAACTATTATCCAAATAAAAAAATCACCAGCAATATAAACATATTAGAAAGATTGAACTCTCAACTACTTATGAAGATAGAATCACAGATGTCATGATTTTGCATGTTCATTTCAATCTACAAACTGTTCTTTTTTGCAAATTGCCACTAGAAATTTTGAACTCCTCTTTATGCAGGTGAAATGACAATCACAATGGAAAAGAATATGTATACATGTCCGCACTTAACATCGTTGATGGGTTCTTGGAAACTGCAACTTTAAGTGAAATGACAAATAATGAAGCTGTGTCCTTGAATAACACTTTGTTCAGTGTCAGTCAAGACTGACTTTTCTCATCAACATTATAAGAAAAATGATGTTGAACAAATGACATTCAAGAACCTCCTGTGTAGATCTGCACAAAATGAAACCAACGAATGCATACTAGAGGATGGTGTGCAGAACCTACAGCTTGGGTAAAGAATCTGGTCAATGGAGCTGCTCATATGTGAACATGTATGTCCGGCTGTAATAAGATAATTACTTGGCAGTTTGGTCTAATTTGAAAAACTAAACACTAAACACTGTCCAAGTTGGAAACGTCTTTCACTGCAAAGATATATACTCTGCCCAGTACTGAGCTAAGCCAAAGGTTATATCGTGAATCTGATTTCAGGGGTGCCTCTTGCTGGCTCTCCCAGTAACCTCTATATTTCATCTTTTTAACAAGATATCATAAAACTGATTTCTGATATGGAGATCTTTTTTGTACCTATTTACAACCAGAGTCAAATTATTAGTGTGTAAATAGTAAATATTCTACTACCACAAGGATGTGGTTTTCCTTAGTAAATTTCAGTTGATCATGCAAGGGAGGCAAAGATCTTAATTTTCCAATTTATCCTTTGAACATATTATCAATGTTTATGCCCAAATGGGCTTTCATGTCTGTTTGGGTCTTGTTATTTTAATCACTCTTTTACAGAAATTTTCCTTTTTCTTTTCACCATCCATAGATCAGAATTTCTAAAAATGTTTTCATCTTTTAGCCTCTTTTCATTCTTCCTCTGACTTTGGAGTGCCTTACACATTTTGCAGCCTGAAATCTGGTCTATAGAATCCATATCCTTCTCTGATGTGATATTTCTCAGATTATTCCACAATGATATTTTTCCTCCAAATTCATGGAGTCGGAGTCTATTTTTGCTATAAAATTTTATTATACAAAATAATACAAAGTCTTGCCAGCTCTTCTATAACATTTTATTGTTCTAGAGCATTTAATGTCACTGAAATGTGATATTTCTTTTAAGTTACAAACTCTTAGTTTATCCACCAGGAGACTCATCAACTTGCTTTGTATATAATAAAGTGCCAATTATGTTAAAAAATTTAAAAAGAATTTTCAAACAAAAAAGTGTAAAAATGAAATATTCCATTTCCTAAAAACTACAATAGCATATACGTCTCATCTCATGTGCATTTTTACGACATGCTATCCATGCTTCTCCCAACCAGAGAATGGTGTGCATGTTTTCTGCCCTTGAACCTGGTGGACCTTTATACATTTCTGAAACCTCCAGATTGTGATAGTTGTGATACTTACAGATCTTAGACTAGGTCACAAATGTAATATAGTCCCCTCCTGGTTTTTAAGTATTTTTTTTCTATTCTTTCTCTCTTGGTCTATGTGTCTTTAAAGCCCAAACCTACTGTGAAGCTACTATGCTGAGCAATTTCAAAGATAAAGGACAGAAAGATATCAGAGCAACTGAAGCTGCTACTGTTCTCCAATGTCTGAATCTTCCCAGTGAGGTATCCAGACAGGGGAGCACAGAAGCTTTAGAAAGAAATTCAACCCCGACCACAATTTGACTAAAACAGTGAAGAGAATCCGGCTGTCACCACCCATTGGAGCCAAGTTAATCCCGCAAAATGTGGAGGAAAATAATAGATGATTGATATTGTTTTAAATCACTCAATTGGAGGGATTTGCTAAATAGACATGTAAAACAGATGGCACATTTATAATATTTATTTTTTTTATTTTAATGTTGCTATGTGTATGTCTTAACACAAATACAATTAACAGCATTTTGCTACTTTCAAGCATATGTTTGTTATTGCTTATTGGTTTTACTCTTAATACTTCTTAGTTTTTGCACGAATGCCACTGGAATATAGGCTCAAAAAGGGCAGGAATGTGCCTGTTTTATTCATATCTATATCCCTACTAGATAGAATAAATTCAACTTAATCCCTTGGCTTTTAAGTCCTGGCTATAATTCTCTAATAATTACAATTAGAAATAAACATAATTGAATCATAGGTGTTATGAATGGTTGACACATACAAAAAATCCTGGTTTTTATTTGCAGTGCTTGAAATATTGAAAAATAAATATGGCTGATATCTTTATTTTATATAAATGACCTCATTCTTAAATTCATATATAAGATATGATTTGCTAATTTAGCTTTGTCTTTTCACTCTAGGGTCATATTGCAAGTTTCATTAATTTTTCTCCCATTATAAATCTGAAGAATCATTCAGTAGTTCTTTTTAACAATACATCATTTTCATTAAGTATTAGTTCTGAGAATTATCTGTTCTCAAGCTCTGAAAAAAATCTCCTTTCTCTAATTTCAATCTTTTTTCAACAATTCTAAGTTTTACAGATTTTTTTTTTTAAATTCTATCCCTGACCTTGGAGGGCTTTCAAAAGCTATTGAATTAATATCATCCAATTTTAATGTGCTGTTTGCTCCTTTCAATCATTAATGAAAATGTAAAACAAGACCAGCTACCTAGCCTTTTGTCATATTTCTTGATTTGCCACCCTCGTCAGTCATCAAACCAGTTAATAGAGCTCATATCAAATCCATTTTGGAAAAATGCCCTTTAAAAACAGTTAATTTAGTTCTTATTATTCCCAATGTATGTTTTCTGTGTGTGTCTCTATTAACCCCAAAGCTCAGACTGTTTTCCTGAGAAGATAGAAACTCAGAAAAATATAAAATAGAGTAAAACATTGCTGCACCTGCCTCCTAATGGCATTTTCTATGAAATAAAGGAATTTGATCTGACTGGAATCAGGTAATTCTCTCCTGGACACATGGTTTCTTAAAAGAGAAAAAGAATCAAGAAATAAACCAGCCATGGCTGAGTTGATAGGGATGAAATCAACTTGGTGAGAAGACTGCGGTGGCACAGATATAGCTCTGTGGGCAGTTTCTTTGTTAGTATTCTTGGTCTTTGTTCCATGGGATGAGTGTTTTATGCAACCTTTGCACAAATGGGGATATGGTTGATAACTAGTTATCTGAAGTGATCTAGATGTAGCAGAAGTTTGAGCTCCTGCCTTTCATTGTGATTGAATTCTCACTGCAATAATATTGCAACACATTAGGAATAGGAAGATATTTTCAAAGGAGTGACTTTCATTCCCAGACATGTTGGATCATATAAAGAACAAGGGTTTGGAGACATGGCGTCCGTCATTTAATTATATTCAATGCACTTTTTTCCCAGTTTCAGTAAAATCATGATTGATAATCATTCCTATCACCTAAAGTTCTGAATGATCCTGAAATGTCTTTTAGCAATTTGTCATTAACCCGAATAGGCAGAACTCCCCATACCCACAGACCCAAGCACTTAAAAGCTAGCAATGTTTTATTATTCACTGTATGTTATAATTTTCAATCATTTACATATGAGATAGGTGTACATATATCAGGTTTTGGTATTATTTTGTCAAATCAAATAAGGACAATAAGTGACTCAAGGAACTTCACTGACATTTTATAAAGGATTGGGTCTCATTCTTTATTCCTCCCAACACCATCATCTACTTCAACCATGATTCAAATATTTTAAATCAAGAGTAAGAAAATGACCCAGAAAGAGTAAGAGTGATGAGCCGAATCAAGATTCTCCTCTCAGCTGTCTCAGCACTCTTCTGCCCAGCCCAGCCCAACCTTCTCATTGAAGGCTGCAGGTTTCTAAGTCCCTCCTTGCAGAGAGCACACATTCTCCTTAATCCTAAGAGGCTGGCAAGGGGGACACATTTTCCCCCAAACAACCCATCCCATGTTCCATGCCCAGAAAAACTTGCACAGCAATCACCCAGATTCCCTGGTACATGTCCCCTTGGCTAATTCTTCTGGTTGTCTCATACACCCGCAGCCTATGGGCATGCAAGGATATCCACATCTAAACACAGTTGAAAACCATACCCAGGAACTCCCCAGTGGCGCAGCATGTTGAGCGCAGCGCTGTGAAGCTGTCTGCAGCCTCTGCAGTGCGGCAGGTTCGATTCCCTGCCGGCCAGGGAGATACCCACATGGAGCAGCAGACCTCTCCTGTCTCACCTGCTGCTCCCCTCAACAGTGTTTTCGGGCCATCTGCCTGTCCTGCACCCTGCTCTGTCTCTGGTGAATTCTCTCACACTCCCGCACCTCTAACCTGTACCACAGTTCTTGTATAAATAAAATAAATCTTTAAAAAAAAAAGAAAGAAAAAGAAAACCATACCCAGCCCTAGGAATCTTTTAAAAATCTTAATATTTGCAAAGAGCAAGATTTTATTTTACTGTATTTTATGTGTTTACTATGAAAGCATGAACAAATTAGTGTTTGTTGTAGCTCTTAAGTGATTTTCACTTTTTTATACTTTGAGTCTCTGAAAGTTAGAAAGCTTAAATCTCTCAACCTCTGCCAAGCCCCGCCTGGACATTCCATCGCTGTTTTCAGCACATTATATTGTTCCGATTTGTTTACACAAAAGTGGCTCACTGCTGGTCTACAACTTCTAGGGTCAGGATTATGTGGTTTGACTTTTGTATTCCTAGAAATTAGAGTCCCTGTATTGGATCAGAACTTCAATTTGGATTTGAAATACAATCAGTGGGAGAACTGACAGATGAATAAACACAGAAAAGAAGGGACAACTAAAATAATTGCTCTTTTAGATAGAATAGTAAAGATGGAGGAGATGCAAACCTCTCCCTCAAGGCCTTTCTTTATCTAAGCAAAATAGGAAAGAAATGCAAATACATATAACTCAAAGTGAGGACTGTTTAAGGAATCAGATGTTGGGACTAAGCAGTGCCAATGTGGAGTTCTCTGAAATGCACAAAGTCTGCCAGGTTGGGGCACATGCTGAATGAATGAATAAATGAATGGGCTAATGTGTGAGTCAAATAAACTGTTTTCAATATTAGCTTTCCACTTTTTATATTCACAGCAAGAATATATTAATAATCATTAACAGTTTATATAATAATAATAATAAAGATAATACATTTTAAGATGTTGGGTACATGAGCACTCATCAAATAAAAGCATAAGAGTTCTCTAGGTCAGAAAAATCAGTCAACTGGAGGTACTGAAGTCTTGTAAGACATTCTAAGTTACTAACATTCTTAAAAGATTGACTACGTTTAAACACAAAACAATTTCGGCACATTACTAATGGGGAAAGATAAAACAATGTGAACAAAAGTACAAAAACAGCATCCCTAAAATCTTCCCCAGCTTCATCAGTTTGTCCACGCAGGAACAATTATTCCAATCTGACTCACTATACAAGACAGCCTGAAAACACATTCTGACTGTCAGCAAAACTAAAAATGGACCTAAAATGCTTTTCACATACAATTCTGAGAGAGACATCAGTCTTGAGATGTATTTCTGCTAATAATAACCTGTACCCCACAAGCGTCTAAGAGAAAAGCAGGAAATGTTTGAGATCTGACTTTATTGGATGTCTATTTACTGACCCTTCCAAACCCAGAAAGATGGAAGAACCTCTTCAGAACACATATGTAAACACTCATTTATTCGGTATAGTTCATCGGATGGCAGAAGCTCACAGGTTTTCTGAATTGATTGTATCTCAGCCTAACATCTCAAGTCAAAAGCAGTTTTCCCCTTTATTTAACTTAGTTATGAGGGTTTTCAATGGAGGACAGGATGATGGGGGAATGCAACCAATTTCCCTTAAACAATCTTGTTCAGATGTTACATTGACTGATCAGTAAGAATCAATAATTATCAATATGCTATGGTGCATTTTACAACAAAATCATTCCCTTCCCTTTCAAAGAACAATTTCATTGAAGGTGCATAACCAAGAGCCTGTAGCAGCACACAGACAAACATTAATGAACTAAAGCAATCCCACAACCTTCTAATTCCTGTTTCATATTTATTCATTTTTGTAATGTTGCAACTGTCTGTTTTATCGGCTACTTTTTCTATTTTGTGCAAATCATTCAACATTATATGCTGTGACTTTGAACAAAGGGACCCTCTAGTGGCTAAATTTTCCAACAATATCTACAGTTACCTTCACAAAATGAAAAAAAGCAGTATTTACCTGCAGGCTGTCGATCCATTTCCTGGGTGTTAGCTGAAGTGCATTCTTCTGCTCTCTGATCACTCAGTGGTGTCTGTTTTGCAACCATCCTAGGCTAGATAGGCTCACCATCAGTTCTAGAAATTTAAGGAGAATTTTAGAGCTCTTGGCAACCTTTTCATGGGTTTTAGTGGTGAGCAGGGGAAACAAACCAGGAGGGAGACTGCACCTTGAAACACCCCCTGCGAATCTCTACACGCTGTTTCTCCCAGCCATTCCACAGTAGGCATCCCTGAGTAATTCAAGCTTAAATCCCTGGCCTTTAGGCTAAGGTGTGCACACTTGAGCATGCGCCCACACCCATGCTCAGGTGCTCATTCTCAGGCACTCGGCCCCACACCCACACACCCTCTACATTAACAAGATCAAGGCTTCAGGTGAGCCTGATGGCATAAAAGCCTGACCAACTTCTTTTACCCTAGAGTCCTTCCCTTACCTTTCTCAATACAATACAATGCCAAAAGCTCTTCAGTCATTTGTCCTCATTCTGGGCTGATGTGGTAAAAGGCAGCTCTGATGAAAGAGATGCAAAGTTGTCACCCACCCTCTTCTACATAGTGTTTCCTTTCTAGTCCTTGCTGCCCCCCAGAGAACAGATAGAGCCTGGGTAGTAAATGAAATGGCAGGTTTAATTATCAGACCTGAGAAAAACTCATGATGTGAATCCTTGCCCTTGAGAGAATTTGCTGAGTAGCTGCCAAGTTATTTTCTGGCTACTTGTAGGTAAAGATCAAAAGAAAATGAAAAGTTTAGAACCATCCAGACATCAGACTGCTGGTTAAGGTACCTGCCTTACACAAAATGTTTCCCTAAAGCTCCCACTTGAGATTCAAAAACCTGGTTCTTTGGGACATAACCCTAGAAGGTGAAACCCCTAAGATATATGAGAGTGACATCATCACCCTGGGTTCTGTTTGGAGCTGGCTGCTGAGAAGACACACATCTTAGGTTTTAATTAGTTAATTCAATTTCATGCTTAACCCAGAGTGGCCCTTTAAAGAAAAAAAAAATGTAATTACAGTAGTGAGATTATCAGCAATCAAGGCCAAGCTCACCTGTAGGCAAAGATTTGAATATGGGAAAGAAAGGAATAAATCAGTCAAGCATTTGTTTTTCAAATGTAAATGAAAAGCTGGGCCTCCCTGGTGGTGCAAGGGGTAAAGATGCAACCTATGAAGCTATCTGCAGCCACTGCAGCACGAGTTTGATCCCCAGCCAGGGAGGTGACCCTCATGGCGCAGCAGACCTCTCCTGTCTTGCCCACTGCTCCCCTCAGCAGTGTATTTCAGTCGATCTGCCTGTTCTGTTCCCCACTCAGCCTCTGGTGAATCTTCTCACCCCCCACAACTCTGTCCTGTACCCCAATTCTTGTATGCATAAATAAATCTTTTTAAAAATGTAAATGAAAATCTGACTCAAAGTAGGTAAGCATAGAAAAGCACACTTAACTAGCTTCATTCACTTAACAATGCAGGAGTTAGAGAAGATTCAAATGTGGCCAACCAAGGTGTCAGGACTGTTTCTCTTAATCTCTTCCCTTCACTTTCAGGTAGGAATAACTGGTACTATAGCTGCAAAATTTGACACCTAAGTTTGCAATCCATCGAGTTAGAGCAGCTGTCTTTCGAAGCACTCCGCAAGTCTCCGTGGCCTCACAGGATTGTGATATCCACCTGTCCAGAGGAAACTGAGATTCTGATTGGCCAGATCTAAATACATGGCATAACTTGAGGGAGCGAGAACCACAATAAATCTGAACTTTTCAAGGAAATAGAACAAATGTAGGCAAGAAGATGCCACAGGAACAAAGACCTACCACATCAACATATTGGCGGTTGCATCCAGGCATCAATAGTTTCTCAAACCCATCAGGCGGTAACAGTCAGCAGCCAATACTGAGAATATTGCCCCATAGACATTTAAAGTTCCCTTCTGCAAAAGACTTCTCCCTGTGCAAGTGTGGAAGTCCTGGAGTTTCTGCCTTATTTACACCTTAAGGCTATTCTTACAGATTTGCTTGCCTTTGTTGGGTAACTGACAAACTCATGCAATCTTCTCAAAGCCACTAAGAGCCTTCTATCATTGTTTGTTCCCTTATACAAACAAGTCAGGGAGACTTCATTGTTTGTGTAACTTCCAGCAGCTGTTAGGTGGTGGGCAAAGACATTGAAGTCAAGTGTGATTAATGGGTGGCCATCTCCTTAATGATTTTATTCATTGCTACAGCTGCTGTAGATCTGAGTGTCAGAGGCTGAAACCAAAGTGCCATTTCCAATCCTGACCCTTCTCTTTCACTCTAGTTCTGGACTTCTTTCTGTGCATAGTTACCCCTACAAATTGTACCCCAAATACAACTTAGAATTATCTGTTCCCTTTGTAACAGGGTGGTCCCCAGGAAAGGGGGAAGTTCCAGGTTCCCTGCCCCACCCAGGGGAGGGTGGAGCTGAGCAGGAAGAGAAGAAGCTGCAGAAGAGACTGAGGAAGGAAGGAAGCAGGATGGAGCCAGGAGACCTGGAGGAGGCGCATGGAGCCTAGAGACACGTGAAGAAACTGTGCTTGTCTTTTGGTCGTGGACTGGGTGACACAGATGTGGGTGAGACCCGTGGGGAGGTGACCATGGCAGCTTTTATCCTGATGTTGATTTTGCTCTTTTCCTTCCGGGCTTGTCCGGTTGTTTGTGACCCTTCTCTGTGGGTCCCCACTGGAAGATGCTTTAGACTTGTGGCAGGCTTTGGGGCTTTGCTCTGCGCCATTCCCATATGGATGGACTTTTACCCACGAGGGGATGGGTAACTCTGGATGCTTCATTTAGAAACTAGACTCTTTGCCTTACCTGTATTGTTTCCTAGTTTTATTAAAAGTTCCTTCCCATTAAAGTCTCCTATGTTTTGTGTTGATGCGGCGGATGGCAGAACCCATGTAGAATAGGCAGGTTTGCGGGGCTTGGGCTGCCCCTCTCCCTGTCCTATAACACCTTTACTATGAAAATAAGCTATCTGGTTATTGTTAGCTATCTCCAAAATATCCTCAACTTTATATCTACGTATACACATAAAAATAATGAACAAATGAAAATGTACCTTAAAAATAACAATACTAGGGGCCATCCTGGTGGCACAGGGGTTAAAGACACAGTGCTATAAAGCCATCACCATCCACTGCATCATAAGTTCGATCCCTGACCAGGGAGCTGCCCCACATGGTGCAGCATGCCTCTTGGTCTTGCCCATTGCTCCCCTCAGCAGTGCATTTCAGTAGATCTGCCTGTTCTGCTTCCCACTCTATCCCTGGTGAATCCTCTCACCCCCGACACCTCTGGCCTGTACCCTAGCTCTTGTATGCATAAATAAATTAAATAAATCTTTAAAAAAATTACACTTTGTGCTGTAATGTTCCAAATTTCAACACATGTTTACTAAGTTGTACTCATCATTATAACATCAAAAGAAATCATTTCACAATCATAAAAATCCACTCAAAAAACTTCCTCCACCCCCAATCCAACAATGTGCAAAACATTAGTCTGTAGTTTTGCCTTTTCCAGAATGTCACATAATTATTCAGTTTTGTAGTATTTAACAGTATGGGTTTCTTCATTTAACAGTATGGGTTTAACATTTATCTACTTTATGAATGGGTAGCTTATTTCCTTCTGTCTTTGAATAATATGCCATGGTATATATCAGTGTGTTTGCTCATTCATTCACTTACTGAATAATACATTGTTTGCATTTACAATTTGGGGTTTATAACAAAGCTATGATAAATATTTTTGTGCAAGTATTTATGTACGTTTTCAAGTCAGGTAAATACCTACAACTATGATTGCTGTATTAATGGTAAGATTGTGTTTTGTGTCATAAAAAAAATCAAGCTGTCTCAGAAGCTGACTGTACCTTTTATGTTACCAGCAACAATGAATCAGAATTGTATTGTTCTACATCCCACCCTACAATTGGTATCCTCAATTTTTAAACTTTTTGCTCTTCTATCAATATGCACTGGTATGACTTTATTGTTTTAATTTGCACTTCCTTTGTGATACATGATATTGAGCATCGTTTCATGTTTGTCATCTGTTTTTTTAGCTTCTTTTGTGAATTGCTTCTCCAGATCTTTTTCCATTTTTTGAGACATTCCTTTTCCTATTGTTGGATTTTAAAAGTTCTTTGTTTATTTTGACTATCCTTTATCCAGTCCTTTATCAAATATCTATCTTGCAATTATCTTCTTCTATTCTGGCCTTAGATTTTGTAAGGGCAGGACATGGGCACAGTGCAGGTTTTCTATGATCCAGCAGACCGGGCAAAGGAGGAGTCAGAGTCCTCAGTGGTTCTTTGCAGGTCTTTTATTGGGATTACCAGGTACACAGCAGGCAGGGGTGCTGGGGGGCCGGGAGCTGGCAGGCCTCCCAGCCCCCAGCAAGTCTTCACTCTATCTGGGCTCTCCGGCCTTCTCTGCTTCTCTCTCCGCTTCTGTTCGTTCTCGGCTTCTTGGCTTCTGCTGGTGTCCCTGTGACGCCGACCTTAAAAGCCCAGTCTTAGCCCAGGTGAATTCCATCTACCTACGCCCACACCCTACTCCAGCTGCCCGCCATCAGGCATGCATTCAGGACTGCAAGGATCCATCATCTATCCTGATGGCAAGAGAGCAGAAAAGCCTGACATTTTTCTTTACCCTACAGATTTTTATTCCCATAACCATGTATATCTATCACCATTTTGTGGGCTGTTTTCTGGGTAACTGGGATTGCAATATTGGTCATCTTTAATGAATTAATCTTCAATGACTTCACAATCTTCAATGACACAATGAATCTTCAATGACAACCCGCAGGGATGATTCTTTTACTAACCTTGTGTGTTTTTTTTTTTAATCATTTCCCTTTAGAGATTTAATGAAATTCCTTTATCTATGTGCTAATAGTCTAAATAGAGACACTGACAACTGTCACTAGTTTTCTAGGGTCCTTGTCCTGTGTCCCCAGCCTGGATGTTGTTAGTTAGAAATGACCTGTTCATATCACTGAGACAGCTTAGTTTCATAATGGAACTACAATTTTTCCTAAGATAAACATTGAAGCTAAATATCGTACATAATATATTCACACAACCAACCATGGGGCAAGTCATTTCTCAGACTCACATGACAAGCAAATTGTAAAAACAGAACACAGAATCACCACAAACAGTATAAAAAATGCAACAAACCAGCATAACCTTTCACAGAATAAAATGCAAGGTTTTATGATCTGTCATCACCAAAGGTGACCTTGGGGAAGTGCTTCAGAGTTGGAAAGGTGCAGTCTCTTTTACTCTATAAACCTTTTATGTTTCCATACAATTCACTTTCCATCCAGCCATTGAACACAGCTGCCATTCACTCCAGCATCTGGGTCATGCATCATGAGGATGGTCATTTCTCTAATTATTGAGTGTTTAATGAAGAATAATTAAAGTTATTCAAATAAAAGTTCTGTAAGGTAGGTGTTGCTATTTTTCTCATTGACAGATGAGTACATTGAGGCCTATGGCTTAAACTACTTGCAAATGATCACACACTTCCAAGCGGTTGAAAGTATCATTCAAGCATCAATCTCCCTGATTGTAATGCTTTTCCTATTATACACATTCTGGCCAATCTCTCCCTGTACAACCAGTGGTAGGCTGATGCCCCAGTGGTCAGAAATCCCACTATGAGAACAGGAATGTCTCTTTCCTGTGGCTGTTAATATGTTGCGACAACATGGCAGGTAATTAAAATATCAGCCAAGAAGGACTATGATGAACTAAATTAGAAAAATGTGTTCACAGAGATCATTAAAATCTGAAGCAGAGACTAGAAACCAGAGGGCTGAAAATCAGAAAGGAAGGAGACAAATATGAAGACTGATTAGAGAATATTAGAAAAACTCTCCCCCAGTTCTTGACTACTAGCAGAGGCTGGAACATATCCAAAGCATACAAAGAAGCAGACAGGTATACACATTTTATAAGGTCTGCATTAAAAACACAATGTTAGAAGAGAACATGGTCACTTTGGACTACAGGACTTCAATCCCAGTTCTGGGTCTACTAGCTATGTGCCCTGAGGAAAATTGTTAAGCCTCTCACTACCTCAGTTAATACATCTGTAAGGTTCAGATGACAACAGCACTCCCCACCCAGAGTTAATACAAATAAAGCATACAAGATATCTTGTACATAACAGATGATAAATAAAAGTAAGTAACTCAGCTTCCTGCACTTGGGAGGAAGGATAAGCCCCAATGTCTATCTGTGTGTACAAGATTTTTATAAAAATACCAGACACATAGTATTAAGATCTGCCCTCTTGACCTCATTTTAAATTGATTACCTCTGTAAAGAGCTTATCTTTAAATAAGGTCACATTCTAAAGTACTAGGGCTTGGGACTCAAACAAGTTTTTGGAGGAACAAATTTCAACTTATAACAGTCATAATGATCACAGTTTAATAAATTAAGTTTATATATACATATATATATATTTAGGGTCACTTTAATTACTTGCCAGGTTCTGCACATATTCCTTATTTAGTGGGGTCAAAACTTGCACTTCCCTTGCCAGTCATCTGTTTCACTTCATATCTTGAATTCTCATCAACTGACAACATGTAACAATGTCAGGTACAATCTAAAAATCATCACAGTAATTGCATTATGACTTGGCAAAAAATTTAAAAGCCTCATATGTTGTAGACTATATGAAGGCTAGACTCCAAGAAAGATTCCCAGAGAGCTGAAGAGGTCTTTATCCATAATCATGTTGAACCCAGGTGAGCTTCAGCTTTACATTACAGATTACAAATTTAGTGCAAAGGTGAGGGAGAAATAAACCACGTTTTTCACCCTCTTTTCCCCAAACCTGGAAACTGTCTTGAATTTTCTACAAGATAAAGAAAAGCATCCTCTCTGAGGAGAGATTCTCACACGAGTTTGAAGCCTAAATTATGCAACTTAGGGGTAGCCCCTTAGGTAAAGAATTTTGTTTCAAGTGTCCAACTTGGATCCCCAGAAACTGTCAGAAGCGTGATCCAAGTCCTCTCTGTAGGAACTGATATCAGTTAATTCTCACAGTTTAATTTCCAAGGAATATGAGTCACAATAAAAAAAAATCAAATCAGAAAGAAACAAGGTATTCTGAACAAGAGCCAGCAAAGACAGTTGCAGAATTAGAGATGCAAAAATGTAAGATCAAGATTTACTTTACACACACACACACTCCGTACGTTTGAAAAATAATAGTATTGAATACATGCCAAAAGTAAAATATAATTAGAGTAATGAAAGATCTGCAATAAAAAGAACCAAATAAACCTTTTCAAAATTAAAAATCTAATTACTAAAAGTAAAATTTCATGAACAAGAACTGATTAGATTATATTCAATTAGAACCAATTGAAAAGAAAACCAATAACTGGATATAAGTGCTAACAACAGGCACGTGTGCGCACACAAACATACACACATCCAGATTTCACAGAAGTAATAATTGCAAAATCTACCAAAAAAAAAGATATATGAAGAATAAATTAAAACCTAGCATGTGGATAATTCAGAATTCCAGGAAGAAAAAAAAATCTTAAAAAAAAAGAAGTGACAATCTTTGAAGACATACTATTTTGGACTCTTCCAGAAGTGGTGAAAGAAACAAAATACAGATTTGAGTACCCTAGTATTATGAAAGATGGAGGATAGACGTTGGGTAAGAAAATAAGAGATGAGAACAATAACAGAAAAGAGAAAGGAAAAGATACACTGATTTGTAGCAAGCAAATTTATTGGGAAAGAAATCTGAAATAGAAATGAAAAAATATATATTTTGCTGCTTACTAGAAAAGCTGTTAAACATACAAGCTTATTTTGTCCTTTGACCTTGAATCTCTCCTCCTGTACTCCTTGTGCATATTTTATCCATCTCGCTTCATTAGGCATGTATAGAAGTGCTTTTTTTTCCAAGCAAATATAAATGCCTTTCTGGGGGCTGGTGGGGGGGAGGGGAGAGAACATTCTATTTAGTACTAACTCTATCTTGTCTGCATTAGAATAGTCATTTTTGTTAATACTTCAAGTTCAGACTTCATAGTAAGGTCTTTCCCCCTCTTCTTAAGATGTGCTCTACCCTATCTACTTTTCTGATATTATGTCTGGGGGTGGGGATTTCTGTCCTGATTGGAGCAGGCCAGGGACACCCCAATCTCTGTACTGTACTGTCAGCTTTGGATGAACATTCTGATTAGTTGTTTTCTGGGATGGAACTAGCTGGAGCAGCCCAAGTTTGGATTTTGTGACCACTTGGTCTCATTTCTTGACCCTGTTTGTTCTCTCTTTTTTTTTTTTAAATAATAAATTTTATTTTTATATTCCCCATACAATTGAAGCCCCCCCATTCTGACCCCAATCCCTCCCCTCCCACCCCTCACCCCCCAAAAAGTGTCTCTGGTTCATAGTTTTTTGTTGATTTTGATTTTCACTTTCTTATAGTTATTCATTTTCCTGGTCCCTTATTTAAGTTCTCTTAATAGGAAACTTCATGTTTTTCTTGAGTATAATTTGTAATATATACCATATACATAGACATAGATATGTATCTATGTATGTGTATACTTACACATATGATCTAGCTTGATGTCTACCATGAAGCCAAGCAGGGAAGGCACATTTTTTTTTTAATTTCAGAATAAATAACTGGGAATGTATGAGTATAGGCTTCAAAGAAAATCATTAAAACCCACAAACTTCTATATAAAATAGCATCTAAGAAGGACCATTTTTATCTTCAGAGTAAAGACCCATGAAGGCAGAGAGAGAGACCAAATTTCACTTTGGGTGAGAAAACAGTTGGGAGGAGACATGTCCCTGATCACGATGGGGGAAATCAGGATGCAGAGACAAGGGACCAAGGTTGCGAGGGCCTCAGAACACCCTCCATCATTTGCCTCTATCAGTGACCTGCTATCAAAGCCATTGAATGTAATTTGGATTCTTCCTCTACCAGAGTCTTTTCCATCTGCCTTGAGGAATGTCGCTTCCTAGTCTAGTCAGTCGCCACCCCTGCTCCCCGTGCTCCCCGACCAGCTGTCCTACTCACTGTTCCACTGCTCTCCCTCCCATGTTAGCAAATCCTAGGCACAAAGTATCTGCTACTTTTCTTTTGCACCCCTGCTTCTTCTATTCTCTTCCTATTTCTTGTCCTTCTTTTCCATGTCACAGACTCCAATCAAAATTGTAGAGCCACAATAATCTTCAGTTTTCATTTCTAGTCCATTCAGCCACTCTACTTTTCATCCTTCTGTCAATAAGGAATAGCATGCTAACTGAGCTTGTGATATATTTGGCAATATGTGCAGTCCAAGGAGGTATGACTTTTTATTACATTATTTATTTTTATTTTACTGAACACTTTCCCAATGGGAATAAAATATGCTTTAAAAAGTAATGCACCAAGAGAAAACTTTCTGACAAAATCCTGTAGTGTGGGGGCCTCCCTGGTGGCACAAGGGGTTAAATCTCAGTACTGTGAACTATCCGCAACTACTGTAGCACAAGTTCGATCCTAGCCAGGGAGGTGACCCACATGGCACAGCAGACCTCTCCTGTCTCACACTCTGCTCCCCTCAGCAGTGTATTTCAGTGGATCTGCCTGTTCTGCTCTCCACTCTGCCTCTGGTGAATCCTCTCACCTCCCACGCCTCTGGCCTGTACCCCCAGTTCTTATATGCATAAATAAATAAATCTTAAAATAAATCAAAATCCCATAGTTTGAACTATTGTTCCACTTCCTTCTTTGGCAGACACAGATCTCATAAACTGCTCCAAGAAAGCAGCAACTCATTTCAGGATAAGCAGATTCACGGAAAACCAAATGGGGACTCTGATCTTCACAAATACTATTTCAAGCTGGTGACAAGTCAGGCTCGGTTCAGAGTTCCAGCACTAGGTGCTTCTGCCATAAAGCTCATACTTTTTTCCCCACTGTTAACACTACTTTGGCATTATTTTCTGAAGCAGTGCAAGGCTTTTTTATTAATCCAATACTTTTTATATCAGAGTCAATAAAAATTTTGACAAGCCATTCTTCATAGAAAGTTAATAAGTTGCTATACTAGTCTTTAAATATGATCCATCTGGGGATGAAAGAATTAAGAGTTGCATTAGAATAGACATTTCTGAACAACAAAAACTACATAATTAATTACATATCATAAGAATTACTGTAAGTTAGTGGAAATAAGAATTATTGAGCCTAAGAAGAATACCATAAGCAATGCCTTGGGGTACTGTGTCACCCAACATTCTACCATAGAAAGAAGATATTACTTTTAGAAAACTGTGGATGATATCATTTCCCTCTTCCTGATGCAAAGGTCATCACTGACCATGGAATTTTGACTTTGAGTGATAAACCTTCATGAAAAATTATTCTACAAGTTAGGGATTTTATAGATGTTCTTAACATATCTTCTGTTTTGTCTAAACAATTCATTTTTTCAGGGTAATGTTGAGATATTCTTTATTCCATGACTTATTAATTTCCAGTTCATCAATTCTTCCAATTGTATTCTAACACTAAATAATAACAAAAAGACATCCCAGGACATGGACATATATTTTTTCCAAGCAAGAAGGAATCACTGAAGTTTCACTAGATCTATGTCTTCTAAAGAATTAGTCTGCAGTCATAAACTGAGGGACCTGAAAAGTAGTCTCTTATAAGTAACTCCTTTTTAAGCATTTAATGCTTTAAAATGCACTAATAACAAAAATTTGAAGTTTCATAATCAAAACCTGATTTTGTTTTAAAAAAATAGTTTTATCTTACAAAGAAAAGCTATAAAGATAGATATCCCCTAGAAGCAAATAAAATAGTATGTCTACAGGATATAAACTAATCATTAATCTTTTCCATGATTATGTTTGTTGCAGGAGTTGAAGTTCAGGCTCTTACAACACACCCACAGCCTGTTTCCCCACTATTTACAATGAGCTTATGTGAAATTTCTCCTGACCTCTGAAATTATCTACTTCACTAGACTGAAGTCATGTAAATACAATCATAGACTATTATTCAACTGAATAAGATTAGTCTTTTCATTGTAAGATAGTAAATATTCACTGCCACATAGGTATGCACAAATGTGAAAAGTAAAACAGAAGGTAAACTCTAGTATTACTCTGAATCTTCACACTTCCAAGCATAATATCTTGGATTTTCCCCTGGGTTTCAAACTAAATGCATTCCTATAGCAATTGGAAAGAAGATCGATTTTTGCATCAGGAAGAAGTCCAGTACATAGAAAGAGGCTTAACCATGAAGTAGTTTGATTTCTATAATTCAAACATTAAAAGCACACGTCCAGTAAATGTCTGAATGCCTTGGACAGTGTCCAAGCAGGAATCTGGCACTGACAGATGTCATAAATACAAAAAATTAAGAACAAAATACTGAATAAGAAAAGACATGAGTTTTCTTAGATATTTACTAAAATATTGCAATACACTGAATAGTTTTCTCCTTGTACCTTTCTATATTTTTCTTAATAATCTCCACTGTCAGACTTAATTGCATCTTTTTACTCACTGGAGAAGAAAATGCTACAGGGAAAAATAAATATGGGATCTACCTTTTTAGATGATGCAATAAGATCATTGGGTCTGGATCCTAATATTTCCAAGAAAAAAATGTAATCAATTATAGCTATTTGTTACTTGCAGTGTATTAAAAGATCCATTTATAATGTGTTTTAATATGTTGGCAGGAGAGAAATAAATAATATAGGGATAATTTATTTGGAATCTCTCTAAGCAAATTTAAATATCAGGCAGTCTCTGGTATTTCCCAAACATTAGTTCCTATTTGGCCTACCTATCAAAAACTCCAATCCAAGAGATAAGAAATGGATTATATACACTAAATCTCAAAAATATAGAATTTTTTGTATTTATTGGCATACAAAAATATGTAGCACCTCAAATTCACAATGCCAGGCATTTGGTCTAAAATTACAAAATATAAAATGAAGCAAGAACACATGATAGGTGTTGAGGATAGAAATCAATCAAGTGAAAGAGACGCAAATTAACACAGATATTAAAACCAAAATATAAGGCTCCGGTCACTTGTTATTGTAACCGCATATGAGATGTTCAATGAATTAGGTAGTGACTTGCAAGAAATATAAAAGTCTGTAAGTGAATGTCTAGAGGTGAACATTTCAATGTTTGAGTTGAAAAACACATTTGAAAAGATTAACAGCAGATTAATCTTTGCAAGAAAAGTGATTGATAAACTTTGAGACACAGCAATCAATAGCATCAAAAATTAATAGAAATATTCAATAAAAAGAGCTTGAGGGAGAAGCAGGACAACTTCATAATTATAATATATGTAGTGTTAGAATCCCATAAAGGGGACAGAAAATACTTAAAAAAAATAATGGCCAATATTTCACAAACATGACAAAAATTGTAAATGCATAAATTCGTGAAGTTAAATCAAAAAGGCAAAAAAACACAGAGTCCCATGCAAAGACGTTATTTCATAATCAAATTTCTCAAAGGCAATAATAAACAGAAAAACTGAAAAGTAGTCTGGGGTGGGGCTAAGCACACAAGTTTTAGAACAATGAGGAAAAGCAAGATAGTATTTTTTTGACAGAAAAAAATGCAAAATGTTTTTTCCTCACCACACTCCTTTATACCCCTTTGACCCTTTCTCCTCTCTCCCCCTCTTTCTACATCTCCAAAACCTCCCTTTATTTGTGTCCTCTCATTTTTGAAGTATTTGCTTTCTTGGATCATCAGCTTTGTGGATGATTAGGTGGCCAAGAGTAATATGAAAAAATGTTCATTACTTCTAGTGAGAGAAGAAAATTGAAACTGTAATGAGATACCACCGCATGAGAACAGCATGTATTAAAAAGGCACCCAACAACAAGTGTTGGAGAAGATGAAAAAAAAAAAAAAAGAGTCCTGTTATACTGTTGATGGGAAAGTGAACTATTGCAGTCACTTGAAAGCAATCTATATTTACCTCAGAAAACGAAAAATCAAGAAGATATGGTATAGACACACCATGGCACATCACACAGCCATAAGGAAAGGTGAAATGCATTCATTTTCAACAAAATGGAGAATGTGAGAGAATCATGTGCAGCAAAGTAGGCCCCAATGATTAAAAAAAAAATACTGGACATTTACATAGCAGATAGAGAATATAAAAACATTAAAAAATATCAGTAGACATCAATAAATAATGTAGACAAATCCATTCACAGATTATTTTCTTACCAGTCATCCATGAGATTTCCAATACTTTTACAATTCTTCTTGTTAAATTGAATCAGATCTTAACTCACACTTGTAAAGGTCCTAAGTCTTTTTAGTCTTTGGTAAGAAGAAACACACTGCGATCTATTTTTCATATTTATGGACAACCAGTATCTCCTCATTTATAACAATGGCTACCCCCAGAAACTCCTGTAGTAACTAAACTAGATGGGGATATGTACATATGTGTATGTATGTATGTATGTGTATGTCTATATATCTATACATCTGAGTATTTAAATGATAGATTAAATGATAGATTCAAAACCTAGTACAACATGTTATGATTCCAATTTTCAGGTTATTCTGTGTTCTTAGAAACTGGTATATAAATAACATATTAATATATCACACTAATACTTTTAATAAATAATTCTGAGCATTTAATTCAACAATCTTTATAGTGCTTAAATTTTCATTGCATATTTTTTTCATCTAAGAACACAGGAATATTTTTGGATGGGTCTAAGTTTGAAAATAATTAATTTAGTTCACAGGGTTAGCTCTATAAAATAATCTCACTAAGGACAGCATCATAAAATCTCAATGTGAAGCCATAAAATATCAATAAAGTTTAATATGAAAAGTTAACAAAGTCCATGGAGAGTCAAGCATATTTTATAACAATTCATTATAGTTACTGTTATTATTGCCAAGATGTAAAAATATTGTGGCAAATAAACTTGCCTCATTTTTTTCAGTTACCACTGCCACATACATAAGCTCAATAGTACAGCTATCACAGAATGAAGGTCATAACAATTTCTTGTGGTAGAACACCGAGAATGAGAAAAGAGGAAAAGGATGAGATTTAGAGCATGCACATATTTTCCCTTTTTTAAAGTTTTGACATAAAAATTGAATATATTCATGGTTTACAACTTGATGTTTTGTGTCATGTGTATATTGTTAAAAGATAATATTAATCAATCAATAGTATCCATCATCTCCACATAGAGAACGTTTGTGTGTGTGTGTGTTGTGTGTGTGTTTGACATTTATTTTTTTTTTACAGGACAAACAGGATAATTTTCTCATTTTTCCTTAAAATAAAGATACAGCATAAGTTTTACAATTTGGTGTGATTAGATGTGATTTATAATTTTAACATTTCTTAAACAAATCATAAGAGAAACAAACAAGTAGTACAAATTATAAAATTACTAGAGCAAAGAGAAACTTCCTTTCTCATCAAAATATGTGCAACAGATAAACTTCCTTAAAAAGAGTTTGTGGAAAACCTTCCATCTCAAATATTTCAGCAGTTTTTTGTAACCATGAAATGCCTCACCAACTTGTTAATCAAATTCTTCCTAAGGTCTATCTTCTTAACAAACTTGAAGAATATAACACAACATTATCAACTCTCATCACTGTGGATCCAGGAGTTAGTCAGAACTCATTCATCAGGCATAACTGAACTTTGCATACTTAACCAACAGCTTCTCATCCCCTTGCTGTGGCAGACTCCGTTCTCCCTTCAGCTTCCATGAATTTTAACATTAGTTCCACATTTAAGTGAGTTCAGGCAGCATTTGCTTTTCTGTGTCTGGCTTATTTCTCTTAGTATAATATATTCAGGTTCATCCATGTTTTCACAAAAGGCAGAGTTTCCTTCTTTTTTTAAGGCTGAATAGTGTGTGTGTGTGTGTGTGTGTGTGTGTGTGTGTGTCCTTCATTCATTCATCCACTGGAGGAACATTTAGGTTTTAGGCTAGTTCCACATCTTGGCTATTGTGAATAAAGCTGCAACGAATTTATGAATATAGATAAGTTTCAAGATTCAGATTTCACTTCCTTTGGAGATACATAACCAAGATTTGGAATTCTGGGATCATATTGTATTTCCATTTTTATTTTTTTCAGGAATTTCCATACTGTTTTCTGTCATACCTATACTAATTTACATTTCCACGAGCAGTCTATAAGGGTTCTCTTTTCTCTACATCTTCACCAACACTTGTTATATTTTGTCTTTCTGGTGACAGCCATCCTATCAAGTGTGAGGTGATATCTCACTATGTTTTTGGTTTGCATTTCATGCTTCCTAATTTCAAATTGCATTAGAAATCATTAGTAATCAAAAGAATATAATATAGACAAACAATAGACATTTGAACCAATGGAGCAGAATAGAAAGCCCAGAAATGTATAGTATTGATGTTAATGAGCTGGCCAAGAACCAACAGTGGGGAAAGGATAGTCTTTTCAAGAAATGATACTGTGATAATAGGACATCCACAGCAGTATACCTTTATCTCACATTACATACAAAATCAACTCAAAAGAGACTCAAGACTTAAATATGAGGCCTGAACCTGTAAGACTTATTGGATAAAACATAAAGACCTTCTTGAAGTTGGTCTTGATGCTATTTTTTTGGTCATGGTACCAAAATCCCAGGCAACAAAAGCAAAAATAGACAAGCAGTATTACAGCAAACTAGCAAAGGTGGCAATCAACAAAATGTAAAGGCAAATTCTATATCCAATCAAAATACATATGGGGGGCTCCCTGGTGGTGCAAGGGGTTAAGATGCAGTAGTATGAAGCTATCCTCAGCCACTAAAGCACGAGTTTGATCCCTGGCCAGGGAGGTGACCCACATGGCACAGCAGACCTCTCCTTACTCGCCTGCTGCTCCCCTCAGCAGTGTGTTTCAATAGATTCGCCTGTTCTGCTCCCCACTCTGTCTCTGGTGAGTCCTCTTACCCCCCGCATCTCTGGCCTGCACCCCAGTTCTTATATTCATAAAAATTAAATCTTTTTAAAAAATACGTATGGAACTCATATAATTTCACAGCAAAAAATCCTTAACTAGCCCAATGAAAATATCAACAAAAGATCTGAGTAGGCATTTCTCAAAGAAGACATATAAATAACTAAGCGGTAAACCACAAGTAAGCCACAAAAGGTGCTCAGTATGCACACACTTTTCACCAATTTTAGGAATCTCTCTGGCAGTGATACTCATACAGGAAAACAAAAGCATATGTATGAGCTGTTCACAGCAATCGTGTGTATAATGACCAAAGCTGGTATCATGCAGGATATTGACACAGGCCCTGTTTCTTTCATTGATCAACTTTGCATCAGCACTTTCAATACAATATTAGAGGCCACAAAATTACAGTCTGCTGGGACAAGTGTCTGCCTGACAACTGTCTGCAGAGGGCCTTTGCAAAGATGCAGAGAGTACAACAAGAATGAACTCAAGCATCTGCTGTGTCCTGCTCCCATTTGAGAGGCGTTTATCAAATGTCAAATGGGTACCAGGTGTTCTGGCAGGAACTATCACAGACACTCTCTGGATCAATTACCCAGAAGCCATGTTTCTAAAAGAGTGGGTCCCAGTGAAGAGCATAAGAAAAGGTGTTTCACTCCAGAAAACCAAGTATTCAGATAAATGTAGGTTGTTTGTGATGACCATAAAGCAGATTTCAGTGAAGTTTCTCATTCAATGTAGGTCATTTCTCAAACACACCTCTTTCTTTATCTCCAGAATTTTGCTTCTACTACCCTCCTTTTGCTGAAACCCTCCATCCTTCTACACTCAGTTATAATTCTAACCATTCTATGAACTAGTCTTCCCCTACCCTTCATTTCTAGTTGATGTTTAACAAATGTTCAGGGAGTGATCTTTATTATAAAAAATATATATGAATTATTACATGCATATATGAATATATACATAAGCAAATATGTACAAAAATCATTTCAAAATATTTTCTCACAAATGATAAGGATATTTCAATGTCAATAAATATATCTCTACATTACATCTCTTGAGGAGTCCATAAAGCCCACTGTGCAGACATGTGGATGGACCAAAATTGATTTAGTACATAATTTGTTTTCACTACTTCCTTACATCAAACACTCAGATATAAATTACTAGTTCAACAAACACTTGCAGAAAAAAATCTGCAATCAATTTTTACGTTCAAAAACCAAAGATGATTTTTTTCCTTAGTCATCCCTGCAAGGTAGGTAGAATTACTACTTTTAAACCGTGGTGAATCTGGCGATACAAAGTAATATTCTATTGTTTCAATAGTTCATAATTTTTATTTATTACTAATATATTTTTATTTACTATTAATATATTAATGTATATATTACATAACATATTATATATTGATATATAGTATATAGTATACATTTATTTTATTTACTATTACATGTTCTCATGCACGTCACGTTTTTCTAAACTTAACTAGTGTTTAAATTATTGAAAAGAATCTATTCTTGGGTGGCTGGTAAATTTCTATAGGAATGGTAGTGATTAAAAGTGTGTTTATTGTTACATTTTTGACATATTTAATTGTTATTGGTCAATTTGGACTAAGAACTCTCTTTTGCAAGTATTCGTAGCCTGCATTTTATAATGATAAACATTATAAAATGAAAATCCTTGCTCGTATCTTGTCTGTCAAAGAATTTACTCTTAACTTACAAATTGTGTTGATTTTCTATTAATAGGTATTCTCTTTAAGCGACTTTCCTGGTGGCAAAAGGGGTTAAGCACAGCACTCTGAAGCGATCCGCGGCTACTGCAGCATGAGTTCGAGCCCTGCCCAGGGAGCTACCCACATGGTGCAGCAGACCTCTTCTGTCTCGCCTGCTGCTCCCCTCAGCAGTGTATTTCAGTCACTTCCCACTCCATCTCTGGTGAATCCTCTCATCCCCCGCCCCGCACCTATGGCCTGTACCCCAGTTCTTATACGCATAAATAAATAAATCTTTAAAAAAGAGTGATGTTTGTGTGGGGGCCATTCAAAATCCAAAAAAAAAGCACAAACCAAAGGTCATTATTACAAATGTTGAAACATCTAGTCAAAAATCTAGAAAATCACAATTTTGAAAGATCAGAACTCAGAATAGAGAAATATTGGATGAGGAAAAGAAGTGAAAACAAGCAACAACAACAAAAAAAAAAGCAAGAAATGGCCCCTCCATGCCAAATTATCCAACCTTGTATCTCTTCTGCTTCTTCACCAGCCACCTCCTGAACCAAAGATATTTGCTGACTGGAGGCTGTTCTAATGCTACAAAACACATCATGTGGTGACCTGCTCTCTGTTAGGGAGAGTCAAAGAAGATAGAAACTCAAAGACTATTTGTCAAAGACTATTTTGACTGTCAAAGGAGATAGACTTTTAACATTCAACACTAAATCTAACTGAAAAACCAGAGCTCACTTTCACTTTCAACAACAGATGGCACTTTCAGCACTGTCCCCACTTTTTCCATATATTTTTTATATTAGCCATATAAAATCCACACCCCTTTTGGAGCCTAAAATTCTAGGAGTTATCGCTTGTTTATATGTATTGACTGGAAAAAATGAAGCACTTTACAAACTCTTATTCGAAAATTTGGTGGACTATGCAGAAGAAAATGAATTTCAACTGAATTTTCAAACTATAATGAAAGATTTCGTATTAGATGCAATCAAAGCTTCTAAAAGTCTTTGTCAAGGTGTCACCCCTTAAAGTTTGTTTTTTCCATTAACCCAATGCATTCGGTGGAAAATTCAGATGAGTGGCTTGACCACGCCACAGGGCAAATAAGAAAACTTTAAAAATTCATCATTTGTCTACATTAACATTCCTTCTAGCTGATGAAATTCTGGGAACTTTTAATGAATTAAAACCTCATTTGCCTGAAGAAGCCAAGAAGTTACTGACTGATTCAAAAATAATTACGTGCATGGTAGGATAAGAGGACACTTAAGTAATGATGTTGTTGCTCATTCACAGTATTATTTCTGCCAAGTTTGTGGTCTGTATGATGAATGCAGGTAGAATGGATTTCCTCAAACCCAAAACAACATAGAGCATGGCACAGAAGTGGGAGCACTTCCTAGGGAGTGCTCCTGTCCATGATTATGAAATTAAAGAAGAATTTCAAGAAGAGCCACAGTATGTAGAAAAATGAACATGATGTGTGCTCCAAGGAAAGCTATGCCCTAAAAGAAGGAAAATAGCTATTCTTTCTGACACCAGATTTGGCAGTTTTTGTGGACTATCTCCATGTCTCCATGCAATTGCCCATAATCTATTCCCAAGATCCACCCTTTTCACATATTGATTTTTCTCTTTTATTTTTTGCTTTATCTTTCTTTCCTCCCGCCCCCCCCCACTGTTTTGAATTCTCAGCAACATTTTTTTTTTAATTCAATATGCTCTACATTTCATCTTTGCATCATTTTCAATCCTGCAGGTATAAGTTGTGTAGACTTTCAGAGTTAAAATTCTATATGTATTTTCTAATTCTGTATGTGTTACCTACACTATCCTTTTTATTTTTTTATGCTCTGTTATGTGAATTGTTTGCCAGTTTGGCTACACAAAAGTAGACGATCACCATCTGGTATTTTTCTTTTTCTTTCTGGCTTATTTCGCTGAGCATGATCCCTTCCAGCGCCATCTATGTTGCTGCAAATTGCATGTGTTTATCTTTTTTAAATGCTGAGTAATATTCCATGGTATATATGTACCACATCTTCTTGATCCAGTCATCTATTTTTGGGCATTTGGGTTGTTTCCAAAGCTTAGCTATTGTAAATAGTGCTGCTATAAACATAGGGGTGCAGGTGTTCTTTGGAATTGATGTTTCTGTGTCCTTTGGGTAAATACCTAGGAGTGGAATTGCTGGATCATATGGAAGCTCTATGTTTAGTAGGTCCAGAAATCACCACACAGCTCTCCATAGTGGTTGGACCAGTTTGCACTCCCACCAACAGTGCAGAAGAGTTCCTTTTTCTCCACACCCTCGCCAACATTTGTTGTTGCTAGTTTTTTTAATATGTGCCATTCTCACTGGTGTGAGATGGTATCTCATGGTAGTTTTGATTTGCATTTCCCTGATGACAAGTGATGTTGAACATTTTTTCATATGCCTGTTGGCCATTTGCATTTCTTCTTCAGAGAATTTTCTTTTTAGCTCTTCTGCCCATTTTTTGACTGGTTTATTTTCTTTGTTGTTGTTGAGTCTCATCAGCTCTTTGCAGATTTTTGTGATCAGTCCTTTATCATTAGTGTTGTGTGCAAAAATGTTCTCACTCATAGCAGGAATCTAGAAAACTTAAATAAGGGACCAGGAAAATGAAATAACTATAAGAAAGTGAAAATCAAAATCAACAAAAAACTATGAACCAGAGACACTTTTTGGGGGTGGGGGGGGCGGGAGGGGAGGGATTGGGGTCAGAATGGGGGGGTTGCAAGTGTATGGGGAATATAAAAATAAAATTTATTATTAAAAAAAAAAAAGAGGTGAAGCATCAACGATCCACGAAAGAAAATGTTATGATGGGATCATTTTTACTCATGATGATCACAAAAATAAAGGTTTGAACTTGAGTATGCATGTGAATTAGGGTGGATAAAATGAGAAAAGTCCACATCCTTTGTCCAATAATATAATGAAAAAATAAACATGGTTCATGCAAAAAAAAAATGAACAATGATGTAAAAAATAAAATAAATGTCTTAAAATAGAAAAAAAGGTAGATGATCACATTACTGACTTTCTCTATAAACATTGTGCATATGATTAAAATAATGAAACTTCTTAATAAATGAAGAGATATCTTTTTTCCTCCATCTTCATTTGTGAAAGATAAAATTTCTCCTGATAAATGCTTTATTGTGTTAAGTGCTCTATGGGGCATTATGTTGTTTTCATATTTTCCTCAAATAAAATCACATTTTAAAAAATGCAAATAAATATTTTTAAAGAAATTATGAATTTTTTCCATGAGTATATTTTGGGGATTTATATCTTTTGGGATTGAGATTTTTGGGATATCATACTCTAGGAATTTTCATCCTTTAGTATTTCAACATTTAGTGTCCTGTGCTTTAGAATTGTGTCTTTCAGGATTATGTCCCAAATTATGTGGATTGTGTACCTGATTGTATGTATGTGTTTATGTGGCTGATTTATTATATATTTTTTCTTTCCTGAAAACACTATGATATAAATTTTCTTCTTTATAGACTTTGGAATAAATATTCTCAGTTTTTATATATTTGTCTTATAGTTTCAACTTTCCTTGTAACAAAAGTTTTTAGTATATTTTTTTTTACATTTGTTTTAGATTTCTAGGTGCTGAGGGATTTTTGCTGATTTCTTTAGATGAGGTAGATATTTTTGGTTTTTGGAGGGTAATAGCTGTTATTAATTTAATGTGCTGTCCTATTACAGCCAAATAATATAGTCCCCAGCATATCTACTTTGGGGACTATACATTTTCCTTGTGCCATTTAGATCAAATTTTAAAGTATTTTATATGCATTTGTAAGGGAACTATAGACTTTTTATGAAAATAACAGGATTTTAAATAGATTAGATTAATCCATTTAATTATCACCTACATTATCTATTAAAGACAAATTATGTCAGTATATTATTGTCAATTTGTATTGTAGACTTTAATATATATTATCAATGTCACCATTTCTAATTGTGATGTCTCATGGATTTCATTTAAAATTCTTTGTTCATTAAGGATATTTGTATTATCATTGTGAATTACTAATACTATTTTCACTAATATTAATGTTTCACTAAATAATGTAAGTTACTAATGAACACTAATAAAAATGCCTCTTTTTATTTTTTGCCTTAAATCCTATTTCACAATATCAATAATAAGAGATTATATAGAACACTGATAATAGTACTAACTCTGGAATTCAATCTTGCCACTTCTTTAAGTTGGGCTAGACAAATTGGTGCACAACACTGTGCCTCAGTTTCTTTTCATTTTGTTTTCTGAATGGAAGGACACTTTGCAGGGGCACTGACTTGTTTAATAGATCTCTACTTTGTACTTGGCCAGCAGAAGTTCTACTATTAACTGAGATTTGGAGTCACATATATGGACTCCACACCTTCAATTCTTATACTTGACCACCTTTGGTAGAGTCATTTAATTTCTTTGAGACTCAATGTTCTTACTTGTCACGTAAGAATACTACCCACTACAAAAATCTTTGGAGTGTTGTTACAGTATTGTTAGCTGTTATTGTCATTGCAGATTCATACGCCATGTCAGAATCTTCTGGGACATGGTATCTTCAGAATTCAGAGTATTTCTGATTTTTGAAAAGTTATTCAGGGTGCATATGACAATTAATAGATTCAGTGAAGCCTGAGAGAGCCATTTATCATCAAATAAACTAATATATCTATAGCAAAATAAATAAATATTCCCACTAAGTGGGATAAATAAAGACTTCATTTAGTTTCATAACCATTTAGGACAGGTTATACTCAGCTGAACAAAAAATTTTCATTTCAATAGCTTTTTGGAATTTGGAGTTGGTGATAAGAATTTTTTAGCCTGTATTACTATGGTATAGTTTCAACATTGAGTTCTATTTGTTTCTTTATTTTAGTTTTTTTTTTTTTTTTGAGAGGTGAGGAGGAAAGCTTATGCTGATTCTATTTTTAGTGAGCATTTATTAAGTGCATTGATCTGTGTGTTGTACAAACACTGGGAGAGAATATGAAATGAAATTTAAAAAGATAAAGTGGATTTAGATCAAAATGGGAAACTTTGCATGTTAAAGGACATTATCAAGATAATGAAAAGTCATAAAATGGGAGAAAATATGTGCAAATCATTCATCTGATAACATTCTAGTGCATATATGTGGGGGTATGTGTATGAGAGAGAGAGACTTTACTCCTTATCTGGACTGTGTAGTTTATTCCAACAAAGGACTATTTCCATTAATATCAATGGAATAAAAAAATGAATTGACTTTGTTCTTGTTCTACAACACAATAATGTTTGTCCTCTTTAAATACACCTTTTGATACAAGATGAAGGACGTATCCTCCCAAAGCACTGAAGTTGTAAAATGCTCCTACTTCCACTTGCTGTTTTTTTAATATTTCCAACAGTTAAACTTAATATTAAAATATAATTTCTAAGTTGCCTGCTATTAATAATTCTTTATTTTCATCATCTTAGTTCTCAATAATGGCTCTTCACTCATTGGTTCTATAATTTTCAAAATGCAAGTATACTTCTTATCCACTTTTTAAATGTGGTTTATAAAATTCCCTTCATTTTTGTAATATCTTGCTGAATGTGCAGGTTAGAACTGGTGTATGTGAGTAGACCAGACCAGTATCCAAGATGTAATGTGACAAAATGGTCCAATATCTTGATTGGCATCCAAACCATGAGTCAGTGCTTATGTTGATTTGATGAGGAAAGTGTGAATTTTCTACCTTTCCTCCAGGTGGCCCCTGTCTAAAAAAAGTTCAAAGTCAGGTCAAAACCTAGGTCATCTTTTTTTCTAGCTTCAGTGACCTTAAAATAAGTAAAAAAAAAAAAAATGGTTTTGATATTAGTTTTCTGTATATTGGTTTAAAATACTTGGGAATTTCAAATTATTTCTTTGTCCAAATAATGATAATCTATGGAAGCTATGTTTTAGAATTTAGGCTAACTCTATACTAGCCTTAAATTTTAAGGACTTGTATTGGATTTCAGTTCTATGGGTTAATTTACATATTGATTTATAGTATGTTACTTTGAGCAAGTTACTCTAGGCAATTTTTTATTATTCTTGTCATCAGCAATATCACTTCACCAATTTACAATTTCAGCTTTTAAAATTTTATAAATACTGGAAAATGAAAGTGGGAATTATTATGAATTATTTTTTATTTCTTTTTTTTAATAGAGGCATGTTTTATTTATTTATTTGTTTGTTTGGTTGGTTGGTTTGTACATGCACTGGGTATAGTCAGAAGCACGGGAGGGTGAGAGAATCCACCAGAGCCAGAGCGGGGAGCAGAGCAGGCAGAGGGACCAAAGTACACTGCTGAGGGGAGCAGCGGGCAGCAGGAGAGGTCTGCGTGCCATGTGGGACCCTCCTCCGGTGGCCGGGGAGCAGCCGGGGATGGAACCAGCGCCGCAGAAGCCGCGGGCAGCTTCGCAACCCAGCGCTTAACCGCTGTGCCACCGGGGCGGCCCCTATTATGAATTATTTTTGAGCAGTTATTATCCATCCAGAGAGCTATGCTGAGGAATATGTTGTCTGCAGTGATCTTTCTAAGTCTTGACACCATCAGTGTCTTAAGTTTATGCTAAAGAAATCACCACTTTAAAGATAAAGATATCATATGATTTTAGAAAAGCTACATTGATTGGGCATCATTTAGCTTTCTGGGATCCAGAGTCTTTTATCACCTTACCTACATATCTGATGAAAGATAGGGAGAAGAAACAAAAGGCAAGAAATGGGCATGTGTCAGAAGAATCTGCAATCTGAAACTGTCTTTGGTTCACATCATAGAAGGGTTGTGATACCATGTCCCAAAAAGTTCTACAAACTCCGTTTATAAGAACACATCCATCAATCACATTCTGAAAACAAGCTAGAAAGAACATTAAAAATTGTCATAAATTTGCATTGTTAACTGTTCAACTCATTATATGACAGGTTAATGTTACCATCTCTCCATTGTCTCATATCCTAGGATTCAAAAATCTCCATACAGGCAACACATGAGACATTTGACATCTTCGGAAAACTCAACTCAAAGTCTAACTTTCTGTCCTAAAACAAGCAAGAAACAACAAGCAAGAAACAACATTAAAAGTTGTCATAAATTTGCATTGTTAACTGGTCAACTCATTATATGACAGGTTAATGTCACCATCTCTCCATTGTCTCATATCCTAGGATTCAAAAATCTCCATATAGGCAAAACATGAGACATTTGACATCTTCGGAAAACTCAACTCAAAGTCTAACTTTCTGTCCTAATACATCTCTAGTTTAAGAAACTGCTTAATTCTGCTCAAAGGTAAACAAGTTATTTTACAAATGACCTTCATGGTCCATGTCAGTTCTCAATATGCTGTGATGTTCACGTGGGCTTGATGTTATCCATCTCTTTCAAATATGTATAAAAGAGAAAGAAATTGCCAAACAAGCACCTTAAGATGAATCTTAAGGTGTACCTTCCATATTTTGGACAAACACCTGTCATCACACCCTTACAAGACACATTTTCACCTGTATGCACACACCATGCATTCATCAAACTCATTACTTGAAAAGTTCTTGATAGTATTCATTCTACTTCAAACCACCTGTCAAAACAACGCTTTAATTAGGTTAAGCTGTCTGGCTTTGTGAAAAGGTTTACTGTACTCAGTTGTCCCTGCCATAAAATTAATAGTTTGACCAACTTCTAAGGAGAGGGATTTTGCACTCATGAAAGTCAAATTAAATCCACCTTTGCCAAACAGGGGAAAAAATTGGTGTGTCTGAAACTTTGAAAGCAGCACTTCATTTATTATAATCTTTCGAGTGCCAAAGTACAAATTAGGTAGAACTGCAGCTGCAAGAAAACCCACATTATAGCACATTGCTCTTCTGACCCTGTAGTAGGCAATGCACCTACAAGATAATGAACAGAGAGAATGACTATAGCAGAGTCAGTACTGCCAAATTTCCAACCAAATTTGCAATAATCAACCAACCATTCAGTAAATTAATATTCCATTGACTCCAACAATGCACATGCTAGTCACTGCACATCATTTCTAGACCACAATTCCAATCATATTTTCCAGGAATGAGCTCACTTAATTGCTGAAACTCAGAAGAATAGGATCAGTTTAAAAAATACTTTCTGGGGCCTCCCTGGTGGCACAGTGGTTAAGTCTCAGCACTTTCAAGCTATCACTAGCCACTGTAGCATGTGTTTGATCCCTGGTCGGGGATCCATTCCCACATGGCACATCAGACCTCTCCTGTCTCACCCGCTGCTCCCCTCAGCAGTGTATTTCAGGAGATCTGCCTATTCTGCTCCCCACTGTGTCTCTGGGGAGTCCTCTCACTGCCTGCATCTTTGGCTTACAACCCATAAATAAATAAAAAGAAATCTTAAAAAAAAAACACTTTCTAATTCCATTCAGTTCTTGCTGAACTGATTTTGGACCCAATATTTTTAAAGTAGCAAAAGAAATAATGCTAAAGCTTGATGACTCCTGAAGACAGGGTTGCTTGGAGCTATGGTTTGGGATTTTGTTTTTCCTCAACACATGGCATAATGGGTCTTCTGCTGACCTGGAAATAAACATGATTCATGATTCCAAGTATCATTTAAGGTATATGAAGGCTTAATCTCTCTAAGGCAGGACATTAAGAGGACAGTAACATTAACTAAGATAAAGTGCTTTTATATTTTTCAGAGTCAAAAGAAAAGTTGCTACAAAACTTAAGTTTTACCTTAAAACATAAGGATAAGAATTCATTTAAGACCGATTTATTTATTGATTACTTTCTCTTAATTCTTCATTTTCATTTTGTAAAAGTACTTGATTGAAACTCATTTTGATAATTATCATCAGCTGTAGTTTCAGAGTTTACTCCAAGTAAAGAAAACTGGTTTCTTGTATCTTCCATAGCAATAAAGGTGCACTGTGTAGGATAATTACTTAATACTGAGAAGAGTTATAAGAGTTATCATATCTCAATATTATTATAGGTACAATTCTAAAAGTCCAGGAGCTCAGAGAAAAGATGTTTTGATGTTTCTCTGTATAATTACACAATAATTCCCAACCTAATGCAAAATCTATAACAATATTTTAATAGTGTGTTTACTATCCTGAATTAAATACATATATAACAGATACATGTTTTCCTGAAAGCCTATCTGTAACCCTGTCATATAGAGAGTGGTAAAGAAATTATAATGAAGTGTCCCCACTCCATTTATAAAAGGTATACTGACTATACTAGGACCATAAAGCATCAGTATATTTTACTAATTATAAGTAATTTAAGATAAAACAGGGAAGGCTATCAGAAGCAATTCCATGCAAGTTTTACAGTGAAATTAAAGCTGAGATTCTTGCAGATGTTAGAATAAAACCATTATGAAGATGAGTAAACAGCAGAATAAACTTATCCCTGAGTGTTCTGAGAAAAAGGTAAATTAGCAGTGTAGGTATAACATGCCAAAATCAAAGACTATAAAATGGAGAAAATAAGAAATCAAAATGTTTGCTAATGATATAGGTCTTTTTTCATATGTATAATTTGAACATAATTCTCCACATTTTCATATCTAATTAAACATCTTATAGTACTTTATATGTGTCCTGCTCACTTCTATGATTTTTAAATGTATTAACTCATTCACTCTTCTTATAAGTTAGCTTTTGAGACTGTAATCATTGTTTTGCAAAGGCAACTGAGACACAGAGGTAAGTAACTTACCTTAAAATCCTATCATATATTGAGATATATAATTTGTTTCTATCATGTGAAAAGAACTTGAAGACTACATTGATCAGTATAAGACAGGAGAAATAGGATGTACTGGGAATAGAAGTCTATGGGGAAATGCTGATTCCAATATCTAGGAACATCATGAAATCATATATAGGAAGTAAAAATGAAAATTAATTTCAGAATGGCTTCTCACAAGTAGGTTCTTTGTTAAGCTATAAAAATAAGAATAGAAAATCAAGAACATTATATTTAGACAACTTTGGTTAATAAAAATATCAGATGCCTACATTTTATGTTTTCACTGTCTTTAATAATATGTCTGACGATGATAAAGGGGTCTCAGATTAACTCTCTTATATATTAACATGCAAAGCCTAAAAATTAAGACAGATAGAGATTCAAATTCCATGAAAAGTGTGGCCACACACAATGAAAGTTTCAAAATGCAGCACAATTCTGTAATGCTTAAAATAGAACAAACTTCCCTTGATTTATACATTATTTGCTTTGCTTGATTATTTCTGTTTGTTTCAAAGCTGTTAAAAAATATTTTGAATTTGTATATAAAATGGATTTTTAGTCTATAGATTTAGATGTAAGTATGCATTTGGCCACATGAAGGATATTTAATTCTCTTCAGGATACAGACAACGCATTTTTGCAGAACAGTCCTGGTCTTGCAGAAAAATAAATTTCAAATGATATTTTGAAAATGTTCAAAATGTGCCCTGTAAGGTGGTACCCCCCACACCCCACTGAGAGCCATTGATTTAAGGCTTTGCATATAGAGATGCCTAGAACAAACTTTGCAGTTTGAACATAATTAGGTAAGCCAATAAATTTCTCTCTGTTTCTCTCTCTGTCTCTCTCTCTCTGGCAACATTCACTACACTGATGATGCTTTTTTTTTTTTTAAGGAAATACAATCATATTCATTAAAGTACAACATAAATGAGTTTACATTTTTGTTTCTAGGTCATTTTCCATGGTGATGAGTGTTTGTGAATGGAAGAGCAACAAGAGCTATATATCTGGGCAATATAGAATTTCTCTTTCAGTCTCACTATATAAAATGCATGGATTTTAAGGAAAATGTTAGATGATGTCTAACCTAGGAATGAAATCTGAACAGGTCACATGTATCAGGCAACCAGACAGTGCATTAGGAAATAACCCTCAGAAATTTATACTCTGGTTAGAAAAAAACAACACTGGTGTCTGGCCAGAAATTCATTTTCAAAGTTAAAATATTTAAGGGGTTCTTTGTAGTAGAATAGAAATGAGAGTGCTGAGTCAAAGTGGAGCTAGACCTTGGAAAAAATTATCTCTGATTCAAACTGACCATTAACATAGTATTCCTGCAAAGGACATAGTTTTGCTTATACCTTGGCACTTTGGTGGTGGAAAAATCTATGGTGACTGTTGCTGAGGGGGAAGATCATATTTTGTGAAAAAATAAACAAAGATGCTTAAAAAAATTTTAAAGAAAATATATTAAAAAACCCTTGAGCAGACTAAACATTTTAACCCAAGGGATCAGAATGGTTTTTAAGAAAGCTATGATTTTTCATTGGAACTTTTTTAGTATGTTGAGAAGTGAGGCTTATTAAAGTAGGTTAGCTTGTAGTAGATAGATGTATTTATATATATATATAATATATGTGCATACATATGCCTGTACACACATATATTCATATGCCTAGACATGTATGTATGTACACATCTATTTAAAAATGTTTTGGTCTGAAAGTATCCCCTCAAATACTACATTTTGAGATATTTCCCTCTACTATTCTATCAAACATCAATTCTGAGAGCTGTTCCTTTGTATGAAAAAAAATATATGAAATACAAGTTGGAGTGAAAGCCAAATAAGAGCAATCCTATTGCCTTATTGACCTTATATGCTAATGTGTTCTGTGATTTGCCAAACTATATATCTCAGAATTCCTGGATCACTGAATCTTTTATCATAAACCATTTTGAAAAAAAAAAATACTGTTGTATGCAAATTTAAGGTGCAGCACACCTTAAATAAAACATTTTAAATCAAAAACTATAGTAGGACTTATAATTCTGTATTTCACTCTTAAGATTGTGTAGATATTTTAAGTTGCATTTCCAAATGCTTTCTACTAATTTTTGAAAATTATTAATTCATAGACTCTAAAATCAAATTGTTGATGTGTTTTATGTATATACGCTTTTAACTACGAAAATAATCTATGTATTAAAACTTTAAACTGATTCACTAAATCTCAGAATATAAAAGCATCAGAGGGCATGCCCCGTGATTCCCGCATCTTTCTTAGAGATCCATTGCAAAGTGGTATTTATCTTTTAAAACATTCAATAAATCATTGATGGCTTTAATGGGGATTAAATCAATGCATAAAATGAGTCTGTTTTTCTTTAAGAAGTATCTGCTCTGACCTCGTAATACCTACATATGAAGTTAATATGTTCAAAAATCAGAAGTACTTCTCAGTCTAGGAAGTGTAATAAAATTTAATGATCTAGGATATATTTTGATGGATTCAGTTATGGCAAAGGAAAGAATGAAAAAGACCAAGCAACTCAGAAAAAAAGGTACAATATTCTTAGTATCAATACATTTCTCACATAAACTGAAAATACTTCTGTCTTTGACAAACCCTTAAAATATTTATCATTTCCTGCCTTTAACTCTGTGCTTACAAAACACACATTATCTTTTAAAAGACAGCGAACTTTCCCTCTTCAACAATTTTGAGATATTTCTTGTTTTATTTTTTTTTTAATTTATTTTTATTTATGCATACAAGAACAGGGGAGTAGGCTAGAAGTGTGGTGGGTGAGAGGATTCACCAGAGACACATCAGGGAGCAGAACAGGCAGATCTACTGAAATACACTGCTGAGGAGAGCAGAGGGCGAGACAGGAGAGGTCTGTTGTGCCATGTCGGTCAGCTCCCTGGCCAAGGAATCGAACTCAAGCTGCAGTGGCTGGCAATAGTTTGATAGTGCTGAGACTTAACCACTGTGCCACCAGCGAGGCCCCCTTTGAGATATTTCTTTTGCGCTCAACTAGAAATTTTAGATGACCTTGATTCAAATCAACATATATTATCAGTCATCCACAGAAATGTATTAAGCACTTTCTGTGGTTCTAGAACTAGGCTGCAACTGCGGAGGAAGGAAGTTTTAGGCAAAGCCCTTATCATGGAGTTTTCCATTTTGCTGACTCCTACATCTCATGGGCAGGTAATTAAGAAATGCTGATTTGAAAATACAGTTAGATATGCTTGTGCCATGCTCTCAGCTCAAATTTTTACATGCATAACATGGTGAGCATATGGTTTCTGAATTTAAGACTTTAAATGTTTTTCCAGAATGACTGATTTCCTATTAAAATGTTCTGTTTCTCATCTCTTTCTATGTTTGATTCTTGCTTTGCAACAGACAAAATAATATTAAGTAAGAGTTTCATCATGAATAAGTTCTAGGAAATATCACATACCCCAAAATAAACTACTGGATTCATTCACTTATTTGAAGATACCTATAACTATTTTGCTTTCTATAAAGAAAATATCAAATATTTTGATCTGAGTCTTACAATTCATCCAAATAGTCTGGTGTCACACAAAAAAGTTTTGAAATAGAAAGCAACGAAAATAACACAGCTAAAAAGGAAATTAAGTTTTTCATAGGACTGACAAAGGCAATGTTAAGTATGCCATCTGAGGTTTGAGATTTACAATGAGCAAGCATGCTAAGTGGAGCTGCTAAAGGAACTGGATGTGAAATTCATTTCATTCCCTTCAAACTAATCATGACAGAAAAGGATCCTCACCTCAGCACTGTGAACAATAAGACAAACACTTCCTTCTATCACCTCTTTGAAAGCTTGATTCAAACTTCAATCAGATTCTTTCTTTTTGTACACCTCTTTCATACACACATATTTAGTTGAGTACTACATTCGTTTTCTCTTTCTTATGTGCTATGACCTACTATTCTGTCATTTGTATCTGTATAAATGTGATCTCAACTGACTGACATACGTTCCTTTCAGGCAATGGGCTTATCTTCTACTTATTTCTTCTTGGATATGTGATAAATTACCAAAATTGTAGCTATTCACAAATAATTTCACAATATGTGCTATAGCCACTTACTGCTAATTTTTTAACTTATATTTTAAAATCACTGTACCTTTTGTACCTTTTTAAAAAAGAATTATTCCAAAGCTGCTTCATAATTTAGGTATTGGTTGTTGTGTGAAGACCTCATCTTAAGAACCAGGGGATATGTCCCTTAAAGGGAGCAATTTAGCATGGTCCATCTTTCTGACCATTGTACTTAGTTCAGTGGACCCAATATATTCCTCAATAATTAATTCAACAAAATAAATTCAATACAATTACATATATATTGACTTAGCTGAGAGCTGACGCTATCTTTCTAATAGGGTTACTAAACTAGAATACTTGAAGCCTGATTTGTTAAGACCATATCAACACCATTCCCAGTCAGAGCTTCCCTGAGAATGAAGCCAAGTACAAAATTAGAACCAGTAGAAAGAAAAAAGTTTCCCAATGACTTCCTTCCAGCACTAGGTCCAGCTTCACCCTAACCTTAAAAATCTCCACTTATTTGAAGATACCTATAATTACATAACCATTATGCTTTCTATGAAGAAAATATCAAATATTTTGATCTGAGTCTTACAATTCACCCAAATAGTCTGGGTGTCACACAAAAAGTTTTCAAATAGAAAGCAATGAAAATAACACTGCTAATAGGAAATTAATTTTTCAGTTTGAAACTTGAGTCAGTACAATATGGCTCTTGCTACAATCATATATTATCACAATGTTCCTCAAAGACATTCTATGTGATGACAACTTGCATCAGAATCATTCTCATCTCTTTTAAACATGTAGATCTTTTTACCTTACACTTATTTACTAAATCAGAATTCTGAAAAATAAAGCCTGGGACTATAAATGTGATATCATCCCAAAATGTTATAGTCATTGATCTGGGATCTGTTTGCTCTTTTCCATTTTCTTGAGTTCCCATGCCCCTCAAATTTACTTCCATGCCTCCTTCAATTCAATTACACAATTCTCTCACCTGTCTTTCCATTTGAGCAATAAACTGGACTTGGCCTTGTTTGTCCTTGTAGTAACTACCATGTTCTTTGTCTTCAGACAGAGTTGGTCTCGGTTTGACTTGCCATGGAAACATCCTCAGGAATCCTTAAAGAAAAAAAGACATTTAATAAAAATTAAGTTTTGTGAAAAAAAATTTAAAGGATTTTTTTTTTAGCAATTATCTCTATCTGATAAGGATTCTACAATGTACCCTAAGGAGTACATTTAGGGATTCCGAGCATTCATGGTGTGCTAAGGCAGGAAAGTTCAGTATTGAAAGATGTTTCCAGTTGGAGCAGAAAGAGGCAACAAGAATATATAAGTATGAATGCAATTCCAATTAATCATGGGCTATTTTGTTGGACAGTAAAAGAGAAAAGAAAGAAACATGTTAGGGTAAGGGGAGTATATTGATAGTGTGGAGTATATTGATAGTGGTTGATATAGAGCTGGATCGGTGATCTGGAAGTCTAGCTCAGAACTGTAATTCAGCAGTCACATCGTTGGTGCCCAACAGCTTTTCCAGGCTACGTGATCACGCAGTCAATGTTTCTTTCCGGTGGTCTGTTTGTTGGAGGTCTTTTTTGGTTTCCACTCAATACACTTTTCAACATGCTCTCTATTTCCCTGGTTAGTTCATTCACCTAATTATGATTATCTGATAAAGAGTGAAGGCGACACTTCCAAACCACCAGTCCAACAGTCTCCTTCAGCCGGAAACCGTGCATTTGTCTAATTTAAATAAAAAGGTACATTTAACACAGAACAAACCCAAGCAGCCAGCCACAGAAATTCCTTTCATCAGATGTATTTACTTCTCTTTGGTATTCAATATGATCTTTTAGCAACAGGCAGTTATAATAAGAGTTAAATGATCCCATAGTTTTTCAAATGGAAGTCAGATTTGGAAGTGTTTGGTTTTTGCAGACTTGCTAAATTTCTAGGCTTACTCATTTCAATAGTTAATCATAAAGGAACTAAAAAGCGGACTCCTTTTTGGAAGTATTAAATAACTACAGAGGATTTTTTGTTATTTAAAAACTTCTTGGAAAATGCAGCAGGAAAAGCAGCTCATGAATTTAATTCTATGGCATCATTTTCAAAGAGACAGGTTAATAATTGAATGGTGTTGTCAAGAAAGGTGGAATATAGCATATGTATGAATGTACTTTGTCAAATGAACAGTCACTGTTGATATTCATATAACGTGCTGAGATTGGGTGAGTTTAAAAGAAAAGACTCAAAAGAGCTGAGATCCACATCAGTTCATTGAGGGCTCAACCGCTCTCAATTTATCACCCAGGTTTCTACATATAGACAGGGATCCAGATTTCAGTGGCTTCTCCTGGGCCAGACCCTGGGAAGCATTGTCCACTCAGTTCTATATGTTCTGTATGAGCTGAAGGGTCCCAGATGATCATCTGAATACTGGTCACTAAAAAACAGGTATCTCCCTGCCATTTCACAGATTTCCAAAATACAGAACTAACAGATAGTCTGACACTAATGGTCCAAATCATGTACTTAACCATACTTCTTCCAGGATAAATCCTGATTGATTCTATAAACACAGTGAACCACAAATGAAGACTGGAATTTTTTTTTAAATACTTTACAACTGTATAAAACAGTATTTGGGCAGTAACACACAGCAATAGCATTCTTTACTGTCAATGGCAAAGTGGCTAGGGTGGTCATATGATCTTACTAAATGATCTCACGAAAATGATCTCGTCCACGTAAGCAGAATTCAGCCCGCTGGTCCCTTCGTAGCTCAGCAGTTATATGAGGATGGGTCTGGGCAGCTGAATTTTACATTTGCTTCCATACTAGCCACTGACATATTTTCCTGATATTGGTCTTTATTCCCATTTCCAACCAGATTCTTGATTTGGAGAGGGATAAGTCTTGTTCTGCTGCTCTTTCCCACACATGGACATACATGGGTAGGTTTTCTTGGCCTTTTTCTTACATCCCTTGTAATTTTTATTTTGATCTTTCCTGCTTTTCTTTCACTAAGAACTGAGTCATTGGTCTTTACACATAATAACTTATAATAGCCTTTAACAATTAAAGGAATTTTAGGTTCAACAGGAGGTATTCTGTTAGGGGGAAAAAAAGGCATTTTGCTGATGCTTTCACTAAGGGACTAAAAATGGAAGAGTTGGAACTATACATTAATATTTTCCTGTGAAAGCATGATCCATGCTACTCTATTCCTAGCAAAAGAGAGATAATGGATTTAGAGTCCTGCTGTCTTGGGGGATTTCCTCAGTTGGGCCAGAGAGGAAAGGTAACTAATGTGACAGAGACTGAAGCTGCATGTGTCAATGCCTTTACCTCACACTTTAAATTTGCATTTTTTGACTCCCAGGCTAAATCATGGAAGGTGAGAGGTGACAGCAATCTTGTCTCTTGCATGCTGGATTCACACACCACTATCTCAGTGACAACCTCTCCCAAAGCTGAAGTTTGAATGTGAACTGAAGTTGATCTATTTGCAATATAGCAAAGAGTTGTCAGGTTGGCTTCTTGCAATCAGACTTCAAAGTGATCGAAGTTAACAAGACCATCTATGGGAGACGAAGGAATCCTGTTCTTCCTGGGGTGGGGCACTGAAGGGAGTGTTGTCCATGTGGTTCTCTTGCTAAAAATGCAAATCTGAATTTCATCATACAGAACCATCAATTAAAGCTAAAAGGAGGGGCATTATACAAAGAAACTATCCAGCCCTCTTTAAAAAGTTAAGCTCACATAAGACAAAGAAATATCCCAATTTGGAGAAGACTAGGTAATATAACCATAAAGTGCAATATGAGATTATGAATTTAATTCTGGACCAGAAAACAAAACAAATTAGTGGAACAATTGACACACTTTGATCAAGGTTGTCAATTGCTTAATAATATCGTATTGCTATTAAATTCTTAGTTTTGACTATTTTAACTGTATCTATATAAAGAGGTCATCGTTTCTAGAAAGGCAGGCAGAGGGCAAATGGGAAATCTTTGTACTATTTTTGACACTAATAATCTGCAATTATTTAGAATTGAAAGTTAATTTTTTTAAGCTATAAGAAAGTGGAAAGTTACCACTTATCACCTGAACCAAATTCCCCAGCAGAGTTAGAAAAACTGTGTGTTTTGCTCAGCTATTCTACTAAACAGAATTACAGCCTTATACATAACTCAACAAGAGTTCTTGAAGAGTTCACACATAAGGAAAGTCAAGTCTGGAAAGATACAGTTTGTGCCTTTTAGTAGTATATCAGTTATATCAAAACCTAAAACCTTTTTCAATAAGAGTATGGCAAATATACTTGAAAATACACAACACACAAACCGCATGGCACAACTTAAATTTTTCTGTGTATATCAGAAATCACTTCAGAATTCAATAATTATCAGGATTACTGTTATGAATAGAAGTTTCTAATATATTTTAGAGATGCAGAAGGATCAATTTAAATAAATAATTACTTATTAGAATGTACCTTATGAAATATTCTCATATGACATTCTAAAGGACTAATCACAAATTCTCACAGCAGATAATGTGATCTTTGGGTATCTTGTGAAACCACATCTATATCTTCAACTCTGACAGAACATAAGCTAGTTTTGTTTTATGATAATGTAACTGAGCTATCTACAAGTTAGTGTAATCTACATGAAACATACCATTTACCAGGATGCAAAATTTGCATGATCTTTCTTCAGCTAGGAAAGTTTTCTCCTGAAATACACATGGCAAACTCCTATTTGTCATGGTCTGATCTCAACACATCCTCTGAGAAGCCTTTTCTCATCACCTGCAGACATCAGCACACGTTTTTCCATGGCTCCGTCATTGCTGCTCTAGTCCATTGTCAACTGCAGACATTATCACATTTTACTATAATTTCTGTGTATATACTTTATTATTATTTTTAAAGATTTATTTATGCATATGAGAACTGGGGTACAGGCCAGAAGTGTGGGGGGTGAGAGGATTCATGAGAGACAGAATGGGGAGCAGAACAGAAGGATCTACTGAAATACACTGCTGAGAGGAGCAGTGGGCAAGACAGGAGAGGTCTACTGCACTATGTGAGTCAGCTCCCTGCCCAGGGATCGAACTGACACTGCAGTGGCTGGCGATAGCTTGATAGTGTGAGACTTTAACCCCTGTGCCACTGGGGGAGCCCTCTGTGCATATACTTCTAAGCCAGTCATCGACTGCTCTGCTACAACACCTGGTCCACGACATCATCTCAATTAATATATAACATTAATAGATAAAATATATAAATCCAGGGTTAAGATGGAGTATTCAGAACCACTCACCTGAGCTAAGTGAAAAGATATAAAATTTGATTGTGACCTAAGCTGATTTAATGAGATATTGTTTATTCATATGTACATGGACTTTACACAGCCACAATGGCATTGAACTTTTGGGGTTCAGAGTTAATCTGTTGTGATAATGGTAGAAAATACCATGCCACAAATTATTCTTAAATGCCATAATTTATTTTAGACCATTATTAACAAGATTTATTTAAAAAACAAAAAGTCCAAATTTTTTTTTTAATTTAATTTTATTGAGATATAATTGACATACAAAATGTTGTACATATTTTTTTAATAATAAATTTTATTTTTATATTCCCTATACAGTTACAACCCCCCCTTTCTGATCCCAATCCCTCCCCTCACGCCCCCCACCCCCCAAAAGTGTCTCTGTTTCATAGTTTTTTGTTGATTCTGATTTTCACTTTCTTATAGTTATTCATTTTCCTGGTCCCTTATTTAAGTTTTCTAGATTCCTGCTATGAGTGAGACCATCCGGTATTTTTCTTTTTCTTTCTGGCTTATTTCACTGAGCATGATCCCTTCCAGCGCCATCCATGTTGCTGCAAATTGCATGTGTTTATCTTTTTTGAACGCTGAGTAATATTCCATGGTGTATATGTACCACATCTTCTTGATCCAGTCATCTATTTTTGGGCATTTGGGTTGTTTCCAAAGCTTAGCTATTGTAAACAGTGCTGCTATAAACATAGGGGTGCAGGTGCTCTTTGGAATTGATGTTTCTGTGTCCTTTGGGTAAATACCTAGGAGTGGAATTGCTGCATCATATGGAAGCTCTATGTTTAGTAGGTCCAGAAATCTCCACACAGCTTTCCATAGTGGTTGGACCAGTTTGCACTCCCACCAACAATGCAGAAGAGTTCCTTTTTCTCCACACCCTCGCCAACATTTGTTGTTGCTAGTTTTTTTAATATGTGCCATTCTCACTGGTGTAAGATGGTATCTCATGGTAGTTTTGATTTGCATTTCCCTGATGACAAGTGATGTTGAACATTTTTTCATATGCCTGTTGGCCATTTGCATTTCCTCTTCAGAGAAGTTTCTTTTTAGCTCTTCTGCCCATTTTTTAACTGGATTATTTTCTTTGTTGTTGTTGAGTCTCATCAGCTCTTTGCAGATTTTTGTGATCAGTCCTTTATCATTAGTGTTGGGTGCAAAAATGTTCTCCCAGTTGGTGGGGTTTCTCTTTGTTTTTGTTATTGTCTCTTTTGCTGTACAGAAGCTCTTTAATTTGATGTAGTCCCAGCTGTTTATCTTTGCCTTCACTATCACTGCTTTGGGTGATGTGTCTGTAAAGATGTCTTTGATGTGCAAATCACGTAGTGTTTCGCCTATATTTCCTTCTATATATTTTATGGTTTCAGGTCTTATGTCTAGTTCTTTAATCCATTTTGAGTTGATTTTCGTATATGGTGTGAGATAGTGGTCAAGCTTCATTCTTTTGCAATTAGCGACCCAGTTTTCCCAGCACCATTTATTGAACAAACTTTCTTTGCTCCAATGCATAGTCTTTGCTCCTTTGTCAAAGATTAGTTGACCATAGATCTGTGGGTTTATTTCTGGATTTTCTATTTGATTCCATTGGTCTGTATGTCTGTTCTTGTTCCAATACCATGCAGTTTTGATGATTATGGCTTTGTAGTAGAGTTTGAAGTCTGGGAGTGTGATGCCTCCATTCCCTTCTTTTTTTTTTTTTCAGGAGAGCTTTGGCTATTCGGGGTTTTTTGTGATTCCATATGAATTTCATCAATAATTGTTCTATTTCTTTGAAGAATGACATTGAAATTTTGATTGGAATAGCATTGAATCTGTATATTGCTTTTGGTAGGATGGCCATTTTAATAATGTTTATTCTTCCAATCCATGAGCAGGGGATGTCTTTCCATTTCTTTGTGTCTTCTATTTCTTTTAACAGTGTTTTATAGTTTTCTTTGTATAGGTCCTTTACCTCTTTTGTTAGATTTATTCCCAAATATTTGATTTTTTTTGTTTCAATAATAAAAGGGATGGTTTTTTTGATTTCTTCTTCTTCAGATTTATTGTTTGTGTATAGGAAGGCTACTGACTATCCTTCACAAACTCTTCCAAAAAATTGAGAAGGAAGGGACAATACCAAACACGTTCTATGAAGCCAACATTACACTAATACCAAAACCGAACAAGGACAACACAAAAAAGGAAAACTACAGGCCAATCTCCCTAATGAACACTGATGCAAAAATCCTCAATAAAATTTTAGCTATCAGAATCCAACAATGTATCCATAAGATAATTCACCACGACCAAGTAGGATTCATGCCAGGGACACAAGGATGGTTCAACATCCGAAAATCAATCAACGTTATCCAACACATCAACAAAAAGAAATATAAAAACCATATGATAATATCAATAGATGCTGAGAAAGCTTTCGACAAAGTGCAACACCCATTCATGATAAAAGCCCTTGAAATTCTTGGGATACAAGGAACATACCTTAACATCATAAAGGCCATCTATGACAAGCCAACAGCCAGTATCATTCTCAATGGTGAAAAGCTAAAAGCAATTCCATTAAGATCTGGAACAAGACAAGGATGTCCACTCTCACCACTGCTTTTCAATATAATACTGGAAGTCCTAGCCAGAGCAATAAGACAAGAGAAAGACATACAAGGAATCCAAATAGGAAAAGAAGAAGTCAAACTATCACTATTTGCAGATGATATGATAATATACATAGAGAACCCCAAAAACTCTACAGAAAAACTAATTCAACTAATCAATCAGTTCAGTAAAGTGGCAGGATACAAAATCAACACCCAAAAATTTCTTATGGACTGATATGAGTGTTTTCCACACAGATTTAAAGCAAGTTCATGCTTATTTTTCTGTTAAAGGCTTGGAGGAAACACCAAGAACATCAAAATCCTTTAAATATTTATTGGTCTTAGCAGGGCTATGTGACATTCAGCTGGGTGGGCCCAGGAAGACATTGCCTCACGAGTTGCCCAGCGCACCTCCTGTGTGTGCCCCTGTTGTCTGTCCTGGACACTGGTGCCCATAAAATGAAAGATTAATGAGGTTGTCTTCAGCCCTGCTTTAGGCAATCATACTTATCCCCCATCATCCTGCTTCCCCAGCCCTGACATTTAGCCTCTCCTTACACTGCTGTCTGATATTACAAATTGTACCGCAGAATTTCCCTCAGCCAAAATAGGAGATTTAGAAGCACCAGGGAGTGGGAAATCTATTCTGCCCATCATGAGAGGCTTTGTGTCCTGGTGTAACAGCCAAGGGGAGAGGAAAAAAGAAGTCTGCGTCCAGGTGGAGGGACCATGACAAATAGTAGACTTGTAGGGGCTCCTGAAGGAAAAGGGTTGGTTTTCTTCATAAGAATTACTCTCTTGGGCCTCCCTTGTGGTTCAGCGGGTTGAGCACGGTGCTGTGAAGCTGTCCGCAGCCTCTGCAGCACCAGTTCGATTCCCGGCGGGCCAGGGAGATTCCCACATGGTGAGGCAGACCTCTCCTGTCTCGCCCGCTGCTCTCCTCAGCAGAGTATTTTAGTAGATCTGCCTGTTCTGCTCCCCACTCTGTCTCTAGTGAATCCTGTCACCCTCTGCACCTCTGGTCTGCACCCCAGTTCTTGTATGCATAAATAAAAATAAACCTTTAAAAAAAAAGTGGAAACATCTTAGTATATTTCTCTGTGCATGCATTATCTTCTCATTGATTGATCAGAAATAAAACTAGTTAAATCTATAAGAATACTTCAGTGACTATCAGATATACAAGGGCCAGAGGAAAAGGTCACAAAATCTTATGCAGCTGATGACAGCAAGCAGCTCCTGGAAGAGATGTATAGAGTTGGCTAGATCAGTTCTGACACTTCACTCTCAGGAAAGTCATCTCACTGAGACTTTTCTCCTTGAGCCAATCTTGGGCAGGAGCAGCTGAGCTCTCTTTCTGGCTATGTTGAAACTCTGGCCTTCCAAGTCCTTCCATCCAAAATTCATTACCAATGACCCTTAGGCATTCTTAATGATTTAATGGATTTTATGTTTTATCCATCAAGGGGATGATAACCTACACCAAGAAGAACAAAATTAAATAATTTCCAAAGGGCAATCTGATCAGATATTGAGAGTAATCAATTATCAATTTAGAAAGAACCCCCATTCTGGATGTCTCATTGCCATCAATACCTGACCCAATTCCCCATCCCTCACCCTGTGGTAGGAGGAGGAGACCTGCCTTCAGCAAGAATTCGGTGCAGTTACTTAGCTAGTATCTCCCTAACCCAGGGTTTCCACCGGGTATATTTCACTCTTTGGTTTTGCCCATCACACCCCCACAACGATACTGCTCCTTGCTTACACTTCCCACTGGCCCTGGCTGTTTTCAAAATTGAACCCAGTGTCATAAAGTCTCTTTTCTTCTGGGTCTCCCTGTGGTACAAGGGGTTAACATACAACCTATGAAGCTGTCTGGAGCCTCCGCAGCATGAGTTCAATCCCCCAGCCTGCCAGGGAGCAACCCACATGGCACAGCAGACCTCTCCTGTCTCGCTCACTGCTCCCTTCAGCAGTGTACTTTGGTCAATCTGCCTGTTCTGCTCCCCACTCTGTCTCTGGTGAATCCTCTCACCCCAGCTCTTATACACATAAATAAACAAATCTTTTTTAAAAAAGTCTCTCTTCAGGCCTCCCCGGTGGCACAGCGGTTGAGCGCTGGGTTGTGAAGCTGCCCACAGCCTCTGCAGCGCCAGTTCGATCCCCGGCTGCTCCCCGGCCACCAGAGGAGGGTCCCACATGGGGCGCAGACCTCTCCTATCGCCCCCTGCTCCCCTCAGCAGTGTACTTCTGTCCTTCTGCCTGCTCTGCTCCCTGCTCTGGCTCTGGTGAATTCTCTCACCCTCCCGTGCTTCTGACTGTACCCACTGCTTGTGTAAGTAAATAAATAAATCTTTAAAAAAAAATGTCTCTTTTCTCCTATGGCTATATATAGTTTTGTTTGTTTTTTAAATAAAATGTATTTTTACTGCTTTATCTTCTGGTTAAATGTGTCCTGATTTTCTTCAATATACTTAATTGAGCATTCATTTTTTGACTCATAAAATAGGACTAACTATTCTCATGGCAGGTTCTTCAGTCTTTCATCATCGCTTCAATATTCAGAATATTTTGGATTTTAAAACGGTTGACTAATGGAAATTTGTTAAGAGAATGGATGTTAAGTGCTCTCACCCCCTACACACACACACACACAAATGATAACCATGTGAGGTGATAGTTATGTCAATTAGCATTCATTTCAAAATGTCTATATGTATTGAATCACAATGTTAAAAAATATAAAGCTTATTAACATCCTAATGGAAAAAAAGTAATTCAATATATATGTCAATTATTAATTCAGTAGAGTCTGGGATTGCTTCTCATTATTAAACCTTCATATTTCTGAAGCAAAAATAGATCAAGTTTCCCTCTATGTGGCATAAGCAAAAAGCTTCTTTAGCTTCCCAACAGCTTAAGATAGCTTTACTCACAGCTGAGTTACAAAATCATTCCATTTCAAATGCTGTGCAAGTTTTGTAATTTCTGATCAGATTGTTTCTATTAACAATCCAAATGCCCAAAAATAGGTGACTGGATCAAAAAGATGTGGTACATAAACACAATGGAATATTACTCAGCAATCTAAAAAGATAAACTCATGCCATTTGCAGCAACATGGATGGAGCTGGAGGGGATCATGCTCAGTGAAATAAGCCAGAAAGAAAAAGGAAAAAAAAATACCAGATGGTCTCACTCATAGCAGGAATTTAGAAAATCTAAATAAGGGATCAGGGAAAAGACTAATTATAATAAAGTAAAAATCAAAATCAATAGGCAACTATAAACCAGAGACACACTACTGGGGGGAGAGAAGGGAGTAGGATCAAAACAAGGCGGGTGGGAATTTTACGGGGATGATAACTGAGATGAAAATGCATACATTATACAAAAATGAAAAACAATGTAAAAATTTATAAAATAAAAATTTAAAAAAGTGTAAGCTGGAAGAAAAATAAAAACAGAAGAAAGGACCCGGGGGGTGGAGGAAGAATGTTTCTACCCTTCTGACTTGTGTAGGATTGGTTTTCCCAAAAATGCTCCAGTGAGTTTTGTCTAAGATTTCAAGAGTAGGCCTTTTTAACACATGTCCCCTAAGTTATGGGGGCCTAAGAATCTTTGAGGCTCTTTGAGCTTGGGAGAAACTGTTACCATTACTTAAAGAATTCAGATTACCTCGATTTAGGGACACCGTCCCAGTATCTTCCATCTCAGAATGGACACAGCCAGAAGAATGTCTCCTTTTCATCACATAGACCTATTTTAAGGCAGAGCGCCATCTAGAGGCCAGGTTTTGTCATATGACGTTCTCCTTTACCCCTCATAGTGAACCCACTCTTCTGTCCTTGATAGCTCCAGTCTCTCAGCTCAGGATACAGACCTCTGATTTGTCCCATTGACTTTGGAATTTACAGTTGTGAGAATTCATTGCATGTTTGTAATTAAATATGTTTTATTTCTCCTACTAATCTGTCCGATGTTAATTCATTTACTCATCCAGCTTGAGAAGTACCCAGAGCACTAGGAGAATCGCCTCCTGTGTCCTGACACTTCTGCACTGATGTCACTCATCCCTTTGTACAAAGCCCAAGCAGTTTCCATTTTTAAAGAATAATGTTTAATGTCACAATGTCTGGAGACCTTTACATGGTGTGAGACCTTTTCATGGAGTTGCATAAACAATGGCAAAGCAAAAAGACATTCATGGGATTTGATCAAAAATAAAAACTTTTGTGTATCAAGGAACATTATCAAGAGAGTGAAAAGGCAACTCACAGAAGAAGGGAAAATAATTGCAAGTCACATACCGAGAAGGGAGCTGTTCTCAAGAATAAGACAATGGGAACCTTGAGAGTCAGAGATCTCCAGGAGACCTATATGTTTGGGTCTTTGGACATATCCTGAGTTGCTGCTACCAGGTTACAGTTAAAAACTGGGAAAAAAAATTTAAAAAGAGAAAAATGAATCGCTAAATAAGAAATGTTTTTTAGAGCTCACAGTTTTGAAATCTCTGTTCCCCCTCCTCAGTTATGTCAGTTCAGGATCACAGTTGTTCATCGAGTAACAATGGAAATATCATCCCAGTGATAGGCAGCCCTGCTTGTATTTTCATTGTTCCTCATTTAAGCATCGCACCCCACTCTGTTTTTTCCGGCTTTTTGTGTCTATCGTATATATAAAGCATTTCTAAATCGCCTTTGAAGGAAGCAGTTTGACATGCAAAATTAAACAGGGCTCCAGAGACGTTTGTTTTCGGCAGCAAAACAAACTCAACTAGACAAAAAAAATGCCGAGCCCATCAGATCTGAAACCATATTTCTCCTTGTCTGCATGTTAAACAGCAATAATGTAAATGAATGTGAATCGCTTGGCGAGCTGTGAGAAAATAAGCTGCAAATTACAATGCTGGCGAGTGAGTGCTGAAATCGGTGGAATGTGATGATAACACAATGGGTGGGGACCTGAGCCTTCATTAGAGATTCTCATTTGTCACTCATTTCATTTCCAGTTATAAAGTCCAGTGAAATGGATCTTAGTAATTGCAAAGTTGATTGCTACATCAGTTTAGGGGAAATGAATTCCGCTATTACTTTTTTTCTCCTTCTCTCTTTTCTCCCTCTCCCACTCTTTTATGACATCCGTGGGGTTTTCAGACAGCTTTTCCCAACTATCGAGAGAATCAAACTCTTTATAGTTTTGACATTTCTATGGCCTGTGGGCACCAGAGCAATTTTCTCTTTTAAAAATGAGACACTATAGCATCACCAGATGAAAAACCCAAGCTGAAACCTTGGTACCCTGGGTATCAAAACTTTTCCTACTAACGTGAAAAAAAGAAAACAAAGAAAATCTCTACTTGTCCATGTAAAGGCTTAATAAGGAAAAGAGAGGCAGGGAGCTTACTGGACAGTACGGGTGACAGGAAATAGGCTAGAAAAGCTTTCACATCAAAGGTGTTCATTTAACTGCATATGAACATCATTGCATTTTTAAATTTGTAACAATTTGCTACCCACTCTAAGGAGATTTTGTGAAATTCTCCCTGGAGTCAGTTTTTCAAATTAAACAACCAACCAAATCCTCATTAGGGGTTGATATCTGCTTTCTGTCATCCTAAGGAAACATGTTAAGAATTGACTGCTTCATGGAACCCAAGGTACTATCTTTCTCACGAGAATGATCAGATTTCAAAATGGACAACCCTGCTCTTTTAAGATCTGTGGGAGACAAAGTTGGGGGATGACCAAGGTGAAGAAGATGTGCATGGGTAATGACGAGGAATGATAGTGGTAATTTCCAGTTGAGTACAGGGGAAAACTGACAGAGTCACGTTGACTGACTTCCTGCTTGAGGTTTATCATCTCCTTCATGATCAAAGTCCATTTTGTCTATGGGATTTGATCCTATATACCTGTCCAGGAAAGGCTAAGCAAATTTCAGGATGAGTGTGTAGTGACATCAGTTCAGCGGGCTGAGCAAGGGAATTTAATCCTAAGTGACTACACTGATGAGGGATAGGACACAGCCAAGTTTGCTGGTCTGTATTTGACTTCACAGGTCAAGAATGACGTCCCCTGCTTTCTCACCTGCTTTGGTTTGCTCTGAATCATGTGAATGCAGTCTCTGCTACTTTGCCCTCTTTTCCCTTAGAGGAGGTTTCTGCTTATGAAAAAATAAGTCATAAGGAATACCGGATTCCTCTAGCTTCAGCCAAATTCTTTTCAAGTTCTGAGCAGCTACAGTTCTGATACAAGGCAGCAAGGCCACTAAAACTGGCCAAGGACACTGCCCAAATAGTTTATAGGTCACGTCTGAGTTTTTTACCCACACACATAGTTGTAAGACTACTTAGGCTTAGGGGAAAACAACAATGGGATTTATTTAATAAACCAGGGAAAAACAAAGAGTTACTGAAGCCAAAAATGGCTTTTATCTTACCTGAAGCAGTGTCCAGTGTTTTTTAGTTTTAGTTTTAAACAAAAGCAGCTAAGATTTGCATTTTCCGAACACTGAGGACTGGAGCTTCTCTCCTGAATAGGCCACATGTCCAAGATGGCGTCTTCTTGCTTCTGCCAACTTGCAGCACGCAGCAGCCAGACTCCAAGCCAGGTGGGACTCCCGAAGACAACAGAATGCAACAGGAGACTCTCCTGCAGCTGCCGGGAAGGGGAAGCCCCAGTGCAGCACCAGACAAGCAGTACTCAAGACAGCAGCTGCAGCGGCTGAACAACCAGACAAGCGACCACACACCCACAGCTCAGCAGCAGCGAGGCACCTGCTCCAGGTCTCTGCCTTGCCTGCCAGGCTGTAACTGCAGCAAAACCGGGAACACCAGAAGCAGTTTCAATCGCTCAGCTACTTGCGAAGCCTCCTAACCTTTCCTCTCCGAGGTTGGCTGCCAGAGGCCTCCACCTTTAAAGGCCCACAACAGCCTTCTGAAAGATCAGGGTGGTAGGGGCTGGAATTGCTGACCCTAAGTGCTGAAGATTCACAAACCTTGAATCCAGTAGACTGAATGAATCCACAGCGCCCACTGCAGTTACTTACATTTCTTATCAGTTGCCCCACCCCAAAATGTGATACTTTTTAGCATTTTCCCTGGGGCTATCTATCCTCACTAGCCACCCTCTCCAGGGGCACACCTCTAACAGCCTATGGCTTCAGCCACAAGTTACAGCTCTACAATGAGACAGTTAATTTTATATGTCAACATGGCTAAGCCATTGAGTGCCCAGACATTTGAGCAGATTTTATACTATATGTATTTGTCAGGTATTTCTGGATGAGATTAACTAAATAGATTTTAAGCTACTGTGGGTGGATCACATCTAATACATTGAAGATTTAAATATAACAAAAGGCTGAGACAGGAATTCTTCTGCCGGAGTGGGGACATTAATTTTTTTTTTCTTGCCTTTAGACTTGAATTGAATCATAACTCTTATTGGGTCTTGAGTCTGCCAGCAGTCAGACTAGAAGTGAAACCATCACTTCTGCTGGTTCTCAGGACTTCAGATGAAGGCTGGATCTACACCATCAGCTCAACTAGGTGTTCATCTTGCTGACTACAGAGCTTGGGACATATCTGGCTTCACAAACATGCAAACCAATTCCTTATAATTATAATAATAATAATAATACGGGCCTCCCCTGTGGAGCAGCAGTTGAGCTCTGGGTTTCAAAGCTGCCCGCAGCCTCTGCAGAGGTGGTTCGATCCCAGGCTGCTCCCCGGCCACCTGAGGAGGGTCCCACATGGCGCGCAGACCTCTCCTGCTGCCCGCTGCTCCCCTCAGCAGTGTACTTCGGTCCTTCTGCCTGCTCTGCTCCCCGCTCTGGCTCTGGTGAATTCTCTCACCCTCCCGCACTTCTGACTGTACCCAGTGCTTGTATGTATGTATCAATCAATCAATCAATCACTCAATCTTAAAAAAAATCATAATAATAATACATACATATGATTTCCTATTCTGTGTCAATGGGAATCCTAATAAATATGATAAATAAACAAATACTGGGATATGGTCATTTTGGCTGTGATGAGGCCAACAGCACAACCTTTTGAGCTTCTCATAGAACTGGCAAAGGACACCTAGAAAATACATTTTTTCCTTCTCAATTTTCCAAAATGAATGATGGCGTCATGTAGCATTTTTTTTCCTTTTCCTCTCCCTCCTTCTGTTCCTCCTCTCTCTTCTTGCTCCCCACTTCTTTAACACTGGCAGATATTTTCCTAAAAAATTGCTTTGCTAGCTAATCAGAAAAAAAAATCATGTTTGTTGAAAATGTGCTATAGGCCAGGAATTATACTAAGATTTTTACAACTTTTGTTTAAACCTATCTACAAACTTGCAAGTGATGACCAAAGTCATTAACTAATTTACCCCACAGTCAATCATGCGGAGGTTAAAACAACATTCATAAGGATCCACTCGATACTGCCCAGCCCTGGCACTGGTAGAAAAATGGTAAAAGGAAGTAGCAGTCACCTCTCATTCCAGTGGGAGAAATGAGCAGTAGAGAGAAATGAGAGTCAGCATGTATTTGTCACCTAAGTTATTTATCACTCTGCTTATCTCCTTATCCTTTCTTTCTCCTATAAACAAAGAAATATGACATTAACCCTGGTCTGCATTACCTCTCATGATGGAGATACAGAAGCAGGGAATCCAAGCCAAAACAAATTGCAAGAGTCTCTTCTTTATGCCATTGTGTGTGATTCAACAAAAATTTAAAAAGAACAGAAATCCTACATAAGTACTCAAAAATCATTTGTAATATACCCAAGACTCAGATGTTTCTATGCTATCCTCGGGCCAAGGTTTTATGTTGGGGGGAATGGGAATTAGTCAAGAAATATCATAGTATCAAGGTCTGTTTTCTATTTGTAGATAATTTGTCTAATTTGAAAATTAAAACTTTGAACAAGATTGTTTCTATTTTTTTTCCAGGATTTAAAGATGGTTTGTTTATATAGTTGTATTTCCAGAAAGGAAGTACCACAAACTGCTGACACATTTGTTGTCTCAAATTCCTTCCTGTATAATCACTTATAATCTGACTCTGGCCAGTATTTAACAGTAGCAATTTACAAAATCTTTCTTGACAAATTCAAAGGACTTTACTTTAGCTTCACTGTTCTTGAACACTGTGCTGAGAAGTATCTTGCACTGTGAGTGACCTAAGACAGATATAGAGATGGTTTTTACACATTAGTGTCATTTTCCAGTAAAAGATTCTAAAGCTTTCATCAGAATCTTGAAAAATCAAATTTCATGGTGCAGAAAAGAAACTCTTTAACTAATATGATCATAAGGGAAAAAAAGAAAAATTAGAAAGTCATTGTAGGCCACTGCCAAAGCAGTTCTATAAAGTGTTAGGGATAAAAGAAACTAATTACTAAAATAGATGAAAGTGAAAGAAAATTGGCAAAATAAGAACATCAGATGTAGTTCATGCTTTTTAGGAGGTGTCTCTCCTGTTAATCACCTTATTTATGATTTGTAGCAATGATTTGGTACTCAGATTCAAAAGTCATCTGGCAGGATGTACAATCATTATCTATTGAACTCCCTCATTTTACAGAGTGTTTAAATAGTTTATCCAAGTGGTTACAAAAACTTGTGGCATTTAGAACCTAAAAATTGGGTTTCCAGATCCAATTTGAATCCTTACACCAAAACCCTTTCCATCATTTTCTAGTACTCTTAATGCTTTACATATGTATCAATTTGTTTCTCACTCAAGCCCTAAGCTAAACACACATCACTTAATATGATGTGATTCAGAAGATGGGCTTTGATTCACAGCATCTGTATCTGAGTTTGGCCTCAACAAATCTTCAAACCTCATTTTCATCTGTGAAAAATAGCTCATATCACACGTTTGTCTTACTGTCTCTGTGTGTGTTTAATGTGAGGATGCAGGAAAAGCAGTACTTTTGAGAACACAGTCCATAAAAAGAGGTCCGCAAATATGGCACTGGCATTGCTCTGCAGTGCAACATAGTGTCATGGTCAAGAATGAGGACTTTGAGGTGACCCAGGATGCACCCCTTCCTAGCCGTGCAAACACAGATGTTATTACAAGTGCAGGAGTAAAACGTACAGAAAAACTGAGTCAATCGATGTTCCCAACATTCATTTTACTCACTTAGAAATTTACAAACAATGTTTGCAAAGTTCATTACACTCTATCAAAGAGTTCTCAGCCAGGCCTACTGTAGTGCCAGCAGGCATAGGGCAGATTCACTGTGGATTCAGGCAGATGGGTAAAGAGAATCCTAGAGCCCTCACTGGATTTTCCAGCCTCTAATGCACTTTCAGGGAACCAGGTACACAGGCACACCAGGCAGAGAGGCTGGCATGCAAAAAGGCAGGCACAGGCCAGACAGAGGGTGCTGGGAGGCAGGCAGGGAACTGAGCCTCCCAGGCCCCCATGAACCTTTATGCTCTTTTTCTGGACCCTCACTGGTGTTCTCTCTAGTGCATTGTCTAGTGGTCTTGCGTTTTCTGCAGTCACACCACTCGTCCTCTCACTGCCGCCCCATCTCTAGGCTCAGGTGTGCACAATTGCACATGCGTGCACAACCACACTCCAAGCATCCACAATCAGGCACTCATGCCCCAACCCACGCTCCCACGCACCTTTCGCATCCACAGGATCAAGGCCGTGGGTGATAGCCATAGAGGCTAGTGGCATAAAGGGGCTGATGAATTCATTTACCCTACATCTACCATGTCTGGTCACTCAGGATTCAATTTCTCTTTTGTTTTGTTCTTCGATTACAGCAGTCAGGAGCCAGATCTGATGCACCTGTCAGACCTGCCCCCCTCCTCAAACTCTTAAAGTAACTGTTGATTTGATTCTCCTTCCCAGGTGTGAGCAGCACCTTGTCTCATCCTTTACAAATAAGCTTTTTATAAACAAAAGCAACAAATACAAAATGCCTCAAGATGGCAGAGTCTGGGCCTCCCCTGGTGGCGCAGCGGTTGAATGCTGGGTTGTGAAGCTGCCCGCAGCCTCTGCAGCGCCAGTTCGATCCCCGGCCTCTGGAGAGGGTCCCACATGGTGCGACAGACCTCTCCTGCCGCCTGCTGCTGCTCCCCTCAGCAGTATATTTCATCACTCTGCCTGTTCTGTTCCCTGCTCTGGTGAATTCTCTCACCCTCCCGTGTTTCTGATTACTGTAACCAGTGCTTGTATAAATAAATAAATCTTTAAAAAAAAGAAAAAGAAAAAAAAAATGGCTGAGTCCCAGGAAGCTGAGTCAGACTGGTGCAAGGTGGGGTGAGGGACAAAGCTTTGCTGCTGAGGTTTCAGAAAACTTCTGAGTAACACATCTTCCTTCTCTATTACTCTTCTCCTGGCCCAAAGTTTCCTCATCACCCAAATGATACTGAGTTGCAGCCAGGTGGGTCATATGGCTGTACCTAAATATGTGTGAGAATTCAAATTCTCAAGTGTGCTGTATGCATTCATAGTCAATTTTGTTCAAAAACACCATAGCAGTACCACCTAGTCTGCTCAGAACAGAGTAGTTTGCAAGTATAAAAAGAATTAAATAAAAAGAAATCAGATGTTCCCCTCATTTGCTCTAATAACAATAAGAACTTATCTTTACAATGGCCACATTCTAAGCACCAGGCAGGAAATAGCCATTTTAATCCTGATTTACAGTTCCGAGTTGGGGTTATTATTAGTCCATTTTACACATAAGAAGATTGAGTAAAGGACCTGAGGATGCATGATTTTGCAAAACCAGTAAGTCACAGAGCCAGGCTTTGCTCCCCAGTATAAACCCTAGTCTCCTGAGTTTGGCCTTTGGGACCCTGAGTGAGGTCTGTAAGCAACTCACTTAAAATCCAGATCATTTGCAGCTAGTATCTCTCTTTGGCTGATTCCTGATGGGTCTTCTGAAAAGCAGGCTGAGCTTCTATAAGCTCAAAGTCCATGAGAAAATGTCTCTCCTGCTGCTGACACCAGCACGACGTGAATGGTTGGAGGTAAGATAGACACAACCACCTACTGAAAAAAATGAGTCCCAGATCCCCTTTTGCCTTCCGAATTCCTTAACTTTCAGACAGAATGATTCTGAGCTCCCAAATTACTCCAAAAGAGTAAAAGGAGCTAAATCACAGAAAGGAAATATTGTTTGGACACTTTGGCTTAAGAAAAAAATATATATCAAATTTATTTTCTGGACTTAAGAACTAAAAATCCCCTCCCAATCAACACCACATGCAATATAGCAAAATCGGTGCTACCCCTGGATGGGCTCATTAACTTTCTTTCTCTGACTTGCCAGGAGGGAGCTTGCTTCCCCAGTGCCAGCTGCTTCAGAGGCCTGGAGGCTGCTTCACCTCTAGGGACATTAGCTTTAACCTTTCAATCTCTGTGATTTAATCATATAACCATGTAATTAAATTCCAATAGTCAAGTTTCAAGGACAGCGAGGCAAGGGCTGGGTGGTTGCATTTAGCCCAAGCAGATGGCAGACACGGCTCCTGGAACAGCTCGTTCACGTTCCAGGCTGCCAAGCATTTGTGTGGAGGCCCCCAAACATGTGCAACAAAAAGGTAGAGTCAGGCTGTATAAAGAGTGAAAGCCTCTTCACCTGCTTCCGTGAGATAAGGTGCAATGTATTTTTCATGTGCACTTTTATCTCTCCTTGGCAGTCAAGATGGTTTGCACGTGATAGCCAAACCATACGGTAAACCAAGCTAATGGGTCTGATTTGTAGACAGCATATGGGCTCCTGGGTTCAAATTAATGCATTCTTTTTTCTTGTGCTGCCTAAAGCTTTTCAAATGTTGACGAAGAGCTTTCAGGATTGAGTTTAAAGACACTTCTCTAATTGAACTGTTGTTAATAGCCAGGTGTTATTTCAACATCTGGTTGAAGTCTGTTTGATGATTTTACCAAGAAGACACCAGTGACAGCTCCCCCGCCCTTGTTATAGGAACGGTGTATTGGCAAAGCTACAGTAAAACCAGGACTTCCACACACTCCAGGGAAATCTGCACATCAATACAACCTTTGTTCAAAAAAATGTGATAATATGAAATAAGGTTTAAAAGTATTCATACCTTTGGCCAATTTTCCTAATTATTTGAAGTGTACAAGCAAAAAGAGATACTTATTGCCTCACATGTAATATGTAATACTGAAGGAAATTACTCTGAGTTCTTCATGGGACCACTAATGAAACACATATGGATGCATCAATAACATGGGGTTGGATGTCCATAAAGTACATTTTATAAATTTAAGTTATTTAAGTGGGATTCAGAGCTTATGAATTCATCCTAATTTTATTTTTTTAAAGACTACATACCCAGATATGGAAAGGTAATTAGTTCCTAGCAGGTGGGATATTGGTCTTTTTTTTTTTTTTACAATTTATGTGTTTTTATATTTTCAGCGATAAGATATCCATTGATATAAATCCATTAATACAAATCATTGGAATCAATTGAGATAAAATTTTGAAATCAAACACTCTTAGTATCATGAAAGACAGAATACATATTATATTCTTTGTATTTCAGGTTCAAAATAAAGTAGACCCAATCACTTCTCGGCCTTTTGGCTAAGATCATGTGCAAAATAGACAACCTTTTCCACATCTCCCTTGTTCACTTTTCAGGAAGCTACTCAGTTCAGTGGCCATGTCTCTAGAATAGCAACACACAGAGAAGGAGTCACACACATAGATGGATTCCCAAGCGTCCCTGCAACACAGGCCAGAGAGGTACTCAGCAGAGCACAGAGGTTAAGTGACTCAATCAAAGTAACTCTGTGGCTGATTTCTTAATAAAGTCCAAGTCTTGTGTCTCAGGACAGGCTCTCTCCAAGGTGGCTTTGGTGCGGGGAACACAGCATACTTGGATCTGAGTTCCTTTCATGTGTTACTAGGAAAAGGCAGTGTGTGGCAGCTCCTGCCTCACTGTGGAGAATACTAATAGGTCCCCTAGCAGAAGCACTTTTAGCTTTGTTAGAGGTTTTTCTTAAATCAGCAAAGGTTGCAGAGAAATTGAGATTCTAGAGCTCACATACTAGGAAGTTTGGTTTAAATGACTGAATGGAACATCCTCAGTACTTGACAGAGAATCTCCGGATATTCTTCACCCAGGACTGACGAGCCAAATGGCACTCCATTGATGCCACTGGATGATTTGTCAACTAGGATGACCACATTGGTGCTTTTCCAGGCTCTGCTCCCCAGCAAAACTATTCTGTGTGTAGGGTCGCAATTTTTATTTTATATCCAATGTTGTATATGTGACTCTAGAAGTATCTTCAGCTTGTCCACCCAGGTCCTCAAGTGGAACACCAATTGAAATGTTTAAAATAAAGGTGTTTTGAGTTTAGATAGATCACTGTAAATGTAACTCATTCACCATCTTCATTCTTGTAGGTAATGGCCATTATCCCAGTCATTGCATTATCAGCCAAATTGGGTGAAAACCCTAGAGTTTCTTCTAATTATTCTCATGTAGATAATGGCAACTTCATTCACAGCAAGCAAGCCAAAGCAAATGGCTAAATGTTCCACAACCTTAAAGTTAAATAATTTAGGGATTTAGTGTGTCCTTGAATTGATGAAAAAAATATTTGAATATTTTTTCTTTCCTTTGTTAAAAAGCAGGGAGATTTACAAAACAGAAGCTGTTCAAAGTAGTAAAAAAAGTCATTGATAATTTTTAGGTTTTTGTAAATAACTAAAACTATTTCATACTTATTTATTTAGTTACTTATTTTAAGCAACTTCATTTCTTGGAACTTGATATAAATAAAAAAAGTGTTCAAATCCTGCAATTGATTCACTAATGGGTAAAGATTATATTTAAATTAAAGCCTAATAAAAGTCATGATCACTTTAATTTTCTAGAATTTTTACAATATTTTATTAGGATATTTTTTACTAAAATTAAGGGTGATTTTTTTTTAATTTGTTTAGACAAATGAGCAGCACAAAAAGAAATTTCTCAGAAAATATTTTCTGTAGCAAAAAACAAAATAAAGCCCATTTCAAGGAGGAAAATGTATATTGCTTGTAAAAGAAAACGTACTATCTTGGATTCTTCACTGAAAAGAAAATATGTCAGGAAGTAGAAGTCTTTTTCCAAACAAAGTTGTTCTCCAATATAAATGGGCCACTGTTTATCAGAATATCTAATGTCATTATTTAAAGAATCTTTAAATAAAATCAGCACAAACCATCAAAACATTTTCTGAGCTAATAACATCTTAATAACAAAATTATAATTGACTTTAAATATACTTTTGTGAAGAATCTTTGTCAACATCAAACAAACTGCCAATAATACTTTGTTTTGTTTCACATCTAAGAAATATTTGATATTCTTTTTTCATTACTTTCTATGTAAATAGTTGTTTTAATGAGAATTAGCTAAGTCACATTACCTTCTTGGGTTGTTTTTTTCTTTTTTTATGAATCTCATATCTAACACACAAGTCTTTTTTTGATGAAGTATGCATGAACTCCCAGCCCTGCCTGGAAAGCTTGCGTAAGCAGGCAGGTGATGAAGACAAAAACAGGCTTAAAATTCACTTTATTATTAAGAAGAAATAAGAAAGTATTGATTAACTTTAAGTAAAATATGCATGGTGAGATTTTCAGGAAACCACTAAAAGGAATAGAAGTAGAAGATGTATCTTTCAACCCAGTTGAGAGAAAAGAAATCTCCTCCTAAGAAGACATAAATTAAGTGTGAGGATATAGGGAGGCTAAAAATAAGTTTGTTTGAAAATAACACAATAGTAGAAAAGAAAGCTGGTAGAGTTATATTAATAACAATCAAAATAGAATTTAAGGCAAAAATAAAGTATTTCCCTGGGAATTTAAGTGGTTATAAATAACAAAAAAAGGAATATCTAATCAAAACATAACTATTCTAGCAACTACCCACTTAACAGTCAAAATGCAAGCCATAAGTGACAGAAATTGACACATGCATAATCATTTACACATAAACCTGATAGTTGAGAAAACAAACAGGCAAAAAAAAGTGGTAGTTGATAAAATTAGGTAATAGCAGTTCAGTCTAATGGAGTTAATGAATTCTAAATGGAGTTAGTTAATGACAACAATTAGGGAAAAAAATACTTGTTCCAAACTGCTGACTAAATTATAAGGTCATAAAACAAATCACAACAAATATTAATGAACTGCTATTCTTCAGCTTATAGTCTCCTACTTAAATGAAAACAAAATAGTAATTAAATATATCTATCTACAAAACCAAAAAAAATTGGAGACATTCCAAACAATTTATGTATTAAAGAAGATACAACAATCGATTTAGAAAAGTTTTAGAACTGAATATTAATTTTAATTTAAATGCTAATAGTTAAGGGAGGCAGTTAAATATATTTACAGAGAAATTGATAGATTATTTTAAGGAAAATAAAATTTAAAAATTTCTGCAGGGGATAAATTAATGTTTACTACTTAGCATATGTAGAGAATGTGAACCCATAAGGAAAAGAAAATGTAAAAAACTCATGAACAGTTAACAAATAAATTAAAATAAAAGCTTTAACACAACAAGAATCAGGGACATATAAACTGAAATCAAAGTAAGACACCATTTTCATTCCTAATATGCAAACATTTAAATGTCTTGCAGTAGAAAATAACAAGTGAAAGTAGAAATTCTTTTATATTACTGGTGGTAATTAAAATTGATACAAATGCTTTGTAGAGCAATTTAGTAACATCTAGTAAAGTTGGAAAGTGAGAACCCAGTGTTAATCCAGCAATTTGAACCCCACAAAGCTCTTCTTAAGGAACTCTCAGACATGATACAAGACATTAAAATAATGTGCCCCGAAAAATGTAAAACCGTTTGTAGAGGCAGGACAGGGACACAGAGCAGGTTTTCTATGATCCCGTGCAGATGGGGTAAAGGAGAAGAGTCCTGAAGCCCTCAGTGCCTTTTGCAGGTTTTTTATTTAGATTTACCAGGCACATGGCAGGCAGGGGTGCTGGGGGGCTTGGAGGCTGGCAGTCCTCTCAGCCCCCAGCAAATCCTCACTCTCTCTGGGCTCTCTGGCGTTCTCTCTGCTTCTCTTCTTCTCTCAGCTTCTGCTCTATTCTGCTTCTCTGCTCCTGCTGGCGTCCCTGTGATGCTGCTCTTAAAAGCCCAGTCTTAGCCTAGGTGAATCCCATGTACATATGTCCGCACCCTATTCCAGGTGCCCGCCATCAGGCATGTATTCAGGACCACAAGGTTCCGTCATCTATCCTGATGTCAGCAGTGCAGTTGAAGTAAACATCAGTGATAAAGTAAAATTAAAATTTATATGGGCCTTCCTAGTGGTCTAGGGGTTAAGTCTCAGCACTACTACAGCTCTGGCCTGAGTTCGATCCCCAGCCAGGGAATAACCCACACATGGTGTAGCAGACCTCTCCTGTCTCATCTGCCGCTCCAGTGTAATTTATTCTACCTGAAATCTGCCTGCTCTGCTCTCCACTGGGTCTCCGGTGAATCTATTCACCACCACATCTCTGGCCTACACGCATGTAGCGGTAGAATGGGTTCAGAGTAGGTTTTCTATGATTGGAGCAGACAGGTGAAGGAGGAGTCCCAAGCCTTCGGTGGTGTTGCAGGCTTTTATTGAGATTTTACCAGGTAGATGGCAGTCAGGGGTGCTGGGGGGCCGGGAAGCTGGCAGGCCTTATAGCCCCCAGCGAATCTTCACTCTTTCTGGGCTCTCTGGTGTTCCCTTGCTTGTTCTCCTGATCTCTTTCGCTCTACTGGCGTCCCCATGACGCCGCCCTTATAAGCCCATTCTCAGCCCAGATGTACTCACCTACGAATGCCCACACCCTACTCCAGGTGCCCACCATCAGGCATGCATTCAGGACCGCAGCGATCCATTATCAATCCTACTGGCAGGAGGGCAGAAAAGCCTGATACTTGACTTACCCTACAATCTCTGGCCTACACCCAGTTCTTCTATGCAAAAAAACAAAAAAAGTATTTATTTTAAAATAGTATATATGTGCAGTAATTTATACTATAATGTATATAAAATGATGAAACACTGAATATGTTTCATAAACATGATACTACAAGCGAAAAAGAAAGATGCAGACTGATTTATAGACTTTGGAATCACTTATAATTTAAAATAGCTAAAAAATACTAGATACTGGGTCTCCCTGATGGCATAGCAGGTTGAGCACAATGCTATGAAGCTGTCTGCAGCCTCTGCAGTGCAGGTTCAATCCTGACTGCCAGGGAGATACCCATATAGCATGACAGACCTCTCCGGTCTTGCCCACTGCTCCTCTCAGCAGAGTATTTCAGTCAGTCTGCCCATTCTGTTCCCCGCTCTGCCTCTGTGAATCCTCTCACCCTTCCACACATCTGGCCTGTACTCTGGTTCTTGTATGCATAAATAAATAATTTTTTTAAAAAAATACTAGATAATGTTTGTTGATATAGGTGATTATAGTAGATATTTGGTAAGGGAAAGAGGCTAGAGTGATTTATGGATAATAGCCAAAAAATCTTAACTGTAGTTGTAATTTTTAATGAATAAAATATCTGAATCCAACTTTGAATAGTAGAAGGACCAATCAAACTTAGTTGATGGGGGGCCTCCCTGGTGGCACAGGGGTTAAAGACAGCACTATCATGCAATTGGCAGCCACTGCAGCATGAGTTCAATCCCTGACCAGGGAGCAACACACCTGGTGCAGCAGACCTCTCCTGACTCACCCACAACTCGCCTTGGCAGTGTATTTCAGTGGATCCGCCTGTTCTGCTCCCCACTCTCTCTGTGAATCCTCTCACACCCCACACCTCTGGCCTATGCCCCAGTTCTTGTATGCGTAAATAAAATAAATCTTTAAAAATATATTTAAAAAGTTAGTTGATGGGTACACAAGTGTTTCTTTTATTCCTCTCTCACTTCTGTTATTAAATAAATACTAATTTCCTAATGGAAACAAAATAATGAAGAAATAACAAAATAACCAAGCAACAAATTGTGCAAGGAAATACTATATTCTTCCTCAAAGTATGGTAAAGATTTTATATGTGTATAAAGTACATATTTTTTTCAAAAGTGACTTATCTCCTTTGCCCAAAACCTGGTCTCGTCTTTGAAATTGTTGACACATTCAAATAGAGATAAATGAAGGCTTAACATGAAAGTATTAATGATACAAGGCTCATTAAATTTATAATTAGCAAATGTGTGCATATTACCCATATTTTCATTATGAAAGAATTCATCTTACAATCTCTTAAAGTAAGACTAGTAAGAGAGAAACATGGTTCTGGTTTTGATTCTGAGTTGTTTGTTTCTATCTGCCCATTATTAAAAAACTTAATCCAATATATTCTGTATCACTAATCATAAATGTGGTTAAGAAGTTCATCTGACAAAACATTTTGTACAATTTTGAATTAAATTCTACCTCAAGACACACATATCCATCTTGATTCCTGTTTATCCTCTGTTTTCAAATTGTTAAAACACATAAACCAAAAGACCAATGGATGCAAGAAGGGGTGATAGCATCTGCAACAGATTTTGTTTTCTCCTTTAGGCTAGTTCTTTCAACGAGTTATTAAATCATAAAAATTTAGGTCAAGTGATTTCTGCATAAGTAAATTGTTACCTAAAATAAATACATGTGAGAATTTCTGGAGGAAACTGTAGAATAGAAAATTAATTATTAGTTTATTTACTTCCAGACTCATATCATTTCTAAAATGTGTATTTTCACATTTATGATTCTGGAGTCAGACTTCAGGACCATCTTAAGTCACAGAAAGACCATAACAGATAAGGGACTTTTGTCCACATCAGTTAAGGAGCCTGGTCAGTGGGCAAAAAAATCTACATATGTGCTATGAGTTCAGAGGTACTAGCAAATTATATATTAAAAAATATATATATTATCCAGAAATTTAATTATGTTATGTCTTGAAAACAAACTCTTGTTTATATCAATTAGACTGTGGCAAAGGTGATTTTATTATATGTCATTTCACTTAAAAGCCACAGAATCCAAGAATCTATTGAATATGTTAAGTGAAGACTTACTGTATAGTGTTTCAACCTGACAGAGGTGTTTTGCTGCTCAACCTCAATTTTATTCTTGGTTGATCAAAAGATATGATCATCCTAGTGTCCTTACCACTTGGGGAGGGAGGGCAATGATCCCCAAACATCTATGAAGAAGACAGGATCTTTTTCTCAAAAGGAAATGAATAATCTTAGGATGAAGGCATAATTTTCAGAACCCCAAAGGTCTACATTTTTAATCTCTTATCAGACTTGTAAGATTGTCTGAACTTCATGGTCTGTGACTCAAACATTCTGGGAACACTGATTTTGCTGAATCACTTTGAACAGGTGACAGAGAGAACAGCTTATACCATATTCTTGGTAAGCCAGAGTCTACTATTGTTCTCATGGCACCAGTAATTATTCCACAAAAGAATCAGAGCTGCTTATTCAAAAATAGTATATGTTACTTTCAAACATCTAAGAAGCCCACTAAGATCTGTGTCTATTTTTGGAGGCAATATCCAGATATGTTCCCACTTTAATCTCTCATGGTGATATCATGATTTACTACTCGATGTATTTAAATACTAGATTTACACACACATACACACACCCTGGTAAGATAATACAATCAAGGATCTTGGTAATAATTCATGATATCACCATAAGAAGCTAAGGTGAAAGTAAACAACCTTGGTGTTCTTTGCTTATTGAGATTAAAAAAAAAAGAAATTTCTAGATTAATTAATAGTTAAATAGCAGATGTTACAGCTCAATTGATTTACTAATTTGAGGTCAGGAGGGGTTGAGTGGGTAAGGAGAAGCATGTTAGTTACCTCAGGTATTTCGTTTTCCTAGAAAGGAAAAAAAAAACTGCATATAATATGGATGGGGTATACTAGCAAGGAGAGCTCAGTGGATTTGAATATTCTAGCAGTCCCAGTAATCTACATTCACCCCACATTCCCATTCTAATTCTCTGGGTACTTGATGTATCTCCATCAAAGCCATAACTTTCACAGAGGTAAGGCTGTGATTCAATGTACACTATAATTCAACCCCAAACAATCAGACACTGTGCACCATTTTTTGCCAGTTCTGCAGTTATAAGATATAAAAAGACAGTGGGAGGTATTCATGGATGCTCCTTGGGCTCTGACTTGTGATGAGAAAGCACTTAAAGCCCTGAGTTTCTTGCTTTCTTCTCTATACTCTTAGTCCTACCAGAAAAAGCTTGTCTGCCCACAATGATCATTTATATTCCCATCATAGAATTCTTTTGAAGAAATCACATAGTCGTTTAAAACCTTGGCTTTGATAGGCACTTCATTCTAGGTGAGTTCAAGTAATAATTTCAGTAGCTGGATTTTTTTCACTGCAAGCCAAGAATTACCAATGCTCCATAAAGCAATAACTGGGTTGTCTCCTTTTCAAACTCAACCAGATTAGGCAACCATACATATTCTTATGTAAATATATAGGCAAATTCATATTCAAATACCTCATCCAACAAGATAAAATGCAAGAAATGGAGATGCTTCCAGTTACTTTAAGCAAGAGGAGATTAGATTTATTATAAATACTAAGTGTGTGCAAAATCAGTGAAAGGGTTAGGGCATGAAAAATTGGGGTCCTCCTCTTAAACTGTTGCATCAAAGTACATTCTGCTATAGACTTTAACCTATTACTCCAAAGACCAGAAATCTTTTACTCTTGACACCAGTGAAGTTAATTACCAGAAACTGGAAAATTGGTGATGGCTACATCATATGACTGCTTTTTTTAACCAAAGCCCAAACAATAATAGAAAGATTGCCTCCACTTTTCTTCTGACTTGAATATTTCACATTCATGAATTTAATTGGCAGAACCTAAATCATACATAGAACCCTACATGCAAAGAAGTCTAGGAAATGTGGTTGATTCCTTCCAGAAAGAAAACCTCCATAGAAGGAATTGGGAATGACAAAAACAATCAGTCATATCTAGGGCTTTGTTTAAAAAGATTACTCTCACATTAAATGCTGTTACCTTCTGTTATCTGTCAAAGTTGCTGATTTTAAATGCCCTCTCTCTTGTTAGTGTTCACTTACAAGATTTCAGCAGAAATATGTTGTAAAGTACTTGTCATGAAAGGGATTAGAACTTTGCCACCCACATTTATGGAGAACAGCACTAGATATAGGACATGCTTTTTGTACATTTAAATTCATCCATTACTGGGCCTCCCTGGTGGCTCAAGGGGTTAAGCTTCAGCACTATGATGCAATTGGCAGCTACTGCAGCACAAGTTTGATCCTCAGCCAGGGAGGTGACACACATGGCACAGCAGACCTCCCGTGTCTCGCCCGCTGCTCCCCTCACCAGTGTATTTCAGTTGATCCACCTGTTCTGCTCCCCACTCTGTCTCTGGTGAATCCTCTCACCCCGACACCTCTAGCCTCTACCCCAGTTCTTGTATGCATAAATAAATAAATATTAAAAAATATTTAAATTCATCCAGTAATTATACCACATCACCAGGAAATTATGGCTGCAGTTTAAGCAACTTGCCCAAGATCTAAGACCATCTACTACAAAAGGAAGTCAAGCTTTCCATGCAGGTACCTTAGCTGTGCTGCAGGGAGTTAGGCTCGGCTCTTTAGAAAAATTTGTTCCTGCCAATTCTCTCAAGCTAATCATGAGAAGGAATAGGAGGCAGCTTCTAGTGATGGATTTAGCATGTGGTTTGAGTAGTTGTCTATGTTCTAATCAGGGGCCTTAAATATCTTAGCAGAGATGATGGGCTCCAATAAAAAAGCCCAATCCTGACCAGTGAGTATCTAGCGCATGTATATGGACACAATGATATTCACAAGGCACATTTATTAAAATGTAGGAAATGTATGAGAGCAAAAGGTTTGTAATAGCAAAGACCTTAGTGAAGGAACTTATTATTATTAAATTCTACCTCTTCTAATTTGTTTCTGTAGAGAAGACTCACTGTGTCTTCTTCAAGGATTAAAATACAAACAAATGAAAAATCTGTGAAGATATCTAACACTGGCTAGCTATACATACTTTAGTGACTCCATTTTGCTACCCATGGGAGGCGGGGTCGTGCTCTTTGATCTAAACTAGTAATGTACATTTCCAAGTTCAGGCAGCAAATTGGAAGTGTCATGAATACACTAACCTCCCCACTTTGGGGAATAAAGTGTTTGGATCAGTCATTTTCAGATTTTCTTGGCTTTGTCTATGGCATAGTCCACTACAAACTCATGCCGGAGTGAATGCTAGCTGGGAAGTTACATAAAAAAACAACTGCAAGAATATCTACTGGTAGAGGGGAACCAGTGGGCTGAGGGGGGGAGTTATTGGTGTCTTGGTGGTGTTCAGGGTGTGCTAAAATACATCTGAAGGGGTGTCAACCTACACCTCTGAATCATATACCAATACTACCTCAATAAAAAATTTAGCAGTGTATTAAACCAATGCTACCTCAATAAAAAATAAAAGATACATTAAAATAACAAGGATATCTACCAATGAAAAATGTATATTGTAGTGCTCTGAAACACTTAGTCCTGTGTTACAATGCTTATACCATCACTCAGTATTGGAGCTTCTCCACTCCTTTCCTGGGGTTCAGTTTTTCATCTTGAAAACAGGTGATGTACTTGATGATAGCAAGAGGTGATAAATAAAATTTCCATTTACCCACATCTAATCCTAATCAAAATCACAAGAGAAGCTTCAGCAGCTCTCTAATGGGGTTGAGAAAAATCATTTATTGTTACCATTCTTTGGACACAGAAGCACTGAAAGAGCCCCTCCTACTTTTATTATAAAAAGTAAATTTGCTGCCTTGGATATCTCATGGCTTTTAATACTCACCCTCTTTTTGTCTATGTGGGTAAACTGCTTTCAAGAAAAGATGCTTATTTTAAAATCATAAACCACTTCAGAAAGGGAATTCAGTTCTCCTTCCTCCTGTCAAGATTTTATCGACTTAATGAGGAGGCACGCTCATGAATAACTTGCCATCTGGTTAACTGAATTTGTCAAGGAGTAGCAGAGCTGGAGGAAAGAAATAGGGAATGGTGAATGAGAGTCGCCACCTTCCCAGCTTCCAGGCAATTATTGAGAAAAGCTCTGGATCCTGCAGGTATATTTAAAATGATTGGACCATGAGAGAAAATTGTTACAGAGTAGAGACTGCTGTTCTGGAAATTCTTTCCGTTTTATTTTTTTATATATCCACAAGAGACACTTGTTCTAACACACCATCATTCTGGCTGCCTTTGTCTTAGACACTGTTATTTTCACATAGAGTTGATAAATTTGATTTCACTTCTCATCAAAGTATTGAGAATTAGCTTTTTTCACTTCAAAACTTTTTTAATTTTTATTTTTAGGGTATAGTAAGGCTATTTCCTTCACAATTTGACAATCATCAGAGAAGGAGAATGGTTGAAATATTAATTAGCCAAATTAAGTTTACCTTAAACATGCAGCAAAATTTGGGCTTCATCTATGCTCACGGCCATCATTCAAATTCACAGAACTAAACAGAAATTATAACAAGAAGTCAATTTTACTTCACTTTGCTCAATAGAGAGAAAAGGCTTTGGGCTCAATCTTGCACCTTTATCTCATTATAAGCCAATCTCTGGTGATATTTAAGAGACCTTCGAGCAGAAGCAGGAAGTAGACTAGGGCAGGTTGGGTTTCCAGGGAAGCAAACTCTGAGATCGAGATTAGCATGCAAGAGGCTTATTCGTGAGGGCTCTTGCAAGAGACACATGTGAAAGGGAAAAGAGAAAAAATGGGGTCACAGGGGAAGGGAAACCCCAATTAACTCAGGGAAGCCTAAATTGAGCCTGCAGTTGGTTCAATAGATGGTCCTTAGCACTGATTGGTGTTGGGGTAAAATGTTTAGATCCTAATATTGTGGTCCTAAGGAAAGGATGGCCTGGGGACAAGGACAGAATTTTGACAAGTGTTCTCTCTTCAGTGTTAAATTTTCTACCAATAGCACAAGAGCACTCCCTGGAATGCCAACCACACTGGCAAAGCTTGCTCTCCCTAATGCTGCCCACAATTTGGGATCCCTCCTAGTGACTGTCCATCCTAGTTGCCTCTGCACCAAATTCTTTCATTCATCCTTTGTCCATCCATGCCCAGTTGTCCTTTTTCCCATCCTCTGCTGGTAATTATCATATTTGGATAATATTCACATTTCAAGCTCCCATTATAATGACTGCTAAACACTTCATTTCTTGCAAATCTGGATAACATCACCTGGGTAACATAATCTAGGTAATATTACCTAAAATCAAAGGAATGAAGATATTGGTGGGAATTCCAAGCATGGAAGAGGATGACAGCAAAAAGCAAGGACAACAGAGAATTGAAACTCCCATTAAATGACAGCATTATATGAATATACATATTTAACCCTGTTATAACTATGGAATGATTAATCATGAAAAAAAAATGTAAAGTATGTGCTGTACCACCTCTCCGAGAAACATCCACAGATGCTCAAAAGGAAGCTACTACATCTTAATTCTTAATTTAAGTCAAGCAATAGATGAACATATCTAAAGGATGTTGAGATTGGTAGATCCATACTCCAAGCTATGCAACTTCTGGTCACAGAAGATGCCATCCTCTATTTGAGGATCTCATAAAACAATGAACTATGAAATGTTTCTGTTTGTTTCAGAACTACAGAAAGCACCTCCTTCTACCAGAAGTGATAGAAAAGTAAAGAGATGGGACATGACAGGAAGAAGCTGGATGGAGTTACAATAGCCAAATGACTGCTGAGCACAAGCTGTTGATTTTAAATGAATTCTCACATCAATACTATGGGAGGAGTTTTTATTACACCATTTTAAAGATAAGAAACCAAATATTGAAGAGATTCACTATTTGACCAGTGGACACAGCTGGTAAGTGCATGAGCTAATATTTAAACTTCAAATTTAATGTTATTTTCATCATCTCATGTGCCATGGGGATTCTTGAATAAGTTTTAACAAGTGCAGTTCAACACCCTAGCACTTGAAGGGTTAATATTTCAAACTACTGGTTAATGTTTTTGATAACTTCCTGGCACTTTGTTTTCACATCCTCTAAATGAAGCCTGATTATTTTAACTTGTCATAAGTGAACTATAACTTCAGTGTGTTCCTCCCTGTGTCTACAATATATGTTTATTTTCCCTAAAATTTTGTCACACCACAATTTCCTTCCTTAGCTGCTCATGTTGATAATTGCTTTGAAAAACATATAATTTATATGTATGTATGTCTTGTTGGGTTTTAGTCTTTAAACTGTTGGTGACTTTGGGAAACAAAGTTTAACTTAGGTCTTTCTCTTCCATATGCTGGTTTATTTTGTGTTTCTTTTCAGGTTATATTGGCTTTTTAAGACAATCAGTAAATAGTAATCCTTTCATAATGAAAGCTATCTTTCATAAAATAAGTGACTTCAAAAGAAAGTCTCTGAAGTTTTGAATTTTCTTCACTATGAGAAATTAGTTAAAATTCGTAAGAATGTTTTTCTGTAGGTGACTTCATCTGTGATTTACTTGTCTTTTGCCAGTAGCAGGAAGTTCCTGAAATGCCAGGTAGAATATTAATATTTGAAAAGATAAATAAAATGATTTGATAATATTTACTTTGATAAATTCCTTTAAAATGCTATTTTGCTCTTTTATTGTGGTGGCATGGTATTCCACTAATTTTCCAAAATGCTAGTTTTACTAATGTTTTTTTAAAATAAAGTCTCTCTATAAAATGTAATGAACTGTAAAAAAAATTCATAACAAAGAGCAAATGAATTAGAACTTTAAGTAACATTTTGTAAAAGAGGTGTACAGATAATGATACCTCAATCTGAATCTCAAAGATCATTTCCAACTACAATTAAAAGCCATTCATTTAAAATATTAATCATTAGGCTGATATAAATTACTGGAAAGCCTACTTTATATAAATATCTCTAATAATACAATTCTCATTATTAAATTCAGTTGTGTGACATAGTCAAATGAAATTGGCAGGGATTCTTAGATAATCAGTTTGAGGCTGAATATTTTAAAATTAACTTCTTATTGTTAATAATTAAGCAGTGATATCATAAATGTGTTGAAAATCATGGAAAGAAGTATTTACTACTTATTCTTAAAAACTCATTTTTTAATTATTTTAAACCATAATAGTATACTTTTTTCAAGTTTCAAAGATAAGAAGTGACAGTCAGTATTAAAATCTATCCTAGTTCATCAAAAATAAACCATAACTATTACTTAAAAATTCCCCAGATTTTCTACTCACAATCTCTTTTCTGTTGAATATTTAAAGTGTAGTAGCTAAAACTCTACATAAAAGGCCTGATAAAATAGAAAATGCATTCAACATTTGAAGAAACAGTTTTGTTTTGTACAATTTTTATTGTAGGGAAATTTATCTTTGATACTTTTTACTAAAATAAAGTATTTATAAAGATGTCTACTTAACATTATAGTTTGAATTTCTCTGTTTTGAATAAAGGTAATTAAGTTGAAACAAATGAGGTTTTTTTTCCACTTGCTTCTTTTCTAGTCATTTGTAATTTTTCAGTCATAATGGCTTTGAATGAATTGCTCTCACACACTGAACATTTGACAGAACTTATCTCATTGAATGCTCACAAGCATTATTACTCCATTTCATCTTTGAGGAAATTGAGGCCTAGGAACATTAAGTAATCTCGTACAAATACAAAAGTGGGAGTTCCTTGTGATGTTACAACTCTTGCTTTGAATGAATGTGCATGTAGCTTCCCAAACACAGGGGTTTACTATTGTAACTAATGGCAGAAAGGGGTGGGAGGGGCAGCATTCAGTTTTTACAAAAATTCATGAAACTGAGTCTTTGTATTTTTCTTGTCTTATATCCCATATAGAGCTTCCTAAGATTTACAAGAACATAAGACATAAGCAACCCAATTAATTCACTCTAAATTTTAAGGATCATTAGCCAGGATGGAATAGAATTTGAGGTCCAAAAGAAATTAAGGAATCAACAAAATTCCTTTGCTATCAACTAGAAGAAACAAGCCAAAAAGATGAATGGTCTTACTCAAGATCCAAGAAAAACCTGAGTTATGTAACCCAATTTTTGGGACATAAATTCCATAAATTTCTGGAAATAGCTGACTCTGAGTACTTCATATATGTCACACACTGTGTGGTATTGTTGTTGCTGAGGTAAGTACTATAACTACTTACACCTTGCACAGATGAGAAAACAGAAGCTTAAGTGTGCACAAGTCCAAGGTTAGCACAGGTTGGAATCAAATTAAATCTAGCTCTAGACAGCTTTGAATTCAATTGAAGGGATTCATCATGTTTCAATAATTTATTTTTCCATCCAGTGGGGTGTAGACACCACTGTTCTCTATCGGGTATGATTGGCATTCCTACAAAGCAACTGCTTCCCCTTGCTTCAGATACACTAGTGGACCATACTATATTTTAATGAAAGAAAGACAATATTTTACAATAGAAAGAACTTAGGGTCCATGTATCAAAAAAGACATTTTCCCCAGGATAATAGAAATTGGCTATTGATGCTGGGAATGTCAGTATTGATTTATACCTTTGAAATAATTGCCCTGAAACCAATTAAACTAGAAAGGGAGGTATTTTTCCCTTAGCATCCAAATATCTCAACTTTTATATGTATTGAACAAGAAAGAATAGAATAAAAAGGAAAATTATACTGGTATAGAGCCTAGTGATAGAGCTGTTTTGAGACGATTTAAACTGCCATCAACAGAACCTGTACAGAATGAAGAAATACAACCCAACCAAAGAGGGGGCATGCCTCTTAATTACAAATAGATTTTGAAATTAAGAATGACATTGATTACAAAAAGCAGCCATGTGGGAACTAATTGACTATCACCTTTGCAAACAGAGTCATTAAAACATCCATCCATGTGTTTCTACCATTCCCACTATCTTCCAACGAAGTGTTGAAGTGTTGAAAGAGGTCATGGTATAGCAGGAGGAACTCAACTATATGTCATTTAATATATTAGATTTTTCAAACAGGACGTTATCATCTTGGTTTTAAAAAAGTTTGCTTCCTTAAAAAAATTAAAAAAATAAAAAAAAGGTTTCAGTTTCCCAATGTCTTCTGAATACTTTTTCTTGGTATTCATTTGGTACATTTCCTGAATTAAATTTCAGCAGTAAGCACATCTATATGTGCTCTACAGATCAGAAAAGAAATACAATGTTTTATAAGAAAGTCTGTCTATTCCCTTTCTCTTCAACCATTCTATTGAGTAGTCCCTTACACCACAAGACAGAGAACCTAGTGTTGTTCTATGTTACACTATGTTACACTTTTCCAACCAGAAAATAAGGAAAATGTAAAACCTCCTGTCAGTCTTGCATTGATAAATGGTGGCACATATTTATGAGGAACTTAGGAAGCTAACTGCTTTTCCATAGATATGATCTCCACATATACTTGAAATCTTAATACTCAAGAAATACAGTTTTCATAATGTAAAGTTGGCAACATGTCACCCTGTGATTGTGAATTAGGTTTGTCTGCAGATTATATTGTGTTTGATGTCATGTATTCAAGCTTGCTTAATTCCCAGATAATTGCTCTACATGCCTGCAATTCTGACAATCACAGTATGTGTTAGACTTTACCATCTTCATTTAGTGCAAAAGAAATGAATGACTATACAGTATAAGCTACTAACAAGGCCAACAGACTGGTCAATAACAGAGGCAGGTTTCGAAAATAAGTCAGTCTGACTCAAGTCTTAGTTCTTAACAATCAATTCTCTGTCTTTACAATAATGTCATTTCTAGAAACGACTACTTGTTCTCATGGTGACAGTTAAGATAATATGACATCAGATATGCCATATTTTAGATACAGGATGTGTCACAGTGAATAATGACTTTTCCCTTTTGATATTGTTGATGAAAACAAAAGTTAATAAACTACCTTTGCTTTTTGCATGCAAAGAATTCATCTTGACTAGCAAACTGTCAAAATGTTTGACTTGATTCTGTCTACACATACTTTGTGGTTTCTTTTTCAGGATGGTCACAATTTGTTGCAAGACAATTCTTTAAGAGAGCTCTTTATGTGTCTTTCTTCAAGCTGCCTCAGAACTTTGTCTGTAAAGTATAAAAGAAATGTTTTCAAGTCATTTTAATAGTTCTCAGCATTCCTGTGGGGAAGCTTGAAAATCAGGTAAGTGTGTGCCCATTAAATAATCACAAAAACAAAATTTCCGTAAAAAATGATAAGCAAGAGATTTTTTAGAAAAAAATATATTGTTCTTATAAAATACCTATTGTGGCATTTGAGTGAGGCTTATTCTGCAAAATTCATAATTCCATTGCTTTTCTTGACTTCTTTAAAAACCATTCAAGGTAAGGGAGAAAGGAGGGGGGAGTAAATAAACGGTGGAGAGAATTGAACTTTTAATGGTGAACATAATGTTTTAGATGCAGAGGTTGATTTAATATGCACACCTGAAATCTATAGAGCTCAATGTTACTTTCATAACAAATGCATTTTAAAATTAAAGAAAATAAAGTCATTCAGCCATAGGAAACAGACAGGGTAGGGTGCCTGTTATCCTCATGGTTGCTGTCCATGGAGATCTGGTCCCAAGGGGATCCCAGTGTCACTGCAGGGGCCAGTGTGTTCTATTCACGCTTTTGCCAAAGCATCTGCTGGGTGCTAACAGGAGCCGGACACCACAGGCAGCCCTGGATGAGATACAAGGAACAGAATGTGTTCTGCCCCCAGGGGATCCAGAGTATAGATATGAGATAGAACCATGAAAAAATTGCAATATATAACTGCTATAAATAAAAAAAAAATTCTAAAGTTATATTTTTTGCACCAAGGGCTCAGATCATTGATAGGTGGAATTCAGAAAAGTTTTCCAGGGGAAGAGGAAGAGCATTTGAATGTATTTTGAAAAGAGGAACAGGTCACTAGGCAAAGGAGAAAGCATATACATAGGAGATCATTCAGAGATGGTCAGAAGACATTTTTGTTCATTTTAAATTTTGATTTCATCTAGAAGGCAAAATGGATGAGGATATGATTAAGGAGCAACTTGTGAGAGGACATACATAGCACACAGAGAGTTTGAATTCTTCAAAGCATTGGTAGCAGAATAGATGGCATGATCCCTGGGAGCAGACCGTGGATTAGTGCAGGATATGTTTGAACTTTTAGCATTGAACTTAATGAACTTTGCACATATCGTTTCTCAGGGATGAACATGTGAAACTTATATAATGTTGCTTCAATTAAAAAAAAAATAATGGTAATGGCATATTTTGAAGGCAAGGCAATGTCAATCTAGCATTCCTTAGAGATTATCCTTTGTCCCATAGAGTGTAGGTAAGGTTGACCTAGAGGAAAGGCCTTCTTAACCACATCATAGATAGGAAATTGTGAGAAGAAAACACATTTGAGTGTCAGATATAGGGACAAGGATGGCTGATTATTTAAATGTAGGCATGTGAGAGCTCAAAGGAGGAAAATGCAGTTTTCAGGAAAGACTTTTGATGATGCAGTTAACTCTCTTGGAAAACAATCTTATTTGGCATCAAAACTCAGCAAATATTTACTGAACGAAAACAAAACTAACCAATAAAGGCCCAAAGGAGGGAGTTTAGCATTTGATGAGGGAAAAATTCACCCAAATGGAGGTTTAGCATATCATTGATAGGATAAGCACGCCCCAACTCCCTCGCCAGAGGATATATTGAAAAGTTCACCTAGCTCAGACTTCATTCACACTGGAAAGCAGGCAAGTAGAATCATCTGTATATGTGCTAAAATGACATCTGGCTTGGGATATATTATGACATCTGGCTTGGGATATTTTGGTCATATTTTCTTAACTTTCAGTTTAATGAATGAAAGCCAAGCTTGTATGACATCCTCTAAAGCACAAATTCTGTGCTATGAAAAAAAAAAAGTACAAATTCATAAGCCAGTTTGCTAATGGCCTAATAGATTCTGACAGATGAGCATCCTCAGCAGGACCTACAAAATACTGAGAGCAACTCTCAAGCATGTAGCAAATTGATTACTAAAAATAACCTGCTCAGGTCCTTAAAAAAGTTCTTCAAGCTCACTCTGTGGGTGTAGATCTAGCTTCATCACATCTGAAGATTTCAAATCATGTAAGATGCATAGCCATCGTATAAGCAAACAAACAAAAAAATCTTTCATAAAAAGCAGGAATACCTGACCAAAAATAAGGGACTTACTAAATATTTTGAAGTTTTTTAAGAAATGTTCTCTTGATTTTGTCATGAACTATAGTATATGCACCTACTGAGTGAAGTTGTGATAACTTCATCACCAAAAATCTTTTTTTTTAATTTTTTTTAAGATTTATTTATTTATTTTATACAATAACCGGGCTACAGGCCAGATGTGTGGTGAGAGGGTGAGAGGATTCACCAGAGACAGAGCAGGGAACAGAACAAGCAGACTGAAATACACTGCTGAGGGGAGTAGCGGGCGAGACAGCAGAGTTCTGTGGCACCATTTGGGACCCTCGCCGGCCGGCTGGGATCGAACCCGCGCTACAGAGGCTGCAGACAGCTTCACTGCACTGCGCTCAATAGCCTGCGCCACCAGGGGAGACCCCATCATCAAAAATCTTCAATCTTGACCAAGAATTTGTTCTGAAGATTTTTCAGTCCTAAGGCTAGTCAATGTACCAAAAGGCAAGAAGACAGTTAAGACTGGACAGAATCATGTTAATTCCCAATTCTGCCGCTGACAGATTTTGGGATTGTGAAACAACCACATTTCCCCCTTAAGAATCTGTGTTTTAAAATGTGAATAGGGCCTCCTTGGCGGCGCAAGAGGTTGAGCAAAGCACTGTGAAGCTATTTGCAGCAAGTTCGAAGCGAGCCCATATGGCAGCCCCCTGTGCTGTCTCGCCCACTGCTCCCCTCAGCAGTGTTTTCCATCTGCCTGCCTGTTCTGTTCCCTGCTCTGTCTCTGGTGAATCCTCTCACCCGCTGCACCTCTGTCTGGCCTGTGCCCCAGTTCTTGTATGAAAAAAATAAATAAAATTTAATATACAAGATGTGAGCAATAGAGAATACAACTTACAGGGTTAGAGATAAAGTGTAATCACATGTAACAAAGCTTTTTGAACATGGTCATATGTGTATATATAGGTGCTCAATAATGGTCAGGTCTCAATATTTCTTTAAATTGATTTCCATTCTGATGCCCAGTGGCAATTTAAGAGGCTGAAATTTCTGATTACTTGATATACATCTGAAATCTTAAGTGAAAATGAGTTAGAATTTTATCAGTGCAGTATCATTTTGTTTTGTCTGCTAAACACCAAGATCTAAAATATACAACAGATGCAACATTCTATCAGGTGTATGTCTTCTAGTTACTTTAGACATTGTTGAGTTTCATGAGAGAATGCAAAATCATTATTAGGGATCTAGGACTATTAGAAAACGTTTATCCCATGATCTGTAAGCCCCTTTGCAGTGGACTCATATTTTTGTGTGAATACTCAGTAGAACCTGACACAGCAAATACTCTGTGGAAGTAGATGAAGAATAAATACGTCAGATGAACCCAGATTTCTTTAGGAAATCTGGTAAGAGTATTGGATAGACTTAGGTTCATTGGCACTACTTTTGTCTGAGCTCTCTGAAGCCTCCTCTGTGAGACCTCAGTGCCTTCAACACAGTAGAAAGAATAAACTTTTTTGAATGGATGCTATTCTCTGCCCACAGGTCTGGTTTTGTAGATTACAGAGTGTAACTCTTGGCTAAAGTAACCAAGAGTAGCATGGACATCATTTTACATAAAATCTCCCAAATGTAAGATCAATCAAATCCTTATTACTATCTTTCATAGTTAATTTTCCAACAGATTCTATAAGTAATTAATACTAGTTAACTGAAGTGTCATTTTATTCCCTGATTCAATCTCTGTCAAATACATTATTAGAGACATGGCCAAGACAGGTGAGAGAAAGAGATTCTGGAAAATCATGAGATGAATCTGGAGCTGAACTTGAGTATATGAATAGATACAATTTTTTGAGTGCCACTGAAAATATGGGTAGAAAAGCTGTGATTCGGAAGTAGAAAAGCACCATGGGAAACCTTAATGAAAACTGACAATTAAAAGCAATAGTACATATTATGAAATAGGGAAGACTCTTCTGATTGGATAACTACATTGATATTTAATCTATATGCTAAACATCATAGAATTCACAAATATGAAATATGTTCAATGTATGTGTGCATATTTCAAGAATATAGGAACACCACTTAGGGAGTAATAAAGGACATGATGATATGTGCATATGAACCCCTCACACTGAAAGGATAAAATGGCCTTAAAAAAACAGAATTTGCCCTCATGATAGAGAAAATGAAAAAACCCTATTATTACCTCTTTCATTCCTGCCATTCTCCTCCATGATCAAGAGGTATCCCTCATTTCACTTTGACACAGTAATGGCTGCATCCCGATGAACTTAGATAAACACAAAGTGGTTTTCTTTTAAAATAAGCCTTTACTGAGTATATCAACAAGGTACTGTAGAGTGCAGAGTCAAATTTGCAGTTAAAGTGTGCCGCATGATAGGTCTCAGAGGATGTGATGCAGAATCTTCCAGTCCCTTGCAGTCCCTTGTCAGCAAGAACAGACTAAACATAAACCAGAAGCAAATCAACACCGTCGTCCAAACAATAACAAATCATCAGGATTAACTTGCAGTGAACATATACTGGTCCTAAGAGGGACACACAGTGGGGACGCCTTCACCTTATCTCAAAATGATTATCAATCTAACATTCCATGGATAGTTTACAAATGCCCCAGTGGGGTGTGTATGTGTGTGTGTGTGTGTGCGTGTGTGTGTGTGTGAATATGTATGTGTTTTATACTAGTTTTAAAAGGTTTGCTGCAATGGTTTGTGCTCTTCTGGTGGGAGTGATACTAGAAAAGAAAAACAAAACAAAACAAAACAAAACCCAGAAACCAAAGGAAAGGAATCTGTATTATTACAGAAACAGTATTGGATGCAACTTAGTCCCAGCAATCAGTGGCAGGTATCTTGTAGTGCCTGCAATCTTCTTCCCACCATGCTGCAGAAATTAGAGAAGCTGATAAGCACTAGCTTCCTACATTAATATTTTGACTATAAAATACAGCATCAGGCAAGGTTTGACAAGAAGACCTGGGAGGTTTTCTGTTTCATTTTGTGCGTCTATCTTCATATTTTTCTGCTCTGCTTTCCCACATATCTTTGAAAGTTAAGTCATGAGCTAAACAGATGTTCTCATGTTCTAAAGTAAAACTTGATGTCTACTTGTTATAGGTTAGAGAAAAAAAAAAAAAGTCAATGGGTATTAACCACTTCACTGTCAAAGTTGCAATGGGCTCTTCTGCTGAGTTCTCTGATCAAAGCCAGCAGGGACCCCTGTGAATTGCAATGTTGCCTTGTGTTTGGATTGGTTGTTCTGCTCACAACATTAAGGGCTTGTCGTTTTCAGTTGGGAAGGAAGATCTCATTCTTGTGAAATCACTATGACAGTTAAGATCTGCTCTAGTAGGATAGGGAGCTGCAGCATTTGCTACTTCATTAATAGTTATTACCAGACTGGTCACATTGCACTCTTTTTTAATCTCCAGGACACTGTCTAACATTTTCAACAAACATCCAGATAATTAGATATCGTGTTATTTTTCACAGCGTAGAATGTTTTTCACTTGATACATCAGAAAATAGGCAGAGCAACACTCCTTGTCTCTGTGATTGTCCCATAGATAATTGCTGATGCATTTGACAGTTTTGAGGGAAGCCCAGGTCTCTCCATGATCAAACACTGCTCTCCAAATAAGTAGATTTATGACAACCCTGGTAGGAATAATGGTCAATAATACTGGTGTGATCATGGCTTTTCCTTTTAGAATTGCCTCTGCACAGGGACAGCTACCTTATTCTAAGAGTGGACCCATCTCTGAAACCAACTCATTGGGGTCAGACAGCATCAAACCCTTTATAAGCCAGTAAGTAGGACTTTGCTTATGATCTTGACCTACACATTTGACTTTGACTCTTGACTGATCTCAACATACATAATAATGACAATGACAGCAAGTATCGGCAAAACACATTCCTGTGACTATAAATGTCAATAAATGCACAATTCGGCACTTATGGTTGTCATCAGTTTCCCTAATACAATTAAGACAATCCAAATGCCATGATGTGCTCACTATGCTGGTGTAGGTGAGTCCCGGGTATGCTATTACAAATAGGACGTTCACAACCAGTCTTTGTCATGCTGTGCACATCATCATCAGACAACCTGTCTACATTCTATCTCTTCAGGAACACCTTCTAGCAAAGGCACCTTTTCAGATCAGCCTAATCCTCTCACCTAACTGGGTCTCTGCAGTATCACTTATGCCCTAAATCTTGTGGTTAATCTCCTAAACAGCAGAGAACCTCTCCAATCTTGGTTTTCTTGGGCCAGATTCGTTTCAGCAGCCAATTACCCACTGGGGGTTAAAAACAAATAAATGATAATAATTATTTTGTGGATTAAAAAAAAAAAAACCTCAAAAGTCAAAGTACCATCGTTTGGACACAGAGTTTTATCTACACAGCCAAGAGAAAGAGGACAGTGAAAGTGAAGCGTTCCGTGAAATACACAAAATCCCACACCATTGTTCTGATTTGGGATGGCTTTACTGCTTCTCTTCTCATTCACAGAATATCTCATCCCTTCACTGTGTGGACCTAATTTTAAAAAAGAAGCAGCTGAAACTTGCCAGCTAATAGACTAAAATGGAAACCAAATTCACTTTAGAATGAATTCAAATTAATTTGCTGCTAATTTCAGCTCAACTGACTGCAGAGTTTTGATTCTTGTGTCTATAATATAACTTTATAGGTTCTGCTTAGTCTGAAGAACAAGAGCTATTACAACATATAAGTTGGGGTATATTTTTAAAGAAAATAAAGCTCTTACTATAAAGAAAAACTTGCATAGAATTTTATACCTAAACTTTTACAAAGAAGACACATCACAGTTCTGTCTTGTGAAAGGGAGAGAGAGGGAAAGAAAATTATTGTGTCATTGACTTCATGGGTCCCTAAAAAAAAATGACCAATGGTACAGGAAATATGCAACAGAACATGAAATGCCTAAAGTTGATTTTAAGAAGAATTTACCAAGGGTGTACATTTTATATAATGCATGTGATCTATAGCCCTTCTACATCTAAGGGGTGGACAGGAGTAAATTACATATGCTTTCTGAAGATGGACATTGCTTCAAAAATATCTAGAGTTAAACATGAACATTCCTCTCTTCTCTATACCCTCTGCTCTATGCCCCATTCTGCCCAGATAAGGGAACAAGTGTTCTCTCTCAGACTTGTTCATTTTTCATCTGCTAGCCTGTTAATAGAAGATTGATTATCCCTCTACAATTCCCAAAGAAGAGGACCATCCAAGATTGAAAAAGAATAAATGAAATTTCAAAAATGGAGTGGGATCAAAGTCAGTCCAAGGTGGAAATTCGGTATTGCTTTTAAAGAAAAAAAAATGCATTATTTCAGACAGCTTTGATGTGTCCTTACAGAATTATTAGCAGTGAAAATTAGCATTACATTTTAAATGTATGTATTCATATGGATAGTTTATGTAACCGAGAGTGGCATCCACAATTTTCTTTCAAATTTTGAGCAGAGGGGGAAAGAAAACAATTGTAGCATAAATAGCTAATTACGAAAATATATGTAAGGTGATTGGAAGACAAAAATTTGTGAGGGGATAAAGATATTAATGCAAGTTATGTCAACATGATACTAACAAAGTCGGTTGATAGGAGTTAGCAGAACCACTGATGACTTGCTTTGTCTAAATGGTAGCAAATAACAAGCTGTCTTAATATAGTACAGGCATCGATCCCTTATTGGATCAAGTATCATGTTGACATAGCTGCAAAGAATCTACCCAAATAAGTCATTCTCATTATCAAAAATAATTCCATTCAATATAATTCTTCCCATTATTTTATTAGCCTCTTCTAAAAAAGTATTCTAGAATATATTTCTGTTGAACATGATTCAACCTTGACGTAGGATTTGAAGCATAATGTTATTAAAGGGAGTTTTCTTCCTGGGACATCAGACCCGTCCCTGGAGATGACAGAACTCAGATCCGGGCCTCTAACTCTGTTATCATATAGGGCCAGGGAAGCATGAGGAGTGATTTCCAATTCCCCAGTCAGAAAGCCAACCCTAGGGTTCCAAGGTCTCCTCAAATCCCCTTTTCTCTGCACTGTCTGGCTGGGTTAACTCATCTCACAGGAACCAACTTCCTCCTGACGCTTTCTGCATTTCCTGCTTTGGGTCAAAATCAGGGTAACTACCTCCTTTCTTTAGTTCAGGATTTTTAACTTTTACAGGAAGTCTAGAAATAGCATGAAAACAGCGGGCCATTTCTTGTCTCACCCATAAGATGTAGCCTGCCCTGATGAGCCCGTTTTCGCCTGGCCTTTCACCTGACCACCAAGTCTAAGAATGGAACTTACTCTGACAACCTCAACAGCAAAGTGGTTAATGTGCATCATGAGGAAGAAATCACTCGTTCGTGCGCTTGGCATTGGGTTCTCCTTGTACAACCCTGTACAGTACTTCAGCAACTATTTTTTTTTTTAAGATTTAAAAAGCAAAGAGTTACAAAACCGTTTGTAATTAACTTGAAATAGAAAAGATAGCACTTTTTTTTTAAATCCCATTATATAGTACACCGTATAAATTACAGAGTATTCAAATGCACAAATGCATCTGTGTAACATTTATCAAATGTAATTCGCGTGTCTGTATGTGCACACACGTGTGTGTTCTCAGGTGGCCTGTCCGCCGTGGGGACGCCGGGTCTGGCCGTCACGTGTGGCAGTGCTCCAGGTCCGGCACGCTGCTGTTGCAGTATCGCATGTTATTGGGGATATGACAGTCTGTGTAATTAATGCCCCCATTTGGGGTGTATATGGGCTGCAGTCTGAAATCTCCTTTAAGGAGCTGATCGTTATTTAAGGAGACGATCTGAAAACTGGTTTCTGTCATCTCCAGGATGGAGTTGTCCTTCTTGGTGCCTGCCTCGCAATAGTCATCTTTCCGCCGGCCCCGGTTGTATTTCCACTTCTGGGAAGTGTAGCGCCCCTTTTTGTGCATATGCCAGCAAAAGACGCTGAGCAGGACCACCAGCACAAATATCACCGCGCCCCCGATCAGGCCCGCCAGCAGAAACGGGGAGCCGAGGCTGTGCGAGGTGGTCTGCTCGTGGCTGGACGCGGTGTTGCTGCCGTTGTTGAAGTAGGAGTCGTGGGTGGTGGCCTCCGAGCAGACCGTGTCCTCCACCGCGCGGTAGTTGAAAGCATCCAGCGGCACTAAACAAATCCGGTAGGTGGACCTGGGCTCTAAATTCACCAGGCTCAGGTGTTGCTTCTCGCCACTGACGATGCGCTCCTGCACGATGCCCCCGACTAAGCTGTGGCCCATTTTCACCCAGGTGAGTTTGTAGGCCATGACAGCAAAGAGCGAGAGCCAGCTCACTTGAATGGAAGTGTCATTCACAAAATGGATGGAGAGCTGGACCCTTTCCGAGATGGGTGGGGTCGCTCTTGCTCTGCTGTCCCAGTCTGGGATGGTGGGCGGTTTGGCGGTGGTGGGGCTCGGAGGCGTGGCGCTCCGGCCCGGGGTGGGGTCGGCAGGTGTGGGTGCCGGGGCGGTGGGGGAAGCAGTGGGGGCGCGGGGGTGAGGCGCGGCAGGCCCGGCGTGGTGGTGGGGCATGACAGAAGATTCATATTCAGCTCCCTGACGGCCATGCCCCGCACTTGTTCGGGCCCTTGGCACATGAAACCCCGCACGTTGAGCGAGGAAGGGATGTATTTGAGCCATTCCGTGACCCACTTAATACTGCAGTCGCAAAACCAAGGGTTATTGCGCGCAGTGAGCTGCTTCAGGTTGGAGAGGTTATCGAAGACGCCCTGCGTCAGCATGCGCAGCTGGTTGTTGGAGATATCCAGCCTCTCCAGCTTGCGGAGATTCGCGAAGGCCGTCAGCGGGATGTGGTTGATTTGGTTGTCCTGCAGATACAGCCTGATCAGATGCGTCCCTGGGAGGTCAGGGGGCGGGTGGGAGAGCGAATTCCGCACGATGGAAAATTCCTTGAGCTTGGTGAGGTGGCTGAAGGTACCCTCGGCGATGCCCTTGTTGGTCAGGAGATTCCCGTCCACGATCAGACGCTCCAGGCTCGTGAGGTTCTGGAAAGCCATGTCCGAGATGACAGCGATGCGGTTCTCATCCACCCTCAGCTCTTGCAAGTCCACGGGGAGGCCGACAGGCACGCTGCTCAGGTGGTTCTTGGACAGGAACAGCAACTTGAGGCTGAGCGCCTCGCGGAAGGCCCCGTCTTCTACCCCCACTGTGGAGATGGAGTTGTCGTCCAGGTGCAGCTCCTCGAGCTTCAAGAGCTGGGCCAGAGCCGCGCGGGAAATGGTCTGAATGTTGTTTTCCTGCAAATGGAGGACGCGGACGTTCTTGGGAAGGTTCATGGGGAATTCGTCCAGTTGGTTGCCATAAAGGTAGACGGTGTGCACTGACTGCACGTCGTGCAGCTCGGCGGGAAATCCAGCATTATTAATTTGGTTGTTGTGGAGGTAGAGTACGGTCACGCCCTCCGGGATCCCAAGAGGCACTGAGGTCAAGCTTCGCTCATTACAGTAGACAAAGTTCCTGTCGCAGCGGCACACGCTGGGGCACGCCAGGGTTTCTGACACTTGGGAGGAGAGCCCCAGGGAAATGAGAAGCCAGGATTTCAGGAAAAGAGCCCCATAGCTGGGCCACCGTGGGGTCTGTAGGCCCATTGCTGAAGTACAGAAATAAAAGACAATGGGATGGGCGAAAGCAAAAGCAAAAGCAAAAGCAAAAAAATAATAATAATAAATGACCAGATAGGGGTTCTGTCAAAGTCCAGAACACCAACTACAGGGAAAAGTCCCCAAAGACCTTGATGAAAGAATCTTCCAGCAGTCTCTGGTCCTATTAGCCTGTGTGGCCTTTTTTTCTATTGTCCTCCATGGGGAAAAAAAATATTCAATGGGGAGAATTTTCCACGCAGGCAACAAGTGATAAGTTATCCCCACTCAACAAGGGCCCAGAGGGGCAGCTGGAACTCCTTCTTCCACTGCAGGTCAGACTGGCGTTGATCAGCCTCTGAACTCCTTGGTTAAGCTCAATCCACAATCTGTTGTAGGAGAGTAGAGAGAAAAGGGTCAGTTAGGGGAAGCAGTAGACACGCCCATATGGCTGTAGGCTTTTCAAGCACTAGGTGATTTGGACTAAGTGGTGTTGTGTGATATTTTAAGTAATAATAATGGAAATGGCTGTGGTTACCTCTCACGATTGAAGGGCATATTCAGTTTACATCTGAATCTGCATCCTCTCACACAGATCTCTGCACGTCCAAAGAGAAGCACACACCTCCCTCCCCCCCCACCCCCCTACTGCTGAATGCACTGAATCAACCCAGGATGGCCGCCTGCAAATCCCACTGGTCACCATTTGTTTCAAGATGAAACTAGTGGCTAAGCAGCTAATACAATTTAAGAGGAAAAATGTGAAACTCTTGCGAATTATCAATGAACAAATGTAAACTGGGGACTGCTAAGTCATTTTAAAAGATGCCTCCATTTGATCTGAAACTTGCGAATGAAGCAATATAAATGTAATGCAATATAAACAAATGCAGGTGTGAAGGTAAGACATTACGCTTTTCTTCTCCGCTTCTTGCCTCCCCACCTCTTTTTCTTCCTCCAAAAAGAGCTCACACTCGAGTTAGCAAGAACTAACAAAGTCTAGTCCTTGATACATCTCCACTTATTCGGGACCTCCAGGTACAGATGAGGTACACCGTGGTGTTCCCTTGAAGGGTTGCCAAGCTCATGATGGAGAATAAATTAGGTTTTCAACACCACCAGCTTCTTCCCAAATGTGAGTCTTTCCCTGCTTTTTAACGAAGGACTTTCAGCAAACTTTGCAATGATAGAAAACTCAGTCTGGGAGGGAAGGGCAATCCAGATCGTAACCATGCCTTCTTGTTCCAGAATGTGTTCCATCTGTTTTTAGATTAGAGACATAAAGAAGCAAATTGAAAGGTGCCAGATTTGATTTCCCTACAAAATAAGCTAACATGACAGGACATGGCAGGCTACGAGTCTCTTAATTCTCACCACTACCAGAGAGTGAAACATCTTATATCTAAAAATCACGGAGGAATTATTGGAAATTGTCCCTTTAGTTATCTTTGGAAACAAAATTAAAAAAAAGAAAGAAAAATCATTGTAAGTGCTATAAGTGTCAAGAATATTGTGAATTCGTTTTACAATTTAAAAAATTGTGAAACATCTTCTTTTAAAAAATGCTTTTGATGACCAGAAATGGCAACATTTGTGTTCCATTATTTAGAAACATTTAGGAAAGGACAAGGGAGTCTCTTTTCAGGCAAAAACAAAACCAGATGGATGTATCTTCATTGAAATTCAAGCATTATTTATATTAAAGAAAACTTACAAATAATAGGTTTGATCACAGTACATAAACCATTCCCTTTGACAAAAATCTCCATTCATGCTTAAAGTATAATTTATAATACAACTAAAGGTATAGAAAAGCTGAATTTTCGATGCCTTCCTTATCTCAAGCTTCAAATTGTCAAATTATCTCAATGTTCCCTACTAGCTTGCGACTCAAGTGTGAGCCTCAGTTTAGCCCCCCAGCCTGACCTGGGAAGTTGTTAGAAACACAGAATCCGCGAGTCAGTGAGCACTCAGGTGTGCATGTTACAATTTGAGAAGGGCTGCCCTAAATACAGTCTTAGCTTCTTCAATCATTCAAAATGTTTGATTTATTAAATGCTAAATGCAGGAGCATGTCAAATGACTCTTTTTGAGGAGAGGAAAGGCCTAATGCATACTAATCACTTTGTACCCAGGAGAGTCGCACATTTTATATGAATGAAATCTTAGAGGTGGAGTAACGCATTTGTAACAGGGTGGTCCCCCAGGCAGGTTTGTGGCGTCTGGGGTGCCCCTCTCTCTGCCCTGTAACACATTCACCACTTGTCCTTGGCCTCAAAGGATTCTTGCAAAATGCCTGCCCGAATGTCCTAAGAGCTTAAAGAGTTACTTGTAAGCAGAGGAAGCCACTCTTCTAAAGTATGATTTACATACTTTTGGTGCTATTAGCATTGACTCTTCAAAAGTGACAAAAGTGGGGCTCAAACACTAAAATCAAATATATTTTTGAATTTGTCACAGGAATCTTCAAAGTATAATAGTAGCACACAAGGAGTAAAATTAATAGTTAGGCACAAAGGGAGAAAACCAGCTGCTCTGATGCCTCTAAAACTCTTATGGAACAGATGCTTCTTAACTGTGTTTATAAGTTTTTAGGACCTGAAAAACTAGCAATACTTGAGATAATAGAACCTACTTAGAAAGTTCATTGGCTAATAACTTCAAGATAATAGTCATTGGCAGTTAACAAAATACAGGGGATGGACCTAGAGACTCATTGTTATACATCCATTTGTAAAGTTTCCACGTGCCTAAACTGTGTTCTCTATAAGAGAGAAAAGCCCTACCCGTCACCCCTTCACCCTGGGCTGTGTTCTCTTACAGGTGCGCTTTAATTAGAAGTTGTTTATTTAATTTTTTTAATGATTATGAAAGAAGGGGATGAGCCCCCTAAGAAAACCCCAAATAGGATTACATGGGGTAACACTATTAAACCACCTTACTAGGAAAAAAAAGGTCCATTTAGATCATGAGGTGATGATCAGCCAGGACAAGGTTCAATTCTGAATAAAAATGAACTCTCTCAAGGTTTCTTTGGAACTTCTTAGGAATCCCACAAATGAGAAGCACATAGTAGCTTTGCTCTAATCCAGGGATCCAGAGCAGCCAACACACTGTATCTGCTCAAATTAGTGCAAGTGGTAAAATTATAAACGCCAAGACAGTAATGATCTTTATAAATTTAAGTAAGTAGACTGAAATTTCCTTTCCATTTTCAGCTGTAATTTCTACTGACCACTGAGGATGGAAATCCTTTTAAATCTTAAGATGGAGACTGTATTTATAGAGAAAGTTGTACAGTTTAATGGTCCAATGCTTGGCCCTGAGCTTGAATCTTCCTGATCTCTGACACTTAGTAGCTGCAGGTTCTTGAATAAATTACTTAGCCATTTAAGTGTTAGTCTTCTCCTCTGAAAAATGAGGATAATATTAGTTCCCAACTCAGCACTGTTGAGAGGATTAAATCGATTAACTTTTGCGAAAAGCTTATATGATGCCTGACACATGGCAAGAACATAATAAATATAATCTGTTATTCTCCATGTTATTGCTATTATTAGTGATATCCAATGCGTAGAGCAAGAGAAAAATCACTGCAGACCTGCCAAGTTCTGTGCACTTTCTCTCACTCTTGGAATTGTCAACTTTAGGTCTGTTGACATGGAAGGGCGGATAGTTATTTTGTTGTGAGTTTGCTGCGAACATTCAGAAATGTCTCCAGATACTGCCATAAATATGATAGTGGCAGCCCTTACCCTAGTTGAAAACCATTGGCCTACACCATCTTATAAGAACCTTAGGAAGTTAATATTATCCTGATTTTACAGAGGAAAATGAAGTTCCAAATAAACAGAATTTTCCATGTCATTCACACAAAAAAGAGCATGAAAATACAATTGTTATTCAGTTATTCAGCCTATATATATATATTTTTTTTAAATAATGTACCGCTGTTTTATATCCTTGTTAATATTTCAACAGTATAGGATTTCTCCCCTCAGGTGTGGTCACCACCAAAGCACCCAAAGTCCTCCACCACAGTCCACTGTGCTCTCCTTTTTTACCCCTCCCCCACACTTCACATCTATAGGCAGCTTTCAAGGTCTTCTTCCAGTATTAACCTTATGCAGAGCTGATCAGCTCTTGGACTTCATGGAGCTTAAATTTTTAGTAAGAGGAAAGAGATGAATAAGCAGGGAAATGTGGCACTGTGTAAAGAGCTTGAAATTTTGGTATCGGATAATTATGGTACTTTGTAAAGAGTTCTAAAGGCAGTACGTGGGCTGTAGAGGAAAGAACCAACGAGGAGACCAATAAGAAGTTGTATGACTGGGAAGGGATTTGAGGAAATTGTCAGAGGTGTCCAAACTGGTTGTAATGTGTCTCAAATGGTGAAAATTAAGATGGCAGATCTGATTTTAATATTTTGAGAAACCTCCATACTGTTTTCACAGAGGCTGGACCTGTCCACATTCCCATCAGCACTGTAAGAAGGTTTCTTTTTCACCACACTCTGGCCAGACCCTTTTGATATGTCTTTCTCACAACCTCATTGTGGTCCTGAATTGCATTTCCCTGATGATAAGTGATGATGAGCATTTTTTCATGTGTCTGTTCACTGTAAGTCTTCTTTGGAGAAGTGTCTATTTAGTTCTCCTGTCCATTTTTTGAATGATAGTTTGTTTCTTTCTTTTTTTTTTTTTTTAAGAATACTGTAAGCAAAAGCAAACAAACAAACACAATGGTAAAAATCAGCCCAGGAGAGAGAAGGGACATAAGTTTGACTGCACAGAACTTCTTCCCAACTCTTGCTTCTCACTGAAACAGCCCTGTTTCTAGAAGGTAATAAACACAGCCATGTTTCAAAAATCATTAGCCGTTGCATTTATGTCTTTAAATGTTGTAAAAAAATATTTCACTTTATAAGATAATTTTAAATTTTGAGAGCAAAACTTTATTTTTTCTTTTCCTATTTGCTGTAATATTGTACTGACTATATTTTCCCTTCTGGAAACCAGAGATTATGAAGAAAGAATTAATGGAAGGTGCTAGATCAAAACAGAAATTTTCACTTAAAGTAGAAAACATACTTTCAAACGTCAGAATATAAATCAACATGTAGCAAACACTCTTTGGAGACACAAGAAAGTAGCCCACGGTCTGTAAAAGACGGTAAAAGCAGCGGTTATTCTAGGACACTTTCATTTAACTCTTTTCATAGGAACTGAGACTCAAAGCATATAAATCATATAAAAGCTTTCTGCAAAGCGTTTCTCTCCTAGTGCTGCCTAAGAGGATTTTGTTTTAACAATTAATTCCAGGATCCTGTTTTCTAGGAGCGCTTAATAAACTCCCACTATAAAAATCAAAGTACAGAAAATAGGAATTGTCAATAAGCACCACCGATTGCATAATATAATGACGCTAGGACAAACCTAATAAAATCTTAATGGCTTTGGCATTGGCTGGATTGAGACAAGACCTCACAGTGCATGAAGTGATATAAAGGAGAAAGCTAACCTGAAGAGAGATTCTCCTGGACAAGTTTCTCAGGGCGCATAGGCCTGAACTGTTGGAGGTAGGGAACCAGTGCCTACTAGCAGACACACACAAGTGCAGAATCCACAGGCCTGACTACACTACAAATGCCTTTGTGACGATCTGGAAACACGAAAGTAATTTGTAGAACTTGAGCACATTTCCACATTCCTGAAGACAGGTTATAAATATTGTTCTAAAACAATCAGGAGAGCTCTATAGTTAGTTGGCCAAAAGGTGGGGATTAGCAAAGGAATTTGGGAGAAACAATTTAACAATGGCCCTTGCAACCACTTTTCCATCAAACTCATTAAACGTCAAGCAAGCACCATGATGTTGTTCATTAGTTTTCTTTGCTAGAACAGAGAGAGAGAAAGAAGGGGAAAGGTTGAGGAGGAGGGAAGGAAAGAAACACTTTAAATAGCTGGCCATTTCCTGGCTCCAGCAGTCTAGTATTAAAAATATTATAATTGGACCCCCGTAAAAAGGCTATTCTCCTGGCCAGCATAAAATTCTCTAACATATTTGAAGAGTTGTTCTCACAAGTTTTCCAATGCAGTTGGAAAGTAATAGGGGTAACCTTAGAACAAGTAACCAGTGTTATAAACTGAAATGCATAAGCTATGAGAACACAGGCATTACTGCCACATGCTGTTCTCCATACACTAGGAAGCTCTCAGTGACCATCCCTTGGTTGCATCGCAATCTACATAATCTGGGATTGCAAGACAGGTTCTTCAGGGTATTTAAACCCATGGTGAGAGCAGACACTAATGGAAAAGAATTTCATTGCGACTATACACATCAGATCAAAGGAAAGGAAAATGCATAGTCCTTAAGGATGAAGTTCCCCAAAGCTCATGTCTATATAACTTTCAATCAATTTCAAATGGGGGAAATCCATTCATTCATACAGTCATTTTCCCAAAGACTGAACCCTTCATGTTTCAAGCACAGAAAATAGCTGATTTCAAATACTCTTATCTTTGGGAGGAATCATTTCCATCATCTAAAGCAGTGATTCCTCAGACCCAGGGGTTCAAAACACTAGGGAATGGTGATGAAAAAAACGAAGGTTTCCAGTTCAGTTTCACAAGTCCTGAGAAAAGGATGAGCATTTGCATTTTGTCAACTTTCCCCAGATTTTCACCAGCTTAGTTCAGTAGATCTACCTGTTCTGTTCCTCACTTTGTCTCTGGTGAATCTTCTCACCCCTAACCCCTACCTTTGGCCTAAACCCCAGTTTTTGTATGCATAAATAAAAATAAATCTTAAAAAGAAAATAATTACACATACTCACATCATTTGACCCTATTTGCCTATACATTTCCAATTTGAATTCAAATTCAGCTAAATACTCAAATACCAAGCTAGTCACAGTTAGCATTGTGAATTAGTCACAGTGATGAGGAATAAGTCACTATTATTCCTAATTTACAAATGAGAAAACAAACTTAGAGAAATGTGTGACTTAATCAAGTTCAAATAGTAACAAATGCTGGAGACAGAATTGTGACTCAGTTTTCCTGGGTGGAAAAAACAAAACAAACCAATACAACCAGTGCTCTTTCCACTACACCACATTTCTCTTCTGATTAACAGTTTAGAACTTTCACTCTTTCCTTGTGAAACTTATTTGGCCTATACCCAGGATTCTCCCTCTGAAAATGGATCACTTTTTAGACATTCACCAATATTTCCTACTAAAAAAATACTCCCTGCAGTTATTATCCTGTCTTTTCTAACTTTTAGCCAAATTGCTAGAAAGAACAGCCCATTTTCAGTAAGTTTTCTCAATTCCTCCCCAGCACACTCAATACTGGTTTCCATCCCAATTTTCACACATCTCTGATGTCAAAAATCAGAGCTGGTTGGTAAATCCAAAGAGATTTGGCCTGACGTACTCTTACTTGATCTCACAGCATCATTTAGAATTATTGTGCCTGCCCTTCTTGAACCAGTCTCATCCTGACATTAGAGTCTGCTGGTTTCCATCCTATTCCTCCTGCCTGTTCCTATGTGGCAGGCTCTCTCTCTTCAATGTAGTCATTTAGTGTGAGTCCAGAAAGCTTGGTTTCAGGTACTCTTCTCCGTCTTTAGAAAACAGCATCCAAGCCTTAGGCTTAAATTATCATAGATATGCAAATTAATCACAGCTCACATCTCCATCTTGGAATCTGAGTCTTCTCAGCTTCCTACTTTCACATTCAGATACCCAATTGACTTACTCGATTTCAGTGTTTCAAGACCATTTCTCTGTTAATATTTATAGTTATGATATTTTTGAGAACTTTACATGTGCTGAATCATAAAAAAAATGCATTTACAATATTGTCATTACCCACATTGAAAGAATGGATGTTCCAAGCTAAGTAGCATCTTCAAGGCTAATCAGCAGGTAAGTGACAGGAATGGGGCTTGAACTCAGGGAAGAGTTGGTCTGCTTTTGCTCACTTATTATTTCCCCTGTCACTGTAAGTGACAGGAATGGGACTTGAACTCAGGGAGGATCTGGTCTGCTTTTGCTCACTTATTATTTCCCCAGGGCTGAGACCAGCATGTGGCAGACCTTCAAGAGGTGGTTGTAGAATAAATGAAAGAGCCTAAGAGCAACCTCCAGATGATTACTCTGTTTGAAGAGGCAGTCTGCAAAAACTCTTCAACAACTTCAATCTGAGGTCCCATAAGGATTCACAGAGTTAATAGTACTGAACAGGTTTCAAGGGTCTTTAAGCTACATTACCTATCTGAAGAGACTGAATGGTAGAGAGATGGATGGATAGGCCCCAAACACAAAGAAACTGCATGACCTTGGGGAAAAAGCACAGGGTGTGCAACTAGCAAATGATTGCAATTATTATAGCACTAAACTTGTTTTACAAATTCCATAAAATTCTGTGCTTCTGTTGACTGATAGCGCCACTGAAATGGGGTCAATCTGACCTATTAGTACAAACCTCATTCAATGAGAGACAATTCTGATCACACCACATACCCCACACTTCAGTCCTATGATGCTTAGGATGTGAATTCAGGTAAGTCCTTCCAGTCTACCACAAAAAAAAAAAAAAAAAAGTATTCTTCTCCTATAATACCAACAATTTATAAATATTTACATAAATTCAGTGTGATGCTTCAATTGCACTTTACTTATACACCACTTTACCATTCCGTATAGGTAGGATCAATACCAAATAGGCCAGTATCTTAGAGAGCTATAAAAAAGCTTATGAAAAAAATACACTGAATCCAAAAATATAAACATTGGCCTATTTTCCCAACAAATATTGCACTGCATATGTAATATACATAATGAAACAGAAAATCTTGTATATCCTTCACAAGGAGAATACAGATTTCCGTCAGTGATATTGATTAGGTGCATGAAATGAAATTACATAGTGTATATTTCCAGGTGAGTTATCTGGCTTTGAGTCTAAAAAATGAAAAATTCATTGCTTAAGCCTATTTTGGTATCATAGGGATGGCTGTGAATGTAAATGGTGTAAAATTTCCTGACTGAATAAATAGGTTTTACAATGTACCTTCTCATCTTCAGAACACCTGTCACACTGAGAGTGTCAGGCTATGTTCAGGGGACTATTTCTGGATTGGGGGATGAGAATGGACAAGAAACAGAAAAAAGGTGATTATTTCTGATCCTTGACCCTCTCCTTTTCTCAAGGACATCCCCGCACCCCTCCCACCTGAATGTGGCCAGATATGCATTGAGATAAAACCCACTGATCTGTGTGACTTGAAACCCTAGATGAGAAGCCTCAGTTTCATGACCGGTGTCAGCTACACGGAAGGAATAATTCAAAGGACAATAGTAAAAATATGCAAGACGATTGAAAAAATACACAAAAGATAAAATAATACACGAAAGATTTTAAAAGCCTTTTTTTTCAAATCTTCACCGGTGGCCTGTCTCATTTAAATGGATGTTGCCATATGTTCTCCAAACACAGAGGAATTTAAGCACAGGAGAGAATCCTTCAGAGGTTTATACAGTCAAAGCATTACTTTCATTTATGCACGCTGCAGGTTTCAAACTTTACCCTAAATGCAAAAAGCTTGCATTTTCTTAAATATAGGCTGCCAATGAATGTAGTCCACTTAATTCTTTGTTTAAAAAGGGGGGGGGGAGCACCAACACATATCAATTCAGGAGACCGCAATGGTATATATATATATATATATATATATATATATATATATATATATATATATTTTTTTTTTTTTTTTTTTTAAAGGAAGGCAAGCTACAGTCTGACTTGGTGCAGGCCACCCAGGCCCACGTGCATAGATCGACCACCAGGGGGCGCAATATAGCTGAAACATGGTCCCTTCACATACATAAGCACATGCAAGAAGATAGATTTGACCAATTTTTCCCTCTTTGTCTCAGCTACCTGATGGCTGTGCAAAAGAGATTTCCTATACACACTGGCAAATAAAAAAGAAAACCTCAAGTATTTGGAGAGTAATGTGAATCTGGGGGGGGTAAAGCAAATGTAACACATAGCATTAGATGAGGGGCGTATGGTCTGTGTGAAATCAGAAGGGATTACTCATTCCTTCCTTAGTCACATGCTGGACTGAAATGCAGGCCCCACCCTTGGGAGTATCATGAGTGGCCACAAGCTGTGTCTTTTACAGAAGGATATATGAATGACCGGTCTGCTCTCTCGGACAAAACACTCAAAAAGGCCAAGGAAGAGGACATGTGAGTCCACCCTCCCCTGGCCCCTAATGCCAAGCACTTTCCCAGTGACCTGTTTTCTCGAATCTCCTTTCTTATCAGTAACCCCCACTTCACATTCGTTTTAAGATTTATTTATGTATGCATACAAGAACTGATGTGCAGGCCAGACATGCAGGGAGGTGAGAGGATTCACCAGAGATTTAGTGGGGAGCAGAAGAGGCAGATGTACTGAAATGCACTGCTAAGGGGAGCAGCCAGGGTGACAGGAGAGGTCTGCTGTGCCATGTGGGTCAGCTCCCTGGCTGGGGATTGAACTCATACTACAGAGGCTGAAGATAGCTTCACAGTGCTGCATCTTAACCCCTTACACCACCAGGAAAGCCCCCACTTCACATTCTGTGGTTACAAACCAGTTCCTTTGGGTTAGAAGGCTACTCTCTCTAGAAATGCAAATACTCTTGGCAAACATTTTAAATCAAGTGGATCAAACCTTTCCCTAAAACTAGTATTTTTCATTCACACATTCCTCAAACAATTGCTGAGTGGCTAATAGGATTTATTCCTCAATTGATGAGTGGCTTTGCTCTTAATAAAGCAAAGGTGAACCAGGGTGATCAAGTGGCTCCAATTAGGAAGGGGTTATATTTAGTAAGCAAGACCGGTTGGGGGTAGGTGGGAGAGGGGAGAATAAAATGAAAACAACAAACTTGAGACAGGAAATGATAAAATTGTGAGCAATGTCAAGAAGAACATAAGGAATTCTGGGAGCCTGTGATGGAATGAGGGTTTAGAAATGGCTGTCCTGGATGGCATTTTGGGGGTCCCAAAGAATGAGGAGTTGTTAACAGATGGGGGTTGGGGACAAGGGAGGACAGTGCGTGGGAGGAGAGAGGCTGAAGCCACAGACATGGTCAACCTCAGGATCGGGGCAAAGGTGTATGGGAGGGACAGCCTGAGCTCTTCTGAGAACAACCTGCGACCTGCGTGGCTGTGGTCATTGTGTGAGGAAGCAGGAGAGCAAAGCACACAGAAATGTGGTCAGCGGGCGGCCCCGGGTCCTGATGGCCCAGACAGGCAAGGCCTTGTGGCTTTGGAGAGCCATCTGGATTTTATTCTTAGGGCAATGGGGAGCCTACAATTAAATGGACTGGAGCAGGCGGGGTGCGGTGAAAGAAGGAAATGATCCAAACGCTGGACCTGAATGTGCATGTGCAGCAGCCCAGAGCTGAAAGCACTTTTGGGGGGGAGGGGAAGGGATGATGAGGGAGCACAGGAAATTCTATCCAGGCAAAAGAGCCTGGGGAGGAAAAGCAAGTTCCAAACATCGCCTGTCAGAATATTCTCTTCAGCCATGCTGTTTCAGAGAGCTTCTCCAAGAACCCCACCTGGTTTTTCCTCAGCTATCTCAAATTCTCTTTGCAAACAGATGAAGTATGAATAACAAATAAATCAAAGAAATACAGCTTTGACTAAACAAGAACTTTGATGACAAACTGAAGTAGGCACACTGGGTCACGTCAGTCCTGTAATTAATTAGGAGGGTCTCCCCCCTTCTGTGGAGAGCACAGAAGCCTGCCACCAGGCTCTGCCTATTGTCCCTTCCACTGGGAAAGGCTCAGGCCACACGCTGTGGCCTAGTGAGTAAATTGGTCCCTACCTATAAATTATTCTATGTGGGGAAGAAAGGCACGGGCTTTTCTTTTTTTTTTTTTTTTTTTTTCTGAAGTTAGAAGCACAGCCTGGCAAACAGCCATAGATAATTTGAAAAAGCAGCTTTTAGTGACCCCAGTGACAAAAAAGTTGCTAGTGCAGCCCAGGCTTTGACAGGTTTCCAGGGACTGACCGGCTGCGTCCTTCCTGAGGGGCTGCGTTGTGCCACCTGAGCGGAGGGTGGGGCTGCCGGCCCGCTGCTCACACAGATAAGGGTGGGCACTGCTCACACTCTCTAATCCTACCAGAAACCTGCTCACATGATTCTAGATTTCAGGCTCTGCAGAAGAGTGATTGGACTTTTGGGAGTCAGGGGGATGCAGAAACTGGGTCCTTAAGGTCAGGACTTACTAAAGTGAATTCCCAAGTGAAAAACCACCACCATTAGGGACTTTTGGATGTGTCTAAGCCCTGGCCCTGGTGTTTTCCAGAATTTCCTGTTCCCTTGATTCTTGGGTTCATTCTTCAGGGAATTTGGAGATTATTGGAATAATCTCAAAACTAGTGGTAGTTCCATAAGAAGCTGGAACTGACTACAGTGTCACTCTGAGACCTGCCAGGTATACACCCCCCACACCACACCCCTCCACCCCCCAGGGCAAGGAGCGCTGCCCAAGGGCCAAGGGGTGTGGCTATAGGGAACCTGGATGGCCTCTGAGAAGGCTCTACCTGAGTAGCTAGGTTCTAGAATGTCTTGCCCTAAACCTTCTGGTAGGACCTGGTGGCAATGATTGTTCTAGGCCTAGTCATCTGGGGGAGTAAGCATGTGGGCCAGGCCCCTAGGGGTTCAGCCTGGAACTCCTGAAGAGTGTGGGACGAGTTCTCCCTGTGTTGATACTTTCTTTAAAAAAAAAAATTATTTATTTATGCATACAAGAATTGGGGTGTAGGCCAGAGGTGCAGGGGGCAAGAGAATTCACCAGAGACCGAGTGGGGAGCAGAACAGGTGGTGAACTACTCTGCTGAGGAGAGTAGTGGGCGAGACAGGGGAGGTCTGCTGTGTCATGTGGGTCACATCCCTGGCTGGGGATCAAACTCATGCTGCAGTGGCTGGCGATAGCTTAATAGCACTGAGACTTTAACCCCTGCACCACCAGGGAGGCCTTGTGCTGACACTTTCAATGTAGGAACTCATGGAGTTTGAGAAATCAAAAGTCAAACCTGCCTAGCCTTTCAGGCCATTTCAAGGGCAGATCAGACACTGTGGGAGAACTGGACACCCCTTTCAAACAATTTGCTTATAATAGTTATAACGTTTGAAATATTAGCTCTATGACAAGTCCCTCTTAACTTTTGCCCATCCATCTGTATATCTGCCTGTCCATCCTTCCATTTTATTATGGAATGCTCACACAGGAGACATAAGGAGACATGAGGAGACATCCTGACTCTCAATCCTCATAAGAAGAGACCAGGACATAGTCACACAGCAGGGAAGACCACAGGACAACACAGGAGGTCTTGTAAAAAAGGAGGCCACAGACCCTGCTAATATCTTGATTTCAGTCTTATAATCTCCTGAAAGGTGAAAAAATTAACTTTTGCTGCCTAAGTCTCCTATCACATGGTAATTTGTTATGGCAGCCCAAGCAAAGGCCCAGAGACAGCCTCACTTCCATTTTTCGTAATGCAGTAGAGCAGAGAACCACGCCACAACTAGTCTGAAAACAAGGTGATTAAGAAACAGCTCACGTACAGTCAGCCCTCATAGTGGGACTGCAAAGCTGACTTGAAATCAAGGGCAAAGTCTTCCTTCTGTTCATCTACTTTGAAGCTAATTTCAGCTTCTAGGTCTCCCCGTAATAATTTTTCATTCTTAGAACTGAAAACTATTTTTTCCCAAGTGCTATGGTCACAGTGGTTCCAAGAATCCGCCCACACCTTACTTTTCAGGGCAATGGATAATGACTTCATGTCTTCAATGACAATCCATTAACAAAAAAATGAAAACTGCTAAGTGGTTATTAAGAAAAGTAATATTGCTGAGCCCTAATTGCTTTCACAGACTCTAAAATTCATCCATGTGCTTCAGTCTGTTACTGGGTCCTCTGCATCAACAGCCCCTGAATCTTAGACCTATCTCAGAAGGGAAACATCAGGAAGGTATAGAGTTGACACTCTGGTCAGTCTTGCTCAATCCCGTATAATAAAGAGTCACCTCCTCTAACATAGTGCTTGGGGTGGAGAAGACACAATCATCTGAAATTCAGGAGAACATCCATCATCAACAAAGGCAATGTGGTCCCCAAGGGGTTAAAATTGGCTCAGCATAAAGTAAAACCTTAGCTATGATGATAGTTTATCTTGCCCCAATTCACAGATATACAGTGTATCTTTTGTACTAAAATGTCATGTGAGATCTTTAGAAAAAAAATACCTAAGCAACCTCTTAGGGTTAACAATTAGGAGAATAAAGTATGAGAGAGACACTGCTAAGCACAAAGAACTACTAAGCACATAGTAGAGAACGGTAACAGCTAGCATGTGACTATCAGGTGAAACTAAAATGCACCATGGGGGATCTCCCTGGTGGTGCAAGGGTTTAAGCACCACACTTTGAAGCAATCCTCAGCCTCTGCAGCACGTGTTTGATCCCCAGCCAGCCAGGGAGTAACCCACATGGCAAGGCAGACCTCTCCTGTCTCGCTCGCTGCTCCCCTCAGCAGTGTATTTCAGTCTGCCTGTTCTGCTCCCTACTCTCTGATGAATCCTCTCACCCCTCACATCTCTGGCCTGTACCCCAGCTCTTATATGCATAAATAAATAAATCTTTAAAAAATAATAAAACAAAATAAAATGCACCATGTCACTTGCTTGAGATTTGTCAATTCATTTATTTCTCCCGGCAGCCCTGTGAGAGAGGGTTATTATGACCATCTTATCATTTCAGTGACATTGCAACTAAGGCATAAGGTGTTCATTTTTTCCAAGAGTACGCAGCTTAGATGGGGTAACTGGGATACAGGTAGCAGACAGCACCTTCCCTTTATTCCACATAGTCAATGTGCCAGAGGCACCATGACCTAATGGAATGTGTGCTACCCATGATGCACTGGGCATGAGCACAGCTCAGGTATTCTGGCTGCATCTGCACACGTCTCTCCACTATACAGCTCACGTCACCAAGATGCCAAGCCATATAATGCCAGTTAACACATTTATACTGCAATCATATAATAACAATACATATCCTATAAAGCAATAAAATAGGGGCATAAAAATGGAGTTGCTCATCCTACAAAAACCTAGTTAAATTGTTTAGAAAAAAATCATTGAAGGTAATTCACCTAAAATTATTGGCAAATTGAGGAAGAGGGGAGAATCTTTGAAATCTGGATTGATTGAACACTCACATTACTCTCCAAGTACCTAAATGTTTTCACTCCAATAGAAGAAGGCAAGGTGGAAATCGGAGTTAATGCATTTGGGGGAGAAAAGAATTTTAATACAATAGTTCCAAATGCAGGCACAGCCCTATTACATCAAGAGATTGATAAATTAATTTCCATTGAAATATCTTTCCATGTTTAAGTTATTTGTAAATATGGCTATGATTTCTTAGTTTAACTGAAATAACTGTTCTGATTACACTGGATCTTAGATGCTTTGTGTATTATGTAAAATTCCAAATATATATCCTGGTTCTTGCCACCCTAAAACCTAAACATCTGTGATTTATTACTGAGGCAAAAACTTAAGCAAAAGTATCCTGATCATCATCCAATGGAGAGAGCGATCATGACGGAAGCAAATTATTTACCTACATCCAATTGTATTTGTGAGTCACAGCAAACAAAATGTCACTTAAATAAAAAGCATGGGGTTCCCTAAATGGTCTTTCATGACAAGAGTGATATTTAGACACAGAGACAGAGATAACAGGAAAAGAGAGGGAGAGAGGCAATGCGAGAGAAGGCTGTAGTTTTTAGTCAGCTGGAAAGGTCTGGGAAGAGATGAAAGGGAAAGATAAATAAGCACAGTTAGTGTCTTCCATACCCAGGCAATTCTGACTCCCTGAATTATTTATCAGGTGCACTGCAGTTGGAACCCCAAAAGGCTATGAATTCTTTGTGATGCCTTCTTCATGGCCTGGGGTGACTCTGAACCCTCCCGTTGAAGAGTCCTGTCTTAGCTAACCAGCAATGACATTTAGAAGATGCTTGTGGGACCACTGTGGTGCTCTGTCTTCATTCCTAATCTGACCCCTGCTCTGCTAGCTCTCTGCACGTATGCCCTCGCGCACATGCACGCACACACACGCGGGCACACACACACACACATACACACACAGAGCAGGAAAGACAAATATCCTCCCATTTCCCACACCCTCCTGGAAGGTGTTTCTCTAGCACTGCTCTGAAGTAGAGCTATTTACAGCAATTTAGTTTATCTGCATCTTTTCCTCCCTCTACTATTAGTTCAATTTAAAAGCAGTGAGAGCAGAAAAATTTTTCTCAGTTTTATACACAATCTTGAGGGTTATTTATCTTGCTTCTGAATTTTTTTTTCTTGTTGATGGATTTTTCCAACTATCTCTCAATTTCCTAACCCACAATGATCGATAGGAACCAGTGCTGCCCACAGCAATCATTAATCCTTGAAGAGTGACCTGCTGTGAATAAAAATATTCAAAGACTTGAGTTTGGTGGTGAGAGGTCAAAGAAGTCAAAGATAGTGTCCAAATTCTTGAAAAATGTTCAATGTAGTTGAAGAGAAGATTACCAGACAACTGATAAACAAGTAAAATACAAGGAAAAAGTTGTAACAAAAGAGATTGGAAATGCAATCTATTTTTCTTGGGGGTTTACCTTCCTGGGACAACTGCAGCAGTTACCAAGTGAGCACGTACTATGTACTACGTGGAGGGCTCAGTACTTTAAGCCTTTGGGGAATTCTGAAATAAATTGGTTCAAGTCCTGGTCCTCACACAGCTTAGAATAGAGGACTTAAGGAAGATGGATGAATGACTATTTGAAGGCAGAAGGTTGTAAGTGGCATAAACAAAAACATATCCAAGCAGACAAGTGAGAGGATATTTTGGAATATCTGAAAGACTTGGAAATAATGTGGTATTTGAAATAAACTTCATTTTCAAATCCTCATTTAGTGTTCTGAAGAAGAAAATTACCTCAAGACCTCCCTCACACACATACTCATACTCCAGAAATAAAGCTGAGGACATAGAAGGTCATTAATCTGGAGTTAGGTAAGATTCTCTCTGCACAATGCCTTCTAAATGGTTATTATCTTCCATTTAAATAGAAATGAAAGGTCCCATGTAGAGTTCACATGCATCAAAGAATAGGTCATCTATGACATTCTGGTAACTTGTTTCCTAATGAGTAAGTTACCAACCCACCCAGTTACAGAGCAAAATAAAGTCACTGATGGAAAAGTCAGGTTCCTCAAGCAAAATTCTGCCCACATTCTCCATTTCATTCTTCAACATAATTATAACATTGACCAAATCATAGTTTTCTGTACTGAATGTAGAGTCCCATTTAGCTACTCATGCTTTGGAGACACTATCTTGGCTTTGAACAAAGCTTGACAGAGACTAAGAGATCAATCATCAGACAAGGTTGTTGGATTTATGTAATCAATCCAGATTTCTCCAATTTGTGTGCAAAGCTACGGTGCTTTAGTGAAGTCAGAAAAGCCATTTCATCTTCCAGTGGGGAAGCTGGAAGCTGGGCAGGGAGAAGAGCCCCAAGTAGACCGGGAATGTCTTAATGGCATCTCCCATTGGAAGCACAGAGACTATTCCAAGGTTGTTTCAGCAAGAAATCACACTGAGAAACCGGAGTAAATGTATCATCATTGGAAAAGACAGCTTTGTTAGGAGACAACAAAGGTAAAATACATATAAAATATTATATGCATTTACTGTGTAAATGTGTGTGTGTACATAAGCATATATATATGCACACATATGCAAATACATTCATATCCACAAAATATATCCTTTATTACCAATAAGTATGTAATGACAAATTTTAGATTTGGTTAAAGAATTGTCTTTCCTCTACACGGACCAAGAATTATTTGTCACAGTCAATGAACTGTTCTACTGACTTCTTTTTTTAGTTGAGAAGTATTTTTCTTAATGAACACATTTTATTTTCAATTCTTTAGAATGAGATAGAGTCCCATACTTGTGTTTCCAAGTTATGCTTAGATAATTTTATTTCTTTTTTTCCAACTATTTTAACTAATTTTAATTAATTAATTTATTTATATTTTTTACATCATTGTTCATTTTAAACCAAAGATTGCTTCCCCCACCCCAGGTTCTACCTGACTTCTAAAAGCAAACATCTGGGTCAACTGGTTTTCTAAATATAACATGCTGAACCCAAGCACAAATCTTCCATCTGGCTACTACAGGCTAAATCAAGACAATCCTTCAGGTCCTTTTTCTTAGCCATCCATATTTCCATGCCCTGGACAACAATGATGGTAGTTATGAAAGAGTAAGATTTGCTTAGAATTTATGATTTATGAGTACAATCCCATATACCTCATTTGATATTCGCAACATCTCTTTAAGGCATATTCTCATTGGACCCATTTTCTTAAAGACCAAACTGAGGTACAGGCAGTTCAGGGATTTGCTTAAGCTCATCTAGGTAATGTGGAGCAGAGCTGGGGTCACGGTCAAGTGTTCTTATCCTGGGTTGTACTCATTCCTTTGGAGTGGGGCAAATTTTAAGGCTTTTCTCCCCCAGCCTTAATCTACTGCAACATGCCATTTACCAGCTGAGTGGGCTGCCTACTGTCTTCTATTATACAGAGGCCAGTGGTCTCCCCAGGGAATCGGCGATGTTGGGTATAATTTTAGTCCTGACAGCCTGGCTGTGCTCCAAGACCTCTTTATTAGGATCATGCTGTGTCATTTAAAGTTCAAAGGCACTTGTAAGCAATGCTGACAAAGTGACTCAACAAAGATCTGTGAGTCCATGGCGAATTCAACCCAACCCTGATGGATCTGGGGCTGCCAGCTCACTGTTTTCCTTGCCCCACATTCCAGTCAGTTGGTCTCTTCCATGTTTTGCTTCCCTCAATCTCATCCTAAGCTCCCTTTAGCATGTTGAACTTGTCCTTGCATCTTCACTGTTTCCTGTGCCTTAATCCTGCCTGATGTCAGCTGAGCCCTCCTTTCTGATATTAACCTTGTCCACTGCATCCAAACTCTCTCTATCCTCCTGCCTCCTATAAGGTATGGATTACATCTGTTTATTTGATTCCATGCTTTATAAAATATATAAAATGAGGACAATATATATTCTTCTAGCTTAGTAGAAGTTTAAGTTAGTTATTCAATAAGCATCTACTAAGACCCTGGAGTAGGTAGGGCACAATGCAGCCTAATGTAAAAGTCAGATTCTTGACCCCAAAACTGGGTCTTCTGTGTTGAGAGGGGTGGTCAGGACTTCATAATCCAAAACCACTTTCGCAGCACTGGAGTCCACCATGTGCCTAGTCCATGCTTCTCCCTGCATTTATGCAAATTATTATCTCTATTTTACCCTCCAGATCCCTAAAATCCATTTCACATTATCCTGAGATACTTCGGAGACATCTCTCCATAGAGTCCAAAATATGATTTCAAAATACAAGACTCTCTGGGGCTTCCTGGTGGTGCAAGGGGTTAAGATGTAGCCTATGAAGCTGTCCACAGCCACTGCAGCACAAGTTCAATCCCCGGCCAGGGAGATATTCACATGGCAGAGCAGACCTCTCCTGACTTGCCTGCTGCTCCCCTCAGCAGTGTATTTCAGTCAATCTACCTGTTCTGCTCCCCACTCTGTCTCTGGTGAATCCTCTCTCTCACACACACATACCCACGCCTCTGGCTTGTGGCCCAGTTATTTTATGCATAAATAAATCTTTAAAAAAAAAGACTCTCACGGTCTCTTTACATCTTCCTTCCCCTTGATTTCTCTGTAGGATGGACACTTTCTAGTCCCTCCTTTCCCTAAACTTTCCCCGTCATCGATTTCTCTGGTCCCCTCTCAGTCTTGCTCTCATTTTTCTGACCATGTCTGCTTTCTTTCCAACCTCCTAATGTGGGAAGTTCTCATAGTTCTATCCCCATACACCTTCTCCTTGATAGACTATCAAATATTAGTATTTAATATTATAATGCTGAATCAGAAATCTTTAACCCAGTATAAACATCTGATCAGAAAGTGTGCCCTACGTTTCCAAATCATGGACATTAACAGTCATACATTCATCTGGAACTTCAAATCCAATCCTCTCAGCTTTTCTTTTGACTTGACCATTTTGACCAATGATTTTAACAGCCTCAGCTATTCACAGTGAAGAGGTCATCACTGCCTCCTACTTCCTCCTAACTTACCGCTCCTATGAGGCACTGGTGAGATTGTATCTTCCTTACAATTTCCTCTTCCCACACTTACTACTGCTGCCATAGATGAGCTAAGCTGTGCCTCACTCATATCTCCTTGTCTTGCTTTCCAAATCACCATCAATCATTGTATTGTCTAATCCAAAACTTTATTCTATAACTTGCCATGATAATGCCATTTAAACTTTTCCATAGATGAATGCAGCCTATTATTTTATTTGGGTCTTAGATTTAGATCACAGATTTACCACCTCCTCCAAGCTGTATGACCTTGAAGAATTTCCTTAATCTCCCTGTGACCTGGTTTCCTCATTTTCAAAATACACATGCATTTGCTCATTCACTAATGAAAGAAAGGATGGGAGAATGAATGAATTATTAAACTGAATGAGTAAGGTGCAACTTAAAAAGAAGAAATTTTAACTTTTCCTGTATGGCGCTGTTAACCATCTTAACTCTTCAAATTTAATGTTAGTCCAGTGTGGTACAGAGGCAAACATGTAAGCTTTACAATTGGAGAATCCGTGTTCAATTCCTGCATATTCTAGTGATTAGTTGTATAGCATTATGAAAGTTATTTAACCTTGATCTTTCCTAGAAAATGCCTGCTTTCTAGAGTTACTCTAAAAATTAGGAACAGCAACATGTTCAGCTATTGCAGCCACTGACAGTATGGTAGTTAGTAAGACTGTGAGGATGGCAGAGGGACATGGGAGCCAGAATGTAGCCACCTTGACCCTGGAAAATATTTTAGCTCATTAAGTTAAGAGCATTAGATGGGGACAAAAGCTGTTAGCATTTGTGTTTGAGTTTTGAAAAATATATTTCCCTTATTTCATCCTAAAATGCATAGCTGTATAACACAGGTTACATATTATTAAATCTATCAATATTCTTTCTTTAAAAAGAGAGACTGTCTGAATCATAGAAAGAGATTTCTACAATTGGATTTTAGACACCTTTGTCTCAGTTTTGTTGCTAACTAAATATGTGATTTTGGGAAAAGTTAGTTCATGTCTCGGGGCTTGAGCATTAAAACCATAACAGGAAGAGGGTTTTTATAATGTTTTTGAGGTCTCTTTCAGCTTGGAAAGCCCGTGAATCTCAGGGCTAGAGTGCTACCCACTGGGTGTAACTGAGAAGTGACTAAGATTTGCAGAGCTTCTTGGAGCATTTGTGTTCCCATCAGAAGTTAAGCCCTGTGCTAAAGTCTCAGTACTATGAAGCTATCCGCAGCTATTGTAGCACAAGTTCGATTCCTGGCCAGGGAGCTACCCACATGGTGCAGCAAACCTCTCCTGCCTCACCACTGCTCCTCTCAGCAGTGTATTTCAGTCAGTCTGCCTGTTCTGTTCCCTGCTCTGTTTCTGGTAAATCCTCTCACCCACCCTCCACCCCACCCCCCTGCACCTCTGGCTTACACCCCAGTTCTTGTATGAATAAAACAAATAAAATAAATCTTAAAAAAAAAAAAAAGAAATGGCCAAGAAGAAATAAGTTTATAGGCTTTTGTCTGTTTGCTAGGAATAGCAGTCAAATGATTCTAGTACAACAAATAAAGAAAACAGGCTTATCACGGCACCTCTGTGATGATGTCTTTCCTCACAAAGAAATCAAATATCTCCAAGTGGCTCATCTAATTTACTCACCTGTTTCTCTCCATTAATAAGAAATATGTACCTAGTACTGTATATATATAGTACAATGTTTCTAAATAGCTAATGCTTCTCTTCATCTTTCTTTCATGCCCTGACACATTTTCTCTCATTTTCCAGCTCCTTGAACTACATTTTTCCTTATTATATTTTAATTGACTTTTCATATAAAATTTTCTTGAAAGGATAATTTGGGTTGAAAAACACCAACACACTCATACCTTTTGAGCAAAGCTTTATGTCAAATTTAATTTGATCCAAACTTTGAGAGCAAATGCTGGTTTTCCCCTTTATTTTTCATATCAACATAATAAAATATAATAAGGGCATAGCTAAAAATAATAAAGAGAGAAGAAATCATTTCTGTCATTCAAACCTTGTGATTTCACCTTGACTTTCGCTATCATGAAACGCTATCATTTTTAAATGTTTTGCTTGCTTTCTGTGAATCAGATCGTTAAAGCCATATGCTATCTCCTAGCCCGGCATTCTCATTAACATTTAAAGTGTGCTTAAAATCAATTGGAAGTCAACACATCACATAACAAGGTACTGTTAGTGCATCTGATCTGTTCAGTTGCATGGAAACTGCTCGCCTGTGAAACATCCGAATTCTCTCAGGTACCATGGTGATAGGCAGGAGGGTTTATATGGTGAAAGTTTTTTTTCAAAAAAATCTTTGAAAGATGATGGGCTCGGTTACTTTTAAATTTTTAAATCTGAAATCCTTTTATCTTATTTGCGCACTGGACTGATCCAGAAAATAAATTCTCACCCTGCAGTTCTTTTCCTATGTTAAAAAAGTGTTACTCCAACAACAACAAAAAAAGCCTGTTTTGTGTTTGTGTCTAATCTCTACTTTGCTCCATGATTCTGTAAGACAAAGGCATAACAAAGAGCAAGCAAATGTGCTGGCACATCTCAAAAAAAAAAACCAAAACAACAAAAACATGAAAAGTGAGTGTCCAACTGTTATAGCATTAACAGAAATGCTTGATTCATTTTAAGTTTCTTGTGAAGATAGGGTGGGTGGCTGTTTAATGGACCCCACCTAAATCTGTGAGGACAGGTTCTATGTCAGTGTCCAGATCTGGAAGAGCAGATAACATGGGAAAACAAACAACAGCCCCAGCTCAGTGGCGTCTACTTCCTGGCCCCTGGGTGAGATGCGTCCTCCTTGCCCTGTGCAGGGAGAGTCCGTTTGTTTGGTGGATACCAGTATTTTAAAAGGCCCTTCCTGAACAGTCAAAAAATGAGCTGTAATTTCCTGAGACATGCAGCCACAAGTCTGATTTCAGCCAAATATGAATGAAAAGCAGCCTGTGCCCACCACGGACATCTCCAGGATATCCATACCCCCCCCACCCCGGGGCTAGGAGAGGCTGGATACAAATGACAGACCAAGCCAGGAACCAGCTCACCTCTTGCCAGTCAATTGTACCATCCTACCCCTCCACATGACACCAAGAAAATATGTGAGCCTCCCTGGTGGCCTAGGGGTTAAGTCTCAGCACTATTAACACTACAGCCTGGGTTTGATCCCCTGTCAGGGAGGTGATCCACATGGCACAGCAGACTTCTCTTGTCTCTCCTGCTGCTCCCCACCTCAGCAGTATATTTCAGTAGATCTGCCTGTTCTGCTCCCCACTCTGTCTCTGGTGAATCCTCGCACCTCACACCACAGTTCTTCTATGCAAATAATAAGAAAATATGTGAAGACAAGAAAAGACAGTGAACTGAGAATGGCCTGGTTTTCCCAATGGCCCTGTTATTTGATATTTATCCCCCTATAGAAATAGCTATGGATTTCACTCCCAGGCCCTCTGTATTAGGACTTCAAAGGAAATTCTGAATATTAATCCTAGTGATGCCCTTTGAACATGGTAGGCACTTATACCTTGGATAAAAGCGGAGCATTAATTCCTAAGCTCTTTGCATATAGACTTCAAAAGTTTCTTTCTTCCATATCTTTGAAAGAAATCCATGATTTCTCATAGCTTTGTCTATATACATTTAAATAAACAAAGAGATAGACATTCAACGTGTACTGGGACCAATGTCTGAGCACATTCTCCATGCCAAGCCCCATTTCAGGCATTGATCAGCATCACCAGGCCTCACAAAACCCTTAAGGGTCAATCTTCCTAAACCATTTTTGAAATTTTCTTAACAAAAAAAATGTTTTTAAGATTTTATTTATATAAGAATCGGGGTACAGGACATATGTGCAGGAGGGTGAGAGGATTCACCAGAGACAGAGCAGGGATCAGAACAGGCAGACTGACCAAAATACACTGCTAAGGGGAGCAGTGGGCGAGACAGGAGAGGTCTGCCTCGCCATGTGGGTTGCTCCGCGGCCAGGGGGATTGAACCGGCACTGCACATGCTGTGGACAGCTTCATAGCACTGCGCTCAACCACCTGTGCCACCAAGGAGACCCTGCTTAACCAAAATTTAAGATGAAGTAATGTGCTCAAGTTCACACTGACTACAAATATTAGCTCTTGGGACTCCCAATACTCAGTGTCTTTCTAGTTTCACACAGAAGGTACCCAAATCGGAACACCCCAAGATTCTTGGAACTGGCTTCCTCAAGATGCCTGCTCTGGTCTGCTAGGGATTCTGAGCAAAGAGCAATGAAATTCCTTGAGGTCTAGAAGCTTCTGTCCTTCCTTATGTCCTTCATTCTCTCCTAATCAAAGAGACGGTCATGTTCTAAGCTCCTGCCCTTTTGCTAATCGGAAAAGCAATCACTGCTCCCCCTTTCATAACCTGGAAGAATGTAGTATGGAGGGTCTCGTCCATGTGTAGTTTTATCAGCGGACATGGCCTCTCTCTGAGATTTCCATTGTTACTCTCAGAATAAGAATGAGTTCATTCCCTCCTTGTCTGTCATGTGGAGTCTTCCCACTCTGCCCTCAACATTCTAGGTCTCTAAATGCAGAGTAAATAATCCCTGGTCCCCTTTAAAATACACAACTATGTTCATTCTCCACTGGTGTTTACTATTGATTGTTTTCCTTCACTCACCCATTTCATGCTGTTTCGATGACTCATTCAGTCCAAGAGGAGACCAGTGGATAGGGGATTTCCTTTGCATGCAGACAATGGACAACATGCACATCTCCTTCCAGATAATTAGTGTGGATGTGTATGAAATTGTTAACAGAAGTTTAGTTCTTCTCAGCTTTAAGACTGGGAAGGGGACTTGGAATTAAAAATACCCAAACCTGGGCTTCCCTGGTGGCTGGTGCAAGGGGTTAAGATGCAACCTATGAAGCTAACCGCAGCCTCTGCAGCACAAGTTTGATCCCCAACCAGGGAGCTACCCACATGGCACAGTAGACCTCTCCTGACTCACCCACTTCTGCCCTCAGCAGTGTATTTCAGTCAATCTTCCTGTTCTGTTTTCCATTCTGTCTCTGGTGAATCCTCTCAACTGAAAATGACTCAGACTAGGGCAACTTAAGGGCCCAACTTCTTTCAGCCCTTGAGAAAATTCCCAAATGTTTATCAAGAACTGACTGAGATAACAGGGACTGAGGGTGTGTGGGAAGGCCAGTTGAGCTGAGACTTGCAGGAGGGAGGCAGCTGGGCACACTGGTACCTGGGGGAGCAGATCCAATAAGCTCCGCCCACCACCTAACACCTACTCAAGATACACACCAGTCACATCCCACACAACACAAATCTTCAGACCTCTCCAGCTTTAGGGACAGCTGTCTACACTTCTCTCCCTTCCCTGAGAGCAAAAGGAGAAACACAGAGAGAAGCTGATGGAGAGTTTTTCACTCATCTATTGTCACATCATTGTGACCTGCATTTCCATTCTCCTACAGAAGAGTCACTTTCTTTTACAGACTTGTAACTTTCCTTTGGGCCTCTGGATGCGTACAGGATGCATCTGTGGAGTTTCCTCCCCTCTTACTCCTTTGCTGTCCCCTGGAGTCTGATGGTTTGTTGCCTACATCCTCTCCTTTCCACAGACACCTTTCCTGGTCCAGTGCTTATTCTGAGTTAGAGGTCAGCATCATGCTGATGTAAGGGCTTGTTTGTATCAGCAGGTCCTCTCTAAGCAAGATACATTTTGATTTTAAAATACATTTTTATCTGCAGAAGAGCCCTGGGATCCCAAAGGAAGGAAGCCACGCCTCTGGGGGTGAGGCAGGGAGAGGCTTGGGCAGGGTAGACAGTGTGTGTTTCCTTCCACCAGCATCTGTCTGGGGCTTTCAGACCCAGGCAGGAGATCCCATCTATGCTGCACATAATGGCTGAATTACCTGGGTCTACCAACTGCATTGAATTTTCCAGAGAAACTGGACTGAGGGGTAGAAGTCTAGTGTCATTTCATTGAAAATTTCAGAAGACCACAATTAGGGCAAACTTAAAGACTTTTTACTGACAAAACATAAATTTTAGCTTAGGTAACTCATTTTGGGTAAAAAAAAAAAAATCATTGTGGTCATTCCCTGTCAGTTAAGTTTCATGACTTGTTTCCTTAATATTATTTAAGTCATAATTTTTATATATTATGTGTTTAAAATATACTCAATATTGTTAAATAATTTTTAGATAAATTAGGAAACAAATGATTAACTAATACCTGTGTCCTGAATATTCTAAATAAGCAATATATGAAAAATTGAGGCTAACAGAATAGGGGAGTAGGGCTGGGGATTCAAGTAGGGAGGGGCCCTGTTGACCCTGGTGGATTATTGGTGCTTTAGCGATGGGAGTGATGTGCTAACATGCACTTGAAAAGGTATGAACCTATACCCCTAAAACATAAAGTGTTGCAAGCCAAAATTACCTCAATAAAATAATTTAATTAAAAAATAAGCAGTATATAGGCTGAACAGGAAATTTTAAGAAACCGAGTGTTGAGGACCTGTAATGCTTAGGATCAGGTATAAAATTATTTCAGTCCAAGACAAAAAACAACCAACCAAGTTACTAAGTCATGAGAACAATGTTAAACAATCAAAAGAAATAGTTAAAGGTTGGCAATAATATCAAGATTTCAGAATATACAAAATAATATTAATTGTTTAACGGGTAGACTATAAATACTCAAAAATAACCCTTCCTTTTGGTCCTCAGAAAGTGCTCTACGTATTTCAAACTCCTACTGGCACTTACTGATTTTGACTCAACATGTTTTCAATTGTGTCAACTCAACAGGGTTTCAAATATGTTTAAGTAAGAATCATATGAAAGATATGAGCCTTAAATTAACCTACTTGTTGGGTCTACCTGGTGGTGCAGGGGTTAAAGTCTCAGAGCTAGCAAGCTATGCCCAGCTACTGCAGCCTGAATTCAATCCCCAGCTAGGGAGCAATGCACATGGGGCAGCAGGCCTTTCCTATCTTGCCTGCTGCTCCCCTCAGCAGTGTATTTCAGTCAGTCTGTCTGTTCTGATCTCCACTCTGTCTCTGGTGAATCCTCCTACCCCCCATACCTCTGGCCTACACTCCAGTTCTTGTATGCATAAATAAATAAAATAAATCTTTTTTTAATAAATTGACCTACTTGTCATGGAGTCTGGAGATGAGTTACAGAAAACAATTTTGAATTTCATGAAGAGCAGGCAAAGATTAATTCCATGGCCTTTCCAAAGCCACAAAAAACACAGTTGTAAGGACATCATAGAAAAATCTACAAAATTTTATAAAATGTCTAAAAAGCATCAAGTAACCATTTGAAACCACACTCAAACAAATCAAAAGTTAATCTAAAAATATTATATAGATATCTAGTCAAATAACCTTTTTCTCTTTTCTTTTGAAGTTTACCGAAATGCTTTTAAGACAGTATAATCCAGTGGCAATTACCAATGTTCAGATGTGAGCTGAGGTTCAGCCTATAGTGAAGATTTTGTGTGTATTTTCTCTACACTGATCTAAAAATATTATGCAAAATATTTATGTCATTTGAGGCACTTCAATGGAATGACTAAAGGAAAGCCCATGCATATGGAACCAACCAACCATCTAGCAGGCTGGTGTCTGGGCCGCTCACAGCACTCTGCAGATTTCAAGGGGTTAGTCGTGATTGAGCAAGTAAGGACAAGTGATTGAGCAAGTGTTTTAATTCACAGAGGAAATGCACTTGTACCCGCAAAGGGAAAAGGTGCACCAGTTCTTGTTATCCTGAGACAGGAGAAAGGGGAAGTGGGGGGTCTCCATTTACTGGATGTCCCACAATTTGCATCCCAGTTGCTACCAGATTGGGAGTGAAAGCAGGAATGCAGCCTTGGTGTGTCCACATGGGACTTCCTTCTTCCTCTAAGGGCATTTCCTTCCTTTTCTCTCTTTGTCTTCTATCATCACAGGATATGTTAAACATTATAAAATAAGGAATCCATTTTTAGCTATTTTGTTTTTTTTTTAAGACAGTCTTATAAAAAATGTTCATTTTTATCAAGCCCCAGGTATGTAAATAACCCATATCAAGCAGGGTGAAATCAACTATGTTGAGAAACATTTATTTGACATGTTAAAACACGATTTGTAATTTATAGTTTGTTATTTCAATTTAGTGGAGTGAGTCATTCATCTCTTGATTGTTGTGTGTGTTGAAAATAATAAGATAAATGCATATCAAATTTATATGGTATTCTATGTAAGCATAATACCCCTTTAGTCCCCACATCCATAAGAGTCAGGACTTAGCTCATGAAATATTAAGCAATAAAACTGCTATATATTCACCAGACTAAAGTCCTCATTTAAAAATTAGGTAACTATGTATACCTGTCACTCAGTAAATCAAAAACAATTAAGAAGGAACATTTAGTTTCCTGCTCACCTAGACATATAAAGATTTGTTTTATTATTACCTTTTTCATACACTAATGGGCACAAACAAGTTAATGGCTATTTTTCAGGTGATGGGGATTCCTGAGCACCCAGGCATTCACCTACATGACATTTTATTTTATTATTTTTAAAATTTGTTTATTTTATGTGTACAAGAGCTGGGGTGAAGGCCAGAGGTATGGGGGTGGAGGGGTGAGAGGATTCACCAGAGACAGAGTAGGGAGCAGAACAGGCAGATCTACTGAAATACACTGCTGAGGGAAGCAGTGGGCAAGACAGGAGAGGTCTGGTGCGCCATGTGGGTAGCTCCATGGCTGGGGATCAAACTTGTACTGCCAAGAGCTTCATAGTGCTGAGAATGAACACCTTGCGCCCCAAGTGACATTTTAAATGCTTAATAAAAACCTTCTCCAGTCTGTCCTCCAACTATGCATGTGGGAGTTATTCTCCATGGCAGACTTTCTAGCTAGAAGATTGATTCCCAGAAGACGAGGCACTCTGTTAAGTCCCAGGAGGGAGCGAGACATGCCCTCAGCCTCTGAGATGTGAAAGGGCACTAACATCAAGATATCACTGGTGTTGCTTTCACTCGGCTTTTCCAAAATTATTTTATATTCACCCAAATCCTCAATGACTAGAAAGTCCAAGAAAGTCTCCACCCCCTGAGAAAACTCAAAGCCACCTGAGGATGGCATGGGAAAGGCCTTGTTTCCACCTCCCTGCTTCTTACCATCATTTCTGTATTGATGGCTGATAAGTGGACCGTTTCATCTTGAAAATGAATTCCAATGAATGAAGCAGATTCCCCCCCCCAAAAAAAATTGCATTTACTTTTCAGTGAATTGTATGCCTTAGAATTTCTTCATGGTGTTTTGCAGTGAACATCCACCGTCCCCCAAAGTCAAAGATCAAAGGCAGTTTCTCACTTTCTCAAATCTCAAAAAGTAAAAAGAGGAAACACAAGTGAGTCACTGACTTGCCCAAGGTGACTCAGCAATTTGGAGAAAACAGCTACAGCCAGTCTGACTCAGGGAACACAGGACGCACCCAATCACCCTCAGCAAGTGCGGAGAAAAGCTGTCCGGAAAGTGCTCACTGTCTAGTCCCTGGGTGCAGGCCTGAGTCTAGGTGAACATTATACCTCAGAAACAATGACAGCCTCTTCATCCCCCTCTTCAGGTGCTGCTGCGTGTCTGCTGCTTTCCTTGCAATGCCTGGACCCCGCCCTATTTCTAACTGTACCACAGAGAACAGAAGGGTGTTTTGTCAATGAACAAGCAGACTAAGGGTCAAAGACTGCTACAGGCTGTAAATATATTCACAAGAGAAAGAGAGCGGGTGCTGTAGTTTTCTACTGCACAAGCAGGGAGTGGTGCTACAAGAGGTCAGAGGAAGACAGCCCAGGAGTCCCCCTATAACAAGGGCAGTGCTCAACAGGGGCCATCAGCACCCCTCTGCAGCCTAGGGATTGTGTGCACTATCAGAGATATTTAAGTCACGACTGCAGCTACCGCTGGCATTTGTGGGTCCAGACCACAGATGCTGCTCCATCTCTTACAAGACATAGCACAGCATCGCCACAAAGAGCTATTCAGTTCCAACTGTTGATGGTGCTGCAGTTGAGAAATCCTGGGCTGGGGATGGACATTGAACTTCTAGAAACCCATGTCTCCTTGTCAGTGTAAAACTACTCATGACACAGCACAACATCCTGTGGGTGGGTGAAGGTACCCTGGGAGATAACTCAAGGAAAGCACTCTATCCAGTTACTGAAATGCTGATTGAATTGGAAGAACCTTTATTCTTTTATGAATAATAATGCCTAAGGGCTTTGCCACAACACGTGAAGAGAGAAAAGGAAAATATAGGCAGCTACGTGAATAATCACACACTTTCAAGTTACAATGGTATTAAAAATACAAAATTCAGCACTTAAATAATCACATTTGGTTCATTCTAGAATATTTATTTAATCCCAATACCATCATTACAAAGATAGCTAAAGGGACAGCAAACCTTCCAGAACCTTCCCTCCTAGTCACCACGTCAGCTTCAGAGATCATGAAACACAGAGAATTGAGAAGCTTTGGCCATATGGGTAGTATTTAATCAGGAGAAATTTATGCTAAAAGAGGATGCTAAAAATTATTCTCATTTTAATATCATCTTTGAAACAGTTCTCATGCCAGGGGTGGGTTTTTATTTCAAGTCTTAAGGGTTCTGATGTCCTCCTTTTGAACTGTCAACTGTGGCCACATCTGAAGAGACAGCTTGCATTTGTCTGCTGAACCTGACCCGTGGTAGGGTTTGAGTAAGAGCAAAGTCTACATTTAAAACAAAACAAAACAAAACAAAACTCCATAGTCAAGTCCTTTAATTTGTTCAAATAGTTAGGACTTAAAGAGCAAGTTCCAGTTAAAAAGACCTAAGACTCCAATATATTTTTCTGCTCTAGGTGGTGTGAGAAGGGCCAGAAACCACAAGATTATACTTCAAAAGAGCAAACAAAACAAGTCAGGAAAATCTCCGACAGCAGAAGTATCTCTTCCGCAGGAATTCTCTGGAACATTGGCAGGCTGGTGTCTGCTGCTGGTGCCAATCACAGTGACCGAGATGTGCTCTGTCTTTTTTTTTTTTTTTCCCCATTCCTGAGCCAGCTACAAGCTGGATGACCAAGCAGTTTCAAGGTTAAATCGGCTTGAGCAGCTTTCCTAAAACGCTGATGGAAATGGATTTTTTTTTCAAGTTTCATTTCTAAAACAAGTAAAACTGAGCTTCCTCATTTGATGGTAACACTGGAAACTCCAACACCTTGTCTAAGACGTAACGGAATGTCAAATGATCCTCTGGTTTTATAAAACAGTGCAGCTTTCCTTAGGGCAAAATGAGAGACTGTGCTATCACGGAAGGCCAACTCCAAAAGCCAAAAACTCTCTTCTCTTTCAACATGCACAGGGGAAAATGCAACCAGCCTTCTTTGGTTTCCCAATTCTTCACCTCAACCACTGGCTGGTTCCCTACCAGATGAAAGCCAAGGGCCCTCTGGCTTTATAGCTTTTCTTGTCAAATTTGTTGTGATTTAGATCTATCTAAATAAGAAGAAAACAAAACACATTCATCCTTAATCTCAATTAACTCTATTTTTCAGGATCCAGAACCTTAAATAATATACTAAGTAATATAAAACATAATAAAGTATGTACAATTTCTACTCTTAGGCCTCTGCCTCTCTCTCTCTCTCTCTCTCTCTCTCTCTCTCTCTCTCACACACACACACACACACACACACACACACACACACACACACAGATTCTTTCTGTGTATGGAAATTATAGTTGCTGGGTATTTTACTCTTTAACTTTGGATTTTCCAATTAGCTACAATAAGCTTGTCTCACATTTGTGGTCAGAAATAAAAAGGTGTGTGCATTCCCAGCAGGGATAATTTTAGTCTTCTCATTGTAACTGAAGATTACGAGCCCTTTCTGAGCGGGGAAGGCAGGATGAGCATACCAAAAATATAAACACTGTCCTAAGAAGTGACAGTCTTGGGTGAACAAAATCTGAAAAAGACTAGTAAGAAAAATAGGACACTTGAGTACCCCATCTTGCTCTTCCAACCCATAGGGAAAAATCGATGTTCCACTCAAACTTGAGCAGAAATGGCCTGGATAGGCTTAGGGGCTGGGGTTTCTTAATGAGTGTTGATGGCAGATGATTTGGCAAAATTACCCCCAATCTCACCCACCTTGTAGGGAGCGGTCAGGACCATGGTTTTACAAATAAAATAACAACAACCAGGGTTCAAGGTCACATGGGCAGTCAGGAGCAGAATGCCAAGCACATTTCCTGGCTTGAAGTTAAATATCCTTTTGCCATGCCAGAGGCATCCTGAGCCCAGTGCCTTTCTCACCCCCTTACACCTTTATTCACTGCCTCTAACATGCCCTCCCTGTAAGCCCACCCCTCCCCTGCTTTTTGGAGGCCTCCCCATTTGCAATGAAAAGTAAGGAGGAGTACAAAAGCCTCATAGAAGGTCTGACTAAGGTGGGGCCAGTGATGCCTGGCCTACCAGGATTCTCACAGAATGCAGCTGCAGGCAGGCACACCGACTCTGCAAGGCTCATAAAGCAGCTTTCAGCACCACTTAGGAGCCTGTGTGAGCTGGCCTCGCAGCCGGCCCGTGCCTGCACAGTGAGTGATTCTCTGCTGAACTCGGGGCAGTGAGCAGGAAGGCGGGCGCGGGAACCAGAGAAGAATGTCTGTCCTCTGTAGCACTGGAGGGCACACTGTCATGTCTTGAAAGACAGGAAAGGATACAGAAACATCTCAGGAAGAAACCTGGAGTCCGAGTACATCTCCTCTCCCAACCGAGGTGCTAGAGGCTGAACGATTTGCAGAAATAGAGAACTAAGACATCCCTAAACAAGGCCTTCCAGGGCTCACATTGGCCTTCATGTTTTTCTCACTTATAACTTTCAGCATTTTTCTTCATGTAATTTCTTCTGCTAATTATTTATACAAGGAAATAAGTGCAGTGCCCTGAGTCAATATTAAGATGCCCTGGACCGTGCTCATCCCATTCATAAAAGGCATTTTCTAGTCCTGTGCAAATATTAATCATCAGCATTTTTCCAGGCATGAAGCTAAGGACCCCTAGTTCAGTAGCTCTTACAGGGAGAGGTTAAGACAATAGAGCATATAATTGTAGAGCCTTCCTGAGATTGGAAACTCACAGGTGAGAGAAGGGGGTGGATGCATGCTCTCTGAGGGATAAATAAACAAATAAACAAATAAATAAATGGATAAAGACAGGCCAGTGTGCCACAGAGCCAATTGGTAACAGAAAACCAATGCCTATCATTGCCTATTCCTAACCCATGCATTGGGAGAGTGTGATTAGCTTATGAAAAGCCCATTTTCTCTTTTTTCTCCCTGATTTTCAGTAGGTGATGGCTACAGAGCACTGCAATCAACATGCAGTGCTCGTGTCACATAAAGGAAGTTGTATTTTTGTCCCTGCATAATGCCTTGAAGAAATACTCTCCTAGAAGGCCTGGGGCTCTGAACTTGACTTGATCCTGCAGGATTCCTGGGATGGGCTAGAGGTCTCTCTCCAAGGCCTCAATCACCCGATTCTGGGTGTTAACTGGGATGTCAACAGCTCTTGCGGAAGCGAGTGTATTCTGTTTCCAAACGTCACTGCTTTGAGCCACATCTGAATTCTGATTGTAGAGCAGGCGCCACCAGTGGCTTTGTGGATTAACTCCCTGGTGGCCACTATGGGGAGATGTACCCAACCCACCAACAGTAAGGGATTTCAGTGCCTTATAACTGTTTCCTGAATTTCTGATGTCACAAAATGTAGGGATTTCTTACATTCTCATTACCTCTGCAAGTATTATGACATATAATAAAAATTAATTGAAATTAATTTATCATAAGTAAATATCCCTTCAGCATTGGCACTGGGAAGTTTTGGGAGAGATCATCTCATCTTCAGAGTGGGTCCTTCCCAGCCATTATCAGCCTCTTGTGCATGTTACCTAGCCATGGTTTTCTGCACCATTCTGGAGCACTTGACTCTTCACAAGGTCAATTTCCTTCCTTGCTTGGAATTTCCTCCAAGTTCTTTTCCTTGGTCTAAGTTCATTTCCTTGGGGGGCCTCCTGGTGGCGCAAGGTGTGCAGTCTCAGCACTATGAAGCTATTGGCAGCACAAGTTTGATCCCCGGCCAGGTTGCTGACCCACATGGCACAGCGGACCTCTCCTGTCTCGCCTGCTGCTCCCCTCAGCAGTTTATTTCTGTAGATCTGCCTGTTCTGCTCTCCACTCTGTCTCTGGTGAATCTCTCACAGTCCCCCTCACACCTCTAGCCTACACCCCAGCTCTTGTATGCATAAATAAATAAAATAAATCTTTAAAAAAAAAGTTATTTTCCTTGGGATGACTTTCTATCTTAGATAAGGGCAGGGACAGGGGAGTAGGGAGGAAACTTGCCTTTTATCTCCAAACTTGAACAGTGAAACAATGTGCAATTTTTACCCTGAAAATTATGCAGAGTATAGAAAACAGTAAAAAATAAAATGCATCTAACATACAATGAACCCCAGAAATGATGTCCTTTTTCAAAGTCATGACTTAACACTTCTCAAAGTTATATGCTTTCATCAAAATAAAGTTCATAATAAAAACAGCTAGATGCTACCAAGCGCTTTCTTAGCTGGATAAATCCGTGCATTAATAGCTCAGGTAATCACGCAACAACTGCATCAGATAGGGCTGACTCTCATCTCCGTGATATATATCTTGACAATGATTATAATAACATAATGGCTAGGCTTTATTATTTGAATGTCTAAGCATATACCAGACACCTTACTTGCAATATCTTCATTTAACCTCTGCAATAACAGAATAAGGTTGGTTCTCTAGTCACTCCCATTATAGTGATGAGGGAACTGAGTCCACAGACATTAGGTAACCAACCCAAGATCAATACTAATACATGTCAGGATTTAAGCCCAGACTGGCCTGATTCTCAATGCCTTAACCATTCTGTCATACTGCATCAAACACTTAGCATATATGAAAATCAATGAGTAAGAATAAAAAAGATCTAAGAGTTATTGAGCAAATAATTTTTTTAAAGATTTATTTATTTATGCATACAAGAACTGGGGTCCAAGCCAGAGGTGCAGGAGGTGAGAGGATTCACCAGAGACAGAGCAGCGAGCAGAACAGGCAGATAGACTGAAATACACTGCTGAGGGGAGCAGCGGGCAAGACAGGAGAGGTCTGCTGCACCATGTGGGTCAGCTCCCTGGCAGGGGATCGAACTCATGTTGCAGTGGCTGTGGAGAGCTGATAGTGCTGAGACTTAACTCCTTGCAGCACTAGGGAGGCCCTGAGCAAATAATTTCTATCTCTTCCTTAATTCTGCAACTCAAACTTTCTATCACAGTCATTATTTCATCCCAGTTCCTAAGTTAAAATGAATCACAATTATCCTCACACACACAGGCACACACATAATATTATCATGTAGTTGTACTACTTATGTATCAAGATAATGCTCATCTGGCTATCGAATAGAATGGTACAAACCTCCCTTTATTTTGCTTTACCACCAGCTTACAGATCTAAGTGAAGGACCTATGTATAACCTGCTATATAATATGGAATAGTAACTGTTATTAAGTAAATGTTTTAATGTTTTCCATTATTAGAGGTACTATTCTATATAAATGTCTGCTCACTTATATTTTGAAAGAAAATTCCAAAAGGACCTCTTATGTACAACCTAGAGACTCAAAAACTTAAACTCAGAAAAATAATAGCCAAATAATATTTAAAATTAATTCTTCCTCCAAAGTTTATTCCCTCTCCACTACAGACTGCCCTGATGCTATCCCCATTTGCAACTCCTGATGAACAAAACCATGAACTCCATGAAGAGAAAACCATGCCCCTCCCTGTAGGGAAACACAGTTAACACCAAGGGGTACCCTTGTTTGCAGGCAGATCCACAGCATGAATCCATCCCTTCAAAGGTTATAATGCAAGTTGAAATGAAATAAAAGAAACATGCCTGTCATACATCTTAATTGTGGACAGGACAATATAAAGAAGCAACTGCAAATTACCCCAAAGTTTTCATCCAAGTGAAATGTGATAAACTTTCAAACATCAACCTCATTTCTCTCATAAATAAAAACACATTTTTTTTCCAAATAAAGAATTTTATCATTTAAAATGGGGGCCAAATGGATGGTGGTTACCTATAGGTGCCTTGTAGTTGGGCGTGGTATGGTAACATACCTCTGAAGAGCTGTGATCCTATACCTCAGAATGATATATTGTGTTGTAAACCAGTGTTATAAAATACCAATTAAAAAAAGGAAAGAAATGAAGTTAAATAGATGGATAATATCTCTACCAAAAAAAAAAACTCTATTTCTAAAAATTTAAAAATAATTTGATAATTGGTAAAACAAACTTGATAAAATGCATGCCATGTGATGACTGCATGGGAAGAAATGAATGTTTCATTCCAAAAGAAAATGGAGGTCTTCACTAACAGCTATGAACACTCTGAGGACCAGAGTCTGACTGGAAAGGCAAGAGAAGGGTACCACTTTGTTCTAAGAAAAGAAGACGTGGTAGAATTTTCTAAACTATTTGAACTGGGACTCAGTGGTATTGTCAAACTATTGTTTTTCTTCATGGACCACTAACTACAGAGGCTGGTCTTCTGTGGGCGTCAGTGGCATCCCATAATGTGCTATGATAAGCCACAGGCTTGTCATTCAGAGCACCGCTTGCTCTGTTCTAGAATCTAGAAGGAATACTTGAATCCTAAGACCATCTCCAAACAAATGGAAGCTAATTTGCATAAGCCTCATTTTCATTTTATTCATCCTCTGCCCAAATCTAGATCAGGATGTTTAATATCATACCACTATGGGAGGTAACTCAAGGGCATCCCTAGTCAACAACTACAATACATGAGTTCCAGAGTTGAGTTTATTTGAAATGAAAAGCTGAAATAAGAGAAAGTCTGTTGCAAGATAGAGAGTAAGAAAAACAAAGAAACCAACTGAAGTCTAAATATGGAAGAAATCAGAACCATCACTAAGGTCTGCTTTCTCTCTGCTGCTGAGCTCAAAAGCCATTTATGAAATGCCTACCAGGTGCTTATTTGCACACCCACAATTACACTTTATTTTACTCCTTGATAAGGAAGAAAAGATCTGGGGTTTTCTAAATCAATGTCCTCTACACAGTATACCCAAGATTCCAACAAGAGCAGGTATCTGGCCGAGCCCTAAGTCTTCCACCAATCACTTGGGTGATGTCCCTTCTGCTGACACATTATTTTCTGATCTTAGTCCAAAATATCATATGTCCTAATAAGTATAAACAAAAACTTCAGCAATTTACTCAGCATTTGAATGTTTTCTTCTTAAACATTAAACAGACTGATCCAAACTGTTAAACTATATTCTATTTAGGTTTATAGGCCAGATATTTAGGTGAGTGTGTGAATATTATTTTCCAAGAATAAATCAGCACGATGCCATAATAAATGCACATGCATGCGAGCACGCGCGCACACACACACACACACACACACACACACACGCACATTTCTTTAGCAAACACAATTCCACTAGAAGGAGAAAACAAAATTACTTCTGAAAACTCTGCAGAAACACTGCAAAACCAATAGCACCTTCCCTGGTTCATTAATTCTGGCCTAAATTTGCTCCTGTCAGGCAAATCGGGTACACCGTCCAGCAGATACCCACCTGCTATTAAGCTGAATGCGCCTGGCATCTTGACATTCTATTGATTCCAGCCCAAAGCTTATGTAAAAAAGGCAGCTCAGAGTCCAAAAGGAATTTTAGCCACAAATACTTTGGGAGAAATCCAAACAACTAAAAACAGAAAGACAAGATGCAATTCTGAGTGACAAAACAGAGTCAACCCAATGCAGGCTGGTCAGTGTTCAAGGACAAACCTCCAAATGACCCAGGCTTCCCCCTCGATAGCGACTTATTTAGGAAATCTCAGTAGCTTATGCCTTGAGTGACTACCCTTTTTCTTCGGATGATCGGTGTATGTATGCACACAACTATTCATTATGATTCCAGCGGTGCTTCTTTGAAAGAGGACACTGTGGATTTTGCCCTCTCAACCTCCCATTCAGTAGAAATGTGCTATGTCAGAGCTACAGCCCTAATAATGGCAAAGGACTTGGGTTATTAAGCAGTTAAGATGAACCAGAAAGTGCTTAAGAGCATTGCATCCTTTCATCTTCAAAACAGCCCTATGAGTTAAGAGTTGCATTTCCATTTTACAGATAAGAAAAATTGAGGCTCTGAGAGACACAGTAATTTTCTCCAGGAAGCCAGAAAATGAGCCATAAGGGTAGCGAGAGCAGGTGCATCAGGATTCATCTGTAAATTTTCTGACACCTCCCAAACTACCTCCGCCCCTCAAATAACCTAAGTATAAATAAAATGGGTATAATAATAAGCCCAATCCCCAATCCTTGGCACTAGTGGCCTTGGCGATGGCTGCTTGTCACAGTCAGCTCTATATAAACAGGCTGACCCTGGGGGTGGTCCTCAAAACTAAACCAATTTTCTCTATCTTCTTTACTTCAACCAAAAGGAGGCACCCATTTCAAAATTAAAGCTTGTATATATTTAAGGTGAGAGACACAACCACAATCCTGATAGCAGTACAGAGCAGAGCTGGCCCCCTTTCTTCACTGCAGCTCCCCCTCCCACCCACCACTGCACAGCCCAGCTCCCAGTGACTCCAAGGGCAGCTGCTTGGAGGGAACACGCAGTCCATTGGGGCCAGCTGGAAGGAGGACCTTCTCCCTAGAGGCGGGTGGAAGAGGAGTGGAGATTCACTGCAGACGCCAATCATCTCAGGAATTCAAAGTGTTTTCCAAAAGATAGTTTCTACCAAGGCTGCAGGGGAGAATGGGAAGGTAGGCGGTGCCAACAGGGGGGATGTGTAGCTGCTGTGCATGTATTTCCCAGACCTGCAAGATCAAGAAATGTCCCTGTTTTGAAGCGTCCATCTGGGTCTAAAGAGCAGGGGTATGAGACTCCCCAGTACCCCGGCCAGGAGAATACAGCACTTCCTCCCCCTCCAAAAGAGCTCCTGTGTCTTCACATGTTTCTGTAATCAGAAGCACAACTACTTTTGCAGCAGAACCTCCCTGAATTGAGCTATGTAAAATATGTGAAATAACCAACCGGAGTTCCTTAGAGTAGATTTGCAATATTCCTCCACCCCGATGTTCCCCACTTGGCTGTGGCATCTACTGTCTTAGCCTATGTCAGTGGGAGGCTCTGCCTAGAAGTCAGCCCAATGCATCCTCCCTCTGCCCCGCCTCTGATCCACAAGGCGACTTCCTGGAGATAGCCAAGTGGCCATCTAGTTTTGGTGTATCATTCATTGGTTATCATTGCTACTACTGCCATTATTATTCAAAATGATTATGGACATATGAAGATGCCCTCATCTGATAATAATGTTTGCAATCTGCTTTCACATTGCCTAGTTAATTGAACACACTGGAGATCTCTGTTCTGGCACTAGTCACAAAAATGGCCATGGTAGAACTTTTACCAGCTTTCTGAATGGTTACATGGAGACCAGAGTCATCATCATAATCATAACTACAGGTGTTTTGTAACTGAAAAACAACAGCAAGGAAAACAGCAAGCTGGGTGTCCTTTCATGGAAGGTGACAACAAAAGGCAACGCGGGATCACACATTAAACGACCTGGTCTTATCCCCCTCCATTCAGGGTCTGAGGAGGTCTCCAAGGACTGTGTTTGCCCTTTGCTAAATAAAATCCTGCCCTTGACCTTCACACTCAAGTCCTATTGACAGCAAGGGGAATCGAACACATGTAATGGAGACAGCATGGTCCTTGGAGTCTAATAGAATGACTGAAAGAGTCTACTGCCCAGAAAGCAGAGTATCGAAGGGGAGCACAGCTGAGGGGAATTAATAAAACTCGGTGCCTCTTTGTGAAAGGCAGCAGCGCTGGGCTTGTGACAAGTGCTCCCTGTGTATGTGCTCGACTTGGCCAAACAGCACCAGCTCTGAAGCAGCATTGCAGGGCCACTGGGTCCATGCGTCATGTCAGATGAATCATTTCAAACCCTCTCTTCCATTTTTCTCTGTATCAACAAAATACAAAAATACATTTTAAGACATCAATTCAGCTCTGTCGTTTTCTACTCCAACAGCACGCATCAACTTCAGAATAAGATTCGATAGCACTTGAGTAATTATTTCAATGAGGTCACCCACTATGGAATTCCATGAGCCTCAGATCTGCCGAGCCAAAATGCAAGATGCAAGTGGCAATGTGTTACAAATCGCTCCTGATTTATTTTGAGATTTGAATTTCCACTTTATTTTTAACAAGGGCTTCACAGTTCTTTGACAAATGTCCTGAGCTATATTTAGGGGAATAACAATATATAAGATCAGGAGTGCATGAGGGTAGAGCTGGTTTTTTTTTTTCATTTTTGTTTTTGTTTTTAACTTTCTCTAAATAGAAATATATAACCTGTGCTCCTGTTCTGATTTTCATGTCAAGGCTTCATATGCTAGCAGCATGTCTGCTCTCCTGGAACACAATGGATTTGTGCTCTTGGAGGTGCCTCTCAGAATCTTCCAGGGGGTGTCTACATGGCCTTTGTGCAAGGCAATAGAAAATCTCCACATGGGCCTCCCTGGTGGCGCAGCGGTTGAGCGCTGGGTTGCGAAGCTGCCCGCAGCCTCTGCAGCGCCGGTTCGATCCCCGGCTGCCCCAGGAGGGTCCCACACGACGCGCAGGCCTCTCCTGCCGCCCCGCTGTTCCCCTCAGCAGTGTACTTCGGTTCTTCTGTCTGCTCTGCTCCCTGCTCTGACTCTGGTGAATTCACTCACCCTCCCGCGCTTCTGACTGTACCCAGTGCATGTATAAATAAATAAATGAATAAATCTTTAAAAAAAAAAAAGAAAGAAAGAAAATCTCCACCACCAAGCAAGCAATAAGTTTTAATATATGGAGAGCTACAAACTGGCAAGGAGTTTGAAAACCAAAACAAACAACAACAACAAAAAATCCAAATGACTTATGAGTCTGCCCACCAAAGATACACGCAGTTGTTCTAAAACTATTTTAGGAATTCGATTTTCAGAAATTTGAAAAAAAAAATGAAAGAATGTTACCAGCAGGCATAAGTTGATTATGTTTCAAAGGCGGGAAAGAATGTGTGAAGAACACTTAATGACATGTAAAGTTTCAAGTTTGCAAGCACCAAAAGCTAAATGATGGTCACATTTTAGCACTTTTCAAGTATAAGTCACTTTGTCTACTCTCGGGAGACAGCAAATACATTTTGGCAAATTATAATATCTCTGGCTCTATGACCAAGTAGAGGAAAACAGCCAAAAATTAGGGGGCATCAGAAGATAACCATGCTGATGAAAACAAACAGTTCCTATCCTGAAAGGAAACCAAGAAAACCATACACACATCACTCAAGTAGCGGCAGATCAGAAAGAAACCCCAATAACTGAGGCTTTGGTGATGAGTTTCCCAAGCTGCCTCTGATAGCCAGAATTTCAAATGTAGCACAGACTATGAGTAAAGGGAGATCATTTTCTCTCAAGATTGGTTACAGGAGAACTCAATGGTGGATTATTAATCAGAGGAAGAGCAGAATACAAATAAATAGGCCCATGAATAATCTTTTAAAGAGTTCGTGCCATAAACCTCCTACCCAATTCTAGCACATACCATTCCAAATGGTATTTGAAAGGCAAGAGGGAAGGAAGGTTACTGAACTCCTTAAAAGCCATGCCCCTCCAGAGATTGCACTAAACACTGAACATGCATTGCTTGTCTTAATCTTCTGGATAGCCCAGCCAAGTGACTAGTATTATCACTTCTTTACAGATAAATAATTTGATGCTCCTAAGTGAAGGGGCTTAGCACCTAACTATGGCTAGGCGAGACTGAGGAAAAACAAAAGTAGACTCCATTCTGATTTCCCAAGCCCCAAACCCTCATTCTCTGCAGCTGTAACAGAGTTGGCTTGAAATGGTGGCCTCAGGCTTGAAATGGTGGCCCCCCAGCCCATTGGCCCTCAGGGAGGTAGTGTGTTTGAGGCAGGGTTGTCAGTACTGTCTGGAAACCACATTTCCTTGGGGTCTGCAGTTGTTCATCTCTCACAACTCCATTTAGTGACCCTTAACCTGTCATTGGTCCCAGGACTAAAGTGCTTGTCCCAGAGCACAGAAACACTTCATCTTCCCACAGTTCCAACCAAACACACACTTGCTGAAAAGGTGAGTCAATGAAGCACTTTCTTTCTTGAGCTGCAGAAACCCTTAAGCCAATTGAAAACAGTATTTTGAGCAGGAAACAAAAATATCTATACAGTATTTAGGAACTTGGGGTTCTAAGTAACAGTCTGTTATTCCATCCACCCACTCTCCCCTCCAAGGCACCTACAGTATCAGATCACACTTTCAGTATGTTCCTGCCATAAAACACTGGGCTTGTTTTAGATGTAAAGCCTGTGTGGGATGATCTGGGTTCAGGCTTCAAGATCTCAGTGAGATGGTAAAAACGGAGAGCAAAGGCTGGGAAGAGAAACCTCCAGACCAGTGATGAGCTCCAGTCAGCTGAACGGCTTCCTTGGCAATTATAACCACCTGTAATTACAGACGTTGCTAGAATTTGCCTTGTTCAAAAGACAAGTATGCCTATTAAGTTCACAGAAAAATCACATCTGCTGATTAAAAAAAAAAAGAAAAGACCAAAGGGTCTCCCTGGTGGTGCACAGGGTTAGGTCTCAGCACTATGAAGCTATCTGCAGCCACTGCAGCAGGAGTTCAATCCCTGGCCAGGGAGCTACCCACAAGGTGCAGCAGACCTCTCCTGTCTCGCCTGCTGCTCCCCTCAACAGTGTAATTCAGTGAATCCACCTGTTCTGCTCCCCACTCGTCTCTGGTGAGTCCTTTCACCCCCGACACCTCAATCTACACCCCAGTTCTTCCATGCATAAATAAAAATAAATCTTTAAAAATAAATAAAAATTTTAAAAAGCCAAAGAGAAACATTTTTGCTTGTCTAGTGGCCACAGGCCTTTTTCTGCTGAGTCAGTTCATAATGAATGTGGGAGGCACCCAGAGACCAATTTCTGTGCAAATGAATTCAGGTGTCATTGACACTGACCTCATCTGCTCTTAGAACAATTGCCAATGCCTTTGCTTCCTTATCCAACCTAGTATGTCCTGGGTAATTTCTCCCCCCCTCACCCCGAAGGGATTTAAAGAGATGCAATTCAACGACAGTGGAAAATATTTCATTTGGAAGAGTATGTATTTGGGAAGATAACAAATTGGTCAGTGGGGAGGTCTTAGATTCTTAAAAGCCTCACATCAAAACAAAGTTCTACAATTTAGAAGAAGGTGGTTGTGCCCACATGAGAAATGCTGGAACAGATTTCCACATGAAGTGATGGCTTAATAGGAGCCATGTGGCTAAATTCCTTTGCACTATAAAAAAAAAAAAAACCTCAATTTATTTAAGGAATAAAAGTGAATGCAGTGATAGCACAACGCCACTCCAAGGGACGAAAACAAAAGATAAAAAAGATACTTTTGAATTTCTTTCTAATATAATGATCCTTATAAGGATCAGGATATAAGTTAAAGGGCAGGTGAAATCTCCACAAACTCCTCTGTCTTGGAATTTTTTCTGACCCTTTGGTATTAACACTTGTGAAAGAACCAAATGCTGGCTTCCTCAGCATGAAGGGCTGCCAGATTAAATGAAAGAAGAAACAAATATTGCATTGGACATGTGTCCACATAAAAACATTCACTGTTAATCAGAAATTCAAGTTTAACTGGGCATCCTCTATTTTTATTTCTTAAATCCATCAACTGTTTGAACAGTAAAAGAACTATCGAACAGTCTTGAGAAAGTTAGGAACGGACTATTTCTAAGCTGGTTAATGGTGCAACCAGAAGTCCTTAATCACTGGTGTGCTTCATGGTTTCCTGGGAAGATCTTAGAAAATGCAGACTCAGGGGGACCATCCCCTACAGATCATTTCTCCCGTGGGCCAAACATCACTATGTTTACAGGCTCCCAAGCGATTCCTGATGCATACCCAAATGAAAATGAATGCTTTAACCGAGATTCATTTTTTAAAAAAAGTTTAGATGACACAATAAGCCAGAATTCTCTGATGACTCAAATATCTCTATTAGGCCACTAGTGTTAATTTATATGTCATAAATCTTAAGACAGTGTTAACTTGGGAATGACAAAAAGAGGTAGTAAAGCCAAACATTGGTTAAGGAAACATTGTCCTGAACCATTTCTTCATTACCCAGATGAGAACACTGAGGGAAAATTACTCACTCTAAATTAGCAATCTAGAAACATAGGCAAGAATAGAAGATGTGATACCTGATGCCAAAATTCACCCCATGCTCTCATTTCTGAACAATTCCTCCTTACATCCTGTTTCTTGAACAGCTGAAAGAGCTGGCGCACCCAACAGAAGGAGCGGAGACATTTTTCTACCCTTAGCTAATGTGTAAAGTCCCCCCTTACAAACTGTCCAATCACAATGGGACATAAAAAAAATTCACATTTGAATCAGGAATTATCTCAACAGATGTTGTCTCAACAGAAGATGCTGCTTCTTCATTTTATCAGTAAAAGCTAAGATAGCATTCAAAGTGGGTAAAAAAAATCTACTTGTATTTCACTGAAAATAAAAAATCAGTTTTTGCTTCCAAGTAATAGACACATGTGTGTGTGTGTGCGCTCACACTTTGTCTTTGGTAGGAGTGACAGAAGAGAGGGTATTTCCTTCTTTATCATCAGCAGCATTTCTTGTCTGTGATATACTGGCAGTTTAAAATAACCCCACACCCACCCCACCATTTACAATCCATAAGAACTTCCCTCCCATGGAGGCCAAGTGTGATCATTATGGGTTGCAAACTGTGAAATCCAAATATCTAAAAAAGTGCTTCAATCAAGGACAGACATTAACACAAAAATGATGGCAATCAGTAGTAAGAATGACCAAGAACTGGAAAGTTAAAACTGAATCATGGACCTATATATGCAAAGGGAATTCAGAAAGTAGTGATGAAAACGCTCTCTTGTATTGTAACCCTCCCTGATCTGTGTTCAACAGAAGTTCCATCTTGACTGTCCAAGAGAGTAAAGGACCCTCTGAGTCATTGTAAATAGCAGTAGTTTACTCAAAGACACTGTTAGGATAAAATAATACATGTGAAGTGCATTTCACAAGACATGTACATAGCTTCCAAGTGGAAGAATGAGAAGCAGGGGCACACACTTGTGTGGGTCCAGTGGTCAAGCTGTCACCTTGGATTTGCCAGTACGTAGGCACAGTCTTACTCTGTGTCTAGGTATGTGCACAGTACAAGTGAACCAACAAAGACTATCAATTGCACATAGTGTCTTATAATCAACCAACCAGTACATGCTTAACAAAAACTCCTGGCTACAAACATGGTATCTGATCAATTGATGTGGATGATACAACAGTCATGAACAAATATTTCTAAGCCGCCATTCTCCCCATGCACTCATTGAGAAGATAACACCTCCTGGGGAAGTTAATGAAAACGAAGGTTAAATAACAGCAAAAGTCCACATAAAAATATGAATGGCAGCTGGTGAACAGCGAATGAATAGTCAGAGAAATGGTTTAGCTGATGGTGCCTATGAGCTCAGAGGAAAGGGAACCTCCAGGAGTGATAGCAGTCTGGAATTTCTTCATGGAAGATAAGCCACTTGAGATTGGTCTTGAAAGAGGAGTGGGATTTAGATAAGCAGAAGAGAGGAAATTCAAGGTTTAGGACATAATTAAAGCCAGAGAATAAGAAAATGCAGGACTACGTGATGACTGAGAGATATATAATACATTATCCATGTCCTTTACAGCATTGGATGCCAGGCAGAAGAACTGAACCATTGCTATTTGAGAACCACTGTTGGTTCTCAACATTTTATTGTTTATCACTATACAGCTGTCAGATAAGAACAACAATCATTTTCAAGGTTCCACCAAAAATATTTGGGTTACACAAATAAGATGATACATGTGTAGATGATACATGTTGTAGATGATATATGTGTACACACACACACACATCCATTTTGACTGAAAAACAATGGTATCTCTTGACCTGTGATACCTGTCCCTGCTTGAAAAACTAGAGTCACTAAGAGCTTTGGAAAGTCTGATGAAGTGACACCTGATAAGCAAACAAGGTGCTAAAAGTGTGCTCTCCACACAACAAATGCCCAGAATCAGGGAGGTCCTGTGATCAGGGCTCACCCCAAACCACCTGTTACAGCTCCTCCCACTCTAGAATGGCAAGAAATTCAAATAATGAACAAATAATGATTATTCTCATTTCCGTTTTTTTTTGTTTTTTTTTTTTTTTTTTTATAGAGGCATGCTTTATTTATTTGTTTGCTGGTTTGTTTGTTTTGTTTATACATGCACTGGGTACAGTCAGAAGCGCGGGAGGGCGAGAGAATTCACCAGAGCCAGAGCGGGGAGCAGAGCAGGCAGAAGGACCGAAGTACACTGCTGAGGGGAGCAGCGGGCGGCAGGAGAGGTCTGCACGCCATGTGGGACCCTCCTCTGGTGGCCGGGGAGCAGCCGGGGATCGAACCGGCGCCGCAGAGGCCGCGGGCAGCTTCGCAACCCAGCGCTCAACCGCTGCGCCACCGGGGAGGCCCTCATTTCCGTTTTTAATACAGTCTTTGGATATTCCAGGGAAAGGAAAGAATCCACAAATTAGAAAAAACATTTTTCCTGTCTTCTGCCTACATCAACCACCTCATCCATCAGGTTGTACCATTTTATATTTTTAATTCTTCCCATGGTTTATACTATTTCAAACAGTCAGGTATAAACTGCTAAATAAAAATGTGGCAATATGCATTTATGGGTCACCTAATAATTCAGTATCTCTTCACCCCCACAACGTTCTCTAAGTTTACACTTGTCAAAGTTTCTCAAACTAATATACAAGTGAGATCATTTAAATTTTAAAAGACATTTTTGAATACAAAAACATAATAGCATTTGTATATATTATGTCACAATGATGTAAATATGCAAAATATATGGACTGACTTAAAATGATTCCCTCCTCAGAGAAATACACAAGCAGATAATATCTTGTGCTGAAATCAAGTAGATTCATTTAAACCACTTTAGCTTTGAGAAAAACAGATGAAGAAGAGGCCTAGATTTCAAATCCTCAGGATGTCATCAGGTCCAAAATGCGCTGTCATTCCTTCCACCCCCGAACACACTGAGAACCATAAACAGTCATTTTCTTAAGAGACAGGTCTTATAAACACTTGAAATAACAAATGCTTTAAAATCTATACTGTTGACTGAGTGTAGAGTGGAGTGACAGGGGGGAAAAAAAGCATAATGGAATATATTTAGCTACCAGAGTCATTTTCAAAGAAATAAAGATAATTTAAGGGAAAACACAAAGAATTCTCTAACTCCATGCATGCCATTTTGCTTTTCCATTAAGTGTTCAAATTAAAGCACATCTACGCAATAATTCTGAAAAATAATTGACCTCTATGTGTGAATTCCCATAGAAACTTCCAACACTGAGGTCAGGCTGAGGTAAAACAATAAATCGATGAATTCTAATGCCTAAAATGAAAGGGGAGTTGAATTATGACATGTTCAATTTTCCTTTGTATCTACTGAGTTATGCACAATTCTCACAGTCTAATCTGGAGCTGGAATTTGAAACCTATGAAAAGCAAGGGCTTTCCCCTTTAATACTCACTATAAACTTGGCAAAGGAACAAGAGAACATCTTTGAAGGAGCCATGGTGTAATTGATGTGTCAAAATGACAACTCTCCTCTGCTGGGTGATGTCTGCCAATACTGGAAGCCGAAGCAGGGGGCTGGTGGAGATACATAGTCTTATTCTTTGTGAAAACCTATCACTTTCTGTCCTTGATTTTTTCCCTAAATTTGAAAGATGATATTGCCCATCTGAAGCAAAGCTGTTTAAAGAATACTGTGACGGATGAAATGGACACACCAATATCTTCTAAATGCCACTAAGACTCACTGTCACATTTAATTAGCGTGTCACATTTAATTAGTGAAATGAACTGGTCAAAACTTTGAAAACATAGCCTGGTCATGACAACACCTGTGATCATTTTTATGGTTAATGCAAAATCCCTCTAGAAGAACAGAGGAAAAATTCTTCAGTAACATTATTTCAGGATTAGTTTTCTGGCATGTTCTCATTGGTGTTTATTAAGATAAATATATTTTTCAGTAGCTCTAATAAAACCCAGACAAACTGTGGTAACCAAAGGGTACAAAATAAACCTCATCTGAAATTCCAAAAGCATACTCCTTCCTGTGACTGTCTGCAAACTTTTATTAGAACTCTAAAGTGCACTCACAGTGTCCTGGTTCCTAATGCTTTCTCTCAGGGTCCAGCTGAATCCGTCCAGTGGGTTGTTTGCTGCAGACAATGATGTCTGGGTCCTCCTGCCCTTGACCTGTTTCTACTGGCCAGAACAGAGGACTCTCCTCTAACTTTCACACTCTGCGTTGCCCTCATGCCTTTTCCTTGTCAGTCCCAGAGAATCAGAGGAGCTCAAGTTCCCCTCACACCATCCCAGCCTAAAAAAAGGAAACCTGCATTGACAACAGTAGCCTTAACAAAGGATGGGCAGCCGCCAAGGATGCAGGGTAATCACAGGGCTTCTTTGGGAAGATACCTTTTTTTTTTTTTTTTAAGATTTATTTTATTTACTTATGCATATAAGAGCTGGGGTGCAGGCCAGAGATGGTGGGGAAGAGGATTCAGCAGAGACAGAGTGGGGAACAGAACAGGCGGAATCACTAAAATACACTGCTGAGGGAAGCAGCGGGCGAGGCAGGAGAGGTCTGCTGTGCCATGTGGGTCACCTCCCTGGCCAGGGATTGAACTAAAGCTGCTGTGACTACAGATAGTTTCATAGGGCTAAGACTTAATTCCTTGTGCCAGCAAGGAGGCCCAACACCTTTTTTTTTTTTTTTAACCCCTTATGGGAAATTCAAGACCAGTGCTCAAAGGCAAAATGATAATCACCTCTATTGTTAATAGCCTTCCTTTGCCCCACAGAGTCCACATTAGTTTGCTCTAATTCCCAAAAGGTCTACCATTCATCTGTTCCTTCTTTTCAGAGAAGGATTGCAGTGGCTGGAAAATTACTGTTAGGAGGTAGCTATTTATCATGAAAGGAATAACTGAACACTTAGTACCAGGGCTGGGATTTTCAAGATAAAAGACAGACCTGCAAATCCTTAGAGAATAGATTTTAGGAAAGGAATAGAGGCAGGGAGGCTTGGCTAAAACATATCAGACTCTGTATTTGACACACACCCTATCTATTAATCTCTGAAATGGCTTCTCCATTACCAGTGAAACTTGTTAACAGAGAGGACAAAGAGAATGATCCCAAGAGGAAGAACAGAGTGTGGCCTCTGGGGAAGGAGTAAGATTGGATACTAGATTTCTGGAAGTTCAAAGACAAGGAAGGAGAGAGGCAGGATGGGAAAGAAGTAGAGAGGGAGGGAGGGAGAGCAGGTAAACTAAATGTGAAGCTCAGCACAGCTTTTGTGCCCTTTGATCTAGAGCTAGTCCAGGATTTTAAAAATTTTTAAATGTAATTTAAATGTTACTTTTCAATAATGTATACTTCCTGAATCTTTAAGGAAAACCCCCATCTATATTACATGCCAGAAGGAAGATTAAGTTGATTTAGAGACACACCAGCAATGGCCATTATCTTGGTGATGGTCCCCACCCTTCCCCCTATTCCCACCTCAGCCCCAGGGTCCTTAAGGTGTCTCAGTCACAATAACCCTTATGGCCTCTGGTCAGGGCAGAGCTCGCTTCCATTCACTGAGAAACATGAAGGACAGGTTCTGCCCCAAAGATCCATAACCCCTGGGGTCACCCACCTTTCTAGGAATCAGTAAGGTTCTACAAAAGGAGACAGGGCCTGCTGCCCTGTCACTGCCCTGTTTTATTGTCCATGTAGGAAACAGGGACACCCCCTGAAGGGATCCCCCTACAAGGACAACCACATTGGCTAGTTTCGAATAAGCCATAAGACTCCTTGCTATGGTAGCCCCCCATGACCTGAAAATGTCACCCACAATAAGAGATTTTACTAGAGATCACATTCACATAACATGTATTACAGGGTATTGTTATAATTGTGTGAATTGATTAGTAGCTAGTGCTGTTCATCTCTTACCTAATGTATAAGTTAAACTTCATCGCAGGTAGTTTAAATGTGTAGGAATAAACATTGTTCATGCAGAATCTGCCCCTATCCATGGTTTTCAGGAATCTACTGGGAGACCTGGAATGTCTCCCCCATGGATAAAGGGGTCTACCCTAGTGGTTCTGCAGAAGGCCCTGTAACTCCCCTGCTGGGCCGAGGGTCAGTATGCCGTTCACGGAAGTTCATGAAACTATCGATAACACACATTGATCTCTACCGGAAAAGAAAATTCGCTTCTAAGTCATTGACCATGCTAGTCCCTATTCTAAGCCCTTTGCTGTTCTTGACTCAATGGATCCTTGACTCAATGGATCCTCAATGGATCGTATGAGTAGGTCCTATAATTACCTGTATGTCCAGGGGAGAAACTGAGGTAAAGAGAAGGAAGGTAGGGTGGCGCAGGGGTTAATGGCAGTGCTATAAAGCTATCGCCAGCCACTGCAGCACAAGTTCAATCTGCAGTCGACCAGGGAGGTGACCCATATGGCACAGCAGACTTCTCCTGTCTCATTTGCTGCTCCCCTCAGCAGTGTATTTCAGTCACTCTGCCTGTTCTGTTCACCACTCTGTCTCTGGTGAATCCTCTCACCCCCTACACCTCTGGCTTGTATGCATAAATAAATCTTCAAAAAAGTTCTTGTATGCATAAATAAATCCTTAAAAAAAAAATAAAGTGAAGGAAGGTAAAGAGAAACTAAGAGAATGGAAAAAGGAACTTGCCCAAATGCCTAAATAAAGAAGTAGCAGAGCCGAGATAGGAGCCCAGGTGTTCTCGCTCTGTAATTCCTGCTCTACATCCATAGAATACAGCAGTGGGGTCAACCCACACATGACCTATACAGAAACACAGCAGTATGTGTCCTTCTAGAAAGCTCCATTTTGGTCTAACAGAAGTATGCAGAAGGTTCCAGATGCTTTTGGAGTTTCTAGGATATGGAGGCTCCAGGTCAGCAATGGAAGGACACTGAGTTCCAGACACTGGCCAGACCCCACTGAGTTCCAAGGGTTTGGAGCAAGAGGCAGTTAAACTGCCCTGGTTGTAACAACTTCGGGAGGTGTCCTGCTCTCAACTTCTGGACGCTTGCACATACCTTCCCTGGCACTAGCTCTGGGAGAACAAATGAGCACAAAGCACAAGCAACAACACATTTTTCATTTAAATAGGTTCTAATTGATGTGTCCTTCCTCCAACTTTCAACAACACTGGTTGAATCATGAGAAATAGGTGACCCATGAAAAGTACTTTCATTAGTCATGACACAAATACGAATCATGCTCGAAGGTCCTACCCTGTACTGCTATTCACCTGGCAGAAACGGACTGCTTTTTCAGCATGACTAATTCACAAACAGCCAAACTGAAAAATATTTACGCTTCTTTCATCTCTGGGAAGCTGAGACACAGAAAGGATGTTTCATTTTATTCATGACCAAGATTAGACAGTATCCAACACAGAGTATTTCTCAGCCAGAGGGCATTTTCTTTCCCTGTAACTAGGCCAGCAGTATAAATCCCGTATATTCTGTCATACCTATTTGGATCAACTACTGAACAATACTTAAGACTGCTTTTTACAAAATGCTTTCAGCAAATGGCTGCATAAATTTCCATCTTGCACACACATCATCGTGGGAGTGTTGACGATGACTTTAGAATCAGACTTGAGAATTTACTAATTGTTATCTCCTGGGCTAACAAATCAAGATGACCCTCTGGATTCCTTTAAGAAGTCCCTGACTTCAGTCCTGAAGGGTGCAATCATGGGTTACGTTTATTTCTCAAAGAAACATTCCTTCTCAGTCTCTGCAATTAGACCCCACAATAATTCAGGGAATACCATCTTCCTGTCCCGCACCTGCATGGCTAGAGGACAGCAGACCACAATACCTGGACTTCTGTCCCTAACACATCTGGAAACGACTGCATGTTGGTTCAAGGGCACTCTTGAAGGTCTTCAGCCAGAGTGGATCAGGCAAGAACAGATATGAAAGTAGATCTTGATCCAGGTGCATACAACTTTGTCCTCCAGTCTCTACTGTATGAATCATAATCATCAAGATAATTAATGAGAAAACTACTGCTGACATAGGAGCATTTGCAAATTTCTTTAAATTTGTCATTTTCCTATAATGGTTTAACTGGCAGCATGGCCTAGATTTGGCACAGGGCAGAGACTCATTTTTTGTTATTCTAATGAATGGGAGTGAGGGAAAATCTAAAATCTTACATGTTAATTATCCATCCCCTCCTGAAAGCACTCCCCAAACATAGAAGTTTCTGTCAGCAGGACTAACAAAGCAACAGTTTCCCCCCCTGTCCCCCCATAAGAGATGGCCTGTTGGTAGGCATTTTGTAATAAATTCCATTACAGGTTCTAAACCTTCCCAAGGCCCCATGGATTCAATCGGTACGAATACATCAGTGTCGTGTCAAGCACAGTCCCTCATGACTTGCAACAGCTCTTTCAATCCAGGAGTCTTTTCATGCTCTTTCCAAGTATCTTTTCAGCATGACAGTCCACAATAGCAACTCCTTTTAAAAAGCTAACAACCTATAATTTAAAACCAATAACCTGAATACAAGGACTCGCCAACACATATATCGCAGTACATCTCCATGTATTTGGTTCCAGAGATTATGTGAAAATTTAAAAAATAATGAAATGCAGCTACTATTCATGCCTGTACTAGAGAAGTGGTCATACTCCTGCTGATTAGCTCAAGAAATTGCCAGGGACTTGGAGGCTGTACAGTCCTCTGAAGAGCTCCATCAAGGTCATTACTTTTTTTTTTTTTTTAAGGTTTTATTTATACAAGCGCTGGGTACAGTCAGAAGCGAGGGAGGGTAAGAGAATTCACCAGAGCTAGCGCGGGGAACAGAACAGGCAGACTGATGAAATACACTGCTGAGAGGAGCAGCAGGCAGCAGGGGAGGTCTGCGCGCCATGCGGGACCCTCACCCGGTGGCCAGGGATCGAACCGGCTCTACAGAGGCTGCAGGCAGCTTTGCAAACCAGTGCTCAACCGCTGCGCCACCAGGGAGGCCCAAGGTCATTACTTTTATACTCAGTCCATTAAAACAACTGCAGAATCCACTTGTCTCATATCCATATTTTAACTTAAAAATAAATGTGACAGATTTCTTATGAGAAAAGTAACAACACACAAATGATATTATGACAAAAGCTATTTTTATGACCCCCTACATATGGAGGATAACAATATCACTCCCTTCCTTATGAAAAAAAAAAAAAAAACAAAAAACCTCCAATCTATTACACTCCAGATTGCATGCCACTGGGTCAAGAAGTCTTTCATTACCCTCTCCCCTCTATCCCTCGCCACCCCCAAAAAAAAACCCAAAGGCCAATTGTTTTTTAAACTAGACAAGTTCATTCTAGAGATGACAGAAGTGGAAGTCTATTTTAAGATGCAGTTCTCTGTGATATTGTACCTTGAATATTCTATACCTAAGACTGTACCTAAGACTTCCACAGCTCAGAACTCCATTACTCTGTGCCTGCTGTCATAGAAATGGCAAGACAGAGAGACAAGATAAAACCATTGATCATATGATCGATATATCTTCTTCTTACTATGCAAAGACCAGTATATGTTCAAATACCTCCCCTTTAATATTTTATAAATTAGTTGAATACATCAATTCAAGAGTTTGAATTCTCTTTAATATTTTTTTTGACAACTCCACTGGGATTCAGACCTGGAATTCTCTCTAATAAAGAGGAAACAATATTTAAAAGTACCAAAGATTTGATTGAATCATAAAATTAAATTACTGCCTTTTGGTAAGGCCAGAATTTCACTCAAGAACTAATTTGTGACTCTGCTATAAATATGAGAGTAATTCTTTTGAAACAAAAGGAAATAATTTAAATGGGGTATTTGATACCCGATTTGAGTAATATTATGGAAAGCTGATATATGAGAAGATATGAAATATGGTTCAATGTTTGAACTACCCCAAAGAATCAGAATAATCATCACCACTAGGACTTACAATGAATAGTATAGTAGTCTTCAACTTACAAATTGCTTTTAGATACAGTCTCACATCTAATCACTACAGAAAACCTTCTGAGATCAGCACTATTATAATCCTCATCATAGAGATGAAGAAGCTGATTTGCAGAAAGGATGCAGAGTTGCAGTTAAGAACTATTACACTAAATTACATATCATTTGTTTCAATCACGATAGGCATAGTGGTATTTTTCTGTGATAGCATTACCTATGTCTACAAGACACAGAAAATGGTTTGCATGACAGAACCTCACTTTCAAATACTTTCTTTTTGAGGGCCTCCCCGGTGGCGCAGGCAGTTGAGCACTGCACTGTGAAGCTGTCTGCAGCCTCTGCAGTGCGGGTTCTATCCCTGCCGGCCAGTGAGAATCCCACATGGTGCAGCAGACCTCTCCTGTCTTGCCCACTGCTCCCCTCCACAGTGTATTTTGTCAGTCTGCCTGTTCTGTTCCCCGCTCTGTCTCTGATAAATCCTCTCACCCTCCTGCACATCTGGCCTATACCCTGGTTCTTATATAAATAAATAAATCTTAAAAAGAAAAACACACACAAATACTTTCTTTTTACACTACCTAAGAATCCGATGGCCTTCTCAGAAAACCAGAGATTTTTTGGCAAAGTCAAATTATCTTCACATTGATCCTCTATAAACATATTTGAAATGGTCTTGATTGACCCAATGAAGATACAATGATTTGGACTTTAATACCTGAATAAATATCTACTTCAGGTTGTTAGTGATTTTCTCACTTGTTCAATTTTTCATTTTCCTCTGTGTCTCTAAGACTATTTTAACTAAAACAAGGAAAAACATTGTTCTTTTTTAACAATCCCAAATTACTATTCACCATACATTTTTTTTTTTAAATTAAATCATTTAGCTAGACCTATCCATCCAATTCAAGGAATACATAGTCATTGATCAAATCAGTTCAAGAGATATGTATAAAATATGCCATTTGGCTATAATATACTCCATGTACAGGTACAGAGTAGCAGGCAGCTAAGGGCCACTTTGGTTTTCTGCCATGTAAACACTTTATACACCTTTGATAAGATCATCTCATGGATCAATTGAATGAAGATGATCAATGCCCTGGCTTGTGCTATTTATTCAAGTGTCACATGTAGGGCTACCCCTTTTTAAGGGCTTTTCATAATAGGAGTTTTACATTTGTCAACACCATCATCTCCCTTTTAATTCATCTGCATTGAAATTTTTTTTAAAGATTTATTTATTTATTTATACAAGCACTGGGCACAGTCAGAAGTGTGGGAGGGTGAGAGAATTTACCAGAGCCAGAGCGGGGAACAGAACAGCAGACTGACAAAATACACTGCTGAGGGGAGCAGTGGGCACGGCAGGAGAGGTCTGTGCTCCACGTGGGACTCTCGCCGGTAGCAGGGAATTGAACCAGCGCTGCAGAGGCTGCGGGCAGATTCGCAGCCTAGTGCTCAACTGCTGTGCCACCAGGGGAGGCCCTGCATTGAAATTTAAAGATAACTATCATATATTATGTACATATGCCAGGCTATAGATAATTAACATGACATTTCAAATTTTTTGAAAGGAGTCAATCTGTTTTGTTTTGTTTTTTGGTTTGTTTTTCTTTCTCAATAACATATATAAGTACTGGGCTTTGGTGAAAATGAAACTCTAAACCAGTCCATCACAAAAGGTGGGAGATAAAGTCTTCTATTCCAGTCTCATGATTTCCTGGCTGGGTAGTTCTGGGCATGGGGTGGTGTCTATGATACTGCCTGATCATGAATGTGATGATTCATACTTCATATGGTTTCTGTAGTGATTACATTAATAGGGCAATAGTTTCTAGCAAATCATAATTCTCAAAAAGATGGTATGTGCTCATCTCTCATTATTAGAGAATTGCAAATCCAAACAACTATGAGATATCATCTCATACTGAGAGAATGGCTATTATCCAAAAGATAAGAAACAAGTGTTGGAGATGATGTGTAGAGAGGAAAATGCACTGCTGGTGGGAATGTAAGCTGGCACGGCTACTATGGAAAGTATTATGGAGATTCCTCAACAAAATTAAAACTAGTCATTCCATATGATCCAATTATCCCACTTTTGGTTATTTAACCTCCAAGTCCAAAAACACTAATTTGTAGATATATGCACCCTCACTATTTACAATAGCAAAGAACTGGAAATAACCCAAGTGTCCAGTGATTGATAAGTGGATAAAGAGATGTGGTATATATACAAAATGGGACACTCTTGATTTATTTTAGAAAGAAGATTAAATGCTGCCATTTTTAAGAACATAGATGGATCTAGGAGTAATTATGCCCACTGGAATAAGCCACACTGAAAAAAAACAAGCACCATATGATTTCACTCAAGTGGTATATATAGGAAACAAACAGATGAATTAAATAAAATCAAAACAGACATTTGGACTATAAGATCAATTAGTGGTTACCACAAGGAAGGGCTAAGAGACTGGGTAAGCTGGGTCCGAGGAGATAGTTGTAGGGTGAAGGATAGAGTTGCACTTTCAGCATCGAACTTAATGGTTCTCAACAATAAATATGTGCAACTTATGTTAGGCTTCAAAGTTACTTCAATAAGAAAACAAAGTACAAATACATTTTTTTTTAATTAAATTAAGTGGTATCTATTTTCAGGTGCAAATGACCTATATATGTTTCTGGATATCTTGACTTAATGTGAGGAAAAAAAGATTTAAAATGCATTTATTTACTATTAATCTTTATATTTATTATTGTTGAGTCTTAAAGAAGAAGACGCTGGCTCCAGTCCACGAGTCTTCTCAATCACCTCTAGTTCTCTGGCACTCAAGAGCTTTGTCTCTTCTTGCAGGGTTCTGTTACAATCCACTGATTTTTCCTCACAGTATAAAATTTCTTTTGTTTAATTTCATTGGGCTATTTCCCCTGGGTCATTCTGACCAATTATGTTTCTTGTTGTTTATACTGTTCAACCATCAATAGATTTTACTTTGAAGACAATGATGCAATCATGTGATAGCATTATTTCCTGTTATTGAACTGTTATTGCCTGAAGAATGGCCTAAAGAACAGGAAAGTAATTGATGCTCATAAGCATCATAATCTTTATGATAATGATGAAGTAAGTAAGACACCACACATCTGGTTTAAGGAAAAAAAAAAAGGTGGCTTGGGCAAGGATTGGAAATTAATCATGGTAGCCAACATTACCTATGCCTCTGCGCCCTCTCTCTCCCCAGAACAGGTATCCTCTCCTCTGTTCTCCAGAACAGGTTCATGACTTGGTATTTCTAACCTTATTACAGAGAGGAGACTGTGTTTCCAGAAAGTCAAATGGCTGTGAAGATCTCTTCACAGCTAAAAAGTGATAGAGATGGCGCTCAAATGTGATCTTCTTGATATCAACGAGCACACATGTGCCATGGAAAACCCAAGAATTGTTAAAGAAACTCAAATTTTGAATATTCTTCTTTGGTTTCAATTTCAGAAATAGCTATGTCTGAGTAAAACAAAGTATCTTTGGAACCTGAGGGAGTCAGATGGATTAAGAAGTTGACGAGGCAGGTAGCAAAGGTTCAGAAGATGATCATCCTTTGCTCCCTTGTGCATTCTGCCCAGCTGGTCAGTAGCTGCCAAATGCTCCATCTCAGAAACAGCTTGCATTTAGTCCAAAGCTTTAGTCATAGATTTAAAATGTAAATACTTTCAGAAAAGTTGCACTTGGCATTGTTGCCAGACATATTCACCGGAATGGAGATGAGTTTCTTACTGATCTTGAGACCAGTTTTATTGGTTTGTTCACTGCTTGAGGACAGAAAATAAATGGTGACATCGTGCCCCATAGGAGCGAGGAGGTAAGACTCTGGGACTGTAGGGGCAGTGAAGTCCGAACAACGATGGCCAAATACAAAGACACCACCACCAACACAAACATTGTCATCATTTCACCAAAGGCTGGGCTGCCTAAGGAACTAATAATGTTCAGGGTTACATTATTATACATTTGACAATAAAAACTTACCATTCTATTTGAAAGACTTCTGACATGATTCTCCTTTATCTCATTCCTACTTTATCATTGTATGCCAGGCAGTCATTCCAACAACATCATCTGCTATGATAATGGAGGGAGAATTTCCACGCGGCAAGAGTCATGCATCAAGGTGCCTTGTGGCCTCCCTGCCAGGGTTCTGTGACTTTCTAGTCTATTCTGCACAATCCATAATCTAACTGATGACACCATTAAACAAGTGTCTCTGGGAGTCAGTCTCTTTGAAAATGAGGGCAAAGAAATGCAGAGTGAAAATAAGTTGACTAGAACAATGCAAATCCTTATTCCTTACAGTATGTTGATAATGGCTGACAAATTCCTAGTGGTTATCATTTCACGGAACACACACAGTAATGTTTTATAACAACATCAAGAGAGATTGGAAGATATCTTGATAAATAGCTCCTTTCTCCCCCCAGGCTCTGCTGTCCTCTCTCTAGATATATACAAGGTTCCCATTAACATCAAACAGCCAGGGGAGAATTGCAGACTGCTCAGGAGGTAGCATTCAAATCACAGGGAGGTGAGGACACAAACATGTTGTACAGGTTGCAGTATCACTTTCTAAGGCAAAGAAATAGATACCATGCAGCAGAAAGGCAGTGGGGAAAGAAATCTCAGTGTTCTGTATACTGACAGCAAGCTGTTAACAAGGTGAAATTACCAAATATTGGTGCAATTTGGAGCTTGCATTTTCTGTTTGGGGAATTATGATAATGTGACAAGGTTATCGTTATAATTAGGAGAGTAATTAAAGTAAAAGAGTAATTGCTCTTCTGCATTTTTCTCAGTCAAAAAGATCTAATTGTAGGAAAAAATAAATGAAAAGAATATTCTTCATCTACTTTTCTTCATTTCCCACAAGCATCACAGAACCCTAAGGCAGGCCGACTGATCACAGAGATCTCATGTCACCTTTTCAATTTTCTTCTGATAAAGAACTTTTTTTTTAAGATGGTATGAATTTCTTGTTATATAGTATAGACCTTACATGCGAAGGGTGTCTTGAGTACAGAGCAGTCCTTTTTTGTGTGATACCATCTCTAATTCTGACAGGCTAAAATGTTTTCTCCTTCACGCTTCCTGATTCTGGATTTAGTTTCTATTAATTGCATGTTCACACCCACAAAAATGAGTGTAAAAATTCTTTCACCCAGGTGAGCATACATCCACACAGAGCAGACAAGCAAAATTCAAAAACAAATAAATAAATAATCCATTTGTGAAGATTCTGAGTCAGGAAAGCTAAAGTATGTCTGGGAAAAAGACTTTGAAGTACTGAAATGAGAAGCAGCATTAAGAGATTTGTTTAAATTCCTGTGGGGAGGACTGGCAGAGCTAGGAGAAAGTTAACATTTTTGCTCAAATCCTCTGGGCTTCCTGAGACAGATAAAAAGCCTGCCTGGTCTACACACTGTGAAGTGGGAGTGATGGAGACACCCCAGAAAGTGACTATGTGTCACTCATGCCAAGGGGAACCCTGGGGTCAGAGATCTACCCTGTCGTCTGTCACCTAACCTCAGGGTGACAGTGGGCAGCACAATCCTGGCTAGAGTGGAGGCTCCCCTACATTCCTAGAGGGAAACTGAGGCCCATGACAGCTCTTCTGTGAGTCTCCCTACCTTTCCAAACAAATGACAATCCTAGTCACCTAACTTGCTGAACTGCTAAAAGGCAAAAAGAAAAACATAAAGTTCAAAAGGGCTTTCTAAGCAGCAACACATATATGACACATACATGGACATATATTCACATGGACATAACCACGCATCACATGTAATCTTTACTACAAGCAACAGTGGTTGTGTTGACTTGCTTTCCTCTGGGCAATGAGAAGAGTCCCTTTCCAAGAACAGCTGAATCATTTGGAAACAAAAGGATTCAACTTCATTTTGGCGTAAATTCAGTCCCAAAGTGATTGCTTAGGACTCCTGCACCTGATAAACCATTTTCTGCATATCTGCTTACTATTCCCTGCTCCTTCATCGGGCTCAGCTATCAGGGTGGCCTATCAAGGAGCTTTCCCCACCCCTACTCTGCTCACAAGCCATTGCTGTACCCTACCACCACAGCTTTTGATACTTTTCCTCTTGCCCATCTGCTGCTGCTACACACTGAACAACCAGAGGGGCCTGTGGTCTCTGCCCCTCTGTACCCCTATGCTAAGCATTTACTGAAAAAGGATGTGTTGAACTGGTGACAGTTCTTCAGCATGAGCAACTCTGACAGCTATATATGTGTGGGCATGTGTGCATATGTGTATACAGGCACCTATCAATGTCAATGCATGTGCTTATGTGTGTATTTATCTACCTGTATAATTACATGCTTTAAATGCAGGCGTCTTAGATTAGGACTCTAAACTCTTAAGAAGCCACTAGCCACCCACATTACCAGATGCAGAGAAGCACACTGGTGTCTGTCATTCAGAATACATTATTTCCCAAAGGTTATTATCTGCTCTGGCAATAACAGTATCACAGCAATGCTTCTAGTAAACACTGTGTCCGATAGGCATGATACAAAAGCATTTGGAAAACAAAATGTTGATCTAGAAAGGAATCATGTAGCGGGAACTCCCTGGTGAATACACACCCCAACGCTGATGCTAAGGCTGCTGCTGTTCATTTGAGCAAGTGCATCCACCCCTCCTTTATGATATGATTTTAAACGGGAAGCATTAGGTAGCAAAAAGCACTGTAATTAAAGCTCCAAACAGAAAAATGATTGAAGAAACACTGAAAGAGACTTCTCTTTTGAAAGTGCATTTCAATTCTCCCTGTGTCTCCAGAAGAAAAAATGCTTCTGACAGTCTCTATTTTACCACTGTTTCATTTAATAATGCATATCGACATTTACCCAAGAACATCGGGCAGTGATGTTACGTCCTCATTTTAAATCAACCAAGCCCTGCCCATTTCCAGGACTCCAATCCTCTCTTCCTCCCAAACACAGTTTTCTCTCTGCCCTTAAATTTATTTCTGAAGCAAGGATAAATATTGCAGGGTGGAAATATAAATTCCCTGAATAACTGGACCATAACTCTGGGAAAATGAGAGCATTTTGCCTCTTGTCCTACACTAAATGATAATCTCAAGATAAACGTACTGAAAATACATACACACACATACTCATTCACACACACTCACACACAGTACAGGTATTCCAAGAGCAAACCACACAGAGGCCTCATTAATCATATGATCTTTGCTTAGCTCATGAGACAATTCCTATAAAAGTCCATTCATTACCTGCTTTATTATAAAGAAGACTACTGATTTAACAATTTCTACCATTTCTCTTCTAATATGCTACATTCAGAATAGTTCTGAGAAGTCTCTTTTTTGCTTGGCTTTGGTTTTTATAGCCTCTGGTTCTGAATACAGACATCACTTAGTCTGTGTCCTTTGTGAATATCTGAGTTACCTACTCATGATACCGCCTATTCAGAATGTAAACGTAGGAAGGAAAGAGTTCAAGCAGATTTATTCATTACTTCATTCAATACTCAGGAACTGTGATGGTATTAAAGATGAGTATGATTTCAACCCTGCTGTTGAGGTACCTGCAAACTTGTAACATAGCGACCTAACACGAAATGCTTCCAGAAGACTGAACCTCAGTCATGATTTTATAATTCCTATTGAGTAGGGACCTGTATGTTTGGGTTTTATCACTTTGAAAACAGAGTCTGCAGAATTGCTAACTAGATCAAGAGGTACAGAAATTTAATTGTTAATTTAATTAATAAATCAATAAATTAAACAAATTAAATTAATAAATTTAATTAATTGTTAATTAGAGCAAGAGGTACAGAAATTTGCTAGTAAAGCATCATTTATAACTAATACCAATAGTTAGTACCGATCATGCCCATGCTAAGTGACAGACACTGCTTTAAGTACATTATATGTAGCAAGTCACCTCAAGAACTTTGTAAGGCATAATGGGCATTAGCTCCATGCTCTGGTGGGGGGAACTAAAACACTAAGAGACAAGTCACTTGAGGAAGGCAACCAAGGGAAGATACAGGATTCAAACCCAAGGAGATTAAGCTTCAGGAATAGCTTAATCATTTTCTATAACTGCCTTTTGGTACAGGACACTCAGTCAAGCAGAGACTACATTATATTACAAGGTTGAAAGCTCATTCTCTCGAAGGAACATGTGAGGTCCCAGACGAAGCTTGGACTATGATTTCATTCTTAGTCACAGAATTCTGTCAGTAACTTTTTGAAATTAAAATAGAGTACCACTTACAGGCAAAATTTAAGGAAAGGAAGCAGGGTAGATGGGATGTAGGATAGAGCTTGTCAAAAGGTAAATACATGACAATATCTAAAACAAGGCTCCTACCCCATGGAATCACTGCACCATGCTTATCCCCTGCACGTCCCGCATGTTTCATTTCCGACAACCCAGTGGGTGTTCTCACAGAACCATGAACACTGCAGATGCCAGCTGTACCACTGTCTCGAGGATACCAAACTTTTTATAAACCTTAAAGGTCTAGAGAGCCCTGCATCTTGTTACTGGTTTCATTTAATTTCAGCAAAATCATCTGTATATTCCAGACAGTGTTAAGGGCAAAATGTCTATGTTCACAAGTTAATGGTAATGTTTTTAATGATATGCCTGTCATCCCTATTGTATTAGCATCTCCCCACTAGGGAACAGAAACATACAAGCATCTCAGTACATCCTAATTTCTTCCTGTAGCCATTACCCATATTATCAGGCAACTATTTTCTACTTTCATTACCAGGTTCACTTCAAGATTTGAGGTAGGGTAGAAACAGTTATGTTGCTGACCTACATCATCATCTTTTCGGATTCTAGGCACATTCTGACATAATGACTGATTCATTTCTGATGGGAAAGCAGGATTAATTAGTAGGGCTGCTAACCTCCTGTGGCCCCTTACAATCTGAATCTACAGTAGAATTTGATGTGAAAACCTTCAATTCCTTACCACTTAGATGTCCCATCTCTCCCTCTCAGTAAAGATAGCTTTTGCACATAGTAAAATCAAATTTCTGAATTACCTATCAAGTCTTTAAGGCACAAAATCACATTACCGGATGATGCCTATCTCCATTAAACAGGCATGATTAGCTGGTGGTAGAGGTCTTTAATCCACAACAGCGGCTATGATGGATACCCAATGGGTAAGGGCGCACAGGGTGTGCAACGCTTGTTACAAAGCATCACCCCACTCTGCTGGTCAACTACCACCTGCAGGGAACAAATACTTCAGAATCTGACCTCAGTGGGAATTCTGCAGTGACACAGAACTGCTCTCTTAACCAGGCTGAGTTTACTGAATTCACAGCTACAGATCACTTCGAATGATCAGAAAAGAACAGCTGAAGAGGTGGCCATGGTGTGATTAGGTGAAACCCCACACTCCTATTCACAGTGCTAATTGTTTAGGTTGAAATCAATAAATTTTGCAAATCATGGATTGAATGGACATGTCCTAATTTTAAGTGGGAGAGATTCTCAGCATCTCAGGCAAGTTCACTGTCAGTTCTAACTGGATTCAATATAGGTACTTGAACTGCATAGAAATGATCTGATAAGACTCGGATTCATCTTGAACGACACTGGCAAGCTTCAAAGGCAATGAAAATGCTGTACTTGTTACACTGCACTTCTCAGGTGTGCTAATATGCCAGGAAATGAAGTCCGCAATATTTCCACTCTGCAGGAAGGGCATTTGCAGCCTGCGATCACTCAGGGACCAATGTTTACCTTCCACAGTCTCTTTGCAAAATGACAGTTTATTAAATCCCTTGAGAAGACCACTAAACCAGCACTTAGAACTTTCTGGTCTTTGGGACTTCAATAAATACTTGTTGACTGCTGGCTCAATCATGAAGCTTTTTTAACATAAATATATGTGCTGTCCTGCAGAGCAAAATGAAGCCTCTAATAAGTTAAGCTCTTTGAAAAAGAATAAAATGTTTTCTCCTACATAAGAATGAAAGGAGAAGGGAGGCTTGGCTTTATATTCCTGGTGAGATTTTCTTTCCAATTTAAACCCCCCAAAAAAATCACAGTTGAGAAGTATCTGCCCTACCCTATAAACGAATGAATAAAAAATGGAATCCTTTGTGTTTCTACAGCAGCTTGGACAACTTCGTCACACAGACAGGCTTTGGAACACACTCTAAAGGTCATCCGCTGTGGTATTTTTCTAATAGGCCAAAAATCTCCCTCCTTTCCCAAAATTACAATACCATAAACACCACCATCAACAGCAAAACTATTTCTAATCACCTACTGGGATAAATGGAAATCTTCCTTTTACCCTTTTCCATTTCTCTTCCTCTGTCTCCCCCTCTCTTTCCTTCCACAAATATTTGTGGAATGCCTACTATAATATGTATCTGATCAGCGCTGAAATCTGAGGACAAATGTGTTCATCAGACAGCATAGTTCCAAGGGCTTTAAGACAAATACATGGCCCTGAGATGATCTCAGTAATATAAGAGAGAGGGAGGGAGGGAAAGAGAGAGGTAGGAGATCAAGTGGGTTGGGGGAAGAGAGAGAGAATAAATAAGAATGTCTGTAAGTAGGAACTGGCATATAAAGGCTGACCACTGGGGCCTCCCTGGTGGTACAGGGGTTAAAGTCTCAGAGCTATCAAGCTATCACCAGCCACTGCTGCATGAGTTCAATCCCCGGCCAGGGAGTTATCCCACATGGCGCAGCAGACCTCTCCTGTTTCACCAGCTGCTCCCCTCAGCAGTATATTTCAGTCAGTCTGCCTGTTCTGTTCCCCACTCTGTCTCTGGTAAATTCTCTCACCCCCTGCACCTCTGGTCTGCACCCCAGTTTTGTATGCATAAATAACAATAAATCTTTAAAGGCTGACTGGTTATACTGTTTGCTTTCTAAAATATTATCACATCTTAATCTAATTTCAAGCTCCTTATCCAATAAACCCTATTGTTGCACTATCCACTACATTATTTTGTTGTCTGAATGCAGCAAAAGAGAGCTGGGTGTGCATTTCATAAAAGTGGATAATGCAGATACCCATGCAGTTTTACCCAGAAGACGCAGGGGCCAAAAGGAAGAGGTGGCTACTCTAAGAATTCTCTGTCTTACTCATTACATCTGTTGTGCCTCAAAGTCTTTAATTTACAAAAATCCATAGTTAAAGTTAATGTGAGAGATATATTACGAGCTTGCATCAAAAAGTGCCAATACCCCCCAAGTCTTTTAAAACTAATTCCTAGAGGACAGGCTGGTAAATTGTTGAGAAACTCAATGCAATGGCAGAATCATGAGAAATAAGCACAAAAATCTCATTAGTTATAGCAGTTTATACTTCTTGGAAGAATTTCTGGCCTAACCTCCTCACATCAAATGTTTTGTGATCAATCTTACAAATCCTTCCATTAAAAAAAAAGTCTTCAGGTCTTACCTGTTTGAGCCTGGAAACACCATGCTATCACAGAATCGGCAATGAACAGTCTTCAAATTTTGCTGAATTCCTACAGGGAGTGAGAAGAACCTCATCTTGCTTTGGAGAGGACTGTGGGACATTCAGGACTTAACCTTGATGGCTCTGCCCTTGGGAGATTTGAAGGGCATAACTTAGGCTGCTGGGTCTGTAATACAGGCACACATTAATGTGTATTGCTTTCAGAAAACATGAGAATATCAAAACATTTTTTAGCTGAAACAACTTGGAAGACTTGTTATTTTTTGAGGGCGTCACTGCACGAGGTACTATGTCAAATACTTTACATGTACTGCCACATTTAATATGTATGGGTAAGTCTTTTAGAAGCTTTTAATTTTTCCATCTCCAATGTAAAGATGCAAAAGTGAGGATTCTCTAGATTCAGTACTTTGCCAAGATACTGAGATGGGGAGCAATAAAATTCAGAACAGAGCTCCCAACCATTAATACCAGCTCCTTCGATTCTGAGAGTGGCACAACTAGAAATGTCCAATCTTGAACAGATAAAGAAATGGGAGACTCAAGAAGGTTGAGTAGTTTGACAAAAATCAAGGATGTTTTTAATGAGTTATAAAAATGAAATAGATTATGAAAAATGGTCTACCTCTTAGTTTCTCACTTTATGTTATATTTATCCCTGGCAATAATTAAATCTTTAGCTCCCTTCTTTAGTATCATAGCGATATTATATACAATGAGCCTTTTAAGCATTTCAAGGCAGAACTACTACATATCTTCATCGAACCCTGCATCCATCCATGCAGGTTTGCATTCATCCATCCATTTATTGAAGAACTTAGAATAGAGTGGTAATTTGGGCCTCCCTGGTGGCCTACAGGTTAAGTCTCAGTGCAGTCACTGTTATGGCCTGAGTTCGATCCCCAGACTGGTTGCTAACCCACATATGGCAGCAGAGCAGACCTCCCTGCCTCATCCACTGCTCCCCTTAGCTGTGTATTTTAGTCAATCTGCCTGTTCTGTTCCCCACTCTGTCTCTGGTGAATCCTCTCACCACCCCCACCTCTGGCCTACACCCCAGTTCTTCTATACATAAAATCAATAAACCTTAAAAAAAAAAGTGGCAATTAATAACACACAAATAAGACCGACAATGATATACTAAGATCCTACTATGAATAATACTTTGCATAATTTACTTCAACTAATTTTTTACAGGAACTCTATAAAGAACTGATATCTTTACAGAAGATGCTTAGATTAATTTTCTAATTTGTCCAAAGTTTCACAGTTAGGTAATAGTAGAGCTGGATTCCAACCCAGGTTCATTAATTTCTCAGTGATCAACCATACAGAACTTGAGGGTCCACCTATGGGAAAGCAGGTCTGGATGTGCCAATGACCACAAGGTCCTAGACCTCTCGTCCTCCCTTCCCCCATGAAACACGACATATGGAGATAACCCTGGAGCCACTATTGATCTGCCTTGAGGTTTAAATCATGAAGTGTACATGAAGAAAGCAAACATTTAATTTATAAATGAGTTCTCAGTAAATATCCATTCAAGAAGGATTAAGTGCTACTATATTTGAAAAGGAGATTTTGGAAGGTTACTCTTACCAGTAGCATACCCTTCTCAACCATCTGGGTCCCCACTTGTTAATTTTTCCAAAGATTCCCATTTTTATAGCCTATCAATTGTGATTTGTCTCACTGACCACATTTTACAGATGTCAATGACCACTGTATCTGCAAGGTGCTCTTAAATTTGAAGAAAGAAGGGAAGGAATTTAAAGTTGAAATTCCTTCACCTTATTATTAGGAGTTCTGGGAAGAATGGTGGTGTACAAATCAAACCCAAACACCAGTACATGAAAATAAAGATTTCTCTCTAGTATTCATTACTTGCAAATTGCTATCACTTAAAGACAAAGAATGATCAAAACATGCATTTTTTTCAGGATTCCATTTGCCATACATTGCAGAAATTCCATATATGATCTAGAATATTAAATCATGGAACATGAAGGTTAATGACAAGCCCACTTATTTGCATGTCTGTCAGAAGAAGATCAAACTTAACTTAAACCAGGAAACTTATTCATTTTATTTTAAAAATTTCTAACAAAGGAAATGCTACAATTTTCCCAAGACATCCTTCTAGACTTCCAAAACATTTCCTTTAAGGAGATCAATATTTCCACCACACAAAATAATCAAATCTAAGTTCTAAAATCAGTTAGTGGTGGAAAATAACAATAAAACATGTTCTAGATTAGCTTTTATCTCCTAAAATTGAGTTCCCAGATTGTGGGTGAGCCTTGCAACTGAAATCTTTCAACTGAAAACTAGAAAAAATTGAATAATCCTGAAATATTACACAAAACACAATGAAATACAGGAGTCTATAATTTTGCATGACTGAAAAATTTTGATATGAAAAACTTCACAACCTTGGGAGACACTAATATGAAGAAAAAAGCATTCATTAGTCAATGGTCATCACATTGGCCATTCCTGTCAATGAAATGTGTATTTTCCACAGCACAGGCTGCCAAGAAATTACTAAGTAGATTTGCCTCTTTTGCGTCCCTGTTGGTAATGGTTTCCACATTTGTTGTTTACCTGTTTCCTAATAGACATTCCCTAGGGTTCTCTACAAGAAAATGTTCATTCTTAGAAGCTCTTACTGGAGAATTGAACCTAGTCGAAACACTCACAGCATTGTCCCCACAGAATATATTATGAACATTGCTATTTTTGTGCTTATAGTGAAAAGTTGAAATTTAGTCAAAAAATTCTTTTTTTATGCTGATTAGCCATTAGTCTCTTCAGGCAGAGCCCTTTCTTTGGGTAATGTCTTTCTAATAATCCATGATGCCCACTGTTTTTGAGACAATGAGAGAAATATTTGTTTTGCTTTGTTTTGTTTTTTCCCCAGAAAGAGAAGGGATAATAAAAGAGTGCTTCAGCAGTGAGTGTCCTGATGGAGAAAGTGTGATGGTTGTTTCTAAGACATCCTATCATCTTCTGGACCCCAGAAATAAATATTGTTAGGGGGAAAAAGTGGGAAAAGAGGCACAATAGGTCCACAGGGAGATTCTTTGGGGAACATGTTGACACAGGACTGCATAACTGCGATCCGTGCAGAGAGAAAACAGCCACGGATTCATATTACTTTAAGTTGCAGGGCAAAGGGGAAGAGAGTCATGGTTACTAGGACTTGTGTGTCAGGCATCAGCTAACCTATTTGTCACAGGGGTCCTATATTGCGTATTATTTTTCCTCTATTTAAAAGTTGAGAAAGTAACACAAAGATGAAGATGCATGCTCAAGTGCTCAAGTTACTCATGCTGGGTGAGGCAGAATCAGGAATCAAATCCAGTCTGTCTGAATTCAAACTCCATGGCCTTCCTGTTCCCCTCTCCCTAAGTCTTCACACAGTTCTCTTTCCCAAAGAATACAATTATGAAGATAATAAAAAGCATGTGATTATTGTGTTTGTCAAAACATCCAGATGTCTTCAAAGATCCCAGTGAGTTTTGCAAAGTTTCAGGCATCTCTTACAATACTAACTATCACATTACTAATTCTAGCTATCAAGCCCCGGTGATAAGAATCCAATTTAATATAATCAGGTTCTAATGCCTCTGATTATTTCTATTTGCTCTTGCCTAGAGGCCTGGAAATATTACAGATTTTACAAATATAAGCAGAGAGTTCATGATGTGGCTGCAATAATCTACCTGCTTGTTATCAAAGCCAGAGAATACTGCTTTCACAAAGGATCCACAGCAGCAACAAAAGAAACTTCTTCCACTCCATCATTTAAAATTGAAATACATAAAAATTATTTGGGCAAACTTTGTTAACATTAGCTTTTCTAATAATTGAAATTGATAGGTATAGACGTATGTTGTGTGTAAGTTTCACTCAGATAGGTGGGGATCAGATAGCTGAGTTCATTCTAGCTCCTCAATTATTTGGGGTACCATGGCCTTTACCCTAAGTGAGCTCACAGAAAGTGGAGACAAAGCATTTGGTAAAATTTCATACCACAATGAGACTACTATAAAGTGAGAGTGCATTGTCAATTCAGTTCAGAAGAGAAGATAACTTGTGGGAGGACGATTAGGAAAAGCTACAGAAAATGGATGTCTAGTTGAGATGTTTATACCTGATGGAGAGTAATATCTTTAGCAGAGGAAGGGAGGTAACTCCTGTGTGCAGATCATGGAAGGAAAGACATAGATGAACTTAAGATGATCATCACAAAACCAAAGTAAAGGACAGAAGTATACAGAGCTTTGAAAATCGCACATATCAGCCTCGCGGGCTCGATCCCGGCCGGCCGGTGAGAATCCCACATAGTGCTGCAGACTTCTCCTGTCTCACCTGCTGCTCCCCTCAGCAGTGTATTTCAGTCAGTCTGCCTGTTCTGCTCCCTGCTCTGTCTCTGGTGAGTCCTCTCACCCTCCCGTGCATCTGGCCTGTACCCCAGTTCTTGTATGGATGAATAAATAAATCTTTAAAAAAGAAAGAAAATTGCACATATCTCATGACAGAGAAGCTAAAAGTGAGTAAAGATGACCCAAAGTAGTGGTTCTAGACTGCCTCTTATGTTAAGCAAGAGATATGAATTAAGTACAAGAAGGATTCTGTTGAAAAGGATTCACTCATTTTCAAACATACCAACACTGAAGTCCAGCAGGAAATCAAAGGTTAAGCACTGGGAGTGGAAGGAGGCAGTACTGGGCTGGTCCTTCACAGATGCTTGTGATTCAGACACCAGGTGGCCATTTTCAGTAGGAGGGACACTGGTAAGGTTAAGTTCTTTCACATGGCTTAATCATTTCTCAGATGCACAGTGAAGGTAGCAAATACTTTAGTTCCACCCAATTCAGCTACATTCCCATTGTCATAGACTGAAACAACATGGAGTTCACCAGTGAGCCAAACTGAGCCAGTGTTTCCTTGTGGTCATGGAGTAGACCGGCTGTGGAGCCACTCACCAAGTTACCCCACACCTGGGCAGTGCCTCCATTTGTAAATGAGCCCATCTGGAATAATCTGCTACCCCATCCACAGATGCTTCATGACACATTATGGGCAAATGATGGCAACAGAACACAGAAGCAACAGCAACCATTGTCTAGTTGCTAACAGGGACAAAGAGGAATTAGGGACAAATCAATTAATTTAAACAGTATTAGGAATATTTACATGGAATTAGCAAGAGCAAATTGGAGGCTCTTAATTGCAATCCCTGAACAGATAAAGCACAACTTTGATGCATGCAGAGATGAGTGCATCAGCAAAGTCAGAATAGGGAGGCATGGTCAAAAATCAAATTCAACAGGGTGAAGATATTCAAACCCCAAGGGTGCTTTACTTGTTCTTCAAACTATCAATATGCAACGGCCCTTTTCCAGTCCATCTCCGGATCATTTTTTCACCCAATAAGGTCTGCCACCTGAGTAATTACATAGATTTAGAAAAGGAGAGAATATGACCTATTTATAACAACTCTCCATTATTTCCAGGCGCTTTAGAGGCCGCTCATTTTATGCTATTATCTGCCCTCCAGTCATCCTTTGTCCATTATCACCTCCACAGGGAAAAAGAGGTGAATCTCCAATCAATCTATTTAACTATTTATTATTAGTGCTGGTAAAAGGGTAAGGGAAAAGGATATAGAGTGTTCTCGACAATAAATGTACTCCTTAATCATTAGGCACTTACCCACAGAATTGTGTTAGTACAGAAAACGTGCTAAAGTTTGTCCCGTTTTATTTTTAAATCAGTGATCCTTCCCTCTCCCCATTTTGTAGACATACATTAAGACACCCAAGAATCTGTTTCACTCAAAAGTGATAAAGAGCAGATGACTTCTTAGAATTATCTATTAAAGAGTCACGTATGAAAAGCTCTACCTCAACTTACCCATTAGACAGTGAGAAATAACCCTGATTTTGATATTTAAGCCCTTGAAAATTAAATATTGAGCTGATTCTGGAAAATACTCTTTGCTCACCTCTTCTGTACAAATAATTAACAATTACTACAAAATAATTAAGCAACCTGAGGCAATTCTCCCTTCTTCAGTTTCCCTGTGGGCAAAATGGGGCTATTAACAATATTGCTAAACAGAATTCACTTTATAGGACGTCTATGAAGGTTTTAATGAGATACTATACATGAACTTCATAAGCAGTAAAACCTTTATTGCTGCTGTTCACCACTATTTTTATTGCTGTCATTGCTTACCTAGATGAGACTATGACCTTACTCATGCTCACTGGAATCAAGAATCAGGAGACCACACAGTTTCTTTTTTTTTAACATTTATTTATTTATGCATACAAGAACTGAGGTATAGGCCAGAGGTGTGGGGGTGAGAGAATTCACTAGACACACAGTGGGGAACAGAACAGAAGGATCTACTGAAATATACTGCTGAGGAGCAGCAGGCGAGATAGGAAAGGTCTGCTGTGCCATGTGGCCAGGGATTAAACTCATGCTGCAGTGGCTGCAGATAGCTTCTTAGTGCTGAGACTCAACCCCTTGCATCACCAGGGTGCTCCACACAGTTTCTAAACAATTTCATAAATTAACATTATAAGAACTTTTGGGGGTGGGATTGTAAGCCCCCAGTATTAAAGCACAATGGTTCATTAGCCATCAGCTCAGGTGTGATTCCTATTGGCATGGAAAGAGCTGACAACATAAAAACACAGGAACAGCCCAGAGGCAACCAAGTGTTCAGGGAGAGGTGCATTAAACTCTGCTCCACTATCTCATCTTTCTATTTATTTATTTTTTAAAATATTTATTATTTATGCATACAAGAACTGGGGTACCAGCTAGAGGCATGGGGGGTGAGAGGACTCACAAGAGACAGAGTGGGGAACAGAACAGGCATATCTAATGAAATACACTGCTGAGGGGAGCAGCAGGCGAGACAGGAGAGGTCTGTTGCACCATGTGGGTTGCTCCCTGGCCAGGGATCAAACTCGTGCTACAGTGGCTGCAGATAGCTTCATAAGTAGCATCTTAACCCCTCGTGCCACCAGGGAGGCCCTCTGTCTCATCTTTTTAGCCAATGAATATTTGTAAATGAATGAGGAGAGACTGGATATGCAGACCCCACCTGCATGGAAGCCCTTTTTCCATCAATTGATAATCCACCATGAAAGCATCAAGATATTGCTAGAAATGTCTTTTGGTCAACAAGAAGAACTTAAACTTCTGTCACCATCATGATTGTTCTGAACCATGCAAGTCTAAGATTTATCGACTTACTGTAACTTTCCCATGTTCAATATGTAAGTCGTGAAGACCAAGGTGGACTGGATCCTCTCTTGTGGAGAAAGAATGATTAAGGAGCTATGATTTCTAGTCTTTCTCCCCTCAGAGAGCTCTGGTCCCTCAGAAATCTCCACAAGAAAATAATGTGCCTGGAATTAAATGAGCAAAATTAAAGCACACACACAAAAAAAAAAAAGGAAAGGGGAGTAAATACACAAATGTTCATGAGTTCTTTGGCTCACTTTCACTATTCCAAGGAAGATATACAAAGTGAATGCTATGAGTTAAACTCCTCGTTCTATGGAAATCAAAATCTGCATGAATACCAACTTAACTGATGATTTTACTCAGTACCAAAAGATACCATATCAAGGGAATTACTTCATCTTTAAACAAATCTCCCAGTGTGGCATCTGAATTATCTCATGTATGGTTTGGAAAGCTTGATGCTAACCATGGTGGCAATAACCAGCACACATTTACCTGGCAAATGTGCTTGTAGTGAGGTAGAAAGGTGAAGTTCTGCTAATTTCCATCCCTTGTCTTCCAGGCTTGGCCAGCACATTTATGTATTTATTCACTGCATCATATTTATGCAGAACCTGGTGCCCAGTTTCTCACTGTTAGCACAGTAAGGATAAGCCAAGGTTCTTGGGGGTCTATTGGGAGGGAGAGATGCGTGAACAGAGAACATTAAAACAGAGCATGAAGGGCCTCCCCTGGTGGCACAGCGGTTGAGCGCTGGGCTGCGAAGCTGCCTGTAGCCTCTGCAGCGCCGGTTCAATCCCTGGCCACCAGCGAGGGTCCCGCATGGCATGACAGACCTCTCCTGTCTCACCTACTGCTCCCCTCAGCAGTGTATTTCATCATTCTGACTGTTCTGTTCCTTGCTCTGGCTCTGGTGAATTCTCTCACCCTCCCGCACTTCTGACTGTACCCAGTGCTTGTATAAATAAATAAATCTTTGAAAAAAAAAAAAAGATAAATTGTGTATTGCTAATATATAGAAAGGCGGATTTTTTAAAAAAAAAATAAAATAGAGCATGAAAAGGGAACTAATAAGGATTTGAACAAAATGCTGAAGAAGCTGAAAGGAGTGATTTGTTTTAACTGGGAGGGAAGGTGACATTTGTATGTGTCTTAAAAAAAAGAATTTGCCAAATGGAGAGAGAACAAGTAATATTCTGTGTAAAGGGTGAAAGTATGGTAAAAGTTAGGTATCTAGAAGGTGATGCCTTGTCCATGTTTGAAAAGTGAGTGCTAGGGATGGGTGCTTGAGAATGACGCCTCAGTGGTGGCTTGAGACCCAGATCATCAAAGATCTTGCATATCATGCTAGCAAGTTTGAATGGGGTTTATCCAGAGGGACAGGGAATCCACGCAGTAAGTGACCAATGTTTATGGCATGACTAGTTTTTTCTTAGGAAATTAACTCTGAGGACAATTAAGAATAGTATAATACAGTGATTTAGGGGATACTGATATAGAGTGGAGAGACCACACCATACAGGACCCTGTATCTACCAAGAGTGAATGAAACCAGCCCTGATGTCTGGTCCCTCAAGTTTCTTTCCTAGAAGAGCTGGGTTAAATCAAGTACTATTACCTATGTGGCAAAATAAGCAGAAATGACTATTGTCAGAAATTCACAAGTGACTATAAACCAGTCAATTATAAAATCACAGAGTGTCTGGGTCAGAAAAATTTTCCAAATTTATCTAAATCAGTGATCTCCAGTCCTAGGAGATTCAATCCAATCCAATCCAATCCAATCCAATCCAATCCAATCCATATTCCCAAGTATCAACACAGACTTAATAAATCAGAATCTCCAGATCAAAAGCCCAGGAAACTGTATTTTTAATAGTTCTTCCAATTAATTCAGATGGAGGAGTCAAGTATGGGAAAGAGCAACTTTAGGCTAACCCATAAACAGGAACTAGGTCTTCTTTGAAAGAGTATCCCAAATGCCCAGCACAAAATTCAGCATGGTGCCTGGCACAGGCTAGGGAGTCAACCTTTGTTGAATCACCAGTTAACAAGCTCTTGACAATCTCGTGAGTTGAACACATGTCTGCCTTGCATTCCTTTAGAACTCAAAGAGTATTATTAGACTTGAGTTTTGAATTCTACAGTTGTCAGCACTATGGGACTGTTCCTTACCTATTACATTAAAAAAAAATTACTTTAAACCACTTCCCAAAGAATTTTAATCTCTTACATATTCTAAAGAAGCAAAACAAGGTCTTATTGTTTCATGTTCAGTGGAATGTTGGTTCAGAAGCTACTTACTAAGATGTCTAGTTAACAGCTTACAAAATACATTCTAGTTCCCCTTTACTGTGCTCCAATTTGATTAATTATATGTATATATAAATACAGATAAATATTACCATTATATTATGTGATCATAACAGGAAACACTTGTGTTTCTGATCTTCAAGATTTAAGGCATACCTAACATCTAGTTAAATATAAAGTCCCCACATCAATAAATATATAGACACAGTGTCAAAAAAAAAATCTCGATTGTTGAGCAGAATGGAAAAACTATATTATATATACATGCAATTATAATGATACATGAAAATTACCTTGGGGTTATTTTCCCACTGCATGGATTCCCTGTCCCTCTGGATAAAGCCCATTCAAACTATCAAGACACGCAAGATCTTTGATAATCTGGGTCTCAAGCCCCCACTCATTCTCAATACAGAGCACTGTATTTATTTAGAATCTGCCATAGAAGCAAGCCTAAGAAGCTCCTTTACTCAAATTAATTGAAAATAATATTTTAAAAGGAATATTTCCACACTGAACTGTTAACACGAGCATCATTCTTATTCTAACATCTATCATTATACAGGCAAGGTACATTCAAGTACAGAATAAGCATTATATAAACATAACACTAACTTCCATGTTGGTAACATACTTTCATGACCCTGCCTGCAGTCAAGTGAAGAGGAAGTGTGTGAAGCAAGTGGTCCAGACTCACGCTAATAAGCATGGTCCAACATAGGAAGAAACAGCACAGCCACAGTGCCGACCTCCAGTCACAGAACTTATTGCAAGCTGAAGGTACTGGTCCCTCAAGGAAGGGAGTGTGGAGCTGAATGACTGGGGAATGGAGAAGCACCCCAAAACTGCCAACGCCATGCTTTCAATGCATGAAAGATCTACAGCCAAGTTGGAGCCAGCCAGACACTTTCTGCTTCCCTGAGCTAAGATAAGGCCTCATTTCTGTCTCCCTTCCTTCTCACTGTCCCCCTGCCACCTTCAGCCTATGTGCAACACCACTAGCTACGAGCTCCTTCCACCACTGTGTCAAGTGCTTATTTCTTTTGCTGTCCTTGTTATGCTCCCTTACATGAAAAATGAGATTTTATTTTGCAGAAGAGGATATATCCTGTTAGTGAATAGGTTAAGGGGTCAAATGCCTTCTTTGGGATTCTAAAGAAAAGGTAAAAATATTTGTAGGGGGGAAAAGTACCAAAATGGAATCACCATCATTGCAGAGAAAATGAAGGGTCTGCAGTTAGCGATGTTTTAGCCTCTGGTGGTTGCCAGACAGATAGACTCTTTTGCATGATCTCAATCTCAGAAGAGAAGTTCTGCATAGCAATTATTTCTTCTCCTTCCCCATTTTAGATTTGAGAAGACAAAACCATTCAAATATTTGCCCAAATTTATGAAAGTAGCAAGTACTAGAGCCAGCATTACAACCTGAGAATGGTCCTCCCCAAAAGTAAAGCTCTTTTCATTAATACTACGTATTCCTGGCACACGTTATCAGGATTAACTGCACTGTCTGTCTTCAACCATGTATAAATCTGTAAGGTATTATGTCATCCTTTCCCCCACCCTGGAAACCCCAATGGGGTTGTCCTGCACTCTCCCTGTTTGCCTCTCCTGTCTTCCTCCATGCCTAGAACATGGTCAGTGGTAAAACCAACTGAATGAATGGAAAAGCCTTCTTCATTATCTGGCATATACCCTCTGCCTCGATAAGAATAATAACTCATAAGTACCATTCACTCCCACATTATTATATCCCCTTGTTGCATTCTGTGCTTTTCTTTTTTTAGACGTTGCTACCACACCTATTTGGAAAAAAAAAATATCTCCAATTAAAAAAAATTTGGGTCAAGGCATTATTCTAGTATATTAGAGACACAGGGACTAAATTAGCACCACCTGGCTTCAAGAGAGACCAGGAATCTGCCCTACCTGAGACTCAGTTTCCTTTGTACCTGTCATGGATGCACACGTGTGTACTATCTCCTCACACGTATATCTACAGATGTTTCTGACTTTATTAGCAGGACTCTTCATAGTAGTAGCAGCTTCCCACTTCAAATATTATAATGATATCCTCCAGCACTGCCAGAACAAAAAGTATTCAGATTAATTTTGCCAAACTCTGGACTGAGAGTGTCAGGTAGAAAGGTAGTTCCGGGGCCTCCCTGGTGGCACAAGGGGTTAAAGCACCACACTATAAAGCAATTCACACTGCTGCAGCATGAATTCGATCCCTGGCCAGCCAGGGAGAAACCCACATGGCGAGGCAGACCTCTCCTGTCTTGCCCACTGCTCCCCTCAGCAGTGTATTTCAGTCAATCGGCCTGTTCTGCTCCCCACTCTGTCTCTAGTGAATCCTCTCACTCCCTGTACCTCTGGCCTACACCCCAGTTCTTTTACGTATAAATTAAGGGGTCTGCAACCCTAATAAAGCCAGACTAAAAGCCAAGCTTTGAAATTATGTCAAGTCCTAATAAACCAGATCATTTCTTTTACTTATAATGGGCTCAGTATATTCCAGAAATCACTGAACAGACAGTCATGGGCACCAGTCTGCCTTATTTTGAGAAACAAAAGTTTTAAAAACCATCATCTGTTCTGTTAATGCCTGTGTTGTTGCAAAAGGTAACTTGGATGGCTAACGCATAAATCCAGCCAAAAAGAGAAACAACTTTCCTTCAGGGGACACTGATGGTTTCTTCCCAAAAGATGCTCAGTGGTTCCACTTGGGATAAATGCAATTTCCAACATCAAGCCAAGCTGTCAAGGAAGAAAAGCTTGGCCCTTCCACCCAATTCACCGTAATTACCCCTGATCTTAAAAAGAATACTTGCATCAAAATAGAGCAAACTCACAAAAGGTGCCGAGGCGCCATTAAATGAATAGGAGGAGAGATGGAGAGGCCACCAGACACTTCACCAGCCGGGCACCACCCCACAGGCCCAACAAAAGCAAAGGCTCCAGAGGCTGGGCTCTCTTCATTTGTATAAAACCTAGAACCATCACAGCACATGTGAGTGATAAATGTTATCAATTTAAATAATGCCTCCTTATGGGACTTAACACTGTGCTGTTATCAGGGTATTTCCACATACATTAATCTTATCTGCACCCACAACTACCCAGTTGAACTCTGCAGAGAGGAAAGTAAGTCTCTGGGAGATTAAGTAATTCATACAAGGTCATAAATGCAGAAAGGAGGCGCTGACATGAGAATGCAGGTTTTCTTTATAGAAACACAGATTTTCTTTCCTCCCAAACAATCTTCCTATTGCTCAGGCCTTGCTAAACTTCAGGCCCCAAATCACAAGGCCTACATCATAAAATTATACTCATTTTGAACAGGAAAAATTATATCTGACATATTGTTGGAGAGAGAATTGCTCTTTTTTAAATTTTTTATTTTTTTAAAGATTTATTTATTTATGCATACAAGAACTGGGGTATAAGCCAGAGGTGCAGGGGGTAAGAGGATTCACCAGAGTGGGGAGCAGAAAAGGCAGACTGACTGAAATATTCTTCTGAAGGGAACAGCAGGTGAGACAGGAGAGGTCTGCTGTGCCATGTGGGTAGCTCCCTGGCTGGGGATCGAACTTGTGCTGCAGTGGCCGCGGATAGCTTCATAGTGCTGAGACTGAACCCCTTGAGCCATCAGGGGCTCTTTTTTTTTTTTTTGAAATCAAAACATTTACTAATGGCCCTAAATTTTAGTGTTTGAGTTAAAAATCCAATTCCTGATCATTTTGGGTGGGTTTGTAAAGAACAAAACTTCTAAACCACGTCTAGCTAATCTAGCCTCTATGTGATAAAATAAAACGTTCATCACTTTGTATCAGGCAGAGGGCTTGGAAGAATACTTGGTCAGGTCTAAAATAGGCTTTGACCTCTTCTGGCTCTTGTTACCCAGTAAGGGAGGTGGGGTGGGGGCTTCCTCACCCAATTCACAAGGGGTGGGGGATGGCGGGGGGCAGGGAATCAAGGAAACCACACATGGAAGAACTGGGAAATCTAAGCTGGGGTACATGCCAGATATGGATGTGTTTTAAAGTCAATGTCATCTCTTAGGATCCAAACGGAATTTCTTGGTATCTCTATGATAATTGCTTGTCCGTGCTACTACCCTACCTTCACTTTCTCTATAGTATCCAGGAGGCATATTGCAATTCTCTGCATTATTTCCTTCTTCAAAACATTTGAGTCCAAGCTCCGGAGCAAAGTGGGAGAGGAAATTCTCACAGAGCCTATTTTGACACTGGATATTCAGGAAAGTGACGCCCCTGGGCAGCTGGAGCTGGGAGTGACACCAGCACGTGGACCTATTTCAGGCCTGGGTGAGTCTAATGTTTTCCATCCAGCCCATGACCTCTGTTGACTTCAGTGGACAACACATTTGTGAACTGAATTTAGGAGCCACTTTCCTACTTTCCTTTAACTCCCTATTGAAGGAGGAATCGGTGTGTCAAGGCCCAGTTGTGAACTCTAGGTCCTGATCTTTTTGAGTACGTTTCAATCCAAAAGCCCCCCACTTCCTAAAATGTTCAAAAATGGAAGATTCTTTTATGGGTGTCTTGAAAACTCTAAAAAAGGGAACTGAAAAAAAAATGATACATGACTTGTGACAGAAGGGAACAGAGGCCCTTTTACTTGTTTCTTGCATGTTTCCTTAAAGTGAGAAGCATTGCTCAGTTCTAATGAGCAGCCAATTTAGGGGACCAGCACCAGAGGTTTATGTCTTGAAGGCTTCAGAAAATGTCTGAAGCCTTTAACCACTAACCTACCAGAAAATGTGTGCCTTTATTTAAGCATGAGCAGAATAACTGGCCAGTGTTTGAGGCTCATGAATGTGGCCTTCTGGCTTCCCAAATCATATAAGGATATTTTCTTTGACCTTCCTTATTAGAGATCTGTGAAAATGACACACGTTTGTTAGGGCGACTCAGGACACATGGTACAGCTTGCTGCTGTAGAAACATATCCCACATTAAATTAAGTTAAAGGTGGCATTTGCAAAATAAATAAATAACGGAGTTCCAATTCACTGCAAATGGTACAGGGGGCCAGTAAGTGGAAAGCCTGGAAGAGAAGGACTTCTTTTAGAAAGATGTTTTACAGGACTTTTTCTGCATCATTAACTCTTCTGGAATCCTGAACATAACATGATGAATTTCCCTAAAAAAGTAGCTACTGTTTAATTCTGAATCACTTCAAAGCAACACAGTAGAAGGAATCAAAGAAAACCAAAAAGACCAGTAGATGTGAAATTTGCCAAGGGGAAAAAAATAAAAAAGAACCATGAAGGTTCTAACAGATTTTGACCATGTCCTGAAAATACCACTGATTATTTTGCTAATACAGAGTTTTACTGTTCCATGCAACTGAAATAAGTCTCTGTATTCATCGGAACACAAGATATTTTTATTACAATATTTGTGTCATAGTTCTTCAAAAAGGAACACATATAAAACCCTGAAAAGAATCTGTGTCTCAAGTGATTGTTGATGTGTGTATGTGAATGTGTGTGCTATGCTATAACAGATACTACAACAGCTTCACCATCTGAGAAGGAATACAAAGATACTGACAGTCTTGCCTCTGTCCCAACATGTAGTTTTAGAAGAAAAACAGAATTGCCCTGAAAGAGGTAAAGCAGTTTGGAGGGTGGGGAAAAATAAGAAAGTTGGCTGAGGTCTTATAAAGGTTATTTAATAATACTAATCATGATCGGCCTCTAAAAATGTCTTCGGAGTAAAACCTACCCAAGGGAAAAGAAAGAAAAGCTCCTAAAAATTGCATATCCCCAAGTACTACTACATCCACTACATCAAGTACCATCTGGAAAATGTCAGCTAATGGTATCCACCCACCTAAAAATTCAGTAAACTTTGTCTTCAATTACCATTTAGAATAATCAACTAAAATTGAAATTTCAATTTCAAAACCCTCAGAAGACAAAGCTGGATTAGGAATCAGATTGTAAAAGTCTCCTTAAAAGACCATCTGTTCACATGCACCCTTCTCACACCCCACGTCATCCTTGATCTGTACCCTTGGTGGGCAGGAGAAGCACAGTAGAATTTAAAGGTACCCACATGCTGCTACTACAAATTCAAGTCACCACATATGTTCTGAGCTTGTCTCAAGTTTCCATTATTATGTAAGCACTTAGGGGTCATAAGGTTTCTCTTCCATTCAGCAGCGGTATGAGTCTCAAACTATCAGTCTATTTGGCTGTACATTTCTTTTACCGGCAGCAAACAACACTGGCATTTTATTAATGTTGATTATACTGTCGATGCTCTATGGCATAACCATTCAGTAGCCTACTAGCATTTAACATTTTTATTACTGATAAATATCATTACTCCTATTGAACTATGTATTAGGAAAATCAAATCTGAAAATCAAAATATTCAGAAAGGAATACAGAGCCATTGGGTACCCCCCACCCCCCATAATCTGTAGATGCTGATGAAAAGAAAAACAATGAGTATTCACTTCTCACAGATAGAGGTCACTAATGGACTGAATTTGAATCACTGTGGCAGAAACCACAAAGTTATTAAAGTAATCTACTGAAAAATGAACTTGTATTGAAATTAAAGATACCCAAAGATGATTATCCAGAAAAGTCTGACCTGAATAGAAAAAAAAAAAAAATTACATCACTTTAACCTTATTGGAATCTTCTAAACAGAGAGCAAAAACCAAGAGCTGCTTCGGGCTGCTTTTAACTTCAGACACTGGAGATCTGATCGCAGAAGCAGCAATTCTTCCTTGCGGAGCCCAAAGCTGAAGATCAGATGCTCATACTGTGTCTGTCCAGAATAAAGCTTCTGGACTTTAGGTACTTGAGTCTTTCTTGAAACCATAGCTTCAAACTGAGAAGATATAAGGTTGCTTTGGGGAGTTGTGTCAAAATCCTAAATCAAACTCTCCAGTGATCAGAATTGAAATGTAATAGGCATCCAAGAGGGTTCCAAAGAGATCCAGCAGGCTCAAGTCAAGCTGAGAGCAGATCACATCATCTGACATGGAACATACAAGTAAAACCACCAGTGCCTCTGGGCCCCAAGGCAGTCCAGCACGGTGTCATTCAGTAATCTAATTTCTTGTGTTAAAAGCATCCCCCAGAATTTCTAAAACTCCAATGAAACTACTGAAGTGTTAAGACATGGGCATTTTTTTTTAACAGCATTCCTTCTATGCTAGGTTTGTAATAGGTTCTGCTACAGTACAGCTCACCCAATTCCTTTTACAATTTCTTGTACCTACTGGCAGAGACATGGAATAATGCTTAAAATTTCATCTTCCAACCTTCTCCAGTCACAGATCTTTGCAACTCAACATGACAGCATGGTGTTGCACTGTCATCCCTGATTATTAAAAGTCCTTAAATGATTTAACCCAATCGTGTTTGAGACTTTGGAGATGGATAGGAAGAAAAGTTGTATTTAGGAGATCAATAATGCTGGGGAAATAAGCAACTTTTCACAGTATGCATATTTCTCCAAAATGTATTCTCTTCTAATATGGTGGCCTATGGATCTTACATCCAGCTTATGTTGCTTAGAGATGTTTAAAAAAAAAAAAAAAAGGTCCAGTTCTAACACTTTTGATACTGAACTAAAATTTGAATTCATACTGCAACAACCAAAAATATATCCCTGGACAAATGCCAACCTGCATTCTTTTTGCCTCAAAATGTTTATGGGATCCTTTCATTGGAGATTTAATAAGATCCTACTGCTTAAGTCCACAGACAATATCGGTCCCGATATGGCAGCTCGCTTTCATATTAGCTTTTGGTGGGAAGAAGTTAGACATAATAAATTTAGCAATAAGCCTGTGAGTGAGTGGACATGCCCCAAAGCTCCCTGAAACCTTGTGTGATTAAAGAGCCTCCCAGCTGAGTGGGGAGCAAAAGCTCCCATTTGGAAGAAGCTTTGCATAGCAAATGCAGCATGTAAAGAAATCTAATCAGCACCTTGCACTCCAGCGCTAGCATTTACACAGATTTGTGCCTTGCACTTGATTAGCTTACTGTAAGCTTTACAAGATTCCCTCCACTAAAATCAATCAAAAGCTTTTGGTGACTGATTTCCATTTACAAGAGAAGGCAAGATGAGTTTTCAGGTGAATAAATAATGATAATAAAGATGATAGCAGCAGCAAAGGTTGAGCTGCTTCAAAACTCAAATTCCACTGGGGGAGAGTGGATGGTGGCGAGTTGGGGTTGGAATCTTTTTGCTCAGGAGTGAAAAGCAGAAGCTATTTTCTTAGTTAGCTTAAGTGAGGCTGCTGTTCCAGAAACGTGACCATCCTCTCTCCCCTGCCCAGGTCTCTGATTCTGCACACACCGAGCCCCCACACCCAGGAACCATGGTGCATCAGGACACCTAAGAAAAACCACCCTCTCCACAACAGCACTAAACCCCCCACCCTAACACACACACACACACACACACACACACACACACACACGACAGTCGTGCAAATTCATGTCACCAATGGTTAAGATTTTCATCTCATCCTTCAATCAAATTGCGACTTCTAAAGTTCCTATTTTATGAAGCCAGAAGGTGAATAGAGGGAGGGAAGGAGGGAAGGTTCAGGGGATGTCAAAGGGGGAGAAGGGTAATTCTGCTTGAAATTTACACACGCGCGCACGCGCGCATACACACACACACACAGAGATTTGCTTTCCTGGATCAGCTTAACGTAATGGGAGTGGGCGCACACCATGTTTTAAAGATGCTAAATAAGGGTAAGAAAGTGAGAGGGTGCGGGTGGGAGCGAGTGAAATCCATGCATCATTTCCCTGGATGGAGGAATATTAAGAACCTCTCAATCCATATTCTAAATTTCCAAAGAGCTACAGGATGAGGCACCAGCTGGGGCCAAGGGTTCTCCTCCATTCCCGGCGGAGAGTCGCCTCTCCACACGGCTGCCTACCCGAGGGGGGGCAGCGCCAGGGGGCCCCCCCGCACATAGCGTAGTGGATCTTCCAGGTCTAGGTGCCCATCCCTGGGAGCTTGAACTTCTCCAGGACCGCTTACTTTCAGCCAGATCTGACCGGCTGAGGAAAAGGCACCGGGAGGGAGCAGGAGACCAGCAGGGGGGCAGAGAGGGTTCGGGGTGCGCATTACCTGCGAAGGTTCTCTAGGTTTCCTTCCAGTCCTGGTTGGTAAAGCCGCTCAGCGCCGCGTCCTCCCACAGATCCAAACTTTTGCTGGGTCCTCCGGGTGGCGGCGGCAGCGACGGCTGCTGAAGCCGGGCCCTGTCGCCCGCTGCGTCGGGGCGCGGGGGTGCGGAGACCAGAGCCTCAGAGCGGCGCGCGCCTCCCTGCAGCCGGCCAGCGCCCGGGCGCCCGGCTCGCCTGGCTCGCTCTCGCCTTTCTCCCCTACCGAGCCGCGGCATTGTCTTCCCCCGTCCTCCAGCACCTCCGCCTCCAGGGTTCGGGCATGCCACTTTCTCTTAGCTCCAGTCGCCGCAACCTCAGCCTCTTCTCCACCTCCCCCTCTCCGCCTCAGCCCAGCCAACCAGTCCCGAAAGGAGGGCGAAAAGGGAAGGCGGCGGAGAGCGGCCCCGCAGCGCCCAGGCTCCTCGGACACGGAGGACCCCGGGTGGGGGGCGGCTGGAGAGCCCGGCGGGAGCGCCTCCGAAGCCTGGGAGCCAACCGACTGCGCGGGTCCCGGCGCGGGGCGCTGCGCAGGGGCGCGCGCGCGGGGCTCGCTCCAAGTGCTGCGCCCACCCGGCGTGGGTCGGTCGGAGGCTGCTCGGACCTCACTGCTGCCTCGGTCTGCCGAGGCCAGGCTAATGTAGGCGCCAAGGCCCCCACCCCCACCCCTCTGACACCCCCGGGGGATGTTTACAGTAATGAATTCGCGGGATTGCCTCCGCTGCTGGAGCGCTCCTGCTCCTCCTCGCGCTCAGTCCCTCTCGCTCTGGCGCGCTCCCTCCTCAAGCCGCCTTTCTCTCCCTCCTGCCCTAATCCCTCCCTCTCCGAGTCCCTCCCACATTTCTGGTTTAAAGAATGCTCGGGAGGCGCGGCTGCAACCCAAAGCTTTCCAAGAGGCAAAGGCAGACTCGGCTTTTAACCCTGTCCTGCCTGAAGAGAGTTGCAGAGCTCAGGAGCTAACACCGCGCGGATGCCGCCCTGACCGTGGCTTCCCCTTTCCACCCGGCGCGGCCCCAGCCCCCTACTCTTAGGGGCAGCGCCTCCATCGAGCCCTGAAAGTCGACTTTCCCCCTGGCCACCCGGTGTTGTACTTCCAAGTTAGAGGGTCTATTACTTAGACACTGAAAAATGATCGAAACGTAAGATTAGAGGGTAAAAATATAACGTCTCTCAACCAAGATGGCGTTATGGCAAGTGCTGGCAGCCTGGGTGACTAACCCCCTCCCCACCGCCCAGCACCGCTTCCCCCATCGCTGCCGAGCTTTCAATTCACCGTAATTGGGGAAATAACCCAAAGTTGAAAGTTGCATTATATTAAACGCCGCCTTTTCTCCCTTCATCCTGGCCGCTGCGAAAAGCGTTGTTCACTTTCCCCACGGATTACAGCAGACACCCAAATGCAGCTTCAGAGATTTAGGAATCAGGCTTGACAGCTAAAGAAGTCTCATGTGTATATCGGCAATGTTTTCACTTTGCCATCTGTTTGCAAAGGATAAAGCGTGGTGTACGAAAGCCAGATGCGTCTCTTTCTTAACAAATAAAAAAACTAAAAAGTACTGGTTTTCGCCTCTTATTTCATTGCCGCTCCTCCAGCCTCCAGTAAGTTGCTGTCATGTTTTAACAAGTCTTAGAGGCTGGATCTGAACAGAAGAGGGAGAACGAGCTCGCGCCATGCGCTAGGCTACGCTGAGGCGCGCGCCGTCGGTGGGGTCGAGCCTGCAGGAGACCGCGACCTGCAGGAGACCGCGTGCTTAAAAGTAGCTCAGGACCAACTCTCTAGGGATTCGCTGGGCTCTCGGGACAGAAGCATTGGGCAGGGGCGGTGCCCATGACTGGCGCTGCTCTGGGTGATTTCCGGACGCGCCCCAGCCGCGACTGCATTTGCCTTTCTCGGTTCAAAGCCTGAATCACTTGGCACTTCTTCCTCAATTGTTTTTATTTCCTTGCACCCCTGTTGTGTCTACCGCCTTCACGCATTTGAGCGCCTAAGTCGTGTTAAGAAGACTTGGAGAAACGCCCAATTTGCCTCCCAAACACAAGCCACGTACGGATCCACCCAGACGCACGCCGAGACGCACGCTGGCACACACGTTCACACGCGCGCACACACACACAGGACCCGGGTTCATACGCGTGGGTCGCAGTTCCTGTTGCACTATGCAAAGATCCTTAGGAAAATGCTTTCACTTATACAGACACCACCGCTCTTCTCCCCTTACTCAACATGTGACTAATAAATGCAAAAAGGACGAGGAGGCAGGGCTGGGGGATTAATCGCACCCGGACAGTGAGTGCCATCTTGCTGGGAGGCTCCAGGAGCAGAGCGCCAGGGGTGACAGCAGTGGTGGCCTCCGCATCCACCAGCAGCTGCCTCCAGCCAAACCCCACGAGCTCCAGGAGTTTCCCCAGCATCCAGGAAGGGTCCAGCCCGCCCCAACTCATCCTGTTCCCCAGCCTTCCTTTCCCAGGTTAGTGTCCCGACCTCAACTGGCAACCTAGATCTTGGGGCTGATGGCAAAGGAGAAGTGACCGCGCTGGCGCTGAAAGCCGCGGGAGCGAGCGAGCCCCGGACTGGTCAGCGCAGCGGAGGGATTTTTTTTCTAGGCGCTTCCGAGCCCACTCGGGGACGTGGTGGCAGCTGGAGGGGCTCTCCTGCCCCCTGTGCCGTGGTCTTATCCCTGCACTTAGTGCCGCGGCGCCGGGTGGGGGCGGCTGTCCGCCCTCTCCCCACGTCCCCCGCATGGCTCAGGGAACGCAGTCCCAGCGCAGCCCCAGGACTCCCGCGCCTTCATCGCCCCCACTGGCGCGCCGGGAAGAAGCGCTCGCTTGTGGGCTGCAGTACCCAGGACCAGCGTGACTGGAGGGACTCTTGGTACAGGGAAAGCAACCCTGTCTCCAACTGCAAGGAAAACGAGCTGGCACTCTCTTCATCTTAATCACTAACCAATCCCGATTGCGGCCAAGGGGTGGGCTGGTGACTTTAGATGCCACCGTTTGCTAATAACGCTAATGACATTAACAGCAGAAGGAGCGAGCGTGGGGGTGGGAGATTGGGGGGGATGCTACTCCTAGAAGTTAACAGATTCATTCTGGGAAGTGAGAGGCTGGATGCCAGCAAGGTTGGAGGTGCCAGAAACCCCAATTTTAGGATCCACACACCCAGCAGAGTAGCAAATTTGATCTTCACCCGGAGTTCAGCTACAAAAATCCCTAGAGGAGGTGGATTCGACCTACAAATAGATCTTCATCAAGTCCAGGGATTGCTAAGCAGCCTGTGCTCTCTGGGGATAAAAGATAAAGCTTAGACCCCCAGCCTGGTTGAAACCCGCCTACACCCCCATCCCCCAGAGACCGTGTGGTGCCGGAGTAGCTGCAGCTCCTGCGGTTACGGGAAACTCCACCTGGCACCTCAGTCCCTTTACCTGGAGGCCGCGTCTCCACCAAGTGTGCTCATCCGAATCCGACGGGGTCCGGGAGGTGGAAAGGGAAGAAGCTGGCACGGCAGCTGCAGGGCTCCCGGGGCATGGTATTGTCTTAGGGGTCGCCGCCGAGGTCTCTCCTGCCCATCGTTGAGAACTGCCAACCCGGTCCAGGAGCTGGGTGGACTCGGCGCGCCGAGCTGCCCCTCGCTACCCTCGACTCCCGAAACCGAGGGTCAGAGACGCACCCCGGACGGGAGCCGCACAGCGCCTGGGCGCGGAGGTGGAAACCTCTGGTGCTGTCGCCGGGCGCTGGTTCTTCTGCTGTGACAGTGGGATATGCCAAACTCACAAGTGACGGCGACAGGTTTCAAACGTACAACTAACTCCAGGGTACCCAGCCTGAGACGTGGTGCTGCTTTTCCCCTCCCCCGTGCCTCCTAAGGGGAGGGAACTCACTTAACCCTGTGTGCGCTCTGCTCTCCCTGGAGAAGCTGGGATCGACTAGGAAACCGCAGGCTGCCGCTCCCGGGCTAGAGCTCTGTTCAAGTGCGTTTGGGGGGTGGGGGGTGTTGCTGTCTGGGGTCCCTCGCGTGGCAGGAAGCCCGTGGCAGGCGTCCAGCGCCCGGCTCCAGCAGGCGAAGGAGCCCTGGCGCTTCATCCGGACCAGACCCAGCGCTCGGAATCTATTTTCTGCCTCCAGTTACCGGATTTATTGAAGTTGCCAGTGAAGTTGAGTTTGACTCTTTCATTTCTACCCCCTCCCCGCCCCCGGTATGATTTCCTTTCCTAGCGCTCCTTTGAAGATGCGGGACTCTCGGCTCATCTAGCTCTAGGTTTTTGCGCGTGCGAGACGAATGGCGGAGGCGCCCGCCCACGCCACATTCAAATGGCACCGCAAGGAACCCTCCCACGGGGCCCAGCGCCCACAAAAGTCAAATGACCACACGTTGAAAAGAGACTGACGCCGGAAGACCTGGTGGGTGGGGTATGGAGGATCTGAGAAGCAGTGGCAAGTTGGGGGTGGGGTTGGGGGGTGTAGAGACATGCAGGAGGAGGCAAGAGAATGCTTTCGTGCTTCAGAATAGAATAAGCAGGAGAAACCCCCCCAAAAAAGAATGAAAGAATGACGAGGCAGAAAATATATCTGAATCCCAACTCTGAGAGCAGCGGATCAGCTTTACGCGCCTAGGTTCTATGCTGCCAATATTTCCCCAGCTCCTCTGGAAGCGGTAAAAAAGAGAATATAATTGCCTCCGCCTTGGCCACCCAGATGCTTTGCATTTTGTAAACTGCTTCGACTAAGTGCTCTGGACTCCTGAGAAGTTAACTGGAGTTGGAAGCCAGGCAAGTGGTGGTCGCGGAATGGAGGGTTGGATAAGGGAAACTCGCACAGAGCGAGTCCGCTGTCGCTGACACACACCCCAGGGAGCCAGAACGTGGCACAGAGCACAAACGGACGTCCCCATAAAATTCCTTCTCTCTCCGTCTGTATTCCAGGCTAAAGCAATGAGTTTCAAAATCTTTCAGAGGGTAACAGGTGCATCCTGCAGAAACTGGTCTTTGCAAGTGAAAAGGTCTTTCGCCACCATGTAGTTCTAATTTCTCTCGGCTCCATCCCCTCTGTGAATCAGTAATAACCTGTTCAAATGCCTCCCTGACCACGGCAGCCCACAGAGGCAGTAGGAACCGGGAGCAGAATTCCGTTGTAAATCCTTCTGGTTTGCCAAGGTGGCAGCAAAGCATAGGGAGAGCTTCTCAGGCCGCAGAAACAGGGAGGACCACATTTTAGGAGAAATACTCCTCTACTCTGCCGGCTTTTGAACATCCATTATCATGCGTCGAAGTGTACATAAGTGTCCACAGAGGTTCTACCTTTGAAACCTTGGGCTGAGATAATATAATTATTTCATCTTTAAGAATATATGTTTATTTAAAGGCAAAACAGAAGCTGGTGCAGGTTTTATTTTGATTTATGTTCCCAGAAAATGAAGGAGACTGAAAAAGGGAGCGGGTAGAGGTGGCCGGTGTATAGAATTAGTTCTGATGTTATTACTGTTTTAAAATTATAAGAAAATAGTGTCACATGGAGTGCTCCTCATTAAAGGCTATTGACACCATCATTCTCACCAGGACAGAGAGCATTAAGAATGGAAAAATATTACATCAAGTGTATGGACAGCATCACTTTAACAAATGTCTTCTCTGCGTAACCGAAGATTCAGATTCAGAAATGGTGATGGAGGCTATCAGGAGGAAAAAAAAAGATAGTAAATGTTGAAGGGCCCCCAGGTGTCAGAATTTTGCAAATAAACAAAACTGTTAATTGGGTTCCTCTATTTTTTAGAAGCTCACTGATACTCAAGCTTAGAGAAGCAGAGAAACAAAAAACAAACCTGAAAGCTTCATAAAAAGGAATCTGGGCTCATTGTTTTTTCTTTTTCAAAGATTTATTTATTTATGCATACAACAAGAGCTGGGATTTTGGCCAGAGGTGTGGGGGGTGAGAGGAGTCACCAGAGATAGAGTGGGGAACAGAACAGGTGGATCTACTGAAATACACTGCTGAGGGCAGCAGCGGGAGAGTCAGGAGAGGTCTGCTGTGTCATGTAGGCAATTGCTTCCTGACAGCCTGGGAATCGAACTCGTGTTGTGTCTTAACTCCTTGTACCACCGGGGAGGCCTGGCTCATTGGTTTTTCTTAGAACTTCAGTTTGCAGTAGGGTGTTTCTTGCAGTTGAAATTTCACTGCCATCTCAAATTCTTCAGTCTTCATCTCCATGTTTCTTTTTTTTTTTTTTCCCTTAAAGATTTATTTATTTATTTATACAAGCACTGGGTACAGTCAGAGGTGCGGGAGGGTGAGAGAATTCACCAGAACCAGAGCCGGGAGCAGAGCAGGCAGAGGGACCGAAGTACACTGCTGAGGGGAGCAGCGGGCGGCAGGAGAGGTCTGCGTGCCATGTGGGACCCTTGCCCGTTGGCCGGGATTGAACTGGCACTACAGAGGTTGCGGGCAGCTTCGCAACCCAGCGCTCAAGCACTGCGCCCCTGGGGAGGCCCCATCTCCATGTTTCTTGTGCCACTCCCCAACTGTATATGCCCATGTCCCTTGAAATGTTTTTCTAATACTTAGGAAAAGTAAAAATAACACAGGATTTATATGCAGAAGTTTGTGGTTTAAACCCAAGGCACTAAAAATTTTAATCTGAGGTTAAATTCAGTTGCAAACCACTCTAGTCTCATTTATAAAATGTGCATAACTATGCCTATTCTAGTGGCCTCATGATATTGTCACATCCTGAGTCAGTGAAGCGAAAGTACTTTAGAAATTGGTTGTTACTATTAAGCCTACCATCAAATCAAGCAGTGCCAGCCTTCAAAGCACAGACAAATTACACCTTACCTTAGTTTCCCCTGGTGTTATCGTCTTGCAGTACTGTAGTGGCAGGAATGGGCACAGAGCAGGTTTTCTATGAGTCGAGCAGATGGATGAAGGAGAAGAGAGTCCTTGGTGGCCTTTGCAGGCTTTTATTGGGGTTTTACTGGGTATACAGCAGGCAAGGGTGCCAGGGGGCCGGGAGGCTGGAAGGCCTTGGCGTTAGCCCAGGTGAATCCCATCTACATATGCCCACACCTTATTCCAGGTGCCCGCCATCAGGCATGCATTCAGGACCACAAGGATCCATCATCAATCCTAATGGTGGGAGACAGAAAAGCCTGATAGTTGTTCACTTACCCTACACATACCTTGGAACATTCCTCAAAACTAAGAAGCTAGGGGCCTCCCTGGTGGCACAAGGGGTTAAGACACAATCTATGAAACTATCTGTAGCTACTGCAGCACAAGTTTGATCCCCAGCTAGGAGAAACCCACATGGCGCAGCAGACCTCTCCTGAGTTGCCTGCTGCTCCCCTCAGCAGTGTGTTTCTGTCAGTCTGCCTGCTCTGCACCCCACTCTGTTTCTGGTGAATACTCTCACCCCCACACTTCTGGCCTGTACCCCAGTTCTTGTATGCATAAATAAATAAATCTTTAAAAAAAACCTCAAATATCAAATTCACTCAGGAATAATCTCCCAGGAAATTCTACTTACTTTCTATATCCTTGAGAAACAGTTCATAATTTCCTCTTGGTTACTTAATTTGAAGCCATCTTTAAATTCCCCACATTTTACAATCCTCAAACCTAATCACTGTCCAAACCCTGATGATTGTTTTCTGAGATGTCCCCCTTCTTTTACAATTCTCATTGCAACATCCATTGGTTCAAAATTCTAACTTCCCCACAAAAAAGATGGCCACAGTGACCACTTAGCCCTCGCCTGCTTTCATGGGTTTCTGCCAAAATCTGGTATTCATTTAATTCTCCATTGAAGTAACATTAGCTATCCATATGTTTGTCTCTTGACTAGATCTGAATTCTCGAAGAAATGAGTTGGTTGTACTTTTCTATTCTTTAGCTAGATGCCCAAAACATGATGACTGACTTTATGAGTAAGTTCTTCTGGCAGATAGAGAGACCTACAACCTTACTTCTAAGATGAGGAAAGTAAGGAAATCCACGAGTAGCACATTGCGGAGAGGGGGCTGTTAATTTCTCTTGTGTATGTAAAATACTCTATGACACCCTTTTTATGAGTGGCTGAATTCATGCGAATCTGTGACATTGAAATGTACTTTTTGGATTTGTAAATACCACTTTAAAGTAAGTGGATCATTCATTCTCAAACAAACATTTATAGAAAATCTACAATGTGTAGATTCAGACCCCACCCTGTCAAATCTCTCAGTCCAGTGGAGTCATAGAGACATATTGTTATATACTCATTAGGTACAGACAGCAATTTGGGTATATACAAAGTACTTCAGTGCTCTAAAACATTCTCTGTGAATGGAAAACCTTATCCAAGTGATAATAAAGTTCTTTTTACTGATTTTACAGGGGCTTTGTGGCGTTGCTTTTATATCCAGTTTTCTGCAGACAGCACCTCCAGGCACCAATTAGAGTCTCCTGTCTCAAGGAAGCTGTTTAGGCCCCAAACTGGACAATCAGCATGGAAATAGTTACTTGAAAATCCATTTCCCCAAACCGTGGTTTCATTGACTTTCCATGTGGGTTACAATTATGCATGAACAGAAAAGGTAGGTATAAACTGACAAGAAACAAAAGCATGTTAAACCACGGAGATTTCCTCTTACATGAACCGACCATTTGTTAAACAGTGTCTCTCCATTTCAAAGGGAAACTGGCAGGAACTTGAGGCAAACATTTTCCTATAGCCCTGGAAAAGAAAAAGTGAGAGAAATGCCTTTTTAGAAAGGGTGTTGGGTGATATAAAAGTGTGAGCTGTTTTGAGAAGAGATGAATGATTAACCCAGGGGCTGATTATTGTTGGATGCTATCATTGCAGAGACTATTACTGAGCCTTTTATACTGGACTGTGAAGGAGAAGGTGCTGTTTAATCCAAGAAAACATATTTGATTGAGTACATAAGATTCTGAATTACATTTATATATATGTGTACATGTATGTATATGTAAGTTCCCACTACTATACACACACACACACACACACACACACTCCCCATTGTCCTTTGACATATTAGAAAAAAAAAATAAAGTTGCTTTCTTTTTATTGATTGATTGATTGATTGATTTATATAAGCACTGGGTACAGTCAGAAGCGCAGGAAGGTGAGAAAATTCACCAGAGCCAGAGTGGGGAGCAAAGCAGGCAGAAGGACCGAAGTACACTGCTGAGGGGAGCAGCGGGCGGCAGGAGAGGTCTGTGCCATGTGGGACCCACCTCCGGTGGCCGGGGAGCAGCCGGGGATCGAACCGGTAAAGTTGTTTTCTTTCTTTAGAAAGTCAGAGAATTTAAAACTGACTCTTGTTACAGGAACAAATATTATATCTATTGCATTTTGTGTAGTTGCAAGAGTCCTAAACTTGGGCTTCGAAGACAGTACTTCAAATTTCCACCACTTTATCAAAAAATCAGTTAACTGCACAAAATCCGTTTGCCTTCCATCAAAAAAAGTAAAACCAAAACTACTTGCAAGGGTAGATACAAAGAGTAAGTGAGGGGCCTCCCCTGATGGCACAGCGGTTGAGCACTGGGCCACGAGGCTACCCGCAGAGCCTCTGCAGCACTGGTTTGATCCCTGGCAACGGTGGAGGGTAACCCTCCTCCTGCCTCACCTGCTGCTCCCCTCAGCAGTGTACCCAGTGCTTATATAAATAAATAAATAAATAAATAAATCATTTAAAAAAAAAAAAAACAGAGTAAGTGAGGTGGGGTATTTCACATTGTAGAATAAGTATAAACTTTTTATATACTATATATCGTTATTTACATATTTTACTATCTTACAGAGCAAAATGTAATGAGACACATAATTTGCACTCTGTTATCCTAAGTCATGTGGCTGTGCTGATTTTTTCTTGCTTTCTGGTGCCTTGATTTGATATAATGTCTCAGAAAAGCTTAAAGGGTTTAGTTTTTACAAAGTTACTCTTCACAGTACTTTCAGATTCCATTCTGCTATGAGTTTTGAAATTCCCAAGAAATAAACTCTCAAACTAGGGAAATGTTAGCTTGTTTTCTCACTGTATCATTAAAAAAAAATTCATATAAATTGCTGTTGGCCAATTTTCCTTCACAGTTCCTCCACATAGCTAATAGAAATAACAAAAGTTTTTCAAGTGATTCTTCTATTTTTATTTTTATCTCATTGTTGAATTATTTTAGTGTTTGCGTTTTCTGGGTTTACGCATCTCATTTGCTTACTCGGTTAGAACAGTGTGGATTTCTCATTTTTCTTTTCTCTACTTGAAACAATTTTGACAAATAAAACTGAAACAAAAACTTGATCATAAAAAATTTAAAACGATAGGTTCTCACAGATAGTGTCTCTGCTCTTCTGTCTCAACTTGCCATTATTATCACTATTTCACAAAGAGTCTAGAAAGGCATTTACCGCAGGTATGAGTTTATCAGCATTTGATTTTTTAGTATAGAGGCAAGAATTAAATTGTCCTTCCTAAACACTGAGGGATTGCTGTGGATCATTTTCCATTTAGTAGGGTGACAAAGGTCATGAACCCCTTTTTCTCTGAAGAAGTCCTTAAGACCTTGATTTTGAAAGGCATTCCCCTTTTCTTTGGCATTTTGAAATGATGCCTAGTAAATCCCAAACACTGTATTAATCCACAGGAAGAACTAAATTGTTCTGCTCTTGGATTATGTATTTATTCATTTGCTTTATTTCTGGGCATACCACTGCATTTTCAAATTTTTATAGTGGGGTTTCCTTTCAATTTCATGCTGTATAAATGGTGCAGTGTTAGATCATTAAATGCAGCAGAGACAAGAATATGGATTATAGATGAAGTTGGTAGAAAGTGAAATATTTGACATTAAAAATGCCTCCATTTGTAAAGTTATCTCTCCCAGAACTCCTCAAGGAATTATTTTATCAAGAACTTCCCATACTACACCCGCATGCCACTGGTCATAGACCCAGTGGTGTTCCCAATAGTAGATGCTGGTCTCCTCAACCTCCCTAGAGTTCATCTTACACATTTCACTCTCTCATCAGCCAGAATTTTTGTTTCTTACTACTATGGAGAAAACCCAAGATATTTATTTATTTTTCTAAATGTCTATGGGTTAAAAGCAAGATTCCTTTATTCCTCACATGTCTGAGCTGAGCAGAAGCCTTAAAAATTACAGAAGTGATCCTGTAGACAATATGGTGTGCCCCACTATATGTAGAGATCTATAAATCAAAACCACAATGAGATATCACTGTACACTCACTAGATGGCTATGGGGGTTACAATTTTCATGTGGGTTATAATTATGCATGAACAGAAAAGGTAGGTATAAACTGACAAGAAACAAAAGCATGTTAAACCACGGAGATTTCCTCTTACATGAACTGACCATTTGTTAAGCAGTGTCTCTCCATTTCAAAGGGAAACTGGCAGGAACTTGAAGCAAACATTTTAGCTATAAAAAACAAAACAAAACAAAAAAAAAAACAGGCAAGAGCTGGTATTGATGAAAAAGTAGAGAAATGGGAACCCTTATATACACACTGATGATGTGAATATGAAATATTGTGGCCATTTGCTAAACCCTTTGGTGTGAAAGTTACTAAAAATGTATGTATACATCTGACATATGTCCCAGTAATTCCATCCTTAGGTGTATCTACCCAGGGACAGTATAAACCTAAGTCCTCAGAATCCCTTTCACATAAATGTTCTTAGCAGCATTTGCATAATAGCCCCTAACTGAAAACAAAATATGTCCATCAGCTGGTGAGTGGATAGACAAGATGTGGCATATTCATGAGATGGAAGGCTACTTGACAATAAAAAGGAACAACCTATGGATTCATAATAAAACATGGATAAACCCCCAGAACATTTTGCTCAGTGAAAGAAACCAGACACAAGGGATCCTTTATTTATGATTTTGAATATGTACAAATACATTGAAAAGGTAAAGTTTATAAGAGGTTGCCAGGGAGAAGAGATCTGCGGGAGGAAGAAGGAATGAGGACTTAAAGTAAATGTACATGAGAGGTCTTATTGCAGTTATAAAAATGTTCTAACATTGATTCCTGATGATAGATGCACAACTTGGTATACTTAAAAACATTTTTTTAATTATACTCTCAAAAAGTGAATTATATTAAGTGTAACATAATCCTAAATAAAGTCATTTTTTAAAACCTAAGAAAGTTGATGACAGCATAAATATTTAATCTTGGTAAAAATCTTGTTATATCCTCTTACATTACCAATAAATAGAACTTGAGTTATCTTAAGAGAGATAAAGAATATGAAGAATATTAAAAATAGTTAAATATGCAAGTCTAAACAATTGTCCATGTGGTTCTTGCTTCTTAGTTGCAGTCAGCTGTAGTGTCATCAAATCAACCCATGATCCACATAATTCAGAAGTAAAATAAACAAAATACAAAGTGATATATCCTTTCCACTCTAGTTTATAAAAAAAAAGTTAGATTTTTTAAATGTATGAATCAACACAGAAAAATAAATTTATCCTCTGTGTTAAGTTCTCTGCTTGCCAGATTCCTTTGCCAAAGGATTTTTCTATTCTCACGACCCATGGTATAGTTTTATACTGTGGATTAAAGAAAAAATTGATAAAAATATATCTTAGGTAATAGAATTATGAATTATTTTAACATACTATTTGAATAGTCTAATTCCTTCAGATGTTCATCCGTTAAGAATCTTCTTTGTGACTCTGTCCAGTTAGAGCAATAAAAATATCACTTTGTGAGGTTTTCACATTTTTCTCTTTTCTTGCAAAACAAGAAAGCATTAAGACAGATGGGTGAAGAGGAAAGTCAGACAGTATCAGTTGCCAAAGGAAAAAAAATAAAGACAACATCTTGTCGATCAAGTAGCTCAGATCAAGAGTCTTTCTTTTCTCAAATGATGACAGCTCCAGAGTTGTGAGCAATCAGAAAATAAATAAGCAAAACCACCAGAGGTGCTTCTCTTTGGTTTCCCCCGAAATGTCTGGAACAGATAAATATGTCACTTTATGAGGTGGATTACCTGTATAAAAAAAAGAAAATTAGCTAAGCAGGCAAAGAAAAAAGAAGAAACTTAAGTAAGAGCAAGGCATGTCTCTTACCTTGGGACAAGCTGTCCTCATGCTTTTCTGGATGATGCTAATGAAAATATCTAGAAAGAATAATCTATATTTATCTTCGATGATATAATAAAATGCAAAGTACAGATTAACAGTCTCACCCCAGGACTGTCGAGGCAACTATGTAGCTGCTCTCAGTTGAAAATGTGTCCTGGTTGAGTTTGTTTGTTCATTTTTCTCAAACAGGAGCTTGCCCACCAGATGTGGTAAAAATGAGCTTGTGTTTTCTTTAATGGCCTCTTTACAGTCAGGAAAGGCCTTGATTCTAGGCCTCAGGAAACTGTTGATAGAAGGAAGTAGGTTAGAGCTGTGACTAGATCAACTGATTCAGTGAGTCATCCATCACCCATTCATGAGGGTGTCCAGGGTGGAAGAGAGATGATGGTAAGTGCTTTTAATGAGGGATGAGCTTTGAATTGACAGGAAAAAAATACAATTCTGATGGTTTTGAGATCACTTCCTTGAATTTATGCAACGACAAATATTTTATCATGGACATAAATACATTATTTTCATTTTCCACATTACTCCCAAGCTTTAGGAAAAGAGTAGAGACTAGAAGATATCAAGGAAATTTGGTAATTGGCCAAGCTCTTTGCCAATGCCTTACAGGATGTGTGTAAGTATAAGAGCATGTTACAGACTATTTGGACTAGAATCAGGCTGAGTTCTGGTATCAAATATGTTCCCAACTAGCTGGGTATTTAGGAAAGTCATTTAATTTTCTCAGGCCTCAGATGTCTCATCTGTCGTAGGTGATAATTTCTGGCCAACTTGCTTTATATCTTTTCGCAAGCACAGAAGAAAATGATAAATGTAAAAGTATTTAAGTGAAAAGCATTTCCGAAAAGCAAAGGTGTCACTCCTGTTTAAAAATGAGAATGTCTCCTCTTTAACCCCTTAGTTTGCTTGAGGATGAAAGTCAGGGTAACTCCTCTAGGAAATGATCAGGTTCTGGTTTACATTTCTTATGTTCTGAGGGTGATAAAGGGCTGATCTTTAGAAGTGACAAGTACAAAGTCTTATGCTTGGGTTAGAGTTTGGAGAGTCTCATTAATCATGTTCCTTGTGTTATAGGTTCTGTAAACATTGCAAAAGCATAAAGCACAGCCCTTCCCTTAGTGACATCTTTCCAACCTAACTCCAGGAAGCCTTTGAGATTTCCTTAAATGACTGGATTTCATTTCAGTCATTAGTAAGCCCTGCCTCATGGGTGACTGTGAATCCCACCAGGCAGGAGTAAGGGGATATGTATTCAAACAGTATAAACAAGGCTTACCCCAGTCACACAACCATTAAGAACAGTAGGGGGCTTTCCTTTCTCAGGATAAGCCAAGTCACTTATGTGAATCACATAATAGTCCATACTTTTAATTTGTAATTTTTTTTTTTTTTTTTTTTTTTGCTTTTGGAAACTCATGCCATAAAGTCATTGTGAGGAAAGAACAAAACACTGACAATACTTCCTATGGATATTTTGGGTGAGATTAAAAGGCACATACCTTCGCTAACAGTTTTAAAAATTTGGTTAGCGAAATATTTTCATGAATGAATGAGTGACTCAGAGACCCCTGAGCAGTCGACCACCTTGGGAACTACGGATCAGAGGGCTGGCACACATGTGGTTTTCACTGAGAATCATCTGCTCAAAGTTCCTCCTTGTGTTTTGGTTACACTTAGTTCCCAATGTCTCAAAAATGCTGTGGTTTGTAAATATTTTTTATTTGATTAATATTTTTCTTCCTGGAAACGGTTTAAATCATATCTACCAATGGGCATATCGTCCTTTTTATCTGCAACAGCAAACTGTCAACAAACAAATTGTTCAAAAAGCTACGTGGGTGAAACTTGTATAGAAACACATATATTTTAGTACTATTCATTTTACAATTTAGTTGAAGAGAATATAGCAAGTCTCAATATCCAAGTTGTTTGAAGAGGTCCAGATCCAGAAAATAGAGTAAAAGCATTAATTTCTGTGCAGCCTTTCTGGCTTTTGAAGTTCTCCAATCATTTGTCCTTAGGAGACGTCATGGTATGGTGGTGAGGCAGTGGTCTGATAAGGCAAGCACTGCAGTTTGTCCAATAGACAAGAGATTTTCCTCTGTACAGAGGACATGAAAAATTTCACGTGTTTCAGAACAGAATGTCATTAATATGTGGGGAAAGATATGGATGAATCTGAGATAACCATAATCACTTCAGTATAAAAAACTCAAGATATTGGATATGAATGACAATGGGTCACAATCAATATAATGTTTATGGAAAAATAGAACATCTATTTCCTTTACCCCTGGTAGCCACTTAATTCTGACCCAATGGGGGTCTCTCAGTCTATCTTCTGAATGTTTTGACTTTTCATACTAATATTTTGTTTTACTTATTTCAAAACAGTGAAATTCAAACTAAGTACTAAGAATAAAAATCAAAATGTGCATCTAAATAATTGCAGTAGGTAAATTAGAATCATTATTACCAAGATAATATGGATGTGGGGATGTCGGCATGTAACCGATGGCTGAAGCCAAAAGACTGTTCCAGGTGGTGTCCCCTGGAGGGGGTTGCTGGTGAGGATAGATAGCCCCACGGAAAATACTAAAAAGTATCACATTTTGGGGGTGGAGTGACTGATAAGTAATGTAAGTGACTGCCGATGCCTTAGAGGATGTGATAAAGGGCTGGTGTTTAGAAGTAACAAGTGCAAAGTCTTATGCTTGGGTTAGGGTTTGGGGCAGTCAGTCTTTGTAATTTAGCATTTGGGGTTAGTGGATTTGGGTCCCCACTGTGCCAATCTTCCGTAAGGTTGTTGTGGCCTGGTGATGAAGATGGAGACCCGGAACCAGGCCTTTTATTCAGATGTGTGAGGGTGGCCGTTTGTTGGGGCTTTGCAAGTAGCCAAGCAACTAAAATGGTTTCCGTTTTTGTTGTTGTTGTGGCCTGGAGAAAAATGGGAGACCCAGGAGCCAGGCATCTTACTGGGCTGCGGCCAGGCAGAGAAGACAGAGACCCGAGACCCAGAGCCAGGTGTCTCGCTAAGGTGAGTGTGGCCACTTGTCAGATCGTTCAGCCGTTATTGTTTTGAGTGTTGTTTTGTGTGTCTGGTGTTGTGCTGGGGGTATCCCAGCAGCTCATGGAACATTTCCTATTGCGTCTTTTGTTGTCTTGTGAGTCGAAACCTGGCCTGTAATCCGGCCGCTGCGTGTCCACAGTGGCAGAAAGATGCCATCTTGGACACATGTCCTACTGTTTGGGAGAGGAGCTACCTGTCCTCAGTGGCAGAAAGATGCCATTTTAACTGTTTTTGTGCAGGACTGGAAAACACTGGACACAGCTTTGGGTAAAAGCCATTTTTGGCCTCAGTAAATTTTTTTTTTCCTGCTTTGCTAAATAAATCTCTTTGTTGTTGTTTACTGAACCTGAGTAGTCTTGCAATTGTGCGCAGGTGAAGAACTCAGACAGTGACCGCTAAACTATTTGGGCAGTGTCCATGGCCAGTTTAGTGCCCCTTGCTGCCCTGTATCAAACATGCTTACAGAAATACAAAATTATTTACTGATGTTATTAGACCATCATCCATGAATTATGTCTGGTGTCCCATCATCTTTTCTCATCACTATAGCATATTGCTTAGTCACATTCAGTTAATTGCTCCATTAAAGTCCATGTTCTTTCTACCATGCCTGGTTCTCATCTACCTCTTTCTAAATTTGGTTGTTCTCTTTGTATTTTTACAGATTGAACTTCTATGATGGATTTTTTGTGCATAATATCCATGCTTTATTCTTTATGTTACTGAATATTTGTGAAATCCTGCTGTGTTCAGACATTTTACTTAATGCAGGTAAATGTGGCAGCAAGAATAATGCTCTTAAGTAGTTTATTGCAGAGGACTCAAGCAAACAAGCAAAATTACAGTGAAATTGTATTATACACTAAATTAGAAACTAAAGTTCTATGAACGAGCATAGAAGAGGACCTAACTCTTTGGAAATGAGTCTTTTGGAATTGAGTCCCTTCTGGTAGGACATGGAGTATTACAGAAACTTAAAGTTGTTCACTTTGCCTGAAATGTCTATTGTTGATGAAGGGGGGAAAAACAGAGACATGGGCAGTGACAGAGCGTATAAATTGTGTTTAGAATATTGAGATTTTGAGTGAAATGGGGAGTCATGAAAAGGTTTAAAGTAAGAGAGTGAAAAGATCCAATTTGTGCTTTTGCTACTCTGCAACAGACAATATATAAACAAATGATTCTGGGTATGTCCCAATAAAACTTTATTTACAAAACAATAAGCTTATGGGAATTGATCCTTGACCACAGAGTGCAAAACTAGAGAGCTGCTGATGAAGTGAAATTATAAGGGTTTGGTCTCCAGCCAGAAGTAAGAGATAGAAGATGTAAAATTTCTAGCTTAGTGTGTAAGAAATAACTACAAGTGGGCCCTCTCCGGTGGCGCAGCTGCTGAGCCCTGGGTTGCGAAGCTGCCCACAGCCTCTGCAGCACCGGTTCCATCCCTGGCCACCAGGGGAGGGTCCCACATGGCGCGCAGACCTCTCCTGCTGCCCGCTGCTCCCCTCAGCAGTGTACTTCAGTCCTTCTGCCTGTTCTCATTCCTGCTCTGGCTCTGGTGAATTCTCTCAATCTCCCATGCTTCTGACTGTACCCAGTGCATGTATAAATAAATCAAAAATAAAAAAAAAAGAGTATGTTTAAAAAAAATAAGAAAAGAAATAACTACAAGTGAATGACCCTGTATCTGGTGAAGGAAATGATACAAAAAGAGATCATAATTTGAAAGATCTTTAAATGTCTTACACACAACCTGCATTCTACTAAGCACTATAGAAAACAATAAATTATTGTTTTTTAAAACGTAGTAGCTAGGGAGACTGTATTTGTTTGAACAGCATTGAGCTCTAAGAATAAAAGGTGCTATTAGATACAGGGACAGTATTACCACACAGTCATGTGTAATATTTTGAAATGCTTAACAAAGAGTCACACATAACTGCAGAGAGAGGGGGTAAGTATGGAAACATTTAAAGAAAGGATGTGACTCACAGGAAGAGAGCCAATCTGAAAATTCAGAGAAACATAGGGAGGAGACCAGGGAGAAATCCAGAGTGAAATGAAATAGCTGTTTGGGGAGCAGATGGTGCGATATCTCATTCTTAAGAGATAAGATGAGTAAAGAATCTACCTTTGCTCCTTTAAAAAGTTGCATTACTTATAATTTATATTCCATTCCTTGCCTTTGGGGAGTGGTTTTAGCTGTCATTTTTATTCCAGTTGGAATTTTACCAGTTTTTCCTGTGATATCACTGCTGTCACCTTATAGACGTGGTGTTCTCATGCCATTATTTTTCTTCCCTCTCTATCTTCATGCTTGTGTCCAGACTTCATTTTCTACAGATGAACATGAAGTTAAGGAGCTTTCACCATAATGTGATGTTAAAATATTTTGACAACTCCTTATTACTGGTTTCTGTAAGACATTTGGGAGACATTATTTACTATGAGGAAAGGAAATCCCTTCTCTCCTTTTTGGCACACTTCTTGTGGCCTATCACAGTTAGACCATCAATGGCAGACGATGGAGTTTTTAAATTCTTGGCAATTGTAATTTGGAACTTCTATCTTTCATTGATTTCAGCATCCACAGTCCAGATGCTCTGCCTATCCCACTCTCCCTGGCCACTTCGCCAGACCCCATTCCCTGAAAACTTGGTGTCAGTGTCTCCAGTTTCAGTGTCAAGGAACTTTTGGCAAGGAAACCACCAGCAAACAATGAAACATTTCCTTTTCATGTACATTGAGTCATGTCAATGTGCTTTTAATCTTGAGAACCCCTTCTAGAACTGTCCAAATGCCACTAATGTAAAGGAGGGCACTAATAGAAATGTCAAAAGCCAATGACAGCAGGGTTGATGCCATCAGAGCTTTTAATTGCAGCTTGACAAGCTCTGAGCATGTCCAGATGGATATGGCTAATGTTTCATTTAACTTGCCTGGAAAAAGAACTTGGAGGCATACAACCGAAGGTTGTTTATTTAGATCATATATATGGGTGTGTGTGTATACACACACACACACACACACATATATAATGTCCCAGAAGAGAGAAAAATCTATTGTACAGAGAGTAAAGTAAAATGTGTAGATTCTCTATGTTCCAAAAATCAGATTCTAAGACTTACTACTCTTTTTAATTTTTGTCAACTTGAAAAGATGCTTCTGCTTATACTACCTGTCATGTGCAAACAAGTACACATTCTTGAGCTTTTTCTCTTTAATAACATGATTCATTTTAATGAAAAAGGGCACACATTTAAAAAGTAAAAGGAGGGGGAAAGTACTATATTTCTACCAAGTATATGTTAAATTAAGACTAGGTTTATCCAGACTTGACTCCAAGTTCCCTTGAAGATGGTTCACTGCATTCAAAACATAAAGAATATATATTTTTAAAGATTTATTTATTTATTTATACAAGCACTGGGTACAGTCAGAAGCACGGGAGGGTGAGAGAATTCACCAGAGCCTGAGCGGGGAGCAGAGCAGGCAGAAGGACCGAAGTACACTGCTGAGGGGAGCAGCGGGCGGCAGGAGAGGTCTGCGCGCCATGCAGGACCCTCCTCCGGTGGCTGGGGAGCAGCCGGGGATCAAACCAGTGCTGCAGAGGCTGCGGGCAGCTTCGCAACCCAGCGCTCAACCTCTACGCCACCGGGGAGGCCTTAAAGAATATTTCTATATTGTCAAATCTAAACCATAACTTTAAAGAATGTCAGATATGTCCATTTGAAAAATTCCAAAGATTAATCGATAATATTGTTTTATTGTCTTAAGTTATACCAATATATCCATTACTCTGACTAAGTAACAGGGGTTAATATAGCTTAATCCTAATTTAATTTGCTCTGAGCTAAGTGTCTGCAGAGAGCTGGCAAATTACCATTCCTCTTTATTGGGTTCATTAAAACCACTGAAAGGTGATATTTACAATTAGTTGTAAAAACTTACTGCTTTGGCTGAAACAAATCCAGAGTAGGTGATCAAAGATTGTAACTCTTCAAAATTTCATAGCCAGAGTTCATAGAATACATTTTAGATAACTCAAAATGCAAAATCAATGTTAACATTTTTTTTTTAAAGTTCTATCTCAAGAAGTACCTAAGTCAATGGTGAATATTCAGAGATTCACTATATAAAATATGCTTATTAATCTGTATTACAATAGGTTGGGATTTTTAATGTACCAAGCACTTCTCAGTCTGTGTGAATTTTTCTGATTATACCAATCTATGGGTTGAAACACAAATTTAGCAATCTCTAAACCCGTTGCCTAAAAACCATCAGAAATTATAGTTTACACAAGATAGCATAGGTAAAAGAAGTGCATGAGTCTCAAACTTTGTATGCACTTGAACATAGATCTTATGCCTTCTTATTACCTGGCAGACTGAGGGGTACTCAGAAAGCCCCAAGCTTACAGAGTCTAAATAGGTTCTGCCATCCGCCACATAATGGCTAAGCATACTCTTAGGGTGAAATAATTTTAATAGAATCATTGTGCATAGAGAGAAAAGAAGGTAGGATAAGAGTTTCCCAGTGAAACCCCCAAAGTTACCCATCTCCTCATGGACAAATGCCCAGTCAAACAGACTTGGGCCAAAGTGGGACCCCTGGGGCCTCAAAACTTGCCACAAGTCTAAGGTACCTTCTTGCAGATAACCATAGGAAAGGGGCAGAAGGAGCCAGGGAAATCTGGGACAAATGGAGCAAAATCAAGGTTATGACTGCCCTTATCAGTCTCCCGATGGGTCTGTCTCTTCCAAGTATCTCTACTTGGAAGTGTCTCACTCCACGTTCCTCAAGTCCCTGGTGCAAGTCCAAAGCTGAAAAGCCAGCAATACCACTTCACTTGTGTCTCTGCTCCATATGCCCTCTCCAAGTCTTCTTCTAGCTTCCCCTTACTGCTCAATTCCACCCCTATTAGGTGGGGCAGTGAACATGAAACCTCCCCTTTGAATGGGGATCCCTCTCTGTATTACTAAGAAGATCTACAAAGTCTCTAAAAAGAGGAGAAGATTTTCAGTGCCTTTCTTGTTTAGGCTTCTCAGAAGTAACATGATCTAGATACTGATTTACTATTTACATTAGTAAACAATAACTGAAGACTTACTACACATGTCCTGGGCATCTGTGATTGGAACTGGAGATGCAAAACTGAATGAAAAGTTATTTTAGCTGTGACCATCTACATTTTATCTGGTTGAAACTGCCTTAGTTGCCTAGTTGATAAGAATGGTCTGTACATGTCAGATATACATCAGTTAATGTCCATCCAAATTATTTGTTTGCTTTTGTTCTAGATCTAATTATTTAACAAAAATAGATATCTCTGCTAATGTTATTAGCTATCTAAAGATTGTCAAGGTGACAATTCTTGTACTTCTCTCTTTTATTCTTGTACTTTTTAATTTCTTGTACTTCTCATTTTTTCCCAAGGTAACATATAAATTTAAAATATGATGTTGGGCCTCCCCAGTGGCGCAGCGGGTTGAGCTCTGTGCTATAAAGCTGTCTGCATCCTCTGCAGCATGGGTTCAATTCCCGGCTGGCCAGGGAGAAACCCACATGGCTTGGCAGACCTCTCCTGCCTCGCCCACTGCTCTCTTCAGCAGTGTCTTCGGTCTGTCTGCCTGTTCTGCTCCCCGCTCTGTCACTGTGAATTCTGTCACCCTCCTGCACCTCTGGCCTGTACCCTAGTTCTTTATAAATAAATAAAATCTTTAAAAAAAATGAAAAGAAAATATGATGTTCCTGTGTTTTGCATTTCACTGTGAGTTTATAAGGCAAACAATTATGTTAACAACTAAAGCTGCAAAGAAATCATTCTCCAGTAATTAAATAAATCTCAAAACCTCTGAGGTTCAGCAAGGGTAATTGCCAGGGAGAGGAGAGATGGCCAGCCCTGCCTGCCACAGATATATCTTTCTCTTAGGGTTTTCTCATTTTCAATTACTGCTGCCAATTTACTTCCCAACACCCAATGGGTCCTTTCGCTGTAAACTCTAACCTTTTACTTAATGTTGAAAAGTCAGCCAAAATTCTCTCCTTTTGTCTATCAGTAAAACTGATTGACTCTGGAAGCTCTCAAATTTTACTTAATGTTAATAGAGTACAAAGATAATCTAATATGAAAAAATAAATAAAAAGAGATTCCCCCTAATAAGGTAAAGGATTTGTGTTTACTCAATTTAGCTTCCTTTAGAATTGGCTAGCTTTATCATAACTAGTCAATTAGTTCTGGAAGTTATTGCGGTGTAGGAAATGCAGTCAGTGGGGAAGAAGGTCAGAAGGGAGAATCAAGTGAGTAGAATTTCTAGACATTACTCATTTTTTCTCTTATCTGTTCTGGTTATTTGCATTTCTAAGCTAAGAAATTTTAAAACTATTATATAAACCATGTAGAGTTAAGCTACTTTCTGGTTCATATGTGGCAAACATATGACATGAGGAGAGTTATATAGATTTATATGTTCCTTGCTTGATGGAAGGATTCTCTACACATGCAATTCCTCCTTGACTGATGATATAGCTTCAGAATTCTTCTCAACCCCACATATCAGAGAGCCCCAATGATTTGTCAGTATTTACATATTTGTTTAAACCATCATCATCCTTATTCTATTTTTTCTTGCAATTTCTTACTTACTAACTCCAGAAAATAATGTGTGATAACATTCTGAGAAGTGCTGTATTTGAGAACCCAATCTGATTTAGTTTAACCAAGCACTTCCCAAATTTATGTGACCAAAGAACACTTTCATCCTTTGATGCTTTTTAACAAGTGCAGGAATGCATTTTGGAAAGTGCTTCAATATCATGACTAAACTTTATACTCAAACTTCTTCTCCCTTCAATCCACCTAATTTTCTGGCCACAGAATTATCTTTCTAAATTATATGATTTATCATATCTGATTTGTGATCAAAAACCCTAAATGGCCTCATATTAGCTACAGAATAAATCCAAGCTCTTGACTGTATGCAAAGATTAGGATAGCCTCTGCAGTTCATCTTTATCAGGTGGAGAAAATTCCTTTGCATCTAGTAGGCACTTCATGAATGGATCTATCCCAGATGTCTCCTCAGCTCCAGGTCTTCCTGATTGTTATTCATCAGACATCAAAATCACTGTAGCTTGGAAAATACTTTACCTCTGAAAACCAAAATTCTTAAAGTGCAGATCAAATATGACTTTGATGTGAAGTACTTTTTTTTTATCTTCTCCACACCCCTAAAGAAACCAATTGTGTCTTCAGATAGGTTCCGTTATATTCTGAAAACCTTTCTCTACTTGGTTCACTCCATGCACATACATGGAAGTATCTTTAAAAGACTAGTCCAGAGTTTCTTATCCTTGGCACTGCTGACATTTTGGACTGGATAACTCTGTTATGTAGAGCTGATATTGGGGTTGCCCTGTAACAGAACTGATCCATTCACTGTTGAATGCTGACCCCTGGTCTATCCCACATGTGCCAGAAGGACCCACCCTCCTCATCCTGATTATCAAAAGTATCTCCAGATTTTGCCAAATGTCTGGGGTGGGAGAAGGTGAAATTGCACCCTGTCAAGAATCAAACGTTTGCATCTCCCTGGCCTTGGTCCCAAGTCCAAGACAGAGTCACTGAATTTGACCTAATTGAATTGTTCTTATTTACCCCTTGAGGGTTTGATTGTAGTTGACAAAAAAAGAAAGAAAGAAAGAAGATATTCTAGAAGTGCTGTCATGTGGGAAATCTTGTGGGTATTATTATTTTCTAATTTTAGATCTATCAGAGTCAAACCTGAGAAGATACAGGACAGATCCTCTCACTCAGAGATTACCCAGACCTTGGAAGTCTGTTTCTCCTTTCGAGGAATTTGTTATTCAAAACTTGTCTTTTGTTTTGTGCTCTCTCAAGTGTTCAGATTTGGTGAAGTGAATACACAATTGAGCCATTAAGACTCGTTAACTGCATTGATTTGTCTTTTTCTTTCTGTTTCTCTTTCATTAATGATACATAGCGATTTGTCTCCAGAGACTTTTTTTATCTTTTAGGGGGAAAAAATTTCATATTTTCTTTCCTAACAAAGAGTTTTCTTGTGGCGTGAAGACTCATCAAAGTCATAATTACATTTCATTTGTCAGCATTGAACTGTCTATCATCTGTAAGAATTTGAGTCTGGCTCACATCTCTATGCATTTGTACTTTTTCTGAGTTCCTTTCCAATCTGAGATGATTCTTTAGTGAGGATAAACTACTTTGGGTGTTCTCTGCCTTTAATTTCCCTGGTTACCTAATGAGGTTGTTTATAATCTGAAAGCTGTCCACAAGCCAAGATAATGATGAGGTTGTTTTTCTTTTTTGTTTATAAAAATTGCTAAAAGATGATATTTGCCATTAACATTGATGTTTGTCTCCATATCCCACGTATGCAGCAGCAACCTCAATTTATTCACAAATACTGAATTCCCACTTTAGATGGAGCGGATGAATTTAGGAGGTTTAAAACCATTGGAGTGGCTGGGTTTTATCCAAACTTCATGAATCTCAAATACTGAGCTGGAAATTAGACAGCAACCTCTTTGCTAGGCTTCCTAAGTCTAGTTAAAAACAAACAAATAAGGCCTCCCTGGTGGCATAAGGGGTTAAAACACAAACTATAAATCTATCTGCAGCCACTGCAGCACAAGTTCAATCCCTGGCCAGGGGGCTACCCACATAGTGCAGCAGACCTCCCCTGTCTTGCCCATTGTTACCCTCAGCAGGCAGTGTATTTCAGTCAATCTGCCTGTTCTGTTCCCCCCTCTGTCTCTGGTGAATCCTCTCACCCCCAACACCTCTGGCCCATACTCCAGGTCTTGTATGCATAAATAAATAAATCATTAAACAACAACAACAACAAAACAACAAACTATCTGGTTCAAGAAGAATTGGTACATGCAGGGAACTTCTATACCTGGGTCACTGTATTTAATAAAAATTACAACAGACTTCTCGTTGCTTGATTTTGTTCATCCTGGCTTGTTATTTTATAAACATGTGCAAACTTAGTCGAGGATCTACTTGAGAGCCTTCAATCTACAAATGGAAAAACCATGGACAAGAGGCGTGAAATGGTTTGCACTTATAAGATAAAAATGAAGTTAAAAAGAAAAAGGCTTAAAATAATTTTTAGTCCTCCATCTTGACCTTCCCATTCAGTTAAGGTTGGGCAATCAGTGTAGACGCTTCATTTCATTAGACTTTGTCCCACAGATGGACAGATGTCATTTTAAGCTAAACATAAAATAACGAGAAAACAATCAGCACAGAGCTTTCACTTCCCCTCTCATTTCTTATATCTCATTTTTTAACTGTCCATTACTTCCATGTATAAAGACAATTAATCTTCACAGATATCCTTGGTCCTCTTGGCTTTTACATTCACCAGAAGAAGAAAGCATTAACTGTTGTCACTTCCCACTTAGCTCCACAGCTGTCATGCTTTGAAGTCAATATCTAATGTACAGTTTCCACTGGCTTAGAATTAAAATGCATTATCTGCCTCAGAATTTTCATTAACTTTTGCTAGTTTAATTGCAATTCTTCCAACAATGGGAAAAATTTGGAAAATGTCAATCCTCCTAGATTAGTGTTTTTTGGAGAATGATTGTGTAGACCATCTGTGCCAGAAAAATCCAGAATACCTGTCAAAATGCAGATTCCCAAGAGGACTCATTCCAGGTGTATTGCATGAGAAGCTTGAACATAGGAACCAGAACTCTGCATTGCAACAGAGCCCCTCCAGGGAATATTTGAAGGGTTTGCTGTAGAAATGGTCATGTAGAATCAAACATTGTGCCATCTGGCTTATGCACACTATACTGGGTGTCTTTCGAACTCTATACCTGTATCTATCAGCATATTATAAACATCCAGTTTTCACTACCTCTGCCCTAACCATCTGGCCAAGCCATCGTCTCTTTCCGAGATCATCCCAAAAGCCTCTTCACTGGTCTCCTGCTTCCAAGCATGAGCCACTGATCCTGTATTAACAGAGTAGCCAGAATTTTCTTTTCTTTTTTTTTTTAAAGATTTATTTATTTATACAAGAATGGGGGTACAGGTCAGAGGCATTGTTGGAGGGTGAGAGAATTTACCAGAGAGAACAGGGAGCAGGACAGGCAGACGGACCAAAGACACTGCTGAGGGGAGCAGCGGGCGAGGCAGGAGAGGTCTGCTGCACCATGTGGGTTGCTCCCTAGCCGGGCCAGGAATCAAACCCATGCTGCAGAGGCTATAGATAGCTTCACAACACAGCACTCAACCCCCTGCATCACTGGGGAGACCCAAGAATTTTCTTTTAAAGTAAGTTTTATCCCTCTTGTTCTCTGATCCCTTCAGGGACTTTCTCTCACTGCAGCACACAATTCCCAGGGAATCTGCATACACCGTACACACTCCTGCCCCTCATTCTCTACAGCTTTCCCTGCCCACTGCTCTCCAGACAGCTCATTCCTTGCACTTCATTGACAAGTCAGACTAGCTTCCACCCCAAGGTCATCCAGGTAGATTGCTCTTTTCCCTTCTGCTTGATCTACTCTCTTACTGTCTTCAGATCTTAGTTTGAAATTCTTGGTAAGTCTTTCTCAACAGTCTCATTTGAATTGGACTTACTCTACTTCTGAACATTTTCTGTCCACCTTCTCTGTTGTGCTGTCTTCCCTGAATTTATCAGCATCTGTTGCTTTGTACATTTTATTTGTGGTAGTCCCTCCCCCAAGCTCTAACCCATAAGTTAGAATTATTTTCTCTTATTTTGTTCACTATTGTAATCCAGTACCTAGAATAGTGAAATCTGACAGACATTCAATAAATATTTGTTAAACAAAATGAAGAAATCATATCATCTGTCACAACTCTGTATTATAAGTGCTATTATCTCTATTGACAGAAAAAGAAACCAAGGCTTATGAAAACGGAGATGAAGCACTTAGCCAAAGTCACGTGGTCTGCATTTCGATGGGCCAAGCCTTACTCTGATGACAGAACACCCATTCTTTCCATGATCAGCGCTTCTTCTGGATCCTTTTAGCTCAATTTTTTTTTTTTTTTTGTTCACCAAATAAAAATGTCCTTTCACCCAAAATTCCTACACAATCAGAATGAAAGAAGGAACTTGAGACAGTACAAGTGTTACAGGGCCACCCTAAAATGAAATGGGTTGGTCAGTGTGGGTCCCTCCCACACTCACTTAAAGGGATGTAATGAAACTCAACCACAGGTGCACACACTATAGGTTAAAAGAGGGTTTATTAGTAAAAAGGGGAAATGAAGAGTAGAATGACCCAGGGAGAAGGAGAGAGAGAAATTGGTAAATGTGTCCTACCAGTTCCATTGAGCTGGGACCCCAAGAGCACACTGAAGGCTGGAAAAAAAACCAAGCACCCCCAAGGTCCACAAATCTCTAGTTATATACCAAGCCTGGCTGCTTAACTCCACCCAGCAATTCTCCCTTTGGTGGAGATGACATTACAGGATCCGTAGTCCTTGTGCCTTGGATCTATTTGGCCTGGGATAGGGATGGAGTCCATAAAACCTGAGTTTGTGGAGTTCTTTCAGGACATCCTCCCCCCACAACACAAGGTTCTAGAAGACAGGATGGGCAAAGTTCTCCCCCATCCCCTTTATCAGACCCTTGAGTGCCTACAGCCTCTCAGGAATTCCTTATTGCAAGAGCCCAGGCAGATCCAGCTGCATCTAAAATAAACTTTTATTTTTTTCCTTGATCTTCATGATGGAAATTTAGAGTAGAAAATTTAGGATGCAAGTTTTCACAAAGTAGAAAACAGAGATGGGGTGGACATCATTCAATCCATAAATCAGCCGTGGAAGTTTCCAGGAATTGGAGGTGGATCAGAGAGGACTTTAAGTTCCAGAAAACCAACCCAACCTAACTCAAAAGTGATAAAATCCACACAATAATTTCATCAAAGAGTAATATTTAAGGACATTCCTTGCTCTGGTAAAACACAGATCTTGCCTTAAGACAGCCCACCTGTATCTATGCAGGTGTCTCTTTTTTTCCTGACAAATCTACCCTTTGAAAACTTAGCCTTTGCCTGTTTGTGTTTGTGCAAATGTCTCTTTCCTGGATGAAATTGCTGTGTGCCACTGAATGGGGACTCTGCCAAAATCATTTTCAGAAGAACCCAAGGACCCCAATCACCAAACCCTAATGTCCAGGTACAGAGGATCCAGTTAATCCTACTTCTCTATTTCTGCCAAATTATGAGTGTGAATTCCAGCAAATTATTTAACTTGCATGGCTTTTTTTTGGTCCCTTCATCCTTGATCTCTCCTTTCGCTGCTTTTCCTCTATATGCATTTCCTACAATATGTTGATATATGTCTTTAAATACATATAATTCCTGGTAAAGAAAAAAAGCATGTAAAAAAGCTGTGTATTTGTATGCTAAATTTACAAAAATAGCATTATCCCTATTCTCATCTTTCCTTTTATTTTTTCTCAACTTTTATCATAGCACTATATTTTTTAAATGTCTAGTTTTCACTTCCTTGTAAGGTAAGGTAAAAAGTATCAGGCTTTTCTGCCCTCCCTCATTAGGCATAAAGATGGATCCTCTAGTCCTGAATGCATGCCTGATGACGGGCACCTGGAGTAGGGTGTGGGCATGCGTAGGTGGGTACACCTGGGCTGAGAGACTGGGCTTATAAGAGTGGTGCAGTGCAGAGGATGGAGGAGTGCAGTGGAGAGTGGCAGAGTGTGACGGAGCACAGCGACGAGGAACAGTGGAGTGCACGAAGACAACTTCGCTGCTAGAACTGGTAAAGAACTTACCCGGAATGGGTTGGTTGTGTTACACTTCCTATATATATAGTTTCCTATAGCTTGCATTTTTGACATTTTGTTATTCATTTCCTTACTCTGTCCCTTTTGGGGTACAAGGAAATCATCCTGTATCTTTGCGGGTTCTTCTATGTTTTATGGAAAAGATCAGGCTGAAGCTGGAGGCCCAGGGATAAAAGAGTTCACCAGAGACAGAGTGAAGAACAAAAAAAGGGAGGATTATTGAAATATACTGATAAGGGAAGCAGAAGAGGTCTGCATGGAAACAAGGATTTAGGGCTCCCTTTTATAACCTATATTTTGTGGGCTTTGCATGACTAGGGAGTTGGTCTGGGTCAGTTAGTGCTGGGATGTCTGGTCTTGGGCGTTGACTTTGGACACAGAATATGCCCTGGCCCTGCTTTTGCATTTAGGTTCAAAGTGATCAGTCTTATGGCAAGGTTCCCAAGGCAACCTTATCAGTTCCCTTTATCTATTCAAGCCTCCCAAACCTTGCTGCTGGGCAAAGGGTGGGGGCTTAGTTTTAACTTTATGAAATGATACCCTGACCATTCTAGGCTGACAAATAATCTGAGAAGCATCAGACAGGTTGAGAAGAGAAAAAAGCCAAAAAGAAGTTTAATAATAACACATGTACTTCCAGTATACATGGAGGAAGCCCAGCTTGACTTGAATAATTTGCCTAGCATGTTTCAGAAGCCATATTAAATAATTTAGGTAAGACAGGGAGAGTGGGGAAAAGAAAAATGTTAGATTAGGGAGTCTATCAAGGAGGCAAAGTAAACAAAGTTGTGCTTGCTTAAGTTCTGCAGTGTCCATGGAAAAGATAAGGAGATTAGGTCTTCCCAGTACATTGAGGGAGATGCACTCACAGAGGGAAATTGACATGTAAATGTCTTTGTCAGAGGTAACCTCCACCCAACCTTTGAAATCCTCTCCCATGAAATCACCTAGGGCCAAAAGGACAGATTTGAGGGTTGTAGATATTTGTTCTTCAGCACAGCCCAACTCATTATCTCAAACAATGCCCTGAAGAATATCTATTGTGGGGGAGAGAGGATGTCCTGAAGGAACTCCACCCCCACCCCAAGCCAAAGGGATCCAAGGACTACAAATCCCATAATGTCATCACTACCAAAGGGAGGATTGTTGGGAACTGAGGGTGGAGTTAAGCAGCCAGGCTTGCTGTACAACCAGAGACTTGTGGGCCTTGGGGGTGCTTTTTTTTTTTTTTTTCCCCAGCCTTCAGTGTGCCCTTGGGGGTCCCAGCTCAGAGGAACTGGTAGGACACATTCACCAATTTTTCTCTTTTTCCCTGGTTTATCCTCTCTTCATTTTCCTTTTGTAAATAAGCCCTTTATTAACATTTGTGTGTGTGCCTATAGTTGAGTTTCTGTAAGTTAATTTTTTTTAAAGATTTATTTATACAAGAACCGGGGTACAGGCTAGATGTGCGGGAGGGTGAGAGGATTCACCAGAGACAGAGCCCGGAACAGAACGGGCAGACTGACTGAAATACATTGCTGAGGGGAGAGGCAGGAGAGGTCTGCTCGCCATGTGGGTTGCTCCGAGGACGAGGACGGCGGGGATTGAACCGGCACTGCAGCGGCTGCAGAGAGTTTCACAGCGCTGCACTCAACCGCCTGCGCCACCAGGGATGCCCTCCATAAGTTTTCTTAAGTGCATGGGTGAGGACCCAGAGTCAGTCCAACTCATTTCACACTGGGGTTGCCCTGTAACATATCTACATACTTGGCACCCAATAAACCCCAAGAAATAGGGCACCTGCAGGTCGTATGGTCCATGATGAATTTATGTCAGTAAGAATTAACCGACTGCTTTCCAAATAGCCTGTTCTGATATTTGCATTTGTTATAGGGCAGGGAGAGGGGCAGCCCAAACCCCACCTCCCCCTTTCCTGGGGACCACCCTGTTACACATTGACCAGAATGCAGGGACAAGCTTACTACTATGCATTCTCCCCAATACCAAGTTTTGAAATTCACATGGGTTTGGAGGGCCACCCTGGTGATGCAGGAGTTTGAGCTCAGCACTGTGAAGCTGTCCGCAGCCTCTGCAGTGCGGGTTCAATCCCAGCCGGCCAGGGAGATACCCACATGGAGCGGCAGACCTCTCCTATCTCAGTATATTTAGTCAGTCTGCCTGTTCTGTTCCCTGCTCTGTCTCTGGTGAATCCTCTCAGCCTTCTGTACCCCAGTTCTTGTATAAATAATCTTTAAAAAAATAATGGGTTTGGAAATCCATAGAATTAGTAGCTGAATTTTTTCTTAAGTGAATTATGTCTTTTAATATATTTGATCATTTTAAAAGAGAATTGGATTTTTGTCTTTCTTTAAAATTCAGAGTTATTTTATTAGGAATTTAAACTTCTTAGATGTAAATTCTGGTTTAAGAAGTTTTCCCCATGTTTACAAAGTCCAGAAATATTTTCTTTTTTTTTTTTTTTAAAGATTTATTCATACAAGAACTCTGGGGTACAGGCCAGAGGTGTGGGGGGCGAGAAGATTCACCAGAGACAGAGTGGGGAGCAGAACAGGCAGATGTACTGAAGTACACTGCTGAGGGGAGCAGGAGGCGAATCAGGAGAGGTCTGCTGTGCCATGTGGGTTTTTCCCTGTCTGGGGATCGAACTCGTGATGCAGAGGTTGCAGACAGCTTCACAGGTTGAGTCTTAACCCCTTGCGCCACCAGGGAGGCCCCCAGAAATATTTTCTTGAATGCTTTCTTCCCTAGTTTAATTGTATAAACTCTTGTTGTTTTTTTTAAAACATCTTTATGGTGTATGTTTTTGCATTTTGTGTAACATTAGAGAACTGATGCATTTTTATCTATAGAAGGGATTGTTTTCTCAGCATTGTATTTAGAATAATCCTCTTGTCCACTTTGCTTTGAAGCTCCATCTCTATCACACTTTTTTGATATAAAATTCTGTGTAAATAGCTTTTTTTTACAAGCTATTTTACTGACATTTTGTTCCTTCATCTATGTCACAACTGTTCGTCTTATTATAAACATGTATCTTAATATGTAGTAATTCTACCTAACCCAAACTTGATTCTCCTTTTTTCAAAACCAGCATTATTACTTGTAGACCATTGCTATTCTATATTGATTTTAAGAGTTTTAATTAATTTTTTAAAAAGTCAGCTGAAATATTTATTGTGATTGCTTTTGAATGTGTAGAACAATCTGGGAAGCATGGGCATCATTGTCATGATATATTGTCTCATCCATGCAAATATAGTTTATTCCATTTGTTCCAAAAGAGTTTGTAAATGTCTTTTTATTTGATTGGTAGATAAAAATGCTGGTGTTATAACAAAGAGTATTTTCTAGTTGGTTATTGCTAATAACGGCTAGTTCTTGAAAAGAGAAGGATTTGGAAAGGCAGAGATGGGTGAAAAGAATTTCTAGTTAGAGGAACAAATCTGAGTGCAAATCCATAGACTATAAACGTTAGGACATATATCAGAAATGGAAAATAAGTTTTGTTTGGAACCAAAGATATTTACAAAGAGGTGTTGGAGAATAAGTATCAAACAAGTGGCAAGACAGGCAGCTTAGGTTTCAGGGGAGTAGAGCCTGCTGGTTGAAAACATGGATTCAGAAGTCAAACTGCCCATTTCCTGACTTTGCTCCTTATTAGCGGGGTGACCTGGGTATTTGTGCTTCAGCTTCTTCACTGGTAAATGGGGATTATGACAGTGCTGACCTCATTAGAGTACAGTGAAGATTAAATGAGTCAAGACGTGTAGCATCTGGTGTGGAATAAGCATTCAGTAAATGTTAACTTTTATTGTAATTGCTGCTATTATTATTAGGAAATGGAAATCATTAAAAATTTTGATGTGATTTGTCCAAGGTCAGAAAATAGGTTAGCAATATAGCAGAGAGAAGAGACTTAAATCTCTTGATTCCTAGTGTAGAATTTGGCTTATAACATTTTGTGGAAACAAATGCATTAAAAATATCTTTGAGAAATGACCAGCTATTAAATTATTTCAGAGGGTCCACTACAAGTGCAAATGTTAAGCATCAACAAACTGGCATGAAATACTCATATGCTGGCTACATGTGTTCTGTAACACAATTGAATTTTGAGTACACAAGCACCAGATTTATATATAACACCAGCAAAATCATTTGAAATTTCTCTCTTCTGGCAAGTATAAATGATGCAGTAACACTTTAAAGGATCTATTTAAATATGGAACCATATATTATAGTGTGATGAAAAATAAATTATTCACCAAATATTCACTTTAGACCATAGAAAAGGTTTTTGTGGCACTGTTGGTAGTTGATGACCTATTGGAAACTGAGAATGGAAAAATAAAAGATTCAAAGTGAGGTTTATTCACCCTCAACAACATGTCTATATCCTTAAAGTTAAGCTAATAACAGAGACTTTTATAGAAGATGGAAATCAAGAAAAGCTGGTTAGCACCAAGAAACTGGGGACAGTTCTTGTTTCTTTTTCAATTAAAAAAAAATTACATGTATACATATTATATATGTGTGTGTATGTATATATATATATATACTTTAACTTTTCTAATGTTTACCATCAGCAATGGACAAGATTAGCTCATCTCTTACTATCAGAACACATATTTACTCTTTTTTTAAAAGATTTTATTTTATTTATGCAAGAAATGGGGCACAGGCCAGATGCGCGGGAGGGTGCGAGAATTCATCAGAGACAAAGCGGGAAACAGAACAGGCAGACCTATGAAATACACTGCTGAGGGGAGCAGCGGGCGAGACCGGAGAGGTCCGCTGGCCATGTGGGTTGCTCTGAGGCCAGCCGGCATTGAACCCGTGCTGCAGAGGCTGCAGACAGCCTCACAGCGCTGTGCTCAACCGCCTGTTCCACCAGGAGGCCCAATATTTACTTTTTTTTTTTTTTTGAAGATTTACTTATTTATTTATACAAGCACTGGGTACAGTCAGAAGCGTGGGAGGGTGAGAGAATTCACCAGAGCCAGAGCGGGGAACAGAACAGGCAGACTGACGAAATACACTGCTGAGGGGACCCTCAGCAGGCGGCTGGGGACTGAACCGGCGCTGCAGAGGCTGCAGGCAGCTTCGCAGCCCAGCGCTCAACCACTGCGCCACCAGGGGAGGCCCCCAATATTTACTTTTTAATGAACTATTTCGAATAAGGATCAATAATAATCCAGGAATTTATTTTGCTTTTGAAGTCAGTGTGGGTCAGTCTCCCCAAAAGGGTCAGACTTTTCTCAATGTGCCCAGAGTAGGTCTGTTACCACCTTGATAAAGGAACTTCTGAAGGTCAGTCAAGACCCTGTGTGGGTCAGAAAGTCTTTTACTATGACTTAAAGAAAGCAGATCTTGTTGAGGGCCCTGTCATTTGTAACTGCATCAGAGGCTGAGCAGCTTTGTCCTCACTTGTGACTTTCACTCTCCCTAATTACAGAAGAGTTCACCACTCCCTAAGTTTCTGTCCTTTGAAGAAGCAATCACTATTCCTCCTTTCATGATCTAAAGAATGCATATATGGGGGTCCCGTCCAGGTGTTGGTTTATGAGTGAACTTATCCTCTCAAAGAATCTAATTTTTACCCTTAGATTAAGGTTGAGGTCCTCCTTGTCTGTCATGTGAAATTTTCTCTTTCCGTCCTTGAATTCCCAGGTTCCTAAGTGCAGAATAAATATTCCAGATCTGCTCTATTACTCTTTAGAATTTACAACCATGCAAATTCTCCATGCATACATTATTAACTTGATTGTTTTTCATTTGTTAACCCATCTGATGCTATTTTAATTAATCATCTAGCCCAAGAAGAACCCAAGGGTTTGGGGGATTTTCCCTTGACCTTGACATCAGAATCAAAGTTTGTCCCATTCCTGATTTCCGCATCTTCTCTTTTCGTCCAACTTTGTTATTTCTTTTGTGTTAGACCTGCCTCCATTATTGTTCTGTAGGTCACAATCTTCTCTGAGGGCTGGAAATATGTCTTAGAAACACTGAATCCCCAGAAGACACAGTACAGAAAACTTACAAGGTAAATCCTCAAAAACAAAGTGGGCTGGTCCTAAAGAGAACAGACATAATTTGTGGTCACTGAGAAATGACTTATGTTTCAGATTGGAGTGGATTTATTTATTTATTTATTTATTTGGATTTATTTATGCATATAAGAACTGAGGTACAGGCCATAGGTATGGGGTGGGGTGGGGTGAGAGGATTCACCAGAGACAGAGTGGGGAGCAGAACAGGTAAACTGACTGAAATACACAGCTGAGGGGAGCAGTGGGCAAGATAGGAGAGGTCTGCTGCACCATGTCGGTAGCTCCCTGGCCTGCCAAGGATCGAACTCCTGCTGCAGAGGTTGCGTATAGCTTCTTAGTGCTGTACTTAACCCCTTGTGCCACCATGGAGGCCCCTGGAGAGGATTTAATGAAGGTCAAGATCCAAAAATACAGACCCTAACCCCAAAGAGTCTTCTTAGGGAGAGAACTCACCAGAGTACATTAGGTATAGTTAACCAGGCAAGACTCTACTGGAGATTCATGCATGAAGAAGCCAGGTCCTCAAAGGAGAATATAGTTTGGTTTTTATAAGAGAGGTGGTGGGGGTGGGTCCCTAGTGGCAAAAGGGCTTAAGTCTCAGCACTATGAAGCTATCTGCAGCAACTGCAGTGCAAGTTCGATCCCCAGCAAGGGAGCTGACGCACAGGGTGCAGCAGATCTCTCCTGTCTCAACTGCTCCTTGCCTTAGCAGTGTATTTCAGTCAATCTCCCTGTTTTGCTCCCCACTATGTCTCTGGTGAATACTCTCACCACCCCCCAAACCTCTGGCCTGTACACCAGTTTTCATATGCATAAATAAAGTAAATCTTTAGGAAAAAAAGAGTTATAAAGGGAGGTCCGGGCCTCCCAGGTTGCGCAGCGGTAGAGCGCTGGGTTGCGAAGGTGCCCGCAGCCTCTGCGGCACCGGTTCAATCTCCGGCTGCTCCCTGGTCACCTGAGGAGGATCCCACATGGCGCGCAGACCTCTCCTGCCGCCCGCTGCTCCCCTCAGCAGTGTACTTCGGTCCTTCGGCCTGCTCTGCTCCCCGCTCTGGCTCTGGTGAATTCTCTCACCCTCCCGCGCTTCTGACTGTACCCAGTGCATGTATGAACAAAACAAACAAACAAATAAATAAATAAATAAAACATGCCTCTAAAAAAAAAATAAATAAAAAATATAAAGGGAGGTTCATGAGGCAGAGGGGAGGCAAGCAGTACCCCAGCTTGTTCTGGGTTAGGCTATGCCTGGGCATGTGATGATCAGTTACACTCCAATTCACATGTGGGCTCTTGGCCTTCTCTCTCCAGGAAATTGTGAGATAATCATTTGTCAGAATAATACTTTTTGTCTAGCATGGCTCCTTATGGTCAGTGTGGTGGGCCAAGGTGTATGGATAGGGTTCACCAATTGTTCAAATAGGATTTGGGACAACTCAATCTATCCCCCCACGCATGGGAATGCCTTTTAGAATCATATAAATACGTGGGTCAGTGTGGGAGGTGCTCAGTGACAACTGGTTTGCAGGTCGACCAGCTCAAGCTTTGAATCCTATGAACTAGATGATGAAACACCACCGCGAGGTGTAACATTCCCCAAGAAACCACCGATTCCACCAATGTTTTTACACCATTCAAACCCCAACTCTTCTCATGCATACACATAAAACAAGCAAGCTTTGGGAGTTTGAATGACTTACTTTGGATAGAACAACACAAATTCATGCACAAAAGCTGCTTCCCTGAATTCCTTCCCTTTAGGCCTGATTCTAGCACCTCCATTCTTTGGGTAATAACTCTAATTTGGTTAATAAGTAGGATAGAAATAGAAGGGCTAAAAAAAAAAATTCACATAAAGCAACCACTCCTAAAGCCCACCTTTTAATGGCTTTGAAATGTGAAGGCCAAGGACCTTTTTGATTTAATTCTTTTTCAAATTTGACTTTCTTTGTTATTCTCAACAGGAATTGTAAGTCTACAAAAAAGTATATATCAATCTAACCTTTACATAAGACTTGTTTCTTTTGGTTTAGTACTTAAATAGATTTTAACACGAGGTAACAAAAATGTTTAGTATTTTCCAAGTGGCACATCATGCTGTTCAAAGATGTAATAAATAGATACTACTGATCACATTTAAACATTTTCAACTAGTGGATTTATACCCAAGGCATTGGAGATTTTAATTGACAGAGTTTTAAAAGTGATTCATTTCAAAACTCAGAGACAAGAAGAAAAACACATCCACTTTTGAAGAAATGAATATAGCCCATTGATAAGTGCCTTTGTTGCAAATGAAGAAAATACTCTTACTCTGTCTTGGCACCAGTATTTAGCAGTTGGCATCTAATTAATTAGTTATCAGGGGTGGATTCACACTGGAAAACAAATCCCTCTTCTCCTGATTATGGATTGCATTTTGATGATAAAATTGTTGGTTGTGTACCTCCTCAGTGACAGATTTTGTGTGATTAATGTCTCTCGTGTCTATTTTTCTTTGTGCCCTTCACACAAAAGATGCCACAAAATCAGCATCACTGATCAAAATGTAGCTTTTACCCCCCTTTTTTTTTTTAAATCTCCCTCCATATTCACTTGTTATGGTTGATCTCTAGCTTTGTGTATTTGAAAACTAAGAACAAAATAAAAGACCACAGTGACTACACCTATTACTGCCAGTTGAGTTTAAATTATGACTACATACTTCTCAGCTTCCTTCACTAGGATTTTACACAGATGAGCTCATTTGCAAGAATAGTTCATTAAATGCACTTGTTTTAACAAAATGCCTTTCAACAAAACATTGTTTTCTGCAAATGACCTAAACATTTAGTCATTTAACTGTAGCTCCTTGTATTGTTATTTGTTCAGACCCACAAGCAAATTCACCTGATTTAACAAACATTTACTTAAAAGCATGAATAAGATAGTTTTGATATAGTGAATGTAAATATAACCTAATCATGTGCTTACCTGATGAAAAAGTATAGATGCAGGGAGACTAGTGCTGAAATCTGTGCTAAACCTCTAAAGATGAATTACACCAGGCACTTCTGCTAACTCTTCCACTGTAGGGTAGCAACTCTAGGGCTTTGCCCTTGGTTTTCTCATCTTATTCAACTACAGTAGCAGATTTAGAAGAAATGGAAAGAAATCAATTTTATTCTTTGCCAGATGGGTGCTTGATGGGAGTGGGGTGGGGGAAAACGTGGGAAAATGATCTATAACCGAGCTGTTGTATTATGATTTAGCCCTCTTTTAGTTTTTAGATATAGAAAAAGTTAACTACAGGAAAGAGAGAACATGACATTCTTTGTGATAATGAAATTATGTCTTTTTTATTATTCCATCATTTTTAGCTGGTTGTAGTATATTAAGTTTCTTAATTATTTAGGTAACTAAAATATGCTTTATTCTTATATGCAGAATGAACTTCTTGCAAATAATTGGCAAAGCTAATTCACAATTTATCCCTTTTACTTAAGCCAGAAGTCACCTCTATTGAGCTCCATATTTTGTGAGTCTATCCTAGCCTTAGGAGCTTTAAGTAAATCGCTCTTTCAATAGCCATACATTTTTAAAAGGTAAGGTTAGTGTATTGTCACAGAGGTCAAGTCTTCTTGTTCCCCTTTCTTGAAAGGATTGGAAGCTTTGTATTACTATTTTTTTTTTTTTTAGATTTATTTTTATGCATACAAAAGCTGGGGTACAGGCCAGAGGTGCGGGGATGGGGGGAAGTGAGAGGATTCACCAGAGACAGAGTGGTGAACAGAACAGGCAGATTGACTGAAATACACTGCTGAGGGGAGCAGCGGTCTGCTCCGCCATTTGGGTTGCTCCCTGGCCGGCTGGAGGATCGAACTTGTGCTGAGGATTTCTTCATAGGTTGTGTTTTAACCCTTTGTGCCAGCAGGGAGGCCCTGTATTATGATTTCTTTACAGGGTTTTATTAGAGAAAAAAAAAATTGTGTCTTTGAAAACTGAGAAATTTGGACTATTAAAAAAAACTGAGCAATCTAGAAGTTTCTAGCTTACATGAATGACAAGGAAGGAAAAAGCTACTACATGTTGATGAAAGTTAGAATTTTATGATATAATACATCAATAATTTGTCTCAGTTCTATTTATGGAACACAATTGAAGGCATTTTGTGGCAACCACTTGGGGATGCAGTGGAGAATCTTGTGAATACAGTGACTATAATGGCATCTATTAGAACTGAGCTTTTCAAACCAGGCTCCTGTGCCTTCCAGACTTTCAGGACAGTTAAAAGGGACTGGAGAGTTTACAGTCATTAGTGTCTAGTTCAACAGCACACCTTAAAATTCATCTGTTGAGCTGGAACTTTCCTATCTCCTCTTTCACAGTCGTCTTCTTCCACATTACAAAAGAAAGGCACACTTGTAGTGTTCCTAGGAGGAAGCTGGAAGAATCTCCAGGTACCAACAATGATGATAAGAAGATGAAGAGCTGGGTACTATGTCCTTTGCAAGTCTGGCAGGTTTCAATTATCTGCTTTATAGAAATGAATTTGAATCTGCTGGAGATGGAGACTGAGGGGCCATTATAAATGAATGCTAAACCGATACCATTTGATTTCAAAAGCAGACAAATGAAATATTTTAGGTGGTAGATCACTAGGTAATTTTTGATGTCAAACAAAAATTAATGAGGGGCCTCCCCGGTGGCGCAGCGGTTGAGCGCTGGCTTGTGAAGCCGCCTGCAGCCTCTGCGGCACCGGTTCGATCCCCGGCTGCTCCCTGGCCACCGGAGGAGGGTCCCGCATGGCGCGCAGACCTCTCCTGCTGCCCGCTGCTCCCCTCAGCAGTGTGCTTCGGTCCTTCTGCCTGCTCTGCTCCCTGCTCTGGCTCTGGTGTATTCTCTCACCCTCCCGCGCTTCTGACTGTACCCAGTGCATGTACAAACAAACAAACAAACAAATAAATAAAATAAAATACATGCCTCTTTAAAAAAAAAAAATTAATGAGTCTATGAACTGAGTGTCCCTAAACTGTTCCATCCACAGTGACTTATTTATGGTGACAGATTTTCTCAACACTGCATCTAAAATCAAAGATAATAATGAAAAATGGGGGGGAAAGAAACTTGATGATAAAATCTGTGTTATTCTGTCAGCAATCACATTCATTCATTACCCAGGAGCCTGGGGAAATAAAAGGTTAAAATATCATAGTCCATCTTGTTATGGATCTTTGTAAAGAAAAATTCCTCTTTTAATAATTTGAATCACAATTTTAAATTATTTTGTTACTTGAAAGTTATTAATATTTATAATGATAGCTCATCCAGTAGAAAAAAGTAACGTAATAGATTTACAATGATTTAAAGTTTAAAATAACTTTCACTATCTACGTTTTTTGTTGTAGACTAATATTATCGGTCAATGAATAAAAACTCATCCCTGGTACTTATTATTTTAGGATAAAAGCCTAAAAAGGAAGAAAAATGGAATTAGGAGTTTAAGGATAAATGATGGGATGATTTGAAATGAATGATAGGTATAGCCAAATTGCTTTCACTTAAGATGCATTGGATGTCAATACACTATAATACAGATAAAATATACATTATAATACATGTAATATAATTTAATACACACACCTTATACATTTACAATTACATAATTTCATCATCAAAATTTTTAAAAAAAGATTTATTTTTATTTATGCATACAAGAACTGGGCACAGGCCAGAGTTGAGGGGGGTGAGAGGATTCACCAGAGACAGAGGAGATGATCTAAGGAGTATTGAGAACAAAAGATTTGGAGATTACTACAGGTTTATGTGTCTTCCATGCATTTTAAGAAGCATTCCGATTCCAGAGATGTTAAAATGCCAATAAACGTGAAGCCAAGCAGGTGAATTTAGTGAAATACACTGCTGAGAGGAGCAGTGGGTGAGACAGGAGAGGTCTGCTGTGCCATGTGTGTTACCTCCCGGATTGGGGATAGAACTCAGGCAGTCGAGGTGACATATCTGAGACAACCCTTAGGTCATCAGGAAGACCCTCCCTAGCATTTTCAAAAAGCATTATACATACTGTCTGTAGGAGTTCTTAATCATACCTGCCATTAACTAGCCACTTGCATACTGGCAACTCTCAACTCTGTTTCTGGGACAGTCTGTCTTGAATATCAGATTTGTTTCTCCACCTGCTTGAAACCTTTGCATGGAGACCACAAAGGCAGACCAGTCTCAGTGTGTTCAAATTGATTTTTTTTTCTCTTTCCCCTCTTTCTTTTCCTTAGTCTTATTATCTTGATGAATAGCAGCACCAACAAATAGTTCAAAACTTCTGAACTAGGATTCATATCTGATGCCAACCTGTCATGGATCATTATTCCTCCATGTTCTATAGGACCATCCCCAAGTCCTTACAGCTGCAACCTCAGTTTTATTGTTTTCCCTTCCTTTTTGGGGGGTCTTGTTCTACTTCCTGCCCTCCCTACAGTGTGGCTACCTTCTCTTTCTCCTACCACCCACCCCCCCAACTCTTGTTAGTTTGATTTACCTCCTCAAGTTACAAATACACAGACTTAGTTCTTTTTATCAGAGATTTAGTGACTCAGTTACCTTCTGTAGAAAGACAAAGCTTTAGCATGCTGTCCAGAATGAATTTACTCAGACCTACCTTCAGTCAAGTCCCCTTCTGAATCACCTCTGGAACCCACACCTCTCTCACTCCTGTCTTTAGCCAGTCGAGCCCCTCACCTGTGCCAGGACCAGCTATTTCCTCTCCTGCTCTCCTTTCACATGGCTTCTTCTCTCCTCCTGTCCCACCCCCTCTTTCTCTGGCGTCCCTCTCCCTGCCACTTTCTTCCTCCTATTTGTGTCCCACTTCTTTCTTCTACTTTTTCTTTCTCAGTTGCTGGTACTTCTAAGGAGCATTTCCCATCATCATGTTGAAGGTAGCCCTTGCTGCATTGTGCTGATAGAATCTCATGCTTTATTGTAACTGCAATGTGTACTAAAGATCATTTGATTATCTCTTGGCTGTTCTTCAAAATAACTTCTTGTAGGTGGGTATTTTTTTTAAAGATTTATTTATGCATAGAAGAGCTGGGGCACCGGCCAGAGATTTGGGGGGTGAGAGGACCCACCAGAGACAGATGGGGAACAGAACAGGAAGACTGACTGAAATACACTGCTGAGAGGAGGAGCAGGCAAGACAGGAGGGATCTGCCTCACCATGTGGGGTTACTCCCTGGCTGACCGGGGATCGAACTCGTGCTGCAGAGGCACGCTTCAGAGTGTGGATTGCTTCAGAGTGTGGTGCTTAACCCCTTGTGCCACCAGGGACGCCCTGTATTTTAGTTTTATATGACTACATAAAATATCACTCCAAATTTAGTGTTTTGAAACAATCAGCCCTTTATTATTATCTTTCAAGATTCTGTGAGTTGAATGGGCCCAACTCGAATATTCTCACAAGGGGTCTCAGTTAGATGTTGTCCCAACACAGATGGGACCAGAGCATCAGAAGACTGACCTGACCAGGCTTATGAGATGCTCATTTCCATAAGCCTGTTAGCTGATGCTGGTTGTTGGCTGTGAACTCAACTGGTTTTTTCTTCCAGAACCTACATGTGTCCTGTCTGTGTGTCCTGGACTCTCAATTCAGCAACAAGTTTCTTACAATGAACCAAGAGTGAGCAGCCCAAAAGGCCCAGGAAGGAGCTGCTGGTGCTTCTCAGACTTAGACTCAGAAGTTCCAGAAGTTCTGTAGCATGCCACCTTCCAAAGCAGTCAGAGTCCACCCAGATTTAAAGGGGAAAGAGGAGACTCTATCCACAGATGGGGTGTAGCAAGATCCATTTGCAGCAGAACATGTAAGATAAAAGATGTGTGTGTCCCTCTTTGTAAACACCGTGTTCCGTAGTAGAATTCAATTTTGAGTTCTCAGCCCAGAGTCAAGCATCATACCTGGCTGAGAGTAAGTGTAATGCTCCCTGCACAGGAGCGCACACTCATGAACGTCACGGGCTGACAGCTAGATCTGCCTGGATTGGTATCTGATCATTTCATTTTTCTAGCTCTGGCACCTTTGATGTGGAGTGCCTCAGTTACCACAGTGACGAGATGTGGGAGACTCTACCTTCTGGAGTGGTTCTAGGAAATAGCTAGGGTATGTATGTAAAGGCTTTAGGAGAGTGCCTGGTGCATGTGCTCTAGGGTTGGCCATGATGACAAGGAGCAGGGAGAGAAGGAGAAGGCCTTGACATGGTAGCTTCTCCTTCATTTCAGTCCATCTTTCAGACCTTCCAAATCTGTTCTCTCCTTTGGTAAGCCAGCAGGTCACACCTGGCCCAGTTACCATGGCTACTACTTTCCTGTATAGGATACAACGTTGAGGTAATCTAAAATAAATTAAATATTCCTCTGAATGGCATATATAACAATGCCACGTGTCTCAATTTGTTGGCTACATGTTATATTTTCATTTTAAACTTTCATTTCAAAGTTTATTTAATACTCACAACAGCTTCAGACTTATTCAAGGACTGTGATCTGATCCTGCCTTTTGCTGCCTGTGCAATGGCCTGAAAGTCCAACCCAGTGCCAGAAATAGACCCGGCATGTGTTAAATGCTTGTGATTATGAGATCACAGTAGTGATTTTCTGATCATTAAGAAACATCTATAAAGACAATTCTATTTCTTATGATTTAATATAGTTTTGGGGATTTTTTTAAAAAGATTTATTTATGCATACAAGAATTGGGGGTACAGGCCAGAGGCATGGGGGTGAGAGGATTCACCAGAGACAGAGTGGGGAACGGAACAGGCAGATCGACTGAAGTACACTGATGAGGGGAGCAGCGGGCAATTCAGGAGAGGTCTGCTGCACCATGTGGGTAGCTCCTTGTCCAGGGATCAAACTTGTGCTTCAGAGGCTGCAAATAGCTTCATAGATTGTGTCTTAACCCCTTGTGCCACTAGGGAGGCCTCTCTCTCTTTTTTTTTTTTAAAGCAGTTTTTTCTTAAATTTTTTTTTAAAGATTTATTTGTTTATGCACACAAGAGCTGGGGTGCAGGCCAGAGATGCAGGGGGTGAGAGGATTCACCAGACACAGAATCGGGAGCAGAACAGGCAGATCTACTGAAATACACTGCTGAGAGAAGCAGCGGGGAGTCAGTAGGTATCTGCTGTGCCATGTGGGTATCTCCCTGGCGGCAATCAAACTTGTGCTGTAGTGTCTGCAGATAGCTTCATAGTGTTGCATCTTAACCCCTTGCACTACTAGGAGGCCAGAGTTTTGGGGATTTTCAAAGGAAAAAATGTATCATGGGATATCCTCCCAAGAAGAGGCCAGGTGCTTGGCTTTAGCCCCTTGGCTTCTAAATGTATTCCTCAGATTCCTCAGTGTCACACTGAAGAGAGACCTCATTCTGGGCTTCAGTGCTGGTTCTTTACCAGTCGTGTCACTGAGTGTGAGCATGTGATGTCAGGCATAGAAGGGTGATGCCTGACAGGACACTCAGCCTCTGCTGGAAATCTTTGAGCCAATTTGTGTGGGAGCCTTTGCTTAAACTCATTTTCTTCAAGGGTGGTGAATACCCTGAAATTATCTGCTGGATTTTTATGTGCATGTGTAAAAGCCCACTTCTTCAGAAGACCTATGATTTTCATGAGAGTGTCTGAATGATCCCTAAGAAAGAAAAAGTTGAAAATCATTGGTTATGAAAATGTGGGCAGGTTCCGCTGACAAATCCCTGGAAGTGGTTTTCATCTGACCCACGTTTCAAGGCTGTATTTACTATGTCTTTTTTTTTTTTTTTAAGATTTATTTATTTATACAAGAGCTGGGGTACAGGCTAGAGGTGCGGGAGGGTGAGAGGATTCACCAGAGACAAAGCAGGGAACGGAATAGGCAGACTGATGAAATACACTGCGGAGGGGAGCAGCGGGCATGGCAGGAGAGGTCTGCCGCACCATATGGGTATCTCCTTGGCTACCCAGGAATCAAACTGGTGTTGTAGAGGTTGGAAAAACTGCTTCACAGCATGGCGCTCAATCCGCTGCACCCGGGGGAGGTCCTACTTACTATGTTTTTTCTTTTAGGAGGGAGGGAGACATTTACAAAAATCCCATAAAAACCATTAGTGGATTTCCTTATCTTAGTGGTCTGCACTGTGGTGAACAGGAATTTATTAATGAAATACCGGTTTAAAATTTGAACTATGGGAATTAGGGTGAAATTAATTCTCTGACTGCACACTTATCTTGAAAAGCATTGGGGCATATAAAAAAAATCAAGACAGTACTGGGCCATATCAATTAAAAAGAAATTCTATACTACCAATATAATATACACACTTATAAATGAATGCAAATGTTTATAGTCTCCCTTGTTCCTAAAATACATATTCTCATAAAATTCCTCAAGATTATTATCTTCTTAAACTCTGTGTGATTTATAGGAAAACAGAGTTATTTAATAATGATGAGAGACCTATGGGCTATGCTAACTCAAAGAAAACCTTATAATTAAATATCAGACAACCCATCCACATTATCTTCAGAGGCAGAATTCCTGGGTATTTTAATACTAAGTCAGCTTCCCTGGCTTAAGAACCACATATAATTGCAAGTCAGTTCCCAAATGTTTCCTTTTAATTAAGACTCAATATTTATAATAATAATAGTGCTGATTGTAATAGAAGGTTTTTATTTGAGCATCTGTAATGTGTCAGCATTAATGTTAAGCATTTCACATATAAATATTCAATCCTTAATATATGCCATAATGTCATTCAGGAATTTCTTAGATTTAGGCAAGAATAGCAATTCCCTTCCTGCTTTTTAAATGAAGTTAATTGCTGGTATAATAAAATATTCCCACTTCTGTGGTAAATCCTCCTATGGGTAGTTGAAACTTCCTGTGGTGGTTTTCCCCAGAATCTTATTTCCTTGACTTTTTTTTTTTTTTTGATGTTTATTTATCCACACAAGAAATGGGGTGCAGGCCAGAGGTGCAGGGGTGAAAGGATTCACCAGAGATGAGTAGGGAGCAGAAGAGGCAGATCTACTGAACTACACTGTTGAGGGGAGCAGCTGAACCATGTGGGTCAGCTCCCTGGCTGGCCAGGGGATCGAACTAGTGTTGCAGTGGTTGGAGATAGATAGCTTCATAGTGCTGAGACTTAACTCCTGTGCCACAGAGAGGCCCTTCCTTGACTTTAGTTGAGTATGTGCTGTCTGCAGATATGGTACCAGATTCAAAGAATAAGCAAGATAGACATTGTCCAAGACCTCAAGCAGCTTATAGTTTATTTGGGCTAGAACACACAGCATGCAGTTTCAATCTGTGGACAAATAGAACATTTCAAGCCGGTCAGCTAGGTCAAAGGTATTGCCTTCCTACTCTTTAATAGACAGTAACAAATGGAGATATTTTTCATAGAAATCTGCTACTTTCAGAGATTATGTTGCTGCCATTTCTTTTAAGAATGTCAAAAACACATTCAAATAAGTGCATCCTGATTGGCTGTCAGTGCTGAGTGCAAGCTTGCAAAGGAAGCAGGGAGTATGGTTACACACTGGATCCTGAATCCCCCTGTATGGGGGTCAAGGGGTGGGAGAAGGGTCCATGATACTGAGTTGCTCTTACAGGCGGGGTGATGGCTGTGTGGTGATAAAGTTACTTTTGCAACCTTAATAGAACTTTTTGTTGAAGACATTACTATTCTTCCTAAACACTTACTAAGCATAATACATACATTTTGCGGGAGGGGAGTAACCAATGCAGGAAGTGGGCTAGCAAGCTGTGTTGGTAAGGTGAGAGCTGTTTTTCAGGTTGGGCTTCTGAAATGATCTGCTTAAAATTACCCTGCTACTTACTTGGATCCCAGTGATCCACCTAACATCTAATCAGTCTCAGTTACTGGATTTCAGGCTCAAAAATGTACATTTGATAAGAATGGCTTCCCAGTCTAGGGAAATAGCCAGGTAGGCCTGGAAGACTCAGCATGGGGACACAACTAAATCTTTGACCCCAACTACACAGCTAACCAGCAGGCTGTCTTGGGACTGAATCATTTTAATTATCTGGCTTCATTTTCTTAGTCCTCTCCCGCTACCTCCTCCTCCTACTATCCCCATTAAGTTGTATCAAAACATGACATTCTGATAAAGAAGTATGAGTAATTAGGCAGCATTATTCACAAACCCAGTGTCAGCCAGGGACAGGTTCTTCCGCCAGTCAATTAGCATTCAGTGAACACATAATGTGGGAGATTGGAGAGATGTAGAAGACAAGGTCAGTGCTTTTAAGAGCCTACCATCTGCTTCTGGAAAATAATGTTTATTTAAGCCAAAATAAATAATATAAATGCTAAAACGATTAATACAGACAAATGCTATAGGAGATCACAAACTGTCCTCAGCCTGGGCTGTCAAGTAAGATGTCAATCAATGCAGAGTTCAAAAGACTCTTTAGGGCAATTGGGTCTAAATTGTTGGAAAGTAATAATTGGCTATTCCATAAAATCTCCAGAAAGCTATGATTTAGTTCTCAAAAGAGAAAAAGATACAGTGTGGAAAAAACACACTTAGTCGATAGATGATATCACTAGGTGAATTGAACTTAGAAACTTTGAGAGAGTCTTCCTCTAACTTGCCTGGTCATTATGTCTGTTAATGTTAAACTATACCTATGATATTTTAACTGGAAGAACCTGTCCTTGGATTCTAGCTACGAGAGAGTCAATATTTACTGGCAGGCAACTAGAAGCATAAGAAAATAGAAAGGCGTATCTACAGACTTTGAAGGACACAGATTGGGAGGGGGCATGTTAGGGAGATAATTCACTTTAGCCTACTCAGGATGACTAAGAGGGCCAAGACTTCACCCATCCATTCTGGATTATGCAGTGAAATTGAATTGCTAAATACCACAACTAATGAGCATGACTATGTCCCTTCAAGGCATAGTCTAAAAAACTCATATGGGAAAATGTACTCAGGCAGAAGTTAGGGCTAGTGCCAGTGTACATCATCCCTTGGTCAGAGGGCTAGGGTTTCCTAAATAGTAGGCAACACGTTTTTCAGTGCATGCTGGAAGAAGGTAGCATTTTCACCATTTCTGACATCTGTGAGTATTTAAACACAGCTTAAAAGTGAAGACATCTATGGGCCTCCCCAGTGGCGCAGCGGTTGAGCACTGGGTTGCGAAGCTGCCCGTAGCCTCTGCAGCACCGGTTCGATCCCCGGCTGCTCCCCGGCCACTGGAGGAGGGTCCCGCATGGCACACAGACTTCTCCTGCTGCGCGCTGCTCCCCTCAGCAGTGTACTTCGGTTCTTCTGCCTGCTCTGCTCCCCTCTCTAGCTCTGGTGAATTCTCTCACCCTCCTGTGCTTCTGACTGTACCCAGTGCTTATATAAATAAATAAATAAATCTTTAAAAAAAAAAAAAGTGAAGACATCTATATGAGGGGGTGCTCCCATGAGATGTCTTATTTCTAGAATGCCAACCATGTGGTTTTGGAGGTTTGCTCATTCCTGGTTTCTAATGAGGAAGGCTTGATCCTAAACATCCTTAGGGTCTTGCCCTACGAACTCACTGACTTTCTCCAGGGGAAAGGAAGGGCTGACAGGGATACGGAGTTTGGTAAGGAAATTCCTAGGTGTGTGTTCACACCTCTTTCTCTTTTCCTCTTGAGAACTAGCTGGCTTACAGGGAGGAGGCTTTCTGGCCTGGTCCTTACTATTCACAGTTGACAGAGACAAACTCCAGTGTGGGGAAACCTGTGTTTGCTCAGTGCTGCCTGGGATTGAGGCATAAGGCTCCTTCTGGGGCTTACTAGGAGGAGGTCCATTGTGATCACATATCTAACCTACATCCTCCAATCCAATTTTTTTTAAAAGATTTATTTGTTTATGCATACAAGAGCTGGGGCATAGGCCAGAGATGTGGGAGGTGAGAGGATTCACCGGAGACAGAGTGGGGAACAGAACAGGCAGACTGACTGAAACACACTGCTGAGGGGAGCAGTGGGTGAGACAGGAGAGGTCTGCTTCGCTATGTGGGTTGCTCCCTGGCTGGCCAGGGATCGAGCTCATGCTGCAGAGGCTGCAGTTTGCTTCATAGTGCAGTGCTTAACCCCTTGCGCCACCAGAGAGGCCTCTCCAATAGAATTTTTATCAATGTAAGCATCTATTTTGATTCCTACTTATGACTTTATTGTTTATCAATTGTTTCAAAATTGGGCAGGGAAAATAATGTTACTGGCCCATAATTTAGAATACAGGAAAAATACATTTTACCTGTAGTTTTATTTTATTTTTTAATTCATTTTTTATTGTAATTCACTGAGTTTGGATATATTGGCAATAATCCATGTGAAGATGTGGGTGTGGACTCACACTGTCAACTGTGTCTATGCAGAGGGCAGCTTTCAAGGAGGAGTTAGTGGTTAAACTGAGAGGGGCAGGACCAAAGAAGCAATAGTTTGTGGCTGATAGTTCATGAAGTTTGGAAGACAAGATCCTGTTGCCAATGTATATCAGAAGAAAGTAGACTTGATGGAAGGAACGGGTAAGCTTTGGGTGGCCACACTGGGAGATTTTGGAAAAGATCAACATTGTTTAGGTTTATACTAATAACTTTGTCCTTGACTTTTAGGCATGACAACATATAAGACCCGCCAATTTTACTTGTCTGCTTTCTGAGCTTTCAAGACAATTCAGAGCCATGTTGCTAACATCTGAAAGGATTCCAATAAACATCTGATTGGAGTCCATAACTTCCAAGGTTCTTAGATGGTGGTCTTCTTATTTCTGAGTGAAACATAGTCACTGCTGGAAGTTTTTAAGGTAAAAAAGGTCTAAAGATCAAATCCTTACAACTTTCAGGAGAGTTAATGTTGCTTCACTATGGTAGACTAACTCTGGATTTAGAATTGATTTTTTTTTTTTTAGATTTATTTATTTATGCATACAAGAACTGGCGTGCAGGCCAGAGGTGCAGGGGTTGAGTGGATTCACAGAGACAGAGTGCAGCACAGAACAAGGAGATCTGCTGAGATACACTGTTGATGGGAGCAACAGGTGGGACAGGAGAGGTCTGCTGCACCATGTGTGTCACCTCCCTGGCCGGGGATCGAACTCAAGCCGTAGAGGTGATAGTGCTGAGACTTAATCCCTAGGCCACCAGGAGGCCCTGGGTTTAGAATTGAAATCCCAACTTCTGTCACCTGACAAGTATGTGGCCTTGAGTAACTCCCTTGACTAACCTTAGCTTTAGTATTTTTTCTAACCTGTAAAATTGGAACAATAATAACTCTTAGAGGAAGATCATCCATGTGAAAGTAAATTGCATATCATAAGCACTCAATATAATTTTGTTGAATTAAACATCAGAAAGGACGAAATCTTAGACCTGAAAGAACGTTGAACAACCTCCTATCCCTCATTCCAAGGGAGAAAAGACAGGAAATGGAGAAGAGGTCTGAGTTTAGATAGCATGAGAGATATTCAATGCCAGGAGGGTTTGAAAGATATTTACTGCAAATCCCTACTTTGAGTATCTGAGGCCTATAGATTTCAAGCAACTTGTGGTAGTCACACAAATCAGAAAGCCTGGAACTAGGATGAGAAGCCCAAATAGTCCATCCTCATCTAAAGCCTTTTCCTCATTATGTGCTTAAATCTTCATCCCGTGGTTAAAACAGCAGTAGAGGCACAGTGATGTGACATTCCTGATTAGTAAAGGAGAATTCTAGAACTCTTTCCTAAAATTTCTCTGCTGCCAAAGCCACAAACAGTGTAAAAACTGCTTGCAAAGTCCCCCTCCCTAATACACTGATTTCCAGCTCATCTCCAGGAATGAATAGCGCTGGAAATCAGCCAAACCATCGAATTCTCAAGCTGGTTTATCGCTAGATTGTGGATCATTTTCTTTTATTGGATCATACTAAGGACAGTTATATGATAACACAGAACTGTTGGCCTCCACTTTATCATTAGGAAGTCAAAGTATAATGCAAGGAATATCACTGAAAGGAGGTCTTGCAATTTCTCAGGTTGTAGGAACTGAGAGATTTGCAATACAGTGTGTTAGATGAGAAAGACTATGAACTTTGATTCAAAATTCCTACTCTATGGGTTATAAGGCACATTATTTATATAGCAATTATGTCCTTGGGAACTGTCCACAATTGCAAGATAGTTAGAGGAAACATCCTCACTTATCTGTGAGTGCCAAGACTGAGGGTTCTGCAACAGCATCCAGGGTGTTCACCATCACTGGAGATGAAGGTGTGATGAATGGGGGAGAGAATGCTAACTCCTACTAGAGGCTGCATGGTGCAAACTCACTTTCGGGCCTCTGCTTGGCATCTCTGGGGATTTAAAACCACCCATTTCTAAATTTCATCTATCTGGTTTGTGCTGTCTTAGCCACAGTCCTGATAGAGAAGCTCAAATCTAGCAGAAAGAAGCAGGAAGCTATCCACCAGGTTAAGTAATAGAAACACTTTCTCATTACACTATTTGGACGACCGAAAAGGGAAATGATGTCTTTGAATCTGTCAGCTTCTATCACTCAACCCCTTGCATTTGGTTAGACTCACAATAACTAGGCTGATTTTCTAGACTATGGTCATTTTCACATTATTATGAATTGTGACAGGAATACCAGATAATCAAATTTTAAACCTGTCAGTCCGTGACATTTTATTTCCCACCTACAACAGTTTCACCAGTTCTTCCCACACTCGTGGGTGTCATGCTGATGATGTATCTTTTGACGGAGCATGAATTCCTTGGAGGCACATTTTGGTTCTTTGTTATAACCGGGTTTTCATCTCCAATTTGGAGTTTCTGGGTCACTCTGTATCTGAGCTAGTTGTTACTGTTGTTTTTGTGTGTGTTAGCTGAAAAGGAATAGTTCTAAGAGAGTCTCTTCAAGAAAGCATCTGCCAAATCATCCTTAGAGAAAAGGGAATCTCAGGAGAAAATTGTCCTTGAATTCCGTGGCCCTGGGAAATATTTCAAATTTTCAAAGACTCAGCAGGTCAGAAGGCCACAGCATGATTCTCAGATGTTTTGTAAACAATGACTTCTGCTTCCCAAAGCACAAGGAGGAGAGAGCCTTTGAAGGTACTTGCTACATTTTCATTCCCTGGCATTCCAAATGATGGTAAATCCTATGCCTCCAGGATTCACTGGAAGATTCGGGACATTTGAATTTTGTGACTAGTAAAAAGATAGCTTGAGAGATTAACCTACAGTGACCAGTTTCAAATTGTGCTTATTATAGACATGAGAATATAGACATTAAGGACATAAAAGAAAACAACTAGCACTTATCACCAATGTGATGAGGGATATTTTTATACCAAAAAAGTTTAGAAATACTTAATAATGGCTCTGTACATGAAATACATCTGGCTTTAATTTTACAGTGTTTTAATTTTTCTCATTTTGCCACAGATGACTTAAAAAGTTAGCCACGAACCACAAGCAGACTGTAGATCTACACCTCTATCTAGAACTGCTGCTCTATGTTCTCTCCATTCATAATTTTATAATATTCCTGCCCTCTAAATGGAAACCACAATTGTATTTAAAGAATGGCCATTTTCCTCTCTGATGATTCAAGTGGAAAATGCGGTGGCATAGGTCTTTACTTAACGAGCTAATGAAAAACACATTTAACTCTACAGGTGTCATTAAAAATCCCTCTTTGCTGTCTAATCTTTTTACAAAGGCTACACTTACTTTCCTGAGTCCCTTTTCCTTCATATAGACTCCTTTAAAAAATAAAATGTGCTTGCTCGGCTTAAAAAAATAAGAGTAGCACCTGATCAGTTCTTCCTTTTTCTACTTGGAAGCATGTTTAATTTCTGGGGGAGCTGAGATGCTTGTGTTACAAATTTGCTTTTCTTTCCTCTAAGGGAATGTAAATTTGGTGTCTAAACAACCTGGCCAGGCTAATGGGAAATTTTGCAGTTGGAACTTAGCTGAGTGCTTTGAAAATTTCCTTCTTCTTGGTTTTCTCAGTGGGTTGCCACTTCGCCTGCACCAGTCAGTTTTTTTAGGGACAGAGCACCCGACCTTTCAGGAATTATAGGGCCCAAAGGACTGCAGGTAATTTCTTTTGACTAGTAGTACTTCTTTATAGTCTCTTGACTAGGACCTGTTCTTTTTTTAAAAAAATCATGTTTTTCAGTGTTTCGTTTGGCAGAAAATAGCTATTCCAGATTTGTTACAAATTACCCATGGAGATAAACATATTGAGGGCATTTTATTTGAAATGCTACCTTTCAAGTCTGTGAACTCAGACTGGTGTTTGTAGGAGAGGAGGTAGCTGAGTAAAGGTTTGAGAAATGGATATATGGGCCAAAGTCCCAGGGGATTTAAAAACATTGTAAAACATGGTTTTAATAATCTCATCCAGTCCATTTACAATATTGTCATTGGATCTCAGCATTTGTAGTGAATTCTCTTAAAACTGAATCAATGTAAAGTGTCAAGGTTTTCATTTAAAATAAAACAAAGCCAGATATCAGGAGTGGTAGGTTACCTTCTCATTCATTAGGATCATTACTATTTTTATATCACATTTGCCCTTCCTTAGCAAGCAAATAGATTTGCTGGTAAAATATTTCATGGTTATGCCTTGTATTTTATTTATTCCTGGGTGAGTTTTTGAGGATCTTCAGTGATTCTAGATACATTCTCATAGGTACCCAAATTTCAATGAGTAGAGCCACGTATCAACAGAACCTCTATTATAATTTGCTATTGTTATCGTTACTGGAGAGCAGGTAAAATATGTAATTTGAGTTCCTAGAAACCACAACCAAAGTCACACAAACATTTTACACCCTCTTTAGTACACCCTCTTTTCACTGCTTCATCCATCCTTGGCCTTCACTCCATTCCTGGTATGGAAGAATATTGAAGGGAAGATGCTATAAATCATCACAAAGCCTCCCCACAGCATATCTCCTCTTGGGAAACTCCATAATTATAAACTGAGTTCATGTTTGTATGCAGAGCTGCTTTGGTAGCAGGCATTGAGTTCATTCTTTGTCTACATTAATAAATTAGTCCTCATTCCATGATCAATAGCTTTGTTTCACAGAGGAGGAAACCACAGTTCTGAGAAGGTGGTCATTCTCCACCTAAGAGGTAGACCAGAAGCAATTTTGAAATATATGTTTTGAATTTTGGACTCAAGTTGAGGGTCTGAAGAAGTTGCATGTATAAGCACAGATCTGCTCCTCCTACACTACTTTTCCCCATGTGTTCCCTAGATGTATTAGGAACACTGCAAATGGGAGAGAAAATAGAGAAAGCTAAGGTAGCAGGAGAGTTCTAGCCTCAGCAATCTCTGCATTCTGTACTTACTATCCAGACCACACTTGTCTCAGTCTTTCATCTTTCAGGGACTCCTTGTCTCATGAACTCAACTCTCTTTACTCTGAACCCTGCTCCTTGGCACCAGAGACTCAACCTGTATTTGAAATGTGACTTTAGGAAAGGATTCTTATTTCACTTTCCAGTGAGAAAATATGCTCCTTAAGAGTAGAAGTTGAGATCTTCCATTTCCATTGCCTTCCTCTTGACCCTGACCACTCTCCCATGTTTAGCCTAGACTTGTGGCAGTAATTGTAAAATATGTACTCTAGTCCCTGTGATTATTCTAAATCTCAGCCAAGGGAATCAGGCTTGAGTTTTGGCAATAGCGATATAAGCTATAACTTACCATTAGAACTGTAAGAAAACACTTATTTTTTATTTTATTATTTTTTTTCAAATTTATTTTTTTAAAAGATGTATTTATTTATTTGTACAAGCACTGGGTACAGTCAGAAGCGCGGGAGGGTGAGAGAATTCACCAGAGCCAGAGCGGGGAGCAGAGCAGGCAGAAGGACCGAAGTACACTGCTGAGGGGAGCAGCGGGCGGCAGGAGGGGTCTGCGCGCCATGTGGGACCCTCCTCCAGTGGCCGGGGAGCAGCTGGGGATCGAACCAGCGCTGCAGAGGCTGTGGGCAGCTTCGCAACCCAGCGCTCAACCTCTGCGCCACCGGGGAGGCCCTAGAAAACACATATTTTAGAAGATCTTTTAGAAAAGTTTGGCAACATTTTGGGCTTTTATGGAAATTCTACCAACAGGAAGAATATTTCCACTCTGAAGAATAAAGAGGCACCTTTTTTTGAACCAACAGGGTAATAACTTGTACAAACTTATTTTCAACCCAAATGGTGAGGCCTATCTCACACTTGGTGAATTGAGGAACTACATTGCTGTTTTAGTTTTGTTGCATATAAAAAAATCCAGACAAATTTAACCAACATTCTCCTCTTTCCCTTGGCACACTGTTAACAGATAATTTTTTTTTAAAGGGAAACATTCCTCCCAATCAGTCTCTGAGCCAACAGGAAAATATTCACACAAGGAATATCAGCAAAAAATCCTGAAAGGGGGATTTTACTGTTTGGGATGAGTGTTAAATCTTATGCTTTACTTCTAAATAAAGTTGAGCCAGGGCTCATGCAATTAATCTGTCGAGTTTCCTGAAGATATCCTCTAATATCTGGGAAGAAAGAAGTATTTCCTGGACCCAAAGTGGTTTTAATAGCTCTTGCAGTGAACAAAGAATGGTCAATCTCATTTCCAAGTTCAATGTGCCAAAATTGCTGGGAAAGTTGTTTTTCATTGTTTCAGGATTAAGTCAACATTTTAAAAAAAATGGAGACTTATTTTAAAGTCAGAGGATTACTGTCCAGGTCATGGGTAATAGAAATCTCACCAGCTTTGGTGCATTGGGCTTATGAAATTGAAACAAGTGGCTCTATTCATTATTAATAAAAATATATGGTTGTGTTAAAACTAAATATCAAAGTCTTGGTTGAGTCTTAGGGACCAAGTGACTCTATGATATAAAGCCCCTTTGCTTCCCTTTTTATGATTTTTTGCAGAGCTCTTCACACAATTTACAACCTTATAATCAGTGGGGTCCTATAGATCAAGGTGTAAGCAGGGTAAAATATGTTTTGTTAAACAAAAATTGTGAAACACTCCATTCTGGCATATAAATTACTATTTCTTCCCTACTTTTCTGCCTTCAGATTTATAGCATTTATCTGACATCGTTTTTTATACCGAAGAAAATCCAATTACTTACAGTTATTTAAAGGAGAGCAATGGTTTAAACATATCATTACTGGGATGGTAAACCCTTGAACCCAACGTGATGGCTGTCCTTTAGCAATGTGGTATCTGTTGACTGTCAGTATGTTAAAAAACAGTTTTTCCACAATGTATATAAATAGAAATTGGCAAGGGAATGGTTATGATTTAGTTAAATGTATCACATAGGTAAATAGTTAATTTCCTTTCATAGCAAACAAATCTTAACACTGCAAATAACCAAGTTTCATTTGTGAAGTCATTAATTTAAAATGCTGTACCAGATTAGATAGATAGATGATAGGTAGGTAGGTAGACAGATAGATAGATAGACAGATACCAGGTGCAGAAAAATTCCTGGTTCTTTTTCCCATATTTGTCAAATCTTATTTGATGTCATAAAAATCTGGTAAATTATTTGCCCAAAGCTCTGCATTATTGGATCCAAATGCTTAGAGATGTGTTTAATATTAGGCTTTGCATTTATAAATTATAAAAAAACATGAAAGAAGTATTTTCTTGCTAATCCCAACATTATGACTCTCCTCCTAACATGTTACATTGATATTTACTTGAACAGGAGCCACTAGTTGGAGAGATAGATAAGAAATGGAGAAAGGGGGAAATTGGCAGAGTTTTCATCACCATCAATTAATATTTGGGCGATGATTATGAAAAAAATCTGAGTGCAGAGAATACCAACTCTCTGAAAAGCATTGAGAGACTTACACAGTTACTTTGGAGTCGTTTCACTTGTAAATTAATGTTAATACTACATATATTAAAATAGCATTTGTTAAGCTCCTCTGCTAGCCCAAGTACTTTACTTACATTATCTTATTTAATCCTAGTAAATAATTCTACCGGGCAAATATATTTATCACATTTTACAGATGAGGGAGTGAAGACTTCAGTGTCTTTGAAGTGTTCACGTAGGCTGACTGCTGAACAGGTCAGAGTCTGCTTTGTTAAATCTTATCCTGTAACATCTTGGCGTCTGAGTTTCATCCCCACAAGATCCTGTTGTTTGACAATCCCTCCACTCCCAATGTTATCTAATAAATGTAAGGTATTCCAGTTTTACTGTGGCTTCCAGCAAGTTCCCTAAGTTTCTTTGTTTCTTGCTGGAACGCTACTTGTTAATATATAACATCACAATTCTTTCTTTTTAGAAGATAAGATATGTTTCTATGGATCAAGCTTTCCAAACTTGTGTAATTTCAGTTATTCTCATCAGTAATCTGATTGGTAAAGTGGAATAAGGAGGAATCTAGCTAGTTTTACAGGAAAGGGCAAAAAAGGGACTTTGGTGGGATCGAGTCTTTGCTCCTCTTCAGGTTCACGTGCTGGACTGGACACTTATGTCATTTGTGCTTAAGAAGAAGCTAATTAGAAACAAAAAAAAATTAAAAAGAAAGTTTTCCTTAACTTCACTTGAGACATAACAAAATTCAAAAAAATTTACTCAAAGCTGTCTGGATGAGACTAAACCTTGATCATCTGACGATGAGTGTCTTCCTGTGTCATGTTCTCCTTAGCAAAGATAAAGACACACAGAACTTTATCCTTTTTTTTTTTTTTAATATTGTTCGCAAACATTTACAATACCTTATCAATCCACTCAATAGCTTTGGTATTGCAACCCCACTTTATTATTATTATTTTTTTTCAGAGAGATTTGTTTTTGCATACAAGAGCTGAGGTGCAGGCCAGGGGTGCAGGGTGATAAGAGGATTCACCAGAGACAGAGTGGGGAGCAGAACAGGTGGATTGACTGAAATACACTGCTGAGGGGAGCAGCAGGAGAGACAGGAGAGGTCTGCTGTGCCTTATGGGTCAGCAACTTGGCTGGGGATCGAACTTGTGCTGCAGTCACTGGAGAGAGCTTTATAATGCTGCGTCTTAACCCCTTTTACTACCAGGGAGGCCCACAATCTCACTTAATGGGCGGAGGAAGATATTAAGATTTACTACATGGCATGATAATTGTGATTAATAAGATTGGCAATCAGAAATTGATATCACAGAATAAAAACTTTCTTTTGGCTGAGAAGTAATTAAGTACCTAAAGACTTGTCTAAACAAAATGTTGGAAAGACAAGCTATTTTATATTAAGCCATAACACTTTGAGTCTATGTTAAATGATTTAGTGAAAACTGAAATTTAATAAGTATCAAAATGAATCTCTTTTCCCTTAAAATAGTTCATGTCTACTTATGTTTGAGATATTGAAAGAAAATGAGCAGAAATCTAAGTATACTCCATAATAATTATGATTTTTTTTTTTTGTTCCATACATTTTCTGCCTTTCTGTAAAGACAACATAATTTCATTAATTAACACCAATGGGCATGAAATCCACTGCTTGCCATTGTATTATTCTCATTTAATGTTTCCATAATGTTGCATAATGTGAAATTTCTGCACAGTATAGTCAGCCAGGACTGTCAGCAACTGAATTACCATGTGTTGGCAGTAGCTGTTAAAACTCGATCAGTGTAAGTCCTGTGAATAAAAGTGTGAAGCATGCATTAAAAGAAAGATGACCTATCTTAGATAAAATACACTTGATTTTCACTTCTGCTGTTAGTAATAGTATTTATCTGTCTTGTAATAATTATAAATCAGCACCCTAAGGCACAGAATAATTAGGTATTTTCCTACATTATTGTGAATGGCCCTGGAATGTTTTTTGTTCAGTCTATGGATTTTGCTATTTTATCATTTTTGTTAAAGGAAAAATGACCTTAAAAAGGGTTAGAGTGGAATGGATGGGTTCATATGAAGCCTCTAGAAGCTATTTAAGATAGCTCATATTATGAAATTGTTGCTCCCAGAGTTAGCATGAATTCTATTTACCTCAAATATCATTATCCTTTTTGCCAGGAACTCTGACAAGCTGAATAAATATATAAAGGGGAATCTTGCAAGTGGGTAGACAGACCGGTGACTCATGACGGGGTCAGAGCCTTTGCTATTTGCTTAGAAACAGATCTCTCTCCCTGGCAGCCAGAGGGAGGAAGTGATGATGGAGAACGTTTAGTTCCAGATCAATGTGGTCTAGGCAGCTGGAAGGTCAGGGGTTAAACATGTGCTATCTCAGCTATGCTGGGTGCAATAACAACAGCAGGCATCAGAGAATGATCTATCAGGGCAATTAGTCAAACAGGCCTCGTGGAAGCCCAGATAGGGCTGGCTCTGTTTGCATCTGTTTATCAGTTTTAGATAAGAATCCTTGCGAACCTTTTTGTTAGCTTGAGAAAGTAGACACCTGGATGGTAAACATAAGACAAAGGTGTCTGTAAAATCTGATATTGAAAAATAACTACTGCTCCCAGCTGGGATGAAATAATTTTTATTTCTGGTTATTAAAAGAATTGCTTGGCTTGTTTCTTTCCCCTACCTACTTCTGAGTGTATTCTTTTAAGAGCAGAAATTACAGAACTGGACTTCTTTTGATCAAATGAGAAACTTGGCCCAAATGCGCTAGAAAGTGGGTAAGACAATTTAGATTGTCTCAGTTTTATGTTTTCCCAAGATTTTTCTGTAAATGCACATTTTGCTGTATTCCAACAACTGACCAAGACATTCAAAACATTTGCTTTCTTGGCTCGCATTGGCCTGATTTAATATATCTCTCTTCTAACTGCACACTCTTAGAAGATACCTACAAAGCCTTTCTTTTGTCCTGATGCTATCATGCAGTGTCACACAAGTTTTAGAAACTTATAAAAGGGGTTTCCTAAGAACAATTTGGGGTGAATTTTAATATGATAGTTGTAGACGTATCTTGAACATTTGCTGTGCCTTGAATATGCCTGTTCATGCCCCTGTAGCTTTGTTCATGTGCTTCCCTGTGCCTGGAATATTCCTCTATTTCTTATCACCTTGGCAAGAAACTGGAATCACCCTAAAGCATATCCAGAATAGAAGAAATGTGCCTAGGTCTTCAATAGCAGCAAGAAAATGGATGGGCACATTCTTGAACATCATTCCAAACCCATTTTGATATAATGATCCCATCTGGCTTTACAACTTTTGATTATTTTCACATCTAGTTTCATAAGTTATATCTGCATTTAACCATCACAAAGCATATTTGGATAGAAAAGGATTCTCTCTTTCAACCTTTTTCATTTATCTTCCCCTAACAAAAAGTCAAGCCTAAGAATTAGTTCTCTAGGCATATGCAGGTACCATTTATTTATCCCTCTGAAGGTAGCTTTTTGTGTAACCTTGTGAAATTTAACATTGCTGAACCTCACTTCTTCCCCATCTACACATAAATAAAGGTAGGACCTATTTTATGAGGTTCTTGGGTGGAATCAATAAAAGTGTGTGCAGAAGTGTTTCCTACAGCAGTTAGAATATAGGAAACCTTGCTAGAATATTCCAGCTACAGCTGCTGCTCAGTACTTGACCAGCTGATGCATTGACCCAAAGATGGGTACATTGCCCTATGTTGTTGATAGTCTAAACCCAAACTTATACTATGGACAAAAATATGTTTTCCATGAAAATTAAGACTATCAGATTAAATTTTTATACTTTTTTTTTTACTATAAATTTTTTAGTAGAGTTTTAGATTGACAGATAATTGGACAGAAGGCTCAGAGATTTTCTAGGTACTTACTGACCCATGTTTCACAACCCTTGCCATCCCAGATCTCCCACCAGAGTGGTATCTTTGTTACCACTGATGACACTGCACTGACATATCATTATTATACAAAATCTACCATGTACTTTGGTGTACAATACTGTAAGAGGTTTGTCCTCAGGGAAAGTTCTAGGGAGGTTCTAGATTCCCTGTCCCACCCAAGAAGGAGTCGAGCTGAGCTGGGGATGTAAGAAGCTGGAGAGAAGGAGGGAAGAAGAATGGATACTCAGAAAAGAGACATGTGAAGAAGCTGCACTTGCTTCTTGGTCCTGGACTGGGTGAAACAGATGTGGGTGACAGACCCGTGGGGAGGTTAACCATGGCAGCTTTTGTCTTGATTTTGCTCCTTCTGTCCCAGACTTGCCTGGTTCCTTCTGTCCCTTTCCTATGGGTCCCCACAAGGAGGTGCTTTAGTGGCATCAGTGGCCCTGCTTTGGGCCAACCCGCTTTGGCTGGGCATTTACCCACAGGGGGATGGGTAACTTTGGGTGCTAGAAACTATATTCTTTGTCTTTTCTTTTTTGTGCACTAATTGTATGTAAGTTCCTTTCTATTAAAGTTCTTATACACCGGAATATGTTTTACTGCAGCAAATGGCAAGAACCTATTTAGAGCAGGCAGGTTTGGGGGTACTGGGGTTTCCCTCACTCTGCCCTGTAACAATTCCACTTAATTATTTTAGGAGTCCTGTATACTTTCATTGATTCCTAGTCATTCATTCAATATTCACTATTTCTACTTAGCCAATTTACTTTTCCCTAAGCTATGACATTTATTGTGCTAGTAAGATAGGTTCCAAATTTATAAGTCTTTTAATATTGTATTTATCATTTTTATCCAAAATCTATTATGTTCTATTTATTTTTTTAAAGGCTTATTATTCTACCATTGCAACATACCTTCACCAAAACCATGTCTTATAACTACACACTTACAAAAAATTATAACATATAGGTCTGTGCCAAAGTATGAAGAAATCTGTTGTTTCAACCTTACTACTTATAGTAAAAATAAAAAAATCACAACTCTGATAATTTGGTGTTGTAAAACATTTTAAATAAGACCCTTTAAAAGTTCTAGATAGATACTTGTTTTTACCTGTAAGTTATTATTAGATTAGGGAGAACACATCCAAGGCCAGTTACAACTCTATTTGCTTTAGCACAGGATTTGGGATAATCAGATGTGCATGGCCCTCAGACACTCACTAGAGCTGACTCTCTAGACAGGCTTCATTATGAAACCCTGTGCTATCTGCCCCACTTGATATAATAAAGACTCTGGATGCTGAGAAAGTGAATCTGGGTGAGGTCAGTGTCTGAATCTGAATCAAATTGCTGGTCACTAAGTGCAAACTTGACCCACCAGGAGAGCTGGCACTTATCTTTGCACAACTGGCCACCTTTGAGGGACCCAGTAGGAGCAGGGCAGATAGAACAGAGGTTGGACAGCTCAATGAAAATGCACATCCCTCACCTTCTTGTTTCCAACCTCCGGCTTCCTCAATGTACTTCAAGGTGACACGCGCCCTTCTAAAGGGATCATGGATATGTTCCTTTCTGTCTGTAAATCAAGTCTTCCCCCTAAGTTAGTTAAATAGTTTTCCTTCTCAGTTCTCATTCAAATTCCGCTTACTAAGTCACTAAATTCCACACACTAAATCTGGTATATGTATTATTCCAAAGTTTGATGTAATGCATTAATATCATTAACGGGGCTATTTAGTGAATGCTGGTTTCATCCAGTAGATAAATTCTCCTGGCTCAGCTCCTCAGTCACCCTACCTTCATCTCACTGATACATGGCAGGTGGAGATGTTCACTCAACAAATGTTTACTGAATGAATGAAAGAATATTCTAGTAACATTAACAGAAAAGGGATTTCAAGTCATTAAGTTCTTATATCGATTTTTCTGGTATAGCAAATGTTAATAATTTAACCATATCTTAGAAATTTCAAAAATTTTGGGCACTGTATAATATGAAATTAAAATGGATAAATTTTATTATGAAAAAGTAACTCTGCTTGTGATTACAGAACTATTGTCCACTCATGGCTAAAGAATAATGCCTGTAAAATCAATTTATGCAGAAGTATTTAATCTTTTCAACATAAAAGTTTAATATCTGTCTTTCAAGTTTAATAAGGGCATTGGAGCTGGTTCCCTTTTTGCCTTTGGCTAATCTTCTTAGACACAGGTGATTCCAAATTTCTCTTGGATCCAGATCTAGTTTGCAAGAATAACGAAACATCAGCAAGTGCTCTAAATACTTTAGTCTTTACCTACAAACTGCCAAAGCACAGGTACATTAATTCTTGCTGATGGTTTATGTTGCACAACCTTGGAGTCAAGAATCCATTTATCAAATAAGACATGCCTTCTGTAAATACGTTCTTCCTTAAAGTGACAGTGAGGCAAAAGACATGTAAAAGCTTGACAAATCATAACCATTGGTTACTTTCAGAGTTTTTAGTTCAGGTTAATGTATTAGTTCATTAATATGATAAGGAAAAACTGCTGAAAACTGGATTCCAATGCTGATGAGTGAAAAATGTGTCACCAAAGATTTAGGATTCGTCTAATGATTCTGGGAAAAGAAGATAAGTTAAAGAAATCCTTATCTAGAAATCCTGACCTCTGAAATGATTTACCTAACAGAAGAATCTAAGTTATCTTTATTTTATAGACACTGTAGAGCATATCATGTTTTGAGGTGAGTTATCGTGATTGAACATCTAATTGCTACATGCTGCCATATAGGGGGTGGGTCATCACTGAAAGTATTGACTGAAAGGAGCATCAACTATTGGTATCAAAAGATAGGAAGAGAAAAGCAGGTGATGGATGAGTTCTGGAAAGGTAAAATGCAATAGAAGAAACCAATCACAGCATGCAGGAGTCAGCTACTGAGTAGATAGTTAGAGCAGGAAATATATGGCAGATGTCATGAGTCAGTCCACCAACACCACGAGATGATCCGAAAGTTGAAGGGTCATCATGGCCACAGGCTTCGAGGACAATGAATCAAGTTGCTTTGGGAAAGTTGTTGACGCTCTAACTCATTATCACTTTTCTGCATCTGTTTTCCTTTCAGAACGTTAACTACCCATGATGTCTTCCAGATTGCTAATTGCTACATATAGCAATTATATATAGGCAGTGAATATAGCACTTGTATAAGCTCCATATAGTTTGCATTTTAGGTTAAATAACAGGAGTTTAATCAAGCATATGTCTTTCATTTTCAAGATTAAGTTTGAGTTCCTTGCTCGCCTTGTGATAGATAATTCTAAATCTAAAGCTATCATGATTTTTCATGATTTATTTTTTGAATTGGGTATCATTTTAGTTTCAATCTTCCAACTCTCTCAATACTGTTCATGTGTATAATCAATATTGTGTAATGCAGTTGGCCTGGATAATCCAGTATTTGTTGTGAATATGGGCTCTGCTAAACAGTACTTTTATTTTTTAATTTTTTTTTTTTTTATAGAGGCATGTTTTCTGTTTGTTTGTTTTTTGTTTATACATGCACTGGGTACAGTCAGAAGCGCGGGAGGGTGAGAGAATTCACCAGAGCGGGGAGCAGAACAGGCAGAAGGACCGAAGTACGCTGCTGAGGGGAGCAGCGGGCGGCAGGAGAGGTCTGCGTGCCATGTGGGACCCTCCTCCAGTGGCCGGGAAGCAGCCGGGGATCGAACCGGCGCCGCAGAGGCCGCGGGCAGCTTCGCAACCCAGCGCTCAACCGCTGCGCCACCGGGGAGGCCCTATTTTTTAATTTTTAATTGAGGTAATGTTTGGATATCCCCATCAGGTATTGCCACCAGAGTGCACCTATCACCAAATAACCTCTTCTCCCACTGGATGCTTCAATTCTTAAGTTATTAAGGGTTAGCTTTTAAACTTGTCTTTATCTGGCTTTTAGTTTAATTACTCTATAGCCCACAAACTATTGATACCATCTGGTATTTATCTTTCTCCTTCTGACTTATTTCACTTAGCATTTTCCCTTCTAGCACATGTTACCTCAAATGGCATAAGTTTATCCTTTTTGATCACTGAGTAATATTCCATCGTGGATGCTTGCCACATCTCATTGATCCAGTCATCTGTTTGGGGGTACTTAGGTTATTTCCATAATTTAGCTATCGTAAATAGTGCAGCAGTAAATACGGGAGTGCAAGTTTCCATTCAAATTGGGCAGATGCCTTGGAGTGGAATTACTGGGTTGAATGGCAGGTTCATAAGGGCTGGACCAGTCTGCATTCCCACCGACTGTGAAGAAGGGTTCCCTTTTCTCCACATCCTCGCCCATACTTGTTTCTCATCTTTGCAATCTGAGCTACTGTCACAGGTGTGAGATGGTAGCTCATTGTGGTCTTGATTTGCATTTCCGTAATGCTAAGTGAAGATGATGGTGAACATTTTTTTTTCATGTGCTTCAAAGAGTACCTTTGAGTAGCTACTACTTTTAAGTAACTAATACAAATTTTAATATAATAGCCCATAATGTCTTGGTTTCCTAAGTTTCAAAGGGCACATGCTCCCCATAAGACACAGATCTCTATACTTTTGTAGATCAAAGAGTCTAGGTTATAATAAGAAGTTTATGGACTCAATAAGATCCTAAGATTAGACATTTACATAAATTCATATCTATCTGATCTCATGAGTTTCAAAGAAATCTCTAAGGATTGAAACTTGAAATACATGAACTTTTTTTTTCTAGGCCAGTTGAGAAATGAAAACATTCTTAATTATTTCAAGCCCATGTAGTGGTGTACAAGTGTAATTAACTCTGATGTGTTTTTCACACCCAATTAGAAGATATTTTAGCACCAAGATAATTGGACCTAGCAGCACCTGGGAAGTGTAATCAAACAAATTTATCACCACATATTATTGTTCTATGATCCTCTGCACTTTAAGTTGTGCATAAAAAGAATGGTGAAGCCATGTGTGGAAAATGATGTTCATTATCAAAACTTAGTACTAAGGCCTAAATCCAGGTTAAAGTATTCCTGTTTATTTAAAAATCCCTAAGCTTTTGCTCAGACTTCATAATCCTTGCGCTATTTTTACTAATAATTTCTTCATTGCTTATTAGGATGATAATATACATTCCCTTTCCTTGGTAATCAGTGTTTTGTGACATTTCATTTGCAATGGTCATAATCTGTTAACATTTTTCTTTGGATATTTGGACCTGAAGTACAAAACTGGAGTTGGAGACGTAATCCATATTCTAGAATTTTCAGATATCATCAACTACCGAATCCCTGATAGAGGCTTGTATCAGTGAGCGTGGTCTGTGGCCCTGCAGCGGGAGGCTAGGAATGCAGATTCTCAGGCCCTGCTCCAGGTCTATTGTTGGGTACTTTAGAAAGATCCCAGATGATGCCTGTGTGCATTCATGTTTGAAAAATATGGGTCCATCTGGAGTTAGAAATCCTCTAGAATATGACCTTGAAGGATTGTCTTCATAGCCCTGACAGTGGCTGAACATATAAATGTAGAAGGAGGGAGGGGGCGGAAGGAATCAAGTAATCAAGGAGGGTCAGGTGCTTCAAGATAGATGGCATCTTCAGATTCTATCTGAATACAGTTGGTTTCAAAATCCACTCCTCTGACCTCACTCCCTGTTCTGCCTCATCCTGCTAATTTCACCTGCTAGTTCCTCAAGTTTGGGCTTGAGAGTGCCCAAACCCAATTTTCAGATTATAGCTCAGATCTGGACTACCTTGTTGAGTCCTGATCCTCCATTTTAAAGACTCTAGTAACAAGATTTTCTGGCTTTAGAAGATACAATAAAGCCATCCTTTTTCTGTATCACTTTTCTTTATATACTGAGGAGCACTGTCAACACAATTAACCAAATCTGTTAGTCTTTTTATTTAAATTTCCTTAAGTTTTGTTGTTGTTTTTTTTTTCTTTTAAAGATTTATTTATTTATACAAGAACCAGGGTACAGCCAGATGTGTGGGAGGGTGAGAGGATTCCCCAGAGACAGAGCAGGGAACAGAACAGGCAGACTGACTGAAATACACTGTTGAGGGGAGCAGCGGGCCAGACAGGAGAGGTCTGCTGCGCAGTGTGGATTTCTCCCTGATCAGCCAGGATTGAATCTTTGCTGCAGAGGCTGCGGACAGCTTCACAGTGCAGCGCTCAACCGCCTATACCACCAGGGAGGCCATCTTTGAGTTTTTGTTGTTGTTGTTGTTCCTGGTTTGAGTAACATGTCATACAACGGTCTCAACTCTCATTACATAAAAATATGACATTCTTTGCTGCCTCATCTATGAAAATCTAACCTCAGTTGTTCCTATTACACAACAGAGTTCTGTAAATCCTGCCTTTATTCCTATAGGCAAGACAGACTTTTTTTTAATTTCTCCAACACATTTTGGGAGGGAAGATACACGCTCTTAAAATTACATAGCTTTGTTATCACACTGGAATGTTTTAGAAAACTTTTTTTTTTTTTTTTTAATATTAAATTTTATTTTTATATTCCCCCATACAATTGCAAACGCCCCATTCTGACCCCAATCCTTCCCCCCCCGCCCCCCCCCCCCCCAAAAAGTGTCTCTGGTTCATAGTTTTTTGTTGATTTTGATTTTCCCTTTCTTATATTCATTTTCCTGGTCCCTTATTTAAGTTTTCTAGATTCCTGCTATGAGTGAGACCATCCGGTATTTTTCTTTTTCTTTTTGGCTTATTTCGCTGAGCATGATCCCTTCCAGTGCCATCCATGTTGCTGCAAATTGCATGTGTTTATCTTTTTTGAATGCTGAGTAATATTCCATGGTATATATGTACCACATCTTCTTGATCCAGTCATCTATTTTTGGGCATTTGGGTTGTTTCCAAAGCTTAGCTATTGTAAACAGTGCTGCTATAAACATAGGAGTGCAGGTGCTCTTTGGAATTGATGTTTCTGTGTCCTTTGGGTAAATACCTAGGAGTGGAATTGCTGGATCATATGGAAGCTCTATGTTTAGTAGGTCCAGAAATCTCCACACAGCTCTCCATAGTGGTTGGACCAGTTTGCACTCCCACCAACAGTGCACAAGAGTTCCTTTTTCTCCACATCCTCGCCAACATTTATTGTTGCTAGTTTTTTTAATATGTGCCATTCTCACTGGTGTGAGATGGTATCTCATGGTAGTTTTGATTTGCATTTCCCTGATTACAAGTGATGTTGAACATTTTTTCATATGTCTGTTGGCCATTTGCATTTCCTCTTCAGAGAAGTTTCTTTTTAGCTCTTCTGCCCATTTTTTGACTGGATTATTTTCTTTGTTGTTGCTGAGTCTCATCAGCTCTTTGCAGATTTTTGTGATCAGTCCTTTATCATTAGTGTTGGGTGCAAAAATGTTCTCCCAGTTGGTGGGGTTTCTCTTTGTTTTTGTTATTGTCTCTTTTGCTGTGCAGAAGCTCTTTAATTTGATGTAGTCCCAGCTGTTTATCTTTCTCTTCACTATCACTGCTTTGGATGATGTGTCTGTAAAGATGTCTTTGATGTGCAAATCCCGTAGTGTTTCGCCTATATTTCCTTCTATGTATTTTATGGTTTCAGGTCTTATGTCTAGTTCTTTAATCCATTTTGAGTTGATTTTTGTGTATGGTGTGAGGTAGTGGTCAAGCTTCATTCTTTTGCATGTAGCGACCCAGTTTTCCCAGCACCATTTATTGAACAAACTTTCTTTGCTCCAATGCATAGTCTTTGCTCCTTTGTCAAAGATTAGTTGACCATAAATCTGTGGGTTTATTTCTGGATTTTCTATTCGATTCCATTGGTCTGTATGTCTGTTCTTGTTCCAATACCATGCAGTTTTGATGATTATGGCTTTGTAGTATAGTTTGAAGTCTGGGAGTGTGATGCCTCCATTTCCTTCTTTTTTTTTCAGTAGAGCTTTGGCTATTCGGGGTTTTTGGTGATTCCATATGAATTTCATCAATAATTGTTCTATTTCTTTGAAGAATGACATTGAGATTTTGATTGGAATAGCATTGAATCTGTATATTGCTTTTGGTAGGATGGCCATTTTAATAATGTTTATTCTTCCAATCCATGAGCAGGGGATGTCTTTCCATTTCTTTGTGTCTTCTTCTATTTCTTTTAACAGTGTTTTATAGTTTTCTTTGTATAGGTCCTTTACCTCTTTTGTTAGATTTATTCCCAAATATTTGATTTTTTTTTGTTTCGATAATAAAAGGGGTGGTTTTTTTGATTTCTTCTTCTTCAGATTTATTGTTTGTGTATAGGAAGGCTACTGACTTTTGCGTGTTGATTTTGTATCCTGCCACTTTACTGAATTGATTGATGAGTTGAATTAGTTTTTCTGTGGAGATTTTGGGGTTCTCTATGTATATTATCATATCATCTGCAAATAGTGATAGTTTGACTTCTTCTTTTCCTATTTGGATTCCTTGGATGTCTTTCTCTTGTCTTATTGCTCTGGCTAGGACTTCCAGTATTATATTGAAAAGCAGTGGTGAGAGTGGACATCCTTGTCTTGTTCCAGATCTTAATGGAATTGCTTTCAGCTTTTCACCATTGAGAATGATACTGGCTGTTGGCTTGTCATAGATGGCCTTTATGATGTTGAGGTATGTTCCTTGTATCCCAAGAATTTCAAGGGCTTTTATCATGAATGGGTGTTGCACTTTGTCGAAAGCTTTCTCAGCATCTATTGATATTATCATATGGTTTTTATATTTCTTTTTGTTGATGTGTTGGATAACGTTGATTGATTTTCGGATGTTAAACCATCCTTGTGCCCCTGGAATGAATCCAACTTGGTCGTGGTGAATTATCTTATGGATACATTGTTGGATTCTGATAGCTAAAATTTTATTGAGGATTTTTGCATCAGTGTTCATTAGGGAGATTGGCCTATAGTTTTCCTTTTTTGTGTTGTCCTTATTCGGTTTTGGTATTAGTGTAATATTGGCTTCATAGAACGTGTTTGGTATTGTCCCTTCCTTCTCAATTTTTTGGAAGAGTTTGTGAAGGATAGGCACTAATTCGTCTCTGAATGTTTGGTAGAATTCATTTGTAAATCCATCAGGTCCTGGGCTTTTGTTTTTGGGGAGGTTTTAATTACCATTTCAATTTCGCTGCTTGTAATTGGTCTGTTTAGGTGTTCTATTTCTTCTTTATCTAGCTTTGGGTGATTGTAGAGTTGTAGGAATTTGTCCATCTCCTCTAGATTGTTGAACTTGTTTCCATATAACTGTTCATAGTAGTTACTGATTATTCTTTTGATTTCTGCTGTGTCCGTTGTGATTTCTCCTCTTTCATTATGATTCTGTGTATTTGTGCTTTCTCCCTTTTTTCCTTTGTGAGCCTGGCTAGGGGTTTGTCTATTTTATTTATTTTTTCAAAGAACCAGCTCTTGGTTTCATTGATCTTTTGGATTGTTTTTTTAGTTTCAATTTCATTTATTTCTGCTTTGGTTTTTATTATTTCTTTTCTTCTACTGGTTCTGGGGTTATTTTGTTGTTCTTTTTCTAGATCTTTGAGCTTCGAGATTAGGTTGTTCTTTGAGTTCTTTCTTGTTTTTTGATGTGAGCTTCTATTGCTATATATTTTCCTCTTATTACTGCTTTTGCTGCATCCCATACATTTAGGATATTGGTGTCCTCCTTGTCATTCAATTCAAAGAATTTTTTAATTTCTTCTTTGATCTCCTCGTTAGTCCAGTGGTCTTCCAGTAATGTGGCTTTTAATCTCCATGAGGTAGGATAGTTCCTTGCCTTCTTTTTATGATTTATTTCTAGTTTGATGCCTTCGTGGTCAGAAAAGATGGTTGGTATGATTTCAATCTTGGTGTATCTGTTGATGTTTGTCTTGTGCCCAGTATGTGATCGATCCTGGAGAATGATCCGTGTGCGCTTGAGAAAAATGTGTACTCCGTTTTTTTTGGGTTTAGTGTTCTATAGATGTCTGTTAAGCCCAAATGCTCTAGGTCCTTATTTAGAGCTTTAGTTTCTTTACTTATTTTTTGTCTTGTTGATCTATCCATTGTTGATAGTGGTGTGTTGAAGTCTCCCACTACATATGTGTTTTCTCTGATGTCTGTTTTCAGAGAGGACAACAGTTGTCTGATATATTTTGGTGCTCTTTCGTTTGGTGAGTATATGTTAATGAGTGTTATTTCTTCTTGAAGTATTGTCCCCTTAATCATAATGTAGTGACCATTGGGGTCTCTTTTTATTTTTTTGAGTTTGAAGTCTGTTTTATCTGATATAAGTATAGCTGTTCCTGCTTTCTTTTTTGGCCCATTTGCTTGTAGGATTGTTTTCCATCCTTTGATTTTGAGCCTATTTTTATCTTTTGTAGCTAAATGTGTTTCCTGGAGACAGCAAAAGGTTGGGTTTTGTTTCTTAATCCAGGCTGCAACTCTGTGTCTTTTTATTGAAGAGTTTAGTCCATTTACATTTAGAGTTAATATTGATATGTTAGCATCTGTATTTGCCATTATGTTTGTCTTTCCTTTGATTTTATTTATTTATTCTTTTAATAACTTTTTTTTTTTTTTCTGGTCTTCTTTCGTTGTTATTCGTCCCTCTGAGGTTCTGGCTTTAGGATTCCTTGTAGTATTTTTTGGAGTGGGGGATTAGTCGCAATGAAATTCCGGAGTTTCTCTTTGTCTGGGAAGGTCCATATTCTTTCTTCATGGAGGAAAGAGAGCTTTGCGGGATAGAGTATTCTTGGTTGGCATCTGTTTCTTGGAGTCTGTTGACTATGTCCCTCCACTCTCTCCTTGCCCGTAATGTTTCTTCAGAGAAGTCTGATGTCAGCCTGATTGGTTTTCCTTTGAATGTTATCTGTTTCTTCCCTCTTGTCAGCTTCATTATTTTTTCCTTGTCCTGGATTCTTGGGAGCTTTACTATTATGTGTCTTGCTGTGTTTTTTCCTTTCGTCGTGGAAGTTTGGTGTTCTTCTTGCTTCTTGTATATCAATTTTCAGCTCCTTCTTCTCATTTGGGAAGTTCTCTTCAATTATATCCATGAATATTTTCTCTGTTCCTACATCTCTCTCCTCTCCTTCTGGAATTCCTATAACTCTTATATTTCCTTTCCTCATGGAGTCAGATAGTTCCCGAAGTCTTTCTTCATTCTTTTTCCTTCGTACTTCTCTTTCCTTTTTTGTTTTGGTTCTTTTTATTTCTGTGTCTTCAAGATTACTTATTCGTTCTTCCATTTCATCTATTCTGCTTTCATTGCTTTTCCCAGAGTTCTTTAGTTCCTCCATTAATTCTTTGATCTCCTGCATTTCTCTTACTTCCCTCTTTAGGGACTCAATTTCCTTCTTCTGATCTATCACTTTTTTAATCATGGCAATTTTAAATTCTCTTTCTGGAAGGCTCAGAAGTTCTTCCAAGTTGCTGTCGTTGCAATCTGGGGAGTGGTTTTCTTTTTGTGGTGTGCTTCTTTCCTGAGGAGTTTTTAGGTTGCGTGTGGTTCTTCTACTCCCTACTGTCTGTTTTCTAATTTGTCGTATGCGTTGGGACACTGTGTTGCTCGGACTGACTGACATCTTGGGTGAACTTCTCCGCTCCCCTCTGGCTCTTCCAGGAGCCATCTCTGTCTTCTGGGGGAGCTTTCTGCTGGTTTTAGGCAGTTTTTACTGAAGAAATGTCCCTGTTCTCAAATGGCGAAGCGGGATGCAGTCCCTGCGCCTCCGGTTTCAGGCACACTCTTCTGCGCACCCGGTCTGCCCCGGACGTGGGTGCCTGCTCCCTCTGTGGGCTCAGACTGCTGGTCGGAAGGGGCCTGGCGTGGAATAACTTCCCGGCTGGCCACTGGGTCCTCCAGAAACCTTCTGCCCTTTTCAAGCAGTCTTAAGAAATGTCCTGTTTTATAGGGTGTTAGTGACTTTTTTTTTCCTGGTCGCTAGGTGGCGCCAGAGATCTCTCCTATTGTCCTTGGGGGGCTGTTTTTCGCCTCCCCCCACCCCGTGGGACAGAGAACAGAGCGGGAATGGTAGGGTACACCTCAACAGCTTTGGGGTGCTGTGTCTGCCTTGTGCCCCACCGTCGTGGAGAAACCACGCCCCGAATTTTCGTGCCCCGGGTCTCAGTTCAAAGCCCTCAGTTCCAGGACGCGGGCTGTAGCCCAGTTCAGTGGCGAGGGAATGGCGCCTTTTGCACCGCTCCCGTGCCTGGGCGCCTGGTTCCTGCTCACTCAGGGAGGGACCTTCACCTCAGTGAGGACCTCCGCGCGTCTCCCCGCAAGCCTAGGTCGTCTCCCCGCAAGCCTAGGTCGCAGGCGCGGGGACCTGGGCAGCCGCGATCCAGGTCTGCACTTGCTTTTCAAGCTCCCCGAGCGCGCTGCGTTTTCGCACAAGCTTACCGGCAGCCCGGGCTGTGTGCGCGTCTCCCGGGGTCTTTGTTCTTCTCTAATGGCACCCGGAGCCGTTCGCTCACCGCCGCAGCGGATCCTGCAGGGTTCGCCTCAGCTCCCGTTCACGGGTGTGTTGGCTGCAATAGTTCCTTTCCACTCACAGTCCCGCTTGCTGCGTCGTTTGTTCTTGTGGGCCGTTTTGGTTTGTTGTTTCCTCCTCTCTGCCGGTCGGAGAGTGCCGCCTCTGTGGGCGGGGGAGGGGAGCAGGGTTCTGCGCTTCCCTCCTTCTAGTCCTCTTTTATGGCCACTTTCTTCTTTGGGCAGTTCGCTGGCATCACCCGTTTATCTTCCGTGTCCCACTTCTCACTGGGACCTGCCGCTTTTCCTCCCTATTAACTTTTTTTAATGGGAGATCTTACTCGCAGCGTCTCCTCGCCGCCATGTTGCTCCGCCCCTCTCTTGTTTTAGAAAACTTTTAATACTGTATTTTGGTCTACATTTAAAACATCCACCAAATCAACAGATCAAAAATAGACTAAAGCTAAAATTAATGGAAGCTGAGAAAATACTTCTTGAGAATTTAATGCCTTCCTTGGTCTATTTGTTTGTAATTTTAAGTTTGTCAAAATTGAGACTCTACTGGGTATGAAATAAATGAATATATAAGTCTAGAGATAGTCATTGCCCCTGGGAGATTATCAATGTATTAAAGAAAATAAAATGTGTACATAAATTGTATAAGTAGAAGATGATACTTATTATGAGAAGCCTTTCTGCATCAAAAGTAAAAGATCACTGCCAGTTGGGTTGATATGCAAAGGGTTCACATAGATCAATGTTTTTCCAGAGCAAATATCTTCATTTTTTTGCCTAGAAATTGGATGAAGGACTTGCAGTGGTTATTTCACATTGGGGAATTTATTGAGCAAAACATGTGAGCACAGGCCTTTCTGAATAGCTAAGTCAAGTTATTGCTTTAAAAGTCACCCTATTCTATCCCTGTATATTTGAGATAAACTTCTGGCTGGGAGACAGGAATAACAACAAAAGAAAATCTGTTAGCGGTTTAACAGATTCCGATAACTTCATGGAAATGATACTCAGAAAACAGGGCAGCAAGAAATATATTCTAAACTAAAAATATGTGAATAAGGAAGCATGCAAGGAAAGACAAAGTTTAGTTCTATATGATAACAGGGACTTGTGTGTACGTGTGTGTGTCCATAGTTCATATAAAGTCCAAATATATTTTTTGATTGAAATATTATTTTTCAGTGGTTCTAGACTATTATTTTGTAGTATATTTATTAATCTTTACTTAGGAGCCACATATTTAGTATTTGGCAAATCCCCATACATTACATAAACAGTAAATCATTTGCCCCCTATTCCTGGTTTTACTGAAGCCAATATGGTGATTTCCAAGCACAACTTTTTCTCAGCAGAAGAAAAAGAAAACAGAAAAGTCATCCAAAATTTGGGTCTTAGGACATCATAGACATTTCCACAAGGAGAAATCGAAACTTCTAAATATTGATCTTCAGTGTAAAACTTCTAACTATTGATCTCAGTTTCCTTGTCAGGAGCTTGCAATTATACCATCCTGGGCAGATCTTGCCTGGAATGATTTCATATTTAATCAGCTCTTTGATGTAGAAAAGTATAAAAACCATGTTTCCTCTACCATTCCAAATCTGCTTTTCTTTTCAACCATAGATATTCTTGCAGTTGGGATTGTGAAGGCTTATTTTTCCTTTGACTCTTTTGCTGTCAGTGTTCTAAGTCTCCATCTCTTGACTTCCCAGATTTGTGAACAGCCGGAACAGATTTTAAAAACTTAATAGTGCTTGGCCAACATAAACTAATTTTCATGGAACATCAACATACTTGCTAGGATCTACAATTTCTCTGGATCTGATATCCCCACCCCCTTCTGGGCATCACTCAAAGCATAACTTGGGGGCTCCTGGGGTGCCATTTTCAGAAGCAGATGGGCTAATAAATGCACATGATATCTTAGAATCTAAACAGAGAAACAGTTTAATCTCAGAACTCACCCTTCATGAAAAATACAGAATTTTAAAGCATCTCTCAGTTAAAGACACAGAATTTAATGCTTGGCCACACCTCCCTCCCCCATGAGTATGTGTGTGTGTGTGTGGGGAGGGGAGTATCATTTTTTGTAAGGTATTCTGGAATAAAACATTCATGGTAGAAAAAGTATAGGGAGTTCAGGTACTTATCAGTATGATTATGGTGTTTAATACAATAGGGAAATATTTTAAAACACAGGAGGGATAACTTCCCCATTCTCTTTTATCTGGTGTGTAGATTAAGTATGAAATGTTATGACATTTGGGGACTTGCTTCTCAGAGGCTCACAGTTAACAAGGCGAGAATCTTGGTGCTTCTGTGGTTTGATGTGCAGCTGTTTAAATAGAGAAGGCTTAGACGGGTGACCTGGAGGAACATTTGCACTTGAGCTTGCTTCCTCAAAGGATAAAATAAAAGTTTTACTTTCAAAATGTAGAAAAGGGCACAGGGGTATTTCTGCAGCAAAGGGAATTGAGGAAAAACAAGAATAATACTGAACAGATCTGAGAACAATCTTCCAAAAGGTAGCAGAACATCTTTGCTCTGCTCACCTGATCTGGCAGGTGCTCTGTCTGCAAAGGTGGGAGATATTTCATCAAATTCCTGTGAACATAACCTCTCTCTTATACTATGATGGTCTCCCTTAGATTTTTACCTGCAAGATAAACATTGGCATGTTACTGTGAGTCCCTGGAGTCAGTTTAAACTGTGCTTTTATACAGATAATTTGCTTGAGCTACAGAGTTGTTTCGTCAAAACCTCCAGAATGGATAGTCCAAACACTTGGAAGTAAATGTAAGTGAAAGGAAGCAGCACCCTATGGAGGTTTCCTGTCTTTGTTTGTTTGTTTGTTTGTTTTGTTACTCATCCTTTCGACAGAGAAGAAGCCAGTTGTCTTTGTGGATTTCAGTGTCTACAGGTTGCCAAGATCCTGGGTGGGTTTATACATTTATTCTGTTCCGGTTTACAGGCCAGTAGACCCTAGGAGGCTATCTGACTGCACTTTTGTGTGTCCCTTGCTCTCTTGTAAGAAATTTCCAAGCTTTTCCTAGTTGTTAATCTTTAATTAATCCTGTCTTTTCAGGGCTCTTGTGTCTGTTGGAAATTTCTATAATTCTTTTATGCTACCACAAAGAATGGAACTATGTGGTATTCATAGCACTTAGCTGTGAGCTGAGATGATCACTTTTAAGATTATTTATGTATGCATGCAGGAACTGGGGTGTGGGCCAGAGGGGCAGGGGGGTGAGAGGATTCACCAGAGACAGAGTGGGGAGCAGAACAGGCAGATATACTGAAACACACTGCTGAGGGGAGCAGCGGGCAAGTCAGGAGAGGTCTGCTGCACCATGTGGGTATCACCCTGGCTGGGGATCGACCTCGTACTACAGTGGCTGCGGATAGCTTCATAGTGCTGAGCTTAACCCCTTGCAACACCATAGAGGCCCCTTTTTCAAATATATTTTGAATAGATATTAATTTACTTATATATTATGATTAAGTGACATACCTCAGATTGACCTCCTGTCTTACAATATGCCTGTAAAAACATTTCTTTTAAATCCATGCTATGTAGGCAACAGCACTTCTGCCCACCTGTGACCTGCAGGTTTCTCTTTTAGCAAACCTGTCCCTTTTGGGGTCAGCTCTGTCTGCCCATTTATGTTGTTCAAGTGTCCTTTATTTTTCTCTCCCCTTTTATAAAAAATCAACCCTTTGGATATATAAATAAGTAAATACATACATACATACATAAATGCTATGTTGACTTCTATGGGAAACAAAAATATATATCATTTATTATATTCCCATTTTTTTCCCAGCTGCCTGCCAGGAAACTTCAATTCCGAAGTTAAGTGGATGATAATATTATTTTTGTTGTCCCTAATAGTTGAGACCTTTATTTCATTCTTTTAATAGGACTTTAATTTCCTGTTTTATTCTAATATTGGTTTATATTGCTAAACTATTTTTTAGTAAGAAGGCCTTCAAGGAAAAAAAAAAATAAAGGAAATAAAATCACAAAGTCCTAAACACTTCATTTTGTCATTCATTGGTTTTATGTTGGTTGTTAACATCTGCATGAGTTTTTGAAATATTCTAACCCACCATGTGGTTTGACATTGGGGACCCTCAGGGCATCCTAACATCCAGTAAACTTTTAATACCCCAATCACTTTGTGAAAGAAATAAGGAAAGTTACAGTTGAGCAGCTTAGAAAAAGGTATGCCAGAGACAAAGTTAATTCCTAAAATGGCAATTTCTCTTTCAATGAAAGAAAGAAAAAGTACCACAGATTTATTTGTAATTGATTTAAAATGACCCAGGGTTGGTTCTGTTGAAGAGGCACATTTCACAAGTAGAAAAGATGAAAGAAATCCTCTCAGGTTGGGATTTATAGCTCAGCTTTTGTACCTCAAAGAAAAAGCATCACAAATGGAGTTGCCAGCTGTTTTGTAACCCACATGGCAATCGATAATTCAGGTAAACATTAACTGGGAGTAAACCTGGTATCTTGGTACCTTCACGTCTACAGGTCTGAGAGGCCAATCTTTTTCTAGGGAAGACAAGATCTGTTCTTATCACTGCTCTTAATAAAGTAAAAACAGCCACCTGAACACCTTGGCACATTCTCAGTGGGTCCTCATCTGAGTCTCCTCCTGTTTCGACCAAACCAAGTGTGAATCTGATTTTTCCCAGAGACCTCAGAGACCCACAGGCACTTGGGATCAGCATTCAACTTTTTTTTTTTAAGGATTTATTTATGCATACAAGAACTGGCGTGCAGGCAAGAGGTGCAGGGGGTGAGAGGATTCACCAGAGACAGAGTGGGGAGCAGAACAGGTGGATTGACTGAAATATACTTCTGAGGGGAGCAGCGGGTGAGACAGGAGAGGTCTGCCATGCCCTGTGAGTCAGCTCCCTGGCCCAGGATCGAACTCATGCTGCAGTGGCTGCAGATACTTCATAGAACTGTGACTTAATCCCTTGTGCCACCAAGGAAGCCCCCAACTTTCAACTTTTTAAAAACATACTTGTCAACCCTGGGTACTATTCAGCAGCATATGTCTTGATTAGATGCCACAAATGAGGTCACTTATGGAGTGTTAAGTAGCTCAACAATTTATTGCTGAATAAAATTAGGCTTCAAAGAGGAGAGGAAACCATGAATCAATTCACTGGTCCTTTAAAATATACCCTAAATCTCCTATCTTTTGAAATTTCTAAAAAGGAAATGACATTTGCAAGATTTCTCTGTGGTTACTGCGTCAGATGCACTGCTGACACGCGGTATTCTAGTCTCTAACCTTGGAGTTTCTGTCATTGCCATTCATAATGACCAGTTCCTATTCTGCCAGTGTCAGGGTCAGCAGAGGAAACAAGGCTTATTTTGAACCTATCAAGAATTAGCCATGATGGGCCTCCCCGGTGGCGCAGCGGTTGAGCGCTGGGTTGCAGAAGCTACCCGCAGCCTCTGCAGCGCCGGTTCGATCCCCAGCCACCGGAGGAGGGTCCCGCATGGCGCGCAGACCTCTCCTGCCACCGCTGCTCCCCTCAGCAGTGTACTTCCATCCTTCTGCCTGCTCTGCTCCCCGCTCTGGCTCTGGTGAATTCTCTCACCCTCCCGCGCTTCTGACTGTACCCAGTGCATGGATAAATAAATAAATAAATAAATCTTTAAAAAAAAAAAAAAAAAAAGAATTAGCCATGATGCAATTAGAAATAGCAACACAAAAGAAGATAGGCTGAAATATTTCCGTGAGATTGACATTTGAAGTGAAACTCTTGGCAAAAAATGAAACTGGAAGCTCATTATTAAGCTTATTATTACTCTGATTAGGCATTTGTTAGATGATGCAATTTGTATTTTCTCCTCCTTTTATCTTCTTTTTTTCTCTATTGTGTACAGACCATCTCCACTTGGTTATAGTGAATTTTGTTATTCAAAGAAGTAAAGGTGTTGCTAAACTCAGCTTTGCTTCTAGTCATAACAGCTTTCCTAAGGCTCTTTTCATTGAATGAAATCAAAGCAGTTAGAGAATTGTGTAAGACCCAGTTCTGTCTTGTTACTTTTTGACACACCTACAGTTTTCTTGTCTCTTTCAGCAAAATGGTGGCAAGTTCTAAATTTCTCAAATCTATACCCAAGTACCCTCTCCACTCACCCTGCTCTTCAATCTAGAAAATATCCTACTATAGATATCAGAAATACTGAAAGATTTCTTTTGCCCTATGATTCTTAGTAACCAGGGAATGGTGTTATTATTTCTAAAATAAATAACTGAGCTAGCCAAAAGCTAAAGCAAAACAAAGAACTACTAGAGAAATAGAACAATGTAGCACTTATTCAATTCCTTTTCTTGACTAACTATAGCTCTATGCCTCCTTTTCCCTAAAGTATATAAAGAGATTTTTAAAAAACATGTCTTTTTCTTTCAACTTAATGGAGATATAACTTTGTAAGAAGCCAAGTCGATTTTTTTTTTTTCCTAGAAGAACTGGGGTCTAGGCCAGAGGTGTAGGGGGTGAGAGGATTCAACGGAGACAGAGTGGAAATACACTGAAATACACTGCTGAGGGGAGCAGCAGGTGAGACAAGAGAGGTCTGCTGTGCCATGTGGGTTATCTCCCTGGCTGGGGATGGAACTCACACTGAAGTGGTGATAGTGCTAAGATTTAACCCCTAGGCTACTGTTGCAACAGGAACTTTTTTGCCCCTTTGCGGTGTGAACGAGATGAGGGACACAGCAATCTTGGAGCAGGTTACAAGGCAAGACTCTGCTGTTAGAGCAGAAATTCTTGTGCCATTTATTGAAAGCACACAGGCTAGTAAAAGCTGATCATGCAACAATGGTATGAATAGTAAGGTCCGGAGGGTGGGATTGGAATGTGGGACAAAGTTTTACGAGGAACAGGGAAGGGGACATTGTGTCCATACGTCAAGAGACATTTGAGTCAAGAGATATTTGCGTCAGCAGACTATTTGATGTTATCACAGGCAGAGATTTCCCGGAGACCACCAGGAGATAGGCACGTAATCAGGTCAACAATGGCCTACGCCTTCCCAGGACTGCCTGGTGATACGAGCTATACTCCATAGGTAGTCAAGGAATACTCTGTGGTGTTTTTCAGATAGCGAATATGTCACAGTTGCCTATGAGTGGCCAGCTAGTAGCCAGCTCATAGGAACCAACAGCTCACCAAAGAGGCGGTGATCAAGCCAAGATGATGATCTTTAAAAATTGTATCGAGGGCTTCTCTGGTGGTGCAAGGGGTTAAACACAGCACTGTGAAGCTATCTGTAGCCTCTGCAGCATGAGTTCCATCGTCAGTCTGCGAGGGAGCTAACCCACATGGCGCAGCAGACCTCTCCATGTCTAGCCCACTGATCCCCTCAGCAGTGTATTTCAGTCAGTCTGCCTGTTTTGTTCCCCACTCTGTCTCTGGTGGATCTTCTTACCTCCACACCTCTGGCCTGTACCCCAATTCTTCTATGCATAAATAAATAAATCTTAAAATAAAAATTGTATTGAGTGTGCAGCCATAACTATTAACTTTCAAATATTTCCATCATCTTCCAAAATTCTCTGGAGCCCATTTCTTGTTAACTCCCCACACAGTATGAGGCTAAGAGGGAAGAGAATCATTTCCTGTGAGTCAGTCAGCATTTTGAGGCGAGTATGAGCAGAATGAATGCTTGACAGTGAACTTGTAAGGAATCTGGAAAAATCGAGGCACTGTGATGGAGAAGCATTTCTAATTCATAGTAAGAACCATGCAGAGGAGGATGGGGGGAGGGGGGTAAAAATTCATGGGGCAAACATGATAGATGATACTGAGAGTCAATATTTGCACAACTCCAATTTTATACCAGGTGTTGCACTAACAACCTGGTTAAAATGGGTTCCTAACTATTAGGAAGCACTACACAGTTGACATGGGTTGTTGCATTTTTGCTGTCTTTCTCAGGACCCAGTCCTCTACCCTCAAGGTTCAGAGGAAATGACAGCTAATGTCTTACATATTGCATTAGGACTGGTTTTATATATCAGAAATCAACTACTGTGCCATTGATGGAGTCGACCAACTGTAGTTAAATGACATTTTAATGTAAATACATTTTTGCTAATTTTGTGTTAATATTTTTCACTAAATTATTTATGTAATTAGTAAAAACTCCCTTATGTAGGCTAACATAAGGAATACACATTAACACTGTAAGGTAGAGCATTACTATCCTACCTCACATGTAAGGAATCTTAGGCAAAGACAACTACAGTCAATAAGCAGATGAGGGACCGGACCTGGATTCAAGTTCTAAGGTCCACACTGTCATTAGCACCAGATGGCTGTCATCAGTGTGGCCTGGGTCACAAAGCTTGACTAAACATCAGGTAGGAACATTGTATAATTTGGTGTCAACTGACAAAAGATGTGGGACTCAGAATAAGCAGACCAGGAAGAGGTGCCCTTGGGCTAAAGTTATTTCCACCTGGCTGCCCTATCAGTAAGACAAGCAGAGGAGTCAGGCAAGGCAGAGGTTTTACTGAGGGTGAACAGGGAATAATAAATGGGGAGGAGTCAGGCAAGCGCTTGTGCAACAATTTGAGGCTTGGAAGGTGTCTTCTCTGGCAAAGGCCATGTTCTCCATTTCTGCAAATAAAGCAATATCTGCTAGCTTGATATTTTTCTCTCTCTCTCTTTTTTTGATCAGCTCAATTAATATTTCCCTTTTTCTAGCCTCTTCCCCACCTCCCAGACTCACCCTATACCTTTTTTCCAGATGTGTGACAACAGTTTCTTGGTCTCAAAACAGATTTCAAACTAATTTGTTTAATGGTCCTGTGTTCCCCTTTTTGCTGATGCTGGAGGATTTTAGAAGTCTAAGGAGACTTCCATTGAGCTGCTCCGTGGCAACTCAAGTTTCAAGTTTGTGAATATATATCCTGGCAGCTTTGCGAACTCATGGACTTCCTGGAGCCCAGGGCCAGAATGGAAAATGCAGCTGGGGCTGATGCTCTGAACTTGAGTGTTGCCTTCTTGGTTTTAAAAGCTGAGAAATTCAGATCATTTGTCGGTCTCTGCAAAGCTAGGCCAGGTGGTTTGGGAGCAGCACTAACAAATTCATTTCCATATACTCACTGCCTAGGCCATGAAAGGTATTTTGGCAAAAGTTTGTGAAGTGGCTGGCATATCCGATATATAATAAGTGGAGAAGTCAAAGAGAACGAAGATGCGGTATTGTAGACAGAAACAAATGTACTTTAAAACTATCTACTGGAAAGATATGCCAGTTTGGAAGATCTACTTAATGAAATGGACTCACTCATAATAAATCATTAAAAAAAATCATAATGAAAGTATGTGTTTCACAGACAGAAAAGAATATCCCAGTGGCATTTCTTCCCACAGAAATAAATACCCCGTGCTTGCTAAATTCTATCAATCAAACCACATCATCAAAATGTTCTGTTTCTGAAACCACTAAATTCCTCTACAGAAAAAGATCAGGCTCTTAGTCACTTAATACCTGTATGATGTGATACCCTTTTCAGCACATTGCTTAATTTTAGTTCTTATTTTCTGAGAAAAATAAGTCTTTTCTGCTATAGATGGAATTTGCAAGATTTTGGTTTTTTTCCTTAGCTTTTTAACTATAATTATAAAGTTCCCTTAAACCGTTGTTTGAATAATTATACTGTATCATGTAAGAACATTTTCATAAATCAGCAGTTTAAAATTGTGGTCCCTTGGAAGGCATGTCTTGCTAGAAAAATAGAAAGAGAATGCAAAATATAATAAATTGAGCTCATGTTTATTGAGTATTTTAGGTGCACGAGGACCTGTGTTGAGTACAAAACTCTCGAAACCGGAAACAGTGATCTGACTTTTCTTTTGGTTTCCTTTCTAGCTATGTGACTATAAACAACTTACATAACACTCCATTCCTTGGCTGTTTTATCTACATTTAATTTTACTTTATTAAGGTGCTTCTAGATCTAAGTTGTAAGTGGAAGAAACAAACCAACTCTAGCTAATTGAAGCATAAAGGAAATTTATAAAAGGGTGCTGATGAAAGGTTGCTCACAGATCCTTGGGGATGGACGTAGACTTGGTCTTGGAAGTTAAGGAGGCAGAAACAATTTTGGTCATCAGGTGGGAAAATGGACCCTGGAAGACAGCAAACCACTGTCTTGGGGAATGGACTCTACCATCTTGCTTCACTGAGCTGATCACAGGTCACTATTAAATTCATTAACATTCTGCCTCTGGAAACTGAGTGTAGCTATCTATTATACCTGCCTCTAGCCTGCACAACCTCGGCTTCCTTATGTCTCTGGTCTGGCCCAGGCAAGTCTGAATGACAAGGCCAAGTTGACCTGCTTGTGCTTCACCTGCTTAGAACAACATAAAGATGTTGATTGTTTCCCTCCAAAAGGTGGGTAATACCCCAAATAAAAAACGTAGTTTCTAGTATGGCACCGCCAAAAATATTGATGGCACTGAAAGAAACATTTCACATTTCAGCCTTTTCAGGAATCCTCACTGTAATTTGGGGGATGGTATTGCTGAAAAAGTCATGAGGTTAGCCTATTATCCTATTGTATTTCTTACTGCACCTCATTTCACTCTCATTGATGCCCTGGTGTATAAGAGAAATTACAGTCAACCTGCTTACAATAGATGGCATCACTTCACATGTGAGGAGAATGTATTTGCAATTTATTGCAACAAGATCCCGACAAGAGTTGCATAGGGTAAGGCCTCCCCGGTGGTGCAATGGGTTGAGTGCAATGCCCATGAAGCTGTTTGCAGCCTCTGCAGCGCAGCTGGATTCCCAACCGGCCAGGGAGCAACACACATGATGAAGCAGACCTCTCCTGCTCACCCGCTGCTCCCCTCAGCAGTGTGTTTCAGTCAGTCTGCCTGTTCTGCTCCCTGCTCTGTCTCTGGTGAATCCTCTCACCCTCCCACACTTCTGGCTTATGCCCCAGCTCTTGTATAAAAATAAAGAAATCATAAAAAAAAAAAAAGAGTTGCACATGGCTTCTCAGCGCCTTTTCATATATAAGCAATCTTCCACTTGACAAGGATGTGCCAATGCTAATCTCTGCATGGTCCGGAGGGCACCAGACCCTGTACCTGCTGACTGTTCCCACCAGTGAATCAAATATGCCACCATAGTTACCAAAGAACCTAACCTTTATTGCATTTTTTTAAAAGTTATATTTTTATTTATGCATATTATAACTGGAGTGTAAGCCAGAGGTGCATGGTGTGAGAAGACCCACCGGAGACAAAATAGGGAGCACAGCAGGCAGATCTACTTACAATACACTCTGAATACAATACAATCTACTTACATTACACTGTTGAATATAATACACTTTCTAAAATACACTGCTGAGGGGAGCAGTGGGCAAGACTGGAGAGGTTTGCTGCACCGTGTGGATCAGCATCGTGGCCCAGAATAGAATTTGTGTTGCAGTGACTGCCGATAGCTTGATAGTGTTGAGACTTTAACCCCTGTGCCACCAGGGAGGCCCAGAACCTCACCTTTAAGTCATGAGAGTTGCCTGCAGTGAGTGAAGATGGATGAGAAATCAGGAAGGTGAGATTTCAGCTATCAAATTTTGTGCTCTACACCAGAGCTGCTTAGCTTGCTGGGGTGCTTCTAGATCTAAGTTGTAGGTTGGGGGGTATTTTTCCGAGTGTGGGTGTGGTATGTTGGTGTGTGGTCAACGGGTGCTCTTGCAGTAACTACCCCTCCCTGGCTGAGACCTGTGGCATTTGCCTCAGGTAAACAGAATGCCAGTCTTTTCCTCTGCCATGCCTTCTGTCTTACTCGAAAATGCTTGGGAAATACTATTCTAAGAAACTGAGTAGAGATGTTCCAGTTCACTTGAAAGATCTTTCTCACCCTTTTATTCATTTAACATGTATTATTAAAGGTTGAAGTGCAAGATGTGGCTGCAGAAGTGTCAAATGAGGTGATAGGAGTCAGTCCCTGCCTTAGAGTGTTTGGTGTTCATTGAGGTAGGCAGGCAAGCACACAGCAAGTTTTTGTTCATTTGGAGAAGCGTGGGAAATTAGATGTGGCATGGGTGGGATTCTCCAGGCTGTCAGTTAGGAACTCATCTTTTTTCTTAAGGAAAAAAAAAATTGTCTCATAAATATCTCATAAAATGAACCCTACAATTTTTCAAAGGCTATTTCACTGGGTTAATTTTTTTCCAAGAAAGTAGAAATGTGTGAGTCTGTGCTGTTGTTGGGGACTATGGATTTGGTAATCATGTTCCAATTTCTGCTCAGTCATTTTTAATCGACACCTTGCATGAGTCTATTGCTAGGGAGCAGATTTACACACTGCTTGCTGTTTGATCAATGAACATTACACGCAATCAGGGTAAAGTGTTACAAAGCCCCATGTTATTCTTCCTTAGGCATAAAACAGTCAGTTTACTTCAGGTCAGAGTGGAGTAAATTATTCATTTTAATATTGTCGATGTACACCCACCTGAAGAGATGCCCTTCCTGACTTAACATAAACCCAGCTTAATTCCCATCCTGAGTTTTCCCATCCTGAGTTCTCCTGCAGTTACTTAGGTTTTCTTCGCACCACAAACTAAATCATTCTGTATGCACCAAAAGAACAGTCATAAATAGCCATTATGAATTGAAGCTGCTTCACACTTAGTTTGAAATTTTTCATCCCCATAATTTAGACAATGTGTATTCTTTAAACAGATGTGGAATTTTACTGCCTTTCCTGGGACTATTTAATACCAAGCTTTAATTTTAAATATCATCTAATGCTCTCTAGACTAATACTCTGACTCATCTTTATATTGCAAATTAAAATATTTTCAACGGCAGGTGAGATTAGTCCATTACAATATTAGCATGTTTTGGATCTGGTCCAATTAACCATATGCCTTGGATTGAGGTGACTTTGACCTGGATATTTATTGGGTTGTTGACCCAATATGGACAACAGCAAAAGTATTAGACTTCTTTTTACCCCTCATAGTCAGAATTGAAGCGTTGATTGCAGAGAAAGGTGCCACCACGAGGCTATAGAAAACTAGGAATGGTGAAGTCCTGGGGTCGGTTTTTAATTCTCAGCTTGGTTTCCTCCAAGCTGACTCCTTTATGTGCACTTCTGAAGCATCTAGCAACTATATTTAGTTTCGCAAACTTTTCAGGCCATTATATCTTTGCCATATTATTATTTCCTCTATGAGGAACAGCTGCTTCTATCTCCTCTCCTAACTAAGTCTGAGTCATCAAAGTTGCAAAACTCAGCTCCAGCATTACCCTTTCCAGAGAGGCCTTCCCAGAACTCATCTCGATTTCCCAGATCCATGCCTTAATAGATAGCACAGGAGAAAGCACCTATCAATGATTTATGTGCCTGTTTGCTCCCTCTATAATGCTAGGTCTTCAAGAACACAGCCCCGATAAATTATTTAACTCTTTCAGGCCCAGTTCCTGGTGATAGCAGGGCCTAAATATTTATTGAATGAATGAATATTTATTCAATGAATGGATGACTCACATAGAAACATGACTTTATTTAAATATTATCCTTGAAGGAAATATTAATTGCCTACCCACATGGAATATTTTCTGTCTGCTAAGATGTGTTTTTTCATTCTACCTGTTGTAATTCACTCACTGCAAGTGTATTCAAAAATCTTATGAAATAGATACCACTATTACTCCATTTTACAGATGAGGAGATAAAGACATTGAAAGGAGAAGTAACTTGCCAGAGGTTACACCGCCAGTGGGTGGTAAGGCCGCAGCAAATGCAGATGATACAGCTCCAGGACCTGTAAGCCAAGAGGTCATACTGTTACTCCTCCTATATAAGCCTCTAGAAGTCAATGAAAATTTAAACTCTGAAGACAAAATTCCTATTTCCTGTACTTGCTGTTCCTAATGGCTGTTCTTTTTAGCTGATGTAGAAAATAAAGCAGTAACATGTACCTGTATTTATTGTAGTTCTAGTAATTTCAGCTTGTAAATTTGCTTTTAAAGTCCTAAGTGTTTAAATATTAATCAAAGTTATGGAAGCTTCTAAGCAAGTGCTTCACAGAAAGATCATCATTAGTTAGAGTTTTACTTGCTGATGTTAAAAATAAGCTTTTAGCAGCTCTCCTATCTCCTGGAATTATGTTGGTGGCTAAACCCATTGTGGGATTCAAAAGAAAAGTTTGAACTTTTCTCAACTTTAAAGCAGATGCATATAAGAATCACCAAATAAATAAAAAAAAGTGATTATTAATGATTTAAGTCAAAAATCAATCTTTATGAATGTTTTCCTATAAATGTTTCCAAATGTAAACAATGTCCTCCTGTTTAGATAAATGTACTTAAATGACTACAACTCACTATATGTCATAGCAACTTTCCTATAATGTCCTTTTATCTTCTTTTCTGAGAATTCCAGAGATAAGATCAATTAATAAGTGAAAAATCTTAAATTGGTTCACATCTGTTAAAGAAATGCTTTTATTTTCACTTATTAGTTTTTTTTGAAGTGACATCCCATGGTACCATTATATAAGTTTTAGTGAGCGTAATTATTAGATTTTAAACTCACAAATGCTCCATGATACACTTGTAACTTTCCCCAGGAATAGGATTTATCAGCATGTTGTTATTCAGCCCACTTTACCAGTTATAAAGTTTGAAGCGAGTTATTTGAATTTTTTTAAATTTTATTCTTTTTTGCATAGAAGAACTGAGGTGTAGGCCAGAGGTGTGGCTTCGGGGTTTGAGATGATTCACCAGAGACAGAGTGGGGAGCAGCGGGCTAGACAGGTCTGCTGCACCACATGTGGGTTAGCTGGCTGGGGATGGAACTCGGGCCATAGGGGGATTGCACTGAGATTTAACCCCTAGGCCACCAGGGAGGTCCATGTTGTTTGATTTTGATCTGTTACTTATATTGTCTTTGACTCACTTTCTTATCTGTAAAACAGGTAATGATAGAACACTTTATGAAATTAAAATATTTAGAAAAGTGTTCATAGGGAAAACAAGCTCAATAAATCACTGTTACTGCTATTATTGACTTCAGGCAAGGTGCTTTCATAAATGAACAGGTACTTGGAGAGCTTCAAGCTTTTTTTTTTTTTTTTTTAATATGCCAGGTTATCTTCTGTGGCTACAGTTTACACTAATCTATCTGTCATAACAGAATATTGCAGACGGGGAGACTTAGACAATAGAATTTAATTTTCTCACAGTTCTGGAGGCTGGAGGGCCAAGATAAAGGTGGCAGCCTTGTTGGTTTCTGGTGAGGTCCTGGTCCTGGCACATGCTGGCCTCTTGCTGTGTTCTCATGTGATCTTTCCCCTGTGTGCCCATCCTGGTTGCTACCTTTTCTTAGAAGGACACCGGTCCTATTGGATAAGGGCTCCACACCTGTGCTATAATTTAACCTTAATGAACACTTTCAAGGTCTTATCTCCAAATGAGCCACCATGGGGTTAGTGCTTTAACATATTCATTTGGAGGGCCCAATTCAATCCATAATAAGGTAGATTTGAAGATAAAAATAATTTAGGGAGAATAAACATTTAAATTTGAAACTCTTTTTATGAGACATGGGTCAAATTACCCCTGCTTACCTCAATGGAAGGGATTGGGGTCAGAATGGGGGGATTGCAATTGTATGGGGAATATAAAAATAAAATTTATTAATTAAAAAAAAAAGAATTCATTCAATTTCCATTTTCAATAAATGACTATAGCTCTTGTTTAAATTTCCAATCATTAATAGGCCTTCCTGAGTCAACAGAGACTGCTGGTATTTGCTATGGGTTTTATTTTGCTTTATTTTTTTGCAGGGTGGTAGGGAATGTGATTATTAATTGACACTATGAAGTAAGGGATACAGAAATGAAGGGACTAGGGGACAGTGGCACCTTTGGCTGGGCACCCAGCAGCTTCACCCACATCAAGAATGTTGTTGGGGGCCTCCCTGGTGGTGCAGGGGTTAAAGTCTCAGCGCTATCAAGCTATTACCAGCCACTGTAGCATGAGTTTGATCCTGGCCAAGGAGCTAACCCACATGGCACAGCAGACCTCCCCTGTCTCGCCCGCTGCTCCCCTCAGCAGTGTATTTCAGTAGATCTGCCTGTTCTGCTCCCCACTCTGTCTCTGGTGAATTTTCTCACCACCATCCCCCACCCCCACACCTCTGACCTACACCCAAGTTCTTGCATGCATGAATAAATAAAAAAATCTTAAAAAAAAAACAATGTGGGCGGCGGGGGGCAGGGGCTTTGCATCACTGGAATGGTTGTAGGATCCACACATCAGTTCTTCATTTAGGTAAATGCAAAATTTCTAAGGTTTCAGAAAAAAAACAGAATAATATAAGAGACTGTCATTCTAACAAATTGAATTTCTCTCACGATTATAATAAATAAGATTTGTGTAATGATGACATTTAAAGTGGAGACGAAAGTGTCTCTGACCAGAAAGCAGTAATGACTAATTTCACATCATGCAGAATAATCATTTGTCAGTGAAAATCTAACTTCTTGTGAAGATTCCCATCATTCTTTTTATGATAACTGCTTGGAGTCTGTTTAGTTGTGATGCCAATTTGTTACTTCATGTAATATTAACAACTCATCACATAAAATGAACAGTGAGCTAATTTTCTGAAAGTCTGCAAGTAAACACTGATTTATGGTGACTGTCTTAAGTAATTCACTTTAGCAAACTTCATTTCCTTTCTCAAATCCACCTATTTAAAACAATTTCCATCATCTCCATGTGTTTTCTGTAAAACCATAGATGAAACTGTTGTTTTACTTTCTTGAATATGAATAAAGAGTCTATTTTCATTTTTTATTTTAAGTACTATTGTAGTCTGGATGAACTACACAATCTCTTGATCTTAAAGGTAATCTTTCAGCCACTAGTTCTGCAGGTAAATTAAGACAAAGCATTAGGATTTGCTGTATATACGAAGTTCCCAACTGTGGCCATGTTTTCATAAATACAGAAGAAGAGCTCTATTGAATCAATACTTTTTGGCAACATTATGAAAGTGAAGCTCACCAAAGTGGGGTTGTAGTTAAGAATAGATAAATGTTACTGCAAGGAAATTTAATTAGCGCTGATACAGTATTTGAGCATTGGTTCTTACAGCTTGTTTTTTTTTCACAATGTGAGTCCTCTTTTCCTTCCTTTTCCAGGCCTGACAGAACCAAGTAAGTAGCAGAGAAGTAGTTCCAGAAAGGCCACAGGCCAGGATGTTTCTGGCAGCTGGGTTTTTTGGCTGAGTCCTGGAGAAACTGAATGTATATTTGTCTCCAAGAAAAGATGAGTGGAGCCATGGGGGTAGCAATTATGTGTGAGAAAATTGGAGCAAATGCTAGTGTGATTCTGGACATGGACAGTTCGGTTTTTCACTGGGGAGTCTTAGTTGTTCTCTTTCACTCACATCTCAATGACAAGTTCAGCAGGAGCAGTGGCCTGTTCTGGTTCTTGCTTGTGTGTGCTTTCTGCCTTCTGTGTCTTTTAGCGCCATCACCCATAATTGAGTCTTTGTTCCAGCCTCTCCCTTAAGGTTTGACCTTTTCCAAAGATTGTGCACCTTCTGAGCATTTGGAATCAAAGCTTAATGACACAATGGATGGAAAATAATCCATATAGTCTGCGATGCTCTTTGAGAAAAATAAAAGAGGGGTGACCAAGGAAGAGTATTGTCTGACTTGGAAAAGTCATCCCTGGTTGGCAATTGTTAGAGAATGACTCAGCTGTCTGGCTCTGCCTTTCAGACGGATTTAGGTGAACAGGAGACATATGACACTAAGGCTTATTCACACGTCGGCATGCCTGGATCAGCCGAGTCCATCAGTACACAGGAAGGGCAAATATCTACGACTGCATCAGACAAATCCTACTTTCTCCCTGTTGAAATGCCATCAATTTAAACTTCTATGAAAAGCTAGGACTGTCAGGTTATATTCAGGCATGTAAGACTAAAGAACTAAAATGCATTACATATTTCTTCACACATTCATCATGTGTTTGCTTCATTCATTTATTAAATGTCTGCATGTGACAGGTGCTAAGTGAGGCATTTAATGATGATTTGGGAACATTTATCCTCCTTTGGCAGATGAGCAAGAAGATGCCTAGAATGGTTAAATAGTTTTCTCCAAGTCACGCAGCTATTACATGCTACAAAAGATACTCATAGTACTAGCTGTATCGTGAATTGAATTTAATCAGTCTTTTTTTTTTCACTTGTACTTTATATTTTTCGGTAATATTCGAGAACATTGACTACGTTGAATATTCTTGGGATTGTTCATACCACTTGTGTGTGAGATTGAGAGTAACACATGCTGCGATAACACGGAAGAGGAATTGACCCAAGTGGGACTTTGGGGGAATCCTGCAGCTTGAAACCAATCCTGGGAATGTGAAGCCCCGTTCTTCTGCCATGCAAGACAATTATCTGTCTTTATTGTTTTTTAAACCAATTGCTTGACGTTCTCTTATTTATAACAAAAGATTCTTGACTGCTAGGCAAAAATACAGAACAATGAATGACAGGGAAAAATGAAATTAAAGTGTAAAAAGTCTTCCAAGCATAAGTCCATGCTGAATGTATTCCAGTTAGTAAGACCCAGGAGTGGGAGGATCAGCTTTGGATTTATACAATGAGAGTTTCTACCAGAAATGCTTAGGGAATTGTTATCAATTATTAGCTTCAAGCACAATATCCAATCTAGGCAGAGTTTGGAGGAGACAGAGGTGGATGGTGGATGGGTTATATACTGCAGATTCTGTCAAAGAAAATGTAACGCAGACTATACCTGGGAGGGTGTCATGTGATAGGATTGGCTTGAGTTTTTAATTTTCCACTGTGAAAGAAGCAGTGTAATCTAAATTCCAATGCATTTACCATATCAGGAAGAGTTTATAGACATCTGTTTCTAAGGATACCAATTTTAACTTGTAAATATTAGGTTTGCTCCATAAAGAGTTTTCATAAAATTCAAAATAAGATGTGTCATTGTGTGTGAACCCATCCATGACCACATCTGAGAGCCAACATTTGTGAAGCTCTTACTGTTTTCTAAACTCTGTTCTAAATGTTTTTCATGGATTACACCGTTAACACCTCACCCCTTGTGAGATAGGACTCCTGTGATCCCTTTTTTATAGATGAAGCAGCTATATGGTTTGGAGTAAGTAGTGAAATAACTGGTCTAACACCCTTGAATTAGTAAGTAGAACTGAGTGGGGATCTGAGCATAGGCCACATGACTTAACCTCTCTACAGTGAGTTACAACTTACTAGCATTGTACCACTTACTAACATGTCTATATTAGATGTACACAAAATAGGTAGTTTTTCAGATGGTTGTTGGATATTTTTAGGTAGTGTTGCCTGAAAGTGAAGACCCGGGGTATCTTATAATTAAAAGAAGGTAACATCTTGATCATGATTGAGCTGGGAGACAGGATGGAATTGAAGGTGGGGGCATGATGTAGAACAGCTGACTCTTTTTTAGTTTCTTTCTCACACTATCATGTGTATATGTGTAAGCTTGGGTTAAAGCAGAAAGGAATTAAGAAGAGAAACCAAGTAAGTTTTCTTGGCACCTGGCATATCATCCATGGGTATCTGGCCATGTGGGACATAGAACAAATGAGATATTTAGAATTAGATAAAGCTGAGCTTAAATTCCAGTCCATTGTCTAACTAAGTCTTGGTTTCTTATCACCAATATAATGATGATAATGCCTATTGATAGACATTGAAGGGAACTGTGAATATCGTGTTTGTCCATATATTTATCAGGCAAAATGTTCAGCATAGAGATGAAACAATAATAAGGAGTTCTTTTTTTTTTTTTTTAAAGATTTATTTATACATGAACCAGGGTACAGGCCAAATGTGTGGGAGGGTGAGAGGATTCACTAGAGACAGAGTGGGGAACAGAATAGGCAGACTGACTTAAATACACTGCTGAGGGGAGCAGCAGGGGAGACAGGGGAGGTCTGCTGCACCATGTAGGTAGCTCCCTGGCTGGCCGGGGATCGAACTCACGCTGCAGAGGCTGCGGATTGCTTCATAGTGTGGTGTTTTACCCCTTGCACAACCAGGGAGGCCCCAACAGGAATTCTTTAAACCCTGTGGGTTTTCTTGCTTGATATAGGTGACTTAGAGAAACTCAGGTAAGATAGACTTAATTTTAAGATGATATCCTTATAGAGAAAGAACTGGACCAAATGATTATGTAAGGGAAAAATTTTGAAAGATAGAAATCTTGAAATCCATGTTTCTAATCAGTTTGCATAACTGTTCTCATCTTATTAGATGCCTTGACAAATAAATCAACATTATATATATATATACATATAGCATTCAACATAAAACTTATCATACATTTAACACTATTAAATGCTAGCAATTAGTAATATTGTTTTCTCTGTTATACAACTACAACAATAACTTCGTAATCAGTAATGATATGTGATGAACAAATTAGTAGTTTTATTTTCTTTTGTCAGAGTTAAGTTACTGTGTCTTTCTTTGCTTAAAACCCATCCAGCTTTATTTTGCTTTGTGATTCTTCGGAAAACTGTATTTCTCATTAAAACAGAAGTCTGACTTTTGCTCGGCTTTGTCAATAGGGGACCCAGGAGGAAAACTGGAATGCAGGAGGGAAGAGGGACATACTCTTATCTGTTGCTCTTATCAGGATCAATAGAAATTTCCACTAACATTGACAATAGTTTCCAATAGCTGCAATTGGTCCTAGTTCAAACTTTTTCCACAGTCTCCAAAAGATCTCCTAGAGCCTCCTCAGATACGTGAAAGCCAACTTTTAATGTCCGGTTGGCTCCAAGTGGCCCCACTTCCAGCCCAGTCAAGCCCAAGTCCTTCCACAGATTTCTGGATCTAACTTCCCAGACCACTCTTACAAGATTTCAATTGTTATTGATACTACCCTCTGCCATTTTTTGCCATGAACTCTAGGGTTGAAAGTTGTTTCACCCATTAATTACTTTCATGAATCAATATTGTCTCCCTTTGTCTAATACTTGGCTGTCTCCCTTTGTCTAATATTTGGCCGATAATTCTTTTATTTAAGTCTTTTATATGACATCACAGTATTATTAATGACTAATATTTGAGGACAATTACAATATTAATGCAATGTAATCTAATAGAAGCACAACTATTTTTTATATTTCAATACGAAGCTACTGATAAGAGTCAAAATAATTTTGGTCAAAAAATTATGATGTCAAAGCTTTATAGAAAATGCCTTTGTTAGTCTGCAAATGGTTCAGTTTTCGGTGTAAGAAAGTTCTTTGGCTGCAAGAAAGAACATTTGGTTTACTTCATTCATAGGAATATCTCTTAGTATTGGGATGACTTCTTGATATTTCTTCTGTTAATTTTTAGCATAGTTACTTGTGATTGTATAAATGGAGTTGAGTAAAGAGGAACTCACCATGTTTACTCAAATAAGAGCACACAATCTATTTCTACAGTAATGAAGAGGTAGACAGGCAAACCCCCTGCCCAGTATATGTGAGGTCAATAAGTTAAGCTTAAGAAGTTTAGTTAAGATTCAGGAATAAAAGACTGTAGAGATAGAGAAGGAAGCCCAATTGGCAGCTTAAGAAATGTACAAAGCCATAAATCTTGTTTCTCACAACAGTAATGGTGATTTTCCCGCCATTTAAACTCGCAACCTCAAGTTCTTGCTTCCCTGCAGGTCCCAGGCAAAAGCTCAACCACCTCAGTGCAGGGTCGCCCTCCACTTCCCCAACCTCTTGCTGATAATTCTTTATATCAAATTCCTGTGCTAAAATAATTAAAGGGCTTTCTTCTGACAGATCCTGGCTGAGAAACTAGTCCATGTCTTGCCCAAGGCATGATGCTCTGATACCAAACATGGAATAACCTGGTGATGCCTTTTATTAAGTGTAATCTAATATAATGATATTTCTGTAAGTTATTGGAATGTCAGAGTATTAAAAAAAAAAACTGGATGCTTTTCTAATAATTGTGAATGTGCAAGACCTCATGTTAAGATCTGACCAAATGTCTACCACTTAGACCCTTGTGATGGTTAGGGAACTTTCTCTTTTTCTCAAGAATGAGCTATGTTCTTTACCTTAAATTTGTCAAGAAAATAGAGAATTTTTTTCCTGGAAAAAAATGAGTGTTCTCAACACAATCCAATAAGCTTCTCTTCTCATAAACTTCAGTAAAGCCTAGTGCCATGAGAGTGTAAGACTATCCTATACACTGCCCTAGTTAGTTCACACCTGAATAGCTTACATACAAAATCAGTCAGGAAAACATAAATAAACCTGTCAAGCTCTGCCAACTGAAAGTTAGAAATGGATTCTTCATGTGTCATGAGTAAAAATCAAATCAGGATAGATGAGATTTCTGCCTGACTTGGTCAGTTGAAGACATGCATCTAATGGGATAAATATTTGAAAAACACTTAAATCTAAATCTAATGGGAAATGCCACTGTTTATTAAGGGGAATGAAAACTGTATTAGCAATTACTTAGCTTAAAAATATGTTTGTGATCAGATGAGGAATAACTAAAGCACAATTGTAATGTGAAACAAATTCTTTTTTATGTGATATCCCAGTTTTAACTCAGAGTAAAGACAAACAAAATTAACTACCACTACCTGGTAATCTATGCAAAGTCACATTTTTTTAAAATATTTATTTATTTATACAAGCACTGGGTACAGTCAGAAGCGCGGGAGGGTGAGAGAATTCACCAGAGCCAGAGCAGGGAGCAGAGCAGGCAGAAGGACCGAAGTACACTGCTGAGGGGAGCAGCGGGCGGCAGGAGAGGTCTGCGTGCCATGTGGGACCCTCCTCTGGTGGCCGGGGAGAAGCCGGGGATCGAACCAGGGATCAAACCCGCGCCACAGAGGCTGCGGGCAGCTTTGCAACCCAGTGCTCAACCGCTGCGCCACCAGGGAGGCCCATATGCAAAGTCACATTCTGTACTTTGTATAGATTCTACGAAGTACTTGGCTCCTTCTTGAGTTTCTTCATGAGATTTCTCAGTTTACTTCTTAAATTAAAGGTATTGTTCCTTGCCCCTATATATCCATTTGCTAAACTTTTAGTCACTTGTATATTCCTAGTATAGATAGGACATCTGCTGAGGTTCTTTCTATTATCTTACTCTTTCTTAAATTATTGATTAGAGTTTGTTAGGGAATCAAGATATTCTAGTTAAAGTAAAATGTTTGCTGGATGAAAATATGGTTCCAGTTATTTTTCCCACAAAGAAAGTGGATAATAGAATTATTTAGGTCTCAAGTAAGATGATTCTTTAGAATAGAAACTTCATGAAGGCAGAGACCCTTGCCATTACTCAATCAAAATAACCAAGAACAGTGTCTGAAGCATAGTAGGTAAGTGATAGTTAATGAATGAATGAAAAATGATTATGAAACTACATTGAAAATTCTGAAGATATGTTATTCATATCTAATATTGAGTGCCACCAAACCTAGATATATAATGATTATTCTTTCTTGTTAAATAAATCCTGCCTTGTCTTCTCTGTGATTGTCCATGTTTCTATAAATAGGATATATACTTGTGAATTTCTTTGTGTATGTTGCTACTATTTTGGTTGTAATTCTCTCAAACAAATGCAAGGAATTAGTTAGTGAGACTTAGTATTGTAGCACCAGCCATATATATATATATAGTTCATGACTTTGCCAAGTCTTAACTCAGCACTTTCTAAGACCACCTATCACTGATAGTTTTATATGGTGGGAGTGGGGAAAACCAACAAAACTAAGAAAGATCTGTGCGTTAGGTACAACTGCTTTCTATAAATCTTGAGATAATAAAACAAATTACAAAATGAATTCACTTAGTCTTCTGTTTTTATGGCTTGACTTTAACTGAATTTTCCATCTTCTCAAGTTCCCACATGAGATACTCTGTATTTTGCAAATACCAAACTCCTGCTAAGTCTATGAATCCTTCTTTGTATATTTTTGCAAAAGCTATATATTTTCTAAGTCTCTGAGTGGAAGGTACTTCTTTCCTTATTTGATGTCTTTTTATATGAAATTCCATCTAGAAGTCTTATATACTACTTTTCATCAAGGAGGCAGGCCTCTATGAATGATGACCTCTTCAGAGACAGGCAGGACCTTCTGACATCAGAATTAACTATTTCCTCTCTGCGGTTACTTTAAGAAAGTAAATCAAGAATGAGATAACTGGGAAGATGTGGTGTTTCAATGTGTCAAAGGCTATGGATCTGGGATATGACTTGATCAGCGACTTAGATGTTAATCTTAGGTCCAATCACTAGATTCAGGGGATTTCTAATGGGTTTTCAGGTTTCACTTTATTACCTTCCTTATTGGTCCTGAAGCAAAACAGTCCTTAAGATCCAAACTTTATGTTGACTTCATCACCTCACGGTCCTATTCTTGAGTACCCAGCAACATCATGTAGTGTCTAACTTATCCCATGAAAGGTATTCAAGTCCTGGAAACAGTATGCAAAAAAATGTACCAGAACTTAATTGGTGGTAGAGAGGAAGGTAATAAAATAACACAATCTGTGTGAACCTGATAGAAAGAGGTGTGACTCAAGGCATTGTTCTCTAGTTAGTCTAGGTGTTGATAACAGGTTAATTGACTGCTATGTTCTTGCCTGTGCAACTCTAAAAGACTGGAATATTTATACAAAAAAAAAAAAATCCATGCAGAGTCTTGTTAATTCTTACCTTTTCCATTTATCTGCTTTTGCATTCTGTCTTTTAATTTCTGGATTTCTAAAGGCATACCATATTCAGAAGAAGATGGAAGTCAGAAGTGGAGGTCCATTGTTATAATTTTGGAAACATGCCACTGTAATTGCTAAAAATCAGATTAGATCTTTTTTATTCTCATTGTGTATTAGAAGAGTACCAGGTTGATATTGTCTCAGTCCATTTGGGTTGCTATAACAAAATACTGGATGTTTATAAACAATAGAAATTTAAATTCCTCACAGTTATAGAGCTTAGAAAGTCCAAGATTGCATGGTCACCTTCTCGTGAGGTTTCCCTTTCTGGTTCAGGCTGGCTTTTTTTCCCTCTCTACATAGTGGAGGGGCTAGGGGTCTCTCTGGATCCTATTTTATAAGGGCACTAATCCCAATCACTAGGATCCCATCCTCAGGATTTAAGGCTCCTAAAGGCCCCCCCTCCTGATACCATCATCTGTGGATCTTTGGGAGGAGGTAGAATTTCAAAGTAAGAATTTTGGGGGATGCAAATATTCAGATTTTTTTTTAAAGATTTATTTATTTATACAAGCACTGAGTACAGTCAGAAGCGCGGGAGGGTGAGTGTAGGGGCAGGAATGGACACAGGGCAGGTTTTCTGATGCCATGCAGACCGGGCAAAGGAGAAGTCAGAGTCCTCAGTGGTCTTTAGCAGGTCTTTTATTGGGGTTCACCAGGCATATGGCAGGCAGGGGGGCTGGGGGGCTGGGAGGCTTGGCAGGTCTCCCAGCCCCCAGCAAGTCTTCACTCTATCTGGGCTCTCCGGTGTCCTCTGCTGCTTTCTCGGCTTCTCTTTTGGCTTCTACTTCAGCTTCTTTCTCTGCTTCTGCTGGTGTCCCCGTGACGCTGCCCTTAAAAGCACAGTCTTAGCCCAGGTGAATCCCATCTACCTATGCCCACACCCTATTCCAGGTGCCCGCCATCAGGCATGCATTCAGGACAAGGATCCATCATCTATCCTAATGGCAGGAGGGCAGAAAAGCCTGACATTTTCTTTACCCTACAGTGAGAGAATTCACCAGAGCCAGAGCGGGGAACAGAACAGGCAGAGTGATGAAATACGCTGCTGAGGGGAGCAGCGGGCGTGGCAGGAGAGGTCTGCGAGCCATGTGGGACTCTCGCCGGTGGCCGGGGATTGAACCGGTGCTGCAGAGGCTGCGGACAGCTTCGTACCCCAGCGCTCAACTGCTGCGCCACCAGGGGAGGCCCAAGTAGTCAGATCTTAACAGGTGTTACATGGTCCTTCCACTAAATGATTCAGATTCCTGGCTCCAGTACCTGCCTATGGAATTTAAACTTTGAAGAATTTGACTTTATTTTGTTTTTATTGTGGCAATATTGGTTTATAACATTGTATATAATTCAGGGGAATAGGATCAGATGGAGTCTTCCATTTTTAACAATTGCCTCGTAATTTGTTCATTTGTATTCAGGAACCATGACTGAACTAGCTGTTACCCTTAGAGCTATGACAGTAGAAGAGATCATGACAGCATTTCCTTTTCTTTTTTTCTAACTGTATTTCTTAGTGATTCTAATAAGCACCGTTGGTTATGCTCTTCTGAAAATCTCATGGTACCATGTGGTCAGACTTTTTATACAAGATGAGAAAGTCTGCTACTCTTATTGCCTGAAACAAAAGAGCCTGCAAATTGATTGGGATCACTCACTGCATCTGCTGCTGTCAGGACTCATTTGGTTACAAGAAAAAGAAACACATTGAAATGAGCTCAAGTCAAGAGAAGGGGCCATGTGGAAGGAAGTGGAAATGGGGAATAGCATACATTCCCAGAGCAGGCCTCTTGAGTCTGGAGAATGAACAACTAAGCAATCATTATCATTCTCTATTTTTTTTTTTTTTAGATTTATTGTTATGTACACAAGAACTGGGGTAAAGGCCAGAGGTGCGGGGGGTGAGAGGATTCACAAGAGACAGAGTGGGGAGCAGAACAGGCAGATTGACTGAAGTACACTGCTGAGGGGAGCAGCGGGTGGCAGGAGAGGTCTGCGCACCATGTGGGACCCTCCTCCAGTAGCCAGGGAGCAGCTGGGGATCGAACCAGCGCTGAAGAGGCTGCAGGCAGCTTCACAACCCAGCACTCAACTGCTGCGCCACCGGGGAGGCCCTCAAACTAAACTTTTAAAACTTATTGTTGAGATCATTGTTAGAAAATGAAATTTTTGGTTTTGTTTGAAAGGCTGAAGTTATTGAATCTCAAAAATCATGTCCATGATTGACTGGGGTTTTCAGTAATTGGATTTCACATGAACGTTCCCTCTCTGAGGAGTCAAAATCTATCTAGGTTGTGAGAGAAGAGGAAAGTCAGTCAGTAGAGCAATAAAATAAATTGGTGGTCTGGACATCTGAGAGGGGGCTCTGAATCTTGTCACATCCTCCTTCTTGAGTCACATCCCAGGGAGTTGGTGAGTACCAAGAGCCAATAGATCATTTATGGGCCAGGATGTGACTTTTCTGGACCAAATGTCAGTGATGAAAACCTAATAGTCACCAATTTCCCCAACTCTTGGCTTGCCAGAGTGCAGGCACAGCAGTGAGGTAGAAAATGTGGCCCATTTAATATAGGAAGGGAGGTCTATAATGGTTCCCCCGTGTTCATTTGCCACAGAGCAGGACAGAAGAACATGTGGAGGGTTCTTATCTCTTGCCCCCATGCTGGGGGATGTGCAGGGACTGAGAAGTGGCCGAAGGAGCGGCACATATTTCATGGAGATGCCAGTGACACATAATATCCTCTAAAATGATGGCCAGTGATACCCTGGGGACTTGAATGCTTTGTGGGGGAAAGATGGGAGGTGTTCAAAATAGTTGGGGTGCTCCACACCTCAGATACCAGCGTTCATAGCTGGTGCTGGGGACAGAACCCAGACATTCAGTAAAATCCATGAAACTGAGATCTACACAAGGGACCGGGGGTAAGGGCAAAATCTGGTATTAAATGAGCTTACCATGAACTGACTTAGAGTTAGGATTTTCGATAAAAGCAGAAATGAAGATACCAGACAGAAATTAAGCAACAAAGAAATAAAGTTACATTCTTGGCACACCTGAACTTGTGGCCTGGGGAATTCATGCCCAAAACACATGTCTAATTCTGCACCAGCTTCACTTGAAAAAGAAAGTTCTTGCTATTGTTTTATCAAGGGCTATTCATCACATTTCTCTGACAAATGGTACATGTTTGATAATATCCTGCACATGGCCCCAAAGAAGCTAAAAGCGTGGTAACTGGAAAGATCCCACATTTCTTTCCAGCGTGGTTATTCTGGAAGATTATATTTTCATAAAATAATTCTGATTATATAGCACATTATTGTAAACAGCTGTTTTAATAGCCTGTGAGTCTTCAGTTAATGCCCACATTACCTTTGATTCATATGTCTGTAATTTGGTCTGATGGGTTCTTCAGTGATTAAAATGGAACAGCTTGCTCTGACTTCCTTCCACAACCGTCTCTTTTCATTCTGATTTAATTTTAGTTTCACTGCAGCTAGAATACACCTGCCTAACCAGGTTCAAGAGTGAGCTACTTCATATTAAAATTTTAAAATGTTGCATACACTTTGAAACTGTGTAATAAACATTTAAACACTCCATCCCCACTCTGTCTCACCAAACTAGAAAAAACAGGCAGAGAGAATACCCTACCCCTTATTCAGTAATTATGTCCAGACAAGACCTTCCATGGTCAGCAGGAAATGATGAGAATGGAAAACAAATGCATCCCAAGTTTGTAGGGAGCAGTGCACAGCGCATGGAGAGTCTAAAGAGAGTGCTCCGGCCTCATCCTTCCCCTTTCAGTCCTGCCAGACATTTCCTTTGTTCTATTTTCTATCTCACTGAGATTAAAGTGCTGATCTCCCCCTTTTTGGAAATGATGTCACTTTTTTTTTCTTTCCTTGGCAGAGAGCAAGTTCATTACAAATCTGCTGTGTGACTGATGGCTTTGAAGAGATAAGGCGGAGGGGAAAACACATTTGGAAAAGGTATGAAACTCAAGAGACAGGTTGACAATTAAACTGGCAGTAAGAGCGATGACGAAGAATAAGGAGAAACAGAGGCTGGTGTAAATATCTCTTCCATATTCTCTTTACAGCCACTGAAAAACTATTTTTTCCTTGATAGTTTTATCCTGAAGCGATGCCTTGGGCTAAAATTTATTTCATGCTTTCCTGGTGATATCCATATACTTTAGATGACATTATTTTAGGCAGGTCATCTTGGGTGTATTTGATGTTTGGGGTAGAGAAGACATTTCATTGTGCTGTTAGAAAAGGGAAAATATTTGGTACTCAATCTGATTTACTATAATTGCTAACCATTGGACTATGTGACAGGTTATATAAGAAGCATTTCAGATATAAAATCAGGTTGAAAGCATAATACACATCTAATGCTATTTGTGTTATTTAAAATTATTAGTGACATGCAGAGATTGGGATTTAAAAACCATCTTTAACCATACAAGTCCAATCACAATAGAGGCAATGGACATAGAAGTAACTGCAAAAGTCAATTCACTGCAGTGTTTGACATCTATTAATTACACAACACACACACTCAAAACCCTTAATGCTGACAGTATCCTGTTTATATAATCCTACCATCTTTCAAACTTTTATTAGATTTCATTCATTTATTGCATCCAGTAAAAAGCTTTAAAATGTCCTCAACTTTCCTATGGATGGATATTCCTGTACAGATCAAAAGATGTTTAAAAATGTGTTTCTAGGTCAAGACAGAGGTGGGGTGTTACAGAGAAGTGAGCAGTGAATAGTCGGATGAAGAAGGGGCCCCTGAGACAGATATTTGCCCATCTGGATCATTTATGCAAGAACGCGATTCCTTCTTCTCTCCCATGATTCTTCTGTTCCCTTCTGTCACCACTACTCACCTCCAGTCTTCACTTTTAAGTCTTTCAAGTAATAATGGAAATATTTATGACTGCCCCTTGCATGACTGTGGAGGATGGACTGTAGATAGTGGACGGAATTTCCGTTCTACACTCGCAAGTCTGCGTATATTACTTATCAATCATAACATTATTATTACATTTTTAAATTTTCCCTTGGTCTTAAAGAACCCATTCTCCAAAGCAGGTGCTGTGTTATTATTCCACTGCTCATACTCCCTCTCCCATATTCCCAGAGGCTCCCCTTTGCCTATGAGAGAAAATCCCACATATGTTGACTTTTACTTTTTGTCTTGTTACAACCTCTCACTCGCTTTTTGCCAAATGTTCTATTCAGTGTTTACCTGAGTCCTAATGAATGTCTGATTCCTGAATGCAGTGGACTATTTCATACCTTTGCTTGTACTTTGCCTCTGACTGGGATGTCCTTTTAGCTCTTGCTCATGTAATGAATGTCTCTCCACCCCTCCAGTAAAAGCATATGAGCATACATATTCCCTCTTTTTGAACTTTTATTTCCCAGGATGAATTGGTTACTGTCTCCTCCTTGAAAGTAGTCATACCTCACTTTTAAATTATACTTTTATTTAGCATCTCTAGTCTATTTAAAACATTTCACATGTCATGGTCTAGGTGGTCAGATACACTCAGTAACTATAAACATGCCTAGTCAAAAAGTCAGTACTCATTTTATGAATGTTTGGTGAATAAATGGGTATGTACAGCCAAATGGTGTTTGAATGCATGCACTAGGACTATGGAATTGTTTCTTAGTCAAATATGTGGACTTTCCCTTAAAATAAAAACCCAGTGGAATTAACAAAAATGAATACACTAAGTTGTTTCACAATAGGCCCCCAGATAAGAAGGTTCTATAGCAAGACATACCTTCTGATAAAACAATATTTTCTATGTCAGTGTTCAATAATTTCTTCTCTTGTTCCTTGTTCATGAAAATTATATTTCACGACATGTGAACAACTGGTCCATCAGAACTCTCTAACCAATGCTTCTGATTCTTTAGCAAGCACCAATAAACTATGTTAAAGTATTTATAACACAATTGACTCTAAATTCCTGCAATGTTGTGATGAACATTTCTGGCCAGAGGTTTTTTAAGACCATTTTATATGTTAAATTCCAGTCCATCAGGAGATGGTATTTAAAATTGGTATGATTGTCCCAGAGTAAATAAAACCATGCTTTAGCCAAAAAATCTTGTGAAAATATATATGGGGATTTAGGGCCTGACTCATCAGTACAAGCAGGAATTTCCACCAAGAAGTTGCTGATTTTATTGGAAAATTTTAATCTAACCAAAAACAGACAAAATTTATGTTAGATACTTAGTACCTTCAATGATTACAAAATTTCAGCTCCCCTTGGTCTTTGTTTTCATCTTGTCCATGTTTATATTGTTATAGAAGACTCTTTGCAAGCCACACCGTGTCAATTTTTAGAAAGAAATGATACTTAAATGATTCAAGAGCTTAGTTTTGCAAACTTAGGGATTCAAAGATGCTCAGGAGAAAGCAAGGCTTGTCTTTGTGATTTCTGTTTTCTTCTCTTTTTGTATTAAACTGATACCTCACCTATGAATTTAAAGACATGGATAACATTCCTTAATGTGTATGTTAGAAGGTTTGTTCTAAATACTTTGAATGTATGTGTCAGGTTGTTTTAAAAGCACAGACTATAGGTTCTCCCTGATGGCGCAGGCGATTAAGCACAGCCCTGTGACGCTATTCAGAGCCTCTACAGTGCAGGTTCGATCCCAGCCAGCCAGGGAGATACCCACATGGCACAGCAGACCTCTCCTGTCTCACCCCCTACTCCCCTCAACAGTATATTTCAGTCAGTCTGCCTGTTCTGTTCCCCACTCTGTCTCTGGTGAATCCTCTCATCTCCTACACATGTGGCCTGTATCTCAGTTCTTGTATAAATAAATAAATCTTTAAAAAAAAAACACAGGGCCTCCCCTGGGGTGCAGTGGTTGAGCACTGGGCTGTGAAGCTGCCCGCAGCCTCTGCAGCGCCGGTTCGATCCCCGGTCCCTGGCAAGGGTCCCACATGGGGCGACAACCTCTCCTACCTCGCCCACTGCTCCCCTCAGCAGTGTATTTTGTCAGTCTGCCTGTTCTGCTCCCCGCTCTGGCTCTGGTGAATTCTCTCACCCTCCTGTGCCTCCGACTGTACCCAGTGCTTGTATAAATAAATAAATAAATCCTAAAAAAAAAAGGCACAGACTATATCCACAGCTTTGCATTAGGTTTAGAGTAGATTTTCACTCTCTTCTTTTATAGATTTGTTTTAAAATAAAGTTTAACTTTATTTTGGTAACAGGAGAATAAAGGGGAAGCTGAAGTAGACCCCCTGGGATTTATTTTTTGGTTTTGTTGTTTTCTGATATTTTTCCATCACTCTTGCCCATGTCTGATGCATGTCTATAATGGTAATGAGACAACTGGGTTACAGAAAAGTGTTGAATATTTATTTATTTATTTTTAAGATTTATTTATTCACGCATACAAGAACCGGGGTACAGGCCAGATGCGTGGGAGAGTGAGAGGATTCACCAGAGACAGAGCGGGGAACAGAACAGGCGGATTGACTGAAATACACTGCTGAGGGGAGCAGCAGGCACGACAGGAGAGGTCTGCCATGCCATATGGGATTCTCGCAGGCCAGCCAGGATCAAACTGGTGCTGCAAAGGCTGCGGACAGCTTCACAGCACTGCGCTCAACCACCTGTGCCACCAGGGGAAGCTCAGGTGGAACATTTAATGGGCCTATTTCTATCATTTCATGGCAAAGAGAAATGACTTGAAATAAACTCTTTTAACAGAGTTAAAAACCACCACCAAAAGCAAAAAAGCAAGCAGACTGGTAAGATCTTGAATATCATGATTGGCTAAGAAACAAAACTCATAGCACTCTTCTCTAAAATGGTCATTTGAAGTCATCCCTGGTGGTGCAAGGGGTTAAGTAGCTTCAGCACTATGAAGCTATCTGTAGCACTGAGTTCAATCCCCAGCCAGGGAGCTGACCCACATGGTATAGCAGACCTCTCCTGTCTCAACCGCTGCTCCCCTCAGCAGTGTATTTCAGTAGAGTGAACTGTTCTGTTCCCCACTCTCTCTGGTGAATCCTCTCACCCAGCCCCACATCTCTGGCCTATGCCCCAGATCTTGTATGCATAAATAAATAAAATAAATTTTTAAAGAAAATAAAAAAATAGGTATTTGACAAATCCAATCTTTTTTTATTATTTTTAAAATTATATATATATTTTACATCATTTTTCATCTGTGTACAATGTATGCATTTTCATCTTGGTTATAGTCCCCATAAAATTCTCCCCTTACCCCCCACCCCCATGTAGTGTATCTGTAGTGTGTCTCTGGTTTATAGTTGCTTGTTGCAAATCCAATCTTCTGATTAGGAATTGTCTCTGAATTGAGAGATATGTTTCCATTATCTGAGCTATTTCAATGATCTGGATGCTTACTTAGTGAAATCTTCAAAAGAAGCAATTGTTTAGCTCTACATTCTTTTTTTTTTCTTTTTTGCGTAAACTGACAGTCGTTCAGGTTTTTGAACATTTATTTTAGAAGCTCCATATGTAAAAGTATGTATTTCTGAGAGAATGTTACATTTCTCTTCTATTCACATTTCTGAAATTTGTCACATATGGAAAGCTTCAATTTTTCAGTGGAATTCTTATTTGTTATCAAAGACAGCTTTTGTGAAGAAAGCAACACTTTCCTTATGCAAACTCAATTTGTTTGCATATAAAATATAATGTGAAAATTAATATTGTACTGTGTTTGCAATCCTGTGAAAATACCAAGATCTTATTTTGACTAATTATACATCTTATCCCATAATGAAATATTTAGCCTAGACATATTCTTGCTTTGCATTTTCTTTTAAAGTAGAGGTGTGAGTTTTTCTATCTTGGCTGTGTTCCAATATGTTCAATAAAATTGCATTTTTTAAAAAAAGAGTCCTCTGCTTGGAAGCTACCTTTCATTCTCTTTTCTAGAGTTAGTATTTACTCTAAACATGGTTGCCAATCATAAGATGAGAGTCTTATAATAGGATCTTTTGACATGAAAGATAACAATAAAAATTGGTTATTATTTATATTTTAGAGCTTTCAAGCAATATCCCACACACCAAATCTGTCCTGCAGACTCTTTCTGTGTGGACCTCATGCTAAGAACAGCTTTTACATTTTTTAAATGATGAAAAAGATATTTCATAACAAATAAAATTCTATGAAATTCAATGTTCAGTGCCCATAAATATGTTTTATTGTACACAGTTGTGTTCATTTATTGTTTATGACTTTTGTCCTATAACAAACCACAACAAATAGAGTAGTTACAACTGAGAACATATGGTCACTAAAGCATAAATATGAAATAGCTGATCCTCACAGAAAAAGTTCACAAACCTGATCTCTCATTCTCCTATGGATATACAGGTATAAATAGACCAAGCACAGAACTATCTGTAGCTGTCTATGATCTATCTACCATAGGTCTATCTTTACCTACATATCTATAATCCCTATTTATATAACTATGATATAACATGTTTTTGCTATCACAATCCAGTTTTCTATATATCTATTACCTATCATAGATATATACTTCTGTATATTTGAACTATGCATATTTATTTATGCCTATATCTGTACCAATAGCTATACCAGAGAGAGGGGAAGAGAAACAGTTTGACCAGTCAATCAAAAAAGTCGCAATTGATATTCTTGTCCTAATTCACACTCTTTGTAAATGTAGCATACAAACTAGGAGACAGGAGGCTCCATCCTGTTGCCATGTGAACACAAAACCAGCCCATCTTCATCTACTGCCTCCAGGCAAAGATGTGGTTTGCACTATTAGCCAGATACTGAAGTTTAAATAAATTCTTTTCACCCTGCCATTTTTTTCAGCTACCACATAAGCTCACACAGTCTCATAAAAAGCTTTAATTTACTGCATTTCTAAAAGGATACAGTTTGTGCAGTAGGTAACTGTCATATTCTATAGAGACATGGGTGAAATATATTCACAATATGTCAGTTACTCCTTTCCTTTGCCCACAGATGGAAAATTATTGGATCACATGAAAACCTTCTGATTTTATTTTTATATGTATATAGCTGAAAAGATGAAGGTGACTGGTGATTTAGGTATTTGTTACTTTTCAAATGTCCTTTCACTGATCTAACAGCAGATTAGCAGATATGTATACATTGAGGACTGCTAATATTACCTGCCCATAACACTTCCTTCATCTAGGAAAAACCGCAAACAGTGGATTGTGGGGTTCTTATTTGATATGCCTAGGAAGAGCCTTTTTAGAAAAATCTGTTAGATAACTCACAATTTAATTTACTGTCATTTGGGCTAATAATAAATTGTAGAGACAAAACATTTGTTATTTTTTTCTAAATTAAAGATTTCTACTTATTAACACGTAAAATAAGTGGACGGCACTTTGCAACTATAATCAATAACTACTCAGTTTTCAAAATGTCTTAGCCATTACGTCAGGCTAATATCAAAGATAGTTTAGTTAGTGTAGACATTTAACTGTGATTCAATGATTTGCAATACAATGGCAATACCGAGTAGAAAGGCAAGTGCAAGTTAAAATGCAACTGAAATAAATATTGCCCAGTTTTTATTCTGCAGTTGCCGTGTAGGTAGGTTTGTGCTATTAATTTTTCTGTGTTGCATGAATTGAAAATAGCGATCGACTCTTTAGGTTTGAGAGTTAGGTGCCATTTTTAAGGAATTGGTGAGAGGGTTAGAAAGGAAGTGAGGGACCGACATTGCAGGACACTGTCCAGTCCTGGCAAGAGGCAAGCAGAACTGAGGCCACCGGGAGTGGAGTTGCCTCAGAAGTAAGATGTGCCCTCTCCTCCAGTCTGCTCAGCAGCTCCCATCCCCAGCACAGTACGCTGTGCATTTCTCCAGCCCCTCAGTTGATCTCACTGCATTGTAACCTTCCTGTTTACCCACAGACACCTCAGCACACTCTTTATTTGAATGCAGGTCGATGGACTCTTACCTTCAAGCTTATCATCCTCACTGATGAAGGATTTTGTCCAAAGCTAGACAGTCCCAGTCAGTTCATTTCATCAAAGGATATGGAAATAGTTACAGTGCTGTGAAACTGACACTTTCTGGTGTATGAAACAATCCATTTGGACAATAGTCTTTTTTTTTTTTATTTTGTTTTATTGATTTTATTTATTTTTGTGTAGAAGAACTGGGGTGTAGACCAGAGGTGTGAGAGGTGAGAGGATTCACCATAGACAGAGTGGGGAGCAGAATGTTTCTATGGTTTGATTAGTTTTGTCGTTTTGTTTGCTGTGTTTCTCTGTATTCCACTATTTTTAACTTAAAACAGGCTCTATGCTTTTTTTTTCTTAGAAGTAGGATTAGTTCCTACAAAGAAGTAAGGTTTTAGTAGTATTGTGTGATTTCTCAAAGCATTTGATATCTCCAATGCCCTATTAAAAATAAAGAATCCACACTTACTTTTTAAAAACAATTCGTTAGAAAAAAGGAATAAGTGACTCTATAAACAAGTGATGTTTATTTAAATATATACATATATACATATATTTGTATATATATATATATATACACACACTATGTTTTTTAGTTACCTAGTTACATAGTAGTTCTAATAGTTTACTTTCTTTTCATTAGGTTCTATCAATCCTTGATATTTAAAAATTAGCCTCTAAATATTATCTCTGTTAATTTGCAAATATATAAAATTACACCTGCATTTTCTATTGTAAGCTATTAGAATAACTGATCATGTCACCATCTATCCAACAGCCACACTGTTGCTCAAAACACTTGGGAATTAAAAGGTAGTTTTCAATTCCTACTTGCATTTGGATAAGAAAGTCTTTAGGTTGGTTAAGGCTAAAAGCTCCATAGACATCTGAGATAAATTAGTTTCATTTTTATTTTTATTACTGTATTGCCACCTTCTCTTCCAAATTACATTTTTAATAAATTTGATCTATAACCATTTTGAAGGGGGAAAACCCATAAACACATCTTTCTGCTTTAATTGCCTTTATAAAGCACTTACTCAAAAGGGCAGTTTTTCTTCCCAATTGTGCCACCAGTTTTTATAAGCGAATCTGCCAGCCTCTCAGGATTAACTGAAGCTCACTGCTGAAAATGAATCATATACTATAGAACACTAATATATTCACACTTAAGTTTCTATTAAAAAAAGAAAATAATTGCCTTTCCAGGGAGGTGGTGTGATAATCACAGGTAACAGGAGTAGTCTAATTTCTTGACAGTAGCATATATATTGTATTCTACCAATCATAGACCCAACATCAGATCACAGCTGCATGTACCTTACATGTATTCAGAGAACCACACCTTCTGTTATAGGAAAACAGGCTCGAACAAGTTTGCTACTGGGCACTGAGCCACGCATATTTTTCTTTTTTCCCTTTCTCTTATTTATGTGTACCCTCCTCCCTAGGTGATCTCATCCAGAGTCATGAACTTAAATTCCATCTACACGCCCATAACTCCCTTATCTGGCTCTCTGCCCTGGCCTCCCCCTGATTTCCGGCACACAGCCGCTGCCTCTTCTCCTTGCTTGTCTGACTGGTACCTCAAACCCAGCATGTTCAAAGCTGAGCTCCCTAGTCCCCCCACATCTCAGTCCACGTCCCAACTGTTCATACAGGGGCCCCAAACCTTAGGGGACTCTAACTCCATGCTATCTCCCACATTCCTCATTGGCTCTCTTAGTAACACCAATGAGCTCTTTCTCCACAATATAAACTTGCTCATACAGAATCTGCCCATGTCTGCACTTACTCAACACCCCAGCTCAGTCACAATCTTCTTCCCATTGGATTGAAAGACGTTACAGCTAGATTTTCCTACCTCTAGTAAACTCTCCAGATATCAGTTATGATAGAGATATCTGACAATGCAAATCGGATAATTTCACACTCCTAATCAAACTTGCCACCAGTCTCCTTCACACTCAAAATATCTAAGCACCATGGGCTGTCAGATCATGCATGAGCAAATTGCTACCTATTTCCTGTTGCTTATTTCTTTCCTCATTCGCCTTGCTCTATGGACCTTCATGCTTTCTGAGAATAAGCCAAGCCCACTCCAGCCTTGGCCAGGTGGATGTAGTCTTTTTTTTTAAATTTTTTAAATTTTACATATTTTTTACATCATTTTTCATTTTCACACAATGTATGCATTTTCATCTTGGTTATAGCCCCCATACAATTCCCACCATCCTTGTTTTGATCCTACTCCCTTCTCCTTCCCACCCCCACCCCCCGGAGTGTGTCTCTGGTTTATAGTTTCTTCTTGATTTTGATTTTTACTCATGCAATTTGCAGCAACATGGATAGAGCCTGGAAGAGATCCTGCTCAATGAAATAAGCCAGGATGTAGTCTTTATTGGGAAGGCAAATGGTAGTTGGAGCTTTCAGGGTGGACTTGTGGCTTTGGGTGGGTGGAGGAAAGTAAGTGTTTCTAGAAGCAGTGCTAAGAAGATGGTCTGGAATGCATGGAGGCAGGGGCATTTCAAAGGATGGTGGTATTAGGTAGGTCCAAATGCTGCTGCCTGGACTATTCTGACCAGACAAAACCCCATGTTGATCTTGAGAGATTTTGAAGTTGTATGGTATTAGCTGGAGAGTCCTGGGATGAGAAGCACTTGATAGCAGAAGGTACCAGAAACACCTCATCCTCCTCCACAGGTAAGAAGTGACCTATCAAGCAAATTCCAATCTTAGTTGATACATTCCTCATGCCCGCATCACCTCCTTATTTCTGTTCTTTCTATCTAGAACAGATGTCCCAAGATTTTTGCATGACTCACTCTCTGTGCTTCAATTTAAATATCAATTCTCTTCTATCTAATCTTGCTTCACCTATCCCTTGCTATTATTCCATAATCTTGCCTTTTAAAAATTTTTCTATGTGACTTTTGTCATCTGACTTTTCATTTTATTTATTTTTACATGGGTTTATTTATTTATTTATTTGATGCCTCTACCAATAGAATGTTAGTGCCATGAAGAAGGTATACTTTATCCACCATTAAGTCGTTTTTGATCACTGTGTCCACTGAAATAACAAATGTGTCCACCACATGGTAATATTTGCTTCCACTATCAAGAGGTCATCACTGGAGATAACAAATAAACCTAAACACCTCAGTACTAGACCAAGAGGGCAAGTGCACTTCTGGCCTCCATCATAATTTTGTTAAACACTTCAAGAGGAGGCAGGAGGGGAGAAGTCTGGGCAAAGTAAGAAAGGAACTTTGAGACACGGTTGTTCTGGGGTGTGTAACTCTGAGACTTGTGGAGCGGGTACAACAATCACAGAGAAGCAGCCCACTTGCCACTTGCCAGGACACATCAAAAGGCAATCTTTTTTATTCACCATTTTTCATATAAACTCAGCAGTTACAATGGACTTAATGCTCATGTTCTCTTAACAGTCAAATGTTCAAGTCGTAACCCCTCCCTGAGGTGACTGTGTTAAGAGGTGGGACCTGTGGGAGGTAATTAGACCTTGCAGGTGGATCCTTCATTTATGGCTGTCCTGCTCTTAGCAGCAGACAAGTGCTTGCTGGTTTTCTTACCCACTATGCTCAAGCTCACTTGGAGAAGCTGCTGGCTGCCTGCTGCCTGCTGCCTGCTGCCTGCTGCCTGCAAGAGGTCCCTCAGCAGACCACCCAGACTGGCTGGCACCTTGGTCTCCAGAAGTGTGAGAAGTAAATTTCTGTTGTTGACAAGTCACCTGGTTTTTGGCATTCTGTCACAGCAGCCTGAAATGACTGAGATAGCAGGCATCATATCTTAATAGTTGCAAAATCCTGGGAAGCAAAATCCTGGGAACAATGCAGCTGGAAACCCTGACTGAAGAATGTTGGCTCTTTAGCCCCAGTGGATTCCAAGCAGGGGGTCCATGTTTCGAAGAACGGTGACAATGGAGCAATAAACTCTCTAAAGCCATTTTATTCGATAACAGCAGAAGAAATAGTATTTCCTTTAGATGCACTATCAAAATTATTTTCAAGTTCATTTATTATTAGTATTTGAATAATAAGGTCTAGGAAATGCTAATCCTTTCTGATTTATCTCACTGAGTTCACAAGAAAGTTTTTATGAACTTATTGCTAATTTGTTTTTTAATTATTATTTTATTTAAAAGTTTATCATATTTTACATTTTTTAGACAATATTTGCTCCCCCCCCAACCCCTCAGATTGGGTCCTCATAGAATTTCCTTCCCCAATGCACCCGTGCACCATCACCACAGTCCCCTGTGCTCCTCCTTCCCTCAAACTTCTCTCCCTCCACCACCCCTGCAGCATGTCTCTGGTTTATAATTGTCTGTTTTTGCTTTGTTGTGTTTTGTACTGTTATTATTATTATTTTTTAAACTGATGTCTTATTTGGTTCCCCTGTATTTCTGTTATAAGTGAAACCACCCGATATTTTTCTTATTGCTAATTTGTGTGCATGATTTTAAAACACTTAACACTGTGTCAACATCTCGTTTCAAGTTGAACAATTACAGCACCTATAACACATGATTATTCACACAAGTTAAATATTGTAAAAACACATTAGAAAAGTGTCTGTATAAAGTAACCTCAGAAAAAATTAGTGATTGTTATTAATATAATTATTACTCTGATATATGTATTAATATATAATAAAACACAAATTATAATGAATATAATATTAATAGAAAAACTTTAGATGCCTTCAAAGGTTTTGTTCAAATGATTATTTCTATTCTTAATTTGCTTAAACAGTTTTTTCTTGGACTATTAAACTGATGACTAAATTTCTACAGTCTGGGTTAATTTCATAAGAAAATAAGAGTATATGTTATAAAAATCACTTAAAATCAAATTCAGTCTGTATGATAGTTGGCCTATTTTCTATTTGTAGGAGTGACTTGAAATTTGTATTTACTTTTGAATCCAAGCTGATAAACTGTTGAACATATACAGACATACCTTTGATGCTGGTGTGTGTAGTTACTGTGATCACAGCTGCTGCTGCTGCAATTGCTGCTTTTCACCTTGGTAATCACCACAGGCTTTGTCTCATGAAGCCTTGAAAAGGAATTCACTGACTTCTCAGATAAGGAAGTAGAGAAGTAAACTTTGTCTCAAAGAGTGAAGAAAGTTTTATTTACGAACAAAGGACAAAGAGCAAAGCCTCCCGGGTATAAATACCCAGTAAGGGCAAGAAGACATATGGAGCCTTGCTTCGGGAATATAGACTTTCTTTGCCTTATTATTCTAAAGTTCCAGCAGTCTCCCTGTGATTGGTTAGTTCTTACTTATTCTGCTCCTGTACTTGGGATCTTTCTGCATCACATTCCTTATCTTTTATGGTCCTTGATCTGGAATGTCCTGTTGCCCTGGTTGCCCCTAGTCCTGGGGCATTTGACTAGCTCCCTTTGGAATTTGTTGCCCTATCTCTGGATCTTCCCTTATTCCTCTCATTGCCCTTATCTCTGGAGCTTCTTTAACTCTCTCGGAAGTCCCCACCTGCACTTTCCCTGAAGCTACCTGATCATCCTAACTTGCCCTATGACTCACCTTGTTGCTGTGTGACTGAGAGAGGTGCAACTGTTAAGGGGTGCAAGCTATAAAAGGGATTGGGCCATCCACTTATACAAAGACAAGGGAAGATAGAACTTTAATAGATTTGGAATGCATAAAGAGGGAAGAAAGGCTTTCCCAATAAAAATATCTCAATAAAACTCCAAAAATTACCCATCCCCTCATGCTTGGGCAAATGCCCAACCAAACAGGCTTGGTCTGAAGCAAGGCTGCTGAGGCCTGAAAGCTTGCCACAAATCTAATTCAGGTACCTTCTGGTGGGAACCATAAGAAAGGGGTTAAGCAGGTGCCAGAGAACTGGGATAGCAGAGACTCAAAATTCAAGATAAACCAAATCACGAGAAGTGCCACCATTATTTTTGCCCAAAACCAGAAGCAGCCTTCCCTCCTGTCTCTTACCCATGTGTTTCTAGGGAAAAAAAAAAAAAAAAAAGTAGGGGGATTGTGTCTTCCTGTAAATCCTCCAACCTGACCTTCCAGGAAGTCTCTAGGAGTAAAACCCTTCCAGGTATACAGACCATGCTAAAAGCATCTTAGCCAGGCAGAGCCTAACTAGTATCTAGACGATCTATAGTGGTCCAGTGGCTTCTTTGAATAAAACTGCTCCTTTAATTATGCATAGTGACAAAGATCTATTTGAATGGAAGTCAAGTAACACTTAATCTATTTTAATTATGTATTATTCAGAAAGAATCATTTCCCTAACAAGAACTCTGGCTCAAATTTGCAGCACCTCCAAGTTGTCAGCCTGGGCGCTTAATACTCAAGCCTTCTGCTCAGAGATACGCCTTTGCAGAATAGCAGGGGATTCTCTTTTTACTGATGAGTGGAAATCATGCCAGTATTTCTTTCTTTTCCTTTTTTTTTCCCATTTGTTGCAGCCTCATGCTCTCTATAGACACTACACCCATCCTTCAACTATACAACCTCAATATAATTGTATTTCCCTTTATTTCTCATTTTTATGTCTTTGTTTTGAAAGGCAATGGAGTGTAGATAAAAGCTTAGGACTAAGATAGACAGTGAATCTAATTTCAGCTCTGCATTTGCTGGCCGTGTGACCTTGGATAAGTTATTTAACTGACCTAATTCTCGATTTTCTAATTTGTAAAATGGAGGTGATGATGCATTTCATAATTTGGCTATGAAATTTGAGTAATAGGAGGCCTAGACAGCATCTGTCACTTTCTGCAGCTTCAAAATAACTTTCTATGCTTTTCTTTTATTGTATTGTGGTTTTCTCCCTATTTCCTTGTGTACTTGTTACATATTTAAATGTCCTCATGTCTTTTTGCTTTATTACTTCCAGAATGGTCTCAGTCGCCTAAAATATCACTGGGTCTATTCGACTTAGCCTTGTCTTTTTTTCATCTTCACATTTATTTTCTTTCCAACTGGATATGTCTTTTTCTTTGGAAAAATCCTGACTTTTTCTCATCGAGGTACAGAAAAATACAGATGCACCTCTGCCTCTTATGAATTTAATTTATTTTTCATCTTCCCAAAGTGACAGTTATAGACTTGATATATCACATATTCCTATGTATTCTCAACTTCATTGACATATCACCTTCCTGCAAGATTTTTTTGGCCTAAATGGTATAAAATAACCTTAGCGATGATACCCAGGAATGCAGGAGTGACATCACTCCTTTTGTTAGACCAGCATCTTTTCCAGCAAAATCATAAAAATTATCCCAGGGATGTTTGCACTTTTTTTTGGATACCTTCCTTATCATCCTTTAAACATATCATCATACAAACCTTATCAAATTAGCTATTTCATTTCTCCTCAGACAGTTTTTCACTGAACTTAGTTTCAGTTCAGGCCACTGAGTCTGGGACCACTCTCCTTATCAGATCACTGATTCCCTAATCTCTTGGCTGCAGAATAAGTCACATTGAATCGGTGAGTTCTTCATCTTCAACCTCCTCTGGCAGGAACCACGTACTTTTCTTTAAAAGTCTTTCCTTGAAATTGAAATGGTATAATTATACAATGTCTCCTTCCCCATCTCTTTTCCACTCACTTCGATCTCTAAACTCACAACAGAATCCTCTCTCCACGAACACAGTAAGAAGCTTCTAGAGTGTCTTTATTTTTGACTTGACCTTTTCTGCTGTCTATTACATTGATCCCATCAACACAACCTTCATCTTCGCCCTCCACTTTGTGCTCCTATTTCTTCTCTTTGTTTTCTTCCTGCTGCTGTCATAAAATGAATTTGAAACTAGAAATGTCTGGGCTGCTATTATATCCTTTAGCTTCAGTTCTTCTCCAAGCACTTCCTCCAGAACACTTTCTAACATTTCTCTAGACTTAGACACAGGAGGAAAGCTGTTCTCACCTTGATTTTTCCTCCAGTATTTTTGTTTGTTTGTTTATTGAGGTAACATTGTTTTATGATGCTCTATGATTTCGGGGGGACAGGCTCATAGGGGGGACACCTTCTCATAGGTCTGTCACCTCCCCACACCCACTACCAAGTGAACCATCCTCCTTTTCTGTAGGGATGTCTTCATTTCCTAAGTATCTTTTCCACTTTATCCAGATGTTAAGGAAGCAATTAGGGGAGTGACTTGAAAAGTAAAACCTTTCTCTTTTCTCTTATACAAAAACTCTAACCATCTTCTGACCACCCTTTATGAGCTTTTTCCAGTATTTATTTAAGTGCATACATGTAAACATTTTATTTTATTTTATTTATTTTTTTAAAGATTTATCTTTATTTATTTATTTTATTTATACAAGCACTGGGTACAGTCAAAAGCGCTGGAGGGTGAGAGAATTCACCAGAGCCAGAGCGGGGAGCAGAGCAGGCAGAAGGACTGAAGTACACTGCTGAGGGGAGCAGCGGGCGGCAGGATAGGTCTGTGCGCCATGTGGGACCCTCCTCTGGTGGCCGGGGAGCAGCTGGGGATTGAACTTGCTCTGCAGAGGCTGCGGGCAGCTTCGCAACCCAGCGCTCAACCGCTGTGCCACCGGGGAGGCCCCATGTAAACATTTTAAATTCTGTTTTCATTCCAAACTGAATTCATAGATTTGCATCATCTATTCAATTTTAGTTATTTCTAGTCTTACGAAATTATTTTTTTTAAATGAATCTTATAGTGCCTCCAAATGTGATAATTTTCTTAAGGAAAGGAGACATATCCTTAAATTATCTATCCATTAGTATCTCTTGTGCCTCTGGCCTCTGAAGTCGAATCTCTTTTCTCATGATGTGCATCCATACTCATCTGCATCAGAGGTCATTTACCTCTCAGATCTGCATGCACTGTCTAGTCACTGGGGTGTTTCCAGTTCCTTTTGGTGCATCTATTACATAATTCCTAGACTCCTAGTAAAACAAGTTTATTCACTTTGGCATCCAAAGGTTATAACTCTGGCTTCTCTGTTTTAATAAATCTGTTTTGTGATCTTCTTTTTAGCTCCGATTGTGGATACACACCATACTTGTTCTTCAAGATTTCCATGATACCTCACAGATTCCTTACCTTCGTGAAGCAGAGTATTGCCTCATCATTTCCACCTTTTTCAGACATCAGTTTGTTATGAACACTTCTTGATATGCATTTACCATAATTCACTCGCTGGCTTATGCCCTCTTTTCTCTATAAATCACCCTCAAATTTGTGTCTCTATTATATACATTCCCCTTCTCTCTGTAAAAATGCTGCTTTTTGTTCTTTTTCCTTCCTACACATTTTGGTCATCTTGAGATTATTTAATTTGCTTCCTTTTTTCATTCTTTCACCACTAAACTTGAAAATGTTCTCCTTTAATGTTCTTTTCATCATATATATATATATATATATATATATAATTGTTTAGTGCCTTGTTCCTTTAATATTCCCCTGAATATTTTGTTACAGCCATTGGAAGTACAGGAACTTAGAATATTTTGGTTGTATGTGTCTCCCTATAACAAGAATGTGCTTTTTGGAATATGCATAGATATACCCCTTTTCATCATAAGAATTATGAAAGATACAATCATAACAGCAACCAATATTAAGGGCTTACTAATGTTTGTTGTGATTTTAATCTATGCCAGTCCCTCTGCAAAGTGTTTTATTCAACAATATTCTCTGAAGCAGGTTCTCTTTACCCTTATAATTATAGATGCCAAAATTGAGTTTTGCCAATGAAACTGTGAAGTCAGGACTCACTTTACTGAAGACCACATAATGAGCAAGAAACAGATTAGATCTTGTATTCAAACCAGACAATCTGACCTCAAAGTCCCTAAAAGTGAGACTTCCCACTCATATAAGCTTCATTTAGGCTTGTTACAGGACAAGACAAAAATGGAAGACCAACAGGGATCAGTCAAATGTTACCATCTAGGGAGATGGCGGATGAAGCAACAAGGTGGAATCTGCCCATCAGAACAAAGCCGTCAGCCCTCAGCTGCGGCTGATGAAGAGGGGCTCAGAATTTGCTGGCGTTTCTGATTAGCCACGAAAACTATAATTCCAACCACCTTGTGTGTCAAAGTACCTATTAAAAAGTTGCATCTAATAAAAAGAAATGAACACGGTGCCAAAAAACAAGACATCTGTGCATATGATGTCATCTGTGGCTTGTAATTAGAAGCTTCTCAGATAGGTAAGGATGTACCTGCCAAGGCCAGTGCAGTCTGCCCATCAAACAGTGCATGTGTACTTGTTTATAGGCCATTCTCCCATTTTTAAGTCACACTGCGTTTCTGACGAAAGCAGTCAAACTATTCCAAAAAATAGTACTCTCAATATACTCCCCTCTTTTCCTCTTCCTTCCCTGTTTAGAATGCTTCTTTTAAAATAGTTTGTTAAATTTATTTGACTGTATGATATATAGAGAAAAGAGTATAAGCAATATATAAGCTATGAGGCAGAGTAATGGAAGATGTAACTATGAGCTCACATTTTAATTTAAATCCACTACATTACCTTTGTAGTATGATCAATTTTTTTGTGTTGGGGAACAGGAAAAAATCCTCACCCCTCTGGATTCTTTTCAGGTTGGACAATTAATCAAAACAACATCAGATAGCTTGACAAAGGAAAAAACCAATTTTATAATATACGTTATTATTTGTAAAATAATACATGGAGGATTTGCATGGAAGTAAATTCCAAAGTAAAATGGGGATGAGCTAGGAATATATAGCCTGTGCCAAGGGAGCTAAAGCATTAAGGAGAGAGAATAAGGAGAATCACATGAGAAAGAAGGGGTAACTTTCTAGGAACACCTTGCCTCTGCATGTATCATTTACATGAAGATAAGTTTCACTGATAAAAATCTAATTTTGAGAGATATACCTAAATGTAGTTAATCTTCATTCTTTAAGCAATTGTAACCATTTCAGCTGAAGCCCATAGGATCTCAATTTATCTTAGCTCCCTGTACCAACTTCAAACATATTGGAAATGACCTACTCTGGACATAACATTGAGAAAAACATAGGGGACCCTTTTAACAATACCCAGAATATCTAATATTTCTCCAGTATGTACTGAAAATATACTACATATTCCTTTTTGTAGTTATTACTTCCTTGTTGCTCAAAACTGGTTTATATCTGTGTCTCTAGTAATAATAAACTGTCTAGCTTTATGCTTTATAAAATGTCATTCTTTCTATAAACTTCTATATTATTTTGCTGCATGTTATGTTTCAAAGGTGCGTTTATGTTACCACTATTACAGTAGTTTTCAGTGCTGCATATTATTCCCTTGTATGAACACACCAAAATATCAATTTATTATTTAGGTGATTGACATTTATTTAATTTCCACATCTTCTAGGTACAATATTGCTAGTAATGTTTGTGTAACTATCTCCTAGGACTCCTTTGCAAAAGTTTTTCCAGGGAATCTGTTTTGCAATGAAAGGGCTGAATCATATAAATTTGTCACTTAGAGTGTGGCCTAAAGATCAGCATGGCAGGTAATTGTTCTGGATGCAGAATTATAGGTTAAATCTGGATTAGAGCCTTTATTTTACCTAGATCCAGGATGCCAGAGTAGGATAGGTTTCCTATGATAATCTCCTTATTATATTTCATTTTATTTAATTATTTATTTATGCAACATAATAGTTCCAAGAGGATCATCATCTACAAAAAGCTTATTGCTGAGAACATTGACTCAATGTATGTATTTTGCATCAAGTACTCAATGTATGTATTTTACATCAAATACTCTTTGATGTATTTTACCACTAAAGTGTTTATTTACTGCTTCTTTTAATTTTTCCTCTGGATACTATTATATAATATATAAAACAATTGTCCCAAGCGGCCATTGTATGTAGATTGATAATACCTTGAACCATGTTTTCAGCAAAACTTAGGATGCCATTTCTATCAACCTAGAAGAAAAGCACATAAAGGTGATTTAACCTCATTTTCCTTTGAGACATTTTCTGTTTTTTCCTATAATGTGTTCATTGGTCATAGCTAAAGAGATTTTTTTTTAAATATTTGGGGCAGTTAAGTTGCTATCAATTATGACTTATACAAGGGAAAACAGAAATATCGAGCACTTTGTCAGGGTCACAAATGTTACTGCCTGGTCTGAAACTAAATTTTACACATAGTGTACCTTCTTGCTAAGATACTGTGTTTTTAATTTGTTAGATAATGTTTATTCCTAATGTCTAAGCCTACTTGTTTTATCATAACAATTATTGTTATATAAGTTGTGCGTGGTCTGGAGACATTTCTCCCACATGCAGAACACTAAATAATCAAGCCTGATAGCATGAATCTGTAACTAGTACTAATATAATCTACTAAATTCTAAATCAAAACACATTTTTGATGATGTATTTATATTTCAAATATTGAGAAAATTTTAAAATATTCCCCAAAATTTAATATAATTGTAACAAAAAAAATTTGTATTAGGTTAAAAAAAAGGAAGAAGAAATAATTTCTATTATTATTGAATAATCCTAAATCATTTATTCTAACAGTTATTAATTATAAGGAGTATATTAACCTGACATATTGAATTAGCATGATTTTTGAAATTTGACCATAATGCAGTGGTATATTTGTTTTCTTTGCCTCATTAAAATGTATGTCATTTCCTTGACACCCATAGAACAAATTTCAGGAGACATGAGTGATCTTCCACTCATTCTTGTAAATAAATAGCTTTATCATTGCTTCAAAGTACAAAGAAATAGCAAACTATAAAAAGCTATCAGTGTAGAATCTTTAAATGAACAATTCTAGTTATTAACAATTTCTTTGTCTTTCATCATAGAGGAAGATGACTTTCTTTCCCCAAGTATCTTCTGTCCTACTTTGCTTTTCTCACTTTCTCTCCAATTCACATTATTAAAGGGAGAGAAGAGACAAATAGGCAGAGAGTACTCCTTGCTTTTGAGTAAGATCTTATGCTGACTTGCTGTGCTCTATCCTATATGGCGTGTGAAACTGACAGCATTTCTTTTTCCTTTGTGAAGTTCTTCCATCACTCAGTTCATGGATATTTGTGATTTTTCTCTTAGTCACTGGCTTCCCAGAGCATCATTCCATTCCCTGCTGGAGACCCATTAATCTCTGAAGAATCTTCTAGGGAAAGGCTAGAAACAGCTTCATGAAGCTGTCTCCCACATCTGGTCCACAGACAGGAATCATGCTTTATTACTTTGACAAGCTTTTGGCTCCTCCCTGATTTCTGCAGCTACTTCTCATTTGCCTGCACCCCTGACACCCTCTCTCTAGGATAAGGGTCAGATCCCTGCACACAGTGTCCCACCACGCTAATGAGAAAGGCCCTCAGATCTCCAGGGCTGTGTACAGCATCCTCTTCCTGGGATGAACTAGGAGGTGAGAAACCTTACAGGTGGGTGAGAGAGGAGGTTAAACTCTCTGCAGTGCAACATCAATCTTTCTTTAAAAAAATAAACAAAAACTCTTCCATGCTGCAGTGGCTGGTGACAGTTTGATGGTGCTGAGACCTAACCCTTTGCATCACCAGGTAGGCCTCTGAGAATTTTTTTTTTTAAGATTTATTTATTTGGGCCTCCCCGGTGGCGCAGTGGTTGAGCGCTGGGTTGCGAAGCTGCTCGCAGCCTCTGCAGCACCGTTTCAATCCCCGGCTGCTCCCCGGCCACCGGAGGAGGGTCCCACATGGCGCGCAGACCTCTCCTGCCGCCCGCTGCTCCCCTCAGCAGTGTACTTTGGTCCTTCTGCCTGCTCTGCTCCCCGCTCTGTCTCTGGTGAATTCTCTCACCCTCCCGCGCTTCTGACTGTACCCAGTGCATGTATAAACAAAAACAAACAAATAAATAAATAAATAAAACATGCCTCTATTAAAAAAAAAAAAAAAGATTTATTTATTTATTTATACAAGCACTGGGTACAGTCAGAAGTGCGGGAGGGTGAGAGAATTCACCAGAGCCAGAGCCGGGAATAGAACAGGCAGACTGATGAAGTACGTTGCTGAGGGGAGCAGTGGGCAGCAGGAGAGGTCTGTGCGCCGTGTGGGACCCTCCCCCAGCGGCTGGGGATTGAACTGGTGCTGCAGAGTCTGTGGGCATCTTGGCAACCCAGCGCTCAACTGCTGCACCACTGGGGAGGCCCTCTACATGAGATTTTTAAGATCATGTGTGTGTAAGAGGATTCACCAGAGACAGAGTGGGGAACAGAACAGTTGGATTGACTGAAATACGCTGCTGAGGGGAGCAGCTGGTGAGACAGGAGAGGTCTGCTGTGCCATGTGGGTCACCTCCCTGGCCAGGGATCGAACTTGTGCTGCAGTAGCTGTGGAGAGCTTCAGAGTGGTGAGACATAACCCCTTGTACCACCAGGGAGGCACCTAAAAATTGTGGTCTTTAAAAATAGGAGAGCACACACATACTCTCTCACCCATGTTCCCCAAGGAATTAATCAAATTAATGAATCAAAAGGCACAAAGATTAGAGGAGCTAAAACTTTGTTTCTAATTAATATTCAAACAACTTTTTTCTGTTTTTGATGACAAATTCCTTTAAATCCTATTAACTACAATAAATAAAGTTGTAGGGCCAGTAACAATGACTGATTAATTGTGCATTATGATCTGTAAATAATACAAATTCTCAAAAACTCAATTGCATACCTATAGGAAAAATAATGAAGAGTTAAAAGGAAAGTTCCCAAGTTGATTTTTTGAAACCAAAGTTTCCATATCCGACATATTTGGGTATGGAACACACGTGATAGACTTGCTGCCCATGATGATGGGGACTGCATGCAAGAGACTAAAATAAAACTGAAGTAACAATCAGCAAATTCTTTTACAAGAATCCTAATAGCAATTCTGTTGTAACTAATTCTTGTCGATAATTGATTTTGTTCTTTAAGCTCACAATAGAGTTTTTGCAATTGTCGATTCTCAGCGTTTTGTAGTTGTGATTGTGATCAGTGAATCATATCTGACTTAATCTAAGGAATGATTATTCTTTACAATAGAGAAGCTAGAAGAGCTTGATGCTATTTGAATGCTTCTAAAGCCTTATTTCAACACTTCTCAAATTGAACTTTCTATTTTCTTCTGGAAATGTGCTCTTCTTTTTATATTTGTCGTCTCCATCAATACCAATACATTACCTTCCTTCTGACCAGCAAACCTAGACAGTTCAGGGTTATTGTTGACACTGGCTTTCCTGTCAACAGCCACATTTAATGGATCAATTATACTCTGAAAACTCTTTCATGCCTTCCCTTTCTTACCACCACCAGACAAATCTTTTGTCATCTTTTCCTACTGCAATAATCTTCTGACTGACCTTCCCATCTTAGCTCTACTGTAATACTACTATATCTTTCTAAAAAAATAATGTGTTTACATTGATTTCTAAGTTAAAAAAAATTTAACTAGCTATTTTTAAAGGCATAGATGTGTCTCAATTGTAATCTAGCCTACTGGCTGCCTCTAGCCAGCAACACAGTTTTTGTTTTTGTTTTTGTTTTTTGGTCCATGGTATTTAAAAAAATATTGGCCAACAACTAATCATTTAAATAATTAATTTCTGATATTTACTGCTTTCCTGGGGCTGGGGGGAAACTACTGACAACAATGAGTTACCATTTTTCCAGCCAGGCTGAAGTGCTGTTCTCACATTCCCCAAAATGCAAGGTGTCTCAATTTTTTACTGCAGTCCCCACCACTCCCTATTGTTCCATGTCTCCTAGCAATGAGGGCATTCCTCAGTGTTGCTTATCATAACAATTTTTTGAGCTTCTCTTATACCCAGTCCACTTTCACAATTGTATTCCATATATTCCAAGCATAGTATCAAGTCCTTATAAGCTGGCTTCATTCTCCTCTTCTCATTTTATCTTCTTGTATTGCCCATTTTCACTTCCATCATCAAGTTGCTCTATGTTCCTAGAAGATGCACAGTGCAGGATTTAGAATGCAGGGAAGAAGACTTCATGTCAGGGGTTGGATATAGCTTTTTTTTTTAATAGCTCTGTTATTTAGAACAAAACAACTAACATCTTCATGCTTGGGTATTTGATTTGTAAAGTGGAGACAATAACACCTTTGTCATATGTTTATACTGAGGATTTGAAAGAGTTAATACATAGGAAGCCTTTAGCACTTTGCAAATGCTCAGCAAATTATCTTCTGAATGTCTGGTTGAATGCTATTCAAATATTCAATTTTTAGAAAAAGTTTGTGACTTAAAGAAAAGTGAATCAATGGATGTCTTTTTCATTAACCCAGGAATTATAAGCCGAATTAACCATAAAGAGAATAATATATAATTCACTTCCTGGAGATTTTTTTTTTAAATGTAGAAATTAAAGAATTTTTCTAAGGACAAATAATATGGCAGGCCAAGGGTGAGACTAACAACACTGTAACTCTGAACTTGTGCCTCCTTTTCTCTTTGATAAACCCAGGAGGAGTAGCCACATTCAAATGACAGAGCTTCTGAAAGGCGTTAAGACTGGAATCACATCCACCACACCACAGGGAGGGGCAAAATGAAGCAACAACCACATTGTTGGACACTTTTCCTGTCTTCTCAGTCAGCATAGTTGCATCACAAGCTGGCAATATGTATTTTCTGAGTAAATATTCAAGGACAATTGTGTAATATGCCTAAGGTCATATGGCAATATGGAACCATTATTTCAAACTGGAATCTTCTGAGTTCCTTTCCTGGTATCCTTTCATTTTAGTACGCTGCATGATTGAATGACTCCTCATTAGTAATCTGTACATGTTAGCTCCAACTCTGAGTCACTCATATTTCATCAAGCATCTCCTAAAATCCCAACCTTACATATTTCACTTCACACCTGGAAGTGTTTTCTATGACATCTATTCATCTTTATTTTTTAAAAGAGATTGATTTATTTATGCATACAAGAAGTGGGGTATAGACCAGAGGTGCGAAGGTTGAGAGGATTCACCAGAGAGAGTGGGGAGCAGAACAAGCAGATGTGCTGAAATACACTGCTGAGAGGAGCAGCAGGGGAGACAGGAGAGGTCTGCTGTTCCCTGTGGGTCAACTCCCTGGCGGGGGATCGAACTCAAGCTGTAGAGATGACTGTGCTGAGACTTAATCACTAGGCCACCAAGGGGGCCCCAACTTCTATCCATCCTTAAAACACAGCTGAAGTGCTTTATCCCCTGTCCCTCTCTTTTGGGCAGGTACCCATGTCTTTGGTCTCTTTACCCATCTTCATGCCCTTCCCATGGAGTTTGTTATACTCTGCTCTTATTGCCATTTGCAGAACAGCATCAGGGAGGTAAATTTGCCCCATTGTCTTTTTTGGCAGAATAAGCAGCAAATTAGTGTATATTTGTTGAACAAATGTGTGAAACAAAAGACACATGAGTCGGTGGAATTATGGACATAGATCCTAAGGTAGAGTCAGCAAATTGCCAGCCTCATGAAACAGCTTATTGCCAAGGATCCGCTGCTGTCTGTTCATAACACTTACCCTTATGTCTCGAGGCTCCCTCCTCGGCCCAATAGACAGAAATGATTCATTCCCAGTGGAACTTTCTACCTGTGCTCTAGGCTATTTTTTCCACTTTCTATTACAAACTTACTTTGCTACTACTCTCAATTTTCTTTTTGTGCTAGCTCTGGGCACTTTTTCAAGATCTAAAAACTTTTAATTTAAGTAGAGGTTTGTAGTTTCTCCCCAAACTAAGAACCAACATTTGACAACAAAAGGAGGTGTTTCAGCAGTAGTTGATCATGAAATATATGTTCTCTAGCCACCACATTGCTATTGTCAAGTGCTCTTGAGAATTTAGGTTAAAAAAATACATCCATGTGGGAGGTTTGGATCAGAAGCCTAGAAGGTGCAAGTTGAGAGAATCTCTAAGTACTGAAAAATGTAAAAGTAATTGGAACATCAGATTTGAGTGTGAAACCTATTTCTTTGGAGAAGGAAGAGGGATACATTTTTTATTTCCAGTCTCAGACTATCTCATAAGAAAGTAAACCCAAGACTAGGTGAGAATTGTGTGGCTTCATTCTGTCAAAACATATTGCTACTTATAGGCTTAGGGATGCTGCCAATAAAATATTTCTTCAACCCCTGAGGTTCTACAAGAATAGACTCTTGGATAAGATTATTGTTAACAGCACAAGTGTTGATATAGCCACAAGTTAATAGCTACTGGCAAACAGCAGCCTTTTTTGTTCTGTATGAATAGTTCTTCCTCCACTAGTCTGCCAAACTAAGCACATTTGGTGTGTTTTCAAAGTGGCACACAGGAGGTCGATTCATTAATCATTCTCAAATAGTGGGAAACAGAGGCTCCTGTCTTGGAAGCCACTGGAAATGTAATCCTTTCTGTTTTCATTTTTAAACTAATAGGTGATATCCCCCCCTCCAAAAAAAAAAAAAATTTTCTTCCTTCCTTTTCTTGCTTCCTCCAGGGCCTTTGGATTTCTCATCTGTCTACATTAGAATTCAGATGACTGTCACCTTTAAGAATATCATTGTGTGGGACAGGAGAAGAGAGAGCATGTTTTAAAAATCATAATTGTGTCTGTTCACAACTAATGTAAAAAACACCTCATTTAAATTGATCTTTCAAGCTTTCCCCCACGAAGAAAGACACTTCTCAGGGAGGATTGGTCTGCTTGCTTAGAGTTTGGCAATCACATACCTACTTGTCTTAGAGAGTTGGGACATAAACGAAGCTAACTTAAAAACTTCCTGATTTTGGAGCTGATCTTCAGGCATGGGATTTGGTGGCAGATTGAGTTGGGTGGGAGATCTGGCTCCTACTCTAGCTAATGATGAGACTGTGGGCAACTCACATCACTTCTCAAAGCTTTCCTTCTCTCTTCTCTAAAATGCATGTAATTATAGAACTTAAATTCTGGGGGAGTTGCAAGGCTAAATTGGGTAGTAGATGTGAAATATCTTAACACAGGAAGGAAATTTCTTTGGAATCATCTCTCCTCCACCTCCTCTTCTTCCCCGTTTTATTCTTTTTCCTTCTTTTTTTCTCTTCCTCTTCTCATTCCTTCTTCATTTCCCACACCTGAAGCATTCCTTTATCCTACCTTCTGTGCATTCTGCCAGGAAATGGCACATTTTTGAATTTATGTGGGTCTCTAAGCAATGAACGGCCAGTCGTCTTCTAGCCTGAATTCTATTTACATCAAAAATAAACTAATTTTTGTATGATTTTCCCCCCCTGAGGCTTCTCACTGGAAAGGACTCCAGATTTTGGATAGCACTGGTGCAGCTGGCTTTTTGTTTGATAGAGGGAATCACAGAGCTGCACATCAAGTGTCACAGCAGATGGAACACAAGAGCCTTTCCTCTCTGCTCTGCCGATCGCCACAAAATGTCCTGTTTGTTTTGAAGGTCAAAGAGAATTCTGAGTCATAATTGAACACAGAACAAATAATGCTTGCCTGCTTTAGAGTCAAGGCCCCCAATGCTGATCAGGCCACTGGCTCTGACACTTTGTTTATTTGCATGAGAATATAAGACTCAAATGTTTAATTGATTTTGAGCCTTTACAATCTGCAGTGTTATTTTTCTTTATAAACATTGCCCTGTCCAATCCTAACTTCGCCGTCACTGTCCAGTTTTCCTGTTGTCTTCAACCATCTTCATGCCTTCAGCTAAATCCACAGAACATGTATCTCATCCTCACCACACTCATATTTAAAGCAATCAAACAGGGCCTCCCTGGTGGTGCAAGGGGTTAAGCATCATAACTATGAAGCAATTCACAGCCACTGCAGCACAAGTTCGATCCCCTGCCAGGGAGCTGACCCACAGGGCACAGCCGACCTCTCCTGACTTGCTCCCTTCTCCCCTCGGCAGTGTATTTCAGTCAATCTGCCTGTTCTGTTCCCCACTCTGTCTCTGGTGAATCCTCTCACCCCCACCTCTGGCCTATACCCCAGCTCTTGTATGCATAAATAAATAAATCTTAAAAAAAATAAATCAATCAAACAAAACCACTTGGGGGGACAACTATCTTTCATTGAATTCTCTCTTGTTTCCAGGAATCCATTCTGCAATTCTCATTTCCTTCATTGTCCGTGACTTTCTGCCCATGTGTGTTCGTCCTTACAGTGTAACCTTCTTTCTCTTAAGTCTTTCTTTCTTTCTTTCTTTCTTTCTTTCTTTCTTTCTTTCTTTCTTTCTTTCTTTCTTTCTTTCTTTCTTTCTTTCTTTCTTTCTTTCTTTCTTTCTTTTTCTTTTTCTTTCTTTCTTTCTTTCTTTTCTTTCTTTCTTTCTTTCTTTCTTTCTTTCTTTCTTTCTTTCTTTCTTTCTTCTTTCCCTTCCCTTCCCTTCCCTTCCCTTCCCTTCCCTTCCCTTCCCTTCCCTTCCCTTTCCCTTTCCCTTCCCTTCCCTTCCCTTTCCCTTCCCTTCCCTTCCCTTCCCTTCCCTTCCCTTCCCTTCCCTTCCCTTCCCTTCCCTTCCCTTCCCTTCCCTTCCCTTCCTTCCCTTTCCCTTCCCTTCCCTTCCCTTCCCTTCCCTTCCCTTCCCTTCCCTTCCCTTCCTTTCCCTTTCCTTTTCCGTTTCCTTTCCTTCCCTTCCCTTCCCCGTTTCCGTTTCCTTTTCCTTTTCCTTTCTAGAATCTACTACTTCTTTTTGATTTAGTTACATACAGTTACTGGACTAAATAATTCAGGTTCAGCCTGGTCTAGGGGCTAAGGACATCACCAGTGCGATTTCCCAAGGGCCATCCATCATCTCTACCAGGTGTGGCATTAACTTCTAAGCTGGAACCAACCAGACCCCACTTGTGCCCACAAGACCGAGTGGCCCAAGTTTGCTCTCATTCTTCATCAACCTGCAAGGGTTTCCAACCATTCTTTATAATTGTAATTAGTTGTTTTTCATATATAATTACTTTCCTTTTCTCAATATTAAGATTTCTAATGTTCATATCATTCCCACTTTTTAAAAAGCAGAACCCTTGAAATTTATATAATGTTCCAATGCAATGTTGCTACAATAGCCATAGACAAAATAAAATAAAAATGTTGAAATACAGAAGAAAATTATCAATCAAAAATTGGGGACAAAAGAAAAAGAACCATAAAATAATAACCACAAAAAACAACTATCAGTGGGAAAAAAACAATTTAGACTAGACATAAAAATGGACTCTTCGATGTCACTGAATACATTTGGGGCGTGTTTTCAGTCTTTTTTTCCATTTCTCCCACTACCCCCCATTACAGTAGCAGACACACAGTGGGGGCTTCATAGCTGATGAGTGCTGGCCAAGCGAGAGTCCTTTCCTTCAAATCAGATCTAAACACAGGCTCAGAGAGATACTTATTATCCTTGTGATGATTTCTCCTTGGAGTAGGATTAACTTGACTTGGTCAACAAGAAGGATATTTCTATACTTCTGAATTGATCTGCATATAATTTTATATAACAGTAATTGAGTAAATCCTGATATTAGAAGTAACACTTCAATGGATAGGTAAAATAATGTGTCTCCACAAGGATCTTCTTGAGGATATCTAAAGGAGGTGACACAGCGTGCTGGGCACAGAAAGCCTTTTCCCAGTAGAGTTTTTGTCACCCAGCAGGCTGGTCCTGATGGCCTAGAGTCTGACTCTGCACTCATGAGCTATGAGAGCTGGAGAAAGGCCCTAAACACACTGGAACTTAATTTTGCCATCCATAAAATGAGAAGGATTAGAAACCACCTAAACTAGATGAAAAGGCTTTTATGCATTATATTCAATTTATTGATCTATGGAAATGTGTATATAAAGCACTTCAAACAATGATGAGCACATAGTAGCCACAGTACAATATTCACTTTTGTCATTATTAGCAGCAGGACTAGTAGTACTACTGAGTGATTTCATGTGCATTCTGCCCACACAAACAGGTATGCTTTGTGAATAGTTGCTGCTCAATGACTCTGGGGAGCTCCCATTCATGCGATTAGCACATGATTACTTTCCTGGCTCATAGCAGTCACACATTGTTTTCACACTAAGTTATGCATTTCATTTCTAACATTTTTGCATTTCTTGTGGGGAATCAACAGAGTCCCCACCTTTCCCTCCCTTCCAAATTCTAAGAATTAAAAAAAACCTCCTAAATTCTCATTGCACTTTAGAAAATGCAGAGACCATATTTTTCATGAGAAAGTCATGTATTTTCTGGGGACTTCACATTTTTTTCTAATAACTGTCCCAGGAACAACTACCAGATTTAAAGACATTCTTGAAGTGGGTGCAGAAGGGGATCAGGCTGGAATGAAAATCTCGGAGTGTTGTTGCCTGTGTGTGGTCCTTCCTTTCTCTGCGGCCCCACCCCTCTCTTCTAGAAGGTTGCCAAAGGCATTTTACCAAGGGAAAATAATCTCCAGGGTGGCATTTTTCCTCCCCAAAAATGAGAGAAAAAGCATGGCTAGGAGCAAGAGTTTTAGGACAATTCCCATGGGTGAGAGGGGCAGGATAATTTGTACTCTTTTACCTTAAATTTCCTGGAGGCACCCTTCCATTCTGCTATCAAACCAAAGTTGTGTGAAAGTGCTAAGGGGTCACTACATTCATTCAGTCATTCATCAAACATTTACTCAGTATCCACTATGGACCAGGCAATATGTAAAACACTATTGGGGAAAAATGTTTCCACACATTCCCTTCCTTTCAAGGTAGCTGAGAAAAGCAAAGCTACATAACTAAAGCATAATAGGTTAATATTTATAATACATGACATGAGGGGAATGTAATACATCACATAGATGAGGAATTCTTGGTAGTTTCAAGGTCAGGTAAGGACAATTGTGAAAAAGACAATGACTTTTTAAGCAAAGGAACAACAAATGGAAAGAAGGAGAAGACTGAGCTAGCCTAGTTGTCAGGGAGCTAAAAGTGGATGCCCAGGGCCTTCCTGGTGGTCCAAGGGGTTAAGACACAACCTTTGAAGCTATCCACAGCCACTGCAGCATGAGTTAGATCCCTGGCCGAGGAGCTACCCACATGGCACAGCCGACCTCTCCTGTCTCTCCCGCTGCTCCCCTCAGCAGTGTATTTCAGTCAGTCTGCCTGTTCTGTTCCTCACTCTGTCTCTGGTGAGTCCTCTCACCCCCCACACCTCTGGCCTGTACCCCAATTCTTGTATGCATAAATAAATAAGTCTTTAAAAAAAATAAAAGTGGATGCCCAAGGACGCTGAACACGGGGTGGGTCATGAGACAAGGCTGAACAAATAGGTAGAAGGCAATTGAGAAGGAGTTCACCTTAGATGCTACAGTGTTTGGAAGTGATTTAAATTGTGCAATGGGAAAGAGTTAAAAAAATTAATAAGAAAAAGACTCCTAATTTTGTTAGAGACATAAGTCAACAGTTCTGTTTAGAATTTGTGAGTGTGCGGACGCGCGTGCGTAAGCTCACACTTTGGGCAGGAGGATTGGGAGGACTGGAGATGATATGAACTAATAGGTAGTTATTGTAGTGATTCTGCTGAGAAATAGCATGGTCCTGGAATGACAATACACAGAGGGATCAAAGGATAAGGTGTGTGGAGGGTGAAAAGAGAGTCAAGAATGATCATGTGGCAGACTCCTAGCAACACATAGCCTACCAAGACTAAATCCAAAGAACTAATAAGGAGGGCCTCCTTGGTGGCACAGGGGTTGAAGGCTCAGTGCTATCAAGCTAGTGCCAGCCACTGCAGTATGAGTTCGATCCCTGACCAGGGAGATACCACATGGCACAGCCAACCTCTCTTGTCTCGACCGCTGCTCCCCTCAGCAGTGTATTTTAACAGATCTGCCTTTCTGCTCCCCACTTTGTTGCTGTGAATCATCTCACTGCCCTCTCATACCTCTGGCCTATACCCCAGTTCTGGTACACATAAATAAATCTTAAAAAAAAAACTAATAAGGATATTCAATTAGTGATTAAAAAAATCAACTTCACTGATGAATTCTAACACTTAAAGAACTAATGTCAATTTTCAGACTACTTCAAAATTTAAAGAGGAGTGAATAATTCTAACTTATCCCATGAGCCCCATATTACTATAACTTCAAGCTAGACAAAAAAAGAAAGCTAGTGCTTTGCCATGAGTGCTACAAAATGAGCGTTGGTGCTAGGCAAGGGGCAGCTGCGATCCATGGGCTGGGACACCAGAGCCATGGCCCTGGATTTCTCAGCCTTTCCTCCATGCTTGCAGGGTTGCTGCTGAGAGTTAAGTCATTAAGACTGACACACAATGAAAGGAGGAAAAGCTGGTGCTTGTCTAAGCAACTGAAAGGTCCACCCAGATCTCCAAGGAATATGGCATGTTGGATTTCTGCTGCCCACTAATTGTGGGGAACACAGCAGAAGCATTAGGGAGAGTGGAGTGGAGCACGGTGACTTACAGTCTCTTCCACAGGACTGAAATATGAACTGTGTGAACAGCTGTTTCCCTGCCTTCCTCCACACCTATAGCTCCTCTATGACTTCTTTTAATAGAAATTCTTGCCCCTCATCTAGATATGTCCAAATGATCAGGGTGGAGATTGGTGTGTTCCTTGTCCCTTCTCAAAATGGCTTTGGGAATCTCACGTCCTCTCTTGTGATGTAAGCTGTTTTTACCTCATCAAGTTGATACAACACTCCATGACTGGTAACTTGTTTTCAAGGATTTTTTTTTAAAGATTTATTTATTTATTTATACAGCACTGGGTACAGTCAGAAGCACAGGAGGGTGAGAGAATTCACCAGAGCTAGAGTGGGGAATAGAGCAGGCCGACTGACGAAGTACACTGCTGAGGGGAGCGGTGGGCGGCAGAAGTCGGCACGCCTATTTTCAAGGATGTTACCTGTCAAATATAATCTTTATTAAGGCTCTGGAATAAAAAAAAACTATTCATGCCTTCTTCAGAAAATATAATCAATAGTCCTGTAATTAGTTCCCTTCTATGATTTTGACTTAGCATGTGTTCAGTTAGAATATGCTTTTTAACACAGAGGCCAAGACATTAGCATAAAAAGGCATTTTCACAGGGGATCCATAGATTTATTTATTTATTTGCTGTTATATTTATTTTCTTACATCATTAGTCCTTGTAGTCCTCCTGCTACTGGGGCACCCAGGATCCATCACCACTCCCCCTTGTGCTCTTCCTTCCCCTATTTTGACTCCTCTCTTTGTCCCTCCCCTGCTGTGTACCTCAAATCCAAGAGGTTGGATTTTATAATCCTTTGTCTTTCTTATTCTTTTTCCTATTTTCATAGTTGTGGTCTCCAATTTCAATATAAGCGAGAGCTTCTTGACTGTTTCTGATATTTATTTGTGCATACTTGTTGATCTGTTCATGTAGCACATCTTAGAAAAGGTGACTATTTCTTCTTACTTTTAATCTTTTCACATTTTATGCTTTTATTCTTATAAAACCATTGCTTGCTATTTTTTAAAAAGATTTATTTATTTATGCATACAAGAGCTGGGGTACAAGCCAGAGGTGCGGGGGGTAAAAGGATTCACCAGAGACAGAGCGGAGAACAGAACAGGCAGGTTGACTGAAGTACACTGCTGAGGGGAGCAGTGGGTCAGTCAGGAGAGGTCTGCTATGCCATGTGGGTTGCTCCCTGGCCGGCCAGAATCGAACTCATGCTGCAGAGGCTGTGGATTGCCTCATAGTGTGGTGCTTAACCCCTTGCGCCACCAGGGAGGCCCATTGCTTGCTATTTTGAAAGAAGAAAATAAGAAGAAAAAAAATGGATACCTCAGCACCAGTTTGACAAATTAAGCACACTCAAACCTGGGGATCCTGAGTGATGTCGAGACTTGAAGGTCCATCAATAGTCTCATTGTTGAGCATAAACATCTCACGTAAAGTCAGGATTCTGAATAAGGCACTCTGTGAAGAATGTTCAAAGACCCCACATACTTTTAACTTAAGCAATACCAAAGCTAGAGTTACCAACATCTGTTTCAAACAGTTTCCATTAAGAGCCATGCCTTTTACAAGGAGAAATCTGAAGAAAATGTCACGTGCTTACCATTACATCATACTGAGGAACTCTGTCTGCCTTTGTAAGACACAAGGTTGTATGAACTTAAACCCTAGCCCCACCCCATAAACTATTAATAAAAACTGCTCTTTTTCACACAGAGTGGACAGTCCTGGAGGTGGTATGTTAAAAGAAAGATATCTCCATCAGACCCATACAATGGATACTGTATTTTTAAAAAATGTTTTAAAATAAAATCCTATAATGTAGACCTCTACTAAGCACTCTGTTGGGTTCATTGGGAGGTAAAACAAATCAAGCCCAAGTAAAGCAAAACTTCTTCAAAACCAGTATGATTCCCAAAGCAGCTGGGATGTATAGTGAGTCTCAGAATCATAAATCACATACATTAGGGTTGGTGTTGATTCCTTGCTTGGTTCCAAAAGGAGAATTTCTGTGAGCCAAGTATTATACGCCCAACAAAACCATATATTAGACATGAGAGCAGAATCCTTTTCAGTAGAATATTGACTTCTTGAGAGAAAATCACCTAATCAGAACTGTAAGTAGAGATTGCGGAACATTTACTAACATGGATACAGGATTTTTATTCTGACACTTCAGTTAAGAACCCATTGGAGTCACTTATCCAATGGTTTCAAGACTAAAAAAAAAAAGGGAACTGTGACACCTGAGTCATAGGACCTTCTACAGTGAGAGGCGAGAGGCAAATTGTAACACATGCCACAGAAGTGCTCGGTGAAATATAAAGTATTCTGAAATTATTTTGTAATTTTTTCAAACAAGGTATGAAATCAAAATAAATGAAACAAATTTAATGAAATCTGGGTTTCCTCTTCAGACTTGATCTTAAATAAATTACTACATATTTAATAGTTTAAATACTTAAACTATTAAAAGATGAAGATGTTTACCATTTCAAATACTGACACTATCCCAATGGCTACATGTCATCTGCTTTTCCAGAATTCCAGAATTGTAACTCAGAATAGTTTTACTCTATTTTTTTATTTCGTATATAGTGTTTAAAACTTTAGCTATCCATATTACAGAAATAAGGAAATTTAAATTCTACCCTACAAAATGCGCATACTTTCTCTTCACTCACTATTATTTGATAAGCTAGAGTTAAAGGACACTCAACATGGAATGGGGTGGAGCTCAACCCATTCTCTTTCCATCATGAGTCATTCATCAGAACAATATTTTTTAATCAAACAGGAATGTGCTTAAGAGAAACTAAATATGAAAAAAAGAAATAAGCAAAAGCTACCCTTTCTCATGTCAAGACTCCTTCACATATAACTGAATTTCCTCCCTAAAGGGAATACCTGATCTCATGAGATGATGTGCATTATTATTCCAAAAAGAGTTGTACTCTCAATTATTCAGCAGATTTATTTTAATGTGATGAGTAGTCCCCCAATAGATGTTTTTCTATAGTCTGTGTTTTCCTATAGCAGCCTCATGTAGATTAAGATTAAATGAAATAAACTCAGCTTCTCAGTCACACTATCAGTATTTCAAGTGTTCAACAGCCATCTCTATGGCTAGTTGCCACCATATTGCTTACTGGTATAGAACATTATTTCAGTGAAGAAAGTTCTCTTTGGCAGTGTTAATCTAGCTTCTCTTCACTTGGTCAATGTGCCTTCTTTAAGAAATAAATAAGAAAAATCTTTCATAGTATCATAAAATGCAGATCTGGGAAGGACAGAAAAAAAGATGGGTTTGATCCAAACTGTTACATTCCTCTAGCTGAGATCATTTAATTTATTTTTACAAGGTGAAGTGACTCAGACCTAGAAATATCAAGTGATTGGTTAAAATTCATGTAGGAGATTTGAGCTTGGGTGAACTTTATTCTTATTCCAATACTTCTTTTATAATTTTATTTAACATAATGTCATCTACTTTACTCATCATGAACCCTTAAAAAACAAAGCCCAACAGGCTTCCATTTTACTGACTTCGAGAATAATTCCTTGTGAAATTTACAGATGAAAAGAGAATATTTATGAAACATATTAAGAATACCATCTCATTATATACGATCCAAAAAAATGTTTAAAGTATGAACATACTAGAATAAGTATATTCTACTTACAACAAAACATACCTTAACTCCTTCATTTCACTAACATACACAACAATCTAACACATTTCCATTATGATACCGTTTCATAGATGGGGGAAAGTGGAACAAAGATTAGGCAGCACACAAAGGATCACAAAACTAGAAAGCATGTGAAACAAGCAAGCAAATAAAAAAACTGGAAGGCTGTAGATGCCCCAAGATTTAAATCCATGTGTGTTTGATTCTTAAAATCCATTTCCTAATCATAACATTCTACAGGTAACCTGCTTTGAAGAATGAGTGGGGAAAATGTTCTCTTAGTTTTTTCCCAGTCCAACATTGCATGAAGCTGTTGCTTGTGCGTGTGTGTGTGCGTATGAGAAAGACATAATGCTATTTTTCATTATGCTTGTGTATTTCTGCTCAGTTTTCCATTTTGACTGACTTGATAAAGATAATAGACGAGGACAGGGGAAGGAGGTAAAAGAACACAGATTTATATATTGATTAAGGACAGATTCTTCAAATATAAAAAGCAAACATTTCTTCACTGTTTCACTGTTATCCTTGTTCTTCCTGCTCTCTCTCTCTCTCTCTCTCTCTCTCTCTCTCTCACACACACACACACACACACACACACACACATACACACTCATACTCAATCTGAGAAGAAATCAGTTTTATAAGTATGATAATATGTGTATGCAACAGTAGAGATTTGTCTTTTTGAATAGGATTTTGCTCTATACTTCTTTCAATTCCAAAATAAAACAATGAAAACCCAAGTGTTTCTTATGTTACAAAAATCAAGTAAAGTTTAAGTACAGGAAGATCAATTAAATAGTATCTATGAAATAGGGAAATAGTCAACACACAAGATAAATCGAGAAAAGCTTTGAAATAATAATAGACTTTCTGGAACTAGTGTCTGTTGAGAAAATTACAATTGGAATATGAACTACCACACTGTTTATTAAAATAAATATTCATTCTACTGAGAGGGTGTCTGATGGTAATGAGAATAAAATGACTATTCATTTCTAATATGTGCCTCATTCTATCAGGGCTCATCCTGGGTACAGGAGAATGTATATGGAAGGCAGAGCTCATTCACTCTCCATGTATTTCTTACACAGACTACTTGATGATGAGTTTAGTATATGAATGATCTCCTGCAGCATCTTATCTTGAAATATATAATGAAATTGATTCACATGTTAGCAAATGTCCACACACATCAGGGAGACCGATCACTATTCTCCCCATGAAAATGTTGACATAGCTCTATGAAAATACGAAGAATGTTGCATTTTAATGAAAAATTTTTATTTTTATATTAAATGTTCACGGGATGAAACTTTGTCTCCAGCATAATTGATTCAAGCAACAAATGGGGCATAGGATCTGGAGAAAGGTGCCCATCAATATCCTTATTTCTAGACCAACTGTAAGCTGAGCATGCCTGTGCTATTTTCCAGATGACCACCAGAAGAACTCTTTTTTCAGAGCTATTTTTCATATCACTATATCTTTCAACTGATGAAATGCCTAGAGACTTGAAGCTTTCAAGCCATGTGGGAGCCATACCTTCCATTAGCATGGAGGCCATAGAGACCTTGTTTTTTTAGCAGCTGATCAGCAGGCTTTGCTCAGAGAAGGCAAAAGCCAAGACAACTTCCAAATACTTTATTTCTGTTTTTAACTATTGTATTTTCATAAACCCATATTACAACCAAATTTTAAAACCAAGTACATAATATTAAATATTAATTTAGAAGAACTTGAAGGAAATCATATTACACCTCCCCAGTAAATTTAATTTAAAATATTAAAAGCAAATGCTTTCCGTGTATACTGTGTTTGCCTTTTTGGAAATAGGAGCATGCGAGCTGATTCACATGTTTATTAAGTGACTACCTGTAATGGGAGAATTCTCAGAAAGTCAGATAGGAAAGCCCACACACCATGGGAAATGGACAAGTTCTTATTACTGACAATTTATTTTCTCAAGTCTTCCTAATCATTTCACCCAACAACCAATTGAATCTACTTAAATATAATCTTCCCTAGCAATACTTCATGGATAAAAATAAATAGATACCTCTCAAAATAATGTCTAAGAAAGAGGAAGAAGTATTTGCAATCAGTTGAAGTGGCAGTTCACATTTTTACAAAGAAGGGGGAGAAAATTGAGCAATCATTCATTCCATTTTATATTTGCTTTACTTTTATTTATTTAATTTTTATTACAGCCCTTTGGTTAGATAATATACTTCATTGTATTTTTCCAGTAAACCTTAGGAGATAAAATTATGTAGATTTTAAGATTCATTTTTGTTTATTTATGCATACAAGAATTGGGATGTAGGCCAGAGGTGCAGGATGCAAGGGTGAGAGGATTCATCAGAGAAAGAGTGGGGAGCAGAACAGGCAGATCTACTGAAACACACTGCTGAGGGGGGCAGCAGGCGAGACAGGAGAGGTCTGCTGCACCATGTCGGTCAGCCTCATGGTCAGGGATTGAACTCATGCCACAGTGGCTGGTAATAGCTTGCTAGGGTGATACTTAAATCCTGCACCACCAGGGAGATCCCAATTATATAGATTTTATTTCATGAGTTCTATTTACTTTGGAAGAAGACTTTCGCACAAGGGACAATGGGTCACTTTATCTGTTCAGTGGAATTTAGTGAAGAAAGGCTGTATCCAAATCCATATATAGTGGAACTGTACTGCCTCTGAGTGCCTGGTTATACTGAATATCACCATTTTAGTGGTTCATTCAAAATATACAAAGCTTTGGCACAAGGGCACAGCTTCTTACTGCTGATGGTTGACACTCAAAAATCTATCTCCATTTCCCTTCAGCATTGGAGACTGTTGGTTGGAGAATTTGCCATAAAGCGGCAACCATTAGTTTGTTCAAATGTTATGAAATGGTGAACTGATATTTTATCTTTAGTGACTTAGAGTAGTCACATCATTAGGTTAATGATTGTTGAATGTTTAAATGTCTTTGTTTATCTTCATCTTTGGAATAGACCAAGTGGACAGTGAAGATTATTTATTCTCTATTAGTTAATGCATTTGGCTATTGTATGGATACTCCCTGAGCCCCCCATTTTACCATGGTGAAAAGAAGGCAATTTCCACAAGCCTAAAATGTTGTCAAAGTGGTCTCTGACTTAAAATAACCCACATAATTTATTCATTATATTTAAGTTGCTTAAGTTCAACAAATATTTATTGATCATCTTCAGAAAATGAAGTTCAACTAATTTAATAATAATTGATTGGTGAATAGTACAATGGTCAATCCTTATGAGTTGAGAGTAACAGAGTAAATCTAAGAAGTTTCTTGTTGAACAGCAGACAAATCATTACTTAGGTTTTAAATATAGACTCAAAGCCACAGTTCAATTTAAGATATACCCTACATAAAATATTGTTTTTTTCTTAAAGGGAGGATATTCACAGTCATATATGTGGGTTAAAATCAGAGCTAAAATACTTTAATCATGTAATTTTAGTTTACAATGAAATATTTTCAATTCTTTGCTCTCTATTTTTCTATTACAGTAGCTCAGATCTTTATAGTAGATGCAAAACTCTCCTGCACATATCTGTAATTGTCAATCTTTTCCTTAGAAGTCCCCCTTTTGTATTAAAAGATGTGTTACCTAAGATTAGCTTCATGTTACCTAATGTCAGTTTGATTTTCATCCCCTTGCCAAAAAGTCTCTGTTGTGTTTAATGAAGCGCCTTCGTTAACTTGGCTTCCAAGGCCAGCCACCCATAACCCGGCCCCTTCTTTGCCTCATGTACTACCATTTTCTAACTCACATGTCTGTACTATCATAGTTTCCTATATGCACAGACATTCACATCACATGTATGTTCACACATATCACATGTGCATGCATATAGATACCCCACACTAGATGCACTTACTCTCATACAACATTGCATCAGGCTAATGGAGCTGCCTTTGTCAGTAGTGACCGTCTGAGCCAGCAGAGGAACCAGAGCAGTAGTATATGGCCTTCAGGTGGTCAGAACAGATTTCTGGCTTATTCTGTGACTTATAGTAACCATGGGCGACCTATTGACTGACTAGTCTCCCTGGGGTCTTTTGCATGCATCATGGAGATTAGGTGAGTGGAATCTAAGGAGTGAAAAAGGCCAGAATAATTGCTCAGGGACATTAGAGATGTGTCATCTTCATTTGTATTTAAATTTGGTGAAGCTGTAAAAAAGAGATGATTTTTTTCCCTTATGTTTCTGTAAGGCATTCTCAGGTCAATATAGCATGCTAATATATGATGACTTTCTAGAAACTTTCTAGGGAGTGGGATATCTCTACTATCTCATTTATGTTTTCAGTATCTTTCAGTGACTTGAAAAGTGAGCATAATTTAATGGAACAGGAATTCATTTGATAATTATGAGTTCACTTTTATACTTATATAATTACTTAAGGATTATATAGGCATCAGAATGTTCATTAGCTGATTTATATAAAAATATGTGGGGGGATTGCAATTGTATTGCAGAAAAGCATCTAAAACATCCAATGTTAACACATTGATAATTTGAAATGCTAGATAGGAAATACATTTAAATAAAGCAGGTAACATGCCTTAGGTCTTAAGTTTAAATTATTCCAAAGTGTTTAAAACAATCCACTTTTTGACTTTGAAAAGTCAATTTACTTCGACTAGTGCTGGAAAATCTAAGAAAGAAAAACAAACTTGTGATAGTTCAAACAATATTGGTAAAAGAAATAAGCAGAATCTTAGAAACAAATGACTTGAAATTTCTATTTTACAATCTCTAACTGAACAGAATACCAGATTTAACAATTAATTTTTTTTGGGATGTGGTCTTAGAACATGTTTCATAAATATGCTCTGGAATTCTAAGCATATATTCCTTTGAGAATAGTGGCCCCATTTTTTCATGGTTTCTATATTTATCTTAAACCCAAGCTGTTTTCTGCTCATGCTTTAAAGCTATTATTTCATATCCCAAATAGTCCCAATCACTCAGCAGCAAAACCAGGGGTCTTCTGGAATATATCGAATATTTTCCAAGCTGGCCCTTATTCAATTAAGTGCAGGGGATGAGAAGAACACAATTTCATTAGGACATGCTTGCAAAAACAATTTCAGAATTAATATATCCTATGAATTTATCATTTTCATGCAGGTAATCACATTGTATATGAGAAATAGAATTGTTGATTTGTGCAAATACTAATTGTGCAGTGGGTAATTGTGCAAGCACTAATTCATACTCTCAAAATGGTCAGGATGACTCCCCTTTTCAAGGAATGTTAGGCTCAGATTGCAGCAGGAAGGCAACACTATACAGAAGCCAAAATATACCTATCTTGCCATCCCACAAAGCCTGGTTCCAGTGTAGGAACTCTACCCAGGCTAAGAAAAAGAGCCCCATTGGAGTATTTTCACTTTGTGATCAAGCCAAGCTCTTCAAAAGGATTGTGGTTGTGGGTTTCCACAGCAATGAGAATTCCAAGAAGGCACAAGAAATCTAATAATACCTTCTGCCCTCTTGAGGTCTTTTACTTTCTTTCTCTGAAAGAGAAAGAGGGGACTGGTTCAAAAAAATGTTGTTAGTTTTAAGGAGAAGGTAGTATTTGAGATGGGTTTAGACTTTCACATGACTGGGATGAAAAGTTGAGGGGAGTAGGTTGGTCTGGGAGAGGGAAAGAGAACCAAAGCTGCCCACAAACCACTTCCTATCTGTGCTCTTTTCCCAACTGCTCAAGCCAAGTATTTTGAGGGTCAGGAAAACCAGATACATTTTTTCTTGTGGAAATTCTCATCTGGGTCTAGAGAGAACTTATGAATAAATATGCTTGTGTGCAAGATGACTCGAATAGCAGAAACCCCCAACCACTTATGTTGGTGGACTAAAGACCATGCTCCTTAAAATCTCTTTCATTTATTATTATTATTTTTTAATTTTATGTATTTTTTACATCATTGTCCAGTGAAGTGATAGCTCTAACCAGAATTTTATAGTGTCGACTAACACCCATAGATTGCACCAGCATTTATATATATATATATATATATATATATATATATATATATATATGTTATCACTTTAGACTTCAAAAAAAGAAAGAAAATGTATGTGAAAGTGTCTTTACTTAGAAGACAGCTGATTGATTTAATGAACCTGGGCGGGGGGGGGGTGTTTCTGAGAAAGTTTTTGCTTTTCATGAGTATTTTTTTTTTATTTTCATATTCCCCATACAATTGCAACCCTGATTTTGACCCCAATCCCTCCTTCCCCCACCCCCCCAAAGAGTGTCTCTGGTTCATAGTTGTTTGTTGATTTTGATTTTTTTTCTTTTTTATAGTTATTCTTTTTCCTGGTCCATATTTTTGTTGTTAGTTTTGGAAAGTCAGACTTGTAGTCCTTTATTACTGCGAATCACCTTGTAAAAAGGCAAGTAAAGACTTAAATACTGTAGGAAATTTGAACTTGTATTCAATGCTAGAAAATACTATTGGCATACTTATTTTTGTGAAAGGCAGAAGGGATCATGTGGATTTTTCAAATGAAATATTTGTTGAACCACATTTTTGTCTTATAAAATATATATTACAGTTATTTTTCACATATTAAGGACAGTGCCAAGAAAACTTTCCCATGTCTTTAAAATGTCAATAGCTCTGACAAATTAATATGAAAAACACTTGCTTCAGCAGCTAGTCTACATGGGAAAAGGATAGGACATTTTCAAAAGGAAGAAAATCCGTTAGGTAAATGTTAAGGAACTAAAAGAGGTGTTAGTAACAATAAAATATCATGTCTCATTATCAAATATTAAGCAAATATTTAAAAAGTTAATAATCTATAATGGCAAGGAAATGAGGTAGGCATTATTATGTACTTCTGGTAGTGATTTAAATTCTATGGACTCATGTAGAATGCAAGTTGAAGTCATCAGTAAAAGCTTAAAAAGAGATTCATGCCCTTTAAATCCGTAATTTTATTTCTAGGGATCTATATTGAAGAAATGGCTAGAACTGTGAATAAAGATTTATGTAAAAATATATTCTTAATAGAATTATAGTTATAAAATTTTAGAAACATAATAAATATCTAATAATAGGGTAATGATTAATAATTGATGGTGCAGTCAGTTGAGAGATGGTTGGTAGTAAAATACAGTTAAAAATAATTTAATAATTAAACTTGCCATTTTTATCTCTTCAGAATAGGAAGCACTCTCCTAAAAGCAAACTGTCACATATGTAACTTTCCTTTAGCCACAAAGAGAGAAACACAGAAATAGATGCCAGAATAATACTTTCCTCTAGGAGGAGTATAAAAGAATAGTTGCATTTCTATGAAAGACTGCTATGCCTCTTTAGAGAATCCCTGAGATGAGGGAACTCTATATAATTTGCACAAGAGGTGGGCATGGGGAAGAACGTTGGAAGGGAATTAATAGAAATCTTAACTTTTCCTTTCTGGATTCCACTATCCTATGATATCTATATTGCTATATAAAAAAAGGGTACCTGATCCAATCCACCATCTACAATGGAAGTGTAACGGGGTGGTCCCTAGGAAAAGGGGAGGTTTCAGGTTAGCTGCCCCACCCAAAAGAGGGTGGAGCTGAGCAGGAAAGTGGAGTAGTTAGAGAGGAGACTGGAGAAGGAAGGAAGCAGCATGGAGAGCAAGAAGGAGATCTGGAGGAGGCACATGGAGCAGAGACACATGAAGAAGTTGCACTTGCTTCTTGGTCCTGGACTCTCTGAAACAGACGTGGGTGAGAGACCTGTGGGGAGGTTAACAATGGCAGCTTTTATCTTGATTTTGATTTTGTTCTTTTCCTCCAAAACTTGTCTGATTGATTCTGACCCTTTTGAATGGGTCCCTGCAGGAAGGTGCTTTAGACTTGTGGCATCTTTTGGGCTTTGCTTTGGGCTAAGCCTATTTGGCTGGACATTTACCCACAAGGGGATGTGTAACTTCGGGTGCTTGATTTGGAAACTATATTCTTTGTATTTTCTTTGTTGCACACTAATTGTATTAAAGTTCCTTTCCATTAAAGGTCGTGTATGTTTTGTCTTGATGCAGCAGATGGCAGAACCTATGTAGAGCAGGCAGGTTTGGGGGTTCTGGGGTGCCCTTCTCCCTGCCCTGTACATAATCAGCAATAAGATGCAGATTTTTATGAAAAATCTTATAAGGAAGGCTATCAATCTCAATGTTGAACCCTTGGATACAGTAGAAAATGTAACGGCCAAGTTCTAGGATAGGGAAGGAATCCCTCCAGATTGGTCTTCACTGTCAAGCAACTGGAAGATGGACATACTTTGACTACAACAGTCAGAAGGAGGCCACTCTTCATCTTGTCCTGAGACTGGGAGGTGGTGATTAGAAAAGAAAGAAGTCTTACACCACTTCCAAGAAAAATAAACATAAGTGAAAGGTTAAATTTGCTGACCTGGAATATTTTAAGGTGGATGAGAATGTTTTCTCTTTTTAAAGATTTATTTATTTATGAATACAAGAACTGGGGTGTAAGCCAGAGGTATGGAAGGGGAGGGTGAGAGGATTCACCAGAGACAGAGTGGGGAGCAGAACAGGCAGATCTACTGAAATACACTGCTGAGGGGAGCAGAGGGCGAGTCAGTAGAGGTCTGCTGCGCCATGTGCGTCAGCTCCCTGGAAGGCCTGGAATTGAACTCATGATGCAGTGGTTGTCAATAGGTTGATAACACTGTCTTTAACCCCTGCGCCACCAGGGAGGCCCCGGATGAGAACATTAACATCAGTTGTCTTCATCGGGAGTGCCCATCAGGTAAAGGGGTGCTGGAGTTTTTATGGCCAACCACTTAGACAATATTGTGGCAAATGTTTTGTGACCTATTGTTTCAGCAAGCTAGAAAACAAGTAATTGTGTGTGGGTTCATAAAAGACGCTAAGAAAAAAAAGGCATCCCTAAGCTGATGGACATAAAAGTCACATAACTCATGAATGAAGTGGGAGGATTTGAACACATACAGAGTCTAACTCAAGAGCCGGTGCTACCTGAAATATGGTATTTTTGGAGATAAACTTGACAAAGGATGAAGATGGATTAAATATTTCATAGAGTGTGAAGGAGAGTTAGTTGTCAAAATGGATATGTCATGGCAACATCTCTAAGATGGAAAGAGAGTTGAGAGGAGGAGGATTAGCTTTTAGATGTGCTCAGTCTGAGATGTCTATAAAATATCAAGTAGGCATGGGAAACTCAGAATTTGACACCAGTAACATTTCTGTACAAAACCACCATTGTCAAGTATATGAATGCCAAAGAAAAATTAGGAGTTATTTAATAATAGCTCTGAATTCACTAGAATCAAATATATACTTTTTGGTTAAATGTTTAACTTATTTAACCTATGAGTTCAACAATTTGTGGACTTAAACATGTTTACTTGGGATGTTTGGTACTGTTTCCCACAATTATTAAAGCAGAGTCAGTGAGAGGAGAGGCTGAAAGTACTATTGAAATTCTATTACTATGAGGTTTCTGCAGTAATCTAAATGCTTTCACTTTAGTAGAATTTCCCTGTGACCAGTAAATCATGTTCCCAACATATGCAGTCTTTCCTCCTTGCTCTTGTCACAACCTTTTGCATGTTTCCAGTGTCTTGGGTTTAGTTAGCATATACCCTTTAAAGAGGAAAGACTCTGAGTGTTATTGCCTTATAAGAAACTAAAAAAAAAAATCCTGAAAACTTTTAATCCTGCTGGTTTTGTAGACTAAGTTAGAGAATGAAACATTGGCCACTACTAGTCAAGCTCTGAATTATAATTTTTCTATCTTCTTCCCTGCACACATTTGAGAATTTAATTACATTTTGTTCATTATGAGTATCTTGCATACCAATACTTTTACATGCTTTATACTGTAATAATTGAGATATGGGAGACGAACTTTGGATTTATAAGTGGAAAGTTAATAGAGAAACAGATTTAGGGCTTTAGGATGATTTGGGAGGACCAAGAGAGCGTAGTAGTATTAATCAGTTTCTCTTTCCAAACTTTTAACTCCTTTCATCAGAACCTTTTACATTCTGGCTTTAAGTAAAAGAAGCAGGTGAGGTGTGGGCAGACCCTACTGCAGAAACAAAAGGTAAATAAAATCAAATGAAACATGAAACAACTTCTTTATTTTACAAAGGTAAACTATATATAAAATAATAAGAGTATGTAATCTTGCATAGTATATGTATTTTTAATATATTTTATGTCTTCTGATATAGTTTGAACTACATACAGAACTATGCATGTTTATATATGTGCATATGTATATATATGTATACATATGTATATATAAAGTTCCCCACTCTTTAATTTTTTCATTACCTTCCTTATAAAGGTGCTGCTGATTCCAGGTAAATACCTTGTCCCAGAATTCCATCTTGGCATCTGCTTCAAGGAAGCCTACCTGTGACCACATATATGCTCAAGCTCAATATTTCAACCCAATCCAGGTAAACTTTTTGTTGCTAAAAATGAAAAAAAAAAAAAAGACAGCTACAGTGGCTAAATTAGGGTATGGAACCTCTATTCTCACCAATGACCAAGCTGACCAGGAGCGTGGTTGAAAGTTTCTCTCCCTGACAACCCCCTCATTGAAGAGTGAAAACAGGCCGAGAGGGTGCTAGTGGCCTGCCGACATGCTGAGCACACAGAGAGGTTCTCAGCTCACGATCTTCACTTCATTTTGATACTTTGGGGTCACTCCAGAGTGAGTCACAGGTAAACTATCAAATTCACAGAAATTTGACATCAAAATGATGTAAAATGAAGGTTGTAAATGGTATATTTTAAAACTGGCAACGGTGACTGCCAATGTTGATTTATTGCCTAATTTCCACTCCTCAGTCACCCCCTCTTCATTTTTGACATTTCCCTTCTGTAAGGCAGGAATGGGCACAGGGCAGGTTTTTTGATCCCATGCAGACTGGGTAAAGGAGGATTCAGAGTCCTCAGTGGCTTTTTTGCAGGTCTTTTATTGGGGTTCAGACTACACTAGTTCTGTTGAAGAGTAAGCCTTTCTCTGGTTCAGTAATCTTCCTAGCAACTTAGTAAAATCCATTATGATGGAACTTTTGGTCTCAATGAAAATGAACTTATTTCAGCATTTGTGACTGACTCCTAGGTCCTTCTCATCAGCACAAATCCTCGATTAAAGGATCTAGGCCATTGCTCTGGTTCAAGGCAATTTTGGGTTTAAAATATTCTGAACCAAAGCAAGTCATGCATAGTGAGTCTAATGGAGTGGTTCTCAACTGGGGGTGATTTTGCCTTCCAGAGACATTTGACACTATTTAGAGATATTTCCATTGACATAATTGGTGGATGCTACTGGCATCATATGAGTAGGAGCTGGGGGTGCTGTTTAACACCCTACCACACACCAACAGACCTCACAGTGAGTTCTCATCTGACCGGAAATGTCAACAGGGGAGCTGTTGAGAAGCAATGGTTGAAAGGCATTACTAACTTAACAGAGCTGGCAAATGGCACTAGGAGGCTTGGACCAGGAACCCCAAAAATGAGCACTGCTGTCTTGAGTGAGCTCTTCTCACAGAGGTTCTAAAGAACATTTTGACTGTAACTCTGCTTGATTGCTGTGAACTCAGTGCTCCGTAAGGACTGATCTGATCTAGGTTAATTAGCTGGAACGTTTGCTCTTATGCCAGGGTGTTGCAGGAGTAACGCGATGAAATGAGCCTTGTCAAATCAGTTGTAATTAAAAACAGCTCAGTTGTCTGTCCCCTGTTAAAAATAAATGTCATTTGAGGTTAAAGTATTACTTAAAAGCAGTATGTGATAAATAAAAATGGCAGCCAATTATCTACTTCATGCTTTTCAGAAAGATGAAAACCGAGCATTGTTTTAAAAAAAAAATTGCCTCTTAGTTTCATTTAGTAACTTTCATTAGACTCCTTAGCTATTGTTCCTCATTTTATTAACTGGAACAAACATTCCACTTTGGCAAGGTGACAATGACACTTTGGCACCATTTCCATAGAGTTCTCCAAATCTGAGATGGTCAATAAAATACAGAGGTACTGTTCGAAAACCATTCACAGCCAGGACCCTCTGTGTCAAAGAATCTTCTGGAGAATTGACTTTCATCCTCTACAGATAAAGTACAAATAATTGTTGTGATGTTAGAGGTGAAAAGGGAGGTATGAAATCAGAAAGGATCATCATCTAGCTCAGAGAGTGGAAAAATGCTGCTCAGCACTGCTATTTGAGCTGAATTTCGAAAGTTCAGCTAATCAAATAGAGCAAGAATGGGAGGTACTGTAAGGAAGAATGGATATAACTCAGCATCTTGGAAAATCCTATAAGACAAACATTTCAACAAAAAAATTCCTAATATTTTTTATTTCACCAATTTTCAAAATTGGATTCAAGGAGAGAGTCATCTTGCCTATTGCTGCTCTTGATTCTTATCAAAAAAATTCCTACCTCTCCCATTTAATTCTCTCAAAGAAATGTTCTGTTAATACTGAAATATCTTTTGTTTAATGTGCTGACTTTTTTTGTATCAGGGTAAAATTAGCTTAAACAATATTCATGAGATTTCAGATGAATAGAAACTAAGATTTATTTCTGAGTTAAAGTGAAATTCTTATTTTAACATTTTAAAAAATATTCAAGTCTCTTTTTTGGAATGAATTCAGACAAAAAAAAAAAATCATTCCTTTCACATGAACCATGGAACCTTTTTGCAGAGCACATTTCTCCAGAAGACCTTCTGCCCTAATATTAAGGAGCCACCTAGGAGCTGTTTATTTGCTTCCCTCACAACCACCCAGCTGTTATTTCCATTTGTGGTCTTAGTGCTAATTGCATAATGTCCCTAATTTATACCCACTGGTAGATCTGATCACTGCATTACCTGGAGGGCAAGCTTTAATTAGAGAAATTTCTGAACAAATTGTCTAAAAAGCTTGTTTAGCATGATTAAATGCAAGAGGGCTCCCCCTCTTTTTAAAAATGAGCATTTACTTTATACTGAACTTTGCAGATAAAAAGCAACATCAGTTCTAATTAAGGCCTATAAAATGAGCAGCAACATTACCCATGAAAACCAATTGGATTTTGTTGTTTGTAACTGAAATATATATGACTCAATGCTACACTTATTCAACAGCTTTTGACATTTCTACTTTGCCTCTGTCAGAACTAACAAGGTGAAACAGCAAAGTGATTGAAAAAGGATAAACTGTGAAAAGATGATACACTGATGTGTGATGCTAATTCAACTGTGGCTTATGAAAAGAGATTAGAATCATATGCATCCTCACCTACACATCTCCAGCTACTTGAACAAGCCAACATTAAATTAAACCGTCCATATTGTTAATAGGTGGCAAGATACCCTGTGAATTAATATGCAATCATTTTACATTTAAGTAAAGTGCAAATAAGATAAATATCATAATAGGGTCAACAAACTCTGAGAATCCAAACAAACAATTAAGGTCAACTTTGCTGTTTAGATAAAATACATTGGCTAAATGTCAATGTCATACAAAGTGAAATAAAATGAATTTGGTGAGGGGAGTTTAGAAATCTCAGTCATTTTTTTTATCAGCCTCTGTGAAAGTGTTTGTATTATTCTTAATCACTGGCCACTTTTGATGCCTTCTTTGACTGGATCTCTGTTAGAAAATACATTAAGTTTAGAAATTGTATTCCCTGTTTGAATACACAAGAGGACAGGGTAAAGTGTGATTGATTATCTGATTCTTTCGGGTAAACATTAGAAAAGAACTTTGTTTTGTATCCTTGTCACCAACTTTCTGATGAACATAGTACTGGTTGCACATTAAAATTATTTAAAATGCCAATGTAGCATCACAAACCAATAAAACTGATTATATCCTGATTGTCTAGGAACTTGGAGACATAGGGATTTTTGCAAGTGTTCCTCATACCTCTGACACACAATGAGGGTTGAAAAGCAACAAAACATAATCATGGATTGACTTGTAATTCAAATTGCAATCTTTAGTTAGAACTCTGGATGGAGAGCCACGGGACCACAACTATAATTCTATCTTGGCCACTATTTAATGAGATGACCCTGAACAAAGCACTTCTCTTGGATCCAATGCTCAATAATCTCACATTCTAACTTAAACTAAGGGATTAAATAAATTTAATTTGCACCCTATGTACATTACCTCTAGTGTACAGCGCCAAAAAGAGTAGAACATACAATTTTCACACACTCTGGCATCTCTTGTCCTTAATATATTGTAGGGTAAGTGATTATCAGGCTTTTCTGTCCTCCCGCCATTAGCATTAATGATGGATCCCTGTGGTCCTGAAGGCAAGCCTGATGGCGGCACCTGCTGTGGGGTGTGGGCATACGTAGATGGGTACACCTGGCCTGAGACCATGCTTACAAGGTCAGCGTAACGAGGACGCCAGCAGAGAATGGAACCAGCAGAGAAACAGATCACAAGAATGCCAGAAAGCCCAGAAAGAGTGAGGATTCGCCAGGGGCTGGGAGGCCTGCCAGCCTCCTGGCCCCCCAAAACCCCTGCATGCTGTGCACCTGGTTGCTGCACTACATGTAAAGCCCAATAAATGCCTGAAAAGCCACCCAGGGCTCCAGGACGCTCCTTTACCCCGTCTGCTCCAATCACAGAAATCCTGCTCTGTGCCTTCCTGCCACTACATATGTTATCTCCTTTGAAGTGATTTGAGTAAGTAGAGAGTAAAGAGAAGCTTAAGGGAATACCACAGCCTGATGGGAAGCTCTGTAGTCACTACATGCTGCCTTTAACAAGGGATGGCTTTTTTTTTTTTTTCCCCCACCATGGACACTTCTTATCAGTGACATTGCAGTTTCTTCTATGTACCAGGGGGTGAAAAGTCAACTGAAGTTTGACTAAACTAGATAAGTATGTCAATTAAGTCCCTAAATAAATCCATACTCCTTTATAGTTTTCCACTGCAGTTACTCATTGTAGGGTAGGTAAAAATGGTATCAGGCTTTTCTGCCCTCCCTCCATTAGGATTGATGATGGATCCTTGTGGTCCTGAATGCATGCCTGATGGCGGGCACCTGGAGTAGGGTATGGGCATGCGTAAGTGGGTACACCTGGGCTAAGGCTGGGCTTATAAGGATGGCTTCATGGGAACTCCTGGAGAGCAGAGAAGCAGAGAGAGCTAAAGAGAGACTGAAAGAGAAGCAGCGACCACCAGAGAACGCCAGAGAGCCCAGAAAGAGTGAAGGCTGCTGTGTACCCAGTAAAATCCCAATAAAAGACTGAAAAGCCACTGAGGGCTCCAGGACTTCACCCCGTTACCTGTCTGCTCCAATCATAGAAACCTGCTCTGTCCCTTCCTGCCATTACACCCTTCAAACAGGATATTCATCCTAAAGTTCAAGCAGTCTTCACGTCACCAGGAGGAAGGAAACTCCTCAAATGGATTCAGTCAGTAAGTCTGTGTTCATATTACATGGATAGAGCGCCTGGATCCAGCTGTATTTGTAGTCACAACTTATGATTTTCATTTACCGGAGGCAATACATTTCCTCCTTAGGAATAAGAAAGGGGATGATTCATCATTTGCACATAAAAGGGTCAAGATGAACGAGAACATCTTGCACCTGAGAAAGTTACATCTGTACAGTTTCTAGTGAGCAAGCAGAGGCAGGTTCACTATCCATTCAGGCAGATGGATAAAGTCTTCTTTGGATTTTTCATCCCTAAGCCATCCTTGGATTTTTCAGCCTTTAATGCTCTCAAGGAACCAGGCACACCAGGCAGGGAGGCTGGCATGCAAAGAGGCAGGCATGGGCCAGACAGGGGGTCTGAGAGGCAGGCAGGCAACTGAGCCTCCCAGCCCCTCCTTGAATCTTTAGCTCTTTCTCTGGGCTCTCTCTGGTGTTCTCTCTCTCTCTCTCTCTCTCTCTCTCTCTCTCTCTCTTTTTCTCTCATCGGTCATCTCGTGGTCTCACCTCTTGTCCTCTAGTAGACATAGTCCATCTCTCAGTGATACCACCCTTATGCTTCCACCTCTAGACTCACGTGTGCACACTTGCACATGCATGCACACCCATATACAGAGGTGTCCACAATCAGGCACACAAGCCCCATGCCCACCCTCTTGCATTAACATGATCAAGACCACAGGTGATAGCCACAGAGTCTAGAGGCATAAAAAGCCTGATTAATTCATTTACACTATACCTTTGCTTTTCACCAAACTGAGTGATTCATTCATTATAACAAAACACAGGTTTAATAAAAGATGCTGCCTCTCCTTATTAATGGCATAATAGAAGTACCTTAAGTAGTTAATCATCTCAGATTGTCTATTAATTACTAAAAATCCATTTTTAAAGTGATATAATAATGAAGTTTTATTATTATGAGTCAGACCAAAATTAAAACACCTATTTGTTAGGGGCTGTTTCTAATCCTCTTTCTCACAAATGTTGCAAATGAGAATTTTTTAATGCATGTTTTAGCAACTTTTTTTTAAAGATTCATTTTATTTTTGCATACAAAAGTTGGGTACAGGCCAGATGTGTGAGGGGGGATAAGAGGATTCACCAGAAACAGAGCGGGGAGCAAGACAGGTGGATTGACTGAGATACACTGCTGAAGGGAGCAGTGGGCTGGACAGGTGAGGTCTGCTACACTCATAGCTCCCTGGCCTGGGATTGAACTCATGCCTCAGTGGCTGGCGATGGCTTCACAGTGCTGAGACTTAACCCCTTGTGCCACCAGGGAGGCCTAACATGTTTTGATTATTTATTGAAAACTAATTATTAGGATTGAATTCCTCTATAGTTGAGTTCTGATTAGTACCATCGATACAATATATCAAATATCATTATCATTTGAAAATTCCTTATTCAGTATTCATCTTTTTTGACAATCACAAGTGCTCAAGGGTTAGAAAACAGAAAACACTCTAGTCACTATTAAATAATATTCACATATACACACATTAAAATGATCTTCTAGAAAGCATTGCATAAATTACATTTTTCTTTCTGTTTTAAGCACCAAAAATATGTCCCATGAACATATGGACCCAGTGAAAACATGAGAAATAAACAACATAGTTTTCAAAACAAACATGTCATATGTGCCTAATTATTTATCCAATAATCAGATTTAGTGGTCATATTAGAATGAAGTCACAGTTTTAAATGGAGCATTTGGTAGACTTTCACGCAAATATTAACATGAAAATAATTCATATGACAAGATCTCAAATCAAATTGTGTTGAAGCAGATTCCTATTACCAAAACAGAAGCACTTTCATAAATGAACTAGGTGTTTTCATCACATAACGGTCAATCCTTTTGTTAGAGTGAGTCCTCAGTTAACATCATGAATAGGTTCCAGGAAACTGTAACTTTAAATGAAAAGACATATAAGAAAGTAGATCCTTTGTCTGAATCAAATTGTAATGAAATGACATTAAACCAAATTCAAGAAACTGCAGTATCTAAAACCATTCTTTTTGCTAATAGAAACTGAAGACAAATAATTCCAATTTTTTTACTTGAAAGGCAGTGAAAACACTACCAGGATTAATGAATCAGTTGAGACTTTTAGATGCATGTGACAGACACACCATTCATAAGTGATAACTCTGGGAATTCTGCCCTTAATGTCTCTCTACCCTCCCCAACCTTCCCTCTTGCCCTCTCCCTGCCTCTTCCTCTGTTTTGATTTCCAAAGTGTAATCTTCATTCTTCATAGCCAGTTTTTATTTTCCCAGTGGAGGTAGATAGTTACTGTCCATGTGATCTTTATCTCAGTAAAAAAAGAAAATAAAGACTCTTTAGCAACAGTTTGAGAATTGATAACTCTGTTGACCCAGTTAGGATTCACCAAGTCCTATCTCAGTCTCTGCATTCTTATTGACCTGAGTCCTCTACATCCAATATCCTACAGGAGACAGGGTAAGGGGAGAAAAGCAGTTAGGTTATCATTTATTAGCTTATAAATGGAGATGATGGTATCTAAGAGGAAAATAAAAACATGATTCTCTTTCTAGAAGAAGTGGGAATGAATGTAAGGAGACCAAAATCACCCATTCCTACACAGGTGATTGAGTAACGGTAGGGAGGGCATTTGTGTAGATATTGGCAGGATCAGTGTATGATCCTTGCAGTCAAAGAGAGTTAATACCTGTATTTATTTAATAACTTTCTCAGAAGGTAGCTGCTTTTTCTCCTCCATTATTTAAGCAGTCATCCATGAAGATGAAATTTTAGTCAGTGGAGACTAGAGGGTGAGCACCTGCTTGAGAAATACTTAGAAAACTTGCAGAACGTGTCAGGCCCCAAGTGCCTGACACATAATTGACAGGCTCTTCTGGGAGTGAACTGCAGGTTCACTGGCCCCTGAAGAGGTACAAAGCAGTGAGGCTCAAGAGATCAACACTAAGTAGATCATCATTGCCTAATGGCTGAGTTTAGATGACACTTTTGAGAAAACAAAAGGCTTGAACAATTACAGTAAGAATAACTCGATGAATGGCATTGCTTCTATTTGCCTGAGGATCTCTGACCAATCCATGTAATTAAATTAAGAGGTGTTTTCAGGCACAAATTGCATTATAGCAAGCTAGCTATATGATAGATATTATAAATAGGTAGATAGGCAGGTAGATAGGTTAGATAGATAGATGATAGATATTATAGATAGGTAGGTAGATAAATGATAGATATTGTAGATAGGTATGTGGGTAGATAGAGATATTATAGATAGGTAGGAAGATAGATGATAGATATAACTAGGTAGGGAGATAGATGATAGGTATAGATAGTATGTAGGTAGGTAGATAGATGATAGATATTATAGATAGGTAGGTGGTAGAGAGGGAGAGAGAGAGAGAGAGAGAGAGAGAGAGAGAGAGAGAGAGAGAGAGAGATGACACAATTCTTTGGATTACTTTGTTATGAGTGAATACCCAAATTCAGGTACTCAGCTAAAGTTAACCACTTGGTAAATAATGAGAAATTACCTAGACCATGAAAGAAAAAAGAACAGAAATTTAAGAACAGTCTAACTCTCAAAATTTTGAGAAAGTATGAACCAACTCTGTATAAGGAATCTCATATTGGACTTGCGTTCAGAGATGGACCAAGTAACAAAGCAAGAACATCATAAGGCATGAAAGAACAACAGTTAGGATAAGGCTGGAGTGGCATTTGGAACTTGGGTATCTAGGGAAGAAACATAATAATCCCGAAGTTTCCATGGAGGTAGAAAAACGGACGTGAGTTTTGACAGGAACTTTGTTGCTGCTTTGTGGCCAGAAAGCAACGAGGGACACAGCAGTGTGGAGCAGGTTTGCAAGGCAAGACACTGCTACTTGAGCAGAAATTCCTCTGCCCTTTATTGAAAACACACAGGCTAGTCAAAGCCGATCATGCGACAATGTATCAGGAATAAGGCCCAGAGGGTGGGATTGGAATGGGGGACAAAGTTTTACGAGGAACAGGGAAGGGGACATTGTGACCACACATCAAGAGACATTTTTGCCAGCAGAGAATTTGATGTTATCACAGGCAGAGTTATCCCAAGACTGCCATGGAGCCAGTCACATAATCAGGTGAACAGCGGCCTCGGTGGTTCTCCAGCCTGCCTCGTGGTATGGGCTGTACTCCGTAGGGAGTCCCGGAATGCTCTGCAGTGATTTGTGGATAGTAAACAGGTCACAGCTGCCTATGAGTGGCCAGCTAGTAGCCAGTTCATAGGAACCCACAGATGTGGGTGAAAGGGTGCTGATGGGTAAAGAAAGGAGCTGAGAAAAATGGTGAGTTATAAATTTTGTTTTTGGAACCTGACCCAGGAGTCTCTTCCCTTAACTTCAAGAACTTGAGCTATTTAAGGGATTCTGTGGTGCAGATATTTTTCAATCCTTCTGTTTTCTCTCATGGTTTGCCTATACTTTGTCCCATTCATTCAGGGTCCTACTTTCTACTTCAGTGGTAAAACTGCTAACAGAGTCCAAGAAATCATCAATGTTTTTCAGTTTTGGGACCTTTAGGGATTGGTGTATGCAATTTTCCCAATGCATATAACAGTTTTACTATTTACGGAGTCTTAGCTTAACACCATGGGAGAAATAAAAAAGATACAACAAGGATCTCTAAGGAGCTCATGTACAATAATTTGATCACAACACAGGTCATAATGCAATGTGATGATGGCTAATTTTATTGTTGTAACAGGCTTAGGAAAATCCCCCAAAGTCATGATTAATTCTCCTGGGGAGAATCAGAGAAGGCTTTGTGGAGGAGCAGATATCTGTAAAAAAAGGACCATGTTAATGGGAAAAGGAGGAAAGGCCTATCAGCCAAAGAGGAAAACAAGGAAAGTAGACAGGGCAGAAAAGACTTGGTGTTCAGGAGAGATGACAGGTGACATTACCTGTGGGTAGCCCTAAAGCGGCAGTCAATGACCCTTTCAGAATATGAAGTGCTGAGGTCTCCCTGGTGCCTCATGGGGTTAAGACGCAGAACTATGAAGCAGTCCACAGCTACTGCAGCATGAATTTCGATCCCCGGTGAGACCCAGCAGATCTCTCCTGTCTTGCCCACTGCTCCCCCGAGCAGTGTATTTCAGTCCATCCTCCTGTTCTGCTCCCTACTCTGTCTCTGGTGAATCCTCTCACCCCACCCCACCCCCCACCCCTGGACCTCTGGCCTGTACCCCAGCTCTTGTGTGCATAAATAAATCTTAAAAAAAAGAATATGATTTGCTGAACCTTTTACAATTCTTTGTATAATTTCTTCTTACAAAAATTTTATTTAGAACATAGGTCAGCAAACTTTCTGCAAAGTTTTAGTCTTTGTGGGTCTATAGGTTGCTCTCAAAACTCTACTACTGGAACATGAAATCAAGTCATAGAGAATGTATAAATGAATGGCCATGACTGTGTTGCAATAAAACTTTATTGAGAAAAACAAGAAGCCCTCCTATACACAGTTTGATGATCCTTGAATGCTGTTAATAGTTTGATTAGAAACTTTCACACAAAGGGTAAGGAAATGATCTAATGTTACAGAGGCTTGACTCAAGTCAAGGGTGCCATGTCACCTGTCTGGTATGCCCACCCACTCAAGTCTCATAAAATATTTTAAGGTAATTTCCATCACTACTGAATGGAATATTCACCTGACTCAACTTACTAACTTTTAAAGCACAATTTTGCGTACATTTTTATTTTGAAGGAGTTAGCTGGCCTTCGACAAGAAGTTTCAGGCCCTTCTCTCAAAGTTTTCTTTTTTGTCTCACCAATTCCTGCATTAAACCTAGCAAACACTTCACTTTTTTCATGTTACAGATGCCCCAGATTTGCATTTTATTCAGCTGACATTTTCACCAATTCATTTCTTTATTTAAAACCTGTACAGAATGACAAAGCTGGAAGAAATAGAATGTTCTGGAAAGAAGGTGTAAGAAGGTTGAGTGGCAAAAAGATCAATGAAGTTTTCCCTAGAGCTTCCTGGTCAAAGCGCAGAAAATAAAGATAAGTGGCTTTGCTTGTCAGAGAGAGATTCAGGTTGTGTCTACACAATACTATCACAACTGGGAACACCGGCTTGACTTTTTTTCACATACTCGAATAACGGCTTGACAAATTTTCCCACTCAATTGACCTTTGTTAAAGGTGTAAAACTGCAATGTGAAACACATTTGAGACCATTAGTTTTTGATCCACTGCTTTTGTCCAAACAATAACAAGCAGTTTAACTAAAAGCTTAGTCCCATGTGACTTTCCAGTTTCCATTTAGATGTTACAGTGTGTTCTCCAGGTCTCTTTATTCCCCTTCAGACAGCTCCCCACCCCCCCAAGTTATTGTTCTTGAGATTCAGGTGTGTGAATTCATTTGAAGGCCACTTATTTTGCTGTTGTTGATTTGCTAATTTTTCCAACTGCTAAAAAGCCTGACTAGTTAAACCTAATTTCTAGAGCTGCTATATCCAAGTCACTTTTCTAAAGAGTTTCTAAAGTTTAATCAGGTCAATAGATATAAATAAATTTGGGACAATGAGGCCATGCTGAACTTTGCAGATGTAAAAAATCCATCTATACATTTTGGTTACTTAGGGCAGAATAAAATTTAAGCTAATAACATAATCTAAACTTTGACACATTATTTAAATTTTTCATGAAAGCGTTAAGTGTTATTCATAAGCAATAGTATTTTTTAAATATTAAACTATTAGAAATTAATTTGTTATACATCTGTGTCAACTAGAGTAGCATTGTTCCGAGCTATGATATATGGAAAAAGTTTTCCTAAAACACAGATTTGCCTTCTTCTGGCTCCCTTACTAGCAAGGAGATAATCTATCTCCATCCTTACAATTTTGGAAATGAAAGAACCAGTAGCCTCATTCATGATCATAATTTTAAAGTGTTTCTGGATTTCTCTATTCATCTCTCTTCCCTTCGTGTTCCCTTTGTGCTTTGGACATAATCCTTCCTGGAACTTCTATTTTTAATGCTATACTTATTGGTTTTTATACTCCTTAATAGGAGCTTTTAATAATTGGGATCACATTTATTAAACTTTGGACTTTCAGTGCCTAGAGCTCTACCTGGCAACCAACAGGTCATAATTCCCAAATGAATAGATCTTTAATACATGGGTTTGTAGAAGAGCTGTATAACGTTCTCCCATCTTTGGGGCCAGGTATTAAAATCCCGTCTTTATTGTTTGTAACTTATCTTTTCCTTTAGGAATTAGAAACGTAAGTGTGAGAAAAGGAGGTGTTTTTGTAAAGAAAAGGTGCACAATAGTTGATTTATTGTCTTTGGAGAGGCTGGGTAGCTTTTTTAACTATGCAGATGAGATGTACTTCAAATCCTGGTCCTCTCCAAGGCAGATAGCTACAGATTAAAGAGTCTCTTAGGAGCCTGTCACTGACCTGATTCCTAGGCATGCACAATATAATTTTTTTTTAAAGATTGATTTATTTATGCATACAAGAACCGGAGTACAGGCCAGAGGTGCAAGGGGTGGTGGTGGTGGTGGTGGTGGTGGTGGTGGTGGTGGTGGTGAGATGATTCACCAGAGACTGAGTGGGGAGCAGAACAGGCAGACTGAGTGAAATGCACTACTGAGGGGAGCAGTGGGCAAGACAGGAGAGGTCTGCTGTGCCATGTGGGTAGCTCCCTGGCCCTGGATCGAACTCATGCTGTAGTGGCTGCAGATAGCTTCACAGTGCTGTGCTTAACCCCTTGCACCACCAGGGATATAATCTTAATTATAATGCACAATATAATCATAATTAGCTTGAGACCTTGCAAAAGATGTTGGCATTCTATGATAGGAAACATTTAACTTCTGTACAGAACTGACCTTTCGGTTTGGAAAGAATGCAACTCACATTAGTACTGTATATTCTACCAACAGATTTAGACTGTGTAGTTAAGAGGGAATGAGTATATCTTGGTTGTCAGAGCAAAGAATCATATATAGACTAAGTTTTAAGTTCAAATCCCAAATCTCACTCTTATGAGATGTGTGCCCACCAGGGACAGAGTTATATAAAGTGACTTTCACATGAGTTAATAGCTAGGTCATATGCTATTGTAAAGATACAATGTGATATAATCATCAGATATCCATTTGTGGTACTACATGTGTGTATAAAGGAGGATAAAAAGACAGAAAATGTCTTTCTCTTCAGGGAACTTCTATCTGAGGGAGTCAGATTAAGATGCAACACTGTGAAGCTATCAGCAGCCACTGCACCATGACTTAGACCCACATGGCACAGCAGACCTCTCCTATCTTGCCCGCTGCTCCCCTCAGCAGTGTATTTTAGTCTGTCTGCCTGTTCTGTGCCCCACTCTGTCTCTGGTGAATCCTCTCACCCCCACACCTCTGGCCTGTACCCCAGTTTTTGTATGCATAAATGATAAATCTTAAAAATATTATCTGTTATTAATGTAAATGATTAAATTGCCACACCCTCCAATCACAGCTTATAGATCATTTTTATATCACAGGTCCCTCCAGTCAACAGAAATTGGCACTGCTACAGGTTTATATTGTTTATCTGAATGGAGATGAGTCCAGATGCTACAAACATCCAAGATTTCAGACCCAAGAGAGTTTGAACTGCCAGGAAATATGAACCCCATACTCTCAACTTACTGACAATTTTTTCCCTGACTGCACTATCTCTATTCAAATAACCACCACTGCTGAGTTTCTGGTAAGGAGCAGAGTGTCTTCTCACCACAAATTGGAGGAAGCATGTGGGCAAAGGTGTAGCATTGCACTTTCCTGGACTCGGAACTTTCTTCATTTGACAAAGATATTCAGTTTGCATTTTTTGAAGATGATGGGAAGCAATGCTTACTTCATAAGCTTGATTCATATCCTTTCTCTTTATGGCTCTAACAGGACAATTGAAATTTATACTGTCTGATTGAAGAGACTTGAGTTGAGGCAGACATGAGACTAACTTTCCAATGCATCCCTTGTCTCCAAGTCATAAACAATTAATTGTTTAGAATATGTGCCTTGCAAAATAAAATAAAGGAGATAGTCTTCCACTGGTATAAAATCCATAGCCTAGTTAAAAATAAAGCTAGAATATCATTTTCAGATTTTTGCATAAATAAAATGAAGTTTTATTTTGTTCCTTTAGGATTTTCCAGTAGAACTGGAATAAGCATAGATTTTGGAAGTAATATATTCAACAATAATATAATATGCGATATCTCAGTTTGATAAATAGGTTAATTGCAATAATGTTCAGTATATAGATCTTTTTCCACTAAGACTTTTGGAATTTAGGGAAATTTGTATTATTTAGGCCTGTCACCCAATAATTTAAGGGCATTATTAATATTCAGAAACATGTACTAATGTCCTTTGAGGGGATATAATTTAGTAGCTGTAAAATAAGCATTGGCTTAGAAAATGGACAAGCTGAGTTTAAGTTCTGACTCTTCCATTTACTTGCTTGATTTTTCTTATCTGAAAAATAGGGACAAGGACACCTGATAGTTTAGTAGTATAATAAAGTATTCCACAAAGATAGTGAAAAACAAGGAAATTGTATAATAGTGTACATATCTACTGCTTAAGGAGTTTTGAAAACTACAAAAGATGTAGTCTTCTAGTCAAGTGATTCTGAAGTAATTGATCTCAAGTGGAGCTGAAATTGCAGTGAGCTTTTGTTTGCTTATATTTTATTTTGTAAATCCAGACAGAGAGGGCTCTTATTCCACATGGAGGGGGTATCATAATAGAAGATATAGGCAATATTGAAGAAGCTGTAGGCAAAATGAATTAAATTGAATATGAATTTTGGCTTGTGAACTGTGTATCCTTAGGTAATAACTTGGTTTCCACCAGTCTTAGTATCCCTATGTGTAAACATTTAAGTTAATGCATTTATTTTCACATGATGATTTTAGACTGTCATCTAGTAGGTACCTACCAAATTGGGTTATTTGCTATAGTTTTTAAGTTATTATTTGTCACCTTCTGAGACAGCTATATTGGGAGTGGTGCTGGATGAGGGAAATATCAACCAAGTCCAGGCAGAGCTATGAGAAGCCCAGAGGGTCTGTACTGGAAGTGATATGCCTCACCAGCCAAAAGCATCTTGTGTTTATTAGCATTGAGTATCAAGGTAGGACAAGTAGGTAGGGAGTGCATTGGGGAAGTAGTTATTGGGGATGTAAGCTAAGCTGGAATGACTAGGGGCTATTGCCTGGGGGTCTCCATTGTCCCTGCCAGTCTAAGCCTGTTATCTCTATTCTAATATCTGTCTGCTGTTATCAGCAGGTAATGGTTTCCTGGAATGTTCCCAATAGGAGGACTTTTGCCCTTGGTGAGAGGCCCATGCAGGACCCTACACCTATCTGACAAGCAGGAACTCTGGCCACCAAGACAATATTCCCAATAATAAGGTGGGCAAGGGATCCCACAATTATTGTTTATAGTTTTACTAAAAAAGACACCACAGTTCTGTTTGGGGTTACAAATAGCTAGTCATCTGGCTGTGATATTTTGTTTAAAGATAAATAACATATTTCTTAAAGGTGAAGAAAAATCACACTTCCAGCTTATCAGTGTCGGAAACAGGGAAGTGATAGCCTATTTCTAAGTCAGCTAATTACTCTATTATATTTATATATAACTCAATAAAATATCCCATCCATCATAGAATTTGAGGTCTTCTATATACAAATGAAGATTCAATAGCATCCTTTAATAATTTGGGTTTCAGTTTCCATCCTATGTGTTTTAGAATTTCTTATATCTTGGTGCATGTAAATAATGTATCAAGAAAAAAAAGTGTTATAGGGCATCATTTCCCCCTAACAAAAGTAAACATGAAGGAAAAAAATAGTAAACATGGAGGAAGGATGACTCAACCCATGGTTTCATCTATACCGATTTCAGTTGTACCTCTAATTTATTACAGTCTAATTCTTATAAACCTAGGATTCCCTCATAGCTCCCTGGTTCTTAATTAAAATCTCGATCACATTGCCCAGAGGAAAGTCTACTTGCCCATATTTCTCCTTTTATATAGAGTTACAGAACATTAAGATTACAGCTTTTGGCCTCAGATTTTAACCTTATATATGCAGAGAATGATTTTCACCATATCAAATCTGGTATTTATCATTTTTGGCAACCTGTAATTGCAAATGAAATTTCCCAGAATAATATGAAAGAAAGCCATTGGCATCTAGAACAGTCTTCATTTATAGTATAAGACCTTACTTTAAAAATAATGTTATGGGTCAGTCTGACCTAGTTCTTATTTTTCTTCTTGATTTTATACCTTCACAAATCTAAAATAAACACTTTGATTTGAGCAATCAATTAAAAATTAGGAACATATCTGTTTGTATGAAAGCATAAGTAAGGGCACAATTCCTCAGTTCTTTTCCTTACTTAGACTTTGATTTTGCCTCAAATGAGACAACATGTCCAAAAATTAAATATTAAAAAATGCCCAAATCAAAAAACATCCAAATATTAAACATATTATGAAAATATAAGATATGATTATGAAATATGACATCTATTTCCAAAGTCACACATTCAGCTCAGAATTACTATTCACCATCAAGTGAGCTAAGAAGTAGAACCCCACTCCTGGCTCAAGTCACATTCTTCTGACCTTAATTTCATGATAATAGAAGTGGAGATTCACCAGGTAGTTCTATCATTTCACAAAGCCCCACTTTAAAAAAAAAGATTTATTTATGCATGTAAGAACTGGGGTGCAAGGCCAGAGATATGGGGGTGGTGAGAGGATTCACCAGAGACAGAGCAGAGAACAGAACAGGCAGATCGACCTAGGTACACTGCTGAGAGGAGCATCGGGAGAGACAGGAGAGGTCTGCTGCACCATGTAAGTAGCTCCCTGGCTGGGGATCAAACTTGTGCTGCAGTGGCTGCATTGCCTCTTAAAACCTTGTGCCACCAGGGAGGCCCACAAAGCCCCAGTGTCTGCATCCAGTCTTAACCCATCTGTCCAGTCTCAACTTTTCATCCGCTAGGTTTAACCACTTGAGCCAGTGTAGGCTGTTGATAAAACCCTAAATTCACTTCACACATTCATTTCTTGTGCCTTTGACCACATCCTTTCCTTCTTTGGAAGGACCATTCTCCTGAAAAAACTTAAGAAGACCAGTCAAAGCTCCAGGTCTTCCATGCAGCCTTTTGTGGTCATGAACTTGATGCCCTTTCTTGACCTTTTAATTAATCTTAACTGTTTAATTAGTCTATATTTCTATGCTTTTTTAACTGTGTTTATTTTGTATCAAATATCTGGGATATTTGGCATGAGGAAGGGACCTTGATACAAGTGACACTCTTAAATTCATTTTTTAATCAGTTGGCCACATTCTTGAATCAATTCACCTCTGTTCTGACACTAACTACCCAGTTAGGCCACCAGGATAGATCCCACTTAAAAAGCTGGTCATGGGGGGATCCCGACTTCCTGCACTCTACCTGGCTTCCCCTCCCCCCAGGCTGGTCCCCCTTGCCAGATTTGATAAATCACTAGAATGACATAGAGGATTCACTCTGACTGCTGAGCTGACAATTCACTGAAGGAAGACAAAGGTAGAAGAGGGAAGCCTTTCCTGGGGCTATTGTAGCAATCCAGGTAAGAGGTCCAGGTCAGTATAGCTAATTAAAAACAACAGTGATGTTAAAGGAAGTAAATTAAAGTGATTAAGGGCAACAGCCATGATTGGGTAGAATGATGGCCTCTTGATAGGAAAATCGGTATTCACCTAAGATTGCAGATGGATGGTTTTGGAAAAAAACCAAGCCACACTACCTACATAAAGAACCTGATTTTTTTTTAAAGGAAATTTTATGTCCCACTGAGTTACTGGCAAGATGTTCAGAAATACAAAGATTTTGAAAAGAAAATGGTACTATGAAAACTTAGAAGAATGTTCTTTAAAAGTATGCTAAACAACTGATGATCAAAGAAAAGCTTTGGCAAATTCTCTTGGCAGTCAAACAAAAAGAAAAAATAAAAGATCAAAGAAGAGATTTATTAAATAAGGTAAACTTATTCCTAGAATTTCAACTAGTTATTTATAGACACATATTCAAAAGTCAAGCCAAAATGGATACCAATATTTTCTCTCTTAATTACAAACACAATTTAAGGGTCGAATGTAAATCAATAGTACTCAGTCCTAGGGTAGTGAGAGATTCAATGTGTTACTTTGACATCTCCAACATACCTTACTAATAGGGAAAATCAGACTCTTCTAAAATGGTCATTCATTCTTCAAACATTTGAGTGATCACTACAAACCAATGCTAATAAATCATTCCAAGACTTTTTAAAGTACTTTTCCTTTTTCAACATATGTAATCAATAAATCTAAGATGGAGTGACATTATAAAAGTTAGTATTCTGGTCCAGGAAAAAAATCACAGAGATAATTTAATCCATCTTCCTTTACTCTCGCCCATTTGATAGAAGAAATAAGTGGGATGCATGTAAATGGAGTAATTTGCTTAATGTCAGATGACTAGTATTTTTCAGTGTTGGTATTGAAAAACAGCTCTTTCACTATTTACACTTTATCTCATTCTACTAGAATTACTGTCATTTTCGAAAATTAATTGTTGGTGTTCTTTTTTTCACTAAACCATTGAAAATGCATGTGTTTCCTATTTGCATTTCTATCAGAGTCTGTCCAAACTTCTGTGAAGGCAGGTGAGAGGGAAATGTGCAAGCATGTTGATTCCCTCTCCTGCTATGAAAGTGCAAACCCAAGATCACAACACCATTGCAGAAGAAGATAGTAGAGTCACAGAGAAGTCTGTTTCCTTCATACCCGTACCAACAATGGCACATAGCTCCTGGTACATATAAGACATTCAACATATTTTGCTAAATAAATGAATAGATTTCTCTTCTCTTCTATCAACTGAACTCCCAAACCTAGCAAAGGGTAAATTACAGGAGCTGTAGGGGCCTTTCTTGTGGCACAAGGGGTTAATTCTCAGCACTATGAAGCTATCAGCAGCCACTACAGCATAAGTCCCATCCCAAGCCAGTGAGGTGACCCACATGGCACAGCAGACCTCTCCTGTCTCGCCTGCTGCTCCCCTCAGCTGTGTATTTCAGTCAATTCACCAGTTCTGTTCCCCACTCTGTGGTAAATCCTCTTAACCTGTACCTCTGGCCTGTACCCCAGTTTTTGTATGCATAAATAAATAAATCTTAAAAAAAATAGGAGCTGTAATGTTCAGTGCCTTCTTGACAACATGCCTCCTTTGCAGAGGTGGGACTGGAAACTGTTGATGTCAGATCACAGTGATGGTACCTGAAACTATGGAAGCTTAGGTTAAGACATAGCTAAGGAAAGAGATAAACAATGTGGAGTGAGATGCTTTTCTAGATGTAGGAGGAGAGGAAGTCACTTGAGTGCTAATAAGAAGAAATAAATGAAAACAATGCGGGAAGAAATCCAAACACAGTTGCTGTTTTTTTTTTTTTTTTTAATATTCTTACCTTCCTTTTATAGGCTAAAAGCTCTTTTCTAGAACAGTGTCTTTTGAAATTCTGATTCTTAGAAGCTATGACTGCTTTTAAGTACACTATTAGAATGGAGAGAGCCACACCAGTGCTTAGTAATCATCTACTTCCTCTTTTCAACTATGCACAGGTGGTAATTTACACACAACCAAAGGACTAAGATGGGGTCTTTTTTAAAGATGAAGTTTGTAAAAGTCAAATTATATTTTCTGTGTTGCGCATGCTCGGTTCATTCTAAATCAAAAAGAGAACACTAGCAATCACAAAGGAAAGGTTACTAACTTGAGTGTCTTTGTTGAGCATGCAAGAGCAGATATGGGTACATAAGAGTGCACAAATGTGGACATGCACAGATCAAAGACTTTTCTTTGCCTGTATCCAACACTGGGATGACAAGAAGGAGGGATGCCCTGGGTGTCAAATGTGAGGGGAAACAAAAAACTCATCCATCAAAGATGGGTTTATAACATTGCTCCTGAGGCATTTTGGGTATCTGAAATAAAAGGAAGAATCAATAAAATCAATCCTGTTTTTATTTAGAAGTTAGTCTTTTCATGGATTTGTATTTTTTAAATTTTCGTTGTATTTATATATTTTTTACATTGTTCATTTTTATTTATTTTTGCCATTTCCATGTTTTTTTTTATTTCTGGACTTTATATTTATTTTTTTATTTTTATTTTTTAAATTTTATTTTTATATTCCCCATACAATTGTTCATTTTTAAACAGTTTGCTTCCCCCCACTCAGGTGTAGTCCCCATAGAATTTCCTTCACCCGTTGACCCGTTGCACCATCACCTCAGTCCCCTGTGCTCCTCCCCTCCTCTCTGTAAAGGCAGGACAGGCCACAGTGCAGGTTTTCTGATCCCATGCAGACCGGGTAGAGGAGGAGTCAGAGTCCTTAGTGGGTTTTTGCAGGTCTTTTATTGGGGTTCACCAGGCATATGGCAAGCAGGGGTGCTGCCTGGGGGGCTGGGAGCCACAGCCCCCCCATCAAGTCTTTACTCTATCTGGACTCTCTGGCGTTCGTTCTGCTGCTTCTCAGTTTCTGCTTCGGCTTCTGCTTCGGCTTCTACTGCTGCTTTCTCTGCTTTTACTTCTGCTGCTGGCGTCCCTGTGATGCCGCCCTTAAAAGCCCAGTCTTAGCTCAGCTGAATCCCATCTACCTATGCCCACACCCTATTCCAGGTGCCCGCCATCAGGCATGCATTCAGGACAAGGATCCATCATCTATCCTGATGGCGGAAGGGCAGAAAAAGCCTGATATTTTCTTTACCCTACAATCTCTCTGATCCCTCCCCCGCGCCTCCCCTGCAAGGATGTCTCTGGTTTATAATTGTCTGTTTGTTTTTGTTTAATTGTGTTTTGTATTGTTATTATTTTTTCCCCTGATGTCTTATTTGGTTCCCCTATATGTATTGATATATTTTTTTTTCATTCATCCATTTATTAAACAATTTGCTTTGCATACCTACAATGTACTAGAAAATATACTATGGGCTAGAACTGTAATGGGGTTGGGAGAAGTTGGGTGCCTGCCAAAAAGTGCTTGCATTTCTGTGAGAAAGACCATCAATTAAACAAGCAATCACACTTCCCTACAGAGAGCAGAGGCCCACAGCTCTGTTCAGAGAGGTCAGGATATCTTTTCCGGGGACATGGTGACAAGAATGAGCTGGAAGCTAGATTGCAATTCTAAGTAGATAAATAGCATACACGGTGTCCATGCAATGATGAAAATCTTAATGAAGTTTGGTCAGCTGGAATATATGCTGCTGCTTTCTAAATAGTTAAGTGATATTGGCAAAAGTGACTGTGATTATCCATCTCCTTTTTTAAATTTTGCTTAATTTTTAATGTTTCTCTGTATTTTTATATTATTTTTTAATATATATTTTGACATTGTTCTTCATTTTTGTACAATGTGTGCTTTCTTATCTCAGCTGTAGTCTCTGTGAAATCCCCACCACCAATTCACCTGTGTGGCATTACCATAGTCCCTTGTGCTCTTCTCACCCCTTTTTTGATTCTACTCCTTCTCCTCCCCAGCAGTGATAGACTATTTATTTTGATTACTGAGTTTTTTGATGCTCCTTAAATTTTACCCCTGATATAAGTGTGTCACTGACGTCTCCCACTGTGCCCTCCTAGACCCGCCTGAATATCTCCGCTTTTATGCAAAAGAGCTCAAGAAAGATTCAAGGATTCCATTCTATGGTTTCAATGAAAATTAAAAATTCATGATTCTATTCATCTGAGCAATCCCTCTCAAATCACAGTTGTGTGGTTTTTAGGGGGGATGTGGGTCAATTAAGAAAATCAACAAACTTTGAACTATATCAATGTGAAAATCAAGGATCAGAAAACATCCAGGTTCTGAACTTGAATCTCCCTTATAACATACACCTGAGGACACACCTGAATACCTGCAGTGATGGGGAATGTGCTATTTCCCAGTACAGCCCATTCAAACTGAAATCTATAAAAATGTTCTCCCTTCCCATGAGTCACATTTGAGTTTCCTGGAGCTTCATACTTTGGCTCACTTTGAATTTTGAGCTTTCACTGAAGAAGACCAATTCTATCATGCTCGCCTAGACTCTTGAAAAATCTAAAAGCAGTTAAAAATGGCTTTTTTTTTTAAGATTTATTTATTTTTATACAAGAGCTGGGGTACAGGCCAGAGGTACGGGAGGGTGAGAGGATTCACCAGAGACAGAGTGGGGAGCAGAACAGGCAGACCAAGTGAAATACACTGCTGAGGGGAGCAACAGGCCAGGCAGGAGAGGTCTGCTGTGCCATGTGGGATTCTCCCTGGCTGCCTGGGCTGTAGACAGCTTCACAGGCTGCGCTCAACCCGCTGCACCACTGGGGAGTCCCCAAAATGGCCTGCTTTAGAAGCAAGTAATTTTCCCTTTGGACATTTGTTCTAAGGATAAATTTACTAATTTCCTATTAAATATTGGTTTGGAACTTACACATTTTGGAAGTAAACACTTTAAGGAAACCATCAAAATTCAGTGCTCTGTTTTTGTGCCAATTTCCTTGACCCTCACCAGTCATCAGAATCTTCTGATGGATTTTGAATCATATGAATGTTTGGAACAAATATTTCAATGGTCTGCCTCCTTTGATGTGAGGTGGAGCCCAGGCCCTCTATTTCTTTAAAATCTCCCTAGGAAATTGGAATGTTCAGGCAGGCCTCAAAACCCTATCACTGACGCTCAGCCCAACAGGAGCATACATTTGCCTTCAACTATCTCTAAATCAAGCAAGAAAAAACTCCAAGTTAAAATAGTATGTTTATTTTTACAATGCAAGGCCCTTCTCTACATCTAAGCTTCTCTTGAAAATGCAATAATTGTTTTATTGTCAAAAAGAGATCATGTGAGGATTAACTATTTTTCCTGGATTGCTCATGGCGTAGAAAAATTAGATAAATGTGCTGGTTCCCCAAAGCAATATGTGGCAGGTGTTCTAGGAGCCAAGAAATCTCAGTGATATTTCTGGATTTCAACTCAGGGAAAACACTTAATTATTTTGTAAAACACTATAATTAAAGATAGCAATAATAAATTCCTACATCAGAAATGTTGTGCCTATGTTGTTACCTCTTCGGGGCCTCATGGAAACAACATGAAAAAGGAAAACAATATAGGTGTGCCTTCTTCCTTCAGTCACAATTCCATTTTCAAATTCAGAAACAGGCATTCTCAGGCTAACATTATTCATTTAATTTAGTCTGAGCTCCATGATCACATCAGTCTCCATGAAATATGCTATAAAGTACAGTTTCAAAAAAATATGAATTCATAATGGTTGAGTTTAGAAAATACTAAAAATGAGGTTTACATGAGCCTGTTTTTATTAGCCTTTCAATTTGGCTGAAAGATAAGAAATTTTTGTAATTATTATTTCAGGATAAACATTCATTGAGTTAATGAAATTTTACTGTACCTGATTAACTGTTGATTTCAGACACAAAAGCCGAGTCCTGCAATAAGTGAGAAAAAGCATGTGTGGTCCTGCTGACTGTTTATTTGGGCAGAATCAGAAGCACTTTTAAGTCTGGCTGAGGTCCCTCTTTTTAAACTATTTTCCATTTATAAGCACATAATAGCCACAAGGAAATACCCTCAGGTTTTGTGCACTCCTCTGAATTGGTCCTTTCATGAGAGAATAGCTTAGAGTGGAAATGCTTGTCTTTAATTGAGAACAATTTCAATTCTAAGGTCCATTATGCCTATGAGCAAGGGTCATGTATTAAACATGGTGCTAAGAACTGTAAATTCAGAGATGAGTAACCTTAGTGTCTATTTTCATGTGTCTTTCTTCTAAGTCTCAACTAGATGGTAGTTGCGTTATAGGGCTAATCTGTTTCAGAGCCACAGTAACTCCTCGCTACAGCTGGGATTATTACAGGGTCAGCCACAGCTCCTTAGTCTTATGTCATCAAATGCATTCCAGCAAAACTGGCATCTAAAGCAAAGAATCATAATTCTTGAGCACTGATCATTTTAAATATTTTGAGGTTATGCACTTCTACCTATTTTGAAGTGATGATTTTGTTTTGAGTTCAAAGGAATCTTAGGTATTAAAGAAAAGCTTTTGTATTTTAGAATAAGGCATGCTGTCATGTTTTCTAACTATCAACTTGGTTTAATTCATTCAGCATGTCGTTTTTCAGTGTGACAAGCTTTATGTACACGAATTAACCAAAATGGGATCTATTTATATATTCAGAACTGACTTTTTGGGAAACTCTCTTGCTCTCTCTGACCATGCTAGCCTCTGGTAAACAAAGTATTGCTAATCTGAGCCCTTGTGAACCCTTGGATATCACTGTAAAAGCAGGATACATCATTCTCCTTGTCTCAGAGAGGTACGCATTGTAGTCTCGATCTGCAAACATTTTCAGTAAAGAGAGGAAAAAAAGGAGGTATAAATGTGGGAAATTTTCAGAGACTTGCCATGCTGTAGTTGTCCAGCATGTCACGTTGGATTCATTTCGACAGAAACTGCTTTCAAAGAATGCCCACCAGATATGTTCCCACAGGCTGTTTTGCCATCTGCAGTATTAAAGAGTATCCATTATGGGTGCCTTGGGGCTAATCTTTTAGAATTGATTACAAAGTGCTCATGATGCATTACTCAAAGTGGAATTATTGGCTTTAATTTCTCTCCCTCCCCCACCAATCAAACTGGTAGCCTTATTAAGTCAGAAACATAGTATAGATCATGTTTTAGACTACATCTGGATTGGGAGAACACACACATACACATTTGCTTGTGATAGACCTCTCTTAATACAATTTCTTTGACTAAATAATGATCATAGAAAATTTATGCATAATATAATCTTCTCTAGACACCACTTTGTCCTTGATTTATTTATTTAAAAAGGCATATCTCAAAATCCACAAGCATCCAGCTCATAACAAGGAATGAAGAGGTCTCATCATCCTTATGTTTGGCAGTCAGATGCAATTGAAAATACACAAAAAGTGAAGATGTTCTGAAAACCTTGATTTCTCCCAATTTAGGAAACAGGAAGTAAAGCTCATTTGGATAATATGCCATTTTCTTAAAGTTCTAGCATTTCTCCTTACATATTCTGATCAGTAACTAAGCAAATTTTTATTTTTAAAAATTAAGTATGTTTTAAAATATAACTCCTAGAGAGTTGTGGACATCTATATGGTTGTACAACATGTGTTTGGAGTCAAATATTTCAAAACCTACACACATCCTCTTACTCTGCTAGTGGGAAATGCAAACTGGTCCAGCCCTTATGGAAAACAGTGTGGAAGTGTCTCAAAACATTAAAAATGGATCTTCTGTTTAACCCAATAATTCTCCTAGGCACCTACCCAAAAATTTCAAAAACACTAATTTGAAAGGAAACTTGCAAACCCATGTTTATTGCAGCACTGTTTACTATAGCTGAATTATGGTAACAACCAAAGTGCCCCTGAACAGATGAGTGGACCAAGAAGGTGACAGATATACCCAATGGAATATTACTCAGCAATCAAAAAGATAAGCTCATGCCATTTGCAGCAACATGGATGGAGCTTTAAGGGATTAGGCTAAGCAAAATATGCCAGAAGGAGAAAGGTAAATACTGCACGGTGTCACTTATATGTGGAATAGAGAATAACTAAACTAATAAGAGAAAGATATGCTTAAAAACTAGCCCTTGATAGCTGACCTCAGAATGGAGGGACCAAGACAGAGGAGGGAAGGAAGCACAATGGTCTCTACTAGGTGGAAGATGGGTTAGTTGGTGATGGTGCACTACAGTAGTAATATTTGATGTAGGTATTGCCAATATTGCCTCCACTACAAAAATAAATTATAAATTTTATTTAATATATTGTTATATTACCTTACAACATAATGATCCCAATTTTACCTCAATTAAAAATAAATAACATAAAATTTAAAAAATAAATATATAAGTACCCACAAGTACAAGAGAATCTTTAAGTGAGTTCCAAAGTAATTCTTATTCTTTACTTTCTCTTTTTTGTAGCAACTTTGATCTTTCAGATAGCAGGATTTTGAACTCATAGTCAAATGGCAATCTATTTTCCAAAATGTTATCAAGAGAAAATAGAATAACTATCATCTAAATGCTTAATAGCTCCCTTCAACTACTAATCAAAGCTTGATTTGGAAACTATCCCAGATAGTTATTTAGTCACTGAGTTATCTCCTGGCCCCAAAAAGCCATAACATATGCTCTATGGGACATTGGGACACATCTACCTACAATGAGCTCTGTGCTCAATTGGACTAAATGTCTTAGACAAAAAATTGAATGACCCTTTCAGTACAACTTCTGGACACTCCTAAATGAAGACACTTTTTCTTTCGAGATGGACATGTATTGTTTTTCCGATCACCTGCTATCCAATACCCTTTCCTGAGGAAGAGTCACTCTTCTATCTTTCTTTTTGTCTGCAGTCTTGCGGGAACAATGGCCCACAGTGCCTTCACTCCCTCTTCAATCTGCAGCAGACTTCTGCACAGATGCTCCTCTCCCTGCCACAGCACATGGTGTGATAATAAAACATGTCCCAGGCTTTTATTTTTATTTTTTTTAAGATTTATTTATTTATGCATTCAAGAACTGGGGTACAGGCCAGTGGTACAGGGAGTGAGAAGATTCACCAGAGACAGAGTGGGAAACAGAACAGGCAGATCTGCTGATATACACTGCTGAGGGGAACAGCGGATGAGACAGGAGAGGTCTGCTGCGCCATGCGGGTAGCTCCCTGGCTGGGCATTGAACTCGTGCTGCAGTGGCTGTGGATAGCTTCATAGGTTGTGTCTTAACCCCTTGTGCCAGCAGGGAGGCCCTGTCCCAGGATTTTAAATCTTGTAAAGTGTAAAACAAAGCTGAAATGACCAATAATTAGGGGTCACAATTAGAGTCACCTAGTGCCTCTGTGCTAATCAGATGGTTCCTGGGGTTCTCTGCTCCAGTTCTAAATTTCCTGTTCTCTTGGTAAGTGAAAGCTTCCAGGCTTCATTATAGATATTGTACCTCCTTTTATCATCCCAATCCATCTTGTTTGCTTCAGTCAATTAGAGTCTCTCTATTGCCTGCTCGTAAAGAACTCTCCTCAAGGACACTATAATTTCCCCCTTTCTTCCTAAGTTTACTTTGCAAAATTTGTTCATATTCACAAGTCACACCATTATACAAAATCTTACCTTCTTTAAATTATTTTATTCTGGTCAAACACATGAACTTCCTGTAACTGTGTCTTAGATGATTTAAATTTTAGATCTTAGAGAACTCTGACCACATTGCTTCTTTGGAGATTAACCTCACATGGAATTTGTAGTTAAATGAAACCCATGAGTCTCCTTCTATGTGGATTTTTGTTTGGTGGGAAATGAACTGATTTTAGCCATATTACCATTTATAACCACATGGCCATTTTGCTTAATTTCCAAACTAAATTTAAGACTTTAATTTTTTACCCTGACATTTTGTCTAGCTAATTATAGTCTTTACTTTGGTACTTACATTTACAGTATAGATGAAATCCAATAGTACTCCTTTCAGATATTGATTAGCTTCCCTTATAAAAATGTTGGGTAAATGATATTGTTATAGTAGACTACCGAGGGCTTACCTGCAGTTGACAATGATTTAATAATCACTGACTTTTTTGACAACAGTTGTTTAAAAACTTCCGAATTGTTTTCTGTATCTAATCACTGAATTATATGTGAATATGGCTCTATAAATCTATAAAATTCCAATTCAGTCCTTATTACTCTTTAATAGCTCAATATAATAAACCAAATTTCCATTTAATAAATAACATCATCGTTAATGAAGAAATGTGGCATTATAACTTAATAGTCACAGGTATAACAGGTGCATATAACTGAATTCCAGAAGTTTCAGAAATAAGATTTATATTTGTTCTATGCAATGACTTTTGTTAGCTTCCATTTTTCCTATCCTATTTTATTAGTTATCTTTTAAGTTTGTCATATTATGTTGGTGGATTATATCAATATCAATTTTAGTGGCATGGTTATATATTATACTATAGTTATAAAAGATGTTGCCAGTAGGAGAAATTTGGTGAGGGATATGAGAGAGCTCTTTGTATTATTTTTATAAGCGCATTTGAATTTCAAATTATATTTGAATTTCCAATTATAAATAGATGCTAGTCATGAGTTATTAAATTTAGTCTATTTTCCACTAATGATTCATCAGCATTTATAACACTCTAATAGAAACATTAACAAAATATTAATAAAGCAGTCACCCTTGTTTCTTAATATTATTGTATAGATTGTTGTCAGTATAATATAATTAGAAATAGGAAATATTAGAAAGAAGATAAACTAGAGTCATTTCTAAATTTTACAATGACTTATCTAGAACAGTGTTAAAAGGATATTTGGAAATCTGGTAAAAGCCAGAAAAGGGTGATCCAGAGAGAAAAATATTTTAATGATTATGAAAGTAAAATTGTTTAATCTTGCTACAAATAAACTATTGGCTTTTACCCTTTAATAAATATCATTTAAGAAAATGTATAATATTTAATATTTCTATAACTATGGCAGCTATTATCTCAAGCTACTGTTGTGAGCAGAAATTGGTCAAATATTATAGAAAGCAACAATAAAATAACTTACTTACATAATTTTATTTCATATTCTCTTTCTCGGTAATTATCTGCCTTGGTTTCTACTCAAAGTATATAAACTATATAAGGACTTCTATGATAAACTGATTTTTATTGTTAAAATTACAATAGTACATAATATATAAAAAAAGTCAGTACATAAATAAAAGGGTTATTTTGAATATACAGTAGTGGGATTTCATTTAAATACATTTGTGGATGGATTATTTATATCCTGAAAATTTACTTTTACTAAGGCTATTTAATAACAAAAATACTAACATATTAAATATGTTGAAAATTTTATTAAAGTGTTAATAACTATTATTTCTGGGCAAAAGCTTATGGCTAGTTTTCATATTTTTTTGGTGCAATTTCTGTAGTATCGGAGAGACCCCTCAGTGGTTAGCATCTGGCTAAGTCTCTCTTTGGGATCAAGGAGGCTGCCTAGCTAAGTCAGTTCAATATTTTCTAGAGGCATAAGAAAGATCACAATGACTACAACATTATGAATATAGGAGCAAGTCATTCTCATAAAAAGTATTACCAAGCTTATCAGATAAATACATAATACTTAAGTGAAAGAATTCCTTCAACACCACCACAGACTAACACAGTGGTTAGTCTGTATAAACCTTAACTGTCCACAGGATTCAAACCTGAGGGTTTTCAAAAGCAGCTGTTTGTACAGTAGACCATTTAAATTCCGTAATTAAAGGTAATTGAGCACCAACCAAAGGGAAAATCTTTTCATTGATTCCAAATATATTTAATATATTTAATCACCATCCTTTCCAGAAGAACACTATATATATATATATATACACACACACACACACATTCATATGTATAGAAAATACTATATAAAGTATATATACAGAGATATATATGTACATAGTGTACAAACATCATTTTCAATATGTTAAACATTGTAATTTACGTAATAATAAAAATTAAGAATTTTAAATGAATGTGACAAAATTAATATAGATAGTCTACACTTAATTCAATAAATTCTATGAAAAGCTAGCACATTCCTTGCAGGGTACACAATCCACTTTAGGCAACTCCAATCCATAGTAGAGCGATTTAGTGCTTGAGGTCATTCTCTTCCCACTGGTGTCAATCTACATAGCAATGTCAAGAAAGGATTTATCATAAGTGATAGGTATGTTTCTTTTATCTCTGTTCATTTCACCACTCAGAACAGTATTTATTTGCATCATTAAAATATATGGCTGCATATTACATTACAATCATATTGAGCCTTTCTTTCAATAAAAATTTATTGTCAGCTTAAATGGCCCAATTGGAGAGGGATTATAGGAAGATATTTTCTGAACTCTTCTAATGATTCTTAATTAGTGCAGCAATTTGAACAGTTCTCATTACAGAAGGCATTGACTACTCCCACTTTAAGGCACATTTTTCAAAATCCCCATTCCATTTTCAAATCATACAATATGCCCATCTATGCTAATTCTTTTTTTTTAAAACAATGACATAATAGGCAACTAGTACTCTATACTTATGAGCACATTGGGCTCAACTTTGGATTTGGATTGAATTTTATTTGATTTTTGGCATGTGAAGTTTCTTTTTACTTTTTTCCATTGTAGTTTTTGGTTTTCTTTCAAATACAAAACACTAGTGATAGTCTAGCTACATCTGATTTTTGAGAGACTAGCTGTATTGTGTCCCAGCTGGTGCATCACCACCAGATGCTAAACAGCAATTTTGATAAATCAGTCTGGCAGTGGCACCATGTTTTACCCAAGAAGGGGAATGAGAAGCCAGTTTGGAGATGCAAAGACCTTCCTTAAACCCAGCCTTTGCCAGGTCTTAGAGGATGTTTCTAATTTGAACTTGCACACCAGGAATATATCACCCTTCGCATTCTCTTATAAGAGGAAACTTTTCATTTCCAGCTGATGGAACAGTTCAGGAAAGCCAGAAGGGAAAAGACAGTGGGTATTTAACGTAACAAATAATGTGGCCACAAATGTCCCATTAGCCACTAGCTTTGGGTATTGGCAAACCTATGAAATGCATCCCTACCTCATGTTGTCATGACTAATTTAATTTGTTAAGCCAGGCTGGGAGACTATTCCAGGTGAATAAAAACTATTCTTTATATTAACATTTCATTTTGCTGTACTTACATAATTTAGCATTTATTTCAAACTTAATTTACTGAGGCAACACCTATATGAAAATGAATACTTCTACTTTATAGTCATCACTGGATAAGTGCCTTCGGCAAATATATGTCATACTGGTCTTTTTAACATCCACACTGACAATTTGTAAAGTAATGAAAGTAATATAACAGTAAGTAACACTTCACACTCATAAAGTGTGAAACTATAAAAGGAAAAAGTTTGATGTTGTAAGCTCTGCTACCCAATATTCAATTTTTCAATGGAGCTGATAAAACTCGTGTTTTAAGCAGGCACATTTGTTAAGAATAGACACACTGAAGTTAGCACAAAGCAGTAGAAATTACTGTAAGGTTACAGCAGATGCAATTTAGAAGTGGGACAATCTGACTAGAGAAAGTCAGGAAGGGCAAGACCTATAGTAGATGAAGTTATAGAATTTTTTTTTTTTTAATTTTTTTAAGATTTATTTATTTATTTATTTATTTATACAAGCACTGGGTACAGTCAGAAGCGTGGTAGGGTGAGAGAATTCACCAGAGCCAGAGCGGGGAGCAGAGCAGGCAGAAGGACCGAAGTACACTGCTGAGGGGAGCAGCGGGCGGCAGGAGGGGTCTGTGTGCCATGCGGGACCCTCCTCCGGTGGCTGGGGGTGCAGCCAGGGATCGAACCGGCGCTGCAGAGGCTGCAGCTTCACAACCCAGTGCTCAACCGCTGCGCCACCGGGGAGGCCCAGAAGTTATAGAATTTTCATGGTGGAATTTTTCCATTAAGTTGACGCAGCTACTTGTCTGTTCCACAATATCAGTTTCCAGTAGTCAAATTCAGTTTCTCCTTCCACTCTCTCATCTTCATGGTGGAAATGTGACTGACACAGCCATATTTCCATAACCTCCTGGCAATCACCCTCTGTCCCATGAGTCATTAAGTAAATAACGTTGCACCGAGTAGCTATGCAGTGGGGAATTGCTGGTGCAGAGATGAATGCATTTAGCATACCTTGTTTCCTGATGCAATCATCCAATAGACCAGGTCAAACCAAGGATTCACTTCCACCAATATCCAAAGAGTTTGGGTTCTGACTTGCATAGGGAAAGACATGCCAACACAGCACACTCCCACTCCATTCCCAGTGCCTAGCAGTATCTGCTTGCCATCCTGAGCTGTGTCCAGAAACACGTGCTTCTTACTGCCATCTTGACACACACTTGGTACACACCGCTAATGGGTCTCATCATTACCAACTTCTTTACATATCTCCCTGAAGCAGCTATTGTGGCTCAGTGCTGTCATTAGGACATTGAAATGCACTTGTTTACATTCACCTACCTAGAGAAGTGGGTTTGAGTCTAGGAATAAGGATGTTATGTTGTACCAAAGACATTTAGAGATGACCGAAAACATTTCTGAAGATCACATGTGAGTGAATGATGTGGGAGTCTGGTGAGAACAGGCTAGATGTTACCTAGCACTCTACCATGTATAGTTCAGACCACACAGAGAATAACTGACCTAAAATGTCCATGGGAGTGAGGTTGAGAAACCCTGGCCTATGGGCATTCCGAAACTCATATCCCAAGAAAACATAGGGGTAGGGTAATTTTGAACAGAGTAGTCTCTGTATTAGAGCAAATATTCAGAGCTGTCACCCTATGTTGTATCCCTCATGAGTACTTGAAGGTTCTGGCACATACAAATGCACAGACTCTGGTGGAACTGAGGTAATATGTCTCTTGCAAAGATCAGTGTGCAAACAAGGATTTCCAGTTCTTTATTGATATTTCCAAATATCTTTCCTGTTGTATTCATACAACATAGAACCTTGTATTCATAGAACCTTAGATGCCTGAACACTAATAGAACTCCTCATGCTCAGCTAGGAGCTTGCAGAAGTAGTCATTAATCCACAGTCACTTTAGTGCATTAAGGAGGTCTGCTCGCCTTGATCTTCATGGGTGCTTGGAATTCCAATGAAGGGGTTGCTCAATCTAAAGAGGAGCTAATATTTTTGCTAGGTGTTTGCTCTATGCGAGATTTAATACTAACTTAGTGTACATTGTAATATTAAGACATACATGCTTTCTAGATAGTGGTGTCTCTCAAATAATTTTTCTTTCCCCCTACCAACTTAAACTTTCTCTTTTGAAAAAAGTAATATACAATTCCAGACCTACCCTTGGGGCGTACTGAGTTTTTTTCCACATGTGATTTTTTTTTTCTCAACTCTTTACTCTTCTCCAGTACATTTGAGGAATACATTAACACTCTTACACTCCCATCAAGAACAACACTATCTGTTTCCTGAACTTCTGGTAAAAACTGACTCTTGTATTTTCTTTTTTTTTAAAGATTTATTTATTTATACATACAAGAACTGGGGTACAGGTCAGAGGTGTGGGGGATGAGAAGATTCACCAGAGACCGAGTGGAGAGCAGAACAGAACAGTGTGGGGAGCAGGCATATCTACTGAAACACACTGCTGATGGAAGCAGTGGGCTAGACAGGAGAGGTCTGCTGCGCCATGTGGGTCACCTCCCTGGCCAGGTATCGACTTGTGCTGCAGAATCTGCAGATAGCTTCATTGTGCTGTGCTTAACCTCTTGCATCACCAGGGAGGCCCTCTTTTATATTTTCTTACAAACATTCCAACCCCAGTGAAACTTTTACTGGTATCTTGTACTTTATATCTGCCTCAATACCTAGTACATTCTTAGTTTTTGAGTTTTCCTAAAACTAAAATTGCAATACCAAAATCATAGCCAATATTTTTGAGTATTAATTATGTACCAAGCACTACAGAAATGTCTATGTATCTATTAAATATTTAAACTTTGGGAGGCCACCATGTTATCTTCCAAATAATGCAGATGAATCAACTGAGGCATAGAAAGTTCTTGTAAGGCTACACACCAGCAAATGCCTTTGATCCTAGCCTACTCTTCTTTGGTGATTCAGTATATACTTGCTTGTGCTATCTCTGGGAGGGCAATATTGCATCATTGATTTTGTGCAAGAGTATTGGACAGTGGATTCTTTAAGGATAAACCTCTGTAGGCTCACTTCACCTTTTTTTAATTTTTAAAATCTTTTTAGTTTGTCTACCATTATCCAGATCACCCACATATGTTAAAAATCTAGTTGTTTGTATTTCGTACTTACAGCTAATCAAGTACAATACAGAAGAACAAAAATTATTTAAAATTTATTCCAGATGAGATTAGTTTTTAAAATAATGCTGAATTTTCTAACACTTAGGATGCTAAATACCACCCTGTATCATCACCTGTAGTCTACCAACAGGAACAGGAGGTGGGAAGGCAGCCCAGAAGATGGGAGCAGGGGTGGGGAGATGGACCCATTTGTTGGGTTCAGAAAGCACACAAGAAGCCACTGACTTTGGCTTTCACTCCACCTACCCTGAATCCCTTTCTCTCATCAAGCACCAAGGAAGGGATTTAACATTCTGGGAGAATTTTCTCAGACAAAGCAGTGAATCTTGACTGTGAGCTGTGCTCCCTCACATCTCTGCTTTTATAACTTTTAATGTTACTTTTTTCATCATCACCTTTTATGCTCTAAAATGATTTGTTTAGGGGCCTCCCTGGTGGCTCAAGGGGTTAAGATGCAGCACTATGAAGCTAACTGCAGCCACTGCAGCACAAGTTCAATTCCCCACCAGGGAGGTGACCCACATGGCACAGCAGACCTCTCCTGTCTCACCCGCTGCTTCCTTCAGCAGTGTATTTCAGTCAGTCTGCCTGTTCTGTTCCCCACTCTGTCTCTAGTGAATCCTCTCACTCTCACCCCCCACCTCTGGCCTGTACCCCAGTTCTTGTATGCATAAATGAATAAATCTTTAAAAACAAAACAAAACAAAATGATTTGTTTTGATACCTTCACAGGATTCCAGGCTTCTGAAGATAGTATATGTATTTTACTGACTTTTCTCAAGGGTAATACAAATATTGATTAAAAATAAAGTGCTTTTTAAAATCTTAAATGGAACATATTTCATGTGTGTTGATTGATAATAAATGAATGCAAGTGTGATTCATGAACACTCATGATAGTGAGGAACCAAGACGTGATCTCCATGAGTTACACGTGTGATGTCCTATAGACACACACTCATCGTGGCCCAGTGCTCTTGACAATTCAGGTATTTCTTATGGAAGGGAAGTTTGCGGTTCTAAGCAACATAAGTTAAAAGTTTCCATATTACACAGTAAAAAGTCCTCCACACATCTAAATGTCCAGATCAACTTGAATGTGATGAGATGCTGACATAATTTATAATTTACTTAGGCAATAGCAGAAAGCAAAAATAACTCTCCCTATGTGACTTTTGGTAACAAAAAGAAATATTACAAATACAATCAAATAGAGAAGATGAAGCAGTTATCCAACCAACAGGATGTGGAAGAGCAAATGCTAGATTTTTGGGCTAAATATTGGACATCATATGCAAATTTTACAGCTAACTCTTCCTGAGTAAGAAATCTTGTGCATGATTTAAATGTCATAAACATTTTACAAGTCTTTCCTAGCAGCATATTTCTTGCACTGAGAGTGAAAGGACAAGTGTAAACCTGAGAACATGTTCTACATATGTATGACAGATATAAAAACATGCAGCATGACCTTTACAAACATATCAGCTGACCACTTTTATCTTGAAGAAGAACTATCAGATTGAATCCACATTATGATGGAAACACTGATATTTAAAGTCTGTAGCTCTGAAAATAGACTAGTCTCCTTCTTTGTAATTATATGGACAACTGTTTCATGTTCTGTGTTATATCAGCATTTTATCACCTAAAATTTCTTCTTTTTTCCTTATCCCTAATGCAGAAGTACTATAAACATGCAGTTTATCCAGCTAGAATAAATCATTCTCTAGTTGGTTTTTAATGCATGACATTAATGTGGTTAATTTTGTAGATTGGAAGCAGAAGGTTAAATTTAGTTCTTTGTTTTCAAATGACATTATCCTTTAAAAAATGATTTATTTATTTATGCATACAAGAACTGGGGTGTAAGCCAAAGGTGTGGGGGGTTGAGAGGATTCACCAGAGACATAGTGGGGAGCACAACAGGTGGATCTACTGAAACACACTGCTGAGGGGAGCAGCTGGTGAGGCAGGAGAGGTCTGCTGCACTATGTGGATCATATCCCTGGCTGGCTGGGTATTGAAATTATGTTGCAGTGGCTGGAGATAGCTTGATAGCACTGTCTTTAACCCCTGCACTACCAAGAAGGTCATGACATGATCTGTTTTTTTATTTCTGACTATAGGTTTGGGAAAGAGCAAAAAGAGAGGATGCATGTGAGAAAAGATGTTTCACTTTAGAGACATTTGGTAAGAGGAAACGGGGACAGGTGACAGCAGGTTGATTTTGCTTCTTAGTTTTGCCCAGGATCAGACAGCCATTTAAAATAGTTTGGCTTTTTGTCTTTGTGTATCAAGATCTAGTCGCTTGCAACTTTCAATTTTTCAGAGACAGACAAACTAATACTGCTAATGAAAATGTGTAGACCATAATCTCAATCAAAAAACAGCTCCAAGATTCAAATTCCTTCTTGAGGGTTTAAACTTTTGTTTCTATGTTTATTCCTTATCAGTATTGGCATAAATAGCAAAGGAATGCATTTTCAGTTTGCCTTGCCTTTAGTCTAACATCTTGAAAGAAAATTCACCAATAGTTTATCCACAGAGTAAAAAACTGATTTGATAAGCCATAAGCATAGAAACAAAAATTTAAACCCTGAGGAATCTGGAGTTTGGATCTGTTGTACATTTTTTTTTTTAATTTTTAGTTTTTGCTTTTTAGTTGAGATTATGGGCTAGACTGAGTTATAGGTAGCATTAGTTTGATACACTCAGGAAAATTAAAAATTGGAAGTTAACCAATCTTGAATTACCAAGACAAAAATCCAACCTATTTTAAGTGGCATTCTTGTGTTTCCTGGTGCTTTTCTGATGTCATGGAAGCACCACTCTCAAATTGGAAGAAGAGAAAGCTGCAGAAAATAAAGCCTGAAAATATGAACCATGACCTCATAGCTGCCTCATTTCAAATATCTAGAAATTATGCCTAATTTGAATCACTGACGTTTGGAGTGCTCTTGTTGCCTTCCATTAATTCTAAAGGACGTGGTCAGCAGCAGCAGCAAAAAAAAAAAAAAAAAAAGTCATTATTGTTTGTTCACTGCTTATATATTCATAAATTTCAACCACAAAACAGTGTTTTCTTCTCTACTTCAGATTAAAAGCCCAAAGTATGTGAATCTTGGGCCTCCCCTGGTGGTGCAGTGGTTGAGCGCTGGGCTGCAAGGCTGCCCGCAGCCTCTGCAGCGCCTGTTCGTTCCCCGGGCCACCTGCGAGGGTCCCACCAAAAAAAAAAAAAAAAAAAAAAAAAGTATGTGAATCTTAAATATGCTGGATCTTGAGAATTAAACTCTTATGTATTTGTATACTCAAGCTATTTATTTTTTGTAAGAAACATTTGACAAGGCTCCTTTTTAATGTCTGACTTAGTAGCTCAGCCTTACGTACATTGAGAAGATAGAAGCCTAAGAGAAGGGTCATTCCAGCACACTAACTAGATTAAGATGATTAGACATTCATTGCCCAAGACCACTGTGGAATCTAATGTATAACATCAGGAAGGTTTATTTTTCCATGTATCTTTCTTCCAATTACTGTACATTCTAGCTCTGCCACTTCATGTAATATGATGTTAGGAATTCTCTTTTAGTCATAGCAATAAACAACAGTGCTTCTCGTCCACTTTCCATGAGATCAACACCCTCACATGTGTTTCATTTCAAGTGCTTTTTGTCTGTGGTTGCTGTCATTAGGGATAGATAATAAATAGAACAGCATGGAAAGAAATGAGATGCAGAAGATAACATTATAATTTTATCTGGATTTTTAATCCAGCTCACAAGGATGTTTTTCATGTCTCATGAAAAAGAAGACTGAAATTCTATCACTGGACAATATGTTAATAGCAAACATAAAGGAAATGTAACTCATTTGCTTTGATAACTTGTGGAGGGAGTTTTAGAAATTACTCTACAAATTATAAGTAATCCACTTGGAGAAAAGGTGGCTACAGGGGAAAAAAGAATTTTCCTGACTGCATATATCTACATGTTTAAACACAATAAAATAGCACTTCAAAATTATATTTCCTCAAAAGTTTAAATGAATTATGTGGCTTTATCAGAATCCTGAAGTTTTTTGTTTCTGTGCTGGGCCAACTTTTCCAGAAAGTATTGGTACAATAAACATTTTGCAGATTTCTTTTTAAAGAACATATCTTGTTTTATCTACTAGATTAGAGGACTGGAAGATAAGTTATCTTATTAAGTTTGCTATAAAAGTCAAAATATTATGGGTACCCAGAATACCTGACTAAATATCCTATCATCCTATTTTTCATGTTGGACCACACGACTCTCATCTCTTTTTGTTGACTGTGCAGTGTCTATTGATTTCAAGTGTATTAGCTTTGGCATATAGTAGGTGGTCAATAAATGTTACTGAACAGAATTGCTGTCTAGTCTTTACTCATTTAGTAGATATCCACCAGTATAGAAATAATTGTAGTAGCTCCATGCTTTTTATTTTTATTTATTTATTTTTTTTTATAGAGGCATGTTTTTTATTTATTTGTTTGTTTTTTTGTTTTGTTGATACATGCACTGGGTACAGTCAGAAGCGCAGGAGGGTGAGAGAATTCACCAGAGCCAGAGCAGGGAGCAGAGCAGGCAGAAGGACCGAAGTACACTGCTGAGGGGAGCAGCGGGTGGCAGGAGAGGTCTGCGTGCCGTGTGGGACCCTCCTCCGGTGGCCGGGGAGCAGCCAGGGGTTGAACCGCCGGGGAGGCCCAGCTCCATGCTTTTTAAACTGACATTTAGCTCTTACACCTAGGAGTAACTGATTTAAATGGCCAATGCTGGCTAATCTTTAATGTCTTCTAAATGATCCTAACATATGTTCCTCATGATAAATGAGGATTCAGTACTTTTTTGAAATGTTAGTCTCATCAACTTTATTATATATGTGAAAAGAGAGAATGAAGCAGTATCAATGTTGAGTCCTTGAAATACAAGTTTGGAACACAATGGGATAATTTACTATATCATACAAAGACTCCTAAAGAGGCATTGTAATTTGAATTAAATGGTCAGATAAACAAAGGTATGCATGCATTAAGTTTATAATTGTTCATGATCTTCTATGCTTCAATTCTGTTTGGTTATGTTTGCCATTACATTTCTTTGGTAAGATTCTAGAAATAGTAAATCTATATACAGACACAATAAGCAATAGAACATGAACCAAAACAAGACAAATAAGCTTAATAAATCTGAGTGTATAAAGTGAAAAAAATAATACTTATTCAAATGAATGTTATAAATGATTGATGAGGATTTAGCAGACAGAAAGGAACATCTTTCTCTGGGCATATATATAGGGAATCAAAAAAAAGGTTAAAATTTGTGATAATATTACAAAAAGCAATTATCTACTAAGGTAAAACCTCTGGTTTTAAACTTACATATCTAAATTGATTTATAAGGCAAATGCCATTGACCCTCTATGCCTTCAACTTTATATTGAATTGTGTTCTTAATTATTGGTGGTACCCAAAGCTCAGATTTGGGGAGCTGACTGCTCTAGTTACACCATAAGTATGACGCTTTCTGAGTTTGACATAATGCTTGCAGTAAGTCTTAGGTGCCTTGGGACCAAGCTAAGGTCATTATTTTTTCACTACTGCATGTTAAGTGCATTTTAGTTCCTGTCCAAGTTATTTCTGTCTTACTATTAGATGTCATCTTCTCAAAGAAGTAAGGTGAGATATTGGTGGTAAAGGACCAGATGTCACATTTTTAGCTTTCTACTTGTGAACTGTGTTCTTGGCACCCAGGGACCACAGCAACACAAATAAGGCTGTTATCAATCTGCTCCCATCATTATTATAGAAAGACTAGGGGTTTGCAGTTCAGACATGTATGTGACTTCTGGTTTGGGGTTGTTTCTAAGTGAACTGAGAGCTTCAAAACTGGAGCACTGACAGTCTCTTAGGTCCTCCAGACTTTTGGAAAATAATAGTAAAGCAAATAGCGCTGACACTTCCCCACATGGTTGTAACCCTAAGGAGATAGACACAGGGCAGCGGAAGCAAGGGACTAGGTCCTGAGGGCAGAGCAGGGCTCCAGTCCCTTCCCAAACCCCACAGACATCAGCGGGTGATGCTAGTGGCATTTCCTCCCTTCTTACTCTAGATTCTGTGCTAATGCGCCTCCTCCAGGCTTTCTTTGTATTCTTTCCAACAAACCTGGAAGGTATGCTTGGCATTCCTTATCTTTCAGATGAGGAAGCTGAGACAGAGAAGTGAAATAACTTGTTGCATGCCACAAAGCTACCAAGGAACAAAGCTGGCATTAAAATCTAGCTCTTGGCCTGTTAGTCCTTTTATGTACTATGTGCCAAGTTCATTGTTCCCCATATACAGGGCTTGATTCAGCCTGTTCTCCAGGATTCCTTTATTAAGTCGACCACATTACCAACACAGCCATGGTCAGAACGCGTCTCATAGATCTCTTCTCAAAAGTTCAGTTTTCGTGTTTTTAATTTCATTTGACTGTAGGCAAGTGGGTCCAAATCCAAGAAAATGACTTAATCCTTCTTCCACTGAGGATCATGGAGTTTGCTGTTCAACTTTTATGAATGCCAAAATTATGTTCAGAAAGGACCAGCGTGAGTTTGAATCCTGACTTAACACTCATCAGCTCCAGGTTTTCTAATAATGAACTCAACCTCTTTCAGCTTCATTTTCTTTGTCTTTAAAGAGGAATGATAATTATATCGTAGTAGTGTGCAAGTCTTTCTTGGGAGTTCTCAATTTTCTAGTTGCTGCAGAAATGCTGGTACTGTCATTTGAAATATATCCTGTCCTCCTTACTTTACCAATATGTTAATAAGTATGTGAACAGTTGCTTCTCCCATCACTGCTGGTAAGGAAGAGGTGGGTAATCAGCAGGTGGTTCTGTTAGGGGGAAAAGGATGTCCTAAAGCTAATTCCATACAGGCTTTGTGGACTCCACCCCCAACTCCAGACCAAAGCCAAAGACACTGGGAACTCCAAATCCCATCACCACCAAAGGGAAGGTGGCTGGGCCCTGAGGGTGGGGTTAAGCAGCCACGTGTTGTATAAAGCCAGACACGTGGGCTTTGGAGGGGTCCCCCATTTGGCTCCCCGCCAGCTCGCAGCGTCTGGCCAGCTCTGAGAGTGCCTTTGGGTTTCCAGGTCGGCGGATCAGGTAGGATGCATTAAAGACTTTATTTCCCTATTTTCTCCCTGAGTTGTACAGTTTCCTTATTTCCTTTTCCCTTGTAAATAAACCTTTTATTAACCTTTGTGTGTGCCTGTAGTGGAGTATTAATAAGTCCCTTGTAAGCGTGCGGGTGAGGACCCACAGCCAGGCAACCCGTTTTATTTTATATCGGGGTTGCCCTATAACAGTTCAACTCTAATGGGAAGTCTGGGATTTTTGGATCCTTAGTTGTTGTCATAAGTGGATGGGGAAAAAATGTGTATTAACAGTTGGACTCATTAGGAAAACAGTGGCCATTATCATACTGTCCTCTGCCCTGGAGACCATTTCTATCAGCAACAGCAGCTGCCTAGAGTCAAACATAGGTCTGATGTTTATGGGATCCATGATGGGACAGATCATTTTAGGCTCTTCAGTGATTCATTCTAGAGGCAAGTTTTGTCTGCACAGTGAAAAAACTTTCTTGAGGGATGATTTTGATGTAACAATTTTAATTCACTTCGGCTTCTTGCCAAGCAGGCACATGCCAGTCCCCAAATCACATAGGTAGGAGGGTGGAGCCCAGCTATCAAATACCTGCAAATTATAACTTGCTCCTAAGTAGAAAATGTTACCAGCTAAGTGAAGTTTTCTCATAAATTCGCTTTTGTCATTCACAGTAAATCTCCTTCCCTGAGGCTTCTCCTGTCAACCCAATCTCTGGAGGACTGCCCAGCCATCAACACCCACACTTAACCCAGCACCTTTGTTCTCAAAATGAACATTCTCTTTGAAGACTAAAAAAACCTCAAATTCAAATATCATCCTAAATTGCTGAAGAAGTAAGTCCATGTGAATATAAACAACTATCAAAAAGGCAAGATATAACAACACATATTATTTTCCCAGCCAAAAAACAGTGATTAAATGAAAATATTTTCACGAGGGGCTCTAATTTCAGTGAACAGGGCCAGGAGATGCTGAGAGGATGAATATCACCCACAAAAATCAAGGTAAGTGATTCTTAACTACTTTTTATCTTCACATGATGCCTAAAATCTAATTGTACTAGCTTCCTATTGCTGTTCGTACAAATTACCACAAATGCTACTGCTTAAAACAATATAAATTTATTGTCTAACAAGTCTGGAGGTCAGAAGAACTAAAACAAAGTTGTTGAAAGGACTGTTACTTTCTGAGACTCTTGGGGAGACCAAGTTGTTGAAAAGACTGTTACCTTCGGAGCCTCTTGGAGGGATCTATTTCCTTGCTTTTTCCAGCTTGTAGAGGTTGCCAAACATTTTCTGGTTCTTGGCACCTTCCTCCATGTCCAAAACTCAACACTCCAACCTCTGGTTCTGACATTGCATCTCTTCTCTCTGTGCTACTCCTCTTCTGAGGACAGTTGCAATTCTGTTGAGTCCACCTAAATATCCCAAGATGATCTCATACATCCCTCAGTCTACCTGTATCTACCTTGTCCCTCTAGTGATTCCCTGATGGCCCAGTGGTTAGGATTTGGTGCTCTCACTGATGTGGCTCAGGTTCTGTTCCTGGTCAGGGAAACAAATCTGTTAGCATGAAATGACAGACACCCTGAGACTCCAAACAAATGGAGTGTGTGTTCTAAGATGGGGTCCTGTTACCCACCCCGTAAAGACAAAGGAAACTGACCCTCAGTGTGACGGTTATTAGAATTAGTGTGCACAGAGAAGGGACAATATCAAGATAAGAGTTTCCCAATGAAACAACCCAAATGACCCGTCCCTTGGAGGCAAATTCCCAGCAAAATAGGGTCACTGAGACCCAAAAGCTTGCCACAGTCTAAGGCACTTCCTGGTGGAGAAACACAAGAAAGGGTAAAAGAGTCCAAGTCTGGGACAAAAGGAGCAAAATAAAAGTACAAAGCAAGACACAGTTGTCATTGTCTCCACCTAGGATAACCTCCCACCTGTCTCTCACTTGTCTTTTTTCTATATGTCTTCTTCCATGTCTCCTTCCATGGTGCCAGGGTCAGGCAGCAGATGCAGAAGTCCACCCCTCATTCAGATCTGTCCTCATCCCCAGAGCTCCCCTACTCAGGAAGTCCTCAGGATATATGGGGACTCACAATCTGAGGAGCCAAATACAAATGGCAGCAGGGAAAATGGTGCTTGTTCACTGTGCTCTGATTCTCCTCCCCTTTTTGGAGCCATCTCTATCATAGTAAGATGACATATTCAAGGATTCTAGGGATTAGAATGGGGGCATCTTTGGACAGCCATTATTTGATCTCCCATTCTCATCAGCTGATACCTAGTCAACATTTACATGGCATCCCTTCTATTCAAAAATAATGAGTTTATCTCAAAGCATCAAAACCATTTCTTTGGTTTCAGTGATGCAAAAATGAGTAAGACTTTTTATTTCTGCCAATAACAATAAGAAAATTATCTTGGGCCTCCCCCGTGGCTCAGCGGTTGAGCGCTGGGTTGCGAGGCTGCCCGCAGCCTCTGCAGCGTCTGCAGCACCAGTTCGAACCCCGGCTGCTCCCCGGCCACCAGAGGAGGGTCCCACATGGTGCGCAGACCTCTCCTGCCGCCCGCTGCTCCCCTCAGCAGTGTGCTTCGTCGGTCTGCCTGTTCTGCTCCCCGCTCTGGCTCTGGTGAGTTCTCTCACCCTCCTGTGCTTCTGACTGTATCCAGTGCTTCATTGAATGAATGAATGAATGAATGAATAAATAAATAAATAAATAAATAAATAAATAAATAAATAAATAAGAAAATTATCTTAATATGGGTTAGACACTTTAGGCATTTAGTTCTTCTTTTACTCTCACACTGAGCCTCTGATGTAGGCTCAAGCTGAGAAACCAGAGTCACTGAGAAGTTAAGTCATTTTCCAATTTAGACAGGTAGGAAGAGGTAAACCCAGGATCTCAATCCAAGCAGCATGTCCCCAAACCTGTGATTTAAGCATTTGTTGCCAGATGGTCCTCTTTATTGTTAATGTCTATTTCCTGTCAGCTTAAATCACTCAAACTTCAGCAAATTTTTAAGAAGAGTTCCTGGCACATACTGAGTACTCTGTAAGTCATGATGATGATGATTGCCATTATGATGATGATGATCTGAAGGACAAATTGAATACCTTTATTAAAGAAAGCTTTGGTGGGGGCATCCCTGGTGGTCTAGGGGTTAAATCTTAGTGCTATCACCATGACGGCCTGGGCTTGATCCCCGGCCAGGGAGCTGACCCACATGGAGTGGCAGACCTCTCCTGTCTCACCCACTGCTCCCCTCAGCAGTGTATTTCAGTAGATCTGCCTGTTCTGCTCCCAACTCTGTCTCTGGTGAATCCTCTCACTGTCACACCGCTGGCCTATACCCTAGTTATTCTACGCAAAAATAAAATAAAATCTTTAAAGAAAGACAGAGGGCCTCCGTGGTGGTGCGAGGGGTTTAGATGCAGCACTATGAAGCTATCTGCAGCCACTGTAGCACGAGTTCGATCCCCAGCCAGGGAGGTAACACACATGGCACAGCAGACCTCTCCTTTCTCACCTGCTGCTCCCCTCAGCAGTGTATTTCAGTCAATCTGTCTGTTCTGCTCCCCACTCTGTCTCTGGTGAATCCTCTCACCCCCCACACCTTTGGCCTATACCCCAGTTCTTCTATGCAAAAATAAATAAATAAAAATCTTTAAAAGAGAGAGAGAAAGGTTTGGTGAAGAAAAGCCTGAGCTGAAATGCTCACTTCTCACTGGCACTGCTGGGATATTACACCCAAGGACCAGGTGATGAGGAGTTAGAGGACCTTCTCGGTGAAGGAGAAGGAGAGCTCCCAGTTCTCTGTGGCCATTTTTGTTTGGAGTTTCTGCTCTCTGCTCCTGCAATGAAACGATGTATTTGTCCTAGGGCTTCCCTAATTATTATCAATTCATTAAGGAATGATGGATAACTACTGCCTCTTCCCAGTCACACAACAAGGTAGGTGGGCCAGGGCCCTAAGCAAAAGGGTGTAACAAGTACACAGCATGGCATCTGCCTTGGCGGCAGCATCTCAACTTCCAGCACAGCAAACCCAGCCCATCTTTTAAATGTCCTGTGATTAAATTTACTCTAAATGATGTCCCAGCTCAGATATCCAAATCCAGGAAATTCTACATCATCTCACACTTAAGGTAAATATATTGAAGTACACAAATTAACATCTTGGTTTGTTAACTGCAGCAAAAGGAAGTATCTAGAAATTTTAACTCAATCATGATAATTGAATTTCTATTAACCATCCTGGAATGTATAATTTTACTAATAGGGAGGGAAAGAAAGTCATTTTAGTGGCTGCCACGACAAAAACAACCCTCCACAGAGATTAATCCCAGCATTTTGCTTCCTTTTGTTGCTTAATTCATTTTCCTCCACCACCTCCCCCCTCACCATGGTGTGGTGGGATTCTGGATTTTAATCTTAAATGTTATTTCAGCATATCATGGCATTAACGTTTTCTTTTTTGCTATATTATTTTTTATTGAGTCTGTTAAATGGAAATATATAATAAGCCTTTGAACACAGGTATTGAATAAAGTCTAAATCTAGCCATTCACAGGCCAGATGATGCTACAAATCACCTCACCTTATCAGATTTCCAATCAAATGCAGCCTAAAAAAACACGGGCATTATCTTTAAGAGAAATGTGCAAGGGATCCATCAGAAAATGTAGAAGCACGTAATATCTAGTTTGAAAGACTTGGGCACAATTTTAAAAACATTTTGCAGCAAATCTGGCACTTGCTCATTTAACACTTATTTAGGAGGGATTATTATGTTAGTGACAGCCACCAAGTGTCCCAAGGCCCAGGTCTGGTTAGTTATTACCACTATGGTAAGAACAAGCCATACTCAAACTATCACTTTTGCCAGGGTGGCTATGGTGCCACAATCCACATCTTTGTGTTGGAAGAAGGCCAAAGTGGGTGATTCCCACTCTGCTTACCTGATGAACATGAACAAGGTTTCTCCTCTGAAACCTTGGAGTCCACCTGAATTTGTGTCTACAAGTAAATATTGAAAAGCCAGTCTTCACATCTGAATGTGGCTCCATTCCTTTCATGCCATCTGCATCAATAGGGTGTTATCTTGTGCGGAGGTTGACAGGCTCCAGAAAGATGTATGGTTGACTTTTGGGAAGCCTCAGGGTCCACACTGACCGAGTCATTTTGTCTGTTCCCACCAAGCTTCAGAGTAAAGAATCATGACTAAAGCCTTATCCAAGCCCAAGTTTGAGCTCCCTGAATTCCAAAAGATGCCTATTTTCAAGAAGTGGGGCTCTACCAAGTTTATTGCTGATGAGTTTGATGACAAAATGCTACGAAGTGCCTATTCCAGGGTAGCTATGGAGTCACTTATGTCCCCATTCCTGGTCCCTGCATGTGTGAGCTCCTTGACGGCACTGTCATTCTTTGGCCATGCTGCTGTGAATTATGCTCACCAATAAATTCTGTTTCCTGGCAAAACATTTAAAAGGCTGATTGGGCAAGAATCTCAAGAGTCTGGGTGCCAGCCTAGAGATTTTGGAGCTTCTTGGTTTGTGGAATGCTCTACCCAGGAAACTCATTTCAATATGACAAGAAAAATAAGAGATAAGAGAGTTCTCTCCCTGTTGATGTCTGCTCTTTGCATTCTAGGGATGAAATAGGCAGCGATAGAAAGTCTGTGAAAACAAAGCTAAATAGTTAAAATGGTCTCAGATGCTAACACATAAGAAAGAGAAACATATCTAATTTTCTCTTTGAGGTTTGTGCTTAGAGATGCAGTTTTTCTGATGCAGCTTGAGCAAATAGGAGCAGACAACCTTGAGCTGAGCTCCCAGGCTGGCTGCAGACTGAGAACCCAGAGGAAGGGGCTTCCCAGAGCAAGGACATAACAAGAGAAATCCAAAATTCCAGATATCTGATAAAAAGCCTCTTCTTACATTTCCCTGCATGACTGTCCTGTGACTGGCCAATGAGCTTCTGACAAGTTCACGTTTCTTCACCCTAACCCACTTTTCAGCCAATCAAATTTAACTGCTTTGTTCTCAAGCTTGGTCCCCCAAACCTATCTAACCTCATTTCCTTTCTTATTCTGGGAGGTAGATTTGAGTTTTTCTCTTTCCTCCCACCAATGAATTTGCAAATAAGGCTGATTTTTCTTCTCAAATATGTGAAGTCATTATCTCATCCATGCACTTTGAGTAGAGACCCCATAGCTTGGTAACAGGTATATTAACTTCCTATTGTGGCCACACATTACTGTAAATATTGTAGCTTTAAATAACACAAATGTTTCTTGCAGTTCTAAAACTCAGAAGTCTTACCTGTCTGCCAAGTCTCAGCATGGCTGTGTTGCCACCTGGAAACTTAGGGGAAGAGTTTCCCTGCCCTGAGACTTCTAGCAATGCCGGCTTTCCTGCTCTTACAGCCCCTTTGTCTATCTTCAAAGCCAATAATATCTGTCCAAGTCCTTCTCACCCCTTTTATTTATTTATTTATTTATTTATTTATTTATTTATTTTTCCAGTAACTTTTTTAAATTTTTTTATTTTTTCTAATAAATTTTATTTTTATATTCCCCATACAAATGCAACCCTCTTATTTTGACCCCAATCCCTCCCCTCCCCGCCCCCCACCCCCCATAGAGTGTCTCTGGTTCATAGTTTTTGGTTGATTTTGATTTTCACTTTCTTATAGTTATTCTTTTTCCTAGTTCCTTATTTAAGTTTTCTAGATTCCTGCTATGAGTGAGACCATCCGGTATTTTTCTTTTTCTTTCTGGCTTATTTCACTGAGCATGATCCTTTCCAGCGCCATCCATGTTGCTGCAAATTGCATGTGTTTATCTTTTTTGAATGCTGAGTAATATTCCATGGTGTATATGTACCACATCTTCTTGATCCAGTCATCTATTTTTGGGCATTTGTGTTGTTTCCAAAGCTTAGCTATTGTAAATAGTGCAGGTGCTCTTTGGGAATGATGTTTCTGTGTCCTTTGGGTAAATACCTAGGAGTGGAATTGCTGGATCATATGGAAGTTCTATGTTTAGTAGGTCCAGAAATCTCCACACAGCTCTCCATAGTGGTTGGACCAGTTTGCACTCCCACCAACAGTGCAGAAGAGTTCCTTTTTCTCCACACCCTTGCCAACATTTGTTGTTGCTAGTTTTTTTAATATGTGCCATTCTCACTGGCCTTCTCACCCCTTTTATTTGATTCTTTTCTTTTTCTCATTCCTACTTTTAAGCACACAGTTGATAATATCACTTAATTCAGGATAACCTCTCTATTTTACACTCAGATAATCCAGGATAACATCTCTATTTTAAAGTCAGCTGTTAGCTGCCTCTATTTCATTTTCTCCCTTAATTCCCCTTTTGTATTACACCATAATATATTCTCACATTCACCCTGGTTTAGGACATGGACACCTTGAGGGGTGAAAACTTGTGGCATAGCAGTAGGAAGCACACTGATTTAAGTGATAGTGAGACAGAATTTAAACATTTGGATCTTATAATTCTTGGTATATTTTAGTTGGGGAAGTTTTTAGAAATTCATAGTTTTAAAAGCCTGAGGCTTTTAGTTGATCATCAACTCAATATGAAACAACAGTTTCATAAAATAATGTAGGTTTTGGGATTATTTTAACTATGTTCGACCAGTCTACCCGCTGTGTATTAGACATCAGGCTAAATCATTTCCATAAATTAATCTCATTAAAAATTCACCAGGACCAATGGGTATTTTATGGATGGGAATACTAAGACAGAGAAATCAAGTTCAGCTTACTCCCACACTGGAAAAAGTCTGATTCCAAAACACTTAAGGTTAAGGTTATTTCCTTTCCTTGTCCTGAAGGAAGTTCAGGAAATTAGAATAAGCAGTGAGAGGAATTATTCAAGAACATTGAATTGTTGAACTTTTTTTTTTTTTTTTTACAAAAGTATCTTTCTATTAAAGAAATAAGAGCCTTAAACAAGAAAAGTACAGAATTACTTTTAAGAAAATGAGTAAGAGCACACTTCTACTGAATTCTCAGTATCAGGCCAGGAACAAAATGGCAGGCACTGTTCTAAGGAGTGTTTTAATGAGACTTTTCTTATTTCACTGAGAAAGAAAAGTGCCAGCCTTCTTCCCACAATGCATATACTTGCCTCCCCATGTCTGTGTCAAACATCACGTTGCCTCCTATTACAATGGAGAACTGCCCCCCTCCTGGAGACCTTGCCTTTGCTAATATCCACTCTCTCCTGCAGCATTTATTCTTCTGTCATTATTATACTATTCCTATTAACAAAAACATATACTGTATGCTTTTCCATCTTCACAATGCCCTCTTTGATTCCACTGCATTCTCCAATTTACTGTTCTACATTAAAAAAAAAATTAAAGAATGGTTTATATCCTCTTTGTATATTTCCTCTCCACTGATTCCTCCAAATCCTCAAGGCTCCCACAGACTGGTGGGGGCTACCAGGTCACAAACCCCTTGTGAAGGTCACTTATGACTGTGAACACAGAGCTTAACACTCAAACTGGGACACAATAGTTCATTACCATTAATAGTTACGTCAGGATAATCTGCAAAAATCCAGATGGTTCACAGCCAACACCATGTCTTAGTGAGGACTCCATAGAAGCAGGCACTGAGGTGGAGAGTTCGGCACCCAGGAGACACAAGTGTAAGAAAGTAAGGAGACAGGACGAGGCAGAGTTGGATCTGATTTGCTAGGTGTGAATCTCAGCCCATCCTATGGAAAGCTCTGAATCTGGGTTGGACCTTCATAGTCACCCCAATTTGAGGCAAAGTTGCTAGACTTTGTGTTCCCATATCTGCCATGGGCTTCTTATTGAGAGGTGGGGGTGTATATTTGGTGAGGGGGATTCATATAGATGAAGGCAATTCCCAATGAGAAACACAACAGCAAATAACAAGGAATTGACTTATGTCAACCCTAAAATGGGGATCTGGGTGACACACCTTATTATCTACTGTGATAAGATGGAGTAGCCTAATGTTGGCCATGCTGTTCATTCCAATAACCAAGAGTTATATCTCATCTCTCTTGATCTTCAACCACCTTTGTATTTCCTTGAAAGAAACTGTGCTCTTCTCTTCCAAATCTTACTTTCTTCTGATTTTTCTAACCTTCTACTGATCTCCTCAATCTCCTGATTTTAATGCTAATTTCATCTAAAATAGCCTCACAGAAACATCCAGAGTAATATTTTAGAAATTGGGGCTATAGCAGTAAGAATAAAAACATCTGGACATGGTGGGTCAGCCAAGTTAACACATTTATTAACCATCATTTTAATGGTTATTAACTATGGTATTTTAGTATCTTGCCCCAACCCTACCTTATTGACTTCCACATGGAACTCAATTATTTTGTTTACGGTCACACATCTTTACTGCCTGCAGGAATCGCCCAGTGTATAGAGTTCAATACATGTGGGTGACTTAATGGATAGCTTTCAATATAATATATATGACTCTCAAGTTTATATTTTTAGTTTAGTCCTTGCCTGAATTCCAAACAAGTATATCCAATTACCTTACAAGTAGCACTGCCACTTGAATTTGGAAGGACTCTTAGTATAATATGTTCAAAAGTCACATTCTTTTCCCTGACACCACCCTATCGCACTGTCCAGCTCCTGCACTGAGTTGTCAGCACAAATTCCCTTCCCTTTCCTCTCTACTGCATTTCTCTCATTTATGCTTATCATGAGCTGATATACTACCTATTATATTAGTTTAAAGATCTGTGCTCAGTGACCCTCCTGTAAAGTATATTACTTCAAGGCACATATTTATTTTGTTTTCCTTCCGTTCCTTTTTTTTCGTTTGTTTGAACTATTTTTAAAGTTACTGCTATATCCCCAGTTTCTAAAACAGTGCCTGGTACACTTTATATCAGTATGTATCTCAGATCCCACTATACAATGAATAAAAGGACTGTTACTCTAGTGAAAGAGAAAAAGAGAATGTAAATACATGGAAATAATACCACCTAGCCACCTACCTGTTCCTGTAAGCATCTGCAGAACTGGAAACTTCAGGCACATTGGAAATCCGACCACACACTCATTATATAAAGCATATTAAAATGTGCCCATATCCCACATTAACTGTACATATTTGCTGTAAAATTTTGACTGAAATAAGTTGGCTATAAATAACTGCTGTAAGTTGATTCTGCCTCCTTATTAATCATTGCCAATTGTCTGAAAAACTTTAGAGAAACTTCTAACCTATAAACTGTTTTCAATTATAAAAGTTTCAGAGAAACCCAATTCAGCACATTGTTATTGTGAAATGTGCCCATAAAGTAGAAATTTAATTAAATATTTGTTAATGCCAAGTCAATATTATAATTTTTATATTTTTGAGCCAATGCATTTCTTTTTCAGAATTATTTGTGGATCTCTGACAGCTCTATACTAAGGTTTAAAAAAACCTACTATATATCTACAAATCTACTAGCTAATGATAAAGGGTTATAACTTTGACTTATTAGTTGACCTCAAGAATATTACAATTTAATAAATGATTGACATATTTAAGGGCTGGACTATGAAGTCTTTCCTCTAAATGTAATCGAATATTTAAAAAATATATTTGTTGATGGATTCAGACTTATGCACCAGCAATTGAAATGCTTTGAAAATAATCAAAATAGGGGCCTCCCTGCTGGTGCAAGGTGTTAGGCACAGCACTGTGAAGCTATGTGCAGCCTCTGCAGTGCTAGTTCCATCCCAGACCTGCTAGGGAGCTATCCACATGGCACAGCAGACCTCTCCTGCCTCGCCCCCTGCTCCCCTCTGCAGTGTTTAAGTCAGTCTGCCTGTTCTGTTCCCCACTCTGCTCTGGTGGGTCCTCTCACCTCACCCTCCCCCACACTTCTGGCCTGTACCCCAGTTCTTGTATTCATAAATAAATAAATCTTTAAAAAAGAGAGAAAATAATAAAAATAGGCTAAATTCCATAGGGACTACTATAAAAGAAATAGAAAAGAGTTAGAACTCAGTGCTCATAAGGAAGCAGTCATGTTTCTAATTAAAATTCACATTTGTTCAGAGGTCGTATGTGATTCAGTGATAGTGAGCAGTCTGGACACCAGAAGGAAGTATAGTATAGAGTGGCTTTATCTTACAAATCACATAAGATATATTAAAAAACAAGCAAACAAACAAACTGCATATAACCTTAACCAAAGCAATTTCATTAACTGCTCTACTAATGTAAGCCAATTTCTGGAAGAAGGGAGAAACAAGAATACCCTTAGCCTCTGTTTTTTCGAAGTCACAATTTGTTTAATGAGTCCAAAATTGGATCTTTTTTCAGGAAGTAATCTTGACAAACATCTGCTTATCTACCTTTGACAGCAACAATAAACTGAAAGTCAAGAAGGCAAGGGTTAGAGACAGACCACGTTTGTGAGTTAGGGTGACTGTGGCTAGGTAAGCCTGGAGTTGCAGCTACCCCTCAGGAACTAGAACTGATTAAGTTGGAGAAGGTGTGCCCTATCACTTAAGAAAAGAGTTTAAGAAAATGGAGGACCGTTTGTGAGTCCTCCTTGCTTTCTGGAGAGCATATGACTCAACAAGACAGCACTTACTGGACTCGTGGGAAAGAAAAGTGTTTAAAAACCTGGCACTCAACATTAGAAGAGCCAGCTCCTCTTCCAGACTTGAGAAGAGAGGGGTCAGGAAACTGGACCACTGAGCTCTCTCAAGTAAACAAAGATCACCACTCACTCAGGAAGAAGACAAATAAATTTCAAGGCAAGGGTGTAGGTGCTTAACTTCCTGAGGATTCTTTGTCCTGTTTTTAATTGGTAAGAAAGCACCAGGGGACTCTCTATGAAAGAGAAAGTTCTCACTTTTAGAATTGCAATACTGTGTTGATTCATTTAAAAATATATATATAATTTCTTCCACGAGTCATTTTTAAGGTTACCATAATTTTCTGTCTGGAAAATCCAGTGCACTGGCAATAAAGATATTTTTTTCTGTGGTCCTGTTTCACATTTCCCAAAACCTGTTGATGGCAAGGATGTGTTTCCTCAATGGAATGCTTTTCTGTAATGTGGATTTCTTTCAGAAAGAAATGACAAGATTTACTTATTTACACAAATGTATGTAAATTCTCACAATCTAAATACCTAGTTTTTTGGTTTTTAGGCAGGCTGGGTCTCTTTGAATCTTAATTATACTCTTAGTGACTTCAGTTCCTAACAATAACACAATAGCATTCTTTCTGGTCTCTCTTTTACCCAGAATACTTTTGGGGTTAGATTCAGGTTGGAATAAGAGAATTCAGGGTACATCTTTTTTTTGTTTTGTTTTTAATCTCTGCAATAACCAATGCTGTTCACTTAGAAATCATAGTTATGGTTTAGATGAAAGACTGGAGAAGACTAGACATTTTCTACTTACACGCAAGGAGAAGCTTTGAAATCAAAGTTCAGCAAACAAGATTCTATGACCCTTTTTGTAGAAAGCAGAATTGAAAACATCCACAAAAGTTTTTCTTTAGGTAACTCTTCTACAAAAGCTATTAAATGTGCATTAAATAAAATTTTTGCCCCACCTCCTAAAAGAAACTGCTTTAATCTGTTCTTTTTGCTAGAACTTATTATGAAAGTCCTCTGTAACTCTTGGGTTATAGTAGTTTACTATCTCACATTAAGTTTACAGGGTCACATTACATTTTTAATTATTTAAAACTTAAATTTGAAATATCTTGAACTAATATTCCAGAATTAATAATCAATTAACTATCGAGCATATGATATGAAAGCAAAACTTGCTGTTAAAATCACAAAACCTAATAAAATGCTCTGTTTATGTAATAAATATAATGCAAGATAATGCATGAATAAATGTGTCTTAGTTGATGATTGAGAATTATTTTACTGTAGTAGTTGAAGAAACTTATTTTGCATGATTAACTTTCAACAAAAATAATCACTATTAAACGATATCTCTTGGGCCTCCTTGGTGGCACAGGGGTTAAGCACTGCACTATAAAGCAATTTGTAGCCTCTGCAGCACAAGTTCGATCCCCGGCCTTCCCATATGGCTTCCCCGGAGCAACCCATGTGGCGCAGCAGACCTGTCCTGTCTCGCCCACTGCTCCCCTCAACAGTGTATTTCAGTAGATCTGCCTGTTCTGCTACCCACTCTGTCTCTGGTGAATCCTCTCACTCCCCACATCTCTGGCCTGTACCCCAGCTCTTGTATGCATAAATAAATAAATCTTAAAAAAATAAATAAACGACATCTCTTAAACCATGGAATTTAACAAAGTAAGTTAAAATACCAAGTTTATTGAGCAAATATCTTTGCCTATAACAAGGATAAGACACAAATTTAAACTGGTATCAAAATGAAAGGGAACTAAGTTTCCTAGAATGTGGACATTGGGATAGTTAGTGTCTCATGTACTGCTTCTGGATGGAAGTGGGTAGCTAGGGTGTGGCATCTTACCTGAGTTTCATGGCACCATACTGCTTTAGGCAACCCAAACACGTATCGAAACCTTTGCCAGAACTGGGCCAAGCTACAGTCTAACTCAATAGCACTTTCAGAATTTTGGTATACCTGCCAAAATAAGCTATTGGTTCTCATATGTGAAAACCACACAAATATTACTATTACTCTACCCAACTCACCTCAAAAGAGTAAATCCCCTTAGACTACCGGGTAGGATAATTCAATGATTCTCAGGTAATTGAGGTTCATATTTTAATACTTTCTCAGGGATTCACCAGCCTGGCTTTGCTGATCCTAGTTTAATAAGCATACCTGACTTAACCATCACTGGTTTAAAGGTACTCTTAAGCTCACCTCAAACAAGACTAACAGTCACCCCTTAGTCCCAAGGGCAAGTCTAGAAGATGAAGAAAGACCTAGAGGAGTGTGTTTAGAGTGACTGGAGGAGAAAAAGACATCTCCTAGTGGGTCTTAAAGCTTATCATGAATCCATATCACACCCAAGGGTGCTTATGAATACAAAATCTGGGGTGTAACACCCATTAATTCTGATTCAGAAGGTCAAGGAGACGATTAGGTGTGGGTCTTTGACTCTCTAACAAGAGCTTTTGTTAATTCTGGTGTCAGAGACCAGAGAACCATTTCTGTAAGAGTTCAGGTTTAAGTAAATGAAGACTTTGATCTCTTACCTAACCCCAACTTCCTTTTAAAAATAACCTTTGAGTTAGACTAGCTATAAAGTGATCATCTGGTTCTTGAAGACAGTAGTTGACTCATCTTCTGTCCCACGGGCACTAATTGACATTTATCCTCAGCACAGACACTTCCACACCACACACATTTAATAGCACAACCCTGTGGTTATAAGCTTCATAAATGGAAATATACACAGCAGCGGTGGCCTTTTATTTATATACTCATTTCAAAGAGAAGTCAGAGCAGTTAGCAGTGTGCAGTCTGTTTACTAAACAGAGTTTAAGCAATGGGGGTAGACAGAGATCCTTTCAGCTTAATGTCTAACAGATGATTAAAAAACTTTCCAGTTAGCTTCCTCTTACAACCTAGCTAGTAAAGCAGTAATACCTGTAAAATAATTAGGGTACAGCATGTGCTTAATTTATTCCAAACATTGCAAGATTTTCACATTAGCATTAATGGCTTGCTCATAGTGGAACCCTAGAGGCCACATAAAATAATAGGAAGCTCAAAAGTTGTAGCTAAAAAGGAAGTGTTAAAAAAAATCACACATACTATTTGTGGCGTGTTTCACCAAAGATTGTAGTTCAATGTTCACATTGTTTCCTCCAGACAGTACTAATTTGTTTCCAATTAAAAGAAAATGGATTGCAAATGACTTCATAGAGCCGCCTGGTCAAAGGAATAAGGCCTAGCTTATAATGTTGCCTCAGGAGCAGAACATTTGCTGCAGGGTGAAAACTGAACAGAGTAGCTGTGTCTGAAAAGAAGAGTTTGACTTACTTGGGCAATGGAATTTATTGTGTTATTTAAGGTAATTACTATCCCCCACTTAGGTAGTTTGCAGAAACTTACAGGTCTTCGTGGAGGGTAGAGTTTAATAAACTTGCATCGTAATTCATTTTGAGTAATTGTTAATGTTTACCCTTCTTTTCAAGAACGTAAAAGCTTTTCCCTCCTTATCATAAGGGGTAATTGTTTCCTTATGATTCTCTTTTCTTTGATATCTGGACAATGAGCTATGAAGCAGGCATCTGACGAATAGCGACAGAGAGAAAGGAAGTGTTCTCGTTGATATAATAAAAGACACTGAAGATTGTGACCATTTCCCCCACCCCCAACTCTGCACAAGTAAAAATTGGGAGATGCTTCTCATTCCTGTGTTTGCATGAAAGATCAGGAATCAATAGAACTTGGGATATTGTCATTAGGAATGGGGAAAGCACTTGTGATTCAAAATTAAGACACATACAAACTTAGATCACTTGTTACAAAGAGGAATTCCCATGAAAGGGGGAGTGTCCACGTTCCCAGCCCCCCTCATGAAGGGTGAGCTGACTCATGAGGGGAAGCTTGAGAGGACATGGAGAAGAACCCTGGAGAACACACAGAGGAGGGACACGGAAGGAGACGTGTGGAGTCAGGGCATGTAGAAACACTTGGGAGACCAGTGGGTGAGAGACCCATGAGGAGGCTGATAGTGACAGCTGTCACCTTGATTTGTATTTTGATTTTGCTCAGCTTGTCCAGACTTTCCTGTCCCGCTTCATCCCTAACTTATGGGTCCCCGAGTGAAGGTGTCTTAGACTGGTGACAAGCTTTTGGATCCCAGTGACCCTGCTTCGGGCCAACCCTGTTTGGCTGGGCATTTACCCATGAGGGGGTGGGTAACTTTGGGTGTTTTATTGGGACACTTTTCTTTTCTCTTTCTATGCACATTGATCCCATTAAAGTTCATTCACACTAACAGTATGCTTTCTCTTTAAGTTGTGGATGGCAGAACCCCTTTAGAGCATGCATGTCTTGGAGTGCTCTGCAGTCTGCACACTAACACCCCTTGTCCTGATGTCTAATATTACCACTGCTCAAAGAAGGCAGATTGTAACAAGAGTAGTAACTATCCTATAGATTAAGGAGAAGCTTTTGTACTTGTCTCTGTCTTTTGTCCTTTTCCTAATTGAAGAAGTAATCATTGCTGCCTCTATTTTTAAAAAGATTTATATTTTTTATTTATTTATGCATATAAAAACTGGGGTGTAGGCCAGAGGTCTGGGGGTGGGAGGGAGAGGATTCACCAGAGACATAACAGGCAGATCTACTGAAATACACTGCTGAGGGGAGCAGCGGGCGAGACAGGAGTGGTCTGCTGTGCTAGGTGGGTCAGCTCCCTGGTCAGGGTTTGAACTCATGCTACAGGGGCTGGCAGTTGCTTGATAGCACAGAAACTTTAACCCTTGTGCTACTAGGGAGGCCCCTGCCTCTCTTTATGATCCAGGAAAATGTAGCTTGGGATGTGTCATCCAGGTGTATGTGTATCAATGAACATGTCCTCTCTAGCTGACAAACTCATCTTTAAGTCTCAGATTAAGAGGTGAAGCTCTCCTTGTTATACAAGTCTTCTCCTCATTTCTTCTTGATGTCCCAGATCCTTAAACACTGGATACATATATTCCTGATTTGCACAGTTTTACATTAGAATTTATAGCCATGTACATTCTCCAAATATGTTATTATTTTTTTTGTGTTTTCTACTATAAATCTGTTTGATATTAATTTGTTATTTCATCTAACCTCAGAATAACTCAGATGTTGTGGAAGAATTTTCTTCTGGGGCCCAAAATAGGTTTCTGTTTATTATTTATTTATTTTTAATACATTAATCTTTTTACATTGTTAATTTTGGGGCAGTATTTGACTTGTCCCCTCAGGTGTAGTCTCTGTAAATGTCCCACCACCACAGCACCCATGATCCATCTCCCCTGTTCCTTAAGCTCTTCCCTTTCCTGTTTTGACCCTACTCCTTCCCCCTCCCCTGCAGTGGGCCTCAGATCTGTGGTCAGCTTGCAAGTTTTATCTTTTTCCTAACCTTTTGTTCAGTTTCTCTATATTCCACCTATAAGAGAAACCATCTGATATTTGTTTCCTTCTCACTTACTTTGCTTAGTATAATCCCTTTCAACTCCATCCATGTTGCTGCAAATGGCATGAGTTTATCATTTTTGATTTCTGAGTAATATTCTATTTAATGCCATCTTCTTGAAGAGGTTTTCTTAATCATTCAATCTGATGTAAATCATCCCTATCACTTAATATTGAGAGATAACAGAATATACCACATCCAAATATGCCTCTCAGCATATGGATTATTTTCAGATGGTTATTTTAAGAAATAGTAGATACAGGAAAAGCTCTGTAAACCTAGTGGAAGCTAACTTTTTATAAGAAACATTTATACTTACAAGGGGATCTCTATTTACTGGTTTGTCTCATGTCAGGAAGTGGAGAAGGACCAATCTCTAGACCTTCTCATCAACAGAGAAATCAGCAACTTAAATCTGCATAACAGTCATACCCTTAATTGCTGATTTTGCCTGATAACCTCACATAACTCTTTCTACCCCCACTTCTTCTTTTGTTTTTAGCTGAAGATGATATTGAAGGTGTTTTCTTGGGACATTTCAGTTTTCTTCAATATCTCCCTTCTATAAAGAGGGTATACTGCTATTAGATTTCTGTTTCTTTTTCTCCTATTTATCTCTCTTTCATTACATTTTATTTAAAAAGCTAGAAGTTCAGAAGGAAAAATATTTTTTCTCTGCAACAACCAAATTTATTTTTCTTTATAACATTATCCCTTGACATATGTCTGTTTGTTTATTTTCTGTTTTCCTCATTAGAATATAAAGTTTATGAACCAAAGACATTATATGTCTGTTTCTGATTTGCATGGTATTGTAGATTTACATTGTCTTCATTGGTTTCCAGGTAAAATTTATATTATTTGGCACAAAATCTACACATGTTAGTGTGTAGTTAGTGGGAAGGCAGACAGAAGATCTTATCAGCAATGCAAGGAAACCAGAAGTATAATGAATTTATGACAAAAGGAACACAAGGTCAGTATGGCAAATACTGAGCACTGACTCTGTGTCATGCAGAATTCTAAGTACTGCATTAACTTAGATTAACTTATTTTATCCTGCATTACCATGGCTGCAGAAAGGGTAATCATTCTCCCCAAGCCCCCAGCCCCCAGGTCCCCAACCCTGCTCACTCCCCCTCACCCTCCACATACTCCCATGCAGCTGACATCTCAGAATCCTTGGACTTCAACTCCTAGCATGCTGTGAACCAGACTTCCTGAGCGGGTGCAGCTGGGAAGAGGAAGGAAAGTGGGAATGGAGAGGAAGGAGACACATGTGGGGAGGCTTCTCCTGGTCTTTGATCTTGGCAGCTTTAGTGCTTTGGCAGGCGAGCTAGCTTGGCCCTCTGGTAGATGCAGCTTATGTGGTTCATTTTCACCTTCCTTGTGTCCCAGCTCTCTGAGACCTGCCTACCTCTTTTTGTGTGGACATGCCAATAAATGCCTTGGACTTTTACATTTTTTTAAAGATTAATTTTATTTGTTTATGCATACAAAAACTGGGGTGTAGGCCAGAGGTGCAGGACGGTGAAAAGATTCACTAGAGAACAGAGTGGGGAGCAGAACAGGCAGATCTACTGAAATACACTGCTGAGGGGAGCAGCGGGCAATTTAGGAGAGGTCTGCTGTGCCATGTAGCTTGCTCCCTGGCTGGGCATGGAACTCGTGTTGCAGTGGCTGTGGATGGCTTGATAGTGCTGACTTTAACCTCTGCACCACCAGGGAGGCCTTGGACTTCTGGTGACTCTTTAGTTCTGGATCCTGCCTGATTATTGTGCATTTGTATATGGGGTTAAGATATTTCAGACTTTGATCAGGAGTCTGTTATTTAAATCCTTTCTCTTCTCTCTATGCCTTTTGAACTTCTTGCCAATTAAAAATCTCTGAGCACATACATAATCATCAAAACTGCATGGTATTGGAACAAGAACAGACATACAGACCAATGGAATCGAATAGAAAATCCAGAAATAAACCCACAGATTTATGGTCAACTAATCTTTGACAAAGGAGCAAAGACTATGCATTGGAGCAAAGAAAGTTTGTTCAATAAATGGTGCTGGGAAAACTGGGTCGCTACATGCAAAAGAATGAAGCTTGACCACTACCTCACACCATACACAAAAATCAACTCAAAATGGATTAAAGAACTAGACATAAGACCTGAAACCATAAAATACATAGAAGGAAATATAGGCGAAACACTACGGGATTTGCACATCAAAGACATCTTTACAGACACATCACCCAAAGCAGTGATAGTGAAGACAAAGATAAACAGCTGGGACTACATCAAATTAAAGAGCTTCTGCACAGCAAAAGAGACAATAACAAAAACAAAGAGAAACCCCACCAACTGGGAGAACATTTTTGCACCCAACACTAATGATAAAGGACTGATCACAAAAATCTGCAAAGAGCTGATGAGACTCAGCAACAACAAAGAAAATAATCCAGTCAAAAAATGGGCAGAAGAGCTAAAAAGAAACTTCTCTGAAGAGGAAATGCAAATGGCCAACAGGCATATGAAAAAATGTTCAACATCACTTGTAATCAGGGAAATGCAAATCAAAACTACCATGAGATACCATCTCACACCAGTGAGAATGGCACATATTAAAAAAACTAGCAACAACAAATGTTGGCGAGGGTGTGGAGAAAAAGGAACTCTTCTGCACTGTTGGTGGGAGTGCAAACTGGTCCAACCACTATGGAGAGCTGTGTGGAGATTTCTGGACCTACTAAACATAGAGCTTCCATATGATCCAGCAATTCCACTCCTAGGTATTTACCCAAAGGACACAGAAACATCAATTCCAAAGAGCACCTGCACCCCTATGTTTATAGCAGCACTGTTTACAATAGCTAAGCTTTGGAAACAACCCAAATGCCCAAAAATAGATGACTGGATCAAGAAGATGTGGTACATATATACCATGGAATATTACTCAGCATTCAAAAAAGATAAACACATGCAATTTGCAGCAACATGGATGGCGCTGGAAGGGATCATGCTCAGCGAAATAAGCCAAAAAGAAAAAGAAAAATACCGGATGGTCTCACTCATAGCAGGAATCTAGAAAACTTAAATAAGGGACCAGGAAAATGAATATAAGAAAGTGAAAATCAAAATCAACAAAAAACTATGAACCAGAGACACTTTTTGGGGGGTGGGGGGCGGGAGGGGAAGGATTGGGGTCAGAATGGGGCGTTTGCAATTGTATGGGGGAATATAAAAATAAAATTTAATATTAAAAAAAAAAAATTAAAAATTGGGATGTCATAACTAAAAGTAAATAAAGTGAGTTGTGTTAAGGAAAAAAATAAAATAAAAAAAAAATAAAAATCTCTGAGCACACTAAGAGTCAGCTTTCTTTGCTTTTCTGCACACAGGTCACATGAATCTTTACAACAGGCAACATGGGTTTTGCCCCTTAATAATTTGGGGTCTTGGGTGCCCCTTGGCTTTGTCTGGTATTGCCTAAGACCACACAAGAAGATTTAGAAGAATCATATCTTGCTGCTTGGTTATCAAAAGTAGATTTTGATATCTACCCTTTCACTCTTGCTAACAGGAATGTAAAACCTCTCAAAACAGAGACTTTGGTTCTTTTTTTGTTTAATTTGTTTTACTGCTATACCCCAGGATGTACAACAGTGTAGGATTAGTCTCCTGAATCTGTTCAGACTGACTTAGAACATTTTTCTAAGATGCCCAGAGCAAGGTTTTTCTAATATGGGTCACGGTACCATGTGGAGTGAAGGTCAACTGAGACCTGGATTGGAAAAGAAACTCTTGAAATTGTCTCAAAGAATGAAGATTACCCAGATTTAGAGTCATCTTCAGAAATAATCTCTTTATTAGAAAAAGCTATCTTAGGGCAGGGTAAACATCTAGCGGCAGGGTATTATCATCTGAAGTGACCCCTCTTCATGGGAGATGGCCCCCTCTCTCCTGACACCTGAGGTCCTGAGCCCATTCCTGAGATCAGAATATAAATCCTCAGTTTGCTCCATTTACTCTAGAATGTACAGCCATGTCATTCTCTGTATATATACATAACTCAATTGGGTTTTTTTCTCATATTAATGTGGGATGTTAATTTGTTTGCTTGTTCAGTCTGAGAAGAACCCAGAAGGGGACAGGTACCTCCTCCTGTACAATGAAAAAGGAATCCATCACAGAGCTGGTATTAAATAATTAAATTATATGTGAATGGATTAATTTTTTTATGGTCTACTATGTTTCAGACATTTTCTTCGGTTGTAGAGCTGTAACAGACAACAAGAGGCCACCTCTGAGGAGATATACTACATAAGAAAAGTCAGTCAGGGCCTCTCTGGTGGTGCCAGGATTTAAGCATAACACTGTGAAGCTATCCTCAGCCTCTGCAGCATGAGTTTGATCCCCAGCCAGGTTGCTGACCCACATGGTGCAGCAGACCACTTGTGTCTCGCCCACTGCTCCCTTCTGGAGTGTATTCAGTAGATCCACCTGTTCTGCTCCCCACTCTGTCTCTGGTGAATTCTCTTACCCACCCCCCCACCTCTGGCCTGTACCCCAGTTCTTGTATGCATAAATAAATAAATCTTTAAAAAAGAAAGAAAGAAAAGTCAGTCATTCATCATGGAAAGTATAAAATATTTGGTGCGTGACACGAAAAAAGCACACTTCATGCTAGCCTTTACATTTCCTACCAAGCCTACTTAGGAATGTAAATTTCTTCCCTGATCCTGGAAATATTTTGTCAGTTATGTCAAACTGAACTGTGATCAGCTTAAATAAGCACACTTGGGCTCAAGAACTTATATTACCTTTCCTGCGTCGGGGTGCAGGCCTCTTGGGGTCTTCAAACTGTATTTAATAATCAGCAGCCCCTGCCTGTATCTCTGCTGGCAACACCAGGAGAGAACAATTTGAAGTAAGATGTTTCCCTCTCACCTTCTACATTTTTCCTTACCTGAGTTGGTCCTTAACTGATGGATTTATCTAATAATTTTATGTGTGAAAGGGGTAGATATAATAATTACAACTTTAAAAATAGCCATGTGGGGGATAAAATAATGTCCCTAAGACTGCACTTCTGCAGGCAGAGCCAAATGAAGATTAGAACTCAAACTTTCTCAGTTTAAACCTGTTTTCTCTAGAAAAATGACCGTGACAGTACCTTAAACCCAGAAGGCTACCAGTAGTCTGGTTAAAGGTTTAGCCTTAGTGGAGATGTTATTTTAGGGACTCCCCTGGTGGCGCAGCAGTTGAGCGCTGTGCTACGAAGCTGCCCGCAGCCTCTGCAGCGCCCGGTTGGATCCCCAGCCATCAGCGAGGGTCCCACAAGGCGCGCAGACCTCTCCTGCTGCCCGCTGCTCCCCTCAGCAGTGTATTTCGTCAGTCTGCCTGTTCTGCTCCCCGCTCTGGCTCTGGTGAATTCTCTCACCCTCCTGCGCTTCTGACTGTACCCAGTGCTTGTACAAATAAATAAATTAATAAATTAAAAAAAAAAAAAAAAAAAACTTGCTCCGGGAACACAATTTTCTGGGTCCTGCTGAAGTTACAGTTCTTGCAACAGGTGACACTGGAAACAGAAGAATAAGCAAAACTGAGATAAGAAAATCGAGGCTGTAAGATTTGTTAGGAACGATGCTGTACTAGAGACGTTCAAAAATATTGAATGTATAGCTGAGCCTGAAATCATCGGGAGACTTTCAAATATCATTTTTTAGAACTCACGGCATTACGCATTGGATACCTATTATCCTAGTGCAGCCTGTAGGAAGGCAGGCAGAATAATTAACACCTGGATTTCTGGGATAAAGAAAAGACAAAAAACAAAAACACGCTTCAGTCATCTGATTGATCATGGAGTTTATTTTCTCTTCCTTTTTTATGGTGCCTCTTTACCCCTACTGTGCACAGCGGGGGAAATCAACATGAAGCCAAATGAGAGGAAATAAACAATCTTGGCCTCCTTTGAATTCTTAGGGAAGCGCTAGAGTAATTTACAAATGCTGGCCTGAAGAGAGTATTTCTTAGGTTGTTTGAAAAATATCACTATCGGTACAATTTAATATTTTGAACTTTTGCAAATCATTTTCATCAAGCAAAGTATCATTTGTCAGGTTGAGAAACAGCATTCAAATTGAGGTCACAAAGGAACAAAAGCTGTCCGTTTCAGAGAAGGGTGACAGCTTGTTTGCTGGCTTCCCCTTGATTGAAGAGGGAACTTAGATCTAGAAAGTCTGGTAGCTGAACGATTCCTTTCTTTTCTTAGTGAGAGTAGATTTGCAAAAATCAGAACCTTCTCTTTTCACCAAACAAATGGTTGACATTAAACAAGGACCATCTATTAGATCCCATATTTCTTCAGAATAGCAGCACAGACATTGAATAAACATGTTTTCCCTGATAATGATGAAATGTATTATCAATCTTTGTGCTTTAATAGATAACCTTCCAGAACTTTGCATGAATATACCTCACACCAAAGATCAGCATTAACTATTGTCGAAGATAAATGAAACATGGCATTTTGTAGTATTAGCCAATGACCTAGATTCCCTCAGCCTCCTTGTAGCTAAATCTCCATGTGATGGAATGAACCAATTTTTCTCAAGGCTCTTTTTTCCCCCATAAGGAAATTTCTAGGAAATGCTTGAGAATGTATTATATTACTATGTTAAACTACATTGTACAAAAGAATTAGAAAGAGCTCTTTCTTGGATTAAATGGATAGGGCTACTTAGTTCTGGAGAAATTGAAGAAGAAATGCACAAAAGCATTCTATTACCTAGATTCAGATGGGGAAAAAGGATTAAAATGTAACATAAGTCACAAGTAAAAATGGAGAATAGCTGCTTTGAAAAGACATGTAATAATTTGCTCAGAATTTTTTGTCTAAACACTTAGAGGAATCCTTAAAGGTTATGTAGTATTATTCCCAAATTTTATTGAAAGCTAAAGCTCAATAGACATTGACCAAGATAATCTAATCTTTTTTTTTAAAATATTTTATTTATTTATGCATACAAGAACTGCGGTACAAGCTACAGGTGTGGGGGTTGTGAGGATTCACCAGAGACAGAGTGGGGAACAGAAAACGTGGATTAACTGAAATATGCTGCTGAGGGGAGGAGCAGGTGAGTCAGGAGAGGTCTGCTGTGCCATGTGGGTAGCTCCCTGGCTGGGGATCAAACTCATGCTGCAGTGGCTGCAGATAGCTTCATAGTGCTGCATCTTAACCCCTTGTGCCACCAGGAAGGTCCTGGTAATCTAATGTTGGGTGTATCCTTCCTTGCTCTCTACTCATCCTTATTAACTTTTTTGCTCTTCTTTAACAGGACATTCCCATTCCTGCCCCTGCACTTATTTGCTTGTGTAGCCCACCCTTCCCTCAGAGTCCTGAGTGACTGAACCACTCTATCTTGTCAAGTGTCATGTTAGCAGCCCCATTCCTTAGCCCCATTCACCCTAGTTTAGTCTTCTTCAGGATACTCCACTCCACTTCATACCTTGGGCTGTATTTAGTGAGGTGCTTTCTGTGATCCCCATGACAATATAAATGTCATGAGAGTAAGAATTGTACAAACCTGTGTTTCTGTGTCTGACACGTGCTGTGTGCTTAGTAAGTGTCCCTGAAGCTTTGATAATGGAACAGACTTGGGATTTGAACCCTTGTGTATGTGATTCAGATACCCATGGTCTTTCTGTCATCATGGACCAGGATTCCATGGGAATGGGATCTAAATGTCACATGTGTGCCACTCAACAATTCATGGAAATCATAGCACCATATTTAAAGAGGTGAGAAATATTTGTCATCAAGAAAATATAATAAGAACAAGACAAGTTGGCTACAAATGAAAAAAGTCAGCAACATTGACTGGAATTTTGTTTCATCAGCTCACACACACATACACACAAACACACGTAGTCACACACATCATCATCATCATCAGTCCACCTAATTACTTCCTTTTCCAAAGGAGCTGACGTGTATCTGATCCCGCACATTCGCATGCAGCTGGGCAGAGAAGCAGGTGACATATCCACACTGTGTACCCAGATGGGGACTGTGACACCAGCGGGAGTGTTTGTGCAGATTTCCCAGCCAGCACAAGGTGCCTGGGAGGCCTCTCCTTGAAGCACTTCTCACTTCCAGTTTCACAGACACAGAAACAGCCTGGGGATTTCAACCAAGTGCTGCTATAAATAACAGCATTGAGACAGAGTAGGTTCGTGCTGTACTGGAATCACTCTCAACTGATTGCTTGCCTTTGGAGGGTACATTTTCCTCTCTTCAGCCCCCTTTTGGGTACTTGTCATGTAAAATGTCACAAAGCATATAATAGAAGTGAAAACATTTGCTAAGAAGCAAGTCTGCTTTAAAGGGGAAGACACCTGTTTTCCCTTATTCTCTTTGACTATGCTAGGGATGATTAAAATCCAGAATGATAGATGTGGCCACTCTGGAGATGTGGATATAGATCATTACAGATGCCAACTGACCATACAGTTAATTTGTGGGAAAAAAGGAGAATTTTCGCGGTTAAGTACCGAAGCCGTCAACCTTCTTTAATTTTTTCTCAGGGATCCTGATTGGTTTAATAATTATATTTAATATTAATCATATAATAAGCACCTTTATGATATAAGCAAGGATAAGGAGAAGGAGGGCTTTTCTTTGCCTTTTTCTTTTTGCTTTCCCGACCTTGATCTTTCATAGTTAGGACTCATGCACTCAAATTCTTTGTCTACCATCATGAGAAATCTATGCTTGGATCAAACCCTGATACTTGCCCTCCTGAAATCATTTTGCCAGAAAGCTTTCCATTTCTTTTCATTGCATTTGGCCTAAAATGCTGTTCTTTCTGTTTAAAATCTCATTCTCTATGGGACACAGCTTGCTTCTTCCTGCAGTCACACATGGAGCTCACTACCACCCCGGGGTGCCCTGCAGCCCACACAGTTCCTTGTTGGATGCCCTGCTGATGCCCTCAATGACCCTAGGAGAGCAATTTGGGCACAGGGGAAGGCACACTTGTTGAGCCTTACAATATAGCACTTTGTTGTTGTTGCTGCCGCTTCACATACATGCAGGCATAATTCGGGCTCATGGTTATCAGCCAAGGCCCTCTTCAGTCTTGGAGATTCTCCTTCTTCTCTGTGTGCAGGGCAACGGCTTCTCTGTGCTCCCTTACAGCGCTGGCACCACAGGTCTCATGGGATACTGATTGTTCTAGTTGGCCCTGAGGGTGGCTTGGCCTGCCTCCTGTCTGTATTTCTGCAACACCCACACAGCCTTTTCAGGTCTGGATCATGCAGAGCACCCAGGGCCCTCCATGTGTTTTGCTTCTTGCTTCTGTCTTTTTTTTTTTTTTTTTAAGTTTTATTTATTCATACAAGCACTGGGTACAGTCAGAAGTGCGGGAGGGTGAGAGAATTCACCAGAGCCAGAGCAGGGAACAGCACAGGTAGATGAACCGAAATCCACTGCTGAGGGGAACAGCAGGCATGGCAGGAGAGGTCTGCGCAACATGTGGGACCCTCGCTGGTGGCCGGGGATCAAACTGGCGCTGCAGAGGTTGCCGGCAGCTTCCCAGCCCAGCGCTCAACCGCTGGGCCACCAGGGGAGTTCCTCTTGCCTCTGTCTTATCATCTTGTTTTGAAGTTTCTTCTTACAAATGCAATACTCAGATTTTCTTCTGAACTTTTCTTCCTTTTTGACTTAAAATATTTTCTTTTTTTCCCCTAAAGATTTATTTATTAATGCATACAAGAGCTGGAGTGTAAGCCAGAAGTGCGGGGGTAGGGGGGAGCGGTGAGAGGATTGACCAGAGACAGAGTGGGGAGCAGAACAGGCAGATCTACTGAAATACACTACTGAGGGGAGCAGCAGTGAGACAGGAGAGGTCTGCTGCACCATGTGGGTCAGATCCCTGGCTGGCCAGGGGATCAAACTCATGCTGCAGTGGCTGGCTATAGCTTAATTGTGTTGTCTTTAAACCTGCACCACGCTGTCTTTCCACCCTGCTGGAAAATAAAAGTTTTCTCTAATAAGGGAGGTCAAAGAGTTAGGAAAGAGGAAAGTCATAACATGTCTTTTGGGGGAAAAACTCAAGTAGTGAGAACAAATTTTGTTTATCTTACAAGCAGAGAAATTCTGGGCTTGAATTAATTTATTGGACAGAGAAAGCAGTGTTGTTCAGAAGCTTGATGAACGTGGTGGACTCCTGACTCAGATGCCTTAGTCTGAACCGGAGTTACTGGCTGTTTGTGAGCCATTTAGTTTACCTCGCCAAGACTTGGTACTTCATATGGTAAATAAGGATGCTGTTAATGCTCTCCATTGGTGAAAAGTACCTGAGTTCTTAGCCCAGTGCTTCCCAGGTAGTAAGTACTGAAAGAGTATTAACAGTTATTGCTAAGCATTTTAGGTTTGGATTATAATTGAAATAAGAACATTAAAATAAGAACTCAGTGTCATAATTCTGAAAATTCACAAACTCATCCTGAGAATGGGTGCCTATCTTTAGAGAGGAAGCACAGTTAGTGTTCTAAAATTCTAAACCACACTCTGAACATTATCATTTATTATTGTCATTTATTATTATCATCTCCCCTCTAAAATGCAAGGATACTGAGAAGAGTCATATCAGTGTAAGATGCAGGCTCTGACACAAGTATTTCTAATATTTCCTGATGTTACTATATTCAAATTAAGGCTGTGAATCATGTAACTCCATTTAAACTGGGCAGATTCCACTAAGGAATGGGTATAAATGGAAAGAAAATACGATTTTCCTTTCTCTTCCTACTAATGTCAGTGAGAATTATCTATGATAGAAAGGAACAAAAAATAGATCATGATTTCAGCCTAGTGCTCTGTAAGTTTTGTCCCCTGCTATATGAGTCCTTTCTTTCTAATAAACCTCTCTAAGCACACAGTAAGTGTTTAATGCATGCTTATGAAATGTATGCATGAGTATCCAATGGTGCTTATATGCTCACGGAGCCTTCAGATTCTGGCTATTATTCCTGTGTCCAATCAGCTATAGAAAGGTGACAATGAAACCAAACCATGTTTCATCTCTCCCAGAGTCTGCTTGGATTCTGGCCTCACCTCTAACACATTACTCACCACGCCACACACTTGTACATATACATATTCTGCAATGCAGTAGAGCTCTCCCAGGATGGGAGGGATCATAACCTTGGCCCATGGAAAGAATCGCAAAACAATCTAATCTTGAAAAATATTTCTAAGTTGTTATCACTCGCTCTGTGCTACACTCATAGTATTAAGTTTAGCATGAATCATATGTGGCCAAGATATAATGAGTGATATTGATTTTGATTTTTTTTTTTCTCTCCAGGCTGTGTCTTAGTTCCTGGCCTTGATCTTAAAAGTAAGATAGATGTTAGGCATTATTATCTAGCAGAAGGAGTAAAAAATTGATTTATCTCCTGGCACTTCATTGCCCTTCCCTGCAATAGCCAGGCAGCATCGTTGGAAGAGCTGTAAGCTCATGTTTACTTATTAAAGGGTGTGATGCTGTCTTTTGCTGGGAATCCATAGCCTAGCCTCTTTGCTGCGTCCAGTGCATATTTTCAGATGATAAATATATAATGAATATGGGAATGCTCAACTTGCTTTTTGTGGTAAAAATAATTTCAGAAAAGCATCTCATAAAGATGAGGTAATATTTTAAATGTTTTATTTATTTATTTTTTATTTTTATAAATATGTTTTATTTTGATATAATTTTCAACTTAGAGAAAAGTCCCATGAGCTCTTCACCTTGCTTCTGATCATTTCACTCTTAAAAAAAACACAGTGCATTTCTCAAAGAGGAAATATTAATATTAGTATATAAATATGATTTAACTTATAGACTTTATTCACAATTTCACAATTTCCCCTTTTCTGTTCCAGCAACCAACCCAAGATATCATATAAAATTAAAAGGCTACTTTTTGAGAAATAGATTTTTAATAAATATATATTTGCTAATGACAAGTTTGTAAATGTAACTGAACGCTAAGTCAGAGTGATCTTTTTTGATTGCTTACATATTTCAAGGTTGCCAGTAAAGATGTTTGGTGAACTAATCAATTGTCTGTGAATGGTTTCCAATTTCACTGTTAAGACACAACGTGCATTTTAATCAGTGGAGGGATATATTTTGCAAGCAAAGTCCTAATCATAATAATGTATAGAAGCTTGTGAATGGTTTGTGCACTCATAAATCGGTCTGAATGAAAAGTTACTCTAACAGTAACCTTATTTTCCTTTGCATTATAATTTTTTTGAATGAGAGAAAAAAAGGTAATATTATAACCATGAACTCAAAATGGCTCATAAACTTGCCCAAACTCCTGTGTTACTTTATTTCTCACTTTCTTCACCTCTGAAATGGAGGGAGAACCCTCATGATCCCTCTAATTTAATAAAAAACAAGAAACCAAGTGTAATGATTCTATCAGTGTCCAAATTCTTGAGGAAGTCATTTGAAATTCATTTATTCAGCTACTTCAACTATCCTGTCACTCAAGGTTTGATTGCCACCTACTCATTTTCTGTCTAGAGCTTTGGAATATGGTAACATGTAAGGACATGTTCTAGAGGGAATCTTCTAAAATCCTACCTTCTCTTCACTTCCTTTTGATGCCAAGGATCACTTTTGCTGCTGTCATCATTTTTGGAAAGCACAAAAATGTCCTCATTTTTGCCATGGACCTGTCCCCAAATTCCTTTCTTCTTCCTTCATCCATTGAAACATGTCAAATATGGGCCTCCCTGGTGGGTCAAGGAGCTAAGCACCGCATTATGAAGCAGTCTGCAGCCTCTGCAGCACGAGTTCAATCCCTGGCCAGCCAGAGAGAAACCCACATGGCACAGCAGACATCTCCTGTCTTGCCCGCTGCTCCCTTCAGCAGTGTATTTCATCAGTCTGCCTGTTCTGTTCCCCGCTCTGGCTCTGGTGAATTCTCTCACCTTCCCGGGCTTCTGACTGTACCCAGTGCTTGTATAAATAAATAAATAAATCTTTAAAAAAAAAAAAAAAAGATAATGAGAAGGCTTCCAGAAAGAAAGAGTTGGTGACCTGATTGAGAGCAGAGTCAGAGGGCTGGAGGAAACACCCAGATTTCAGACATGGTGCACCTGCTTATAGGTAATATTAGGACAAAGACAGAGGAGCCATTTAGTATCTGGTGTATGCCTTGCAAGGAGAGGGGAATATGATATGTTCCATTTGGACATGCTAATATTGAGGTTTCTGTGTGATATTCACTTTAAGATGAGCAGTAGAAAGTCCAAAAAGAGATGTAAATGGGGGACATTTATTTGGAATCTGTTAACAACAGGTGAGCTTTGAAGCCACAGACTTCAAGAGCAAAGAGGAGAAAATGGAGAAAAGCTACAAATAAGAAATGGATGGAGCAATAAGAGTCAGGTAAGAGGGTGAGAGGGAAGGAAAGAGGGGGAGCTTCAAAGCCAGAGGCTCATCTGCATGTGTCAGAAAACAAAGTGAGTGAGAACTCAGGATGAGCAGTTTGGGTCACAGTGTCTGATGCAGCGGACAAGTTAAGGAAGATGAGAACTGGGAGTGAGGTGCAAACCAGAGTCAAGAACCATGAATGTATGGTTATATTAACAAAGGTAGTTTGAATGAAATAGTGGGGGGCATCAAACAGGAAGTTTACAACAAGTTTACTGAATGATGAGATAACAAGATACAGAGAGGGCAGATTAAACCTTCTGGAGGCTTGGAAAACAAGAGAAGATTGGGGAAAGACCAAAGTTAAAAATAATGGACTTAGATAGGTTTCCTTTAGTCTGTCTTTTACCCCTCTCTCTCTTTTTTCTTTTTTCTTTTCCTTGTTTGCTAATCAGAGAATGATGGGCTATAGATCTTCTTAAGGAGATGGTGAGATTAAAGATGGAAATCATTGATAGAGGGTAGTCTCAAAAAAGTGAAGATCATGAAGTGAAGATCAAATGCAAAGAGATAAATAAGCCTTACAGAGAGTCATTGCAACCTTGTCTCTGGATAGCCAAGGAAGTGAGGTTGAGAGAACAGAGTTCAGTGCTTTTGTAAGAGGTCCGAGGTAGAGATGTGAAGGGAGTTCTGATTGATGGTTTCTATTTTCACTGCGATTTAGGAGGCATGTTTGAGTAAGAGGATAACATGGGGAACTGTGGCAGAGTGAGTCTGATAAGCATGATGAAATTTCAAAATATATGCTGGGGAGAATAAGAAAAGGAATGAATTGCCAAGAGATATTAAGATTTAGTAAAATCTGAAACCATGTATGTGTAGAGGTCGTACTCTCAGTTGTTATATATATATATTTCCTCCACCAGTTAGGAAATAACAGGAGAACAAGAAGATGCAAGACTGAATCAAAATTGAGACACTTCCATGATGAATAGGAAGGCAGTGGAAAAATTCAGTGCACTGTCATACTAATGGCTGAAATAGAGTAGTGGGCTATAGGGTCTAGAAAAGAGACAGGATAACAAATCCAGAAGGTAATAATCTAGACTAAGGCAAATGAACAGTAATAAAAGGAAGGGGGCTAATCAGGAGGATAATAAGCCTGAATGTAATGATGGGATGGACAACATAATTGGGAGGTGACTGAGAATGATTATTTCCTATATGCTTTCTCCATTTACCTTGTAAATATGTCAAACTTTTAAGAACAGTGCAGAATTTTGGGTGAGACTGTACATATAAAAAAAATGTGCTTTACTCTCTTATATGAAAGAAGCAAGATTAATACCAAAAGAAATCTTCCTATTATTACTCTTCAGGAATAATGTGTAGGGACGAGGTCAACTGCAGGCTCCTGCTGAGAATGAGCATGCTACTATTTATTGCCTCTTTGGATGAAAACCCAATTTCAGCTTCCATCAAAGATCAAGCTAGTGCTATTTTATGATAAACACAGAAACTGCCTTCCAGAAAATTACTATTTTAACAGGTGCAGTCTTATATTCAATAGTGATTTAAAAATTGGCTTCATGACTCGTATTGTGTTCACAGCAACCATTTGAATAATCTCCCTGGATGTACTCTCACACATAAACATCATTAAAGGGTATACTTACATTCTGCTTAATCACAAGGTATTCATGAAAACATCTCTCTGCCTAAATAAACTTTTACCACTTAATATATTTTGTCTTGTTTATTTTTATTGCTGATCAAGGCATTATAGAAAAAAATAATTTGAATGATTCTATTTACAGAGGGGAAAAGAGCTACAATGATTTCTGAAATTTTGCTATTATTACTATGAGGGCATAAAAAACAGCTTTTTCTTCCTTCAAGAAATACTTATTTAGCATCTGCTGTGTATACAACAGGGTTTTGTTCTGGGTAATGTGTGAGGCATCTGTTTATGGTATAAAAAAATGACTTTGCCATAACTGGCCCTTAAATGGTAGATGTAACAGCAGGAGTGATTCATTTATTCATATTAACCCTGGCTAGAATGTGCGATCTGCAAGAAAAGAACTTTGTCTAGTTCATTGCTCTATTCCTAGAATCACAGACATAAGACAGTGCCTGACTCACCATGAACCTCTGTGTTTGGATCATCTGGTTAGTGCAGAAATGAAAGCTGTGACTATGGATTCTGGGGATGCAATTTTTGTGTGTGCTGGATTCTAATCCCTGTTGTATGACACCATGTGTGACACATATGTGAGCAAGCTGTGTCCCTATGACACACTAAGCCAGCTAAGTCCTTGGACGTAGAGGGGGATGAACTTTGATGGGAGAAAATTTAGATCTTTATTTCCTCTAACCTCTGATTGAAATTTTGTATTTTCTCCAATTAAAAAGAAGGGAGGGCCTCCCTGGTGGTGCAGGGGTTAGAGACAGTGCTATCAAGCTATTGCCAGCCACTACAGCATGAGTTTGATCACCCGCTGGCCAGGAGCAACACACATGGTGCAGCGGACCGCTCCTGCCTTGCCTGCTGCTTCTCTCAGCAGTGTATTTCAGTAGATCTGCCTATTGTGTTCCCCACTCTGTCTCTGGTGAATCCTCTCACCCGCCCCCCGCCCCACACCTCTGGCCTACACCCCAGTTCTTGTAGGCATAAATAAGTAAATCATCAAAAAAAAAAAAGAAGGGGGCAGGCCACAAAAGTGTGAGCTTGTCACCAATGAAAATCACAGTTAAATAATAAAAAAACTACATTATAGTTATTGCAAAAATCTGAAAGTATCATCATACTCATTACTAGCTTGAAATGATGGTAGTTATTACATTCACTGCTAGATGTGGCTTACTTAATAGAAATAACTCAAATTACTATTACCAAAATGTAGGGTTTTTTTTTTTTATAATTATTTATTTATTTATTTATTTATTTATTTATTTATTTATTTATTTATTAAAGAGGCATGTATTATGTATTTATTTGTTTGTTTGTTTATACAAGCACTGGGTACAGTCAGAAGCGCGGGAGGGTGCGAGAATTCACCAGAGCCAGAGTGGGGAGCAGAGCAGGCAGAAGGACCGAAGTACACTGCTGAGGGGAGCAGCGGGTGGCAGGAGAGGTCTGAGCGCCGTGTGGGACCCTCCTCCGGTGGCCGGGGAGCAGCCTAGGATCGAACAGGCGCCGCAGAGGCAGCGGGCAGCTTCGCAACTCAGCGCTCAACCGCTGCACCACCGGGGAGGCCACCAAAATGTAGTTCTTTTGAATAATCTGATGATTGGGTTACCCTATAATTGGTGTCCTTTGTAATTCTGTGCAATTTATTTTAAGCTTTTCAAAACATCGGTCCAAGAAAATGATACTGAGAGCATTTACAAAGATGGCCACAATTCCTCCCATCTTCTTTGATATATTTTGCACTGTTACTGCTTCTTTCAAAGCAACAGTTTGTTCTTTATTGCTTCTTCTATCAAATAGTTTTAGGGCCTCCCCTGGTAGCACAGCGGTTGAGCGCTGGGCTGCGGGGCTGCCTGCAGACTCTGCAGCGCCGGTTCGATCCCTGGCCGCCAGCAAGGGTACCACATGGCACGACAGGCCTCTCCTGCCGTGCCCACTGCTCCCCTCAGAGTGTATTTCGACACTCTGCCTGTTCTGTTCCCTGCTCTGGCTCTGGTGAATTCTCTCACCCTCCCATGCTTCTGACTGTATCCAGTGCTTGTATTAAAAAAAAAAAAAGAAGTTTTATTCCCCTTGTCTGGTCTGACCTCGGGACTTAGGGACTTACTTGGGCCTATTGGATGCTTCAGTTTTAATATGGCCTCTTAGCCTCAACCCCATGAGGCTTTGCAGCTTCTGTTCTTGCTTTTATGTATTCCCCGTCTTGTTATGAGTAGAAGCCAAGGCTCCACTTCTTGAAGGTGGAAAAACAGTTGGGGAGACAGTCTTACTGATGAGCAATCCCGTTACCAGATACATGAGTAAGGCCCTGTTTCTCCCACACAGACCCGGGAAGAGACTGCCTCTGCAGGAAGGACCGCAAGAGAGGCGGCAGCAGGTCTGTCCAGCAGAGCACAGCCCAGATGGCCAACCCTCAGCAGCATGAGAGGTAAATGTGTGCTGCTTTGGGTCACTACATTTTGAGATGATTTGTTAGGAAGCATTGCACAACTGAAACAGGTTGAACTCCATCCAAGTATGAAATGTCTCCCTGACCTCCCAAATTAAGAGTCTCTACCCTAAACAGATTTGATTTAGTTGGTATTTTGATTTTATGTTTTTTTAAAAGATTTATTTTTATGTATTTAAGCATATAAGAACTGGGGTACAGGCTAGAGGTGCAGGGAGGGGAAGTGGGGTTGAGAGGATTCACCAAAGACAGAGTGAGGAACAGAACAGGCGGATCGACTGAAATACACTGCTGAGGGGAGCAGTGGGTAAGGCAGGAGAAATCTGTTGCACCATGTGGGTCAGCTGTCTGGCTGGGGATGTGTAGGGTAAGGTAAAAGGTATCAGGCTTTTCTGCCCTCCCACCATTAGGATAGATGATGGATCCTTGGGGTCCTAAATGCATGCCTGATGGCAGGCACCTGGAGAAGGGTGTGGGCATAGGTAGATGGGATTCACCTGGGCTGAGACTAGCCTTATGAGGGCTGCATCATGGAGACTCCGGCAGAAGCAGAACCACGAGAAGAACGAACAGAAGAGCAGAGAGCAGAACCACCAGAGGAGAGCCCAGAAAGTGTGAAGACTTGATGGGGGCTGGGAGGCCTGGCAGCCTCCCTGCCCCCCAGCACCCCTACCTGCCATGTACCTGATAAATCCCAATAAAAGCTTGTAAAAGCCACCGAGGGCTCCAGGACACTTCTCCTTACCCCATCCGCTCGGGTCATAGAGAACCTGCACTGGCCCTTCCTGCCCTTACAGGATGGAACTCAGTTTGTTTCTGTGAGAGCCCTGAGTCTGAACCCCTAGGCCACCAGGAGAGGCTGGTTTTGCATTTTATGTATCAATATCTAGAATGTCTGCCAATTCGGTACCTCCAATTGAGATATTTTACCTTAAAAGCATTCTTGACTTATTTGTTGTTTAAGAATTCAGAAAAAGAAAACTATTGAAGTGTTTATATTTATTGTTGGGGAGTAAGACCTTGAGGGCAGGTAGGAGCAGATTTTTTTAAAACTTTTTTACCTTGAATTTTGTGCTAATAGTTTAAGAATCTATCACTTGTTAAAATTATACTTCAAGAGAAGGTTGAGGGCCTTCATTTTATATCTAAAATGAAATAATAGCCTATGAATTTTAGACTTATAAAATTATTTTTCAGAACTAAGTTCTTAGTATTAAAGTGAGATAAAAATAATATTTTAAGCAATCTCTTTATGTCTGGTGGGAAACACTGAGAAGCACCAATAAGATTTAGGGATCATCAAAGACAAAGCCAGAACTATTTTAAAAATTGGTGTTTTTCAAGTCTGAACAGAAATCAAATTAGATGGGTTGAAAAGAGCTCACTAATTGAGGGTATTGAAGGTCAGTAGCAATCTTAGGAAGATAGGATTCAGTGGCTTGTTGGAATAGAATACAGGTGTGGTTCATTGAGGTGGAAAAGAGGTGTCAGAAGGTGGACATAGTAGCACACTCAACTACCTCCAGAAGTTTGAATTTAAATAGCAAATACAAAACATATTAGAAGCATTTGCCAAATCTTAGTCAGCTTGGTGCTTTCGTGGATAAGACAAGGAACAAAATAAATTCAAAGAGATTCCATTTTAACTGAATTGTGGAGGTTGGAGATTCTGAGAGTTTTCCAGTTATTCAGTGGGTCTTCCAAAAAAAACAAAAAACAAAAAACAAAAGGATTTGAAAGAAAATTGAGGAATGGGGTGGGGGTAGAGGGAGTCCAGGTGGACAATGCTAAATACCAGGGGCTAAATATCAGGTGAGGAAGGAGGTTGGGGGTAGGTGTAGACTTGGGGATAAACAATGTAGTCTCAGTAGTCTCTACAAGTCTTAGTTTCACTGAATATATTGGTGGCTTCAAAGAGAAGCAATACCAACCGTTTTGTGTGGGGGCTGCGCATGTCTTCTGCTCATAAGAGAACTCAGCTATGTAAAGCGTGTGTGGTGGCCACGATGTTAGTGGGCAGCAGGGAGCAGGCAAATTCAGTCCCTTGCCTTTACGTGTAGGTTAAATCCTCAGCCAGCACCTGAACCATCCTCTGTGGCATGGATCAGGATCTGCCTGGAGTTGCTGGTTGGTCTGTCAGCGCTCCAAGGGGCTTGTGGTGAGCAGCTGTGGAAAACTCTATTACCACCAACATCCTCCCAGGTCTCCACTTGTGTACATTTATAATTCATTTACTTAGGATACATTTCCAGAAATGAAATTCCAGTGTTAAAGGAAATGGATAATTTTCAAGTTTTTGCTATGTACCTAAACTTACAAATTCCCAAGCATGAAGTTTCTATGCCTTTCTGTTCCCCCCTGTGTGAAAGAGAGCTCTTTACCCACACTTCCTTTATTATAAAGTTTTCAGAGTTTAAAATCTGCCAGTGGAATAGGTAAATCTTGGCATTCTACTATTCATTTACTTTGCCTATTTTTTTTTAAGTGAGAGTCTGAAAAAGGACCATCTGTATTGCTTTTGTGCTTGTGAATTCTCCCTTTACAAGTGTGGCTTATTCTATTGAGATTTTGGTCTTTTTTTTTTCTTTCTGAGCACTCTTTATATAAATATTAGCACTCTGTCCTTTATATTGCATTTATAAATCCAATTTATTATTTACCTCAGTTTTTATTTCTTTTATAGTTTTAGTTAAAAGATATTTTATATATTTTTTAATCTGTAAAAAAAATACATATTTGCTTTCCCAAATTCTTCTCAGACTTTTCTTCTGTAAGTGTGGGAGGCTTACTTTAGAATTTGACCCAAAATATGTCTTGTCCTTGCTTCCACTGGCTATTTGTAGAGAATCCAAAGGAAGTGGGAGGCTTCTTTCTCCACAACCTATTTCCAGCACATCTTTACATATTCAAAGTTAACAGCAGAATCCGGTTGATGATCATTGTTATCTGCCTTGAATGCAACAGTTATTTGAGAAAATGTACATAGTGTTTTACTTTGATAAGAGCTTTCAGTAGTCTTGACAAAAGCCTCTTTGAGTGGGCCTCCCTGGTGGCCTAGGGATTAAGTCTCAGCACTATCATCTCCATGGCCTGGGTTCGATCCCTGGCCAGGAAGCTAACCCATATGGCACAACAGACCTCTCCTGTCTCACCCCCTGTTCCCCTCAGCAGTGTATTTTCAATACATCTGCCTATTCTGTTCCCTACTCTGTCTCTGGTGAATCCTCTCATTCCCCCAACCTCCCCACCTCTGGCCTATACCCCTGTTCTTATATGCATAAATAAATAAAAACAGATCTTTTTTTTTTTTTTTTAAAGCTCCCTTGAGTAGGTTGAGGAGCTAATAGGAAGCATGGAAGTTCAAAGTCACCCGACCTTCCATGCAGGGAAGGCTTCCATGCCAGAGAATGAAAGAAGAAGAAAACATCCCTTGGGCCTTCTGCGCACAGGCGTCAAGATAAACCTGGGAAAAGACACAAAGTGAACAAAGGAAAGTCTAAACTTGACCCATACTAGACTCCCAAGTTCTATCCTAATCATTCTCCAGTTCTTTTAAAAAACATAAAACTAAATTATAAAGGATTGTTTTATTCTCCTATTAATTATTGGTTAATTATGTGATGTTAAGTATGCACACTACTGTATCTCATATATCTCAATGCCAAACATTTTCAAGTTTTCCCATAAAAACTTAAAAGATTAGATTAGATTCATGTATTTTCTTTTGTTGTTTGTATATTGTATGTTAAATTTTATTTGTATGTTGTATGTTGTATGTTAAATTTTGCCAACAACCACCTTCCTATGAAATTTCAATAGATGTGAAAGATGTAACATTCATTATAAATGATGTCCACAAATTATATTTTAAGTTCCATCCTGGCTCCAGGACCCTAGTTTATGAGCAGCAGACTCTATCAACTGCTGAAAAAAAAAAAATAGATAGCTAGAGATGTTTCCTCAGTGATAAGACAATATTTAGTGTATAGTAAGTAGCTGTTGAATGAATGCAATAGGGTTTTATAAAATGCTGTATTTAGACCCTTTCACCCCTTCAAGACTTCATTTCCCTGTTTTGATCTTACACTCTCCAGGTCACTTAGCTTTATTATTGTCTCAGGATTTGTGAATCTCTTCCAGATGATCAGCTTGCTACACTAAAAGCCACTTCAGCAAACCTGCTGGGTACTCTACTGGATATTATAGACAGAGAGTTAAGATTTCTTTCCCTTAGAGCTCACATTCTAACAGCAGTGTCAGATGAATTGGGAGGGGATGGGGAAGAAAGAGAGAAAAAGAAAAAAAAAATGAGAGAGAGAGACAATGAGATCATTTCCATGGTAGAAGAATATCCAAAGTTTGTGGGAATTCTGTAGGTGGGAGAGCATCATGTAATGTAATGATATTGAAGATATTTTCCTAGTATGATTTGTGTTTATGTATTGTGTCTATAGGGAAGCCTGGGACCAATATGATCTCTCCAGACAGATTCCTTTTTTTTTTTAAAGATTTATTTATTTATGCGTACAAGAGCTGCGGTACAGGCCAGAGATGCAAAGGGGGTTGTGAGAGGATTCACCAGAGAGAGTAGGGAACAGAACAGGCAGACTGACTGAAATACACTGCTGAGGGGAGCAGCGGGCGAGACAGGAGAGGTCTTCTGCGCCATGTGGGTTGCTCCCTGGGTGGCCAAGGATTGAACTCATGCTGCAGAGGCTGTGGTTGCTTCATAGTGTGGTGCTTAACCCCTTGCACCACCAGGGAGGCCCTCCAGACAGATTCTATGAATTTCTATCCAAGTGGCATCTGAAACAAAGAGTCTCAATTCTAGCCATGCCACAGATCCTGCATACACCCTGTTCCTATTTGAGCACCTCCTTTCATTTCTGGCTTCTTGACTTATTTTTCCTTTCCTGCATTTTCACTTGCCCTTAATACATAAAGAAGATTTTGACTTAGCAGTTGGATCCTTAGTATGTTCTTCAATATAGATAATTTTGACCCTGTTTCTGTCCATTCTAGTTTCTCTCTACAAAGATCATTCTTTATAAAGAGCACAAGTCCAACTTTAACTTATTTGATGAGTTCTCCTAATGCCAAAGTGAAGAGAATGAAATGCTTGAACTTATTTGACAGTATTTAAAAATAGTGAGAAACACGTCAGGCAAAGGTGTGTGTGTGTATATGTGTATGTGCTTGTGTTCATGCATGTATGTGTGTGTTTGTACACGTGCTGGCTCATGCCCTTGTGTAGGTGGAGATGGGAATATTAGTAAGAAAATTCAGAAACAAGTACAGCAAAGGGGCAGCCGCCAAAGATTTATGAACTATCGCTATGCTCAGTCTGAGAGCCTGGGCATTGATAGCACCAGAAGCTTGTCCATCACATGAGCTGAAAGATTAAACATTTGTCACAAGCTGTGCAGCTTGAACTCTCTTTAACAATAACAAGTTCCCTTGCCTCATCTTCACCAGGATAAAATGAGAGAATTGAGCCATTGATATTCAATCAAATACTCTGTGTTCCTTTGGTGTGAACGATATTGCAGAAATATGATGTGGATAAGGCTATGTCCACAATAAAAATGTGTTTCAGAGGCTACCTGATGGTGCAAGGGGTTAAGATGCAACCTATGAAGCTATCTGCATCTTCTGCAGCACGAGTTCAATCCCTGGTCAGGGAGCTACATACATGGCACTGCAGACCTCTCCTGTCTCACCTGCTGCTCCTCTCAGCAGTCTATTTCCATCAATCCGCCTGTTCTATTCTCCACTCTGTCTCTGGTGAATCCACTCACCCCCTACACCTCTGGCCTGTATCCCAGTTCTTATATGCATAAATAAATAAAAATAAATCTTAAAAAAAAAAAAGGTGTGCATCAGCAACACTGCTGGGGAGTAGATTCAAAAGGATACAATGGAAGTGGAAATGATTTTTTTTTTCCAAAAAGGAAAAGGTTGCTTTCAAGTAAAGGGTGACTAACATTTGTGAATGAAGTTTCACTCCTGTTAAAGGTCTCCAATCTACAGTAAAATATATGCCTCCTCAGAAAATCATACACAGCTACTCTTGGGTAACCCTAGTCATTGGTAATAAATGTTCATTCCCAGAGTATATCATACACATCAGGACAAATCAATTTCCTTTCCAACATCTATACTCAAATGCACATGATCATTTTGTAGGCTAAGATTACTCTATTCATGCTTAATGACTCAATGAGGAGAGAACCTGAGTCCCCACAGTTGTGTGATAAATCCAGCACACACCCTGTATTCATGAAAACCAATGGTGCTATCTCCATGTGAGGCCTTGTGGAATTCTTCAACTCTTAAAGGAATTGTGAATTTTGAAAGAATGTTTGTAACAGGGTAACAACTTACAGTTTAACAGACTAAACCAGATGTTAATTTCTTTACACTTAACAATTTGGCTATTTATCAAAAAGGAAAAGTAACTACTAATTTAACTTTCACCCTGATAAATTTGTAAGAAATTAATTTCCCAAATAATGAAAGCAAATCCCTTGAAAACAGAAATGATCAATTAAAATTTATGTGCCAGACCAGAGATTAGGCCTGTTCAGAATTATTATCTTATTTTCAAATGACCATAACCCCACTAGGTAGATATTATTATGAGGGATTGATAGAAATCTGGCTCCTAAAGATTAAGTAACTCACAATTACGCCACTATTCAATATTAAGTCTTTGCAAGAAATATAAATTATTTTAACGATATCATTCAATAATGCATTTTACACCTTAATTGCATTGAGAGATAGTAAGCATAAGTTAACTTGTTTTGAATGACTCAACCCATCATTTCAAGGAGCAATTATTATGCTGTTTGTAAAACAATGATGCATGAAAAGGCAAGGGTTGTGTTAGGGGTCACTGCTACAGCACAAAACCACCCAGCTGCTTTCATTTTGAAATTCTCATACTAGATTTTAATGGGCTTCCTTTTCTTCCATCTCTATAAGTCATCAGCTGTCACTTTGCTTTGCTCTCAAAACACTGGCCACTTGCAGCAAGAGGACGGAGTTCTCCTTGGTCATAAGTGCAAGAAGGATTTGTGTTGTTTTGTGAACCCTCAAGTGTCGTTTTCTTCAATTCTTGAATTTTGTCAAAAATAACCTCTGGATACCTGAGGTTTTATAATCAAACTCAAGTCAAATAATAACCTTTTACTTGTCCCTCTACTCTCTCTCTCTTTTTCCTCCCCATCCCTTATATTTTGCACATGAATTGCAGTAAATATCACAGCTTACTTTCTCTTTGAGCTCCAGTGCTGTGGATTCATTGTTTGGTTCATCTTTGCATTTGCCATACAAGTCAAACTAAGCAAATACGACATGTATCAATTTTCCTTTTATATCTGAAATTCAATAAGAACATCTCTGAGGTCAAAGAATACAACTGTATCTCCCCCAAGAAAATTATTATGTCTACTATCTACTAGGTTTCTATGTGAGCAAGCAACTTATATTCAGTGTCTCATTTAAACCACATAATACAATGGGAAGCTGGACAATATGATTACCATTTTAGAGGTAAGTAAGGTAGATTAAAAAAGCTAATTAAAATTTGACTTTTTTTTTATAGCTTGTAGAGGTGGAATTGGGATTCAAATGTTGAACTGAAGAGCCTGTGATTATTGTCCTGTGCCAAAACACACACACACATTTAATGCATAGACATAAATACATATTGATGAAGAATTATATATTTTTAGTGATATATATAAAATCATAATATGTATCCATCTGTATAAGAATAGGTATGTGTTGCAGCAACATGGATGGAGCTAGAAGGGATCATGCTCAGAGAAATAAGACAGAAAGAAAAAGAAAAATACTGGATGGTCTCACTCATAGCAGGAATTTAGAAAACCTAAATAAGAGACCAGGAAAAAGACTAATCAATACAAAGTAAAAATCAAAATCAACAAGCAACTATAAACCAGAGACACACTATGAGGGAGGGGAGAGGCAGGGAAAGGAAGGACTAGAGTCAAAATAAGGGGGGAGGTGCAATTGTATGGGAAATATAACCAAAATAAAAATGCATACATTGTGCAAAGATGAAAAAAGATGTAAGAATTATATAAAATAAAATATTTAAATAAAGAATAGGTATGGGTGTATGATTTTGTATACATAGATGATTAGATAGATATAGATAGATGATAGGTAGGTAAGTAGGCAGGTAGATAGATAGATAGATAGATAGATAGATAGATAGATAGATAGATAGATAATTGATACATAGAGGAAACTACATATAATCTTGGAGATAGGCTTGAGATGCAACTTCTCTTGTAGCAGAGCAATTTTCAGAATGGCACTGTATAGACACATTGGACATGTATCTTGAAAGGACAATCCTTCTGAAGCATACCCACTATGAAAAGAGCAAGTCAACACAGATTTAAAAAGCTGTTCTGAAACTTTTTCTTGAAGAACAAATGACTGATGACAAGGTGAGGAAGCAATAAGGAAGAGAATGGCATGTCAAATGGGTATTTGTATTTATTAAAATAAATTCTCATATAAAAGGTTGTCTTCTTCCTCTCCCACACCCCATACCTACCCTCATCCTCCTGTTTCCCTCCTACCCCTCCTTCTTCATTTCCTGAACAGCTTTCATTGTTCTAATATTGTGATCACTGTGAAGCTTAGAGGGGGATAATGTGTAAGATAATCCTTAGGCTGACTATAACCTTGCAGAGAAAGGTTGAGATGTAACTTCTCTTGTAGCAGAGAAATTTCCATAATGGCACTGTATAGACACATTGGACATGTATCTTGAAAGGACAATCCTTCTGAAACATACCCACTATGAAAAGAGCAAGTCAACACAGATTTAAAAAGCTGTGATTTCCCAACCCAAAACTCAAGAGCCAAACAAGTCTTAGAGGTCACAAAATCCTCCATGATTTTTCTGAACATGTGGAGCCAGGCTAACTATGTGCAGGTAACAAATAAATATGCAGAAGATAAGTTTACCTGCTGAATATCAACCAATTCGGTCATCTGTTCTCCATCCCCATTGCTCCTGTTGGGTGACACTCCTCTCTCTCCTTCATCTAATTCAAGTACTGGAGTATTACCCGATTTCCTCTCCTATGCTCTTATGTCTCCTTCAAATCATTCTCAATGTTCATGGCTCCCAGACTTTTTTGAACATCAACCCATCAGTTTAAACTATGCATGCCTAGTCACATGTCATCAATTAAAAATGAACTATGTAACTGCTGTATTTAGTATAAACCATTTGAAAAATAGATATTTAAAAAGGAACAAATACAAATGAACACAAATTGAAGTTCGAGAATTGTCTTCCTAAACTTCCTTATCTACATTCTTGTGGATGATTTTTTGGTGTGTTAAAATCCTTTACCTGAGATTCATAATCTGAAATAATTTCCTAGTTTTTAATATGCGTATCCTTCATGATGGCACTTAGCATCACAGAGTCCTCATCTTGGGTTATTCTTTCCTATGCTTTAACTTGGCATTTTGCTAATACACAATTATTTATGTTTTTAAAAACAAATCCTGAAAATTATGTGTACCTATGTATGTACGACTATTCCCTGTGCATTGAACATTCTTCTTTCCTCTTATTCATTAAAAAAAAAAAAACTAATTTCAGCATTAAAACCTTAGATGCTGAGTCAGCCTCTGCAGGAAGCAGTTCCTTTCTGGCTCCACTTCTCCTTGTTAACTCTTTTCTTGATGCTCTTGGTCTCTAATGTGAGGAAGATACTTGGCAGGTGAAGAAGATAACTAAATACAGGTTAAAAAAGAGAGAACTATGTTATCTCATCTAAATATGCTTCTATATAGTATGCATATTTTATGTATATTATATATCATTCATTTTATAGATTTTAAGGCTTTACTCAACTTATATCCTGCTTTTGTTGTTTTTATATAGAATTTACTAATTTACAGGTACACTTTTTCTAGTTTTTCTTTTCTCTTTTTTAAGATTTTTAAAAAATTTAATTTTGCATAAAAGAACTGGGGTAGGAGGGGGCGGAGCAACATGGCAGTGAGGAGACGCTGCGAGTAAGATCTCCCATTAAAAAAAGTGAATAGGGAGGAAAAGCGGCAGGTCCCAGTGAGAACCGGGACACGGAAGATAAACGGGTGACTCCAGCGAACTGCCCAAAGAAGAAAGTTGCCATAAAAGAGGACCAGAAGGGAGGGAAGCGCAGAACCCTGCTCCCCTCCCCCGCCCACAGAGGCGGCACTCTCCGACCGGCAGAGGGGAGGAAACAACAAACCAAAACGGCCAACAAGAAAAACGGACGCAGCAAGCGGGACTGTGAGTGGAAAGGAACTATTGCAGCCACCACACCCCGTGAACGGGAGCTGTGGAGAACCCTGCAGGATTCGCCGCGGCGGTGAGCGAACGGCTCCGGGCGCCATTAGAGAAGAACAAAGACCCCGGGAGACGCGCACACAGCCGGGGCTGCCGGTAAGCTGGCGCGGATAGCGGCGCGCTCAGCGCGCTTGAAAAGCAAGTGCAGACCGGAATCGCGGCTGCCCAGGTACCCGCGCCTGCGACCTAGGCTTGCGGGGAGACGACCTAGGCTTGCGGGGAGACACACGGAGGTCCTCACTGAGGTGAAGGTCCCTCCCTGAGTAAGCAGGAACCAGGCGCCCAGGCAAGGGAGCGGTGCAAAAGGCGCCCTTCCCGCGCCACTGAACTGGGCTACAGCCCGCGTCCTGGAACTGAGGGCTTTGGAACTGAGACCCGGGGCACGAAATTAGGGGCGTGGGTTCCCCACGACGGTGGGGCACAAGGCAGACACAGCACCCCAAAGCCGTTGAGGTGTACCCTACCATCCCCGCTTTGCTCCCTGTCCCACGGGGTGGAAAATCAGCTCCCCAAGGGCTCTAGGAGAGATCTTTGGCGCCACCTAGCGACTTGTAGACAGCACAGGCTCCTGAAGGAACTAGTGGCCAGCTGGGGAGTTAGCCCACACCCGGCCCCTTCCGAACAAGTAGTCTGAGCCCACAGGGAGAGCGAGCACCCACAGCCAGGGCAGACCAGGCACACAGAAGCCTGTGCCTGACACCGGACGCGCAGGGAGTGTGTCCCACATCACCATTTTAGAACAGGGACATTTCTTCAGTAAAGACTACCTGCAGAAGGCTTCCTCAGGAGCCAGAGGTGAGCGGGGGAGTTCGCCCACGCCAGACCCCCTCTGGCCTGCAGTCCAAGCCCAGAGGGGGAGCAGGAACCCACCGCCGGGGCAGACCAGGCGCACAGGGGAGTGTGTCCCCACATCGACATTTTAGGACAGGGACCTTTCTCCAATAAAGACTGCTTGAAACTGACAGATGACTCCAGGAGGAACCAGAGGGGAGAAGAGAAGCCCACCCAAGATGCCGGCCAGTCCCAACAACACAGTGTCCCAACGCATACGGCAAATTAGAAAACAGACAGTAGGGAGGAGAAGAACCACACGCAACCTAGCAACTCTCCAGAGAAAAAGCACACCACAAAAAGAAAACCAGCCCCCAGATTGCAACGACAGTAACTTGGAAGAACTTCTGAGCCTTCCAGAAAGAGAATTTAAAATTGCCGTGATTAAAAAACTGACAGAAGTCATAAAGGAAAACAATGATAAGGGAAAAATAATCAACGATCAGAAGAATGAAATTGAGTCCCTAAAGAGGGAAGTAAAAGAAATGCAGGAGATCAAAGAATTAGTGGAAGAACTAAAGAATTCTGGGAAAAGCAATGAAAGCAGAATTGATGAAATGGAAGAACGAATAAGTAATCTTGAAGACACAGAAATAAAAAGAACCAAAACAGAAAAGGAAAGAGAAGTACGAAGGAAAAAGAATGAAGAAAGACTTCGGGAACTATCTGACTCCATGAGGAAAGGAAATATAAGAGTTATAGGAATACCAGAAGGAGAGGAGAGAGAAGTAGGAACAGAGAAAATATTCAAAGAGATAATTGAAGAGAACTTCCCAAATGTGAAGAAGGAGCTGAAAATTGATATACAAGAAGCAAGAAGAACACCAAACTTCCACGACGAAAGAAAAAATACAGCAAGACACATAATAGTAAAGCTCCCAAGAATCCAGGACAAGGAAAAAATAATGAAGCTGGCAAGAGGGAAGAAACAGATAACATTCAAAGGAAAGCCAATCAGGCTGACATCAGACTTCTCCGAAGAAACACTACGGGCAAGGAGAGAGTGGAGGGACATAGTCAACAGACTCCAAGAAAACAGATGCCAACCAAGAATACTCTATCCCGCAAAGCTCTCCTTCCTCTTTGAAGAAAGAATATGGACCTTCCCAGACAAACAGAAACTCCGGAATTTCATTGCAACTAAACCCCCACTCCAAAAATACTACAAGGAGTACTAAAGCCAGAACCTCAGAGGGACGAATAACAATGAAAGAAGGCCAAAAAAAAAAAAAAAAAAGTTATTAAAAGAATAAATAAATAAAATCAAAGGAAAGACAAACACAATGGCAAATACAGATGTTAACATATCAATATTAACTCTAAATGTAAATGGACTAAACTCTTCAATAAAAAGACACAGAGTTGCAGCCTGGATTAAGAAACAAAACCCAACCTTTTGCTGTCTCCAGGAAACACATTTAGCTACAAAAGATAAAAATAGGCTCAAAGTCAAAGGATGGAAAACAATCCTACAAGCAAATGGGCCAAAAAAGAAAGCAGGAACAGCTATACTTATATCAGATAAAACAGATTTCAAACTCAAAAAGATAAAAAGAGACCCCAATGGTCACTACATTATGATCAAGGGGACAATACTTCAAGAAGAAATAACACTCATTAACATATATTCACCAAACGAAGGAGCACCAAAATATATCAGACAACTGTTGTCTTCTCTGAAAACAGACATCAGAGAAAACACATACGTAGTGGGAGACTTCAACACACCACTATCAACAATGGATAGATCAACAAGACAAAAAATAAGTAAAGAAACCAAAGCTCTAAATAAGGACCTAGAGCAATTGGGCTTAACAGACATCTATAGAACCCTAAACCCCAAAAAAACGGAGTACACATTTTTCTCAAGCGCACACGGATCATTCTCCAGGATCGATCACATACTGGGGCACAAGACAAACATCAACAGATACACCAAGATTGAAATCATACCAACCATCTTTTCTGACCATGAAGGCATCAAACTAGAACTAAACCATAAAAAGAAGGCAAGAACTTTCCTACCTCATGGAGATTAAAAACCACACTACTGGAAGACCACTGGACTAATGAGATCAAAGAAGAAATTAAAAATTTTTTGAATTGAACGACAAGGAGGACACCAATATCCTAAATGTATGGGATGCAGCAAAAGCAGTAATAAGAGGAAAATATATAGCAATAGAAGCTCACATCAAGAAACAAGAAAGAACTCAAAGAAACAACCTAATCTCGAAGCTCAAAGATCTAGAAAAAGAACAACAAAAAAACCCCAAAACCAGTAGAAGAAAAGAAATAATAAAAACCAAAGCAGAAATAAATGAAATTGAAACTAAAAAAACAATCCAAAAGATCAATGAAACCAAGAGCTGGTTCTTTGAAAAAATCAATAAAATAGACAAACCCCTAGCCAGGCTCACAAAGGAAAAAAGGGAGAAAGCACAAATAAACAGGATCATGAATGAAAGAGGAGAAATCACAACGGACACAGCAGAAATCAAAAGAATAATCAGTAACTACTATGAACAGTTATATGGAAATAAGTTTAATAATCTAGAGGAGATGGACAAATTCCTACAACTCTACAATCACCCAAAGCTAGATAAAGAAGAAATAGAACACCTAAACAGACCAATTACAATTAGCGAAATTGAAATGGTAATCAAAAACCTCCCCAAAAACAAAGCCCAGGACCTGATGGATTTACAAATGAATTCTACCAAACATTCAGAGATGAATTAGTGCCTATCCTTCACAAACTCTTCCAAAAAATTGAGAAGGAAGGGACAATACCAAACACGTTCTATGAAGCCAATATTACACTAATACCAAAACCGAACAAGGACAACACTAAAAAGGAAAACTATAGGCCAATCTCCCTAATGAACACTGATGCAAAAATCCTCAATAAAATTTTAGCCATCAGAATCCAACAATGTATCCATAAGATAATTCACCACGACCAAGTAGGATTCATTCCAGGGGCACAAGGATGGTTTAACATCCGAAAATCAATCAACGTTATCCAACACATCAACAAAAAGAAATATAAAAACCATATGATAATATCAATAGATGCTGAGAAAGCTTTCGACAAAGTGCAACACCCATTCATGATAAAAGCCCTTGAAATTCTTGGGATACAAGGAACATACCTCAACATCATAAAGGCCATCTATGACAAGCCAACAGCCAGCATCATTCTCAATGGTGAAAAGCTGAAAGCAATTCCATTAAGATCTGGAACAAGACAAGGATGTCCACTCTCACCACTGCTTTTCAATATAATACTGGAAGTCCTAGCCAGGGCAATAAGACAAGAGAAAGACATCCAAGGAATCCAAATAGGAAAAGAAGAAGTCAAACTATCACTATTTGCAGACGATATGATATTATACATAGAGAACCCCAAAAACTCCACAGAAAAGCTAATTCAACTCATCAATCAGTTCAGTAAAGTGGCAGGATACAAAATCAACATGCAAAAGTCAGTAGCCTTCCTATACACAAACAATAAATCTGAAGAAGAAGAAATCAAAAAAACCATCCCTTTTGTTATTGAAACAAAAAAAATCAAATATTTGGGAATAAATCTAACAAAAGAGATAAAGGACCTATACAAAGAAAACTATAAAACACTGTTAAAAGAAATAGAAGAAGACACAAAGAAATGGAGAGACATCCCCTGCTCGTGGATTGGAAGAATAAACATTATTAAAATGGCCATCCTTCCAAAAGCAATATACAGATTCAATGCTATTCCAATCAAAATTTCAATGTCATTCTTCAAAGAAATAGAACAATTATTGAGGAAATTCATATGGAATCACAAAAAAACCCCGAATAGCCAAAGCTCTCCTGAAAAAAAAAGAAGGGAATGGAGGCATTACACTCCCAGACTTCAAACTATACTACAAAGCCATAATCATCAAAACTGCATGGTATTGGAACAAGAACAGACATACAGACCAATGGAATCGAATAGAAAATCCAGAAATAAATCCACAGATTTATGGTCAACTAATCTTTGACAAAGGAGCAAAGACTATGCATTGGAGCAAAGAAAGTTTGTTCAATAAATGGTGCTGGGAAAACTGGGTCGCTACATGCAAAAGAATGAAGCTTGACCACTACCTCACACCATACACAAAAATCAACTCAAAATGGATTAAAGAACTAGACATAAGACCTGAAACCATAAAATATATAGAAGGAAATATAGGCGAAACACTACGTGATCTGCACATCAAAGACATCTTTACAGACACATCACCCAAAGCAGTGATAGTGAAGGCAAAGATAAACAGCTGGGACTACATCAAATTAAAGAGCTTTTGCACAGCAAAAGAGACAATAACAAAAACAAAGAGAAACCCCACCAACTGGGAGAACATTTTTGCACCCAACACTAATGATAAAGGACTGATCACAAAAATCTGCAAAGAGCTGATGAGACTCAGCAACAACAAAGAAAATAATCCAGTCAAAAAATGGGCAGAAGAGCTAAAAAGAAACTTCTCTGAAGAGGAAATGCAAATGGCCAACAGGCATATGAAAAAATGTTCAACATCACTTGCCATCAGGGAAATGCAAATCAAAACTACCATGAGATACCATCTTACACCAGTGAGAATGGCACATATTAAAAAAACTAGCAACAACAAATGCTGGCGAGGGTGTGGAGAAAAAGGAACTCTTCTGCACTGTTGGTGGGAGTGCAAATTGGTCCAACCACTGTGGAGAGCTGTGTGGAGATTTCTGGACCTACTAAACATAGAGCTTCCATATGATCCAGCAATTCCACTCCTAGGTATTTACCCAAAGGACACAGAAACATCAATTCCAAAGAGCACCTGCACCCCTATGTTTATAGCAGCACTGTTTACAATAGCTAAGCTTTGGAAACAACCCAAATGCCCAAAAATAGATGACTGGATCAAGAAGATGTGGTACATATATACCATGGAATATTACTCAGCATTCAAAAAAGATAAACACATGCAATTTGCAGCAACATGGATGGCGCTGGAAGGGATCATGCTCAGCGAAATAAGCCAAAAAGAAAAAGAAAAATACCGGATGGTCTCACTCATAGCAGGAATCTAGAAAACTTAAATAAGGGACCAGGAAAATGAATAACTATAAGAAAGTGAAAATCAAAATCAACAAAAAACTATGAACCAGAGACACTTTTAGGCGGGCGGGGCGGAGGGGAGGGATTGGGGTCAGAATGGGGGGCTGCAATTGTATGGGGAATATAACAATAAAATTTATAAAAAAAAAAAAAAAAAAAAAAAAGAACTGGGGTATAGGCCAGAGAGGCTAGGGCTAAGAGGATTCACCCGAGACAGAGTGGGGAGCAGAACAGGCAGGTCTATTGAAATACACTGATGAGGGGAGCAGCTGGGGAGACAGGAGAGGTCTGCTATGCCATGTGATTTAGCTCCCTGGCTGGATTGAACTTAGACCGTGGTGGTAATGACGCTGAGAGGCATCAGGGAGCCCCTCTAGTTTTTATTTTCAAGTCACTGTAGCCCCAAAAGCCAAATCAGTCCTTGACAGAGTATAACATTAATATGTATATGTTGATTTGAATGAAGAAAGCATAATTTAATATTTCATGTCTCTTTATTGTTGTCTATCACATATTTATTGTACCAACAGATTTTAGTTGAACAAATTTAATATCTTTGGAGAGTTATTGAAATAGAATATCAATATGAGAATTTTTTATTCTAAAATAACTACAGATTTGGAAGTACACATAAATTAATGACATATCTAAGTTACTATAAAGTGACTTAGACTCTGGGGTAAATACAATCTAATCTCTAAAATATCACTCACATTTCCTATTTTCTTTTGCCATTCCCATATTGCTGTGTCCCTGTTAAAGAATAAGATAAATGTTAGGAATGCATTTATACCAAAGAACCCATCTGTCCTGTAGGAAATGAAAATTTAAGAGAAGTTTTCTCTAGAACTTTAATTTCGTTGAAAAATACTACTGCTTTAGGAGCTGAATTTTTAGAACTTTATCATCTCACCCATTATTTCTCATTCTCAAATATACTAGTGAAAGGAGACTCATGAATTTCACCCATAAGGATTACTAGGGGACATTTGAATATTTGTTAAAATCAGGTCCTTAATATTAAAGGTGAAAAAAAAATGAAACATTGCTTTTGTACTTGTTATTTCAAGAAATAACCCACTATAGTAAAATGCAATTTAGAATTTAAACAGCAGGTTTTCATCAACAATTATCCCCTTGTGTTTCTCTGATTTTGAATTTTAGTATCCCATACTCCCTTAATTTGACATTATTAAAGAAATACCATCTCAAATAAGGTACAAAATGAGCAAGTTAAAGAAATCCAGTGTTATAGATAAATTGTGTTTCTTTTAAAAAATCTTATGCATAAAGGTGTACAACACAGATCTTGCTCTGTGTGTGTGTGTGTGTGTATTCTCCTTCAGTACTGCAAAAAGATATTAATAACATTGGTGGCAATTGTAATAATATTGTGATTTGATGGTCAGTGAACGGATCTGAAAACATCCTTGCCCTGTGTCTCAAAAGAACTAGACTCTAGCTACTGACCCTTCTTAAGTTACATTTGTCTTAATCAAATGAGAACTATGGAACAAGAATTTTCTTTCTTATATTATCAATGACAAAACAGAATGAGTGAAATTGGTTGTTTTGATGCAGAGTCAGATTTATAAAACAGGGATCTTATCCAAGTTGGTCATGGTTCCCTCTACTCTTACATGAAGTGCTTGATACATAATAGCTCAAAGTTCTTTTGAAGTAAATGCTTCTGTGTTTCTGCCAAAGTCTGAATCTGTGTCTATTGATTCACCAACTATTATTCATGATTTCATGGGGCTAAGAACTTCTTAATGGATCATAAATTGATGTGAACTTGTAGGCCTCATCTCCTGGTTTCATAACCAAAAGATGAACAAAATTAATAGAGTGAATAACTGAAAGGTACTGTTTGTCCTAAGCTGCTCATTTTTCAGTTGCAAGCTGTTCTTTGTTTTTCATTATAAATTCCCAGCTTATCCTTATCATTGTCAATGTAGTTTACTATGATTTGAGCTAACCCTTGAGAATACAATGATGTTCCTTGCAAACAATGCATGTTTTCCTGCAATTTTTCAATCCCTGGACATTAAAATGTGTAAACTTTGTGGCTGAAATCTCATACAGAGTCATTACAAAAGAAGATGGATGTAAAAGGCATATTGTACAGTTCTATGTTTTTTTCTTGTTTTCTTTTTAGATAATTCAATGATCAATCATTTTTATCACTGAGTTGCATTTCACCATATTCTGCTTTGAATATTTTTTTTTAAAGATTTATTTATTTGTTTATTTATTTATACAAGCACTGGGTACAGTCAGAAGCACAGGAGGGTGAGAGACTTCACCAGAGCCAGAGCGGGGAGCAGAACAGGCAGACTGACGAAGTACACTGCTGAGGGGAGCAGTGGGTGGCAGGAGAGGTCTTCATGCCATGTGGGACCCTCGCCCGGCAGCCAGGGATTGAACCGGCGCTGCAGAGGCTGCAGGCAGCTTCACAGCCCAGTGCTCAAGTGCTGCACCACTGGGGAGGCCCTGAATATTCTTAAGATGAGGAAAAATGTAAATCAACATGTTTTATTATTCCTTATCCTTAGAATTACCAGGAAACTCAGTTGGCCTTGGCTTTCACTTGCCATTCTTTGTTGGGAAATGGAATGTAATTTGTGGAAGATCATCTTGCATTTTCAGTTAGATAAAGACAATTGTACAAAAAACACAATCTAATAAATGACATTTATTAATATATACAACTCCTTCAAATATTGTATTTATTTGTTTATGAGTTGGATCTACTCATGTTTAATGGAAGCTTGTAAACTAAGCAACACTTGCAGGTAGCAGATGGTGGTGTGGAATCATTTGCTGTGAATCACTTTCTTTGTGCTGTGTTCCAATGCTCATCACATCCAAAGAAAAATGCCAGCCACCAATCTCTATATAGTAGCATCTTTCTTTGACCTAAAGCAGATAATTCCATTTGTTCATAGGTTCAAGTAATCAATTATAACTTATCATATTCTTCACAAATCTGGCTTATTGAGAAATAGAAAAACAAAACTGAGTCTTTATTCTGAGCTAAGCTAGGGATAGCTTATATATATGGCATGGCTTGCTCTAGGCTCTCACAATGGAGCAAAACACAAATCTTTTTGTTTCCCATTGCATATAAAAGTTATGTTTACAATATAACATAATCTATTAATTGTGCAATAGCATTAAGTCTAAGAAACACAATGTGTATATATATCATAGTTCAAAAACACATAATATTTTTAAAGATTTATTATTTATTTATTTATGCATATAAGAACCTGGAATGTAGGCCAGAGGCTCAGGGGTTGACATGATTCACCAGACACAGAGTGGGGAGCAGAACAGGCAAATTGAATGTAATACATTGCTGAGAGGAGCAGTGGGCGAGTCAGGGGAGGTCTGCTGTGCCATGTGGGTTAGTTTCCTGCCCCAACATTGAACTCATTCCACAGTGACTGGTGATAGCTTGATAGTCCTAGGACTTTAACCTCTGTGCCACCAGAGAGGCCCAGTATACCTAATTGTTTAAAAAATACTAAGTCATCATCTTTTTCCTGATGGAGGGTCTTGCCTCTATTTGATAGCTGCTGATTGATCAGGGTGGTGGTTGCTGAAGGTTGAGGTGCCTGTGGCAATTTCTTAAAACAAAGGTGAGGTTTGCTATATTGATTGACTCACCCTTTCATGAAAGATTTCTCTGCAGCATGTGATGTTGTTTGATCCATTTTATCCACAGCAGAATATCTCTCAAAGTAGGATTAAATCTTCTCAAACCTGCCACTGATTTATCAACTAAGTTTATGTAATAAAATTCATGGCTGTCACTTCAATAAATGTTCACAGCATCTTCATGAGGAGTAGATTCCATCTCAAGAAACCACTTTTGTTATTCTCTCAAAAGATGAAATTTGTGATCTGTTCAATTTTTATCATGAGATTATAACAATTCAGTTATATCTTCAGGTTCCACTTATAATTCTAGCTCTCATGTTATCTTCACCACATCTACAATTATTTCATCTGCTGAAGTCCTGAACCTCTCAAAACCATCCAGGAGGGTTGGAATTGACTTATTCCAAATTCCTGCTAATACTGATATTTTTATCTTTTCCTATGAATCATAAATGTTCTAATACCATATAAAATGGTGAATCCTTTCCAGAGGCTTTCAATTTATTTTGTCCACATCCATCAGAACAATCACTATTTATGATTGCTATAAAAAATGAAATTTATATCTAAAATGACAGGATTGAGAGTTGAAATTCCTCTTTGATCCACAGGCTGCAGAATGGATTTTGTGTTACCAGGTATGACAAACTCAGAGTTCGTGGGTGACCAGGTTCACTGCCAATGAACAGAAATATTTTGAAAGGAATCTTTTTCTTTTTCTGGGCAAGCTAAACTAGTGAGCTTTAAATATTCACTAAACCATGCTGTATATATAGACGTGCTGTCATATAGGCTTTGTTGTTTCATTGATAGAGATTAAGCGGAGTAGAAATAGCATCTTTTTAAATGTCCTAAGATTATCAAAATGGTAAATGAACCTTGGTTTAAACTTAGAGTCACCAGCAGCATTAGCAACTAATAGAGTCAGCCTGACCTTAGAAACTTTGAAACCAAGCATCGACTTCTCCTCTCTAGCTATGAAAATTCTAGATGATATCTTCTAATATAAGGCAGATTTGTCTATGTTGAAATTCTGTTGCATTGTGTAGCCACCTCCACAATGATCTTAGTTAGGACTTCTGGGCAACTGCTGCAGCTTCACATCAACCCTTGCTGCGTCACCTTGCATTCTAAAATTACAGAGGTAGCATCTTTCCTTAAACCTCATGAACCAATCTTTGCTAGTTCCAGACCTCTCTTCTGCAGCTTCCTCACTTCTCTCAGTCTTTGTAGAATTGAAAAGAGTTAGGACAATGCTCTGAGCTATGTTTTGGCTGGTTTGATCTTCTCCCTATATCAGCAACAATACTGTGTCACTTATCATTTGTGTGTTCCCTGGAGTAGTACTTTGAATTCCCTACCATCACTGTTCCTTTGCATCATTCACAAGTTGGCTCATAGTTCAAATAAAACTTTTGGCCTGTCTTAGCTTTCAACATGCCTTCCTCACTAAATTTAATCATTTCTAGCTTTTGGTTTAAAGTGAGAGATGTATGACTTTTTCTTTCACTTGAATACTTGGGGGCAATTGTAGTTATATTAACTGGTCTAGTTTCAATATTGTGTCTCAGGGAACAGGGAGGCCTGAGGAGAAGGAGAGAAACAGGGGAATAGTCTGTTGGGGAAACACAATGCTGTGGAATAATCTCACTGTTTCTGTAGGTGTGAGTTGTGGCACCCCAAAACTATTAAAATTGTAGATCACTGATCACGGATCACCACAAATGATATACATCTGAAGAGGTATGAACATATACCCCTGAATCATATACAGTGTTGTCAGTGTTACCTCTATTAAAATATTTATTTCAATAAATCTTATTAAAGTAAATATCTAATAAAAAGTTTGCAACATTGCAAGTTACCAGCTGGTGACACAGAGACAGGAAGTGAACACATGTTGAACTTGCTTCATGCAGGTTTACCACAAAGCTTTCCATTTGTCAAAAATGTGATACCTGCAAAACTCAATAAGGTAAAACTTAAAATAATGGGATTGCTTGTATTTAGAATTATGAAAAGATTAAACTACAATGCCAGCAGATTATCTGTCTAGGAGTGGCTTTGCCCTATGTCTAAATCCTTTTGCTATAATTCACAGCTTAGCCTCTTCAACCTATTCTAACTTATATAAAAAAGTAAAGCATATTGACCATCTATCTCTATGACCTTGCTATTTTGTTGACTGGTATGCTATATCACAGTAGTTCATAGAAGAATGAGATTTTTTTATTTTTATGTGAGCAGACATTTGGTTTATTCTATTCCATTAACCAAATTGTGTAGATATTGCTGCTCATTACCACATGTCCCATCAGTTCTAGAAGAAGGCCGGGTCATGTCATCTTGAATAGAAAGTTCATGTTCAGTGACCATCATCCATCATGTTGATTTCCAGATAAGAGAGGTCAGTTTGCAAATAATTTCCAAGTTGTAGATAGTGTATTGTATGCCCAGTAAATAAAGAATTTGTTCATCTTCTCAGAAGTTCATGAATCTATGTTATTTTTACGCCTTTTTCTGGGTGCATCTGAAATTAAAAGGCCTTTATATTTACCCCTTTTGTTTTTGTGTTGTTTTAGCTTATCAAGATCTTTGGCATGCGAGTATCACGGTATCTCATTTCCCTACTTGAAGTCAGAGAAAAGTGATGGGCACATTAATTCCAAGCTTTTTTACTTCCTGACAAAGTCCAACCCTTACATATAATAAAAATTGTCATTATAATATATTATATACAAATATATACATTATATATAAATAAAAATTGTATAAATTATGGAGTTATTCCTTCTCATCATTTTCCTGACTCTATTTAAACAAATCCTACATTTTTATTTAAAATAATTAAATGATGAGGATAGTAGGATTGTGTTAGATGTCTGTGATAATAAACTGCTATTATTATTGATATTTCTTCGTATAAATGTATTTACTAAAGGTGAATATTATGAACGGCCATTCAGTTTGCAGACTCTAAAACAACTCACATACTTTATTTATTAAATGAGGTATATAAAGCATTCATCAGCATCAATGATTCCTTATTGTTTGTAAGAGTTTTTGCTATATAATGCATTTTATGTGAATTAATTCATTGGGCTGATACTGACATATTTCTCATCTTTAGAAGGTTGAATATAATGTGTAAAGTGAAATTCAGAAGCTAAGAAAAAAAAATGGCAGAAGATTTTCCAGAGCAACTACAATCATCACAGATGAAGGATGGACAAAGCAGGAAGGCAGAAGTTCAACTGGGGAGACTCCCTGGTGGCACAGGGGTTGGGGACAGTGCTGTCCGGCTATTGCCAGCCACTGCAGTGTGAATATGATCCCAGGCCAGCCAGAAAGGCACCCACATGGCACAGCAGACCTCTCCTGCCTTGCCGGCTGCTCCCCTCAGCAATGTGTTTCAGTAGATCTGCCTGTTCTGCTCCCTGCTCTCTCTGGTGAATCTTCTCACCCCTCACCCACCTCTGGCTTGCACCTCAGTTCTTGTATGCATAAACAAATAAAATAAATATTTTTAAAAAAGAAATGAAAATGGCAGCCCTGAGATATCTGGTGGTAACACAGCTGAAGGATTTCTGAAAATGTGGTGTGAAATATTAGATTTGAAACTGTTTATTGCCAGCAGTAAAGTCTTTATGTTGTCCTGATCTAGAGAGTTTGGCATAAACATTTCTGTTTATAGATGTGTTCTATTTGGGATGTAAAGAACTTTCAGGAGGATTTTCAACATTGATTTATACATGCAAAATCTGGAAGAATATATTAGAAAGGTAGTTTTTAGCTGGACATGAGCTTGAAGAAGAAAAGTAAGAATTGCATAGCTATTTTCAAAGATACTGGGTAGTGGGGTGAGTTTTAAGATTCATTTTATTTGACTTTCTATATTAGGATGACCTCAGCCATCATCTTGGTTAATGATATAAAGGTTAAAAGTTTTTTTTTTCTTTTAACTACCTCTGGTATATAGTAAATATAACACAAATAATATGGATCATCATCATTATAATTTTATAATTAGAAATAAACTCCATATCTAAGGCAATTTTATTCTTAGAAAATTAAGCACTCAACCATTCACCATTTAGCAAAGTCAAGTCCTGAAAACTAATATGTGATATTTACAAAAACTTTGTCATAAGTTTTATTTCCTATATTTTATAAAATAAAATGATTCTACTCATAGATATTGAGTAGTTGAATAGGAACTAGCATTGTAATCTCCAGCTGCTTAGTTCTTGGATATTATGGGTATCTGCTGGAACATTTTATAATGAGTAAGAAGTCATATTCATCTCTAGAAATTTAAGAATCATAATAGTATAGATATTTAGAAAGTAGGCTGATAGAAAGACTAGAATGCTGTAGTTTTGTTTGTCGTTGTACTAAAATATAAAGCAGAACCGATGTTTGATATTCAGGAAATAATTTTCACAGGACTAGTTAACCACGGTTAATCAAATCGATGAAGTCTGTTAGGGGGTTTTCATCAGACTCAAAGTGATGTTTCTGTTGGAGGTTGTTTCTGAGAATATGTGCTTGTGTGACCTTATATCTTAGGAAAAGAAGTGTTCTCCTTGGTTTTTCATTGGCCTTTCCTTTTTAAAAAACATCAAATTTCATTCAATTGATTGAAATTTCCTCATTAGAATAACAAAGTCTCAGATTATCTAAGGGTCATTTAGTAATAACTATGTACTTGCTTTATTGAAGGAATATTTAAAAGAGTGTTGAAAAGTTTTTCAATGATTCATTTTGTAAAAATTGGGAAATATTAAATTCAAACATTATTTCAAATTTTAATTTTTCACCAATTACCAAAAAAAAAATCATGTATTTTGAGGACAAATGAAAACTAACTCTCTTAATTAGAGATCAACAGAAGCAGCTGCCCAAGTGGCTTCATATGTGTTGTTTTCCTACATCAGGTTGCCTTTCACTTCAACCATCTTTTTCTTTATCTTAGTTTATTTTGCTTTCTTTGTAGAATTTCTGAATTTGCTCTTTCTCCCAACTGTGAGTTATGACATATCTGTTAAACTCATTGTCTCAGCTCAAAAATGAAATAGTTTCAAATTATTTTTGTGGAATGTCAGAAGAGTAAAAATACATTAAAAAGTGCATAGCAGTGCAAAACTAAGAAATAATAATTATGAGGAGAATGGTATACACAATGCTAATATTAATGGTATTAGCATGTAGCATTTGCAAGTGGCAATCCAGATGGGCAAAAGCAGAGAGCATGACTCTTTGACCTTGTGGTGATTAGCAAGGCAAGGGACAAATTCCTTCACAAGCTGACAGCTCTGATCTTTAAATGGAGAGCCATTTATGTGGCATCAACAAGAGATGACTGTGGTTTTGGCTTTCTATTGGGAAGGATGAAAGTGTTGTGCATAGCTTGTTGATTAAGTCAACAACGAAACCTACCTCTTAGAATTCAAGACACTCAAATGCAAACAATCTCACACTCTTTCTAAATATCCATAATCATTTCTTCAAGGAGGAAACAGTATGATATTTTAAATGAAGTAATGATTAAGTGGAAAAGTGGAGCACTGTGGAGATACATAATAGGCCAGATGCTTAATTTTGATATTTTTTTTTCCTGCCATATTCACATTGTAATTGTTGTTTCCACATTCTCTGTTAAGAGTTGAACTGTAGTGTGTTTAAATGAGGCTGATGTAGACTAATTTCTCTTCAAGGGTTTGTGGCTTTGGCTCAATTCCCAATGGGACACACTTTAGCTGATTACATGCATTTCTCTTGTATTTAAAGGGAACATGGAATATTTCACTTCCTGTTTTGTCTTGCTGTAATACTCTGAACAGCTATAACATGTCTACTTAGAGATGGCTGCTTTCACTACATGGATTTATACCCATAATCATAGGCATTCGTGGACTCCTTCACACAAGGACCAATTATTGAGTTTGACTTTAAATGAAAATCATGAAAAATATTTTAATCCCACTGCATGATTTCTCAAAATCGAGAAAAGACCTAGTTAATATGCTCCAAAGTCTAATGGAAAAAAGGAATAAAGAAGAATATAACTTTTAAATATTACTCCCAAATAATTATAATGGTAACTGCCAAAATTATAAAACCTTAGCTCTCTGGGCCTTGTGGATATAAAATACAGAGGAGCCAAGTTTCTGGCTAGGTTAGAGTTTACCTACTTGGTGAACAAAAATAAAATTACACATTTTGAGATTTTCTTAAGTGTATTATGTACTCTACTTCATTTTCAAACTAAATGTGCTGGATGTAATTCAAAATTCCACAATTTATATTTCATACTGTACTCTGCTCCAATAGTATACTGCCTTGAAGGCCATTAAGACTTGTATGCTGTTTTCATCCCTGTGCACAAAAGACTGTACATTAATTCCATACCTTGTCCTCGATAATGGGGTTAAAATGGAACAGTATTTATTTAGTAATCAAAGAAGTGATTAATAAAAACATAGCAAAGAAATAGAGCTTCTCTGACTTTGAAATAGCTTCTGCAGATTTATATTTTTCTCTTTTTTCCACTCCTGTTTATAGGGTTTTTTTTTTCCACTTTTTTCTGAAGGTTATAATCTCTACTTAAACATTAAAAAGCAGACAAGGTTTCTGTGTAAATTTTGGGATACAATAAAAGTAAAAGATGAATTAGTACATATTACTTTCCCATGCAACACTGCTTATTGGTTTTTCCATTATGCTCAACATAAAATTAAAAATTCTTGGTGTATATTTAGAAGGTCCTTTAAGGTTATTAGTGCTTTTGTTGGGGGTGTGGTGTGCTAACATTCATCTGAAGAGATGTGAGCCTATACCCTTCAATCATAGAGATTATAAACCAATGTTACTTTAATAAAAAATGAAAATAAGTAATATGTGAAGGCATTTTGGCAAAAATAAGAAACTTGGTTTTACAGATAAAGAAATGGGGGTTCGTTTAGAATAAGTGACAGAGCTGGGATTCTGATCTATGTCTTTTACAAAAAGTGCAGAACTTCTTCCTACTGCATTGAACTACTGGTTAAGTGGCTCCTAAAAAGTTAATTTGTAATCACTGGCAACAGTGGGAATTATTCTACACGAAGAATGTGATCAGACTAAAAAAGTTAGTCTTGGGCCTCCCCGGTGGCTCAGCGGTTGAGCTCTGGGCTGTGAAGCTGCCCGCAGCCTCTGCAGCACCGATTCCATCCCCGGCTGCTCCCCGGCCACTGGAGGAGGGTCCCACATGGCGCGCAGACCTCTCCTGCCACCCGCTGCTCCCCTCAGCAGTGTACTTCGGTCCTTCTGCCTGCTCTGCTCCCCGCTCTGGCTCTGGTGATTCTCTCACCCTCCCGCGCTTCTAACTGTACCCAGTGCTTGTATAAATAAATAAATAAATCTTTTTTTTTAAAAAAAAGTTAGTCTTAAATATTAGTTGCAAACCATATAATTTCCAGCATTCTTTTCTGGCTATTGAATATGGAGACTAAAAATTGATTGTTTACCGGAAAACTCAGTAAGCCTTTCCTACTAGACTTTGTAAAAGCTTGAAATAGTCTGAGAATGCCAGAGTGGAATAGTGGAGACAAAATTTGGACTATCTATGTGCTATTCGTACAGTTTCATTATATCGCTTATAGAAAGAAAATGGTAGAAACTAGAGCATTATAGGTCTCCCAATCTCTTATTTCATTGGTGAGGAATATATTTGGTTATCAATGAGAGAACGTGACTACTTTGCAAGTCAGCTGTGCTGTGCCTCTAGGCTGGTGCCCTGGACTCTGTGACTCGCCTGTTTTAGAAGACAGTGAATTGGGAAGAGAAGAGTCTCCCAAGGTGTGTTGTAGCAGGTTGAAGCTTTCTTACTGGGGGATTGCTTATCCCTTGCTTGAATTTACTGTTGTTCAATATCCAATAAAAATCTGAAAAATAATGACTTTAAAACTTCTAGACCTACTAGGATGGCAATACTTGGATTTTCCTGCCATACTCAAGACCTTTCCTGTCTGGGCTTGCAAAATAGGGCAATGTGATTCTGGAAGCTTTCTTTTCCTTCTGTCATCCTATCATGAAGGTTTTCGGCCTTATCCAAGCTGAGTTGTTATTTTTTATATCAAGCTTGTCTTTCTAAAATAACCTTTCAAAGATTTTAAGTGTAAATGAATCACGTGGGTTTAAGTGTAAATGAATAAGTATACAGATTCCATTTCCCCCCAAATAAATAACACAAATAAGATTAAAGGATAAAAGTGTTTGGTTTACATTTACTCTGGATGAGATGTGGTCCAAAATGCTTAAAACTAATCCCAGTTACCAACCATCTGACAAATTCTCACAAGTTCTTCTCTTCTAATTCAAAATTTCCCTTCATTGGCACGAACTTTGGAAACAACCCTTTGGAATAGATTTCTATGAACGATTTGGCATGTTTTTAAATGGTGTCTGTTGAATGGTGCAACTATGAGTATAATGTACTGCACCTGTTATGAACTGCCTTAAAAAAATATCACTAAGAGCAGCATGTGATATTAAAAGGAAATTTGACTGAGTATCAATGAACACTAATAAGAGATATTAATATTTACATTAGGAGAATCTGAATCAAGCAGGTATTTATCATATTAAATGGAATTATTCATGCATGTATGGTAATAGAATCTTGGAATATCTCACTTCAGATAAGAGGAAAGATTCTCTAATGCCTGAAGCCAAGCAATGACCTGTACTATTTGGATTTTAGTTCTACATAACCAGATAATTCCTAATCCTTAAACCAGTTACCATCTATGAATAAGTGGGAATAATTAAGTAAGGTAAGGTGAATTTATGTAATTCTACAGGAAAATAATATATTACTGGGATTCTGTCCCCAAACTATGCCACATGGTGTCTTCTATTTTGTCTTCAATTAAAAACATGATGAAGATAAACTTTGTTAAAAGTTTTCTATAAAAGAGAACATCTATGTCCTGTAAATGTGGAGGTGCAAATACAAAGGAAAACAAATTCTTGGCCGTGACTGCACTGTGGCCTCTTTGATCCTGCTTTCTAAGCATTCTTCAGATCGCTCTTCTCTCCATCCTTTCTTCCACTATGTTAGTTCAAGCTTTTGATATTTTCAAAAGGCTTTACACTAAAACTTTCTTCTTCAGGATTGACAAAATATTCTTTCTAAAATCAGATGCTGCTGCCCCACACCCCATTATGTCCTTCAGCTGGTCCTTCAAAGTCTCCTGCGTAATATCTCGACTTCCCACATTTTGGATCATGCCTCCGGCAGACACAATGATGCCCCCTCAAGGATGTCCACATGCTGATCCTCAGGAACTAGGGACACATGTTACCTTAGATGACAACAGGGGCTTTGCTGTTGTGCTGAAGAATTTTGGGGTGAGAACATTATTCTGAATTACCCAGGTGGAATCACCTGGGTATCAGGTGAGAGACAGTATCAGGTATCAGAGAGAAACAGTAAGGGTATTATCAAAAGGAAATTTGACAATGGAACCAGAGTTTGGATGGATGCATTTTGAAGATGAAGGAAAATGCTACAAGCTAAAGAATGCAAGAGGCCTCTGGTAGCTGGAAGACGCAAGGAAGTGAATTCTCTTCTCCAGCCTCCAAAAGGAATGAATCCCTATTAACACCCTGAGTGTAGAGTTCAAAACCATAAGAGTGAGAATAAGTTCATGTTGGTTTTTTATATTTTTTATATTTATTTATTTATGCATGCAAGAGCTGGGATGAAGGCCACAGGTGTAGGCGGTGAGAGGATACACCAGAGACAGTGGTAGCAGAACAGGCAGACTGACTGAAATACACTGCTGAGAGGAGCAGCGAGTGAGACAGGAAAGGTCTGCTGCACTATGTGGGTCAGCTCCCTGCCCAGGGATCAAACTCATGCTGAAGTGGCTGCAGATAGCTTCATAATGCTGCGAGTTAACCCTTTGTTAACCCCAGAGGGGCCCCAAGTTCATGTTGTTTTAAACCACTATTTTTCAGGTAATTTGTTACAGGAGGATAAAAAAACTAATATAATGCTGAGATTTGGCACAAAGTAAATGCTCAATAAATAATTGATGGACAAATTAATGAGACTGCATCAATATTCATAAAGTCTTGTTTATGTGTTTTGGGTTCATGTTGTGTAGTGGGTGGTAATTCTGTAACTAAGATTACAATGATATAAGGCCTCCATCATTGGAATAATCTGTTTCCAAATTGCAATGTGAATATTTGATATGGGGATTCTAGATTATTTATTTACCACAGAGATGAATGAGGTATTCAAATATAGGGACTTGCTTAGACTCTACCCTCTAGAGTCAGCCTGCCTGGATTCAAATTCTGACTCCAGGGCTAAATGACTCTATTACTCGAGATGTGATCTTTACCACTGTGTCTTAGGTTTCTCATCCACTTAATTCTTATGAGGGATTTTGGGAGGATGAAATGAAAAGAAACAAAGAACGTGGAGGGATACCTGACTGATGGTAAGTGTGCAGTAAATTTGTCAGTATTATTTTCATTTTAGTGTTTGTTCTGTAGGATGCCAATCACAGACATAAATGTATTAAAACATTTGGATTGTCAAAAATTGGGAGAGCTCAGTTGGATTTATTTGGCAAATATTCCCACCAGATATATTTCCATCTAATATGTTGGCAGTTGCTTGTATGTAGACCATAATCTAATATTATATTTCTCAGTAATAAAAGTGATATCATTTTGGCTTTTACAATTTACCAGTTGCATGTAGTAAAACAGAAATATTTTCCCAGTAATTTATTTATAGTATTTGTGGTTGAATTATTCAAGGGACTAGCATTCATATCTGGTTTTACTATCTTTGACCAAATATCATACTAAAAGCAGGATTTTAAAATAAGAAACTGACTATTTAAATGGAACAATGAAACCCTTGATAGTCACAAAATTTCAAAAAAATAAATTTCTATAGACAGCTTTCCTTTTTATGAATATTGTGACATAATATTTTTATTATTGTTTTGACCTAGTGTTTATGAGTTTGGTTCTTGGCACTTTTCCTGATTATAGTTCTGTTTCTGATTGAAAACCTGCAATTCATCTGTTTTTACATGAATTGTTCTATTCGGATATAAAAATCTCTATAATTTTTTATTTTACTAGCAGGTCTTCACGGTGTTGCTGGTGATACTGTGTATGGTCACATAAAATGAGCACATGATTAACTTTTACTAAGTTAGAGATCTTGACAGTGAAATGAAAATCATGATGTATATTATTCAGGTTCAGTTGCTTAAAGAATAACCCCATAAAAACAGCGTGAGGCTGTCTGTTTTGTTTTATTTTTTTTTCTTTCATAAAATACTTCCAAGATATACATCAAAAGCCCTAACATATATGAATTTGTTTATGCATGCATATTGATATCCTTGTAAAGAATTGATTATTCTCTTGGTCATATTATCAGATAAGAAATAGTTCTATCTAAAATTTCCACATTTTTTAGGATAAAATCATTTTATCTTAAAATAAAGGATAAAGGACTTGATTATACAATATTATAATAGTATAATGATATACTATACAATACCCTATTTGATTAGGTCTAGTGTATTATACAGCAACTTGTTTGCTATATTTTTATGTACATCTGTTAGTTCAAAATTAACTATTACCAAATATTTCATGAACATTTACTCCTCACTCATTTATTACTTCAATCAGTTGCTCTATTTTTTTTTTCATCCTCACTATACATAATCTCACAGTGGTGTACAACCCAAAACCTCAAGATTTGGATGAAATATGTAGTTCTTTTTTTATTTTGTTACTAAATGAATTGTCATTGTCATGCAAATTTTACTCTTGCTGAACAGAGTCAATGTGGGTTCAAGGGAGACCATTTGGAAAGCACTTGGATTACAGTAATTTTAGGTTTGTTCATCTGTTGGGGGCCAAACTATGGAAGATAATTATGCCTTGTATATTGTGGGAACATATTTGCCAAAGAAAACAAGCCAAGATGGCTGAAAGAAACAAATATTGCTCTAGTTATCACATTAATCAGTTTTGAAATATATTGTATTCATTTTCTCCTCAACATGAAAATATCCAATGTCCCCAAATTTCTTAAAAGATAAAATAGATTAAATTCCATAAGCATTTATTAACATCTACTATGACAGGACATTGTGCTATTATATGCATAGTTTTACTAAATCATAGCAGAACTTGCAATCTATATGCAGGGTTTTGAAGAGGGCAGCCATAAGAAATACAGAGAAAAGTGAAGGTTAAAAGACAATGTTGCTGGGCCTCCCCAGTGGCGCAGTGGTTGAGCGCTGGTCTGCGAAGCTGCCCGAAGCCTCTGCAGCGCCGGTTCGATACCAGGCTGCCGGGCGAGGGTCCCGCAAGGCTAGACAGACCTCTCCTGTCTGGCCCGCTGCTCCCCTCAGCAGTGTACCTCGGTCCTTCTGCCTGTTCTGCTTCCTGCTCTGGCTCTGGTAAATTCTCTCATCCTCCCGCACTTCTGACTGTACCCAGTGCTTGTATAAATAAATAAATAAATCTTTAAAAAAATAAATAAAAATTAACATGTAAAAAAAAAGACAATGTTGCTGCATGATATTAGAATAAAAAGAGACACACAAGCTAATTGAATAAAATTGAGAAATAAACCCACAATTACATGGTCAGTTAATCTATGACAAAGGAACTTCTGAAGAAAGCAAAATCTCTCTAATAAGTGGTATTGGGAAAAATAGTTGCCAATACAAAAAAATTAAACTAATAGTACAGTCTCACACCATATACAAAGCTAAATCCAAATTATATAAAAGACTTTAAGACCTGAAACCCTAAGAGAAAACATAGAAGAAAACACTCCATGAGTAGGTGTCAGAAGTGTCTGAGGATTTGTCTCTAGCAGCAAGGAAAACAAAGGAAAATATAAATAAGTTGGACTACATTGATGTAAAAAGCTTGTGCACAATGAAAGAAACTGTCACTAAAACAAAAAGACACTCTATTGTTAATAGGATTAAATATTTGTGCACCATATATTTGGCAAGGGATTGATATCAAAGATCTATGAAGAACTCAAACAATTCAACAGAAAGAAAACAAATAACCCAATCAAAAAATGGGCAGAAGAGCCAAATAGGCACTTCTCTAAGAAAGATATATAGATGGCCAAAATACACACACAAAAAATTCATCATCAGTTATTGTCAGGGAAATGCAAATCAGAATACAGTGACATACCACCTCATACCTGTGAGAATAACTCAGAAAAGACTAGAAACAATGCATGCTGGTGAAGTGGTGCAGAAAAGGATCTCTAACACTTTTAGCAGGAATGCGTATTAGTACATTCCCTATAGGAAACAGTTGGAGTTTTCTCAAAAGATTAAATATTGATATACTAGAAGATCACTTATCTGATTCAAGGAGAATCTATCTATATATATAGTACCTAAAAACTGAAAGGTGTAACTTAAATAAAATATTAATATATACCTGATTATCTATGTCAAGTTTAAACAACAGCTTTAGTATGTATCAGGAAGCTAGTCCTCAGAAAACTAATCTCTCCAGGATTGTGCCTGTGAGTACTGGATGAGACTGAAGGACTGAAATGTGTCTAGTAACATATTCCATGTAAAAACTTCAGCATGAGGGCCTCCCCGGTGGCGCAGCGGTTGAGCACTGGGTTGGGCAGTTGCCCGCGGTCTCTGCGGCGCCGGTTCGATCCCCGGCTGCTCCCCGGCCACCAGAGGAGGGTCCCACATGGCGCGCAGACCTCTCCTGCCGCCCGCTGCGCCCCTCAGCAGTGTACTTCGGTCCCTCTGCCTGCTCTGCTCCCCGCTCTGCTTCTGGTGAATTCTCTCACCCTCCCGCGCTTCTGACTGTACCCAGTGCATGTATAAACAAAACAAAACAAACAAACAAACAAACAAATAAATAAATAAATAAATAACATGCCTCTATTAAAAAAAAAAAAAAAAACTTCAGCATGAATATTACTTTTCACTTTTTTTCTAAATCCAGGACCCATATCCAATCATATCATATTTCTTTACTTTGCATTTTAACACTCATTTTCCTATCACAGATATTGTTCTTAATTTTAAGGCCATCACCCACTGCAAAGTGATTGGTCTCTCTACTTCCTACATATCTCATGAAGGTTTTTAAATTTTCAAGCTTGAGAATTGGTCCATCTTCACAATTCTTTATTGTCTTCTCTAATTTTAGAACTGACCCTGTATGTTGACAGATTCCTACTGTGTGTCTTCAGACTCTGAGCTACAAATTATTAATAGTCCAAGTATGAACTCTTGATCTTAATTGGGATAACCCTGTAAGGTCTCTCAGGTACTTAAATTTGGATGAAGATATTCAAGTTGTGAGTCAGTGGTGGCTGGATGAGAAGTTGCACTAGTGAATTTCCTCCACTGGAGATGGCCAAGCCTGTATTTCCTGCTCTTTCCTAGGTTTCAATTCTCTTTTTTTTCTCTTAAGGTAGCTAAAACCAATTTCTGCTACTTACAACCTAAAAAATGCCAAACATTTGTTTATACTGAATAATGAATGCATTGTTTTAATTGTACTGTTCTTACTGAAAACATTAAGTAGTCTTATTGTATCTCTTTTGAAAATTCTAAATCTTTAGCTCAAACATTGAGACATTTCACCCTCCTCTTTAATGATTTATTGTGACCTCATTCCCTTCACTCACCTTCACACTTTTCCTTTAATTATTACCATGTGTGAGCCTAATATGACCCTATACAGATGTCATTGTGAATGAGACTCTTGGTGCTACATTGCATAAATGCAAACTTTGTTTTCCAGCGTAACAGCTTAGTGACCTTGACAAGTTATTTAAATTTTCTGTGTATGACCTCCTTAATCTCTAAAATAGGGTTAATAATGATAGCACCTATTTACAGTATCATTATAAGAATCAAATAGTTAATATTTATAAAGAGCTTAGATTAATTCCTAGTACATATTCCAGTTTTGTAAATGTTACTATGATTATTATATGCTGTTCCTGAATTATACTTTGTATTTTCCAACCTCAGAATGTCTTCCTGGTGCTCATGTTTCATTTCTATAAAACATAGTAACAGCTACTGATCACGTTGAGTTCCAAAGACACCTCCCCCAAACAGATGGAAGTGACTTTCTTTTCAGAATGCTCCCCAGAGCACTTTATCACAGTACATCCTTGGTTCCTTTCTTAGAACAATCATCACATCCTCCCTTGTTTTATTGTTATATATGTATATGTCTCATTTTTGTTCACAGAGGGAGCCATATTTACGCCTGATCAATCTTATGTTGTCCAAATTTAGTTCAATGCAGCAAACTCAACAGTCTCAAAAGAAATGTTTATTACAAGAATGGTAAGAAAGAAATGCTTCCTATTTTACCCTCATTCCCTCCATATGCTGAAAACAAACAAACAAACAAAAAAGCACATAGCTGTAGGTCCTTTGATAACAGAGGGAATTGGCTTGCTCAGATATTCCCAGTGACTTACTAACACATCACAGGCTGGAATCTGTTACTAATATCTTTGTTCTAGCACCTTCTATTTCTGAGCCTGGCCTTCTGACCAACTAACAATAGACAGATTTAGATGGTGAGGAATCAAGAAAGCAACAGTTGTGGTATTGTTATTCATCCTCCTAGGGAGAATATGAAATTTGTGTATGTGTTTATTTAAATTTTATTGAAGTAGAATTGGTTTACAGCATTGTTAGTATTTTAGATGTATAGGATCTCTTCCTTCAGCTGTAGTTACTATAATGTACCCACCACCAAAGCCCCCATGGACTCCACCACAGTCCCTTGTGCTCTCTTTCTATTTCTTCTCTCCCTTTCTTTTTTTCAAATGTATTTAGGTTGAGACGTCATTTTTTTTTAAGATTTATATATTTATTTTATACAAGAACCGGGGTACAGGCCAGATGTGTGGGAGGGTGAGAGGATTCACCAGAGACAGAGTGGGGAACAGAACAGGCAGACTGACAAAATACACTGCTGAGGGGAGCAGGAGAGGCCGCTGTGCCATGTGGGACCCTCGTCAGCCAGCAGGGCTCAAACCACCGCTGCAGAGGCTGCGGACAGCTCACAGCACAGCCCTCAACCGCCTGCGCCACCAGGGGAGGCCCTTCTCTCTCTTTTTTTTTTCCCTTCCATCTGTTAGAATATACTCTTTAGAAGATATGTCCCAGAAAGAGAAGGTGAAAATAAGTTTGCTTTTTTTCATGGAGAAAGTAAAAATAGTTATTTCTATTTAACCCTTCTTTCTGTTGTGACCCACATCAGAGCTAGTGGTGAAAGGCATGGTCAGATCAATGCCAGAGCAAAAGAAGCTGTTCTGGTTGGAGTTGCTTATAAGAGTTGCTTAGCAATTCAGATGTAAAGAGATCTCCAAGTCAAAATTGAATCTCAAGGACAGGGTGATGAGGGGAAAACAGCCCGCACCTAATATACATTCAAATGACTGAAATGCTTTTCCATTCCTGAACACTAAACCAGTTCAAATCCAAGATCCCTTTGTCTCCTTAGCTGATGTTCTTCTAATGAATCTCCTCTGTGAGAATTTTGAGCAAATCAAAATTCTGAAAGGAATACTCTACTATCCTTTATTATGTTTGTTTAAATATTATTAGGGAAATATTTTGAAATAAGAGAAACCAGTATATATAATTCTCATTGCCCGCAGAATATAGGCATGGTTAGGAAAAACTGAAATCAAATCTAATAAGGTAGGGGCTAAATAAAAATATAGAATCTAATTAACTTTAAATTGATAGAGACAGTGCCCTGGAACTTTGCCCTTGGTTTGTCCTAGTCAGCTCTCCTTCAACAGAGAGAAGCTTGCCTCTTCAATGTCTGCTAATGCTTTCTTATTGGGGTGCTTAAAATATCTCCATTTAGAGTTCTACTAGCATTAGTTAAGACCAGAAATTCGAATTCTTTCCGGCTGTTCACTTTTTCATAAACCCCAATTTACCTAGCCAAATTTTTGATTGTACTACCTGTTGGTTTAGTTACAAATAAACATCATACAAAGGAATTTCTATGTTGATGGCATTTTCTAGATTCTGTTATGAATCTAAAATCTGAGTCAGACAGTTCTATAACCAATCAAAAGGTTGGGATTGTGTATTTTGACAAAGGCATGACTTGCTCCTTAAGTTATGATTTAAGTGCTTTAAATAGAATTAAGTACTTTAGTACTGATCTATTCAGCAGATACCATTGCTGTGGCATAGTAGTCTCTAACTGATACAGATTAGAATTGGAGCACCAAGAATACCTTGATGGGTGTGTTCTTGGTAACAGGAGGGAGGGGTTGGCCCAGATCAGCATATACAAAGGAGGGACAAGATTTCGGTCATTAAGATTCTACCTCTACATCCCCCTTACGTTCCACCTCAGTTTTCTTTTCCCTTGGTTTTCAAAAATAAGAATCAATTCCCTATGCTGTATCTATTCATAGCTTTGGAATGCACAGAATCTCATTTTCTTTCCTATCTTATATCACCAAATAGACAAATTTGTGATTATTGGTTTTAACTGTAACCCCCAAAATCAAGATACTATATATATTCACACACACACACAAACACACACACACATACACATATATATACACTATATGTATATATATACTGTATACAGATACTACATATATATTATGTTGTATATATACGCAAATATATATATTATATAATATATATATGAAAATATATATATTATATAATATATATATGAAAAAATACCATAAAGGCCCTATGCCTTAGGATATTCAAATAGAAGCAACATATTTAATTCACTAATTTCCATCAAAAATATATGTGTCATGACCACATCTATTTCCATTTTCCTTGGAAAATGATTTGGTGCAAATTACAGTTACAGTTTTAAATGAGGTCTATGGTAAGTTAAGGAGTGACTTAGAGAGACATAGGTAAATACAGACAGAGCCAAAGTGGATTTCTCAAGCCAGATGACATATTTATTTTCCAAATGAATTTGGAAATCTATTTATAAGGCCATAGCCATAGGTTTAAAATTTTTGGCTTTGTAAGCTAGGACATCATTTCAGAAGAATCTGTGAAGCCAACAGCATATGCTTTTTAATTATTTCTTTAAAAAAGACCATACTCTCTATGCTTCTCAGAAACACACACCCACACATTCACAAATAGGTCTTGGAGTTATTCTGTTAATGCTGACAGAAGAATAGTATTGCATAAATAAACCAAAACAACTTGATTCCAAGAAGCTTAAACTAATCATGGTTGCTGCCTGATCCAGTATATAAACAAACAACAGACAATGGAATAGCAAGCTAATGTTTGGGGAAATATAGCAAAAATTTGGAATTAAGTCTAAAATAATTATATTGCCTTCAGGCAAAATTACAAGAGAAAAATATATTCCCTTTAGCAAATTTATAGGAGAGAATCTTTTTTAGGATCTTCATAGTAAAGACACAAAATTTAGGAATTTGCTGCAAATATGGCTCCTGAACTCTGGGAAATTTTTTAAGTCCAATTTCTTTCCTTTTTTTTAAAGATTTATTTATTTATCCATACAAGAGCTGGGGTACAGGCCAGAGGTGTGGGGGGTGAGAGGATTCATCAGAGACAGAGTGGGGAACAGAACAGGCAGATTGACCAAAGTACACTGTTGAGGGGAGCAGAGGGCAAATCAGGAGAGGGTTGCTCCTGTGAGTTGCTCCTGTGGGTTGCTTCCTGGCAGTCCAGGGATCCAATTCATGCTGCAGAGGCTGCGGATTGCTTCATAGTGCGGTCCTTAACCCCTTGTGCCACTGGGGAGGCCCCAAGTCCAATTTTTTGAGCACTCTCTAGGCTAACTGTGCTCAATACTGATCTGCAGATTCCTCTATAAATAACCTATTTGATAACTCCATTTGCATATCTATTAAATACATTAGCAGCTCCAAAAGAGAATTCTTGCGTCTACTTTAAACCTTGCCTCCAAATACATCTCCCAAGCCTGTTTCTTATTTGGGCTGCTCCTCTGAGCTAAAAAGCACAAGCATTCATGTAGTTGCTCATTCCCAAACTTCACATCCAATGCATCTCCTAAATTGGTACCTTTACCTTTAAAACACGTCTAAACCTAACCACTATCACCACCTCCACTGCCACCTCGCCAGTTGACACCGCCATTTTCTCTTTCCTGGAATGCCAAGTCAAACTGGTCTCCCTGCTCCCCTAATCCAGCACAAAGACCCCAGATAATCTGTCTGCCATTCCAGTACATTTCTCACTAGTTTCCCTTCATTTTTGGAACTCCAATAATAAGGAATGACTTTTCCATCCTTAGTCATGCCAAGAAAAATCATATTCTGGCTTTTCTCTCTTCTTGGAATGTCTTTCCCACTAAGTCCCCATAGCTTCCACCTTTACTTCATTCAGCTGTCTGCTCACACATCATTAAATATGCCTTCTTGTATCTTCGCTTCCATCTTTTTGTCCTATTTTTTTGCACTCTATCAAATATCACCTCTTGGAATGATTTTATATTTCCTTTGTTTTTGATCTCTCTCTCTCTTTTTAGAATTTAAGCACCATGAGTTCTGGGACATTGTCTTATTCGCCATTTAACCCATGGAATCTGGAATATTCTTTCATTCATAGCAAGAGAACAGTAATTATTTGTATTTTATAAAAATATCCAAAGTCTTTTGTTATTAATTAGGTTATATAACACAAACTACAGTAACTGAATGATTTTGTTGTATCATCAAGAGATCTAGAAAGCATAGGTGTGGTTTGTTTGAAATATTTGCTAAATTATTGTTTATGACTATCTAAGGAGAAGATATTAATTTTTGACCCAAAATTATTCTTTCATTAGGAGCATGACATAACTTTATTTTCTGTCTTATTGAATTATTCATTGTGGGGAAGGAGAGACACAGACCTGGACTGAGTCAGTTTTGGCCAAACAGTTTTCTTTTCAAATAAGTGAAAACAGAGCTCACTGGAGTGCTTTGGAGATAGCAGAGGCAGTGAGATAAAGTGGACTCTGACCATTGGGGGTTCAATCTGTGTTCTTGCCTTTGGTCTCTGTCATGTGGTTTCTCTGAGCCTCAGTTTTTGTTTTTTTTTTTAAAGATTTATTTATTTTTATGCATGAAAAATTGGGGTGTAGGCCAGAGGTGTGTGTGTGGTGGGGGGGGGGTGAGAGGATTCACCAGAGACAGAGTGGGGAGCAGAACAGGCAGATCCACTAAAATGCACTGCTGAGGGGAACAGGGGTCCAGACAGGAGAGGTCTGCTGCACCATGTGGGTAGCTCCCTGGCCAGGATAGAACTCAAGCCATGTAGGGTAATGAAAAATGTCAGGCTTTTCTGCCCTCCCGCCATCAGGAGAGATGATGGATCCTTGCGGTCCTGAATGCATGCCTGATGGCGGGCACCTGGAGTAGGGTGTGGGCATAGGTAGATGGGATTCACCTGGGCTGAGACTGTGCTTTTTTTAAGGGCGGTGTTATGGGAATGCCAGAAGAAGCCTAAAGAGAAGCAAGAGCAGCAGAAGCCAAGAGAGAGAGAGAGAAGGCCGGAGAGCCCAGATAGAGTGAGGATTTTCTGGGGGCTGGGAGTACAGCCATAACTGCTGAGAGTTAACCCCTCTGCCACCAGGGAGGCCCTCTGATACTGTTTGTCTATTAAGTAGGACTATTAAACTGAGCTCTCAGTGTTATTCTGATGATTAAGAATCCTATGTAAATGTGCATTTATTTATTTTAAATGAAAGATCCCTGGATCCCATTCCTGACTCCGTGCGCACACATGCACACACACACACACCCCTCAGCTGACACCTGCAAGATATGCTACATGCTAGATTTGCCTAGCTCTTTCCTTTATTTCCCATCTAAAAACTCCATTTTGAGGTCATTGGATGTTGAACAAGGTAGGAATAGATGCACTAGACCTCTCTGCCCTTCCTGCTTCCCCCTTGCACAGTCCTATTTCTGCAAGGCCTCTGGTTTCCCAGGACTTTTCAGAAACCTGGGTTGGTATAGTGGTGGGTATTTTTCAGAAGTCAAACTATTTAGATAGGAATGTAAGTTGGAGAGGCAGGTGATGGATTTCTTGCCAAGGCAAGTCTGTCAGAGTTTCCTTGGGAGATGTTAAGTCTTTTTCCTCAGATTTGTCTAGCACCAGTCTGTAAGTGAAGCCTCTGATGGGCAGTTGGAATGCAGATTGAGATCTGGTGTGGCACGGCTTTTCACAGGTCGCTGGTGCCGAGGTGTTTCCCCGTGGACAGCGAGGGAGGGATAGGGAGTCTCAGATGTCACCTTCAGATGAAAGATGGCACCCTGTTTTGTTGCTAACAGGAGTCCTATTATAATAGCTTCATACCTCAGTTAGAATGGCGAGACCACACACAATTACGGAACATTTCAGCTACGCAGATGTGCCTCTCCAGTATAGAGATCACTCAATTCTTTGAAAGCTCAAGAGTAGAAATGACTTTCTCCTAATGTTAGGCTTGGGAAATCACGGTGGTGCATCAGCAATTTTTTGCCCAGAAAACGTCATGCCAACTTGTGGGTTTGCATGCAGGGAAATAGTCAGGACCTGTGGTAGCACCATTACTCAGAGAGAGGAACGGTCTGGAAAATGGACAGAATGACAGGGGAGGGTCTGCAAGACCTGGAATATGCCTCCAGGGGCATATTCTAGGAAATACCCACATGGAGGGGGACACAGCCTGTGGCCCAAAGCATGGGACTTGGGGAGGAAGCCATTTCTGCCAGTATTGTAAAGCATAGAGATTGCAATTTCTATAAACTGCATAGAATTTAATTCAGTTTCTAGAATAGAATATTAGAGTGTGATACTAAAACTTTTATAAGGGACCTAAGAGATAACCTCTTTCTCTTGTATGTGATGATGGAGCTGATTGCAGTTTCCAGCATTTAACAATTAGCCTCCACCACCAGTGTTATCCATCTGTCTCCACTTACAGGAGGAGCTCGTTGACTAAGAGATCCATTCCTAAAGTTGGTGAGCTACAAACAAAAGCCCTCCCGGGTGAACTTTTGTTTTTAAGCAAGCGTCTTGACTTCTGAAACAAGAACACAGTGTTCACCTTAATCTGCGCTTAGACTCACAGTGGACTTCTATGCATTTTGCTTAGGTATGTTTCAAGTTGGGAATGAAAAGTGATTATGGAATTGACGTTTTTTACTTAGAAATGCAAGGCTTTCTCACAAGGAGGAGTGAATGCTTTTACCTTTATTAGCATTTGTAGGGTAAAGAAAATGTCAGGCTTTTCTGCCCTTCCGCCTTCAGGATAGATGATGGATCCTTGTCCTGAATGCATGCCTGATGGCGGGCACCTGGAATAGGGTGTGGGCATAGGTAGATGGGATTCAGCTGAGCTAAGACTGTGCTTTTAAGGGCGGCGTCACGGGGGGACGCCAGCAGCACCAGCACCAGCAGCAGCCGAAGCCGAGAAGCAGCAGAACGAACGCTAGAGAGCCCAGATAGAGTGAGGACTTGCTGGGGGCTGGGAGGCCTGCCAGCCTCCCAGCCCCCCAGCCAGCACCCCTGCCTGCCATATGCCTGGTGAACCCCAAATAAAAAACCTGCAAAACTACTGAGGACTCTGACTCCTCCTTTACCCGATCTGCATGGGATCAGAAAACCTGCCTTGTGCCCTGTCCTGCCCCCTACAATTGGCGTAAGTCGGCAAGATCCATGTAGACGGGTATTGGAGCCCTCCAAAGACCTGGAGGGACTAAGGAGAACAGACTGTGTTTGACTGTGAGGATGCTGGAGGCACCATGGCGGCACAGAAGGTGGATTCGTTCTGGAGCTGTGGGACGAGACCTCGCATGGAGGAGATGCCCGAGAGGACCAGCCAACGACACCGGAAAGGACCAGGCAACGACACTGGAAAGGACCAGCCAATGACCCCTGAGGCAGCAGGCCGCTGCTGACGCAGGGAGAGGCCAATGGACATGGACGGATAAACCTGGACTGACAATCCCGCCAGAAGGCGGAGGACCTTAGCAGGTTATGTTTATTTTTTGAGAATCTGGGGGTGGCCAGTGGGCCTAGATGGCCAAAAGCAGCCTGTGTATGCCCAGTGGCCAGGTGGAGGAGAAAAGCCAACTAAGGTGGCAAAAGCTGGTACTGATGCTAAGTTGAGAAGCCCTAAAGCGGCTGTTAAGCAGCCTGGGTATGCTGAAGCCCTGTGAGTCTCGTAAAATCACCTATGGGTGATGCCCTGCTCATTCTTGAGTGAGGGTGAGGAGCTGAGGAGCCCGTCCTTGGGGGACGGGTGGGGAATGTGGCTTGGGGTGGAGCCCAAGCCAAATGCAAAGTTTGGATCCCCGACCCATGTGCTTGTGCAGTGGGTTGGCCTGAGTGCAGGGGTCTGCGAGTCGCATGGGTGGCCATGAAGGCCGAGTGTTGGAGCGACTGCAGACAGAAACCCTGAGGGTTGGCGATTACCCCCAACAGAATAAAATTGCCAATCCCAGAGCTAGTGCATCCTGGGGGTGGATGCTGTGTGCCTTGTAGCCTAGACTATAGCCAGAGAAGGCCAGGAAGCCTGACGGCTCCTGGTGTGATATAGTAGATGCCGTGAGTGATTCCCCTCCCTCATATGAGCAGTGCCTTCGGCAGCAGATTTGGTGGCTCATCTGCTGGTACCAATAATTGTCTTTTGCACTTGGTTGGTGCCCTGCCTGGACTTATTTGTGTTCTGTTGTATTTTGTTATATTGTATTTTGTTATATTTGATGTATTTGCTTTTGTGGGCCATGGCTGCATTGTTTGTTTGCTTAGAAAATTGTATATATATGTATAGACTGTATGGCAGAAAACCCTGAGGGGGTGGACTGTAGGGTAAAGAAAATGTCAGGCTTTTCTGCCCTTCCGCCTTCAGGATAGATGATGGATCCTTGTCCTGAATGCATGCCTGATGGCGGGCACCTGGAATAGGGTGTGGGCATAGGTAGATGGGATTCAGCTGAGCTAAGACTGTGCTTTTAAGGGCGGCGTCACGGGGGGACGCCAGCAGCACCAGCACCAGCAGCAGCCGAAGCCGAGAAGCAGCAGAACGAACGCTAGAGAGCCCAGATAGAGTGAGGACTTGCTGGGGGCTGGGAGGCCTGCCAGCCTCCCAGCCCCCCAGCCAGCACCCCTGCCTGCCATATGCCTGGTGAACCCCAAATAAAAAACCTGCAAAACTACTGAGGACTCTGACTCCTCCTTTACCCGATCTGCATGGGATCAGAAAACCTGCCTTGTGCCCTGTCCTGCCCCTACAGCATTGTTTGCTGGGAAAGCTTCTGAAGCACTTAGTTTCCTAGTTCAGAATAAATTAAAAATGTTTGCCTCAAAAACTTGATGAAAACTCAAACACTTGAAATAAGGGTTAGGAAGGGGAAGATTCCTAGAAATTATTCCTTATTCTTTTCATGGTTAGTTATTTTTTTAAAATATGTATGAAAGTTTATGCCTTTATACATCTCAGGGTGTATAAAGCACTTTAAACCGAGATCTGTACATATTATTTTATGTCACCAACAAGTCTACTTTTCATCCTTAACTATACAAATGATTTCCCCTGCCCCCAATTTACCCAGCATCTTTTCCCTATCTTTTCTGGTAACCTCTGTTTTGTACTTACAGTCTATGAGTTTTATTTTTTTTGTTGTTGTTTGTTAATCTTTTTGTATTTCATTACCTTTCACATATCCATGAAATCACTTGGGGTTTGTTTTACTTCATCTGACTTATCTCGCTTAGAAAAATATCTCCTGGGTTTATCCAGATTGTTACAAATGGCAAGATTTCATCATTTTTTATACTGACTAGCATTTTGTAATTTTCTCTCTTTTTCTTTTTTTTTTTTTTAGTTTTATTTGTTTGTTTGCTTGTTTGTTTGTTTGTTTATACAAGCACTGCGTACAGTCAGAAGTGCGGGAGGGTGAGAGAATTCACCAGAGCCAGAGCGGGGAGCAGAGCAGGCAGAAGGACCGAAGTACACTGCTGAGGGGAGCAGCGGGTGGCAGGAGAGGTCTGCGCGCCATGGGGGACCCTCCTCTGGTGGCCGGGGAGCAGCTGGGGATCGAACTGGAGCTGCAGAGGCTGCGAGCAGATTCGCAACCAGTGCTCAACTGCTGCGCCACCGGGGAGGCCCTGACTAGTATTTTGTTGTATATGCATACAACACCATATTTATCCACTCATCTATTGATGGGCATTTAGGTTGTCTCCAACCACTGGCTATTGTGAATAATGCTGTCATAAACGTGCATGGGCATCTCTTTGAATGAGTTTTTGTATTCTTAGGATAAATACCTGGCAGTAGACTAACTGGATCATATTCCTATTTTTTCATATTGTAAGTCATTTCCATATTGCTTTCTATAATGACTGTACCAATTTACATTCCCACCAACAGTGTACAGGAGCTCCCCTTTTCTCCACATCTTCACCAAAACATGTTTCATATCTTTTGGATAATATCTATCATCACAGATACAGCTAATATCTCATGTTGTTTTGATTTGCATTCCTTAAATATAAAAGATGATGGATATCTTTTCATGAACGTGTTGGCTACCTATATGTCTTTTTTGGATAAGTGTTTATCTAGACCATTTTTGTTGTTATTAAGTGGTATGAGTTCTTAGTATATTTTAGATATTAACTGTTTGTCAGGTGTGTGTATGATTTGTTAATTTCTCCTCTCATTCAATAGGTTGCCTTTATCATTGATGAAAGTTTCTTTTGCAGTGCAGAAGCTTTCTAGTTTTATGTAGCTTCATTGTTAATTTTTGCTTCTGTGCGCCTTACTGGTAAAGTTGAATCTCCAAAGACCTCTAAGGTCAATGTCAAGGAGTATATTGTCTGCATTCCCTTCTATGTTTATTAGGGTTCCAGGTCTTACATTCAAGTGCTGTATCCATTTGTATGATTTAATTTATTGGTCTGGTTTCATTCTTTTGCACATGAATGTCCTACTTTCTACTTTTACCTTTAATAACCATTCTCTTGAATGAAATATTTGAGAACAATAGATTACTGTGGCAATCCAACTTGGTGATAGTCAATTAATTAATGGTCACAACAAAGAGAACTATTTGAACACAGACTTGTCATCCTTTGGTCCATTCATTCATTCAAAAATAAATAAAGGCATGGTACCTACCTACTGTATACTGGCAATGTTCTGGGAATTAGGGAAACAACAGTGAAATTTCACCCCCATGCAGAATTATATCTTAACAGATCTGCTCAGGAACTGTCTACACCCATATTTTGTGGTGTCCAAATTTTTTAGTTTGCCCAACAGAAAAATCAAACTATGGTCAGATCTTATTTTCTTTTTGTTGAAGTAATAGATACTAGGACATTTAGATCTAGAAAGGATAGTAATAGATTATTTATGCAAAGCACTTTAGTCACTTTACAGTGAACATTATGAAGCTCCAGAAAGTGTCAGAACTTCCCCAAGGTCAACATTCAGTAGTCAACATTCCAGTAGCTTCTGTATTGCATTACTTTCTTAGAGCTCTCGTTAACAAATTACCACAAACTAGGTGACATAAAAAAACAGAAATGTGTTCCCTTAGAGATTGTTTGGCTAAAAATTCTGAGATCCAGGAGTTGATAACGTTGGTTCCTTCGCAGTTATTGAGGGAAAATCCACTGTTTGCTTCTCTCCTTGTTTCTTGTGGTTGCAGCAAATCTGTGGCATGCCTTGGCTTGAGCTCTATCTCTCCAATCTCTGCCTCTATCATGTCATGCTCTTTGCCTGTCCTGTGACTTCACATGAAGTTCTGATAAGAAACCAAGTCGCTGGGTGTAGTACACACTCTATCCCAGGTTGTCCTCATCTTAACGTGATTGTACCAGCAGAGACTATTTCAAATAAGGTCACACTTGCAGGTACCAGGATTAAGACTTTCACATCTGTATTTGGGGGACACAGTTCTTATGTGGGACATAATTCATGCTACAACATATACTTAGTCTTGTGCTCTTTATCCTGTACCAAGTTGTTTCCACCCTTGAAGAACTATCAGATGGTTTTACTTAAATGAAGAACGTAGAGAAACCAAACGGTGTCAGGAAAATAGACAAAACTAGCAAGTTGACCAAAGATCTGAGGCATCCAGCAGAGGATGGGAAGGGAGAGGGGTTTAAACAGGGAGGGAGGAGCATAAGGGACTGTGGTGAGGGATCACAATGCTATGATGGTGGGAGAACTACAGGGATTGCACCAGAGGGGAAAAATCAAATACTATCCAAAAATAAACAAAGATGTAAGAAATTTTTTTTTTTTTTTTTAAAAAAGTCCTCCCTGGTGGCGCAAAGGGGTTAAGATGCAACCTCTGAAGCAGCCACTGCACCATAAGTTCAATCCCTGACCAGGGAGCTACCCACATGGCACAGCAGACCTCTCCTGCCTCACCCTCAGCTCCCCTCAGCAGTGTATTTCAGTCAATCTGCCTATTCTGTTCCCCACTCTGTCTCTGGTGAATCTTCTCAACCCCCACACCTCTGGCCTGTACCCCAGTTCTTATATACATAAATAAAATAAATCTTTAAGAAAAATTTTTAAAAAGAAATATTACTATAAATGTTAAGAAGTTTTTGTTGCTGATATTAGAAAGAAAAATTTTGAGTTAAAAGAAACAAAATGCATTTAAAAAATCACCTATTATTTTACTTTTTAAAGACACACATACAGATGATTATGATTTTGAGCAGTTTTTAATGTTTGCAAAGTACACAAGTAAAATAATAGCATATTTCTTCTCTATTGCACTTTCCTTAATTGCATACTTAACTCAATTCTGCTTAGTTTCTTAAACAACTATGATCTGCAAACTGAAAAGAGAGAGAGAGAGAGAGAGAGAGAGAGAGAAAGAAAGAAAGGAAGAAATAAAGAAAGAAAAGGAATCCATAGTGCTAATTAAGATTAGTGATGTTCACTTCCCTACTCCAGGGGAAATGAGTCCTGGTTGCCACTTCCCCTGAGCTTTGTCCACTCCATAAAATCTACGAAGACTAACTTCCTATCTTGGGGAGATAGAACTTATTCTTGAGATCCAAGCTCATTTCCAGGGTATTTCCAGAATGGAGTAAAAGTTGTGCCAAATGTTGCAAATCATACATGATCTGTGCCATGAGACTCTCAGATGATTTCATTTACAAGCACGTAAAACATACTGTAATTTGAACTGCTGTGCAGGGAAGAAGGCATCAGGGCGCCCCTCACTCTGCTATGCGATGCCGTCCTGGCAGAAACTTCTCAAGCTTTTTTTTTGCCAAGCTTGTAATTGCCAAGACTTTTTACTTCTTTCTCATTTTACTTGAAAAAATCCATTTACAATGTTTAATCAGTGTGATACAAGCGACTATAATATTATCCTCTGATTGCCATGGAAAACAAGCTTTAAATATTTCTATCGTAATTTGATTTACCATAAATTAGACAAAATAGTGAAAAGACATTCAAGCTTATTGAGGAAAGGCATTAATAGAGAAATTACTAATATGCTATGGATTAAGACTCTAATTGTCCTAGAGGGAGTAAAACAAGATAGGTAGGTTTTAATAAAACAAGACAGATGTATTAAAATATGACTTTTTATTAAAAGGCTGAATCAACTTTCTGGGAAAAATTAAAGTACCATTTCAGACTTTTTCTGCATCACTTTAAATCTTCTTTGCCTCATCAGTCTTTGTTTTAGATGCCACTGAATTGACCAGATCTCTGATTAACTTCATGAAAGCATAACCTAGTAATGTCTTGGTCAAATACCCCTCATCTCCTACCTAGAGATTACCTAGATATCTTCCTAATTGGGCTGGGACTTTCCAGCCTTTTGAATTGCAAGTTTTTCATCCTCAGAACCCCATAGTATTGTTCTCACAGCATTGGTTGGCTCCCTCGTGGACACCAGGACTTAAATCAACATGGGATCCAGTTATAGACCCATCCATATGTATTCTGCAAGCATAGGGCTTTCTATTTAGGGTGAACTTCTATCCAGTAAAGTTGGGAGCTGATGGATAAGTTCTTCTTCCTTTCCTCTCTGGGTCTGATAGTTCTGCTTATAGTTCATGTGGTTTCTCAGAGAATGGTTCCATAGGATTAAGCAATTAGTTGCATTTTGGGGCAGCACCTGACTTTGATTTTTCTCCTCCCTCTCTCCCTACTGTCTGTCTCTTAGTCTCTTCCCTGGATTTTCACCCCAGAGTGAAGTAATAACATAGAAGTCCATTGTCCAAAACTCCTCGCATAGTAAACAAGAGCTATGAGAAAATAGGCACAGAGAAGTATATCCAGAAAATAAACCTTCAGCATCAGGCACAAACAATGGGATTTTCATGGCAATAAGCACTTCTCTACTAATATAAATAAGGTATCTATAACACCCAATATTCATTATAATTACTCAGGCATTCATCTATGGTTAGTTAGGATAAGGTGCAAGAGGATGGGAAAGCACTGGGATTTGTGGTAGCAGTGGTACTTGAAATATACAGTCACACCAATCATTGTATAGGGTTATGAAGTGAACTGTTTTTTTATTTATTCCATTGGCAGTCTTAGTAATAATGATAAGCTCAGAGTAGTCAGTTGTCAACTCATGTTATGCTATGAAAGCCAATATTTCTCTATGGCAGCTTTTCAGGACATTTTTAGCTCTTGTGAATGCTGAGCTTGCTATGCTAAAAGTCAAGATTGGGTTGTAATTAAAATGGTGGCAGAGTTGCAAGAGAGACAGAATACTTGTTATTCCAAAGTCAGGAATCATATGAGGGTCTGTATGAATGGTTGATACTGAAAATCTTGAAACCTGGATTTTCCTAAATTCTCTGGGCTGGTGCAATAGTGATCTCCTTTCCATAATTAAAGAAGAGCTTTGAGACTACCCTTGAAGCAGGTGACTTGCAGAATTAAATTTGTTCACTTCAAGATCTCCCCGAGTCATATCTATTTTGATCATCAACTGATAGCCAGTGTTAGATATTAACACAGTACAGGCAGGGGAATCATGTTCCCTGCTCCAAAAGGAAATTAATTACATGCAAAAGAAATTGCAGGTTCTGACTAATCTGTGACAGCCAGAATCTAATCTGGTATAAGAGTGGTTCTTTTTTTTTTTTTTTTTTTTAGTCTTAACATCTTTTTTTTTAAGATTTATTTATTTTTATACAAGAGCTGGGGTACAGGCCAGAGGCATAGGAGGGTGAGGGGATTCACCAGAGACAAAGCAGGGAGCAGAACAGGCAGACAACTGAAATACACTGGTGAGGGGAGCAGTGGGCACGACAGGAGAGGTCTGCCATGCCATGTGGGAATCAACTTGGCTGGCCAGGAATCAAACCCCTGCTGCAGAGGCCAAGGACAACTTTTCAGTGCTGTGTTCAACCTGCTGCACCACCAGGAAGGCCCAAGAGTGGTTCTTGAGAGCATTAGTTTGGCAGGGAAGGAAAGTAAAATTGGATAGTAGAAGGTTTATTGTCACAGAGAAGTTCATCCTTGGCTGGAGATTCAATATTTTGGTAAAATACCTAGTACTCTGGAGGCATAACTAATTAAAGGTAACAAAACTTAACAAAAAGCAACATAGGCAAATATTCACTCATTCATTCATTCATTCATTTGTTCATCATTCCTATGTCTAATTACCATAATCACCCTCCCGCTTCAAGATCAGATGTTGTGCTGAGGAGAAAATGCCAAGGACAAGATTAGTCCAGGAACTAGACACATTCTTGCTGAAGGAACACATGACCTTTAAATCCACACTCAGTGTGGGGTTAAAAATTCAAATGTTTGATTTGAGTTGAGAAGGAGTTTTTGTAAGTTGGCTGGGAGAATTTGATCTCCCTGGGTATCCTTAAATTTAAAAAAGAATTGGCAAGTTTTAATTGATTTATTTCTTGGAATGTTCAAAATGGATTGTTAAGAATAAATAAATATATTCAAGAAGTTTTAACATCTACAAATATATGGTGTTAGGACTCTGAGTTTCTATACAGCATAAGAGTCACTGCATTTGGTACACTCATTTCTCTCCCCAACTCTAGCCCAGTGCTCTAATATGTCTGAAATCCCATGTTCCTTTGCCACAGGCTGAAGGTGAAACCATTCTCAGGAATGGGCTATTCCTTTTGCCCTTGGGGCTATTTCTGTAATCTCTCCAAAAATGCAAGTAAAGACTTCTTTCAAAAAGTGTAAAACTCTCCTGTGACCTTCTCTTTTTCAATTACCAGTTACATGTACCTTGGGCTTTTATTCCACAATATGCCAGAAGCTGCCAAACGGTCCACTTCCCAGTCCAATAATGAACTGTCCATTTCATGGGTTGAATTGTTCTCTCATTTAAATGACATTTTCTTAATTGTCTTTATTGGGTTTGAGTCTGTTTTGTTGTTCTTGCTGCTGCTTCCTCTTCTTTCAATGCAGACTCATTTGATCTCCAGCTACTTGTGAATACAGCTCAAAGATTACATGCGAGCTAAGCAGTAGGGAAGGAACTATGCAAGTTTCTCCCACACCAAGCTGCCAAGCGTACCTTCAGCGCTCCTTCCTCCCCTGTTGCCGCTACAGTTCTGCCAAGGCATCTCCAGGCTGATAACACAGCCTGAGGCGGGCATGCCAGTTCCGAGGCAGCTTAGGAATTCAGAGAAACATCTGTGACATTGACAAAGCTGTATTTCCTTCTAGGGGTTTGCACAATTTGAAATTGGCAGAAACATCTGCACACTGACAAGTCTCTTAGAATTCCAACTCTCAGTAGACAGAGATATTAATGTTTAGATTTAAATGGAGTATTATAGAGGGACAATGGTGATACTAAAGCAGGCTGTTATAGAGGCACATCATGTAGATATATGTATTTATCTATTCATTTAGTTATCAGAAAATATTATTTATATGGCTCTTGAGATACTGTGGGGCTTCTACTCATTAGCATGTAGTGGATCTAATCCAGAACTGAATATTCAATGTGGTGCTTCAAGTTCACTGGCAAGAAATTAGTGTATAATCCTTGAAAACAGATAAGTTACAATAAAAGAGATTATAAATTATACTTGACATGTGCCATTTTAGTCTTAAGGGGATTTTGTAAGATTGTAATTGGGATGCATTTATATAGATTATATGTCTTAAAATTAGGCAAGATTAATTCTTTACATCAGGTGATAAGCACCCCAAATCTCTATACTTCTTGCAATCTTTGACCAAATTGTCAATGCAGAAAATAAAAGAACTCAGAGTTGTTGAAAGGAAGAGTCTCTTAGTATACTTTTAAAGCTGGTGACTGGGCCATCTGCTGGTGCCTGGGTTCCAACACTGTGGAATTGTGCAGACAGCAGCTTTGGGCATTGGGCTTCCTTCCTTGAGGATTATCTGGCCCAGAAGTCATATGTAAGTTCAGTTTCCAAGTTTTCCATTCTGTTTCTGCACAAATAGGGTCACTACACCGCAATAAAATAAAATCATAGAACACAATAACATCAAATACCCTTGCATGTGTCCTTAAGAAAAATAAGGACCAGAAAAGAAAAGAGAAACATATCGGTAGAACATTAAATATTAAAACATTTTTCATCTTTTCACCCTCATCTTCAAAAGTATGCTTGTCACACTCCATAATACCCTAGATACAAAAGGGGAAAGAGATGCAGCTTCTAAAATAAAATAAATTATAAAAATTAGCTGAGAAAAAAATATGAAACTCTAAAACACAGATGAACAGATACCACACAATCACTGTTCCCTCCTACCCAAAATTTACCATCCCTTGGATGATAATTCAGTGGTTTAGGGCTTGTTAATTTCTTTTTGTGGACTCAGGCGGGCATTTGCCATTGGAGACCTGCTGTCCGCCAATCAGGGTGAGCCATCCAGGCGGCTTTGATGTAACATAAGTTGGAGAGTAGCAGGTGGCCTTCCCTGCTGTTTATACTGCGGCTTGGGGAGTTCTGTCAGATGTAGCAACTCTTCTTTATCTGCATGGAATCTGTGTAAATCACAAAAGAACAGATGGAAAAATAGTCACATACCCTTGTTCACCTCTTCCAAGCGGCTCCTCAGCCTCCCTACACCAACCGTCCTGTTTCAGAAACCAAGCATGGGTGGGTTTAGTCCCAACTGCTACAGGGTTATCAATGTGTTGACAAAAACATTTAAATACATGAATTACACAAAAGCAGCAAATAGTTTTAAAGATCGCAGCTGCTATGTACATGTATTTCACCACCATATTCCAGATTTTGGTCAGTACACAGAGGAAAATTAGAAACTATCTTTCTTCTACCCATTGTAAGTATCTGTAGAAAATCTCTGGGATGTAACATGATGCCAGTGGTTTAGTACATCTGTCTGTTTGGTGTGAAATTGTTTTTAAATATAGTTGTGAGAGTACCTGTCAAATTTTGGTTTTCTCCTTAAAACTAAATAATTTTTGTAAGATTTCAATATATATAGCTTCATATTAAAAAGTATGTAATAAACACTGAAAAATTGATTTAGAAAGCATTCTACTAGAATTCTAAGCAATTGAATCCACACAAAGATTTAATGGCTTGTGTTTGTGCTGCTCATTTAAACACTGTGTGACTTACTGGTTGTATTAAACATAAATGCATGATTTGACCAAGTACTACTGTTCTGTTCATAAGACATAGGTGTGAAGATAATTTTATTAGTGAAAATTTGGTTAAGAATAGGGCCTCCCTAGTGGCACAGGAGTTAAAGTCTAAGCACTATCATGCTAGTGCCAGCCACTGTGGCATGAATTCGATCCCCGGCCAAGGAGGTGACCCACATGGCACAGCAGACCTTGCCTGTCTCTCCTGCTGCTTCTCTCAGCAGTGCATTTCAGTAGATCTGCCTGTTCTGCTCCCCACTCTCTCTCTGGTGAATCCTTTCATACCCCACACCTCTGGACTATACCCCAGTTCTTGAATGCATAAATAAATAAAATCTTAAAAAAAATTTTGTTAAGAATAAAATCAGGAAATGGAGAGAGAAAAAACACTTGGTGCTAAAAGAGGGTGGGCAGGAACATAGGCCCCCAGGTATGAGGCAGAGTGGGGCAAGATGTACTTTGCATCTCAAAGATTTTAGTGTGATGTGTGAGATAAGGCATTGAAAAATATAAAGCCATAGGTTAGCTAGGTCTCGACCACAGTCATCTGCAAGGCCTCATGAAAAATCATAGATTTTGACCTGGGTGTGATCAAAGTTGACTACTGAATGTGAACTTTATTTATAATTTAAAATCTGCAAAAACTATGCATTTTAAAGACATACAAATCATCCAAAGACCCAGAGATACAGAGGGTTGGTTACAGGAGTTCATTGTAACCTAGCAGTAAAACAATTTCTCTTTTCTTGGGACTCAGCACTAAGTGCAGGGAAACCCGTCATGTACAGTGATGAACTTATAAAGAAGCGATAGCCAAGTTTTGAAAAACAATGCAATAATGAAGCTCAGAGTGAGTAGAAGTCAATATCCTGACAAACTGTTCCAACCATCTTCTTTTCTGTAAACTCCAAGAAGGAAGAAATCACCTAAGAGTAGTTTCCAAAACTCCATAAATAAATTCTCCATACATTTCTGTCCAGGGAGGACAATATATTAGACCTGTGGTTTTCAACTGGGAGTCATTTTTACCACCAGGAGACATTTTCAAATGTTTGGTGACATTTTTGTTGTCACAACTGGTGGGAGTGTTACTGACATTTAGTGGATAGAGGCCAAGGATGTCGCTAAGTGTGGGACAACCTCCTAAAACAAGTAAATATTATCCAGTAAAAAAAAAAAAAGTGAACATTTTTGCAGTTTAGAACCCTGTTTTAGCCATCAGAAACATATAACGTGTTTCCTGTTCTCAACATATTGAAAGTCCAAATAATGTCTGACCATATATATTTGTTCTTTTTTTTTTTTAATAGAGGCACGGCAGGAGAGGTCTGTGCGCCATGTGGGACCCTCCTCTGGCGGCCGGGGAGCAGCCGGGGATCGAACTGGCGCTGCAGAGGGGAGCGGCGGGTGGCAGGAGAGGTCTGCGCGCCATGTGGGACCCTTCTCTGGTGGCCGGGGAGCAGCCGGGGATCGAACCGGCGCTGCAGAGGCTACAGGCAGCTTCGCAACCCTCCTCTGGTGGCCGGGGAGCAGCCGGGGATCGAACCGGCGCTGCAGAGGCTACAGGCAGCTTCGCAACCCAGCGCTCAACCGCTGCGCCACCGGGTAGGCCCTATATTTGTTCTTAAGGTTGTCAGATACATAGTCTTCTCATCTAGCAAATTCTCTCTCAACCACTAATGCTAAAGTTACTAATGCTAAATAATTGCTGAATTAAACTAAAACAAAATTACATTTGAAACAAGTTTTATATTTAATAAAGTTCCAACAAAGAGTTCTCCATTTTTAAGTCTTTGTTTTGACTTAAGAAATAGTCAAACTATTTCATTAGTGCTAGTATATACTTTCATTAGGGCTAATGTACCTTTTATATCAAAACCTTAATGGGGATGGGTCCAGACTCTTATTATTCACAATTAAGATTTTCTAAATATTTAATTATTTTTGGTTTGTCTGACTAGAGATATTTGTGCTGTATTATGGACTATTCTTAATACTTGCTTTGTAAGTTCCCTATGATACAAAGTTAGAAGGGAAATTTCAAAGTTAAAATTTCTTTCCCTTAGGCAGTCATTCACCTTTTATAGTCTCTGTTAATTAAAGCTTGCTTTGGTCACAACAAAGACTGCTATAAGGAAACCTAGTAATTTCTTCCTTCTTTTTGCTACTGGATCACACTACTTATGATTGTTTTTACCCTTTCTTCATTGTGCCAAAAAGTCAAAAAAAAAATAAAGATGAGAATAGGTATATTCTGTTCATATGAAATGGTATTAAATAATTAAGCCATAGGGAAGGGTCTTGATCAACTATCACAGATGACTATAAAAAACTATCTGAGTTAAAATAAGACAGTAATGGCATTTTGGATTATCTTCTTTACTTTCATCATTCATGGTTTGTCTACACTTTATTCTTGCTCTTAGACCTTTGTCACAGGACACGAGGTACTCGCTACTCTAAGATTTAATCCTGAATTTTGATGCCTTAAAGATATTTCATTGAAACAATATTGATGATGTAGTAAGTGAAATACTTTCCATAACACTGTCTGCTAAGGGTTTACAAATCTGTTTGACTTTTTTTTTTTTAAGATGTTATTTATTTATTTATACAAGAACTGGGGTGCAAGCCAGATGCCCGGGAGGGTGAGAGGATTCACCGGAGACAGAGCGGGGAACAGAACAGGCAGACTGACAAAATACACTGCTGAGGGGAGCAGCAGGCAAGACAGGAGAGGTCTGCTCGCTATGTGGGTTGCTCCCTGGCTGGCCAGCAGGGATCAAACCGGCGCTGTAGAGGCTGCAGACAGCTTCACAGCACGGCACTCAACCGCCTGCACCACCAGGGGAGGCCCCTGTTTGACTTTTTAATCTATAGGTAGTGGAAATACAAAAGTGAAACCAAAATCCTTGAAAATTGGTAACCCTTAAAACCTGCTTCTCCTTAATCCTTAAAACATAGGTCAGTAGTTTTGCAAGTGACTCCTTAGGAAAAAAAATATTCCATGGAAAAATAGTATGTGAAAAACCTACCTACCAGTTTTACCATTCTTTTGGAGATTCTCAAGTTGCAATGTAAAAGAGCAGCCATAAAAACCTGCTTGATGTTATTTATCCGAGGACATCTCAAAGCTGTTCACATCTAGCAACTCTAAGGGTCTAAGTATTTTTGTTTGGGTTTAATTGCATCTTAAGTCTTATTTCCTAGCTACTGGCTACTTTCTTTCTTTTTTAGCACTTGTATCAGAGATATGGACAGAACAGGAGGTTAAAATTAGTTATTTTTCCATTCATTATATCTTCTATGTGGTTTAGTGAGGATAGGTCACTACTAAATTTTTCACAGTGGCCCACCATCCCCTGAGATGGAAATACTGAGGAATATGAGCAAACAAAAGTAAACAGCAAGAAAAGGTACATTTTAGCCTTCCTTTTTCAAAAATAACACACTATGGTTGAGACCTGGGTTGTATTTCTTTTGAGAACTCAGCACAAATTGTGCAGAATGCTGGGAACATTCCGTGGGCACCGGAGGCTACATTTCCGATCCCTTGCCATTATGATGCCGCAATTGTCCTTGGTGAATAGAGATGACACCTTTTCCTTTTAATCAAATTTGATTATCAATCTTAGTACTGCACCTCTAGCTTTTCCTACATTTTGTTCTGAAGACCCCACTTTAGGGTTCTGCTTCTTTGTCAAATAATATAATCCAGGGAATTAAAATTCTTGGGGCAAAACAGGAATTGTTTCCAATCCAATTCATTCTACAATCCTAACACCCAATTTCCTCCATTGGAAATGGATGAACATGTTCAGATCAGAGTGTAAATTGGCATGAACCTTCATCTGAAATGCAATAAAGTCAGAGAAGACTGGATGCTTTTAAAAAATGTATCATTATTCATATTCAATGCTTCCTCTGCACTTCTGTGTACCATCTGGTCCTGATGGTCGAAGTGCCAAAATACCATAAGGAAAGTTGTTTTTGTGGTATTTCCAGTCCAACCAGAATCAGAAAGTACCAGAAATCTCTTGAGAAAAGCTGTTGTCATAGGACACAAAGCCCAGTTTGTCAAACCAAAGAGTTTAGGAAAAAAAGTAGCTGAAATTAAACTATCATCTGCATTTAAATACTGAACAAAGACAGGATGCTCTGGGCTTTGGGTTTACCCAGACATCATACATACACGCGCGCGCACACACACCCACAGTTATTTATATATAAATATAGTTTATATTAATATACACACACATCCTACCAGCCCCTGATGAATGTATCTGTTTTCTTTATAAACTACAATTTCATATGCACCCTTTAATTTATCACTATTCTGCTTATCCATAGATTATTAAGTAGAATATTTATGGGTAAGTAGTCATGACATTTCCAGAGAGAAATGAATGAGAAAAGAGAAGCATGCAGACCCACTGAATGGATGGCACCTCCTTTAAATGTCTTCATAGAGTACATGCAATATTTACAAACCACCTGATACAGTCTTGTTTATGAACCCTTTGATGTCCAAATAATTCTTTTACGTGCTGTTCTTCCTTGATACAGGATGTCGCAGCTTGTCAAATACAAGGAATATTGAATCTTAAAAGACTCAATCTGTGCTGTAAACTGACTGCCCAGAAGGTTTGGAGTGGGCTGTTAAACTTGGCAAGATTTTCACTTGCATTCAATCCCCAAACCTTCTAAGATTTATTTGACATTGAGCTTTATTCAGTTTCATTGAAAAAATAAAAAAAACTCTGAGAGTTTAAATGATGGATACTATTGTATGATAATTAACACAGTAAGGAGAGAAGCTTAGCAAAAATATGTATGACTGAAGAATGTCCTATAACGAATAGTATCTAAGTTTTTGTCTTAGATTCAATCCTAGTCTATACATGTCAGTTGTACCATGTAGAGAGAGTTAGCAACTACTCCGATCTTCAGTTTCCTGACCTATAAATATAACACTAAATATTTTACCAGGTTGAAAGAATCAATGAGCAATTGAATATGAAGTTTTAGAACATAGCAGGAGCTGAAACTTCTCACCCATTCTAGTGGTAGACAAGGATCATAAAGTGATAGACAGCTGCAGGCAAATGCTTAAGAGCCTGACTATAACAAAAGTACATTGCAATTTTTACTTAAGTTCTTTTTTACCCATTGAAAGAAGAAAGGATAACTCTGGGGATGTAACTAACCTATCTTGGGAGGTAATAACTACATTCTCCATTAAGAATATTGCCTACTCATTTCCCACAGGCAATTCCCTGAAATCTTTTGTTGCACAAAATAGAGGAATACGATTTGACCTGAGATGTATCTGCATCCATGTAAAAATCTGTTCTATACATATGGCATTAGAGGATCATTTATTCTGCCCTTAACCCAAAGAGGATCATTTCCCAAAGATAACTAAAGACTGTCCAAACAATTCAGACTGAAAATAAAATGACCATCTTTGAATTTTAGGACTGTGGTTTCTGCGTCTGGTATTTGCACAATAACTCACTTTTCTAGAATGGAAATCTATTCCTAAGAAAAATAGACCAATAAGTTACTTTTTTCTTGGGACATTCTGTTTTCATTCCAGTGTGAACATGATAAAAAAGGAACTTTATGATTTTTTAGGAAAGTATAACATTGATTTACATACCCAGGATCCAATCTTTAAATCCAATAATTTTAGATCACTAAATAGTGAGATTTAACTCAACATGGTTACTATCCTGGTTCTGATTTCTTTATGTAACTTCACTTTTCTGATAACTTGCTGCTTTGAATCACTTGAATTGAATTGAATCACTTAACGTGTGTAAAAAAAAGAACACACACCTCATACTCTTGTAATTATTTTTTTCCCCCTTAAATCTTTTTCTCATAACCCACTTAGAAAAGTAGAGTGTTATTCTAAGCACCAAAGGAGAGCACAAAAACCTGCTTCTTGGAGAACGGTGCTGAACCTTCCTCTTCAGCCCCGTGTGACGCATGCAGCAGCTGGCGGTGGCTTTCTCGACTCCAGTCACCCCGTCCTTGGGTTCACTGCCCAAGCAAAACTAATATGAGTGTGGATTTTTTGTTTTGTTTTTTTTTTTTGCTTGGAATGATAAAACATATATATGGTTCCTCTGTCTTGAACTTTGAGACACTGTCTTATTAGGAATGCAATCTGTCAAGGAAAGCAAAGTACATGCAAAGAGAACACCCTTGTCCCTGTGTTATGTTACAATACTTTCATAAGATGGTGACATTCCCGAGACAGCACCTGCTGTGTGGCTTTGGGCGGCTGGCCAGAAATGAAAGGCAAAAGCAACGTGTGGTTTAAATTGGAGAAGTGCAGCCTTGCATTGTTGTAACAAATACCAGGGACTGAACAGTTGGAAGGTTGAGGAAGCGGCAGTGTGCAGACACGAGTTCAGAGTGTGAGTGACTGCCCCGGTCATTGTCAGAAATGTATCAAGAGGCAGATAGTAGAAATGCTTTCTTTGTTTGCAGAATACATATATTTAACAGAGTTGCGTCCTGGTCTCTCTCCAGACTTCTAGAGAGACGACCTTTCAGAAATTTGGGTAAGCCCTTATAGTAACCGGTTTCAAGTAACCTTAATAGTACAAAATGAGTAATAAATATTGGTGCTGGTGAACTTGAGATTGAAAAAAAGTCAAAGAAGAAATGCATATATGTGCAGATGGACCAGTCTGGGTTTTTCTCTCTGGGGAATGTTTTGAGTTTTAAAATCCTCCCATTTGTCAGTTTATGGTGCGAATACTTTAGAAAATACAGAAGCTAACACCTCTTTCATTTATCATTGTTTTTGAAATGTCCAAAGGGTCAGATTCCATAAATTTAATTCACTGTTCCCTTTAGACTTTTTTGTTCCACATGGGGGAAAAAGAAAAAAAAAAGTTAGAAAACCAGTCCCAACAAAGAGAGAAGTGGTTAAAATTGTGAACTGCTATTTCTTGGTAATTAATTAAACTTCCATGAAATAGTACCTGTTTTGGAAAATCAATGGCATCTATTAAAAGAGAAAACTACAAATCCAATTAGGCAGCACTCTTTTTTTTCATTAAAATGTGGCTTAATTTAGTGGAGACCATTGTTCAGAAATTGGGCACTAAGTCTTTCTTTTTTTCTAACTAAATTGATGGCGTACTTTGTTGACTTTCTGGTTAAAGACCTGAGTAAGAAGGCTTCTTGGCCTTTTCTCCATATATCTGATGACCCTAGGAAGTGATGACTTTATAGGATGTAGCCACATGGCTCAGACCACTGTGAAGTAAGTGCAGACTCCCTGAAGTCCCAGTGGGGGAGCAGAAAGCAGCATCATTCAAAAAGAGTTACTGGGATACCTTGATTGTGATCCCATAACATTTCTCCTCAGACTCCAGTGAAAATTCAACTGGTTTATGCAAGTTATTGCCTGTGCCCATGTCCCTATGCAGATGTTTCTCTGTATGTGTGTACTTATGATTTTATGGAAGAATAAGACTTTATGTCATTGTATCATTAAATTCTGTTTTGCATACTTATCCTCTCTCCTCAATAGGTCAGGACTGAGGTTATACCAAAAAAAAGGCAAGGTTTTATGTTATGATTGTGGAATTCTTAACACAGTAAATGCTGTGTTTCATTTCTTCTGGGAATTCTTATCAATGTGATGGGCTTGTTTATGGAGCTAAGTCAGAGACTTAAAAGCCTCTCTATGTTTTACTGAAAGGTGGAGTGCTTCTAAACTTTAAAATCAATTCCATCGATTCAATTATAGAACATAAGTGAAGACTAATGGCTTTTATGTTCATTAACTTCTAATTTACATAAGATAGAAGATGTTAATATGGTCCCAGAGTCTTTGTGAAAACCATTTTAGTTGAGCTAGAGAAAATACAACTTCCATTTTCATTTGAAATGAATCGATATTCCAAAAAATAAAATACATGATCTTCAGCTCAAATTCCATGATTTCCTCATGTTTCTGTCACCTAAGAAAATTTATGAATTCTGAGTTAAATCAGTGTAACCTCTTTATCAGCTGCTCAATTGCTTTTATAAACCACATGGGATTTTCTCTTGTTTTACCAGAAGTAAAAAAAAAAAAATTGGCATCAATTTTGGATTTTTTTTGAAGTGCAGAAAAGTCAAATGGCCAAAAAAAATCAAGATTTGAGATAAAGGTAAATCTTGAAATATTTCCAATTTGAATTATATTCTAATGGATTCTAAATTATTTCAGGGACTGTATCCCTGTGATTTAAGAATTGTTCTCATTCTGATATTTTTACCCTTTGTTTAATATGAGAGATAATATCAATGTGATATGTAATTAGAAATATATTTGGGGAGCATCTAAACCTTATAGACAGATTGGCTTGGGAATTAGAAGAATCTTATTTCTTAGTCAAGTCTGGATGTGATGTGATTTTCTTCTGACATGCTTATTTTCTTTGTATAGCGGATAAGGAATTATTCCCATTTTCCAAGTTGGTCTTCATTTGGAAAAGGCTGCAGGGTTACCTTGTGATCTCATCCCTTTTTTCATTCAACATTTCCATTTTTCTTATTGTTGTTAAGACAGACCTGTGATAAAATTTTTTCTGACTAACATTTTTTTAATGGAATAATTTTACATATACTCATAATGGTTTCTAAACAAATTTGGATTCAAAGGAAAACTCTTTCTGGGTTTTGGTGCCTTTGGACTAATTAAGCATTTTAGACTCAATTTTCACATTTATAAAATGGGAAATATTTTTACATTTTGGTTGTTTGGAGGTGGCCAAGAGACGATGTGAGATATTGCTTGTAAATCAGCTAGCTCAATGACATATAAAGAAGGTGCTTGATAAATATTGACATCTCATTTCTTTTGACCTGACCTCTACTTTCCTTCCTCCAAGCGCTTTCCCTTACATGGTTTTCCCAAGTGTCCTCTGTGATTACATAGGATTAGTTTTGGCTGCATTATACATAGTGTTACTCACTGGAACTACACATATAATGAGGTATGAGATAGGAGCCAAAAATGGAGGATGAAAGTGTAATAAACATTTTGCAGAAACCTTCAGTTTAAAAAAAAAAGTGTAACAAAACCAAAAAAAAAAAAAATGTACTGTTTCTTTCCATCCCATGTATTATATTTGACTTCATGGTAGAGAGGAAATAGATTTTTAAATATCTCATGATAAATAAAGGAACTCAGTTCTTTATTTGTCCAAAACCATCTCATCCATTATAGTTTTAATATACAGAAAGCTACATACTTTCATATTTTTGTTAGTTTATGTCATTCTTCTTGGCTGACTCTCTCATAGTCCCTTTGATAGATTATAATCAGGTTGCTTAAAAGCACTTGAGTTCATTACTTATAGACACAGGTTGCTGTCTAAAAGGAAACCTTAATGTCAAATAATGAAAAATAAACTATGTATTATCTTTGCTTATTATGTTTTTGATGTGCATGAGCAGAGTCAAGCTGAGAAAGGTCACATGTTCAAGTCTCCATTCTACTTTGCACTAAGTATGTTCTGATTAGAGCAGTTTCTGGGCTAAGCAAAATTTTTAAGATACAGAAAAGTAAGAAAAATATTTCAGAAAGGACTGTGAGTTTGCACATAGAGTATGGTATGAACACTTTCAAAATTGAAAAAAGAAAGGGGAAAAATTCCAGAGAACTGAGAAAAATGAATGAGATGAAAGTATATATATATATATATATATATATATATATATATATATATGACATATCTTCATTGTGGGTATATCTAGGTAAGAGGATCTGGAGGGTTGCTATTACTAGCCAATGACAGTAACTTTCCCACTGACCTCCTGGATGCCTCAGATCTATGTTCACTTTTCAAGGTTTGTTTTCATCTGACCCTTACACAGATGTTTGTAGAAACTTTATTTAAATTGCCAAGTCATAGAAACAAGATATCCTTCAGTAATCAAATGGCTATGCGGTGGTACATCCAGATAATGAAACATGCATTCGGTACTAAGAAAAATGTGACACTAAACCATGAAAAGACGTGGAAAACCTGTATTGCTTCTTACCGAGTGAAAAAAGCTAATCTGAAAGGGGTACATAGTGTATGATTCAACTACATGGTATTCCAGAAGAAACAAAACTACATAACAATAAAAAGAATAGTGATTGTCAAAACTTGGGATGGGGAAGTAGGATTTTTAGAGTAGTTAACTGTTCTGGGTGATGCCACAATGATAGACGCATGTCAATATAATTTGGATTTCAGGTGATAATGATATGTCAGTATTGGCTCATCCATTCCAATAAAGGTACCACTTTAGTGGGGGATGATCGTAATCCTAGAGATTTATGTGCATGTGGGGGCAGAAGGCAAATGTGAAATCCCTGCATGTTCCCTCAATTTTGCTGTCATTCTAAAAAAGCTTAGCAAAATCATAAAAAAAAACATTAAAAAAGAAGTCAGTAAACCTAATCATGCTCATTCCTACCCACAGAAAGGGATAGGAGGATGCTGGTATATTGGCAAATAGTGGTGTATTGGCAAATAACTCTGACAACTGACTGTCTGTAAAAAAATAATGCATGCATATACTTGTAGAAATTTATGACATTTTGATTTGTCTGATATGAAAGATGTGTGGCTCACTATTTATAAAAATAATAAATATGTATTATTGTTATTGCAAATTCAAAATAATTGATGAATGAGAAAAGTTTTGACAAAAATGGTGTTTAATGTATTCATTTTGATGAAAAAGAAACAATGGAGTATGTCAGATATTCCCTTGTCAATGATATAGATGACTTCTTTGCTGAATCAGTAATAGTTTTGAAATACTAGCAGAATATTTCTTCAGTCTGCATTACTAATATTTTCTGCATCATCTTCTTAAGCTTAGACAGTCAACAGAATAATAAATCAAAGCTTGATCTGCAAGTGCTTGCTAATTCCTGAGGTTTAAATATTTCCACACCACCATGGTACTTTTCACCACTGAATGTGGAATTGGGAAGATATGGGCAGTAGCTTATCCCGAAATATTATTTCTACTATACAAATGCAGTGAATGCAAATAATTTCAAATGAACAGATGATAATAAATGCAAGACATAATTATAAAGCAATGGGTTTGACTATATTTATATCAATGTTTTTCACATAATTTATCTAAATTAATTTATATTAATGACTGGCTCACAGAATTGGCTCACAGAATTCCTGTAAGTTTAATAATCATTTCTCATGAGCTCATAAGTTCCAGCGCCAGCACATCACCGATTGTCTGATGAGTCAGTAAGACTTCCTGGAGAAGGTAAAACCTCAGGTGAGTCTTAACAGGTAAGTAGAAATCAGTTGCCAATGGATTTGGGGATGGAAAGGGAGTTATGAACTTTGTGTACAGGTTTTATAATAGTGAGGGAAGTGTGATGTTTGGATGGGATATAGGCATTTATGTGTTCAAGCTTGCAATGAATTCTCAGAAAGCAAGGGCCATGAGAGGAAACAACATTAAACTACATTAAACAACATGCAAAACTACATTAAAGAGTTTGGAATTTATCCCATAACCCACAGTCCCCTGCTGAAGATTTGAAGTAGAGAACTGAATTATTCAGATTTATGGCTGAAGCATGATCTTCTATCCAACCCTTGTAGAATGAACTTGAGAAGGAACAAATCTAGAAGCACGTAAACCAGTTAGGAGGTTGTGGCTGTAGATTTGGGGAAGTGATATAAACTGATTCAGGACAGATGGATTTAAAAAGAGGAGGCGATAGATTCCAGAAACCTATGGGAAGTAAAATCAGCAGAACCAGTGATGGATTATAGGTTCATGGTCAAGAAATGGAATCAAGGTGGAGGATTAGATTTCTGATATATACTGATTAAATTAGAGTCAATCAGGAGGATAGCAATTGCTGTGGGGTATCTATGTAAGAAATACCTTGCAGATCTAGCTGAACTCAAATTTAGAGTATCCTTTAATATATGAGTGGCAGTTATAACCTCAATGGAGGTGAACTCTAGAGGGAAAAATGTGGAACAATAAGGGATAGAGACCAATGCAGAACTTGAAGATATATCCTTATCTCAAGAGCTGACAGTGAAACAAAAGCAAATTCTGGAAATAGGACTGGAAATAGGACTGAACAGAGAGATGGCAAGTAAACTAGAAAACACAAAGGAAGAAATCAGGAGGAAAGATATTTAAAAAGTAAAGATTGAGAAATAATGTCATTAATGCCAAGTGAAATACATTTGCCATGTTGTGTCTTTTTGCTTAAAATTAAAATATAATAGTCACCGACAATGCAATGTTCAGCATGTGGCTATACGATAATTTATATAATCAGTACACATTGGCAGACATTTGAAATTGCTATCAGTTATTGAATTCTATTTTAAGGATTGCTACAACAGACATCTTTATACTTAAAACTTTTGTATGTCATTTGTCTTTTTTTTCCCCCTTAGGAAAAAACCCAAGTGGTAGAATTAACAGAATTTAAGGATATAAACACAATTTGAGGTCTTGACACATTTTGTTAACATGCTTTCCAGAATATAGGCTTGATTTTATTTTTACCAGCACTTTTGTGAAATGTGCTCATTTCCCCCCAAATCTCAGCATTGTAGAAGTTTCTCCAGTTCTGTCTGTATTAGCAAATAGTTTGCATAGCCCTTTTACCCACAACAAGAGCAAGATCTTAAAGTCATGTGTATTTGTGTCAGTTAAACTAGACATCAAACCAGAAGGAACTTGGAGTAGAAAGATGACACCTTTTCTTTTGGGAGGGGTGGGGTAGGGGGATATTCACAGCCACCTCTTTGCAGCCTCTGTTACTCAGTTGTTACCCCAAAATGCCTTATTCCTTCTTCTGTGCTTGTATTCAAACTGTTGCATATATCCTTACTTGGAAAGCCTTCTCTCTCTTCTCCTTACACAAATTGTAAATTTCTTCAAGAAATTTTAGAAAATTCATGTTTCCATGCCTACTATACAACACATCATCTACCATTCAGCTGCATAATTTTTTTTTTTTTTGATGTACGTCCATTAACTTTTCTTACTTGGACTGCAAGATCTTTTGGGTAAAGACCACATCATTCTGTCAGCTCCAGCCAGTCTCTGACATCACCTGAAAGAAGTACCAAAGGCCCTGGGGCTGGTGTCTCAAAGACCTGTGTGTTGTTGGTGTGGGCTAACAACTCACAAACAGCTGTGATGCTGGTGACCGTGTGACGGACACTTCTGGCTGCGGATTACCTCTGAGAGCTGTTAATAATTTGGCACTGCCTCCTGGTGCTGTCTGGTCCTGTGTCCAGTGTTGTCCGTCCCAGATCTTCAGACTGTGGCTTCTGGCTGCTGCAGCATCCTCTCAGCACCTCTAGCTGCGGTGAGTTGTATCTTGGCCCACTGCTAGCCAGCATGTCATGAGCTCCAGGCTCTTATGGAGGGACAATGACATCTTGGATTAGCAGCTTTTTATTTGTGACTTCTGGACATGGTGGACACTATCTGGGGTGAGATATGTGGCCACTGTGAACTTGAGAACTCCATTTCCCCATTTGTTAAATAAATCCCATTTTTGTTCCCTGAGCCTGAGTGGCCTTGCAGTTGTGTGTATGGGTGAAAGCCCCACAGACAGTGACTATTCTCTCTTGTGCACTATATGATGCTATAGCTTCCCTGTAGCCCTGTTTCAGGCAACTATAACTCAGAAATGCAACATCCTTCCTCACTACACCCACCACCAAGGCACCCACAATTAGAAATAAAGATGTTGTAATGATGCTCATGGCGATAGGTGGTGTTACTCTTTACTATATTGGTTATTATTTAATAGACCAGTAATTTTATGAAATGTCCTTGCATAGATGGACATATTTGCCTAAGCACTGCAGACACACAGGCACACTCACACTCCATGAATTTGTGAGTGTCTATATGGTGTAACTGAAATGAACATTTAGGGAGCATTTCTATCGTGTAGTTACCATCAAATGACATGTAATAGTTTTCAAAACCGTACCAAGAAATCTTTCACTTCCAAAATTACAATGCAGAGGTCTCTCTTGTATGCTTAATATTTTCCAGCAATTAGCTCCCCGGGGGAGTTGCAACAAGTGTATTCAGCTGTGGGATGGGATTTTCAGCTTCTCCTAGAACCACACCAGCCCTTTGCATTCCAAGCAGAGAGGCACGTGCCCGTGGACTCACTGGCAGAGATTAGTGGGGTCTATGTAATTGAGTAAAATCTGGATGTCAAGGATTTGCTGTCTGACCTATTCCCCAACTCTTAATGGAGAAACACGCAGCCCCCTCCCTCCACCTGCTTGCTAGGATACCATTTCCACAATGAGGAAGCCCTTGGAACAGAGAGGACTTCTGCTTTAAGCTGGGTTCTGTCTCTGTCTTTATATCCCCGGGATGTAATTATCTCATGATAAGCACCTTTGTGTCTAGTGACTTAATTAGGTAATCACATAAGTGCTGTAAGTGATGTTTTGTGTGATGAAAATGTATAATATGTACCAAATCATCAAAGTCCCTCAATGCTGGACAGCAAAGCATAAATACCCAGTCTAGGAGTTTAATTTCTGTCTCCCCTCCATGTCTTTCTTTTTTTGGGGGGTAAATGGGAGAAGAAAAACTTCTTTACACTAAACAGATGGGATGAGTATAATGGTGTTTTCCTGAGCTCTGACACTTTTAATCTGCCCTATACACACACCAGCAGAGTCGAAAGTGTAATTGCTGCTTTTTCTCAAAATAAGCCCCGTTAGCCGGGAAGCAGCAACAGCTGTCTGAGTGTTGTTTCTTTTTTTGTCTTCCTTTTCTTTTTACTTTACTGTGTTTGTTTGTTGTGGGTGTGTTTAGCAGGTAAAAAATTGGCATTTTTTAGAGCTATAACATTTCAGTTCTTTCCCATCTTCAGAGGCACATACTTAAGTGGAAGTGACTCAAGATATTCTTTTGCCAAAGGTCATTAAGCAATTTGAAGTGACTTTCTCTACAAGTCTGATATGACTTTTAGTGAAACAATAGACCCATTACTGTCTTGTCTCCCTCAATTGGTTTATGTATGAAAGGTTTTGTTGTGAACTTTGACAAATGATGTTTTAAAAATGTTTACTCTGCCACAGTGCATTAGCTCAAAAACAAAATTGAAAAAAAAATTGTAGGTCAACAAAACTGTCTCTGCTAAGGTCTCCTCATAGGCAAATGCCAAATGGTTATTTTCTATCAATTAGGTAAGTGGCACTACAACTAATTGACCAAATTGTAACTAATCCTACTATTAGTTTGAATAATTATGATATTTTAACCTGATATGCCCCTCCCAATATTTTGTATCTTTCCATTTTATTTTTTGTCTATTCCAGAAAGCCTTCTGGATTCATGCATGTCTTACTCTGAAATTCCATAGCATTATCTGTATTATTGATTTGTCAGTTTATCTCCAGTTACACATTCATTCATGAACTTGTTCATTTTCATTTAATAGACTTTTATAAAATGCTTATTGTACTTTTGTCTCCAGAACTTCTTTTGTTGTATTAAATAGCTATGACTTTTTTTTTTTTGCTTAAAAAATGCTATTTAACTCTTTGCTTACTAGTTATTTCATCATACAATAAGGTTCTAAATTTCCTAAGGGTCACACTATGGACATACAAAATAGTTGGAGTTTTTTTTAAAGATTTATTTATTCATGCATACAAGAACCAGGGTATAGGTCAGATGTGCAAGAGGGTGAGAGGATTCACCAGAGATAGAGCAGAGAACAGAACAGGCAGCCTGACTGAAATACACTGATGAGGTGGGCAGTGGGCGAGGCAGGAAGGTCTGCTGCACCATGTGGGTAACTCCTTGGCCAGCCGGGGATCGAACTTGCAGTGCAGAGGCTGCAGACAGCTTCACAGTGCAGGCCTTGGATTTTTTTTTTTTTTTTTGAAATCTTGATTTGCCAGGGACCAAATATTTAACAGTTATATATTTTTTTTCAATTGTGATCTTACTAAAAAATAACAAAATTTTCACTGAGCATTTGTACATTGTGCATATCTTTCTTCTGGAAGAAGTCTAAAGCTGATCCAAATGAAATGTAGCATACGAGCTGCTCAGCATGGTGGTGTGTTGCTCAAGCCCAAGAGTTCACAGAGAGGCCCTTAGTTTGACCTCGCATGAAGAGATGAGGCAGAGGTAGACACAAACTCAAAGACTGGAGAATGGGAATGATGGACATTTTTGCAAGTCCTTCTGAACCAGAAAAGCAGTGATTCTTGACATAAAATGACAGGGTATCCTTAAGCTCTGTAATAAAATGTTTCAAGTTGAGTTCTTAGAGTTGTTTTCTATTATTATTAATTTGTTTATTCTTTTAAACTTCTTTTTTAAAGATTTATTTATTTTTTTATTTATGCACACAAGAACTGGGGTGTAGGCTAGAGGTGCAGTGGGTGAGAGGATTCACCAGAGACAGAGCAGGGAGTAGAAGAGGCAGATCTACTGAAATATGCTGCTGTGGGAAGCAGCGGGTGAGACAGGAGACATCTGCTGTGCCATGCGGGTCAGCTCCCCTGCCAGGGATCGAACTCATGCTTCAGTGGCTGGCAATAGCTTGGTAGCACTGGCACTCAATGCCTGTGCCACCAGGGATGCCCCTGAGTTGTTTTTTTAACAGGACACATGATCAATAAAAGGTTTCTTAGCCTCCATATATTAAACTATGGTAGTGTCAGAATCTCCTAGGAAACTGGTTAAGCAATTGAGTATGCTAGAATTCCAGAGCTACAACTGAAGTTGTTGATTTACTTCGAAGGATTGCTAGAATTGGAAAGACCTTAAAGATAATACATTCTAGAGAATAATAAAAGGTACTGGGTATTGTTTTAAGTGTAAAATTTCTAAAAATTTGTAAGTGAAGGATAGGCTTCCCCAAGAAATGCAGAACAATCTTCCTTAAGATGTTCAGAATAGACGCGCCTGAGACATGTCACTTTGGCATGTGGATTATTTCAAGCTCTGGTCATTCAAGACACTGCAGGCTCACCAGAAAACTTTAACACTCCCTTAATTATCTAAAGAATGAAAATTGAGGATCTTACTAAGAACTCGGATTGTTACAAGAAATAACCCTTCTATCTGGAAACCTATCTATATGACAGGGCCAATACCCAAGTACAGAGCATGTGTTCTTCGTTCTGTGAATCCCTCAGCCCCATGTGAGTCCTTTCTGTCCTTGAAGCAGCAGACCTCTGTCCTAGTCCTTAGCTCAGGCTACACAACCCCATTTTACCTCTTCGTCCTTGAAATCCACATCTTTGTAGATAACTCACACATGCATAATTAAATTTGTTTTTTTCTCTTACTAATCTATCTGATTTTAATTTTATTATTGTACTAGCCTGAGAAGAAATCAGAGGTGCAGGGACACATTTCCTTTTCTCCTCAACAGAACCATTCTGCAAATTTGGTTTAGGTCCTTAATGGCCTGGTGAAGATTCAAAAGAGAGGTATTCTGTATCTATGGAAGCAAAGGGGATAAATGAAAACTGATCCTGAATGAGGCAATCAGAAGAGGAGGTATGAGTCCCACATGTGACCCACTCTGGGAAACACTGGATGGACATACACTGTGAGACCATCTGTAGGGGCAGGACTGGACACAGTGCAGGTTTTCTGATCCATGCAGACCAGGTAAAGGAGGAGTCAGAGTCCTCAGTGGCTTTTGCAGGTTATTATTGGGGTTTACCCGGTACACAGCAGGATTTTGCAGGTTTTTATTGGGGTTTACCTGGTACACAGCAGGCCTCCCAGCCCCCAGCAAGTTTTCACTCTGTCTGGGCTCTCCGGCGTTCTGCTTCTCTCTCGGCTTCTGCTTTGGCTTCTCTTTCGGCTTCTCCTGCTTCTTTTTCAGGTTCTGCTGGCATCCCCATAACACCGCCCTTAAAAAGCACAGTCTTAGCCCAGGTGAATCCTATCTACCTATGCCCACACCCTATTCCAGGTGCCCGCCATCAGGCATGCATTCAGGACCCCAAGGATCCATCATCTATCCTGATGACAGGAGGGCAGAAAAGCCTGACATTTTCTTTACCCTACACCATCCCAGTCTGTCATGTTTTAAACTGTCCCAAGAAAGAATCCACCATTTCAGCCAACACACCTTCTTTAAAAGGCAGAACCAGAAGAGATAGAGGGAGTACTTTTTGATAATGATAGGTTTAATCAGAATTTTGTAAAAGAAAAGCAAGACTTCTGATAGAGGTGAGAAACAGCAGCAAAGCTCTCTATATGGTAATGAACTATTCTACCCTTTGACTTGCCGAGGTGAGCGGGACCATGATCCATCCTGGGGGAACCAGAAAGAACATTAGGATAACAGCACAATCTATCTCCCGGGTGTTGCTCCTTCAGGTCACTTAAAGAAGTTAAGTTTTACTGATTTCAGAAAGTTGGTTTCATGAGATCTTTACAGGTAATATTGAAGAAAAAGTAGACATATACCCAGCCTGGTTCTCAGATGCTGTAGGTAATAGCTGTTAGATTGCCCTAAGCACTAAAAAAGGAATATCTGAATTCATGTGAATTGAAGAAAAACCCTGAAGGTGAGCAGAAATATAGGGATATGGAGAATTAGAGAATGATCTTCTCAAAAGTTGGGCATCTACTAAACTAAGAACTAAGCCCCTAAGAAATGGTTTTAAGTTTATAGAAGGTAAAAATGAATGATAGAACATTTTCAACTATGGTAATTAAAGAATGCTACCACAGCTTAATATTTTTATTGGCACTTACAGCATGGTGCCTGGTGCCATATGTTTTACTTGGGAATTTCTTTAATGAATAACTGAAAGATGTGTGATAATACAATGCTTTCCTTAGAAAGTATTATTTTGTGATATGGTGATTTGAAAATAAGTTCCATGTTAATTGGTGTCATGAACAGATAACTTGTCTTATTCAGCTTTTAGATCTTCAACATGAAATCATTACTTTAAAAAGGTGAGCAAAATAGTACAATGAGGAGCAAGATATGGAGAAAGTGAGGAGTCAAAGGTGAAAATTCAGAATGTCCATGTCAGCTTGGATCTTTATTATTTTCAGCCAAGAGGTGGATGGTAATGAACATTGTTACTATGAACCAGTTGAAAACCGGTGTCACTCACAAACTCAATTCTACAATTCACCCAAAGGAAATCAAGGAGATACATTTTCTGTTTGTGTAAGATTGCTATAATCAAATTCCATCAGGAAATACTATTTTGTGACTAAACCGGATCTCCTATGTTGTAACTGATGCTCATGCCCATGAATTCTATTCCCAGTAGAGATTTAAAGCAGCTGGTTTTAATTTGTAGCACTAAGAAGATAATAGAAACTTTGGCATAATTGGAGACCATTATTAATATGTCCCTCAGACATCACATTCCGAGGATAAAAATTTCTGTTCTTTAATCTTCTTTATTATTATCTTGCTTTAATCGGTGAGCCCTATCTGTAGTTCTCTATAGATGTTTGCAAAAGGTATGATACAAGGCAGACTAGAAGCAGGTGTTTTCCACATAAGCCAAATTTCTATTTCCTGCAGAGGAGCAAAGAAGATCCATCCTCAAGCCTAGGAGTCTTTAGAGAGAGCAGGCATTGGGAACAGAGGAAACCAATGTAGGGTAAATAAAGCATCAGGCTTTTCTGCCCTCCCACCATTAGGATAGATAATGGAACCCTGTGGTCCTGAATGATGCCTGATGGTGGGCATCTGGAGTGGTGTTTGGGCATGCTTGTAAGTGGGTACACCTGGGCTGAGAGACTAAGCTTTTAAGGCCAGTGTCACAGGGACACCAGGAGAACCAGGAGAAGAGCAAGAGTGAGAGCAGAGAAGCAGAGAGAATGCGAGAGAAGGCTGGAAAGCCCAGAAAGAGTAAAGACTTGGTGGGGGCTGGTAGACCTTCCAGCCTCCTGGCCCCCCACACATCTGCCTGCCGTGTACCTGGTAAATCCCAACAAAAGCCTGAAAAGACACTGAGGGCTCCAGGACTCACTTCTCCTTTACCCTGTCTGCTTGGGTCATAGAGAAACCTGCACTGTCCCTTCCTGCCCATTATACCAATCAGAGACGGAACCAATCCTAAGGGCATCAAGGTCAGAATTATGTCTGCTGGAAAATCCTGTCATTTGAACATGAAAAGTCCTGGACAGCTCATTCTGGAGTAATAAAATGTGGGCAGATGTCAGCAAGTGGTAGAGTCATTTATTCAGTGTTCAGTAGCACATTCAAGAATCCTGAACATCAGAGACTTTGGATGTCCAGGCCAATTGAGCTGACCAAGCATGATTAACTAAGCAGCCGTAGAACAAGGGAAATACAGAGAGAAGGAAATACTTACATTGCCAATGTCATGCATCCTGGAAGGAGGTTCTCCCTGCCAATCTTTAATATTCTCTCCTGACCTTCCAATATGAGGTAAGTGTGTGACTGGAGTGGAAAATGCAATGAGCACTTGTCAACAATACAAGTTGTGCACTAAAAGCCAAATCATTACTTCAATTCTAGATTTTCCCCAAATCCAGTCCTCTTCTTTTTTCTGGTGAGAGTTATAAATAGATTCCCCCATGGCAGAACATGAAAGAAATTAGAGATATAAAAAGTGTCTTGCTTAACAAAATGCAGTTTTCCACTCACTCCACAAATATTAATAGCACGTGACAGTCTATTTTAAAATAATACTTGATATTTGAACACAAGGAGCTTACAATCTGAAAAGAAACTTGCAATTAAAATAAATTTGTAAAATTCTGCAAAGCACAGAAGAATAAATTCTAATTCTTAATAAAAGCTCATTAATGAGGCCTCAACCTCTTTACAGGTTAAATGTACACAATGAGATTTTTACATGCCTGCATGGGGGATATATATTTTTTTAAATTTTGTTTTATGTAAAGTTTTTACAACTTAAAAAGTCAGTTTTACATTACTTTTCATGAAAATTTCTGAAGCCTAGTCTCAGACAAGATAAAAGGAATGAATTTTATGAATAAAAGACAAGAAGGTGAGCTGCAGCATAGCTTTCTTTCTACCAGCGTTTAAAAAAAATTACAACATTAATAAGCTATTTCTAGATCAGCTTCAGGTTTATATGTAGTCATTATGTAGTTATGGTAGTAAAATCAGGTAGTTTTTGAGCCTAATTTCTATAGTTTTAAAGGCAGTTAATGAAATACTTTCAATTAAGTTATCATTGGGTAAATATAACTGTATTTTTGCATCCTTCTTTTCTTCGACAATGCTCCTGAGGCTGTTATGTTAATAGTGACCTTTTGAAATAAAGGTGTTTAAAATAGTACAGGCAGGAAGAAGAAGATTAGGAACAGTATGAAGGGAAAAAGAAATAGAAATAAAAGCACAAAATGTGAATAACAGTCACAATAGCTTGAAATTTAACAATGTTAATTAAAAGACCAGACTCGGAAGCTTTGGTTTCAAAGACTCGTCAAATAACTACACTTGGTTTCGAAGACTCTTCAAATAAATTATTAAATGTCTATCAATAATCTATGGACTTTAGATCTCCAAAGATGAAATTCAGAGTAGTGTCCACCCCTTACTCAATTCAGGAAAAGCCAAAAAATATTGAGGCCAGGAGAAAGACTCCTATTTTCTTTTGAGTGATGGGATCAGATAACAACATTGTCCTACAAACAGCCCGGCCTGCGATTGATTCCTTGGCCAAGAGGGACAGACACAAAAGACTTTCCAGAAAAGCTGTGTTTTATTAACCTTTGCATGTGTTGGACCTTAAAACAAATCAACCAACCAAAAAGAAGGAGAGGAAAACTTTCTCAAACAAGAAAATTATGCCAGAAGAGTCTACAAATCCATTTTAAAAAGGACATGGTCAAACTCTTCAGTAATATCTGTCTACTCTATGGCCTATATTTTCTATAGGCCACAGTTATTCAGTGGTCAGTCCTTTGCTTAAAGCAATCTAAGGCTAATGAAGAGTATTAGCATAATAGAAAAGTCTTGCATAATAGAAAAGTCTTTAGTTTAGGTCTAGTCCTCCAGTTTCTTATGGATTGGGGATGTAGCAAGGGAATCCATATTTATTTCTTTATCTAGCATAAACTGTTTCCAGTGTCAAAATGCAAAGTTGCAAATAACTTTTATCATACCACTAAATAACTAGAGGAAGCTAGTCTTATAACCTTTCAGAGGAAGCATTTGAACTTGATGATTGCTATACTAATTTAATAATTTAATTGAAACTATTTCTAAGTTCTATGCAGGTTCTCCCTTAAAAACATTAAAGATTCACTCAGACCAAGGCATATTTGATGTTTTAAACACTGTAACAAAGTTTATAGATGTCAATAAAGTACAAAGTGGGAGGGGAAAAAAGAAAACATGTGACAGTAAGTAAATTATGACCTGATGTTCAGCTACATTTAAATTTTCAGATAGTTGCCATATCCCAAATTATAAAGAGATATTTTTAGGAAACACCAATTAACAATTAGACTCTTTGATGTAGGATGATTAAATTTAGAATTTTAAGTCTACATTTTGTGATAATTCATGACTATACTAGACTCAAAGAAGCTGAATTCAAAAATTAAGAGAAAAAAATCTGGAGTCAATGTTTTCTTAAATACTAGCTGCATCATCTTAGCAGCTGTGTGACTTGGGTCAATTACTTAAAATCTCTGTACCTCACTTTCTCACATGTTAAATGCCTGTTGCGAAGATTAAATAATTCACATTAAGGTAGTTCTTAGAAATGTGCCTGTTACATGGTGTTGAATAAATATTTGTGAATAGTATTGTATGTTACTGAAATATGTAGCTATAATTATATGTAGTTAAATTCATGTATAAATATTGGTTCAAAGTTTTAACCTAGAATGCACAAAGAAATGGATCTTAAAACAGAAAAACAAGGGAAAAGACACAGGAGGGTAGTTAATGGAAGTAGTTGATGGTCCATGACTTATCAGAGTTTGACTCATGATTTTCAAGTTTATGATGAACTTAAATTCACTAGTAAACTGCTGTATCATTTACTTGTGATATTGGACAGTAGCAGCAAGTTGCAACTCCCAGTAAACAATTTGGAATTCCATTATTTTCAATTTATGCTGTTTGCGATGTTGTAATAATCTAATCCTAGGAAGATCTGCATTAATTAATTATATTGGATAATGAAGGGATGTTGCAATTAAACAACAAAAGTATTGTTTTAGTAAAGCAATAAAATGTCTTGCAATACTTTGGTGGCAGTATGGTAAATCACATCGCTGAATGATTTGAAATAATGATAACAAGACTTGTAATATTTGCCTACATTTTGTGCCAGGCGTTGGCAGTATGATTCTCTTCCCAGGTGTTCGTATCATCTTGACCTTTGGAAAGACCCTCATTTCTTCCAGACCTCAGTAACCACATTGACAAATAATAAAAAGCATTCATGCCAAGGCAGTATGGTTTTGGACAATAATTAAATGATAACTCTGTGTAAGCATAACTAGACCCCTGCAGACATACCATGAACACTTGCAAGCATTTGCTTTCTTTTTTTTTAAAGATTTATTTTTTATTTATACAAGAGCTGGGGTACAGGCCAGAAGTGTGGGAGGGTGAAAGGATTCACCAGAGACAGAGTGGGGAACAGAACAGGCAGAATGACTGAAATACACTGCTGAGGGGAGCAGCAGGTGAGACAGGAGAGATCTGTCACACCATGTGGGAATCTCCCTGGCTGGCTGGGAAATTGAACCCATGGTGCAGAGGCTGCAGACAGCTTCACAGCACTGTGCTCAATCTGCTGCGCCACCAGGGAGGCCTAGCATTTTCAATCAGTTATAAACTCATGCAATCACATTGCCCCTGCTCTAGTCAGTCTCATTCCTCGTCTCTTCCTATTGTTCCAGACCTCAGTGATGACGAGAAAACTTATTTTAGCTGCTATGTTTGCAAGTGTACATTAGTCTTCATCAAGAGAGTTCATGTCAAAAAGTCTTAAATAGAAATGACTTTTAGATTATATCGAACATAAGTTCTTAGAAATGTAAATTATCTGAATTTATAAATTCAAATAAAATTTCCCATATTACCTCCATTTCATCAGTGCTACCTTCACTGCACTCAACAGCATGGCCATATTGTGTAGGAACAGATGAATGAAACATATGATTGGCTAGTTGTTTCTGTTTCAATTCAACTTGAATTTATAGAAGTGAACTAACATTTATTTGGTAAAACATCTTTCTAAGACCAAGTGTGATGTTATCCTCCTGCTTATTCCTGTTAATGCTCTGTTACCAAATAATTTCCTAAATAGCAGTGATTCAACAAGCAAAGTACAGATTTATTCATCACTAATATCAGTCTGATGTAGGTCAGATAGCTTTTTTTCTGTAGCTGCCTTGTTCTAATGAGTGAGCCAGGGACAAGATTGTTTCTATTTTTGTAACCCTACCTTTAAAATACTTTCCTTCAGACTATATGGCTGGAGAAGATACACTTGTTCTCAATTGCCTCAAATGAGAATGACATTGCTTTGAATTCTAGTTGTGAGAATTAGTCAGTTGATCTTTCCCAGCTACATGCAATACAGAAAATTGCAAGCATATTTTAATGGTAACTAAAAAGTCTCTATTATATTCTCTGTAGTAAAAACAAAATTCAAGTTGCTTTATATTGCAAATGAAATGGTCTGTGATGTGGTCCCTGGTGATTTCTGACTCATTTGTGATTGTCCTCAATTTGTGCTATACTTCAGATGGTGGAATTTTCCTGTGTTCTTAATACTATGATGCAGGTGGTATCCGTTTTCTTTCCCCATTTTCTGTAATGGGGATATATTTTAAAATCCATGTCAAAAGATGAATTAGTTGGGAAGGTTGTTGGTGCCATAGCTTGCTCTTGTGCTAACAGAGTGGTATATGAATGGTCACTTTCCACTTCACTTGAGCAATTTCAACAGGTGACAGTCCTAGTCATCAAATTATTTCTCCTGAGCTCAAAATCAATTCATTTATAACCTACTTAGTGATAATGGACTGGATGTTTCAAATATATAAGTTTGTTGCAAAGAGCACAAGATTAATTAAGCTTGCGATAGAGGCACTGGGAACGGAGGCCATTGCAGGTTCTCTTCCTGAGTCGGCTAAGCTCCCATTTTCTGTTAATTCTTGCTTCTCCTGTAACCCTGCCAGCAGTGCTTTGTTAACTGTGCATGAACCATTCACATAGCTTGAAGCCATGGTCCCCAGCTAGTGATCCCTGGCCTGTGGTTCTTCTAAAACATCCTGTGGTTGAGCAGACCTCCAACTTCTGGAAGCCTTTGTGCATAACTGTTTTCACCTTTGAGACATGCTTTCTCCATGCCATTGATTAACTAGTGCTGGCCTGCATAACGCAGATAAATTCTCCACCACCCAGTGCAAGAACCACTGCACCCTCATAAGATCTGAATCCCAGTCCTGGATTCAAGTTATCTCCCCTTTGTGTACTTTCTCTCAGTTCTTGAACATTTTTCAGTTCTCTTTGCTTTCTCGTACTCCACTCTTATATTTGACAAGTCTTTATATTTAGCTTTTCTTGTTCCGATAACTGCATGATTTTTCTCTTCTAATTGAATCTTGATTAATAAAATAACAGTAGAAGTTGAACTGGACCTTCAATTTGATCCTTTATTGTTGAGTAAAATACATCAGGAAGTTTATACAACATTGAAACAAAATATTATTTTGTATAGAGAAGAGTGTCCTATCACATGACAAGCCAGCAATTAAATGATGTAGTATTTTTAATAAAGCAGAGTATGCACAACTTGGAAAGATTGGTATGATCATTTCCTATATTGAAATGGTCCTTAAGTCAGGCACAGAATTACTATCTGTTTAAAGTGTCTGCCTGATTTTCAAGAAGAGCCCTTTAAGCGCCATATAGTTTAATTAAAGAAACATCTAACAAGTACACCTTTTAACAAATAATAAACAAAAAGCACTAACATTCTTCTTGTGCCTCAAAATTATGTATCTAATGTTAAAAAAGTATTAAGAACTTAGGGTCATAAGCAAGGATTTTGAAAAATCAATGTGTGGTCATTAAGACATATATAATTGGACACATCCCAAGTGATTTCCAGTGTGTAAATATGATGAAAGGATACACTTAAATGTTGACTGAGATACTGATAATAAAATGGAAAGTGATCAAATGAACATATGTATGATGTAGTTCAATAATTTTTTAAAAAGTAAAAACATTTTATCATATGTATTCCTAACAAATTATTACCAGATTTACTATAACTTTTTCCTATTATTGGTAAATTTATAGGAGAGAAATATGGTTTTTGAAATGTCATGAATTTTCTTATGAGTTTTCACATATCTGTTAGATATATCTAGAGAAGATTTCCTCCAATCTCCAATCCCCTCCAAAACTCCCACTGCCAAAAAATCCCCAATACCAAAAAACAGTGTTCACTTCCTTTTCTCTTCCTTTTTATCCTTAAAACAATCCATAACCTTCATAAAAACTGCTTGACCCACCTCTTCCCTTCCCCTATATGCACCTCACCTACCCCCTAACCTTCACCATCACGACTACACAGGCACAGAGCTGAACATCAACAAAATGGACTCACTCTTTAGCCTTCTATTCCTAGTACCATATCTATTTTCATTTTCCATTTACATTTGTATCTCTCTATTTTAATCCATTTACTTTTCTGCTGCCTCTTTTGTAAACTTTGTAATGGCACATATTTCCACATCAATTTTCTTTGTATTTAAGCACCTAGAATAATAGTAGCAGGCAAACAGGAGCTCAATGAGTATTTATTGTGTGGAATGAATTATGCAATATATCAGACACTAGGCAGGATGCTGAGAGTAAAAGGAGAAGAATCTTTAATTAAGTAATCCTCAGGGAGCTTACAATACAAAAGTCGAAACAGTCTGGTAATTGCCTGTTTACATATCTGTGGGAAAGTGTTCAGAATACTTTGAGAATTTTGGCTAATCCAAATCACATTTGTTAGATGCCCCGTCTTACTGTGTATGCGTTCGCCATAATAACTTCTTTAATGTTGGCAATGAGTGCATGTGGTGGGTTCACCCGTTATCTACACTTGATAATTAAGAATCTACAGACAAGAGGAATTAAACATTTGATCCGATGGAAACAACTCCTAAGGGGCAGAGCTGGGGATTAGAAGGAAGGTAAGCTAACTCTAGACTAACTATGCTTAGTCATCACTCTGCATATTTAATATGATAAAGTACTTAGGAAGTGTATGGGGAGGTTAGTCCAAAGGTGATATTTGAACTGAGAGACCATATAAGATATATGAAACAAACAATTATTATAAAAATTTATCATTGTTTAATGTTTTTAACTTTGCAGGCATTTTCTCAATTACATTCTACATGTGAGGCAAAATCTGATCCATGGAAACCAGAGAGGTTCAAAGAATTACATTTTATATGTGATTGCTGTAATTCATTCCAGAAACTACTTAGTTGTACTTGAAATATTTGCCAAATATTGTGCTCGGTGCTAAAGAATGACAGGTTAGCCAACATCAGTTCTGTCTTCCAAGGACCCACCATCAAATGGGCGCTTCATATTTATACACTCCACAAATAATTGTTTGAGTGCTTAGACTAGTTCATGTAAGGAGTCTAAAGAGACAATAAAGTAGAATAATGTCTTTAGAAAGCGGTGGGTAAAGTTCATTTCAAATACAGTGGTGACAAATGATGTCTTTGGAGGACAGAGTTAGAGCAATGCTATGTAATCAAACAGGTGCCAAAAACTTACAATGAATAAAGTATATCTGTATATGTGTATAAATATATAGAGAGGTATATAGAGCAGAATTTTCTCAGTTTTTAATCAAAACAACCTTGATGCATTTCATAAAATTGCATCTTTATTTTGGTTAGGGTCTCTCACTTATTCTAACACTGTAATTTTGGGATGAATTTGAAACTTAGCAAAGTTTTAAAACATAATTTAATTCATTTAATCCTTTTTTAGAGATGACAGGCCAATAGGGGCATGCATTTTTAAATCTGTGTTTGGAGTATAAGTAGATAAGTATCAGACCACATTTGTTTTCTCTGGATTTGTCAGGCCTAAATTATTTGTGTTGAGATTCATGATATTAATGTCTGTATATAATGCAGAATTATTTTAATATGAAATTTCTTCAGTTCATTACACAGAAGCAGAGACAGATTAATTAAATTATGCAGAGCTTTGCAAAAAGGAGAAGTCCCAGGTAATTTGAAAACCATGTGAATACTGCTTTTTGAAATTCAAAGAGCTTCTGCAGAAACTATTGGGAACTAATTTACTGAGAATTACTATTAAGTAGTCTTATTGAGTATATGTGTTACAGGTAAATGATCAATGTATTTGTATAAAGACAGAAATAAAATTATTATAGGACACTTATACGTCTTTAAATAAAAAGTCTAGAGATTATAGAGGAACCACATTCAGAATAGAAGAGAAAATCCATCTGCTCTTTCCTTAATTTGACAAGATCCTCAGAAGTTCCCTGCCTTATGAGAGGTCAGGAAAGGGGTTCCTGTTGCTCAAACATATGGAATCCATGTTATTCCTGCATCTTTAGGAGGGGACGTTTTTACAATTTTATGATTTTAACATAAAGGAATGTATAAGATCACCAAAACCCAAGAAATTTAGATAAGGGATTAAAATCTTCTGAAACTTGTAGCAATATAATTTTGTTGAGATGCAGTCTTCTTTGAACAATTTATTCACATAGATTTGGACTAAGTGAAGATCAAGGAAGAGTAGGTATGCAAGTTTGCATGATGGACAATGATTGTCTGTTTATCTTCCCTGCACAGAAAGCCAAAAAAAGAAGAGATAAGAGTAGAATAAGAAAAGAAGTAATAAGAATCATGTGTTTTATGAGTATTTCATTAGGAAAAACCTTCTAAAGGACTGGCTTTGAGCCAAAATTCCATATTCCTACTGATTTTTCCCTTACTCAATTCACTTTCATTAAATAAGAAAAATTCATTCTATATTTTATGTACATAATGTTGAATTTAGGACTATAACAACCCATGATCCCTCACCTTCTTTTTACAAAAAGTCAAGAGAATTTTATTTTTTTAAGTTTATATTTGTTTTATTTCATGAAACCATGTCTTTGTTTTCTCTATATGCCATACATGAGGGGATATGTTATTTTCTTTCTCTGTCTGGCTTACCTCATTAAGCATAATACCCTCTAGATCAAATGGCAGGGTATCATCTTTTTTTTAAGATTTATTTATGCATACAAGAGCTGGGGTGTTAGGCCAGAGGTGTGGGGGGTGAGAGGATTCATCAGAGATAGTGTGGGGCACAGAACAGGTGGATTGCCCAAAATATACTGCTGAGGAGAGCAGCAGGCCAGAGAGGAGAGGTCTGCTGTGCCTTGTGGGTCAGCTCCCTGGCCAGGGATCGAACTCATGCTGTAGTATCTGTGGATTGCTTCCTAGTGCTGACGCTTAACCCCTTCCTCTGCCAGGGAGGCCCTTTTTTCATTTTATAGTAACTGAATGACATTCAATTGTGAATATATACCATGTTTTCTCGATCTCTTCATAATTCATTGGGCACTTAGGCTGTTTCCAGTTCCCAGCTACTGTAAATTTTATTTGCTTTAACTAAATGCCCATAAGGGACCATCAAGAACATAGTATATGACCTCACCCCCTTAATTTTTTTTTAAATTTATTTTTATTTATTTATACAAGCACTGGGTACAGTCAGAAGCGTGGGAGGGTGAGAGAATTCACCAGAGCCAGAGTGGGGAGCAGAGCAGGCAGAGGGACCGAAGTACACTGCTGAGGGGAGCAGCGGGCGGCAGGAGAGGTCTGCGTGCCATGTGGGACCCTCCTCCAGTGGCTGGGAAGCAGCCGGGGATCAAACCAGTGCTGCAGAGGCTGCGGGCAACTTCGCAACCCAGCGCTCAACCGCTGCACCACCAGGGAGGCCCCCCTTAATTTTTTAACACATTTTCAAAAAGTTGGAAAAAAGGGTCATTTGCCAGAAAGGCTTAATAAATGGAGAGAACATAATGGAATTCATTCCTTTTGAAAATATTGAGGATTGTCAATAAAAATTCTGAACCATACTCAAATATTAACTCAGCATTTTTATATCAAACAACCTTAGAAAGGGAGTCAGAGACTCGGTGTTGAGGATTGACCGTAACATCACAGAGCATGACTCAATCTCACCAAGACTCCAGTCATTCATTCATAAAACACAATTATAAGCAGAGTATCCCAACCTGGACACTATTCTCATTGGGGGTTGGGGGGTGGGAATATTTGTTGTAAGGCCTTGTTCTGTGTATTGTAGGATCTTCAGCAACATCACTAAATACTACCCATTGGGGGTCTCCACTCGGTTATGTCTTCATTCAAAAATGTCTTCAGACATTGCAGGTGTGCCGTGAGGGACAAAATCACCACCCCTGGGCCAACAGACTCTAACTCCGTTCTATCTCAAAGTTTCTGTAACTCTAAATAATTGGACCTCAGCCTCAAAGCTAAAACACTCACTCAGGGACTTTTCTCCTCTTCGGAAATGAGACAAGAATGATAGTAATATGTTCCAGTGCAGGATGTTACTGGGGCTAAAAAACAACTGAAGGAAAACAGATTTCCCAAAAGAATTTGCAAAGAGAAAGGGAAAAATGCCTTCTTCAACTAAGGTACTTTAAATTTCCTCAAGAATTGGAAAAGTGAACCTCATATGACAAGCCCCTTTGCATCTGTTGACCTCTGATTGTCATCAGCTTTAGCAAATGCCTGAGAAGTCACAATATCTTTTCTTGTCACTCTGTGGAATCCACCAAGGAGTTCATTAAGATCCCATCCACCAGGCTCCTGCTCAGAATCTCTTTCAAACAAAGTTCTTTGCATTCAGCACCCAATCACATTTGCATACTTTTGACTTCCTCTAAGATGATTTCCCTGCTGTGTCTGAGGAAAAAATCATCCTATTCTAGTTTTTCTCTCTTGTATTTACAGCTAGGAGTTACCTTTGCGTTGTCCCTGACTGTGAACTTGGCTTTCTTCTCTGTGTTGCTCTGATTACTTGATATATTCATGACATTGATATTTGGTCTTTTTTTTTTCTCTTTTTGTAATAAAAATAGAGGAAAGAAAGCACGAGACAGGGGCTCAGTAGACTGGGGAACATAATTCTTGGCTCCAAACTAGTCAACAAGTAGCTGTTTCACTCACCTCAATTTCTTCTTTTAAAAAATGTTTATGAATGAAATGGTTTCAGTCTGACATCACCATATAGCTAGAATTTTCTTGCATAGATGGAAATTTTTACATTCTGATGGTGAGGTTATATTTAACAAACCATGTATCTTAATTTTGAGTTAGTAAGTATGGGCAAATATCACCCATCTGTCTTCTCAGCCAGCTCCAAAGGCTTGGGATTCCTGGGGGCCAGAATGACTGGGGCATTAACTTTGTTTCACTTTGGAACAAAAACAAGTGATGCTCTTAAGGGTCAGTGATGCATCTTTGTTTTGCTTTGTTTTGTTTCTCTGCTCCTTTGATCAGTGCATTGGATGCTTGGTGGTTCTGTTATTCCTGAAAATGTGTTAAAAACTGTCAAAAGGAAATGAGGCAGGATTGTTCTAGTGCTGCTAGAGCTAATGGGATGGTCCTTATTACCAGCCAATACTTGTCTGCAAATCCTCCCAGATTCAAAGGTGGGGTGTTGAGGTCTGGAAGGATTCCATGTAGATTTCATGTTGAGGAAACTCCCTTCCTTTGGACAAAGCCCCATCTGTTGGGTTTAATGGTAAAATCTATGTAGTTAATCTGCCTTTCTCCCACTCCAGGTAAGGGGATTAATCTGTTTAGTAGTAAATGGATGTGTTTCTGTGAGCCAAGAAGTTTAGGCAATGGGTCCATTTTCCAGTTTTAATCATGAAATATGGGTACTGTGATTAAAGCCTTCTAGTAGCATTTAAGAGATTCAAATATATTTTTTTTCTTTCTAGAGAAAAAGGCTTATCCTTCTGATCCTCTGCCCCCTCCCCTCCACCACTGCCAAAGTTTCATTCATTTATCATGCTGGTAATCATATTGGTATAGCCTGTTGATAAAAGTAGGGAACATCAATCTGTTTAGCTAATCCTTGCTTTCTTTCTAGTGGGAAAAATATATTTGTTTTATCAACAACACAACAACCCTGCCTCTCAACAACCCCTTCTCAGCACTTCTTTCTCTTCACCCCCCTTCTAATAAATAGACTCAGTATTGAACACATGGCATTTACACCCCTGTTAATCTTGGCACACTCAGGGATGCTGAAACATGCTGGCTGGAAGGAAAGAAGATGCCTTTTCATGTGGCCTTGCATTGCAAACATTTTGGGAGTGTTCTGTTCCTCACTCACCTTGGACGTAGGCTTCTGCTTATTAACGTTCCAATGGTTTGGTTTCCAAAGTGAAGTGGGCATTTGAGTGAAAGACTGGTAAATGTTTAAAACATAAATAAGATATCCTAAGAGTAAAGAGAGAGAGATTGTTTCTAATTGGGATAAATCTAACCTGCTTCAAAAAAACTGAAATGATCTGCTCACCCTCTCTATGGAAGGCTAATTGTTTAGAAAACAGATGTTATACAACCACTTACACCAACTATGGCCAACATGTGACACAATAGTAAGACTGAGAGAAGGAATGAGCTGGCAGGAAAATGAGGAGTTTCTTCACTAAAATTTGTATTTTTGTTTAAGTACAGTGATCATATAGAATTTCCTCCAAGTTAGGATTTTTTTTTTTTTCCTGAGAATGGCAGGGAACAATATGTATGGATAGGATAAGATAACTGCTGTGAAGACAGTTCTGGCAAACCAGGAGATGTAGTAGCCCTAGAAGAAAACACCCAGACAGAGGGTAAGTCCCTGTTTATAAGTGGTTAGTTGAAGGGCAAGTTAAAGACATGAGAAAATTCTTCAAGGTGAATATGACCCATTAAGTTGTTCCCAAGTACCATTGTGTTTTAGTTATATTCTTTCTCTGAATAGTATCAAACACAGTAAAATAAAAATAAATCTCTTAAGCATAACAACACTTTACTTGTGCAGAATGTTCTACAAATGAAAGAATTACAAAGGCTATGACAAACTTTAAAGACAAAAGACCTTTCCTTATGACTAAATGTTGCAAATTCTCTTTAAAAGAAGCAATGCTAGCTTTTGTAGCATAGCATGGACTTGTGACTCTCAATGTACTTCACGTGTAACATAAACTGTAAGGAGAATAATCAGAGGTAGGAGAAAGTTGGGGATATATATATTATTGTGAAATCTGACTGAGTACCCCAACCCCAAATGCAGAATGCAGCAATATGCAAGGTAATTAAAAACCTACTGAATTTTGGACAATTTCACCTTTAAAATGACATCCTACAAAGTCATAAAATATTTTATCCCCTTTATTTTCTATTTTATAAGAGAAAAACCATTCACTCACTCATTTGTTAAACTATCCACCCATTCATTCAACCAGTCAATCATTATTTCCATAAATATCTAGAATATTCCTGAAACCAATAAATATAATTACATAATCATTACTTGAAATTCCCAAATCCAAAAAGTCCTGAACTCCAAAAGCTCTTATAACCAATGTGAAGTCAAAAATCTGACTTGACCTGAACATACTTTTTTTTGGAAATAAGACCAGCATACTGTATTTTTAATCTTTGTTTATCCTGCTTAGTATGAATAGTCACTGCATTACTACAGAAATGCTAATGTGCTTTATTCTAGATCTGCCCAGATCTATATAACAACTATCATAGGCAATATGAAAAATTCTAAATTCTAAATTACCATTGGCAACAGGAGTTTTGAATAATATTATGGATGTATGATATTAGGAAACAAGCTCCTAGAATTCACATGGCTTTATATATACCCTTATTTAGCAAAAGAATATAACTTAGTTCTCACTAAGACATCTGTCTCCGTGAGGTATGTTCATGTCTGTTGCTGACTTTTTAAGAGCCAGAAGATTCCAATTCTGTCTCTTTGAAGGCCAGTGGACCCCTACCAAGAAGACAGCAACATCCTGTCAAACCGTGGTGCAGTCTCTGCCCATGTGGTCTAAAATAAAAATAATTGAAACATGGTGTTACTGAAGTTTCTGGTTTCCTCTTGCAGTCACAGAAAGGAAAAGGACAGTGAACCAGGTGGAGTTTCAAATTTCAGCCTTCCTGTCCCTTCAACCTAAACCAACTAAAGATTCTTAAATCAGAAGAGGAAAAACAAATGATTCAAGTGTTATCAAGTACAGAAGAATGTGATAGTTGATGATCAATAAGTATATCACGAAGTGGAGCTTCACTCATATCACTTCTCTCTAGGATTTTCCAACATTTCACAGTTGCTGAGGAGTCTTGTGTTACTGAGATTGCTGAATTAATATACTAAAAACCACTAGTAGATTAGAAATTAACTGCTCTATGATGTACATCCATCGTGGCTGGGAATAGCTTCAGTAGTCACAAATTTCAGAAGACATCCCCATCTCAAACCATTGCACTACTTATGAATCACCTTGTATGATCTTGGCCTATCTTTGCTTGGGTAATTTCTAATTTGATTGGCAACACAAAGAAAGGCAATGAATTCCATGCATAGAGCCACATGAAGTCTCCAAGTGACATAGGCAATGTCACAGTTCTAAATTAAAGACCAAAACTGACCCATTGGGACAGCCTCTTGGATTCCAAGGGTAATAGTTATGTGTGAATTAACAGAACTACAATAAAGTGAGGTGGATATCTTTGGAGTTCCCTTTTCTACAAACACTGTAGCAAAAGCACACAAGTAGTTAAAGTAGTTTTGAAAAAGAAACTTTCTGGGCCTCCCCTAGTGGCCCAGCGGTTGAGCACTGGGCTGCTAAGCTGCCTGCAGCCTCTGCAGTGCCTGTTCGATCCCTGGCCGCCAGGAGAGGGTCCCACATGGCGTACAGACCTCTCCTGCTGCCCACAGCTCCCCTCAGCAGTGTACTTCTTTCTCATTCAGGCTGTCCTGCTCCCTGCTCTGGCTCTGGTGAATTCTCTCACCCTCCTGTGCTTCTGACTGTACTCAGTGCTTGTGTAAATAAAGAAATCTTTAAAAAAAAAAAGTTTCTCACAAATGGACTAACATGATTCTTTTTAGATACAGGATGAATGAGCCTAAAATTGAAAATGATATTTTCAATTCAGGAAATAAGAGGATCCAGTGGCTCATGGATTACATATGGGTTATAATAAAAGTATGTAAAGTTGAAACAAAGTTTTTTTCATGCTCTCTAATCTAATCATTCACTTAATATGAAAAGAACTGTAGCATAGAAATCAGTGGAGAGGGAAGAAAAGCAACAAAATAGTTTGACAAATCCACAGATTACTGGACAGGATAATATAAACATGTTGTGTACCTAGGGAAAGCAGTGCAAAGAATAATACAAATAAACATATTAGAGACAGTGTTTGACTTTCATGTGGGTTCTAAGTAGTACTTCAAGACTTCATACCTGTACCATGACTTAACACCCCTGAATGATGGAGTTTGTGGTGGCCCAATAGGGAATCTCATCTATAATATTGTGGATACAACTTTCAATATCTATCCCCAACTCTCCAAGGGCTGTTCATCATGCCCACGGAGTAGAATTTATATAAATATTTGATTAGGTCTTACTGAATATAGTAGATAGGTGTGGACATAAAACTTCAATTAGACCTCTCACATTCTTTCACTTGGGAAACTGGGATCGGCACTTGGAAGTAACTCATAGCCTGTGCAGAGCTGGGAACCCAGGAATCTTGGGGTAACAGGCTGACCTGCCAAGTGAAAGGACATCTGCCTGCACCACCTGGCTTTCCATTTCAAGTTTCGCTACTTACTTGCCTCCATGTTTTATAAATCATTCCTGTATTTTCAATAATTGCACTTTTTATAAATGTAGCTTTTACTCACAAGCCTATTGATGGATTATTTATGGATCCAAATGAAGTATATTTCACATTCTTGAGACTCCCTTTGTAGCCTGGCTATTCACCTTGCTCAAGCCCCAAGTATTCTTTCCTAGGAAGTCATAATAAACATTTGGTGCACTTATTGTATGCTCCATTCCCCCAATGTTTTAAGGGTCCTACAAGGGTCCAACTTCACTGGTAATAAATGACAGCCTATCTCCCCAGAGGTAATCTTATAAATAGTTACAAAATATTTGAAGCAGGCACAAGGTGTTCTAACATTTACCTTAATGGCAAAGTGCATGAGGTGGTGGATACAAGATGGTGGATACAATTATTTTCAGTGGTACTCCCATACCTTCTTGTTATTTCTCCTGACTGCCAACCTTTCCTCTTCCTGAAAATTCTGTTCTAATCTTCCTTAGGTCACTCTTACCACAGTCATTTGAATTTTTTTGTTTTCCAGAAGAAGTATCTGTTGAGAGTTTACTGTGCTGTAGGAGGTGGCTAAGAGCTTTCAGGATTAATTTATTGTAATTAAAATATTTATTTATAATAATGATTCATTTTATGATTAATATTTGCATCATTACATGCATTAATCTGAATATAGATATTCTAGGGAATATTTTGCAGATGAGGAAGTAGAGTCTTTCATTGATTGATTGAGATACATATTTATTAAGTGGAGGGGTCCAGACACTGGAACCATAAGTCCTTTGTTATAGACTGACGGATTTAAATAAAATGAAACGTCATTCCCATTAATGCCATGATGAATTCAAATCTTACCAATATAACTCAATTTGAGCTCAATTTGATGATCTATCCCACTTCACAGATATACATTCGCCTTCCATTCCTTTCCTCAGCACTTTCTGGATCCATACAGGTGAATCCAATGATCAACTCATACCTACCTCATTCCTTAACCCATTCCTGTCAGAATTTTTTTCCCTCGATCTGCGGAACATGTACTTGGGGTCCTGTCCTTCTCTCACCTATTTATTAATGTATTTATTTATTTACAATAACATTGGTTTACATCATTGTTTGTGTGTTAGAAGTACAGAATCTTCCTCTTAGTGTTGTTACCACACTGACCCATTCATTTATATATGTTACAAGACTTAATATCGTATGCTTTATATTATAGGCTAATTCACTGGAAAAAAATATATATCACAATTAAAATTAATGTCCCTCACACATTTCATCACTAGATCAGATGTCTTGTCTTCAGCCTTAGCTCTTGCTGGTTCACTTACACCATGTTTTTGTTTTGATTACTTCATTAAGTGTAACCCCTAGTCCTAGTGGCTTAAAACACAACTATTTCATCGTATTTCATGATTTTCTGTGTTAGGAGTTTGAACATGGGTTTGTGAGGCAAATCTGTTCTGCATGGACTTGGCTTGTAGTCAGGTGGCACTTGAACTGACTGAAAAGGACCAGGAAGGTGTCCTTTGTTTTCCTGGAGCACTGGCAGGAGTGACTGACTACCTGACTGGAAGGCTGGCTGGACCCTCTTCCTCTCTCTGTATTCTCAGATATCCCCATGTTGTCTCTTTATCTGAGTTCCGCATGGTAGATCTCGGAGAATGTCTTCTCCTTAGGTAGTAAAAGTTGCCAATCTCTTTAATCGTGAGGCTTGGAACTTCAAAACCTAATTCTGTCTGTATTCTCACAGTTAAAAAACAGTCAAAGAGCCTGTTTAGAGTCAAAAGGAAGAGATATAGTGCTCTTTTAAAGGTAAGTACCTCAACTAGTACATGGCCCTCTTTAACCTGTCATAACTAAGCAAGAGTTTATTCTTTGGCATTGGACTTTCACCTATAGTCACATTTTTAGTAACCATGGCTACCTCTGGCCTGTTTTCTGCTTATTTCTAGGCTGTCTGCATTACTGTGCCATGTGGAACTGACTGACACCTTGACACTGTGTCACAGATGGACAGTCATTATCACCAAGTCATCTCCCTTGCTCTGTTCCTATTCTCCTTACTTAGGCCTTTAGAATCTCCATGCAATACAACTTCAATTGTGAAACTACACATTGAAAATGGGTGAAATACTTATATTTGTTGGGAACTGAGGTTTAGAAATATTATGGCTTGAAAAAGATATTTATTTATGTTTCAAATAAAAGGAATCCAAAAGTAAGTAGGTAAAGGCAGATACTCCATATCTAGGTAACTTCTTGTCTGTTGTATCATTTGTAATACACGGTTTGATCCTTGTAATTATATTATGGCTGTTGGTGCTCTCGTTATCAAAATAGAGTTCCAGGTAGAGCAGTTGAAAGAGGGTGATGAGATGGGGCAAACCATACACACTGCTGTGAACTATTCTCTTTCTCTCTCTTTTTTAAAGATTTAATTATTTATTTATACAAGAACCAGGGTACAGGCCAGATTCGTGGGAGGGTGAAAGGATTCACTGGAGGCAGAGCGGGGAACAGAACAGGCAGACTAACTGAAATACACTGCCGAGGGGGAGCAGTGGGAGAGACAGGAGAGGTCTGCTGCGCCATTTGGGACCCTCGCCTGCCGGGATCAAACCGGCGCTGCAGAGGCTGTGTACAGCTTCGCAGTGCTGCGCCCAACCGCCTGCACCACCAGGGGAGGCCCTCCACTATTCTCTTGAGGGTTTTACTTCATGGTCTCATCCAGTAGCCTTTATTCATTGTTCAGAGAGGAATAAGAAAGGTAGAATTTTATTAGATACCCTGAGGGATATAGGGTTCCTTACTAAGGACACAAACAGAATGGATTTGCCTAGGTAACTGGAAATCTTTTCTACAAAGTTTGAAATAGGTATTAATCTTCTCTGAAGTCAGAGCAAATGATTAATATCTCAGTGACTTCATGATTGAAGAATAGTTTTCTGTCATCTGTAACATCTCCCCAGGTTCCCTTCAAATGTTCCAAATTACATAATTAAAATTTGAAACATTTCTGCTGGATTCAGTATTATACTAAATTCAAGTAATCTGGGAAGGGTCATATTGTGAACCCCATGATTGTACGTCCTGGATAATTAGTTGGTCAAATTCTATAACCTGGGGGATGAATTAAAAAATCCAAAGGATCATGCTACCTGAAGTGAGAAAAGGAAAAAATAAGAGCATGATCATTGTGAACATTTTGGTCTCCTTTATAATTTTTCTAGAGTGCCCCTGTATTTCCTACCATGCACAGCCAAAGGTTGAAGTGATTCTTCTGAAATATCTTTTAGTCTTCCAGTAGCTTTCATATTTGTAAGCCATCATAAAATACCAGTTTTAAATATATATATATATATATATATATATATATATATTTCTTCTTTACAGCGAGAACATTCCATTCATATTCGGCTGCCTAAGACATGAACCATGTCAATGATAGCCAGCTGACAAGGGTGCCTGGAGGGCTTCCTGACCCAGTGACTATGCTATCATTTATATGCACTCTTGCACTTAACTCTTACAGCAGCATATGAGATATGGACTGAGGCATAAGATTTAGCTACAAAGTTAGTTTTCAAGCTCTATGTCTGTCTGGAGCTTCAGGAATCTTTACTTGCTTGACACCTTCCATCCCACCTTTCAATTCTTTGATTCAGTGATTCCAATGGATGCTTTTCCTCTCAATAGATCTCTGGTCTTTGTGATATTTCATGCAGTTTTAGATAGTCAGATAGGCAGGGAGGTGCTGTGTCATTTCTACTTTCACTTCCCAACTTTGCTTGTGGTCCTGCAGGGTCAGGCAGAGGGTGGGTAATACTGAAAGGGCACTCTACATCCATGTGACTGGCACAGTCTAGATTTGGCATTAGTGCACTGGGTGGTAGATACCTGTGGGTTGCTGATCCATCTCCAGAGGAATCCTCTTGTTGACGTTTTTTTGACATGGGTGGACATTTTCTGGCTAGTGAATATTAACTGTTCCCTTTGGCAATGCTGGGCTTCCAGTGGTCTATTTTCTCTAAGGGATGGATTTCCTTTGTCTTCATCTGTTTTATATCTGGTTAAAAGAAATTCCAAAAAACTTTGAATTAAGAACATTTTCAGGTTACCGGGTCTACTAAAAAACAACACAATAGAGTATGTATAACATATCCAATTACTAAACATTTTTCTAGTTTACACTGATCTTTGCTTCAAGGTGGTATTCTAAGACACTTGAGTTCAAACTTTATTTTTAAAATGTTTTAATTTTTAAATAAAAATTTTAAAATGATATAATTATAGAGTCTCAGGAAATTGCAAAAAGAGGTAAAGTCCTATACACATTCGTATTTAAGTGTGAATGTGATAATTAGAATAACACTGGGTTGACAATTTTATTTGGTGACATAAACAGATTCACCATTATATTTTCCCAGTCATCATGATATTAAACATATTTAAAGAGTTTAGTTTTACGTAGTTTCCACAATACAATCAATTACAATTACTCAGTTAGCATTGAAAACCAAGTCTCACTGTTTCATTTACCATCAGTTCATCAAGAGTAACAGGGATACTTGATTAGGTAGAAAAAAATCTTTAAGGTAAGGCAGTATAACTTCAAGAAAATTTCATGTGTGTAAAAGTAAAAATTTACTTAAAGTAAAAATTTACAGAGTGTATTTTTGTAGATGACAAAATTCTCTAGTTTTATGGTGTTACAGAAAATTGTAATACTAATAGATGACCAGAAACTTGTGTTAATATAATTTCATGCATCTTGTCTAATATTTCAAATGTCCTATTATTTTAATTTCTCAAAATGTGTCAATGAACATAGACTAGCTATTATTCTTCCCAATTTGAAATGAAGTTGTAGAGGCTTCAAGAGCTTGGGTGATTCATGTTTGTTTATGTTGCTGGTTCCTGGCCCAGTTTAGACTGCACTCAGCTGCACTCCATATACTTTTTAAAAGTGTGTACATCATAAATAAGAATTTGCTTAATTAGGCAGGTTATATGGGCGGCTTTTATAACATCACTACATTTGGAGATTACATTTGATGGATAACCTTAACTGATAGTAATCTTTTCTATTTTGACAGTGTTTCAGAATTAATCTTGATGAATGCTTCTATTTACATATGTTAATCCTTTCTTAGAAGATTAATTCAATAAGCATTGAAAAATATCTGGGCAGGAAAAGTGTTGCTTCTCAAATAAATTATAATTTAATCCAAATGGAGCTAGGCAGACTCTTTGAACATTCATCTTTTGGCCAATTATTGTTACAATATTACCTGGAATTAGTTAGTACAAGTGATACATCAAGATCACTACCTTTTTTTCTTTTGAGTAGAGCAAAAGTCGAATTTTTGTATCTATGATTATTATTTTCCCTGAGGATAGACCTTGGGATATTGACATTTTGCTAATGCTTACAAAATATAGTAAAAAGTTATATTTTTTACAATTGAATATTTGCTTTGCTTGACTTTTCATAGTCTTTTTTCTAAGCAGGTGTTGCACTGAAAGTAATTTGAGAAAAGAAGCTGAACTTCCTGCTAGAACAAGCCTATTATACTTAATTGGTGCTTATATCAGGGCTACCTACTTTCCCTCCAAAGTTAATCCTGAAGAATCAATCAATAGGTCACTGCTCAGGACTGTTGCATTCAGGAGGCTGATATGAATGTTCGCTGGAGATACATAAATATTGTCAGAACAGATTAGGAAAGACAATTAAGTTGCATGAGTCCTTGCTTCTTACTGGCCATCCCATGGCCAATACCTAGCTAAGAAAGGGATTTCTATGTTTATCTGTTCGTTTGGAGAGGAATTGTGGTAATTATATCAAATACTGAGCATGGAGTACTTACCCTAATAAGACTGCTATTAGCCAACTCAGAATCAAGAGATAAAGGCTGTTTTGGTGGCAATGGACCAAAAGAGCAGGGTCAAATTCTTGTTCCCAGTCATCAGTGATTACGTGTTTCTGTGGTCTTACATCTAACCTCTGTGGTTTGCTGTACTTCTCCATCCAGCATGTACAAAGATCCTCCCCCTTGGCTATTCAGTTATTCGCTGCATACACATGGATCACTGGGAAAAACACAGTGGGAATACAAAGAAACGCAACCCGTGCACTGCATAGTCCAAACATTCACGTTCATGTTTATGCAAAATTAGTGGCCCTCTTTAACCCTGTTCTGGAGCAGCATAACAAACAAATAGGACTGCCTCACAGGAGAGAGCCAATGCCACATGGACATAATTTATAAGTTAATTAACAGCATCTACTGTGGCCAAGCAGTGACAGATGTGACACCTGCTTCAGGGAAAAAAATGAGAAAAAGGACAGGACAGCAGAGGTCAGTTCCTTCTCTAGGGACATTGCGGTCATACACAGGTCACAGTGGCTGGCATATGAAACAGCATTTTTAATGGATCAAAATATTTTTGAAATCTGATTTATTAATAGGAATGTAATTAAAAAGCACGCACTGAATTTGCCAACCAAATCAATAGTCAGGGTACAAGGGAGAGACATTTATACACCTAGGGTTGTTTAGAACCTTGAAATGCTTTCCATATTTTTTAAAAAAATCAATCTATTTGCCTAACATTATTTAAGTCTTCCATAAACTTTATTTTTTTAATTAAACAGAATGATTCAAGCGGCTCAAATTTTATAAAGAATAAAGTGAGTAGAAGGAAGTAATTTAAGTAAGGTGGGAGATTTATTTTGCTCAGTCAGGAAATATAAAATGAGTGAAAATAATGTCACCCTCTGAGAATCTGACTTAGTGTCTCTTGAGTCAAACTTGGAGGATCCAGGAATATGAGTTTATCTAAGTGCTTTATAAAAAACTAATCTCTTCTTATCAGGATACAAGAACACAGCATCTGTGTGTGCAGTGCTGAACTCCACCTGAAGTTGTTTTTGGAGATGCGTGGTTCGGACATTGGGAAGCTAGGGTTCACTCTGGGAAAACTTTCACTAGTGATCCCCTTTCAGTGGCAATGGTGAGTTTCCCAGACAAGGTTTTCAACAAACAGAGGTGTTAGTTGTATCCAAAAGGGCAGATTTGGTCCTCCCCTGTGGTGCAGGTGGTTGGGTGCAGCACTGTGAATCTGTCTGCAGCCTCTGCAGTGCTGGTTTGATCTCCGCCTGCCTTGGAGCAACCCACGTGGCACAGCAGCCCTCTCCTGTCTCGCCCGCTGCTCCCCTCAGCAGTGTATTTCGGTTGTTCTGCCTGTTCTGTTCCCCACTCTGTCTCTGGTGAATCCTCTCACCCTTCTGCACATCTGGCCTGTACCCCAGCTCTTGTATAAATAAAATAAATCTAAAAAAAAATAAAGGGAAGATTTATTTATTATAAAAGGGAGAAAGAAGTAAAGATGCTTGCACAGACACAAGTGGACAGGAAGAGCTGTCCTGGAAAGTACGGCTTTGCTAAGAGAAGCCTGCATGGGCACAAGCAGCAGCCCTGGGAGAAGATCTGCCTCTGCTGTTTTGCAAAGGGAGGTCACAGGTCATGAGTGGGCAGGAGGTCTGCTACCAGCAAAGGGAGGGAGTTGGCAGTGAGGAGCACATGCATAGGCACAGGCAGGCGGGCAGAAGGGCTGCTGCCCCAGGCCAGAGCAGAGACTGCACTGATAAAGTCTTCTCTTTGGGAGGGGCTCACTCCTCACTCCTTTGTGAAGTTGTTAATGCTTGTAAATTACTTCTAGGGTGTGATTAGGTTGATTTGTAAAGACTAGTAATTCTCTACAATGGCCTCCAGCTCCATACCCCATCTCTGGTCTGCGCTTCCCTTCGCTTTGTGATACTTTCCACAGCATCTGATACTTGCTATAGCACTTGATGCCTGAGGATTTTTCATTTCTATAACTGGTTTAACGACTATGTTAATCACTTCTTCCTTACTTCCAGCTCCTGGCCTTGGATGAGCCAGGTTTCTGATCTTGTAGTGCGGCCTTTCCAACTCTTCTACTCTTTTTTTTTTCAAGTATTTATTTATGCATACAAGAACTGGGGTGCAGGCCAGAGGTGCAGGAGGGTGAGAGGATTCACCAGAGGTAGAGTGGGGAGCAGAACAGGCGGATCTATTGAAATATAGTGCTGAGGGGAGCAGCGGGTGAGATAGGAGAGGTCTGCTGCGCCATGTGGTTGCTCCTTGACTGGCTGGGGATTATGGTGGCTCCTTGACCTGTTCTTGCTACAGTGGCTGGCCATGGCTTGATAGCACTGTCTTTAACCCCTGTGCCACCAGGGAGGCCCCACAACTCTTCTATTCTTAACCTCCATCACAACCAAGGAAATACATCAGATGCCCCTTACCTTCACCCCAGTTGAGCAAGTTGTCTCCCTAAGTTGAGACACACCTTTCCATACAGAATGTGTTAGGGGGTATTCGGGAGTTCAGCAGGTTTTGGGGCATGAAGGATAGCTGGATGGCTCAGAGGGTAGTAAAGCAGTTGCCACTGTCGACTCAAGTCCCTACTGTGTCTGAAAATCAAACTGACAGAAACAGAGGAGCAGGAGCAGACCTATTTACTTTTTTTTTTAATTCTCAGAAAAGTTTTATTTATTTATTATTTCATTAAAATTTTTTATTGACTTTTTGCTTGAAGAGAGCACAGTATTGCTGGAGAGATGTGACAGGTTACAAAGTGTGAGGTTGTTACAGGGCAACCCAGATGTAAAATGGGTTGGCCTAACTGTGGGTCCTCACCCGTGTGATTACAAGGGACTTAAAATGAGACTCACCCACTGGAATATACAAAAAGGGTAATAAAAGATCTATTTATAAAAAAAGGGAAATGAAGAAAGGAATAACTCAGGGAGAAAGAGAGAGAGAGATAAATTGGTGAATGTGTCCTACCAGTTCTGCTGAGCTTGAACCCCAATAGCACCCTGAAAGTGTTATAGGACAGGGAGAGGGACAGCCCAAACCCCGCAAACCTGCCTATTCTAAATGGGTTCTGCCATCCGCCGCATCAACACAAAACATAGGAGACTTTAATGGGAAGGAACTTTAATAAAACTAGGAAACAATACAGGTAAGGCAAAGAGTCTAGTTTCTAAATGAAGCACCCAAAGTTACCCGTCCCCTCGTGGGTAAAACTCCATCCATATGGGATTGGCCCAGAACAAGGCCCCAAAGCCTGCCACAAGTCTAAAGCATCTTCCAGTGGGGACCCACAGCAAAGGGTCACAAACAACCGGACAAGCCCGGAAGGAAAAGAGCAAAATCAACATCAAGATAAAAGCTGCCATTGTCACCTCCCCACGGGTCTCACCCACATCTGTGTCACCCAGTCCACGACCAAAAGACAAGCACAGTTTCTTCACGTGTCTCTAGGCTCCATGCACCTCCTCCAGGTCTCCTGGCTCCATCCTGCTTCCTTCCTTCCTCAGTGTCTTCTGCAGCTTCTCCTCTTCCTGCTCAGCTCCACCCTCCCTTGGGTGGGGCAGGGAACCTCCCCCTTTCCTGGGGACTACCCTGTTACAAAAGCTGGCAAAAAACCAAGCATCCCCAAGGCCCACATATCTGGTTATATACCAAGCTTGGCTGCTTAACTCCACCCTCAGTTCCCAGCAATTCTCCCTTCAGTGGTGATGACATTATGGGATTTGTAGTCCTTGGCATCTTGGATCTCTCTGGCTGGGGTGGGGGTGGGGCCCATAAAATTTATTTGTGGAGTTTATTTAGACATCCTTTCACCCCGCAACAAGGTGAGTTTGGTTTACTGGAGGATGCTTAGCAAGGCCTGTTAGGATTCTTCTGGGTCACCAGAGATAAATATGCCCTTTTCCTCTGGAGACAGGAAGGCACCTCTCACTGGAGAGTTTTAAGACCCATTCCAATGAAGACTGGGGAGGAGAGGAGAAGCTCCCCATTACCTTCCTGCTTCTATTCTTTTCTCAAACTCTGTCAGCTTAAAATATTCAGCAAAGCAAGGGCTGTTTCGCTGTGGCAGTGTGTCCAGAGTTCCACCAAAACATAGACCCTGGCTAAACCCACAGTGAACTAGGGGGCTTTTAGAAATAGATGTTGGTCTTCTGCATTTTAACATGTCCATTCCCAACATCAACTAGTCATGTACATATTTTAAAAACTACAATCTAGGAAAACTTAAACTTTAAAATAACAAAATTGATGTGTCATTATTATTTTTTGAAAAGACTTAGAATCAAACAATTTATCTGGACAGTCATTACCAAAGAATATTCCTTGTACCAGCAACATCAACATATCACCTAGGAGGGCCTCCCGATTGGCGCAGGGGTTAAGCACAGCACTGCGAATCTATCTGTAGCTTCTGCAGCACGAGTTCTATCCCCGGCCAGTCAGGGAGCTACCCACATGGCACAGCCGATCTCTCCTGTTTTGCCAACTGCTCCCCTCAGCAGTGTGTTTCAGTCAGTCTGCCTGTTCTGGTCCCCACTCTGTCTCTGGTGAATTCTCTCACCCCCCGCCCCACCTCTGGCCTGTACCCCAGTTCTTATATGCATAAATAAGTAAATCTTTACCAAAAAAATATCACCTAGGAATTTGGTAGAAATGTAATTTCTTGGGTTTTATCCGAGAACTACTACTGAATTGGAGTCTCTGGGGCAGGGTTCAGTGATTTGTTTTAACACATCCTCCAGGGAATTCTAATATACTGAAGTTTGAGAGCATTGATCTAGTACTTTTAAAACATAGTTCAATAGCTGGTGAAAAAGGCTATTCAATTTTTTTTCAAAGTAATAGGTTGTGTCTGAAAGAACAGGTAAGAGCGCATTTGTGAGATCCATTTTAGTTTATGTGAATTTTACACAGCTTTTTATAACTGTCTTCTTGTTTCTCCTGGTTTCTGCTGTGATGCAGGTGCTATCTGAATGCAGAGTCTATGGGGAAGGCACCTGTGGCAAAGACCACATTTGTGGCTTGCCAGATACAATCCTGAGTAAGTGCCAAGCAGGGGAACATATCATTACACTTGAATTGATGGGAAGAAATAAAGAAGACTTAAGAATGACAAGGATTTCCATTTCAGCAAGCCTCAACAAGATGAGGAAATGGCTTGTCTGGGGTTTGATGATGATAATACAGTCAAGATGTTTATCTCGTGTAAACTGAAGATCATCCAAAGTGTAATTCCGAGTGGGAGTTTTGTTCAATAGTCTACACCCAAACCTTTTCTTCTTGCACTGTTCTTGCTTGTTTGCCATTTGAATATTTTTTCCCTAGTGTAATGTTGCTAGAACAGTGAGCTGACTCACTCACTTCCACAGAACAGACTATGAATAAGTAGAAAATAGTAACTTGCACAGTAGAAATTTGGCACACACCACCTGGACCAAGTCATCCAGGTTACTGTTTATGAATAGCCAACAGGGATAAGCCCTGTTGAGTGTGTGCACCATATATTTCTGCCTCCTTTTTTCCCCTTCAGAATCTGCTCAAAGATGACCTTCTAAGTCAATGCTCTTGGTTACCTTAGACAGCATTGTCTCCCATCTACCTCAAGAACTGTCTATTCAAGCATTTGCTTTATTTTCTCCATAGTCTTTTCAATATGTGGTATTCCTCCTGTGTGTATGTCCGTACATGTGTTTTGTTATTTACTTATTTCTTCAGTAAATGGGAAACCCCATGAGAGGAAGCAGTTTAGATCATTCTTCACTACCTGCCAAGGATTTAGAATAATGTCTGTCACATATGAGGTGCTCAGTCTATACATTTTTTAAAAGGAACTTGACCTATTCTCTTGGAAGCCATAAATATCAACAATGGAATTTGAAATCACTGTTAACTCCAAAATCTACCATTACTTCACCAACCTGCCACATATTTAATGCATATTATTATCATTTGTAAATAATAACTACTAACACTTATGTGCTTGAATTGCTTGCATATAGTTCAATCCCACGATTATAATAGGAATTCAGGTAGTAGTATTCTGGTTTTATAGATGATGAAATGGGGAGATAGATATTTAAGGAAAGGGTGAAATAATAGACTGAAGAATAGGATAGATTCTTAACCCTTTAAAATAACCCTGGATCTCTGCTTGTATATGTATGCGTGTACAGAAAAATGTATAGAACCAAAGACTAGAAAGTCATATATCAGAGTGAGTAATTTTCTGAGAGAATATTTTTTTTTCCCAACTTTATAACACAAGATCATAGAACTCTCTTAATTGGATAGTCAGATTCTTAATCCCTTTGTGAGTGGTAGTTGTTATAATATAGTTGTATCAGAGTCACCTGAGGTGTCTTTCCAAAGTGCAGATTGACTGGTGGACAGAGATGTGGACAGAGTGGGCACAGGCTGGTGCTTAGTTAATGCACCCAAAAGTTAACGCACCCAGGTTTTCCAAGGCAAGTGGCAAAAATGGTATTTTTAAAATAGATTCCAGTACAGTAGGCTACAAATGTCATGTGTTGACAGTGGCAGGGAGAGGAAGGATGTAGATTACGGGGAAAATCCCTACTGATGTCTCAATTGTGTACAAGGAAAGACGCAGTTCAGGTAATGAGTCATAGGCAACAATTACTTTTCCCTGTAGCCTGTAGGTCAAGTTCAGATGGAGTCTGGTTCTGATTAGCCTGTGGGGACAAATGAGATCAAAGCCAGAATGTGTCTGGCTTTAGGGACATTAACACACCCCCTCTGACTGAATGAATGGCTCTTCGCTTAGAAAAGTGACAAGTGAGCGAGGTCCCTGATGGGTGACTCTGGGATGTAGGAATGGAGGCCAGGTTTTAATCTCAGAAGAGGAAGACTTGCCACTGATGTGCCTGACTTTTGACATGAATACTGCAGCTGCTTGTACTCAGGCCTTAAATTGGAGTGAGGAAAAGGCAGAGGCTGTCATTGGCTGATGATGGATTTTCATCAGCTCATAACAAAACTGAATAGCTCAGACAGCCTGTTGAAATAAATTTAATACTATTTTGGGGGAAAAAAAAGAAAGAGCAGATTCATTCTTGGCAGCTAAATTCAATCCTGTGTGAAAGTAAAGCTAACATAATTTCATGTGCCTCAAAAACCTTAAATCTCCCCCAGGATTTTTTTGCTCGCCCTTCTTCTCTCTCCCCTGTTTCTATCTCTCTTCCTTCAGGGAGGCCTGGTTTCCTATTTCATGTGGCTTTGGCCCCTTCCTGGATAGTTTCCATTTCCTCTGCACATGAACATAAACTACTCATGGTTAACATGATATGGATCAGAATTGTCTTTGCAAAGGTCTTCCCTTGAGATTTTGTCCTACTGCCTAGACAGGAGGCCAATTAAACTCAAACTCAAAGGGCAGTCCGCATTTTCTCAGGTCCCTAAAATGACAAAGAATACATTTACCCATCCACTCTTTTGGGGAAAAATCTAATCAATCAGAATGACTTTGCTGTTTCCTGCTGGGTTATTGATGATGATGTTTGTTGTCTGTGTTTTTCCCCTCCCTTTTGTGTCAATCCAAATGCACACTCTGCAATCAATATTGAAGCTGGATTTGTGAGCCTAGTATTAGTTGACATGTTAGGAAAATACATAGTAAGTCTAAAGAAGAGAATACATATAACTCATAAATTCCTTTACTCAGAGGTGACCATTGCTAATATTTTGGGATATATGTTTCTAGTTTTTGTTCTATACAGTTATCTATATAATCACATATATACCAACAGAACTCAAAGGGTCCATTGTTTCCACCTTAATCTATAGTCTTTTATTTTTCCCTGTCCTAAAATACAGCATTTTATAACATATTATTCATTCATAAACATATTATTATATTAATTAATTCTCTATTTTTGGATAACTATGCTATTTCATTATGTGATTGTCCTATTTAAAGTCTGCAATTGTGAGTGCATCATAGTAAGAGTTAAGAAATTTTTTCTGCTGTCACCAGACATAAGTCACCATGTACTTATATTTCTGGGCCATAAATGGATGAGATAAGAACCATGTGTATGGCACATTTTGATGTTTTCATGAAGATATTTTTTTTCAGACATTCCTGGCCTAAGATAAGGACCAGAAGATGCCATCACCAGGAACAGGCATTCCTGAAAGGCCCCCTTTCACTAAACAATACTGTATGACCTTATCTCACTGTCCCTGCTGGGAAATAGTTTCCTTTGGAAATCCTAGTTTCACTGTGTACTTTTCTTATTGAAAGAAAATAAGTACTTATCCTCTGTGTATCCATCTTGGTATGTCTTTAATTTGGCCCAGGCACCCACCACAAAAACGGACTCATTGAGTTCAGTTATGTGATAAATATCTTTCTAATACATTCTACATTTTTGTCAAGATATGTGACTTTTTCTTTTTTTTAATTTATAGCTTCCTATCTCCATAGTGGTGGCTGTGGGTCTCAACATGTGGTCCCCAGAGTGGCAGCATCAGGACGTCCATGTGTTTGTTAATAACACAAATGACTATCTACCCAGATATGCAGGGGGTGTGGCCACAAAACACACCTAAGATTCTAACACACACTAATGCGTGACAACTCTGGTCTAAGGCATTTGGTGGCTGGAGAGAATTCTGTCTTTCAGGCTCAACTGGCAGCCTGAGTTGGCGCAACATGACTAGATCCACGGCAATGTTGGAATATATCTCTCTACTAAGAAAATCCAAATGTTGACTACTAATTCAGATTTCTGGGCTAACTAAGAATAGCAGCTCTTCTGGAAGAACTACAAAAGGCCTTACATTATGTACATCCTGAAGGAATGACCTTCATTTTCTATCTTCTGAAGAACCACATTCACCTCTTGACTTTCCTCTCTGTCTTAGTTTTCCTTCTTACAAGTCAGTCTTCATTTAATAATCAAGGTTTTATTTTTGCCCCTTAAAATGATATTAAAACATAGATGATAACCCCAACTAAAATGGCCCTCAGTTATTTCACCTTGTCTGTTGAATTGCATTTAAATTCATAGTCATGACATGTTAAGACTCTTCACTGCCTGGTCACTAATTACTGCTTGAATCTCAATTGACACTATGAACTTTTTCATTTTTAGTACTCTTAGTCACTTTTGGATCCCTCTACAAATCATTTACTTTTCAAAAATTCAGGTCTTAATCTTCAACCTGAAATAATCTTCTAAACTTTTGTCAAAAAAATAATACTACTCTTCCTATAGAACCCAGCATACAAATATCACCTCATTTGTGAAGATTTCCCTGTTATTGCCATCCATTATAATTATTTGAATGTTACTTTATTTATATCTCAATATGAGTCTCTTTGCTACTGTCTTCAAAATTATTACAACAGTTTTCCTACAACTTGAGTGTTGGAACTAGATATTATCTTTGTAAATTTGAATGTAGTACCACACACTTAATAAGGCTTAGGCAAATGTTAAATTCTAAAGTTAATCATGAAAATTTGAATTTTCAATATGTACAGAAGATTAATTAGTATCAGACATTTACATGCCATACAAATTTAGTACTATTAAAAACCTGAAAGAATTGTACTACTAGTCCATTGATAAAAATAATTGATAAATGCTTTACATAATTGGGGATGATTTTAAATCATTTTTGCTAAAATTCAACTGAAAAAAAAATGGTAGAAAATAATATGACAACCAGGTGTCCATTTATTGTACTATTTCTTTTCAGAAAAAGCAAACAATTTTTTTTATCTGGTCTTACATGACAATGGACTCTATGGCATTAGTAACATACAAACATGGGTTTATATAGTACATTTACTCTTTCTACATATTAGTCCTGCTATTTTTTTTAATTTAAATATTCATTAAAGGTTTGTTCTATGCCTTACAAGGAAAACAGTGGTGCATAAGCCAGTTCTCATAGGTTGGTGCAGGTAATATAAAAAGTACGTAATTGGCATAGTTTCAGACAGCAAATAACAGGATAAATAAAAGCAGACGATAAGAGAATTAATGATTTGCTTGCAACTATTCTAGAAATAACAGTGGCGAAAACACTCTTCACCCTCAGGTATCTTATTTTTTTTAAAGACGTAGTTTTATTTATGCATACAATAACTGGGGTGTAGGCTAGAAGTGAGGGGATGAGAGGATTCACCAGAGATAGAGTGGGGAGCAAAATAGGCAGATCTACCAAAGTACCCTGCTGAGGGGAGCAATGGGCAAGATAGGAGAGGTCTGCTTTACCATGCGGGTTACCTCCTTGGCCAGGGATCCACCTCATGCTGCAGTGGCTGGGGATAGCTTCATAGTGTGAGATTTAACCCCTTGCGCCATCAGGGAGGCCCATGTGTGCCTTATTTCTTGATGTAGGAAACCCGAATAGTCAGATGGCTCGCATGTTTCCCCTCCAACTTTGGCCCAAGGTGTGTGGGTATGAACAATGCAGGTGTTCACAGTTTTCAGGACAAGCTCTCTGTCTCAGGACTACATCTGGGGTGTATATGGCACATAGAGAAGAGGGATTTGAGTACAATTTTAAAAGAAATGTAGATAAAACAAAGATGGGAATTTATTCTCAGACCTACAATGTTTTAGACAAATATTATACTCATCTGAAATCATTTGGAATCAGATGCTAATGGAGTTCCTGAATTATTGCGATTGTCTCGAAAGAGCACTTGAATGTTTGCCAGTTCTTAAAGAGAAATTATTTTTAATTCTCATCTTTCAGATATGTGTGGAAATGATATTATTCTGATCTCTCTGTGTGGGTCTATGTCGTTTCCATCTGCTGGCATTCTCCTACCATGAGGCCTGTGCCTGGGTGTCTCATCCCCTCCTCCGCAGCTGCAGGTAGCGACCAACTCAACCAACCCTAATGCCCTAAACATTAGCAATAACTACTGGCTTAAGAAGTGTGCTTAAGAATCAAGCAAGGGGAGGCCTCAGAGGGTTGAGTGCCGCGCTGTGAAGCTGTCCACAGCCTCTGCTTTGCGGGTTCGATTCCCAGCCAGCCAGGAAGAAACCCAAATGGCATGGCAGACCTCTCCTGCCTCGCCTGCTGCTCCCCTCAGCAGTTTCCTTGGTATGTCTGCCTACTCTGCTCCCCGCTCTGTCTCTGGTGAATTCTCCCACCCTCCCCCACTTCTGACCTGTATCCCAGTTCTTGTATAAATAAATAAATCTTAAAAAAAAAAAAAAAAAGGAATCAAGCAAGGCCAGAAGCCTTTACCTGGAATTTATGGACACTGGGGGGAAAAGATACTGTTTCCCCACAACATTGTTCTGCCTGGATATGCAACAATCTTATTCTCTACAACACAGAGAGATCTGATCCACAGTGAGAAAAAAAAATGAGAGGGAGGCACAGACAAGCAAAAACCAAAGTTGGGCAGAAGCCTTATTCAGATTAATCTGTCCCTAACTGCAAGGATCTCTAAAAAATCAGTCTCTCCAAGTGGGCTGAAAACTTCTGTGATGACAAATTGTATTTCTGGAGGCAGCATATCACATTTTTTGTGATTCTTATTGTTCTTCTATGTTATCAAATATAATTTGCCTCTCTCTAAATTGTCTCTTACGACTCAGGAATCATGGGGCGCCTATGCATGCGTCATTTTACATGTTTAAAGACACCCTGCTGGTTCTAAGCCTCATGTGTCCCAAGCTAAATGTTATCATTTGGAAGGGATTGAGCATGAATCTGACCCGAGAGAGCAAGCTTTTTGCTTTATTTAAAAATCTAAGAGGATTTTTCTGCAAGGTCAAGGGGAATAGCTAAGTAGGTAGTGGGATCATAGATTCAGTCTCAATACAGATGTGAAGTGTAGGCAAGGTAATAAGTGCTTGTAAAGCAGAAAAGGAACATCATCTTCTAGAGATAAAATGGTGGCACATGGCCTCCAGAGTGGTATTATTCTCACTTTTTTAAATGGTAGGTAGAATAAAATAACTCAGCAGAGATCTAAAATTTTGACAAAGTTTTGTTAGTGCTTAGGAAGTGGTACAAGGAGTTTGTGGGGGAAAAAAAAAACACACAACATTCAGGAACAAAGTAAAAATGGAAGCATGAAGCAAATTTGACAAATAGTGGTATTTTGGGATTTTAAGTAAATCAACTGGCAGAAAATCCAACATGTTCTAAAAACAGGCTGCAGAGAAAATGATCTTAAATTGAGAATATCAATAGATGAAGATCGGTAGAAATAAGAAAATTTCATCACTACCTATAATTTAAACCAAAAACAAAAGTGTGATTGATTGTGTAGCTGGGATCCCCTCCATTTTGTAACAATAACAACAAAAACTGCCCTAGACTGAAAATTAGGAATAAGTGAAATTAGATTCTAATCAACTTTTCTTCTCTCTTTCCTATCCCCTCTTCATTAACTGGCTCCACCTGCATTCCTGGGAAATTGGGAAATTGATGATGTTATACTTCTAATAAAATTCTTTGTGTCCCTCAGGGTTGATAGCGGCATCAGAAACAAATTGCTGATTGCTGAGTGAACACCTGCTGGAAAGTCAAATGCCTTGACTCAGGTCTGCTAGACTGTCCGGCACTTCCTCAGACCTGGGAAATTGAAATCCAATGGTCCCCTCATGCTCCTTCTTCCCTGATGGAAACCCAGCACGCCTCCCATTCAGGAAGCCAGGATTTGTGGGGTGCCTACCCCACAGACTCCCTTGATGGCCATCTGGAATCAACTCCTTTGTGTAAAGACATTTTTTGTAGTTCACAGTTTGGCTTTTCAGATAGACACTAGCAAAATACCTGATTTGCTCACTTAAAACTGGTTAGAAGGATAAGTTGCCTTTGTATGACACATTCCTAAACTCCCAGACTCTGATACATGTCTGTTCTGAATGGTATTAGGACAACTTTGGAATAGTGGTATGAAAGTTTCTAAAAAGAATTTTAGTGTAGGTTTTAGAAAGACAATGGCATTAGTTATTTCATTAATTATATAGCTCTTTAAAGTTAAAAGAGAAATCTTAAAAATTAGAATAAGTGAAAGTCTTTTGTTTGGTAATTCTCAAATGAGTTTGATTTAATGTTATTTCTGCTTCACACATGGCGTTCAGTAGCTATAGGTGATGATTTCCACAAAATCCCAAAGACTATTTTTATATGTGTGGTTTAGCCCTTGACTTATGTACTCTCACTTCCAAAGATATAGGTGACTTTGGGAGTATTATCTCTGGCTTGGTTTATGCTGGTGAACCTCAAACAATCATTTGGGGACTAAAATTTGCCTCATTACAGAGAAACAGTGTACAGCAGAAGAGTTCTTGGACCCAGCTTCAAAGCCAGAAAAAAATGCTGGTGTCAACTGTATGGTCTCTTACTTACAAAGATATTTGGAGTCCCTGTTTCCAAATCTCCAAATCAAAATCATAATGTTTGCCAATAGCAAAAAAAAAAAACATTCTGATTTAAAAATGAGTTAAAGATTTGAATACAAATTTTTCCAAAGAAGACATGCATATGCCAACAGGTACATATGGAACAGTCCTTGGTGTCACGCATCATCACCATGAGAATCAAAACCACGATGAAGGGCCTCCCTGGTGGTGCAAGGGGTTAAGTGTCAGCCCTAAGAAGCTATCCACAGCTACTGCAGCATGAGTTCAGTCCCCAGTCAGGAAAGTGACCCACATGGCTCAGCAGACCTCTTCTGTCTTGCCTGCTGCTCCCCTCAGCAGTATATTTTGGTCGATCTGCCTGTTCTGTTCCCCACTCTGTCTCTGGTGATCCTCTCAGCCCCCACACCTCTGGCCTATATCCCAGTTCTTGTATGCGTAAATAAATCAATCTTTAAAAAAAAATTAGATACCACCTCACACCTGTCAGAAGAGCTATTATCCAAAAGATGAGAAATACCAAGTGTTGGTGAGAATGTAGAGAAAAGGGAAATGTGCTTTGTCGGTGTAATTTTGTGCAGCCTCAAAAAACTCAAACTAGAAATAAAACTAGAATGTGGCCCAGCAATTCCACTTCTGAATATTTATCTAAAGGAAATATAAGACCAACTAGAAAAGATTACTATGCCCCCTCATTCACTGCAGTATCATTTCTGATAGCCAAGGAGGCTGTTGATGGATGAATGAATAAACAAATTGTGGCATGTCATAAAATAGAATATTATTGAGCTGTGGTTGCCATTTACAACCTCATGGATGGATCTTGGGAGCATTATGTGAAGTGAAGTAAGTTCAGATAGAGAAAAACAAATACCATATGATTGCACATATATGTGGAAAAAAAACAAAAACAGAGAAATCATGTTTGCTTTATTGGTTTGTTAAGAGGGTTCAATTATTTTTCCAAAGTTGTTTTCATGTTGTAAGTACCAAACTAATAGGGACTTTTTTTTTTTTTTTTTGGTTAATGTGAGAACTTATGTCAGAAGCTATTTAAAGAGGGAGAAATTATAATAACTGAAGTTAAGTGGACACACATATCAAATAGAACATGTCACTTATGACCCATCTTTGGAATTATAATGTTTCATTAGGATAAGGTTTTATCTTAAAAACAACTAAAAAAGGTTCTGCCAGGCACTGTGGTTGTCTCTGGAAATATGTGGTTGAATAATTTCAAGAGGCTATGGATTAGGAGCAGATTCACAAACAATTTCAGGCTTGTGTTCTAATTGCCATTAGATCTATTTATAAAGTGTTTTCTAACCAGCGCAGGGAGTGGTCTAGTGTCAGACTGGGTGAGGGAACTACCTCATTGTGAAGACTTTCTGGAGGAGGTAATGCAGAAGTTAGACTTAAAGGGCATGCAGGCACTAACTAGGAAAGACCATGCAAGGTAAAAGAAAAAGACTGAACAAAAGCACTAAGGCAGGAAAAACATGATGAAGGAACTATAAGCTCTTTGCTCAAACTAGATTAATATATAGTTTATAAAGTAGAGACACACATTTTACATTTTAACATTCAGTGGTATCCCCATGTTGTACCATTTTTTCCAGAACAAGCACAAAGAATTTCAATGTAATTATTGCAGACAGTATACCAGATTATTCATATAAATATAATAGTAATTCCATTAAAATCAGACAAAATATACCAGTATTATTCAAGGTTTATGACCTGTCTAGCAATGCAATAAGCAGGAAACTGAAATATTTATGGTTAATATCAGGAAAAAATATAAAACTATCATTATTTGTATATGACAAGGATTTCTTCCTGAAAAAATGCATGGGAATCCAACTATTGGCATTAAGAAATAAATTTTGTTTTATCTACATATGTAATAAAGGTACAAAACTTGACAGATATCTTATGTAACCAACAACCCAGTAAGTCAACGTAATGTGTTTCCATTCATAACAGGAGTGACAACAAAAATGCTTGGAAGGATTCATAACAAGAACTCTATTGAACTGAACTAATCTGAATATTTTTGCAAATGGATGCAAAAGAAGATTTAAAAATGGAGAGAAATACCAAGTCTACAGATGGGAAAATTGCATATGGTAAGTCAAGTCTTCCTTTTTTAGATTTTATGTAAATCTAGTAAAAATCATAATGCTATTTTTTAACTTGACAATACGAATTTGTTACCCACTTATAAAAGCAATTATTGAGAGCTGCAAAGAAGTATAATAGTTTGTATTCAATTGCACTATTTATATCAGATATATACATTTATAATGAAACTGGTAACACTTTAAGTATTTCATATTGGCATGGAAAATACACAGATCCATCAAATAAAATACTCACATAATAGAAAAAATTGAAATTTACTGTTTAACAAGCTACCAGGAAGATTCCATAGGAAAATGAACTTTTATTTAAAACTAAGACTCTTAAGTGGCTACCTCCTTGGACTAAGAGTTCTATAAATCACACACAAATCCCTGGTGGTGCAAGGGATTAAGACACAACCTATGAAGCTGTCCACATCCACTGCAGCATGAGTTCAATCCCCTGACCTGCTAGAGAGCAACCCACATGGTGCAGCAGACCTCTCTTGACTCGCCCTCTGCTCCCCTCAGCAGTGTATTTCAGTCAATCTGCCTGTTCTGTTCCCCACTCTGTCTCTGGTGAATCTCTCACCCCCCACACCTCTGGCCTGTACCCCAGCTCTTGTATGCATAAATAAATAAATCTTTAAAAAATATAAATTATAGAAAAAATATCACAGACTAAATCAAAACAATGAGAACAGGATAGGGGTATGGATTTGTAAATTTATGAAAAGTCACAAAAACTCTGTAAATCACCTCATACATAAGTGTAAGTTTATTATGCTTCCAAAGTGCCATAGACTCAGTGCAAAGTTAAATGTGGAAAATTTGCAACAGGTGTGACAAAGGTAATGGTATTAACAGTGTTTGAAGAGATTAAAAGAGAAAAGAATAGATGCATGAGAAAAAGAAAAAAGAACAAGAATGAGGTTTGGTAGATTATGAAATACAAATGTTTCTTTCAATTAATGGTTACCCAGACTGATAAGAAAAAGACAGAATTGCTAAAGTGACACATCATTTCTTTGGCCAGTAAAATAGAGCAGAGTTATTGCTCTCCAATGTATTTGTAGTTATTGGTATGGATCAAGATCTAAAAATGTCATAGTTCTATTTATTAAGAAAATTAAAATCTTGAAAGTATTAATTTTAAAAATCATCATTTTAAAAGTAGCTTTTGATGTCAGAAAAGTTTTAGGCTTAGAGACTAATTGTAAGATTGCTACCGAGTTCCCTATACTCCTCATCCATTTCCCCTTTTATTGATATCTTAAATTAGTATTGTGCATTTGTCACAATGAGTGAACCAATATTGACACATTGCAATGAACGAAACTCTATAATTAATTTAGATTTCCTTAGTTCTTACCTAACACCCTTTGTCTTTCCCAGACTTCACCCATGATTCCACACTGCATTTATTACCTGTCTTCTCAGGCTACTCTTAGCTCAGATAGTTCCTCAGACTTTCTTTGCCTTTGGTTGACCTGGATAGTTCTGAAGTGTCTTAGTCAGGTGTCTGGTAGCATGAAACACAACTAGATTTGTGTCATGCTTTTGTAATATTGTATTGAGTTTACAGGTCTTTGACAAATGTCAGGAGGGGACATGCCTTTTTTTTTAAAAAAAAAAAAGATTTATTTATTTATTTATACAAGAACCAGGGTACAGGCCAGATCCACGGGAGGGTGAAAGGATTCACCAGAGACAGAGTGGGGAATAGCACAGGCAGACTGACGAAATACACTGCTGAGGGGAGCAGCAGGTGAGACAGGAGAGGTCTGCTGCGCCATGTGGGACCCTCCCTGGCTGGCAGGGATCAAACCAGTGTTGCAGAGGCTGTGGACAGCTTCATAGAGCTGCATTCAACTGCCTGCACCACCAGGGTAGGCCCAGTCTTTTTTTTTTTTTTAAAGATTTATTTATACAAGAGCTGGGGTACAGACCAGAGTAGCTGGAGGGTGAGAGAGTTCACCAGAGTCAGAGCAGGTAGTGCAACAGGCAGACAGAGCAGAGGGCGCGACAGGAGAGGTCTGCCGCACCATGTAGGAATCTCCCTGGCTGGCTGGGAATTGAACCTGTGCTGCAGAGGCTGTGGACAGCTTCACAGTGCTTTGCTCAACCCACTATGCCACCGGGGAGGCCCGGAGGGGACATGTCTTTTCCAGAGCTTCAGTTCAGGCATAGATATTATCAACATGATTTCACCATCAATGTCAAAGTTGATCAATTGGTGAGAGTAGTGTTTGCCAGGTTTCTCCATTTTTTACACCATTTCTCCCTTTTCCTCCCTTCTTCCTTTTCCTTCCTCAGGAAGGAAGCTACTCTGTGTAGCCTGTACTAACAGAATGTGGAACATTGCTTTGAAAAAAAAAATAGTAGCCTTAATTCCATAGTTATAAAACTGGTTGATTCTGGTATTTCTGTAAGAGGAATCATCACGTAAGCATTACAAGTAACATTTAAAATAACAATTTTGCAGGAAAAAAATGTTCTTCATAAAATAAGAGAAAGAGTACTGCCTAGATAACTAGGTCAATGGCCTTCCTTTTAGGTTTTTAATTTTCCAAATTCTCTCTAAGAGAATTCTCATTGAAATCATATTTCAGAAATATTATTTTCAAAAGTTAAATGAAGGCGATTTTCCACTCAAGGGGTATATTTACCAAATGGTCTGGACATGTTGGCTGGAAGGGCAGGAAGAACATAGAATATATTTTCCTTTTTCCTTCATACTCCTTTAATAGTTGAGCCACTTCCCCCAATACATGGACCCAGACTCACACAGAAACCATTGTATTTAGAGCACACTGTTAATACTCATATATTACTTCATGTCTCATGGTCCCAAGTGGTTATCATTTATTGACAAGGATTAAATGAGAGATCTTTTGTCTCTACAAGATCAACATATGTTTTCTAGTTTGGAGTCACCATCATAATTAAATGTCATATTTAAAAAAAAAAACTGCCAGTCTACATACAGACAGACACCACATACACTTTACTCAACCTCTGCCAATGGGAACACCCTGTGAGACTGTAGAAGGTAACATAAAGACCAAGTTATCATTTTTTTTTAAAGATTTATTTATGTATACATGCACTGGGTACAGTCAGAAGCGCGGGAGGGTGAGAGAATTCACCAGAGCCAGAGCGGGAAGCAGAGCAGGCAGAAGGACCGAAGTACACTGCTGAGGGGAGCAGTGGGCAGCAGGAGAGGTCTGCGCGCCATGTGGGACTCTCCTCCGGTGGCCGGGGAGCAGCCGGGGATCAAACCAGCGCTGCAGAGAATGCGGGCAGCTTCTCAACCCAGCGCCCAACCGCTGCACCATGGGCCGGCCCCAATTTATCATTTTTTAAAAAGATATATTTATTCATGCATACAAGAACCAGGGCACAGGCCAGATGCGTGGGAAGGTGAGAGGATTCACCAGAGACAGAGTGGGGAACAGAACAGGCAGATCTACTGAAATCCACTGCTGAGGGGAGCAGCAGGCGAGACAGGAGAGGTCTGCTGCACCATGTGGGATTCTCGCTGGCACTGCAGAGGCTGCGGACAGCTTTGGCACTGCACTCAACAGCCTGCACCACCAGGGGAGGCCACAAGTTATCATTTTTTGATATGATCCTCTGATTTTACTCAGATAGTGCCAGTTTCACTGACCCTCATTTGTATATGCAGATATGGTTCTCTGCAATTTTATTACTAAAGTAAGTTCATGTATCATCAAAACACAGGACATTTCTCTCACTCAAAGGACACCTCATGTAGACCTTTTATTAGCACAGCTGCTTTCTTCCTGACCTCCACACCTTCTCTCTATTCTGGGGAAACCATTGATCTGTGCTTCTATAATTTTGTCATTTCAAAGATGTTATATAAACAGATATATATGATATGTGATTTTTGAGATTAGTCCCCCACTCACACTTAACATATTTTCCCTTGATAGTCATTAAAGTTGTATGTATTAATAATCTTTCCTTTTTTATTGGTTGGTAATACTTCATGGTATGGATGTACCACTATTTATTTGAATAATCTTCCATTGAAAAATAACTGAGTTGTTTGTTCTTTGGGGTTATAATGAATGTTGCTATAAAAACATTTCCAGGCTTTTGTGTGAAACGTAATTATTATTCTGGGAAAAATGTCCAAGAATACTTAGTTGTATGTTGAGTTCCAAAGAATAACTTGCATTGTTTTCTTTTAACTAATGAATCCTATACTTCTCACATATCCTATAAGGAAGACATACAAAAATAATGGGGGCCTCCCCTGGTGGCGCAGCAGTTGAGTGCTGGGCTGCGGAGCTGCCTGCAGCCTCTGCAGTGCTGGTTCGTACCCCAGCCACTGGTGAGGGTCCCACACACACACAAAAAATAATAATAATAATGGCAGTAGCTAAAATGCTTGTTACAAATTTTCAGAGTAGATATAGATGTAAATATCTTTATTGTAAATTTCATTAATGAATTACACTAAGTGCAGTTTAATGATCTTATCCTCCATGTTATTGGTATCCAGAGCAGGTAACAAAACATTATTTGAGTCTTATAGGACTGCTCAGGTCTCTACTAATAGAGTCCATATCCCACACTCCTAGGGTAGCATGCAGGACTTTGTCTACTTTCAAGCTTTACAGACGTGGCTTCATACCATATGTACTTTTGCTTTTGATTTCATTTGTTTAATGCCATATTTGTGAGATTAATCCAGATGTGACATGTTGCTGCATGTGGGATAGTTCATCCATTCTTATTACTGTGCAGAGTTTCATGATATATATCTATCACAATTTAGTTACCATTCTATTGTTAATTACATTTCAATTGCTTCCATTTCTAGCTATTATGAATAGCACTTGTATGTGTCTCTTTGTGAACATATAGAGATATCCATTTTTAATGTCTGAGAAGAATAATGAGTTCAAGTGATATGCATAAATTCTGCTTTACTGGATGTTGCCAAATGGTTTTCTGAAGTGGTGTGCTAATTTATGCTTCCAATAGCAGTGTATCGAAGCTCTCCATCCAAACATGTGTTTTAAATCTCCTTTTTTGTCACATGAGGATTCTGAGATTAAAGATGTTAAAAAGTTTTCATGTCATGCAGCTAATACAAGAAAAATCCTTGGTTTCAATCCAGGTTTGCCTAACTCCAATAGTATTCTTTTTGTATGAGACCATAACATCAATTACTTTACTTCAATATATACTTCAACTTCACTCTCCTTCTTTTTCTTCAAATAAATACCTCATATATTTTGTTTGTCTGATGCCTTTCTACTCAAGGTTCAACACAGGAAATTTATGGTTTCCTCTCCCATTCTGTTAGCTCACAGCCCACCCTACTGTCTTTTAATCAACTGCAGTGACTTGTGACATCATTTCAATGAATGCCCTGGTTTCAATATTTGACTTTTAACTATTCTTAGCTTAGTATCTTGTCATCTGGAATGTAGATTCCTTAAAAGTTAACATAGCTTTATTTAATATCAATTCCCTTTGTCAAAGCAATTAATAACCACTTAAAATTATTAAATCTAATTGATATCTAGCTACCTCAAGATTAAAATTATCAACAAAAGTTTAAATGAGAAAGCAGACCAATGGAAAGCACAGTCTTGAGACATAGAAAGTTTTGAAGGAAATCCTGCACGTCTGTAGTCTGAAATGGCAAACACATCAAATCTAAAAGTAGTAAGTGGAACTAAATTTTATTTTGCATTATTATTTACAAGTTACTGAGTTCAATAAACTTGGACCAAATAGAAAAACTCATATCACAAGATAAGTAAGATGTATTACTTGTGGGAAAAGCAAATTAAGAGTAATAAGTTATATGCTAAAAGTTGGTTTTAGATGAGATTTGAAAAATAGATAGAGAGTTAATGAGATAAAACTATCCGACAATAATTACTCTCAATCATAAAGACCTCAAGAGAAGGGTTTTTGCCTCTGGAGAGGAGAAGACTTTGTTTAATTCATATCTGTTTGGAAGTTATCTATTATATATATGTCTCAGTGTTTTAGATACTGTGATATGAGTCAGTAAATGGAAGAGGAATAAAGAATATAAAGATACAAGAAACTCAAAGAAAAGCATGGCCAGTAACTTGTTCTGAAATTTTCAACACAATTTAAATAAATTTTCAACACAATTTAAATAAATTTTAAATACAATTTAAATAAATTGACCTTGAATAGAGCTTCCTGTTAATTCTATGGGATGGCACTCAGACAAAATTCTACATGTACTAGAATTTCCATTTAACATAATCAAAATATCAAAAAGATAAACTCATGCCATTTGCAGCAAAATGGATGAAACTAGAAGGCTTTTTGTTCAGTGAAATAAGTCAGAAGGAAAAAGAAAAATATCAGATGGTTTCACTTATAGGAGGAATACAGAGAAAACAAACAAAGGATCAAAAGAGAGAGAGGGAAAAAGAGAGAGAGACAAAACTTGCCGGCAAATTATAGATCTGAGGTATACAGCAGGGGAGAGATAGGGAGATGGGTCAAAACAGGGGAAGAGAGAGAACAGGAGACTATGGTGATGGTTCACAGGTGATGCGGCGGTGGGAGATTTATCTAGACTACTGATAAATCCCCACTGAGAGGAGAAATCAACTATTATAAAAAAAGAACAATGTAAGAAAATAAATGTTTAATTAAAAATAAAGTAAAATAATTGAGATATCTTATTACCAAACCAATTCAATCTACAAATTTGAGCATATGATTTTCTATTATAAGAAGACAGGGTGTATGTAATCCACTGTGCAATGGAGAAAGTGAATTTGTGCTTTGATTCAGAGGTGGAATCAAGCCTAGAGTATGTTATTCCTGGCAAGGGTCGTGGATGGTGAACTTTGCCCTGGATGATGAGTGAAAAACAAACCAGGGAAGCAGACTTTCAGTGCTGAAACTGAGGCCCTCTATTTGAACATGTCCATCTCTCTACTGCCCAAGTAATAGTGAGGCTACCGAAACTATTTGTGTGAAATTCTTGTTTCTTTCATGGCATATAAAAGGCCAGCAACCCAAGAAAACATATAAATAAATTTCATAGTAAATTAAAAAAAATGCTAAACTTCTTCGTGATCACAGTGTAAATTATAGGAATAACAATAAAAATACAAATTTTGCCTATCATATAATCATAAATGAAAGCATTTGTGAAACTGATGTTGGTAAGTGTAGGATGTTTTGTACAACATCTCATACATGGTGGGGATATAATGACAACAACAGTTTTACAGGGCAATCAAATTTTGAAGACGTGTATTCATTCACATAGCATTTATTTCTAGAGACCTGTAACTTAAATTACTTTTTGAAGTGTTTAAGTACATATGTAACCTTGTTTCTGTTGTGTGTGTACTATAAATAAGCATATACATAATTATGCATTATAATATATTGCTATAATTATGTAATTATAGTATTTGTCAGAGTGATTAAAATAATAAATAATTGAAGGGACTATATTGTGGAAAAATGGATAAATTAGCCTTGATCATTATATAGCCATTAAACAACAACAATCACAAGGCCCTCCCTAGTGGCCTTGGGGTTAAGGCTCAGCACTCTCACTGCTATGGCCTGAGTTTGATCCCCTGCCAGGGAGCTAATCCACCTATGGCGCAGCCCTCTCTCCTGTCTTGCCCACTGTCTCCCTTATCAGTGTATTTCAGTAAAATCTACCTGTTCTATTCCCCACTCTGTGAATCCTCTCACCCCCCCACCCCCTGTACCTCTAACCTACACCCCAATTCTTCTATGCAAAAAAATAAAATAACAACTACATATATTCATATACTGATTTAGAAGAGTCAATTCAGATTGGTAAACATAAAACTAAATTGTGAAAAATATGTATAATATGGTCTAGTGTCTTATTTTATAAATTAAAACTATATATAATATAGTATAGTGTATCTCCATTTAAGTGTTGGTTTATTTCTGGACTTTCAATTTTATTCCATTTTTCCCTGTGTCTGTTTCTGTTTCACGTCTATGCTGTTTTAATTATTATAGTTTTTATTATTAATCTGGGAATGTGCTACCACCATTCACCCTCTTTTTTTTTTTTGTCAGAATTGCTTTGACTATTTTTTGTCTTTTGTTCCATATGAATTTCAGTAATGTTTTATTTTTTTGAAGGTTGCCATTGAAACTGGTAGGAATATAGTTATATATTCATAATGATTTGAGTAAGATAGCTATTTTAGCAATGTTAGTTCTTCCTATTCATGAACAGAAAAGGAGGAGAAGTTGCAACATATATCTTAGAATTCAAAAGCTCGTAAGTGATTACTGTGGACATTTGTATAGCAGCAAATTCTTAGAAATGTGAAACCAATTGACATTAAATCAGGAAGCAATGGAAAACCTGAACAGACCAATTACAAGCAAGATAATTGAAGGAGTAATCAAAAGTCTCCCCAAAACAAGAAGTTCTGGACAAGTCAGTTTCACTAGTGAATTTTAATGTATGATAAACTAGTACCAATCCTTCTCAAACAGTTTCAAAAGAATTAAGAAAGAGGGAATACTACCAACATTACCTTCATACTCAAAGCAGAAAAAGACACAAAAAAAAACCCCAGAAAAACCCATAGACCAATTTCCTTGATGAACATAAATGCAAAAATCCTCGACAAAATCTTAGTAAACCAAATTCAGCAATGCTTTAGCAATACCATGCACCATGGCCAAATTGAATTTATTTCAGGTACATAACAATGGTTCAACATCCAAAAATTAATGAATGTAATTCACCATCAACAAATGTAAAGATAAAAAATCATAATCACATCAGTAGATGCAGATAAAGTATTTGATAAGATTCAACATCCATTTATCATAGAAATCCATAAAAAAAATTAAAATACATGGCACATACCTCAAGGCCATGTATGATACACCCACAGTAGCCGTCGTTCTTGTGGTGAAAAGCTGAAGGCTTTTTTACTAGGTCTGGTACAAGATGAGGATGTCTACTTTCAGTAACATTCAACATAGTCTTTGAAGTCCTAGCTGGAACAATTAGACAAGAGAAAGAAATAAAAGAAATCCAAATTGGAAAAGAAGTAAAACTACCACTATTTACAGATGACATGGTAATAAACATAAAACCCTGAAGACGCCACTGAAATAATTGAAACAATAAATCATTTTAGAAAAGTGGCAGGTTATAAAAATAATTTATAAAAATCAGTTTCATTCCTAGATGCAAACAATGCACTAGAAGAGGAAGAAATCAGGAAAATAATCCCATTTATAACTGCATCAGCAATAATTAAATATCTAAGAGTAACTTAATATAGGAGGTGAAGAATCTGTACAATGAAACATTTTTAGACATTAGACATTATTAAAAGAAATGAAATAAGACACAAGTAAATGGAAAGATTTTCTGTCAGTCATATTTGAAAATCCAAATCTATAGTTTAATTTTAAACTATACATTTTTAAAGGAAAACTGTTAAAATAAGCAATAAAAGATTAGGTATATATAACATATAATTATATGTATAATTTGTACAGCCAAATGTGTAGGTTGCTTATATATAGTATATGCTTCCAATGTTTGAAATGTTATAGATTGTTATATCAATCTATAACAATTGCCTGTGTAAAATAAATTGGGACTGAGCATTAGAGTAAAGGTTTACTTGAGCAGCATTTAACTCATCTATTCTCAAGGTGTGGTTCTCCACATAGATCTGGCAAAAAGAGCACCTAGATTAGAAAAGGAATCCAGTAGAGGAGGGGTAATGGGTCACAGTTAGTTTTAATTAACTACCTTTGCTTTTCCTGCTTGTTTAAAAGCGAACACAGATGGAAAAGTAATTAATGCATAAACTAATTAGTGACCTCATTTGCTAATGTACATAATAAATAAAACAGATTGCAGGAAATATTCAACAGGAAGAACTAAGGTGAGGCCAACAGTGTGAGATGAAGTGATATTTATGGTTGAATTAGCAGTAAGCCATAAAATAAATTATGCATTTCCTTAAATATTATTTTATCAAGGAGGCATCAGAGGGAAAGGTAAACCTAGTTTTTATTTTCTTTTAAATAAAAAGGTGGCCAAAGGCATTTTATACTATGTGTGTATTTGGATAATTCATTCAATTTAGTGTATATAATTATTGTGCATAAATCTAATTTTTAAACAATGCATCCAATCTACCAATATAAAAATAGTTACTTTTATAGAATGATAATTTTTTCAGCTTTAATAATTATTGTAAAATAGGATTTTATGAGTTGTGTCTTTTCTTTTGAATCTTTTAGTCTGAATTAATTTTGACCAGAACATATTTTATTGTATGACTGCTGGGTACAGAGCAATGTGGTAATGCTGTTAATATAATTCCTGTGTATTTAACTACAAAATGCAGAAAATTAAAAGTAATTAAAGTCAAAGTGTGGGATAAAATCATCTGTCCCCAAATCACCTTCTTCTCAATGTTAATTGCAAAGAATTCTCATCTTCTTCACAGAGTTCGTATGAACTTAAATGTGACAATGTTCGTGAAAGCAAGGTTTCTTTACTTCAATATGAAAGGTAATTTTCACCTACCTAAACTTTGAATATAACTTTCATTGTTGACACCTACATTTTTTAAGTAGTCAAAGTCACACTGAACAGAGTGATCCTCAGTTTTCTTGGAAGGAAACTATTGTGTTTAGGAGCAACTCAGTTTGGTGGTTTCCAACTGTAATATATCTCTCAAAGCCCTGATTTTCTCTGAAATGCAGTTGACAGTGGGGCCAGAGCACTAAGCTTCACAACCAATGCTCAGCTCTGCTTAAACCAGAGCTGTACCACTCTTAATCTTTTCCTCATAGCAAACTCTTCTTATCTTGATCAAAAGACTTTACAATTGAAGAAATTCTAGCAATCTCTTAATGGAGCATACATTTCATGTTATAATATAGGCAATTTATAAAAAAAGAAATCAGCTGTAATTTTTTATGTGCAGTAAAATCTTCTATAACCCCAAAACTAAAAATAGTCTCTGTTAAAATTTGATCTCTATTCTCTCAGAGTTTTTGGTTCATGCCTCTCCTCCATTCTCCATCTCCTTTTGATGCTTCAGTTATTTACTCAGTTTTGAAAGGCTGGCTTTTTAGTCAGTTTTGAAGGTGGTCTTCTCTTATTTTTAGTTTGGTTTCTCTATTCTCAATAGTTTAGCATTGTAAATTATTGATACATAATGCTCTTATGGAATCCTTCATCTAGATTCTAAGGAAAATCTTAGAGTGAGGTTCTACTATAGTAGTTTGCTCTTTTCAATGGAACTAGCACAGATAAAACTTGATTAAAAATTAATATTCTATCAATTCAGTTTCGAAAAATTTGGTATCTACTTTGTATTTAAACACCTTGTAAGCAAATATGGTTCAGATTAGAATCCTGCCCCCCAGGAGTCTTATAGATGATGCTAAAGTTTCGATAGATGTGGTCATTGACCAGCTGTGTTCTACTTATGGGAGTATGTCCACACTCATAACACTTGTGAACAAGGAGAATAGTGTCTATGATTTAGGGGTCTGTGCAGATTTTTGTGTTTGTCATGTGCTCTGCTGTTTCATAAGCAGTGATTGAACATGGACTGGGATAAATTATTCAATTTTATCCCATTTGCTTGTTATTATTTTGTAGTAAAATTATTCCTCTTGAACCTGGTCTTCTTTATTTTCATTTCTTTAAACTCTGTTTCATTTCCCTCATTTTCTTGTTAAATTTTTATGTATATTGCTTTTGGAAAATTTACCCAGTGATAAATAAGGTTAGCCTTATATGAAACTTCTTATTTAATAGAGATCAAAATAAACAAACAAAAAACCAGACAGTTTTCTCCTTTTGTGGACTGCAGAATATTCTCGGGAATATGTCTTCTATCCAGTGCTAAACCTTTTCTCCTAAAACCTCTTAAAATTTAATAGCAGAAATATATTATGTTAACACCCAGACTGCTACATTAAAGTAACATTACTCTTCTTGAATTATAACCTCCATGATATGCTAAATTCTGAGACTCTCCCACTCTTACTTTAATCATCAACAAGCAGTATTTGGGATTTGCAAAGGTAGACACTCAACATGGAACATGATTTATATTCACCAATAGGCACAGACATATTGGGCTCAACAAGAATATATATTATATATTTCAACAATTGTCAGAAATATTTATTGAGGATCCATTTTGTACAGACTGGTGTGTTTCATGCTCCATGGGGGCACACAAAATAAAATAGATGGGGAGAACTTTAACCTTACCAAAATTAAGAGTTTTTAGAAAGTGTCAATAAATCAAGTTGAAGATTACACTGGATGACTTCTAACTTTTTTACAACTCTAAACTTGTAACAATCTTCTGGCATGTTCTACTTTTATGTATTGTATTTTAATTTCACTTGACAAAACATCGTTGAGGGAGTTTATCAGAAGGATTCATTTATTTGGTCAAGGAGACTTAGAAATAGATGGATAATAGTGACAGGAATCTGAGACAAGTGGTTACTTTGATTGAGCATTAAATTATGCTTGCTTATAGTTTTGGGAGTGATTCCTGAAAGTCTTAACATTCTCCACTGTGGCAGGAAAAAGAAATGAAGCAGCTTTCTGTGACTTTTTCATCAAAGACCAACTTGATTGTGGATTTGAGAAAGAAAACTCAGAGTCTCAAGTGATTCTGTGCAATTTTATTCTTACTTAAATCAGGAAAATATATTTGCTACAATTGAAAAAAATCCCCATAAGCTGCCTAATAATGGTGGGAAAAGCAGAAACATCATAATTTATATCCATTTGTGACTCCTAGATTTCCCTCACTGAGGGAACAAAATTGATTGGACTGCAGAGGTTAGAAGGATCTGAAAGTCGTATTTCCTGGGAAGCATAAAGGTTTACCCCAATTATTTGTTGCAGATCAAGATACTGCACAAGATTTATAAAGATTGGTTTCTCAGTCTTCATAGGAGGATGATAAAACAAATATTTTCAATATTAAGAACGATAATCATGATTGTTTACATAAGCTGGCTTTGTAAAGGATGGTAACACTTAGGTGGTTGGGTAAGCGGGTGAGCCCACGCCTTGGCCTCCCATGGAGGTACTGTTGACTTTTAAATCTTTCTCTGGTCAGATAAAGAGAAGAATTTCAGCTCCTTAAAGCAGACACTTTGTTGACATTGAATTGTATGCACAATATGTAGGTAGTCATTAATTGAAGGCACTTTGAGAGATATAATAGATAATTCCTTTTACAGGGATGTTGTAGAAGGTATAAATGCACTTTTTTTTGTTTACCAACTTTTTTTAGTGAGTTCAAAATATATTAAGTGTAAAAGAGCAAATTGTCATTCAGCTAAACTGCAACTTCATGATCCTTTTAAGTCTGAAAAGATATTCAGAGAAATTCAGAAACATTAATTTTCAGTAAGCTGAAGAATGTGTCTAGTTATTTGTTAGATTTATTTCTGATTTTTTTGTTTCATTTTTTAATTAGAGGAAGGGAAAGAAAGAACCAATGTCTGAGCAATCCCAGGTGTGCCAGTTACCAAGCAGAGTGTTTCTCAAGCTACCTTCTCACTTTATCTTATTTTATCAACACACCAATCTTTTTTTTCCCCTTTCATAGAGGTTTAGTGACTTGCTCTGTGTTGGAGCACATCACAAATGATGTTTATGGCAAAATTTGACTTCAAATTCACAGAACTTCAAAATCCAGGCACTTAGTGCTACAGAGTATCTGGTTATGACAAAAAGTTTCCACCCATGAAATCTGCCTTTCAGTAGTGATTATATTTATGTGTTGCCTCATTATAGATTGTAAATCTTTCTGAGAATTAACTATAGGCTATTCTCAGTTTCTTTGTCCCAACAACTTACACTCAATTCATATATAATATGATGAAACCCTTGTCCAAACTGGCAGTCTTTCCCTTTTGCCTGTTAAAGAAAATCCTTTGATTTTTCTAAGGGATACTTGTTAACATTTATTTATTGAAAACAAGTTTAGACAGAGAAATTTTACAGGAACAATTATAAATCAACCAGTCAGCCAGTTTCAATTTGAGGTAGCAGGAATTAGTCACTTTAGTGCTGAAGGAAGTGTTACAGAGCAGCCCCGATATAAAACGGGTTGCAGGACTTCATAAAATAAATGCATTGCATGCCAGGTTTTGAATAAGTTAATGAAAATGGATTGTTGGGCACGTGGAAAATAAATCTGATGACCTGAAAGTCAGTCCTGAAATGACAGAAGGACTGCTTCATGATTTTAACAAAAGCAGAAATCATTTACAAAGCTCAATCTCACCACCAGGACATATTGTGCTATCAATCAGTAATGATGAGAGCAATAGTTACAATTTACTGATTACCCCCTGGTGTCTGACACAATGGGGCACCCTTTGCAAACCAGTTATTTCTGGTCATTGAAAACAACCCAAGGATGTTTTTTTTTTTTTTAATTCCAATTTTACACATGGAACAAATTTAGTGTTAAGGATTATCTATTTGTCTGGGAAAATTAATAAACGGTAAAGGCAAGATTTAAAACTAGGACTGCTTGACTTCAACATTCAGGCTGCTGTGTTGGAAAGCAATGCCTGGCACATTGTGAATGAGAATGCTTGCTCTGTGGCATTGCTTGATTGGAATTTCCTTTCCTTCAGACTAGCTATGTGACCTTCTTACTCTTGATTGTAAACTTGATCACAATGATGAATTTCTCAAACTGCATATTCATATTTATATCCATAGAATCGTGCACAAAGCTTGGGCTACTTTTTATTCTCATTCCATAGAACGGTGCTAAACTAAGTGTTTGCCAAATGACCAGGTGTAAGAAAGTCGGACATCTTATTTGTGTTTTGCTCCCAATTGTCTAGATCATCAGTTCTATAGTTTGAGAACCTGCACATAATCTCATTTTAAGTAGCAGCTCCATGAATACTCTTAAACGTTTTTGAAGAAAACATTTTCATAAGTTTTAAGGATAAAACAATTACTTTGGAACCCCTCCTAGAGTAAGGTTGTAGATATTTATTAAATTTCTACAAGAAAAGATGGCAAAGTGGGCTTTATGGATATTTAGTAAGAAAATGGAGAGTAGTTTTAAGGAGATGATGAGGGACAGAAGAAAAATGATTTATTAAATTCTTTCAGGAAGTTCATTTGGCTGATCTATTCAGAAGAATTTGTTTTTATTCCTTCTTGAACATTGTTAATAACTTTTTTATCCTTACTAAACTTCATTAAAAATACTAGCTTCATAATTCCCCTCAGAAGACCTTGAATTTTGTTTTAAGAATTAATCAAAAAGTTTAAGGTAAAATCAGGAATTTTTTTTTGCCAAGCAAATGTATACATTTGAGGTTAAACACTCCCTCTTCTAAATGCTGAAGGGATTTTTAAAAGAACCCTGTAGACTGACCCTTGACTAATTGTAGTGCTAACAGGGGAACTCGTATAAAGTAGATAACAAATGGCTATTTTCTGGAAATGAGAACAGTTTTTCAGTATGTGTGTTGATCTCAATGTCACTCCTTTGTTCCCTGAAGAATTCTCCAGATGTTTAAATGCTGTGTAAACTGGCTTAATGCCAATTAAAGTGGACAAACCTATTCTCTCTCTCTCTCTCTCTCTCTCTCTCTCTCTCTCTCTCTCTGTCTCTCTGTCTCTCTCTCTTTCTCTCTCTCTCACTCATTGTTTACTTACCATCATAATGTTTCTCTCTCCCTGGCCCTTTTCAATAATAAATTCCATAATCCCTTCCATTGTCCAAAATACCATCATAGGTTTTGGGTAAACAAAGATGAGTGTCATATGGTCTTATTCTCAGTGACCTTATTGCCTGGATAGTACATTAGACAATGAAGTCAGGCTGTAGAAAGGAAATATTGGAATATAGTTTCTAAAGGAAAGAGACAAATATATTCCCGGGAGAGCCATGACAAGATATATCTGCTTAACTGTTGACAGAAATGCAAGACCATTTAGCATAACAATGCAATCTTGTACAACATTTTCTATTGCTCTATCTTTTTTAAAAAAGATATATTTATTTATGCATACAAGAACTAGGGTACTGGCCAGAGGTGTTGGGGGTGAGAGAATTCACCAGGGACAGAGTGGGGAACAGAACAGGCATATTAACTGAAATATACTGCTGAGGGGAGCAGTGGGTGAGTCAGGAGAGGTCTGTTGCATCATATCTCCCTGGCCAGGGATAGAACTCATGCTGCAGTGGCTGTGAATAACCTCATAGGTTGCATCTTAACCCCTTGTGCCACCAGGGAGGCCCCACTATTGTTCTCCCTTATCTTTTCATCTCCTCCTGGGGTCAAGATATTCAATATAACAACAGCATGTTCTACTCTTTGACTTCCATAATCATTGAGTATGCCCTCTCCATGACTTTTGACTCAGATGAAATCTACCTCCACCACTAAATACATTTACCATTGACTTTTAGGGTAGCTCCCTCCAGTTTTCATTCTGTCTTATTCTTTCTCCATTTATTTTGCTGGATCCTCTTCATCTATACTTTTAAACCCCAGAGCTCATTCTTCATACTTCTTTCCTTTATTTCTATTATTTCTATACCACCTTGGTCATCTTATATAGCTTCAAGATGAAAAATGTTCTTTTTGATGTATCTAGTCCAGACTTTTTATCTTAAATCTCTTGTTTCTATTTTATTTTTCCTCTGAAAAGTCAATATGCTTAAATACACTACAGAGGAATTTTCTTATTTTCTATGTCCCCTACTTAAGTCTAAGCTTTATAACAATGGTGCTTTTGTAAGTTCTTCACTGTTTTACTCGGAGTTTGAGATTATACCTGTTTAGAGCAGGCATTAAATATTGGTTTTATTTTGTGTGGGGCTGCATGATAAAAATCAAGTTTGATCAAGATACACAAATATCATTCTATTTAGTTTTATATCCCAAGTGTTGGGTAAGATGAACCACATATCATGGGTCATCAGTATAATTCATATTTATAAGTTGTACTGAGTCCCTGATGAATTGAACAGAAACTTCCCCTTTTTAATAACTTATTGTCTAATGCAAAGTTGTTTTTTTTTTTTTTTGAGGAGAGCACTCTGTGTTTTTACTAGAATTTTCTAGATGTGAGAAATTGGTTCACATTTTAGGAATGACTGTATGTTTAATTACAACCACCTTCAAGAATGTGAACTACAATAGCAAATGTTTATGTACATCAGAGTGGTAAGACTTAGTCTCTTATTCTTTATGCTGCTTTACCACTTTCATAGTATGTGATATTTAAGGTGGTAATTTATATACAGATTTAGTTGGAATGTGTGAACATGAGTCATACATACCCTCTTTGGTTGGTTCAGAGATCTTCCACCTCACTTTTGCTTTAGAGAGTGCAGTTAACCAAGATATAACCCATTTGTGTCCACAGTAAATGGATCTTCTGGCAGTTCATAATTTAGCCAGTGGGATTCCAGTTTGATTCTCAACTGGCAACCAAACAGAACAGAATAACACATAGGGCTGGATATGAGAGCTGTGCTAGTTTTCCTGCTTTTTTTTTTTATACTTTGATTTCCTTTCTATAAGTTTTATTATCATGAATCACACACCTGAAGTCTAGAGAATTAACAACTAGTTCATGTCTCAACAATGAAAAAGACACAAGACTAGCAGAGTGGCTCAAATGATTCTAGTCAGAATCCAGGGCTTGAACTGCCACCTGGGAGGGCCTCCCTTGTGGCCTTGGGGTTAAGTCTCAGTGCTTATCACTGCTAAAGACTGAGTTTGATCTGGGCAGCAAGAGAAGTGACCCACATATGGCACAGCAGACCTCTCCTGTCTTCCCCGCTTCTCCCCTCAGCAGTGTATTTCAGTAAATCCGCCTGTTCAGCTCCCTACTCTGTCTCTGGTGAATCCCCCATGCACCTCTGGCCTACACCCCAGTTCTTCTATGCAAAATTAAAAAAACAAAATAAATATTAAAAAAAATAAAGTGCCACCTGGGTATCCCTCCCCACCTACTACTCCCCCGTGTCCCACAAACAAAGCAAATAAACAAAATTCTTGAATGAATAAAGTAGAACTATAAGCTTATAGTGTTTTACTTACTTGCACTTTCTGGAAAGAGTATAACCACTCATATTTTCTATACTCTTTCCTTGGAAGGAAATTATTTTTAATGCTGAATGTTAAAAATAATCGTAAATGTGCTACAGCGTTGTGAAGTTCTAGACCCACATTTCATATTAACTACCCCAGAGTTATCTATTTGTAAATGCTGGACTAAATAGGCAAATCCTTAAATAATTCTCGTTGGAAAACTGGAAATTAATAGCTGTGCTATAACTGGTTAAGGGGGAATGAAGTAAACAAAAATAGAGAAATAGTTGCTGTGTTTGTGTTACTTCATACCTACAAATCACATCAGACTGAAAATTTCCTCTCAAAATGTCTTTTTCAGCTTTATTCTATTGTGAAAAATTTCTTTGGAAATAGTAACTTAAAATGTGAGATCAATGATCATTATCTTTGGCCTGCAGAATTCAAAGGATCCTTAGTTTCTGTTCCACTAAGTGTAATTACTCATCAAATTGTGACTTCTTTGTTGTTGCTATTTTACACTGTCTCAGAGACTAGAAATTCTGAGACAAGTACTTTGTTCTTAAAAGAGAGAATACATGTCTTTGATTCACTGTTTAAGCACACTTTCAGATCATTCTATCCAATACTTGTTTAACCTATTTGTGCTACTTGGTGATTTGACTTCAATTTCCCTTCAAAATGAAGCATAACAAGACAGTGTCAACTAGGACCAACCATTAGACTTATCTCTGTCAATCACAAGCCTGTGGAAAGGGAATAAAGAACTTTCAAGAATAAAAAAGTGTTATATCCAGCCTCCTATTCAGAGAGGTGTTTCCTTAGTAGTCACATCTCTTTAGGTTGTGATTCTACTGAGATTTTGGAGAAATCACATTTTCCTCTTCAAATAACCTAAATAGCTTGAGGGATTAGCAAAGGAAAAATCAATTGAATATTATATATATGAAGAATTTTCATGGTAGCAAATCCTAAAGAATAACAAAGTAGACCTCCGATATTTATTGCACATTTAGGGACCTGGAATGCCAAGGGAAAAGAGGAGAGGACTATATGAAGATGGGGAGAGGGTGACCTCATTCTTCCTCATAGAGTGAAGATGAGATTCTTAGAGAGAAACATGTTCACTGTTAAACCTACACCTGGATGACTCCTATCTAAACTACATTTTTCTAGGTCACAAAAAAGGGGAAGGAGGGATTGCTTCTTTATCTATAAAGAAAAAAGGGCAAAGGACAGAAAGTTCCTAGGACCTTCATTGCTCTTCACTGAAAATATCCACATTCTTCAAGTAATTGAAAAATGTATATCTCCAGGCCCAAAGGACATCCAGTGAACTTCAGTTCATATCAAGGTGACATTTGTTAGAAGAGGCTTATTCTGGTTATTGAGAAAAGCCTATCTGATGTTTGAGGGGAGATAGATTTCATAGTCCCAAACAAGGAATTCTTCCCTCCTTCCATCTTATCATACTTGGAATTTATTGCATGCTTTCTTTCCAGTTATACTGTCATGTTCTATTATAAGAATTCAACTTGGCTTTCTAGGCTCAGGAGTCAAGCATTAATATTCCATTTACTTCTTGGGGCTTCCCTGGTGGCCTAGGGGTTAAGTCTCAGCACTATTACTACTGTGGCCTGAGTTCTGCTAACCCACCTCTCTTATCTCACCATTTGGCACCTCTCTTGGCTCACCAGCTGCTCCCCTCAGCAGTGGATTTCAATGGATCCACCTGCTCTGCTCCCCACTCTGTCTCTGGTGAATCCTCTCATGCCCAGCCGCCACACCACTGACTTATATACTCCAGTTCTTCTATGCAAAATAAATAAATAAATCTTTAAAAAAATTTTGTCTACTTCTATTAGAGGCCAGGTCTAGAAAAAATGTAGCACTTGAATACATGACTTCCTCTATGTTGACATTAACTTTTAAATATCTTTCCTTTAATGAATCTTTTGTGGAAAAAAAAAAAAGATGAAACACTACTACATTGAAAGTACACATGGATTTAAGAAGCATTCTGATTTCAGACAAATTTAAAACATACTATTTTTAAAATAAAAGACTATAGTCCTTTTTCTTGATAAGCTAGATTATTTGTATAACATTGGAGAATTGATAGGATTTTTTGCTCTTTTCTTCCATTTTTATTCACTTACTCTATGAATTATTTCTTCCTTTACCTGAGACCTGTCACTCAGGAGGCCTAAAGATATTTGGAGAGTAAAACTGGGAGAACTCACTCTCCATAATATTTATATTTTGAGAAAAATTGAAAATTTCAAGATTTGTTGTCCCTCAAATATAATTTCAGACATGAAGAAATAATTTATGATGAAAAATAAAGGAAGGATGATGAAATGAATTTTTACAATTTTAGGTGAAGGATCTCTACTTTGGAGTTCATAGACTGGAGTTTACCTTGAGAAGAAACATTTTTATGACATTTAAGATTTATGATCTACTGGTACATTGAAAATAATTGACCATGAGCATTCACAGGAAGCTACTTGTATAGCACCCAATGGATGAGCTCATTTTATTTACACCATAAATTTCACAGAAAAATTACTGAAAGCTGATGAAAATGTCCAGGTTCTGAGAAAAAAAAGCAAACCCAAATAATACAAAATTCCCACAGAAAATATGATGATCCTGGGGAAAGGTAATGCCATTTTTCAGAATCACACAGACAAATACTTTCAAGTAAGTATCACAAAATGGACATGGAAGATTTTTGTTGCTCACAGTCAATGTTCAAAACCAGGACATGGCAATTTAAAAACAAGAGTCTCAAGAGAAACAGTTTAATATATACTTTCTCTAAGTCAAGTTTCAGTTTCTTTGAGATACAAAATATAACCACTATAAAATGCATGTCTGCCAGTGCAGATTATACTTATAACTCACCATCACAGTCATAAAATATTCTTTATTTTTGATTGATTAGTAATTGACTTTATTTCACAAAAGGCACAGATGTAAATATAAATATGGGTTTAGATGAATGTATAAAGACAAAACCATAGAAATCACTATGAAACCCTTCTTGTTCATGGTATCATAGCTTATCCCAATTCCCCATATTGTATGGGTGAGAAATGTCCGAGGGAGTCTTTAACCATGATTCCAATACCAGTCTTAAAGACTTGGTGATGAATGACATATCATTGCATAAAATACGGCAAATGTTTCTAGCCACAGCTTAAAAAAATAAAAGAGTGGATCATTACTACAGGTGAGTAAAGAAAGAAAATTAAAGGACCAGCTCTAACTTCCTCTGATCAGAACGGGGAACTGGTGTCTCTGAAGGTTTCATCTGTAAAGACTGTTGACCCTGGCATGCATGGGTGTTTGGCTTTAACCACATTCATTGCTTAGATGGCTCAGGTCTTGACAGGGAATTTCCAGAAAGATGTCCACATTACACTCCAGAAAGCCTTTCATCTGTACTATCTCAGAGAGTGAGGAAAAATATCTGCATTATCTAACACGTCCTTCTCGTTACATAGGACGCACATTAGATGTTGTGTTTACTGTAGAGAATATGCTAGTAGGAAATTTCTAATCCTACTTCCTGTGATTTTTCTTTGCAAGGTTAGCCACCACTCATACAGAAACAAGCTATTTAAAGTATCAAAAAAGGAAAAAAAAACTGGTACTATGTTTTCTTTGATTAGTTAGTTGGTTTTGTAAAATCATTATTCAGCATCCTCTACTTTAGAAATAGAGCTTCTAGATCTATGCTAATTAAGGAAAAGTTTTAGTAATTTTTCATAAAGACAACCAGGAGGAAGAATTGTCACACATTGAAAATGTCTAAACAGTCACATATGTAATAAGTTGTATTTCAATAGACTTGAATGTATGCTTTCAATTGAATTTGTGTTTTAATGAAAAAATATTCAGGGCTTAGAGTTGGAAACATGTCTATGGGGGCTCGTTGTAGGAACAGTAGGACCAAAAAACAAACATGTCATGGATCACTTGTCTGGACTATTACTGACATAGCTTATTAGGATACAAGACCTTTAGGAGACAAGCACATTGGTACCACATTGTGGAAGAAATTTTCGTGTAACACTTCCTCACCAAGGAAATGAAATTGTCACTTTTTTTTATCTGTATCTTGCTAGATACCCCACAAATTTAAATGTGGAGATGTGTGGGTGATTTATAAAATGAGACTTAGACAAATAGTACATATAATACAACAAAAAAAATGTAAAACTATTCTTAATAGATTGTGGAACAAATGGTCCACAGAGATCCAACATTGGTGTGTTCCATGACTGCAGGGAAGCTTGGCCTGGGAGCCAAGGGAACTGGAGGGGGCATGGTTGTAGGAAGGGGGTGAGGGGGACAGTATGTGCAAGTCTCTGAGGATTGCCATGCTTGTTTATTTCATTGAATGTCAATCAGCAGCTTGTGTAGCATGTTCCAGATCTGTCCTAGAGATTTCCCTAGTAGATACACACACCCTTTGAAATGTTAATTTCTTCCCTTGCTCGCTCATACCATAGAATGCAATTTCCTGTAAACTTCTAATCATTTGACCCTCTGTAGGGAAGTATAACCCTGTGTACTAACAATGGGTCAACTTTGTTCATGAAAGTTCCATTAAAGTTCATAGAAACATCATGTCTCCTTTATTGATAGTAGTATCTGGTTGCTGGATCATCATATATATAGAATAAATTTAGATTCAAAAATAAGGATCACTTGGTTGAGGGAAGGTATACTTGACTCTGACTCTGCTATATATCAGCTATTGAAATGCAGATAAGTTGAACTCTCTGGCCTTCTGTTTTCTTTATCATGAGATAATGATAATTCCTTCTTATAGAAAGCTCTAAGAATGAATTGAGATCATCTTGTTGAGTTCTTAGTATAGTAACTGGATCATAGCCATCACTCAGGGAAAGTTATCTGTTATTAAACATAATGGCGATTCTAATAAACATGTCTCCAGATATATAGTGGGTGATAATATTCAATATAAACTCATATGGAACTGGTTTATAAGGATATGATAATAATGAACACAATCTCTTTAATGAAATGGCTTATCAGAAATGTTTTCAAAAATGTATCTTATTGAAGTAGATTCTGGCTAGAATGAATAACTGGAAAATTGTGAAAACAAAATATTTTTTTTTTTTAAGATTTTACTTTATCTATTTTTGCATAGAAGAAACTGGGATATAGGCCAGAGGTTTGGGGGGGGGTAGGTGAGAGGATTCACCAGAGAAAGAGTGGGGAGCAGAACAGGCAGATCTACTGAAACACACTGATGAGGGCAGCAGTGGGTGAGACAAGAGAGGTCTGCCCCTCCATGTGGGTCAGCTTCCTGGCAGGGGACTGAACTTAGGCAGTGGCAGCTCTGAGACTTAACCCCTAGGCCACCAGGGAGGACCCCCCGCAAAAAAAATATTTTGCACTAGGATCTTACAACATCACCAGCTCTTTTGTGAGTTCCATGTGATTGGCATGTATTTAGATCTACTGACCTTTGAATCTCAGGGCTTCTGTCCACTCACTGTCTGTGATAGGAAGTAACAGACTGAAGAAATAGTAAGAAAACCAGAAGGACTGGGCAAGTTTGCATAGATTGTCATAACACTCTTCCCTACTTCACTGTCACTTTAAAACAAATATTTAGAGAAAAACAATATTAAAGAACACTGCTCATATGTTGAGAAAAGGGAAGATCTTTCCAAGCAGGGCAGGGTAATTAGAAACTCCTAAGAGAATATTGACAGCTTCATGTCCCTGAAAATGTGAATGAGACACTCAGAGAGACCAAAACCAAGTGACAGACTATCTGAAATTTTAAATAGATATATATGTGTGTATATATATGCATACACGTTTGTGTGTGTGTATGTATAGCTCTCTCTTTCTCTCTCTCTCTCTCTCTCTCTCTCTCTCTCTCTGTGTGTGTGTGTGTGTGTGTATATCTCTCCCTATCTCCATGACAGGGTTATTATGTAAACCTGTCTTATTATGTAACCCATAAAGACATATGCACTAGTAAAGAAAAAAGTAAACAAAATGAATAAAGAATATAAAATTCACAAAAAGATTTAAAATTAATACTCAACCTAAGAAAAGATATTTAATGTTACCAGTGACAAGAATTCAAACTAAAATATTATGAGATACACTGCTCATTAAACTGTGAAAATCATAAGGAAATAGAAAAGGTCTTTGATTATCTTGCCACTTCATTCTTAGGCTAAAGGTCTTATATTTGCTATAATATACAAGTAAAGATGAGAATGAGGCAATATAGAATAATAAATTATATATTTAAATAAAGCCTTACTGGGGAGCTTTCAAAACCTCACAAAAATATTACTTCACAATATTCTTAACTCATTGGCCAAGTAGAGAAAAAAATGGTGAAAAACACCAGGTAGAATACAAATAAAGAACAACATACCTTTTTTTGCAGATATTATTTTTCTCACTAATAAAGAAGACTATTATCTTTAAATTGTATAAAAATCAGATAATCTGAAAATTATAAAAATCAGATAATCTTGAAAAAAAATCTCTAATTCTACCATCCAAAAATAATTTTTAACTTTCTGTTTTTTATCTTTTAAAATATACATTTTATATATCTCTAAAATATGAAAGTTAGCTCATATTATTTTATAACCAACTTTGCCCAAAAGTTCATTGGGAAAGTTCTATAAGTCAATAAATATAGGTCTTCATAATTTTTAATGGTTGTATAGTATCCCATTATTCATATCATAAATTATCTAACCTTTTACTAATGGATTTTTGAATTTATTTCTAATATGTAGCGCTGAGAGCCTTCCAAGCAAATGAGTATCACATTAATGAAAGATATTCATGGAAGAATGAGAGAATGATCAACTCTGAGATTTTTTTTTTTCTTTTTGATGCCAAGATTCTGTTATTCTAAGTCTACTGGGTTGAAATACTGGACACGACCTGCCCCAACCCCTCCCGTTATACACACATCTTTTTCCTTCTTAGGACCTCAGAATATAACCTTATTGGGAAATAGGGGTTGTTAAGATGTAATTAGATATGATGAAGACAAGCCTGAATAGGATGGGTCCTTAATGCAAAAAGACTGGTGTCCTTAGCAGAAGTGGTGAATTCACACACAGGCACGTGGGGAGGACAGCATGTGAGGCTAGAGGCAAAGACTGACTCACCTATAAGCCAAGGGACACCAGAATTAGGAGAGAGACATGGTGCTGTTCTCCCTATGAGTCTTCAGAGAAGGCATGAATTTGTGACATCTTGATTTCTAACTTCCAGAGCCATGAGAAAACAATCTTTTATTGTATGAAGGCAATTATATCGTGGTGATTTGTTCTGGCAACCTCAGGAATCTAATGTGCTAGGTAATTTTTTTTTTTTTAGATTGGCTATAAAATAGGTGCAGACAGATCCTTACTGGAATGTTCTGTTAGAGGAACTCACTTCCAGTTTAGATAAACATCCAGAAAAGAATTCTAGTCCGAGAGAAATAAAAGAAGTTCTACTATAAAATTCTGCTTGTGGACACTGGAGCTATGGAACAGAATGGGTAATAAAAATATAACAAGTGAAAGATCAGTGGTAGGAAGATCTACACAGAGTCTCATTTTAGGTATTTGACTTGAAGCATCTTCAAGAGTTTTTGCAGTCGGGGCCTCCCCAGTGGCGCAGCAGTTGAGAGCTGGGTTGCGAAGCTGCCCGCAGCCTCTGCAGTGCCGGTTCGATCCCCGGCTGCTCCCCGGCCACCGGAGGAGGGTCCCACATGGCGCGCAGACCTGTCCTGCCCCCCGCTGCTCCCCTCAGCAGTGTACTTCGGTCCTTCTGCCTGCTCTGCTCCCCACTCTGGCTCTGGTGAATTCTCTCACCCTCCCGCGCTTCTGACTGTACCCAGTGCTTGTATAAATAAATAAATAAAAAATATAAAAAAAGAGTTTTTGCAGCCCTTTCCTATAGGCAGCACAAAACTGTACTAGGGAAAAACAATGAAGGACTGTGTTCTGGACTAAACTTATTTTAAAATTACATTTTTCTCTTCTTTTTCTTTTTCAGTCAATTGATTTGGCCCCCTACTAGGGTATTAACCCAGTTATTAGTGCTTTGGTATTGCATGCCACACGCAAATGTCATTGCAACAGCCACAAGCCATAATGGTAGACGAGAAGCCAATAGTTATAATATAGTTATTCAAGGTGGGTCAGTCTGATGAACTCTTCTCAGACCCTGGTGGAAGGTAGAGTTGGAACCTGAGACATGGAGTTGGAATCTTAGCCCTGTAGAGGAAGTCTATTAACTTTATGCTCTAGGCCTCCCTGGTGGCTCAAGGGATTAAGACACAGCACAATGAAGCTATCTGCAGCCACTATAGCACGAGGTCAATCCCCAGTCAGAGAGCTGACCCACATGGCACAGCAGACCTCTCCTGCTGCGCCCACAGCTCCCCTCAGCAGTGTATTTTGTCAGTCTGCCTGTTCTGTTCCCCACTCTGTCTCTGGTGAATCCTTTCATCCCCTCCCCACACCTCTGCCCTGTACCCCAGCTCTTGATGCATAAATAAATAAATATTTAAAAAACAACTTTATGCTCTAATTCAAGTTACATTGACACATCTGTAGGTCCCATTTTATCACTCTATGAGCTACCATCCTATGCTCTTTTTCACTGGTGTATAACGCAGCTGGTTGTACAATAAACAACTTCACAGGAACAAAAAACAGTCAGCATTTCTTTACCTCAGGAATATACAGGATAGTCAAAGGTGAGCTAATATAGGCTGGGCTTGACTGGGGGTGGCTTGTGTTTCCTCATATTTCTTGGCCTCCTCCTGGCATCAGGACACTTGCCTCGGCATGTTATTCAACAGAAAGATCAGACATGCAAGAGAACAATCGAAACCAGCAAGACTCCTTGAGATTAGGCTGAGAGCTGGCACCTGGCACATCCTCTTTGTGTTGGGCAAAGCAGTTACATGGGCCAATGAAGAAAGGACATTCCACCCATAGTAAGAGGGTAAACTATCATTTTATAGCAAAGATTCAGGACACAGATTGAAAGGGAAGTGAAGAATTGAGCCAAAATCACCATCAAAATAGTTGATTTCCTATTACTGCAACTAAGCAGGTTCCCCATTAAGATAGATTCAAATCACTTTCATTGCAGATTATAGTTCTATACATCCAATATCAAAGACATCTTGAAAAATTAAAAAGATAAAAATAACGGATTATTTTCTCACCATGCTTTCTGGGGTGAGTGACGGTTTCTCTTCCTCTTGCCCCCATTCAAGTGAAGAGATGGAATTTGCTTTTCCTCAAAGTGTTTATTTTTCATAAAAGAAAAAAAAAATCTGTGCTGCTGGTTACTCTTAGTTCTTCCCACAATTTAGCATTTCAAACATTTGGAATTGGTTTGGCTAAAAGGAAAAAAAAGAAGTTTAAAAATGTTAGCTGGCAATGTTCTAACATATTGTAAAACAAACAAAACCAAGGCCCGGCCACCCATGCTGGGAGCTGCTGCCTGGGCCGATGGGATCAGGCTAACCCTCCTTGCAGGGAATCTGCGTGTTTCTTTGGAAAATGTGAGCAGGGGACAACAGAGATACCACGTGCTGATATCTGGCTTCAGCCACTATCTGCTCAATCTCTTCCTGTACCTAAACTAACTTTAACTTTAGTATGCTTATTATTATTATTCCTTTAATCAATATCAAATGTTAATGGAAAAAACTAAGAGCTTGTGTTTAAGAAATCAGATAGCCTTTTGTTTTAATTTTGGCTCTCCCACTTTCTGACTGTGCAGTTTTATATAACTTTACCTCCCTGTATTTCAGTTTCCTGAAGAAAAAAAAAAAAAGATTATCGTACCTGCTTTATGGAGTGGATGAAAAAACCAAGAGAGTAATGTTTGTTAAGGTCCTGGCACATAGCAGCCACTCAAGGCAGAGGCTTAGCAGAACCAAATGCAATCTAGTCTATCAGTCAACTTTTGCTGACCACAATCAAGGCTTATTTCTCTCTCATATTTCATGTTGCTCAAGACATAACTAGGGTTCTACAACTTATCTTTCTCACAGTGGCCTCCTGGAGGGAGGGAGTGGCACCAATCTTGCCCAAAGGCGTTCCTGTGGTAGAGAAAAATGAGATGGTGGAATCATACATACTCATGAAAATTATACTCACAGTACATTGTCCAAAGGTAATCGTGTTGCCAAAATTGCTTCCAATTAAATGAGCAGTCCGCAAAATGTCCCTGGGGACAGATCCCACAGAATCATGGGATGTGAATCTTATTTGCTGGTCGGCTGGTATGGTTTCCACGCCTTGGAGGGTAGTGCCTCGCCCCTGGGTGTTAGCTGCGAAGGTGGTGAATGACAGACAGGATCTGGAGAGCTCTTGATGGCAGCGCCAAAGTGATCAGCTCACAGTTTGGATGACTTGAATAGAGTTGCTAAAAGAACAGCTTAGGGGAGGAAGACAAGTTAATCATAAGCATCTAATGTTTCAGCTGTTTATTGTACACACAATTGGAGGTGCTGAGGAAGACACTGGAGGTTGGAAGAAAACTCTTTACTGGAGATCTTCACTGAGAGTCTTGGCAACATGACTGGTGCTCAAAATGATGAGACTAGTAACAGGGAGCCACTGCAGATAGGGAAGTCTGAGAATGGTCCTGTGTTAGCTTCCTCTGTTGCCATCAAAAAGTACCATAGATGGGGGGATGTCAGACAACAGCATTTCATGTTTCATAGTCAGGAGGCAAGAAGACTGAAAACAAGGAGTGAGCAGGGGCCTGCTCCCTCTGAATCTGTAAGATCTAGAGTGCTATTTCCCCTCTTTCTTCTGTCTTTTTTCTTTTTATAAAGACACCAGTCCTATTGGATTAAGGTCCCACCTTACCCCAGTGTAACCTCATTGAATATTATGACAACTACAGACTCTTTCTTCAAATAAGGTCACATTCCTTGGTGTTGGGGACTAGGACTTAAACATATCCTTTCAGGGGTCACTATTTAACTGACAGCAGGGCCTTTAAATTCAAGGGAAATGAAATGCATGCCTTCTGAACATCATAAAAGCATCATGTGTTCCCAAGTTCATACAGAGAAGCCTTAGCTCCTATTAAGGTGCAACAAACAAGCCCAAAATGGAGTCTCTCTTGCCAAAACCCTCCATAACTTAATACCTGACCTGAATGTAGCCTCAGCCTCTCCCTAACACAGAATTCTTAACCAATCAATTTGGGGTTTCCTGGTGTCCATTATTAATCAGCATGATAAGACCCCCTGGCCTTCTCCAGGAAAGGTGACTTTGCCTTAAACAATCTTTCTTTCCTTTTGCTAGTAACTTTGTCCCATCCTCTTTCTGACTTTAAAAACTTCTGCTCTGGGCTTCCCCAGTGGCACAGTGGGTTGAGCGCAGTGTTGTGAAGCCATCTGCAGCCTCTGCAGCACCAGTTGATTCCTGGCTGGTCAAGAAGATTCCCACATGGCGAAACAGACCTCTCCTGTCTCGTCCACTGCTCCCCTCACCAGTGTACTTCGGTCCTTCTACCTATTCTGCTCCCTGCTCTGTCTCTGGTGAATTCTCTCACCCCCCCACCCCGTGCCTCTGGCCTGTACCCCATTTCTTGTATAAATAAATAAAATCTTAAAAAATAATCACATTTAAAAAAACAAAACAAAAAAAAAACCCACTTCCTCTCTGTGTGACTCTTATAGAGCCTTTCGATTAGCTAGAGGGGAGGCTGCCTGGTTCATGAATCACTTGATAAAATCAACTAGATTCTATTTATTTGATGAATTTAGTTTTGTTTGTTTTTTTAACACTTCCAAATGCTAGTATATTGGAACAAGGTCCTTTAAAGGGGCATTATAGGTTAAATGAGGTCATAAGGTTGTGGCCAAAATCACACCACATTGGTGTCCTTTGAAGAAGGGGAAGAATATGATGAGATACCCATAAAAGTATGTACCTTCTCTCTCGCTCTCACTTCTGCCCTCTCCCCTCCCACCCCTTTCCCTTCCTCTCCCCTCCTGTCCTCGTCTCTCCTCTCCTCTCCACAGGTGCACAGATAATAAGCCGTGTGAGAGATAAGGGAGAAGTTACCACTTGCAAGTTCAGGCAGAAAGGCCCCACCAGAAACCAACCCTGTTGGTACCTTAACCTGGGCGTTCCAGTCTCTGAACTGTGAGAAAATAATCTCTGTTGTTTAAGCTCCAGTCTCTGTTATTTGGTTGTGGCAGACAGAGCTGACTAATAGACGGCTTCAACTTCTTTATTCTTTTTTTTTTAAAGGTGTATTTATTTATTCATACAAGAACTGGGGTACAGACCAGAGGTGTGGGGGGTGAGAGGATTCACCACAGACTGAGTGGGGAACAGAACAGGTGGATTGACTGAAATACACTGCTGAGGGGAGCAGCGGGAGAGTCGGGAGAGGTCTGCTGCACCATGTGGGTCACCTTCCTGGCCAGGGATCGAACTCATGCTGCAGTGGCTGTGGATAGCTTCATAATGCTGTGCTTTACACCTTGCGCCACCACGGAGGCCCCAACTTCTTTATTCTTTCAATCATTGTTAGACCATTGTTACAGCACCCATAGCTCTACTCAAGTTGACATGTGTTAGGTGCCCAATGTATTATTGTCCTTTGAGCTTTTGACACTTGCTGCATCTTCCGCAGAGCTCCTGGAAGAGTCTCTTGGATAGGCAGGGGAAGGCAAGAGATTCTAACTTTGGAAAACTTACTCAAAAATGAGGTAAAGTCACATTTGCAGAGCTGTTACCCTGTGATTAGAAAACCAACAAATTCCTTAATAAGCCTTCAAACTCTGAAGAGATAAAGAAATGTCATCCTAACGATGGATGAGGAGTTTAAGGATATTAAAAATGCCCCCTGTTCTGCCTGCAAGATAAAAGCAGCTGTTCAAGTGGCCTCAGATAACTTCTCTGGGTGTCGTAAGAGTTTCATGCTTCTCTTGTCTCAGTGGAGAGCAGAGGTGGAGTAATGAGGTCCCTTGTTGGTGAGATCCAGATTTAGGGTTCTGCCCTGCAGCAGACACTATGTACACACTTGACAGGGTCTAACCATTGACTGATGGCTCTGATATTTGCATGCATCTAGGGGCCTCCCTGGTGGTGCAAGGGGTTAAGATGCAGCACTATGAAACTATCCACAGCCACTGCAGCACAAGTTTGATCCCCAGCCAGGGAGGTGACCCACATGGCACAGCAGACCTTTCCTGTCTTACCCTCTGCCCCCTCAGCAGTGTATTTCAGTAAATCCACCTGCTCTGTTCCCTACTCTGTCTCTGGTGAGTCCTCTCACTCTCTGCACCTCTGGCCTATACCCTAGTTTTTGTATGCATAAATAAATACATCTTTTAAGAAAAATATGGAGCACAGGGGTCTGTGGTGATGGTGCACGGGTGCCTTGGGGAAGGAAATTCCATAGGGACTGCACCTGGGGGGGGGTGGGAAGCAAATATTTTTTAAAAATGAACAATGATATAAAAAATAAATGATTAAAAAAATTAGTTGGAAAAAAAATACTTGCATGCATCTAGTTCCTGCTGGGAAAAAGGTAAATAACAGGGTGTCATTATTATTATTATTATTACTATTGAAAAGGGAAATTCTTACACTGTGGCATTTCTAGCTAAGGTCAATTTTAGCAGACTATATCAGTGATCACTGTCTTTTTTCTCTTCATTTCTACCTGATTGGCCAGACCTCTCTTGGTAAAAGGAGGGAATAATCATGGTTTGAACTGTGGTGTTTGGATACTGTTCTAGCCATGCAGTAGTGTAGACATGAACTGGCTCCTTCCTTTCTAGATTGGGGTTTGTTACTGTCCTACTTTTATTCCTCCCCGTGTGTGTGTGTTCACAGTTTAATGAAGTTATATCACCAAGGGAGGCGTGTGATGTTTCTGTTCTGCAATTCTGCCAACGCTTATATCTGGAGCCTCTCATTTAGAAGACTTAATAAGTTATTTCAATTACCTTGTCAGACTTAAGTCAGCAGCAAATAGGGGGAATTTTTTCCCCCTTCCTTCTAAGGTGAGATTACATTGAAATGATAATAATAAGTGTCAAGGTAATGTGAATGCTTGCTTCAAAAGGGGTGATGCCCTTCCTGGTTGAATGGGTTCTCACTCAGTGCTTGTCATAACTTATTAGCTGTGATTCTGGTGTGGGGCAGAGCAAAGGGACTCCCTGGTTGGTGAGACAACTCCCTTAAGCAGGTCCCGGGTCCTGGGCCTTCCCTACAAGTGCAGTTTGGAGTTTCTTTCTCTTTGTTATTGCTGTGATCCAGTTTAGACTCATCATGACTTGGCAAGTGGCACTGACTCTTGTTTATTCTCCAGCCCCATTATTCGCCCTATAAATTCCCTTGTTTTCATTGTTTAAATAATATTACCTTTAAGGCCACTCCAAAGATGCCACGATTCCTTTCCTTAAAAATAGGATGTCTGTTTTATATAAATCCCTTTCCACATAGCCTCACCCACGTTTTCTTGTTTTCTTAAGCAAAGGCCAGATCTTAAAATAATTAGTCTAGAAGGAGGGGAAGGGAGAGGCAGGAATGTCAGGGATACTTTGTTGGGAAAAAAAAAAACAAAGAAAAACACACACAAATAACCTTGATGTTACTATTTCATACGTTTTAAAAGCACAAAATGAAGGAGGAGATGATAACTCTAGACACATGATTCAACTAATCCTTTCTGCTTGCTATCTCTGTTATCTGTGAAGATGCATTTTTGAAATTCTTCAGTTATTTCATGTGTGTACATATGCAGAGATCTATATCTGGATGTTTAGAATGATTGAGGTGGAACACAGTTGTGAATACATTTACTCCATTCCTAAGTGTTATAAAGAAACAGTTTTGAAGTGTCTGGAACCTCTGTCTTTTAAAGACTGCCTAGGTATACTTACTATTTTTAATTTATTTTATTTATGGATACAGGAACTGGGGGACAAGCCAGAGGTGTGGGGGGTGAGAGGATTCACTAGAGACAGTGGGGAGCAGAACAAGCAGATCCACTATAATATACTGCTGAGGGGAGCAGAGGGCAAGCCAGGAGAGGTCTGCTGTGTCATGAGGGTAGCTCCCTGGCCAGGGATCAAACTCGAGCTGCAGTGGCTGCGGATAGCTTCACAGTCTGAGACTTATCCCCTTGTGCCACCAGGGAGGCCCCTATATTTATTATTTTATATGGTAAATATATTTGCATTTTATTTTCAAATAAACTTTATTTATATCTTTGTGAACTTTGAATGATAACTACTCAATTCATTTCCCATCTGAGTTCTGAGTGTTCTATTATGAAGTTTTACCTTGGGGGAAGAATTTCAACATCAAGAAATCCCAGAGACAGCAAGATGGGACTCCCCAAAACAGGAAGGCACAGGGCAGTGGTTAAGGTGATGAAAGATAAATACTCCATTGTTGCTTTTGAATACAAAAGTCTTTTACTTTTACAAAGGTCATATGTCTATGTAATTCCACCAAAGTCAAAGGAACCAAATTTCTATTGGTCTAATTTGCAGGAGAAAATGCCAGGATTACTTTGAAGTCATCTTTAAAATCCAACTTGAAACAGACTGACTGTGTCTGTCATTCAGGGGCATTCAATGGTTTCAAACATCTTTGTAGTGGATGCATTTACATTTTGTACCTTAAAGGAAATGATCCTTTGCAAAATTAATTGAAACCTCATGGTGAAAATCATCAAAGTCCAAAGTATCTTTGGGTGGAATTTGAGCCTGTGCTATTTAAGTTGAGCAAACCAGATCAATCAGTCCAGTCTGGGAGTGTTTGCTACCACCTTACTCACTCATAAACAAACTCTACTCTTATAGCTAATATATTCAATACTGGCTTGATGGAATATTGGATTAATGATGAGCAGGCATTAAACTTGTTTGTATTTCAAACTGGCTTCAGATGATCTGGCAAGTTTCAAGACCTCATTTGGAACAAGCAAGCAAACTTATCCTCGAAAATCATAGAACCTCAGGAGGCATTTCGTTTCAAAGGTTAGTGGTGCGTCTCAGCCTGACCACCATTTTTTTTTCTCTGTGGTATTCGAATCTGTGGTTTCACTCTCAGTACCAAATGAAAACCAGAAACTTTAGAGGTTGTTCCAAATCCTTGTAGTTTGCTGGTCAGATTGGCCAGGAAGTAGACTCAGTGCCAGGCATTCGTGTGCAGGAGGCTTATTAGGCTTTCTTGGGAACAGCACCTGTGAAGGAAAAGGGGAGCAGGATTGGACAGAAGGAACACTGTGGTGACCCATTCAGGTTGTCTGGAATTGAGAGAAGGGGTGTGGGTGTTACTATTCCTCCAAAGAAGATTCCATGTCGTTGGAAGCAGTATACCTTAGTGAGGAGCTTCCCTGGGTTGAGAAAGTTCACAGAGAATGTGGAAAGATGCATTGGTGTGTTCTTAGCATTTGGGGAATAAATAACTCAGTCCAAAAGAGTGATCTAAAAAGTACATTCCATCATCTGCTTCAGTTCTCTTTTCCAAAAAGAATAAAGTATTCAACCTGCCACATATTTAATTTAGAAATATCTAACATTAGAAATTGAGGTGAGGGGACTATCAGGAAAAAGGAAATCTTCAAGAGAGATTCAATTCTATTTTTACATTTTAGAAATAACCTCTTCTTGCAAAAGCAGCAATCTTTGCTAGATTAGGAGTCAGGGGTAAGATAAGGCCTCGCCTAAAGATTATAGAGCAAGGAATCCTTAAGATGAGGCAAACTTGATTTAAATCTGCATAACTGTCCCCAAAATCATCCATTCAATCATCAGGAATACAGGAAAACTACATTAAGTTTAAGGAAAATGAGAGAAATAGAGGATGCCAAGATAGAACAAGAAAGGAATAAATGGAAATTTTTCTCTGGAGAGAGCTCAAAAGGCAAAAATGATAAGATAGTTGCAATAATAATATCATTGGGGAAGGCACAAAGAAAATCATTCTGTATCTTTCTGAGTTGTTTTTGGCTGAACTAGTGACCAGAACAGCATCAGATGTTTAGAAAACAAAAAATCAATCCAATAACACACATGTGGAGAATTTACATGCTTTTAAATTCTAATGAGTAATGGGGTAGACAGGGATAATTATTCTACACCCAGAGACCTGGGGCATTGTGATGAGAGAGGGGCAAATTCCACAAGACAGACAAGAAGGTTACCTCATTCTTATGTGGGAGGAACATGATGTACTGAATGAACTCCACCCAGGAGAAGAATCACTGTACCACATGGTAGCTCTATTTTTAATATTTTTGAGAAACCCCCATAATGGTCTCCAATAATTTTTTTTTTGAAGGTGAGCTTTTCTCAAGGGTGTGAGATGGTAGCTCCTTGTGGCTCTGATGTGAACTTTCCTGATGAGTGATGGTGAACATTTTCTTTATGTGCCTGTTGGTCATCTGCATAACTTCCCTGGAGAAGTACAGTTAATTTATGACAAAGGAGTTATGCGTCTATCATGAGGAAAGGAACATCTTTTCAACATGTGGTGTCCAAAAAACTTATATGCCAAAGAATGAAACTATACCACCTACAAAAATTAACTCAAAATGGATTGAAGACTACTGTGTATGATCTGAAGCCACACAATACATAGAGAGAAATATAAGCAAGATGCTCTGGGACATTGACTTCCAGAATATCCCTGGGGAGCTGACTGCACCAGAAAGGGAGACAAATGCAAAATAAACCAATGGGACTACCTCACACTAAATAGTTTCTGCACAATGAAAGAAACGATCATTGCAATGAAAAGACACCCTACTGAATGGGAGAAAATATTTGCATATCACATATCCAACAAGAGGTTAATACCAAAGATGTACAAAGAACTCATGCAACTCAACAACAACAACAAAACAAATAACCTAAATAATCAGCTTTCTTTTGGTAATTGAAATTGACTTGAGCCTCAAAGGACTATAAATGACCTCTACATCCCATACCAACTTGACAAGAGACCTACCTTGGGTATCTTGAGAAATGTCTGCCTGACCCTTTAGCCCTAAAATATTAAGGAAAAATAATAACAAAAGAGAAAATAATAGAAAGGAAAAATTAGTAATACAAAGGAAAATAACAATACTGTGGTGAGAATTGCTTAACATGTGGCAAACACTGTGAGCTAATCACACTATATTATGTGAACTGTGCAAATTTGTCTAATCTCTGAAGTGCTTCACCTGTCATAGAGCAGGACTATGCTGAAGACACTGAGTTGTTTTGATACTGGATTTCTCTACCACATCTTCTCCATCATTACATCCTTTCCCCTTCTCTTAGCTTTCACTTTTCTTCTTTTGGTCTTCTCTCCTTTCCTGCCCATTTTATAAGGTTGTATTGCTGTTTGCTTGTTTTTCAAAGTTGTTCCCCCTCTATACTATTCCAGAAATTAGGGAATCTGGAGAGTTTTGGGTGATTAATGGGATAAAGGGATCTCTGAGTCTGTATAAACTGGGATTGCATGAAAAATCACAGGGAAATATTAACAATCATAATTTATCACCTGTGTCACAGAAACAATTAATGGATGCTATAATATTGAGCTGAATAAGACAAAACAGGTGATCAAATTTAGCTATGTGATTTCTGATGAAAAAACTAAAACCTTGGGGGTTAATGCAAATCAACCAAGTTTGAGGAGATGAATAAGGATGGGTAAATCTGATAGGCAACAAGATTAAGCACCACAGAAGTTCAAACTGGAGGGCTTCCACCAGCTACATGTTATGTGGACTTTCAGAATATTTGTACTCCTCCCACAGAAATGAAGACTATAATAGTATTTAACCCATACAGGGATGGTGTGAAGATTAGCTCAGTTAATATAACTAAAATGCAGTGGGGTGCATGGCGAGCACACCATAAATCTCTTTTACCTGCACTTTACCCAGTTTGCATCTTTCAATTCTGGTATCAGGACTCATCTACCCCCTACCCCCAAAGTACAGCAAAGCATGTTACAACATTTCTCTGATGAATTTGATACGTTAAAACAACCTCTCTTATTCTTTTAGAGTTTTTAGAGTAAATTTCTCCTCCATCAATAATTTGTATGTTGGTGGCTATTATCTTTCCCTTCTCAAGTTTTCATCATTTACACCTTGTTCTCAAGTGAATCTTCCTAAATTAAAGAGCTTGTTGTGACATTTCCCTGCTAATAAAAGTTTCAGCAACACCTCTACTGTCTATACATAAAATTCATACTCTAGAAGTTAGCATTCATGGCTTTTTACAATCTGGCCCAATCTGTCTCTCCAATCTTATTACTCACCTACCCTACCTTCTTTCATTAAATAAGCACTTGAGAGCATAGCACATGGCAAGGTACCAAAGATGCACAGATAAGCAGTCTGCTCTCCTAGAACTCACAAACTAGTCAGTGATCTAATCTTCTCCAGAAGCATCTGACCATTGTCTACCTACCTGATTCAAATTTGGTGAGCTCCTCTGCCTGGAATGCCTCATTTTCAAATATACACATGGCTAAGTCTTGCTATCTTGTTCACATTACCTCTTTCAATTAGAATTCTATTTATTCTTCTCACCTGCTAAGCTCTCTTTTTATTTTGCATATAGCATTTGCATATTAATTTTTTGTACTATAACTTATTATATGCATTTATTAGTCCTTGCTAGACTATAAGGTTCTTGAAGTCAAGATGCATGCTTTACTTTAGCATCCCACACTGCCTGACATGTTGTATGCAAATAGAAGAGCCCCCCCATTGCTAAATTAATATTTGTATGAATTGCCTCCAGTAGTGGTATTGTCATTTAAAAACATCTTACCCTCCATGCAAAAGAATGAAGCTTGACTATTACCTAACACCATGCACAAAAAACAATTCAAAATGGATTAAAGAACTAGACATAAGACCTGAAACCATAAAATACATAGGAGGAAATATAGGCGAAACACCACATGACATGCACATCAAAGACATCTTTACAGACACATCACCCAAAGCAGTGATAGTGAAGGCAAAGATAAACAGCTGGGACTACATCAAATTAAAGAGCTTCTGCACAGCAAAAGAGACAATAACAAAAACAAAGAGAAACCCCACCGACTGGGGGAACATTTTTGCACACAACACTAATGATAAAGGACTGATCACAAAAATCTACAAAGAGCTGATGAGACTCAACAAAAACAAAGAAAATAATCCAGTCAAAACATGGGCAGAAGAGCTAAAAAGAAACTTCTCTGAAGAGGAAATGCAAATGGCCAACAGGCATATGAAAAAATGTTCAACATCACTTGTAATCAGGGAAATGCAAATCAAAACTACCATGAGATACCATCTTACACCAGTGAGAATGGCACATATTAAAAAATCTAGCAACAACAAAAGTTGGCGAGGTTGTGGAGAAAAAGGAACTCTCCTGCACTGTTGGTGGGAGTGCAAACTGGTCCAACCACTATGGAGAGCTGTGTGGAGATTTCTGGACCTTCTAAACATAGAGCTTCCATATGATCCAGCAATTCCACTTCTAGGTATTTACCCAAAGGACACAGAAACCAATTCCAAAGAGCACCTGCACCCCTATGTTTATAGCAGCACTATTTACAATAGCTAAGCTTTGGAAACAGCCCAAATGCCCAAAAATAGACGACTGGATCAAGAAGATGTGGTACATATACACCATGGAATATTACTCAGCATTCACAAAAGATAAACACATGCAATTTGCAGCAACATGGATGGAGCTGGAAGGGATCATGCTCAGCGAAATAAGCCAGAAAGAAAAAGAAAAATACCGGATGATCTCACTCATCTCACTCATAGCAGGAATCTAGAAAACTTAAATAAAGGACCAGGAAAAAGAATAACCATAAGAAAGAAAATATCAAAATCAACAAATAACTATGAACCAGAGACACTCTATGGGGGGTGGGGGGCGGGGAAAGGAGGGATTTGGGTCAAAATAAGGGGGTTGTAATTGTATGGGGAATATAAAAATAAAATTTAAATTAAAAAAAAGATAAAGATTCAGATTAAGTTTACATTAAAAAAATAAATAAATAAAAACATCTTACCAAAGAATTAACTTATTGGTGCAAAGAGAGAATGGCCCAAGTGTTATTGCTGAATGGAGAGCAAAAGGGAACTTTGGGGGATTTTTTGCATAAATACTTAGTATCTACAGCTTTGTATTTTGTCACTGATAAAAATTGTGTTTTAGGAATCTGAGTAAAATTTGCTAAATTATTAATGCATTAAATATACTTTGTATGTTTTTTTAATGTTGATATCAATTTCATCATTGTTTGAATTTTCAAAACATGACATCTGCTGTTTTTACAGGAAGGGCAATCTAGGAAATGTGATCTGATCACAAGGTCAAAAAAGGAAAGCTTTGGTATGAGTAAAGTTTAGTGATCACCTCTCAGAAACAAAAATTATTTCAAAACCCAGAAGTGCAAGTGACGAGAGTCTGAACCCTAGCGACTTCTGACTTCCTTATGAAATTATAAATGTAATAGGTGATCTTCTTTTTTGGCAAATAGTTAATAAGAAAAACATTGTAGTTCAATAAAAATCATGAGAATCGACTTTAAAAGAACAAATAGATAAACCATATTTATAAGACTTACTGGTCATGTACTGTAAATGGGAATCAGAAGAAAAATGGATAAACAGAAGTATGATCATAAATTGAGGTGATGCAACTAGGTTTATCTTGGTGAGGTTATATTGTTTTTATATAAATCTAAATTATTTTGAGGTTATTCTTTTTATATCATTTCAAATATATATATATATATATATATATATATATATATGTATATTTCTTTAACAAGCCTTTGACATTCTACCTGTACTTCCTGGGTAGTTCCTGTGTACTGTGTGAGATACTCTTTGCAAAAGAACAAGAAAAAATGTGTGAGTTGGTGGAGTATTTATTGTTTTTCTTTTCTTATCACTACTCAAGAATCCAGTAAGTACTTTAGCTTATCTTTAAAGCCAGACACTTCTAGGTACTACCACAAGGCTGCAAATGCAAACACTATCAGGTACTTGTCAAAGCATTTCAGTCTAAAATATGGTAAGAAAATTAGAAAGGGAAGCCATTCAAAACATTTTAAAATGAAGCCCTTCCTTTAAGGGGCTTCTTGAAAAGAGGAAAAGAGCCACTGTATAGAGTTTGTAATTAGATTAGTTGATTACATAAGTGGCAACAGGATTTTTATACTCTTAAGAACTGGTTGGGTTGGATAGACTTTAAATGCCCCTAACATCCAACTCCACTAAAGGAAATTAGAAATCAAATATGTTGGTCTAAATTCCAAGAACTGTCTGAGTTTGTGCAGAGAGCAGACATGACAGGCTTTTTTTTTTTTTTTTTTTAAGCCATGTGGTAATAACATTAGAGCGCACAATGCTGCAGGGTGGGAGGTTAGGGAAAAAAGAAAATATTTGCTGAATCATGAGAGGAAACCAAGCAGTCAGCTGTGGACAGGGAAGGGGCTCAGGGTCAAAAGGTTTCAGCAGGATTATTTGACCTTTGAAGACTCAATAAACTCCTTAGGATAAGAGTGATAAGCAAATATAAGCCATGCTGTTATAGTTTCTGCCTCCTAAACTTTTATACATCAAGTGGTTATTGTCAAGATTATGAAAATGAAATGGACAAAGTCTTCCTCAAGTTGCTGAAATCCTGGAGAAGGAGAATTGTTCATTGCCAGAGCTTTCAACACCATGGGAGGTTTGTTTGGCTGCATTAAAAACAAAAGCTGCTTTAATGTCTCTGTGGTTTCTGTATGATTAGGTCGTGCAAAGCCAAGACTGAAGTTATGAAGGTCATTGAAGAGGGTACTACAACAGAATACACAAAAGAGGGAGCCATGTGTGACCATAAGCAATTTAGACTGAAATATCATGTAGATACTGGACCAAGTCAGTCATCTTGGTCCACACAAGCAAAACATAACAGTAGAAAAGACAGTTAGGATAGGTGAGAAAAAGGAGAAATGCAGAAAAGTATGACAGAAATACAAAGATAAGAGCTGACCCCTTGACCTCTGCAGGAAGTTCTGAATTTGAATCCTTGAGACCAGACTGGCTACTCTATATTTTGTTCCTATGGTAAATTACAGCCCTTTCTCCTTTAATTCCAAATAGTTTGGATAAACATCTCTCTCACTTTTTTGCTTCACAATACTTTCAACTGGAATAGTCTAGATACAGTCTTACAGTCTTTAAATTGGGCTGTAAATTCCTGTAGATCAATTTATTGTTTTTTTTAAGATTTATTTATTTATGCATAGAAGAACTGGGGTATAGGCCAGAGGTGTGCAGGGGGTGAGAGGATGCATCAGAGACAGAGTGGGGGACAGAACAGGCAGATTGACTGAAATCCGCTGTTGAGGGTAGTAGTGGGTGAGACAGGAGCGATCTGCTGTGCCATGTGAATCACCTCCCTGGCTAGGGATCGAATTTGTGCTGCAGTGGCTGTGGATAGCTTCATTGTGCTGAGACTTAACAACTTGTGCCACCAGGGAGACCCAAGATTAACAATTTTTGAGCCTCAGATCTTTCAAGCACCTCTAGCAGAGCAACAAGCCTCATGATGATGGTGAGATTCATGCAGCACCTTGACAGGACCACAGGGTGCCCAGATAATTGGTTAAACTTCCAAATGTATCTGTGAAGGTGTTTCTGGGTGAGATTAACATAGGAATCAATAAAATGATTAAAATAGATTGCCCTCCCTAATGTGAATGGGCTTCACCCAATCTGTTAAAGGCATGAATGGAATAAAAATGCTGTCTAAGAATGAATTCCCTCTCTGTGCTGTCTTCCAGCTGGCACATCAGTCCTCTCTTGCCTTCAGAGTGGGAGTTGAACAGGAACTAGCACCATCAGTTCTCCTGGGTCTCCAGCTCACTGAATACAGATCCTGAACTTCTCAGCTTCCATAATTGCCTGAGCCAGTTCCTTACATTAAATATCTCTTCATATGCAATATATTATGTATTTATAATGTTTAAAATGTTAAATTTACATAATAATGTCCTCACACACACACACACACACACACATTAATCAAGGAGAATGCTGACAAATACAAATAACTTGAAATTCTTTGCAATTGGATGACCTGACAGTTTATTCTGTGCTGTTATTAAAACATTGATTGAAATATTTCCCTCTATTGGTTGTCCGCACATCAGACCTTTTACCCTTGTGATTTGTGTTAGCAAAATTTCCTGTGACTGTGAATAATAGATAGCAGCTGCACTCACTTAAGCAAAATGAGTATTTTTGAAGTTTACTGGTGTAGTTTATAGAGAGGCAGGGAGAGCTGCAACCAGCCCTTGGGAAAGGTAGGAGTTTCTCCATGGACCAGAGCAGCAGAGCTTCCGAGCTTTCTTTCTAGAGATCTACTGCTGAGATAACAGTCCTAGTGCTTAGCAGTCCTCTGTCCTTCCAATCAAATTCCAACTTCTATAGTCAGCTTTCAGTGGTTAATGTTTGCCTTTGCTGATTACAGCTGTAACTGAGGCATCCAAGGTGTGTGCATGTTGGGTGGGTGGGGGGAGCAGTTATGTGGAGGAGAAGGAAAGGTAAGAGGGAAGAAAGCAGAATGGACCATGGTGACTTGGTGGTGGGTGGATGACCTTGACAATATCTGATGGGGATTCCTAATATTACCCCAATTAAAAATTTATTAAAAAATTCAACTTCTCTGGGGAAAGATTTTGAAGATCCCAGATGTTAGGCATCTCCCTCTGCATGTGAGTTACCTGTGGGTAGACTGTAAGTGGAATCTCATTAGTACAACTGGCCTAACAAACTCACCATGTGTGGTCTACTTTGTCAATGACTTCTCTCCATTTTGGGAAAGTAATCAGGAGGAAGAGTCAGATGTTCTAGGCTAGAATCCTGACTCTGTCCTTGGACTGTATGTGATAGTGAGGAAAATATAACTACCAGCTTAAGCATTTGTCAGTACATAGGAAAAGTGACAATGGTTGAACTTCCCTAGGCTATACTCAAAAATCAATTTCTCCAAAATCAAGTTATCAGCCTCCTCTCTCTGATTTTGGTCTTTGTATACTATCATGACAAATAATAATTATAACCTCTGGTGCCCAATTGCCTGAGATGAATCCTGCCTCCTCCTTTAACCTGTCTTAATATTTGGGTGACCAACTGTTCTGGTCTGCTCAGGACTCATGGGTTTCGTGAGGAAGGGAAGGACGTTGAATGCAAAATCCAAATCTGGATAAACACTACAAATAAATAGCACCTACCCAACTGAGCTGTGGAGAGGATTAAATGAAAGCATGCATGTCTGGCCTTTCAATCTATACTTGGCCTTAAGTGCCCGTATTACCCTTGAGTTGGAACCTACTGCTAAAATTAATTTATTACTAATCATTTTAGGTGAAGGGGTATCTTTAGAGACTGTAGATTTAGGAAAACCTTGTTTTGGAGAAGTTAATTGATATTTGAAATATATATTGTTCTCAAAAATTCAAGTTATAGGTGAAAAAATGCCAAAAAAAGAAAAGCAAAGAAATGATTAAACATTAGGAAGGAAATATAAACAAAGCCCTTAAGAAAGGAACTACAAATCAGAGCGAAGATGACAAAAGGGAGGATGATGGACTTGGCAGCACTGGGGCTGTTGCTCCAGGCATGGCTCCCGGCAGCCTCAGCTATGTAGAGTGTGGGCCTAATGCAGATAGTGACTCTGAGAGGCATGCCAAGGAATAGACTCTGGGTGATGTTCCAGGACAAAGCAGGAGGGAGAAGAGAGCCTGTGAACTAGTAAATGAGACAGGAGTGTTATTAGTGGCCTGGCTAGAGTCACAGGCAAGAATAAATAAGGCAAGATGCTGTGATGCCGTTATGAAGAAAAAGCGATTTGCTCTTAAACACTTAAATGAATGACCAACTATTCATAGTTATTGTTAACATTTGGTGTATATACATCAAGTCTTTGCATATGTATGGAAATGTATATACACACAAATATATGTGTCTTTCTACTCTACAATTTCTTTTTAAAGATTTTTTTTTTTATTTATGCATACAAGAGCTGGGTGGGGTATAGGCCAAAGGCATAGGGGAATGAGAAGATTCACCAGAGAGGGAGCAGAGAGCAGAACAGGCAGACTGACTGAAATACACTGCTAAGGGGAGCAGTGGGCGAGACAGGAGAGGTCTGCTGTGCCATGTGATTCACCTCCCTGGCTGGGTATTGAATTCGTGCCACAGTGGCTGCTAATAGCTTCATAGTGCTGAGACTTACCCCCTTGCACCGCTAGGGAGGCACTCTACAATTTCTTTTGAACCATCCGCTCACATATAATCAACTATCCATAAAGGAGTAAATCATCAAATCTTCACACATCTCATCCTTACAGATGTATTTGTGGTACATATTAAAAATACAATATCTATGTTTTACAAACTCTTTTATAACTGACTCTATCACTTAAAGTGTCATCTAACAGTATCTTTTAAATTATATCTAAACCATGTGAAAATTATGGGAAATGAGTTGTGTGTCTTTTCATTTTATAATTAGCACAGTGATATGTCATAGACAGAGGTGGCTATAGTCAAGACTATTATTTTTTTTTTTTTTTAATAGAGGCATGTTTATTTATTTATTTGTTTGTTTGTTTGTTTTTTGTTTATACATGCACTGGGTACAGTCAGAAGCGCGGGAGGGTGAGAGAATTCACCAGAGCCAGAGCGGGGAGCAGAGCAGGCAGAAGGACCGAAGTACACTGCTGAGGGAGCAGCGGCCGCAGGAGAGGTCTGCGCACCATGTGGGACCCTCCTCCTGTGGCCGGGGAGCAGCCGGGGATTGAACCGGCGTCGCAGAGGCTGCGGGCAGCTTCGCAACCCAGCGCTCAACCGCTGCGCCACCAGGGAGGCCCCTAGTCAAGACTATTATTTACAGGCAATTTGTCATAGTGGAAAGAATAGAGTTACTGAGGAGAGAAGTGATTGTTAAAAGTCTGAACCTTCTTTGTCTTTCACACTTAGTGTCGGAGAGTCTCTGGAACAATTCCTTGAGGCCTCAATTATACCATTTGCAAATTGTATAATAATATGGTACACCCCATAACTTGGTGAGGATTAATTTCGTTTATACAGGCATAGGGGTTAACACACAAGAAAGACCTGTTTGTGCTCAATAAATTTTGAAAGTATTCCTGGTGGAAAAAGAAGGGCTTGCACTGAGATAGGGAGTCAAAATCTGATTAATTTATGATTAGAAGTGGGTTTTTTGTTGTTGCTCCTCAATCTGGTGAAGTTAAATATGTTAACAATGACAAGTAGGTCGAAAGACTTAGCCAAGACCTGGTTGCACTAGTGACCTCCATAGTCATGGTCTTTTCTGAGAAAGAGTAACTTTAACTTAAAATAAAAGCTAAAGGTAGCATAAAATGAGTAAAAACTAGAGAAAAACATCAACTCCTTCACTTTTGGCTTGTTGTGCCTAAGATAAAATTTGATTGTTTTTCCTTTGGTATGAAAAAAATAAGCTCCAACATTGAAAATGAGAAATCAATCAATGTTTTACATGTTTTGCAAATCTTACAAAAGATTAGAGTATATCTTTGGAAAAGCATGTTTTGAATTTTGTGTGTTTGGTGTTCAGTTCAACTTCAAAGTAAATTTGTCATTCAGCTTGTCATCTCAGCAAGAAGCAGCTCGTTTATTTTCCATAGTTTAATTAAGATTTTTTTAAGTATAATATTATTGTTGCCTGAAGATAAAAATGACAGACTAAACAGATGAAAATGTAACACTCTTTAAAAGGAATGACTTCCGTTTTCAGGAGGCTGAGTAAGATTTCTTCTGCAGTTTTGGCTAGAGAAACTCTAAGAAGATGTCATCGCCTTTTATGGACACAAAGAACCCTTGCAAGATACGTAGCTGCTCAGTAATGCAACTTCATACCTCATAAATCATAATCTAAAACATCCACTACTTTTAATTGCCCCATTAAATAATTAAGTTTGACTTAAGGAGAAAGTCACACCTCATCTTGGAGAAACCCCAGCGCAGACAGGCTCAATGTTTGCTTAATGAATACCTATCTTTATGGAGTGACTACTTTCAACACTTATGACTGTGCTAGTGGGTATTTTTATTCACTTGAAGTCGTTCACACAATGATTTAAATTAGTTTAATGAGGGGCTATCATTTCCTCTCATTAATTATAAATTCAGAAAAAAGCGCATTTTTTCATGAAATTATAAATTCAACCAAAGTTGGTTAAAGGTTCCATTTCTTTTTTTATCACTAGAAATATAGACTTTTGTAATATGATGAAAACTAAGCAATCTTTGAGGTTTACAGATGTAAAATTTCTAAACTGTAGGAATCTTTGTTTTTGCAAATTATACAGAGTCTCAATATGCAAAGAAGGTGTTGATGTTTGACCAATGGCTGTGTCCCAGCTGCAGAACTTTCAAGAAATCTATCGACATGGCCTTTTGCATTGTGAGCTAAAAACACAGAGACTTTTGCCAGTTCCAGAATTTTTTTTCACACTAATCTTAAATATTTCCTCTTATTGCGTTCATCTGCCTTCTGGTGTTAGACCGCTTGCCACAGAGCTAACCAAAGCCAGTAGAGGAGACACTCCTTGCAACTGCTCTTCATGGTTAACTCAATGGGAAGTCCTGGATTTACCTTGGATCTACTTCTGTGGGAATCTGTACCAACACTGATGTCATTGTTTGAAGTAACCACTTCAAAGGATAGAGGGAGAACTTAACACCTTTCTTCCCATCCTATATTTGGAAACTATTCTGAGAGAGTGGTTCAAATGACAGAAATTTGTACTCCTTCTATACATTAGCTAGAAGTTTTCACCATTTATTCTCATTGATTCAGCAGGTATTTATAATATATCTTTTTGTAGAAAATGTTCAGTCAACAGTTCAATGGATAAACTTATTGCAACCTCCCCAAAAAATATACCAGATATGCTTGTGATGATGATGTTGTTTTCCCAGTAAGTCACAATGTCTGGCAAGTAATAAGATCTCCATAACCATTTGTAGAATAAAAAAAAAAAGCATGTCAGAAGGAGATAGGGTATAGGGGAGAATACCAGACAATAAAATTCTGTGTTCATTCTCCTGAAGCTAATTTTGTGCATAAAATTTGGCTTGCCACCCCCCATCCACACCCCAGCAACCTAGTTTATTTTAAATCATTTCCATTTTAGTCGTTGGGACTGAAATCTGTACACACATACACAGTTTGAATCCCCAAATATTGACTAGCCCTTCACAGTGTGTTTGGGAGAAGATAAGTCAGATGCTGGGATGTGTTTCCTGCTTCCCAGGATCTCATATATTCATGTCAAGGGTGACCTGAGAAGAGACTCTAAAATTTAATTATCCCAGTTCCTTCCTCTAAACCTTCTTTGGACCTGTAGTTCCTGTTCTGTTGGGTGCTTCTGCAACACTGTGTTTAGAAACATTCCCAGGCACTAGAGATGGACATGTGAACAGAAACAAAGGCCATTGATATAAATTATACATAATGGGGTGCAACTTACACCTAGGTTTTCCTGTTATTACTGTGATGGATTGAGATGATTTCTAAACAATGTCCTATAATGAACCATTGTTCACTGAGGACATCAACACAGTGATAAAATCCATAAGCATCTTCTCTTGATTTGTGAACCTCCATCAGCTCAGCAAACCCACCCTGCCTCATTTGCTTGATTGCCAAGCAATGCCTATCTCCTGTTACATGAGATGGAAGCCTCACAAAACACAACACAATGTTAGGAATTGTGAGTGCAGTGTAGTCTTTGCAGAGCCTCAATATGGAATCACATCAACCTAACTCACCGAGCCACATTGGAACAGGTTTTCTATGTGTTGAAAGTTACTGATAAGGGAAAATATATATTTCTTGGGCAAGTAGTGAAGCTGCTTATGTACAAATTGTAGGCATGGCAGAGAAAGGGAAGACTTAGATCAGTGTTGTCTAGTATGGTGACCACTAGCCAGGTATGTCTATGGAGTATCTGAAATGTGCTAAGTGCTACATATTTAAGATAGTACCTTGAATATATTGAGATAAATAAAATATTATCATGTACTCAGCTATCTTCTTTCTGCTATTATTTTAATGTGACTTTCAAAAGATTTAAAATTACATTTGTGATTCATACAGTATCCAGTGAACTGTTGTCCTAGATTATAAAGCATGTGAGCTATTGTGGCGCATAATAGTTGAGAGACTTGAACCATTGCAGGGGGATGTCAAATGCTTTACCTTCCAAATACTGAGTGTCAAGATGGAACTATTAGTAACTACACCTGAACAATAGGCATATAACTTGGGATCCTGGGGTTCCATTCTATTCAACATGAGAGCAAAGTGTTTGCCATTCTAATTGTTCAGATTATTCCTGGCAATAAGGGATATAGGTTAATTTTATCTGGGGGTCAAGTTTATCATAACTGTTAACTCTCCAAGCCAACAGACTTACATGATGGTAAGGTGTGATCAATTCTGTTTGTTCACCATTGCACACCTAGCACACTGCTGAATGAATATTTGTTAAATAAAGGAGTGAATGAATAGATTTAATGATAATTGCTCACTATTCCAAGTTGTTCCAGGTACTTGATAATGTGAGCTTTTATTGTTATTCTTTCAAACATTTTTTTGTATTTAGAAAAGATTTTTCAAAGACTTACTTTGGTTTTCAAATTAATATGTGACATGTAATGTAGCTAAAATTAAAAGAAAGCTCAATTCTTTCTAAAAATATGCCCTGCTTAAATTTTTGTTTTGCATTATATTTCTAAACCTACCAAGTAGTAACAATTACTTTCATGGAATCTCAATCTGATTAATTTGTAGACTGATAAATTTAATATTTCCATATTGTATGTTAAATTAGCATGATGACTTAAGTCTCTATTTTTCAATTAAAATTTTTCAAATTGTAACCAAAAGTCTTTTAAATCTCAAGGGAAAATTTATCTTGAATATTACACATTTTTAGTTTGTAAAATGTGCAAATTCCTTAAACTCTTTGATCATCTTAATTACTGTACTTAATTCTAAATCTTCCCTTGTTTGAAAGGTCCTTACCGCCAAGGAAATTATTATGTCATTGTGAAATATTTGGGAGCTTACCGGACCCCATGGTAACAAAGACAAAAGCTGGGTCACTGCCTGATTTCTCACAACCACACTGCTAGGGCCAATTGGTTTAATGGAGAGTCAATTAGAAGAATCTTCATACCTTCTATGGTGTTGATAACATTGTCCTCATACCTGTGTAGTTCAGTTCCAGAACTGGTTACAAAATTTGTGGTGTGAAATGAAAAAGAAAATGCAGGGCCCTTTTTCAAAGTGTATTAAGAACTTCAAGACCAACATGGTGATAACACAATGTGCCTCCCAAGATTAGGGCTTTCCTAAGCAAGGAGCTTCGTGTGTCTAGACAACTCATATGTTTTGCCGAGCTTTAGGGTTTTGCAGCTCACACTTCAATTATTTGATTAAATGACATATTAAATTCATGCCTAAGTGGTTCAAGTGTCATCTCAAGGTTTTGAGTCCAAAAACCTTAGATCAGGATGGAATATTGCTTTCAATTTTATTCTATTTGTAACATCTTCCCTGTCTGGTGGATCTCATAACATTTACAGATATAAAACTAAGTTTTTTTAATATTTTTCATAGTTGCTTTCACTGCATTCATATCTCTAAGACCATGTTTTTGAAAGGATTGGCATCTATTATTGTTTCTGACTGCTGTGTCAACAGTTAGACATATGTCCAAGTTAGATTTCAGAGAAAGTGAGGTCCCAAATTTCTAGCCTCTTCTCCCCTTTACATTATCTGTTTCTAGTCTTTGTTTTCCTTCTTGCATTTATGCAAATATATATTATTTCACCGATGATACCTTACAAGCAACATAAACAGCACTAATGACAAATTCTTATCTTTGAGAGTTGATTAAAATATTTAACATTTATATTTATCGTCCATCTCTTTACATTTTTACTGTAATATTTTTAAAAGTTTTCTCTGAGAAACCACTTTTCAAATTACCAGAATGGATATAGAGCACATTTGATTTTCTCTAGATGTGTCAAACTGAATGTAAAAATCTTAGACCAACACAGCATTTAAAAACATAAGTAAATGTTTCAATGCTACCTCTCCTCCTTTGCAAGACCAGTTTGGGGGACAAGCGTATTATCTCCTCCCATAAAAAATGGAGATTCGCATTGGTTTCTCACAACCCCATGTAGGAATAGCATGTGATTATTGGGGTGGAAGGCAGGGTTGGAGGGGATCATTGGTCTTTTGCTGTAAATCTGTTTGCAACAACTTGTGTAACTGCATCTGACTCATTGGTGTAGAGATGGGCAGTTCTCTTACCAAGACCCAGACATGAACTAGAATCACATAAAACTGTCCAGAGCTCTAGACTTTGAGCCTCATCCCACGAAGCTAGATAGGTGGTGTTTGACCTAATTGGGGGTTGTCTGCTTAAAGACTTAAAGACTTCAATGTGCATCAGGAAAAGGGTTGGCCTTTTTAGACAAAAGCAATGCATAGCTCTAACTTAATCACATGCTTTGTTTTCAAACATAACCCTGAGACCTTCATTCAGCTACAATTCAATGAACTACCATAGCAATTAGTATCACCCAGCTTTTTCCTCAAGACTTTAATTTCAATGACTAAGGGGAGAAATTCTCTCTTGCATTAGGATATTTATTAGAAGAGTCTTAGATCCTATAAAAAGTGTATTTCTCCAAAAGACATACAAAACATTTTATATTCTAAACAGACTTATATTGGTAGATTATAAGATTTGGGCATAAAACTAAATAATGAAATTAGATATTTTTGTACTTAAAATTTACGTTCATTATTACTTATGTAGGAATGAACTATAGATATTGATTGTCTTGATTTACAAATACTGCCATAATATAATAATATCAGTGTATTATGTAGCCTTTTTATGTTAATTCCTAGTTTTTCTCAGTAATTAGTGAACAACTATTGTCACATTCATAATTATAGTGATGCCATACTACAGAAAGTAGTATGATGCCATACTAGAGAAAGTTGTGCATTAAATTGACAATCTCTATTACAAATTTTTAATCTTAATGTTAGTTGATTCTTTTTTGCTCTATTGAGCTAAGAATACACATTGTTATTGATCAGATAAAGCAAAGAAAGAATCATTTTCTTAAAATTAGATTTAAAATAATTAAACCCAACTCTCACAAATTTTTTGTAATACCCATATTTAACCTCTAACAGAACTGGTATCAGAAGATCTCATGTTGGGCATATTCTTCATTAGATTCTCATCTGAAAAATAGTGTTGAAAGATTGGCCAGAGGTCATCAAGGGATGAGATAAGATTTGATCTACACTTTCATTTTAGTAACCCCAGTCCTTTGGAAGGGTGAGCAGGGTTGGTGGAAAGTAAGGATCAGCAGCCTTTGCAATTATGCATGATGTTCATTGTTTTGTATAGTCCCAGTGCCTGATCTCATGCTGTTTTGAAAACATGAAAGTATTTAGATTACCAAGTGTTCAGTCTTATCCTGAAAAACTGGGACTGTAATATACCTAAGTATTTTTCATTAATTATTGAAAAATACTTTTTTGGGTAATTTACATTTATGTTAAAATCAATTTGGGCAAGACATTATGCTTTCATTTATGTCATCAGGCCACAGCACAGTAAGTTGAGTCCCCCTGTCACAGCTTGTCTGAAATGTAATTGGGTGAAATCTTGTAGCAAGAATGAAATTCATCATGTCACCACTGGAATAGTCTATCAAAGTCTCCACTTATTTCACTATATCCTGGTCTGATCAAATCCATTTGAATCTAGAATTTTCTAATTCTAAGGACTGACATGATGACAGGAAACAGCTGGTAAAAGGCCCCAAGATGCCTTATGCTCTTTCATGTAATTACAGGCAGTTTTCTAAGAATATTCAAAGGGATTACTTAAAATTACAGTTCATTATGATATCATACATTTCCCTCCCAGAGTGGATAACATTCTTAGTGTAGAGATATCAATAACAAGTTTCTTAGCAAGAAAAAAATTACAAAAACATCTCAGGCAGTCTAAACCCAACTCTATTAGATTTATTCTTTCCTTGTATTCAGGAAGGAATTATTATGAGGCTAAGATTACATGTATGTAAATTGAAAATCTCAGGGCCTGCCACCATAACACACACCCCATCAATCAAAAGTGTTTTTCTTTTGTGCAAATGACCTCACATGTTATGTATTACCTCATATGATTTTTACATCAACCGTATGAAGTGACAATAGCTCGTATTTTATTTGGTAGAACTTATTTTCAGTCTTTTTAAGTTATATGCCCATAGTAACAGGTGTGGTCAGTAGAATAGGGAACCACATATACTAACTCTTCATTCAAGGTGTTTTGGGTTTTTTTGCCTTGAATAAGGAATAGGAAAATAACATTTTAAAAAGGTCATTCTTACTGCAGGATGTCCTTTGGTGCTTTGTATATAATGAATAACTACATGCTCCATGTAATTGGATTTTATAAATAATTTTATAAAAATTTATTATCTCATTGATGCCTGTATTGAATCATGGAAAATTTATATAAAATTCATTAAGAAAAAAAAGACATACCTTATTTTAATTCAGTTTTTTAAAAAGCCAGCTATAGGTGGACTGAGTAGAATAGATCAGTGATTCATTGCTTCTCCATGTTTCATAATTTAATAAAGGTTCAATATTGTTCTCTGTGGGTACCATTACAACTTTTAATGAGACAGTCTTTTTAGCACTGTAAAATTGTTGAGTATTACCTGTATTAAATGGCTATATGTAGAATCTTTGGAAAAGATACAATTATATGAAGATAACCTGAGTTAATAAAAACACATTTATTGAAAAAAATAATGGGATTTTATAATGTTTAGGTGGGTCAGTCTCATTAGTTTAGAACATTTTGGTATCATTACCAAAATGACTTAAACAAAATCACTTGGTTGCAAGTAAAAACTAATTCAAGGTGAGCAAGTAGTAGAATGTCTGAGTTTGTCCTAAATAATCTTAGGGCAGAAAATATAAACTGTCAAATTTATAGAAGTCTGTTATTTCTGCTTTTCCTCCTCTTTTTTTTTTTGTGTGTGTGTGTAGAAGAACTGGGGTGTAAGTATAGGAGGCCAGAGGTGCAGGGGGTGAGAGGATTCACCAGAGACAGAGTGGGGAGCAGAACAGGCAGACTGACTGAAATGCACTGCTGAGGGTAGCAGCGGGAGAGACAGGAGAGGTCTGCCGTGCCATGTGGGTCAGCTCCCTGGCCAGGAATCAAACTCAGGCAGCAGAGGTGATAGTGCTGAGATTTAACCCCTAGGCCACCAGGGAAGACCCTACCTCCTCCATTAATGACCACTTTTAATCCACTTCTCTGTGGAGATGGCTATAGAAAAACTCACTTGAACCTCATTTAAAGCATACCTGAAAAGAACTCTCCTGCCCACCAGTGATTATGCAGGTATCTCTCTTTTCCTCCTTTTCCTAATTAACCTGTCCTTTTAACATGTGAAAATAGAACAAAGAAAAAAAATAACATACCACTACAGAAAGAACATGATTGGCCAAATTGAGTAGTGAGTAGTGTTTTCCCATCCTGCTATCTACAAGGAAATTTCAGGCTTAGATACTAAAAATATGGTGACAAACTCTTGTTAAATCGGGGTTTTAGGGAACAGGCCTAGAGTCTAAGGCCCCCAGGAGGGCTCTTTCTCAGTCCTTATCTTTGGCAAGGAAAGAATTCAATGTCTAGACCAAAGATACAGAAAAGCAAGAGATTTATTGATAAGTAGGTAGGAAGAAGGACAGGAAAGTTCTCCAAGTGGAGAGGGGTCCCACCCACCTGGGTGGCCACTGAGATAATGAGAAGTAGGTGCTTATATGGATATCCTGGGCAAGGAGTGGGGGTTTCATTATTGGGTATCCCCGTATTGTGTTTCTTGATGATTGGCTGGGTCTGTGGGTGTCTCCTAGGCTACCAGGCCCACCGAGTTTGCCCACATTATCTAGCCTACTTTCCTGAAAATAGCCTTGGTCATTGTTCTAGCATTGTGTTATGTGTTGGTGTTCTGAACTCTCCAATCAGACAAATGAATGGACTTAGGCCTGGATGGGAGGGATGGAAGGGTGCTCTCCTGGTTTCAACCAAGTGTTTCTCAATAACGCACAGTGGACTTGGGGCTTGGGACACCCCGTTCCTAACTGACTGCCTGTACAATATCCTAACTCCCTCCTTCTTTGTCCCTTTGTGTGGAACAAGGGGAAGCTTGCACCAGTATTTATGAAAGAGATAGATTTATCAAATCTATTACTACATAATATTCTACAAGTTGAAAAACTGCTGTGAACCAATTGTCTCTACTACTTTCAAAGAAGAGATTTTTTGCTCAAGGTTAAGTTTGCTGCCATCCAAAAGGGAAATGTTTTACTTCTGCTTTTTTTAAGAATGTCTAGTGATGCTTATTTATTTCAACAATAAGAAATAAATTAAGCCTTGCTGATGCACACTGCATGAATTGAGAGATGGTATGCTGGGCGAAAACATTTCTCACTTAATACAGATTTTTCGAAGATTACACAGAGAGAATTTGAGGCCTGAGCAGTCGTAGAGATGTCATTTTATTTTTGTTTTGTTTCTTTGTTTGGTATATTCATTGTTTTATATTTCACTTGAGTTTGCTACTTCATATCACAGTTGTCAAACTACCCACAAACCAGTAAGTGTTTGGATCAAATTAGTAAAAAATATTTTTAAGACCTGTACAAGTTACAGTGTTAGAAATTTTAGGTACTAAAAAGAGCCACGTAAGAATTCTTTACTCTCCATGTTTGTTTATTTGAAGGGAAGGCGTTCATTCCTCAAACATATTAGGCATGATCTTCTCAGTGATCACTGATGACATTTAAGATCATCCATAAATCACCCAAAGGGCAATAAATTAATTTCTATTAAAGACAGCTAGTTAGTTATCCAATCTCCATCTTCAGGGAGACACTCCTATTGTTTTAGGAGCCAGGAAGCTGACCGGAACACTTGGTTCTGTGCCTCCTTTGCAGATGGAGGTGGGCAGTGAAATTACACACAAGTCTAAGTAGGATTTCTTGAAAATTCTTCAAAAGACCTCACAGGACTTTTGTTCTGGTTACATTGAGTAGCTAATACTGGACTTGCTTTCTTACTACCCAGAACTATTAAGCTTATTACCCTAAATGGAAACTTAAAAATATGTCTCTGGTGTGTTGAACAACAAACAGAACAGGACTCATCTCATATATGTGCAAGAAAGGTTTTGGTAACGTAAAAGCTAGAGAATATATATGTGGATCAGCATTTCAAGCAATGCTGATTACGTGGTAATATCAACTTGAAGGGAAGTTCTTCATGTCACATGTCTCTTTCATCAGAGCATTATGTAGTTGCCATTATTCAGATGAACATTCATAAAGCTATGCCGATGCCAGGGAACTCAAGGTGGGAGGGGAACCTCCCTGGTGGCCTAGTGGTTAAGTTTCAGTCCTATCACCTCTATGGCCTGAGTTTGATCCCGGCCAGGGAGTTAACCCACACATGGAACAACATATGTCTCACCTGCTGCTCCCCTCACCAGTGTATTTCAGTAGATCTGCTTTTCTGCTCCCTACTCTATGTCTCCTGAGTCTCTCAACTCATGCATCTCTGGCCTACATCCCAGATCTTCTATGTATAAATAAATAAAAATAAATTTAAAAAAATCACTATTACTCACTAGATATTTAACATGGTAACAGTCAATGTGGAATTCACCAAATGGTAACTATATAAAAAATGTCATTTCTAGTTGTAATCATTGAAGACCTAATTTTGTAGAAGATATAAAAGTGAAAAATCAATGATAATATTATATCATCACTAACATCTTTTGTGCCTTAATATGGTAAAGTGAAATATGGGGCAAAAATAAAAATAGACACAAAATATGGGCTTTCTGCTGAAAACTTCTGGAATATGATTGCTAAATCATGACTTTTTTAAAGCACTACCCCATCACCAAAGAGAATCAGAGTGCATTGGAATAAATATATTCTCATGGGTTGAGTGTTTGATAGTTGTTTATATTATGAAACCCTGCCCCTTTAGCCATAGATAATTGGATAGATAGCCATAGATAATAGACCTTTGACTCATAAAGGAAAACAACTAATTGCTTAGTAGCCAATCAAAATATCTCCCACTTGTGTGAGTTTGTACAGAAGGACAAAAGGAATTGCAAGGGGAGCAAGCTCCATAAATTTTTTTCTGTGGATGCATTTCAAGTTTCTCTGATTTCTGTCTTTCTTGAAAACCATGTTTTCCTTGAGATACTTTTATATGTGCGTGTGATGTGGGTGAGTGTGATTGTGTGAATTGTGTGTGTGTGTGCCCTTGCCTATTTCAGTTTTGCATTTATCATTATAAAAATTATCTTTGGCTATAGCAAAAGTTCCTGAGTCCTTTTTATTTGTCTTATGCTCTTTGGTGCAATATTTAAGTTAGTTAATAGTATCAATTTTTTTTAATGAATTAGTCTATATTTTTTATTTGAAAATAAAAGTGTAAACTTTTATTTTTTTAAATAGTTGTTCATATACTTCATTATTTTAATTAAAAGCTATGCTTTAGTTACAGATGTAAATAATCATTCCACGAAGTGAAGCAGATTTATATTTAACATGAACAGGAATAACTTACTACTGGGAAACTATAATATATGCTCAATTTCTGTGGATTAAATCACATGCAATTTATTGACTATATTCAGAACAATTTATCTTTTTTAAAGTCGAGGATAGAACAAAAAAAAGGCGGAACATATAGGGTGTTTAAAAAAAATGTCCAGTCTGTTACCTACGGTTTATACTTTTCTGCCTTGATTGCTTTAAAATTTATAATTTTGTGTCAAATGCTGGATCTAACAAATCACATCTTGGTTTCATGAATATTATCTTTGATTTAAGTATTTTGGAATGTAGAAGTGAAAATATCATAGTTTTTTTTAGTGGATAGGGAGTGTACCTCTTAAAAATTCCAAAGAGGTCATGTGAGCATAGGTAGATAGCAGGCAGCAAGAAAACTACCAAATTTTGATTTACTATAAAAATGTTTAATTATATAGAGTAAATTTTCAAATATCTATTCATTATTTTCTTCTGTGTTTATGAGGTTGAATAACAACAATAACCTACACTGAGTGTTATTTTGGTCATGTCTTTAAGATGGAGGAAAAGGTCTACAAGACTCATGATATCATGGCACTTTTTTGCCTTAGTACTACAGTATATATTAAATCAGACCCGTTAAATTTGTTGACTTAACATTCATGGTTTCTACTAATAAAATATGACCCCAGAGGTTGACGACCTATAATAATTCATAATTGAACAGTGGCACAAATTTGAATTGAGATTTTGAAAGGCCAGTGAGGAATGTTTGTAATGAATGATCCCAGCTGAGCCCATGGCAGTCACACCCTGAGGAGGCAGCTTTTCCTTGGCTTCTGTAAACTTATGTGGTTGCTTGTATAAAGTAAATGAACAAAGCAATATTTTTATTTAAAATATCTCTAAACAGAAAGATATCAGTAAGTCTCTTTAAAAACGTAAACAAAGGAGAATGATTAAAAAATGATTCTCAGTAAAAAAAAAAATAGATCTTTTGCATCAATACTATTTCTTTGCCCTTGGAATTTTCTGCAAATTGGTGGTTGTATCTACAGGTGTACTCATGTTAAGGTGTGATTCATTTGGCAAGAATGTGTCATTGATGGTGTGTATCTTTCATCAAATGACACATAATGTCTGATGTTCAAGACAAGGACTGCAAATGGACTATTCTTTTTTTCCCCCTTATTTATAAAACATTTTTATAATAGAAACTTTCTTTCAATTACTAACTGGTCACCAACTGTACAATTTGTATACAAGAGACAGGATAAATGCTTCATTATTTTCCTTTATTTGTTTGAAAATCTAGTGTCAATTTCTTAACATCTTCCAAAGGATCCATTAGATTTTGTGGATAGAGGAAAAAGAATAACTATAAGAAAGAAAATATTAGAATCAACAAACAACTATGAACCAGAGACACTCTATGGGGGGTGGAGGGTGGGGAAAGGAGGGGTTGTGGTCAAAATAAGGGGGTTGTAATTGTATGGGGAATATAAAAATAAAATTTAAAAAAAAAAGAGGAAAAAAAAAATTTTGTGGATAGAGGTGGGTAGCCATGAAAGCATGGGTTTAAACACAGTTGATGGGTTTAAACCTATTGAAATTATTATCTGCACTGATGTTCATGTAGTTCTTTTACTAGTGAGACCCTCTTTAAGTTGATTCCTGAATCATTTTGATGGGATTCTAGCAGTATTTGACAGGGTCTTGTAACCTGATAAAGGAGGGTGGTCCAAGACCATCTTCAACATTTTATGATCCAGACCTAAAGTTACCCATTTTTCTAAGAATCCCTGCTTTGTTTTAGTTTCAAATAGATTTGCAATTTTGTAATTGAATGCTAATAGTGTTGTTTGTTATTATCAGCTTACACATTATTTCTGGGTCTTTTCAGTGGTCTGTGCTATATTATCCCATGGGAATGCTACAAGCAAAATCCAAATCATGGAAAACTCTATCTGATAAACAATGTAGTGAATCAAAGCATTTTCTAATGTGAACTCACTTCTACACAGCATGGCAAAGTTATGCTTAGTGAAAAACTCTATGTCAGTCTTCTCAATTGCATTAAGCATTTGAATAAAGGTTGGAAGTATATTTTGAAGTAACTAATGCTTTAGAAGGCTCATAATATAGGCTATCATTAGATAAAACGTAGATGTCATTGAGCCATGGCTAATATTATTAAGATATAGTTCTGTGCTATCGTAGATATGGCAGTTTAGACAGTACTACAATTCTGCATTTTTATGTCATTATTACAAAATGATTTCTCACTCACCCTGAGTCAGTGGACTTTATTTTTAAAAATTGTGCAATATATGAGGAAATGCTAATTTATGTCCATAATTCAATGCAACAACTAAATTGCTTTCACTTTTTTTAGCTTTGTCTTTTAATGCTGTAACAAAGGTCATGGGCATCTTCTCTCTGCTCATGACTTCTCAGTCTAACTTGCACAGACTTGCGGGTTTCCCAAACTTGTCCATGGCTTTTCCTATGTGTGTGTCTCTCTCTGAGAATGTTCTTTAGCTTTTCCAGTCAGTAAGGCCAGTGTAAGGGGAAATCAGAAGAACCAGGGAGGTGACACCTCATTAGTCTGAGCAATGAGAGTTTAAATACCCAGTTTTCTTTATCCCAAGTGGATAAATTATGTATGAATCCACCTCTTACTGGTTTTCCTCCCTTCCCTGTGAGAACCAGAACAACCATACCAATTGATTATGCAAGACTGAGAATGTAAAGAGCATCTTTATCAATTATGCAATTAAACTACAAAATGTTAGGTAACTACCGTACACACTCTTTTTTGCTTAGATCCTTGTTCAGGAGCCTTGCACCATACTGGAAATTATATCTTAAGAAATTAACCAATACAAAGATGTGTCTGCTTCTGATGTTCCACCTAACAGTCATTGAACCAGCCCATAAAGAATAAATAGTATACACTCATTTTTCTAATGGTACACTATTCAAAATTATCTATGTAGGATCTCCCTCTGTGCTATAATTAAAGCTCTGTTTACTTATACTATCACTGTCTTTTTTTTTTATTTGAAGAGAGTCTGTTTTATATGCTAATATCAATCCTCACCTAAATCCTTATTCCCAAGTTCTTGCTTAGGTATCTGATTTTAGGAGAATTGAAACTAAGACAAGTATGTTGGAAAATATATTAATTAAAGATTGTATTTCAATTACATGCACTATAAGATGTAAAATAGAACAGTCAGAATGAAAACGAATGAACCCTATGTGTGATCACCTAGTACTAGCTTAAATCATTATCTTTTTTCAGGTAAATTAACTGAAGCTCATAGAACTTGAACATTATGCATGAGATCACAATGCAATGTAACACCAGCTGAGGTCTAATTCTTCTAATGCCCTATCACTGATCTAGTTAAACAATAGTAGGATATCTTATTTTACTTGACCTTACCTGTGATAAAATAAATTTTAAGTGGAACTTACTGGAATTAGCTATAAAATCCATGACTTGGTAATAGAGATGAATTTTCTAGAACATATGGAATCTTGATGCTCACCAATTGCTATGGAATGATATGTGCCCTCCCCAAATTCATAAGTTGAATATCTAACACCCAATGATAGAATACTGAGATAGTCATTAATGGGCAATTAAGGCTAGGGATAGCCTTTAAGAAGTAATTAAGATTCAATGTGTTCATAAAGATATGGGCATCGGGATGCTGATCTTAGAGACCAGCAAGGTAGATGGCTATGTCATGCAGTGGCAAATACTTAGGAAACTGACAGTGACCGTGAAGATTATTTATCTACTACTAGAGGGCCCTATGTGAATTTAAAAGAAGAGAGGAATCTTTCTCTAGGAAAGATTATGATTATCCTGATGAGAGTTAATAGAGATACCACAGGAGTACCAACACTGATTTAATGATTGATTGTTTTATTGATATGAAAACACACCACTAATAGGCAGGATAAAGGCCCTTTCCACATAATGGCCAGCCTTCTCTGGAGTGTCTTCCCTAGTACTTGTTTGAGATGATTGTTTAGCAGAGCACACCTCATGGCCATGGAAACAGTGCCCCATAAAAGCAATTCCTTTTTTTGTTCCTTGTCCTGACACTTCAGGGTTGAAGTTACTGCTTGAAGCTCATAAAATGCTTTAAGGCCTGTCAGAAAGAAATTCTAACACTTATAACATAAATACTCGTATTTCCTCTAGGTAGTAATATTTTGCTCTTAAAAAGTAAAAACAAATGAATGAAGTTCTCCTCTATATGGAAAAGCAAAAAAAAGTAGATGAAACACATGCATTCCAAGCTGGTGGCTCATTTTCTGTTGTGGGTTGTGTTACCTCACACCCTCACCACCCCCACAAATCAATAGGTTGAAGTACCTCAGAATGAGACCTTATTTGGAGATAGGATTTTTTTAAAAGATTTATTTATCTATGCATACAAGAGCTGGTGTACAAGCCAGTGGTATGGGGGAATGAAAGGATTCACCAGAGACAGAGTAGGGAACAGCACAGGCAGGTGGACTGGAGTATACTGCTGAGGGGAACAGTGGGCGAGTCAGGAGAGGTCTGCACCATGTGGGTTGCTCCCTGTCGGGGGATCAAACTCATGCTGCAGTGGCTGCTGACAACTTCATAGGTTGCATCTTAACCCCTTACTCCACCAGGGAGGCCCTGGAGATAGGATCTTTACAGAGATACTTAAGTTACATTTAGTTTATTATGGTGGCCCTTAATCCAAAATGACTTTTGTCTTTATAAAAAGCAGAAATTGGAGATGGATACACAGGGAGAATGTGATGAAAAGAGAAAGGCACAGCTTGGGGTGATATTTCACAAGCCACGGAATGCTAGTGATTTTCAGCTAACCAGCAGAAGCTAGGCTAGTGGCTTGGAACAGATTCTGCCTTACAGCCCACAGAAAGAACCAACCATGCCAACACCTTGATCTCAGACTTCCAGCCTCCAGAGCTCTGAGGCAATCATGTCTTTTGTTTACACCGCCCAGGTTGTGGTTGTTATGCCAATCCCAGAAAATGAACATACCCTCCTCCATGGACAGACTTTGAGCGCCTTGTTAATGTCACATCATCCACCCTCACAATAAACACTGAGTTGTCACACCCTGTCCACCAAGAATCCTGCTATCCAGTAGCCCCCAAATTTACATCTTGCCAACTTTCCCTCACCTTACCTTTTGTCCAAGTTGCCTGACTTCTCCCTGACTGTGGTGGCCTCAGTGGAGGGGTGGGGTAGGGCTGGGGCTGGGTGGGATAAGGTGAGCAACTGGTGGTTGGGGGCTTCCTGCCCCATTTGCAGGGTTACCTCTCTCCTGGTATTTAGGTTTGATCAGAATAAATTCTTATCAAATCCATAGTATTTCAGAGGAAAAGTAAGATAATTTTTTAAAGATTTATTTAAGTGTACAAGAGCTGGGGTGCAGGCAAGAGGTGTGGGGGGTGCAGGCAAAAGGTGTGGGGGGTGAGAGGACTCACCAGAGACAGAGTGGGGAACAGAACAGGCAGATTGACTGAAATACACTGCTGAGGGGAGCAGCGGGTGAGACAGGAGAGGTCTGATGCATCATATGGGCTGCTCCCTGGCTGGGGATCGAACTTGTGCTGCAGTGGCTGTGAACAGCTTCATAGTGCTGACGCTTCCCTAGCTCCACCAGAGAGGCTCCAAGATAATAAATTTTTCTTACAGATGTTCAGGCAGCTCTCCTGCCCACCTATGACTATGTAGGTGTTTCTTTCTTTTCACAAATCTTTTCCCTTTGCAAAGCAGCAGCGGCAGATCCCAGAAACAAATCCAGGACTGTGGACAGGCTGTTTCACAGTCTTCAATGTCATTACCCGGTGCCACTTACTGCAGTTTCACCATCATCTGACGCCCAGGCTGCCTGTGCAAAAGGAGCCTGACCCTGAAGAAGCCTCTGTCCAGCCGGCAGGGAGGGCTTCTATTCGAGTGCAGATCACACTCAGCTTTGCAAACTCTGGCAGGACCTGAGGAGATAGCTGCAAACCGCCATTTAAGTTTCAGGTTGCCTGCTGTTCCTTCTTGACAGCTATCAGGACTGATAAAACCTCTCAGACTTTCCTGGGCGGCACAGTCATTTAATGGCAAAAAGACATCACCACAGGAGGCTGCACCAGGAGGCATAACATTTCTGGAGATGGACACACACGTGCTTTTGTTGTGTGTCTCCTTACAGCCACCTCAGTGTTCACCCATTCCCCTGAAGCCCTCCTCTTCTGCCCTGGCCCCCTAGGAGCTGCTTTGGAGTTTACTTCCCAAAGCAAAACCAGCGTGTTGGAGGGACAGGGAGCCACTTTGCAGATGGAGAGATAAAAAAGCCTGGAGGTCAGTGAGGAAATGTAAGCAGAGCATTGAGGTGAGATTTAACAGCAGTGCAGTTCAGAATGTCCAATCTACTTGAGCTTCTAGACCGGTCACAAAAAGGGTTTTATTCCCTTTCCAATGTCGAAAACAATAATAATTTTGAAACATCTTGGACAACAGAACCAATGGCTGGTTTGAGTCTGGTACTAAAACAGGGTGAGGTAAAATTAGATAACGCTGTGTTGACAGCCAGTCCTTTTTTGCTTTGGAATGAGAAATATCTTGTTTACTCAAAGAGTTGTGCAATTCTAGGCTTTTCAAGTTCTTATTAGTCCAGAAGGATTAGGTCCAGGAGATAAATTAATTGAATGAGCCCTCACAGAAAACATGTGATATGAAAAAAAAGAGTATGTGTCTTAAATGGGATATAGGCTCAGTTATAACTAAAAGTTTCAAAATCACAAAATAAATGTTTGGAGAAATGTTTGTGTAGTAAGATATTTGTTCCCAAAACTGTCCTCCAATATTCAAAATATCTTATCCTCTCTCTCTCTCTCTCTCTCATGTGTGTATATATTTTTATGCCTGCATCAGTTTCACCAATGCATACATAGATATAGGTTACTTTTTATTTTATTGCTTGAGATTTATTTATTTTTTTGTTCTTCTCAAATGGTTCTTGATGACCAAGACTTACATCAATTCGAGAAATCGTCAGCTCTTATCCTTCAAATTTTGGATTTTTTATATCCCCTTTATTCTTTTTTGAAACTCTGATTAGATATGCTTCTTATCTTTTTTCAACTTATCTTTTTGACATTTTTTTCCCCTTCTCTGAGGCATCCCTTCTCAGCATGAGTTTGCAATTAACCAATTTTCTTTTTAGTTCTGTCCCATGTTAACACAGCATACTGGGTTTTTCTACCAGCTTTGTAATTTTTATTGTGTGTGTTTACATTTGGTGAGACTTGGAACCTGAGTGGGTGAGACCAGGGGATTTTCCTCCAGGTACAACACGATTTTCTTCTCCCATGTAACTTCACATTTATTCGCTGTCTTGAATCCATGAATATTCAAGATTTTTTTTTCACTATCACCCAGATCACAGTTTGAGGCAGACACACTATTTTTTCCTCCATATCTCATTTTCATAGAGGAAAATCTTTTTCAATTACTCTTCACTAGTGGTGTAGTTCTGTCAGGACCTTTGCTTTTTTTTTTTTTTTTTTTTTTTTGGTGGGACCCTTGCCGGTGGCCTGGGAACGAACCGGCGCTGCAAAGGCTGCGGGCAGCCTCGCAGCCCAGCCCTCAACCACTGTGCCACCAGGGGAGGCCCAGGACCTTTGCTTTTTATGTGAGGGTGTAGAAGCCTGGGGTATAACAGCTCTAGCTCTTTATTTTGTTTAGAACCGAGGCTTCTGGATTTAGTCCTCTACCTGAACCATGAAATCTAAACCCAATTTACTAAAATTGGTAAATGTCCTCCAAAAAATGCATAACCTCAGCACCTGCATAGTATATTTAGTTGTTTTTGGTTTTCATTTTTTTTCCAACCTGAGCAATCTCTTTATTTTCTTGAGATCTCATGTGTGATTTCTAAATGATGCTTACTTATAAGCCCAAACCTGTTCTAAAAATTTATTTTAAAAAATGTTTATTTTGTCTTATCTAGACTATTTGAACATGTGTGTGGAATGGAATTTATTATAAAATACTACTTCTCAGGATAATTATTTGGAGATAGACAGTACTAGAAATAGAAGGATTTCAAATTTTTTGGGATGAAAAACAAATAGCAATAAATAAGATAATTCAAACATTCCTTACAAATTAGAATGCATCAAAACTCTTTTAATTTAACTTCAAAAAGAATTGACAAATACTGGACTTTTTTTTTTTTAATTTATGCATACAAGAGCTGGGGTACAGGTCAAAGATGTGGAGGGGGGAGGTGAGAGGATTCACCAGAGACAGGGTGGGGAACAGAACAGGCAGAGTGACTGAAATACACTGCTGAGGGGAGCAGCGGATGAGACAGGAGAGGTCTGCTGCACCATGTGAGTTGCTCCCTGGCCGGCTGGAGATCAAACTCGTGCTGCAGATGCTGCAGGTTACTTTACAACTTGAAGCCACCAGAGAGGCCCCCTGGAAGGGGTTTTGAACCAAAAAGTCAATAGATATTATAATTTGAGGGTGATATGTTTAAAGTTGTACTGAATAATTATTGACACATTTTTCAGATGATCAAAAATGTACCTAAATCAATTAACGTTCAACATTTGTACATTTCTCTTACTATATTTAACTCATATAAATGGCATGTGGTATGGGTGCTCTACTTTTGAAAGTCTTAATTTTATAGTAGGTACCTGTCCTAGTTTGTATTTTTGCTTTGTATAGGACCGTTCATCATGAGCCAGGAAGACATCCAGCCCCCATAGAAAGATTTCAGAAAAAAATCAGAAGACTTTCTAGATTCTATATTTCCCTTTCTTTCTCTAATATCTTTTGTAAATTATTTTCCTCCAAATCTAGGGGTATGAGAGATTTCTAGAGATAATTTTCTCCTAATAATACTAAGAGCTTTAGTATAGAGCATTACCAACAACATTTCACATTCATATAGTTTCCTTTTACCTGTTCATTTTTTTCATTCAAAAACTTTTTAATATTTGAGATGGATCAAAAGCTATTCAAAAGCACAGAAGTAACACCATAACAATTTTACTCTTGGAGTGAATGAATTTTGAACTCACAATGGAATGTCTTATAAAACATATGGGAGCACTTATGTATGGTTTGGCATTGTGCTAATGCTTTATCAATTACCTTACAAGACTGAATTAAGATGCCTTCAAATAAGAAGATAATTTTTGTGTAATAGTTAAATTGGGATAGATTTAATATTCACTTGAAGAGTCATCCAGCCACCTTGACCACCTTGACCATTAATAAAGAGATTATTGTATTTAAGCAGTGGGCTTTGAGAGGGGGGCTGACTATAAAGAATATGTTTTGGTCTTTAGTCAACAGTTTATCTGAGTCTTTTGCTTTGTAGATTTATTTAATTCAGTGCTTAAAAGTGTAGGTTGTGGAACAGACTTGTCTGGGTTCAAATCCTGTCTCCTTTTCTTCAGTAGATTACTTAACTTCTTTGTGCTACAGTTTATTTTTCAATGGTATAAAAAATTCTATAACACAGGATGGTGCAAGCCTAAAGAAGTTAATATATTCCAGAATCTGGAATGCAGTGAAAGTTAAACAAATGTTAACTTTTCTAACACCATCCCATTTCATTTTATTTTCATGGTTCTCTGGTCTATTGGGTATTTGAATTTAAGATTTCTATTTTAGGATTATAAAATTTAGAAAGACAGAAAGCATGGGGAAAGAGAAGATGTTCAAATTACAGCAATGACAATGAAAGTTATAAATAGAATATTATAAGTACATGAAAGAGTGCCTTTCACTTTGTCCTTTAGAAATCGTATCATGTTTGATACAAGAAGGGACACGAGAATGAAACTTGAAGTTGAGATGAGGGGAGGCGGATATTCTAGGAGAAGAAACACATAAATTACTTTAGGAATGCCAAGGTAAGGTAGAAAGATTTTCTAATATTTGGCAATTACCAAGCAGGAATGGGGCGAGAGGGGGATATATACATGGGGACTTACACTTGATATTTCAAAGAAGTGATGTTGCATGTATTCCAAGTTGGAGAGCATAAAGCAGTTCACAGAAGGTTCTTGAATGGAGGCAACTGTTTATCTAGTACTTTGGAGATAAGAATTACATGGATGAAAAAGTGAGAAATGTTGAGTGAGAATAATCCAAACAGAAGAGCTTTGAAAATCTTCTGGATTAATAAACTATGGTATGCTTTGGAATGGCGGTAGCTCTATGAACTGTGCAGACCAGAGATAATATTCAACTTGTATATGGCAAGTTTAGCCATTATTTGTCATTTTTACCTACCTTACTGCTTTTTAAAAAATTCTTCATAACAACCCAAAGTGTTACTCAATAGTGTTGTCCCACAGTACTGATGTGAACAATGAGGTTCACATCATTGTACAGAATGGTTTATGTTATTAATAAATGATAAAATAGTCATATTTATAGTGAGAAGTATAGGGAATAGATAATATATGAAGAGGTTTGTTGGAACCAGATTGAATGTCATGTTAATAAAGTTGGATAAGAACATGAAAGTTCATCTTGGATAAGATCAAGCTCAGCATAGGAGTGAGATCCAAATTTGCTTAAGAACTAGAGGTGATCTGAACATCCCATCAACTTCCCTACCTCTCACATCTCAAAAAATCTGTGAACCTTGATAAAATAATCATCCTGGTTAAACCTCAGTGTTTAAGTACTAGTGAAAGCATTCACATAAAAAGCATATCGTCTTATAAACTTTCTCCAAAATAATTAAAGTCCAGATTACTTTCAGAAGGCAGATTAAGTTTTCCTTTTCATCATGTGTCCCCTCTGAGTATAATATTGATTTTGATTTTCCCACAATGTTAAAAAATATATTTTTAAAAATTGAAATAATTGTTTCTATTATCCTAAAAGCATCCACTGTAACCAACATATTTAAGGACAATTTTAAAAGCAGTTTAAATAGGCTTCCTATAATTCAGGTACAATCTATTAAAGATACCACTAAAGCATTTTGAAAATTGATTGACTTTTGTAAGCATTTTTTTCCTGGTATCTAGTAAAGCAGGGCTCTATCTTAATTATTTTTCTCACATATTACTTTATGTACTTAGAGGAAATCTCTGTTAACTTAAATGAATTTGACAAATGGATTTTTCAGAAGAACAGATGTATTTAAAACGTAACAGATGGGTCTTCATTTTCTTAGGTGAGATGATCTATATCCATTTTATCAAGTTACAAGGGTGCTGGAATATGAGGCTCCAGTGATATACAAAGAATAATAAAATATTGATGGTGTTATGCCATAAATTAAGTGGACCAGAACATTTTATTAAAATTTAAATATACACTTGGTGTACTTGAAAAGGTTTATTTTTTTATAGAAATCATATTAAATGTAAAAGGATAAACAAGTTTCCAAAATACTTGATATTTTTAAAGTACCTCATAAATCATGAGATGGTAAGATTGGCTTCTACAACCTTCTTTAAATATTTGTGGCGACTATATAGTATTTATTCATTTATTTATTTCATTGTGATAACATTAATTAGCAGCATGGTATGTGATTTAGAGGTATATAGGATCTCATCTTGCAGGTGTATGTTATAACATCACACCTGCCACCAAAACATTGAGTCTCCTACTACAGTGTGTTTTGCCTTCTCTCCACTTTGTGCTCTCCCTCCTACTCCCCCTCTGGTAGCCTCAGTTCTCCTTATTTCTAGGTTAGTATTTGGCTTGGTTTTACCTGATCCTTTGCTTTGTTTCTCTATAATTCACAGATAAATGAAACCATGCAGTATTAGTCATTCTAATTCTAACTTATTTCACTTAGCATAATCCCTTCCAGTTCCATCCATGGTGTCACAAATGGTAAGAGTTTTTTTTTTTTTAATATATTTTTTATATCTGTGTAGAATTCCATGGTATATATATGTATATAAGATGTGATATAATCACATCTTCCCAATCCACTTATATGTCTTTGGTCACTTAGTTGTTTATGTGACTTAATTTTTGTAAATAATGCTGTAATGAACATAAACATGCATATGCTTCTCCACATTAGTGTTTTTGCATTCTTTGTGTAGATACCTAGGAGTGGAATTGCTGGAACATAAGTTATGTCCATTTTTGATACTTTGTGAAATCTCCATATTGTTTTCCATAGGGACTGGTCCAGTCTTCATTTAGGTAAGAATTATTTGGAAGAGTGAAATTAAGGAGATCTACTCACTAGAAAAAAAATCTATATATTTATATATATCTATGAATATATGTATTTATATATGGATGGAAAGGCATCACTGTGTAATAGCAAAACAATCTTGGCCAAGAAAATCAAGGGGGAGAAAGCATCTAAACTGACATTAATGCTTACCATATAGCTATTGTAATTAAAACATAGTAGCATTGTCAGCAAGAGAAACGCATAGATTATTGGGACATAGAATACAGAAATAGTCCTTCACAAATATCTGTGACTGATTTTGACATAGATACAAAGTGATTCAATTTTGGAAAGATAACTTTATAAACTCACGTGCTGAAACAAGTTGAAAAATGAATATTGACCTAAATATGCCTTATGCAAAAATTTAAGTCAAAATAGGTTGCAGTCTTTAATATAAAACAAAAACCATAAAACATTTAGAAAAGATAATAGGAGAGAATCTTTGAGGCGAAAGTTATAGGAAGAAATTGTAGACTGAACACCTACAGCATGATGAATAAAAGCAAAATTTGATAATATTGATCCCATTAAAATGGAAAATAGTTGTTCTTAAAAACTTGAAGAGGATAAAAAGACAACCTACAGGCAGAGAGAAAACATTAGCAAGCTATATATACAAGGGAGGTCTAGTATCTAGAACACATAAAGAACTCTCATAACTCAACAGGAAGAGACATTTCACTGAAGAGGATACATAGAAGGTAAATAAGCACATGAAAAACTGTTCAATATTATTACTCATCAGGGATATGTGAGTTAAAAGCACACTGAGATACCCCTACATCCTGTCAGAAAACTTAAAAATACAAAGATAGCATAAAATCCAGGTGAAAAAGCAAATAACTCCATCATATATTACTGGTGGGAAGGTAAGTTGGTCCTGTCATTTTTTTTAGAATTTTTGCATTAAAAAAATAAAACACTAAACTTTTAACTACCATATGTCCCAGAAATTTATTTTAGAGAAATGAACACTTACATTCACACAAGAATCTGTATGAAATGTTTGTAGCTGCTTTATTCACAATAGATCAAATGTCCTTCCATGGGTCAATTGTTACACTGTGGTATCTCCTTACTGTGTGATACTTCCCAGTGATGCAGTGGAAGGGTTGATAGATGGACACAACAACTTAGATCCATGTCTAGAGAATTATGCTGAGTAAAAAAAATACCATTGCCATTAGATTTCCTAAGGTGTGATCCTATTTGTAAACATTATTTTAAAAAAACGAGGATGAAGCTGTGCAGATGGACAAATTTGGACTATTAGCAGTGACCTTCAGGTAGTATTTACACATGTTGCTTCTTAATGATGGACACCTGACACATAATTTTATAGTGCTATGTTAGTTTAATAAAAAAAAATTAGAAACAGCCTAGTGGTTGCCCAAGTTTAGGGGCAAAGTTGCGTGAGAAGAGGTGTGTGTGTTATGGAAACTGGGAGTATTTGCGTTGATGGAACTGCTCTGAATATGGAGGTGGTAGTGTTACATGAATCTACATATGTGATAAAATTGAACTTAACTAATGTATGTAAGCACATAGGAGTAGCAATGATAGAGTTGAAATCTGAATAATATTCAATTCTATATCCATTTGCCTGCCCTGCTTGTGATATGAAACTCTGGTTTTGCAAATAACGCCTGGGGGAAATGGCAAAGTATACAAGGAATTTTTTGGTTTTTCTCTTACAACAGAGTAAATACTCATAGGACAGGGGCACTAAGAAGGATTATTTTGGCCACCTTCTGGAAACAATTTACCACCAAAATGTTCCTTTTGTATGTGAAGTTCAAAGTTCCCATGGACATTCATGATTGCCAGTGAGTTTCTTCCTTTTGGAGACTCCATCTTTTTATTTTTTTTAAGATTTATTTATTTTTATACAAGAGCTGGGGTACAGGCCAGAGGTGAGGGAGGGTGAGAGGATTCCCCAAAGACAGAGCAGGGAGCAGAACAGGCAGACTGACTGAAATACACTGCTGAGGGGAGCAGCGGATGAGACAGGAGAGGTCTGCTGTGCCATGTGGGGCCCTCGCCAGCTGACCAGGATGGAACCCACGCTGCAGAGGCTGCAGACAGCTTCACAGTGCTGCGCTCAACCTGCTGTGCCACCAGGGAGACTGGACTCCATCATTTTTAACAGATAGCTACAACGTGAGACAGAAGTGGACTGTACAATATGTGTGCATGAAAGAGTAGGGACATGTTCATGGTTAGGCACAGAGATGTCCAGATTTAATCTCCATTTTTCTATTACTCTGAGAACATTTTCATTCTATATTTAAGGTAATAACACTGCCTGATGTATAATAATTTTAACATAAAAATTTCAATTCCCAAAGAGCGCCAAGGTTTGTCCAAACAGGAAGTTCAAATATTTGACAACAGATTTCTTGCCATCTAGTTTAGGATTAAGGTATTTAGTTTTAAAAAGTACAGATTTCACTCATCTGTTGAATAGGACCTGTCTTTCATTGAAGAGGACTCATCACTGCCAGTACTTAAATACAAAGAAGACTGGGTAATATAATCCTACTGAGCTAAAGAAGCTGCAGATTTCCAAAGGGACAGAGTAGTTTCTCTCTGTTGCATTTTCTCTCTCAATGCAATACCCCTCGTTTCTCTCTGTTTGGACAGAGATCACTGCAAAGGTTTGGGCCTCAAGTAATTTTGTATTTCTGCCTTTAAGGGTTTTTTTTGGGGGGAGGGTAACATTAGTGCCTATGTTTCACTGGAAACCTCATGTTCCCCAGAAACACCTACATGTTGACATGTATAAGGTTAGTTCATTGACTCTAAATGCCCATATGAGCCTCCCAAGTTATTGCTACTGTACCCAAGAGCCACAAATCACAGATGAAAACCTGCTTGAAAATCATCCCCATCAGGGCCTCCCTCGTGATGCGGGCAGTTGAGCAACACACTGTGAAGCTCTCTGCAGCATGGGTTCAATCCTGGCCAGCTGTGGAGAATCCCACACGGTGAAGCAGACCTCTCCTGTCTCGTCCGCTGCTCCCCTCAGCAGTGTATTTCGTCAGTCTGCCTGTTCTGTTCCCCACTCTGTCTCTGCTGAATCCTCTCACCCTCCCACGCATCTGGCCTGTACCCCGGTTCTTGTATAAATGAATAAAGCTTTTAAAAAATCCCCATCATGTAATAACTGCAAATATAGAAATAAGGATTATTAAATTTTAACATATTGTAGCAGTGCAGTAATTTTGCAAAGGCTGCTTGTTGCTATTAAGAATGACAAACTTGATTTTCTCAAATAGAGGAAACTGTTAACTGGAATTTTACATATTCTTGCCTGCTAACATTTGCTTGAAATGCATGCAAGAGAAATATGCTATTTATAAAGTCCATAGTCAAGTTTATATTCCCTTTTAGGGCCATAGTAATCTAATATCTGTATTTTCAGTGTTCAAATGTAATTACATGAGTGAATGCTTTAATAATCCTTTTTCATTATAAACAAATATAGGATGTTTACATAATTTGAAACTAAAATAAATCCTAACCAAAATGCTATTAAGTGAAAACTCTGGTAATTGTGTAAAGTTTTACTAAATATTATTCATGTGGAATGTCTGAGCTTCTCTGAAAGTTGTGCTTATTACAAGTCAAGGATCCAGGGAACATTTTTAAGACCTCAAATACAGACTCTCAATTAAACAGCAGGACTAACATCTCAGAAAAAAATAGATAAATAAAGTATATATAGTTTAAACGTTTGACAACTTGCATTCAATCACATAACTTTAATCAAAAGGGAAAATTCTGCCTAGGAAAACAAATCAGTAGTATTGAATTTTAGCTTTAATTCCCAAGACATTCCAAACCTAATTTATAATGCAATCATGAAATATACATAAAGCAAAAATAGTTAGACACCTATGGGAAAACCAAAACAACTAGAACTCTGTTAATGCCCACATTTTAAATATGTACATCACAAGATTTGATTTTTGTTCTACCCAGTAAATGGATCTCTCTTTCCAAAGCTATCCCATTTCACATATGTCTCCAGATTTCATTATCAGGGCTATCCCCAAAGATAAGCTAAATGGTCACATAGTCAATATAATTTGATATAGGAGATTGAAAGACACTATTCTCAAAATAAATCCTCCATATGCCTTACATGCACTGTGAAATTGTATTATTTCAGATGTATTCTTTACTGACAGTCTTCATGTTTCAGAAATCACTATTAAAATGCAATTAACACTGGAGGGAGATTTTGGATAATAATGTCACTGCATCTTTTTAGGTATGTGTCTACAATTCACAGAATAGGATTGGCCAGAATCTTTGAAACACCTTTAAAAATTATATTTGTGTAAAAATACATAACCAAAAATTTAGAATTAAAAGGGGCACTTGACAGACTCTTCAGTTTATTTAAGAATGGTGTATTAGATTTCTTAGCCCTTACAGATAAAATAGATGAGGATAATTAGAAAACTGCACTATCATAGTTTGATTCAATGATGTATAACCTTCATAGCCTGCAAACAGAATAGCACTGCATTGTGTCAATCAGCTTTTGATACCTAACAACCAATCAACATGCCCAGTGTCTTGTAAATATATATTTTATATATATAAATATATATATATATATTCTTACAGTGTCCTCAGATCACTTTGAACGGTGTGCTGACGTTAGCTGTACTCATTTCATGCGTGTGTAGGTTGGTTACGAACCAGCACATTTAGGATAAGCTTTATAGAGCTTAGTATTTTGAGTCATGTCTGTTTCATAAGTCTCCATGGTCTTTGGACCAGTGGGTTAGCAAGCACGCTCTCTCATAACAACAGTAGCAAAACACCTGATGAGTGGAAACATGTAATGCTTGTTAAGGCTTAATGTTGGAAGGAGCTCATTATCATTTCCACATGTGTTTCTTGACCTAGAGGAAGGATATGCGTGCTCTACACACTTTGAGCCAAAGCAAGCCATGGTTCCAAACTCAACATCAGTAGCATAGAGAAGTAAATTCTTCCAGTGGGGGGTTTATGGGGTAAGGGTAGAAGAAGGAATAAGCATTTTTGAATATTAGGATACTGCAAATACCGTTTTAAGAATCAAAAGAGTATTCACAAAATTTAATCATGAACTTGAGTCTTTAAAGAAGAAACTTGACTGATAATTAATGATCACAAAGTCATAGGACTAGATGTAATTCATAAGGTCAGGTCCACAGTCCTCTACAAAGGAATGTTTGTGATGAGAGAGGTGAAGGAACATCTCAGAGGATTGCTACATTTGTAGCAAGTTATTGAGTGGTCAAACAGACATGACTTGTCAGAATGAAAAGCTATTTACTTATCTTTAAGCTATCTTTTAGAAGAATCTATATAGCTGTCTTCTTTTTGCATCTGCTGGCAAAATCAGTCAATTTATTTTTAATTTTTAATTTTTTATTAGTGTGGGTAGAGCCTTGTGAGGTAGTCACTGAGAATTAAGACTAAGTGGTTCTTGTACTCCTTAAGGTAGCCTCTGCTTGCCAGGAAGATGATATAAAATTTCAGTGGAGGTTAAGGAAGTTTTACAGAGAATACTTCAAGTATCTCTTAGAATATTAACCAAAGGAATCACACATGGTGACCGTTTCTCTCTCTCTGGTCTCTGCTATAAACAGAAGACTAAATTTAAATTCACAGATAAAACATCTTATATATTAAAGATAATTATTCTAGTTATGATTTTTTGCCTACTGGTTGAGATACTTACCTTTGGCCAGTGTGTTAAGGTAGTGGTGAAAGTTTTTAAAACTATTTTTAAATAACAAGTGACTTGTCTACATAAATGAAAATTCTAAGTCAAGATAGCAGTCTAGTTATTGTTTGTTTCCAGTAGATTTTAGAATTAATAGCAAATTGTCCATTGCATTGGAATCTGCTGAGTGAAAGCAGTATCCCTGATGACATTCCACTGAGTTGATGCAACATTCACAAATTTCAAGTGCAAATATTGCTAATAAATTCCATAAGAATATGGATTTTATATAATATTACATTTCTCTTTCTTTCTCTCCCTACATTTTTTTTTCTTTTTTTTTTTTTAAGATGGAAGAGCCCTCCTATTTATAGCCTATCAAAACCAACACAAAAGCAAAACAGTATCCATGAAAATTCACAACTGTTAAAATATTATCATTTATCAAAAAATGCCCATGCTTCCTTTATATTGTCTAACTGGATAGTTACAATGGTACAGAAATGCAGTCAATTGTTATATTCTTTTCTCAACTAATCTACCAACTTTTTTTCATTTTCATCAGATAGTAGATTCTCTCTTGCACACCAATCAGAATTTAATATTGAATATAATATAATCATCTTGGAGAAAATTTCTGAAAGATTTTAGACACTGATATTATGAAATAAAAGATGCACAAAAATCTTATTTAGCAGATGACCATTTAATTATCCTGAAAAGAATAACCTGACATACCAGGACTTTTGAGAAAATTTCTTTGACTTTGAGAAATAAGCCTACATCATAAATCATGGTTGGAACAGATGGATGGCATTTTTCTAGCCACGTCAGAGCTTTATAGTCAAAATAATATGTATCATTTATCGAGGGTCTCCTATTTCTAAGTCGTTTCTATCTATCTCTAAATATTTTTCTTTCCAAAAGGTATATACTAAAATTCATGATTTATAGATGAAGATATGGGAGAACAAGTAACTTTCTCAAGGTCATAGGGAAAGTAAATTTGTTGGCCAGTAATCAAACTCAATTTCTGTTCTTTTTCCATATGGCCATGGAGAATTTCTGACAAATTCTTGCAAAGATAAGATGATCAAAGTGCTGAGTTGAAGCAGTGCTGGTGTTTATTGGACTGCACATAGACTTCTTTCATAAGACCATGTGCAAAGTATATTTTTCTTTGAAAAAGCCTCAATTACCATATATTGTGGGTTTAAGTTAACCTGGCATATAGTGTAACTTGCATTTTTATGTATAAACATTTAGGTTTGGTTTTAATGTGCAGGTTTACTTCTCCAGCTGTTCCTCTCAAATCTCACAGCTAGGGGCAAAGATCTTTAAGCCCTAGCTTTCTCCCAGAATGGTACCTCTTGGCCATGAACAGGAGCCCAAGAAGTAGTCAGGTGACCGGTTAAAGGTTTCAACAGCCTTAAGTTGGCATCTCAATGACATAGAATGTTCGACTTGGAAAGATATTGAAGATCATTGAATATTACTCTATCCAATCCATTTACTTGGAAAGGAAAGTCAGGTCAGGACTAACAGGTAGTATGTTATGCTTAAGACTGCACCATAAATTACTAGCAAAGCTCAGATTTCCTGACTCCTACTGAAGTTCTTTTTTCATTCTCTGCTCAGATCTATGCTATGTGGATACTGAGGAAAAAAATATTTGTTTTTTATGTAAATTGCATCGTGTTTCCATACGTGTTTCATGAATGGTGAGCCAGATGAACAAGAAAAAGACAGATACTGCAACTACATGCACAATGAACAGCTTGATCTGAGTATGTATGTTTTACATATTATTTTCATCATGATTCTTGGCATTTTTTTCATAAATGAATCATGAATTATCTTTGCTGAGGGTAATTTAGTGGCCAATTCTTGTGTAATCCTGAGATAGCATCACTTAGAAACTTGTGCAAGAGTTAGGTTCTTACAGAACGTTCCTCTTTGTGATGTGGCAATGATGAAGGGGATTTTAATTCAGGGATTGGCATGTGGAATGTGTTTGTATAGACCTTAGTAATTCTGCATTCTGTGAGGTCTGAGGGGTCTTGTTTTGCTGGACTGAACAGGTGAAACAAAAACTTCACAATATTTTTTTTCCAGATAGAATTATGTCCACATTAATATACTGCTTCTTTATTTACACATATACACACACACACACATACACTACACACATACTACACATGCAGCTTGCAATTATTAATTACAAAATAAGCCATGCTGAGCAATTGCAAAGGTATTCTCTGAGGTGATGAAATACATCTTTCATATTACTGTCTGTGCTTTCTACCACATTCCAATACTTCTATCAAGTTCTGTATCATTTTACCTTTCCTTTATATATGCATTAATAAAACAACTGTCATAGTGATAATTTTTTCACACCACCACTTTGCATTCACAAGAAACATAAAACCTGAAAAACTAACATAAAAGAAAAGACAAAGAGACGAGCAGCGCCATATTTTAAATAGACTTTAGTAGAATTCACTGACATTACTGGTCATTTTTCTCATCTTGTAGGACACAGAGAGGGGAATGCTGAATGGCCGAACTGCAGCCAGCAATGGCTGCTCATGAAATTGTTAGTCAGTGTCAGCAAATGAAACTGACAAAAGCATCTGGATGAAAGATTGAGTAATTATTTTTCTGTGTTAATGGCCCTTTATTTGTGGTTTTTATGTCTATGTTTGTTAACAGTAATTGCCTCTCCTCTACTGTTTATTTTTAATGAGTCCCTTAAAAAATAGAACACTAACTACTGTAGGATTTATTCTCACTTTGTTTACCACAGAAAAAACATTGGACAAAGCAGACCTCTACATCCTTAAAGGGAAAGTCAAATCTGCCCATCAGAGAGTGTAAGAAGTTGCCAACCAAATAATATGTGCACAGGGTTTTGAAAACAGAAAAGCAATCAGTTCACTGCAACATTTGGAAGGTGGATCTCACTAATCAACAGAGATCCAGCCCAATATAACTTTAATTTTCCTCTGTCATAATCATAGCCTTGACTTTAGGATGTCCATGGGAGAACACAAACTAGGTTATAATTGAGTCAGGTCACATTTAATATAGTGCAAAATTCAGGATCTTCCTTCACTACGTTATATTAAACTCCCTGGGCCTCCCTGGTGGCCTAGGGGTTAAGTCTCAGCACTATCATCGCTATGGCCTGAGTTTGATACCCAGCCAGATGCTAAACCACACATGGCACAGCAGACCTCTCTTGTCTCATCTGCTACTCCCCTCAGCAGTGTATTTCAGCATATATCCCTGTTCTGCTCCCCACTCTGTCTCTGGTGAATCCTCTCATGCCTCACGCCTCTAGCCTATACCTCAGTTCTTATACATAATAAATAAATCTTTTTAAAAAAGTAAAATAAATGGAGATCATAATCCACTGGTATCAGTCATTCTTTTATCCTCAGCACTTAGTACACACTTTGTAGATAATAACTTCTCAATATTAATTCCTTGAACACATAATGGTAGCTACTAATAACTTCTGGACTGAGCAGGCAGAATGATTCCAGTTGCCAAATCAGCAAAGCATCATTAACAGAATATGTCTCAAATATAACAATACAATTTACACTGGGTATTTTAATAACTTTAATAACTTGGTTTCCTAGGGCTATTATAACAAAACCACAAACTGGTTAACATAAAACAGTAGGAATGTATTCTCTCAAACTTGTGGAGGCCAGAAGCTTGAAGTCAGCATATCATTAGGGATACATTCACTCTGAAAGCTGAAGGGGAGAACCCCCCTTTGCCTGTCCAGTTTCTGGTGATTACTGGACATCCGGGCCCTCCCAGGCTTGAGGTTGCATTTGCTCCTGTGTGGCCAACTTCCCTCTGGACATAACCCGTGCCTCTGTTTTTTGTTTGTAAGGACACTGGTCATTAGTTTAAGACCCCCCCCTTAACCAAATATAATATCATCTTATTTATGTATACACAGTTTTATTTGGGGTCTCAACATTTCTTTATTTCTATCTTTAAAATCTCACATTTTCTTTACTCATTCATCTTCAGATGGGTGCTTATGCTGTTTCCATATCTTGGCTAAACATGGGAGCACAGATATCTCTTAAAGATTTTGTTTTGTTTCCTCTCTGTGTGTGTGTGTATGTGTGTGTGTGCACACATGTCTCCAGAACTGGAATCTCTGTAGCATATGCTATTTCTTTAATTCATAGGTTTTAAAAAGGACACTGGTCATGATTTGAGACCTCCCTTTCTCTTGGGAGACAACCAGTATAAAGTTACCTAACATTATCGGACAAGAAGGTAGAGATATGAGTGAAAGTACAGCAAAAGTTGGGAATTGACACTGATGTGGTAAACAACATGCAGTATGAAAAATACTTGAGATATATTTTTGTCATATTAAATGAGACACATTTAAAATCTCTTTAAAAAAACACAAAGAACTAAAAAGGGTGAGTTCCCAATCACTTTTTTATACAAATACCTCATGACCAACATGTTTGTTATCATCAACAAACTTCTTTGAAAACTTGAGATTATGAGGATCGTGTGTGCTGATACCAGAGGAAGGGAGGAAACTGATGTGATTTCAACGTTTTTTCTCTCTGTCTTATAAATTGGGTCGTGTGTGTGGATATATGTGTGTCCACCTAATCATTAATTAATCATAAATTAATCATTAATTAATCATAAATTAATTAATTTTAATTATTTGGAAGGAAAAGGGCTGTTGGAAGCTTCTCTGTATATTCAGTCAGCCTAGAAGGTATCGTACAATCACAAATGAGAAAAGAGAATGAAGGGAAAACTTTCAACTGGAAAAAAAAAAATCATTGGGCACCTTCCATGAGCCACCTCCTATACTGCTTTCTAGATACACAAGGATTAAGAAAACATAGTTCTTAAGAAACTAAATCAAGACTGATTTAGCTGCACTGAAATGTAAGAAGAAACAAAATATTTAAGACTAGGACATGGTATTAAGTACCCTGGGTAAGACATAACAGGGGTATGGAAGGTGAAAGATAGAGGTTGAAAAATAGATAGGGCTGTTCTTCTCTCTCTCTCTCTCTCTCTCTCTCTCTCTCTCTCTCTCTCTCTCCTTTTTGGCCTCTATATAGCCAACTTGCTAACAAGGTAAAAAAACACATTAAAATATTCATTTTTTCCTGTTCCATCTCTATATATGTCATGTGTTACAGATTGAGAGATGTGTCTCCCCCAAATCCATATGTTGAAAGTCTAATCTGCAATTTGTTGGTATTTTGACATGGGACTTTATGGAGGTGATTAGGTCATGAGGGCAGAACCCTCATTAATACCCTCATAAAAGAGGTCCATGAATGTTCCCTGGGCTCCTCGCCCATGGAGGTTACAGTGAAAAGATGGGGTTCTGGAATTCGGGTTTTCACCAGACACTGAATCTGGTAACACAATGACCTGAAACTCCCATCCCTCCACTAATATTAGGAATAAATCTTTGTTGTATATAAGTCATTCAGTTTACATATGTTTGTTACAGAAGTCTGAATAGACTGAGTTACAAAAAAGGCTAGAGGAGAGGAATTTGTGAAGCATAAGCCCACTGAGGCTGCACAGTGATACACACTTTTTTGTCATTTTATTGGGAATGGTACCTTGTAAATTGTGTTTGTGTTTTTCTGATCTTTAGCTGTATTTTCAACCTGGCCCTCTCATTCTTTTTGACTTTGCTTTAAGGTTTGATCAAGAAATTTTAAACTGGGGCCTCCCCGGTGGCACAGCGGTTGAGCGCTGGGTTGCGAAGCTGCCGGCAGCCTCTGTAGCCCCGGTTCGACCGCCCGCCGCCAGGTGAGGTCCCACATGGCTCACAGACCTCTCCTGCCATCCGCTACTCCCCTCAGCAGTGTACATCGTCAGTCTGCCTGCTCTTCTCCCCACTCTGGCTCTGGTGAATTCTCTCACCCTCCCGCGATTCTGACTGTACCCAGTGCTTGTATAAATAAATAAATAAATCTTTAAAAAAAAAAAGAAATTTTGAACTGAATAATGAGATATTTGGCCATGCAGAAATGGCCAGTGAGGAGGCGGATGCTAGATCTCTGTGGCTTACACGTGCTATATTAGTGATGGATGTTTCCACATTAGGTGGACTGAAGTTTGTGATTTGGTCTTAAAATTAGGGCACACGTTGGCAGTGTGCATTCTTTTTTTTTATTTTAAAGATTTATTTATTTATACATACAAGAACTGGGGTATAGGCCAGAGGTGTGGAGGGTGAGAGGATTCACCAGAGACAGAGTGAGGAGCAGAACATGCAGATTGACAGAAATACACTGCTGAGGGCAGCAGCAGGCCAGTCAAGAGAGGTCTGCTGCACCATGTGGGCAGCTCCCTGGTCGGCTTGGGATCGAACTCGCGCAGTGGCCGGGGATAGCTTCATAGTGCTGAGACTTAACCCCTTGCACCTCCAGGGAGGCCCAACAGTGTGCATTTTTGTAACAAGTAACCAGCTCTGGGAGTTTTCTTTCCACAGTGCTATTTGATGTGTAAAAACACTACATAACATAACAACTGTGCAAATGTAGATTTTTCCCATTCTGCTTCTAATTTTCAGATTAAGTCCCAGGTAAAACAACACAGGCCAGCCTGTGGGCTCACTCTTTAGGGACTGAGGCTGAACAAGGTGCTTCCCGCATGCGAATCATTAGTTTTCATACTTGATGCTGGGTTATTTCAACAGCTTTTGATTTTTTGTTTTCTGCTTTTTAAACTTTTTAAAAATAATAATGGCAACTTCCTTTTGATTGTGCTTGTCATCACATTTGAAGTTGAACTGGAAAATTCTATTCCATAGCAAAAATATAAGGTGAAAAAAAGAGGGTTAGCTCAGTGTTTCTTAAATTACCTGAGGCAAATCACTGATTTTTTGCTTTTTTTTGCTTTAAGTTCCTATACACTGAAGATTGTAGCTTTTGTAAATCCTAATAAAAATTATTTTAAAGGGAAGTAAAAGACACGTAATATACATTCCTAATTTTTATTATTAGATTCAGCAGGTATATTTTTTCCTCTGTCGAGCTGCTACAGAGCTTTCTAAATGCTTAACCTTTGCAGAAAGCCGTCAGTCAGTGGAGCACACTTGGAGTATCATAGTGTAGAGGATCTGAAAGTGATTAGCAAACCCTAAAGCAAATGATGCAGGTTTTTTTTTTAAAGGTATGCATACACTACATGGTTTATCTGAAAGTAAAGAGATTGCCCTGCACTAAAGCAGTAACTGTTGGTAGAATTCAGAACTGAAAAGGGATTTGTATTTGTGTGTGTGAGGATGTGTGTGTATGTATGTTACAAGTGTACAGAACTATAATGGACTATGATTGGTAAAAAATTAAAATTATAAAATTTCAAAAATGCATTAAAAGGAACATATATTCTGAAATGTTGAAAATTATATCTAATTGTTTCCAATTTTGTCTTTGTAAAATTTGAAAATATAAAGTGGACTCTTGAGGAGCTTCATTGGGTGAGCTTCATCTTTAGAGCTATATTTTTCTTTCTTTTTTTAAAGATTTATTTAATTTATTTATGCATACACAAACTGGGGTATAAGCCAGAGGTGCAAGGGATGAAAGGATTCATCAGAGACAAAGTAGGGAGAAGAAGAGGAGTATTTATTGAGGGGAGCAGTGGGTGAGACAGGAGAGGTCTGCTGCGCCATATGGGTCACCTCCCTGGCCAGGGATCTAACTCATGCTGCAGTGGCTGGGATAGTTTGATAGAGTTGAGACTTTAACCCCTGCACCACCAGGGAGGATGAGAGATATTTTTCTCAGTGGCAAGACTTTTCCCCTATAAACCCTTTCCTCTGCCCCTTTCAAGTTTCTATTTATTTTTATAGAATGATGAACGAGAGACAAACATTTCATTCTCTATATTCTGCGCTTTCAAAGCAATGTTGATTTTCAAAGAACTATTGATTTTCTTTCTAAACAATCACTACCCATAATAAAAACCCTGTTCCTAATTGTCCCTCGCAATCAAAGGTAATCTTGGACTCGTTATAAACAATGGAATTTGAAAGTATTGACGGCCATTTCTGGAAACCATACTTTAAAAATTCTGGGTAATCATACTTTGCCCTTTTCTTTTTTCTCACTAATTTCTGGCTAAAAAGGTGCTCCATTCATCTTTGCTTATGATGTAATATGTGGAGTAGGAATAACTCATGGTCAAACTAAATATTAGATGGAACAAGGGTCTCCAACACTCTGAATACCATCCCATTGCCTTTCTATTTCAGACAGATTTCCTCTGGAATTCATGATCTTGAAAGAGAGTAAACTCCCGGAGCTCTCTGGTGGCTCAAGGGGTTATGTCACAGCACTGCCTAGCTAACTGTAGCCACTGCATGGGAGGTGACCCACATGGCAGAGCAAACCTCTCCTGTCTTGCTCGCTGCTCCCCTCAGCAGTGTATTTCAGTCAATCTGCCTGTTCTGTTCCCCATTCTGTGTGTGCTGAATCCTCTTATCCCCTGCATTCTGGCCTGTACCCCAGCTCTTGTATGCATAAATAAATAAAACTTTTTTTTAAATAAAAGAAAGAGAGGACCTTGCCAGTGGCACAGTGGTTGAGCGCAGTGCTGTGAAGCTGTCTGCAGTCTCTGCAGCATGGGTTCGATCCCCACTGGCCAGCGAGAATCCCACATGGCCTGCTGCTCTCCTCAGCAGTGAATTTCAGTCATCTGCCTGTTCTGCTCCCGCTCTGTCTCTGGTGAATCCTCTCACCCTCCTGTGCCTCTGGCTTGTACCCCAGCTCTTGCATAAAAATAAATAAATCTTTAAAAAAGATTTATCTATCTTTTTAAATCAACTATCTTTTTAAAACTCAAAACTAACCTTATCCTCATGGGGGGTGATGAAAGTAGTGAAAGCCAATTACAAATAACATTCTGTGATTTCCTACATGGGAGCCACTTGCCTTGTATGGCTATGGCCTTACATGCCCAATATGACTTATGTAAATTAAATAATGTTTCAAACACAGGTCCTCAGTCCCTGATCCACATTCATGGGCTCAGTAGTCACAGGTGGCTACTTGATTGGACTATGAAGAAATTGTAGAGCTTTTCATCATCACAGAAATTTCTATTGAGCAGCACTTTTCTAGAGAGCAACCTGAGGTTACTCCTAATTATAACCAAATGGTCATTTCCTAAAAAAAAAAAATTTCAATTGTCAAAAAATACTTACATATTTTGTCACCCTAGAAGATCAAATAAATATGTGAGAAAAATAGGATATCTGTAGTTAGTAGAAGTTAACTAAATGGTTGAAAACAAGCACAAGGAACTCAACATGATTCACAGAATGCCTTGGTATGACATTCAGGAGTTAACTCAAGGCCTAGGATAAATAATTCTGAGTTTTGTCCAACTCCCTACAAAATTCACACTGGTTATTTCAGGTGAAAGTGGACATCAAGGATGACTGCAGGGAAAAAGAGGAGATGAGGAAGGGAAAAACAAAAGTTAAAGCATGTATCTTGCTCTTGGTTGGTTGCAATGCAACTGCATTGCAATTGTTTGGAGGATAGTGGGAGACATAGGAACTGATTTTATTTATAGTAATTGCGTTTCTTTTCTTTGTGTTTCTTTTCCTGCTATTTGAAACCACATGTCATATTTTCTACCAAGTGTTTGGAATCCCTGAGTATTACTGTGCATGCTAAGACCTCCAGGAATTTCACTATGACATGATTTCCTCATATAAGAGTGTAAGAAAGATATTTTCACAAAGAGGAAATGTAGCGTAACAACAGAAAAAAATTAGAAATCATTTCTTTGCTAAAAGCCATTAGCTTACTATTTTGCTTTTGGTTTTCCCCTAAAAGATGTCTAGGTCGCAGCTTCATTCTTTATACTGAGTAGTGCAGACTTTCTATTTTTAAATATACAATGGAACTTCCCATGAGATCTAAGTTGAATAATTTTTTCAAAAGTATTATTGTATCTTTTATTATATATGTGAAAATTGAAGACACGCCTTCTTAGTGCATTAGTATTTTTCTTTCTCATTCTCCTTATTGCAAGACCACTCAGACAGAACATCATTCATATGGAAATGTATTGGAAACTCATTAAATGTTAGTAGTCCAGAGTGAATGCAGTGTATAAAAATATTCTTACCAAGACATGCATGTGTGATTAAAGGGTTCAAAATATTTATTTTGCTTCAAGTACTTCTGACAAAGTGTAATGCTTTAATTAGCTGTGTGTGCTATCTGTTGCTGTATCTAACACAAGACCACAACAAAGTTGAATTTCAGCTGAGAAATGCTCAATGATGTGATGTGCTATGATGAACAACACATAGGTTTTGGAAGTCCTATGCTCAATTCTTATCTCCTAGTGGTTGCAGAATGTGGTTAAGTCTTTTTGACACCCCAGAAAATGAGCTTGGGTAATTTATATCCTAGTGGTACTGGAAAAATGAAATGATGAAGCTTATACATTATATTTATGCCTTAGTCTACTTAGGTTGCTTTGATAAAATGCCATGGAGTGGGTGGTTTAAACAACAGAACTTCATTTTTCATAGCTTTGGAGGCTGAACATCTGAGATCAAGGTTTCAGCCTGGCTAAGGTCTAATGAGGGTGCTCTTACTCGCTGTAACTGCCACGCACACACCCATATCAACATTGTGTGTCCACATGTTTTTTCCTTGATGTGTGTGTAAAGAGAGAGAAGTCAGGAGGAAGCTCTCAGTAAACATCTGTTCTTATCCAGACACTTATCCCAATGGACCAAACCCCTTCTTCCTTATCTGATCCTCAATCACCTCCCAGTCCTATCTGCAAACATCATCATAAAGAGCATGAGGGTTTCAATAAATGAATTTGGGGAGAGCACAAAACTTTCATTCATAAATCCCGATACATAAGAGTTACCTCTAAACTCTGAAACACTAAAAGAGAGTAAATCATCCTGCAAAGATGGCAAAGACCTAAAAGGGGAGTGATGTCACAGGTGAGTTTGAGGATTTTTCTTTAGGTGTGAAATCTAATGCAGAATTTTCTGGAGGTTATTTTGAGGAATAAGAGCCTCAGAGGATGTTCAAAAATAAAAAAAAAGAGAGAGGCCTCCATGCTTAAAAATACCTTAGAAAATTTTCTTGAAATAAGAAAATCTTAAACTACAACTTAAACCCAAATATCTTGGATCTTTCCATGGTCATGTACATCTAATAAAATATGATTTTTCTGGAGTATAGTTTGGGAAACACTTTTATTTATCTGATTTACATGAGGATTTATCTGATTTACATGAGGATTGTTATTTATTACAAGAATTTGCACTTAGGAGTTAAAGAGTGGAACACTACAAGGGGTGGGTAGAAGGGAGTAGGATCAAACAAGACGGGTGGGAATTGTATGGGGACTATAACCAAGATGAAAATGCATACATTGTGCAAAAATGAAAAATGATGTAAAAATACATAAAATAAAATTTAAAAAATTAAAAAAAGAAGTTAAAGAGTGGAAATTTGTTATTCAACATACATTTCTACCCATGAATGATCTGAAGGCAAGTCTGCATATAAAGGTTTGGTGAGATTGTCTCACAAATATGCATATACATGAATATATTCATTCATACACTCATGAATATATTCAAACATATACACATATAAACATAAAATATGTATATAGACATAAACACATATGTATATACACATATGCACTCAATTTATTATACATAGCCCTCTTATTTAAAAATAATTCTAGATAGCTCAAGCTTGTTTAACATGGCTTGTTTATCTTCTGTACATATGCTCATTGGAAGCCATAGTTCGCATATTCAAAGACTGTGCTGTCCTTTATAATCTTCCACTTAATCTGCAAAGTAATTCTAGAAAGCACGTTCATCTCTAAGTTCTATCTCAGAGATTATGAAATGGGTGCTTCAGGATTATTAGATAGTTTTCCCAAAATTTATCTTGGAAATGACTAGTGCAGGCACACCATAAGCCGAACACAAATGAGTCAGATCTTTGTACAATCTCCTTTCCTTGAGGTTAGGCAGAATGGGATTTGCTGATTTAATTCAAATCTTTCTTGAATCAATTTTGAGTTAATTAAAAAAGGAAATTATCTTGGGTGGGTTCAACGTAATTAAGAGAAAGTCCTCAAGAGAAGGACTGGAGTCAAGATTTGAGAACCTTCCAATAGCGAACGCTCATGAATTCCACACCAAAAAAGAATTGAATTCTTCCAGCAACATGAATGAGCTTAGAATGGGACCCTGAGCTTCAGATGACAGTACAGCCCATTCTAATCATTAAGAGCAGCCCATGAGATTGTGAGCAGAGGACTCAACTCTACAGAGAATCAATTCCCAACTCCTAAGATTGTGTGCCTTCCATCATTACTTTTGTGATAATTTATTACATAGCAATAGAGGGACTAACACAATGTTGAAGACGGTTTTGAACTCAGGTATTCTGGGTTCCAAGTTTTCATTCCTAACTCCTATGATATGCAGACTTTTATATGATGAAGCCTGTGTCTGCTAGTCAAATAGATAGGAAACTACTCACTTTGTGGTCTAGATGGTTACAGGATCAAATAATTTTTCAAAAATACTTATGGAAAATTGTGGGTAGCAACAACATTTTTTTTTTTGGTACTGGGTCTGTCCTTTTTTGTATGCCCTTGAGAAGCCCTACATTAGCCTCTGCATCAGTTTCCTTTGTGACATTGACTTATTTTATTCAATTTCTAAACCTATTAATTGTACCACATAATGATATTTGCAAAAAAGATTTCTCTCAAATGATAAGCATTTATGCAATATTAGCTTCCCCATACAGAATCCATTCAAACTCATTTAATGTGTGCCTATTCAGTGCTGAGTACTATTTATCTTTACAGATTCCATAAGTTTTGATTCCTCTTCTCTTCTATAACTTATTGGAGCTCAAACTAGTGAATTGCATGACTTGAATTTATGACCATAAGACAAAAGCACAACATCCTGACTTATTGGACTGTTAGATAAAATCTGTCTTCTGGATCATTGGATCCATATTTATGGGCTACACATCTTCATTATGGTAAAGAACAAAGAAATATTGTCAGATGATTGCAATCACGTGTCATTGTATTCAAGCAGATGATACCATGTCTGTCCCAGTGCTCAGAAAAACAAGTCTCTGTGTTGAGTCCTGACTCTATTTAGGGAACCGAGTTTTTAAAAGAACATACTTTTAATTTTATCTCTTCAACCCCATCCCTTATAAATGGACCATGGCATCTACCAAGAATTTAGAAACTTTAATCCTGTCTTTTCAGACTTCTTCTCTAAACACACATTGCAAAGAACTGCTAACTTCATTTTCTTTCTGTTTAGTTTCATTTCTTTTTTCTGGGAATTTCTGTTTAAAAGAGCTTTTAACAGTCCTCGGTTGCATATGGTGTATATGCTTACTGAATAGGCAAACCAGCTTGAGTAAAAAAAGAATAAAAATAAACCACATGGAACTAAACTCCAAACTTTTTGGGAGGTCCTCAATAGTGCTGCTTTTTTTGGACATGTCAATTATTTCTGTTTGGAGACCAGGAATGGAATCCTCTCAAATACCCATGTGTGGTAAGAAAGATGGCATTGTTCTCCAGATCAAAGAATCAAAGTAGACCTGTGAGTTTTCGAAAGTTCTTTATCTTTTGAGACTTGCAGGCTTTTTTCCTGAACAAAAACCTTCATAAAAACAAGAGAATTACAGGATGTGCTTTGCTAACAAATGAACTTGACAATTTCTTTTTGACATTGTATTATTAAAAAGACAGACACTAAACATAGCAGGCCACATAGCAAACAGTAAAGCCCCAAACCCAAATATTTAAACCTTAGCTACTCAAGAAGCCATAAAAATAAAATGGAATTTTCTGGTGAAATCCCTTTGACATTCTTTTCCTGCTAAATGTTTTCAAAACACACTGAATGGTCTATATCCTTGGGGATCACTTTTCTCTAGTCACTTTATATGTTTACACATGTTCAACTACTCATTGTATTGTCTATTATAAGAGAAAATGCATACCATGTATATGATTTGGATCCAGATGATTTGTCAGACTGGTATAAGATGTGGGTGTAGGATCCATTAGCATCTGGATGGTATTTCAATGTAAGGAGAAGGCTGCACAAGAAAAGAGAAGTGCCTACACAACTTGGGAGATCTGACGCCTCTGCTCTGTGATGCTTAAATAAAAAAAATACTCAGGAAATCAATTGAAGATACTGGGTATGTGCAAAGCAGATAGGATTCACAGAACAACTGAAGTTTGTTTTGTGGAGTTTATCATTCTGGTGTTGTGATAAGACAAGAATTGAAATAACACATAAGTTACCTCTATGAAAGAAGTCATCGCATTTATCATTACTCTCCAATCAATCATGAGCATGACAGAGGCTTCAAGGAGGAGATGGTACATTCATTACCTATCAGCAGTGAATTAATGAATTTTAAAGGTTGAAGGGAACTGAGAACTGTGTGTCTATAAGGTAAATGCAGGATACCCAGGAAGACAACTTTCCCTTGGATTCTTGTGATTTTTTTTAAGATTTATTTATTGATGCATATAAGAGATTGGGTATAGGACAGAGGTGTGTGTAGGGGAGGTGAGAGGATTCACCAGAGACAGAGCCGAGTGTGGAACAGGCAGATCTACTGAAATACACTGCTGAGGGGAGCAGTGGGTGAGACAGGAGAGATCTGCTCTGCCATGTGGGTAGTTCCCTGGCCTACAGTGGCTTCTGATAGCTTCATTGTGCTGTGACTTAGCCCTTGAGCCACAAGGGAGGCCCTGGATTCTTATTTAATTGGGATAGGCTTCAGACTCAGATACCTTGAGAGCTAATACAGATGAGAGCAGCAAGCTGGGGATGTACTCACTTGAACATTTTTCTTTTTCTTTTGATTATCAAACAAATGGAAATACTCTTCATTTCCACAAAGAAAACAACTTTCTGTCCTACCATTACTCTATTATATGGTCATAGAATCCTAATATTTTTCCTATAAAAGAAAGTAACAGTGTAGGTCATGGATAGATCTCTTTTGACTTTCCAATAAACTAATCTCTGAGTTTTAGTATAAAAACTCAATATCTCTATTAATGACTCAATCTATTTTGAAGCACTGTGCATGCCAAACTTGCACATCTATAATAAGCAAAAATGCCTGATCCAACACCAGATCCAGTTTCTGATACTGGTCAAAAGGGTGCCACACTAAGATAAGAAGTGTTTAAAAATTAATGAAATTAGTCTTCAGGTTTCAGTATGGCTCAGGCCCAGTTTCAGATCAAGGCTCCTACACAGAACCCAGCTTTGATTCATTCTGTAAATGCTAACTCCATTCTATTTGCATAGCATGTTCTCAAATATTTTCAATTGGAACTGGGCTTGCATTTAAGAGTGGAAGAAGAATGTGTTCCCGCAAGCTGATGTTCCTTCTGTGAAGAGCTGTCTTTCCAGAGGGCAGACAAACTCCTGTCTTTGTCCTGCTACATTTTCCTTTGTGCTGAGTCAGTTCCAGAAGCATAGATCACTTTTATTGTAGCATGCAATATATTTGATAATAAACTTTTAAGCTCTATTTATTGGACTACACAGACCAAGTCACTACTTTCTTGGCTAACACCTATACCTTATCTAATGGAAAAGATAAAGTGTGATTTCAGTAAGAAACTTTAAAGAACATTTGATACTTGGAAGAAAAGACTAATCAAATCACCTAGTATTTATTTTCTCCTGTGTACTGGCATTAGAATATTGATTGATTCTGCCTTGTATCTGTCTCATACATAAGCATGTCATCTCTGTGTGTATGGTGCACTCTAAATAAATGTTTCCTTGGCATTGGAAAAACAAATTTTACTGCTGGAGAAGAAAATATCTGATAATTGCAGTAGACTTCAGAAGGACAGCAAGAGGAGAAAAAAAAATTGATGTGGCAATGTTTGAAGCTGACTGATGATTACTATATAATTTATGAGCAGTTTGCCTCATTTAAATACAGATCTGACAAATGAGGAGGATATGTTAATGCTAGATGGGAGGTAAAATGCATATAATGTTTTGCAATTTTACAATGTATTTTCACCTTTACTATAATTTGTTGTATGTATTTAGCACTATGAGCCTTGGTAGAAAAGCAGTGTGTGTGTGTGTGTGTGTGTGTGTGTGTGTGTGTACATCTGTGTGTGTGTGTGTGTGTGTGTGTGTGTGTACATCTGTGTGTGTGTATAGAAAGGGGTTTAGGAACTTTTTTCCCTATTTGACTGATGTGGTTATTCAACTGATTTGGGATGATCTACTCAGAGATCCACTTAATATTAGTTGGTAGCAGAACTGAGCTTCCTGACTTCCTAATCACAATGATTCTTATCACAATAATGAATACATTTGCCTCTCCTTTAATTGTTATATGCACACACATACCCATTGTGTATCTGTTGATGGTTTGAACAGAATTATCTATATTATCTGACTGTCTTAAAATAATCTTTGAAACAGATGCCCATATCAAACTGATTGATTCAAGCTGGATACAGAGAACTAAATTAAGCCTAAGGTTTTTGCTTTGAGATTTTGGGGAGAAGAAAATTCTCAGTTCAGGCTTGAAATGATAGTGATCCCTCGAAGACTGAGAAGAGACTGACATTAAGACCAACAGGACAAGCACATATTTAAGAACTGGGTCATCTTAAATGAACACACACACACACACACATTCACCCATACACAATGGTTTAAAAAGCAATAATTTTGGTAAATTCAGTCAAATTTGGTTGTGGTATCTTGTTAATGCCTGAAAGGGAAGTAGGCTATACACAAAGCTACAGATACAGAAATGGAATTATGTATTCTTTCCTTGTTTAGAATGAAAACTGACTTGCTAAGAGATATTCACAAGCATCAAGGGGCAACATTTGTCAGATGTTCCCAAACACTTTTGAAGCCCTGATGCACAGAGACATGCATATGGAGGCTGTGTGGTAGGCTTCTATTCTCAAGAACTGGGTTTGTATCCATGGATCCACTTGTGTGGGACATGGAGTTGGATAGGGAGACAACTTTTTTTTTTTTTTTCTTTAAATTTTTTTTTTTTTTAAAGATTTATTTATTTATTTATACGAGCACTGGGTACAGTCAGAAGCACGGGAGGGTGAGAGAATTCACCAGAGCCAGAGCGGGGAACAGAACAGGCAGAAGGACCGAAGCACACTGCTGAGGGGAGCAGCGGGCGGCAGGAGAGGTCTCCACGCCATGCGGGACCCTCCTCCGGTGGCCGGGGAGCATCGGGGATCGAACCGGCGCTGCAGAGGCCGCGGGCAGCTTCGCAACCCAGCGCTCAACCGCTGCGCCACCGGGGAGGCCCAGGGAGACAACTTATTTGTTGCATATCATACCTCAACACTTATCTGGCTTCAGGGAGATGGCGCATTGCGAGTAATGAAAATAACATTTGTGTGTCTTCTGTTGCTTGACCTAAGTCCCACTGATGATGCAATGGATGAAGAAATGTTGACACAACACACACTTGTTATAAAAGAGAAATTCATGCTATTTGTGACAACACAGATGGACCTCAATGGCATTATGTTAATCGCAATAAATCAAACAGGGAAACACAAATACCATGTGATCTCTCCTCTATGTGGAATCTAAAAAAATAACTACAAAACAAAACACAAGATTGATATTTGCCATTGGTGGTAGTGGGTGTGGGAGAAGGGAGTGAGGAGGTTTAAATTATAAATAGAAAAAAATATAGAATTACAGACTTATAAGTTACATGAAATTAAAACTATATTGTATTTCATACATTAATACCGATTCTTCTATCAATTTCATTATTTATACAATTTGAGTCTATTTGAAGTTAAGATATAAAATAAATGTTCGCGTTCTATAAATAAATAAATGATTTAGCATATTAAAACGGGGGGAGTGGGAACTCTGCTCTCAATAGGAGGAGCATAACTATACTCCTGAGGTGTGACCTGACCCCTGAAATCCATCCAAAGTGTATAATATGGAAAGGAAGTGGGTACGAACAGTAAATTTATAATGCGGAAATTTGACAAACACCTCCTCAGCCAGAAGATAAAGGTCAATATCTATCAACAGTTGTTCCGTGTTGTGACGGAAAGAATGTGGCACCCTAGTGCAAGACCTTCCTACCACTCATCCAGGATAACACTCTTATCATGAAAAAAATAGTCTGAAAAAAATTCCAGTAGGGTCATCCTCTAAAACACCTAACCAGTATGCCTCAAAACTGTCAAAAACGTCAAAAACATGGAAAGTCTGAGAAAATGCCAAAACCAAGAACATGTAATGTGCCCTGGATGGGACCTTGGAACAGAAAGAGAAATATAGCTTAAATCTAAGTAAATCTAAGCAAATTGTTATTTATTTGAAAGTAGCATATCAACATTATTTCATTAATTATAACAACTGTATCATAATGTTGTAAGATGTCAATAATAATGGAAAACTGGATGTGGGGTATGTTAGAAATCTCTGTACTAAATTTTAAAGTTTCTGTCAATCTAAAATTGTTTCAAGAATAAATTATATTAAAAATTATGAGCATGCATATGAACCAGCAATTCTATTCTTGGGAAAATAATCAACAGAAATAGGTACATATATTTATTTCATACATGTAAAACAATGTTTATAGAATTACTAGCCATACTAGTTTCAAATTGAAAATATCTTAAAACTTTTTCAGTTGTATAATAATATATATATTGGGATTATTCACAGTGACTGTATGTAATTATATGAATGGATAAACCACAACTGTAATTAATAATACAGATAAACTTCACAAAGTATAAAAAGGAAACCACTAATAGAAAATGAAAAGGGTATGATCCTTTTTATAGGAAATCATAACAATTACAATTAACCTAGAGTATCATAAGCCAAGAGCCTGGCACCCTTGGGAGAAAATGACCAGAGGTGGGTATGGAAATTTTGGACCTAGGAAAACAAGTAATATTCTTTTTCTTGGTCTGGGTGTTGTTTCCAAGAGTGTTCAGTTTATTAAAAATCATCAGATGGTACTCTCTTGATGTGTGTACTTTTTAACATATATGTTATACTTCAATGATTTTTTTTCTTAAAATTTTGCATTACAGTCACAGACTGTTACAGCATGGTTATATCATGTCAGAGAAACAGATGCTCTGGAATAAAAGCATTTAGGCAACTGACTCAGTTCTCTAACGCCAGATATAGAGTAGAAAAACACAGGCCAAGAGCAAAAGAGAAAGGCAGGCACATCTTAGGGATCACAAGTGGAAAGTTATCTTGTACTTTGAATTGAAATCCTGATTTTGAATTTAGTTTCTTTAAAATAAAGGATGGGGTAAGCCAGCAAGTGGAGTTAGAAAAAAGGTAGTGAATTTATTAAAAATTATTGTTCTTACTGGTACAGGGATGAATAAACTCAGGGAGAATGATTGAGTGCATTGCCTCATTCTTCTAAGGGAATAATGGGCTCACAGGGGCATCTCCTCTAATAAAAATAAGAAAATTGTCTTGTAACAATGACCAAATGGTGTTCACCATCAATCAGGGTATGCCCCTTCTTTAACACACAGGTAATAAATGAACAAGTGTCATAATAACATCTAGTATGTATCAGTGCTTACTTGGAGAGCTGGTGTAGAACATGAATTCTCAAGCCTGACTGATTAACTCTAATTCTGGCTCACTCCTTATTAGCCGTGTGATCTTGGGTATGTATCATAACATCTTATTTTCTTTGTGTGTCTTAAGAACTGGCATACTACCAATAACATCTTATATAGTGTGGCTATGAGGATTAAATGTATACTTTTTTTTATATATTAGCTTTGATCACATACCAAGCCCTGAAAACTAGCTCATTAAATCATAGAACAAATATAATAAATATTATCATTTTTATACCTCCATCTTGTAACAGAGGAAACTGACACTGTCCTAAATGACATAGCTAAGGTCACATAGATTGTGAGTAATGGAACAGAATTTCAACTTCGAACGTGTTCCCCATCCTCTGGCCAGTACTCTCCCAGGCTCCTCAATCTCCTAAACATACATATAACTACTAAGATAGGATTGTTCACTGGGGACAGAATTCAGGCTGTTCTATTTTGAAAATATCTGCACCCATCATTAGGTTGCTCTTCTCAGACAAATTTCCCATTATTAAAAAAAAAAAAATTCTATAAACTAGCTCATCTAATCCCTGATTCAGGAGAATTAAATCTAATTTTTTTCATCTTTTCTTTGTGTTGATGAAAACTAACCCTCATTATCTACAATATAAAAGACTTCTTGTTATGTAAAAAGCAATTATTAATTTTACAGAAGTAGCAACAAAATCTAAAATTTCACATACCCAGAGCTAATTGAGGGGCCTTAGGCCATGCAATCTCATTCTCCATAGATGATCTCTGAACTTCCAGGCACCTCATTTAAAAATTCTTCAAAATAATTAGTCACTTTATTATATTTACCCATGGCAAATCCAGAAAGGTCATTAATTACATATATAAAATACTTTGTGAACTTTGAGAGAATCCACTTTGACAATATCCAGTCTTTTCCTGAATCTCTTCACTAGTTCTAATATATTTGAAATGAAAAGTTTGCTGAAACTTAATTTCCTCTTCTCTTGCAACTTTGGACCAAAAATTCATGTGCCTTTCATTCAAGGAAAAAGCTAACTTGAAATCTCAAAATTCCATTATGAAGACTGATTTAAATTTCTGCAAGCACAGAATTTTGACTCAACAACTTTACAGATTTACTTGAGTACATGATTTTTCATTGTTATACTTCAGTAATAATCACTGAAACTTTGAACATTTTTCATGATTTTACATTTATATCAGTAAATCCTATAATGTCATGTAAATATACCAGAGCTTTCTTTGGTTTATGCACTTCATAAGATGATTTGCATTTCTATCATTACCTTTATAGTACATTATGGAACTAACCTTAACTAATGATTCCTTGCTTCAAAGTATTAATTTATATTGTTACTTACACATGAAACCCTCCAAAGTTAAGGCCTCTCTGGTGGTGCAGCCACTGGAGCATGAGTTGATCCCTGGCAGGAAGCTACCCACATGGCGCAACAGACCTCTCCTGTCTCGCCTGCTGCTCCCCTTAGCAGTGTATTTCAGTAGATCCGCCTGTTCTGCTCCCCACTCTGTCTCTGGTGAATCTTCTTACCCCCCACACCTCTGGCCTGTACCCCAGTTCTTGTATGCATGAATAAATAAATCTTTAAAAAAAGACTTAAATGAGAAAAGATGACCAAACCAACTACTCGCAGAACATAGACAACTGAGATTTCTATACGCTATTTATGGGAATGTAATTTGGTAAAATCACTTTGGAAAATTATTTGGTAAAATCCACCAATGTGAAAAATAGACATGTTTTATTGTAGTTTTACTTTTAAATACTCAATAAAACTGCATGCATATGATTAACTGGAGTCACATATAAGAAGATTCATAATAACATTTGTAATTCCCTGAAACTGAAAGGCACTCAAAACAATTACCAACCAGACCAAAGGATAAATCAATTCCAGTATATTCCAACAGTAGGTTAGTATTCAACAGTGACACAGAACAAATGACTGGTTCCCAAAGAAAGATAGGTGACTCTCACAAATACAATATTGAACAAAGAAAATCACACAGAAGATGGCATACCATATTGTTCTATTTGTACAAAAATCAAAATAGCAAAATTAATCTGTGAAATCAGAAGTGAAGCTTCTGGTTACCCATGGAGCACAGTGACTGAGGAAACTCAAAGAAAGCTTCTGACATGTAGGTAATATCTTCTTTTTCTGACCTACGTGATGGTTACATGGTGTGTTAATTAGGTGATATTAAGACTTGAGAGACATTCAATGTTGGTTAAATTTCAATAAAAATTTTATATAAAAATGAATTGCAGAGTACTTTATATTCCTGTCAAGTATACTCAGTAATGAAGGAAGAAAAGTGTGTTTCTTAAGATCCAATAGTATAAGAGAAATTTAGGAATGAGGTCTCTGTGAGTGAAACCATTTGAGGCAGTGGATAGTGCTAATTGCTCCTTGGAGCCTTGGGAATCAGGAAGGCCATGGAAAAGGCTATAATTAACATGTCAGGGGTGCCACTGGTGATTTGCAAAGACACCACCTAATATTGCTCAGAGACAACACTCAAACTCTTTCCAGATTCCAGTTCCCTCAACAGGGGAAGCAGAGAGGGAGGGGAAAGGCTGCATTTTCTTTGCCAAGAACATCTCTGTGTGAATCTCAGGACAGGACTCCCATGCCCTTGATTGCAAAAAAATGAACTTGTCCTTACATGCATCTTTGCCACCAGAAAGTGAGCACCAAACACTTTTATGGGTAACAGACTCAGACAGATAGAAGACTAGGGGTCACTTTATTTGTCATAGATGACCCTCTTTCTTGTTTGCAAACATGGCAGCAATGCAATTGATGCACAGAAATTAAAAACATAATTACCACTGTTGAAATTTATCTTGACACATGGTAAACCCTCCTACTCTTATGCAAAGGAGAATGTTTTTGGTATAGAAAGGAGAGTGAAAAGGGCCCATATCCAGAAAACTTAGAACATAGTCCTTTAACACTGCTCAAACTTGGATGCATTCATTCTGTATGTTTATTATATTGTCTTGTTTTTTCATCCTCACAAATAGAGGGATATCAGTCATTACCTTCTTTATGGAAAAGAGGCATAAGGATTTGAGGTAAATGAATATTCTAAAAAGAAAAAAAAAACAAAATAAAGCAAACAACTGTATTCATCTTACTGTCTCCCAAATCTGAAGCTTTATTTCTTCATCTATAGTTATCAATAATAATTATAGAGGAATGACCTTGTAACATTCATAAGCACAAACGAGATACTAGATACTAAAACCTCTTTATATCATAACTAATTCATACATTAATCATGATATATCTATATAAAGTCATACTTCTTAGTTTATATCTTTTTAAGTTGTCATTAGTCATTCTGTCCATGTACTAGGTATCTATGTAACTGTTCTATTTTCCAAAAAAAAAAATTCAATCAAATTCTGATATTACTTGAGGGCACTCTTTCTTGATTTTCTCAGAACTTCTTATGGTGTTTAATCCATAAGAAGTACTCAATAGATAATAGGTGTCAACCTTTGTTGAGTAGAATCTAAATCAAATTTTAAAGCATCCTTTTTCATTAGAGAGCAGTTGGTTTGATGATGATAATGAAAAGCTGGGAAATTTAACTTAAATATCTACTTTGGAAAATGTTCCATGAAAAACAGTCTATTTCTTCATAGGTTTTAATTTATTGGTTGAGTTATTGTAAAAATCTTCTATGTTTCTCTTCAAGTTCCTGTGTTACACCTAACAGAAATAAATTTTCCTTTTTTGTAGAAGGTTATTGGAGGATTAGAGGTAATAATTTTTGTACTCCACTGTTATGGGAAGTTTGATGGATTTAAACATTGCAGCAATATTGTTTTATATTCCTTCCATTTCGATGGTGATGGTATTGGGTCTGTGTTCTTAATACTTTCTTCTGTTGCTTGACCTAAGAATTGAAAATGTCCTTCCCCACTCTTACCTTACTAAAAGACAAATAAATGTTAGCAAGAGCAAGCTACAGGGTAAAAATATGAACCCCAGGAATAGTGAAGTTTTAGGTAATTTGAAAAAATTTTAAAATAATAATGTTCTCATGGCATAGTGTATCTATACATTTGCAGCAACAGTTGAGATTTTATGTGTTTACTTGATTATTTAATTAACATTGGTTTCATATACTGGATAACAAACTCTCTGGAAGCAGAGACCATTTCTGTTTTTTGTTCTGCCAAAACAAAGCATAGCACCTAGCACTTTGCCTGCTGCATAGGAAATACTCAATATTTTTAGAGGTTGAATGAGTGAATGCATGAAACATTAAAGTTGACACAGTGAGCAACTATTTAGCAACACAAGCCAGGTTCAGAGATTGTTAACCACATTATCCTGAATGAACATATATTTAAGTAATCTTATAGGAAGTAGATATTAATAGCTCTTTGCAGATCTTTCTCCAAAGATACAGGTGGATACATCTTTTTTTTTTTTTTTTTTACTGAGGTCTCCTTAGGAGTAGATCAATAGATATTCAGTGACTTCTGGTCCTTATCCAAAGCATAACTACAAAATCGTTAAATGTTAAGACTTCCAGGTCAAATATAGTATCACCTTAATGCTGCTCTCTCTGTCCAGCTTAAGGACAACTGCAGACCTCTGCTCGAGCTGATGACAAATGATTCCCTGGGACTGATTCAGATTTGTACACTTGTTGCCAGAAACATGAACTTCCTGAGGATGGGGCTGTTCCCAGACTCTGTAGCAATGGTTCTCAAACTTTCCTGCATCAGAATAACTTGTTTGATCATTAAATATAAATTGCTTGTCCCTACCTCTTTTTCTCATTTGACAAGTATGAGATGGGGTACATTTCCATATGATGCTGATGCTACTGGTCCAGGCACCACTTTGAGAAACGTACTAAATTCCCAGAAGTCCTAAGTCTATATATCCATATACTCATTTCACAAATAATTGTTATGGTCTTTCAATTTTCATCTTAATATTTTTATTTTATCTTGAACATGCAGGTTCAGCAAATATTATTTAAGAGGTTGCAATATGGTAGAACCATTCTAATTTCTTGAGATGAGTAATTAATAAAAAACAAGCAGAGATTGAACAAAAGAAAAATGGGCTGCCCTCATGGAGTTTATATTTAGAATTTTAATGAGTAATGCCAAAAACATGTTTTGTGTTTAATCTGAGAAATTTCTTGAGATATAATTCTTTAGTTATGACAATCTTACTCCACCTACCTCACTTATTGTCAATCCATCCATTTTTTTTAGACAAGAGAAGGTGTATACAATGAAAGAAATATTTCCTACCCTAAAAATCATCCCATGACAGACAAAACATGTAATGCATTTTTATATACTCTATGAATTATACCCAAAACATCTTTTATCTTTTTCTATGTAGATTCAGCAGTGCTGGAGGCAATGCTTGAAATTTTTCCATTTCAAATAAAAAAATTAACAATTACTGAAATTTGGCAGATGTGCAATAGTAAGCATATTAAGAAAGGATCTACATAAGCTAACATGGGAAATATATGAGCAGAATTTTTGCTATCTGATTTATAGAAAGCATGAATTAAAAAATAATTGTTGCATTTACTACCAATATGGTTAAAGCTTGGAAGATCAAGAACATTTTATTTTGGGCCTCATTAGTGGCCTAGGGGTTAAGTTTCAGCTCTTCACCACTGCTGACAGAGTATATTCCCCTGCCAGGGGGCTAACCCACATATGCCACAGCAGACCTCTCCTTTCTCACCTGATGCTTCCTCTCAGCAGTGTATTTTGTTGATCCACCTGTTCTGCTCCCCACTCTGTCTCTGGTGAATCCTCTCACCCCCCCCCCACAAACACACACCTCTGGCCTACACCACAGTTGTTCTAGGCACAAATAAATAAACAAATAAATAAATCTTTTAAAAATTTATCTTTATTTTTCAAATTGATTTACCAATTGTTTACATAAATACATACTTTTGGAAATATACCTTCACCCCTCCACCAAAGCTCCAGGGTTGATCCCCCATCACCTTCACTCCATTCCCCTTCCTTGCTTTCACTCTGGGAACCAGTACATTTTCATATTTAATTATTTGAATTATTATATTTGAATTATTCCTGTTGTGTTTCACCAGCTTCTTTTCTTTGCCAATGTATATTCTGCCAATAAGTAAAACCATCTTGTAACTGCCTTTCACTCTCTGACTTATTTCACTCAGCATAATCCCCACAAGATCCATTCATTTGTCCCAAAAGACACTATTTCATCTTTTATAATCACTGCATTATATTTCAACATGGTATATATTTCTTTATATCAATGGGTATTTAGAAATGATCTTAATATTTTTGTTCATACATTTTTATTTTCATTTTTATGTATAGACAAAGAAAAGCCTACGCCCAACATACATATAAAATATAGTTTGTAGATTATTGTGTTAAGTCTATTTTAAAATATATGTTAACATATTTTTAGGAATGTCTATTATCCATATAACATTAAAATTATATTTTATTAGCCATTTATTATAATCTACCTATGCATTTATTAAAGTGTAGATATATTCAGTTATATTTCAGGAGAACCATAAATTAGTAACATGTTTAGAAATGACTGTATATTGGGCCTCCCTGGTGGCACAGGCAGTTGAGCGCAGTGCTGTGAAGCTGTCTGCAGCCTCTGCAGTGCCGGTTCAATCCCTGCCGGCTGAGGAGATACTCACATGGCACAGCAGACCTCTCTTGTCTCGCCTGCTACTCCCCTCAGCAGTGTATTTTAATCAGTCTACCTGTTCTGTTCCCCGCTCTGTTTCTAGTGAATCCTCTCAACCTCCCACACATCTCGCCTGTGCCCTGATTCTTGTATAAATAAAATAAATCTTAAAAAAAAAGAAATGACTGTATATTGTGTCATTGAGTGATTAATGGAAGGAATAAGATAAGACACATGGGTCACTTGGTGCCAGCGTCAAAAAGTAAATTGTGCTGAAAACATTAAGGTCTTTCTGTACTAACCAAGAAGTTTGAACCCTAGCATTAGATTCTGATAGCCTAAGTGCCTATCTCTGCTCCATCAGGGCCTTTGGGCATTTTTCCATAACCTCTCAAATTGTCAATTTCCTTATCTGAAAAGTGTGAAACATTTTAAAGCATTGCTTTGAATTAAATCAAGTAAAAGTTCACAGTTTAGACTCCATCATACAGTTACACACATAGTACTTGTTAACTGTACAGATATTGATGCTTTTATGAATGATATACAATACTGTTGACTGAGAAAATGGGGCATGAATAAGAGGCAGAAACAGTCAAAATATCACACTGTTTCCAGCTAGTGTACATCCAGTGTGTCATGGACCAGTGGTTTAGAGAGATGTTTCAAGAAGAACCACTTCAGGATTAAATGTATCTTGGAAAGGTTGCATTTTATAACTTCTTTCTGTATTAGCATATCAATATCCTTGTGAAGTATTGTGAAATCTTTCCAAACATCTCCCAGTCTTCCCAATAACATGCAAAAGTGGACATTAATACCATGCCAATTATTTCTTATAGAATTTTTGCAATGTAAAGAATGTGGGTAAATGATGGTTCCACACATACCATCACTTTCATGGGGTCATGTGTGGATGGTAGGAAAAGAAAGACAAGTTAGACTCAAGGACATCACAGAGAGAATACATAGTGACTTTATAAGCCAAAGAACCATCTTAAGGGGATAAACATTATGTCAGTGTTAACTTTTCTTTGATTTGAACAACAATGGCAGTTTTTAAAAAATGTAAAGACTAAAGAACAGGGGATTTTATAAGCAATGGCATATGTCTGATATGGTGGCAAATAATAGTGTCAGCACATTCCACATGGGTAATTGGTTGTCATTGTGCATATTACCAGCAAATTGAGCCCTTTGCTCCTAATTTAAATACCCATTTTTGCCTAATTGTGTTGTGTATTTACATTTCACATTATCTTTGTCAACACGTGGAAATCCAGCTGGTGACTTAGCAGGAAGTCCCTTGAAGTCATAACTCTTAATTACCTTCCCTGGAGCCAGACTGGTTTGAATTGAGAGGTAGTCAGAATGGGATAGAAAGGATGCGAGAGAAAACAAAGATGTATAAACCCTGGTATTTTTCATTCATAAATCAGTAACTCAGTCTTTACATTCAGATAGAACTGGGTTCAAACATGAGTTCTGCTATTGACTAGCTTGTATTTGATAAATGACTTAAACTTTGTGTGCCAGTTTGCTCAATATTAAAATGGGGCAAAAATATAAAATCCACAGGACTCAAGGAATGATAAAATGGTATATGTACAGAACACTTAACACTCTCTGATCATAGGGTGGACACACTGAAGAATGACTTTAATGTATAATTGCATTTTTATCAAACTCCTTGTGTATAGTAGGATGTGATTGTTTGTTGTTCACAGGTTTTGAGTATATATAATAGATGTTAGACATTAAAAAGCAATTCATTATCAATTTCTCTGCCCTGAATGATTTACCAATTTGAAATTTTCTCTCTTGATTAAAATTATCAATTTTTTTTACTTCATATTCAATATTAAAATATGGCATTTCTCTTTGGTATGCTAACTGCATTCAAATATTTATGCAATGCTTCAGAGATGTAAAGTGGTCAATAAATATTGTTAAATTAACCATAGAAATGAAAACCAACATGTCATCAGAAACACAACCAAGTATTTCATGATTGTTGGAAAAGAATATATTTCAACAATGACCTAAAAACACATGAAGATGTTTAGCAAATCAAAACAACTAATTTAAGGTTGAGAAAGATGAGTATTTTGATGGTGGGATTAAAATTATGTAAGTGTGGGCAGTCACTAAATTTATCCTATCGCATGTAATAAAAGGACTGGTCATGTCACTGGAAATCTTTTCATATTCTTCCCTTAACGTAAATGTCAAAGTCAGAGTTACCATTTATTGACTTTATTCCATTGGTCAAACATTGTGCTAATAATTATTTAAATTATGCTTTTGATAACTCACAGAAACTGTGAATTTATAAAATTAGTACGAATTATTGTTGTGAAGAGGAAAACAAAAATAGAAATTGCCTCAACACATGTATTTCTCATCTTTCTTTTACTAAGGAAAGATGCATCACTGTTCACAAGATCATTTTCAGATATAAATGGGTAGAGTTATAACCCCCCTTGAAATTTTTTCAAGATGAACATTTGTCTCCATCTGGTTCAGAGTAATTCCCAGATTTATCTGGCTTGTGTTGGTGAAATTTTTTCTCCCATAGTTCTGGGTGGGAATTCTATACTTGTACATCTGAATTCAGGAATGGCATATTTCTTCTATGTGGAAAATTCCCTCTATATCCAGAGAAAGAGATTTTGACAAGAATGGGAAGAGAAAGATGGACAGTGTGAAGTCCTTGGATCAAGTCATTAATTCACTCTCACTTTGCCTTTCTGAGTTCTTGTCAGATCACGCAACATTTTTATTTCCTTTTGAAGTTAATAGAAGTTGGATTTCTGCAGCTTTTGATTAAAATAATTTGTCCTATATATGTCAATGAGGTTAAACATATTATCCAAAATTACATGATTGATTAGTTGTGAAGGCAACAATCAAATCCAATTCAACCAATGCAAAAGCCCATTCTTTGTCCTCTAGAAACCCTATCACAGTTGAACAAATATAAATATACTGCTCTCCATGTGCACAAGATGAATAGCTTTTAAGAATCCTTGAATGTTTTTCTAGTGTTCTAACTAGTGCACTAAAAAGGGGATTAAATGAAATCCTGAACTCTCAATAACAATAACCACTTTCACATGAAGGTCTTTGAAGACAAGTCAGATAGTTTTTCACAACAGATTTTATATAAGCAGCCCAATCAAACAAGTTTTCCCAAGCAGGTCATTCATTGTGATGATGAAACAAATATCTTGTTCACACAATTTTAAATTCTGCTTTTAGAAATTGTTGTCACAGACTGGTAGAATCCATGAGCCTGTTTATGAATATGAGCTAAAATAGTGGGTCTGGTAAACAGACCATAGACATACAGCTACAGTTTCTCTGAGCCACTAAAAATAATGTACCTACAAATCAACTAAGAAGCTAATGATGATGATGCATTAATAAAAGCTTTGAGTCTATAACATTTTAATTTTGTGGGGAATATCTTTTCTACATAGGAATTGATGATGAGCTATGAATATTTATGTGTAGAAGTTTATGGACATTTTGGTTCAATGTTATTTGTACTACTAAGTTGAGGAGTTCACCTCAACAATGGATCCCCATCTTAACCACACGGCAGGAACTTCAAATGCTTATTTTGGTAACTAAAACCTTCATGTTTAAGGTCGCCAAAAGCACACATTATTTGGTGACTGGAGTTGACATGATCCCCGTGGGGCAGCTGTTTTGATTCCCCTCACAATCCTAGAAAGTCCAGTCTGCCAAAATATTTCATGGGGTATTCTTAGGCATCACCCAACATGAGCTAATATTTCATTTTAACTGCAGTTCTGGGAAACACAAATGGAGATCTTGGGCTGGAAATATACGAGGTGCATTGGACAAGGGGTGTTTTGATTTTGAATGCAGAGGATCTCAAGAAAATATGTACTCCTCTGAAACTGTTTCCTTATGTTTTTTGATCCACAGCTTTCACTACATGAGACATGGTGTTATCTTGATTAATGCCTTCATCGTAAAATATGATGAATGAGACTTTATGTCCATGCTGGCTTTTTCTCACTGTAACAAGATCAAAGTAAATATATTTCATCCTGTGATGAATGTATTTTTTTTTCATGTCTTGCAATGCAAAAAGATGACCCCCTTGTAAAAAAGTTCTACATTTATACATGCCTAGAAAGAATGAAAAAATATAATTTCTAAAAGTAATACCAACATTTTTTTCACTTAAGATGAAGTTACAAAAATAACATTTCCCTCATTTCTATTATTCACTGATTCCAAATTTTGGCAAACTAAAGAAGATTGACACTGTCAAAAAATCTTAATGTAAATTTTGTTCCTTATGTTATTTGGAAATTTTCCATCTTGCATTTAATTATGAAACATATTTTCACAATTTTCTTTTAAATGCAGTCCATCAGTGAAAACCATATATGACTGCTTACCTGTAAATTCTTAACAGTGGAGATGTTGAATCAAAAGGAATAGTATTTAATTTTTTTTTATGTACTTATCCTGAACTTTTTGGAAAATATTGCTAATTTACTTGCTTAACTGCATACTCAAAAAAAAAAAAAACCTTGATTTTGTCAGAGGTAGTAACTTTTTTATGTGTTTTCATTCTTTTCATTTTCTTTGGAAAGTTTGTATTTCTTTGTTTTTTCTCTTCTTGTCTTCCTTTTCCCTCTAATTTTATGTCCTCTTGAATATTTTATTCTATTGATTTCAAATATTTTTATATTAAGAAAATTACACTGCTATGCTTCAAATACAACCCAATTTTTTAAAAGTCAATTAATTATTTTTATCACTTGCCCTGTAGAGTTTTAAAGGGAAATCTCTTAAAGCACACAAAACTGTATAAATTAATGTAACTTAATAGATTCCATCATTTTGGATACTAAGCATATCTTAATCAATAATGATTATTAAAGAAAGGAAAACTAGGAAAAGAATAAGCTATTTTCCCAATGTTATTTATTTCATTCTTTAGAGAATAGAGGTGCTATAATGAGGAAAGTTTCTTAGGAATCTTAGCTGCAACGATCAGATCAATGAAATTATTTGATACTTCTCACTGAGTAACACCCAATATCTAAGAAAACAGTCAATCTGAAAAACAACCATATCACAAATCAACTATTGAAACTTTGTTCAGTTTGTATCTACATTTTCCACTTGTCAAGACACTTATGTTTTGTGTGTAAATTAAATTACTAAGATGGAAATGCATTTCAGTAAAAGCTATAATTTTCCTTAAGGCAAAATTTTTCTACATGCATATTTTTACTGTTGTCTAGACAAAGATGACTTCTGCTAAGACAACTATTGCTATACTGACAACAACTGTGGTGAGATAATGATGCTATTGACCCACCAGCCATTGGACTTGCTGATCATTCTTATGTGATGGGAAATGATTCTCTTTGAGTCATCATTTCCTGTGTCACACACCTTGCAATACTAAACCAAAGTGCAATAGATGTTCAAGGACTTTTAGTTGATTGAATTTACATGGTTGTGTTTTGCAACTCAACTCTTCATTATAATAAAGAAAATTGCTAAATATTCCCCATGGTGATTCAGACCAACACCCTGGAGTCAGACACCAGGTCTTGATTTTATGATAATTGCTCTTTAATTAACAATAATTATTCAGCAATAGATCATTATGAATTTTGTTCAAGTATATATATTAGTATATTTAGGTTTAAAAATGTTGAAATACAGCAGAATTAGTGACTTTCACAAATCATACATGCACTGAGGGCTGACTGCCAAAAATAAACGTATTCTTTGCAATACCCTAGGGGAATCGGGGAAAGAACTACGGAACTGAACAGGCAGGCAGCCCAAGGGAACGCAAGTTGCCTGCAATGGGTATTGTGTTGGTGCATAGTATTGAAGGGCATAAATAAAATGCAATGGAAATAGAAAAGAAAGAGAAAGATTCCAATTCCATAGGGACATGTAAAGTATTGTGACAGTACTCTAACAACCATTATATAACTTTTTGTCAAAATCCATTTCTAAAGTGGAAGATTAGAGCTGGGTTTTGTTTAAAAAATGAAGGTTATATTTTCCTCAGTCATTTTCTGACATAGATGATAGGTTAAAGTTCAAAAAAAACCCACAAATTTTAAATATGCAACAAAATCTTGAGGGTAATAAACTAAGTGTTATATGCAACATAAACATTGCCTTGGTCTGACAATGTGAAAGGAAAATGAGCGTTATGAGCTGAATTATGCTCCCCCATTTATTTGTTGAATTCTTAATCCTCAGAATGTGCCTTTAAGAGGTAATGAAGGTAAAATGGGGTCATTTGAATGGGCCGTATTCCAATAAGACTGGTGTCCCTGTGAGGAGAGGATAGCAGGACACAGATGCCTATAGAGCAGAGGCAAAGATGCCAGAAGAAGACAATCATCTACAGAACAAGACCCCTTCATCTCAGATGCAGCACTTTACTGTGATGACCCTAACAGACTAAAACAAGGGAACTCATACATCAATTTACTCAAAATTTTACTTTTATTTTCGGGGTAATATGTAATATTTTTAGATTCAGTTGTTTAACTTCTTGGAACAATTCTTTGAGTCAGGATTGCCTCAGAATATGTCTCTTCCCCGAAATATTTCTTTCAGTAACTATATTATAAATTCACATGCATTTGTCTTTGAACAAAGATTCCCCATCAACTATTCAGATGGTAAAAACAATGATCAAAACTTCAACTAAAAACAAGATAATATAATTTCTCCAGGTTAATTTTTTTTCTTTAGGTAAGACAATTTTATTTTTTTTATGTTTCATTAATTTTTTTAAATTTTATTTTATATATTTTTACATCATTTTTCATTTTTGCATACATTTTGCAAAATTTCAATGGAGCTTCCATATGATCCAGCAATTCCACTCCTAGGTATTTAGCCAAGGGACACAGAAACATTAATTCAAAAGGGCACCCTGTGCCCCTATGTTTATAGCAGGCTAAAATTTTTAAGGGTTGCTTCTGATCATATTTAGAATCCAGCAGATTGATGATCAACTAGGAAAGAAGAACATGAGTTTAGGACTAGTGACTTCTTATGGAAACTATGGCCAGTGAATTAATACATCTTTATTGAGTACCTGTTTCTGGCACTATATGAAGAACTTAAGTCAGAGTTTAGAACATGATGGGGGCCTCCCCTGGTGGTACAGATGTTTGAGTGCAGTGCAGTGAACCTGTCTGCAGACTCAGAAATAGGGGTTCTATCCAGCTGGACTGCTGGCGAGATACCCACACTGTGTGGCAGACCTCTCCTGTCTCGCCCACTGCTCCCCTCAGCAGTGTATTTCAGTCAGTCTGCCTGTTCTGTGGTGTGCCTGTTCAGTCCACTCTTGTCTGTGGTGAATCCTCTCACCCTCCTGCACATCTGGCCTGTGCCCTGTTCTTGTATGCATGAATAAATAAATCTTTAAAAAAAAAAACATGATGGTAAATAATAGATTAAAATAACAGCTGTTAAATTAACAATGTGAATGCACTGACTGATAAGGGATTTAAATGTGTCTTTAGCTCAAACTTTGAGAAAAGATTTCTATGTAGAAGGAAGAGAATCTCAATAAAATGGAGGGAAGCAGAGGGCCTCCATGGTGGTGCAGGCGGTTGAGCGCTACACTGTGAAGCTGTCCGCAGCCTCTGCAGCAAGGGTTTGATCCCGACTGGCTGGCGAGAATCCCACATGGTGCAGCAGACCTCTCCTGTCGCTCCTGCTGCTCCCCTCAGCAGTGTGTTTCATCAGACTGCCTGTTCTGTTCCCCACTCTGTCTCTGGTGGGTCCCCTCGCCATCTGGTGCATCTGGCCTGTACCCCAGCTCTTGTATAAAAATAAATAAATCTTAAAAAAAATGGAGGGAAGCAGAATAGAAAGATGATTTGTAAAGATAAGTAGGGAAAATATGAGTGGGAATTTCTGATTGTACTCCATTTCTTAGCAGAGTTTGGTAGATGTTACAGAAGATATATGTTTAGGAATCTTTCCCACCCTCTCTGAAAGCCATAGGTCTAGAATTAGCTCTTTAGGGTTGGGTTTAAATTTGCTTTTGTCCAATCCATTGTGTTTTTTTTTTTTTCCTATATTTCACCTATAAGTGTCACCATCCAGTATTTATCTTTCTCATTCTGATTTATTTCACTTAGCATAATCCCTTCCAGCTCCATCCATGTTGTTGCAAATGACATACATTTCTTTTTTGATTGCTGAGTATTATTTCATTATGCTATGGTGACTCCAGCTGAGAGGGGAAATCCTATACTGTCAAAACACTGGCAAGGATGTGGAACAATGGTACGTCAATAGCAACAAATAAATTAAAAAAAACAATAAAATATTAGTGAAAAGGCTAAAATAATAATAAGCCTATCATAATATAGTAAAAAAAAAGTAAGACTTTTTAGACAAATCTAACTTTAATATTATTCAAAAACAAATGATACAGGCATTACAGGCTAATATACTTAGAGAGCAAAAGTGTTTCTTTATGTAATTTTCAAGACCATTGATTAAAAAAAAAACTTAAATAAACAAAGTCTTTTGCCTAAGAATAGCTCGATGAGTAACAGATTTTTCTATCTTGGAAAAAATAGAGTCATTTTCACTTTAATTTGTGGTATATAAAAATAGAGGGAGAAGGAATTTGAACTCAATATAAACTACAGGTTGGGGAATTAGAAAGTGGAAGCAGAATTGATGGAACAAATTATAGATTTATTTGAAAGGCTAGATTAATTTTCACATGCTTATGCATGAAATTTAGTGCTTGTCTAACTATTCCATTATGTATTAATAATAAAATAACCTGTATGTGCAAAATAGATATGTCACACCAAGAGAAAATGTTTAAAATGCCAAGTAAATACCACAATAAATGTATGAAAAATGCTTTACTGATGGTTTCACTTTGCAAAATCTTTTGAAGATTTTTAATTTTTTTCATTCTTCTGGAGCACAGAATGCAAGGGCTCTGTTCTTTATAGAAGAATCTTGTTTGGTACCATTTTACATCCATACAGTTTATATTCAGTTTATATTTAACCAGAAACTTAAGATATGATGCTGTGTAATTTTTTAAAATTAGCATTTAAAACATTGAGCTGTGAGACTGAGTCTCAGAGCAACAAGACTTTGAGAAAAGCTTTAGTGATGCTGCCAAGTCCTTTCTTCCTTATGTTTCAACTTTTCCTTTTTCAGTTTTCATTGTTTAGAATAAAATTTTGGGGATCGAATATCACTTTCCTGCTTTGATCTAGTGCTTTTCTTTTTGGCAAATATTCATTTACCAAGTTCTCCTCCTTTGTGTCTCAGAAGGGGTTCAATTTGTATTAATTCAGTAACAGATCTGATCACAATGCACACGGCCTCAGCAGCTCATGAAATTCCTCTTTGCTATGGAAAGCCAGTGGGGCCCTTAAGCACTGGAGAAGATGTTGCTTCCTTGCTCATTTGGTTGGCTAACACATCAGTCAGTTCATGTCTTCTTAATATTTTATTCGTTATTGTTCACACCCATTTTGCCATCTTTTTGAAGATATGGGGATTGGAGTCTGATCATTTTGTCATTATGAGCATGAGCTATATACAGGTCTCACAATTTTCTACATTGTCTTGAGTATTTTTCTTTTTAAATCTCCAACTAGAAAGGTGATGTGCATGTTGGATTTAAGCCATCTCTGGGGAATTCTTAGTAATAGCAGTTGGCTTCCTATCACCCGTAGATATACTCCTCACAGAATGCTTGTTCCTGCAAAGATACTAAGTGCCTCTTCTCCACTCATGCCATTTGGATATTATAGTTCACTTTGTAGCAAGTTGCCCTGTGTTAAGGAAATCCATAGGAACACACCTTTGTCCAGAGATCAGTTACACCTGTTCTCTTAGGCAGCAAGGCATGCTGGTCAAGAACTTAAAATTTGGGCTCAAGTAGACTGTTACTTAGCTGCGTTTTAAGCAGCAGACTAACAAACCTAAGTACTAAGACAATTTTAGGTTTACGTAATGATTTTGTAAGATGCAGAAGACAGTTTATAAATAGGAAAGGTATTAATTCTGCTTTCAGCCATCTTGGACTAAATTAATTCAAACAAAATTTTGTAATTAGTTCTAATAAGACTCATTAGAGTATTATAAAATAGAAAATTAATGGTTTGCAGATATCAAAGCCGATCAAGTTAATGGCAGTTCATGAGGCCAAGACCCAGGAGAAGAAGGCAGTGGATTCAGCTCAGGATTTGTGGTATCCCTTCTCTGGTGGCATTGGCTGATATTGGGAAAGTTGTCTATGTTCTCTAGGAAGTCCCATGGGGCAAAGTAGACAAAACTAACGTTCAGGGCCACCAAACCAGAAAGAGTGATAAATCCCCTATGTTTTGGGCTAGGATTGTGAAGCAAGAAGAGAGATGAAAGAAGAGACATCTATGCTTGCAAGGATTGAAATTGAATTGCAGTGACCCCAGAACACTTGTCTCTTAGATTAACCACTTGTCAGAAGCAAATGGAATCATCTCTGGAGAATTATAAGACCACCATGAGCCTTGAATTATCTCTATCACTTTTCAAACCCAATGTCCAGCATTTACCAGGAGTAAAAGAAATCCAGTCAGTCCTCAGTCAGGTGTTGCCATCTTTGAGGGAGGTGAGGGGGACATTACCCTGCCTTGAGGGACTGGCTGGGCAATGATTAAGTAGTGTGTGTTCACAGATCTCATTGGGCATCTGCGGGGAGAAATCTTATTTTGTGAATAAATGAATAAGGATATCTAAAAAATTAAAAATGAATAAACCAAGTAAAAATAAAAAAATTCAACAGGAACAAAAGATCAGGTAAGAATCAGGAAGCTCTGTGCGTTCCTGTTTGGGGTCCCTTCTCCTGGTCGCACTGATAAAGAAGGAATCTCACAGGCTCGCCACACACACTGTGTTCATGGAAGCACCTTCTCCCAACCCAACGCCAGCAGGGCTCGAAGAGGAGGCCACATAGGGGTCACACACATGCCAGCAACGCTCGCAGACTCAGGACAGACCAGTGGACACCAGGAGGACAGACCAGCGCAGCACTGGGAGGACACCTCCAAGTATTGGAAGAGCCCCAGCGTCCCCCGGAGGGGAGCATGACCGCGGTGACCACAGGAACACAGATTATCAGTGAGGTGTCCTATTCAATCACATGGATAAAGGAGCCTTAAGCAATATTTACAATTGTTTAAGCAAATGTCAATAGTGCTTAAAACTCGAATCGGGTCAGTTTCCATTGGTAGCATTATTGGCTGAACTCTAGAATGGCCTCCAAAGCCCCACCCCCTGTCTATCCTGTATAAACCCCTCCCCTTGAGTATGTACAGCACTATTATTTATAATATAATATCCTTTCTACGCTTTGTGTTATTTGGAAAATGTGAATTGACATGGCATGTGTAATTAAGATTTCTAAGGCAGATATTCTTGAGTGGACTTAACCTAATCAAATGACTTCTTAACAGAGGGTGTAGGCCTTCCATGAAGAGAGAGAGAGAAATAAAATGCTGATTTGCTTGCTAAGCATGAAGCAGTTCGTTGCATGATGTGAGCGAGCCTAGAAAGGTGAAAATGCAGGAAACTATAGAGACTTGAGGACCAGAATTCTTTTTTTCTGGCACCTAGGATTCTGGCAAAAATCATGTGAGCTGGGAAGAGGACCTTAAATATTTGAAGGAAGACACAGCCTGTTTTACATCATGATTTCAGTTTTGGGAATCCTTAAGCAGAGAACCCTGCTCTAATTTCAGAATGTGAATTACTGGTAGAAAATGGATGTAAGGCCTCCCTGGTGGTGCAAAGGGTTAAACACAGCACTGTGAATCTATCTGCAGCCTCTGCAACATGATTTCGATCCCTGGCCAAGGTGACCCACATGGAGCAGCAGACATCTCCTGTCTCACCCGCTGCTCCCCTCAGCAGTGTACTTTGGTCAATCTGCCTGTTCTGCTCCCCACTCTGTCTCTGGTGAATCCTCTTGTCCCCCCCAACCCCCCGCTGCACCTCTGGCCTGTACCCCAGTTCTTGTATGCATAAATAAATAAATCTTAAAAAAAAGTATATATATTTAATACATAATCTTGATTAGTTAAGTTCTGACTCACTGATTTTTCACCACATCAGAAGAGAGACCATCTGACACACTTTCCAGCATGATGAATAAGGATGATTTATCGGCGCTGACTTTGGACAATGCATTGTTTAGGCACCAAAAAGGAGAGGCTGCAAGGAGGACAAGAATGCATTTAACCAATAAAGGCCATGTCCAAGGGACTTCAGAGTGCAGGAAGATCACCTGTTCACTGATACCGAGAGAAATGAGGCCCTGGAACCCTCCCCTCAGGGTATGACATTTGCCTGGACTGGGTTTCTGTATTCAGAATTGGCATAGAAATCTCTAACAACTTATTAGATTTTCACAAGCTTGAAAAGAAAGGGAAGTCATTGAAGAGAAGGCAACGCTTTCAAAAAGAATAAAAACCCCGTGTGAGACTTCAAGTATTGACTCCATTATTGCATCATCCCAAAAGACTTGTTTGCATTCCTTAAAGATGAATAACTAACTGCTTTCTTCAGCTCAGCACTGGGGAAAGTCCTCCCTGCAGAACTGATCCTTCTTGCCTGTCCATATTTTTTTCTTTTCTTTTCCATAACATATATATGTGTGCTTGTATGTGTGTTGTGTGTGTGTGTGTGTGTGTGTGTGGTAATGTTGCATTACAACACTGTATATGATTTGGGAGTATAGGTTCCCACCACTTCAGATGAATGTGACCACACTGCACCCACAAGAGCAGCCATAATCCTTTACCATAGACAACTGAGCCCCCTTCCTTTGTGTCCTCCACCCTATTCTCCCTCCCCAGTAGTGTCTATCCTCCTGTCATATTTCTAGGGTTTATTTAAATTTTGTCTGTTAATTTGTTTTCTTTCTTTATATTCCATATAGGAGTGAAACCATCCCTTCTTTGTCTTTCTACTTGTGACTTATTTCAGTTAGCATAATCCCCTCAGTTCCATGCACATTGTCATGAATAGCCAGAGTTCATCTCTTTTTATAGCTGAGTAGTATTCCAGTGTGTGTGTGTGTGTGTGTGTGTGTGTGTGTGTGTATACACACACACACACACATAAATCTTTATCCACTCAGATCTTTTTATTCCCTTGAGAGTCTTCATCTATTTTCTTTGGATTTTTTTTCTGTCTGTCTAGAATATTTCTATAATGAAAACAATCACACCATCAATTTGGAAAGGGAATGAAATAAGCACATATTAGTGACTAGCAAGGGAGGAACATCACTTTAGACATTTCGCTGACATTTTATTCACCATATATACTTATTAATACCTTCATTGTTATTATTGTCATAGCAAAAAGTTATTTGAACAATTACTGTCTTTCTCAATTTTCACATTAATCATAAAAGGCAGGTTTTTTTTTCATTTCTGCAGACAGAAAAACTCAGAAAGGTTGAATGTCCTGTATAAAAAACACAGCTGATAAGAGTATCTTGGTTCAAGTCAAATTGTTGTTATACACTCTTACCAAGATGCCAATTTCCTAGCTTATGTGTGGGTGTGTGGGTGAGTTGTACATGCACACACATGTGTCCAAGCATTTATAAGCCAGAATCCCTGAGTCCTAATCCTGCTTTACTACTCATCAGCAGTATGATTTTGGCACATTACTCTAATATTTCTGATTCAGCTTCTTTTTCTCTAAAGCAGGGATGATAATAATGCCTAACTTAAGAGTTGTTGTGAAAATCAACATTTGAAAAAGTATTTAGAACAGGATCTGGTACCTCATAAGTGCTATATAAAAATTTGCTCTCATAATTTTCCAGCAGGCTAGTGTGATATCTAATAATCAAACAGGTATTATCTCTTAGTTTCTTCCTTCTCTATCCCTTTCCATCTGCATCCTCACCACCATCTTCATGGGCTTGTGAGAAGAAGATAATGGTCTACATTTCCAGTGCTCAGTGTTAGCCAAGACTGATTAGAGCTATTGTAAACTCATGAGGTGCAAAATTTAGGATGCTCCCACGTAGAAACTGTCTATGAATGTACAGCAAATGCCTCATTTATTTTATAACTCCTTGAGTTAAAGTGCAATATCATTGGGAAGACAGCAGATCATGCAGAAGCTACAACTGAAAAACCTGCAGGTATCAGGCATCAAGTAGGAACAAGAATGAGTCCAATGAGCTGGTTGTTGGTGAGTGCATGGTCCATAGACATCTTAGAAAAATCCTGCTGAACTCTGGGGACCATGAGCTCTAGATGTTTTTCTTGAAATTGAGCAAAATCTCACATTTATTTCAGAAGCCTGTGCAGTTTTCCTAGGAATTATGCTGAAAACTTTACACCTAATAATTTACTTAATCTTGTAACAACATAGATGATACTTTCCACTGTTTTACAGATGAGGAAATGGAGGCACAGAGAGTTTTAGTACCTAGACTATGGTCATTCATCTAAGAAATAATTGACACACTGCTTTATGATAAGGGATACAGGTGTCACCAGCATAGATAACTCTAGTGACTATTGGACTCGTGACAGATACACCCAGGCCACAGCTGAATACATTAAACACACACACACACACACACACAGCTACAGTCTGCCATAGAGGACAATTTCTTAAACTCAACAGAAAATATTATTTTTTTTCATTTGAACAGATAGAGAAACATTCCATGGAACAATTTTCATTCCTAAGGTCTTAAAACATTTTAAAAAGTAATAAAGTCTTTCTAACCCTTTGCTGAATTTATGACCCTCCATTGTTCTACATTCTCATATTTTACCTTAACATCATGAGAGGATAAAATATGGAAATGAGTATTTTTTTTAAGGATCAGTTCCAGGACCAACTGGAGTTCAGTTTCAATGTGGAATCACTTATGTTCCTATTGTTTTTTAACAGCAGCCAGTTCCATAAAAATCCCCAGATCCTTAGTAGCCACTTGCTATTTATGGATAACAAGTTTATATGTTTGCAGCTATGCTGTATCCTAGGGCAAAAGGATTTCTGGTGGACCTAGAGACAGAAGGTCAAGTGGAAATATAATGAAAAGAAGGTCTTTAAATACCATGTCTGCAATATTATATTTGTAGAGTTAGACTCAGAATCTCTTCTTAGGTCTTACATTTTCCATTCCTGGGAGACAAGGCTGACTCACTGTGACAGACAGACACTTTAGAGCCCTGCTATCTTTCACACATCTCCTATTGGCTTCCCCAAAGAAGACTTCCTATTAACATGTCTGGCAGGGTTCTGACTTAAGCGCTCAGTTAGACTGTAAAAGACTCATACCGGGTGACAAGTATTGCAATGGCTGGTTCCGTATGTTCTCTGAGGAAACCTAGGTTGCCTATGGAGTAAAGTGGCTCTAGGGAATGCTATTTTTTTTTCTGTCAACCAAGCAGGATAATCTTAAAGAATTCATGATTTTTATCGCAATGTATCCTAAATTTCCAAAGACAGTCATACTTTTATATATCATCCTTTCCAGTATGCTTTACCTGGTGTCATGTAAAGATGAAGCAGGCAATATGGCATCTTATTTCTGCTACACACCAGCTGTGTGGGCATGGAAATATAATTAGAAATATAGAAGTCTTAATTTCTCCAGTAAGGTGAAGAAAAGTGTTAGTGGAGAGATACTAGAAGCAAAAAAGAGGTAGTTTTCAGTAGCTAATAGCTCTGTGTTTACCTTTTGATAAACAGGGGCTTGAATCCTGACTCTGCTGTGTGATCTTGGACAATTAACATTTTTCAGTTGCAATTTTCCACATTTAAAAACAGGGGTACAATCTATCTGGAAGTTTTTGTGAAATTTGAAAGTGGCAATGCATGTAAATTAACAAATTTCCAGGTAGATCATAAATCTCAAAATAGCATTTGCTGTTTTTTTATCAAATTACTACCACCACCACCCTACTATTCTTACTATTAATACTATGATTTTTCCCAGGAAAATCTTTTCTAGGTATGAACTTTATTAAGCAGTTCCCTGGTACTATGGGCTTTGGCATCAAAACTGAGTAACTTAAACTATTGTGAGCAGCAGAGTAAAGGGAAGAAGACATTTTAAGAGAGATTAAGATGTGAGTCGGCACAATGTGAAATGCTAGGGAGAGAAGAAACTCAGAAGCATTAAGATTCTCAACTGAGCACTAAATCAAGATAAAGGATCAGAATTCCTTGGACATGAAGATTAAACTCTAGTGCTACTTAGATGTTCTGTTTTGTTTTGCTCTGTTTTGTTTTTGGGAAAAGGACTCTGACTTTTTTGACTTACAAAGGCTAACTGCATTGCAGTCAATGTTAACACTGACCAATGTTAAGAACACAAGGAAATTGAACAAAACTGCATGAATGGATCGACGCCAGGGCAAGGGGAGAGGTCATGGTCATGGAGATTCTAGTTTGAAGGAATGAAAGGAAATAACGAGAAAATGGGCTTAGAAGTCTAGGAGGAAGGCATATCAGGGAAGCCAAGAAGTTAGACTATTAGACCAGTGTAGAATAGAGAGCGGAATCAGTAGCAGTCAGGGTGTATTTTAAACTCTCAGGTTGCTTTATTATCTACTCCTCTTCCTTTGACCTCTCCTTTCAGAACCATAACCTGAAAATGTTGTGCTAACATAAAGAGGTGGAATTGATGGACTGTAAAGAGAACTGTGGGTTGGCTATGCCATCATAATTTTCCCTGGCTGTCACTTTTTCCCCTAAATTAAGTGATTTTGACCTTGGACAAATTGCTTAGCCCCTCTGAATATAAGTGTCTCAACCCATAAAACTGGGGATATTATACCATCCGCATACAGCTCTTTTGAAATTTAATTGAAATGACATATGCAATACCCTTCACTTAATATCTTTATACACACAATAAACACAACAATATTTATCCTTAAGAACTATATGCTTGATATACAAAAATTGCACAGTTATATGTGCATACAGAGTGCAAACTAATCTATTAAGTCTCCATTCATGGGAGATTTTAAAGAGTCTTGAATGACACTACAAACTGTAGTAACTTTCAAATTGATAACTAGTCAATCAGATATCACATTACTGAATAGGAACTATGAGTGGGCACAAGTTAGGAGTTGTGCCTACAAAGATAAACCAGACTAAGTTCTCGCACTCAAGTGCTGAAAATGCAGTAAAGACACGTGATTGCAACTACATTTGCACACACAGGCACATGTAGGCACACACACAAAACATGCCATAAGTATCTTTTACTGTAGTGATTTCTGGCATATACAGCGCAGAGGTATTATCTAAATAGTTTTCAGAGACTATAGGGGCGTGAGTGTGTGTGTGTGTGTGTGTGTGTGTGTGTGTGTGTGTGTGTGTGTTGCTATCATTAAAACTTAGAACTTTATATACAGGAAAAGGGAGCCAATTACTGGAGGAAACTTGCAAATTTGCTTCACTGCTTGAATTTTATAAGTATTTTATATCCCCAGTCAGTTTTAGTTTCCAAGTGTCATAAAGTTGCATTTATCAAAAGTTAAATGTCCTTTCTTGTCATATTAAAGGAAGAAAAATTTTGACAGAAGCACATTATTTAACTATAATGAACATTTTAAAATATTAGCAAATGACTGAAAATAATTTTATGATATAGCAACTACTATATGCAGTAAGTGGATGTATCTACCAATAGAATTTCAAGTTTTCAATAGATGTGTTTGTAAATTGTATATAGTTGATTAGCCACTGTATATTTAAATGCAGCCCTAGGGCTCTTGTTAAATCTCGCTTTTGTAGCATTAATTATGATTCAATGGGACTTACAACAAAATTAAATTCTAAATGAATCAAAAGAGAATTATTCCCTAGAACATTACTGTTAAGCCTACAAGTGATCCAAAGACGTGGTCTTCTTGTTGTTATATCTCATAGATTAACCTCTTTTATTTTTCAAAACTTAATTTATCAAGGGCTGATGTTCTTTTTTTTTTTTTTGAAGATTTATTTTATTTATACAAGAGCTGGGGTACAGTCCAGATGCACAGGAGGATGAGAGGATTCACCAGAGACAGAGAAGGGAACAGAATAGGCAGACTGAAGAAATACACTGCTGAGAGGAGCAGCAGGCGAGACAGGAGAGGTCTACTCGCCATGTGGGCTCCTCTGAGGCCGGCGGGGATCGAACCGGCACTGCAGAGGCTGCGGACAACTTCACAGCACTGCGCTCAACCACCTGCACCACCAGGGAGGCCCAAAGGCTGATGTTCTTAGTAAATAAGTATCTGCAGGATTTCTTAGAAAACTCTGTCTTACACTTTATGTGTTACAAAGTTTACACAATACCAAACATCAACAGGATCAAATAGAAATACAACATCAACATTGAATAGAACTATGGTTTTTAATTGTGTGAAATCATAATGTTTTTAATTGTGTGAAATCATAATGTTATATGATTTAATTGTGAACTAGCGAGGGCCCTCAACTTGGGCTCTTCTCTTGGGTAGCAATATTTTACTGGGAAAGTCAATATTAATTTCTGAGATGCTATTTCTGCTTTTATGAAAGGGAGATAATTACACCAGTTTTACTTACTCTATGGGGTGATTTTGTCAATCAGCATACATCAGTCTCCATAGCTACCTCCAAAGCTGGACTCCGCTGTTACTCATTGACTCATAGCCTTGACCTGGACCTGCTTAGAGTTGAGTTGTTTTGTTTCCTCATGGGCCTCACCTGGGGTGGAGTATCAATTACCTGTGTACTTGTAAACACGCCTAGGTCTTAATGTGGACAACTATTCCAAAGTCCACTAAATGGCTGCATCCGGGTGTGAGATCTTGTGTGTAAACATACACATAGAATTTCCCAAACCTTCAGATGTCCTCCTGAGCATATGCTAATGACACTAGCTCTGGGCCAGATGTGGAGGTTTGAGTGTTGCATATTAAAAATAAAACAAACAACTTAGAAATAACAAAGAAAAGATAGCAGCTGAATGATGGCTTTAAAATATTGGTGTGTGGGCCTCCCTGGTGGCGCAGGCGGTTGAGCACTGCACTGGGAAGTTGTCCGCAGCCTCTGCAGCATGGGTTAGATCCCGGCTGGCCGGCGAGGGTCCCACGTGGCGAAGCAGACTTCTCCTGTCTCGCCTGCTGCTCCCCTCAGCAGTATATTTCAGTCAATCTTCCTATTCTGTTCCCCGCTCTGTCTCCAGTGAATCCTCTCACCCTCCCACACATCTGGCCTGTACCCCGTTCTTGTATAAAAATAATGAAAAGAAAAAAAAAATTGGTGTGGTCTAGAGTCAGCATGGAAGCTTATAAATATGCAAATTATTGGGCCTATTTATCAGATAGTCTGATTTAGTAGGAGTTACTTCAGGAATCTGACATTTCATTTTTTAAAAAGATTTAATTATTTATGCATACAAGAGCTCGGGTGTAGGCCAGAGGTATGGGGGTGAGAATATTCACCAGAGACAGAGAGGGGAGCAAAACAGGCAGATAGGCTGATAAACACTGCTGAGGGGAGTAGTAGAGGAGTCAGGAGAGGTCTACCGAGCCATGTGGGTCAGCTCCTTGGCCTGGGATCCAACCCGTGCTGCAGTGGCTGCAGATGACTTCATAATGCTGCGACTTATCCCCTTGCACCACAAGGGAGGCCCAGAATTTGCCTTTTCTACAGGCATTTGAGCTGATTCTGACATGTGGGAGAGACTAGCAATGCTGTCTGGACAGGCAATTACATGAGGCAATAATTTTTAAAAAGGAGAAGAATGCCGTGCATTCTACCAACGTAGTGGACAATTGGCAGAGTAGTGAAGATAGGGAGGTGGCCTTATCTAAATCCTTCACATCACATGGAGTTACTGTGAGTGATACAAAAACATTTGTCTTCATGAAGATTTTCATCAGATTAAAAATTAGCAAATTAAAAATTAGCCATTCAATCTGAATTTCTAGTCCCTTTTATTTTATATTTTCAATTGGTGTTAACCCCTTGTATGAACTTTTCTTTTTAGACATGGAGGGTGAGGGTGACATACTCCCCACAAACTGATTAAATTCACCTTGTCAACCTCCAATTTCAGAATTTTCTCTCCAAGATTGACTTCAGATATCCTGCTCTTCCGTGTGACATCTGCTGCAGGATCCCCTGCTCAGGCTTCCCTGCGACATCTGCTGCAGGATTCCCTGCACAGGATTCCCTGCAGGCTCAGGTATTTGTAAGGATCGATTGGCTACTGCCCTTAATATACATGGCCCTCTGCTCTTTTTGGTGAACAAACTATCATAATCCCAAAATAAACTCTACCTCCATTTACCATAATCTACTCTAGACTTCACTATTCCTGGAATCTTCTCATATGAAGAGGAGTTTCTTAATTGCAATTATTCCCTAATTGGTAACCAGTTCAGTAGAACTTTCTTTGAGTAACCTTCACCTGCTTTCACTTCCCCAGGCAGGTGAGAAGAAAAAAGACCATGAATTGAAGACACAGTGAATCCAGAACTATATACTGAACTCCAACATGCTAGAAATAAAGGACTACTCTTAATCCTCAGAAGTGATACATACAGAGTAAGAGGGAACTAAAATTTATGTGGAATATACAGTTAGAAAAAAAAATCATGTTTGAATTATAGTGTAAAACCTACCAGTTTTGTGTTGATAAACTCACTCCTGAACTCACAGCCTTTCAGTTTCCAAATAAGAAAAAACAGAGATACTTGAAGTAGTATTGCTGGCATATAAAATATATTCAGGAAATGTGTACTTTTCTCGCCATTTCTTCCTACTTTATTTAAAAGGTAGTCGTTTATGTAACTTAACATATCAAAAATTGCAATGGTTAAAATTAGGAATAAATTTGCACAAAGACAGCTTTCAATACATAGTCAATCTTTATTTTTACTTATGTTTTCTAATTTTAAAAATATTCTATATGAGCAGGGAGTCAAATTCAATTTATTTTCCCTCCATTTCTCTAAGTCTTTCCGGCCATCTAATCTTCACATCAAGTTTGCCTTTCTCTCTAGACAGGCTAACAATGCCACTGTCTCATGCCTCCCCAGTGCTCTCTCCTAATCCTTACAAGGGCATGCAGGGATCAATAGGTGACAGCCCCCTATTAAAGCCCAGGTGAGTAATGAGGTTCACTGTTACAGATCAGAAGCTGTGCTGTCAGGAGGAACAGACTGGTGCTGGCACCACAGAAGTGCTCTCAATCAGCCGTAGAAATGATTTGCGCCATTTTCTCATGTTAAGGACTACTAACTTTTATTTCAAATTCTAGCAGTAATAAAATGAATTTTAAAGTTAAAAGTAACCCTGAAAGGAGTGTACTTTATTTTAAATTTTTCTTACATTTGTACCTTAAATCAAATGTAAATCATTTGATTAATCGCCTCTTAGACTTAGAAGCCTGCAAAACCCCATGGAATTAAAACAGTGCTAAAATCAGTTCCAAAGACCATGCCAAAGGTGGGGGACAGGTCACCATCTGTGGGTTCTCACACATGTGCTGACAGTTGCAAGAACACTCAGTCTCAGGGCGAAGCTACAATGGGGTTTATTTGATAAACAGGAGATTAGGGGAGCAAAAAAAGTTCCAGGATCACAAGTGGCCACTGGCTCACCCCAGATAGTGTCTGCAGTGTCCAGTAGTCCCATGTAAACACCACTCAGGCAAGAAGGTGCTGTCCTGTCAATGAGGGCCTGGAGCTGGTCACTCACTAGCAAGGAGTAGGCCAGATCCAACTCATGGCTAGAAGATAGGTGGGGCCTCTGAGGTGACACTGCAGCAGCCCACATGGATGCAGGACCAGACAACAACAAGGCAACAGCAGTAGGAGGCAGTGTTGGACAATCAGGAGTGGTGGACAGCTCTCAACATGGCTGGACACAGAGTGCTAGTCACCTGTTGGCAGTGCTGGTCTACACTGGTCAATAATGCTATTCAGCACCAGTCGCCAGGAAGCAGTGTCAGACACCAGTACTACAGCTCTTTGTGAGCTATTGGTATGAGCCAGTAGCCACAGCTCTTTGAAAACCAGGTCAAGGCCAACAGTGCTTTTTGTGTGCAATGTCAGAGGCAAGGCTGGAAACAAGTGAAGAAGCCAGGTCTTTTGCGGTCTATGGAGGCCTCAGAGTCCCTTGGAGGTCTTCTACTGGATGCTTCTTCTTTGGAGTGTCTTCTGAGACCTTTCTTTGGAGGCTGGCTGCTCAGGGAATCAAGCTGGCTCCTGCTCTCTTCATATCAGCATCTCCCGCCCCCCATCCCACAAGGCTGATTGGACAATACAATTTTTCCACCCTAAGTGTTTGATTGGTGCCACTAAATGCCAATCAGTTTGCTTGACTTTTGATCCACATAACAATGTCAAGCCTTTGACTGACTGTTTAAGAGCTTGAACATGATTTGTCCATTTATAATATTGGCACTAGATACAAAAGGGGAAACCCTACTGCCTGCATGGACCTGACCTGCATGGATGTTGGAGCAGACTCTGGGCCAGTGGGCTCCAGGGAGTCACAGCTGGAGGCACCCTGCACCTGGTGCCCTGAGGTGGGGCTGTGTGTAAGAATGGAAGGTGGGGGTACCCTGCAGCAGCCTTAGGATATGGGTCCCAGCTGCTGCAGATTGGGCTCTACTGGAAGCCCACCATGTTGGCCGTGCACTCAGAAGGCCTCCAATGCCTATGGCTCCAGGGGGAAACCATCACTCCTCCCCAGGGTCCCAAGCCAGAAGCCACAGTACTTAGAGTCCCCTTTGCTGCCAGAACCCCAGGGATGCATGCCCTGGGGCAGCAAGGCAGGGGGACAAGACACCCCTGTCCTTTGCTGCTGCCAACTGCCGCTGACCTGAGCAGGTCTGCAGGAAGCATTTCCGGCGGCTGCTCTGGGGGCAGCAGGCAGGGAAATGCCTGCCAGTGCTTTTGCTGCTGCCACAACTTTCAAAGCTGTGTGGGTGCTGCCCACAGGCGTGTGTTTGGGTGGCAGATGGGGAAACGTCCCACCACTGCTACTCCTGCTGCAGCTGCCTTTGGTGGCCTGGGTGCTGCTGGAATACATGGGTTCCCTCACATTGGGGAAGTGGGTGGTAAAATGCTGCTGCTGCCTCTGCTGCTTTCACCCGGACCCTGGCTGCACATGCTTGATTCTGGGGAGGGGACCACCCCAGAGGCAACAGGTTAAGGCAGCCAGTGTCAGCCCCAACAAAGCAAGCATGACCATAGACTTGAGCTGCAGGGATCCAGTTTCAGAAAGACTTCACTGCTCAAGTCATTCTCCTACTGTTAGAAATACTCAAGGTGGGTGCCAGCGAGGAAACAAGGGAATGCCTCTCCAATCCAGCAGTCTGCAGGGAGTTGCCTGAGAAAGGAGGGAGATGGAGTATAATCAAATTACATAGCAATGGGTTTGTTGTTAGTTTAGAGGTGGGTGTCAGAAAAGGATTCACTCAGTACAACATTGGAGAAAAACTCTTACAGAGTGATTGGGGGGGGTTCCATCTTCAGAGGGGGTATGTAGCCAAAGAAGCAGTATATGGAGGGAGGAAGCAGAACTAAATAGAAGACTTGGACAAGTGGAATAAGTCAGCTCTCTATCACTAGAGCAGAGAATGAAACTATGGGGAAAGGTATAGGGAGGTGAGAGGAGATGATGATGTCAAGGATCCTTAGTGAAGAACAGTTTATAGTCCACTATGGATTTTTTGCATTTCCAGTTAAAAAAAAAATAAAATGAAGTGTGGGAGTAATTGCCACGTGCTTGGTAACATAAAGGATCATGTTAACAATGTCGGGGCACAAAGCAAATTACCCTTTATCCCTCTGGATTTTTCCAAGCTGGAAAATAATCAAATAAGCATTAGGCAAACTCATAAGAGCAAAGAGCCCATCAGAAGGTTGAATAGTAACACATTTACCTCCTACATACATGCGAGAGACTTAACATGGCTGTGTAAATCAGCACATGCTTCAGCTGCCATCTTAAATAGCTTAGTGAAGACAGGGGACTTAAGGAAAGGGAAGGAAAGGTCAGTTAGGAGGTCACTGGGAAAGATAAGGGAGACAAAATCATGCAGGTCAAGTCTTGCTCTCTCCATGGAAAAGTGATAAGGAGATTGGGCCTTCCAGGTCCGCACCCTTACAGAAGCTTATGTGTGAGTATCTTTTTCAAAAGTGACCCTCCCTGGGCCGTCGTGGCTCTTCTGATAAAATGAATCTCTTGTTAAAAAGACATATTTGGGGGTAGCACAGTTTTGATCACTTGCAACAGCAGTGTGGAGGCATGATGATATTAGAAGTAGGGAGACCAAGCAGGGGGACTTGTAGGAGCCTAAGAACTGTATGATGAAGGTTTAGACGAGGGTTTCTCCATTGGGAGATTTGCCGGTCCCCTATCCTGATTACGTGATCACACACACACAAACACACACACACACACACACAGAGAAACAGAATCTGGCAATGTGGGGAGACATTTTTGCTTTTACAAGCAGGGACTAGAAGCCAGTGTGTAGTGGGCAAGGTGAGGCATGCAACTGAAGCTCTTGCATGAGAATGTCCCTCCTCACATCTCATCTAGTCCCAGAAGCCAAGAGTAATGAGGTGGAGAAGACTGGTCCAAACAACGGCTGTGGCAGCAGCCATGGAAGGAAGACAGATTCTAAGGTACAATTTTGAAAAACTTTAAGGACTGAGAATGCAAGGAAAAGGAAACAATTAAGATCATCTAGGAATTTGATGATATAGGTAGCTAAATGCCCTTAACAAATAAGATTGCTTTGAATAGAATAAAATTGAACGACATATTATGTAAACATCATGTAAAATTTTCTGAGAACCCCATGTCTGGAACAATGAATTGTTCAACAAAGAAACTATGTGTGCATAATGCATCCAGGTGTTTACATATGTAAATGGACACACATACACATTGGTAATTCTGGTGTCTTTATTTTATTTTCTTTTGCTGTTTTTATTTGATTTTTTTATGATTTACATATCTTCCAACAACTTTGATATATATTTACTTTTTAAATTCTTTCCTATCTCAGGATACGGTGCAGTGTGTGGAAGTCTCCAGCACTACATACCTAAATTTCTGCTCAAAAGAAATTTGGTGCACTCAGTTAAATTGGATTATGTTGGAAATTAATAAGGACACAATGAAAAGAAGGATCTGGGACTATAGGAAAATTGGAAAGATGCCTCTGGAGTCCAGAAACTTTTAGAAGGTTGCAGAGACATGACCCAAATTTTAATCATCCACTTTCCATGATGCTATTAAAGGTCCCCAAAAGCATTTCATACAAGCTAAGTATTGTGGAACGTTATCATGAAGGGTGTCCTCAGTGAGAAGGAATTTATGACAAACAAGCTGCCAGACACATGTGGAAGGGGAGGTGGGGGTGGACTTTGCCGTTAGGTTTGAAGTTCTCGAGGCACTTATGTAGCCTTGTCAGCACTCAGGACCAACTAAGTATGCTCCTTGTTTGCAGTCCCCCAAACTCACCACATCTCACTCCTAGTCATGATATACTTGATGACTCTTCATTATTAAAAGTCAAAATTCATCACAAGACCTACCACAGCCCTGTTCACTAGAAATATTTTCCATATCATAGGTGTGGTTCTTTTTTGATGCTGTTTTTGCTTTTTTCTGATTTGATATGATCACACTGATGATGACGTTGGGGGAGTTGCTGTGGTGTATGTGCTCATTTAGACAACAGTCTTTGACTAAGATTATGTCTGGATACTTAAATGGCCACTTTATGACAAGATCCTTTCCTGAAGGATCCTTGAATTGCTGTCCTTAGTCTCACCTGTTTCTAAGGACAGTATGCAGATCAAACTCAGGTGAAAGTGCAGAAGCATCGTGGTGATTTGTGACCTGGTGAGAGAACTATTCCCCCACCAATTCGCTTACTTTTTGAAAAATCTCTAGGGTGTTAATTTAGGGTTAATTCTAATAGAGGGTCAATTTAGGGTTAATTCTGCAGCACATCCTTTTTGTGTCTGAATCTCAGTTTCCAAACTGGTCAAATACATATATAATTGCTGATCAACCCATGTAACCATGAGACATTTTTAGCAACTACACAACGAACATAGGAGACCAGTTACCTGAAAACAAACACGTGAATGTTAATGCAGCCTATTGATTCTGCTTACCTATTTTTCAGTTCCTTAGTAAAGCCCTCTCTGAACCCTGTTGTATAATAAATATTTATGGCATCTGGCTCATTGTGCACGTTATCTTTTATGCATGCCCCCAGTTGGACAATTCTGCGTCAGGAAGCAAGCCTTCCTCCCTCCAAAACAGATGACAACCTGTACATCTCCTAAGTTTATGCTTTTCAGGACCCAAGAGTCTATTAAAACACACACTGAATACTGGATGCCTCAATAGAGCTGTCTTGAATTACATTGAAATAATTGAGCCATTCAGAGAAGTCTAGATTGTTCCACATGGCATTGAAGCCTATGGTCTTATGTGATGGGGACATTATGTGACCTAGGACAAATGGTTTATAAAGTCCAAAAAGGTTAAGAGTTGTCAGAGCTTGAATGTGCCTATTGTAGTTCAGTAATTGCCACTTAGTATTTGATTTAATGAAAGCTTAGAAGTAAAGAATGTTTCTATAGACATGGCTGTTATGCTAATTTTTACTATACCCTTCTCTGTCTTCCAAAACTACATTTACAAACCTCTGTTTTCTATTATAGAACCACTTTCACTCTCTCTGCTTTCTACTCACATTCCCAAATCTCTCAGTGGCCTCATTAAAGACAACTACTGTAAATTATAGGGTCTCTGGTTAACTAGCTTGGCCTGCCCAATCTGAAGATACAAATTCCATTGTATATACTTTACAAAATTTATGCCTGTCTTCCATACACGTTAAGCTATCCAATCTTCTTTACAGAATACTAGTTCTTGGTGAAATTTGTTAACTATTTCCAATGTCCTGGAGGGAGTAGCTGTAGGCCCATTGGAAATACCTTGTTATAGCCTCTCAGGCTTGAGCTAGGAAAAGGTACTTCGTTGCTTTTATAAAATATCCACTGATAATAATAAAATCTGAGTGTCTGGAAGGAGCCAGTTTCATCACATTCAGCCCTTCACGTTATACAAGCCTCTGCAGGTACTCGTAGTGGAAAATAATCATTAGAGATATCCTATGGGAACTGAAATTCCAAAGCAGTGGCTAATTAACCATCATTAGAGTATTACCTATTGTTCTAGTGCTAACTCTATCATGGACAGATTCCAAATCTTGATGATCCAAGATCCAAACTTATTAATATTTACAGTGATTTTTAGTCTATGCAATAGTTACAACTACTTTCTTCCCTGGTTATAAAACTACATTGCTTTCTCTGTGTGTATGTGTAATTAAATGAAGATAACGAAGAAAATAAAATAAAAACTTGATTATTTCTGTAATCCCATAGCAAGCACCTCCTGAGCTTCTTAACACCAAATTAAATCTTCTATTTTCTGTTTTCTTGTTCTAACTGGAACCAGCAGCCAAAGGCGATGAAAATCTACAAGATAAATTATTCTGGATTCCAATGAGATTGTGGGTACTATAAAAATTGCAAGAGAGATAGGCTAGGCAGACAACAAGTTCTGAAGAATATCAAAGTAGTAGAACTTCCTCAGAATATTCTCCAACCTCTAGGTCATCATCTGAACTGCTAGTAAATAATTTCAAATCCTTGGGAAGGCAATATTAAAGGAATTGGTCAGGGCCTTCCTGGTGGCGCAGGTGGTTGAGCGCTGCACTGTGAAGGGGTCTGCAGCCTCTGCAGCGTGGGTTTGATCCCAGCCAGCAAGGCAAGAATACCACATGGCGAAACAGACCTCTCCTGTCTTGCCTGCTGTTCCCCTCAGTAGTGTATTTCATCAGTCTGCCTGTTCTGTTCCCCACACTGTCTCTGGTGAATCCTCTCACCCTCCTGAGCATCTGGCCTGTATCCTGGTTCTTGTATAAAAATAAAATCTTAAAAAAAAAAAAGGAGTTGTTCAATAGCTTAAGAATGTAGCTGATTGTTTTGATGGGAGCAAGTTAAACATTTAATAAACCAAGGAAAAAACTGAAAAAATATTGAAAATGGCTCTTCATTTTTCTATGCTGTATCCATCATGAAGTGATTTCATGAATAAGGTAAGATAGAAAAGTTGTCTTCAAGTAATATTTGAAGAGAACTTGGAAATCAAAGGGTCTCAAAACAATTATCCTATGTACTTGCCACTTGTCAGTAAATCTTGGAATGGAAGAAAGAATATAACGTATAGTAAATACCCCTGTGTAGGGTAAGTGAAAAAAGTGTCAGGGTTTTCTGCCCTCCCATCATTAGGATTGATGATGGATCCCTGTGGTCCCGAATGCATGCCTTATGGCGGGCACCTGGAGTAGGGTGTGGGCCTATGTAGATGGGATTCACCTGAGCTAAGATTGCACTTATAAAGGCAGCGTCACGGGGACGCCAGCAGAACCAGCAGGAGAGCAGAGAAGCAAAGAACAGAACTACCAGAAGAAGCAGAACCATGAGAAGAACCATTAGAGGAAAGAGAAGCAGAGAGAACGCGAGAGAAGCCCGGAGAGCCCAGACAGAGTGAAGACTTGCTGGGGGCTGGGAGGCTGTCAGGGCTGGGAGGCCTCCCAGCCCCCCAGCACCCCCGCCTGCCATGTACCTGGTAAATCCCAAAAAAAGCCTGAAAAGCCACTGAGGGCTCCAGGACTTCTCCTTTACCCCATTTGCTCAGGTCATAGAGAACCTGCTCCATGTCCTCCTGCACGTACACCCTGCAAGAAGAAGTTTGACTAGTGCAGGTCAATTAGGTTGCTAAATCCTCCTTAAGGCAAATTTAATCACAGAATGAGGGAAAATATTTTGAACACATACACAGTAATTGAAAAAAGAGATAAAGATGAAGAAGATGTGGTGATTGGCATCTAGCATAAAATAAATAGTAGACTTGTTAGGATACTTTGAAAACATACGAAATGAAAAGATTATTGACACTCTGTTACATATAACTTGGCATAAAAATAATGTAATGATTAAAGAGATTTGGTAGATTCAAAAGACCAATAATTTCTATGTCTTATTTTGAGTTATACTGACCTGGCTAGTATATCCCTTTCACTTGATTTGCCTGCCTGTTGGAAAATTGCAGAACAGGTTGAAGAGGGTTTTGATAGATGAACTGTACTGAGAAAGGTCGTGTATGAGTCCTCCCTAGTCCCTACTTTATAATTTCACCAACTGACTGATTTCAGAAAAAAACAAAGGATACCTTCCAAGAACCTCTGATTCCTCATTGAACAGAGAGGCAAGGCTACTGTGGAAAGACACTGTACACAAAAACAAGTTTTTTAGGGCCTCCCTGGTGGTGCAAGAGGTTAAGTCTCAGCATTATGAAGCTGTTTGCATGAGTTGGATCCCCGATCAGGGAGCTACCCACATGGCACAGCAGACCTCTCCTGTCTGGCCCACTGCTCCCATCAGCAGTGTATTTCAGTCAATCTACCTGTTCTGTTCCCCACTCTGTCTCTGGTGAATCCTCTTACCCCACCACCTCTGGCCTGTACCCCAGCTCTTGTATGCATAAATAAATAAAAATAAACAGGTTTTTTAACCTCTGTTCTTGAAGTAAGAGGAATCAAACTAAATTGCCAGCCTCAGTTTCCCCACATTTTTTTATTATGTATGTGACATTCCTTGGGCCTTGGTGGATGGGAATTATAGGCAATCGGATCTGTTGATTCAGAATCCCTTGACAGAAACTCTGCTCTTGCTATTTTTTAATAAATTCCTCAGAGGATTCTTTAACATTTAGCCTGGCACTTTGCTGTGGCCTGACAGTTGGGAACCACATTCTTTATTCTGTTGTTTGTTACAGGCCTTTTATGTTTCATGCCATAAATCATATTCCCAAGAGCACTTTCAGCAACTTTTGGACTCTATTCTTTCATTTTGTTTAAATTCCCATTTCCTCAATGATTTTGCCTGTCAGAGGAATCTAATTCCCAAACGACATACTTTTTCAATGCTTTCAAGTATATTTTACAACAGATACTCACTATGTGTTAGTTGACAGAAGGAGCGGAATCCCCCTTCCTCCATATCCCCAGGAATGCCTCCCAGCTAAGCAACTCAGGCCACAGGGTTACTGGTACCAAGTTTTAAACAGAAGGTCAAATATCATGTCAGAAAATCATAAACTAGTCATACCTATTTGTGAGATTCATGGCAGAACCATAAAAATAAAGAACTGCGTAAGATCTAGATTCCAGTTCAGGCTTTTCTATTGATTTGTTGAAAAACACAAACAAGTCATCAAATCTCTGTGTACCAAAATTTCTTCATCCACCAATGGAGAATTTTATTATCTGCGTTATCTACATCTAAGGTTTCCTTGAGGATCAAATTATCAGGAAATACTATGCAATTGTCAGGCATTATTATTAATCCAAGAAACAACTTTTGTGCTCCTCTCTCTTAACATCAAGGTCAAAGATATTTTCAAGGTCTGCCACCTTCTAATTTTTCGTGATCCTTTTCAAGTGTGGAGATTGAGAAGGACTAGCATGCCTGAAAATTGTTTCTATCTTGAAATCTAGGTAAGAGAAAGGAAATAAAGCACAATCCCTACAGTATCCCCCTTGTATTAGTTCCTTAAAGCTGTTACAAAAAATTACCACAAATTGGTGGCTGAAAAACAAAAGAAACTCATTTTCTTGAATTTTCAGGTGTTCGCTGGCCTAGATGCGACTCCTGCTGAAGCCCTCAAAGGAGCCTCTTTCCTTTCCTCTTAGGTTATGAAGGTCACTGACAATCCTTGGTATTCCTGGCTTATGGGAGACTCACTCTAATCTCATTTCATCTACTTGCGGTCATCATTCCTCTGTTTGTATCTGTGCCCAAATTTCCTTTCAGTGTGACCTCATCTTTGCTTGATTATATCAGAAAATACCTCAAAAAGGCAAATTCACAGATATTTTAAATGGCCATAATTTTGGAAGGAGACACTTCACTCAATTCTTTAGATTTTTTTTCCTCCTTTTTCTTGAGCCTCTTTGGTGTCCAATTTTTCCAAGGAAAATGTCAATTTATTATTTGAAAATATAAAATATCAAAGTATCCTGCCTCTTGTAACATCTTATTGTAGGAAACAAATTAAATCTTAGGACAAGATTGTGAGCAAAGGATTTTAATCATCTTCAAAGGAATGAATCAGTGTAACGATTAGTGAGAAGGTAAAAAAGAGATTACTGAGAGAAGAAAGTAGAAATGTAAATTATGGTCTTTATGTTCATGAAGACTAAATGACACTTCCTAACTACATTAAAGTATTTGACTACAGATCTTGAACTAAAACTAAGATAGCTGATGGATGTCATACATGTATATTGTGAATTTAAATCAACTCATCTGGAAAAGAATCTATTTTTCAATGTAAGAGTTTTTATAGTAATAATGGATCATGACAATTACCTCAAGTTCAATGTTATGCTTATAAATGGAACCAAAGTCTTCTTTTCTGGGAGAAAATCCAAAGGGAAGGGAAAGGTTACAGATGTAGAACTTAGTATTTAGCCATCACAATGTTTTATAAAGAGTTACTAATTTAGTGGAATATGAGCATTTATACTAGATCACTAAAATGAGTCTGTATTTACCATGCTTTTCTTGACTTATCACAAAGTTCTGAGATAAATTTAATTTTACTAAAATCATATCTCTTTTAATTACAATATAATGGTACACTGGAATCCGACTCATCCATAGTTGTTCACTTTCTAATACTAGATTTGTAACAAAAGCTTGGCTTATGATTCTCTGTTTTATTTGCAAATATGCTATAACAGGTACATTATGATGGTAGTACAAAACATTAGGGTGAACTATGGAAATGGATCATTTTCAATAATCTATTAATTGGATTTTTTATTGAGTCATTTTTCTGTATATTTTTTACAGTAATCATGTTTTTAAGGAAACATTGTTCTCAACACTGTATGTTGTTTAGCAGAATAGGTTCACACCCTCCTCAGAATTGCATCACTACACTCCATTAGACCCCTCCCCACTTAGTCTCAACCCCTCTCTCCCTTCCCCAGCAGACTTTATTGTACAGTCATATTTCTAGACTTTGTTTGGTTTAGTTTTTCAGTTCCTGTTTTTTGTTTATTTTGTTTCCCTATATTCCACATATGATTGAATCATCTGATATTTGTCTTTCTTCCTCTGGCTTATTTCACTTAACATAATCCCCTCCAATTCCATCTAAGCTGTCAAAAAAAGAGATGTTCATCTTTTTTTTTTTTTTTTTAATGGCTTAATAGTGTTTCCATTGTGTATATGTGCCACATCTTCTCAATCCAGTCATCTGTCATTGGGCACTTAGGGTGTCTCCATAACTTCACTTTTATAAGCAGTGCTGCAATGAACATAAGGATGTATATATTTGATTATGCATATGCTATTGAATAAAGGTGATGGCAGTGGGAAGGAAGGTGTTTGGTGATATAACAAGGATCCACATAGATCATTGCTGAACCACAGAGCTTGGGCATATCACCCCTAGTCAATACCTTTGGAGTTTATTTGAAGGGTAATATCCAGGAAAGCAGGAGAAAAGTGAGATTTTCTTTGCATCTGCAAGTTTCTGTGCCTTTCATGTTGTATCATCAAAGAGGATTTGAAGGAAAGTAGAGACTAAACAAGAATCCAGAGTATTTCAGCTATGGGTAGTCATTAGTTGTCTTATTCTGAGCCTCAGTTTCCTCATTTAAAATAAGGGAACATAATACATTTTCTACTCCCGAGAGTGTTTTGATCCTACCACAAATTGTGAAATAAATTTGACAAAGGAAAGAGCCAGAAAAATGTAAGTTATTATTAACTTTTTGCATAAATTTTGACAGCCCATCTTCCCAAAATATGGGAGAAAATAGGACTGAATATTATTTCTATGTTCAGAAAAAAAAAGATATTATTGTTTCCCTTTCCATTATGTAACTTTAAAGGTTTTAGTTCTGAGCATTTCATATAGAGCTTTGCACCCTGTGGGTGCTAAATAATTACTTGTCAACTGACCTGTTATTAAATGTTACTTTTAATCACCTTGCAGAGAGAATTTAAAGTAGGCTACAGAAGGACAGACTTGATAACCTAATGGATCTTAAAATGTCTGAGAATCTGCTGTATTGCATTTGAATTTGTAAGGTATAGGAGCTTAATTTCTTTAGAGAGGAACTAGTATTCAATGAGCTTTTTCTGCAATAAAGAATTTTGAAAAAAAATATCTTTTTCAAGGGAATAATTATTTCTTTCAAAGGATGACCTTTCCTTCAAACACCTCTGGTTGGTAAGACTTCATAAGTTTTAGGAGGAATATGAATTCTGTAGAACAGTATCTGTATTACCTTTTCAAACCAAAGAAAGGAAAGAGAGAATTTTGAGAAAGCCTAGGTAATAAAAATTGAAAGCCAGGGGGATGAGTTGCCCCAACCCTTTTTGAACAGGTGGACTCAATCATGGAGTGGAAAGTCCTATCCAAACAATTTGGCCACCACTCTGACCAAGAGGTGCCATGATTTGAAGAACAACTTTAGATCCTGGAGGGAGGAGGCTGAGAGCTCCATGCACAGTGGAATGTAAGTCACATGAGCATGCTCATTATAGCCCAAGCCAGAACAAGCTATGATGCTGTTCCTGACTTTGTCCTTCTTTGGGGCAAGTATTAGGTTTTCTACTCAAATCCCTGTCCAAGTCACAAATATTTGATCCCAAATAAATGGTTTGCCTTTTGAAGTGCATGCTGAATATTTAAGTTGTCGTAAGAGACATATAGAGTGATAAATGAAATCTCCAATTGCAAGGGTGTATTCATCTCTGTAAAGGAAGTGGAGGATAACCAAATCACTTGAAACGCTTATCAGTGGCAAAGAAGCAACTTGTATCCATGTAACAACCATGCCTACATTATTCTACTTTGCCAGATGCCCTTCCATAACTGACTCCCTTCTCTCACTCTCCTCTCATGCATCCTATTTTGTCTTTAGCCAAAGATAGTATTTCACATTTGACTATGCTAATTCACTGAGTTACTTGGTTTTGATGAGACTCTCTGAAGGGTACAGGAGGCAGGTGTATTATAGAACTTCTATTTGAGTTTCTTTTATGAATTTGCCTTTTATGAATGGGGTTGTCTTAACCAAGGACCTAGAAGTGAGAAGAAATTTCTTTTCCCTTCCCCACAATACAATAGCCTTTGACTACTGGTGTCTTTGAGCTTGGCTTTCAAAAGGTCAATGATCAAGCAAAATTTAGAGCAACTTGTCAATTTTAGATGCTTTTTTTCTTGTTACTGGACTCTGGATGACTTGTGAACATCTGGCCAACTGTATTTTCAAGATTCTGAAAATATGCAGGTGTCACAGATACCTGTGGTTTTCAAATAGCTTATCATTAAGGTCATGACCTTTCAAATTAGATAGTGAAAGATTCAATACAAGAATAGCCACCTACCAACAATGAAATTACATATTTATCTAAGACTCATTTTCCTCATCTGGAAAGTAAGAGATAGTAATGATACTACATCCATATATTCATCGTAAGGATTGAAAAGTTGAAACTCAGTACATTTCTTGGCTCACTGAAGTACCCAATATATATTGTTTTTTAAAGATTTATTTACCTATGCGTACAAGATTTGGGGTGCAAGCCAGATGTGTGGAAGGGTGAGAGGATTCAGCAGAGACAGAGTGGGAAACAGAACAGGCAGACTGACTGAAATACACTGCTGAGGGGAATAGCAAGTGAGACAGGAGAGGTCTGCTGTGCCATGTGGGTCAGCTTCCTGGCCAGAGATTGATCTTGTGCTGCAGTGGCTGTGGATAGCTTCATAGGTTGTGTCTTAACTCCTTGCTCCACCAGGGAGGCTCCCCTATATATAGTAAATATTGTTCTCAATTACCTCCGAGGGTTCTTGTCCAAATGAGCATATGCATAGAGAGTGGCTTGCACGGAGATGGTGTGGCCTTCTAAAAGATGCTAATTCTCTCTCCTTAAGGTTTTTTTTTTTTTAAAGTAAATAATAACTATAGAACAGGTATGTTACTTAGTTGTTACAATATTGTGCATTCTAGTTTAAGTTATCCCATATATTTAAACAAACATTATCCATCACCATTTGTATGTACAAGCTATACTGAATATCATATTTATGTTTTCATGATAATTCAAAAAAGTGCAATAACTTACAATGACTCAGAGTAAACATAATGAATATTTTATATATACCCCCATTATTTTATTCCTACTATTATCCTGAATGATGGTTAAGAGTTTAACAGAATGCCGCCCCACTAAAAAAAAAAAAAAATATGACAAAACAGCAAAGGTAGAGTTTTAGAGCTGAAACAGACTTCTAAAGTCTAATATTACAAATGGAGAAATTATTATGTATCTATCCATTGTGTGTCTGTTGTAGACATATTGGCCTATAGATATACATACCTATATATACCTATATAGCAATTTAACCTCTTTATTCTCTTACACAGTTATACATAAGGAGAGAGAGAGAAGGAGGGGTAGGAGGAGAGACTATAATTAGAATAAGGTCCAAATTTCAATTCTACCTTATTACATGTGTCAGCCAAATTTCATCTGCTCATCTGTGTCCTGGGGGTTAACATTAATAATTGTCTATTTACTTACTATGCTCTACTAAACTGTAAGCCCCAAGAGGGCATGGTTGTACTTAAAGGTTATATTCATTTTCTAATGCTGCACAATACTTTATCATCAACTAAGTGGCTTCAAACAACACTTTTTAATGATTTCATAATGCCTGTAGGTTAAAAGTCTGGGAAGATCTCACCTGGGTTCTCTCTTTGCTGTTAAAACAAAAAAATCATGGACTAGGAGTGTTAAAACAAAGAAATGCATGTGTTTACAGTTCTGTAAGGAGAAGGGCATGATTGAGATGTTGAAAGCTTTGGTTCTTCTGTGGCCTCTCTCCTTGTCTTACAGATGGCCACCTTTTCAGTGTCCAGGCATCGTTTTTTCTCTGGGAATATCCCTCCCCCTCAGTCCAAAGTCCATTTTTTTTTAGGACACCAGTTATATTGATTATGACCCACCCTTGCAGCCTCCTCCTAACTTATGTCTTTAAAGGCCTATCTCCCAATAAACATGGTCACACTGAAATATTGGAGGTGAGTCCTTTAACATCTAAAAGAGGTTGATATTAAATTTTCATACGACTGCAATCAAGGTGCTAGCTCAAGCCATGCTCTCATCTGAGACTTGGGGATCTTTTCCAAGTTCGTGGATTGTTGACAGGGTTTAGCAAATTTGTTAAGATGGAAAAACATTGAAAAATAAAATGTACCCACCCTCAAATATCTTACTTTAAAATAATTTTTCTTATCAGGAAGGTACTAGGATGGTTTATTAAAAAAGACAAGTCAATTTTGGAATGAGAGTTTTGAATATGTATGTATGTATATCTCCATACATATATATGCGGATGTGCACATGTGCGCACACACACACACATAAACATAAAACTGAATTCTAATTAATGGGAAACAGGCAAAGGACAGACTAATTTAAAAGTAATTACAATTTCTGGGGCCTTTTTGGTGGCGTAGGAGTTAAGTGTCAGCGCCATTACTGTCACTGCCTGAGTTCAATCTCGGCCAAGGAGGAGACCCACATGGCGCAGCAGACCTCTCCTGGCTCACCCACTGCTCCCCTCAGCAGTGTATTTCAGTAGATCTGCCTGTTCTGCTACCCACTCTATCTCTGGTGAATCCTCTCACCCCCCACACCTCTGGCCTATACCCTAGTTTGTTTACAAAATAAATAAATATTTAAAAATATACAATTTCTGAGGTGACAAGTGATATTGGATAAATATACATCAGCAGAGAGTGGGGTTTACAGACTCCTACTAGGTGGAGGGGAAGTTAGAGATTTAAATTTTAAATAAAATAATAAAGGAATATATCATAGAAACAAAGATAGGAAGGAGAAGGACTAAAAAACCAAATATGTAAAGGCAAGGACTTACCAGCAGATGGAACTGGAAATTAGATGGGAGCTGTCTCAATAACAGCAGCAAATAGCTGGAGTTGGAAGCTGCTGAGGACAACATTATTAGGTCCATGAGAGAAAGGTTTCTCAGGATGCACTGCCTGGGCTTGTGTCAACCACTCACTTACTATATGACCTTGGACAAGTTCCTTAATATTCTGTGCCTCAGTTTCTTCATCAATAGAATGGGAATAATGTTATAACCACCTGCTTAAGTTGTTACGAAAGATACTGAGTTAATACTACTAACTGGCACTCAGTCAGAGTGCTCCAGAGAAAGACAAACAATAAGATATGCAGACAGTTCTGACAGTGATGGTTTGACTTACAATTTTAAGATCGTATGAAAGCTGTAGACACCATACTTCAAATATTCAATTTTGATCTTTTCCTGGGTCAGCAATTTGTGACACAATACTCTGTTACATTGGGTAGTAGTGGCAGCAAGGCTAAACAACCAATACATGGTTTAAAACACTTATATTTAGAATTAGCCATCTGGGCTCAGTTTAGACAATCGCAATTTTATTGGCAACACCCAAAGCCTCATGGTCAGGAGCTAGTCGAACATATGCCTTCTTCTCCTCATCAGGTCTGATAAGGGTGTTGACCTTGGTTACTTCAATGTCACAGAGTTTTTGATCTGGTGCTTGTGGGCTTTGACATCCACCATGAATACAAGAATGTGTTGTCTTCTATCTTTCTCATCACTGTCTCCATGGGAACTTGATGATGGCATAATGGTCAAGCTTGTTTCCCAAGGGGTGTTCTTCTGGGGACATTTGGAGTCTCAGTGCCTAAGACCTTCAAAGCTGGGTGGAGTGTGGATCTCTTTTTGCTTGTGGCTGTGGACATATTTTAGTATTGTTTTCTTGGCCTTCAAAACTTTGACGGCTTTGGGAGGGGCTGTGGACTTAGAGAAAGAAAATGAGGATGCAAGATACAGAAATCCATCATTTCTGGACTTGAGACCAGAAGTGGGAGCCCTGTGTCACCTGTGCATCAGTGGTTATTATGCTACTCTTGACTTTATGATGAAATTATCAGGAAATCACCCCATTGTAAATTGGAGATTACACACACACAGACACACACATGTGTGTGTATACATGTGTATAATTATACACATAATATACACATGTGTATATTATACACACTATAAATATAATGTAGAGATTGGGAAGACTCATTTACAATTATTAAATGATCAGTATCATTATTAGAATTATTAGAGAGTCTATATTCTGGAATATTAAGGAGTCATACTGGTCTAATTATAAGGGGGTAAGAAATGCCTGTTATGCTTCATCTTGTCAACATTTCCCACCTCTATCAAGCTGTTCCTCCAGAGCTAAAATTTGCAAAAAAATCAATTTCTATTCTTCTGCCTTTCATTCCTTTATCCTTTAAGAGGAATACAAGAACAGTTTTCTATTTGTTCATTTATGAATTCATCTTTTCTCTACACTCACTTTTGGGGTTCTCATTTTGTGTCAGGTATTGTGTCAAGTTCTATTTTTCTTTCCTTCACTTCTGGTGTTACTGGTCACCACTTCAGTGAAGATGTTCCTGAATGTGGTTAGCATGTGATTCAGAAGACTAAGCAAATATGCCCTCCCTATGTGGGCATTTTAGACCTTGAGTATTTAAACCAGCACCTTGAATGTGGAGTAACCAAGTATCCAGGTAATTGAAATATTGAAATTAATCTAAAATAACAGCAAACATAGCATCAGGGAATTCAAAGTTGCTGATTGTCCCAAATAAAACCCTTTGGCCAAAACTGATTCTCAGTGGCACAAGTTCATTTATGTATTTGGAATGAGGATGGGGTTAAATCCAGAAAAAAAAAATGTTTGGTAATGTTTAGATAATAGAATAGCAGGCTAGAGCCTTATAATCTTGGGACTAAGAAAGAGGAATAGGAATAAAATCATATTCATGTGCAGAACAGAAGAATAAAAACACAATTATGTATCTTTAACCAAATACTCTGAGAGCTTTTTACCTTGACCACTTATTAAGAACTACGCTGTAGTCTCTTGTTTTTCAGTTACTGATTTCCCACATGCCATTCCTTTTTTCTTTTTGTCTCTCATCAAAGAGCAATACAAGTTTGGTTATAAACAGTGAGTGCTAGAAATTACCAGCTGGATTCTCTACTTCTAGGCAATGACAATAAGAAGAGGCTGATGAACAGGAGCTCATTTTGCTGATGAGATGCGATTAAGGGGCAAATAAGGACAGAAAATTCCACTTTAGAGGCTCACACACACACACACACACACACACACACACATACACACGCATACAGAAAGAGAAGTGAAAGATCACCAGGATAGTCAGATTTCACAAAACTGCTCTAATTTCTTTCTTTCAAGTGCACACAGATGCCAGCATTCCTAACTTGCCTGAATGAATTTCCTCAGATTATCCCCAACATCATGAAGACACCCACGCCTGTAATAATGAAATCACACATAAACGTGGCTCTCAGCCTCTGGAAGAACAAGGACCCACAGTTCCCTGGAGTTGCATGGTGGCCTTTGGAAGTACAGGGCCTGGAGTAGTGTCTTTGGGGATTTCAGCAGCAACTTCAACTCTTGCACCACGTGGTATTTCCACAAGAATCCATGAAATGACAGAAAATACAGCAGAACTCATAATCTCTCCATTGTTGCAACAGCTATTTATTTATTTATTTATTTATTTTATGATAAATTTTATTTTTATATTCCCCATACAATTGCAACCCCCTTATTTTGACCCCAATCCCTCCCCTCCCGCCCCCTACCCCCCAACAGCTATTTAAATTGTACTTTCATCATTGACTATCTCTGGTCATAATATCCACTCACTGACTTAGGATCCTCATTAGAATCACCGATGACCAACTTTTCCCAAGCAATCAGTGACCCTTTTTTAAAACTAAACTGAGGTAGAAAATAATAATGTTCTCATTTACTGACTGAACCTGGATAAGTTGGGTATTTTTCAGAATCAGCACCAAGAAGAAGAAGGCAAAAGAATATTAGATTTAGGGCAGCACATTGTGAGGTTCAGTGAAGCCCTGGTTCAAGCCTCAATTCTACCTTTAACTGACAGAATTTATCCATGTTACTTGCTCTTAATATGCTTCTGTTTCCCCAATTATAAGAAAAGACAAATATAATTTCTAAGCAAGAGGGTTCTTATTAGGAATTAATGAGAAGGAAAAAAAGCACATAAAGCAATCGGCGCATAGTAACTGCTCAGAAAAGTTATGTGGTATTACAAATGCTTAAGCTAAAGCCTTCTTAAGCTGAACAATTAAATGCTGTGTGGATTTGAATGAGGTTTTTATTTAATTCATTATTCACAAATTAAAAACATAAGAAAGTAAAAAGTAGCCTAAGCTTTTCATTCTCTTGTTGGATGTCATATTTTACTTTATAATTAAAGCATTACTCAAGACTAATTATACCCTTGATTTTAACTCCAGTTTTGTTGATGATGAAAGTTAGAGAATTTCAGTCCCTGGGGTGGAGAGGGGAAAATGGCTTATTACTTGGTAGGAAGAGGAAATAATCATAAAGTTATTCATAGTCATCAACCAATAATTGCACAATTTTGAGTTAGAAATGATAGAGGGGGGAACAATTTTTGAGATCTAATAGAATAGAAAAATCTGAAGTGTTATACATAAGCCCGTGTTTGCCCTGGCAGCTCTCAGCAACTCATTTTGTCAAGTGTCTGTTTGAGCCTCAGCCGTCTGGTTTATAAAATGATTCCACCTCCCATTGTTTACAAAGCATCATTAATAGCTGAAACATTCTTTAAAAGTATTGTCACTCTCAGGGTTTTACAGAGTGAGGTAGTTTGCAATGGTAGGAAGCTAAGTATTTTCAAAGCCAGTTTCCACAACGGTGAAGTTGTCAACCCATTAACTGAAAACCCTGCTTTTAAATCAGTCTGTTCATGCTGGTGGTTATGTGAACAGGCTGATTATATGAATGCATTTGTGTTCACTGCCAAGATCAGCTTTGAGTTGGTGAACACAGATGCCGTAATGTAGCCTGGAAATACTATGTTTAAAATAAAAGTTACATCCTGAATTTCTGCATGTACCCCCTGTGTGTTTTCTTCTCAATTGAAATGTTCATATAAAAGCAAAGATAATTATATGAGTCATTTACTGGCTGGAAGTAAAAACTGTGTGATTTCATAGAGCTGTTGTCCACCTTTGTTGGACATTGAATCCCTTGCAGGAACTACTAACAAGGCTCTTTGTTTCATTAAGTTCTGCCAAAAGAATATATAGGAAAACAAACTGCTCATCTCTGAATTTGCTTGTCTCAGTTATGCTATTGCAGGTGGAACCCAAGAGGACCATGGACAAGAGTAAGTTGCCCATGCTCCCAACTGCCCCCCACTCACACCCTTTCCTCTAACACCAGTTCACAGGAGAAACAAAGACTGCCTTTTCAGAGAAGGAGCATATGAAAGCAAATACTCTTCATAACTCAAGAATTTCTTAGATCAGTAATGTTGATTTCTGACACTTGAAACATATAGGATCATCCCCTTCATGGCCATACAATAGGAGGAAACACAAACCTTAATCACTACCAACACTTAGACAAATGAGAACAAGCTACTGGCAACTGATTTCCCACCATTCTCAACAAAATGTTTTGAGTATTGCTTCCATTTTCTTTTGCTGTATGACAAACTGCTCCTAAATTTAGTGGAGAATTCAACTGGGCACATCATCTGTTTCACATGGTGTTAATTGGGTGCAAGGAATGCTGGGAGGATCCAAAAATGTCTGCCTTTGCTGCTTTAGCAGGTGTTGCTGGATATTAGTTGTGAATTCTGTATGATCCTCTGCTGTTCTTCATTTGCCCTTCCCTATGTGTCTACTTGGGCTTCTTTTTTTTTTTTTAATAGAGGCATGTTTTATTTTTATTTATTTATTTGTTTGTTTATAACATGCACTGGGTACAGTCAGAAGCACGGGAGGGTGAGAGAATTCACCAGAGCCAGAGCGGGGAGCAGAGCAGTCAGAAGGACCGAAGTACACTGCTGAGGGGAGCAGCGGGCGGCAGGAGAGGTCTGCGCGCCATGCGGGACCCTCCTCTGGTGGCTGGGGAGCAGCCGGGGATCGAACCCGCGCTGCAGAGGCCGCGGGCAGCTTCTCAACCCAGTGCTCAACCGCTGCGCCACCGGGGAGGCCCTACTTGGGCTTCTTTACAACATGGTGATGTGTTTTAAGAGGGAGTATCCAAGAAGGATTAGAGTAGGCATTTCTGATTATTTATGTCTTGACTGTGTGAGTTGCATGGCTTCACTTCTGTATACTCAAAGCCCATCCTACTAGTCACCCCTCATTCTGTTAGTCCAAACCATTCACTGAATAGTCCAAGTTGAAAGGTGGAGCAGAATATGCCTTACCTTTCAAAAGAAGGAAGAGCAAAGAGTTTGGGGCCATCCTGAATCCACTCCATCCTCATTAAATTAATATCAGATAAAAATCTACCTCTAGAAAGAAAATATTTGCTTTCTCAAGTTTGATTTTTGTCTTTCTTTCTTTCTTTCTTTCTTTCTTTCTTTCTTTCTTTCTTTCTTTCTTTCTTTCTTTCTTTCTTTCTTTCTTTCTTTCTTTCTTTCTTTCTTTCTTTCTTTCTTTCTTTCTTTCTTTCTTGATTTATTTATTTTTACACAAGAACTGGGGTACAGGTCAGATGCTCAGGAGGGTGAGAGGATTCACCAGAGACAGAGCAGGGAATAGAACAGGCAGATTGATGAAATACACTGCTGAGGGGAGCAGCAGGCAAGACAGGAGAGGTCTGCTTCACCATGTGGGATTCTTGCCGGCCGGCCAGGATCGAACCCGTGCTGCAGAGGCTGTGGACAGCTTCACAGTGCGGTGCTCAACTGCCTGCGCCACCAGGGCAGTTATTTGTCTTTTATTTAAATACTGATTTTTGAATTCTATTTCAATACTGAATATTCTAGAGAGCCAAAGAGCCTGTGGTGCTATCAAGTAAAGATACATAAGGCCTAGGCTTGGGGGTAATAGAATTCTATTGTCTTATTTTTACCAGGTTTATTTCAGAAGGAATCCACTCATCAAAAAATATCCTTTAGGGCCTCCCCGGTGGCACAGCGGTTGAGTGCTGGGTTGCAAAGCTGCCCACAGCCTCTGCAGCACCGGTTCAATCCCCGGCCGCCGGGTGAGGGTCCCACATGGCACGCAGACCTCTCCTGCCGCCTGCTGCTCCCCTCAGCAGTGTACTTCGTCACTCTGCCTGTTCTACTCTCCGCTCTGGCTCTGGTGAATTCTCTCACCCTCCCGCGCTTCTGACTGTACCCAGTGCTTGTATAAATAAATAAATAAATAAATAAATAAATAAATAAATAAATAAATAAATCTTTTTAAAAAAAATCCTTTAATGTTCATATGTGTGCATTTCTCCCCTGAGATAGATCTAGAGAATGAGCTCATGTACATTAGCCTTAGAATGTTGACACGTTTCTGTAAGACTGGGAAGATAAAGAGTAATGGCAAAAACAAACAAACTATGGTGGGACTGGGTGGGAAGGAGTCTAGTCAACTACATGGCATTATGCCTAAAAAAGAGAAAATGCCTCTTTGATCTTGTCTAGCATTCGGTACCTCTGCACCTGAGTCAAGGTGCAATCTGATAAGTCTGAGTGTTTCGCTGAACTCAGGTTTGACATATCAAGATGCGCATAAAGATTCTTAGTGTTGATTCTGCTATTAAATCCAAGTAGCATGACTAAACCTAGCAAAATCTGAGGCACCCTTTTAAGATTCCCTGTTCCCACCCTCCTCCCCCCAAATATGTGCATTCCATCTGTCTGGTTTTTTTTTGTTTTTTTTTTTAAGACCAAAGACATCCCTGACGGTAAATGAAGTCTCCTTTATTATTTCTATTTAACTGGTTGGGAAATAGGTTGGTGTTAAGTGATTTGCTCAGATCTGACAGCTAGAGATGGAACTTATTTTGAAGCTCTCATCTCCTGCCTCTTTATGAAGAGATTGTGTCCCCTCCCTTGCCCCTCACTGGCAGATATACATAAAGGGTTATTATATACAGTTTACTACATTGCAGAAGAACAAAATACTACCTTTAATTAATTGAGGACACCAAGTTCAAGAGATGGTAATGATGTAAATTACAAACCACGTAGTAATAGTTAGGATGTCGGGAATTAGGGGTTTTTTATCTTAATATTTACAGCAAGGTTCACTGAAGCTAGAACTACTGCATTTAAAAATGATCTCTAGTCATCCATTTTGTACCTTCTCTTTTTGGAACTTTCAGCCTCTCTGTGCAGAGGGAACTACAGGAGATTCTTGCAGAGACTGTTGACCTGGATCACCCATTCTATTTAAAGAATTCTCATCTTCAGAGTGGCCAAAGGAGACTTGTGTTGCCAGATCTTTCAATATTTCAAATTAAGTCAGATATCCAGATTTCTACATGCACTCTCCATGTTTTAAAAAACATTTTGCTTGCTTCTTTTCTTTGTGTCTAATCTCCAAAAGCAAAACACACAAAGAAATACATAACATGCAAATACGTGAGCAACATCCATATACACTCACAAATAATAGGTGGTTTCTGCGGATTTGTAGACTTCATGGTATGGTAGATTTCAAAAATGGCCATAATCTTCTATTTCTTTTTACGTATCTATTTCATCACTTGCTCCATCAAGATGCAGATACTATTTCTGTACCATTAAATCTGCTTTGATCATATGATCTGTTTTTGAGAATTAACAAATGCGACACAAGCACAGTCTTGAAAAGACTTGTGTACTGGAGTTTGCCTTTCTTACTGCTCTGAGAATCTCTTCTGTCATCACATGAATAAACCCAGAACATTCTTCTGGAGGAAAAAAAAAAAAAAAGCACATGGAGGGGGTTTCCTGCTAGCTCAGTTTATCCAGTGTCCTCAAATCTAGCCATGTGCCAGTGCCAACTCAGTCCACAAGTCCTACCTGGTTAACTTACAGAATCATAAGAAACAATAAGTATATGTTGTTCGAAGCTACTGATTCATAGATTACTAAGGAAAGACTTAGGAACAAAGAGTTTGTCATTTCATAGCTGTTTGATATTGAGTGAGTTCTTTTTTTATTTTTTTAATTTATTTTTATATTCCCCATACAATTGCAATCCCCTTATTTTGACCCCAAACCCTCCTTTCCCCACCCCCCCATAGTGTGTCTCTAGGTTCATAGTTGTTTGTTGATTTTGATTTTTCTTTCTTATAGTTGTTCTTTTTCCTAGTCCCTTATTTAGGTTTTCTAGATTGCTGTTATGAGTGAGACCTTCCGGTGTTTTTCTTTTTCTTTCTGGCTTATTTTGCTGAGCATGATTCCTTCCAGCACCATCCATGTTACTGCAAATTGCATGTGTTTATTTTTTTTGATTGCTGAGTAATATACCACTGTGTATATGTACCACATCCTTTTTTTTTTTTTTAAGATTTTATTTATTTATTTATACAAGCACTGGGCATAGTCAGAAGTGTGGGAGGGTGAGAGGATTTGCCAGAGTCAGAGCGGGGAGCAGAACAGGCAGACAGACAAAGTACACTGCTGAGGGGAGCGGCGGGTGGCAGGAGAGGTCTGTGTGCCATGTGGGACCCTCACCCATTGACTGGGGATCAAACCAGCGCTGCAGAGGCTGCAGGCAGCTTCGCAACCCAGCGCTCAACCGCTGAGCCCCCAGGAGGCCACATCTTCTTGATCCAGTCATCTATTTTTGGGTATTTGGGTTGTTTCCAAAGCTTAGCTATTGTAAATAGTGCTGCTTTCAAGAAAACCATTCCTTTTATTATTGAAACAAAAAAAAATCAAATATTTGGGAATAAACCTAACAAAAGAAGTAAAGAACCTATACAAAGAAAACTATAAAACACTGTTAAAAGAAATAGAAGTAGACACAAAGAAATGGAAAGACATTGAGTGAGTTCTTGAGTGTCTCAGTAACCTTAATCTTTTGTTAATTGCAAAGTGTACTGTATAATAATATAATGGCAATTTTGCTTCAAGGCATAGTCACAGATTTTTTCCCTACATTTACTCTTTGCAACAACCACACTTGGCATATAAGATAATGTTCCAATGAATTAAAAAATACCAAAACTGAAACTTGGAGATTACGACAGTTGGTTAGGGAACAAAGCTAATGATGCTGTAGGCATTTGAAATCAAGTATTTTTTTTTTTTTGCACTCCCTGAAGAATAATTTTTTTTTACTTCAGCTCTTAAGCAGAATAAGAGTTTACTTTCTGGTGAATACTTACCCAGTGTTCAGGCCCACAATAAATATTATAATATTTTAAAATATATATTTATATATTTTTAAGATTTATTTATTTATTTTATACAAGAACTGGGGTACAGGTCAGAAGTGTTGGAGGGTGAGAGAATTCACCGGAGCCAGAGTAGGGAGCAGAACAGGCAGACAGACCGAAGACACTGCTGAGGGGAGCGGTGGGCAAGGCGGGAAAGTTCTGCTGCGCCATGTGGGGTTCTCCCTGGCCTGCAGGGAATCAAACCCGCGCTGCAGAGGCTGCGGGCAGCTTCGCAACCCAGCGCTCAACCGCTGCGCCATCGGGGAGGCCCTGCATTGAATTCTTGAGCGGAGGAAATAAAAAAATATTGTTGGGTTTTAGTAAATAGACATCCCTTGTTTCCATTTTCAAACTCTCCATGATTATACATCAAAGTCATTTCTATTCTTACCAGGATCCTTTAGGTGTTTGGCAGCCTTGCAAACTCTGTTTCCATTTTATTTTCCACCTGTCTTGTCTCCCCTCTGTAACCCCTCACTTTAAATATGTGCTTCCCACCCCCTTTTCCTCATCCCAGTTTCTTTCATTGCACTGCCTCAATATGGAAAGAGCTCAAGGCATCTTTTCCCTTTTCTTAGTTAAAACAAAATACACAAACAAACAAAGTCTTCAGCATCTTATTTTATGCAGAAGACCAAGGTCAGTCTCTTAAAAACTGAGAGGTCCTCTCATCTGTGTAAATTATGTCCAGTATCTTATCATTTTTTACCAGTGACTCTGAACACAGGATTTTGGGAACCAAGAACCTCATGGATTTTAATATCTCAAATGATTAAGTGCTTACAGCTTATGATTTTTTAAAAAATATGTTTTCAGTTGGTAAAGGTAAAGTACCTCTCTTCTTTTCTTCCTGCTCCCTCTCAAGTACATGTGGGAGTTTCTATTATCAGAAACATCTGGTCGTCGCGACCTAAAATTCAAACTGGCTTAAAAAATACATATGCACAAAAAACACAGCTGCCTGTAGGTTTCTTTTGATCCCACTGTAAAAGAAGTTTCAGTCATGTTCTTAAGTTGAGGTTTTCGAAGTTAGGAAACTAACAGATCCAGGACTTGTCAATCTCAAGTCCTCACGGTGCAGCCTGTTTAGGAATTCGGGGCAAAAAGGCACCCTCATGTGAATCAATGATTATGCTGTATTTTGGTGGATAGTTTGAACAAACTGTGGCATCCATACACTTTGGCGGGGCATCTTCAGAAAGACATCAAACATTAAGATTGTTTCCTCCTGGGTTGTGTTTTGAGAATGGAGGGCAGTGTTATCTGAACTCATTATGTGATCAATCTAATTTCATGCTCTTTTTAGTGACAGATGAAGGGGCTACTTATTTTTGTACTCATCAACTGGTACTGTGGATGAATCTATAAAAATCTTTTGCGTTTTTTATGCAATCAGTACCTTATCTTATGCCATATGTCATTTTCTATTGTTTATGCAAAGAAAAGCAAAAAAATAAAATAAGAACCATCAAACCTTATTACAGGAGATTATAGAATATAATTAGGTTTGTCAAATTTCACCATCCCAATAAAGAGACAGGGAGAGAAGATGACAGTGGTTTCTAATTTTTATGTGTATTTTTCCTAGAGATGCAAAATAGCAGCAAAGCAGAAGTCCATTCTCAAAATTGGGCTTAGATAATCTTTTTTCAGGGATAATATAGTTATAACCAACAAATAAAATTGTAATACTGCTCGTTGAACAATATGATAGTTTTTGTTCACCTTATAAGGATACCTATCATCAAGTTCACTAAAACATCTATCACTTCTCATATTTACCACTGATTTCAGTGAGAATATCTCAGTTCTACTTTCTTAGCAAATTTTAATTACGTAATAGAGAATTATCAACTATTGTCACCATGTTATACATTCATACCTTAGAACTTATTTTTTTTTAAAGATTTATTTATTTATGCATACAAGAGCTGGGGTACAGGCCAGAGATGCGGGGGGTGAGAGGATTCACCAGAGACAGAATGGGGAACAGAACAGGCAGACTGACTGAAATACACTGCTGAGGGGAGCAGCGGGCGAGACAGGAGAGGTCGGCTTCGCCTTGTGGGTTGCTTCTTGGCTGGCCAGGAATCGAACTCGTGCTACAGAGGCTGTGGATTGCTTCATAATGCGGTGCTTACCCCTTGCACCACAGGGTGGCCCGTATCTCAGAACTTATTAAACTCATAGCTGAAAGTTTGTAACCTCTTACTAAATTCTCCCCTTTTCTCTACTCTCCAGTTCCTGCAAGCATCCTTCTATTCCATTTCTGTAAATTTGACTTTAAAAGATTTGGCTTCCAAGTGACACTGCGAAGTGTCTTCTCTCCCTGCCTTACTTCACATAATACAATGCCCTCCACTTACATCCATCTTATAGCAAATATTGAGTGTGTCCTAACCTTTCCAATCTGTTTCAAGATGGGGATTTTCTGTTTCCTAAGCCACAGGAGTAGCAACTATTTCTGGATTTTTTGCAGGAGAACTGTTCCATGTGTACAATATATTCAGTGCGTCCATGGAAGGAGGAAAATGCAGGACCTTTACTTGTTACTGTTATGGTCCAGAATCCTGGGAGACATTTTTAATTTCCCTAGGAAATTTCAAGGCAAATGTTTTAATAATTTTTTTAAAGCTTTTTTTTTTTTTTTATTTATCTTTATTTATTTATATAAGCACTGGGTACAGTCAGAAGCGCGGGAGGGTGAGAGAATTCACCAGAGCCAGAGCGGGGAGCAGAGCAGGCAGACTGATGAAATACACTGCTGAGGGGAGCAGCGGGCAGCAGGAGAGGTCTGCGCACCATGTGGGACCCTCTTCTGGTGACCGGTGAGCAGCCGGGGATCGAACTGGCACTGCAGAGGCTGCGGGCAGCTTTGCAACCCAGCGCTCAACCGCTGTGCCACCGGGGAGGCCCTGTTTTAAAATTATTTGTTGTAAAAGAAAATTGAGTCATGACAGACCTCATATATTTCAGTGAGGTAGTTGGATGCACTATAAACAGATTTTGTTTTATGAATTAATAGAGACTTTAGATTTTTACTTTGTCATTCTTGCTTTATTAATGGAATTAAGTCTGCACTAAGAAAAGGAATTTGTGATGTTTTAGATAGTAGTTTGCAACATTTTGGTAATCGAAAGCTGAGATAGCTTTCCAAACCTTGTCTAACAGGGAAAATAAGCAATTATGCATAAAAAGTAGGCTTTTATTTTTTCAAAAATTAATGCAAAAATGAGAACATTGAATTATGTGTTCCACTAAAGTTGTTTTTCAGTTATTTGTTCCAAATCCCACATTTTATTTATAAACTACAACCAAGAGATTTTGCTTTAGTTCATGAATAATAAATTAAATAATTTAGTGAATGGCAATAAATCTTGAATTTATAATTCCAAATATAATACTGGTATACTCAAAAGTTTTCAATTAGGATGTTACCCAAGATCATTATCTGTTTCATTTTTTCCTCCTACAAAGAATTTAACTTTATACTTATGGGCATTTTGGAGTAATATTATGCTACCAATACATTTTTTATAACAATTCAGTTTATTCCTATGAAAAAAAGATGCCTTTTTTTAGGATTTATTTTTATTTATTTATGCATATAAGAACTGGGGTGTAGGCCAGAGGTGTGGGGTGGGGTGGTTGAGATGATTCACCAGAGACAGAGTAGGGAGCAGACCAGATCAGGCAGATCTACTGAAATGCACTGCTGAGGGGCGCACTGGGCAAGACAGGAAAGGTCTGCTGCGCCATGTGGGTTAGCTCCCTGGTCAGGGATGAAACTCATGTCAGGGTGTCTGGCAATAGCATGATAGCACTGAGATTTTAACCCCTGTGCCACCAATGAGGCCTCCAAAGATGTCAATATTTAAATATTTTATACTTAATATAATATCCCATTTTCCCAGTATATGTAAATACATGTGTGTGTGTGTATTCTTATATACAGCTATCTTTGAACAATGAGGAGTTGGGGCACTAACCTTCACCCAGTCAAAAGTCTGTATGTAAATGTTGACTCCCCTAAATCTTAATTGGAGTTGTCCTTTATTATTCGTGTGAGATTTGTTTCAGGATCCCCTGGGGATACCAAAATCAACAGATGCTCTAGTGTCTTTTAGTCAAACTCCATTTCTACAGGTTCCATATACAGATGAAAACCATCCACACACTAGGTTGATTGAAACTCTAATGGTCGAAACCTGCATCTCTGGAGGACCAACTGCAGTTGTTGAAAGAATCTACAAACAAGTTAGACTTTACAGTTCAATCCCATGTACCCATGTTGCTGAAGGGTTATCTATCTGTCTGCCTATCCATATACATACATAGATACATTTCTTATTTTTTTGTGCCTAGAATGTAAATCAAATATGTTGCTCAATATTTAATAAAGCATAATGACTTAAATAATTTCCAAGGTATTTTTCACAGATGTGGCCCTAGAATATTTGTAGTCTTTCTGAGGTCTGACATGAAAGAAAAAGCACTTAGTGCAACAATAATGTTAATTAAATTGTTAATGAAACTTGTAAATAGAGAGAATGAGATGTGCTAGCCTAGGAAGAGCCCCCCAACAATATCATGTTATTGATTGAATTTTGAAGGAAATGAGAAGCCATGAGTTCCTGGAGAGCTGAGTTCGCCATGCTGTGTATAGAAACACAAAGAGAAGAGTGAGGAACATGTAAGTCCTGGTGTAGGGTGATCAGTAAAAAGCTTTGGGTCGGGCCTCTCTGTTGGCGCAGGTGGTTGAGCGCAGCACTATGAAGCTGTCCACTGTCTCGGCAGCACGGGATCGATCCCAGCTGGCTGGGGAGATACCCACATGGTGCAGCAGACCTCTCTTGTCTCGCTTGCTGCTCCACTCAGCAGTGTATTTCAGTCAGGCTGCCTGTTCTGTTCCCCAATCTGTCTCTGATGAATCATCTCACCCCCTTCCCCAGCACATCTAGTCTGTACCCTGGTTCTTGTATAAATAAAAATAAATATTTAAAAAAAAAAAGCTTTGGGTCATGTGGAAAAAGAGGTTTGTGTTGGGGTTAATAAGAGAAGAATGGACAAAACAATATAACTTGACTGAATAACAAATTGTAATGGGAGCAGTAACCTGAATTAGTAATGAACAAATTATGAGTTATATTTCCTAAAAATGAGGGCTGCTATTTTCAAGGATACACAGCAAAACAGAGTTCTTATTTCCTGTTTAGGTGTCTTGGAGAAATTTCTTGGACAGGTAAGAATGGCTTCTAATTAGAAGGCTAAAAGCATGTACTTTGATTTTCTTAAAAAAAGATGCAAGGATGTGAGAAAAGATTTTTCATTTCTGAGAAAAAAAAATCATATAATCCATTGCTTTCAGACCATAGCAACAGGTCATCATCATAAATGATTTTATATTGATTTGAAATCCTAGTTAGTCAGGGACAAATTCACATAACTAACCATGCTTCAAAACACCTACTAGTTAGTGACTGCCCATGTGAGAGTTAGTTATCAGTAACAGCTGATTCTAGGAACCTCTCTCTACTTCAGAAAGATCAGCAACAGATGCCCCATGTAAGATGGAATCAGAGCTACTTAAAATCTCACTCTTAGAAAGAAATAATGATAATTATTAATAATAAAAAGAGAATGGGGAGATGAACTTTAACAATGAGTAAAGCACCAAATAGCTATTTAGAGAATTACGCTGAATTCAATGTTGGTATAGTAGAAAAGATGAGAAACAGGGAAATTTGAAAAACAAAATGAGAGAGGTAGATACCTGTTAGAGCTGCCATCAGTGATGTGGGATGTGGAATGGAAATAGGATGTGGGAAGAATGGAGATGATAGAGAAATTGTCAGGAAATAGTATTAGGAGACTGGAAAACTGGACATGGAGGAAAGAATGAGGAACAGAGACTGCTCAGCCAGAATGATGGTGGTACCAAATGTAATTGAGAGTAAAAGTCAAGAGCCAATAGAAGAGAGGGGCCTACCTGGTGGCAGTGCCATCACTGCCTCTGCTTGAGTTCAATCCCAGCCAAGGAGCTGACCCACATATGGTGCAGCAGACCTCTCCTATCTTGTCTGCTCCCCTCAGCAGTGTATTTCAGTAAATCTGCCTGTTCTGTTCCCCTCTGTCTCTGGTGAATCCTCTCTCCCCCCACCCCTACATCTGGCCTGTACCCAGTTCTTCTGCATACACATACAAAAAAGAGCAAATAGGGCCTCCCCTGGTGGCGCAGCAGTTGAGCACTGGGCTGTGAAGCTTTCCGCAGCTTCTGCAGCACCAGTTCGATCCCTGGCCACTGGGGAGGGTCCCACATGGCGCGACAGACCTCTCCTGCTGCTCCCGCTGCTCCCCTCAGCAGTGTATTTCTTCAGTCTGCCTGTTCTGTTCCCAGCTTTGGTTCTGGTGAATTTTCTCACTCTCCCGCGCTTCTGACTGTACCCAGTGCTTGTATAAATAAATAAATAAATCTTTTTTTTTTAAAGATCCAATAGTGAGCTGACTGTATAAATCTTAAAAAATTGACATTTACTTTTCTTTAGTGCCTATTTCTAAATTGCATCACTGAATACTTATTTTTTGGTAGTATCCCTTTTAAATTCTTTCAACAAATTGCATTATTAAATCTTTTGGAAAATGGGCATGTCCTTAACTGTAAAATGTGAGAGTAATAGTCACCCAATGAGATCCAATTTCTTTAAGGATGAGACAACCTACCAAAAAAAAAAATTCAACAAATTGGTGAATATATATTTTGAAAGGATTTTTGTTAGCAATCACTGTTATTTTGGAATAGATATTGCCTATGTTTCAGTGTCTACTTGGCCTTTGAAGTAGACATCATTTGGTATTATTTTCCATCATGTATCTCGAATGTTAGGTGGTTCTTTTTCCTCTAGGCAGAGGTCTTTTAGTCAGTGATTTTTTAGCTGGCATTTCTACAGATTTATATATTTATTTATTTTAATTTATTTTATTTTTTTAAATAATATTTTCCTCCCCCCCACCATTTCTACAGATTTAAAAGCAGAACTGCTGGAGGTCATACTAAATTAAAGTTTGCTTAACACCAAGGACGACAGTTCAGGCTCCATCAATACAGGAAAACACAGGTGTCTAAACAGAAAGAGATTAGTTTACTTCTCATTCAACAAATGTGAAAAATGTCTCTGTTATATTTTTGAGCGAAAAATCACCTCGTCTAGGGTCTATGATAGTGTTAACAGGTTTTAATCGTTTGTCCTGTTTTGTCACCTGGATATGTAAATAATGGGAATTGTGAGAACATTGGTTTTGGGAGAAAAGCTTACACAATTTTGTTACATAAAGCAGCATGTGCTTTCTATTAATAAATCAGCACCAAACTAAGCGAATGAGTCCATGATTATAAATTACAGGCTTGAACATGAGGAGAAAGAAAAATATCACCAATTTACTTATTCGAGGATAGTTTAAGTAGTCATCTATTTGCTTCAAATTTAGTATTTTGAAATCATACTTTAAGATACTCAGTGAATATTAATTTTTATTATATAGGAGACATGAATATTTGGTAAAAACAATTACATGCATCTATATACATGGATGCATAAATATATGAATTCATATAGATGTACATTTAGTTCAAGTTTATGATTTATCAGTGAGGTTCAGGAAAGTTGATGACATAGTTTATGGTCACAAAAATTTGAGAGTAACTTTTTGAAATCTCATGAGAGAAATTTTCCATGTTTCAGTAGTAGAATACAAAGCAGATCTCTCCCCCAAACTCAGAAAACCCTAACTCTATAAAATGTCATAGTTTCAGCAGCCTGCATTTACAGAAAACATATTAAGAGCTACCAATAATACAATTTTACTATTGAAATAAAAGTATAGGGAACATACTTTGTTTGAACTTGGATTTTACTCCCACTATTCCAGGTCTCAGCTGACGAATTAATCTGCTTTTGCCACAACTCTTTCTTTCTTTTTTTTACCCCCAGAGGTCATATTTTTTATAAGTAGCTTTAAATGAAAAACTATAAACATAGAATTGGGCAATGATTTTAGAAAATAGTTTGATAAGTAAAAAAAAAAAAAATACCCTTGTCTCTATATACATTTAGGTAGCTCACAGTTTCAATTTCCAATATTAACTTTCTGAATTTTTTCCTTCAATTCATTCATTCATTTCTTTGTTCTTTCATTTTAAAAAGTCACAACTCTTTCTTAATGCATCATCTAGGCTTTCAAAGAAAGCAGTCTTTAAACTAGAAAGTCCCTTATTTTATTGTGCTTAATCATTTTCCATTTCAAACCACTAATTATGTCAGTATTTGGAACAGAATATACTCTCAAAACCTATTCGTTGGATGGATGGATGTATGGATGGATGCATGGAAAAGGTCAGATAGATGACTGAATGGAAAATCAGCACATTCTATTAGGAAAACCCCATATTCTCTCATTTCATCAGCTTTGGTGGGAAGTGATTAGTCAGGAGGTTTAAAGCAAGAGGCTCCTTTATGTAACAGAATCAATCACAACAACATTTGGGTTTCTGCAAAATCAATTCCGTATAATTCATTTGACTACAATCTGCATTTCCTCTGAATTGTTAAGTACCACCCACACTACTCACTTAGAACAGTTTTCCTATACATGAGATAGGCATATGCAAATTAAAATATCAATGACTAAAGCGACATATGGCTTAATCTTTGCTTTAAATGAAATTTTATCGGGTGTGAAAATCTTTAACTAGAGATAGAATGCATCCTGACAGCCTGAACTTTAGTGTTTTTTTTTTTCCTTATTCTTCTAACAGCAGTTATTGGTTTATCATTAGTTTAATCAGAGACAGACTAAAATGTGTTTGTTTTGCATCCTCATCACAGCTGATTTGCTAAAACTAGAAGAGCATATTGGAAACATAATATGCCGTGACATTCTGAGACGGCAGCCTGCTTCTGCCCACCTGTTACCAGGTAAGTGCAACCAGGCAGCTTCTGGAGTTATTGAAAAGCTCTCTCAGATACAGAGAAGATAAAAGGAGCTTTTAAAATATACATGTGGTAGAAATCCATTCCATTTCTCTCTGCAAGAGACCATTTTTTTTATTGTTTCTTTTACAAGTCACCCCTGTTTTCTAATTGTTTTTATAATCACATTCTCAAATCTTATTCTAAGAAATTAAAAAAAAATTAAAGTCTATGTTCCTTTTTTTTCTTATTTACCATATTCTTCTACCTATTTTCTATGCCAACTTTTTCTCCTTCAAGATTTTTCAGTACATAACCCCAACTTTGATTTCTGCAGTTAGTTTCATTCACTAAGTATGGAAAAAACATATGACTTACCTTATAGATGTTTTATTCTCTAGTGATTAAGTAGCAGAGAAGGGAGCAAACTTAATTTTCTATAGAGTTCTGTATTTAGATGTACAGTTTGTCTCTGACCTTCGTACATGTCATTGGTATCTTGGATAATTCATCTCTCTCCTTTAGGTATAAAATATGTTAATGGGGAGAATCATAATAAATGTTATGCTGTGGTTAATTGTGACTGTAATATCAATATACATTTTGCTATATAAAAAAAACTGTCCTTGCATCACCAATGCAAATGGTTGAATTAATCATGGATTTATATTTGTTCTTTTTTTTTTTAATTATTAGCATCTATCCTAGAGACTGTAGAGGCTCATTGTAAACTTAAGTCATGCATCTCTTGAGTTTAAGGGCAGAGAAATAAATGCTTTCACATGTGTGAAAGAACACCTCTGATGGTATATAATGAAAGAGGAATTTGCAGCTTATAGGTTTTGTTTATGATGTATATACTAAGATAGTTTAAAACAATAAATTTAGAACCAAAACAAGTGTAATCTTACTTATGATATTTTGTTTTTACTCTTTATGGCATAATAGCTCACAGACTGAGGTTACTAATTTTCATAAAATTTTACCTGCTTCCAAACATGTAATTTTTTAAAGTAGCATACTTGAAATTTTGATATTTGTTCCAGTTAGTTGGATATTTTGAAATAAAAAGAGAGTCAACAAAGCATTTTTAGTAAGTAGGCATATCTAATTTTTTAATGAAAGAATAAAGATCCCATTGCATCTATTTTCCAAATGAAAGATCACAAATAGGAAATTTACATAGTCCCACAAATTTACATAGTCCCACAACTGCACAAATCAAAGATAGTTACTATATCTGATTGACTGTGAGAGTGTCAATCTTCTTTCACAAATTTAAGAAAATTTTTAAAGTAATTTTTAATTTATCTTTTCAGTGATGATTATCTCACTAATATACTTGGGAAATATTTTTAAGTTCTATGTTATTTGCTGTGTAATATTTTACTAATTGGATGAGTGCTAATTTATCTTAATTTTAATGTCATATTGAGCATTTCATTTTCTACTTTCATCATTGTAATAATGTTGCATTAAAATGGGGTATACACAATTTGCCTATACTTATATTTTGGACAGTTTCTTTAAGGAAGTTTCCTACAAGGAAAATAGTTTAGTTAAAAGTATGAAATTTTTAATTTTGTGTATATATAATTATAAATTATTGCCCAAAACAGTTTTATCAAGTTATATGTTCTTCTGCAGTTGATAAATGTTGTTTTTTATAAACCATATAGCAATGAATACTATCATTAGCTCACTGGCAATATATCTCATTCCTTTTAGGTTAATTGTATGTATTTGACCACACGTAACTTTGAACATATATTCCTGTGATTTTACTCAATTTTTCTCTGTTTCTTATTGATTCATGTATTTTGTTGTGGGCATGTACATGATCCATGAATGTAAAGATTAATGATTTAAAATATTCTTAAATGTTAATACTATAAACAACACAATGAAAAGATACATTATATTTGCTGGAAATTTATTTTGAAAAATCCTGTTGAATAATTGTCTCTAAATTTAGTTTGCTTTTAAAATATATTTCAAAGTGAATAATGACTTTTGAGTTAGTGTTGCTCAGACTCTTAATAGTTTCTACCATCAGCACATCTACAAGTGATTTTTAAAAAATGACCCAAAGTGTTTAGAATTATCTAACTGTAAACCATCTCTAATCAAAGTAGGGGCTAATGCAATTTTGGGTTGTACAATAGACCAGTGGACACTTAAAAATGAATAGATTTTTTCCCTTTAACCTAGGTCAGATTTATCCCCAAAATCATGAAGGTGAAAGGCTAATGTTAACTCAATTACTATGTCATAGGATCTTCTGATTTACAGTCTATTAACATGTGAACATTTCCAGTTAAACTGACATGCTTGACATTAAATTATGAGAGCTCTTTACTTTCCTTCCTTTGCTGAAAGTAGCTCTGTTTATCCTCCAAAGAGGTCAAGACCTCAAAATAAGAGACTGAATTTCTTTTATGATTTGAGTTTCTTCTTTGCTCACCAGTGATAAAATGGATTGTAGAAAAGTTCTTAAACTAGAAAGACAGGATGCATTTGTTCAGTCAATAAAAGGTTGGATATATAAGGAAAAAAATTGGACAAATAAATATTAACATATATTTCAGGAAAATTACCTACTGGTTCCTTTCAAGAAGAGTTTCATCACATTATGCTTGGTAACCTCAGCCTTTAACTCATTAAAAAATAAATTACATGACTTCATGAGTAGTAGCTAAATGTTTAATCAATGAGAAGATTAATTCCATTCTTATTTGAGTTCTAGGAGTCATTTTATTTCTTACCATCTTAGAAACATCATAACCAAGAAGTGGGTATTTGTATTTAGTATCTACCTAAAATTTTACTGAGAGCATTAAAAAAGCTATTGGATTTAAGGCAGTGGTTGGTGCTTATATATGCACTACATATATATAATATATTGTGCTTTGTAAATAAATATCAAGTACAATACTGTTGACATTATTTATACTTAGGCAAATAGATATGCCTCTGAAATTTCATATATATCAAATACTTCTTATACCTAATATATTTGGACTTTTGTTAATAGCATCTTTACAAATATAATGGCGATAATACAGAAAATGCACACCTGAAGAGGTAGGATCTTGTATTGCTGCATCATGTACAGTGTTGTGAATTAGTTACCTCAAAATATAAAAAAATAAGAATAAAAATGAATATGGGAAATAATATCAAGTTTAAGAATCTTCGCTCCTTCCGTCTCGTTCTTTATTTTTTAAATATATTTCACTTTGAGCAGTATTTCAAACAGCAAAGAGTTGAGTTTATACCCTAAAATACATTAGTTTGTGTACTATTTTCTATCAAGAACTAAGATTCTTAGTCTTGTTATTTTATGATTTTTTAAGAAAATTAGAGATTGACCTATTTCTAAATAACTGAAATCCCTGCCCATTTAATTCACTGATTACCCGTTGCAGCAGTTTTAATCTATGTGACCCCAGGCATGCTTTGTCCCCTTGTTACCATTCCTTTGAAGGGTGGAGATTCTGTTTCTGTGTCCCCTTTGCTGTATAGTGCTGGTTTGAGTCAAAGAGAATTGCTCATGCTAAACTTGGAAGGTGGAAGTGAATTAGAAGCCCATTGTTTTTTGGATTGGTTACAACCATGCTTGCAGGGAGACAAAGAAGGATAGAGACTTTCTGCAAACTCTTGAACTCCACCCACTTAGGTGATTCAGGATGAATAGTAGGTCTCATGGACCTCTGATAACGTATCTCTCACAACCTTCAATAATATCTTCCCAGACCACTATTCTCTCAGCTCTTCCAATGATGATATAAAGCATTCATCGATGCCAAAACCTTTATATATGGAATCAAATAAGTGATTTCTATTCTCCTGAACAAACCCTGATCAGATAAATTGAACAAATTATAAATACAACTGTAAAACATTTTTAACTGAGTTCCCATCTGTGTTTACAAACTAATTTGAATAATTTTATGTACTTGACAATATGATAAACTAGCAATATACATTAGGAGTCAATAAATATTACCAAGTAAGGTTTACTCCAGGAATTCTAAGTTGATTCAATATTTATAAAATGTATTAACAGTCTGTTATAGGGACCATGAGGGAAAATACGTCAACATCTCCCTGCATACTCAAAAGATACTTGATTCTTAAAAAATAATTCTTATTCAATAAAAATATTCCTTTTTCAATAAAATATAATTTCATGAATAAAAAAAGTCTTTTGAATGATACAGATTATCCAATTAAATCAAATAGCCAATACCATTAGCTAAATGACAGGATAGCAGACCTTTGTCATTTGGGACTTGAATAAGCTACAGATGTTTACTGCTACCAATTTCTACAGAATTATGTTTTAATCATTAAAAAAAATTGAAAAATTCACTGAAATGATAAATATGAAGATGTTTAAATCACATAAGCAGTTCTACACACATAACAGTACTTCTGTAAAGTTTTAAAAGTAAATTGATAACAATTGCTATGTAGGATGCAGGAAGTCTATACCCACATATGCTGATGATAAAATTCTAAATATGATTTAAAAATGTCTCTGGAGGACTAGAGAGAGAGAGACTTAAAATCAGAAGCAACAGAAAATCTCAAAAATAAATTTCCTGATTAAATGTATTCTTTAATAATTTATTGTAAGATAAATTTTAAGAATTTTATTCTAAAAATATTGGTCCAGGATACAGATTTTCCTTCAATATGGAACCCTAAAAAATAAAATTTGACTAGAATAGTGCCTTCATATAATATAATCATATGCTATGAAGAATGACATTTTAGAAATTACAAGGCAAATTCAAAGACCATAAATACTGTATATTTATGTTTTATAGTTAAAAATTAAGTTTTTCTTCTGTTTCCAGTTTTAGTTTTTTTATTATTACAGAATTAAAACATCTAAAGAAATGGGAAAAAAAAGTTAAGTAAGGTTGATGGACACATAGAAAAATATTTAGAAAGATGCATATGTATATATGTATATTTAAGTAGTCCCATTATGATTGATTTGGTGTTTATGTTTCTTTTTTTCCTATTTTCCCAGCATGAACATGCATTTTTTGGATAATTAAGATGTTAGTTGCTTAGGTAAAGAAGTTTATACAGATTAATGTTTATTGACATTAAACTGTGCATGTCATATAAAAATTTAAATGATTCTTACAAAGCACTAATAGCATAATTCTAAGATGTGAAAAAAAACTGGAGTATATAAACCAAAATTGTATCTCTAGTGAGTGAATTTATAAATAATCTTATTTTCTTTTGATCTCTATTTTTAATGTTTCAATATAAAATAAATATAAACCAATGATATAAAATAAATGATAAAATCAAGCTATTGAAAAACATGATCAAATGTTTATGAAGCCAGAGAGCTATTAAGTAATTGAGTAGTCTATTTCTATTCAAATGGACCTCAAGTTATATTTCCTTTTTCAAATGTATCCAGTAAGAATTTCAGCTGTTATCTTAACATTATTTCCATTTTTCCATAATCTACTTTTCTCCAATTTTATAAGCCATGTCCTGCTTGCAGAGGCACACATGAGAATTCTCGGGTGGGTTGTCAGAAACCCATAATTTCCTGCCCCACCTCAGTCCTAGTGATTCAGAATCTACATTTTAGTCAGAGCATTAAGTCCCATGTGTGGTGTTGTGTTGTATTAGTTGAGTCCAATCAAATATCACTTTTTTATGGATACCTGTTCTGAGCATCCATAGTGTTTTAAGTATTATGAGTTGATAAATGGGAAGCAAAATTAGGTTGAAGTCCAAGTGGAAATAGGGTCAATAATTAATATTTATCTAAAAAACACTTCTTGATCTTTTCCTACTCAACATATACATTTAGTACACTCAGCAGTGCGAAATGGCAGCCTTCACGCAACTTTCCTTCTAATCAGGGGAGATCGTTGCATTGCAAAGTAAAAAAGTTTGAGGCATTAGATGAGGGTAACAGTGGTGCTAGGCTATGTATGTAACCATCGAGATAGGAAAGGCCTCACAGACATGTGACATCGATCTACACTTTCATGGCCTACTGAGTTCAAGTAACTGTACTAGAGGTTCTGTAGGAGGTGGCAGGGGAGGAATACCAGGAGACATTGTAAGATAGAAAGGAACAATGTGTGGTAGTTCCCTTCAGAAGACTTTGCCTTTCATCCCCTTCTGGGATGCACTCTCAGCAGGAGACGGAAAATGGAAAATACCTAGACTAACCCAGGTGGCATCCATTCGATGTGGGGTATCAAACCTGGCTCCTCCCAACTACCCTCCCATAAAGGACTTGTATGTCCCTTTTCTGTGCTCTCCTGTTTCATAGTGCATGCTCTGATCTTATATGTAGATAAGTCAACTAACACATTTAGGATTCCACTAAAGTATAAACTGCCAGAGGAAAAAGTCTGGGGCAGATTCACAACTAAATCCCCATGTCTTCATGAATCCGGGGCCTGACATGCAAAAGTTGATCAATAAATGTTTAGTGCAAGGTCTCAAAACAGAGAGGTGGAGAGCTAAGGTAATAAAGCAAGAAGTAGTGGGGATTCCCTGGGAATGGAAAATGAACAAGTGGTAGCAGCAGGCCCCTCAGGAAAATGAGAAAAACACGGCAAAAATATCAGCAGGAATACTGAAATGTTGGGGCTTGAAATGCTGGTGGTTGCAAGGCTTGATTCCAGATTGTTCTGGTGGTGGGTATGATATAGCTAGTGAACCTATTCTTCTAAATCACATACCATGTTAGAAACCAATGTTACTGTTACCCCAATTAAAAAAAAATGATGAATTGGAAATAGGAAAGTACCTGGAAATCAAATGATGTTGAGGTAGAAGAGCAAACTCATTCAGCTCAAGAATGAGGGCTAGATAGGCAGCCATGATCAAGAAAAAGGACCATGTTTGAGTCAACGATTCTCTTATTTTTTTTATTATTTCCTTATTTGTAAACGATATATTTATGTATCTAAGAACTGGGGCATAGGCCAGAGATATGGCAGGGCGGTGATAGGATGCACCAGAGACAGAGCACGGAGCAGAACAGGTGGCTCTACTGAAATGCACTGCTGAGGGAAGCAGCAGGTGAGTCAGGAGAGGTCTGCTGTCCCATGTGGGTCAGCTCCCTGGCCAGGGATTGAAGTCATGTCACAGTGGCTGACAATAGCTTCACGGTGCTGAGACTTAACCCCTTGTGCCACTGGGGAATGAGGCCCTTATTTTTTTATGATAATGACCAAAATGCATGTCAGCTGTGGATCCTCAGTCTAAATAAAAGCATGCGCCTCAAGGGAGGCTGCCATATGTAAATTTTACTGAAATCAGATTCTCATTAAATACACATCTAAGAGACATAACTTGTAATGAGGGGGCTTGATTAGTTTATGTTCTCTGGAATAGCCTGAGAAGGGAAGTGATGTGGGCTCACTGCCCTTGATGTCAGAAACTGACTGAAGCTTGGTGATTACAGACTTGGGACCCACCACAACAGCACAATGCTAGCCACGCTTGCAGATGCGATGGCATCCAATTTAACTGCAGGCACAGCTTTGACGATGCCAGAGGATGGCCGGCAGAGTCCCTAAATGCATCACTTACCAGGGAAAGTGCCTCCTAACTGGATGGATGGAGGCAGCAATGTTTCCTGAGACTTCACATCTTCCTTACAGGCTGTTTCTTCACATTATGTGACTCACAAGGAAACATTGCCTCTTCCTGTATTATAAGGCCATGATATGAACTTTATTTTTTCTTGAAGATTTATTTATTTATGCATACAAGAGCTGGGGTGCAGGCCAGAGGTGAGGGGGGGTGAGAGAATTCACCAGAGACAGAGTCTGGAAGAGAACAGGCAGACTGACTGAAATACACTGCTGAGGGGAGCAGTGGACAAGACAGGAGAGGTCTGCTGTGGCATGTGGGTCACCTCCTTGGCTGGGGATCGAACTCACGCTGCAGTGCCTGTGGATAGCTTCATAATGCTGTGTCTTAACCCCTTGTGCCACCAGGGAGGCCCCGCCATGATATAAACTTACCAGGGAAGTGGAGTGTTCTCCAGTGCATTAATTACTACAATATGTTGTTCCCATCAGGAAGGAAACCTCTATTAAACTCCTCCTCAACTTACACTTCACTAGTGAACACTTTTAGTTTGGTTTTGTTTCCTGAAGGCAGCAGCTTTTCTTGACAAGAGGTGCTTCTAGATTTTTGAATTTTCTTTCCTGTTCATGCTAATCTTTGATGAGCATTATGACTGAACATAATAAAGCCTTTGCCTGAATAATCATTCAGGGATTCATATGAAATGGGGGGTTTTGTACTATGAGCTGAGGCAATAGGTTCTCCTGATTAAACCTTGTTGACTGCCTGGGAGCCGAGGGCCATGGCTGTTGAGTTATGGTCCCCAGTCTGTGACCAACAAACTATGTAACCTTGCCCGACTTATGTTACATTTTAGCATTTCATTTGTAAAATGGGTGTAATCAGGTGTTCCTGACAGGAATGTTGTAAGGGTTAATTAATTGCTGTTTGTTAAGTGTGCTGAGATTGTCAGATTAAAGCATTAGGGAAGTGTCAAGTTTGTGTTATTATGGTATTATTTTTCTTTGTTTGGTAGGAAATGCCATTTCTGTGTAATTTACTTTAACAGTAAAATAAGCCATTTTAATCAATGCACAATCAGGCCCTTATTCATTGAGGACAAGGGTGTATAGAGTCAGCGAAAGGGCCCTTGCCGGCTGACACGGGGCAGGAATCTGAAAATTCGGCAGTGGATACAAAGAAAGCCTAGAAAATGAGACTTGGGGCGATCAAATTCTGAATGCCCAGGAGACTCATGTTACAGACCCAATATAGTCTGTTATTAGCAGAGAAAAAAGTCTGTAACCTTAGCAACCAATGCCCAACAACAACAAAAAACGTTATCCATATCACCATGAAATTTTTGAAGTGAGTGCACATATGACCCAGAAATTAATATCACAAATATTTCATTAGAATCCAGAGGGGATTTTTAAACATATGAATTTATTGAAGAACTGCATAATAACTTAGAAGTATACATGTTTGGATGTGACTTTATTTGCTAATACACATTTACCATAGCTTTGACAGGATACAAAGTAAAGAATCTTGATTTTTTTTCCCCCCTATAATCTTGATTTGCCCATCCTGGTTATATCTGAAAATGTTATTTAGTAACATATATAAGTTGTAGTGATTCTTTAGACTCTGTTTTTCTAATAGGGATGTTACAAAATAAAATAAATAAAAGCAATAAATAACAGATTAAATTCATAATAAATTAAGAGATAGAAGCTTACTAAAACATAGCATTTAGCACAAATATTTAAAATGAATAAGTCAGTATGTGATGTATAATATAATTGACCATGAATTGGTATTTTCTTTTCTTCTTTTTTAAAGATTTATTTATTTATGTATACACAAGCTGGGATACAGGCCAGAGGTGTGGGGGGTGAGAGGATTCAACAGAGACAGAGTGGGAAACAGAACAGGCAGACAGATGAAATACACTGCTGAGGGGAGCTGCAGGCGAGTCAGGAGAGGTCTGCTATGCCATGTGAGTTGCTCCCTGGATCAAACTCATGTTGCAGAGGTTGCGGACAGCTTCATAGGTTGCATCTGAACCCCTTGCAACATCAGGGAGGCCCAGATTGGTATTTTCTAAACAATATCCCTCAAAAAAAAAATTAAAAAAAAGACTGTAAGAATTTGCATTGATAGTTATGAATGTTAATCAATATTTATGTGATATTTGAGAATCTTATTTAGTTATTTAAATTTCCACAAGGTTAGCAGCTTTTATTGATTACATGGATTTAACTTTATTACCATTTATTACCCAATAAAGATAGAAATGAATTTTCACTTAACCAAATTGCAGACTCATGTTGATGTTGGAATCCCCCTATTATCTCACTTGAACAGTTGCAAAGGACCCCCTCACGGTCTCTCCCATTGCAACGCTGAAGTTAGATAAATTTGTTTAAAATATCTCGTCACATCACAGTCCTCTTTAAAATCCAGTGGAAACTTCCCATTGCACTCAGAACAAAATTTATTGGGACCCTCTGTGGGAGAGTCCTCAGCTATCTGTCTTCGATCTCCTATCATTTTTCTTCTTGGTCACACTGTTCTTGCCTCTCTGATTTTCTTGGTTATTTCAAAACAGTTCTTGACCTTCTTTATGGCTTTTGTGCTGTTCATTTTGTATAGATTCATTCACATAACTGAGAGTGCTTCTAGGAATCCTGTGTATTACATCATATATTTTATCATCTGCCACATTATATAGCAATCTCTGTATAGAGAGGAAACTTGGTTTTGTTCACTTTACCAGTGCACAGACTAGTGCCTGGCACATAGTAGTAGCTTAATAAATGTTTGTTGAAAACTTAAATACATACTGCAATGTCAGTCTCAGTCCTTACTAATGATATTATTGTTTATTGAATGTTTCAAAATTAAAGTGCCTAGGATTTTTTTGATGTACAATTGCTTTATAATACTATATATAATTTAGAGACATAGGATCATGCCCTTTAGATGCAATTTTGATATGACTTAGCAGTTCTTCAAAACAAGTCAACATTTTGTTAAGGGGCACCTGTGTTGAACTTTCCAGAACTGTGACACATTCCATGTGACACTAGCTATCACTGAGTTGCAGGTACAAGGTCTTCACATGCTCCCGATGTCCTTGCTGAGCAGATACCCCCACTCCTAGCCGGAGGTTTCATGACAGCTTAGGAGGAAAGCAAACCTATAGCAGGACTGGAAAGCATGCTATTGTTCATTTTCAGAATTACATTTTTGTTTATTTATTCATTTTAAAGATTTATTTATTTATGTATACAAGAGCTGGGGTACAGGCCAGAGGTGCGGGGCGGGGGGGGGGGTGAAAGAATTCACCAGAGACAGAGTAGGGAGCAGAACAGGCGGATCTACTGAAATGCTCTGCTGAGGGGAACAGTGGGTGTGACAGGAGAGGTCTGCTGCACCATGTGGGTAGCTTCCTGGCCAGCTGGGGATCAAGCTCATGCTGCAGAGGCTGCAAATAGCTTCACAATGCTATGCTTAACCCCTTATGCCACTAGGGAGGTCCAGAATTACATTTTTAAATCCAGAAGAAAAGATTGGGGGAAATGATGATTAAGCATATGTATTTCCTGAACACTAATTTTGCTAGATTTTTCCAATTTGTTTATTTTATAGTTTCTGAAAAAAAGAAAGGTCTGTTACAACTTACCTGTATGCTTAGAATTCCTATTGTTCTTCCAAGTCAATCTAAGCAGTCACATTCTTTGTTGAGAAATTTTCCAACACTAACTGCTTCTTCCTTTATTCTCCTTTCATGCAATGTAATGAAACACATGCATACACTCACGCAATAATTTCAGATTGGTCTGTACCTATTTATCCTTTATCGCCACCATCTAGCTCAACACCTAGCCTGAAGTAGACCCTTAATAAGTTTTTATAGAAGATTTCTAATTGGTTTCTTACTCATCTATCTTCAATGTGTGCATATTCAGATTACCTCATAAATTAGCTAGACATTAAAAGAAGTTTTTAAGAGCTTTCAGGAATGTGTTGTGATATGACATCATTATTGTTGCCATCAACAATATAAAAATATTAATTAAATGCCTACTCTTAGTCTGGGTGGTCTAGTCTGATAGTTTAGTTCTGCTATTAGATCTAGATAGTCAAATGTTATTAGAGAAATGCTTTTATTTGCTTCTTTTTTCACAAGAGGAATCATGTAAAATTATAAAGAAAAGTGCCATATTTGTGTTACAAGAGCAGTTAACTGGAGTTTGGGGATGTACTTTTAATTTTTCAGTGTTTGTTTGACTTTGAGCTAGTTTAAACTACCTTGTATGTTTCATTTTTCACTTATGAAAGAAAAGTTTGAGATGCATGATAACTGTGATGATCAAAGCAATGTTTCTCAAAGTTGTCGACAGTCTCACTTCTGGAACCTAAGGCTATATGGAAAAAAGGAATTTTAAGGTTAATGATTTTGTATTGGGAAGATTATCCTAGATTATCCAGTTGAGTCCAAACTAATCACATGATTTTTTTAAAAGCAGAGAATCTTTCTTGATATAGGTCAGAGAGGAAACTGTGGCTACAGAAGAATAGTCAGTGATGCAACGATGTTGTTAGTCTTGAAGATAGAGGAGAAATTGGATTGACCTTTAGAAGTTGGAAGATGCAAGAAAATGAACTCTTCCCTGAAGCTTTCAGAAAAGAAGGCAGCCTTGCTGATCAGCTTGATTTTAGTTCAGGCGACCCAGATTCCTGATTCCAGACCTGATTCCAGAATCATTAGATGATAAATCTGTGTGATTTTAAGCCTCTAAGTTTGAATTTGTTATGACAGTGGTAGAAAACTGTTCTAATATCTGATTGACATTCATCTTTAAGATCTCCCAATTCCAAGTTTTAATATGTTTTAAAGGTTAAATCCCTATGATCATATATTGTGCTTGTTTAAAAGTGAGATGCATTTATACCAGAGATTTCTGTTGTCTAAATGTATGTATTTGATGTACTTCAAAAAACCTCTCTATCCCCTGCTTGAACAAAGGATTTTGTAACTAACTCCTATACTCCTTGTATACAAAAGAAATCAAAGCCTAAGAGAGCTCATGCCATTTACTTTAGTCAAAATCTGAATGATGTATTGCATAAGTAACAGCATAATAAAGCCCTCATATTGTAGTCTGGGTAGATGTATGCTGTGCTTTGAAAATCAAATATTGTTCCCTTTGACGTTTTGACAAGTAATTTCGACAACAATATACATTTGGCTAACTCATGAATGTAGTACTTCTCGTCCTCTAGATTGTGCAGGGTTTGCACTATGCTAAGAATGACAACAATTATAGAACTGACTTGCATCTGCCAAGTGAACAGATGGTCTTGTAGTTTAGAGGAACAATGGTGAAGAAAGAAAAGAAGAAGGGGTGGGGGTTGGGGGAACTACTAGGGTGGGATAAAAATCTTGCAATCCAAAATAGCACTAATAAAACTAAAGAAAAATGTAGACAAAAGCATACTACAATTTATTATTGAAAGGTAATTTTTAAAAAGGGAAGGTCTTTCGTATTTCACTCTTTTCACATACTGGAATTGAATCTAATTCCAATGTGCTCAAGTACACTATAAGCCAAGAAATTGTATGTTGACACTTTCTCATTTATGGAAATAGCTATTTTAAGGTAATGTCAATGTGAATTTAATACAGGATGAATATTTGCCTTAAGTATTCCATGTATTTACTTTTTTTTCTTTTTAGTTTATACAGCAAAAGGAAAACAGATGAGAAAACTAAACCCCCAAATATTATATGCAGTGGTGTAATTGTGTTCTTTTACCTCTTTTGAGTCATTTAAACTTCACTGAGTAGAGTAGAATATGGGTATTTTCTGGGAAAGATTTTCACGAAAAAAGTTCTGTGTGTGTGTGTGTGTGTGTGTGTTATGTAACACAAGATGATTCTACTTTTTTGCCCTGAGGACACATTTTGCCCAGATCACATTTAATGTTGTATTTTGAATTTAAAAAATATTTAAGCCTATCAACTTTAAGGATTCCTTTGTTTATGTAGTTTTCTGGTAGAGAAAATTGAAATTCCATTTAGGTTATTTTGAGGTGAAAATCTCTACTTACCATATATAGTCTCAAAAGTTATTCAAATATTTGTTTTCTCATCTTTGAGTTGTACTCATGGTACTTAATTACCTAATTATAATAACTTCCACTTTAAAACATTGTGTTAAATACTGTGCTAGTTATGTTATCGTACATTGTCTCACTTCAAACTCATTCTGAGATCAGTGTGTGATTTTGTTTTCCTCTCTTCAAACATGAGCCAATACATTTACAACGACTTGTCTAGAAGAAGAGGGTATTATGCTAAGTGAAATATATAAGACAGAGAAAGACAAACACCAATTTATGTCATTCATATGCGGAAGATAAAGAACTAAAATAAATGAAAAAATAAAAAGAAAATAAAACAAATTCCTACATAATAAAACCAAATGGCAGTAACCAGAAGGAAAAGAGGAGGAAAGTGATTATAACTGCTATAGGGAGGGGGGATAAATTGTATGGTGATGGATGGAAATTGATGGAAAATGACCAAGACCTTGTTTGAAAGTAGTTTGCATTTTCTAGAAGAACAAATATTAAAGAAGTAATACAAGTCATTCATTCATAGTTGAAAAGGAAATAGTATTAAAATAACAGCAAAATTGGTAAGTAAGGATGATAAATAGGAAGAAGAAATGACCTAACAGCCTGGTCATAGTTTTCCTGGAGCTGACAGGTCCACCACTCACTATGACCTGAAAAGGGGATTTTTTTCCCTTTTATATCTGGCACCAGGATCCTAAATCAACCAATCAAGTTCAAGCTGAATGGAACCAGTTCTTTAGCTGCTACTCAAATTATTTGGATATAAAATGGAAAGCAAGATGATAAAATCAATTCACATTTTTTTAAAAAAGATAAAGCCAGATTAAATGTGTTCAAGCCAGTTCCAAACCAGATAAAACTAGCTGTGATAGTTTCAAACCAGCTTGAACCAAGTAAAATGAAATCAAACAAGTTCAATCCAGTTTCGAAACCAGATAAAAACAATTTGAACCAGGTAAAAGAAATTCAGACTGATTTTGACCAGAGAAAATCAAATTAAATATGTTCTAGTTAGTTCCAAACCAAATAAAACTGATTTTGACTGATTCAAATCAGTTTCAACCAAATATAATTGATTCATTGAACCACCTTTGAAGAGAAAGGATTTTTTGCACCACCATTGAAGAAGATCTCTAAAGTGTGAGAAGCATATAGCATACAATCTCTGTGGAATTCATCAGGCCTCCAGAGACTTCTGGACCCTCAATGTCCACAGTTTCCATATCTACAGATTCAATGAACCACAGATGGAAAACAAAGTCTACATAGTTAAACCTGGGATGGTTGTGTCTCTGTATCAGTTTTTTCTTCATTTCCTAAACAATAAAGTATAACAACCGTTTACATAGTGTTTTTATTTGTTAGGTATTATAAGTAATCCAGATATGATTTAAACTCTACCAGAGGATGTGCATTGAATATATACAAATGTTATGCCATTTTATATAAGGGATTTGAGTATCTGCAAATTTTGTTATCCATGGGGTTCCTGGAACCAATCTGTACCTATCGAGGGGCAACTGTATGTTTGGTAGCTTTAAAAGTTTTAGAATGGCTGAGGTACATAACCATTAGTGTAAAGTTGAGGGCAACTGAGGTGAGATGAAGTAAGAAAAAATAAGCCAGGGGCCAAATGTGAACGCTATTTTGCTGACCTAAGAGGTCTAGAACATTCCTTGTATAGTGAGTATGCCATTATTGCTAGATAAAGAAATGGAGTTATGTGGAAAATCTGAGGAAAATGCAGATATCACAAAGGAAAGATGAGTGCCTGAGACATTTAAATGTGGTGGAAGCAAAATGCAGGGAAGAAGTCTAAGTTCTATTTAGGGCTATAATTTGATGTGAATAGATTTGAAATGTGAAACAGTAGTAGAGTGAATGGTTGTAACAGGGTGGTCCCCAGGAAAAGGGGAAGTTCCAGGTTCCCTGCCCCACACAAATGGAGTTTGGAGCTGAGCAGGAGGAGAAGAGGCTCCAGAGGAGACTGAGGAAGGAAGGAAGCAGCATGGAAAGCCAGAAGGAGACCTGGAGGAGGCACATGGAGCCGAGAGACACATGAAGAAACTACGCTTGCCTTTTGGTTGTGGACTGGGTGACACAGATGTGGGTGAGAGACCCATGGGGAGGTGCCAATGGCGTTTTTTTTCTTGGTTTTGATTTTGCTCTTTTCCCTCCAGACCTGTCTGGTTGTTTCTGACCCTTTTCTGTGGGTCCCCACTGGAAGATGCTTTAGACTTGTGGCAGGTTTTGGGGCCTTGCCCTGGGCCGATCCCATGTGGATGGAGTTTTACCCACGAGGGGACGGGTAACTTTGGGTGCTTGATTTAGAAACTAGACTCTTTGCCTTTCCTGTATTATTTCCTAGTTTTATTAAAGTTCCTTCCCATTAAAGTCTCGTATGTTTTGTGTTGATGCGGCAGATGGCAGAACTCATTTAGAATAGCCAGGTTTGCGGGGTTTGGGCTGCCCCTCTCCCTGTCCTGTAACATGGTGACACTGTGAAAGAGCTTAAGAAATACAGGGAAGAAAGAAGTTTTGGAAACAGTTAATAATGTGCTCAATTTTAACATATTTAACCTGAAGTGCCTGTCGGTATTGTTGTAGAAGCCAACACATTTGAGTCTGGAATGCAAGTATAAAAAACAAGAGTTGAAAACATACATACAAAGATTTGTAATCTAATTGGTGATGATAAGTCAAATAAAATTGGAAATATTGCACAGAAAAGAGAACGGAGAAAGAAAAATAGAACTGAGGACTCTGCTAGAAGTGAAGCGACAGATGGAATTCATTTCACAAGTGACAAGTTAAAGTACACTTAATGGAATGCTTGATGGATTTAAAGAATAATCTCCTTTATTCACAAAACTTTAACTTTCTTTTTCTTACCATCCTATTGGTACAAAATTTAAAACTAACTATAAAATAGCTTGAATATTTACCTGCTTTTGTGCAATTATGCCTTCCCCTAAATACTGTTCTTTCAAGCAAGAACTCTATGAATGTAACGTCTATATGATTTAAAACTCTCCATTCTCAGGATCTGTTGGTGAGGGCATTTATTCTGCAGTCATTTTTAGGCAAAGAATGAAAATAGTTTCTTTTAAAGCAATAGCAAATAGTTTTAAAGCTTTTAATATCAGAGATAGTCTGGAGCTAGAAATTGAGACTCATTGTTTCATTCTGCCTTTGGCCATAACTTGCTTTGTGAAGTTGTCACATCTTAACAACTCTTTGAATCATGACTATATAGTCTGTAAGATGATGTGAACAACCACAATGTTATTTCAGATCTTCTGACACTATATTTATGTGAAAATCTTACCAGTCTGCTTTGACATTTTATTTTCTAGTCTTAATTTTCCCTTCCCCCTAAATGTAACTTTTATGAAACTATTACAACATTGAGACCCCAAACAGGTAACATAGCCTTCCTTCCTGTAGTCAAATTCTCAGTCTTTAACTGGTTGGTCTAGATTTCCTAATTAAAATCAAGTTAAAAGCATGAATCAAGCTCATGCTTGTAGCCAATATTCACAACAATACACACTCCAATAATTGCCATTGACGAGTGCATATTAACTAGGATTATTTCTGTACATACTTTCACAAATTAATTAACAATAGACAAAGGCTTAACAATAAATAAACAATAAATAAATGGCTTAAGAAAGAATTCCTTCTTGATTGGAACATAGCTATGTAAAGAAACAATTCTTTTGTAACCATACTGCAGTCCACTCTTTCCCTTGATTATGATATATATGTATAAATAAAAGTATACATATATACATATATATGCACACACATACAGACATAGAAGCACACATGCATATGTGTTGCTCCATATCTGTAAAATGCAAAGGATTTAGCTTGCAGTCATTTTTGTCATTCAAAAAATGAACTTTTAAAACCTTTCGTGTTTCTACTCCTAGACTTAAAAATATACTACAAAACTATAATAATAGAAACATTATGGTACTGGAACAACAACAACAACAATTAACAGACACACAGACTAATGGTATAGAATTGAGAGTCCAGAAATAAACCCACACATTTATGGATAGTCAATTTGTGACAAAGGAGCCAAGAGTATTCACTGGAGAAAGGAAAGTCTTTTCAAAAGTAATATTGGGAGAACTGAAGAGTTTTCAAAAGTATAAAAGTGGAATTGCCATTTCATACACAAAAATAACTCAAACTGGATGAAATATAAGAACAAAAGCCATAAACAACATTTAAGAAACATAAACAAACACCCCACAATATTGGCTTTAGTGGTCTTTGTGGGCTCATCACCAATGACAAGAGGAAAAAAATATAAACAAATGATACTACATCAAACTAAAAAGATTCTGCATAGTGAAAAAAAATTGGGAAAACAAAAGACACTCAATTGATGTATTCATACAATAGATACATCTTGCATTAAAAGGAATGAGCTATTTATTGATTCATCCTGCAACCTGAGTGAATCTCAAAATAATTTTGATGAATGAAAGAAGACAGGAAAAGGAGAGTACTAACTGTATAATTGCATTTATATATAATTCAGGAAAACTGAAACAAATATTGACAGAAAGAAAATCAGTGGTTGCCAGAAAGAGAGGATCTAGAGAGAGGGCTTATGAAAGGGCATGAGGGAACATATTGCAATGATGGACAAATCCACTGTTTTGATTGTGGTGATGGTTTCAAGCTTATAAAATTGTAGTCTAAATAAATGCAGTTGATGTACACCAACTGAACCTCAAAAGAGCTGTTAAAATTTTTTTTGGCAAGAATCTCAAAACGTGGAAGAAACTCCAAAAATCTAGATCCAGAAGTGGCTTCACCCTAAGAGATGTTTCTCAACTCTGTGATATGTATTTATTTATATAAATATTTCTCACACGCATGATTATACTGTACTTGAGATATATTTGTGTGGGTATATATCTATATTATATTATAGCTATGCAAACAAACAGGTAGTTTTGACTGCCAATTGCTCATTATTTTTATTTTTGAATTGATATTTTTAAAAATTGTAGAAAGTAACATAGGCACTGATATTGCCATTCACATTTGGACTACTTTCTTTTCCAGGGAGGAAAGAACAACTCAACAACCATAGACATGGACTCCAAGAACCCTATACTATCCACTCAATTTGCCCTTGTCAGAGGAGTTTAATACTAGTATTAAATTGCTGGTATTAGAAAGGTCACAGTGGAGTAATGAACTGGAATTGATTTTCACAACTCTCCTGGGTATAGTAGCTAGTAGCACTATCTTCTTTCTCTGACTCAACAGTATCATGATTTCTTTATTTCTGCTTTTTTATGGTTAATGAAAAGTAAAACAATAGAGGTGTAATAAAATGTGAAATTAAAGATTTTGCCAATTTATACAACATAAAATTACCAGGAAGGAAACTGCTAAATTCTCGCTGAGTTTTCCTTTTACAGGACTTTTTACAAGGACTGTGACAATTCAGTTTCATGAGTAACTCTCAATCAGAGGGGGCATATCAAAGTTACAGGTGGAACTTTTAGAAAGTGTTCTTACCAAACCTCCATTTCATATCCATTTATTTGGGATTAAGTCCCCAAAGCAATTTTGATATGAGCTGCTGGTAAACAAACACTGACTTAGGAGAAAGAAATTAAAGGAAATATGTCTCTATAACTAAATAATGGAAGCACCTCAGTGATGTCACCAGCTTACATTCTGAGTTAAGAATAAATAGCATAATAATGTTTGTCCCTCACGGGGCTTTTAACTTGAAACCAAAGTTCTATGACAAATATTTTTTCTTAAATATATTTTGCCTTTTCATGTGCAAGAGGGCCTTCTCATTAAGTATTTTCATCACATTTGTAATTGATGACATGAAAGCATAGAGAAGACCAAGATCTTGCCAAAAGGAAAATATCATGGAAGAGGCAAAGCCAGGATTTTGATCCATACATGTGCAATGTCAAACCTCTACCAGCCTTGCTCAGTTTATAGACTTCCTGAGAGCAAGGCTGACTTTACGACCCAGGCTTCCTGATTTGGAATCTGAAAAAAAACAAACTTTTCTTCTTTTTAGGTTGTCCCTGGTCTATATGCTTTGGAGAAGCCAAGACAGTCCCAATGTTCTCTGGAACTTATGGATTTACTCAGCAAGAGGATGAACAGCAGCACTAATATGCTAAGACTCAATCCATCCTCCAGAATTTCCTATAGTAAACAGTTGTAAAACGCCCTCATGGTGAAACTCAGGTGACATTAATGAAGAGACAAGAATGGCTGTGTCCTAACATTTGAAGGGACTCTGGGGAAGAACAGATGCAGCAGGGCAATCTTTACTTACATTGTTTCCATGTAATATACTCTTAGTTAAACTCAGATGGAATTATTACCATCACCATCATCATTAATTTTTTAACATCTGGCTATTTAGTGTTTTATTTATCATTTACAATGGTTAATTTTATGTATCGACTTGTCTGTCTATAAAATGACCGATTTAAACAACACTTCTGGAAATTAACATCTGAATTGATGAACTCAGTCAAGTAGCTTGCCCTCCCCAATCTGGGAGGGATCATCCAATTCATTGAGAGATTGAATAGAACAAAAGGCAGAGGAAAAATTCACCCCAGCTTAATTTTTTCCTTTCCCATTGAATGAACTGGGAAATGTCATCTCCTCTTCTCCAGCTCTCCTGGTTCTCAGATCTTCAGACTCAGGCTGAATTACATCACAGGCTTCCCTGAGACTCAAACTTACAGACAACAGATTGAGGGTCACTTCAAAGTTCTTAATCATGTGAGCCAAATCCTTGTAATAAAACTCTGTGGTGCATATTCTTAGATATTTGCCTGTGACTGCGAAGGCATTGCCTACTTTCTTGAAGGATGTATCTAATCCTAACAATAAGTATTAAGTGACCAGTGGTCTATACTCAGGACTATTAGGCACCTGGTTTCTGATAGGAGAACTCTGATGACAAACTTGGTCTTCGGACTGCAATTAACTACAGTTTCAAGATGTCATTTATTTCTTACTACTCTGATCAATTGCTCATTTAGACAGCTGATTACTACATTGTCCAAAATACTAATCAGTAGCCAGTGAAACAATACCTCTGATTTGGTTTAAGAGCATTTGGCTAAGAAAGAGGAAAGGTGTCAAATAACCACTGGTAACCAAACTTCCATGATCATTGTTCAATCCCAACAGAGTTTGTTTTGACATTGTCAGAAATCATATTTCTGTAATTTAAGGAAATCAGGTTTTTTTAAATCAGATTATTGAATTTAGCAAATTCTGTATTATGTGCCAGTACAGAATTGGCATTCTGTCTTCTGTGGCAAGAAGTCTCCTGCAGGACTAGATCATGATTGGGACAGATTTTTGTAAGAAAATACAGATGAGGTGAATATATAATAACTTCTTTAGTTACTTTAATGATAGCAAAATCCCCTACACAGACTATGGTTTGCCTTCTGTTTCCGTTATAAATTGCTATGTATGAAAACAATCCAAAATGTAGTGGCATAAAGCACCGCTTGTTATTTCTCACATAACATGGGGTTGATTGGACAGTCCTTCTGTTGTTTTCCCAGTTATCTATGTGTCTGTGTTCAGCTAGTGAATCAGTTGGAAACTAGACCAGGTAGAGTACTAGGATCCCTGGAAATCTATTTCAATGACTAGTGGTTATTAGTCACTTAATAGCCTACAGAAAGCCTCTGAGATAATGTCTTGTTTCAATTGGGAGTGTTCAGAGGACTTGGCGTTTATGTGTTTAGCCTGCTTCACTGGTTATAATGTCCCATTGTCAGGGCAATTTACATAACCAAGGCAACAGTCCATACAGTAGGAAAATACACGGTGCATGAATACCAACAAGTATGGTTCAATGTAGGTCAACGTGTTCCAGACTAGCATAATTCCTTAGTGGTAGTTCTGGGCCTTGAGTCAGTGACTAAAGATTTCTGGCATCAGTTTCCTCTTATGGAATATGGTTTTAACCGTAATACCTATTTCATAATGATGCGAGGATTAAATGGACTAGTAGAAGTAAGGTGTGTTTGGAATAGTGTGGAATAGTGTCTAGTGCATAGTGAAAACAATGTAAGTCTCTGTTATTACTGTCATCATCCTCCTCCTCATCATCATCACTGTAAATGTTGTTACTGAACTTTAGTGATATACACCCACTGTAATGATGGATCACACTTTATTCATCGACAGTGTCTTTCCATCTCCTGATCTATGACTCCGTCTTGAAGGAGATGACTCTCCAGAAAAGATGAACCACAGGAATATGGTGCTCTGTTAAAAAGTACTTAAGATGTATTGGATATGAAGGAGCAAAGGTATGATTTGTAGACTTCTACTAAAGACATTTCACTTGTTGCAAACTAATGCAACTTTATATTATGTAACATGTTAAAAGACAAGCATACAAGCCATTTCTAGATGTGTCCAAGCAAGCATACAGATTTCAAGTTCATTATCAATAATGTCACTAGTTTATTTTATATGTGAAATTTTCAATGATTCATAGTTCAAGTTTTCACATGTATAAGAATGAAGTCTCTCATTCTGAATAAAGTTCTATAATGTAGAAAATAGAAATACAATGCCAACTGAATTCTAAATTCTACTTAATTGTACTATTATAAAATGTTTGTATGGTATTGCAGAGTGCAGGTTCTTATAATGTGATGCAGGCTTTGATGTCTGTAAAGGACATAATAAAAATAACAGTGAACATTTAGTCAAAGCTTGATACATGCAGGATTTCTACTTGATCTTTGCATGTGATTCCTGAGAACTTTCTGTGCTGTCTTGTGGTCTTCTTTGTAGTTGAGTGTGGTAGATCACATTGGTGTTGACAAATCTTAATTCTCCAGTTCCTAACATGAAACACACATTTTCAACGCACTCCATTCATGTTTGGTTAAGCCTTGTGATTGGCTAATGGAATGTGAGTTACACCACTTCCCAGAAACTTTACTGTTACCATGTGGTTGCCCTTCCTTTCTTGTTCTTTCCCTGTCAGGAGTATGGAAATACATCAATCAGAGCTGCTCCTTTATCCTGATTCTCGAAAAGAGTGGGTCATTTAATTTTACATTGACCTGAAGTTTGAAACAGTATTAGCTATTGTCCATCTTCATGCAACATGAGAAAGAAAGAGTTAAAAAAAAAAAAAAACCTCCTGGGCATTGTTCACATACTCACCTAAGTTAAGGGGAAAATGTTTCGCTCTCCTGAGTAAATTATTCAGAACCAAACCATGTCTCAAAACCTGCAACTCTCATCAAAACACTGAGCTACAACAGGTGATTTTTTTTTCTCCCTAAGTAACCAGAGAGTATCTACATGTGGTCTAGCACAACCCCTCTCTAGGGAGAGCAGATAAAGAATAAAGAATTCTGACAACTCAGTACTAATCAGATAACCATGTTTTTTAAAAAATATGAACAAATGTGACAAAGATACACGAATGACTAATAACCACAGGGAAAATGCTCAACATCTGTAGTAATCAGCAAAATTCAATTTAAAAGTAAAGTGAGATACATCTAGAATGATGCATCTAGAATGACAAAATGTATCTAGAATGACTAATCTTAGAATGACTAAAATAATCCTTACAATTCTCCAAATTGCCAAAGATCTGAAATCAATGAACACTCATATGTTGCTGATGGAATTGTATGTTGGAAATCTGTTTGACAGTTCTAATAATGTTAAACTTACAGTTTCCATACAATTCAACAGTTTTACTCATATATTTCTCTAAGAGATCTGAAAGTATATGTCCCTGAAATCTCATAAAGACATATCCATAACAGCTGATAAGTGGCAAACATGCCATCAACATGTGAACTGTTATATTCATACAGCAGAATGCTAGCCCGAAACAGAGAGGAACAAAATTCCTGATAAAAGCTACAGATCTGTATGTCAAAAACATGTTATTGAATAAAAAAGTCAGACAAAAAGACTACTCATTGTATGATCCCATTCACACAGAATTCTAGAATAGCCAAAAGTAATCTTTAGCAAAGGGTAGCTCAGTCATTTTCTGGAACTGGAGCTAGGCTTCCTTCCTGCAAGGAGTCACAAGGAATCTCTTTGGAATGATGGAAATATTCTTATTTGTTGTGGCAATTGCACAGGTGCATAAATTTGTCCACTTGCATTAATTGTGTTCAATTAATTCCATACAATTGCTGAATTGTATGGAAACTATATGTTTAACGTTATTAGAAACTGTCAAACAGATTTCCAATATGTAATTCCATCTTATACTACAAAGATCAATTAAAAGATTGTAAGATGATGTGGTTTATCAAAATACCAGAATAACACCAAACTGAAATGGCAGTTACTAACTCTTAAATATTTTCTAAGTACCCTTAAGTGGGATAAATCTTTCCTAGGACTGAATTAGTTTTGCCCTCTGATGTCTCTCATTAGTGAACACAGATACTTATATCCTTCTTTATCTTTCAGTCCTGCCTTGTCTTTTTCACATTAACTAGGCCATACCTAGGTATTTCCTTTAATAAAATTGTATCTTCATACTTGGTAAAGGTGAAGGAAGACAAATGTAAATTCTGATTGGCCAAGTCAACTTTGACAATCAATGAGTAACCAAAATGGCAGTCCTCCTGTATCCAGGACCTCTTATTACTGAGCAAAATATTAAATTTCCCCATTTTCATTTGCAACCAGGTTACAACTTCGGTGTTATAACTCTTCTATTTTAGTAGCAGTGTCATAGGACCTTCTTTATAGTTTGAGTATTACAGCAAATATTTGTTCAGGGCTTTAGTCTGCAGTCTGGGGGAAGCTGACTCAAAAATAACTTAAACAATTGCCCAGGAGCTCTAAGCCTAAAGCAAAAAGACAGATTGGTGAAAAGATTGTCAAGTGGTTATTTGTGGAGACTGCGATAGAAGTAACTAAAACTTGGTTCATCTCTCTTTTTTTTTTTTTTTAAACCACAATAGAACTTTTACTTCCTTTTCTGTTTAGGAATTCAAGGTAGAATTCAATAGTGAAAATAGTCATTAAGGTTAAAGTCCAGAAGGCACTTCTATTTAGGTAACTCCAACTGGCTTAGAAAGAAGAAGGTTAGGAGATGTCTGGGATGGGTTTATGCTGTATACAAAAGGACTGTAGTCACAAAGAGACATAATATCAGATGTGAACGGTGTTAGCTTGAGCTTGTGAGCTTGTGTACTAAAGAGAGCTTATGGTTACTACCGGCCTGTTGTTCTTTCTGCAGAATTGGTCAAATCAGTAAAAGATAAATTATAGCTTGAAATTCATGATAATAAATTGAATAGTGGTCACCCAAAAGATATATGCAACCAGATCTACAGAATACAGGCATATTTTAAATAATTGCCTTTGCAGGTAAAATTAAGGTAAAAATTAAAAAAAAATAAGGTAAAAATCTTAGATGAAATTATTCTGGATTAGAGTTGGTCCTAAATTCATGACACATATATTTATAACAGCTGGAAGAGCAGAAAGCATACAGATAACACACAGAGACACACAGGAGGGAAGACCCAGTGTTCACAACAGCAGAGACAGGGAAATCCATTTACAAACCCAGAGACACTCAGGTTGGTAACAGTTTCTAGGAAGTTAGACAGAGGAATGGAATAGATTGTCCTTTGGGACCACTAGAGGAACCAACCTTGTTCAAAACTGATTTCAGACATCTGACTTTCAGAACTGGTGACATAATAGATTTTTATTCTTTTAAGCCATTGAGTTTGTGACAATCTGTTACTGCCAGCCCTAGGAAACTAATACACTCTTTTTACCCTCCTTTAATATTCATTTGTATCACTTTCTGAATGAACCTGTGAAATGTGAATATGTGGTATTTCATCTCCTGATGCCTGTGTGAGTTGACCTTTATTGGCACCAAGAGGCAAGAGAAGAGTGAGACTCCTTAGCATGAACAGAGTCAATACAGATACTGGAATCATTGACTCTCTACCCTAGTCAATTTTTAAAACAAACAGAAGATTGTTTTAACTGGAGGGCCAATTCAGAGACGTGACAACCACCTGTAACAGCACGAGCAATCACGTGGTTAGTCATTAAAATCAGAAGTGATTGTTGTGAACTGGAGACAAGGTAGCAGCAGGAATAAGTAAAAAATGAAGCATCTTAACTCAAATTCTCCTTGTATCACTGAGAGCTGAAAAAGAATTACATTGACATTTCTTAATGTCCTGTATCCTAATTCACTTCTGGATATAAATATGGACAACAATGGCATATTTTTGGAGGGGAGCTAAAAAGGGTGGGGTCCAGTACACTAAACTATGGGTGCTTTGGTGGTGGCCATGGTGTTGTAATATATATTTGAGGATCTGTGAATCTATACCCCCAATCAAAATCAATGTTGAAACCATGCTTACCTTAATAAAAATAATATGATTAAAAATAAATAATAAATGAATAACTGCAATGGTTTCATGGGAACACATGTAAAACACTGACTCAGAGCATGAGGATAAGCTCTTGATAAACCCTAGTTATTGTTTCAGTGATAGAGGAGAGAGTAGTGGTATTGCTATTACTGTGATTGCTAATAATTAGTCTGGTCACTGTATTCTAAATGGCAACATCAATTTGCATAATATGTCTTAATGAAATCATGGAGCCCATTACAACCCTTAAATATAATTGTGGTGTTTTCAAACACACACTCCATCTTGCAGACATTTCCAATTAAGTTACTGAAGTTGTGATTCCAGGAGCTGGGTTGAAGGTGCCAATCAAAGCTTAGGGCAGCAGACATGTAACTAGAGAAACAACTGGACTGATAATGGCAACTGCAACTTCCACTTCTTCAAATTGTTCAGTGTTGGGGCCTCCCCCGGTGGCGCAGCAGTTGAACGCTGGGTTGCAAAGCTGCCCGCAGCCTCTGCAGCGCTGCCCGCAGCCTCTGCAGCACAGGTTCGATCCCCGGCTGCCGGGAGACGGTCCCACATGGCGCACAGATCTCTCCTGCCGCCCGCTGCTCCCCTCAGCAGTGTGCTTTGTCACTCTGCCTGTTCTACACTCCGCTCTGGTTCTGGTGAATTCTCTCACCCTCCCGTGCCTCTGACTGTACCCAGTGCTTGTACAAATAAATAGATCTTTAAAAAAAACAAAAACAAAAAATGTTCAGTGTTTCTCAATGGTCTCAAACTCAGTGAGTTTTAATTCCTTTTCTAAAATAGTTTTCAGTTGTGATGAAAAACATAACTAAATCCACCTATTAATTAAAACTGTAACCTACACTATCTGCAAATAAATGAAAACACAGAGGAAGACAATGTTTTCCACTGGCTCTAAGGATGTGAATGGGGAAATATTTTGAGTGAATATGTCTATAATGGAAGAGATAAATGGGAATAGAAAGGAAGAACATGGGGTTTGTGAAGTAATGAACTGATAAGTGCAAAATCACTATCTCTAATAGCCAATACATGCGAAAAAAATTGCAGGTAATTCATAATCTACTTTATAATTTCTTGCAAACACAGTGCAGTTAATATGGTGTAAACTCTCCAGTTTGATGTGTAGTATATTATAATTTTAAAAACAATATTATTATAAAAAATTCATTTGCTGTAATTGTCAAATGAATTTCCAAAGTAAAAACAAATATGCATTAAAGTATTTCCACAGGGCCTTGCTCTTCTAATGGAAACTCTAAATACAATAACAAGAAAGGTTTGCTAATTAAAAGCCATTTTTAAGCTTTTGACTTCATTGTTTTCCCTATTTAATTCAATAGGCAGGGGGAAACAAACAATATTTTTTAAAGGAAGTACTTATAAAAGATACCACATTTAAGAGATGCTACTCCTGAATTATTTTCTATTCAATTATTTATTCCTATTTTTGTTTTTCAAGGGAAATTGGAGTGCATGAGCATGATTGTATACAATTCAAAATTAAATTTTAAGGTAATGGTCTGTTTTTTGTATTTAATTAAGGCAGGTATAGTTCACATTGCAAAATGGTAATTAAACTTTCTGCCATTACTATGCGGTTCAAAAATGACCCTAAACTTCATATTACATTTTAAAGCAAGTTTAAATATCAGTGGCCCAAAGAATATCATTATTTTCTCTTTTTATTATAGCTTAGAATTCAGTTTTTCAATGAAGAACATTCCGAGGCTACTGTGATCTAGTCAGAGTCAGCTAATAATAGTAACATGTTCTCCTATTGGTTTTGTTATTAACTTGTTTTAAGTAATTTCTTTCACAAAAGTCAGAGAACTCAGGATTCAGATAAATGATTTATAAATTGGAGATAATAGCTACTCTATCAATTTCATAGACTGTTTTCATTGGGTGGGAAGTTTAATGTGATAATACTTTGCAAGGTGATATGTGACCTCCATGAGGTAGTAATAATACTGGTCTTTTTGGAATGAATAAATGCATTTTTCAGTCAGAGTTCAATCAGGAAAGTGGAAACCAGGCTAAACATTTCAAGAGAATGATTTAAATCAGAGTATTAGAGGATCAAGGCTTGTTAAAAACTAGGGGAGCATAGGTCAGGCAAGATTCCATTAGCCTTCAGGACACCAGTGGATACTGGGTACTGGCATCAGAGGAAGTCACTGGCTTTGATCTCAGACACATGCAGCAACAGACTAATTGTTTTACAGGAGAACACTGAAATTTGAGGCCAAGGATCTCTCCTGATTTAAGCTCATCTGGTGAACAACCTTGGGAACAACAATCGCTTCTGTTATTCAACAGCCACATCACTTGGAAGTGACCCTCATTGGTTTTCTCTAACATAACCAGCTGCCAAGGATTCTGGGAAATGTAGTTCCTAGTCTCCACACTAGAGGGAGACCAGATAGGACAATGGTGTTTTATTAACAACAGACAATGTGGCATAAAAATAGTAAGCTGAATGATAGTTTTTGTAGTACTCATCAGCAGATAAAGAAGGGTACTTAGGGGCTTTGTTTCTCCAAATTGCTCATTTGAGATAAGGGACTATGCTACTTTGATTAATGCTGAATTTATCTTCCACAAGGCTGTGTCTAATGTACTATGTTGCCTCTTGTATGCATTTGTGATTGATCCTAGATAAATATTACGGAAAACAATGTGCTTTAGCAGAATGTTGCACTAGGTTATGAATGGAGCTCAAAGATCTTGCTGAAAGAGCAAAACTCTATAAAAATCAGGCATGTTCTAGGGTCTAAAGTCATAGTCATCATTAAATGGCATTTAAAATTTGGGCCCATAGCTTCTGTTTACTACAGTTATATGGGAATCTCTGTGCTTATAAGGAGTTTTGATTCACTTGATTGGTCAATATAGACCATAAACTTAGGAAATCTCAGGAAAAACAGTACAGTATTAAATCACTGACTCTTGAGCCATGCTGCCTTAATTTCATTTTCTAATTTCAGAAATTTCACTATACTAATAGTGTAGCATCAGGCATGTTTTTAAATATTTTTGTGCTCAATTTTCCCATCCATAAAATGGAATAAAAACTTTATCTCCTTCGTAAGTTTCGTGTTGGAATTAAACAGTTTATTACGTAGTAAGCACTTAGAACACAGTTTCAGTTATTTGAATACTGCATTTTTGTACTTATTATACTTAAGACAACATTCTAGGACCTGTAATTACTGTTTTTTCAATTTGTTATCATATCATTGTTTTATCATGTAGCACGATACAATCTCATCCAGCTTAAATTCATCTTGTGACTGCCCTGTACTGGGCATCATGCTAAATCTTCACATATTATCTCATTTCTAAATTCCCCCAAAACTGCCTATTTGTCTCTTATTCTACTTTCACAAAAGTATAATGGCTTAGGAATGCAGACTCTAGTGTCAGAATGTTAGCACTGTGATCTAAACAACTAGCTCTGTGGCTATTCAACATGCTAGATCTCTCAGTGTTTAAGTTTCTTCACTTGTAAATTGGGAAGGCTGTTAGCACCAATCTTTTTGCATTGAAGGTTAAATATAAAACACTTAAAAAAAGAAGACTTGGACATAGCTGATACTCAGAGATACAGCTGGTACTCAGGATACAGCTGCTACAATTATTAATGTCTCTAAAGTGGTCCGTAGCTCATAGACCTAGGGCCACAGTCATAATTTCTAACAATTAAAACCAGTTGGCTCATATTTTAATCAGTTCCCTGTTGACCAATATGTGTTTGTATCCAAGAACATGTCTGCTTTCTGGGAATTCTGCAAATACTCATTCTGAGCAGTGTGTAAAACACAGACCAAAATATGAACACACAACTATACACACATTCATGTGTGTATATAGTTATATTTTCTAGTAATCTGCTTACTTTTGCAAAACTTGCAACTCTCAGAGACTGACAGTTTTAGTGTCAGTATTTTCCAAATACAATTGGGACTGTGCAGTCCTTTTTTTTTTTTTTTCTCCTTCCCTTTACTTAATCCTCTGTCTACATTGTTGTATTTCCTATTCCTTTCAATGTACACACAGGCCAATAAAACATACAAAGTGCAACATGCCTAGAAATGATTTTGATATTTCCCTATATCGTAAGGAATGCTACTTTTAATCTCTAAGCAATATTTAAATAAGCCCTGAGGATTCTACGAATAACTTCCTGGATTCCTTTCTTTGTGGATGCATGTAACCAAACACCTTGCAGGGGCTCTACACTCTTATTTTCTCAGCTTTAGTTGTTTAATTAAGCATTAAGTTGTTTATAGCCAGGAAGTCCCAACACAAGAGATTTCTTCCTCAATCTGTCTCTTGAATTGAATCATTGGATCCAATCCAATAGTAATAATAAAAACCCACTAGTTATACTAATTGATGTTGCTTTTGTAATGAAGATTCTAAGTTTTGGAGTGATGCTTTGAACTTGAATGTATTTGAATTTAGTTTGTTCTGCATATATACAGTAGTAACACCGAAATTATCACAAGGTCTTAATTTGATTAACAGACCTCTTTGGTTAAATAAAGGAAGGGAAAAAGTTAACATGTTGTCTTTATTTTGTGGTTATGGATAAGCATTTTTTTCTTTCCTATTTTTTTGTAGACAACCAACTAATGTTATTGTGGTTTCCATGATGCTGAAACAAGTCTGAATTTGTTGAATCATTATATTTAATGATATATATTCTGGACAACAAAAATATTGTATATTTCTATAAATTCACTAATAGGTATGTTTTTTTTTAAAGATTTAATTACTTATGCATACAAGAACTGAGGTACAGGCCAGAGGTATGGGGGGGTTAGAGGATTCACCAGAGACAGAGTGGGGAGCAGAGCAGGCAGATGTACTGAAATACACTGCTGAAAGGAGCAGTGGGAGAGACAGGAAAGGTCTGCTGCCAAGTGGGTAGCTCCCTTGCTGGCTGGAGATTGAACTTGTGTTGCAGAGGCTGCGGATAGCTTTATAGTGCTGTACTTAACCCCTTGTGCCACCAGGGAGGCCCCTAGTAGGTATGTTATTAAGAATGTTCATACTGGATCTGAATATAAGGCCATATTAAACATACAATATATCAATTAATTAAAGTTCATTATTAGTCTAGAGCATCATGAAATATTCAATGGTCAACAATTGTCCCTAATCAACTTAATTCTCAATTTTTTTTTTTTAAAGATTTATTTATTTATTTATACAAGCACTGGGTACAGTCAGAAGCGCAGGAGGGAGAGAGAATTCACCAGAGCCAGAGCAGGGAACAGAACAGGCAGACTGACGAAATACACTGCTGAGGGGAGGTGTGGGCGCGGCAGGAGAGGTCTGTCGCGCCATGTGGGACCCTCTCCGGTGACTGGGTATCGAGGATGCGGGCAGCTTTGCTGCCCAGTGCTGAACCGCTGCGCCACCAGGGGAGGCCCAATTCTTAAAACAATAAAGTCAACCCCTTCTACAATAACAAAAGCTTACTATTAGACTCTTTTTAAAAAAGATTTATTTATTTATACATACAAGAACTGGGGTACAGGTCAGAGTTGCAAGGGGTGAGAGGATTCACCAGAGACAGAGTGGGGAACAGAACAGGCAGACTGACTGAAATACACTGCTGAGGGGAGCAGCAGGCAAGACAGGAGAGGCCTGCTGTGCCATGTGGGTTGCTCCCTGGCGGGCAGGAGATTGAACTTGCACTGCAAAGTCTGCAGACAGCTTCACAGTGCTGTGCTCAACCCCCTGGGCCACCAGGGAGGCCCACTATTAGACTCTTAATGAAAAGTTTTAGGAAATTACAGATCATTAAAAATAATAGTGTATTTTGGGGCAAATATTGTATTTTGGGGGCATTTTCACAATTAGGACTGTGTTCTATTCTTATTGGTCTCACTTTCCTGATGAAGACACTAGGACTTCTACATGCTATTCTCTCCCTGTGGAGTTCTCCTGTCCCCTTCTCTCCTTGCTTTGCCTAGTCATATTTCTGGACATACCCATGTGTCTACACACACACACACACACACACACACACACTACAATACAATTTTTCTTCTTAACATTTATTAAGGTATGCACTTATTTGTTTATTGTACATAGTTGGGCTGTCACTAGCATGATAACATCAAAACAGGATTATGTCATTAACTCCTAGAATCAGTTTAGTTACTGTCATTCAAATGATCAGTGAACATTTATATAAAAGGGTTCCTGGTTAAGCCTGAATATTACAGTGAATAAAATAACAGATACAGTCCCAATCCTCTTGAAGCTTAGTCATAGAATCTAGCATTAGAAACAGATATTAAAAATCAAACATGATAATGTGCTGTAGATACAGGTATAGATTTTAGCCAGTTCAGGTTGCCATAACAAAATTTCATAGACTGGGTAGTTAAAAAAACAAGAATCTAATGGTTTTGGAGCTTTGGGATCAAGATGATAACTGATTTTTTTTTTCTAATCAGGGCACTTTTCCTAGATGGTAGGTGGTACCCTGCTTGCTGAGTGCTCACGATTTGGGAGGCAGTTTGGGGAGAGAGAGAGAGAGAGAGAAAACTCAAGCAGTCAGATAACTCTATTGTGTGGGAACTAATCTCCCCATGCATAATCCTACTTTCACAATCATATCCAAACCCAATTACCCTCCAAAGGTTCCATTTCTGAAACCCATCAGAGTGGGGTTAGGACTTCAACACAGAAATTTTGAGTGAATACATTTCAGTTCATAGTAAACATAGATGAATATTTAGATGGTATAATATAAAAGTTTATTTTGTGGATTATTGTAAGCTGCTAGCAACTTTAAGCAAGGAAGTAACAGTGTAACTTGATGTAATTTACAGTCTAAAAGATAACTTGATGATTAATTAACCAGGGGCATAAATTTGTAAATAAGAAGTCAGTTAGAAAGCGCATCAAGTGGCCACAGTTGGGAGGCAAAACTCAGGCTGTGAATGTGGTGACTGATGACAACAGATGGAGATAGCTTGGTGTCAAGAACCAAAGCAGTGGTCATTGTTGATGGATTACAAATGGAAATGATGCTGTAATGGGACTCAGTCTCCAACCCCAACTTTCTGGACCCAGCTCCTGTAGAGACAGAAGTGCCAGCTCTGTTATAGAGAGAAGTGGCATTATAAAGATAAGACAATCCAGAAAAGAAGTTTCAGGGACATAATCCTAATTTCAGTACCAATGTGTAGAACTCACCATGGCACTGATAAATAAAAGCAAACAGATCAAGGAAGCATTTGATGATAGAGGTTGACCTTGGTGGACAAGTCAGTATTGGAGATAGAAATTATGGGGTCATTAAATTTAGATATTATTTAAAACCATCAATGGATACATTATTCTAGGGAGACACATAGAAAAGGGAAAGGGATACAGAACTGAGCTATGAGTAAATACAAAATCTAAAGATAAGGAAGAAGAAAGGGACAGATGCAAGTGAATGTATTGAAGTGTCCAGAAGAAATAATAGATTGACACCTCACAGAGCTCAAGTGCAAAGAACATTTAAGCAGAAGGGTGTGATTTCTTTGAAGGTACCTGAGAGAGTAAGATGATGAGGAACAGAAAGTATCCACTTAGCTCCCATTCATAGTGCCACCATGTGCATGGCTATTAGTTGCCTTGCCCCAATTAGATTGTGGATTCTTGGATGACAAGAGGTGTATTTTAATTTTATCTCAAGCACCTAGTTCACTGACAGGCATAGAGTAACTACAGCTAATTTTTGTGGAATGTTACACAAATGACGCGTGTCTTCATCATGCTGTTTGCTTGCAATAGACTTTCCTTTACACCTTCCTCTGACTTTTGAACTTTGATGCTTGGGTTTTTCTGGACACTGACTATTTAATTCTATTCCATGCCATGGTAACTGCTCACTCCATGTTACTCTAGCTTTTTATGCTTCCCATGGTGGTTAAGTAAACCTGATTCAATTTTTTGCAGGTTGTCCAACTCCAGCTTTGTTTTTTGAAATTCTAATATTTTGCATCCACAGTTAAGTGCTTTGAACTAAAACTATATCTAATCTGAAATATGACACACTTTCACATGGTTGGCAGGGAATTTTTAATTAGGTGCCAATCAATTCATTTTAACTCATTCTAATTTATCTTGAATTATTTTCTCTTATCCCCTCCCTACATAGGACAGGTATAATATCATCTTATGGAAACAAAGTTGAACAGAGTGCAACAGTGCTGTGGACATGTGATTGATATCTAAGGCTGGCAGGAAAGTCATTATCAGATAAAAGAACAGCCTGATAGCATAAGGTCTAATCAACAGATAGCATCAATGAGGAAAGTGAATAGATCACATTTTTTATAAAAGAGAACATCACTTCCTTCCTGTCTTCCGTCCTGTTTCCCTGAGTTCCTAGAATACTGGAGAAGTCTATTGTGCTAACTGATGTTTAACGGAAATGTTTAGAGGATGTTTACACACCTTTAATCCCTTCACTGGCCACAGGTCCATAAAACAGGATTAACTTTACCCCTGATTAACTTCTTCCTCTGCAAATGAGCATGTAAGTCTTTCTCCATTTCCTCAGAACAGTTAATATCCATTTTGATAACACGCAGTTCTTTTTTCTCTCTCTATATGGCCGTGTGTGTTTCTACCTGGAGGGTTAGAAAAATCAACAGGGTGTTGACAACTGTTTCCTGTTGTTTTCTTGTCCTGTACATTAATATAAAAAACAAATATAATTAACACATCCGTGCAGGCATTCATGGTGCACACAGTGTGAATAACGGCGCCCCCGCAGATTCTCCACCAGGATCTCAACTGCCTGTTTGCACCCCCCACCTGCAAAAGACGCTGCCGCTGGTTAAGGGACTTGCCAGCAGAAATCATAATACTTGCTAATCAGAAAAAAAAAAGATGTATTTTAAATAATGGTATTCTTTATCGACTGCTAGTAAATAATAATAATAATAATAATAATAATAATAATAATAAACAACTGTGCAAACCAGCTACATCTTGATAGCTGACACAATGCTTCTTGGCCAGGACCTACTCAGAATACTTGAGATAGTGTTAGGACCTTTCTTCTTTTTTGGTCAATAACATAATTAAGCACTTTTAGTGACCTGTAAAACCATGTCTTTATTATGTGTGTCAGAAATCTGTAAACTCTTAAATATATCAGCTTTGTGCATACCCATTTATTGTGTATTTACAGACTTTCCTGAAACAATAATAGTAGACACCTAGGCAGAGTTGTCTAATGCAGTTTTGTCACTAGGATGTACTATTACAGTGACAGAGGACCCATGCCAGCTCCACTTCCAGATGATCAGATCACGTTGTGTAGCAGAGCCATTAATAACATCTATAATTAATTTATTAGTAGGAACAATGTTTTGATCTAGAAATGAATCTTACTAAACTATTGATGGGGTGTTACATCTCCAATGATTTCTTCATTACATTGATTCACATTTAACTGATAAACAAGAAGTACATGTTCCTTTAACTTTATTATTGTTTAAAAAAATTAAATCCAGGAATTAGACTTAGAATGTAGAAATCAAGCTGAGTCATTTCCACCAAGTAATAATTAGTGAAAGCTTCCAAACAGGCAAATAAAAGCTAATATATAAAACATGAAAAATCTTCCAACTTTTTGAAATCTATACTGCAGCTGGAATCCAGTGGATGATGGAAACGTATAACATGCATGATGGTTAATGTCAAGTCTCAATGTGACTAGGTCAGGTATACAGATACATGGTCAAGCACAGCTCTCGATGGCTCTAGGAAGGCATTTGTCAGATGATGTTAACATTTAAGTTACTACTTTAAGTAGAGTAGATTATCCTTATCATAAAGTGGGTGGCTGGGAGAGAACTCACTGAGAGCTCAAGGAGAAAAAGAGTGAGGTCTCTAAGAAACAGAGAATCAGGCAATTCTGCTTCTGGACTTAGGCTTCACCATCAACTCGACCCAAGGTGTCTCATCAGCAGAGTTGCTCTGCATATTTTAGACTTGTCAGAACACAGAATTGCTTGTGACATTTGCTATTTCTTTTTTTTTTTCCTCTCTCCCTGGAGAACCTGGAAAATAGTCATACAGCATCATTGTTGCATTCAAGGAACTCACAATGCAGCAGGAGTACAAAAATGTCTGCATGCACACCTACAATCTCTCTCTCACTCTCCCTCCTTCCTCCCTCCCTCCAATAATATCAAAAGTCTGGGTGGAATGGATATTTATGTCTCATAAGAAATAATAGTAGAGAGTCTCCCTGGTGGCACAGGGGTTAAAGTCTCAGTGCTATCGAGCTATTGTCAGCTACTGAGGCATAAATGTTCCATCCCTGGCCAGGGAGCTGACCCACATGGCACAGCAGAACTCTCCTGTCTCACCCGCTGCTCCCCTCAGCAGTGTATTTCAGTTAGTCTGCCTGTTCTGTTCCCTACTCTGTCCCTGGTGAATCCTCTCACCCCCAACACCTCTGACTTATCCCCCAGTTCTTATATGCATAAATACATACATAATAAATAGCTCCCTGGCTGGAGATTGAACTCATGTGCAGTGGCTAGTGATAGCTGATAGCGCTGAGACTTTAACCCCTGCACTACCCTACTACTATTTCTTACAGGAAAACAAACAAACAAACAAACCAGTCTTTCTCTAAGCCCTGCCACCAAAGTCTGGAAGATTGAGAGAAAACAGGCTGAATGATCTGACAGAATAAGAAAGAAATCTTGTAACATGACAGATTGGCATTGTATCAGTAAGGGATGAGATTCTTTTCTAAATTGTTAATATACCAAATTGCCAGGTTTCACTTCAAAGTCCTTATCCTAAGATCATAGGCTAAACCTGGTTTGGGTTCATGGAAATAATTTAAATCCTCTCTCCTCTGAGTGATTGGTTTGTTTCTACCTCAGAAGGTGGTTATCAATTGTTTAAAAAAAATTTCTGCCTATTGGTAACATTTAACTTTAGAATTCAATTAGGATAAATTAATATATTGGAGACAACACAGGATTAATGTTGCTTACTAATTTTTTTAGTTGTCTTCTTGTATGACCTCCAGTCACTTAGTCTCAAGGAACTTGAAACAAAAGTTTATCACTGCCCTCATGAATTCACAGATTAGTCATTGAAGATCCTTGAACTATTTTTGTCAGATAATATATTATGAGAGATTGTAATGTTCTTACAAAGAAAAACGTGGAATCAAATAAAATGATATTCTCAAAGCATGTTAATATGTGATAAGTGATAAGAAATTACATATTTGTTATTGATAAGTGTTGTTCTGTCAAGTTAATTCAATTTTACTCACCATTATCTTATAATGAGCAAAGAAAATAAGTGAATGGGAATTTTGTGATCTTAACATATACATATACCTTCAGAGTTTACAAAATTAGTTACTTCCACTTTCTTATCAGTATATTGCAAGCCCCAGGGAATTTTGCATTAAGATGCAAGCTTTAAAACTTCATGTTCTTGGGCCTCCCTGGTGGCGCAAGGGGTTAAGCACAGCACTATGAAGCTATCTGCAGCCTCTGAAGCACGAGTTTGTCCCTGGCCAGGGAGCTGCCCCCATGGCACAGCAGACCTCTCTCACCTGCTGTTCCCCTCAGCAGTGTATTTCAGTAGATCTGCTTGTTCTGCTCCCCACTCTGTCTCTGGTGAATCCTCTCAGCCCCCCACACACCTTGGGCCTGTACCCTAGTTCTTGTATGCATAAATAAATAAATCTTTGGGGGAAAAAAAGAAAAAAACAACAGGTGCAGGCGGTTGAGTGCAGTGCTGTGAAGCTATCCACAGCCTCTGCAGCGCGTGTTCCATCCGGTCAGCCAGCAAGGGTCCCACATGGTACGGCAGACCTCTCCTGTCGTGCCCACTGCTCCCCTCAGCAATGTATTCCGTCAGTCTGCCTGTTCTGTTCCCCACTCTGTCTCTGGTGAATCCTCTCACTCCCTGCACCTCTGGCCTGTACCCAGTTCTTGTATAAATAAATAAATAAATCTTTAAACAAACAAACAAAAAAAACCCTTCATGTTCCCATCATGTCTAATCAGGGCAGCATAAAAACAACTGGTGTCAATAAATAAATAATACACCAATGATATGATATGAACAAACATTAGCTATTAAGCAGTTTGGTAGCTTCACTTGACAACACCGTATATGATCAAGAGGTATAGATCATAGCTCCGTAGATGTAGGACACATTTTTCAAGCAGGAGAGAAAAATTGGTTAATCTGGATATGAAAATGAGATAGGGTTGTGGGTGATATGGTGGAAGAACTTATTTCTTGTTTTTGCTTTTTTTTTTAAAGATTTATTTATGCATACAAGAACTGGGGTACAGGCCAGAGGTGTGGCGGGGGGTGAGAGGATTCACCAGAGACAGAGTGGGGAGCAGAACAGGCAGACTGACTGAAATACACTGCTGAGGGGAGTGGCAGGTGAGACAGGAGAGGTCTGCTGTACCATGAGGGTAGCTCCCTGGCTGGGGCTTGAACTCTTGATGCAGTGGCTGCAGATAGCCTCATAGGTTGGGTCTTAACTCCTTGCGCCACCAGGAAGGCCCTTGTTTTTGCTTTTATTCTTGCTCTTCTCCCCTTCTTGTCTTCTCTCCCTTCCCCACCATCCTCTTATCTTCCTCTTTTTAATTCATTTCATCCTTTTCTTCCCTCTCCTCCTGCCTTCTCTTATCTCACCACCTCAATAACCTCCTTGTCTTCCTTCCTGCCTTGTCTTCTCTCCTGCTTCAACATCTTTAATTGAGAACATTTTAACAGTATATTATTTGATTTGAACCAGGAAACAGATTTAATTTCCTAAAATTCCTATTAATAAGATTAATTAATTTGTATGCTTACTATAACAATATAAAGAAGAGATGATGCAGTTAATAAGCTTTGGTGCAGTTAATAGGATTTTGCATAAAATAGCAAAACTTTCAGTCCTCACTGAGCTACTTAATACCTGGTGCAAGTGCCTTAACCTCTCATAGCTTCACTTTTTTATCAGTAAATTGAGAATAATTTGTTCTTCATAAGTTTGTGATGAAGTAAATAAGTAGTATTCATATTTTGTGATGTATGAAGAAGTAGCAATAGTAGGAAACACATAATTTATATGAAAAATCATTTTGACTTTCATTGCCTCACATTATTTTATTAATCTGCTTTCCATATTTACTTACGTATTATAAATTTCCTAAAATATTTAGACAGAAAAAAATTTAATTAAATTTTTACAAAGGTGCATTTGGGATATAAGGTGATAGATTATAATGTACTCATATTAGTCCATTTTTATGTTAGAATATAAACTATAATCAATATTTAATTACTAATCATCAAAGGTAAATTAAATTAATGAGATCTAAGCAACATGTTTAGATATATATATAATTGAGATTTATATAAGTAAAGCTGAGGGTAGATTGATTAAAAGATTACCAGATGTTCCTGTAATAGTTTAACTACTTGGTATTCTGCCATATATAATGAATGTGAAGACAGTAAATGATGTTACATCTTGTTAGCTGAGTGTTTTTTTAGTTGGTTACCAAATTAAGTGTTTTTAATTTTAATGAGTTGAATAGGAAGGGTATGTGTGCTGTGGGATTAATTATTATTATATAATAACCATTAATTACTTTCAAAGTAAAAATTTTGAGAAGACAGACAATTAGGAACTAACTTCTGTCTTAACTAATCAAATGTTAACATTTCAACATTCAAGAGAGAATTTTGAATTACTGTCCCTTCATCTGGCTGTTCTTCAAATGGGAATAAAAAATAATAATATTACTATTTCTATTAGAGAAAAAAAAAAAAAACCCTGATAGTGTTGATAACAGCACTCAACATTTTTCAAAAATGCCTGTTTTTAGTTTCTTTTAATAATGGCTTTAATTACTAGACTAACTGCAGAATTCCTCTGGAAATATCAATCTGTATCCAAACTTGGACAAATAGGGTACTAAGTATGTCCTCAAAGGCACATGCCCATGAATCCATCTGGATTATTTCCCCTAGGGATTCCTGGACAGCAGTGGTCCTGGTTCTGTGTAGAGTTCAATACCCACGAGGAGGATGGCTCACACACTCTCCAACTTAAAAGGATAGGACTGGGGCCTCCCTGGTGGCCTAGGAGTTAAGACTCAGAGCTACCACCTCAATGGCCTAAGTTCGATCCCCAGCCAGGGAGCTAACCCACATGGTGCAGCAGACCTCCCCTGTCTTAGCCACTGCTCCCCTCAGTAGTGTATTTCAGTAGATCTGCCTGTTCTGCTCCCTGCTCTATCTCTCGTGAATCCTCTCACACCCCATACCTCTGGCCTACACCCCAGTTCTTGTATGTGCAAAAAAAATAAATATTTAAAAAAATTTGGTTTTTGTTCCACAATATGTTTTTCATTTTAAGCTTTATTGTTAAATGAAGTTTCTGGTGTTTTCTTTTGAATTTCTGCATTATACTCTATTGCACAGTTATAACAAAATGTATCAATTCCCTCTCCTATTGCTTGACATTAAAGATGTTTATAATTTACCCATTATTACCAATAATGCTATAATTGCATTTTAAACTTGTGTGTGTGTGTGTGTGTGTGTGTGTGTGAGCATGTGTTCAAGAGTGTCTCTAAGGTGTATGCAAGAGGTAGAACTGATAGTTTACCTGTTATTCATCTCTTTAATTTTATTAGATGTTATGGCTAATGAAATGTTTGGCCCATTTCCTTAGAGTGTGTGTAAATTACTGCTTCTTCATGCTTACTGAATTAATATTTTCAGATTTTTCAGCGTTTGCCATTCTATTGGATATGAAAATATAGCTTGTTGTTGAACTTGCCCTTTGCCAATACCAGTAAGATAGTTATTTCTCAATTGTTTATTGGCCTTTGTGTTTCTTTTCTTTGAATCATTCCTTTATATTATTCTCTTATATTTTGAAAGGATTTCTTTTTTTTTTAAAGATTTATTTATTTATTTATACAAGCACTGGGTACAGTCAGAAGCGCGGGAGGGTGAGAGAATTCACCAGAGCCAGAGTGGGAAGCAGAACAGGCAGAAGGACCTAAGTACACTGCTGAGGGGAGCAACAGGCACAGCAGGAGAGGTCTCCGTGCCATGTGGGACCCTCCTCTGGTGGCCGGGGAGCAGCTGGGGATCGAACCACCGCTGCAGAGGCTACGGGCTGCTTCACAGCCCAGCACTTAACTGCTGCGCCACCAGGGGAGGCCATCAAAGGATTTCTTTTGTTCTTACTGATTTATTTGTAAGGATTCATCTGTTTATAAATGTTAATCTTTTATGAGTCACATACAGAGTAAATTCTCTCAATTTGCAATTTTATTTAATTTTGCTCACAGTATATTACATTTAGAGAAATATTAATGTTAACACAGGTCGATTTATCTTTTTTCTTAAAGTTTTATTTATTTATGCATACAAGAGCTAGGGTACAGGCCAGAGATGTGGCCAGGGGTGGGAGTGGTGGTGGTGAGAGGATTCACCAGAGACAGAGTGGGGAACAGAACAGGCAGATTGACTGAAATACACTGCTGAGGGGAACAGTGGGTGAGACAGGGGAGGTCTGCTTTGCCATGTGGGTGGCTCCCTGGCCGGCCAGGGATCGAACTCGTGCTGCAGAGGCTGTGGATTGCTTCATAGTGTGGTCCTTAACCCCTCATGCCACCAGGGAGGCCTGATTTCTCTTTTTAATTATGTTTTATTTTATATCAGATTAATAGAATCTTTTCTTACCACACTGAAATTAAATAATTTATATTTTTCTTAGTGTTTTACATATTTTAATATGGAAACTTTTCACTATTAAATGTGTGGATATTGTGAGGTTAAATTTCTATTTTTTTTTGAATTGGGAAGTAATTTTGCACATACTATTATTTCAATAGCTCATAAGGTCAGATTTATCTCATGTGTGAGATTGGCTTCTGGGCTCTCTACTCTGAACTAGGGATCACTTTATCTTTTAACTACTCAACTTTTTTTATTTTTTTATTTTTTGCTATTCACTTTGGCAAATTTCCCACTTTTCCTACTTCAAAATATATTTACCTATTCAAGGCCTTTTGATCTTTTATATAAGAACAACAACCTACTTGTCAAATTTCATCTTAAAAATTCCTAAGTATTCACAATGATATTTTTTGAATTCAATTGCATTTAGAAAAAAGGAAATATTTGCAATATTAAGTCTTTCCATATATGAATAAATGCCTACATTTACTTGAATCTTACCTTACATCATTAAAATTTCACAATTTTTATTTGTAAGTTATGTTGCTATTTTTTCTGGTTTTATCCCTAATTCTTTTTACAGTATTTTTATACACAATTTCAAAATTATATTTCTTATTTTGTAGCTATTATAGAAGAAATTAGTTGCTTTTCTATAATTAACTTTTATATAGAAATTATGATGATCTCTCTTTCTGTAACAGATTTACAACCCCTTATTCATAATTCTGAAATTCAAAAAGCTCTAATAACTGAGATTATTTTTTTAAGTAAATTTGGCATCTGATCTTATCCCAAGGCCAAATCTGATCTGAGCAGATGTGAAGCCATTTACAGTCCTTGCCTTAATTAATGTGAATATTCATAAGTTTCATTGAAAAGCATTAATGTATTTGATTATGAGAGGCTGTTTCCAATCTACTGAAAATATTATATCATATATGGTAAGACACCATTTTTACCTTTCTAAGATTCAAAATTTTTTGTTTTTGAAATCTATAGACCTATGTATTTTACTTATGGCATTTCAAGAAAAAAAATTTATAGGTCCTCTCAGATTTTTTTTAGGACATCATATCATTATTGATTATTAACGCTGTTGATTAAAAATCTGTATCTTTTCCTTTTGTTTTGGTTGTCTCACTGGCTCTGCTGGAAGCATTGACTGCACAACAAAACCTAGATAGAGATATAAAGTAAATATTTATAACAAATATATGCATTGAAGAGGGAATGTTATGCTAACATCTATCCATTTATTTTAGGACTTTTTGGCACAGTATTTATTTAGTTAAAGGCTTTACTTTCCATGTCCATCTTTCTATGTATGCAGAGTTGTTTTCATAAATGTATGTTTCAAAGTGAAACCACTTTTAAGTAACCTACTCAACATAGTTATGATGTATTATATTTTGCATCACATTGTAGATTCAGTTTGCTAATAGTGGCCTCATTTTGTTAATGCAGTATCTTATTCTGGGTTTACTATCAATAACATACGATTTGCATACACAAAACAAAGGCAACCATTTTTTTATACTTTCAGGAAGCTTTTCCTAAACATTGGATTACGAAGAAGAATTTATCTCGGTGAGGTCTACATGTAGTTGTGTGTTTCCCCCCACCCTCTTTTTGGGGAGTATACTAATAATTGTTGACTCAGTCCATTAGCAGTAGTTTTTTTCTTAGTTTTGATTATTTTATCTTCGTTTTGGTCAGTTACATTTTTTTGATATACTATCCATTTCATTTATTTTTTTTACTTCCTGTACATAAAGTTGTTCATGATATTCTTAATCTATATTTTATCTACAATTGTATACTTTAAAATTTATAATTTCTATTGGTACTTTCAATATTTTGTCTTCAACAGTCTTGTAATTAGCTTGCCTATTACATTAGATTATCAAAGAACCAGCTTCAATAATTTTACTTATTAATTCTTTTGTTTTATTCATTAATTTCTATCCTTACCCTTAACATTTTTTGATAGTTTCTTTGGAATTTTAATTTTCTTGAAAATTTATATTGTGGGCTTCCCTGGTTGTGCAAGTTGTTAAGTTTCAGCACAATGAAGCTATCCACAGCCGGTGCAGCACAAATTCGATCCCCAGCCAGGAAGGTAACTCACATGGAGCAGCAGACCTCTTCTATCTCAGCCACTGCTCCCCTCAGCAGCGTATTTTGGTCAGTCTGCCTGTTCTGTTCCTAGCTCTGTCTCTGGTGAATTCTCTTACCCTCCTACGCATCTGGCCGGTACCCCAGCTCTTGAATGAAAATAAATAAATCTTCAAAAAAAAAAGAAAAAGAAAATTTATATTGTTCTCATTTTTCTGTGTCATTCTTTGAAAGTTTTCCACTTTGGTGGTGGATTAGCAAAATTTCATTTCAATTTTGTTAATATTACGCATGTTTTGGCTATGTTAAATATATTCAAGTTTAAAACAAACCTGTTTTTGGTTAATATTGCATATATTTATAGATAATAATCTAATTTTAGGATGCTTTTCATTTTAGTATGCAAATATTTGCATTTGTTATAAAAATAAGTATCTATTATTAATAGTTCAAATCTATACTTTACTCAAAATTCATTAGCTTTTACCTACATCTTTTTTCTGTTCCAGGAATGTAATCAGGGTCTCAAATTAAATGTCTCCTTAGACTTCTCTTTTGACAATGTCAGTTTCAGAGGCTTTCCCTATCTCTGGTGACCTTGACAATTTTGAGAAGTACTGGCTTATTATTTTGTATAATGTCTCTCAATGGGACTTCTCTTTTTGTTTTCCACATGATTAGACTTGGATTGCAAGTTTTGGAAGACCACAGAGATGCTGTCATGTTGATCACATATCAAAGAGACATACTATTAAGATAATTTCTGATGGCTACTGTCAACTGCTGATATGTAAATGAGATAAATATTTGGCAACTCTTTTGGGGAGTTACTGCCCTCTTTCTCTACTGAACCTTTTGAATGTCACTATATGGGATCCATTTTTCAAGAACGGGAAGTTATTTCTGCCTCTGTAAGTGGAATGTCTACATAAACTATTTGGACACCTTCTATACATCATATTTCTATTTTCCCCCATTCATTCATTAATTCATTCATCATTTATTTATGTTAGTAAAGGCTTGTGGATATCAAATTTTATGCTTTGAGTTGTAAATCCAATAGTTTATTTTATTGCTCAGAATCGTTCCAACTCTGACCATCGAAACACTTTTCATTGGATACTGTGTCCCACTGACATTGATCCATTATCTTTTGTAGGTGTTTTTTCCCTTAACAGAAATTTGTCAGTACAAGATGCTCCAGGATCATCTTGCAGATTGTTTCCTGTCCCAATCTTAGAATCAGCTGGTTTTTTTTTTTTCAAAGACCTCTGCTCCCTATTTTGTACAATGAAATTAGAAACCAAGACCTGGATGCCAGATGTTCTCATTGTTTCTGGAGTGTTCTTTGTTTCTAGGCCCTCTGACCTGTTGGAACAGGAAAATCTATGTATATGCTGAACTAACCTTGTGCACATACCTATCTATGTGTATACTGAGCACTTTGAAGATATTATCTGATTCTTTTTTGGATTATATTATTGTTACTGAGAAGTCTGTGGTCTAATGGATATATATTTGAAGTTAATCTGCTTTTTATTCCCTCTCCATAATTTCTGAGATTTTTTTTCGCTTAGTGTTCCATTTATTTTCAAAAATATTTTTCAATGGAAATTAATATCATTTATCTTGTATTGGTCCTCTTCTTGAATCTGTCAGGTTCAGAGTATGCTCAATCTTGGAAGAAAATTACCTATTACTAATTTTAATATAGACTAATGCCAAGCAATTTGGTCTCCATGGCCCGGCTTTGGGCCAACTTTGTTTGGCTGGGCAATTATCCACAAGGGGATGGGTAACTTTGGGTGGTTTATTCAAAAACTGTTATCTTTTCTTTGCTCTGTACACACTAATATTGTTAAAGCTCTTTTGCTCTAAGAGAATGTTTTGTCTTTAGGTGGTTTATAACAAAACCCATTTAGGATGTGCAAGTTTTGGGGTTATGGGGTACCTCTCAGTCTGCATACTAACCACATTGGAACTAATGGAATTTTAGTTTTTCTAGCTGCAAAATAAAATGCTTGAATGTGCAAAGTGAAATAATTTCCCAAAAACATTTAAAAACTACAACTTAAAAATTGTTGGAAAGAGACTTGTTGAGAATGATATTTGATGGTTGTTTATCTGACATCTTTTTATTTGCTTGGGAGAAATGGAATAGTAAATAAAATTTTTATTAAGTGTGGCACTTAGGGTTTTTTATGGGTGAAAATCTCAATTTTTATAGAAGCCATATTTGGTGGTTCATGCATAACTTGCCAACCTCTAGCCAACATTTGGATCCCATTTTACAGTTGAGGAATCATAAAGAGATTTAGGAAAGTTAATGAAAATGCTCAAGACCACAGTCAACTGATGTCAAAATCTGAAATAACATTCCCAAGTTCCTGGCAATTCTACCACTACTCTGAACCTCTGCTCCATCTAAAATGATGAAGATATGCAAATATATGCTTATGCTGACATAGTATAAGTGATGCATCTTACACATAGCTAACATATATTCATTTTCTTATATGTGATCAAGTCATATACTTTTGTAAATAATGAAAAGTCAATCTAAATAGTGTTTATCTTCCCTCTGCTAATTGTTGAATGATAGAGGATCCATTTTCCAAATAAATAAATATTTGTCTATGTGTGTGTGCACAAGCACTCACATATTATCCATACATTCTGCAAACATCCATCTAATATAATTATCATAGGTCTCTTGTTGGGTTCATGGTTTGCCGATGTTATCTTTTAGTTGTTTAGTTATCCCTAAGGATATCCTTTAGAACAAAATTTGCTGTTTAAATGGTGAAGTGAGTGACCCATGCTCTTTGATAGGACTCTTGACTGAAAAAATTTCATGGCAGAAAACTTCTATTAGAATACAATTACATCCAACTGTGAAATGTTACAAACACTTCATCACAATGGGTTGTACTCTCCAGCTCTGCCTAAAAGCAACCTGTTACTTGCCTCACCCTGAGCCTTTTGTAAGGTGTGCCCAATGGAAATTTATCATGGGAACAGTCAAGACTAAAGTATTTTCCTCACGTCTTTAAAGATCAAGTTCCAGCCTCTTTAATAAGCAATCTGACAAGGTATAGTATATACTCTCTGGGTAATCAGCAGAGCTCACATAGAAACCGTAAAGGAGCCAGCAGAGCAGGGAGGGTGAGTGACTCGATATGAACAGCCCCATTGTTCTCACAAGGAACACCTTGGAGGCTGCAGGAAGAGGTACAAGGGCTGTCTGAGGGCAGGGTGTGGGGAGGAAGGAGACTTGGGAATGTAAACCATAACTGTCCTTCTGCATCCCAAGAGGTCCCCTCGCGATGCAAACGATGTTAATGTTTGATAAAAGCAAAACAAACAAGCACACTTAACGTTGCTGCTGTCCCACTTGCTGTTCCAATATGTTGCTAGTTAGAAGATTATAAACGCACCCACTTCACCTTTTGGACTTCATCCAAGCAAGCTCTCACAAAACATAAACAGCTGGATTCTTTTATCTGATAGGTATAATTAGAAATGAAACAGACTTTTGAAAACACAATTTGAAATTATGAATGGCAGGTTTTATGATTGTCTTCTTATTCCATTAATGGAATTCAATTTTCACTTCTTTTTCTCAGAGCAAAATGACAGGTACATAAACACAAAGATTTTAATTGAACTTAACCGGGGGTGTATGTCTTGCAGAGATACAACAAAATATGCATGTTGACAACAGTTATATCTAGAGAAGTGGTAAAGGGGATGGAATTTGAAGGGGGTACTCAAGGATTTCAGTATGTAGATTAATTATTTTGTTTGAAAAGCCATGAATAACTTGCATTATTGAAGGTAATCTAAAGCAGAAAAATTAATACATCACATAACATTCTCTGATATAGATAGATAGGTGGATTTTTGCTACATTTCTATTAAGTAGATTATATCATAAAGACAATAACTGTCAAGATGTTTTATTATTTTCTGTGATAATATTAAAATTTTTATTTAATCTTTGATGAGAATCTTCTCTTATTATCTAAAGCAGCTACCATATACTTTACAAGTAAAATACTTGATATTTGGCATGCTAAACCATTTATTCATTCTTTTAAGTATTTATTGAGTAATAATTCACAGTTAAGCAAGGATTGATGCAAATAATTAGCACAGTGTTAAAGGAGCTAAAAAAACAAAATAGCCCCGTTGGAAATTTCTGCAGCAGTACTGAGACTAATCTCATCTGGGTCTAGTATGTGAAGTGATGAAATTCACAAACTGTTAGGAGAAATAGAATTACTTGCAATATTATATAGATCGGAAAACAAACATAGGGATACCTGGGACACAATAACACAGGGTTAATATAAATAAAGAGCATAGAGTTGCACAAATAAGAGATTCATTTACTTGCTCCTGAAAATATTTTTGTCATGTTTCTGTGGGCCAAGCATTTTGTTAGGTTGCATGCATTCTAGATGAGTAAGACCATGGTCATTCAACTTAGTAAATTTATTATTTATGTGGAGGGATGCACATAGGTTAACAAATATATTAAAATAAATATCATGGGTGCTATTACAGTCATAGACATGAGAAAGAGTGACATACAGAGGACGATGGCTGAAGGTTTCATCACATGGCTGATACTCAAGTTGGTAAATATGAGTCTTCCAGGTAGACTGTAGGACTCAGCACTCACGGACAGATTTCTCCTGGATGAATGAAGCACAATCACCAGAATGATGATTGGAAGGGAGGCCAGGAAGAAGGGATGGGTTATTGAATGTAATCTTGATGGAGCAAGTAGGAACAAGGCATTTGCTGTATAATACTTTGTGTAATTAAGCTTTACATTAAAGCATAGAGGATCATGAGACAATGAGTTTGAGAAGCCTCTCAGTCTCAATTTAACTTCCTTCCAGTGGTAAAAGTCTGCCACAGGGAAAGGGAGGAAGTGAGATGACATCATTTTTTTTTTAAAGATTTATTTATTTATTCATTTATACAAGCACTGGGTACAGTCAGAAGCGCAGGAGGGTGAGAGGATTCACCAGAGACAGAGTGGGGAACAGAACAGGCAGACTGAGGAAATACACTGCTGAGGGGAGCTGCGGGCATTGCAGGAGAGGTCTGTCGCGCCATGTGGGACTCTCACCGGTGGCCGGGGAACGAACCGGCACTGCAGAGGCTGTGGGCAGCTTCGCAGCTCAGTGCTCAACGGCTGTGCCACCAGGGAAGGCCCAGATGACATCATTTTTGATTATGAGAGAGGTAAAGCCTCATTGTAAAAAGCTCGGAGAAAGTGAAGTTTTGTCAAGGCCATCTTGGAAAACAATGTCCTCTGTTAGTTAATAGAATTAGTTAAAAGTTTTAAATAAAATTTTAATGAATTAAGGTAGCACATTCATCCACCATTTTTTCATGCCTCAATCAAGCCCTCCTGTCTTTTATAAATTCTTTCCCACTATCTGTCCTCAACAGTATTGGTTTTTGATCTCTCCATTAAAATACATTGATTTACCTATTTAGAATTTGGAAATATGGAAATGGCATAATAAAATGTACATGAATTCTTCATTTCAAAGAACCTAAAGAAAAAATTATCTCTTTATTAACTAGAGATTAATTAAATGGAATTTAAATCTTTTGACCTAAGAAAAATGAGACAAGTAATTATTTCCCCAAGTGAAATTTGTCTAAATTAATATCATCTTTTAAAACATAGGCCCCCATGATGGACCTCCCTGGTGTTGCAGGTGGTTGGGTGCAGCTCTGAAGCTGTCCCAGCCTCTGCAGTGCCTGTTGGATCCCCGCCCGCCTCGAAGCAACCCACAAGGAGAGCAGACCTCTCCTGTCTCGCCCGCTGCTCCTCTCAGCAGTGTATTTCGGTCATTCTGCCTATTCTGTTTCCCGCTCTGTCTTTGGTGAATCCTCTCACCCTCCAGCGCATGTGGCCTGTACCCCGGCTCTTGTACAAATAAAATAAATCTTTAGATAAATAAATAAATCATGAGCCCCCATGAACATGAATAAAAATGGTGTGTAGGTCTGAAAATATAAACTGCTTAGAAAACAGCATTCAATAATGCAGCAAGGAATAGAACAGTAAAGGTAAGAAACAAAAAATCTTCCATTGACTTAATTGTAGCAGTAAGTGTGAGAATGACATGAGAGCAGGCAGTGGGGTGGCATGTATCATCCCATTATCTTACAATTAATGCCACATGGAGGAACCACAGAACCCGCAAAAATTTGCTTACATAAACTCCTGGTCTTGAAACATGAGTTTGACTAATTTCTATGTTCTGTTGGATATGATATCGTTCTATTTTGTCTATTTGTAGGACAAGTTAAATTAAGCTTGAAATTCTATGAGAGAAATCTGGCTCAGAAGCATTTTGTAAATATTATGACAATGAGTCTGTAGCAAAATCACTAAAGCTGTGTTTGGTCAAAAAAATGATATTTAAATGCTATAAAGAATAGGTGACTGGCTCAGTAAAGATAATGGCTTAAAGTTAGCATGTCAGAGTTGGCACTGGAAGTTGGAGCAATCAGTTTATTAATGAGCTGAAATTTTGATCCCATAAGCTGTTTGATGATATCATGACCTTGATTTTATAAAATTCTGGAGTGACAGAAGTTTGTGCTTTCCAGGAGAAAATTTCCAAAACTCTTATGGTATACTGCACCATGGTTTTAGTACACTCTATTCATTGGTTTCCAACAAAATTGTGTATACACATTAGTAACAGGAAGGCTTTAGGCATTCTCCATTATAATATCAACAGAAAGAAAATGATGATCTGCTGAGATTTTGTATTTTAGTGATATTCATCTCATAGCTTCATATTATTAAATAAGTGGAAAAAAATCTAGTTCTTAGGTGTCTAACACTTTACAATTTTGAAATCAATTTTTCAAATGTTTCTACTAGTATGACCCGATAGGACCATGGCCAAAAATAGTGCTGTGAGCTTCATTCAGTCATAAAACTTAAAGAAGGAAATATATTTATTTTACATTTAATCTAAGACCCCCATAATATTCCTAACTTTTGAAAATATACTAGAGTGGTTAGAAATATGAAAAACAAAAAAGAATAGTTTTTGAAAAATAGCATTTATCCTGAATTATAATATATATTAATTATTATATTTCAATATCACTTCAAGTAGCTTTACCATTACATATAGCTCTCTATAAAGCTTTTAATAACAATCATATCTATTTAATTTAAAATGTTATTTCTTGAGAGTGGTATTTTTATTTAAGAAATATTTCATAGCTACACATGTATGTAGGCAAATACAAACAACTGGTTTTATTGGTGAAAAATAGATAAAATTAAACAATCCATATATTGTTTTTATTCCTTTTATTTTATTTTATTTTTAAAGATTTATTTATTTATTTATACAAGAACTGGGGTATAGGCCAGATGTGTCAGAGGGTTAGAGGATTCACCAGAGACAGAGCGGGGAATAGAACAGGCAGACTGACTGAAATACACTGCTGAGGGGAGCAGCGGGAAAGACAGGAGAGGTCTGCCGCACCATGTGGGACCCTTGCCTGGCAGCCGGGATCGAACCAATGCTGCAGAGGCTGTGGACAGCTTCACAGCGCTGGCTCAACCACCTGCGCCAGCAGGGGAGGCCCTCATTTTATTTTAGACATATTTTAACTTAATTCTAGTCAAATAATGTTACAATACAATGCTACTTCAGCAGAAAATAACAAAAACAAAAATGTCAATTAGCTTAAACAATAGCTAACACTGTATGTAAATTATATGTAATATAAGTAAAATTAGAAAAGTGCTTACAACTACTAAGAGTAGACTTGTGAAATGAATTTTTGCTGTTTTTAGTACTGGCTTCACTCCAAATGAGTTACTCATTCCGAAATGTTTCTGTACAAATAACAGTCCTATTTTTAATTTGTGACTAATATATGGTACCGAATTTATGCTTTTTAAATATGTGATTTTCAAACTTCTGTTATTTGAAGAATGCAATCACAATTTTAGCTGTGATTGCACCACCTATATGATTACTATTTAATATGCAATTTTTGCTCCAACTGCACAAATTGTTTAATTTTTAACACACTTCCTTTCAAAGAAACATACCTAACAATACCCAATATAAAATCTGTGTTGCTTCCCAGGAATCAGAGGTCAACTTTACCTTGCAAAGTTACTTGAGAATCAAATAACTGGATATTTTTAAAGCATTTAGGAATATGTGACTTAAAATTAGAGATGTCACTATTATTTCATCATACATTTAGATACAACAGATCTGGAGTCCTGTAAACAAGTATTCTAATCTCATTCATTTATTCAATTAATATGAATAATATGTTGAAATAATATGTTGAAATCCTCTGTTGTCTGCCTAAATTTATCATTGACTTCTCTGAATACTTTCAGGTGTTGTGATTGAAAACATGGTTAATTATCTCCATACGGATTTTTTTAAATCTATAAAAATGTTTAGCAAGTAAAAAACCCTCTCTCATTATAAGGTAGTATTAATTAATAGTTGGACATCTAGGAGAATACATTCTGGCAATCACTTCAGATGCTTTTGTAAAGCAAAGTTTGTTGAACAACATTCACTTACGCCATGTTGTGAATCAATTGCCAGAATCGATCCCTCACAGGGAAGGCTTCATATCATTTGCCTTTCTGCCTAGGATAGTCCCAGGTAGGCTTCAATAGTGAATAAACCTTAACACCTCAATAGTTTGTCACGACAAATGGGTGAGACAGGAGCGATCTTTTGCGCCATATGTGGGTTTCCTCCCTGGCTGGGGATCGAGCTCAGGGTTTACTGGTGATAGTGCTGAGACTTAACCCCAAGGGCACCAGAGAGGTCCCTTTCCTCCAGTTCTGCCAATGTTTCTGAATTTTTGGAGAGAGATCGAGAAGGACATTCAAAATGTTCCTTAAGAGCAAAGCCATCTGTGTCCTTTTAGCCGCATTCCACTTACCTACCCTTATGATGAAGGGTCCAGCCTTGACACACAGGAAGCTGCTGACTGAACCCGCTGTGTGCCCAGGAAAGGCAAACAGAATGGAGAACTCAGAAGTGAGTTTCTGTTACACAACAGGCCTCCCCTGCCCCTCCTTGCCACTTCCCTGGTAAGTTTATTTCATGGCTTGGCCTCCCTGGTGGTGCAAAGGGTTAAGTCTCACCATTATGAAGCTACATGCAACCACTGTAGCCTGTGTTCGATTCCGGCCAGGGAGCTGCCCACATGGCACTGCAGACCTCTGTTATCTCACCCACTGCTCCCCTCAGCAGTGTATTTCAGTCAGTTTGCCTGTTCTGTTCCCCACTCTGTCTCTGGTGAATCCTCTCACCCCTGCACCTCTGGCCTGTACCCCAGCTCTTGTATGTGTAAATAAATAAAATAAATATTTTAAAAAGTTAATTACATTCATATCATTGATATTATATACATATTATACCTACACACCTATTATATACATTTATATTCTATTTTCCCTAACTTACAATGATATGCAATTGTGATTTTTCAACTTTAGTATGAACTGAAAGCCATATTTATTTAATGGTCATTGAGGTGTGATTCTTTTGTGATTCTGAGCAGTAGCAGTTAGCTCCAGCAACCAGACAGAAAGTCTTGAGTTAAGGTATTTTCAAATTCACAATGAATTTATTGACAAAACCCATCATAATTCAAGGAAGCCTTGTCATTTTGTTTTTTCTGCATTGCATGATTTAATTTTAAATGTATCACATTATTATCATTGCATTGAAATTATATTAAAGAACTACACGCCCAATATGGTTGTTCTTAAGAACCCTAGATGCTATGGGTCTCCCTGGGTGCACAGGCGGTTGAGTGCCATGCTGTGAAGCTGTCCGCAGCCTCTGCAGCCCAGGTTCCATCCTGGCCAGCTGGCCAGGGGGATACCCACATGGCACAGCAGATCTCTCCTATCTCACCGGCCGCTCCCCTCAGCAGTGTATTTCAGTCAGTCTGCCTGTTCTGTTCCTGGCTCTCTCTCTGGTGGATTCTCTCACCCTCCCACACCTCTGGCCTGTACCTCAAGAGCTGGGGTACAGGCCAGAGGTGCGGAAGGGCGAGAAGTTTCACCAGAGACAGAGCGGGGAGCAAAACAGGCAGAAGGACCTAAATACACTGCTGAGGGGAGCAGCAGCGGGCACTACAGGAGAGGTCTGCTGCACCATGTGGGATTCTTGCCTGGCCAGCCGGGATCGAACCCACACAGCAGAGGTTTCACAGCACTGCTCTCAACCCGCTGCACCAGGGGGGAGGCCTAAAGAAAATAAATCTTAAAAAATAAAATAAAAGACTGTTTGGAATGTTATCATTGATACACTGTGGCAAACTCACCCATTGATCAACTTTTATCTCCAAGTTTTTGCCATCACAAAAAAAAAAAAAAAGCTTCAGTGAATGCATTTTTATATGCATCTTTGGGAAATTATACCAGAATACCTACAGAATGAATTCTTTGAAGTGGAACTTCTTGGCAAAATGTATCTTTTGCATTTTGACAGATACTGCTTAAACAGACCATAATTTTACATTCAGTCAAATTAACTTTCTTAACGTCTCATGCTGGTGATTCTGCCTTTGGTGTGCTTATGTAAGCTGCCAGTTGTGGATGGAAGAGTTTGCTGCACCAATTGATACAAATTTGCATTCAAGGCTGACCTAGGAGAGCTGATATGGAAAGACCAAAACACATTATCACAGTTCAAAGCCCTGGGGAGCTTTGAATGTTAGGGGGACCTTTCCTATATATGCTGTTCAATTATGTTACTAGCAGTATTTTCTATTCTCCTTCCATTATTATAAAGCAGCTGTCAAAGAAGCTCTTGCCATACTGGACTTGAAACTTCTGACAATTCTTTTTAGGCAGAAATGCTGCTGGAGCCGATGGCAACTCAGTGTCAAACTCATCAGGTTTGAGGAGAGTCAAAAGTGAGCTGGTCCAGCAGCGAGAGTTGAGTAACATATTCAAAGAGGGTATGATCCTGCACTCTCAGCAGAAAATGACAAAGTAGTCTTGGTTTAAGGAGTGGTAAGTCATGCTGAAATTTCTGGCACTTTTATATGGACTATCATTTTCACAAAAGGAAAATGATACTACATAGGGCTGTACCCTAAGGATTTAAGTTTTTCTTTTGTAATTGAGAAAATGTCTGTGCTTATTTATATATTTCTCTGTGTGTCTATGTATATGTGTGCATAGATATATCTATGTGTGCTACTGTATACTAAAATATAAAGGCATCAGATGGGCAAATTAGTATTTTCATTGTCAAAGAAAAATTTGCACATTTGCATTGTTTCAATAATTAATAATGAGGGTATTTCTAATTCCAGACAGCAATGAAATCAACTAAGTAAACTCAGAGATTATAGAAAATGATAATTTGTAATATGGCTTGATTTTTACTCTGAGATGGGAGGTTTCCAGCAGAAGGATGACAGGTCCTTCAAGACAAACTCTGGACGCCCCATCAAAATGGTTTGAAGTTTCAAGTGTAGAAACTATTGTAACCATCCAGCCATGAGATTGCAGTGGTTTGGACCACAGGACCAGTAAGCGATATTGTTAGTAGCAGCCAGAATTACATTATGTTTTAAAAGGGTAACCAATGGAATTTGCTTAAATGTCATGCAAGAGAAAGAAAACTTTTGGTTTTTGTTACTTTTTAAATTATTCTATTCATGTGACTTGCCTTATAACATATTATTGTATAACATCATGTAAATTTTAGGTGACTTTTTCTGACTTCTATGTATCCTTCTTTGTATCTTCATGCCTGTACTAGTAGATATACTTGGTTTCTAAATTTGCTTTACAAAGTATCTTGTTATATACTCTGACCTGGCTGTTGTTTATTCATTCATTTCACTTGGGAATATGATCAAGCTTGTCTTATGTCTGTGCACAGAATGCGGAGTCACTATTTACTAGCTGCAATTAACAGATCTTTGAGCTGTTTTCAGCCCTGGCTATGAGTCAGTTCTGCATGTGTGAAGCTCTATCCTTTAGATAAATGCCTGGAACAGGATTGCTGGGTCAATAAATGCATTTGTAATTTGAAGAATTAATTCTCAAAGTCAATATTTAGAAAAGATTTTTGAAAAGCTGTTATTCCTTACATTTTTAAAGTATGTTGTCTCTGTGTAGCTGAATGGTTTCAGCAAATTTGGTTGGTTTGTATGTTTACTCTGAAAAAACTCAAAGCAATAATTTTGGAACTAGTCTTCAGACATGCCTGGACCTTTAGAGCCTGAATTTGTATATTTTTCCTGTTCCTTATTTTTATTTCCCTAATATCATTTCCTTAAATGTTATTCTGTTAAAAGCTTGTAGAATTAGATGATGTGGCCTCCAGCTGTTAGCCAGTCTGGGTGGGATTCTGAGCTTCATTCACCTGTGATCTTGGGGAATTTATTCAAACCCTCTGTGACCTGTTTCCTCAGTGGTAAAATGTGAATAATAACCACCCTATCTCATTGTGTCATTATGAGATTAAGTGATTTCTAAAATGTAGAAACACTCAGAGAAATATTTGACACAAAGCAAGTATTGCTCAAATGCTGCATAGTTTTAGAAGTCATTTCATCAGTTTTGTAAAAAGATGTTGATGCAATAGTAATAATACTTGGTTTATACATATTGAACTCCAGCCGTCCAGGGAGCTGTCCACATGGTGCAGCAGACCTCTCCTGTCTTGCCTGCTCTTCTCTTTGGCAGTGTATTTCAGTCAGTCTGCCTATCTGTTCCACTCTCTGTCTCTGATGAATCTTCTCATCCCCTCCCACACCTCTGGCCTGTACCCCAGTTCTTGTACGCATAAAAAATAAATCTTTAAAAAATAAAATCAAATTAATATCAGCTTGTTAGAGACAACCTCTTCCTCACATGCAAATCATTCTAAAAATATAAAGTTGGGAGTTAAGAAGTATTTTGGGGAGATGTTTCGTCTCTAGCAAGATAGCTGGATAGTAAATTCTTTAAAATACCAGGCATAACCTATCATTTACTAAAATAATTTAAAATAAGGAAACAGGGATATATTTGTACTAGGTACTGATTAAAATTTCTTATATGCAATTTTCATATTTTTAAATTAAATTCACCTGTGGATTTGATATGACTACATGCTGACCAATGCCAATATTTCTAAATATGAGAAACACCAAGTATTGTTGGATAGTTCACAAAGTTGCCAGGAATTCAGTTGTTTTTTTGTTTTTTAAAGAGAACAACCTACCCTACCAAAATGATTTGAGAGACAGGGATTATTTCAAAAGTCAAAAGGACCTATCTCTTAACAAAAAATAAAAACTAAACTAAAATTAAAGGCTTCACCTGTGCACATTCATGCCCACGAGAGAGTTTCAGAGGGGCCTCGGATTCTTACTGGCCACAGGACTGGGAGCTGTTCTGCTGGCAATTTGGGTCTTTTCTTTCCAGCTTACACAGGAGTAGCATTGCATTTACCTACTTAATATTTGAGGATTTTTAAAAATATATATTTATTTATGCATTCAATAACTGGGGTACAGGCCAGAGGTACGGGAGGTAAGAAGATCCACCAGAGACAGAGTGGGGAGCAGAACGGGAAGATTAACTGAAATACACTGCTGAGGGGAGTAGCGGGTGAGTCAGGAGAGGTCTGCTGCGCCATGTGGGTTGCTCCCGGGCCAGCCCGGGACCCAAGTCATGCTGCAGAGGCTGAGGATAGCTTCATAGTGCTGTGCTTAACCCCTTGTGCCACCAGGGAAACCCTGAGGATTTTCAATGTATTTTGTTACAATAAAGGGAGCTGTAGGTCCTCTGTAACAAAGTTCCACAAATTAGATGTCTTAACACAATAGAAATTTATTATGTCACAGTTCTGGAGGTGGGCGTCTTTAAGCAGAGGGACAGAAGGGTCATGGCCTCTCTTGACGGCTTTAAAGAAGCATCCCCCATTGCCTCTTCCCGCTTCTGGTAGCCCCTGTTGTTCCTTGATTTTCAAAGGGCACATGAATCTTCGGTCTCTGTTCTTGTGTTGTTTTATCCCCTGTGTTTCTCTTAATGTTTTCAATTTCCCTCTTTTGTAAAAACATCAGTTACTTTGGTTTAAGGACCCACTCACTCATTTCCAGTATGACTTCAACCTAACTTGATTGTATTTACAAAGAGTCTATTTCCAGACAGTCTCATATGCACACACAGCGGGTGTGGGGGAAGTGTCAGAATTTTACCATAGCTTTTGGGGGAATACAACTCCACCCTTAAGTATCCAACACTAAAAAGGGTTTTCAATGATTCTGGATTAGAGAGTACAAATCCCTGGGGTCTTCTACTAAGACAAATAGAAAATATAACTTTGGTATAGCTAAGTGTATGGGCCTTACAGCCCCAGTGAATAATTAAACTGCCTTAGAATATATTGCACTGGGGGCCTCCCTGGTGGCTCAAGAGGTTAAGTCTCAGCACTATTAACCTATCGCCAGTGACTGCAGCTCCAGTTCAATCCCCAGCCTGGGAGCTGAGCCACATGGTGCAGCAGACCTCTCCTGTCTCACCCACTGCTCCCTTCGGCAGTGTATTTCAGTTAGTCTGCCTGTTCTGTTCCCTACTCTGTGCCTGGTGAATCCTCTCACCCCCCACGCTCTTGTATGCATAAATAAATAAAACAAATAAAAAAAAAATGTGTTGCACTAAAGAGCAGTTATCAACTGTCCCTTCCCATTTGATACCTTTCCCAGAAAAACAGTGCTAAGCCCTGCTCATTCCCATGGGTCTGTGATGGTACCGCAATGAGCTTCTCAAGAAGCGAAGGCATCAGCTTTCCCTCTCTGCAAGACTGATCATCTTGGTCCTCCTGTCTGGAAACATAACTAGTTTTATCTTCAGATCATGAACTTCACAGCTAAACTTTTAGAAATCCGTGTTTTCCCCATAGCAATATGAACCAAATGCTTTGCTCACTAACTTGAGCTGTGGTTGAGTGACGTATTTGTTATTTATGTATAAATCAACAATGTGTTTCTTCTCTTCACTGCTCACCCCTTTAACATGATTTAATATTTCAGCACTGTGCAGGAGATTATAGATTTCATTTTATCTTCAAGCACATAATTCATTTTCATATATTAGATCACAGAGGATTGGAAAACAGATTCCAACTGGCAGGTGGCCATTTATGTTAAATCTAGTAGTAAGTGTTAAGCTCTGACACCTTCCCCTTGAAAAGGTTTTTGAAATAAAATTAAAATTCATCATTCGAGTGAATGTTTTATGCTGCTGGGAGCTAATTACCACACGCATCTCAGAAGTGTGTGCTTATCTCTCTTCCAGGCCACTTGTCTTAAACTGTAGGCTCTAGGTTCTACAATTTGTGCTAAATCCTCCAGTTGTCAAATGGGATAAGGGCTGTTTGCACAAATTGTATTCTCAGGAGACTCTGGTTTGATCCAGGTGAGTGGAAATGCACCTGCACATTGCCAGTCCTGGCAAGATATTTTCTTTTTTAAAAAAAAAAAAAAAAAGATTTATTTATTTATGCATGCAAGACCTGGGGTGTAGGCCAGAGGTGTGTATGTGGGGGCGTGACAGGATTCACCAGGGACTGAGTGAGGAGCATAACAGGCAGATCTGCTGAAATACACTGCTGAGGGAAGCAGCGAGCGAGACAGGAGAGGTCTGCTGTGCCATGTGGGTCAGCTCTCTGGGTGGGGGATCGAACTCATGCTGCAGTAGCTGCGGATAGCTTCATAGTGCTGTCTTAACCCCTTGTGCCATGAGAGAGGACCCGCAAGATTTATTTTCCTGGAGTGGAATTAATGACTGTGTCAACTGCAAAATCTGCCTCGGAGAAGAGAGCAGTATATTACCAAAACAAAAGCTACAAATGTGTTTGCTCAAAAGGCAAGCTTGGAGAAAGCAATGTTGGCCATTGCTGGACTGGTGCCAAACAGTGGGGGCTTGAGGAAAGCTAGTTGGGATATTAAGATGGACCTGACACGGACCAGCCACCTGTCATCCATTTTGTCCATCTCTAGACAATGTAGCCTGTTCCTTCTTAGTCCAGGTAAGTCCATGTGATAGTGTTTGCCTCATAAGCCTACAGCAGGTATCCTGCCTTAGTTATCTAAATTCTTTCTTTTGAAGGAAGTGACATATTGTCTCTTTGCAAAACTTGTTTTTGTTCCCTCAGTTCCTAGAGACACCCCATTTTGTTTTTTATTGTACTCAACCATCCTTTTTAATAGGATGGTTGTGTGTTGCCTCTTTCTATATAATGTCTAATCCATTCATTGCCTTTCCTCGTGGCTGCCCTGGACTGGGCTGTGCATATACGGTCCTGTTTTTAATCCTTCTCTTTGCAATGAGCCGTGTATCAACTTAATATCAATTCTATCATATTAACAAGTCTCCATTTAACAAGTCTCCATTAACAAGTCTCCCAACCACATTTGACCACTGACTTGTGAGCTTTTCTCCTATTATTTATTGATCTACTAGCCTGAAAAAGTAAAATACCTAAGACTTGCATTGCTATCCCTGTATCATCTCACAGATATTGCTCATCTACTTCTTTATTTCTTTCTCACCTTACCTGAGCCATAGAATCCTTAACAAACTTTTTCAGGCAAACACTGCCAATTTATTAGAGGTGGCACAAGAGATAAGATTAGTTTACTATCCCTGCTCTCATCTGGACTTTTAGCCAGGCTCAAGGTCCTCACCTTAGGCCCATCAGTGCTCAACTCTGAATGAGGAAGTGTTCAAAAATATCGGTGATTTTACAAAAAAAAATCTACCTAGAGAAATAAAGTGATAATTTAAATGGACTGAATACTTAGGCTCAACTATAAGCTTATATAAAATAGAGGAAGGAAACTTGGGTTCTAAAGGGAATGACAACATGTAATTTCATTGCTAAATGTAATTGTAATTAGAATGATGAAAATAACAAGATACTAATAGAAACATGCGTATCTCAAGGTTGCCACTGTGACCCCACCCTCATCCTTTCAATTACCTCTAATGTAATATCTGTAAATGGAACATGACAGATTAAACAGATTTATATGAATATTTAAAAGTGACTAAAATTCAATAAAGTAGGACTTTACCTGCTTGAAATAAACATTTCTGGTTTCTCAAGAGAAAACCTATTGATCAAATCTGAATGTTTTTGAAACATCACATGCTTTATCTAGCTGTAAGAAACAAACAAATTTGGAAATTTCTGGGAAATTGACCAAATTTCTTGTTTTTCCCCAGGCATCGACAATGCTTAAATGCTTAGTTAGAGACCTGAGATCAATGACTTTATTTACCCAGCTGGTGTCTCTATCTCTAATCAATGGAAACGTGACTGATGAATGCATTTCCATCTTGTCTGGTCCAAATATTTATGGATTTGTTCATTGAAACAAAATGTTCCACCTTGATGACAGACTAAAGATGCAGCTTCTTGGATGATTAATTTCATCAAAAAGTCACTTAATATAGCTGTTCAGACAATCTTGGAAAGATGGTATCATCCTATAAACTACATCCCAGGTGAGTCTGAATAAAAAGAAAGATGATCCTGAAGTTAATAAGTGGATATTTTGCCTTGAAGATTTTAAGCAAATGAGTGATGGGGCAGAAGATAAGAACCCATGGAGAAAATGAAATTCATAACTTTCTAAAATTATCCATATTGGCCTCCCCTGGTGGCGCAGCGGTTGAGTGCTGGGCTGCGAAGCTGCCCACAGCCTCTGCAGTGCAGGTTTGATCCCTAGCCGCAGGTGAGGGTCCCACATGGCGCGCAGACCTCTCCTGCGGTGCCCGCTGCGCCCCTCAGCAGTGTATTTCGTCAGTCTGCCTATTCTGTTCCCCACTCTGGCTCTGGTGAATTCTCTCACCCTCTCGTGCTTCTGACTATACCCAGTGCTTGTATAAATAAATAAATCTTTAAAAAAGAAAAAAAGAAAATTATCCATATTTATCACTGTGAAATGTATCCTAATACAGGCATATGATCTTCCTGAATAAGAAATTATGACAACTAAATTGCTTCCCCATTCTTTCGCCAAGTATCCCCATAATCTTAAGAAAGTGATTTTAATTCTATTTTATGATTCTTTAATAAAATATATAGAAGTCTACAAACTGGGGAGGCTGAACTTATTATCATTGAAATCTCTTCCGACCAATAATATTTGATGAGTTTATGTTTAGCAAAAACAATCTGTATATTATTTAACATCCATATTATTTCAGAAATTATGTTAAATGTTTTATGGATGTTTTCTTATTTAACCCAGAAGTCTTTGAAGTAATAATGTTAATGTATAGATATAAACATTATGTGGCACATTTTCAATTACATGAAAAAAATCACATTATTAAAAAATTTTTGAGCTGGTATTTGAGTTCATATTTAGTTTCAGAAACTTTATTCTTAATTGCAGTGCTTAGTTATTATAAATAATAAAATAGTATTTCTTTGTGAAACGCCAGTTGCTTGATAATGCTTGTCACTACAGTTACATGTATGGGAAGAGAAGTTAAAAAAAAATCTGTAGTTAAAAAAGAAAGCCTTTTCAGTTGGAATTTAATGATACTATTTTTTGTCCTTAAGGACTTTTGGAGAAGTCATCCATTCTGCTTTCTCTATCTGTATAAATGAGTCTATCTATTTTTCTCTCCTTTTCAGGTATCAATTTATCATAATATGGAAGCACAGTGATGTTTATGATGCTATATCCTTCTAGCAGGTTATAATTCTCTCTTTGAGCACAAAAGATTATACTGAAAACCAGTGTTCTTACTTTACAGGCCTGGAATCCATGCATACATCTGCATGAATGATGCCCCTTTTTCCAGTGACCTCGCTGATTTTAGTAGTTTCCAAAACAGACACTAGCTCTTCATGAACCTCCAAAATATATATCTTCTAAGAACCAATAATCTCTATACCCAGACTGGGTCATGTAGAGTATGCACATGCATGTGTCCTATAGATTATTTGTTTTATAATCTTTGCTCCGGGGCAGTTCCAGTTATTCATTCATTGATATCCTCTACCTGGGTTATTTTAAAAATCTATCTTATGGGCCTCTCTGGTGGTGCAGGTGTTAAGTCTCAGCGCTATCAAGCCAATGCCAGCCACTGCAGCATGAGTTTGATTCCAAGCCAGGGCGCTACCCACATGGCACAGCAGACTTCTCCTGTCTCTCCTGCTGCTCCCTTCAGCAGTGTATTTCAGTAGATCCCCTCTGTTCCGCTCCCCACTCTGTCTCCCCACTCTGTCCCCACTCTGTCTCTGGTGAATCTTTTCACCCTCCACACCTCTGGCCTACACCCCAGTTCTTGTATGCACAAATAAATAAAAATAAATCTTTTTTAAGGAACTTTTTAAAAAATCTATCTTAGAATTTTGTAATTGTAGATGCTATTTTATTATTACCTTCCTGTTCATAACTTCCTCATAGCCATTCTTATAACAGGTATTTTTTTTTTCTGATCTGAGTTATGTTTCAGCTTCTCCTGATTTAATGTTATCAAAAAATGTCATTAACATGCTGTCTACACCCTCTTACAGATCATTAGCACCGAACCTGAAGTAGTCCACTCAGTTCTCCCAGAAGGTTCCAATGCCTATTAACCATTTTCCTTTACTTATGATCTTTAAGTTCATGTTTAATTCCAATGTCTGCATTATTCCCTGGGTCAATCTGAGCAAAATTCTCAAGGATAGGGGCAGGAGCCTTGTCCTCCAAAGGTCTTAAAAGGTATTTTAAGGAAACTTTACAAGTATCTTATTTGGTACCTGTATTTTACCTAGTAGATCAATTATAACCTTTTTGCCATGTAATTTAAGATACTCTAAAATTCTTCTTCTTTCTTTCTTCATTCTTTTAGTATCTGTATTTTGAACCAAATTCACAAAGTGCCTAATAATGTTACTTTCTGGATAATGAGTGACTCTGACAGTCTTCTCATAGGATACCTTACTCTGAAAATTGCTTTGGCTAAATTTTCTCATCGAAAATGGATGGTGCTGGAAGGGATCATGCTCAGCGAAATAAGCCAAAAAGAAAAAGAAAAATACCGGATGGTCTCACTCATAGCAGGAATCTAGAAAACTTAAATAAGGGACCAGGAAAATGAATAACTATAAGAAAGTGAAAATCAAAATCAACAAAAAACTATGAACCAGAGACACTTTTAGGGGGGCAGGGGCGGGAGGGGAGGGATTGGGGTCAGAGTGGGGGGGCTGCAATTGTTTGGGGAATATAAAAATAAAATTTATTATTTAAAAAAAAAAAGAAAGAAAATGTATTCTCTCATACGTTCAGATAATGCTTCTCTTCCCCTACATTTTTTTTATTTATCTGGGCTTTGAGTTATTTGCTGTTTCATTTGTACATCTGTGCAAAAAATATTTTCATTCCTTCCAAGTAGCAACAATAATGTCTTCTTATTTATCATCTTACCTTCTGCTGCTATAATGCCAAACGCCCAATAGACAACAAATTCTTGGGCATAGTCACTATTTTCAAATAATCTGTTTATATCACTTATGTGGTTTGTCATTAATAATAAACATGAATAGTGCCAATGTAAAGCATAATATCATATGTTTTTGCTGTTCTGGATCGGATACTTGCTCTACAGAGACTAAAAATTTTGTGAGTTTTCAAAATTCTTTGATTTCCCTAAGCCTTATTTTCCTTACAGTAAATTCATCATGACACAATAGACTTGCAGAATTAAATGAAGGTTAAATGAGATAATATCAATAATTAACCTGTTTTCTTAAATAACATGAACTCTCTTTAAACCAATAGGAAATATTTCTTCCCTTTGTTCAGTCACAGCTTATTCTTACTGTCATTTTTGTTTTCTGGATTGACTTTAAACAATCAGGCTCCATTTATTTTTCTACACACCATTGAAATCTCACTGATGTTTCAGACATCCCTAAAACTTTCATGTGAATTCTTACATGCTGTTTTCTACTCGAATGATTAACAAATAATTTCTCATGTCAGAGTTCCATGATATAAAGGGAGAGGAATGCTAATAATAATCCTCTCAAAGGATTGTTCTAAGCTGTAAAGGAGAAAATGAAAAAGAAGTTTGTAACACAATGTCTGGAATAGACAGGGATTCAATATTCAGGGATTTAGTAATGCCAGGACTATTCATGGGGCAATGTTGTAGACCTTGACTTACTGAGTCTTACTCAAGTTCCTATCACTTCAGTTCCTCTGTCCTTTCTCTTGTACCTTAATTTTCCTTCCAGCTGGGGGACAGGACCAAACCGGCTTAACTGCTTTTGTGTTTTATATGAAATGATTGGCATATGCATCATTTTAGCTTCCAGTATTTCTAAATAGAAATGACATGTGCTGTGGATGAAAATGAGACCCGATTGCCATGTCAATCAACATGAGTCCTTCAATACTCTCCCACCTGCCCCGCACACTGGTGAAACACTTCAGTTAACTCTTTGACAACTTAAACTGAGAGTAATTCACATTGCATATTTAAAATCCACTCTATCTAGAACTGACATTAATCTCATAGAAACACAATTTAAGCTCTCACATAAAGCATTGCTGTATTGATACCAAATAAAGGCAGACTTAAAAGAAAATAAAGTTTCTAGGTGAATATTGTTAACTTATGGGGCAACAGGCTCATACTCTGAAATGTCATTCTTCTAAGGATTAAACCTAAGGCCATTTTATCTTGGTCTTCCCTCTATTTGGGCTTATAGATCATGTTATTTCTCTTTAAAGTAATTCATCTCCTTCTTCTGACTCAGACTGCATTAATAAAACCAGTAACAGTGTGACTATCATTTTTATTATGTGACACTTATCTAAAATTGGATTATCACAGATTGCAAACAATTCCAAGCAAGAGGCACATATTTGATAATGTTTAGGACAGCAGGGTGTTAGTCTATTTAAATCTTTCTTAACACAAAGAACTGAATAAATTCTAACTGATCATGATATCTAAGGAACTTTGTATAATTTCACAGTGTGCAGGAACATTAATAGTTAATCTATAAACATTTGCAAATACGCAACAATATGTCTAGTATTACAAATAATAGAGTCTCTCAAAAATTAGTTTTGTACCTATCCACATAGCATGTTTATAAAGGGTTCATGTGAGCCCAGCCATGTGTTAGGATAATGGGTACACAGAAATTTCAGTTTGCTTATTAGTGCATTCATTTGTTATTATCAACCAGTCATTCAACAAACACAGAGGCTGACAGCTACATTTTCAGATGAGTTGGTTTTCTGTTGATGAAGAGAAGCACACTGATGCCTTCAGTGCAGTGTGAGCATTTATGTGATCACAGCGTGGGGAATGAGTGGCCCAGAGGGTGCATTCACACCTGCATCCATGACTGCATTCGAAGATGGGAGTCAGCTTGAATCATCTTCAATGGAGGCTCCTTAGCTTTGCTGAACCCTTGGAAATCAAACCCTGGATTTCACAATAATCAAAGTGAGAAAAACTAGTTGTTTTGAATAATAGAGTGAGAAGAATGTGGATTTCCCAGGGATAATAATAGGAAGAGAATGAGGGAGGCAGTGAGAGCAGAAATGGGAGGGAGTCAGAACTAGAGACACCAAAAACTGTGAATGGCTGAGTGATGCCGACATAAACTCTCTTTATGACTCTTCCAAGTACGCAAAAATGTGTAGAATTTAAAACACACCATGGGATTGAATGTGGTTCAGAAGTGAATGAAGATGGAGTTTATAATCTGTGATGACACATGATATGAAATGCCAAAGTAGACAGAGTGGCATGGGCAAGAGGTGAAAACCTGAGGGTGTTTGGACACTTTAAGCATACAATTGCAGGAGGGGTTATATAGACTTCCAAAAGTTAAATTGCTGGAATTTCGGTCAAGATCAGTGTCTGGATGTTAGAGGGACAAGTCCCTCTGCTTCTTCCTCCGAGTAGAGCTCTCTTGGCTAATCCGTGTGTGTGTGTGTAAATATGCTCACAAAACATGTATTTCCACGTTTCTAAATACATATTCATAATATACATATATTCAATGCATTCTATATGTTATATTTTATGTATTCTGACAACTCAGAAATGATTAAATAGAAATGCAGAATTCTGAAGAAAGAGAATGAGAGGTTTATCAGTTAATGTATCCCAGATGTGGTGACCTTGAAAAATGAATAAGATTGTGCCATGAGGAATTTATAGAACTATAGAAAGGGCATTCCAGGTGGAAAAAATAGTGTGAGTTAAAGCTTTAGTGTTCCCCTGTGAGCAGCATTATAAAATGTAACCAGAGGAAGTGTATCTTGCTTCCTCAAGTGCCTTGCCTTGGTTCCAGGCAAGTCTGAATTTTAGACCCATCGATCCTTCCTACCACCCCAATTTTCTTTAATAATTTCAAGATTAAAGGGATTTTAGGATTGAGATGTGATTGAGCTGTCAATTGTTTTCAGCTGCTTGAAGTAAGGGAGCGTCTGGACTTAACTAAAGCATAACTCCGCACTGTGTTGTTTGAATGAGCAGAGCTTTCTATATAAAAATGGAGGGAACCTCCATTTCAGTTATACTATGTCTCTAGCTGTTGCTTTTTCCTCCCCTAGCAGGCAAGTGTAGAATAAGGAGAGCTGAAAATTCAGCCTTCATTCCAAATACACCCCAAAATAAGTTGCTATCTTGTAATGAGATGTAACAAAGTTACCTCAAAATAGTCTTTTCACTGCCAAACTATCTTCAGAAGCGACTCTATCATTTTGTATTCCTACCAGCAATGAATAAGATATCCTATTACTCCACATCCTTGCCATCATGGTTTTGTATGTGGTTCAGACTTTGGCTATTCCTATTGGTGTGTTGGGATATCTCGTTGTTTTAATTTGCAATTTCCTAAAGACATTTGATGTTGAACATATTTACATATGCTTATTTCCATCTATCTTAGATAACTATTTAAATCTTTGGTTTTTAATATTTTTTGAATTTTTAATTATTTTGATTTCTTTTTATTGAGGTAGCATAAGTTTACAACACTGTGTAGGTGTACAGTTTATCACCTTTTGTAACTAAATATCATATCACATCCACCACCAGATTTCTAGTTCTCATTCACTACCAACCAATAGAGCCACTCTGCCCATTCCCTTCCTAATCCTTCCCCTCAGTAACCACCATTCTGTTGTCAGTCTAAGGATTTTAGTTTTATTTTTGTTTGTTTGTTTACCTCTTTTTCTTTATATTCCAGAAACCAGTGATATCATATGGTATTGTCTTTCTCTTTCTGGCTAGTTTCACTTAGTATAATCCCCTCAAGGTCAATCCATGTTGTTTCAAATAGCTAAATTTTATATTTTTTTTATGGCTGAGTAATATTCTACTGTGTAAATATACCTCATCTTTATCCATTCACTCATCATAGGGTACTTGTGCCTTTTCTATATCTTGACTATTGTGAATAGTGTTGCAATAAAACTATATGACTGATGAAAGAAAGGGAAGAAAAAATGGAAAGACATTCTGTGCTCATAGATCAGAACAATCAATGTTTTTGAAATGGCTATTTCACCTAATACTGTATATATAGATTCAATACAATTCCTATTTTGTTCTTAATAAAATTATTTACAGAAATAGAAAAAAAACTGTATTTGTATGGAACCACAAAAGAACTCAAATAGCCAAAAGAATCATGAGGAAAAAGAACAAGATTCAAGATACCATCACTCTGAGTTCAAGCTGTACGTCCAAGCTACATAATCAGAACAGTGTATCATTGGAATAAAGACCAAGACAGAGATCAGTGGAATAGAATCAAAAGCCTAGAAATAAAAGCACGTATACTTAGAGAACTAATCTATGACATAGGAGGTAAAGACATACAATAGAGAAAAAGAAAATTTAGGTCAACAAATGTTGCTGAGTTATTTTTTTAATCAAAGTGACATTAAACTATTTCATTATATGGGTTTCAAGTATGCATCATTATAATTCAACATTTGTGTTTAATCAAACCTCTGTCCTTTTACTTCACTCCAATTATTTTTTCTTTCATTGTAATTCATTCTCTGCTTTGTGCCCACGTTTGATCATATTACTATATCACTTCTTAAATAAAGCTTTTTAATGGCTACCACTACTCCTAAGAAAAAAAATAATCACATTATCTGGCTCTGTACACATCACCTGACTCAGCTGGCACCGAATATTTCATTATCTCTTTATTTCTCAGACGTGAGTTATCTTTCATACTTCACATATGCCACATTTATGCCAGCTTCAGGGTCTTACCCCATATACTATCTCCTCAGCTCCAACAAACACTCATCTTTCTGCTGAATAACTTGTCATAAAATTTCCACCTTAATTTCAAGCAAGCCTTGACCTTTACTTGGTCAGTTTAATCAATGAATGGAGTTAGGGAAACTTGGCTTGAATTCCAACTGCTACACTTCTTAGCTGAAACATTTTTGGTAGCTACCTATGTCAGCCTCATATTACTCCAATGATATTAAAGATAATAATTTCTATTCAACAGGTTTTTAAAGGATTAAATGAAATAGTTTTCATGCGAATGTTCTGTAAGCCATGAAATAATACACAGGTGATTTATTTTGAAAATTGAACACTGACTTTCAGGATTACATTTAAACTGGGATTTTAAATAATTTATAAAGAGGTATTACTTGGTGGATGATATGCTAGCATAATGAAGATCTCCCAATTGATTAATTTTATTCCTGGCACATATCATTTGGACTAAGATGATACTGATATCAGCTTTTTGCAAGTTATAATTCTTACTGCATGGTTTTGGCCTTGCCTGCTTTTCTAATCATCTATATTCTGCAGGTTTTGGGTGATAATCATTTTATGGATAAAGGATAGCAGTTTCATATTGTCCATTTTTAACTGATTGCTCACTTCAGCAGAGTAATCATTTTAGAATCTGTTAATGATCCCCTTTGATGGCTTTTCGAGACATAGCACTCAATATCACGTATCTGCAACATGTAAATATCTAAGATTGTTTTTAATTGTGAGAAGAGATTAGCCCAAAAGAATCAAGGAAAGCACAAAACCACAATCAGTGTCATATAAAAGGTACAAATTGGCATCAAGAAACATAATTACCTTGCAATTTCAATCCATCATATATATGTAGATACTATGCTTCTCGAATGTGAGTACAGAGTTATTTCTGAAAACAGATGCTTGTTCCTGCCATGTGGGATGTGTCTGTGTGCCTGAGTCCTACTGCTTTGTGGCAGCCGAGATAAATAAAGCAAGATCATTTCCTGAGATGCACAGGAAGAACACTGCAGACCATTAATCTTCATTCATCCTCGTTTTGCAGGCAGTGTATATGCCATTTTCTACATTTACTTAGGGATCTTCTTTCCAACTCTTTCCTTCATTCAAGTTAATCCCACCTAGCTTAACTTTGACCCTGCTCTGAATCACTTAACAAAACAGTATCTTTCCACACAATGTTTCCCAGTTTTCAATATCAGGTAATATTTCACCTTGTTGAACATGTGACTATATATTTTAATTACACTAAGAAATAGGGCCTGTCTTGACTCATTATCAGTAGCTGTAATTGTAATTTTATGGACAGTACTCCCCTCATTAACTGCAAGGGATATATTCCAAAACCCCCAGTGGGTGCCTGGAACTTCAGAGTGTAACTAACCCTACACAGATTGTATTTTTTTCCTGCACATACAAACAGGCATAGCAATGATTCAGTTTAATGTATCAATGAGCACAATAAGAAATTATTAATAATTAATAATAAAATAGTACAATTATAACAAGATGGTACTCAAAGTTAAGTGAATGTGCATTCTCTCTCTCTCTCTCTCTCTCTCTCTCTCTCTCTCTCTCTCTCTCTCTCTCAAAATGTCTTTTTGTTTGTGATATTTTTGGATCATAGTTGACCTCAGGTAACTGAACCATGGCAAGCAGAACTAGGGATAAGGAGGGAACTACTGTATCTCTTTTGTTTTTCTTAATTATGCCCTTTTCCAGGCACTCTTGTTAACTTGCTTTTTGTTCTTAACTCACAACTTCATTACTTTGCTGAATATGCCTGTGCCTATATCATCATTTTAATTTCTCCTTCCCACTTTTATGCACTATGTACCTATTGAATGTTGAAAATACTGAGGTGTGAAATTCAGTTCAAATGATTTACCTGCAGATCTGCATAGGAAATCAATTATTCATTTTTCAATCACTTGTTTGGAAACAACTTTGTTTTTCCCTTGAGGATGTGGCAAGAAAATGCTTGACTTCTTACCCTTGGACTCTTTCACATAAAATGCTATTTGCTTTGGGTTTGAAATTTCTTTTCACCTTGTTCCCCCTAAAAAGTGACCTCCCAAACTTAAGGGATGAGAGCTTTCCTAAATGCAATGGTTCAGAACCTTGAATTCAATACTGGAACATATTGCCAATTTTAGAGATCTGTTTAGATGTTGGTAAGAGACTCACAAACTTTCTGGCAAATCTCAGAACAGCTACTTCTATGTCACGATCCTTAGGAACTCAAGTCCCAGTACAGCAGTTGTTGTAAAAGAAGCAGAGTTAAAACGATCAAAACTGTAAATTGTAGAATTAAGAGACACTTTAGGTCCCTGGGACTCCAGAACCTGATGTTATATTTTTGATGACTTCTTGAAAGAGAAATAACGAGATATGTGAAATAACTTTTGACATTAAAAATACAAAATGGGAAGTCTGTGAGTTTTCACCCCCTCTCCCTTCGTCTTTATTATCTCTTGAGCTACTTTATGGTTTAGAAATGTCTCTATTGGGCTCTAATTTTGCAGTTAAAACCCAGTTATGTTTTATTTTGGAGTACTGTGTAGCCCTTAAGAGGCTATCATATGTAGGCTTCTACGTGTTCTACTTCAACTAATTAATTAGGGACAAAGTTCTCAGCAATTTGACAAAACAGGCTTTACTCAAAACGAATTTGCACAAGATTATCAAAATAAAAGCCAGATTATTTAGGGTGTATGGTCTAATTTAGTGAAGTAAATTGGGAACATTCTGGCAATACTGAAAGAGTTATTTGTAAGTGGGAGATGTTGATGTTTTGGAAAAATTATGTAACTTTGTACTTAGAAACTTTCCTTCCTGGGGATTATTATCCTTAAGAGTCCATAACAACCTAATACTCAACATTTTCATCTTTCTAAAATTATTTTTTCTCTGTCAGTAATCTGTGTACCCTCCCCAGCCACCCAACCATAAACAACTTATTTTTCTCTTACTAAATGCATGAGTCTTAATGTTTTTTTTGTTTTTTTTTTTTGCCCTTTTATCAACATTCCTTTAGCTCCTCAGACATTTTGGTGTTTTTTTTTTTCCTCTCTTTTTGTTTGAATTTATAAAACAAAATATTTATTGCACCCTTTCCTTCTCTATATTCCTATAGTGCTACCTGAGTGAAGAAACTCATTTCATCTCATTTAGGTACAGTTGGTGAGTAAAATGTTACCAGAATGGAGAAACGAGCATAAGCAGAGTTCCTGAATCATGTGCCAAGACTAAGCTTATGATCTAAGCTTATGTCTTCAATCATGAGCAGACCTAAGCTTATGATTGAAATGCAGTGACTAATGTGAGGTTGGACTCATGTGCTACCTGAAAGTGGTAGAACCTTGTTACACCACTTTAACTTAGCTTAATACAAGTCTTCCTCACAATCTAGAACAATTGGCACAAAGTAAGAGTTTAAGAAATAATTGCTTCAGTTTAAGAAATAATTGCCTCCCTGGTGGCTCAGCAGTTGAGCACCGGGTTGCAAAGCTTCCCACAGCCTCTGCAGCGCCAGTTCAATCCCTGGCTGCCAGCGAGGGTCCCACATTGCGCGCAGACCTCTCCTGCCGCCTGCTGCTCCCCTCAGCAGTGTACTTCGTCAGTCTGCCTGCTCTGCTCTCCCCTCTGGCTCTGGTGAATTCTCTCACCCTCCAATTCTTCTGACTGTACCCAGTGCTTGTATAAATATATAAATAAATCTTTTAAAATAAAAGAAACAATTGCTTCCATTATTTTTAATTCTGCAGGGCTAACATATCTCCAACTGAAGGGAGTGTGCTAGCTTCTGTTCCTAAGAAGTGAGAAAACAAAGTCCTGTTGAGATGTAGTCTCTCAAGAGAACTAGACTCACCCATGTGATAAGTGAATCACTCAGCCCCTCAAAGTGTTATCATTTCAAATTTATACAGCAATGTATGCAAAATTTCTGTACGTTGAAGAATTTTGTGTTTCTTTATTACAGTAAAAATATAGATGTGAAGTCTGAGAATGTCAATGATCTACCACAACTGCTTTCACTCTTTTATCAGAATTAGGCCTCCCCTCTGTGTTGAATACAAAGCCTGGAGGGCAGGACAGTTAGCTTTGGATAAAATGCTCAACGATATTCTTTTGAGATTTACTTTATGTCTTGTCAAGAGCCCATTATGCCAACCCTCAGCTTATGCTTGGACTAGAAATCCAAATCTGATGCTTCAAAAACATCTGTCCAACCAGCTGTTCACTACTCTTTTAGCCAGTTTCTCCCAAAGTGAATCTGAAATATCCCCTTGTTCTTCTGATTTCAAGACTGCTGCCTAAGGCTTTATACTCCCTTGTGATATTTCCAAAAGTATCCCTGTCTTCATTCTTTCATGAGTCATTGATTCATTTGTTAATTATTAATTGAACCCATTATTTATTGAGACCTAAAGATATGCTGGCATTGTGTCAAGAACCAGATACTACTGGTGAATAACCTTGACCAGGGTTCCTCCCTACCAAGGGAGTTTGCTTCAAGAAGGGTGTAGGGTAAATGGTTTTTCAGGCTTTTCTGCCCTCCCACCATTAGGATTTCCTTGCCTGATGGGGCACCCTCAGTTGTTACATTGTTGTAAACTGTCTTGTTTACCTCTGTGGGCCATTAGAGGAGTATTGAGAGAGTCATCAAGAGCAGCAGAAGAGAAGCAGCAGCAGGAGAAGCAGCAGAAGAGTCAGGAGAGAGGAGGGGAGAAAGAAGCCTGGGAAGCCCAGAGTGAAGACTTGCTGGGGGCTTGGAGGCCTCTCAGCCTCCTGGCCCCCCAGCACCCCTGCCTGCTGTGTACCTGTTTGCCACACTACATGTAAAGCTCAATAAAAGCCTGAGAAAGCCAGCAAGCACTCCAAGGCTCCTCTTTTACCCAGTGTAGGGTAGTTTTCAGGCTTTTCTGCCCTCCCGCCATTAGGATTGCCCTACCTGAAGGGGCACCTGTAGTTGTTGCATTGTTGCAAACTGTCTTATTTACTTCTGTGGGCCATGGGAGGACTATTGAGAGACAGTCACCAAGAGAAGCAGAAGGGAGAGAGAGGCAGGAGAGAGAAGGGGAGAAAAACGCCAGAGAAGCCCAGAATGAAGACTTGCTGGGGGCTTGGCCGGCCTCCTGGCCCCCCAGCACCCCTGCCTGCCATGTACCGGTTTGCCACACTACATGTAAAAGCTCAAAAAAAGCCTGAGAAAGCCACCGAGGGCTTCAGGACTCCTTTACCGGTCTGTGGGATCAGAAAACCTGCTCAGTGGACATCCTGCCCCTACATGCTGTCTGCTTGGAGCCTAGATATCCTGCTCTGTGCTTATCCTGCCCCTGCAAACGGTTATTTGTCCCTACTTAAACTTGTAGATGTCTGTTGTGGACAGCAAGTGTGTTAAATCTTCCATCTTCCTGTTGTTATAGACACTAGAATCAATGCATAGACCATCATACCTTGGTAAGTTCATGTTATAACATCTCTAAACGTTCAACATAATGTAGCTGACTTGGGCTAATTACATTTATTGGAAGTCTCAAACAGCCTCCACAATGAAATTCTGAAACCCTAACCTCTTCCCTTATGTTGCTGCAAGTTTTCTGGGACTTAGAGTGAAGACAGGCCTTATCCTAAGATTCCTCTAAGAATCCTAAGGATTCTTCATTGCCCCCAGTCATTTCTTCTTTTTTTGCTGTAGGGGATGGATATGTCTAGTTTTAGGTACACAGTTTTACCTCTTCCTTTTTGAAAATAGTTGATTACATAATTTCCAATTCTCAGATCTTACTGTGTTAAAATACTTAAGGACAGGAGAAGACCTTTTACAGATGGGGAAAATTGTCTCTCCTTGAATTCAACTGAAAGCAAAAGTTATCCTCATAAAAATATCTATGAAGGTATTAAAACACCAGTGATTTTTATTGTGATTTGCTATTATCCCATTGTTGAAAGTATCAGGTATATAATATATTTGCTGTTTGGACAATACAAAGGTGGGTAAGGGAATATGTTGACATTAAATTTTAGAAGAACATGAATATATAAAAAAAAAAAAAACAGCAATGATGGCTTGTGGTCAGCTAAGGATGTGGTCTGTGGGTAGCTAGCCTGGAAATAAACTTTCATCCCACTTCCAGAAGCATTGCTGTCTCAGCTCCATGCTTATAGGAACCTCTGCTTCCTGGACTCTCTCAGATCTCTCATTGGGAGGGAGTCAGGGGAGCCTTGCATCTAGAATCAAGATCTGTTGGCAAATCGCAGTAAGTGTCCACAACAGGGTACCTTTGTCATCTGGATCTGTTCTGATTCTCTTAGAGGAGAGAATAGAAATTTTGTTGCATATTCTTTTATCTTGAGTCCATTAAAATAATTATAAGCATCCAAGTGTATAGATACACAGTTCCTTTACTCTAGATTCTCTCTAATTCTTATGGAAGATATTGTCATCATTTTACCCAATATGGAAAAAAATTCACAAGACAAGGTGGTAAAGGAAGCTAAAGGAGTGTATGTTGAGTGCACAGATGGTACTGAAGACTGAGTGTAAGACTCCAGCTTGATCAGTTCTGGGGTAAGGGCTGTGGACTATTCAGTGCAAAGTCAAATAGCATGATTTTGTAGCATAATAAGTCAACAGCTTACTTATGTTGTGACTATGCAAGTGTCTCTGTTTTTCTTTCTCCTTTTTGTAATAAATCTGTCCTTTTAAAATGTTATCATTATATATATATGTCATCATACATATATACATATTATATACTATATATATTATATATTTAAAATATTATCCATATAAAATGTAATATATATATGTTACATTTGTGGTAGGTTAAGTTAAATAGGGGAGTAGGCTGAAGATAGCATATGGAAAGAGAAAAACAAAGATCAGATATTAGAGAACTTTGGTGGGACATAGAATTTACCCATAAAGTATTTATGAGCTACTGAAGGAATTTGAGCAATGGAGAGACATGTCAGATTTACATAAATCATTTTGGGGAGCTCAGTAAGTATGGCAAGTCTCCTCAGCTGATGACAAGTAGTCCAAGCAGATTGTAAATCAAGTTAATTCCCTAAAAATTTAAATTGAATGTCACATATGAAATGGAACAAAAGCTAAAAAATAAATGTAATATTATAAAAATAAGATTGTCTTATAGTAAGCAGTTTTTTTCCAAACCCTGTGTTGATTATCATAATTAACAAAACTATGAACCTTAGTACTTTTTTGTATGTTTTTCTTATAAAACTATATGATAATGTAATGTGGGTTCTGAAATTTATATTTGACTTTAATGTCACTAACATTGAGAAGGTCAAATTTGTAAGTATATTTGAGATTATTTTTTCCAAAATATCAATATTTGTCTTAACTTTTTGATACTCACACCCTTTTATCACTTTAAATTAATCATATCTTTTAAAGTGGCTAAAGAGATTATAACTACCCAATTCTCATTTGAAATGATGTTGTATATAATGTTAGTCCTATTGCTTGCCCCTATAGGAATTCATGTTGAATGAAAAATAGAAGATATTCTTTGCTAAAGATAGAATTTTAATAACACATGCATAACTTTGATGATCATGCTAATAATTTTGTATATACAACTTTCCCAATCTTTGTGATTGTTTCAGTATTTGAGCTCTTCAATAATACTTCCACTTTCTCTTTAGAATATTTCTACTTCTATAAGAGAAGCAACATAATTTTATAACTAATTTACTTGGTTTAACTTACATTGTACAGGCAAGTTTTTGCTACTATTGTAAATATAGAAAGATGAATTCTTCAAAAAAGATAATTTAAAGTACAGAGACACTAATTTTAAGAAAATAAAAACTTTGAGGAGAAATAGATTTTGTAAGTGATTGGTTGATCAATTAATATCTTCAAATGACACAATCTCTTCAATATGGGGAATTGGATAGCATACACTTTTAAAATGCAGATGATCTGTAATGGGAGGAATGAAGAGAAAGTAGCATGCTGGAAACAGGACAAACAGAACATATGGAGTTTGTATCTATCAGGTAAGAAGACATGGTTACATGGTGAATTACAAGTTGCTGAAAGGATCACATAGGAATTGCAGACATTAGTATTTCTGGCCTAGGAGCAAAGTGTAGATAGGTTGACTCTTCATTATGTTCAGGGGTATAAAAGATAGACAAATTTAGAGAGGGACTAGGCACACTGACCTTTTCAGTCACAGATTACAATGGACCAGAAGTTCTCCCTGTGTTGAGCAGTTTCCAGGAACAATATGTACCAGGAGGTAGCAGAGGAGAATAACCTGCAGTTGACCTGCTCTCCTGAGGACACAGCCATTCAGAATTGATTCAAAGAGAGAGAGAGTGAACATGAGCAGGTGCTGAAGTAAGAAAAAACTCAGGGAGATGACGATCAAATTAAAATGTCCTTTTATTCTTTATAGAGTTGCTAGGTGTTTGGGAACATGAACTTGAAAACATTATTTTGCATGACTTGCATTTCCCAAACTATCAAAGCAAATCTACAAAGCTCTGCTCCCCGAGGGGCTGAGTTAGCCTTGTTGAGTTTGATCAAAAAAATATAAAACACCTGAAAAAGGACATTTCTGAGGGCATGTGGCCCATGCATTCCCTGGCTTGGGATTTAATAATCAAAGTCTTAAATTTCTTACTAATTTTATCTTTAAATAAATGCTTGTCTCACTCACAGCCCTTCTCTTGTTGTATCTCCACCTCCTGGTGGAAAGATTTTTGACTTCCAGATCCCTGGCATCCCAGCTCACCTAGTCTCTCCCTCCCTGATCCATTTGCAATTGCTGCCTCCACCTCCCCAACCTCGACCCAACACCCTGTGGACATCTGGACTCAGGTGCAAAGATATAGGCACACTGCCACATCTTGGGGTGGCATCCTTGTCCACTAGAAGTAGCTAGAAGTATTTAGCCAGTGACTCTGGTCGAAGGGAAAACTTCTCATGTACTCCTGACCCAGGCAAAGAATATGCCCCCTAAAACGGCAGTAGCAAACACTTGGTGGCCACCCATTAGTATAGGCTAGAAAAGCAGCTGGGGGAATGGGACCCTGCAAGCAGAATGTTCTTGTGGGCATCATAGGACAGGGGGTCTTTGCTCACTCCATCAGTTCCCCAGTACCTAAGGGGGGATGATCTCAAATAGCAAATGAATGACACCATCGCCATTTGGACAACGATCACAGAAGAAAGAAAATGTTTTATGTTTTAGTGGATTTAATGGTTTGTAGAGGTCTAGAGCCTCAGGTACAGAGCCTGTTCCTCATCCAGCCTATAATTCTGGGAGGATTTAAGACATTTGGAGCTATGAAACTTTACTGGGGGTAAGGGGAAGGATTGAGTTCAGAGTCTGGTCTCAATGGGCATGTGAGAATTCCTTCTTCCCCAGCAGTGGAGTGATTACAAAGATTGACTCAAGCACTGCTGGGGAACTTGGGAATTTTCTGGAAAGGAGTGGAGGGGAGCTGGCAATATAACACATGGGGCTTGGAGAGGAGCAGCTTGGATATTCATATAAAGGTGGATCCAGGCTACTCACCCTGCAGTGGACTCATTACTCATTCTTTGATAATAAAGCTGGAATCCTCCGCTACTCCTGGGCTTCTTCCTCTTCTATTCAGAGTGATCAGCCATATTTCTTCTTTCCTGATTTAACTAGCAGGTCAGCCTTTGGGAAATTGGTGTTAAAGAGAGAAATCTGTAAAATGACATATCATTCAGTGTGATTTTATGTCTTTTAAGAGGTTTTGGAAACAGCAGCCCATCTGTCCCTCTGTGTTTTACTCAATTCTCCAAGCAACAAAGTTTTGGACGCAAACCACTAACACTCTTCCCATGGTTCACTCTCAAAAGAGCATTAGAGATTTTATTCCTTGGACCAACTGAGGAGAGAGAGAATGCCATAGCACTCAGCAGGGCAATTCAACTTTCACCAGCTGAGACAGAGTTAAGCCTTTAGAATTGTTGCCCCCTAAAGGAAAATAAAACACAAGGAGAGAGAATTAAGATGATCTTGCATCATTAAGCAGTCATGTGCATTACTGAAAGATGTTGCTTTCTTATTGGGGCTATTAAGTATCACTTTGAATAATGGCTCCAGAGAGCTAAATGCCAGAACAAAGACAAAAGGAAACATTAAAAAAAATCAGGAATTAAAAAATCAGAACTGGGAAGAATAGACGTTTCCTGCAATAACCTTTAAGCCATATTCATGCTCACATATATGTACATAAAACACACATTTGAAGCACAGGAGAGAATCATCTCTCGTCTAAAACCATTTCCATAATCTAATGATTCTCTCTAGTGTTTATGAACCTTTCTTGGGTCCTGTTATAATTTATATTAGTGTGTTCAACTTTATTTTAATCAAATGTAGAGGTTTGTACTCATTCATAATAAAATACACTCTGAAGGATTGGTCTTGGCAATTTTTTGCACTTAGCTGGGAGTAGATATTTCCTCTTTGAATTAAAGGGAGTGGAATTGATATATTAAGATTTTTGTAGCTTAGCAAAAATGGGAATGGGGGCTGACAAAGGTATATAGATTGTCGAATATGCGTTTCCAGTAGATGAAAATTGACTGACACGACAACACCAAATGTTGGGGCTGGGATGTAGGTGTGAATTGTATGTTTCATTTAGAACAAAATCTTACTACTTTTTTAAGTAAGATCTTATTTGTGACTCTTTAATCTATGTGCTAATGAGTCAGATCTTTAGTCAAGAGGGATGTGGTACATAAAATTATATTAATTCAGCTCTTGTCAGGATCTTTGGAGATCAGTACCTAAGGCATATGCTAATGCTTGCATCCAGAGACATAGCGTGTGTAACTACGTATTTCATCTAAATTGTTATGCAATGCTGTTAATTGCAATGCTGTAAATAAATTGGAAGTTTTGATTTAAAAAAATGTAGTTTGACAAAGTGACACTGAAGATTCTTTGGTGCCATCCTGAAGATAACGCCTTGGTTGCCCAGATCCTCCCAATGAGAGGAATACGCAAGAGAGAGCCCCCAGGATGAAACACTTGCTCTAAAACCAGGCTGTCTTCTTCTCTTTTTTTTAAAGATTTATTTATTTATACAAGAATTGGGGTATAGTCAGAGGCGCAGGAGGGTGAGAGAATTCACCAGAGACAGAGCGGGAACAGAACAGGCAGAAGGACTGAAATACACTGCTGAGGGGAGCAGCGGGCGAGTCAGGAGAGATCTGCCCTGCCTTGTGGGATTCTCGCTGGCCTGCTGGGAATTGAACCCCTACTGACCCGCACTGCAGAAGCTGTGGACAGCTTCACAATGCAGTGTTCAACCTACTGTGCCACCGGGGAGGCCCCAGGCTGTCTTCTGAGGAGATTAAAAAGGAAAAAAATAGTTCTGAAGATATTTTGGAAATCTGTATTTATGTTAATTGCTACCATCAAAAGTCACAAAAGAGTACTACCTAAGATCACAGATATGGTAAAACCCTTAATTTTCAAATATCATCAGGTAATGGTGGTTGGTTTTCAAGCCTAGAAGTTCCCCAGGGAAAAAGAAATCTGAAATTGACCCCTGCACAGTGAGGACAAGGAGAGGCTGAAGACAGAGCCAGGCCACTCCAGGTTGGTAGGGGGCTGTTAAATAAGCAGAGAAATTGATTTACAAGACCACAAATCCGGTGGATTTCCACAGCACCCCCACCCCCAAATTTTAAAATTGACACAAAGGCCTTAATTGGGTTCAGTCACATGTTCAGTCAAAATGGTCCCAAGACACGTAACTATCTCAAGGTTGTGTCCTTGAATCAAAGCTGTGTCCTCAAAACCAGCTCCTAGTGAAGGGACAGTGGCAGATGGTGCATCCCAAAAAACAAGGGACGGAATAAGCAGCCTCTGATTGCCCAGGCAGGGCTCCTGGGTCAACACATATTTTCCATGACCCAGTGAACTACTCCATTAATTACTTATTTCCCTGGTATTTTTCTGAACATTTCTCAAATTTTCTCCTTTCTGCCATGACCCACCAACTGATAAACACTGTAGCTTTGATGGAAAAAAAAAAAAAAAAAAAAAAAACAACTTTGGTCTAGGTCAAATTTCTCTTGATTTAAGCAGACTCTGGTGTCATATTTACATTTATACCATGGACTTGTCAATTTTGATGACTTTCAAAGGTGCATTTTTATTTTCTACTTTATGGAAATTTATATTACTACTACAGCCAAGAAAAAGAGAGGACAAGAGAGAGCAAAGAAACAAGAGTAATTACACTTTGTACTAGAAGAATCTGAAAGATAAAGATATTCTGAAAATCTCAATAACTCTAGAAATGATTAATGATTAATTACAAATACAATTAGGCAATTAGGATTACCTCCCCCAAAATCCTGTAAAAAATTAGAGAACTAAAAAATTGTTTTTCCCCTTGTATGGTTATTCTGCTTAAATGAAGTTGAAGAACACTTTTAACTTAAAGGAAGTTTCATTATCAATAAAGAAAAATCTTACTAGAGGAAACTTTTGATAACTAGAATATTTTATTCCTGAAAATCCAAAAGCTAGACATTCCATGTATGAGAAATTTTGAGGAAAAAAACGTTAACATACTATTCAGAAGAAACTATGTTTGCACCATTTTCTCTGTGAAATTATCTACTAGTTCATGTATTGGGGTCAGTTTCATAAATAAGGAATTGAAAACAGTACTTTTATCATGGTAGAAGTTCAAAATGTTTTGTTATGTAGTTTTTTTTTTTTAACTTAAACTCTTAGTTATGCAACTGTGATTTTCTTGGATCAGGAATTTTTAGTCCCTTAAGTTCCAGAGAGTCAAATTTAACATCATTAAGGAAATTAAAACACATCTCAAAATAGCAGGTCTTAGAGTCAGTCTTTTTAACATTTAGTTTGAATTAAGCGATTAATACTTTGTTAACTTTGAGCTTGTTGGCATAGAATTATGTCTACATGCTCTAGTAATTGAAAGAAAAGCTTAAACAAATCTCTTCACCTGAAATAGTTATCTAATTTCATCAAGTGTTTTGCTTCATCTCTCCTGTTTCGTGAAGGTGATTGACTTCAGTGAGGCCTTTCGAGTTTATGGGACTGTGTGTATTTTCTGTGATAACCAACTGGAAAGTAAAAGAGAGGGACTTAGCTGTGAGTGCTGACAGCCACACCTTAAAAAACATTTCTTTCCAGATTTGGGTGCAGGTTGATTTGATTTTGAACCATCCTGGGATGGAGGGCAGGTGTCTAACTTCCGTCTGTAGCCTGCTCTCCACTCCCCAGGGACCGATCAAGTCCCTCATGCACCTATCAAGTCCCTCATGCACCTGGCAAGCTGTGAAATATTAGAGCTTAGCAGGGAGGAAAAAGGAAATTTTTTTTTTTAAATCCAGCTGGTATTCAACAGACTCTTTGAAAAGAGGATTGATAGCCTATGTAATTTTAATCCGGGTTAATATGCATTCTTAATAAAACTACAGATGCTATTTTTCTCCATCCATGTCCAACAGCATATCAGCACTTGCCGATCAGGTTTTGTTGTTCCTATTTGTTGTGGGAAATAACTGTGTTAAAAAAAAAAAAAAAAAGGTGCAGTTCCTTGAAGGAAAAACATTGGCATGTACAACTTTTCCCCCTCCTCAGCATGGATCAAATCCTAACAATATTAATTCTCTCTACAGACTTCACATCCGAGTTTCTCAAAAGGGTCTCAAAAGCCATCTTTGTTTGAAATGTAGCCAGCTGGGATTTACAAGTTTCAATCTTAAAGGAATAAGAACAGATGGGAACTTTTCCTTATGGGGAGGGCAAAAGTCCTTAGCAGTTGGCGGTAGTGGCAGTGGTGTAGTGTGACTTCCCAGACTAAAAGCCCAGGACTGTGTTACATTTGGAAAAATACCTATAGCAGAAGCAGTAAAATGAGCTTTCCATTGCAGCCACCTTGTCCTGTGTTTCTAGATCTGCAATTGTTTATTATGTCTCCACTCTTGCAGTGGTAGCTGCTTTAGGACGTTTGGAGCCTTCTGGGAGTGGAGACCCTCAGGGGCTATGCCTTTCTGCCTCTGGGTGACTTATGTGCCTGTCATTCTTTTTTTTTTTTTTATATGTGTATTTTATATCATTCTTCATTTTTGAACAATGTATGCTTTCTCCTTTCAGATGTAGTCCCTGTGAAATTCCCACCATAATTCACCCGTGCACCATCACCATATTCCCGTGTGCTCTTCCCTACCCTGTTTTGATCCTTTTCCCTCCTCGTCTCCTGCAGAATGTCTCTGATTTATAGTTACCTGCTGATTTTGATTTTTAATTTATTATAATTACTTTTTTCCCCCTGATCCCTTATTTGGTTCCTCTACATTCTTCCTATAAGTGAAACCATCCGATATTTTTTCTTTTCCTTTCTGGCTTATTGCACTGATCATAATCCCTTCCAGCTCCATCCATGTTGCTGTAAATGACATGAGTTTTATCTTTTTTTGATTGCTGAGTAATATTCAATTGTGTATAAAGATCATATCTTCTTCATCCAGTCATCTATTTTTGGGCATTTGGGTTGTTTCCACAGCTTAGCTATTGTAAGTGTTATAATAAGCAACGATCCTGTCATTCACTCTTGACCTCTGATATCCTAGGTACCTCCCTTTCGCCCATTCTCTCCATAGCATTGGCTGTTATTCCGGGCCTTGCCCCTCCAATAGTCGCCATAAACTCCATTTCCTCTAGGTCACCTTTTCTGAGTTAGGAATTAGATGTTGGAAATGGTTTTCAATAAATACTCCTTGGCCCATTAGTAGTCCATAGGGGCCTCTGCTCAATTCCAGTCCTGCTTCCTGAGAGTGCTGATGTTTGTAATACTTATTCATTTACCAGCATAAGTAGTGAGTATAATAAACAATATGTCTCAGTGGGCATCAGACAAGGCCTGCCCTCAAGGATGTGAGGTTGAAAAGTTAAGAGAAGTGAAAGCTGAGATCACCAGCCCCACAATACTTGATGGTGGGCAACATCATTGTCCTGTAGTTTGTGGAAGATTCCTGGCCTTCCTCCTTTCGGAGCAGCCACTAAGCAGGCAGGTGAATTAATTGACCTGCTACTTCCTCTCAAAAGTCCTCCTGAAGTGGATCAGAACCTTACAATACTTGTCATTATTTTTAGACATTCTGATCAGATCAGGAACTATTTTATGCCAAAGCCATACTTAGTCTTAGCATGCAGACAACTTTCCTGTTTTCGGTTACTGCTAGAATTTTTTGGATATGATTCAAATGAGAATGACACTCAGCACACATGATAGTGTTTTCAGTCACAGATAACATTTTTTAAAATAAATGTGTTGGTTAGGTAAGCTCAGGTGATATTTATATAAAGAGACATCAGTGACATTTTTCTTGTTTTGGTTACATAAATATTTCTTGTGGGACCATCTCGAAAGACTCTGCTGTGTGCTATGTGCCACAGAAGGTGGATCTCCATGTGAACTGAGGCAGCGGAAATAGAAAATTAGTGCCTGTAATGCAAAATTGGAACAGTATTTGTAAATAAAAGGAGGAGAAAGGAGGGAACATGTGGGGGCAAGGATGGGACAGTCAATTGTTTCACAGAGTTGAAAGATCTACCTGAAACTACTTGTACCCAGACTCCAAACCTGGGTACAGATCTCCCTCTGAGACCCACTATGCAAAGATAGTGCTCTTCTTTAGTGCCATATGGTAATGACCTTGGCTCTGCTTAATGAAGAGGTTGTTCCGGAGGTCCTGTTGGGTTGTTAGCAGTCAACAGAAAGATCTAGGCATTTTTCTTTCCTTTTTCTTATTTATGCATACAAGAACTGGGGTGTAGGCCAGAGATGCAGGAGGTGAGAGGATTCACCAGAGAGAGAGTGGGGACCAGAACAAGTAAATCTACTGAAATACACTGCTGAGGGAAGCTGCAGGCCAGACAGAAGAGGCCTACTGTGCCATGTGGGTCAGTTTCCTGGCCGGGGATCAAACTCATGCTGCAGTAGTTGGCAGTAGCTTGACAGCACTGTGACTTTAACCCCTGCACCACCAGGGAGGCCCTAATGTCCCTATTCTTAATCTGTGTTCTCATTATATAACTGTGTTCAGTTTGTGCAACTTTATTCAGGGGTACCTTATGACATATGCATAATATTGTATAACAAAGGGGGTTAGGAGAGAGAGAGGAAGGTGCCAAGTACTCTATGGAAGTTACTAACCTTGTTGAAATGTCTAGGAGAAGATGCTTGGCTGTGTTTGTGGAACACAGGAATTGGGTGCTTGTTTGCCATATTTGATGGTCCAGTGCATTTACTTAAACCATGAAATAGAGCTACAAAGAAACCATCCACAGTGCTTATCATTCTCTACCTTTGAGCAAAAAAACACGCTCAAAATGCATTGCACTGTCATTGCACAAGAAATAAAAACTATCAACATGTATTTTGTCATAGAAACTAGAAATGATATGCAAAGCTACTTACTGTGAAAAAGCAAGTATCTTAGAATTGCTGTAACAAATGATCACAAGTAGGTGGCTTAAAATAAGAGAAATTCGGGCCTCCCTGGCGGTGCAGAGGTTGAAGTCTCTGCCCTTTAAGGCTATCGCCAGCAACTACTGCATGAGTTTGATTCTCAGCCAGGGAGCTGACCCACATGGTGCAGCAGGCCTCTGCTGTCTCACCCACTGATCCCCTCAGCAGTGTATTTCAGTAGATCTACTATTCTGCTCCCCACTCTGCCTCTGGTGAATCCTCCCCCCACACACATACCTCTGGCCTATACCCCAGTTCTTGTATGCATAAATAAATAAAAATAGATCTTTAGGGCCTCCCCGGTGGCGCAGCGGTTGAGCGCTGGGTTGCGAAGCTGCGCGCGGCCTCTGCGGCGCCGGTTCGATCCCCGGCTGCTCCCCGGCCACCGGAGGAGGGTCCCACATGGCGCGCAGACCTCTCCTGCCGCCCGCTGCTCCCCTCAGCAGTGTGCTTCGGTCCTTCTGCCTGCTCTGCTCCCCGCTCTGGCTCTGGCGAATTCTCTCGCCTTCCCGCGCTTCTGACTGTACCCAGTGCATGTATAAACAAAACAAACAAAGAAACCAGCAAAACAAATAAATAAAGCATGCCTCTATAAAAAAAAAAAAAAAAAAAAAATAGATCTTTAAAAAAAAAGAGAAATTTATTTTTCCACAGTTCTGAAGACTAGAAACCCAAGTCAATATGTTGTCACAACCACATTCCCTCTAAAGCTTTCGGGCAGGATACTTACTTGTCTCTTCTTAGCTTCTGGTAGCTCCTGCAATCCTTGACATTCTCTGACATACAGGCATCTCCAGTCGTTGTCTCTGTCAATCTATCTGTGTCCTTGTACCAGGGTCTCCTCCCTACTCCCATGGATTAAGTTTCACCCCATGCCCTCATCTTTATTTGATTATATCTGCAAAGACCTGATATCCTACCTGAGATGACATTCACAGGTACCAGAGAGTAGGGCTTCAACATATTTTTGGGAATAAAATTTAATCCATAACAACAAGTTATAGAAAAATTTATGGTGTGAACTCATTAGATAAAAATATACATTCATGAACCAGCTCATGAAAAAGCATGAAAAGTTCTCCAAAGACAATGCTAGTTTATGAGTGCTTTCCTCTAAGAGGAATAAAGAGAAGTTCCATAATTATTCTCTAAGTATTTCAGAAGCATTTGAATATTTTAGAGTGATAATTATCAGTATAATTCATTCTTTCTTTTTATATCAATTGAATGCCTACTGTAAGTCTCACATCCAGACAGCATCTGTCCCAGTAATATATACATAGGAAAAAAAAATCCATCATAAATATAAATTAATGTCTGAAATTTTAAGGGCCACATCAATTAGTACAATTAATTTAGGATTTAGAATTTTTTTTTAAGATTTTATTTTTATACAAGAACTGGGGTACAGTCAGAAGTGTGGGAGGGAGGGTGAGAGAATTCACCAGAAACAGAGTGGGGAGTAGGACAGGCAGATGGACCAAGAACACTGCTGAGGGGAGCAGCAGGCCAGACAGGAGAGGCCCGCTCACCATGTGGGTTTCTCCCTGGCCTGCCGGGAATCGAACCTGAGTGCAGAGGCTGTGGACAGCTTCACAGTGCGGCGCCGCTCAACCCGCTGCGCCACTGGAGAGGCCAGGATTTAGAATTTTTTAAATATGAAAATTCACCCAGATGTGATCTGAACAAAGATTCAGATCATATTTGGGTCACATGTGACCTGTTCCATTTTCAGATTCCTATCTTTGATGCGTGGACCACATGGATTCAGCGTCAGGTGACTACATTTATTTTGACTGCTGGTTGTAGTAAGAATAAATTATCCAGGTTTGTTATTCTGTAGCTACATAGAACCTAGTTTAGTCTGGATCCTCTTTTCTGAGAAAACATATATGCAAAGTCTCCATTCCAGTATGCTATTACTGAAGCACAATTTGCAGAATGATATAAAATAGCACTTCATTGTGGATAGATATTTCAACTCTTTAGCATTATGTTTTCTGAAAATTATGATCAATTCAGAATCATTTTCTGTTAGTTTATTTCAACCAACTTTTCATATAAAGTTAAAGCCCATGCAAGGAAGAAAACTCCATCCATGTTATTCTCCAAGTTCTTCAGTTTGGAAGATTCCTTGTCACTCGGGCGAGAGTGATATCGTAACAAAGCTGGAACTCTGGGCTGATGTTGACCTTGCTCTGTGCACCCTGCAGTCATTTCTCCAAGGCTCTGGGCGGGGTGGGGGGTGGGGAGGTCCCTCTGGTCTGAGCTCGTACACCTGGGGAATTGGGGAATGTTTCTCCCACATTGCACACCACCAGGCATCTTTTTTTTTTTTTTTTTTTTTTTTTTTGGTGGGACCCTCGCTTGCTACCAGGGAACAAACCCGCGTTGCAGAGGCTGCTGGCAGCCTCTCAGCCCAGCGCTCAACCGCTGCGCCACCAGGGGAGGCCCTCCACCAGGCATCTTATACCCCACCTATGTGAGGATAAAATTTCTCTTTTTTCTGTTTCTGAAAGTGTTTTCTTCTGAGACAATGACATGTTCTTTTCAATGAGTTTAGGAATTTACAGGAGAAAAATTATCTAGAAGTAGCATTTACTGTTTTCTTACAGAAAGCTCTAAGACAAGGGAGTACTAAGAAGTTGGCTTTTGGGTCGTGATGAATGAGGAGAAAAATGCAAGTTTAACACAGATTAACAGCTCAAATGTGATCTTGCTACTGCATTATTCAGAAATGTTTATGATAAGAAGTACAGCATTTGCCAACAAAGCATTTGTAAACACAGAAAAGAACAAACGATTCCTTGTTTGGAAATATCTGTGTTTGCCATAGGGACTATTTCTCATTCCTATCTTAAGATGTAAGCAGGAAAAAAAAAAAAATATATATATATATGTATATATAAAGATTGTGCTTTTAATGAAACTATAAAAGATGGATTGAAATAGCATTTGAAGTATTTGCTCTATAATTAAGTAAACAAACCTATTTTTCTCTCCTTGAATAAAATTTGAGTGTTTTAAAAGATTTATTTATTTATGCATACAAACAAGAACTGGGGTACAGGCCAGAAGCATGGGGGTGAGAGGACTTACCAGAGACAGAGTGAAGGCAGAACAGATGGACTCACGGAAACACATTGCTGAGGGGAGTAGTGGGTGAGATAGGAGAGGTCTGCTCCATCATGTGGGTCACCTTCCTGGCCTGGGATCAAACTCATGCTGCAGAAGCTGTGGATAGCTTCCTAGTGCTGTGTCTTAATCCCTTGCGCCACCAGAGAGGCCCCAATTTGAGCTTTTGATGAAACTTAATTATAAACTTTGAGTTCATTCTGTTTAGAATCAAGGTAGAACTTAGTTTGTCTCAACTGATTTACATAAACAAGGAAATGTGAAGAAAATACACACAACACATCTTTTTACTTACTACAGAACTTCAACATCAACGGGGGAAATTATATAGTGAGGTGATTTTACAGTTTTTATTTAGATTGTTAAAATATATTAAACGAACAGAAGAAAATTGCAATATTGGATATATTCTCAAAATAATGAACTTTATTTGAGTAAGTCCCTTGTTGGGAAGCTTGAGATGCCTGCATGAAGGAGCATTTAAAATACTCAAAACTGCTGTACCCAGGTGCAACATTTAGGGATCTGGTAGAGAAGGAAAACAGACAAGACACGGCAGATAGATTATTATCACAATTCATAAAAAATAAGAAAAAGAAGTAGAATTTAAGAGAATCATTAAAAATTCAAATTCCTATCAGAAACAAGATGATGAAACTGAATATTACAAGAAAATGAATGTTTGGTGCTTCTGTTGTTTTCTGAGTAGTTTCAGGAATCTTTCAAATTATTTTTTGTAATAGCACAAATATTTATTTATTTATTTAGTCATTTATTTTTTTAATTTTATTTTTATATTCCCCATAGAATTGCAATCCCCTTATTTTGACCCCAATTTTTCGTTTCCCCGCCCCCCCATAGTGTGTTTCTGGTTCATAGTTGTTTGTTGATTTTGTATAATAGCACAAATATTTATATCTATAAATCTTATCATCTCCTTGACATAAGTTTGGACTTTAAGACTTCAGACCTTTCACCCAATACCAAATATTTTCTTTTAACTTCTGTTATGAGCCGTGCTCTATACAGGTTGATTACCGATAAGGTGATGATTGAGCCACATTTAAAACTTGATGGTTTTTTGTTCTTTAGAGGAAACTGCATGTCATTTTCATTCAACCATTTCTTTATTTCCACCAACCAATATGGCTTCTAAGAATTTCCTTTTATGATAAAGATTTCTTTCTAGGATTGTTCTTTTTGGTAACCTGCACAATGGTATGCAAGTGTGAACTTTCTCCCCAATTTCTGTATCACATCATGTAAGCAAGGATATTTATATCCTAGTAATGTATGGTATAATAACTCTGAATACGTTTTCGATGTTGAATTTTAATTATGTCAGTGATACTTACTTTGATGTGAATGTGTTTTTCTCAGAAGATCAAGGTTTAGAATAAGTAGTTAATTTAGTAAAACAGCTTTTTCATCAGGTTTTATTATTTATTGATTTCCTACAGTGTCCAGGGGAATTCAGCTAATGCTTAACACTCAGATAGTATGCAACGATAAAGTTAAAATTTAGAAGCTTCATGTATATGTTTGATCTTGATCACAGTTTTCTATGTGCACAGTCATACAATGCTACTGAAACAACCACAACACACTGATGTGATGAGTATGTGCTTGTCTTTAATATCATCAATTCATTAAACCCACATTCACTGAGACTCTTCAATGGCAAAATATAATGTATATGAGGCTCTGGGGATACACAGATGAAATCCACATGGTCCTTTTCAAAGAAGGCAACCGTGTTTTGAAATAACAATTATAATCCAATGTAACACACATTTATTAAGTCCAGTGGGGATGATCAGGAATGGAAGGGTTTAACTTGGTTTGGAGAGGGGAATAGAAATGACTGCAGCGATTTACGTGGAAGGAGTAAACTGAATCTCCACATACGGATAAACCATTTTCAGTAAAATGGGCTAGGAGAGAATTTAGACAAAAGCAGCAAATGCTCTATGATGATTAACAGAAACGGAGACCATGAAAGGATCCAGACAAGAAAGGATCCAGACAAGAAAACAACACATTGGAATTACTTGCAATATATAAAAATTAGGAAATACATGTGAATTTACATATCCTCAATAACATTATTGGTGTTTATTTTTGTGGGTTAATGAGTTGACTTGTTGAATACAATGTTCTGTGGCATGGACTTTATTCTCTAGAAGTTGATAGGATAAGTAAAGCTGGCACTTTATATTAGAAAGAAATATCAGTGCCAGTATATTGAAATTATGTTGATGAGGAGTGGTTGCAATGATTGTTCACAAAAGTCTGCATGGTCTTCAAGAAATAGTGTCATTTGATCTGGAATTGAAATATTAGTAAAAAGTTGTGCTAGGCACAGCAGGGATAAGGATGTTTTTGGATACCCCCTGGTAGTTTGACATAGCCAAAATTCAGGGTATGGCAGATAATAGCAACAATGTGACTTATGGCTCAGACCAGATCTTGGTGACATCACAAATCTTTGTTAAAACAATATGATCTATAAAATATTATGGTAAAGGTAACATAAACTTTCAATTCTATGTTTATTTGGTATTATTTTTATCTTTTAATTGTTTAAATTTTAAAGATTTGTTTCATAATTTGAAATAAAATAGACATATGAGAATAAAATAACACTGAGGAATACATTTCTCATTCTAGAGAAGAATGCCAGGACAAAAGAATGTGTACATTTCTTTACATTTAAGAAATCCCTTTCACATGGAGAGTTACACATGCATTGTAACTCTGCCTTTTTTCCTTAATTTTCTACTCCCTCTTACTTATCCCATATGGAGGTTATGTCCCAAGTCACCACCACACTGTCATTTATATTTGTTTACATCAAGGTCTATATAAATAAATGCAAAAAACAGGTTACCCCAGAGAAACTTGGACTTGTTTGGCAGTAAATCTGGGAATTCATTTTTCAGAAAGAGACTTCATAACCCCAAAATCAGTGAAATGGAACCACTCAATGTGATTACATTTGGCAAAGGTCAATAAAATGTAATAAGGTCAATAAGTTTCCACATTTGAACAAAAGACTACATTCGTATTACTTCCTTACACATTTCCTTTCCAATAAATATTAATAGGTGGAAACGTTAGTGGGAACAGACTACAATAATATTAAAAGCAGTCTTTTAAAATATGTGTTTACTAAAATATTGTCTACTTGTATACATGTAGTGCACAAACAACCATACTATTTTTACAAATGTCTACACATGTATGTTCATGATATGATAGTGAAATAAAATATACATTAATTTCAAAAACTATTGATTTCAGTATATTTTTAATAATCATCTATTTTATATAACCTTTTAAATTATGATTCTTATTATGTCTGATGTCCCTGACACATTGACATTAAAAGGGGCACTTAATCTCACCACTTTGAAAAATGATATTTTAAAGTAATTTTTATCTTTATTTGTTGAAAGATTTAGTAATATCCACTTACCTTTGTTTGAAAATGTCATTCTGATATTTCAGGCCTAGATTAAATTTGGTTCTTCCAAGAAGCACTATAAATAAGATAAAAGCATAAGAAGGTATATCTAATATCCCCTTGAATTTAATGAAATCAATGGAAAGTTTTCATGTGATAGGAGTATGAAGGTTTTGCTCCCCTCACCTTATCCCCAATCCTGGCACTCTTTACAAAGCAAAATAGAAGTCCACTACCTGGACCATTTCACCTTTCTACCACCAGAGTCAAGGTTACAACTGGTGGTCACTGTCTTTCCTGTGGCTGCATCTTAAAGGAGCATTACCAGACAGGTATTATAAAACCTAGAAGATCATTTGTTGCAACAGAACATACTTAAGAATGTATATTAAATATAGGTTTATCATGATTTGGAAATTACAATGTTTTGATAAAGTCATTTTTGAAAAATAGGTTTTAAAAGTCAATCCTGACAAAGATATTAAATTTAAAGTGGTCTGTCTTTATCTTTTTCTTGTCATTCAATTATCTTTCATCATCAGGATGCACTTTATAGAGGAGATGAATGATATCTATGAAGATTTTTCTTTTTATGAAATTCCTACTTTATAGGAAGATAATGTTAGCTTTGGGATAAACTTCATCTTGTCTTAGAAGCATCAAAGACAACTCAGTCTTAAGTGACAGTCTGTTATGACTGAGGCTGGACCAACCCAACTGTGTAAATTGGAACACTTGATCTTGAAGAGTCCAGACTTCTGAGAGTAAATAAATAGTGATATTATATTATAATGCAGTCTAGTCAGTGCTATTCCAGAGATAATGACAAATTAAGTCAAATGCATGAAAATGGGTGTTGACTTCCTTAAGCCATTCTTAGAAGAATGTAAAGAGCTTTTGAATGAGCAAGATGAAATTCTGGAAAGATGAAATTCTGCCTTGGTTCCTAGTCTTATAAAAAGAAACATCACTTTGCACAACATCTTCATTTCGTTAGGAAGAGCAGGATTCCTAGTCTCCATTACCTTCTGACTTCTGCATCTAATGGGCCATATGGTTCCTGATTCTTTAAGTAACTTAATGCCTTAAGTAATTAACAGGGCATATGCTTCCTGTACAAAATCACCATTAGATCTCCTTTGCATAGTAGAAACCAACATGGACCCGATTGTGATGTCAGCTTTTATCTGTCACCAATAAACTTTACATTGCTTAATAAAACTCAGAGAAAATGATGCTGCATTTAACAGTTTTCAAGATAGCCACATGCAATGTCGTATCATATTGGCAGACTGTTCAGGAGAAGCTACAACCTTGTCACCCTTCCTAACCCTCACCCCACCACCAGTCTTTTCTTTATTTCTCCCTCATATGGCTGTTGAATTTATTTGCTTGATCAGTAATAGTCCTGGCAAAAATTAGATAACTGACATTGAGTCAATCATAATGAAATGGTAATTTTAAAAATCCATCATAGAAATGAGAGTTTATACAAACAATAAGGAACTTCAACATTGCCAGCAAATATAAGGTGAATCTAATATGACCAAAAGGACAGCAAAAAGCTATTTATATACTTATATGTGGCACCTAACCATATTTTCAGTCACCATAATATCTTTTCTCCAGTTTTTTAAAAAACAATATGTAATTTCAATAACAAAACTTTTATTTGTACAAAAATCAAGTAACAGGCAACAAATCACGACTGCGTAGGTACAGGAAAATAACAGCATCAAACAGGCCCTAAAATAAATATTAACTAGGAGGAGGAGAGGACAGAGTCCTCTTGGGGGGTCATTTCCATCACTTTGAGTCCGTGGGGTTTGTCTTCTTAGCCAGGAGAGCTGACCAACCCCGTGGGTCCACTTACTGGGACAGGCACAAGTGAGCAGTGGTGTCTGAGGCACCTCTGAGATGCTCTGGTTCCCTTACTAGTAGCAGAAGCAAGAAGACAGGGTGGGATCACAGCTGAAACTGTGCGTTCTTCTTAGTGATCATGTGTTTCTGCCATAGTCGTAGAAGGACAATCTGAGCAGAGACATCTGTCATTCAGTGAGGAAGAGGAGAGCCATGTGAAGCAGAGGCAGTCCACAGCTAGAAGAGGAGCAATCCTATTTAAAGGAAATGCTATTTTCTATTGGTCAAGCCACCAATCTGGACTCCATCAGCAGGTTCACTGAGACTATATGGGTAATTTAAAACTTTTGTTTACTAACAAATATATTTGTTTTCAGGCAAAGAGAACTTTACATAGTAGCTCAAGCAAACAGTCTAAGTCATTCTCCATTATTTATTTTAATTTTAATGATTTTTAATATTGTGTAGAAAACTGGGGTCTAGGCCAGAGGTGTTGGGGTGAGAGGATTCACCAGAGACAGAGTGGGGAGCAGAACAGGTGGATCTACTGAAATACACTGCTGAGGAGAGCAGCGGGTGAGACAAGAGAGGTCTGCTGCGCCATGTGGGCAGCTCCCTGGCCGGGGTCGAACTCAGGCCATAGAGGTGATAGCACTGACACTTAACACCTAGGCCACCAGGGAGGTTCTAAATCATTCTGTTTTTAATGGAAGCTCAGTAGCATAGATGTCTGGTTTGAGAAACATCCTTAGTGTGGATGCATTGGGTCAAGGTGGCTGCTTTCAACCAACCTGGCATTTACTCTCATTTAGCCATGAGGTGCTGGAGGACCAGTTCCCCCACAACTGGCTTTTATGGTGACAACTTTACTAGACATTAGGCAAAGCTAAAATTCTTTTTAGAATATTTTTACTCTTTCTGAAATTTATGTACTCTGTAGCAACATTCCAGCTCATTTATTTTAAAACTTCTCACAGGGAACCAATTGCTTTTTCCATTAACCTATTCTCTACAAAGTAGGAACTGCAGGTGTATGGTCAAACAAAGGTATCACCTGTATAATTATATACATGGAGGGACCAAAAAGAATTTCCTGTCTTTGTCTTTGTTTCGTGTTCTAAGGATTGACCTTCTTTGATCTTAGCTCAAAATAACTGTAGAATTAAGCCCTTTATCTTATTCTGCTTCAAGTTGATGGAAGGGTGTTCTAATTTCTTTCCTTTGTTTTGCTCAACACACTTTAGAGTTACAGGAAAACACTGATTTTCACTGAAGCAGTAGTTGTCAGAGGCCTGGCGATGAGTCAGAATCTACCACAGGCAGAGGGGCTGTTGAAACTCACACACTTGTATGAAAAGCAAAGTGATGTACAAGTGTGTGAGTTAAATTTTAAAGTATTCTGAAGGGGTACATGTTTGAATGCAGCAATGACTGTCATAATTATTCTGTACCCCTTCTCATTTCTGTGCCTTTGATATGTGACTTTGTAATAACCTCACCCCAGGACTGGGGAAAGTTTCCCTATCATTTAATTCAGAACTCAGCCCGGTAGCTTGCTTTGGCCCCAATGAAGAATGTAGATATAACAAAGTACTAGATTGTAGTCTAAGCCTCAAAAAAACTGTGCATTCTTCTTAGTGATCTTATGTTTCTGCCATAATCATAGAAGGACAATCTGAGCAGATACGTCTGTCATTCAGTGAGGAAGAGGAGAGCTATGTGAAGCAGAGGCAGCCCACAGCTAGAAGAGCAGGAATCTTAAGATGAGCTGAACCCCATAGATGCTTGAGAAATGGTTACAGATTTTTGCTGCTCAGTTTCAAGGTGACTTATTTTTCACTGCAGGGCAGCCAGTCTGCATTTGATAGGTGCTAAATAGAAATCCATTGCTAGAGGTGAATACTCAAGTACTTCAAAAATCTTCATGAAATCTACAACAAGGTTTTTGTTAATTAATATGTGATTTTATAGAGATGTTATTTTATGAATGAAGTGAACAATGTTCAGGATATGTCATTGTACCCTTCACCATAATCGTGTGGGTCATGCTACTCAGATAACACCACTTGCTCTGCAAGGTCGTATTTTAAGACTAGGTCTAGGGATTCACTGGTTTCATGTTCCCCCTACTTTATGTACAACTTTGTCTTTTGTCCAGATTATAAGATTGACTGAATTGAAAAAAATCAAAAATAAATGATTATATAACTGCTGTGTGCCTGCTTGTTAATTAAAATTTGCTTGTTTAGCTAATTTTTCTATGACTTGCTTTTTTTTTTAAAAAAAAGATCTATTTATTTATGCATACAAGAACTGGGGTTCAGGCCAGAGGTATGGAGGTAGCGTGAGAGGAGAGGATTCAGCAGAGACAGAGTGGGGAGGAGAACACGCAGATTGACTGAAATACACTGCTGAGGGAGCAGCGAGCAAGACAGGAGAGGTCTGCAGCACCATGTGGGTAGCTCCCTGGCCGAGGATCAAACTCGTGTTGCAGTGGCTGCAAATAGCTTCATAGGTTGCATCTTAACCCCTTGTGCCATCAGGGAGGCCCTGGTTTGTTTTTCATTGTGAAATCTGAAGGCAATCATTCACAATTCACACCAAATACTTCTGGCTCTCACCTTCATGGCTCCTGGAAAACCTTAGGGTTCAGGGTAGTGACTTGTGAAGTCACTGAGCATTTATTTGCTGCTATAGGACTTTCTAGGACTTTTTCCTTTTGCTCTCGGCCATGGCCTCTAGCCATGTTCCATTTAGTTCGATCCGTCAGCCTGGTTCCCAGAGTGAGAACAACAAGGATGAGGTCAGAGCTGGCAGTCAACCTCTAATGGAATTAATGCTTTGTTATTTTAACCTCTGAGATTTTTTTGTTGTTGTTCTAGCTACTTCAGCATAACCTGGGATCACATAACATTTGATTACAAAGCTGTGGGGAAGAAGAGATATGACAACTCACTTGCCTTTAATTGTCTTGAGTGAACGACAGTAATGAAACTTGACAGTTATTGAATGGACAGTGTGCCAAAGGTAGGATTGATATATTTCTGTACTAGTGACTCATATATAGCTGTGTCTATATAGTGGAAAATATCTATTGAGTCTTTTTTGGATTGAGAATGAGCTGATGGGACTCTGATTCTTTCTTAGTCAATAAGCAGATTGTTTTAAGTAAGAAGCCAGATTACTCTTCACTGGATCCTGCTCTGAAACTCAGGAGAATATCAGTTTAGAAGACTCCTGGTAGTTTAGGAATAAGTCATATATGGATGGGAAAAATGTGTTTTTTGGAAAGTTAAGATAGTTAAATAAACTTAGAATATTTTCATTTTAATTTTCTCTCAGCCACTACTTTGGGCCAACCCTGGCGACAGTCTTTGCACCCAGCTGGAAAACTTCAAGTCACAGGAAATGGTGAGTCTCGGGAGCTTCTCACCTCAGTGTTGCTGAACGGAAGATTAGAAGATGTGCTGAACATATGCATAATGCATTTCCATATGCTTTTTCTGTGGGCGATCTCCTTTAGTTTCCCCCCAATACTCTACTTTAAGTATGATCCTTCCTATGATGGACTGTTCAAAAGCAATTGAATGTTAGGCTAGCAAATTGGCCAATGCCACACAATGAGAAAAAATGAACAGAATTTTGACTTAAACCTGTTTCTTTTCTTCCACCGGATTGCACCCCACCAGGAGTCTCACTTAAAGCATACAGCTAACAAACTCTTAGTTTACTTTGGGTTTCTATCAGCCTTCTTCTGTCGTGAGCAAACAAGGGTTTGCAGTCCATACATGGTGTGCAGTGGTTCTGAGATTTTGTCCCCTGAAGATTATAGCAGCTTTTCTCATCATTCTTCAATTTCTTTTCTCATCATCTTTCTATTCTTTTCCTTTTTCTCTATATTTTCTCCATGTATCACCGATTCTTTAGGGAGTTGGTGAGAGGAAAATGAATTAAGGCTAGATTCTTGGCTAAGTGAGGGAAGAAAGTTAAAACATTTTAGTTTTCCTTCTCTTCTCATGAATAACCCAAATGAATTAAATATGATTGATGGTGGCTTTGCATTATTTTCAAAGGCCAAGTGGTTAAAAATATGATAAATGTTCTCTCTTAAGGTGCAACTGAAGTAGAATAAAACTTGTATCTTATCTCTTTATATCAAGCTCTCCATTTTGAAAGAAATGAGTAAAACTTGTCCTAGCTTAGTCATGCACTCACACAAAAATATTATACAATATTCTCTTGCTGAGTGGTCATAACATATAGATATTTCAAACTTTGGTTTTATGGGGGAAGTTTACCATTACATTTAGGTGAACATTTACATTAAACCCAGTTCTCAACAAATATGGTGCGAATCCATGTTTGTATTATCACAGCTTTTGTAGAGAAAAACACACACAAACACATGCACAACTTAGTCCAACCAGCTTAAATATATGGAAGGCATGTGAGTAGGAATCTCTAATTTTGGCTAATGGGGACTTCAGCAATGCTAACAAGGACCACAGTGAGCTTTTCCCCTTCCTCTTGCTTTGATGACTGTCCTGCAGCTGAGGATTGTGGAACATCACCAGAGGTCATGGCAGAGAGCAGAGGAAAGTCATCCTTATAGTGACAGCTAAATGATCAGTGACTTCCACAGCTTGCTACCTGTGAACACCAAAATGCTACATGCCATGGAAGATGAAGAGCTGAAAGTATTTGGTGTAGTGTTAATGATTGTCTCCACGTTTCACAATGAAAAGCAAGTCTTGAAAAAATTGGCTAAACAGGCAAACACTTATTAACAAGCAGGTGCAGTTAATACTAGCACTTACTTTTGTCCTCCAGATGACTGCAAGGTTTCCAGACATGGCAATATGCTACAGCAAAGGAGGTGGGTGTGGTGTGGTAACATTTACAAAAGAGGTCTGAACCTGCAACCCTAAATCATACATAGTGTTGTCAGCCAACATTATCTCCATACAGAGTAACACAATTGCAATTAAAAGTCTTTCTTTGCTTTGAGTTATTAATAATGAATCAACGTTTTCCAGGAATAATATCTACAGAAATCCTTAGATTTGTTTGACCTTTATCACATCCCATGCTCATGATTAAAAAAGAAAGCAGAATCTTGAGGTTAAGAAAGGACTAGGGTCCCTGAGGGTACATGTTTGTAAGTTACCTGATTCTGTGAACGAGAAAGAAGGGTAAATATCAATATCAGAATCAGGTAACAATGATTACTAGAGCATTTGAATTTGTTTCTACAATATAGTTTATTTTTTCCCTGTTGTCATTATTGCTAAAACTCATGAAAACACCTAACTACAGTAAATATCCACAGAGAAAGAAAACAAGAGAGTGGATTCTTGGGTTGCTGACTGCTTCTTGGAAAGCAGCTTCTTAACATTCAGGGATGAATTTAAGAAAATTTGTCTTGCTTCAGGTGGTGAAGAAAATAGTGAATTTCTTATGTTTCATTCCTACTAATTTTTTTTTTTTTTGGTTAACCACATGTCTTGTCTGTTTGTTTCTCTCTCATTTTCTATAATATTTTCATCTTTAATTTGGAGATAACACCTTGTTCCATTTTGCAGCCCACATACAGCAAAAGCATCATCATTATATGTTTAACTTGTTCCCAGATTGATTAGTCATGGGGATGTATTGCCAAGTACAGTATTTTATCTAAAGAAATATCACTTTGGGCAAGAAGAAGCTTATGCATATGTGTGTGTTGTAGTGGGGTTAGTTGTTGGTGAAGATTCAGGTTTTTCAGCCTGAAGAACAACATTGAGAAGATATTCACTTGCTGGAGGAAAGACGGAAAGGAAGTAAACGTTAGTTGAGGGTGAAAGGCACCATATGTCCTCAGTACCTAGGCACAACAGGGAGCTGGCCTAATGGCTGCCTTCATGCACCCTGCTGTGTATAGGTATTGAGGACATATGGTCTATTTCACCCTGAACTGTGAATTTCCTGAAACAGCTATAATGTTCTTTTAATGTAGCTTGTGTGACCATTATATATAAGCAGAGATGATTAAAGCATCTCCTTTTCTTCCACTCACAATAATCAAAGAACTTTTATATGTTGTTAATGTATGCTTCTGACCAGTGAACTTTTTCCCATCTGAAATGCTCTCCGCCCAGCCCCCTCCTTTTCATCTCTCACTTTCTCCGCAAATCTATTTTTCTCCATCCATTTCTCCATCCTGTTCCCTCTTCCTCTTCTCTGAATAATAGTTAGTAAAGGACGCAACTGAGAAAAGAGAGTGAAAATGTTTTCAAGTTATTTTTAAAGTGACAACCTGATATAAAACTATTTATGTGCAATTTTCTTTTAAATATGTTGAATAAAATTTGGATCTCTATTTCAAGTCTGGAATTTGAAATATATTAGTCAAAGAAGGAAGCTGAGTTTGTTGTCTCCTCAAGTCAACTGATTTGTTTGGGGCATTCTTATGCTTGCTCTGAATTCTGCAAAACCAGTTCTGATTTGCCACCTGTGACTTAGAAACAGATTAATGGGATTCTTAGATACAAATGATAAAAAATATCCCAACTGTAAGAATGAGAAAAAAAATCACATGAGGGTTGAGTGAAGAGAAAATTATGATAAAATTCACATAAACTTAGAGTCAAGGATGTGTGTGAAAGATGTACTTTCAGGGAGACATCTTTGATGTGAAATTAATTTGGCATAGGTGTTACCGCTAAAGAGACAGTTCACCAAAATCAATAAAGATGATTAATAGCTTGTATAGACATAAATGGCACTGTCTTAGAGAACATTTATTTCTCAAGGTTGGTTGAGGAAAGAAGATGAAAACTTTCAGTTCTCAATAAGGACCCAAATAATTGCTTACTTAAGTTTGTAATAATTCAACTTTGAAATAGGAAATACTGGCATGTGATAGACCACAAACACTGTGCTTTCAATGAGGACCTTCTATTATATTTTTGAATTATAATAATGACAAAACTCATTTTAAAAGAATTGAGCTAATTTAAATATACATGGTTCTGTTCTTTGAAAATACATTATTTGGAAATACATTATTTTTTCTTGTTTGTAGTAGTGCAGGAGAGATAGCCATTGTTCCTTCTTAAAGATTTAGTATCTTAAATACACACACAGAATGTTTAGGACTAAGCATTATTAACAAAGCCTCCCACTCTAAGTTCAGAGAACTCTGCTTTTGGTAATAAATGAAGTTAGATAGATAGACATTAAGCTAAGGATCCTTTCAGGCACTTTCTTCGGTAAAAAATATTTTTTTTACAATATATTCTCTGCCCTAACTACATACAAATGTTTAACATCAGTCAAATAATTTCCCAGAAGAATAAAATAGCATTAAAGCTAACTTTTACTACCTTGTAATTTATGATACTTAATGGGCACAAAATGTTTTTTTTGTTCATTTTTTTATTTAGATATATATTGGTTATATATATATATATATATATGGATTGTCTTAAGAAAATGTTCTATATTGACTGGGATATTTATTCCTAATGGCTTATACAAGATCTTGCAGAGAAGCAAATTTCTCTATATTAATTAAAGCAGAAACAATTTATCAGTACTAATTACTGAATGCTTTGTAAACTATTTTAAAATATTTTATAATTTTTATTGAGCAATGATGCACATTCTTTTTGCCTTAATTAGGCACATGGAGATTTTGTTTTTTCCAACTTGCATCAAGATTCACTTACAGACACATTGCTGTGAAAGGGGTAGAAGTATTGAACCAGTTCTCTTTCTACCTCTCCCACTTATATGCAGCTGCCTTGAATTACAAGTCCCAGCATGCCATGAACCAACTTCCTGAATAGGGGGCAGCTGAGAAGGAGCAAGGTGGATATATAAAAGGAAGCAGAAGAGGAAGGAGGGGACACATGAAGGAGAGGCATGTGGAGACACTTGGAGAAGATACTGAAAGAGACACGTGGGTGAGGATACATGGTGAGGCTGCTGCTGGTCCTTGGCAAAGAAAATGACAGTCATTATCTTTATATGCTGTATTTTGAATTTTGAGTCTCTGTTGTCCCAGCTCTCTGAGACCTGCTTAATCCCTTTCAATAATTTCCTCCCAGATATTTGACAACTTTTCTGGTCTCAGTGACCATGCATCTGGCCAAACCTGTTTGGCTCAACATTTATTTGCCACGAGGAGATGGGTAATTTAGGGGATGTTATTGAGAAACTATTTGAAATCCTTTCTTCTCTCTGCATAAGAGTTCTGCAATCTTTCACACTAAGAGTCTGCTTCCTTTGCTTTTTAGTGTATGGATAGACACGAGTCTGCTTCCTTTGCTTATTTGTGTGTGGATAGACAAATTTCTTTTACAGTGTGTACCTCTTAACAGCTTGGGGTTCCTGGTTACCCCTCAGTTGTGTGCTAAAAGTTCTAGTCACTTAAATAATTTGTACTCCTTTGTACATATTTGGCAAATTGAAACAGCTCAAACTACACTTTCTTAGCTATACACACTATGTGTAAGTTATTTAACTTCTCTATTTTTGTTTACCTTAGTAGTAGTTCTTCTTAAACTATAATGTGATACAAATCACCTACATTGTTGTTAAAATTGTAGGTTCTGATTTAGATGGCATGAGATTCTGCATTTCTAAAATGCTAACTATTAACTCACTATGAGTAAGAAAGCTTTTTCCAGTTTCTCATATTCTTTGACGGCATAATAGAAGCACTTAGGAAGAATTTTTTTTTTAAATAGCACTGTCATTTAGACAATTAATAAAACTCTCAATGTGGGGTTCAGACATCAGAATTTTTTTTAAAGATTTATTTATTCATGCATACAAGAGCCAGGGTACAGGCCAGATGTGCGGGAGGGTGAGAGGATTCACCAGTGACAGAGTGGGGAACAGAACAGGCAGATTGACCAAAATACACTGCTGAGGGGAGCAGCAGGTGAGACAGGAGAGGTCTGCCGCACCATGTGGGTATATCCCTGACCAGCCAGGATCGAACCTGCACTGCAGAGGCTGTGGATAGCTTCACAGTACTGTGCTCAACCACCTGCGCCACCAGAGAGGCCCCCAGGCATCAATATTTTTAAAGCTACTCAGGGAATATAAATATAAGCCAGTACGGATAACTATATAATGCCTGATTTCCATGTAAACTCTATGTTGACCTCAGTAGACTAGATAAACTGTAAAATCATGTGTCCTACTGAAAAATGGAACAATATGTGAACTACAAGAGACTGGATAAGAAAAGGAAAAATTTTTTCAGATAGTGACTTCACGTTAGTGTTACATATCTCTTGCTTAAAGGAGAAAAACAAGAACATTGAAGCATGTAATATAATACCACCAAAAATAGCAAGGGAGATTAGGACATCCATTTAAAAAATGGTTGGGCTTGGGACAAAGATTGTAACATGAAGCAAAGAAAAGACAAAGGTTACAGCCACATTTAATTAATCATGGGAAAAGCCACATGTAATTAACAGCTATGTGGGATAAATACCCATATCTGATAGCTTGCAAATGTAAAATGGATCTGCTGAGGGCAGGCCTATGACCACAGGAGAATGTTCAGTTACTCTCCATTGAGCTAACCAATCATCTGATCCCGTGGGAACTTAGGCTACCACAGACACCATAATCACCATAATTACAATCACCTCCTCCTCTTGTATCCTTTGCCCAAACTCTTGATTTAGTTTTCACCCTGATACTTATCACTTGGTGACATGCCAGTCTAAACCTCTGTTTACATTAAAATGTAATGACAGAAACTTTTGTCTTTTTTTTCTTCCTATAGTCAAGGTGACTGGAGTAGCAAAAGGTGCAAAAATGCAAAAGGTGTGCAGAAAGTGTGCAAAAGTTGTGCAAAACGTCTACTGCAAAAGGTGTCTTGGGTAATTAGTTTTTGAGCAAGTATATAAATTAAAGAAAGATATTTAGAATAAAAATAAAATAGCAAAGGAAAAAGAAAGGTTGAAAAATATAATCTAAGGATTCATTCTGACTCCTCCTACTTGAAGAATTGTTATCTTTTATATGAAACTCAGTCTTATAAATTATTCTGTCTTAAATATTTTAAGATGTTTATAACATAATATTGACATCATGAAATAAAACATAATTTAAAATTTAAAACAACCTCAAAAATTTTTAAGTAAAATATTTTCAATATCATATTGAGTATTTAAATTATTAAAATTCTTAATTCAACTGCAGAAAATTATTTTTATTTATTTAAAGATGAGCTGAAAATTTTTTTAAATAATAATTTTGCTGCTTTGGTTTTTTTTGTTTTGTTTTGTTTTGTTTTTGTTTTTTCTTTTGCCTTGTCAGAGACCTCAATCATTTTCTGATTATCATTTGGCCACAAAGTAGATTCTGCTGTAAAATAATACCAGACTCATTCTAAAGCTTAAAAATAACTTATTCTAAATTTGTTATAAATTACCAGAAAAATTTAAGGTGGCAATAATGAGAATCCATCAATTGGTCAAAAGAAGTGGTATCTTTTCTGTGTCATACTTTTGAGTTGACAGTGAGAATTTTTATTTTGTGTGATCTAGATGTAGAACAACCTGTTTATTCATTTGACATATCTAGGAATGGTGCATTTTGGTACATCCTGTGGCTCTTAAATACTATATATGATGAAAATGACAGAGATAAAGGAGACAGTGGCAGCAGTGGTATGATTTATATTTATTTGCTAATTTAAAAGGATCTTTGTTAACTTAAAGGCTTGTTAAACAATTTATGGTGGTCAACTTAATTGATGATTTCTTGATAGTGTTTATGGATATTCTACTCTATTGTTTTTTTTAAATTTTCTATTGTTTTTGTAAGTACACACAAGAGGGGAAATATCTGATCATAGAATGTCTATTTACAGACTATAATATATTTGTTTTATCCTGTCTATAATGGTATTTTGAAAGTCATTTTTCCATAGTGTCTAGATAATTATGACTTGCGTTCTACTTCTCCATACCTTGCTTGAGACTTTCCCCACCCTATTCCATGTTAATAATATCTTTTGGCTTTCAAAATCTCAGTCAACAATAATCTTTTATTTTTCTAAACACTGCTGAAAACAGACAGTTGAGTTAATTTGTGTTCTCTTGGCTTAACGGACACTTGAGTCAATTGTGAATTTTATGCAAAATATATTCTTATTTGTGTTTAACAACATGGTTGAATTAATGGAAAAAAGGAGATGGTAGTTTATAAAGAGAGGCCTATTTTCCCTCCATTAAGTTTAATTGCAAACATTTCAGGCATAATAATTCACTACTGACTGTTGGCCACTTTGTCCTCACTCTGTGGTCAGTGTGGCTGCTTGTGGGTGCCAGATTTGGATCTTCAATTAGTTGTGGGAAGAAAATTGTAGCATAATTGTGAATATTATAGGAGCCCTTTGTAAGTTGCTCAGGAAACTGGGAAAGAAGGGGAAAAAAGCAAATAACTTTTTAGAACCCTTTGGCCTACTAAAACCTAAAACTTTTACTTCATAGAAGTTAAAAAAATGATGCCTTTATTTTTGGTTCTCTCTATTAGTCAGATGGAACAATCTGAAAAGCCATTTATGAGAGACTTTAAAATGTACTTTGAGAAAACCACCATAACTGTATTTTAAAATTGTTTTGCAAAGCCCTGGGCACTTAAAGAGCCAAGAAAACAAAAGATATAAAATTACTTTAGTTGTTCTCAAGTCTACAACCATCAGAATAAAACAAAACTGGATGCTTTGGAGGTGATTGTAGTAATAATGCAGCTGAAATGCCAGTGCCCAGGAGGATTTACTAGTCATTAGAAAACAGAGACATTCATCCCAGAGGGTCAGGTACTAACCTGAAGTGTCATGAACGTAAAATGCTTTCAGAAAGGTCATTTTTTTTTAAATAGATTTACTTATTTATGCATACAAGAACTGGGGTGCAGGTCAGAGGTGCAAGGAGTGAGAGGATTCACCAGAGACAGAGTGGGGAGCAGAACAGGCAGACTGACTGAAATACACTGCTGAGGGGAGAAACAGGCGAGACAGGAGAGGTCTGCTGCGCCATGTGGGTCAGCTCCCTGGCTGGGGATCAATAACATCATAGTGCTGTGACTTCAACCCATTGTGCCACTAGGGAGACCCCAGAAAGGTAATATTTCAATAGAAATTTAGTAACTAATTCCCAGGGGGACACAACAGAGATATATCTAGATTAAATTTTCTTCGTTGTTTGAATTAACTAAGAATGCCATGTCAACGTCTATTTGGACTAATGTCATGGTGATGAATTCAGTGTTCAAATGAAGAAGGTAGAAATAGTAAAACAATATTTGATCTGATTATGAACAGAAATAACTGCCAATTCTGGACTGCACATAGCTCCACCAACCCAACATAGATGCTTCTAAGATCTTAAAAATAAAGCAGAAGAGTTAAAAAATATATAGGCCAAAACACAGAGAGAAACACCCCACGCAGGTTGCTGTATGCATAGAATTGCAAAGAAAGAATAAGGAAAAGCAAAAGTAGGACAAAAACCAGAAATGGTTACTTAGGAGATAGAAGAGGACATGGATCCAGAGAGGTGAGCTTTGGTTGTATGATTTTAACTTTTTTTGACCAGAAATCATGTACTGCATTTATAAGTGCTGTTAGGGAATTATTTGAAGGAAAATAATATTTCGGTCTTTGACACAGAGTGCAAGGTCAGCAGATGGTCAATATTTTCAAGCTAGGGCCTCCGTGATGGCACAGGCAGTTGAGCGCAGTGCTGTGAAGCTGTCCGCAGCCTCTGCAGTGCTGGTTCAGTCCCTGCCAGCCTTGGAGCAACCCACTTAGTGCGGCAGACCTCTCCTGTCTCGCCTGCTGCTCCCCTCAGCAGTGAATTTCGTCAGTCTGGCTGTTCTGTTCCCGCTCTGTCTCTGGTGAATCCTCTCACCCTCCTGTGCATCTGGCCTGTACCCCAGTTCTTATTTAAATAATAAAAAAAAAATAAAAAAAATATTTTCAAGCTAATAGGGTGGCCAGAGGCAGAAGACAGATAAGCAGAAACCTTGAGTTTCCTAAACACCTCTCTCCTTCATGGCCTTTGTGCTTGCTTTACTTGCCTTCTTGCACACTGTCACACTAGAGGGAAATCCAAATTCCTGCCTCCAAGGTGAATGGAGTCTTTTCGACCTGAGGGGGTGATGGAGGAGTCACAAGTTACAACTGGACCTCACAGGTGGCACAAGGGGTTAAGCACATCCTAAAGCTATCCACAGCCTCTGTAGCACAAGTTCAGTTCCCAGCCAGGGAGCAGCAGACCTCTCCTGACTCCCCCACTGCTCCCCTCAGCAGTGCATTTCAGTCAGTCTGCCTGTTCTGTTCCCCACTCTGTCTCTGGTGAATCCTCTTAGTCCCCACATGTCTGGCCTGTACCCCAGGTCTTGTATGCATAAATAAATAAATATTTAAAAAAAAAAAAAACAAGTTAGAACTGCCAAGGTGGAGAGTAGAACCTGGACACACCAATGCTTGCCACAGAGGAAAACAGAAACCACCAGGCTCCCCCAAGCTAGTCAATGCTTCTGTGCACGGAAGCTGGGAACGAGCTGAGAGCCTGTCAGCAGCCTTGGGGAAGCTGCGGTGAGACCTGGTGGATCACCTTAAAGGAACTCGGACACTCGTGGCTGGCTCCTGGATGCCAGCCAGCCCCGATTCTCCACAAACAACCCACCTCTCTGCTGGACAGCCTCTCTGAGGGTTTTGCCCTTAAACCTCTTTTGAAGCTGCTTGCCATTTGGAGATGGATCTAAGACTCTCTGGGAGATGAGACTCCCCAGCTGTGTCCTTAGCTTTGAGCCCAAATCAAAGTTTTCCTTTATTCTGAAAGATCTGACTTTTTTTTCTTGTTTAACAGTTACATAGCTTAAGACTCTCCTTACAGAGAGTTACAAGGCAGATTCTTTACTTCATTTTTGTCTGTGATAAAATAACACTTTTCTAGATTGTCCTAACGCTCCTTTCTAAAGCAGTGCCTGCTACCCCTCCCCATACCTTTGCCCTGAAGTAGTTTCCTTCAATTATCACGGAATCTGGCATAGTCATATATTAGCTTAACATATTTCCTGCACTAGAATGTGAACTCTGGGAAGGCCGTGCCTTTGGTTTTATCGCTCTTTCTGTCATGTACCAGCATGCTGGACACAGAATAATGCTGAAAATATTGAACAGAAGAAGGAACCTTGTAGATGCTGGCCCATAAGATACAGTTAAGAGCAAAAACCAATGAAGATGGAATTTAAAATAGGATGCCAAACATAATATACCCCCTCTTTTGAAAGTCAGCTTATAACTTGTCTAATATCTTGCATTCCACACCTCTTAGATACTCAAAGGTATCTCGCTATTAAATGAATAATTTTAAATTAAAATTAATGATTATGGATTAATATTAAGTCTGGACTACCTTTTCCCCAGCAAGGATTCTTTTGAGTTATACTGAGATCCCTAATTTCTCATCCTTTTTACATAGGACTACTATAGAGTTTGCAAAGGGAGAAACTACGGCCTGGGAAATTTGGCTCAGATCAAAAGCAACCTATTGCATAACTGCATACATTAAAATAGCTTTGTAGTTTTAGTATTTATCGCTTGTTAGGGGAATATCCTACCTGAATTTTATATCTAATTCTAATTAATCAATATGAAAGTCTATCAAATATTATTTAAGATTATAGGCTTCATAAACCCCATCTCCCTTATACCAACTTGGTATTGTGGTATGGGCCAATCTTTTGAGTTTTGTTCTGGTCACCTCCACTGTTTGCTGGGGCAGTCATTTCTGAGCAATCTCCAAAACAGTTTTCAAGTGAAGGTTTCACTAAGACAGACAGCCTCAGAGTGCAAACCTTTTAAGTCATTGGATAGACTTTACGAAAGAGGCAGAAAGTAAAATATTTCAAACAAATCGAGGAATGGAGTAGAATCTATATGAATTGAGAAATGGAGAGTAATCAACATAATCAAACAGGAGGGTAAACTTTAGAGAGGATGAGTATAAACCAATGATAGTCATAAAAATAAGCAGGCTGGGTTTAAAAAAGACTAGTAGGAAGACAGAAGGAAAAAAATGAACACAGTTTATCTACTAATGTTAACATAGGAATGCAAATGATTAGACGTGCTCCTGATTGTCTAAAACAGCCACCTAGTCCTTTGCCAATATTATGTTTCATGCAGATTTGATGCCAAATCATAACAGCGATTTAACCAATTTGGTGAGCACTATTTAAATCATGTTAGTCTGTTCCACAGAGGTCATACTGTTTCCTCAGGGAAAGGATCTGCCCCTCAATCCCATTTAAACGTGATAAGTAATTTGCTTATATTTGCAATAGATATGATGGAATGTTCTTCCTTAAGGATAAACTTGATAAATTGCATATGTTTAGAAAGGGCAGGTATTTTTTGTTAATTTTATGTTTTAATGGAGACAATTGATTTAAATAAAGGATAGCAAAAATATTGAATTTCTATCCAAAATTATGAACACTGAGGATAACTTTTAATAAATACCTTTTATGTTACTTGATGTGGATGCTGGAGAACCTACAGAAATCTTTGAGTTTATAAATGACCTTAGCATTGTTGATGATGATAAGAATATTGTAAGTATCTGGGTGAGTGAGCAGAAAAATACTCAGTGAGTTTCAGTGTCAGCTAAGAAATGAAAAGTGGTGAAGACTAAAACATATCAGCTGCATGCATAAAAACAGACCTCTGAAGCATTGATTCCTATTTTTGGCTCATAGTCTGTGCTTGTGGCATTTGTCAAACAGCTTTGCTCTCTCTATATTGTCCTTATCTATTGTTGCATAACTTGGCCTAGCTTAATGGCTTGAATAGTTAAGAAATGTCTTTTAAATCAAACAAAATGCCTAAAGTCATTTCAACTCTGCTATCACGGTGTTCATGGGACAACGTACATGGTAGGTTATCAGGAAGGACTCTGCAAAGTCATTGGAATATTATCTGCCACCAGAGATGGATAACACATATTAACTTGTTATGGTGTTGCATTTTTGGTCTCTGCAACTCCAGAATGAAAAAATGGGAAGACATGCCAAACTACTGGGGCAACCAATAAAATGGGAGTTAAGGGTACTCTTCTTTAAAAGGAATCCGTGAATGTCTTAGTTAAAAAAGTATGATGGGGGCCTCCCTGGTGGCATAGGGATTAAGTCTCAGTGCTATCACTGCAATGACACACCACACCGCTATGGCCTGAGTGCGAAGCGATCCCCAGCCAGGGAACTAACCCACATGGCACAGCAGACCTTTCTTGTTTCGCCCACTGCTCCCCTTTGCAGTGTTTTTTTTTTAGTCAGTCTGCCTGTTCTGCTCCCCATTCTGTCTCAGGTGAATCCTCTCATCCCCCCTGCCTCTCTAGCTGGCACCCCAGTTCTTTGCAAAAATAAATAAAATTAAAAAATATATATTGAAGTTCTGTTTGTGGCAAGATTTATAAAATATGTCACAAACTATGATCAGATAGGCAAAGAACATGGGGTGGAATGTAGGTTAGAAACTCCATCACTAACTACAACAATTTTCAAGGAATCTAGCATAATCATTACAATGGAAGTATTCCTGAAATATAAATTTTGATTATATTTATTTCATTAAGTGGATCTTCCCCTTTTAATTTATGATAGCTCTGTGTTATTGCCTAGTCAATAAATCAACCATTGGGATAATACAATTCAGACTATACATACTTGTCTTTAGAGTGACTGGACAGAGCAGAATCAAAGACCTTGAAGAATTTAAATAAATATCATAGATTTATTATTATTTTTTTTCCTCATTTATATGTTTATTCCAGAGTGTATTGCTACAGAAATCCAAAGGCATTTGTCCATGTGCAGCACAATGGGAAACAAGACATTTGGAAAACTTGTATTTATTTATTTTTGATGGGTATTTGCCAATTTGCAAAATGTTTCCTTCCTGAGAATACCAAACAATGAACACCCTGTGAAACACACTGTGTATACAGTGATTATATGTTTGTGACGTGTATTTGTAAACTGCATTTGTGAAATAAAGAATAAATCACGACGACAGGTAATGATATAATTGATAATTACTTTAAATGTTTGGGACAAGGATAAAATGTCCATCTGCAGCCCTCGATCTTCATGTGAAATCAGACAGTTCAAACTCTCCATTGTCAGAGCTGGTGGCGAGAGGGAGGTACAGGCAGTCAGATGTCTATTGTGTCAAGCCATTTGGGTGACACATTTCTATGATAATCAGTATAGCTTGTCTTTATAGACCCTTGCTACGGGGGAAGCACTGTAGTAAGCCCCTGGACACGCTCTATTATTCAGTTCACATTATGATTCCATAAGTTGATACTATAATTTTCTCCATTGTTAGCCGGCAATGAACTTTATCTCATTATTGATAAGAATATTCATAATTAATATTAATCCATTCAACCAAGTTAGACCAAGAGGGGACATAAGGTTTTCAGGTATCAGATTACAAATCCATGTTCTGAACCACTAGGCTAAAATACAGGACTATCATGAGTTAATTAAAAGAAATACAGGGCCTCACCAGTGGCGCAGCGGTTGAGTGCTGGGTTGCGAAGCTGTCTGCAGCCTCTGCAGCGCCGGTTCGATCCCTGACCATTGGGCGAGGGTCCCACATGGTGTGCAGACCTCTCCTGCCTTCCGCTGCTCCCTCAGCAGTGTACTTCGGTCCTTCTGCCTATTCTGTTCCTGCTCTGGCTCTGGTGAATTCTCTCACCCTCCTGCGCTTCTGACTATACCCAGTGCTTGTATAAATAAATAAATAAATCTTAAAAAAAAAAGAATGGGAATGCTTTAAAAAAATAAATAAAAGAAGAAATACAGTTTATGAAACAGACATAATTGAAGTTGCATTCTGTCTTCCAGCTGAATAACCAACTAAACATATGTGTACGATGGGATTAAAAAATGTATAATTTCCATGGAATAAAATAAGACTGCTTCCTAAAAATGAATCTTTGCTTTCTGGTTTTTTTTTTTGGTAATAATTGTATTTTACATACAATTATTGTACACAATGTGTATATTGTATATATATGTATGTGCACATATATTCTATAGGTATATATTCCAAAATGCATGATTGTTAAATATCCATAGGAGTGCATATGACAATCATGTATTTCAGAATATTTTCCAAGAGATACAAATAAACAATAGTGAGTGATAAAGGTGATTAGAACTTGAACTATCAGCTCTATAGTACTACAAAACTATGTTAAAGTAAAATGCTCTGATATGCCCAGGAAGGATGTATTAGAAACAGAAAATCCGTTGTTTTAACCACTGATACTTTAGTAGCTGGTGATAAAATAGCTAGAGATGGAGGGAGTAAAATCAATTCAGAAACAATTGACTTTCCTTTGGTATCATCAACAGTTGTCTGGGCTGTGCCCTCAATTGCTACATATTTGCTTTTTCCTAGTGTCTTTCCTGCCAGCACATGTATGGATGAATGTGGCCAGAGGCAAACATAAACTCAAGTAGATCCAAATCCTTTTCTTTTCTAAATCAGTGTTGCTTAAACTAGTGATCACCATGTGGTAGAAGATAAAACAAGTGATGAAATCTTATCTATACGTTTTAGAAGAAATACATGTGAGAGAACGGGCAATATCCACATATATCTGGTGGACTAAAAGTGAGAGTTTTGTGAATACTTTGGTTTGAACAACTGATATTTGTGAAGGTGGTGAGTGTTGGCAATGAGAGTTACAGAGACTTGTATACAGAGTGAAAGTGAATGTATTTCTATGAATGGAAACTAAAAATTGAGTAGCATTGCCAAAAGTTACCAAGCATCATGAAAAAGCTGATAAAAAAACAACTCCTGTGTGATGACACTATAACTTTGGGGGTAAGGAGTCCCCAGTACAACTACTGGACTCCTATTTATGTGATTTATTCTACATTCTGTGGAATTCATGTTGTCCTTCTAAGATGTAAATTTTGTTTGGAAGCTTAAGTAGTGGAACATTCTATTTTACCCCTTTGCTGATTAGTCTTGCTTCTATGCAGCTTCTAAATTATTTTTCCCAACCACACCCTTGTTGAGAACACTTGGTTCTCCATATAGTCAAGGTTAATGTTAAACTCTAATTTGGTATAAAAAAAAAACTTTAGAATTTGGTCCTTGCAATGTTTCCAGCTTCATTCCTTATCAGTACTATTCAAAGATCTAAGTTTCTGTTCAACCAGACACTTGCTGGACCCAGGATGCTTGAGGGCATTTCACATGTCTATATTTAGGCTCAATGGGTCCTTGTTTGCTGTATATTCCTTTCTTTGTAAATTAATAAACCTTCATCTCCTCTCTGGGAGTTTCCTTAACATTCCTTAACCCACCACCAGTAAAATGGCTGATCAGTTCTATCTTTGATCCTTTGCAAGGCTATCTTTGCCAATTTAGCTAATATAACTTCCCATTCCATTACCTGATAATGTACTGGGAACATAGTAAGGGATGAAAACAAGTTTGTTGAATGAATAAATGTTGATGATCATGGAGATCTATAAAGGTATCATCATATCTTTGCTGGACATATTTATTCAGTTGTTTTATTTTTTTCCTTTTCCCCAAACTGAATAAATATTAATTAATATGCCAACACTGCAAAATTGCAAATGAATTTTACATGATATTTTGAAATCATCATCATTGAGTAGATAGGGTACTTTGAGTTCTGCAAATAACTGCTTGCCTAAGCTGTTCTTGATGAGTTATTATTTTAGTCTGCATAAAAGTAAATGGAAATGATTTGTTTGTATATTTATAAATAGTTTCTGTATCATGTGTGTTTGTGGTTTTGGGGGGGAGGAGATGCTATAAGAGCACAATAGAAAGAGAAAGAACTTGTAAAAAGAAGACAAAAGTGTTCTTTGTATTTTTTTTTCACCAATTGTTTTGGTCATTTGATCATTTGAGATCTATCAGCAAGTATTAAATAAGATTCAAGGTTCAAACATTTAATTAAATCAGATGATTAAATTCTTCCTAAAGTAATAGGAGTATAAATCCAATTCAAATTGTTGTTTTCAATTTTTAAAAACAAATAAACCTGAATCAAAATGAGTTTTTTAATAAAAAGAGGAAGATTATCCAAACTAATTAAAACTTTTATCTTCATTATTTTATAGAATTGTTCTTATTTTCCTTGTGGAATAATAAAGAACTTTCCTTCAACCTTTGAACATGTGCCATAAGTTAGATAATTTTTCTTGGCATGTAGTTTTTCAGTCACACTACTGCTGTAATAGATAATCAAATGGGGATTGAACCCATATCTTACAAATGTAATCATAAATAGATATTTCACAGTAATGTTGGCAAGTGTGATCTGAAATATTGGACACATGTGTAACATAAAGAGATTAAGTTGACATCTGTGCTTTTGATAGTGAGGTGTGGATTCCAGAGACACAGAGAATTAGGGGGTGATGGAATCGGACCTCAAATATGGTGTTATAGAGCAGGTTTGCAGAGTGAAGGCAATGACTGAATTTAGATAGCGTACTATGTATGTATTTCTACTTATTTTTAAAGGAAAGAATAGAGCATCTACTAGGTGTTGTTGAGGGTCATGCCATTCTTAGAATAAACCTGTGAAGTTATAGGTTCATATAATCATTTTACAACCCATTAAAATCTCTTTTATGGGTCACACAATAGATGAATAGTCTCAAAAAGCATTTTCTACCCCATATTTAAAATACTGTTCCCTCCATCACAATGGGAAACCCTTTTCAGCAGGGACCACTTCTCAGACCTAGCAGTCAAAGAGTTCACTTTCTTGGACTCTGTGCTGCAGAGGATCTCAGTCTGATCCTACGGCACAGTTCCCTTTCCTATGGAGCAAAAAATGGAACATGCTCACCCAGAGCCCATGATCCCACCCTTCTCAATAAGACTAAACCTTTTTCATTGAAAACTTGCCTGGGCATGATCTGGCCCCTGTCTCCATTCCTGGCACCTTTCATGCCACTCATCAATCTATGACCAGGCATTTGTCTCATTTTATTGTTTAAATACATCAAGTTCATCCTTGCCTTGGGTTCTTAAACCACTATTTTCTCTGCCTTATGTGCTAGAATCTCTATTCTAAATGGTGGATTTCTTCCTGTGATCAGGTTTCAGATGAAATGTCACCTGCTCAGGGAGGATTTCCTGATCATCTATGTCAAAGTAACTTGTTTCTTTTTCTTAAAAATTAAAAAAAAAAGTGCGTGTGTGGGCCTCCCTGATGGCACAGGGGCTAAAGTCTCAGTGCTATCAAACTATTGCCAGCCACTGCAGCATGAGTTTGATCGCCTGCAGGGAGCTACCCACATGGTGCAGCAGACCTCTACTGTCTCACCCGGCTGCTCCCCTCAGCAGTGTGTTTCAGTCAGTCTGCCTGTTCTGCTCCCCACTCTGTCCCTGCTGAATCCTCTCCTCTCACCCTACCCCCATACCTCTGGCCTGAACTCCAGTTCTTGTATGCATAAATAAATTAAATGAAAATTTGGAAAAAAAGTGGGTGTGTATGTGTGTGTTGGGCTACATGGACTACATGCAAATTCTGCAACAGTAAAATTCTGTTTTCTTTCTCATTGTCATGTATTCTGGTACCCAGAATGGCACCGGAATAAATTTTCTGGAATAGCTTTCAGATTTAATAAATGCATAAAATTTGAAAAAAATCAATCAATGAATTAATGAACAAATGAAAGTACACTCTTAGAAAATTTGACACAAGTGGATAATTACACACTAAAAATTGTAGTGAACTGTTTTCTTTCTAGCCTTTGCTTTGTGACACGAACATCCCTCGCATCAGTACCAGGAATCTCTTCTCCCTTTGTAGGGCTCAGCAATAGAATGTGCCTGCCCAGTGAGTCATTGGCAGACTTGACACCAGCAGAGGAGTGTTCCCTTCTTTTTCTGCTTTAGGTGACCCTGAAGTAACGTTGCAAAAAAGCTCGGGCTTTTCTACTAGGCCCTGAAACATGTGGATCAATGTCCTCTCCAGCCCCAAGTGACTGGCTATCAGCTCTCAGGTGTATGCACCATCTTATATCATTTAACCTTCAGCTGACCTCCAAATAAACATATGATCAAGTCATCACATATTGGCTAAGCTGGCTCAGTCCAAAAGGTTCATCCAGCCAATGTGGCCCTGCAGGCTACCTTGTTAGCTGCAGGGGATAAGGGAAAGATCACTCAAAGTCCACGTGGAGCAATGAGAAGCCAGGACGGGCTACAATGGAAGAAATGTGCTGCCCCATCCAAAGGCATCTTGGATTTATTAGCATCGATTACAAAGGTGGGGCAAGTAAGTAGGGAGTGTACATCCATGGGGGAAGCCATTATTGCAGGAATGTAAGTCAGGGGTGGAGTGACCAGGGGCTATTGCTGGGGGACTCCATTGTTCCTGCCAGTTTAAGCATTTTAACGTTATTCTAATGTCTGCCTGCTGTTTCAGAAGATACTGTTTTCCCAGTATATATCTCATACCAGGGCTTTTGCCCTTGGTAGAGGCCCCTACAGGACCCTCCACCTAGCCGACAAGCTGGGGCTCTGGGCACCAAGACAATATCCCCAAGAACAAGGGACACTGGGGATCCCACAAGCCAACCCAAGGAACTGTGAGTAAAATACATGGCGGTGGTCATATTCATTCACTAATTTTGGGTACAATTTGTTAAATGTCAAAACTGACACTGGGGTTCTACGTGGAAAATAAAACAAGTCCTGCTGTAACTGGATCATCATAAGATCTGGTAGTCTTTTAAAGTTTAAATATTAAGCTCAAATACAGGGAAGTCATTTTACAAAGGCCATTTCTCATGACTTTATTAATGAAATGCCTCATTTGGCAGAAGAAGAAAGATTAGAAGTTGTCTTGACATAGTTGAATTTGATAATGAATCATTTTTATTTATCTCATAGGTGACATTTGAGTGACAAACTGAAAACTAGTCACAATTTAAATAGTTTGGAGGTTGAATTAGCATAGATGCAAGCCAGGATTTCTCCCAAACGCTGACATCACAGCTTTTGCCTGCAGAAGTGAAAGAGCATATTAATTTTTGAAGAACAAGATTGGGGATGCAATTTTAGAATGTGTCTTTGATCCATGGGTCCAATGAATTTTGATATTATAAATGATACAAAATTTGTGGTGAAACATCAAAACATTTTGATATCATTGAATGGCATATTTTGATACACACTGATAAACACCATACTATTTTGCTTAAAAATCATTGAAAGTTTTGCTGAGAAAAGTTTTGGCCTCTAAGCATATTCCAATGAGTGATTGCAATACCGTACTAATATGACACTTGAATTTGAATTGCTAATATCATAAAAATTTGCTGCCTGTGCTGCCACTCTAAGATGCTCACTTCTGCTAAGCCAGATGTCTATTATCCATCCTGCCACCTACACATTAAACTGCTCATTTCAGAGAAGAAAAACCGAAATAGTCTTTTTGTTGTTGCCTGTTACATTTGATCCCTGAGAAGTAATGCTAAGGCTGATTTTTATCATAATAGAATTTGTCATATTGATGTATATACACTTGTAACAATCCTCTAGTACATGTGTGTACTATACTATAGCTGTCTTGCCGATGGAAACATGGTTCAGCCCATTGAGCTGTGACTTCCCGGTCAAAAAATCCTATATGCTATTCCCATATCTCAGGCCACTACAAAGTGTCACAACCGCTATCATTGAAGGGGTTTCTCATGATTTACTAGAACAGAAATTGTGGACATTTCCTATGGTAGAAAAGAAAGGGCTAGAACTGACATAACCACTCAAGAACCATCATGCCACCTTAATTGACAATCTTACCTGTGCCTGGTGCTCAAAGTTCCATAACATATGAAACTTCATTAGAAAAGAGGTCATTCTTCTATTTATCCAGACAGACCATTGATGCCTTGTATTTCCAGGTATCTTGAAATACCTTGAAGTGTGCTGAAGATTCCTGTGCAACATGAGTTAACATTCTTAGGGAAAAAAATGGTGTCTCACAATAATCAGTGGCAGGAAAGCCTCAGCATTTGCTTCACAACAAGAGGAGAGAAAGGGGCAGACTTACTTGTGTTGTCTACGGTGACAAGCACTCCTTTGAGGATACCCAGGAAAACTATGATGTTCTTAAGCTAACACATCTCTTAGTAATTAGGACTCTTGTGGGTGAGAGGAATGACAGTTGGGAGGTTTTGGACAAATGTTATTGTGGATAATTATGCTTCCAACTTTTTAAGTTTTCCTTTTAAGTTGTTCCTCTTTTCCTCATTCTTTCCTCATTATTCCTCCTTTTTTTCCTCCCTCTTCATGCTGCTTTTCCTCCCTTCCTTCTTGCTTTGTTTTTCTCCATTCTTCTTCTATCTACACCCCCTCCGTTTTCCTCTATTTCTATGTATTCTACACTACTTGATTACTTTCTCTCTAGAATCTGGATATCCTGTATGATTTAGGTCTCTAAGTCCGATTGGTTTTATTGACATAGACTTATGTGTGCATATGCATTCACACACACATACAACATGGACACATTCACACGCACACACACGCGCACACACAGACACACCCTATTTCGTGACAGACAACCTATTTCTTAATTCTACCAGGGGTGTTTTTGACCTTAGTCTATGGTCTATCACACATCATTGGAATTTAAAATATTTAGTAATCATCCCATGTCATTCCAGAGTTCATTTAGTGGGGGGCCAAGTGTTACCTTGAAGATTTTCTATTGCAGCAAGTTGAAACTTGGCATACATTTTGACAGCCAGATGCAATATTTCTTCCTGATTGCATGGCTCATAGTTACTTAATAATGCATTGTTTTCCCAAGTAAAACTCAGTGGAGGTGCAACATCTGGTTTCTACTGAAAAGACCAACTTAATTTACTCAAATCCCTGGTGTGATTTACAAAGCACCAAAGAAGGTGGAACATTTTGACACATTGTAGAATACCCTCGGACTGTGTCTGCCTTGGCAAGGGCTTTCTAAATGGCTCATTTAAAGCAATCAGGGAATCTTTTATTTGGTACCACCCTAACAGCCAAAATGTTTACATTTCTAAATGAAAACCTTTTTCTTCGAGTGAAGACTTTTCCAAAAAAAAAGTAAATGCTATGGTCATTAAAGGCAAAGACAATACTTTTCTTTGAACAGTGGAGATTGTGAAATGTTTTCCAAATATCTACAAACATTATGAGGAACATGCTAGTATTTGATAAATTCCTAGCTCTGAAGAACATTTTTAGTGAAATTTCAAACAAGTTCTGATTTTCAGACAGGCTACCAATTCTTGCAGTGAAACAGTTGCATATTTGAGCACCCCTCCAAACTCTAATGGCAAAGTGAATGTTGGTGTGAAAAAAATAATCAGGATAACTAAAATTAACACTTACATATATGAATGACTCTTACAAATTACTAAAAAAATCCCAAGTTTGAATGTCATAGATTTGCTTTTCATGTATTTGCTTATTTGAGATGTTGAACTCACATTTTGAGATAATTCACATTTAATTCCCATTTATTGAAGAGTCACTGCCTCTGATGGTAGTTTCCATCAAGGAAATAGTAAAAATGTGGTGATGGGCTACGACGAACTATTTCCAGTATCACTAATTTTATGAGAAAAAAATTCATCTTTTAATTTTTATTAAAATTGTTTTATTTTTTATTGAGGTAGCAGTTTACAGCACTGCATAGATTTAAGGGTAAAGGCTCACATCTCATCAGATGTATGTTACCACACTACACCTACCACCACAGCATTTTTTAAAACTTGAGGGTGGAGAGAAACAGGTGGTCACCACCAGGTTTTATGTTTATTGAATTCATCATAACAAAATCAATGAAGTCATAGTCATACATGCACATATATAAAATAAAGCTAAATTTTCTGCAACATATATAAATGAATAAATATAATTTCTACAAAAATAAATAGGGATTGTTGTGCTATATTTAAATGATATGTGATAATTAATCATAGTACTAAAAGTAGAAGGTAATAAAAGAACTTGCTATGAACTTGAAAATTTTGGAATAGAATAAGTATAACTTTGGTCATAAGCAGATTATTTCCTAGAACAATTACACAATGAATACGATGACTGTAAAGTCAATGTCATTTGCTCATTTTGTTGTTCTCTTACTTTGATTATGTTGATTTAAGTTCAGAAAATAGCATGCATTTATTCACTCAGCACACATTTTGTGAGGACCTATTGTGTGTTTGGCATGTTTCTACATGATATACAACAGTAAACCCATGAAATAAAATTTCTGTCTTACAAATTTAGATTTTGACTTAGGGAGACAACATTTCAAGATATAATATATCAGGTGGTGATAAGTACTTATATCAGTCAAGGTTCTTCAAAGAAGCAGAACCGATGTGTGTGTATGTGTGTGTGTGTGTGTGTGTGTGTGTGTGATTAAAGATATTTATTTCAAGAAATTGTAGGGGCTTAGAACAAAATTTGAAGGGCAGGAAATGCAGGTGAGAGTTGATATTGCAGACTTGGACTGAGGTTGGTAAGGTAGATTGGTGGCCTGAAAGTTCAGGAAGGATGACTAATTTAATGGACTTGAGGTAGAATTTCTTCTTCAGAAAATCTTATATTTTGCTATTATAGCTTTCAGCAAATTGAACAAGGTTCACACCACATTATCAAGGTTAATTTATTTTACTTAAAATCAACTGGCTGTAAATGTTAATCAATCTACAAAATGCCTGCACAGTAACAATTAGACTAGTGTTTGATCAAACAGTTGTGCATGATAACCTAATCAAGTTCACATATAAAATTAACCATAACAGGAGAATGAAAAATAACTAAAACTTGATAAAGGAAAATGATGGTGGATAAAAGAGCTATTCAGAAATTCTAGTCATAGAATTTCTCTCTAATGTGTCAATGTTCCAACAGAAACTTGAACTAAATGACAAACAAACAAGAGATTGTTGGAAAAATCATTTAGCCCAGAAACTAAGTCCAAAGATTTATTATAGAAGCCTGGTTGGTATAGATACAGTGAAGAGAAAATCTCAGCAACGAAAGTAGGGGCCTCCCTGGTGGCTCAAGGGATTAAGTCTCAGCACTATGAAGCTATTGGCAACCTCTACAGCATGAGTTCGATCCCAGGCCACGGAACTAACTCACATGGTGCAGCAGACATCTCCTGCCTTACCTTCTGCTTCCCTCAGCAGTATATTTCAGTGGATCTGCCTGTTCTGCTCTCCACTCTGTCTCTGGTGAATCCTCTCACCCATCTGGCCTACACCCTAGCTTTTTTATGCATAAGTAAAATAAATTTTTTATAAAAGAAAAGCAATGAAACAGGAGTGTAGAACCCCTTTGTAAGAGAAGTAGGAGATATGGTATGTGAGAACTTGCAGACTATGGTATGACTTCAGCTTTTATTCTGAGCGAGATAAGGAACCAGTGGAGGTCATTAAGTACAAGAAAAATATGACTCACTATAGTTAAATGACGTAAGTTAATCCCCTTAGCAGAAATGAATGTCTTGGACTACAATGATTTCTGAGGTAAGATATGCAGCATGGGAGAAGAGGGAAGTCAAGAAAGACCTCACACGTTTCTTTGCCTTAAATTTCTGAAGACATGGAGTTTCCATTTACTAAAATGGAAAACCAAGACAGAGCTTATTGGGATGGAGGCAAATAAAAATTAACTTGTAGATGTTCCTTGAATAGCCTAGATATTTGGTAAGAAGTGAGAATAGTTACTTGATAAAAAGATGAGCTTTCTTAAGTTATTCATAACTTTGAAACACAGGGGAGTGAAATTATCATTTGTAGAGATCAGGAAAAAAAGAATTTAAGAACAGAAATCTTAGACTAGCCCAATGCATAGAGTTTGGGAAAATGAAAAGATACAGCAACTACAATAGCAAAAACTACACCAATGCTGAACCTGCGTAAAGTGTTTAAAAATTTAAAAAAAGGTAAATCTAAAGATTTAGTTAAGGTAATGTTTCCTAAACTGATGTACAATTCTCCTCAAATAAACATGTTTTATGTTCAAATGTGTTTTCAATATACCTTCCTCCTATTTCAATTTCTGTGAAATTCTTTTTTTTTTTTTAATAATAAATTTTATTGTTATATTCCCCATACAATTGCAGCCCCCCCATTCTGACCCCAATCCCTCCCCTCCCGCCCCCGCCCCCCAAAAAGTGTCTCTGGTTCATAGTTTTTTGTTGATTTTGATTTTCACTTTCTTATAGTTATTCATTTTCCTGGTCCCTTATTTAAGTTTTCTAGATTCCTGCTATGAGTGAGACCATCCGGTATTTTTCTTTTTCTTTTTGGCTTATTTCGCTGAGCATGATCCCTTCCAGCGCCATCCATGTTGCTGCAAATTGCATGTGTTTATCTTTTTTGAATGCTGAGTAATATTCCATGGTATATATGTACCACATCTTCTTGATCCAGTCATCTATTTTTGGGCATTTGGGTTGTTTCCAAAGCTTAGCTATTGTAAACAGTGCTGCTATAAACATAGGGTGCAGGGTGTTCTTTGGAATTGATGTTTCTGTGTCCTTTGGGTAAATACCTAGGAGTGGAATTGCTGGATCATATGGAAGCTCTATGTTTAGTAGGTCCAGAAATCTCCACACAGCTTTCCACAGTGGTTGGACCAGTTTGCACTCCCACCAACAGTGCAGAAGAGTTCCTTTTTTCTCCACACCCTCGCCAGCATTTGTTGTTGCTAGTTATTTTAATATGTGCCATTCTCACTGGTGTAAGATGGTATCTCATGGTAGTTTTGATTTGCATTTCCCTGATGGCAAGTGATGTTGAACATTTTTTCATATGTCTGTTGGCCATTTGCATTTCCTCTTCAGAGAAGTTTCTTTTTAGCTCTTCTGCCCATTTTTGACTGATTATTTTCTTTGTTGTTGTTGAGTCTCATCAGCTCTTTGCAGATTTTTGTGATCAGTCCTTTATCATTAGTGTTGGGTGCAAAAATGTTCTCCCAGTTGGTGGGGTTTCTCTTTGTTTTTGTTATTGTCTCTTTTGCTGTGCAGAAGCTCTTTAATTTGATGTAGTCCCAGTTGTTTATCTTTGCCTTCACTATCACTGCTTTGGGTGATGTGTCTGTAAAGATGTCTTTGATGTGCAAATCACGTAGTGTTTCGCCTATATTTCCTTCTATATATTTTATGGTTTCAGGTCTTATGTCTAGTTCTTTAATCCATTTTGAGTTGATTTTTGTGTATGGTGTGAGGTAGTGGTCAAGCTTCATTCTTTTGCATGTAGCGACCCAGTTTTCCCAGCACCATTTATTGAACAAACTTTCTTTGCTCCAATGCATAGTCTTTGCTCCTTTGTCAAAGATTAGTTGACCATAAATCTGTGGGTTTATTTCTGGATTTTCTATTCGATTCCATTGGTCTGTATGTCTGTTCTTGTTCCAATACCATGCAGTTTTGATGATTATGGCTTTGTAGTATAGTTTGACGTCTGGGAGTGTAATGCCTCCATTCCCTTCTTTTTTTTTCAGTAGAGCTTTGGCTATTCGGGGTTTTTTGTGATTCCATATGAATTTCATCAATAATTGTTCTATTTCTTTGAAGAATGACATTGAAATTTTGATTGGAATAGCATTGAATCTGTATATTGCTTTTGGAAGAATGGCCATTTTAATAATGTTTATTCTTCCAATCCACGAGCAGGGGATGTCTCTCCATTTCTTTGTGTCTTCTTCTATTTCTTTTAACAGTGTTTTATAGTTTTCTTTGTATAGGTCCTTTACCTCTTTTGTTAGATTTATTCCCAAATATTTGATTTTTTTTGTTTCAATAACAAAAGGGATGGTCTTTTTGATTTCTTCTTCTTCAGATTTATTGTTTGTGTATAGGAAGGCTACTGACTTTTGCGTGTTGATTTTGTATCCTGCCACTTTACTGAACTGATTGATGAGTTGAATTAGCTTTTCTGTGGAGTTTTTAGGGTTCTCTATGTATAATATCATGTCGTCTGCAAATAGTGATAGTTTGACTTCTTCTTTTCCTATTTGGATTCCTTGGATGTCTTTCTCTTGTCTTATTGCCCTGGCTAGGACTTCCAGTATTATATTGAAAAGCAGTGGTGAGAGTGGACATCCTTGTCTTGTTCCAGATCTTAATGGAATTGCTTTCAGCTTTTCACCATTGAGAATGATACTGACTGTTGGCTTGTCATAGATGGCCTTTATGATGTTGAGGTATGTTCCTTGTATCCCAAGAATTTCAAGGGCTTTTATCATGAATGGGTGTTGCACTTTGTCGAAAGCTTTCTCAGCATCTATTGATATTATCATATGGTTTTTATATTTCTTTTTGTTGATGTGTTGGATAACGTTGATTGATTTTCGGATGTTAAACCATCCTTGTGCCCCTGGAATGAATCCTACTTGGTCGTGGTGAATTATCTTATGGATACATTGTTGGATTCTGATGGCTAAAATTTTATTGAGGATTTTTGCATCAGTGTTCATTAGGGAGATTGGCCTGTAGTTTTCCTTTTTTGTGTTGTCCTTGTTCGGTTTTGGTATTAGTGTAATGTTGGCTTCATAGAACGTGTTTGGTATTGTCCCTTCCTTCTCAATTTTTTGGAAGAGTTTGTGAAGGATCGGCACTAATTCGTCTCTGAATGTTTGGTAGAATTCATTTGTAAATCCATCAGGTCCTGGGCTTTTGTTTTTGGGGAGGTTTTTGATTACCATTTCAATTTCGCTAATTGTAATTGGTCTGTTTAGGTGTTCTATTTCTTCTTTATCTAGCTTTGGGTGATTGTAGAGTTGTAGGAATTTGTCCATCTCCTCTAGATTGTTAAACTTGTTTCCATATAACTGTTCATAGTAGTTACTGATTATTCTTTGATTTCTGCTGTGTCCGTTGTGATTTCTCCTCTTTCATTGATGATCCTGTTTATTTGTGCTTTCTCCCTTTTTTCCTTTGTGAGCCTGGCTAGGGGTTTGTCTATTTTATTTATTTTTTCAAAGAACCATCTTTTGGTTTCATTGATCTTTTGGATTGTTTTTTAGTTTCAATTTCATTTATTTCTGCTTTGGTTTTTATTATTTCTTTTCTTCTACTGGTTTTGGGGTTTTTTTGTTGTTCTTTTTCTAGATCTTTGAGCTTCGAGATTAGGTTGTTTCTTTGAGTTCTTTCTTGTTTCTTGATGTGAGCTTCTATTGCTATATATTTTCCTCTTATTACTGCTTTTGCTGCATCCCATACATTTAGGATATTGGTGTCCTCCTTGTCGTTCAATTCAAAAAATTTTTTAATTTCTTCTTTGATCTCCTCATTAGTCCAGTGGTCTTCCAGTAGTGTGGTTTTTAATCTCCATGAGGTAGGAAAGTTCCTTGCCTTCTTTTTATGGTTTATTTCTAGTTTGATGCCTTCATGGTCAGAAAAGATGGTTGATATGATTTCAATCTTGGTGTATCTGTTGATATTTGTCTTGTGCCCCAGTATGTGATCGATCCTGGAGAATGATCCGTGTGCGCTTGAGAAAAATGTGTACTCCGTTTTTTTTTGGGGTTTAGTGTTCTATAGATGTCTGTTAAGCCCAATTGCTCTAGGTCCTTATTTAGAGCTTTGGTTTCTTTACTTATTTTTTGTCTTGTTGATCTATCCATTGTTGATAGTGGTGTGTTGAAGTCTCCCACTACGTATGTGTTTTCTCTGATGTCTGTTTTCAGAGAGGACAACAGTTGTCTGATATATTTTGGTGCTCCTTCGTTTGGTGAGTATATGTTAATGAGTGTTATTTCTTCTTGAAGTATTGCCCCCTTGATCATAATGTAGTGACCATTGGGGTCTCTTTTTATTTTTTGAGTTTGAAATCTGTTTTATCTGATTTAAGTATAGCTGTTCCTGCTTTCTTTTTTGGTCCATTTGCTTGTAGGATTGTTTTCCATCCTTTAACTTTGAGCCTATTTTTATCTTTTGTAGCTAAATGTGTTTCCTGGAGACAGCAAAAGGTTAGGTTTTGTTTCTTAATCCAGGCTGCAACTCTGTGTCTTTTTATTGAAGAGTTTAGTCCATTTACATTTAGAGTTAATATTGATATGTTAACATCTGTATTTGCCATTGTGTTTGTCTTTCCTTTGATTTTATTTATTTATTCTTTTAATAACTTTTTTTTTTTTGGCCTTCTTTCATTGTTATTCGTCCCTCTGAGGTTCTGGCTTTAGGACTCCTTGTAGTATTTTTTGGAGTGGGGGTTTAGTTGCAATGAAATTCCGGAGTTTCTGTTTGTCTGGGAAGGTCCATATTCTTTCTTCAAAGAGGAAGGAGAGCTTTGCGGGATAGAGTATTCTTGGTTGGCATCTGTTTTCTTGGAGTCTGTTGACTATGTCCCTCCACTCTCTCCTTGCCCGTAGTGTTTCTTCGGAGAAGTCTGATGTCAGCCTGATTGGCTTTCCTTTGAATGTTATCTGTTTCTTCCCTCTTGCCAGCTTCATTATTTTTTCCTTGTCCTGGATTCTAGGGAGCTTTACTATTATGTGTCTTGCTGTATTTTTTCTTTCGTCGTGGAAGTTTGGTGTTCTTCTTGCTTCTTGTATATCAATTTTCAGCTCCTTCTTCACATTTGGGAAGTTCTCTTCAATTATCTCTTTGAATATTTTCTCTGTTCCTACTTCTCTCTCCTCTCCTTCTGGTATTCCTATAACTCTTATATTTCCTTTCCTCATGGAGTCAGATAGTTCCCGAAGTCTTTCTTCATTCTTTTTCCTTCGTACTTCTCTTTCCTTTTCTGTTTTGGTTCTTTTTATTTCTGTGTCTTCAAGAGCACTTATTCGTTCTTCCATTTCATCAATTCTGCTTTCATTGCTTTTCCCAGAATTCTTTAGTTCTTCCACTAATTCTTTGATCTCCTGCATTTCTTTTACTTCCCTCTTTAGGGACTCAATTTCATTCTTCTGATCGTTGATTATTTTTCCCTTATCATTGTTTTCCTTTATGACTTCTGTCAGTTTTTTAATCACGGCAATTTTAAATTCTCTTTCTGGAAGGCTCAGAAGTTCTTCCAAGTTACTGTCGTTGCAATCTGGGGGCTGGTTTTCTTTTTGTGGTGTGCTTTTTCTCTGGAGAGTTGCTAGGTTGCGTGTGGTTCTTCTCCTCCCTACTGTCTGTTTTCTAATTTGCCGTATGCGTTGGGACACTGTGTTGTTGGGACTGGCCGGCATCTTGGGTGGGCTTCTCTGCTCCCCTCTGGTTCCTCCAGGAGTCATCTGTCAGTTTCAAGCAGTCTTTATTGGAGAAAGGTCCCTGTCCTAAAATGCCGATGTGGGGACACACTCCCCTGTGCGCCTGGTCTGCCCCAGCGGTGGGTTCCTGTTCCCCCTCTGGGCTTGGACTGCAGGCCAGAGGGGGTCTGGCGTGGGCGAACTTCCCCTGCTCACCTCTGGCTCCTGAGGAAGCCTTGTGCAGGTAGTCTTTTTTTTTTTTTTTTTATTTTTTTTTTTTATAGAGGCATGTTTATTTCTTTATTTATTTGTTTTTTGTTTGTTTGTTCTGTTTACACATGCACTGGGTACAGTCAGAAGCGCAGGAGGGTGAGAGAATTCACCAGAGCCAGAGCGGGGAGCAGAGCAGGCAGAAGGACCGAAGTACACTGCTGAGGGGAGCAGCGGGCGGCAGGAGAGGTCTGCGCGCCATGTGGGACCCTCCTCAGGTGGCCGGGGAGCAGCTGGGGATCAAACCGGCGCCGCAGAGGCCACGGGCAGCTTCGTAACCCAGTGCTCAACCGCTGTGCCACCGGGGAGGCCCTTTGTGCAGGTAGTCTTTACTGAAGAAATGTCCCTGTTCTAAAATGGTGATGTGGGACACACTCCCTGCGCATCCAGTCCCAGGCACACTCTTCTGTGCGCCTGGTCTGCCCCGGCTGTGGGTGCTCGCTCTCCCTGTGGGCTCAGACTACTTGTTCGGAAGGGGCCCGGTGTGGGCTAACTCCCCAGCTGGCCAGTAGCTCCTTCAGGAGCCTGTGCTGGCTTCAAGTCGCTAGGTGGCGCCAGAGATCTCTCCTAGAGCCCTTGGGGAGCTGATTTTCCACCCCGTGGGACAGGGAGCAGAGCGGGGATGGTAGGGAACACCTCAACGGCTTTGGGGTGCTGTGTCTGCCTTGTGCCCCACCGTCGTGGGGAACCCACGCCCCTAATTTCGTGCCCCGGGTCTCAGTTCCAAAGCCCTCAGTTCCAGGACGTGGGCTGTAGCCCAGTTCAGTGGCACGGGAATGGCGCCTTTTGCACCGCTCCCGTGCCTGGATGCCTGGTTCCTGCTCACTCAGGGAGGGACCTTCACCTCAGTGAGGACCTCCACGAGTCTCCCCGCAAGCCTAGGTCGTCTCCCAAGCCTAGGTCGCAGGCGCGGGGACCTGGGCAGCCGCGATCCTGGTCTGCACTTGCTTTTAAAGCGCGCCAAGCGCGCCGCTTTCCCGCGCAGGCTTACCGGCAGCCCGGGCTGTGTGCGCGTCTCCCGGGGTCTTTGTTCTTCTCTAATGGCGCCCGGAGCCGTTCGCTCACCGCCGCGGCGAATCCTGCAGGGTTCGCCTCAGCTCCCGTTCACGGGGTGTGGTGGCTGCAATAGTTCCTTTCCACTCACAGTCCCGCTTGCTGCGTCGTTTGTTCTTGTTGGCCGGTTTGGTTTGTTGTTTCCCTCCTCTCTGCCGGTCGGAGAGTGCCGCCTCTGTGGGCGGGGGAGGGGAGCAGGGTTCTGCGCTTCCCTCCCTTCTAGTCCTCTTTTATGGCCACTTTCTTCTTCGGGTAGTTCGCTGGCGTCACCCGTTTATCTTCCGTGTCCCAGTTCTCACTGGGACCTGCCGCTTTTCCTCCCTATTAACTTTTTTTAATGGGAGATCTTACTCGCAGCATCTCCTCGCCGCCATGTTGCTCCGCCCCCTGTCTCTGTGAAATTCTTGATGAATATTTCCATGTTAAAGACTGAAAAACCCAATAGCAAAGAAACCTACTTAATTGAATATGACATTTCAAATATTTTTAGATCAAGGAAAACTTTTGTCATTTATTTTATATTCATTTGTTTATTGAAGTAACATTGATTTATAATATTATTTAAATTTCATTATTAAGAATCAGCATGTGCATAGACTACATTAAGTTCACCAGTAGATAGTTCAAGTCTATCCTTCACCATATCATTGCTCCTTTCTCCCAGTTCAACACCATCCTTTTTCCTTTGTGGTAACCACCACTTTGTCTTATAGTTAAAAGCTTCATTTTTGTTTTATTTAGCAGCTGGCCTAAATAACAGTATTTTTAAAATTAGGTTTTTTGGGTCTCCCTGGTGGCACAATGGGTTGAGCACAGCACAGTGAAGCTGTCAGCAGCCACTGCAGCACAAGGTCGATCCCAGGCCAATCAGGGAGCTACCCACATCACGCAGCAGACCTCTCCTGTCTTGCCTACTGCTCCCCTCAGCAGTGTATTTCAGTCAGTCTGCCTGTTCTGTTCTTCACTCTGTCTCTGGTGAATCCCCACCACCACACCTCTGACCTGTACCCCAGTTCTTATATGCATAAATAAGTAAATCTTAAAAAAATAAAAATATAAAAATTAAATAAAATTAGGTTTTGGTGGTATCTTTGACTTTTTCGCTCACTTGCTCAGAATGAATACTTTTTATGTGGCTTGAGTAATCCTGTACAATTAATATCTAATAATATCTTTTTTTGCCCCCCTACCATAATGGAGATGGGGAGAGTGTCTATACTTGGAATACATTTTGAATTTTAAAATGAATAGAACTAGGTGATAAAGTGAAGAAAGAAGGCAAGGAAAGGAGGCAAAAGATTCCTTAGTCATCTTTTGACCTTAGCAGCAGGTGGAAGTTAGTCTCATATTTGAGAAATAGAACTAGCTTGGAAGGAGAATATGAGAACAAGATTGTTTTGTAGGATAAAGACTAAGCTAAATTTGAGATAGTAATTGGACACCAAAATGGAGATGTCTAAAAGGCAACTGGGGGCCTCCTTGGTGGCGCAAGTGGTTAAGACACAGCACTATGAAGCTATCTGCAGCCTCTGCAGCACAAGATCAATCCCTGGCCAGGGAGCTACCCACATGGCACAGAAGACCTCTCCTGTCTTGCCTACTGCTCCCCTCAGCAGTTTGTTTCAGTCAGTCTGCCTGTTCTGTTCCCCACTTTGTCTCTGGTGAATCCTCTCACCCCCCCACACCTCTGGCCTGCACCCCAGCTCTTGTATGCATAAATAAATAAATCTTTTTTAAAAAAATAAAAAATAAATAAAAGGCAACTGAAGATTTGAATCACAGTCAAGACATGTGCTAGATAAATTTAGATGTGAAAACAAAATATATTATATATGTCCTAAACTAAATGAAATGATCTAGGGTGGAAGTAGAAAAGAACAAAATAGAAATGAACAAAAGAATTTAGAGATGACACCTCTCCTCAGTATATTGAAGATGTCATAGGTAGTATGGCAAATAGCAGTAATTTTCCAGTAGAAGTTGATTTCATCTCTATAAAATAGAAGATTAAAAAGTTAGTAGTAGTGGGGGCAACATTACCAGCAAGTGGACCTCCTGCTAGGGCCACTGTTTATATTATGATGGACATAATTTCAAGCAAAATTTAAATTTCATATCTTCTACCTTTTTCTTATTTAGTCCTAAAAACCTCTCTCTTTCTCTTCTCCCCCCCCCCACTAAGAAATAAATTAATTGATTTAGCATGAAATTTATAAAGTCTCATATGTGGGAAGATAATCAAAGATTCTAGGTACTCAGTATTTGATTTTGGAAATTTTGCCAATCAAATAAATTAATTTATGAGAGGCTACAAAACTTATTTTGAAATATTATATTCAGCAGATTGTTCTTTTCCCATTCATTTATATGTTAACCAATAAGCTAAGTTGAATTACTTTGCAGATACAGAAATTTTTGTCAAATCTCACCAGGGATGGTTTTGCATTTTAGTCACATTTTTTCCCCTGTGTGAATTAACATTTGACTTCATCAAATTTATGGTTTTGTAATCATTTACACACAGTCATTGATTTGAGACAGAGTTTGTCATCAAACACAAAAACTGAAAAGAATTTGTTAAAAGTCTTGAATAATTGTGTTTATTTTTAAAGGTAAAATTAAGCAGAGGAAATTCAGAAAGTTAGATTTCATTAATATTAAGCTACTGTTTTCATCTTTGAATTTCAGGAGAAAAGGCAAGAAATCAGTCTTTTATTTCTCCACTGTAAAATGATAGATTGTACTTGTTAAGAATGCTTGTTTCTGCATGGAAAATGAAGTTACCCAGTGCTGGGCTGTGGGGATAGTCAACAATACTACATTTGATAAGGACAATATTTTCCCCTATTGCAGTAAGAAATCAGACTCAGAAATCTGAAATTATGTGATGATTGAATAATTGCTAGGAGTAAGTGTTTTTTAAGCTCATCTCCAAGATCCACATCACAGTTTCTTCCTTTGACCTCATCTTTCAGTACACCAAGTTTGTGCTTTGATTGGTTGATTATCATGTTTTTTTCTTGTTAACATGTTGGTAAAAAGAAGTCATGCAATTAGTGTGGGTCTTTATTATATTACATAATCAATAGAATAAAGATATTGATGCTGATCATGCCCTAAATTAGCTTTCTGCCATCTACATTTGCTCTTTGCCTATGGAATGAGAAGATTGAAAAGTATGAAAGTGGGCAGAAGTGCAAGATTTTTTTCCAAATAATTGAAATTGTGTCAGGACATGTAAGACTGCTTGGTACAAAGCAGGTCCTCCAATGGCATCATCTTATTCAGCATCTTTCACTATAACATGGATGAGAAATAAGAAATGCTGACTTGCATTGGAAGAAAGGACATTACTGGAGAACCTAGTTATGCATTGTTTCACTTAAACTTGCAGTTTCCCAGAACCTATGGAACACATTAACTGATCATATACTGTACGGATCTTTGTGGTGCTTAAGTGAATTCAGATAGACCATGTTGAAGTGTCTATAGAAGACATCAATAAAAAGACACATTTTCCTATTATTATATAAATATTTCATAAGAAAATTGAAAATTAAAAAAGATATATCAAAATATAAATTTCACCTTATTAATACTTTTGTTGTATTTAGAGTGCTTATTTTCTTATCTAATACATATCATATTTATATAGGATTTTCTGCATTTTCTTTCCCCATGTTATTGCAAACACATTCCCAGCTTATGACAATTTGTTAGTTAATACATATTATAAGGATGTAATAGTGCCACATGGTAGACAAATGCTTTCTATTTATTTTGTTGCCTTTCTGATGAGATTCAGATTGTTCCACATTTGTTGGAGCAAAATTGTGGTGAATATGTTGATTGTTGAGTCTTACAGATAAAAAAGTTAATACTTAGATATGAAAGTTATTTTTAAAATTATGTGGTATTTTGTCACATTTCTCACTTAAGTTGACATAATCAGGAGAAAAGGAATGCCATTTTTATAAACTTGTTCTTTGAACTAGTTGAAATTGCCAGCACTGTGAAATATCCCACTGAATTAAAATAAAAGCTGTTGGATTTTATAAAGATAAAATAGCATATGTGCTTTGAGCCCAGAAGTTTGCAATATTCACTTGTATGCCTGAAAAAATAGTCTGATGCTGATTGCAAATACTTTAGCATGATTAAGGCTGATCTCTTCAGAAATAACCTCTGCTTTCTAGTTAAAACATGACTGAACTAAAAACTTTCATGAATCTTTTTTGGAAGTCTTGCTTTTCCCTTTGGGCACGATGTTAGTCATTATGTTGCAATTTTGATTATGTGTAGAATATTCATATTTATGTGGTTGCTGACACTTCATTCTGTCATGATTTGAGTGGATAATGATGGTGATTTATTATGATAAAAGTCAGTAAGTGTCTTAAATTCACCTAAAGGAGAAACTTTATACCAAAGACAGGTGTTCTCTTTAGCACCACATATAAACTTTCTAGCTTTTTATTTTTCTTTTGCACTTTCTCAAAACATAGGAATGTTAACCCTCATTAATGCAGAAAAACAAATGGAGATAATCTTAAAGACTCTCTTAAAAACTAAGAGAAGGGAAAAGAAAAGGACATTAATTATGTATTCATACCTAATATATTGATTAGTTGGCATGGGTAATGTATCACAACTTACAACTGCATCAGAAATTTAAATGTTTCAAGACCTAAATATTAACAAGAAAATGGCACATTCATTGATCTACCAGTATAGGTTTGATACCTGTGTTGATTGGCATCTTTAGTTTATATAGGACAAAGTAAAATGATGGTAACATCAAAAAGCAGTATCTATAAGAGGTGAAATACAAAGTTCTTATTGACTAAATTCCCCTCAGTGAAAGGTAAGTGATGGTTAGGTAATCAAAGCAGTTAGAAGAATTTTCACCTTGCAAAGGTCAATTTTGTACCTGTTAAAAACCTTACTATTTCCCCTTATCACCAACCCCTGGCAACTATCATTCCTTGATACGTCTCATAATTGGAATCATACAATATTTGTCTTTTTGTAACTGACTTATTACACCTAGTACAATACCCTCATGCTTTGTCCATTTTGTAGGATTTGTAGCACACTGTTGCCCCAGGACTCCAGGATTTTAAGATTCTCTTGGATCATATTTTACACACACAGAGGAACTAAAACAGAAAAGCAATTAATACATACGCTCTCCAGTAAAAATTATAGAATCAAAATAATGGCTATCAAGTACAGATGGCACATCAGTTCAATACTTTATATCTTCTCATTACTCACAAAACAAATTTAAGGTGGATTATATCTATTGAGAGATAAAGAGAGTTTAGTCAGAGAGTATTCATTTGCTAAGCCTGACTTTAAAAGAAACTCTTATTTCAAAACTTTTACTTTATCCACATCATGAAATATGAATGGATTTCACATATTTTAGACAATTCTCATCCAAATATTTTGTTACACTTATACCTTTTATAAAGTTCTAATCCAAATGATTCTCAAAAAGAGAGAAACTATACATCAGAAGATGATTAAATGTTCAATGTTTATACAAAGCCCAGTAATCTGAAATTGCCCATGTATCTCGCTTCCTAATATACATTTCTTAATATGCTTCATTCACACTTTAAAAGTACATCAGTGAGTTCCTTATTTTTGTTCTGCCACACAATGAGAAGTGTTGTCTTAAATTTTATCAGAAGTCTGTGGATTTCTAGATTTGCTTTGCAAGTCAAACAATAAAGAAAAAATATTGCATCCCAATTTTCAATCATGCATGATTATTGCTTTGATCAAGATAACGTTTCACCTCTAGTTCAAGAGGAGCAGATCCAGGGTACACTTTCTTCTGTTTTTCTGCCCCATTACAATTTAGCCTCGACCTTGGCTGATGCATTTTAGAACATAAGGATAACTGAACAGGGGTCTTACTTAATGAAAGGCAGAAGACTGTGATAAAATCCACATGGGATAGAAATGGGAGGACAGTTGACATTTTTACAGAATGATGATGATTAGTAAAAACAGACTCTCTTACCCATTCCATCCACCCCCTCAATGTTTCATTTTGTTTAGATTCAAGGCTAGAACCCATGAGCTTCTTAGATTTATTGTCTCTAGACAGAAATATAGCAGAACCTTTCATCACAAATGTATCTCATTACAGGGAAATTCTTACCCTTATGAAATGCTACATTATCAAAGAAAAATGTTGAAACAACAGGTAACTTGAGTTTTATCTTATGGTGCAACCCCAGCCTAAGATTGCAGTAATTAACAAAATGTGAAAGCTTAAACTGAGAATCAAATTTCAGGAATGTATCAATGATAGTACAAGAGACATATTTAGAGAGGTTTAGACTGTGCAGTATATAAAAAAACAATTAAAACATCTTTATAAATAGGATAATGTGTGTGGAAATTGGAGATAACACTGTGGATAGGGAGAGAGAATTAACCTGAGCTTTTCTGCCTCACCATAGAACCCGTAGTCACAGGATTCCTGATGAGAGAGTCCTTATGTTGTTAAACCCTTCTCTGCTACTGTGGTGACTTTTCTTTTTAAACTTTTTATTAAGGTTGGACTAATAAGGATATGCGTGTGTGTGTGTATGTCATATATATGAATATATATAGAATTATTATATATAAAGTTATTATATATAACATATGTATCAAGTTGAAAATATTTAATGTATACAACTCAATGGACTTGGACCTAAGTGTACATTTGTAAAACCATCACTATAATTTATGTCAAAACCTATTACCACTAAGTTTTCTCTCTACCTCTTACTTATAATTTATGTATCATTTATGATAAAGATTATTAATATTTCCTATGTGTGTTCTTTGATGAGAACAGTTACATTATACTTACCTCTTTAGCCAAGGATGCTGTTTCTAGGAATTCATTATATAACCAGACATTAGCTAAGTAAGGGAGGTGGTTCACATTCACTCACTGAGTAGTTCTGTCTACTTGGTTTATTGTCACTTCTGCAGTGCATGTTCCCTGGAGGGCACTGATACTAAGCACAGTGGAACTCATTCTTTGAGCCTGGAAGCCTGCATGCATCTTGCCAGAATGTTCTTATAGCTGATGTTCTAATCTTTCTATTCCAGTCAGTTCATTGGACCAACAAGGAAGCCATGTGAACCATCCCAAGCAAGTACCTTGTAAGACTATTGAGAGACCATAGATCAATTAACTCTCTTATCCTGTTTGATGTACTGCTATTACCTTTTGCTTTGAACTAGTACCCTTAGGATTCACTCCTAAGTTCACCCTCTAGTTTCCTTCAAGTTCATGCTCGCCAGTCCTACAGCTCCTTTGGAAAATAATTTCTCCCTTCCTGTAACAGGCCCCAGATGTCCCCCATTAAGTTTTCTGCACTGCTAATCTGACTGTGAGTCTCTGTAGATGGTCACAGATTGTCAGGAGAGCCAGCATCATCCTGTAAGGAATGGTCCATTTGCGACCTTTGTGTAATCATCAAGCAAAGGGGGATGATCCCCTTTCCAGATATCACGATCTATAATCTCAAGATCATCTCCTTCCCACAGGAACTCTGACTTTGGCATAGTAGACTTGCTTGGCATGAGAATTCAGCATCTCTGATAGTTTACTGTGCCTAGTCCTCAGTTGTGTTTGTCTTCCACTTACAGATGGGGTCTCATGACGTGATTCCAAAGAGTCTGAGGCACTCACTGTGTTGCATCTTGTTAATTAATAGATATAAGCCTCTTATCTTTATTTTCATTTTTCTTTTTTCCTAGAATCAATGATGAATAACTATAACCAACCAATTTCATGGCCCTTATGTTTACTATTAATAACCTATTTCCCATTATATTCAATAGTGCATCAGTCAACATACCTCCTCCCACCTGTTCCCACATTTGAAATTCTTAGCAATTACACAAATGTATCATGTTAAAAATGATCAAAACTTTCAAAACTACTTCCATAACCAGTAATGAATCCATGGCTGGCATCCATTCAGTGAACAATCAATTCCAGAATCCCCATCTTCAATAAACACTTCAGGTACCAATTATCTTTGATCCTGGTTCTTGGAGTAAATCTGGATCAGAGAATCTTCTTTAAATTGTGCATCTCAGGAATATTCTCTGGAAATGAAAATGACAAAAGTAGAATAGGACAGGGAAATAAGCAAAACAATAATGTGGTCTTGGGCTAGAGATCAGTTTGGGTATGATCCATGAGAAAGCAATGGACTCCGAAGCACAAATTGCAATACAGAATCATTTCTACATTTTGTACCCTCTAGAGAATCAGAAAACTGTATCAGTAAAAGTGAAAATGGTAAATATTTTAGACTTTGAGGTCATTTAGTATTTTTGCAAGTGCTTTGCTATTGCAGCACAAAGGATAATATTTAAGCAACGAGCCTGACTGTTTCTTCCCATAAAACTTTAGTCGAAAAAACAAGTGAGATCCAGTCTAGCTATAGATATTGGTAGCCTGCTCAAGGGAAAAATGGTTCCTCTTTGACTGAAGGAAATTCTCCAAAGAAGACTGTAACTGTGAAATGCGATTAGCCAGCACTGCTAGAAGATGAGAGGTATCAGCTCACTGGCAGTGAAATAAATCTAGACAGAACATCATCAATTGCACTGTAGGAGGAGATTCAAGGAAGACTTCCCAGAAGCAGTGCTAACTGAAATTTCTTCAAGGGGAACTGATGAAGTAACAACATGTGCAAAGGGGTGTGGGCAGATTACTGTGCTATATATGCAAATAACTACAATCAGTTTGGAATTAAATGTGAATAGTAAAAGATTAAATTGGAGAGTGAGAAAAGAAATAGATAAGAACTAGAGGGCATTATATATTATCCTAAGAACACTGGGAGTTATTTATTTATTTTATTTAAAGTTTTGTTTGTATTTATTTACGCATACAAGAACTGGGGTATAAGCCAGAGGTGGGGGTGGAGGGGGTAAGAGGATTCACCAGAGGCAGAGTAGGGAGCAGAACAGGCAGATTCACTGAAATACACTGCTGAGGGGAGCAGCTGGTGAGACAAGGAAGGTCTTATGTGTCATGTGGGTAGCTCCCTGCCCTGGAATTGAACTCAGGCTGCAGTGGCTGGCGATAGCTTGATAGCGCTGAGACTTTAACCTCTGCACCACCAGGGAGGCCCTGGAATTTAACTTACAGGAAATGACAAGCCACTGGGGAGTTCAGAGAAGAAGGATGGTCTCTGCCATGAAGATGCAGGAGCCACAGTCTTTTGTTGCTAAGTCCATCTATCCATAGTCTTAATCATTTACTATCCATAGCCTTAATAAAACATGTTTGTTTCAATTCCCTTTCAGAGCCAATATGTGATTATTTATACCAGCTTTGATGCTGCCTGCTAATGGTGACATATATTTTAAAGTGATTTAACAACAGTGAAGTGGGATTTGCATCTTTGATCAATAAGACCCCTTCCTAGCCCCAACCTCCCAACCCAGCTTCCTTTGGAATAGCAGCAGATGTTTGAAAGGTGTTTCTCTAAATGTCAGGGTGAAGTGTAGGACTATAAAATACAGGCATTCACTATTGTTAAATGAAGCCAACTACTCTACACATAAGTTACACCTTGGTCTATTTAGTCCCATGCTTTCATGAGTAATCAAATTCATTGTGTACACAAAGCTCAGAGGACCATCTGTTCAAATCAGAGGTTGTCACACTGTAAACAACCTCTTATGATCTTTTTAGTTTTTTAAAAGATTTATTTATTTATGCATACAAGAACCGTGGTACAGGCTGAAGGTATGTGAGTGAGAGTATTCACCAGAGAGAGTGAGGAGCAGAACACGCAGATCTACTGAAATACACTGCTGAGGGGAGCAGTGGACGGACAAGATAGGAGAGGTCTGCTGTGCCATGTGGGTCATCTCCCTGACCAGGGATCGAACTCATGCTGTAGTGGCTGCCAATAGCTTGATAGTGATGTCTTTGACCCCTGCACCACCAGGGAGGCCCCTGATCTTTTTATAACATAAAATACCAACAAAGAATTCGTCTCCATTTCTTGTGACTTTCCTGCCTAAACCATCATTCTTTATTTTTTTAGGTTATGCCCAAAGGAGTAAACCAGCTACTCACAACCTTTTAGGAAACACTCTTCTGTTTACATGTAGGGTGATTTAGAATGCCAAAACCCAGAGGAAGGGAGAATAAATAAGAGCTGCATTGATATCTAAAGCTTAAGGTGACAATTACTAGAACTAGGATGGCCCTAGAGAAAGTTTAAGAAAGCCAACCTTTTAGAAAGGTGATCACACAGATAGATAACAGTGGTGGCCTTTGAAAAGTGGGTCAAAGTCTAAATGTTTTCCCTTTTTTGTATTTTCCAAATATATACAAAGACCTTTATTACCTTTCACAATAAGATACAATAAAATGCCTTTTAATAAAGAAGTGACATATTTTGTGTCTGAATCAGCTCTTTAGTTTAAAAAAGGTCTGTATCCACAAACATGTGGCGGGCATGTGCACTGGAAATATATTAACATGCTAATATTTATGTAATGCCTTCACGCCAAAAAGATGACTTTAAGTCTTTATATAATATGCTAGAACAGGAAAAATTTTATTAGCTATTCTTTTGGAGCCTATAGGCCCTATAAAATTCTGACATATAATAAAAATGTGCTGTACAGACCTCAGTCCTCCAACCATTAAATTGTTGTTTCTGAAATAAACAATGACATTTTCTCCTTGACATAGGAAAATATAGCACTCTGTATCATGCAAGTTGTTAGAGAAGAGGGATTTTCGTGACCACAACCAGACACTCTTTGAGAGTCGTGAATTAGCATCACATTTGTAATTTTGTATTGAGTAGCAAGGTCTTGAGGGGCAAAGTTAAGACATTTTTAGAGAGACTGTAATAAGAAAAACATTATAAAAATTCACACATCACATCTCCTGGTTATTAATTATGGAAAATGATGAAATATTCTTTAATGGTCACTGCAGGAGAAACCTGTTGTTACTCTCATCCAGCAGTGCTGTGGCTCCATAGAGCTAAGGGAGCATAAACCCTACTGCAGCTTGTAGAATGAGGCAATTTTATGAAACCATTGTCACAAAAGAAAACTTTCCATGCACAAAAAAACAACAAACCTGATTCTCCTCCCAACTGCAGGACTAGTCCAGCCTAGACCAAACCTAGAAATGAGCTGTAAATTACAGGGAAGTACATTTGAAGTGTACAGATTACGGCACAATCTTCATTCATAATTGATGCCCCTTCTTGTCCTTCCAGTGCTTATTTAAGTTCATGTTCTTAAATCCCATCCATGCTGTTCATTCTCTCTCTCTCTGTCAAGCAAGAGAGTTACTTTCCAAATCCAGTGTGCTTGGCTTTGAATTTCTTTTATGACCTATTGCAATAGAATCAGTGACTTCATTTCATTCTCATCTACTTTTGTTTTCTATCTCCATAGGGAGTCCCTTGGATGTGATTTTTCATATATATGCATATATAACATTATATAATGTTATAATGTATATATACACAGTCTATATAACATTAACCATTAAGTTTGTGCGTTCTTTTTATGGAATGTAAGACATATGAAATTAGTCTTTAATGCACATTTGGAGGACAACCCAAATAAGTGAACCAAAAGTGTTGTAGAAATATTTGTCCGAAAAAAACTGAGAAATTTAGGGGACCACTTGTCATTCCAGTAACTGAAGTCTGAAAAAAGAGTAGGGCCAGTTTGAGTCATGAGTTACCTAACTGGAAGTTGTGTCAAATTTAAGAGAGAAGATGGAGGGAAAAATAATTTATGATTTATTGCCTGAACACTTGGTTAGTAAGATAAATTCATCTTAGTTACTATTTCTATACCTTTTTCATTGTTCCATTTCTCTGCTCCATTTCTCTACTAGGTAAGCATTACATTTTAGTCAGCTAACATTTTCAAACTCTTGCTGACTTGTATGACATACATTTCCCCAGGTTTTTCCTGGGGCAAAATAAAAAAGGTTAACATATAGTAAATGCAACTAATTTTACTTTAAAAGATATGGGGTTTCTAAATTTTTAATTATTGAAAAGCAAACCAGGGTTTTATTGTTGTACTATTATTAGAATGACTCCCGTAGAGACCATTATAAGTTTGCCACTCAAATGGAAATCCAAATATAACAGAAAAATAGTAAGAGGCCAGCTCCAAGGTTGTGCAAAAATGTGGAAAGATAGACTCCTATCTGCAGAATTCCAGCTCTGAATTGGAAAGTGAATCATTGATTACCTAATCTAATGGAAATAGGTGAGATTATTACTTTGGAAAATATTGGACTTTAGTATCTAAGCTTTGGATGAGCCTATAAGCTGTCAATATCCCCCTCACCACCCCCACATCATCCATTCACATAATATGATATGCATGAAGGATTAAATGATTGATTTTTCTGATGAGAAGATGGATCTTGAGTCATTGTGTCTGTGGAGGGAAAAGGAAGATTATACAAGAGTATAATATGAAAACACCTTTTCATGAATAGTACAACAATCTGAGAAGTTTTCAATATTAAGTTTTGGTTTTATTCCCTTGGGAAAGGGAGATTTTGGATTTTTATTTATGAATGAATTGTAGCATTGAAGATGACAGAATATAAGAGGTAGTTTTGGAGAATGGAGAAGACTATTAAAACCCACCCTTGTTCTCCTCACATATCATTTTTTAGTAAGATCAGAAGCAATGGCCTAAACATTCTAGGTCTGCCTGTTAATACTATTTTTGTAGAGGATATTGATGGTGGGGGCAGAGACTAGCTGCCTAAACAGGGCTGCTTAAAAATGAAATTATTAGGTGACTTGCATGAATAATTAGGGGGCATTATGGGGTCTGGACACCACCCAGATGAGGGTCAAGGCCATGACCCTTAGACCTTCATGTGAATGTAGCTTACATGCACCAATCTGCTGTTACAATCTGAGAAAATATGACTTACAGAAATTGTAATAATAGCATTTTACAGAACAAAGGACTGTATGAAGAGACAGGCCATTCCTCAATTTAAAGACTCCTTTACCAACAGGTTTCTTCATTTTTACTTTCTTGGTCACCTGTATATTTCTCTGTTCCTTATCATACACAACTTGTAGCTACTCATCTGGTTCTAGTATTTCTCCAAATTTACTTCATTCTTTAATGTCTTTATTTTTAAAAACTAATAAAAAGCAAAATGAAACAATACAAACTTCAAAACAAGAGAATGAGTTTCTGTGGTTCACTCCAACCTACTTTGTGATATGTTTCTCCGTATTTATAGCCTCCAGCATTGGATCTCCTACCTCAACATTGAATTTCATTGCTCGTATTCCATTCCACTATGTATTAAGATCCAGACTAGCAAATCAAAGAGACACAAGGCATTTAACTCCTGCTACAATCCCATCTAAATACTTAGTGAAATCTCTCAAGGAAAAACATTATTCTACTGGTAAAATCCATATTTCAATGTAATTTTAACTAAAATTAAACACTTTGAAAGTAGGCTTCATGTGAAACCGTGTGTGCAAACAGAAACCACCTAAATATTAAATATGTTGCTGACATTCAATCATTACTTTAGGATGAATAATTGAAGATTTAGCATGTTTCTTCTGAAAAGTTGCCAGAAGTAGTTCTGGTAGTCTCTCCTAATCAAAATATGGATGGAATGCCATTTCTATATATAGGTTTCATGACTTAAGGCAGTAAAGAATGGTTATGATTTTCTGAATTTAGATTATAAGAGTTAGTCTGTTTAGTCTAATTCACAAACACTGACATAAATTTGATGGTAGTCCTTAAATATCGTTTGTCTTATTTGTTTCTTCTGATAGAAATAACTGATGTTTTTTCTTTTCTAAACAATACATAATACAAAACCCACTATCAACATGATGACCTTTTTAATAGTGAGTTCAAAGACAATGACTGAGGAATAGTTTTCTAATGATACAATAATACTTGTGTCAGAGCTCGGATGTCTTAGTTTTCTCAGCTTGAGGTCTGAATAAAGACTATCTGGGGCCTCCCTGGTGGTGTTAAGTCTCAGCGCTATCACCACCAAGGCCTGAGTTCAATCCCTGGCCAGGAAGCTAACCTGCATGGCGTAGCAGACCTCTCCTGTCTCGCCCACTGCTCCACTCAGCAGTATTTATCAGTAGGTCCACCTGTTCTGCTCCCTACTCTCTCTCTGGGGAATCCTCTCATCCCCCACGCCGCACCTCTGGCCTACATAAATAAATAAATCTTTAAAAAAAAAGACTATCTGAATGCATCAGATTGTTTTCTCAGGTAAACCACATGATATTTCTTTTCTAATATCTCTGGTTATTACTACTTTGGAATCAAAATTTTTCTCTATATATGTGTATATATATATATATATATATACACACACATATACATATACACATATATATTTGGGACAAATGTTTTACTCCAGACCTTTTTTTTAATAATAAATTTTATTTTTATATTCCCCATACAATTGCAACCCCCCATTCTGACCCCAATCCCTCCCCTCCCACCCCCCACCCCCAAAAAAGTGTCTCTGGTTCATAGTTTTTTGTTGATTTTGATTTTCACTTTCTTATAGTTATTCATTTTCCTGGTCCCTTATTTAAGTTTTCTAGATTCCTGCTATGAGTGAGACCATCCGGTATTTTTCTTTTTCTTTCTGGCTTATTTCGCTGAGCATGATCCCTTCCAGTGCCATCCATGTTGCTGCAAATTGCATGTGTTTATCTTTTTTGAATGCTGAGTAATAGTCCATGGTATATATGTATCACTTCTTCTTGATCCAGTCATCTATTTTTGGGCATTTGGGACCTTTTATGATGATGGAAGTCCATATGCATTCTATCCATATGGAATCCACTAGCTGTTGTGGCTATGACACACTTGAAATGTAGCTAGTTCAAGTCAATGATTTTAATTACATTTAATCACAATTTAAATAACCGTATTTTACTAGTGGCTATCATATTAGAACATGCAGGCTGAATCTAAGTGTTGAATTTAGATTGTGATTGCCTGTGGCCTTCATTGATATAACTGGATTTATTGAAATAATTTAAACTTTACCATGGAAACAGATTATCATGAGATTTAGCCTCTTGTGTTAGTGTCTGTTCTCCTGTAACATACATTAATTGACCCAGTATTTAAGAAATTTCTATGGTATTCCTTTCCCTTTTAAAATGGCAAGCTTAACTGTTATGAAATATCGTTGAGGTTCCTTGATAGAAAAAAAATCATAACATGTCCTGAAGACAATTTAAAGGAATAAGATTGACAGGTACTGTTTAAGCAGAAAAAAAACAAAGTTCACATAACTCTTTGCCCATCAGTGCGCAATGTGGAATGGTGAAGTTTATGGGGAGAATTCTCTTCCACTTCAGAGGTTATACAATTTCACCAATTCTTAGAAAAGTTGTTCATTTTTCCACTTTCCTTAAAAGCACACCTTTCTGGTTGGGCCTGATTCTTCTTCTCCCTGAAATAAGAATGATACTTGTTAATTTTTTAATTAAAATTATTAGTTTTACATCATGTTGGTTTACAAAACTGTGTGTGATTAAGAAGTATAGATTTGCACCGCTCAGATGCATGTTACCACACCACACCCACCACCTCCACTATAATCCCTTAGGCCTACCCATTCCCCATTTTCCTTTCCACCCTTCCCTGTCATTGTGATTCCTCAGTTCTACAGTCAGATTTCTATGTTTGGTTTTGTTTGACCCTTTGTTTCTTTATATTTCACATTTGAGTGAAGCCATTGATAATTTCCCTTTCTCTTTCCGGGAACGTGGTTACCTGCATTATTCCTCTTTTTTTATAAGGATTTCTTTGCTTATTTAGGGTCTTTTCTGGTTCCAGTAAAAAGGATATGTTTTAGTTTTTATTTTTCTGTCTCTGGAAAAGTAATCGGAAAATCAGATACACTAATTTGGAATAAAAGCTACTAGAAAGCAAAATCAAATGGCATTCTTCTCCACTTATGTTCCACTTAGGAAGTGGGCACATGTCCTCGCTCTTCTACTCTCTGTATGTATCACACATATGGTTGTGGGGGAGCTCAACCCAGTATTCACTTTCAAAGGATCACATCCCTTATGTTAACAGCTTATTATCTTTTTTTACTTCAAAAAGGTCTGAAACTTTACCCAGTAGTTTCAGAAGTCACTCTTCATTGGAATGTTCTCAAGAACTTTATGATTCGAATTTTGTTTTCTTTCTGTCACTCTGGGCTGAGCTGAGAGTAAAGCACCCTAGCTAAATGTTGACTCAGCTATATCCACTTCTTAAAGTGCTTTACTTACTGTTCCTCAACTCTTTAAAGCAAATACAGGAAACACCACAAGTGAAACAATTTCTTCATGTGCCATAGTTTCAAAATCAATAGCACTTCAATTGCCAAACAGATTCTTTAAACTTTAATGAAAAATGGATTCATTGGTGGAATGGAGGAAATTCAAGTTTCTGTCAGTAGTTCAACTCTAGACACTGTCGCATGGCTTCAAACCTTGCAAGTAACTATTTTTTTTGACCCAGTGTTTCAATAGCCCTTGTTGTTAAGTGAGAGATAGCTAAATTATTTCAAACAAAAAGACTTTCATGATCATATATTGTTACTCATTTCACAGAAAATTCACAGCCTTTGCTGAAGTCATTTCCTTTCAACAGAAATTGTTTACAAGGAAATTAGATTAAATTTTGAGTGAGCAGGAGGTCAGTGACACTTTATCTCTCTGATTTCATCTTCCATTGTCTTAAAACTACTTAAACTAGCTCCAGACACACAATGAAAGCTAACATTTATACAGTAAACAGTGAGCTAATTCCATAAGGAAACTGTCCTTCTGTCTATGCAATCTTAAAAATGAGTTTGGTTACATAAATAGCTTACAAAACAGCTATAAGTTGAGCATTCTATTGTTTCAATTCAGATCTAGTTAATCTTTTTTTTTTTTAAGATTTATTCATTTTTATACAAGAGCCAGGATACAGGCCAGATGGGCTGGAGGGTGAGAGGATTCACCAGAGACAGAGCGGGGAACAGAACAGGCAGACTGAAGAAATACATTGCTGAGGGGAGCAGCAGGAGAGACTGGAGAGGTCTGCTTTGCCATGCGGGATTCTTGCCGGCTGGCCGGAATCAAACCCACACTGCAGGGGCTGCGGACAGATTCACAGTGCCGCACACAACTGCCTGCACCACCAGGGAGGCCCTAGTTAATCTTTTTCACTTTTGTGTCCAAAAGGTTGAGAAAATACATTTAAATGTATCCTTATTTAATCTCTTAAAGCATTTGCTTAATGAAGAAAGGATAATTCTTGAAATCAACAACTCTAACTCTCCACAGTTGATTTTTTTTTTTTTTTTTTTTTTTGGCGATGTGGTGGTGGTGGTCGGGGCTCATGAGTCATCTGAACCCATCAAGGAGATTATTTACATTCCTGAAAAAATATTTCAAAAGAACATGCTAAAAGCACAAGACTCTTCGCAGTACTGTGGGAAAAAAAAAAAAAAGATACAAATATGGCCTCCCCTGGTAGCGCAGCGGTTGAGCGCTGGGCTGTGAAGCTGCCCTCAGCCTCTGCAGCACAGGTTCCATCCCCGGCTGCCAGCGAGGGTCCCACATGGCGCACAGACCTGCCTCGCCCGCTGCTCCCCTCAGCAGTGTACTTTGTCAGTCTGCCTGTTCTGTTCCCCACTCTGGCTCTGGTGAATTCTCTCACCCTCCTGTGCTTCTGACTGTACCCAGTGCTTGTATAAGTAAATAAATAAATCTTTAAAAAAAAGATACAAATATCCCTATCTTTTTGGCTATTCTATTCTAAGAGGAGATATAAATAATGTATAGATATATATATATATACACATACACATATTAATAAAATAAGCACTCTAGTAGTTGTTAGTAGTGCTATGAAGAAAAGTAAAACAAGGAAGAGAATAGGGCAAACCATGAGAAACCACGGTGAGAAAAAAACTACAATGTTAAATTCAATGAGGAGGGAATTCCTCTTTGTGAATGCAACATTTATAGAAATAAATGGGGAGGAGGACGCAAATCTTGCAGATTTCTAGATGGCTGTTCCAGCAGGAAATAGCAATTGCAAAGGTTTAGAATGAAAGCACATCTGCCATAGGTACAAGGAGACCAGTAGCCTGGAGCTGATGGACAAAGAAGATAGTATTAGGTGATGCAGTAAGAGAGATGAACAGGACAGGGGGGTGCAGGGCAATATATATGGATCTTATTGATACTGAAAGGGGTATGTCTTTTCTTTAAGGAAGATGGTGAGATAGTGGAGGATTCTGAGCAGGAAAAAAGTAATGACTTTTGTTTTTAAAAGCTAACACAAGTTGCTGTTAGTAATAAATGTTAGAGAAATATGACAGAGGCATTTATAGTAAATTCCCAGCAGAAGATAATGGTTGTGGGCCTCCCTGGTGGTTCAAGGATTAAGACACAACCTATGATGCTATCCACAGCCACTGCAGCACGAGTTTGATTCCCGGCTGGCTAGGTTGCTACCCACATGGAGCAGCAGACCTCTCCTGTCTCGCCCGCTGCTCCCCTCAGCAGTGTATTTCAGGCAGTCTGCCTGTTCTGTGCCCCACTCTGTCTCTGGTGAATCCTCTCACACCCACACCTCTGGCCTGTACCCCAGCTCTTGTATGAATAAATAAATAAATCTTTTTGCTTCATAGTATGGTGCTTAATGACTTGCGCCACCAGGGAGGCCCAAATAAATAAATCTTTAAAAAAAAAAAGATAATGGTTGTTTGGACCCATGTCATTGTGTTTAAAGGTGGTGAGAGTCAGAAAATATTTTGAAAATAAAGAAAACTTAAATAGCTGATATATTTAAAGTGTGTTGTTAGGGCCTCCCTAGTGGTGCAGGCAGTTGGAAGCAGTGCTGTGAAGCTGTCCACAGCCTCCACAGCCCAGGTTCAATCCCAGCCAGCTGGCGAGATACCCACATGGTGCAGCAGACCTCTCCTGTCTTACCTGCTGCTCCCCTCAGCAGTGTATTTCAGTCAGTCTGCCCATTCTGTTTCCTGATCTGTCTCTGGTGAATCCTCTCAACTCCCCATACATCTGGCCTGTACCCTAGTTCTTGTATAAATAAATGAATCTTTTAAAGAAAATTAAAAATAAAGTGTGTTGCTAGCCAAGGAGCTGATCCAAGGTTTTGTTTTTTTTTCACTCTTTGTTTTGTTTGTTTTATTTTTTTGGATCTGTTATCCATGCAGTGCCTTTCAGATAGCCAAGTGGAGATAATAGGAGGGATATCAGGTACATGAGTGCAGCCAGAGGTGATATTCAGGTTGGAGATTTAAAAGAAGGAATCATGAGACTGTCCGAGAGCTCTTCATATTAGTGTGTATATGTAGCAGAGATTAGAGGCCCAAGAACACTCCCTGGGTCATTCTAACATTGAAAAGTTCAGAGATTCAGGAGCTATAAGACAAGGGATCAGGGCAGGAATGACTAGCACAGGGGAGTCTGTTGATCTGGAAACAAAAGAAGAGAGTGTTTGAAGGGCAGGGGATGATCAACAGTGTCAAATGCTGCTGATAGGTCAGCTACTGAGGTCTGAGAGCTGACTTGTGGAATCTGAAGCTCATTAGAGACCTTGGTGAGGTCTACAGGTGAAAGATTGATTGGAAGGTTAAGGGAACAGAAAAATGGGAAGGTGGCTGGAGTGCCATGCAGGGCTGAGAGAAGTTTTTAATTTGTTTTGAACAGAAAATAAGTAAAATTCCTAGTGGGAAGTTTTGAACAAAGTGGCAGCTTGTTGGTGGTATATAAATAGATAGTTTGGTTTAAAGAATAGATAGAAGTTACAGCCCATGCAAAATCACAACAGAGAAAGAAAGGATTGAAAGTCCCAGGCACAAGAAGGAAAATAGAAAAGTGGAAGGAGCAGGGGAAATGTTTCTTTTGGTTGCTTCTTTATTTCCTCATGGAGTTGAAAGCAAGTATAGCAGGTAATGGAAAGTATTGCTGGTGAAACTTGAAGTTTGAAAGAAAATAATAATCTATGATGTAGTCGTTAAAATGTTGCTTGGGGGCCTCTCTCGTGGCGCAGCGGTTGAGCACTAGGCTGCGAAGCTGCCTGCAGCCTCTGCAGCACAGGTTCCATCCCCGGCTGCCAGCGAGGGTCCCACATGGCGCACAGACCTCTCCTGCCGCCCGTTGCTCCCCTCAGCAGTGTACTTCCTCGGTCTGCCTGTTCTGTTCCCCTCTCTGGCTCTGGTGAATTCTCTCACCCTCCTGCACTTCTGACTGAACCCAGTGCTTGTATAAATAAAAAGTAAATCTTTAAAAATAAATAAAATGTTGCTTGAATTTCCTCTGTCAATGAAATTTGAGAAATACTATTGATTCTGCTCAAATGTTTTCAAATTATCATTTATAAAAAATATAGGTAACTATGTAGATGACATAGTTTTATAGCTATAGATAATATAATTGTCTTTATAAATTTAATGATAACAAATCTGTTTCTGACACTGTAATTATTAATATTTAAATTTTTTATCATTTAAAAAATGCATTCACTGTGATTTAAATAACAATACTAAACCCATCATTATCCACTGGAAAATAAAACTTAACCAAGTTTTTCTCTATCAGAAATATTAACATTATACTTTTTTTCATTATGAAATACAGCTCCACAATTTTAACTAAAGGAGAGGTCTTATACTTTAAATCATTTATTACTTGCTCTCTCATACTTATTTGTAAGAAAACTATGCATATAAATAGATTTATTTTTTTTCTGTGCTATATATCAAGAGTTTAAAATTTTCATCTGCAGGCCACCCTGGTGGCACGGGGGTTAAATCTCAGCACTATGACACTGTCCTCACCCACTGCAGCATGAGTTTGATTCCCCCACCAGGTAGCTGACCCACATGGTGCAGCAGACCCCTCCAGCCTCACCCGCTGCTCCCCTCAGCAGTGTATTTCAGTAGATCTGCCTCTTCTGCTCCCCACTCTATCTCTGGTGAATCCTCTCACCTCCCCAAACCTCTGGTCTGCACCCCAGTCTGTTCTGCTCCCCACTCTGTCTCTGGTGAATCCTCTCACCTCCCCAAACCTCTGGCCTGCACCCCAGTTCTTGTATGCATAAATAAATAAATCTTTAAAAAAATAAAATTTTCTTATGCAGTGAAACAAATGTAAAAGTATTCATGCTCAGCTGATAAATAAAACACTATCAGAGCGGGTAGGCCGGGCTGGGCTCAGAGTCAGCATGCAGGCAGCTCTACTGAAGGCTAAGGACTCGGCACTTCCAGCATCTGACTACAACCCCCAGTATTCCTGGACAGAAAGGCTGCTGGAAATAGGGACTGAGCTGAGCGGTAATCATTGACCTTTAAAAGTCTGAAGACAAGCAGGCCTCACTCTCTTTTTTTGTGCCTTGAACACTTTGGCCAGCTGAAGGACCCAAGTTCTCTTTAGAGACTATGGTCTGCCATCTTGATCTCATGGTGGATTGTTCAGCTTGGGTGATGATTTTGACTCTCATTCTGTCCTGCATCTTGGAGATCTGCCTAACCCCTTGCTTGTGGATCTGGCCATTATGTCCTTGGATTTGTTCTCCTGGCAGTTTTGTCTTGGCCCCACATGTTTGGCTGACCTGGTGCTCATGAGGGAATGGTTGATTTTGGAATTTGATAGGAAATCTGTATTTTGAAATCCTTTTCTCCCCTATTCCTCTGCCTGCTCTCACAATGCCCTTTGAACTTCCCACCAGTTAAACATCTTTGAACATATTAGTTTGATTACTTTGCCTTCAATGTGTACAGGTAGGCAAACCCTTAAAATAGGCAACATGGCTTTTTTTTTTCTTAGCAATTTGAGGTCCCAGCGCACCCCTCAGTTTCATCCGGTATGAACATCTTTGTGTGTGCGCGTGTGTGTGTATGACATGAATATAGAAGTATATACTACATATTAATATATTTTCTATTTAACTCATTCTGTGTATTTATACATAATATATAAAATTGCATGTATATGATATATTAATTAAATCCTTCTGGAAGCACATGCTTTGACAGAGGTAAAGTTACAAGAGATTTATTATGGGTAAGGAAGTATGGGGTAAATGATTGTCAGGCTTTTTTGCCCTTAGGGTTGATGAGGGATCCCTGCAGTCCTGAATGCATGCCTGATGGCGGGCACCTGCAGTAGGGTGTGGGCCTATGTAGGTGAGTACACCTGGGCTGAGAGATGGGGCTTATAAGGATGGCGTCACAGGAACAGAACACCATAAGAACAACTGAGAGGAACAGAACTAGAAGAGAACCAGCAGAGAAGCAGAGGCCACGAGAGAATGCTGGAGAGCCCAGAAAAGTGAAGATTTGCTGGGAGCCTGGGAGGCCTGCCAGTCTCGTGGCCACCCAGCACCACTGCCTGCAGTGTACCTGATAAAATGGCAATGAAACCCTGTAAAAGTTATTGAAGTCTCCTAGGACTCCTCCCTCACCCATCTGCTTGGATCATAGAGAACCAGCTCTGTGCCTTCCTGGCACTCCAGGGAGAGTGGGGAAATGGAGAAATATCCATGGCAAGTGAAAGATGGAAGGAAGCAAATCAGGTGAGAGAGTCTAGATCCACAATGCATAGCTGACACAATTTTGAAAACTCAACAGAGATCACAGAGCAAAAATCACCTCTTAGAGAAATCTTGCATTGAGCAGCAATCCCCATGCCCAGGGACTACACCTTACTTTAATCATGGCTGACACCTGTCCAGGAGTTGTGCAGCCTTAGTGCAGAGCTGAAGCATCAAATCTTGAAGGCACCAATAGCTGGAGGCTTTTAGATGCATGCAAGCAAGCCTGGCAGCTCAACACTAAGTTCCTTCTTGAGAGAGTAAAGTAGCCATTTTCCATTACTGCTACAAAATTACAAAGTGTTTTTTTTTTTTTTTTTAGGATTTATTTTTTCTATTTATACAAGGGCTGGGGAATAGGCCAGATGTGTGGGAGGGTGACAGGATTCATCAGAGATAGAGTGGGGAACAGAACAGGCAGACTGATGAAGTACACTGCTGAGGGGAGCAGTGGGCAAGACAGGAGAGGTCTGCCGTGCCATGTGGGTTGCTTCAAGGCCGGCAGGGATCGAACCGGCACTGCAAAGGCTGCGGACAGCTTCACAGTGCTGTGCTCAACTGCCTGCACCACCAGGGAGGCCCACAAAGTGTTATTGAAAGTGAATTCCTTTAAAAAAATATTGATGTAACATTATATAATTTTAAGGTGTGTATCATTAAAACAAAACACCTGTATATGGTGTATATAATACATTGTGATGACCACTAAAAGTCTAATTTCATCCTTCACCATATAATTGCATTCTAATGAGATGGATGGACTTTTTATATAGTTCATATATCTGTGCTGTTAATACTATTTCATTGTGAAAATGACCTAGGGTTTAGCATCAATTACATTTTCTAGGCATGGAAGCCCTGAGAAACCATGTCTCATAAATAAGCATATGTTTTGCTTCATTCCAACTATAAAAGAAATTTAAATCATTGAGAATCATTTGTGTCAATCTATCAGCTAACACAATTAGGCTTCCTTTAGTTTTGGTGCTCTTAAAGAATTAGAGAAACCTGCTTGCCAAATTTTCCCCAAAATTATTAGAATCAGTTACTTTGCCAGCGCTAGTAAATATTCTAAAAATGCTTCACCAAGAGCTATCAAATGACAACTGATTATACCTGTTGCTCTTACATCTAGATATGCCCAAGTTGAACTTGTAAAATCAGAAAGGAAAAGGACTACAAATTTTCAAAGGTTTTAATTGTGTGTGTATGTATATATTTGTTTGCTAGTGTGCAACTTTTGATACAATATTTTTGCTTTAACAGGTTTCTAAGTAAATTTTCACCAAAACATCCCAGCTATAACCTTAGCTTATTCAGCTTATGAAGCATATCTCTCAGACCAGCTAATGGGAAAAACAACTTCTCATTTTCTAACCAAGTGCCTGACACTTTTTTTTTCCCCCAGAAAAAAATAACTTCATTTTTTCCATTTAAACAACCCTATTAATACATTTTTTTTTCCCAGCACATCCATCTCACTTATAATTCTGTGATAAATAGATATAAGCTATAGACTTCTTGTGGAAGTTTTTCTTTTGATGAACAAAACATTGCCACCTTCAGTTTCATATAAGCTGTCTGCTTTGATTTCCTGGGACATTTATCTGAGAATGATTCTTCCTTTGACAATAGTAAGGGGAAGAAACAGGTGAGGTAGTTAAATAAAAATTGCAGTACTTCTGTTATATTACTTTGCAATATTACAACATATCTGATTTCAGAGTATGTCACTGTTAGCCAAAGCACATCACTGCAAAGCACTGTATTTTGTACTTAACAGAAATATATATATATATATATATATATATATATATATATATATATATATAAAGGTGAATACCTGTATCTCAACAAATTGCTTTGATCAGAGGAGACCTGTTTTTAAAATTCAAATTCTGAAGCCATCCTTTAATTTGGCCTCAGAATATTTGCATATGGGGCAATGCACCACACTAAATAAAATTCAGGATGATTGTGACATGGACCTTTTATCAAATGATACATGAGGATTGTGAAGAGGGACCAGAATCTTCCAAAAGCCTACACTGCAGGCATATTCTTATATCAATTTAAGGTCAAGTACATATGGCAGCTATGAATCTGGAAACTGATTTCCTTAGAAATCTCCAAAAATATTCAAGAAAGTGCAGTTTTCACTCAAATGTAGTATTCTCTGCTCTACCAGAAAAGCCTTTGGATGCTCCCTGGGATACATTTACTCCAAAAGGAAATCACTGGTCTAGAAGAGAGGGTCAATGAGTACTCTGTGGCAGTGCTTATCAACTCAATGCTTTTAACCCCCAGGATATGCTTGACAACATCTTCAAATTTTAGTTGTTGCAAGTCAGGAATGCTGCTTAACATCTTACAATGCACGATACAAAAATCTCTCCAGTCCACAATCTCAGTAGTGCCTAGACAGAGAAACCCTACTCTAAAATCTCTCTATGTAATGTGACGTCCAAAGGCTAACAGCTTCAGAAATTGTGTTAGAAAATGAAAAATCTGTAGTTTTTGAAGCATTAGAATGTTTGGAGATTAAGACACCTTGAGATTTTGGCATTCTTCAAAGAAATAGAACAATTATTGATGAAATTCATATGGAATCACCAAAAACCCGAATAGCAAAGCTCTACTGAAAAAAAAAAGAAGGAAATGGAGGCATCACACTCCCAGACTTCAAACTATACTACAAAGCCATAATCATCAAAACTGCATGGTATTGGAACAAGAACAGACATACAGACCAATGGAATCGAATAGAAAATCCAGAAATAAGCCCACAGATTTATGGTCAACTAATCTTTGACAAAGGAGCAAAGACTATGCATTGGAGCAAAGAAAGTTTGTTCAATAAATGGTGCTGGGAAACTGGGTCGCTACATGCAAAAGAATGAAGCTTGACCACTACTTACACACATACACAAAAATCAACTCAAAATGGATTAAAGAACTAGACATAAGACCTGAAACCATAAATACATAGAAGCAATATAGGCGAAACACTCCGGATTTGCACATCAAAGACATCTTTACAGACACATCACCCAAAGCAGTGATAGTGAAGAGAAAGATAACAGCTGGGACTACATCAAATTAAAGAGCTTTTGCACGGCAAAAGAGACAAGAACAAAAACAAAGAGAAACCCACCAACTGGGAGAACATTTTTGCACCCAACACTAATGATAAAGGACTGATCACAAAAATCTGCAAAGAGCTGATGAGACTCAGCAACAACAAAGAAATAATCCAGTCAAAAAATGGGCAGAAGAGCTAAAAAGAAACTTCTCTGAAGAGGAAATGCAAATGGCCAACAGACATATGAAAAAATGTTCAACATCACTTGCCATCAGGGAAATGCAAATCAAAACTACCATGAGATACCATCTCACACCAGTGAGAATGGCACATATTAAAAAACTAGCAACAACAAATGTTGGCGAGGATGTGGAGAAAGGAACTCTGTGCACTGTTGGTGGGAGTGCAAACTGGTCCAACCACTATGGAGAGCTGTGTGGAGATTTCTGGACCTACTAAACATAGAGCTTCCATATGATCCAGCAATTCCACTCCTAGGTATTTACCCAAAGGACACAGAAACATCAATTCAAAGAGCACCTGCACTCCTATGTTTATAGCAGCACTGTTTACAATAGCTAAGCTTTGGAAACAACCCAAATGCCCAAAAATAGATGACTGGATCAAGAAGATGTGGTACATATATACCATGGAATATTACTCAGCATTCAAAAAAGATAAACACATGCAATTTGCAGCAACATGGATGGCACTGGAAGGGATCATGCTCAGCGAAATAAGCCAAAAAGAAAAAGAAAAATACTGGATGGTCTCACTCATAGCAGGAATCTAGAAAACTTAAGTAAGGACCAGGAAAATGAATATAAGAAAGTGAAAATCAAATCAACAAAAAACTATGAACCAGAGACACTTTTTGGGGTGGGGGCGGGAGGGGAAGGATTGGGGTCAGAATGGGGCGTTTGCAATTGTATGGGGGAATATAAAAAAAAATTTAATATTAAAAAAAAAAAGACACCTTGAACTACAGAGATGCAATAGGATTCCTGGTAGCACTGAGAGCCAGTTCCAGATAGACAATGGGAAACTGCTTCTTCTAAATATTTTATTTTTCTTCTGTCAAATTTATAATTTATTTATTTATTTGTTTATACAAGCACTGGGTACAGTCAGAAGCGCGGGAGGGTGAGAGAATTCACCAGAGCCAGAGTGGGGAGCAGAACAGGCAGATGGATGAAATACACTGCTGAGGGGAGCAGCAAGCTGCAGGAGAGGTCTGCGCGCCATGTGGGACCCTCACTGGCTGCCGGGGATCGAACCGGTGCTGCAGAGGCTGCTGGCAGTTTCGCAGCCCAGCGCTCAACTGCTGCGCCACCAAGGGAGGCCCAGTGAAAATAATTTTAGATTTGCAAACAAGATAAACATTGTTCCTAAGCATTTTTAAAGCAATGACTATGAATTTGACATCAAAGAAAGCTTTTGTGAAAAAGACAATATCATATTTAACATCAAGACATCCATTATAATAGAAATATAATAACCTTTAGGTTGTCTTTTTATTTTCAAAATTGAGGTTACAACTTTTAGACTACCCAAAAAGACAAAGCATATCTTCCTCAAAACCAATTTGTATGTAAACATTTCTCCAATTCCCATTTTGGTGATTTGTTTTCTCACAGTTAAATGTAAATTCTCATGCCATGATACTTACTTTTCTTTTGCTTTTCAATTTGGATTTATTTCAACTAAGACAAATGGGATAAAACAAATAACAATTATTATACTAAAATACTGCATATATCACAGAATAAAATGCTAGTTAGAACTGAAGTCATGCTACTAACTAATTTTCATCTTCTTTTAAACGATTCCCTGGTGACAAGATTCATTATTTAGGGCTGTTACAAAAGCAACTGAACATTGCAATTTCTCTTCACTAAAATTAGTTCTTATGTTAACAAAGTACTAGTATACTTAATTTTTTCCAGAAATATCTAATATTCTCTAGGGGTCTTTACTCCTTCAGAAAATCTGGTAGAACAGAGAATATTACATTTGAGTGAAAACTGTAGTTTCTTGAATAAAGTTGAGTTTGTTCATTTTATTGAGTTTTCTTCCTAGTCTATGGCTATCCACATTTAAGCTTAATTTCTTTATCGTAATTCCATTAGGATAAAGTAAAAGTTTAATACATTTAGAAATTTTCTGATAAAAATATTCTGCAGTATAGAGATTTAAAAATTTCATTTAAGATTATCTTTATTATTTACTTCACCATTTTCTTATTGAAGGCCCTCATCATTTTATGACACGGCTGCTGTAATAAATTAACTGCTATCTCTGGCTTTGGCCTTTCCTCCTGCTGATCCTTTTGTGTAACTTTGCATGACTTTCAACTTGTCATTACCCTTATCAAAACTCATGAATACTCTTCCATAAATTGATCTGTGACAGAAGTGTAGATTTTTCTCTGACTTTCAAGGTTCTATTATGCAGCTAAACCTCTCCATCTAGCTTCATTCACATTCTCCTCAGCCTGGTTTGAAGTCTGCCATGTTCTTTTCTGTCCTTTACATTCCATATCAACCCTGAATCTACGACCTTGCTCATTCTTTCATTGGTTTATTTGTTTGTTTTTCCCAGTCTTGAACATCCTGGCTTCTGCACACTTCTGCTTACATCTTATTTGTCAGTGAACACAGTTTTGTAGCCTACATTCTCCATGAAACCCTCACAAAAGGATCTACTTCTGGCTCATAATAATGTCATCCTTCTTTAATCTTCTCCAGTAGTGAATATGTGTTGCTTAATGGAGAAAAAAGTCTTCTATTGTGTAGCTATTGCTACACAATAGTATGGGCTTCTAGTGCAAAATACTTCTAGTGCAAAACACCTAGTGCAAAATACTTTTCTAACCAATCATTAACTTATTTTTATATTGTAATTTGCCTCAGTTTCTTCATTTTTGTGACTGTATTTAACTGGAAACCTCATTGTGAGTAATGATAACATTGTATGAAAATTACTTGCTCTGGTAAATGCTCAATACTACTTAGACCTATATTATCATCTGCATCATCATCATTGTTATCATCATCGTCATCTCCTAAAAGAATATAAGCTCATTCAATGCAGAGATCAACATTTAAAGTTGCCCTAGAAGCCTGTGTGCATAATTAGTGAGGAACATACTGTAGTGCCAATAAATATTCAATTATTAATTCATTTGATTCTTATTTGCTTCCAACTGCTACTCCCTAGGCTGCCCTCAAATCATTCTACTCCAATTGCCTCATTTCAAGTCATATTCTTATGTACTATAAAATTGCCAACCTTTATTTTTCTTCAAAGACAATGAATGTTCTTAACTAAATATTTTAAGCTGGACATTCAACAAATCATGTTCTCATTAGATCAGGTTTTCTGGAGATAACTATGAGTAGAAACACTTACGTTTGTGACTATTTCAGAGTACTGTAAAACATCATTCTGGGTATATTTCATTGTATTCTTTTGTATATGTCTATTATTCTTTTTCAGAGTCTCTAGAAGTCCCTGTCATGTAAAGTCATGGACTCACCAAAACTAATGTTCCACAATTCCTCATCCCTTTACAAGTCTTCCCCACTTGTAAATGACACTAGATCTTTTCACAAAGGTAGCTCATTTGTATAATAATAATAATAATAATAAAATCTCCTACCAAAAATGGCAGACCTAGTGAGAGAGGTGGTTGGTGGTGGCGGGCTTGGATTTCAGGAAATCAGGACTGGAAACACACACATGCAAACACCATGTCTACTTCAAAATAATGGGTTTACTTATGAAACTCGTGGTGTCTGAGATCACAAGATGTGTTAATAGAAATAAGGATATTAGTAGACACATTTTCTTCTGTGTTATATCCATGAGTACTATAGCACACAATTATTGAAAACATGTTAGTAGGCACCCATAAGTAAAAAGAAATGTATGGTGTGCTATAAGAGATATAAAAAACAAAATATTCCTCATAAATGTATATTATTATCAAGAATACTAGTACTTTAATCATGGCAAAAACTGTGATCACTCCAATTAGAGAATGATAAATCATATGATAAAAAATCAGGATGATGAAAGGAAAAGCCATTTATAAAATGATGGACTGAAGAATGAAAATATTGCATCATGAAAAACTAGACAGCACATATTATAGTTATTTTCAAGTATGCTATACATTGAATATAGAAATGACAACTTTTCCGTATTGGTTTAGAGATAAATAGGACCTACATAGAAAGGGAGATAAATTTCATTAATGAAAAAAAGTTGTATGAAATAGAGATATCTAGTTTTATAAAAGTAGTTGTTTGGCAGTGGAAAAGTGTCTTAAGACTAGATAGTTAGGACAAACAAATTTTAAGTGTTGAATTACAGTATGAACAAACAAGTTTCAAGTGATGAGTTTTAGAAATGTTATAGAAGGAAATCTTGAATGTGTTGAAAGTTTAAATTAGAATTCTTCTAATGTCACTCTAAATTGTGAAGTTAATATTCTACAAAAGTTTAGACAAATAGAAGCAAGTTAATTTCCTTTTACTGTGAGAGCATCTGACTTTCAAAATTAATTATTGTCTTATATGTTGAATAGATAATATTTTAATTTCCTCCATGTCATATTCCTCTAGAAAAATGTAATAAAAATTGAATATTGTAGGTTAAGTTTATCTTAATACATAGTTTTCCTTGAATTGGTTAGATTAATGGCCTCCCAACTTTTTAAATTCACAGCAATAATCAGTAATTAACATCAGAAATAAAAACCACAAAAACAAAAAATAAACAAATTTGGGTTCCCAAAGCACGAACTTTGTTTATTTGCTGTTTTACATATATATAAACATATATATATGCACACATTTTAAAACTGATTTTTATGTGTATTTTAAAATATTCTCAAATAGAAATTTTATAACAATGAATTCATATATAAATATTTAAGTAAGTTTATTTACATTGCTAATAATATAAAATTATGGTATTTAATGGTATCCAATATTGTATCATTCACATAAATAAATTATATTGAATAATATTCAATATGATGACTTCTTACTATTTATAAGATGTAGAAATATCTAAAGAATATATATTTTTGTTTACAATGAAGATTATAAAACTTTACTTCAAATATCCGTCTTAATTCTTTTGGCAGTTTGTGGCTAATTTTTCTTCAGATTATACATAAAGCACACTCTATAACTAATTTGACAAAGAGTTTGGTTCTAGAAATAATGATGGTTTTGCTATGTTACTGTTTTTTACTTGTGTGTGCTTTAGTCAACCTACAATTTTTGTAGAAATCTATTTAAGTTACTTGTTCATTTTTTCAGAGTTTATTTAAGGTTAGACATTATAACTTTATTGTAAAGGATAATAGGATGGAGTCACTGTCCACTTGTTTACATTGTAGAAATACTCTTCTTCCCTCAATTATTTTGATGTCACAGTTGACACATTTAATACTTGATCGAAGGTTGTGTGGATGCCAATAATGTCAGTGTCAATTTATGTGTACGTGTGTGTGAGTGAGAGAGAGAGCGAATCAAAGATGTACATTATAATGGCTAAAAACTGCATTTGAGGTTAACTTTAGAACCTGAAAGGAAAGTTTTATTCTCTTCTCACAACTCTTCTGACAACAAATTGTATATTTTCCACAAAAAAATAATTCTCTAAATTCTCTGCAGATACCAATTGGGTGACTTACCATTTAATTCAATTCTGACATTAACACTTAAATTTAGTGCATCCCCCCAAAATTCAGGCTCAGCTTCCTCCTTCCCCATTTCAGACACTGCAATTGATGGTTCCATAGGTTACCAACACATCTGCCCCACTTGGCTACTAATCAGGGATTTCTATGATCCCTTTATAGATTTAATGATTTCTTTCATTGTCTCATAGAACCCAGGGACACACTTTCCTTACTATTAGTAGTTTATAACTTCTTTAAGTTATAATTATACAAATAATATTTGTTACAAATATATTATACAAATAATCAGATCAGAAGATTCAAAGTGAAAGGTTGGGAGGTGTGTCAGTGTTCAAGAACTTATGCTTCCATAGAGTTTGAGGTTTACTGCTCTGCCAACATGTGGATGTGTTCACCTGCAGGAAGATCTCCAATTCCTTTACCCTTGGCTTCTGGTTTTTATGGGAGTTCAGTTACCTAGGCAGGATGGATTAGATCATTTGCCATTGTTGATTAACTAAATCATCATCCTTTTACCCTACCCAGAGGTTGGAGATAGGACTGAAAGTACCAACCTTCTGATTACATCATTGGTTTCTCTGGCAACTTGCCCCCACCCTGCAGTTATGCCCATGGAGATGCATTCATTAACATAAATTTAGGGTTTATGAATAATGAATAAGTCTTTTCTCACTGTTATCACTCAGAAATGACAAGAGTATTTGGTGTTCTATGCCAGGAACTGGGGACAGACACTAAACATATTTTTATTTTATCACAATATCACAGTTTTATTATAGGAGATTCTGCTAAGGCATACTGTAACTGGAGTCATTGATTTATGGACCAGACATTTCTCATTCGAATCTGGTTTGAATAAAATTGTTCCTTTAGAGGGGTTATACCTAGAAGAGTCCTATAAGAGGTGTAAACTGCCAGGAACTGTGAATAACTTAGCTACTGAAACGTTCACTGGGTAAGAATCAATAGCTTTAATTAAGTTAGCATGCAATTCTCGACAGTTCAGCATCAGCTACAGGTAGATCAAATGATGCAAGCTTGCAAAATAAAGTACTACACTTAAGTGGGTTTTTTAAAATACAATTATACCTTTGCACTAAAATTTTAACCTTCTGAATATTTACTTTTTTATCTAGGTGATATTCAGAACCATGTGCCAGATGCATAATAAACAGTGATAGGTGATTATCTCTTGCATTCTTTCTAATCATCAGAGCCATTTGGATATTTTATACTTCTTCCCATTTTATAGAAGGTAGAATTGCAAATCTCATACTTAACTTTCCCCCAGTTTGGCAACAACAGTAATATTTAGGTTTAAATCTAATTTCAAATGTAATATCCTTTCATTAGAGCATGTTGTTCTCTCTTACATATATTTATTTATTTATTTTTAAAGATTTATTTATTTATGCATATAAGAACTAGGGACAAGCCAGAGGTGTGGGGGTGAGAGGATTCATCAGAGACAGAGTGGGGAACAGAATATGCAGATCTACTGAAATACATGGCTGAGGGGAGCAACAGCAGCTGGTGAGACAGGAGAGGTCTGCTGCACCATGTGGGTGGCTCCCTGGCCGGGGATCGAAAACTCATGCTGCAGTGGCTTTGGATAGCTTCATAGTGCTGCGTCTTAACCCCTTGTGCCACCAGGGAGGCCCTTACATATATTTAGAAGAAAAAAAATAAGATAAAAAAATTCTGGCCGGGGCCTCCCTGGTGGTGCAGGCGGTTGAGCGCAGCACTGTGAAGCTGTTCACAGCCTCTGCAGCACGGGTTCGATCTCAGCCGGCGGGCGAGAATCCCACATGGCGCAGCAGACCTCTCCTGTCTCTCCCGCTGCTCCCCTCAGCAGTGTGTTTCATCAGTCTGCCTGTTCTGTTCCCTGCTCTGTCTCTGGTGAATTCTCTCACCCTCCTGCCCATCTGGCCTGTACCCCAGCTCTTGTATAGATAAAATAAATCTTTAAAAAAAAATTCTGGCCAACTGAAACTAGTTATGTCAGAGCTTTGCATCAGTATTAAACTTCGGCTGATCATAAGATTGTTCTCTGCCTTGTTGATCCCCCTTATAACTCAGAAGAGAGTTTACTTTTACTCTCCTACTATATTCAGGTAGTTTCAGCCTAAAGGAGTATGCATTACTGAATAAAGCATCTGATCACATGTCTTCTTTTCACAAGAACCCTAAAGAAACTACTTGGTGGAAAATGCCTTAAGTGAATTCAAGAACTTCAATATGAACGAAAAATGTGAACAAGGAAAGAAATGAAAAATATGCTCTAAAGGCATTTTATTTAAGACTCACTAGGCTTTCCGTTTGTGTACTATATAAAATTTTACTAGAATGTTCAAAATTAAACCACATTAAAGCAATCAAAGCACTCTTAGAAATGACTTCATAATAATGATTGGGACTTGAAGATACAGCTGGTTTCAGTTAAGCACTGGCTCTTGAAAATTATTTGAAGTAAATTGAAAAGAAAAAAAAACTTCCTTTTTAATTGTTCATACTTTAGAACATTAATATTGAGTGTGATTAACTGGGAAATACGACACAAAAATAAATTGTTGTGGTTTTAAAATTCCGTGTGCTATTGGAAACATACAAATTCACAGGTCTGACAGTTTGCCAAAGCTGTTCATATCAATCAGTTATTGCCAGACTTTGTTCTCCTTGTGCCAAAAAATATCTCCCTCATTTTGCTCCAGGGATTCCAAAACCTCTATCCCCATCTCTATCCTTTTGTTCATTCAAAGGATTTTGTTGACCAGTTTCCAGTTTTCTTAGAAAAGAAGCCTAGTCACATTGTGCCAGGAAAGTCCTTGCTTTGAAGTCCAGCCCTGGGCAGAATTGAAGTGAGTCTTCTTCATAAAAAATCTACTGATGCATTTGAGATATAGCAGACGGAGATGTCAGCAGATTATAATGAAAATACAAAGTTGTGAATCAAGAATTTTAGCTTCCCTTTAAATATGCAATTAATATCAGATTAATGTATTTACTTTAGTTATACCATGAATCAAAAATTGCTCAAAGCAGCAAGAACTCAATGTAACTAACTTAATATTAGGTATTGGGAGACAGAGAAAAAAATCCTTTAGCCCTTGGAATCTTCTGAGGTTAGACTAGGAAACAATTTAACAACAGGTTAATTAGTAAAAAGAAAAGACCAAATTTAATCATGTAGCTATGGAGGATTTACATGGTTGTAAATTCTAAAATAAATGGACAAGCCAAGGACTTCTATCCTGAGCTAAGGAATGGGATAGGAACCTGGGGCTTCCAGGAGAGAAAAGGGAGGAAGAATAACTTCATATGATATAACCTTGCCTCGAGATGTTTACCTCACTTTAGATCTAAATCTCTGGTAAAAATGTTATTTCTGAACATGACCCTAAATCTGGGTAATCTGCAGTTTTTACGGCAACAGGTTCTCTTGTCCTTTCTTCCACATATCAAGGTGGCATGTATTAGAAAAAGATTGTTCTGAGCATTTTGGAAAAAGGTGATCTGAACTTTTTGGGGGAGACAGCATGAGCAAAAGTTGTAATTTGAAAATATTTTCAGGGACATGAAGGATTGATGAAACAAAATATACTTTCTATAGGTAAATGGTTTTTCAGGCTTTTCTGCCCTCCCACCATTGGGATTGCCCTGCCTGATGGGTACCCTCAGTTGTTACATTGTTGCAAACTATCTTGTTTACTTCTGTGGGCCATGGGAGGAATATTGAGATAGTCACCAAGAGAAGCAGAAGAGCCATACAGGAGAGATAAGGAGAAAAAGAAGGCCCAAGAAGCCCAGAGTGAAGACTTGCTGGGGACTTGGAGACCTGTGGGCCTCCTGGTCCCCTGGCACCCCTGCCACCCCTGAATGCCATGTACCTGGTTGCTGCAATGCATGTACAGCTCAATAAAAGCCTGAGAAAGCCACCAAGGGCTCCAGGACTTCTCCTTTACCGGTCGGCTGGATTAGAAAACCTGCCTTGTGCCCTTCCTGCCTCTACACTTTATCTTATCTTTTTGGACAGACTTAACAAAAACTATAATCTCTCAAATGCATTTTATCCTGTTTTACTAGTTGTTTTGTCCCCTTCACCCCTGGCTCTTATTTCCAACACATGGTACATTTTTTATTCAAAAGTCCATGCTTTGTTATCTGCAATCCCTATCAAAACAGATCTAGCCATCCTCTTTCCTGAATGGTCCTTTGCTTCTTCCTAATTTCTTTGTGGAAATGTTCTGTTCTTCGTTTTCCTTGGCTCATTTTCACCCTGATACCTGCTCAACAACTCTTTACTCTCTTGCCATTACTTCTACACTGTGTGGCTCTTGACTTAAGAACTTTCACCCTCTAGTTAAGTCACATTGTTTTTGTGTGGCTGCCTGGGAAGGTCAAATTATTGAGTGGGTGGTGTTGAATGAAATTCTCAACAATACTTCCTTTCCTTTCCCTAGTATTCAGACTTTGTGAAAATTTTGCTGAAAACAGACATTTTTTTCATCTGTAATTTGCCACCTGATCTTCAAAAGTCCCACAAAGAGAACCAAAACAATAATTTTTATATTTAGTCCCTAAAACAAGAATCCCTGCTTAGATTAACATCAAAATATGTGCCCTGACTTAAAACACACACACACACAATAGGCGTTTAGTTCAGTTTATTTCTGAACTTAAAAGTCTCTTCAATTAAAAACTAATATCTGCTTGCCATGCTGGTGCTTGCTAAAAATATGTAACAGGGTGGAATCCCTCTCACTTCTTAGAACCATAGGTTAGTCAGCATTCTAATCTCTCAGCGTGTGGGTTTATGCTATGAAGCTTGTATAGGTCTTGAATAGCAAGTAGTCTTTTACCCCCTCTTTAGGCCTATGTGCAAAATTGTGTTAAGATTCACATAGGACAAACACTACTTTCACAAATACTTATATCTTTAAAGAGAAGAAGTGTACATTCTAGATTAACAAAAATTTTTTTAAAGATTTATTTATACAAGAACTGGGGTACAGGCCAGAGGTGCAGAAGGGTGAGAGGATTCACCAGAGACAGAGCGGGGAGCAGAACAGGCAGATGGACCGAAACAGTGCTGAGGGAAGCAGCGAGCAAGACAGGAGGGGTCTGCCGTGCCATGTGGGTATCTCCCTGGCTGGCCAGGAATCCAACCAGTGCCACAGGGGCTGTGAACAGCTTCACAGTGCTACACTCAACCCGCTGCACCACCAGGGAGGCTCCGATTAACAAATTCTTAAATGCCCTAACAAAACTTGGAAAATTAAGGGACTTCTTGAAATAGCACTCTGTGTCTAGCCGTTATGAAGCAACATCAAATTGACTATTTCATTTTTTCCTGAGGGTTTTGTTATAAGCAGTGTAGAAAATATCTTCCCCCCATTTACAAACCCCTCTGAATTTCTGGTGTTTTTCTTATGCTTTATAATTGTGTAAAACCAAGACATGGGAATGAACAGTAGTTAGCAGGGACAGGGACAGAGACAGATCACAGGATTTTCATGGCTTAGATCTTAAAGAAACAGAGGTTGAGCACTGGGCTGCAAAGCTGCCTGCAGCCTCTGCAGTGCCTGTTCAATCCCTGGCCACTAGACGAGGGTCTCACATGGCACGCAGACCTTTCCTGCCGCCCGCTGCTCCCCTCAGCATTGTACTTCAGTCCTTCTGCCTGTTCTGCTCCCTGCTCTGGCTCTGATGAATTCTCTCATCCTCCCTGCTTCTGACTGTACCCAGTGCTTGTATAAATAAATAAATAAATCTTAAAAAAAAAAAAAGAAACAGTCCCTTTGTTCTGACAATAAGTTAATATGCAGAATCTTAAGGACATAGTTAGTTTTATTAGGGAACTGGAAGTTTCTTTTATATTTTGGCTTTAGAACCATTTTCAAATAATTTCACACCTACATAAAAATCACAAATTCTCTACTACCACTGACACCATAATATAGGAATGTTAATTACCTTTTATATTTACAATTCCAAAAAAATAGTCATCCCTTCTACTCTGAAGATATGCCAAGATCACAAAAAGTTGAACGCACACAACACCTGTAAAGCAGGCAAATAGGAAATGAACAATTCCAAAAATCAGAATGTTCTTCATTTTTTTGCTATGAAGTATATGAGAGTATTGTTAGTTTATTTCCTTAAATGGCAACATTTGAAAATACAGATGCATGAAAACATATAAACCCACACATTATAATTACAAAAAGACCAGAATTAAACTAGTATTAAATGCCACTAAATATAGATTAAGTCATATGTATTTTGCAATATTTCTTTAAAAAATTGTTTAATTTTAATTTAATGCATGCATAATGGTGAAAATAGTTAAATAACTTTTCTGGACAGTTCTGCAAAGGCAGAACAGTTTAAAGGTCATAGCTGTGACACTGCCAGCAAGAGAAAGAATTGGAGTAGATTTTCATGAATGCACATGTGTGAGTGTATACTTGTGTACACACATACAGATTTTTTCTTAAAATAATAATTTTCTTGGATATGTTTTGTTCCTACTGTAACAGTATAACCCCATAGAAAAGAGAAGTTCCAGGTTCCCTGCCCCACCTATTGAAAGGTGGAGCTGAGCTTTGAGGAGAGGCTAAAACAAGCTGCCAAAAGACTGGAAGGAGACTAGAAGTCTTGGAGGAGGCAAATGGAACAGAGGCATGTGAAGAAGGCATGTGAAGAAGGCATGTGAAGAAGAAGCCACACTTACTTCTCAGCCTTGGCCTTGTAGCATGGACTTCAGGGACATGGAAGGAGACATTTGAAAGAGACAGAGATGTGGGTGAGACACCCATGGGGAGGATGACAATGACAGACTTTATCATGACTTGTAGTTTGATTTTGCTCTTTTCCTTCTAGACCTGTCTGCCTCCTTTTGTCCCTCTCCTGAGGGTCCCCACCGGAAGGTGCCTTAGACTTGTGTCAGCTTTCAGGCCTCAGTGGCCCTGCTTTGGGCCAACCGTATTTGGCTGGACATTTACCCATGAGGGGATGGGTAACTTTGGGTGCTTCATTTGGAAACCATATTCTTTCTCTTTTCTTCTTTCTACTGCACTCTTAGTGTGTTATAGCTCTTTTCTGTTGGAGGTCTTACCACTAAAGTATGCTTTGTCTTTATGTGGTGTATGGTACAACCCATTTAAAATAGGCAGGTTTTAGAGTCCTGGGATATTCCTTATTCTGTCCATGTACACTACTTTCTTTATTTTTTTTTTTAAGATTTATTTACTTATGCATACAAGAACTGGATAGGCCAGAGGTCTGGGAGTCTGGGAGGTAAAAGGATTCACCAGAGACAGAGTGGGGAGCAGAACAGGCAGACTGACTGAAATACAATGCTGAGGGAGCAGCAGATGAGATAGGAGAGTCTGCTGCGCCATGAGGGTAGCTTTCTGACTAGCTTTCTGACTAGGTGGGTAGCTTTCTGACCAGCTGCAGCTTTCTGACTAGCTGCAGAGGCTGTGGATAGCTTCATAGTGCTGTGCTTATCCCCTTGCACGACCAGGGAGGCCCATGCACACTACTTTCACTCCTTAGTGCTGGTGAAGAAGAACTTCATGTTGGATAACTGAACAAATGAAGAACAGAAGAAGGTAGGGGATCCTTGCTTCCTTCTTAATAAGAAACAATTAAATCAAGTGATTCACAAGACTAAAAAGTAAATAATAATGAAATAAATTTCCAAAATTCTAAGCAGTGTGAAAAACCAATCATATTTTCAATAAAACATAACGTCCCAAGAATAGAATTTACAAAGATAATCAAACTTTCAAACCCAGGATGTGGCCCAAACTGAACTTACTGTGAAATAAAAGTTTCAAAAAAAACAATAGTTTGGAATTGGTTTGCATAGCTAGAAACAGTGAATCATTGAAAATAAGAAAGGAATCATTCTTTTTTTGGGGGGGGGCACTGGGTGGGTAGGGCTTCAGGCTCTAAGATGTCCTGATTCAAAGATGAGCTAATGCCAGAAGAAAGCAGTGTAGGCTCCAATGTCCTCCCCCAGAAGATGCTCTGCAGAGATGCAAAGTCTGAGGCCTATTGTTAAATCCTACAAACAAGACTGAGCCGGTGAAGATTGCTTGCTTGCCACCAGACCAGGGCTGGGTCCCCAGAAAATTTTACATTATGTTCACACAATGCAGGGCAGATTCTTCCTCCCTAGAATGGGGATAATCAACTAATCTTTATATAGGTGAAATAACTAGTGCAGTCTGAGGTGCACTGTAGGTCCTCAAGAACGGATTATGATGGGAATGATAATAATTATCCTTGTGGGAGCATTAGCAATAGTAATAAAATATGTTCACATTCTCTCTTAGGTGTTCTTCCAGGGAGAACTTTGGGATATACGCATCTATTCCTTTTGCATTTAGTACTATTAAAATGTCTTCTAAACAATCATACATTTATACATTTTACTCATAAATTGCATTTCTTTATTGATTATGGATTTATGAATCTCAGTCTTATGATGCTATATTTCATGTTGTTCTACTCTTCCCTTCTCAGCTGGGATCAGAGAGGATATTGATTATATAGACATGAGCCCAACTTTGAATCCCTTAGATTTGTCTTACTTTTAGTGGGGTCTCCATTCCAGCAACTTCATTGGAAGCAACAGGAAAGCATAATCTCAGATCCAACTGAAACTCATTGAATCACAGTCTGCAATTTAACAAGGTATATAGGTAACCCCTATACACATTATACTTTGAGTAGTGCTGCCTTTGAACACTTGTTCTCAAGCCAGCACAATCTAAAGAACTTAAAAAATACTGACATACTGTACCACCCTACATTGACTAGATCAAAATATATGGGGTAGGCCAAAGCACCAGCATTTGTTTCAAGCTCCTCAACTTCCCAGTGATTCTTATTTCCTACCTGGGGTCTTCCAAAGTAGGTGGCTTAAAATACACTGCAAAGGTGAAAAGAATGCAGAACACTTACAAGACAGTGGCACAACTAGTCATCTTGGATATTTCAAATGGGATAGTAAAGAATAAAACAGAACTGATGATTTCAGTGCACAGAGAAGAAAGTAGAATCACAAAGATAGCCTACTGCTGCCATCTTCATTTTTTACCATTCTTTTTAGGTATAATATGCCTATTCCACAGACCACCTTTCTGCTAGAGTCTTTGGATAAGATGACCCCTTCTCGCTTTCCTGAATCCCCATGGATCCAACCTCCCACCTCTGACTTCTCAGTCTCAGTGCTAAAGAGGCTTCCTCTTTAGTGACCTATTATACTTGTTAAAATTGGGTTCCCTCAACTTATATAATGTTTTACTTTCCTTCAGTATGTCTACTGATATTTTAACTATGAATTCATTCCTATGACTCATTACCTCTCATGAACCCAAAATTTCCATGAGGGCTCAGGGAATGACATCTGTGTTCAGACTGTAATTACAAGTCAGAGTCTATTTTCCAGAAAGATCGACATGATTGAGCGAAGTTATAGATACAAGAACATTCACCAATGCATTACTTTAATAAAAAAACACTTCACATTTTTATCAATAAAAGAATAATAAATTATGATGCTAAATGTAATGGAACCTAAGATGATCCTTAAAATTAATGAAGTAGATACAATGAATGGATGTGCTGAGTATCTATAATTTAGAATTTTTTAACAGCAAGTTGCAAAAAAAATTTGTAAAATGTAATCCAGTTTCATGTTTCAAATGTATTTTTTTAAAGATTTATTTTTTGATGCATACAAGAGCTAGGGTGCAGGCCAGAGGTGTGGGGGTGAGAAGATTCTCCAGAGACATAGTGGCTAACAGAACAGTTAGACTGAGTGAAATACACTGCTGAGGGGAGCAGCGGGCGAGGCAGGAGAGGTCTGCCATGCCATGTGTGTTGCTCCCTGACTGGCTGGGGATCGAACTCGTGCTACAGAGACGGCAGACAGCTTCATAGGTTGCATCTTAACCCTGTATACATTTTACATCATATATATGTGCATGTGGGTACAAAAGTCCAGGTACATATATATCGTCCTTCCAGCACACTGGTTTACTTTCTCTCTGTTGTATCTGCCAACATTCTTTTTACCTAGGGGGGGCTTTTTGGTTTTAACCTAAAGCAGAATATTCTTTTCTATCCTTGACTAATTAATTTCTGCGTATCTATCACAATTCAACTTTCTGCAAAGTCAACATCAATGCCTTGCTTGAACACCCTTAATTAGCCCACAGTCCCCTGGTTCTATGTTCTGTACCTCAATTGTAATCTTACAATTTTTTTAATATTTATTTTTTCATGCATACAAGAACTGGGGTATAGGCCAGATGCATAGGAGGGTGAGAGGATCCGCCAGAGAGAGTGGGGAACAGAAAAGGCAGACTGACTGAAATACACTGCTGAGGGGAGCAGCAGCCGAGGCAGGAGAGGTCTGCCTCACCATGTGGGTATCTCCCTGGCTGGCCAGGATCGAACCTGTGCTGCAGAGGCTGTGGAAAGCTTCACAGCACTGTGCTCAACCACATGTGCCTCCAGGGGAGGCCCCTGTAACCTTACAATTATTACCATGACTCCTTGGAACACGTTTATCTGCTCTATTTAGTGAAGCTCCAGCCAGGAGGCTACTGTTTGATGGCTATCGGGGCTCCTTGTCCCTCCAGTGTATAGCACAACATCTGACACTTCCTACATCAAAACTATTGCAACAGAGGCATACATTAATGGTCTTATTCTCTGTTTCATTAATGGGAAGCCAAGTCTCCGAATAGTTACAGACTTGCTTAAGTATTTAGCTAATAAACACTCCCTCAGAATGTAGAGCAAACTCAACCTTATGCTAAAACCCATGTTCTTACTAAGTGACAAATTACAAGTTAAAGATTCCCAATCAGATTTTACTAAAATACAAATGCCCAAACCAAGAAACACCAAAGGATTTTTCTCCCTTTGTCGGAGACACTACTGTGAGAATGAATGCTCTTATTTCTGGGGAGGGAGGGAAGGGAGTGTGAAAATCTTCTAATTGATCAGTGATCAAATAAAAACATTGGGAATCCTTGATAAGCTACATAATTTTATACTGGCTCATGAGACCTTGTGTTTGCTAAAGCCACGGTTCTGATGAAGTTCTATCTATGCTAATGCTTTGTTCTGGTGAGAGATGCTTTCTCACCTATTTAAGAAATTCAAGCATGTTCATTTTTACTGACAGGCAGTGAGGACCTCAGTTTTTAAAAGGGAGACTCAGTCAAATTAGAAAATCACTGTGTTTGGAATTAAAGCAAAATCAAAACATAAATCTGTTAATATTTAAGTCCTCTGTAGTATTAACCGTACAAGTGATCCAAAAATAGGTAATGTGTCTGAGTAGATAATAGTATGGAGAGGGGAAGGTAATATCTCAAGCATTCTAAGCTTTCCTAAGGCAGACAGAAATGCCTCATATTTTTTTAAAAATTTATTTATGTATATAGGAACTGTAGTGTAGGCCAGTGCTGTGGGGGATGACAGAGCAGGGAGCAAAACAGGCAGATCTACTGAAACACACTGCTGAGGGGAGCAGCGGATGAGTCAGGAGAGGTCTGCCGTGCCATGTGGGTCAGCTCCCTGACCAGGGATCGAACTCAGTGATGCAGTGGCTATGGACAGCTTCATAGAGCTGAGACTTAACCCTTTTGCCACCAGGGAGGCCCTGAAATGCCACATGCTTTCAAAATAAAATTTATAACAGTTTCATTAAGATTTTTACAAATGCACTCATCTCCTGCCCCAAAATATTTCCACTTAGGAAAAAGTCCATTAAGACTTTAACGTAATTCAATTTGAGAAAAAGTTCAAATAGTGCTATTTTAAGTTTACTTTGTATACATTTATATGCGAAATTACATTAGCAAAATATTAATTATTTTAACACCTTATTAATTATAAGAAATTAAAGAATTATAGGTACATATGAAATTGTTTACAAATTCTATGGTGTTTTTATTTTTGTTCTCAGTGGTAGTAAAGCCTTCTCCCTTTAATATTAGAGCTGTCTATCTGGCATCCAACCATCCATCCATCTACACACACACACACACACACACACACACACACACACGGAGAGACATATATACACACTTTCCTTGATTTTTCTTTTTTTAGGCATGTTGTGTGTATGTGAATTTGGTTATGTATATACATGGATTTTTTTTTTGAAAAGTCATTACTCTTCGGGGAAGAATTGGATATTGAGACATAGGACTCCCGTCTCCTCTTATTTCTGGCCCCAAACTGCAAGGTCACCTGAATAAACAGTCCATAGCCCTACAAACTGCTTTCTTTATCTGATAATTAAGGGCATGGAACTTAATAACTCTTCAGTTTTAATATTCTCTAGATTTCCCTCTGATCTTTTGTTCCCATTCTCACCATAGAGCTATTACATCAAGAATTTTTTCCCTGAGATTTTACTTGATCTAAATTTTTCAAAGAGAAGATTGTATTTATAATTAGCTAAGATTGTTATTCTTTGTCTGAGAAAGAAAAGACCAGGCAGATACCCATCTGCCTTCTGTATATCAGTTATCTTGATGGTATGACATTTTGATGGGTTAGAGTGTAAATGAATCAAAGGTAGATTTTGTACCTCTTAAATTCACAAGGGGTTGCATTCTGAAGAAGTGTTTTAATATTCTATTCTTAAAACATTTGGAAAAATAATATGACAGCTGTCAAATATCAAATGGAGCAGTGTGTCTTGAGGGTGTGTGTCTACAGACCTGCAGATACCTGCATGTATATTATCATAACATCACCAAATAGGCTACCAACTGTATGAAAGGTCTATGTCCAGAAACTATGTTTACCTTCAAGGTAGTCCCCATGGGAGGCTCTAAATTTATTTTAACCAGATTGTCATTGTACAAGATAGTTCAGAAATTTCTCTTTACAATTGCTTATAATATTTTCTTTTGAGTATTCGCAATGGTGACAAAATTGTGTTATATAAAATCAATTTCATCCCTAGAGGTTAGTTCAAATATGATTTGAATTGGTGTGAAATTTGGCACAGTGCCTGCATGCTTAGTCCTCACTGAAGAAGGTGTCTCTGGCAGCAGCACCAACCTATGTACATCTCCACAAATTATCACATAAGATGGCGCCATGGCATGGGTCCCAAATCGCAGGTTCTAACGAGCACCATTTGGCACACTGGTAGAAAATTAAACACATTTTACCCTTTAAATCTGAAAACGGAATACAGTTGAATATGAGAAGCACCATTCCAGTCAACTAGAGGGGAGAAGGCAATCACTTGTGTTGTGAATCCATCATTCTGGTCCCGAGGTCTAATCAGTCGCTAAATGTCCTTGCCTTGTCCAGACAGCAGTTCCCAAATCCACCCTCTCTTCTCTCTTCCCCTTTTCTAATGTGGACAAATCATTACATTTGACACTGAGTGTTCAAATTGTCACCAAACACAGTGTGTTTCCAATTCAGGACATCAGCATTCTTTAACCTAAAATGATGTTTGGGTTTTATTATTTTTTTTATTTTAGCAAAGTGATCAAATCACTTAATGTCCTGTCAAAAAAAAAAATTCACAAAAAACACTCAAGACTCTCTATTGTTTTCTTAACTAAATGTAAACTCAGGCTGATATACAAGAACATTCATTTCTTTAACAAACCTTACAGTTTTGCTTATCATTATTTACCTTCACATAGTCTACTTTCCATGTTAAAATGTCCTCAAGGTATTCCTGCTTCCATGATTATTTTGTCATGTTATAGACTCAATCTGAAAATTGCATGGCTGCTATAGTTAACATTAGTAGTTTTCTATTTTGATTTTTAGCAATTGTGTGATGCTTTATCTTTCAATATAGCTTTTCTTCACTGCTTGCTTACTGGGACAGTGGGGAGGGGGTTCTATTTCCCTCATCTGTATTTATCTGACAAATGAATTTTCTCCCCCTTTCTCCTCCCAGATTCCCCCCCTTTATTAATATTATTTTTGTCTCCCTTACTAGATTGGAGCTTGTTGAGGACAAGAGTGAATCATTGTTCATTGTTTACAATGTCTGCTATGCCTCAGACAGCACAGATTCTTGATCAATAGCTGTTTTATTGAGCATAACTCCATAGATATGACACAGACAATCTTTATATTCTGAGAAATGTTCAAACAGAAGGTGGCTGTTGTATGAATTCAAAAACAAAAGTGAGAAGAGGCTTCTATTCAATTTCTCAAACTACACAGTGTCCACATCCTACGATGAACAGTTTAATATCTCAACACTTCAGTATTCTCCTCAAAAAATAGAGATGATATTGTCCTCTACTCACAGAGATTTAAAAAATAAATAAATAGGGCCTCCATGGTGGCACAAAGGGATAAGTCTCAGCACTATCAAGCTATCGGCAGATACTGCACATGAGTTCCATCCCCAGCCAGGGAGCTAACCCACATGGAGCAGCAGACCTCTCTTGACTCACCCACTGATCTCTCAGCAGTGTATTTCAGTCAGTCTGCCTGTTCTGCTCCCCACTCTGTCTCTAGTGAATCCTCTCACCACCCCAACTCTTTGGCCTGTGCCCCAGCTCTTGTATCCACAAATAAAAAAAAAAATCTAAAAAACTAAAATAAAATAAAAATAAACAAATAAAATGTGATAGCATTCAGCAGCATTTTTACATTAAATAATTATACTAAGGAACACTTCAAAGACACATATAATTGACAAACATCTATTTCTACATATTTATAGTTTGATCATTGTCAATCTCCTATTAATAAATGTGTTCCCATGTGGGACTGACCAAAGGGACCAGTAGCTCTTTTCTATTTTGTCCCCCATTTTATTGGTAGTTTTGTGTCATTGGTGGAGCACTGTGTACCATAAAACTTGAAAACTATTAATTATAATTTTGAAAATGAAACTGGGTGGGAGATTTATTTTTTTCAGGGTTAATGTGCTGACTTTATACCCATCATTGATTTCTTCCTAATTGGTGTGAGCAGGAAACACTAAGCATCTTCTCCAGATGCCCCTGGGTGTCAATCAGCACACACATGATTTTATTTGAAGCTACATTTTTAACCAGAATATAATTTGATTTCATATTTTTCTTGCATTTTAACTGTCAACCAAATGAAACCAAAAGACAGTCAAAATGAAAAAAAAGAGATTATCTTTGAAGCAGGGTTAAAAACAATAAAATCAAATAAATAGCACATTTTACTCAGATAATATCATTTCTTCATAGATGTGGAGAAAACATGCCAAATAAAAGACAGATACCTCCACCTGTGATCTGAGGGGAAGGCAGAGGAGAGCTTTAAAGGGACATCACGCTGTGTGGGAGGGTGTACTTTGACAAAATTTGTCTAGCCTTCTTTTAGGAAGTTCCACCTTCCATTTGTTGGAAGTTCAATTTTTTTTTTCTTAAATACTCATATGAAGGCAAATGTGTTCTATTTCTCCCTCCCTTTATCATTTAGTTGTGGAGTCAGGCCAGAGTGGTACACAGTTTTGAGAATAAAGGAAAAGTAGTATTTTAATGAAAAAAAATCACTCTCATGAAAATTGTACGGGGAATATTTTGCTTAACCGAATTATTTTGCTTAACCTTCAGAAACAACATCTCTGAATTTTCACTGATAGTTTTATATAACCACACATCTAGACTCCTACTTTTGTGTCTAAATATTCATATCTCCTTTTTCTAAAAAGTCTATAAAATCAAATAAAATACAGTAACTTCCTAAGACATAGCAGACAGATATAAAAAGCAGAGGACCGATTATATGAATTCAGGTCATTGTCTTGATGTTTTGTTAATTGTTAACAATCGGGTATGGTTTTTGGAAAACCACGTAGAAAGGAGTCAATTGCTAATAGGATAGTGGCTAAGTCCTAACTGCTGACTAGTACAAAATCTCAAAACCCAGTTTCATGGGATGGAAATTGAGGCAAGATTCATGGAATTGGTGATGCATTATTATCCATGAAGAAAACACAGATAAAAGAACAGAGATGATGTGAAATAAATTTAGATATAATCACAGCTGATAGGGAAATTGCAGTGGGGAAATGAAGGAATTTATAAATGGGAGGATTTTCGTACTAAGATTTTGCATCAACATCACAATTCTAGAATCATCAGTGGCTTATGGTGAACTTACTCGTGTCCTGCAAAGGTGGTAAAGTTCAAGTACAATTACGAGTTTAGAATATTAGGAGAGGGATGAAAATTTTATAGGATACTCATGCCTGAGACTATGTAATTAAAGTGTAGTGTTACTGCAAAATATTTCAGGTAATTTAGATTTGTATATATTTGTTTATCTAGCCCACTTTCTATGTAGGCATACTGAACTCAAATCATTAACATCTGTCTACTCTCTCCACTGTGTACACAAAATTTTCTGTGGAGGTACATTGATAATCAGGAGTAAACTGTCATAAACTGAAAATTAAGATTGTTATTCCATGGTTTTCCAAGCCAATCGTTCTGTAAGAAAAAGTTGTGGTAACAAATAGTTATGATTAACATTGAAATGACTCATACTTTTGTTTTGACAATTATTTCAGGACAGAAACTTTCCTTAGATTGTTTCAGTCACAAGAGGTGGCCAACATCAGGATTTTGTTAGTTTCCCCAGAAGCAAGTTTTATATCAATTCCTTTCCTATAACACTCTCTCAACATACACATATATTGATTTGAAAGTGAGAGTGTGTGAAATTTCTTTGTAAATAATGTATAAAGTAGGAAACAACTTGGAGGATAACATAAAAAGTTGGTATGAATTATTAATAATAGCATTATTGTTAGAAATTTACACTAAATCAGAACCAAAGTTTACAAAATACAAAGAAAGAGAGTGAAAAGGTAGGCAGCTGTTTCATTGTTTTTTTTTTTTTTACCTTAAATACATTTAAAAATATTACTTGTGAAGACTGGATTTGCTTCTGTGACTAGGCTCTTTAATGGTATATACATATTTCTTTAAATACTGGTTAAAGTAAAAAATAATTAAAATGTGTTATTTGAATGAGATAGTCTAGCTTATTAAATAGATTAGTCATAACTACCAACCAAGTTAATCTAGGAACACTTAAATACTTATTTTATTTTTTTTATTTTTTAAAGATTTATTTATTTATACAAGAACTGGGGTACAGGCCAGAGGTGGGGGGGTTGAGAGAATTCACCAGAGACAGAGCGGGGAACAGAACAGGCAGACTGACTGAAGACACTGCTGAGGAGAGCAGCAGGCGAGGCAGGAGAGGTCTGCGGTGCCTAAACACATATTTCATCATTTGTGCTTATAACCTGGATTTTTCTTGTCTCTCAGGCTGTTTCTCAGTTGTCTAAAAAAACAGGTTGTTAATGACAAATATCTTAGATACAATCACCTCTGATAAAACAATAACTAGAATCCACCCTGGCAGACAAGAAGTATTTTTATCAGAATATTTAATAATCAACAAATACTGGACTTGAGATAAATGTATAAATAATACTTCTGATTTCTTCAAATTGTCTATCTTATGAATTTATTAAATAAAAGAAACTTTATGATCTCCTGCTTCCTCTTGTGATACTCATGGGTTATTAGAAAATGAAATGTACAAAAGTTTAATGACATGTTAATATGATTTGTTATTCATATTGTCTATTTTATGTTAAACAGACAATTGAAGTTTACATAATGATTTCAAACCACCAGTTTCAAAGTCTCTAGAGGATTGTATTTAGTATACTCCTGTGATTCAATAAGTTGCCAAGATTCAATAAAAATATTTTAAAGAGTAAAGTCAATAGAGAAAATAATTTTTACTTAACTTGCATATAAAAATTAAAATTTCTGATCAGTAGCATAGACCTAGATAGCAATGCCTCATATGACAATTAGGGTTTAATAAATGCTATGTTTTTATGGTCTTGACACATTAGACCAAGATTACAAGATCACAAAACTGACATGAGTCTTATAAAACATAGTCCACCATGTTTTCTCCCTTACTCATAATATGGATCACATGTAAGACATTTGGTTTTTCAATTAATTGCTCTGCTAGACCCAATACTTTTCAACATTATATACACTAATATATGAAGTAGATAAACTCCTTGAATATATACAACTAGCTTTCAATCTCACAGCTTCAGATTCTCTATAGCGTGAGATTTTTGAATCTGCAGTAGATTTACAATGAAGCTCTGTTCCAATGGCACAAAAAAGAACCATAAATTTGAAGCTTTGGAGATGGCTTTAAATATATGTGGATATTATCAAAAATGAGTTTGTGGAGCATCATCATGGATGTGTGTTTTGAATACCCCACTATCATCTTCCCTCCTTCCCCTACATGTTTTCTCTGTTTCTGCGTCATGGTCTTGCAATAGAAATTCTAAATCTTCTGTCTCCAAGAAGAAAATATTTAAACATTTCCTTTCTCAAAAGAAAAGATAAAAATACAGGATGGTTTCACTTATAGAAGGAATATAGGGGAAACAAACAAAGGATCAGGAAAAAAAAAAGACAATACTAGCAGGCAAACTATAAATCAGAGACATTAACCAGGGGAGGTAGAGGAAGAGGGATTAAAACAGGGTCAAGAAGAGTATCAGAGACTATGGTGATGGTTCACAGGTGACTTGGTGGTGGGAATTTTATAGGGACTATACCTGAAAGGGCAAATCATGCATTTTACAAAAGTGAACAATGCTGTAAAAAGTATAAACAAACAAACAAACAAATAAATAAATAAATAAAGTTTTCCAATTATAGGCATGCATTAATGAGAATCATAGCTACAAAATTCTGAAGAATGTTTTAGAAAATAGAAAGAACAGAAATGCTCCTGACCGATCTCCAAGATGTAGCTTGTTTCTGAATAATGTCCTGTCCTAAATAAATGTTGGAAAATTCAGTTATGTATTTAGATAATTGGAATATTAAAAACTTTCCAGATTCTGGCATTTGTAGAAACAATTTAGGATATGTAAATCATGTATTTCTCCAGCAACTTTTAAAGTAGTGAATAAGAAAAGAGCAAAAATCTGTCATTTCTTTTTTTTTAAAGATTTATTTATTCATTTATTTTTTATTTATCCATTTATTTCTTCGTCCACACAAGCATTGGGTACAGTCAGAAGCGCGGGAGGGCGAGAGAATTCACCAGAGCCAGAGCGGGGAGCAGAGCAGGCAGAAGGACCGAAGCACACTGCTGAGGGGAGCAGTGGGCGGCAGGAGAGGTCTGCGTGCCATGTGGGACCCTCCTCTGGTGGCCAGGGAGCAGCAGGGATGGAACTGGCGCCTTAGAGGCAGCAGGCAGCTTCCCAACCCAGCGCTCAACCACTGCGCCACCGGGGAGGCCCAAAATATGTTATTTCTTAGGCAAAGATCGTTCATACGAAAAGTTAACATTGAAAAGACAAGAACAATGGACTCTTCCCAAATGACAGTTAGGTCTTTGTGAAAGCAGACATACGCTAAAATATCTACTCCAATGAATTGAAATAACTGAAATATCATTAAAAATACAAATGTATTAAATAAGACAAGTTACAAGGATAAATAGCTAATATCATTTCTGAAAAAAAAGTAAAGTGCCATATTTAGCATACAGCATTTTGAAATGTTAGAAGAATCAAACATGAGGTAAAATATTTCAGCATTGTAAAAATACCTTTAAAATTATAAAATAGTATCTCCGCTATTAGGTTAAATTCTTGTAAGTGTCACTAATACTTTTATGCATCCTAATGGCTCATTTCATACTGTTTAGTGTGACACTGTCTCTATCTTTGATTATAAAAATAGGATTTTATCTTTCAGCACTATATCTAGTTTTTTTCCTCCTAGAAGTTCTTGATTTCACAGTTAAAAACAAAAAATGAATCAAACCAAATTTGTCTCCTTAGTTCCTCCGGCTTAGTCATCCTCAGAGTCTTATCTCTAGAAAAGCAACATCAACATCCATGAGGAATTCATCAGAACTGCACATTTTTAGCTCCACCAGACCAGCCACTACTGAATCAGAACCCTTGAGGATGGAGTGTGGAAACAATACTTCCAGGCAATTCTGATACATGTTCATGCAAGAACCCTCAGTTTCCTTCACCCCCCAGGACATAAATTGGTAACACCTTTCTGTGAATATCCCCAACTCTTTGGCAAGTCTTCCCTTCCTCAACATCCTGTTACCATCTTTTCAGTGAAGACTCATTGCTTTGGAGTTCTTTCTGAAAACTGTAGTCATTCTAGTTGCAAGATCCTCCCTGACTTAGACCCAGATGATGCTCTATTGCTACAGTGTGACAAGTATGACAAAGTATGTTACCCTGTGAAAATCATTTAGACTCAAGTCTGAGACTCATGAAGATGCATAGTTATGTTAACGCTCAGGGTTCTTCCTACATGGTGGACTTTTTATCATGATGGCATATTTTGGCTTGTTCTGTCACCACATTTGGGTGCAAATGTAAACAACCTATGCATTTTGCATACTACTTATGTGAGTTTGTGCCATTTATAAGAAAATTTCTCAAGTGGAATACTTTAGGAATATGTTAAGACATGTAGAATCAGTGTGTTTTTTATACTTTGAAACTATTAAAATAAAAATTTCAGGGGGATGGAGGTGGCATCACAGTTATAATAAACACAAACATGCTATTTGAGAAGTTCAATTTTTATAATTGTTTTAAGGTGATGTAAGTCTTCATAGATATTAAAATGAGGCCATGGTCTTCTCACCCCCACCCATATAATTGAATGAAAAGTTTGGAAGACTTTTGGGAGCTAAGTTAGATGTTCTCCAAAACCCCACTGATTTCAGAGCATAGGATTTCATTTTCCAGGCTGTAGGAGCAGGAAGAGCACAGTGCAGGATCACTAGGACCCAAGCAGATGGGGTAAATGAGGAGTCCTCAATGGCTTTTTCAGGAATTTATTGATCTTTTACCATATACACAGCAGGCAGGGATGCCAGGGGGGCCAGGAGGCTGGCAGGCCTCCTAGCCCCCAGCAAATCTTCACCTTTTCTGGGCTCTCTGGCGTTCTCTCATGGTCTAGTTCTGTTGCTTCTCTTTCACTCTCTCTCTTTTGCTCTGCTGGCGTCCTCATGCCACCGCCCTTATAAGCCGTCTCTCAGTCCAGGTGTACCCACCTATGCATGCCCACACCCTACTCTAGGGGTCTGCAATCAGACATGCATTTAATCCAATGGCAGGAGGGTGGAAAAGCCTGATACTTTACTTACCCTGCATAGGCACTGACTACACTGAGTAGCTACTAGGTGCTCTACAGAATTTAGTACCCAGAAAAGGGGCATTGAAGGCAAAAGTGAAATATCTCTTTCAGAAAGTGTATTAGATCTAGATTCTGAGCTCTGTTACCATGGAGAAAACATTTTTGAGAGACCTCAGATGACTCCAAAGGAGGAAGCTATGGAAATACAATTTTATGATATTTTCCCCCTGAAATTTATTCTGTAAAGTGTAGCAAATAAAAGCAGAGAAATTAAAATGAAGGAAACAAGAACAAAATGAAGGGGAAAAAAAATAATTGCCAGGATCCTCTCTGCCTTAGACCCAGATGGTACACTTTTATTAAAACACAGGCAGCGCTGTGGCCAAATGCTTCCATTGTCACTCTTAACAAGAGTAGCTTGGTGAAAAGGCACAGTTTCTCTGAAAAGCAACAGGTGCTCAGAATTTCAGCTAGTGGCTCTTCCCATTTTTAAAAAAATATTTAACCTGAAAGCTAGCTGCTAATAACGTGGCATATGTGTGCTGATCAGCTAATGAGCTCCTAACTTGCTTTATTTGTTTTGGAATGAACTGAGTGTGAACGATTAGGACCAACATGTGATCTGTCACACAACCTTTAGAAAGAAAACAAGACTTCCTATAGTTTTAGAGGATTTAAGTCATGTTGAAAACTTTTACCACTAGAGACTGAGAAAAGATTCAGGAGCTGGTTGATATAATAAGGAACGGCCTAGAATGAATGAAAGGCATTGCACTTATTTTCTATAGCTGCAGTAATAAATTACCACATTCTTAGAGGGTTAAAAACAAATGTATTATAATTCAGTTATGCAGGGTAGAAGTCACATGCAGGACTCACTGGGCTAAAAATTAAGGTGCCCACAGATCTGTGTTCCTTTCTGGAGATTTTTGGGGAAACTGCTTCTTTACTGTTCCTGTATTTTAGGGGTTGTCATGTTCCTTAGTTCACCATCCCTGCCTTTTTTATTATTCTAACTACCACAAACATTGATGAAATTCCCAGTATTTTTATTGCATTTTCCCCCTGACTACTATTTACCTGAAGTTGGTTGTATAACCCCTAAATATAGAAATCATGGTTTGCCTTTTTTAAAGGAAATAAAAGTGATAGTATTGTCTCTTAATCTTTGCTTTAAAGCAGGGAAAGTTGTAGAAGGCAACTTTATCAATTGTTTTAAGTAAATATTTTTACTGAGTGTTGAGTAGTTGGTTGACATTAAGCTAGATATTGGTTACATGATGATGAATGAACATGACACAATAAATATTGCTTATTCTCTGGTTCACCTGGTCTTTTCTTATAAGGAAACAAATACAAGGGTAGATTTTTCTGATGTATGACATAAAGATAAATAGCTAGGTATTCTGGCTCATAACAAGAGGTAATTTAGAATGGGTATAAGTTAGGGTCTCTGAGGAAATAACATTTAAGCCAGGAAAAGTCCTAGTGTTGAAGGTATCAAAGACCCTGCATTGATTATGAGCTGTCTCATATGAAAGAAAATTCAAGTAATTGGTATACTTGGAGTACAGAGAGGAGAGGTATGTTTGGTAAGTAGTCCCTTTTGCGATTTGAGGTGGGTTGTAATTCAAAGAACAGCATGGAAGCACTTTTAAGTAGGACAAAAATAGGAGCTGATTTATATTCTTAAAAATCACACTAAAAATGCAGAAGAGATAATTAGGTGTAAAATCATTAGGACGGAATTGAATTAATCAAGGTGAGAAAAATAATGGTGATATAGAAACAAAGTATCAATAAAGGAGAGTATAAAATTTCATGTTTAGGAGATTATTGAATAATGATTTAGAACAAAATGTCAAGATTTATTCTGATTTCATATTTTAACTACTGACTTGAAGGACATTTCACTTTATTTCCCCTTTTATGGCTTTTGGATGACCTCAGAACAGTATTTGTAATTTGGAGCACTCACAAACAACGTTGAAAAATTCAAACACTCATTTTACATGCAATTTTTGAGTGCTAAAAAAATCCTTAACATTCTCTTTTTTTAGGGCCTCCCTGGTAGTGCAGGTGGTTGAGCGCAGTGCTGTGAAGCTGTCCGCAGCCTCCACAGTGCCGGTTCGATCCCCGCCGGCCTTGGATCTGGTCCCCTCAGCAGTGTATTTCTTCAGTCTGCCTATTCTGTTCCCTGCTCTGTCTCTGGTGAATCCTCTCACCTTCCCATGCATCTGGCCTGTACCCTGGCTCTTGTATAAATAAAATAAATCTTAAAAAAAAAATTCTCTTTTTTACCCACTATATTACAAATCTCTACCTTGAGATTGAGACCTTCAGGACTTTGGGTTGTCTTTCCACACAGTAAACACATAAAAGAGTTAATAGCTTTTTAAGATGTGTTTTACTTTTTTGGTATCCAACACTTTATTTTATGAAAACTATCTCATTTAATTCTGTCATTCATGATCTTAGAATGATACTGCTTCCCTGTAAGACATGCATTTTTATGTTCTCATGCTTCTATTGCCTTTTCCTCATATGTGGCTTCTTCCCATGATATTTCCCATTCAATACCTACCCTTCAATATCCTTATCCAAGAAACTTTTTCCTTTTACATTTTTAGTGAGGTATAAATTGACATATAATATTATATTAATTTCAGGTGTAAATGAGATTCAATATCTGTATGTACCAAGAAATGATCACCACAATAAATCTATTCAATGTCCAGAGCTATACAGAATTACAATTATTTTTCTTGTGATGAGTATTTTTAAGATCTATTCTCTTAGCAACTTTCAAATATACAAGATCATTAGCTATAGTCACCACACTGTGAATTACATTCCCACAACTTATTCATTTTATAACTGAAGTCTTATAACGTCTGACCTCCTTAACCCACTTGCCAACTCCCCAACTCTGCGCACCTAGTGGCCATAAATCTGTTCTATTTATGGATTTGTTTTTGTTTATTGTTGCTTGCTTGCTTGTATTTTTAGATTCCACATTTCAGTGAGACTATATCATATTTGTCTTTCTCTCTCTGATTTATTTCTCTTAGCACTTTGAGAAGATTCATTAATGTGTTCACAAATGGAAAGATCATCCTTTTATGGCTGAATAGTGTTTCATTGTGTACATATATGCGCCATATTTTTTTTAATCCATTCATCCATTGATGGTCATTCAACAAACCTTTTTCTTATTTTGCCAGTTAACATTACTGTCCAATTCTTTAACTCACTAAGGTATCTATAATCCTGTATGAATTCCCAAAACACCACATGTTAAAAAGAAGGTTCACTTAGTAACTTACAGAAAGGGTTCCTTTGCAAATAAGTGCCTGATTTAGCTTCAAAATTAAGTCAAAGTAAATCACCACCAATGATGATGATCCAGTGACAAAATGATCCCAAGGAACTGTGTGATGCTGCAGTAAGCAATAAAGCTTTGTATCAGACATCCAGAACTTAACATACTTTGTTGAAGCCATGGAAATGTTTTCAGTATATGCATTATATATTTACTTTCCATTGAAGGATGAATAGCTGTAAATATCCCTATAAATTATCTTATTGAATAATCTGTAGTATCAAGACTTTGCGGTATTAAACCACATTTTTGAGGAATTTCTGTGATTTTTTAATTTATAAATCAAGTCAAAACAAATTAAGATTTTAGCAAAATAAAAATCTCCACTGGAACGCTACTCATTCAGATATGTTCTTATTAGACAAAGTCTGAATGAACATTTTTCTTTTTACTCTCCAGCACAACTACCTTGTACATATGTAATTTAAATTCCTCAGCATGAGTCAAATGTTTCATTGTAAAAAATTAAGGCAGCTAAGAAATGGAAATAATGATCAGGCAACAGGAAACTATTTTAAGTACCTCAAAATAGAATGTTATTATCAATGAAAGTCTTTTAGAACTCTTAATAACAAACTTTCATTATTGGTCTGCAGGGGTTTCCAATGAGTATGCTCATTGTATAGTACTTTAAAATATATTTCTCAACTGAAAAAGCATATTAAAGAAATATGAAAAAATCATTTGAAAAAGAGCTAGTATATTTCATGAATTTACATTTGTTATCGTCAATTGGTAAAAACTTTCTAATTTCTTCACCTTGTATTCAATAACAAATAATTAGGCTTACTAGGGCCTTAAAAGATGGGTCTCACGTCTCATTGCAGAGGTTATGAACTACACACCAGTAGCAGTAAGATTTGGCAATTTCCTGTCCTGGAATAAGTGACTATTACTGACTTGAGCTTAGACCTCTGATTCTTAAACCAGTGTGAGTTAAACTGCTTTCTTTGTCCCATTCTTTCATACCTTTTAAAACATTGAACTCATAAGAAAATTTAAAGACCTCTCTTATAAAGACTCATCTGCTCCTTTATCTGCCCTCTTTCCACCTTTAACCCAGTTTGCAGCAAGCTTGTGACTAGGAATGACAATCAAATTGTCAGTAACTGTCTCTTTCCACTACTACCTTTCAGTGGCTCAAGAACTGACCAATCAAAATGTTGTACATATCAGCATTGTCATGCTATGGATTTCGGGTGCCAGCAAGGCTGATTTAAGCATAAGGGCTTAGTGAAAAAAAAAAATGTGTTTCAGAGGATCACTGGATACTTTGACATGGAAGGAACTAATTGAGCTCTGAAGGACTAAAGGCAACAGAATGGTCTGTCTATGTTCTGCTTCCTGGCAGCCCCCTAGAGGATGCTATGAGGGATTAAATCTACTTGGCATTTAAGAAACCGTGTCTCAGATGATGGACTGCATGGAAATGGTTGATTCCGTTGCTTCTGCTATCTCCCATAACATAGCTTGCCAGCCAAGCAAAGATAACTTCCCAAAGGAAATTAAGGTAGCTTTAGGAGGGAGGTGGGGTGCTAAGAAATAAATGAAATGACATTTTTAAAAAAATACTTCTTAATATATTGAAGCTCATGATATATCCTGTCTAGTGTTCATCCTTAACATTTACTTTTCTGCTTTTCCTTGCTTTCCCATTGTTATAACTCTGTCTTCTAAGAACCTTTCTAATTGTTTTCCTTCGCAATTTTTTCCATAGCAATTATATGACATGTTGCTTGTGCTATCAATTTTATTATTCCACTTTACTGAAAGGATAAAAATAAACAAAGCTGGATTACAAGCAGTTTATGGCCAAGAAGCATGAAAGGTATATGCCTGTAGAAGTTCAGAGAAGAGGGACATCAAAACAGGTGAGGAGGCAGTATCAGAGGCTATGAAAGCCATTAAGTCTATTCCCATCTGTGGTAAAAATGATCAGCCTGGGAGCCTCCCTGGTGGTGCAGGCGGGAAGTCTCAGCACTATCAAGCTATCACCAGCCACTGGGCCATGAGTTTGATCCCCAGCCAGGCAGCTGACACACATGGTGCAGCAGATCTCTCCTGTCTTGCCTGCTGCTCCCCTCAGCAGTGTATTTCAATCAATCTGCCTGTTCTGCTCCCCACTCTGTCTCTGGTGAATCCTCTCACCACCCTCTGCAGCTCTGACCTATACCCCAGGTCTTGTATGCACAAATAAATACAAATAAATCTTAAAAAAAATCAGCCTGGCTATTTGTTAAAGTGGTGCTCAAAATTATCTGCTGTGATTATTAATCTTAACATATGTTGTGTATTACAACCAGCAGCAGTAATAGGGTTGAGCAAGTGAAGTTTAAATTCAGCCTAAGTTTCATAAGGACTGGCTGTAAAATAGCCCAAAAATATTCCATTGAGAGAACCACTGCAGTGATGGTAATTGGTACTGTGGGAAATTGCAAACAGGAAACCTAAAGCTCATTATGGAGTGTTGTTTCTCACTGCTGAACATTACAAATGCTGAGCTCTCTAATCTGGAATAAAGACAATTTGACCTCCAACTCTTTATTGCGATCATTGTTACAGCTGCTCAAAATATCTCCTCCATAGCAGCCACACAAAGAAATGTTCTTTCGTTTGTAGTTAAACTGGAATAGATAGCTTTCCTTCTCGGCCAACAAATTTCATGTTTTGAGAGTTGTCGCCAAATAGATTCAAATCCTATGCTCCAAATTAGGAATTGAAAAGGGAGTTTGGTAGGGAACAAAAATGGCATCGTCTGTCTATTCATTCCTGGGAATGCAACCATTTTAATTTAGTAGGAAAATTTTATTTTGATGAAAACCAGGAGAAATCTCATAGAAACATTTAAATACAACTTCCACTGAATGTGGAATTGGAGTTTCAAAAAGGAAGACAGACATTTCTTGTGAAGGAGATGATCATTTTGGAAGCAATTATACTACTGATTTTTTTTTTTTTTTAAGAAAATCCCTTCATCTTGAAATGGTTTCAACTTGCCATGACCTTTATTGACCCTTTAACATGAGCTGGAAAAGATCTGCAGTTGTCAGACTCTGGTTAGCCCAAAGCTCTTCAAAAGTATTTCATGAAGCACCTACTGAGTGGGCATTAAAAGATGCAAAAGAAGTAATGCACATTCTATTTTTTAATGACTTCTAATACCAGTCAGTATTTTCCAGAAGTTTTCAGGTTAAGAACTCATGAGATCATAGACATCTTTCTGATTCAATAATGTGAAAATAACACAGTAATTTTTTTCTGTAGTAAACCATGATAATTTAAAAAGCACTTCGCTTTAGCTAATTGCTTGGTAAATTTCACAGAGGAAGTTTTAGGTTTTCTTGGAAATTATTCTCAAGGAATTTTCATATACTTCTTTCAATTTCTAAAAAAAAAATGTTAATTGAAAATTAAATGTATTTCTCCTGAAAATTAATAATGGCTTTTATAGAAAAGCTTGGAAGATTAAGTTATCAGTTTCTCTTTTATTCATATTAAATTCCACACTATTATTTGCCCTTAAAATTGTAAATTGCTTTGTATTTTTTATTGAATATTACTCAGCAAGCTAAACAAAGGCTGACAAGGGCTGTTTCTGATTATGGATAATGCAGCGAATAAAAGAACATGTGGTCTTTGATTCCTTATAGATCAGAGCTTTGTCCTGAAAAATTATCTAACTTTTGTGTTGTCACTACGAAGGAAAATAGTTTTAGTTCTAAAAGGACCATTTGTAATGTACATATTTTAATTTCAGTAAAACGCTTGGAAAACATCACAGTTTGTACAATAATATGAATCCTTTTAAGGACACCTGTCAGCACTTCTCAAACAGATAGTAGAAAAGATACTACAATTTTTTCACATACCTGAAATAACATGACTAAAATATACTTAAAATTATTTTTTAGGGGGTATTTATTTTAACACATGAAATTCTTATTTATGAATGACATATTGAAATTCCAGATCTAAAATACATAATACTCAGTGACTGCCATATTAGATTTCCATATTAGACTGAAAGCTAATTGCCATCAAAAACCCACTGCAGGGGGCCTCCATGATGGCACAACGGGTTAAGTCTCAGCACTATGAAGCTATCCACAGCCACTGCAGATGAATTTGATCCAGGGCCTGGGAACTGACCCACATGGCACGTCTTGCCCACTGCTCCCCTCAGCAGTGTATTTCAGTAGATCTGCCCATTCCACTCCCCACTCTCACTGGTAAATCCTGTCACCCATCCCCCAACCTGCATCTCTAGCCTGCACCCCAGGTCTTGTATGCAAAGCCAGTTGATTTTGATTTTTTTCTTTATTATAATTAGTCTTTTTCCTGGTCCCTTATTTGTGTTTTCTAAATTCCTGCTATGAGTGAGACCATCCGGTATTTTTCTTTTTCTTTCTGACTTATTTCGCTGAACATGATCCCTTCCACCTCCATCCATGTTGCTGCAAAATGCATGAGTTTATCTCTTTTGAAAAATCAAAATCAACAAGCAAGTATAAACCACAGACACACTATGGGGGGAGTGGGGAACAGAGAGGGGAAGGAGGGACTAGGGTCAAAATAAGGGAGGGTGCAATTGTATGGGGAATACAACCAAAATGAAAATGCATACATTGTGCAAAAATGAAAAATGATGCAAGAATTATATAAAGTAAAATATATTAAACATAAAAAAAAAAAAAGCCGGTGCTCTCTGGTGGCGCAAGTGGTTAAAGCACAGCTCTATGAAGCTATCCTCAGCCTCTATAGCATGAGTTCGATCCCCAGCCAGCCAGAGAGCTACCCACATGGAGAAGCAGACCTCTCCTGTCTCGCCCGCTACTCCCCCTCAGCAGCATATTTCAGTCAGTCTGCCTGTTCTGCTCCCCACTCTGTCTCTGGTGAGTCCTCTCACCAGCCCTCACCCACCCCCCTCACCTCTGGCCTTTACTCCAGTTCTTGTATGCATAAATAAATAGATCTTTTAAAAAATTAACTAAAAAAATAAAGCTGCTGCAGGCTGTCTGCAGGGGCTTCAATGAAAGAAAGGCCCAGCATTCACATCATCTTGTACTGACATTATGAGAAGGCAGAAGATTAAGTCCTACAAATCATTCAGACCCACCACATCCAATTTCCTTTGTCAAAATTTTTTTTTTCAAGTAAATCTTTTTTTCTCAATGACCTACCAAGGAATAGCATACAATCTTTTATTATTAGTTTTATCATTCTAAATATTTTAATGTACAGTTTAAGTTACTTTAACTTAATAAGTAATTCTCAGACTTCCCAAGTGATTTTTTTTTTTAATTCAGTCATAACTGAGATGCAGCATAATAGATTAGGGGAACATAGAGAATAGAGTTATATAAATGCAGGGACATCTGCTTCACTCCTTACCAGATGTGTGGCCTTAGATACATCTGTTAATCAATTCTAAATCTCTGTTTTATTCATATTAACCAATATGTAGAGTTGTGGGGATTCACTGTTATATGAGCTATCTAAAGTTTCTGCAACAAGCATATAATAAACAGTAAAGGCATGTTAGTGATATTCCCCTTGCCTGATATTATAAGAAGGTAAATCTGGGTAATGGGCTTGTTGCCAATCCTGGGCTGGAGGAGATGCAGTAGTTGTGAACAAAATAGTCATTTAGATGGATCTTATACAGACTCAAGAGGGAGTCCAATCAGGGGATGAGATGATAAAATGCAAAAATATAAGTACAATAAGAATACAACACTTTTTTCCCTCATCAAATTTAGAGTAAGGCAGAAGGAATTTTCCTTCGCTTTTTTATAAGGAAGATTATCCTTTTATTATTCCCTTTTGTTTTCCAGACTAAATTTGCTAGTTCTTTTAAGATGACTTCATAGAAATGAAAATGTGACTACGTAGAGGAACAGGATATAAGAATCACAGAATATGATTTATTTGGTTTCCCTGAGCTTCTCCACTAGTTCTGCAGGAGGCTCCTGGGAAGAAGTTGTTCTTTCTCAAAAGACTTAGAGAGAGAGAGAGCAGTGTTAACTAGTCATCATATGCTATTTTGTGTGTTCATGCAATAAATATTAAGTTCCTGTAATTTCCTGTGTCTTTGCTGAGGTAGAGATACAACAATGAGAAAGGTAGATACTACTTCTTCCTTCCTGAAGTCCACAAAATGGAGAGTTAAATAACAGATTTGTGATGGCAGAGGTAAAAATGGGTTTGTTGGCACAAGTAAGAGCAAAAGAGTTAGCTCACTGACAGCTGGGAGGGAAGAAGGGCATCTAGGGAAAGTGATCTCTAAGAAAATGCTCACTGATGAAGGCAAGGATACTCCAAAGACAAGCATGACTCTGAAGAGGCTTTGCAGTGACTTTTGGGAACCATAAGAACTTGCATGACTAGTGTACATATTCTAGTAAAGTTGGAGATGACTCAAGAAAGTAAAGAGTTGAGATAATGTTAGGCACGGTCACCGTTAGCACATGTGCCAAGAATCTGGAAAGAAAAAAAAAAGACAGAATAATTGATTTCTCACATGCACATAAAATTTTATCATTTACCTTTGGAAACAGAATATTATTGGACAAGAAAACTCATAATTACTAATTTTTTGTTTCCTTTTTGAATCAAGATATTTTGTTCTTAGCGTAACTTCTTAGATATACGCAAAACAAACCCTCCACTTCTAGTATTGATGTTTAGCATTTTAGGTAAATACTCTGATATCACCAAATTGGTTATCATCAAACTGTTTCATGAAAATCAATGTACACTTACTAATATATCTTCATCACCATCTCTTCACTTGGTTTAACTTTTGTCAACCTATGCTATCATCTAAATTTTTTATCACCGATAAAGCTCTTCTTATCTCTGCCAAATGATCCTTACCAGATCCTTACCAGAGGGTTTCCTAACAGAATATTTTAATACAATTCATTACTTAAGAACTATAAGAATGCTTAGTTCATATGATAATACATTATTAGAGGTCTCAATTTCCCTCTTTTTCTTCTTTTCTGTCTTTGATGAAAACTTAAAGACTAAAATCTAAAGCACTTATTCTCAACATGTCTGTCTTCCAAAAACATCAGTGTAACACAAGAGCTTGTTAGAATCTTGGCTTCAGTCACTATAACACCTTCGGAATCATCATTTCTAGGAGTGGAACCCACAAGACAATCTTCTCAGAAGTGATTCTTATACACACTGATGTTTAGGAAACATTGGTCTAAATAAACTTTTAAAAATACTCTATCTTAAAAAAACACAAGAATTTGGGGTCTCCCTGGTGGCGCAAGGGGTAAGGCGCAGAACTATGAACTATCTGCAGCCACTGCGGCATGAGTTCGATCCCTGGCCAGGAAGGTGACCCACATGGCGCAGCAGACCTCTTCTGACTCGCCCGCTGCTCCCCTCAGCAGTGTATTTCAGTTAGTCTGCCTGTTCTGTTCCCCACTCTGTCTCTGGTGAATCCTCTCACCCCTTGCACCACTGGCCTGTACCCCAGTTCTTGCATGCATAAATAAATAAATCTTTAAAAAAAAAAACAAAAAACCCACAAGAATTAAAATGAGACTGGACATCAATCACACAATGCAGAAGATAAAAAAGAAACCTTGTAAAACTATAGGAAAAAAAAAAACAACACCACCATTTTCGCTATGAAAGAACATGTGAAGATGAAAAGGATTTTAGCAATACAGTGGAACAAAAAAAAAAAAAAAAAAAAGAAAAAAAGAAAAACACACACACACCTGATAATCATCGCACAAGAATAGAAGGAAGACAGTTTCATTTTATCTGCATCATCCCATCCCCTAAGTTGGCATTCATCTGCACTATGAGGGACTTTCCCAGCTAAAACGAGTTTTCCTTAACAGGAAAGGAAGCACCGGGTGAGTGGCCGCATCAGAGCACCACCCCAATGTTCTGATCCAGTTTCACCCCACCCAGAACGAAAAAGCTAAAATGTGTAGAGATAGCAAAAAGTAAGAAAAACAAGCAGGTGCTATTAATAGCAGCCGGAATAAACACAGCTCACAGACCCACAGACCTGGTCTACAAACTGATTTCTCCACAGAACAACGAACCAGTGGGCAACACAGTCTCCTTGTTCTTGGCAGCTTTCATCCCAGTTACACACTTTCCCAGACACAAGCCACCTATGTCTCTCCTCCTCACACACTTCTCTCCTCCAACCCCCCAGAATCTCTTCCCCAACCCCACCAGAGCCAGCAGCCAGCTCAGGTCTCGGTAGCTTCATGAGTCTAAGACCCCCAGCGCAGCCCTGGGGTAGCCCCCACCATTACATGCCAGCCACCCCAGCTGTCTATCCTCAGACCGCTAGCTTGACACCCACCACAGCCCCCACTGCAGTGTGCTCTGGGAGAACAGCATGTTAACAGCCCACAACTGCATGTGTGCACGGTCTTGGCCTGTAGCAGTAGCGACCTGCAATGTGTCCTCCAGCCATGAGCTTGCACACTCAACGTGACCCATCACTGCGCCCACTGCAGTGTGCTGCAAGAAAACAATCTTACAACTGTTGAGCACACGAATAACAAGGACCCCTGTAGCTCCAGTGAGCCCATACTTGGCTCTTGCCTTTGGGCTGCCTGCCCTGTTTCCCTTCACTGCGTAGGTACTTGTTTTTGTCTTTTTTTTTTTTTTAACATAGACAAAATGGACACACTTTTAGCTAGACTAAGAACAAAAAGAGAAACCTCAAGTGAAATCAGAAACAAAAGAGGATATAACTACTGATAACATAGAAATGTCAAATATCAGAAATGATGAACAATTATATACAACAAATTGGGTCACCTAGAATAAATGAATAAATTCCCAGAAATATACAACAAACTAGGACCGACTCATGAAGAAATAGGACATCTGAACAGAGCAATTATAATTAAGGAGATTGATTCAGTAACAAATACTCCTAACAGAAAAATCAAGAATCAGATCATTTGACTGTTCATTTCTACCAAATATTTGAAGAATAATTACTACCAATCTTTCTTAAACTCTTCCAAAAAATTACAGAAGACCCAAACTTAATTTTATTAAGTTAGCATTACCCCCAATATAAAAGTCAGATAAGAACACAAGAAATAAATTTGTAGATGAATATAATTGATGTATATGGATGCAAAAGTTTTCAACAAAATATTAGCAAATTAACTTTGACAGTGACTTAAAAAATCCTACACCATGATCACATGGGATTAATCTCTGGGATGCAAGATTGTTACACTATATACTGTACAATAAATTTGACATGCCATCTTTACACAATGAAAGATGAAAATTACATAGCTCACTAGATACTGAAAAGCATTTATAACATACGGCATTCTTTCATCATAAAGATGCTCAACAAGTTGGATATACAAACTTTGTTATAAGTTTGTATAATTCCAGTTATAATATGAATAAGTTATGGGCAACTGATATTAAACTTGTGTATTATAGCTGCTTATACTGTATTACATACTTGAAAGTTGTTAAGTAATTATATCTTAAATGTGTCTCAAACAAAAAGAAATGGCAATTATTGTGATGTGTTAAAGGTGCTAAATAAGTATGGTGGTAATCATTTTGCAACATATGAGTATATCAAATCATGTTGTACAACTTAAACTCACATAACATTAAATATCTATTAAATCTTGATAAAGCTGGGGGAGAGGAAAATTAAAATATATACTGCATGTATCAGAGATGCCTGGATTTTTCTATTAATGTCTCACCCCAGGTTACACATTACAGTAAAATATCCAGAAATATTTTGTCTTCCTTTTTTACATACTTATGCTCTTATTTTGTTCCAAAAATATGTAAAATATAGATGTTTCCTTATCCAGCAAAACTTGCTAATGATAATACATCTAAATGTAGATTGATCGAAAATTGATTCTGAATTTTGCAAAACCCTATAAGCTTGAATACTAAAGAAAATGTTTCACCACAGTGATGGTAGGAAAAGTTTGAAGTCATCTGGAACATCCCACCAGTCAAACATTTATTCAGATCCAATGAAACTTCTAATTCATTTTTTTCTTAACCCACCAAAACTAACTCATTCCTTCTACACTCTGGCTAATGTTAAGCATAATTTAAATGTCAGTCATCATTTTGTCTTCAAAATGGCTTTGCTTTGTCTACTAATGCATAGAACTCAAGGGTCACAAAAGCCACGAACACTGAAGCATTACAAAATGCAGAGGACTGCAGTTATGTTTCCACTTATTTTTTTTTTTCTGAGAGGTTTACTCCCTGCAAGATGCTTTGTCTCAAGAAATAAGTGGATCACATGTTTTCCTTGACACACTGACTATTTTATCCCTCTGCCGTGCATATGGATTCCTCAAGAGGATGCAAGATTGGTGATTGATTTTGTATTTCTTTAATTGGCACAAGTTACCACTTGGGTACTCGCAGACAAAACAGATGATCTATGACTCAACAAATCAACTGAAAAGGCTTTGCACAAATGCCAAAACATTTCATGATAGCTGGCATGTTGAATTCATCTTGCGACAAAAATATTTGCTATGAAAATCTTTCATCAACATTGTGAGATAAAACTTTATGATAGATTTCTTGCTGAAAAAGGGTAGTACACATGAAGAATAGTTTTTTAATGGTGAAGATTTATGAATGGGAACGAGAAGGTTCTTGGCATCTTGCACCATCCTCAATGACACTCTCTTTAGTATCTATGGAGAATGTTAGTCCCACACAGATTGAGACTGAATTTATTTATTCCCTAAAAACATTGAGAAGACTGTGAGGAAAACCTTGAAAATTACATCCAGTAAAAATGTTACAGGGCAACCCCAATGTGAAATGGGTTGGTCTGAGTGTGGATCCTCACCCATGTGCTTAAAGGGACTTAATGAGACTCAATCACAGACACACACACAAAAGATTAATAAAGGGTTTATTTACAGAAAGGGGAAATGAAGTAAAGAATAACCAAGGGAGAAGGTGAGAGAGAGAAATTGATGAATGTGTCCTACCATTTCCACTGAGGGACCCCAAAAGCACCCTGAAAGTCGATGAAAAGCCAGCAACCCAAGGCCCACCTGTCTCTGATTATATACCAAGCCTGGCTGCTTAACTCCACCCTCAGTTTCCAGCAATTCTCCCTTCAGTGGTGCTGGTATGATGGGATTTGCAATTCTTGGTGCCTTGGATCCCTTTGGTCTGGGGTGGGGGTGGAGTCCATAAAACCTGTGTTTGTGGAGTTTATGAGCTATAGTGAGGGGACTATTACAGTTAACGTTCTCTACACGATAGTTCCTTACCTTACTGGCCATTTCAATATTCCTAATGTGATACCTCTATTTTATCCATAAGAATGTCTGTTTTATTTTCAGGTACACTAGAATCTTTACACAGTATATTAAAACCCTTGAGAGAAAATGTCTAGCATTAATATTGGATAAATTTAAACGGAAGTGTGTTAGTGGTCCACCAGAACAGACTGCTCACATTCACTAGAACCTGAAGAATTGAAGTTAATTCATTCTACTTATAATGTAGTATCCTTTCAGTTCTAGAAAAAAGGAAATATGAGATGAACTAGAGTTTATTATACTAAAGGAAGTGTTTACATATATCATCTACATACAGAATGCAATTTTGATCTCTTGGTCTTCTTACAGTGTTCTCCATGAACTGAAAAAAGTACTCAACTAAACTGACCAAAAATGTAATTTGCTCTATTCTCACCTGAACACCAGGACTTCAACAAAATCCACAATTGTTCCCTGAGACAGTAGCCACCAGTAAACACAGCTGTTCGTATTTTGCTTAGACCTATAGGCCCCTCTCCACTTAGGGACTATCTGATAATTTCACCAATATCCACTTGATCTCTATCTTATTGTGGGATGGTAACGATTTGGGGAGATAAGCATGAGCAATCCCATGATGAGCTCTAAGGAATGACCTACTTCACGAGCCAAACTTACACCAACTAGGACATAACTTTCTCCTGATTACAGCAAGTTCTCAGAATACAATCTGGGTCAAAAAGACATAATAGCTTCCTAGGGATTTCATTTCCCTCTTTAGGTGAGAGAGCATATTGTGAGATGGTGTCTTTTTTTTTTTTGTTTTTCAGAGATCGAGTCCCAGAATTGTTGTTGCTATTTTGCCCAAGAAATAAATCAATGAAGGCTTAATCAGAAGCTCAGAAAACTGCATAAAGATTAAACACTGAATAGACTCTGCCTTTGGACCTTCCACTGAATAAACCAAAACAGCACCTTTTCAATTAAAAGACTTTGAATTTGTCTGTTTCTAGCAAAGTTATCCCTAGGTATAGACCCCTGTACCCATTCTTTAAAGTTCAATTCAAACCTATATTCCTTTAGTTAATAATCACTAACATTTATGGAGCTGTTACAAGATTTTTTTCTGGGTTCTTTGCATGACCCTCTCTGCAGTCTTGTGAAAATATTCTATTATGTTCTAAAATGTATAGGATCTTAGGGAGATTAAGTGATTACCATAGAACCTATAACCGGTAGGACTGTTAAGTTTTAACCCTGGCAGTATTGCTCCAGAGATCTCATTCTAAATAATTACTTGATATTGTCTTCTCATATGCTACTGTTCATATTAGCTCCATATCAACTCTTCTTTCTGAATCATTTTGCCTTTATTGTCTCAATTGCATAAATAATACTTGATATTAAATTTTCCTGGACTATTTTCACTGCACTTTTCTCACCTAACCTATTTATATTTATAACTTCCTATGTATATATCTGATTATTCCATTTTGCTCAATTTCCTTTGAACCAACTCCATTGGCGGTACTTTTATTCACTACAATATTTTGTAAGCACAAGTGATCCAGTATAAAAAAGATAACTGTTATCAACTCAAAATCCTCACAAAATTGGCTATGATAAACTCAGTCCCATTTTGGAGCATATTTGAATCACGAGCAGATTAGGACAACTCCTCCCCACTGTATCATTCTCAATTCCTAAAAACTCCTTTACTTCCCACACAAATTGGGTAGCATAAGACAGGATTTCCTTCAACATCCTTGTCTCACTCCCACCACCATCTAAATCCAACTGTCCTATCATGACTTTACCTTCTCATTCATTTTGTATAAGTGAAATTTTTCTATCATCGCTCTGTTTCCCATCCCCTCTTCACTGCCAGGTCACACTGATTCATGGAATCTTTTTTTTCCCCGCTTTCTTCAGATAGTATTTTGCTCCTTCCACTCTTCACTGACTACTGTAGGTTATAACAATGTTCAAATCTCATCTCAGGAAAAATTAAAAGAATAGTATAGTCTATAATAAACCCCATTTAACTTCTATCTTATAGTTTATCATTTTTATTAGCCAAGTTCCTTGAATTTTTTTTTCTCATTTTCTTTTTCTAATTCTTCTGCCTCCAACTCAATGGAAACAAAATCTTTGTTGCCTAAGTTATTACTATAGCCTTTTAAATGACTGGCCTATATGCTCCATTTGTTTCTGTTGTCTGGGATCAAACTCATGCTGCAGTGGCCTGCCATAGCTTGATAGTGCTGTCTTTAACCCCTGTGCCACCAGGGAGGCCCCTAAATATTCTCATTCTTAATCAAAGGAAAAGAGCATTAAAATGTTAGGTGCGTGAACATATGGTAAAATTTTCTGGAAATACTGACACCAAGCACCATGCACGCTGCCTAGAAAGCAAAAGAGCAAATCTCTCTTCTCAGACTCCATCCTGAAAATAGGAATCTGCAGCCTGAAAGTAAAGTCAGTCTTTTCACACCCCCAATGATGAAGGAACAGATAAGGAAGATTAAACAATGGATAATCAGTCTTTGAGTCTCTGCACTACTTGATTTAGAAAGGAAGAAATTAAATCCTTCATTGTGCTTTCCTCTAGCATCAGCTTATCTTTAAGTTAGGACAAATTAGAACTAGAAGCCCCTCCTACCAAGAAATATTACAACTGTGATATCAACCACTAACTGTTTCTACTTACATAATCAAACTTCAAACGAGTTTAGAACAGTTCTCTTGAGTAAAATCTGCCAGACTCCTTCCCCAATTTGAATCCTTACTTTGATTATCTGATAAACTTTTTTTCTACGTGTCATTGAGACTTTATTTCCAGTTGACAGTTGGAAACACATGTTGAGACTGGTGTTGTAATATGTGCTACACCTTTGGCCTTGGAAGTGAAGCTGATTTTGTTCATGAAGGAAAAATTTAAAAATAACAAAGAATTAGGGGAGGGAGGGAAAAAGAGAGAGAGAAGGAAAGAAAAATATTTATCAACATGGAATTTAATATGTTATCCTTTTAAAATGCCTTAATATTCTTAATTATAGAGCACATGGGGGATGAAAGAAAGAGGGAAAAATAAAATTGCTATTTAATCTTAATGGATTAATAAAGAATAAAGTGGGGGCTCCCCTGGTGGCACAGGCAGTTGAGCGCCGCCCTGTGAAGCTGTTCACAGCCTCTGCAGTGCCGTTTCAATCCCATCCGGCCAGCAAGAGTACCACATGGTGAAGCAGACCTCTCCTGTCTCGCCCACTACTCCCCTCAGCAGTGTATTTCGTCAGCCTGCCTGTTCTGTTCCCCGCTCTGTCTCCGGTGAATCCTCTCACCTTCCCACACATCTGGCCTGTATCCTGATTCTTGTATAAATAAATAAGTAAATCTTAAAAAAAATAAATAAAGGATAAAGGGGCTCTTAATAAATGTTGCTATTTTGTTTGGGGTACAACAAAGCGAGTCCTATTACCTTCTAGTTGTGCCTTTCCCATGGCCTATGTTGTCTAGCTATGTACTACATTTAATCAAGTTTGATGGCTGCATAACAAAGGAAAAATTCCAGATAGTGTTTGCTCTCATTCTTTTATTCCCTGGACAGATACAAGGAAGAGGCCAAAACATGAGTCTGAGTAATGAAGAAGTTTCGGCATAATACACTGATCTCCAGAGCAAACTTGTTCCACATGAGAGTGTTCATGTTAATAAAAAGGTTAGCATCATTAATTCCATGAGCTCGTGTTTTGACAGCTAAGATGAATCTGTCTGTTTTCTTAAGCATTCTATCCTCTTTCCTGGATAGAGAGTATATTCACAATCATGGCAGTGAATCAATTAATTTAATTTTTGAAAGGGTATATATAATAATGACCAAAAGATAAATCATGAAATAATTCAGGGCATATGATAAGAACAAAAATCTTTACAATAGTTTGCAAAATATTACTGAAAAACTTCCTTCAGATCTTTTCCTATGATCTCTAACTGCTTTTGAAGTCACTGGGAAATCAGCTGATAAAATCATTATGGAATATGTAAAGTAAAATGAATTCTATTGAAGAAGGAGCTGTATTCTCTTCATGGTACAGTCTTGACACAAAAATTCCTTCTAAATTGTTTGCAAACTTGATGCAGCCTGCTTTATTTTCAGCACTCTCTAGATTCAGAGAACTAAAAATCTTTTACATTTTTAGCTAAACTACTAGCTGTCTAAAGTTACAGAGCACCGGGCCTCCCCTGTGGCGCAGCGGTTGAGCGCTGGGTTGCGAAGCTGCCCGCAGCCTCTGCAGCACCAGTTCGATCCCCGGCTGCTCCCTGGCCACCAGAGGAGGGTCCCACATGGCGCGCAGACCTCTCCTGCCTCCCGCTGCTCCCCTCAGCAGTGTACTTCGGTCCTTCTGCCTGCTCTGCTCCCCGTTCTGGCTCTGGTGAATTCTCTCACCCTCCCGCGCTTCTGACTGTACCCAGTGCTTGTATAAACAAAACAAACAAATAAATAAATAAATAAAGTTATAGAGCACCATTAATAATTTTTAATGGCTTTTTAGAGCCATAGAATTCAAGGATTTGAGTCCCAAAGGTCAGAAAGAGATTGAAAAGAGGGAATAGAATGCCTTCTCCTCCTTTTGGGATGTGACTTTATTTGGTCCAGTGTCTTAGGAGAATAAAAAAGAAAGTTGTGTGTACATTTGCATAATCTAGGTTTGTGAGAAAGATAGAACATGAATAAACAGACACTGAAGACATGAAGGAGAGATGAGGGTTTCTTAAAAGGGATCACATACACTTTCCACTTGAGCATAAGGACATTTGTTACACACAAACCTATTTTCCATCATGCACAAATTTTAACAACACTCTAACTTTTGCATTTCAACCTCAAATTGCCATCCACTGGCCCAATCAAAGCAAACCTGCATTTTGTCCTATTGCTGTTAATGTCTATCTTAATTGACTACACAAAAGACATTTTAACTTCCTTCTCTTTTACCACTTCAAAAGAAAGGACTGTAAAATTAACCAATTACTTTCCAGGGATATTTTTGTAATAATAATTATTATTTTTTATTTTATATATATATATATTTTTAAAGATTTATTTATTTATTTATTCATACAAGCACTGGATACAGTCAGAAGCGCGGGAGGGTGAGAGAATTCACCAGAGCCAGAGCGGGGAGCAGAGCAGGCAGAAGGACCGAAGTACACTGCTGAGGGGAGCAGCGGGCGGCAGGAGAGGTCTGCGCGCCATGCGGGACCCTCCTCCGGTGGCCTGGGAGCAGCCGGGGATCGAGCCAGGGCTGCAGAGGCTGCGGGCAGCTTCGCAACCCAGCACTCAACCGCTGCGCCACCGGGGAGGCCCGGTAATAATAATTATTTAACCACATTCCAGACTCTAAGAAGTAAGCAGAACTCTGCCGATGAGGAGGGTCAATTTCTGGGGCAAAATAAAGCCTTCCTAATCACAAAGGACAGTGGATTTTTGAAACTTGTATCATAATTTTTAAACCTTTCAAAATCTTTGTCAGTTAGCTACCATTTTTGTTAGCACACAACTCGGGGGCGGGGGAGGGGTGGCAAGTCTCCCTTTCCTGCTCTAAAAGGACCTTGCCATGTGTGAGCACAAAAGCAAAGATTTAGCATGAAATACCTTTAATACAATTACTGTGCAAAGAGAGAGAGAGAGAAAAGGGTGTTAGTTCTCCAGTGAAGCTGCTACCCATCCCCTCTTGGGTAAATTCCCAGACATACAAGTTGGCCAGAAGCAGAACCACAAGGTACACAGGCTTGCCACAAGTCTAAGGCACCTTCTGGCAGGGAACCAGAGGAAAGGCGAAAGGGACCAGGTAAGCTTGAGATGAAGGAGCAAAATCAAAGTAGAAATCAAGGTAAAGAAGCACTGTCAGCTTCCCCTTGTGTCTCTCACCTACTTGTCTCATTCAAGTGTCTGTCCATGTCTGTCCGCCATGGGTCTCTGTTCATGTCCCCCAAGGCCCTGTTGTAAGTCCAATGCTGAGAAGGAAGAGGGATTCTTCTCTAGCTGTGTCTCCCCTTCTAGTTGTCTCAGAACTCACCTGCTTTCCCTGTTATAGAAGGTTATCTTATGAGGGAGGGAACATGGTGCCTCCCCTTTCTATGGAGATGTCTCTATTACATTTTGATGGTATTTATTTTGCAAATGAAAGACCAATGATTCTGAAGGTTTAAAGAACCTGCTCACTCAAATAGCTCAGGAGTGGTGGAATTTGATAGAAGAGATTTGAATGAAATCTCCATGAAACCAGAGTCTAATAGTCCATTCTCCATTACCCACTGTCTGAAGAGGAGTTGATAATATACACTTAATGAATGACAAACTATGCAGGAGCTTCCTCCTACTCTCCAGAATCTTTAAACCTTTTTTTAAACAAGAACAACTCATTTCCATATTCTCTTTATCTCCATGTTCTTTAGCTGATGTGATAAAATCATAGAATGATCTAATATTGCTCCATATGACACCAGCTTCTTTTCTTTGCTAAAGAGTATGTTACAATATTTAAAACAGAGCTTCAAAGCAGATGGTGGTTACGGGGTGAGGAAATGGGAGACGCTGGTCAGAGGGTACAGACTTTCAACTGTTAGGTAAGTAAGTACATCATGTTAGAGTTAATAGCAATGTCTTGTAGGGGCCTCCCCGATGGAGCAAGGGGTTGAGATGCAGCACTATGACGCTATCAGCAGCCACTGCAGCATGAGTTCGATCCCTGGCCAGGGAGGTGACCCACATAGCTCAGCAGACCTCTCCTGCCTCACCCGCTGCTCCCCTCAGCAGTGTATTTCAGTCAGTCTGCCTGTTCTGTTCCCCACTCTGTCTCTGGTGAATCATCTCACCCCCCACACACACACACCTCTGGCCTATACCCCAGCTCTTGTATGCATAAGGAGATAAATCTTTTAAAAAATAGCAATGTCTTCTATGTTTGAAATTTCCTAAGAGAGTAAATCTCTAACACACAGGCACATACACACATGATAGCTATATGAGGTAATGGATATGATAATTAATTTGATTTTATTATCATTTTATAATGCTTATTAAAATGTCATGTTGTTCAGCCTAAATACATGCGACTTTTATGTGTCACTCAATCTCAATAAAGCTGGACAACTAATAAGAAAGAACAATCTTTCCTCAAGAAAGTAAAAGGTCATTGCTCTCAAATTTTTGAATAATCTGAAGTCTAAGATGTGTCCTTTAATTCCCTAGTTTTTATGTTGTGTCAGCATACAGAACCCATTCAACAGACCTAATTAAAAGAAACCAAACCCCACAAATTTGAATTATTTTCTGCTGGTCCCAAACAAATATTTCCACCTCTACACTTGAGAATTTTCATATGTGACAAACAAAAATTTTAAATAAATTGCTTGGCTTTGTTTATTCATGTCCTTAGGAAATAAATGCAAGCAGATCTACAGTCTTGCTTAACTTTTAATGCATTTTAAGGAAAAGATGTGAATTGTGAAGAGGCTGTTGGAAGTGAGCCTTATAAATCACCTGCACTGCTCCACTATTGGCATGTCTTGGAGTCATTATGTATAATTGGTTAATGGTGTATTTATTCTCACATTATTAGATCAGCTTTAGGGATAATCACTGATGAGTTTCAAAACTCCAGGAGGATTTCTGTGCAGAGGTAAATGAATTAAAAAACAAGATAAAACTAATTACTTTTATTTAAATTCAATTTTGGGGGTAATCGTTCTGTCTTGGGGGTCTTACAGCAGTTTTCAGAAGTGATAAATTTGCTTTAGTTTGCTAACCTGCATTCTCCTTAGAGCTGAGAAATTAAATCATTGGTGCTGAAAATCAGAAAGGAAGCCATTCACATAAAAGTTTGCAGTAGATTTCCCACCTTACTTCTCTACACTTTCTTCTTTTTGATCCTTTCTCTTACTTAAATTGGTCTTCAAAGACTTGATAAATGGGGGTAGAGACAAAATCAGTGCACATTATTTATAGTGGTAGGATTTCAAACACAATAGAAAACAGCTCCCATGTACTTCATTGACGGCATCTGCCCTGACTGGGCACAGAAAATGCTGACTTGGCAGAGCTACAGTGTTCATGTAAAGCAACTGGATATTGTTCAGCAATAAAAATTCAAGACTCCTGACCTCCATATGGTTGGCTGGATTAATATTTTTAAGATGTCTAATATGTCCCACTTAGACCTTGTTTCCTTTGATATGAGGTCATATACACTATCCCAGTGTGAGCATCCCTAGGGTAGATTCATAAATTATTATGCCTAATTTGTGCTCCATAAAATAAATAAGACCTTTCCTGACATACAACTTAGGATAGAGAAAGGGATACAGAGAGAAATGAATTGCATAAAGATCTGGTGAGTATATCAATTAAAATTAGATTCAGCTACATTTGAAAGAAGATCTAAATAAAAGTGACTTGTGCAGAAGTGAGTTATCACAGTGTGGAGCCTAGTGTTACCAAGGTAGTGCAATTCCTCTATCATTATCAGGAGCCTTCTAGTTTTCTGTTCTAATGGCCCTCCTGGTTTTTTACTTCACTAACTGTTGAAATAATGGATGCCACTGCTAAGTGGGTGGAGGAGAAGAATGGGTAGAGATGATGATGAACCAGTGATGCAAATGGTCATTGCCTTTATTCTGCATTGTGTGCAGTAGAAACAAGGAAAGCCAAACCACCAGATATCAGGAAGATCAGCAAAAAGATAACATCAGACTTCCCTATGGAACTGAGGAGAATTTCAGAACCCCAGGCAGCTCTTGCTGCCTACACCTTCAACATAAATAAAAACTCAGCTAAACTCTGACTTTTCTTGCCCTCTCCCCACCACATTTCCTCATTCTTTAGCCAAACCAAAGAATAAAGACTTGTTGCTCTTGTAATATGTATAAAACCATAATACATTTTTCCTCACTGGACATTTAAGTCATTTATAATTTCCAGAAGCCACTTCATCCATTGTGTTGCACAGCATGCCATGTGTCCACATCCTGGAGCAAATGATGTCATAAAAGCTGATTTGTATACAATATATAAAATTATATATCATCGGATGAATAATTAATGCAACCTTGATTTTTACATAAAATAAGTTACACTATTGAACACTTTTGAGGGTTTCCAAGTCAACTGGAGGAGACACATGGTTTGTGAATTACATTAAAGATCATTCAACCATTGGGCAATTTGTCGTTATGAGTTCACCAAAAATGGCCGTTATAGTGCTTCTCAGAGCCCATTACAGAGTCTGGAATAAGAGATCCTTTAATATTTGTTGAAAAACTAAACATGTTAATGAGTTAAAGCACTTAAAAGAGTGACTACAAGATAAAGATTTAGATTTCATTAATGTTTATGAACCATCTAGTCGTTATGCTCCTGATGTGTGTTATAGGTTGATTCTATCATAGAAAAGGACAATACACCTACATCCAGTTTTTAAATAACGGCCCTTTTAGAGATCTCTAAATGGGCATAACACTGTCAAATAATGAAAATCATTTGGTAATTCTTCTTTCCTGTCAAAAAGAGTTAAAAGGATTGAAATAACTTTTTAAAAAATATGTGTGCCATATGAGGGTGAATTATCATCATGCCCTCTTTAAAAAGTCCAAATATGTGAAATTCAGATACAGTGTAGAGTTCAAGAATGATACAATTTTTCAAAGTGAATTGCTTTTCCCTCTTTATGATTCAAGGAGAGAAAAAAAAAAAAGGCAAGCTTTTGCAAACTTGCCAGGCCTTGGAACTTTTGTTTTGCCTTACTCATGGTTCTACACTGGGGTCTGATGAGCCAAAACTATTACTTATAAGCCTTACAGTCAGGGAGAAAAGGAACTCAGATGTGACTGATGCAGAAATTAGCAGATGCTAAAAGATCAAGGTCACTCCTATTCAGATATGTAATAGGGTAACTATCTGCAGGAATTACACTGTCATTCAGGTCAGGGTGATGGGAAGGGTTAGATTAAGAGAGCAGTGTAATAACATGATGCACTATTCATATTCATAGTCTTAACTTTACTTTGGGGGAAAACTTTCCCAGCCTCTCGGACCAGCCCTACATCCTATCCCTTATCTCTCCAAGCAGATGGATCCCACCGTTAGGAGCTGGCAACCCTGCCTTAGAGCCCTGGCAGCGACAGCTCTACTCACCCGAAAATCCCTCAAACTTACTCTAAAAAGACCCACCCAAGTATATTCCTTTCACCGCCTTCAGGACCTCCTGTCTCGCCGCTCGCTCTCCACTCTTACTCCTTCCTGCTTACAAAATTTCCCTGTATTTTTTATTGAAAACCCTCTAGTGAGTCTCACTCAGTCTAATTCTCTCAACCCAGCCACTCTCCTGCCTATCTCTGGTCCCCTCTCTGCCGCCCATTTCTGTCCTGAAATCCTAAAAAAAAGTACAAACCTCCAGACTGACTCTCCTGCATTCAGGCCTCCTGCATGGACCTTTCACTATTCAGATGTGTAATAGGGCAACTATCTGAAGGAATTACACTGTCATTCAGGTCAGGGTGATGGGAAGGGTTAGATTAAGAGAGCAGTGTAATAACATGATGCACTATTCATATTCATAGTCTTAACTTTACTTTGGGGGAAAAATGACTGTAAGTAAAATTATATTAATAGTAATATATTAATAGTAAATACGATATTAATAGTAAAATAGTATCACCTATGACAGGTCCTGAAAAATGGATTACCACAAAGGAGTCTGATTTAATAGACCTGGGAAGAACCTCAAAGAGATAGATAGAGTGTCAACATTACCAGGTGGCTTTGATAGAAATAATTCTTGGATCACATTGTGGAAAACACTGATTTGGAAGAATTTAAGTATTTCTCATGTTCTGAATATAGGCCGTCATTGTATTTGCATTTGTAGAGAAACGTAATGGATATTCTGTTTAAAATAAATTTCATGACATATGTATTTAGGTGTATGATTGATAGCCAATGATTTCAGGATTATAAAATTTCCTTCACCTCAATTTAGGTGACCTAGAAAATCCTATGCCGAAGAGTTTGAATACTAAACTTGCATTAGTATATCATGGGCTTATTTAAAATCCAGTTTGTCAATGTATTAATAACAAAGCTTCTAAAAGGAATGTGCATCAATATGGTTTTATCACAGGCAGCCTAGAAATACTATTTTTCCAATTGTTGTCTGAATGTGTGAATGCATTCAGACTTTTAAAATACCTACAAAAATCATAAAAGTTTGATGTAAAAATATTAAAGTGTATGTATGGCATCTGGATTCTTTAATATTTTTGTTCTATTTTTTAAGCTTTTATTATCAGTCTAGATCTTCAGGAATTTAGCAAATATTTGCTCTCTCCAGGGGTTCATTATCTGTGGAGAAGTTTTTAGAATAGGGTTCCTTTTGAAATTCCAAATATCACTAACATTTAATCAGCAATAACTTCATCTCTAGGGTAACACTCACAAAAGAATTACTTATAGGAAGATAAGTCAGTGCTTCTCATATGCCCAAGATTTTTAGCCTCTGTCATTAACAAAACCCCCCATTTTTCCTGGACCTACCCCCAAAGCAGCTAGTCCAGTTTTTTTGCCCCATTATACCACACTTATAAAATGATTTTGTTTCTAGCTTCCAATTGTACTCACCTCATTCAACTAACAACGTGTTTCCATGCCTGAAATGCATATACTTTTAAAATTTAGGATGGAAAAATCTAACCATATTTCGGATTTGAAAAATGATCCCCATTGTTGAATATCCTGGGAAAAATCTTGGGGACAATAAATAAGATCAGGATATAAGAAGCGGGAAGTAATCTGGCACCTTTTACCAACTTCAGACAGGAAAGCAGTCCAGGGCATACCAGAAAACCAGAATCAGGCACTGCCTATCAAATTAACCCAGGTTTGTATCCTGGTTCTTTCACACACAAATGGGATGAACTTTGACAAGTGATTTTATTTCTCTGGATTGCAGTTGCTAACTACTTAAAACACAGATAATGAAATTTACTTTAAAGGATTATATACAATTAAATTAGACTTTACATATAAAACATGATTAATGTAAAATTAGCTTAATGTGTATACTTGAATTTTCTGGCTCATATTTTAACAGATTTTTGTATACATTTTCAAACACCATGTTCATTAGATTTTCTGCTAGTTTTACAGCATTACCAATTTCCCCCATGTATTGTGCAAAAAAAGAATAGATGCAACTTACATATTGATGAAAAATTACTTATTTGAAAACAAATACACATATTTTAAAAAATATATATAATGTATCTTTGAAATGTCAATTTTAATAATATAATTTGTAACTGTTTGTACAATACAAACTTGGATATAGCAAAATACTTTAAACTGGACTCAAGGTTCAGAGGCTACGATATGATAAGCCATTTATCTATTTGTCCCCCCTAATCCTTCACAGCTTTTTTCATTATTGGCTGCAGGATATAGAACCATAGAATACGAGTAATGGGAGAATATTTTCATTACTCACAGCATATGGGCAAAAACCATGTTGAAGCCACACATGTATTCATCATTCAAAATGCCATTTCTTTCGCAGAGTTCTCTCCTGGAGGCTGACATTTACCACAACGCAGTGAGGTCATATCAAGTTAGACAAATAGGGTCATGCAAGAAACACAGTTAAAATAGAAATTTCCATTTTGTGTGATCTCTCATTGGAGGGGTGCACAAAATAATTTGTTGGCAAATGAGGTCCAGGCTTCCAAATTGATAATTTATTAATGGCTAATGTGTCTCTCTGTAGTCTGAGTTAAATGTCTCTTTTTAATAGAAAAGTTGATATAAGATGGTGTTTTTTAAATTAAAAAAAATGCTTTTTGCTTTCCTTGTCTCTGTGAATTCTTTCAGAGAGGACTGCAATGGGGTCAGAGTTTAAAAACATTCTTGTTTTTAAAATAATGCTTGTAATGTGGGGAAACAAGGTTCAAATTGTGAAAAAAATAAGTTTAAGAAGACCAAGTGCTGTTTTATAAATCGCCATGATACTAGGGACAAGGAAAAATAAAACATTTGCTGTGAGATTATGCCAGCTCTTGCAAAATCTTTCATTCCTGTTTCTGTCTGTCTCTGTCTCTGTCTCTGTCTCTGTCTCTGTCTCTGTCTCTCTCTCTCTCTCTCTCTCTCTCTCTCTCTCTCTCACACACACACACACACACACACACACACACACCCTTTATACATCAGACCTGAGAAAAGCACAAGGCTTTGGTGAAAGCATCAGCTCTCTGAAAGGTTTCCTACTGGTAGCTGTTTCATGGAATCTTCAGAGCACCTGCTCCATGTCCGGAGCAGTTTTCTCACATGATCCTGGGACTCATTAAGTGGTAACAACAATTCTTATACCATGTGGTGTGAAATGTTTATAGGCCCAATTAAAATTAGCAACTGTTGGAATGATTTATAGACCTCTGGCATTTTTTTTCTTGTCAAGTGCTTTCAAGGAAGCATTATCATGGATCTACCACAGTCTACACATTAAGGCTGAAGTCTGCATCACGTGTGGTTCATTTTCTTTGGTTTACTTCAGTAGACCACTTGTGGAAGGATAGAAAATAAAACAGCTTGTGTCAGAAGAATAAATTATGTCATCAAGACCAGGCCATTTTTTTTTTTATGTTCACATATTTATATGTGGCCCTGTTATAGCTTAAGCTCTAAAACTTGTTACTGCTCCCAGCAGGGAAGATCAATTTGCAATTCACAAATCACTTATGGTACATTTTTGTTGTAAAAGATGATAATTTGTTGGTTTAAATAAACCTCAGTCTCAAGTAGGAATGCTGGTATACGAAGGTATTCATACTCTTGGCTGCTTTAGAAGAAAGTATAAAATATTAGATATTTATGAAATGCTATTGCATGAACGCTGTTTTATGAAATCGGATGCTATGTTTAAAAAATTAATGTGTAGATTTTCTATTATATTTTCAAAAGAATGCTAAACTTTTTCAATTGTTTTCAATAAATTCTTCAGTCTTCCTCCAGGTAAATATTTATTGGTCAGTATTGAATTTTTATTTGTGACTTACCCTCTGCATCTTTTTACTGGTCATGGGCTCATGGTTCAAGATATGTTTGTGGGACTATCTTGTCATGGCCTTTAATGTAATCTATCTAGATGTTTTTAGTAAGTTAGAAATACAATGTACAAAATCCAGGATTTGAAAAAGAAGCTCTGTACCAGTGTTATAATTGTTTATCCAATCTCTCCCTCAAATGTGATCCTGATATTTAAACAATTTATATAAAATACTTCCAATAGCGTCAGAGACTGAGTAGGTTTCTATACCTGTAGATCCTATTCTATTTTTTAAAATAATGGCTGGAATTGTGTTCCCTTACTTCTCCATTGAGAATGAGGAGGGCACATTTCTCCCTTTTTTTTTCTTTTCTAAGAGAATGCATCCTGGTTTTTTTATATGCAGACAGGGCAAATGAAGAAGGTGCACATACACATGTTTGTGATACATTTTGTCTAAAACATAAATGCTCTGGAATTATAAACCTAATGTAATCATTGATGGATTGTATTAAAGTGTCTCTAAATTTTGTCTATGACTTTATGATGGGCCATTTTATTTATCAACTTCACTGGAATAATGAATGTCTAGTTGGTTGAGCATTAATTTCTGGGTATATCTTGTATTGATGATTCCAGACGAGATTAGCATTTGAATCAATAAGAGGAGTGAAGAAGACCCTCTCTAATTCAGATGGGCATGAGTCAACCTATATAGAGCTTGAATAGAATGAAAGATGGTAGAAGGACAGCTTTGCTTTCTTCGTTTGAATTGAGACATCCATCCTTTCCTGCCCTCAGATATTGGTGTTCATGGTTCTTGGACCTTTGGACTCAGACTGGAACTTACATCATTGGTTCTGCTGATTCTCAGGCATTTAAATTTGAACTGGAACTACATCATCAACTTCCTTACACCTCTAGTTTATAGTTCACTCTTTCACATAAACTTAATATACATATATTCTATCTAGCTATCTAGCTATCTACCAATCATCTAGTTATCTAGAGAAAGAGAACCAATAGAAAGGACCAATTCCATATATATGTTCTGTTTCTCTACAGTCTTGACTAATATTGCAAACTATCAAGCTATCAAGATTCTAACAAATACCTATAAATATATATTTTTAAATCAAACAAAAAAGAAAAACATTTCAGGACTGGTGATATAAAAATATTGGTGACAGAAAAATAAGGGCATCTGTTTAACAAGAGTAGGGAACATGTCTGCCTTCTTCAATTTTTCATTAATAATATCTTGTATATATTAGGCACTTGATATTTGTTGTATGCATCCATTCATGCATGGGTTAATAAATGAAAAAACATGACATAATCCACTTTAAGCAAATTCAAATCAAGTAAAGCAAAGTTGTTAGAGTAATGACATGCATATGACCTATGAAATGATTAAGACCTGTGTTTAAGTCTTAGCTGTTAATTTTCAGCCCCGGGATTCTGGACAAGTTAAAAACTCCTTGTAATTATTCTAATTACTGTGTATTTCTCTTTTCCCTGTTTTTTCAGAGGAGAACAAAGAAACAAGTAGAATATTCTACCTGGCACAGAATAAGTAGTTAAAACTGATGATGATGATGATGGTGAAGATTAGGGCTTAAAAGCAACAGAATTGGATTGAGTTCATATCTTGTTAATTCTCTTTCAATTACTACTTTTAGTTGATTATAAAAATTCACTGAACTAAAAATTCTTTCACAAGTCACCTCAATGAAAGATAGTGTGATCATACAACCAACTCACACTAATCTCCAACTTGGTTACAGTAGTTTGCTTGCCAGTTTCCATGATTTAAAGCTCATTACTTAAATGTAAATTAATTAGTTAGCTTTTTCTACTTTTACTTCCAAAACATGTGGCTTAAAACAATAAACTTTATTATCTATGACGATTTGTTGTGTTTTCTGGGAAATTCCTTTGGTCTAGGTTAACTTATGTGATCTTCGTGGTCAGACAATGGTTAGGCTTGGGTTGGATAATCTATCAGCTTCTCTTTCACAGGTGAGAAATTAGCATGATGTCAGCTTGGACAATGGCAAGGGAGTACCTTTGTGTCTCTCATGAAACAGCAGGTTAACTTGGGCTCATTTCCACGGTAATGTTCACAGAGTTCAAAGAAAGGGCAAACCTGGTAGAAGAGGTACTTTCAAGCCTCAACTTCTGCTGATTTTGTTAATGACTCATTGGACAAAACAAATCATGTGGCCAAGTGCAGATTCAGAAAGTAGAAAAACAATTCACTGCTTGCAAGGAGGAGCTACAAGATCAATCAGTTATTCATAAAGGTATGGGAGGAATGTGTACCATTGTTTCCATTACAACACTGTAATCTAACACATTCTGTTTACTAGCTACCCATTAAGAAATAAGTAATAAATCCCATTCAGAACCTAGTATTCTTTGCCTTCTGCGTCATCCATAATTGCAGTGACATGTTTATGGCAGTTGCTGATTACATTTGCTTGAATATACACTTGACAAAAGAGGAAAATTGCAACTTAATCAAGACATTCTTCCTTTCTAATTCATACCTTTAAATAAAATGTTTATTTTAGTTAACCTTATTTAAGGTATAAAATATTAGGAATGATATCTAAAATGTATTTTGACAATCCTTTCAAAATATATATGTCAAATCATTAGATTGTACACCTTAAACTTATTCAGTGATGTATGTCAATTATCTCACAATAAAGCTGGAAAAAATACAAAAATAATAACTCCTATTTTTCAGGTACACAGAAAGACATACATAGAGAAAATAATAATTTTTATTTTAAAAGGTTTGACATGTGCTCTGTAGCAAGTCATTTAAACTCAGTGCATCTGGTTCCTCCATAAAAATGGCAAGCTAATTTGATTTTCTTACCTGAGAGACAAATGAGAAAACATATGTGAGAATGCTGCATCAATTATAATGTGAGACAAAATATCTTAATAATAATTAACCAAACAATCAATGCCTTCAAATTTAATTGTTTTTTAAATGAAACCTTGTTTATCTTTACATGCAGTTGAGTGCTGTAATAAAAAAACAATTATTTTTGATTAATTGCATTATAAATACAGAGGCAGGGTATATCAGAGATAATTTAGGTATATATTTATTTAATAGTATTCATGGCATGAATTTTCCCTGAGTTTTCTAATTCTTTTTTCCTTTTGGGAATTAAAAGTAAGCATCATTTTAACTTAATGATTCTCAACTAGGGCAGTTTTGCCTATCAGGGTACATTTGAAAATGTCTAGAAATACTTCTGATTGTCACTGGCACTACATAGAGAGAATGGGGGCTGGCATCTGATGGGTACAGGCCAAAGATGCTCTTAAACTTTCAGTAATGGGCAGAGCTGTTTCTCCACCTCCCGAACTAAGAATTATCCAGCCCAGTATGTCAATAGTGGCCAGGTTGAGAAAGCCTGGCAGCTGAATCAATAATTCACTGTGGTGTTAGTATTTTACAGAGAATGTAGTTAATGATGATGGTAATAACATGGAATGGAGGGGGGAGGTTCTTTTCCATTCCATCGATCCAGAAATTACCACCTTCCCACAGAGTTTTGCTTGGGGAGAACCAATCTCAGATTTCTACCTTGTCCTTCTGGTGGCCCCCGGGGGCTACTCATCCTCTCAGTGACCTCCTTATCCAGATTTACACTAGGCTTTTCCTATTGTTGTTTTCTTTTGAAGCATTATCTGAGCTACTGATTCAGTCTTTGAAATTGATGAGGTACCATAAGCCATTTCAGTTTTTATCAAGGGAACAGAGGCGGGGGGGAGTTGAATTCTGGCATGTGTTTGGGAGGTGTTTGTTTTGACTGTCTGATGGCTGCATACCAGCCTGAGGAAGTCACAAGTGTCACTAGTGTGCGATGGTATAATTTTCCTGCTGCTCCTAAGAATCTTCTGTGCTAATCTCCTGGCATGTCTGGCAACTTTCAAAATAGAAGTAAAGAGGCAATTGCATGGAACAGTGAAAAAAGGATTCAAAGTCCCCCTTCATATTTGCAAGGACAGAGGAAACTGTGGTATGCAGTGGGCCTTTTTCATTATTAAGAACATCGAAAGACTTGGCTTTCACCAGGCCTGACTGATTTTCACAGCTGGAGCTGGGATGTCTAAGGATGACATAAAACTTGAAAAGTCCCTTTCTCCAGACCCTGAGTTCAGGGGTTCAGCAGGGATTTAAAATTTGATTTTGGATAAGAGTTGCTGACATTTTCTGATATAAGTTTGGGTACCAACTGGGAAAGAGTCATTGTTCGTTTATTTCATGATGTGAGTAGATGATGGCCTGCCATCTGGCTTCCCTTCAAATCATTGTTTTCCTTTTATATTAATTACCATAATTTTATCTGACACAAACTCATTTCACTGCTGGTACCAAGTAATCCCCCCATCCAAGATGACATGTTGGATGTTGCTATGTACCTTTCCTTTGCCTAATGGCGAACAGAAGATACTACCAAAAGTGCTGTGGGTGATTGATTTTTATTTTACTTTAGGAGATAATTAGATTTGGTATTCCTTTTCAAGACTGTCAGTGGGGATCTGAGGCAGGGATTCCATTCAAAAACACAAAACAAAGATGTAGATACTGGAACTGGGTTGAAGGAAGGATTTAATCACAAAGAATAATGTCAGTGTCCCAATCGTGCAGGCACACTTAGGAGAGGTAGTATAGTGCAGTAGAAAGCATGGACACTGGGCAGAACAATTCTGGCTTCCAGTTGGAACTCTAGTTTCTACAAGATAAGGGCTCTCAGGAGGTTCTATCATAATGTGAGATCTAAAGGCATGTAGGGTCAGGTATGTTCTAGAATCTGTCTATACTCTTCTTCATCTTGCATTTGTTCACTGTACATTAGGTTCAAAATCTGAGTCTTGCTTGTTAAGCTCACTTAACGTTAAATTCTGTAACATGGTAACTAATCTTCTTGCATCTTCAATAACAACAAAATTGGTCTCATATCTTGGGATGCAACTGAAGTGATATTTTAATGGAAAAATGACTGTGAAGCAAAAAATTAGTGATAAAATACATCATTAATTCCAATAAAAAATATCTGCAGTAGCTACTAGCAAATAGTTGTCTGAGATCCACATATAAAGAATCAGAGTCAGTTGCCTTACTTGGTGTATTTCTACTTTTTATTTATAAAAAATATGACTTGATGACAAGTAATTAAGAAGAAAAAGCTATTCTCAGTGACACATGAACATTGCTTATCATTTTATTCATAAAAGAAAAAAAACTTAGCATATGATATGTTAGATGACAATGTTCATAAAATTGTCTAGACATTGAGTTTGAACATTTATGAAGTTTATTTAAAAAGCACAACTTTTTAGCAATAAATCTAAATCTCCAATAAAGGATAAACTCATGAGTAAACTGGTTTGGCAGGTAGTATCCATCTACATAGATGTGAAAACATACATTAGAAATAAGAATGGGGGAAAATTATAATTCATACTCTCTTATGATCTATGGATAATTATTGCAAAAAATACTGATCAAATGTACTGATTCCTTAAATACAATATTTATCAAAACACAATTTAGTGTTGTCCATACCCTTAAACTTAGCAAAATAAATAATGATGAAACTAAAGAAATATACATTTTAAATATAAAGGGAAAAGATCAATAATAGCATAGTAGGCCCAACTCTACACACTGCTAATCATTTACTAGTAGAAAGAATATTTACTGAAAATTGTCAACTTTTAAAACTTTATGGTTTCACTCACATAGTAAGGACTTTATAATATTGTGCAGCAGCCAGACTTAGTAAAATATTAACTGTAGTTGTTTTAAATTGCTTTGATGGGTAGCTGTGCTTGCTTTGCAGTATAAGACCATAAATGCTTCCTAACTTTAGTGTCCATTTTAAGTAAATATATCACCTTCTCATTTTTCTTTTAAATACTTTAACACCTCAGACAAAATTACATATTAAAGTGATTATATATTGTCCTGTATTGCTTTCTGCAGTGAATTTTCAAATTAAAGCCTTCAAAATAGTAGAATATGCAAAAAATTTGTAACAATTACATTTTCTATCAATTATAACCTTTCAAGCTGTTTTTGTTATTTTTTGTTCCATCTACCTTCCGTTACTTAAAACTAAACCCATAACTAATAATTATTGACATTTTTTTTTACAAATACTGTTTTTACCTGAACTGTAATTAAGTTAGTCAGAACATAAATTTGACATTTCTAACTACAAACTCAAAGTGTATTGTTCATATGCTCTCAGTTCCATTTAAATTCTGTTTTTTCCTTTTTTTTTTTAAAGAATTCACATGTGATAAATGCTGAAAGCCCAAAGTAGACATATTCAACTTTTGTGATTAGACTTTCTAATCAAAGTAATCAATACCTGAATTAATTTATTAATATAGCTGTAACTACAAATACTTGTTTTGTTTCACATAGAGTATTATTTTATCCATTCTCTCTCCATCCATTTTTAAGAGTTTTATATATTTTAAGCAGGAGATATTTGACTATAATATCATGTTCTTAACTTTTTTCATGCTTAACCCCTTGGAAAGACTTTGGCTTCAGAGTGACTCCTAGTGTTATAAATTCAGAATATAAACTCACACACTGGAATATGTTTGTGTTCTGTGATTCCGTAATGTTTGAGCATAGGGAACAAACTGTTTTTGAAACATGAACAGAATTACAAGCTACCTAATGACTGGTTGAGATTTCCTCTTCTATCTTGAACTAAATCTTCCCCATTGGGAATGAGCATTCATGGAGATTTCTGTGAATGCCCAATTAATGAGCCAAAAAATTATTGCTAAGACCTGCAGACATTGTTCCCCACAAGTCCCTGAGTAGATGCTTCACTGAAAATCCTGGTAGTTTTCGTTTGCAATATTTACCAAAAAACTACTAAAACAGAAGACAAGATAATTAACCTATTTTATCTCTGCATTTCCAATTATCAAATCCTTGCTCCTACCAATACAATTTATCATGAAGATTCTCATTCTCATCTGTCTAGGTTCAAATCTAGACCTCAAATTTGAATATAAAGAGACTGACACAAGCTAAAGCAAGTTGGTCTTGCTTTAACTTTATCTTCCCTCCTTTGATTTTTTGGACTTGAAAGAGTTTTAAGAAATATTAGTTAAACAACAGTAGGGGAGGACATTGATTTTATTTTCCTTACTGATATTTATTGTCTGCCTTTTATTTAGTTATTTATAAATAGTGGAGAGACAGACTACTATGACCTTGACTGTTTGGATACATCAGCACGCAAAATCAATTTTCTTATTTTTGTAGATCTGATTTTTTTAAGGGTCATGACATCGACACATATTATCAAACATCATATCTGAGTAAATTAAATAGTTTGTTTTAAGGTAAAAATTACTGTAGGAAAGAGCAAAAGCACACCGCAGTAGGAGATGTCAAGTGTCTAGGCAGGTGAAGGATGGGCATGTGACAGTGAGATGTTAGAGCAGGAATTAAGGAAACAATAATAGAGATTAGGAAAATTGTTAAATAAATATCTAGAAGTGGGAAAACAGCGTGTGCAAATTCCCCAAGGCTAATCTGCTTATAACTTTTAGAAATACTCCTTCATTTACCCACAAGCAGATCTCTTAAGGTATCTCAAATCTTCAAAACTGATTTCAAGGAAAGGAAGAAAACTGCACAAAAAGTATAAAAATTTAACTCCAGAGAGAAAAAAAAAAACATGGAGAAGATAACACAATATTGAAGTAGCAGAAGTCAACGAATAGTGATATAAACAGAGATAGAAAATATTCCTCCTCACTACAAAGTTTTATGAGACCTCAGCCTTCTGAACCTTCACAACAATAAATAAAATAGTTGGAGGCAATAATATCCATGATATCTCCATTTACTGGTATGTCCACCAGAGCCTATGACAATTCTTATGACCCAGTATTACTTAATATCTGTGAAATCTGTGTCCCTAACCCAATTTGCTGCATATATTAGTAGGACTATGTTTGTCTTTCTGAGACCTCAAAGTGTTTTATCTTATCCTTTCACTATGAGTAACTTGCTAATACATAGTCAATCATGATGAAGAAAGCACAAGAAACCATGCGGGGGGAAAAGGGTTGAGCATTTAAAATGTAGTATGTTTCGTTGGCCACATTACATCTAAAAACCAACAACACCACCAATAACAAAAACACTACAGGACAAAAACGGAGGTAACTTTCCCTTTCTTATTGACAATCTAGTTCTTTTAAATTGGCCCAGCTGTGGAAATCTGAGGGACAGACAATCCTTTCTCAAAAGAAAGGATTCTATTTGGAAAACACCTCTTTCCTAACCCTACAAGCAAGATACCAGTGACCACAAAACCTAATACTTGAAATACACTGGCTTTGTGCTGGAATCAATTAATCAATCAACACATATTATTGAAAACTTACTGCATGTTCAGTGTTACAGACATTAAATGGGAAAGAAATAATGTATTTTTATTCATCATTGATTTCAAATTTCATTTTAAATATAACATGAGACATTTTATAAGAGAAATAGTTTTAAAAACATGAGGAAATGAGAACAAAGATACCATAAAGGTAGAACAGTAGCAAGAATAATAAAATTTCATGCTGTGTCATTCTGGACAGATACTGGTATTGAATAATTTTTTGATTTTCTGGCAGTCAGAACAAAAACTAGCTAGGGAGAGAAAAGAATACTTAGAAATGTCTTGCTGTTCCTATTTTGTTGATAAGACCTAGAACATGATTCCTTCCCCCAAACAGTATACCCATAAGGGAAAATAATTTATTCAATTCTGTGGTCCCAGTACCAAGTGCCATATTTATGGAGACACTCCATATATCTGTATTGAATTAGCAAGGATTTCTTTTTATATTTGGAACACTTTACATTTAACATTAAATTGCATTGTTATACTTTTTCAAAATAATCTATATAAGAAAAATAAGTAGCATGAAATCAGAACTGTCTCATAAAACATACATTTTCAGCATTGCTCCTTCCTTCTGAAACTTATATTCACTTAAGTGAAACAAGATTAATTTTTTTTAAATTTAGAGCTTTAGATTTATTATTTGTAAAACCTTAAAAAAAAAACCCACTTCAAAAACCAAGCATAGGGTCTTTACCTGTCTTATAACTATTATTTTCAAATAAGTAATGCTTTCCTCCTAATATATGAACTATGCTCTTTCATTTCTTTTAAGGCATATCACAATCAATTTCAAGTTTCATGAATGCTAATTAGTTCAGGAATAAATCTAATTAAATTTTGTGCCAATGTAGCATTCTAATAATTGCCTTCAATTTGGAAAAAAGTCATTCTCCCTCTGATGAACAAAATCACAGAACAGTAACATGTCTAATACACTCAATATTAGGGATTTTCTAGGGCTCACCAATTCCACTCTACTTTTATCCTGGAAATCACTAGATAAATATGTCCTTCTGGCTTATTAATTTATGTGAAAGCTCAGAAGGAGGATCCAGAAATGGCCCAAATCACACTACCACTATGTAGGTAAGATTATAAAAACTGAACATTGAAATCCCCTGTCAGTGGGATAAGATATAAAAGGTCATGCATTCTAAATAGGGTTAACTGGGCCTTGCTGTTGTTTAAAAACTCTGGATGCCTATAGGAAAGCTGCCGCCTGGAATGCATTATGAAGGTTAACACAAAACCACATGGAGAAGGGGAAAGGACCTTCTGACTCACCTCTTTTCCTGCTTTCCCTGGCCAAACTGCTGAGAATGTTGATCTTCTGGAAAGAAGAAAAAAATCTGATCAAGACCTATTCACTAAAATTGATAAAATGCTCCATTACCTCAGGATCAAAGAGAAGTCAGGAAAAAATTACACCTAAGGGGATCTGGAGAGTCCATTGAAACCCATCAACAGACAGGCAAGTGACAGACCAGGAAGCAATTGTAGAGTCATCAACCTAACAGCCTGTGAAATCTACCCCTACCCAGGCTCTGCCACCCGGAGAATATCATCTCTAGATGAGAGCACCTGGGACCTGCCAGTCATCCAAGCCCAGAGAATTAAGAGTTATATTATAATTGTCTCCATTTCATAGCCTTAGTTGCCAATGAACTGGAAAAGTACTAAGCTCAAAAACAATTTGCTTTTTAAGGACTCCAGGAAATAAAAATATGATGTGATTTCTTATGGTTGTTAAGATAGAAATGCAGAACAAATTGTATTGAAACATACTAACAATAATATATTTTATTACATTGGTATTTCTAAAATATGAACCAAATTATGACCCTCGATATTGCAATAGAATTATACTATAGGGATGTTTTCTTATATACACGATTGATTTTTACCAATGTTTCTCTAATTTAACAACACATTTTATTTAAAGCATTACTCCAAAATTCAGTAACTTTCGAATGAATTTTAAATAATAGAAGTTATACAACATATTGGAAAAGAGGCTCATGGTCTTTAAAGAGAGAGAAACAGTTCATTTTATTTTTGTTGGTGTTATATATATATATTCTTTTTTAAAGACTTATTTATTTATTTATTTATACAAACACTGGGTACAGTCAGAGGTGCGGGAGGGTGAGAGAATTCACCAGAGCCTGAGTGGGGAGCAGAGCAGGCAGACTGACGAAGTACACTGCTGAGGGGAGCAGCGAGGGTGGCAGGAGAGGTCTGCATGCCATGGGGGACCCTCGCCGGTGACCTGGGATCGAACCGGTGCTGCAGAGGCTGCTGGCAGCTTCACAGCCCAGCGCCCAACAGCTGTGCCACTGGGGAGGCCTGGTGTTATATTTTTATAATAAAGTTTGTTAATTTCTTTTAAGTGCTGTCTTTTTAATGTGTTTAATCTAATAATGATGTAATGCTAAACCCAATGTCTCATCTTGCAAACTAAAGAGTGCAATTTGTTATTATATTAAGAAGTTCACTAAATTCTCTTTAGATAAAAAAAATTGAAGCCACTCCCAGAATATTTAAAATCTTGAACATGGAAGTTTTGAACAAGATAGCACACACCTAGTTTGCATCTGTGAGTTTAAAATTGCCCTTCACAGTTGAGGTGACTGCTAGAACCATTTGTGGACGTACTGTATTTGTGATGAATCACATCTTACAAATGCAGAATACTTTATACTTTAGAAAATGCTTTCACATATGCTAAGCCATTGAAGTCTCATAATAACAAAATGAGATAGATAATCATGCAGCTGCCTTCCTCATATGTGGTCCTTTATTAATATATGCAAATGTAGCTCAAGAAAATCAGCAATATTAACATTGCTTGAGCAAAATCACAATACTAATCAGAGGTAAACCTGGGTCTTGTGTTAAAGCTTCCATATCTGAAGTCTCTGCATTTTCCAGTCTCCCTGGAAATGCTCCATTCCATGATTTCTAGTTAACCTGACCATGTAAAGCAGATTGGATGCTGTAGTCACAATAGACAATTGACTGTCTGCTGTCTAGTGTTGTCATGTAAATAACATACTAACAATAATATATATTTTATTATGTTAGTATTTTTAAAATACAAGTTATGACCCTCAATATTGCACTATAATTATGCTATAGGGATGTTTTCTTATATACACAAAGTTTTACGGTCATGTAAATTACTTTAAATTGTGGTTTGTTCCTCTTTATGATGCCAAAGAGCTGTGTATGTTTAGCCCCATGTGCATTTCACATGCTGTTTCAAGATCAGTGGAAGTCAGACATTACCTGTGATGGCCTTCTCCCCTGATTTCTTGATATTAATTCATCAGAAAAGCAATCAAATATTATACATGTGGTTTATATTTTTCCAGTAGTCTGCATTGTAAAGTTGTTAATGACAAGAGCTTTCTGGTCAAATGCAGCTTAAAGTCCAGTTTGCCACAGTTCATCTTTAAGGATTCACTAACTCTTTTCCTTCATGTCTTAAAGAATATTTTGTATTAGCAAAGTTTGCCTTGATTTATCTTCCTTTCAGATATAATCATCTCCTTTATCATAACTCTAAGCCTGCCTTTGCTTCCTTAGGCTTCTAGAATGATTATGCTGGTATTTGGAAAAAAAAAAAAAAAACCTTCTTCGTTGAATTCCTCTTGGGTTCAGTTAGCTGACATTTCCCAACTCAAATCACACCCAAGCATACTTAACTCCAATAATCCTGTTGTTGTCACCCTGCTATCAAATTATTCTCAACCTGCAGCAGCATGCTGTTAAGTAGCATCTCTACAGCTGCATTTCTATACTTGTTGCCTTCCCTTAAATTCTTACTTATCATGTTTTTTTTTTTTTTCTGAGTTAATGCATGAAAGGTTTTATTATTATGTTATTGACTGGCAAATAACTTCATGCGAAAAAATATATTGGCTGCTAAAATTTTGTCTCCTCCTACCAAAAATATTTTCACTTTGTATTTTTTTGCAAATGTGTTTTTATACTTAATCTAACTTCAAATATTTAAACTCTATAGAATGCAGAATGACAGTAGGAGAGAGAATTTTATTTGACTGGTCTGATGTATTAAGATTTCCCTGTTGAAAGTGTGTGGTCTGGTTGTTTGAATGGAAATACCATATTTGAAACTATGGATGAGGCCTTTAACTCCTCCCCCCCCATGACTTTCAGATGATGATTAATATCAACGATTTAATCAGTAATGGGCAACACTTTATATATCAGATACTTTACATGGAAATATTTTAAAGTCAAACCTAAATAGAATTTGTCTTCCAAAAAGTAGAAAACTTTGGACAAAGTTTACATAAAGGTAAAGTCCTTATGGAAAAGCTACTTATTCATGTAAGTGGAAACTAATGAAAATAAAAGGGATATTGAAAGGGACCTCTGGAGGAAGGCAGGATTCTTACCGACACAAGGACCTTTAAACAATATTGCTGATGTGTTTATGCCAGGCCCCTGTCCCCTTCCATACTGGACACAGAAACTGCCTTCTTCGTGTTGGATGATTCCCTGCTGAGCATATTTGGGCCTTCTTAAAACTTCCCAAGGAACTCTCCTGCACTGCTGGTGGGAGTGCAAACTGGTCCAACCACTATGGAAAGCTGTGTGGAGATTCCTCAACCTATTAAAGATAGAGCTTCCATATGATCCAGCAATTCCACTCCTAGGTATTTACCCGAAGGACATAGAAACATTAATTCCAAAGAGCACCTGCACCCCTATGTTTATAGCAGCACTGTTTACAATAACTAAGCTTTGGAAACAATCCAAATGCACCAAAATAGATGACTGGATCAAGAAGATGTGGTACATATACACCATGGAATATTACTCAGCAATCAAAAAAGATAAACACATGCAATTTGCAGCAACATGGATGCGGCTGGAAAGGATCATGCTCAGCGAAATAAAACAGAAAGAAAAAGAAAAAAGCAGATGGTCTCACTCATAGCAGGAATCTAGAAAACCTAAATAAGGGACCAGGAAAAAGTATAACTACAAGAAAGAAAAATTCAAAATCAACAAACAACTATGAACCAGAGACACACTATGGGGGGTGGGGCGGGGAAAGGAGGGTTGGGGTCAAAATAAGGGGGTTGCAATTGTATGAGGAATATAAAAATAAAATAAAAAAAAAAACTTCCAAAGGAAAAATTTTTTCAAGTGGAATAATGGAGAGTAGTGGACTCATTTCTCTATCAGAGAGCTCTTTAGAGTGAACAGAAACATTAGTACTCAGATACTTAATTGTCAGGGTCAGGGAGGATTTTCCCACTCCATCTGGTTTCCTCTAATGCTGGATGGATACAGATTATTAGGAGAAAAAGTCAATATTTAAAAAAACATATGTAGAGAAAGTATACCTACCCGCTGTAGATTCTAAAGAATAATGGAGTGCACCAGAGATAATATGCTGCATTTAGGGATCTAGGCATCAAATAGGCTGGGGAGGGGTATTACACAAGACAGAAAAGAGTACATACGAGACTCTCAAAAAAGAAGACATGTTTTCATTTGTAAACCCAAAACTGGTTGAGACCTCCCTCCCCCAAACTACATTCTTCTGAGTCAAAAATAGGGGGAGGGGAGTGATTGCTTCTCCAGTTAGGAAAAGGGTAGACGCTCAGGACCTGATGTTTTCTTCTTAGGTTAGGGGAGGGCAAGGACTTATCAAGGACAGAACCCTTTCTCCAGCCTCAGAGGAAATTATTGTTCTTAGATCCAAATACTCAAGAGCAAGCCATCTTGAGGAGTCAATTTCTGACAATCTTGGGGCACTCTCATTTGCACTTACATAATCCCTTTTCCCTTCACCCAATATCCTTTCTTCTTATGCAGTACAGTTTAAATTTCTCCCAAGTAAAAATGCCCCAAGTGTCCTGAAACCATCAAAGAATTCAAGCTAAAAATATTTTTATAGGGCCTCCCTGGTGGCGCAATGGGTTAAGCGTCAGCGCTATGAAGCTATCTGCAACTACCGCAGCACAAGTTCGATCCCTAGCCAGGGCGGTGACCCGCATGGCACAGCAGACCTCTCATATCTCCCTGCTGAGCCCCTCAGCAGTGTATGTCAGTAGATCTGCCCGTTCTGCTCCCCACTCTGTCTCTGGTGAATCTTCTCATCCCCCTACCCCAAATACCTCTGGCCTGTACCCCAGTTCCTGTATACATAAATAAATAAAACTTTAAAAATATTTTTATAGGGATTAGGAATTTGAGGAGAAAGTAATGTGGAATTTTCTAAGAATAAAAATATGAGGAATTTCTCGGAAGCAGAATAAATTTTCATTGTTCCTTAAATCTTTAGATTGACAACTACTTTCTCAGTTGGCTCATAAATGTAGTATAATTTTCTGTGGCTTTTCTGCTACTGAGAATATCAGTAATGTTTGAACAGCTATTTGGGGATAAGGAAATTTCAGTCAAGAAAACAGTGATGAAATCTCTGGAGAGATTGTTTTCCCTCCTTTCTCCATATGGCAGTGTGGGTTTTAACCATAAAGAACATTAAAAATACTCACCGAGTCTTGAGAAGTATACAATCCAGAATACAGAGGTAAAGAAGGCAGGGAACACTGGATGTCTCTCCCTCCAAATAATAAATGAAGGACTTCCTCTCTTACACAGAGCCATGCCTTTCTCTCACGGCCCATTTCCTTGTAGCTAATAAACCCTAATGAGATAGCAATGCTTGTGCTCTCCTGTGAGATACAGCTGCCCTTTCTCACTCTGACTCCTCCAGCGACTAATTTGTCTTCCGTGATGCTGTCTCTAGTCCCTCCTCCCTCCTTCCTTTTGTCATCCATTCTCATTCCTATGATCTCAGCTCAGTTGCCTTCTGCTCTCTCTTTCTCTCTCATCCAGAGATAAAGAAACCAGAACATATGCACTCCTTTATTATCACGTGAGAGAAATCTGCTACAGAAGTGATAGGAAAAGAGATTAAAGTGTCCTCATGTTTCTGGGTTTGAAAGGCCAGTCCAACAATTAATAGCAGGAGCAGAGTGTGGAAACTGCTGACTCTGCTGAATTATCTTAGTTTTTCTAATTGTAGCATTTCCTCTTTCTTGTACATGAAATCAATTTTTTTTAAACATTAAATTAGTAGGCATGACTACTTGAAAGCTCATGTTGTCTTCTTAGACATCATTCAAACATCTAAACTCAGAGTCAATGCCAACTAGACTGGTTGCATAAGGACTTCTGGCAGCTTTTTTGGAAGAAAAATTGAACAGCCTGCGCTGTGAAATCTCTCCAACCAAAAGTCAGAAGTGCAACTTGAGGTCTCTTCTTTGAGAAGATTTCTAAAGGGTAGTAAGACCTGAGGGAAAGTTACAATCAGCTCATAATTTGCAAGCCACATTTTCTACCTTAATAATAAAATTGATACTAAATAAAATAAAATAGCAGGAAGGAGCATACTGATATCTAATAAATTTAAATGCATGAGTAATTTATTAGAAATTTAATCATTCTATTTATGGTTCATGGATACTTTATTCATCAAAATGTTGTTTGCTGAGGGTGATAGTGGATTACAGACTTCAAGGTGGTTTTAAATTTTCTTCTACTAGGAATTTACAAGTTGCCAAGAGTAAAAAGCCATCTTACTAAACAAATTCTTACTTTGCTCCCAGCTACAACTTTGGAAGGCGTTAACTATGCTCTGAGAATGCCAGACCCAGTGCATTTACTCAGGGCTCTTTCTCTGTGTGGTTGATGAGAATTGTTTATGTGAACTAGAAAAATTTCCACTCCCTTCCTTAACTATGACCCAAAAGGAGTAAAATGCTATTTCATCACTTTAACATTTTGAAGATGGAATTAGGTCTGGCCTTTCTTAGTGGCCAGAATTTATTTTGTTCTCCTTTCAAAGAAAGCATGTGGCAGGAACTAATGTAGAGAAAAGACAAAAAAGACAGACATTAAACACTACAAGATGTGAATTGAATGGTGAGAGAGTAATTTGCAGATCTTGCTGACAAGAGATAGCCATGATAGTGGGGGAAGGCAGAGAGTTTTAGATTAGCTGTGTGATGAAGGAGATGCCCAAGAGGTGGGAAGCAGAGACTTTGTAAACTTTGTTTTGTTTGTTTTTTCTTTTCAAGGATGCTTTTAGACTGAGGTATTTGGACAGTGGGTTGATCTCAGGATATCCTTTTGTTTCTTAATTCCAAATGCCCCATCTTAACAAAACTAGGATATGATTCCTTTGCATGAGGCACAAATTAGAAATAAAAGAATAAATTCATATTAAAAAGTATCATGTTGTTTTTAGAGGAATATCAACTCCAAACAGACCACTTTATTATGCAGTTTCTGATACTTACAGACAGTGAAATAAGGATTGTCTTTGGAAATTTGCTTCCAAATCTGAAATCAGAGGCAGTGGATTTTCTGCCATTCAAAAATAAGTATCCCAGAATGCTTTAGCTTTGGCAAGTGGTTTTTATTTAAAATTCTCTAATAACTAGTAGTGTTGAGTCTCTATGTGCTTATTATCATTTGTATATCTTCTCTGGAGAAATGTCTATTCAAAATCCTGATCCAAATTTTTATACTGGGTATTTGTCTTTATATTGTTGGCTTATCTGGAGAGTGATCCCTTATCAGATAGATGATTTAAAAATATCTTCTTCCATCTGGTGGGATCTTTCCAGTGGGTTCTTTTTACCTTTTAAAATGGGGTCCTTTTGTCCTCCCCTGTGGTGCAGCGAGTTGAGCGCAGCGGCTTGAGCTCAGCCCTGTGAAGCTGTCCTCAGCCTCTGCAGCGCCGGTTCAAATCCCGGCCAACCAGGGAGATTCCCACATGGCCCAGCAGACCTCTCCTATCTCGCCCACTGCTCCCCTCAGCAGTGCTTTCCGTCCTTCTGCTTATTCTGCTTCCTGCTCTATCTCTGGTGAATTCTCTCACCCTCCCGCGGCTCTGGCCTATATCCCAGTGCTTGTATAAATAAATAAATCTTTTATTTTTTAAGATTCTTTTTTTTATACACGAACCGGGGTACAGGGCAGAGGCGTGGGAGGGTGAGAGGATTCACCGGGGACAGAGCAGGGAACATGCTCCTAGGCTGGTGGGGATCGAACCGGTGCTGCAGAGGCTGCGGACAGCTTCACTGCGCTGCGCTCAACGGACTGCGCCACCAGGGAGGCCCCTAATATGTAACATTTTCAAACCAAGAAGCTTAGGAGTCAATGACAAGAGGTTATATACTAAAACCACTCAAATAAATTCCAACTGATTGTTAAAATAGCTGCTTGAATATGGTTAAGTAGTCATGTACAAATGCAAAATCACATACCACACCCGCACACACACACACATATGTGCAAACTATAAGTCATTTAGAAATAGATCTGAATTATCTGTATCTCATTAACAGTGATAAGCACTTTAAACACATTTTAATAATTATTGTATGAAACTGAGGGTCCAATTTTGAGTGGAACCCTGTTTACTACAAAGATTTCATCAAAGGATTAAAAAATATTGTAGAAAATCCTGCTGCATTCATGGGTTTCAGAGATTGAGTTCCAATTAGTGATGTGATCTGGGAAATAGGAAACAAGAATTATTTTCTCAACTCCTCACTTCCTTCTGATGTTTGAGATTTAGAGGGTCAGGGCTTATGTATATTGTTTGCACTTGATAATATCAGAGAATCTAAGAATGGTGGGAGTGAACTTTGATAACCATTACCATCCACAATAACTTTGAAACAGAAAACATGCACTCTACTTCAGTAACAAAGTCTATAATTGGATACTCAACTTTAGCATTGGACAATTTAAGTGTCATCATTTTTTAAGTGTTGATTAGTTCAATCCCTTCAGATTCATTCTGAAGAAATTCATGAGTAGTTTCATCAATATGAACTACAGCCATAAATCAAGTTACTAGTAGTGATTGTCAAAGTCTGACTGCTTTCTTTGCTAGGAAAACATACTTTAACAATGGAAATATTTCTGAAAGAGAAGACCTGAGTTCAACAGTGTAGATTGAGTTCAGGTCTTGAGCAAACAGTGAAGATATATCTTTTGCAAAGGACAGGATTGAATTCAATGTTAAAACTGAAATTGAATGATATCAGAATTAGCCTTGAAATTCCAACCTGTCATCTAGTCGATGTATGTTATAAATATGTACACTATTTATAAGTATGTACAATATTCATGTATAATGTATGGTTCACATGAATAAATGCAAATTTCCCATATTTCCCCAAATTTCCCATATTGACTAGAATAGGTCTTTGTTTCTTTGGTAAATATAAGATAACATGATTGACTAGGGTGTAAATACTACATTATACAAAAGATTGCAGGCTTATTAAAATTTGCTTAGTGGATAATATACTTTATTGGTTGTTGATCATTGAGTGAAATGTACACATGGTAGTTTCCTTCCATGAGTTAACTAAACAACTAAACTAACGTTGTTTAATTGCAGTTTTCAATATTAAACTTAAGTTCTCCTTTTAAAAAACAGATATTTAAGCTTCCTTTTTTTAAAGATTTATTTATTTATGCATACAAGTGCTGGGGTACAGGACAGAGGTGTGGGAGGGGATAGGATTCACCAGCGACAGAATGGAGAACCGAACAGGCAGATCCAATGAAATACACTGCTAAGGGGAGCAGCAGGCGATACAGGAGAAGTCTGCTACGCCATGTGGGTAGCTCCCTGGCTGGCTGGGGCATCAAACTTGTGCTGCAGAAGCTGTGGACATCTTTATAGGTTGTGTCTTAACCCATTGAGCCACCAGGAAGGCCCTAAGCTTCCTTTTAACAGTAGAAAATTATCTTGTTAATAACATTATGATGTGATCTATAAAAAAAAATGGAATACTACTCAGCTATTAAAAAAATCTCTTGCAATTTGTAGCAACATGGATGCAGCTGGAGGGATTGCTTCAAAGTGAAATAAGTCAGAAGGAAAAAGAAAAATACCACATGGTGTCACCTATGTGTGGAATATAGAGAAACAAAACCAAGATTCAAATAAACCTGAACCAATAACAAACCCTAGAAATCTGACTGTAGAATTGAGGCTAATAGAGGGGAAGGAAAAAGTGGCACAGCAAAATGGGGAGGGGATACAGTGAAATATGGTGGAGGACAAGAGGTACCTTGGTGGTGGTGTGGTGACATAAACATGAAGTGGGTGAGCCTGTACTTCTAAATGACATACAAAGTGGTAAATCAATGTTACCTCAATAAAAAAAAAAAATCATTAGAGCAAACTGTATATGTGTTATATATATTATGACATAATCATGTCATATATATTATGATGTACAGGTATTAATTAAAATGGTAGAGATATCAAAGCTATTTTCTTTAATCCATGCCATTTCTGTATACTCCATTTGCTGTGATACAGAATTATATAAGTAAAATGTTTATGTAATTATTGAGTGTCTGGTTGAAGCAGTTTAAAAATTTTCTCTCAATATTACTAAAATTGCTTTTTTATTTAAATCATTCCACTACATTTATACTTTTGCTTAAATTCCTTCACTCTAGAGTCAATAATAGCTAATTTTATTTTTAAGATCTTAATCTATACACACAGACAAGCACAATAAAAGACACACACAAATTAGTACATATACACAAAGAAGTTCATATAAAAATTCCCTATCAAACTGCTTCGTTTCACATTATGAGCAATTGATTAATTGGTCTCAAGTCCATTAAATGGTAGGCGCAATATAATTATAAATGGACGATGGGAAATCAAAAGTCAGATGTATGTGGATGGCAAGATGGTCCATTGCAATAGTGAAATGCAGTTGTTCTGCGGCGTATGACAATTTACTGCTACTCTTTCCTTTAAAACAAATCAAGCAAAAATAAATACCACAATGTAATCAAAAGGCTATGTCTTTTCCAAGTATTTCATAAAAAAATTTTAAAAAAAAGATTGTGTTTGTTTTCTATATATGCAAAATGCAGCTACAAAATAGAGCATTCTATTATCCACTGGTGCCAGGGTTGGAGAACAAGCCATAAGCAGTGTGGCGCACAGAATGCTGTGGTGACTGCCTTCATGTCTGCGAAAAGGCTTCCCATATCCATTGTCACGGTCAATTACCAGCTGCTCAGTGTTGCTACTCAAAAAGACTTTATTTTTATATCCAGGGCAGACCAAGGACTTTTGCGGGCTCCTTGGCTCCTGGCCTAGATTTTACAGGATTCGAGGATTGTGTTGACTATTCAAAATGCTTCAAAGTCTCTTACTCTGGCAGCCAAACCACCAGGTAGAAAAAACTCTAGATGATGCTAGTGTTTTCCCCACCGAGTGACAGACAGTGCAGCTGACTTCCAAAGAGTTGCTTTGGGGAAGTCACCTCCCACCCAGTGAAACTCAATTTGAAAACAATACCTCCACCAGCTGGGGATCAAACCACTCTCAATGAAGTCTTACTAAATGGGGCCTGGTAAAAACTGCACCAGAGGGATTTTCTTATTGCAGACCAGTTTGTTCCTTTAATGAGGCTGAGCAAATCTTGGTGTTAATTGAGCAAATTCACATATTGCATAGTGGTCTCTTACCATATTAATAGCCCCAAGAGACACGATTTAGTCCTCCATTGATCATACTCCCTCCTCCCTTTTTGTTATTCTTTTTTCTGCTCAGGTGTGCAAAGACTGTAGTAAATGTATGGAAGTTTATCTGGGGCTGTGTATTCAAATGAAAAGGAGTGTTGAAGACAAGCAGATCTATGTGCCAAAATACCATCTCTGCTCCTCTACATAGACCCTGACTCAAAGCAGTGGGGACCCAGTGCCTCTTCCTATAAGGCCTCTTTATCATGGCATCTATGCACTGAGTTTCATGTAATATTGATAGATTTTGTTTAGAAATTTAAAACAGTAACAAACAATAACACATCGAATGCGCTGTTCAAAAAGGAAGAGAAATTATACATATATCATTTCAAGAAGGAAGAAAGAGGTACCATCCATCATTATTCATTCTTTTTTTTTAAGATTTATTTATTTGTGCATACAAGAACTGGGGTGAAGACTAGAGGTGTGAGGAGATTCACCAGAGAGAATGGGGAGCAGAACAGGCAGATCTACTGAAACACACTACTGAGGGGAGAAGCAGGCCAGACAGGAGAGGTCTGCTGTGCCATGTGGGTCACCTCCCTGGCCAGGGATGGAAATGATGCAGCAGTAGCTGTGGATTGTTTCATAGTGCTGACACTTAACCCCTGTACCACCAGGGAGGACCCTGCCCAGAAAACACAGTAAGCAACAGACCCATCTCAAACTAGGGGTAAGATTACCAGTATAGCTGAGTCTCACATTTGCCATTGGTAGCCAATCATGGAGTTAAATGGTAGCAAGATTTTGGAAATCTGTGTTTTGTAATAGGGTACATCTTTTGACCAATTTGAATAACTCTAAGTGTTTAGAGAAATTTCCTCACTTCTACAATTGTGGCAACACTATTGACAGATGAAAAAGGACAGAGTTCTTTTCCTTTGTTTGTTGAAAATTGAAATTTCTCAGTTAGAATAGCTGCAACCTAAACCCACCTTTTTTCTTTGAAAAACAATATTTCATAAACTGCTTCATTATAAGTGTCAAAACTAAAGCAGATTCAGAAGAATATTCTAAACTCTATCTTAAGAGTCTAGGAAAGAGCAAATGCATCAAACTAAAACCTGGTTGTTTTTAAAGGCCAATAAGTTTTAAAACACAGGTTTTTTAAAGTTCAGTAGAATCATTTGCAAAACAGAAATCATACAAATTGTGAAAATTATGCTAGACATTAAAAAGCAGACAACACTATAGATCCTACAAACAGACACAAAGATAACAAACCCTATTTTTTTAACTCATAGCAATAAATTTGACCATGCAGATGAAATATGTATATTTCTTGAAAGACACACATTATGAAACATATAATAGAAGTAACAGTCTGAGTATAATTGGAATAATTGACATTTGAAATAGAACACTTTTTGACAAATTCTAAGCCTAGATGCTTTACTGGCAAATTCCATCTAATGTTTGAGGAAGAAATACAGTTTACCTTTCAGAAGCTGTTTCAGATAGTAGAAGAACAGGGATAATTTTCAATTCATTTATAACATCAACATGATTTATAAAAGGATCACACAACTGAAAAGTATAATTTTCTTCAATAGTCCTCCTGAGGACAGACACAAAAAACTTTTACAGCATATTAACAAACAGAATCTAGAAAAATACAGAATATAATCTGTTTCTATACACTGCATCCTCTGCCTCACCTTGGTTTAGATCATGGAGAGTGGAAAGTTTGGTCTAATTTATTGGATTCCTGGACTAACAGAGAGAAAGAATGAAGGAGGAGAGAAAGAAGACTAGGAAAGAGGGAAGGAAGGAGAGAGGAAGGAAAGAAGTTAGGGATATAGAGATTGGAGAAGGAATGAAGGACAAGCATAAGAAAGGAAACATAAAAGCAAATGGATGCACCGAAAACTCTATGATGATTTCAGAATTGCATCCACACATCTATTTCAAAGTCGTTGCCCTCCATTAAAGGGATTGGAATGCAGCTTACACAGGTTCAAGCAAAACAAGCTTATATTTTAAGCAATTGTCTATTTTTTTTTTTTAAACTTGGAAAGTTTGAGATAGCTCAAAATTGTCACTGTGATTATACGTCTTATTTTTTTAGGCAACTTTTATTTATACGAGCGTTATTCACAAACTTGTTAGGCAGTGGAAATAGCCCCCAGAATGTCCAGAGTCACAAAGTCCTCAGCAGCTGTGGTCACATAAGAAGTGAGAAAGTCATTTCCATGTCTGTAGTGAACGCTGAAGAATGGCTCTGATTGCAAGTGTTCAAGGCATGTAATCCATTTCCGGAAATCTTAGACAAGTCATCCAAGACCACATCTTCTAGGATATCCCTGAAACACTTGTGCTCACCTGTATGGTCAGCGCCATGTGCTACTGATGCCATCTGGAGGAGAAAAAGCTTCGAGAAGGAAAGGTCTCAGAGAGACCATCTACCAAAGAGAAAAGTAAATGTCAGAGTTTATATTATTCTTATATTTCCTGTTAAAAATCTATGGAAAGAATACTGAGAGTGGAGTTGAAGTTCCTTTGATTAATCCTGGCCTAAAATATGAACTATGGGATATTTTTCATTTCTCAAAAGGGGTAAAAATAAAATAACACAAACAGTAACTAAATGTATTGAATAAAGCTTACACTAGGATAGGCACCCTTTGTGGTTTCACACAAAGAATAGGTTTCGCTTTCCAGATATAATTATGAGGATCAAGTGAGATATTTTATATAACCTGTGTATCATTGTACCAGGCACTTAGGAAGCTATCTGTAAATCATAGGATTTACCTTGTTACTGTTCTGGTTGATGATAGGAAGGTTCTTTAAGAAAAAACATGAGCTTCATAATAACTTAATAGAGGTTGGTTAAATTTGAATAATTTAAATAGCGTATTGACCAATGCCATTGTTATTTGCAAAGAGATTGTAGCATATTTGTATAATCACTTATAGTCATCGTCTAAACTTTCTTTTCATTTCTTCATGACTTTTTGTCAAATGAATGCCACATTTTTAAGTAATCTTTTAAAAATGATTTTCTGTTCATTTCAGTGTGCCAATTGCATTGAAAAAACAACCAAAAATTAGAGAATCTCTTTATATGACTAAAGAAATAAAATCAAGAACAAGGGCAACTTATGAATGGTGTTTAGTAGAGTAAAGGGAAATAATGGCAAATGGAATTATATTGGTCTTAAATTAAGAGGAACTTAACCAAGGAAAAGGAAATTAACAAGAATAAATTTCATTTCTCAAATACAATTACAATTTTTTTTCTACATCTTCATTGATGATCAGAAAGTGGCCCGGTAAAACTATAACTTAGAGAATATAAAAAAGAATTTGATGATACGCAGATTGAGAGTAGGTCTAGAACTAGTAGGACCACAAAAATTAGGGTGATATTTGTAGAATATATCCAAGGACAAGATTACATGTTCAGAAGTTTATCTTGATGATGTTAAAAATGGATTAATCATAGGCAAGGCAGAAGATAGTCATTTCAAAATTACTTGCTACTGTCAATGAGTAAAAATATTTTAGTATGGACTATGGTTGGTTGAAAGAGTTGAAAACACTTTTTTTTTACAGATTAATTTATTTATTTATGCATACAAGATCCAGGGTACATGCCAGATGTGCGAAGTTTGAGAGGATTCTCCAGAGACAGAGCGGGGAACAGAACAGGCAGACTGAAATACACTGTGGAGGTGAGCAGTGGACAAGTAAGGAGAGGTCTGCCGCGCCATGTGGGCATCTCCGTGGCCGGCCAGCCGGGATCAAACCCATGCTGTAGAGGCTACGGACAGCTTTACAGCACTGCGCTCAACAGCCTGTGCCACCAAGGAGGCCCGACACTTCTAAATAATGTTTAAAAATTGCTAATTTCAGTTAAAAGAAAATGTTAGATATACATAGATTTCAGATCTAGTTCAATTTATTGATTGATTCATAAGTTGGGAAGCATTCAGTCTAGAAAGTTGAAAGAAACTTCAATTAGTTGTACAATGAAAGAGAGTTTTGTTGACAAAATTGGACAAGAACAAGGAAGTCACACAGGACAGGCACTTGTTAGAACATGATTATATTATTTATGTGGAAAAAAGGAAAGTTTTGGTTCTAGGTTATGAAAAACTAAAGCTAAGCAGACATACTATAATTAGTTGGCTTTGGGTTTTGAATCTTTTAAAATTTTTGAGGCATTTAAAGCTTTGTTTCTGGCTTACTCATAGACTGCAAAGGGATTAGAACTACTTAAGTCTATTGGTATCCTTGTTTAATTTGAATATACTTAGAGAGATTCTAATTGTTGTCTATTCAGGTGAATGAGAGTATCCTGGATCACTATCAGATTAATTGTGCTTCCACATCCTGACACAGAGAGTAGAAGCTGATAATATTTGCTACTTTATGACCAAATTGATTGGAGTTAAACATGAGTCTTCTTTAAATAAAAAAGTCAATGAATCAACTCGATATGTAATTCTGGAACTTTGCAGATAGATGAGTATTGAAAACAGATTTGAAAGAAAGATGTGAAATGACACTGTGATAGTGGACATTTCCTGAGGAGAAAGTGTAACTTTAAGATGGTGAAATTTTATATGCTAAAATTTCTACCATTTAAGTTATATAGCCTGTGATTTCCTTTGGAAATAAAATATTCTGAATCTGTGGACAAAACTCTAGAGAGTAGAAAGTACCATTCAAGAATCACAATTCCACTTTTTTGTCACCAGTTTTTGTAGAAACTTAGACTATTAAGCTAATTTTTCTGGGTCTAACTTTCGTTATTTGTCATGGAAAATTAAACTGTATCAGCACTTCTGATCATCTGTCTTTTGAAAATGGATTATTGAGACTGTTCCTGATCAATTGAATTACAATTTTTGCAAAAGAGGTCCAAAAATCTGTAGTTTCAGGATCTGCCCTGAATGGCTACAGATGCACCACATCATTTCTACAAATTCTCTTAAGCTCAAAGTTTGTGATTCTGTATGAGAAATGCAAAAAGCCATGGACAATTAAAATAAAAGAAACAATAAAGATGGTAAATACATTCCAAAGAACAGTTTTGAATTTGAGGCCAATTTAAACATCTTTGTTCTTCTTTCATTCGAGTTGAATGCCTTACCTTTAGATTTACATCAAAACCTGAAACCATATGTCTTAAAGCTGAATGGCTTTAGTGTCTTAAATGCTGTGCCCCCTGTGGGAACTAAAGTTATAATTGATGACTGAGTTGATTTAAATCCATGATTATAGGACTTTCCTCTCTAGCATATTTACCAGCTTGAGGTTCATAAATTTACTTTTAAAATGTTTTCCTAATAAGACATATTTGTTACTAATTTATCCAAAATAAAATTAAGTTTTAACTCCCTACCAATTTTCAACCAACCAGTCCTTAAAAGAGAGCAAAGTAGAGATTCATGAAGAAGAAAACAAGTCATTATGGGTTTAGAATGTTAATTAGAGCACAAATTATCAATAGTTCCTATAATGATGGCCAAATGTTGAATTGTTCCCAGAAGTCAAAAAAAGTTGACAATGAGTTTCCCAGGTTCCTTTGGGTTAAACTTTGATACATAGAAAAGTAGTATTTATGGGAAGGAGAGGATCAGTCTACTAAGAAAACCAATTTCAGTGAACTGTAGATTGAAGCATAAATATAAGGCATTTTCATCTGGGAAAATTCTGGACCAATAACAACTATGAGTATGTATGCTATATTGAAATGAGATCATTTAAGTCATTTCTATTCATTTTACTTAAAATGGGTAAGTTTAAATTATGATGACTGGGAGGATTACAAAGCTTCTTCAAGATTCCCAGATTTACACATGTTTATCTTGACATTTTAAATGTCACTGGAATGGTTGATATCTATTATCAAAATATATATTTCATTATAAATATCTACTGTAGTTCCTTTCCATGTTATTGAAAAAGTAATTTTTCAGTCTTTCTAGGTTGACTATTAGTCCAGTACAACAGCATGTCATCTATGTCTAATTTGGAGTTGTTAACTTTTATTATATGTAAAGTGTACCTTAATAGATTGTTTTTAAAATATAGAATTTTCCAGAATAACTAAAATAATAGAAGATAGCATTCATATGTAATGCATATGACCAGGAATTGCTAGTTAATTTACTCATGTTACTGCATTTAACCATTATAACAATCTTATGACACAGCCACTGCAGCACTTTTCATTCCTGGCCAGGGACCTGACGCACAGGGTGCAGCAGGTCTCTCTTGTCTCACTGGCTGCTCCCCTCAGCAGTGAATTTCAGTAGATCAACCTGTTCTGCTCCCCACTCTGTCTTTGGTGAATCCTCTTACTCCCTGAAACTGGCCTGCACCCCAGCTCTTGCATGTATAAATAAATGAATCTTTAAAAAAATAACATTTTTTCATTTTACATAAGAGAAAATTGTTTAGTAAATTGTCCATTGTGATTCAAATAGTATCATATGATTTTTTCATGAAGACAGCCAGATTCCATCACTATTCCTTCTCTCCTTTCCTATAGTTATATGAGGATGTTTGGAGATAATTCTAAATTTTAATGGCTAAAGCACCTTTCATGTAATCCTGTTCACAACACTAAATCTTGAAAGTCCAAAATTCAAATGGAGAGATTTTATCATTTTTTGTGTTATATCATCATGCATAAAAATAAATAGGATATACTCATTACATACTTGTTTCACTTAAAAACAATTTTATAATAAATATTTTTGATTGATGAATGAATTGATGAATAAAATTTTATTGAAATCTTGCTCATTTATCATCTTAATTCAGATTCTACCCTGTATAAAAGTAATAGAATTTTTCATGTGCTATAAATAGTGATAACATATGTAGATTTGTGTATGTTACATTTTGCCAGAATCCTAAAAATGTTATATTGACAAGTGTGTCCATAATTTTTCTTATAGTTTCATCTTGTCACTGTACAAATCTGTTTCAGTTTTTAGAAATGTTCTACAATGTTTATTATTTTTCATTTAAGTTTTTTTTGAATGAAAAATGGGACAAAATTTATTTTCTTCCTGTTGGTTAGCAAATTAATTAGTATAATTGCTTAATAAAACTATATTGTTCCAATATCTCTAAATACTACTCTTGTCAGCTGTGTAATTCTCTTAAATATTATAAAGTACTTGTGGATTCTTCATTCTCTTATAGTGAGTTCTATAGTAGCACTAAAATATTTTTACTTAAGTCAAACACAATACTTGAATTTTAAATGGAATTATATTAAGTAAATGCATTTTATTTTTATATAAGTTTATATATAAACTCTTCGCAACAATGCTTTGATTTTGGGTATATGCTTTAATTTTGGGTATATGCTTTATTTATTTAAGATATTGATTCTTGTCCTAAAATAATTTATTTTCTTCATATATATATACATACACACACACACATACACTGTATTTTTCGTCCATTCTAAAATGAGTATTTTGGATGAAATATTTCCCTGCATATAAATATTAACATTTTTATATTTGAGTTTGTATGTTCATCAGTTATACAAAATAGGATTTTTTAACAAAATCATCTCTGGTTTATACTGCTATATATATTTCTAGCATCATAAACAGGTATTTTATGTATCTTATTTTAATATTTATATTATTATACCTTTTTAAATTATTTGTGTTTTATATAATGTGATCAGCCAAAATATTTATGATTTTAAAAATAGTATTGGGGAAATATGGTTTTTTATACTATGTAAATAAATTGTAACTTATTTTCAACCTGTAATGTAAGTTAAACAAGTTCTTACATATCTCTGACTAGATCTCATTTCCTTGTGTTTTCTAGCATGTATTTTTATTTGCATCTTTATTTGTAAGACCAATTCAAAAAATACACTCATATTTTTATTGGTGTGTCTCTAGAAATTGCTTTTTAGTTCGTTTACAAATATTCTACTTATTCATTGCTTTCTATTCTCTAACTTAAACTTTTCTCTTCATGAATTAAAATCTTAGTTTAGAAAGTGAAGTATATTTCACTTAAATATGAAATAAATTATAAAATTTAGTGAGCAGGATGTTTTTGCTATAATATTTACAAGTGGAAACCAGAGTCAAATATGAGTTCTGAACAATATCAATTTTCTGCTATTAAGAAAGTACGTAGAAAGATGGATTTAGACATTTCAGAATTTAACACATTCACACACACTCCTAGATTATCTGTGTGGATCAATTTTAAAAATGACCCAAATTTTTCATCTATATTATATATAATTCTTATTATATTTTACTATGTTATAATATATAAAACATATCCTTTGCACTGTCACTTTGCAACTTATAATATAATTTTATGTTATATGATATATACACATATAAATATAATATATAAAATGTATCCTTTGCAATTTCTTCCATTAAAGGTGCAGTCTATTTTTCTTTATCCTTGCGGCAGGGGTGACCTTGTTTTGTCAAAGTTAAGGCAGCATATGGGATATTATGCTGAATCTAAGGCTAAGTCTAAAAAGAATGTGTCTCTCTCCCTCTCTCCAACTTCCTCCTACTCTCTTTTTCTCCCTTCCACTATGAGAACCAACACAAATCAGCCTGGTAGAGGTTGAGCGACAACGCAGAAACAAAAGCCAAATTCTGCTAGTCAAAGCCTATGATATGTGATAGAACCTAGTCAAGGTCAACTACCAACAGCTGTCCACAGAGGCAGAGTTGACACCACTGAGACAGGATAACCACCCAGCATTGTTATGCTAATATAGTACTGAAAGAACATCTAAATCAAATGTGTTATTTTAGAGACAGAAAGGCTAAAATGCAATCTGGTGCTATTACTTTATACTCAATTAAAGCAGTTCATATTAGCACCATGTCTTTTATCAAACTCCAAGGGCTTATCCAGATAGTTTTATCATGCAAATGGAATGAAACACAGTTTTTCATCCATGTGTGATGTTTCCATAATTTGCAGAAGACTGAAAACAGACTACAGTCACACTGTAATTGTAACTGTAGGGAAATGCATGGAAAGATTTACTCAGATCAGGATAGAACAATCTGAGAGAGCATCTTCATTCATGTCAAATTTAAGGCAGTTTATAAGCATATCCTCATTGTAGATAATTTATAAAATATTTCTTTACATCTTTGAATATATATCTGCAGAGTTAAAAAAAAAAGAAAAGAAAACCAAAACAAAAAAACCCTCTAACTTCACAGAAGACATTCACCTTATTGCTTACCTAGTCATCCATGCTAACTCACCTCCCTCCCTGCCCAAAGTCATTCCTCTCAAGACATCTATTTTGTTTTAGTGAAAATTATGTTGATTTGGGGGCCTCCCTGGTGGCTCAAGGGGTTAAGCACAGAACTGTGAAGCTATCCACAGCCTCTGCAGCAGGAGTCTGATCCCTGGCCAGCCAGGGAGCCACCCTCATAGTGCAGCAGACCTCTCCTGTTTCCCTCAACAGTGAATTTCAGTCAGTCTGCCTGCTCTGTTCCCCACTCTGTCTCTGGTGAATCCTCTCACCCCCCGTACCTCTGGCCTGTACCCCAGTTCTTGCATCCATAAATAAATAAATCTTTAAAAAATATTTTGATTGGAAATGAAATAATCAAATAACAGATAACTTTCAAAAAGTAATTTTCTTAAAGAAAAATAGTGGTTGACATAACTGCAAAGGATAAGGGTAGATCTACATATGCATAGTGGACCTAATGAAATGTAAAATGTTCTTTGTGTGCAATCCCATCTGCTCACCACTTTCCCATCCTGCTGAAGAAATGGCTTCATGCCATCAGTCTTCTCCATGTAGTTGACATGACTACATGAAGCTCTCAATCCTAAAGAAAGAAAATAAATGCCCTTTCATCTTCATTAACGAAAAAAAAAAAAAATTCCAAGACTCAGATGCTCAGCTTGCATTGCATGGCTAATCTTGTTTCAGTTCTTGTGATTTAGGGGATGGTGTTTTACAATGAGCTTGGGTTATCTGATCAAACCTATTTTAGTAGGATATTGTTGTGAGTAACTGCAGCAGAGCAGCATGATCACAGAAAGAAGAAAAGCTTGCCCAAATTATGTTGTGTTATTAGCAAAAGAAGGAATCTGTGATGGTAAAACATAAATGACTGATGTTTCCCAAATTCCACTAGATTATGTTCTTTTTCATATGATTATGCCAATGAGATTTTATTCATTTATGTTAGAAACTTTTTTTTCAGGTGTAAGGCATTTGTTACAAAAGTTTGAGAGAATTGCAGTTATAAGTTTGATAACATTTTTATAAAACTGAAAATAATTCAGCTGAACTGTATTCAGATAATGAAACAAATATGAAAATTGCAATTTAGGAAATTTATCCCATTCCCTACAAACAATTTGCCACCTAGCTCATAATAACAAAATGGAAATGGAAATGGTATAACGATGAAAGCTTTTTACTCCTGATTCTAATCTTGTCCTAATTTTATTCTGGATTATATAAAAGTTTATAGTTAAAAAAAATAAGGATAATGAAATTTTGCTGAAGATAAAATTCAGAGTCCTAAATAACAAACCATTTCCTAGAATGTATGATACAGTGTTCTATAGTATGATATAAAATCAACTTGTTAAATAATGTAATTGCAATCTTTTATTTTAGATCAGTAGCACACAACTAGACAATAAAAATTCAGCCAGTTTCACAACTCATGCATATTGATGCCATCAAATCTATAAATAAAGGACATTTATAGTTGTGAATATTTATCCCACTGTTCAGATAAATAACTTTTCATCAAATTCTCTCTATATATAAATATATATATACATATATATATTTATAATAACATTCATAATCTAGAAAACATCATCACATTCAACAATCTGTACCTTTATAAAGGATATAGAATTTACTTGTGCAAAATACACATGAAGTGCAATAATTAGCAAAACATAATATGGAGACCCTTTTGAATTTCATTTATTCATTTTGTCTTAGTAGTCAAACTCAAGCCATAAATGTTTAACACTGAGAGCTTCACTAAACTAAACACATTGTAAAGATTTTTATTTTTATTTTCCTACACAAGATTATGCATTGGCAAGTTCTGGAATTATCAGAAATTCCTGTGAATCATGATTTGGAAGCTCAATGCAACTGTGGGAAACTGAGAAACTATGAACAAGTAAAAAACCACATAGTCACTCATAAATTATAAGAGTAGTATGCACCAGATAAAATAACTCTCATCAAAATTGAATGTACAGAGAGCAATTGAAGAGGAGAAAACCAGGGAAAAAAAACTTAGAAATCAAAGTTTATGGAATCCAAGAAAGTGGGTTTGTGTCAGTGGTGAGTGATTTCTGTTTCAATTCTTTATTAAGCACTATGAAAATACAAAAATGGGTGTATCATTTAACCTGTTACTATTTATTGTTAGTATGTATTGTTACTATGTATTGTTGTTATTTATCATTAGGTAAAGATGTATTACACATAATAAAATAACACCAGTGGTTTTTTTTAAAGATTTATTTATTAATGCATACAAGAACTGGGGTGTAGGCCAGAGATGCAGGGGGTGAGAGGATTCACCAGAGACAGAGTTGGGAGCAGACAGGTGGATTGACTGAAACTCACTGCTGAGGGGAGCAGTGGGTGAGACAGGAGAGGTCTGCTGCACCATGTGGGTAGCTTCCTGGCCGGCCTGGGATTGAATTCATGCTGCAGAGGCTGCAGATTGCTTCATAGTGGGGTGCTTAACCCCTTGCACCACCAGGGAGGTCCAATACAAGTAATTTTGAGGTTAGAGTACAGTGGAAGTGAACGAGAAGAACAGGGAGAGGAAAAAGGAGAAGAGAAGAGAAGGAAAGGGGACGAGAGGGCAGGGTCAGGGGGGAATGAAGAGCAGAAGAATAGGAAATTCTGCCAGAGTAATGAAAACCTGCAGTGATTCACCAGCAAGAATCCACAGATATAAGGAAATACACTTGAACATCTTTCAAGAATTGTGATAAAAGTCAGTTTACTCTTGAAGAAAATACTCAGAAATGATTCCTATCCCCATAGCCCTCAAGCTAAATAACAGCTTCATACATTAAATGACTCTTGAAGTGAATAGAAAGATGAATGACAGTTTGTCATTTTATAGGCAGAATAGAGGGAGGACAGAAGTGTTCACTATAGTCTCACAAAGAAACATGAATGGAGGCTAGCCATCTGGAGACGAAAAGAGAATTCACAAAGTGCACACAGTTTAGTAAAATTGGAGTGGAAAATAAGGAAAGCAAAGCTGAACACTGGGTCAGATAATTAACTATGAAGAACCAAAGAAGTAGAACCAAGATATCTGTTTTTTATTTTGCTTCACTTTGTTTTGTTGTTTAATATAAAGGATCCTATGACATGCTGTTAAAGCTTTTAAAAACTTCAAGCGGTACAAAAAAGTTTGTCTTCCAATCCAGTGAATTTGAGGAGCACTTTATATGACAATATCAGACATTTTGTTTGATTCTCCAAAAGTAGCATAAAAAATATTCAGCCTCTCATAAATTAATTTAATAAAATAATTATTTCTAATAGGAAATCTGTGAACTTCAGTTTGAGAAATTTTGTCACAGAGGCTGGGATGGAATGTTCCAATCTGGAGGTAAGCATAACTTTTAGGAAACATTGAAATATTGCAAGTAAATATTGATGGGGGTTGAAAAGGAAATTATAGACTGATTAGATAGACTGAACTGGACAATAAGGTGTACTGAATAGACAAAATTTGATGTTGAGTGAGATCAGTCTTTGAAATGGTAGAGTCAATTTATTCTTTGATATCTGACTCTATTCGTTAGCTCTGTTATCTATTACTGAATCATAATTTACTTTAAAACATATTTGTTATCTCATAGTTACTATGCTCCAAAATCCAGACACCACTTTGCTGGGCCCACTGCTTTGGGGACTTTCACATGTCAGTAGTAAATGTAATAACTTGAGCTGTGGTCTCATCTGAAGGCTCAACTAGAGAAAAACCTTCTCACAAGCTGATTTTCCTGTTTAGTGGCCAAATTCAGTTCCTCTTAGACAGTGGGAATGAGGCCCTCAGTTTCTTCCTGGCTATTGTTCATGTCACCCTCAGTCCCTCGTCATTTGGTCCTCTGTAGATGGCAGCTTGCCTCATCATAAGGGACTACAAAGAGAGTGAAAGCAAAAGAAAGATTGCTAACATGACAGAAGTCACTGGTTTGTATGGCCTAATCTAGGAGGTAATATCTAATCAAATTTGTCATATTCAATTTGTTGAAAGCAAGTTACATGGTCCAGTCTGCACTTAAGAGGAAGGAATTCGACACGGGCATGAATAATAGAAGACATGAATCATTGTGAGCCATTTTAGAAGGCTGCCAGCTACATTATCTAATGATAGATATGAAAAGAAATCTGCAGGGACTTTTTCCTTAGAGAGAGGACTGTTGATTAAAGCAACAACAGCAAAGAACAAAAGCTATATCTTCCCCACCCAAACTTCTCTACTTTTAAAGTAAATTAAAGCTTATTTATTAAAAAAAAACTAAAGATTATAAGGCAGCTACCCTACCTATTAAACTACATGATGCACCATAGCACTCTTGTATTATAAAGTCCATGAACTGACCTCATAGATGACATATGCATTCAACTCTAGTTTGTTGTATGTATACAGCCAGAAATAATCACAATTAGTAATTAGAAATTTTATTCCAAGAACAGATTTTATTTTACTATAAGTGTTCTTGAAAGAAAAGATATTATGTTTTTCTTTGTAACACAATACCTACTGTCATTCTCTATTTCTTCCTTTCTCTTTTTAATGTTTTACACATGGTGTTAGAAACCATGTGTTCCTGGTTAAGGACTTATTGTTTGCTAAATTGTTGTGGTCTTTCAAATTCTTCGCACCCCTTTATCTTCTCACCCCCACCTCTCAATATTCTAAATGCAAATATACATTCATTTTTTTTCAGCTAATGGAATACGTGGTCCCCTGGGTGATCACACTCAAGGTGATTTAAAAGAATGTAAACATTTATCTGAGGAATTTGGTATGTGTTTCAACTTTCTAACTCTAACTCCAGTCAGATTAGGTGAATTTAGTGATTTAACCCAAGCATTTGAGAGGTACCCATTTAAGTCTCATATTGGTATCTGGAAAGCATAATTATTGATCATATCCTGAACAAAGGTTGAGTGTTTTTCTTATTTAAAAAGATGTATATATATACACACACACACACACACACACACACACATATATACATATATATACACACCCAATACTTATATAGATACACTCACTATCTATATGTATATATATACACACACACACATATATATATATATGTATATCTCCAATACTTTCAAAGATAAAGTAAGCTGGCATAAACATAGTTAAAATCAAGTAAAAGATGAACTCTGTGTATGTGAAAGTGTGTATGTGTAGTTATCTGGGAGAATAAATAACACTGCTACTTAAGTGTTTTTGAATATAGACTATTATTAAACTATCAACCAACCTGAACTACAATTTTATTTATATAGAGACAGTTATAAAATATTTATTAAAGGAATTATTGAGAGTTTTAATGAGATATCACAGAGATCTTTTCTCAAAGACAGAAGCAAAAATTCAAATGAATCATAGTTCTTTGAATAGTTCTTCTGTGAGTAAACTTTAAAAAGCAGAGGAATATGGTTGTCAGGGAAGGGAGACTGATTTACTCTGAATTGTCAGAAAATTGGTATTTGGATTAAAAAAAAAGACCAATGTGGCTTTGGTGTAGCAAGATGAGGAGTAAGAAAATTAGAGAAGAACTAAAATCCAAGCCAGGCATACTTCACACAAAGCCATAGGAACTTCAGGGGACTGAAATTTTACTCTATGTATAATTGAGAGTAATTGAGGGCTTTTAGTAGGGAAGTAATGTGGCATAATTTATGTTAAATAAAAAGAAAGATTACTCTGGATACTCTGCGTGGAATAGATTTCATAGGAGTTAAAGATTAATTTTAAAGTTCTGAGGTAATATAGTTAGTTCAGGATAGACATCATGAAGCTTTGGATTTGGGATAGACAAAGGAAATAGAAAGAAATGGAATAATTTATAATACAATTCTGAGATAAATTCAATGGGACTTTTTAATAGACTGGAGACAAAGGTAAAAAAAAAAAAAAAAGAAAAGAGAGAAAAACCCATATCTGAGAACTTGTCCTTTGAATTCATTGGGTATATGATTTCATGATAATGCCATGATAATGGCATTTATAAAGGATCTGATATCAGGTAGGATTTTGTCAATGTTAATTTTGAGAAAATGATGATTCCATAGTGATAGTGAGTATACAGTAGGATAGGTGGTACTGTACCTTGAGGGACCATGAATGAAAATAGTATTTGGGAGTCATTTGATAATATTTGTAAAAGACTGGGAAATGTTTGACATATTGTACATGGCATTTAATTAATTCCTGAAGTTATTCTGCTGTTATTAATGTTGTCACTGATGTGTAAAATATGGGAAGAGAGGATAGAAGATTAATTACTATTATATGATAATGTTCCAAACCCAGCATGATATTGTCATATTCCAATAGTTATACTAACAATATTATATAGCTATATTCCAACTGGCAAACAAGAAGAGGAACTAACAAAAGAACTTTAAAATAATAAAAAGAAAAATAAGAGAAAAATAAAAAAAACTATGCTGTCTCTAAATGCAAAAGAAAAGTAGTTAAATAAGTAGAATAAAATATCACTGAGAGGAGAAAAACATGGAAAAACATGGAAAAAGTCAGCCATGAGTAAAGTGGTGAAATCTTTAGCTACTAAGAGGATATATCAAGACATGGTAAACAAGGACAATGGTTGTTATTATTGTGTGATATGCAGTTCAAAGGGGCTGGGGTTATTAAAAGAGGAAAAGAAAATATGATATTGAGCTTTAAAAGAGAAGAAGAAACATACATTTACAACCTCCAAGCTGTGATACGTAAGGAATGAGGGAAATAAATGACATGCACTCTGAAGGAATTGGGGTGGAGGTCAACAAGGGGCAGAGAGATCCCCATTAATCCCTAAGTAGATAAGGAAGTCAAAATTCTCAGTACTATGTAATACAGAGGACAGAGTCTAGTGGAGAACTGTAAAATAAGATATTTTTTATCTTATTTTTGTGTTCTAGTTTAAAATAAGTGTGAGTAGGGAATTAAAAATGATCTCTGATATGACTGGAATTAAGCTAGAAGGAACATCTAGCGTACTTTTTAAAGAAGGGATTCACAAAAGTGCATTGCACAATCCCCCAGTAATAATTAGTAGGAGGCATTTTTACAGAGGTTCTTGGATGGAAAAAGCTCTCAGAGGTTAGGTTTCTGCTTGTTCATTCTTATTATCATTTATTCATGCCATCTGTATTTTTTAAGCCACATAACAGATACTTGTTTATTTATTTTTGCTTTTTGGGTTCTTTTAAAGAATTTTCTTTGTCAATTTTCTCTCTTGTGTGTCTGATTTTATGTTCAGTTCAATTTCTGTACTTTGTTTTATTTCTGCTGATTTTGGTAGCTTTGTTGATTATGTTGTACTCCCTTATGTATGACACATTTCTCATTAAGTAGCATAATTTCTTCATTGTTTTGAGTTGCATTTTATCCTCCCACAATTCATATGTTGCAATCTTAACCTTCTTACCACTTCAAAATGTGACTGTATTTGTTGAAGATAGAACCCTTAAGCAATGATTTAGTTGAAACAAGACTATTCTTGTAGATCCTGGTCCAATCTGAATGGTGACCTTACAGGAAGAGGGCATTGGGCACACAGAAGAAACACTAGGGATGCCAGGATGCATATGTGTGGACACGTGGACAAGGCACAATCAACAAGACAAGGAAAAGTGCCTTCAGGAGAATCCAGCTCTTCTGAAAGCTTGGCTTGGACTTATTACTGCCATAGCCATGAGAAAGTGAAATTCTGTTATTTAAGTACCTCAGTCTGTGTTACTTTATTATGGAAGCCTTACCTGACTAATACCATTCTAATATGAGCTTGTAAACATAATGAAACTTTTTTTGAGGTATCATCTGAATAGTGTCACATCCTTTCATCAGAAATGGTTTCATGGATTTTCATTTCTAGGTATTTCACTTTTTTCAATATAAATTCTTCTATGGTATATGAGTTATTCAGAGCAATGTTTTTGTATTTTCCAAATGTAAGGTTTTTCACATAATAATACTGATTTCTAATTCACTGGCAGTATAACGTGAACAATATACTTTACATGATGTTAATTCTTTTAAATATGGTAGGACTGTTTCCCAATATGCCATCAACTTTTGTAAATATTGCACGTATGTGTTGAAGAATATGGATACACCCTTTATTGAGAGTGTAATTTTTTATAAATCTATTATACTGCGGCTTCCTGCATATTTAAAAAAATGTTTAGATCACAGTTACTTTATTTCACATTTTTTTAATTATTTTTTAAGTACAATTGTTTGAGGCATGGAAAATAGTTAATTAAATAATTTGGGTGCAAAATTTATCACATATTCATTATAATATGAAAAAAGAAAATTCATGCTATCGATAAAGTTGTATTCCAAATTGAAATATGATTTTTAAAATAATAACAATTGCCACTAAGCATAATCAAATGAAAATGAAAAAATGCCTCTTTCATATATATAATCTGCATGATTTTTTCTTGGCAAGGTTATGTCTACTATTAGGATATCATTACAGAATAATGTGAGTGCCATTTAGCGGAAGCCACAATCTAATTTGATATCATTCTGGCAAAATTTTATGCAGAATAAAAATGTTATTCTATATTCACATTGTTTTAAACATTGATATACAAAATTAAATGATGAAAATAAAGACAAATACAATAAACTATATCCCATTGAATTAAGCATTAGATGTTAGCTTTCATTCATTATTACAATTACTAATGTAAGTTATACTAAAAATAGAATCATTTTACACATTCTGCATAAGAATATACTTGTAGAAATTTTGTTCATTTCTTGATTGTAGAAAATATACAGATTTATCATATGCAATCATATGCACATTTGTCATATGCAAATTAATACAATATAAAAATAAATTAAAATACGTGAACAACCAAAATCATTTTATGAGACTTATAAAATCTTGGTATCCAAACCAAACCAAGACTCCATGAGAAAGGGAAAATGGTATGTCAGTCACATTCATGATGTCACAGATATCTAAACAAAATTTGGCAAAACAAATATATGCACATATACATAATAAAATAATACTATATAGGATATATATGGTATACTTATAAAAAAGTTTTGTGTTCTTTTTCCTTGGCATTTATTACTATGTAACATGCTACTTACTCAGTTTAAAATATTAATTTGTGGTATTTTGTTCTAACTATAACGTGACCTTGTTAAAGCATGTTGTGATTTGTCCACTAAGTAAGTCCCTTAACTACACCAGAACCATAGATAATATGCTGTCAAAAGCACATGTCAATATTAAGACAATAAGTGCATTAAAATAAATTAATCCCAGAAATGAATTTAAATTAACTTTTGAATGATTGTAAATTAATTCTGTAAGTATAATTCATCAAATTAAGTGACTAAAGAAAAAAATGTGCCTGAATAGATGCAAATAAAGCATGTGCTTAAAGAGATGGGTCCTGTATTTCTGAATCATATAGTGTTATAAACCAAAGTTACCTTAGTTAAATCTCTCTATATATTTATATCTATATAGATATATATAGCTATCTATATCAACTTAGTTAAATATCTCTCTATATATTTATATCTATATAGATACATATAGCTATCTATATCACCTTAGTTAAATCTCTCTCTATATATTTATATATATATAGATATATAGCTATCTATATCAATATAGGTATAGATATATAAATACACACCATACACACAAACAGACATTCTACACACATTTGTTTTCAGAAAACAATGGAGCACTTATGTGGCCAGATAAAGGTTATTTACCAAAATCTAAACATTATTCATGTCAGGAATAAGTAAATTCTGCTGATTATTCATTCTTATTCAAAAATTTTACTCATTATGCTAAATGTTGCAGGAAGTACAATAAAACAGTAAGGATCTATACAATAGTACAGATCCTATACAGTCTATACAATAAAATACAGTACAGTAAAATACAATACAGATCCTATACAGTCTATAGAATAAAACAGTAAGGATCTTCACATAGTTTTGTTTAGAATTAATGAAAGTTTATTCATTTTCCATATTCCTATCACAAATTGGAAACCTAATTTCAGAAATTACCTCTAGTCTAAAATATAAACGAAGGAATAAACTTTCCCGGAAAGAACCATGTGGAAAAACACACAGAAAGTATTGTCGCGTGCTATAAAATAATATTTATGTCTACATACATATGTTTATGAATGCCTAAGTATATTTATTTTCTTAGATACCATGACTATAGAAAGGAAGAAAATTAAACGAAAAAGAAAGCAATTCTATCAAATCAATATAAAGACTCTGTGAAATTTCAATGCATATTGCAATGGAGTTCTTCCTATAACTTGAAACACATAGATCCCAGCACATGTGTGCCGAAGCCACTTGCACAGTCAGCTTTCAAAGCATCTCATAAAACATGGTAAAACAGCCTCTACTGGCTCAGGCATGCAGAGGGTCGACCAGCTGAAGAGAAAGGTAGTCCAGAAACATCCTCATGTGGATGGAAATCCATGACGTCCTCGCATCTTAAAATGGTGGCAATAAACACTTCTGTTCATAGCCACCGGATAAAGGAAGCTTGATGAGATTAAATTACACTATCGGCTATTTCAGAGGCAACAAAAATACATAAGTAAGTGATGACAGCTTAGCCACATAGAGCATTTGCCACCAGCCAGGAATGGACTCAGTGCCTTACCCCTTTTCATTTCCAGATTTACCTTTTGATTTAGCTATTTTGGCTCCCATTTTAATAGTTAGAACAGTTCTCATAATTCGAAAATCTAGGATTGCCAGAATCATTATCTAACGATTCCTCCTCTTTCTCAAATCCATGCAAGCTTCTGCCTTGTTTTGTACTTTGAGGAATATTAGTAATAAAAATCAAACCACCCAAACAAACAATATGAGGCCATTTCAAAATAAACACACTGCAGTGTCAGTGTATATAGAGTTCCAATTAAATACAAACACCAATGAATTTTAAGTTGAAGTAACATGGAAAGCAAGTGAGATAACAGCTATTTTTATTAAAAATACTATTTGAAAAATACTATCCTGCCTTAAAAGGAAATTTAGAAATATTTCCAATATGTCCTCATTATGTTGATGTTTATATCTTTTAAGTAGAGGCTTAGCATCCAAAAGTATATAGTCTAAGATAGTGAAACTTGAAAAAAGGAAATAACATGAAAACAAACAAAAAATAATATTTTATTCCCATGGAAAATTGGCTGAATTTTGACTTTTTATCTTCATAAGCAAACTTTACTTGGAGGAACTATATAAGCTTGTTTGTCATGGGGCCTTTTCATAGCAAAGCCTGGAAAATGTTACTTATTATTAGTTCAAGCTATTGTATTTACCTGTTATCCTTTTAACACTGCCAGGATAAAGAGACTGTCAGTGTTTCCATTTCACTTAGGAATCAGCCACGACACTTTGCTTTGGGCTAAAACCTAGCATGTGAGTCTAAAGTCATTTTTATTTTGCCTTAAATAAATTTTGAAATACTTTTCAGCTAAGCCATTTTAGTCAGAATAGAACATAAATAAATGTAACTGACTCCAGATGCTTCTGGTGCCCACTGAGAAACTATAGAAAAGATACGTGTTTTCTTTAAAAGTACAAAATAAATCTGAAAGCGGCTAACGTGTGCCCTTCGCTCCATACAAACCTTGTCTTCATTTGAATTTGTGCCTTTAGAATTTTCCAAGTCTTCTGCAGTATCTTTTTAGTATCTCATACACGTTAGATCCTTTACAGAACATTAAGTTGTAGATGGTAATACAATTCATGTATCAATAATTCTTGAATGCAACATTATAGGTATATGAAATTGCAAAGCCATCTTGTCTGATAATCTGAAGTTCACACCCATCCTCCACACTTTCAAATATATCATATAACCATCCCTGTGTTGACTCAGCCTTGAAAAAAAAAGCACCCAACAGGCTGGCAGGATAAAAGCTTTCCTGTTTATTCGACAATGTGTCTCCGTGGGGTATTCAGTGGCCATCAGACTGGCAGGTCTTATGAGGTGCATGAACATTTCCTTTTCTAAATACACTTGGCAAAATGGAAAAAGTGAGACAGACACCAGCAGATGTCAACCTCACCTTGAACAGCTCTAGACATAACTGAGACAGTGGGCTCAGGTGTTCCCCAGCAGATTCATTTGTACATTTTCGGGTGCTGTGGTGGTGCCCTGCTTCCGGTCTAAGCAGCTGGCTGTGTCTCCACATTTAGTAGTTGGACATACACAGATGTCACAGATGTGCTCCCCCACATTTCATCAGTTTAGGGGTGCAGTGTGAGCAAGAAGTTGAAGCTTGCTAGGAATAGCTGTTTTCAGTCTCCTGTTCATAGGCCATCAGAGTCCCTGACAGAAGCAAGCTGCCGTTATTGGATCTTCAGGACAATGGAAAATGTGGCTCCCAAACTAATGCATTTTAGGTGCACAGAGAGAGTTGCATTGGGGAAGGACAAAACAAAGAGTTCTTTACAAAGCTAGGCCTTAAAAGTATTGAATTTGAGGTTAGATGATATAAGCACATTCTTCCTCCTCTTTCTTAAGCAGGATCCACAGTCACCTTCTTAACTCTATATCTGTGAAATGTAAATAATAAAAAAAAATTTTACTCCCCTTATAGAATTCTGAACTCAAATGTTGTAGCTGAAATACAGAGAACTAAAGATTTACACAAGTATAAAGATGTTTTTTCTAAAAAATAGAATTAGTAAGATAATGAGTAAGCTCATTAAGAAAACCGTTAATATGGGGCCTTCCTGGTGGCACAAGGGTTTAAGCACCGCACTATGAAGCAATCCACAGCCTCTGAAGCACGAGTTCGATCACCCGCCAGCCAGGGAGCAGCCCACATGGTGCAGCAGACCTCTCCTGACTTGGCTGATGCTTCCCTCAGCAGTGTACTTCAGTCAATCTGCCTTTTCTGTTCCTTACTCTGTCTCTGGTGAGTCCTCTCACCCCCTACATCTTTCCCCTGTACCCCGGTTCTTGTATGCATAAAAAAAATCTTTAAAAAAAGAGAGAAAACCATTAATATTTTTAATTCTGAATTTTCATCTGGAAAAATGGATTCTATCACTTAGTCCAATAGGATTGTTGTGAGAAATAGATTAAATAATGCTCAAATAATTTGAAAAAATATTAAGACTGATGCCATGACTCATAGCAACTTTTTTTAAAATATTTATTTATGCATAGAAGAATTGAGGTATAGGCCAGAGATGCAGGGGAGGGGTGGTGTGAGAGGACTTACCAGAGATGAGTGGGGAGTTGAACAGGCAGATTTACTGAAATACACTGCTGAGGGGAGCAGCAGGCAAGACAAGAGAGGTCAGCTGCGCTATGTGGGTTAGCTTCCTGGCAGGGGTTTGAACTCAGGCTACAGCTATGGTAGTGGTGAGACTTAACCCCTAGGCCACCAGGAAGCCCTCCTATCAACTTTAATAATAACATTTTTACCAGTTGGAGTCAACTCTGAAATCTAACCAAATAAGCAGTTATATTTCTTCACATAAGAAACCCAAAGGTAGACACTTTGAAGATGTGAACGTCATTTACTGGTGGCATTGTAGTAGCAAGATTTTTCTTTCTGTTCTTCCATCCTGGCCCAAGTCTTTTGTTCTTGTCATCACAGGATGCTTATTCAATTACCAGAATCATCCACATTTAGGAAAGAAAGACATTAAAAGTAAATGGCAAAGTTGCTGCCAACTGAGTCTCTTCATTATCACTGCAAGTTTGTCAGGTAACTATATGGAAAGCTTTGGTTTACATCCCATTGGATGTAAAGATGGGCTGAATGGATACTCCCAGCTTCTAGGTAGTCTGAAAAAATGGGGAATATTTTAATAGGACACATTAGTTCAAAGAACAAAATTGTGTTTCTTCTATAAAGGAAGTAGGAGAGGGTGGTTATTGAGTAGACCTCATCAGGCATATGCTCAAAAGTTAGGAAAATGGGCCCCACTGGTGGCATAAGGGGTTAAGCACAGCACTATGATGCTGTCTGCAGGCTCTGCAGCCTGAGTTTGATCCCAGCCAGCCAGGGAGCTACCCACAAGGCACAGCAGACTGCTCCTGTCTCACCCGCTGTTCCCCTCAGCAATGCATTTCAGTCAGTCTGCCTTTTCTGTTCCCCACTCTGTCTCTGGTGAATTGCCTCACCCCCCACACCTCTGGCCTATACCCCAGTTCTTGTATAAATAAATAATTAAATAATCAAATAAATAAATAAATATATCTTTTTAAAAAAAGTTAGGGAAATGCCTGTGTTATTTTGAATTTTCAGCTTTGTGTTTATCAGACTCCCAAAATAGTTCTAGACTCTGAAGACAGGTTCTAGTTTATTTCTTCTTGTTAATATATCCCAGTTTGCAACACAGGTTGGAATTCAGTACAGAAACAAAATAGTATTTTTAATAGTCTCTGATAAATGATAGGCAATCTATAAATATAACCATTTATGAGTCATCTAACTTCAAGAATATTTGTTTTCTTTGTATCTTCTCAACTCCATGAAAATCCTCCATTGGTTGTTAAATTATTCTCATGGAATCCCTCAAAGACCAGGCATGATGCTTATATTTTATCAGAAACTTCTGTATGGAAAGATTTTGTGACTGAATAATTCTCCAAACAGGAAATGGTATTTCAGTGGTACTTCTATAACTATAGACCCTATATGCACTAAAGTGCTTCTTTACAGCTCCCCAAAGTGTAATTATTGTAGATTTATTCTTGGCCTTTATGAATGTCTAAGAGAACATAGCTCTATTAAACTTTTTTCCTACCCACAGAACTTTAACCCAATGGACTAGAAAAATACCTGACCCACCATATTATTTATTGGGCATGGTTTCCCTTCTGTGCTGTTCCTGTGACTTGTGACATTTATATGATAGACAGGTTAGAGGGTAGTAAAGAATATGTTTATGATGGTCCATCCAATTGGTGGAAGCCTAGGAAATAGGAACATATTGTAGCAAGACTTATTAGTTGGATTACTTACAAATAATGTGAGCCTCAAGTATGAATTTGCATAGTGTTTGCAGGACATAATTATACAGTTTATGTCTAATGAATGATTATTTTGTGTCTAAGGAATTCCCCTTTCTTTCATTGTCAAGAGACACTCATAAACTTAGCTTTTTAGAAAGGGACAAAGAGCTAAAGTTTTTCTCTTGAATATTTTAGAAAAGAAATCTATTTTATGATTTTGCTTTTCAGTCTTTTTCTATAAAGGCCTAGATCTAGGAAAATTATTAGTGCTAACATTTTCAGCATGCTGTTTTTTTTTTTTTTTTTGGATTGAGCAAAATAAAGCCTCCAATTGGTATTATTCAGAGAGAGAGAGAGAGAGAGAGAGAGAGAGAAAGAGAGAGAAAGAGAGAGAGAGAAAAGGGGGAGGGATTCCATAATTCAGGCCCTAGTGGTTTTTGCTTCAACTGAGGCTAACTTTACATCCTTAACACATTTTTTTTTTTTTCATTTAGGGACTAGACACCCACTACACCCATTAAGACTATGGTATGGAACTTGTTTAACATTGATTTCCACCCTTTGAAAAGTGTATTCATGAGGCATATATAATATCTTGTCTTATTATGCACCCAGATTGATTAAACAGGTTCACGGAATGAGATGATTGAAGGAAAGAACATTATAATTACAGATCATCATGCTTTTAAACCAACTTGGAGGTTACTGTGCAGATTAATTCATTTAGCTTCCTATCATTCCCAAAACTATCATTTAACACTCTTTCCAAATAATTTAACAATATAGCCCCATGCAGGTTTTCTTATAATTACATCCTATTCATGTAGGTTGCATTGGTATGTCAGGTGACTGCAGAATTTACATCTCCACCCAAAGCATCACATTTGAATTACATTCATAAATGCTTTAAAGTATACTCTCAAACTCTCTAAATTATCTTCACTTCACTGAATGTCAATAGCACACCTGATCAAGACAAAACCTAAAAGATATATGCTTCTTCTATTCACCCCTATGGCCAACCCATTGGCAAGTTTTGTTTACCCTTCCTAGTAAATATAACTCTTGTTGACTTCACTGACCTCCTCTGGGTCAATCCTCCCTCACCGTTTTTTGGGCTCTGTGATACTCTCCGAAGTAGACTCCTTACTCAATTCCCTCTAATCCATTCCCTGCATGGAAGCTAGATCTCCAGAATGTTCTCACTACTCTAGATTTCCCTTTGTTCTATTCTTTACAGGGAAGCCAAATAATCTTTTAAAAACATGAATCATCTAAAGAGGTGTCAACCTGTATCTCTGAATCATAATCAGTGTTGTAAAACAGCATTGCTTCAATAAAAAAATACAATAAAAAGAACAATTCCTGGATTCTAAAGGAATTTAAATGACCAAATAGTTAAAAAGCAAATAAAAATATGAATCAAAAGAAGCTCAGAAAACTCTAACCTTTGACTGAATTTTTTTGAGGACAGTATTAATCTGACTCTAAAAGTATTATAGAATACTCAAAGCCTTCTCTAGTAAAAGAACAGTTTGAGGAGTTACAAACCTAATTTCAAAACTTATTATAAAGCTAAATTAATAAATGTGTTATAGGTCAACAAGTAAATTAAATGAAACAGGAAAATAACTCAGATAAAGATGCACTAATATATCATCATTTGGTTTTCTGATATTTTCCATCTTGCACCATTTACTTATTCTCTAGTGTTTCATGACTTCCTGTATGTAGGTGAGACTTCTTTCTTACTCATTGTGTTCATAATAGTGAGTCATCCCCTTCATTATACTGGAAAATATTCAGCTTTTTTATCATCCATTCTCATTTATCACTCATTTTTTTCATGCTTCCGCCTTTCCAATTTCCATTTAATGTATGTACATGAAAGGCTACATTCAGCCTCTGGCTAATACAGGTCTGCTTCAGAAGTACCTCTTTGTCCCCCAGCACCACAAGTGCAGAATAGTGAGTGTTGTGAAAGTCTAACATTGGAGTGCAGGTTGGGATCTATGTGACTAGAATAATACATAAGGTTCATGGAAAAGAGAGTTGTAGCTGCTATATGACACCCAGGAAACTTGGGTTTGTGGGTAAATTTGGTGTCTTCTGATTAGAGGAAGATGCTTGCTGTAGCTCCTACCTCATATCTTTCTATAAAGTGAAGTAAATATAGTACTAAACCCTTTCTTTTGGATCTGATTGTCAATTATAAGCTGAAAAAATAGTTATGCATTCGAAGTATATTTTATAAAGATTTTCATTCTGTTCTCCTTAACTACTAACATTTTTCTCATGTTCCTCTATTCTGTATTCCTCTACTGCATTCTAAATGAATTCTTCAGATCTATTTTTCTAACTTCAGATTCACTCTTCTGCTGAATCTAATATCAAATTTATTCACTAAGATTTTTTTTCCTTTTCCCACATTCATCATTTTAATAAATAACTCATTTTTGGTCTGTTTGTGTACTGGTTGGATCACTTTTATAGTTAGCTATTATATGAATAATTCATGTGTACTTATGTCATAGTTTGTATCTGGTCATTTCAATGTTTTAAAATTGACTAAGTTTCTTTGCTCTCTCTTAAAATAACTACTAACTTTGTGGTTTTTGATGTCAGATGGGAGCTCAAAGTTGTTGGTTTTTAATGTTGACACACCTAAAGACCAACATTGTAGAGGTATTTTTTTTTCCTGTCATGTTTTTGCATTAGTTTTCTTGTAAGATACTAGCATTATTGAGCTGAAATCACTTTATCATCAGTTAGATTAAATAGCAGTCTCAGGTTCAACTCACAGACTTTGAGTTGGATCCAAGACTTGATTTCCAAGATTGAAATCTATAATTTCATCTTTCCTGCTTATTCATCAAGGATGGACATGGTACTGGGAAGCTTCTAAGATTTCTCATATGAGTCTAGCAATGAAGATAGATAAATAATCTGAGATCATACTATTTGCCTAGTGTACAAGCTCAAAGACTTTTTTCATGTTTTTACTGAGGGAATCAAAAGTCACTATCTAATATTTTCTATTCATTATGTTTGTATTCTCAACATTGAAATGTAGCTTACATAAAGAAAACTTTTTAGGGAACTTATTGTTGTTGTTTTTTCTCCATCACCTAGTCTATGTCATTTGTGCTGTTCTACATACCTTGCACTAGATGGTTTTTTGAGATAAACCCAATATTTCTAGGAAGGATGTTCACCATTAAAAACTGCATGAAGTTCCCCTAAGTTACTGACTGAATGTGATTCATTTCAAGACAAAACCTAGGAATGACTCTGGAAAGTCTGGCTTCAATAAATTCTAATTTTCTGCCTAGCCAAATCTTTGATAAAATATAGGTCAAGCAGATGTTTAAATTTCATCATCTTAAATAACTAGTCTTTAAAATACAGAAATTCAAATGCAATCGCAAGCATCAAGATCTCCATGTGAACTGGAGTATAATAAAAAAAAAAAAGAAACTAGTGTTGATTTACTACCATTAGAGCATTCAAGACATTCAGTCTAAGTGAGGAAGGGCATGTGATAGGATATGAAAATTATATGATAAAAATAGATATTGAAAAAGGTATATGAGAGTCTGGCAAGCAAACAGAAATGTGGAGTATTTAAATCAGCACTGGACTAGGTTAATCAGGTGATATAAGATCCCACAAGTCAGTAGAGGTTGATGAGGTAACAACAGGAATTTATCACCATCCCTTGGCTGGAAGGGCAGATAAAATATCAATTGTCACCAGACCTGGAGGCTGAGGCCACACTTTGGCTTGTCCACTGGTAGCTGGAATCTTTGAGGACCTTACCCCTTACTCACCTACCCCCACCACCAAACCAGGCTCCTGACCCTGCAGTTGAAAGTATATCAGCCTGCTGGGGAAAATGAAAACAAACATTACTGAGACTAGAATTTTAATTCCTTCAAAGTGAATTCATGCTGCCGTATGTGGTCTCATTTACTGTCTATCCCGGATCTAACACAAAAAAGAAATGAAGAACCATTTTTGTTTTAGATAAAAGTATGTAGAGAGTTCTTTATTCTTTTTTAATTTTTTAATTTTCAGAAAACAATAGGAATTTAAAGAAGAACAATTTGAAACCTTTTAAATTTATAAGTTCTATTCTGACTTGTTCTGTTGTCAATTTAAGCACTAGTATAGTAAAGGCATTTTCTAGACATTTCTGATTCATGAGCTGCTAAACATATTCACCCTCACCTACCACTTTCACATTAACAAAACAGACCTAATCTGCCTTTGAAAAATGTAAAATTGCCTTTAAAAATATTCATATTCATGTTTGTACTGCACTTTCCTAAACTAAACTCACATTGGTTAATTAGAGAGTGTGGGATGATTTAACTCTCTCTTAATTAAAAAAAAAACTATTTCAGTTCATAAAAATATGAAGTTTTTTAAATTGAAATTTGCATATGTTAATTAGGGTGTTCAAGAGCAACATTTGGCACTTACAGAATGCTTGACTGAAAAGAGCTTGGAATAACACTTAAATGCAGAAGAGGCAAATTTTCAGGGCTCTCAAATCACTTTATTAACATTGAAATCATGTACTTGTCATTGCATGAAAAGCAATGGAAACACAGATAAGTTAGGCATCAGAAATTAAGTTTTAAAGTTTGATCTTTCTCTATAAAACATTTCCCATTAAAATGAGATATTTAGTAAAATAATTAAAAATAAAAGTAAAATAGTGATTGGTGCTATCTAGATTTGTCATATGAATGCAAAGTAATAGATAGAGCATATATGGGTAGATAAATATAGACAAGTATATATTACTAAAGTCTGTTTCAGTGAATCATAGAAAATATTTTTTCAGTTAAACAAGGAGGAATTTGCACCTAAGAACATAAACATAATCCTTAGCTACTACAGAGGTTTCATTTGCTGATATATGTCATAAATTGAGGCAAAGTGTTACAGAACCTATAAAAACAACACAGCTAGACCTACTTGGTTTGGGACATTAAATATGTTAGTCTAGAAAAATATGGAAATTTACCACTTATGATAGATATTTTCTGAATATTTTAATTTTGTTTTGAGTAGATAAGGAGGTATATTATCTTTAATTTACCTCAATTAATTTATTTAAGTAGTGCATGATTCCTTATCAACTGTGGATAAGTGGAATTTACCATTAGTTGTAATTACTTTAAACTGCATAGACATTTTTATGCAAAAAATAAAAAAAAAACCTTATCCAGTCTCCCTTTAGATATCATATTGCTCTATAATCATTTGTCAATAAATATAAGGTTTCGTTATTGCAGAATTGTGCTATTGTCTACACCTCTGCCATATTATTCAGAGTCCCAACGTATGAGGATGTTTAAGATACATAAAAAGTTCAGATTAAATAAAGCATAAAAATGAAGAAAAAGTAAACATTATTATGGAAACAGTCAGGAAAGTGAGAATTGAAACTCTGGGTGGTCTCCTAGAGCCCATCAAATATTTTCAATACAGAGGACCACACAGAGGATGAGAAAAGCTGAAGTATTTTATTATATTGTTAGCAATCCTTTTCTACAAAGTTTTTCCAGTTGTTAAAATTCAATTTCCGTATGTGTATGAGCATATCTTAAAATTTCTGTGCCAGGAAGTTACTGGGATTCTTCACACATACAAAAAAATATAGATATAAAATCCTAAAAAGAAAAAAAAACATATATTCTTTGGAAAAGTTGAGATGGTAATAGATGGCAATAGCATGTACAGCAACTCTTCTTCGTAAATTTCTGTTTTTGATAGGTATCCTACTTCAGATTAATATTCTTTCTCTCCCCCCTCCTATATTTAGACAATACTTTCTTTTTTTTTTTTTTTTTTTTTTTATAAATTTTATTGTTATATTCCCATACAATTGCCCCCCCATTCTGACCCCAATCCCTCCCTCCCGCCCGCCCCCCTAAAAGTGTCTCTGGTTCATAGTTTTTTGTTGATTTTGATTTTCACTTTCTTATAGTTTTTCATTTTCCTGGTCCATTATTTAAGTTTTCTAGATTCCTGCTATGAGTGAGACCATCCGGTATTTTTCTTTTTCTTTTTGGCTTATTTCGCTGAGCATGATCCTTCCAGCGCCATCCATGTTGCAGCAAATTGCATGTGTTTATCTTTTTGAATGCTGAGTAATATTCCATGGTATATATGTACCACATCTTCTTGATCCAGTCATCTATTTTTGGACATTTGGGTTGTTTCCAAAGCTTAGCTATTGTAAACAGTGCTGCTATAAACATAGGGGTGCAGGTGTTCTTTGGAATTGATGTTTCTGTGTCCTTTGGGTAAATACCTAGGAGTGGAATTGCTGGGTCATATGGAAGCTCTATGTTTAGTAGGTCCAGAAATCTCCACACAGCTTTCCACAGTGGTTGGACCAGTTTGCACTCCCACCAACAGTGCAGAAGAGTTCCTTTTTCTCCACACCCTCGCCAACATTTGTTGTTGCTAGTTTTTTTATGTGCCATTCTCACTGGTGTAAGATGGTATCTCATGGTAGTTTTGATTTGCATTTCCCTGATGACAAGTGATGTTGAACATTTTTTCATATGCCTGTTGGCCATTTGCATTTCCTCTTCAGAGAAGTTTCTTTTAAGCTCTTCTGCCCATTTTTTGACTGGATTATTTTCTTTGTTGTTGTTGAGTCTCATCAGCTCTTTGCAGATTTTTGTGATCAGTCCTTTATCATTAGTGTTGGGTGCAAAAATGTTCTCCCAGTTGGTGGGGTTTCTCTTTGTTTTTGTTATTGTCTCTTTTGCTGTGCAAAAGCTCTTTAATTTGATATAGTCCCAGCTGTTTATCTTTGCCTTCACTATCACTGCTTTGGGTGATGTGTCTGTAAAGATGTCTTTGATGTGCAAATCACGTAGTGTTTCGCCTATATTTCCTTCTATATATTTTATGGTTTCAGGTCTTATGTCTAGTTCTTTAATCCATTTTGAGTTGATTTTTGTGTATGGTGTGAGGTGGTGGTCAAGCTTCATTCTTTTGCATGTAGCGACCCAGTTTTCCCAGCACCATTTATTGAACAAACTTTCTTTGCTCCAATGCATAGTCTTTGCTCCTTTGTCAAAGATTAGTTGACCATAAATCTGTGGGTTTATTTCTGGATTTTCTATTCGATTCCATTGGTCTGTATGTCTGTTCTTGTTCCAATACCATGCAGTTTTGATGATTATGGCTTTGTAGTATAGTTTGAAGTCTGGGAGTCTGATGCCTCCATTCCTTCTTTTTTTTTCAGGAGAGCTTTGGCTATTCGGGGTTTTTTGTGATTCCATATGAATTTCATCAATAATTTTTCTATTTCTTTGAAGAATGACATTGAAATTTTGATTGGAATAGCATTGAATCTGTATATTGCTTTTGGAAAGATGGCCATTTTAATAATGTTTATTCTTCCAATCCATGAGCAGGGGATGTCTCTCCATTTCTTTGTGTCTTCTTCTATTTCTTTTAACAGTGTTTTATAGTTTTCTTTGTATAGGTCCTTTACCTCTTTTGTTAGATTTATTCCCAAATATTTGATTTTTTTTGTTTCAATAACAAAAGGATGGTCTTTTCGATTTCTTCTTCTTCAGATTTATTGTTTGTGTATAGGAGGGCTACTGACTTTTGCGTGTTGATTTTGTATCCTGCCACTTTACTGAACTGATTGATGAGTTGAATTAGCTTTTCTGTGGAGTTTTTGGGGTTCTCTATGTATAATATCATATCGTCTGCAAATAGTGATAGTTTGACTTCTTCTTTTCCTATTTGGATTCCTTGGATGTCTTTCTCTTGTCTTAAGATACTTTCTGAACTATTTTCTTTGTAACAGTTGTTCTGCTTACACTTTCTTTTCGGCTTCTGTGCATTTTTTCCAAGATTAGTTCATAGATTCTTGAAAAATTAATTTAAGAAGATATATTTTGCCAGTGATCACTTATTTCCTTCTAACACGATTCAAAAGGTATTGATGATTTGTATTACAAGATTTCAGTAATATGGCCATTGGATTCATTTCTAGATGTTCTTCCATCATCCCCTTGTTAGGACATGTGTGCGAACATGAAAGATGTCCAATTTCTGCTCTGCCTTCCCTCTGGGAAATTTCTTTCTCTGAAATAACCAGTATGGCTTTGGCATTGTATTACACAGCAAAACATTTTCTAGTGTAGTTATTATAGTAAGTTTATATAAATTAATAATATGGAATAATTATTTTACATCTTAAACATGAGAAAAGGTAGGCTCCACAGGAATCTGCAGATTGCCAAAGATTTACCATTGATAGAAAAATAGGTACTTAAAATTCTTTGCAGGAGCTTGGAACTTTTGTGATCCAAGTCAGATGCTTGCTTACTCTTGTGTAAAAGCCATACAACAAATCCCTGCTACTGCTGGAGTAATTTAAAGATGACAATATCTCTTAAATTTCCCAGTGAATAACTCAGAGGTTATGATATATCTTAAATTGCTCCCTTCCTCTAAATTTTTATTTTAAATACTTATATTTTATAGGCCACTTAACAAGTGACTTTGAGATGAAAGAAAGAATAACAAAAATTCCCTAACTAGAATGGTTCAATCCATTGTCAACTAAAAACAAAAAATCAAATGTATTTGTGTACTGTATTCCAGCTTTATCTTTTCAAATAAATCACAGAAGTCAGAAAACTGCTTTTGAGGTTTTTTCCTTTTCCTTTATGACCACCTGTTTTGGTCCTCATTTCATTATTTGACATACATACTTTTCCTTAGGTATTGCCTTGTGATCAGAATGGTTGCTAATGAAAGCTGGCAGCAGCAGCCTTGGGCCTGTTTTTCATCTGGAACATGCTGGAAGGGAGACTCTTATTTTTCCTGATGAATTGACAGTGGAACTCTAGAGACTTATTACAATAGTTTGCCCTAGACAGACACTGTGAATATTATCCTCCTGCCCCCAAATATTTCCCCTAAAGATGGTACAAAGCATGGCTTTATAAGAGAAATGTATTCATTCTCCCTCTATTTCCAACTTTTGCTACATTTTATTTTTTTTAATTTTTTAAAGATTTATTTATGCAGGCATACACTAAGTGGGGTACAGGCCAGAGGTGCAGGGGGTGAGACGATTTGCCAGAGACAGAGTGGGAAACAGAACAGACAGACTGACTGAAATACACTGCTGAGGGAAGCAGCAGGTGAGACCGGAGATGTCTGCTATGTCATGTGGGTCACCCCCCTGGCCGGGAATCGAACTCATGCTGCAGAGGCTGTGGATAGCTTCCCAGTGCTGTGCTTAACCCCTTGCAACACCAGGGAGGCCCATTTCTGCTGCATTTTATAGTAGGAAAAATGACATTTCAATCTTCCTCGTTCCACCCATTAAAGAGGTTCTGCTTTAAGAACAAAATGCTATACCTAAAAGCAGTTCTTGTCATGCACACAAGATAACAGTGTACAATGGAATTTTAAGAGGATCTAGGTTGTAGGATCACTGTGGACATTTGTTATCGTATTCTTCATAAATTATGAGCCAGGAAAGTTACTGGACAGAGTAACTGCTCTTACAATTTTAATATGTTGCTTTAATGTTTCCCAATGACCCCTCAACTCACAATGGCTCCCTGCAGACAGGGAATGAGGACACTAACTCAAGCTTGGGAGTGACACGTTCCGCAGAGACTGACAACACACTGCAAACCAATGGAATTTGATTCCCAGCACATAGTTTATGCACTGCAAAAAGATATTATAACAAAGCAATAAATGCAGATTGTATTTTCTTTACAGGTCCCTGGATCTTAATCTCACTGAGTTAGTACACCATCACAGAAAATACCATGGGCCTAAAGTGCTAAAGAGGATGAGCTGAGAGCTCAGGAAACTTATCCAAAAGCTAGGTCTGATTTTAACCAGCTCTTTCAAAATGCTCAGTTTTTGTATTGTGTTTCTTTACAAGAAAGGAGAAAAAAAAAAAAAAAAAAATGTTATCTCCAAAGATACATGGTAATTTGGACTGAACTGTAGTGGAATAAACATTTAACAGGTTTATAATTTAGTGAAAGAGCTAATAAGGTATCCGTGTTTTAAAATTATATTTACTATTCAGTCAACATTTATTTTAAAAGTAAGAGTGCTGTGTGGTGAGGTGTGGTGAAGGCAGTGTCCAAGAACTTACTCTGTGGTGTCAAGGACAGATCCAAGCACCCAAATGATGTGCCCATTAACAATATTTATCCTCACCAGGTCTTCTCTGGCATAATCTGGGCATTTTCTCTTTCTCAAGCCATCTATTACCATGTTCTTCCCATTTGTTTAAAATTCCCCAGGAGTTCAGATATATTTAAGTTTCTCAAATATTACTATTCATTCTTCTAATGATGTCTTCATACTGAAGTGATATTTCTCTGATGTAGAACCTGGGAGGACATCACATCTGCCCCCCACCATCCAAACCATGACTGTTACCAGCATGATCAAGGAGAGCACCCTCCTTGCATCTTATCACCATCGTTGTCACCAGTACCGTCAAGATCACTGCCTTTCTGGCACCATGTGAATCTATAAAAACAAAGATAAAGTAAGTTATGCAAAATATTGTCTAGAACAGTGCTCCTCAAGTTTCATTGCATATATGATGAACAGATGATATTCTTATAATACTAATTCAGATTTATTAGTGTGGCCTGAGATTCTCTTTTTCTCACACACTTATAAAGGAAAGATAATTATAAAGATAATTATAAAGACTTTATAAGATAATTATAAAGACTTTATAAGATAATTATAAAGACTGGGGTCCTACAACCACATAAGAAATATCTTTTAAACACTAATGGCATGTGTAGATATGAACTTACATTAAGATAAATTTTTTGTAGGGCCTCCCCAGTGGTGCAAGCGGTTAAGCAGAGCACAGCACAGCACAGGACTGTGAAGCTATCTGCAGCCTCTGCAGCATGCGTTCAATCCCCAGCCCACCAGGAGCTACCCACATGGCACAGCAGACCTCTCCTGCCCCGGCTGCTGTTCTCCTCAGCAGTGTATTTCAGTCAGTCTGCCTGTTCTGTTCCCCACTCTCTCTGGTGAATCATCTCACCCCCATACCTCTAGCCTGTACCCCAATTATTGCATGCATGCATAAATACATCTTTAAAAAAGATAAGTTTTTTGTAACTAGTCCTACATAAAGATTTACTATAACAACTCATTATTTAAGACGTGGGTTTCATAAAAATGTGATTAACATAAAATCTTCACATAACTATTTTTTTAGAGTAGAATACATGGCAGCAGCTCTCCTGCCTGCCCGTGACTTTGCAGGTGCTTCTCTTTACCAACCTTCACCCTTTGCAAAGCAGCAGAAGGAGCTTCCTCCCAAGGCTGCCCGCCTGTGACTATGCAGGCTTCTCTTCTAACAGACCTGTCCCTTTCATGGGCAACTCTTTCTGCCTGTTTGCGACTGTGCAAGCATCTTTGACTTTCCTTCCCTTTGTATAGTAAGCCTGCCCTTTTGAATATGTGTGTGTGTGTGTGAGAGAGAGAGAGAGCAAGAGAGAGAGAGAGAGAGTGTAGAATACTTAAATAAGACAAGCAAATATTCTAATGAAGTCAGCCATGGATGAGGATTAGTGATATGAGAATGATATGAAATATCAAATAGATACAGAAATGTACCATAAGACTATTAAATATATTGAAGAAATGGATAAACAGTAAGCACATATGGTTTAGAAAGTCTCAGGAAGACTGGTTTGAGATTACCACTTGTCTATTGTCTTTGACTTTTTCATTCATAATCAGTGTTTCTTAGCTTCTCCTTGAAGCATATAGATATTACACAGAATTTAGTCTAGGGGAGAGTCAAAATGGAATTGATAATTTTGCTACTGTATGCCCACGTGCAGCTTTATTCTATATTATATTTTGTTCCTCTTTATCCTTCTGCCATGCAGAACTCAACAGTATTCTATATTAAATTTGAATTTAAGTTAAAAGTCAAAGACTCTATATTCCATTTGTATAATCATGATATAAGCAAGGATAAGCAAATGTGTACAATTCTCTCCACCCAGAATATGGCATCTCATTCTTATTTGCCACCTGAATTCTTTATTCATCCCCCATCATGGCTGAAATTTATTTTATTTTTCTTAATTTTTTAAATTTTATGTATTTTTACATAATTTTTCATTTTTTGCACAATGTATGCATTTTTATCTTGGTTATAGTCCCCATACAATTCCCACCACCCTTGTTTTGATCCTACTCCCTTCCCTCTCACCATATTACTCAGCAATCAAAAAAGATAAACTCATGCAATTTGTAACAACATGGATGGAGCTGGAAGGGATCATGCTCAGCGAAATAAGCCAGAAAGAAAAAGAAAAATACCGGATGGTCTCACTCATAGCAGGAATTTAGAAAACCTAAATAAGGGACCAGGAAAAAGACTGATTTCTTTTTATTCCATTCTTTTCATTTCTGCACCTACTTTGAAAGCTCATTTATGCAAATATAGAAATACATTATCTACATTCTTATTTCTAGCTATTGTTTCCAAAAGGACATCTTTCAGATTTAGTGACCAAGCCTTTAGTTTTATGTGTTTCATACATTTTTTTTGCAGCATGAACCTGAATTATCATTTCTGTGTGGCGTGTACCCATTCACTTCCTAGCTGCAGGCAGAACAAATTTGCCTGTTTCCCAAAGGGGTAATCAGAAGTTATCCTCTTCTTGGGACAAAGGAAAATCAAGCAAGCTTATTTAGTTCTGTCTTAAGTGCCAGTGAGCTGGTTTATATGAGAAAAGAATATGCAAGGTCCCTATCTGACTCTTCCAACAGATGTGTTCAATCCAAGTACATTTCAGCACATTTAGATGTAAAAATAGAGACTGTGTGTGTGTTTTTTAAGTAAACAGTGTCTTGTATCCCATGAATAACAATTTGAATACAGTTGCGCATTTCAAGTTGTGTGTTTTTAATAAAGGACGAATACAAAGATCACATCATTCAAATGCAAATGATTTTTTTCATCTAATTTTATCTAATGTGATGGTGACAATCATAAAGCAAAAGAATACTTGTCAGACCTAAGAAAGGTTGCAAAAATTTTTGTATCTTCCCTGGCATCTTTGTAAATATGACAGTTGCCTCAATTATTAAATGAGAAGATAGTATGGCATCAGCAATTACAGTTGTGCCTCAGATGGAAGAATAATAAAAAGTGAGTTTATCAAAATTGCATAGCTCCAATACAGTAGAAATTTCATTTTCTGTTGATGTATATTATTATCTTATTATGAGAATTATACCACTCACATTCAAGTTTTATCAATGGAAAAAATCTATGTTGTGTAGGAAATGAAAAAATGTTCATGTCCTGTATGCAAATAGATAACATTCCATTTGTTCAATTTCTGTAGTTTGAATGAAAGGAATGTTACCCATCTCCTTAGACATTCTATATAATTTTATGACCTTTCTTGTTAGTCTTAAAATGACTGAATTTCACATTCTCCTTAATAAAAAGAAGAAAAATTTGAAGACTTGGGGCATAATCTAAAAAAAAAAAAAAAACGAGCAAATCATTATTTCAGTTCAATTCTGAACTGTGCAATTCTCCATGGTATTATTGCAACTAGATGCTTCATGGAAATACCTCAGATTTTTAAGGTAAAGAAAAATATCACCATCCTTATAATTCTCACTCTTACTTATTTCACTCTTTCACAATCTAAGTGACCAGGGGTTATGACTGGCATGAATGACCGTTGTCCTTACATTGCAGTTAGCATTTCTTGATCAATCACCCCAAGCTAAACCACACCAGGCACACCAGTTGCCAGTCTGAACTAGAATACAAAACCATCTTCTGACATGGAAAGTCCAATCCCCTTAATTATAATGCTTAAATATGCACCTTCAACTGAACATGAGACACATGTAACATGTATAATAAATAACTACCTGTTCACCAGCCACTTCTTCGAAATTCGAACATTTTCAAAACACTATACATATGTATCATCTCCCTATGAATATGTATACCTTCCCTATAAAATGAAAACCTCATTATAATTCAAGCAGCCCAATTTTGGTGCAAAAGATCACCCCACGCTTGGCATACACAGCCCAGAGGCTCCTTTCTGCCTACAACTAACTGATTACTGTATTTATAGATTGGCTTACACAAAAGATGAGGACCCCCTGGTGTTCTGCCAGTTACAGAGGTATTTCTATGCTACAGATTATGTCAGGATTCAAGAATGGAAAAGCCACACATAAAATTCCAAATCCATACAAATTAAAATCAAACTTTTAATTTATTTACTTAGAAGGTTTTTGTTTATTGTCATTGCAATGAGACCCAACATCATGGTCTTTTCTGTGGGCCCTAGTTCTGCTTTCTCATTCCTAGTTCTTCTTAGGCCTAATTAATAAGCCATTCAAGTCTAAGTGTTTGGGCCTCCCCTGGTGGTGCAGGTGGTTGAGCACCACACTGTGAGTCTGTCTGTGGCCTCTGCAGCTCTGGTTCTATCCTGCCCGGCACGCGAGGGTCCCACATGGCGCAGCAGACCCCTCCTGTCTTGCCTGCTGCTCCCCTCAGCAGTGTATTTTGTCAGTCTGCCTGTTCTGTTCCCCCCTCTGTCTTTGGTGAATCCTGTCACCCTCCAGCTCATCTGGCCTGTACTCCGGTTCTTGTATAAATAAATAAATAAATCTTTAAAAAAAAGTCTAAGTGTCAATAACTTTTTGACACGTACTAGTCCATTACTACTTTCATATTTTCATATACTTTTTTAATAGTTTTATAGAAAGTCAATGAACTAGCCAACAATTAACAGCCTGCACTTGTAACTTCTACCTTTCTCTTTGCTACTAACATCCTAAAAATCAGGAGACAATTTAAAAGGCAAAACAATTATTTGGGGTCAAAAAATTGAAACTTGGTGTAAGTGTATTTAGATAGAAAATCTAAAATGTGTCCCTAAGAGTGATAAAGTTTTTTGGGGCAAAAATAGAAAGATGAGGCAAGTGGCTTATAGAAAGAGCTGATTAGTGTTAACAGGATTAAACCATTCTCTTCTATACATAACAGGTTGGAAAGGATAAAAAGGGAGCTGGCTGATTCTATCCTCAGGATAAAAGTCCATAATCATCAGTTCTCAAATAATTGTTTGCTTGGTGGTCTCTTAAAACAATTGCTTTTGGGCTGACCCATGATTTCCTTTGACCCAAATCAAACCAGAGTTTGAGAAAATACAAATTTTCTGTAATGATTCCTGGCTAATTTGAATGGCTTCACAGATGTCAACTTTTCACTGTATACTTCAGATTTATTTCCAAAGAGGATTAGTTTAGTGTCCAGTCACAATTAATTTCTACAGAACATACAATTTCATGTCCCCCCCCAGTATTTTCAATGATATAAGAAAATATATCCTTTTAAATACAACTGAATACCTGAATGTACTTAGAATGTTAAAGATGATATAGGATATCAGCGTGTATAAGAGTTAATACTGAAATTCCCATTGGACTATTCTCATATAAAACTATGTACTTACTAGAACAATGGGAAATTGTTTAAATGCTTAGTGCTGTATTCTTAGGAGCTGAATGAGCTTAACAGAAACTATTGTAGGAAGGATGATTCTACAGACATCTGTGAGATGATTAGCTATGGTTTTCTATTAGAATGGTAGGCATTCCAAATTAATAGCATCATGTGGCAGTTGAACTCCCATTATATTTATCCTTTTATAGTAGGATATTGGTTATCTTCAAATTGATATCAAAAGCATTGTATAATTTTTATTTTTACTCAGTACATCTACTGTGTATGTTTATCCATGTCCGCATATTATAAGTATTCTCTGCTTCTTACCTTTCCTTCTGAATGACAAATAGTCCCTAAGATATAAAAGTAGAACAGTGTCATTGGCAATTATATTTACAGAAAAAAGTTGGTAATCTCAATATCTTTCATAAAAACAAGGTTTTGCAATATCTGAATGAGAAAACATAAAATGTTACAGTTGTAAATAAGAAAAAGGTTTACTATGAAATTTGTAATAATGTTTGTACCAAATAAATTTTAATGCTAAAATGTGAAATACAGTAAACATTTCTTGTTCTCTATCCATCTGGGCTTGGTGAGCTTGACTGAGAGACAGATTTCAGATTCTTAATGTTTCAGAGGCCGGGTCTTTTCTCTAACGTGGTTCTACGATCCCCTATACCCTCACTGTAGTGGGCATCCACATGGCATAAGGAGAAGTAGAGACAGGAAGAGATACACTCACCCTTATTTTTATTCCATCAACATATCCTAGTCTAGTAACACCACCTCGAACAATAGAAAGACTAGAAAATAGTCTCACAACATGTTCATGATAAAGAAGGAATATACTCATGTTGCGAAAATAGCATGTTTTTTCTATTTTTCTAGTTTCAGTGTTTAAATTAGCATATAAAGTATGTGTTTCAGGTGTACAATGGAATGATTTGACATTTGTATATATTGTTTCATTAACATCCATCACCATCCGTAGTTACAACTTTTATTTTTTTTATTTTTTTTTTTTAAAGAGGCACGTATTTTATTTATTTGTTTATACATGCACTGGGTACAGTCAGAAGCACGGGAGGGTGAGAGAATTCACCAGAGCCAGAGCAGGGAGCAGAGCAGGCAGAAGGACCGAAGTACACTGCTGAGGAGCAGCAGGCGGCAGGAGAGGTCTGCGCACCGTGTGGGAACCTCCTCCAGTGGCCGGGGAGCAGCCAGGATTGAACCGGCGCCGCAGAGGCCGCGGGAGCTTCGCAACCCAGCGCTCAATCGCTGCACCACCGGGAGGCCCGTAGTTACAACTTTTAAATAAGCAATGGAGCTTATTAACTATTGCTTCATGTTGTATGGTACATCCCCAGGACTTATTTTATAACTGAGAGCTTATAACATGTTTCATTCCCTTAAAATTAACCCACTTTAATGAACACCATGACTTATTTACTCATCTTCAGTATCATACTTCCTTTGATTTTCTGAATAATATCTGATGTCTTTTGATTTGAAATTTGCTGTTTTAAAAAACATATACTTTTCTAAATTATCTTTTTTTCCCTTAGATTTATTTTCCATAACACCACTCTACATAAAGTAGAACCTCCCACCTTTCAACCATATGGCTCCCCCTTGCAGAACTTTTTATTCTTATAAGCATTTGCAAACAGCTGTCACAATAGCACAAGTTTATTTGTGAACATGTTTGTTTTGTCTCTTCTTCCCCTGATGTAAGTTCCAGAACTTCAGAGACTTTACCCACAGTGTTAGTCACTACTTTTTAATCAGTACATATACATGCACACAATTGTTTATTAAAATAATATACTACTAGTCTACGTGACTTTATTAATTTTATCAACATATTTTTGATCAATTGCTATCTAATGGTGTTGTTTAGAACTTATAGAAAGAATAGAAAAGATAAACAGCGCCTGGTGCTAATCTTTCTCCATGTCTGTTGAGGGAAACACATGAGCACACAGGCAGTTGGGGAATTACTGTGATAAATGCTATAATGGAAGAGAAGAACAGAGTGATTTTTAAATTCATGGGAGGAATTCCTAATCTAGTGAAGGAGGTCAATGTGGAGTCTCTGGTGGAAATTAATGCTAAACTAACAAACTCTAAAGGTTTCTTTAAAGAGTCCTGAAAGGTAAGGAGGAAAGAATGGACTGAAAACGGGACATTCTAGACAGAGGAAATGGCACTTACGATATGGAAAGGCGATAAAAACTATTTTATGCAGGACACTGAAAAGAATTCAATACAGCCGGGTCATGGATAGTGTGTGGAGAATCCAGGGAGATGAGTCGATGAGATAGCTAGGAAGTGCTTCATAAGTCATGTAAGGAAGTCTGAACTTTATTGGAGGGCAAAAGGGAAATATTAGGAGGTGTAAATGAGAGAGCGGCATGATACTGTTATAAGTGAATTCCCAGAGGGGCAACAGTGGAAGTATTTGTAGACTGACAAGTCCATTGATGTTTCCAGCAGTGAAGGACATTTGCAGGGAAATCTGTGCTCTTCTCAAGAGTTCAGCAGATGGAGTGAAAAGCCCCCAGCATTCCCTATGCAGATGTTTTCCAGATCATGGGAACAGGATGACTTGAGATGAAATTAAAGGCCATTAAATGTACAACAAACAGAAAGAAAGATTGCTGCAGATCAAATTTAGCCTACCTCTTCAAATTTCCTGCATTAGAAGGTCACAAAATCAAATCTGATGCCTGGATAATTTAAAGGGCTGAGTAGTTTATTTCATTCATCACTAATAATGTTTGTATATTTGTCTGAAGATAAGAGTAATCATTTATCATATCACAGTGAAATAAACTAATTGCAACCGAAACTAAGAAAGCATTTCCTCCTTTCAATCCATGTCATCATTGCTGTTAAAGGGTAGCAAACAATTGAGACAATGACTTGGACTGAAGAAAATATCCTCGCAACTAAAATTAATATTCTGGTAAGCACATGTTTCTGGCTTCTAATTGTCACCCAGAAAAATGTATCTTCTTCCCTTGTTCTGGGTGTTGGACTGCAAAGGTAGGATATTTTCTAACAAGTGCTGTTTGCTTATCTGAGTAACTTTTATGCTTTTTTTCTGCTTAGCATAGAAATTAAATTTAAAAAGCTGAAATCTACTTCTTATTTTACTCTTATTAACGTATTGATAAGAATTATTATTAATTTACTCAACTAGCACCAGTTGAGGACACTCTAGATACCAGGCAAAGAATGAACAGTAAGTGGAAGCTAAAATAATCAGATATGAGTCTAACAAAAAAGAAGTTTGTATTCACTACTTGCTGTTTTTCCTTTTAAAAGACTGACAGCACAGGGGCCTCCCCGGTGGCACAGCGGTTGAGTGCTGGGTTGCGAAGCTGCCCGCAGCCTCTGCAACACTGGTTTGATCCCCGGCCGCTGGGCGAGGGTCCCACATAGCATGCAGACCTCTCCTGCCGCCCGCTGCTCCCCTCAGCAGTGTACTTTGGTCCTTCTGCCTGCTCTGCTCCCCGCTCTGGCTCTAGTGAATTCTCTCACCCTCCTGCGCTTCTGACTGTACCCAGTGCTTGTATAAGTAAATAAATAAATCTTAAAAAAAAGAAAAGATTGACAGTACAAAATATTTTATTAATATCTCTGAGAAAGTTTACAGTAAAACATTGTGTTTCATTTTATTTAACCCAGCATTCCCCCATATTTTATTAAACCACACCTGTGCAAAGTACTATTTATTGGTCAACACATTTTGGAAAAAAAAATTGGTTCATGGGATACTGTATCAGACTTCACCTACTCTGAAAAAATACATCTGTGTCTTGAGAATAGAGATCAGAGAAAAGAGCAAATGTTAGAGAGGCTGTAGAGGAGTTGGAGTCCTTGTGTATTGCTAGGGAAAATGTAAAATGGTGTAGTATTTAAATGATATAATATGTAAAATGGAAAACAGTCTGATAGCTTCAAAATGTTAGATATGGAATTTCCATATGAACCAAAAATTCCACTTCTGTATATACCCAAAAGAATTGAAAGCAGGAACTCAGATTGCTACATGTACACCCATGTTCGTAGCAGCATTACTGAGAACAATCAAAATGTAGAAAATACATATATAAAAAAGGAATATTAATCAGCAGCAATAATAAAAGGTATTCTGACCCATGTTACAATGTGGATGAACTTTGAGGACATGAAAATAAGTCAGTCATAAGCAGACAAAAACTGAATGATTTCACTTACAAGTATTATATAAAGTTAGTCAAAACCATAAAGATGGAAAGTTCATAACAATGTCATTTCTAAGAGAAGAGAAACTGAGGGGTTATTATGTAATGAGTATGAAGTTTCATTTTGGGGAGATGAACAATGCTGTGCATGGATGATGAAGTTTGCACAGCAGTATGAAGTTAAATAGTGCCCTTGAACTATACTTAAACATGGATGAGAGGAAATGTTTCATGTTATATGTTGTTACCACAATACAAAAGCTTTGTGAATTTATAAAGGAATGCATCCAGGCATTATGCTGACAATTTCATTTTCAAAAGACATAAGTTGAGCTCAAAACAGAAGTGAAGAAACAGTCTAGAATGATTTGTGGCACTAGATATCAACAAACAGAAAGACAAAATCATTAAATTAGAAAAGTTATTAAATATTGATGGAAATCTAAAATTAATAAAAATTGAAAAATTTTTTCAACTGAAAAATAATTGCTATAAACAGACATATAATTCAGTCATATTTGGATAGTCTTCTCTAAGCAGTCTCTGAACCTAAAATTTACTTCTTCTTTGTAAGAATGTCCAGTGCCCAGCAGAGAGGTTTTGTAAGTTGTAATTAAGATATGAAAGAAGCAACATGGCGGCGAGGAGACGCTGCGAGTAAGATCTCCCATTAAAAAAAGTGAATAGGGAGGAAAAGCGGCAGGTCCCAGTGAGAACTGGGACAGGGAAGATAAACGGGTGACTCCAGCAAACTACCCGAAGAAGAAAGTGGCCATATAAGAGGACCAGAAGGGAGGAAAGCGCAGAACCCTGCTCCCCTCCCCCACCCACAGAGGCGGCACTCTCCGACCGGCAGAGAGGAGGGAAACAACAAACCAAAACGACCAACAAGAACAAACTACGCAGCAAGCGGGACTGTGAGTGGAAAGGAACTATTTCAGCCACCACACCCCGTGAACGGGAGCTGCGGAGAACCCTGCAGGATTCCCCGCTGAGGTGAGCTCAGGGCTCCATTAAACAGAGACCCCCCCCCAGGAGGAGACCAGCACCAGCACACAGCCCCAGGCCGCCCGGTAAGCTTGCTCGGAAAAGCTGCGCGCTGGAAAAGCAAACGCGGATTGGGGAGACGTGTGCGAAGACCCTCACTGAGGTGAAAGTCCCTCACTGAGTAACCAGGAACCAGGCACCCAGGCAAGGGAGCGGGGTGCAAAAGACGCCATTCTGTGGACACTGAACTGGGCTACAGCCCATGTCCTGGACCTGAGGGCTTTGGAACTGAGACCCGGGGCACGAAATTCGGGGCGTGGGTTCTCCACGATGGTGGGACACAAGGCAGACACAGATAAAGAAGAAATAGAACACCTAAACAGACCAATTACAAGCAGCGAAATTGAAATGGTAATCAAAAACCTCCCCAAAAACAAAAGCCCAGGACCTGATGGATTTACAAATGAATTCTACCAAACATTCAGAGACGAATTAGTGCCTATCCTTCACAAACTCTTCCAAAAAATTGAGAAGGAAGGGACAATACCAAACACGTTCTATGAAGCCAACATTACACTAATACCAAAACCGAACAAGGACAACACAAAAAAGGAAAACTACAGGCCAATCTCCCTAATGAACACTGATGCAAAAATCCTCAATAAAATTTTAGCTCTCAGAATCCAACAATGTATCCATAAGATAATTCACCACGACCAAGTAGGATCCATTCCAGGAACACAAGGATGGTTTAACATCCGAAAATCAATCAACGTTATCCAACACATCAACAAAAAGAAATATAAAAACCATATGATAATATCAATAGATGCTGAGAAAGCTTTCGACAAAGTGCAACACTCATTCATGATAAAAGCCCTTGAAATTCTTGGGATACAAGGAACATACCTCAACATCATAAAGGCCATCTATGAGAAGCCAACAGCCAGTATCATTCTCAATGGTGAAAAGCTGAAAGCAATTCCATTAAGATCTGGAACAAGACAAGGAGGTCCACTCTCACCACTGCTTTTCAATATAATACTGGAAATCCTAGCCAGAGCAATAAGACAAGAGAAAGACATCCAAGGAATCCAAATAGGAAAAGAAGAAGTCAAACTATCACTATTTGCAGATGATATGATAATATACATAGAGAACCCCAAAACTCCACAGAAAAACTAATTCAACTCATCAATCAGTTCAGTAAAGTGGCAGGATACAAAATCAACACGCAAAAGTCAGTAACCTTCCTATACACAAACAATAAATCTGAAGAAGAAGAAATCAAAAAAAACATCCCTTTTATTATTGAAACAAAAAAAAATCAAATATTTGGGAATAAATCTAACAAAAGAGGTAAAGGACCTATACAAAGAAAACTATAAAACACTGTTAAAAGAAATAGAAGAAGACACAAAGAAATGGCAAGACATCCCCTGCTCATGGATTGGAAGAATAAATATTATTAAAATGGCCATCCTACCAAAAGCAATATACAGATTCAATGCTATTCCAATCAAAATTTCAATGTCATTCTTCAAAGAAATAGAACAATTATTGATGAAATTCATATGGAATCACAAAAAACCCCGAATTGCCAAAGCTCTCCTGAAAAAGAAAGAAGGGAATGGAGGCATCACACTCCCAGACTTCAAACTCTACTACAAAGCCATAATCATCAAAACTGCATGGTAATGGAACAAGAACAGACATACAGACCAATGGAATCGAATAGAAAATCCAGAAATAAACCCACAGATTTATGGTCAATTAATCTTTGACAAAGGAGCAAAGACTATGCACTGGAGCAAAGAAAGTTTGCTCAATAAATGGTGCTGGGAAAACTGGGTTGCTACATGCAGAAGAATGAAGCTTGACCACTACCTCACACCATACACAAAAATCAACTCAAAATGCATTAAAGAACTAGACATAAGACCTGAAACCATAAAATATATAGAAGGAAATATAGGCGAAACGCTACGTGATTTGCACATCAAAGACATCTTTACAGACACATCACCCAAAGCAGTGATAGTGAAGGCAAAGATAAACAGCTGGGACTACATCAAATTAAAGAGCTTCTGCACAGCAAAAGAGACAATAACAAAAACAAAGAGAAACCCCACCAACTGGGAGAACATTTTTGCACCCAACACTAATGATAAAGGACTGATCACAAAAATCTGCAAAGAGCTGATGAGACTCAGCAACAACAAAGAAAATAATCCAGTCAAAAAATGGGCAGAAGAGCTAAAAAGAAACTTCTCTGAAGAGGAAATGCAAATGGACAACAGACATATGAAAAAATGTTCAACATCACTTGTAATCAGGGAAATGCAAATTAAAACTACCATGAGATACCATCTCACACCAGTGAGAATGGCACATATTAAAAAAACTAGCAACAACAAATGCTGGTGAGGGTGTGGAGAAAAAGGAACTCTCCTGCACTGTTGGTGGGAGTGCAACTGGTCCAACCACTATGGAGAGCTGTGTGGAGATTTCTGGACCTACTAAACATAGAGCTTCCATATGATCCAGCAATTCCACTCCTAGATATTTACCCAAAGGACACAGAAACATCAACTCCAAAGAGCACCTGCACCCCTATGTTTATAGCAGCACTGTTTACAATAGCTAAGCTTTGGAAACAACCCAAATGCCCAAAAATAGATGACTGGATCAAGAAGATGTGGTACATACACACCATGGAATATTACTCAGCATTCAAAACAGAGAAACACATGCAATTTGCAGCAACATGGATGAAGCTAGAAGGGATCATGCTCAGCGAAATAAGCCAAAAAGAAAAAGGAAAATACCGGATGGTCTCACTCATAGCAGGAATCTAGAAAACTTAAATAAGGGACCAGGAAAATGAATAACTATAAGAAAGTGAAAATCAAAATCAACAAACAACTATGAACCAGAGACACTTTTGGGGGGGTGGGGGGCAGGAGGGGAGGGATTAGGGTCAGAATGGGGGGGTTGCAATTGTATGAGGAATATAAAAATAAAATTTATTATTTTAAAAAAAAAGCATAACAGTAAAAAAAAAAAAAAGATATGAAAGAAATGCTCTATCAATTGATCTCAAATCTTCATGTAACTCAATGCTTATCTATACATCCTGTAAATGCATTCCTTTTATTTCAGTGATAAGTAGTCCACTATCAACAAACTCTTTGTCCAACTCTCTCTCTTTTAATAAATACTTGTAAAAGCTAATGAATCGAAAAACTGAAGTCAGGGGAATTTAGTAACTAAAAGTTATGTGGCCAAGGAATCAACATCTAGGACTGTACTCTTATTTTACTGATTCCTAATGCAGTTTTACTCCACATAAACAGACGGGGCCCAATTAAGCAATTGATTATGGCTATAGAAATGTCAAATTTGTGTAATCATATGAATGCTTGTTCTGTAATTTCTGTGACTCAAAGTACACTTTGGAGTTTAAATATACAAACAGTATCACCTTAGGGAGGTAACATATCTCAATTGTTTGCTTCTAAATTATTTGACATAGTCAATGACACATGCAATTGGAACATTTCTAGTACCAGCATTCAATAATTTTTCATAAACTTCCATGTTGTGAGACAAAGAATCCTGATAATTCATTGGTTCCCCGTTCCTACAAGATTTCACAATGGGTTTATTCCTCTAGCTTCAATGAATCATTCAGGTCAGAGTAACTGCATACAAAGAAAACAGAAGGCATTTAGTGGTGATTTATTAAATCTATCGAAAGCATTGTCTTTTTTTACTAAGTTGAGATCTCAATATCTGAGGCCTAATACTGATCTTATGTTTTGTTTTATTATTTTTTGTTGTTGTTGTTCAGGCTTCACCCAATATTTCTAGTCTCATCGACAGATTGTGAGCTATTTTGCCTGCCAGTTTACAATGAATCATGATGTCTGACCCAACATCAGCCTTTGTTTCAAGCTTTTGAAAAGAAAAATGATTCTTTTCCTTCTAGAGAACTAGATGGGCTTAGTTCTGCAGTTCAATTTATCTTCAAAGAATTAAAGTAATGGTATTTTGGAAAAAGTTTAGCAGCAAGAATTCTAGCCTCCCCTCCCAATTTGTAATTTGTAGTATTTGCGATGTATTCTTGGTTGCAGATTTCAAGCAGCCATAGTTTTTCAACCAGGTAATAAAATTTGTGAAGATTTAATAATTGGCAATCTGATACCTACCAGTTCCATCATAAGCTGACTTCAATACACTTGACAAGGAGTGCTGATACTAAGGAAACCCAGTAAACCAGAAAAGTAAGAGGGGAACACATTTGTATATGAAAATAAGACTCAAAGTTCTGTCCATTCATTTTTCAAATATAAATTTGATATTCTTTGTATCCAGGTGGATTTAACTTTAATTTAGTTCTGCCTTCCACTTTGATAAATAGAATAGACTCTGGGAAATGGCCATTCTTAGAAATTAGTACACTGTGATCTTCTCTATTTGTTTCTTTTAATTTTTTGATTTATGATCATATCCTAGATACATAGCTTACAAAGCTAGAAATGTACAAAAAAAATCAGTACCATTTATTGAACGTTTATCACATGCAAGTCCTTGTGATTTGACCTGGATATTTATTATCTACTTCTATTCTTACAAGGTGGGGTCCTGCATCCCTATTTTCTGAGTCAATTGACAGATTTTATAGCATTAAGGAGAGAATGATTCTAATTGAGTTACATTCTCCAGGCCACACATTTTAGACCCTAGTTCCTACTTTCTTGTGGCAGTATAAATCATGGATAGTAGGATTACCATCAGGTTTTGCAAAGAGTTTCTTGTCCACAAAGAACTTCTGCATGCTTTAACAGAAAATCTGGGGCGAGACAGTGCAAATATGACATCCTATTTGCAAATGAATAAAGTTCAGCTGAGAAACCAGACCACACCACAGTTAGGAATGAAGCCCTTAATCCCAAACGGAAGTGTGAACAAAATGCTGATCAATCATCCTGGATTCCAAGAGATGAAAGGAAGCCTGTAAATAATCTAAGGCAAAGTGCATGTTTCATAGAGAAGTTCTTCAGAGTCTTACAGAGAGCAACTAAAATTCTAGATTTCACTTCCACAGAATCTATTACTTCAGCTTCATATAATTTTATCTCACTAGATGTTTTGTTATATGTAAAAGTATAAAGCAAGCATTACAAGTTCTTAAGGATGTTATTTGAAGATTAGTGTGCACAGAAATGAGAAAATATTTATGAGACATACTAGAACCAACAGGAAAGAAGGCAGAATTGTTGATGGATTTAGAGAAGCAGAATATTGTGGATGAGAAGACTGATAGTCTCATGAGTGTGTTGACTGCTGAAATGTAGAATTTGACTAGGGCTCAGTCTGAATGGTTTTCATAACACAACTCAAACTTGAGATTGTCCAGGCAGATATAACTGGATTAGAAAATTCACATTTTTGTTTATTTATTTTTGCAAGTCAACAAGTTTTTGATATTTATCTTGCTTTCTCTCTTGCTAGAGACTTTTCCCAGAATAAAATATGATCATCTCCTTTCTTCTGTTTCAAAGAAACACCAGATGTCATTATTTCTAAAGTCTGAGGCCCCATTTTCTTGTGCAAAAAGGAACAATTTTTTTTATAAAGATTTATTTATTTTTATACAAGAGCTGGGGTACAGGCAAGAGGCACAGTAGGGTGAGAGGATTCACCAGAGACAGAGCAGGGAACAGAACAGGCAGACAGACCGAAATACACTGCTGAGGGGAGCAGCAGGCCAGACAGGAGAGGTCTGCTGCGCCATGTGGGGATCTCCCTGGCTGGTCAGGAATCGAACCTGCACTGCAGATAATGCGGACAGCTTTCACATCACTGCGCTCAACCCACTGTGCCACCGGGGAGGTCCATGGAACAATATTTTATATTGCTATTGACTGTGCATTTTGCTTAGTTTTGTAAAGTTGTGAATGAACAGGTTCTTTCTGATATGCTATTTATGTGTGCTGCGATAGTAATACTATCATTAATAATAATAATAATAACAATAATAATAGTGTTAGTAGAGAGGAATAAAGATAATGTGAGAAAGATATTGATTAGAAAGCAAAAAAGGACAGGTAGTTTTGAGCTGGGCGAATTGCTCAGGTGCTGCCAGTGCCTGGGATTGGCCTAATTGAAAGTCACAGGAAGAAAAAGGGAACAATATTTGAAGGCCTGAAGTACCTGCCAGATTTCTAAAAGGTTTTCTTGAAAATGAAACTTTGCATCTTCACAACATCAACCATGCAGTCCTCTTGTGATGGGAAACCCATTCTGGCTCCAATCAGTAATAAGCCAACTAGCCACATGACTACTCACCTGGTTGCTTTGTGTAACACTCCCTGCAGTGTCTTCTAACCGGGAATGATTGTGGTAGCAGAGAGGAAGCTTGCATACATGGCAATGGGTGAGTTCAAATGATAGGATAAAGATGAGCACTGCATATACCACCCTCAGCTAGGAGAGACTGGAGGAACCCCTTTATCTCATGTCTAAGCTAAGCCTCTTGACTCTTCTTTGAATGCTAAATGAACTATGTTAGTTCCTTATCTTTTTTAAAAAAGAAAATTTATTTGGTTTCAAATAAAATAGCACTGCTCTCAAAATAACATTTCTTTCTTCCTCTGATATACGGGAATATTTAAGACACTGGAGGACTTTGGAGATTCAAGAGCAAAGAGGGGATAATAAGTCATACTTGTGTTTCCAGAACTTTACTGTGTGACTGGCAGCGTTATGTCTCAAAGGACTTATAGAGAGCCATGACACCATCTGGGAGGAGAAAATGCCAGGGACCCAGCTAGCAATAGAAGAGTTAAGGTCTCCTAGGTGGAGTTTTGAAGAGAAATAGCTTTAGCCTTTAAAAACAACCATAATGACTAACTTCTGATCTTAAATTGACTGGACAGGAAATTTTCTGGAAACTCCTTAATATTCTTTAAATCAGTTTAAGTGCAATTTCCATTGATAGAAATTTAAAAATCCATTTTATTTTGGATATTCTGATATTCTGTTGCTAATTACTTACCTCATCTCCCTTATATTTATTTTGTATTCACTTTTGAAAACAACTTTTATATTCCATAATATTTCAATAGATTTTTTCCTTTAAAGATTACTTTCTAGATACTCAAAAGCTTGTTTTCCTTCTACTTGAAATTTGGATATTTCAGAGTAAGAACCTGAAACCTAAAAGTTACCCAAAGGAGTATGTTGTGAAAGTTTCTTTATTAATCGAAAGTAATTAGCGGTGATATTGACAATATATATTATTTTGGAATGTTAGTTGTCTGTGGAGAACTAAAATTTTATTGATGAAGTTAACATATTTCAAAGTTATGATACCGAGGACCTAAAATATAGACCATATTCACAAGTTGAAGAGAGAGAGAATGTGCTGTATCAACTGCAGAGCACATCTTTTATACATATCCTACTTTTGACATGATCAAAGGAAAATTGCTATCATATGCTGGACACTGCTTTTTCCCTTTCCCTCCCCTTCTGTAAGCATAAACTGTAATCTTGAACTGCACATGAGGCTGTGTATGCATAACTTCAAAAGACATATTGATCAAGTAATTAAATTAAGTTTCATGTTTGACATCATGTTCAAGAATCATTTCTTGACTGACAGTATATTCCATTTTCCATTCTTTGCTGTGGTGTCCTGAGGACCTAACTCTTAAGAAAATGAAAAAGGATTTTTAAACATTGAAAATTCATTTTGCTTGAGCACATTTGCAAAATATAAAAGTCAGAACAATAGCTACATTTTGCCTTGTTGACTTTATTTAATAATAATAATAATAACAATAATTATCAAGATGACATCTTCCACTGATTGCAAATCTCAATCTGTCTCTTCTCATATAATTTATTTGCACTTGAAAAAAAAATATCTAGTAAGATGGTAGATGCAAACAAAGGACTTCAGAGACAATTTTTTTTTGTAAAAAAAGAACTTCTTATAAAAGAATTAAATAAACATTAGGTTAAATCTGCAAATCTTCCATTAAAAGTCCAGTAGAAAGAGAAAGAGGAAGAAGAGAAAAATACAAACAGGAAGAAGAGAAAATTACAAACATCAATCTATTGATAGATTGATAACTAGTTTTAGATTCATAGACTGATAACTAGTTTTCATCCTGTTATGAGTAGACGTCGAAGGGACAACACCCCCCTTAGATAATCCCAAAGGGAAATGGACATATGTTCCAAACCATGGGGGAAGGGATTCTTGGAACAGAGGTGAATGCTAATAGAGTGTCAAGAGTTAAAAAAAAAAAAAATGGGGAAGTGGATTATCAAATCTCTTTTAGAGCAGTGCCTTCAGAAAACACGAATGGGGAGGCCTTGGCAGTGGTACCACCACGATTGGCAAAAATGACCAGATAAGCCTGCAAGTGGCCAAGGCAGAAGACTTATGATTGATCTTCAGTTGGCACCACTGGCAGACCGCTTGCGAGTCGCACTGTCTTCACAGATTGGGGGATGAATTAGGAACCTGGAAATAATACGAAAGATAGAGACAGTATAATCTGAAACTGGAGGTATGTGCAGAAAGGAGGGAGGCATTTCCTGAAATACAGAGGTCTTCCCCTCCTCTAAGATATGGGCTGTATTTTTGTGTCTCCTCAGTATTTACATATTGAAATCTTACCCTTAATGCGAAGGTACTTAGAGGTGGGGACTTTGGGAGGGAATTAAGGTTTGTTTTTTTTTGTTTTTTTTTAGATTTATCTATTCATGTATACAAGAACCGGGGGTACCGGCCAGATGCGCAGGAGGGTGAGAGGCTTCACCAGAGACAGAGTGGGGAACAGAACGGGCAGACTGACGAAGCACACTGCTGAGGGGAGCAGCAGGTGAGACAGGAGAGGTCTGCTGCACCATGTGGGATTCTCGCCGGCCTGCTGTGGTCCAGCTGGCACTGCAGAGGCTGCAGACAGCTTCATAGCGCTGCACTCAACCTCCTGCGCCACCAGGGGAGGCCTGGGAGAGAATTCAGTTTTAAGGGTGGAACACTCATGAATGGGTTAGTGTCCTTAAAAGAAGAGGCCAGAGAGCTAGCTCATTCTCACTCCATGATGTGAGGACTCAACAAGAAGAGAGCCTCCTGAAGCCAGGAAGTAGATCCTCACCATACACTGAACCAACCAACACCTCGATATTGGACTTTGCAAATAATTTTCTGCTGCTATGAAGTCACCCAGTTAATAACCGATCATTTTTGCAGCCTGAGCTGCAAAAAGACAGCAGTGGCAAAACTCTATGGTATTTTTAGGTGGAAAACGAGTTGGCTTCCTTTTTAAAAAAGAATACTCTGGAAAGTGAATACAGACTAAAGTATGGGGAGCAGAAAAAAGAGAAGCAAGGAAACCAGTTAGAAATCAATCACGTAGTCATCATGGAGGTAAGGATGGGTGACAGGGGTGATGATGGAGAGAAATGCATGAACACAAGATGAGATTTTTGAAACATGGACAAGAGGATTTGCTCAGATTGGTTGTATGTGTAGAGTAAGGAAAAAATAAATAAATAAATTGGGTTTGTATAGTTTGGAATTAGAGATGGGGAAACTTAAAAGTAGAAATGTGATATACAGTGAGAACAACTGGAGTGAAGATGTCAAGAGTTATGTTTCAATCATTTTAATTTTTAAGCACTATTTAGAAATAGAGGTAGAAAACTCAAATAGATAGTAGGATATTGACCTCTGAAATTTTTGGAAAACATTTATATATTTATATATCATATACCTATATAACAACACCATAGTAAATGTGGGCTTTAAAATTCTTACTTTGATGACATCTCCAGGCACCTAGCACAACTCCTCATACTTAGTTGGGACTCAAGAAAATTTCTTAAATGTATTTCCATCTGGAAGGTATAACACCAAAGATAGAGCATGGAGAAAAGAATGAGATAGTTTGAGTAATTTGAGAGATGCTATGTTGGTTCCTATGGTATGACCAAAAAACCTCAAACTAGGTGGCTCTTGACAACAGAAATGTATTCTCTCAGTAGTTTCAGAAGCCGGACACCTGATATCAATGTTACGGGGCTGAAATCAAAACATCAGCAGGGACATATCCCTTCTGGAGGCTCTGGGGAAGTATCTTTCCCTTGTCTCTTCCAGGTTCTGACAGCTGTGTGATTCCTTTAGTTGTAGCCATATCATTCGAATCTTCAGGACCAGTGTTTTTGAAATCTCTGCTATGTCTATATATATCAACTTCTCCTTTATGTCTAATTTAAACCTTCTTCCACTCAATTAATATGGTATTGAATTTGATAAATTTATAATGTCAAAATTATAAGGATATGGAATTACTGCTAATGTAGCAGTGAAAATTACCATAGAAGCATGAAAAAAAGCATGACAAATTGAAGAATAACCAAAGAGAAGTTCTTCAGTGTCCTGGATCTTGAAGGAGAATGTTGGAGCTTGTGATGTTGGGGGTAGAGAGAAGGAACCCCAGGTATAGGTTACCATATGTATCAGGGCAAGGTGTTATGAGTGTATGGTATAAGCAAGGGGAAAAAAAAATAAATGAAAGTGCTTTATTCCTAATTCTTAAGCAAGAAATATTTATCGAGTCCCTACCATTTTCAGTCTTTGGAGATACAAACTAATTTAAGATATGATATTTGTAGAGGTCTGTAAACCTAAATCATCCTTGAGGAAAAAGATGTGCATACATGGAATAGATAAAGAATAACACAAATCAATATGCAATTATATGGCAACCTTTATAATGTTTACTAGGACTTCAAGAATAGAAAGAACTCACCAGGAAACAGAATTATATGAAGGGTCTGGATATGCATCAGGAAAGATGGGTGGAATTTGAATATATGGAGAGGATAGAATGTACAGGGTAGATTAAGAAGAAAATAATATGAGGTAATGCAGAATTGAGGACTATGTGAGTGTAAGAAAATGAGGCAACGGTGTGACTGGAGCTCCTTGAAGCATAATGAGAAATGAGAATAGGTAAATCAAGATGAAGCCCTACAGTGTATGAATTTAAGAGCATGGAGAAAATGACTTTGTAAAGCTATTGAGCTCAAGCACAAAGCAACTAGTGATTTCACCAACAAAATGGGAGTGTTTGACAATGAAAACAAAAAAGGCAATTTGGAAAATCAGTGTCACGGCATGTATCTCCCTAGAGCAAAAACCAGTACCCTTTACAAGGAAGTTAGAAAGGATTTTTGGGTGGCAAAGAAGCATTTCTTCCTTCCTGATGCTGGGAAGCAGCATCCCTGTCCCTTGGAGATCCAAGGTGAGTTGGATTCTATAGTTTGCTGGTTGCATATGGGTGGGCACCCTCCTCTAGCCTCCCGGCCTCATTCAAAGAGGGTTGCTATGCATTAACTTCCACAAATCCTTTTTCAATTAGTATGAGCCAAAATGACACTTGCATTTCTGTCTTTTTTTTTAAAAAGATTTATTTATTTATTTATTTATTTATTTATTTATTTATTTATTTATTTATTTATTTATACAAGCACTGGGTACAGTCAGAAGCGCGGGAGGGTGAGAGAATTCACCAGAGCCAGAGCGGGGAGCAGAACAGGCAGAAGGACCGAGGTACACTGCTGAGGGGAGCAGCGGGCGGCAGGAGAGGTCTGCGCGCCACGTGGGACCCTCCTCCCGTGCCCTGGGAGCAGCCCGGGATCGAACTGGTGCTGCAGAGGCTGCGGGCAGCTTCGCAACCCAGCGCTCAACCGCTGCGCCACCGGGGAGGCCCACATTTCTGTCTTTTTTTTAAAATAATTTATTTTATTTTTATGCATGCAAGAGCTGGGGTACAGGCCAGAGATGCGGTGGGGTGGGGGGGTGGGCAGTGAGAGGATTCACCAGAGACAGAGTGGGGAAAAAAAACAGGCAGATTGAAACTGCTGAGGGGAGCAGCGGGCGAGACAGGAGAGGTCTGCTGTGTCATGTGGGCATCTCCCTGGCTGAGGATCAAACTGGTGCTGCAGTGGCTGCAGTTAGCTTCATAGGTTGCGTCTTAACCCCTTGTGCCACCAGGGAGGCCCTGCATTTCTGTCTTGTAGTCTGGACTGTGTATTTATGGTCATGTGTAAATAAACAACAATTGAAACGGAGAACAACTTTTGGCATCCCGTCAAATTGTGAATGTTCTGAAAGCAGAATACACGGCTTATGTATCCTTTGTGGTTTTCCCCCAATTCAAGGACTTTATACAATTCAAGTATTGTATAAAGTCATTATGGAGAAAGAGAATAGAGAAACTGCTGCAGAGAATGAAAGGAAGATGTAGAGAAATCATGTTGTGGATTAGTCTTTAACATTAAGTAAAATGAATGATGTGAAACCTGGTGGGAGTCATTTAAATGATTGCTCTAGATCTCTGCCCCATCATCTTGGTTGGTGGTGATTTTTATTGATACAAAAAATAAGCCAGGAAAAACAGACTGAGCTAGACTTAACATCATGAGGAATGATTTTGATCTCTCTTTCTCTCTCTCTGCTTTTTCCCTCCCTACCCAACCTCAGCATCTCTCATCTGGAACAAAAACGTAATGATCGTGTCTGTCTACCTTAGTTGAGTTGATAACACATTAAAAAAATTGCTCTGGAAGCCATGGAAGATTTTTTACTAATATTTCTTTCCCCTAACATGACATTTGATTTGAAAGGTTTGAAAAGTACCTACTCACTGTGAGGTTATTATGAGTAAGTGGTACAATTTCAGTGCTCAGGAAATAAAAAGTAGCATTGTCTTTCTGTCTCCCTCCATATGACCTTTTTGTTGATTTTACAAATATTTCAACATTGATCACAAAACAAGCAGTGTGCATGATTATGGCATTTAATAATGTTCTGTTTTCAATTATGGATGGAAACAGCTTATGACCCCTGTGCATTCATTCATTCATTCTTTTATTAAAATATACACAATTTTTCCTGCCTGAAGTTCTAAACACAGTATTCCCAAGAGCATACCATGCTTCAGATACTATATTAGACTCTGGGAATACACAATTCAAGAAGCAGGGTCTCTGCTCTGGAGATTACAATATAATGTGAAAATGATGCAAAGCTCAGAAAAGTTTGTGTAAACATGAAACTATGGTGCAATAGTTAATTAGTGGAAATGATTACTAGGAATTTTAAATGACTATGGAGACAGGAAGGCCTCAACAAGATATGAGTAGCTACTGAAATAAAAAAGAGATCTTCCCTGAGCATGGAATAATAAGATTACAGATTAAACGTAATAAAAGGCTCAAGTGCATGGAGTAATAAGACATATCTAGAAATCTCTACATCTTGCAGGTCGTGGGTTTCAAAGTGGAAGGGCTATGATAGATAAAGGAACTTATAGGAAATTGTACCCTGTGTGTTTTAATTAATGGGGAGTCCATGAAGTGCTTAAAGCAGTGGAAGGTGATATGGTCAGATTTGTATTTAAGGAAATTTGCTTAACAAGACACACAACATCCATTGTGATAGGATGCTTTATAAATATTGGCAAATACATGAAAATATTTCCAGAAAATACATGCTGTGTTTGGTGAATAGAATTCAAAAGTCCCTGCCTGCCATTGTTGTAATCCATCCAAGTATCAAAAGTTGGTGGGTGGGCAACACTAATGATAAAGGACTGATCACAAAAATCTGCAAAGAGCTGATGAAACTCAGCAACAACAAAGAAAATAATCCAGTCAAAAAATGGGCAGAAGAGCTAAAAAGAAACTTCTCTGAAGAGGAAATGCAAATGGCCAACAGACATATGAAAAAATGTTCAACATCACTTGTAATCAGGGAAATGCAAATCAAAACTACCATGAGATACCATCTCACACCAGTGAGAATGGCACATATTAAAAAAACTAGCAACAACAAATGTTGGCGAGGGTGTGGAGAAAAAGGAACTCTTCTGCACTGTTGGTGGGAGTGCAAAATGGTCCAACCACTATGGAGAGCTGTGTGGAGATTTCTGGACCTACTAAACATAGAGCTTCCATATGATCCAGCAATTCCACTCCTAGATATTTACCCAAAGGACACAGAAACATCAATTCCAAAGAACACCTGCACCCCTATGTTTATAGCAGCACTGTTTACAATAGCTAAGCTTTGGAAACAACCCAAATGCCCAAAAATAGATGACTGGATCAAGAAGATGTGGTACATATATACCATGGAATATTACTCAGCATTCAAAAAAGATAAACACATGCAATTTGCAGCAACATGGATGGCGCTGGAAGGGATCATGCTCAGTGAAATAAGCCAAAAAGAAAAAGAAAAATACCGGATGGTCTCACTCATAGCAGGAATCTAGAAAACTTAAATAAGGGACCAGGAAAATGAATATAAGAAAGTGAAAATCAAAATCAACAAAAAACTATGAACCAGAGACACTTTTTGGGGGGTGGGGGGCGGGAAGGGAAGGATTGGGGTCAGAATGGGGCGTTTGCAATTGTATGGGGGAATATAAAAATAAAATTTATTATTTAAAAAAAAAAAAAGTTGGTGGGTGGGAATTGATTTGAGATTCTTTCTTCTTATCTATTTTCCTCCTTTGAAAGTTTGGTGCCTCTGGTTCTCTTTAATCATCACTCGGTTTGGCTGCACTGTGACTTCTGATGGTGACTCGGAAACCAGCAGGCTTAGGTGAGTGGGTCAGGATTCAGTGAAATGTGAACATAGTATTATTTTATTTTATTTTTTTAAAGATTTATTTATTTTTACACAAGAGCTGGGGTACAGGCCAGAGGTGCGGGAGGGTGAGAGGATTCACCAGAGACAGAGCAGGGAGCAGAACAGGCAGATAGACTGACATACAACTGCTGAGGGGAGCAGCGGGTGAGACAGGAGAGGTCTGCCGCATCATGTGGGAATCTACCTGGCCAGCAGGGAATCGAACCTGCGCTGAGGAGGCTGCAGAGAGCTCCACAGCACTGCTTTCAACTCACTGCACCACCAGGGAGGCCCTGAACGTATTTAAAGGAGGAGAAATTGGGCCTCCCTGGTGGCACAAGGGGTTAAGACTCAAACTATGAACATATCTGCAAGCCACTGCAGCATGAGTTCCATCCCCGGACAGGGAGCTACCCACATGGTGCAGCTGACCTCTCCTGTCTCACCCACTGCTCCCCTCAGCAGTGTCTCACCCACTGCTCTCCTCAGCAGAACAGTCAGTCTGCCTGTTCTGTTCCCCACTCTGTCTCTGGTGAATCCTTTCACTCCCCACACTTCTGGCCAGTACCCCAGTTCTTGTATGCATAAATAAATAATTTTGTTTTTAAAGAAGGAGGAAAAATCAAGGAACAATGATTATCATAAAACAAATGTCTCCACAGAGAGAGCTTGACCTTTTAGAATTCTTCCTAGGAGCTGTAGTGGCTGCTCCATTTGTTCCTTAAATAGAGAAAAGATACCTCTCCCCCCGTCCTATGTCCTATCCCCCAGCTAAATATCCTTTTGAAAGAACCCGATGAAGAAGTAAACAAGAGAGTTGTGTCTGCTGAGTAATAATACATAGTTGTTTGGACGTACAGGATTGACTGACAAGGAGAAGAAAATGAATGCATAATCTAAAGTGACCTAATATGTATTCAGAGGTACAAGGTTGTTTAATGGACAAAATGTTAAAACTGAAATGTTTGGGGAAAGAACAAATGTCAGCATGTCTTTCAGGACAGAGCTAAGGGCAAACTTTACGAATAATCATACAGCTTTTCTGACACCCCTGCCCAAGTGAAATTCCATATGATGGAGACCACCTTTGTTGTCTTCAGGGCATCGAGCTGCAACTTGATTTTCATCTATGAGATTCAAGTCAGTATCTCTTACCATGGGAGTAAAAGTCAATGACTGCTTGGGCATTGGAGAGAGAGTAAGTACTCAATAAATACAGTTAGAATTTATGGCGGCCTATGATATGGTATACTAGACACTTTACAGACATAAAGTCACCAGGGAATTTGACAATCCCTCGGGTTTTGTTTCAGTGGTCTTAGTGTACCTGCATTGCTGGCCACATCGTGAGAAGCAAGGAGTTAAGATCTGAGCTCCAGGGAGACTGGAAACTTGTACAGTTTTTCCAGCAGGTGAAGGGTCTAACTCAGACCTGTTGGACCCTTCAAGCATGCCATTTGCTGGCCTCCACTCCAGCCATTTTCAGTGTGGCCACACACCTCCCCTAGCTTCTTTATGAAATTGCATCTGTCTCTCTGAGCTCGTGAAACTACTATAGTGGAACATGCAAGCTTCACTACTGGCATGCCCTGAGATTTGGAAGTTATTGTAAACTGGTGGTTGCTACCTTCTTAGAGCTAGTACATATGTATGGGAAGACTAGTTTTTTTCTAGATCCAAACTAAATAAACTGTATAGCTCCACCAATCATAATTATAACTGGCCGTCCCTGGACACTAAATGGGCCCTCACACTTGGTATAAGTTCGAGTCTCTTTCTTTGTCCATCTCAGATGAAGTTCCAGCAACAATATGTAGAAGTGAGATTGAAGGGAAATTATGAGACAAAAGATAAATATTCAGAGAGTGAAAAATGGCCAGGGCCGACTGCCTCAAATATCTGGCTTTTACTAGATGTCAATTATTCCTTTGATCTCTGAAAGATTAGTAAAGAACACTGGAAGAAAACATAGCAATTGAACTTCATCAGAAGTCTCTCCACTGCATCTCAAGCAGTTTATGTGAATGTAGGTGTGCGTGTCTCACATAGAATGTGGCTATGATCAGTTACCATAGGTTTTTGGCTTATACTGGATGGGTTTTACAAGAAAGAATAGGCAGAATTTCATTTTTCCCAGCTGTAAAGATGCAAAAATTTTAAATTAAAAATAACCTTTCAGCTGATTCCGTGCATAATTGCTATCTTGTTTTGCTAATACTGTGGCTGAATTATAACTTGCAGAAGCCTTGGGGATTTGCATGCTGGTTGATCCTCTGAATTTGCATTGACATGGTTTTCAGTCAAGTGCATAACTAAATCCTGTGGCCAGGAGCAGCAAGGCTGGCTGTATTTGCATTGAAAATCAGTTGGAGATTAGAGGAAGAATGACTCTGTGCAGGCTCTCTAAATAGATTCAATGATGAAAATTTTGGGTGTCTTTAAATGCTGTTCGCTTCCATTAAGTGGCTGTGGCTGTGGAGAACTTACTTGCACTCCCATCAAAAGACTGAAGAAATAACAGAAAATGTAGGGGAATTGTTCAGACACCTACCTCAGTGTGACACCTATGTATGAAATGACCATTTACTAGAATCATTCTCAATGTACTTCGGGGGCGTTATCTGGGACATTGTTGCTGAAAAGGAGACATCTCTGAGTGGAAAAAAAAAATGGCTAAAAAAAGCCAGTTCATTTTCTGATCAGGAGCAAATGTACAAGGCCCATGACTTTCAAGATGTTGTCAACTGGTTTATGAAATAATTTAGAGACAATATGTAAGACATCCCGCCAAGTAAAACTAAATGAACTTCATCGGGGACTTTTTTTCTTTCTTTCTTTCTTTTTCTCCATATTGAGACTCATACCTACTATGATCAGGCATCTAGTGATGATCTCAGTGTGGAAGAAGGACAAAGGGATATGACCGCAAAGCAAGTTATGTTTTCACTTCTGTGACGTCATTGCTTGCACTGGCGTCATAGGCATTTCCCAGTTAACAGCTGGAAGGCATGTGAGGGTGCCCCCACCCCACCCATGGAAGGAAACAAAATTTCTGAGACTTTTTTTTTTTTTTAAATCTTTTTATTTTTTTTTTTTATAGAGGCATGTTTTATTTATTTATTTTGTTTGTTTGTTTTGTTTATACAAGCACTGGGTACAGTCAGAAGCGCGGGAGGGTGAGAGAATTCACCAGAGCCAGAGCGGGGAGCAGAGCAGGCAGAAGGACCGAAGTACACTTCTGAGGGAGCAGCGGGCGGCAGGAGAGGTCTGCGCGCCATGCGGGACCCTCCTCTGGTGGCCGGGGAGCAGCCGGGGATCGAACCGGCGCCGCAGAGGCCGCGGGCAGCTTCGCAACCCAGCGCTCAACCGCTGCGCCACCGGGGAGGCCCCAATTTCTGAGACTTTAAAGGACATTCCCAAACCTCCACATTAGCCGCTCGCAAGTGTAGGCAAATCAACCTCTGTCCACTAGAAGGGAGGTACATGGACAAAAGACGATACTATTTTCAAAAGGAATTATATAAAATCAATGCTGTGGCACTGATGAAGTCCACACTTGAAGCGTGTTCAGTCAGTCTCCTCCTGGTGAATGGTAGTTTGCTGTGAGAACAGGGTTAGGAGCCCAGGGTTCCAGAAAATCACTGTGTTGTGGTAATGGGGCTCAAGTTCATATGCAGTGTGAGAGCAAGCACAGAGGAAGGGGTAAGGTACTCTCCCATTTGGAGACAGAGGCTTAAGTTAGTTTATGAACCAAGTGTGAAAGTACATCCTTAGTATCCAAACAAGATGCCTAGTTTTGGAGTTCCAGGTAATGAAGCAGCTATTATGCCTAGACCAGCAGGACAAAGGTTAATGTGGGAAGCACAGCAGAGTGCAGCCAGGAAAAGGTGAAATCACAACCCTAAGTTCTGCAGAAATTTATGATACAGTATAGAAAGCTAAGAATATCCCAACAAGTCTAGACAAATAATGCTTGCAGGAATAAAGAGAGCAAAGCTTTGCAAGAAGTTATATGGTGGGCCTCCCTGGTGGCACAAGGGGTTAGGCACAGCACTATAAAGCTATCCCCAGCCTCTGCAGCAGGAGTTCAATCCCAGCTGTCCAAGGAGCTACCCACGTGGCACAGCAGATCTCTCCTGTCTCGCCCGCTGTTCCCCTCAGCAGTGTATTTCAGTCAGTCTGCCTGTTCTGCTCCCCACTCTGTCTCTAGTGAATCCTCTCGCCCCCAGCACCTCTGGCCTGTACCCCAGTTCTTGTATGCATAAATAAATAAATCTTAAAAAAAAAAAAGAACTTGTGAAACTGACATGAGATTTGTCCATCCTAGAACAACTGAAACAGAACCTCTGAGGTGGAGCTCAGCCTGTTTGTATAACAAAGTCCTGCAGATGAAACTGGTACAGTCAAGTTTAGGAGCTATTGTTCTAAATGTGAAACTTTATAAATTTTTTTGTAATTTGTTCCTGCTCAACCTGCTCAGTATAAAAGTTCTCAACTTATTTTTAAACAGTCTATGTTATATGCATTAAAGTAGAGGAACACTCATGCTTTATAATAATGTTATGAGTTGTTTCTTAATAAAGACAAGTTGCTTTGTTTCTATTTTTTTTCATAATATGGTAACTTAATTAGGCCTACCATATAATAGTAAAAAATAATGACTTTTAGATGAATTAAATAACCATGAGGCTAGTCTTTCAGTTATTCTTCACAAATATTTGAAAACTGTTTTGATTTTGAAATAATGACCTTTTTTTTTCACAAAACACTTTGACTATATGAGGAATATGTTCGATAAAAATGAATTTAAGAAAATGAAAAGTGTTAAGATCGAGTTCCCAGAATTTCAATTCTTTACAATATGTCAACTTGTCATGTTTCTTTATAAATTGTAGTTGCCAGGCTTCCCTGGTTCATTTTTGTTAACTATTTAAGAATGACGTGATATATCAAAATCTCTAAAGTTTCAATACAAAAACTAAATTGAGGGGCCTCCTTGGTGGCGCAGGCGGTTGAGCCCCACACGTGAAGCTGTCTGCAGTCTCTGCAGCACGAGTTCGATCCCCGGCCAGACAGGGAGCAACCCATATGGCGCAGCAGACCTCTCCTGTCTCACCTGCTGCTCCCCTCAGCAGTGTCTTTCATCAGTCTGCCTGTTCTGCTCCCCATTCTGTCTCTAGTGAATCCTCATACCCTCCTGACATCTGGCCTATACCTGGGTTCTTGTATAAATAAATAAATCTTTAAAAAAATTCTTTAAAAAAAAACTAAATTGAATACCTTTTTTTTTATTTCATCAGTGTGTTTCTGCATGTTTTATTCTTTCTTTAGCATATGTATAAATATATATATATATATATATCTCCATATTTTACAATGTACTAGATACTGGATGTACATGAAAATGATTTTAACTGAATTTTGACATAAACCTTATTTAAACCAAGATATGACAGATAGAAAAAAGATAGCATTTACAGAATAAAATCTTTCAGTCATTATCTGTGTTTTTAAATGCATACTTTGAAATAGTAATTTTGTTGCTACATTTTTAGTTTTCAGTTACCTCAGTAAGATTCCATGTAAGAACTGTTTTGCAGGCATTATAAGATAGGCAGAATTCAATGTATTTCCATATTTCATGAAGTCAGTATATTTAGGTATTTTTAATAAATTATCTTTGGCTATAAAATCCCTATGCTGTTTAGCAAACCTAACAGGTTAAGGTGGTTTCGATTTGCATTGGTTCAATTTCCTCTATGTCAATCAACATAACCATCTATTGATGTCAAGACTATGAAGCTCAGGTTGGATGTAAGGGCATCTGGGAATACAGGCAAGGAAAGTTTTATCCTTGGAATAGATATTTTTCTATGTGTGTGCATCTATCTATGTCTATCTGTATCTATCTCTATCATATAGATGATATACGTACATATGATTTTTAAAAATTAAATTGCTTTTGCATTCCAAAAGTCTCTGAACGACTTTGGCTTAACAGCCAAAGCAGATGGGTTTCATTAAACTGCTCAGACCATTCTTTCTCTAATCATCTGCCTCTCCCAATCTGAGGGGAAAAGGGCAGACATATGAGGAATCTAGTCTTCTCTAACCCTCTCTGCAAGGCATCTGCTAAGACCTCATTCATCACCGTGAAAGCTGTGAATGGATGGCTATGCAATCCCCCAAAGTCTCATTGGGAGTGGCGGTGTAGCGCCTAACCTCTCCTCTGGCAAACCAAGAGCAACATGTACTTTTGTCAAACTGTCAGCAAACACTTCCCTCTTGATACAGTTTGCTCAACCCAACCTTCTGCCATGTCAACTGGCCGCCAATGTTTCATTTTGAAGAAAACCCCCAACAGTTGCCTTGATGTGGTTCTCACAAATTAGGACTTTTGCCTCTGTGTGGCTGAAAGCGTGTGGGATTTGTTTGCCTCCAGAGGGATCTAGACTATTTAGGAAACAAAATGACTTTCAAATTTGATTGTCAAATTATGCTATTAGACCATGTGGGCCACATAGCTATTTAACAAAACCAACCCAAAATATCTCTTTTATCAATTTTGTCCAAAATGATAAGCAATCATTCAGTCATTCATAATACCATAGATCTACTGGTCTCCTGGCAGACTTGAGGAGTAATAGATGATTGTAATGTAAGCAGCAGACACCAGCTTCTCACTCCCACCCCGCGATTGACTAGGGACTGAATGCTAATGTAGTGTTAACTATATGACCCATACTTACTTTCAATCATGAATGCCATAACTTTTCAATCAAATGAAATTAAGGCTGGAATCATCACCCACTTGTTAATTACAGTGTGAAATATCTCAATCACATTGTTTTAGGGGTGACATGAGAATTATGAAAGACATATAATAGCATGCCTAAGGGTGGTATAAAGTAGCGCATTAAGAAGCCATGGAAATGTCTTCCACGTAACCATATCTATCCTGACTCCCCTCATACTTCCAGTTCTTAGTTTTCCAAAGACTAAGGCACTTGAGAAATCAAGTCCTGTTAAAAACTCACCCTTTTCTTAGTGTGTGTGGAGTTCTTTCATCACAGAATATTAATTTTTTTATTTTATTAAAAAATAAATAATACAATGACCTATTTATCTCTAAGTTGACTCCTAATTACTAAACTACAAAGAAGTCATTTGCACTTATACGGAATTCATTTCACTTACCTAATATCAGTGTGAGTTTTTTGTCCTCAAAGATGGTTTTCTGTCCATGAGTACTTTGTCTTAAATAGTCATTATTAAATTTATTGAAATAACATGAGCTAAAACCTGATTTTTTTCTATTTAGTTTCTAATTCCTTTAATATATATCTATATATATATATCAAATAGTCATTTTAAGGGAACATAATATTTTTCCCATTTACATACTTGTTTCAATATACTTCTAAAATATTTTAAACTCTTTTTGTAGAATGCTTACATTTCACTCTTTTTAAGTGCTTAAATTATCTCACAATAAATTATTCCAGTTATTTAAGTGAATCAAATTTCAATTTGACTTTGATTGGCTAAATGCTCATTTTGCCAAATATACAGCATATTCTAAAATTGAAATATTGTTACTCCAGATTAAATCCTTTAAAATATTTGCATACTCAAATATCCTATATTGTGAAGTTATTATGAAAAGACTTGATGTGTTGTTGAGCCTTATGTCCATGTGGAAGCAAAATTTCACATAGGTTGAAACTCTTTTGAGGACTAATCAGCTTTCTCTCTTTGATTTACCTGTTTTTGCCTATTATCCTCACTTATAAGAAATCCATAAGGCATGATGTCACATTTAAGCATTGCATAATTTCATACCATCTTTTTGTCACTATTTCTTTAATATCGGGGTTGCTCTATAACAGAACTTGTGATAGAGATTGTTATCAGCTAGTCAAAGTAGTAATATATTAAGTTGTCTCTAATTGACATAAACTTTTATTTTAATAAGATAGTAGTAATATGTTTAATAAATACTAACATCTCCTTAAAATATAATGATGATCCATTATAGTAAGGGCTTATAAAATAGATTTTTAAGGATTCAAAAAGTCTTATTAAATGATGTTTTTTGAAAACCATGGACAATAAAATAAGAGCATTAAATATTTCTGCATTATTAAGAGCATGAGTGACCCTCCACTAATTATTAGTGCTAATGCACATCGAAGGAGTCAGTTTTGTTATTCATCTTTTGAAATCCCCATCAAGGACTCCTTGATCTTGGCAGTCCCTTGAGAGCTAATGCAAGCCTGATACATTCATGCTTTGCACTCCCAGCTTTAGTGATAGTGCATCAAAGGGATAGAGGTTCATAAGTCATACTTTCTGCTCCAGTCCCTGTTAGAAATATCAACAGAACATACTTTCTGAAAAGTTTTAAGCATTTCCAACCTCTGTTGGAAACAGGAAGGGCAAAGGTAAAAACACAAAATAAGAAAAAAAAAAAGGAAAGGAAACAATATTGAACTTCAAAAAAAAGAAAATGCTTGCTTTGCATTTGGACTAAGGTTAGGATACTTTTTTTTTTTTTTCCTTTCTGCTTACTAATTCATCCACCCCACGATCCTTGTGAGGGCAGAAAGTCAAACAACGTTGTCCTTGTGCACCTCTGTACTCTGTGTGACTTTACTAAGCTCAGAACTCCCACTGACTTCAAAGAGGAGAAAGGCCATGGAAGAAATCCACAGGGTGCTGGGGAGAAGGGCTGGGGACAAAGCCACAGTTAAGTCATCTCAAGTATAGCACTATTTCTTTATCAACCTCTAATGGGTCAAATTAAGTTCTATCTTCGATATTACACAGCAGATATTTTTTCTCAAGGTAAAATGGAAACATCTTTATGTCTCATAAGTCTAAGCCCCCAAGAAAAAAAATAACAACTTTGAATGATTTTGTGTGTAAAAAGTCAAGTCAGGCAGACATCAGGAATATGGTTCTTTTCCTGGCTTGTGGGTCTACATAATAAAGGAGTTGTCCAGGTAATATTCACAACTTTGATGGTGACTAATTAAGTCTAATGAGAAGTCTATAGCCACAATTCACAACCACTTGTCCAATACTTAATTAGCAAGGAAGTATTGCATTGGGCAAAAGAGAGGAAACCACAGAAATGGAGGGGAAGTTGAGGCAATATGAAGCAACAAGAGACTGATATTGTGTAACATTGAACATCTTCTCATGTGTAAATTCCATGTCATAATAATTTCAGTGGTCCCTCTCTCCACCTCCAACTATATATCACTCTTGAATATATATTTGACGGAATGGACAAAATGCATGCATTTTTAAATGTGTTTTATTGAAATGAATTACTCAAATTGTTTATCTTATTTCTATAACAACTCTTTCATGTTACTGTTCTTAACTGACTGTTTTATGCCTTAGGTCTTACATCAACTTTTTTCTCTGATTGTATTTTGATCATTTTAAAGCCCTGCTGTCAAACTCCATTTCACACTTTAATTTCAATATATCCACTAAACTTTCTAAGTGTCCATGAGGAATTTTTTTCTGAACATCATATTCACGTTATCCTTCTTCCAAAAATCTAATAATGAGCCTTGCAATGGTGTGACTAATTTCTCCCAGAACTTGTCACTACCAAGTGCTAACACCAAATGTTACATTATTCGTATTTGAAAAACTCCATATCCAGCAAGGTTCATCATTCTCTTCACCTCCCAAATAGCCAGTAAATGATCCTATTTTTATCACCACAGTAGAGAACAGTTTCAGAGAAACTGTTATAGTTTAGCTTATAGTTTCCGAAAACATTTGAGTAGCCCTAATGCTGGGTAAAGTATATTAATGATTATGATTGAGGGATTACCAGATTAGAATAAACTTAAATCATCACTTTCCCTGGTGCTTGCCACCACTGTCTCACTACAAAACCCAGACTCCTTTAGAGTATGTTGATTATTGTAACCAGGTGGTCAGCAGTGGGATCCACCAGTGGTTAAATATGGCCACAACTATTCATTTACTCTTTGTCATTTTGCCTACAGCTTTATAACTGAGTATTGCAATGGAGACCATATCATTGTTTACAAAACCCCAAATATTCCTACCTGCCTTGAGAAAAAGTTTGCCAATCTACTATTTAGCCAAACACAAGATATTTTCTGAGATATGGTTTCTAATTTCCTTCCTTTTCTCAATAAAATATGGTGGTCAAATGAGAAGAAATCTTGACCTCTTTCAACTTCCTCTTTAACTTAGAACAGTGGTTCTTAATTTAGTATCATATGAATGATACTTCATTTTTGAGACAGTTATTAGGTGCATGTGTCTCTGTGTATATATATATATATATACATTTTCTGGAGTAGCATTTATTCAGTGGCTAATTATATAATCTAGACTTAGATGGTTCTGGTTGTATATAAAATCTAATAGTTTGGGTATGGGGTGGATGAAGATTACTAACACTTCAAAAATTTTTTCAGAGACATCTGAAATAACAGGAATACTGACACTTACCTAAAAAGACTTTAAAAAGATAGACATAAAACATGTTTATAAAATTCAAAATATACAGATCAAATGTTCTCTAATAGCTCAGCAGAAGTAAATGGAAAATCTGTTGCATTTTCAACGCCAAAATAAGGTCATTTGCCACTCTTGTTCCTGAATTAAACTCAAGCTAAGACAATTTAGTCACTGTTATGATACCAAATAAAGACTTCCTAACTTATGGAACAATGAAATGAATGGTATCATTGCTTTCTGAGACAGACAGTATAATAAAATTAATAAAATACACCTTGGAAAAACATGTATTTATTCAACTCTCAAGCTTATTTCTAAGAGCAGCCATCAGCAAAACGTGAATGTTTCTGTAAACATATAAACCTGCATCAGAGCTTTGGATGCTTTGTATTTAATTTGCATACTTATATCATAATTTTATTTTGGGAGAGAATGGGCATAACAGAATAGTCCGTGGCTTTAAAGGTGATTCAAAGAAAGTCAATCAAATAAAGTTTCTGGATATCTGACTAACTTATAGGAGGCAGAAGCAGCATAATTGTATACTTAAAAGTTAAAGATTTAAAAAAATAAATGTTGACAAAATCATGATGTTTTTAACCCAGGGAATAACACAGAAATGATACACTTAATTTTAGAAAACATATCTGCTCTTTAACATCCTTTCCATTCTGAAGTGGTACCAGCAGTGTCGAGAATGACAGTACATATGTTATGACTGTTTGAATTTCAGAAAGCCTTTGGTTAAATTCTGCATAATTGGTTCCTGCTTAAGACAGAGCTTGCAAGAATCCAGGAGGAGACATGGGAGTAGATAAAGAATGAGTGAAAGAAACAAAAAACAGACACTCCTGGTAAGAGGAACCATGTCCACTCTGGGGGGAAGTATTAAGAGGGTCCCACATGGAGCAAGGCTTAGATCTTGGCTGCCTTTTATCTGAGTAACTGATTGAGACAGTGGGATCAGATTTAAGTGGTTGCATTTGCAGATGTTGATTGGAGGACAGTGAACACAGAGGTAGCTGCCAGAGAAATTCAGAAGGTATGAATGCACTTTATTAGAACACAGAAGGCCATGGCATTTCATCTTGACACTTTAGGCTCATAATATATTTACAGAAAAATGCAGAGGAAAGGGGCAAAAGATAGAGCCTTAAAATGTTGATTTGTAGGACACAACTTAAGAGAAAAATCCATACCAGCCTGGATTTGAAATTTTTCACACTTAATACTAAGGGTCTTAAATATAAGAACTCATTGAAGTAAACTACATTAAAATGATGCTACATTGGGAGAACTATATTTCCTTAGGGAATTAAGAGAGATTTGGGGACCTTTTATATTTTGGATGCAATTTCGAGCTGCAGGTCGTAACAGTGAGCACAGAGGACATTAGGAGCAAATGAATACTGAAAGTGTGACTTTGTGAATGTCCCTGTACATGTCAATTTGCAAAAAGAAACAAGACATGTTCAGTGCAGTGACATGAACTTTGCCATGAGCACAGTAAGTTGAAATGTGGTGGTATAACCTGAGCCTGGTAAATTTGAAAAGATGGCTGAGTGATTGCCAGTGTAGAACTGAACTGTTCTTTATGTCGACTTTACCAATTTAAAGAAATATATTAACCAAAATTGCTCATTCTTCAAAAACAGTTGAATGTCATTCTAACTTCAATTTGAAGACAGCAAGTTAGTCATTATCATTACCAGCTTTCAAAATGAACGGGAAAATGCAGGCAACAGGAAATAAATTATTTTCTTAAAATACACAGTCACATTACATGAACAATCTGATGATTCACATGAGTTTAAAGAAAAAACACTTAAGCATTTTGAAGTGTACAATGATGTTCATATTTTTTCTTAATTGATTGCACAGAATACTCTAGGGTGATGGCAAAAGCCCTGCTTGTCTTCGTGATTGATCATCTAAGAGTAAAGAGCAGAACTGAATGCAAAAAGTCAGCAAACACACATTTTAAAATAAAAAAAAATCAGGTAATTTAATTTTTAAATGGGTCGGCTGATACTTATAAAAACAAATTAGAATTGATATGAATAAAGGAAACAAGATCAGATTACAGGTTTGGAATTACTTCATAGACAGTTCTTTTCTGAAATGGTCCCAGTTATTCTACTGAGAGTTGAAGATCTTTTTTTCTTTTTTTTTTTTTTTGCCTAATTCTGTGAAAACCAAATTACAAGAAACAATCACCTCCCCTAGATTCTCTGCTCGAAGAGAGCGAGACCTAGATAGCAATCAATGTTACTTTTTTGTGGTTCTCAGGAATGTACTAAAATGATTTTGAGGCCATTTTTAGGCACTTAAGTAAAATATACCTTAATCAATCCTGTTTTGTGGAGGAAATGCTTGTAAAATGTTTGTCATCCTAGAATTAAATAACAACTTTGAAATTTTTCATTTCTCCTTTTATTATGATTTGTTTACAAGTATATAGTGTATATATATATATATATATATTGACATTTCTCCATAAAATTTTTCACTTTTATTCACTTAAAAAAAAAAACAAAACTACATTTCCTAACTCCTTGAATAGGTGAATATATTCTCAGATCATTTTCCCTGAGAAATTAGAAAGTGTGCTTTCAAATGATCACCTTTTTTTTTCTGCCCAAAATACAAATAAGGGCATGTATCTGATGTCTGCTATAACATATATTTATCAAAATAAGGGAGAAACACAGTATATATATAATATATATTTATATATTATATATGTGTGTACATATATACATATATATGTATAAACACCTATAGGATATATCTAACTACATTGTCTTAGAAGTTCTGCTGGAGTATATTTATTTCTTAGTCATTTGCATTCAGAAATCTTTTAATGTGGTTGATGCTCTGGTTTCCTAAAGTAGCACTTGGTGTATTCTTCTAATATCTAAGAGGATTGGCATGTCTATCCAATCTTTGACTCCTTTAGAATTCTTGCAGTAGTATCTACAGTGATAAAATTAGGAACATTTGTAGAAAGCTCTACAGAGATCATCTATTTACAGAGAACTTACATATTTTCTTTAGACAGAAATACAGTCTTTGTATTTTTGTTTTTATTGTAATGAAGAAAATAGAATCATCCATACTGATTGAATCAAGTAGAGGTGGTCCCGGTAGTTCCTTTTTCTTCCTGAGTGCATCTACATCACAAGTTCTAATTTCCCTGCTTTGATATCACACCTTTGCAATTTGCACAATAGAATTTGCACTTAGCTGAAAATGCAGGATAGCATTGGAGGCAGATTTCTTTATGTTTATTAGATTTTTTGTTTTTATCTAGTTCAATAAATTTCAGCCTTGTTCTATCTACACAAATCATACAGGTAAAGAGACAACAAAGCTAATTTCATGGATTCCTAATAACAACCGTATAGGCAAACTTGAGAAAAACCCTATAACCAGTGTAAGATAGAGCAAAATTCAGCCCAAGTTCACTCTGATTTTGAAGTTCCTAGCCTTAGAATATCGCCTCAAATTCTACCCATGAAAGGAATTTCATCACTGCATCTCTTGATTTTTTTTCTGTTTATTGCAAAACCTGGGGAAAGAGAGGCTTATAAAGATACCAGATTAAAACTACTTAGTTTTTATTTTCTCTGATGCCTAACTTTATGCAACAATTTTGTTTATAAATGGCACTAGGGACATGCAGACCTAGAGCAATGAATGGCAAATTTGCTCTTAAAAAATATAGTTACCAATCTTCTATATTTTGGTTCACTTTAATAAATTGATGTGTTATCAAAAAGTACTAACATATCAGTTATTCCAAGTTCTTAATTGGTCAGATAGCTTAAGATGGTATTTTTATGTTTGCTGTATATCTATATATATTTGATTCATGGAATTTCAAAATTGAAATCGGTATCAATTTATTTGTTCTCCAATTCCTTTATTTTGGCATTGAAGGGTCTATATTTGCAAGATGAACATCAGTGATCAGTGTAAAATATTCCTTATAAAACCAGAACACAGACTTCTTCACTCTTAGGGGAAAGTGCTTTTTGTTGAACAGCTTTTTCTTCTCTAGCCATGCTTACATGCAAAAATGAACACATACACACACACACACAGGTCACACTGCTATTCTTACTCACATATCATTACAACACTCCCTGATATGACAAGCTTAAAGATTTAAATAAGTAATGTCTTTTAAATGCTTTGGAAAGATCAAGAGAATTTTATGAGATCAATTTAGAAAGAAACCATCCTTAAGAGCCAAAATCTCTGCCAGAGAAGTCTGTTGCTGTGAGAATTTCCCCTGGACTTCCCCTCTCACTTCAGGTTTTCCTTTTGACTTGGTTTTGATAAAGCTGCCAGCCTGTGCATATGTCTTTCAGTTGGAGCTTGGCATATTTGGAGCTCAGATGTGGGTGTCCAGGGTGAATCAACAAAGCCTATTGACTCATTGTTCCATGTTGGTTACTGTTTATCAGCTGAGAAGCTAAGATGATGTGAGGAAAAAAGAAGAAGTCTAAATTGGTAAAACCAGGAATTAATTGTGCATTGGCATCATCACACACAAAATATAACAAGACTTTCAAGATATCACACCTGGGTTTAACGCTATGGGTCTGGCATTTCAAGGTGTATTGTTGTACATACTTATCACTCCTTAATTCAAAATAACTGTGAACTAGTCTATAGGTTTCTAATGTTTTTTGAATATGAGAAATAGGACAACAGATGAATGATAGCAGTAGGAGTAAAGATGCCTTTAGTCCTTTGGCAACTAACTGAAGGAAAGAATTTCAGACGGTTTGTTGTTGTTTTATGTTTTAATATGTGTTATATATATATATATCAGTTATATATATCAATAAAATTAAATTCTTGTTCTTGTTGGAAAAAATTAATATCCATTTATCAGGATTTACTCAACACCTATAGCCATGTATTCTGGCCAGGTCAGTAGGTAAGTGCCTTCCTCAAGAAGCAACGAATGTGAATATATAACTTGGAGAGGCCCTAAATGAGGTTGATCATAACAAGAAACTCCTCTGTAATCAGACAATTTTTAGGACTTTTGAAATTTTTACATATATGGCGTGTTGGTATTCAGTAGTTCAATAACTGAAACATGCATAACAATTATCTCATAAGATTACTGGTGGAGAGAATATAAATGATGAGAAGCCCAGGTTCCTGCTTTCAGGGTGATCAGAATCTGACATAGGGGGACATATTTGATAGACAAATAATTAGTTCATCATCTGATATTACCTTAGATGTGTGGGCAAAGGGGCACAGTAGTAGAGAGAATAGGTTTTTTTTTAAGATTTATTTATTTATGCATACAAGAACTGTTATACAGGTCGGAGGTGCAGGGGGTGAGAAGATTCACCAGAGACGGAGTGGGGAACAGAACAGGCAGACTGAAATACACTGCTGAGTGGAGAAGCGGGCGAGCCAGGAGAGTTCTGCTGCGCCGTGTGGTTCACCTCCCTGGCAGGGGATCGAACTCATGCTGCAGAGGCTGGCAATAGTTTGACAGCACTGTGTCATTAAGCCCTGTGCCACCAGGGAGGCCTGAGGATAGTTTTATGATCAAAGTTATCAAAAGCCATCTTTTTTTCCCACTACACAAGTGTGTGTATGTATATGTTTGTATATAAATGTGTATTGTGCACACATATGCATATGTGCATGCATGTGTATGTATCTGGGTGTATATGTGTCTGCATATACATGTGTGTATGTGTATGCACATGTGTATATGTGTGTATATATGTGTGTGTATTGATATATATGGAAATGCACCCATGTATATGTATATCAAACCTGAAAATAAACTGCACTAAGTTGTGAATGTATAGTAACATTATCATATATAGTCCTTTAATAAGGCATTACAATATCTTTTCAGATTTTGCTTCTTTCCTAAGTGATACTTCATTGTTGTACTTTCTTCCTCTGGCAATGGAACACCATCTCCTCTTCATAAGGCAGCTATTTGCATTTTTACTTTATAATAATCAGAAAATCATAAAGTACTGATGAGTTCTTGCCTCTTTATCTATATTTTATTTATGAAAATTATTACTTTTTGGAAATATATTTATGTTCATAGAAAATAAGCATCATTTTTTAAAATTTGGGAGAACATTAAAAATCATAGGATTTTAAGGGATTGTTGTATAAACTATCTTAACTACAGGTGAATACATCAGTAACTACATATATATGTTGAATCTAGTTTCTAAAATGATGATGTTTTATCATTGCAGAAGTCTCAGGTTTTTAGACTTTTTTTGAAAAATTAGATTAAAGCAGAAATATAAGCCTATATATACATATTTGCATAAATAAATATTACCAACTACAAAGTTTGAAATAAAATGAAATTGAGGAAATATATTGCTTGTCTAATGTAACATATGCTATGAGAAACTACCATTTTTTTTTTTTGAAGAATAGTTAAACCTTATTTAGTAACTACGTTGTTTAGTAATTTTATTTTGGAGATCTCCTTTGAAACCATGGCTATATAGATTTATAATTGTGTTCATGAAAAATTCAATTTCAAAAACTTCCTTCCTATCTTCTGACCTGTCTACATAAATACTTACCTATCTTTGCACTAACCTATCTTTGCCTCTTTCACTCCTCTTTTTCTCTGTAGTATAAGGACCTTAAACTCTTCATCACTCAAATAGAGAAAAAATGCTCCATTGCTTTTAATCAAGAATCAAAGGATTCCCTGATGAGATTTGATTATCTTGTTTGCATTGAGAGTATCATCTTTACTCAATGGTTCCCCATCATTTGAATATATGCCTTGCATATTATTTGAAAAATCACAATTTTAATAAGGCCCTGAAGCAAAGGAGTAAACATCACATTGCAGTCCCCACTGACTTAGAACTCCATAAGGCAGTGTCTTCGCATAGCATTAAATATCAGTTAGGAAAGGAATTGTTTTGTAATAAAAATGACTATAGGCACTTTGTGTATGTGTTTGTGTGTGTTTGTGTGTGTGTGTATTTCTATTTAAAGTAAAACACTGTTCTCTCTTACCTACTAGGGAAATTGTTAGATACTTACTAGGAAATATTTCAATAAATTACTTGTCACTTGCTACTAAACTACGATAAGAATTTTTACTTTAAACATTAGGCTGGAATTGCTTCTAGGTCATCCAATTTCTAAGTAGAAGAGTTAGAGTTGGAATCTAAATTTATATCTTAGTACCCACTTCAACATATAACATTTGATTATTTGTTGCAAAATCTAGGAAACCTAAGGAAAAACTCATAAGCTTTATAGACTGCACAGAAATGTTAGCAATAGACAAAGAAAATAGTAAATATATATACACACACTCCACTTATACAAAGAGAGATAGAGGAATGTATCCCCCTTGTAAGTTTTATTTCTCTCCATTTTTAACATGTTTACATACAGTTATTTTTACCTGGTTTCATTAACTTGAGATAAAAATGAGGAAATTGTCCAAATAGCTTACAGCAAATTAAGGTGATCAGTCTAAATTATTTTTCTATTTGTGCACAAGTGTCTTTCTCCATATTTAAATTACCCACAAAAGAAGACAAAGTGGAGATGTTGTTCAGTCCTCCTTAGAGGTCAAAATGGAGGGTATACTTGTCAGTGAGGAGACTTGGAGCTCACGTTTCGTTCACAGCAGAAATACAGTGTTCTCTTTCTGAATTAAATAACATGACGGGGAGTTTATATATTTCACAATCTTTTTTTGTGCCATGGACCAGAAGTGCCACCAGATATTTTCTATTCAAGAATTTCAAAAATTCAATGACATCACCCATTGGAGATGATGCAGACATTTTCATGTAACCTAGGTTCATCTACTGCTCACTGAATAATTAAAGAGACTGGTAATGGATGAAATCAAGAGCAGAGACAACACAAGGCAAACCACTCTCCAGGGAGGTAACATTGCATTTTTAATGCATTTTCCTCACTCTGGACACCTATTACTCTCTTTCTAGTACCAATTTACCATTTATTAGTTGTCATTATAACTAGTTTTGTCATCTTCCACCAGTGATTATGATATCACTGATAGATTTGACAAACTATTCATTATTATGACCACTCTGTTTTCTTTTCAACGTACCTGGACACTTTACAATCTATAGAATACAAAATTTTGTGTGATGTTGGCTTATGTATGTTTCTGAATGGATGTGTACATCATAGATTAAGTAAATTAAACTGATTGCTTCTTTTGTGTGGGTCAGTCATCTAGAATATGGTTTGATGTGTTGAACACAATACCAAAAATTCAAGCTATGTTCTTACGATAAAGTGACAATAGCTAAAACTGTCTTTCTCTTATGTATTAACGTTTTCTTAGTTTGGTGAATTAAATATATGGATGGTGTGTTGGATAAGTTTGAAAAGAATGACCAGCAATATGTTAGAAATATGAAATATGTTTCACATGTCTCTTGATTCCTAAGGATTTGATATATATATACTAATAATCATTAGCATTATATAGTTATTTCTTATTCACCTGTCACATAGCTATGCTTTCAAATCACAAAAATATTTTAATTCTAAAAAACATTTTAGTTCTGATATGGCATTAATAAAACTAATATTGTGATAAGAAAATGTAAAACTGCATTAACAATTTTCAAGAGCAAAATTGACACTAGAAAAATTAGAACCACAATGCGTATTCATGAGGCAATTTCCTAAAATATATATAAAGGTAACATAAATGCTAACTATGGTGTAAAGAGAAACTATTTCTAGATTGGTAATTATATGCTCACAAAAAGGAGAAATCAGAACTCATGCCATAGAAGTAATAGTCAAGCATGCAGCTAAAAGTAACTATGGAAATTAAATAATAGAGAAGCAATTTTTATAACTGCACTGCATTTCAACCTAAGACACTAAAAGAAACTCAGACTTGACAAACATGACTTAACAGACCAAAGAAAAATTTGCATGAGAATTCAGGCAGACAAAAGTTGTAATAACTTATGTAACATAACCAGACTGATCAGAGTCTTAACTCTGAAATACCGAATTTCAGAGGACAATGGGAAAGTGTTTGAGTGGAGGGAAATTGAGACATTGTTATAATTAAGAACTTTCTGGAACTACAAGTTTGAACATAAAAATCTGCTGATAAACTAATGAAGCTGTGCATTTCTAAACTTGAAATGCTTCCAAGAAAAAAGACAATGCTGTATTTTTCCTGGTCTTGTATTAGCCTCTTTTCCTTTTCTGTACCACACAGCTTCCATTTCATAATCATAGCTGTTGTTTTCAGCACCTTTGCATGAATAAAGCTTGATTGTGCTGTGGTTCTGACACCAGGCCTTGTTTTCATGTGACTTTTAGTGGCAGATACCACAAAAGCTGTCACAGTCTTTGCTTTTTCAAGTCCTGGAATGAAAATACTTGGTCAATGATCAACTGAACACTAATATTCCCCTTTCTACAGTCACCTATGGCAAGGTGAAAGGCAGAACTACAGGATTCCTTAAGATCTCCCTTTATAGAGTTGGAAGATAGGATAATTTAAAAGCTATATTCTTAGTTCGTAAATGAACTTAGTTTACATTCTGTAGAGTATAATTGAAATATTTGCTTAATATTAAAAGGCATTAGAAAGCATACCATCTCCCAAGTTTCTCTAAAAATAGTAAATTCACATTCTAGATAAATGAATGAGGACTATACATAATAATACAAAAGTGGTAAAAATATGAATTGAAAGGATGATTGGTGAACATTTAAATTAGTTGAGCACTGAGATAAGTAATAAAAATCTAGGAATACAAATCACATTGGCAAGGTCCACGATTATTCTTCATCAGAAACTATGTAATGCAGGCCTCCCTGGTGGCCTAGGGGGTTAAGTTTAGTGCTATCGCTGCTATGACCTGAGTTCAAGCCCAGGCCAGGGAGCTGACCCTCTGCTCCCCTCAATAGTGTGTTTCAGTAGATCTGCCTATTTTGCTCCCCACTCTGTCTCTAGTGAATCCTCTCACTCCCCTAGTACTTCTGGCCTACACCCCAGTTCTTCTATGCATAAACAAACAAATAAATAAATATTTTTTTAAAAAGAAAATATATAATGCAACAATTCATAATATTAACAAAATAATACACCCCATCTCAAAACATAGATTTTAATAATCAAGACAAGAACAGATTGAGAGAAAAACCTATCACTCTTCATGAAAGTTAAAAGACTCCATCTCTCTTTTTTAATTTTGACAACATGAAGCATCTGTGCTCAAAAATTATGAACACCAATGGTTTTTGCTTACTTCTTCTAAAGAAACCATTAACAGTTTTTCTAAGGGATTCACCACCCCCTACATCTCTTCAAAGAACTCCTGTTCTTTGGAAAGTTCAGAGAACATAGGTGAATTCAATGAAACTCAGTCCTTACTCTTTCTCTCTCTTTTTTTTTTTTTTTGTCTGTAAGTTAATAGAACTCTAGAACTTAAAGCTGGCAGGTTAAATACCTGAAAGCAGCACGTAGTGATGCTACCTAATTAAGTAATACTAGATAAGTAAATTAGCATTCGAAATTAGAGAGGAATGAGTACTGGTGTTTATTCTTAAATGTAGCCAGAGTTGATAACAAATGCTGAGATTTTCACACCAGTTTGATTTCTTTCACTTGCAGTAATGCAAGGCAATTCTAAGCATTATAGGTATTTTTCTCAAAACCTTAACCACATTCTTATGGATATAATGTTTTCATCTTTTTTCTCTCATTAATTCTGTCTAAATAGGACATCCTTGTTCTCATTATTTAGCTTATTTTAAATCCCTTAAATCTCTTTAAATGGATTGCGAAATTCTTTCCTGATGGGTTTTTGTTTGATATGGTAATTTTTCAAGGGGCACTGTTTTCCGAAACCTCCCAGGTCAGCGAGGCTGGGATTTCTGCAGTGACTAGTGAGGAAATGGCGGTTTGTGATGAAGTTAGGGCACTTCAGTGCTAATTGGCTAACAGGAAACACACTGGAGACCCAGAATTCCACTGAGAGAGCATGTGAGGTTGTCCCCTTTTGTCATCAGTTCTTTCCTGATGTAAACAAAAGAGAAGGTGTCCATTCTCTTCAAATACATCCATCAGGCTTGGTTTGTCAGCAGTGCTGTGCTTTTCAGGAATCCTTGCCAGTTCCTTAAGGTGCTCTCTCAGGAACATCCACAGCCCCTGACAGGAGGAGTTTAGTCCATCATGCATTCATCCTGCAGGACCTCAGATAAATGTCACATTTGCTGCAGTGTGCCCAGGGAAAAAGCTTGTCTACAATGCACAATAAAGACTTAATTTTTCCAGGTATCTCAAAGCCTCAGAAACACACTGAATTCACCCCCATCCACACTGACAGCTTATTTTGATAAAATGGGTTATTTATACAGGGAGGTGGGGTGAGAGAGGGTTGGAAACTTGATTTTTGAGTCTTACTGTTCCTATTCTTATTTATAAAATTGAATTTGGATTGGTTCTTTTTGGGATCAGATGAGAAACTAGCATCAAAGACAACATAATGCTTAGATCAGGCTGTAGAAACCAAGAAAGCAAAAGTTAAGGGGAAAGAATTCATTAAAAAAAAGGCCATGGAGGAAAGAGCAAGAACACCTGTTATGACAAAGGGGTAAAGACTGACAGCCTGTATTACCGCACAACCTCTTTGTGGATTGGAAATCAAAAGTCCAGTGTATACGTCAAATGCATACATACAGCACCTAGCAAAAAGTCAGGAAATAAAGACTGGTTAAGGTCACATTGGGCAAAAACATAAAGGTGAGGGGGAGGAGGCATCGTGACAATAATATTCTATAGAAAAAAAAAATCAAGGCAGAAACAATTAAATAAACACGAATTTATTTTGTTCTCATAATACATAATCTGCAATGAAAATTTAACTGTTTTAAGCCTTTACTTATCAAATACATCAGTATGCTAGGATTTAGTTGCAAAACAAAAAAATAATGCAATGAATCTAAAGAAACAAAAGACATACTTATATAACGATTAGGACACAGCAAATTGGTTATAAGAATACTTAGCAAACTGTTTTGCAAACTTAAGTCATATGTGGATTTGTTTAAAGGAAAAAAACTCAATATTTGCTCACATTGCTTTTATTATATTATTTATGTAGAGAAACAAAACATAAATTTCATATCTTTTCCAAACTATAAAACAAAATAAAATTGCAAATTAAATATAAATATTTTAAAAATTGAAAAAAAAATGCAAACACATTTGGATTTAATAGCAGCAACATGTCTATTTTAGGATTTTTTTTAATTTTTTAAATTTTATTTTATAAATATTTACATCATTTTTCATTTTTGCACAATGTATGTATTTTCATCTTGGTTATTAGTCCCCATACAATCCCACCACCCTTGTTTTGATCCTACTCTCATCTCCCTCTGACCCCCCTTAGTGTGCCTCTGGTTTATAGTTGCTTGTTGATTTTGATTTTTGCTTTATTATAATTAGTCCTTTTCCTGGTCCCTTATTTAGGTTTTATAAATTCCTGCTATGAGTGAGACCATCCGCTGTTTTTCTTTTTCTTTCTGGCTTATTTCGCTGAGCATGATTTTAGGTTTTATTTGTTATAAGTTCATTTGATTTTTAGTAAAATGGCTCCTCATTTATGAAATCTTTTTTCATCATTGGATGTTAAGTAGAGGGCAGTGTTGAAGTGCATGAACTGGGCAACCAGCTTGAAAAAAATTTTAGTGCCACTTTATAACTTTCTGGGCAGTAGTGGAAGATTACAATTTCACCTCTGTTTTTGTCTGTGAAATGGGCACAGTGTCAATATGACCCCAGATAATTGTTGCAAATGTTCTTCTAACAGTTCTTCTAACAGTACTTAGTACTTACTTAGTAAATGTTCTTCTAGCAATAGTGCATTGGCTCACAAAAAACAACTTTGCAACTTTATTTTTATTTGTTTTGTCAGGTTTCTGAACCAATTTTATTTCTTTTTAGTCAAATACAGTGATTGCATATAAAATGATTTTTTACAAGGTCCGTACCTATCTATGTATAGTAACCAAACTAGTATATGTTCAGTTACAGAATTTAACAAATCTGTAATTATGGGATAACAAGACTTCAGAGAAATGCTTTCCTTGCTGTGGAACTTAGAATATATTTCTAAAACTTCTCTGTTAAGTCTACTTCTTAGGAAATGTTTCAGAAACACAGATTTTATAGTGATAGCAAGGAATTTATAGTAAATCTTATTTAAGAATACATTATTCTGGGCTTCCCCGGTGGCGCAGCGGTTGAGCGCTGGGTTGCGAAGCTGCCCGCAGCCTCTGCGGCGCCGGTTCAATCCCCGGCTGCTCCCCGGCCACTGGAGGAGGGTCCCACATGGCGTGCAGACCTCTCCTGCCGCCCGCTGCTCCCCTCAGCAGTGTACTTCGGTCCTTCTGCCTGCTCTGCTCCCCGCTCTGGCTCTGGTGAATTCTCTCACCCTCCCGCGCTTCTGACTGTACCCAGTGCTTGTATAAAGAAACAAACAAATAAATAAATAAATAAAACATGCCTCTAAAAAAAAAAAAAAAAAAAAGAATACATTATTCTGGTCAATCTAAAGAATCTCATCAAGTAAAATAGTCCAATGAATTTGTGTAAAGGCTGACTAATTTCATTGTAAGTAATAACATTAGAATCTATTCAGTATTTATCATACCAGAGCAAAAATAGCTATAAGGACCACCAGGTGATGGGTGCTGTCGGGCGGTATGGACTGCCCGTGGCACCCACTGATGGCCTTTGGGGGGCATAACAAAGATGTCCCCTGTGTAAATATCATGGTCAAATATCATGTTATATTTCTTTTTTCCTTCAATCTGGCTTGGAAGCATCTTCTGCAAATCAGTGGGCATATTAAGGTCTCCCACGTTTCTGACTGAGTCTTACTGAGCATAAGTGTGTCCCTATTTTCTTATGGGTCATGTGATTTAGCTAAGGAGCATCAGAACACATGAACGAGATTGTGGAAGAAGACGCGGGTGGCGAGTGGCTCACACGTAGCTGTAATTCCTAAATGACTGCCACTCATGCCGAACCAAAAGTGGAAACACAACATGGTACATTTATGGCCAGTAGTGATCAAACAATGTCACTGGATGCGAACAAACTTGTTTCCTACACTCTGAATCACTTTCTGCTGCGGTTTCTCTACTTTTTTCTCTTTCCACTTTATTTACAACCACACTTGGGAACAATGTTTTCCCACCCTCGGTTGAAGACTTTTCTTAACCAGATACAGCAGTTAGGGTTAAGAATTATGTCTTTGTTTACTTTTCTAAATCTCCTGGAAAACACATCTTTTTCCAAATGTGTTCTTGAAATATTTACTTTGTGAAAATAAGACTGTCATTTGGGTGGCCAACAGGCATATGAAAAAATGTTCAACATCACTTGCCATCAGGGAAATGCAAATCAAAACTACCATGAGATACCATCTTACACCAGTGAGAATGGCACATATTAAAAAAACTAGCAACAACAAATGCTGGCGAGGGTGTGGAGAAAAAGGAACTCTTCTGCACTGTTGGTGGGAGTGCAAACTGGTCCAACCAATGTGGAAAGCTGTGTGGAGATTTCTGGACCTACTAAACATAGAGCTTCCATATGATCCAGCAATTCCACTCCTAGGTATTTACCCAAAGGACACAGAAACATCCATTCCAAAGAACACCTGCACCCCTATGTTTATAGCAGCACTGTTTACAATAGCTCAGCTTTAGAAACAACCCAAATGCCCAAAAATAGATGACTGGATCAAGAAGATGTGGTACATATACACCATGGAATATTACTCAGCATTCAAAAAAGATAAACACATGCAATTTGCAGCAACATGGATGGCGCTGGAAGGGATCATGCTCAGCGAAATAAGCCAAAAAGAAAAAGAAAAATACCGGATGGTCTCACTCATAGCAGGAATCTAGAAAACTTAAATAAGGGACCAGGAAAATGAATAACTATAAGAAAGTGAAAATCAAAATCAACAAAAAACTATGAACCAGAGACACTTTTTTGGGGGGCGGGGGTGGGAGGGGAGGGATTGGGGTCAGAATGGGGGGGCTGCAATTGTATGGGGAATATAACAATAAAATTTAAAAAAAAAAAAAATGACTGTTATTTGGGGAAGTAGATTCAGATTTTGTACCAACCATAAACTCAGTTCTGTGTTTTATCATCTTAGATTTTTTTTTTTGCTTTCTTTTTTTAAAGAATTTTTTTTTTTAGCTTTCTTTTTAAAAGAATGTTTCCCATGAAGTAGCCCCTTTAATTAAAATAATATGTTTATGCTATCTTGTTTTATGCACTAAATTGAAAGAGATGTAGGGTAAAAGTCAAATAGAAGTAAATTATCCTGAAGGACAAAATAAAGATGTCATGAAATAGTTTTTGACAGGATTTTTAGGAAAAAAGCTTGAAAATGGTGTAATTTTACTACCATTAGTTTTCTGAGAAGGAAGCTTCTGTCTCTTGATTTATAGTTAATTGTGCAATATCTAAATAATCAGGGAAAATAACTGATAAATTTGCAGTCGTTTTTCCATTTGGATTTCTCAGATATTTTCATTTGGATTAATCGTTAAAGCCAACACCATGACATGGTGATTGTGCCTTCACACTTTGCAAATGAGCAAACCATTCCAAGATAGTCACTGATCATTCCATATTCACATAGTTCACAAAGCATTGATCTGAGGCCTGAAACCTTTATTTTGTACTTTCTAAGCCAGTGTTCTTTCAACTACATCACTGTTATATAATTAGATGTCTATATAGATCTCAATGTATAAAAATATATAAATTATATGTATCTAATTAGATATCAATATATAATATTACAAAATAGATATTAATATATCTCACATAAGTAGATATAAATCAATATATTATAACTATACCCATAGAGAGAAATAATGAAAATCTACTGCTTAGGGAGAAAAAAAAAGAGGTTCTTACAACTTGAATTAAAATGTGTGTCTGTATCAACCTTGTTAGAAATCTGTGAGCCTTATTTCATTATTCTTTTGATAAACCAACCTTTGCCCTGGATAAATTCTCTGTTGTTCTTTTTTTTAAACATCTTTAAATTCTGTTTTTTAAAAACTTTCCTTTGTTTTGTGTTGTAGTTTGCCTACCCTGTAATATATGCTCAAGTTCCAATCCCAGCAAATGTGACTTTTTTTGGATATAGAGTATTTGAAGATGTAAGTTCAAATGACACCACACTGGAGTAGGGCAGGTCATTAATATTTGAAGGAGGAAGCTGGGAAATAGGCACAGGAAGTCAGTGAGGAACAGGGTAACCCAAACTCACCCTAAGTCACTGATTGAAAAGTACTGGGTTGGAACCAGGGGGGCACCCTTCCATCCCTGCCCCTCCCCCCCAAGCTCTAGGTCCATTTATCAGTCTGATTGGAGAGTTCATCGCGTCAACGCAATAACACAATGTTAAAGCAATGGACTGAGGCTAGTTTCAGGAAAATAGACCAGGTTATGTGGAGACCCCACAAACTCAGTGGACCTAGTTAGCTTAGGAAACCCCCAAGGACCCAGACAATCAGGAGGAGACACAATGCAGAGATACCCAAAAACCAACCGAAGAGACACAATGCAGAGATACCCAAAAACCAGCCCCCAACCCCTTGCCCACGATACCCATATAAGCACCAACTTCTCACCACACAGCAGTTATATACTCACCATCAAGGTATGCCAAGTCTGGTAGCCAATAAAGACCTTTTGGAGGCCATCCAAAAGATAAGCAAGGTAGCCTGACTTGGGACAGGGAGAGGATGGCTGATGAATGTTCTGGATAAGGGGCAGAGACTTTTTTAAGGACCAAAAGGGAGAGAGTTGTATTCACAGATCTAGGAGTCCTTCCCTAACACCGAGAAGAGTCTTCAGGAAACCAATGAAACAGCATTCAAGAGAAATTTTAATCTAAGTTCAAGCTAAATGAACAATATTTTAATTTTCCTTGAATTTTTGCACTACTGCAAATGAAATCCTAACCCTCAGAACCACCGCTGTTTTGATTCTTTTAAATGGAACCTGTGCTTAAATAGCATTTATGTGTAACTTGAGAAGTTTCAGAACTTTTATCCAAATTTAGATTTTGTTAAGAGGGGAGGAAATTGGTTATAATAAAAGCATAAAAGACATTTTATGACTATGTGTAAGCTAAAACAGGATGGCTTGGGGGAGTAGAATCAAAAATCAATGAGAAGCACTAGCAAAACTGATCCTTTCAATTTTTATTGCCCATGGTGAATCAATTAGAAATGACCAAGTAACCACTATGAGCAGAATATAAAGGTGCCTTTCATCAGCTGGTTTATTTCTAATTCACATGAGAATCTATGGCAAAATTACATGAATAGTAGTATAATTATTCAATACAACTGGCCCAGGATTGCCTATTTAATTTTTTTTTCTGACTTTGGCAACATGGGTAGCTTATATAAACCTTGAATGAGCCAGGATTAAAATAAACTGAATAAAGATTAGGCTAAATTATTTGTTTTTATTTCTTTGTTTATGTGTGTATATATTTTTTAAAGATTTATTTATGCATACAAAAACTGGGGTACAGGCCAGAGATGGGAGGGGAATGAGAGGATCCACCGGAGATAGACTAGGGAACAGAACAGGCAGGTCTACTGAAATACACTGCTGAGGGGAGCAGTGGGCAAAACAGGAGAGGTCTGCTGTGCCATGTGGGTCAGCTCCCTGGAAAGGGACTGAAATCATGCTGCAGTGGCTGTGGATAACTTCATAGTTCTGAGACTTAACCCCTTGCAAAATTGTTAGGGGGAAAAGAATGTCCTAAAGCTAATTCCATACAGGCTTTGTGGACTCCACCCCCATGCCAGGCCAAAGCCAAAGACACTGGGAACTCCAAATCCCATCACCACCAAAGGGAAGGTGGCTGGGACCTGAGGGTGGGGTTAAGCAGCCAGGTTGGTATAAAGCTAGACACGTGGGCTTTGGAGGGGTCCCCCATTTTGGCTCTCCGCCAGCTAGCAGCGTCTGGCCAGCTCTGAGAGTGCCTTTGGGTTTCCAGGTCGGCGGATCGGGTAGGACGCATTAAAGACTTTATTTCCCTATTTTCTCCCTGAGTTGTACATTTTCCTTATTTCCTTTTCCCTTGTAAATAAACCTTTTATTAACCTTTTGAGTGTGTCTGTAGTGGAGTATTAATAAGTCCCTTTTAAGCGTGCGGGTGAGGACCCACAGCCAGGCAACCCATTCAATATCGGGGCTGTCCTATAACACCACCAGGGAGGACTCTTGCGCCATCTTTATTATACCTTATAGAGAACACTTGTCAGTTCCACCATACCCTCAGTTGTTTCCATCTAAGTCTTTCTTGCTCACCATGGTGACCCTCTTGGTAATATGGATGATGAATAAATATTGATGATAGAGTAAATGCTCTTTCATTGCAGTAATCTCCCAACTGCTCCTTTTGACCTCAGCTTTCCCCTGTCCCTTCAACTCACCATTCTCCAACCAGTTCAGAGAAGAAAGGCTTTTGCCTTAGAAATAAAAGTTAGGGGCTTCCCTGGTGGCACAGGGGTTAAACATGAGCATTATGAAACAGTATGCAGCTGCTGCAGCATGAATTTTATTCCCAGGCATGGCACAGCAGATCTCTCCTGTCTTGCCTGCTGCTCCCCTCAGCACTGTATTTCAGTCAGTTTCCCTTTTCTGTTCCCCACTCTGTCTCTGGTGAATCCTCTCATCCCCCTGCACCTCTGGCCTATACCCCAGTTCTTGTATGCATAAATAAATAAATCTTTAAAAAAATAAAAAATAATATTTTTATTCAGAAATTTGAGTGTTTATTTATAAATATTTACTTAAGAAAGATTTCTGAGCAGACACCCACAGCGCATGAAGTTCTGAAATCGGTGCTTAATTTTTAAGTTCTTCTCATAAACTTGCATTTCTTGCTTCTACATTTCTCTTTGCCAAGGAACTTTTGAAATATGCCCCCCGCAATTTTTGAACCAAGTTTATCTATAAGTGCACTTTTATTTTTTTCTTATATAACTTCTGGTTATTTAAATGAAGGAAAAGACATCTAGGTGTTGACTGCCCTCTTAAATGTAATTTATTTTCAAAGATTTCTAGTGATGAGAATTTGTTTCTTCTGTCTTTAGAGAAAAAAGAAAAACACGATATTCCGTCTGTCTTTGAAAAAGGCAGATGTCAACAAATAGATTCCCGGATGAAAACAAAAGGATTTATTTCTCCTCTAACATATTTATCCAAGGGCAATTCATTGGAACACATATGACTCAGGAGATCCTACACCAAAGGCATTTTGGATTCTAATCCTGACCATGTTACTGACTTCAATATAAGTATTATTTCTCATGTGCCTTAATCTCGCTGGTTGTGAAATAAGAATGACAATTCTTCGCTCAAACCCAGTGCTTTAAAAATCCAGTGAAGCATCCCCAAAAGACGCTTGCAACTGTATATCAGACCGTGATGGAAAAATAGTCTATAAATATATAGTGAAAGGGGTCCCTGTTATGGGTTATTGACACAAACTAAGCAGTACTAAATATTAATCATCGGGCCTCCACGGTGGCGCAGCGGTTGAGCGCTGGGTTGCAAAGCTGTCCGCAGCCTCTGCAACGCCGGTTCGATCCCCGGCTGCTCCCCGGCCACTGGAGGAGGGTCCCACATGGCGCACAGACCTCTCTTGCAGCCAGCTGTTCCCCTCAGAAGTGTATTTCCTCAGTCTGCCTGTTCTGTTCCCCGCTCTGACTCTGGTGAATTCTCTCACCCTCCCGTGCTTCTGACTGTACCCAGTGCTTGTATAAATAAATAAATATAAATAAATAAATCTTTATTTACAAATAAATAACTAAATTTTAATCATCAGGTGTTGGATATGATGACTATGCTGGGGAGGATTGAGAAGCAAATAAGACATCATCTTTCCACTTCTCTTGAAAAGGGAACTCATTGCTTAGTTGAGAAGCAGACAAGCCCTTTGTTGTATGAACATATGTCGAGTGTGTGTTACATGCCACACACTAACCAGTGAGGATGCAGCTGGGAGGAAAAAAAACGACACAAAGAAATTTATTGTCATTGGAGTTTAAATTCTTTTTTTTCAAAGATTTATTTTTATTTTTTTATGCATTCAAGATCTGGAGTACAGGCTACAAGGACGGCGGTGAGAGGATTCACCAGAGAAAAAGTGAAGAGAAGATCAGGGCGATCTACTGACTTACACTGCTGAGGGAAACAGCAGGTGAGACAGGAGAGGTCTGCTGTGCCATGTGGGTAGCTCCCTGGCTGGTATCGGACTAGTGCTGCAGTGGCTGTGGATAGCTTCAATGGTGCTGAGACTTAACCCCTTGAGTCACCAGGGAGGCCCTGTTTTCCAAATTTTAAACATGAATAAACTAATACTTCATATCTTCAACAAGTTAAATTTTGGTAAGTTAATGAAATAAACTTATTTCTCCAAAATGAAACAGTGAGGAAGCATTTTGCAGTGGTAAAAATGAAAATACTATTTATTCCCATTCACATCACTCAGAAAAAGCCAGTAGTTTGTCAGGATGATGTCAACCATGAGAAATTCCAATTCAGAATAGTAATCTTTTGAGAAAGATAAAAGTAATGAAAATATTGGCTCAAAATGAAATGCCCCTAAATTCTGTAACAGTAATGAGATATATATCACAGAAAAGGTTTCACCTGAGTAATCCTAAGTGAGCAGGTCAAATTGCTTATGCAGACAAAATGTAACTTTAGTTTTTCTTGGAGCAAAAATTACACATATTTGTTTAGGAACTTATCTATCAGGAATATAACTCGGTCTAAAATCACATACACATTAAAGTATGAAAGATTAGGGAAAATAAGAAAATCATAGAGGCCATGCACTTAGAATAAACATGCTTGCTAATCAAGAAATCTTCAAAGATATTTTAGGCTTAATAGTTGAAGTCTCATATATTTGATGCTCTTTAAACAATTTCTGTTTTTTCTTTTTCTGTCTCTTCTTGGTTCCTCAGGGTCTGTAAATGGACTCAGGTTAGAAGAAAATTTGTAAAACTACAAACAAAAATCTTTAATGATTGTTAGCACAGTAATGAGGCTTCTTCACTGAACTATTAGAAAAAAGGGCACATTTTGAACAGGGATTTCTTTGAAGTAAAACACTTTTTAAAAATACCTTTATATTTAGATAGTGCTCTGAAATATTTGTCTTTATTTTCCACTGGTAGGGAAATTATATTATTACAAAACCTAAAAGCATTAGGTTAAGTGCTGTTTTATTGGTTATTAAAACTCTATTAGCCACTTTATCAAATTTTATACATCTAAGTGTAATTGAATTTGTGCAATAGTAATGTATATTTGTATATTTTAATAAAAGTGCCTGTTTTGGAGATAGATGCTTAAACCTGATCATCCATGCAGTGATATGACAGAAAGCACTATATCCACAGACAGGGAGATGACTTCTAATCACAGCTTCGTTACTCACTTGCATCTGCCATAAAGTCAAATAATGAATTATTCTGCCTGCTTTTCTCATCTACAAAATTGGGACTGTGGGCCAGTTCAGAGGTTTTCTGCCTGACTGTGCATAAGAAACATCTGGGAGGGCTTAGAAAAATGCAGATTACCAGAATACTTCTCCACTGACTCAGGCAGGCTACAAAGCCTGTTTTTAAAATAATTAGCCTATAAAGATTAATAAATGATCAGATTTTTAAAAATTCTAGAAGTTGTCAAATTTCTCTTTCCAAAATTCCATACAAGATATTTAAAATACTAACATTTTGAAAAACACAGGGAGCAAACTTAGAATTATTTTGTAGCATATACATTTTATATTTTCTACAAAATGAGTGGAAGTTGCTTCAGAATCCACCCTCAAATCTGTCCTGGATTTTACAAAGGTTAAAGCTGTTGCAGAGTTGGATAGCAAGTCCTGCTCAACACCTGTTCTGGAAGCACCAGGAACTCATGGGCAGATTCGAATATCCTGTATCCACTTACCTTTGATCCAGTGTTGTACCATGTATCATTACAAGGATGCTAATTATGGTAGTCTGATTAAGAATAATTTGGCAGTATATGTTAAAACATTTAAAAGGTGCATTCTTGCAAGAAATCCCACCTCTTTGAATTTAAACTAAGGAAATAAGCAGGCTAGAACATGACGAATAGATATAATATTGAAGTTATTTGTAATGGTAATTAAATGAAACATATAAACATGACTTAAATCACCTTTTCCCATATTATTTGAAGAGCTTTTTTAAAAAATAGAGCTTATCCAGACTTTTTCCTGAATATTCTAATGTAGTACAGCCAAGATAAGGTTATAAATGTGTATTTTTAAGCAATCCTGTAGTGATGTTTATGATATTGGCAAATTTGGGGATCGTTACCTACCTTAAATAACGTTGAGAAAAAATGTCATATGATAATTATTAAAATAGTGTGTATATTTATGTTGCCATGAAAAGTTATAATGGTATGTATAAGGGTTTACAAAATATTAAATTTTACCAGTAGAGTAAGAACTCTTTTTGCTATATGTTATGTATTTATTAGAGCCGTCTGAAAAAATTTAGTAATGCTGTTTCTGATGGGGCTGAAAGCAATTTTGCTTTTCTTTTCTATTTAATTGCTGCTTTATTTTTTCCAATAATAAACCTGCATTGCTGATGTAATTGAAAAAGAAAGCAAACAAACAAACAAAAGGAAAAGCATCTCCTATCACTCTACAGGGAAGGCAGTGAGGTGCTTTCTGTCTCATTAAATGCAGCACAATGTGAAAGAACAGAAATGCAGGAGATTTCACCAACTCCCCCAGAGTTTGCTGTAGGGGATCCCACTCGGATTCTTCCACTGAACGTGTGTAAGTTCTCCAGTAAGGTCAGCTCTGGATATATTAAAGTGCTTTCTAGAAGCAGTTGGAAAGGAGCATTCATCTGCATCAAAATTATACTAGGCACAACTCAGTTTCTATTAAATTAGCCCTTTTAGTAAAGATTTTTATCTTAAGTGAATTAAATTTTTGCACTACAGTCATCTAAAAATATATTTACTTACTGCTCTGGCATTTAAGCCAATTTCCATTTGTTTGAACCTGAGTGGAGACAGAGAACAGCTGAGAGACACAGTCCTATACAAAATGACCCTTATCACAGAGATTCAACAGAATTGGGCCTATAGTCAGTTTCAACTGAACCTTTCTTCCTCTAGGAAAAAAATAGAAAGAAGCTTATTTGCATTATAAAGAAAAGCTTTGATGGATTTTATTTTCTACAACCCATTTTTTTTTTTTGAACATAAGAAGTTATGCCCAAGAAAACCTAAGATGAGTGAAACCCTTCTGAAATGCATCTGTTGTAAAATAAAATATTTTGGCAAGTTGCTTTTAGGGTGCAGAGATTAACTACATACACTTTTGTGAAATGCTTTGAAGATAAAAAGCATTTACTAAAAGCTTAGTATTATTATTCTAATTATTGTTATTTCCTTTTAAGCATTCATTAAAAAACTCACTATACATATTAACCAGCTTAGTAGCAAGCATTTATTTTCTTTTTTTAACACAAAAAAGCGGTGACTCAGTCTTGAAGCATGTACTTGCTCTCTCCATGAAATTCTGCAATTGCTTAGAATTTCGTATATTTGTAGGCAACACACCAAGTCTTGAGAACAAAGCTGAGTCCAGCTTCTGTTGTTAATTTACAGTTTGTGATTCATCAAATCTGTTGAAATATCTCAACTCATATTCTTTGGAAATTTAGTACTGCTTAGCCTGATTGTTCAGTTAGAGTGGGAGTCAAAAATACTCACTTGGAAAAAAGTTGACATTAATTTATAGATGCATAAAAATCAAAGATCAAGGGACACTAGCTTTGATGGAAATAGTGTTACTACAAATCAAATCTGTTCTTTACTTCTGTGGTCAGCATTGCAAGTAGCTTTCTTTAAGCATTTTTTTTTCCTTTTCCTCTGCAATTGACATCATCCCTGAATAATATCAGGGGTCAGACAAGTAGAAAAATGAAAACTGACTATTTGGAATAAATTTAATATAACCAATATGCCAATAAATTTATTAATCCTCAAATCACCAAATGAACATAACAACTATTAAATTTACAGGTTATAAAGATTATAAGGTTAACTATTTGGATTAACTATGCAGATTATAATCTTCCGTCAAAGATGTTTGTATTGGTGGGGATGGGGGTGCTGTTCGTGAGTTAAATACTTAGCAGATTTTTTAAATAAAATACCGTAGTAGCATCAACTGCAACATCACCACCACAGAACTAGCCAGTGTTTTGTTTTGTTTTGCTTTTTTAATTTTTAATTTCACAATGACTTTACCTATCCTGTTAGGATTAGATATAACATATTTTGTTTTTTGCTCATTGTCTACACCTAAAAAATTCCATTCCAAGAAGTCATGGTATCTAATAATGACCCAATCTATAAAATTGCAATATACCAGAATGTTATGTTTCTCTCTTCCGACACTCTCAGAACGTGAATTTTATGATACACCAATACTTTTATCAGGAAACATCTCCGTGTTTCTCTCAAGAGACTGGGACTGGTTCCATGGCATTCATAAATGGATCGAATTGCTTTGGCAATTAAGCAAATATCAAGCTGGAAAAAAGAAAAAGAAAAGCGTGGTTTTTTTTTATTTTTTTTTTTTTGAAAATGGAGTACCTGATATGGACAAACTAGGAAATGGTGGAAAGACAAGAGAAGGAAATCAGGTCCTATGTGGCCATTTCTTGAACCAAACAGTGGACACACTTTCTTTCCAGTGTTCATTTGATACCTGTTTGCTGGAGCCACTCACGGGCTTGCACACAGCCAGCAAATGAAAAATTAAATCTTCTATTTTCACAGTCAGTAGAGAGTGAGGGACACATACACACATAACTGATTGTAATGAAACATGACATAACTAAGGGCACACCAAATGCCAGAGTGATCACTTTCTAAGAGGTTGGGGAAGTCTTCAGGGGATTTAACAATTTAAATGGGTTTTAAATGCTGGCTAAGAGTTTTGATTTTTTTGATTCTAATTTTATTTCAAACCCTTTTAAATATACATTAAAAATGACCACAGATTAATTGAAGAATTTAAATAAAATGTACTCAGCTATATTAACACTACAATGATCAGGATATTTATCATTACTGGAACCCCAGGAATATCAATAATTCCTTCACAAAAAAAAGAAAAATAGCCTCTATTCTGAAATCAACATTTTTCAGGTGGAGAATAAAAGAAACTAGATGGGAAAAAAAATGCCTTGTTGCAATCTCAGGAGATACAAATGAAGTTAAAATACATTGTGTGTAATGATAATATAACATGTATATGGTGAGATAATCCATGGCTTAGAGCTTTGTTTTATTTTCTTTTTAATTTATTATTCAGTGAAATTGACACAATTTCAGTGTATTGGCCTATGAATTTTAATATATGTATAGATTATATGTATGGGTTCATATTACAACCATCAGACTTAGGATTCAAAACAATTTTATCACCTTCCCACATAATATTTGTACATGAGCTTATAATCATATATTCCCCCTATTTCCAATGATGAGTTCCTCATTATTTATAGTTTGATCTTTTCAAGAAAAAGATAGAAATGAATTCATGCAATATGTAACATTTTGAGCACAATGCATTTGAAATTCATCCAAATTGTGTGTATCAGCCCTTCATTCCTTTTTATTACTGATCAATATTTCACTTTATGGATGTGCCACAGCTTGCTCATCCATTCACTTATTGAAGATCATTTGGGTTGTTTTCAATTTTGGAGGGAAATGAATAGAACCAGTAAAACATTTTGTACAGGATTATATATGGATATAGGTTTTCATTTCTCTAGGATAAATACTCAAAGTAGAATTTCTTCATTATGATGTGTTTTCTTAACTTTATAAAAATCTATTAAACTGCTTTCCACAGTAGTTTTTTCAGCCTTGCTTCATGTAGTTTGAACTTTTGCTGTTGGGTGCATACCCACTTATTGTTTGTTGATTGCTTTATCTTTTTTTGTGAGCTTACCCTTTGATTATTATGCAATCATTCTTCTTTTAATTAGTAATATTTCTTCCTCTGAAATCTACTTTGACTAATATTGATATCGCTACTTAAGTTTTTCATGGTGTATATTTTTCTATCTTTTTATCTTTATCCTACCATGTGAAGTGAATTTCTTGTTCAAAACTAATAAAGGAGTCATTCTAATCCACTCTGACACCCTCTGTCTTTTAATTAGTGTGTATTTATATTTCATGTATTTTTGATATCTGTGGATTTAGGATGACCATTTTATTATTTGTTTTCTATTTGAACTCTATGTTATCCATTCTCTTTGTATGCTCTGTTATTCATTTTCATGTCTTTTTGGGGTTATTTTAATTTTTTTAAATTTCATTTGAAACTTCTAGTCCATTTCTTACTTCATCTCTTTTAATAGTTATTTTTGTGATTACCCTAGGGATTGTAACATACAAAATTAAACTTTTTTGTAGTGTTCTTAGAATCAATATTGCTATTTCAAATGGAATGTTAAAAACTTACTATAGTATGGGCTTTTTTATCCTCACCACTTTTGTTATAGATATCTTCTATATGTAGGTACATTTAAAAAAAAAAAAAAAACTACTGGTAATGCTTTTTTTTTTTTTTTTTTTAAAGATTTATTTATTTATTTATTTATACAAGCACTGGGTACAGTCAGAAGTGCAGGAAGGTGAGAGAATTCACCAGAGCCAGAGCAGGGAACAGAACTGGCAGACTGACGATATACACTGCAGAGGGGAGCAGCGGGCGGCAGGAGAGGTCTGCGTGCCATGTGGGACCCTTGCCCGATGGCTGGGGATTGAACCGGCGCTGCAGAGGCTGCGGGCAGCTTCACAACCCAGCGTTCATCTGCTGCAACACTGGGGAGGACCCCCACTGGTAATGTTTTAACTTATGTTTTCAACTGTCAAATAAATATATTTTAAGTAACTTAAGCGAGAGATAGTTTATTATATTTAAACCAGCTATTTATATTTCTGTTGCTCATCCCTTCATTTCTGAAATTTCACCTTTCATTCTAGAATTAATAACTTTATACTTGAAGAATTTTCTTTTCCTTTCTTTTTTTTAAGATTTATTTATTCATTTACACAAGAACCCGGGTACAGGCCAGATTCGCGGTAGAGTGAGAGGATTTACCAGAGACAGAGCGGGGAACAGAATAGGCAGATTGACAAAATACACTGCTGAGGGGAGCAGCAGGAGATAGGAGAGGTCTGCCAGACCATGTGGGATTCTCACTGCCGGCCGGGATCAAACTGGTGCTGCAGAGGCTCCAGACAGCTTCACAGTGTGGCTCTCAAGGGCCTGCGCCACCAGGGGAGACCCTACTTGAAGAATTTTCTTTAGCAGTTTTTTTACAGCAATGAATTCTCTTAGTTTTCTTTATTTCACATTTACTTCTGCAGGATATGTTTGCAGAATGTTGGAATGTATTAATTGAATGCATTTTGACCACATAAAATACACTAAAAAAAGTGTAGTTATCAAAATGTATTTCAGCCAAGAGAAGAGCAAGGATATACCTTTAGCAGAAACCAATGTAGCTGGAGAAAATACCTAACATAAATCCAGACAGCCAAGCATTGATGGAAAGGACAGATAACAAAACTGAAGTGTGGACCAATCTGACATAGAAACAGAACTTCCTCTTTGGAATAAAAATTTGTCTTTGGTTATTAAAGGATAATTGTCATTGCTAAAATAATAACAAGGACTCATGACTATGACAACAGACACTGAACACACAATCCACTGAAGTTCCAGTTTGTATATCAAATTGAAATCCATCTTCCTCAGATATTCGCAGACATTAGGTCATACCAAGGACAAGGTCATCGTGGAACCAAAAGAAAAAAGGGAAACATAAAGAAACTAAATTTCTGCATTTCCATTTTTAAAATCTCTGCCTCTTTAAGTGACATAGACTCAAATATGCATTCAAGCTGTGTTCCATAGTATTCTGTGTTTACCCATCTTAGCAGTACAATTATCTATCTGGTTTCTGCTAAAGGTATATCTTTGCTCTTCTCTTGGCTGAAATACAGTTTGATATACTACACTTTTTAGTGTATTTTAGTGGTCAGTATTAATTAATACATTCCAATATTCTGCAAACATATATATAGCTCTTTAAAAAAGATTTATTTATTTATGCATACAAGGACTGGGGTACAGGCCAGAGGTGTGGGGAATGAGAGCATTCACCAGAGACAGAGTGGGGAGCAGAACAGGCAGATCTGCTGAAATACACTGCTGAGGGGAGCAACAGGTGAGACAGGAGAGGTCTGCTGCACCATGTGGGTAGCTCCCTGGCCCACTGAGGACTGAACTGGTGCTGCAGAGGCTGTGGACAGCTTTGCCATGCTGTGCTTAACCCCTTGCACCAGTAGGTAGGTCCCTATATATAAAGCTCTTAATCATTTTTACATCTTGGATTATTTCCTTTGGTGGAGGGCTAGTGGTTTTAGTCAACAGAATTTTGATACTGGGGTTTATTCTCTGTAGAAAAATGGCCAGAGAAGAAGAGACAGATTGTACAGGGGCTTCTGCTGGAAACTCTCTAGTACTCGTACCCAGTGAAGGGTGGAACGAACAGGGTGAGTGGAACAGCACTCAAAGTATTGGATGGAGACAAGAAGAGAAGGAATTTTAGAAACTCTAGGTATGAAGGAAATGGATAGAGAAAAACATAAGAAAGCATATGCATGGTTTTCATCATATGAATGATGTGATCATTTGAGTCAATACTTAAATGCAAATAAATATAAATTAATATACATGGATGCCCCTCATTTCTGCTTGTTTACTAAATAGTTCTTTGAAAAGAGTCCATGAAATAAAAAAAGTAACATTTTTATGTGTGTGTACCTATTTTCAAGCTGATTTCCAGAAAGAGTATTCCAAATGACACCCTTCATTGTGTAGGTGTGATCACAGTGCCTTCATTTCATGGAGAATTATCTTTAATGTGTTCCAACTTAAGACACACACAAAATAGAATTTTATTGCTTGAATTTGCATTTTTAATTATTACTATTTCAGAATCGTTTCTTCTTCATAGCCATTTTAATGTATTTTTATGAGGAATGTTTATTCATGTTCATTTGCCATTTCTCTCTTGTCCTACATTTTTAAATTTTTTCTGTCACAATTTTTGAAAGTTCAAGATAAAGCATGCCCATCCAAAAATTAAACCCTATAGAAACACATAATGAGACTATTACTCTCCCCTCCTTCTTCTTGAAATAACATTTAAATATGCACATTCTTACATTCCCTATGCTCATATACACATATGCAGATTCATAAACAGTTCTACATATTTTGACATTATTTTGGTTAGTGGATTTACTAAATGGGCTACTCTATAGATTAATCTTTATACTTAATATTTCAGATTAAACCTTCCATTAACAGTAACTACAAATATTTATTTTTAAGAGCTGTCTATTATTTCATTACATGAATATACTAAACTGTTCAAATCATTTTTCTTTTACAAGATCATCAAAGTATTTTTAGTTTATTTATTGAGTCATTTCTTTGTTTTTGACCATCTACCGTTCATATGTATATACATGAAAGTATATATACCTTCTTACGCATTATCACTTTTAAAGTCAAGATTCAAAGATCAATTTCAAATAAATCATGTGGACTCACCTTATTTTTTTAATTTTTAATTAAAAAATTAAAGATTTATTTATTGATTGATTTATTGATTTATACATACATACATACAGAAGCGCGGAAGGTGAGAGAATTCACCAGAGCCAGAGCGGGGAGCAGAGCAGGCAGAAGGACCGAAGTACACTGTTGAGGGGAGCAGCGGGCGGCAGGAGAGGTCTGCGCGCCATGAGGGACCCTCCTCCGGTGGCTGGGGAGCAGCCGGGGATCGAACCGGCGCCGCCGAGGCTGCGGACAGCTTCGCAACCCAGCTCTCAACCGCTGTGTCACCGGGGAAGCCTCACCTTATCTTTTAAGGTAAGTTTGTTTAAAAAACAAGTGGCAGAAAGTAGAAAAGAGGGAATACAGTTTTCTTTTAGTTCGGAGAAGTGCAAATTTTTGGCCTTCATGGGAACTTTGATACATTGCAAAGTGAAGTAAATAAATGAAGAGTGTATCTAAAGCAATTCTGTCTCCAGTTATTTACCATTTTAATTACAGTGGTAGGCAAACTTCCAAATGAGGAAAAAAAAAAATTCTCAGATCAGGGGATAAAGGAAGGGCAGTATTTTAAATATTGACTTTAAAATAGGTCAACATAACCAAGGAACTGAACAATTATTCAACACTGGAAGTGGCCATTGAAAGAAATATTGTTAGTGTTACAGAATCCATCAGAATTGAAGGAGACCATCTTAATGGCAGAGCCGAATCAATCACCTTCAAGTACCTCAAATCTGAATTGAGAAGTGTGTGCATCACTACATTCGGGTGCTTTGTGCAAGTTCATGTTCACGAAATTCTGATTCAGCAGATCTGAGATAGTACTCACCATGAATATTTTGAGAAAATGTCTCAACGTATTATTATGAATAATACTAAATTAAGAACCACAGTCTAAAATATGTTTCTAGAAGGAAATTCTCTGGATAACCTGAATTAGAATCATCTGAGAGACATGTTAAAATACACAGCCCCAGATTTTGATTCAATCTGAAGTATGTGGCTTGAGATTCAGACATTGCACAAGATGTTACAGGTAGTTATGTTTAATCTGTTAGTTAGAAACTAAGGGTTTCTTAACATCAAACTACACAATCTAATTACAGACTAGGGGGATTTGGTTTGGTTATTCTTGATCAATTCCCAAAACACCCAAACATAGCCACTAAGGCACAGCCAAGTGTAAACAATGGTTGTAAGATCTGTGATTTGTGAACTTTATAAATGACCAAGGCAATCTTCATGGAGACTCAAATTCAGAAGCTCTGAAAGGTATCTGGAAATCTAGATTTCTAACAAGTTTTCAGCTAATGTTGTTGCTGTTTGTCCATGGGCTAAATTTTGTAAAGAAAATTTTTAAAGACTCACCCCAATTTAGTTGTCTTTCTTTAGATTAAAAAAAAACCTCATAATTTATAAATAATTGAGGATAGTCTAACAAAATCTATTTTACTGGTCAGTATCAACATAAGTTACTGGATGTTCTTGCTTCTGTGCCATTAACATACCAGTGAATCACAAAATATCTTCTCTCAGTACAATGAGATGGGGTATTTTTCATAATGCCCCCTACCCAATCATTTTTTTCATAATTAGTGGGTGAAATAGTTCTGTCAAAATATGTTGCTAGGATAAAATAACTTGATCTCTGTGGGTTTTCCTTGGGCCTAAAAGAAATTGAATGTGCAGTCATGCATAGACTGCCTCTGAATGGCAAAGAAATGTCATCACAGTAATTAAATTCTTCTCACTCCCGCTACCTCTGAACTTTGCAACTACATGAAGAGGTGGCATGTGGAGCCTCCTCTCGTGGCGTAGTGGTTGAGCGCTGGGCTGCAAAGCTGCCTGAAGCCTCTGCAGCGCCGGTTCGATCCCTGACTGCTGGCGAGGGTCCCACATGACACCACAGACCTCTCCTGCCGTCCACTGCTCTCCTCAGCAGTGTATTTCATCAGTCTGCCTGTTCTGTTCCCCACTCTGTCTCCAGTGAATCCTCTCACCTCTGTACCTCTGGTATATATCCCAGTACTTGTATGCATAAATATAAATCTTAAAAAAAAAAAAAAGAAATGAGGACAACAAAAAGATGTGACGATTAATGGTCAATATTTGGCTAAGAAGAGACATCAATAGATATATGTTGTCACTACTGTTGGCTCCTTGGGATGAAGTTTTAAAGTGGGAGAACTGACAAAAAGTTGTAGGAATCAGATCATACATGACCACAAACCTCAAACATTGTCACAAGTTCATCTCCATGAAGAATAGATTTATAAAATGGCCAGGAATCAAAACTTGACTCAAAGAATGGCAATTACTTGATGTGCCGCATGGTATAAATGTGGTTCTGTGACCTCACTGGGACAGGAGCCCATCCAGGTATTTTATCTCAGCTGAGTAGTTGCATAGATCTTGAGTGATAATAAATGTCAAATCAAGAGTATAATTTATCGAACTTGATAAATTTATCTCTTTCAAGGTAAATGACTCTGTTGTCACCAGGGAGTCCAATAAATCCAATCAGTGGTATGCAAATATTTGCTGTTGATACCATTACTATTGGCGCAATATGAGAGGCTAACACCTATTATGAAGGTTATCGTATTGTGTCCCAAATGAGGCAATAGACACCCCAGTAAAGATGGATGCATTCCTTAAAATGATCATTGCTCATTACAAGTGACCATATTAAAACACTTCATATTTTTTTCTCAAGGTGAATGGTGATACCTCAGCAAAAGTGGAAATGGAGCTAAATATCCCCATAGAAGCTTAGGAAAAGCTGATATTTGTGTGCTTTCATTGGCAAGCTTAGTAAAACTCATGTTACTCCGTCTCCCTTTAATATCAGGAAACACATCTTCTATGGGTTGGCTATCAAATGACAGTATGACCATGTTCAGGTTGATATTCTGAAGTTCTAAAGTTCTAATAAAGCCTATTTGTTTTTGCAGAATGACTAGAAGTCATGTCACTTGAATACATAAATTGTATAACATATTGTGTACTATATATTTACATTTTGGTATTGTCTATAACCAGCTTTTAGTCACTTTGATACCAAATTCAGATTTATTATTATTAATATGCTTCTCTGTAAAATAATTGACTATAAAATTAAGTGGGTCATTACAGGGAGTATTTGTTAGCCTTTTGCTAAATTTGAAAATACCACATGGCAATATACTTCCTGCTAGACAGCTGCCCCCATAAAAAATCTGCTCTCACAAGAAGCATCCTTGTTGACCAGCTGAATGACCCACTTGTGTCTGGGCAGAAATCCATTTATTCTGGAGCTGAGGCAGTATTAGACTGCAAAGGAAAAACAAATGCTTTCTCTCCCCATACTTTACAAATAATAAAATAAAGTTATAAAAATTGAACTCTGTTAATTTAAATTTGACATCCTTTATCAACAATACAACACCAACAAAAATCAAGTTATGAACATTTCCTTAAACAATTTATGTGAGAGCTTCTATTTTTCTAATTTGTTTTATGCATGAAACTGATGTCAGAAGAGCTTTGTTTGGCTGGTTTCTTTGTGAAAATAGCAACACTCTAAGGAGTTCTCTTTTATTATTGTAGATTAGTTATCTTTCTTACAGATCATGGGATTTCTTTGCGCTCAAGGTAAATTAACCTTAAATAGAACTGAAGACAAAAAAGTGGATAAGAAGAGGATATGTCAGTCTCTTTCTGTGAAAACAGGAAATAGACGCTTCAGAAAAAGACAAGGCTAAAGAGTCACTGAAGAATTCTTTTCTCTTCTGGAGCAACTGAGTACCCTGACCTTGAAAATCAAGTGACAAGTTTCTAATTTAGAGAGTTAAAGCAGTTCTCAATAAAGTTTCCTAATATTAGAGCAACATGTGAAAAATTATAACTACATTATTTTTTCAAGATATAACCCAGAAGACAATTGCCTTGTATGAATTTTATTTTATATGCCAGGCCCTTTTCCCAGATATAAAATGATGATTCAGTTCAAAAGTTCTAGATGAGGAAAAAAAACATATATCATGAGGAGTTTTAGTAAAGAGATAATGAATCAAATTGGCCTAGTTCTAAGTGACAATTTCATCAGTTATGAGGAATTGACATGAGGTAAGATGTTATTTATCCCTGTTGCCTCATCTTCTTGTATATAAAATTAATTCACGCTACCTGTAAAGAGTTAATAATGACAATCAGAACATGCATCATGTGCTCAGTGTGGCACCTGGCTCAATAAATATTTGTTCCATTTTAGCAACTCACAGTTTCAATAATATAGGAAATCGCATGTCTTTCTTGACTTATTGAACCTACTTGAATACACTTCTTAAGCATATTTTCTCTGGTTACCCAAGTAAGCAAATATTATTATTCTTGCTTATAAGTATCTATACATATATCCAGTTAAACCCAAAATGTGTTTATCATTGCATGTCATCTTCCTATAAGTTGACCTCTAGTTTAGAGCATAAGAACAATGGTTTACATTTGCACATAAAAGGCAGCACTCAGTCTTTTTCTGACAAAAGAGTTTTGTGTGTAATTGTAAAATATTTGGGGAATGAACAGCGGAATCAATGATGGATGCAGCTTTGTTTCCTAGTGCAAGGAGGGATAAATGCGAAGGTTTTTACATGTGGGTTCATGCATCACAGTAATGTGAAACTGATGTGTTAGGAAATCTAAGACTCTGTAACAACTCATAACTTTGTTGATAGCTCTCTATTCAGCTTTCATTTAGATTAATTTTTCTAGGACTGTAATTGTTTCGATATTTTTCATAGTTGTCTGCAATGGTCAAATATTTCTTTTGCAATTACTATAAGGATCATTACCTAAAATTAATCATTATTTTAACCTACAAAGAAATGCAAGGCAACTTTTATTCTAAGAATTATTTTTCATTGTCTATGTTACTATTGTCTGACATTTCAAAGCCATCTTCTCTTTACCCTTCACTAGAATTATCTTCACATTAGTTTACTGTTAATGTTTATTTTAATGTCTCCCTTGTTGACTAGTTTACTTGGTCATGATTGTTTCTTGTATCATGCTTCTTCATTTTTCTATCAAATTTCTTCTATTAAAGAATCTTCTTTACTATGCAGGTGTGTATTCTCCCACATCATCAGTTGGTGTGAATTTTACACTTCTTAATTTCTTTTCACAAATGAATATTCACCACCTTGATCATGGTAAGGAATGACAAGAGGAAGAATTGGGGTGACCAACATAAATCTTTAGGGTAATATACATCATGCTGTAGCTCCTGCTGGCCACAGTGATGGCAGCGATTCTAATTCTAATTCTGGTGAGTGTTACAGGAATACTTATGACAACACAGGTTTGTTGCCTCTTCAAGGGCTACCATCCGGGTGACACAGACTCATTAAATACTTGAACTGAATGGATAATCAGTTCTGGGGAACTGTTTATGTAAGAAACAGGGGCAGGGTCAATGTCACTTATGCAAATCAATTTTTGGTTAATGCAGTTCTGACTGATGGAAAGTCTGCCGAATGGTGATTGATCAAATTTCAATGATGGTACATGCTTTGCACATGCCTCAACACATCAGGGACACCTGGACATACCTGGGAGCCTGTCTCTCAACAGCTTCTTAGCTCTGGTTGTTACCAGGACTCAAGATGGCCCCATGTTTATTTATCTTATTTGTCACTGTTATTAAACCAAAAGAGCAAACATTCAACCTGCTTGTGTGACCTGGAATTGTTACTGGAAAAATTACTCTGGCATTTTAGTAGAAATGATGAGCAGAGCTCCTTACAAAGCATCACAGATGATTTATATCTTACACATTTACAAGAAAATTCTGTTCCTTATTGTGACCTTCCAGAAAATCCTGAAATGATTTCAAACTCAATCCTTCAGACACAAGAGACTGACTAAACATTCAAGCTTTGGGTTCTTCTGAACACCCTCAGGGTCACAGGATGCATCACATCACAATGGGGCTTTATTTTTACCACCTCCTTTGCTTGCTCTGCTAGATGCATCCAATGTCTAATTTTTTTAGGTTTTCATCTCTAGGGCTTCTTGGAGCAGACACTACCAATTGTGCCAGAAGGTATGATGCTTCATGACTAAAAGCAAGGGCGATTAATCCTGAACTTGGGTTCACTGATGAGTCTGGGCTCCTGAGGAAAAAAGGAGAACAGATTTTTTGCACCCAACTTTCATGCTATTTTGGGTTTGAAAGCAAGAGAATTTATTTATTTATTAAAGATTTATTTATTTATGCACACAGGAACTGGGGTATAGGCCAGAGGTACGGGGAGGTGAGAGGATTCACCAGAGACAGAGCGGGGAACAGAACAGGCCTACTGACTGAAATACACTGGTGAGGGGAGCAGCAGGTGAGACAGGAGAGGTCTGCTGCTCAATGTGGGTAGCTCGCTGGCCAGCTGGGCATCTAACTGGGGCTGAAGAGTCTGCAGATAGCTTCACAGTGCTGTGTTTAACCCCTTGTGCCACCAGGGAGACCCAAAAGAATTTGTTTTTGAGTGATTAAATATTTGGTGATATTTATGTCTTCAAAAGTGAGATGCATTGTGGCATGTGTATGGAAGATACAGGGAGTTTTAAGTACAAATATTTTCATATATTTTGGGGACACATGTGAATGAATAGCCTGAGGCCAACAGTTTGAAAATGAACAATTGAATTTGAAGATAGATCTAATTACTAATAAAATGGGATGCTCAGAAGGAGATTATTATTACTTGATCTGTGGTTCGTATGCACAAAAATTAAACTAATTAGTAAAGTTGTTAATTTTAGGAAAAGGATTACAACTGCTTGAGGTTGCAGGCTATATTCTGACACTTTGTAAAATGTATCTAAATTATATAGACACGGAACATGTATTATCAGTAGCAATTTTATTTACTGGATTTTCCTAAAGGCATTTAACATAATGTTTTTGAGATAAAAATATTGAAGCTCAGTTTCATACAGTACAATTTTAATATAAGTTTTCTTTGCCTGGAACACAAAAATGCACATAATGCAATGTTATCCAGAAAATTTTCAATCAAATCATATTGGCAGCAATAAACCTATAACACCAATGCTATTTTGAGGAGCTCAAATAGAGCATTAAGTAGAGTTTTGCAATATTTTTCCCAATATTGAGGCAAAATTCAAACTATTTTGTAGTTGTTGGGTAGTGCCTGTATGTGAACATAACAAGGAACAGAAAGACAAAGAGGTTCTGGATAGACACTAAAGATAATCCACATGACAGTCTACGTGCAAGAGACTATGCATGCTCATCAGGCATTAAATATACATGAGCCACCTAAGGCATTGAATATTTATGACATACTACATATACATAAGGTCCGCGGAATGTGCAACAATCAGAAGATCTTAATGAAGCTTCCCATTGGCGACACCCTTCCTGGTGCCAAGTATCCTCCCCTCAAGAAGTATGTAAAATCCAGAATTGCACAATCAATTAATTGGCAAACCACAGCTGTGGTCAGAAAATCCATCCCTGCAGCTGAGCTGGAACAAGCATGTGTCACTAGCCCCAAGCACCCTCCACACTCTGAGAGAAAGCGCACCTGCACTCTGGAGAGTCCAGGATTTGTATGACCTTTCCCTTGTGTGTGACCTTATCCTGTCTCTTTTATCTAGATCCCCTCAGCCTGTGATTCCAATGAATTTAATAAAACAGACAAAACAAGTGTTTTAATTTAATTGAACGAGCATTTTTTTAGTTTCTTTTTTTAAAGATTTATTTATTTATGCATACAAGAACTGGGGTACAGAGACGATTCACCAGAGACAGAGCGGGGAACAGAATAGGCAGATTGACTGAAATACACTGCCCAGGGGAGCAGCAGGTGAGTCAGGAGAGGTCTGCTGCGCCATGTGGGTTGCTCTCTGGCCGGGGATCGAACTTGTGCTGCAGAGGCTGCAGATAGTTTCATAGGCTGCGTCTTAAACCCTTGTGCCACCAGGGAGGCCCTGAATGAGCATTTTTTGGCCTGTATCTGTAGGATAACTTATCTATAGGATAGTGTACATGGATGACATCATTGGATTATAGGCTGTCCATTAAATGTAACTACCGTTGTATCAAAATGATTTCCTGTACGATGTGTGAGTGTGTGTGTGTGTGTGTGTGAGAGAGAGAGAGAGACAGACAGACAGAGACAGAGACAGAGAAAGAGAGAGAGAAACGGAGGGAGAGAGGGAGGAAGGAATTGAGCACTCATTATATAAGAAAAATATGGAAGATGAGGTTTCACTGCATAATTTCTTAACCCTGAACATAAAAGGTAATTTGCACTGCATTTTTTTAATTGAAATGTAGATATTAGAGTTAAGAAAAATTCTCGCCGTCTTGGGTATGTTCTACATTTGTGTTTCTGAGAGTGAGGCCTAAAGGGAAATAAGAACGTTGAGTACTTACCTTATAAAAATATCCATTCAAATATAACTCCAAGAGACAACTGTGTATTTTGAGACAGTAACTTGAGGACTGAAAATGATCAAGATGATCCTAAAGAAAACACAAGGCTTCATATTTGAAGGGCCTGTCAGTAGGATTTAAATTTATAATTAGAGAATTCTTCTTTGACTTTTTTAGGGCTTTCAGAGAAGACTCGTTAAGATCCCCTTGGGGAAATTTTATTCAGTGAATGCTTCTTCTCAGTGACGTTACAACATCAAAGGTATTAGAATTTGTACTTTGATTGGGTTGAACAAGGAGCCTCTGTTGTCTGTAAACTGAGGTGGTGAACTTGGAATATTAACCTTTCAGGAAAGACAAGAATGTTAAATTCTCGTTCCATTCTTCTGAAAATATAAATAGACATATTCACCCTGCTGACCTCACAAACATCTCAGTATACAGAATTAAAAAAATATATATGTGTATATAGATTGATGTTTTCCTATAGACTTTGTATTTCAATGAATTTCCTGAAAATTTTTAAGAAAATTCTTACAGCTTTCTCTTAGAAAAATTACATATAGGCATATTTCCAAATCTAAATTCTTCTATAAATTCACAATAGAATGTTTTATAATAGTATCTCCTAACCATAGTCTTATTTCTATTGTAGCTGATTTTGTCCTGATCTTGTCCATTTACAGAATCTCTAAATTAAAAAAGAGAAAAATAACTTGAATATTTTTACTGTTATATTCTTTCCCTGTGATACTCTATTTCTATGATTTATACTTGAAGAAATCTTATATGGGTAAAAATATGCATTTGGAAAGTGTAGAAGAACATAAAATGAAAACAAAGCTACCATCCGTGTTTTTAAAATACTGATTTGCATCTATTTGCAGACTTCTGGACTGGAAATATGTGTGGTTTATTTATGTGTATTTGTTCTTATTTTGCTTGTGAATAATGTGCATATTACTTTGTAAGCTGCCTTTTTCATCTAATAAATTATTAGTATATCTTCATGATAAGAACACTTTTATCAGCATCAATTTTAGTGTATAAACATAATTCAATTATATGTGTACATATAAATTTCAATAATTTATAAAAGCTGTGTTTCAAATCAGAACCATCACTGCAAAATTCTAGGACTTGTACCATAGGTTATATGAATTACAGCTCCCTGTGACATTGCATTTTATGGTTCTGCCTCAAATCCATTTTGAGTAATTTCATGTTTTCATTATTAAAATACAATGTCTTTAAGGATAAGAATCTTTGAGAATAAGACCCCTTAAACAAAATTATAATGATTTCCTCAGAATAATTTCCTAGATTTAGTATTGCTTGGATTAGAAGAAAATATTAAGCCACTTGACACATATTAACATTTTTTAATATAATAAAAAACAAATTTGTCTCATCTACCAAATGTGCTTGGCACTGCTCTGCTCCTTGAACCTTCATAATATGTTGCTTTTAAAATAAATATTTTCAGCTTCAAAGATAAATTATTTGTTTATTCTGAGGTTTGAATTTTTTTCTGTGTAATTTGTAAGTTTCATTAGTTAATGATCTTTTTTATTTACAAAATTTGGATATTTGTCTTTCAGAGCATTTAAAAATTGTAGTGTCTTTATTGATACCTAAAAGCTGTTTATTCTGAAATTCATTTACTATATATCTTAAAATACTTGTTTTCAAATCTCTAATTTGCTTAAGTTTTTTTTCAATTTTCATACAGTTCAATTTTAGTGTGTGCATCCATCTTTTTCTGCACCTCAGTGTTTATACTTAGTGTCATTGTTCATCATATATACTGTAAGGACAAATTTCCAATAACCCTTTAGTGCCTACAAAATAAAATCCACATGCATTATCAATATATGTCTGGACTGCTGTGTTCTTGCCTGAATCAATCTTGCTCTTCTTGCTCTTGCATATTCTATTTTATTTCAATAAACTTGCTATGGAGTTTTATTACTCTAAGATTTCTTTTTCCTCACACTTGTGTCTCTGCCTAAAATGTAAACATATCTTCACAATGATGTATAAATTCTGCTCCTCCTTCCTGATTCTCAACAATATCTCTTATGCGATGATCTCTTGTTAAAAACCTAATTCAGGGCCTCCCTTGTGACCTACTGGTTAAGTCTCAGCGCTTTCACAATGATGGCCTGAGTTTGAGCCCAGCCAGGGAGCTAACCCACATATGGCATGGCAGACCTCTCCTGTCTCACCTGCTGCTCCCCTCAGTAGTGGATTTCAGTAAAATCCACCTGTACTGCTCCCTAGTCTGTTTCTGGTGAATCTGTTCCCATGCCCCAATAATATTATAAGAAATTTCAGATCATTAATAGCATTACTAAAAATAGTTGGATTTTCAGTGAATTCCTCAAGAACGGATAAAATCACCTCATTCATGTGCTATTCTTTTGACAATTTTATCTTATGCTAATTATCCACTTTAGATTAAGGCTTCTTCAATAATTTAGTCACATACTATACAATAATAACAAATATATGTATTTGTATAATATGTATGTGTACATCAAATATATATATCTAATATATGTGTATTATATGTGTGTGTGTGTGTATGCTTATATACACCCCCACCAGGGACTTCCACAAAATCATTTTGAATTGAAGTAATTGTGAATAATAGCGATAATGTTAGGTGACTTTTATATGTGCTTGCTTATAGGCATTTTTGCAGGTATTTTTACCTCTTTAATAAAAACAAATAATCTAAGATAAACATTATATTAATCTCTTAGATGAAAAAACTAAGGCTCAAAATAATATCAATGACGAGAGCTAAGAATCTAATTCCAAAGACTGTATTTTTTTTGTGTGTGTACATGATGCCTTCCTTGGCTTTCCTTTCAGTTGTTCACAAGAGACCACTGTATCCAAAACTTTCTGCCCATTTGAATATATTTAAAGGGTTTTTACTGTGATCCATATTCTGGAAATAATCTCAAACAGCTAAAGTGAACCAGAGCTGTATGAACAACTTATAAATTCAGGTCCATCCACAAAGACAATTTAGAAGTATCACAGAAAAAAATATCATGATAATGAACTCTCTGGTATGGAATGGCCCTTATTTTCTTTTCTGATGGAGCTTTAGTTCACTTTGCCCTGAAAAGACATGGTCTTAGGGAGTAACTGAAAGTATAACTGTCATTTGGGCTTTAAATAACTTGCATCAATATTTCAATGATTAGAGGATTATAAGTGAAACCTTCCAACAGCCATACCCCTGAAATGACCTGCCTTTGATAGCACTGAATATTACACTTTCCCAATTGGAAATCCATTAAACTGAGACCGAGGCATGCACATGCTGAGTGAAAATGATATGGAAGCTAACAAGATAATAAAGAACATCAGAAGAGTCCCGGGGCCTGCTGGAATCCATTCGACGCTGCTGAGTGTGTTGTTGTTTCTTGTATTAGAATTCATCTGATGCACTAAGAGGAATGGCATTCATTACTGAGCATTCTTGTATTTTGCAATTAATACATTGGCAACACTAAATTTTCTGGATGCAATTTGTCATTGCTTCTCTATTGCCAATTATAAGTCAAGCAATTCTCCAAACTGGCCTGTAGTAATACTTCATGACAGTTCATCAAAATAATACAGATTCCCATGGCTGCTCCCTAAATCCCGAGGCAGGATAAAGCAGGGATTAAAAGTCAACATTTATATGTGGGTGTATGTATATGTATAGACATATATACGTGTACACACACAGCTTTATATAGATACACAATTTATACACACCTGTCCCTTACGAGTAATTATTATTTTTTATTTATTTATGCATATGGGTACAAGAGTCTAGGCCAGAGGTGCAGGCTGGGAGGGTGAGAGGATTCACCAGAGACAGAATGGGGAGTAGAACAGGCAGATCTACTGAAATAAACGGCTGAGGGGAGCAGCAGGTGAGAGAGGAGAGGTCTGCTGCTCCATGTGGATCAGCTCCCTGGCTGGTATCAAACTCATGCTGCAGTGGCTGCAGATAGCTTGACAGCACTGTGACTTAATCCCTTGTGCCATTAGCGAGGCCCCTTATGAGTAATAAAACAGGGGAAGGAAAAACCTATGAAAAGATCACACACACACACAAACACACACACACAAGTTTAGATTATTCTTACTCTTATGAAAGATGAGCAGAATTGCATTTGGATAAGCAAATAAGAATTTGGATTACTATTCCCAAACCAAAGAATTTGACTTGTTAATGATATTTGAAAAACAAGGAAAAGTGAACTGATAAATACCAAAATACTAGATATAAAAAAAGGGTTTAATATGAACCATGTGATGTTGTATCTGATGCTATCTTTACAGTTGTAATTCTAGGTTGACAAAACTTCCTTCCTAAAGAATATTTTTTACATAACCAGTAAAAAGGTATGGGCCAAAAAAAAATGTGAACAAAAAAGTGGGTAAGATTTGTATAGATCACTAGCTTTTCTCATCCTTGGAAGCACTAAAGGAGGTTAATCATCTGTTTTACAGTCTAAAGTTTACAGCTAAAACAGTAAATAAAAAAATAAGGAAATATAGGATGTTCTGGCTGCCAGCATCAATATAAGCTAGAAATTTTAATGAGAGCACCACTTCAAAATGAAATATTCTTGTTTTAAAATATAAATATGTGTGAAGAGGATAACCCCAGGGAATAAATGACTTTTTTAATTTGTTTATTGTTTAATTCCCTTCATTTAAATTCTGCTAAAATCCCATTCACTTGACAGTCTGAACTAATGCTTCAGAATATTTTGACTAATTCTATATAGGTTTGAACTTGTACATTGTAATTAATTGAAGTTCTCAAAGTGGATCAGGCAAGAGCAAGACCTATTAAATCCTGGGCATCATGACAGTGAGGGTTAAAGAAGATTGCTGGAGACTATTGAAAAATAGAGAAGGCAGAGGGAGTGGGTGGCCCAGCTGTGATTTATTATTAGTAATAAACTTGGCCAAGGGGCCAGCGGGTCCTAGAATTAATCTTACCCAAGAGATCACAGTGACAGTTCTCTCAGAATGGGTTTTAAGCAAAGCCAAATTCTTCCTGAATTGCCCAGAAGAGGTGTATTCAATAGATGATGATAGAAAAGTAGGTCAGCAGATCAAATGCCAGATTTTGAACGGGGTGACTGTACTAGGGAATGACAGATACAGTCTAGGAATTTGTATGCATCATGAATAACTAGCAATGATAATATTTAATACTGCCATAACAACTATGAGAATCCAAAATAGTAGATTTTACATGCAATGACAGCATTTATAACAACTATAAAACAGTCATTCTGTGCATATATCCCTGTGCTAGACATGCAATTACCCTCCTGGAACCACCTTTCAGTGTATCAGTCTACATTCAGTTTCAGGTGTATATTATTACTTATTTTTGTTTGTTTTATTGAAATAATACTGCATCACAACATATATATATACGCACACACACAAACATATATTTATATATATTTCATGTGTTCATAGCTGAGAATCAACATGTTGGTACGTTGTGTTCATGTTTTTTTTTAAATATTAACTTATTTATTTTTGCACAGAAGAACTGAGGTATAGGCCAGAGGTGTGGGGGGTGATAGGATTCACCAGAGACAGATTGGGGAGTAGAACAGGCTGATCTGCTGAAATACACTGCTGAGGGGAGCAGCAGGCAAGACAGGAGAGGTCTGCTGTGCCATGAGGGTCAGCACCCTGGGCAGATAGAATTTAAGCCATAGTGGTGATAATGCTGACACTTAACCCCTAACCCACCAGGGAGGTCCCTGAATTCGTGTTTAAAAGTCTCATCTACCTAACACCATACCGTTGCCCCCTCTTAGTTGATTTACTGACCCCCACTCTACCCAGGCTTTAAAAACAACATGAAAAAGACAGAAGGAAAAGCTTGCATTTCCACAAAGACTGATTCATGTTGGTACTTGGAATGACAGTTTTTTTTTTTTTTTCCCCTGGCAGGGCTTCACTGGTGACTTCAAGTTCCTTTTTTGTTGATCTTGGCAAGAGTGAGTCAAAAAAAGCTAAAACAATAGACTAAAATGCTCGATGCATTCTCCTTCATTGTCTTTCTATATTTGTTTTTCCCTTGAAGCAGCCAAGCTGCTACAAAGCCTGCAACAGTTGGGGGTTTGTTAAGCTGTCTACACAATACTCAAACAGTTGTTGAAAAGCTAAAATAAAATATGTATTCAACTAGTTTCTGCCTAAGGACAAACTAATATTTAGCTAATCTTTACTATCAGATTACTCCCAGAATAGAATCAAATCAGTTATAAAAGCTATGGATGTAGTACGTACATGGAGTCTGACCTATTTAAAACAAAGATTGTAAATGATTGGGAATTATATAGGCATTAGTTTAACTCCACCTATTGAACAAAGCCTCCCTGCAGAATATCAGAAACCATTTATAAGTAAATTAAGTCTTTATTAGGTTGGAAAAAACCCAATTTAATTGTTTCTGTTTTGAAAAAAATATTAGATGTGTGCTTACTTTATGAAGTTATTTCATGAACATAATTAAATATTTCAATCCTTTAAAAGACAAACTGTTGAATAAGTGGGTAGAACATTCGATGTCTAAAATGCAAGTGTAGTTGAGCTTGTGTGTTCTGTCATAGGGAAAAATGATCATTTTTCATTCATTTTATTTGTCATACAATTTAGAAAAATTAATGTGATGTTGCTTTAGATTTTTTATATTGTGAATGAGTATTAAGATAAAAAGAGATTATATAAAAATAGAGGCCCTCAATATTCATCTTCATTTATTTGGAGTAATTATTTTTAATTAATCACAAATTGATTCCATGAGAATTTTAAGTATTAAAAGTCTCCATGGACTTCTATGAAGTATGAATTTATCTAGACTATCTGCCTTGTTAATAATAAAGTGCTAAGGAAAAATTATGCTGAATCAAAGTTTTAAGTTCCTAGGTATGCAAATCAAGACCATGCGCAATGTTAAAATCCACAAGTGCAAGATTTCTTAGTTTGGGGTTACTTATGAAAAGCACTAAGTTCAAAGTCATCCTTTTTTTCTTTTCTGGAAGTTATCACAATTAACTGAAAAGACACTAGAAACATTTTTGGCAATGGGTGAAGCTTATTTTTCACATATTCATCACACATAATGAGCTAAGGGAGTTTTTGCAAATGTTGCCATTAACATTCACCTTTTCATGAACCTTGTGCTTAAAAAAAAATCAAGGAAGAAAAAATTTCAGGAAATGACCTAAATAAAACAATAAGAAAAGTCCCCAGTGGTGGGGATCTTAATTGTGTCAACACTGTGGTCATCAGAGACCATTAGTCCTCAAGGGATACTCCTTCAGCCTAATAGACTACAACAAGGCTTTCAAGGATCCAAAGCTGCTTATCAGCTTGGAGAAACTCCTGCTGGGAATCACTGCTTAACAGGCATAGCTTTCTTCTTTGCCAGGAATTTTATTTTTCAACACATCTTTAATAGATAGCACCGTCAGAAGTATGTGGTTGGTCCCATGATGGAGGGTTCCCAAAATGTACCACTCAGTAAACATGGCTTATTTAAGGCTAAGTCTAGTCTTTGTAGGCACTCATGGAACAAGTCAAATATTAACACATATAGCAATTTAGAATTCAGAAATATTTTCATAATACATAAGGACAAGGGAAACCCTGGACACTCCAGAGGGAAGGACAAGTGTTTGGAAAAGAAAGTTTAAAATACTAAAAATAGAAAGGAGTGGCTCTGCAGGTGCACTTTCCATCTTTCATAGTTTTGCAAATAGCTAATTCATAATGGAAAGACAAAGAAATGCCCACCCATGTCATGGTCCCACGTGAGAGGCAAGGCACAGCTGTGCATTCACAGGGATAATGTCCCTGACCTTAGGAAATAACAAGATGACAATAAAAAAAAAAATAGTCAAATGTTGACTCTCATCAGTTCCAACATTTTTGGAATGTAATCTGACTATATTCATAAGAATTAAATATGCACACGATAGATCACTTACGTATACTTCATCATGTAGAGGTGTTATGTTCTTTTTCCTATATGTTCTCCCTTGTTCTGGGGCTGTTAAAGCAAATAATTGGATTTTTAAAATTTTTCTTGTCTTAAAGAGAAGTGTAGGGTTGAATGAAAAGCACATGTTTGTTAAAGCAATCTTACTTTTGCAACTAGTGTTATTCATGCTTAAACCCACTGAAAAGATTATGCAAAGTTTCATAGAAATAGAAAAATGAACTATAAACAGAGGAAAAGGGACTTGAAAAGATTCACCCGATCAAGGTGAAGATACCTCCTGTTGTATGAAGCTCAACTCGCAAAAGTGCTATCTGCTGTCCTTAGGGTTTTTGACTTAGGACTCAAGCCAAATGCTTATAACACAATGTGAATGTAAGCATCCAATTCTATTGGCACTAAAAGGAGAAATGACATGGACCACTGGTGAAGTTCAAGAAACTGGCCTGTAGCTGAGGTCTGTAAATTTCCTTGTGGACAGTTCCTTTGGCCATTTTTCAAAGGGTAAAGTCAATAAAGGCTTTGGCTGCAGAAGCTTTCAGAACCCTGAGGGTGTGGCCACAAGAAGCATATTTTATTGGCTTAATTCAGTGCCTATACTTAGACTATTTCTAAGGGCATATTGTCAGGACCACCTTTGGCCCTCAGCAGCCCTGCTTTGGACCAAGCCTGTTAGACTGCGCATTTATCCTCAAGGGAATGGGTGATTTTTGGTGTTATATTGGAAAAATATTATCTTCTCCTCTCTATGCACAGTTACCTATTAAATTTCTTTGACACTAAAATTATGCTTTTTAAAAAAGTGTTTAAAATTATTTTTATAATTATTTTTTAATTATGCTTAAAAAATATGTCTTTAAAAGCATGTGGTGGATGGCAGAACCCCCTTAGAAGATACAGGTTTGGTGCTCCCAGAAGTCTCCTCATTCTGCCTCACTAACATATAAATAGAAATTAATTTTTCCAGCATCTCATAAAGGTAGAAATTATCAGTTTTTTTTAATCCTTCCTGCTTTGATTCTTCCCATTTTTTTCCTGTTTGTAACTGGATGATGTTTATGTAGGTGCCACACACCATACTCAGTATTAGTACAGATCTAGAAGCTCAATTTTGCAAACTCTGCTATGCAAAAAACTAAGGTCAGTGAGATTCACTGGTTTTATTGTGAACCCATTTAGTAGAAGCAGTTTATCTTAAGGAATGGAGTTGTTCTTCAGAAGATTTAGTTACAATGCCAACTTCTTTCTCCCAGTTATGGTCTTTATTGTATTTAAGGTTGAGTAATCTAATAAGAAGTAATGTTTCCACTAAGAGAATAAAACAATGCCCCATTTATTTAGAAAGGTACATAATTATTCTCTACGCTTGATATCCAGAAGGAAGAAAAAAAGGCTTACAATGTTAACTAAGGTGGATAATTCTAGACAGTAAGGTGAAATTAATTTAAGCTGCATTCTACAGGTAATAGAATATACAATTTTGCTAATTTAATTTTTTATGCCTGCCTCATTTTTTATTTTAATTTTTAAATAAAAATACATTTTAATTTATTTTTGAAAGGAGTAATTTTGCTGTTGGAGAAATTTATATATTTGGGTCTTCTAATAGAGCTGGAAAAACTGAGAGAGACGGTTGTAACAGGAGAATTTATCACTACTATTATACATAAGTTTTGCAAGATTTTTAAAATTTCAGCCTTTTGAGTTATTGTGAGGGCTCAGTGAGTGGGTTTTTTGGCTCCTTTCGAGAATGATTTCAGCAGAGCTCCCATTCAATGGCACAAGGCAATTTTTTTTTAAGGAAAAGGACATTTGCACAGAAACAAAAAAGCAAAGGCTGCATTTTTAAAAGGGCAGGTTTATTAAGAAAAAGAGATAAATACAGGTATGCAGTCTTAGGGCAAGGTCTGTGTTTTACCATAGCAAGGAATGCCTTTATATATTACTCTTTGATGAAATTACTCTGTAGAATTTATTGTTTTGGGATATGGTTGAGTTAGATTTTTTGTAACTGATAAATGTCTCTATCCCCAAATAAGATTCCTGGAAACTTCCACAACCAGTTTAATGACTGGTTACTCTCCCTATTCTATTTCTGGTTTTTGACTTTGTGAAAACTTCCATCCTAAATTTTCTACTCCAAGCTTCCATCAGTCTGATTGGCAAATGAAAGTGTAGGATACTCAAGGATATGTTGTACCAATGAGCTCACCTAGAACAGTTTGAGACTAGTGTTGATAGCCAGCAAGCCAGCAGGCATTCACAGTATATCAGAAGAATAGAAAATAACCCTATTGAGCACAAAACAGCAGAAATATCCATTTTTAAAGAAAATTATACCATTTTCATTCTGAGTGATATCAATGTCACATTCGTTGTGTATGTCACAAATATTTTCCATATTTAATTATCATTACCTTTGTTTATAGAACACTTTTTTCCCAATGCATCAAATCTATTAATTTTTTCTCCATTTTGCCATTTTATATTGAAAGTCTGTTTCTAAGTCTTTCTTTTCCATAAAATTGTAGCAATATTTGCTTTTATTTTCTCCTAGTACCTTTCTTAACCATCGTATTTTAGATTTATTTTAACCAGGTAATACATAAAGCAGAAATCTTCATTCTTCTACCACTTCCTCCAGAGTTCATTGAGTGAAATATATCTGAGAAAATGGAGTGGTAAGAATGAATACGAGTCTGTTTTTACTGGGGTATATAAATTGGTAGCATAAATAAAAGACATATCTGAAAGATCCTTCAAATATAAAAGCTGGGTGTCCCATTGGTTGCATAAAAACATCCTTTTTCCAATTTCTACTGCAGAAATATAAAGACTCATATTTTGTGCCCTGTAAGAGATAGTCCTTTCTACTTTGGTGAATTTGAATTTTAGGTGAGGAAGCACACACAAGTGTATATCTAGATATGGATAAAGAAATAAGTGATGAAGATGCAAGCAGAAGAAACATTTTTTTCCTCTGGATTTACCCAGAATAGCGTGTGTGTGTGTGTGTGTCTATGTGTGCTCACATGTGTGCGTGTGTGTGTGTATGTGTGAGATGTGGATGTCTGTGTCTTTCTGTCTGCCTATCTGTATTGAACACAAAGTATCAAATCATTCATGTTAATTGAAATAACTGCCATTGTAAAGAGAATTAAAAGTTTAGTAACAGAGAAATTTATTGAGGAGGTTATTTAAAGTCAAACTGAGAATTGTCCAAGAGACCAACACCAGATTTCTCTGGATGAATGGTTTCTGCCCTCAGGGTTTTTGACCTCTGCTTATATACATATGTTACATACACAGAAAAAATACTCATAATTATTGTTGTTAACAAAAGAAAGAAGACTTTCTAATTTCTAATATTTTCAGTTAGCTAAAGGAGATTAGTTTCTAATAAGCTTAGTTGATGGATAAAGAAGAAACAGTTTTCATAACTTTAAAGTTAATCCTTGATCTTACAGAACTATCTGTGCTTGGGAAGATATAAGGACCAAAGGTTATTTGAATGACTTTTCTAAAAGTTCCCCTATAGATTCAGGGTGTGGCCAGGTCTTTATCTCATGCTTCTTCTTCCTGCAATTCTCAAACTTGACACGGGCTTGGTCTGTGGACCTTTCAGAGGTTCTTTGTTTTTTTGACCTGGAGTTCTTCAAAGCCAACTGGAGGCATTGTTCTGCTGATGCCATCCTCTTGATATGGCCCGGGCAGGGTGGAAGTAGACATTATCCAACAAGGTAAAATATAGAATTTTCTATTCTGGGTCCACATTCAGTTTGGATGTTTAAATCTCAACTAATACCAGACTTTTTGTGATATTAAAAGAACACCTTAGCTCTGAACAAGAGAGGCACAACATTCTAGGTTGTTGGAATATATATTTTTTCCCTTTTTCTAAGTTTAGCATTTGAGAAATAAATAAGTTCATATTTTTAAAGTTTTGCTAAATGTGTCACCCCTAAAAAGTCCTTTTTGTCTTAGGTACCAGAGCTTTTTCTTCTAAAGAAAAAAGAAAAGAAAAGAAAGTAGCTGTGTTCCTACTTATAACCCCCATCAATAAACACAGCAATGCTAACTTCTTTACATCTTAATAATTGCTGGGCTAGATTAACAAGCTGTTAATGTTTTGACTTATAAATTGGAGGCCCATTTGGTTCACTGGCCTTCCAGAAGATTGAGCTGTCTCTGCTATGCCCTGAAAGTTAAGTAAATGACTGTTTATTCATTCTCTTGATTAGAAGGCTACCCTGCAGCCAGATAAAAGAGATTCCATAATAAATGTGAGACTCCCATGTTTTGTTTTGCTTTCTGGATTTAGTACTAAACATTAAAAGGAATTGGAGATTGATTTTTTGTCTGGGGACCAGTGCCAGATAAAACAAGAGTTGAACAAGCAGACTACTTTGTAGACATGAGCTCCTTTATAATGACAGGATTTGAGTTCTAATATAACAACAACTGGATTATTCCAGGTGTATGTGATGGGGAACTGTGTGTGTGCCCACCTCAGCAGGACTTCTTCATTCATTCTTTCTGATATTCTGTTGGTAGCTGTTGTTGTCCAAGATCAAAAATAAGTCTATCTTGCCCAGGTCATTAGTCACTGAACCAAAAAATAAATCACTTGAATCTTACTTTACTGAGACCAGTCCTTCCTGGAAATGAAGGACTTATAGAAGACTTTTATCTGTGTGTGTACATATATCTATACACATATATATATACACATCTATACATACTTTTTTTTTCTCCTTTCTTATCTATTGAAGTGTCATGGGTCTCCGTTCATTCAGACTTTGTCATTAGCTATCATATCATCAATCAATTCCTTCTGATTCATCTCCTCTCTTCTTGCCTTGGGGATGATCTTGTGTCTCCTTAGACTTGTAATTCTGAGTCACTGACAAACTGAACAATAATGGACCCAGGGTCTCTTGTCTCCCTCTGAGCAATTTGCAGGTCAGGTTTAAAGCATGTCCTCTTTAGAAACATGGGCTTGGATGATTCCAGTTGTAGTTACTAATGGAGCTGTCAGTCCAAGGGTCTAGAGCTAATGGATCAATAAATAAAATGATTTCAGTTACTAAATGTATGTGTTGTGTTTGTACTGTAAAGACAAAAAAAGCTTTGGAAAAACTCTGATAGATTAAGGAGGAAGTCATAATATAAGTGAGAATTGATATGTGGATTCACATTTTCTTTTATTTCTGACCAGTAGACCTCCAATGAATGCACTATTATAAGGAGTGACAATAAAAACAAAATGTGTGGGCTTTCTGATGGATTCAACCTGAAGACAAATAGTAAGGCAGCTGGTCAATGCCCTGAGGTTTGCCTTTGTTTCGTAATTCAGCCAATCTTGTAAAGTGTTGTGGGTTTTTTGTTTGTTTGTTTGTTTGTTTGGCACAAGGGAGCCTGATGTTAACACTTTTCTCCTCCCTTACAAGGACCCATCTCCAAATCTTCAAAACCTAGAGTTTTCATCCATTTTTTAAAAGATTTATTTATTTATGCATATAAGAACTGGGGTGTAAGACAGAGGTGTGGGGGTGGGAGGACTCACCAAAGACAGAGTGTGGAGCAGAACTGACAGATCTACTGAAACACACTGCTGAGGGGAGCAGCGAGTGAGACAGGAGAGGTCTGCTGCACTATGTGGGTTTCTTCCTGGCTGGCTGGGGATCGAACTCATGCTGCAGTGGTTGGCAAAAGCTTTAAAGCTTTATAGAGCTGTCTTTAAGCCCTGCACCACCAGAGAGGCCCTTTTATCCATTTTTTTTATAACTCATAGGAAAAGGGTCTGCTGTTTTACTAAGATTGTAGATGATACATGAACGATTAAGTAGCTCTGGTGTAAGATGTATACAGAAGAAAATGCCTAAAGTGAAAATTCAGTGTGCATTTATTTAGTCATTCATTTGTTAATAACAGAGAGAACAGAATTAAAATGGTGAGCCATGTGGGCATGGGTGGGATTAGCTTGCTTTGATTTCAATTTCCAGGTTTTGAAAAGGGCACAGACCACATTGTTGTAGAACAGTGACATAACACATGCATCTCAAGTTATTCAATTAATTTTATGAGCTGTCATGTTTCATGTCTTATTACTTTATTACAGACATTTATGACCCATTCCCCTGAAAGCCAGGATTCATTCACTTCTTTACTCATTCCATAAATATTTGTGGAATGTCTACAGTGTTCTTAAAATTGCATATAGGACTAAGGTTGCAGTGGATAACAAAAGGCAGACACCTCTACTTCAAAGAAGGCAATTTGGAACTAGTGTGATGATACTTGGAATCATCTCTAATTGTATATAACAATGACAGGAACCAGGAAATCAGAGATAAATTAAACTGCCTTGATGGTTAAGGTAGTAGATTAATAAAAATATGTAAAGAAGCAGTTACTTGAAATTAAATGCTATAAGCCATAATCACAAGGCATATTAATAATAACATTTAACCCAGGTTATCCACACTTTGTGAGTGTCTAAAACTAATTTATGCATTTACTTCTCTTAAGTTGTTTTCTTCCTTTCCTTTTGAATTTCTTTGTGTTATAGAAATGTACATGTTCATCAACTCACATGAGGCTTTTTTACAAAAATTTGCAAGCTGTCACTTCAAAAATTGATCATTCAAGTCTCTCAATTAAGACATTATACATGTGGGTCTCCTTGACAGCTCCAGGGGTTAAGTCTCAGTACTATGAAGCAATCCTCAGCCACTGCAGCACAAGTTTGATCCCTGGCCAGGGAGCTACCCACATATGATGCAGCAGACTTCTCCTATCTCGCCTGTTGCTCTCCTCAGCAGTGTATTTCAGTCAATCTGGCTGTTCTGCTCCCCACTCTGTCTCTGGTGAAGCTTCTCATCACCGTCCCCTGCACCTCTGGCCTGCACCAGCTCTTGTATGCATAAATAAATAAATCTTAAAAAGAAAAGAAATTGTACATCTGAGAAGATGTTGTCTTATACCTCTAACTCACATACAGTGTTGTAAATCAAATTTACTGTAATAAAAATAAAACAATAATAAATGCATGAATAAAAACTATGACCTTTAGCCCTAAGAAGAAGAAAAAAAGAGAAATTATGAGGACAGACTTATTATACATTATTCCTGAGTTTAATGGGACTCTTATATAAGGAAAATAATTTTCCCCACATATTATTTATTGTTTGAATCTCCTGTCCCTTCTCAATCCAAGGGTTGGTGAATTTAGTGGTAGGTATTCTATACATATTATTATTTTCTAATAACCTTAGAAGAGTTTCTAGAAATATTACAGCTAAGAATATTACAGCTCTCAAGATGCCATCCTCATTTCAAAATATAGCTTCTTCTGCAAACCTCTACTTAGGTATCCATGCCACACTCATCAGTGTTTTTTTTACATATATATAAAAACATACAATTCTATAGGTTTTTTTTTTATGTGTTATGTGCTTTGGAATGCAAAAATATAGTAGGAAGTTTTGGAGGGAGTAGATTCACATAAAATTCATCCTTTGTCCCATGAGGAAATTTGTTTTTGGGATGAATCTCCTCAATGAAACAGGGATCAAAACATATTATACATGTGGTCCACTGTTCATCAGGCATGGTTCACAAGCATTGATATAAATTGTCTAAGACTAGTAAAGATCTTTTGTTAACAAGTATACTATAGAAACTTTTTTAAAAAGATCTTTTGCTCAGGCATCTCAAGTGATGTGTGATCTCTCATCTCTTCAGTACTTTCTTTGTCATGACATAAAAACTTGATTACATGTGTTCATTTGATTTTTTTTATTTTTAAGCTCCTTACCCTGTTAAATAAATTTTAAAAATGAAATAGAGAGAAAATATAATAAAGGTAGGAGAGGTGAAAAAAAGAGGGAAGATCCTAGAAAAGTGAGGTGTTTGAGCTGATTTGAAACTGTGCCACAGACACATTGAAAGAGAGATGACTTGCTTGCTGCACTGGCTTCTGGGAAGATGCAGTGTCATTCTGTCCCTGAAGAGAAAGACAATGACAATGTCTAGTATGGTCATGTTACTATGAGTCATCATTGCTCTGAAATGATACTGGAGGCAGGTAGGTGGCTCTTGTCAAGGGAATGAGAACATGAGCAGAGATATACTTTGTCTCAGGTCAGATTGGAGCTGCGTGTCACCACAGAGTAGGTCACACACATGCCTGTTGCCTGGATCAGTGGTTTCTACGTGTACAACTGAAAATATATTTTAATTTGACTATTCATTGAGTGTGAGCCATTTGGTCCACAGTTTGGAGGTTCTAGAAATACACATATATATGCAAGAAAATAAGAAGGTTCACTGCCATGTGCTGAATCCATAGTACAAATTTAACTATTGGTTAGATGAAATGACCAACTGGTATTTTCTTATGCAGGTGGATTCTAAATGAATTTCCAAGTTCACCCTTTATTGCTTAACCATCTCTATATAACTTGAAGTCCCTTTCCAGATAAGGGTCAAGTTCGTGGGATGAGTTTTGCCTATGCTATTCTTGGGATAACAAGAATACAATATATATCAAAAGTAATATTGTTGACAATAATGTGACATATAATGATCCATAATTAAAATCTCAGAGTGATTATTATTATTGATGTTGCTATTTTGTACTGGAACCTTCAGTCAGCTGCATAATGAATCGATTTCCCAATCAAAAATAAGGGATAATATATGTATATATTATGTATAAATACATATATAAGTAATATACATCTCTATATTTATATATCTGAGTGTATGTAACCATGACCTACAGTTCTCATATAACTCTAAATTATAAAACTTATTCTAGAGGGAGGGCTCTTTATCATTCTTACTAAATCCCATAGTTACTTGGGCCTTTGCTGTCCTTAATTAATAATCAAAAGTGAGACCATTTGTGGGGATAACATGTAATATCTTCTTTTGGGAGAACAAAACCCAATGAAAAGTGTTGCATGACCTGTTCCTCTTGGTTTATAGCATTGGTTTTCCAAAGGCAAACCACATTTGGAAAGCTGGTGACCCATTTACTTTTATATATTGGTATATAAGTCCCCAAAGACCTGTTATTTTTAACTGTTATTACAGATTGCATTTTACGGTGGCCCAAGGTTGTGTTAAAGAACGTGATTTTTGCGCTTTGACTTGACCATGTGATCTGAAATATGTTATTTTACTGAATCACAAATGCCTCACAAGCTGAGAGTTTTACTATCCATGTCACCAATAAACCATATTCCTTATCAGACTTCGTTATAGGTTCAAGTCCTGGACCAGAAAGCTGGCTAAAATTGAGGCAACAGAAATATCTATTAAGTGACTTTGTTTTTGTAACCTTGAGTTATATGTTATATGGAAAGCTACTCCCTTTATTTGACAAACTCCCGTAGACTGTCTTAACAACAAACTCAGTTTTTGTGAAGTTGAAACTATGGGGATTTAACTCTTTCACTTATAAGTTTGCACCAGAGAAGCCAAACTGATTTTCTCAGAAGCTATTCCCCGTATAGATGTGTCTTGTAAGAAAATGTGACAACTGGTGTGTGCACATCAACCTGGCAGGACCAGTATGACAGTGAGGGGTCATCATACAGACCAGAACTTTCTGTCTCTTCTCTAGAGTTGAGTAGAAAGGATATGGAAGCCAAAAGGCTGGTACTGCCTCTATGGGAGACAGTACAATGTGTCCCACAAAGTTAAAAACACAGGTATCATATGAGCCAGAGGTCCTGCTCAGGGTATACACATGAAGGAGATGAAATCACTGTTGAAGAGAGACCTGCACCCCTGTGTTCAATGCAGCATTATTCACAATTGTTATGATATGGAAACAACCTGTTTTCATTCACAGAGAATGGATAAAGAATATGGGGTGAATATACACAAGGCAATGTTAAGTCACAAGGAAGGAGATTCTGCCATTTGTAACAACAGGCATGGACCTGAGGAGCATTTTGCTAAGAGTTATAGGTCAGTCAGCAAAAGACAAATATTGTATTATGTGCTATTTTGGGGAATATAATAAAAAAAATCAAACTTATATAAAAGGGAAGATTGTGGCCTCCCCTGGTGGGGCAGCAGTTGAGCGCTGGGCTGCGAAGCTGCCTGCAGCCTCTGCAGCACAGGTTCGATCCCCGGCCACCGGCGAGTGTCCCACATGACGCGCAGACCTCTCCTGCCACCCGCTGCTCCCCTCAGCAGTGTACTTCTGTCCTTCTGCCTGTTCTGCACCCCGCTCTGGCTCTGGTGAATCCTCTCACCCTCCCGTGCTTCTGACTGTACCCAGTGCATGTATAAATAAATAAAGAAATCTTTAAAAAAAAAAAAAAAAGAGAGAAGATTGGTTGTTGCCCCGGCTGGGTGAAGTAGCAGGACTGAAGTCCAAGAAAACACAGTGATAAAATAAATGAGTTCTGGGGACTTAATATACAGCATGGTGACAATATTTAATATGTATTGTAACTTATTACATTACAACTTACTGTTTTGTAAAAGTAGTTAAGAGCATAGATCTTAAAATTTCTTGACACTCAAACACAAAATGTAGCTTTGGGAGGGGCAAAAGTTGCTAACTTATTATCATAATCATTTTATCATGTATGTGTAGGTTGGCTCATATGTTAGATGTCCATTATAGCTCAATAAAACTGGAAAGGATCCATTGAATACTATAAAAGTGAAATTGCAGTGATCCAGTACACAAAACTGCATAAGGAAAAAAAGAAGAAAAAAAAATTCCCTCCAGGGTGAACTTGAGGAAAAAGGGCAAACATGGTCCTTAACAAGTTTTTCTTTCTTAAAATTTAATTATTTTTGCCTAGAAGAACTGGGGAATAAGCCAGAGGTGCAGGGGGTGAGAGGATTCACTGGAGACAGAGTGGGGAGCAGAACAGGCGGATCCACTGAAATACACTCCTGAGGGGAGATGTGGGCGAGACAGGAGAGGTCTGAACTGCCTGTAGATCAGCTCCCTGGCTGGGGATTGAACTCAGATATTAGCAGTAATAGAGCTGAGACTTTACCCCTAGGCTACCAGGGAGGACCCTTAACACGTTTTTATGTAAATGATTTTGAGTTCCAATAGCAAGAGTTCCATCCAGAGCCCCCTGACCTATCCTGTCCATCACATAGTTTTGAGTCACTGTTCCAGCAGCAATGTATGGGTCATCAGGGCAGACTGCTCAGCTGTCTGGGTGTTGGTTCTCTCTATCTGCATACCTGTGAGCCTCTACACCATGCTAGGTGGGCTCTGCACAACTGCTGCCTGTGAATGAGTTTCCATGGATCTGGAGACCAGGTATGCTGCAGAGCTGTATGGTGCCTTTCCAAGGGAATGCCCTTGACAATGATCTCACCCTGTGAGGGATATTTTCCACTCTGGACATGGCAACCCATCCTCACTGTTCTACGTAATTTACAAAAGACTTTGAAATATACGAATGCAGTTGTTCAATGAAACACATTTATGAGAGATAAGCAGGATTTATATTTAAACTTCATTTTATATTCGATAGAAAAAAAAAGAATCACAAAGAAAAGTAGATTAGTAAATGATGGGGTTCAAGGTCAAATACTGGCCCTCTGACTCCCCATTAGGGATTTCTCACATTCATAAGCTGTGGATTCAGGAATCTGGTCAAACATGGCCTCTGTCCTTTGTAAGAGTACATGCTGCACTATTGAGAAGGACCTTCAAGATAAATAGGGCAAACTCAAGGAAAACTTATTTCCACAGCTTTGCATAATGTAATTTCATTGCATTGGAAGGAGGAGGAGCTGTGTCATTCACACTTTGTGCAAATTACCAAAAAATGCAAAGTAGTGAATAAATAGAAAGGTGACTTGTGTGTGGCCACTTTTCATCTATTTCACCTTAAAGCTGAGTGGGCGTAAAGAGCTAAGTTATGCTGATCTATTGCAGAACATTGGATACATTGCATATGGCATGAAATAATCTATATATTCAATCATCACTCAGAATTCCCAGTGACCAAAAACACCAGCACAATTTAGGTTCATAAATTGGTATAATGATACAATAATGGAAGTTAAACATAAAACAGAAGATAACTAGGAAAAATGCCAAGACAGAATTGTTCATATTCTTGATTATGGGAGATATCTGCAATGCAACCTTGAAACCTTAGAGAATTTATCCTCTTGTGTTCCCACAAAGTGGCTTTCTTTCCAAGTCTTATGGATTCCATCCATCCTCTTTTTTTGTCCCTACAAGTCTCTCCCTAGTAGAGGAACTTATTTAAGTGTTATCACTGCTCTTGCAGCTTTGGGCACAAGCCAAATTCCATTATTCAACTCCACATACATATAGCTACATATTTCTCAAATGAAAAAGATTTTCATATCCCTCCTTAGCAACTGACCCACTTTCTGGCTTATTTACAAATGAATTGCTTCCCAATTTTCTCCTTGTCATGGTATACATGAAAAATATTTATACAATATCATGGGCAAATGCAAAACTTTGTATGTATTTAAATAATACTTAGTGAAGAAATGCACTCTTTTTATATGACTATAAGAAGTAGAAAAGAAACATGGAAGATATGAAATTCACAACTTTCGTCCTTTAAAATATCAATATTTTTTCTATTAATTTTAATAATTATTCCGTTTGACTCAAATTACAGACTAATGCAAATGAATATTTTGGCCATACTCTCTCTGTTATGTTTCAAAATACATAAACTATATCAATATATGTTAGCATGTTCATGCAATTAAAAATTAGACTTATTCACAGTGTTTAAAACTTCACTTCAATAAGATACTTTGGAAAACCAATAATTATTCTTCAATGATATGCAAAATGATAATTATCCACAAATAAAGACACACATTTTTAAGTTTTATCTTTGCTCATAACCTTTTCACTACTTCTTTTGCACCACAAAAGCACTTCAAATGAAACAAAAGAAGTAGTATTCTTACCTTAGTTCTTTGCATAAAGCTGAAGAAATAGAATGACTTGAACTTCATTAGAACCAGTATCTTTTAATATAATTTAACATTGATCTGAATCTGTAGGTAGACTATGATAAAATAGCCCTTTCTGTAAGTTAAACAGCATTATGCAAACTGTAAACTTCTGGAGTAATTATTAATTAATACAACCACATAATTCATCTTCTAAATCCAGACACTTTGTGAGTACATGGGTAATATTAACAATTTGGCCTTTTGGGGCCTCCCTGGTGGCACAAGGGATTAAGTACAGCTCCATGAAGCTATTCCCAATCTCTGCAGCCTCTGCAGCATGTTCAATCCCACTCTAGAGAGCTACCAACATGGTGCAGCAGACTCACCCACTACTCTCCTCAGCAGTGTATTTCAGTCAGTCTGCCTCTTCTATTCCTCTTTCTGTCTCTGGTGAATCCTCTCTGGTGAATCTTCTGCACCTCTGGCCTGTACCCCAGTTCTTGTGTGCATAAATACATAAATCTTTTAAAGAAAACAATTTGGCTGTGTCAAGAAGTATATACAAAAAATATCCTGGGTCACTTAATAAAAATGTATGAATATGATTCATGTATTTTTTTAAGATTTATTTATTTATGCATACAAGAACTGGGGTACAGGCCAGATTCTCAGAAAGGTGAGAGGATTCATCAGAGACAGAGCTGGGAACAGAACATGCAGACTGACTAAAATACACTGCTGAGGGGAGCAGCAGGCAAGACAGGAGAGGTCTGCTGCGCCATGTGGGACCCTCGCCAGCTGGCCGGGATCAAACCAGCACTGCAGAGGCTGCAGAGAGATTCACAGCGCTGCGCTGAACCACCTGCGCCACCAGGGGAGGCCCAATATGACTCATATTTACCGACATAGCTAATGTTACTAATATTAATTTACTCAGTCCCCAATAATAGACTATCTTGCAGAACATACTGTCATCATGATTTTAAAAATTAGGCTGCTAAGGCAGAGAGTACTTAAATAGTTTGTAGTATTTGAAAAACAAATAGCAAAGCTCAATCTAATCTTGTTTTCATATTTAGATGTCTGTGTATGAGGTAATTATTTGGATACTACTTTAATAAACTGACATTGATTTTAAAACAAACACCACAAAAATGCTAGCATCAATATGAGTTCTGGTGAGTGTTTGATTTTGTTTCTGCCTATTTGCTTTTAATGCATACAGTTATGTGATCTTTTCATACAGTTCTATTTTAAGCATATTTATTTGTACTTGAATATTTATCCTAGGTAGTATCTCTCTCTCTCTCCTTTCTATTCCTCTGCCCCCCACATCCCCCCACTGCCCGCCCAATGCACACAAACAAAAGCTGACATTTTCCCCCATATATCACTTCATGGTGTCTACAGGTGTGACATTTTTTGTTTTGTTTTGTTTTCTTTTTTTTTAATAGATTTTATTTATTTATGATTACAAAAACTGGGGTACAGGCCAGAGGTACGGGAGGTGAGAGGACTCACCAGAGACAGAGGGGGGAACAGAAAGGCAAATAGACTGAAATACACTGCTGAGGAGTGGGGAGAGGTCTGCTGCACCATGTGGGTATCTCAGTGGTCAGGGATTGAACTCCCACTGAAGTGGCTGCAGACAGCTTCACAGTGCTGTTCTCAACCCCTTGCACCACCAGGGAGGCCCTTGTTTTGTTTTCTTCTTGGCTTTCTGCATTACTATGTCTTTAAGTCAATCAGAGACATCAATGACACATTATTCAAAATAGTGTCTTTTCTATTTCTTTGTTTCATTGACATCCGATGGCTAGGGACATTAGTTTATGCAAGGAAGTCAAATAAGCCACTCTAACCTATGGAGCAGTATGGATTTCACAATTACTTGTGTGATCTTGTGACTTGCTATTCTTATATGATCTCATTCTGCTGGAACTAATCTCCTGAGGGTAATTTATTTCTTATTTTGCCACTTGCAGACACTTAAAAGAGTGCAAAACTCTGTTCGGCCCCCATATAGATATTTTGATTAACAAGGTGCCAAAGTATTTAACTGAGCAGTGTTGTTTTATTAAAAAAAAAATATTTCCCCAAAGTGAAAGGTTTAGACCGAGGGAGAGAATCACAGGAAAACATGAATGTAAATATAAGGTAATCCTCATAGTGTTGTCTAATAAATAAAATATTTTTGAGACTATTCTTTCTTGTACATTAGATGGCTTTATAGTTTCATCAAATGCTTGTTGATCTTGGTACTAAAGTGTGTTATTATTTAAATATATGGATGCATACATAAGGGAGTTATTGGCCTTTATGCCTTCAGAACATTGAGTTTTCAACCTGTATATGCGGCAGATGTCTTTGGTTACTCCTGCCACATCCCTGGAGCATCGTTTTGACTTCAGTTGCATTTGTCAGGGCTCAGACTATCTCAGGCAGGATCACCTTCAAGAACATTATGTTTTGATTTTTTGCTTTGCCTCTCAGAGTCTCTTCCAAACAAAGAAAATCATCTCTGTTTGGGCCTAAGCAGAGCCAGAAAATGCAAGAGATTTAGCATGATCTGCGTTCAGAGGGGACTTGGAGAATGGTAAGAGGTTGTCACTCTCCTCCAGATGGACAAGCCTAAGAGCCCTGGTAGGTGGGAGGTATGTGGGGTGGCTAGGAGGTTCCAGAACTGCCACATCCTTGCAACTCACAGAGACAATTGAAACAAAAGGACCTCCCAATAGCCTCTTTCCTATCTGACTCTCCATATTTCCTCATCCCTGCTCCTTCCAGGCACCTCCCAGATAAACTTACATGTACTTAAGGCCTTGTTCCAAACACTGCTTTCAAGATATCAAAAGAAGACAAATATATAGCAGTGCATTTTACAAATATATAGCAGAACATGTCTATCTACAGTTTAAAGCATTAAGTAAGGAATAGAGAAAATAAAACTGAAATGCTGCTTTCTCATTAAATTTTTAAAGAATGTATAAAGTTAAAATAGGATTTATATATATATGCTAAAATATTTTATTAAACAATTTAATTATGAAATATCTAAGTTCTCTCTATTGAATTATTTGATTGCATTCTTCAGTTACTATTTCTTTTTGAATGATTTTATTTCCTTGAAAACAATGTTTCATTATGAACCCCCACTCTCTCCATTCCCAAGGATACACATAATTTCTCAGTCTGGTCCAAACATCTTTTCTCATGATTTTGTATTAGGCTGTCCTTTTTGATCAATTTCTGATTTTGAAATTTCATATCTGTCTATTAATTTTCCTTCTTCCCTTCATTCTTTATTTCATTCTGAATCTTCTAATACATTTACTTTTTATGATAACACTTTCCTGTTCTTTCTGCCCATCAATTCAAACCTACAATGTTTTTCAAATCCCAACTTAAAAATAATCTTTGAAACACTTTTCTCACCAAAGTTGTAAACTAATTTGAAACTGTCTTGTATAATGTATCACCATGGCATTTAAAAATCACATACTTAAAGTTCAGCATTCACAGTCAAAGCACTGTAATATACACATTATATAAATGTTACTTATTTATTCCTTATAAGACACTAGAGGGAAGCAATATTACTTTTATCTTTCAGAATATTATGTGTCCTTTTCTACATTGCTAGTAATAACAAACTACACTTTTATAACTCTAATTAATATAATTTCCCTGTGCACTCATTTTGGGAGTGTTAATAGGATAGGGTCAATACTAACTTCGAAATTTATGTGAACATAATTTGCAGCATAAAATAATATACGTAAAAATCATAAATGTGAATTTTGAAACAAAAATTAAAATTAAAAAATGCCAAATTAACTCTAATACTAAATACAGGAATATTTCTATCCTATCGTATATGTGTGTTCATTCCCTTCCCAATCTAACTCGCTCCACCTTATTATTTAGTTCTTCTTGAATTGAGTTTTACATAAATAGAATCAGATCATAGTTTTTAATCACATTCTTTTTCTATTTAATTTTTATTCTATATTTTTATATCTAAAATGTATTTGCATATAGTTCTAGTTTATTTTCACTGCTTTAAAATATTCCACTGAGTGAATCTATTATAATTTATTAATCAACGATAAATTTAATGGCCCTTTGTTTTTCTCCAGTTTTTTTTTTTTTCTTAGTTATAGCAATGCTTCCAAAAACATTCATGTCTACATATTCCAGTTCGTATGGATTTTTGTTACAGAAAGGTATACTTTCTGCATATATGTGTGTTGAAGTTTACTGGCTAATTATTGTTTTTCCTTACTACCATTAGTAGTTTATGGGTATGCACTACAGTATATGTCAAAATATTTGGTGTTTTCAGACATTAAAATTTGCTAACCTGGAAAGTTTGAGATGGGTGTCATCAAGTGAGTATAATTAACTGACAAGCTTTTTCTATGATAATTGTTGTTTGATATAGCTTCTGTGAAATAATGTTCTTTTTTTGTACATTTTTACACTGGGCTGTTTGTATTATTTTGTTACTGATATGTACAAAATTTTATTTATCTGAATACTAATTCTTGGTCTATTATAATTTGTACATAAATACTCTAAATATGTGATTTCCATTTTTCCATTTTTGATAGTCTGATTGATAAATTCAACATAAACTTTAACAAATCAAAATATTTAATTAACAAATTTGATTCATTTGCTACCCCAAATTCATATATTTCATGTTTTCTTTAAAAAATTAAATGTAATATTTTAACTTAGAATTAAAGTTGTGATATTTTTCACGTGAGACTTGTTATTAATTCTTCTATTATCATATTTGATTCTAAATTACATTATTTTGGAGAATTCAACATTTTAACAATTCTTATTTCCAGTTTTAGTATTTTACATTAATCAATTTATGTCCTTCTTAAATTGCTTCCTTGGAAATTAGAAAAAAAAAGTTATTTCTGATCACTAAAATTATATGTGACAGTTTAAAGAAACGGGCACTAATATAAAAATAGGTGCTCATCTTGTTTGTTATATATAGTAACACTGACATCTGAAGATTTGTTTTTAATTAATACAGTTAAGGAATTGAAACAATTAGCTAAATTGTAGCAAACTAAGTATCTACCGCATTTTACAAAATAACATTAAAAATATGACCAAGTTTTCTCTGATATTTTAAATTTAACAAATTTGTTATCACATTTTATGATACCAGTTTCTGACAGTTCATATTTATTCTGTTTTGTTCTCATTTATAATTATAGTGTAATTTGCTCAAAGTATACTTGTCTAATATGCTAATTCTATGATTATGGAACAATTCAGTTAAGTGTTTTATACCTTTGAAGATAAATTCCTTTGAAAATGGTTTATATTATAATAGAGTCTAAGAGAACAATTAAAAAACAATTCTTTAATACCAACATAACACCAACAAAATATGTTTTACTGATTGTAAAATGTGATATTGTTATTGATTCACTGTGAAACATGCTTCCTGAGATTTTCCAATATCTGGAGAACATGTTATGTTCTTAAAAAAATTTCCTCATTGTAATAATTATGTTTTTTAATAAACAACAGAAATTTATTTCTCAAAGTTATCTCGATTTTTAATTTGAGGATCTCATCAAGAATATATATACAGGAAAGAAGTATAGAAGTGCTTACAAATTACAGTTATTGGAAATTCAATAAAGACAAACCACTTCCAGAAATTTTTATGATGTTTAAGAATTTCATCTTTATACTAGCATCCACCCTTGTCATTACTTCCAAAATGAAAATATTTTCATGAAAAGTTGGGAAATTAAAATTTCTTGAAGGTAAAGAAAAATCTCATGTGAAAATTAACATTTAAAGGTCCAAATGAGGGCCTCCCTGGTGGTGCAAGGGGTTAAGACGCAACCTATGACGCTGTCTGCAGCCACTGCAGCATGAGCTCGATCCACGGCCAGTGAGCTACCCATATGGCGCAGCAGACCTCTCCTGACTCACCCACTGCTCCCCTTAGCAGTGTACCTCAGTCAGTCTGCCTGTTCTGTTCCCAGTTCTGTCTCTGGTGAAGCTCTCACCCTCCACACTTCTTGCATGTACCCCAGCTCTTGTATGCATAAATAAATAAATAGTTTTTTAAAAAACGGTCCAAATGAGTATGATAAATCAACATTGGGGAAAACAAGAAGCAATATCCATAACTTTACAAATTTCAAATATGCAAATTTGAAACTATAAGCATCCAAATGCAATGCTTTGTATTTCTTAAAATTTATCTTGTCTGTGTATCATCAAGGAAGACAAGGCATAGAAAGATGAAAGGGAACACAATGCTCTATCAGACATGGAGTTTTCATAATACAAGTCAGGTAAGAGGCAGAAAAACCTGTCACCAAAATTTGAGTTAAAAGGCAACTCCATTGGGTTCATAACTTTATCAAACAGCAGCCCAATACACAAATTCAGACAGAGATAGTGTCATAAGTTCTTTGTTAAATGTTTCAGGGAACCAGCTACTTAGCCATAAGACAACATAAGAGTATCAGTTACCTTCCTGCTGGGTGATGGAAAAGTTAGAGTTCAAATGCCAAGTATATACCAGTAGTGATTGTGCAGAAAGGCATCCTTGGTAAGAGAGAAAATTTAAAGCATTAGGCAGCTACCCAATAAATAAGGAGGAGATGAAAAAATAAGAGAGATAAATCTAAAGTTAAAATTTTAATGATACATATTTTTATTTTTATTAGCTCACCCAGCTAAACTCCAGCCTATTCCAGTTTAGTCAAATGGAAGTGAACACACACACGTAGATATACTCATACATTAAAAAAAATACTCCTCAGAGGATAGACTGGTGATTGCTAGAGAGATAGACATCTTGAGAAAAAAGGGGGGACTGTTAGAATGGTAAAAATTTCAAGCTCTTAGAGAATTTCCAATTTCTGGTTCCTATTACATGTTATATTATTATACATATTATTTTCTTTGCATGATTGTGTTTGGGGCCCTCATAACCTCAACTGTTAGAATGAAAAATAGAAGATGTGAGCTGTATTCAGACAGGAATATCTCCCTCTTGCCCCAAAATACAGACACCAAATCCAACAATGCTTCATAAAAATATCAGCTCTCAGATTAAAATGGACTGACTTTTAAGTTCAAAAATAGCATGTCTATGTAAGTGTGTCTACTATTAAAAACAATTTTAGCTCTATTGTGAAATATCATGGAAACATTCCAAACCTTGGATTTTACTATCTTTGTGGGCTTTTATCTCTTTGATCTGTAATGGAAATTTGGCAGATTGCTAACTGAAGACCCTGGACAAAAAATAAATAAATAAAAATAAAACCAAACCTGTTGTCACAAATGCTGCATATTTGGAAGAAGATGTATTTTTCACAAATAATATCCTGAGATTTGTGCTTGTATTTATCCTTTGTTGTGACATTTAAGTTTCCAAGTTTTCACAGCTTAGAGTTTGTAATTAATTTCAACTTCCTTCAAAGCAGCTGTTGGGATTCCTGAATAATGTAACCATTAGTAAATCCATTTAGAATAGGAATCTGATCTAAAAATATTACAATCCATTTGTTCAAGGATATGCAATGTTTTTGGTGTCATCAGATGGTACTTTTCATAGGATTGTATTAAGTACTTGCACTTGTACAGACAGTAAGGCACATTCTTCTATTGCTAGAAACTGATCCATAAAAATGTTCACACATTTATCACAGAAGAAACTCTCCAAGGTCCCTTGAAGGAAGTAAGGATTTTTTAAAGTATGGATTTTATCATACAGATTCTTTAACTCACAATTTGGACTAACATTCCACAACGAATACTTCCATTCAGTTTTTTTTTTTTTTTTTTTTTACTTCTGCTTCTAGAAGATTCATCAACTGAGAAACACATACATCTACTTGCAAGTGAAAAATGAGCATGGAGGGGCTTAGCCCAGTGTCCTTCAAACATAGGAAGAATTTTTGATAAAAATTATAAATTGACTATTATACCTAAATTAGACATTTGTCACCAAGAGTGTCACATTTTAAGAAAACAAGTACTTTTTTTTTTATAAACACATTTTTTTTAAAAAAAGATTTATTTATTTATTTATTTATTTATACAAGCACTGGGTACAGTCAGAAGCACAGGAGGGTGGGAAAATTCACCAGATCCAGAGCGGGGAGCAGAGCAGGCAGAAGGACCGAAGTACACTGCTGAGGGGAACAGTGGGCGGCAGGAGAGGTCTGCGCGCCATGCAGGACCCTCCTCCGGTGGCCCGGGAGCAGCCGGAGATCGAACCGGTGCTGCAGAGGCTGTGGGCAGCTTCGCAACCCAGCGCTCAACCGCTGCGCCACCGGGGAGGCCTGAAAACAAGTACATTTAAAGAAGCAACTATTATGTCTCGTCTATAGACCCAACTATTAAGTAGAAAAGAAAAATGTACTGTATCAGAGATTGAGTTTAGACACAGTCAGCATTTCCTTACAAGTAAGCACCATGATATAATGATTTTAGGAAGGAGCTATGAGAAAAAATAATAAAATTACTAGAATGTTTATGAAGTTTTGTATAGCATCTGAGACAATTTACTAATCAAAATCACTAAACTAAAAATATTAACCTATTATCAAATATAATGTTATAGAACTCAAACTTTGATGAAAAAGATTTGTTTTCAAGGGGTAGATTTTTGCTCCCCTATAATCCTAACTTTCCAGCTTCTTAAGAAGTTCCCAAATTCAGAAGGTACATAGATTAGTTTTTTGTGGGGCGCAGATGAAACATAAATTTTAACATGCTAATTCAATAGCAAACACTAGAAAGTTAAGGGAGGTGTACAAGAAATAATCTCGTAGGTGCTGGTGTGTAACATGTATAGAACCTTTGATGCACACCCACATCATTCCACCTCTTGTATCTGTATTAAGCAATGACTTCTATGGTCTGTATTCTTATCACTTTAGACATGAATTCAGAAACAAGATCAAAGCAGTTCAGTATTTTGTTAAGGTTCTATAAGAATAAGAGCAAAGATGGGGATTTGAATGCAGACATTCAGAGACCAAGGATATTGTTAGAAAAAACTTGACAATCAACAACTTTTAAGACACTTAATTTTATATGTAGCAAAAAGTAACCAACATTAAATTCATTTTAATATTGTCAACAAAGGTCCATTCATAGTTATCAACTAAAAAAATTTCTATATTATAAAATATAAAATCGTGAAATAAAATTGTGAAATAGATATATGAACTTGAAATTCACGTGCTTATTACCTTAGTATTACATTTATATTATAATTCCAGTGGAAACATTAAAACACTGACATGAAAACATAACACTGTGCTAGCTATACAGGTGAGGATGGGAAAGTAATGTTAACAGTTTTCTTACCTTGGGGCCTCACTGGTGGCGCACGGGGGTTAAGACACAACCTATGATGTTATCCATAGCCATTGCAGTGCAATTTTGATGCCCAGCCAGGGAGCTACCCACATGGCACAGCAGACCTCTTCTGACTCTCCCGCTGCTCCTCTCAGCAGTGTTCTTAGGTCAATCTGCCTGTCTGTCCCCCACTCTGTCTCTGGTGAATCCTCTCACCACCTCTGACCTGTACCCCAGCTCTTATATGCATAAATAAATAAATCTTAAAAGACAACAACAACAGTATTCTTACCTTGATGGAGGCCTAGGAGGTGACCACTCCTTTTATTTCTCTGTATTCTCTTTAGGTTTGGCAACAGTCATGTATTATTTATGTTATTGCAGAAAAGCAAAACTATTTCTTTTTTTAAAATATGCCAAAATGTTAATCATATTTGAGATCACACAAGCACTAATTTACGCTGTTACAGCCTTTTATGCACTTTCTCTATTTAGTTGAAAAGTAGCAGAGATAGAAGGATGAAATGTTTAATAATACTAATGTTTAGATGTACTTGTGAATTCTGTATAGTATTTTCTTTTGGATGTGGAGTAGAAATTGGATTTGAAGGATGCTATAATAATACTGGTTATCCAAACAATATTTTCAAATATTTCCATCAAGATTTGACAATCATACTGACTCAATTATAGTATAAAATGCTATAAAACTTCATTAATTTTAAAGTAATTTTTATTGAAGTAACCTTGTATATAACATCATATAAGTTTCAGTTATGTGACATTATATATTAATATCTATATGCATGATATTAAGTTCACCACTGAAAGTCCCATTCTATCTTGCATCATACTAAGCATGCTATTTCTAAGTATTTCATTTTTTTTAAAGATTTTTTTTTTTTTATGGGAGGTGAGAGGATTCAGAGACAGAGTGGGGAGCAGAACAGACAGACTGACTGAAATATACTGCTGAGGGGAGCAGCAGGCCAGAAAGGAGAGGTCTGCTGCACCATATGGGTCACCTCCCTGACTGGCAATTGAACTCGCACTGCAGTGGCTGTGGATAGATAGCTCCGTAGTGTTGCTTCTTAACCCCTTGCACCACCAGGGAGGCCCCTCTAAGTATTTCTTAAGAAAGTAAGATACAGTTTAAGTGTTAGGTTCTAATGATGGATGTGGCAGAGAAAAGGCCACTTCTTGATCCATGAGCTTGTTCAGAGTTTGACCAGTTTCATAGGTTTGGGTAAGCTACACATCTCATTTTAGGGCAAAGAAAACTGAGTTTCAGAAAAACCGATGGGCATGCAGGATGCTTTACAGATCAAATTAAATAATGGACAAGAAAGGCTTTTAAAAATGCTGAAGGCCCATAGAGATAAGGCACCACTGACTCTGGCAAAGTGTGAAACATGCAGTTGAATGAAATATGCTATCTAATGGCCCAGAAAAATCAATAGTATGTTATTTTAAGCTCTATCCTTGACTTATTTTCTGCTCAAAGAACAACTTCAGGAAAGAAAGCTAAGATCCTTGTCCTTGACTTTCTCCTGTTGAATAACATGCATAATGTTCTGTATTTCTCTGAAAAAATAATTTGAGATAGATGCATGAAAAAGGTTCAGTTCAGAAAAGTATTACTACTCTCACAGAATGGCATACCCCAGCCTACAGACTTTTGGAAATAGCATATCCAAATTATCTAAAGATCATAAGTCTAGCACTAAACAGGCATGCAGTCTTCTTTCTTCATTTAGGCTAAATTCCTTTGTGGCAGCATTTAATATGATTCTCTTACAAAGTCAGAGGATATTGGGCTGGTTGTTAAAAGCACAACTGAAAACTTTTCTTCAGTTTAAACTGGTTGGTACTACTACTGTGAAGGTTAAAAAGTACAAAGAACACTCCACAAAACAAAGTTACAAACAAGTAAATGTCCAGATAGAAGAGAAATCTAAGAGAACCATTCCTATTAAAGGTGATATTTCATTAACAAAAGCAATGCCAACTGGGGCCTCGCTGGTGGCCTAGGGGTTAAGTTCCAGAGCTGTCACTGCTAGGGCCTGAGTTTGATCCCCGGCCAGGTCGCTAATCCACTTAGCACAGCAGACTTCTGTCTTGCCCTGTGCTCCCCTCAGCAGTATATTTCAGCCAGTCTGACTGTTCTGCTCCCCACTCTGCCTTTGGTGAATCTTCTCACCCCCTGCACCTGTGGCCTATACCCCAGTTCTTGTATACATAAATAAATCTTAAAAAAAAGTAATGCCAATTGTGATGGCTGATAGAATCTATTATTTCTTATCAATGATCTTCCTTTGTGATCAGAACCACAGGCCAGGAAATTAGGAGCATTTCTTTGAAAGACCAAATCCTATTAATTTAAAATGCATGTTTTTTTTTTTTTAATATATAACCAAACCATAAAGGCAAGGTCAATCCTCTTTCATGTCACATTTATTGTGATTATTTTATCTATGTCAAAGTAATACACAACATTGATAGTCCCAGTGTAATTATTGTTTACATTATATGGGGCTTGTTTGTTTTGTTCATGATTTCTACCAGTTTGAGTGACCATTAACATCATGTATGAATGTATATCAAAATCAGTTGTTAAAAGAGTATACTGGAAGATCAAGATATATTCTACAAAAAAACAGAATTTTAATGTCCCTTGAATGCTATAAAATGCTATTCTTTTATTTTTAGTGAACAAGTATATTTTATTACTTTTACTGGTAAGGGAAAAATGGACAGATGGCATAGAAATGGAACCTAGGAAAATCACTTATAGCGAAACCAATTTTAATACCCTTGCTAATAAAGTTCTCTCTATACATATGGGCCTGATCTTTCCAGGAAAAAGGGAGTAATTCTTCATTTTGTCCAGGGAATTTAACTCTTTCTACACTCTGGGGCACTATACGCTACATTAAATTATACTAAATAGCCCGAAAGAATTAACACACTTTCCAAATCAAGTCTTTTATTTCTTTCTGCTGGGTAACATCAGGCCAGTGATCATATTAGAAGTTCTAACCAACTCCCACAAGGCACTTTCCCTTATGTCAGTGTTGGCCAGGTGTGATGATTTCCTTTTTTGAACTCCAATAAACTTTATAAGACCTATTCAACATCACTGAAGTAAATCATATAATGGTAAATTTATAGCCCAATGGCGCTAAATGATCTAGTTGGTTGTCTCTACTGCTGGCTAACTAAATATATATATTTTAAAAATCAGCTAACCCTGTATTCATCAAAAATTGTGTGCATGATCTGTATCATCCCAAAACAAGAGAAAAACTTCACATCACACCATATTTCCTTTAATTATGTTTTTCCCCAATTGGTCTTATAAAATGGACCAGCCAGTCAAGCTTTTTATCCTACCTCAGGGGGTCAAGAGAATAGGAAACCTGTCACTAATTCCTTGCACCTCACAGGCAAAACTCCTTCACCCAATTAACTAACACCAGGTGCACCCTCCAGTGAGTCTGAGGAATGCAGAAAGCTCACAGACCAGGCTTCCATCTTGGCAGAAAAGGAGCCCAGTCTGCACCTGATTAGCAAGTTTTGCTAGGGCTGCAAAAAGTTAGTAAATGGATATAATTTTCCCTATGAAATCAGGGAAGATCAATGTAAATAATGAATGCTCTAGCTAAGCAATCTCCAGGGCATTAACAGATTATTCTCTATAGGAACCAGTTTATCAAAATAGACAAGTGGCAGCCTCCTCGCAAGCAGATCAAAGTGCTCACTTCGAATCTTGACTCTAGTGGCCTGTAACAAACTTCAGTAATGTTTTATAGTATGTTCCTAATTTTGAAATTGAAGAGTAAACATAAACACATTCAGATAAAATTAATGGTGGAAAAAAGCAGCAAAAGAAAGAGAACAAAAATTCTAATTTTGAAGTTAAGAATGACCCAAGTATCAGGCTGGGTGATTGGGTAGATACTATAATCCCAAGGACTTATTACCAATAGATTCAAAACCCTCATTGATCTATGACCCCAAAACCTGCCTATTTCTCTCAGTCTCCATTTTCCTCATCTGAAAAAGTGGAAAATTCAAAACAACAATAAGAGCTCCTACTTATAGAGTTGCAACTGCAGGATGACTAAATGAGATAATCAGGGCTTAGAAGAATGGCAGGCATATAGTATCCACTCAGTAATTGTTTATCCTTATGATTATTCAAGACAGGGAAAGCAGCATAATCATCAAATGAAAAAATATGTTCTTTCCCAGAAGGCAAGTCTACCAAACAAGAAGTTAATGCTTTGCCTCATAATTTGGTACCAACTGGCTGGGATCCAGGAAATTAAAAGGGAATGGTTAGGAGCTGTGATTTTCAAAATGTGTTTAGCTGTGTCCTAGCCCCGTTTTTGGACGTGCCTCAGGGTCTGTTCTGTGAAATAGAAAGAGGCAGGGTGGGTGGGGGGCTGGGGGGGTATGTTAGAACAGGCAAAGTTTCCTACTCCCACTTCAATCAAGGAGAAAGTTTGCTTTGATCTATTTCATGTATTAGACTTTATCACATAATTTTATTTGAATAAAGGGTTTGTATGGCTAAAAATTTTCAGAAGCACATGCTTAGTATAACTTGAAGGCAGCTGCTGCTGAGAAGCTGGTTATTGGTGCCTCTTCCCCCAATCCACTTTGGGTAAACATTGAAAGTGTCCCTACCAGGATACTCATATCAAGAATTAACTCATCAGCACTCACTTGCAGACTCGTTACTAGGTTATCACCTACATAACTTTTCATCCACTGGGTTTCTCTTGTTTCTATTTGACATTGTAGCCTATTATGGATTGCAAAAACCCTAATGAATCACATGTTCCATGAAAAGCAGTAGTGAAAGGTGACTGCTCTTTGCTGATGGGGGCTGGGAGAAGCCTGCAACTATCCTTACAAGTCAGCCATCACCCATTCCTTTCTAGAATACAGGCCTGTAACTCCTTAGGAAAGCATGTGTCCAGAAGGCTGCCAAACTCCTCATTTCCATTGAACAGTTTCACGAGAGAGTTTTACGATTTCATCAGAGGAGTAAAACCACATAATACCACATAAGCCTCATTTTTCTCTACAAAAATCCCTCTATTTTAGTGTCATGTGCACTTCTTCTCTGTGATTTTGACAACGTCATTTTCTAAGAACTCCACTGGCTCCTGTCTGATTAATTCCCGCTCTGCTGCTTTGAGGAGTCGGACAGTCAGGCAGTTTGAGGGAACACAAACTTGGCTCAGGTTCACAGGAAAGATTTTAAGTGGGATCTGGATACTTTAGGTTTGAAAACATGAACCATTCCCCTTAGAATGTAACCTGAGCAAATATAAGTTAAGGACCTCATGTGGTTATGGCTCAACCTGGGAGTGCCAAAACGGTGCAACTCAGAAACCGACAGTACTTTAAATAGAATTCCTGGGTTCGCTTTCAGCTCTCAAAGAACTTTCAAAGGGATGGAAGTTATAACCCACTGTAATATCACTGGTGATTTATTTGCCTTTATCTTTATTCACCTGCTTGCTTGAGCAACTTGTTTGACAGTTGTTCTTCCAGCTCCTCAATCCCAAGAAATTCTAGGTAATCACATAAATAACTTTTCATCCCCTGGGTTTCTTGCACTTCTATTCAAGATTGTAGCCTATTTTCAAAACCTATTCTCTACTCCAGATCCTAAAGGGCTATGCAATATTCCCTTCCCTGGAATGGCACAGGACATAGCTTCCACTCTTCACATAGTAATAAGTGAGAATTGGGTGTCTTCTGATGTTACATAGTACATCTGTTTTATCAGATTTTCTGTTGCATCCTCAGGTGGCTATCTCTCATTCACATGTGCAAATTTTCTGCATAAATGAAATTTATAGTTACATGTTGAGGGAAAGAAAAATTATTAGAAGAAATTTAATAAAAGCTCATCAAAAACATTTGTCAACTGTATTTCTTACAATGTTTCTTAAAAAAGTCCCAACCTGAGTCATGTTCATTTTCCACAGGTATATACCACTCTCCTACTTCCTATTCCAAAAAATAATCATAACCAATTTCATGCCATTTTGCAGCCCTGAGACTATAAGCCAATAAATCGTTGAATTTTTAGAGACTATTAAGTAATTTTTTGCCAGTTCAGGTATATAAAAATTATTCTTTGCCTAGGCTGGATTTTTCCTCACAAGAAGCTGTTTTAAAATGTCTGTCATTCATGACCAAGTATTTTCAAGCAGAATATTTCCAATGATTTTCCCCTAATAAATTGAGGGGAAGTGAAATTAATAAAAAAAAATCCTTTTTGAAATGATTCAAGTCATATATGTAAGTTTCCTCAATAAAATTTTAAAATGTTTTTCTTTAATGTCCACTACTGCAATAAGCAGAGGGTAGAACAAAGTAAAACCTAGAAAAACCCTTTTGGAGATGGATTTAGATATTTAAGAATGTATTGATGAGAGAGGTTGGATAATAGGTGGATTCTCAGTGGGCTGACAAGTCTAGCTTTCCCTGTTACCCCATTGAGAGACTTTGCAAAGAAATCTGAGGTTTCTTTCTTTGGATTTGGATAATCACTTTACAAATTTGGGATGATACTAGCTATTACTGCTGCAGGATTACTGCCACACACTAGTAAGATTATTTAAAATATAGGAATAAAATTTACCCCTTGAGCACGGTTCTATGTCAGATATTAAAGTATTTGTAATCATGCGTGTTTACACACATGTATATACACCCAAAACAGCTAATAAACATTATAAAATCTAAAATAGCTATTTTGTACATAAGCTTTCATAGAGAATGGAAATCAAATTCTCCTTCATTATTTCTCTAAATCCATGCTATCAAAATTTGTAGCAATAAGTCACGTGTGGCATTGAATACTTGAAATATGCTTAGTATGAAACATACAACATAAAATATGCCAATAATTTTATAGTGGTTGTGAGTTAAAATGGTTATATTTGAGGTTAAATAAAATATTTCATTAAAACTAACTTCATATTTTCCTTACTTTTTAAAAGTAACTATTAGAAAGTTTAAAACCACCTGTGTGACTTATATTAAATTCCCTCTGTTCAGAGATGCTATACATATGCACATATTAAATTGAGTTGAAGATAAAATGTTAATTTTATGTCCAGAAAAACAACCCCCGGAGTCTGAGGGTTGTGTATAAGAGGAAAGGCAAACGACTGGTCTTTGTATTTCTAATTAGAAAGCCTATACAGACCTGGTTAATTTCTTGATATTACAAACATTGATACAACCAATTTAGGTGGTGTAGAATGTTTTTATTGTTCTTAGAGTCATAACTAAGTAAAGAAAAAAATTCTATAAAAGAACATTCAGAAGACATAATACTGAAAATTACCTCTTAAACATAATGATTTATTTATTTTTTATCTTATTTGAAATATTAAGCATCATACTAAATATAAATTAACTACTTGAATGACATTCTCCTATATAGCTGCTTCATTATTTATTCAATAAATATATATTTATAGACATATCCCTTGGTGCTAGGATATTTATCTAGCAGACATTTCAACAAAGTAAAATAAATTATAAAAGCTAATGAATATTAATAAACAAGTGAGGTTTCTGAGGTTAAGATGGAGGGGGAGGGAGAAAAGTTCAAGGGAATAGAAGGGCCGTTGGTGGGGTGGTGGAATTTGAAATAAGTATGCACCCTCACAGTCCACCTGCTCTTGGTTACCATTCTGTGTAGCCTCAGCTGTTACTCAGACTTATCTAAAGTGTGTTTATGTTTAATGTTCACGGGGATAATTAGATGTCTGAGGCACAGCAGGCATTAGGAGAACGAGTATTTATAATGGGAAGAGAAGCAACCCTGCTTTTGTTTGAAAATAGTGACAATGAGGCCTCCCTGGTGGCACAGAGGTTAAAGTCTCAGTGCTATCAAGCTATCGCCAGCACTGCAGCATGAGTTCAATCCCCAGCCAGGGAGCTACCCACATGGCGTGGCACACTTCTCCCGTCCCACCTGCTGCTCCCCTCAGCAGTGTATTTTGTCAGTCTGCATGTTCTGTTCCCTGCTCTGTCTCTGGTGAATCCTCTCATCCCCTGCACCTCTGGTCTGGACCCCAGTTATTGTATGCATAAATAAATAAATCTTAAAAAAAAGAAAATAGTGACAATGATAACAAGAATAGTCATAATAATAAAAGCTTACTGAAGCATTTATCTAAAAATATATCTAGAAAAAAAAACAACAGCATTTAGACTTCCTGTTGTAATGAAATGATATAGATCACAAATAATTACACATGCTTTAACATATAGAAATAAAACAAATCTTTTCAAAGAATAAAATAATGGAATTCAGTTTTTATTGCATAGTGGTATCACTGAATCTGAGCACCTCTTTTTTTAAGATTTATTTATTTATTTTATACAAGAACTGGGGTACAGGCCAGATGCGTGGAAGAGTGAGAGGATTCACCAGAGACAGAGCAGGGAACAGAACAGGCAGACTGATGAAATACACTGCTGAGGGGAGCAGCAGGTGCTACAGGAGAGGTCTGCTGTGCCATGTGGGACCCTCACCGGCGGCCGGGGATCGAACCGGCGCTGCAGAGGTAGCAGACAGCTTCACAGCTCTGCGCTCAACCGCCTGTGCCTCCAGGGTAGGCCCTGAGCACCTTTTTTTGATACATAGAGTACAAAGCGTAACCTTCTTAGATGGTATTCTTATCAGCTTAATTCTGGCCTCATAAAATGAGTTTGAAAGTGTTTCCTCCTCTATTTTTTTTTTTTTTGAAGAGTTTGTGGGGATTAATATTAATTATTGGGATGATTGGTGGAATTCACCAGTAAAGTCATCTAACCCTGGACTTTTGTTTGTTGGGAGGTTTTGATTCCTGATTCAAACTACTTATTTGTACTGGTCTGTTCATAGTCTCTATTTCTTTCTTATTCATTCTTGGTAAATTGTGTGTTTCAAGGACTCTATCCATTTTTTTTTTAGGTATCCCAATTTATTGATATAAATACTTAGTGGTAATCTCTTATATATTTCAGTATTATCAGATACAACATCTCTTTCATTTCAAATTTTCTTTCCTCTCTGTTTTTCTTTTCAGCATTGCAGCTAACTTCTGTCTAATTTTGTTTCACCGATCTTTTTTATTGACTTTTTAGTTTATATTTCTTTGTTTTCGCTCTAATTTTTTTTTCTGACCTTGTTCTTGTTGGTTTCTCTTTTCCTAGTTCCTTAAGATATAAAGTTGTTTATTTAATATTTTTAAATGCAGTTTTTATCACTCTGACTTCCATGCGAGCATAGCATTATTATATATTTTGAAAATACATTGAGTATTATATTAAAGTGTATATAATTACCTCAAATGTTTTTATTTGGATATGTGTTTTATAAGGTATTAAATTATTTTCTTATATTCAGCTTCATGAGCATGTCACACAAATCCAAAGAAATGAGAACAATCTGTAATTTCCACTGTTTCTTTCAGTGGAGATTTAAAGTTTTGACATAATATTAGCTTGAAAGCTAATTTATAGTTATATGCAGTACAAATCCTTAACATTTTATGTACACCATATAGTTATGTTTTCATAGCACTCTACTCTAAGGAATTACTTGCTGTAGTATGAATAGGAAAAAGTTTAGTAAACCTTTCTCCAAAATTTGTTTTACACTCAGGTGTGATGTATTACCAGATATGGAAGGATGCTCTGCATTCATTTTTAGCCAGATTTAAATTGATTTTATTTGTTTCTATTGTACATAGTCTAAGTTACTTTTCAAAAGCTGAGTCTCACTTTTAATATTGCCAGTGTTAATGTATTTATAATCAATTCTGTTAAATAACAGGAACACAAATAATTTACTAATGTAAAACTCATGCACTTCAAAATGTAGAAGTAATTTTTTTTATGTATTATATCATTATAGAAATTGAGTCTTAGTGATATTAAATGCCATTTAGATAGTGTAAAACAATGGCAGAGTTGAATTCTAGGTTAAAAGAGTGTTTTCCTTTTGCTATTACACAAAGCCACTTTCTTGCTGAATTATTTTAAAAACTGTTTATTCACTTTGCTCTCGTTTAATATTTCATTTAAGGTAAATGGCTTATTCCAAGAAATAGGACTTCAAAACGATCATATGTGAAACATGTGTATGTGGCACATTATCCATAGAAAAACTCAATAGGCTTACATTTTTAAAGTCTCCAGGCAAGGAAAAAAAAGTTAGAATGAATGACAGACTTAGTTGAGAAAGCTATACAGTGTGAGACACCTCGGTTCTGGTGAAGTCATGAGGAAAAAATGGGTGCCATGTTTAGCCACAGTAAAGTGAAGGAACCTGGTGCCAACTTGAGATGCTTATACATTCCTCTTAAATGTTGTGGTTAACTTCTCTAAAGAATGTGAACGTTGATTTAAATAAGTTTCCAGAAACTGAATTGTTTATTCCAACTTTTCCCAAAAAGCTTTGATATGTAAATCAACTTGGAAACAAAGATATTTTTGTCTCTTAATGTTTCCGTGCCCTGTGCTCTACATGTGTTAAATGGCAACCTTGGAATAATTTCCCTTGATCTATAAAATAGGCCTGACATAGATTTTGTGAAGGTCAGGGTGAGATGAAGACATTTAATTCAATCCAACCAAAATGAAACAAATTTGCATTGTTCTAGGTATGTGAAATTGCAGAATCTGGGAACAGACCTACATGAGTTCAAATCCTTGTCTGATATTGTGCCTAAGTCAAGTCAGCAGGACTTTTGAGCATGGGCTTTATTATCTGTGAGATGGGGAAAATCACATTCACCTACAGAGTTTTAGAGGAATTAGTGTTCATACAGATGAGTATTTAACTAGTTCTGACTTAGGTGAGTGCCTGACCAACGATATTACTCATGTGGTTACTTTTACTTTTGTGAACATTACTTTATAGATCAGGATAGTGAGTGCTACTGTATATACTTAGGAGAATAAGACATTATCCCTGAAAATAAAAATACACACACAGAGACACAAAAACAAAAACTAGAGTGTAGTAATGAAAGAAATTATTTTGGAAGTGGAAGTTAGGAAATAGGTACAGACAGCAGTTAGGAACAGGGTGTTCCAAGTCCCAAGCCCACTTATTTTTAAAAGATTTATTTATGCATACAAGAACTGGGGTACAGGCCAGAGGTGTTGGGGGGTGAGAGGATTCACCAGAGACAGAATGGGGAACAGAATAGGAGGATTGACTGAAATACACTGCTGAGGGGAGCAGCGGGTGAGACAGGAGAGGTCTGCTGCACCATGTGGGTAGCTCCCTAGGCTTCAGGGAATCAAACTCATGCTGCTGAGGCTGCAGATTATTTCACAGTGCTGTGCTTAACTCCTTGTGCCACCAGGGAGGCCTGACCCAAGTCCATTTTTCAGCTTGATTGAGAAACAATCACAGAGCAAGAGGATACCCTCTCCTCTCAAATTTCAATTAAAAATGGGATGTTCAAAACTCCAACATAGTAGCACAACAGCAATGGACTCAAGCTTGTTTTGGAAAAGTAGATGGGTTAACATGCAAAAATGCAATGGGCCTCTGTAACTTAGGGGATCCCCAAAGGCCCAGCCAATCAGCAAGAGACACAACAGTGAGACACCCAATGCCCAAACCCCCACTCCTTGCCCACTGTACCTGTTGAAGCACCTGTTTCTTGCCACCTCAGTGGCCACCCACTCAGGACCCCTCTTTGCTCACAGAGCTTTCTTGTCCTTATTCTTATCTATCAATATATGTCTTGCTGTTCTGTAACTTTAACCTCAACATTAAATAATTTCCTCATGGAAGAAAAGCACTGAGAAGGAGCCCACCTGGGGTCTTTGGACTCTGGGCCTGCTCCCCAAAAGCCCCTATTCAATTTTAATACACTGTGAATGTTCTTACATGTTTGAAGTCTGGCCCTTAAGAGACCAATAATCCTCTTCCTTACCCTTTCTTCCATGGAGGATGAACTTCTGAAGACTCACAGAATGATCTGTGACTCTGTCTTACAGGGTGTTAGATGTCCAATATTATCCTCTGATAGATGTTGAATCATGCAAATTTTTTTTCCTACTGAGTATATTTCCCATGTTTAAATACACATCTCTTGATAAATAAATGGTGAATATGTTCATAATTAGACTTTCTATAATATAGACATAGATAAGTTATCTCAGACCTTTACTCATCACTGAAGAATGGTCTCTCCTAATCTGAGCCCAGCATCTTGATCAGATTGAACTTGATCTTAGCCGTCTTTCCTCATTCTGCCTTGTGAATCATTTGCCATATGACCAACAGCTGTGTTATTTTTTAAACAAACAGATATTCACTGCAAATGTCAGCATTGGCATTTTAAAACAAACAATGAAATTAAAAGTTTGACAAACCAGGAGGGGGTACTGTGGATTTTTAGAAACAACATCTTTCACCAATTTCAGTCAGTCTTTAGTTTTAATAGATGTCAGTAATAATTGGCTTTGTGTGTTGATTACTTACTGTTTATCAACAAAATGGAAAGTGTTATGATTACTAATACTTTTCAGTCCTAATCCTACACTGAACCTGTCCTATTGACTAATGATAGTCAACTATTTGGAGAAAATATTTACGATACATAACAAGGCCACATAATCATAATATCATTTATTAGAGAAATAGTCTAGTCATTTCTGCTATCAATGCTCTGTGTGTGTCCCTAAAATTCACTGGGCTGTGCAAAGTCACACAATAAAATTTATTAAGTTTATAAGAAAAATTGAGTTGGGTCACAGCCCTCAAAGGCATCATCAGTGAGACTTAAAAACAAATAGATACCAAAAAAAAAAAATGATAGGTAATTCATGCTAAATGGTTAAGTACTTAATTATTACAATAAATGTGGCACTAAAGTAGGTTCGTGGAAGTTGGTGTGGAAAGGTTCCAGGATGCAGGTCGTTTTGCAGTAGTAGTAGAAGGATTATTTGAAATCAGATGGGAAATTGTAAGGCCAGATGTGGACAGGTGTGGCTCATAACATATATGATGAACTGAAGTAGTTCATAGATATTTGAAGAGTATCAGCTTATGAATTCACATTTTCTGGGTTTAGCTGGTTATAGTTTCTGTGTTCAAGTAGTAGTTCATGGATAAAAATGCACATAAATAGTAGTGAAATATCTCTAATGCTGAAATTGTTTCCTAATACATCAATGAAGCTAGAAGGTAATCTGTTTTCAAAACAAGCATTACAGTAGAGATGCTAGTTGACCATTTCATGAATCTTATTTCTGAAAAGTGAACACTTTAATTATTTCTATGCTGAATAAAAACCCTGCACTGACCTTGTAAAACATTCATGAAACACCCAAGTTTTGACTCAGATGGATTTGAAATTGATCTTGTCTTTACCTGTTTGATTTTGAAAAGAAAAAAACTTCCTTAATCTCTTTAAGATCATATTTCTAACCTGTAAACTAAAGACAAAAATTCTACTTCATAGGGTTACTATGATAATTAAAAGAAATAATGTATGCAAAATCCTTAGAGAATGACACATTAAAAGCTCTTAATAAATGACAGTTGTTCTGCATGTTTTAATCATTCAATAAATATACACTGTGCTGTACAAATATTCCATTTGTTGCTCTTATTACTTGAATATAAAACTCAATTTTTAAAGGGATCTTTTTAAAGCTTAGATTTCTATATATGTCTTGTTAGAATTTAACAAACCTAGTCTATGATCTATGTTCAGCTCATATTTAAGGCCACATTACATAAATGGCTATGCATTTTGTTGCTAGAAATTTGAAGTTATTGTTGAGTGACAGGAACTGTGGCTATTATATTATTAAGTACGCTTGAGTATTCTTAATCTTTCTGGCTTTAGCAATTAGTGATAAAGGAAGCTTTGTCCCCAGGAGTGGATGTAAAATTATTCCTGAGAGGAAAACTTGAGGAATGTCTAAATTATTTCTGGTGTCCCTCTCCGTGGTCTGCCATTGATTGCAGAACATGAGGGATATCACAACATGTGAAATAGATAGGGAGTTAGGAGGTGGTTAAGAATGTTGAGTGTGGATCTTTGGATTTTCCCAAGAAGGAGTCAAGTTTCCTCTGGAGACTTACACAATGGCAGAAAATAAGGAATCTAATACACTTGCAGAGATAAATCTCTGTCAAGTTTAGGTAGTTCCTAAATTATTATCACTATCATCTCTATTACTTTCTTTTATTCCATATTATTTTTTAAATGTGTGTTATTTTCAAGCAGTCTACTAGGATATGGGAATGCTGATGCTAAAACTTTGAAGTGATGAAGACATGGGTCTTCTTGGGCCTCCTTGGTGGTGTAGGGGTTAAGTCTCAGCAGTATCATGCTGTCCCCACTGCGGCCTAAGTTAGATCCCCGGCACGGGAGCACCACATATGCTGCACACATGGTGCCACAGACCTCTCCTGTCTTGCCTACTGCTACCCTTAGCAATGCATTTCAGTAAATCTGCCTGTTCTGCTTCCCATTCTGTGTCTGGTGAAACCTCTCACCCCTGCACCTCTGGCCTAAATACTAGTTTTTGTATGAAAACAAACAAACACAAAAAATGGGTCTTCTTATTTCTTTGAGGACATACAATTACATGAAGAAGTCATTCTATTTATCATAAAATGGATGTAAAGTCCCAGTCATGGACATGTGTCCATCGCACTAATGTGGCCCAGAAGAAAGAATAGATAACTTTGATTGGAACAATTAGAAAAGTATTCCAAAAGTATGTTATTACTAAATGTTTTTGAAGGATACACAGAAAAATAATGACAAATAGAAAGATCAACACTTTGAAGCATGGAAAGTTAGAGGAAGGATCAGTTCCACTGCTGAGTGAGGTTGGCTGGGGGACAGAGCCAGTTCCTGAAAGTCATAATCCAGGGGTTGGTGGAATAGCATTAGGCCTTTCTTGTCCATTTATTCTCTGATGGTTAGAATCCCTCACTTTGTAATTACATTTTATGTTGAACTGGGTTTTGTGTTCAGGACTGTTGAGCATGTTTTGTGCTTATTCTATTGAGTGAAATCTGTAATAACAAGAATTTTGAGCCACTCAGTGTCTTTGACACACTAAAGAATAGTGTGTCAACCTTGGAGAAACTTGGACATGTTGTTAATTTGAGTCATGGAGGGATTACTTAAAGAGCTTTAAGAGGAAGTGAAACTCAGAATCAGGGTCACGACCCTGTCATGTTAGCAGCCTTCTCCTAATGGACAATTTAGAGTTTTCTAAACCTGACTTTTTGGAGAAGTTTATGTGGACCTTTTATTATAATAATAGTTATTACAATATTATTAATATTTCATTGATAATAATATTGATAATTGATATTATTATTATTATGTTTAATGTCCTTAACTTTGTTTTCCAAACATTTGATTCTTTCCATTCATAAGCACTATTAGATTGCACCAGTTCCCTAATCCCTTTTCAGGACCCACGTGTCTGCTCTTTTCTTTCCTTCTAAGCATTGCCCTTCTCTATACATTTAAATATTCAGATATTACACAATAATAAAAGAAAAGCTTTACTTGGCTATGCTGCCTCTTTGATGGCATGCAATTTCTCTCTTCCATTCCAATGCCATTATTATTTTTTCATGATTAATTTACACTCACTGCTTCTACCTACTATCCATCTATGCCCCTTTTAAAGCCCTGCTATCTAAATTTCAAGCCCATCATTCTTTTGCAACCAATCCTTCAGAGACCTCAAATGGCTTTCTTCCTATTAATCCCAGTGACCTTTCTTCCCCTTCATATTTTTAATCTCTGGTGTATTTCACATCACTTAAACATACTTCTCCCTTGATGTCTCAAACACTAGTGTATATGGAATATCATTCTTTCCCTCTGGCCACGGCCATGGTTTTAAACACTATCTCTCTTTGACAAACTCTGCTTTTTTTCTATCAAAATTCATCTAATTTATAGGTGAATTCCCACCTAGTTCATTAGATAAAATTTTGATATTATAGTAATATGCAATATGCTGTTTTGGTAAAATGTATTATGATAGCAAGATTTTACTGCTGTGTTTATGAATTTAAGAAAACAGGAACAGTTTATTGTTTGACAAATATCAGAGTTTAAATATCCCAAAATTTTGAAAGCCTTACATTATCTGAGTTAATATTTTCAAAGTGCTTAAGTCAATCTTGATACATAGTTGGGAACACATTTTCAAATGTTTTACTCATTTTTGTGAATATAGAGTATATGAAATTTGAAACAACACAATGCCAAATATTTCTTTATTTTTAATTGCACTTATTTCCCTTAACTCATAATCATTTGGTATTGAAAAATTTTCAGATGTAATGCCATTTAAAATTTCTGCATCTTTTTATATTTTTTTTTTTGTGAGCATATTTTCCTACTAACAAATTCAGAACTAGTATCTCGCTAGTCAAAATAAAAGTCAAGGTTGGAAGAAAGAAACTAATCGTATAGTTAAACATGAGTGGTCAACTTTTTTTTTTATGAAACTTGGTTTTGTACAGTTTAATTTTAATTGCTTTATCCAGGATGGTTAATAGTTGTTTGCATCTTATTCATCAAATTTTGCAAATGGTCTACATCTGGAGTATGTATTATTTAAGGCAGTTAAAAAACATTGAATTGATATAACTTTTTTAAATTTAATTTAATTTAAAGTAAAATTAACTATTTTTAAATATTGCACTTATTAGTAACAACAGAAGACTTCAAATTTATTAAAAAGAGAGTTGTATCATTATTTTCAGGATGATATAGCAAATTAGGCAAGGAATCTATATATCAATTGCTAAGTTGTGGAACCAATTTTTATTTACTTGTTTTTCATAAAATTCTCTGCCATTTTTATTTTCTATCAAACCTTTATCTCTCGATATCATTATTTTGGGTTATTTGTATATGGCAGGTGTCAAGCACTGCATTCTTCCATCTCTATTATGATCCAATTATCCTGAAATATTGTGCTCAACTTTGAGCATTACACAACTAAGTTATATTGAAGTACTGTAAAACAAGGAAAGAAGTGGATCGTGAGTATGCTAAACAAGAAAAAAATATCAGAAACATTTTTTATTCTGGGAAAGAAAACAAGGGAAACACATAATCTCTGTTTTCTCATATTTGAACAACTGCCATTTTGTGAGGAAAAAAAGAGTTAGACTCATGTTATTCCAGAAGACAGAGATATAAATAATGAGAAGTGAGGTATTCTGAAACTCACAATTAAACGAAAGGCATACACTGCGTGGAGAAATAGTAATTCTAACTGGAGTTAGAATAACAAATTCTCAGAGGGGGTGTATGAAGGATTTATGAAGAGTGTTAGCAAAGACTTTCAAAAGTCTAGAACATGATTCTTCCTTTTTATTAAAAAGACTTTTTTATTTATGTATACAAGAGCTGGGGTGTAGGCCAGAGGTGTGGGGATGGGGGTGACAGCATTCACCAGAAACAGATTGGGGAGCAGAACAGGCAGATCTACTGAAATACACTGCTGAGGGGAGCAGCAGGTGAGTCAGGAGAAGTCTGCTCTGCCATGTGGGTCACCTCACTAGGCAGGGATAGAACTCGTGCTGCAATGGTGCAGATAGCTTCATAGTGCTGGGAATTAACGCTTTGCACCACCAGGGAGGCCTGACGTGATTGTTCTTAATGCATTGTTTTAAATGGATGAAGATTCTTCTCATAAAGACTTCAAGCAGAGATTTTATTTTATTTTATTTTATTTTAAGATTTATTTATTTATTTATACAAGAACCGGGGTACAGGCCAGACGCGCGAGAGGGTGAGAGGATTCACCAGAGACAGAGTGGGGAACAGAACAGACAGATCAACTGAAATACATTGCTGAGGGAAGCAGCAAGCATGACAGGAGAGGTCTGTGGTGCCATGTGGGACCCTCGCAGGCCGGCCGGGATCGAACTGGTGCTGCAGAGGCTTGGACATCTTCACAGCCCTGCACTCAACCGCCTGCACCACCAGGGGAGACCCAACAAGAGATTTTAATGGCTGAGATATCAGGCACCTTAAGATCTCTGAAGCATGATCTCAAACCAAGTATAAACAGACTCTCAAATATTTTAACTTAAAAAAAAATAAACTTTTGATAGCACTTCTTGGATATAGTCTCTTCCCTCTGGTCTCAACAAATCTGCATGTGAAATCTGTATCTTTATTTGGCTATTCTTCAAAACACCATCACACAATTTCTATCAGTCAAACTTGGCTAAATAATTGGAGAGTTAGAGCCATTTCACACAATGAAAACTGAATATTAGCATCCCAACGTTTAAAAGATCTTCAAGAATACTGAGACTTTCCAGTGACCACCTTGCTTTCTAATATTGTTTACCTCCTGGCTTTTCCCTGATAGAACTTTTCTTTAAAAAAATATTTATTTTAGTTATATATATACAAGCACTTGGTTCAATCAGAAGCGTGGGGGAGTGAGAGAATTCACCAGAGCCACAGAGGGGAACAGAACAGGCAGACTGACGAAGTGCGCTGCTGAGGGGAGCAGCGGGCGGCAGGAGAGGTCTGCGTGTCATGTGGGACCCTCTCCAGAGGCCAGGGATTGAACCGGTACTGCAGAGGCTGCGGACAGCTTTGCAGCCCAGCGCTCAACCACTGCGCCACCAGGGAAGGACCCTCTCTGATAGAACTTTTATTAAAACTGTGTCACCTCACTGCATTACAAAAGGTGATTTAGCTCTTCTCCTTGTTATTCAACTCTGGGGTGTCTATACACTCAATCTCATGAGTATATGGTACCTGGATACAGACCATCTACTTAGCACAGCACCTTTTCCCAACACCCTCCTGGTAATCTCTTTCAAACCCAGTACCTATGATTTAGAAAGATATAATTGCTTTGGTGGCATTTTATATATGATAGCAATCTTCTCATTTATTTGTTCAACAAACCATTTATACATCTAAAGACATAGGTCTATTTTATATTTCTTTAAATATTATATGTATTTGTTTTTTCTTAGTAGTGTCCATCCTTATCTGGAAAGAATCAAACTTGCATCTGTTCAAACTATTCAACTTTTAAGTTTGACCAAGTCTCATGTTCTCCATGAACCATCCACATCACTCCTATGTATATTGATCTACCAGGTTTTTATTTTCTGAAACTTCATAGACTTATTCTAATATTTTAAGATGTTATTCCCACTTATTGATACTATATCTTTGTATACATGTATTTGAATACAACCAAAATGATGTGATATTGTTCTTGAAAATATTTGTGGACCACCTGGGTTGATTTAAGCAGTGTACCCTTGTCATTTCCTTTAATTAGGCTTAATTCTCAGAAGTCAGCTTCAAGAGGCATTTAAACTCTTCTTATAAAAATGAAGTCTAGACTTAACTGTCAAAATGGAAGTCATAAATTCTAAAAAAACACAATACTTTGATTTCAGTTCTACCTAACACTGGTAATCTCTGGCAAGTAGAAGGTTATTCTTTCTAATATTACATTTTCCATTCCTACTTAACAGGCATGATATATGAACAAATTTTAACAACACACTTTCATCTTTGTCTTATACACAGAAGTATCAGCGTGACTCATAACTGTGAATTATGGAACTGAATGCCACTATTAATGCTTTTCTTTCTTACACCCAAGCAGCTCAGAACATTTTGACTCAATTAACTCTGCATGCCCAAGATTCAAATAATTTTTCTCTGCCTGAATAACATCTTAGTAATTTCAATGTCATTATCCCTATAAAAAGTCAGCAGTATGAATCCTTCTGTAGTCAGTACTAGGAAAGTAACAGAATTTGGGGAGCATTCAGAGTTTGTCCTGGTTTAGATCACCAATTTATGGGCAAAGAAATCAATCCATAGAGATAGTTTTAACATAGAAATTGAGCAAAAAAACCACAGTCAGTATGAAAAACTGAAAAAGGGAAGAATTTCAACTCTGAAAATGATTAAACACATGATGTAGATTAATCTCTTCATTCCCTGGATTTAATTGTCACCTCTAACAAATAGGGGAAAAAAGACGATGAACTTTCCAGGTGTGACCTTGAGATTAGCACCTATGAAACTCCTATTGTGTCTGTACATGTGTATGTGTATATCTATTTTGACAGTGGCACAAAAGACATTCTCCTATGTTAAAATTGTTTTCCCATGCTTTAATTATAATGTCATTGCTGCTAATATTTAAACAACTAAGAATTTAGAACATACCTAGAATTGTGATAAACGGGGTATTAAAACATCCTTCATTAAAATGATAATGTAATGACTTAGTCTTCCCTATGATGTTATTTTCATAAAGTTCTATGAAAATATGCACAGGACTGTGACTGAGTTGTAGGATTAGAAGAATATTCAAAATGGGTTTCCTAGGGAAACTGAGCTCTTAAACAATATTCTTGGAAACTATAAAATTTGGGGTTATTGAAGATCTTCTTAATCACTCTTTGTTTCTTGCTGTGTTATAAGTCTCTGATGAATGTGAACTTTAAGAATATGACCCCGTAAATGCAAGCTCTCCTTTGGAAACCAAGACAAGTTGAAGGTTCATGTTCATTTTTTCCCCCCACACAGACCCATTTTTACATTGCTCAAACTTTGGCAGCAAGAAACAGGTTTGGTGCTAAAGTCTTCACTTATTTCAAAAAAGCATTTTCAAATCATATTTTCTTCTCTTGAATGAAAGGTTCTAGTTAATTGTTTATGATAAAACTATTAAAACTGTAAAATTGATGTTAGTTCTACTTTTTGAAACTTTTCTTTCTACTTTAGACTGTAGAAAGGAAGAAGAAAAGAGCGAGAGAATAACTCCTCAAAAAAATATTCTCTGGTTAACATCTAATTTGTTGCCTTGAGATAAAACATTTGAATTGGAGAATGTTTCAGAATTACTAACACTGATGAAATATGACACTCCCCAAATTAATGATCCTAAAAACTGAAATTTCTCCAGATAGTACCGAAAAGTTTCTATGTATTTTAAAGAACTCTCTCTCTAGTTCCTTGTAATTTCTGCTCCCTTCCCTAGCCATCCTCCAGTCTGCACATTCTTTATCTGCAGGAAATGTGCCCAGAAGTTGGAAAATTTCTTTTTTCTTTTGAAACTTTGAAGAAAATCAGCAAGCTATTTCATTACTTTTCTAATCAAACATCTGCTATTCTAGACAAGAGTTGTGAGAACAGCAACAACAAAATAAAGTTTTGGTGTTACAGGGAATCAGTGCATAGAAATTCCACTGAAAGTTTTCTAGCTCAAATGTTGCTCACTGTAGTTAGTTTATTCAACCATTTATTTATTCAACACTTATTGAGTATGTTAGAGTCAGGGTTTTTCTTTGGAAATACACAGTAATAAAAGATGACAGTGACTCATTCTCTGCCCTCGAGAAACTTATATCTTACTAGGGAAGGAAGGCATTTTATAAAGCAAATTGCAATATAATAAGGTAAATGATGACTGATTAATAAAGATGAATGTGTGTGGGAAAATGAAGGCATGCTGCTCCCTGAGAAGGGAAGGCATTTGCTGGTAGACACATGATTGAGGATGCTCAGGAAGTTCCCTCTTAGAGAAATATATGGTTCTTGGGATTTTAGAAACTACAAACTCTGAAACAGTATGGAGTAAAGGGTTGGGGTAATTGCTGCAGTTGTATTTCCTGGTCAAAGATTTCAAATTGAATTTTCTTGGATAAATGAGAGCTACAAAAGAATTGAGTGCATGTGAAAGCTGCGTAAACCTTAATTATTAAAATAATCCTTGAAATACTCCTTAAATTTACCAAAAATGAAAAATAAAACTTCAATTAAATTACTACAATAGGAAACAGTTGCACAAACATTTAAAAACAAATTACATAAAAGATGATTAGCTTACTTAAAATATGCCATGAATACAATACAATATTTTTAAAGATTTATTTATGTATGCATATAAGAACTGGGGTACAGGCCAGAGGTGTGGGGAGTGAGAGGATTCACCAGAGACAGAGTGGGGAAGAGAACAGGAAGATTGACTGAAATACACTGCTGAGGGGAGCAGTGGGTGAGTCAGGAGCGGTCTGCTGCACCATGTAGGTACCTCCCTGGCAGGGGATTGAACTCATGCTGCAGTGGCTGTGGATAGCTTCATAGATTGTGTCTTAACCCCTTGCCCCACCAGGGAGGTATGAATGCAATTCAATTTTGATGCAGAAATTAAATATACAATGTTTTTAGTTTTAAAAACATAAAAGTTTTTATGTATAAAACTTAGACACAAACTAGTGAAGGTATTTGGCTAACTATAAGAATCAAATATATAAATAGAGGCATTACAATTGTGCTATATGTGGAATCAAAGTAGCATTCACTAAACTCAAACCATGTATGAGAAACAAAGTTTAAATCTTCAATCCTATTTTCCTGCAGGAAGAAAAATAAATTGTGGATAATTTTATGAATTATTGACATATTTGTGTTATTTATTTTAAGCTTATTCTAAATCCAAATTATTACATTTTCCAGCTCATTTATATTGGTCTGAATTAAGTATATGTATGTGTTTATATACCTATAATTTATTAAGGAATATAGAAGTCTTAAACAAGTTAACTTGATATTTAAGTTTTAATGCATACAGATATACTTCCATACCTATCATGAATTAGAAATTTAAAGTATATCAAAATGTGTAAAAGAGCTTCTCTGTGTAAAATAAAATATATATATGTAAAAAATTATTCTAAATATTTCACATATTTATAGTAATCCAAAGTATGTTTATATGTAAACTTATGTTTTATATGTTAATATTCACATTTTCAAATAAAACATCTATCTTCTCTGTATATATTTATGAAAATACTCAAACAAATATACATATATTTGCATTAATTTCTTTTTAAATTTTATAATGTTTAGTGATAAATATATGGTAATTACATAAATTCTTTATAAAAAAGTTTAGTATTTTAAATTAGTTTTATTAATGTACTTCAGTGGTTATTTTCATGGAGGTATTGTAATAAATATAAAAATATTTAAGGAAATAATGCAGAAATAAGGTGAAGGTTAATATAAAAGCTTGTTAAACTTTCCTGAACAAATCTGGATTAAATTAAAACTGTGTTGTAATACTTAGGAGATTCTCTCTTTCCTTTGATTTTAAATTTCAAACATAATCTGATTGGTTTTGTGTTTTTGGTTTTCTTTAAAGATTTATTTTTTAAAGAATTGTGGTGTAGGTCAGAGATGTGAGGGGTTAGAGGATTCACCAGAAACAGAGTGGGGAGCAGAACAGGTGGATCTACAGAAATATACTGCTAAGGGGAACAGCAGGAGAGACAAGAGATATCTGCTGTGCCATGTGGGTTTGCTCCCTGGCCAGGGATTGAACTCAGGCTGTTGCAGTGATAGCACCGAGACTTAATCCCACTGTGCCACCCGGGAGGTCCTGGCATTGAGTTTTGTAAAGCTTCATAGGTATTTATAACTGCATGTTAAAATGATATAAACTCTATTTTATAGGTAATAGTGTCAAGACCATTTTCAGTTAGATACATTTCCTAGAGGGTTGATGACTGCTTAAAAAATGTAGCAAGACCATTTTGATATTTGATATTTTTTTATTCTAGCACTCAATAACTGAAATTTTACCTTTTGGGACCCCAGTGTTGGATCACAGCAAATATTTTTTAGACTTGATGGAGATTTTGAATTTTACAAATTCAAATTCAAAATCGTACAAATTCAAAATCTCACAAATTCAAAAATGTGGTGAACATGGAAATTTATTATCAAAGACCAATGCACAAAGTTGTGCTCAATCACATTTTCATTAAGAAAGATTGGTTTGTTTACAAAACTATCTTTTTTGTAGTTTCAGAGTTACGCTACTTTATCCATTGATTTTCTAGTTAATTGAGGTCATGCCAATATCACTGAATGTGATACAGAAAACTTTTATACCCCCTAAGATATAAGCTTCCATGCCATTTCCTGTTTTCCCCTGCTTGTAGGTTAATTACAGATAATCCCCTAAAAATTAGACATAGGAAGAGTCAGTGTCCCAGACTTATCATAGTTAAAGTTAATCAATGAAACACCAGAGTTAAATATTCTTTAAATAAGAATGAACTGGTCCATCATGTCAAGTCAGGAAATTTGAGGTTGTTTGTTGCAACATTAGATATCTGGACAAATATGGAAATTAGTACTTTCAGCAGGTACACCATATAAAAAGACCTAATGCACAGTAATGGTTTAGTTGGTGGGCAGCAATCAGTATGGAAACACATAATACCCCCCTCTAAAGCTGTTTTGTAAATCATACTACTGGATCTATAGCTCTAGGTTAGGTCATTGGAAAGAATTAGATCAATGCTTTTTTTTTAATTATTTGTTGGCTTTCCAGTTAATGTATAATAAAAAGAAATACTCTTAAGTGAGAATTATTTGAATTTTAACAACAATGACGACAACAACAACAACAACAAAAAAAACTGTAACAAATGGGCAAAGTCTAGAAATCATGAGTCTTAAAGTTTTGGAAAACAAAATTGCTGCTAGAAACCAAATAGTAAGATGTCAAACTAACTTAGTTTTAAGTTCCAAGACCCAGAACAATTTCTAGTTAAAAAAAAAAAAGTCAAATATCAAATATATCATTAAGAGTATTAACTTTCCACATAGGTTTAATGTTTCATTCAAATAGCCTGAAGAAAGTCCACATTAGTTTGATTTTATTAATTAGATTTCAGAGTTATATTTAGAAAAGAAGCTTGGACAAATTACTGGAATGATAATTGATTGGATCAGAAACATCATATGTTTTTGAAGGAATTGTATTTCAAAGAAATCGTGATACTGGAATTTCTACTCCTCACTGCCCCCTCCCCCAGCTTTCTTAATTTTTAGGCAAAATGTGAAAGGTGATGAGTCAGTGATGAGAGGGCAGTGGATGCAGTGGATTTGCATAAGATTGACACTAAACTCTGTTTAATTCTTTCCATCTTTCCCATTTCTTTTACTTTGGTGCCCTTCTTCTGTCACCTGTCTGGTAATACCCTGTCACAGCTGCTGGTACTGGGTTTCATGGGAGGAGAAACTTGAAAGACAGAAAAATGAAAGAGATAACCAAGGGGAGGCTGACAATGGCAGTCTTTATCTTCACTTGTATTTTAATTTTGTTCTTTTCCTTTCAGACTCGCCTGGCCCTTCTGCTCACTCCTTTCTTATGGGTCCCCACCAGAAGGTGTCTTAGACTTGTGGCAGGCTTTGGGGCCTCGGCAGTACTGCTTTCTGTCTGCTTAAATGTTGTTGTTAATTTTTTTCCCTCTCTTTAGTTCACTTGTTCACTTGTATCTAACATTCTCGTTCACTCACCTTTTCAGTCATATATTTAGTTTTTCTTCAGTCTGTTTTGTGCCCTTTGCTTCCTGCTGCAGATCATTTGGTAATTCTACATCATATCAGTCAAAATGTATGTATTTGACAATATTTTTCTGTCCTTGTTTTCAGAAATTGAACAGTTTACCAGTTCCCCTACCCCCAAATAATAGCTTAATCCTCATCAATTAAAGCATAAATACTGATGTGACACATCAGTCCTTTTGCCTTCCTAACTGCAAGGCAAAAATGAATGAAGTAATGAATGAGAAAATACATAAATACATGTATTGTGAGTGCTGGCTTTGTTTAAGAGGTGATTTAGATGTATGAGGAACACTTTTCTAACATCAAAAGTTTTTGAAGCTTACATGGAGAGAAGCTTCTGCTTTTCACACAGGGTGTCCATCAGACTTCCTTGTGTTCAAAAGATGTTCACTGCTGTTACAGGGCAGGATGAGGGGCACCCCAGAACCCCCAAATCTGCCTGCTCTAAATAGGTTCTTACATCTATTGCATCAATACAAAACATTGTATGTCAATTCATTAGGTCACAAGACTTTCACTAGAAAATAACTTTAATATGATTAGTGTGCAATAAAGAGAAGAGAATATAGTTAAAATAGTTTTTAATTAAAAACCCCAAATCAGGGCCTCTGTGGTGGCACAAAGTGTTAATGACAGCACTGCAGAGATATCCGCAGCCTCTACAGCATGTTCGATCCCCCCTGCCAGGGAGCTACCCACATGTCTCACCAGCCTCTCCCCTCAGTAGTGTATTTCAGTAGATCTGCCTGTTCTCCCCATTCTGTCTCTGGTGGGTCCTCTCATCCCCCACACCTCTGGCCTGTACCCCAGTTCTTGTATGCATAAATAAATAAATCCTTTAAAAAAATAAAAAAAAATCCCCAAATCACCATAGGAAAATGTCCAGCCAAACAGGGTCGGCCCAGAGCAGGGCTGCTGAGGCCCCAAAGCCTGCCACAAATCTAAGACACCTTCTGGTGGGGACCCATAAGAAAGGAGTGAGCAGAAGGGCCAGGCAAGTCTGAAAGGAAAAGAACAAAATTAAAATACAAGTGAAGAAAAAGACTGCCATTGTCAGCCTCCCCATGGGTATCTCTCCCATTTTTCTGTCTTTCAAGTTTCTCCTCCCATGAAACCCAAGTCCTTGGTACAAGTCCTTGGCTGAGAAGCAAGTGTAGCGCCTTCCATGTCTCCTTGCTCCATGTGCCTCCAGGTTTTCTTCACCTCTCCACCTCTCACTTCTTCTCCCCCCCCTTCTTCCTGTCATCTTCAGCATCCCTCCCTCTCCCTTTCCACCCTTCCTTAGGGCGGGACAGGGAACCTGGAACCTCCCCTTTCCCTGGAGATTTCCCTATTACACTATCATTGACTGAACCATCACTCTACTAGGGCTTTTTTTTTTTTTTTTTTTAAGATTTATTGATTTGTGCATACAAGAGCAGGAGTACAGGCCAGAGATGCGGCGGGCGGGGGGGGGGGGGGGGGGTGAGAGGATTCACCAGAGGCAGAGTGGGGAGCAGAACAGGCAGATGGACCAAAGTACACTGCTGAGGGGAACAGTGGGTGAGTCAGGAGAGGTCTGCTGCGCCATGTGGGTTTCTCCCTGGCTGGCCGGGAATCAAACTTGTGCTGCAGGGGCTGCAGACAGCTTCATAGTGTGCTTAACCCTTGCGCCACCAGGGAGACCCGTCTGCTAAGGCTTTAAACCAGTGCTTTATATGAATTTTTCATTCATTCCAGGCTTTATTATCTCCATTTTACAGATGAGAAAAACTGAGGCAGAGAGAAATTAAACATCTAGCTAGTAAGTGGTGGAAATAAGCTTCTGTCTGATTATAACACTTCAAGCTACCCTGGTTCCCTCACCGTGAAACAGCTAGTATTATATTGCTTTACAGTTTGCTAAGTACTTTTTTACTTATTCTTTAATTTAATCCACAGAGTAATTTGTGAAGAGAGCACTCTTGTTATCCCCATTTAGAGCTGAGGGTATTGAAGGTCTAGTGCATGATTTGTTCAAAGTATTATAATCCTGATTTCCAGGTTGCAATTTACAATTCTGTTTTTATTTCTCCGCCTCTCAGTCATAAGGAGACGAGAATTTCTAATCAAATCATGTACACATACACATGTATATATTCCCAGTGGCCTTATTCAAATCAAAAATTCTTCATCATTACATAAGTGGTGAATGCAAACACCAAACTAATGAGATTGGAACTGAGAACAAACATGCGGGCAGCTATATTCTGGCTGAATAAAAGCAACTCAGGGACTTACTAGAGGTCCTGCCCAGGAACTTCAAAGGAAATATGCTATCCTTATTAAGAGCTTTTAATACAAACTTATCCAAAAAGAATGCCTGCTATTGGTATTTTCTATGCCACACTCATGCACATCATTGCCCACTCTTAAATCTGAGACATAAAAAAAAATAATGGAAATTTCAGGTGTTAAATTAGCTACCCCAGGGCACCAGTATGTGGTCCCTTGAATGCAGTAAAGGAAATATATGGAATGTGACAAAGAAAATTAATTAAAATGGGCAATAAAGACTGCCAAGTTCAAACAAATTGTGGCCCCTACACATACCAATTTTATACCTGCAGGCCAGGTTTCCTGAATCCAGACAACCTACAGTGTGTTTTTATAGTTTAATGAGTAAAGAAAGTTGTCATGCTTCTTAGCTATTCAGAAATCTCTATTGACCACCTTGAATTTGAGAATTTTAAGAAGGGAAAGTTTGTTGAAGTATTATAGCCCTTTTTCAGCAAAAGCTTGAGACTGCTCCATGTAATTCTATTTGGGAGTTTTTAATAAGAGATGAAGTTATTTAAAAACAACATTTTACCTATAGTCCAAAGAAAAACACTAATGTTAGGGTCCAATGGAACATCATTTATTCAGAAATTTCAGTGTTAGTCTGAGTTTATATTTTTCAGTCTTTTTCTGTTAAGGCAATAATAATCACTTTCTTCCTTCATAATATTTCCATATGTGTCTCTCAGAAATGACCACAGAATCCTTCATTTTTGAGTAAGTGACTATTCAATATGCTTGTGGGATTTCTCTCTTTTGGTAGGAGTCTCTGTCCCTTTATATATTTCTATAATTTTTCTTCCTCACAGACACCGGCAACATCCACAGCAGAACTCCATGGCCAGCCTGTGTTTCCTGCCATTTTCTTTTCCTATTTGAAACTTTTTACAAGTTTTCCTTGCCTGTTTTGGGATCAACCTGCCCTCTGCTTCTAAGCTTCCTAATTAGACTCACCTGTCAGCCTTCCACCTATGGTTCCCTTAATTCTGTTGGGGTAGAAAATATCACCAAGCTGTCATATTCAAGACTTTTTCTGTACATGAGTGAAGTCAAATTTATATCCATCAAAGTGACATGTTTGCAGAGTCAAATAAAGCTGAAACATCTAAATAATTTATGGCTTGTTATGTTTGGTGATAAACAGACATTTTAATTAAGTTTGAGGTTGAAGCTTTTAAAACTTCTTTCTGAATTTTATCACCCACAACAAATAGAACCTTGGATGAAGGAAGAGATAAATAGCAGAAAGTATCCTATGCATGTACCCGGACTAAGGATGTAAGTATTTATACTGTTTATGTGAGATGAATTTATGAAATACCTACACGATCAAATTATATACAGAGTCTATGGATAACCTGATGATGAAGGAAGCTTTTTTTTCTCTCCATTGAGCCACAGCTCATAGACTCTTAAAGGTACATATGTAATAAATGGAAATGAAGCATAATTCCCACAGATAGAGAATTTTACTAAAGTCACCTGCCCCCGGAGTAATGTGTCCTGAAGCTTTTGTCATGACTTCATCTGATGTCTTGTTACAAATTAGAATCTTGGGCTGTGGCAAGACAATGGAATGGACCTAAAGTCAATGATTTTCAAGTGTTTTTTTGCCCCCAGCAGTACATAGTTGGATCTGGAAAGCCTGAAGCAACAGATAACTATTTTATCAGCAACGTGTGTCTTGCTGTGGTAGAACACACAGAAAGCCTGAATCTAAAACCTAATATTAAATGTGACTTTTAAATTTAAATATAGAAAGATCTTGTTGAAATGTGAGCATTCTGCTATTTTGAGAGGCAAATGTGGGTGTACAAGATGTTTACACTTTGTAGATTTGTTAAAGATATTAGTACAATAAACACAACCTCTTCCTGGAATCCTGGTGTTAGTTTATTAGGGCTGTCATAACAAAGTACCAGAAACTGGGTGACTTACTTAACAAGAGGAACTTTTTTTCTCACAGTTCTGAATGCTAGAAATCCAAAATCAAGATGTCAGAAGGGTTGTTTTCTTCTGAAGCTCCTCTCCTTGGTTATAGACACACACCTTCCTTGTCTTCACATCATTAGGTGTGCTTAGCTGGAGTCTGTAGGTGTGTTTAGCTGTAGGTGTGCTTTGCTGGAGTCTCTGTGACTCCAAATGCCCTCTTCTGAAAAGGACCTTAGTCAAACTGGATTAGAGTTAAATGACTCTATTTTAACTTAATCACTACTTTAAAAGTCCTTTCTCCAAATACAGTCACATTCTGAACTACTGGGGATCAGCATTTCAATATATGAATTTTAGGGGTACACAATCTAGCCCACAGCACCTGGCACTCTTGAAATGAAGGCTCTGGAGATGAATTATGGGCAAATGAAATAAACATCATTTTTCCACAGAAAGTTTCACATCTTGACAATTGTTACTAAAAAGAATGTTTAGAACATTTTCAAAGGATGGTTGATGAGTCATTTGAACAAAGGGTATGCAAATGCAGAGACATTATTTTAACTATTTGGAAAGCTCGGAAGCACATCTACAAGTTGATGTCCGAGAAAGCAGTCCTATCAATCCTTATATTGTTCAGAGTTATAATAATGATGCTTTGTGCTTACACACAATATTTTCCAGTTTCAAATCACATTTTTATTCACTGTTTAATTTTAGCCTTGAAATAACCATGTGAATGCTCATATTTATATGCTGGATTTTTTTGTTTGTTTGTTTGGGAGAATGAGAGCATCAGAGAGGTTGAGTTGATAGAACGCTCTCTTTAGAAGATGTCATCATATCCTCCTACTCTGGCTGATATTCTGCTGGTTTTGCTTTTCTCATTGGCAGTAAGCACTCCTTCTGTATGTATGATGCTTTTTATGAAATGAGCATAAACTTTTTCCATAAATCAGAAAAATTTTATTGATAGTTAAAATGTTTAACAGAATATACTATGTGTTATAAAATAAATTTTCTACATTATCTGGTAAAGTTTATAGTCATCATTTCTGAAAATATCCATAGAATTAAATTTTATAGCATAATTTGGGAATTTAAACCTGTTCTAGGTGCCAACATTTCTGATTCCATGTTTGAGTCCAAATTATACAAAAAAAGAGACACACAGAGATTCACCTTGTACTGGATTTACCTTTCAGCCAGGAAAAAGTATTTTTTTTTAAGATTTATTTATGTTTATAGAAGAACTGGGGTACAGGCCAGAGATGTGGGAGGGTGAGAGGATTCACCAGAGACAGAGCAGGGAGTAGAACAGGCAGACGACAGGAACACACTGCTGAGGGGAGCAGCGGGCGCCACAGGAGAGGTCTGTGGCACCATGTGGGATTCTTGCCGGCCAGCCAGCCAGATCGAACTCTCACTGCCGAGACTGTGGACAGCTTCACAGAGTGGAGCTCAACCCTCTGGGCCACTGGGGAGGCCCAAAAAAGTCATTGTTGAATGCTTTTTCCATCACAGTTGGAAGCTGGTATGGAGATGAAATAGACATTTCTATCTCATCATTGCCACCAACACCACAACAACAAAAGGCTAATTTGCATTGATTTCTCTTCTGTTTTATTATGATCAGTATAGCAGGAATTGATGTAGTATTTGCATTTTTAATGGACATGACAGTCTTTTTATTGGCATCATTGTTAATTGAGAATTCCCTATTATCAAGTGAAGGAAGATCTATCAGATCTATAATGAGATTGTTTGGGACATTTTTAGAAACACATTTCAATCTTTTTCATTGGTGACACTTCCTCATCACTTTTTACTAGGATTTACATAAGAAATGAAGTAGATATTGATATCAAAAGAATTTAAGAGCCTCCAAGTAATGATTACAAGCTTGAGGATTTTTTTTGGCAGCACTCAAAGCTGTAGTATAAAGCTCTCAATGTTAGTGATGAATTATGATCCTGGCAAAAACCAACACCCCAAGAAGGATCCAAAATAATTGGGTCTATATGGTAGACTTACAAAATATTGTTGTTGTTTTTTTCCTCTTTTTTTCCCTAGGAAGATAAATCTAAGCTAGTTATTCAAGTGGGTCTGGGATAATGTGAAGATTTCTATAATTTTTTTCATGGAATTGTTTCAAATTTTATCTTTTGCTAATACTATTCTTATTCTTTATGAGATGATTCCCAAAGTGATAATCACCTTTTTACTGAATGATGGTAGCGAATTAGATGAATAAGTATCTTTGTTGGAGAGCCATCACACATGGAATATTTATTATTTTCAAGCTAAAAATGTGATGCATGCTTACTTATAACATTAACTCTATGGCCATGTAGCAAGTCGATATAAAAACCTGTCTTCACCTCCTCTCATTCTTTCTGATGAGAGGTAACTACCATTAAACATTTGTAAATGCTCATATCAATATATGCAACCTGCTTAATATCTCATCATTGGCCTACAGTGATGTCACAAGGTTATATTCAAAGATTTGTCAACTTACCATACAGTTAAAATCTAATTTTAGGGCCTCCCCTTGTGGCATAGCAGTTGAACGCTGGGCTGCGAAGCTGCCCACAGCCTCTGCAGCACCAGTTTGATCCCTGGCCCCCGGGGATGGTCCCACATGGTGCGGCAGACCGCTCCTGTCTCTCCTGCTGCTACCCTCAGCAGTGTACTTCGTCAATCTGCCTGTTCTGCTCTCCGCTCTGTCTCTGGTGAATTCTCTCACCCTCCCGCGCTTCTGACTGTACCCAGTGCTTGTATAAATAAATAAATAAATCTTTAAAAAAATCTAATTTTAAATGTTTCATGAAAAAGGGGCCTCCTTGGTGGTGCAAGGCGTTAAGCACCGCACTATGCAGCAATCTGCACCCTCTGCAGCATGAATTTGATCCCTGGCTGGCCAGGGAGAAACCCACATGGTGAGGCAGACCTCTCCTATCTCGCCCACTGCTCCCCTCAGCAGTGTATTTCAGTCAGTCCACCTGTTCTGATCCCCACTCTGTCTCTGGTGGATCCTCTCACCCATGCCCACCCCCAACCCCCGCATCTCTGGACTGTGCCCCAGCTCTTGTATGTATAAATGAATAAATCTTTAAATGTTTCATGAAAATAATTGTTATTTGTAAAATACATCAAAATATCTTAAAATATATTTGTTTCCCTCCAGATTCACTCTCAAGACAACATATTGTGTGTCGACCCAAGTTCACCTCCGATGCCTATTTTGCAAGTGCAGACCAAGATGGGTGGCTCTGATTTCTCCTTTCCCTTTTTAATTCAGCTGCTCATTTTTCTTTCAAAATTTCTGCTATTCCATTACTAGAATTTGTGCCTCCAGGAGGATCAGGACACTGACCACATATTCTTGAATCTTTCTTCCTTAGAGAGATTGAGTCCAAACTGAATGTATTCTTTCAAGCTTGCCACATTTTCCTCTGTGTATACACAGAGGAGGGATGCCTTATCATGGACATATTTGCTTTACAGTTCTAACATTGTGCATTCACATCTTATTTACATCAAAAACCCATGTGGAAATGAGGTGTTTAGATTAAGATATAAATAATAACTAACAATAATTTAATTACTGAAGAACAATCACCTCCCTTAGATACTAAAAGAATTTTTCTAAAATAAAGGAACATCTTCAATTTTTCATAACCCTGGTCAGAAAGGAACACATTTCTCTAAAGGGACAAGATCATTAAGTGGGAAGATCTTTGACTCTGTTGCTCAGCTGATAAAACAAGTTTCTGGTGAATAAACAGAACACAAAAGTTAAAATTGAGCCCATTCCAATGAGATTTGTGGGGAACAAAATTCAAAGCAGTTTTGCTGGCAACAGAAGGCTGGAAACAAAGAACCTAAACAAGTTCTTTGTAGTGCAAGTGTCGTGTTATCTGGTTTGTTTAATTTTCAAGTGGACACAGGCACACTGAGCTGACCTACTGCATGAACTTGAGTGGAGGATAGAAACTATGACCAAGCCAGTGTCTCTGAGTCATCAGTGGTTGAATATAAATGTGGATCAGTTTACCTGGAAGAATTTCCAATTGTGTGTGGATATAGTAGACTTGTGGGGAGTGTCATCTCTTCTCAGAAAATTGAAACACTGTTATTTTAAAGTAATATGCCAGGAATTGAGGTAATGCAGGCAGGTATTCACATTTGGGCAAAATGACAGCTCCAGGAGACAAAGAAATGTGCTTCAGATTCTTGAGAGCTGAGAGGGTCTCATCACATAGAGCACCTTGAAAGGAAGTTTGCCTCCTACCCCAGGACGAGCTCACGCCGGGTATGCAGAGACATCACCCAGCTGTCAGGGGATCCTGGAGGGAAATAGTGCAACATTTCAGGTCACTGGAATATAATTCAATTAAGATGAAGCAGGTACATAGGAGAAAGAAGAGAGAAAGAAGAAGGAGGGTAGAAAGGAGGGAGGGAGAAAAGAATAGTGAGAAAAGAAATGTAAGGGAAGGAAGGGAGAGAAAAATTTCTAATAAGCTCAAATTGAGTTAATAAAGTAGATTCCTTAGTACTGTATTTAGAAACAATACATGGCCTCACCACAAAGTAAATTGGGATGCAACCTAATGAAAATACTTTGAGTGAACTAACAGGAAATTTTCATTTTATATTTGCAATAATGTCAATAAGAAATTTATCCTCTTGTCTCCTCTGCAATGTTCTTTGCTGTAGAGATCCTTCTGCTTCTGGATCACATTGTCCATTTTTGATATTCAACTTGTATTAAAAATGTGGAATGTGAGATTTACAAGAGCTCTTTAAGACTATTGAATCCAATTGCTAGAGACAAAGTCTTCACGAAATTGAGTAACAGGAAGAATGACTGCAGGGGATGTTTAACCAGAACTGGTGTTTTTGTTCATTCTTTCAACTAAAGTGTTCATTCTTTCTTTTTTTCTTTAAAGATTTATTTATTTATGCATATAAGAACTGGGGTACAGGCCAGAGGTGTGCGGGATAAGAGGACCCACCAGAGACTGAGTGGGGAACAGAACAGGTAGATCTACTGAAATACACTGCAGAGGGGAGCGGCAGGCAAGACAGGAGAGGCCTGCTGCACCATGTGTGTGTATCTCCCTGGCCCCAGATCGAACTCAGGCTGCAGTGGCTGGTGATAGCTTGATATTGCTGAGACTTTAATCCCTGTGCCACCAGGGAGGCCCAGTGTTCATTCTTTCAACCAAACTATAGGTTTAAAAAGGTAAAAAAAAAAAAAAAATCTATCTATGGACTTGCCTATTGTATTCCGGAAAGCTAGTTTAGTACCTGACAATTACTAAATAACTAGTTTGTCTGAGTAATTAATACATATTAATTTAGTGCCATACTAGACAAGGGAAGAAAGAAAATATTAATTTTGGTGGAGTTTTTACCATGACTCTGCTTTAATTATTCAATAACGAGGAATAATTTTTCTCCCTTCTCATTGTAAAGGATGCTTACCCCTCATGTTCTAGTGAGGTGCTCATTTACACGAGAATTTACTTATAAATGACTTTGTCATATACACATAGATAAACATAGTTATAGATGTCTTGATAGCTAATTGTATTTGTCAGCTTGTCTAGGTCACATGGTGCCAGATATTTGATTAAACATTATATCGGTTGTGTCTGAGAGTTTCCGGATCAGATAAATATATGAAAAAGTAGACTGAATAAGCAGATTTTTTTTTTTTTGTAATTCTTTCTTACATTGAGTCATCCTGTCCTGCTCTTCAAGTTGTGGCATTAATCTTCTACCTTTGATTACTATTGAGATTAGAACATACACCACTGTTGACCAGTGTCTCCAACTTGTGGACTGAATACATTGGGACTTCTCTATTTTGTGGAAAACCCAAACTAATCTAGATAGAATGATAATAGGTAGATGATAGACCAATAGGTAATGGATAGAGATAGACAATCAATGGTTACATATAAAAGATACTCAAGGAAGAGAAAGTCAGTGCCTAAGAAGTGAGAGAAAGAATAAATTTAACAAGGGATGCATGAATACATATCAGGGCTGTGAGCATATATTTCTGTTTTATTTTTGAAACTGCCCTTTATTACATATTCATCACTGTATATTTTTCACTCAATTGTGTATTTATTTTTTACTCAATTGTGTATTTATTTATTTAGTCACTCATTTTGGATCTCTACTGCTTACCAAGATAAAGACTGTCAGTTGATAAGAGACACTCTACTGTCTAAGAAAACCCAACCCTCCATCCCACACACACATGCTTGGGTTGGGCTCAGATGCTCTGGGAGAAGGGAGTGGGGGTGCTCTATTATACTGGTAAGTTTGGTTAAACTGCCCAGGAGTAATGAGATGCACACTTAACAACCCATAATATTTCTGTATTTTTGTACAATATTTTCTTTGGTCTTCCCAAAAGTGTATGAGGAAAGGCAAAGAAAATGGCAACTCTTTGGAAACTTTGAAGGGTTTACTATTTCTAATTCGTAAGCTACTCTCAAGTTTGAATTTGCTGCACTTATTTTCTAATAAGTGGGCAAATGTGAAGAGTGTCCCACTATGTTAAAAAGTATTTTATTCCAGCAATTCAGAAGACCCTAACCTCTCACTTAATCTCTGCACTGCGTAATGATCTTCGCACCCAAGCTATTGAATTCTATTTCTTTTGAGTGGAAATGTCTGCACAATTTACTGAGGCTTTAGGTAGGGCTATGTTGGTCTAGCAGTTAAATAGTTATGTTAGGAATAAAAAAGTATTTAATGGTTTATTGGAAAGTCAATGGCATAATGTGTGAGGTGCTCTTTAACAGTATACTAAAAGTGTCAGAATTCCATGCAATTTTCCACACATAAAAATGGCATAATATTCTACAGGTGTCAGCCATTTATTTCCACTTGCTCTACTCATTAGTAAAATATTTCAATACATAGGCTCTGTATATTAATCTGGCACATCCTAATGAATAACCAAGCTAAACTAGCAATCGGGTAGGTTCTGAAAAATATGTGAAATGCTAAAAATTTATTGCAGTTTATTTGTAGGGCTTATGTTGGCCATGGTCACTAATTCACTGTGTTGGTTGCTCCACTGTGCATTATTGAATATAAATTCCTTGTCTTGGAAACAAATATCCCTGACAGATAAATTTTCTATGTAATCATATTATGAAAGTAATAAAGGTTGCCTAAGAGCAATTTACAATCTCTTAAGGATAAGATTTTTTTTTTAATGTGGTATTTAATTTTCATTGGATGTGTACTTTGGGGGAGTGGGGTATAGGCTAATATGATGGTGGACATATTCTATGTAGCTCCCAAATAAAAATCTATTAGCAGGGTTCTGACATGACATTTGTCCACAGTTAAAAACGAAGTCTCTATTTTGTAAAGAAATTATCTTCTATGTTAAAGAGATACAGGGTGTGTATACCCACATGTGTATATGCTTTATATAAATCCAGACTTACCATATGTATTTATTTTGTATGTAGAGCATTTTATTACATCTTTACATATCCATGTAAGGAAATACATACAATGTGAATCATATGTCATCAATTCATGAATGTAATTCATTATATAGCAGAAACAAGGTGTGTTTGTGTGCATGTGTGTTTAAATATATATATATATATATATATTTATATTTATGTATAATTTCTAGGAAGCTCATAAGAATATGGAAAAGAAGGTAATCAAATCTTTGAGTGTATGTATGGTGTATACCTATTCTTGAAGTTTAGTGGCACCTAGCTTCCTTTTAAATATTTTATTATTAGAATAACAAAGAAATGACATTGTTACATCTGCCAATTAGTAGACTGTCAGTTATCCATTCAATGACCTTCTATATATCTCAATGCCATGATGAATTCACTTATAACAGTGAACAACCATTATGATTAAGGTTCTGAAATTTCAAATGTATCTTCATTTTTAAGAGTCTACAGACATTCAATAACAATTGTTCTAATGAGACCAAATCAAAGCTAAATGCTTTATATAGGTTTGCTATATAGATTTATCTGCAATGCATTGCATATTTTGAGGCATTGCTAATACAGACCACTGAGATGTTAGTCGTTTCCTTTTCTCTCTCAATAACAGTCTAATGAATTTTATAAACAAAGATGCCATGAATAATTTTGTTGATGTTTGCTAAATCCCTCATGGGAATTAAGAACCCATAAATGTAATTTTTATTTGGGTTGGGGTTAACCACCTATTTTATTTCAGTTATATTAGTCTGCTAATATTTGAAAAATAAAATTAATGGTGGTGCAATTTTTAACTATCTGTCAAGGTTACTCATTATTTAATATCATTAACCAATATTGCTTTTTATCCTTACTAGTCATGTCAATAATTTATTTGGATTGGTTAAAATCTCCATCTTCTTTACTCAGACATAACCCAACTGTTAGTACACTATGATTTCTATATGTGACTACTGAAGACTAACATGTTCCCCTTCTGCCTTTCTTAAGTGTTGTAAATCTTACTATCATATTCTTAGCCATTTCAAGGTAAGGTTATAGACTGCTTCCATTTTCCTGAGAAATTTGAAACAGCTATGGGAGAGATAGACAGACTCACACCATCTCAACTATCCACTACTTTGTTCTTATTCTAACCTGTTACCATGGCCCAGAAAAAACTGCTCATGTTCCAGGATGAAGTTGCACTTCATGCCATCAACAGACACCCTTCAATCTTACCCATTAAAGGACATCATTTGAGCAATTGTTTTTTTTCTTTTTTTTTATCATTAGTCCAATCATTTTGATTTCAAACTCTAGACTCCAGAATTGTCAGAGAATAACTTTTTGTTGTTTTAAGCTATCCAGTTAGTGATAATCAATTGAAATATCCCAAGGAAGCTGATATAGTACTTATTTTACTGAATAACAAGAACAATTTAATTCAGTTGTTTACTCTCTCTTACTATAAACATCATATGCATTGTCTACCAAGACGCCATATTTATCACACTTTTTCTCTTACATCTCTGGATTTTTTTCATCAGTCTCCTGAACCTTTTTCATCTCCTTAACCTCTAAACATCAGAGTATTCTTCACTTTTAGCTTAATACTCTATCTCCTAATTTTTTCTACTAAAAACTTATTCCCTTGGTGATATTATTCATTTTCATGGTTTTAAGATTTTTAAACTTTTATTTTGGGGCCATACCTTCCACCTGAGCTTTTTATGTAACTTCTGTGTTCACAGCTCTTGTTTATATTTAACAAGCAGTTCAAATAAAATATGCCCAAAATTGATAAATCAATTAGTAGAAATATGCTATTTTGTATACTAATTAATAGGGAACATTTAAATATTTATCCAAGTAATAAAAACCATAAAAATTAGTTCATCTCTGTTACTTCAATAACTTACTTTGTCACTTGAATCAATAGATGAATAATATCTTACAAGAAATCCTATAACTAAGGAGATGGTTTTATTAATTTAGTAGAAAGAATTTAAAATAGAATTCACATGCTATTCTAATGAGCTCATTTTTTTCTTGAGTATGCATGTATTTATATGCATATATACAACCTAAGTAATTTTTTTTGATAAACATAATGATGATTTCAAGATAAATTAAAAACTACAGGCCCTCTCTGGTGGCACAAGGGATTAATCACAGCACTGTGAAGCTGTCTGTGGCCTCTGCTGCATGAGATCTATCCCTGACCAGCTAGGGAGCTACCCACATGGTACAACTGACCTTTCCTATCTTGCCCGCTGCTCCCCTCAGCAGTGTATTTCAGTTAGTCTACCTGTTCTGCTCCTTACTCTGTCTCTGTTGAATCCTCACTCCCCATCCCCTGCACCTCTGGCCTGTACCCCAGTTCTTATATTCATAAATAAATAAATCTTAAAAAAAAAACAAACCTCAGACTATCCTATCTAATAAACTCCACAATTTAACAAGTATACAAATGGAAACAACCTTATTTAAAATATTCTATAGAGAAAGTTAAAAAATGAATACTTTAAAACTGTTATTAGAAAGGTTTCAATTTTATTTTTATTTTATTTTATTTTTAAAGATTTACTTATTTTATTTATACAAGCACTGGGTACAGTCAGAAGCGCAGGAGGGTGAGAGAATTCACCAGAGCCAGAGCAGGGAGCAGAGCAGGCAGAAGGACCGAAGTACACTGCTGAGGGGAGCAGAGGGCGGCAGGAGAGGTCTGCGCGCCATGTGGGACCCTACTCTGGTGGCCGGGGAGCAGCCGGGGATCGAACCGGCGCCGCAGAGGCTGCGGGCAGCTTTGCAACCCAGCTCTCAACCACTGCGCCACGGGGGAGGCCCAGAAAAGTTTCAGTTTTAAAGACAACTTTTAAGGATGCTATGGTCCCTAATTTTGCTCTCCCAAGCAACACCAGGAGATCCCAGGTGACTCTAGATTGAGAAAGGAACTGCATGAAAGTACATAACTAATGAAAAATATTAACTGTCAAAGGAGAAACTGAAAGATGTGAAAACACATATGTCCATGATAACTTTTATAGTGTAAAATTTTCTACATAGTTTCCTTGGTTATTTAATTGACTGGAGAGTCCAGAAAATGCAAAAAAGGTATATGCATGTTCAGTAAGTGCATAAAGAGATGTTAAAAACCTCTAATCATTAGGGAAATGTAAATCAACACTGTGATGTAATATCACACCATGCCTGTTAAATGTACTGGCATCAAACAAACTAGAAAAAACAAGCACTAGCGTGGATGTTTAAAGTGCACAGTTGGTGGGATTACTAACTGCTACACTCATGATGGAAAACTTTATGGAGTTTCCTCAAAAAATTAAAAATAGAACTGCTATCTTACCCAGCAATTCTACTTCTACTTCTGGAAATACACACACACACTCACACACACAGAAGATAGAAAAACACTGTCAAAGAGCTATCTCCACCCCTTCATTTATAGCTGCATTATTTACAACAGCAAAGACATGGGACGCACCTAAGATTCCAACAATGGATAAATACATAAAGAAGTTGAGATATCTCAGCAGTGTACTTCATCAGTCTGCCTGTTCTGCACCCTGCTTTGGCTCTGGTGAATTCTCTCACCCTCCCACGTTTCTGACTATACCCAGTGCTTGTATAAATAAATAAATCTAAAAAAAAAAAAAAACAAAGAAGTTGAGATATCTATCAATCAATCATCTATCTTTCTATCTCCTAACACAGAGACTTCAAATCACAGATATAGTTCTTCTCTTCATGATGTTCCCTTAGTCACTAATATGAACTTTCCCTGTTTAAATGGAGGCACCAGGAAAGTAAATGCAGACTAACCACTGTTGACTATGGCTCCCCTCTTACCTCTTCACATCACCATTTCCCAAATCATTGCCTGTTGCTTAATGTAATAACTGAATTTTGACTTTCAGGGTCTGTCTCCCTAAGCAACATGTTATATTGTATGACAATAGGGATGTTGTAGATGTAATAAAATTGTAATTAGCTCATCTACATGTAAGAAGAATGCCTTGGGTAATCCCACTGAGTCAAATGTAATAATCACATGCTCCCTAAAATTGAAAGAAAAAAAAAAGCTGCAGAAGAAAAAGTCAGGAAGATACCAGAAAGGAAAGATAGAGAGATGGAGAGCATTGAAACATGCTGAACTATAAATTCTGACTCTGAAGATGGTGAAGGAGGTAGTGACCAAGACATATGGCAACATCTCCAACATAAGGATGTTTGACAGTCAACAATCACTAGGGAGCAGGAGCTTACTCCTCCAGCTAGAGACTTAGTTCTGTCAACAGCAGAACGATCTTGGAAGCTGAGTCAGCCTCCGAGCGCCACGGCATCAATACCACCACCTAGATTTAGAGTTTGTTAGAGGCTCAGAGTGCCCAACCAAGTCATCTAGACTAGAGACCTACAGAAACTCTGATACAATAAATTTATTTTATATGAAGTCCAAGATTTTGTGACTGTTACATCAACAATGTAAAATTAATAAAATAAGCTAAGCTTTAATAATGAATAGGGTTAAATTTCCCTCACTATAAGTGAAGTCTATTAACTACAAGTTCTAAGCTTTATTGTGAAAAATGGAAGAATTTATTCTTTATTGTAAAGGTGAAAATGGAAGAATTAGTAACACTCTTTCTAACTATTTCTTAGAGTATTGTTGTACTATGAATTCTAGTACCTTCTGTCTAATGTTTATGCCAGATACTAAGCTTCATGACCACCCCACAGAGATACTATACTGAGAAATGATCCAGAAGACGGTATTAAAGGCATTAGCGTAATAATTATTTAAAAAAATCACAAAATTGACAGTATAAATTCTCTTTAACTAAAATCAATTTTATCTTTCGTTAGAGATCTAGGCTTTACAATATCCATAGTCCTCGAGAGCTCTTCTGGTTAATGTTTTTTTTGTTTGTTTGTTTGTTTTTTTCCCTCTTCTTTTGATGAATATACCCAATGTAAAATTTCTGTTTCTCTAAAATTGTGTATTAACTTCTAGAGAGCCTATGGTTCTCATTTTACTACAAGGGATGGTGGCACCAACTGAAAGACAAAGGAAACATTGGGATATCATAGCTTATCTTTATCAATGTTTTTGAAACCTCAGGTATGACGGTTTTACTTTATCATTGACTACTCCTATAACTTTGATTTAGGATCCTACTTTTACAAATATATATAATATACTTGTTTCATTTCAAAACCTATAACTATTTTTCACACATTATAACATTTGGTCCTCAAGCAATACTGCCAATTAGGTACATGACGGTTATTTTTTTAAAAATTAAAATAGATTCATTGACCCAAATTAAGTAAAGTGATATTGAAAAGCATGTAATTGAATCCAGGAGTTTGGAAACAGATTAACATACACGATTAGTATTTCTCTGCTATAGGGGAGCATGATATCACTCAAACACTTTTACTTCTTAAAGTCCCTATGTATTCGCTTGGTTCAAGTTCTTACCACTAGACATTTGCACCAATTTTATACACATTATCTTGACAATAAGGTTGATTCTTCAATTGGGTGAATGTTGATTTTATTCATTCACATATGCAATAAATAAATAATAAAAAATAAATAAAATTCTGGTTTAAAATCTAGATTTCAAAAATCAAGTTATTATGAACATTTAAAGGCCAATTATTTCTATAACATGAGAACAAATGCTATAAGAAAAATAGGGCCTCCCCGGTGGTGCAGCGGTTGAGCGCTGGATTGTAAAGCTGCCCGCAGCCTCTGCAGCACCGGTTCGATCCTCGGCCACTGGGTGAGGGTCCCACATGGCGCGCAGACCTCTCCTGCTGCCCGCTGCTCCCCTCAGCAATGTATTTCTTAATCAGTCTGCCTGTTCTGTTCCCCGTTCTGTCTCTGGTGAATTCTCTCACCCTCCTGTGCTTCTGACTGTACCCAGTGCTTGTATAAATGAAAAAATATATCTTAAAAAAAATTTAAAAAAAAAGAATGGAATTCTTTAAAATAAATAAATAAATGCACTAAGAATAAGGGTGTTGCTTTAAGTAGTATGCAATTTACTTAACAGGTGTTGTGATATATAGACACAGATTAAATAATAAAGAATAGTACAATATGGAGTCAGTATTTATGAGTATAAGAAATCACAATATGTAGTTTGAAATTGTTGAAAATATTATAAGGATAATTATTTGACTTAAAAATATTTAATATTTAAAGGGTAACAAAGCACACAACTTAAAATGAACATGGAGTTTTCATACTACAGTATTCCAATGCCCCTCAACCTTCGGTCACCTAAAAGTCCATGGATAATTATTTTGAGCTAAATTGGGGAGAGTTTTTATATCTCACTCAGGAACTTAACAATTTATTAAAGTCATGTGGCACCACCGAAAATTTGTGGGCAAGAGACCATCATGAAATTTCAGGGTTTTAGAAAAATAATCTAACATCCATCAAGTTATAGATGAATTATTTAGGAAGACACTGAAGGTGAAAAAAAATTAAGAAATTTACAAGAAAAATGGAGGGTAAAAGATAAGGAAACAAAATAAAATATGAACACTTAAAAACATATTCTTCTTCATTAGCAGTACAGGGGATTTTATGAATGTCACCTCCCATTTTGTGCCTCAATATTTAATAAGGATCTGGCATAGGCAGAGTAAGTACTCAATGAAAATAAGTTGTCTACTGCCACTTTACATTATTTTTGCACTTCTGAGACTTTTTTTCTGATAGGATGGTAAATATAAATATCAAGGCAATCTTTTTTTAGACACATGCTGGTAAGGTAAAGGATAATAAATAATACTCATGAATTAGTACTGTCAAAATATTTAAAATGCCAAAAGGAAATCTTAATTTGTAATGATTTCATGGATATAAATTTGTTTTCAACTGAAATAGTCAGTAATTCTTATATTGTTACAGTATTTTTGAAACCTTGGGCATCACAGTATTATAATAGTCATTAATCCATCAATAAATGTGGTTTTGGATCCTGGAGACAGCAGCAATAAAACATGATCCTTATGTACTGAAAATGTATGCAAATATGTACACACAGTACTAATAAATTTTTTTGATTCCATACAAAATATCAGGCAAGAACCAGAGGTTGAAATATGAAAAGCCTCTCCCCACATAGGAAGGAAGATTCAGGTTCTGTATCAGAATGAGAGAGGTTAAAGGACCCAATCTTTGAAAACCTTTCTTTTCATTCCATCTTAACAATCCACATCATCAAGGATACTCCTCCTGGACCATCTTCCTTGTACATAGGAAACCCTGTGAAGACATGGAAAAGCAATAGATAATATTTCCAGTTCTCAGTCTTCCACACACCACTTTTGTGAGCTTGGATCAGTCACATAAATTCCAGAAGCTTCATTATCTCATCTGCAGGAAATAATGCAAGAATTAAACTAGGAAACATTGAATTCAGATTCTGAGATGTATGAAACCATCGGCCTAATTTCAGGAGTTTAAATTTAGCTTGATCATCTTCCCAAAATTATATTAATAACTATGAAGAAAGAGAAAACCTTATAATTTAAAACAACAAATGGCATATTACAGAATAAGAACAGAATGTAGAATTAACCTTTATAGAGCTCAATTGTAGGGAATTCAAAGAATTCCCTACAGCTTGCAGCTAGCATTTCATAGAGCCAGGCTCCCTGCCCCTCTGCTTCCATCTATGTTCAGGTACAAGAAATGTTTGAGAAGCACTGAAAGAACAGGTAGAATAGAGCTGTGGACACAGTGGCTTCTCAGTTGCAGTTATTTTAGTTGTTGTCATTGTTTCTCATACAACAGACGTGAAATATTTCTTTTAATTGAAGGAAGTATATTCGCCATATGTTTCCAATAGTGTCGAACACAGTGGTTGGCACATCTCAGCATTAAGCATATGTTTTTGTGATTGCTCTCATCACCATTTATCTAGAAGATGCTTATGAATCTTCTTGAATGTTTTGCCTAAGATGTATAAACATTTGAAAGACATTGTTTCCTCTTTGTCTTCACCACCCCAAACCAAAATAATCTACACGTTCCGTGCTTTAAATTAACAGCCAGAATGACTTCACTCAGTAAAAGCCTGGGAATAAATAACTGAAAGTTCAGATATGGTCACATACATACTCAGAGACATCACATAGAGCTTAGAAGTTCTCTTTGAACATATGTGTGTATTTTTATGTATTTATATATATATATATATACACATATATTTGCATATGTATCACTATAATGTAACAGAAAGCATTGCTACGGAAGTAAAAATAAAAATTATCTAATAGATCAACTCATTGGTCAACTTAAATGACTCTATGGAGGAACAAAAGAACTTGTGTGTTTCTGCTATTGCGCAGAATAGATGTAATAATATTTATCTCAGGTGCAATTCCATTTTCAATTGTATCATAGAAGGGCAAACATAAACAAATTTTGCAAATTAGGGAGAAGAATGTTCTTTCCTTTATCTTGTTTTTATGCTCTACCTAAATGTTGAATAGAAACTAATTGGCTTGGCCCTCCTACAGGGTGAATAAGGAAATTCAGATTTCCTGTATGGGTCCTCTGGGCAGAACTTACCAGAACTTATAAAATCTAAGAGAATACAGTGGAGGATTAGAGACATTGAGATTCTTTGGGCACTGTTATTATTTATCAGAGACTAAATAATACTCCTTTCCCCCAAATCAGATGGCCAACATAGGTCTAAACCATCTGTGTGTCCCCCAAACTTAAAAATATTCTTACATAAGACAATTAGTAGAGAGAAAGCAGAAGTGAAGGTAAAACTTGAATTGCTATAAAAACTCTAAACTCAGTAACAGAATACTTTTGGCCAAGATTTGGCATCAAGTGCCATGTGAGAATGCCCCTATGTAGTAATCCTTTCCCAACCAGTGTTCATTTCTAGCAAAGTGTCAATAATAAAGCATCATTCTCCAACAGAATTAAAATAGGACTATAATAAATAACTCAATTAAAATATTTGTCAGGGACTCACTGGTAGTGCAAGGGTTAAATTCTCAGCACTATCAGGCTATTGCCAGGCACTGTGTCCTGAGTTTGATCCCCAGCTAGGTACCTGACCCACATGGCACAGCAGACTTCTTCTGCCTGCTATTCTCCTCAGCAGTGCATTTCAACAGATCTACCTGTTCTGTTCCCCACTCTGTCTCTGGTGAATCTTCTCATCCCCTGCACCTCTGGCCTGGACCCCAGTTCTTGTTGCATAAATAAATAAAATAAATCTTTTAAAAAATTGAATACTAAGTGGATGGGAACTATCCTTTCCTTTTGAAAAGTACATCCTCAAAGTCCTCTGTCATTTTTTTTCTTATGTCTTTCTCATGAAAGCATTATAGTTTTATATTGCTGCCTTTTCATATACTCTTCACTATCTGTTCTGATCATGAATATAATACTTATCTTTCTCTTGTTATTCTGTACTCCATGTGCAGTCTCTTTCTGGAAGGTGTATAGATAGATAGATAGATAGATAGATAGATAGATAGATAGATAGATAGATAGATAGATAGATAGAAAGATAGATAGATAGATAGATAGATAGATAGATAGATAGATAGATAGATAGATAGATAGATAGATAGATAGATAGAATTATAGGGGCCATAATCAAAATCAGTTCAGAATCAATGAACTTTATGTGAAAATTAGTCACTTTATCTTGCAAAGTGTCATAGTCACACCCCATTATTACTCTTGATTATTGCTGTGCCATTTAAATAAATAGTCCTTGTTTTCTCAGCCTCTTGCATTAATATTAAGGTATTTAAGACCAAGGAATAAACTTTTTGGTTCTCCTACTTTCCTCTGTTATTTCTTAAACACCCTGAAGTTGCCATTACTATATTTTGAGCCGAGCCATGCTCACCAGTATGTAACAATAAAAATTTTATTCAGAAATTATTTGATTGACTGTCACTGTCATTTTGCTCCTTAGGAGCCAAGAGAACTGCCATTGTGGGGAATTGTGCATGTTAAAGTTAGGCTACATGGGGAGAATCACTTGCTTTATAATTTAAGGCAGAGGTATATTTCTGCAGCACCTAGAATACTTAGAAAGGAAATAAATGACAATGAATATGTGCCCTGATTACATAGAGGTCCCTTGGCAGAATAGCAACACAGGGAAGCTTGACAGCTCCACTTTCATTTGCTGGTGGAAGCAAGTTTGGTTAGTCTTTCCCTTTTGTGAGCCATTAAAAATCCCACAAATGCAAGGAAATTTCCACTTTTCAATAATCAGCACTGTTAGCAGGTCTTAGCTGTTCTTTCTCTCAAGATACATGAGGTAAATTCTGTGCCACTGGCTAGGAATAAGAAAAAAAAAAGCTTTGCAAATAGTAATACATGTATAAATATTTAAATGTAGCCTGTTGTTATTAGCACATTTGAGTTCATTTTCTTCTTAGAACACCAGTGTGAAGTAGGCAGAGCAAATATTATCATCTCCCGCTGACAGATGAGAAAACACACAGCTAATCTGTCTAGCGCTCATGGAAGACATCACTAGTAGATCACATAATTCCTTCCTCTAGAGTTGATATCATACTACATAATCCTTCTTAACTCAATGTTCCAAGAAGCTATCCAGGTACTGTCATCAAGGAGGGATTTATATGCTCAGAAGTGAGTTTATGGCCTCTAACTCTCCAAGAATGTACAGTTCTAAAATACCAGAACAAGTTTAAAAGTAACCAAGTCTATGTTACTCTTGAGCACCATGCCATGATTCCACCATTGCAACAGTAATCTCTGATATGCATTGTATTCTCCCTTGTTAAGTATTCCTTTTTGTAACATTCTTTCAAAAAAGGAAGAGAGAAAAAAAAATTGACAGTTTGCAATACTAGATGAGATAGTTTGCATTTCATCTTATATTAAAAAAGTGAAAAACATGTTTAATGTATGTGACTGATTAGATACTTTTATCTTAAAATGGCTACATTTGAGAGATTAAAAAAATATATTTCCTAAGTACTTCAAGTAATTACTAAAAATTTGAACTCATTGGTCATTGTCCATCATTGGTTGCCATTGATTGAACATTAGATATAGATAAAATGAATATCAGTTGAGTCATGTGAATAGTTCAATACTAATTTTGTGTAAAATGCAAAGAGATAATATTAAAGCTTTCATTTAAAAATGATAATTATTGGATTATGTATTTTATGAAACAAATACCTATATATCACTTACTGTATTATAAACTCAGTTTTTTTCTCTCTATTCTCCAATGTGGATGCTGTAGCATCCACTCCATTTTCATAAATTCATGTATGGAAATCAGTTGTCCATATGCAGGCCTCAGGTGAAATGATAAACACATATTTGGGAGTGAGGCATCATTACTTGTGTTTCAAATATAGAGACTTTCTCTGTGGTATCTGCTTAACTGTCAGCTTTAAGCCAACTTAATTCAAGGATTATAGAAATAAGACAATGCTCTAATTCAACACATTTATAAGTGTTCACAGATCATAATAGTAGCCCTCTTCCAGCTCTCAGAAAAAAAAAAGTTGACAAGTCAGTTACAAAGTGAAATTAAATAAAATCCTCCGATGGAATTAATTAGCCAAACTTGGCCTAAGCACCATTTAAGGAAAATTGCATCTTTTAATTTGTATCAGCAAGAAGGAATATTATGCCTGGAGGAGACCAAAAAAGCAGTGGAGCTCATGGCAATGTCTATCAAAATGAGATTAATAAGTCCAAGGGATGCAAATTCACCTTCATAAGTGTTTGCTTTCAATTTAGAATTTTCATTTCAATGATAATTAAAAGTTAATTATCATATTAAAATAATTATCATATTGTGTGTCATCTTGATGACTACATTGTAGCCAAATAATGCCCCTCAATTTCAGTGCTATTTTGTAATTTTTTATAAAAGATTTATTTATTTATGCATACAAGAGCTGGGGCCAGAAGTGTGGAGGGTGAAAGGATTCACCAGAAACAGGATTGGGGGCCTCCCCTGGTGGCGCAGCGGTTGAGTGCTGGGCTGCGAAGCTGCCCGTGGCCTCTGCAGCGTCGGTTCGATCCCCGGCCACCAGGCGAGGTTCCCACATGGCACGGCAGACCTCTCCGGCCGCGTCCACTGCTCCCCTCAGCAGTGTACTTCAGTCCTTCTGCCTGTTATGCCCTCTGCTCTGGCTCTGGTGAATTCTCTCACCCTCCTGCGTTTCTGACTGTACCCAGTGCTTGTATAAATAAATAAATAAATTGAAAAAAAAAAAAAAAAGAAACAGGATTGGGAGGAGAACAGGTGGATCTACTGAAATACACTGGTGAGGGGAGCAATGGGTGATACAGGAGAGTTCTGCTGCACCATGTGGGTCACCTCCCTGGCCAGGGAATCAAATTCATGCTGCTGTGGACACCTATAGCTTCAGAGTGCAGAAACTTAACCCCTTGCCCCACCAGGGAGTCTTTATTTTGTAATTGTGAGAATTTCATTTGCAATTATTTTATTATGTTAACAACAACCTACAGTGAAAACTTTTTTTTTTTTTCATTTGATTTCATACAGACTGCTACTAGGTATGCATATCCTAATGTTAAAATGACAAAAAAAAAATCATCTCTTCTAATACACATATTTAGAATTACTGTGCCAATTATAAAGAAAAATAAATATTTTCAGTGACAATTTGATATTGAATTACTTCTTCATTGAGGTACAGAGTGTCATAAATTTCTGCAAAATTTAAAAAACAAGTAAAATTACCACTTCCCCTCTCTCTTTCTAGTTCTGGTAATGTCTCCTATGTTAGGTAACAAATGGAGTGACCAGGAGCTTAGATGGGAGGTAGATCTATTGTGTTCTTTTGCTAGATCTTCCATAACAAATGCCACAGGCAGAAACAAGAAATGGATTTACTTAAGGTAGAAGTCCAAGATGAAGGTATTGGCATATTTTGCTTCTCCTGAGGTTTTACCCCTTAGCTTGCAGAGGCCACTTTCTCTCTGTGTCCTAAAAGGTCCTTGCTCTGTTTGTGCATGTGTCTGACATGGTTGTTTCCTTTATCCCAATTATCCTTTTCTTACCAGGACATTTGACAGATGTATTACGACCCACACCAAGCATTTTAAAGGCTTTGTCTCCAAATAGAGTTACATTTTGAGCTACTTCTTGATAGGATTTCAAAGATGAATTTTATTGGGCACTGAGCTCAACCAATACATATATATGTGCACACACATTTGCAGATATGTCCAAGTATAATTTATTGCTAAGCATCCTGTTGTTAGATTAGCCCAGAGTATCATTGCTTTCAACATCCAAATGAAAGAACTTATCTTAATACAAATATTGCCCACAGTGTTCAGCATCAGGAGGATATTAATAATCAGGGAGAAAAAAGGTTTAAAACATACAGAACAAGAAAGAAGTCTATGGGAAATCATTTCATTTACCATTTATTGACTTGAAAGCTAAAAATTCAATTATTAGCCTGTCAAAAGGGGACAAATCTGCCATTGGGATTATTGATAATGCAACAAACACAATTATATAACAAATATGTATTTTTTTTTCTTTATAGAAATCATGTAAATTTCACTAGTGTTTCCTCTATAATTGGGCACAAACTTGATACATTGTAAAACAGACTCTGCCTCTGAGTGAAGTCACACATTTTACACATTTCAACATATCAGACCACATTTTGAGTACAGAGTCATCTAAAATCTGGTGGTAGCAGGCCTCCCTGGTGGTACTGCAGGTTGAGTGCCACACTATGAAGCTGTCCTCAGCCTCTGAGGCTCGGGTTCGATTCCCAAACAGGGAGATACCCACATGGTGCTGCAGACTCCTCCTGTTGTGCCAGCTGCTCCCCTCAGCAGTGTATTTAAGTCAGTCTATCTGTTTTGTTCCCCACTCTGTCTCTGCTGAATCCTCTCACCCTCCACAGCTCTGGCCTGTACTCCACTTCTTTATGCATAAAAATAAACAAATATTAAAAACAATCTGGTGGTACCAAAGTAAGCACTATACACAATTTTTAGCAATGCTGAAAAATGACCTGAAGAAGCGAAGTTTCCAGTGACAAAAACCCTTCCAATCATCAGTACGTCAATGACTCTAGCATAACAGTAATTTTACCACAGAATTCTGTAGTTGAAAATAACATCACAGCAATTTAAATGATTTTAAATTGCTCTATGCTTTGATCATAAATTCATCTCAATGGGCCTCCCCTGGTGGAGGAGAAGTTCAGTGCTGGGCTGCGAAGCTGCCCGCAGCCTCTGCAGTGCAGGTTCAAATCCCGGCTGCCGGCGAGGGTCCCACATGGCATGCAGACCTCTCCTGCCTTGCCCACTGCTCCCCTCAGCAGCGTAATTTGGTCCATCTGCCTGTTCTGTTCCCCGCTCTGTCTCTGGTGAATTCTCTCACCTTCCTGTGCTTCTGACTATATAAATAAATAAATAATTGAATCTTTAAAAAAAAAAAATAATAAATCATCTCAATGCATCAAAAACTTAATGAGAAACACATTGTGTGCTATTTTTTTTTTAAAGATTTTATTTATTTTTATACAAGAACTGGGATACAGGCCAGATGTGCGGGAGGGTGAGAGGATTCACTAGAGACAGAGCGGGGAACAGAACAGGCAGACTGATGAAATACACTACTGAGGGGAGCAGCAGGTGAGACAGGAGAGTGGGATTCTCCTCATCTGGCCGGGATCGAACCCGCGCAGCAGGAGCGGCTGTGGACAGCTTCACAGTGTGGCGCTCAACCGCCTGTGAAACCAGGGAGGCCCAATTGTGCACTATTTTAAAATTTTTACTTTTAAGATCTTTGGCAGTATTTTTTATATATATAAATAGCTGTGACATCTTTTCTCATATTAATAACAATAACTTTTATACTTTTATACTTAATTTTGTATAAAGATTTCCAATTTTCTGAAGAGCCGCCTACGTTGTTTAAGCTTCAGATTCCACAAAATTCGTCTCTGTCCAAATTGCATGGATTGATGTGCTACTGAATTCTTAGAGGTAAATGAAGATGAATGTAGTGTGTGGATTAAACATACTAATGATGACTTTACACTGGACAAAGCCCCTGTGGACCAATACATGCTTATGCATACAGCTACTAAAGCAGTTTTTATAGATGGAAGTGGCCATAGAAATGAGTGAATCTGGTATACAGCTTTTAAGATGAGTAAAAGTTACTCATAAGTTAAATTGATGAGAGCTTTGGGGTAAGAAAATAATGTTAAGCTATGACTTTTTAAAAGTTTTTGTGTAGTGGGCCTCCTTAATGGCCTAGGGGTTAGGTCTCAGCACTATCACTGTTAACAGCCTGAGTTTGATTCCAAGCCAGGGAGCTAACCCACATGGCACAGCAGACCTCTCCTGTCTCACCCTCTGCTCCTCAGCAATGTAATTCATTAAATCTGCCAGTTCTGCTCCCCACTCTGTCTCTGGTGAAGCCTCTCACCCCAATCCCCCCAACTTCTGGCCTACACTCCAGTTCTCCTAACAGCAAACAAACAAACAAAAATTTTGTTTTGCTTTATTGAATTCATAAACTTGGTGTTAGAATTGTTATACAGTAACAAAATAAACTTAAATCCACTTTTTAAAGTATATGATTATGCAACATTATTGTAAGCATTGTTATAAATGCAGTATTAGGCTTCATTTGGAACATTTGTTAAGATTTTGTGTTTATTCAAGTATGAGTAAGTAAACAAAAAGTAGTCACTGCAAATTACAGTGTGTTAAACTGACCAAGTTGGAAGTCTAGTGTGTTTTTTGTCCTGCAACTAGTTAACACTGGCAAATGGAACAATTTTGTGGTAACACAACTATCTCATCATTTGTAGGGCTTAAGTGAGAAGTTCTCCAATAATCTCCTTAAGTTACGGATCACTATGAGTCCATAGTCAATGAACTTCAGATGGAATATGGTAACTGCTATGCCCGGAGAAATGGTTCAGTGTCTTGGCTTCTTTCTCTGTCTCCATCCTGACAAATACTTAAGGGATGTTAGTTCCATAATGTGCTTTATAAATCCAGCAGGGATCACAGAAAATGCTAAAACATCTATTTTCAAAGTTTACTGTGCTCCAATTTCTGTTCATAGCCACAGAAATTTCGTTAAAATTTAAGTTACATTAAAGATTTTTTCTAAAAGTTTAGCATATATTTTATATAAGTCTAATGATTCCCATATATACATGTTGCCTGATATTTTTTCTCTCAACATTTTATTTATTAATTTCTGAAATATAAAGTTGTATTTTTGTTACATGTTATGTTAACATGCTTGACCTTTGTATCAGCACAGCATGACTTAATATAGTTACTTTAAATTTTCCTTTAAAAAACAATATACTTTATTTGGGAGGTAAATAGTTCATTGACATAATAACTGGGCACACAGGCTATTATTTTTTCATTATTTTATTTTATTTAGTGTTTATGAATATCAAACTTGGAAAGTGTGCCCTCCAACTTAAAACTTGATCCTTTAAAATATATAAATATTCCTCCTGTAACAAAAATAAATTTAACTCTACTGTTGAGAAAACAGAAATATTTGGCATAGGTCTCTGAAGGAACTTAAGTTATGTTTCAACTGCAAGAAGGAACATTTTAGAATCCATCTAGAAACGTTTGGTAGAATAATAAGTTTGGTGATGTTGAAGTTCTGCCTTGGAGGGGATAAATAGGTGCATGGGGAGGTGGTGAAGATGAAAACCAGCCACAAACTCACTTACTCAATATTAGCCAAAGTTCAATATAGAATAATATGCAACAATGATATAACAGTCTAAACACATTCAATGCCTAGAAAGTAGGTTGGAAGTTTAGAACCAATGCTCCCTCAGGGACAATATTCAACATATTTGTAAGACTTTGAAGATGAAAATGTTTTATCGTTCATAGATGATATCTTGTGCACAAGATCAATAATTTCCAGGATGCTGGAGACAATCACAAAACACACAGAGTAGCACTAAGTCCTAGATACCTTCCACCATTCTCTGGTATATAAAAGCCAGACCACCACTGACCACCTCAGTTGTCTCTTTTCTATTGTCAGTGTAAATGCTTGCTCCTTGGGACACCCACGGTTTGCTTCTTCCTCTTGCTCCTTGCGACATGCCAGGTGTAGCATAGTGTGACTGCAGAGATTTGTGGATGCTCTGTGGTACAGAAGGACATGAGTTGTCTTCATGTTATCCTTGGTTGAAGGCCAGTGAATTGCTGGAGCCTCAGCATGGTTGTTTGCATTTAGGTTCTTTCCATTAACATGACAATGATTTCATGCCTTTTTTTGGAAGTTTCATAATGTAAGGGAGTAGAGCCATTTTGAGTGACAGCATTCTCTTGAGTACCTTGTCCCAGAAGAGCTTTTAAAATTTCATCCCAGCCAGTATACAGCAATATGGAGAGACCAATCTGTCTCATCTTTCTCTTTCTCTTTTTTTTAAGATTTATTTATTTATTTATTATTTTATTTATACAAGCACTGGGTACAGTCAGAAGTGCGGGAGGGAGAGAGAATTCACCAGAGCCAGAGCGGGATGCAGAGCAGGCAGAAGGACCAAAGTACACTGCTGAGGGGAGCAGCAGGTGGCAGGAGAGGTCTGCGCACCATGTGGGACCCTCCTCCGGTGGCCGGGGAGGAGCCGGGGATCGAACCGGCGCTGCAGAGGCTGCGGGCAGCTTCACAACCCAGCGCTCAACCGCTGCGCCACCAGGGAGGCCCTCATCTTTCTCTTTCACTGGAATTCCACATTGCCGCACAAATACAATTTCTGTGTCTCTGACTAGGTCCCACACAATGCAGTTCTGCCATTCTGCTCAGTCCTAGTAGCCTGGGGTTTATGCGCCAGCATGATCTCCTTCTTCTTCAGCTTCCCAGAACAGCCATGTTGCAGATCACCAGCTGGATACACATCCTTCCATTTCATGTTCCCAGAATGTCTCCTAATCTTTTAAGATTACATGTCAGGCTGGATTAGGGTCTACCATAAGGACCCATTTTAAAAACCCTTATCAATTTTACTCAGTCAATCATATCATGTAGAATTACTCCAATATTTTAGGAAAAAAATTTGTTAGCTTTATATTGTTATTCAGCTTTGTACAACATCATTACAAATAATGTCAACTGCCTTATTTAATATTTAATAAATACTTAATGTAAATATATATAAAAATTTTATAGTTTAGCCATCACATTGAAGTACAATATTTTGTTAAGATATAAAAAATGTTAATATTAGTTTTTGTGGATCTGTCTTCTAAGTTATGAGAATTATCAAGCTGGCTAATATTTAGGAATCTGATATCTAAACAAGATCAGAAAACATATAATAGTCTTTCCTGAGTGAGGGTCTCTCAGTGTGTTTTCCAAGCAAAAACTAAATAGATGGATCTCTAGAAAAAAATCCAGAAGAGGAAATCTTGAAAATTGTATAATCTTTCTACAGTTTCTTGGGAAAAAGGCTGATTTGTTTAAAAAGACATATTAACTCAATTTTAAAATGTGTGATTTGTTCAGTGCAATTTGATACTTGATTTGAACTTGGAGAGGATACAGGATCTTAGGATTATTTCTAGTGGTGCAATCTAAAACCTTGTGTTTTTTTTTCAAAGATACAAGAACTGGGGTACAGGCCAGAGGTGTGGGGGATGAGGTGATTCACCAGAGACAGAATAGGGAGCAGAACAGGCACACTGACTGATATTACACTGCTGAGCGGAGCAGTGAGTAAGACAGGAGAGATCTGCGGTGCCATGTGGGTCAGCTCTTTGGCTGGGGATCCAACTCGTGCTGCGGACAGAGACTGTGGACAGCTTCACAGTGTTGTGCTCAACCCCTTGTACCACGAGGGAGGCCCCTAAAATCTTGCATGTTTTTAATGTGGTCTGACAAATAATTGGCAAGAATATTTTCAAAAAGGATATAAGAGACAACAGGATACCACCCAACATGATGTTATTAGTCTCATTAAAAGGTGCAATATTTAAAATAATATAATACACAAAATATACATCAACGAAAATTCATAAATAGATCAAATGACATATAAAAGTTCAATGTAATGAAAACAATAAGCTTTAAAAACAAGTGGTTAAGAAAAGATTGTGATAAATAATGCCAAGATAACATTATAACAATTTTGATCAAACATTATAAAGGATGAAATTTTACCTATTTGTTACACCACCTTTATAAGTAAATTTGAATGGAATAAAGGATTTCATTTTACAAACAAAATATCAGAGCCAACAATTCTAGTCAAAATAAAAAAGCGTATATCAGAATTTACAAGAAATGTCACTTTCCCTGCTTTTTAATAATGAAGATATCCCTGAAGAAAACTTGGAGAGATTTAATAGGCACAAATACAACATAAAAAAACATAAAATACAAGCAATTGAAACAGTCTTTTAGATATACAAAGTGGCCATCTTATTGGAAAATTGAGAAGGTCATCACTATAAGCACAAAGTAAGAGTACTACCACATCTTGTTTTGAAAAATAAATTCTGCCCCTGGATTTTCTTCTAATCAGACAACACATAATATAAAAATATGAGGATGTTCTTCACAGGAGTATCTAATATAGCCTCAAATTGAATGAAACAATTCCCCTAAGATATGCAAATCAAGTCACATGGACATAAAATTTATTCAGGAACTAAAACAAAGCAATGGATGCAATAGTTCAAGTAATCTGTTATACACTAAATGCATGATTATGTAAACAGGAGTACGCATTTTAGCTAATATGCAGTCATAAAAATTGTTTTGTGTTTGGGTGGTTACATGATAGATAGTTTAATTATATGTTTTTTAAGTCAATGTCACTGCTTTATAAAGAATCCCCTCAAAAATAATATTTTTATTTCCATTCACCACTTTTGGCACATGATGTTGAAATGAGTTCAGGTATTGCTTTCTTATTTAAGGTAAGAAGTTCAAGTTCATTTTCAGTCTATTGTAGAAGATTTTGAACCTCTTTCTCTGTCTTTGTTTTGGTATGTGTATGTGTGCCTGTGTGTGTGTGTATTTCTCTGCCACTCAGCCAACCAATCTGCGGAGAAATAGGCATTGTTCCCGAGCATGGGAAAGCTCGCGGAAGCAATGTGAACTGTGCTCTTTCAACCTACTGCTTCCTGCCGCTCCAGCCTCACAGTAAAGGATGTAAAGTGGCATTATCTTTTTCCTATCTTGACAGATACCAGGTTGAAAGAACACCAGTCAGTCCCCAGGCAATAGATCACCCTTTGTTCTATTTAACCTAGATTGCCCAAGGACAACCTCAACCTCAGAGGCTGGAGCAGGCTGAGCGCTCTGATCCTCGGAGGAGAAATCCCCTCTGCCGAAGTTTCAAATGCCAGGTGTCTCCTTCGTGATCGTTGGTGATGTGTTTTCACTTTGCTTTGCTTTGTTTATGACTAATGACAAAGTATTATGTGTTCGTTTTTTAAACAGGGATGGAAATAAATTATTGGAATGTGCTGGAATCTAATATTTAGACAGCAGCCCCCAACATCCTCTCCCAACATACACATTCTGGAATTCCATCACAGGAGGCTTACAGGGAGACGCCATGGGCTCCGTACCAAGGATGTCTATTTCGTTTCATTTTGTTTTATTTCACTTCATTTCTTTCTTGATCTTCAATGTGTGCTCTGACAGACGTGAAAACAGGCTTTCGCGATACCCAAAAGATCAAAGAGAAAATCCTGCTCTCAAGTTGCTCAAGGTCTAGTGGGGGAGACAAATTAAGAGAGTCTGGGAGCAGCGATGTGGGGGGTGCTGCAGAGACAAACAGCAGACAGACAAACGTCTTTGCATGTCCCTAGACTTTCAGTGGGTGCAGACTTTATGGAGAGTCCCTTACAAAAAGAAAGAAGTCTCCTGACTTGTCTTGAAGAACCTTTAGACATTTGGAGACATGCAAAGGAAGAAAATAAGAAAATGAAGAATGTTAAAGCTTAACATGGGTGGTGGCTCCAGGTCATTTAAACCGTTCAGAGTCCACAGGTGGAGCCAGCAGTAGGACTCTGACTGTGGAATCTTTGTGGTAGGTACCTGGTCTTTCCCAACATGGAGCTTAGTGCCCATACAGATGTAGTTAGCACCATGCCTTGGAGGGAAGTTTGTATGAGTAAAAGAATAAAAGCCCCTTTGGAATCTGAGACAAAATTAAAAACCAAACCAAGAAAAGTTCATCTTAAATTTGCATTTCCCTTAGTCACAAATAGTGAAACCTGTGTGGTTGGAATACAGGGCACAAAGTGGACTAGTGTCTGTTTGTTGAGAAGTCATCATGCTTCTGTCCTCTGCTGTCACTCACCTGAGGAAAGGGGGACCTGTCTGCTCTTCCTTCCCTCCAGCAAGACTGAAGCTGCCACTAAATGAATGAATAAGCTCCCTGTTCTCAATGCTGGAGCCCTACACCCCTTATTCTAAAAGGACTTTAGGAATCAAAAGATGCCTTTGCAATAACAACAAATGACTTCTCTAGAAGAAGAAGTCAGAGAGTGTATATATTTTGTAGCAGGTGGGTTAGAAAATGGTCACATAATGCCAATCATATAGAATAGTTTATATAATAATACAAACTGAAAAGACATACAAAAAGGGTAATTTTAACAGAATATTGCTGAATTAAATTCAAATACGAAACAGTGAATAACACATTTTTTATAAATATTCAATAACCACAAATCATAATTATCTAACAGGAACGTGATTTCTTGAAGGATTGTTATTATTCTTAAAAGAGTGAAGTTTCACATTACATTTTTTAGCCATAGTACAAATAGCCAAAATTTAAATTAAGAAATGGCAAAGAATTCAACAGTTAATGAACTTGATTTCTGAAATCTGGACTGCATGAATATCAGGAGGTTAACCTAAATATAAATTACCTACACCTCATACATACAGAGATATAAAGTCCAAGAAGGATGATTTTGTCTTGACATTAATACTAAGAAATAAACTTGAATATGTCTTTGGAACAGGTTTTCTATGATAAAATGGTATGTCAAACCAATCTACTTTGTAATGATCTCTATAAAATCAATATACCAGAATTGTATGTATATATAATAACACTTCTATATTTTAAGTTTGCTAATAAGAGTCTATGAATTAATAGTGTGATAGAATTACCTGCACTGTATGTATTATCATTTGGTCAATTAATTTGCATTTAAAACTCCATTTAATAACCTGATTTATCTATGGGAATTACAATATTTTACCCACAGTTTTGTCAACCTGGCTCAAGGAATAAAACAACCATCCTAAACTAACATTTCTCCAATTCTATTATTAGCCTCCATTGTGCAAATTCAGCTGTCTGGACCACTATCAAGCTTTAAAAAGTAATCTAATCATTGTTCTTTATCATTTCTAAACATGGTCCAAAAGAGAGATAATACTAAGAATGGAAGCTTTTTTTTTTTTTTTTTTTTTTTGCCAAGTTGAAACTCACAGCATCTTTTTAGATTTTGAAATCACAAACTTACTTAATTGTATAATAGGAAATGAACTTTTAGCCAAAATCAATGCCAATATTCAGCAGTTTTAGGTAAAAATTTGTATATTTATTAAATTTCAAAGAAGGTAACTGGACTTTCAAGATCACTTTTTTTTTTTTTACAATGAGGAACAAGTGTTTTGAAATAATATCTCTCTTGGTTTAATAAATATTACCTCTTTGTCCCTATTAGAAATGTGTGCAGTTACTATTTCTAGTGTATAAAATGAACCCATCTAATCTGCTTAAATATTTGCATATAAGAAAAGAAATTCTGGAATGTATATGTGTTTATAACTACCAATAAATATAAAGATGTACTATTTTTAATATTTATTTCTAGTCTGTATTTATCTTAAGAACTTTAACTGCATTAACCATATATCTGTTGTGAAAAAAAAAATATCAACATACATCCCAGTCTCACATGTGCTCAGCACTGAGGAGAGACATAAAATGAGACTATCTTTAGTTTCACAAGCTGTTCCCACAGGACCCAGGAGGCAAGACTGCCCTGGTCACCCACAGCTTCATTTGTTGTGAAACTGTATCAGCAGAGGAACTACAGGTCTATCTTCAGAGACTCATAATTACCATGATCTCACTGGTCTAGACCTTTTGCTGTAATGAGAACTTAGTTTCACATTTCAGACAGAACACCTCTAGTATGTTTTAAAAAAAAATTAGAAAGCTGAACATCGTTTCATTCAAAAGCAAAGAAAACACAGCAAGCAAAGTCTATTTTGGTTGCAAATTTCACATTATAAAATTGAAGTATAGATTGTTTAGTCTCTATTTTCCCAACAAATGTTAATGGGTTGCTCAGAAGACCAGTGTTGGGTAGCAATACTGGTGTCATAATTCATGGCCAGTGAAACCTGACAAGTAAAAATTCACACCATAAATGATCTTCTGTCATGTTCATAGTGGTGGGGACCTATTCCGGGCCAGAACATGTTCACTAGGCATCAAAAGAGAGGAGGAAAAAGAATGAGTAAAGCTATTTGGTCTTTTTTTTTTACACTAATCATATTACATGTCAATTTTTTTTTCATTTTTTTTTTTTTTTTTTTATAGAGGCATGTTTTTATTTATTTATTATTTATTTGTTTGTTTGTTTATACATGCACTGGGTACAGTCAGAAGCACGGGAGGGTGAGAGAATTCACCAGAGCCAGAGCGGGGAGCAGAGCAGGCAGAAGGACCGAAGTACACTGCTGAGGGGAGCAGTGGGCAGCAGGAGAGGTCTGCGTGCCATGCGGGACCCTCCTCCGGTGGCCGGGGAGCAGCCGGGGATCGAACCGGCGCCGCAGAGGCCGCGGGCAGCTTCGCAACCCAGCGCTCAACCGCTGCGCCACCTGGGAGGCCCTTTTTTTCATTTTTCATATTGTTTGAGACAACTTAATTAAAGTTGGTTAGAGGGATTTGAGATTCTTGAAAGATGGAAAGGTTTTACTAAAAAGGTAAAGAGAAATCAGATATGATGGGATTTACATGTCTTTGGAATAGCTTTTATTCCAGGTAGATCGTCTATCCACGTGAAGCAAACACAGTCTTTAATCACCTCTTGAAATGCTCTGTTCACTCACTGATAGTCATTTTAAGATTCTACATTTTAAGCTTTGGCAAAATGCCATGGGGTGGGGTTGAGGAGCAGAAACCAAAAGCAAAAAGTTCACTTCTGTTCCTTTTAACTATCAAATAGAAGTAGCTACAAACTCCCAATTCTACCTATTATCATTAAATAGCAAATACAAATAGACTCTCTCTTCAAAGTTTAATAATCACATTTCTTCCCATAATGATTTTCACTTTATAAACAAGTATACTGTTAAAAACACAGAAAAGGACAAAATGGAATGCACAAAGATGTCTTACTCTTTGCCTGTGGGAAAAAATGATCCCTAAATCCTTAGTTTTACCCCATTGTAAGTAATTGAAATATTTGTCCCCCTACACCTTGCCTCTCTAGGAAGAATATTCACACCTGGCTTTTAGTCCTCTTAGGTTATAGTTTCTAATCTTTAGCTAAATGTTCTTTTTCTAGGTTTCTTTGTAGTACAGTGTTGCATTTTCGTAACAAATAAATCCATTGTTTCTCTTTCTGTGTGATGTAATTTTCTATCTTGAACAATTGTTGCAGTTATGCTTGTTATTTCATGATAGTTTCCCTTAGGGATATTTCTTTATCCCTAAGATAAGTGCTCTGTAATTATGTTAATCTAAATTCATAAATCAAGACTGTCAGCCTTTTCATTTTTTATTGCTCTTTTCCAAATCATACTTAAATTTGTATGAGTGTCCCAAATAGGGGTTGAGCCAAATTTCAGAAAATTTTGATCTCATGAACAGTGAATATTCAGTGTACTGTGTGAAGTAAAAGGAAATGAAAGTCATTATTGGCTTTCAGATCAAAATTGAGAGTAAAATTGATGAAACTAAAGTTATAAAATAATGATATTATTAATTGATAATTATAACAGCACTCTTGCCCTTCACAAATGAAGAGAGAGAAAATGAGAAGACTTCTAAATTAAATCCAAAGTAGAGCAAATCTGTGCTGTACCTCTTGTTTGGAACCATGGGAGTGAATACTTTGTAGCTGTTGGGTCTTTTTGCCATGGGACAATATAGAGACCATACAATATAGAGACCAATTGAACCATACTGGAGAAACTGATTGGTATCCCTCTGAGTTTGCAAATCCCAAGCATTGAATGAAAGAGCAGTGAGACTTTCGAGTGCCCTTGCTAAGAACAAGGAAGTTAGTTGCAAATATTAAAGCTATCAAACCCAAAGAAGTCTGGAGGGTTGTGAAAATGGAATCCACTTGAAAGTGATGTTGACAGTCCAGCACTGTTCCAGAAGGGAATGTAGGTGTGACAATAAGTAAGAATCAAATAATGTACATTTCAGTAAATGTCAGCATGGATAGCTACACAGTGGCTCCTTCATCAACTCCACAAAACAAAGTTAATATCTGAAAATTAGGTGGAAATTTGAAAAATAATTAGAGAAGGAAAAACAAATCTCATTACTGAGTGTAAACTTAAAAAAATAAATTGACTTTTCCTGAAAGTAATCATTATTATTTTTTTCCATTGAACAGGATAGGGGCTCAAAAAAGAAACTGGATTTCAGAAAAATGAAGTTACATATTGTCACACATTGAGCATTGTAGTCAAAGATATCAATATATACTATTACTCAATCATTGTGCAATATTTACTAAGCACATTTTATGGACCAGAAATTGTAGCACTTCCAGAAAATTAACTGCAAACAAGATAGATATGACCCCTGCCCTAAGAGAGTTCACAAAGTACTGAAGGTGGCAAGAAATGCCATCAAGAACAATAAGTGCAACATGAAAAAATTAAAAACAAAAAACAAAAAGGAGTACATGGGGGAATTCACTAAAATGAGCTTTAGAGATAAGAAGACAACACAGTGCACTGGCATCAACTTTCAGGAGATAGAGAGTACAGGAGAGTTAAACTGGACAAGAAGCCAAACAGGTAAGTGTAGGCAACCATGTCTGCTCCAAATCACCCAGGGAAGTTTTGAAAAATCTCTACACCATCTGAATCAGGATATGCTGATGCAGAGTGCCGATATAACACTCCTTGATGATTGTGAAGCTTGATTATGAAGGCTGAGAAGCAGTAGGCTAACCTTGCTACTGAGATGTGGACCAAAGGCCAGAAGCTTCAGCATCACCAGGAGACAGGAGAGATGCAAAGTTCTGGTCTATCACAGACCTGCTGATATTGAATCTGTATTTTAATAAGATCCCCAGGAGCTTCCTGTGCATGTTAAAGTGTGAGGAGCTCTGGGCTACAAAACAGTTGAATTGACAAGTCTTAACAAGATATTTTGATTTTATCCTGATGGCAATTTTTTTTTAATTAAGTAATTATGTGCCCATGGTTCTCAAATATTTATCTATAGCTTAGAGCCAGTGTTACAGGAAGGGTGCTCATGGTGAACGATAAAGTGGGAGTAATGTAGTAGAAACTTGGAGAGTAATTTGGCAGTTGTTTTATTTAATTTGGGCTTGTACTTTTAGACTTTTTTTTTTTACTTTTTCTACATATTCAGTTTTTTCCCTTTTTTATTTCTTTCTCTAGTTATTAATTTTGTTTAATCCATGATGAATTGGAAATTAAGAAACATTAATAATGATGGTGATGCTGATAAAAGGGTAGAATCAATCAAATGATGCTTTTATATTTTATAAGGACTGAATTTATCTCATGGGCTAGGTAATATTCAATATTTATTTCTATCGTTCCATACATTCAATTAAACAAACATCTATAAATGCCCTGCTATGTGTAAACTCTTTACTTACGAGAATGTACAAATTCCTTCCTTAGAAAGAATGGTGCACTAAGAAGGGAAGGGTGAAAGCTAGTAACGATCACATATGGTGAGCTACAAAGTATTCTCTGTTAGTTATGGGCACCATTGGAATATAGTCCCAGAAGGTGGTGATCAGATATGTTTAAAGTTATGTCAACTGACTTTAGGACCCGAACATACTCTGCCATTCCAACCGAGGAACCATAAGAGCTGAGCCTTAAACACACACACACACAAAAACTTTCAGCAAGAGATAACAGATACTCTTCAGCAGTTATTAACAAATAACATGCAACAGTATAAATGGTTTTCTGGACAACAATTTTATTTTCGAGACAGTTAATTTATTTAATGTCCCAAGTAATATAATAGAGTCCATGTAATTTGGTATGCATAGCTCAACATTGCAGGCAGCTTGTAATATTGCCCATAATCATGATTTCCAAATCCCCAGTCAATAACCATTTGCTCACTTGCAAACCATTGAAGCAATGTTGACTGTGATGTATTATTCACCTGTATGTGCACCAAAATCCCACATGCTGTCCATAATATCAAGACTTGACATTAGGTAATTAACAAAAGTATTGTTGCCTTACAGTATCTCAAAGTACAAGACAACCTATAGGATAAATCTGACAAAATGTTTTCAAGAAAATTTAGAACTACAGAACTATGAAGTGACTCAGACTTTGAAATGACCTCAGTTTTGAAAATATAATAGATTTTCATAGAAGTATTACCACTTCCAGGGCCTCCCTGGTGGCACAAAGAGTTAAGCACCACACTATGAAGCAGCCTGCAGTCTCTGCAGCACGAGTTTGATCCCGGGCCCTCCAGGGAGCAACCCACATGGCGCAGCAGACCTCTCCTGACTCGCCCGCTGCTCCCCACAGCAGCATATTTTAGTCAGTCTGCCTGTTCTGTTCCCCACTCTGTCTCTAATGGATCTTCTCCCCCCCTGCATCTCTGGTCTGTACCCCAGCTCTTGTATGCATAAATAAATAAACCTTTAAAAAAAAAAGAATTATTGGACCTCCCCGGTGGCCAGTGGTTGAGCGCTGGGTTGCAAAGCTGCCCGTGGCCTCTGCGGCACCGGTTCGATCCCCAGCTGCTCCCCGGCCACCAGAAGAGGGTCCCACATGGCGCGCAGACCTCTCCTGCCGCCCGCTGCGCCCCTCAGCAGTGTACTTCGGTCCTTCTGCCTGCTCTGCTCCCTGCTCTGGCTCTGGTGAATTCTCTCACCCTCCCGCGCTTCTGACTGTACCCAATGCATGTATGAACAAGCAAAACAAACAAATTAGTAAATAAATAAAAAACATGCCTCTATAAAAATAAATAAATAAATAAAGATGTATTTCCACTTCCCAATGAGAAAAACAAAGTTATTTTTGATTTGAAAATAAATTCCAGAATAATCTTCTTATTTACTCATCACTATATATTTATAAATCCAATGAATAAGATATAGGCAGGCAGTATATATATTAAGGGTGATTTGCCACATGTCATTACTTGTATCTCTAAGGTTAATTTTGTAACTTATTCCATAGTTAGCTATAATTTTTGAAATTTTAAAATGCTTTATTTCTCATTAGAGCTTGTGTTTTAATGCAACTTTATATAATCTGCATCAGGCTCATTTTTGTCCTCCTATCATTATGTAAAATGTGAATAAGTTAGAATAAATGAATAGAGCCCCAAAGAGATGTCTTGAAAGAAGCACCCTAATTCAATCATCAGTAATGGTAATACCCTAAGGTGCTGTCATTTTATAGTCCCACTAAAACATATTGCATCACATAGGTTTTGTTTTTCATTGCTTACCAGGTTTGCTTCTGGTGATGCCAGCTTATTCCTTAGATCACTAATTTGTCCCTATTATTGCTTTTTAAGGAATATGTCATTAAATAAAAAAAATCACAGCCTAAAGAGGGCATACAAAGGGTTTGAATTGTGGAAGTATCACCTGAACAACCACATGATCTCTCTTTACAACTACTTTAGAAAGTTTTGGGAAATTTAAAATAACATTATATATATTTTCTTTAAGACATAAATAAAATAATGAATCAAACTTCATTATTTCATTGGAAGAAAAAGAATGTTTTAATATTTGCACATGTGTATATTTTAAACCCAGAAGTATACAGCTTTGTTCCATGTATTTGCTTTTGGAAGAAACACTGTTTACCTTTGGTGCAAGACAAGTTTTTTTTTTCTTTTATTGATTAATTTATTTATTCAACTATCCATTCATTTCACACACAGTTATTGAGCTCTGCTATGTGTAAATCTCTGTGGGCAAATCACCGAGTAAAGCAGACAAACATTCCCTTTATTAAATAACTAATTTTGGGTGAAAGAATATAAAAGACTGACAAGCTAAATATTAAGTATATGGCTTAGTATAAAAAATGGCTTCTGGGTATGTAAAACTAGTAGCACTTTGCAAATGGAATTCGCAGTATTTAGAATGGCAGTTGCAACTAAAATGATGTTATCAGATAAGGTTCATCAAGATGGTGATATTTGCTTTTTTATTTATTTTTTTAAAGATACATTTATTTATGCATACAAGTGCTGGGGTACAGGCCAGAGGTGTGGCGGGGGGTGAGAAGATTCACCAGAGACAGAGTGGGTAGCATAACAGGCAGATTGACTGAAGTACACTGCTTAGGGGAGAAGCGGGCGAGTTTTAGGTGAGGTCTGCTGCACCATGTGGGTTGCTCCCTGCCTGACTGGGGATTGAACTCATGCTGCTGTGGCTGTGGATAGCTTCATAGGTTGCATATTAACCCTTGCGCCACCAGGGAGGCCCAAGATGGTGATATTTGAACAAAGATCTGATGAAGCTAAGAAATTTCACTATGCTGAAATGAGAAAGGTAAGAATCCCGAATAAAATCAATAACTTTAGAGCATGACTGTTCTGTTCAAGGAAAAGGATGCCACAAGGCTAGAGGAGGATACAGAGGCAGATAAAATGCTTTAAGCCATTGTTAGTATTTTGACTTTTATCCTAAGTGCAAATCTTTTCAACCTTGTTGCTATTAATTGCTGACACTGTACGTTCTAAACTCTAGTTGCCCATAGCCACTCCAGATATGAGCACCAATATTTGGAGAGATCTCCAAATGTTGCCAAATATCCTCTAGGAAAAAAAATGCCCCACTGAGTTCCTACTGCTGTCAGTGGAATGGAGGAGAAAACAAGTGGAGCAGTGTCATGCCAAATTCACATGTACCTCAACCTATGTGAGCATAATCTTTTTAGGAAATAGGTTTTCTGTGGGATAATCAGGTTAAACTAAGGCTGTGCTGGATTAAGGAGTGTCCTGAATTCAAAGACTGAGGTCTTGATAAGAGAAATGAAAGGGTTATTGTATTTAAAAAGATGCAGATGAAGAGATACCAAGAAGACCACATAATAATTGAGACAAAGACTGGAATGATGAGGTTGCAAGAGAGGGAATAATAAGGATTATGAGCAATGACCAAAAGTAAGGAGAAAGACAACAAAGGATTCTTTCCTTGAGTATTCAGAGTGAAACAGCGTATCAACAACTTATTTGTAACTTCATTCTGTTGGAGGGAGAGGATGTCCTGAATGAACTCCACAAACTCAGGTTTTATGGACTCCACCCTATTCCAGGCCAAAGAGATGCAAGGCACCAAGGGCTGCAAATTGCATAATGCCGTCACCACTGAAGTGAGGATTGCTGGGAACTAAGGGTGCAGTTAATCAGCCAGACTTGGTATAAAATCAGAGACATGTCAGTCTAGGGGGTGGTTGGTTTTTCATCGGTCTTCAGAGACTTATTGGGGTCCCAGCTCAGTGGAACTGGTAGGATGCATTCACCAATATGTATCTATCTCTTTCACCCTGGGTTATGCCTTTCTTCATTCCCCTTTTTGTAAATAAACCTTTTATTAACCTTTTTTTTGTGTGTGCCTGCAGTTGAGTCTCATTATAAGTTCTTTTTAAGTGTGTGGGTGAGAACCCACACTCAGGTCAGCTCATTTCACATATGGGGTTCCACAACTGTGAGAGAATACATTTCTGTTGTTTTGTAACCATTGTGGCTGAAGCCAGCTACTGTTACAGGTGGTGACCCTGGAGGGATTTACTGATGAGGACAGATAGCCCCAGGGAAAATGCTAAAAAGTATTGTATTTGGGGGTGGATAAGGGACTGCAGAAGGAGCTGCAGATTATGCAGCCTACGGAATTCAGCATTTGAACACTCAGTCTTTAGGATTTAATATTCTGGATTCAGTGTTTGGGCCCCCACCACACTGATCTTCCAGAAGCCTGTTACCGGCCTCTGAAGGTGGAGGCCTCCAGCAGCCAACCTCAGAGAGGAAAAGTTCGGAAGCTTTGCAGTGAACAAGCAACTAAAACTGTTCCTGGTTTTGCTGCGGTTTCAGCCTAGTGGAGAAGGTGGGAGCAGGTGCTTTCCTGCTGAGTTGCATGATTGTGGCCACTTCTTGGTTCGTTAGGCTGCTATAGCTGCTGTTTTAAGTGTGACTTGTCTGGTGCTGTGCTGGGGCTTCCCAGCAGCACCAGGAGTGTCTCCTGTTGTGTCTTTTGTTGTCCTTATGATTTGGAACCTGGCCTAGTGTCGGCTGCCGCATTTCCACAGTGGCAGGAAGACACCATCTTGGACATGTGGCCTATTGTTCAGGAAAGGAGCACTGTGTCCTCAGTGGCGGAAAGACATGGCGGCTTTTGTTTAGGACTTGCAAACACTGGACACTGCTTCGGATAAGGTAAAAGCCATTTTTGGCCTCAGTAACTCTTTATTTTTCCCTGGTTTGTTAAATAAATCCCATTGTTGTTCTCTGAGCCTGAGTAGTCTTAGAACTGTGAGCACGAGTCAAGACTCAGACAGTGACTGGTAACCTATTTGGGCAGTTTTCTTGGCTGGTTTTAGTGCCCCTTGCTGTCTTGTATCAGTTTTGGTTTTTTTTTTTTATGCATACAAGAACTGGGGTACAGGCCAGAGGTATGGGGGGTAAGAGGATTCACCAGAGACAGCACAGGGAAACAGAACAGGCAGACTGACGGAAATACACAGCTGAGGGGAGCTGCAGGTGAGACAGGAGAGGTCTGCTGCACCATGTGGGTAGCTCCCTGGCTGGGGATCGAACTTGTGCTATAGTAGCTGTGGACAGCTTCATAGGTTGCATCTTAACCCCTTGCACCACCAGGGAGGCCCTGACTTGTATCAGTTTTAAGCCACCAAATTTGTGGTACTTTGTATCTGCAGACCTGGCAAATGAATACAGATGGCTTTATTATGTGATGATAAACAGAGGTACTTAGTTTTAACTCAATCACTCTGGATGCAGTAAAGATGCCAGAAATTTGGGGACAATTTGGAAGAATGGGAAACAAAGTAGAAGCTCAGCTCAATACTTAGAAGCAGACAATGGCATATTGGAGCAAGAGAGGGAACCATGAAGATGGTAAGGAGGAGCAGGAGCCTCTGAAAGTTAAAAGTAAATGAACAGGAATTGTTGATGGACTGGATGTAGGGTATGAAAGAAACAGAGTAATTAACAATAATTACAAATTTTAACTGAGTATAGAGAAGCTGGAGAGTACTGTGAATGGAGATGTGCAGCTAAGATCAGCAGTTTAGTTTGAGAAGTGTTGCATATGAGATACAAATGAGATATCCAAGGAGAGTTATTGTGTAAGTAGCTTGATAATGTGAGTCAGGAGCTTAGGTAGAGATTCATGCTGGAGATAAATGTAGAAGTCATTGGCATCTAAAAGAAATTTAAAGAAATAAGATTGGGTCATAAAATTAAGGTGGTATCTGTAGATAGTAAGTGAAGCTTTGCCCAAAGTTAAAAGGCAAAAAAAAGTAAGGGAAGGAATCAGCAAATAATGATGAAAAAGAGTAGCCAGTGATATACTAGCCAAATCAAGAGGATGTTGACTTCTGAGAACCAGGCTTTTTGTTAATTTCTAGTATCTAAAAATTCTAAAATCTATATATTTTTATAACAAAAACCATAAATTGTGTTATAAATTTGCAACAGGAACTGTCAATAGTTACTTTTAATGTTACATGCAGCAAGTGAACATGTATCTGATGATTAACGGATAAATATAATTGACATTACAAAAAGTTAAATATTTTGCTGGACTATAAATAGAAAGCTTCCTGTCAACAAAATTAGTTTAAATATGTGCCTGATGGCTTTCTGACCATGAACAAGAAGAATAATACTAGATAATGACAACAGAAATTTCCTATGACTGGATTTTCTTATCTTGTGTAAGCACGGGCTTTGTTTATGGGACACTAAAAATTCCACAAGAACAAAGAAAAAGAAACAGTGAAACATTTCAGTAGGATATTCTAGATATTCCTATCTTGTTGATACTGGATCTATAATTTTAAGTTTTCCACTCACTCTCTTCTGTCCTATCAGAGAGAAAACATGTCTCCATTGATTTTAAATGATGATATGGGGTCAGTTGAATCTCAGTAAGAAACAGATAAACTATCAGGAGAATTATAGGTGCCTTGGTGGTAGATGTGGTATAGTAACATATACCTGAACAGATGGGATCATTTATTTCTAAATCATATACAGTGTTGTAAACCACTGTATAATAAAAAATGTATTTAAAATAAGAAAATCTGAAGTTTACTACAATGGTGAACTTTAGGAGATTGAGACATAAAATTGTCTATAAGTACAATCAAGGTAACAAATTTTAAAGTAATATGAAAATTATTATTTGCCTACTCTCAAAAAAATCAGAATTGTTAGACATCTTAATCTAATATCAATCTATATTGTAGATTCTTACTATTTTTTTTTTTGGTACCTTGCTTTATTCTAAGAAACATCACTCATTTTTCATTTATGTCATAGTTTCACACTTGGATATATAGAGCTGAAAAATAACCCATCAATGATTATGTCATGAAAGAAAAAGAACTAGGTTCAAACATTTCTTCATAATAGGGCTAATTTAGGGGCCTCCCCAGTGGTGCAGGTGGTTGAGTGCAGTGCTGTGAAGTTGTTTGCAGCCTCTGCAGCACAGGTTCAATCCCAACCATCTGGGGAGATACCCACATGGCACAGCAGACCTCTCCTGTCTCGCCCACTGATCCCATCAGCAGTGTATTTCGGTCAGTCTGCCTGTTCTATTCCCTGCTCTGTCTCTGGTGAATCCTCTCATTTTCCAGCACATCTGGCCTGTACCCTGGTTCTTGTATGCATGAATAAATAATCTTTAAAAAAGGGCTAATTTATAAAGGTGTAGCTATAGGGAGACTAAAAGAAATAAAGCAGTAACACAGGCTTTATAAAGCTTACAACCAATGTGTTACCCATTCTTGGTCTAAAGGGATGAGGGAGTGATTTTGACTGGCAGTGCCCACAAGGAGAAAATCATGTAGTCCTCTCTTTTAAGAGGAACAGTCACTATTGGTACAGGAACATGACCATCATGAAGTTGCCTCACAAGGAGGGAGTCAGAAAACTGCTTTCTCCACATCTACTTTCCCCAGTTTTTCTCCTTGTTCCCAGAAACCCTACCAGATATAATAGGACATAGAAAAATTTAACATATTCTGGGTAAGTCAGTCTTCCAACAAATAGAGTATGGATGAGAAAGAAGGAAAATGACTTGAAAGGAGTAAAATGAAGCTGTCCGACACACTATACTTCCTTTGATCTGGTTCATTTTACTCAGTCTACTTTATTCCTCTGCTGAAGAAATAATTTATATGAGAAGAGGTTTTCTTTTTTCTTCGAAGGTCAGGGTTCAATGAAGCAGGTAAAACCTCCTTTGACAATTCATAATTTGTTGTTATTGAGAATAATTTTAAAAATATGCATCCCTTGAAAGCTAGTGTTCTTTATATGGCATATATGACTTTACTAGTCTAGTCTTGCATGTGAATGAAATCAAACCACAATAATTTCGAATAATGAAGCAATAGTATTAATACTTATGCTAACTCAATGCCTAAGAGAAGTACCCGCAATCATTTTATTTTCAAAAGGAAAATAAATCTTTTTTTCAGAAATGCAACAAATGGAGTGATGATAGTCTTCTGAGAAGACACAATTGTCAGGAATTGTGGATGTAACATTTCTGAGAAATTTTATTTAAATTGAAATTTCAGTGTTTCATCTCCTGTTCAAGGTCCATCATCCTAAGACCAACTAATGTTGAGCTGCCATTTTTGTATCACCCTCATATTACCAACACACTCTATCCATTTTAGTTTCACTGTTAGAAAATAGAAAAGTCAGCATTCATTTTTAAGGACCATAAAGTTATTAATAGTTTCCTGTTATGTGTTTATCATTCTTGGAGTATTCACAGTCTGGTATTTTCAAAATATTGTCATAGATTTTCAGACTAATCCCATTCATTGTTTTGGATGTCGAGACTTTCAATGATGGACATATCGGTAATCCTTCTTTCTGAGGTTCATGTCTGCAACTGTGGGGTCCATTATTCACACTGATGACATTCCAATAACATGCTGCATGGTTTTATACTGAATGCACAATAGAGCTGCCTCAACTAAGAGAGAGAAAGGAATTACAATTAAAGGTTAATGTCACTTTTCATAGTAGCTTCACTCTTTTGAAACAGATGTACAAAAAGGGGCCTCTAAAGTCTGGTATATTTATTAGGCATAGAGCATCAACAAGTATCAAGCACAATGTCAAGGAGGAGTCTTTCCTCCTAGGAAAGAGGAGTTAGATAGGCTGTCCATTGCAGTTGGCCCTTCTGATTGAAGTTGCCAACCTGCATGAGTTCCGATGACTTGCACTTTGGCTGCAATTTCCTCTCAGATATGAAGTCCAAGGTAAAAGCTGTAGTAAAAAGTAAAATAAACAGTATAGTCCTATTAATAAACAAGGCACATTTCTAAGAGATCTACGTGTAAATTCTCCAAACCGACTTTCAGTGAAAATGTGAGCTGCTATGATTGTCATCATTAGCCATAGAAGTTAATCACATTGCAATAATAACCTAATAAAAAAACCAAGATCACTTTATCTTCACTACTTGCACTTATGTGGTTCAAGAAACTATATCCAGTTTATCAATACAAATTGCTGTATTTCTTCTGATATGGAAATATTCACACTCTAGGGTTAATACACTCTAGGTAATAAAGATTGTCTTTGCATGTGATAATTAACCTGGCAGAAATCAATGGAGCCTTAAGATCCAATGCATATGTTTTTAGTACAATAAAGGGAGAAACCCACAATTTCAATGTTGATATCCCAAAATTAGTGCCATTTTGGAGAAAAAGCAACTTTCATATTTGTAAGAGCCTAACAGAGTTAGATTGTCATATGTGTGAAAAAATAGTTGCATGCAACAATTTTATTGAACTGTAAGTTTAATATATTGGTTAGTTTGCACAGTTCATTGATTTGTTTGTGCTTTGGATATTTGCTGGGATAATGAATGGTTTCCATATGAATAGAAAAACTGGGCAAAAGATATTGGTTTCAGCGAATCAATAGTTAGAAAAATATATTGGCTATGGCTACATTTCCACAATAGTTTAATGCATTTCTTTTGGAACATACTTTGTGTAAACATGCAATATGCTTATTTCTTTTTAACTCCAGGTTTAAATAATTATAATTGTTAGGAATCTTCTTTGTCAAAGGAATAAAACTTGGAATTGAGTGGATTTCACAGGTTAAATGGCTGTCATTATAAGAATGTAAACATGATAAATCTTATCACATCCACTTACCTCTATTAAATTTTATTTTGACACAATTTTTTCACAGATTTTAGAGGGCAAAAGAGATCATCATTTATTAAAGCACAAAGTAGAAACTATTAGCATATGAATAAAAACAAGTACAAAAATATTCAGTACTAAATCTACGTGACAGCATGGAGTAATCAGATGAAATCATCTTCAATTGAAAAAACAGAAATTTAGTTTTCCATCATACCATCAACACACTCAAAATATTTTTTAAATCTCTTTCCTTTTATATCTGTAATTTACATAAAGACAGCCTATCTTTTCACTTAGGATTATGTTTATTGATACCTGGTTACCCAAAAGCCACTGAATGGATCAACAATTGCAGAGGAAATCTATAAAACCGCTATTCTATATGAAAAGCAAATGTTGGCTGGTGTGTGCATTTCTGAAACCAGATTCTGTTTCATTTATTAGATCTGTAAGTTACTAAGTGCGTCGTTATTTTCCTTTTTATTTTTTAATTAATTGAGATATAATTAATAAACCACAAAAGTTAACTATTTAAAATGTGCAAGTTAGTTTTATTTTAGTGTATTCAAAGAGTTCTCCATCATTGTCATTAGCTAATTTTATAATATTTCACATCCCAAAAAGACACCCTGTATGCCTTAGCAGTCTGCTCTATATTCCTCCTTCCCCAATAACCTAGAAAATCAAATCCTCTATCCATTTCTATAGATTTATTTATTCTGGATATTTCATGCAAATTCAATGATGTTTTTACACTATGTGATCTTTTGTGAATGTTTTTTTGTCAGTTAGCATGATGTTTTTAAATTTCATCATGTTGTAACATGAAATAGTAAGTCATTCCCTTTTTATTCCAAAGTAATATTTCGTTATATAGATATACTATACCACATTTGGTTATCCATTTATAGTTGATGACTATTTAAACAGTTTCCACTGTTTCAATAGTATGAATAATTATACCATAAACTTTCATGTATATATTTTTATATGGATGCATGCTTCATTTATGTTGATTGAATACATAGGAATAAAATTGCTAGGTCATATAGAAATTGTATGTATAGGGCCTCCCCGGTGGCGCAGCGGTTGAGCGCTGGGTTGCGAAGCTGCCCGCGGCCTCTGCAGTGCCGGTTCGATCCCCAGCTGCTCCCCGGCCACCGAAGGAGGGTCCCACATGGCGCGCAGACCTCTCCTGCCGCCCGCTGCTCCCCTCAGCAGTGTACTTCGGTCCTTCTGCCTGCTCTGCTCCCCGCTCTGGCTCTGGTGAATTCTCTCACCCTCCCGCGCTTCTGACTGTACCCAGTGCATGTATAAAAAAAACCGAACAAACAAACAAATAAATAAATAAAACATGCCTCTATAAAAAAAAAAAAAAGAAATTGTATGTATAAAATTTTAAGAAACAACTAGTTTGTTCCAAAATTACAGCACCATTTGAAAAATACCACCAGAAATTTCAAGGATTCACATTACTCCATCTTTTCAACATTTGTTATTGCAATTTTTTTATTTTAGTAAAATTCCAGTGAGTGTGAAATGATTTTGATTTGCATTTACCTGGTGATGGATAGTATTGAGCTTATTTGTGTTTTCTTTTAAGTCATTTCTGTGACTCCTTTGGAGAAATGGATATTTACATTTTTCATCTAGTTTTTAATTGGGTTATTTGTCTTTTTATTGTGTTTAGTTATAAAGTTCTTCATGTACTTTGCATACAAATTCCTTATTGAACATATGAGTTGCAAATATTTTCTCCTATTCTCTGGGTTATATGTTCATTTGTGGATGGTGTGCTTTGAAGAAAAAAAGAGTAATTTTGATGAAGTCTAATTTACTTTTTTTTCTTTTGCCAGTGTGTTTTTGATACTATATTCAACAAACCACTAAGTATCCAAGGTCATGAAAATTTATTCCTGTTCACTTCTCTGATTTGTTTTTCTTCCCCAGTATCAATTTATCACTGGGTATTTAAAAGTATAATGGAAATAATGGTTTGTGTGGAGCACAAAATGGGTGTAGCACTCTGAATCCCAAGATGGAGTTTATTAAATTTTAATGGCAAAGTATGGTACTGGTGTGCTTTTTTTACACATATACAATACATTTGAAAAATGCAAGGCAGAGAAAGAACTTGAAGCTTACTAGAGACAAACCAAGGGTAGGGTAAGTAATTGTCAGGCTTTTCTGCCCTCCCACCATTAGGATTGATAATGGATCCCTGTGGTCCTAAATGCATGCCTGACGGCGGACACCTGGAGTAGGGTGTGGGCATGTATAGGGGTACACCTGGGCTGAGATACTGGGCTTATAAGGGTGGTGTCACAGGGACACCAGCAGAGTGAATGAGACCAGAAGGAGGACGAGCAAGAGCTGAACCAGCAGAAAAGCAGAGGCCACAAGAGAATGCCAGAGCCCAGATAGAGTGAAGATTCACCCATGTAGTGACAGGATATCACAGAGCAAGATTTCCAGGATCTGAGCAGATGGGTGGAGGAGGAGTCTTGGAGCCCTCAGTGTCTTTTTCAGGCTTTTATTGAGTTTACCAGGTACACAGCAGGCGGTGGTGGGGGGGTGGCTGGAGGACTGGGAGCAAGTCTTCACTCTATCTGGACTCTGCCATGTTCTTTTGTGGCCTCTGCTTCTCTGCTGGTTCTCTTCCTGTCTTTGTTTCGCTCTGCTGTTCCGCTGGCATCACGGTGATGCTGCCCTTATAAGCCCAGTATCTCAGCACAGGTGTACCCCTATGCATGCCCACCCCCTACTCCAGGTGCCCGCCATGAGACATGCATTCAGGACCACAGGGATCCATCACCAGTCTAATGGAGGGAGGGCAGAAAAGTCTGACACTTTTTTACCTTACCCTACAACCTGTCTGCTCGAATCATAGAAAACCTGCCCTGTGCCCTTCCTGCCTCTACACGAAGTAAGTGGTAAGTTAAATGTGGTGGTTATTTGTCCTGAATATCGTCAATGTACCTCTCATTTCAGGAAAATTTACAAAGTAAATCATAGCTTCAAGTTTGAATATTTTATTATCTATTCATTAACTACAGCCTCTAAGAAACAACATGTTTTATCTTTCCTAATGTGAGAGTAGTCAGTCTATCTAATACGATATTTTTTCTAACAATTTTATAATTTTACTTCTTACATTTAGTTCTTATTTAAAGATTATTTATTTATGCATAGAAGAATTGGGATATAGGCCAAAGGTGCAGGAGGTGAAGGGATTCACCAGAGGCAGAAAGGGGAGGAGAACAGGCAAATCTACTGAAAAACACATTAAGGGGAACAGCAGGTGAGACAGGAGTGGTCTGCCGCTCCATATGTGGGTTAGCTCCCTGGCTGGGGATCAAACTCAGGCCTCAGTGGTGATAGCACTGAGACTTAACCCCTTGGCCACCAAGGAAGCCCAACATTTAGTTTTATGATTCATTTTGGTTAATTTTATATTACAGCATGAGTTGAGGGTCCAGCTTTACTTTTTTAAGGACAGCCAGTTTTCCCAGCACCGTATGTTGAAAAAATGTTTTCTCCATGGCAATATCATGACAATTTTGTACAACATCAATTAACCATAAATGACATAAATTATTTTTCAATTCTCAGTTCTGCTTCATTGAGGATATAGGTCTATCCTTTTGACTGTAGCATAGTATCTTGTTCACTGTTGCTTTAAGTAAGTTATTTGCAAGTGTGAATGCTCCAACATTGTTCTATTTTTTCAATACTATTTTTGCTAATCTATGTCCATTCACTTTTATATAAACTTTAGAATACACTTGTGGAAAATGTAGGGTTTTTTATATGTTCTCATTTTATACAGTGCATTTAATAATTCTTTTCTTTTTTAAATTTATTTTATTTATGCATACAAGAATTGGGCTATAGTATATTGTGAGTAAGTAAATTGGTTAATACACATATACACCAAGATCTAAAAAAAAAAAAAAAATACACATATACACCAAGATCTGATGTAACATAAACTCAAACAATATGTAGCAGGCTTAAAAGCAATAAAATAATTTGTGAGTTTTTGAGAATATAAAAATGCATCCTCTGCAGGAATCCTTTATTTTTATTTACAGTGTCTGTTTGAAATGTTACATGGTTCTATGCACAAAATGATGGAATGATTTCTATATGTGAGATACAAAAAAAGATGTGATTTATTTTAATTCCAAAAATATATTAAAATTACTAAAATAAGAACAATTTATTGAGTGTATTTGGAGATTTGTCACTGAGATGAGGAACAGAAGGGCAGCAAGATTGTTTTAACACATTCAGAAGTTCTCAGGGGCCCACTTTTCTGTTCTATCCATCTCTCTGAATCAATGGTTCCTTTACTTTGCTTTTCCAGGTCCAGATAGCTTTCAATTTTTTGTATATATATCTGAAGAAAGGCTTCTCTATTTTTGTGTGAACATGGCCACGTAATTTTAATAACTTCTTAGTTCAATCTCTAACAAGAGAATTATGAGACTCTCAGAGTCCAAATTTTGAATTTTTGTGCATAAAATGGGTCCAAATTTGGTTGATCACATCAATCATCTTCTTGCTCAATCAATTGTGGCAGAAGATCTTCAGGATCACATAACATAAATATATTCACTAGAGATACCTGAGGGATTCAAAACAAATTGCAACATCTGTGATTTTATAAAAGGAAAAGAAGGAATAAAAAATAACCAAGAAAATTCAAAGAAACTCTGTCTTTTTAAAGATAATTTTTCAGTGATAAAGTAAATTCTTGAGAAGGGAAAAGAGTACAAGTAGGTGAAATTAGGGGTTATCATTTTGTTCTCCCAAACATGTTGAGAAATATAACTACTGAACAAATTTAAATTGAAGATCAAGAAATTAACAATATTAGAAATCAAACTTCAGTCCTCAGATTTTCTGTGTGTCATGATTGATATTCAGCTTTATCATTGATAAAGTTGGCATAGTGTTAATATCAAGTTCTAAATAATAAAGACTGAGACATATAAATAATGTCTACATAAGTTTTGTGTGTATATATATTTTTATATATAGCATTATACTCTGAAGACATTATCAAAGCAATCAATGATTTTAGTGTTTCCTTGCCTTCTCATGCATTTAGATATTCAGATATTAAGGTAAGCAATGATGAATCAAAATTGGAAGATTTTGGAGATTTGGAAGTTCTGGATCAATTCCTCAGTTCTTACAATAATATCTAACGGTGGTTTTGGCAATTCATGCCATCTTCCCTCAAGTTGACCCATCTGCGAAGAGCAGTTTAACTTCAATCCCTTAAAATATCTCCACTTGAGTCTATCTTGCTTTTGGCATGAACATGGGATTTCTCAAATATGGGAATGATAACAGCAAAACATTGTTGGTATGACTGTGACACCATTGAAAGTAAACTTCGCTTCTTTAACGAAGGGAGATGATATGGAAAATTTATGGGAGGAAATCAATCTGTTAACAGAACACATATTTTAAATAAATACAATCATCCTCATAGCCCCAAAGCAGTACTCATACTCATGCAATTACAAACAGGAAAATCTAGCTCTGACTTTTCAAGTGACATCATACATACTCATCACTGCTTTCATTTAAGTGATTTTCAGCTTATATAAGCAGTGCAGCTTATTTATCATAAAACTAAAATCCATAAAAATCCTTCAAATGTTTCAATAAACTTATGAAAAAGTATTTTTCAAAAAGAAAGCCTACTAGCAATTTATTTTTCTCATATTTTGAAATATGTTTAAATCAAATTCGATGTCATGATCCTTCTTAGATTCTACAGATATGGCAGGTTGTCCTTGACACTTTGATTGCCTTAGAGAAATATATTCATTTGTCTGGATAAATAAATAAAGTTAGGGAGAAGAAAGTCTAATTTAAAAAAGAAAATAAATATGGTGGCATCACCCCATTCTCCCTAAATTCAAATGAAGTTAATTTAAGGCATGTGTATTCTGTCATGTTTAGAAGATATATTATAATTAGTATAATATGCATTATACTGCAAAGTCAATTACTTTACTCTAAGGACATGCCATTGGATTTATCTAAAGTAACAGAAATGCTCAGAGTTAATTAAGTTTGTCTTATGCTAACAAATTGTGTCATATTATAGAAAGATTTTAGAATACTAAAAGGTCAATCTGTACTGTCAAAAAACTGCACGTAAATGTTTTATGAAGGATTGGCATAGAATAACATGAACAAAGCTAGAACCTGTGCTTAGGCTTCTAATTGGATTTTTTAGGTTCTATATTTTAATTAGGATTGCTTCAACTGTAGGTAATAGAAAACCAGATAAAATCAAGTGAAAACAAATCAAGAGGTATGGTGGTTACCTTAATCCTTCATTCATGAGTAAAATCATTATGGCATAAGTTCAGAGAGAGTAGTGTAATGAAGGCATTCTAACCCGACAGAGGCTAGGGTCTATTATCCCAAACTACATGGTCTAAGTGTTCGTATGTATGGAGAAGGTTATATGTCTGAATAAAATTAGGACAGTTTTAGAATGGGGGAAAAATGACTATTACTGTTATGATACCAATAATGTCATCTATACTGAGTAAATAAGTGGTGTGCAAATATTTGAGAAGGTAAAAAGGATAATATTTAGAGTTAACTCTCAAGATTTGCTGTGCATAATAAAATTAACAATAAAATTGTATTGTCTAAAAAAGTCTCAAATACCAAATTATTGACCTTCTGTATGCACCTTAGATACTGTGTATAAAGGAGAGCCCATTAGATTGTGCTAGAAAAACTGATCTTTTCAGAAGAAAAACTGTAGCTTTTCCTTATTTCAATACATAATAATGGATGACCTTATACAGGCATAAGCAAAAACAGCTCTTCCAATCAAGTCACAGCCTTCCCTTTCCCTAACAAGTATCATATTTATCATACTCCTCCATCTTTGCTCATGCGATGCAATATCTCCTATTTACAACTCTGCCTATATAAATTAGCTGTATGTCAAATTGATCTTTGCTATCCTAGCTCTGATCCTATCACAAATACATGTTTTCTGGTGTCTTTTCTGATCTCCAAAGGGAATTATTGTTTAAATTATCACTTTCATATTTACTTATTCAAAAATATTTGTTATTAATGTGCCAGTTATGGCAACACACTTCTATTTGCTTGGGATAGAAATATTTTCATATGGAGTTTCTGATAAGTGTGTGTTTGTCTCTCTGTGTGTGTATCTGTATCCCCTCCATCTCTCTCAAGTAAATTTCAATTTTCTTAAGTGTTAGGGCTATTTCATAGATTTGTTTCTATACTCACAATATACTATTGATTTTGCCCTAAGAGAAAAGATTCATCAAAAAGGTAGGAAACACTAAAATATGTGGATTGATTTTCTTGTTTTTATAACACTGGTAGGCAAAACAGAGGATGTCATTGAATTGCTAGGGCCAACACAGGAGAGTTTCAAGTAATTCAGAGTTACACAGCCTAGAAAACAAATAATCCTGATCTTTAGAAAATGTTGCCTTTCAATTAAGCAAGTTGTAGCTGAAACTATAAAATGTCTTTTGCTTGGTGAATTTGTGTCAGTTCCAATTTTAGGTTGGGTCTAATTTCATGGTTTTTAGTTAAATTTCATCTTTGTCCTTGACCTGGCACTATCTAATTAACTTCCCTCTCTATCCACTACACTGATACTATCTGTGCCAGAAAATTTTCAATGCTAAGCATAAACAATAACCACATGCTTTCCACCAAAATTTGTGTGTGCTTCCTCTCTGTCTCTCTTTGTCTCTCTGTCTCTCTGTCTCTCTCTCTCTGTCCCTCTCTCCCCCCTCACTCTCTCTCACACACAGTCTCTGACCAAACTGTAGATATTCTGTCAACCTGTATATTAAAAATCTTGACTCTTCAGTCTTAAGAGGTAAAAAGTATGACCGCTTTCCTTTGTGATGAAACAAGTTTACTGACCTTAAAGTGGGCTCTGAATTTAATTGATATACAAATTCAAAGACAAACCCAGTAAGTTATAAATTGTCCACATAGAAGGGAAACTTTACTTTTGTTCCTCCAGTCCCACTAGCTTCATAAATCTTGCTTCATCACTATTTACTTTCTATCAAAACAGCAATGAACATTGCATCCCCTATGTATTTCCTAGAAGACAGAAATCCTAATTATATCTAAGATTTTCATTCCTGCACAACCTCTTTCAAACCTTCCCTTATTTTAACCATCTTCATGCATTATAGTCCATGGAATCTCAGGTGGGAATAAAGGAGTAGTAGCAAGTATTCCTTCTTTTCCCAAGTTGAGTGAGATGTGTGGTTTCTAAGATACAGTTTTGAGTGATGGGTCTGTTATTAATTGATGTGATTGACTAGGCATTTTAAGCACTTGCTTCCTCAATTTTGACTCTATATAATTGTAATGCTGATTAAAAGGAAGTTTAGATTCTTTTTATCACTTCTCATCTGTGATGTTTCTCTCATATATCTAGAGTTGAACAATGAACAATTGAATTTTTTGTAGGATCTATGGGAAGGAGAGTAAAGCGCAAGGTAAGAAAGTGTGTAAAAGTTCCTTAAGTACTTTCCCCGAGTGATTGACTATCCTTCTAGTCAATGTGATGGTAAACTTTTATTTGAATATATTTGTTTTTAAATTAATAAAATGTGCCACCTTTTCTGCTTAATGATTGAATATTATATAAGCCTTTACATATGGTTAATGAGTGGCAATTCCTCAATTGAAGCAGAATTGTGCCATTTTACATTGTTGGTCATATTTCTTTGACTCATCACCTTAGCGTGCCAGCATTCTGGAGTATGTTTCACATGTGAACTCATGAGCTTTGGGAAATTGAAATGTCACTCTCAGTATTCGAGTGATATATTTGTATACAAACATTATAAATAATATGTGCCCTTTATTGAAGAATAATTTGGAGTGTTACAGTTAAAACATTTTCCACTGCAGCTTGAGTTTGAAATATTTAGGGAAAGTGTGATCACTGTAAGGGAAATTCAAGTTTTTTAATCATTTCCAAAACATGTGGTAAGCTGGTGTTATATTGGAAATGAATTTAATCTAAACATGCTATGGTTTATGAACACTGTTAAAGGCAAACACAGCGTAATGAAACTTCATTTTTAATGTGTTCCCATTTAATATTTTCTAGCATTTACCATTTGTTTATTAGATTTATATGGCACCTATTATCCAAATAGCTCAAGACATTGTTCAAAGAATATTAAACCAAGGCTCTGTATATGAATTCTCCTGAACGTTTTGGGATAGTAAGGGAAAAACCTTAAGAAACCATGTGCTCAGAAACAAAATCTCAGCCAAAACCTGGAAGAAATATATCCCAATAAAATAGTTTTTGGTGCTATATCCCTGAACAATGATATTTCTCTACAACTGGATTATGAACTCAGAATTTAAGTACTTCTTATGGGCATTGAGTTTTTAGATACACTCAATTGATTTCAGGTGCATCTATTAAAAAAAAGAAAAGATTGTTACTAAAAAAGGGGGAAAATGGCATCAAAACCTTGCACTTTTTTCCTATTTAAAATTATATTATTTTTACTGTGGTAATGTTTGCTTACAACACTGTATATGATTTAGGGCATAGGGTTCACATGTCTTTTAGCTGTTTATTACTATGCCTCACCCACCACCAAAGCTCCAATAGTTTTCCACCATAGTCCATTAGGTTACTTCTCCATTTGTTTCCCACACATGTTCTTCCTCTGGTGTCCTCAGTTTTATAGTTTGGTTTAGCTTTGCTCATTCTTTTATTTATATTCCACATATAAATTAAAGCACTGGTATTTGTCTTTCTTCTTCTGACTTGTTTCACTTAGCATAATCCCCTCCAATTGCATTCATGTTGTTGCAGATAGCAAGATTTAATCCTTTTTTATAGGTAAATAATATTCCATTTTTTATACATACCACATCTTCTTTATTCACTCAGCTGTCATTAGTTCATTTTCATACCTTGGTCATTTTAAATAGTGCAGCAATGACAAAAAGAGTTTATTTTTTTATAGAATTTATACTACAACTTTTATATAATATAATTATAGATGTCATATAAAATTTGAACCTAATTGTTAATTTGTGATATTGCATAACAGTAGCTTTGAATTGACACACATAATGTTTTCATTCTTTTAGAATACCTCATTGGTTCCAAATAGCAACAAAGTATTCTTCCTAAGGGGATTCTGTAGAGTTTCACTTCTTATATTCTCCCCCATGTCAACATTCTCCTATTGACATATAATTAGATAATTTTAGAACTGGGAAAAACTTTAGCTCTCATATAATACAATTCCCTCATTTTGAAAATTTTATTTTCAAAAAAATGAATATTAAGCCTCAGAGATTTAGACAATCTGTCCATTATAGTTGTCTTAGTTTCTCACAGAGCAGAAGCTAACTTGTTTCTTAATTCTGCTCTTTCTTTTTTAAAACACTGCTTTTTATAAATCGTTCTGATTCTTTGAAATAGCATTTCCAATCTCATGAGGGTCTGAGTATTTCTTTGCCTCATCTTTTGAACTGTGAGCATCTCACTTTTCTAAGTATCTTACATTGTAATTAACTGACTTCCAGTGTGAGGTATAATGTAACTATTTTTGTCACACTTTTACTGATGCTATTGTAGAGATGCCTGGAAGAAGGGTTGGAAAATACATGTAGTTTGCATTCTTGTCATTGAGCAGGAATTCACCTAAGATATTTTAGAGTAGAAGAAGCATAAGTCAATGTCTGTCTCTCACTGATAGAGATGTCATTCACACCTCTGCACTCTGCTCTGGACTTTGCCAATTGATTAGCTAGTGTAACCACTACATTTTACAACAGAGGATCAGCGATATTAAGTGTCTCACTCCTAAAACTCCTTGTTAGCACTCTTGACTCTCTTATGTTTGGAGTGTTTTACACCTGGGTAATAATTGTGAGGTTAGATAAGAAAACAGACTGGAAATATGATCTTTCTAACAACATAGCTTAACTCTGTGGCTTACTGCATGAGCTCAGTCCAGTTAATTAAATAAACATTTTAAGATTCAGTAAATACATTTGTAAAATTTAGATTAATCTAGTATCATAGTATGGTGAAGAGCTGAGAGTTTTTATGAGGTTGTTTCATGATTCTGCAGTTGTTTCACCACTTAAAAACATACACATGCTCAGTATTTTAACTAATACCATACCATTATATCATTCTCATTATCTTAGTCATGAGACTATTTCTAGGGGTGTATTGCAAAAAAATTGGGGGGAAATATTTTAAGAAATAAAACTCAAGCCTTATACTGACATGTCCTACCCAATTTCTTCAAATCCATTAAATTCTTGCTTGGATTCATATTTTCAAGTTCTCCCTATGCACTGCATTTTAACCTTAAGAGCAAAATTTGCCCAGGTAGGAAAAACACCAAGATATTTAATGCAATCACTACCTCTATGTAATGAAATTAAAAAAAAATTAATAAGAACTGCTATTTCACAAACTTTGGTAGATGAATAGTAAATGGAGAGTGGCAGGGATAATTAACCCCAAATAAAGAAAACCTCAAAAAAGTTTTCAGTCTCTGTGACAAAATACAAATAATTCCATGTAGTTGAGATTATATTTTTCCTTTGTTCATTCTTCTTGTTATTAAATACAAATTTGCTTCCTAATTGTGTTATCTTTAGTTTAAAATGGGGCATTTTATTGTTATTTCAGTCCTTAATTCTAAATCAGTTGACTATGAACAACTAAAGTGCTTAGGCTAATTAAATTTCTTCCATACCCCAGTTTATTTTCCAAAAATACATAATGACTACTATTAATAAACTGGCATAAGCATCTAAAGAGATTGTAGTGATCTCTCTGCACCTGCTTCCTTTCCATTACATATATATCTTACTGAAATTTTTAAAAGATCCTGCTTCCTGTTACTCTGCAGCAAGTATATGATGTTGGGACACCAGCTTCACCACTGTCTGAGCAGAATGGCATTAAGGGCTTGTACTTTGACTTCATTTGTTTCACAAACTGGATTTTGGCTTCTGAGTTTGTGTCCAGAGTCTCATAACTATTGCTTTTGCATTCAGAAGCCAGCTTTCTGGGCATGGGATAACCAGTCTCTGTCTACCTGAAATTATGTTATATGACACGTTTGACCAGTTTTTACTCTTTGATCCTTAACTCACTTTCATGGTTCCTGAGTGTCTATTGCTACTGAACGCCTGCCCTATTCTTTCTATGATAAATTTAATTTTTTCCAGTTCATGTAACCAAGACTGTTTATCTTTGACTCAAGTGACTTGTTCAAACTCTTTACTCTTTGTCACCATCTTGAACTAATTTTGCAAATTAACGAGTGACAGACTAGAAAATGGGTAATGCATCCCCCTAACTGTGGGGATATCGAGCAGTTGCTTTCCCTTCTTCATCCTTCTTTTCCTCAATCTAACACACTTTCAGAGTCATTGTTCACACACTGATATCGTGTGACACCATTTTTCAATGTCCACATAAAAATTGGAGTGGTCAGCCATAGGAAAGCAATCATTCCACAGAGTGCCAGGTTATGCCAATTAAAAACTCAGCTGGCCCAGTAATGAGTTTCCTAAGAAATTACAGGCATTGGGTCTTCCTGGTGGCTCAAAGGGTTAAGCACAGCACTATGAAGCTATCCACAGACACTGCAGCATGAGTTCGATCCCCGGCCGGCTAGGGAACAACCTGGCTCAGCAGAGCTCTCCTGTCTTGCCCGCTGTTTCCCTCAGCAGTGTGTTTCAGTCAGCCTGTTCTGTTCCCCACTCTGTCTCTGGTGAATGCTTTCACCACCCCCTCTTGCCTATACCCAGTTCTTGTATGCATAAATAAACAAATGTTTAGAAAAATACAGGCATTGATGAGGATAGCTTGAATTTATACATAACATTTTGATGAGAAGCAAACTAGTCATGTTAACACTGGGAACATAAGCAAATGCTCTATTATTCACCTCCTTTTCCTTCGCCCTTCAAAAGGGCCCCTTTTTCTCCATTTCATCCAATTATCCTCCTGCTTCATCAGTGTGTAATTATCAAAGTTTGGATTACTCCATGTTAGTCATTTAACTTTATTTATTGATTAATGGATTACGATTTTAGTATCAATTACATTCAGTCTTACATTCCATATTCCAGTTGGAGTAATAACTTCTATCATTTGAACTGCCTGAGCATTTTGTTGTTTTATTTTCTCAAATATTGTTGAGTGGAAAAGCAAATAACCAATTGCCTTCAAGTGCTGGAAGCCTTTGAAAGTGCTCCAGCCTCTTTCCCTCTGTACCTACTTCAATCTATTTACTGGAGTGCTGATGAAAATTTAGATTGTTCCCTTTAGCAGCAGCAACAAGAAGCATTATGATTATTTAAGCATGAGAATTGAAAAATTAACAACAGTATTTGCAAAATAAATATTAGGTTAATTGCTATAAATGTCAGCTACATATCACTAATCCTTAGTCATATCATTATGCAGATGATCACAAGACTCGACTCTTAACTAAATTTTAAGTATTGAAGAATCATTAGAAAATCCTACTTAAAAAATAGAGACTAGAGGAAAAAGTTTGACTATTCTCTTAATAATAAGGATAATGTGTGATAATAAGGACAGTGTGTAAGGATCACCTGTAAATGTTTACTTAAGAATATTTGATAAAAGGTCTAAGATGAAAAAAAAAAAAAGGTCTAAGATGATAATAATGAAAGTTCAAAAATATGTAAAGGTTGTATAAAAATAATTCATGCTGTTTGCCATAAGATTGTGAGATACCTGGCCCTCATTTTAGGGTATAGTGTCTTGGTGCCCAGAGTTCCTACTTGTCAGCTCGGTATAGGGTCATGCAGGGGACTCTCACCAAGGGCAAAAATCCTGGTATGAGGAATATACTGGGAAATAATTATCTGCTGAAAACAGCAGGCAGATATTAGAACAGATATAATGTGCTTAGACTGGCAAGACAATGGAGCACCCCAGGCAATGACCCCTGGTCACTCCACCCCCAGCTTACATCCCCAATACCATCCCCAGCATGTGTACACTCACTCTGTACTCGCATCAACTTTGTACTCGATGCTAGTAAACATAAGATGCCTTTGGATGGGGCAGCACATCACTTCCAGTGTAACCCCTCTTGGCTTCCCTTTGCTCCACATGGGCTTTGAGTGATATCTCTCCTCCCACACCACTCCCAATGCTGCCACCCCAAAAAGTGACCTAGGAACAAAAATCTTTGTCTACTAAATTAATACTAAATATTAATATATTAAATATTTTATGAAAAATAATAGATACAAAAATTCAGAAATTAAGATTATTTCATTAGTTTCCTTCTACAATTTTAATTATGTATTTTGGTTTACTTTGATCTTTCATAAATTTTAAAGTCGTCTAAGATCATGCCATGTAATGACTGTATTTATGAACTACTTTATTATCAAACTTACAAGACAATGGCATCTAATATAAACCCAAAGCCTACACATTATTACTTCCAATGTCAGTCTCATTACCAAAAGGTGAAGATAAAATAATTTTCATGTGAGCCAGCTACCCATGTAGTTGAGTTAAATGTGGTATTTCAGTTCCCCTTGATATTAATCGCTACTTGCATATTTAAAGGAGATCCAAGTCTTGTCTTAGTGATGGAGCAGTTGTAAAGCTAGAATACAGAGGACCTGTGCTGCTGAACTGGCTACCATTCTTCAAATATGTTGTCAGCATCTTCAGGGGCACACAGTATCTTCCTTAATTTCTAAAGAAGCAGCATTTTATGATTACACTCTGAGTCACTGTTAAAAAGAACATTTGAAAGTGATAGTGTTTTTCTTAAAATAGTCAGAATAGACACACATTTCAGCTGCATTATTCCTTCTATTAAACCACAGGTCATGAACCTATAATGATGGTCTCTTCTAAGTATGCAGTTCATGTAATTGAGTAATTACTTGTAATTTGGTAATTTAGTGTGAAATACTAAATATCATATTTAATTAAAATCCATTGTTCCATTATGGGAAACATTTACTTGAAAATTCATTGCTTTATTTATGTTCTAAAAGATAGAAACCAATAAATCGGAGCGAGATTTTTGGCAACTGTTGTTTTGGGCTGCAACAACTTAGTGTGGTTCAGCGAAAGTTGTTTGCCTACAGGGCAAGCAAGGAGCATATAAGCATGATCAGTTTTGAATTCCCTGGTGCTAACATATTGGTATTCTCTTTAGGAACTAATATCTTGAAAATTTGTTTGTCTATTCTTGCTTTCTTAGTATCAGCCCCTCATCCATGCTTAAAAAGTTATCTTTTGTAGAAAAGTCAGCTATGATTAGAATATCTCAGTTTTGTTTATGTCTAGCAAAGAAAGAAAAATTGTGAATAATTTTGTCAGTTTCAAAGTAAATGGCTATAAAGCAGAGGTACTAAGACAAGGTGAAGCAAGACAGTGAGATTCAGTAAAAGACAGTCAACAGTACTACAAGGAGTATTAAAGTATTGGAGCCATAGTAAAATGTGCAGTCTTTCTTGACAAGGAGTGACTGAAAATCAGCAACTGGGAGGGTCGTTTCTCCTAGAAGAGAGTTACACTTCAAGTTAAGTAACCAGAAACCAGGAGAAACCTCAAAGAAACATGAAAACAGGGAACTGGGTAGGCAGGAAACAGTTACATTATAGAATACCTCACAAACCTAGAAACTTCCCCAAGGACATTATCTCTCTGCATCAGAATGCTTCATGTTGATTAGAGCAGAATTGCTTTTCAGTTGGAATTAGCCTTGAGCTTGGAAGAGGAAACAGGAGTAGTGGCTTACTGAATATGAATCTAAAAGAAAGTCAGAATTGAGCCATTAAATGTTTGTGGTTAAAACTTTAATCAAATTATATTGACACCTTTTAATGTTATTTATACTTTTACCCTCTTTATTAGCTATTTTGTATTTGTTCATTGCTCCATTAATGCTTTTACTGATTGTAGAATTGGCTCAAAGTTTTTGCTGTGTGTCTAGATAGCACTTAGGTGGTCTGACAAATAGACTTTTATTAGCTTATTCAAAGCTTATTCAAATTACCTGAGCTTTAATCTGAATCGTGTCAATCTTCTTTCTTAGTTATGTTTTCCTCAGTTTGAAAATGGGAACAATAATAATGATGTCAGGGTTAAATGTGAATTATTTAAAATTTATGTAAATAACTCAAGTACTTTCCACATTTCAGGGATGCACTATATAATGGAAACAAATGAAAATGCACCTTTGAGTGGTTTATTCTAGTCTACATTTCTGCTTGATATCTAAATTAGCGAGGTATTATAAGCCACTGACTTTGCTTTACACTCCCCTAGTTGAACTAGGATCTAGTTCAATGCAGTGAATAAGTATATATCAGAGCAAGTTTGAGTTGTTCTATTTCCTGGTGAGTTAAATAGGATAACCCCATAATTCCTATTATAGTCATATCCAACAGTCCAAAATTTGTTACATGGCTTCAAGTTTACCTGTCTAGGCTGTAATGAAATCTGGCAATTCAGGCTTCTGGATTCTCAACCTAATTAATTTTTCCCCACCGACACCCAGTCCACTACTTGTTGATTTTAGAGTACATGGTCTATAGTGGTGGAATATGAGTGAGTTTGTGGTGGGTGCACTATGGTGGTAATACCTGATGTAGGTACCCAACATTGCCGTAAAAATAAATAAATTATAATATATATATGTGTGTGTAATACCATATAATATATACATATGTGCATGTGTATATATGTGTACATATATAGGAGTAAATATGTATGTGTTTGTGTGTGTGTATATAATATATATATATATACATATAAAGAGAGAGAGCAAGAGACAGAGAGGACAATAATTATGAAGGAAGACAGGTTGAGAAAGATGAGTTTTGGAAGAGATACTGTTTTGATACTGAATCATCATAAAGAATTTGTTCAGTCAGCATCTGCCACAAGGAAGCCCATCCCTCAATCTGATGACCATCATGCGGAAATGTAGAAAGCCTAGACTGTCTGTTTCTCCATGCAAGATCCTCTAGACCACCAGTCATACAACTTACCTGCTTGTGGACAAAATTGGGCATGCTTTATGTCAAATTCAAAAACAAAATTAGTAATACACCTTTGGATTCTTACTGCTAAAAAAACTAAAGACATTTTGTTAGGCATTTAATATGTATGATATAAATACTATTTTGTTTGTCGGGAATATGCACAAACACATTTTCTTAAAAGTATCCCTTGAAAACAAAATGCAGTACCATATTGCATGTGGCACATGATATATGGAAAATGGTTTGTAGATCAGAAGGGTTATAAATTATTTTAAATTGAATTATACTTTTATTTAGCTAGTGCAGAGTAAAACTGGGGGGGGGCAATTATCTTTTCCGTTCTCTTGATTTTTCATTAAAGGCAGGCATAAAATTTGATCTGAGAAACTGAAGACACTTGAGAATCCATAGAGTACAACCTCCACTCTGTGCAGAAATGACCAGTGTAATAGTTTTGACAGGAATTCACTCAGCTTCAATTTCAACTCTCTGAATGAGTATCTCCTTAGCTGACTTCTGTCACTTGAAGAGGTCTGAATGAACTCTTTTGCAGGATATTGAGAGTAAATTCAATACTGTAATTTCTAAATGGTGGGTATAGTTCTGCACAAAGTATTACGTGCATGTCAAATTCTTCTTTTTCCTTGTGGTTCTCTGATATTTAGAGAAAATTATTGTGTCATCATAACAAGTAACTAGTTTATAGTGAAATTGTTTGAAGTATTTTATCTGTGTTTTCTATGATATGCTTTTCAGACATGTTTGTTTATATTCTAGTCTCTATAGCCAGGTATAAATTCTCTGTAAAATATAACATCCAAAGCTGAACACAGTATTTCAGATGTGTTTTAATGACTTACAGAATATCAAGCTAGATCACCTTTTTATTCCAGAAACAGTCCCTTTTTCATATTAATTCAGCTGAAGATTATATTCACCTCTTTGATAGCTGTCTCATACAACATCCTCTTTCTGAGCTTGTGACAACTAAGGGATTTTTGGTAGCAAATTAGTCACTTCCGTTTCATAATGAGGAACTAATTTTCTTAAATCAGTTGTGGAAATTTTCATTTATTCTTTGATTTTTATTTTACTTTTTTCTCTCTCTTGGAACGATTCCTCTAATAATTTAATATGGAGTAAAAGTGTAAGTCTCAGTTCAGAACACATACTCTGCTACAGTCTGTTGCCTGGGTTCAAATCCTGGTTCTGACATTTACTAGTTGTTGTATTTGTAGGCAAGACAATTAGTATTACTAAATTCACTCATCTGAAAAATAGAAATCATCAAAGTACCTCCTCAAAAATTAGATGAAGTCTATAAAAATAATTAGCTCAGTGACTGACACATGAAAATTCTGAAAACTTTCTTAACTGTAATCATTGTCATTATTAAATACTAGCTGCCACAGAAAATTTGTAACATTTGCAAATAAAGAGCTGTTACTCATTTTTTTTGGTTGTAATAAGAATCATCCAGAGAAGTTTTAGACATAGATGGTTAGAACTGCCTCTCTATTACTACTATGCTTTTTAGGACTATTCTCCCATTGGAAAGCTCAGCTAAATTAATTCCTCTTATGCAAAAGTTGTTGACTGCTAAAGATAGTATTATGCTTTACAATTTTTTACATAAAATATTTTAAGCCTTATTTATGTTTTATTTGGAAGTATTGTCAAGAACCTTACATTTTCACCTTCAAAAATAAGTTTTTCACAGGTTGAAAAACATCCATGCCTTCAGCTCACATTTTTTTAATTCATACTTCGATAATGTAAGTTTCTTTATTATCAACTAATTAATGGTTTATAGGACAAACTAATCATGATCTTGCATTTTAATGTTCAATTTAAGTTAGACATATAATGAAAGCATGAACAAGATGATAATGACTTATCTTTGTAAGATTTTTCACTTCCTTGATATCTAATCTTCATGAATCTTGTTATTTGAATTCATTAGAAATACTGAGGAATTCCCTACAAATCTCTTATCTATAATGAATTCAGATCATCATTGCACCACATTTCTCCTGTCTGAAGCTCATTCACTTAAAAGCTGAAGTTAGAAGAAAACTAATTTTCAATAGTTTTAAGCTTTTCCTGTCATCTCTTAATTATGCCTGTCCAAAGAGCAAATCCATGAATGTATTTTTTGAAATATTACATAGTCTATAAAGATATATTATAACTTTGGCATAATTAAAAGAATGTTAAGTTTTGTTTATAGATTGATTTAGCAAATATATTGCATGTATAGCTACATATAAAATTTTACATGTACTATTTCAAAAAAGAATAAAATAAATAGCCCATATATATCACACATAACTTAAGATCGAGAACACGCCAGAGACTTTCAAGCCCTCCGTGTATCCTCTTTGATCACATCTTGCATTCCATTCAAAGTAACCATCTCAGCTTGTGTTTTAATCAATCACTTGCTTTTCTTTATAATTTCACTCCATATGGGAAAATCCCTGAACAATACCTATGCATGTACCAACATATTAGGTATATGGGTACAAATTGTGTAATTTTGACTCACTGTAGTTAATATCTGTGAATTTACTTTTGTTCAACATTTTATTTTTAAAATAAATTCATGTTCAGTTTTTAATGTTTAAAATTTATTTTAAAGCTTAACATTCCATTCTATTGATGAAATGAATTATAGCTCAATGCACTGTATAAATAAACCACAGATGTTTTACACATGATGATATTATGAACAATTTTTATGTCTCCCGTGGGTCATATACGTGAGACTACCTTTAGGGATTTGGACCTATGGGATGACTTGCTGGGCTTAGTATCTTCATCCTTACGTTACTAGAAAATGCCATACTTTTCCTGTTAGTGATTGAATTAATTATATTGCTACAATCAGTATTATGACACCTCATCTGGCTGCTGAGTCTCAGCAACACTTAGTATTATTGAATTATATAATTGCAAATTTTACAAATATGAAATTGTATCTGTTGATAGTTGTGATTTTATATTGATGGATGTCCACCAAGACAGGATTATAGAGTTTTCTAAGGAAGCCAATTTTTAATAGCAATTAAATAATTATCTAGTTTCTGTATTTAAGAGGGGGAAAGACATCTTGGGGCTGGATTGCAGACTTAAAATTTGGCAAAAGAATAACACTGAAAACAAGTAGGAGGCAAGAGAGTAGGGCATCTCAGGAACTGAAGGAATTTCAGAAATTTGAGATTGGGCAGTACTTAAAAGAACTTGATAAACTTTACATGAGTTTGAACTCTATTTAAGGAGTAAATCTAATAAAAGTAGAGTTCTCGTAATATTGTTAAAAAGGGAGCTATTTCCAATACTTAAACAATAGAATGATTACTCAGGCTACCACATTGAAAATGGACTAGACAGTAGCTGGAGGAAGCAGTTGTGATGAGGGATGGCAAGTGGCCAAAATTAAGGTAGGATTGTGGAGCCAGGAGAAAAAGATAGATTAAAGAACTGTTTGGAAGATGAACTGGTGAGTAAGACAGATGGAAAAATCAAGGGTGACAGCCAGGTTTCCAAAATAAAACAGTATAAATGAAACTTATCCTGGAGATTTGACAGGAGAATATGAAATTTGGGGCATATTGAAATTTGCCAGTAGCATACCCAATTGGAAAGGTAGACCAATTGCTAAGGAAACACACAACACACACACACTCTCTCTCTCTCTCACACACACACGCATTCTCACACATATTCCTACAAGAACTTTCTTTCCTTCAAATTTATTTCATTGTAACATTGAAATGAAAAAAAAAAAAAATGATTCTGGGCCAGGACCACTGTCTGCCTGGAGTTTGCTCCTTTTTCCATGTCTGTGTGGTTTTCTGTGGGTAATCTTATTTGCTCCTATCCCCCAAAATATATACATAAGATTCACTGATGTGTTTAAACTGCTGGGCCTCCCTGGCTGTGCAAGGTATTAAGTGCAGCACTATGAAGCTGCCCACAGCCACTGAGCAAGAGTTCTATCCCCAGCCAGCCAGGGAGTTACCCACATGGTGCAGCAGACCTCTCCTATCTCGCCCGCTGCTCCCCTCAGCAGTGTATTTCAGTCAAGTCTGCCTGTTCTGTTCCCCACTCTGTCTCTGGTGGATCCTCTCACCCCCCACAACTCTGGTCTGTGCCCCAGCTCTTGTATGCATAAAAAATAAAACATTTTTAAAAAATTAAAAAAAATAACCGCCCTGTCTGAGTGAGTGTGGATATGTATGACTGGCCCCATGGGGAAAGAGCATCCAGTTCAGGTTTGGGTACTTCTTTAAGATGCTAGGGTAGCTATTAACTATTTAGAATCACTCTTGTCTCATAGATTTCTTAAATATTGAGTGGTTTCTAATGGGGGTAATATCCTCTTTTAAGTTTTTTTCAGAAAATCAAGATATAAAATAATTTTTAAACACACACACACACCCCTCTAAGTCTGTGAAGTAAAATTTGAAGAAAACTGAGTCCAAGCCTTTCTGTGAACAAGTTTCCTTTATAATTATTTTAAAATTCCACCATCTCTGCTCTGGTCATTCAGCAATATTAACTCCATTTGTGTGACACATTTCTCTGTTGTTAATGTTTTCCATTGGTTGGGTGGAGATGGAGGACTCTTTGGAAACCAACTTTCAGGGATAGGATAAAACCTATAGACCAGGGTTTTCAATAGCAAACATCGCTATTGACATTTTAGACCAGTTAATTCTTTCCTGCAGGTGCTGTCAAGTGCATCGTAGAATGTGTAGAGGGATCCTTGACCTCTCTCCTCTTGTGCCAGGAAAGTAACCCCTCCCCAGCATCATAATCAAAAACATACTAGATATTGCCAAAGGTCCCTGATGAAATGGATTAAAAGTGTCCACAGTTGATTTTAGAATCATCGTTGTAGACATTTGAAAAGGAAAAGGTTAACATAATGCTTCAAACAATACCAGCTACCTAAGTCAATGAAGAACATCACTTTATCATTTTATTCATAGTCTCTTAGTCAAAAAGAAATGAGGACAGCAGGGAGGTCTTCTGTTACTTTATTAACTGCTAGCTGTGCTCTCAAAAATTTGGAGTTGTTGTCATTTAGAAAAAAAATGGCTTCCAAGGCCGTGGCTCACAGAATTACCTATCCAGCAGGACATGTGGTTGGATTGAAGGAGAGGAATGGATTGCTATCAAACATGTGGTGCTATCCATTAAGGATGCAGACTCCTCAGTAAGAACAGCAGAAAGCCAGACACCTTAATCTTGAGTTGTAACAGTGATGTTCCTGGCTGGAAGGATGGAGAGATTGGCTGTCAGTTGTTGCTTTTAACAGTAGGTTAGTAAATAATAACATGTTTCTGTTAAATTAGAGAGAGCCTTCTTTCCATTTCTCTCTAGTATTTTATGCCTTGCTGTTCCCCACAAATGCAGAAAACCTTATGATGGTACCTATATTGGTGATCAAATAGAAATGTTTTGCCATTCTCTTCTTTATTCACCTACATTGTTTTATTTATATTATTATTACTAATATTTATTGTCTATGTGATTGCATTGGGGTGATCATTATGTGTATTTTCAACATCTGGCTTAGGGTTTGAATGATTATTGTGAGGAAATTGTGATAGATGTTAAATAAATAAATAACGAGAATACGATTTTTTTCCAATATTTCCCTTAGATTACTAAGATGAAGAAAAACACACTTAGATAAAAGTTTAAATAAAATAACATGACTTTATAGGTTCACATAATCACATGACTACATATATATATACATACATAAATATCCATCCAAATGGAAGAAATAAATGAAATATGAATTTATACAAAAAGTTTAGAAAAAATCTCTTAAACAGACATGCATTAAACATTTATGATGCCAGGTATTTTGCTATTTCTGTAGTGTATAGTGATAAATAATGCAAGGTAGAAAGACTAAATTAGATGGTTTAATTTGAAATAAGTAAAGCAAAATGTTGCTGCTAAGTGCAATACATTCTTTTGAATGAATTGAACTTCAGTAGAGGTGAGTTCCTTGTATTCCATGTATTATATAAGTCCAGGGACATTAGAAATAAACATGGAAAGTAGAAATAGAGAAAGAATAGCCTGCAAAAAAAAAGGAAAAATAATGACTCCATGAAGAGAGATAAATATATTCAACATATTTCTCAATATGGACATTTTCCAAAGAAGTAATGCCTAAAATTTAAAAAAAAAATAATATTTACTAGGAAACTCACTCATCTGAAGGGTGGGGTACTGTACAAAAAGATAATTAATTTACATAATAATCACCTGTTATACATGGACAAAAAGTGATTTTTAGTTAATTTACAGAGTTCTGAAGCAATAATCACAATTCAGTATTAGATCATTTCTATCACTACAACTTGAATCCCATTTGGCAGTCAATCCTACTTCCACACTTAACGTCAGGAAACTCTGATCTTCCATCTCTATAAGTTTCTGTCTCCTGGACATTTTATTTAAATTGAGTCACACCGTATGTAGTGTTTTGAATCAAACTTTCTTCACTTAGCTTAATGTCTTTAGGATGTATCCTTGTACCAAGTTCCATTTTATTGCTAAATATCATTCTGTTGAATAGATAAACCACATTTTGTATAGCATGTCTTCAATTGATGGACATTTTAAATTGTTTAGGGCTCTTGAATGGTATATGTAATATTGCCATACTTGTTCATCTATAAGTCTTTGTGGGCATATGGTTTGATTTTTCTTGTGTCCACATCTAGGGGATAAATTAATGAGTTGTATAGTAAAGTTGTTTTTAATCTTTCAGTAAAGTGCCAAACTCCATTTTACATTCCCGTGAGCAATGTTTCTTATTTCCAGTTTCTCTGCATTCGTGTTGATATTCAAGTCCTTCAATTTTATTATAGCTTATCAAATGTGTATGAAGTGATATGTTAATGTAGTTTTAATGTGCATCAACATAATGACTGTGGATGTTGAACATCTTTTCTTATGCTTACTGATGATTTGTATATCTTTTCAGTAAAATGTCCATTTGCAACTGTTATGAGCTTACTTGGGCTTCCCAGAAGATATTTTGAAGACCAAAGCTAGTTTTGACCATCTATTTTGTAGTGCTTAGTTATAGCAGTTCTAGAAATCTGGTGGAATGCTTTTGCCAATTTTTAATGGACCTCTTTCTGTTCTTACTATGAATCGTAAGATCTTTATAAACTTTGGATATGCGTATTTTATCAGATCTAGAATTTGTAAAAATCATCTTCCAATCTGTAGTTTATTGTTCAATTGTTTTCAAGAACAATTTTAGATTCACATAAAAATCGAGAGGAAGATAAAAAGGATTCCCATAACCACTCCTATTGATAATCTTTCCCACTATCAACAGTATCTCACTGGAAAGAATGTTAACAACTGATGAACTGATATATCGCATCATTTTTACCCAAGTTCATAGTTTATCTCAGGGTTCATTCTTGGTGTTACACATTCTGTGGTTTGGAGAAAATGTAATGAAAGGTAGATATCATTGCAGTATCATAAGAAAGTATTTTCATTACTCTAAAAATCCTGTCTATTCATCTCTTCCCTGATTCTTTCCTTTTTTTTTTTGTAATTATGTCTTTTGAAGTGCATCCCTTTTTTTATTTCTTGATCTAATTTAACATATATATGTATATGCATGCATATATATGTTACTATTGTTAATCCTGCTTTGGGTATCATGCTTAAAGATTCTTTGAGTAGGGCCTCCCCTGGTGGTGCAGCGGTTGAGCATTGGGCTGTGAAGCTGCCCGCAGCCTCTATAGCACTGGTTCGTGATCCCTGGCTGCTGGAGAGGGTCCCACATGGCGCACAGACCTCTCCTGCCGCGCCCGCTGCTCCCCTCAGCAGTGTATTTCTTCGTCAGTCTGCCTGTTCTGTTCCCTGCTCTGGCTCTGGTGAATTCTCTCACCCTCCCACGCGTCTGACTGTACCCAGTGCTTGTATAAATAAATAAATAAATAAATCTTTACAAAAAAAATTATTTGAGTAACCCGAGATCATAAGAATTTTCTCCTTTGTATTGCATAGTGTTAGATTGCAAATTTAGGTCTATGATCAATTTCTACATATGGAATGAAGTTAGACACTAAATCCATCCTTTTATATAAGGGATTCTTAAATGTACCAGTATCATTAGGTGAAAATTCCCCTTTGAATTTATTATGACCATCAAGTTAAGAGTTAATTTCTGGAGGTAGATTCCTGTTCCATTGATCTATATGCCTATCTCTAGGGCAGTTACCTCACTATCTTGATATTTTAGATTTGTAGTCAGTTTAAAATCAAGTAGTATTAAGTACTTTGTTCATTTCAAGATTACTTTTCATATTCGGGGTCCTTCTCATTTACATATAGCTTTTTGGATCAGCTTATAAATTTTCAGTTAAAAACTTCCTGGGATTTTAATAAGGATTTTAAAATTCAGGAATAATTGCTGTAAGAACAATTTAGTCTTCTAAACCTTTAACAAGGGAAGTCTTTTTATTTAGATTTTTAATTCTCTCAGCAATGTTTTATAATTATAGTGTATATATTTTGCATTTTGGTTGACTTTACTTATATTTATTCATTTGGATGCTATATGAAAAGATTTTTAAAGACCATTTAGTGTTACTATATAGATGTGTTATTGACTTTTTTGTATATTGATCTTATATATTGTGGAAATGCATGGCTGAACAGATTGGTTAATTCTAGCAGAAATTTTGTGGGTTCTGTAGGGTTTTTAACATTCAGGATCATATTATCTGAGAATAAAGTCAACTTTACTTCTTCCTTTCCAAACCATATGCCTTTTATTTCTCTTTATGACTAAATTTCACTCTCAAGAAAGAATCTTCAAAAAAAAAAAAAGAAAGAAAGAAACTTCAGTAAAGTGTTGACTAGAAGTGTCAGGAACAGATATTTTTGTGTGATTTCTGAACCTTAGGAAGAAACATTTAGATTTTTATTAAGTATTATGTTTACTGTGAGTTTTCCAGATATCAGTATCAAACTGAAGACTTTTCCTCAATTTCTAATTAATTGATTTTTTTTTTTTTGGAATGGGCATGAGGTTTTTAAGTATTTCTTATATATTTTATGAAATGATTGAGATTGTTCTTTATAAATATTGTATTATCACACTAAGAGATTTTAAAATTTTAAACCAATATTGCATTCATGATATAAATCTCATTTGGGTGTTCTGTATAATACTTTTTGTAGATTATAAAATTCTATTTGTCAATATTAAGGATTTTTTTTATCTGTGTCCATGTACATTTATTGTTCTGTAATTCAGTTTTCTTGTGATGTTGGCCTGGTACACTGTCATCAGACCAAAACTGGTCTCATAAAAAGGTTGTGAAATATTGCTCCCTCATCCATTTTTTAAAAAGAGTTAATTTATTTATGTATGCTTAGAAGAACTGGGGTATAGGCCAGAGGTGCGGGGGGTGGGGTGAGAGGATTCTCCAGAAACAGAGTAGGAAACAGAACACGCAGGTCTACTAAAATACACTGCTGAGGTGGGTAGCAGATGAGACAGGAGAGTTCTGCTGTGCCATGTGTGTCAGCTCCCTGGGTGGGGATAGAACTTGTGCTGTAGTACCTGGTGATAGCTTCATAGTGCTGAGACTTTAATCCCTGCACCACCAGGGAGGCCCAGCTCCTCTATTTTTTTTTTTCTTAAGATTTTGAAGACTAATATAATTTCTTCTCTAAATATTTGATAGAAGCATCCGGTGAAGTATTTTGGAACTGACTTGTTCTTTGTGGGAAGAATTTAATTGTCCATTCAGTTGTTTTCCTTATTTTAACACTACTCATATTTTCCATGTTTGTCTTGCTGTTTTGGCAGTTTGTAGCCTTTAAAAATATCATTGATCTGACTGTTCTACAAAGAGGTAAGATATGGGTTTAAAAAGTGTTATCTGAGAATTAGGACAGCAGGGTCAAGCCTAGCTTGAGCCCAGCTTTTTCCCTGCTGTCATTGTTCAAAAATTTTATATCTCTGGGCCGCAAATCTCTTATTTTGTCTTTGAAGGAATTGGCTAGATGGTCTGTGAGAGAAAAAGAGTAAAGGGATTCTTTGACATATTGGGCAGGAGAATGTGCAAGTTAACAACACATTGTGTTGTTTATTTCTGAATGTTTTATGAGGAAAGTTCTTACGTGTGCTATTTTTTCACAGATGTTTTGGTTTTTGTTCTGTTTGTTGATGTTGTATTTTCAAAGTTTAAATGTTTATTATAATATGCTTCCTTGTCCTATTGTTTCTAGAGTGGTAGGCACAGATAACTAAGGAAACTTATTCAAAAAGCAAATAGAAAATTTCATGATATTTTAAACTCCTGGCAAGTCTACAATTGAAAAAAATATTGAATCATGAAATTTTTTTTCTCACCACAAACCTGAAAGTTAAGCATATTAAATTTATTTAACTCCACTTATTCTGGATATTTTTTTTTTAAAGATCCATTTATTTATTTATACAAGCACTGGGTACAGTCAGAAGCATGGGACAGTAAGAGAATTCACCAGAGCCAGAGTGGGGAACAGAACAGGCAGAAGGGCCAAAGTACACTGCTGAGGGGAGCAGCGGGCGCAGCAGGAGAGGTCTGCGGACCATGCGGGACCCTCACCAGTGGCCGGGGATCAAACTGATTCTGTAGAGGCTGCAGGAAGCTCCGCAGCCCAGCGTTCAACCGCTGTGCCTCCAGGGGAGGCCCATATTCTGGATTTCTTAATGTAATAAAGTGGTAGTCACTTTTGGGATAGATTCGAAACCTAAGGCTTCAAATATTTTTCTTTGTGACCCTGTGGGGTAAATGGTTTTCAGGCTTTTCTGCCCTCCTACATTAGGATTGTCGTGCCTGATGGGGCACCTGCAGTTGTTACATTGCTGTAAGTTATGTTGTTTACCTCTGTGGGCCATGGCTCAGTATTGAGATATTCACCAAGAGAAGCAGAGGCAAAAGAGAGAGAGGAACAGAGTGAAGATTTATGGGGGACTTGGAAGCCCCCTCACCCCCCTCCCTCTGTAACCCTGACTGCTGTGTACCTTATTGCTGAACTACAGGTAAAAAGCTCAATAAAAGCCTGAGAAAGCCAAGGGCTCAGGACTCTCCTTTTACCCAATCTGGTCCGCTCAAATCGTAGAAAACATGCTCAGAGGCCTTCCTGCCACTACAGACCCATAGTAAGAAATGTTTATAATGCAGCTTAGAATTGGCAAGTGTATGCATATATGTGAGTGTGTGTGTGTGAGTGTGTGTGTGTGTGTGTATGAACCTTCATACCATGTTCCTCCACACATAGTTGTAGACATACAGAACTCGGATAATGTACGAGTGTTCCTTTCAATTTCTATTGTGTTTTATTTCACTTTGGGGTGGGAGGGTTACCCTCCAAATTGATTTTATTACCCACTCATGGATAAGAACCCACAAAATTGTAGTTTTGTCGATCAGAATCCAGAAAATATTGGTTTAATAAATATAATTGACATTTAAATCATGTACTTGAGAGAGCTCAAAAGTAGCCAACCTTACAGAGGTGTTATGCGATGTATTTTTAGAGAACTCAATAAAAACTAAAGGATATACTTTCCTATGCAGGGAAAATTGGGATAACACACTCTTGCTTGAGTAATTCTGTAGCAACCCGAACCCCTTTTCCATAACTGCTCTACCTGTGCAATGACCCCAAAACAACTTAGGAGGTTAAGAAATGTATGGATATTTTGTTCTTGCAGTCCTGGAAACCTAAATTGAAATTTAACCCATTTTATTTGCTGTATCATACTAAGTGTATCCGTTTCCTAAGGTTGCATTTAGCAAATACTACCAATAGGTGGCTTAACATAAGGGGAATGTATTGTCTCACAGTTATGGTGTGTAGAAGTGCAAAATCAAGGTGTCAGCAGGCCATGCTTCTTCTGAAATCTGTAAGGAAATCCTCCCAAGCCTCTCCTTTCTGGGGAATGGTTTGCTAGCCATCTGGTATCTCTGAACCTGTGGGTGTCTACATCCAATCACTGCCTTCACCATCACCTGCCTTCTTTCTGCTGCACGTGTCCAACTTCTTACAAGGATACCAGTCATAATGGAGTAGCATCCCCCCTTTTCCAATATGACATCATCTAAATTAACAGCATTTGTGCCTCCCTGTTGGATCAAGGGCTTAAAACACAGCACGATGGGGCCTCCCTGGTGGCGCAGCGGTTGAGCACTGGGTTGCGAAGCTGCCCGCAGCCTCTGCAGCGCTGGTTCGATCCTCGGCCTCCGGGTGAGGGTCCCACATGGCGCGCAGACCTCTCCTGCCGCCCCCTGCTTCCCTCAGCAGTGTACTTCGTCAATCTGCCTGCTCTGCTCTCCGCTCTGTCTCTGGTGAATTCTCTCACCCTCCTGCGCTTCTGACTGTACCCAGTGCTTGTATAAATAAATAAATAAATCTTTAAAAAAATATATATTTTAAAAAAAGAAACAAAAACCACAGAACTATGAAGCTATCCCTAGCCCTAACCACTGCAGCATGAGTTCGATACCCGGCTGGCCAGGGAGCTGACCCACTTGGGTCACCCGCTGCTCCCCTCAGCAGTGTATTTCAGTCAATCCACTGTTCTGTTCCCCACTCTGTCTCTGGTGAATCCTCTACTCCCCACATCTCTGGCCTGAACCCCAGTTCTTGTATGCATAAATAAATAACTCTTTAAAAAATTAATTAATGGCATCTGCAAAGAGTCTATTTTGAAATAAGAACATATTCTGGCACTAGGGGCTATGTCTTCATCCTATCTGTTTTAAAGGAACACAATTAAACACATAGCACTAAGAAATGTGTTTCTCCATACACTGTGTTTTCTCATGACTTATGCCTAGCAAATATTGGTGCTGTAAGCCCTAACTGCACTCCCAGGGGATTTGGAGAGGGGACAGTTAATGGAATTAGAGACACCAGATGAAAAGGAGGGGAAAATGTTAATTGCAAGTTGCAAAGCTGCAGGAGGAAAGCATATTTTAATGTGTAATCCCCCCTAAAACCATGCTGTGCTACCCCACTCAGAATCATCTCAAGCACCACTCTTAAAGACATACTCCAGTTGGCTTTCAACTCCTAACTTTTTCATGAAACTCACTTTTTCCTCTCTCCTCTTACTGGGTAAATAATTCTGAATTCCTAATGTCATCCACTGCAGTATAACAATGCTAGCAGGGTTCACTGTTGTTTAGTTAGATTTGCAAGAATGCTGAGTTAAGGATTAAAAAAGAAAAATCCATCAGCTGCAGGCTTTCCCCTGCTGAATTAGAGACCGGAAAATAAATGTTTGCACCTTTAACGACCTCCATTGTCCTGACTTCACAGAATCCCCAGTGGGAGCTAATCCTTTGGAACAATACAGTGCAGATGTTTCACGAGATAAGAAAGCTAATTCCAGACCAATAAGAGCCACTCCAAATGTCAGCACACCAAAATAAAGTGAAAATATGAGGTAAGCAGATGCAACCCATGTGGTCTGATTCCTTTGTGTTTGGGTCATTCTACAGTAATGACTTTGTTTAAGCCAATGGCAAATTTCTCCTTAACTAGACTTGAACTGTCCTGGGTGCTCTTGGTATCTGTGGTGCTCACTTTCAAAAGTCTTCCTCATAGTAAAATTTATAAGATAAACACCTTGTCAAAGATATCTTGATTTTGTCTGGATTTTCACACCTCACTCTCTGTATCTATAGAAATTACTATCAGGCAAAAGTGTTAAGAAATTGTGGTTTTAAATTTGAATAATAAATACTTCAAATTCAAAGCCAAGTTTTGATCCAAGCAGAGAAAAATTCCTGGAATCTCCCCTGTGAGATAAAGAATTATTTTAAATAAACAATGTTGCAAAATCTTCTAGAACTACCCAGATGAATCTTTCAAGTTTCTTATATTTTTAGTCTATAGAAAAAGTATTTATAATATGATTACTAACTATAAGTCTTTGTGAGCGATATAGTAAGTCTATATAGTAAGAGATATAATACTTATTTCTTACATATTTAACCATTTACTGCTTCACCTATAGATTACATATTACATTTTCTTGATTCTAAGAATACATAGAATTATTAAACAAGTCTTTTGTTGTTCTTTTGGTGGGGAAAGGGTAAACTCTTTTCCTTTAAAAGATTATATTCAAAATGTAAGTCAATTACAAGAATATTTCTCAACCTAATAAAACCAATAAGATGTGGAGAATCACAAATATTAAAGTTAGGAAGTTGGAGAAATCCTAAGGAATATATAAAAGTACCCATATTGTAGAGAACCAAAAAATGCCTTAAAAATTACCACTTATGGGCCTCCCTGGAGGCGCAAGGGTTTAAGACACAACCTGAAGAAATCCACAACCTCTGCTGCACGAGTTCTATCCCCAGCTGGCCAGGGAGCAGCCCACATGGCGAAGCAGACATCTCCTGTCTCGCCTGCTGCTCCCCTCAGCGGTGTATTTCAGCCTGTTCTGTTCCCTACTCTGTCTCTGGTGAATCCTCTTCCCCCACCCCCGTATCTCTGGCCTGTACCCCAGTTCTTGTATGCATAAATAAATGAATCTTTAAAAAAATGCAACTTAAGTGTTTAGGATTTAGATATATTTTTACATAAAGTTAGAGTGATGGCTAACACTTAATAGTTGTTTTGTGAATATAAGATGTTAAAATATAAGAGTCATGAGATAATCTTATTATAATTGTTTTTTAATTTGTAAATCTATCTTAGTTCTAACCACTGTGTCTGGGCACTCTGCCAGCTATAAGTAATAGTGAATTATTGTCCCATAGTTTTTGAGTATTGGAGCAATATTACAATTGAGATTGTCAAAATATCACAACTGGAAACATGTTAGGGCAATAGATTATTGTCTATAGGACTGGGAAAATTTGTGTTCTCTGAGAAGTTTTCAGGGAAATTTCTGATTAAGATCAGATAACCAATAAGGCTTTTTTTTTTTTTTTTGGTCCATTTTGGTGATAAGGTGCAGAATAATTATGTTCCTAAGCCTGTTTCCCTTTTTTGCTCTTATCAGCACAAGCTTTTGCCTCCCCAGTAAATATCAACTAAAATTTCTTTGTTTTTATTTTTAGCACCTGTTTGCTTTTTTTCTTTTAACTTCAGTGAGATTTCCTCTTGCTTATTGAAGTTGGGAAAGTATTTGTAAAAATAAATAAAAGATGTCTGTCTGTCTGGTTTACCCATCCTATATTTATTTTGGACAATGATTTGTACCTATCCAGAAGTTTAATCATTTTGGGAACACTGTGATCAGCACCCTTGTTTGGAAAAGAGGATCTTAACTGGGTCACAGAAGAAAGAAAAAAAAAACTTAGCAGAGGACAAAAGTGCTTTTCCCTCTCTGTGTCTATGTGCGCTTGTATATTTCTGTCTGTCTTCCTCCTTGCTTCTCTCCTTGTCATCACAGTTTTGTATCTCTTTTCCCATCTTCTTTCCTTCTCTCATTCTTTTTGCCAGTTTATCAGCCTATATTCTGCTTTTTTCTCTCAGACTCATTGAGTGTTTGGTACTGAAGTTTATTTCATAATAAATTTAGAGTTGAGTGTAGATGAAAAAAGAATATTCTCATTACTTAGCTCAATATACTCACCATTGCAGTATATTACCTCCCTAAAGAAATAATTTTTAAATAAGATTTTGTTTGTTTGTTTCCTTCCTGACTTCTTTGTTTTCATTCCATTTCTTAAAAGAAATAAAATGTTAAGATTCCATTGAATGCCTGAACCCATGAGCCTGAACCCTGGTTCAACATTATCAATAGAACTATGATCTGTACCTTAACATGTTTATATTTGGTACTTTCTCAAACCTGCTATCCCCCAAGAATAGAGCATTTAGTACATCTAAACAATTAAAGGATAGTTCTTCACTGAACTAGGTTGTTTGAAGAAGATAATTCACTGAGTATGTTGTTTACCAGCAGAAGCCAAAGTCTTCCTAGATTGTGATGAATTTATGTTCTCACAGCTTAAAGTGAAATAGATTAATTTATCTCAACAGGCTTACCTTTTAGAATGTTTATATAAATAGCCCACATGTAAAGATGATGTGTTCTTTGTGTTTGGAAAGACCCTATGGAATGTGAATAATATTTTTAAAGTCTGTGTTTGACTTCTGATTATTTGAATACAGTGTTCCCATAAAAAAAAAAAAAACTTAATTCCAGTCTTTGAGAAAAACATGCATAAGTATGCAAGTCAAATTTATACTAAGTACAAAAGAACAGCTAAAAAGTGATAGAAGTCTGGGATCTGTGGAGAGAAAGAAAACATGTTTTATGTATTAATAAATATTTGGGAATAAAGATGGGAAAATTAACAGTTTTATACACCTCTTGTGACCCCATGGAAAAGACAGACAGCTAATTCTGCATTCCTCAAATTAGGTCTTAGAAACAAAAGCCAGGAGACCTATTAAACCCATAAAACTTTACAGTAAAAAAATTTGTGATTTATCACATTAAACAACATTGTTTATGTAGCATTTTATGTAACATATAACATTATAATACAACCTTAATAAGTAGATTGAGTAAATACTGCTTTAAATGAAATCAAATTCATGAGAATGATAGTGAGATATTTTTGCTTTACACTGATTCAATCTTTTCATCTAAAATATGTTTTATTTCATTTATTCTAAAAAAAATATTATGAATTTCTTAAACTACTTCATAATTTGGGAATTCTAAGTGTTAGTTTGAAAATTATGCAAGAAGATAACTATAGGAACATTTGTAATCCCATTCATCTTGGTGAAGAAATACTTAAATATTCTGGGGAATTTTTGCTTAAAGTCATAGTGAGAAAGAAAACTGATTTAAACAATAAGAGCTTTCTGGTCACGTGCCATATTTCCTGATCTATTGTGTTTGGCACCAGGAAACAACTTGGCATGAGCCACTGAAAAATCCATCAGCAATTGTGTCTACTTTATCACTTCCTGAACGCATGCTTGCAGGAAATGGATACAAAAACAATTATTTAAAAGGGGAAAATTGTACTTTGCTGTTTGAAAAATTAAAAATATGTATTTAACACTTACTATCTCTTTGTAGTAAATAAATAGAAAATGATTATATCATGCTATATGTGAATCTTCATCTATGAATAAAACTTGAAATGCATTCCTTATTATTTTTCAGTTGGTTGTTACAAGTGATTTGCAAAAATAGAAATAATTAATATGAATTTAAGTGTCCATTGAAGAGGTAGGAAAAAATGATCAAACACAGCGACTCTATCAAGAAGGTACTTCCAGAGAGAAATAGTTATTTTACTCCTTGTATGGAGAATTTAGTAATGATAATAGAGCAGATGAGCCAATGAGAACAATTCATAGGGCAGCAAAGCATAATGGAAAAAATAAAACTTCATTAGGGATTTTAAAGGAAATGAAAACATGCAAAATGTTTCCTTATATAATTGGATGATAACATGTAAAAGGTATAAAATGCATTAGAATTGGTGACTTGCAATATTTTGATTTTTTTTAAATATCTTAATCTTTAGGCATGGACTATATAATAGTCCTCTTTGGCCCCATTCCTTCAGCATCTACCTTGCCTATTGTCACTCACCTGATTATTTACAGTATCTATAGCTAAAAGATTAATAAGTGACCATTTCTAAATATGTACCCCCTAAAAAATGGCCTTGGCTTTTCATCAGGTTTTATTGCCTTTTGTAGCAAATAAGATTTCTTGCGAAATAACTTCAAACTTGATTAACCACTCTACGATAAATTAAATCCAAATCTTCCTTGAAATTGGCCATCAGAAAAACCAGGTTATTCAGGCAGAAAAATTATTTTTAAACAAGGCAAAAACTGTTATTTTTTCTTTTTTATTAGTACCTCTGTCTCCTGAAAAACGTAGTTAGTACATATTTTTATTAGCTTCTTTGGGAAACAATGACATCTAGATTTTGCCTTCACTCATATTCCTAGCAATGTCTCAAGAATATGTTTTATTTCTATAGTACATAAAATTCTTTCACTGATATGAATTCAGTGACATAAAGGACTCATTTATGTCACACAAAAGGTAACTAGCATATTTCTTCACTAGAGCATGGTTTTCAATGTATTGTCTCATGTATTTTAAATTATGATATTCAGAATCCTACCTGGGTTAAGCGAAATCGCAAATCCCATCAGAAAAAACTATGTAGGGTGGTTTCACTGGGATGAGGCCCAAGCATCTACCACTATGCAAGGAAACAACTCCATTTGGATACATTTTCCAAAATGAACTTTGTCACAAGTCTTTATTTGGAAGAAAGGTTTGCAAACAAAACAAAACAAAAATAGTTTTTATCATTACTTCCCCCATATTAATGACTTAGGTATTGAAGTACTACATTTGAGTTTAAATAAAAAAGAATGACCAGTGAAAGCTTAAACGACTAAGTAGGTTCTCCAAGAAAGCCTTCAACTCCATTTCCTAGAATAATGTAGCCAAAAAGAGCTGTAATGATAAAATATTACCATTTGATTATATATTACATATAAACATATCATTAATGAAAAGAATCTGAGGATAGAGGTAAAGATCAAAACCAAATAGTAAGGTCAGCATGTTTTTAAGAATTTTAAAATACAATTGTAACTTAAAATATAATTGTAATTTTACTTATAGGACAAAACTATATTATAGAATACATAAAGTACCAGACAATTTTAGTGATCTGGTTTTCCCTAATAATCCAAAGAAAAACAAAATAATAAAAGGAAATGCTTTATCCAAATTCACAATTGGAAGTAAATTGCTATTTAAAAAATCCATGTTTGTACTAAAATGAAGGAAATCAATGAATTTCTACTAAAATAAGGAAATAGAGTGAAACTGATAATTAAGAGAAGTAATAATGGGTTGGTGATACGATAACATTGAACTCTAAATCATTACAATACAAATATCTGATAAATATTTGATTCATTTATTTAATCGATGCAAAATATTCTCATTATTATTGAAAGTTACGTCACCATGAAACTGAATGTCACCATGAAAACTGAATTAGTGAAATGGGACCATTTGCTCTTTGGAGAAATATGCAATTAAGTTCCTGTGAGCCTCTGGTCACAATATATTCCATTAGTGGATCAATACCCAACCTATTTTAATGTATGTTCCTATTTAAAGACACCTCATTTAGTCTGTTATTTCTTTAACATTGAAATCATGGCCAACAACGTTGTAAGTCACTCATCAAAAGGCACACCTAACCATTCTCTCAAGCAAACAATTCAACAGTACTTGAGAGGGCATTTTAAACTAAAAAAAAGGAGAAAAATGAGTTTTTCACCATCAGATGAGCATAGATATGACAGGCTAATCAATATGATTGTTTCTTTGTGAATATCCACAAATAATTGTTAAAATGCAAATGCTGGTCTGGAGGGTTACCCATTTTAGTGAATAGGTGAATTAGTAGGGAATCCATGAATAATGAGGATTTACTTAAGGAGGAACTTCCATATTGCTAAATTAAATGTATTTTTTTTTTTTTAGTGTTTATTTTATTGGCACTCACAGCAGCTGTGTTTGGCCTCTCCTGCCTCTTTAAAAGGTTTCTCTTTCTTTCATTACCAAGATTTCAGACTCTTAATATATATGTTTATTTTACCCCCAACTCCCCATCTGTGTCTTTTGTAGGTTCCATAGTCTTTATTCATATCATTAAATATTGAAACTCAAGCCAGTCCCCCAATCTTTTCTCATTTCATTCTGTGCTCTCCCTACACAAGCTCTTGTTTACGCAGAAGACTAACAAAATTTTATATCTTATTGCAAATCCCTCCTCTGAGCTTCAGAAGCATATACAATGGACAACTAGACACTTCCATTTTAATGTCTCAAAGACACCTAGAAATCAATGAACATAAAATTGAATTTATGATCCTTCTCCACAAAACTTGAGGCTGTAATCTGAAGAATTTATGGGAAAAGAAACTTTATTACATGGGGAATATTTTGGAAATGTAGTACAGAATGATAAGGACAGTTCTCTTTTAAATATTAAACAACTTTGTTTCTATTAAAGAAGAGTCATAGTCCAGTTCTCACCACACCATGCCTGATAATGCAACATGCTGAATCCAAGGTTCAGGCAAGATGATAAACCTATCAGATAATCTCACTAGGCTTCTTTTTTAATTACCAGATCAAAAGTTTCATTGCAATGATGATTTAACAGCTAGTACATATAAATCTTGTATTTTTCTCACAGTCTTTGGTGAATTTTTATACATTGAACGAGTAAGCTAAATTTTATAAGGTGATACTTTTATTGTATATTTACATCTTTCAAATATATGCAGAGTAGTATTGCCTTAACTGATAAAATAACCATTATTAAATTATTATAAATGTAGACAATATTTTTTGTCCATTGCCTATAAATATTGCCTTATTTGCTTTATTAAAAATTAAGTCTCTAATTGCACAGATCATAACTACTTCTATAAGTTAAGTGATAGTGCTGGTGAGATTTCAAGCTTTAGCACTTGTTCATTCAATGAATGAATATTCAGCATTCTGGTTAATATAAATTTTGAAATGCCAAATTGTAAATCTTGGAATCTTATTGGCACTCAATAAACATTTGTAAATTAATTGCTAATGAGGAAGGAAGGATGCATTTCCATCACATTTTCAGGTAGGTAGATTTCCTCTTACCAGTTACAAGAAAAAAAAAAAAAAACAGCTTTCAGTATAGTAAATGTTACTGATCCTTTAATTTTTTTTCTAGTAATAACTTTGTAATAATAATTTTTGTAGTAATAATTTTTTTCTAGTAATAACTTTGTCTAGTAATAACTTTGTAGCTGCTGGAAATTATTTCTAGATTCTGGCCATGAGTTAACTAATAACTCTAGTTTACAATGTCACTCTCTTATCATTTTATGCTATTTCAAAGTACTTAGTGAGAGATTGCAAAAAGTTTCTTCAAAGGAAGATAGCAAAATGAAAAATTATAGTGAAGAATACTTCATTAAAAAATTGACTGATATTCCATATGTTTTCACAAATGGATATTATAGCAATAGATATTTATATAAAGCATTTGGAAATTTGGAAAAATGTACCCATGTAAAATAAAATATAAAGCCAATACTAGCAGTTTATTTAATACACTATCTTTTTTAAGAGAATAGCTACTTATACAAACACATCTTCAGATCTCAATACCTTAATTGTAATTGATCTTATGAAGTGATTACCTTGAAGAGTGTACCTTCCAGTTAACAGTCCAGGACACAACCTCCTTCTATAATAAGGCTATGCTTTATACAAAAGCTTTGCAGACTTATACGAGAGGAAAAATTATGAACAATTGTTCCTAATAACATAAAAAATAATATCTTATTTACTTTTAAAACAAATGTCATTACAGTCATCTACTATGTTTCTTATCACATAGTTAATAGCATCAATGTGAATAAGATATACAAAATAAGTAAATATACTATTCCATTATATTATGGAATATTCTTAAAGCAAGGATTTTATTGTTTTGTTGACCTCTTTCTGCTACCTTTTTCTTGTTGTTATCTTTCCCCTCCTTAGGCTACTTTATCCATTCCATTCCAGAGTCTCTAGCTTACCAAAAAAACAAAAAACAAAACAAGCAACAAACAAACAAACAAACAAAACAGGCGTGAGAGAGCAAAGAAAAACTTGAAAAAGTTACAGGTCTACTTAAAAAAAAAAAAGACCTGATAATTAATCATAAAATTATAGAATGCATCCTGTTTCTCCACAATTTACCACATTGCATATACCACCTCTTATATAATCGTAGATTGCAGATGAAATATCTGCTTAGAGGAGAAATACATAGAAAGGCCCAATAAGGAAGAGGGAAATGAGAAAGAGGAACTGGAAACCTCTGGTACCTACAGCTATAGCAAATATTAAGAACAGCCCAACTCCTAATCAGATTAACATAAGCCTCTTCTCTGAAGGTCTTACTACCTGATAACAACACACCCTACTCTCAAAAAATAAATTACAAAGCATGACAAAAAGCAAGTTAAAATAACACCTGAAGAGTCAATGTAAGTATCAGCACCTCACTCAAATATGACAAAGATGCTGTAATTATGAGATGGGGAATATAAATGCATGATTAATATGTTAAACACTAACAGATATGAACATTGTCTAATGGATTCAATGGTAGACTTCATATTTTTTCAGAATGAGTAAATAAGCTTAATGGAAATTCAATAGAAACTTACCAAACATGCAGAGATAAGAGACAAAAAAAAAAAAAAGGAAAAAGGAAAACAAAAAGAATAGCATATCCAAGAACTGAGTCTGTGGGAGAGTTTCAAAAGGTATCATATATATATATTATTAAAAATCCAGAAGGAAAAGAGAGCACAGAGTTGAAGAAATGATTGAAGTAATCATATCCAAAGGTTTTATGACATGCTAAAACACAAGATGGATGCTTTAGGAACGTAAGACATATACCAAACAATACACATGTGCATATTACATTTAAACTGCAAAAACAACAACAAACAAACAGAAAACCAAAGACAACAGGAAAGTCTTGAAAGAATTCAAAGAGAAAATATCAGAGCTTACTTCTCAAAGAGTGTGAGGAGAGTTGAATTGGAAGTCTTGCAGGCAAGAAGAGAATAAAGTGAAATATTTAAATTATTGAAAGACTATTCCAATAGTCTAGAATACTATGCACAGTGAAATTACAATTCAAAAATGAAGAAAATAGATTTTCTTTGACAATTACCAACTAACGGGAAATTCATAGCCTTTGCCCTGCAAAGAAAGTTTAATAAAAGTTATTTGGGGAGATAGAAAATTATATAGTTTACAAATTCAGATCTATAATCAGTGAGAAGAGTACTGAATAAGAAATAAAGATGAAAAAAATGATAGTAAAGTAAAAATCTTATTTTTTTAAAGATTTATTTATTTATACTGGAACCGGTGTACAGGCCAGATGTGCGGGAGGTTGAGAGGATTCACCAGAGACAGAGTGGGGAACAGAACAGGCAGACTGACAAAATACACTCCTGAGGGGAGCAGCGGGTGAGACAGGAGAGGTCTGCCACACCATGTGGAATTCTCACTGGCCGGCTGGCATCGAACCCGCGCTGTAGAGCCTGTGGACAGTTTCACAGTGCAGCACTTAACCTCCTGCGCCACCAGGGAGGCCCTAAAAATCTTATTTTTTATTGCTTGATTTAAAATATGACTATTTAAAATAATGGTCGTAGCTGCACATTGGATATCATAGCAGATTGATAAGGGAAATGAATGACAGAGATATCTTAAAATATAGGAGGGAAATAATTAGAAAGAAAAGTAATCCAATTATCCACTTAGTTGGCAGAACTATTAATCTTAAGATTTTAAAAAATAGTAGATGATGATTCTAGATATGTATCTTTCTGTCCATATATATACCTATATATAGAGAGATATATGTGTCATATGTATATGAAATATTAATCAGATCTGCATCTAAGATTTTCATTAGAATTTATTCCTAGCAAAGATGAAAATAATTGAAAGCAAAGATTTCTTCAGCAAATGTCATGATTCACCAGAACTCAATTTTAGTCATGAAAAGCATTTCCTCAATTCTTCTCTTCCTAAACATAGACAATCATACTACATTTACTTTTTCATAGTCTCTTGCTGCCATCTCTAGCATTTTATAACCTCAGAGCAGTACACATACAATGCTATGCACCTGCATTCCATTGTAAAGAGGGTGGGATTTAAAGTTTAAAAGGTGTGAGCATTTTTGATTTTGACTTTGACCATCTATGACAACTTCTGCAATCTAAGACAAATAATTTACATTTGCCATGTCTAAATAGCTTCATTCCAAATACAGAGATGATGGCCATGGGCAAGATTTACTATGAGAAAGAAAAAGGAGAGTTCCTAAAGTGTGTTGTATGTAGAACACATTCAAAATGTTGGTTTCCCCTTCCCCCAAATCGCCTGCTGTCTAACCATGTACAAACTTGTATTATATTCTCCCAAGGTTGGTGACCATTTACTATACAGTATCACAGAAAGCACTTATTAGTATTCCTCATAGCATCAAACTCATTGTTTTAACATTGTACACATTGTCTTCATTAATATTTTTGGATGTATTTACTGACAACAAATATATTTTATGATAGAAGTAGGCTATTACATAAATCAAAAGCATTTTATTTGCCATTTTCCTTGTTTCTGTGTAATTTTTTTTCAAAGTTTACATTAATTAATATTCTATTAATCAACATATTCCATCTAAAAGACTAGTTAGTATATTCTTCCATTTAATCATGCTAATTAAACAGAGAACATACTTGATGTTTACTCAATGCAAATATCTTTACAAAACATGCACATAAATAATTATCATCTGCATTTCTTAAACTGATAATGATGTTGGCCTTAAGTAAAGTCACCATCATCCTACCGCTTGGCAAAATTGTACAAGACACACTAGGAACATTATTTGTTTGAACCCTGGTGTCATTATTTTGAAGGTATGAATTTGAATATATTTCTTATTACTGAGAGATTTTACCTCCATAATAATTGGGCAAAGGGTCATAACTAATAATCTGAGGAGCAATGTTTATGTGTCATTATTTGAATACAAATTCCCCTCTGTGATAGCAGCTCATTGGGGTGATTGATAGTCATTACTTTCAGTCCACTGTGAATGGATAGCATTTGGTATGTAAATGACTTCTGTGATAAGATTGGTCTGTCCCTGAAGTCATTTGCTAACTGCTCCCAACATACATTGATTCTACAACCCAACAAAGTATACAACCTTTGGGTGTGGTTAGAATTCTGGCTCATTGACTGTCATTGTTTTGAAAGCCATTTAATATAGAAACAGAATCATGTGTCAGGTTACCTTATTGTAAATGAATAGGAATGTTATTGAAATCAACCTGAACAGTAGCTATCACTCATTCTCCGCTTTATACACAGCGTACTTAACATCCAATCTAGAGCAAAAACAATTTTTAAAATTGCCTTTGATAAAGTGAAAGTTAACAAAAAGTATTTATTCTGATCATTATTGACAAGAATTTCATATTCATCATATATATATTAGATTTTAGCAGAATTATGTTGCTGAACTTGGATTCAATTATATTTTGAATCAATGATCATTTATAAATAACTATACAAGATTAAATGCATTTAGTATATTATGACTTTACACTCTTTATTAAGATTATTTTTTCATAGTCAAACATTCCTCTGGGATTTGTGCACTTAAAAATCCACGGGTGTGCATGTTAACTGTCATTTTCCAGTCAAAATGGAATTTCATAATTTTTAAGTGGCCCAGCAAATACTGAAAACTGACTACATGGAAAACATTGTGGTGAATATTCTGGGAACAGTAGTTATGAATAAGTCAATATTCTTGGTCTCAACTATTTCATAGTCTAAGTAGTGTTGCAGTGATTTCATTTAATTTCTGCTGTGATTTACATATTTATATTGCTTAATGGAATAGATCATTGGACATTTTACTTGTGCTGAGCATTGACTTATATAGGCGTAAAGGCAGGACCATGTGACACAGCGTGCATTGGCTCTAGAACCAGGCAGTCCAGATTAAAATGATTCTGGAACACCCTTGGGGGTCAAGAATAAGTCAGTTTGCCTTCTGAGCTTCATTTGCAAATGAAAATACGATGGTGAAAAATGGCACTCATTATTCTTGTAAAGACTAGAAATAATGTATGCAAAACAAGTAGACTATAATAATATATAATATAAATGGTTGTTATGTTCATGTTTATATATGCTCAGATCATTTCTCAATAGAAAACTAATATGTATTATCTTTATTAAACACACAAAGTAGCTAAGAAAGAATGAATTTAAGCATGCTGCCCTGTTTATCAAGATGATAAGGAGAAACTGGTTTTCCCATTATATCACTTTCTCTTTAAAACCGATTGTCTGCTACATGTTGATCAGGAAGTAATGCAGTTACTTGCCTGGTAACTCAGTTTGTATCCTCTCTATTGCAAATATTGCATTATTATATGAAAAAAAATTCGTGTACATTTTATATACCATATTATGTGAACATGTATGGCCAAATAGTTTTATGCATTTTACCAAATAAATGAAAATTAGGGGGAATGTTGAACGGGAGAAATGGCATCAATTAGGGAATAGTGAGATAGATGTTAGAAGCTATTCATTCAAAAATGTAGATTTATTCTAATATCATTCCAAAAAATTTATTGTATACATATAATGTTATATATATGGCTAATAGTAACTTAAGAAATATGTTAAAGTATCTTTTAAAGAAACCCATTATGTAGTAAATTCATTATTTGGGTACAAATGATTACAAAGTAATTTAGACAGGTTATGCATAGCTCCACAACTACTGAATTTTGGTATACAGTTAAATGAAGGAGAAAAAACTCGTGGATTCAAAATTCTATTTGCATAATTTACATAAATTAGGATATTCTTGAGCAATAAATATTCATATTTATGTTTTATGACATACAGGTGCCCCTATATTCGCAGGATATAGAATATTATGTAAGATTATCTCTATATCATTCTACCTGTCACCAAAGTTCTAATTTATATGTCTGCGTACTTTTTGTTTTGTATCTTGCTATATATTTATTTTATCTTTTTTAATTACAGTATTTTTATGTGACAAAATTGGCGTATAACATTAGTTTCAGGTGTGCAATAAAATGATTCATACCTATATGTTCCAAGATGGTCACCACAATGATTCTAGTTAATATATATCATCCCATACTCACAGTTTCTCCATTTTCAATATGCAGGGGGTTAATATCTTTAATATATATAACAAGTTCACAAATTTATCAGACCCCAATAGATAAGAGCAAAGAACATTGGGAATATGACAACTTAACATGAAAAGATCTTCAAATCTGACAGAAATCAGAGATATACAAACTAAAAACAATTCTTAATTTTTTGTTGCAATGAGAACTTTTGAGATCTCAGCAATTTTTTTGTTAAAGATTTATTTATGCATACAACAGCTGGGGTACAGGCCAAAGGTGCAGGGGGTGAGAGAATTCACCAGAGACAGAGTGGGGAACAGAACAGGCAGATTGACCAAAGTACGCTGCTGAGGGGAGCAGCTGGCGAGTCAAGAGAGGTCTGCTGTGCCATGTGGGTTGCTCCCTGGCTGACCGGGAATCGATCTTGTGCTACAGTGGCTGTGGATTGCATCATAGGATGTGTCTTAACCCTTGTGCCACCAGGGAGGCCCTCTCAGCAATTTTTAAACATGCAGTACAGTATTGTTAGCTGAGGTCACCATGCTGTACATTATATCCAAAGGATTTATTTATTTTATAGCAGGAAGTCTGCACTTTTTGTTTTTATAACATTTTTATTGATATAAGCATTGGTTTACAAAACTCCATATGATTTAGGGATATATGTTCACACCTTTTTAGATGTATGTTACTCTATCATGCTCACCACCAAAGCGTCCTCCATTATAGTCTTTCCTGTGAAGGCTCCCTTGTACCCGTAAATACAATCTTTTTTTTTTTTAAGGTTTATTTATGCATAAAAGAACTGAGATGAGGCCAGAGTTACAAGGTGGGGGGATGTGGTGTGTGGATTCACCAGAGACAAAGTGGGGAGCAGAACAGGTGAATCTACTGAAATACACTGCTGAGGGGGCAATAAGGGAGACAGGAGAGGTTTGCCACTCTATGTGGGTCAGTTCCTTAGCTGGGGATCAAACTAATACTGCAATGGCTAGTGATAGCTGATACCACTGTCTTTAACCCCTGTGCCACCAGGGAGGCCTTGTAAATATAATTCTTATGCTTTTTCTTATTGATCTGTTTTATGTGAGTCCTAACCAGAGACACTAGGAATATGGAGGAACATATTACTGCCTCTGTAGTACAGAACAGAAGGCCCCCAAAATAGAGCCACGGATATGTGGAAATTTAATGTATTCTAATGATGGAATCTCAAATGAGTAAGGTAAATACCTTTAAAAAAAATAATTGATGTTGCAACAAGAGGATAGACCTGGAAAATGATTTAAAAAAAAAAAATGGGTTTGGGCATCCTCTGTGGCGCAGCGGTTGAACACTGGGTTGCGAACCTGCCCGCAGCCTCTGCAGCGCCGGTTCGATCCCCTGCTGCTCCCCGGCCACCTGAGGAGGGTCCGCGTGGCGCACAGACCTCTCCTGCCGCCCGCTGCTCCCCTCAGCAGTGTACTTCAGTCCTTCTGCCTGCTCTGCTCCTTACTCTGGCTCTGGTGAATTCTCTCACCCTCCCGCGCTTCTGACTGTACCCAGTACTTGTATAAATAAATAAATATTAAAAAAAAAAAAATGGGTTCAAATGTCACACAATATACCAGAATAAACTCCACGTGTATCAGATATTTATAATTCAAAACTCTGGAAGATAATGTAAAGTATGCTTTTATAAATTAGGATGAGGAATTCCGTAGTTGGACTCAAAACAAAGAGACGACGGGAAAAAAAAAATCTATACAGTTTATTATATAAAGATAGTAAAAACATTGCCTTTGCATGGGAAAATTTACCACAAGCGAAGTGAGAAATCAATTGCACTCAAAAATTTTCACTACAGAATGTATTATCTGTTAAACTCTATGATCTTTCAATTGGTAAAATGGTATTTCTTGGTTGTTTAAAAGTCAGGAAATTTCAGTGAGAGACTTTATAAAAACATATTTTTACTTTCCTCATTTTACATTTCAAAGTTTTCCTGAGAAAATATTTTCCGTTCATGGGACTGAATCGTGTACTTGTAAACAAATAAAAACAACCAACCTCAAAATGATTATAATACATATTTTCTTACCTAAATTAACAAAATTACAAATAATAGCAAAGATTTGAGAAGAAATCTCATGTAGAATTATAGTAGTTTAATCTCACAAATGCTTTAATTTATTTAAAAACAGAAAGTATTTTAATGTTCTTCCCAACATATAGATATCAAATGCATTCATTGAAATATGGTGATTTTTGTTATGGAGTAAATCACCATTCTTAGTAGAGGAAAAAGCATGACACAATATATATGAATCATCTGGCAAAGTCACCAGAGAACAGATACAGAAATATTTTAAAAAATGTTTGAGATCCACAAAAATTATTGAAGAGTCAAGCATAAAGGCATAGATTATGACTACACAAACATCTCTCTACATAGCAAATCATAGCTACACTTACACGTGATGTAACTAAAATAGTAGGCAATTTGAATGGGGCTCTAAGGACCCCAGAAATAAAGTCAGTACTTAGATAAATAGCAGGTTCACTTGGACTTTAATGAAAAAGATTCAGCATTCCAGTTCTCGTGAGTCTGTGCTGAGGGACTAGCTATGTAAGTCTCGTACTCAAATTGTCTGCAAGTTTATCAGAACTAGTTTTTTTCTTTTTTTTTTTTCCTCCTCCTCAGCAGCCAGACTGGGAACTGAAGCCATATGGCCAATGACTCACTAGGAAGGCAAAGAAAAGGAGACTTAGGATACAAGAGAAGCATTGATCAGACTAGACAAAAACACAACTGTGTGAAATTACAAAAAACAAACAATTCTCTCACCTTATTTCCAGTACAGCTCCACTAATGGACACCCTCATGTCACCCTAGACACTGTATTTATTTTTCTGATGGATTTCTCTATAATCTGTTTCAGATTGTCTTGGTTTACAAAAATACGCTTTTTCAAGTTTGGGGACCACCAAGGAATCACATGTACACACACACAATGCCATTCCTCTAATTCTGAATTTAGACTATTCTTTAACTCTATTCTTTCCACCTAAAAACAAATAGGTCCACACCTCCCATCTCCCCTTTAAAAAAATCTAAGTAATTCATCTTTGGGTTCAAAACAAAAATGAAATTTCACTGAAGGACAAATTGTCCTAGCAGTTATGTACAGGTTCACATTTGGGCAATTCTTATCGTTATTTCTACATTTCTTTACAACCCCTATTCCAAGAGACTTGCTGCCTGGCATATGAAGATTGAAAGAACTTTATCTCCATTACAATGACCCAGAGCAAATGGAAGGTTGTCTGTTTTTCATGGATGAGAGGCTTACAGACATTCTCCATGTTTCTTGTTACTGATGTACTTGACAGCATTCAGAGAATTTTTTTTTTTTTTAGGGTTAGTTCTGCTTATTCTGACCCTAGCTTACTAGGAAGATTGAGAAAATACCCATTTTGAGTGTCTAGCATTTGCCATGGTATGTGTCAACTCACTGAAATCTCATAAATACCCAAATCCCACCCCCCACCCCTGCAACTGCAGTGATTTTCAAAGATCACCTAGAAATAATTTGGTACATCATTTTGAATTGGGACATAAACCAAATGATTAGAAACTTCCATTTGTGAATTTTCTATTTCATTAGAACAATAATTAGGATTACACTGGTTTTTGTATATTTGAGAATTTCTGTGAAGTATTTTAGGATTTCTATGATTGCTTCTTTTTTTCAAGTAGATGGAATGATGTCTTTTCAACAATGGAGTGTTAGTATTTTATTTGAGTGAGGGGTTAACTCATGATTCCATCCCTACAACACATTCTTCTGGTCATTCACATACTTGAAAGCAATTATATGTATGTTGTATAATAGGTTAGTGTGAAATAAAAATGACATAATATTAAATAACATATTCTTGAATAAAGTACTGATTACTAAAATGAAGAAAGTTGTTGTCCCAAAACATTCTCTTGACAGAGACTGGTCACAACTTAAAGGTCCTGTAGCGTGCAGTCCATCAGTCTGTTTTTTCTTCAGCACACGAAAAAATTTCCTTGCCATAACCAACACTACTAAACTTATTGGTAGGGCCTTAGAAATGCAACCCCTTTAAAATGATATGAGTTACTTATTTTTCAAAGTAATCCAGTTTGCAATTGCAAAATCAATTCAAATAAAAATTCGCAGAAAACCACATTTTAAAGTTTTACTAATGAGTTTGACTTAGTGGTATCAGCACCCAAAGAAAATTTATGATTAGATATCTTTGGATTTCTAAAAGGATTTCCTCAGTGGTCAGAGAACTCCAGGCAAAAAAGGAAACTCAGATGATGGAGACTAGAATGAGCAGCTTCAGAAACTATTCCAAGCTTTTCCTTGACAGCATCCCCTTTATCAGTCTGGATCAGGTTGACCTGGATGAAGTAAAGGGGTTTAATATTAAGGGCAACAATATCTTTGACATACTTCAAAGCAGAGGTGTGGAAAGAAACAGACTTTTTGTAAGGTTTGCCAAATTTGGAAACAATTGACTGCAATATGCACATAATAAAAAAATCTACTAATAAAAATAATATTACTAATGCTCTCTTGCCAGCTGTGTTTTCTGTGAATTTCACTAAGTTTCCACATAGAATTGGTTTAATGGTAAGGATAATGAGGATATTTTCCTCTGAAAAGATACCCAAAGGACACTGCCCATAGGAATCATTTCATTCAACATTAAATTCTGCAATGGAAGCAGCAGCTGTGAAAGTGTTGTCCAGCTGCTCTACAAAACCCTGCATGGTAGAAGGAGGTGATTTATCAAGAAGTGACAGATTTTCTTACTGAGAATTTGGCCGACACTGTTAAGCAATCCAGCTAGACATAATCACCCTCCAAGTCGTCAATGTGATAAGTGTGGGTGAAAATCACTTAACGAATTCCAGAAAATGGTAAGTACCACTGATGATACCGAGATGTAGATTGAAGACTGTGGTTTCCTAACTGATGTATGTTTATAGCATTACAGTGACTGGGAAACATCTGATTGGATGATCTCAGTCCCAAATATTCAGATTTGACACAGTAACAGTAAACTGGGTTTTGAGATACACTTTATTAGCAAATTCTGGCATTAATGTGACCCAAACAAATAACACAGCTCATGACTTACAAATCTATAAGGACATACTTCATGAGGATTTGGAGGCACTTGACTTTCAGCACACACATTATGAAATGAGACATGAAGATCAGTCACAGACAGCTGAATCATCATGTACTTCTGTCAGAAGAGTATGATCTTTTAGAATCATGACTTCCACATTAGCTTAAGACTAAAGCAGTGTAGATCAAAAGAAATGTGGGATGAGAAGCTGAAAAATACACCAAGGTGACCCATCATGGGTAATGACTTTGCTCTCCCCAATTCCCTTCTGAAGCCTCAATTCTACAGTCAGATTTCTAACTTTTCTTATTGATTTGGTTTGACTTGACTCTTTGTTTTTTTTTGTCTGTATTTTACTGTAAGTGAAAAAAGTACAGTATTTGTTTTTCTCCCTCTGACTTATTTCACTAGCATAACTCCTTCCAATTCCATCCATGTTGTTGCAAATGACAAGAGTTTATCTTTTGTTATAGCTGAGTAGTATCCCATGCTGTATGTATGTGTGTGCATATATACATATATATATATATATATATATATATGTATATCTCACATCATCTGTTGTTGGGCATTTTGTTTCATAACTGGCCATTGTAAATAGTGCCAAAGTAAGTTTAGTGGATTTGTCAAAGTTCATCCAAGAAACAAAATCAGCAATATATATCTATATTGCTGTATATCCTATATCTCTATATTTCTATCATTATCTATATTTATATATCTCTATATCCAAATCTCTATCTATCTGCCTACTACCTATCTGTCTATCCATCTATACATCATCTAAACTCATGGTGTGGTTTGAAGATCTAGCTGGAAATTCGATGATGTAAATTCCAGTCCAAATGCCAGCAAGTCTGAAACTCCCCCAGAACTAACTTTTCAGTTAATAGCAGAAGACAGGAAAAGCTCAGTGTCCAACTTAGCAGACAGGCAGGAGAAGAGCTCTAGTCTCAACTGTTTTGTTCCATTCACATCCTTAACTGATTGGGTGAAGCCCACCCACATTAGGGACTGCAGTCTGACACTGATTCAAATAATAATCTCATCCAGAAAACACTCTCACATACATTTAGAATGTTTGACTCAATATCTGGACAACCCATAATCCATGCAAGAGGATGTAAAATGAACCATCTCAGTCAGAAAAATACAAAAATTCCATTTTCTCATTCTTTTCTCTTCTCTCTCTCTCTCTCTCTCTCTCTCTCTCTCTCTCTCTCTCTCTCTCTGGATAGAAGAACTGTCATATAGGCTAGAATGTGGGGTGTGGGAGGATTCACCAGAGACAGAGTAGGCAGCAGAACAGGTGGATCTACTGAAATACACTGCTGAGGGAAGCAGTGGGTGAGATAGGAAAGGTCTGCTGTGCCATGTGTGGGTCATCTCCCTGGTTGGGGATCAAACTAAGGCCACAGTGGTGATAGCAATGAGAATTAACCTCTAGGTCACCAGGGAGTCCCTATTTTCTCATTTTTATACAAGTAGTATTTATCAGACATTTTGCTAAATATTTTACACATTCTATAGGTAAGGAAACTGAAGTCAGAGGAAAAAACAACACATTCAAGTTTATATATAGCTAGAAAATGTATAAAAATTCTAAAATATACTAGTAAGCTTGATACTATATTATTTTATGAGGTCTTCATACTGCTCCCCAAAATCATATGCTTTTGTTTTTTTGTGGCAGATACATAGGAATCATTTCTTTTCTTTTGGTTATGATAAAATGAATAATAATTATTCTAGAAGAACACAGTTGGCAAGCTGAAATTGAATGATTTGAGGATAATATAATGTCTATTATAAGAGGAACAACAGAGACTGTAATGCCAGAGCTGGTAATAGCAGGCTATTTCTATCCCAGGACTAGAGAAATTAAATAGGTGGGCCTCCCTAGTGGTGCAAGGGGTTAAGATGCAATCTATGGGGACCTCCCCGGTGGCTCAACAGTTGAGCGCTGGGTTGCGAAGTTGCCCACAGCCTCTGCAGCGCCAGTTCAATCCCTGGCCACTGGGCGAGGGTCCACATGGTGCGCAGACCTCTCCTGCCATCCGCTGCTCCCCTCAGCAGTGTACTTTGTCAGTCTGCCTGCTCTCCCCTCTGGCTCTGGTGAATTCTCTCACCCTCCCACACTTCTGACTGTACCCAGTGCTTGTATAAATAAATAAATAAATAAATAAACAGATAAATAAATAAATAAATCTTAAATAAAACAAAGATGCAATCTATGAAGCTATCTGCAACCACTGCAGTATGAGTTCAATTCCCCGCCAGGGAGCTACCCACATGGCACAGCAGACCTCTCTTGACTCGCCTGCTGCTCCCCTCAGCGGTGTATTTCACTCAGTCTGTCTCTTCTGCTCCCCACTCTGTCTCTGGTGAATCTCTCATCCCCTGCACCTCTGCCCTACATAAAATAAATCTTAAAAAATAAGATTCCGTCAACTGACTTCTCCTGCCAAGCCAAGCTGAACATCAATGTTAACTGACTGTTTTGTGCTTGGCTTCTACCAGAAGAGATGAAAAATGTCCACCTTATTCCAATTCATTCCTCTGGGAGCAACAAGTCAAAAGATTTAGCCATGATGAATTTTTACCTGGACTGCTCATTTATTATGAGGCAACTCCCGGGTCACAGCAGATTATTTGAAGTAAATATAGAACTTCACTTAAACAACATCCAGTCTCACGTGATATTATTACCCAGCTTAATAAAAACAAAGTAGTGTCTGTAGAGGTATTGACTCATTCTATATATTTTCCTGTCCCTTTTTGATTTCAATAATCTTATAAAAATAAAAGGCAGACTAAAATTACTTTAAAATATGCATTTATTTCCTCTGGAGGTTATAGCCCATTGTAGCTATAAAGCTTTGGAAGAATTATAATGTCAATAATATTTGGCTAGTATTCTGTTCTAATGCTTTTCATGAATGGGCACACTATGTTATCTCTTATTCAACCAAAGTTAGCTGAATATCTCTAGGCACTAAATACTATTGTGGGCACTTGGGAAATAGCAGGTTACATCACAAGGAGGGAGACAGAAAAGACAAGTGAGAAGAGGCTTCATGCATGCACGAAATAGCAGAATAGTTTGTGGATTATTGCAAAAGTAGTGAGGGAAAGAGTGGAAGGGATGTGGTTGAGAGATGTCGCTAGACAGATCACAGCCAGATCTGATCATGTGCCTGTTGATCATCTGAAAGGATTTTGGTCATAGAGTGGTGGGAGCCCCAAGAGCCCTCTGGGTAGGTGTGTGCCATGGTCTGGAGCACACTCGTAAGCAATCATTCCATCTGCCATGTGGAGGAAGCTAGTGCAGAAACATTGAGGAGTCAGGGAAACTGAAAAAGGTTCCCTAATGAACAAGAAACATAGCTAGAATCAGAACCCAAGTGCACTTCTAAGAAAAGACGCTGGCCCTTCTCAATCTCAATGCCCTCCCACACTCGGGGTGAGCCATCTTTCTGTTTCCTGAACAAACCAAATATTTGCCTGCCATCAGGCCAAGTGTAAACATAAACCTCTTCATTAGAAGCATCTGTGCTGCAAACACTTTTGAAAGATAATTTATGGTGATTTTTCTTTCCTTCTTAAAAGGACAAATGTAGCTGTCCACACCTCCACAGGGTTGTGAAAACAGTGACAACTGTTTAGGATCCCCAAGAGTCCACGTGGAGGCTAGGATTACAGAGGTAGTTTTGTCTATAAATTACTAAGTGGCTGTAGACATGTCATGAAATTATTTTTAACAGAGTTCATGTTTTGGGAAAGAGGGATAAACTGCATGTTTGTGTCTGAGTACAAACACCAGCACAAAACATTACAGGGGGTGGATGGGTTGGTTTTGAAATGAGCTAGATGTTCATTCAATCCTTAGCTGTTATTATGGTATGAAAACTGTGTCCTCCTAAATTCTTACCTTGAAACCCTAACCCAAGTGTACAATAGTTGGAGATAAAGTCTGCAAAGAGTTAAAAAGGTTACATAAGGTCATAAGAGGGGGCTACCTAAGCCAATAGGATTGGTGTCCTTATAAGAATTTATATTATTTTCAATATTTTGAGGAACCTCCATGCTCTTTCACATAGGGGCTGGACCAGCCTGCTTTCCCATGAATAACACAAAGTTTCCTTTTCCTCCAGCCTCACTTTTAGCAACATTATTTTGGGTCTTTGATAGGGGCTATTCTCACAGGTGTGAGTGGTATCTGATTATGATTGTGATTTGCATTCCCCTGAAGATAAGTGATGATGAGCATTTTTCATGTGCCTGTTGATCATCTGTAATTCCACTCTTATGTATCTGATACTCAAAGATTTCAAAAGCACTAATTCAAAGGGATATATGTACACCTATATTCACTGAAGCACTATTTACAATAGCTAAGTCATAGAAACACATAAATGTCCAAGAACATATCAGTAAAGAAGATACAGTATACATAAACAATGGAACACTACTCAGATACAGAAAAGATGAACTCTTCCATATACAAAACACAATGGACTGCTACTCACCTATAAAAAAGATGAACTTTTGCCATTTCTGCAAACATGGATGAATTTGGAAGGACAATATTTTGCAAAAGATTTCAGAAGGAAAAAGCCAAATACCATATGGTCTCACTCACATGTAGACTGCAGAGCAACAAAACGAAGGAACAGACAAAACAAAAGCAATAACAAACCCTAGAAAAGTGAATGCAGGAAGAAGGTGGAAAGTGAAGTAGGGAGGGATCCAAGGGAGTATGGTGAAGAATGTGGTTGTTTTGTGGTGGCTGTGGTGTTTAATATTATCTGCAGAAGTGAATCTTTACCAGTGAATCATATACAGTAATTTAAAGCAATGTTACAACAAATTAGAGAGAGAGAGAGAGAGCATGCACTTGCTTGCTCCTGCTCCATCACTGTTGTAGGTATTCACAAAGAAATCCTCTGAGGTCACAGCAAGAAGACAAATATCTGCCACTCAACTGCAATGAAAAAGTTCTCACCAGACACCAAGCCTGATGGCACCTTCATCTTGAACTTCAAGTATTCAGCGCTGTGAGAAAACAAATTTCTGTTGTATAAACCAAGTCTGTGATATTTTGTTATGACAGCTTGAGAAGAACAATACAGCTGTTGAGAATCTGAGGTTTCTGTTGTTATTTTGTCTATCTAGGATATGTAGACCAAAATCAATGGGTAAAGTCACTTTATTACTAGGAACTAAATCTAACTCCCACACCAAGAAGTACATGATTTCGTGTATCCAGCTTTTTAGAAAATCTTTTCTTAGTACTGTACATTGTTATAACAGCACAGAGTCAAAGTTGGAAGGAGCAGAAAACTGAAGAATTTCAAGATTGAAATTTGGAAAATGAAGAATGTATTCACTTGTTAAAAATTAGTAGTAGTTAGGTTCTTTTCATTTTTGGTACTAAAGTGATTACATTCTCATTTTAATCTCACTTTATAGCAAGATGGGTCTAGATAACTTGATGGCTTATTGCAAGCCTTGCATTATCATTTATGATTAATCCCACTTACACTGAAAGTTTTTGCTTGATCTTCCCACTGAGAGTTTTGTTGCATGTCTCAGCAACCCATGGGGATATGCAAGCTGTCAACTGTGTATCTGGGGGTGGACATAACACTACAGGGATGGAAGATGAGTTGGCAAATTTCCTTTTCCTGGAGGATGAGGTATTGGAGAAACTCTAGTGAAAAAAAAGAAACTCTCACCAAGGAAATAACAACCCACAAGGCATGTGCTACTGCTTCAAAATAAAAGAAAGCAGTTTGTCTCTGGGCACATATTGATGATAAATTAATTCAACTTCACCACATCACAGGCAGTACCTGGGGGAACCATAGCCTCCTGCGACAAAGTTCGAGATGAGAGTTTTTGAACACTGGACATAGAACAAGTATTTTAATAAAAGGCTTTGCAGGCCAAGCTTTAACCTCATCAACCCTCCAACTTTCTTTATGCTTAACTAAATCATTAAAGTAACACATAGTAGGGCTTTAAAAATCTCCCTGTTAAACAGGCATTACATTTCTGAATATATATCCTCATCTTTAAAATGGACAAGGGTCAGATTGTTAAAATCTATTTCAGGTGAAAATGTAACAATATAAAGATCAACTCCCTCCAAAGAATGAATTTGTAAAAATTGTTCACAGAGTTTTTTTTCTTTTTTTAGACATTTTAGGAGAAGGAAGAAATGAAGATGAAAGACAGTAAGAGAATTATTAATTTTGCAAAAGTCAGCATCTATCAGCCTCAGTTTCTTCATGTGGAAAATGTGCAGAATAACATACATGTCCAAAGGTGACCGGCAGTCGGGATTGAATGAGGCAAATAGGCATATAGTAGATGCCAAGTAAATGGTATCTGCTCAGGAACATCTTCCAATGGTTACCAAACTCTTCATCCTTAACTTTTTGAATTACTATTAAAGTAAGGAGTCCAGAGAAGAGGAACTGCGAATTAGATGATGCAATATGGGAGCATTTTATAGTTATTAGGAAATAAATTATAGATTTAAGCAATTGCTAGAGACACAGTTGTGTACCCCAACCCCAAGGTCATATGCCGAGACGCTTACCCCCAGTATTACTGCTTTTGGAGATAAATCTGGTAAGGAAGCGATAAAGCTGAAGTGAGGTCAGAGGGCAGAGACCTAAACTGATAGGGTTGGCAGGCTTCTGAAAAGAGGAAGAGACACCAGAACATTTTATCCTTGTCATATGAAGTCTCCGTCTGCAAGCCAGGAAAAAAAAAAGAATTCTTTAAAATTGAATTGTGCTGGCACCTTGACTTTGGACTTCCAAACTCTGAAAATATAATACAGTAAATTTCTGTTTTATGTCCCCTATTTGTGGTGTTCTGTAATGGCAAAACAAGAATACAAATGTATTCAGGATAGTTCTCCCTCAAAACTGAGAAAATGACGTTCTGTTGCTCAAAAACCCAGATTGTGCAATTTTAATATGAGTCATCTGTCCATTATTAAGACATAATGTCATAAAAATTTGTTCTGATCATGATTATTTTATATGCATGAAAAATGCCATCAGAGAAACTTGGGAGTGATAGCAGTAACACTGTATTATTTGTACAAAGTCACATAGTGAGAACAAATGGTTATATTTGAAAGCAGTTGGCTGTCAGAGCCCACATGAAAGCAAACAAACAGAATTAATTTATTCAATATTCTTATGCTTCATTAGGCTTTTGATTTAGTCTTTAATGTTGCTAGGAGGCAGGGTGGATATATTGAGTCCTTTTTGTTTTGTAATTATGTGCAAAATATGATTATACCTAAAAGAGTACTTTCATTCTTTATATCAAATACTGCTTGGAAATTCTGAATACATGCATATATATTTATATGTGCATATACAGATTTGTGTGTCTATGCACATTTATTTGCCTCTTGGAAAAACCAGCATGACTATAATAGGAAATATTCTGTGTTCTGGTAGAAAAGCAACATCATTGATACAGTTTAGTTGAAAGAGTTTCTAAAACTAAAAGGATGACTTCTGTTTTTCTGAATACAAATGTCAAGAAAATGTTCTAGGCAAAAATTAGCACAGTTTCCCCCCCCAATTTCAGGTTATTTTGTGTCTAAAATATGAATCAACAGTGAATTTAAAACAAACAATGTTATTTCTCTTACTCTGACTCAAACTGACCTAGGGAGTGAATTTCTATCTTGAGCCTTCTATGATCTACTCGAGTTTATTTAACAAGGGGACAAGTCCACCTCTCAGTAATTCGTGGACCACAAATTGGAATCCCCACCTAGGTCAGTCATGCAAATTCCTATGATTTCCCCCTCCAGTATCTTATATGGGTTACTGTTTTTGTAGAATATTTGAAATTAATACATGTATTTTTTTAAATGCCAACTGTACATCTAAACTATTCTCTTCATATGTAGAAAACACACACTATGTTCTCATCACCACTTGTATAGATTCCTATTAGATTTGAGGTGTAAATACCTGCATTCTCAACAAAATCATGCCCCCCCCCCAGTCTTTGTGGCCTGCTCACAAATTAATCCCCCGATTGTGCCAGGATACAGAGCAGAGAGATTTTACAAAATAGTTTGCATTGATTTAAAAGAATCGGATACTTAAAAAAAAAAAAATTCTATTCCTTTCTACAGATTGAGACTGTGCTAATTAAAAGTCTGTACAGCAATTGGTGTACAGATATGTCTATGCCTAGAGTCAAACTCATAGAACAATGTGGGAAACCTCCACAATTAAGGTATGCTGTGTCAATTTCTCAACAGGACAACATGCATTCTCCAGGATATTTTTTTAATGTGAATTGCTTATTTTAATTATATAAAGACATTCCAAAGTATGTAAGATTTTACCATCTGTGTGAATGGAAAATCTAAGGCGCATGGCCTCCAGTCATCATGGCCTCATATCTTGTTCCAGCCACTGCTGCTGTGGACAGTTTCACATGGTCTTGGGGCAGCTTGGCATAAGTGTCTTCTGACAGAGCCTTGACAGGACACAGCAGGCCCCCTGACTCTCTGCCTGGAGCCCCTCTGATATCGAGTGTGTATGCCTTCCAAAGGTTTGGCAATCACACATACACTATGCTTATGTGTTGAAGGATGAACCAACAGATAAATGATTTCCAACATCACTTCTGTGCTGGGTGGTTCTGAAACTTACCAGAAGGCTTCTTAAAACTCCCTTGGATCAAGCAAACAAACTTCACTTAAGACAGTCAATTCAATAACATATTTTTGGATGAAATCTCCCTCTTATTCTCTCTGATCCAAGGTCTGCTGTTCAACCTCCCTAAAAATCACATCTCCATATAAAGCACTCACATTCAAATTCTATATGGGAAAAACCTATGCTAAGTAATTGAATCTCCTTGTTTGCTTAAAATATGCTTGGTGCCAAGTGGTTCTGGTTTTGTCAAATTGCAGAAGTTAAAATAAAATTAAAAATTTTAAACAGCAGATTTTATACTAATGATTGTTATTTTATTTATTATTATTTCAAGACTATTGAAAAGACAAAGAAAATATGTAACATATTTGAATTAAAATTTCTAGAAATTTGCATCAAAAAAAGTGATGGGAAAATTACATTACAACAGGTGCTGAAATAGTAAAAACAAAGCAAATTTAAATAAACATTCCTCAAATTGCAATGTTTAGTATCATATTCAGGTGCAAAACAGGGTCTTCTTTGAATTAAAGCCATGTAATTCAATTGAAATAGATTGGCATTTTAGTGAGTTTATAATTAATGTTTATGTTTCTCTTTGTAGTTTGACTAAGTGGAACTATGAACATAAGAAATTCAAAACCGGATCTTTGCCCACATTCATTTCTGTAACAGTTTATTGAAATGATTTACCACTAAGGGTTTAGGGGTTGACTCCCGCCAGATGGATCCATATAGCACTCAACTTTCAGGAATAGTATTCAAAGGTGAGAACCTGGACTAACTTCCCTTTGGATTATTTATCACTATTAAGAGAAATTCAAGACCTAATTTCCTGAGTGAATATAACAAAGGAATGCCACTTGATATTACATTATGGCATTTATTTTATTAAAAATGCAATAAAGTAGTCCCTGCATCTTTCTCCAAGTTTTTTCCAAGAGTAAGATTCAATGCACATGAAATCGAAAGTCTGTCCACCTAAGATATCTGTCTGTATTCATTCAAGATCAATATAAATCAACAGCTGTTTCTGTTTTTAAGGTCAGTGACAATTTATAAATAGTCTTCTTTCCTGCTTTTCTTAAGATTAAATAGTACTATAGTAAAAAAAAAAAACAATTTAATGCAAGCTTTATGAACAATTCTGAAGATGATACAGAAAATTCAGCCCTGTAGAGAAGGTCCTCTTGTATATAGACAGTGTCTTGAAGAGAACCAGTCTTTGTAGTTCCACCGATCTGGATTCAAACCCTCATTATTTTACTTCCTGCACATAAAACAGATGCAACTTCACTTAGGAAAATTTATTATTTTTAATTCCCAGTTTATTAATCTGGAGATTAATGTAAAGTAATATCAATTTAAGCAATGTATGCAAATATGTTTAGATTTTATACATTTTTTTGGATGTATAGAAAATAGGAAATGCCTATAACTGTTTCTCTAGTTAATGCTCTATAATTAGCCCATTCTCTTCTCTAGGAAAAATAAAAATAACATAAGAAAAAGTTTTGAAAACCAAGTTTTATATCCACTTAGGTTTTGTAAAGTCCAGAGGAATTTATATATATGTAATATATATAAATTTATAACATAATTTATATGACTAATCTCAGTATCTGATATTTAAAAATTGCTATTGAATAATATTTTGATATTTAATATTTTAATAATTATTAATAATTACTTCTGAAATATGCAGAGAACTTAGGATATTGTTTTATAAAAAAGCATAGAAATGAAAAAAAGATTTTTTAAAAATATTTTATTCATTTATTTTTGCATAGAAGTACTGGGGTGTAAGCCAGAGGTGTTGGAGGTGAGAAGATTCACCAGAGACAGAGTCAGGAGCAGAACAGGCACATCTTCTGAAATACACATTTAAGGGCAGCTGTGGGTGAGGCAGGAGAGGTCTGCTGAGTCATATGGGTGAACTCCCTGGCCTGGATGGAACTCAGGCCATCAAGGTGGTAGTGCTGAGATTTAACCCCTAGGCCACCAGAGAGACCCCTAAAAGATTTTAAAATCAAGTTACTGACCAAATAAAAGGAAACCTCAAGGGGGATACTATTAGAAAAATAAGTAATTTTATAAGAAATAGGATTTTTTTTTAGGCAAAAAGAATGTCTGCTGATGATATGAGAAATGTGTGGAAAGATATGGTCTGACTTGCAAAAGTTGAAGCAAATCAGACTTGGGAAGGATAGAAGCCAGGACCCTGGGTTTTTATCTAGTGGAGTCCAGTCAGGAATAATATCAAATCTAGTGGAGACCAATGAGGAACAGCATCAAACCAGGGCACTCAAACGGGATGATTAACATGTCTTTTTTATTTATTTATCTTTGGGTAATTTCATCTCACTCAGTTTGTTTCCAGGATCCAGTGTTATTCAGACAGAACCTCCTCTTTCTTGAGTCATAAACTTGGTTAGGGGAGAGAGGATTTCTTTCTTTTTCTTTTCTTTTCTTTTTATCAACTCCAGGTCTGGTTTCCTCTAGGAAGGGCATGCCTAGCAAGGCAAAAATTATAAATGTTGACTACAGCTCCAAAGCCTGATACTGTCACACTCTTGGGAATTCAAAGCTGATAGTGAGTCAATGACCTACCTGGAGAAATATGATGGGGTGAAGGAGGTGACATCCTGTCATCCTGGTGACTAATCCTGCCATATTAAAAATTACCTGTGTAACCTCTGTATCTATCCACTGCAGTATTCTTCTGACAGAGCATAATATCAGGATCCTCCTTAGCACTTAAGAAAGCATAAAGCCATTCTTTATTCATTGACTAATCTCTGACACAGTGAATGGCAGTTACCTCTGGGTTCATTTTAGCCATTGTTAAACCTCAATATATGTTTAGGTTTTATTTCCTACTGTTGAGTCCTCTTAGGTAAGTATATTTTAAATATGATTTTTCCCCTTCTATTTTCTATAGCACAGAACTAAAAAGCCATGAAATTCAATTTTCGTGATTCTTCATGGTCCATCTATATGAAACAGGCCATGCAGCTGGAACATAGAAACATAGGTATGCCCCATCTGCATGGCATCAAACAATACATCATGGAATCTGTCTCAGGAAGACTAAACATCTCAGTTCCGCTTAATATCATCATGAGATCCAAGCCTTAAAACATAGGGGGCTATGTCACTCACTGCTGTGTTCCAAAGTGGACCTGAAATTTTCCAGCACTGTTATCTGAAATCACTAAGGTCAGAAGCTTAGTTCTTCAGAGTTAACTCTTCCACTGAATTCTGTTAGCTCAAAACACATGTTTAAGGGGCTAAACCAAGATGAATGTTAACAGGTTTTCTTTGCTCTTAACAAATGTTTAAGTACACACAGTAAACAGTAGCTTTAAGTGTTAATTTCATTAGATGGAGATGTATTATATAATACTTTTGATGAAAGTAAAGTCAGAAAACTAGAAAAAGTTTTCAAATAGAGTGTATTTATAGGATATGAAACTTACTATAATTTTATTTTTTAAACATCCTTTGTATTTTTTTTTTAATTTACTTTATAGGTAAGGTACTATTTAGTTTGAATTCTCTCAGAGTAGGGAATTCTAAAAGTTATTTGGGAGGTAATCCAAAGGAACCACCTGTAGGGGGTTGGGGAAATGAGACAGAGAATGAAATGAAGTCAATTAAGGGCACGTTGAGAGTACATCACCACAACAAACAACTAGAGTTTAATCCCAGTGGGTAGTCAGAGCTAAGTGTGCCACACAGTTATCTCATTTGAGAGTTGGGGAGTAGGCTATTATCCATTAACTCTCCAGGTCACAAGTTAAAGATTTATCCTGGGGGTTCTAACTGCCAGTGCTTTCCATCAGCCCTGCCCTTGCAAGAGCTGACTCTGGTGGCAGAAAGTCCTCAGGCATAAAATCCATCATAGATTTTGGTAGTTAGAGGTGAGATCAGGGCCTCCCTGGTGGCTCAAGGGGTTAAGCACCGCACTATGAAGCAATCTGCAGCCTCTGCAGCACGAGTTTGAGCCCTGGTCGGCCAGGGAGCAACCCGCATGGCAGAGCAGACCTCTCCTGACTCGCCCGCTGCTCCCGTCAGCAGTGTATTTCAGTCAATCTGCCTGTTCTGTTCCCCACTCTGTCTCTGGTGGATCCTTTCACCTCCCACATCTCTGGCTTATACCCCAGCTCTTGTATGCATAAATAAATAAATCTTAAGAGGAAAAAAAAAAAGTGAGATCACCATGCCTAGGGGCTGCAGGAGAGATACTGACTATGGCTCTGATAGAGGAATATCAGCATACTGGATTTTTGCATTTAGAAACTATGGTAAAGATTTCAACAGATTAAATTTATGTACTTTTTGTGTGTACTTAATTCCCACATCAATATCAAGGAAAGAAACCAACATCCATTTCTCTCCATTTCCCACACTGATTAGCTAGACATGGCACTAACAACACTATGGAAACCCTTCAGAAAGTCATACATGAGTAGCAACTGATAATTTTAATTTGGAGCTTGGCTGCTAAGAGAATCACCATGACCTCATACTTCTGATGACACCTTGACTACCCATAATCACACTTTCATTTACCTGAATTCAGACTAGACAGGCAATTTTATTCCATTTGGATTATATATTCTGTTGCATTATATTTAATTGCTTTCAGGGAGTGTTGACAATCTGAATGAGAGCGAAACTTTTTCCTTTATCTATTTAGAATAATAAAGTTCAGGAAATACTGATCCTTATGATACAAATGAGTATTGAAAACAAATGAGTATGGAAATTTATTCATAAAACTATTTTTATCAATTATCATTGATCAAGCTAGTTTTCCATAACATTGCTCCACTACCATTTCAATTTTTGTACTCTTTCATTATCTTATGGTATGATACAATTTGTTAAATTGTTTCAGACATTTTTACAAACATTTTCAAACATACTTAAATTGGGAGAATATAACGTATACCCATATACATGTTATCTATAATTCTACTATTTGCATTGGACTGTATTTGCTTTATCTCATAAATCTATTACTTTTCTATTATTTGTTTAATAAATTACCACAAATTCAGGATCCTCAAATTAGTGGTATGGACAAAGACTCCATTTCCATAATTCTGCCTACCTATCCTCTGCCTATTCCTTTTCTCTTCACCAGTCAATCTTTTTGATTTATTATGCATTTTTGAGTTAATTGCAGACTGCTTACTTTTAAGGATCACTTTTTCTCAGTAAAGCTATTCTGTTGCTTTAAACTTTACTTAAAAAAGCATATATTTTGCAAGGTCCTAATGCTTTTTACAGGACCTTGTGTGAATGCTTACACAGTTTTGCTATTTTATTGGTATATTTTTACTAATCTCTTTATTGTGTTAACACTGGGTAATGATTTGTAGGTATTTTGCATGTTTGTTTTTGACATTTGTTTTCTTTTTGCTGCTTTATATAAATATTTTGCTCTCAGGAAACCTACATTGAACTCCCCCCACCATATCAATTCATGAATACAGATATGACATCCAAGTTCCAGTAGGACATTGATTCTTATGGGTCAAGTTTATCTTTACTTTGGCTCATTGGTTATATATAAGCAAACTTACATAAATCATGCTTTAATAAAGCAAAAAATTTTTCCTTCAAGGTGAAGATGCTGCTATAGAAATAACAAATGATGAATATTTCAGTTACTATTTGTTTCAACAATATGATACCAGTTTCAACTTTACAAATTCACATTATAATGCCTATGAAATAGAATTTATCATGCCTCCAGTCAAAAAAAAAAAGTAATGAAGTCACAATGGCAATTAATTGCCATATATTGAATACTGAATATTTGCCAGATATATGAGTCAATAAACTTTTGTCCCTTCTCTATTATAGGGGGATGGGGGAAAGAAACAACAGATTGATTAAAATACCCATAGTCATTTCACTAATATGTAATAAAACTAAGAACGAAACAATCTTTTTGAGCACTGTATCTGGGATTCAAATGGACACTGAGTCAAAGAATCCACCTTATTCAATCTGAAAATTATAAAACTTTAATGCTCTGCTCAGCACTAGTCTCAGTGGTTTATTTTGCCCAGGTACCACATTGTTCCCAACTGCATAATAAAAAAATGAAATACATAGAATTGAATACTTTTTTCATTAATTTTCCACCATATTCCTATTCTCTTCTGACTTTTCCTTCTCGTCTTTTCTTTTTTCTTGTTCTACTGTATTTTTTTTTCCCCTGTCTGGGATCTGGCTAATGACAATTAGGAAAATATATGAACAAAAAAGAAATACTTACCAAAATCTAATTAGGACATCTGATTATGTTCTCCGTGAGGTAGAATCATAAATGACTTTGCAGATGACCTCCAGCAGGCATCCTCTAAGATAAATGTCAATGTTCTTGCCTCCTATTATTTGCAGCTGTGTATAATTCTCTCCCCTTGAATCATTTGCTACTAACTGATATAATATGGCAATTCTGTGGGAATGTCACCTCTATAATCAGATTACAAGAGTTGGTGATTTCTGTCTTGCTGGTAGACTCCCCCTAATGTGCTGGTTTTATAGAGCAACCTACTACATGGGAAAGATGCATGAGCCAAGGAGTTAAGGGAAAGACTATAGTCATTAACCTTCAAGGAAGGGAGGCCCTTAATCGACAACTGAGGGACTGCCAATAACAACTTTAGAAGTGGGAAGAACTCTTACCCAAGTTGGGAAGAGACACTAGTCTCAATAGACACCTTGATCTTTGCATTCTGAAAGACTGTGAACTTCAGGAGCTGCTAAACCATGTCTGAGTTCCTAATCCACCGGGAACTATGAGGATGAAGCAGTACTACTTTCAGCTACCATATATGGTATATATGCTGGTATAATCTATCCCACAGCAATAGACAAGTGATATGTGACCCTTCTTTTAGGTTCATTCTGAAATTAAAATCTTTCACATCAGCTAATAGGCACTGAGGACACAAAGGTTAAAAAATGTGTGGTGTTTATATTATAAAATCCAGACAGCTTTGTTTCACTGTAAAATAAGTGACTTTAATGAGGACAAGATGCATTACACAAATATTATAATTTCTGACATTCCAGAATATAAGGGAGCTTGAAGGATGGTATCCTCTAGGAAGAATGAAAGTATTTGGAGACCAGTAAAGAAGCTCTACCACATAATTTGACTCTTCCACTTTCCAAATGAGAAAATGGAGATTTATGGAGAGTTTAAAACACTTGATGTTCGTGGTACAAAAGTAATTGCAGACATGAGACTGGAACTAATCCCTCTATCTTCTTATTTTCTACATTTTATTTCAGTTATTCTATATTTTTAAAATACATGGAATAAAATAAGTAATTATTTTTATAAAGTTTCAAAGATTTGTTATTAAAAATTTTGGTAAACTTATTAAAAACAATTTGTGATTCAAATACATGATTCATCAGCATGTAATTACTTAGTGTGCCAATTTAAAAGAAGTAGACCAAAGGTGTCCCTCTGTGTTGAAAGGCAAGTGAAATATGTCCTCTCTCTATGTTTACATTAGTGAAAATTAATTAATGAAAGTGTAGTTCAATTGTAAGAAAACATTTTGGGCATATGTAGGTTTCCAAGGTGCATCAATTCAATTAGAAATATGTAATTCCATTATCTTGTACTTTAACTAAATTTGACTTCCACAACATTGGATCAACAGCACTAAAAGGGGGAAAATGGCACTGCGTCCCAAATGAGTTGTGTAAATTCTAACATTCATTAACCTTTGCTGGGATGAGCTATTTCAGAGAGGTCAGTGTCACCACTGGGTTAGGAAATTGAGTTAGCCCCCACTTGCCAGATGGAATCATGTATCTAAATCTTACATTCAATTTTGTTTTCACTTTAGACTGTTCAGTTCTCAAGACCTACGTTAAATTAGTTTACAAAACAAATATATTTTTCTCTATTAACTAAACACAGTTATAGTTTTAGCTAATTTTTGCCTGAACTATGCCATCAAGGTACTTTTACGTAAAAAGGCTCACCATGATTAATTTTGAATTAAAACATACCTAGGAATCCCTTACTAGGGATTTTTTAAATTTTTTTTAAAGATTTATTTATTTTATGCATACAAGAGCTGGGGTATAGGCCAGAGATGCTGGGTGGGTGGGGGATTGAGAGGATTCACAGTGACAGAGTGGGGAGCAGAACAGGCAGATCTACTGAAATACACTGCTGAGGGGAGCAGCGGGCAAGACAATAGAGGTCTGCTGCCGTGTGTGAGTCAGCTCCCTGGCCTGGGATCCAACTCGTGCTGCAGTGGCTGGCAATAGCTTGATAGAACTGTCTTTAACCCTTGTGCCACAAGGGAGGCCTCTATATATGATGTTTAAATAAATGCTTCCAACTCTAGAAATAAAAAAAAAAAAACATTGTATTTACTATTTCTTATTTCACAGGATACAAATGAGGAGGCGTTTTATGACAAATTGAAGATGCTACTTCAAGCAGTCAGGTAGGTGCCTGACCCTGTTCTGCTGGTACTATCTAGCTATATAAAATTTAAAAAGAATTGGTGAACTGGGTGCCTGTAATTATGCATCCTGGTTTTTGAAGACTAATAATGTTTGATATGCCTAAATTTTAAGGGCCACTGAATAGAAAGGCAAAGTCTTGCAGGTATTTGTAGGTAAGTCTGTTGCACTTAGGGTATTTTGGTGGCATATTTGCTGAAGAGCAAAGATGGGTTCAGAGAGGGAGAGTTATGAAAATATAATAAGCTTACATTGGCTTAGGGAATAGGGCAAATAAAAGAGGGATTATAAATTGTTCTTTGAAATTGATAGTCTGTAGGAGTAATCATATTTTCATCTTAAAATTAGTCACCTAAAAATTAGAACTGTAACCGTAGCCCAAATAATTCACACACACACACACAAACACACACATGCACACACATCATTAAAGTATTGATTGAAATGGTGTCTTTAACCTCTTTGGGGTACTTTATTTTTCAATCAAAAAATATTATTAGTGGTAATAAACAATGAGTGCGAAGTAGAGTTCTTTACTAGTTTATGAGGGAAAAACTTCAGAAAACTTTCTCCAAAATGGAATGCAATTGTTTGTTTACTTGCATATTTCTGCAGTGATAACAGCAGAAAGAGACTAAGGAAGTTGGAACATCAAATATCAGGCTTGCAAATTCAGACAAAATAATTAACTGATGTTATTTTTACTATGGAAATTACAAATAACCTCACCCTACCCTGGAGCTATTCTTTCTCAGAACATCCTTGACCTAGTTTCAGGCACAGATATTCTGACTGAATTTGGTTATTGTAAACGAAGATAACCATCCTTTCTGCTTCCATGACTCTCCAAGATGAAGTTATGCTGGGGACAAGCCTTGCTTCCCCACATCTCCACTCGTCTCTGATCTCTTGAATCAAGGACACACATCTTTTAGTTTGATGGACTTGTCTTTCTTAACAGCAGATTTTCTCACTTTATTCTTTGGCAGTTTATCTTTGGTAACTTGCCAGTTCTTTTGTCCATCTTGCTTGGCTATGCCATGATAGAAACCCTGTAACACATGGCTGACAACATAGGAGACAATATGTTACCAACTTACTCTAGTTAACTGGAGTCAGCTTAAGGTGAAATTATATAAATTTGTTGGAATTGAACCAATTTCTAGATATTTAACATTCCTGGTTGTGCTGTTGGGTTTTTTTTTTTTTTTTCCCTTCTTCTTTGTCTCACAATAGTAAGACAACAAAATTCATGCTCTCTATATGTTGCAATTGTCTACCAGGTGATTTTGTAAGATTGGATAGATGATTCTCTGCATTTTTATAGTTATGTATATAATTACAAGCAGGATGAAGTAGCAGGTTTAATGAATTATACTATATTTAAGAACATTTAGTAAAATGAATGCATATTTACTGCAAAATATCTGTGGAGTGTAAAAGGACAAAAAATAAAGTTAGAAAGTAAAAAAGCAATAGTAAATTAAATCATGATAACAGTGAGTGAGGAGAGAATATTATAGCTTCTATCATTTTACAAAGAGGGAAATCTAGGGAAAGAAATGTGGAATCAATCGAGAAAAATATTGGAACTTTCTTGAACTAATATTTCTAAAACACCATTATGTTTAATACTTAGCACTTTGAATAAGCCTTTTAAAATGTTCAAAGGAAAAGGAAAATTACTAGAAGAAACTAGAAAATGGTTTGCAAAACTATAAGATCTCTATCAGGGGAGTAGTCCCATTTGGAACTGGGAATATGAAGAATATGCTGTGTTTACCTCAAGTGCACCATCAAATCTGGTGAGTCTCCACTAAAAGCTATTAGTGATGTATTCCCAGTGAGCTCAACCACATAAAATGCAAACCAGATTAATGTTAAATTGAAGACATGAGAAAATGAAATGAGTGAAAAGCCAGTTGCTCTGTGTCATTGATCGAAATGTTTACCAATGTTTACCTTTACCCAGAAATGTTTCATATATATCATAAATGCATAAATATGCTGTGTTTGAAAGAGGAAAAATAGAAAATTAGTGATGAGCATAAATAACTGCCCATTGGCTGGAGCTGTTTAACACATTGCAGGTATAATTAAAATAAGTATTATCAACATTCTTAAAAATGCATGCGTATGTGTAGTATATAAACACAAATTACAATCAACATAAATATGAATTATCTAAATCATAATCTATTGGATATGTGTGTATAAACAAATAATAAATGATAACAAGTTAGAGGAATATAGCAAAACACAAATTTTGGTTTCTTTGTCCACGAGGCCCTTGTAATTTATTGTAGGAGGGTGTTAAAAAAAAAACAACTAAAATATTTCACTACTAATATCAAAACTAAATCATTTTAATATTCTTTGCTCTCGATCATTAAAATCAGAATATTTCTTGAAAAAGTTAAAACATATGCAAATGTTATGTCGAGTTCAACAAAACTTAAGAAAGAAAACCCAAATGCTTTGATATTAAGTTTATAAATGGTGTTGCTTAGCTGTGACAGAGAATTACCAGGCCCTCCTCGAGCTGTGTCAAATAATGCTAAGTTGTTACTGTTTTTCTTTGAGAAGAACATATGGAGCCAAGGATAAAAGCAAAAAGCTATCTTATATGATTTATGGTGTTCTCTGCCTACCCAAGGCTCATTCTTGTTCTTTCTTTCCCCTTTCGTAATATAACTTGGTCAATTCTCAAGAATTTTAAGATGCTATTCACTCTATGCCTGGCCCAATAAATTTATAAAAAAATTTCCTGTTTCCTTCCAAAGAATCTGCTCAAATCTCAGATTTATGGCACCCTATGTGGCTAAGTTCCAAGCAGAATTATGTCAAAAATGAGAATGGTGGTAAGGAAGGAAGTGGAATAAGGAAAAATGAAACTGGAAATAAAATGAATTCCTCTTTTCTGTCTTTCATGTATTCCTTAAAATCTTTACAGATGTAGTTAAACAAATTCATTATTCAACAGCAAAATGCCATTGATAAAATTTAAAAGAAAATGAAAACTGTCCTTCCCACTTTTGAAGACTTAGCTTATCTAATCAAGTGAGAAAAAATCAGATATCTTCATTTAATATACATAGCAAAAGTCAGACAACATTAGAGGATGTATGTTACCTGGAAAACTGCTTCAAAAAGGAATAACACTTTTTCAGAACTTTTAAATTTGATGTTAATAAAATATATTCTTAGTTCAAACAAAATCAATGCTTTTAAAGTCTAGCTCCTATAAATTTTTAATGTGTAACATAAATATTATTTATGCTAAGTTCATTTTATTTTAGCAAGCTGAATAAGTCAATTAGCCCTAGAAAAATTGTCATGCATTTTCCTTATGTTTATTGAGACAAGAGTTTCAATATCTTCAAGTGTCTTTGGATTCTGCTAATTTGCAATAACTATTTTCAGGGATGGGAATTAATTATCATTTTGATTTTATTTTCTGTTAAAAATATTCTATTAAACAATAACACTTTCTATAAATGAAGTTCAGTGTCTAAATTCTTCTAATAGCAATTGCAAATTAAAAAGAGCCTTAGTGTCTCTGACTATTATATTGTTTAGAGAGCAAACTACAGAGGTTTTGATGCTAAAAGCAGGTCTACTATAGCTAATCAAACTAAAACTGGAGGCTATGATAAGATGTTAGTAATCATTTCATATTGTTGAAATGAATGGTGTTCAAGTTTGATATAAAATATCAAAAGTATTTTACATACTTTACTGGCTTAGCCTGGAGGTGTTTAAGAAGACTGGTGATAAAAGAAATACTGTGGCCTTCTTATAATTTCATTTATTCCAATCGCACCTCTAAATAATGGTTTCTATTTCCCCGGGTTTTGAAGAATTTAGACTATTTTGCCACAAGAAGATAGTTGAGTACACCTTTAAGTCTACCTTTATGGACTCGATTAAAATTACCAGTAGACTGCTGAGGACAGAGTGCTGGAATATCTCCTTATGCGGAAGAATGAACCGCAATTATTAAGTTAGCATCTGCATATTCTGCCAGCCTTTCTCTAAATGTTCAGCTGTACCAGTCCTCATGCCCTACCTTATGAAAGCTTTCTGATTTACCAGCTTGGGTAAAGACACCTTGTCTTTCTATCCAGTATAAATATTAGTGAATATTTACAAAGGGTCAGATAAAGCCAAACTAGCAACAAACCCTAAAAAGCTGACTATCAAACTGAGGTCAGTTTGAGCAAGTGGGGGAAAGACCAGAACAGAGTGAAGAGGGGGCACAAGAGACCATGGGGATGGATTGTGGGGGCCTTGGCAGTGGGGGTGGTTTAGTAACTACACATAAAGAGGCATATCCATATCCTGTAAAACTCAGATAACAATGTAAACAGATTTTAACTCATTAAAAATAAAATAAAAATCACAGCCACTGTCAATCAGCAGCTGTATGACAGTAAAATATATCTCCATTAAAAAATAAATTCTAGCAGAGAGAATATACCTTCTTGTATTTAATTCAGTTTCATTTAATATGCTTGTTTCTCCACATTGCAGTCACTCACCACCTTTAGACTTGTGGGATAAATAAGTGAATATATTGACAGCTAATCATAATCTTAGATGGCCTGGAATTTTGCTTAATCAGAAGCAACTATCCATACAAGTCAGAGTCTATTCTATGAGGACAAGAAAAACTCAGCCAAGTCATGATACTTTGAAATTGCTCCTTCTTTCTTATGTTTTATGTTCTCAACTGTTTCTGTCTGCTGGAACCTGTTAGTCAAATCCACTGTTCATATCAAGATATAAAAGAATATTCACAGCCTAAGATGGTAGGTCTCTTGCTAGGTACATTAGAGAGAATCACAGCATTTGAAAAGTGGATTCCTTTATCAAAGTGAGAGCTTCAGAATCTATCTGAGGCATCATTGAAAGAATACCTGGGTCTCTTGCCTCCGTGAAATCCTCCCTCTTGGTATACGCCTGTGCTTCTCACATATGTAAGAGTAGGCTCACACAAAGTATAGTACAGACTTAGCAGTGATACACGACTTCCTTCCTTTAACTATGTATTTTTTAATTATAGAAATTTTTCAGTCTTGAATTGGACACAGAAGCCATGCTTCTGGGATTATATTTTCTCTTATGTCTAAGATTTTTTTTCCCTGTGAAGGTCAGATTTTTAGGTCCCCCCTGCTTCCACCTCCTTTGTCTTTATATAGTCCTCTCTGCTTGAGTGTAGGTGTGACTGCTGACTTACTTCCAACCAATAGAGCAAGTCAAAAGTGATGGGATGTGATCTCACTGGTTATTTGCAATATATCAGACTCTGCCTTGCCAGCAGACTTGCCCAACTCTTTCTTTTCCTTATGAGCTTTGAAGATACAAAAATGAGATCATTCCTACCATTGCAAGAAAAAGAATTCTGCTAAAAACTGGAGGGGAGATGAGTAGCAGAATCTTACTGAATAGAGCTGCTGATAATGACAGCCTGGGACACCCTAAGCAGAGACCCTGCTTAACCTGTGCTTGAACTTCTGACCCACAGAAATCATGAGATGATCAAAATGCATTGTTTTCATCTTCTGAGTCTGTGGCAGTTTGTTATGCAGCATAGACAACTAATAAGCTTCTTACTCCCTTATTCCAGACCACTGTCAAGGCAAGAAACATACTACAATTATTTGTTAGAAACACTGAATACTTAATGTTGCTTTATGTGATACACTCTCTATTTGGCTTTATGAAATATTGGTAACTACCAGAGGAAACCACTTTACTACTGTACACTCAAAAAATATATGTGAGATATTACAAAAAAGGGTTCATTTCCTTGCCTGTATTTACTATATTCTTCTCTGCCTAATAGCCAGGAACAGTAAATGGACCTTTCTTGTAATTTTGCTTCAGGGGAAAAATTAAAATGCAATGTAGGTATTATAGACGCATCCCCTTTCTATGAGGCTGCACTGTTTCCGTTTATGTCCATGCAATTGTCGTGGCTTAAACCAACACATTAGTATAAACACTTTCTGCAAAAGCCTGCGGCACCAGGAGGCAGGAGCAAAATCCATGTAAAATACTAAAGGGCATGAATGGACATAAGCAGTCTTTCTCCTTACTGAATTTTATGTAATCATTTGAAAACGTTTTTCTTTAGTCTGTTCCTCCCTTCCTTGTCACACTTTTACACATAAGTAGCTGAAGGAAACTAGCAGCAGTTGTGATACGGTGTCCTCACCAGGAAATTCCTGTTTTCCAAGTTCCCCTGAATCCTTTGCACTAGGTAACATGAATCTGGTCCTTTTTAGAAGCTTTCCCTCCGTGCTGTCCTCCCTCCACAACTGGATAACTTATATTCCCCTGGAGGGCTCTCTGGGGTTTAGGAAGTACAGGCAGCACTATATTTAGAGTCACTAATATTTTATTTTCTCACTCAGAAATTCATTTCAGCTTCATTGGGGACATACTTTGCACCTTAGCATCTTAACCTCACGCAAGCTAATAATGTTAATGCTTTTTTATCCTGTATTGTGCAGAGCTAAGAATGGAAAAGGAAATCTTTTCAATATGGTGATGGAGGAGGCCGGATGCTACTCTGGCCCAAGCCCCAAACTTGCCCAACTTGTCTGCTTTGTAGGCTCTGGAACTTGTGAATATACCACCTTATGTGGCAAAAGGGGCTGTGCCAATGTGAGTTAGTTAAAGATCCTGAGATAAGAGGATCATCCTGAGTTATCTGGGGGACCCAATATAATCACAAGGAACTTTATAAAAAGGAAGCCGATGAGTCAGAGAGGAGAGAAGATTCTGTGTCACTGGCTCTGAAGATGGAGAAGCAGGGATGTGAGCTAAGGAATAGAGTGTAAAAAGCAGGACGAAATCTGCTGGAACCTCTAAAGGAGACATGGGCATATGAATCCATTTTAGACTTTTGACGTACATAACTGTCAGAGAATAAATGTGAGTTTTATAATTTAAGCTCCTAGATTTGGCGTCATCTGTTAGAGTAGCAATAAAAACAAAACAAAACAAAACAAAAAACCCAAAAAAAAACTAATGCAGTATATATAAAGGGTTGCTGAAAATAATTTAAAAGGTTTTGAAACTGAAGGATCCCATGGATTTCCACAGTATGAGAAACCGAACCTTACCAAATATTTCCTGACAAGGGTTTGTACTTCTGCTTTTAGCTGTGGCTAAGTATGTCTGCTTTTAGATTTGGCTAACAAGCTACTTTCTTTCCTAGAATAAAAACATATATTTATGGGTCAGTGCAACCATCCCAGGAAAATGTGCTATCACCTCAGGAATATTTGAGGGCTGCAGATTTCTAACAGACATATTTCTTTAGCAGTTCGAATAATTCTAAGACACATGTCTGGATAAGATGGACAAGATTTTGCCTGGACCAAAACCCTGTAGGAAATGTACTTTTGGATTCATGTGGAGCTCACCCAGCTCTGAATCTTTGAGAAGGACTTACAGAATCAGTGCCACATCCAATCAAAACTCTCTTCCCCAATTCAGCACATCTAAGAACATTTTTTCCTCATTGACTAGCAGCAACAAAATTACAAAGAAAGCCAAGTCATAGGATGTTTGCAGATATTGCATCAGTAGATGACTTTTAACCTTGAAACAGGCACAAAACACACTGTCCTTTGCTTGAGTGCAGTGGATAATAGTTTCTTAATCCCATCTGTTTCTCAAGAGAAAGCCAGAAAAATTGCAGGAAGAAGTCAAGGAGTCTCAGAATTGCCCTTTAACTACTTGATTTCCCTTGACAACAATTCTAGCAAATATGTCATTTTTCCAGTCACTGCTTGAACATCTCCATGTATGGCATTGTCTGCATAGATAACCCTTCCTCAAATGGAAAGTTAGATCCCTGTCAGAGCTGAGACCTTCCTTTACACAACTTTCACTTGCCTTGTTAAAGATGCTGCCCTTGGCAACGTGGCCACAATCATTTACAAATGGAAAGATCCCATATTTAGGGTAAGAATAGGGGTGTAGTTTTCCTAAAAGCCCTCACACCCAGCTTAGGACTGATTTTTCTGCCTAATATAATCAAAGTTGAACACAAAATTTCAAAAATCTGTTCCATGCAGCTTTTCCATTGTTTAAGGAGAGAGAAAATCTAAGAATAGAATAAACAAATTCAGTGACAGAATTCTATTTCAAGCATAAATACATTTTATGGAACATAACTCCCTATTCATGATAATCCAAAATTGTTGTTTCTCCAAGTCACTGTGAAAAATTGCTTCTCAGGGAGGAATTTTTATTTCCCATTAAAATATGTTTTGAAGGATTTTGGGGTAAGCTTTGATTTAAAAATGAAACAACTTTTTCCTTTCACTGGAAAGCAAGAAATCATAATGTACAAATATTAAGAAAGAGTAAGTTTATTGTATGAAGGCTTAATATAAAGATAATAGTAAGTTTTTAGAGTCTCAAGGCCACAGTGCCTAGGATTTTTAGTCATGGAGTCATAAATGAAAGAGATAAGCAGCATTATTTTTTTTGTTGTAGTGATTGTCATTGGTTGAGTGCATTCAAATACTTTTATTCAGGGAACTATCGTTTTCCTACTGTTTAATAAAAGGGAACAGGCAATAGTTACCTCAGGCACGTGAGACTTCTTACTCTGCAAAGAAGACAACTGTCCCTGACTCATCCCTCAGATATTTGTATCCTTATTCGATTGTTTCTGCATTTGAATTATGCACAAATTCACCGGAGTATCTCATCTGTGAAATTTTAGCATTTAATAATTGTTCCTAAATTTTACCATTCTTTCTGACCCTTCCCAAAAAAAGGATGAATTTAGTAAAGTCTGCCACATTTTGAATCTCATTTTGAGAATTTTATAACTTTTAGTTAATTAAAAATAATAAGTGTATATGAAGTTTTGGGTGCTATTGTACAAATACAATTCAATTCTGATTATCCCGAAGGTGTTGACAATAGACAAATATTCCTACGGTAGACAGTAATCAAACAACTTTATTTCATTTGTTTTTGTTGTTTTGTTTGCTGCCTGGACCATGTGTCGCTACCCCTGGGACAGCCCTTTCCAGGGTCTCTATCCTCAGGGGCTGATATGTGGGCTGGGTTTGCCCTCATCACTGTCCCTGTTCCATTGCATATTCTTTGCTCCTTTGACAAAGATCAGTCATCCATATAAGGGTGGTTTTATTTCTGGCTCTCTATTCAGTTCCGTTGGTCTGTGTGTCTGTTTTTGTTCCAATACCAAACTGTTTTAATTATTATGGCTTTGTAGTATAGCTTGAGGTTTGGAAGTGTGATACCTCCTTTCTTCTTTGTTTCCATCGGTAGGACTTTGGCTATTCATGTTTTTTTGTGGTTCCATGTGGATTTCATCAGTATTTGTTTTATTTCTTTGAAGAATGTCATTGAGATTTTTATTGGAATAGTGTTGAATCTGTACATTGCTTTTGTTAGGATGGACATTTTAATAATGCTAATTCTTCTAATCCATGAGCAGGGGATGTCTTTCCATTTCTTTCAATACATCAAAGGAATAATACACCACAGTCAAGAGGGATTCATCCCAGGGGCACAAGGAGAGTTCATCATATGAAAATCGATCAGTGTAATTCAACACATGGGCAAAAAGAAAAATAAAAACCATATGCTCTTATCAATAGATGCTGAGAAAGCATTTGACAGAGTCCAACATCCATTTATGATGAAGGCCCTTGAAATTCTCAGGATAGAAGGAACATAATGTGATAAAAGCCATATATGGCAAACCCACCAACGATATTGTTCTCAGTGGCGAAAGCTGAAGGCTTTTCCTTTAAGATCAGGAATAAGACAAGGATGTCCTCTCTCACCACTGCTCTTCAATATAATACTGGAGGTCCTAGCCATGGCAATAAGACAAGAGGAATACATACAAGGAATCCATATAGGGAAAGAAGAAGTAAAACTATCACTATTTGCAGATGATATGATAATATACATAGAGAACCCTAAACACCCCACAGAAAAACTACTCAAAATAATCAACCAGTTCAGTAAAGTAGCAGGATACAAAATCAACACACAAAAATCAGTAGCCTTCTTGTACACAATCAATCTGAAGAAGAAGAAATCAAGAAAACCATCCCTTTTATATTTGAAACAAATAAAAAAAATCAAATACTTGGGAATAAACCTAACAAAAGAGGTGAAAGAACTATACATACAAAGAAAATTATAAAACACTGTTAAAAGAAATAGAAGTCAACATGATTTTAATACCATTATTTTAGCTATCAGCTTGTAAACTGTATTATTAAAAGAAAAAAAAAGAAAAAAATGTAATAAACCTCTCTCTCTTCTGGCATATTTGCTTATTAGTGAGTATAAGATTCACACACACACAAAAAAAAAAAACCCCACAAACAAAAAACAACCTGCACACTAAATAGTGGATAATAATTAGAAAAGCAATTTTGATTTTTCTATAGCTTTGTGGAGATAGAATTGACATATATTGCATAAGTTTAATGTGTACTACACGTTGGCTTGATGTACTGATGTACTGAAATATGACTACCACCACGTGTTAACACTGTCATTACATCACATAATTACCATGACTTTTTTGTAGTGAGGACATTTAAGTTCTATTCTCTCAGCAAATTTGAAAAGCAATTTGATAAAGCATTTGAGGCTGAAAGATTCTGCCATCTCATCAATGCTTATTTTGTTTCTAAACTAGTAAAGTGCACTTGATGTTAATGCTTTTGAGTTTTGATGTTAAGCAGAGTGAAAAGACATATGAATTTTATGAACATGGAGATATACCAATAAAATACTAACAATTACAATTAGAACTAATGATAATCCTCAGTTCATGACCCACTCTCATAACAGATCTAAGAGTGACTTGCAGTCTCTCTCTCTCTCTCTTGTGAACACCTAAAAGCTCATCACTAAAAATGAGAACCAGAACATTTACAATACAATAGCTATATATGCCTCTGTGTTTCTATCCTATCCCTCCACTTAATCCAACCAATTCTTTTATATATTTATAATTACCTTGCTTTCCTTTAATTTTTTATTAATATATTTCTAAAACATATACATTATTTTTATGTTTTTAACTTCATCTGAAAAGGTAATGCACTATAAATAATCTGACACTCTAATTCTATCACTCTGTAGTTTATTGTGATGATTCATTCATACTGTAACTTGTACTTACAGTTCATTGCAGTTCATTCATTTCCTTTTGTGTTTACTTCATTGTTTAATAGAGTATTTCTCAAATAGGCAGAAAATATTTGGGACTGGATAATTCTTTGTTGTGGGTGTTTGTCCTATGCATTGTAGGATACTGAACACATTTTCGGGGTCTACTCACTAGATGCCAGTAGCATACGCCCATTTGTGACAACCAGAAATGTTTCCAAGATATTACCGGTGGCCACTGGGGAATAAAATCATCACAGGTGGAAAACCATTGGCTTAACATATTAAAGTTTATTCCATCATTTTAGTGCCAATATGCATGTGGGCTATTTCTGTGTTTTGTGTGTTTTCTCACTTTTTTGAAAAACATTCTGATGAACAACTTGCAAAACTTGGCTCAGGAGTGGAGATGCTAGTTTGCAAGATATGTGATTATAGAACTTTACATGATAATGTCAAATAATTTTTCAATCTGGTTGTACTGATTTGCTCTTCTCCCACATTAAGAGGGTCTGTTCACATTTTCTCTATGGTTAGACTGATATTTGTCAATGTCAGTGGAATGAGCATATGATAATATCTTATCTGGAAATGAGGCTAAAAGAGAAACAATAAAAGGAAGAAATCTGACATTCACTCAAGTGATCAAAATCAATATTAACATAAAACATAAGTCAGGTCATGTTTAGTTTTTACCTTGAATTGATGCATTGAAAACATCACGTGACCTCTTTGTTTTTCCTGCCAAGAACCCATAAAACACCACTTTCACAGTTTAAAAAAAAATAGGTGAAAAAAATCCTAGAGATGAATTCTACAGAATGACCTGTACTACTTAACACTGTCAACATCAAAAAAAAAAAAAAAAAAAACCAGGAAAAACAGAAACTGTCACAGCCTAAGGAGTCAAAAGAGATATTACATCAAAATAAATCATGATAAAGCTGGTGAAATCATGGATATACAGTAGAAAAAGACACTATGAAATTGAAGAAATTTGTACATAGACCTTACTTAATGATATTTTATCAATATTGGTTCATTGATTGCAACAAAAGGATCACACTAATGTAAGATTTCAATAATAATAGAAACAGTATAGGGTCTATGGGACTCTCCATACTAATCTATCAGTAATCTAAAGCTGTTCTAAAATAATCTATTTAAAAACAAAGGCAAAAGAGACGTGCATAGATATACAGTAAATTCTGTACTATTGTTCTTATTGTATCTGTGAAAAGGGAAGAAAATCAATACATAGACTAGTTGGTTTTTTTAAATAGCAAGCACATTTATAATCCATTTATTTTATTGAAATAATATTATTTTATATATTCACTTAAGAAGTTTGGGTTGTGGGCCTCCCCTGGTGGTGCAGGCGGTTGAGTGCAGAGCTGTGAAGTTGTCCACAGCCTCTACAGTGCCGGTTCGATCCTGGCCAGCCAGGCAAGAATAACACTTGGCGCGGCAGACCTCTACTGTCTCGCCCGCTGCTCCCCTCAGCAGTGTATTTCTTCAGTCTGCCTTTTCTGTTCCTCGCTCTGTCTCTGGTGAATCCTCTCACCCTCCCACTCATCTGGTGTGTATCCCGGTTCTTATATGCATGAATAATTTTTTTGTTAAAAGAAGTTTGGGTTGTTTTATGTATGTGTATTTGATTTCATTGCTAGTATGGGCAATGGTTGCTTATGATTAATTTTTACAATGAGATTATTCTTTATTTTTTCCCTATGGTCTGACTTAACTTACTTTTAATTTCAACCCTAAATCTAAGCTGAACAATACAATGTTATTATGCCCTTTCCCGAGTACTGTCAAAATTGTTCATTTTTTGGATAAAAATATATTAAATCTATTGATACAAATTGATAGCTCAAAATTAAATGAGTTTTATTTAGCAATGCCCATCAACATTTTTATTTTCCCCCAAGATGTAAACTAAAATACCAGAGTGGTTTATCTTCAGAAACTCTTTATATGATCTAGAATAAATGGCTGATGACATTCTCCTTTAATATGTTGAAAACAAATTGCAAACATATTATTTGTAAAATTAAGTTTTTTTAAAGTTTTGTTTTGCTTTTTGCAAAATCATTTATCACATCAGAAATGACAATTCATTTCTCACATTCTGAAAATTCTATCAAAAATGATTAATAAAAGACTTGTCAAATGTTTATTTAATTATATCTGTGACTTTTCTTTTGGGGCAACCTTATTTAAACTGATGCACTCAAAATAGGCTGTAAAAATCTCAATATTAATTCTAGTATACTTTGACCATTATTGTCAAACTACTTTAGATAGTAGTTTTATCTCATCACAGGCTTTAAATAATCCTTTTTAATATTGTGAATTAGAGATTTAGGTAGCTGACTATTCACTGTATGGAAATACTTGTTATAGTAACTATACATATAAAGGAATTACTTTTGTTAATATGATCAGATGTACAGACTTATTTTCTTTTAGAGAAAAAATGATTTCATAGTTTGGTAGAAAAGACCACGTTAGTAAACATTTTTTAAAAATATATAGAACTGGGCCTCCCCTGTGGCGCAGCGGTTGAGCGGTGGGTTGCGAAGCTGCCCATAGCTTCTACAGTGCCGGTTCGATCCCCGGCTGCTCCCCGGCCACCAGAGGCGGGTCCCGCATGGCGCATAGACCTCTCCTGCTGCCCGCGGCTCCCCTCAGCAGTGCACTTAGGTCCTTCTGCCTGCTTTGCTCCCCGCTTTGGCTCTAGTGAATTTTCTCACTCTCCCGCGCTTCTGACTGTAGCCGGTGCTTGTATAAATAAATAAATCTTTAAGAAAAAAAAAGATTGAATATAATTGGAATAAATATATCATGGTATGTTATTAAAAGATTAGATATAGCAGCTTTTTTCATTCTCATACACATGTATATAGAAATTTAAAAGAATTTTCCACAAGTTTTATCCAATAAATCTTGAAATTCTTTATATTTCAAATCAATATATTCAAGGCATATTTAAAGAATCCAACTTCGTGATAATATTCTGCTTTTTAGAAACACTTTTCTTCTCATAATTCCTAGTGATAAGTATTATGGAATGCATTTTAGGAAGCATTTAAATATTGTCGACAGAAAGTTATTTTTAGCCTTTATAGCTTAATTTAGAAGTTAGAGTATTTCAGGAGCACTAATAGTTAATTTACATCTCTTAAAACTAAAATCAAAATCTGTATTTTCTAGAACTACTTCTGTCAAATTTAGGAGAGATCCCATTATAAATGAAGGCATTAAAAAATTTCTACTGCATTTAATGGAAATTACAGTTAAGATTAACACATATTGATTGGATCAGGACTTCTGGATTAGGTCTGGTAACTTCTGCTCTCCTAATTTCCTTTCAAGTTAATTGTTTCAATGTAGGCAAAAATAGATTGCCAAGAATAGCACTGGCCTAAGTGATTGGTTTATATACAGGTGCTTCATTTTTCTTGAATCTCCTGATACAAATTAAATGACTTTGCATCATCCTAGGGGGAGAGGTGAAATCAATACACCTACTGTATGTTTCTTTCATTTGCAGTTCATATTAGTAATAATAACTTGCATGCAGGACCTTTCATGGAAATTAATGACTGGTTGGAGTTAATGGACCAAAGAGCAACCCCTCCCAGGCAGTCATTAATCTCTAGGAATGCCCTATACTGCAATTGCAATTGCTTAAATAAAAGCTTGCAAGAGAATTCAAAGAGAAATACTAGACCTGTGCTTGTCACTGCAGAACAAATGGCACTTTCGATCCCAAATAAATCTCCAAAGGAACAAATAATTTGTGTTTCCATTGTTCTGATTCCTAAAATGCTGTGCAGAACTTACAAACGTTCAAGGTGCCAATGTAGATTGTATTTCTTCAGGGTTCAATGCTGAATGGAATTGTCCTAAAGGAAAATTTCACCATTAAGTAGAGACAAGTAGTTAGCACTTTAAGAAACTAATTTGCAATATTAGTTGTTTTTTTTTTTGTGTGTGTGTGTGTGTGTGCGTGTGTGCCTATAAATCACTTCGAAGTCCCCTAGACACAAAAATCAGTAACACAAGAAAAATCTGTACTAGTGAACTGTACCTAAAATGTCTTTATTGATGAAAGAATAGATTCTTTATTGCTTCTCTTATTTTTCATTATGGTAAACAATTTTGCATTTTTCTCTGCTAAACAGTATCATCCTTTGCTTTCATAGTGTATAGATTTCCTGTTCCCTCTGACTGCCTTTTCTTACTTTCTTTCTTTAGTTCCCTTCACTTACCTAAATGTTAACTTTAGTGTGGAAATATACTCAACCTTCTTCTCTTCTTACTAGTATTCAGTTCCCTTCTATTGGGTGAAATCTTACCCCAATTTGAACAAACCAACTCTTCACCCCACCTACTCCTCCCTCAGTGATTTCAATCTCATTAATGAGCATCATTATCTTCCAGAGAAGTCATTTTCAAAATTCTATTTCCAGAATAGAATTTTCTACTTTATCCACTGCTTGTCATTTCTATAATCACTCCCTAATCTGATGTGACATTGCCTTTTACATGGCTTGATGGCAGCATAATTGATTTTTTTATTGCCTGTCTTGTCCCCCAAATAAGTGTCTTCTCCAGATAGTAATCCACAATCCTCCTAAAATACAGGACCATGTTATCGCTATAAAAGCTCGTCAGGGGCCTCCCTGTTGATGCAGGTGGGTAAAGTCTCAGCACTATTAAGCTATTGCCAGCCACTAAGCTATGAGTTCAATCCCCGTCCATGGAACTTACCTTTATGGAGCAGCAGACCTCACCTGTCTTGCCCGCTGCTCCCCTCAATCAATCCACTTGTTCTGCTCCCTACCCTGTTTCTGGTGAATCCTCTCACTCCCCACACCAGTGGCCTACACCCCAGTTCTTGTAGGCATGAATAAAAATAAATAGATCTTTAAAATAAAAAAAATCCCTTCAATGACAGCATTTTTTTTAATACAGTTCATGCTATTTCATATGGCTTGCAACACTATCAATAATATGATGTTTACTGATCAGTGAAGAAGGTGACTAATCTTTACCTATTGTGATGTTTTATCTTGACTCACTGTGGTGGGCAGATTTGCTTTAGTATTCTTGTAAAATCCTGTCACTTGAATATGGGTGAGACCAAAATTAAAGAAATAAAACAAATGAATTAACAAAGTCCCATGAAAATAACTCAGACTCTGACAACAAACTGGCGTCTAACAAAGGAAGGAGTAGGGAGTAGAATGAACAGGTAGAGAGGGTTAATTTGATAGTAGTGAATTGTAGTAGATTTTTGGTGGTAGATATGTATGGTGTGGTAACTACATTTATCAAGGTATGAAGCTATACTCCTAAAACTTATATAGTAATTTTTTTTATATTTATGCATATAAGAACTGGGGTGTAGGCCAGAGATGTGGGGGGTGAGAGGATTCACCAGAGACAGAGTGGTGGGCAGAACGAGTGGATTGACTGAAATACACTACTAAGTGGAGCAGCAGGCAAGACAAGGGAGGTCTGTTGTGCCAGGTGGGTTAGCTTCCTGACCCAGGATTGAACTCATGCTACAATGGCTGGCAATAGCCTGATAGCGCTGAGATTTTAACCTCTGTGCCACCAGGGAGGCCCAACTTATGTAAATATTTTAAACCAATGGTAAATTAATTCAATAAAAAGAAAATTTTGAGTGAATATGTATAATTGTCAAAAATATAAAACAGTGTCAGATTCTTATCATCAAACACAAGTATCAATAGATGTACAAACATTTATAGATAACAAAAACATGATTTTTATTTTAAACTGCTTTATATAATGAAAAGGAAAAGAGCTAGCTAAAAAGATTAAACATAAAAATGAAGATAAAATGGTATTCTCAGACAAAAAAATAAAGGTAGCTAGAATTAAAAGGGGAAAAAAAGAAAATTGTCAAGCAGGCAAAGGGAAGACAGATGGAGAGCCCCCAAGGGACATTTGAAGAAAAAGGAGCACTCACCCCAAGTGGGGGTGAAATAACAGAGATCTATAGTTCAGAAACCTGCTTGTTAATTCATATGTTAAACTATTCACAGTTATGGGCATAGAAAAATTTTTCTGCAACAGACTGAGAATTGAGAGCTGAGATCTAATAGCTAAGCCATATTATAGTCACAGTTTGCAGTTAAGGAAACTGAGACCCAAAAACCTTGTTAATCTTCCCCAAATCAAGCATCTTATATTTGGCAGAGCCAGCAATCAAAATCAGATTTGTCACACTTGATATGCTGTCAGTCTATTACTCTTGATTTATTTTGAATTTTAGAGTAACTGATTACATGGTTTGATTGATATATCAAAACAACTACTCATTATAAACAAAATGCTTCTATGTAAATAAAACTTTCTGCTTTAAAAATAAAATGCAAATATTTGTGTAAGAAATGGCTTTTGTTCAGTATTTTGAATCCTTCTGTTATTTCAAAGTAAATTTTTAAAGATTTACTAAGTGATAACCACAAAATAGGAAGACCATTGATTTCCAGGTCCCTATACAACCTATATCAAAACTTCCATCTAGAAATTGGCAGCCTTTTTACCTTAAACACTAGGTTCAATAGAAAAAATGGAAAGTTATCATGACAATTGATGGAAGAAGCCAAAGAATACATCAGACATCATGTAAAATTCAACAATTGAAAGAGCATTCAACATTCTCTAGGGACTGAGACTGTGCAGAAACTAAGTCAGATCATCTCTAAACTATGTACATCCTTAGTGTCAGCAGAACATTAACTAACTCACTTCACTGGCAGTAGAAGACCCAAGATATAAACAGCAGCAATGGAGAAAGAAAAAAATGAAAGATGAAAATAATATATTGGATTATATAGCCACCACTGATTATTAAAAAATAAACAACAACTCTTGAAGGGTGTTTTATCACTAAAATCATGCAGCAGCTAAGGGTATTGAGACTATCCAGTTAACACTATTATAAGCTTATCAATAGTTTATATTGAACAGCCTGTGCTTGTCTTTATCTACATTATCTTATGGGTGAAGGAGAAAAGAAGAGTCACATTGAATAAAAAGAAGGGAGGATAAGAAAGTACAAAGATATTTCCTGTCTGGTTAATTGTAAAACAGATACACACTTTACTACGGACTGAGATCTTCATTTATTTTTTCTTCTAATTTTGTATTGAAGTGCCATTGGTTTACATCACTCTTAGCATTTTGGAAGTATAGGATCTCCCCCTTCAGGTGTAGTTACCATAGTGCACCCAACAACAAAGCACCCATAGTCCTCCACCACAGTCCCACTGAATTATTCAAACTTTGCCCAAACATAACTAGAAGGTCATTGTGTTATAATCAATATATTATCAGAAATCAAAGGTGTTGATTACTTTTGACTGTGGCACTGAACAATTGCAAGACCGTTTAATGATGATTTCAATTTGCAGCTATTTTCACCTTTTAAAAATTTTGCTTTAGGAAGATAAGCAGAATTAAGTGAGCTAATGAATACAATGATGCCCAGTGTATTATATCATTCAATCAATACTTCAGGGATATTAATTAACCAGACCTTGACTTGAATTCATGGTAGTGAATCTTAGCCTACCAAAAAGAGACAGTTGGTTGGTCCTAGCTGTGATTTCCTTTAACATCCATTAATAAGGACTCAAAATATGCTCCATATATACGCAAATCTCACTGGAAAAGAAAAGTAGATATATATGTTTTATTCTGTGCCTTTGGGGAACTTATGGTCTAATTAGGAAACACATAATGATGTTCTCAGTGATACTCTACCAGGTGCAACAAATCATCAGACAAATGAGAGACGAAAGTCTACTAAGGTGCGTTGGTGGTGGAAGTGGTGTGATAACATATATCTGAAGTGGGGGGATCCTATACTTCTGAATCCCATACAGTGTTGTAAACCAAAGTTCCTTCAATAAATAAAAAATATTTTTGAAAAGTCCACCAGTGTTAAATCCATGGCACTCACAGAACTTGTTTGAAAGATATTCAATAAGCAGAGAGGAGAAAGGAAATCAGCCACAGGCCCTGAAATTGTTATAGCAAAAACATTAAGATAAAAAATAAAGGCCCCAGGGAGGAGGGCATTGGCCTTCCTGTTCGTGTGAACCAGAAGTGCACCAAGCAAACCACCTATATAAATACAGGGCCTGCCTTCGAAGAAGCCCCTTCAAAACTGTAAATGGCATGGAAATTGATTACTCAAAATAATTTTTTGTAATAGGTATGGCCTTCAATTGTTTTATACGTACCCATGTGTGTGTTATCTGATCCTTTGGCTATCAACGGGATTGCCTCACAGCTCCAAATCCAAAATGCTCTTGGTAATTCCTAAGCCTTGTCCATTTTTTTTATGGGTTCATCTCCCACAGTCCCCCGTCTTCTCTTTTTGAGTTGTCTACACCACAGCACAATTGTGGACTCTTCTTTTTTTTTTTATCAGTTTTCACTACAGATCTAATTACACAGTGTTCTGTCATTTTAGTTACTCTGTTGAAGTTAAAACTCCAGAGGCATTGGGGAGGAGGGCACAGAGAAGCCACACATCAGTCATCTACCTGCTCCCTTTTTTCTCTCTCACATACTTCATTTTGAAGCCATATGCAATCCTTCCTTGACCTCACGCAGAGTAGTCTCCCTGCCTTCTCTGAAGCTCTGATAACTACCAGCATCTCATGTTCCATGGAGATTCCACTACCAAATGTTTATCAAAGAAACCTCCAAGATCTGTTGTTCAAGTATTAGGACATATTGTAAAAGATTTTGAAATGGGCAAAGAAAGACATGTAGTGTCCTATTCTGTCAAACTTACCCTACGGTGTATTTCAGCTTTCATTTTCCTTGAGTTATGTGCAACTTCGCAAGTTGTAGAAATCTGACAATAATGCAAAGAATTCAACTCTATAAAAATGCAAGAATTCTGTCTGTGTGATGTAGTTGATAATTTTGCTAGAAATTGACTAACTGTACACCTGTCTTAAATTCTTTGTCATAATTCCTGATTGCCTATGTAGTTCGTATTTTGAATTCCCCTCTGAAATAGCTGAGACACCTTACTGTATCCCTCATTAATTAAAGACTTAATAAAATCTTTGGCTCATTTTTAAGTATAATTTTATGAAAGTCATGATGCTTGATTTTTAAAAAATCTGCTCAGTAAAATTTAATGTTCCATAAATTATTACATACTAATCTATAAGAGGTCATCAAATGTTATCTTTAACTACTGGGAAAATTTAGATGTCTAAAAACTCAATTTAAAAAATTAAAAAAAAATTCTCTTTTGCATTCAAGAATATCCTAATTACATTCACCAGGCCATAGAATATAATCATAGTAGATTCTTAATGTACTATACAGGTTGACTACCAGAAATGACTCAAGTGATCTATTACTTAAATTTTGGTGTAAAACTAACTAACATACATGCTCTTGAAAGCAATCACTTTATGTTCTCTATGTTGTGGAATTCTGACAGTACATATGATTTCAGATTTTATATCCTAAATTTATGCTGTTTGTAAGCATATTTATTCATTTAAAGCACAATTATGGACGCTTTTATGTCTTTCTTTCAAGAAGCTGGATATGACATGATGTTAAAGTTGTGAAGTTTTTATGTACAAAGTAGCAAAGTAGGCAAAAACAATAAAAGGAACCAGCATATTATAGATGATTAAGATGAGCATTGGCCAATTCATCCCACTGATTACCTACCAAAAGTTTTAGGTGAATGTTTATGGATTTTATAAATGCTAATTACAGGTGACTAGATATATATGCTTTGCAAAAGAACAATGCCCTGGAAGTTGGCTATCACCTCACTTACTGTATTTTACAGAATATATTTTTTTAGTTGACACTTTCCATCAATTGTCATGATAACCTTCCCATTCTTGACAATAAGAAGATAATTATATGTCATCCCAGTGTCAAAGGTAAACAGCAGCTGACCTCTAGAAGAAACTTTTATAGAAGATGTATAAAGGAACTGGAAATAAATTGTTCTCATCTATTTGAGGTTTAACACTTTCTAAATCTTTATACACTTACCATGAAAAGCTTGATTTAAAATACTTTATTCATTCATTCATTCTACCAGTCAAGATTCATTAAGGAATTACCAGGCACCATGAGTGGCACTTAAAGTTGGGAACAAACAGATAAATAAAACATGTTTATCTAGATTCGAGAGAGTTCTAAGTGAACAAATAAATATAAACAGCTAGCTAGTATGGGATTTAAATTCTTTCTTTGCCAGATATAAACTACAGGGCTTTGGAAACTTTATATAATTTAGCACTAAGTTCTTAAGATGTAAAATAAAAATCTTCATCTCAACTTAGGACTTTTGTGGAGATTAAATGTTGAGCAACTGCCTGACATATGTAAGTGCCTAACATGTGATATCTTTTCCAACGAGAAACTACAGTTTGGAGGATAAAATGTTGGCAGGAAACTGAGTAGGAAGAGATTTAGTAGATGGTAGAATCACAGATCTCCTCATTAAAGTTAAGACATTTGCAGTATTTCAAGAATAAGCAGTAGGATTGCATGTGCCAAGACATAGATGTAGATTTCAAGATGTCAAGTAAATTAATCTATTAAGCCTTTCAATACAAAGCAAAGAAAAAATCTATACTCTAAATTGGAATAATTAAAAATTAATTGGAATAATTAAAAATTCTGGAAAATTAAAATCTAGTATTTTATTTGTTAAACTTAAATTATGACTGTAATTTTATATGCATTCCTTAATACATATTTTCTCCCCCAGAAAATGTCAGCATAGCAAAATAAACTGAACTTTTTAATGGCTATAGCACCCAAATTTTGAATCCAATGAACAGCAGCAATTTTCAGTTTCTAAATATTAAAGGAGAATTTTTTATTTTTTCTTTTAACAAGAAACTAGTTGACACATGTAAACACATCAAAACTGCCAAAAAGTTTACTCAAGAGAGTGTTCTCTGAATTTATTTTAATAGTGTCCCCAAAACAAATAGGGCTACTTTCCATAGTATCTAAATTATACTCATTTGTGTGATTCCCAGAATTGGTGATTGTTAATTCTGAAGAAAGTATCAGGGATGAAGGGAAAGTTGCATTAGTGGGAAGGAGTAATGGAAAGAATGGGTTCCATGTAAAGCAAGATTTTTATTTATTTTTTAAGATGTATTTATTCATGTATACAAGAACTGGGGTACAGGCCAGAAGTTTGGGGGTAAGGGGATTCACCAGAGACAGAGTGGGGAACAGAACAGGCAGATCTACTCAAATACACTGCTGAGGGGAGCAGCGGGCTAGAGAGGAGAGGTCTGCTGCACCATATGGGTTACCTCCCTAGCCTAGGATCCAACTTGTGCTGCAGTGTCTGTGGCTAGCTTCATAGGCTGCGTCTTAACCCCTTGTGCCACCAGGGAGGCCCCAAGCCTCCCTTAGATGTGATGATTATATCTACATGCATGAGTCTGGGCAAACATCAAATACATCTGTAGTGGCAGGACAGGGACAGAGCAGAATATCTAGAATCTGAGCAGACAGGCAGGTAAAGGAGAGTCCTGGAGCCCTCGGTGGCTTTCTCAGGCTTTTATTGAGCTTTTACATGCAATGCAGCAACCAGGCAGGTAGGGGTGTGAGAGGGGTGGGGGGCAAGAGGCCGAGAGGCCTCTAAGCTCCCCAGCAGTCTTCACTCTGGGCTACTCTGGCTTTCTTCCTTCCCTTCTCACTCCTGCCTTACTCTTATCTCTGCTTCTCTTGGTGATGTATCAATACTGCTGCCAAGGCCCACAGAAGTAAACAACACAACTTATAACAAGGTAACAAATGCAGGTGCCCCATCAAGCAGGGCAATCCTAATGGCAGAAGGGCAGAAAAGCCTGAGAATCACCCTACATCTCAGGAAATCTTTCATTTTTTTTTTAAGATTTATTTATTTATTTATTGGAGATTTATTTATTTATTTATTTATTTATACAAGCACTGGGTACAGTCAGAAGCGCGGGAGGGTGAGAGAATTCACCAGAGCCAGAGCGGGGAGCAGAGCAGGCAGAAGGACCAAAGTACACTGCTGAGGGGAGCAGCGGGCGGCAGGAGAGGTCTGCGCGCCATGTGGGGGACCCTCCTCCGTTGGCCAGGGAGCAGCCAGGAATTGAACTGGCGCTGCAGAGGCTGCGGGCAGCTTTGCAACCCAGCGCTCAACCGCTGCGCCACCGGGGAGGCCCGATTTATTTATTTATTTATACAAGCACTGGGTACAGTCAGAAGCACCGGAGGGTGAGAGAATTCACCAGAGCCAGAGGGGGGAACAGAGCAGGCAACACTGCTGAGGGGAGCAGCGGGCGGCAGGAGAGGTCTGCACACCATGTGGGATCCTGGCTGGTGGCCGGGGATTGAACAGGCGCTGCAGAGGCTGCGGGCAGCTTCGCAACCCAGTGCTCAACCGCTGCCCCACCGGGAAGGCCCAAAATCTTTCACTTTTAATTGAATCTTAATTTAAGCCTATATTGAAGCATTATTTTTTTTAATTATATATGATATCAGAAAACCCCAGCGATTTAGGGTTCTATCATTATGCTCTCAGATGACCAGTGTCAATTTTTCCTTAAATCTAAAAAATCAATATTTAATTGCTTTTCTAATAGAGACAGAAGCAGATTAGATTATTATTCATCCCTTGAAGATCTCATAAACATGCATGATAAGTTGAATTTTACAGTTTACAAAGCATGTTTACATGTCGAGATATTTAGACATGCTCACTCTGTCCCTCTCAAGATCCATATAGGCATGTTGGATTTTTAGAGGGGCAATTTACCAAGCCACTACCTTCACTCAAAGTTTGGTGTGAATTAAAATAGAGGAGAATATCAGTAACAGAGATCTCACAATGTAAGTTAAGACCAGATTGGAAATCATTAATTAACCTAGATAATTTTCAACTTGGCACTAGCAAAACAGACTTGACTCTCAAGTCAAGCAGACTGCTGAGTAAACACATGCTTAGGGATCACAAGTAAACCAAAGTGTGATCGCTAATATTACATGTTAACGTGGTGAGACTGTTATGCCCAACTCTTTGGGAGAAACTAGTCTAGATGTTGTTGTGAAGTTATCTGAAGATGTGATGAACACTTACAAAAATTAACTTGAAGGAAAACAGATCCATTTATCATATGAGTAGATCTCCTTTGAAAGTCTTAAGGGTAAAAATTGAGATTTTCAGATAAAGAAGAGATTGTTTCAAGACTCAAGCAAATAAATGTTGCCTGAATATCCAGATTGTTGTCTTGACTAATAGATCTCAGGTGTGAGGCTACGATATCAACTCTTACCCGAATTCCCAGCTTGCAAATCTGCTTTACAGATTTTCGACCTGTCAGCTACCACAATCATATGAGCCACTTCCTTAAAATAACCTCTTTAAATACAGACATCTATATCTGTATATCTGTATCTACATAGCCTATTGTTTCTGCTCCTCTGGGAGACAGAACCCTAATACACAATGTAATCTACATAACAAGTAGATCAATTTTCAATATACAGAGCTTGAAATAAGGTAAGCTTGACAGACAATTTTTAGAATAACCGAATTCCTTAAAGAAGCTATATTGAGGAAGAAAGTGTGCCATGCAGGGACTCACAATTCAGCATTCCCTATCATCTGTGTCACTCCCAGCTGTGTGACTTGCACCCATATCCTTCTAAATATATTCATCTGTAAAACGACAAAATTAAATCGACTCATTTCTGCAGCCTCTCCCTGCTCCAATATTGCATAATCTCTGTGATCCATCATTTTTGAAATTATCTCCTAAAGGAACAAAATGGACAAAGACTCCCTTTGAGGAATGCATGTCTGGTATAGGAAGGAAACTGATGCAATGGAGAACTTTTTGAAAGATAAAATAAGGGGCCTCCCTGGTGCCACAAGGGGTTAAGATGCAGCATTATGAAGCTATCCATAGCCATGGCCGCAGCCAGGGAGGTGATCCACATGGTGCAGCAGACCTCTCCTGACCCACCCGTTGCTCCCCTCAGCAGTGTATTTCAGTACATTTGCCTGTTCTGTTCCCCACTCTGTCTCTGGTGAATCCTCTCACCCACTGGGCCTTCACCCCAGCTCTTGTATGCATAAATAAATAAATATTAAAAAAAAAGAAAGATAAAATAAGAAATGGACTGACCAGTTTATAGTCCAGATGTATGAAAGATGCATGAGATTAAAAAACAAATATGACTGGTTTGTAATGTGAAATAAACCACAGAGTCCTTGATATTCACTTGATCAAGATGAAGGGTTTTGCTGTTGTATTATTACCTCTAATCCCACAATAACATTGCTCAGGAACCTGACATTCCTTCCCAAATATGTTTTTAAACAGTGATGAAAATTTTCTGAGTCTAAGACTGTAGTGCCAGGATGGGCACAGTGCAGGTTTTCTGTGATCCGAGCAGACCGGGTGAAAGAGAGTCCTGGAGCCCTCAGTGGCTTTCTCAGGCTTTTGTTGAGCTTTACATGCATTGCAGCAACCAGGTCCACGGCAGGCAGGGATGCCACTGGGCCAGGAGGCTGGTAGGCCTTCAAGCCCCTGACAAGTCTTCACTCCGGGCTTCTCTCTCCTGGCTTGCTTTCTCCCCTTCGCTCTCCTGCCTCTCCTGCTGTTTCTGCTTCTCTTGGTGACTATTTCAATACTCCTCCCATGGCCTACAGAAGTAAATAAGACAGTTTATAGCAATGTAACAACTGCATGTACCCCATCAGGTAGGGCAATCCTAAAGGTGGAAGGGCAGAAGAGCCTGAAAATCATTTACCCTACAAAGACTGAGGATAACAAGATCATCTTTAGGGACAGAAGATGTGTCTAACATGATCCGGTGACCATGGAATTTAGAAATTTAGAGGAAGATTGATGTTGACTAAATCTAAATTTACCTGTATAGATCTTAATAAAATAATAATGTTGTCGGGCCTCCCTGATGGTGCAGGGGTTAAAGACAATGCTATAGGGCTGATCTTCAGTCACTGCAGTGTGAGTTCCATCCCTTGCTGGGCAGGGAACAACCCATATGGCAACTCCTGCCTAGCCCTGCTGCTCCCTTCAGCAGAGTGTTTCAGTAGATCTGCCTGTTCTGCTCCCCATTCTGTCTCTGGTGAATCCTCTCACCCACCCACCCCCAACACACACCTCTGGCCTGTACCCTGGTTCTTGTATGCATAAATAAATAAATCTTTAAAAAAATAATGTTGCCTTAATTGTGTTTCACGATGATGTAGGTATGATAATATTGATAATAAAAACAAAATCCATAATAATGGAAGCAAAGTGGGGGAATATAGTATGTAGATACTTATTCATGTCATTGAACTTTGACAGAAGGATAGAAATTGAGAGCAACACCACAGAACAGAGTCTTATGTATTAGATAGATTCATGAAAAATTTACAAAAGCTCATCATCCTGCTGAAGGAACTCTTAACTAACAGCACAAAACTAATAATCAATCATGAATAAGTGGACGGATTCTAAAGTGTGCCTTCAGGAAGCAATGGTTCTTTTAGTTTTGATGGTTGATACTTCTTTTTTATATAGAATCATTTTCTTAGTGAAAATGATTAGTGAAAAACATGAGATTTTAGGTCTTGACAAAACTGGTCTAGTATTTCTGTATGATCTACTCATTGCTTCTCTCCTATTCTTACCTAGAGACTCATGGGTAAAATGTAGTCCCTGGCATCAACCCCACTTGGACTTTCTTAAATATGTAAATTCCTGGGTCATTCCCTGATCTGGTAAATCTAAAACTGTGGGGATAAAACAAATGCTGTCGGAGATTCAGATCATGCCAGAGTTTGAGAACAACTGCCTGAGTCCAACACACTGATTTACACCTAAAAGAATTTTCCTGACAAAAGCTCTTCTGTTTAATATCTACAGAGAGACATACTTTACTATTCTTTGTATACATCTAAATATGGAAACTTATCTCACAGCACAAAACTAGCAATCAAACAATCATGAATAAGTAAATGGATTCCAAAGTGTGTATTCAGAAAGCAATGGTTCTTTTATTTTTGATAGTTGAAAATTGTATTTATTGTAAGAGACTTGTGACTAAATTGGGCCTTCTTCCCCTCTGATCTTAGACTATGATTTAAGCTGTTTGATATTTATTCATGTTAGATTTCTAAGGTAGCTAGAGTAAAATCAAAGCATTGCAGACATCTTCAGACAGTGCAGACCTAATATATGTTATTCCAATGTTCCTCTTTTCTCTTTATCTTTATATATCTTCATTACCAACCCTCTAGTTCAAAAGCTTCGCTGTAGGAGTTGAGAAGAAGGCATTTATTAAACCCAAATTCAAATAAATGTTAGGTTGTTAGAATCAGTGCTAGAAAAAAAATAGAGATAAAAGGCCATTTGGGATCTTGATTAAAATTAACCAGAAATAATGGAATGTCTAGATGAAAAATAATATAAGCATAACAGTAATCTCCATCAAATTACATAACAATTTGACTCTATTTTTCATTGATTTGCTATTTTAGGTACAGAAGAGAATTTAGCAAAGATCAAAACTATTACCACATACCAAAGTTAATTCCTCAAGCCCCTGATTCAAAATATTTAATGTTTTCAAACAATCCATAATTAAAAGTGCACCTACCTTCAATTCTAGTAATCATGTCATAATGCAAACTTAATTGGCTGTTATTTGCAGGACCAGATTAAGTAGCTTGTGGCCATGATGAGTTTCTTATGCTCAAAATTAGGACTCCCACAGCTCTACAAACCCAGAGGAGCTCAAAGGCCACAACCAACCCCTGTTGCCAAGAGGCACTTACACATTCTTAAGTCATCAAGTCGCTATTCCTGCCACCACCGAGTCACCCCCCCACCCCTCTTTATATTTCTAATCTACCATGCGGATTAATTTGCGCTCTGGGAGTCTCAAGTGGCTAAAGGCTTTACACATGGGTATGTTTGCTTTTCTCAGAAGAATGACAATTGCTATGAGAATTTGGGTCTAGGGAATTGGGGGCTAAAGCTAGAATGGCTTGATTACTATCCTCAGACACTCAGAAATCAGGCAGGTGAAATCCTGGTCCTTGTATAGTCTCTGACTTCATTATTATTACTACTGATATTGTCATTATTATTACTTTGAGCAACTTAATGACCTTCATATATTTTACAAATTCAATCTTTCTTCTTTTGACACTCTTTTGCAGATAGATAAAGCCTACTCTTATAATTCCGGGTTTAGCGAGAACCTGAGATAGTTGTCTGTTCAAAGTAATGCATTTTTAGGAATAGGTCATGCATGCTAGCTAGAAACACTCAAGGATCAATTTGATTGCTGTCCAGGCACCCTCGAGATTGCAGTAAACAGCTGCTTTAAGGTTTGGCAATTGCTAGGCCTACTTAAAGTATCTTCATGCAGTGACAGTGTTACATTTTGCCAGCAATTAGGGAGCTTCAAAAAATCCTAGTACCCAGGCCATAACCCAGGTCAATTGAATCATTGCAGCAGGAGGGCAAGGCTTCAGTAGTTTTGAAAACTTCCCAGGAGTTTCCAAAGATAGACAAGAGTAAAAGCTACTAGGGTGGGATTCTAAATTAATTCTTCAAAAACAAACAGAACAGAAAATCTGGTTAGATGTGCTTATTTTCTATGACCTATTTTATTTCCATAGGACAATTTCTTGGACCGTGATTAAAAAAAAACAAAAACTATTTTTGTTTGTATTTATTCAGAATGGGACTAATCAGTATAAAGATGAGAAAGAAGTAAATCAGCTTAGTTCAGGGTCATTCTATAACTTTTGTCTCTACAGGGGTCAGATTATTTTCATCATTTAGGAAAATATCTTGTAGAATTTCTACACATTATCATCTAAATGACTTTAAGCAAGTAAGTTATTCAATAAAATGAGATAACATTACTACCTACTTCAAGTGTTGGCAGGTTTAATTTTTATAAAGCAATACACAAGAGAAAACTGGCAGAAAAATGAAAGGAATTTGGTTAATATTAGCTAATAATAGCAAACCAGGCATTTTACATGTTGAAAGAAAAATAAAATGTGATAATATGATTTGATTATGGCTAGTGAATCATTATTTTCAATTTAACTATATAGAAGGGCATGATATCTAACTATATGTATTATATATACTACCCATAATATAATATATATTATACTTATATAATATACATAAGAACATTTTATCATTAGATTTACAGAGTATAAAGTATATTTTTCTCCTTCTTACGTGAAAATCATTCTGGAAAAGTAGTGTTACAATATTGATATTTCAATAGAGGGTCTTTTCAGTAATACCTTCCATACTCTAGAGTAAATAATCTTGCAAATAGTAGATTTGGAGTTTTCTAAACTGAATTTCCTGTGAGGATATACTTCTTACTGAATTTTTACCCCAATAGCATTTGAGAATGGGAGGCTGATGTCTACATATACCCTTTGAACAGTAAATTAAAACAGTGCAACTGTGCCTCATCTTAAGGTAATTCTAAAAAAACCATACATCCTAGAATTAATTATTCATCAGAGTACTTCACTTTCATAAACATGAAATAAAAATGTCTCAGTGTCACATTAAATATGATAATCCTGGAGAAAAATAAAAGGTAAAGCTATTAAAAAAAAAAACATGAAAAAGGAGCTCATCAGGAAGAATTTGAGCAGCTAATTAAACTGCAATTTTAAAAGGACTACTCCACAATAAAAACCTCTACTTCTTGTATTTTTAATTTCATCAAAGGCCAATTTTATCACTTGAGAAGACTCAAATTTGACATATCTTTCTTCAAACTTCATGAATTATTTGGTTTATTTTATTACTTATGACTGCCAAGTAAAATACAGGATATTTAGTTAAATTTGGATTTTAGATAAGCAACAAATTTCTCATCTAAGTATGTTCTCACAAATATTTCATAGCATATAAAAGTATTGTTCCTCTGAAATTCAAATTTAATCATGTGCTATTTTTTTTTTAATTTCCTATTCTGGCAACTCTAACTTAAACCACATTTTATGTTTTTGATAAAAATATCATAAGGGTTTTACATCAGTTGAAGGGCAATACTTTAATTTGTTCTAAGTATATGATACTCTTCTGAAACTGGGAAATATACCTAACTGAGGTAAGAGTATTCTTATTTTTAATGCTAAAAAAAATTTCCTGTAATGGGGAATCAAGGACAAATGTTAACATTGAAGCATACCAAGTGATGCTTTATTTCTTTGATTTATTTGCCAGAATTAGAGATGATAAATGTACATTCTGATCATCAAAAAAAGACTGATTAATCCAATTTGCTTTTTATTATTTTTAAATATATGGTGAGTAATCCAATTTTTATTTAAGAAAAAAATATCTGTAGTTGCATATACTCTGAAAACTGTCTGGCACCATTTGTTTTTTTTTAAGGTCAGAATTTTCCCGTAAAATTTATTTACTTTTCTATCTTCTTTCCTCTTTCCTCAGTCTTCCTTTCCTTCCTTTCTCTCTCTCCCTCCCTTGTACCTTCTTTTTGCCCATCCTTCTTTCCTTGCTTTGAATGGTTGCTCAGTTCACATTCTCTACAAGATTTTGATTGCACAATAAGAACGAAATTTCTATCCCCTTTTCTTATGCATTTTATCTTTAATTGTGACCACTCTATGCATTTTCTGATCACATGTTCTGTCTCCTGATCCCTTATTCTTATTCAAAGCAATAAACATGTGGGTACTACTGGGGAGTAAACCCAATTACTATTCTGCTGTTCAAAAATCACAGGTTTCAGCAGTTCTGGAATTTTAACTCCTTAAATTTGTAGTGCTCTCTGCTACATAAGCGAGGGTATGGTCAAGCTATCTTCCTTGCTTTAAACTTTTTCCCTTATCTCTTGTCAAGCACTGAAACTTTAGAGAGAAGCAGTATCTGACATCTCTCTTAGAAAAATGTGTCATTCTAAAATTATATAGTAACTGAACATCTTTAAAAATCACAATATTAGTGATAACAATTGCTTGAGTGAGCTCTTACCAAGTATAACTTATACATATTCTTAAACTTATTTATCTATCAAATAAATTAATGGGATGGGGATACTTTTTGCCCCCGTTTTATAGACTATTTGAGTTTAAAACATCCCCTTAGCAGGTGGTAAAGCAAAGATTTGTACATAAGCTTCTTGACTCCACAACTTGCGCTCTTACAATGACAATATATCAACTTTTCATTAAGAAAAGTTGTTTCCTTTTTCTTTTCTGGCTTATTTCACTGAGCATGATCCCTTCCAACTCCATCCATGTTGCTGCAAAATTGCACGAGTTTATCTTTTTTGATTGCTGAGTAATATTCCACTATGTATATGAACCACATCTTCTTGATCCAGTCATCTATTTTTGAGCATTTGGGTTGTTTCCATAACTTAGCTATTGTAAAAACATACCGGATGGTCTCACACATAGCAGGAATTTAGAAAACCTAAATAAGGGACCAGGAAAAAGACTAATTATAATAAAGTAAAAATCAAAATCAACAAGCAACAAGCAACTATAAACCAGAGACACACTGCAGTGGCAGGGGGAGGAGGGTAAGGGAGGATGGATTAGGGTCAAAATAAGGGGGGGGTGGGAATTGTATGGGGAATATAACCAAGATGAAACTGCATACATTGTGGAAAGTGAAAAATGATGTAAAAAATATATAAAATAAAAAAATAAAAGAAAATTAAAAAGAAAAGTTGTTCCTATACCACTACACCTTCTCAAACATCCAACTAAGAAAATAGATGCAGTTATTCTACTTACATGATTGGGGCCAAGTCTCATTCCTGTATATTGCTTTTGGTATTTGACAAAGCTTAATTGCACACTCATTCATACCTCCATCCATCTATATGTTCAATAAAGACTTCAGGGGGCCTCCCCAGTGGCATAGTGGTTGAGCTCTGGGTTGCGAAGCTGCCCGCACAGCCTCTGCAGCACCGGTTCGATCCCCGGCTGCTCCCCGGCCACCGTAGGAGGGTCCCACATGGCGCACAGACCTCTCCTGCCGCCCGCTGCTCCCCTCAGCAGTGTACTTCGGTCCTTCTGCCTGCTCTGCTCCCCGCTCTGGCTCTGGTGAATTCTCTCACCCTCCCGCACTGACTGTACCCAGAGCTTGTATAAATAAATAAATAAATCTTGAAAAAAAAAAAAGACATTAAGGGTTTCATATGGAAGTGATGTTTGTTTAAGTATATCAGATGTTATTACTTCTTTTTTGACTGAAATTTTACAAATGCTGATTGAGTAACACTTTCTAAGGAATGTGCCAAAAAATGTTGAGTGGCGTGACTGCAGGGTTTCACTTGGTCTCAGCAGCCCTAAATTTATTTCTGGTCACTGCGTCTCCTTTTCTGGAGAGTCCCATTTCTTCGCCTTATGGAGAACATCATCATTTTTATTCTGCTCCTGGTGTGTTTTCCTAGTCAGCTCTCTGTTTTCTCCATTGCTTTCTTTATGTGGCCACAGGAATAGTAAAACTTACAAGTGCTGAGGGAAAGTGTTGTTTGAGTCCTTGTGTAATAAGAGAATAAGTATTGTTATAACAGTAGGGTCTTTCCTTACAGGGGCCTGGGTAGGGAAGGCCTAAAGAATTGGCAGTGTTGTGCAATCTGTAGTGTGATCTCGGGTGTCATGAAAATAAATGGACTTTCATGCATTTGGGTACCAGAGAACTGCAGCAAGTTCATGACAGAGGCACTTATCTCTGAGGTGCCATGGAGAGAACTGTGAACTGTGAGAATATGAGCACTGGAAATGTGTAAACACCATATAGTTTGGTGAGGATTTATTAGCAGTATTTTTTACCTTATTTTTATTTATTTTTTTAATTTAATTTATTTATACAAGCACTGGGTACAGTCAGAAGCACGGGAGGGTGAGAGAATTCACCAGAGCCAGAGCAGGGAGCAGAGCAGGCAGAAGGACCTAAGTACACTGCTGAGGGGAGCAGCGGATGTGGCAGGAGAGGTCTGCGCGCCATGTGGGACCCTCCTCTGGTGGCTGGGGAGCAGCCGGGGATCGAACCAACGCTGCAGAGGCAGCTTCACAACCCAGTGCTCAACCGCTGTGCCACCGGGGAGGCCCTTTTCTACCTTATTTGATTCTTCTGGAGACAGAGTGAAGATTACACTCCAATGCCACCATTGTTATTACAAGAGAAGGAAAAACACCACGGAGTGGGCCTCCCTGGTGGCACAAGGGGTTAAGATGCAACCTACAAAGCTGTCTGCAGCCACTGCAGCATGAGCTTGATCCCTGGCCAGGGAGCTACCCACATGGAGCAGCAGACCTCTCCTGGATCGCTTGCTGCTCCCTTCAGTAGTGTATTTCAGTCAATCCGTTCTACTCCCCACTCTGTCTCTGGTGAATACTCTCACCCCCCCACACCTGTACTCCAATTCTTTTATGCATAAATAAATAAATCTTTTTAAATAACATCACGGAGTAGACTACCTTACTTTCTACTTTTGTTTAGCCAAAGTGCATTGCCCCACAAGGCATGTATGATCCATTTTACCCAATGGTCATCGTTGTGTAGAGAAAACAACACTGTCTCACAGTAGGATTTTCTGATCTGCCCTGCAAATGATGAATTTGTGTCTTCTATCTATTTCCAGCAGTCACCAAATGTCTTAGAGCATTGCATCTCAAGTACTGATAATAATCTGGAGAGCTTGGTAAAGCCAATTCTTCCCCCATCTTCCATGCCCCCACATATTCTGTTTAAGTATGAAATATAGTCTAAGAATTGATGCTGCTACTGCTGCTTCTGGTTCTAGAACCACATATCAAATAGCATTACTTTAAAGTTTTTAAGAATTTAGAATTAGAGGGAATCTTGTAGAGCATAGACCAGACATATGAAGTGATTTTAAAAAGGTCAAATAGCTACCCCATTTAAGCATTGCAATGTCTTCTATTATGCATCTCAGACTTTTTAATAGATTTAGTTTCATTAATCCAGAATAAGCAAAAGTCCATGCTCTCTAAATGGCTTCCTTGGCTCATATACACCATTACCAAGATAGACCGGGTCAGTATGCAGGAGGTCTTTATCCAATTCACACTATATGTTATTTTGTCTTTCTTAACTTTAAAATCATCTTTACAAATCAGAAACAAGAAGCAGATTGGAGGGGGAGGGTGGTGTGCTTGTTTCTCTCTCCTAACATTAAGTCGTCGATGTGCATGTGAGATATATCATCATCTAGAGATGTATATATAACTGATTAATCTTGATTGTTTTATGTCTTCCTTTCATCTTGCATAAAATGCTTAAACTTTATTTCAGCTACTTAATAATTCTCTTCTGTGGTTGAATGGGACATGTTTCTACCTGGAATGTTTATGTGAACCTCACTCCAGGTGACAGGTAGTTATATATGGGGAAATGAATATTTATGTATAGTTCCTGCCTAGAACATAATTGGACTCTAGAATAATAAGAAAGTGCATTTCTTATCAGGAACAGCTTTGGGAGCCATCTTTTATCACATCTTCTCAGGTAAAGTCTTTAAGCTAAGAGAGTTCTCTGCCTCTTTCTCCTGAAACTGATGGAATTTTCTCACCTGAATGATACAACTTGTTCTCATAAAAAAGCCTATTTCTTCTGACACAATAAATGCAGGTTATTGACTATTAAACTTTTTAAAAGATTTATTTTTATTTATTTATTTATGCATATAAATTTATTTTTATTTATTTATACATATAAGAACTGGGGTACAGACCAGTGCGGGCAATGAGAGGACCCACCAGAGACAGAGCGAGGAGCAGAACAGTGAGGTGGATCCACTGAAATACACTGCTGAGGGGAGCAGCAGGTGAGTCAGGAGAGGTAGAGGTCTGCTTCACCATGTGTGTAGCTCCCTAACTTGGTATCGAACTCAAGTGCAGTGTCTGACGATAGCTGGATAGTACTGAGACTTAACCCCTTGCACCATCAGAGATGTCAAGGGCCTCTTTGACGATGAACAAAACAACCCAGGAAATTAGACTCAACTTGCCAAATGCTAATGAAAAGGGAAGGGGCAAGCAGGGGGCTAACTGTGTCCATGACAAATATGCTTAAATATTACTATAACCTAAGAAAATCTAATTAAAAGACCAATGTGTATAGGATCTCAGATGAGAGGAGTTTTAAAGCAGAGATGGCTAAAATTCGCAAAGACAAATTACTGTCAAGGAAAGCTGATTCTCCCTGCCAGGCAATATCAAAACAGAGCAAAACACTGTGATATGATATTATCTTAGGGGAAGCATGTCAACACAAATGTGCTAAGTCATAGACACTTGAGGGAGAGATAACCTGCTTGCACTGGGACTACACAAGGTTGCCTGGTGATTAGTCTATCTGGATAGACACATTACCCAGTATACATTTTCTAGGGAAGAGTCTGTGCATGTGAACATACCAAGCACAATTTGTATTTGCATTTCTTGCTACATTAGGAAACAGCAAAAAGGAGGACATCAATTAAAAGTCTTCCATGTGCCACAAAGCATACTTTGAATATAAAAATATGTGACGGGGCCTTCCCGGTGGCGCAGCGGTTGAGTGCTGGGCTGTGAAGCTGCCTGCAGCCTCTGAAGCTCTGGTTCGATCCCCGGCTGCTCTGCGGTTACCAGAGGAGGGTCCCACATGGCGCGCAGACCTCTCCTGCCGCCCACTGCAACCCTCAGCAGTGTACTTGTCACTCTGCCTGCTCTGCTCCCCGCTCTGGCTCTGGTGAATTCTCTCACCCTCCCACGCTTCCGACTGTACCCAGTGCTTGTATAAATTAATCTTTTAAAAAAATTTTTTAAAAAAATATATGATGCATGTCACAAAACCTTTACTTTTATCATTACTTGAGAACTTTAAAAGAGACCTAAAAGTTCAGCTTGCAAAATGTAGTTCAGTGAAGACATGTTTAATGGGAACAGTTAGCAGTTTGACCATAAATTCAGATGACTTCAGATTAACACCTGTCTCATTTGTGAACACATAAAGCAAGCCACACACCTTTGGGTTTACCAGTGCAACATGCCTTATAGACTCATAATGTCAAACACATTAAAAATCATAGACAAATCAAGAAAAGTATTGAAGTTGAGATAGTTGCCCAGAGGAATTTCTTCTCCAAAGTTTATTTATTTCTATGCACAGTGAAATAATTGTTTTTCAATTATTTTCGTGAGTTTGGTATAAAACTAATAAAAACTAAAAATAAAACACAAAAGGAAAATTAAAATAAAATCATAAAATAACATTCATTATATAGTAAGAATATATTTATAAATTTATATCTACAAAATAATTCAAAGCCCTGAATGATCACCTTTAATGAATCTGATTCCTCTGCTCTTGATTATGTGTTGACTTATTGACTTGCTTCCAAGCACAGAGAGGGAAAATCGTACATTTACAGTAGAGACATTGTCATTTAGATCTGATGTATCCCCTGATAGAATAGATGGGAAGGGAATTTTATATGTGATAATATCCAAAATCCTAACTTCAGTCTAATCATAAGAAGGCATGAGAGTAACTCAAAGTGAGGAATATTCTATAAAATGCCTCAGCAGCATTCTTCAAAATCTAGGAAAAAAACAAAAAGAAAAGGTTGAGAAAGAATGGGAGAGGTGATAAGAAAAAAAGAATGAGGGAGGTGATACTAAGGAAATGTAAGGAACTCCAGGGTTTGTAGTTGGGAGAAGAAATGATTATAAAAAGGTAAACATTTCTTGTGGAATTTGGAGAGGTCTACATTCCCATTATGGTAGTGTTTGTATAGCACTACCTATAATACAAAATTATGAATAGATATGAAAATAAATGCATATTAAAACTAGTAAAATCCAAATAAAGTTAATAGTTTTTCTGGCCTACTATATCATTATCAGTTTCCGTTTTGATCATGTACTATGCTTACATATAATTGGGAAACTGAGTGAAGTTTATTAGAACTTTCTGTACTACTTCTGTGACATGAGCTAAATTTATTTCAAGACAGATTTTTTTCATTATAAAAATCATTTCTGCTAATTGTGTAGAAAATAAATCTTTGGATGTAAGTACTCCTCTGAGAAAAATGTCATGGCTATGTTATTACAGGACCAACATGTCTGTCACACTACAAGATAAAATGGAAAGCTTTGCTATTTTTCTTCAAATCACCTATTTGACTATTGTATCAATGGTATCAATTATTACTAAAGCATCTAGTAAATATGTTTATAAACACAGAACTAAAACTCCATTATCCTTTCCCCACTGATTTCTCACATACCATACTCATTTAGCCACATGGCCAAATAGCCAATTAATGGAGGTACCCTCACTGTTACCATCCTAGTTTATGTTATTATCAACCCCTTAGCTGAATTACATTAAGAATCTTTTAATTAATCGATTAGCCTGCATTTCTTCTAAGCCAGCTTGATTCCTTTAACTAGCAAGACTTTTTTTTAAAGATTTATTTATTTATGCATACAAGAATTGGGGTACAGGCCAGAGGTGTGGGGGGTGACAGGAGTCACCAGAGACAGAGACCTAAAAGTGGGGAGCAGAACAGGCAGACTGACTTAAATACATTGCTGAGGGGAGCGGCAGGGGAGTCAGCAGAGCTCTGCTGCGCCATGTGGGTCAGCTCCCTGTCTGGGATTCGAACTCATGCTGCAGTGGCTGGGAATAGGTTCTTAGTGCTGACACTTAAGCTCTTGCACCACCAGGGAGGCCCCTAGCCTTTAATCCTTCCTTTCTTGTCTCCTACATACCTATTTCTACATATTCTATAAATATTTATATACTTTAAGATATACATCTTTTTATACATCTTTATATACTTTAAGATATACATATACATTGCATTTACATATGTGATATTGTCATAAATGCCTTTGTAGTATATATGCATAAATGCATATTAGTATATAGTAAATATATATGTTATACACATATGGATGCATAAACTTTTGCTCAACATCAGCTTTTTTGATCAAAAATATAAAAAAAAGATTCTTTATATTATAAGTTAGATGCTGAGAATAACTTTCAAAATCCTAAAAAATTTAAAACCCTGACAATCAAGTTGACCCTTCACATGTCTGGCTAGCAGTTCCTTCTTGTTCCTTCCACCTCTTTGCCATTGTTTTCAGAGCACCTTGAAATATCACTGGCCTTCTTTCTCACTTTTTGGTACCAATTAGAGTCTATTTATCCATCATGGTCCCCCTTGAGGCTCCAGTGATGTTTTAGGATTAATTTCCTCCAAATCTGAATCCATTAGAACCCTTCTTATTCTCATGTTTTGCATTATTTTGGATAATGGGTAATATTTTTATTATTTTTTCTGTTGTTACTCTATTTCATGTTGCCAACTTATAGAGATGGTAATGTCTTGGTGACAGCGACTAGGTTTATACTTCTTTTGAGTTCTCAGCATGTCTGGCAAAATAACTCTTAATAGATTTGTTTTCTCAAATTGTGTGTCAGCTATCCTTTGAATCAGAGACATCCATAATTGCTGAGGTCCTCGTAGGTTCCTGAGTTATGGTAATACAGTTTCAATCCAATTAACATTTCCCCAAGCACTCTATGTATTAAAAAAAGCAAAAAAACAAAACAAAACAAAAAAAAACCTCAAGGAGCTTATATTTTAACACAGGTTTCCTGTTAGTGACAGAACAATAACCATATTTACCTCCCACTAAGATATGATACTTTAGAAATCTCCTAGGCAAATAAGTACCCAATTCCAAGAACAAATATCTGCAGTACAAATAGCTCAACTTCTATTGATTTAAATATGAGTTTATGTAACCACTCAAGGGTGGCCTGTTGGGGGAATAAGACCTGCCTGAATTAAGCTAATCCATCATAACACTGACTAAAGCTCTTAATCAAGTCCTACAGAAGCAGAAGAGGAGTTTTGGGAAGATTTTAGGCAAAGGTATTTCATATTTTATTGAAACTGTTTTGTTTCACTTTTCCCAGAGAGAATATAATTTTCTAGCACTTATTTTATGCTATCGATAATTTTTAAAAAATCAAAGTAAGACTTTGGAACTTTCTAGCAGTTGGTTGCTAAGGTCTCTTATTTTGGACTTGATGTTTAAGCATTCCCAAGTCCAATGTCAGATCCTGGAAATTGTCCTAGGAGGAATTATCCACATACTACATAGTTTTTTGTTTTTTTCCTCTATGGCCCACTGAGTTCACTTTTAAATTAATGGATGTTTGGAACTTTCATCCATTCTGTGGTTGTTAAAGCTCATCCAGACAGGAGTCTAAGAGAAAAAGGTCATCACTGTGTTTCTTGGATATTGGGCTTTTTGCTACCAGATGCTTTAGGAGAAAGAATTAAGGGAGGCTTTGCTTTGAATTTGTTTGAAATTCATTACATGAATTCAGTTTAAAAAATATATATCTAGAATTGAAATTTGACATTTGTATTCCCAATGAAACCAAATACCTCCATCATCATATGTTATGTAATAGAGTTACCACCACTTTGGTAAAGTCTTTCAACAAAGAGCCTTAGGGGATATAAGAGAAGATAAACACAAAAAGAAAAGAAAACCAAATATGGGTCAAATGCCAAAGTAAGTTTAGGAGAACATTTTCTAATATATTATGTGTTTTTAACTTATGTAAATGGAAGCTAGTCTTTCAAAACATTTTTATGACAATAGTAAAAACATCACCATCCATTATTACAAGTGTGCAAATCCTTAGATCAGATCATTGTATACTGAATTTAAGGCTTCAGACCAACCAGAATGTGACTGGACAGTGAACAGAGGTCTCCCCTGCATTTGCATTTTTGCCTGTCAGCCCAGTGCAGTTGTTTTGAAAAAGTAAAGGTGAGGAAATAGCTACAGCTTTTAAAATTATGGTTTTTGAGGATGGACTTCCTCTTTTGTTCCACAAATCCAATATGGAGAAACACACATATAATGTTAAGGGAATAGAAGTATCACCATGCTCTAAGAGGGAGAAACATTTCTACCAATTTGATTTTTCTGTTATTTTCTCTGACCCATGTGTACGTTCACAAGTAAATATTTGAGTGAAGGCCCAGTGTCTGGTCCAATGAAGAATTCTTGGCCTATATTCTGAAGATTGTGTCTCTTATCCTGTCTTTAACGTGTATTCATTTATTATCAGTGACACTCTGCATAAGATATCACTTGATGTCTTGGATTTCAGTCTCATCATGGAAAGCGGATTACTAATCTTCCTTCAAACCACCTCACAATGTGTTTGGATGCCATTGCATTTTCTGCATAGCCTATTAGCTTAGGTCAAAATAATACCCTTCTGTATCTGACATATACAATTACAGCTCTTTAGAGACAAATGTCATATGTTACTCTTAGAACAAAATCTGTAGCACCAAACCTAGCACAGTGTCTGAGACACAGTAATCATTCAATGTAGTTCAATTCAGCCATTTATAACTATTGATCAAACAGAATTGAACTCTTGATAAGGTAGATAATGCATGTGAAAATAAAATTTTTCCACAGCATGTGTGGGTTACCTCCTTTCTTCTCTCTCATTCAGCCTTTATTAGAAATAATATATTACAGTAATGTTTCTCAGGGCAATATGTCTATGTTCCTAAAATAATTTTATACTAATGTCATGAAGAGGGCCTCCCGGTGGTGCAGCGGTTGAGCGCTAGGTTGCGAAGCTCGCCGCAGCCTCTGCAGCACCGGTTCGATCCCCGGCTGCTCCCCGGCCACCGGAGGAGGGTCCCATATGGCGCGCAGACCTCTCCTGCCGCCCGCTGCTCCCCTCAGCAGTGTACTTCGGTCCTTCTGCCTGCTCTGCTCCCTGCTCTGGCTCTGGTGAATTCACTCACCCTCCGGCACTTCTGACTGTACCCAGTGCTTGTATAAATAAATAAATAAATCTTAAAAAAAAAAGAGAGATTTAAAAATAAATAAATAAAATAAAGTCATGAAGATTTCTCATGATATAAAATATATATGTGTCAGAAAATATAGAAATGAAACCAAAATATAATCCAACTAAAAGATTTCTTGCTTTTCCTCAGCTTCTGGATCTGATGGACAGAATCTTCGAATGGCATTTGCTTAATGACTATTGAGTGAATAAATTAACCAAGAAATTAAAGAATACTTACGCCTAATCCATTTGAGGAATGTCTGTTATCAATCTCACTGTCTTTTTACCTCAATGACAAAAAAAATCTGTTTTTCTTTCAAATTGTCTCTTGCATTGGCCCAAAGGGAATATTTTTTCTTCTTTATTTCCTTTCTGTCAGGAGGTTTCTTTTACTTATTTATATATTGCTATCCTGGTTTTGAGTAGAGTAAGCTCCCACCATATTCCATTTTGCAAAACAAACTACAGGTTTTCTACTTGGAAAGAGGATGGTGGACTGACTCCTCATATCTGCAATCAAATGTTCTTTCTTCTGTCATTTCTTTGATTTGGTCCATGAACTTACCTCCAGATCCCAGCCGAATAATATCCTGCCCATTTTCTGAAAACTATAAGAATGCCCTGCCTTGTTTAGCAGCACTTACTCTGCTTAGTCTTAGTGTGATATATCTTGGAAATTATGAGACACTGAGCAATAGAGAATCCCCAATAATCTTTTAAAAATTCAAACACCTTTTCATAACCTATCATGATCAGAAAATATATGCATGTATGTTACATTTTTTTTTTTTTGCAGTTTTCTTACAAAAGATCAGAGCCTCACAGTAGTCGAGTCTAAGGGAGACTTAATAGCAACAGGTTTCTCGTTTTGCTGAGAAGGAGGACTGTAGACAGGCAGGTCTCTTATTGCTCCTGCCTGTGCTCCCCGACTCATCTCTGCTAGGCATCTTCAACATAATCCTTTCAATTATCTTAAATTGTCTTGGAATCCTTCGGATACACAAGACAAGGAGTTCTCCATTTCTTTTCAGAATTGTTGCTGTTTTTCTTCCAGTACCTGCTCCAGCTTATTCATGTCTATTTTCCAATTTTCTTGGTTTTTCACTTGAGACCAGAACAGTCCCTTTAGTAGGAATATGGGACAAAAATCAACTGACTATCCCTCTAATTTTATAACTGATGAATATTTTACAGTTATCAGGAGAAATACTACCTAGGGGCCTCCCTGGTGGTGCAGGCAGTTGAGCGCAGCCCTGTGAAGCTGTACGCAGCCTCTGCAGTGCCAGTTCGATCCTGGTTGGCCAGGGAGATATCCACATGGCACGGCAGACCTCTCCTGTCTCACCTGCTGCTCCCCTCAGCAGTGTATTTGAGTCAGTCTGCCTGTTCTGTTCCCCGCTCTGTCTCTGGTGAATCCTCTTACCCTCCCACACATCTGGCCTGTACCCTAGTTCTTGTATGCATAAATAAATTAATCTTTAAAAAAAAGAAATACTGCCTAGGGAACATTCCACTCAGTTATCAAATACAGTTCAAAGCTATTTAAACAACATCTTCTTCGTAAGGTAATAAATAAAGAAAGAGACACATTTAGGTACTGGAGAGCATCACAATTACTGTTTGCAAAGGCCAAGATCTGTCCTGCCAGCTAACCACCCCAAACTGAATTTGTTATATATTAATTATCTTATCATCCATTATGATAATTTAACAATGGCACTTGCGTCTTTGCATTAGTTGAGAAAAAACATGAAGTAGCTGGTTAAGTTCTCACTTTGTCTACAGATGCAAGATAGTTTTAACACAACATATAGTTTATTGTATTTCCTTCCAGTCAGTACTCTGAGCAGTTAGATAATTACTAATAAAACTTATATACCTTAAATCAACCAATAATAAATTATTTTGCCACATTTTGTTTGTGACAAGACTAGTCCAGAGAGAAGGGGGGTGAGAAGATTCACCAGAGACAGAGTGGGGAACAGAACAGGCAGACTGACAAAATACACTGCTAAGGGGAGCAGTGGGTGAGACAGGAGAGGTCTGCTGCGTCATGTGGGTCAGCTTCCTGGCTGGCTGGGGATCCAAATTGTGCTGCAGCGGCTGCCAATAGTTACACAGAGTTGTCTTTAACCCCTGTGCCACCAGCGATGCCCATGACACTGACTTTAAGTATGAAGATTGGAAAGTATGGTTCGTTGGAATACTGTGCTGGAAAACTAGCTTCCACTTTGGTATGAAATATGACAACGATCTACACCCTTGAGTGTCTGTACGTATGCATGTGCTTCATTCAAATGCTGGGTGCTGAGATGTTTCTTATAACCTAGAAACCCAATCATTGCTTTCACAATAAAATATATTTCATTTTTATTTTCCTCTGATACTTTTATAAAGTACTTTCTAATTAGAAATATGTATAATAGTTTTTAATCTCTTAAAATATTTACTGAATTGGATTGAGTTTTTTGTTTGTTTGTTGTTTTCTTCTGTATTTTGGTTCTTCCAAATTCCCTTACTATGTCATCTCTTGTTTCCATGATGAAGGAACTACTAACATTCATTGTCAGGAATAAAGCATTTACAATGGACTGAAAAAGTGGACATAAAGACAAACTGTCTACTGAATTTAAGTTGAGCAATGAATAGCATTTTTCATTGATAGTACTGCAAATTGACAATCCAAATTGAAATTAACTGTGGATGTTTTCTGAATTTTATAGATTCTCAAATGAATAATATGCATTCTGCTAAGCTACTTATTCTAGTTGTAGGACAGAGCAAGAACTATTGGTTCAACTTTTCTTGTGATTTTCACCAAGTCCAACATTTTCAGCTCCACATTTCAACCTTCCTTGAGCTGAGTCATCACCTGAGCACTAAGTATATTTTTTCTATAATGCAGTTGTCAATCTGCCCAGCTATTTGTTGAATATATGAAGTTCATGATTTCTCATGTCAAATTGTTAATAGTTGTTCTTCTTAGGAAACGGATGGAAAGAAAGAAGAAACAATTTTTACTTTTTAAACTTAAAAGCTGTTTCTCATAATGTTATTTGAACCAGTGTTTTGAATATTTTGCAGCAATCACACCTCTGCTGGATTTGGAAATAATCTGTAATTAGAAAAACAACCTGGTTGTCCAGAAGTTAGAAAGTGAGGCCCCTGGGATTGAATTTTTATCTACACTGCACACCTGTAATTTCCTTACTGCCTAATTTGTGCTTTGAAATTCCTTGGGCTGCCGTTGCATATAAACTTGCTGTTAGTTTATTTCAGAGTGAGTTAATAATAGAACTATATTCTCAGAAGCCTGAAGTAAGAGACACATTAGATCTTAAAGCTTTTGGATAAAGGGGAATAAATATTGAATATTAAATAGAAAGAATATCTTCATTGGTGTAAGAAATTTATTTTTTTCTCAATAAGGCTGACATCATTAATGATTGCTGCCCACTTCCCAGGCTCCAAACATCTCTGGTGAGCATGTTGTTCATCAAGAGCGCCAGGAAATGGTGTTTTTAATTTTGATCCACATTTTCAAATTCCCTGAAAGGCTTGAGTATTCCGCAATTCAATGCTGAAGGGAAAGAAGAGAAGTTTCCTCATGTTTTTGAAAACTTAAGTCATCACAAATTTTGTTCTTGAATGAAATAAAGTGAAGACAAATATGTGTGTATGCGTGCGTGCGTGTGTGTGTGTGTGTGTGTGTGTGTAAAGTTAAAGGGGGTGATTTGTGGAATGTCTTTGTCCAAAATAAGAAATTGTCTATGATAACAATATGTTTTGAGAAAGGAAAACTCAGGTAAAGATTTCTTTCTATGAGGTAGAAGATGAGAAAATAAACATAAAAATAATCCATTAGCTCCAAAGTTCAATGAATGGTGCACCATCTTTGAGAGTTTAAATCAATTCTTTCCTTCTCCTTTCCTCTTGGTCTGCTCCTGCTCCTAATAATGATTTTAGCTTTATTCTATTGGGAAAACAATCTGCTTAGTCAACCTGTATGCTACTTGTATTTTGGTGTGAATTCTCTAATCTTTCAAATTTTCAGAAGCTTGTTCTTTTCATTTGACCACTAGTGGAAAATCAAGAGCAGTCAACCCTTTTCTCTGGCACTTTCAAATAAAGCTGACACTTAAAAAATACCCTTCATTCTACATTTTCTAGACCGCATTTGCCATTTTCAACATCAGTGATGGTCCCCTTTTCTTATGCAGATGTATTGCTGACCACCATGAACACTTACTCTGGTAGCCAAGAGTCCTTTTGGTCTGAGAGCAATGGTGTGTTGGTGTCTTAAAACCTTGAAACAGGCCTCCCCGGTGGCGCAGCGGTAGAGCGCTGGGTTGCGAAGCTGCCCGCGGCCTCTGCAGCGCCGGTTCGATCCCCGGCTGCTCCCCGGCCACCGGAGGAGGGTCCCACATGGCGCGCAGACCTCTCCTGCCGCCCGCTGCTCCCCTCAGCAGTGTACTTCGGTCCTTCTCCCTGCTCTGCTAATTCAGTCAATGTGGAAGAATCTCTTAGGTGACTCTCTACTTCCCTTTCACTGTGCATTCTTGTCCCCACATCTGTCTTTTCCACTATGTGCTGACACACACACACATACACAAACGCATACTCATACCTACACTCACCCACACAAACACATTTGCACAAAACTCCTGATGTTATTTCTCCCTTCACAGGACTTTCTATTAAACAACTCTCTTCAGCTGTCATAGACTATTTTACTTCTCTCTGCCATTGGAGTGGTGAGACCCCACAGGACAGACTTCCTGACCCATTTTTCTCCTTGTTCGGGAGACCCTAATCACAGATATATCAGTAGTTCTGTTGTCACTTTTACCATTCACCGATAAATTCGTAAATTAGAAATCATGTCTCACATGCATAGAGGAATGTTTTGTTTAGTAATTTGTTGGATTTCCTGGTTTTGTTAAAATTGCATGCTCTAAAACATGAGTGAGGAACAGTTACCCATTGTCTATACACAGTGTGGAAAAGAATCTTAATTTTTTGCTTTACATGAAAAACTAAAATAGTCAAAGAAGAGAAAAAAATTTTCAAAGTGACACTTTATTATATTATGTACACATTAATAACACAATTGATAAAAACATAGTATGTGTTTATTCTATTCAAAAACTAAGAGATATATATGTATATATGAAAGAATGATTACATAAATGAAAGTCAAGCTCATTGGCATGGATTTGACATGTTTTTAATAATAACATAAAAATGAAGACATTGTTAATGAGAGTTTTGATATCTATAGCAGAAGTATTATTAGATACCACTTCAACAACGTTTTTGTTTCCACAAATGTTATATTCTATTAAATAAAATCATGTGATTATATCAGAGAAGTAGTTTGATTTTCTTATAAATTACTGAAAACAACCTATTGAGAAGAATGGAAATAAATGCTTTGACTGAATTGGTTAAAATAAAAGTGTGTTCTACCTTCAGATGTAGCTAAGCAAATGACTTATAGGTGAAAAGATATTCAAGCATGATCAAAAACATAAAAGAATGAAAAAAAATGTATATAATAAAATTACAATGATCATTACTCATTATACTTTTTTTTTTTAACATGGCACACCAAGAAGAATACAGAGCTGTAAAATTCCTAAGTATATCAAAGACACCCTCTTTCTTCACTAAATTGTGAGTCAAAGAAATAGTGTAACTTTGCTTCAACCTCTGAACTCCTGGTTTGAACTAAGTTGACATCCAATATCATTTCAGTTGACCATATGATTATGTATAAACTTAGGCTCACAAAAGACTAGATAGAAATTAACATTTTTATTTCCTGTTATATTATCAAATATGTATGGTATTTATAATTCCTGTAAGTCTGAAAAGAACATGATCAGACCATCCATCATCCATGCTAATAAATCTTGATGATAGTAAAAGAGAAAACTCAAATACAACAATATAGTTAAATAAATATTTTCAGATCAAGCAGATTTACTTCATTCAATTAAAGAAAATTCAGACTAAGATGATAAAAACACAAATCCTCTAGTACTGTTTGTTTTTATTTTTAAAAGTGATCTATAAAAGGTAACAGTACAAATAAATTATACATTATCTGTATTAGAAGTAGTCTCGTAAGTCAACATATTTACTTATGTTCTTTTTGGTGACATTAACTGCTTAAAGGGTAATGTGATATGAAACACTGTTTTCCTCTGTTTTAAGAAGCAACCAAAATATTAAACCATCTATACATCATTATTGGTTCTTATGTAATTAATCTATGTAAATTTGTTTTGCAGTAATATAAGAAAAGGCACATGCTTTAGTTTTCCTTTGCGTGGTTAATTTGTTTTCATATCCAAACATATGGACTCTATAACTTTTCAGCACCATGGAAAAAATGTTATTTTTATGCAAAGTTGAATGCTGAGAAAAAAGATCTACCCTCTCTCGAATCTCCTTTGCCTCCAAAACAATAGTTTTGTGATATTTCCTCTTTGTATATTTTAAGCTTCATCTCCATAACTTCAGAAAAGAGTTGAAAAAGAGAGTTGAAAAAGTACCAATATTTATTGACCATTTAGTGCACAGAACTTTGTGCCAAACACATGAATTAAACAATGTCATGAGGAAAAATGATGCCATGATTATTCCTAATTTGGAAAAGAGCCAACTGAGAATGGAATTGCCCCTACATTTTTCTTGGTCATTCTTCTCTAAATTGCAACTCAAAAGTGTCTATATCTGGGCAGCGTTCATATAAAACGTTTGCTTCCTGTGCATCAATCCATTGACAGCTCCTATAACTTACTTGCTGTTTCACACAACTTTGTCTTCATCTCTTCCTCCCATGTCCCTTTGTGTCCTGTCCTCTCCTCAAAATCTGATTCCATCTACTTGCTTCTGTTCTCATGCTATTGGGCTCTAATCACTACATTTTTCTGAAGCAGAACAAATAATTTTCCTCTTTCATTTCAACCTTTTTTAAAAGGACATAAATGTTATATATTATGCTACTAATCTTGGCAGCTTGCTTTACAAACCAAAGGCAGAACAATGTGATAGTCACCTTAGTTTCCAAGAACCTAAATCATGCCTGAAGTACTTGGTGCAGGTTGCTAAGTGAAGATCGGGAAAAATGAATGAACAGGGATCTTTCAAATTTCATGACCTGGTTGGTGCTGTGTAAGGATAGAGACAACCCATAAAAACACCGTGAAATCTGAACTACAGTTATAGTTGATTTTATACATACATCTTTGGTGAATGAAGATGCTATCAGAAATAGAGCTAATTGGTCGTATATGTGGATGTTTAAGGTGTTTGCCTGCTTACCCTGACTTTGTATAATTATTATATAAACCATCTCCAAGAGATCTGAGTGTTCTGTCTCATAGTCCTCCGAGAAAAGAGCTATTTTCTGCTCATATGCATTTCCGCGTAAGGAGGTGACTCAGTAGTCCTTGAAATTTGCTCTCTATTACTAGCAATTTTTTTTTTTTTTTTAATACAAGCACTGGGTACAGTCAGAAGCACGGGAGGGTGAGAGAAATCACCAGAGCCTGAGGGGAGAACAGAGCAGGCAGAAGGACAGAAGTACACTGCTGAAAGGAGCAGCGGGCAGCAGGAGAGGTCTGCGCGCCATGTGGGACCCTCCTCCGGTGGCCGGGGAGCATCCGGGGATCGAACCAGCGCTGAAGAGGCTGCGGGCAGCTTGCAACCCAGCGCTCAACCGCTGCGCCACCGGGGAGGCCCTAAAGTCCATTCAGTTTTAACAGATACAATGAGAAGCTTTTTTTTTTTTTTTCCCTTGTGGCAACAGAGTTGAGTATTTTGAATAATAAGTCTTCAGAAATTCCAAGTCTACTAGCCTATGAATAAGATTATATAAACTGAAAAAAACCTATCCCAGAGGCAGATACAAATCTCAGAATGAAATGCAGTCTTCCTCATTTGAAAGCATTTGAAAGCATCAACTTACTTATAATATCAACAAATGCAAAACAAGGGTAGTGGTATTATTTCTATCATTTTTTTGGCATTTTCTTAAATAATTACTACAAAGAATTTCATAATAGATTCAAGGATTTGGCAGCTTCTATAATAAAAGTGTAGTCCATGACTCTGATTGATTTTATTTCAAAGTTACACATTTAACTTTATTTTTTTCCATCAGCATTCAGTAAAAATATATTTTTCTATTTCAGATAATAAGCCTGTATTAAAAAAGTCTACAGCTATTCTTATTAACAACTTGTAAGGAGAAATTCAAAATACAAGAAAAAATACTTTGGGAACAAAAGTGTCAACATATGCATGATTTATTAAATTTTCTAACGTGCAACTCTGTTATAAAGAGGAAAACATCTTCCATGAAGACAGAAAATAAATAATCCCTTAGTTTGAAATATGCAGGCAAGAATGGATGGAAATGCTGGCTGATTCGGATGGATGTAAGCAGGCAGCAAGTGGATACACATGCAGGGTGTGTATGTGTGTGAGTGTCTGTTTCTGTACACAAAATCTCACATCCCTGCTGGTGTGTAGGAAGTAATAAAGGTTGAAATTATTAGAGGCTTTAAAAGGGTTTGGTCCTACAGTGAAGGGGCAATTTATTTTCTCCTGACAGCAGAACACCTTTTCTTTTGATTCCATGGCTGTCTCTCTCCAGCCCCTCCCCTGACTTCCTCCCTCCTTTTCCACACTACACACTATAATGAGGCACAGCTAGAGAGATTCCTTTCAAAGAGGAAAAAAAAAAACAAAACATCTCTAAGTGGTGCAAATGGACTGAAAATGTGTTCCTTCTACTCACGAATAGCTGGTATCGAGCATACTGTGAAAGACTTCATTTTTTCTCTAAATTTGTGACACACACACAGACTTTATCTTCTGGTTTTAAGAGTCAAAGCCATAGATGGTGAATGCGGTGACTCCTGGAGGGCATTTTTAGACTAGAATAGAGAAGGTTTCCAATTCTATTGAACGGAGTTGCGCTTTAATAGCATACATTCATTTCGAGTTGAATAAAAGATAATAAATGAACAGATTGTATAAGAAAGGAGTAAGCAAAAGTGAGAGAAGGAAAGACATGACTATTTCAAATACAAATTTCCTTTAAAATATATTCATGTTCCTCTATTTATTTCCCTTGAAAATGTCAGTATGTAAAAAAGAAGAATACATGTTGTTTTCCTTAAATATGTTATCTTTTGTTGACTATGGAAAAAGTCTTTTATGAAATTAGACATTAATGTTTAAAAGACAGAGGAAATCAAACAAATGTACCCATTCAAGCAAAGTAAAATGTAGTCTTATATTGAAAGACTTCATCATCTAAGTAATGAGGGCTGTATTTAATGTAACCTCTACAAAGCAGAGAAAGTCAGTCATTGTAACCATATGACTGAGGGCTATCAGGACCTCAAACTTTTTCTTTAAAGATTTATTTATTTAAGGGCCTCCCTGGTGGAGCAGGCAGTTGAGCGCTGCGCTGTGAAGCTGTCCGCAGCCTCTGCAGCGCGGGTTCAATCCTGGCTGGCCAGCGAGAGTCCCACATGGCTCAGCAGACCTCTCCCCGGCCTTGCCCACTGCTCCCCTCAGCAGTGTATTTTGTCAGTCTTCCTATTCTGTTCCCCACTCTGTCTCTGGTGAATCCTCTCACCCTCCCACACATCTGGCCTGTACCCAGGTTCTTGTATAAATAAATAAATCTTTTTTTAAGATTTATTTATTTATGCATAGAAGAGCTGGGGTGCAGGCCAGAGGTGCGGGGGGAGGGGCGGGAGGTGGTGGGGTGGGGAACCGTGTGTGTGAAAGGATTCACCAGAGGCAGAGTGGGGAACAGAACAGGAAGATCTACTGAAATACACTACTGAGGCGAGCAGCGGGCAAGACAGAAGAGGTCTGCTGCGCCATGTGGGTAGCTCCCTGGCCAACGTGGGATCAAACTCATGCTGCAGAAGCTGTGGACAGCTTCAGAGTGCTGTGCTTAACCCCTTGGGCAACCCACAAGGCCCTGGATCCCAAATTTATAATGGAAACACATTATAATACAGTTCAGCCATCAAAGCTGACTTTTAGTGTGGAAGATCTTTTATTGGTGTGCAGGGACACACACAGTGTGAAACAGCTGGCAATAATTTATCTCAGGTAATGAGTCTGAATTCTATCAAAAGTGAAAAAAATATAATAGATGAAAAAGTATTTTGAATGACAAGGAATATGCCTTGAAAAACAGTGATGGAGAACTAAGCAAGTCATCATTGTGAAATAGAGTCTGGTCAGACATCTTCCCAGAGAATCACAGTTATGTTCTTTTAGGTATCCTGAATAATCATAAGACTTAGTAGAAGTTTAAGAATTTTAGCTTAGACCAGTGATTTCCTTGGACATCTTTCTATCTCCTCATAACTCTACCCTTGATGTCTAGCACATCCAATAATCAATTAACAGTGTCTACCATGATAGTAAATACTACTTCAAAAGATGGATCTAAGAACATTTATCTGATATATGTATATCCTTAATTTTAAGGATGCTAAATAAAATTAACATGCATATCTAAAGCTGGTGCACTGCCATAAGACAGTTCAAATCAAATCACTAGTCAATTACTGCAAATGATTTCCAAACAAAACACAAATGAAAAGTGTTTAATGCTGCCCCAATATAAACATCATGCATATATCTTTCTATGTACTGAGTTTTCTAACACCAGAGGTAATCAATTAAAAGTGAGGTGATCATCCTCAAGGATGCAAACTTTGGATGGGAATAGTCAGTTGTCTTCTAAACTCATGTATTTTATACCATAACTTAGCTTCTATTTCTACCATAGGCGAAGTTAAGGAGACAGCTTATTAGCTTTGGGGCTGATGATATCACTTCTTTTTTATTTTTCCACTGCAAACATGCATTTTAAGAACAACTATTGTTAGCCTAGAATAAGATTATTGTTTTTTATTATCTTTGTAAATAAAATTACAATGTAATACATTTGCTCATGTGTTTGTTTCTTTGTCTATGTTTTTACTCCAGTGGCAGAATTGAATCACAAGAGCTCATATAACCTTGCAAAGACAAAAGTATTTTCTCTCTGAATTTCCAGAAAATTCTGCTGACCATGATCTAGAAAGCTACTTGAGTTATTAATGTGATTTCAATAAAATAGCCCTATGTCGCTCCCGAAACATAATGGTTAATTCATATAAGATGGAATGAGATGGGGCGTTGTTAAGAAAATTATGAATAACTTTCAGTATTTGCCTACAAATAGTGGATCTTTGCACCAATATTCCCATATTGAAATGTTTTTTTAAAGTGTGCTGGCATGTAAGTTCAAGTAATTGACTAACATGTTTACTCAAATATAAATATTTGCATTAACGTTAAACAAATCATGTTTCTCTGGTGGTTGACTTTCACTGCACATAGCTGAACATTCTCTCTGCCCTGTGTGCACACTGTTGTCCAATGTATAGTAGGATGGACTGAAGAAGTCATGGTACAAACCACTGTTCTCTGAAAACATTTTTTTTCTTTTTATTTATATAATTTTTTACATCATTGTTCACTTTTAAACAATGTTTGCTTGCCCCACCCCCAGGTGTAGTCCCCATAGAATTTCCCTCACCAATGCACCTGTGCACTATCACCTCAGTCCCCTGTGCTCCTCCCTCCCTCCCTCCCTCTGATCCCTCTCCCTCCTCCTCCCTGCAGGATGTCTCTGGTATGTAATTGTCTGTTTGTTTCAGTTTTGTTGTGTTGTGTTTTGCATTGTTAGCATTTCTAATCTGATAAGGTCTTGTAAAAGAATAAATCTTAAGAAATTTGGAGTTGTCTTTTAAAAGAATACATTTTAAGAAATTTCTCTAGCATTCCATTTTTAAAATAGTGGTATGCTACATTTTCACTTCAATGTTTTTATCTTATTTTTTTGGTAACAGAGAGTGTAAATATTATATTCAACCTGTGTTTGAAATGAAATAAAAATTCTACGATGGAGGCATTTAGCTGAATGAAGGTTTTTTAAATTATATGTGCCCTCCGTTCTACTCTTATGCAGGGTCTAGATATTCATAAATATTTAAAAAGTCAGGTTTTCAAATCCAATATGACTGCAATCCATTTTTACAGTGAGAATTGAATTGTTTTTGCCCCTGTAGGTGAATAAGATAGACAAGCTAATTGCCTTTTTAACTTACAGGTTTTCAACGCGAGATCTCATTATCATTTGCTTTCAGGGATGAATTTCTCTCGAGTTCTGATAGAGACTATAGCTTCTTTTATCATAAAATCATGAACCCTTTACCTTCCTTATCTTTCTCTAAATTCTCATACAGAGTACTTGATAGAAGACTGATTTCGCTCATCACTGTTTCAAGTGCTTCTTAGAATAACTTCAGAGAACAAGTAACACACCACATTAGCATAACAGAATACTTGAAAAATCAATGACTATGTCTAGGTAGAAATGATTGTACCCATAACCAATGTTCTATGCATTTAGAAAGGTCATATAGAACTTATTTAAAACTGTTCACAAGAATAATTATAAATGACAAGTTTCTCTTTGACATCGATAGTTCCAGTCTATCATTTAAATGCCTTACAACTGTTGTAATAAAAATTATTCCCCTGATAAAGTATCCTGGTTGAAAAGCTAAACTATTGAATCAGGGACATAAATTCACACAGGCACACATGTCCTTCTTCTCCCTCCCCTAGGCACATTCACACATATACACACCCACACTGATTTCTTTTTTTTTTTTTAATATTTATTTATTTATGCATACAAGAACTGGGGTCCAGGCTAGAGGTGCAGGGGCTGAAGGGATTCACCAGAGAGAAAGTGGGGAACAGAACAGGAGGAATGACTGAAATACACTGCTGAGGGGAACAGTAGGCAAGACAGCAGAGGTCTGTGCCATGTGGGTATGTCCCTGGTCAGGGATCCAACTCATGCTGCAGTGGCTATAGCTAGCTTCATAGGTTGCATCTTAACCCCTTGCGCCACCAGTGAGGTCCATCACACTGATTTCAGTCTGCCTTGGGGATGGTGGAATGGAATGGTACCAGTGAGGGGACAAACACCTTTTGAGAGGGGCAATAAGTTGCATAGGAGAAGTATTTTGATTTGACTATAGCTCTGAGGATATTTCAGTTTCGAGTTAAGAAAAGTGAATTGATTTTTTTATTTTCTTGTGTACTTCTCTTTGTATTTCTGAAGAAGTCTTCAATAATTATATAAATATTTCTAAAAATTGTATTATATCAGCTACAGTTTCTATACAGATGACATAGAAATTTCTCTTAGGATACTTTTTTTAGTTCCACAAAGTACGTCACAGATACCAGAGATAGAAAACTTTTGGGTGCTTAATTATCTATTGAATAATTGATGAACTTCAGCATACTGATGAACTTTCATTATTTTAAATATCTGAAAAAATAAAATATTTAGCACATTGAGGTTATTAATGGAGATTAAGGAAGGTGATTTATGTAAATGTGCAATGTAATATGTTGTATTATGGATTTAACTTTTACTATATGGCTAATGAGTAGGTTTTATGGTTGTAGTTACTTTATTTTTTAAAACAAATATTGAATTTTATAGTATCTTAAGAAAGTATTTGGGCAGAAAACAGGAAAATACAGGAATCAGATCATTGGTATAGGTGAGACCATATCTTCAGAAATAACATTTTTCACGCAATGTGATGTCAGGTAGTCAAACATGGAAATAGGAAACTCGGTCCAACCTTGCTATGAGGTAACCATCTTAGGGTGATTGCAGTGATGAATGGAATTAGATGACTATGAGATTTATTTTGAAAGTGAACACAGAGTAACTTAGGGTAACAAATGCATCATAAATAGCTTTTTTTTTTTTTTAAAAGGTTTTTATTTTTTATTTTTTTTTTTATAGAGGCATGTTATTTATTTATTTGTTTGTTTGTTTTTTGTTTTGTTTTTATACATACACTGGGTACAGTCAGAGGCGCGGGAGGGTGAGAGAATTCACCAGAGCCAGAGCGGGGAGCAGAGCAGGCAGAAGGACCGAAGTACACTGCTGAGGGGAGCAGCGGGCGGCAGGAGAGGTCTGCGCGCCATGTGGGACCCTCCTCCGGTGGCCGGGGAGCAGCCGGGGATCGAACTGGCATGGCAGAGGCCGCAGGCAGCTTCGCAACCCAGCGCTCAACCGCTGCGCCACCGGGGAGGCCCCATAAATAGCTTTTTATTTTAACATTGAATTTAGCTTATGTATTTAGTAATTCAGCAGTTTCTGATATGGAAGAATGTGAGGACATATATTTGTTTTTTACAATTCTGTTTTTTTGTGCCATATGAGTGTGTAAGATATGTGCTAAAGTTGTCAAAGGTGAATGGTGTCAATAGGTACACATTTCCAGGAGACAAGTCAAGTAGTCTGAGGATGTGAGTGAATTCTGGGTGTAGCATGAGGTCTAGGGAAACACTGGAACTTGTGCCATGTTAAGTAAGTCCTGAGAATTAATGAAATCATCCACAACAAAGTGTAGCAAGGACAGAATTAAAGAGCCTAACACAGACCCCAGGAGTCCTCCCAAGTTTAGCAGTAGGGAGTTTAGCAGTTTACAAAAGAAGAGACACTAACAAAGTCAAACCCATGACTACATAATGTTACGAGGTTGTTTCTGGAGGTTGGAGGAAGAATGATAATAATTATTGCTAAAGTTGTCTAAGAGGTAAAACAATATGTAGTCAAACATTTTTACAATGAGTTAAGAGAAGAGAACCCATATATACTATTGGTGGAAATGTAAATTAGTGTATGTTACAGAAAGCAGTAGGGAGATTCTTCAAAACATTCAAAATAAAATTTTCACGTGATTTAGTTATCTCATTTCTGGAAATTAACCACCCCCCCAAAAAATTCACTAATTCTAATTCTAAGAGATATATGCACCCCTATGTTTATTGCAACATTATGTCTAATAGCCAAGAATTGGAAACAATGTAAGTGCCCATCAATTGATGAATGTGTAAATAATATGTAGTAAACTCTCACACACACACACTCACACAAACACACACACAGTGGAATATATTCAGTTACAAAAAATTTGAAGTCTTACCATCTGCTACAACATGGCTGGACCTAGAAGATACTTTGCTTAGTCAAATAAGTCAGGCAGAAAAAAAAAACAAAAAAACTATATGATTTCACTCATATATATTATATGGAGAAGCTTATTGAATAATATTAAAATGCCTCAGTTTTTCGATCTTTTAAGTGGGAATAATAAAACCACTTAACTATGACATTGAATAAATGAAATATGTATAAGAAATAGCTTTGTGACTATAAAGTATAGAAATATTAAGTGATGGTGTCTTCAGCACTCATTCAGTATCCGGATGGGAATAGTCTATAACTGGCAGATTCTGCTTCATTTCACCCGCGAAACTCTCAGGCTCACATTTTCTAAGGTTAAGTTCCGATTGTTTCTGGATCAAATATTTCTGAAGTTTCAACAAATGAGTTCTTAACTTTTCCTTGACTTTGGTGTATGCTTTGGCTCAGTAGCATAAACTGCAGTATAAGATGTGAGTGCTTTTGCAGAGAAGGAATCTACCTTCAAAATCCTTTGTTCACCTTTACTTTGTTCAAAGACTTAAATTCTCAGTTTATTCATTGAGAATTTTACTTAACTATTCCTCTTCAATTTAGAAAGTCAACAATTCATGATCGCCCTCTTTATCTTCAGCCTCATCACCATTGCCATCACCCTTATCCTCATCCCTTTCCAGTTTTTGTGCGTAGGGCATGGTGGAGACAGACTCCTGCCCCCACTACAAGGAATTTATAAGGTATTTAGATTGCTCCAAATTTATTATTCCTGAAATCTATAGATCAGTGAGAAATTGTTTTGCCTATGTAAACCTTTTAGATAATTTCTTCAATAATCATTTTTCTATGTATATATAAAAGCTTTTTTTGCTTACTGTTTCTTGATAAGCTCCTGGTGGCCTCCCGAGTGGCACAAGGGGTTAAGCACAGCACTATCTACCTACATAGTTAAGTGAGGCTATCTACAGCCACTGCAGCAGGAGTTCCATCCCCTGCAGGCCAGGGAGCAACACACATTGGGCAGCAGACCTCTCCTGTCTCATCCGCTGCTCCCTTGAGCAGTGTATTTCAGTAGGTCCTCCTGTTCTGTTCCCTGCTCTGTCTCTGGTGAAGCCTCTCACCCCCCACCTCCCACACCTCTGGCCTGTACCCCAGTTCTTATATGCATAAATAAAAAAATCTTAAAAAATTTTTTCTTGATAAGCTCCCTTTGTGGGTTTGAGTGAGAAAAAATACATAGAGGTAAATCCATAGGAATAAGATTTTATATTCCAGAATCATAGACTCTTATAAGTAAAACACAGTGATGACATAGCAATTCTCCCTTTTATTTTAACTTCAGTAGGAACACCTAACCTGAACTATTTTTTTCTGAGTAAAGGGATTTGCTCAGTATATGTTAGCCTAAGAGAGCAAGGTAGAAGTGTTAATTAACACATGCATAATGATTCATCAAGTAAATCCAAGGTCAATAATCACGTCTAAATTCAAATTCCTTCTCTGATATTTACTTCTGCCCCAAGCTTTGCCATACTGAGAATGTTCCTCTCCAATCTGAAACGGTATAATTTGCCATTAACATGTCAAATAATCAGCAGAGATCTGCTGATTTAATAAACTTTATTTTGATTTATGATACACTGATTTGGTGTTAATTAGACTTTTATAACTTACCTGTTTAATGGTTGTTGGCTGGATGTCACTGCTTCTCCTTAAATGAACTTAATTATTGCCACAAGGAACATTAAATTTGACTTCTTTATAGATAGATCAATATAACTGACAGCGAAATAAATATTCCTTATTATTTTCAATTGTTGTACAACGCATAGGCCATCAAATTAATGGCAAATGACTGTGATTATCAGTCATTAGGGCAGTTCTAGGTGTTCCTTTCCCAGATTTCTGCATCTGCCCTTTGTAGGATGCCTGTCGTTAAGATTGAAAGACAATGAAACACTTAGGCATTCATGACCAAGTACAGAAATCCATCACAGCTGTTTATTGTGGGCAAAGATGAATTTTTTCATGGCAGCAGGGATTCTGTAGGAACATGTAAAAACATTATTTTACTCACAAGGGTGAGGAGAGTTGCATTAACTAGCCATGGTATTAGCTGGGCAATTTCATGTCACTTGAAATTCATGAGTTCAGTGATTCAAACCAAAACACAAAGATTTTAGTGGTGTTCATTCATATTCTTATTGTTCAAAAGTGCTTAAATCAGACATAAAAAATTTTATAAGGCTTTCTGGACATCACCTGGTTCTTTCAAAAACACTATTTTGATGATTTAGATTGTCTGTTAGGAAATAATACAGAAAAACTACTGGTAACAATTTATTTGCAACAGTGAGAATATTGTATGGGAAAGGAAATCTGTTTTTGTAAAAAGCATACTTGTGTTTTTATCATTTAAAGAGCGTCTAAAAAGAGTTCAGCAATTTTGAAGATGCTGAAATATAGACACTATATTTTAATCCTGACATCATACTTTCTACTGAACCAGGTTCACTCCATCTAATGATAACTTCTTAACTTACTAAAACTTTTGTATCTGTAGAGCAGAAAGTTTATTCGGTAGCTACAGAATAAACGTTCAAAAAAACATATTTACTGAAGAATTTGAGTGCATCCAAACAAGTTAAAATCATTACTCTATTTAAATAAAATGTTAATAAAGCTGTAACAATGCATTAAATGATGTCAAATGACAGTGAGAATTTCTGGATGCTAATAGAACTATGTGAAATATAAGTGAATATAAAGAAAGGAAGAATCCATATAATAGGTATGAAAACTTGTATTCTTTATATTATTCCATAAATGTGAAAAGGTGAATTCTAAATTAGTTATATATCTTTACATGATTCTATTTTAAATCTATGTTCAAGTATATGTTATTTAAATTTGAGATAATACCACTAATTTTGATGCATTTTAAATTGTCTATTCCATTCTCATTCTATTTAAGTGGGCTTTCTTAATTCTGTAAATTATTTTTCATAAAGTCTTGTTATATGAATGTCATGCAAATTTCATTGCCTCTCAAATCATGTGAATTGATGGCATAATGAATAGTCAGAACCAAAAAGTAATGGTGCTCATTTATTCAGACATCCAACCACTATAGCAATGTACTAAAGAGTAAGTGTTGTTCCAGAAACTGGGAATACAGTAGTCTGTAAAACTGATGTAGTCTCTGCTTTTAGAGAGAATGGATGTAGAAATAGATGAAAGTCCTATTTTCAAACATGTCTTCACATAATTTTGTTTTATATGAGATCTCCTCAGAGCTATTCTACACATTGGCATATGGAAATCCTATTTATATTAGTTGGATATGTGTTTATTTGCTGTATTATCTGATACCTCATCAGAAGATAGACTGTTTGCAGAAGGAATTTTTGATCACCTTTGTAACCTCAAGGTAGAACACAGATTGTAGAAAATCTTTGTATCCTAAGGCAGTGAAGGGTAGAGGAGGGTGGGATGGACTCTGGTGGAGGATTGGATTATAGTGGTAGGTATGGTATAACATATATCTGAAGAGGTGTGTACCTATGCCCCCACTCATATACAGTTATGTAAATCAGTCACCTCAATAAAAAGATAATGTATCAATAAAAAAGTGACCTTTCAGGCCTCCCTGGTGGCACAGGGGTTATAGTCTCAGTGTTATCAAGCTATCGTCAGCAGCCACCGCGGCATGAGTTTGATCCCTAGCCAAGGAACTAACCCATGTGTGTAGCAGACCTCTCCTGTCTTGCCCGCTGCTCTCCTCAGCAGTGTATTTCAGTAGATCCAACTGTTCTGCTCCCCAATCTGTCTCTGGTGAATCATCTCACCTGTCCCGTACCTCTCGACTACACCCAGATCTTAAATGCATAAATAAAAGTAAATCTTAAAAAAAGTGACTTTTCAAACCAAAAGGGAAAACAAAAAATATTAGCTAAAGTACATTTTTTCTCTCTGTGAGAAAAATGATACCTCATTTAATAATAAATCTCATTTACATTACTTCCACTTTAAAGTAAGCACAGTGAGGTTTAGAATATTAAGTAAAGTGATATGATCACTCAATCAGTGGGTGTGGAAATAAAACCTCAAGCTTGGCTTTGATTACGGTGTCTAAATACCTTTAAAGAAGTGTCTGGGGCCTCCCCGGTGGCACAGCAGGTTGAACGCAGCCCTGTGAGGCTCTCTGCAGCCTCTGCAGCGTGGGTTCGATTCCTGGCTGGCCGGATAGATACCCACAGAGATACCCACAGACCTCTCCTGTCTCATCTGCTGCTCCCCTCAGCAGTGTATTTGAGTCAGTCTGCCTGTTCTGTTCCTCATTTTGTCTCTGGTGAATCCTCTCACCCTCCCGCGCCTCTGGCTTGTACTCCAGTTCTTGTATAAAAATAAGTAAATCTTTCTAAAAAATAAAGAAGTATCTGCACACAGAAAATAGGAGTTCTAGTCATGAAGCAGGATGCCAACATGAGTCATTATTTATAAAATAAGCTAATTTCCCTACAATTTCAAGACAGTAAGTTTTCACAACTGTGATACTGGGATTATTTTGTAATTAAAGTCTATAGACAAAGATCTAAATTCTCTTCCTACCAGCTAACATTTTTGTTCATTCAGGAAAATCATAGATGCTTAGAAGTTGATCCCCTTTTATCTCTGGTATAGCTTTTTTTTGGTCCAAAAATTTACTTTTTCAAATATTGACCTGCTAGTGAGGTCTTTTTTTTAAATTAATTAATTAATTAATTAATTAATTTATTTATTTATTTATGTATTTATTTGTTTATTTATTTATTTATACAAGAGCGGGGGTACAGGCCAGATGAGCAGGAGGGTGAGAGGATTCACCAGAGACAGCGTGGGGAACAGAACAGGCAGACTGACGAAACACACTGCTGAGGGGAGCAGCAGGCGAGACAGGAGAGGTCTGTCGTGCCATGTGTGAATCTCCCTGGCCAGCCCGCACTGCAGAGGGTGTGGACAGCTTCACAGAGCAGTGTTCAACTGCCTGAGCCTCCAGGAAGGCCCTCCCAGTGATGTTTTTATTTGTCTATGCTCTAAGTGTCTGTATGCATGCATGCACCATTTTTTATATATTTTTACCATCATTTTCAACCTTTTGGTTTACATATTTTAAATGTCAAATGCCAAATTATTGATTTTGTTTTATTTTATTACCATGTTCATCCTTGTATTTTATGATAGGTGACACATGCATCTATGTAAACCAGGGTTACCTAATCTCAATTGGAAAAAAAAAACATTTTTTTGAAAAGCAAATGTCAAATAATTCATGTACTATATGATATGAGTACACCATGTTTAGAATTTTCCCCTATGAGTATTTATTTATATGTAGTTTTGTGTGCATTTGTATTACCATAAGACATTCAAGTTTCTTGAAGTTATTGTTTTTTTGTTCATTTATCTTATATTTTTTATTTTCAAATTATGTTCATTGAGAGAAACTAGGTTTGCATCATCACTTCTTTATTAACACATTTTGGTTCACTTACATTATGAAGATGACTGATAGTTTAGCAATGTTCATCCATCTTAGTGAAGGATTTGTAGTTGCCTTTCTTGTCCTGTTTTCTCTCCCGTTTTTGCAGTATTTTGTATAGAATGAAGTGACATGACTAAGAACTTCACATAATCCAAACTGTCTCATTCATAAAGTACTCATTTGGAAATATTTTCCATGAGAAAAAGTGGAATTCCTAGATATCCTGTAAGAGACCATTGAAATCCAATGATTCCATAAATATTTTTCTACCATTTTAGTACGAAACTAAATGTCATTAAGTACTGAGGCACATATTACATGAGCCAGTGATGTGTTTCTTTTGTTTGTCTGATATTTTTATACTTCTATTTCTTCTTTAATTATATCCGAGTGCTTTTATTTGGGATACTAGATATATTCTATGTTGACGTCTGGGTGAGATTTAACTGCAACTGTGTGTGTGTGCACGTGTGTGTGTATATACATTTAAGCTGTGAGCTTCAGATATGTGCACGTTGCTATATGTTCATCAATTCCCATCGCTGTTGTAGCAAATTATGAACCGAGTGGCTTAAAACAACATACTGATACATTTATTATCTAAAGTTATAAAGGTCTGAATTCTGACGTTTCTTGTGGCTCCAGAATCTAAGACTATGTTCCTTCTGAGGCTCAGGAGGGGTCTATCCCTTCACATTTGCAGCTTCTGGGGGCTCCCACATTGACTCATAGTTGCAACACAGAGACCTCTGCTTACAGCTGGCATCTGCGTGTGTCCTGGACCTTCCTGCCTCTCTTTGACAGGGATCTAGTGATTATATTTTCTCCACCGAGATAATCCATGAAAATCTCTGCTGCATCTCAGGATCTTTAATTTAATCACAACTGTACATTGCCTTTTGCTATGTTAAAGTAACTTATTCACAAGTTCTAGAGGTTACACTATGGACACTTTTAGGGGGGCATTATTCTGCCTATAAAATTATTCAATTTATACCAAAATGTGAACAAAGGGACAAGTTTTGTTACTGTAAGAAAAAAATACAGAACCACCGAGACAATACATAAGTTACTCTCAGGAATCAAACTGCATTCCATAGCATGAACTAATCAAACAAATTTTCTCACTGGGCAAAGGAAAAATAAAAAAAAATAGAATAACTATTTATTTAATTGCCATGTATCAATTCTAATATTATTTCTTTGAATAAAACTCCAACTCTAGCCATAGAACCCAGAAATCCTTGATCTCATACAGACACATTTCTATCCTTCTTGTATTCTTCCCAATAACAATGTTAATGTTAGTTCTAAAAAACATGACACATGGGAACAAAAGAAAGAAAACAATGGATCTTTGGGACTTTAAAATTTCAAGTTGACAACTTTTATTTTACATTAACTCATCAAGTCATTATCTCTTCCTGAGTAATTTAAAAAAATAGAAATTATTGTATTTCCTATTCCTATTTATAGTCGTTCTTCGATAAGCTTTGTCAAAGAAATTTGATTAAAATTTCCCAAGTTTGATTGGAAAAGTAGGATAAATTTAGAATCATTGAAATGCTAAGTAAATACAACAGTGGTCAATAACCACAAACATCTTAGTCCCTGGAGCAAAACTTGTTCTGAGATCTAATGAAACTTTTAATGAAACTCTTAAAATGTTTTATGAGGAAAAAAACTATTTTCTGCATGTCATCACTTAAACTATATTTTCATGAGCTCCACAGGGCACTGACAGAACTAATACCTATAAACTTTAAGGCCTAACTTTTGTTTGTCTTCTCTGGGATTGTCAGTACCTTATTTTATCTCCAGTGTTAAGAGCATTATATGATGCATCCATTTTATTTATCTTTCATTAGACCAATACAAATACACTCTAACTCTCAACACTACAAAACTTGGAGTCTAACAAGTTTAGTTCCTTGTGCTGGTGTCTTAGCAATACAAAGACCTGGGAAGTTTTATGTTATGTTTTCAAATTTTTACAGCTTTGCAGCTAGAACTCTATGAATGTTCCATAAATATTGGAGAAAGAAAGCAGTAACCTTGATATTTGAGAGAACTAGTACATAAAATAAAAAATAAGCAGAAACATTTGTTCAGGACATCTTTCTTCCTTCTTTCTTCCTTTTTAGTCTTTTTTTTTTTTTTAAATACATAAAACATTGGACTATACTGCATGACAATTCTAACATTCCTGACACGGAATCTAATCTCTTTCTTTGATCACAAGCATTACTCATTCACTTTCACTTTGCTTCTTTAATAAAAGAACCATTACCAAGAGAATTATTCTTTCAGTCTTTCTGTTTTCATTGCTATTCTGATGCATGCACACGTGCATGTGTATGTGTGTGTGGGGGAGGTATACCTTTGCATAGGCGAAAAATGTATTTATTAAATTAAAGAACTATCATCTTAGGGGAAAGATTTATGTACTTCTGTTTTTAGATGGACCTTTCTCTTCTATTTTTGCCATCTCTGTTATTGCAATTCAAAGAGAAAATCAGTTTTATGAGCATACAGTTTCTATGTCAGGATAAGACTATGTTATAGTGCAGTAACAGAAAGTCATCAGCGACCTAAAATGAAGATGGTGTATTTCCCTTCATCTTCCTTGTCCATTGTGCTTGCTCCTTCTTTTCTCCATGTGATCATCATTTTAAGATACAGAGTGTTAGAGGGACAGCATCCAAAATGTCGGTGGTTACTGTGAAAGAAAAACATTGAATTATGACAAATGTTACTGTTTATTTTCAAGCACATTTAAATGCATAATTTCACATGTACCCACAACCAATGTACCAATAATCCTCCACCATATTCCAATCGTCCTACCCCACCCCAACTCTGACCCTGTCACCCTCCCCTCTGGTTGCCTCAATATTGTAGTCGGATGTCAAGGTCTGTTATTGGTTTGGTTTTGTCTGACCTTTTGTTTTGTTTCTCTATATTCCACAGATAAGTGAGACCATCCAGTATTTCTATTCTTTCCTCTGATTTCCTTTACTTAGCATTATCCTACCCAGTTCCAACCACGTTGTTGCAAAGATCAAGAGATCGTTTTCTTTATGGCTGAGCAAAAAATAGTAAGTCCCCTTCATTCTCATCAGTAATTGCATTCACTGAAATAAACCTTTTTTATTATACTTAAATTATTACATTCATCTACTACGACCATTAGTTTCAACTATAATAGTGATTTTAGTTACTACAAAGGTGTATTATTTTTTAAATTTTCTATGTCTCTAAACAATTAGGGAATGGTAATTAATATTTCAGGTATGTCTTATGTTCTGTAGTTTTTATTTCCTTTTGTAGTTTTATAATTTTCAGTAATTTTTATATTTTGTTAAAACAAGGACATAATCTAGACATGTCTGCAGAATATAATTGAAAACATATCTCATGGATATGCTTGATGCTTAAATTTACCTTTTGGCTTATTAATATCTTAGATTAAAATAATCTAAGATATTCATTAGATGGAATTCTGGGTAATGGTCATCTATATAAATTTTGCCTTCAAGCAAAAGCACGTGAACCAATTAAATTTCTATAAGTTGTAAAAAAAAAAAATTAGCTCTAGGTAAGTGAATTGAGATTACTATCAATTATTTTAATTAACTTCACCTATCAAAATTCAGTCAACCAGTCAGGTTAATCCAGTGCTTTGTGCTGGTTTTCTGTCCTTATTTGTTCTTGCGGATCCACAGTATCTGTACATGAAGGATAGTAGAAAAATAGTTTGGGAAAGAATTAATCTTGTATTTCAATTGATGCAAATGTTCTGATGGGGTTTTCTCCTTTTTACCAGCAACTTAGGTTTGGTTGAGTGTGTCTTTTCATTTATTTTAACTTCCAATTTTAGAATTTTAAGAGGCAAGGATTATGTGAATACATAACATTAAGAAATACATAGACATTATTGCTATATTTCTCTTTCGTACTCTAAATATTTCCATCTTTAAACATTTCCATGAGTCCAGATAGCTTCATCCTGTCTACTTGATATCAGCAATTCATGTCCATTCCCCCACAATTCTGAATTCCCCTTCTTATCTTTCCCATTATTTTCCTATCTGTGTGTGGCAGCCTCCATCGATTTCCAACAGGCTTTTCAAAATGTTGTCTAATGTAACTGACTAGTGAGTGACTCCTGAAATAGGCAATTAAAATTTGCAAGTTACCTAAGTATAATTAAGTATAATGAAGTTTCTAAATCTCTGTCTTCTGTCCTTTTATAGAATTCAGCTACTTCAAAATCTCATATGCATATAGTTAAAAATCCCACCATTTTAGTGAAGTGACTTGAATATTGTTTTGGGTTGGCCATGAAAGTGAATTGTTAATTGTCTATTACTCTATTATAAAGTGTTTGTGATAAAGAGTTGACACTAACACACACACACACACACACACACACACACTGCTGCTTTCACTTACTGCCACCCCACCATAGTAAAGTCAAGAACAGAAAGTGGGTGCGGCAGACTTTAGGGCCTTTCACTGCAACAGAACACCCCAGAGGCAAAAAAGTTTCACAGCGTCCTGCCAGAGGAGTGAAATTGATTTCAAGTTTGGTATTTCTGGCAATGTCTTCAATTATCCCTTTTAAACAGTTTAGCAATTCCGTGGAGAGATCATCTATGTCTTTACCATGTGATATTAAAGTAAGAAGAATTCTGTCTGCAAACTAGGAGGAGCGTTCTCTCCAGAATTCAGCTCCATTAGCATCTGGATCTTGGTCTTCTCAGCCTCAAAAACTGTGAGAAAGAAATTTCTGTTATTGAGCATTTCTGTCTTGCCCTCTCGTGACTATGCAAGTGTTTCTTTTCACAAGCCCTTTCCCCTTTGTAAAGCAGCAGTGGCATCTCTTAAGACTATGTGTGACTATGCAGGTGCCTCTTTTTATCTCTCCTTTTCCTAATAAAACTGTCCTTTTAAAATGTGAAAATAGCAAAGAAAATTCTGTTGTTGAAGCCACCTGCTCTTTAGAATTTCTGTTAGAGCAGACCCAATTGATTAAGACATGCCACTTAGCAACATTACTTTATCATAGTTTCCCAAAAAGTTGCCCCATTTAGATAAAACTGTAAACGGCAATTTAAAATGATAACTTCATTGGTTGCTTTGAGAACTTTCTGAAAATTGATTTATTCAAATAATATACCGATAATCTAGCCTCCTTTTCCAGGCAACATGTTGCTCATCTGCATACATATTCCTCTTCCAAAGGCAAAATGGCTCAAGTGGGCAAATGCTTCTTTCTTAAATAACACTGCAGTCTTCACCTGAAGTTTCCTTCAGTTATAAATTCTTTTATCAAGAATATTGGCTCATCCCAATCAGAAATTTAAGTTGAAAATCCTGCCTTGGGGCCTCCCAGAGGGCCTAGGGTCTAAGTCTCAGTGCTATCACCACTAAGGCCTGAGCTTTATCCCAGCCAGGATGCTGAGCCACATGGCACAGCAGACCTCTCCTGTCTCACCAGCTGCTCCCCTCAGCAGTGTACTTCAGTAGATCTGCCTGTTCTGTTCTCCAATCAGTCTCTGATGAATCCTCTCACCACCCCCACACCTCTGGCCTACACCCCAGTAAAAATAAAATTAAAAGTAAAAATAAATAAAATAAGTAAAAATAAACAAAATCTTAAAAAAAAAATTTCAATCTGCCTTGAAACTCTAGAATTCAAACTCTAAAGACCAACATAGATCTATCCCTCATCTCCTTCCTTCTAAGACTTGACTTTCCACTCAGTGTAGGGTTTTCTTTACTCAGTGAGGAATAAATCCAGTTCCACTCAATGGGCAAGTTATTCTGGAGTCTATATGGAGGGTTGGAGTTGGCAGTGGACGTCGGGCAGTCAGTATTGATTTTGAGTGACTAATTAATGAAACCCTGGTTGTGACTTGGTCTGAAGTGCCTTGGCCTTTATCTGTTCTTTTCCCATCATCAGCTAAAGGGGGCCTTTGTTTTGAATACTGATTTGATAGATGGAGAAACTTTCACACTTGATAGTTGCTAAGTGTTTTCAATATGAGATGCTTTCTAATGGATTTTAAAGTTTTCACAGAAAGGACTAGGAAAACACAAATCCACAATGAAAATAGTCAAGATAAACACTAGGAACACTTCTGCCATTTCTCGAACATTCTCTTCTAAAAGAGTAATGTGGAAATGCCTTCACCAACGCCACCAAATCATGGTTCAGAAGCTACTCCTTTGACCCTTTATGCTTCTAAGAAAAGTAATGTGGGCCTCCTCGGTGGCGCAGCGGTTGAGCGCTGAGTTGCGAAGCTGCCCGCGGCCTCTGCGGCGCCGGTTCGATCCCTGGCTGCTCCCCGGCCACCGGAGGAGGATCCCACATGTTGCGCAGACCTCTCCTGCCACCCGCTGCTCCCCTCAGCAGTGTACTTCAGTCCTTCTGCCTGCTCTGCTCCCCACTCTGGCTCTGGTGAATTCTCTCACCCTCCCGCGCTTCTGACTGTACCCAGTGCATGTATAAAAAAAACAAACAAACAAATAAAATAAATAAATAAATAAAAACATGCCTCTATAAAAAAAAAAAGTAATGTTAGTTTTCAGATAAGTGAGTCTTTTGAAGATAACTTTAAAAAAATAGATTATCTTTGATATCTTGAACCTGTTTTGCATGTTTTTATAGGTGGAAGAGATCGTTTTCATGCTGTCTCTCCATAGATGTGGCAGAAAATGGGATGACTGTAAGTCATATTTGTGTCAAATATTTTATTTACTAATATCTTATATAATTGATAATGTTATAATTTCTTAATATGTAATATATCCAATGATTCTCTATGGAATTCAGTAAAATATTCCCAAGTGAAAGCATACTTACTCTCCTTCGACAGCTACTTTGATCTTTTAAATGTATTCGGGGTCAGTGAAGGCAATATTATTGCATTCAATCAAAATTATTATTATGACTCATCAAAATTAGTTCCCTTTTCCTTTTATCATTTGTTTGTTTGTTTCAGGTTGATTAATGTTGACTTCCTATTATCTCAGATATTGCAAAGCAAGTGTGCTTACAATTTAATTATTGGAAGAGAATGTGTTTTAATAATTAATGTCAAAACTTCTGAAACCAAACCATTTTGATTTTTCTAAGTCTACATTTCCTCTGATGGAAACCTTTGGGTTAGTTCCCTAAACTCTCAAAGTCTAGTATTCCCATTTAGAAAATGAGAAGGGCAATATCAACTCATAAGGCTGTTGTGTGGATTCAAATTAAATATAGAATGCAATGCCATACTTAATACAGGGATTTGCAGAAGGCAAATGATCAATAATTGTCATCTAGGATTACATTTCCTCTTCTCTACATTCAGAAGCCCTTTCCTACATCTACAAATACTATTGGCTTTTTCGAGACAAAAGCAACCACAGATGAGGATAAATATAATCATCTTTTCCTCTTCTTTAGATAAGTAGAGAGAGCCAGAATTGAGATATATGTCCCTGCGATGATCCTGACACATATGAGAAAATTTGATCAAGATAGCAAAACACTCCTGGGAAGAGTGTTAGTGGGGTCACATTTTATAGAGAGGGGAGCTGAAAGTCCCTGGCTTGGAACAGAACCTTTCGTCATGAGCAGAGATAGTGTTTATTAATCTAAAGTGAGGAAGCCTGATCTCAACTGAAGGCAACATGCCAAATGTAGGAGTTGGTCTAAATATTTTTCCAAGTGGTTTATAGTTGCAAAGCCCCTAATTAGAAACTGTTCTTCTCTAGAGAAGAAAAATCTGATATGCTGCTACTTTGTCTTCAATGAGAGATATAAATCTGAAAGTTTTGGAACTTGACCAAGATGGAAGGAATGAAAGCCAAACCTTAGTGAAGTCTGAGTTTCCAGGAAATTGAGTAAGAAATGTCTAGCTTTGCTGCTTAAAGTATTCTTCTAGGCTCAGACAATGTCCAGCTCTACGTGATTTATAACAGAGGGGAAGAGGCCCTGCAGATTGAAACATATTTTACAACATTGGGTAAAAGTTGAGATTTAAAAGAATATTCCCCCAAAAAGTCTGTGAGATTAAAGATTATTCCCATATATGTATTATTATGCTGGGAGAATAAATCTAAACTTTTTTTAATGAAACTACCTAAATTTCATTTATTTTCTTTGGAATTTACTTGAAATGTTTTTCTTGTTTGTTTCTTTTAATGAAATGTAATTTGGAAAAAAAAGAAATCTCTAACTCTTATTCAGAGAGAGACTACAAGTTTTGTACTCTTTTAAAAATGTTTAATCCCTTTACATTAAAACATACAATGCACTTCAATTCTACCCCAGCGCATTCCCATCTACTCTATAAAAAAGCAGATTAAAAGGTTAGTACTTAAATTCTAGAAACCCTGGAATAATACAAATATAACAATTTTAAAAATTGTATTAATTGCATAATATGCTTTATTAAATGAATCAGGAGACTGAGCATCTGTCTGTCACTTTATGCTTCAATATATGTTGATTTAATTTAAAAAAAATCTTTGTATTCATGCTGCCTTAATCAAAATGAGTAGCTGTGTACACATGCACATAAATGCATGTTCTCACAAGGAAGAAGAAAAGAAAGCAAAAAGGGAGGGAGACAGAAAGAAAGATGGAGTGAAAGAAGGAAGAAAGGAAAGGAGGGAGAGAAGGGGTAAACAGAGAGAGAGAGAGAGAGAGAGAGAGAGAGAGAGAGAGAGAGAGAGAGAGAGAGAGAGAGAGAATATTAAAAAGGAAGGAGAAAGAAAGAAGCAACTCTTACCATAACTTTTAATAACCTGTCATGGAAAATTCCAGCTATAATTTTCTTCTATGGAGGACAAAAATTGTCAGTGCATCTCATTGAAATAGATATTATAAAGATTTGTCCCTAATGATTGAAGGGGTTGGAGGACTAGTTATGAAGCAGGGGTACAGAGCCAAGATTGGGCAAGTTTGGTAATAGGAAGAGTCAGGAACATGACCTTCTTCTGTGTGTTAATTTTGCAGAATAGATGTTAAGTCAAATAAGAAAGTAACAGTGTGGGAATTAACAATCAGTATTCTACTGGAAAAAGTTGAGGATATCGTGTAGATTTCTATGAATATTGCAAATGATAATGGACTAGAAGATATTTTTGAGAGTGTTTACAAAGGTACACATTCCAAGTGTGAAAGAAAAATCACAGAATGGTGCTGAATTCAACCTAATAATTTTATTAGCAGCACACTATAGATCAAGTCAAACATCATGTTCTTTGTTATAAAATTACATATTAACAGAAAGGGAGAATAAACCCAAGCTTTAGTGGCATATGATGTATAGAGTAAGATTCTTCCACTTTTATAAGAAAATAATTGTTTATATGAATACAGAATCTGGCAAAGGAAACTTTCTGAATGATATGAAGGTAAGAACAATAATTCCAGAAATTTGACTAAGATAGGTATACCATATATATTTAGGATAATTTCAATCTGTGTGTATTAATGAACTAGAAAGAACACTAACACAAGCGAAACTGTATTTCTTAAAATGTACTCTTCATATGCATCAAAGTTATACAAAAAAAAAAAAAGACAGGCATTGAGAAAGTTACAAAGCAAGCAGATACATGATTACAATCATGAGAAGAACTGGAAATAGTACATATTTAGAGACCAAAAGACAGTCTAATTTCTTTACTGATATCATCCTTTAAAAGAACTAAGAAATAAGTGCATTTCAAGATTCACTGCAAGTTGATTTCAAATTACCTTATTTTATTTCATGCCTACATTACATGAAAAGCTGCTGTTATTCCCATTGTATCAATACTTAGGTGGAAACTAAAACACAAAAAAAATCAACTAACTTGCTCTCATGCATTCACATAGCACCATGAATTAAATATGCAAGCCCCTGGGAAATGTGCTAAAAATGATGGATATTTTGACAAACATTTGAGTTGTACTCCTCTTGTTTATAAAAAGAATCAAAACAGAAATGTTTGAATGGGAATGAATAAATGGGTTGGTAGTGCTAATACTGGGAAAGAAGTCAAGGAACATAATAGAATTTACACTTCACTGACATGAACACTGAGGATTTAATATGATCCATCCAAGTTATTACCAGCACTGCAACACAACATATTTTTCATACCCTATTCCTTTGGAACAATAGTTATATATTTATAATGTATGAACTTATGAAAAAGCATTTATTGCATATTACATAAATAACATATGATACATTTATTGCACACCTATTGCATGACTATTGTAGGAGTTTTGGGGGGATATATAAAGGAAAGTTACTAAAGGATGCTTAACTTTAAAGACAATCACTGCAATAACATGACAAAAGCACTATGCTTGTCCAGATTGCTTATCACAGACTGCATGAGCTGTTAATAATCAGAAAATTTAGAAATTAAAGTGATCTGCATTTTGGACTTTTACTAAAAGTTTAAGAAGTGGGTGGATGGAGGAAAAAATATGAAATTTTATGTTTTGGCTGTGGGACCTTGAAAAGCCTAGTTTAGTACCAAGAGAGAGTTCTTCATTTAATCTTTTCTAACATGGAATGAATCGATTGTGATTTCTGTGTTTGTCTGATGTTCTAGTACCATAGGGGCTGCCTGATATCTTAGGAAGGGCATAGGCACTGTGTCTGCAAACTGAATTTGATCTATTCTCTCCTCATGAGCTCTGTGGCTGGCTGTTTACTTGATCTCACTATTTCCCCAGTTGTAAAATTATAATGCAGCAAATAGCATCCATGATCACAACATATACTGCATAGTAGGTGCTCAGGCTGCTTTTATTTCTACACAGGCAACGAGATGAAGATGTACATCACACTCTAAAATTCAGGGAGCGACTGAGGATTATCTAATAGACCTTGTTTTGCGGTAAACATTAATCTTCAGTCTAAGACTTCTCTGTACTCTCTAATTTTACTAACTTTATCATTCCTGAAAATTCATTTTGACAAGTTGAAACACATAATAGTGTCTGTTAAGAGAAGGAACTTAGAATTCTGCATAAAATTCTGTAAATTTTATTACATGAAATTCCACTGTAGATTTGGTTTCTATAGGATGTTTTCTACAACGTGGATTTCCTCTGGAATAAATTGTGCAAGTGGAGACGGTTAGAATTTATCAACAATCTTCACATAATTGAAATGTGTATGAAAGACAGTGGAGGAGCTTGGCTGGGGTGTAATCACATAAACAAATGGCCTTGAGTCTTTTCATCTCATTCTTTTTCCTCTCCAATATGCTTTGTTGATTATTTCCTGTCCAAGCCTGTTCTGTCCTAAAGGGTCAAGAGCACAAGGAAACTGAAATAAGCTTTTAAGTATAAGCCAAACTTCTTCAGGGGCATACAAAAAGCAAGAGGTTATAGCCTTCTTAGGGATTTAGAGACTTATTGGTCTGGATTTTATAGACACTTTTATTTTGTTGAGGGATGTAATAGCAATCAATAATTTCAATTTATAACAAATAGAACAATAGAACTAAGACACCAAGCAAATGACATTTCATTTAAGGGGCTCCCTACTCTTGATGTTCATACAGTCCACATGGTGATGGTGTGGACCAAGGGACCAGTTAAGCAGCAAGAAGAGCTCTGACTACAACTGTGTGTTTGTAGTTCTGTGTGCATAGAACCACATAAATAAACCCCCATCAAAACTGAAACCAGTAAAATAATTTTAAAGTATTTAAAACTATGTCTAATTTTAATTTGTCCAAATATATCAAAAAGTTTTTGGTTTTTGTCGTCTCACTACATAAATGTAATCTTGAGCCCATGATATTAAGAAATATAGGCATATCTGTATCTTTATCTGAGCTAATATATACTCATAAATAGTGCTTGTCTGTACATATGTGTGTGCACACGGACACACACACACTCCTTCATGGCGCCAAGTTATCATTATCATGCCATTTAGGCCAAATTCTAAAATGGAAATAATATCACATCATTTCCTTATTTTGGATTTCTTCGGAGGTTACTATTAGACCTTCCAGTAAATGTGTATGCCAGACCAAAATAGAGACATACAAAGCCAGTTCATGACTTATTTCCAGTAAGCAGAAATCTTACCTTTTAATTTCTCCAAATCACCAAGGGCAATGCTCAGAGATACTGAACTAAAAGATTTAGAGGAGCTGTTCAACAAGCAGCTACCCACACATGTTTTGAATTTCATAGATAAATAATTCAAAGTTTATCAGCACACTTTCAAAGTTAACTTACAACCTCTGCCATATTCATGTTTTCGTAACATGCAGGAGTTTCCTAAGGAAGGACATATTTCTCTTCCTGTCCTATTGTGAGCCTAGCACATGTCAAACAGTCAACAAAAAATTCAGATCTAAGTTTGAGTCCCTCGAACAATTTGTGTCATTATTTAAGATATACAGTAGAACTCTGTGTTTTTAACATCTACAGGAAAAACATATTAAAATAATATTTAAGATCTTTCTCTATAGCTGACTACTTAAATATCGGATGAATTTGCTTATGTCATGGAATATCACCATGGAAAGATACCCCACACATTGCACTGTAGGAGATTTATGGAATTATTGAAACAGTATTGTGAATGATACCCTAAAGCAAAAGGAAAAGCAAAAGCAAAAAAACAAGCAAGTTTTCAATCTGGTCTCTGAGAACTAAGAATCCTGATTTCAATACCAGTAGTGACTTGCTCATTCATTCTGGCCAGGTAAAACCTTGATTTCTTTTCACACATTCTCTTTAAAAAAAAATGCTTAGCCATGGAAAACTTGTTTATTTCTGTCATTACCTTTTGTTTCTGGCTATATGTACATGACTCCCAAATTGACACATATCATCAACCAAGTACAAGCTAGCACTTGTACTTAGATTCAGAGAGAAAAATCTACCTAGGTTACTAGCATTAAGTATTCATTTTTCATTATACTTACTGGGAATCTGTGCAACATGCCAGTTATTATATGTAAATATAAATATATAAAAATAAATATATAGAGAGAGTCATTAAAAAGAACTACTCATATATAAGTTCTGTGTGTGGATGATAGTTTTCAGAGACTTCATTGATCCATATCATTTTCATTAGACACATTCTCTCCACTGCCTCAGAAGTGTATGTGGAAGAACATAGACATTTCGAACTTTTCCTTCAATATTTCAAACTTTGAGCCTGCTGAGTACTGAGTATAAATTCTACCTTTCATCTTTAGGAACTTGAGACTCTCCTCAGGTAAAGTACTTGATCTCTGAGGGTCAGACCACCCTATCTCACATACTTTAATGTTCTTTCTGTTCTTTTTTTCTACAAATAACTGTCAGGGCACAAATTGATGGTCTGCTGACAACACCACTGTGCTACTTCCTCAGTTATGCTAACTCATAAACACATTATATCATCCTAAAAACTCCTTTCTGTTTAATTGGCAGGTGGAGCATTTTAATAATTTGCACCAACCTTTTTAAAATTGGATAGATGTTTGGGGTCCTGAGGTTATCTAACCCACCCCCAAAATCTTTTAATTAAAGAAAGGAATAATAACCACTGAAAGCCTCATTTAATAATTAATACTTGAGGGTCTCCCCAGTGGCGCAGCAGTTGAGCGCTGGGTTGCGAAGCTGCCCGCAGCTTCTGCAATGCTGGTTCGATCCCCGGCTGCTCCCTGGCCACCAGAGGAGGGTCCCACATGGCACACAGACCTCTCCTGCTGCCCGCTGCTCCCCTCAGCAGTGTGCTTCGGTCCTTCTGCCTGCTCTGCTCCCCGCTCTGACTTTGGTGAATTCTTTCACCCTCCCGCGCTTCTGACTGTACCCAGTGCTTGTATAAATAAATAAATAAATCTTTAAAAAAAAAAATTTAATACTTGAATATCATTGGCATATTTTTATTTCTGATGGCTAAACATATCCTGAAATAAACTGGCTTTTCAAAGACTTTGGTCTTTAATGGATGAAGTCTAATTGTTTCAGTAAAGTGTGACTATAAGTTTGAGCTTATTCATTTTTTTTTTCTTGTGTTGCAAAACATGTTTGCAGAGGAAACATAGTTTAAAAGTTCTTCTTCAAAGATATCATTTCTACCATGATACTATAAACCTACTTTTTTATAATGTTTTCTGTGCAAAAAAAAAAAAATCTACTTTTTAAAATATTTCTCTAGTTCTCTCTCTCTTTTTTTTTTTAATAGTCTGAACTTAATTACTGAGTCACTGTGTTATACATGGGATCCTGGGACATCTCTGTCCAAAGGGAACCATAAAAACTTTTTCCCCAAAAAGGTCAAATATCATTTTACCTCAATGTGCTAGATGGTGACCTGGATAATACATTCACAATATTCAATTTAGTCCTGGGGATTAAGAACCAAGAGTCTTGATGAAGAAAGCAAAAACATTCTAAATACCCAGGCATCTGTGCCAGTTCAGCTGCTTATAAGGAAATCTAGAAATATCTGTGCAGAGCATGGGGTGGAAAGGACATGCGGATCGTGTTTGGCTGTTGCAAACAAGCCAAGCCCACAGAAAGTGCTAGCACAGTCATAATTCTTGACTTGGAAGATAAAGTGTTGTGATAACTTTTCCCACATATTTAGATTTATGGGAATTTAACATTTTTCTTTAATAACAAGATACAGAATCTGGACAGTAAATTTAAAAGGAAAGAATGGAAGGGAAAAATAATAAGTCACAAACAGAGAGGTCTGGATTTTACATTGTGGTCCATTGTGATAATCCATTAGCAATCCTATTTATTCTTTTCCACAAACCTTTCATTTTTCTGAACTTCACACACATGTATTATGCGTGTGTGTATATATATATATGTGTGTGTGTGTGTCTATATGCATATATATGTTTTTGAAATATATATATATATATACATATATAAGTGTGTATGTGTGTGTGTGTATATATATGTGTGTGTGTCCAAAATGACAATGCTCTTGGTGCTTCCCAAGAAATCATTTCCAAAAATAAACATTAGCATTCAAGAATTTATGGTATTAATAAAATAGTATTTGACCTTTTTTGGAGAAAAATTGTTTGTAGTTCCCTTTGGACAGAGAGGTCCCAGGGGCCCCTGTATACCACAGTGACTCAGTCATTAAGTTCTGAGCATATGTATGATATTAATCTATATATTTTAGGATATATAGGAAAATATGTTTTGTTATTAATTTTAGTAAAATAGATTTTATGGATAATTTTACTCTTTTATAAACTACTATTAATATAAACTATATGTTTATATTATATAAGGATATTAATATATGCATATATAAATATATACATTTGAAGTGTCATAAAATTATTCCTGATGTTGACATTACTTTTTTAAAAGTCTGTGCAGCCGTATAAACACGAAAGATGAATCTTTCATCCTTCTTGGTAGGAATAAACTAAATTTAAATTAGAATGGAACAAGATGACTTCCTTCTGAAAACTGAAGAGACTGAATTTACAGGGTACTTCCATTGGGTTCACATTGGAGTCTAATCTTTACATGGTTCCAGGATATACTCAGGGTGAATTTCTATCATATTTCCCACCAACCACTACAGAAACAATGCATACCGTGGTTCTTACTAAGACATTGCTCGCTTGCATCAAATTTATGTGTTCTGATCTCTGCAATTTCATCCCTACTGCTACAGATTTATAATCATTACACAAAATAAAAGACTATTCCTCTTTGGACATGTCACACTGTATCTTAGGTCAGCAACCCTTCATTGTTCTAGATTGCTATGATTCCTTCATTTTCTGAGCTTCAATAGTAATTACTGTTCAAGCCATCTTTGTAACTTTTATTCTGTTCTTAACTTGTTTGATAAGTGAAATACACTATCCTGCTAAGTGACTCGGTGGTATGTAGGCTGTGACACATTGTCAACCTCTAATATACATGTCTTGAAGGAATAAACCTTTTATGATCAGGCTTAAATATTCAGTGTTTCCTGATTCCTTCCAGACAGTTTTACTTCCATCTTCATATAACATGTAAATTAGCCAGTTAAAAAAATTTTTTTTGAACAGCTATATGCCAGACATAGTTGAAATATTAGGGATAAGTAAACATTGCACACCTGCCCTTGCAGAACTTCAATTATTCCCACTAGGAAAACAAATAATAATAATCATAAAAATAAGCTCAAGAGGTAAGCTAAAGAATTTTAGTTAGTGATGATAACATGAAGGCAATAATATAGGTTATAGGGTAGAGACTGAATGTAATGGGCCCTTTAGTTGGGTATTTATGGAATTCTTTCGGAAGAACTCATGTATGAGTACAGTTAGGAATGGTTAGCAATACCAGTTATACATAACCGTATTGTAATATAGGTGCAGAAAAAAAAAAAAAAGTGGGTTTTTGCTGAGGCAAGAAAAAGCTTGATATGTTTGATAAACAGATAGTGGGCAATGAACATAGATCTTACATGAGGAGTAACACGTCCAGACACAGTGATGGACTTATGGAAACTTTTGCCCAAAGTAAGGATGTGGAATCTTATAGAGTACATCAGAAAAGTAATAGAGAATTAAGCAAGGGAGTTATATTATACCTCTTATTTTTTTTTTTAAATATATCTGTATATTTGTGCAGAATGACCCATAGTAGAAACAAAATCATGGGGGGTCAGTTTGGTGGCTGTGGTAGTGATTCTGACAGAATCATAATTGTAACATGGAATGAGAAGTTCACATAGCAAAGTGAGAAATCATCACATTTACAATGCGTTTCATGGGTCTCACCTCGAGTGAAAAAGAGGAAAGGAAGGATGCTGGGTTAGAAACTTATTAAGCTGCTATGCAATCTAAGAAAATCCAGAAAGGTGACTAAAGGCTTTCCAAAGTCTCTTAGAAAAGAAAATTCTCATTTTTTAAGAGTATTCCTGTCTTAGTATCTCTATCACATTCAGTCATTGGTTGGAGCTGTTCATCAGAAACATGGATTCAGTTCAAACACAGCAAAAAAATTCAGGCCATAGAATGGGGATTGTCAATTACTTTCCTGTAATAGAGATCTGAGAGTTTTATTCTCATGGTATTTGTAGGTAATATAATCGTAAGAGTTGTGAGGATGTAGAAAGTTTAGCATTAACTTTGCAAATCCTGCATCTAATCTGTGCCCGTGATTTGTATGAAATAATGTTTTCATATTTCTTCACCATCTTTAATTTGTCCAAACAGAAGAGGTAGGGATTGTGGATGGCAAGTGAGGGTGGGCAGGGACACTTTCAACTATTGATATGAGCTGTTAGCTGGAGTCTTTTTATGAGTGTAACTTGTTTCATATATAAGACAGGACTGTTTTTCATGGAGGGAAGAAAAACATCACTACCGCAGAAGAAGAGCAAGCCAATTATCACTCCTCTGGTTTGGAGCAGTGCGGCATATTTCCAGCACTCTTTCTGTTATCGTATCAGGAAACTTGAATCTGACTGTTGCGTATAAATTTTTCCAGACCCAATAGTCATTCTTTCTATTTTCCTTTCCTCTTCAAATTTTGCTTTCCTCTAGGCAGGCACATACATTATTCGAGCATCAGTATTCACACTGTCTTCCGTGACACCCCCAAGGTGCTCTTATTTTAGGTCAGTAAACATTTTCTAAGAAACCTGACATACCCACCACACTGGGCAAACATGCAGTAATTTCACAGTGAAAATATGTGCTTCCTGATTTTCAGAAGTTCTCAGATAAGTGGGAGACATTGAAGTAGAGCAATTTCAGTGCAGTGTGATAAGTATCGTGTTAAAAGTATTTCCAGGTGTGTTTGAATGCATAGATGAAGAATCACATTAGCTGCGGTGGGGGATTAGTTATCAGAGAAAGCTTCCCGGTACACTGAGACTTGCATAACATATGATTTACCTAATGTGTTTCTCCAGCTCCATCATCCTGCCCCTGGTAAGTCATTTGAACATTTGATTTATTGTTTTTTTAAATATTAATTTTTATTTATTTATGCATATAAGAACTGGCGTGTAGGCCAGAGGTGGGGGGGAGGGGTGAGAAGATTCACCAGAGGCAGAGAGAGGAACAGAAGAGGTAAATCTACTGAAATAACACTGCTGAGGGGACAGCAGGTGAGACAGGAGAGTTTTCCTGCACCATGTGGGTAGCTCCCTGGCCGGGATCAACTCAGGCTGCAGCTAGTATATAGTATAGTTATAGTGCTGAGACTTAACCCCTACACCACCAGGGAGGCCCTCAACTTATTATTATTATTTAGTACTATTAGCTGTTCAAATAAAAATAGTACTTGTTGCTGTCTATAGTGTTCGAATTGCCCAGCACATTTAAAGGCTGACAAATTTCACATCTATTTCAAACAATATGTAGAAGTGTCTCTAAATGTAAAATATTTAATTGTAGAAAAATCACAGGATCAGCACATGGATCATACTCCAAAATTTGCTCTTTATATAAACTGTTTGGAATGCATATTACAATTTTTCCATAGAATACGAAAACACATATTATCAGGTTAGTCCATGAAAGTCTAATTAGGTTATAATATAATGTATGTGTTATATATATATATAATCAAGGAAATCATTAAAATCATATTATTCATAAAAATTGGAATGATTAAATATTCAGTAATGGTGGTTTAATAAAATAAATTTGTTTTAGCTAATTAGTTGTATAATGGAATGTTGTAAAGCCATTGATGATTACCCTGAAGAATATTTTCAAACCTTATGAGTTTTTGGAAATAAAATATTCAGTAATACATAGATGTAAATAGTACAATGCAAAGCTTCTCATTATCCCACCTTTAAGAGTGATTCAGTGTTGGGCCTCCCCTGGTGGCGCAGCGGTTGAGAGTGGGCTGTGAAGCTGCCCGCAGCCTCTGCAGTGCCGGTTCAATCCCCGGCCCTCAGCGAGGGTCCCACATGGAGCGACAGACCTCTCCTGCCGCGCCCGCTGCTCCCCTCAGCAGTGTATTTCTTCATCAATCTGCCTGTTCTGTTCCCCACTCTGGCTCTGGTGAATTCTCTCACTCTCCCGCGCTTCTTACTGTACCCAGTGCTTGTATGAATAAATAAATAAATAAATCTTTAAAAAAAAAAAAAGAGTGATTCAGTGCTAATAGTTTTATATTCATTCCAGACTCTTTAAAAGAAAATTAGATAAATGAGAAAATATTCATTGTTATATTATTAATAAAAATACATACTTATATATATATAAATATTTATTTATTTATTATGTAGAAGAAGTGAGGTATAGGCCAGAGGTGCGGAGGGTGAGAGGATTCACCAGAGACAAAGTGGGGAACAGAACAGGTAGATCTACTGAAATACACAGCCAAGGGGAGCCACAGCCAAGGGGAGCCACGGCCAAGGGCCGCAGATGGAACTCATGCTGCAGTGATGATAGCACTTATACTTAACCCATAGGTCAACAGGGAGGCCCCATATTTATATATTCCTAAAACATTATAGATTGATATGAAGTGTTTGTATAGTTGTTGGAGAGGGTAATATTTATTTTAATTTTTGTATTTCACTTTTCTTAATTCCATTTATATATTTATCACTGGCTTTCGAAAGTTCCAGAATTTCTAATTTATTTTTCCGCAAGAGTAGGCTTAATACCACTTTTCAGAGAAAGCTTATTTGAACAATATTTATAAAACATCTATTCTTTCCACAATGCTTTACTGTAGAGAATTATTTTTTTCTTAACACGTTATATTTTTTTCTTATACAGTTTATCATCAGTCGGCATATTATATACCTATTTATTGCATGATTCTCACTTGCTCTAGAATCTTCATTCCATGGAAGTACAAGTTACATCTAATATGACCACCATCTTATAGCCAGTGCCTTAGATAAGTATCTGGAATATAGAATACACTCAAAAAATATTGTTGAAAGAAATATTTAATATTCATAAATTAATATATAACCAGAAAATGCTATATTTTAAAATTCTATATGTCATAAGCATGGTACTTTTGCTCTGGTGAAAAAGAAAGAATTTATACAACTTAAAGAAAGTGTTACAGATATTGAGAGTTGGTGATCTAGGGAGAGTTTTTAATTAGGGAAAGATTAATAAAGATTTTTTTTCAGATGTTAGTGTAGTCTTTCAAATTCAATATTTTCTGAAAAGTGGATAATGAATCTGTTTATTGAATTTCTAAAATATTCCCAATAAATCATTGATTGGTTATTGGCAAAATTCATATGACATAATTCAAAAAGACATATGGTAATTATATCTATATAGTTTTGGGTCAAAGATAGAGCAAACCATGGGAGTAATTCAAGAGAAGATAATAAAATGAGGGAGTCTGTGTGTCTTGAGAAGTTTCTGGGCAAAATTTGGATGATGTGATGTAAATGAATCATCAAGACAAGCTAAGTTATGCAGAGATAACAAACAATATTAATACATCATTGGATTAAACCAAGAAGGTTTATTTTTTTCATTCCTGCTATGTGTATCAAAGGTTAGAGAGGTTCAGTTTCCCATTCTCCTTGTCCATTCACAGGGTTCATCCTGAAGAGTTAGTTTTGTCGCTGCCAGTGGGGGGAAAAATATCCTTTGCAGATGGCAAAATATACATTGGCTTTTTAAGTTCTTTTCTGTAGGTAATGTCCATCATTCCATTTATATTCTACTTGTCAGCGCCAGACACGTGGTCAGGAATAGATTCCATCCAGTAGGAAAGGCCAGTCTTTCCCTATGCCCTAAAGGGAGGCAAGAATGGACTATCTGTGAATAGCATGAATGACCCCCACAAAGCAGAAAAGAGTAATGGAACTGATGTGTGAGAAAGTACATACTTTGGAAGAAAGGAACACATTTGCCCTCAGCACAATTTCCCAGTCATGGCTGGCCTCAATACTAATTGAGCACGCAGTTTCAAATTAAGCAGTGAATGTGGTTATTAATTTACATGTAATGGGCATGAAGAAAAATAGTAAGTGCTTTTTGCCTTGGTGATATTTAATTTTATATGTGTTTCCTATTGCTATGTTTCAGTCACATCCTATTCACACTTGTATACATTATGATGAATAGACAGATATGATTACAGTTTTGATACTAATATACTATCAGTGTCTCTAGTCATGGATTAGAAGCAAAATGAGACTAATGTGTCCTATTGATTTAAATGCTTTACATCTTTAATAACTGAAGAAACCACAGGGCATCACAAAACTTACAGTGTGAAACACTTAATGGTAAGTAACTCATACTTAAAAGAGTTATTCAAATTAATCCACTTTCAAAAATCAGTTATCAAGTAATTTGCTTGTTGTTAGCTAAATCTAGCACCCATTAGTCTAGAAAAAGACATACAAGACACACTTATCTGATTTCTGTAATTCTTAGTTGCCAACATTAGCCCTCCCTGGTCATTTTCCCTGTTTTATAATTTGCTAATACATTAGTTTGGTCCCTCTGGATATGAATACAATGCAGCTTTTAACGCTGTTTATGGAACACAGGAACACACATTCTGCCAAGAGAATTCACATTGAGCTACAAATTGCTATCATGAGTCATTATTTCCATTTCACTCTTCTTGTGTGCTTGGTATTAGTGTGAAGATCCCATTAGCAGCTGTGCTATTACAGGCAGAATAGCTTTTTTTAAAGAAGAAATAAAATTAAACAATGTTCATATGCCCAGATATAAATGAACATGAAAAAAAATCTTTGGGAGTTATTTTTATCATGAAAAATAAATAATATCTAAGCACAAAGTCTAGGAACAAAGTATGGCTTTGGAAGTGCCTGTTTTTCTTAACTTCTGTAGCTGGAGAAATATATTCAGTTTAACCATAACATCAAATCAAAAGTAGATAGCAAATTTTGAAGAATATAAGAATTTTAAAGCAGTAGTATACTTGCCTCTTCAGTGAATTTAATGTCACATTATGGTAAACTAAGAGAATTACTTTAAGTTGTGTAGCCATATACTTTAGTTCTATTAAATTAAATTAAATTAAATATGTTTTGACCTTCAAGCAGAGAAAAAATTAATCAAGTCATATAGATTTTCAATGTGTTAATTCTGTTTGAGATGTTTAAGGCAATGCCTTGAGTTTAGTTAAATCTGAATCTAAATCTAAAAGATTCCAAGTTCTAGAGAACTTTCCTTAATAAATCCTTAATAACTCAGCTAAACATATCTACCTTGTTTATGTATATTGTCCACAAGATACAACTGAACAGCAAACACACATCCAGCATTTTCCTAGAAAGACTTAAACTCCTGACTTGATAGGGGCTGATATGCCAGTGGGACAAAGAACACAAGATCAACAGAGCAATAGCAGCAGGTCAGAAAGGCAGACGTATGTCCAGACATAAGAGAAAGTGATGCAGTGACCATTATAAAGTAAGGGATCATAGTGCATGGGAATTTAATGAGCTCAAAATGCAGAATCTGAGCCATGGGTATTCTGGGAACTTGCTCAGACAGGAAGAACAGTTCTTGCCAGACCCTGATGCAGCAGCATACGTGTATGTGTTCTGTCCAAAACAAGGGGGCCTGGTGCTGTTGGGGAACAGACAGGGAGGGAAAGGCTAATAAGAGATGAATTTGATTCTTCCATGTAAGCTTGTCCTTTCCAGCATCCTTATAACCTACCTTAAAATTGTGCAACCAAACAAAAGGGCAAATTATTGTTGTTGTTAAAAAATAACAACAACAATAATAATAACCTTGAGTCCTATTTCCAAAAGTGAGATAGAATGGCACCTCTGAGCAACCTATGTAGAACACGGTGCTAACCAGAGGAACACAGAAGTGTCCGGAACAAGGAAGAATGAGAAAGATAGCAATCATTGTTGATTTCTTTGATTGATAAGATTTGAAAAAATCATTTTGCAAATGGCAAAGTAGAATTTCAGAGATGAGTGACTTTTCTAAATTCATACTGAGCACTAGCCCACCTGAGCTCAGTCACCAGGTCTATGTATCTCTAGACCTTACCTGACACCGGCCAGTTTTTGAGGTCTCTTCAATGCCAGATTCTCGTGTCCTGTGTGGATGAATGAATACATAAATAGGAAAGATCAGAAATACTCTGTCTAGAGTTGAATTTATTATATAAAAAAGGGAATAGTTAGTAAAAAGACCAAAAGATATAATTCTCAATGGTATGGAGACTGAAAATGAGTTTCTGAGGAATTTTGAAGAGCATGATAAAGAAGCAAAAGATGTAGATATTTGTTTGCAAGAAAGATGAAGTGAAGTAGTGATGACAGAAGAATAAATCTGGGCAGTCTAGCAGAGCAGAAACTGAATCTGGACTTGTAACTTGTTATTAACTCAGTCTCACAATTTTAACTATTTTTAACCTGAAGAGGTAGACTACGTTGACTACATATCAATAAATTGATTTAAGGATGTCTTTTTTCAGTGAATATCTTTATTGACTGTAAGGCAGCATGGATTCAGCACAAAAATGAATAATAATAATTTAATCACTTTCTAGGAAAGAAAAAAATAAAAATCTAAAGGTATGTTGGATTTTTATGGTTTGATTGCCCTGTAGCACTGGTTTTTGTTTTGTTTTATTTTGTTTTCCTTAAAGTTTATCAATTTCTCATTAATGTTAAAGAAATTATGGGATGAGGTGTTTTGAATGCAGTGAAGATCTCTTGGCACCTCCTAATTTTGTATGAGTAGAGTAGGAGAGGAAGCTAGAACATCACACTGTATTTATTTTCTATAGATTAGTTTTCCAAACCAAACTCTTTTTCTCTTTAAATTTCAATGATTTCCCAGGGCAATTTGTCTTCAAAGAGTGTTGTTCCACTGTAGTTATACCTGCATTTTGGGCAAATGTGTTCAGAAAGATCCTTTGTGTCAACTTTTCCAGGCAGAAAGAAAAAGAAACACAAAGAAAGATTTTCAAGGAATGCATTCTGATGGATTGTTAAATGATAGTCTTCCAATTTATTGGGAGACAGAAAATGCCAAGGTAATTCAAGAACTCAAATTTCAAAAATATGTAAGCCAGCTGACTCTAGAAATGATGGAAATTGGAATTTAATGCACAATCTAACTAGATGACTTACTCAAAGTCGAGTTGAAGTATCTGCAATTTGCTAGTCTTTTCAGGACTTTTTGATTGACTGTAGATTGCCTGAGAGTGGTACTCCATTACCCCATCTATCACTATTGATGGGCTAAAATAAATAAAAATGATCTAATTGCTGGTCATAGAAATGGAAAAATGTTCTTTTCTCCTCAAAGGTGAGGAGAAAGATGAATTAGTAAGTTATGTGCAGTATTAATTATATCTGTTCAAAGTCATAATCCTTTTAATAAAAGGTTTATAAATTGTACAGGTTCAGTATTGACCTTTTGTTTTTGAAAGATGGTGTTGTGATCACTTCTAAGTGTATGCTAATGACAAACATGATACTATTTCTTCTAGTGACTGCTTTAATGATGGGATGGTGAAAAACACAAACATCATTTTTTAAACAATATAGGCAGAATTATTTCATGTGATGATACGATTCTTTTACAATCATTTCTCCATTTCTTTAAGCATTTTGTACAAATTGTTAGGTCACATTTATGCAATGAGTCTAAAAAGATACAATACAAGAGGTAATATTTGGGATCTCTTAAATATTGATTCTGTTTTTTTCAGTTTATCATTTGTACACAGGTACCCATTTCAAATATTTGTTTTCATTCATATGTAGGTATATTTTTATTTTTGCATAAATAATATTTTTAAATTATACTAATGAGGATAAACAGCAGAAGAGAATCTGTAGTCTGAAAATCAAAGTAGCATCAAGAACATATATTCATGTCAACCCAAAGAAAATACATTTTTGCCAAATTTGTTTATACTGAGAGATTTGACTCTCTTTAATTTTGCCATTTTGATGATTAGAGATTTCAGGCACAGAGGCAGCTAAACGACTTATGCCTGTTAGATTATAAAATCATTTCCATAACTCAGAAGCTCATTCCTTGTTGTGGGAGACCCACATCACTATAATAATAGCAATTATTATAATTGTCATAGCACTTAGACTTGCAATTATATAGTAAGGCAGCCTATCCAGAGAATCCTCTAACTCTTTAGAGAGAAAATGCAAACCATAGACTGGGCCACATTGGCACTGAAATGCAGACACCTCTGGAATGGAAAAGATGGCGTCTTTCTTCTCTCTTGCTTTCAGTTCTTCCTAACATTTGTTATTGAATTGAAGGATAGATTGAATTGAAGATCACAAAGATAAAAAAAAAATTGTGAGAAGTGAGTAGAAACTGAGAAAAACTCAGATACCCCAAGGCATAGTTATTCAGAACACAGATAATGTCCAACAAACCTATAGATTTTTAGATTCTGCTTTAAAGGAAAAATTTCTCCATAGGATCATGTTCTGCAGCAAATGTTCTAAATGGTTAAAAACAAAAACACGAAGAACAGTTATCTATTGACTGGTGTATTGTGTGTATTAGCTGATGCAGTTATATCATTCTCCAAAATCTTTTGGACTATTCCCCTAGGTATCAGGACTGTACTATTTAGAATATAGAGGGGGAACAATCCTTTCTCCTCTTATAACCCCTTTTGCTCCTGCAATTATTAAACCAGGCCATATTCTCAGGCTTATTTTGGCTACATTGTGAGTATACGTGGATTGTATATGGACAGCTTTGCAGCAGTAATTGCTGGCTGGCATTCTTTCAGAACACTCTGGGTTTGTTTGACTTAAATTGTTTTTCCCCCTCACTTAGATTCAGTGAGTCTATAAATATAATAAAATAGCTCCGTTGTATTATTTTAATACTTCTGTATGTGCTCTTGGCTGGAATTAATAGTTTAGAATAGTTTAAGAATAAGAAATATAAACTCCAAAGCTTTGACAAGTTTCCCATTCTTACAAATTCTCCTGAACAGCAGTCTCTTTCTAGACCTCAAGGTGAATTTAGATGTCTTGGTTTTCTTCTCCCTCATATCTGCATTGCCAAACCCAGGTCTCTCTTTAAATGATTCTTTATCCACACAGAATGAAATACGTTTGCTCTGAACTTCACAGCACAGAAGTGTATTAATCCTTTCTTGGAGCATTTATTCAGTGTATATTTGGTGAAGGCAGGGATTCTGCCTATTGGCATCATGAATATTTATAGCACTTGACATAGTATATCTTAGTATGTCATGAATATTCATAGCACTTCTTATATAGTAGGTGCTCATTAAAATTATTTGACCTTAAGTAGATTGATATAGTACAAATACTGTTTGTGTTCAGATGGCTCTATTATCTTTCAAAACCTTTAGAGTTTAATGATTTTATGATTGCTGTTAACTGTTTTAATGTTCTATCAACTCATATTGAAAAACAACATATTTAGCATGTAATGCATTTCTAATATGTTTAATTTTTACTCAGCAAACAGATGAGGCCTGAGAGCTCTGTTCATAATGTCCTGCTTAAATTCAGGTCTAAAGTTTTATATCCTTTATAGAATACTTTTATTCTACACAATTTATATTTAATTAGGAGTCAGATTTCCAGAAGCACTTTGGAAACAAGTGGCAATTATTCCAAAAGTTCTATCCAAATTCAATAAATTTGAAATACATTTGAAGAGAAAAGAAAAATATCTCCCACTCCACCCCCAAAACTGGTCTATACTGGAGAACTTAATGTTCCTAGCAGATAGCTAAAAAATGTGCTGAATCCAAGGAAAGAATTTATGTGTGGCCATCTGAACTTCAAGAAATAATTGCCCTGCTAAGATTTATCTTCCCTACAATTGAGTTAATGGAAGCCTGTATTTTTGGTATGCAAAGAATCCTTTTTTAAAATAAAAATCAGTGAATGTCTTAGGCATGTTACCCTATTATTTGACAAGAAAGTTGCCTTTACATGTAATCTGTCATAACTGAGTCTGCAAAAATGCACTACTGGTGGTTCTTCAATGAAAATGCTACTTCTTAGAGATGAACAATATTGGCTATATACTCCCAGTTAGTTATGTGCTGTTGAAAGAATAAATGGTTCTTGTTCCAAAGGAAAAAAAAAAATCTTAAAACCTACATAAACAACATATAGCTGTTTTTCACTGCATGGGAACACAATTCAGAACAGAAGCACATGATGTTGCTACTTGTGATGCATTTCAAGAACAAAAATCATGTCCTGAGTGGGCAGAATGAGGGTCATTTAGGTTTTAGATTAGCTGCTGCCCTAAAATCTATCTTGATGGGCTTGTGCTAAATGGCAAGCTTGTGAAATGAAATACAAATTAGGCTTAAATAGGATAGATTGCATTAAAAATGTACTCCACGGAGCAGGAAAGTTCAACTAAAGTTCAGGTTGTTGCTGATATGGAGAGTGGTGTTGGGTACAGCCTCGTGTCTACTGTGGCTGGGACCCCATGGACACATCTTCTGGCAAAGGCGACATAATATACACAAACATGGACATTCCAGCAGTGACTGACATCCTGCCGGATGAAGTTAATTTGATCCACCTGAGGATATTTCTAGCTGTGGGCCTTGGTTCCCACTAATGTATGTTGACCAGTTCTCTAAACACAAAATGAATCTACATCATGCCTAGAAACTTCTGATTTTAAAAGTTATCATTCAAATGTTTCAGAGTAATAAACTAAGTAAATGACATAAAAAGAGATATTCTTATCTTTCCAATTACTATCCACTTTCAGCACCATTTGCATAATTCAGAAAGAGCTTTGAGTTATTTCATATATCCTGAGAAAATGTTTCATCTTTTTTCAACATAAAAAAGTCATAAATTTGAAACAGATGACTTTTCCCTTTCCAGCTTTATCTGTTATAGCTGAAATTTGATAACACAACTATTTTCTCTTATTAGACCACAATCAAAATCTACTTGCATTGATGCAAAAACTACTAGAATATATACTATGAATGATGCAAACACTTTATATTTCTTATATAGTGAAATCTCTCAGTAATGCTGTGATGGGGTTACTGCTATGTTTTTCTCCCTTCTATAGATGAAAATGCTGGGGTATAACATAAAAAGCCCAGTAATTTGCCTGATAGTCCAGCTTGTCTGGAGTGCAACCGAGACTTAAATACAGGCCATGTGGCTGTGGAGATGGAATCTGATACCACTGTATGTGACATCCTGCCACCTTGTGCTGACTGAAATAAGAAGAAATTACAAAGGATACACAGTTAGTACTCCTGAATGGTTCAAATTGAGAGATCATAAGTGATAATCCACATAAACCAGTTTAAATAAATGTATGGGTGAAAATTGCTAATGGGTCCAGGGTTTCTTTTTGTGATTATGAAAATATCTGACAGTTGTAGTGATGATTGCACACCTTTACAAATACACAAAAAGCCATATATATGATATTAGACTATATATTATATCACATAATTATATAATATAATAGATTTAACCAGGTTATATTTTTAATACATGTACTTTAATTAATCTCAAGTGATTTTTGGAATGTTATAATCAGATCAGGAAAAAGTAAATGATGTCTTCGAATCTGGAGTGACCATATTTGAGGACAGTCTAAAATCATCATATAATTTCACCTGAATTGATTCATTCTTCCATGGTGGGTGCGTGTGTGTGTGTCTGTGCATGTTTGTGTATATCTGTGTGTATCCTACTTATTTAGAAATCCTCTCATCTCATCTACTTTGGAGAAATCCCTAATTCCTCTTTTTCCTTTAAAAAAATTTATATTTATAGTTGAAACTACATTCAAACAATTATTTTTACGTATCAAATTCATTCAGTCTTCTATAAACATTTTTTCAATTTAAACTATGCAAAGGCAGACAAGTCGCTTTGGAGTGGGTCACTTCCTAATGATATTTATCTTTAAAATAAATTGGATTTCAGCTGCTTTGGTCAGTGCCTGCAGTTGACAGGGCATGTGACCTTATCAAAGCAAAGTACTCTGTTCTCCATTTAGGACGTTCAGAGTCTAATTTTCCTAAGGTTACATCCTCACATGGTAAACAAAAATCCTAATGCCCCAGGGAAAACATGGAAGGCAGTTGAACCCTGGACTAAATATCTTAGAATACGTTCACTTTGGCTTTGTTTGACTTGAAAACATATTTTATAGTAAAGGATTGTGAGCAAGGATAAAAGAAATGTACTTGCACTACATTTCACTCATATTTTCACAGTGTTATATTTTTCATACATATAATGACAGGATCTTGTTGACCCTTATGTTCTAATCCACATGAAAAAATATGCATTTTAGATTTTAATCATAAACAGATTTGGGCTCTTTTTTTTTTTTCTTTCAGCCTGTATCAACACATTCATTTAAATAAAATGTTTATTTGTACAAGTATGCTCTTTATTTGAAATAACTGATTACAATCCTGTTTGGGGTTTTTATGATACCTCTCTAAAAAAGAGTCATTTTTTAAGTTAAAATTCAAACATGTCATCTTTTAAAATACCTCATATTTTTATTTGGCATGCTTGAATTATAAATCCCCAATCTGTTTGAGTCTCTCCCTATTTAAGGAAACCTTTCTGACAAACAGGCATGGCCCTTAACTTCCTCTTTGTGGCTTTCCAAGAATGAATTAGAATGTGCAAAATGATTTGAGATTCATGGTGAAAGGATGCTTTAGAGTGTTAATCCCCCATGAATTTCTGCCTCCAGGATCCTGCTTAAATGAGCAGGAAACTTCTGGAATTGAACAAGCATTGTGGGTGGCCATGCTATGGTTAACAGGAAGAGAACAGAGATTTCAATTAAAGATGTGAGTTAGCTCACGTAAATACTGTTATTTGTAGGTGCGTGTGCATTTGTATAAGTATAGGCCTGCATGGATAAGACAGACAAGTTAAGAGAACCCTGAAAAATAAAATCTCTGATGTGTCAGGGAAATACTCTATGGAGAGAATAGGTATTTTCAAGTATTTGTTGTGTATCTCTTAACATAATTCAGCAGTTTAATATACCATTCACTTGAATGAAGATTAGAGTTTTGGAGACCTCCAGGTAAAAGAAAAGGCAGCATTATGTGTTGGTTTACTATTGAAACTTTAGAGTTTAAATTGTTTTTCCATTGCTATTGCCACACTCTGGGATGGGGAAGGAATGTAACATACATTTATTTTCTGTGTATTGCAGTGGGGAAAAATCCCCACATTTTATGACCACATAGTTTAAATAGTTTTAACAGTAGAATTAGAAATCCTATCTCTAATGATTACTCCAGAACTTTAATTTACAAGTGGTTTTCTATAATTTACAATTATAACACAGTATTTTGTGGCTGGTGTATACTAACTAAAGTAGTTTTCTAACATTTGCTTCAACTGTTACCCACACAAATATATAATTAAATTCATACTATAATAATTATAATTTGTTATAAAAAAGTAAGAGGAATTGCTTCAATTTTTAAAAATCAATTATTCAAACATTTCCAAGTCTAATTTACAAATGTGATAAATATAAGCATTTAGTGGTCAAATTTCTAGCCAAATTCTAACTATATATATGAAGTGGGGCAAGTAATAGAGGGTCAGGATAGTAGGAAATAAGATGAGGATATCAAAATTAGAGTTTGCAATTCAAGTAAAATGAGAAGACTGAAAAGAATGGTGACTTTATCATTTGCTTTTTAATACAACTGTCATTTACAAGAGATTTATTTTTTTAAGTGCTTTCAGATTTGGTGTCCTGGTATCTTTTCAAAACCTTGTAGAAAAATTGGAATTAGGCACTTAATCCTTCAACTTGTCAATGTCAAGGAAAAGCAGAATGGATTAAGCAGCAGAAGATGCCTGCAGGTTTCACCAAGGCTCTCCTACTTGTCTTTAAAAGCACATCTCACTCAATGGTCTTTGTTATTTTTTCTCACTATTCTCTTGCATAATGAAGTTGGCCCTGCTGCTGTAAGGACAGTGCTGTATCCCTGTCATCACATTAGAGAATCTGCTGGTCCTACAGCAGAGAACTCCACTGATGTCATTAAGGAAGACCCCATCAGGAAAGACCCTCAGAGGGAGTCCATTTAGTTGAAGAGTATAGTGTACTCATTTCTCACTTGGTTTTTGCTTCCTGTTTAGAAATAGTAAGTGCACTATCTAGCCATTCTGCCCTCATGACAAACATCATGTTTTTAACAGCAATTCTATTCCAAGTATTCCACATGAGGTTCATGAGGCTTAAGATTCAGGGACTCTGTCTTACAAGGTCCACTTTAAAGCCTTGGGAGAAACCCTACCAATGTGTCATGTAGCTATGCTTTTCTAAAATATCAAAGGTGAGATCATTGCCTTTAAAAAAAAAAAAAAGATTTATTCATTTATGCATATGAGAGCTGGGGTGCAGGCCAGAGATGTGGGGGATGAGAGGACCCACCAGAGACAGAGTAGGGAGCAGAATAGGTAGATGTACTGAAACATACTGCTGAGGGGAGCAGCGGGCGGGCGAGTCAGGAGAGGTCTGCTGCATCATGTGGACTCCTCCATGGCTGGGGATGGAACTCATGCTGCAGTGGCTGCAGACAACTTCATAAGTTGCTGTCTTAACCCCTTGTGCCACTAGGGAGGCGCCAAGGTGAGATCATTTCATTGTGATTGGTCAAGACCTCCACTTCTGCCATTCAACCCCCCACACACACACATCCCCACATACCTCCTCCCATCACTCTGTCCTTCACACCAAGTGCTATTAAACTGGTCACACAGTTTTTAGGATTGGCAAAAGAGAAGGTAAATTTGACTATACATTTGGCATGGTTGTGATGATGCTTATTTCATTCACAGTAAGTTCCATATAAAGTTATTTCTTGCCATATCCATACTGATACTGATCTATACTGAATATGTCCCATAGTGCCTGGTGCAGCAGACCGATACCGGATATGCCCCATAGTGCCTGGTGCACATGGTGTATTTCAGTATATCAGCAGTGTATTTCAGTAGATCCAGCTGTTCTGCTCCCCACTCTGTCTCTGGTGAATCCTCTTACCTTCCTGCACCTCTGGCCTACGCCCCCAGTTCTTGTATGCATAAATAAGTCTTTTAAAAAAAAATGAAACACCAGACCCAAAGTGGAGTCACTCACCAAGACTTCCTACCTCACTGAACTACAGTTTCAGCTTCTCCCAAAAATGAAATTGTTAAGCCAATCAAACTCCTGAGGTTATCTTCATGATTAAAGACATGCCCCTTCCACTACAGAAAGCTGGCTTTGCCTGAAGGAATCCTTCTTTTCTTTTGCTAATGGTCATGTACCGCTTTTCTGACTATAAAAACCCTCCATTTAGTGTAACTCTTTGCAGTAACTCTCTACTTTTTAGACAGGACATTGCCTGATACATAAATCATTTTAAAAAATCAATAAAAGTGGAAAATAAACTCAATTGGATTATTGATATTTGCCAGTGCTCAGTGGTATTTTAAAATATATGGAACCAGATGTAGTGAAAAAAAATTTTTCAATGATCAGCAGGTTCTGCTGTCTTCATAATGCCATCTTTAACATCAAATAATAAGGGGAAAGAATCTGAATTAAAAGGATGATGTGAGTATAGTTCCTTCAGAGAAAATTGACTAGAATTGCATGAATTGAGAGCTGAACAATTTTAGTAGGAAAGACATGCAACATAGAAATAAAAAAATCTGCTATAACCAGATACTGTAGTTAATTTGAAGATATTTGGGCATAAGATAGCCTCGTGGTTTTCAAAAACTGACACTTTAGTATATACGAAGCAATAAAAATGGGTAATCTGAAAATTGAGTTAAGGGCTATGTTCACTGAGATTTGTAAGAACAGGATCAGGATATAAAGCCCATGCTGGGTTTTCTTGGAGCTAAAATGCCTGAGCTGAGTCTTTTCACTCTGAGTCTAGTATTCCTTTCTTGAACACTTTAAATTAAAATCAAACTTTAGTACATCTTCTAGGAAAAGAAATGTGGGGATATAATTGTTCCAATTCATCCAGTACACTAGTATCTTCAGACACAAAGAAACTGAGAGCAGAGAAGCAAAGCAATTGACAAAAGAAAATACACCCAGTTGGTGGCAAAACTTCCCTGGAAGCCAGCCCTTCTGAGTCTCCAATACTCCAGTCATAATTTTACACCACAGATGAAAGACATTTAGAGAACTTGCCAAACATCAAAGTGAGTAAATAGGAATTTATAGGAGGTATCAAGGAAAGCAAGTCAAAAATCTGGCATTTATATTTTTAATTCAGGAAACACGATGAAAGATATGTATATAAAGTTCTCTTTAGTCACAACTTAATAAGTACAGGATAAAGACAGCAATCTATTGGGGGGGTGGGGGAGAGAATTTCTTGGTGGGAAACCATAAGCAGGGGTCCATGGGATGGTTAAGGTAATTGACAGCATGTTCAACAGTGAGAGCGGTGACATCTGTCAAACATCATTTAGCAAACTTTAAGCCTGCAATTAATTATGAATGCATAATCCATTCAGACCCAGATTCCTGGATTTGATTACTTAAGAACATATAGACAAATATGCTTTATAACATATATTAAAATCCACGATTTACAACATACACAAGGATGATATTACCTAAAAATGCAGGGTAATGGGTAATAGAAATTCCAGATTTTGAGCACAAGAGCACAACTGAGCTTGAGGGAAATGATCAAGACAGAAAGAAAATAACAAGAACACAGAAAATGCTTTGCACAAATGTACATGCTAAATTGTTTACAAACTCATTTTTCTATTTCTTTCGTCCTCCTCCATTTTTTTTTTTTTAAATTTCTTATAGGCCCCATGCAGCCATTCCCCAATGAATCCTGGGAATTTTTTCTTATTATCACTTCATTAAATATCTTTACCACTGTTAGGTCATATAATTGATGATCTTCCTCAGCTATTAACCATAATATTTTATTACCTAGATCTATTGTAATCGGGTACAGACTTAGTGGAAATTTAGGTATGGATTTTCACTTACTAGGGTGGTACAGAACAGTAAAAAGAATATGTATTTTGTGTCAGACAAAATTGAGCTTGAGTTTTCACTCAAGAAACCTTATTACTTGGAAACCCTATTATCTTGAGAATATAAATAAGACAAAAAATCCCAGCATCTTCTTTTTTACTTATAAGGGCATCAATAATGCCATCTCATCATCAGGTTGGGAGGACTGGATAAAATAATTAAAAGACAGAGCTCTCAGTGAATCTTCTCATCATCATCACAGCTGACAATATTTAGACAAGTGTGTGTCTTCTCTGAAGCAAACATACATACTTTAAGCTATTTCTGTTATTTTCCCCAGTGATCCTTTTGATTTGTCTTCATGCTAATTTTCAAATAATTTCCTAGGGAAGTCTTCTTTTGAGACATTTATTGGAATTTTTAATATAAAGTAAAAAGAGAAACAGGAAGGAGATAGCAGATGTTAGTTTGCTGTGTTAGCTATTGTATTTGAATGTATGACTCTTATTTTTATTTTCTTCCTGGGCATCTCTTTATTCCCCTCAGTACCGACTACAGAGGGCTAGGAAGTTCAAACCTGCCAGTCTTAATTTGAGTAAAATAGATGATACTGTGATAGGTTGTGAATGAGGGAGGCTGGGTGAATAGAGAGGCTTGAGTAAATTGAGCATGTTTTGGAATAGCTCCTTTGGGAAATTGTATAGAGATTCAACCACAAGTGAATAAGAGGGTTACTGAGAACTGAGCAGAGACAGAAGCCATTTTCATTTTTTTTTAATTTATTTTATTTTTTTATTAATCATTTTTAAAATTTTTTTACATCATTGTTCATTTTTAAACAATATTTGCTTCCCCCACCCCCTCACGTGTAGTCCCCATAGAGTTTCCTTCACCAATACACCTGTGCACCATCACCTCAGTCCCCCGTGCTCCTCCCTCCCTCCCTCTGATCCCTCTCCCTCCTCCTCCCCTGCAGGATGTCTCTCATTTATAATTGTCTGGTTTTGCTTTGTTGTGTTTTGTACTGTTATTATTTTTTTTACACTAATGTCTTATTTGGTTCCCTATATTCCTACAATAAGTGAAACCATCCAGTATTTTGCTTTTTCCTTCTGGCTTATTTCACTGAGCATAATTCCTTCTAGCACCATCCACGTTGCTGCAAATGGCATGATTTTATCTTTCTTGATTGCCAAATAATATTCCATTGTATATATGTACCACATCTTCTTGATCCAATCATCTATTTTTGGGCATTTGGGTTGTTTCCAGGTTTTACCTATTGTAAATAGTGCTGCAATAAACATAGGTGTACAAGTGTTCTTTTGAATCAATGTTTTTGTGTCTTTTGGGTAGATCCCTAGGAGTGAAATTGCTGGGTCATATGGTAGCTCCATTTTTAGTAGACTGAGGAAACTCCAGACAGCTTTCCATAGTGGTTGGACCAATTTGTGCTCCCACCAGCAATGTAGGAGAGTTCCTTTTTCACTGTATCCTCGCCAATATTTGTTGTTGCTTGTTTTTTTTTTTTTTGATATGTGCCATTCTTACTGGTGTAAGGTGGTATCTAAAATGTGGTTTTGATTTGCATTTACCTGATTATAAGTGATGTCAAACATTTTTCATATGCCTGTTGGCCATTTGCATTTCCTCTTTGGAGAAACGTCTTTTAAGTTCTTCTGCCCATTTCATGATTGGATTGTTTATTTTGTTTTGTTGAGCCATGTGAGTTCTTTGTATATCTTTGTGATCAGTCCCTTATCTGTTGACTGGAGGGCAAAGATTTTTTTCCCAATCAGTGGGATGTCTCTCTGTTTTGGTTAATGTCTCTTTTGCTGTGCAGAAGCTTTTCAGTTTGATGTAATCCCAGGTGTTTATCTTTTCCTTGACTATCATAACTTTGGGTGATGAGTCTTTAAAGATGTTATTGCGATGTATGTCCTGTAGTGTTTTGCCTATATTTTCATCTATATAGTTTATGGTTTAAGGTCTTTTATGTCCAGTTCTCTTATCCATTTTGAGTTGATTTTTGTGCATGGTGAGAAGTAGTGATCTAGTTTCATTTTTTCTCATATGTTGGTCTAGTTTTCCCAGCACCATTTATTGAAAAATCTGCCCATGTTTCATTGCATATTCTTTGCTCCTTTGTCAAAGATCAGTTGTCCATATAAGTGTAGTTTTATTTCTCGGCTCTCTATTCGGTTCCATTGGTCTGTGTGTCTGTTTTTGTTCCAATACCAAACTATTTTAATTCTTATGGCTTTGTAGTATAGCTTGAAGTTTGGAAGTGTGATACTTCCTTTCTCCCTGGTGGCGCAAGGGGTTGGGATGCAACCTTTGAGGCTGACCGCAACCACAGCAGCCTGAATTAGATCCCCTGCCAGGGAGCAGCCCACATGCCTCAGCAGACCTCTCCTGACTCTCCCGCTGCTCCCCTCAGCATTGCATTTCAGTCAGTCTGCCTGTTCTGTTCCCTGCTCTCTCTCTGGTGGATCCTTTCACTACTCATACCTCTGGCCTGTGCCCTCGTTTTTGTATGTATAAATAAATAAATATTTTATATTAATTAATTAATTGATTGATTAATTAATTAATAAAATGTGCAAACCAGTGGAGAGCTGAAAGAACCCAAAGTAAAATAAGTGTCATGTATACTGTTTGGAGGCTGAATCCCTGGATTGTTCACTGAGCTATTTATTTGATCTCTTTGTATATAACATTTTGTCTGTTTCATGGAACATATGAGGCTGCTCTTTTTCACTTTCATTCTTTTCTTATCATGAACACAATAGGTGGTTGGATGATGTTTTGAAAAGGTGAAAATAAATTATATCACCTTTAATTTAATTTACCCAAAGTTAAAAAATAACAGTTTGCGTTTTATATAGACATGTATTTTATACATGAAAAAAGAGGAGATACAGATATAGAGAGATTTTTAAGGATACATATGTATCTCTATATACATGTGCTTAATATATAGATATATACCTAATACATGAATATATACAGATATAGACATATATGTGATGCTATATGTATTTGAGATCACAGTGAAGATAGGTTATAATCTGATATATATTAAAATACAATACACTATAACTTTTTCTATACCTTAATTACTTTTCTATAATTTGGAATGTCTAAATGGTATTCTGTACTAATTATTGGACTGTGGCTGATTTAACTAATCCTATGAGGTTAAATTGAAATTGTGATTTTAGTTTTTACTATTTCTTTCAAAATTGTACTTAACACATTATATTTAATGCTTAGAATCATTCATGACTATTTGATTAGTTCCTATTCTTAGAAGACGACTTAGAGTGAATATGTGCTCTTTTGAATATCACTTAGTATATAATGTCAAATTATCCAAAATGATGGTTTTAAATATATGTTCTTTGAGTTTGCATGGCACTAATTCCAGAAATGTGAGTAACTTAAAGGATTGTGTTTTTGTTTTTTATATTCCATGTATTTTAAACAAACATAAAAATATCTAGCTGTTCCTTTTTAAGAATTACCAACCTTTAAAACATCACACATATGGGGTGCTTCTTCAAAGACTGGCCCCCTCTTGTTTTATAATTTGCTTGCCTCCTCGGTGGCTTATCAGCCTTTTACCATTCTATGATTAACATACTGAAGTCATAGAAAGTTTCAGAGGACTAATACTTGATTATATATTAACAGCTATTAAAATGTATGATTTTTCACAACACAACAAAACAAAAACAAACAGACAATTATAAACCAGAGACATCCTGCAAGGAAGGAGGTGGGAGAGGGATCAAAGGGAGGGAGAGAGGAGCACAGGGGACTGTGGTGATGGCGCATGGGTACATGGGTGAAGAATATTTTATGGGGACTACACCTTGTGGGGGGAAGGAGAAAACAAATGTTTAAAAATGAACAATGTTGTAAAAAATATATAAATAAATAAATTGTTAAAAAGGAAAAAAAAGTATGGTTTTCGAATGAGAGTTGTTCTTTAAATAATTGTTATGATAATTTCATAGTCTCCTGGTTATTAATTTTTTCTGATTTTAAGAATTATTACTAGAATTTCCAAGGAAAAATTTTATCTTTTCTGTTGTCTGTTGTCTCCTCTAAAGTATATTTTAAGCTATAATTTTATAACTCTTATTTATTTTTGAATCAAATTAACTTTTTTTCCTGGACTAGCAAAATCATTATTAATCTATGTGTCCTTTGCTCTTATCCTTTCTATTATATCATTGTAATTCCAGGGAAGTTGGAAAGATTCACTGTGAACTTAGGACCCAGTCTTTCATAGAGTTATATGGCTCTAGTCTTATTAGTATCCACAATATAATACACAGATTTTTAAAAATAGCACCTAAAAATGAATGCAATTTGCTTTGCCTCAATACTTGTTATAATGCAGCCTTGTCTAGTCCATCTGGGACATATTGTAATCTACACTCTACATAGTTTATCATCTAACATTTGATTCCTTGCTTGAAACTAAGAAGAAGGTAGAGTTATTTTCCTTAAGAAGTTTATTGGGAAAAGAACAGATCAATTAACAAATTAAATAGAAACTTAAGAACTTGACCTCATTCTGTAGTTATTATTGACACTCAGATACTATTGATATTCAGACACATTTTAATACATTTAAACATGAAATATATATTAGATATATTTGCTTACGAGCAGGCATAGCAAAAACTATTGGGTTTCCTCCAATATCTATGTTTTCCTATTCCTTTTAGTAACACTGCCTATATTTTATCTGAGCTCATGGTTGCTCAGGTTAAGACTCTATTTCCAGGTTTTCCTTTCACATAACGAGCAAATGGCCAATTTCTGGCCTATTGGATGTGAAGAGGCCTGTGTACGAATATTGATTCATGTTTCCAAAGGCAAGAAATGTGATTTTCGTTTCTCATCCCTTTCCCACTGCACGAGATATAGATTCATGACAGAATCTGGACCTACACTAATTTTGGAGGCCAGTTAGTAAGAATGGAAAAACTATAAGTGAGAATCTGAAACCTAATAACAATGCTGCACCATCAAGTCTGGATGGCTTTAGTGAAATGATCCAAGGGGATCACAAAATATCTACCAACTTCAGTCCCCTGTTATATTTGCCTTGATTTCAGCCATTGAGATTGTATTTGAAATTGTAGAAAAGGCACATTTAAATTGCCTGTAATTTTTGTTAAAAAATAGATGAACATAGTCACATCTTTTATATGAAGTCACAAAACATTTTTTGTGAGCCTATCTTTTCATTACGATCATCATAATTAGATTAAAGATCTCCAGATATTACATTAGTTCTTCATAGAATATGTCATTTCTTTACTTTCTGTAAGTGTTGCGATGGCCCTTTTGTGGATACAACTACTAGATGATGAAAATAAATGCAATGACAGCAGCAGCAAAATGTTCTGTGTAGAATTTATTATATCTGATATTTTATACTACAGATTGAGGTTTACTTCTGTCTCTGAGTTATAAATTTCATTTTTTTTCACAAGTCCATTATCATATGATAACAGAGTTGCAGAGAAAGTGCTTTGTTTGCTTCATGGCTTTGGTGGGAAAGGAGACATCTGTGATCATCCTTATAGCTATATGGGTGCTGGATGACGTCTGCTATGTAGGCATGGCCACCGCCCAGCACTGGGCATTCTTCTGCTTTCTGTTGCTGGTTAATTTATATGAAGTCTTAACTTTAGTAGCATCCAAAGTTCCCTTCCTGCTGTTTGGTCTCCATCAGTCTTCTCTAATGTTGCCAACTCCTTTGATGATTGTACCTGTGCTTCAGCTATTCCTGTTCTTTTCTCCCCTGGTGTATGTTATAAGGACACCACACCCTTCCCACGGAAGTCTCCATCTTTGAGCTCACAGATTTCAAATCTGGACCCTTTCATATAAAAAATGATTGAACATTAGGAGTGATAACTAGATACTTTCATTCTGACCAGGATATTTAGTTTTCTGAAATCTTCTGTTCTCCTATTTAGCCTTTACAAACCCCAGTGTTTGTTTATTGCAGGGACATAAACAAAATTTTAAAAAGAATTCCTCTGTCTTCAGTGATTCCCTCTCATACCCAATAGCTTTGCCCATAATTTTTAAAGACTTTAAACATTTAGGTTGGAAATATAGTGATAACTATTTCCCCTAACTCTGTCTCTCTTCTTCCATCCCCTTTCCTTTCCCCAGCATTCTTTGGAATTGAAGAAGTTAAGGTCTTATCCCTTCAATTTCAGTCTCCTAACTATTTTCACAAAAAACAATTTTTGTTTTTGAAAAAACAAAAGGTTTAACATAAGTTATATGTGGTGTATCTTTTTGGGTCTTTTGATAATGCTTGACTGTCAAACTCATTGTCTGCTAACATTTTTATTAGTCCAAATGAATTATTAACTATCTCTTTTTATCTCATTTCTAAAATTCCTAACTACTTGCTAATCCTAATTACTTTGAAGAAATGTTGATATATTAAAGATATATCCCTATCACGTTTGTATATAAAGATGAGATTTATAGACATGCGAGGACCCAGAAGACAGTATTTGTGTTGATTACTAAACCACATATATTACGTTATTTCTTTTCAAGAAAGAATGGTTTGATGGTAAATTAAAAGCATTAAATATCATAGATGGGAGATTTTCAGTTAGCATGAGCACCAACCTTTCCATCATCATAAATTCCCACATTGGCATGTCTCACTGCTGTCATAGTCAAAGAAGGCAAAGAAATTCTTATTTTCTTCAGATTTTAAGAGTGTAGCTGTATCAACAGGTAATAGCTGTGTGAACTCTTCATTAGTTTTGGGAGAATTCCTTTACAGAGAATAAACTAGTAAGTGCTGATAATTTTATTTTTTTTCTTTTGAACTTATATAACTTGATTAAATGTTTTTCTCCTTCGTCAATTACCAGGATGAGTCTCTTGTGTTCCTTAAAATATAATCTTGGTTTTGGTGTTTTCTCTATGTGAACATCCAATGATTTATGGAAGTGATAAGGTACCATAATTGCAGAATTATCTTAGAACTTCATGGCTTTATGAAAAACATGACCTGAATTGATTTCAGCAAACTAAGTCTAAAAAATTTTTAGGAGCCTCCCTGGTGGCACAAGGGGTTAAGCACTGCACTATGAAGCAATCCGCAGCCTCTGCAGCATAAGTTCCATCCCTGCCCGGCCAGGGAGCTACCCACATTGCATGGCAGACCTCTCCTGTCTCTCCTGCTTCTTCCCTCAGCAGTGTATTTCAATCAGCCTGCCTGTTCTGTTCCCCACTGTCTCTGGTGAATACTCTCACCCCCCTGCATCTCTGGCCTGTACCCCAGCTCCTGTATGCATAAATAAATAAATCTTTAAAAAAATAAAAAATAATTTTTTTTAGTGAAAATTCAGTGATAACTTAAATTGAATGCTGAATATCAGTGTCCACCACACATATGGGTTAATTTTCTGAGCAATCTCAAGAGTAAATTATCCATTAGGAATGATGTAGTAGGGCCTCCCCAGTGGCGCAGCGAGTTGAGTGCAGCACTGTGAAGCTGTCTGCAGCCTTTGCAGCACTGGTTCAATTTCTGACAGCCAGGGAGAGTCCCACATGGCATGGCAGACCTCTCCTGTCATGCCTGCTGCTTCCCTCAGCAGTGTATTTTGATCATCTGCCTGTTTTGCTCCCCTCTCTGTCTCTGGCGAATCCTCTCACCCTACTGCACCTCTGACCTGCATCCCAGCTTTTGTATAAAAATAAATAAATCTTAAAAAAAAACAAAAATTAAAATAAAATAAATGATGTAGTAATAGGATTTGGGGAGTCTTAGGTTAATCATAAAATTGTTTTAAAGAAATGTTGTTCCTGGGCCTTCATGGTGGCACAAGGAGTTAAGTCTCAGCACTATGAAGCTATCCATAGCCACTGCAGCATGAGTTCAATCCCTGACCAGGGAGATACCCACATGGTGCAGCAGACCTCTCCTGTCTTGCCCGCGGTTCCCCCAGCAGTATATTTCAGTCACTCTACCCATTCTGCTCCTGTCTCTGGTGAATCCCTTTACCCTCCCACTCCTCTGGCCTAGCCCCAGCTCTTGTATGCATAAATAAATAACTCTTAAAAATAATGTTCCTACAAATTTTATCTACAACGTATTTGTTACTTGACACATGAGTCACCAAATACCAGAAACCAAAGAGTAGGAATATATCTTCAGAGAAATTTTATTTTATTTAAGGAATTTGGAAAGGAGTGCACATTTAAAATTTTAAACATGTATGGTTATGCTATGAAATGAAATAAAAAGATAAGATAAGTTAAAACTTCAAAGGAAGATTTCAAACACCAAGCTTGAAATAACAGCTAAAGCTTGCCTACATCTCACAAGTGTATTTGTGCTAAAAATTCACTTACGTTAGGGATCATTCACTGGAAAATTTTAAAAGGTAGAATTTTAAGATAAGAATTAAAACCATGATTATCTAAAAAAAATCACTCACCATAACAAGAGATAAATAAATCATTTAAAAATAGATATAAAAAGATGTGCTGAATTTATATGTAATTCATTATCTTAAGGGTCTTATCAAAAAAAGCAGAACCACTATAATTGATGTAGAAACAGAACTTATAAGAGGATTTAGAGATTTGGGAATGGTGGGAGCTGGTAGAGATAACTGCATTAGACCATTAAATCTGCTAAGGTTGAATTTGACATCCCTATAGGTCTGCCAGATCAGCAGTCCAGAAATGAATGTTGACCTGGATGCGGGTGAATTCAGGTTCACAATAAAATGTGGACCTATAAAGACCAACATGGGCCTGTGCTACTCTCACGATCTCCAACCTTGATATCATGGACAACACCCAGGAAAAGGTAACTTTTCACCATGAAGGTACCTACCAGTGAAGATACCCAAGGTTCTATCTGTATTTTTAGTCCAACTTAATGGGTTGACAGTGGCAAATTGTGTTCATCCTTAAAGAAAACTGTTATTCTGATGATTCTCAAGTCACAGAACAACAGTCCTTGGATAAAAATGAACGTACCATTTCTAGGGTCTGGGGTGTGGTTTTCCTCCCTGGAACAGAACGGGCCCAAAGGACTACAAGCAGACTACAGTATCTGAGGTTGTTCAGGAAAAAGGTGAGAACTGATCATTTGAACTGTAGACAATCCCTGCTGACTAGAGATAAATTGATACTCTGCTTTAGAAAGGACTTAGCAGGTGGGTTGTTGCTGAAGGTATGCAAATGTAAGCAATAAAAGAATGAAGAGTCAAAGAAAAAGAGACTAACAATTCCTGCAACCTAAATGGAAAACAAAATAAATAAACAAAGGAATAAATGAAAGGAAGGAACAAATATGAAACACATTTTATGTTATTTCATTTTATCCTTTCAAAAATGTATGGGATGCTATTATTTTTCATTTAATGAATGACTAATTAGAAATGCAGAATATTAAGAAACTAGTCCACAAACAATGTAAATGTGAGAGCAGGAACTCATTCAAATCTATCTCATTTTGTTATTAATTTCCACTCTAACAAACTTTCTCATGAATCCAAGCAGATAATTACAAGATGATTCCTCTTGACAGGTTCTTATAGTGGTGATTTCTCAAAACTACCGTGTGGTTGACTTTAAAATTCTGCTTAGGGTTTCAGTTGACTATCCAGAAAGCTAAGCACTATTTGTGATCTTGTATCATCTTAAGAATACTGATCTGTAAAATGTCATGAAGGTATAAAAGTTCATACTTGCCTTGAAAATACACAAGATCTTTTTTACTGTGGCTAGTTAGTGGAATTAGTTTATTGAATGAGTACTTGCATCTCTGATTTTAAGCAATTTGTTGGATTTTTTTCTCAGTGTTTGTTAGCATTTAAGGTAGATCCCAATGGCTTTTTGCCACTTAAAGAGATTATCATTTAGTCATTTTTGATCTTACAATACTTATTTGAACTACACCCTCACATCATATCCCATTAAAATTCTCCCCCTTACTCTCATTTAAGCTTAACTGACCTCAGAGGTCCAGGGAAGGTGGGAGCATATGAAGATATAACAGAGGGCCTCCCCGGTGGCACAGCGGTTGAGCGCTGGGTTGCAAAGCTGCCCGCAGCCTCTGCAGCGCTGGTTCGATCCCCGGCTGCTCCCCAGCCACCAGAGGAGGGTCCCACATGGCGCGCAGACCTCTCCTGCCGCCTGCTGCTCCCCTCAGCAGTGTACTTCGGTCCTTCTGCCTGTTCTGCAACCCGCTCTGGCTCTGGTGAATTCTCTCACCCTCCTGCGCTTCTGACTGTACCTAGTGCTTGTATAAATAAAATAAAATAAATCTTAAAAAAATTTAAAAAAACATTAATTAAATAAAAGTTGAAAAACTCCTTCAGCTGGTATTGAAGCGTGTTCATCACATGTACTGTTTCAAGGCATGGGTACTTCCATAGGGGATCATAGATATTTTCTAGATCCCTTACATTTCAGGAGGTGCTTTCAGGATGAGCATCTTTGTCAACATTAGGAAAGTGCACAGTTGAAGAGCATTTTCCAGGGATTTCTCCTGACAAATAACCCCACTCTCTTACAGCAGTTTCGTTGCAGCTCTCCTCACTTCCCTTGGAAAGGAAGGGAAAGTCCTGCCTACTGCCACTCTGATCAGCTCTGAACACTGAAAAACAAGCTTCAATTTATAACAGGTTGCAAGTGGGTATTGGATAAGAGTGTCAGAGATAATATTGTTCTTTCTTAGTAGGTCCGATAGATGTGATTGTTACTCATTTTCTCATATTCAACTTAAAACAATCAGTTGCAGCTTTGAGCATTAGCCAAATTGTTATCACAACAGAAAATCCCATTTAATATCCAGCTTCCTAAGTACTGACCTTTGTGAATATTTGGGGAGAATATGTCATAAACACCTATTGCGTTATGGAGATATAATTTCTTCTGTTGATTTATCACATGTAAATCAGAGATATCAGAGATTAAAACCACTGTATTTTTTAATAAACAAGAAACATGGTAATCAGTTATTCTGATAACTTAACCACAAATTAGACCAAAAGCACATATTTTGCATTTGTGCCTTAAAAAGTAAATTCTATGAATAGATTCTAAATTGTTCACAAAGCATTTCCAGATTGTTTTGGGAAATCTCCACATTGTTATGAAAATACTGGCAGAATCTTAATTGTAATAGTGCTACTGGGCACCATTAACCCTTTTCAGATACATATATGCTAAAAATAAAAACATAACTGCAAGGCATCAGTTTGTTAAATAAACACAGGTGCTGCCTAATCCCTGCTGGCTTGACATCTACAGAAAAATCATTCTTTGGAAGCAGTCAAAAGAAAGAGGGAGGTTGGGAACATCCATCCAGGAGGTCAATTGTTCAAAAACAAAAGTGACTTGTCACAAACTGATGCCTAAAAGCACCACTGATGGTTGGGTGGGAGTGGCAGTGGGTGCACGTCCCTTCAAATGAGTTTTGGGTGTGATTCTGTGTTTTTAGTTAAGGAGGAAGTGAGTGAGGGCATCCCCGGTGGCGCAGTGGTTGAGTGCTGGGTTGCGAAGCTGGCCACAGCCTCTGCAGCGCCGGTTCGATCCCCGACTGCTCCCCGGCCACTGAAGGAGGGTCCCACATGGCGCGCAGACCTCTCCTGCCGCCCGCTGCTCCCTTCAGCAGTGTACTTCGGTCCTTCTGCCTGCTCTGCTCCCTGCTCTGGCTCTGGTGAATTCTCTCGCCCTCCCGCGCTTCTGACTGTAACCCAGTGCCTGTATAAATAAATAAATAAATAAATCTTTAAAAAAAAAAAAAAATGGAAGTGAGTGAAAGGACATGTCTCCACACATGCACAAACCTATACTGCATACACTTTCTCCCTCCCACCACCTAGGTAACTTTTATCGTCTTGCTGAGTTTAAGATACCATTAGATGCCATAGTGAAAATGGTTGGGCTTGTTTTGAAAAAAAAAAAAAAAAGGAATTGATAATTTCATTTCTTCCCTTTTGAAAAGTTTAAAGATCAGTGAAAAAATGTTCTGCCTGCAGAAGGTAATGCATATCCAGATTAAAAATCATTGCAGGTTACATTAGCCCCTCCATTGTCACACAATCCAAATATTTTGTCTTCTTATTTCTGTCCTGGTATCTGTTTACAAGAGAGAGATGAAATTCCACAAGGACAGGAACTCTCACAAAATGAGAGTGTTGCTGTCGAAAGTTTGGCTTCCAGGGTCACTTGTGAGCTCCTTGGAGAGTTGTAAAAGGTAAGAGTCAGCTGGGAACTAAAAGGTGCTTCAGGCTAACTGTCCTGGGTGATTGTATTGAGATTTGACAAAACCTTTCTATACCCTCACCCCACCCCTAATGAGAGTGCTTGGCTTGACAGTCAGCTCAGCCACCACAGAGCCTCTCCCTCAACCTCCAAGAGTCACACACACAAACCTCATTGTTGGAGTTTGTCCGAGTTGCGGGGTCCTTGGGTTCACTCTGGGAAATGTTTCACCAGAGCCCCCCTTTCAGCACGTGGCAAGTTCCCCAGGCAAGTTTCTCCATGAGACAGAGACACTAGTTATATTTAAAGAGCAGGTTTATCAGGGAAAGGGACAGGTTTGCTGAGAGGCCTGCATGGTTGCAGGGGGGCAGCCTTGAGGGGAGCGGCCTCCGCTGAGGGAGGTCAGTGAAGAAAAGCCCCGGTATGGGACAGGTCACAGGCAGGCAGGAGGCTGCTACCCTGCAGAGGAGCGAGTTGGTGAGAAGAGGCACCTGCATAGTCACAGGTGGGCAGTGGGAGTGCTGCCCCGAGCCTGTGCAGAGACTGCCCTGATATAGTCCTTTTCTCTTTGGGAGGGGTCACTCCTCCGTGGAGTGGCCTGCTTGTGGCTGATGTTGGGTAACAGGCAAAACTAGAAAGGGACCAGAGATTCTGGGGTGGGCCCAATCTCCACATCTTTACCCTTAGGCCTGTACTCCACTCCCTAGAGCATCTGAGCCTGCCTGGGTCTCCTGCCATGTGATAAGGCGCTGGCACCTAAGGGTCACGACCTCTACAGCTGGGTTAATGATCATGTTATTCCCCTCAACCTCCACCTCCTTGTGTGAGTTAGGTTTTAGTCTTGTGAGGCCTCCTTTCTAGTTTTTCTATTCTTGTCCTCCATCATCACTGGGAAGATAGGTGGTGTATTTGCTGCTTGTTCTCTTTTACCTGTCTTCCCACAGCCACTCTGGGTGTCTAATTAAGCAATGTGGGTTCCTGTGCGGGTTCTTCAAACATACTGTGGCCATATGTGGAATCAGTGTGTGTCTGGAAGATTAACCAAAGACTCTTTTGTAAATGTTTTCTGACTATATACTTCCTGATCAACTGGGGCCAGGAGGTGAGAGGCACAAAGTGTTTTCAACAGACTAAAACAACATTAAGTCCTAGACATTTCATATCAACATGCTTTTGAAAAGTTAACTTGAACATTTTTTTTTTTTTGTATTTTGGTAGCTAATTATAGCAAACTGTGATCCTGAATTAGTACAGTAAGGGAAAAAAATGTACAAAATGAATTCAATCTGGAATACATTCTTTAAGTTCAGGACCATCAGATAGTGGGAATGTATGCCAAATCAAAGCACCCAAGGGGAACCATCTCTGATAAAGGTACAGACAGCCAAATGCACTCTGTCCTCCTTGATACAGGAAGTCAGCCCAGATTAAACAGAGGGGAATTTCTAAACTGATTCTCCCTGATTGCACCAGCAGCAGCCAATCTTCTCTGTGTTTATGTGCAAAAGACTGGAGTCTGGGGCCTGGAGTGTGTCTGCCCTTATGGAAGAAACTGGCTGTGGACCAGGGAGTTTCTCCTGCCTCAAATACTCTTCTTTCAAACACAATCAAACTGTCAGCTGGTTGGCATTGGTTTGGTACATCTCTCAGACATTTTCTTTTCAATATACCAAGAGAATCAAAGACCACAGACACGAGCATCCAGATCTGAGTCATCAGAGCTCTTTTGATTAGACACCAGAGGACCTGTTCTCTGTCTCCTCTGTGTTGATGTAAATTGCATATGAACAATCGGATGGTATGAGATTTTCTTTTATACCATTTGTTGGACTAAGACTACAGAATGGGTCTCTATTTATACCTTAAAATAACCTTAATTATATCAAGGAATGTACTCAAGTCTGTTTTTATTTTTCTTTCTGCTACATTAATTTAAAAGACTAGAATTTGGTATAGCACTTACAGTATGCCATTACTATGTAGAAGGTAATAAAATAACAATCTTCTAATTTTACATTCTGCTGAATACATTCCAGTAAGTGTGTGTACGTGTGTGTGAGTGTGTGTGTGTATGTGCTGTTCCCCAAGGTTCCTTGTATGTTCACTATATCCTCCTTAAAATCTCCACCACTCCCATTGTTCTATCTTCTTACTGTTAACCTGGCAGGTGCTGTATGAAGGAAGAAAACTATTATTCCTTATTCTGTCACTTCATGAAATTCCTATGCCAAGCATCTTATCTTTTGACTGGAACTATGAAATAACTAATAAATCAAGTAAGAGAGGAAAACAACAGAGGAGAGAAGAAGAAAGACAACAAACTTTTTGGGAAAACCAAATCGATCACTATTTTCAAGGTGGAATGACATTGAAATGTATCATTTGCACGTGCAATACCCTTTTCATAGAAAAGGGAGCTTCCTGGGAGAGCTAGAGGGATGAGCTCACTATTTGATTAACCCTCTTGTGTGTCTGGCACAGTGCGACTCCTCTCCTTGTGATACTGATTGGGATTACTCATGACTCATGTTAGTCTGTCTGACCCTACAGGCTAATGTTCAGTGTAGCAATTCCCAGGAGGCTGGACTATGAATTGAATTTTCCACTTAAATTAGTAATAATCAAAAAGCACTTGCTGTTAAAAACTATTATCTAAATGTTTTAGTTGTTTCCTTTGCTGTGAGGATTCATTCTACTGAGCCTGAGCAGAGCAAGCTGTTTCTGTGTCCCCGGAGCTGCCACCCACTTCTTCTAACATGCCATCCCTGTTCTGTTCTGCACACAGCATGGGTGTCACAGGTTTGGAGAAACTTCTGACTTAGCTGGACTTGGGAAGTTTAGAAGACTTATCCAATGAGGCACAGATAGAGAAAGGCAGAGCTTCAAAAGAATCAATATCTTCCAAGTTCCAATCCAAGTTGAAAAATTTTGTCTCAAAAAGATAATCAATTCTGATAAATTTTATGAAAAAATATGTGTAGGAGAAAAGAACATAAATAATACCCTTAAAATACTGGAATTTTGGTACACTGGGTGGGAGGTAATCTTTCTCATTCCTATCACGTGAGTAGGACCATCTACCCTTGGAGAGCCAAGTGCGGTGCCAGCATGCAACAGAGTCGTACCTGGGCTCACCTGAATATTACTTCTAGTGCAGAGCCCAGCTAGGCATGATGGAGTCTGAACTTCAAACAAGTTCCACAGAACAATCTAAACAGTGCTCTGAGCTTGCCATGGACTATAACAAATGCAGTTTTTTTTCCTGCTCATTGATTATTAAATCAAGGCAGTAAGAGGACGATAAGCTTACATATTATCTTAGAATGCATCTCTAAACATCCTAACACAGAAAAAGCCCTCATTTAGAAAAATTACATATTTAATATAAATAAAAATTATTTTCTTCCCACAGATAATTGATACTGCAACTTCAATGTGTAGATTATTGAGGGTAATTGAAATATCTAAATTTACACAGCAGAATTGAACTTAATATTGGAGCCACTGTGGTTTGGGGAGCCAGACAGTTCAAACTAATCTCATACTTAGTAACACGAATGTTGCATTTGTTGGATTATGAAAGACCTGAATAATTTGCAAAAATCTCACCTGCTTTATTCGTGTTAGCAATCTGTGTGCTCATGCTTCACTGGGCAATTGTTCCCAATTAACGTCAACAGGAAACTTCTTACTGGATCTCCATTTCTAATTTACCCTCCAAAAGCAGAGAGGCAGACCTTTCCTGTGAAAAAGGTATGTGTGCTATTTTCTGTTGCCTAAATTGCTTCCTTTATTCATCTGTACCTATTTAGGCTGGTCCTCATGCTCTAAAGGTCATACAAGTGAATGGGCAGGTCTGTTTCATCACAAGTGACATAACCACATCCCGAAAGTCTGAAATTAGTGCAGCTAAAAATATGGTGAGAAAAGAATCACATCCAGATGACGTTTGCAAGACCTCCCCAATCTGGCACAATCTTGTGGTTGGTTGTTCCCTTTCTGCTTCCTCTTGAACATGCTACGGTTTATGAACTTGAATGGACTCTGCCAGCAGTTCTCCGGGCTAAAGATACAGCACATAAAGTCCAGAAGGTATGGAGATTTTCTGATTAATTTTTCCATCACCATGCCAATCTCTTCGCAATTTCCTTGTTTCTAGGATCCTATTACAAATTAATCAGCCAGGGATTATAATTTTGTATTAAATCTGACACATAGTTATTGCTGTTTCCCATATCATTTTTTTTTGATACAGTCATTTCTACATTTCAAACATACGCACACCACATTTTATATACCTTGCAACTACAGGCTCAGTTTAGAGCATTAAATCATTTAGCAATGACTGGCAGGGTTCTGAAATCTTAAAACACTGATCTCACATAGAAAGCAATTTGCAAAGTACCTTGTTGAACAAATAGTTTCATTTTTAGAAGTCCTCTTTGAACAACAGTTATCATTTATTTTGCATCTTTTTTCAATGAGGACCCTAGGGTAAATGGGACTTAAAATACCCCTTTCATTTTTTTTTTCTTTTCTGTTTTAAGTTAGTCTGTTGTATTTTTATCTATAGTTTGAAAAATTTGCATCTCCACAGCAATTCTACCATGTTTCTGACCCCTTCCTTCCCCACTCCCCCACCCAGAGAAAAATAAGCATCTGGTCTCATACCTTTTGGGGCTTCCATAAAAGTTTTTATCCAATCAATTGAGACTTATAGAAAAATAAAATAATAGGGCCTCCCTGGTGGTGCAAGGGTTTAGGCACAACACTATGAAGCTTTCTGCAGCCTCTGCAGCACAAGTTCTATCCCCAGATGGCCAGGGGGCTGGCCCACATGACACAGCAGACCTATCCTGTCTTCCCTGCTGCTCCCCGCAGCAGTGTATTTCAGCAGATCTGCCTGTTCTGTTCCCCTCTGTCTCTGGTGAATCCTCTCACCCCCTGCACCTCTGGCCCAGTTCTTGTATGCATAAATAAATAAATCTTTTAAAAAAGAAAAATAAAATAATAAAAACTATAGATTTATCTGTTACTACTTCATATGAAGTTATAATAAAATCTGAGTAATAACAATAGTGACAATTATTATTAATATCAACATCATCCTTATTTTGTAGATGTGCTGGTCAGCTGGTACTTTCCTAGCAGGGACCCTCCTTAAACCAGTATCTACCGGTGTGGGTAACCCACTGTTTTCCTCTCGATGTACCCTCTTTGACTGGGCTACATATTTCTGTATTTGAACACTTATAACTGAAAATAAGAACTGATTTTTCTCTTCAGTCTGTATCTCCTCAAATGCTGGAATTTAATTATGTTAAGACAATTTGTTTATGTATAAATCGAGATTATCTGACCTGAGAAATTTAATGTTCTTATATAGCAACAAAACATAAACAGCATCAAGTCTGGAGATAGTTACCAGGCACACATTGTATAGTTACCAAATCAGCAAATCGCAAAAGAAAACAATACTGTTCATTTTAGTTTTACATGAAAAATAAGATTTTTGTATTAGTATTTTTTCATTCTGGTACATTTTGGGAGTTGTGTGTTTTTAGAAGTTTTTTGAAAAAAAGGGTTTGGTTAGACTCTTGATTTGAGAGAAACTGGTAAATTATTAACTGCAGTAGTTGTCACAAGATCTTAGAGGTAGAGAGGTCATTTGTTGAAACCCCATTTTTACAGATATTCAAGATGAGCTTAAAGAGATGAGTTTCTTTATACATGAAATCTTCTCAGTTCTTACTCAAGCATGTTATAAATTAGGATTACTCAAAGTGTGATTTGGAGATTATTGTCCATTTGTAGAAAGTTCGCTGTCTTCAATGAGACATCGTCATATCCAAGTGCATTATCAGTGAGCTTCTAATTTGTGTCCTTTTTTTGCATTAATTTTCTTAACAATTCATTATTGTATTTTATAAAATAGATTGAAATTAAAAAAAAGATTCCTCATCAGATATAGTTGAAGAAACATTACTCTTTAGAAGCTTCATACATTTCTAATTGCCACAACTCTTCCTTCTTGTACACTTTAAAGATCTCTCAAGCAACTTTAAGGTAGTCTGTATGTACTATTGTTCAATGTGAAATTTTATGTAAGTACGGATCAAAAACTCTTCAGTTACGTTCCTAACTTTGGGGTATAGGTAAAATTTGCAGAAACATGAACACTTTTTTTTTAATTCTTAAAAAGGGTAACCATGCCAGATTCTCAGGGTTATGACATTTTTGGACCCCAGATAGTCATTGATGGATAACTGTCAATTCTGAACCACACTGTGGATATACTTGGTACACAGTAGATACTTTTTTGGTGTAAAAGCTTAACAACTAAAATAATTGCACAGAGCATCTGACCTTCCAGAAAACCAGTCACTCTCCCTAGAAATTAAAAGACTTGTAGAAAGTCTTTCCTTGGATTTGGACTAAGCAAGGTGCTGGGATTATATTATATATCTAGGGGTGAACATGCCAAGGATCATTCGTTGCAGCAGAGAGAAAACAGCTGTGCTTCATGGTTGGTTCAGTTACTCCAAGAAACACACCTCATTTTTCTGCCAAATCAATTTGGATAAACTGCTGCATAGAAAAAGCTTGATATTTTTCTCAGCAGGAAATCAAGAATGCAGTCCTTTAGTAAACATTGGGTGTCTAAGATATTGGACACCAAATTCCACTTAAATTGTGGAAATGTATTAGATAATATTTTTGAGCTCATTCATAATTGTAAAACACACCTAACAAATCAGGAATTTGTCTGGTTTTACGTTAGATTTTGCATATGGTTTCTTAGGTGTGCCTCTGTCTTTTCAAGGAAATAAAATATACTGCCAACACTATTTTATGTGTTTCATCAATTTATACAATCATCTATATATTTTATGTTGTCCCTATTGCTACATATCTCAAAAATGTTATTTGGTGTGTATATTTATTCTAGTGTGTTGGGCATTGTTGTATTGTCTCTTTATTTGGGCAGTTATAATTTTTAAGTCATTGTTTATGATTTGGTGCTTAAATGCTGCTCCAAAAATACATCTTGCATTTTTTTTTCCTTCTTCTCATTTTGGTAATCAAAATAATATATTTTGTCATTGGGTTACTTTCTTCAAACTATATGCTATAACTGGATAAAAAAGGTGGTTAAAAATCTGGGCAATTCACAATTATTGAATCTGTTGCACCAAAACCCTGAACTAATGTGAACGCCTGAATTCAAGTGTATTTTTTTTTAATATTTCAGAAGCACACAAATTGTACTCCATGTATCTGTACTAAAGTGTGTTTTAAAGTGGTCATTCATTCTATGATAGCAAATCTAATCCTTAGTTATCTGTAAAATACAACGAATTGAATTTCAAATGCATATTCTGTACTATATGCAATTAAATTTTTATTTTGTCATTGCTACACTCTCAGCATAAAATGTTTTACAGTGAATAATGAATTGTTCATTTTTTGAAATTATAAAGGCAAAGGAAAGAACCAAACTGCTTTCTACAATGCTTACACAATTTATTTAAGCAATTAATCATTAATTCAACAAGTATTCATTGAGAGTCTAACAATTTCCAGGCAGTATTGTAGGCAGCAAGGAAAAAGCTGTGACTAAATTGAACAAAAATGCCAACTTCACAAAGTTTATCTTCAGTGGTCCAAATGACTTATTTTACTGAGAGGTTTTTAAAGTTTTAAAGGCTTAAGTTTCAATACCTGTTCTCTCTCGTATTGTGCCATGATTGCTTAGTTTCACCTCCTAATGTGCTTGCTCTTTATGAATATGAATGTTAATCATTATTCCCTACAATATATTGAAAAGCCTAACAAAACAAGTTAAGAATCTAAGTAGAAATACAATGTTTGATTATGTGGAGTTGAGTTCTATGCAGTCTTTATCACTTCAATTGTTGCTCTATAAAATTACTTTTTGCTATTGGTGAATTTTGAAGTTTGTTTATAGGGAGAGGGAATATCTTTTTGTATAAATTGACAAGATTTATTATTGATAATGTGCTGTTATTTTGCTTATGTTAAAAAGCCTACAAACTTTCCAGTAGTGACCCAAATGGTGATACCTAGGTAATTAGTACTGACATTGCTTTCAAAAAACGAAAAATAACACAAAAGCACATTTACAAAATGTAAGTTATATAGAATATAACTAATTTTTTAAAAAGATTATGCCCCTTCCCCTTATTCACAGCTTACAATTTTTAGCAGGTGGTTTTGGCCATTCCTTCTTAGGAAAAGACAACTAATCAATCACTTAATAAGTAAATAAATGTCCATAATAAATAAATACTAGCCCATAAATGTTCATATATATCTACTTGTTCATTCTTCAAGTTTATTTACACAGAACATCATATTTATGCAGATCATTCCCTATTTTGATTGGGGTAACATTTTCAATTAAGATAACTTTGGTTTATAATATGATGTATGATTCTGTCATATAGAATTGCACCTATTCAGGTTGCTTTGGGCAATTAATTGTCTTTTTTTAATCTCATTATGTGGAGACATTTAATCCTTTTGGTTTATTATTTTCCACCGTGGGATTGTGGCATCATTTACATTTTCTGTCTCCTACTAAGACAAGACAGTTGTTTCTGAGTACAAATATTATACTTACAGGAAGTCAAAATGAGATCCTGATTTGCTTTTTGATTTCAGGTTCCCCAAAATTTGTCAATATGTGCTTACCTTTTCCACTAAGCAGCCTCAGAACTTGTCTATGCTATTCTGGAAGATCTCCTGACCTCTCCGCACAGGAAGGATGCATCCAAAGGCTATAAGAAATCCCTGACTCTACCTGTGATTGTTCAGGTTGGCTTGACAAGGAAAATACATGTTAATCTGCTAGAACTAATCCTTCCTGGGGCCTGGTCTAGCACTAATCCACGAAGAATCAACTCTCAGCTATCTGTGACAATGAATGGTGTTAGTGTAGAGGGCAAAGACCTTGAAAAACAAACATACATACATACATACATATATATATATATATATATAATATATAAATCTAAACCAATCATGCTCATCATCCTTCAAAAACCTATTTCTTTTGTACTTTCTTTTCTGAGTTAACAGTGAAATTCAAAATAAAAACTTAAAAGTTAAATGAAAACCACTAAACGCATGGCAAAAAGGGCTAAAGCACTAGATGAATGATTTACTCTCATGGATGGAAATTGATAGTTAGATAAAGCAATACTAGGGTGGGTCATTTCACTATGATTTATCACCATTCTTTACTGTTAAGCATGGACAGTCACAATATGGGCATATAAGAAGCAATAAGAATACACTGAAGAGTGCAGCTTTTCTCAAAGGACATCTTGGCAGCTGCCGAGAACTTTAGGTTTCTAAGAAAAGGAATGGCAGGCCATCAATAAAAAGAACTGCCATGTCATTGTAAATTCTGAGATAGAATATATCATTGAATTTGAAGGGACTTTCTGATAAGGGATTTGGTTGAAAGAGATTGCTTACAGTTTCTCTGTGTTGATGACAGCTGCTTCTGGGAATCCAGCCTTGCTCTCCTCTCATGGATTTCTGTTCTCATCATGGTCCTGCTCACAGCTCCCTGGTAATAGCAGACTGCCAGGTAGGGCTCTGTGACTACCACGAAGTAAATGATCAGAGTTCAGGATTAAACACTTGCTTTCTGATTCTCATTGCCAAAGACTCTGGAGCTACTGAAGGTTAGTTAGAAAGGAAGAGATTATGGGCCTCCCCTGGTGGCGCAGCGGTTGAGCGCTGGGCTGCAAAGCTGCCGCAGCCTCTGTAGCACCGGTTCGATCCCCGGCCACCTGAGAGGGCCCCACATGGCGCGCAGACCTTTCCTGCCGTGCCTGCTCCTCCCCTTAGCAGTGTATTTCGGTCCTTCTGCCTGTTCTGCTCCCTGCTCTGGCTCTGGTGAATTCTCTCACCCTCCGCACTTCTGACTGTACCCAGTGCTTGTATAAATAAATAAGTAAATCTTAAAAAAAAAAAGGAAGAGGTTAGCAACAAGTAGTGGTGTGAAGCTCGATTTACTAATCCATTGTAGTAACAAATGTATTAAGCTATCTAGTTTTTATGATTCTTATGATTCTATTTATCTTAAAAATTGTCCTATATCTATATATCAATGTACATATATATTTATATAAAAGTGTCCTAAATCCAATATAAGATCTATGGCATATTATACTGCCATGGAAAGTCAGTCAAGTCTTTTTAAAATATATCTGTTAATACCGAAAAAAAAGTTCAAAATATGAAAGCTTTGTTAGGAAAAATAAAAAGATGAAATACAGAGCTATATTATTATTACTCTTAATTGAATTCATTCTAAGCAGTTACAATTAAACACAGGGTGGACAGATTATTCAATAAGGATACCTTTAAGAGGAACCATGATGGTCTTACAAAATTAAAAATGTGGAAAATAAATAAAACTCCACCCTACAACAATGCTAGAGGTCTATACATGAATTTACCGAAGAATAGAAGTGACTAAATTCTTGAAAAACAAAAGCTGATTTTCAAATATGCAATAGATTTGTAACAGAATGACTATTATTCATGTTTTATGCATGACATTTTTTTTTGTTTTTTATTCAGAATAAAGGATAGATTTGTTTCTAATTAAAATATAACTGAATCATCAGACTTTTATTTCATATTTAGTTGAAAGCTTGTAGGTATTCTGTGAGCCTCAGGAAAATCTCTAGGATGATCTATCAAGTGTCCTACAATTCTACTACCTGATAGTGGTTTAATCAGAGAAATAATAACTATCCCCTTGGTAGAGATACACTCTGATTTTGAGTCAAACCAAATGGAAATAACGTTGTAAGCAGTGTACAGATACATGGAAAACAGATTTCACGTGGACGCATATTCTGTCATTAATGTAGTAGCATTCTGTGTTTGATTGTCCACATGCACAGATGCACACACGCATGTATTGCTCTTTCAGATCAGCAGCAAAGAGTAAGAAAAAAGAAAGCAAAATTGATCCTTGTTCTCATAGAACTCATAGTGAAACAGAGATGATTAGAAAATGTGTTAGTTAAGTACTTGCAATAAACATTTGTAAATACTACAGAAGGAACTTATAATAGGCCAGGGAGGTATACAGGATATTTTCTGAACTATTCAACAATTCAACTATTCAACAATCAAGAGAAGTGGTATTTGGGTCACTACATTTTATATCTACATGGATTCCCCAACTCCTAACCCCCACCCAGTCTTAGTCCTTGTCTTCTCCAAGTCTAGACAGTGTGTTAAATTGCTGAGATTGTTAAAACAAAGTACTGCAATGGATGGGTTTAGGACAATGTAAATGTATTTGTTCATATTTCTTGGGGCTAGAAGTTCAAAATTAATGTACAGACAGAGTCACGTCCCCTCTGAAGTCTCAAGCAGAGGATGTAGGCTTGCCTCATCTGTAGAAAGTTCTGGTAGACTGGAGGTATTCCTTAACAGCAATCTCTGCCTCTTTTCATCTGCTGTTTTATCTTTTCGCTCTGTCGCTGTGTCTCCAAGTCTTCACAGACTGTCTCCCTGTGTTCCCATGTCTGTGCATATATTTTTCTATTTTTAATAAGAATATAAGTCATATTGGAATAAAGTTCATTCTAGCAACCTCATTTTAACTTTTTTAAGTCATCAAAAGCCCTATTTCCAAAAGGCCAAAAACATAGATACTGAGAATTAAGATTTCAACCCATTTTTATTCAGAGAGGGGGATCACAATTTACCCTATAACATTTACTAACAACTCTTTGCTCCCTAAACGTTTAATAAGACTAACACTGACTTATAATTGACTCAGGTTGAGTATGTTGTGACTGATCATGTAGCAGTGACAGCACATTGCTGCCATACTGTTGTGAATTTTCTCATTATAAAACATTTTTAAAAGATTTATTTATTTATGCATACAAGAGCTGAGGTACAGACCAGAGGTGTGGGGTGTGAGAGGATTCACCAGACACAGAGTGGGGAACAGAACAGGCAGACTGACTGAAATACACTGCTGAGGGGAGCAGTGGGCGAGTTGGGAGAGGTCTGCTGTGCCATGTGGGTAGCTCCCTGTCCAGGATTGAACTTGTGCTGCAGTGGCTGTGCATAGCTTCGTAGGTTGTGTCTTAACCCCTTGTGCCACCAGGGAGGCCCCCTATAAAACATTTCAACACCAGTTTTACCATACCCTTTTTAACCTACAAAGCTTACTTGGTAAGTAATAAATAGAAGGATTAATAATGGAAATATATTTTATTTTCTAAAGCGATTTTTTCAATTGGCTTCATTTTTATTACAAAAATGAAAACAGGCAAAGTCCCTGTAGTTTGTGCCACTGTCTCCCATGAACTGCTAATTTGTCAGAAAAATGCCAAAAGAATAGCAAAACTCCCAAGGTGATAATATGGAATTGCCTAATCTATTATCCTGACAACATCCCTACAGGCTGCCAAGGAATATGAAATTCAACCAGGGAAGATGCTCTGTTGCAAAACTTTCCTGTAAGGCTGAGAACGATCACCTCCTGGAACTCAACTCAACACCACTCCAGCTGCAGGGGCATTTATGCAGGAAGACATTATCTCTCAAGCACAAAGCACAATGCTGGGTAAAGCAAATTATATTCCAATTGAAGCATTTAAGCAATTTTCAAGAATAATGAAAAATCAGAAGGCATCTGAGGAGACATCTCTGTTTAATAAGAAAGAAAAAATTAAAAAGATTGATCTGGGAGAAAAAAATAAAATCTGTAGCTTTTTTTTTAAAGATTTATTTTATTCATACAAGAGCTGGGGTACAGGCCAGAGGGGCATGGGAGGTGAGAAGATATGCCAGAGACAGAGCGGGTAGCAGAACAGGGAGAGAGAGGAAAGCATTGCTGAGGGGAGCAGCAGGCGAGACAGGAGAGGTCTGCTGTACCATGTGGGTATCTCCCTGGCTGGCTGGAAATTGAACCCGCACTGCAGAGGTTGCTGACAGCTCCACAGCACTGTGCTCAACCCTCTGCGCCACCAGGGAGGGCCAAAATCTCTACCTCTTCATTTTTATAGATCTCTTTGAATGTATAGAATGAAATAAATTTCAATGATCTCTACATTTCAAGTTTGATTTTTCCTTTTTGATTTTCCATGATATTAATATTCAAGGAAGGAATGAAATTCAGGATGCGAGTCTTGTGAGTAACTGTGAATCAGAGTCTCTGTGCATCAGAATGTGGTCTTAGGTTTAATGTCACCCTCTCCCACCCCATCTTAGGAATTCCATCAGGCTGTCAGTTACCAATTTGTGCTATCAGCATATAAGCTGGAGAGTCATGGACCAAACCCTATCAATCAACTTACCAATATTTACATTATATCCCAATTATAGTGAAAGTTGGTTAAACTCACCAATAATAAAAATACCAGTTAATGAAAAGAAAACCCATCAATCTGAAAATATTTTTTATAAGTTCCATTTGCTTTAATGCAAGGAAATAGGCTTTCAGATATCTCCAGTGTGATTGAAAAATTCCTTAGTTTTTCTGAAGGCTAATTTATCAATAGGCACCAATTAACATCTAAAAGGTGTGTACTTTTGTTTCTACAATAAAACTTCTAGTAATTTACTTCAAGTAAGTGATCAGACAAATGTACAAAGATAGGGGCATAAGGAATTTCATGATATAAAATCATTTGTAATAATAGAAAACTATGAAGTATTAAAATATGCATCACTGTTACATAGGTAAAATTTTATACAGTGAAATAATATGCAACTGAGTCATTGCCTAATCACTTCTTTAGTTGAATTCCAATTTTTGGAGATACAGGACAAAACAATATATTGAATGACACCATTAGGATGTATTCAGCAAAATTCAATCTTTTCTACAAATTAATTGCAAGGAGGTTAAAAAATAGAAGCATTAGTATGAGCCAGGAGAGTCAAAAGAACTAAAGAGATATATTATCCAATATGTAATTTATTTTAATCATGATGCAAATAAAGTACATGATAAGCAGAGGCATTTAAATATTGAATATGTTTGATTATATTAAGGAATTTTAATTAACTTGCTAGATGAGATAATAATAGTGTTTTGTTTTTGAAGAGAAATCCATATCTACAAAATATTTGACATCATATCTGGGATTTGTTTACAATGACTCAAGATTGGGGGAAGAAATGAGTGGGTGGGGTATAGATTAAACATGATTTGGATCACAGTTGTTGAAGCTTTGGTATGAGAACAAAGGAGCTCATTGTACTTTCTCTATTTGTGATGTCTTATTAAAAGTAATAAAAATTTTAAAAAGCATTTAGAGTCAAGTCAAAAATGCTGGCACATAGCCATATATAGCATTGCTTTTTTTATGTAAACTCTATATGATAATAAGCACATTAACATAGTAGAAAAAATTTGAACAATGAAACAAAGGTTAATAGCAATTAACTATGGTGGCTCCAATAGATGACCATTAATTTCATTACATTTTTTAGTAATTTTATAGTGAATGCTAAATATAGAAGTAGGAAAATAGGACTATTTTACTTTAAAATGTGGTTTTATTCCCCCACTAAATCTTTGCAGCAAGCTGTCACCTAAAGCTCTGGTCTCCTTGTAACAAAAAGAAAAAGAAAACTTTGGTGAGGTTAAGTTAACACAGTCCCTAGCCTACTGAAAGTCTCATGATCGGAGATATCGCCCTTAAAAGGCAATGATAAAAGCTGCCAAATCTTCCTCGAAGTTTTCTTTTTTTCCCAAAACTACATACAGACCACCCCCTTTTGTTGACACATTCTTTCTTTAAAATGTTAGACAATTAATTGGTCAGAATTTACTTTCCTTTTTCCTGGCTTCGGTTTGGGAAATATCCAGTCCCCTGAGGATTTCTGCATTTAGGAGAACCCAACACACTTTATCTTACAAGTTTAACTCCTTGGGGGGTCATGGTGCTCCCATATTTGGAGTCTTATTCTACAGATTCCTGATTTTGCTGTTTTTTTCTGGATGATGGAGAAAATAAAGCTGATGTTTATTATCTATGACATGTCACATTGCCCACATCACATTTCTTTACACCAACTTGTACTTACATGAAATTTTTAATTTTTGTTTTCCTTTTAAGCATTCTTTTCCTTGACAATTTTCTATCTCAAACCATTGAGATTAATTTCCTTTATCTTGCACATCTCTCCTCTTCATAATTCCTAAAAGTCATTTCCTTCCTGTCTCCTTCTCTCTCCCATAGCCTCTTCCTTCTTGTTCCCACCAAGATCCATCCATCTTTTGACTCCTCATTAATTTGAATTGCTGAAAATGACAACACAGGTGTTTTAGATTAGTAGGTTATTACTAAGTAGGTGTCTTAGTTAACTAGTGGTATCCTTGATAACATGACTCTAAATGACTTATTCACTGGAAAAGCTCCACAATCCTTACAATGAAAGAAAAACAATCCACCAAGTTTTCCTGATGACAGGCTGCTTTTAAAGGGTATGTTTCTACAATTTCAGTGAACTACTGGCTATGGTTTTACAAACTTTAGCTCAGCCTAAGTTGTGTAGCCTGTGATCATAAATTGTGACCCAAAGACCATCTTTTTTGTGAAAATACATGTGTGTGCTTTAAGCCTAATACAAAGCTCAGGAAGGTGGTTTGGTGGCACTGGATCAAAGCTGGGAGTTCATCTGGATCCAAGCTACACATAACAAGCAGAAACAGGGCCTCCTTGGTGGCCTAGGGGGTTAAGTCTCAGTACTATGCCCAAGACAGCTTCAGTTCGATACCCAGCCAGGGAGCTGATCCACCTGGCACAGCAGACCTCTCCTGCTGCTCCCCTCAGCAGTGTATTTCAGTAAATTTGCCTGTTCTGCTCCCCACTCTGTCTCTGGTGAATCTTGTCACTCACCCCACCATGCAACCCCATCTCCATGCCCCCCCTCCACCTCGGGTATGCACCCTAGTTCTTAAAAAATGAAAAAAAGCAGGAAGATATGATTTTGAATAGGCGAGATTCAGATGAAAATTGCATAAGAATGATATATTCACAATGTTTGCATCTTTCTTGATTCCTTTTAAGACCAAAAACACTCAAGAATTGTTTTGTTAGCAATACTTTAATTTCTCACTGAGTATTTCATCTTCATAGCACAGTAGTTACATCTAGTTAAAACTCCATTGTTTTCTGAGTCTTACCAAATTGTTTATCCATCCCAAAAGGCACTTTACAAGAATGTGCTGCCATTTGTCTTACTTTCTAAACATAACCGGTGACTTCACGGTACCTGTGAAGTGGGTGCTGTGATTGCCTCCATGTCACATATTAAGGAGGTTAATTACCTAATTCAGAGTCACACTGCTGATTGTTCAAGTGACACAAACCCCAGTTGCTTCATCTTCAGAACCTGCAAACAAAATTCGGAATGAACTCCTCTAAGCATTTGGACATATGTGTTAACAGACATCACTACTGTTATTTTAAGAAACAAAACACTAGAAAGAAAGTAAATGTGTTGTTTGCCTGCAACCTTCTGACACCTTCTTCCCCTCCTGAAGGGCACCCATGTCAAGAGTTTGCTTTTTACTTCAGATCCACTTTACACTTCTACATTTCCATAAGCATGAACACTTCCTTTGAGTGGCTTTAATGTAACAAATGTATGTTTTTTGGACTTTTTCAACACTTTTTTCATTCATTGTGAAGTTTATATACTGAAAGTGTTTTTTTTTTGTTTGTTTGTTTGTTTTTTCTTGACTGTCTAGTCTTAGGAGTTGGAAGCCAACATTTTTATAATTGTAAAAAGGAATATTGGAGAGGATGTGATGTGCTTCATGTCGTGGGCAAACACGTGTAACACAGATTTGAAGAGGAGGCTCGTTGCTCTAGCTTTGCATGGAACCAAAAATGTTTGCCAGGCTGAGGACAGGGCTTAGTGGAAGCCCTCAGGTTGACCCTGTAGCACAGCCATGTTGCATAGTGAATTGGACTGAGGGAGAGGCAGGAAAGGAAGAGCCTGGATGGCAAGGGAGGATTTCAGCTGACACAGCCATTTGTGAGAATAAGTCAGGAATATCCTAAAGATAATTGCAAGACACCCTGAAAGATCTAATGTCTAGTCTTTTTGAAAGTGGAGCCCTAATGCTAATGGAGGCCCTTCAGAAAATGTAAAAATCACATTATTTTCTAATCACAGACTAGCAGAGTCTGCTTCACAAGGACTATTATTCAGTATTCACCCTCTTGGTTCATGGTGGGTTTTCAGTCATTAAGAGTGACTCATTCTCATGCACAGATCCTTAAGAGTCAGCAAACACATTTGCAAAGACTAGTTTATACTTCACCTGATACTGAAAACAAGGGCATTTTGTAGAATGTCGGGGCCTAAGAAGACTCATTATGGATGGTGGAAGCACAACAGTAGGGAATTGGGCATCAAAGCTAAAATGACCTCTTATTACTTTTATAGTCACCTCTACTGCTATGAAAAATGATCAGAAGGAAAGAAATTATTTTTTCATATCACATGTGCTTCACTATGTTTTCTGAAAGGAAAATAATGATATTTCACAAAGGTTTTCACCTCACAGAATCAGTCCTCCTGTTCTTGGATCAGCCCTCTGTTGTTATGTTTTTGGCATCCCCTTCACCACCTGTGCAACTTTCTAAATTTTCATTTCACAAAACCTAGGCAATCTTTTTATATGCTTAATAAAGTCAGACATGGCAAACTGCAGGCTTTAGGGATAGAAGAAGAGGGGGAAATTAGAGAGGAAAATGCATATGGAAAAAATAACACCAGGTTGTTATTCTAGCAAATGGTCACATTTGTTTCCAATATGGTTTTGAATTTGGTGTGCAAGATTGAAATTTGACTTTTCTTCGAAGTCACTCTAAACCCAACTCTGAATGGGAGAAGTTATTGAAGGCTGCAAAGAATATCCGGAACAAAGCAGTGCTCAGATATGAGTAATTTCCAAGACATTATTTAGGTTAATTTGGTTACATTTTTCTCAAGGGTAAAATAAACACAGTAATAATTGCCATGGTCTGGTGCAGAATATTTTCAGTGAAAAAGCTTTTATTTTTTCCAGAATTACAGGTAATGCCACTGTTATTTTAGTCAGAGCCTGGTTTTAGTTGAAGCTGGAGTCTGTATCACCAGCAATGCCAGAAAATGCAGGGCAGTGCAGTATCTTTGACTAGGAAGGGCCACAGATAAAAGTGTCCAAAGTGATACTTGCTAATTTGTAACTCTTTTATATTCATTTATGTTCAGTCTTGACAGAGCAACAGTCAGAAGCAAGGCCAGATGAAAATTTCCTTTGACACAGGGGATTCCAAAGGGAAAAATCATCTTGGGTTTTTATCTTTTCTTTCACTTGAAATACAATATTATGGATATTTTTCATTACTCATTCAGTCCTGCCTGTAAGTCCATACGTAGGGTACAATGCATGTCCCTGCTTCCAGACCAGGATGCAAAGCCAAGTTTAGCTAGGGGTTGGCTCCATGTCCTGGCATAAGAGCCTTGGCATTTGGCAGTTGAATTTACAGACCAAAAGCTAAACTGGTATTTTCCTCTACAGTTTACTATGGTAGTTTGGGGGAAGTGTATGTCAAGAAATAAACTGCCAACTTCAGTGTGCCTAATTGTGCAATTAGGTGAACCATTGCAAACTTTATAGCTTTACTGGAAGAAAGCAATTACTTTGCTGCCATATAATTGCTGTGAAGTGGAACCAAAAAAATGTCCCCACAGCTAAAATGGGAGAAGCCCACCTTGCACTGTGAGGGATGGAGAAATGCAGACCCATTAGCAGGTTCTGAATGCCAGGGAAGTGAGTTAATGGAGCGAGGGACTTTTTTTGCATGTGAAAATATCAAAATGAACCTCACAAAGAGGACAAATATATGACCAGTACACATTAAACATTAAAATTTAATCCCAGCATTTGGAAGATTTCTCAAGATGGTTCGTGATAGTAGCTGAGATTGTTGGTGTCTTGGTGGTAGACACAGTGTGGGAGCACTCTTGTACCCTTGAAAAAACTTACACAGGGTTTTACAGCAACATCACCTCAATAAACATAGTTTTTAAAAATACATAGTAGAGCTCAAGTTGCCGATTTCTTATTATACATTTAAGAATTCCAAAAGGAAGTTTAAAGTCATCTTCAAATGCTGAAATAGTCTGGATCTTCTCCATTTTTGAGGAATATTTAAATCATTTTCAGAACTTTGGGAAAAGCAATCAGTAATCACAAACAACTCATTTTTATACATCGGTAAACTCCACATGCTAATGTCTAATGGAAAAGAACACAGTCAGGTTACATAATTTAAAAAAAATAACATAACATCAAAGCTTAAATATTAGTGACCAAAATATCAAACTGATATTTTCATCAATGAAAGTATCAAATGCTAAAATAATTAATGTACACACGGTAAATGCAAAATATGGGCAGACTTGGTATAAGAATCTAATCATCCTCTGCTTGACAGTTTAGCAATGTATACCTACAATTAAACTGACACACACTTAGTGTCAGAAACTCTTCTTGGATTTTTCCTCGTCTCAATGCAATAAGCACATAATTGCACAAATGTGAGTTGCTTCTACCAAAATCTTTAAAATAACAAAATATTGTAATTAATTTAAACAAAACTGACAACAGTTTGAGACTGATTGAACAAATATGATAAATCCGCATAACAAAATATGTGTCAGTGACTGAAAATGCAGAATCAGATCCCTGGGAAAATAGAGAAAGCACCCCATTCCATCTTTCCACTGACACAAATGTAACATTTGTAGAGAATGTATGCAGCAAATATTTAAGAGCTCTGAAAATTACTAACAAGCTATTGTTGAAGTAGACCAGAATTCAGCTACCACTAAAATGATACAGGAGTTAATGTTTATCCACCTGCTCTTAAACCCACCACCTGAACATGAGCCATCTGATACCCAGCTGCAGACAGAGCTCCAAGGAGAACTGCTCTGGCCATGGTTGCAGAAGCAGAAGGAATCTAATGTATCCTGAGTATTGTGGTATTGCACAAATCTATACATGTGCTAAGTGTTACAGAATTGCACATCCAAAAAGTTAATGTAATCTATAATAACTTAAAAAATAATTTTTGAAATGGAGGATGTAGGGGGTTTTGTCAATAATGCATAATACTTGCAATATGATTGTTATCAAGTAAAAGCACTCAACAGGAAAATACATAGGTTATATTAAGTCTCATGAATATAAACATATATGTACATTATATACATATGCAAAGATACACAAAAAAATACCTGGTAAATATAATACATATAAAAAAGTATTAATACTGGTTGTATATTTTCATTTTTGTGTTTCAATGAAAATTAACTTTTCACTTTTATGTTATTTACAATCAAAATGTATCACTAGATCTGAACATAAATATTTTCTGTAAAAGAAAAACTTTCCTAGTTATGCACTATTAAATATTTTCTGTAAAAGAAAAACTTTCCTAGTTATGCACTATTTCAGGTAAGCTTGAACCAACTGTTATTTATGTAACACAGTTTCCAAAAGTGTCTTTGCAATGTGTAAAAATGAAACAAACTACCTCCAGTAGTTTGATAATAATTATCAAAGTAATACAGCAAAAACAGTTGAAACCTGTTACTATGATAGAGTTGATGTGTATCTGATGGGGGCGGGCAGAGAAGATCTTATCTATAAGTAGATTGATCATGAGAGGGAGAGAGAGAGAGAATTTCAAATAGATACAGATATGAAAGCAATCATTGCTTTGGAGGTCATATAAATAGTAAAGTCATTGTAGAGAAGGCAACTGCTTCTCTTTGATTTTTTTTCTTGCTCTTTTCCTTTAAAGAGAATGGTCCTCCTAAGGAGAAAGGTACATAAAATGCTTAATAGAAAATAAATCCCATTAAAAGAAAGATGTTCGTTGGAGGCAACAGGTGCCTCCAACAAGTTCAAATATCAAGGGCCAGTTGCAGAGGAAAGCAATTTATGGCTGCAATTACTGACAAATTGTCAATATTTTAAGGCATTATCAAACATCAAAGATAAACAGATATATCAATTTTTAATAAAGCTGTAAAAGATTAATTTTGAACTTTGTGTAACTGTAATCTTGTCAATATTTCAAAAATACATGAAAACTCATTAAGTAGATGCTTGGGAAGCCATTGACAAAGAAAATAGAGATGTGGATGTGATACACAACAGATATAAAGCATACATTTAAAGACATGCATTTAGGTGCAATGTAAATGAAAGAGACATAAAGAGGACAATGACTGGGTCTCCCCAGTGGCGCAGTGGTTGAGTGCTGGGCTGCAAAGCTGTCGGCAACCTGTGCAGCACCCGTTCGATCCCAGAGGCCAGAGAGGGTCCCACATGGCGTGCAGACCTCCCTTGCCGCACCCACTGTCCCCTCAGCAGTGTATTTCGTCAGTCTGCCTGTTCTGCTCCCCGCTCTGCCTCTGGTGAATCCTCTCATCCTCGCGCACCTCTTGCCTGTACCCCAGCTCTTGTATTAAAAAAATAATAATAAATAAATCTTAAAAAAAAAGAATAAACTAATTGTCACTGGTCCAGCAGCCAGAGGTTCCTAGTCTTTGATCTATTCATCCTTGTTCTGATCCTCTCTATAGACAAAACCAGAAATCCAGGAAAGACTGACTAGAGTCAAGATGGAGGTGGAAGTAAGAAAAGGGTTCTGTCACATCCCATCACCATGGTAATGGGACACCCACCAGCACCATGACAGATCCAGTCAAGACCAAATTTTCAAGTAAAAGGGTAATGAATTTCTTTTCTGGAAATTCCCATCAATTTCTCTGAAGTTCTACTGACACAAACAAATGATTCTTTCCTCTCTTTACTACTCCCCCATGCAAATCCCTGCTTCTCCCTATTCTGGGGAGCTGGTCTTTGAGACCACCATCTTCTCAGGGTGCCAGTGCCTGAATATAACTAATTTCCTCCCACCAACTCTTGTCTCTAGACTAGTGAGTTCTGAGCAAAAAGCAGACAGACCCTGACTCTGGGACCATAATGAGGTTTATATAAGATGAATTGTCCACAGCCAGACATTGACAAGTAGATAAATTTGGACCAGCGCCCGAGTTTGTCTACTTCAAAGACATGTTTCCTCATAGATAAATTCTATCTTTATCTTGATCATGAAAACCTTGGTTATAACCTGTCAAAATATGGATTATGAAATTAATAGAGGATCAAACAACTGTTTTAAAACATGTTGATTATTAAATCAATGATAAACTGGAGGATGACGATCATTTGACTCTGCCCTCAAAATGTCAATTAATGACTTTGCGAGTACAGATAAACATCAATAAGTAACTATTAAATGTAATAACCCTGGAGAGGAATTTTGTTGAGGTTGGGACTGGTTGTGATTGCACAAGTAGAGCGCCTAACCCCCTTCTGCTAAAACAATCCAGGAATTTAGCCAACTACAAGTTCATGGTGGCCAAGACAGTCCTGATTTACTAATGACACTGATGCAATCCGAACTACAAAGGCCATAAACAGACCCAAGGAATGAATAGAATTTCTATTCTAAATGAATAGAAAACACCTGGACTTTAAGACAGAGGCTCCACATTTTAAGAGAACACTAAAAATGTAGGCACTCTTCAACAGAGAATTACTGGTTCCACGTTTTGAGAGGAACACTAAAAACCTGGAATTCTTCAGCAGAGAATTACCGTGATCATCTAAGTGCTGGAAGCCATCCCGTGTGCAAAAAAGCTAAAGACACTGAAGATATTTCGTTTGTAATGATAAATTTTATGTTAGTCTTGAAAGGCTAACATAAAACATTATACAATTTAGAAAATATCTTATTTTATTGACTTTAAGAATGACAATTTATAACTTGCAACTTTAGATTTCAGTTCTATCCTCTGGATTTAGATAGAATAAACCAGATCTGTAAATTATAGCCATCCAATGGAAAAGGCTGCCATTACAATAACTAATGTTTTTAGAGTGCTAATTGAATGACTATTTTATTTATTTTTCTAAGTCAATTCTTTGGAGAGTAAAAGGGATGTTATTAATAATTGCCCTAAGAGTAAACTGAAACTGTTTCAAGCAATCTGGAATTTTCTCTTATTGAATTTCCCCAGCCACTTTATATGGTATACAATTATAATTACTAGCCTTTCTTTTTGCAGATGAAGAATCTAAGATCTAAAATTGTGCCCCCAAATCAGAGTGACAGTTCATGTCATTCAGAATTTAAACGAGTCCGAAGACCAGACTGCTTTGTTCTGTCACTCTAACCTTATTACTTTCTGCGTATACTTTTTTTATTCTGAGGAATTATTTTCTAAAAAACTGAAAAGCACCTTTTATAGAAAATAAAATGGTAGAAATGTTCGTTTCTGAGGAGATGAGTGTAAAAGAACACCAAATTATACTTGGCAGGAGATTGTGTCAGCATTAAGAATCAACTTATCTGGGCTACCAGTCCCTAGTTATTCAATCACACAATATTCCAGACATTACTATAGATGTATTCAAAGTCCATAATCAGTTAACTCTAAATAATAAAGCCTGCCTATATAAACTGGGTGGGCCTGATTCAATCAGTCAGAAGGACTAAGATCAGAACAAACACTTTCTAGGAGAAATATTACTTCTGGACAGAAGTTTCAGCTTATCCCAGGAGTTCCAACCTGCCCTTCTTGGTGTCCTGCCTTATAGATTTCAGTCTTCCTTAGTTAGCCCTCACTTTGCAATAAATATTTCAATATATATCTTCTCCTGGTTCTGTTTCACTGCCTGGGCACTGACTGATAAAGGGACCATATACTCACATAATGAAAGTAGCCATTTAGGAAAACAGAAATGAACTATCAATGACATTTCTGCAGACAGGTAAGTGAAATGATTAAAGGCATGGAAACCTGTGGTTAACATTCAGGTACCACCTAAGATACAGGGGCAGTCCCTCAACTCCAGAGGAAGAATCAAGAGAAAAGCTTTGGATGGTAGTCATGCCCTGAAGGACTGGAATAAATGCTCTCCATCTCTACCTGGGTCTCCATACCCTCATCACTTCAGTAACATGGACTAGACTCTCTTCTATTATACCTGCATTTCCTTCCTTGTATGTTCTTTTAGGATTCAAGGTCTTACTTTGCTCTTTCTAGAGTAGGACAGAGTGCTAGAAATTCAATATCCTTAGGGAACAATCCTCAACAACAGGAGTTTATCATAAATCCTGGCTCAATCGGGCCTCCCTGGTGGCACAGTGGTTGAGCGCTGGGCTGTGAAGCTGCTCGCAGCCTCTGCAGCACCGGTTTGATCCCCGGCTACTGGCGAGGGTCCCACATGGCGCGCAGACCTCTCCTGCCACGCCAGCTGCTCCCCGAAGCAGTGTCCTCCGTCTGTCTGCCTGTTCTGCTCCTCACTCTCGCTCTGGTGAATTCTCTCACCCTCCCACGCTTCTGACTGTACCTAGTGCTCGTATAAATAAATAAATAAATCCTTAAAAAAAAAAATCCTGGCTCAATCTTTCCCCACACCCTAGGTTTGATAACAGAGCTGTGTATTTTGACTGCCAAGGATTCCCAGAAACTACAAGGAACAAAACATCCATAGCCCTTGACCACGTGGAAATTTCATCTCATTTTCCCAAAGCCTTCATGAAATCTTAAGGTCAGGTCCTCTTGGAGTTGGAAAGAGGCTTGTGTCTTCCCTGTCCCTTTTTACCTCTACTATCCCCACCTGCCCACAGTGGTGACTTCTTACTCAAAAACACCCTATCGCCCATCTTAACTGTCCCAGCTGACTTCACAAAGCCCATATCAGTGTTTCCTTCATTTTCATTACAAAGCAAAACATAGTTCCTTTCCTCCCTCCAATGAGTTCATTACAGGGGCTACAGTCTCGCCATCATTCTGGGTTTGAATCCATTCTCTGCCACTTAGAGATTGTCTTACCTTAGTTAATTTAATTGTCCGCCTAAATCTCAGTTTACTCATTTATAGAGGGAGACATAAAAATAGTGCCTACCTTTATTATGAGAGACAAGTTGTTTAGCCTAACATCAGGTACATAGCACTCAATAAATGTTCGTTCTTCATTATTTTATGTATTTACATTCTTCTTTTAAATTTTGTCAGCATAATTTCCTGCTTCAGTAAAATAATCTTCAGGAAGCAAGAGGCTTAAGACTCAGGCGTGTATAGAGATTATTATAACCTTCATGTACCTTCTAACTGTAAAAGAGAAATGCTACCTCTAGGTGTAAAAGCTGAGCAGACTGGAAGGTGTTTTGGTTTACTGATCAGCTATAAGTTACATGTGAATTGATCTGAAAAAGAATCAGGTTCTGGCTGCCAACGCTTCTGAATTAGCTGGTGCTAATTCTCAGGAATTGAGTCAGGATTGAAGAAAATATTTGCAGAGAAGGGAATAAAGGAGATGATGCTCAGAGGAATCAAAGTTGGACATTTTTCATAAAATTATCATTTAATTCCTGACTCAAAGTAACAGACAAGTATCTCCTCTGCTTTCAGTGGTATTTAGGACTACTAATATTTTTGGTTCTGCAATGGGAAATCTAAAAGACTAGCAACCCAATCTAACAGGTCAACTCCCAGAGGGTCATGTGCTTAGTCAGAGAGGATAGCTTGATGCTTAGAATGTGACAACTAGGATTTTTTTTTCTTTGTGTGGGTTTTGAAAAAGGAGTAATAAGTCAACCAAAAGTAAGTTACTGTGGAGCACCACAAAAGATGCAATGCACTTTGGGGGTTTGCCACCCCCCTTGCCCTTAAGGAGTTTACATCTCTTTGAGAGAAAATACTGAAATGCACCTGTTTGCTTGATCCTTATGGTCTTTAAATAGACGTCACATTGTTTGGAAATTAAGCAGGTATAATTAGGATAATCTGATTGGAGGAATTGGAAACTGAAGCAAGTCTTCAAAGTGGGCAGAATTGAATTTGACCAGAGAAAAAGCTGAAGAATTCTAGTTTCCTTTAAATACTGAAAGACTTGAAGATTGATAATCAAGAAGGAGCCTATGATGCCCCTCCCCTCTTCATCTTCCAAGAGCCTGCCAGATGTGTCCTTAATCTTCTAAAATAATCTGTCTTTAAGTAGTTGATAAAGGCAAAAAGAGAGGAGTCACATTTAACATAAGGGGGCTAACATAAGGGGGCATCTAAATAGTCATATTTTACTTAAATTATTTTCAAAGTTTTACTATGTGATATATTTTAGCATGGGTATAGAAACTAAGCTTCAAGACTATTATCATAACAAGGAATGAGATGAAATGTCAATGGGATACTATCCACTTTCACAGTTTTCAATTTAATTGGGCTAAGTCGCTCCTCATTGAGGAACCAGAATTGGAGTTAAACAACTGATTTCTCATCATGCATCAGCTAACTGCTAATCCAGGAGAAATTCATCTGGTTTTTAACTTTCACATAATTGTGAACAAACATGATTTGGACATTTATTTTACATAATTAACAGAAGTACATTTTTCTGTCTTTTAAATCTAGGATGTGCATCTATGCAGTCACATATTGTATTATCCTGAGCAGCTACTAACAAACTCCTTTTAGGTTAAATAATCAGAAAAAGAAGTTTGCTTTCCTAAGTAATCTAGGTTATATTCTCATCTGTGTCCACAAACCCCAATTCATTGGCTTATTTTAGTTAGAATGAAATAGACTAATAGATTTCATATTTTCCTTTGATCTTTTCTGAGAATTCTTTAGTAGTTCATAGAATCTACGAATAATGCTCTTAAGTAGAAAAGCAAGCTGTAGTCTTCATATCATTTATTTTTAAAATATGATTCAGCTGTTATTATTCATTTGTGTCTATTCTACTAATATTTTCACTTATGAGAAATCATTCTGGAAGTTAATCCTGATGACAATCCCCTAAGACTAAGCTAATGGTTTATAATGATGACATTTGGTCTGGAGAACTTAAGTTGCCCATTCCATGACAGACTAAAATGAAATGAGGTTTCAGGTGCATGAATCAGAATTCCATTCATAGATGTTTCTACAAACTACAGCCCATGGCCCAATTCCACTTACTGCCCATTTTGTTAGGACAATAAACTAAGAATGTTTTGTTTTTACATATTTAAGTGGTTACAAAAAAAAAACAAAATGTTTCATGATACGTGAAAATTACAATACTCTCAGATTTCAGTGTCCATAAATACAATGTTCTTAGACTACAGCAATACTTATTCATTTACATCTTGTCTGTGACTGTTCTGGAGCTACAACAGCACAGTTGAGTATTTGAGACATATGACTTTCCATGTCAATCCAGCTCTGTAAGGAAAAAGCTTGCAGACCTCATTGTAATGTTAAGGAAATTAAATCTGAACTAAATTTAGGAGATTTTAGACTTCAATTCTTGATCTGTTGCATGCTGGACTGGTAACTTTGGTGAAAGTCTTTAATTATAGTGAGACTCAGAACTCTGATTCATAAAAATGACCTAACAGTCAATATGAAACATAGAAAGAACGATGATGAAAGCAGATATTAAACTACAAAACAATGTAAAATGGAAGAAGATGAGATACTGAAGTACACACATGTCCATTTGTGCCAGGAAATTAAAACAATGATAATTTGGACAAGGCTTTCAATAAATATCTATTTAATTTTCAAAAAGCAACATGGGAGTAAAGGGGAAAAAGGCAGATAAAAAGAAATCTTACAGATTACCAAGTTCACCTCACTCGCTCTTCTAGCAGAAGCCAACTCACTACTGTCCTGATCTTTCCAAGGATTCTGCAGTCAGCATGAGGAATAAAATGTGCATAAAGGTTAGCGTCACCTTTTCACTTCAGAAATGATGATGACAGATGTATGTATGCATATAGAGAGTGTGTATGGGCATTTTTAAAATATATGCAGATAAAAGTACAAGAGAAAAAGCACCAAAGGGACCTACTTATCCTTGAGGCATCAACTGGCCTTGTAAAATAATAAAAATCCTCCAATTAATAAAACTGTCAGTTCCATCGCAACCAGATTAGGAATAAATCATAGGAAGATTCACTTTCCTGAGGAAGGTCTGTGTGTCTGGAAGGGGGTACTGAACTCTGTGTGCGAAGACAATTGAAGGAAGCTCCAGGAAGCCTGATGGCTGGGCCCTCAGGCAGCAGGTTGGCAAAAGGCAGACAGACAGCCCGGGCATTCCTCCACAATCACGGCCTTTCCGGTGACATTCCACTTCACCAAACGATGCCCTTTTTGTCAATGAGCCAAGTTCCCAGCTCCCCAGAGCTCCAGTGAGCTCTGAACAAAGCAGAGCACCTGGGGCTTGACTGTTTTGATAGCCTGCCTGGCTCCTGGGGTGGCTTGGGTCCAGGGAGGATGTCGACCAAAAGCTGTTGACTTGGATCCTTGGGGATCTTAATGGTGGAAAAAGATAGAGACAGGAAAAAATGTCTCCCGGGTTGGCAATAAACTTGAGGCAAAATTGCAGGATCAAGGACTCATCAGTGAGTCAGAAGTGACCCCTAGTGGGGTCCGCAGCTTTCTTCTGTTCAGTTTAAATCATCTTTGCTATCAAGCTCCTGCTTGATAAAGGAAAATAAGAAGGTGGCAAAGGGAAACAAATTTGAAAGTCAATAATATGGAGAGAATAAAAGAAGGACAATTCTGAAAGAAGAACTAAGAGCCCAAAGCAACAAAACAGTAAAGGGGAAGAAAATCCCTAGAGCCTGAGATTTTATTTTTCTTAGTGAAGGAGGCATTGATTAGAATCTCCGAACTAAATACAATCTTTTCATGCACCAATATAACATCTCCCCAGATGTCCACTATTTATTGGACTTAAAGGTAGAAACCAGCCTCCTTTGCTGCGTGGTTTAGTCAATGTCTCTCCAACCTCATCTTAGCCCATGTTCCTAGCAACACTGACAGTTTCTACCTGCTTTAAACAAGTAAGTACCTTCCTTCCTTAAGACCTTTATACCTGCTGTTCCTTCAGCTGTACTCATTCCTCACTGTCCCCATGTTGTCACCCAGTCCTAGCTTTAAGGCACCCACCCAGAAGTTCTCACTGTCCACTCAAGATGAAGCAGGCATCCTTGTCCCAACACATCCCTACATCCTCTACTTATTATACTTTTACATCATACATTATATATTACATATCATATATTACATAGTATATATTATACATTATATATTACATTGTACTGTATCATATTTACTGTATTGTAAATTTATATTTATCTAATAATCTCTTGTGGATCAATTTACCTCCATGTTTACTATTTTCCAATGTAATGCGATAAGCTCACTTACCAAACAGTAAATATTCATCTGTTAAAGAGAAGAAAGAGAAAATTTCCCACAGGAATAATTCTAAAAGTTGGAATGAAATTGACTTGGAGGTATTTTTCCACTTTTATTTTGCTGCTGAGGCATAAGACCTTTAGAATTTAAGTGACTTATACAAGGTCACATAGTTTATTTGTGGCAAAGCTAGGTAGACAAAACACTTTATTATATATTGTCTGATTTAGATGAAGTTCTGATTTTTCTAGTTCCAAAGGGGACACTGTGAGGGTAGTTCTTTTCAAAAAGAGGCATGGTACAGCATCAGACTAAAGCTCAAGATAACTTCATGTTACTTTGTTGCCTCTTTCCAGAGAGAAAATGGTATAAAGGGGAGGATGTCTAGTCAAATTAGGAATTGAGAGGGCCAATTCTTTATCACTTTGTGCAGGATTGGGTGAATGCAGAAGACAGAAAATGATTATGAAATCACTGGGTTCCCAGGAGACGGGGTTATTCCTTTTTTAGCCACAAGGATCTCACCATGCCAGCAGATCTAGCAGATAGAAAGATAGTGTCTTGCCCTAAAAGTTCTGTCACATTAGTAGGTCAAAACATGGCTACAATCAATGGATCCTCCATTTATGTTAGGGGAAATATTGACTTATGCTAAGGAATTTAACACCCCATATCTTGACTTATCATTGAGAGTTAGACCAACCAGTCACAAGTAACTCATTTATTCTAAGATACACAGAAAAACATCAATTACATTCTTATATTTTAAACAGGGAGCTTACATCAGCACTATATTGGATTTGTAAGAATACTATAAGAACTTCTACAATTTGTGTGGCTTAGAACACTAAAAATGTATTGTCTCCCAATTCTGAAGACCAGAAGTCCAAGATCAAGAGGCATGTCAAAGCCATGAAGTAAATCTGTTCCATATTTCTCCCCTTGCTTCTGGTAGATTGCTGGCACACTTTGGCTAACAGAAGTAACAGCCTGGTCTCTATCTATCTTCTGCCTTACATGATAATCTTCTTGTGTGCATGCCTGTGTCCAAATTTCTCCTTTAGATGGGTCACCAGACATATTGGCTTAGGACACAATCTAATGAGCTCATCTTAACTAATTTTACCTTGAACGATTCTGCTCCCCAATAAAGCAGCAGTCTGAGGAACAGGGGGTTAGGAGTTCAACATATGAATTTTAGGAGTCACAATTCTACCTATAAAGCTAGGTTAGTTTCAACTACTCCAAGGAAGTGATAGCCACAGAAAGACATACTGTAAGAATTATATTTGTGTGTGTGTTTTGACAGTTTGTTTACTCTTGTTATTTATATTCCACAATTGGTCAAACAATCTGGTAATTGTCTTTTGCCTTCTGACTTATTTCATTTAACATAATCACCTCAAGATCCACGCAACAAAAATAAATCCTAGACTCTGTAAAGAATAGGAAAAATATGGCAGCTACCAGAGGACATGGGGGGCGGGCAGGAGCAGAAGGAGGGCTATGAGGTGGTTATATGATAGTTTATTGGCACTGGGACTTTGGTGGAGGGTGAGTGAAACATGTCCTGAGGTATGAAATTGTACTCGCAAAATTATATAGTTATGTAAACAAATGGCAAAAGATTAAAATTCAATTTATAAAACAGACAGTCTCATTTCAAAGTAACATTTATTTGGTAGGGGATGGGAGAGGTAGATAGTCATCTCAGAAATTCTCCTTAACAAATCATGGACCTTAATTCCAACAACTTTCATACTACACAAAATTGTTTTTATGTTATAGAAAATCCTTCAAGAAACTAAGTCCCTGTTCCTGGCCAGACACTATGCTTAGGCACTAACAATCCAACCAATCACCAAAACTACTTTCTAACTTTATGGGAGACAAGGTGTTGTCCAACTCCTGCCTCCAATTATATATGTAAATTAAATTACTACTTTTCGGGCACTATCATAACAGGATGAACAATGAGATTTTCAAAGGGGAGAGGGCGTTCAGAGAGGAAGTAACATATGAGTTGAATGTTTGCATCACGAAACAGTGATTCTCCTTTTGAGATTTTTATCTTTTGAGAAGTGTATTTTCAATTATCATCTATAGCATAATCTACCAAGTATAAAGTCTTAAGTCACAATTAGATAAAACCCTAAAGATAACTCAAAAATTTATTCTTGGCAGATTATATTTTAGGAAGTAACTTTGGAAATGACCTTGCTTTTGAAAATCATAAACTCCATCTGTAGAGTGGCCTTGAGTCTGGAACATTTGGTGTGACCTTCTCTGAGACTGCCCTGGCTGGGTTTTTCATTACTAAGGGTGTTTTGCCCCTGTTCAATAAGAGTCTTTTCAATTCTTAATGTGCATTTATATCTAAAATCTCCTCTTTCCCTCTAGTGGAAAGAGCAGAGTGTAATCCTGCAGGGAGAATGTTTGTTGTAGGGTTTAACCTGTATCACAAACACGTTTTATCTGGTCTGGCACACGCTGTTGAGCCCAAGAAGCTCTCAGCCATTTGTCTCCCTAGGTGCCTCAGAGTATCATAGTAATAAGCCATCACTGGGTCACAAAGTAACAAAGAACACACCTTATGGGGAATTGTAGATATGTTTCTGAACCCTCAAGGTGCAAGCAAGTGTCGTCTACTTATGTGAGATAACTCCAGAAAGTCTATGGAATAATTTATAAACACAGAGAATGTCAGAATTGAGTATGTAGGAGAACTAGCTCACACTGTACTTCCTGAATCATGTAGAGGCAGATATGTGAGCACTGGCCAGGAGGCAGGAAGTCCTAGCAATACCCTTTGCTGCTCTGGCTTGTGAGGCCAGTCATTTGATAACTCTAGATGCCACTCTCCTCATCAATAAATGAGAGTCTGAGCTAGATCTGAGAGTTTCTGCTTCCAGCAACCACATATATTATTCCTACTTGCTGCTCAACAGATATCAAAATTGAAAATGTTTTGATTGACTGATAAATATTTATGGAGTGGTCCTCCCCGGTGGCGCAGCGGTTGAGCGCTGGGTTGCGAAGCTGCCCGTGGCCTCTGTGGCACCAGTTCGATCCCCGGCTGCTCCCCGGCAACCGAAGGAGGGTCCCACATGGCGCGCAGACCTCTCCTGCCGCCCGCTGCTCCCCTCAGCAGTGCACTTCGGTCCTTCTGCCTGCTCTGCTCCCCACTCTGGCTCTGGTGAATTCTCTCACCCTCCCGCGCTTCTGACTGTGCCCAGTGCATGTATGAACAAAACAAACAAACAAATAAAATAAATAAATAAATAATAAAAACATGCCTCTATAAAAAAAAAAATATTTATGGAGTTATACGTCTATATTTTCATTTTTATAATAAAAACATATCAGGGAAAAATGATAAAAGAACAAAACTAAATTAACAGGCAAATATAAATCAGAGACATTCTGCAGAGGTGGGGGAGGGAGCAGGATGAAAACAAGGGTGGGACAAGCTCAAGGGACTATGGTGATGGTGCAGGGGTGACTCGGTGGTGGGCATTCTATGGGGACTACACCTGAGAAAAGAAAGCAAACATTGCACAAACATGAACAATGATGTAAAATGCATATAAATAAATAAATAAATTATATTTAAAAATACATGTCTGCCAGACCATTTGCTGATCACAAAATTACTAGTATAGGGTGTAATATCATAAAGGATTCTAAAATTTTCAGTCTAACATGAGGGCATATTGTTAGCTTATCTCACTATCAGGGTTTTTGAAAATACTATAAAGTTTTACAAGCCACGAAGTTTGTTTTCCTCTTAGTTCCTTAAGCAGCAGCATTTACAGAACTTCAGAATCTTTGGTCACTTGGAAAAGGACTGTAGAGATTGTCTATCCCATAGTTTTACCTGGCTTTGGGGATAGATAATCTTTACAGTCCTTTTCCAAGTGACCAAAGATTCTGAAGTTCTGTAAATGCTGCCGGTTTAGGAACTAAGAGGAAAAATAAATGTCAACTATTGTTCTGAGACATAGATAGCATATCATACCCATCCTGGTTTCCTTGACTAATGATATCATTTAAGATGCCATATTAATCAAACCAGCTATATATTAAGGCAATGGGAGGTCACTGGGGTGATACAAATGGAGCAATTTTAATCAAACTATTTCACACTTAAAATACCTTTTAATGGTGCAAAAAACTCAAGATCCCTTTTTTACAGAAACCAGTGCTTTAGTTCAAAGTCATTAGCATGCCTCTCCTGGATTCTTTAAATACCAAAATGTCAATTTTTTATGGCACATTATCTAACCATCTACCTAAAAGTCATTATTAAAGCACCTACCAGACTGTGAAGTGACACCAGAAACACAAGAGGCTTGGTCCCTGTCTTCTGGGAGTTTACAATCTAAAGATATTTGTAGATCTGCCAAGTGGCAAGAGGATAGGAAACAAAAAGAATTAGAATCACTGATGAGAAATAGCTTTGATAGGGAGTAGAAGAGAGTTGGCATGCTGTGAACAAAGCTAGAAATCATTCTATCAATAAGGCAAAGGGCCTCCCTGCTGACGCAAGGTGTTAAGACGCAACCTATGAAGTTATTGGCAGCCACTGCAGCACAAGTTGGATCCTGGCCAGGGAGCTACCACATGACGCAGCAGACTTCTCCTGACTCGCCCGCTGCTCCCCTCAGCAATGTATATCAGTCAGTTTGCCTTTTCTGCTCCCCACTCTCTTTGGTGAAACCTCTCATCCCCCACACCTCTAGCCTGTATCCCAGTTCTTGAATGTATAAATAAACAAATCTTTAAAAAAAAGGCAAAGCAGGAGTGGAAGGTGGAGGCAATGGAAAAAAACACGGTGGGTGCAGTGGGTCCACAGACAACTTCATCTGTGTCCAACACACCATAATCAGTGACTCTGCAGCGCTGAAATACGACCTTCCTCCTGTCTTGGGCTCTGATGGTCCTCTGCAAAGCAGCACAGCGATAGTACCACAGATCCACCAGGATTCTAAAGGATTCTAAAATGTTCCATCTAAAGTGAAGGCATATTTTTAGCTTATCTCACTATCAGGGTTTTTGAAAATACTATAAAGTTTTACAAGCCACTAAGCTTCCCCAAAGTCAGGTAAACCTATGGGGATAGACAATCTTTACAGTCCTTTTCCAAGTGACCAGAGATTCTGAAGTTATGTAAATGCTGCTGGTTAAGGAACTAAGAGGAAAAACTAAGAGTAGGTTTTGGAACAACTACTACCAAGACAGGGGTTCAATTATGGAAAGATCTCTAGGTGTTCAATGAAATAAACACTTTCCCACTGTAATTCATTCAGTGCACATTCATGGAGTTGTGTGTCCCCTGGAAAGTGTATTCACCTTACAAATACAACCACAGCATCTACATGTTTATGTTATAAATCTAGCAAAGGCAAGTGACAAATTGCTCATTTTCTCCTCCACTGGATATACTCAGAATTAACTAGTAATCTATAACGTGAAATGGCAACATTGTTTAGAGAAAGGAAAAAGAGTTTTGAATGAAAGTGAAAATATCTTTGCCTTCCTCCTGCATCAGCTGGCAGGTTGTTTCCAAAAGTTTTTACAAAGCAGGTTAGCTTCTGTGGTCCTTGGTTTCTCTTCTGGAAGGTCTAAGACGTAGGTCTGATTTCTAAGTACATACCCAGCAGTAATATTCTACGACTCTGGTTATCTCAATTTATAGTACTGAACTCAGGAAAATTTATTAAGGATCTCTCTGAAAATGGAAATGTGCTTGAAATTTTATCAAGATGGTCAGAGAGAAATTTTTTTTAAAAAACCCACATCCCTGCATTCTGGGAGTTTAATCCACTGTGACAGTGTCTATCAAAGTATATATACCGCAAATTGAGATCTTCGCCAAGCACACACTGATTAAATCTGGCTATGATTCATTACAGCACACATGATCTGAGTTCAGAGAGGTGTGAGTTTGGAAAGTGGAAATGTCCTCTGGAATGATGTGTTGGGGCAAGGTGGCAATTGAGAAAATCATTCTCTTTTACCCAGTCCCTCTGACAAGTGGTACGGAGCAGATGAACATCCACAAGTTCCTCTCTGAAGGAGGAGCTTTATTAGGCATGAGAGTGGCCCCTGGAAGTGACCCTAAAAAAATAAGTGAAATGATATCCAGGAATTCTTCCCAACAGCCTGGATGAACCTGGCATAAAATAAAATGGAGATAGCATTGCATTAGGGACTAGAATTAAGACAGTGATTGCCTTCAGTTATACTCATGAGATGGTTAATTGTCAGATTATAGAGTGACTTAGATATTGTAAGAGAAATAATTTGCCAAAGAACATTGTCAGAACAATACTTGATATAGCAAATGGATAATTAATTGAATAATTAAGTATAGCTATATATAATAGTATGCAGAAGAAAGCAACATTTTTATTTTTTTTAAGTTTTTATTTTTTAAAAAGATTAATGCATACAAGGGCTGGGATGCAAGCCCTAGATGGGGGGGTTAGAGGATTCACCAGAGACAAAGTGGGAAGCAGAACAGGCAGATCTACTGAGATACATTGCTGAAGGGATCAGTGGGTGAGGCAAGAGAGATCTGCTGTGCCATGTGGGTCACCTCCCTAACCTGGGATAGTGCTACAGTGACTGCGGATAGCTTCACAGTGCTGAGACCTAACCCCTTGTGCCACCAGGGAGGCCCCAGAAAGCAACATTTTTAAATAGTTCTCTTTCTTAAATTAATAAAACTTCTCTATCTGAAATCAGCAAGCACAAATAAAAAAAAAATCTAAAATTTACCGCTGTGGTCAGAACCTATAGTTACTTACCCTCAAGTCTGACTCTTTTACTGGCATGTTATATAGAAAATGTGATGCTCTATGTGTTTTTGTATGTGTATAAATATATATGCATCTAAATATGATTTCTATGCACATATATATGGTTATGATCTGTCCCACAAATTTAATGGGAAAGTGAATATTCTAGGGAAAAAAAAAAAAAACATGTCCCAAGAAAAATTAGAGAGATTTGTACCAATCCCAAAGACAATTTCATAAATTAAGAAAATTCATAAAAAGAAAGAAAATAAATGGATTCCTTGAGGTGGTCTCTTTCTTATTAAATAATGTAACTTGTGGGGCCTCCCTGGTGGCGTAAGGGGTTAAGACATAACCTATGAAGCTCACCACAGCCACCACAGCACAAGTTCGATCCCCGGCCAGGGAGGTGACCCATATGGCGCAGCAGACCTCTCCAGACTTGCCCGCTGCTCCCCTCAGCAGTGTATTTCAGTCGATCTGCCCATTCTGTTCCCCACTCTGTCTCTGGTAAATCCTCTCACACCCCACACCTCTGGCCTGTACCCCAGTTCTTATATTATAAATAAATAAATCTTTTTAAAAAACTAATGTAACTTGTTTTAATAAACAAATCTTCATGAATACAAGATACAATTCTTAGAAGAAAGGAGTTGGAAGAAAGACAAGAGGAAAGTGGGAAACATTTTGTGCAGAAGAATGTTATCCTGCAAGTACTTTACAGAAGCTGCAGTCTTGTCTCCCGGAACTCACAGCTAGGACATACATTGTTTCTTGGGGAGTGGAAGTTTCTTCCTTTTTTATAATGTTCTCCCAGTTCCAAATATATGAGAGTAAAGGGGGGTGTTTATCCACATAAAGTACAACATGCTCTAAAGTAGATTTTTGGGCAAAGTTGGGCCAACCAGAATCAGTGCAAGGATTTTCATAGTCTAGAGTTTTCTCTGTGGGTGACCACCAAAGATTTAAGTGTCAAAGTTTCTGAGGGTGGGGGTGGAGGTTATTTATGTGATCTTTGGGGCCAGATAGGCATTTCTCAATGTGTCCAGAATAGGCCTCATGGCACGTTTGTATGAGATCTGGAAGTCAAGCAGGCCCTGTGAGCCTCTGGAGATCTATTAGCATTACTTAAAGAAGACAGATTGCTTTGAGTTGAGTGAAAACTGAGAAGCTCTACCTTTGCCTGAGTCCATCCCCCTTCCTAAAAGACACTGTCATTTCCTTTCAATCTTTTTCCTAACTGTGGATGCAATCTCTGCTGACCTTTTCGTTGCTAGGAGTATATGTAAGGGGATCTCGTCCAGTTTTAGATTATCAGTGAACATGTTCTCTTTAAGATTTTTATTTGTGGACCTCCCTGGTGGCGCAAGGAGTTAAGCACCACACTACGAAGCAATCCCCAGCCTCTGCAGCACAAATTCGATCCCCAGCCAGCCAGGGAGAAACCTACAAGGTGCAGCACCTCTCCTGTCTCGCCTGCTGCTCCCCTCAACAGTGTATTTCGGTCAACCTGCCCGTTCTGTGCCCCACTCTGTCTCTGGTGAATCCTCTCACCCACTGTATCTCTGGCCTGTACCCCAGCTCTTATATGCATAAATAAATAAATCTTTAAAAAAAAAAGATTTTTATCTGTACTCACAGAGTAAGGATGAGGTGTCTCAAGTCACATCTCCCCATCTCTGCCCTTGATTCCCCAGGACCCTGAAGGCAAAATAAATATCCTTGCTCTGTTCCATTACTATTTAGAATTTTCAACCAAATTTTCTGAGGGATATGGGATGATTTCCTTTGTAGCCTGAGAGTTCATAAAGCCAGTGTCTTTGACAGCTACCACAAAGAATTCACCCATGGGGCATCTTACTCATTTTTTTAATCACGGTCCTCAGCTGTCCACTACTCTTTATTTCTCTCCCTTTTACACCATTTTAGGCTCCCTTCTTAGTGCTACGACTTTCTGCCCATTTTACTGAGTCTGCCCAAGCCCAACTTGAAGTCCTTGTTAATGCTTTTTTTAATGGTTTTTGATCTTAGGTTACCTTTGACCTGTAGTCTTTTCTATCCCACTCTCTCTAGCTTTAGGACAGGTGAGAACAAATTGAAGAAAGAGATACATGTCCTTTTCTTTCCTTGGCAACACTATTAACTTATCTTATGGGGGAACACCTTTCATTTTAGGCACAGTCTCATGGTAGCTGAAAATTCAGTTCTTTGAGTAGTGAGCATTTTCTTTTCCTCTTTATATGCTCATGGATATGCCCATCTCTCCATGCCCACAGTCTCCTTTCACACCAGCCCCTCAAGGTGTGAGATCCAAAACCTTCCAGCCTGTTTCCTGACCAGGAGGATGTGAACCTGGCCAGGGCTGAGCTGTGGTGGTGGGGTGTGGGGGACACGCTCTGCCACTGTGCTCACATTCCTACATTCCACCACGGGCTACACTAGTCTGATGCAGAGAAAAAGCCTCAATTTCATTCTTATACCAAACACCCAATGATACACGCTAGAGTTCGCTGAAAACTCTCCTTCAGAGCCTATGGTGACGGCTCTAGGTAGGTATCCAAGCTTCTCCATTCTGCAAGCACACAAGGCCTACAGATAGCGGGTTCAGCATTGTGAGTATTCCCCTGCTGCTCATCAAGTTTCCTGAAGATGTGTACCCCCATCCTTAGTTTCAGGGCTTTAGCAGAGAATCTGAGAAATTGAAAGATGTTCATCTGCAGAAGGAAAAAATTAAAATCACGGAGAAGAGCTGCATGGAAAAAAGAGCTGGGTGGAAAAAAAGATTGAAATCTTGTTGGTGAATATATCTCTTGCTCTGATAGTTCAGGGTGTAGTTAACTGAAGCAGCAAGTTTTCTTTTCTGCTTAAGTATATTTGTGTATTTCAAAATAATTTAGTGTTCTTCTTTCTGGGCTATTGTGATTATATTTATATTTAGAGTAGAACTAACTATAGGTGTAAATCAAGAGATAGTATCTGATCTTTTAAAATATTTTACTTTTTTTTTTAATTGTCCTGAAGTAGAGAAATATTCAGACATTCTAACTTAGTAAATTAACATATGATTTTAAAAAAAAGCTATTCACAGTATTTCATTTCTTTTGAAGATAAACATTTATATATCTCTTTTATACAAATGACCAAGGGAGAGTCTCCCTGGTGGTGCAAGGGGTTAAGCACAGCACTGTGAAGCTATCAAGAGCCTCTGTGGCATGAGTTTGATCCCTGGCTGGCCAGGGAGCTACCTACATGGTGCAGCAGACCTCTCTGGTCTTGCCTGCTGCTCCCCTCAGCAGTATACTTCAGTCAGTCTTCCTATTCTGTTCCCCACTCTGTCTCTGGTGGATCCTCTCACTCCCCACACCTCTGGCCTGTACCCCACTTCTTGCATGCATAAATAAATAAATAAATCTTTAAAAAAAACAAATGACCAAGTGACATAATCTGTAAGATTCCATTTGTTTTAGAACATGCATACACACACGCACACACACAAACAAGCTCATGGACACACCACACACAAATAGAAATCAAATGCACCCACTTAGAATTCAGAAAGGAAATTCTGGGTCATCAAAATCATGATAGGATGGAATATACTTCAACTTTCTCAAGCACTCATAGTAGTTCATTTTCTAGTCTGCTCTTTGTTCCATTCAATATATCAAAGAGTTTGTATTCACATCGGCAGTAGAGAAGTTGGAACAGGAAAGAAAGAAAAATATTTCTTTCTCCTTAGAATATAAAACATTACTTTGTTCTAATAAACACTGATAGTATTTTTGAAAGCCTGACCCCGTTACATTTTGTTTAGTTTCACACATTTCCCAAATTCCAAGCTTCGTGCAGAAGACTTGACAGAGCCCATTGTGAGCTTGTACACACTGGAACCATTTCAAACTCCACAACACTTGGCTGGCAAAGGTGCTGATGCATTTTTGTCCCTGAAGTATTTATTCAAATTTAAATCAACTGAATCAACAGACTGAAAACAAATGCTTTAAAAACAAAACAAAACAATAAGTAGTTCTGTGTAAAAGGTCTGCAGGTCTGATGACTGAAACACTTTTTTTTTAATTAATTACCAATGCCCAACAATAGCTTTTCACCTTTCTCTGATAACCTCTGAGCTATCAGATTTGTTCTCCATTGGATTATCTCCACTGCTAGTCATGCCAAACGCTGGCCAGTATTGGTTCCCTTGGCTACTGAAAGGAAACAGAGTTTGGAGAGAGGGAAAGTAGTTTAATTTGTTGACAAGTTGAGGAGGGCAAGAGAGGTGTGTCTGAGAGATCATCATCCTGCTCTTTGGCAGAGGGTAGAGGTATTTATCTAGAGTAACAAGGGAGGTGGGCAAGGGTTAGTGTGCCCATCCTTGCATTCTGGTTGATGCCAGCTTGCTTTCACCCTCATCTAGTGGTCAGCAAGTCTGATATTATCTTGGAATGTAAAAAAAAACAAGATTTATGAATCCTGGAGGTAAAAGGAAGGAAATAGGAGTGTGCATCTGGTGAGGAAGAGGAAGACATACTTTGTTGCTATATCACTCTTACATTGTGTTGACTCCATAACTGAACCCATTATGAATGATAAGTCCTCACTCCTTCCTTCTTAACCCTTCATGCTTGTCCACATCCACAGACAACAGGGGTGTTATTAGTTTGAAACTCCCAACTATAGCAAAATACAAACTTCCTATCCTGAGAAGGAACCTATTTTCTGTTACCAAAATCAATGCCACAAATACCTTTCTTCTCCAAAACAATTTAATTTGCCCATGCTTCTGATTTCCATCACATGGACTAAAAAAGCCTGCTTCATTGAGACTGAATTTTAAAAATAATTGATAATCTCTTCACTAGGGATTGTGTGATTCAGTTTACCATTGGATGAATTTGATATTAGCCCACAATGAAACCAAAACTTTAAAACAATTCCAGGATTTAAAATAAAAAAAAAAAAAGCTTTTCCTTATTTCCTTACACTAAGACATTAAATCTAACCACATAAAAGTGTTCTCATGGGTGATAGAGAAGTGAGGATACAGAGGGCATGTCTGGTTCCATGAAAGACAGAAAGTTAAAGTAAATAATACATGAAGAACTTTAGTGCTTAAAAGCCCTCTCATGGAAATGTAAGATAGTCTGCATTCTGGGTCACAATGCCTCCTTTAATGGCTATTTTATCAGGAAGACAAGCAATGCATTGTTCCCTGACTATGTACCTATTTGTAAAAAAAAAAAAAAAAAAAAAAAAAAAAACCAGCCTAGAGGAGGAAAAACATTACTCTTTATTTGATAATCAAATCAAATAATTTTAATGATGGAAATATCTTTAGGTCAAGTGACACCTTCCCTAAATATCTTTAGGTCAAGTGACACCTTTTACAATAATATTTTTATTATTGTAAAAATAATACAAATAATAAAAGCAGACCCCAAAGTGAAAGCTGTCTCTCTATAAGGCCTATTTAAAGGATAGTTTGGTCTATTTAAAATTTTATCACTTCTCTTTGAAACTCCTATGAAACAGAACATCTTGCCCAGGGAGTACAATATCCCAAGAACTTGGGGGAGCTGTAATTGATTTTCTTTCTAAACTGTTGTCTTGCTAGCCTCGTTCTTATGATTATATAGTATTGATTTGCCTGCCTGTAGAAGTAAATTGTTGAAAATATGGGTCAAAATTATTTTCTTGACTTTAATAAGACTAATTTTTAAGGAACCAATTAAAATAATCATCTGGACTCTTCCTTCTTATTCCACTTTTTCTTCCTTCTTGGTCCTCTTTTTTTTTTTTTTCCTTCTTGAGCAATTACCACTGAAAAGCTATTAGAGCTGGTTAAACAAGGAAGACTTGGAGGAAAACAGAGGCATTATAATCTCTCAAAGCAGAAGATAAAACCCAGTGAGGGGAGACTGTTCCAGACCTCGGGGATGGTGCAACCCAGCATGGTGTTAGATCCCATCTGTGGTAAAGATGGTGGCCACATAGCAGGGTGTTTTCTGGTACAGGGAATAAGGACCCAAGCAGATCACAGGCATGCCCCTGTGTGTAAAAGAGTTTAGCAGCAGAAGTGACTGGCCACAGAGTCATACTCTAAGTGAGGTAGAGGTTGTGTTGAGAGGAGTGTTCTGAGGGAATGATGTGCCCAGTTGGGTGAAAGAAGTGTCTCCTCGGAACGTGGTTAGCACAGGGAAAGTTAAAAAGCTCGTTGATCTAGTGGTGCTGGACTGGATTTGAGTCCAAATAGTAAAAATATTTATCTCTACTATGCAACATAAACAATCATTTGAGAAGAATCAAACACACCAGAACACAGACATTCTCTGAAATGGCTACACAGAAAGCAAGCCCTAAAGTCTGTCAGGGAACAGTGCTGCCTTTCCCTGTGGTTCTAGCTCTGCCCGGGCCGTGAAGGAGATCACAGGCAGGCCAGTATGTTACTTGCACATTCTCAGATAATATGAATGTTTTCTAGTAACTGTCTTCACAGGCAGCTTCAGTTCTGTAATGAATATGTCTAACTGAGTTATTCAAACAATTCTGAATCTTACTCAGAGTTAGCCTCCTTCCTGCAGCTTCTCTGCTTTTCTCTCAGGCTATCCCTACACAGCTTTGGGGTATGTAAGTAGGAAGCCCTAAAGGAGAAACAGCACTATGGTCAGCTTGCTTTCTTTGCTTTCCACCCTGTTGGCTTCCACCTGCACACACATCTCACTTCCAATCTGTAGCTGTGGTTCTGGACACTCTGTGGTAGGAGGGATAGGAAGAGAGGCCCATGCTGAGGAGGAATCAAAGAAAGGAAAATGGATTTTCTTGACACTGTGACTGGTTTAAAGGAGAGCCTTGATTGTGAAGTGCTGTCTTGATCTGCATCTTTTTTTTTCTTTTCCTGGGGTACTCTCATCCTTTGATGAGACGTATACAACCTGGATGGTCTTTACTTCTCTTTGGCAAGGCAACTGGAAATGTTTGCTGTGAGGAACTTGCCTCCCAGCCTGGAACTCCAAGTAGATATGCCAACAAAGACTCTGTAGCCAACATTTGACACCTTGTGGCTTGAGTAAGAAATCATCCTTTGTGCATGAGTCACAGGTTTGGGTTCCTATGAAGTGGCTACTAGCTGGCCAATGATAGGCCACTGTGACCTACTTGCTATCTGCAAATCACAGCAAAGCATTCCATGACTACCTGCGGAGTATAGCCCATGTCATGAGACAGGCCTTGGGGAAGCCTAGGCTGCTGTTGACCTGACTATGTGACTATCTCCCTGGCGGTCCCATGATAACATCATAATTTGCTGCCACAAATGTCTCTTGGCACACGGTCACGGTGACCACTTCCCTGTCCCTCATAAAACTTTGTTCCCCAGTTCTATACCCTCAAGACCCTATTCCTCATACCATTGTCTCATGATCAGCTTTTACTAGCCTGTGTGATTTCAATAAATGGCACAAGAACTTCTGCTCAAGTAGCAGAGTCTTGACTTGCAAACCTGCTCCACGACTTCTGTGTCCCTCATTGCGTTCCCGCTGCAAAGCGCCAACAAAGTTCCTGTCACAACAATGGGGAGGCAGGTTCATGTTTGTTATAGCATAACCTAATAAGTTCTAACAGGTTTAGAACTTTTGCAAAGCCAGCAAACGGCCTTCCTATGGAATCTGGGGCATTAGCACTAACTTATTTTTTTTCTCTATGAGTTTTGAGGTCTGTGTTGAAACTGAGGCAAAGAGCTGGATTGAATATTCTGCAAGCACTTGTCACTGTTGCCGATGACACAGCACTGACTCTGGTCATGCACATCACAATTCCATTTCTACAATGATTCTTAGAATCTCTTGATAAAAATATAATACTTGATAAAAAATTACAGGTAATATTGCAGTCATTTAAGAGGAATAAAATTTCTTCTGTGAACTCTTAAAATATCCTTCTCTTCTCCACTTTTTATGTAGTAACCTAATAGAAATGTTTCTATGAAATCTAAGATAACCTTGGAATGAGTCTACTCTGTTACACTATATGTTCTCTGTGGACATTTATTAGAACACTAACATTTTATTCTGCTGTAAATTTTAGTTGCTATCCTATTCTTTACAACCAAATTTTCAAAGTTTAAATGCCAATTCCTAATTTGACTTTACACTTGGCAAGTTTTGAGTGTAAGTGCTAATATGAACTTCAGCTTCCCTCATTAATCGCTCTTGTTTTTGTTAAATTCCTTTGGGAAGACGAAAAGACAACAAGAGTTTGGAATTGTTACTTGTGGGAAAGAATGTGCTTAGTTTTACTAACAGTGGACTATAGATAGTCCTTGAGTGAAGAATATTGCAGAAAAATCTGTGTGTAGGAGGGAAGCCTAGAGCAGGCTGTTAAATTCATTGGTTTGAGGCCTCCCTAGAGGCATGGGATTAAAGTCTTAATGCTATCAAGCTATCCACAGCCACTGCACCATGGGTTCGATCCCCGGCCAATGAGCTGACCCCCATGGCACAGCAGACTTCTTGTGTCTCACCCACTGCTCCCCTCAGTATTTCAGTCAATCCACTTGTTCTGTGCCCCACTGTCTCTGGTGAATCCTCTCACCCCTCACACCTCTGTCTTACACCCCTGTAAGCCTCATTACGTGACTGCCAGTTCTTGTGTGCATAAATAAATAAACTGAATCTTTAAAAATAAATAAATGAATTCATTGGTTTGTATGTTATCTCAATAAAAGGATTTATTTTATCTACTATTACACATGCAATCAAGGAAAAATATGTGTTAAAACTATGTTTGATGACTAGACTACTACCTTTCACTGTGCACAAAAATCAACTCAAAATGGATAAAAGAACTGGACATTAGACCTGAAACAATAAAACATATAGAAGAAAATATAGGTAAAACACTACAAGACATAGATCACAATAACATCTTTAAAGACTCATCACCCAAAGCAAAGAAAGTCAAGGAAAAGATAAACACTTGGGATTACATCAAACTGAAAAGCTTCTCCACAGCAAAAGAGACATTAACCAAAACAGAGAGAAACCCCACTGATTGGGAAAAAAATCTTTGCACCCCAGTCAACTTATAAGGGACTTATCACAAAGATGTACAAAGAACTCACGCAACTCAACAAAAACAAAATGAACAATCCAGTCATGAAATGGTCAGAAGAACTTAAAAATACATTTCCTCCAAAGAGGAAATGCAAATGGCCAACATTTCTATCTTACCTCCCTCAATACTACACTTAATATTTTTTGAGACCTTAATTTCATGTTCAGTCTGCTATTTGGTTGCTGTTCCCAATACCCTGAAGTTATACCATAATATTCCTTTACCAATGAGGTTTGCGAGGCTAAACAACTTCTTCAAAATCTCAATGCTTGTGGTGGATCTGATACTCAAGTTTAGATGTACCTGTTGCCAAAACCTAAGTTCTTACTACTCTACAATTATGTCTGCTAAAAGTTCAGTCTTCTATCAATGCATTATTTACATAGTATCTGAGAGCTGAAATGAGTCCAAAGAAGATAACATGGACACTTTAATTTGTTTTCTAAATTAATGGAATCATTGTTATCTTCTTCCTTTCAGTCATTGACTATATACAATCTCACCAACCTTACACTAGTTAACTCTTATAAGGGCTGTTAAGACTGGATCCTCAAAACTTCATGAACTAATTCCCTTTACTAGCCACATATTTTAATGAAACCATTTGTTCATTATGGCCCAGTTGCTTGACTGTGCTGTAGAAAGGTGAGTTCCAGGTAATTTCAGTCCAGGGATTACAGAAAGAGGGAATAACCTTCTCAGGCCAATATGAGGGCAGCTCACTGTTAAATGGCAAAGGATCTTTAGGTCATAGCTGAATCTCAAAGAAAATGTTCTGCTTGGAGACCTATCACATCACTACTTGAGTGAAGATTCTTCAGATTCTTCATACTCAACTATGATATAACTATAACTTCCAGCACCCCCATGCTTCACATGAAGAAATAAAGGCTTATAAAGGCAATACAAATATATATATATGAATACTATGCAGCTCTAAAAAATGATGATCTCTTGCCATTTGGATGGGACTGGAGAGGATTATGCTCATGAAATGAAACAAGAAAAGAAAGACAATATATGATGGTTTCACTTATATATGGAATATGGAGAAATGAAACAAAGAGTTAGACAAAATCAAACCCTAGAAATATGACCGCAGAATTGAGACTACCGGAGAGATAGTAGAAAGTGGGAAGGAAGGTAGCGCAGCCAATGGACTATAGCAGAGGACTATAGGTGTGGCGTGGTAACATACATCTGAAGAGGTATGAACCCGCACCTCTGAATCATATACAAATGATTCAGCAATGTCACCTCAATTTAATAAAAAAAAAATAGAAAGATAAAGCAGATAGCATAAGATCACTTAGGTAGTACATGGCAAAGTGGAAATTCTATACCAGTTTTTTCTGAATTTGAATAAATCACAAAGAATTCCATATACCACACAAGATATACTAAACCAAAAAACAAATCACAATCTGTAGAATATAGGAGAGGAGAGGATCTGAGGCAGTAAACTTGTTCTTCCAGGATAAACCACCAAACCTATGAAGACTGCTTGAATGATCAAAATACAGTCCCACCTACATCTGCGAAATCCTACATGCTTATGTTCACTATATGCATTGTTCATACATTGCTTATATTTACCTTACTGCAGTAACTCAGTATAGTCCTGTTAAATTGTTTTAGATGAATGCAGGATAATAATGATATTATTAATTATTTATTTGCAAAATGAAAAGGTTTATTCCAATTGTTTATGGAAATGTAATTTTCAAAAAAGTGTGAAATGATCTTTTTAAAACTTAAAATCCAAACCGTGTTTGCCTTTGTCATTACATATATGAGCTTCTATTTGTTTATTTATAAAGTAGCTATTCATGTGAAATCAACATCCTGTTGAGTGACTGCAGGTGCTTAATTGCTTGCCCATAAGCAAACCATTACTGCACTATAAAAATATTATAGTATGCAGAGAAAATGCTAGAAGTAGAAATAGCTTTTAAATAAAGTTTTACACGCTATTGTGCACCAATTCCCCTTCCATCTTAAATTTATTGCACCTAATCCTGCTTTTTTCTGAATGTGCCAAGAGATATAGAAAAGCACATTTCACTGTACAATTATCATGCCTGGTTAAAAAGCCAAAGAAAGAAGAAATATGCTTTGTGTTTCTCATTTTTCACATGTAGGGATATGGAATGAGTTTATTAATACACAAAAAATTGATGGTGAGCATAAAGCATACATATGTTAATTAGTTATTAGGTAAATAGGTAACGCTTGGGGTGGTAATATGGTGTTTCCTGAAATATCTATATCCCTTCGGTGGTTCATTAACACCACTTCTATTCAAACTGAAAATTGCTACTTTCTTAAGTTGTACTTAAAAAGTATCCAGACTTTCTCTTCATCTCTCTGAGGAGATCAAACATATTCTATTATTACAAAGATTTATACATATTTTTCTTATAAAAAAGTGAAAAAATAGGAAGATGTTAATGTGTATAATTTTTGTGTGTGTTTACTTCCTAAGGAATCCACTGCAATACCCTCCCACTACAGCACTAATAAAATGCTTTTTATTTTTTTCCTTTTGGATTTTAAGGTGATTGTTAGTGTTCTTAGGCTAAAATGAGTGTCCAGCTGCATCAAATTTAGATTTTTGGCACTTTTGCTTCTATCAAACATCTTTTAATGAAGCATGGTCTGAAAAAGCAATAGACAAAAATAAGTTTGAAAACATGATAGCTTCCCTAAGTTATCCAACTTCAAAAAAATTCACAAAAATCATGAACAATTAAAGTTGAATGGCTTAAATATCTGAAGATGCATGCTTTTAGTATAGGGATTATTTCTTTACTATTGATGGAAGATAAGAATAGAAAAAGGGAAAATGAGGCGCCACAAGACCACCATTCTGGCTCACACCATGCCAGCAGCTGGAGTTGAGGGTAGAAGTGATTAACATAGTTATTAAACCAGCTACAGGTGCTAAAAATCCTTAGGTGCCCAGGCACAAACCCAAGCAAAGTCTAAGATGCTGTTTGTAACAGAGGATGTAGACCTGGAGTTAAAGATATGGAGATTGAGGGCCATTGCAGAATCTCTGGTCTCTTTCAAATTCTACATAGTTATCCAAAATCAGCTGCAAATAGGCCACGCCACAAAGGAGTGAGCCCCTCCCAGAGAGAAGACTCTATCAGTGCAATCTCTGCACTGGCACAGGCCAGCAGCCCTCTGCCCGCCTGTGCCTATATAGGTGCTTCTTTTCACCAACTCTCTGGCCCTCTGCAGGGCAGCAGCCTCCTGCCCGCCTGTGACCTGTGACCTTCCAGGGCTTCTCTTCATTGACCTCCCTCAGCGGAGGCAGCTCTCCTCAAAGCTGCCCTCCCGCCTGCTACCATGTAGGCCTCTCTCAGAAAACCTGCCCCTTTTGGGGCAGCTTTTTCTGCCCGCTTGTGTCTATGCAAGTGTCCTTTATTCTTCTCTCCCCTTCATAATAAAACTGCTCTTTTGGTCATAACTAATGTCTCTGTGTCCTGGAGAAAATCGCCTTGGAAATTCACTGGTGCCGCTGAAAGGGGAGCTCTGGTGAAACTTTTCTCAGAGTAAAACAGAAGACCCCACTCTCCAAACCCATTAACTCCCTAAACAACTTCACTATCATTTGCTCTATTTTTTTCCTTTCTTTTACTTATCTGTTACTTCTGACAAAATCCCTGGCAACACTACTTTCACCCAGGAATCCTCTAGATGCCAATTTGCTGGGTAAGTTCCTTTCTATGGAAGCTCTCAGCCGTATAGACCCTTTCTAGGATCTACTAAACTGTGTTATTTCTCTATTCCCCCCCATGAAGAAAACTGCTGGTGTATAAATTAAACTTTCAAAAATATATGTGAAATAGAGAGCAGACATAAATAACAGAACAAAATAAACCCAACATAGAATTTTAGAAAACATTTAGCCGCCATAGTAATGCAAGAAATAAAAAAAAGAAAAATGCACAATAAAAATTAACAATATCTAACAGGTTTTTTCTAAAAAAAAGATTTATTTATTTATGGATACAAGAACTGGGGTACAGGCCAGAGGTGTGGGAGTAAGAAGATTCACCAGAGACAGAGTGGGGAACAGAACAGGCAGACTGAAATACACTGCTGAGGGGAACAGTGGGCAAGTCAGGAGAGGTCTGCTGCGCCATGTGGGTAGCTCTCTTGCTGGGGATCGAACTCGTGCTGTAGTGCCTGGGGACAGCTTCATAGGTTGTGTCCTCAACCCCTGTGCCACCAGAGAGGCTCTCTAACAGTTAGTTTTAATGTCAGAGTTTAGTTGACCAAAAAATAATCCTGATAATTTGATAATGAACACAAGTGCTATATCCTTTGGGGTAGCAGTTGGAATTAGTACTATCTTTTAATAGCTCAATGTTCAGATCTTCTGATCTAGGAATCCCAGTTGCCAAAAAAATCACACAAAGAAAAGAAATGCTAATATTCATTGCATCATTATCTGTGATTAAAAAAAGATGCAAAGAGCAGTAGAGAAGGGAAAAATTACAATGAAAATGTCTATATGACTTTTGAGGCATCAACTTAATTAGATACAATGTACTTTATCACATGTGAGAAAGTTTATTCAGAACTGCAGTTTCAAAGCTCCAATTTGGGATCTCCTAGATAGGCATTATGCCAAATACATTCACATTTATATTCTATGTAATCCTTAAAATCACATAAAGTAAAATTTTTCAAAAATCAAAACATGCACTAAATTTTTATTTACACTAGCATGAACATGTATATATTTGTTCAGAAAGAGGACAGAAAAGCAATGAAGGTAAGTGAAAAAAAATTGCTTTGTTCTGTGATTCAAAGAATCTGTTGATAGTTTTTATTTCAAAATCCCCTTTAATGTTCTTGTAATCTTATTTTTACAATATGTGATAAAAAATAGGACTAGAGAATTATAAACCTGGTAAAATCCTATTCTTATAGTGTCTAAAATGGTAATTGGCTGAGATTCGGTAATGACAACAGACACAGATGCCTACGCAATAAATAATAAAAAAAAAAATTCGTATCAGAGAAATCAACATAACTCAGTTAGAAAATCATAGCATACAATAGAAACAAATGTAAACAAACCATGTAATTTTCCAACCTGGATAAGTGTGAGAGTTTTATTTTATTTTATTTATTTATTTTTACCATAGTTGAAACTATCAGTTAAAACAAGAATAACAACAAAATCAACACAAACCTGAAAATATCACAGGGGATTTTTTGGGAGGTAATATATTAATTGCCTGAAAAAAACCACCTATCATAAATACACCTCCTACCTAAGTCATTGCATAGTTTTACCACTAAAAAATTTCCTGGATTTAAGTTGCAACTTAAACTGCTTAATTGAGTGAAACAGAAACACTCACCTTTTGGAACTCAGGAGAAAGTTCGCTTTGGCATACAGGAAATTTCAGCTTTTGAAGTCAGAATCTAGTTTCTCATTTGGACTCTTAACAAGATCAAACATAATGTTATAAGTCAATAGTTGACCGTAGCAATTGCCAAAGTGGAAATCAACTATGAAAGTGATTTGAGGAGACTGCCAGATATTAGAAAATAAGAACCACCCTCTAATCACATAAGGATAAATAAAAATGAAAGACTATTTTTACAGTTTGTTCAGTTGTAGTTGAGGTCCATAGAAAAAGCAACTATTAACTGGTAAGTTGATATTAATACAGTTTTTAATCTTATTCTTCACAATTCCCCTTAAAAACAAAATCCTTCCTCTGTGACAAGGAAGTTTAGAAGTCCTTTTATCTGCAGCATCGCATAGAAGCTAAAAACACTAGACTAAGAAAAGGTTAGCAGGTTGTTGAGTGGGCAATACTTCCTTCAGGGCAATCTGCATAACCAGAAGGCTGGAAGGTATTAAGGTGAGTAGAAATGGAATAAGAACTCAGATGATGTAGCAACCAGAGCAGAGGTTACTCAGACTCTCTTCTGGAAAGACAACATAAGAAGAATTCCAAGGAGTTTTAGTCTTACAAGAGCACATGTAAGGACAGCTAAAAGCGAAATTGAATTTTGACATAATGGAACAAAGTCTTCAATAAACATGAAACTACACATTCTCCACTCCCAGTTGCACTGGTAATGAGCTTGTTTCCAGTGTGCTAATGGCTTTAAAATGAGAAAAAAAGAAAAGAAAAAAGCACTCTACTGACATGAAGTAAGCAGTATTTGGAAGCAGAGTAGCATGAGTTGCATGGAGAATTTTTTTTTTTTTTTTTTTTTTTAAGAAATTCTGGGCAAAGTTTAGAAGAGTTTGCCTTATAAAGGTGTGTGTGTGGGGGGGAACTTGCATGAAAGTTTAACTGTGGTTTTCAGAGCTTCTGGCTTTAGAGATATCATGCTCCGACCCTCAATTTATACAATGGCTGAATTTTGTAGGGAAGATGTGTCTTTTCATCTGTTCTGCAAAATGCCCCCCTGGAGTCAGTGGTAGGGAGTACACTGAGTGGTAACCGAAGCAGACAAATACCAGAACAAATGTGTTCCACGCAGTATTTGGATATGCGATGAATATGTTCATTGATGTACTGTGTATTAAACATAGTGTGGAACAGATTTATGTAAGAAAATGTCATTGTTTATCTTAAATTCAAATTTAACGAGGTGTCCTCTAATTTACCTGTCAATCCTAGAAAAGTGATGTTTAATAGACACTGGCCGCGCTATCCAGACATCCAACTTGCCTGGCAATAGCTGAGGGCTCACAGTTTCTGGTGTTTGCCTTTCTGCAGCTACAATGAAGAAAAGTCAACAGATCTTCTAACAGATTATACTCCAATGGTAATGGAACCTAAAAAATTCACAAGGTTCTTCCTATGAAAGGCTTCTCTTTCTTAGGTTCTGATTTGGTGAATCTGGGACAGGTCTTGGTATCTTTATTTTAATAAACACTTCAAGTAGAATAATTTCAGGCTAAATTTTGAGGAAAAGAAAAGCCTAATCCAAGTTGTCTTCTCTTAAAAATAAAAAGAAATAAAGGAAATAAAAAGATGTTATAACCTACCAATAGTTACTATGTTATAAACCAAAACAGAAATATGTATATATATATATATATATGTTTTTGTCAATTCATTTGAAATAACAATAAAACTGTTGAAGAGTAAAAACATAAATTAATAAAAATAATTATAAATTCAAAATAAAAAGCTATTCAGTCAGAGAGCTTAATTTTCTTTTACATGTGTGTGAATTTCTTTAATGCATTTTCTAATCAAGACAACTAGATTGTCATATAGACTTCTGTATTCAATGATTTTTTTTTGATTGAAGCATGTAAAAAAAATTTGACATAGTCCAGATATTCATTTCAAACAAGGAGATTATTTAAAGGCCTTTTCAGTTAATCGTGGCTATTCTTTTTAAGGAAATTAAATGGATGGTCACCTTCATATTAACTCTATAGTGACTCTGTTTTACAATGTTTTCCAGGTAACAGAACTTTTAATGTAAAATGTGGAAAAAATATTAAACAATGTAATATTGTTTTATAAGCTTTTACTTAGAACTTAAAAAGAATCAAATGTATAAATATTTAATGGGGAATTTTAACTACAAAGCACCATTAGTTTTTATAAGTTAAATATAGCTTATTACAACTATATGGCTACATATATACATATGAGCTATTTCCCTACTGTATATATGCATATATATATAATATATTCATTGTGTGTATTTGTGTATGCATGCATATAAGATGAAACAGGTTGTTTTCTGTCTTGTTCTGGTAACCAAAAGTTTAAATCTCCTTCCTCAAATTAGGGTCTTTCTAAATACAGGATTGTGAACTTGGTATAACTACCAAAAACAAAAAGAGTAATTAGAAATATTTTCTATTTTATACCACAATATTTGCAGTGTCCTAAACATACTTTATATAGGATGTTAAGGGAAAAATAATGTTTAAGGAAAAAAATAAAGAATTCAGATGCTTAAAGAAAGCACAAAATAATACCTGTCCAAGAGTTGATTTGTCAGATCTATTGTGCTATTGTTTCCAAAAAAAGTGCTAGGGCCTCCCCTGGTGGCTCAGCGGTTGAGCGCTGGGCTGCGAAGCTGCCCACAGCCTCTACAGCGCCGGTTTGATCCCTGGCCACTGGCAAATGTCCCACATGGCACGGCAGACCTCTCCTGATGCAGCCGCTGCTCCCCTCAGCAGTGTATTTCGGCACTCTGCCTGTTCTGTTCCCCCCTCTGGCTCTGGTGAATTCTCTCACCCTCGAGCACTTGTGACTGTACCCAGTGCTTATATAAATAAATAAATAAAATCTTTGAAATCTTTGGGAAAAAAAGTGCTATAAAATACTGATGAATCTAGGCACATATACCCTTTCTACCTTGAGCAAAATCAGGCTGAGAGAAGAGAAAGTAATAGTAATTCTTAAAATCACCCAGAATTAGTTCTGGTAGAAAACAATGCTTTCATCTCTGTGTCTTAATCCACATAACACTTTCCAAGAGGTGAGGGAATATAGGTAAAGGCACATTAGTCACAAAGAAATATTTAAAAGCACATCTCAGAGGAAATGCCCCCTCCATCATGCATCCCTTCCTTCTATCCATCTTCAATCCTTTGTTCCTTAATTTACTTTCATCTTTCCTGACCATGTTTGGGTCTCATTCTATGTGTCTGTCTGTCTGTCTTTGCATTTATCAATTATCTAATTATCTATCATTCAATGATCTATTTGTCATCTATTACCTACTTACCTACCTACTTATCACCTATGATCTATCATGTATTGATTGATATTCCCTCAGGTCTCCTTTGCCTTTGGTATGATTTGCTGTGCAATTCAAATGACATAGGGTTTGCTATCCCTATCCCCTATTGCAGGTCTACTTGGAAGCTGTAAGACCACAGCCATGAACACATTAACCTGCTTTTTGTGTAGCTTTGTATATTACCTATATCCGCAAATACCATGAGTTCTCAAAATAAAAATAAAATAATTTTAATGTACCAGTTTTAAATATGCACATTAAATATGTATATTTAATTTGAAACAGTCACCACTATTATATAATCAGGGAGGAAAGAAAGTTTTCTAAATAGAAAAACACATTTTAAGGATTAAAAATATCATGAATGAATGGGATGGTATGATCAGGAATAGAAAATTTGGTGTAATATAATCATATTGTTTAGATCAACACTGAGCAAATAATAGCAACTTGGTTTACAAACTTCATTGAGGTTTTGTATAGGAAGATGTTAGGAAAAAAGTATGTGCAAGGAGATGGAATGAGAGTCTTGACTCATAAACTTGAAAGTTACTCTTCAAGGTAACCACATTTACCCCAGGAAATTTTACTTTGTACAAACTTGTATTAAGAAATAAGAGGGATGGGCAGAAGAGCTAAAAAGAAACTTCTCTGAAGAGGAAATGCAAATGGCCAACAGGTATATGAAAAAATGTTCAACATCACTTGTAATCAGGGAAATGCAAATCAAAACTACCATGAGATACCATCTCACACCAGTGAGAATGGTACATATTAAAAAAACTAGCAACAACAAATGTTGGCGAGGATGTGGAGAAAAAGGAACTCTCCTGCACTGTTGGTGGGAGTGCAAACTGGTCCAACCACTATGGAGACCTGTGTGGAGATTTCTGGACCTACTAAAAATAGAGCTTCCATATGATCCAGCAATTCCACTCCTAGGTATTTACCCAAAGGACACAGAAACATCAATTCCAAAGAGCACCTGCACCCCTATGTTTATAGCAGCACTGTTTACAATAGCTAAGCTTTGGAAACAACCCAAATGCCCAAAAATAGATGACTGGATCAAGAAGATGTGGTACATATACACCATGGAATATTACTCAGCATTCAAAAAAGATAAACACATGCAATTTGCAGCAACATGGATGGCGCTGGAAGGGATCATGCTCAGCGAAATGAGCCAGAAAGAAAAAGAAAAATACCGGATGGTCTCACTCATAGCAGGAATCTAGAAAACTTAAATAAGGGACCAGGAAAATGAATAACTATAAGAAAGTGAAAATCAAAATCAACAAACAACTATGAACCAGAGACACTCTATAGGGGGTGGGGGGCGGGGAGGGGAGGGATTGGGGTCAAAATAAGGGGGTTGCAATTGTATGAGGAATATAAAAATAAAATTCATTTAAAAATAAATAAATAATAAATTAAATTTAAAAAAAAGAAATAAGAGGGAAAGATGTATTGAGAGTCCTAAAGGTGTTGATGCCCCTTAAATCCACTTTACAAAATTTGCCCTAAAATACTATTCAAAGTAGGAAGATCTCTATATAGGATTTTCATAGTAGCATTTTTTTATAATCACAAGAAATGAATAGTTGTAAATAGCTTTAAATAAATAGTCAATTAAAAAGGATATTTTAGATAAAGTGTGGAATAGCCAAGTGATTAAATATACTACCATTAAACTGTTTTCACAGATAACAAAGAATATAAATTAAATAGATACATGGATATGTGTACATGAAAGTATATATAAAAATATAAGTATATGTTGACTTTAAGCACCCATTATTTAACAATGTAATTGTAAAAGTACACATTATTTTACATAGAAAAAGAGTGAGAAGTAATATATCAAAATGTTAATAGTTGGTACATCTAGGTGATATGATTCTGGATGACTAAAAGTTTCTTGTATTTCCTCATTCTCAAATTATTTGCATGGATCCCACATTGTCTTGTAAAGAAAAAGTAACATCACACCCTCTAAATCTCAGACACGCAGCATTTATATTTCCAAAAGCCATGCCAGCTTCCATCAGTGATTTCTGGTCTCAGCACAGCTCAGTATGTGAGCAAGGATGTTGAAAATACTTTCAAAGTCACCCTCTGGCTGCATTCCTTGGGGCTTATTAAGGTGATAAACACCTTTGGCCAAAGCTTATGGTCAGCAACATTCTCAGCAAAATCAAAAGTTCCTGTTCCTTTTGTTTTTTATGAGTTTGAAACAGGGGCTGCTGGAACCACTCCACGGGCCGCCAAGCTGTCCTCAGATTGTTCATCTTCATACAAGGTTTGGGTTTTTAAATGAGTCCAGGTATGTTTTAATAACCTTGAAAGTGGGAATTCTTTTGCACCATTCCCATATCCAGCCAGTTGTATATCTTGGCGGAGGCAAGCTTCGTTCTGAGGAAAGGGAAATATTTCCATTCTTTAATAAGTCATTCCAAGTTTCCTGTGATGTTATAAATAATCGAGCAAACAGCCGGCTTTATTCTGCTTAATTTGATATGGCAGATTTGAAATGTCGAAAAGTTCACTCTCAACATAAACCATGCCACTGGACTCAGACCAGTGCTCTCTCTGCTGGTGGGATAAACACCCTGCTCGGTCGGGACAGCAGCTGCGACTCTGCCTGGTCCTTGCAGGCCCTGAGTGATAGAGACGTCTGATGAGGCTGTGCCTGCTGGGACGTGAGGTCAACCCTCCTGGCTTTCCTCTGGGGGACAGGCAGCGCGCATGACAAACTCAGCTTATAAAGCTGTCACTCAAAGGTGGGAGGGAGACTGTGGAAAAACAAAGCTGAAACTAACTTACAACTAATTGGAAGAAGAATTAACTATCAATTCAAGGTAAACAATTCGATAAAAGAGACATATTTTAATCATTCCATAACACTCTGTGTCAAATGTCTGTTCATGAGCAAGTTCAAGGGCTGATTTACACCGTGGAAGTCTGCAGAAAACAGAATTCTGGGTGTACAGATGAAGGTCACCTGACAACAGTGATGAAAGATAAAACTACCACAAATTCAGATACTTGGCTGAGATTTTTAAATCTGTTGAAAGAGCTAAAAGGGCATTTTGCCAATTAGTCTGATTTTAATAGGATGTTTCTCTTGTTTTTATTCCTTTACCCTGTATTTACAAATCAAACATATTCTGATGAAAAAGCTCAAGTGTGGTTTGCACTGATTCAGAAAAGAGGTATTTATTTAAAGAGGAAAAAATAATTATTGAACTTGATTTAATGAGTTTGAATATTAAGCAATTTCCTTTAATAATACACTTGTTTAAAGTGTTCATAGCTCATCTGGTCTTATTTTTTAGATTTACATTTTACCCAGAACTGACCTCCTTTTCTTCTCAATTTCTTACTATTCTTTTGACTATTCATTTCCCATTAAGATCATTTTAGAAAGTGTTTTCTGGAAACAGATTTATTGAACTAATTGGGATTGGCTGAAACCAAATGTGAGACGGGAGGTATTTTTCACTCAGACGATGTTTACAATGTATATGTCTGCAATCATACTAAAAGGCAAAAAGAAAAAAAGAAATGTATTGTTTGTGAAAATACATAAAAACTTGCACTTCCACGCCCTCGCTTGAGCATTTCCTTTGCTTAATAAATGCTGCTCCTGCTTGGAGGAAAAGGCTGTAAATAATGTGTGATAATTGTGTACGTGGAGGGGACAAACAAAGAGAGGGGCTGCAGGTCACTCCCTTAGGATTATGGTTCCAAGGCTCAGAGTCCACTCACCTTTCCACACATGCTTTCCTTTTTTCACATGGTGACTTAACAGGCAGAAACACCACCACTGTATTCCCGCCTAATGCATTTCCAGCTTGCTTGCACTGGGTAGCTGTAGTGCCTCCACCTTGCTCTCCTCTCCTGCCTAGTTATTTCCCGTCCTTGCCACCTGGTGTGGGTACTTTGGATGACTAAGTAGTGCATTAGATTCCAGGGGCTGTCATTACAAATTAATTACAAACCAGGTGGCATAAATCCACAGAAATTTATTGTCTCACAGTCCCAGAAGCTACAAATCTGAATTCACAGTGTTGCCAAAGCTGTTCTCCATGAACCCTATAAGGAGTTACTCATCACCTTCTTCTGGCTTCTGGTAGTTTGTTGGCAATCCTTAGTATCCCTTGAATTATAGTTGTCGGTCTCCATTCTCTGCCTTTGTCACCATGTGGCTTTCTCCTTGAGTGTCTTAGTTTTCACTTGGTGGTTTACTGATAATTACAGGTGTCATGTTGGAGTAAAAACTCACTTTGCTCCAATGTAACATCATTTTAACTAAATAAGTCTGCAATGACCCTATTTCTAAACTAGGTCATATTGTAAGGAACTAGGGTTGAGGACTTCAACATGTATTTTTAGGGAAGAGAGGCTCATTTAAATCCATAAAATGTAGTGTACGCACAGCATATATAATTCTATATAATGCTTTTTTAGAGAATTGGTCAATAATCTACATGGACAGATTGTCTTTATTTTATTTCGAGCAACAATTGTTTCTTGCCCTAGCTCTACAGGTACATTCTTAGCAATAGTGAATGCATAGTAAAAATGCAAGCTTGAGATTTCTTGCCACACAAGAATTTTCATAACTTTCAAACTTTCTCAAATCATTGGCGATAGGGAAAAAAATCACATAATGTTCTTGGTTTTGGAATCAGTTGGGATGCCCTTGTTGAAGAAGGTCAATGTAAAGTTTAATTGGATATGCTTAACTGATGTATTAAATAGAGACATTGTTGGCCTGAGCAGATCGAATGCCAGATAAAGGCAAATATAATAAAGATGTCAGGGTGATTCTCTGGAACAAGAGAGATCATTATGCATTTATGCTACTTAGGAAGGCAAAGGGCAGAATATGATTTGTACTATGAAATGTTACATTTCTGAGTCTCCAGAATTTTTTTTTCATTTCTTTATAGGTAATTTATTGGCATATCAGTAGGTTATGATTAAATGCTGCCATGATTTCCTATTAGTCCAGTTATAAGATTATCCAGGTGCTAGCCAAAACTATGAGGCCCTTAGCACTTTTTTGACAAAGAGAGTCAATATTAGAGCAAACAGTTGCTTCTGCCTAGCTCCAGATAGTAATGCTTAAGAAGTCCTAGAAATTTTGGACTACTCGATTCATTAAATTTACCCAATATTTATTAACTATTATATTCAAGGTAATTGTTTGTTATGGTGTTATAATGAAAAGTGAAATGAAACACTCTTAGTGTCTATAAATTATCATTTTACACACATTTGTAGAGAACTAGCTTTTTTTTTTAAAGATTTATTTATTTATTTATACAAGAACCAGGGTACAGGCCAGATTCCTGGGAGGGTGAGAGGATTCACCAGAGACAGAGCAGGGAACAGAAAAGGCAAACTGAGGAAATACACTGCTGAGGGGAGTAGCAGGCGCAACAGGAGAGGTCTGCAGCGCCATGTGGGACCCTCCCGGGCCGGGATCTAATGGCGCTGCAGAGACTGCAGACAGCTTCACGAGCGGTGCTCAACCACCTGCGCCACTAGAGGAGGCCTGAGAGAACTAGCTTTTTAATTAGTCTACAAAAAATGTTTTACTTCTGGTACAAATACAGTGATGCTAAATACAGGCCAGAAAAGTATACTCTACACTAGATATATCAGAGAATTAGAAGGTGCACAAGTTAGGAAAGGTTAAACTAGGCTACTCAGCTATTCCAAAATCTTAGTAGATTAATCACACACAAACACATACACACACACATGCACACAAACTTATACATGTGTGCTTGTTTTTCATTCATCGTGCACATTCTTGTGGTTCAGCTAGGGGGTGGGAAAGGGTACAGTCATTGCAGCTCTGAAGAACTCTTGCATCATTGCTTCCATAACCAATAAATCGCACGCACACACACACACACACACACACACACACACCCCAAAGAAACTTGGAAAATCAGTCAACGGCTCATGAAACTTCTATCCAGAAATACCTGTATCAATTCTGTTCAAATTTCTCTGGCCAAATAAACTCATGAGATATGATCAAATCCAAAGTATGAGATGAAAGGGATGGAGGTATAAGAGCTACAATCTTATAAAATGTGTCCAGAAAGTATTAAATATTGGAATATTTATATACATCCAAATGGCTTTCACTATTGTTGAATTCAAGATGAGAGGATGCATTTTGGAAAGTAGAAATTGTGCAAAGTCTAAATATTCAAAATAGTGGAAAAGTGAGAACTAATTGAGAGTCATTTTGCTTGATAAATGGCAAATATTTGTGTCTGGCCAAAAGGTAAGCTATAAGAATAAATGTGATGAGAGAAAAATATGACAAGAGCAAATTCCCACTGGGTCACCAAGGATTTTGTGCTATTTTGGGTCCTCCCAAAATTGACTCTAAGACTGGAAATATGTGAAAAGTGATTAATTTAAGAAGTTGCAGTAACTCTTTTGAGGTATGAAATTGGTTATACTCTAGTCCCTGGTTAATCAATGACTTAAATAGGTGTTGCTGAAAAGGGATTTTGCAGATGCAGTTAAAGTCCTAATCATTTACTTTATGTAGGGAAGACTGATCTGGATAATCTGTTTGGGCATGACTGAATGTATTTTAAAATCTGAAAATGTGGGCTCAGTTTTCCCAGAGGCAGAAGAATTCTGCCTTTATTTATTTATTTTTAAAATATTTGTTTATTTATTTATATAAGCACTGGGTACAGTCAGAAGCGCGGGAGGGTGAGAGAATTCACCAGAGCCAGAGCGGGGAGCAGAGCAGGCAGAAGGACCAAAGCACACTGCTGAGGGGAGCAGCAGATGTGGCAGGAGAGGCCTGCGTGCCATGTGGGACCCTCCTCCGGTGGCCGAGGAGCAGCCGGGGATCGAATCGGCGCTGCAGAGGCTGTGGGCAGCTTTGCAACCCAGCGCTCAACCGCTGCGCCACCAGGGAGGCCCATTAGAATTCTGCCTTTAGACTGCAGTTCCATTTCTGCCCTGGACACTTGTTCCAACCTGCTAATGTGCTTCCTTTCCTGACTTCCCACTCCATGTTGGGCTTTTTAATCAGCTCCTATATTAGCTTAATAAACTTTTCCATATATCACAGAGTATACACACACACACACACATACATATATATATATATATATATATATTAAAGATTTGCTTTTTATTTATGCATTCAAGAGATGGGGTGTAGGCCAGAGATGTGGGGTGTGAGAGGATTCACCAGAGACAGAGTGGGGAGCAGAACAAGCAGATTAACTGAAATACACTGCTGAGGGAAGCAGCAGGCAAGACAGGAGAGGTCTGCTGCACCACATGGGTCAGCTCCCTGAATTGAACACATGCTGCAGTGGCTAGAGAAAGCTGGATAGCACTGAGACTTTAATGCCTGTGCCACTAGGGAGGTCATATATATATATATATATATATATATATATATGGCTTCATTTATAAATAACTGAGGGTGCCTGCACTTGATTCTGTATTTGGCTTCTATTCTGTAGTTACTGGAAAAGTAAGAATACACAAAAAAAAAACTAGCATGTGTGCTTTAATCAACAAATACTGATCGACTGATGTGTCAGACAAGTGAAAGAAGCAGTGTAAAGGTAAGCAAAATAATCTCAGTCCTCCAGAACTTTCAGATTCACTAAAATGATTGTAATCAAATTTTATAAAATTTATAATCGACACACATACCTGTTGGTGGGTGGAGGTGTTGCTACTACATACCTAGGAATATGTTGAGAATAAAGAAAGATATTTATCATACAATCATGAGAACAAAAGACCATTCCAGGTCATTCCTTGACTATCACATCCATTTCTAAGGACCACCTTTCAGCGAGGATAGGGACAAAGTGGACACTGTGAGAGAGACAAAGGGCACTATAAAGTCAGGAAATTGTACTTCATCAATGTGTTTGGAAAAAGAAGAGTGGTGAAGTAGGCAAGGCTGACCTTTGATGTGGGCTCTGTTTTTTCTTTAAAATCTTGAAATGGAAAAAGGATGGGTAAATCAGGTAAAAGGGGCCAATTGTGTGGTGAAGAAAGGAAGTTAGGGTTCATGGTGAACACAGTGTATCGTGCATGTAGAAATCAATATATAATGCTGCACCTTGAAACCTATATAATGCTATAAACCAATGTAGAGTCAATATAAAAAAAAATAAAAAATGAGATCTTTATGTTGCTCTCATTCTCTTTAGGTAGATATGCCTTTAGATAAATAAAAATTCTCCATGGTGCTGCTTCCCAGTCCATACACACATTAGTTAATTCTGTGCCCTCTGCTTTTTTCAAGTTTGATACTTGGGAGAACCAAAATACCTCGGTATCTGAGCTCCCTCATGCTCTCTGTTCAGTCTCAAGCGCTACAGTAGCCAGATCAGTTTGATGCCATGAAGTACTTACCCTGGAATCAGGCAGGGCCAGGGAGGAGCCAGAACCAAGACGTCGGCGTAAAACAGCACCCCCTTGTGCCCAGAAGTCTCACATTCCTGTGCAAAATTCCAGGCATGTGGCAGCTAAGTGCTGGATGGAGGTGCGAGCTTTGTACCCTGTTCCATGAAAAACTAAGAAATAGAAATGAAAAAGCACAGTGTTTCATCTTTTCAGCAGTCTGACCTAATTATTACCAGCAGGTATGGTTGGCCAGCAGCATTGATTTGCGCCCCCTTTGCCTGTAAGTAAAAAGCATGATTCTCTCTCTTTTTTTTTTTAATTTGAATCTTGCTGAAGTGTTCCATGCCAGCTCCTCCCCATACCTTCTTTGCCATTTTATAAGCTTGATTCACCTCAAAACACATTTTTATAAAAGCCAAAGAAAGAGCAGTGAACTTAAAATGCCCCCGTGCTTGAACATGGCCCCCATTGTTAGTGATCCAGAAAAGGTCCTGTGTTCCCAGCAGGCCTTGGTCGGCAGCCTCTGCCACTACTTTTCCTATCCAACCATTGTGCTCATAAGCCCAGCAGGGTCAGAACTGCTGACTGTATTTTTTCATAACCACTTGACAGCGTTCCCTTAAAACCACAAAGTTTTACAAATAAGGGGAAGGCCACAGGGATTTGTTCTGACAGTTCTAAGACAGGTGCATGTTGTGTCTGAATGGGTCAGAGCAAGCAGGAAAAATAAAAAAAAAGAGACATCATGCCAGTGAAGCCAGCGTGCTCACCCACCCCTGTGCCTCTTACATCTGCATACACTGCATTGCTTTTCCATTTGTTTTTCCTGTGACTGTTTATGTGCTGCACAGGGAAATATCCAGAGGATTTTGAGGTGGAAAATGCTCTGTCAGCATGTATTGCCTTTCCAGCTTTTGCTAGAAAAGTCTTAAGGAAGGTTATGCCACTGTTCTTGGCATTTGTCTCTGCAGACAGACTATCGAACCCTTCATAAAACTTAGAGAAAACTTGGTAGACGGCAAGATCATTTTTGCAAAATGCTAGTAATCCTGAACATTCATAATGGTTGTATTTGCTCTATATCTCATTCTTTAATAATAAGATATATGACCATTTGCAAGCACGTTGGCATTATTGATACTGCAGTGTTATCGAATAAAGACATATGATATGAATCAAGGTCTTCTAATTCTGTTTTCTGGAAAACCAATTTTGTGAGATGTTGTCAAATCTTTAGTGAAAAGAGGAGTCACAGTAGTCATTTGGTAAATGTTGTGTTAACATGGTTCAATGGTTTCTTTTCTGCATGATTTTTTATTGCTTTCAGGTAGAATGTATATACTGTCTCGAAGCTAGAATTCTCCAGAACGCAATTTAGAAAACATTTTGGAAAGTAAGAAGCATTTTTCAGTTTCAAGGCTTACGTATTTAACTTTAGCTCTGACCTCTGAGCAAAACTCCTGAGATTTATAATCTATTGCTCATTAGACCTCCCTTAGCATGGAGTATCGTGTTCAGCCCCCACCTCCAGTGCATAACACAGTCCTGGCACACAGGTGGCAGATATATTTTGAATGTCTCATGAAATCTCTGGAGATGTGGACATAATTGTTGATCTCTTTCATCTTCTCCAAAGGCTGAGTCTGAAAAATTAAAACTTAGTAGACATTTATACATAAATAGCAGAAAATTAAAGAACATATTAACTTAGTTTTTTTTATGACTAGAGAAATAAAGCTAATATTCTAACGAATGCAATTTAAATATGTAATCAGAAGGGAAATTGTTTGTTAGACCACTGATGGATTTCAACACCATATATGTGACAATAATTTCTCAATATATCTTAATTGATCATAAAGGTCATCCTGCACTAAGATACTATCATATTGGTGTTGGTGTTATTGTTGTTGTTTCTGTTGAATCAACTTAACTAGAACAGTTGGGACAGTTTTGCTACATGTCATTTTGACTGATTCATTTTGTAGGTGATATTTCTTGTAAATACTTTCTATTTCATGTGACATTAACATTCAGAGTCATAGCTTCTAGAAACAATAATTAAGTGGATGTGGAGAATTTTTATCACTAGATATATAACAACTTCTATACATATAGTAAAGGTAAGTTGCCTATTGAAGAATAACTGCCTGCATAATTTGAACTGTTTGACAGTAGTGTGCTGGGTAAAGTTTAACAACAGAGAGAGAAGAGGTGATGGAGAAGGAGATAAGAGGGAGAAAAGAAAAAAAGGATGGGAGAGATACATATTACATTATGTCCTTTGGATTGAAGTAACCTCATTAATTTACTCCACAATATTTGTAAGTGAAAAATGTGATAAAATGAGTTAAGAAAACATTAAACCTCTCACTTACTGCACTCAAAAATCTTTCTTAGTAAGCTCTATCTATACAGCTTGTTCCAAAGTTCATTTGATGAGCATGCAGTAAGTTAAGTAAATCTAAATATTAAAACTGATTTTTGAAAAACTGTTCCCAAAAAGATTTGTGTTACTGGTGATTATCTTATGATGCAAGTAAAAACTCTTAGTCAATTTCTCGGGCACCCCTCTTTTCTACCTTCTTAAATGCAATCTGTCTTAGGCATTGTGTTTTAGAAATGAGAAATTATAGTATGTGATTCATACCTTCAAGGTACTTGCAGTATTTTTGGAGAAATATGCCTTATTCCCATAATGATAAAAAATTGTGCAGCTACTAAATTGAACTAGTAGTGTTTGGGTGGTAAATAGGAGAAGAAAAATTATGTGATATACTGACTAAAGATGGTGACTCAGATTACCAGGGATCAGAACTGAGTACTGTACGTTGATGGACTAGCAGGAGATGAAGAGAGAGGATATAGTTTTGGAGGGTATGGAAAATTGAAATGGTCACGTAAAGTGGGTCTATATTATAATGCATGGTGACATACAGTTGGAAGATTTCAGAATTAAATCTTAAATCATTGGTATCTGTCATAGATTTTTTGCATAGTGAAACATGAGGTATGCGGTTTTCTTCTGCAATAATAGTTTGGTTGTCTAAAGGAGAAAATGTTTAAATTGCGTAAGCCAGAAAGAAAGTTGTTGGAGGTAAGCCCAGTCTGAAGAAATGCAAAAACAAAACAAAATTCAAATGCTTGTGTTATCCAAGTTAAGGCAACTGGCATGAGACTTTAAAGATAGGAAATTGTTTCCTACTGATGCTTTTTTAATCATGTTAAATAACTCTTGATACTCTAATCATTTAATGAAATTGTTTTTCTGAAAAATACAGATTTGGTAGTTGAATTGAGTTCTCTCTATACAAAGAATCTTTCGTTCTTATTTACACTTTGTTGTTCTGTATAGTTTTAAAACATGAGATAAAGCACCTTTTCTTTTTTCTTTCCTTTTTCATGAAAAGATCAAAAGAAGGGGCTTCCCTGGTGGCTCAAGGGGTAAAGACGCAACCTGTGAAGCTATCTGCAGCCACTGCAGCACATGTTTGATCACCAGCCAGGGAGCACGCCACATGGCGCAGCAGACCTCTCCTGACTCACCCACTGCTCCCTTCAGCAGTGTATTTCAGTCAATATGCTTGTTCTGTTCCCCACTCTGTCTCTGGTGAATCCTCTCACCTCCCCATACCTCTGGCCTGTACCCCAGTTCTTATATGCCTAAATAAATAAATCTTAAAAAAAAAAAAAGAATAATGAAGTAAGAGTGCTTCCATGGGTGGAAGATTTCTACATAGATACTGAAAATACTGCACACTCAGACTTTCATGTCTGCAAATCATTTCAGCTGACACTCACCCTGTTCTCCTAAGACCTGTTTCTTGGCATACAGAGCTGTTTATAATGAATGCCAAGTGCAAGTTGACATATAGATTCAAAAGAAAACTAGTGTTCCATTTGCTTTTGAGTTTAGGCAGCATGTCTCAAAGGCTTCTCTCAAGTACTTTTTCCATTTTGTCTTTGGTATTCAAAAGGAGGGACTCAGTAGGAGAGAGAGAGATAGAAGGATTAAGCAGATTAGGTTGTTTATTTCAAACAACAATTCAGAATTTTGATGGGATGATCCAAGCACTAGACAGATGAGTTGGACTGATTCTTACCCATGCTCCAGAGCTAGACCCAAGGAATGTGGCCAATAACAATCCCTGTCTTGCCTGCCAGGGACACTTTGATGTCTGGGGCAGCACACTGGTCACATTCTAAGGACCACCCAGGCTAAAAGCCTGCAGTCAGCTGTTGAGGACTTCGTGCTGTCATTAAAATGCAAAGAATGCCTTCAGAATTTGCCATACCACAAAATAGCAAATAATATGTCCCAAGCAAAACAAAAAACAATCAAAACATCTCCATCCAAACAATAAGCTAAAACAAATATTGTACCCGATTGCATTAAAGTTGATGTTAACTACTAAACTCTTCAGGAGAGCCGGGAAGTCATATTTAACCAATCATGGTACATTTATTTAATTAACAGAGACATATCTTCAAAAGGAATAATATATGTGACAGGACCCATGGGTATTAGTTCCACTTGCCTTTGGCATGTGAAACAAAAGGAAATATTTTAATTACAGAGCAGGTTTCTTGAACAACAGTGTTATGCACCTTATATGAAAAAATAAAATCCAGATGTATTAAAACATTGAATGCAATAAATTATTCAACTATAAGAAAATTTGGGCACATATGTATTAGTTCATTGGTTAGAGAGATTTCTTATATAAAAGTAAGTGTAAAAAGTCAGAAACATTTTTTATTCATCAAAGAATGAACTATAAAAATTAAAAAGCAAGAAAAAATTGTAAAAGAATGATGAAATACAGATTACTTACTACCACTATACACAAACATATACCACATGAATATGAGCCATTGTTTCCAGGAAAAATATAAGATTAGGTGCCTATGAGTCCCTGTTCACAGAATTTTATCAACTGATCAATAAAAAGCCTTCTTTCAAAAAGTGTTTCTGGTTAATGACACCTTATGTAATACTTTATTTTAACATTTAATGCTTATTTAACATTGAACTGACAGACAATTCATGGCCGAATGAAGCTTATCTCGTACACACACTTTCTCTGTAAGACACCAGTCCTCTTGAGCTGAGTAACAGTAGGCGACACTTTAACACTGTGCTTAGTGATCATTTTTAACAGCAAAAGGCACAAAAGGACCAGAAACTTTGTGTTAAATTAACTGTGCAAAAGACACCTGTTTACAGTCTGAGAACTGTATGAAGGCAGAATGTACTTGTTTAACCAACTGGAATGAATATTTGGGACAACTTAAATTTTTCCACCATGAATGGCTAAATATTCTGCAAGTGTTGATTTTGGGATTACAAATACATGTGAGGAAATAGATGAATTTGAAAATACAGAATCTGTGAAAATGTAGATTCATGGCGTGTGTATATATTTATACATATATTGTGTATATGTGAGAGCAAGGAAGGAACAGCAGAGGGAGCGGAAGGGGACAGAAACTCAGCAGCAAACTGGAAGAGATAAGCCACAAAGGTTTGGTATTTAATATAACATAATTTTCACCATTAAGAAATGTAAATTAAATAAACTTTCAGACATAATCTAATTACTTATATTAAAAATCTTTAAAATAGTCATATACTTTGAAAATTATCTAATTACTTATTTTAAAAAGATTGTTATTTTATTATAATATTTCTTATAATTTTGTGTATTATTACATATTATTACTCGATGTTATTATGGCTATTTAAAAACTATGATTAATTTAAAGGTGTGCATTAATTGTTAATATAATCATTACAGCAAAAATATTGGAGTAAGTCTTTTTATTGAATGGTCAACTTAAAGCCATCTGCCAAGTAGAAAGCTATGTCGCCATTACAGTATGGAAGACTGCTTAATAACCTGTGTCACACGGCCTCCCTGGTGGTGCAAGGTGTTAAGTGTCAGGACTATGAAGCTATTGGTAGCCACTGCAGCCAGGGAGCTAACCCTCATGGCGCAACAGACCTTTCCTGTCCTGCCCGCTGCTCCCCTCAGCAGTGTATTTCAGCAGATCTGCCTGTTCTGCTCCCCACTCTGACTCTGGGTGAATCTTCTCACCCCGGCATCTCTGGCCTACATCCCAGTTCTTGTATACAATAAATCTTAAAAAAAAAAAAAAAAAGAGAATCAAAATATAACATCCTATGGATATATGCCTGTATCTTTTTCTTTCTTTTCTTCTTCTGCCTCCTCCTCCTCTTCTTTTCATCATCTTCTTCTTCTTAAATTCCTATCATTCTTCTCCTTATTTTTCTTTTAAAAGCCACTTAACATAGACCCCCAGCAGGACACAGTTTGGGTTGCTGTCTGAAATTATACTGCACAATTTGCAAATCAATGATTCCAATGTTGCTTCATTTTATCCTTGGTGGATGAGAGTCTCCCTCGTTAAATTTGTCCTATTGGATTTCAGATAATCAGCACAAAATAATGCATGTCTCCTGGTAAAACTGAAACCAAGGCTTCCATTTTGCCTCTCCATGTTTTCATGTTTCTTTGGCAAGTTTTCAAGCAAAATCCTGTGCATGTCTGATGTGTCTTTGATTAGCTTGTAGCACAGTCTAATGTGGGATTAAATTAGCAAAACCATTTGGCTCTTACATTAAGCTATGTCTTCCTACTTAGCTTTTACTGGTGATCATGTGTCTATTTTGGTTCTCTATTACCCTTTGTTTCTCAATTCATTCAGAAATTGGTCATAATCTATGAATATGACCTTATACATGAAGCATAAAACATGATACCAGAAATGTCTCTAAGGGATAATCCTCCATATTAAGATTAGAAATGTGCATGGTGAGAACAGGGAAAGAACAAAGGAGCATTTATGAAACATATTGCAATGGCTATAACCTTGTCAGACTGCAGGTTCTCAGGGATGGGTAAGTCATTCTAGAATAGAAAAGTATAGGAAACTTTTTGTCACACTCTCCAGGACTGTCATACTCTCTAGGACTGTCTTACTTTCTAGGACTAGAATATGAGAAAGCAACAATATTGCAGAGGCAACAGTCTGGAGACTGGAAAAATCATCCATAGTTTGGCAATGACCTTTGTGCTTTCACCTAGCACAGGTGCAATAGGAAGATTTAGTTGCTTCTTCATGAATGTTGAGGATGCAGTAGAAAGAGCTGTAAGAGTTGTGGGGGCCACACAACTAGAAAAGAACCTCAGGTCTGTGAGGTTCAACATGCTTTCTGATCAAAGACCAGCTGGGACAAGAAACGTTACAGTGGCTATCTGGAAAGACAGATCACTGAAGAATCACACTGCAGGGGCCTCCCTGGTGGCACAAGGGATTGAGACACAGTCGATGAAGCTGTCCGCAGCCTCTGTAGCACAAGTTCGATCTCTGGCCAGGGAGCTACCCACATGGCGCAGCAGACCTCTCCTATCTTGCCTGCTGCTCCCCTCAGCAGTCAATGTGCCTGTTCTGCTCCCCACTCTGTCTCTGGTGAATCCTCTCAACCTCCTCACCTCTGGCCTATACCCCAATTCTTGTATGCATAAATAAACAAATGTTTAAAAAAACAAAAAAAAAAAGAATCACACCATAGACACTCTATCTGCTATAGTAGCCAAAACCCACAGAAGCTCCTAGACATGAAAGAACTGTGGGGGCCTCCCCGGTGGCGCAGCGGTTGAGCGCTGGGTTGCAAAGCTGCCCGCAGCCTCTGCAGCGCTGATTCTATCCCCGGCTGCTCCCCGGCCACCGGAGGAGGGTCCCACATGGCGCACAGACCTCTCCTGCCGCCCGCTGCTCCCCTCAGCAGTGCACTTCGGTCCTTCTGCCTGCTCTGCTCCCCGCTCTGGCTCTGGTGAATTCTCTCACCCTCCCGTGCTTCTGACTGTACCCAGTGCTTGTATAAATAAATAAATAAATCTCTAAAAAAAAAAATTAAAAAAAAAAGAAAGAAATGTGGTATGAATTATAGGTTTCTGAATTGAATGAAAATAATTCATCCTAAACTTTATGACTATGAGTTTAATGTGAGAATTAAATTCTCACAAAGGACTTTTTCCCCTACAAACCTAAATTGTGAGGAATGAAATTCAAACTATTCTAGAAATACAAAATGAACTTGGCACTATTCTTTGTGGTATCATACAACAATTTGGTTTTTAACATAGGGTTACAAAAACAAATATTATTTCTTCTATTTTTTTCCTACAAGGGATTCTTTGGGGGAAAAATGACTATATATCCCTCAATTGTTTCTTGTAAGATATAGTTTTAAATATTCACCATGGTCTTTTTCTCAATGTATTTTTTTTTTCTTCTCTTCCTTTTAAAGAAAAGTGTTCTAGGGCCTCCCTGGTGGCACAAGGGATTAAGATGCAACCTATGAAGCTCACCATTGCCACTGCAGCACAAGTTCAATCCCCAGCCAGGGAGCTACCCACATGGCACAACAGACCTCTCCTGACTTGCCTGCTGCTCCCCTCAGCAGTGTATTTCAGTAGAGCTGCCTGTTCTGTTTCCCACTCTGTCTCTGGTGAATTCTCTCACTCCCCACAACTCTGGCCTGCACCCCAGTTCTTGTATCTATAAATAAATAAATCTTTTTAAAAAAATAAAGAAAAGTTCTCTAAATTACTCATAATAATTCAAATTGGCTTAACAAATGAAGGGTAAGATGTGGCCAGCATTTCTCTTGTTTTGAACATTATACTCTTAAAGCATGAATAAAATCTAAGATTAATTTATCCTGGATACCACACTCTACCGTCAGCTAATACTCTCAGGTCTTCTCACAGCTTGTTAAAAAATAATGCCTCCTCCATTCTGCACCCACATTTTTTTAAATAAAGTTTTACACTTGCCACTATGAACATTCATTCATTTAGACATTAGTCCAAGTCTATATAGTTCCTTAGTATTGGCTAAATTAATAAGTCGGTAATTTATGCTCCATCCGTGCCTCATTAAGTGCAAAGACGTTTATTAAAAAAGGCAGCTAGTTGGAAAGAACTTGAGAAGAATGGAACTGGATGTAGAATTAAATAAGGAAATCACTTGTTGATTTGTTTTTTGTTTTTTTTTTTTTTTTAGAAAAGCTTTTTAAGAAAATATTTATTTATTTATGCATACAAGATCTGGGGTGCAGGCCAGAGGTGCAGGGCGTGAGAGGATTCACCAGAGACAGCGTGGGGAGTAGAACAGGAACATCCACTGAAATACACTGCTGAGAGCAGCAGGGGAGAGACAGAAAAGGTCTGCTCCACATGTGGGTTAGCAACCTGCTCAGGGATCAAACTCAGGCTGCAGTGGCTGCGTATAGCTTCATAGTGCTGTGACCCAACCCCTCGAGCCACCAGGGAGGCCCTGAGTTTTGGGTTTTAATGAGAAGTAGGTGCAAGTGGAATTGAGTTGTGCAGGATATTTTACATCACTGAAGTAAACAAGTATACATAATGCATATTTTTGGTTTTGCATAATAAAAGCCTTAATAGAAAAGCAACATCTTAAAATGGTACATGTCATGGATTCAACAAAGTGAGCTGAATGGAGGAGGGACATAAGTTCAGAAATGCTAAAACATTTGCTCAAAGGTGAAGAGATTTTTAGTAAAAGATATATGTCTGGAAATGTTTTCACTTAGAATAAAGTAGTTTTTCCATGACTTTGCTCATATTTCTTGTTCTACAATGAGTAAATCCAACAATGTTTTGCCCAAGAGCATGTAAAGATAGTTTTAATGTTCACTACTAGCCTTCTCCTTTCCACAGTATTTGCTATTTCTTAAATTTTGCCCTTAAGAGAGCACTTTCTGATCATTCACTCTTGATTGCCTTTTCTGGATGTTCTCTAGTTGTTGATTACCTGACTCCAAAATAAGCAGAACTGAGATACATAATACATTTGAAAATAGAACATTAAGTGCTCAATATAGAATTTTTTGAAACATAGGAGAAGGATGGGACAGCATCTGGCAGTAGCAGATTTAATTCTTGTTGTGTAAAATGCAGACTTCTATGCATATTTCCTCTTCAAACTGCCCTAATTAGTATTTCAAATCACAATGTCATGCATTCACTTCAATATTCGACTACCAAAGACGGAACGGAAGGCTTGACAGAAACATACTAAAGTAAAATTTAAAACCTCAGACAAGTTGCTCTGCTGGAAAATATTACCCAATCTATGATAAATTTTGTGCATCTGAATTTGTTCTTGTTTGCTTTATCTAGCACTATACAATGTCATGTTCATGAATGAAATTATGGAATTTGTTGAGGGATTTTCTAATGGAAACCAAATAAAGATTATAACTTGGCTAAATATCCTAAGCAAATTATCAGGTTTCTAAGAACCTGCTAAAACTTTTTCAACAATATTTCTGTCTTCATTTCTAATAAAAAATACATTATCATCATACACAGCTATATATGAGCAGAGATATGTCAATGTGCTGTGAACACAAAACCATTAAGTCACATTTTTATTAATGACAGGGATCATTTATTGTTTGCAAAAGCAAAGAATCAGTATGAGAACAATGTAAGTTGTAAACCATGAAACTAGAACTTGAATAAAAAAAGTTATTTATTAGCCATAATCTTTTTTCTATTCCTTTTTGCTTCCAATCCAAGAATAATTACTTATTTAGTGTTTCGTATTCAATTTCAAACTTCTGCCCAAGTTGCTTCACCCATGATTTATTTTTATTTATCTTTAAGCAGCTCCTCTCCACTGGTTTTTTCCCATGATTTAGAAATGGTTTCTTCTTCAACACAAAACAAATGAAATGTCCTCCCTCCCAAAAAAATAGTTCTTTGCCACTATTAATATAGTTAGTAAGAATAAATTACAAATTTTTGGATGGTAATAAGAATATAGTTAGGCTATGCAACTACATATGTCCAGATATAAATCCCATGTCTGATTTGTGTTCATCAGCAAAGCAGTTTTCTAAACGAAAATAGAAATAAAAGCTGTCTTATCAAATGGTTCCACTGATCGATTGGATTAGATGATAAATTAGATATCCTTGACAAAATCTCTGACTAAGCAAAACAAAATAAATATTATACCTTTACTGTTTGGAACTGTCCTGGGAACCTTACATGAATTAGTTTAAGTTCTCGGATCAATCTTAAAAAGGTGTTACAGTTACTGTTTTCATTTTACTTATAAGAAAATTTAAGTGCTGAAGGGGTTATACAGTTTTCACCCAAGTTTGCTGACTTTATTTCTTTGACTCTAGAGTACTAAAAACTTCTTCCTAACTCATAGCTGCTATTATGATAATGATGGTAAAGGTGGAGTTTAAAATGATGACAGGGCAACAGGGGAAAAAGGCAAAATACAAAGGACCTTTACAATAGAGCAGCAAACATTATTATTTAGGTAAATAAAGCAAGCTTAATTCCAACTTTTCACCAAAAAACAAGAAAAGACAATCTAGATAGAAATAGGAATTACAATGAGGAATTAAATATTTTAATGTAGGAATGAAAACATTGATAATGACAATGCACCAACTAAATGAAAAAAAAATTACTATAAAATGTAATGATTTTTATAAAAAAAAACCTTCATCATCAACAATTAATTGAATTAATGGTTAAGATTATAATAGCAGGGCCTCCCTGGTGGTGCAAGGGGTTAAGACACAGTCCATGAAGCTGTGCGCAGACTGCAGCATAAATTCGATCCCTGGACAGCCAGGGAGCAACCCACATAGCACAGTAGACCTCTCCTGACTCACCTGCTGCTCCCTTCAGCAGTGTACTTTTGTCGATCTGCAGTTTTGCTCCCCACCCTGTCTCTGGTGAATCCTCTCATCCCCCCAAACTTCTGGCCTGTATCCCAGCTCTTGTATGCATAAATAAATAAATCTTAAAAAAAAGATTAGAATAGCATTAGTAGCATAGATAGTCATGAGAATAGTGGGGTTGGAATAGTGGGGTTTATGTACAGGTGAGAAAAATCAGCACAGGTGATAAAATTCAGCAAGGAAAACAACTCAGCAATTGTTTCCTCAAAATTTCCCAAGAGTCCGTGAAATTCAATGCTTACATTTCTTTATGAATTTTTATTATTCCATTACTGCATTGGTAGGAGTCTATTTATACTTTTAAAAGTTAGTTTAATAAGAGTGTATTTCAATGAGTTTTTTTTTTTTAAGTTAGTCAATTTTACTCTCATTATTATTTTTTTTTCCTTTTTGTGGCACTCCATGAACTCACAAATTATTCCATTGTTCAAACTGACAACTTCTAGATTACATAATGTGCATTTGTACCTTTGGGGTATTTTAGAGAAGCAATACTCAACTAAATTATTTACTTAAAAAATCAGCAACCTATATATGTGTGCATTTCACTTTTTTTAATTGAATAACCTGAGGGTTTTAATGTGAACAGTTATTCCTTTCATGGATCATTAAAATTATTTTCAGATCAACTTTTACATTCCTCTTAGTTCCATTTAAAAATTAGATATAGGAACTCCAAAAATAACATTATATTCAATAGGGTAATTAAGACTTTTTTTTTAAAGTTAAAACATATCATGATTACTTCTTTGGATTTAATTGCAAAAGAATTTGGGGAAATTTTGCTGTATGTTCATTGATTAGATTTTGCCTTTGGTTGGACATATAACTTCATAGCTATTACATGATGAGTAATCTATGGGTAGTATAAACAGTAAGTTATTATAGACATTCAGTTTTAGGGAAGGGAAGGTAGTATATCTTATTTGGCCAAAAAAGCAAGAAATCATTTAGTACAATTAATTCTGTCAGGATTTTTCTAGATCAATTGGTACACATACCTCATTCCTTAAGAAATGCATCTTGAGCTCATAAGTTACGTCAAATGACTCAAAAAACCTTTAGCTGAATGGCATCCAAAGAAAGATTAATATGATGGGCTGTAATTGTTTGAAAGCACAGTTATGGTCTTCTAGTTAGATGATGTACATAGATATTCATTAAATTCTAGGTATGTTTATACATTTATAACTATATTGAAGGATGTAGGCATGTTGATACATTTATAACTATATTGAAGGATGTTAAATAAAATTCTAGGAAAGATACTTTTTTAATGAGATTCTCAAGATATCAAAAATATTCTAGTGATAAAATGTAAAAAAGAACAAGGACTTCAATTCCACACTTCTGATCATGAAACAATATTCTGTCTATGAATCTAAACCAGAATTCACTTTGGAGCACATAGCCATTTTAATCTAAGATTTCTTGTTGGTTATAGTATTTTCAAACAGCAGTAATGCCAATGTTATGTTGTGGCCTATTTACAAGGTAATACTAGCTCTGGCATTGAAGTGCAGCATGGACAAATTCATAAGAAAGAAGAAAATACTTCATTATCTTTTTATTCCAAAAACACAAATATGTTTACATATAAATTAGTCTTTTCTGAAAGCATTGCCTTTGTAATGTTCTAATGTATACCTGTGTGTGCATTTGTATGTTGTGTTTTTGTGAGTTATATAAAATGAATATTGAGTATTAATAAAATCTGAAATTTTCCATTTTATCTATGTAGTGAATATCATTAGTACAAAATCATTGATGGTATTTCTTTTTCTTCCTTTTAAATGTCTATAGCATTTATTGGAGCATCTAGAAGCTTCCTTGAATAACCGCCAGCTCAGGAGAGCCCAGTGCTAAGTGCCAAAATCTTACAGTCAAGTAAGATCATTCCTGCCTCTCTTTTCCTTTCTTCTTCATGCGCAAGAACACAGGAGGAGTCCACAACTCCAAAGTAACGCGTCAGCTACTCTTGGCCTCATCATCTTTCTCTAGCTCTGTGTTGTGTCTGATTGATTTCAAACAGGATGAAACTGGCAGGAACTTGCTTCCAATCTCCAGCACAAATGCTTTGAATTGACTTCACTGCAAATCTATCCTTCCTCATGGCTATCTTCACCATAGAAAACACTGACATACAGAACATTTATCTTCTTGACTGATAACCTTTGACCAATGGAAGCCCCACTATACATTAAAACCAAGATTCTTAATAGTGGTTTTCAAGAAAATATGTTATTATAAATCTATAAATTTCCTGAACTGAAAACAATAAGATTGACAAAAATCAGATTCCAAAGGTCTTGAAAAAGCACATGTCAAAGAAGTATGGAAATCAGAATTGACTTCAATTATGATGAATCTTGACTAAGTGGTTAGAAATTAAGTAACAATATACATAGGGATAAATGATTTTTAAAAGGAAAATTTTATTATTTTATTTGAGCAATATAACCCAGCTTTCCTGTTAAAAGAAGGAGTAAACAGACAAGTAGATGAGAGAGAGAGAGAAAAGTATTGGTTCTATTAAGATATTGGAAAATAAAGATGTTAAGATAGTGTAGGTAAAATGACTTTGTAGGGAAGGACAGGAAGATGACTATCATTCCTGATATCTTCGCTCACAAATAGATTCATATCAATGTGCTGGTTTTAGAAGTATTTTGAGAAATGAGACTAAAATTTTTCTTCCAAGAAAAATGCGAGAATTGTTCAGGTATATGTAAGCGCATTGCTAGGTGACAATGAAGACCCAGCTAGGATATAGAATGAAATATTTTGTGTGATGTCAAACTATATAAAAATTGTGCTTTTTTTCTTCAATTAGTTCTTGGTAGAGAGAAAAGGGGGGTGGGAGGGACAATATTAGAAAATTTAAATTTTAAGATCCATTGAAGATAAGGATTTAAGACCAAGAATCCATATAACTGTGAATTTGGTGTAGTTAGTAAAAGATTCAGATAAATAAACACTATTGTTATGGGAAAATTGGTTGTTATTCTTGGCACAGGGTGAAATAATTCACCAGAGACAGAGTCGTGAACAGAGAAGGTGGATTTATTGAAATACCCTGTAAGGCAGCAGAAAGTGAGACAAGAGATTTCTCTGCATGGGAAAAAGGATTTGAGACTCTCTTTTATACTCAGTTTTTATGGGCTTTCTCACTTGGTGTACCAGTTTGCATCACTTATATATTAAAATGTCTAATCTCAGTTGCTGGCCTTTGATACAGAATGTGTCCTAGTTCTGCTTCACGTTCCTGGCATTGGTTGGTTTATCTGGCCATGGTGGTCAGTCTCACATCATGGTTCCACTGGCAGCCCTGTTAATTTCCCTTATTTATTCAAAGCTCCCAAACTTGCCTGCTAGGCAAGGATTTGTAGCTTAGTCTTTAGCCTTATTAAATGATACCTGGACAATTGGGTCAGGCAATCTAAGGGTGAACATATTGGCAGTATGACACTGATCCACTGAGAAAAAGAATGGTTACAAATAAGACTGGTGTAAGATAAAAGAACCATAAATGTCAGTATCAAAGAAAATTCAATGTGACAGAGTAGAAAAAATAAGTGACGATGGTCACAGAATAGGGTTCAAAATTTGAAAGAATGAGCAGATAATAGTGGCTGTGGGGAAGAAAGTTGCAAAAACAAAGAGGCTATCATTTTTACAGAGCAGTTGTGATGTGTTATTGTCACTGATGGGGAAATATTTTAGGATAACAACAGGAGAGAAGTAAAAGAAACTGTCATTCTAGAGCCAACGTTTATTGATAACTAGAAAAGAATGACCCATCATATCAGAGGAGAGCAGAAAGCAGGTGTGAAAAGTAGATTGGCCAAAATTAAATCCAAAAGAATAAGAGCTTTTTATATAAGAGAATAGACAAAATGCACACCAAATTCTGTAGTGGCACATCGGTATCATTATTTTATCATTATTTTATTTATTCTGTAAGGAAGAAAACTGGCTTAATGTCCAAACAGTCAGAGGTTAACTATTGTTGAGGAACTGCCTGTTCTAATTTTTGTCTGAAGCTGAGCAGTACAAATGCATCATATTAAAAGTTGATAAGAGATGATATTTGATGAAGAATTTTAAAAAGTGTTCAATAAATAAATTCCTTGAATAATCAGTTATTTTAAACTCAAAGACAAAGCAATGGCATTGCAAACACTTATAGAACAAATGAGCTTGCATTCTTCCTATTCCAAAATCAGTGAGCTATAAATGGCACAGTTAACAAAACACACAGTTTAGTCATCATTGCAATTGCAAAAGGCATCTTTATCAAGTGTCATTAATTTACATGATTAAGTGTCAAGTGGGTGATTCATAAATTTAGGCTCATTTTAAAGGCAAATACATCTCCCAGTAGGGGTCAAGGAACTGAATAGGGAAAACAAAATTAAATTCCCTCTAATCTAAGAAGTTTTAGCTTTGTATCAACAATTTAGTCCACAATTAGGGTCAATGCAATCCCTTTAGATGTACCGCAAAACTTAAGTACAAACAATAATTCATCTCCATTGTTGAGGAAATGTATCCTTTGGAGGTCAAAATAAATAATTAAAAAAATTCTCATGTCATAAATAAAAAAGTTGGTTTTGCCTAAAGATGAGGCCTTGGGATAGCTTGGTTAAGTGAAAGAAGAGCAGAGAAATAACCGTGAATGCACTGGGAAATTGTTGGAGGAACAGTGTGTCGTGAACAAATTCCACCCACTAATGTTTTATGGACGCCACCCACCACCTCCATGCCAAAGAGATCCCAGGTGTGAAGGACTACAACTTCCATCATGCCATGCACATGCCATGTCTAGGGTTTTTCTGGAAAATAAGGGAGGAGCTAAGTAGCCATTCTCAGTACAAAACTGAAAACTTGTTGGCATGTGCTGTCTTGCTTCTGCCCGCCTTCAGCATGCATCTGGAGTCACAGCTCCAACATTGTTACTGGTAGGACCTACTGACCAATTAATCTCTTCTCTCAGTGTCTGAGCCTCCCTCCCTTTTCCCCTCATTTCCCTTGTAAATAAACCTTTTTGTTACCTTTCTCCTGTGCCTGACTTTGGGTCTTGTCATGAGTTTTTTTTTTTTAACTGTATGTGAGGGCTCACACCTAGGTCACCCCACTTCCATTCGGGGTTGCCCTGTAACTAGAGAATATCTTCAAATGAAATGGGAAGTTTTGAAAATGATTTTTACAACTATCTTTAATTCTTTTACTGAGTACATATTCCTAATAACCCTGGATGTAGATGATACTCAGTGAATATTGCATTTTGTAGCATTCCTTTCTTGAAAAGCTTGGACAACTTTCACAATCATTATTATTGTTATTTTTATTATTTTCATTTTCAAAGGAGTTTTCCAAATGGTGGTTGTAGTAATTGAAAGTATAGACACCTGAAAATGGGGGGAAAATGAGACATTTAAAAATATTTAATTATAGGTATGTTTGTATCCCAGGAAATACTTCCTGTGAACAAATCATAAAATATTTGGGACCTCTCTTCCTGACCTGCCCACCAAGAGAGCAAAATCATCTGCACCTAAAAGCCAGAATAGTCTCCACTCTGTAGTATGTGCAAATATCTGCTTCCTGAAGGTAAAGGAACTTTTCAACCCACATTAATATCTAAGGAATCAGATAAGGAATTTAAAGATCGGTATCTATATTTTGCATCTCCAAAGATATTCTTTAAAAATCAGGGAAATAAGTGATTCTAGGAACAGCAACAACATATCTTAACATTTTTAATTACTCACTCTCCCTACCTACATTAGGTAACTAATCCAAACAATGTTGGGGAAACATTTCTAAAAGCAAAATCTTTAAGACTGCTTACTGAATTCTAATCCTCTCAGTTGATTCTTTAATAAACTCAGTTAATTTTGCTTGCCCCAATTTATGTCAACACAGTTTAACTGCTGCTAAGGAACACCAATGGACACCGACTGATGGAAGCTAAGAGTAGAAAATTTAGGATGACGTTGTCACAAGGCCAGAAACTGGAGGTGGGGATAGTCATAGTCTTTAACATAGTCATTAAACCAGCTATAGAAATGAAGAATTCTGGGGCCTCCCTGGTGGTGCAAGGGGTTAAGCACTGCACTAAGGAGCAATCCGCAGCCTCTGCAGCATGAGTGAGATCCACAGCCAGCCAGAGAGCAACCCATATGGCCAAGCAGGACTCTCCTGTCTCTCCCGCTGCTCCCCTCAGCAGGTTATTTCAGTCAGTCTGCCTGTTCTGTTCCCCACTCTGTCTCTGGTGAATTCTCTTGATGGAGGACAAGAACAGAAAAACTGGAAAGGAGGCCTCACAAGACTAAAACCTGACTCACACAAGGAGGTGGGGGTTGAGGGGAATAACATGATCATTAACCCAGCTGTAGAGGTCATGACCCTTAGGCATCAGCGCCTTATCACAAGGCCTGAGACCCACCCAAGCAGGCTCAGATGCTATAGGAAGTGGAACACAGGCCTGAGGGTAAAGATATGGAGATTGGGCCCACCGTGGAATCTCAGATCCTTTTCTAGTTTTGCCTGGTACCCAACATCAGCCACAAGCAGGCCACTCCACAGAGGAGTGACCCCTCCCAAAGAGAAAAGGACTATATCAGGGCAGTCTCTGCACAGGCTCGGGGCAGCACTCCCACTGCCCACCTGTGACTATGCAGGTGCCTCTTCTCACCAACTCGCTCCTCTGCAGGGCAGCAGCCTCCTGCCTGCCCGTGACCTGTCCCATGCCGGGGCTTCTCTTCACTGACCTCCCTCAGCAGAGGCCTCTCCCCTCAAGGCTGCCTGCCTGCAACCACACAGGCCTCTCTCAGAAAACCTGTCCCTTTCCCTGTCCCTAGTAAACCTGCTCTTTAAATATAACTAACGTCTCTGCCTCATGGAGAAACTTGCCTGGGGAACTGGCCACAGGCCGCTGAAGGGGGAGCTCTGGTGAAATCTTTTCCCCGGGGTGAGCCCAAGGACCCCTCAACTCCAAAAACCCGTCCCTCTCACCTCCCGCAGCTCTGACCTGTACCCCAGGTCTTGTATGCATAAATAAATAAATCTTTAAAAAAAGAAAGAAAGATATGAATTCTTAGGAGCCAACTACTATAGCAAGTATCAGTTGCTATAGAAAGTATCTCGAGGCACAGACCAGAGGTGGGGTTTGGAGATGGAGGTCATTGTAGAGAATCACGGGTCCTTTCAAATCAACCTAGCCACATCCTACAAGTCATCAATTTGGCCATAGATAAAAATCCCACAAAGGAATGAATTCATCTCCAAAAAAAACCACTTTATCAGTACAATTTCTTCACAAACAGAGGCAGCTCTGGTCCCAAGACTGCCCGACTGTGTCTATGCAGGCATCTCTTTTAATAGACCTGTTCCATTCAGAGACTGCTCTCCTGACCAAATGTGACCATGCAGGTTGTTTCTTTTCACAAATCTTTTCCCTTTGCAAAGCAGTAACAGCAGCGCGTTCTGTCCAATTGCATCTGTGCAAGTGTCCTTTTCCCCTTTTTAAAAATTATAATAAACCAGGGCCTCCCCGGTGGCGCAGCAGTTGAGCGCTGGGTTGCGAAGCTGCCCGTGGCCTCTGCGGCGCTGGTTCTATCCCCGGCTGCTCCCCGGCCACCAGAGGAGGGTCCCACATGGCGCGCAGACCTCTCCTGCCGCCCACTGCTCCCCTCAGCAATGTTCTTCGGCCCTTCTGCCTGCTCTGCTCCCTGCTCTGGCTCTGGTGAATTCTCTCACCCTCCCGCGCTTCTGACTGTACCCAGTGCTTGTATAAACAAAACAAACAAACAAATAAATAAATAAAACATGCCTCTATAAAAAAATAAATAAAAAATAAAAAAAATTATAGTAAACCAGCCCTTTTGGATGTAACTAAACAGTTCTGCCTCATGGGGAAACTTGCTATAGGCTGCTAAAAGGGGAACTTTTGTGAACAATTTTCAGCAGTAACCCAAGGAGGTTTCTCACTGAACCCAACATCTCTCCTAAAGGACAAAGTCACAGGGTAATCCCCAGGGAAAGGGGAGGTGTCAGGTTCCCTGCCCCACCCTAAGGAAGGGTGGAGCTGAGACTGGGGGACCAGAGAACTGGAGAGACAAGGAGGCACAAGGGAGCAGTAAGACATGTGAAGTAGCTGTTCCTGCTTTTCCATCTTGGACAACACCTGAAACAGACAGAGGTGAGACCCCTTGGGGTGGCTGACAATGGCAGCCCTTATTTTGATTTTGATTTTGCTCTTTTCCTTCCAGACCTGCCTGGCCCCTTCTGCACCTTTCCTGTAGGTCCTCACCAGAAGTTGCTTTAGTCTTGTGGCAAGTTTTTGGGCCTCAGTTGCCCTGCTTTGGGTCAACCCTATCTGAGTGGGCATTTACCCACAAGGGGATGGGTGACGTTTTGTGCTTCATGGATAAATTATTTCATCTATTCTACCATTCTCTCCTCTTGATTGCGTGCTAATTGTATCAAAGTTGATTTCTATTGAAGGTCTTGTGCCCTAGGGTATGTTTTGTCTTGATGCAGGGAATGGGAGGACCCATTTAGAGTAGGCAGGTTTGGGGGTCCTGGGGTGCCCCTCACTCTGCCCTGTAACCAGTGTCACCTGTGTTGAAGCATCTCATTTAATTTTTATAAATATTATCAACAATTGCAAACTTTTTTTTTTAAGATTTATTTATTTTTTGGGCCTCCCCAGTGGCGCAGCGGTTGAGCGCTGGGTTGCGAAGCTGACTGCAGCCTCTGCAGCCGGTTCGATCCCCGGCTGCTCCCCGGCCATCGGAGGAGGGTCCCACATGGCGCGCAGACCTCTCCTGCCGCCCGCTGCTCCCCTCAGCAGTGTACTTCGGTCCTTCTGCCTGCTCTGCTCCCCGCTCTGGCTCTGGTGAATTCTCTCACCCTCCCATGCTTCTGACTGTACCCAGTGCATGTATAAACCAAACAAACAAATAATAAATAAATAAATAAATAAGACATGCCTCTAGAAAATTAAAAAAAAAAAAAAAAAAAAAGATTTATTTATTTTTTATACAAGAACTGGGGTACAGGCCAGATGCGTGGGAGGGTGAGCAGATTCACCAGAGACAGGGCAGGGAACAGAACAGGCAGACTGACAAAATACACTGCTGAGGGGAGCAGCAGTTGAGGCCGGGGAGGTCTGCTTCGCCATGTGGGATTCTCGCTGGCCGGGATCAAACCAATGCTGCAGAGGCTGCGGACAGCTTCACAGTGCGGTGCTCAACTGCCTGCGCCACCAGGGAGGCCCACAAACCTTTTTTAAAAGGTGCACTCTGGCAAATGAAGAGTTAATATCTTCTCTGTCTCCCCTTCATGTTCCAGTTCTAAAAGAACACAAACTGTGGTCTGTATGATTAAAATGTAATAAAAGGAAGTATGTTACTTCATCCAAAGCTATTATTTTTTAAATTTTTTTTTTTTATAGAGGCATGGTTATTTATTTATTTGTTTGTTTGTTTGTTTTGTTTATACAAGCACTGGGTACAGTCAGAAGCACGGGAGGGTGAGAGAATTCACCAGAGCCAGAGCGGGGAGCAGAGCAGGCAGAAGGACCGAAGTACACTGCTGAGGGGAGCAGTGGGCGGCAGGAGAGGTCTGCGAGCCATGTGGGACCCTCCTCTGGTGGCCGGGGAGCAGCCGGGGATCAAACCGGTGCCGCAGAGGTCACCGGCAGCTTCGCAACCCAGTGCTCAACCTCTGTGCCACCGGGGAGGCCCATAAAGCTATTATTTTTTAAACAAAACTTCCCTCCTTTTCTACTCTCTCATTTTCCTTACAGTACTTCTTTCTCCTTTACTACCTAACGATCATTTTCCTGGTGTAGACACTTTACAAACAGGTAGAGCAACGGGAAAGAAGTTCAGAAAGCATAAAGCAACACTCGCTGAATTGTAGCTGAGCAGATGGTTTGCATCGGAAAGTTGTCCAAGGAGCTCAGCTTGGTTATTTGCAAGAACCCATTTGGGTCTAGATGCATTTCTGATTCTGCAGAGGTGATTTGTTTGCTGGCCTAATCCTAGAGTGCTGTGATTATAGAATTTGGTAGTGAGGTATTTCAAAATAAAAGGGATGGTGATGCCCTTGCAGATGAAAATTTCAGAAAATAAATGGATTGAGTCAGAAAATAAGGGCATCTGGTTTAACAAGAACAGCTTGGAAAAGGGACTTTTCTGCCACTGTTGGACTTTGTGAAACATTTTTGAATGTTTTCCCAGTTATGTTAGTTTCCTAGAGCTGTTGTAAGTAGGTGGCTTCACACAACAGAAATAAATCCTTTTACAGTTCTTGAAGGTAGAAGTCTGAAATCGAGGTCATGCTCTCTCAAAGCTCTAAGACAAAATAACTTCTTGCCTCTTCATGACTTCTAGTGGGTGTCAGAAATACTAGGGTCTCTGAAGTTTGTGGAAGCATCATTCCAACCTCTGCCTCATTGTCAAATGTTGCGTGTTGTTGCGTTGGGGAACACCAGACTGATAAAGAAACGGGAGTCGTGGCACAGGCTACATAATGCAGGATGCTGCTGAAGAGCAAGATTCTGGCCTTTTTATTGCTAGAATAATCATACAGCATCAATTGTGAGGGGAGGGAGGCAAAAAGGAGAAGGGGAAGAAAAGTAACTAGAAAATGTGCTGACATTTATATTGTCAGAGATTGTGAGTCTGCTCTCCAAGCACTTCTCATCTGCTTGGTGACTTGGCATTGTAATTGAGATCAAGTCTTAGTTCCCCAGCGAGGGTTTCAATCTTACCAACAAGGATTTCCACTGATCAGCTTCTGGGGTCCCTTGTCATTCCTCCAGTCATCGGCACCTCCCTCACCCCCCACCCCCCTTTTACTGTGAGTGATGATTCACCTTTTGCAGAGATGCCTCTAAAATCGATTCTTCCTAAATTTCTTACTTAACCACAATTCTCATCATTCTCAAGATCCTCGAGTAGAAAATGGAAATATTTAGGCAGAAACTTGTTCAACTTACTGCCAAGCAAACTGCACATATTGCTGAATGTGTGCATTCTTCTTTCTGTGCTTCTCTCACGTCCATGTTGCAGACCTTTTCTGCAAAACCAAATTTATTCCATTCTCCCTTTACATCCACTCTCACAAAGCAAAACAAAGAATCAGAAAACAAACTTAATTTTTAATTCCCTTGATCAATACTGGGAAAAACAATTACCTTGTGCCTTGAGTCTCACCCAAAAACCTTAGTCTTAAGTCTAAATTGATTTATATGATGTTTAGAAGAGCCTTTAGACTTAGATGTTAGAGTCTGTGTTGAAAAGAGTTAAGATTTGGAGAGCTGTTGGGAAGGATGAATGCATTTTGCTTGTGAGAAGATTATGAGTTTGGGAGGTCAGGGGGAGAATGCTATGGAGTGAATGTGTCTCCCCAAAATTCATTGCTTGAAATCCTAGTGACTATTGTGATGACAGTAGGGGATGGAGTTTTGGGAAATGATTAGATCATGAGGGTGGAGTTCTCAAGAATGGAATTAGTGTCCTTATAAATGGGACCACAAAGAGCTCACTCATTCTTACCCTTCCTACATGAATGGACACAGCAAGAAAACAGCCATCTCTCAATGAGGAAGCAGACCCTTATCAGAGACTGGATGCCTCAGGTCCCCAATAATAGGCTTTCTGGTTTCCAGAACTGTGAGAAGCACAATGTTGGTTGTTTAAGACACCTAGACTGTGATATTCTGTAACAGCAACTCAAATGGACCAAAACATAATTGACCAAACTAGTGTTATATTCTTCTCTCCTCTACCCCAATAGTGAAGCAGGACTCCCTGATTTAGAGTTATGTGGACAGCTGAAAGCACAAAACCCAAACACTGTAAATATTAGATCAAGAAGTTTTGGGCCTCCCTGGTGGTGTAGGAGGTTGAATGCCACACTGTGAAGCTGTCCGCAGCCTCTGCAGTGCCTGCTGGATCTCACCAGCCGGCGAGACTCCCACATGGTATAGTAGGCCTCTCCTGTCTCGCCCCTGCTCCCCTCAGCAGTGTATTTCATCAGTCTGCCTGTTCTGTTCCATGCTCTGTCTCTGGTGAATCCTCTCACCCTCCCGCACATCTGGCCTGTACCCAGGTTCTTGTATAAATAAATAAATTTAAAAAAAAAAAAGAATAATTTCATTAGTCACACGTATTCAGAGATGTGGAATGAGGACACTGTGCTGTACAGGGTGATAAAGGGGTGCTCTAGACATGAGTGAATCAGTAGGGACTATTGAGGGTAGGATTCATTATAAAAAGAGGGTAGGAGTTACCCTTTGTATTTGTGGAAAGATGCAGTTGACTTATTTCATTAATTTCATGTGTCTGATACTCAGAGACAAATAGGAACTCTATTTGGTCCTTATATAAGTACTACGACCAGATGAACTTGTGATCATGGGCTTTAAGGACGTTTCCATAAATGACCAAGCATGGGTGCTGGGAGCCAAGGTACTCATGTTGCCTGACAAAGGTCTGGGCATGGGGCAGATAACTGAAAAGTCAGGAATCTCGTTAGCTGACTCCTGCTAGAGTCTCCTCATTTGTTGATGGCTAGTTTCTACCATTGCTAAAATATACATTTAAAAGTAAAACTGCAAATGCTGTTTGATCAATTACTGAATAACCAATTTGATGGCAAATGGCACTGCGTGACACAAATATTACATTTTTTATAAAATTAGTAATTCTCTGCCAAAAGGCAGTAATTCAACATTTGGCCTTACTCCTGTGAACAAAAGGCTATAAACATCCCTTGGCCAAGTCTTTAATATGGAGATGTGGCCTTTTGAGGCAAGGGCTAAATGGAGAAGGAAATTCTTTTACTTTAAAGTTCAAGATAGCAGTTGGGTGGCAGAGGCAACAAGCCCTGCTCCAAGTGTAAGAAAATTCCTGATAAGCCAGGAGGCACCATAGCCAGCTCCTGCTAAATTCTTCCTGTTTGTTTAGGGCTGATTCCCCTGGAGGTGACGATTGGTATGGTAGCTGTTAGAGTATGCATTCAAGAATAAGTCAACAACAATTTTGTGACTGGTCTTGTTATAGGGCAACTCTGATATAAAACGAGTTGCCTGGCTGTGGGTCCTCACCCACACGCTTAAAAAGGACTTATGAATACTCTACTACAGGCACACACAAAAGGTTAATAAAAGGTTTCTTTACAAGGGAAAGGGAATTAAGGAAATTCCGCCGGCTTGGAAACCCAAAGGCACTCTCTGAGCTGGCTGGACGCTGTGAGCTGGTGGAGAGCTAAAATGGGGGAACCCCTCCAAAGCCCACGTGTCTGGCTTTATACCAAACCTGGCTGCTTAACCCCACCTCAGGGCCCAGCCACCTTCCCTTTGGTGGAGATGGGATTTGGAGTTCCCCAGTGTCTTTGGCTTTGGCCTGGGGTGGGGGTGGCGTCCACAAAGACTGTATGGAATTACCTTTAGGACATCCTTTTCCCCCAAACAGTCAAGCTAATAACCACAGCAGCACAAATAATGCACTTGGAAATAGTCAATGTTAGAACCACTGATATGTCTCCTATTAACTGTTCTGCAACCAAAAGCTATAACCATCTCCAGCCCTGCCTCCAATGAAATGTTTGTAGTTCCTTAAAACAACAATCAGCTATCTTACAGAAAAAGGAATTTTCCCTTAATCATTAAGTTAGATACACAAACTAGGCTAATAAGTATAGGAGTAATAGGTAGAAAGACTCTTCTGTTAGATTAGGAAAATTCCTCCCTTAATTAAGAGCTTGGGGCTAGGGAAGAGTCAGTGCGGCTTGTCTGGCATTGACGCCCTCCGGGCCCTTGGTTCCTTAATATTGAATCAATATTTTATGAAAACAATATACTATTAGATGATGATTTCTATATAAAAGCCTTCTGTTTTTTGCTTTAATCATATGGTTATATGTTAGTTTTAACTTCATAGTTTAGTTAGAAAAAAATCCCCCAGGTAACTTCCTGTGTTAGCCCTTAGTTAATCATTCACCATGGTAATGTTAGTTTCAGTCACATAAGTTTTTTACTAGTAATAGAATGACTGTTTGGTTGTTTAAGGTAAATGACTATTCTAAGAACACTTTTGTTAAGCAACAGTGTCTTTTTTAAAACAAAGAATAAAAGGCCTTCCCATTGGCGCAGCGGTTGAGCGCTGGGTTGCGAAGCTGCCCGCAGCCTCTGCAGTGCCGGTTTGATCCCCGGCTGCTCCCCGGCCACAGGAGGAGGGTCCCACATGGAGTACAGACCTCTCCAGCCGCCCGCTGCTCCCCTCAGCAGTGTACTTCGGTCCTTCTGCCTGCTCTGCTCCCCGCTCTGGCTCTGGTGAGTTCTCTCACCCTCCCGTGCTTCTGACTGTACCCAGTGCTTGTATAAATAAATAAATAAATCTTTAAAAAAAAACAAAAACAAAGATTAATAAATGTCACGACCTCTGCAGGTGGGCAAATAGACCCTTGGCTGTTCTTGAAAAAGATGTGATGATTGTTATCATCTTGCCTTAATGCATATGCTCATGTACTCTCACTCACGGTTTGCTTGAAATATATAAATAAAGGGCTGCTGAGACCCTCAGCAGGATGATGTCTGCACCCTAATCAAGTGTTTGTGTCTCCTCACTCCTCTTCCCTAATCCCTCAGATTCTTCCAGGCCCTCTCATCCTTACTGGAACCCCTGACCAGACAGTTTGCTGAGGCTGGCTCCTGGCACATGGGTAATACAGGGTTGTGAATTTTAGATGCTATCCCACAGCTAGCTCTTAGATCCTCTATTTCTCTCTCTCTTTTTTTTTTTTTTTTTTGCTCTGACAATAATCGTATCATTATCTCACTTAAAACATCATCGTCCACTTCTCTCCACTTCTCTACCTGAGTATACCTTAGTAGACAGCTATCCTAAGTCTCCTTTGTGAACTTCCCTGAGAGTATGACCCTCTAGTTCCTTTCACAGCCCCTTGTGCTTAACCTGTCATCAAATACACCTTCTGGAAACTTTCAGTTTACTATTTTATTTTCCAAACTGAACTTCAAGTTTTTATATATTAGAAGTTGTGTCTTGCGTTCCTAACTTGTGGCACATGGTAGGCACACAGTACTCATATATAAGTGACAACATGACATTGAGCTGAATGTATATCTATTATAATAGACTTAAGTCAGCATGGTTGAAATTATTAATCCCAGTATTCAAGATATCTCTGGTTCCTTATTAGCAGGTATCTCCCCCCTAGGGCTTTCTCATCTTGCTACTCACTAAGTTTTGTTTTCATACAAAATACTAGCTGGCACCATCAGTGATGTATTGGTTTTCCCAGGCTCCTAGGAAGCACTTTGGTCTTCATGGAACAACATTAATTCTTGCTATTGGTCTGAGAACCGATAGAGTTATGTGATTTATTTCTACTTTCTTCCTTTTGGCAGTCCCAGGCAGCACCTGCCAGGGTATGGCTGCTGTTTCAGCAAACCAAATGGGAAGCAAATGAATGTGTATCTTGGTCCCCAAAGAGAAACCCATTTCCACTGCAGCTAAGCTTGACAGTTTAAGGCTCCCATTTGACTCCATAGAACATGAAATGCTACAATACTTTTTGAAATCATTTGCTTATATGTGGCTGCAGTTCACACATCCCAGTGTGTCCTTTTCCTTCATATCCCAAAGGGAAGAGAAATATGAACCTCTTCTATTCAGAGATCACTGAATAATGTTTGTTGCTATCAGATTTCATTGGCTTCAACACAGTTATTTGTTGAAAATATGCAGTTGAATCTCAAAGCCAACAACATTCCCCCAGGGTAACCATTAAGCAGAAGGGGAGCACAGTTGTAAACAATCTGTTTTGTAAAATAGAGGACTCTAGAAGATAAGGCATCAAAATTGTTCTTGTTGAATATTTCATAGCCAAGAATGTACAGTTTACAGATAGGAAGGGAATTGTAGAGGTTACACTCTCAAAAATACAATTTCCAGGAAAGATTTTTTTTTTTCCTTTTACAATGATTTTACATGGAAGACAAAGTGTAAGTAAGCAGTGAAGGAGAGGAAATAAATGACATCAGTAATAAGTGAGAAAAAAATTAAAGCTTCCAAATTTCTTGGAATGATGTATCATTCACAGACTATCTTGAAATCATTTCATAAGTATTTGCTTTGCCATAGGCTGGAGATAATTTGTTTCACATTATATAATTAACAATACAGGTGAACAGAGATAGTCAAGGAGGAACCATATGCATAGCATTGCAAAGGCACATGTTTTATTTAGTAGAGGTGGAAGATGGGGTGAAGTCTGCTGTGGTTATGAAGCCTCCAAGAACAAGTTTTAGGAGATAGATGAGATCTATAGAATGACAGACAAAAATATGTATGTGCACATATACATAAACTTTTTCCAGAAAATATATAGATTTAATCATGGTCTCCCATCTCCCCATTGTTACCTTTGCCAAATTTCAATTACATAAAAATATTTATATATAATATGTACCTATTAATGTCCACCACTTACCAAGCATCATGCTAATTATTTCAGATACAGTGTCTACAAAAGCCTCCTAAAATGCAAAGATAAGGACACTTAGAAGAAATTGTGATTGAAGACTAATGTGTTAAATGAATGAAATGAAGTGAATGAAAGATTTAAATCCTGCCCTGCATCGTTGCAGAATCTATTTTCATTTGTGCATGATATTGGGAAAGTTATTCAATAACTGGTTTTCCAGGTCTATTTACCATAAAAAATTTTATATGAAATGAAAATTTAAAAACATACTTCCCCTTAGAGCAATTATTAGGTGACCCCAAAATAATTTACAAATATCTTTTTCTCTTGTTCATTCCTCCTAATAATATGTTTTTAGCTATATGTTCTCTGATAACTTGGGATGTTCTAAGTTACATGTTTCTGGCCAATACCATAACATAGGTTGACTCTGCTGAAAATTTTTTTCTGATCAAAGATCTGGATATAGAATGTGCATCTTCCCCTAAGGAAATATGCAGGTTTTCTGCCACCAAGTTGCAATGATCAAGAAAAGGTCTAGAGGAACATAGATAGTTGGACTCTGAATGTTCGAGTCACTGAATCAACTGCGAACATTTAACACAGGTAGAAGTGGTTTTTTGCTTCTTATGCTCCACATCACTCCTAAATTATAAGTAAGCTCAAAATAAGGAAAACACTCTAACAGAGGATGGATTCTGAGGGAAGTAATAAAAATGCCATTTTTTACATCTGACATGATTTTTCTTGTAACAATTTTAAAGAAACAATTATCATAAGACAAATTATGATAATTAATGGGTAACTATAGCAAAGTAACTGGGGAGAAGTCAATATCTGAAAATTAGTTATATTTATTTAATATGGAGCATGATATTGAGTATATATATATATATAATATGATATGTATGTATATATAATATACTTGTAACAAAAATATTCCAGATATCAAATATCCAGAAACAAATTATCAAAATATATACATGTCTCTTAAACTTAAAAATGGAAATCTTCTTTGAGAGAAAGAATTAACAAGAGGATCTGTATCTTATTCACGGATACTTGCAATTGTAAAGGTATCAGTTTCCCACAGTTAATTTATAAATTCATAGGAATTGCAGAGAGAAATCAGAGCAGATTCTATTTTAGCACAAATTGAAAAATAAACAACTTATATTCAGAGAGCCAAGAATAACCATATTAATCTTGAAATGGGAGGAGAAAGCTGAATAATTTATACTACTAAATTTATTGTACAAAATATAGCAATTAAGACTGAAATTGCCACATGAATAGTTAAATATACAAGTAAAACTAAAAAGAGATTCAAATAGGGACTTAAACACAGAGTACCTGTACCTGATTTATGGTAAAGGAGTTATTCTTTGGTGAGTAAAAGATGGTTCTCTCATAAATAATGCTGGGTCAATTTGTATATCCAAGTGCAAATAAATGGATCTTTGCTGTATGTTGCATCATATATAAAAATTAATTGCTGATGGATTAGGACTAAATGTAAAAAATAAAAGATAATATTTAGGAAATATTTTTGACATTGAAATAAGCAGGTGGTATAAAATAGGATATAAAAAGCTGTGAGTATGGCAGAGGAAGTAATAATTACACAAATTTAAATTTAGGGGTGAAAAAGCAACCCATACCACAGGAGAAACATTTGCAACACATTTATCCTGTGAAAATTTTATAGGCAGAATATTAATAAAATTATAAACGGGCAAGAGAAAGCTGGCAAGTTAGTAGAAAATGTATCACTTTACAACAGAGAATGTAGCAATGACCTTTAAACATGAGATAGGTGCTCAATTTCATTCATCTCCAGGAAATGGGAGTTTAAATCATAACACTAGACTATCACACCTAAAATGATAAATAGGTGTAAAAGTGTTGACTAGGATGTGGGATAACTGGAACTCTCTTTTTGCTACAGGTGGGCCTTTTAATCAGTAAACTCTCTTGAGAAAACAGATATGCCTATTACTAAAGAATTCCACTTATGGCCCTATAGCAAACAAATAAGTATGTAAGTTCATTAAAAAAAGGTGGATAAAAATATTGTTAGCCTATTAGAAAGACTACCCAAATATCTATCCAGAGTGACATGGTTAAACTTTGCTGCATGGACTGAGTTATTGCATAAAACTTATCCAAAATAATAGTCAATGCCTTATGCCTTATGAATCATACCATGGTAATGTTGCCTAAAGGAAGCAAGACACAACTGAGAGTATATTACATGTTTTCATTTAGCTAAATTAAAAAAAAAAAAAAACAACTGGTAAAATGAATGTGTGTGGATTTAGAAATCAGTGTAGTGGTTTCGTTTCTGGGTAGAGATTGTTTTTTTTTAAGATTTATTTATTTATGCATGCAAGAAGAGGGGTACAGGCATGAGGTGTGGGGGGTGAGAGGATTCACCAGAGACAGAGTGGTGAACAAAACAGGCAGATTGACCGAAATACACTGCTGAGGGGAGCAGCAGTCGCGTCAGGAGAGGTCTGCTGTGCCATGTGGGTATCTCCCTGGCTGGGGATTGAACTCTTGCAGTAGTGGCTGCAGATAGCTTCATAGGTTGTGTCTTAATCTCTTGTGCCACCAGGGAGGCCCTCAGGGTAGAGAATTATAAATCAAATGTGGTTCTTGTGGGTGCTGCTTCTATTTCTGCATCTGAGAATGGTATCAATAAATGGCATTGAGATATGTATCAATAAATAATGTACATTTTGCTTTGGGTGCATTAAAATGTATTTCATTGACACCCAAGTTTAAGAATACTTTTCCAGGGCCTCCCCGGTGGCGCAGCAGTTGAGCGCTGGGTTGCGAAGCTGCCCGCAGTCTCTGCAGTGCCGATTCGATCCCCGGCTGCTCCCCGGCCACCGGAGGAGGGTCCCACATGGCACGCAGACCTCTCCTGCCGCCTGCTGCTCCCCTCAGCAGTGTATTTCGGTCCTTCTGCCTGCTCTGCTCCCCGCTCTGGCTCTGGTGAATTCTCTCACCCTCCTGAGCTTCTGACTGTACCCAGTGCTTGTATAAATAAATAAATAAATCTTAAAAAAAAAAAAAGAATACTTTTCCAACTTTTTCATTATGTTTTTGAGCCTTATTCATGCTGACAGAAAGTGTTTTCCTGTGACATCCCAAAAAGTATATTCTATAGAGCCACACACAATGCATTTTATACAGTATGTATTTTTAAGTGTCTGAATTACACAACATTTTGTTGTTTAAGGGAAATTTTTTTCTAATTCACATAATGAGGTTCTATTTTTTAATTGAGTGCCCTCAATTAACTTGAACTGTAGTTTTATTTTCTCTGTTACCTTCTTGGTAACATGTAGCTTAGCTCAAATCTCTCTTTCTGATTCTACTTTACTCAAATTTTATAGAAAATTAGATGAATTAGAAAGTAAGGAAATCATATTTTCAAACTCATGAATCACATTTATTATCTTATCTGTTTATAGGTCATCGGTCTCATATTTGCTGTGTTTCAATGTGCATAAATGAATTTATCAGCATCTACCGGGTACAACTTTACTGTCCATTTAAGAGAAGATAACTTAAAGGAAAGGTAAGATACTTTATATATTTATACGTGTATCAAAATTAATGAGAAAAAAATCTCTCAATGGATTGAGATATATTCAGGTTGGATTAAACAGTAATTTGAGTTAATATATCTGGACATCAGTAGAATTTTCTCCCATGTATTTTCCAAATTGCACACTGTTGATAGATTATGCCAGAGGCTATAAAGCATGGCAGAGTGCTGTGTTCAGAGCTGTAACAATTAAGGTCAAGATTGACTACACTTGCATTTATGATTATCCACAATGTAAGTAGGATTTGCCTTTATAAATTCTACCTTATTCATATTCATATTCATATACACTAGACTCTGGCCAAATTGACTTGTTGGCAATTTTAGCACATATTTCTTTCCCCACATGTGTGCTTTTGCTCTTGATTTTCCATCTGCCTGAAATTTTCTTCTCTCACCATAATCTCGTCTATAATTCGCCCCCATCCCCCCCACACACTCACTAAGCAGAGTTCTGCATGAATACTGAGTTTTTCGTGGTCATGGTTACCTACTCTTCACCTTTCCTCTTTTAGAATATTTTATTTATACTGTACCTGACTCATGCTAGCCATTGAACATATAAAGAAGAAAACATGATTTATAAGAATCAGAGAATATGGCAGAGTAGACAGATTCTTTATGAATCAATCATAACATAGGACAATTAAGTTCAACAACTAAGACAAGTACAGTTTCTATGCAAATGTAAACTAGTAAAACAAATTTTGTCTGTGGACCCCTAGGAAACACTTTTTTAAATCAATATATCACATTATTTCAGGTTATCAAACATGGGAATTATATGAAAACTACTCATCTGCAGAGTGTGAGCACAGCCAGCCCCCCTCCCCCACCCTGTTCTTTTATCCTACATGTCTAAAGAGTAGATAGTACAAACCTGATATCCATGAAAATGTAAATACAGATGTGGTGAAAAAAATCATTAATTAAAAAAGGATGGTTTGCTAGTGGATCTATACAGAGCAGTAACATGATTTAGGAAAGTTTTCCTGATGAGCATAGTAGGAGTGGGGAATTCAGGATAAAGGAAAAGGCAAGAAGCAAGTCTATAATCCAGATGTGGGATTTCATTCAACTGTAAATCTCTAGGAATATAACCTTTGTATGAGCTGCCTCTCTAAACTTAAATATCTCATCATCACAATAACTAGCTAAAGTTATCTTTTTCCTTGAGAAATGCAGATGATGCAAGGTTAATATGCATTATTCAATGAAGAAAGCTTTAAGAACATTTACATGATACCCATTATTGATGATGTCTATCCTATAAGATATCTGCAAATCTTCACTTTTATAAATACCGCAGACCCCTGGTTATCTCTCATGATGGCTAAAACGTCAATAGTAATTTATATTGATAAATTGTCACCTTTAGGATCACTAAAATTTAGAGCGAGTTTGCTGGAGGCCATGAGCTTATATCAGCACTTTATATAATTCCTACAAATACACTCATAAATTAGGAATTACTAGTATTTCCATTTTATAAATGATGAATTTGAGGCAAAGGGAAGTTGGACAAATTGCCCAGTGTTTCATAGCTAGAAAAAAAGATGTGTTGGATTCTAGACCCAATAATCTTAGTGCTTGTACTATGATTTCTAAAATAAATTAGTTATAAACAGCACACTTAACCAGCAAGGGGCATTTTTAAAACATTTTGATTTGCAAACATATCACTTAGTAAATATACTTCTTTATAAGTTTGCTAAGGTTGCCATAAACAAAGTACCAAAACCAGAATTTATAATCCCACAGTTCTGGAGGCTAGAATCCCAGATTAAGGTGTCCCCTGGATTGGTTCTTCTGAAGATGGTGAGGGGAGGATCTGTCCAGGCATCAGTGTTTGACTTGTAGACAGTTGTCCTCCAATGATCTTAACATTGTCTTTCCTTTATATGTATGTTTCTGTGTCTTGGTTTACCCTTTTTAGAAGACACCAGTCCTATTGGACTAGGGGCCACGATAATGACTTAGTTGATTATCTCTGTAGAGAAACTTTCTCCAAATAAGGCACCATTCTGAGGATTAGAACTTCAATGTGTGAATTTTGCAGGAAAATTTTTAACTTAAAGCATTTGCAATGAGTAAACAAAATAAAAATTTTTGGTGTAGTTGTTTAGACTGACTTTTTTGTTTCCCTTAACAAGATTATTCATTATATTTAAAAACACAGTCTTAATGAAATATTAATTTAAAATTTTAAATGAAACCTATTTGAAATTTCAATATATTAATGCAGTTTATAATTAAGTCCCTCAAAAATCACATTGCTATTAAAAATATTTTATTTTCAAGTGAAGATGCAACTCTGTATGTTCATGCTATATATTGTCTGTATATCTTAAACTAATCTGGGTCACAATCGACTCTTTTCAAATAACAGAGATTTTAAAAATAGTGTTGTTTTTGTCTAAAGTCACTTATCATTAATATAATAGAACTGAAAGAGAATGCATAAAAGAGAAAAGGTAGAAAAATAACCAAAAAGCAACTAATATTTCACTATGCAAATAACTCATGTCTGTTTCATTGCTTAAAATCAAGCATGACTGCAAGATTATTCCATAAACAATAGATAACACAGCTATTCCTCAGAAGGCCATTTTAAAATTCACTTTTATTAATTAGGAAGCTAATTCGAGAAAGGAAAAAGTAACAGAACTCTTTAACCTTCATTGATCACCTAAGAACATGCCTCTGTAATTAGTAATGAACTGCCTTAATCATAGTAGAATAATGGGTTTCACACTACGAATTTTGGTGCCCTAGAGCTCAAACATTCTTCACAGTTTCCCTCTTTAGTATGTGGTCTTCTTCATTTCCTTCAGAAATGATTTGTTTAACAAAGACTTTACACCTAAAGTAAATGCTTCCATTTCCCAAGTGCACAGAAGACCAAAAATAAAAGACTTTATGCTTGGTTAGTCCTGTATTCAATATTCTGGAAGCTATTCTCCTTAGGAGAACAACTATTTTCTGTAACAGTCTAAATGACTTCTATACCTTAAAGGCATTACTACAACTTTTAGCTTTTCTCTAACTACATCTCACTCTGAACCTGGAACTATAGAGATATTCAGAAGTGATCTTTATATTGCAAGCACACCATATTAAATATTATGAAATGATACAGAGAGATTACACAGTTAATTCAAGACTGCTTGTGGTATTTTGAAAACATGTATGCTTAACTCAAGTACCCTATATCCATAATGCCCTTAAAACATATTGAAACTATTACCATAAATATTTGACACTTAGTGAGATGAAATAACAGAGATTGGGGACTATGTAAAGATAATTAAAGATTGTAACCTTTTAACTTTCTTAGAATAACCAATGGTCATGGAAACAAGATAAACATCTGTGTTCACATTCCCACTCAAATATGTCTCTAAGGGATTACCACTATACTATTTCAGTGGAAGAATTATCAGATGAAATTTGTGAATGAGTGAATAAAAGGAAGAGAGAAAGAAGATAAATTTCTCCACTAATTTTGATCAAGGCTAACATTTTAGTATGGGGGAAAGAGTGGATACTTGAACCAGCAAGTTGTTTTCCAATCTTTTCTTGATTTTCATATTTGATTCATTACTAAATCATGATGGTAGATAAATCAAACATGAATGCCTGTTCTAAAATAACTGATGGACTGAAATTGGGCTAAGTGAAAGATGTACAATATTTTCTGATAGCTTAAATCTATGGATCAATTATACTTTCACATTAGTGAAAGCTTTTTCTTGTTAAAACTGTACTTAACATTTTTAACAGGTGGTTTGAATTACAGAGAGCTCTGCAATAATTTAATCTTTCTTTAAGGTAAATAAATTAAATTAGATTTCTCATAGGTAGACATGGAATTTTTAAAGGTATTTAGACAATTTCTCATATATCCTAGGACAATGTGCTTACTTGATCTTTCATATTAAATTTTGGGTCCCGGAAAAAAAATTAAATTACCAAATGAGATTAAATTTCTGAAAACCTGCAGTCCTAGATGGGCAATGAGAGAATTCTGATCTCAGTTCATCCTGAAATTTCAATTAAAATTAAAACTTTCTTTTCTTCTTCATAAAATATTCACATTTTAGAACTAGTTATGGTTACATAGCAATGGTGAATATCTATTCACCAAAACAAGCAAAGACAGGTTTTAATTCATGCATTGACTCTGTCAATCACACACATGTATTGTCTTAGTATTCACATTCTGGGTCCCTCTTGGTAATGAGTCCATTTTCTCATGAGTTATTATCTTGAGCCCATGTGCTTTAATGTTATAATTCACTTTATTGCCTCAGATCAAACAGCTCTTTCTTTTTGGATTTTTCCAACTCCTCACTTTAAGTTCCACTGTCTTTCTCCAAACTTCTACACTTATTTCTTCTTAGTGCCAGGTTTGCTCTCTCAACCTGTTCTAGGGGCCTCCCAAAAGAATAAAAATAAAAATTTATGATTGATTGTTCTGTCTTTAGATGGACATAACTAGTGAATCGTTGTTTTTTTGCAGAGGATGTTGCATTTTAACTTAATTTTTTAAATTTTATTTAATTATTTATTTTATAGAGGCATGTTTTATTTATTTATTTTATTTGTTTGTTTATTTTGTTTATACATGCACTGGGTACAGTCAGAAGCGCGGGAGGGTGAGAGAATTCACCAGAGCCAGAGCGGGGAGCAGAGCAGGCAGAAGGACCGACGTACACTGCTGAGGGGAGCAGCGGGCGGCAGGAGAGGTCTGCGCGCCATGTGGGACCCTCCGCTGGTGGCCAGGGAGCAGCCGGGGATCGAACCGGTGCTACAGAGATCCGCGGGCAGCTTCGCAACCTAGCGCTCAACCGCTGCACCACCGGGGAGGCCCTTAACGTCATTGTTTTTAAGGAAAAATCAAGGTTAACTTTATCAGATCAACTAACATCAGGTTATAGATCTAGAACTATTTGGCTTATATGAAAATTTATAGAAGACTTTGCTTCATATTTTACCTTTGCTCAAGAAGAGTGCATGATTTGTGTTACATGCTGATTGATTCTCAAAGTTATTTATGAGAGTAAAATGCTTTCCATGGTTTACAAACCAAATTCAAAAGCAAATCTTAACTTCTTGGCTTCAAATGCTGGTCCTCTTGTGTGGTGGTCAAAATACGTTCTTCCAATCATTCAAAAATATTTGTTGAATGATTATGTCCTAGGCTCTGAGGTTGATGTTCTGGGTACAGCAGTGATTAATTCGGGGTATTCACCCTTCATGGAGTTTATTTTCTGGTAAAAAAGGTACATGACAAATAAATAATGACTAAACTAATGAATATAATGTTAGGGGAAGTACAGAAACCAGGAATGCTGATTCCAAGGTACCAGTTCAGTCAAGTAGAAGGTAGAAGTAGAGAAGATTCTACCATTTATTCTAAAACTTAAATAATGATAACAACTTGCTAGAGAAAAGGTGAGAAAATGATACAAAAGGGAGACGTGTAAAGAAAATTTCATCCATAAAAAGTGTCTGTTGACCTCAGACAAGAGGGAATGTGACAATCTGTGGCTTTGTGAGTTTCTTTTTGCCCCAAACTTGAGCTTAAACGGATGTCATTTTGAAGCAAGAAACATAAGGATATTCTTTTCCAGACTGACATATTGGAGGGGCCTTTGATGTACAGTAAGACAAGAATGAGCACTGAATAGTACAAAAGATCCAAGAATTCATGGTCTGAAAAATAATGGTGTCTGAAAGGCAGAAATAAAAATGAGTGCGAATGAAATGTTTTCACCTTCATTACATAATTTTAATTTGGAATGACTCCAAATTAATTAGCATATACTGGGTTCAGCAGATAAACTAGAGAATATCATTTGCCAATTCATTGACATTTTTTAATTTTACTCAAAAGTGCATGGTCAATAAAATGATAGTATTTTAGAAATGTACATAAAACTGAATTTAAAGCTTCAAATGACAGCAGGAGGGAGCATATATAACTAGATTAATTTTATATATTAAAATGGAAAACATTCCATTCAAAGAAGATATGTTGTCATTGCTTTCTAATATAAAAAAAAAAAAAATACATCATTTAGCCAGTTTGTCCTTAGCATGAGAGTTGTATCTTTGCTAGGCAATCTTTCTTTATTGTTTATTATTTATTGAACACCAAGTATGCAGCACTATATAAATCATGACAGACACAGTCCCTACCCTAAAGGCATAAAATCTAAGTCACAGACAAAACAATTCAGACATAAAATATGTCAAATGCTTTGATTAAACTCTGTAGATTGAGATTCTTAATTATAAATATGTCTTCATAGCTTAGCAATGAAAATATAAATAAGACAAAAGGCAAAATGATAGGAAAATCACTTTTTTATGTGACTATCACTTTTTTTTAATTCTTTTTTTTTTTAAGATTATTTATTTATACAAGCACTGGGTACAGTCAGAAGCACGGGAGGTTGAGAGAATTCACCAGAGCCAGAGTGGAGAGCAGAGCAGGCAGAAGGACCGAAGCACACTGCTGAGGGGAGCAGCGGGCGGCAGGAGAGGTCTGTGCGCCATGTAGGACCCTCCTCTGGTGGCTGGAGAGCAGCCGGGGATCCAACCGGCACTGCAGAGGCTGCGGGCAGATTCACAGCCCAGCGCTCAACCACTGCGCCACCGGGGAGGCCCTGACTATCACTTTTTTAAAAAGATTTTTATTTATTTATTTTTGCATAGAAGAACTGGGGTATAGGATAGAGGAAAGGGGGTGATTGAGAGGATTCACTAGAAACAAGAGTGGGGAACAGAACAGGAGGATCCGCTGATATGTACTGCTAAATGGAGCAGCGGGCAAGACAGGAGAGGTCTGCTGCACCATGTGGGTAGGCTCCCTGTCCAGGGATCTGACTCCGGCTCTTCTATGATAGCACTGAGGCTTAACCCCTAGGCTACCAGGGGGGCCTGGAAAGTCACATTGTAAGTGTATTTTATAATTACAGTTTTTATTATTGAAAAAACTAATGATTAAAATTTTAGTTTGAGGTACAATCTTACTAAGAATGTGATAAACAGGAAAATAGTATAAAGTTTTTGGAAAGGTGATGCTAAAATTATCTTCTTTTTTCTATTAACCTTTTTCATCACCATTCCCTCAGCATCAAAATTCTGGTTCACAATAACCCTTGACTCTATTTTTAGTAACATAAAACTTTTATCTTATAAATCCACATTGCTTTTCAAAGGTAAATGAATAGAAGCAAAAAGAATTCAAGTTTCCATTTTAATGTACTGAAACTTTCTCACTTTATTTCAGTTATTTATTTCTTGGATCTATGCCTATTTTATCACAAGCTCAAAGACAACATTTCCAGATTGTCCTTACAGTGCTAATCTCTTACTATGTGATGGGAAGATCATAACATTTGTCCAATACTTAATGCCCATTAGTGGATGTAGATGAATGGACAAATGGATATCAACATTCAGATCTATAGCTCTATCTGTGTCTGTCTATCCCACATGTGTATATTCCCACCTATCCTGATCTTCAATACCTGCATATGGTAGTTTCTCAATATATTTGTTTATTTAAATCTAATCTTATCTTCCTAGCTGCATTTTGAATATAAGTTCCACTTTAAGAAAGATTGAATTTAAATATATGAAATTATGGAAATTAAATTAGAGTATGCCATTCAAAGAGTATAAAGATTCAGAACTGGTAAAACTTTCTGTAAACATAATGTATGAATAGATTTTAAAAATCCAATTTAAAATGAACTTTTCTGAGTTAAGTCAAATACATTTGAGAACTTAACAAAAAGCCAGTGTCATTTGAGCTTTAAGTACTAAAGCAAATGAGGCCAGAACCTGAGGGAATGAATTTGTGTTTTGTGGACTCGGTCATTGATATCTTTGGGATATATGTGAATAGACATCTAAAAACTGTTTATAGAAGCTGTCTTTGTGCTTTTTAATGAATCTTTCATTTAAAATAGATGTAAAGTAAGCATCTGTTTATTCACTGGTTCCAGGGCCATATATATATATCCCTAACTTGAGGAAGTGTTGCAGATTAAGAGATTCTAGGACTGAAGTTAAACTGAGACAATCTCATTACTGAAACTGTTCAGTAGTTGACCTGGGCATCATCACATGGTCACAGAGGACACTGTATTAGAATCACCTCTCTATAAGGGCAGCAAAAAGGATTTGTCAATGAGCCCAGACATTAGAATCATCCTGAGGTGGGTTCAGATTTTTTTTTTTTTTTAAGATTTAGTTTATTTTTTTAAGATTTATTTATTTATTTTATTTATACAAGAGCTGGGGTGTAGGCCAGAGGTGCAAGAGGTGCAGGAGGTGAGAGGATTCACCAGAGACAGAGTGGGGAGCAGAACAGGCAGACCTACTGAAATACACTGCTGAGGGGAGCAGAGGGCAAGTCAGGAGAGGTCTGCTGTGCCATGTGGGTCAGCTCCCTGGCCAGGGATCGAACTTGTGCTGCAGTTGGTGTGGATTGCTTCACAATACTAAGACTTAACCCCTCACACCACCAGGGAGGCCCTGGTTTCAAATTTTACTCTAGTTATTAGCTTTGTGATGTTGAGCATTTTGAATCTTCCCAAATCTCTCCTCCCATCCACATTTTAATGATATTATTAATGCTTACCTAAAAGAATTGCTCTGAGAATTAAATCTGATAGTACATATGAAAAATGTAGACCCAATGAGTATGACCACTCATTTCTATGAGTAAGGAGTTCTGCTCCACTGGGTAAAGCTTGCCTAATTTACCAGCTAGTGATAGAAAAACAGGGGAGGAAAGGCAGCATGACATAGAGGAAATGGAGCATATTATGCACACCTTCCCCCTACCTCAAATTCACATTATGAAAATCTTAACCCCCAGGACTTTAGAATACCACCTGATTTAGAAATAGGATCATTGCAAATGTAATAAATTAAAATGAGGCCATTAGGGTGGATCCTAAGCCAACTTTCCTGAGAAATTTATAAACACAAGTACACCTAAATGGAGAGATTGAGGGGATGCAATGTGCAGACCAGAGAGAAGGGGTCAAGTCAAGGAGAGAGCTCTAAAACACAGCCTTCCCTCCCAGCCTTCCCTCACCGTCCTCAGACAAAATCAACCCCTCTGACACTTTGATCTTGGACTTCTGGTCTCCAGAACTGTAAGAATAAACTGCTGTTGTTTAAGTTACTCCATTTATGGAAGGCAGGCTGAAAAAACTAATAAAAATGACTTTACTAAAATACCATTTTCATTCTTTTAGCAAAGAGGAAGAAAAAGGAACAACTGATAACAAAATGTTCTGTACTAAGGCCCAGCACTGGCATTGGGACCAGAAATTTCATAGAGGAAGCTGATATTAGGAGCAAGATAAAAAAGGACTCTTTACTAATAAATGTATTTTAATTGAATGCATTCCGTAGAGGCTCTGATATATTCTTGGGCAAAAAGATCTTGGCTGGGTCCTTTTTTTTTTTTTTAAGTAGCTTCCATGGTCACTGCAAGAATCTAGTAGGGGCTACATGGATAAGGGCTTGCTCCTGTTCCTCACTGAAGCCAGTAATAGTTTCAGTTGCCTCTGCCCTTTCTCTTCTTGCTGTGCTACATTTCATTTAATACCAAGAGTTAATGTAAAATTTATAATGTGACTAAAGAGAAAAGAGCACATGGAACCTGGAAAATTTGTATACGTTTTTCTGTTGATAAGTGAGTTGAAATGTTCTCAAAGAAGTATTCAGCTTTGTAGGGAAAAAAATCATTGCTGTTAAATTTTTAGACAATTTTTGAATTTTAGATATAGGAGTTTTAAACCTATATAACATTTCTTGGTAAGTAAACTTGAATTTTTGAGAGTTTATGAGATGAAGGCTAGTGCAGCTAAAGATGGTTGGAACAGGAGGAAGCAATCTTTTCTGTAAATTCAACTTCAGAGAAATTTAGTCCAAACCCCCACTTAACACAGGAAAAGTTTTCAAGTTGTGAGGCATATATACATCAGTTAGTTAGCTGTGAAAAGAAAGTAAGGAATATACCTCACCTGTCCTGAAATGTCTCGATAAGGACATTAATAGAACACCTTTTGTGGAGTTGAGCACCCTCTTATCTCCGATGGGTAAGGACAATCAGAGTGCAAAGGAAGACACTTCATTACCGTTCACTCAACTAGTTTCACTAACCATCAAATTGCATAGTTCTTGAGATTGAGTGAAGGACAAAACTAGGTCTTCCACATAAGCATGCACAATAAAGATGTCATAAGAGATTATGAACATTCCTTAACTTAATTCCCAAAGGTGTCCTTTAGGTTGAATTTTGGCAGCTTTTAAGAGAGCAGCTCTTGGGCCTCCCTGGTGGTGCAAGGGGTTAAGTCTCAGCACTATCAAGTAGCCATTGGGGCATGAGTTTGATCACCAGCCAGGGAGCTGACCCACATGGCACAGCAGACCTCTCCTGACTTACCTGCTGATCCTCTCAGCAGTGTATATCAGTGGATCTGCCTGTTCTGTTCCCCACTCTGTCTCTGGTGAATACTCCCCACCCCCACACCTCTGGCCTGTATCCCAGTTCTTGTATACATACATGAATAAAAATAAATCTTTTTTTTTAAGAGAGCAACACTTAAGAACATTAAATGTAAGGTTTTTCAGGAGAAAAAGTTACAAAGTTATTTTCATATGTGCAAGCATATACCTCATAAGACAAATGTAAAGCATTCTCTTTGAACTAAAAATGTGTAAATCATTGCTCTATTATATTTGGTAATAATCAAGTATAGTTGAAGGTTTTTTTAAATAAATCATCTAATTGATGAAGACAAGGTGAAATGTTTCTCTGTTTTCCTCTTCATAAAGTCTGTTGGAATCCTGTCCTTGAATCAAAAGCAATCTGTACTACCTCTACCAGCTGGGTAGGAAACAATCCCCATCCAGTGGCCAGATACAGCAAATGCTCTTGAATTACACGGAAGGAAAGTGTCACATGTTAGGGGGATGGACACACACAGGTGTACACACAATACACATTCATACAACGATAACAAAGTCTAAGTCATACATACATATATAAAATTGATTTCTACACATGATCACGTAATGGCTCACATGTGCCCTGGCAATATAGGAAACAAAGAGTGAAATTTCCCATGCTAAGATATGAGATGCAACCATGGCCATGTACATACGTTAGTTAACTGCAACTGTTCTTGAGCAATTTCTAAACAATGGCTCACAACTAAAATTCAGAGGGCCAAGGTCTTATTATAGAAAGAGAATTTATTTCAATCCTCGCCTAGTAGATTCTCCAAGTGACACTGCCAGCAGGTCTGCAGAAGGTTGTCACCTGTAACTACAGAAGTTTCACCTGAACCTATATTACATTTACGAAGATCACCTTGGAAATTAATTCAAACTACCTTGGAAATTAATTCAAACTATTGCTTCTTTCTTTTGGTTATGATTTAGAAGAGTTCCCACCTATTAGTGATAGGAAAGAAAACACTTACTCTGAAACAAAGGAATCAAATGAATAATAAAGGAATTTTATATAAGCCTGGGATCCTCAAACTACTGTTCTCTAGTACCTGAAATATCTATTAACTAATAAAACTATTACCTCCAGCAATAATAATACACATATCTACATAATATATCATATATAGTATATAGTAACATATTAAATAGTAATAATATTTTTATTTTGTTCATAATAGCCCCCAAAATTCTAGAAAAAAACAGATGGTTATTGACCTTTACCTTACAAAGAAATTCTCTATGTTATTGAATATGTTGAGTCAAAATCATTCCTCACGTGGGTTTCTCCTTTCTTCTCACATTAATAGGACACTCACAACATTTCTGATACCAGATGTGTGTTTTTTTTCCCCACACCAAGCAATTCTGTAGTACAATACAAGTAAAGTGTTCTACTGTTTCACTCAATTCTGACTTTATCTACCTGGAGACAAGGTCAGATCCCACAGGATAAGGACTCAGTCCCACAAGTCTGCCCTCCTCTGCCCTCCAATGGCAAGTAGTTGGTTCCCAGTTTAACCACAACCACTGCCCTTGGCTACTATGGTTGCCTGGACCCTGCCTGGGATTCACTTATTTTTCAGAATGGTTCACAGAACTCAGGGAAACAGTTTATTTAATACTTGCCAATTTATTAGAAAACTCATAAAGGGCGGAGATGAACATCCAGATGGGAGAGAAACATCAGGCAACGGGAATCATGTGGGAAAGGCAGGGAATCCCTCTCTAAGAGCTTGCCTCTTTCCGTCACTCCATGTGTTCATTATCTGGAAGATCTCCAAACCCCACATTATTGAGATTTTCATAAAGGTTTTGTCATGGAAGGATGATCAATTATTAACTCAATTCCCATCATCTCCCTTCTCTGGAAAATGGAGGGTGGTGCTAATGCTTCTAATCATAGCTTAATCTCTCTGGTGACCAGCCTCCATCCTTGAAGCCCACCAGGACTCACCTCATTAGAAGAAAAGACTTTGTTAGAACCCAGGAAATGCTGAGGGATTTGGAAGCTCAGTATTAGGAACCAGGGTCGAAGTTCAAATATTAGGACAAAGGATACTTTAAGTACCTTTATCGCTTACTAAAGATTTTAAGATCTTTATGCCACTAATTGGTGCCAGAGACCAATATAAGTATTTTTTGTTATTTTGCACTGAGTTTCAGTGTCTCTGTGAGTGGTCCTATACATGGCAGATGCCTCTGTAAGAACTTCATTTAAAAGCTCTCTTTAAGACAAAGAAACTCCTTATTCATTGAATCCTTTCTCATGTTTGTATTTAGAATATATGCTGTTTTCAGTACACTTGAAAACAAGTTTCTGAGACTTTCTATCTTAGTGCTTAGTTTAGTTCTGTGCCATGTTGTTACATTGAGTATAGGCGAGATGGGATAAAATTTTAAGACATTAATGTAATAAATAGCAGTAAACAGTTTTGTTTCCTCTATACTGGTTCACAGAAAAATATTAATGTGACTAAAAAATAGTATATAATACATTATTGTAGTATAAATACATTATTTATACATTATTGTAGTATAAATTCCTTCATCATTATCTCAAATATTTTATTGGGAATTAGATAACTCCTAATTTTCAAGTATGAATTAAAAAAAAAAAACAGCAAATAAAAACTCACACACACAAAATGGCTTCTAAGCCAAATCATTCTTAGAAATACGTGGATAAAAAGTAGTTACACATTCTGTTTATATCAGTCTAGTTTTGATCGGAATGAATGGCTCAGATATAACCAGAATCCATGGTAACAAAAGCAATTTTAAATATATGCTAATTAATGATTTTTGATTCATGATGTTATTCTCATCAAATTTCATTTATTGTATAGCTTCCCAGGTCTTAAAAGTGTAGAATGCAAGAAAATCCAATTTGTCACTCAGAAAAGCACATCATGAAGAAATAGTTACTAATCAAACTCCAGGTAGAGATGGTTAACCTTTATAGAGCAACAATTATGATGAGCTAGATGTTGAGTGAATATTAAAATGTACATTAGAAACAAGGCATATTGATTTTTTCAGTGATATTATTTATACAATTCAATGTAAATCAACTTAATTGTCTTTGAAATATTTGGTGTATTCCTTAAACCTATTCCAGAAAAGTTAGTTTTATTTTAGTTTTTATTTCAATCAAATTTGGAGGTTTCTCTTACAGCTATAGCACAGCAGCCTGTCACAATAGATATCTAATAAGAGAAAAATAACTTATGTAAACCTTTTATGTGTTATCATATAAAATATAAAGATATACATACACATTGTACATATATTGTACATTGTATACACACACACAAATTTGTTCTTAAAGATTAGGTGCAGTGACATAATGGAATTTTCCTCTAATAGAAAATTTGCAGATTTGTCCTACAGCCACCCTTCAGGAGACACTGGAATAGTATAGATATGTTAGAATTCATTCTAATCCCCTGGGATTATCTCAATGTTTTCATAAAAGATATTATACCTTAAAATTGGAAGGTAAAATGTAAAAGAAATATTATGTGACCTTTGATTTAGATGCTCTTCCACTTGTAATAAGAATTCTCACTGAGCTTTTTTATTTATTAATACAGGCTTCATTTTCAGAATCTTCACCATTATGTTCCTTACATTATTAAATATTATATACAGTGAAAATTATTTAATTGTCACTATATGACTCAAGAAAAGTCCCCAGAAACAAGTCTCAATGACCTTATCTGCTTGGCTTAGGTCCTGTATCTGTCCTTGAACCAGTCCTGTGGTTAGGGAGATGGACCACGCTAACCTATTATTATTTTTAAGATTTATTTATTTATTTATACAAGAACCAGGGTACAGGCCAGATGCATGGGGGGATGAGAGGATTCACCAGAGACAGAGTGGGGAACAGAACAGGCAGACTGACAAAATACACTGCTGAGGGGAACAGCGGGCGAGACAGGAGAGGGTCTGTGGTGCCATGTGGGACCCTTCCCGGCTGGCCAGGATCAAACTGGTGCTGCAGAGGCTGTGGACAGCCCCACAGCACTGCGCTCAACCGCCTGCACCACCAAGGGAGGCCCGGACCATGCTAACTTAAATCCCACTCTCCAGATGTGGTGGGGATATAGTGGTAGTCTCTCTCACCAAAGCAAAATGAGAGCGGAGAAGGGAGTATTGGTGGATGCTGGACAGAAATTGAGGCATTGTTTAAGGAAAGAAGACAAAGCTGGCTTCCCTGGTGACTTAGGGGTTAAGTCTCACTTCTATCATTGCTAAGTTCGATCCCCAGCCAGGGAACTAGCCCACATGACACAACAGACCTCTCTTGCCTAACCCACAGTTTCCCTCAGCAGTGTATTTCAGTAGATCCACCTATTCTGCTCCCCACTCTGTCTCTAGTGAATCTTCTCCCCCCTCATATCCCGTACCTCTGGTCTTCTACAAGGGGGGGAAAGAAAGATAAAGCATGTTGGAAGGGAAATTAACAAATGTCCAATGTAACTTGTAAACTTGGCTACGACATATAGCATAGCATGTGATCTCAGTCTTTTTTATCATTATACTCTAGATAGCATAGATGCAAAATAATGAAGTATGCTAGCAGTGAAAAGGAGGATTATGCAATAGTTTAGACACCTCCTGTGGTAAGTTGCAGCTACAGCTTTAAAAGGGAAAAACACTAACAATTGAAAAAATAAAACATCATTTAATGCTTACTCCATAAAATACTGAGACATCAAACTTGTGTGTTGAATAACTTTTCATAATGAAATATAATGATTCCACTCAACATCATAGAGTGACAATGAATCTAAAGTTTTTAAAAGCAGGAAAGTGTTTTTATTTTCTTAATACTGTAACTATACAATGGGACACAATCATTTATCTAGGTTGACACATTCCCATTTCCCTACTCCAAATGTCTTTGGGTCAGAAAAAAAAATATTTGCCAGAAAATAACTCTTTGTTCATACCATTACAACTGGTGAGAAAATTGGAGAGTCCGATAAATATTCTTTTGCAATTTTCCAATAACATTTATAATTGGAAGTGCTAAGTTGTTGACTACAAGACAATTTGGAAATGGAAAAATAATTTCAAACCTGCAGTGGTATTTCAACAAGAAATAATAAAATTTCAAAGGAGAACTTATGACTGTAAATGTCTCACTGTGTATTATTAATGCCACATCCTTAATGCACAAAAGTCCTTTCCATGGAGAGGATAATATAAGCAGTGCTCATTGTTGGAGAAGAATAAAATGGATGAAATGGACTAGCAGCAGACCTCAAAACACAGGCTATTTCACTGAGCATGATCCCTTACAGCTCCATAAACCAGTGACACACTGCAGGGGGGAGAGGGAAAAGAAGGATTAGGGTCAAAATAAGGGAGATGCAATTGTGTGGGGAATATAACCAAAATGAAAATGCATACATTGTGCAAAAATGAAAAATGACCTAAGAATTATATAAAATAAAATATTAAAAAAAAAAAACACAGGCTATATCTTCTTGGGAATTTTGTGGTGAAAACACAAAGTAAACAAATGTGAGCAAGGAAGAATGAGAGTAATTGCTTTGCCAATTGAAATGGACTTTCCAAGCCAGCACATCGCCTATGGCCAAACAGCACATGATGCAGATAATCTTTGAGCTTTTGGACAGAGTTTGCATTTGTCCTTGCTTAACATTAGTGCCTCATATGTGGGGTTCATATTGGGAGCATGAGTGCACCCCTAAGTCAATTTCCCTTAATAAGTGAATAAATACCTGACCTGGCTACAGGCTGGGGGCTTGTGGATGTTGTGGCCAGGCATGGGGTGTTGGAGAAGTTGTACTAGGACACTGGATACTAGTTGTACTAGGACACTGCACTGTGGTGCAGCCCACAGGCCTGGAACCCACTCATCTGCATCTTTGCAGATGAGTGCCACCTCTCAGCTCATAATTTCACACTGACTTTCTTGTAAATGTAAATCAGAACTAATAAGGGGTGAGGGGGAGAAGGGGAGGCTAGGACTTCAATGTTTACACTCATCTGTAGCACAAGATGCATTTTTCCAGAGAGAAGGGCAAGCCTCAAAAGATCTGAGGTTTACGATAGTGTGCCAAAGCAGAGCTGCTAATTGGCATCTTCTGCAAACTCAGACCTCCTGCAGAAGCAAAGCCTCCTTGGGAATCTCCAGAGAGCAGGCTTTCTTGCCTCCTCTCTAGGAGTTCCCATTTCAGTTCTTGCCTGGAAATGGTGCAAGAATAGATTTCTCTTGTTCTAATACTTCAAGTTCCCTACTGCCCTACTGTAAGATCATGCACCATGGAAATTTATCTATTACGAAAGAAAAATCAAAATGATTGGTATTTTTCAATGAAAAAAATCCTCTATGCTAATCTTTTTACCCACTGTGTCATCTTTTGAAGAGTTCACACTTGGTGATGTTCTCAAAGCTTGTGTGTGTCTAATCACAGCTGTGGTGTTTAGTCTGGTATTCCTGCTCAGGCATTTCTCTATGTGAGAAACACTTCAAACTCTTGTCCTCTGGAGTCAGGCTGGGGCAGCGGAAACCTCCAGCTGCTCTGTGGAAGGAGCAGCAGCAACTCCAAACCCTCCTGCACAGTCTCGTCACAGGCCCTGCCCAGGAACAGGCTAGGACGTCTATAGACTTGGTTATGAAATGGAGGGATTAGAATTCTTTCCAGCACCTGTTTGCCTATGGCTTTGCTGTGGGAATTAAGCTAAGAATTTATTCTTTAAGTCTGGAAACTGAAGTTTAAATTTACTTAAATTTTGAAAATGTAGAGAATATGGAGGGGTTTTTTTTTCCCCATATTTCCCTTTCACTAAAAGGTTTTATTACTTCTGACTAATGGCATTGTTGCCCTCTGGGGAAATACTATTATGAACCTCTTTGAGACCTGTCAGGAGGCACATTGGAAAAATTTACTGATGGATTACCCAGTGTGCACTGAGGTACATTTTTCCCACTCATGTGAAGGTGGTAGGGATACAGATTGGAGGATGTAGATGGTGTGTGGAGAATGTGGTTAGGGAACATGTTTTGAAACGAATGTTAGTTAATGAACTACAGCATACTGAGCAATTCTTAATGACAGTTTCTTTAATGATTTTATGCAACAAACATTTTAGTATTAAATAAAAATATATATGCACGTGTGCATATGGGCTTGTGTGTACATGTGGTGTATGTAGATATGTGTGGACATATATGTAACCCATGTTATCGATGTAGTATACAAATACATAGACACACTATGTACATTATATCAAACATGGTATCTGGAAGTGCAGGATCTCTTTAGGAGACAGCCTGAAACAGGTGCGTCCATGAGTAGTTTAATTCAGGATACTTACAAGATAAAGGGTTTAGGGACCTGCAGGAATGAAACAAGGATGGTGGGAAGCAGATCGAAAGATTCATTATAGAGCTGGTTCGCTGCCAGGGCCAACAAGGATTTAATCCTGCTGAGATAATGCAAGATCAAAGTAAAACATGTGACTTAGTATTGTTGATGCAAAAGGAAGGAAAAGAGAGCATTTATTTTTCACGAGTTCCAGTTCCTTATTGGTCAGTTGTTTCTCATGCTTTGTTTATTCCTTCTCAATTCCAAATTTGTTCATGTTTCACAATACTTGAGTAAATTCCTAGTGACACATCCAGCCGGGTAGCCCAGAGCCCAGCAGCTGGGAGAGGGAAACAGTGCAGTTGATGTGAGGTCATCCTGGTGTCTCTTCCTGCCTCAGCAAAAGGAGGGGCTGCAGGAATGTGACTTTGGCCCCCAACATTCTCATTTAAGGTCTGCAAAGGAAACAAATGGCATCCACAAACACAGTGTTTTGAAAATATTCCATTTAACAACATTTGATGTTGAAGACCACAGGGTTGGAGCAGTTATGAGAATTTAATAACAATTGAGTTCTTGTTTTTTGGAAATGACTAAGAAAATGCCTCTTTGAGGAGGGTGTTTTTGATATGTGATGTGAGTATACAGAGAGAGAAGTTGGTCAAGGGAAGAAGTGTTCTAGACAGAGAGGAAAGCAATAAAAACTGTCCAAAAGTCATGTTTAAAGACTATAAGAAAACTGTTAAGACCAGAGTGTGATGAGGAAGGGAATGAGAAGTAGATGGACCCACAAGAAAATCAGGCTAGATCAAAAGCCTTGTTAGTGCAGATAAGATTTGAAATTTCATGTTCATAGTGACATAAAGCCTTAGACATATTTTGAATACAGGAATCATGATCTGTGTGAATTTTTAAAGGATGGTTCTGTTGCTCATTGAAAATACATAATAGTGGGGTCCACTGGACATGGGGAAATAATTTATGTTATCATAAATTCCCAGGTGAGGGGTGCTAAGTGCTATTGTTTGTACTTGGTTATCAACAGACAGGAGGAGAGATATTGTCATAACAGATGGGAGATTCAGGAGTTCTCTAAAAACTGGGTGATATGAGTAACTAGAGGATTTAAACTGACATTTATTGATACAGGCATATTTTAAAAGGTGCATTCATAGTAGGAGAAAAGCAGGGCAATCTTAGGTATTTTATTCTTGAAATTCCTATGAGACATCGAGAAAAGAGTGAGAGCGAGTTAATGAATTCATTAACACTCTTGGTAGGGACTGGTAAGTGTCAGTTCAGAAAATGGAAACCATTTCCACCTCCACCCATATGGAAGTGCAAATTTCAGAAAATTGTGTCATTTTAGTCGGGAAATTCTTGTATCTTTTCATTTTAATGCTCTTATCTTTGACCATGATGAATTTCAAATTTTCACCTTTTTTGTTCTGTGAATTGTCTGATCATTCCCTCATCTATTATCTATCAGGATTTTAGCACAGGTCATTAATACTGACCTGTCTGTCTAATTTTTAAAATGCTCTTTATGAAAATATTATTTATCTTTTAACTTTATGATGCTTTGGGGAATGATTACTTTTAAACCTGTATAAAGTCAATTTTATATTTGTGATTTATAGCTATTGCGTATAAGTTTAAAAAGTTCCATATTTTTACATATTTTCATTATACTTAACTATCAATAGTTTGCCTATTAAATGTAGTATGCAATATAATTTATTAATTACTTAATAAATTTACAGTTTCTCAGTGAGTTGTGACTTTTGTAAGGATGTTATCACCAGTCCTCAAAGAGTGGCAAAGTCTGTTTCTCTTCATTGGTATTAGCACTAACCCAAGCTTAGTAATAAGCTTGAGCACACTGAGAACACATCTACTCAGAAAAACAAGTATTTAAGTAAATTTACAGTTACCATGCAATAGAGTGGGAAATTATGACAATGAACCCACTACTAATTATGCCTTAGTATTATTATGTTCTGAAACAAAACTGGGCCCTTCTGGACCAGGTTAGCCCATTGAATGACTCAATTTCTGATACTGTGAGTCAAGGTAAGCACCAAATTTTCCTGCAAAGACATGTGCAATGCTTTGCAGCTCAGACAATTTAGCCCAGGAGCCTGAAATCCCATTAGCTCTGAGGTGCTGCTGCATTCCCATATGCCCCTAGTTGTAAATCCCAAGCTAAAGCATAGCTTTTGCATTCTACCTCGTATCCCATTTTGTTGCCAGAATTTTCACTTTAAACCTAATTGTTTTTTCTCTTTTATTTTATATTTTCATATCAGTGTTCTCATCCTCTCTTCTCATCATCAATAAACAACTATTGATCCTGCAAAATATCTTAAACAATTGCTTGTAGCATTGGCATAGAAGATCTTTGGTGATAATACAAAAGAGCACACAAATCAAATAATAGTGTATGGTGGGATGGCAGCAAGAGATGCATTTGTGCACATGGAGGTGTGTGAGTGTGATGAGTAGCCACTGCTAGTGTAAAGTCACATTCAAAAAATGCTATTAAAAGTGAGCATTTAGGAGCCTCCTTGGTGGCCTAGGGATTAAGTCTCAGCACTACCTCTGTGATGGCCCACCATGGCCTGAGTTAGATACCCTGGCCAGGGAGGTGACCCACATGGTGCAGCAGATCTCTCCTGTCTCACCCGCTGCTCCCCTCAGCAGTGTATTTCAGTCAATCTGTCTGTTCCGCTCCCCACTCTGTCTGGTGAACCCTGTCACCCAACTCCCAGCATCGCACCTCTGACCTGCACCCCAGTCTACACAAAAATAAATGAACTTAAAAAAATCTTAATAAAAGTAAGCATTTATGAAAGTTTGACGTGGATGGACAGGAAGTATTCTGAAGCCAGCTGAGGGTGATATGGTAGCAAGTCTTCATTTTACATTGAAAAAAAGCTACCATGACTTTTTAGATTTATACAAAAAAAGTCAAAGGGGAGCTGGAAAAGTCTAATGGTACTTTATGAACTAATGACCATTTGATTGGAAACATATTTCCACTGAAAAACAAAAGTATCATGGGGTCAAAAGTCACTGAACTGAGATATGGAAGCTAACATGCTAACATGCTGTCCAATACTAACAGCAACGCCGGCATTTAGAGTGTGCCCTAAATTAGAACAGTATTTAAAAAATGGAGAAGTAAGACATACAGATATCAAAATATTTACTTTATATTTGATAAAATTGGAATTCCTAAACAAACTTCATAAGTAGGCAACTTACTCATCCAATACCAGCTCTTTAGGTAGCCACACACACTGTAGGTCCTCAATAATTGCTGAGTGAATGGTAGTAAGCAAAGCAAAACACAATCACTATATAGGTCATAGGACACAAAAGCAAGGAGAACCTGGAAAGCATGTCAAGGTTATTATTCTAGGATGATCAGTAATTAGCAGGAAACATTTATCTCAACTCAACAAATTTTCAAATACTTAAAGTATAAAAAAACATATACCATGTTTTATTTGTTTAGTGGCATGAACTCTATTAGATAGATATCTTCCTATACAAAATTCTAAGACAATTTCTGACTAAAAACTTGAAGCAGAAACTAAAATAACCCAAGGACTTTAACGATGAATAAGATTATTTTGCCTGAGAAAAGAAAAAAGAGTTTCAGTCTGCCATTTCCAAGCTATAAAAGAGAGTGTGATTGTGGACATAAGACTTGATAAAATGTAATTGATTCTTTAATTCATTGAGACTTTTCTGAGTTGTGTGTGTAGATATAGTTGAGCTTAATATCTATTTGACCAAGAACAAATCTGAGAATGCACAGAAGGATAACACAACTGAGGAAGCAGATCCAAGATGAGATCAATGCTCAGGGACAATGTGTAATTATTGTGGTGACTTCTACATTCTTATGATTGGGCCTCCCTGGTGGCCCTAAGGGTTAAGTCTCAGCACTATCATGGCTACAGCCTGGGTTCTATCACTGACCAGGGAGGTAACCCACATATGGCACAGCAGACCTCTCCTATATGGCCTGCTACTCCCCTTAGCAGTGAGTGCATTTTAGTACATCTGCCTGTTCTGCTCTCCTGCTCTGGCTCCGGTGAATCCTTTCACACCCACCTCTGGCCTAAACCCCAACATTCTATGCAAAAAAAAAATAAATTGTAGGTTTGAACCAAGTGTACTGAACTCTCAAGAGTGAAGAGAGTTTTCAAATGACATTAATATATTGATGGCTGGTATTTGCTAACTCATTGGAATTCTCAGTAACTCTGCCATTGAAGCATTTCATTTCACTAATGAGAAGACTTAAAGTAGTAACTGAGAACCTGACTAGGACATAAGGATATGATTGTAAGAGAAAATTTCAAAATATGTAAATGTGTATAACTCATTTCAAGGTTTGTTCTCTTAACTACTGTACTTTGTAGCTCCAAGTAACAATGAAATTTAAATAGAAGTTGACATCAAGTACATAACATTTCAATAAAGTGCATACATTTTTGAGTATGTTCCAGTCTTGACTATGTTAGATTAAAAAATGATTTTCAGTCATGCTACTTTCCTATAACTCTAAGTGAAATGCACCCATGTTACATTAAATGTTTTATTCTTATCTAATAGGGGATCTGACACTCCCAAATGCATTATCACTGGACATCATCTCTGCAGCAAAGCCCTTGTGACATGAAGATTTATAGAGAAGTTTCCTTACTAACACAGGCCATAGGACTGTGTGTGTGTGTGTGTGTGTGTGTGTGAGTGCTTATCTTTATTCAGTTTTTATTAGATGGCCATGTAAAGCAAAGGTGTGTAAGTTTTGTTCATTGATCTAAAAATCAACTACAAAAAAAAGGACAATTTACAAAGCAAACTTAAGTGTGTAGAACCAAAATGCCACCTGATTAATTTTGAAGACAAACATATCACCCCCACCACTGTGACATCCTCATCTCCACTTTTTGAAGTCACGAAGCAGCTCCTGCTTCTTATTTTCTACTTATCTCCTCCTCCAGTCTGGTCCTTCTGAAGCACGTTTTTAGATCTTGAAAAGAACCATTGATCACATTTTCTAAGAAATCATTTAAAAACAGTTCCTAGAATAGCAAGGCACATTTCAAAGATGGCAATTGTCTAACCAAAACAGAATATTCCTGTTTCTGTAGTCTAAATCTAAAACTCCTGTGGAATATTATCATTGAAGAAGGAAACTAAGTGAATGTCTCAGAGAATATAAACATCCTTCTTGATTTATGAGATGTATGAGATATTTATCTCAATTGCTTGGAATACTGGAGTGTTCTGTTGTATCCTCTTGAAAAAACAAATCTTCACTGCCATTAAAATATTAACACTTCAAATCAAAATACTTCTTATTTCTCTGCACAAGTAAGAACCCCCTCTTACTCCTCCACCCAATAGCCTCTCAGTTTATCCATCATGCATTTCAACCTAATTGACTTGGAACCCTTTGCAATTTCACAAACTCAAATAACACAGTTTGTATTCAAAATAATCTTTCGCGCTCTTTTCAACTTACTTGATTTTATGTTTTTACTGAAAACAAAGGCAGTTTTAAAATGGGGACTTTGACAAAGAGAATGAAAGAAAATAAAAGGGTTCCTTGTACCACAATTCTTATTTTTTGTGATTCTTAAAGAAAATAGATCATTCTGCCTCTCCCACTCTTAGGAAAGTATCTGGGAAAAAAAAAAAAAAAAGAAAAAGAACATTTGATCCGAGGAAAGTTGAGAAGGAAATAGGCAAAAAGGGAAAGTAGGTGTCGTGTGGCGTAGATCCCTTCTGTATCTCAAACTAGTCATGGAGACAGACTATTAAACAAGTGTGGAAACTGATTCTTTGATTCTGAATATAGACGTAGCAAGGCACATATGGAATAATCTGTTGCTATAGTTTTTCTGCTGATATTTATCAATAATTTGGCATGGGACAAATGACTTAAGTCTGTGAAGCACAATTTATTAGTCTTTAATAGGGAAAATATTGGGTATTTTCTTTTTTAAAAAATATATTTTTACATCATTTTTCATTTTTGCACAATGTATGCATTATCATTTTGGCTATAGTCCCCATACAATTTCCACACCCTTGTTTTCATCCTACTGCCTTCTCCCCCTCACCCAAGTAGTGTGTCTTGGTTTATAGTTGCTTGTTGATTTTGATTTTTACTTTATTATAGTCTTTTTCCTGGTCCCTGATTTAAGTTTTCTAAATTCCTGCTATGAGTGAGACCATCCGATATTTTTCTTCATAGCAGCACTATTTACAATAGGTAAGCTATGGAAACAACCCAAATGCCCCAAAATAGATGACTGGATCAAGAAGATGTGGTACATATACACAATGGATTATTACTCAGCAATCAAAAAAGATAAACTCATGCAATTTGCAGCAACATGGGTGAAGCTTGAAGGGATCATGCTCAGTGAAATGAACCAGAAAGAAAAGGAAAAATACAGGGTATTTTCTAATGTGGGACTGTTTATAGTTCTCTTTCCAGCATGCTGGAAGTATATGGCACCTGGCAATTCTGCAGTAACTGTATGAAGAATCAATACAACGGAGCCATGCATTTCATACACTGGCATGTGGTAGATATTCCCTGATTTTAATTATTTTTGCATTGTGTTGGTTCTGTGTTTTTAACAGTTGATGTATCTGGAGCTGCCCATACTTCATTGTAGTCTTATTGCACGTAAGGCATAACAATAACCAGCTTAGGGATCAATTTAAAGGTAGAGAAAATATCATATTACCTTCATCTCTCAACTCATATTTATCAATTTGCTGATAATTTAACTTGATTTCAGACATAAAAGCTGGTGATTAGAAAGTTTCTGCAGAACTACCATGGGCCATATACTTCCATCATTCTGGAAGGATAGCTGTGAAGGGACATGATTAATCCACTCAGCCTCCATATTAAGCAAGAGCTAATTGAACCTATTTAACAAACCCTAAATAATTATGTTGAATAGAAGTGCTTTCCTGACTCAAAAACGTGGTTATGGACACTACGAGAAGTGAAATTATTCCTTTTTCCTTTTGTGAAATCAGTAGGAGAGCTAAAATTAGGAATGGATTGAATGGTTGAAGAGGAAAGATGCACAAAAGTGGGGAAATCAACCGTGAGGAGACTTATTGTGAAAATGAGAGCTGCTGTATGAAATGGCAGTTGAATTCATTTGTTGCATCTCCCTTGAGCTGTGGATTCAGTGGGAAAAGGTCTAGTAATGGGGTAGGCTGAAAAGTGTATTTTTCAGCCTTCTTTTATGTAGCCCAGGTTTGGAGAAATGTCTATAGCTTGCAAAGAACAAAGTAGAGACACCCAACAGAATCAGCAGAAACTTGAAACTATCTGGAAAGCAAGTTCATCGGTTCAAATCACAGAGGCATACAAGGTACACACATCATGAATACCTAGAAACAAAGTCAATTGTGCTAAAATAACAGTATCCATGGAAATAATCATAGCACAATTAAGTTCCCTTTGTTCCCATTAAAAATATTCATCATCCAGGTATGTGAGTGACCCTAGATACTGCTCTTAGTGGGATACTGTGGTGTTCCAAATTATGCTGCAGTTTGAATACCCCATGTCATTAAAAATATCTCCCTATTTTTTTTTTCTTCCCTCTCTCTCTTCCTCCCATCCTTCTTCCCTCTTTTTTTTCCTCTTCATGTGTTTCCACCTTATTCTTTTTTTTTTTTATTAAAAATTTTTCATTCGACATTGGAGTCAGCTTGCTTACATTTTGAGAATCTGATATCAAACTGGGCAGATTCTTTAAAGAGAGATTCCCCCCTCCCTAAATTTCTAAGTGGAATTGATTCAGCAATAAATACGAAAACCCTTAAAATCACACAAGTGTTCTTGGCAGATACTAAGCTCAAAGCCCACTATGAACTATGAGAATTATAGTCCCCTGATAGGGGAAATCAGAGATGAAATAAAGTCAAATTCATATACAGCTCTACTGCATTATTTCAGGGAACTTTGCTTTTCAACCTAGAGGCAGACAGGATATTGTTGATTTAGATATTATGGGAAGGTCATATGTTAAAAGCATTTCTCCCACACGTTTAAAACCCACACACAAAAATGTCTTCTTGGTCAATTCCCAATACCTCAGAAAGTCCAATCTCCTTACTGCTTCAATCCTTTGGCACATTCTTACTACCTCGATAGCCACCAAAACCCAACAGCTGCTTAGGACGGAATTGAGGAAAATTCTCAGACAGCTGTTGGGGATAGTTTTCAACCACAAAGAAATGCAAGTTGAAAAGTTCACTGCCAAGATTTTCCCCTTCTCAAAGAAAGACACCGCTGCACTTACAATAAACATGGAAAGGGGAAATCACTGAGTAAGAAAAAAAATCATGTTTGAAAGAATCCAAATCCAATTGTGACTAGCATGTTAGCAATTGTTTTTAGTATATAAGGTTGAGTTATGAACATGTCCTTTTATTAACTGCTATTTGGAATCTACACAAGAACATTTCTTAATTTCAAGACTACTGTGTTAGCAGAAAATGCTGTATGATACCTACTAAAAGTCTGTATGGAGAGTTGATTAAATTGCCTGCAGTTGGGCCTCCCCGGTGGCGCAGCGGTTGAGCGCTGGGTTGCGAAGCTGCCCGCAGCCTTTGCGGCGCTGGTTCGATCCCCGGCTGCTCCCCGGCCACCGGAGGAGGGTCCCACATGGCGCGCAGACCTCTCCTGCCGCCCGCTGCTCCCCTCAGCAGTGTCCTTCGGTCCTTCTGCCTGCTCTGCTCCCCGCTCTGGCTCTGGTGAATTCTCTCACCCTCCCACGCTTCTGACTGTACACCCAGTGCTTGTATCAATCAATCAATAAATAAATCTTAAAAAAAAAAAATTGCCTGCAGTTATAAAGCAATATTAATGGTAATATATGAATCTAAGTGTATTCAAAATGTATTAGAAGGCTATAAATATGCATAATAGTTTTATTTTGTAAACTTTTATGTGTACATATTTATATTCACCTACATATAATAATGGCTATTTATAGAGGGTAGAATTTAGGGGTACTTATTTTTTTTTCCTTCTTGCTTTTATTTTACTATAGCTTCCAATGAACTTGTATTATTCTTGAAATATCATGGTACCAAAATATTTCAAAACAAAAGGAAGATCACAAGTCATAGGCAAAGAAAATATTTGAAGCAGAAACCATGGGTGTAACTGGGTGTCCATTTGCAGTGGGACTTTTGGATTCAGAGTCAGTGTGTGAGAAATACTCAAGTTGACAGAGTAAATTTAGGTTGACATAGTTGTGCAAGTAGTATATTTGGAAGTAAGGGAGAAGGGGAAGACAATGAGTGAACAAAAAGGTGGATTAATGAATCAGCCAGTGTTATGGCTGTAGATCAATCAATATGGACCTTTCAAGACCTTATCTTGACTATGCACTGGAATCTTACCACCGAGATCAGAGTAAGTTATGGTATCTCTCCACCAATTTCTCTTCCTCACTGGTTGAGGGTCACTCCAGCACTGCTAACTTCCACATTCAATGTGTGCACCAAAAATATCCACAGAGGACAGGTGGGGGAAACACATTAGAACACCCTCAGATTCTAAACATTAGTTGTGGGATGCCTGCATCATTGAATATGGTCATGAGCAGGATAACTCCTAGACTAGCCCCACATCAAGAGGATGAGAGAGGAAGGTAGGAGCCGGCCAGTATTGCTGTTTGCTAGGTACATGGGTTTTGACAAGCACTGGTCATCTTTGTGTTTTCATTTCTTCTGAGAAATACCATCAATATTTCTAGTATCTTTTAAAAATGATACCAAAAATGATCATGGTCTGGAAAGACAAAAAAGACATAAAGTGAGCCTCACATTTCCACTTACACAACATGGAAGATGTGAACCACAAAACTAATTGGAAGCTTGAAACTTGTGCCAGGGACAGACCCAGAATTAATAGAATGTCACAAATTTTCATAGAAATTCCAAATTTCATAATCAGTGACTGAGAACACAAGGACAGGATTACCCCATGAGTCACGGCCATTGGCATTTCAGGCTAAGCAAGTTCTAAACCTTAAGCTGTCTGGTCTATGTGGGGTCAAAATAAATGAAAATCCCCATTAAAAAAATTTTTTTTATGGTTAATGTAACTAGATCTCCTCTTGCCTTAAAAATATTCTGTTTCTAAGAGTGTGAAATTTCTACTATGGTTGCAGTTTGTCCACAACATTATAAGTTCTGTTTTCTCCCTACTGGACTCTTAGGTCCACGAGGAAGCATCCTTTCCTGTCTCTCTGAGTCTTCAAAGTTGTCAGCCTTACGTACCTCATCCCCAACCTCCTTTTGGCACGTGCAACCACACTCACCACATTGGGGCTCGGCTCATCTGTCAAGGCTGGCAGACTGCCAACACTGCTTTGAACTGTGGAAAATCTGAGAAGTGCTTGATAGCTTTTTATATAGCTTGGTTTGATACCAATAACTCTTGAGTGTGGATGTCAAGGCAACAAAGCTATAGCTCACAAAGAAAGAAAAATAATAATAAAATAAATCCCTCAAGATTACAAGTGAATAATCTGTGAAATGCTCAGAAGAATTTTCCTATTGTTCCTTCGTGTGTTTCTCAGAAGGCCTTGTTAATTAAGGTTCAGGAACAAGAACCGCATCTGTCACAGAGTCACTATTCCTCCTGCATGCATAACAAATTGTTCACATAAACTGCCCCCAAATCTCATCATCTCTCACTTTCCTCCTCCAGAAACTTTAAAGCATTGTGCTGTTATACTAACTCGGGATTCCATTATGTGAGAAGCACAATTTAGCTTTAGCTGTAATTTTCAAATATTTATGAGAGCAAGATTAGGGACAGAAATAAATGGGATCTGTGAATGTGTCTTTGGAATTAATAGCTTTGGTATTTTATGGGGTTGGAGGGGGAGACAGGTGGAGGAAAAATGGGGACACTAACCCTGTCCAGGTTTACACCATAAACTGATATCCATTCTTATTAGGGTAATTTCTCTCCAGAAGCTTCTGAACAGAAGAGCTGATGTCAGACTTAGATCTCTTCTCTACAGAAATCACAGCATCAACAACAGATTCAGCATTTGTTACATGTGTTTTTTTCTTCTCCCAAAGGTCCCTAGAGAGAGAGAGCGAAAAGCATAGATGAGCTTTAAATAAATGGAATCATGCCAAAGAATTTGACACAGCCATTTGTCTTTGGTGCTTAAACAGAGCAGAGAAGGAAGTTCTTGGAGTCAACTTTAGGCTGTGCAGTGCAATGTCAATTGGAAATAATTGGAATTTATTACCATAAATGAAATGAAATAGGCAAGTTCTTTCCTACTCCCTCCTAAATTTTACTTTTGTTGTAGTTAATCCAAAGTATAGGAGGAAATTGATGTATTATCAAATTTGGAATCATCTTCGGGTAATTTTATAAACTGTACATAAGCTATAGTTCTTATTTTTTTTTACTTTCCCTACAATTTCCCACATGCCCTTATTTCACCATCAGTTAGCTCTTTTCTGATTTATCCCTGTTAACAATTTCCCCTCTTACCTTAGCAATCTGTTATGGCAGTAAAGACATTGAGTATTTAAGGAAGGAGAGAACATTTCCCCTACTACTTGGGTTTTTCTAAATCTAGTCCAGTAATCAAATTAACATCAGATATTTCAGTGGGGAAAAAGACAAAATAATGATTATTCATGTAGGGGAATCTACATAATTATATGGAGTCCAAAAACAGTAAGATAAAGTGGGGGTATATATCCTAATTAAGGAAGGGGATATGGGCCTGGGACTTCTATGGAGGAAACTTTCATGATGAGGAGAGGTGACTTACAAGACAAAGTCCAGATGCACCATAATTACATGTTTGTCTTGCCATATCAATAGGTTCATTTCTGGTAATAGCCCTAATGCAGGGTCACACCCCCAATTTTTATTGCTCCAGCTATTTAAGAGAGTGGTAAATTTTCCTTGTGAGATTTTGGGGCCTCAGATGACCTCACTCAAAATAATCCACATGCTAAAGTGGCACATCTTGGGAAGACCTGTTCAGAACAACTTGGGGTAGTCTATCCTTTAAGAAATAAAATTGAGTTGGTAGCATGCAACTGTGGGGTACATTCAGGACCTCAAACAGTTAAGGGTTGCACACTTTCCTGGCCATCTACAACCACAAGACAAAAGAAGCCTACTGTTAGAGTGAAAGATTTTTAATAGAACTTCTAGATTTCGAAAAACAACAACCTTGGAAAATTACCGATCCCCTTTGGGCAAATACCCAGTCAAACAGTTTAGCCTTAAGCAGGACTGCTGAAGCCCAAAAGCTTGTCATATGTCTAACATACCTTCTAGCAGGGAACCACAAGAGAGGGGTTTAGCAGGTCCCAGATTGCTGGGACAAAAAGACAAATTCAAAATTCAAAATGGAGCTCAAAAACAATCATGAAATCAAGATAACAGCTGCCATTGTTTCTGCCAAGGACTAGAGGAGCAGGCCTCCATGTAGCTCTCCTCCACATACCTCTCCCACTTGTCTTTTCCAAGCTCCATGTCTCCTTCCATGTGCCTATTACAGCAATGCTGGGTACAATCAAAACTGGAAAACCAAGAGACTTAAGAGCATGCATGCGTTCCGTTATAAGCCGGACTTGGCAGCTTAACTCAGCTACTCGTCCCCCACAGCACTCCATTTAGGAAGCCAGGCTCATGGAATGCTGGGAGTTGTAGGTTTTGGTACTTCAGATCTCTTTAGTGTAGGCATGGGAGGGAGTGGAGTCTGTATAAATCTCAAGGAGTGGATTTTAGCTCTAACAGATTTATTTTAGTGCTATGTGTTGATTTATGTCCCCCCAAATTCATATGAGAGTGTTTTAACCTCCAGTATCTCAGAATGTAATTTTTATTTAAGAAGGGGATCTTTAAAGAGAGAACTAATTTAAATTGAAGTCATTAAATTTCATTTGTCATTAGTTTATGAAAATAATATTCTCATAAAAGAAGGGAAATCTGGACACAGGAATGCATGTAATATGGCTGTCATTTGTACATATTATCCTCTACAAAAGAGAGAATTGAGACAGGTTTTTTTTTTCCCTCATAATCCTTAGAGTGAACTAAACTTGCTGGCACCTTGATCTTTAATTTTTAGCCTTCAGAACTGTAAAACAATAAATTTCTGTGTCTGAGTAACTCACTTTGTGGCACCTTGCTACAACAGTCTGAAGGGGAACAGAATTTATCAGCCCAAAATATGCCTCTTTTGCATAATTATTATTATTTTAGGCTGATTACTTTTTTTTTTTTAAAGATTTATTTATTTATTTATTTATTTATTTATTTATTTATTTATTTGTTTGTTTATTTATTTATTCTGACTGCACTGGGTACAGTCAGAAGCGCGGGAGGGTGAGCGAATTCACCAGAGCCAGAGCGGGGAGCAGAGCAGGCAGAAGGACCGAAGTACACTGCTGAGGGGAGCAGCGGGCGGCAGGAGAGGTCTGCGCGCCATGTGGGACCCTCCTCCGTTGGCCGGGGAGCAGCCGGGGAGCAGCCGGGGATCGAACCAGCGCTGCAGAGGCTGCGGGCAGCTTCGCAACCCAGCGCTCAACCGCTGCGCCACCGGGGAAGCCCCTGGGCTGGTTATTTTTTAAGAAACTACACACACACAGTAAGTTCTGAAAACAGGTGAAAGTTACTATTTTGTAGGAAACATTTATATATATATATATTTTAAGATTTATTTTATTTATACAAGAACTGGGGTACAGGCCAGATGTGTGGGAGGGTGAGAGTATTCAACAGAGACAAAGCATGGAACAGAACAGGCAGAATGACTGAAATACACTGCAGGAGAGACAGGAGAGGTCTGCGATGCCATATGGGCTGCTCCACGGCCAGAGGGGATTGAACTGGCACTGCAGAGGCTGCGGACAGCTTCACAGCACTGTGCTCAACTGCCTGTGCCACCAGGGAGGCCCCAGAAAACATTTATATTTATAAGGGAACTCTTTTGTCTGGGTTTCCCAGGAGGAGGGAGGAGACTAAATCTCCGGTAACTCTTATTAATGGAGGTTAAAATTTAAAACTTCATGGCAAGCTCATCTACATAATAAGATACCCATGTTTACTATACTGTTTCTGCTAAATGCCCATTAGAGACCCCCTATATCTACCCCCCACCCCTGTCCTCTTTTTCTTTAGTTGAAGATGGTGTTGAAGTGACACCTTGATTTTGAGGAATTACTCAACTTTCCTGGGTATCTCCCAGTTATACAGGAAGTACACATGTTGTTAAAGCTTTGTTTTCTCCTGTTAATCTATCTTTTACTACAAGAATATCTCAGTAAAGAACCTAGACAGGTAGAGGGAAAATTCTCTTACACCCCGTACAAGCCCTAGCAAATGAATACACACAACTATGTGTTGTTTCTTAGGTTATTTAGAGTAAGTCTTTTCTTGATCTGGGCTTTATTTGTTTAATATAATAGAAAGTAATTATACCTGCATAATCCATTTTAAAGAGTAGCACTGCTCAGTTAAGATAATGGCTGTCACTAGATATATGCTACTATGCAAGCGTGGACTACTGTGTATACATATTATTTGAAACAAGTGTTACAAATAAGTATTCATATGAGTAAAATTGGATGGTGTTCAATATTATAATATTAGTAGCTAAATATCTGAAATTCCATTAAATTTGTTTCTATGGTCTAGAAGCCTTATTAAAATATAAATAATCTGCAAAATGATACAAGTAATAATATCAAGGCCAGGGTAATGGTACAAGGTGAGAAATGTGAAATAGGATACTATAACAAGTACAGTTATTTCAAAATAGTAGTGACAGAACATCCAACTGTTATAATGGTAGTATTTGTAATATATTTGTTCATTTTGAGGACCAAAATATATTTTTCATGCATATTTGGTTGTCATCTAAAGTTCCTGTCTCTCAGCTCTCAGATCATGGAATTTCCTGAGTCATTATTAGAGCAATGAAAACAACTTTTGTCATAACATTTGCTTTTTTGTCATCAGCCCTGTGTAAGCTTCAGAGTCATAAAAGTTTAAATCATAACAGTATAAGGCCTCCCTGGTTGCTCAGGTGGTTGAAGGCCGCACTGTGAAGCTGTCTGCAGCCTCTGCAGCATGGGTTTGATCCCAGCCAGCTGGTGAAAATCCCACATGGCATGGCTGACCTCTCCTATCTTGCCCGCTGCTTCCCTCAGCAGTGTATTTCGTCAATCTGCCTGTTCTGTTCCCCACTCTGTCTCTGGTGAATCCTCTCACTCCCCGCACCTCTGGCCTGTACCCCAGTACTTGTATTAATAAAATAAATCTTTGAAAAATAAATAAATAAATCATAACAGTATAATCTAAAGTAGGGAGCTTCATGTTTCCTGTCCCATGTCCCTTGTCCAGTGAAAGGTGTAACTGAGTGTCTAGGGGAAGCTTAAAAGCTGGGGAGAGATGACAGGAGAAGATGTGCTGGAGGGACATGGAGCAGAAAGACGCGTGAAGAAGAAACTCCACTTGTTTCCTGGCCTTGGGCTTTTACCATGGACTTGGGGACATGAAATGAGACACTTGGAAGAGACCTGGGGGAGAGACCCATGGGGAGGTTGACAATGACTTCTTTTCTCTCTAATGCATGAGAATTCCATCAAAGTTCTTTTCCATGGAAATCTTTTGCACTAAGAGTATGTTTGGCCTTTATGTGGCAGATAGCAGAGCCTATTTAAAGCATACAAAGTTTGGGGATCCTGGGGTGCCCTACAGTCTGCCTGCTAACAAAATGGGTATCTGCTGGCAAATAATCAAATTATAGTCAGAATGAAAAGAGAAAAAAAATGCTTAATGATAAGAGAGAGATCCATCAAACTAAATTGGCAAAATGGCTTGTCTCTCCTTAAATAACTTCAGCTAAACCAAAAGCTGTCGGGGTTGGGACATAAAGTTCATTTAGGGGAGAATATCTGAAATGGCACTGTAAACAAAAGTATAACTTACATAGATTTTAGTTGCTGTCTTTTCCATTGCTAAGAGTTAATAAAATTTGGTCTTCCTGCTAAGAGTTAGACAATCTTACAAATGGGGATTTTCCTTTATACATGCAATTGTTTTTTAAAAAAGGGTAACCTCTACTCAGCTCTCCATGATATAATAGTTATGACAAAGAGACATATTTTGGTGTGGCAAATTTTGTTCCTCTGTATTTCCAATTATTTGGATAAGTAAATTGTAGGAGCATAAAAAATAATTTGTGCATTTTAGTATATAAATATAATTGACATAATTATCACAGTTATTTTTATATTTAGAATATGAGAATTTGGACATTATATAAAGTATTTGAAAAGCAGATGCAGGAACAGATTTGAATCAAGAACCAGACTTTTAAACATAAGGTTGTCAATTACTTTCATGATAACCAACTTTCTTCTATGCATAAGCAGGTTCATAGTTCATGATTTCTTGCAACCAAATTTTCAACAAGTGTGTGGAATGTTAAAGTTTCCCCACACCAGCAAGAATTCTTGGACCCCAGCATAATTGTGGAGAATTCAATTCTCTGACGTTATTTATTCAAAGACAGTGACAGATTCCTCAGTCTTCAAGACCACCGTCCATTTCAGATGCTAGACACATGCCTCAGGCAAGTCTGAGAACAACCATTTATGGATCTGGTGTCTCCATGATCCTATCCTGCCCCAAGACCCAGATTATTATCATTTCTTCTGACCAATTGATGACCAATCACTGTTAACTGGAAATAATGTCTCCGTGATAAACAGAGTTCATTAAATAATGAAATTGAAGATTCAAACGTGGGTGGCAGTACAACAGATTTTACTCTTCCAAAAATGTTCTAATAAATACAAATTTGAATTTGTTTATTTAGGAGAAAGAGTGAATCACTGACATTAAAAATGTAATTATTCTTGACAGGGAGGCTTCTGGTTCTAAAGTTGTTTGACCTAAAGACATGTTGATTCTATCTATGCACAGAGGAAAGCAATGCAAGATTTAATCTTTTCCATTCTAAAGAATACTGCAGAGGTTCAAAGATGTGGTACCCGTTATTAAATCTTTATCTGGTTTCTTCATCATCAATGGGAATTGAAAAGATTGACTTTACTCACTGGGAGTGTTAGCAGGCAAACTTGGTAATGACAAAGGGTGTCCCAGTTTGTGAGTCCTCACCTGTGTGCTTAAGCACTTGGGACGAGATCTAAAAAGCAGACATGCTGAGGGAGAAAAAGAAAAAAAAAAATTATAAGGGGAGTTAGAGGAGGGAGAACAGGAAGAGAGAAGTTTAATTGGCCATCATGTGGCTAGTTGCCATTGTCCTACTGGTAGTAACAAGGTGCATGTTGGAGCCAAAAAACCAAGAGAACAAGACCTGCCTGTCTTTATTGCATTTAAGATTCACCTGGCTGCTCAGCTCTACCCCTATCTCCCAGCAGCCACCCTGCTCTGGAAATCCAGTTCATGGTATGCTGGAAGTTGTAGACCAAGACAACTACTGAGAGGTAATCTGAGTGGAAGTAGGGTAAAGAAGATGATGCCAGTTCTCCAGGCCTCAGTGAGTATTCCTGCTCCCTTACCACAGGTGCACCTTATGACAGGAGCAGATTTTTATAGCTGTTTCACAGACTTCATATGACTTTGTCTGCTTGAGAAGGGTGGGATCATTCCCAGAACATTTTGCAGTATTGCTAACGAGAAGATCAGAGCATCTAGAACAAGCTTGATTAATTTCTAGAGTGGCACATAGAACTCAGGAAACCTGTTTATTCACTAGATCACTGATTTATTACAAAGGATATTAAAAGAAACTAGTCAAAGAGTAGATGAAGAGAAATAGAAGGTGAGGTGTAAGGGGATGGCACGGTGTTTCCCTGCCTTCCCCAGAGTGCCATTCTCCCCTAAATCTTCATGTTCACCAACTTGGAATCTCTCTTAAACCCCTTCCTCTTTCAGTCTCACTCCCTGATTTCTTGAGGGATGAGAGCAGGTAGAGGTGGAGTAAAATTTCCAGTGGTCAGTGATTCGATCATCCTACATACATGATGATTCCTCCATAAAACAAGGGAGGTTAGAGCATGAAATCTTTAAAACCAATCTGAAGATGGGTTTCTTCAGATTCATGTTTCCACTGGAAAGGTATTTTTTTCTTCCTGGATCCTCAAGAATTATTAAAAGTTTCTTTAAAAATCACCTACATATTATTCTCAGCAAGAAGCTTCAAAAAGCAGATAGCATTTCTTTGATCTGATTGAGAAATGGAATTTTTTAATGTATATTTTATTATCCAACTATGTTATCAGTATATTAATGACAAAATGTTTATAATTTTTTAAAAAGTGTTATCATAATATATGCTTTTTGGCTAACACAATAGTTTTGCTACCAAGCAATGGACTTGCTACCTCAAATGCGTAGAAGCCAATTATTGTGAAACCAGTTTTAAGAGGAGAATTAATTTTACAGCAAGTCAATGAACAAGGAGGTGAGAGAAAAGTACAAATTGACCACCCCATCTAAATAGGGATAGGATTTGTATTGATTTTAGGGAATATAGTTGAAAACAAAAGAGTTAAATTTTAATGACTAAGGTGTGGGTTAGAAATGTGAATGTGGCTGAAATTCATTGCATAATTAAAAGACAGCCCAGACATAAAGAAGTATGTGGAATTACACACACACACATATAAACTGGGGTTTTAATTTTATTTTTGTTGGTCCCTTGACTCTGTTGACTGACTTGAAGCTCAACTCAATTTTAGTCTGTTTACACACGCCCAAATTATGTGATTTGCCAACAAGGTTCTAGGCTCTACTGTTGGTTAAAGTAAGCCCCAAACAAAAGTTTAGATGAGTTGTTTTATTTTGTGCTCTAGGGGCTGAGGGCAATTTAACCATTTAACAATTGAATATTATTATTATTTTTTAAAGACTTATTTTATTTATACAAGAAACAGGGTGGTACAAGCCAGATGTGCAGGAGGGTGAGAGGATTCACCAGAGACAGAGACACAGTGGGGAACAGAATAGGCAGACTGACGAAATACACTGCTGACGGGAGTAGCAGGTGAGACAGGAGAGGTCTGCTGCACCATGTGGGTCGCTCTGCTGCTGGCAGGGATCGAACTGGCACTGCAGAGGCTGTAGACAGCTTTACAGCACTGTGCTCCACCATCTGCGCCACTAGGGAGGCCCAACAATTGCATATTATTAAGCAAGACTGCCTTATACCATACCTTGAGAAATAGCAAGCTTCTATCTATCTATCTATCTATCTATCTATCTATCTATCTATCTATCTAAGAACTGGGGTATAGGCCAGAGGCGCAGGAGGGTGAGAGAATTCACCAGAGAGAGAGCAGGGAGCAGAACAGGCAGACGGACAGGAAACACTGCTGAGGGGAACAGCGGGCACGACAGGAGAGGTCTGCTGTGCCATGTCGGTATCTCCGCAGCCGGCCAGGAATCGAACCTGAGCTGCAGAGGCTGCGGACAGCTTCACAGCATGCTCAACGAGCTGTGCTACCAGGGAGTCCCAAGAAATAGCAAGCTTTAATTATACCCAGGTAGAACATAATTCACTTGCTAGAAGTTATTATATCCTAGTGCACATAATTTTATGAAATATAGTTATAATAAAAGTAGCCAAACAATATGAAGGTGATCCTTATGGCTTTTCTGCAAAACACATAAATGTAGGATTAGAAAGGAGATGTTACAAACTCTTTCTCAAAGATGGGTAAGTGCTGGAGCTCGTTGCTCCCACTTTGGTTCAATTTGCCTCCTACATTGATAAATGCTGACTTTGGTTCTAAACCCACTTGCCAATACTGAAACACTTTAAAGTCTCTCAACTGTCATGTTAACTCAGCCAAACTGTCATTTGCAGAAACCTTTGCAAATTTACTTTGTATTGAGCTGGTAACATCTGACTAATTTCTACTAATACTGCACAGCAGCTATAACCACTTTTGCAGAGCACATTAGCCTTGTTTAACTGGCATCATAAATAATAAATTCAAACTGCTGGGAATTGGCTTATATACTGTATGATTTTTTGACGTATTTTTGGAATCAGTGTCATTATTTCACACTAATGATTCTGTTAAATTCAGAGTCTTTTGACTATTATTCTTACATCCCAACCAAAAATTTTACATCATTGCTCTTTTTCTCATATTCCCAATGTTTCAATCATTTCTCTGGAAAATGAAAATGTGCAACTATCTAACAGTTCTTTGGCAGGTCATTTGAATTGTGCCCTGGGCTGAATTTTCAAATCCTCTTCAACCCATCTCCACCCTATCTCCTCTTTTATTGGTTAACATTACAGAGTTGGCATCAGAATCTAGGGGCTTCTCAAACTTCTATCAAAGAAACATAATAAAGACAGCAGTTTAGAGAGACTACAGAAATGAATTACTTCCAATAAATTGAGATTCAACTCTGAACACATCCACTTGCTAAATTGTAGAGGAAGCATTTTGCCTTTATGTTGCTCTTAGTGACAGTACACAGAGAGTAATATTTGTGCAGCATATATCATATAAATGGATAAAGAATAAATGAAAAGATTTATTTTGAAGAGGCTTTGTCGTAAGGGGATTAATATTATAACATGGACTATAGCAATATGAAGGATTGAAAACAAAAGTGGAAGAGCTTTAAAATAATAGGGAATGGGTATGAACACCCATCATTTGTAAAAACAATTTCCATTCTTTATGCTGTGGAAAAGAATTGAGCCATCTTCATTAATTTACTTATTCTGTGAATTCTCTCCAATATGTGACTGTATTAACCACATTTTCTAGTTTCTGTATCTGATATTTTGACAGCTAGGACTCAACTGACTTAGGAAAGATTGCCATTCCCAGTACTGGATAATTCCTAATGATAGGAATATATTGGCTTCCTAGTGTGTCTTTCATATGCAAAGCAGCCTCTCCTGAGCAATACCCCCGCCCACCTGCTTGTTTTATCATGTTTCCACACTTCTAAGATATTGGCCATTTGCAAAATGGTAGTAAATGCATACACATCAATAATCACATTCATTGTGAACATGGATGAATGGATAAAGACGTGGTACATACACACAAGGTATACTTGTTGCAACGGCAACACCACACTGATAAAGAAACGGGAGCAGGCGATACAATGCAGGACAATGCTCAAATAACAAGTTCCTGGCCTTTTTATTCTTAGAATAATGAAACAGCATCAATTTGTGGGGAAGAAGGACAAAGAGAAGAGGGAGGGGTGAAACCAGAAAATGTGCTTTGTCATCTATAGTTTCTGGGCTCTTGAGTCTGCCCCCCAGGCACTTCTCATCTGCTTGATTACTAGGCATTGTGATTGAAATCAAGCCCTAGACTCCCAGCCATTGTTTCAACTTTATCAACAAGGCTTTCCACCGATCAGCTTCTGGGGTCCCTTGTCATAAATCAGTCAAGCCCCCCCAACCCCCCCCCCATTCTTGATCATACATCTTGATGCATCCCCTTCCCAGGGTGATCAAGCTTTCTGCTCTTGATTGATTTGAAAGGCTCCATGTAGGGTTGGGCTTCTATAATTGATTGGCTGGGCACTTCTGACCTAGCATAGAAATGCAGAATTGCAGGTAACAAAAATGGTGGCCAAACAAGCCGCTTAGGATTAGCAGACCCACAGATACTACTCAGCTGTTAGTTAAAAAAAAAAAAAAAAGATGAAAACCTTCTTGTGAAAAGGAAGAAAATAATTTCCATAAGAGATGAAATAAAATAATTTGGAGGTAATGATTGAATTATAAACATCACACTGTCTTTAGGACATGTTCTAAATGTTCCACTCCAAAGCATCATGCAAATGATGAAGTAAGAAAAGTGCAAAACTTAAAGGAATAGGACCCCAGGGGGCAGGAGAGAAGCTGGGCAGGAAAAGACAAGAAAACAGACAAAAATGTAATTTGGGGCAAAATAACCACCCTCAACCTCATCCTGCAGGCAGTTGCGGAGCACAAATTATTTTCAGATGTCGCTCCTGAAGCCACTGAAGCTGTGCTCTCACATCTTGGCCACCGACACCTACTGTTAGGGGGAAAAGGATGTCCCAAAGCAAATTCCATATAGGCTTTGTGGACTCCACCCCCACCCCAGGTCAAAGTCACAGACACTGGGAACTCCAAATCCCATCACCACCAAAGGGAAGGTGGCTGGGACCTGAGGGTGGGGTTAAGCAGCCAGGTGGATACAAAAGGCAGACCCGTGGGCTTTGGGGCTCTCTCCATTTTTGGGCTCTCAGCCAGCTCGCAGCGTCCGGCCAGCTCTGAGAGTGACTTTGGGTTTCCAGGTCGTCGGATTGGGTAGGACGCATTAAAGACTTTATTTCCCTATTTTCTCCCTGAGTTGTACATTTTCCTTATTTCCTTTTCTCTTGTAAATAAACCTTTTATTAACCCTTTTGCGTGTGTCTGTAGTAGAGTAGTCATAAGTCCCTTTAAAGCGCGCGGGTGAGGACCCACAGCCAGGAACCCGTTTAATATCGGGGTTGCTCTATAACACTACCACTTGAGGGTGGACACAGCTGATAAAGGAACTCCAAGACAATGTGGGCAGAGGCTGCTATACCAGATATGGTTTGGTCTCTTTTCAATGTGAAAATACAGCTTGGTATTTGAAGCTTGGTAATCTCTATCACGTTGGTGGCCACGTGTTTCATTGTTTCTCATCACAAACAAAATATATTGCATGTTCTAAATGTCTCTGTATTAACATCTTTGTATCAGATTCTAGGGATACCAGGAGAGCATGAGTGGTTGCTCCTGATCTGGGGTCCAGAGCAGGCCTTGAGTCTGAGGATCCCAGGTGCGCTCTCTTTCTGTTCTTGTCTTTGGTGAGGAAAGAATTCAATTTTGAGACCAAAGTTACAGAAAAGCAAACAATTTATTGACAGATAAGAGGAAGAGGGGTCCTGAATGCATTGCCCCTGAGAGGGCAAGAAGAAGGTGCTTATGGGTGCACAGTGGGCAAGGGTTGGGGGGGTTGACTGTTGGGGGTCTCTGTGTTGGTGTAACAGGGTGGTCCCAGGAAAGGGGGAGGTTCCCTGCCCCACCCAAGGGAGGGTGGAGCTGAGCAGGAAGAGGAGAAGCAGAAGAAGAGACTGAGGAAGGAAGGAAGCAGGATGGAGCCAGGAGACCTGGAGGAGGCGCATGGAGCCTAGAGACACGTGAAGAAACTGTGCTTGTCTTTTGGTCGTGGACTGGGTGACACAGATGTGGGTGAGACCCGTGGGGAGGTGACAATGGCAGCTTTTATCTTGATGTTGATTTTGCTCTTTTCCTTCCGGGCTTGTCTGGTTGTTTGTGACCCTTTTCTGTGGGTCCCCACTGGAAGATGCTTTAGACTTGTAGCAGGCTTTGGGGCCTTGTTCTGGGCCGATCCCATATGGATGGAGTTTTACCCACGAGGGGACGGGTAACTTTGGGTGCTTCATTTAGAAACTAGACTCTTTGCCTTACCTGTATTGTTTCCTAGTTTTATTAAAGTTCCTTCCCATTAAAGTCTCCTATGTTTTGTGTTGATGCGGCGGATGGCAGAACCCATTTAGAATAGGCAGGTTTGCGGGGGTTTGGGCTGCCCCTCTCCCTGTCCTATAACATTGGGAGTCCTGCTGATTGCCTAAGCCTGAGAGTTTTCTTAGGCTACCGTGGCCCGCTGAGTCTCGCATGTTACTTGGCCTGCCTGTCAGTACCAGCTTTGACCCATTGCATTGCTTTATGCTGTTGTGTTGGTGTTCTGAGGATTCCACTTTTAATTGGGCTGGAGGGTACCTCCTGGACTCCCCTGAATGTTCTTCAATCAGGCTGGTAAATGGATTTAGGGCACTTGGGTTTTATGGGGCAACCTCCTAGTTCCCACTTATTATTCAGATTGCTAAATGGGCTTGGGGCCTGGGGCATCCTGCTTCTGACTGCCTGTACTGCCTGTACACATTTCCCAACTTCCTCTTTCACTTGGACATAATGTTCCTCTTTCATTCTTTTCTTTGCTGCCACTGCCATGGTCTAAGGACAGCACCATATTGACTTCCTAAGCCCCAAGAATGGCCCTAAGAACTCCTGGCAGTGTCTTTGTGTGTTTTTTTGTTTAAGATTTATTTATTTATGCATATAAGAACTGGGGTACAGGCCAGAGATAAGGGCAGTGAGAAGATTCACCAGAGACAAAGTGGGGAGCAAAACAGGCAGATCTACTGAAATACACTGATGAGGGGAACAACAGGCAAGACAGGAAAGGTCTGCTGTGCCATGTGGTTGCTCCCTGGCTGGGGATAGAACTCATGCTGCAGTAGCTGGCGGTATCTTCATAGGTTGCGTCTTAACCCCTTGCGCCACCAGGGAGGCCCTGGTAGTGTCTTTGATTTGATTTCCCTATGTGAGAAAGACAGCTATTTTCCAGAGCTCTCCATTCCTAGGACCTTGCAGTAAGTTCTTTCATGGAACGTATCAGCTGACAAGTAGACACCACTTTTGGACCCCTTTAGAGAAGCTGAAAGTGACAAGTAGACATGGTGTTTTTCCTGAGGGAATGACTTCCCCAAACAGCACATGCCTGTGGAATTCATATTTGAGTTTGGTTTCTTTTGCCCTAGAAGAGGGGTTCTCAGCCTGGACACTATTGACATTGTGAACCAAATAATTCTTTGCTGCAAAGAAGTTTCTGGCCATTGTAAAATATTTAGCAGCAGCTTAGCCTCTACCACTCCATTTGTGGCAACAAAGCTGTCTCCAGATAAAGCAAAATATCCCGAGGAGAGCAATTTGCCTATAGTTGAGAAGTATATCTATAATGCAGCACATATTAAAAAAAAAATCAGCAATGATGGAAATTATCTTTATCTGTATAGTAGGTATTAACCATATGTGACTAAGCACTTGAAATGTGGCTGCCATGACATAAAAAAAAAGAATTATTAAGTATATTGATTGCATTAACTTAATGATAGTTTAAATGGCCACAGGTGACTATACCTTCTGTTGGACAGTGTCATACAAGGGTCTTGATTAAAGGGGACTGGAAGTCTTAACATGTACAATTTCTTTTGCCCTGAACAACTGTAGAATACCCATTGTCCTATGTCAGGGTGCCCTTAAAATCCTACAATCCACATTGCTTAAGCGGTAATTCTCAATGAAGAGTGATTTACCCTCAGAGGTCATTTAGCAATACTCAGAGATATAATGGATTGTCACTGCTGAGATTGAGAAAGTCATCAGTAAAGGAAATTACAGCCCAAATTTTTGTTTTAATTGTTATGCCTGCAACGCATTTTAGTTTGTAATGTTTTTGACACATTATTAAAATGATTTCACTATCTCTTGAAACATGTAATTCAAATGACTTTTCCATATTCATAGCTAGTAATGTGGCAGAACCTGCATTGGAAATACATTCTCTGACTCAACACCTCCATATATTTTCTTTTCTTGATAGAATATCAAGTCTGTCAGTTTTTCTCTCATAAATTTTTCCAGTCTGCCTCTATCCCTTTCCGGCATTACTCACTTTAACTTCCCAGCACCCTTCCTCGACATGTCATTATCACAATCTAATTTATGCACTGTCCTGCTATTTCTTTGTTACCCTATATGTTTACTCTGCCCCTAACTAGATTGCATATTTGTTATAGGAAGATAATTGAGAAAGTGAAATTGGAAAACCTTAAGAATCAGATTTGTGTCCTGTGAGAAACAAACTCTGTATTGTTTCTCTTTTGAAAAGTAGGTCATTGCTCCTGGTCTAATAGAAAAATCTTGATGAGGGAATAACAAGGAATCATGTAGTCAAATTCTGATTATATTTTTAATTCAAACTGTTACTTGAAAACACTTAGGAACATTTCTAATGGAAAACTTTGCAAATGTTAATTATAATTTGAAAGCAAGTAAGTAGTAAAATTTCAAAGAAATAATTTTAAAGGCCAGCATAAATGAATCACAGAACTCAATTTTTTTCACAGGATGGTTTAGACTTTTGTTAAAGTCTTCTTAAGAGATAGGGTTTGAATTATAAATCAAGAAGTTATTGGTATGTAGTTCTACACCCAAATGTCAGAAAATGTCAAAGAAAAATAGAATTATGATGTTAGATATAGCATGTAATCTGTCTGTAGCATAGTTTTTTATTTTTGTTTTCCAGTGCAGCAAATAATAATACTTTATTTTGATCCAGGGGATGTTTTCCACCTGAAAATTTGTGGTTAACAAAACTCAGCAAAAATGGACAATGATTAGATTGTAATTGAATCTGATAGCATTTTCTTATGAAATACTGAGGGTCTTGTCAACCACGCTATGGCCAACTATGGATTTAAACAGCTATGTTTTAAATCTGTAAAACTATTCACTTAATAGTAAGCCCTAGAATGTGTCTATTTTTTTTTAAAGATTTATTTGTTTATTTATTTATAAAAGCACTGGGTACAATCAGAAGCACAGGAGGGTGAGAGAATTCACCAGAGCCAGAGCAGGGAGCAGAGCAGGCAGAAGGACTGAAGTACACTGCTGAGGGGAGCAGTGGGCGGCAGGAGAGGTCTGCGCGCCATGTGGGACCCTCCTCCGTTGGCCGGGGAGCAGCCGGGGATCGAACCGGCGCTGAAGAGGCTGTGGGCAGCTTCGCAACCCAGTGCTCAACCGCTGTGCCACGGGGGAGGACCTAGAATGTGTCTATTATTGTGTATTCCCAAACTCTCTTTAGGCAACTAATAGTCAATTAGGGCATCCTCTGACAGGCTCCCTTGAACTTGTAATGATGTGTTAAATTGTCTTAATATATACTATTTCTTGAATGAATAATCACCTCAAAATGGATACTATCTAAATGACTATAGTTTCTGTCAACTAAATTTCTTTCATGATCTAGAGAAGTATGTGGACTTTATAGTCATTCAGAAAAATGTTCAATGAATGGATCATGCTACAAATGGAAAACATTATTTTTTAAAAAAGATTCATTTATTCACATACAAGAACTGGGGTGTAGACCAGAGGTGTGGGGAGGTGTTGAGAGGATTCACCAGAGAGAGTTGGGAGCAAAACAGGCAGATGTACTGAAATACATCTGGTGATAGCTCAATAGTGCTGTGTTTTTAACCCTTGTGCCACCAGGGAAGGCCCCAGATGAATTATTTTTTAAGGTAACTTCCAAGACATTTTTATTGTGGTAACATTGGTTTTCATCACTGTTTGTGTTTTTGAAGTATAGGATCTCCCCCTTCGGGTGCTGTTGGTACACCACACCCCCACTAAAACACCCACAGTCCACCACCCTTATCCATTGTGTTCTTGCCCCACTTTTTTCTTATGTCCCCATCTCTGGTAGCATCAGTTTGATAGTTCACGTCAAGGATTAGTTTGGCTTTATTTGATCGTTTGTTTGGTTTCTCTGTATTTTGCATTTAAGTGACACCATCTAGTAACAAATGAATTATTATAATTTAAAAAATGATAAAAATGATTATATGAATGGTACAGAAGTTATTAATTAAGAAATAAATATTACTTTAATTGTTTAGGATTAATTTGATATAATGCTTGGCATGTGGTAGTTACACAAGTATTGATAAAAACAAAGAATTTGACAATTATTGTTTACTTTTAAATTTACTCACTTTTACCAGAAACTATCATGCCCTGATCTCTGGGCAGTGTTGAAAAGGGTGTGCAGAAAAAGGACTCTCTTACTTTGTTGGTGGGAATGTAGACTAAGTCAGCCCCTCTGGAAGACAGTGTGGAAGTTTCTGAAAGCATTGAAAATAGATAGACCATATTATCCAGCTGTCCCTCTCCTAACTATTTTTCCTGAAGAATAGAAAAGCATTAAGTTGACAGGATAATGCACCCCTATTTTCATTGCAACACTATAAACAATAACCAAATTATGGAAACAACCTATGTGCCCAGGAATAATGAGTGGGTAAAGATGTAGACTACATATACCATGTAATACTTTCTGCTATTAAAATAAAGATGAAATCTTATCATTTGTGACAACATGGAAGGAAATGGATGTGATTGTGCTAAACAAAATAAGTAAGAAAGCAAATGAATGGATGATTTTGTTCATATGTGGGATGTAAGGAAATAAAGCAAAGGAAGAGGGAAAAAAAACAACTCACAATAACTCTTGAAATCTAACTACAGAACTTAAGGCTACCTGAGGGGGAAGGTGGAGAGTGGGGCATAAAGTGGGGGGAGGCTCCATGGATTGGTGGAAGATTATTTGTAATTTCAAGGTTGATGACGTATGATTACAAACATTTGCAGAAGTATGAACCTCTACTCCTAAAACTTACACAGTGTTGTAAACCAATGTTACTTCAGTGACATAATTAAATATAAAAAAGATAAAATTACTCAAATTTGTCATGGCTGCCATGTTTTTGACTTTCACAGTATCTGGGATATATACGTATTCAACTATTCCTGTCAAAAATACAATCTCCAAATGATATATTTTGCTTTCATTTATACTTAATTCATCAAAATATGCTTTCATGGTATCTCTTTGGTATTCATAATGGCTTTTCAGTAAGTCATGGAAAGTTCCCACTTTGAATGGGGACATGACACTTTGCCAACAGTTCATCCAACATAGTTAACTTTCTCAGAATCCATAAGAAGGTTAAAAATGAAAGAACTTTCCACCATTAACCCAATGTGATCAGAGACTTTTCACTAGTCATGAATGCCAGAGTCAAGCTCCCACTCAGGGTGACTGTGACTCAGAATACAACGTGTAGGCGTTTTTAATTGAGCTGATGGAAATGGTTGACAGGGTAATAGTTGTAATTGTTCACCATTTCACATAGAAAAGAATTTGCTCAGTAAATAGGAGGCTTTGTTTCCAACCTAATTTAATGGAAACACAGAAGGTACAAGAAAGTAATGTGCCAACTGACACTGGGTGTAAAATAAGGCATTTTAGAGACTTTTGTGCAAATGTCCATCAGCTGACATCTGTCAAAGCAAACGTCTGGGATGGCTTCAGAGCATATGCGTTTGCCAGCAGCAAACATTTAGTGAGCTTCGTTCTCTGAGGAATAGAGTTGGTTTGTTTTTGTAATGTGAGCATTTGAAATAATCCACTTTCTCCAAAAACCCCAAACTACTACAAAAACACCATGCAGCCTGGTTATACAGTAAAAGGAACAGACTTTGATGCATATGGATGGCAATGCTTAGACTAATTGAGAGGCTACAGGAGTGAAAGAAAGGAGACTCGCGTGACAGCTTGTTTTATTGTAGCCTGGGTAAAGGCTTTAAGGCCTAAAGAATATTACTTCCATCAAATACATAAACTTAAATGGGCTCCAAGCTGCCTGCCCTTACACTCCACTAAAGCATCTTGTGTGTTTATACTTCTGTTGTCTGGCCTGATTTCCATTTCAATTTCTGTAAGTATCATAAAGTCTCACGGAACATAAAACTACAAAAATTAACTGCATTCTATAATTTAGAGTTCATTCCTCAGGATAGTCAGGAGAGAGAAATTCCAGTAGTATATCCATCCTTAGGGCAAGACTTATCTATATTTTTCTACATCTCATTTTATTATAATTGACCTATGGAACATCCATTTTGTGGATCAGCTGTAGCAAATTTAAATAAGCCAATGTCCTACTGAATAGACTCCTCCACTTAACACTCTTTCCCTCCACTTCTCAGTCCACTATCATGCCCTGATCTCAGGGCAGAGATTTAGAGGCAAATATGCAAGGAGAGTCAAGTAATGTGAGCATTTGAAATAATTACTACCTAAATTAGAATTGACGGTAGTGATATTAAATGTCTCAATATAGAAAGTGTTCTAAAATTTATTTATTTATTTTTAAAGATTTACCTATTTTATGCATAAAGAACTGGGGTACAGACCAGAGGTGGGGGAGGTGAGAGGATTCACCAGAGACAGAGTGGGGAACAGAACAGGCAGACTAATTGAAATACACTGCTGAGGGGAACAGCAGGCGAGACAGGAGAGGTCTGCTGCACCATATTGGTAGCTCCCTGGCCAGCCTGGGATGGAACTGGTGCTGCAGAGGCTGTGGATAGCTTCACAGTGCTATGCTTAAGCCCTTGCGCCACCAGGGATGCCATGTTCTAAAATTTAACTTTGAAGAAGCTGTCTAAATTAATGATTCTTTGGGGGAAAAAAATGTTAGTTTATAACTTTGGAAAAGCATTTTTTATTCACCTTTTACTTTACAAAATTATCAAATTTTCTAAAACCATGCCACTTTGTCTGGCGTATACCAAGTATCTTATACAAATTCTTCTTCTAGCATTAAAAAAAATGTGAGTATCTTTGTACAAGGCCATATATGGGACTATTCATTTACTAAGTTTTTTATTAAAGGGCTATTCTGATATGTATATATATTTCTCCATTCTCTGCCATATTTTTATTAGAATTCAAAGTATAGAATAACATAAAAATTAGCATGATTTAGCTTTTCCAAGTATTTATTATATCTTATTTATCTTCTGTTTCTAAATATTTCTTCTTCTCCTCATAATAATGGTGTCTGTGAGGTTATTTTATGAGCATGAAAATGAATGGATTCATCTTAGAGAAACTTTTAGAGATCATTCATTGAAAAACTTTGAGTAATCATAATGACATTCACTACTGATTCATGATTTCTTTTTCTGGATAGTGGGCAAAACACTGCATACAGTGCCCTTAATCATTACAACTCTTGTTGTTTGGTGTTTTCTATTAAAAAATTAGTAAATAAATGGTAAGCAGATGATAAAACTGAAGGTATCACATAATAGGGTTTTGAATTCTCTCTTAATCCCCAAATTGTATTCTTTCTATTCTGAAACACTTCACATAAGTGTCCTGATTCTAATGTTAGCCTAAGAAATTTGATTTTTTCTATCTAATTCCTTTATTTCATTAATTTCTTCTCTCTCTTTTTGTACAGGAAACACAGGTGTGTCTATTGTTTAGTGTAATGTGCAAGTCCTGGGTTCAATGTTATGGTCAGTTAGCAATACTTGGATCCTCAGTGTCAGAGCAGCTGTTAACTACATGAAAGGAAGCATAGTCCAGTACCTGTATCGCACATTCCCTGAGCTCCCAGGAGAATGTCCAATATTTTCTCTTCTGATGCTGACCTACCATGTGCATTATTCCAGAAGTGGATGTGCACTAATAGTTAACAATATTGAAAGGCCAAGATCTTAATTATCATTTTCCCTTTTGGGGGATTGAAATGAATCAAGGGACAAATCTTTTGCTGACCTCTTTGTGAGTTTTCTGGGTCACATTCTCCAAGGAGGCCTGGCTTACATCTGGTAAGTCATTCCCATTGGATAGTCCTTTCATTTATTTATTTATTTTAACTTAAAAACTTTTGGACAATGCTGCTGATAAGCAATTTACAAAGCTTCACTGAGCTAGGGAGTGATAAAAATGATTCCCTGTAGTAACAAATACCTTCTTTTTCATCCTGACCTGAAATTACTTAGGGCATCTAGAGTGATGGGCCCATAACACCTCTGAAAAAAGAGCCACAATATTTATGTCTCAAAGCTGTCATTCATACTCTCTGTGAACAAGTTTGCAGTTGTTTTTTTTTCATATCAAAATCCTGTTCTCAACATGATACTGTCTGCTTCAAGAATCCCAAAGTCAAAAAGTAAGATTACTATGCAGCACTTAGCACATCAATTCTGTGATATTTGAACCCCAAAGGAGGAGAGCAGTCATCAATTAAGAACTGTGGTCAGATAGCAAAGCCAACAAATAAAAAACAGTATTCAGCATCGTTTACTAACTGCTATGATTGATTCAGAGTTAAACTGGAACACACAATGTGCATGATAAAGACAATTTTTTGTTTGTTTGTTTGTTTTTGTTGCTATTGAGGTAAGGAATCCATCTTCCTTTAAATTATGATAACATTCTATTCTACCGTGCATGCAAAGAATCACTTATATGACCTACCCCCAAGCTGAATATTTTAGTACAGGGATTTCACACAAAAACTGCTGGAGCTGCAGATCTTACCTCATAACAAGAGAAAGGGCAGACTTTAAAGTGGGGATAGGGAAGAGAGGGAGGGAGAGTTTCTGTCAGACCTGTGACAAAGCTAAGTAGACTTGACAAAATAGGTCAAAGTTATAAAATATATTTGATCAAAATTAATTTCATTGGTATATCAAATCACAAGATTGCAAAATGATACACATGTCTCATGAATTTGGTGGTTTACAACAGTTATATGTTACCCCATATATTTTAGCCCACACTACCCCCTAATGTGATAAGATTTATGCCAATGTAAATTGGATACATATTAACTCATAGACTTACTTTTGCTAAGAAGGTATAATTGAGTGCCTTGTGTATACCTGCCTTTCAATTTTTTCAAAATTCCAAGCAACTTATTCTCCCCAGGTGGCTTTTGAATCCTGGACTTCATATGTTTACTCTCACGAGAGTTTCACCTTTAGAACTCTCATTTCACGGTTTTGGATTTCTTAGAAGCAGATGATGAGGCAAGAATTTAAGTGTCAATAACTTCTGTGGTGGTTCATCCAAGAGTACATGGGTAAAGGAGCAAATAAATGACAAAGGGAATGAAAAAGTCAAGGTTTGTATAATCAAGTCAGTTACCATTTCTTAGACAATGGAAACTCAGTTTTATGGAAGAAACCCTAGAGATGCTGTAGAATATGCCTAAAGAGATTCATCTTGGGGCCTCCCTGGTGGCCTCGGGGGTTGTCTCAGCACTATCATTGCTTCCGCCTGGGTTCAATTCCCATCCTGGGAGCTAACTCACATATGGCACAACAAACTTTTCCTTTATGGCCCTCTACTCCCCATAGCACTGTATTTCAGTCCATCCACCTGTTCTCCTACCCACTCTGTCTCTGGTGAGTCCTCTCACCCCCTGCGCCACTGGTCCATACCACAGTTCTTCTATGCAAAAATAAATTAAAACAAATTATAATAAAATAATTAAACAACAAAAAAAGAGATCTCAGCCAAAGCTCAAGTATTTACTTATTTAATACCCCCCAGGTACTCAAAGGTCATTATCTCTCCAGCACTTCCCATGGCCATATGCAGTGGTTTAAAGTGTTCCTGAAGCCAGAAAGATGTCTCTGACAGAGGCGGTGAGTGTTGCAATATTAATTTGTAGAAGCAAATGTAGAGAACATATGAAGACTTACTGCCTACTGGGTTCTGATGAGGTATGTTTGTTGTAAAAGGTTTTTTCTAAAACTAATGTGAAAATGAGATTGATATCTATCCATAGAGTATTACATATGGCAAGCATTATGCAAAAGAGGTAACCAGATGAATAGAAGATGCAGAATAACTTCTAGTCAGATGGAGGAAAGCCTAGAACTTATCCCTACTTGATTCTCAAATATTCTCATATCATCTATACATTCCTAATTTTTTTTTGATGTTGTATGTCATCTTTGAGAATTGTTTGTGGTTTAATTCTAGTCTACAATCTTGTAGTTAGATTTCAAGTTGAATTATAATGAGGGTCAAGAGTATAGCTTTATAAAAAAATAGTGTTATCTTTCAGTGAAAAAAATAAAAACTATTTTAATGCCTTTTTTAAATATGACAGAAAATTGATTTTTGTTGTCTGGGCAGTTTTGAACTTGAGCTCATGATGTGTTCCATGGATTAGAAACTTCTTTGATAACTCTGTGACTTTAGCATTTATCACTATATGTTTACTTTTGGTATTTTGAGTGGAGAAGGTGGAATAATATATTCCCTTTGTTGTAAAAGTGTAATAGAAGTTTGATTGGAAGAAAAGATGCCTCAGATCATGCTTGGTAACCTTGCACACATTCCCATAGGTGACCAAAATCAAGGCTTGAATGGTAACTAGTCTGAGTCTCGGAGGGAATCTGTGATCCTCCCCAAAGAGTACGGAGGCCAGGAAAGATCTGCCAGGAGACCATCTCTCTGGCCTCCCTCCCTGTCTCCTCTGGGAGGCTGCCATGAAACACCTTCTCATTTCCTCCTGGAGTCTGAGGAGTCTGGGACTCTGCCCCATCTCCCTCAGAATGGGGCTGCAGGATAAGGAATCCCACATCTCAAAATTCTGTCATCTGGTTCCTCTTTACTGGTACTTGGAACAGGACCGGAAGCCTGGCACCTTTGTTCAGTCTTCTATTTGCTGTAAGTAATTTAAACATGGCTTATTGCAAGTTAGCAGCCAAGTCAGACCATCCTTGGTTTTGACCTTGTCTTCTGTTGTACTTGATAGTTATAACCTCTTGTCAGATAGAGAAAGCCTCCCATTGACCTCCAAGGCCCTCACTAAAAAGCAAAGATTCATTTCCATTGTCCCTACCCATTCATTAAATTCTAGAAAAACTAAAATTTTTGACAGATATATGTATTGGCAGGGGAGAACTTTAATTTTATTGAAATTCTTGAATTTAAACAAGATGTGCATAGTTCTTTTCTCTTCAACAGGAATTACCATTAAAATAGAATGGTTATATTGGTAATATATACTCTGGGAATTCTCCATAATAAAATATTGCTAAATGGAGTTAAAATTCTGCATGGGCATGTGCAGTGAACCTCTTGAGATGAGAATATTGTGAATCAAGGTATTTGCCTACTCATTAACTTGCAGTTACCAAGTCAAAGTATATCTTGAAATAACTAGTCTGCCTGAAAATTCCTTTTAATATAGACATCCAGCTACTTTACCAGACACTAATATTCCATATACAGAGTGCATAATAAAGCATATAGAACTCAGCTTTAGCTCATCATTTAAAATCCTTAAAAATCCCCTAAGTAACCCACCCCTCAAAATAACCTTGCATTATAATCTGAGATATATTTCTACTAATCTTTGTATAAATACATTGATTTAAGCACCTACTATGTATCGAGACATTTAATATTTGGTCATTTATTGTGTATGATATAATCATTACAAAATCTTGTAGACATACGATATTGTTTACTTTTTTTTATACAAGGAAAGAAACCAAAGATATTAGGTATCCTGGACAAGGCCCTAAGCTAATCAATGGTATAGGTGTGATCCATAACCTTGACATTGAGCTTGTGTTCTTTCAACTTGACTTTCAACTTGTGTTCTTTCAACTTTTTCCAATATATGCAATGTCCAGGCTCCATATTGCTTTGATTGAATGTTTATTTCATCATCCTTATAATAGTGAATCAACTTATAATAATTTAGTATTAGTTGCATAGAAAAATTACGAAAAAATTCTCATAATTAAAACTTCCTAGTAATTAAATGTATTTGGTTTTCAAAAAATGCAAAGATCTGGAGTACGGAATAGCTCCCCCAGTCAGTGAAGACTGGCATTCTGTCACTGGTATGACAAGAATGAACATTTGTTAAAATGGATGGCTGTATTCTTGCTACATCTAAACCACTGATGATTAAAATTAGACTCTAATCATCTCTTGGTTATATTGTATTTCTGTTAGAGACATGGAAAACAAATTTTTGTAGTAACCTTTATGCAAAATGCTATGTTTTAAAAGAATCCTAGTGGGTTTATGGTTTTAAATGACATTACAGTACATTAAATTTAATGACATTACATTTAAAAAGCTACGTGTACGCATTATTTCACCAAATAATTTATTGACTCATTAAAATAATCCTTACAATGGATGTACTAGGGGTCTGGAATTCTAAAATGAGTGAATCAGATATAAACTGTCCTCTAACAACATATATGAGGCTAAGCATTTACCCAGGAATGATTGTTGTCACTTCTTGAAATATTTCTGGGCCTCTGGTTTTGAAATTACCCCCAGATTTTGGGGTGCTACACTTACATGGTTACCAGTTTTCATGTCAGATCTCTGTCCTTTGAGATGACATTCCAATTTCTCTGATTAATAGTCTTTCTCAAGTATTTGGGAAGTCTGGCAGAGGTCAGCTACATGCTGCAAATTATAGATGGGAAGATATCACCTCCTTTTCCTGAACAGATCAGAAGATCATACATTTGATCCTTCATCTTGAGGAAGGACTCCTATTGAGTAGTGATGTAGGAAGGTAATATTCACTGAGTGGATGGCTCATTTAAGTCGAGGTGGCAATAAATAAGGTGATAGATTTCACAACTTGCCTGCCTGTGGTTTGTGTCTAAGATGTGAATTTACATATTGGTGAAAAATCACTAGAAATAATGACTTTGGAAAAGGAGAGCACACTATTCAACACACATTGACCTGTATAAAGAAAGCTTCAGAAAAAAAATGTGCTGAGGGGCCTCCCTGGTGGCACAAGGGGTTAAGAACCACACTATGAAGCAATCCTTAGCCTCTGCAGCACAAGTTCGATCCCTGGCCGGCCAGGAAGCAACCCACATGGCGCAGAAGACCTCTCCTGTCTCTCCTGCTGTTCCCTTCAGCAGTGTATTTCAGTCAGTCTCCTTGTTCTGTTCCCTGCTCTGTCTCTGGTGAATCCTCTCCCACCCCCCACCCTGCATCTCTGGCCTGTACCCCAGTTCTTGTATGCATAAATAAATAAATCTTTAAAAAAAAAGAAAAAAAAGAAAAAAATGTGCTGACATTTTGAACAAAGCTAGTCACAAATTTGCTTTTTCTCAAGGAGGTAATCTCCCTATAGATGAATATTATTTTATAGTAAATAAGTTCTATAAGTCATTCAGTAATTAATTATACTGAGGCTCTTCTTTTGAAGAACTAGATGAGGAACATTTCAAAAAGACGTCAGTGGCCTCTCTGGAGGCCTAGGAGTTAAGTCTCAGCACTATCACCACTACAGCCTGAGTTTGATCCCCAGCCAGGAAGCTGACCCACATAGCACAGCAGACCTTTCCTGTCTCGCCAGCTGCTCCCTTCAGCAGTGTATTTCAGTCAATCTGCCTGTTCTGCACCCCACTGGTGAATCCTCTCACCCTTTGTACCTCTGGTCTATAGCTCAGTTCTTCTTCAAACAAAAATAAAAAAAAAAAAAAGAAGAAAAGAAAAAAAAAATCAAAGCAATGACAACTGTTAGAAAAAGTAAATAAGAGTCATTTGATTTGAGCTTGTTATACACACTGGGTTGGCTCTGAATACTGTCTTGTTTGAGCCTCTCAGTCATGGTGTAGATATGTATTATAATTATTTCATAATATACCGTGGTTTATAAAGTAAACTTGTTTCTTGAAAGTTATACAGTTAGCCCATTGAGCTTTCACATTAGAATTCAGGACAATTTGATTCTAAATCATGATATTTCTTTATCATAAATGCTGTTTGATATGTAAAGAGAACTCATTTCATATGTAGATATTCTTAGAATTTGCTTCCAGAGGGTTCATTACTGTGCACAGACACCATATACAAAGTTAACAAGGTGAGTACTAAAGATTTATTTTTCCACTTCTTGCCTGCATGTCTTTGTAAATTTTCATTATATTTCTAAATAATATGCAGGCTAAATATCAGAAATAAGAAAAAATATTTCATATGCAAACATGTTCAATCTTGGAAGTAGAGACTGGTTTCATTTCTGAAGAAATGTGAAGAATAATGTTAAATGCTTTAAAAATTGAAGCTGTCCTTTTGAAATGCATCACTCCCTCCAGCTTTCAGGTTGTCATCTATTCTCTGACAAACAGCCTGATTCCCACATGACATATTCAGATCCTGCCCCGTGCAGACTCACTTATGGTGACTCCATTTAAGTCACACTTTCTAAATTGTTCCCAAGAGAGCCCGCTCAAATAGAGCGAGGCTGTCCGCATTAGCCAGCACACAGTCGGGCTGAGTGACAGGCATGTTTAATCTGTTCATTTCAAATCTGCAAAGCACTTTGTCTCTTAATGATGCACTGCCTGCAAAATCACGTCTGCAAGCCCTTTTATTTGGCTTCCTCCAGAACTGGACATCTTAGGCAGGGCAAAGAGACAGAGTGCTATGAAGCCCAGATGCTGAGCTTATCTCTTTCTGAAGATAGCCACTGAGGTCCGGGCATTGGCCCCAGATAATGAGACCAGGGTTCAAACTACTTTGTCCAGAATGTAAAGCCCTTTACAATCTGTTCAAGGTCATGTTGTGTTACACTCCGCATGACTCTTCCACACCACGAGACTTCATCATCGTCCCTCTCTCCTGTTATACTTTCTCACTCTTGTCCTTGCATCTCTTGCTGCTCCTACTTGATATTCTTGCCATCACTATGTTTGGTTAGATGGCCCCGAAGATTATTTCGAACAGAACACTTGTGTTCCCAGCCATTCTGTCCACTGATGAAAGGTCACCTTCAGAATGTAAATTTGGGAGGTTCAACAAGAAGACCTGCCTAAAAGTGTGTAAAGCTGGCAACTCAATGCAGTTATCTCTTCTTCCCTCTAAATTCTACATTTTTTTTTCACTCTTGGTATATTTAAACCCATAATGCTCTCTGCTTATCATGAGATTATTGTTTTTATACACTGGTCACAAAACTAAATCTTTGAAGAGCAGGTAATGCCTTAACTCATCTTCCTATCCCCACACTATTTTCTTATACTTGGGAACTAAGCAAAACTTGCACTAATTTTATCAAGTGGTGACTCCCCCCCACCCCCATAATTTCTCCATGAATGTATCTAACTTCTCCAGAACACATATACTTATAATTCCTTATCACTTCAGGCAGATTTTAACAGGTGGGGAATTTAAGGAAAAAACAAACAAACAAAAAGAACCAACTAAAAAATCTTAAAATGTGTTGATTTTGCTTATTGACCTCCCATTTCATCAGGATTTATGTTCTAAAAAAAAAAAAAATCTGCATGTGTAAGGATCAACTTTCAAATCTACTACCTAAGAGAATCTTGGCTAAGAGAGACAAGGAGTAACAAATATTCCCTAAGACATACACTTGGACTTCTCCTGAACAGGAGAAACTAATTAGCACTGAGAAATTCATCAACTACTGTGATTTCAACAATTATCTTATATTGTTTTATAGATTTCTTTTAAAAAAAAATCCATATGCTCAAATTTAACAGATCATCTTGGTTAAAATTTTGTTGTTTCCATTTCTATATGTATCATGTTGAGTATTTATCTACTTTTCCTTTCATTGGTTTTGTCATTTGTTAAATAAGCAGTGCAGTAGTAACTACCTCCTAAGATTATTACAAGTATTAACATCAGTACATAGGTAATATGTTTAGATTAGTGCCTGTGCAAAACAAGAATTCAATTGACATTAGCTATACATTTATTTGTTTCTCACATTTATTACACCTTTACTTAATATTGATCTCTCCACTTTATAACTAGATGACACCACCAGGTAATATATGTTATTTATCTTGCAGTATATTACCTATGATGTATACCTGAAGAATTCTGTTTTTTTTTTTTAATTTTAAATCCTGTGTTCTTTCCTTATAGAGTGAAACATTATTGAAGTCCCATTTTTATTTTAAAAGCAATTATCATTTTCTGAAATTACTTTTTGAATAATCATGCCTGTTTCCTCACATCCCCACTAAGATATAATCTTGAGGTAGGCATGGCATGTGCTTGTCTTGACTAACTCTGGGGCTAGAGGCAGGGACTGCCACACGCATCTTTTCAGAATAGATGAAACTACAAAAGGTATCTGTGTATGTGCATGTGAGAGAGTATTTTCGGTCTTTTTTCGCATTAAGAGGGAAATAACACCATCTCTGTAGACACGTCTTTACATGACCACGGACACATACGATAGAGCCATCTTTTTTTTTTAAGATTTATTTATTTATTTATACAAGAACTGGGGTACAGGCCAGATGCATGGAGGGTGAGAGGATTCACCAGAGACAGAGTGGGGAACAGAACAGGCAGACTGACGAAATACACTGCTGAGGGGAGCATTGGGCGGGAAAGGAGAGGTCTGCCCTGCCATGTGGGACCCTCGCCGGCGGCCGGGGATCGAACAGGCGCTGCAGAGACTACGGATAGCTTCACAGTGCGGCGCTCAACCGCCTGTGCCACCAGGGGAGGCCCCAATATAGCCATCTTAATATTGTGATTGGTCAGACCTGGCCATGCTGGGCAAGATGATAATTAAGTAGGTAGGCTCCACTCCTTCTTACTTACTCCTGTTATATCCATGAGCCAATAGTTCAGTTGAATAGAGGCTCTTTGGAGCTCTTTTCTTTTTTCTCTCTTGATGCCACGTGATCATCACGGTATGTGGTTATAAGCACCATCCTGAGGGACTTGTACTTGTTCTACAGTTTAACAAGTATTTTGATTGAGGCCGAGGGGAAGCAAAGCCTTGGGACTAGAGTAAGAGCAAACTAGGGGACCCCACTCAGGCATGAATGTCAGTTATAGTCTTAGGAAACCTTCATGTGAGAACTCTGTAGGGAGTAACTAGCAGCTCTTAGTTTCCCATATTGTCATTGTTCTTTGCATTTAGATCTCTTGCACACCAGAAGAGGTGAAGGGATGATTGGCTGGCAGGAAAGAATTTGGACAATCTGTGTTTTTTTAACTGTAATTTCAAAAATAAATAGTTTGCTGTATCTTCTAGCAGCCTTCTCTCGCGTTGATATGACTCAGCTGAGAGTCATTCCAATCTTGTGAGAAAATAGAAAACATTGTTGCTCTTGGTTAATTTAAAGCTGGCTATGTTGAAGCTATAGATCAACACCCACATATTCCTAAATGGCACAGTTTTGAGTCTGGGAAATATTTGTGTGTATCCTCATAAAGGTACATTGAGAATATGAGGAAACATTGGGACTAAAAGCTCTGGGTGTTAATATGAGAAATATATTGTGACTGTCACTTTATATGTTGAGATGCTGGGGAAAAAAACAAGACCTGACTTCTATATTAGGAAAATGTCCATAATGCCTGAAAAAAACCCAAATTGGATAATGTTTGTAAACTGAGATAGTACCTGCTTTTTAGGGGAATCAGACTGGGTCCTAACAGTGAAACATTTGCTTGTGTGCATGTAGGGGTATAGGTGGGATTATAAATGAGGCATTTATTATTTGTCATGGGGAAAAACACACATATTAATATCACAAGGTAAATGGGGAAAAATGTAACAGAGCAGTAACAAAGGATTGATCTGATATAAATCACTTTATATAAGTAAAAGGAAACAGACCACTGTTTTTTGTAAGCCATCACTCATTTTGGTTTTCCTAACTAGGAAAGATAATAAAATAAGCACAGAGGCATAGGCAGCCCCAGCACGTGGTTCAGAGGATAAAGAATGAAAGATTCTGGAAAGCAGCCACTGACTGAGCCGAAGAGGCTTGAAGTGGATGTAAGCAGATACGCCCCCTGAATTTTGACAACTGATACATGAAAAAGAAGCAATTGGCAATGCTAGGGCCATCGAGATGTAATTGCAGGCATGTCTTGCTTGGCTCCAAATCATTGTCTCTCTGCTGTCTGGTGGGGGAAGAGGCACAAACCCTCATTTCCCCCTTCTCTATGCTGTGATCCTAACTAAACTTTAGGTACTGTTTCCAAATATGCTTATGACGTGGCCAAAGAATTTTGTGCTTTAGGTGTGGGCAGGATTTGAAATGGATTAAATAAATCTACTGGGTTTCTTCAATGTCAAGGGCCTTAACTTTGCTTCCATATTTGCAGTTGTTTCAGAGATACAATATACGAGCCCCTCTGGGGAAAGTTCTTTGATGGGCTACTCTGAGACTTGCTATGAACCTACAGGCAATCTGCAGAGCTGTTTAAGATGATGTCATAGCCATGTAATCTCCCTTATGTGGAATCGATGACTATTTATGGAGAAGTCTATGTGCCAGTCATTGTGAAAGATGGTTCAGGAGAATTTAATCATATATTTCTATTAAAACCCTTGCGTGAGAGTGTTGTGGCTGTTCTCTCTACCAGACACAGAGCGGGAAACAGAACAGGCAGACGAACCAAAGACACTGCTGAGGGGAGCAGCAGGTGAGACGGGAGAGGTCTGTTGTGACATGTGAGTTTCTCCCTGGCCAGCCCAAAATCAGACCACGCTGCAGAGGCTGCGGACAGCTTCACAGCCCTGCGCTCAACACGCTGCGCCATCGGGGAGGCCCTCCTTGTGAATGTTATTAAATAGAGTGTTTTTTCTTTGCCAATCTGTCTGATACTGTTTTGATTTCTTGTCCAGTCTGAAAAGAACCCAAAGGGATACAGGATGCATTTCTTTTGTGCCCTGACAATTGAATGCCCGATCAGTTGTTTTTGTTGCTGTAGTTTTCTCGTGACATATTGATGAAATCAATAACTACCTCTGTTCTCTCAAAATACATTTTATGTAATCTGAAAATAATAATTACAAAATCAGTTAATGGGGCCAAGCTAAAAATTCTGTCAGTTAAGGAATAGAGGCTAAAAATTGCATCACTGTTGAGAATTATTCAGCACAAAGAAGTTTCCAAGAAAATTGGGGGAAAATGTTTTATGGGCTCTTTCTGCATTAGTATCTATTATTTTCAAGATTTACTCAAATGTTCCAAAGGACACATTAGTCAAAGTGAGTACTCAGATATAAATCAAAATTGTCTCCTTTAGGCTATCTAATATCCTACTGCAATACTAATATGGTTCATAAAAACATTTTATACAGAAAATGAATGAATATTGCTGGAAATGGAATGCATAAGAGCTTTTTTTCCTTGCCAATCATCCAAACTTCATACAAATCAGATTTGTTATCTAACATATTTCAATCACTAGATAGAAGTAGTTTCTTTGATTTTCACATAATTTCTGGAATTCAAAATTTTCTGTATTCCATATAAATTATATAAATCACCAATTATCTATGATGATGGGGATCTCAAGACAGTGCTATTGAAACCCATAGATAACATAAAAGAGCAATCAATGGCAAAATTGATTTACTATAATTTTGATTTACAATTACTCATAAGAAGGGACTGACAGCAAGGTCAAGGTCAATTCTGAATAAGCTCTACCTTCTGAAGGTAGAATATAGATGAAACAAGGACAGAACCATTTTGTGTAATTTGCACAATGAATCACTGAATTATTTAGGAACTAGTGATGACCATAAGAAAATTATTATCTTTTCTTACATTTATAGCTGCTAAAGTCATTACCCCTCTGAATTTCATTGCTGAAAGATATTTTACTAACTGTTCAGTTCAAACTTCTCTTTAAAAATAAATAAAAATGGGTATAGATTTTGTGCATGCTATTTTGATTTTTCTACTCCCCAATTTTTAATTTTTTAAGATTTATTTATTTTTGCATACAAGAACTGGGGTACAGGCCAGTAGTGCGGGCAGTGAGAGGATTTACCAGATGGAGTGGGGAGCAGAACGGGCAGATCTGCTGAGGGGAGCAGTGGTCAAGACAGCTGAGGTCTGCTGTGCCATGTGGGGTTAGCTCCCTGGATAGGGATTGAACTTATGCTACAGTAGCTGTGGATAGCTTCATAGTGCTGAGACTTAACCCCTTGCACCACCAGGGAAGCCCTCCCCAATTTTTCTATGCATTCTGCTGTTTCATGTTCTTTTCTGATGATAATCTTCTGTCTCTGTATGTGGGTGAGATAATTCTATGTCAACTTGGGTGGTGTATCTAATGTAAGTTTTGAATTCATTCAAATATTTGAATGTTTGGAATGTTTTCTAATAAAGGTTTGAACTGGGAGGAAGTTGGAGCTGGTTGGAACTGGTAAACCTTGGATAAAAGAGATTGTAATCAATGATGTGGGTAGGCCATATCCAATGAGTTCAAGCTGATTTAGGCTAGTCCCACCTGCTTGCGTCCAGTGGAAAATCCTCCTTTTCAGAATCCACAATTGAAAATGGCTCTATCTCCTCACACCTAAGTTTAAATCATAGTTTGACTACTAGGATGATTTATATGACTGTGACCTGAGAGTGAGAAATCCTCCTAACATATATCTTTGGTAGTAACATTATTTTAATATACTCTGACAACTTTTCAGTGTTTGAAAGTTGTTTAGTCTTTGAAAATGTAAGCTGGCTTCAGGGGTTTCTTCATTGATACCAACAATATTCATGCAATAGAGAAGACATTAAGACTAGTTTTTACGAATTTCATTTTGACAAATAGACATAATACAATATGGAGGACTATATCATATACCGTTATCATAACTTCAGCGGATTTCTTTAAATTCATAGTATACCATAGATTTTGATCATCATGTAGCCAGATGACTGAGAGTATAAGGGTCCCTAAACTGTTAAGGAATACACAGTCTAAAAGGGTTCAACCTTCTACACCACAAAGACAAAAAAAAAAAAAAGCAGCAGATTCTAAGTGGGAAAGATCTTTAATTGGTGTGCAGCTAGAGATAAGAGAGGATCTCAATTAACAGACTCCTGATCATACTCAGAAAATTACCCATCTCCTGTGGGCAAATGCCCAATCAGACTTACCCCAAAACTGAAGCCTGAAAGCACCAGAACAAGTCCAAGGCACACATTGCCAGGAACCAGGGGGCCAGGATGCACAGGTACAAGAGATCTGGGACAGAAGGAGAGACCCAAAATTCAAAACGAATCATATAATCCACTACAAGATCAAGATAATAGCTACTTTTATCTCTGCCAAGAACCATGTGTCTCCCATGCACATGTCTGTTCTTCAAATGTCTTCTACAAGTGTCTCTTCTTCATTTTGCCTCAATTTATACATCCGCCTCACTCCTCAGCTACCCCACATTCAGGGAGTCTGGTTCAAGGCATGCTGGGAGTTGCAACCCATGGCAGCTGCATGGAAGCAGGAATAGGAAAAGTGGTACATGTTCATTGCACTACAGTGCTCCCGCTTTTTCAGGGACACAATCTGTAATAATCAGATCAAGGCTATCTAGCTTGGATAAAATAAAAGCATTTAAAGAACATGAGTACATGATTATCCTGAGTGAGTATTGACCATAATACCTTAAACTGGAGAACCTTCTAGGAAGTCAATATTCCTTATAAAGAAAACAGAAAAGTGAAAATAGTCAGTGTATCTAAAAATCCTCTGGTAGCAAACACATATTATCTCTTCTTTGCTTAGTGGAAACAGGAGGAATTAATGTATGGACTGTCTCTTACTCTTGTTCAATAATGCACTACAAGGTTTAGGTTTGGTGGGTCTTTTCTGAGAAGAGAATTTGGATATTTGTAGTAACAGAAGAACTGGTCTTATTGCAATTCTCTTTGGTTAGAAAAAAAATGTATTACTTATTTCCTGTGTTTTATTATTAAGAAAAAAATGTTCCTGAAGTCCAAAATGAAATAACATTTGATGGATGTTGTCCTTTAACCTTGTGGAGAGTTTAAAAACTGACAGATATATACTTCTCCATTCTGCTTACTTCCCTCAAGTACTCAATCAGCCCTGCAGCCAGGGTCACTGTCTTCACAGAACCAGCTAAAACTTCCACTTTTAGCAGAGTCTCCATTCCATGAGCATAACATTTGCTTTGCATTTGTAAAGATAAAAGGTCACCAAAACAGTTAAGGTTGATTTCTTTCTCTTGGTTATCTGGGGATTTCTTCCTCTAGAAGCAATACCTGAAAACCTACTGTAGAAAAGACATGCACATTGACAAGTGTTGAAACACAGTATGAATGAAATGTGCAGAATTCATTCAGGAAGAAGACTCAAGTGGAGTCTGCTAACAAAACTGTGTACTCTTCTCTGTGAATGATTTGATAATGGAATCAGAGGAAATAATTGTTGCAGATAATAAAAAAAGATACATTTATGGAAACTGTATGTTGTTCAGGAACAGTTAAGAGAGGTAATCAAAGCACAACTTTTTTTGTCCCACTATTTTTTATTCTGTATATTTGTAAAATTTATTTTATTGTGGTAACAGTGGTTTACAATACTATCTATAATTCAGAGTTATAGGCTTACATATCTTCAGATGTAGGTTACCTTAACACACCCATCATCAAGGTACCACAGTGCTCCACCATAGTCCATTGATTCCACTATTCTTTTTAGAATTTTCTCTCAGTAGAAAGTAGCCTTTCCATTTCTTGGATGACATCTCTGAAGTCTTACACTTGTTCTGTTAATTTTCTGTTGAAGTCTTAAGTGGACTTTCAACTGAAATTGCATTCTCTATCAAAATGCCAAGGCTCAACCAATAATTAAAAAACTCTATGTCTTCTCAAATGTCAGAGTCATATATTAATTTTCCAAATACTTACATTGAAGGTTCCCTTAACTGGACTTTCATTAAGATGATAGATACTCCATATTCTTCTTATTTGGAGTGACAGAAACTCTAAGACAATCTTCTTCAAGAAATATGATCCACAAAATTATCTGAATCATTTTAAAATATTTCTCAGGTAACCTAGAGGCATTGATAATTTTTTTTTTGTTTTAGCACATAAGTTTGTTATACATAACTATTGCATCCTCAGATCTGTTAAAATTTAAATGCAATTATTCTGTTCATAAGAAGAAATTGAGAAACTGTGATCAAAGTAGAACATTTGTGGGAGATGAGCATTACATGAAATACTCATATGGTGAGTTCTCCAGGTTGGGAGAATTCTAAGGATGTGCTTATTATATTATTGAAGCAAAATGAATTGCCCAACAGAAAGAACTCCTTGGAAATATGAGATCAATGTCAGCTTCAGAACAACTCCTATTACAGACAGTTGCTGTAAGAAATTCCTCATATGTTAGACACATGGAAAAGTACATTAAACACACTTCATGTCTTCATGTCAAATCAAACCTGTGTAGGCAAAGATCCATGGAAATAATGAATGTGGGAAATCCTTCACCAACAATTCATCCCTTGTAACATCAGAAGATTCATATAAGAGATAAATGCTACAAGTGCAGTGAAATGATTTGAGTAATTCCCAAACCAAAAGAGGTAGCTTTTCTAAAATGCAATAATTCATACTAGAAAAACTGCATGAATACGATGGATGTGAGAAAAGTCTTCATTGTGAGATATGTTTTTCTTATTCATCAAGGGATGCACAATGTATTAGTTTGTTTTCAATAATATTGTTCCACAAACTCCAAATGTGAATCTAGAGCAAGAATCTCACTATATAAATAATACATTTAAGATTATCAATCAGCAAAACATTCTGATTATATAAGAATTAAGTTTACTCTGGAAAGATGCCAATGGGACTTCTATTTCATCTAGAAAGACTTTTGGTATGTGGAGATACCAAGCATCCTTCCTTCCTTTTTAGTATCATTGATGTGTTAATATAGAAAATAAATTAATAAATGCATTCATTCACATGATGATTTCAAATCTAATGCTATCTATCTATTGTGTGGGCAAGATAGACATTGCTACCACATATTAAACATCTTCAAAAGTTATTAGCTTTTTCCTATTTCCAAAAGATGTTTCATGTTATTTCCAACTCAACATGATAATATAGTTGCATTTTGGCTAATCAGCTCCAGGACACACAAATGACTCTGGTAAGAAGTGGCCTCTATCCATTTCAGATTTTAAGTAGTTTCCCAGGTTCCATACTGGATTCATGGGAACAGAAGTTCTGGGCATATAACTCCAAATCTGCATTCTACCAAGCAAACCTGATGAGGCTAAGGAAAGTGGCTGAGAAGATTCTCTTGGGACTTTGCAAATTAATTCGTATTAATTGTGGCCTGGGCATCTAAGGAAAGCAGTTAGTCAGTAATTCAGAGTTTTCTAAACATAATAGGCAGATTAAGAAAGAACTGGGGTGGAAGGGAGCTTGTAGGTTGATTAGAGAGGAAGGTCAATTTTAAAAATATGCATTTCTGGGTTTTTCCAGTCAGGACTCTCCAGCTAGCCTGTCACACTAAGGTCTTTTCTTTTTTTTGTCTTTTGAAGTTTTTAAATTATATAGTATAATGGTTCTAAGTGTAAAATATGTTTTTATTGAATTTTATACTTAATTTTTATATCTAATAGTGATGCAACATTAACGTGTTTCCATAATCTGATCAAAGAACATGGAATCCACCATCTTGTCTCCTAATTCTCTATTCCACTCTCCTCCTTGCTACCCCTGTATAAGGTAGAGTCCTGTCTTACTTGTAAAGACCTCCAAACAGACTGGCATCACCTTCCTTCTTGCTTGTTTAAATCCAGGTTTCATTGACAGCAATCATCAGAACAGACTCTAAAGTCGGGTGCTCATATTCACCACATGATTTTGTCACAGAGGCATATTTAAAAAGGGGAAAATGGAGCTAATTTGTAATGGGGAGAGAGACATAGGAGAGACACAGGAAGAGAGAACATTTGAGGAGAGACACAGGGAAAGAGACACATGTGGAGAAGCGTTCATGCTTCTCAGCTTCAAGCTTGCACCAGGGACTTATGGGACATGGAAGGAGATACACTGAGTAGAGGCACTTGGAAGAGACACATGGGTAAGAGACCTGTGGGGAAGCTGACAATGGCAGCCTTTATCTTGATTTGTACTTTGCTTTTGCTCCTTTTGTACCAGACATGTCGGGTCCTTGTTTACCTTTTTCCTATGGCACCCTGCCAGAAGGTGCCTCAGATTTGTGGCAAACTTTTGGATCTCAGTGGACTCACTTTGGGCCTGTTTGGTTGGGCATTTATTTTATCCATGAGGAGATGGGTGACTTTGGGTGTTTCACTCGGAAACTATATCCTTTTTCTTCTTCCCTCTCTATGCAGGATCACCCTGCAAAAGATCTTATACACCAAGAGCATACTTTATGTGTTGGATGCAGAATTCCTTTAGAGTTTGGGGATCTCAGGGTGTACCCCATTCTGTCCATTAACAATTTTACACCACGAAATATGACAGTTTTTGCTTTCTCTTTTGTAAGGCTTTTATGTAGACAATCATTTTGATTTCTACAGGGCAGAAAGGATGCTGATTTTAGATCCTTAAGATTCCTCATTGTTCATGGCGCATACTTAACATTTTGCTCAATCAAATAGGGAACATACTCCTGGTTTTACTTGCTTTCATAATTATACTTTACACTGACACTAGAATAGTATAGTTGAACTTTCTCAGATGCCTAATCACAAAATTAAGTTTATTGAAATATCTCATTAATCTAATTAAACATCAATAGTACTGAATCATCGAAACACCTGCTTTAGTACACTACATAATATTATTCCCAAGCAATCAGAATGGAAGGGATTATCAATAAGCTTTGACAACATGCAGTTATTTTTCTTTCCATACTTATAATTAACTATCTCAAAACAGAATGACTGGTACAATTCAGACGTGAGATAGTAAAAAAAAAATGATCCCTTTTATAAGGTCTCAATTAGTTAGTAGCATTCTTAATCTAATTTTAGATTATTAGTTTGAGATATTTAGAAAATGTGGGCTTTTAAGTATGATTTGATATGTTATTGAATAGCAGGATTGATCTATTGACATAGATGTGAATGTTCTAGTTGATAATAGTAAACAACTTGATCTTGGCCTCAGAAGCACTTAATATTTGTTTTATCTACTATATAAACAGAGTCTTGTTTTCCCTTCTCTGGTAGTAATTATGTAGAATCACATGTTTATGAACACTCTATGGAGGTCTTTATTTCAAAGTAACATATCATCAAAGCTCTAGGAAAGTTATCCTCCAGAAACACAATTTCCTGCACTTCTTTAAAACTGAAGTGAAGGAAAGAAATGAGGACAGCAGCTGATATAAGAAATGTACGTTTCACTTACCAGGGATGCATATGTCTATTTGTACAGTCCTAGAACTTAAGATCTGGCTCACAGATTTGATTCTCTAATTGAAGGAAGCAAGAGAGCTCCACTGATGGTTTCCTGAAATGTGATACAAATAATTTGTGCCAGTGAGTAGACATTGAAGCAAGACTCTGAGACTAGGTATTGCCACTAAAGTTAAGCACAGGAGGAAATTCAATAAAAATGCATTCTGACAAGAAATTACTTTTTATGGTATTTTAAGTTAGGAATAACACTGGAAGGAATGCAGAACTAATTAAGTATCACATTGTGGGATTTTCCCCCCCCGCCCCGTTCCAGTAAGGGAGTATAGTTGAATGGATGTATAAAATCAGTATAGACAAATGTTTAGAAGTGGTAATAGGAGAAAAGTCCCTAATAAAACAACTTCTGAAAAGGCAGTGGAATTTAACCCTCCCCCCCAACATCATGCAATGTGAATAGAGTGGCAGAAGACAAATGGTATGAAAACCATACTTCCATGAAAATGGAAAATGAAGTGACATTTTGGAATGCATGTAATAACTGGGCTTGGTAGTATCTATAGCATCCTAAGTAGGCAGACCAGTCTTCCACACTGAAAAATTCCCAGCACTCCCCATGGTAACCTAGACATCAAAAAGCCAGTAGCAGAGCTAAAGCATTCAACTAGTTTCCATATTAGACCTTTATTAAAATGCTTTTTAAATGTTATGCTTTTAACATTTATTTGGGGACTGATGGAGGGTGATATAGTTTGGTGATAAGGCAAATAAACCTTTATCACTAGAATCATTTAAATGTTGATAATGAATCAACTTAATGGGAGACTACTATTTGAAGATCAAAATCTCTCATTAAACTTTGTAAATATCATCCTTGATCAGTAACTAACTTATAAATCTATATTTTAATTAAAAGGAACAAAAAGGCTTTTACTTCTGCTTAGGTGTGGTATTTAACGCAGCTGTGAGCTTCAGCACAGAACATTAAATGAGCCACAGCCGATCCAGGCAGGAAGTGGGACTTTTAGTGTACATAAAGAGTTTTTTTTCTATAACTTCTTTCTGAAAATGAGAACAACCAAGTCTGGGATCGTAGAAAACTCTCTTTTTTCTGTTTACCTTCTGCTTGCCTTCCAATTCCTGGAGTATGTAGAAGGAAGGCCCACTGCAAATCCCCAGCATCGCTTCTGCATCTTAGGGGCCTCAGAGCTGTCAGGGCAGGTGTTTTAGAAAGGGCAAGGCCATAATAAAGGAGCCAACTCAAAATGAGCTATCAAGTTCAGAGGCACTTGCTTCCTGTACCTTCACACAGAAGGAGGCCATTAAACTCTGACAAACAAAATGGTTTATAGGCACCTGGCATTTTAGATTCAGGAAATCCTATTTCAAAGCCTTGGAACACACTCAAAAATGCATGCATGGTGCCTGCTGTGTAGGCAGATTCCTATGCTATGGCAAATCCCTTCTCCCTTCTTTTCTCTGTCAGCCTTTCTGTCTCTATAGTGTTCATGTAACCTGAAGACATCCAGTGACATTTAACTTTCAACACCAAGGATGTCCTCCCTTTTACCTTGAAAATGAAACATCTCTTGGCTGTGAAAAAAAATTCTATTGTTAGGCAATTCTCTTGTGCTTCACCTGGGTTTATCAGGTCAGAAGGGCTGCCAGGTTGCTTTTGGCAGCCATGTTACTTTGGGCAGCCATTTTGCTTTGGGCTGCCATGTTGCTTTGTGCAGCTTCCACAGAGGCTGGATCCTCAGAAGTGTTGAGCAGCTTTATGTCTTCTCAGAGAATGTTGTGCCCCAGAATGTCTTGATTCTTCTTCTCTGAGACAGTACCACATCGGGGAAGTTGAGCATAAAGATTGTAACATGTAGATTACCGAATAGCTTTCCTTGAAAGGCCGGAGAGGGATGAGTGACCAGGTCAGGGGACAGAGGTGTGAAAGAAGAGATTGGAGAGGAGGAATGTGTGTTAGTCACTGGGAACAGTCGATTGAAATCATCTATAATGGAAGCAAGAGATATGATCTTCATATCTGCAGTTCCAGAGGAGAGTTTGGGACAACGAGGGCTTATAGTATCATTGATAACACAGATGGTGAGAGAAGGTATACACTTGGGTAACATTATCCAGAGGGAATTAGGCATGATAAAAGGACTATGATAAGATGTCTCAGCCACCTTGACATTTAAGAGAAGTAAGTTGAGGAATAGAATCACAGGAAGAAATCAGAAAATAAATTGTGAAAAATGCAAAAAGATCAGAATTTAAAAAAAAAAGACATTAGACAAGAACTTATAAAGCTGTAGAATTTCAGTAAAAATTAAAATAACTGAAAAATTGAATTTGACCAAAAGACATGACTGATTATGAAAGCAGTGATGTTTTTCATCCAATGTTATATGCCTAGGGGAACACGGTTTTATACTTAGTTGAGAAAGTTGCCAGAAATGCAAACAGTTATGTGATAAAATAAATATTAACACCAAACTACAGATAACTGTAATGGCATTTTCCCCCCAGTAGATTCTAATGGGGAGGAAGGGCATTGATTCTTGTCAGGGAGAAGAATAAGGTAATTTTTTTTTCTTTCCCAGATGCTTAGGGAAGAAATAGTACATATTGCCCACACTATTGCAAGCATGATTTGAAAGGTCTTTCCAATTTCTAAACAAACATAGTTCATTGCTGTTTGTGTCTCTTTAGAAATTGCACTAGATAATAAACAAGGAGAAAACACACTAGATAATAAACAAGGAGAGAAGATACTTTAATCAGGTGCTTTGCTTTGAGTGTATCCCATTTTATAGATAGTGCATAAATCCTTGCCATCTCTCCTATAGCTCTAACTAGTTTCTGCTTTGTATTATTGCCCAGGCTTTTTATGCCCCCTAAATTTATAAATTTATAGTAGCTCTTCCTTTTGACAAGTCACTATAAGATCTGATATGTCAGCTATTGACTTTATGGGAACATATGTTTCACTGTTTATTTTCTTTAAAACATGATGAATATTCTTAGAGTGAGGTCAAGGACACCACAATTTTCAGCATCATTGAGATAAAGTCATTTCTATATTTAGAAATTAAAATGCAAAGAAATGTGAAAGTACAGCACTCAAAAGTTTGCTGCTTATGAAAAATGCCCACTACGGAGTTTATAAAGTGTCAGGCAACACTGCATGGTGAAGGAAAGAAGGAATCAGTTGAAAGAAGAGAAAATTTGAATGCAAAAGAGAAAATCAAACTCAAGCCTAAACTTTTAACAAAACTTTGCCTGAGCCTGCACACTGTATGCTACTTTGATCCCTTGAACATTAGTTGTATCTATGTGTAGCATGCCAATAACAACATAGACTTTGAAGTTACATATTCCAGGTTATCATTTTTCTACACGGTTGTAATAAAGACTGTTGATTATGGAACTTCAGTTCAAACTTCTACTCTAGGGGCCTCCCTGGTGGTGCAAGGGGTTAAGCACAAAACTGTGAAGCTATCCACAGCCTCTGCAGCACCAATTCAATCCAGACCTGCCAGGGAGATAGATACCCACATGGTGCAGCAGACCTCACCTGTCTTGCCCGCTGCTCCCCTCAGCAGTGTATTTCAGTCAGTCTGCCTGTTCTGCTCCCCACTTTGTCTCCAGTGGAGTAGAAATGTGTGCAAATATTGCTATTGTGTCAAAGAACAAGGATAGAGGTATGCATTGAATATTATGGATTGTCAAAGAGCACATGTGATTTAGCCCAGGAGAGTCTCGTAGATTGAGTGAGGTTCATGAGTAACCTCACTGAATAAAATGAGTCAGGGTAGTAAAAAAAGGTTGGGGCAACCCAGGCTGAGAGGATACACTGAGAAAAGCATGAACAGATTGAAAATAATTCATTACAATTAGTCATTACAATTAACTCTTTAAATGTATAACCTGCAATAATTCTGATAATTCATTTTCATCTGTAAACCAGACTTTGGTGTACACATTAAAAAGTTTGGACTTTATTTGATATACAGCAGACAGTCACTGTCAACAGACAGGTATGACAAAATAGAGGATTGGGGGCTACATGAACATGTTGGTTAAAAAATTTCTCCTGAAAACTGTAAATAACATGAGGGAGGTTTATTTAGAGAATACAGTTCAAGTGAACGAGGCATCAGAAGTAGAGAAAAGCTGTGATTAAGAAAAGTGTGTTCTGGAAGTTTTTTCTTCTTTCTGCCTAAAATGGGAAATTTAGAGCCTTCCTCTTGGCCTAGAGGTTTAAGTCTCAGCGCGATCACTGCTACAGCCTGAGTTAGATCGCAGCCAAGGAGCTGACCCACATGGCGCAGCAGACCTCTCCTGCCTCGTCTGCTGCTCGCCTCAGCAGTGCAGTTCAGTCTGTCTGCCTGTTCTGCTCCCAACTCTGTCTCTGGTGAATCTTCTCACCTGACCCCCTCTACTCTGGCCTACACCCTAGTTCTGTTATGCAAAAAAAAATTAAAAATAAATTAAAGAAATTTAGGAGGCAGATTAGAAAATAATGGTTACTCCATGGATGTAGGGAGATGAAGAAAGGCAGATGACTCTCAGCTCTCAAACTTAGGTTTCCTTTGGTGTTCATACTGCTAACAGGTGCATAATGTTGAAGATTAAAAACAGGAGAGAGGGCAAAAAATCCTTTCACCCCCCAAGGATTATAAATCTGGCTTTGTCACTCCCTCATGGACCTCTAAATTTATATTAAATAGGCATATTTGTAGAATTGGTATCACTCCAATAATAGTTGAATACTAATATCCAATAATATTTAATATACCCTAATTTTATATACATACACATATACATGGAATGCCATGAGGAAAGGAAAATCTACTAATGCAAGTAAATTAGTTTTGTAGCTAAGGTTTTGAAATTACAATAGATGAACACACATTTTAACACCAAATTACTTCCTCAGTGCATTTTAAATGCTTGGGGCTATGATACTAATTAACTTTGGGCCTTTTTTGGTATAGAGGAAAGTTTGTTTAATTAAATCAATAGTGCTGTATATTAATTATGGTACAGGCTTAAATAATTTAGGGAGCACTTACCCTTCTTTCAAAGCCTTTTTTATTCTTTGGCCCATTTGGCAGGATTAGTTTGCTTCAAATTTAACAAATGCTACTAATGATTCACTCTTCTTTTCCTCCATGTGCCATTAACAATAGTCTGGATGTAAGAGTTGGGGTCCTACCTATGTGGCAAAGATTAGCTTTAATACCAGGACATGACAGTGAAGTGATTTACAGGAAAATTGTATTATTTTGCTGTAGTTTAATTCTTAACTTTATGAATGTATCCAGGCCTAATACTTTTGATTTAATAAACACAGCTGACTCCATTCCTAAAATAAAGAAATTTGGACTTGCAGTCCAATAAGTTCAAGTTTATCTACCCTCTCATCAGGCAACTATAGTATGGGAGAAAGCAAGGGTTAGTAATAAATCCAAGTAACCCATAGACATGATTTAATCTGAAGTTTTTCACTTCCCCAGAAACACATTCTTTTTGAATATTCCACATTTACTGCCCCCTGAAATGAATAAATAGAATAATATATTTCAAATGAATAAGAAAGCCATCTGGTATAAAAACTTTTTCTCAGAGCATCTAATTTATTAGTTGCTGATTATCAGCTGAAAACCTACAAAACTCTAAACTCTGGCAGGTGCAGAGTGGAGAAGATAGTGTCTCTAACAGTTTTTTTTTTTTTTTTTCCCTAATGAGAGATAAAACTAAAATAAATAAAGCTTAAGATATTACATAAAAAGCAAGAAATTGAAATAAATGTAAGAATTTAGAAGGGAAAAATATGTTTACATCAGGCTCGCTAAGACAGAAAAATATCTTTTTTCATCTTAAGAAAATGTCATGTAGAAACTTGCTAAAATCTATCCATGATAAATTTGGAGGGTCTATGACCTAAGCACTAATATTTGATCATGATTACTTGAGTTGTGAAAATAGGTCATCTAATCATTTTACTTCTCATAAGTCTTATCAAAAGAAAACTGGGAAGTAACTTCAGATATTGGGGGGGAATCCCTATTTGTTGATTGCATTATATTTTTATATATTGCCATAAGGAGGAGAAAATAGAATATTTGGATAGGTGACTGGACCCTTTTAAGGGTAATTGCTCCTACCTCAATGATAACAGTCATATTATAGAAAAGAGAGAAAAGATTTCTGCATGGGCTGGGATCTTGAGATGAAAGTCATAATCCAAATGCCAGTTTTTATTATCATTCTATTTGATCAGCCGAAATTCTGAATGTGAACTGGAGGGGAAGTTATTATATCTTTCCTTTTCTTTTCATGAAGTCAAACCTTGCTGGGTTGCCTGCCCTATTATCACTTTCTAATAACAGAGAAAGGGAATATCAAGACCTCATAAAGGCAGCAGTCCCCTCCTTTAGATGGAGTGTGTCCTTCTCTAAAGCACTGTGGGCTGCAGTTGCTTCTCTGCTGAGCACTAATTCAGCAAGTGAAGAGTCAGGCTTTACTGATGGGTATATACTGTTTATAATATTTCATTTAATTGCTCAACAGTTATATACATCATCAAACTACAATGGTACAAAGAGAAAATTATAATAATACCCAACATAATTGTTATCCAAAGACAGATACTGCCATGTGAAAAATATTTAGTAACTGCCTTATGATTATGTTGGGGAGGTTAGGTATTACATTGCTAGAAGCAATTACAGCTTGCAATACATAAGAGCAATGACTTTAAATGCACAGAATCAGCTGAAGACTCAAAGTGTATGTTTGCGTGAGGAGGCGGTGTTTGTTTCTCAGGGAAGAATGAGAGCAAGAATTGAACCAACTTGTAAAGCACAAGGATAGCATTTTTTGATATGGAGAACTTTGGCTTTTCAATGGGAAAGAATATAAAGACACAAGAGAAAATGAAAATTGGTTTCTGGTGGGAAATGTAAAGTGAGTTTTTTTTTTTTTTTAATTTGCTTTTTCATTTGGTTAGGAATAATTCCAAGTGGGTTACGAAGAAGACTTATTCAACAAAGCTTATGAGTTTTCCAAAAACCCTTACAGAAAATATACTCACCAATGAGCAATTAAAACATCAGCAGGATTATCATATACTGGACAGTCAGGCTTACATTAAAAGCAACAAGCGGGCCTCCCCTGGTGGCGCAGAAGGTTGAGTGCAGCGCTGTGAAGCTGACCACTGGCGAGATAGTCACATGGCGCGGCAGATCTCTCTTGTCCCGCTGCTCCCCTCAGCAGTGTATTTCAGTCCGTCTGCCTGTTCTGTTCCCTGCTCTGTCTCTGGTGAATCCTCTCACCCTCCTGCACATCTGGCCTGTACCCCTGTTCTTGCATGCATATATAAATAAATCTTTTTTAAAAAAGCAAGCAATATAAAAAAGATACAATAAAAAGGAAGACAATTTGCTGAGTGTTAAAAATCATCACAATATGAATTTTCTGCAATCTTCATAGAATTATCTATCAAAATCCAAACCACACCAAGGTAAGCTTGGCTGGTAGAAGGCAGGAGAATGGAGGTGAAATAATTTCCTCAGTGCCAGATATATGCAGAGTGTTTTGGACCATTTGTCTGGCTGTTGCAAGTGATACTAGAAAGTCTTTTAAACAGAGAAAAACAAATACAAAGAAAATGCTACATTTTTAAATCAGAGACTCTCCTAGAAATAATATCCAGGGAAATATCAATAAAGAAGCAAGGGGATAGCTTTAAAACATGGTATGTGGTGTGCTCAGAAAGCACTGAACACAGGGCCTCCCTGGTGGCACAGGGGTTAAAGACAGCACTATCAAGCTATCACTAGCCTCTGCAGCATGACCTCGATTCCTGGCCTGCCAGGGAGCTGACCCACATGGCGCAGCAGGCCTCTCCTGTCTCGCATTGTATTTCAGTAGATCTGCCTGTTCTGCTCCCCCTTTTCTCTGGTGAATCTTCTCACACCCCGTACCTTTGCCTTTCACCCCAGTTTCTTGTATGCATAAATAAATCTTTAAAAAAAAAGCATTCAACACAGATTTATTTTAAGTTGTCACCATAGCAATATCCAGGCACTGAGGCTTAGTGGTATTAATTAGAAGGGTATTAATTAAAAAAGGATAATTTTTTTTCAGGTTAAGAATTTCTTTAAAATCAGATAAATTGCTAAATAGCAACATTTGGTAAACAGGTAACAAAATGGCAAACAAGTTAAAACACTGTGATAATAAAAAAACTAGCAACAACAAATGTTGGCGAGGGTGTGGAGAAAAAGGAACTCTTCTGCACTGTTGGTGGGAGTGCAAACTGGTCCAACCACTATGGAGAGCTGTGTGGAGATTCCTCAACCTGCTAAAGATACAGCTTCCATATGATCCAGCATTTCCACTCCTAGGTATTTACCCAAAGGACACAGAAACATCAATTCCAAAGAGCACCTGCACCCCTATGTTTATAGCAGCACTATTTACAATAGCTAAGCTTTGGAAACAGCCCAAATGCCCAAAAATAGATGACTGGATCAAGAAGATGTGGTACATATATACCATGGAATATTACTCAGCATTCAAAAAAGATAAACACATGCAATTTGCAGCAACATGGATGGCGCTGGAAGGGATCATGCTCAGCGAAATAAGCCAGAAAGAAAAAGAAAAATACCGGATGGTCTCACTCATAGCAGGAATCTAGAAAACTTAAATAAGGGACCAGGAAAATGAATAACTATCAAAAAGTGAAAATCAAAATCAACAAAAATCTATGAACCAGAGACACTTTTGGGGGGTGTGGGTGGCGGGAGGGGAGGGATTGGGGTCAAAATGGGGGGGTTGAAATTGTATGGGGAATATAAAAATAAAATTTATTATTAAAAAAAACGAGAACAATGAAAAATAGAATAAAGTTGTGCTGCTGTTAAAAAAAAAATAATAAAAATAAACACTGTGATAATCTGTCCAAACCAGTCTCAGATACTGTTTAATAACCAAGGTGTATACTAATTTTGTTGTATGAAGCCTAGACCAGTTCTATTAAACCTGTCCTTGGTTAGAGATCCAGTTTCATTTAATGTTCTGAAAAACTCATTTGACAGCCAGTTGTGTCCCTCATAAAGATATTTTTCTTGTGTAGGACAAGTGACTTGCATGTACTGTGCTATTTCCTATTCATTAAGTTTTCGCCCACTGGACTCTCGAAAAAATGGGACTTTTTCAGTGAAATTTCTTAGGAGTTGAAATAGACATGTATCTACCTATTGAAGTTCTGGCAGGCTGCTAAGTATTTTTGAAAACCTTCTCTTTTAGAAAGTTTTTGTTTTGTTTTGCTTTTCATTTTCCCCTTTGCTACAAAATACTCACTTTTGTTTTCCTTGTGTTTTGCCTGAAGAGGAAACATATTTTTCAGGCTACTTCTGAAGTTGTGCTAATGAGTGACTAATTCTAATTTGGACAATAGCCAAGGTTGAAAAGCTGGTATTTTTAACTTCAAGTGTTATGTTTTATATTGCTATTTTCCAATGACTCCGCACTTCTGAAATTGCTTTGTTATGTACATGGGCAAGGTGAATCAAGATTGCAATACTCTGGTGATGGTATTAATCCAAATGCCAAATTCTTCACACCTGGACTGCAAAAAGGAGAAGGAACCTCTTTGAGGGGAGTTCCCTTGCCCCTAGAATCTCATTCCTCGATATTCCATCACAACATTTACTTAGGGCTATCCATTTTATCCTTCTGTCATATTCAGTCCCTTTGGGTCACCATACCTTCAGACACTAAGAAACACATTTTCTTTTTTAGGCTTTATATGTATGGATTTTAATCTATTAATTTTATAATGAAGTAGCATTGTTTTATATACATGTTAAGTTCTGACAGTGTAGGATTTCTCCCTTCAGGTGTGGTCAACACAGCTCTTGCTCCACCAAAGCACCTATAGTGCTCCATCATAGTCTGTTGTGTTCTCTCCTTGCCCCCCACCATTTCTTCCACATCCCTTCTGAATGCCTCCATTCTATGCTCAGCTTTCAAAGGTTAGTTTTGAAATTTGTCTTTGTCAGACGCTTTGTTTGGTTTCTTTATATTCCACATATAAGTGATACTGGTGATATTTATCTTTCTTCTGACTTATTTGCTTAGTATAATCCCTTTCAATTCCATCTATGTTGCTGCAAATGGCATGAGTTTATCTTTTTTGATCACTGATTAGTATTCAATGGTGTATGTATACCACATCTTCTTGATCCACTCATTTGTTTCAGTACAGTAAGATCGTTTCCATATTGTGGCTATTGTAAATAGTGCTGCAGGAAACATAGGCTTGGAGGTTACCTTTCAAATTAGTGTTTTTGAGGGTATATTCCTAGCAGAGGAATTACTAAGTCATATGGCAGTTTTATCTTTAGAGAGACTTGTTAGTGTCTCTTCTAGAATTCACCTGAGAAAATCTTAAGAGTAATACACTTGAGGTATTATATTTAGACATCTATCATTTTCTAACCATAGGAGACCTATTGGATGCCTAGAACACCTTTTGTTGACTTGGTTAACACAGATTCAATCCAGTACACAACTCAAATATCAAATATTTTTAAATACCTTAGATCTGCTCACATGTATTTTTTTGCATTACCATGTGTTCATCCTCACAAATAAAACATGTGTCCCATACAACACATTATTATTACAGTAATTGTTCTATTAAAGTACTAATTTCTCTTGATTTTTGTTCTATTCTTACTAGATTGCAAGCTCCTTATAAGTCAGATTTCATTTTAACTATATCTATGTACCTAAATCTGGTAGGGTATATGTACAAATAGCAAGTGTTAAAATATTTAAAAGATAATTAGTAAATTTTGATAATTTTGGGTTAAATGATAGTTCCTTCTCTTGATTTTTATTATAGTGGTATTTTCATAAATTTCAAATTTCTGTGCCTTTCAAAATAGATAAGATATACAAACCTGATATAGTATGTAAAAGCATTTCAAATTTGATTCTCTAGATGAAGTACTTCGTATAGCATCTTACTGAATCAAGATATATAGAATAAGCAATGTATTTTCACAGTGACTACACACATATCCAGGGACTCGTATCTAGAAATGCCCTTCAAACTCTCATTCAGTCATAACTGCCTCAATAGTTAAATAATAGCATGATCTTCAATAGCATAGATTGGTAACATTAGAATCATAACTAATAAACTCTTTGTGTTCTTATTCTTTTGACATAATATACTTCTGAGAATTATCCATTATTATCAATGCAAATTTGACTTTCTAAGCATGTGACCAGTCATCGCAGGAACTCCTGCTAGTCATACTGTAAGTCAATAGAAACTTACAAAAGATGAAAAGTTCATATATCTGCCTGAGCAAGTATACATACAAAAATGTATACACATAAACACACACATATTAGTATTTAAGTATAAATTCAAAGATGGTATGAATGATTGATTTTTTTAATCATCTGCCTTTCCCTCATTTTAAAAATGATCTGGATCTCCATTTTTCTTGTGTATCTCAATTTTCTCCAAGGTTAAATAGCTTCCAGGAACCACAGAGGGGTATGATAGAGTGAATGGCACAGGTCAGGGTTTCTGTCCTGAGGCAAATAAAGCAGACAAACACAACATGCTTTAAGTATGAGATTTCAGGAATGGAAACGTGAACAGGCACGCTGGTTTGACTTTCAGGAATGCTGCAATGCACTTAAGATTAAGGTCAAAAGGCACTCCTGCCGGATATCCCTTACTATTCATGTGCAGCAGGATTAGGAAAGAACAGATAATGCATTCATTAGGGCAAAATTTAGGACAAGAATAAATAAATTTGGAGAGCAGTCACACAGGGAGGAAAATGATACTGACTATTTTACCCTGAAAATGAAACAACTTGTGGTTATGATTAAATAATAAAATAGGCTGGAATTTTAAGAAAAATGACACCAGAAAGATATTGCTTCCTATTCAAACTCTTAATCATTATAAATTGATTCCAATGCATATTTTAGTAGTTTTGTGTTTAGAAACCATAACTTTTTGTAACACGATATGTGTTCTTTCATTTACAATTAGAAGAGAAAATAGATCTATTTTCTTAGATTTCATAAATAGTGACCAAAATATAGGTTTTGGATGTTGTTTTTCCCAGAAAATTGTATCGCTGTCTGTCTCACTGTTTAAACGATGTCATATTAGGAAAGTGTATTAGTCATAACCTGGTTTGCCAACTTTAGTTTTTTTGTTTACATCTTAAAACTGAACAACAACAACGACATGACTCTTTATCACTTGGGGAAATTCTACACCTGTGTCCGCATTCTCAATAGTTAGTCTGTATTAAAGAGTTATAGAAACACATATTCTGTGTGTTATGCCACTAAAATATGCCCATTCCTTTCATTTTATTTATAATTTAAATTGCACATTTCAAATAGTCAAGATGACCTACTCATAAGTACTTCTGCGAACAGTAATAGCAATTATCATTAATTATTATCAGATTTTTTTAAAGATTTATTTATTTATGCATAAAAGAACTGGGATATGGGCCAGAGGTGTGGGGGGTGAGAGGATTCACCAGAGACAGGGGAACAGAACAGGCAGATTGACTGAAGTACACTGCTGAGCAGAGCAGCGGGTGAGTTAGGAGAGTTCTGCTGCACCATGTGGGTAGCATCCTGGCTAGGGATCGATCTCATGCTGCAGTGGCTGTGGATAGCGTCAAAGGTTGCATCTTTACCCCTTGTGCCACCAGCGAGGCCCAATTATTATCAAAGTTTTGTTATTAATCATTGATTTATCTGTATATATGGGACAATAATAGCAATTATCATTTATTATTACCAGTGTTTCTGGTAGTTATAATTGTTACTAATTATTTGAAATTAAAAATATGTACATGTATATTGATTGATATCATATGCATTCAACATTGTGCAAAAGAGTTTTCATGTTGTACATCTATTTTTCACAACTATGAAGCAGGTATTATTACCATTTCTGTTTACAAGTGTTAGAGAGTTCAATCACATACTTTCAAGATTATATAACACACCACCCAAGGACAACTGATGCCAAAACCTGTAATTGTAAACAACATAGTGTCTCTGCTATGTTGAGGGCCAGATGTATAAATAGCTTATCTCTCAAATACGTATGTTCATGATGAAGAAGTTAAAATTCAGAATCATAAACAAATTACTTAATATCATATCAGCAGGAAGTAATGGAAACACAGTTTGAATCCATGGATTTTTTTAAATTTTTTTTTATTTTTATTTTTATTTTTATTTGCTTTTTACTACACCACCATGGAAACACAACAAAGATGAACTCACCATTTGCACACTTCTCAAAATAAATAGCAGTTTCTAAAACATCTTTAATTATTTCACTTTTCCTAAAAATAACCATACCAAATACCAAAGTCAAGAACATGATAGAAAGACTAAAACCTACATTTCTTGCTAGTGGTAGATACATAATCACAGCTTCACACATTTGGCAAGGATTTTCAAAAGAATTGAGCCAAAGAGCCTCTATTTTGAAAGAAGAAAATGAAGTCCAGTGAAGTTGTGACTCTGTGAAGCATCTGCTAGTTAGACGCTTTAAATCTACGTGTGTTTCTGCCAATGACCCTCAGTATAATGGTTATTACAGTGCAGATACCAAAGGAAATTCTATGAATCTATTGTTAGAGAGACTGTGTGTTTAAAACAAAGAGGCTCTATAACTCATGGGAAAAGTAATGTCACCAGAAAATCTGAATAAGAGAAACTTATTTACCCTTATCAATCTGTGCCACGAGGTTTTACTGCTGAAATGTATAGGGTGAGTCATAACAGAGGAGGGTGTGAATCATAATTCTGTAATGTTAACAGTAACCTAATGTTTCCAATTGTCAGTTTTCAGACTTGTAAAATAAGCATAACAAAATCTAATAAAGTACTTTTCAGCAGAAATGACTCATCATGTTCAGAGGGGCAATGCTTTACACACATGTACACGTACATGTATACATATATAATTATTCATGTAATATTGCCCATATGTACATTTAATAACATAGTGTCTATTAGTCCTGTGATATGCCACATTAATGTTACTACCAAGATTATGCATACCATTATAGTAGCAGCAATAAGGTTAATACATATTTGTATTGATAATTTATTACACATTATAGGAAATGAGTATATGTGTATATATATGTATGTGTGTATATGTGTGTATGTATACATGTAACCGTTATATGTTCCTGAGAGAAACATAATTACAGAATCCTGTACAGTGAATTGAACTTCTCCTTCATAAACTCTGATAATTATCATAACACTAAATGTTTAATCTGTCATTTAAAGGCCCAGACCAAACTCCTCATTATTCCTGTATTTTTCCTTATCTTTAATCAGAATGATATGCCTTTATTCTGAATTCCCTATAGCTATATTTATATTCTCTTGCAATAAAGGAATTAGTGTCCCTAATGCTTTATAAAATGCTTTATAAATGCCTTTCAATACCAAGGCATGTTCCTCTATGATTCCCCAGTATAGGCAAGTGCGACCTCATATATCAGGGGTTGAAAACCTGCATTTAGTGCTTTCTACAATTTTGTAAATAGGGAATACAGTTGAGTCTGACCACAACATGGATTTACGAAGAATCTTAACTCTGGCAATTATAATCTGGGAATAATTTTATTTCAAATCACAGCACATAGTATTAAAAAGTATTTTCAATGGCGTCCATCTACAAACATTTTTTAATATCTATGTGACTAAATTAATGTGAATCAAGTGTAATTAGCATATGCACATTGCTCAAAGTATGTCAGTATAATGAAAATATAAATAAACTAATATTACAAGTGGTGAAATGCAAATGTGTGGATAAATGAAACTTGAGGAATATAATTTCAAAAGATTTTGGTTAGAGAAGAAAGATGTAGGAGGAGACTGATCTGTTAACCTAGTCTATAGATCAGTTGCTCGTGGTTGGAGGCAGCTGTGTGAGGGAACAATCTCACTTCTCAGACTGTTGGGTCATTGGAGTATAGAAACAGACTGTCCGAGCTCACCAACAGCACAAGTCAGCATCAGGAAGTAAGGAGACTTAACCAAGGGTGAGTACTTCTGTCTTCTTGCAAGAATTTTGCATAAAGGATTGCTTCTGACAGTGATAAAATTAAGCCATTTTGGTCATTTATGTCCTATTAAAGGTACTCCTCTGAAGTTGAATTTTATAAAGCCCTTTTAGAAAATTGTTTCTTAATAATTATTCAAGCTGTGGGTCTCTAGCTATTTTCTTTGAAATGCTGTTTCATACAGAAAAATCACCTTTTTAAAAAAGTACAAATACATCAATACACTTGCATTGTGCATTATACATAATTGCATATGTAAACTAATTTATTACTCCTTTTCACAGTCATACAATCTGCATCATACTTGTCTGCTATTTTTCTTCAGAGGCAGGACAATATTGTGGAAATGCAGAATTGAGCTTCCCTTTCCTCTTGATTTTTCTGTCAAGGAGCATAAATCAACTGTACAACCTGGTTCCCTTAGAAAATGCACATATACATAAGCAGAGTTTTTCTGTTTGCAAAAAAAAGAAGCTACAGGCATTTGTACAAATCCCATGTGTGATGCCACATTCACTGATAGCAAGATACCATGACAAGGTCTATCTTCAGGCTTCTTCCATTAAGTGACTGAGTAGTAGAAATCAAACAATAAATAGTTATTTTACATTGTTCAGTTACTTCTCCAATATTTCTCTGGGTAATAACTGATCATTTACCTATTATATAAATAAGAAAACCAGCACTGCCTCTCAATTGAATGTAATAAAACATGCTTCAAGGATTCAGGTTTGGTTATGGTTGTATTTTTGGAATGCTGACCAAATTAGCCAGGTTATTGCTATGTTCATTTTGCATTGCACTTGACAATCACTGGTACCTACAAGGGGACTTTTAAATGGTTAAAACACACCATAATGGAAGAAAACCAAGCTCTGAATTTTTTAGCACAGGTATGAAATCTTGTATTCTCACTAAAAATGAAATAGTTTTTTAAATGAGATTTAGAAGTATTGTGTTCCCTTATTATCTCCATATGAATAAATTATCATGGTTTATATGGACTTTTTTCATTCACTTTTTTTAAACTTCAAAAGTCTCACCAATTTAATGTCTAATGAATTTCTAATTGTTTTTCTAACTCCCCCAAATTCTTAGTTCAGACCAAGTTTACTAGCTGTATATACATACATACATATATACACACACACATCTGTATCATCTATCTATCTATCTATCTATCTATCTATCTATCTATCTATCTATCATCTATCTATCTATCATCTATCTATCATCAATCTATTATCTATCTAAATTTCTCCTGCTTGTGGCATGTCCTCACTGTAAATATGTCCCTCTGCTCTTTTCTGTCTACCCCTAAAGACTCAGTTTTAAACCTACTTCATCTATAAAGTTTTTACTTTTTCTGAATGTCTGAATTTTTCTTATACAGAAAAAATATATCATAACTGTGTAAAACTATCTCGATACTAGATGTGGTAGATGCAGCACATTATTATTTTAGAGACTTATCTCTTCAATTGTTTTGGTTTAAAAATATAAAAGTCAACTTTTTCATTTTTGCAAATTCTACATCCAATCTATCATAACATGTTGTTAACTCTTTTAAAACACTTGCTGAACTTTTATTACTTCTGGAGTGAACAGTCTCTTACCATGTCCATTCTTGCCACCTCTGTAATCATCACCCTGTACTATTTGCTGTGTTAACCTAGTGATTTTTGGCAAGTGTTTTTGTACCCATAGAATTGAACAATGTTATTCTTTTACTAATGCTTTCCCATTGCTTTCAGGAAAATGTCAGAGAACTTGCAGTGACTGAAAAGACCCTAAAATATTTGTCTACTTGTTACATATGTTGCCTTATATCCTATTAGTCACAGATTGTGTACTATAGTATGTTACTCTAATCCTTATTCCTTAATATAATACAGCTAGACCAAAAGCTCCCATCTCAATGCCTTTGCTTTGTTTGTTGCACCTGCTGGGGACAATGATCAGCAAAGCATCTACATAGCTTACATGCTGCTTTTTCATTCCACCGTATGTTGACCATGTAGCCACACTTGTAACCCTGTACAATCTCCAGCACTTTCCACCCACTTTAGCATGTATGTTTTCCCATAGCACTTATAACTTCCTAAATATAATTAACTATTTGCTATGTTTGCTTACTGTTTATGTTCCCCATTAAAATATAAGTTTAACAAGAGCGGGAATTTTTGTCTGTTTTGTATATTGCTGCATCTACCCCATCCATTACAGAATCTACAATGTAAGGGACATTCCACATTTAGTTAAAATAATATTTTATCTCTTTATATGCCTTTCAAGTTTCCCCAGATGGGGTGAATACATTTTAAAGGCTCTTATTTGGTCTAATCTTCAGAGTATCCATACTAAAAATACTGCCATGATTTAGACTAAGAGAGTTCTCATCAGAAGTGTTCATTAATGGATGTTGTGGGTGTTTTGGCTTTTGAGTGCTATCCCTGGAGATGTAGGGCTACCTCATTGGATGTCTCCATCATATATCATGATTTGATTTGATTGGGAAGATCAAAGGAATTGCTTTGTCAACATTCATAGAGTACACTAATAATAAATCACATTTGAAAAGGAATGAAGGTAAAAGTGTTAACAAGAGGAAGACATCTTGTTTGCTAGTGACTAATGGGGACTGAATAAAAGGCCAATTGGAAAGGAAAGATAAAAATTTATCCCAGATGACAGTAATTGCCAAGAATATGTTCAGGCAAAGTCCCAGTTTCAAAGCTTAAAGATGAATAGAAAGATGGAAGGCGTTATCTTCTTAAAAAGAATTAAATGAGAAAAAAGAGTCATTTTTCCTCTTTATTTTGCTATCAGCATTGGAGTCATAAAAATATTCATGGATTTTAGAAAAGTTAGCAGAAAGATAATAAATGCAGACATTGTAAGATTTTTATGTACTGCTCTTAAATGTTTTAGTCTAAAATTTGTTTTGACTCTGAATCCTTTGTTTTTTATGTATATATATACCACATGTGAAAATAAATATATTGAACATTATTTTTAATGCACACCTATGTTTTAATTCTGGATTTGTCATTAATATTTGAATGGCACTGGGAAGTATAGTTAAACGTCTAAAATTGATAGCTTGTCCTATAAGTTAGGAATAAAAACATCCTCTAGCCAGAGATGTTTTAAATTTTAACATTTGTAGTATATACAAAGCAATTAGTCCACAAAGGTAACTATTTATACAAAATCATAATATGGCTACATAAAAATTTTAAGAACTTTCTCTTTCTGTATCCTACTTTATCCTCCTACAAGTGAAGGGGAAAGCCAATGAAAATGTTTTAACAAAAGTAGGTTCTATGCAAAATAATGGAGGAATATTTTTTATTCAGGACATTTGTCTGAATATCTATTTGGTATCTTATTGATTTTTCAGGGCTTGAATCTCTAACTTTTCTTATAACTTTCCTTTCTCCTTCTTTCCCCTTCTCCTTGCCTCCTCCCTCCCTTCCATCATGCCCTTCTTTCTTCTCAGTTCATATTTGCACTCACCCTGCAGAAAATGAATTGGGTATGTAGACTTTTCTAAGAATTATAATATTGCATCTTCTCTTATAGGTTGATTTCAAATGAAACTAAAAGTACATAGGAATAAACACAGATAAGCAATTCATTCATCTAGTTATTTTTTTAAAAACTTTTTTTATTGGGCCTCCCCTGGTGGCACAGGTGGTTGAGAGCAGTGCTATGAAGCTGTCCGCAGCCTCTGCAGCACTGGTTCGATCCCAGCCAGCCTGAGAGGGTCCCACTTGGCATGGCAGACATCTCCTGTCTCACCTGCTGCTCCCCTCAGCAGTATATTTTGTCAGTCTGCCTGTTCTGTTCCCCGCTCTGTCTCAGGTGAATCCTCTCACCCTCCCGTGCATCTGGCCTGTACCCTGGTTCTTGTATAATAAACAAACAAACAAACAAATAAATAAATAAATAAATCTTTTTTAAAAAAAAGATTTTTTCATTCATGCATACAAGAATCGGGGTACAGGCCAGAGGTGTGGGGGGTGAGAGGATTCACCAGAGACAGAGTGGGGCACAGAACAGGCAGACTGACTGAAATACACTGAAATACACTGCTGAGGGGAGCAGCAGGCAAGACAGGAGAGGTCTGCAGCACCATGTATGTAGCTCCCTGGCCAGCTGGTGATCGGATGGAACTCCTGCTGCAGAGGCTGTGGATAGATTCACAGTGCTGTGCTTAACCCCTTGCACCACCAGGGAGACCCTCATCTAGTTATTTGCTTAACATTACTAAAAGGTAACATTAAACTTGGTCAGATACAAAGTAGTAAAGATACAAGGTTAAGACTCACAGCATAATTTAAAACTACCACTGCAGTGATGGAATTAAGTGGAAACAAATCAATGATAATATATATGGTGAATTGTTATAGATTAAAACCTAGGAAGAGAGGAATGCACTTAGAATGAAACTTCATCTCCTATTGGGTTTTGGATACAGGGTAGGGTTTTTAACCAAATAAAAGGCGTCTGGATCATATTCAGAATGAAAAGTATTATGAAGTACTCAAGTAAAAGTAGGAGTTTGTTCCTCATTCAGTAGATTGAGTCATTCCTGATTATTTAGGAATCATTAGTCTGTATAAGTAATGGCATACCCTTTATTATGAAATGTATTTCCCAGTAGAATAGGCAGAGTATAATACCTTCTTCTTTTTTGGACTCTGAGCTTGACCATGTGACTTGATGTTAATAAGCAATACAAATAACTGAGATCTTAGCATACAATATATGCTACCACTTTCTTGGTTCTTCCCCTCAAAAGAACGTTACAAAGATATCTGTGGGTTCCAGGTCATGGAGAAATTTAAAGCCAGCTTCAATCCAATCTATAACTTGGATCCGATGAAAGTCAGTGTTGCCCCAACTGATCTATAAAACAATGGGTAAAACATATTTTATTGTTATTATAAGCCACTGAGTTTGGAGATTTATGTGCAGTAAAATTTTAACAAATCTGATAATACACTTGCAGATCTGTAGAAGCATAAAGATGTACAAGGGACAGAGGACACAAATATAGACATATGTCCTAAGAAGACATAGAACATGTCAACAGATATGTGGAAAAATGTTCAACATCATTAATCATCAGGTACATGCATGTCAAATGGCCACCTGCTAGAATGGCTACTGCAAAATAAATAAATAAATAAACACGAAAGGAAAGAAAGAAAGAAAGGAAGGAAGAAAGAAAGAAAGAAGAAAGGAAAGGAAAGGAGGAGGAAAGGAAAGGAAAGGAGGAGGAAAGGAAAGGAAAGGAGGAGGAAAGGAAAGGAAAAGAAAGGAAAGGAAAGGAAAGGAAAGGAAAGGAAAGGAAGGAAAGGAAAGGAAAGGAAAGGGAAAGGGAAAGGGAAAGGGAAAGGGAAAGGGAAAGGGAAAGGGAAAGGGAAAGGGAAAGGGAAAGGGAAAGGAGAAATGCAAACTAGGATGTAGAGAAAGGGAATCTCCATGCACTGTGAGTGAGAATGTAAAGGGCACAGGTACTAAAACAAATTCTGCAACTTGAACAGGATGGCAACAACATGCAGATTTGAACAATGAAAATCTGTGTGTTTTATTCTATGTAGTTCAAATTATTGAATTTGATTTGTTCTCCTCTATTTCTCTTTCCCTCAGCTATCATTTTGTTGGTTCAAGAATGATGACAGCAGGATAGTATCAACCAAAGAGAAAGTATGAATTTCCTTCCTAAGAAACTTGCTAAAAGTCAAGAACATAATATAATGCTAGTTAACAATGCCAGAGTAATCGGCTAGTTCTCCATATCACCCAAAGTCTGATTTAATATTAAACTTATGCCAAATTTAATTGTTCAGTCAAAAATCAGTTCATGAGAATAATAAAAATACATGATATAAAATCTTTTAATGCTTAAACATTTCCATGTACATTGATATAATTTTTTTTTATCAAAATAACAGACAAAGAAATAGAAAAATAAAGTAACTATCCAAAAGGGAAAGATATTATTAAGCTCCGATTATAAAGGATGAAGCAATACCCAAAGAAGGAACCTCAGCTAACCAAAATTGCATAACTTGTATGTAGCTGAACTGGAACTGAATTAAAATATATTAAGATTTAAAAAAAATATATATATATATATTAAGATTTAGTCCTTTGGTTTTCAAATGGTCCATTTTATTCAAACTACTTTCTTAGTAGATAAGTGTCACCCCAAAGTCACATTTGCATATTTGATGTCTTCTCAAGAATGAAAACTCTGAGAGGGGAAAAGAACCACCTAAAAAGTTAATGGAAAATGCAACTGGACAGAAGGAATTAAAGTTGTCACACTTTTAGTGATCACAAAGCTATAATCTTGAGATAAAATCATCTGAGGTTTAGAAAGTTAAGTGTATATGTAGGAGTTGGGGGGAAGGTGTCAATTTCAGAATCTGTGGAGACCATACATACATATATTTCTATGTATGCATGGAGACCATACAGAATCTATGGATATGTTTTGTTTTCCTTTTGGTTCTTGATTTCCATGAAAAAAACTACAATATTTCCAAACTTAATCCTTCCTGAGTCTAAGAACAGATTTCATATCATATGTCTCCATTGACTATCATTGTTCACTTACAATTTGGCAGCTGACTGTCACATGTTGACAAGCTGCTTCTGCCTTCTCTATTCTGCTGTGCATTTATATTTAGATTTAAAGAAATGTCATCTCTTTTTGCTAGGCAAACCTCAAGATACATAGTATAAAATTGTCTTGTAACTATAAAAATAGAAATCCCATTATTTAAATAATCTTTCTAGTACTCGAAAAAGTATTTTTGCTCTCCTCTTGAGTATGTCTTCAAAGCTATGATTTTTTTTTCACACAATGCATTTACTTAAAAGTGTAAGTTGCATAATATGGAGTAGAAAATGGGTCTCACATTTCTTTTTTCAGTTTATTGGCACATATTCTTCTTTTTATTCCTACCTCATCACCTTTATTTTATCTTAGAGACAATTTAGATATAGCTGTTGTTTGTTATCTGTGACTAATAAGCCAATTTTGATGTCTACCATTTTCCCCTTCTAAACTTTTCCTTATGCAATTCCAATGAAGTCTTTTTTTTTTCTTAAATGTTCTGAAGAAGAGGTCACTAATTTTCTACTTATGAGTATCATGGATTAAATAATATTAACTGCTACCTCTTATTAAGGCCCATCTGTGAGCTAAAAACTGCTTTATATATGTTGATATATAATTGATTTATATCTAGACATAACTTAGGAAAGCAGGATTTATTATATCTGTTAGTTAGGAAAATAAAATTTCAGAGAAGTTAAGGGAGTGGACTAATGCCACAGAGATGGTTAAGTAATTGAGCAGGGACAGAATCATAGGTCTTTTTTGATTCCTAGAGTTGGCAGCGTTAGGCACTATCTGTTGTTGCACATCCCTGGGGATGCTGTGTTCTATTAACTAGCTCTGTAACTCAGCTACAGAGGCCTTTCGGCTGCTGCTCTCACCTACAGTCATTATAAAAATTGCAGCCTCCTGCTTTCTGATGGTTAAGCAACACTACCTAGTCTTTACTGTTTCTATTCCTATAATCTCAATTGCAATCATGAGGCCAATCTGTAATGGCATCTCCCACAATCTGCCCTGGACCCAACACTGAAATTCTTATAAATGCCAGGGCCTCTCTAACCTACATCAGCCTTAGCCTGTCATACAGAAAACTCCAGAACCAAACGTGTCTACCGAATGTTGTTCCTCATTCTATTTAAGGGCAAGGATTTGATAACTCCAACTTCACCAGCTACTAAGGCAGCCTGCCCTAGAAAAACACATGACCTTGAGAGATGCAGTTCTCTGCAGATGAGCCAGCCTTGGAAGAGCTAACAGCTGAAGGGCTTGGCACACAATAGCTATATAATTAATACTTAATAAATGAGTCAATGAGTAATAAATCAATGCATGATAGGAAACTTTCAGTAAATAAAATAGATCAATAAAATTAAAGTAAAAAAGATGAAGAAGACATCTCTGCCAATATTTATTTCTGAAATATTCATTTAAAGCTTCAAAAACATTTCCAAACTAACTCAATCATTGCCGATGTAATGACAAAACAAAGATTAAAATACATTTAGTGAGTCATCTGTAAGCTTATCAAAACTCTCACATCTGACTACCTGGAAGTTTCTGAAAATGTGGGATTGAACATAACTCTTCATCATGGTGTTTTGGCTCAGTGTAGACACAGCTGTGTAATCCTGCTGGCGATCCAAATGTGAAAACTAGATAGTGAAGCCGTATTTTCCAGTAAAATGCTAAGCTTTGTGCCTGAACTTCTTCAGGTTTCTAGGTGACATTTTAATTACTGAGTCTTTTCAAAAATATATTCTCTTTCCATTTCCTCTCATTGAAATAAAAGGACAAAAACACTATCAAGTTAAAAATGGCTTCCATTTCAAGCTTGTGATTTCACAAAACTTGGTTACTGAATGTAACCAGTGTTTCCCAAGCACAGGCATATTTGTAAAAGTCAGGTGTGCCCTGTTAAGTCTTTGAATTCCATATTTGGGACTTTTTGATGGACAGAATGTCTCCTTAATCAAGGGTTAGTGCAGGCAAATGCTGAAGGGAATGGGTGATGGTAACATTCTCTGATTTAAAAAGACACTTGGATCTTTTGGAGATTATTACAGATTCCAGAATCATTGCTGGAAGCATCCAGGCATTGTTGGGTATATTCGCTTCCTAAGATTCCCATAACAAGGTATCACAAACTGAATAGCTTAGAATAATAGAAATTTATTGTCTTATAGTTTTTGAGGTTACAAGTCCACGATGTGTGTATCAGCTGTTCTCTCTGAAGTCTCTAGAGGGAGACACTTCCTTGCCTCTTTCTTTTTTCAGGTTGTTGCCTGCATTCCTTAGCATCCCTGAACGTGTCAGACATAAGTCCAATATCTCCTTTATCATCACATGTCACCTCGTATGTCACATGTCTGTGTATGAAGTTTCCTCTTATAAGAAACCAATCATTGGACCGGAGCATACCCTGAATAATAGCTTCATAATAGTATCTTGATTACATTTGTAGATTGTTTATTTTCAAATTAGGTCACATCACCAGGTCTGGGAGGTAAGACTTTTGCATATTTGGGCTAGAGGCAGAGGGGCACAATTAAACCCACAGCTATAGACTATTCACATTCATAATTCTAGATCAAATGCATTTCATTGACAAGACACCTCAATTCTTCCAGGTTTTCCCACATTTGTTTCCTTTTGTGAAGTTGCAAGTAACCTCTAAATAACTGCCATCTTATTCCTTCTAAAATTAAAACAAAGACCATCCCTAAATTTGAGTAGATGAAGAATTTGTGTTATAAAATGAAAAATCTACAAAATTTTAAAATTGTAATTGTAAATATAAAATGTGGAATATATTAGCTTATTCATCTTTTCATTCATTTATTCAACAATTATTGGTGAACACACTGAAAATAGCAGGCAGATTATTCTTCTCTTACACGCAGTCTGAGGAAAAAAATATTTTTTATCTGGAAAAGCCATATAAAGATTACAAGTAATGGGCATCCCTGGTGGTTCAAGGGGTTAAGACTCAGCACTATGAAGCTATTGGCAGCCACTGCAGCATGAGTTTGATCCCCAGCCAGGGAGGCGACCCACATGGCACAGCAGACCTCTCCTGCCTCACCTGCTGCTCCCCTCAGTGGTGTATTTCAGTTTATCTGCCTTTTCTACTCCCCACTCTGTCTCTGGTGAATTCTCTCACTCCCCTGAACCTCTGGCTTACACTCCAGCTCTTGTATGTATAAATAAATAAAAATAAATCTCAAAAAATAAAGATTACAAGTAACAACCAAGTGGGAGAATAGCAGCATGGGCTAGGGGTTAGCATGACCAAATCCCTTGGATGGGAAGATGCAGAGCATCCTGGAGGAACCCAGATAAATGTGCTAGAGACAGAGGCTGTGGGGTGAGCCCAGGAAGGAGAGAGAGGAAGGATAACAGAGAACATTTGAGACCTAAGAAGACTGACATTTTCTCTATTCAAGTCTTGTTTAGAAGCTAGAAGGACATATCATTAAATCTATGAAAATGATAGTGGATGGATAATTTTGAAGCCATGCAGCTTCTTAAACTGACTCTTTTATTTGCAACAATAAAGTCACATATTAAAAAATAAATTTATAATGTGCTAACCCAGAAATATTTTCATACAGTGGCCCATACTAATATACGTGTATACATATGTATATGTATATTGCAATATATAGATATATGTGTATACACAAACACACACACTCCCCTTGTCTCTTCTGGTTCCTGTCTGAGAGCTCCTAAAACCCTTGTTTCCTAAGTGATAAGAGAATTAAGAACATCTTTTGCTCTAATATTTGGTCTTTAATCCTGGCTCCTGACACTGAGCTTTTAAATCCCTGGAATTAGCTGGGTGATGAGTGTCTTTTGCTCTGGTGAGTTGGCCCTTGGCAGGCTCCTGGAAGCTTCAGATAGGGGCTGGACACCAGAAAGATCAAACCATCATTAGAAGATTGGAACATCAAACCCCACCTCTATCCTCCAGGAAGTGAGCAGGGAGTAGATATTGAGTTAATGGTTGATCTAGTCTATGTGATGCAGCAGCCATAAAATTCCCAGAAGTGGGGGTGTGAAGAGCTTCTGAGTTGCTAAGCATATAGGAGTCTGAAAGTGTGGCACATCTGAGAACATGGAAACTCATGTGCCTTCCCCATGCCCATACTTTTTTTCTATGTGTGTCTTCATATACTTCTTCATTTGTATCCTTTAATATAACCTTTATAATTAACTGGCAAACATCATGCCCCCTGAGTTCTATGAACCATTCTCAAAAGCCATTGAACTTAAGAAGGAGATTGTTGGACACTGATTTATAGCCAGTCTGTCAGCAGTACTGGGGGCAAGCTGTGGCTTTGCAATTGGTGTCTGAAGAGGGAGTGGAGGGGCAGACTTATGGAAGAGAACTCTTAAATTATGGGAACTAAGTTTAACTCTAGGCAGTTAGTGTCAAAATTGCATGATGTTAGAAATTTTGTGAGAATAAAGTAAAATCAATGTGTTTTTCTGAGGCAACAAATAAAACAGAAAATGTTGGAAAATATATATAATAATATAAACCTTGGATTTAGTTTGTAGAATCACTTTCTTATGGATGATGGTTATCATAGAACTGAAATGATTTATTTTCATGTTCATTGGAACGAAATTCCTAATTTATAAATGAGAATTTAAACCTATGAGTTTCAGAATTTTACCAGACTCACTACTACTAGGCATATGATACTTTTGGGTGAATTAAGAATTTAAACCTATGAGTTTCAGAATTTTACCAGACTCACTACTACTAGGCATATGATACTTTTGGGTGAATTAAGAAAAAAATCCTGGGCCTCCCTGGTGGTGCAAGTGGCTGAGCACCGCACTCTGGAGCTGTCGGCAGCCTCTGCAGTGTGGGTTTGATTCCGGCTGGGCGGCGAGAATCCCACATGGTGCGGCAGACCTCTCCTGTCTCTCTTGCTGCTCCCCTCAGCAGTGTATTTCATCAGTCTGCCTGTTCTGTTCCCCACTCTGTCTCTGGTGAATCCTCTCACCCTCCCACGTATCTGGCCTGTACCCCGGTTCTTGTATAAATAAATAAATAAATCTTTAAAAAAATCCTATTTCCTAGGAGTTGTAGACAAGTGGGATAAGTGGATCTGAAATCCAGAGTCTCTCCACTCACCAAACAAGGCCTCCCAGTGCAGGGCTGCACTTATTTTTTCATATGGAACATTCATCACACAGCCACATATGTGTGTTCCTGGGCAGAAGCAAACATGAGAACTCAGGTTACCTGTTTCTCAGCCTATATGGAACCACAGTTCTACAACTTCATTTAGAAAGAGCATCATTCACATACAGAATGGATGACATGGTCATTCTTTTTTTTCAATTTTTAAAAATAAAAATATAACTATTTCAGGCCAGACTGATTAATATGGGCCTTCAGATTTGCATGTACTCCTTCAAGAAGCACTAGAATTGAAAGTGCTGCCATATATGCTGAGTTAAATGTTGGTGGCCAGAGAAATGCAAAAGAACTTTCTATACATAACAACTCTGTGCAAACCCCATACTAAAAGACTTGACCAACTTTAACAGGGCTTTTCTTTGCTGAGAGCAAGGTGTATAACTGAAAAAGCTAAAGAGAAAAAACTTAGCATTTGTTCTACCAAAATCTGACAATAGTTTCCTTACCTTCCTAATTTATGGTTTACTAAAATGGACTTATAACTGAGACTGCTTTATCTGTCTCTTTGAGATATATTTATATTACCTACAACTCAGGCTAACCTCCTCCAGGACCTGCAAACCATTCCTTTAAAATGCAATTATCAAAAGAGATTGGGCATTTGTCTCTCAGTCTTTGTAGGAAGATAGAATCCTAACTTAAGTAAATATCAGCTAGCAGACACAACTGGCCTAATGAGAATTTATACTGACCAATCCTTTGTAATTTTTCACTGTGCTGACTCCATTGAGGTCCCAGTAACTCCTCTTACTCCATCATTCTCTCTTTAAAACATCCAGTTACCTCTACACAAATTGGAGTGTACACAAATTGTACTGTCAATAGTTACTGAACAAAATCTGTTTTCACCTCTTTAAAAAGGTTTTAACAAATATTTGACTTTGTTTATTGTTGACACTGTGCAATGACCTTCTAAAGAAAGGAAATATACTTTGAAACATGTGACTTGAGCATCCTCGCAGCAGATAATGGAAAAAGAGGTGAAGTACCTTGTTTCACAACAATATGCTGTATGTTTGCTATGAAGAATGTGGTTGGTCTGAAATCAAGGCTTTTCCAGAAAGGGTTGCTCTGCTTTGGAATGAGATTGTAACTAGTCATACCCTTACTCTTTATAGGGCTTAACATATGTCTTTTTAAAAAGAGAAATATGCAGATTTATGGAGAAAAAAAAAGTAAGCCAAGGAAAAAGAAGAAATCATGAAGATCAAAAAAAGAAAAGGGAAAAAAAAAAGAAAACACCCTTTAAATTTAAATACAAATAAGACACATCTCCTGGCCCAAGAGGCCGCTCAGATTAATAAGTGAAAATTTTGGGCCTCCCTGGTGGCACAAGAGTTGAGATGCAACCTATGAAACTAATTGCAGCCACTGCAGCACGAGTTCAATCCCCAGCCAGGGAGCTACCCACATGGCATAGTAGACTCACCCACTGATCCCCTCAACAGAGTATTTCAGTCAGTCTGCCTGTTCTGTTCCCCACTTTGTCTCTGGTGGATCCTCTTCCCCTGCCCCCACACCTCTGGCCTGTACCCCCTTTCTTGTGTGCATAAATAAATAAATCTTTAAAAAAAAGAAAAAAAAGAAAATTTCTCCTAAGTTTCACCAGTGGATGAGTCTATATCAGACTCTCTGGTCACTTTAGTGACCTGATAATTTTTCCTTTAAGGAACCAAGGTCTCAGTTCTAGCACATTTGTCAGGATGACTGCAGAGCAATAAAAGGTTTGGGGTTGGTAGATGGTAGAGCTAGCTAATTATGCCAAGCAAAGCATAATTCAAATAAAATATCAGTTGAACTCACAACAATTATAGTCTTTATTTATAGCTTTCATGGTTTATTGCTGATTTAAAATGTATGACAAGAGCATGTAAAGATGCCATTAATACATAAAATTAATAGCTTGATTACTTTCTTGCCCATCTAATAACACCAAAGTTTTGGAAAACAAAGGAGTTAAATGTTCTTCTAATTAAAATAGATTATTTATTGGACACATTTGGAATTACTTGAAATAAGTTTTAAATACTTTTAAGAAAGTCTTGAATCTTGACTCAGCATAATGACCACACATCAATCTGTTCCAGGGAATGGCCCCAACCATGACCTTTCCAGTTTGTCAATAAACACTTACCTGTTGTATTCCCTATTCTTTCAGAAGGTAAATCACTAGCTAATCTCAGCATTGAATCAATCTTTAAATTTTCATGGTGACAATATCTTCAGATAGATTTTTTATGCCATGTTATTATATTTTCTTCATCTATAAATTTGCCCTAGTAGGTCTCAGTCAAAGGAATAATGGTAGCAGCTTCAACCATCACTAAAAGGTGTTGTCTGGTAGGATTGGAAAACACCAGGTTACATAATATTTGCAATGTCTGAATAAAATTATATCCAGGAATGAAGTTTCATTTGCCCCTTGACTAATGAGAGCAAATTTAACTTTTGATTTCTATGAAATTTCTATCAATTCTTGTATTATGGTCAACATTAGTGAAAATACCTATTTCTATTATTTGTCCACATTCATGGCTAGTTATAATTCACCTATAATCTTAATGTGATCATTTTTAAATTTTCATTTTGGAGTCAATCAAATTGAGATACAAAAGAGGACTAAAGTTGCTTGAAAGTCATAAAATCAAGTTAGATCCATGACTCCAACTTTCATTTTTCTGGTATTTAAGTCAGTAGACAGTTCTATCAAGGCACAATAACATCTCTCAGGCTTAGAATTAAAGATCTAATAAAGTAGGAACTATATACACAGAAAAACTGTTCTGTAAGAAAGAGATAAGCAAAACAATATAGTATTTTAGTTACTTTTATATATTTCAGATGCAATGGATAAGGAAAATAAGTGCACTGCTACGAATAACTGCATATTTAAAAATAGCCAATGCATTTTTAAAGACGACTGATAGTATGATTAGTGATGACTGAAAATCTACCAAATAAGTGTGAGCAGAACAGCAAAATTACAATCTATAATAAATCTCAATGTGAACTGTTAACCAAGTCAGCGTACATTATCCCAAAGGGTTTCATTAATGGAAACATTAATGCAAACTTCTGCAATTCAAAAACATTACTATGTTAATATTTATTTTATTCCCATAGTTTTGGTGAGGACTAAATGAGGCAGAAATTTAAACAGCCCATTTTATAGGAAATAGACTAAGAGAAGGCTGAGAAATTGATCCAATCAGGTCACAACAGAGGAGGTGAGAATTTTCATCTCCAGACTCCACAATGGTGTTTCTACAGCTTTTCTAGAGGAAGCCAGGTCTCATCAAATGGTGACCCAAGAAGCTGGAGCAGTAATGCTGCCAATATCCAAAAGCCACTACCTTCCATTGCACATTTATGCATTCTCTTACCTTGGAATCAGAATCATTGTCAATTGGTTCTCCAGTTTTTTGCCCATCTTGATGCATGCAGATATCTACCCCTTCTAGAAGAAGGAACTTTATATCCTGGAAACTGAAATTGCTATAGGCAGAGAATCGTCACCTGTTAGATCTTCTCAGGGATGTCTCATCTGAATGGCACCCTTTGCCCAATATCACTCCACTGCCACAAGACAATGGCTTTCAAGGGTGAATGAAGGCAGGAGTGTAAAGGCCTGGGTCTCTCATATAGGACAATTATGAATGATGATTTCAACCTCAGAATTCCCTCTGTATTTTGCTGCAGCTTCCATTGAGACAGTGTTGCAAACTCACTTCTCCTCTGCTTTTTGTGCCTCCTTCCCTTCTCTCCCCTTCCCCAGCTCTTATTCTCCCTCCTAATAAATACTCTATATAATCTGTCCTTCATTGCCTTGCTCAGGACCTAATTTGTGACTGAAGAGAGAAACTAATAGTGAGTGAAGGCACACTTGATGAAATGCTACAAGTCATTTCATGGATCTGAGTCTACATTTATTTATTCATCCATATGCATGTGAGATCAAATGATGTCTAATGTCAGTGGTCTAAAATGCTAATACATTTTATAGTCTGTACTAGGAACAGGATCATTTCTCAGCAAAACTGAGAAATCTACACATACTGTGTTTTATTTGGGCCAGAGAGCAGAAGTGGGCAAAAAGGAGCTCTTCCATCTTTTATTTCCTTTCCTCTTCTTTTCCCTTGTTCTCCTCAAGCCCGCCTCGTTCAAACAGTTTCTCTTCCTTCTTTTCCCACTTACATGATAACCTCGCCTGGGTCTCATCAGTTTTTTTCCCCCCAGTTTTACTCAACTACCTGTCCTGGTGATCAGCCACAGATTCAGTCCCAGCCACCTCCCAACCCATTCTAAGCCCACCTGATGTTACATTGGGTGTTCTAGCTTTGAGTAGGTAGAGGGAATATACCTAAATATGTCTGAATAAATTAAACCTGACATGTGGATTGCCAAATATGGAACCCTGGTCACCAAAAACCTTCTATACCTTCTTTCTTCCTATGCTTTCTGCTGCAGCCAGTTTTATTTGAAATTCTGCTTTAGTTGTGTCAGGACCTGAACATATCAATTACTTTGAGGGATGGTACATGCTCATTTAAATGTGCAAGTTTTAATTAATTGTTTAGATTTACTGATATATGAATATGAATTAATGTTGAACTATGTCCTGAGATGAAGAATTATAGAAACCATATATTTGGTTTTGGGGACTCATGTTTGCATAGAAGCTACCGTATTATCCCTGCCTACCAGTTGGGACCCAATTAGATCTATATAGCTGTGTTAATACCATGCTTTAGAAAGTTGGTTTGTTAACTTTTTCATGAGTCCTCTTTTCTTTAGTCCCATGTTATGAGTTGCTCTGTAATGTGGAAGGAGCAATATAAAGAAACAGAAATGATTGGTATGAGCATCATCAATTTCTGCTTCTAGGCAGACATCTCTTTATATGGAATGATTGGACAAACTGGTGCTGCAAACAAAAGACTTTCTTTCTGTTGGTAGAGTTCAGAGACAGTATCACTTGAAGAAAACAATAGTACTGCAAGATATGTGGTTTGCTATCTGCCCTGGATCTGTATAAGTTTATAATGCAGAGGAGGAAGCAAGCACACAAGATGCTGAGAAAACTGGGTATGGGGAGAAATAATTTAGGGAATTGTAGCTCAAAGTTTAGTGATGCATCACTAATCAACATAGTATATTTGCATTTAGCCAATAGTGCTAGAAATCCAGCCAACTGAGACATGAAGAATAGATACATTTAAGGTAGGGAGAAAGAAAGTAAAAATTTAGCTTCATTTTTACAGTGAGTTTGTTCAAGGCAGTTGCTGATATAGATAAGGTTTTTTATTTTATCTTCTGAAAATATAGGCAGACACCCTTCATCAATACCACAGATCTGACACTGTCCCACAGCCATAGAAGTTGGTGTTTCCCTGGCTTTAGCTCACGAGTGATATTGAATTTATAGAAATAAAATTTCTTGCTTTCTGTATGACCAGCCTCTGAATGCGAATGCATGCTGGGATACGAGCTAGTGCTAAAAAAATATTACTGATCATCTCATTTCTTGTCTTAGAAAGTGAGAGAGAATGTGGTGTCAGAATATAAGTTCATCCATTAGTTTGATCCAAGTCTTGGTCTCTTTTGTAAAAAGGCTAATCCTCATTGGGAAATGTTCCCTTGCATCTCAGGAGCTAATAGTTAGGCCTTGATCATCATGTTATTTTGGGGAGATATAAGTACATTCTTGACCCTGATCCAGACTCCTTCTTCCAAAAAGTCTGACTTTTCATAATTACATCGGCTGAAACAAGGGAATAGAATTGTGTGTCTCTTTCACTATTTTGTGACTGATCACTGGGGACAGATGAACATTTTCTGTTGTAACTGCAGACAATTTCCCCATTGTCTGGTTTCACAGAATTGTGTTTACTATAGGATTCCAAACACTTTCTTGCTTTTAATATTAGCTGGCACAGAGCAGGAAGCTGAGGGAAAAAAGAGATATTTTTGTGGATAAGAAAACGAATCCAAGAAAACAATATGAAAATCCCTTCAGTAACAAAAATGACAGATCAAGGGTGAAATGCTCCATAGGAAAATTAATTCTAAAGGAAAATGAAGGACCACAGGAAAAATATGATCTGAGCACTCATGTTAGAAAGATAAAGAGTCTCAGGATCACCGTCATAGCCAGCAACTTGTGGAGCATATTAGGAAAAAATACTAAAATACAAACAAAACTAAATAGAGGGCTTACAGCAAAAGTGTAAAACAGAAATATTTTTAGAAAAGAAGCAAATATTCTCACAAAGAATTTGGAGAAGACAACAAGGGATTCACTAAAAAAGACTCTACAATTAAAAATTATAATTGATATAGTTGGGCTATTGTCTGCCATTTTAGCTGTTTTCTACTAATTTTGATTGTTCTTTCTTTTTTAATTTTTCCTGATTTTTTTTTTCTTTTCTGAGTTTAGCTGAGTATTTTCTATGATTCTTTTTTTTTTTTCTATTCATGAAAGAGAAAAAGTTCTTTGATTTAAAGAAATGGGCTCTTAGTCATTAAACCTGTTTTTATAAATCATCAAATTTGAGAAATCTGAGTAAACATCAACTGGGAAAGAATGTTGTGACTTTGTATTGGAGATCATTAAAGTGGCTGACAAATGGGTTAAAATTTGGAAAGTCTTAAAAGTGGTTTAACCACTATTAGAAATAAAATGCATCATTAGAAATGTGATAACTCTTGGATTGGAGTAAACAGTCTTAAATGCAGGTTTAGCTCACTCATCTCCCAAGAAAGATATAATTATTCCATCTATAGAAAATTAAAAGTTATTATGTATTTTTATAAGTATTGGTATCTAATTGCAATTTGCTGTATTCTATTAAACCTTATATACAAAAGAAAGTCAAAGGACTTCACATTACTAGCCCATGCTCTTTACCTATGCACCAAAGGTAGGAAAATGGCCTTTCTTCTTCTGCATCACGTTATGACATAGGATATGACAATTGGACAGTTGGCTGACCAACCTACAAAGTGTATCCTGAAGAGCTGTTAAGTAATAACAGATCCCTGAACTTGATTTTTGTCATGGTCCTGGTATTCTAAATACCTGCAGTGCTTATTAGGATGCTAAGGTCCTACTAACTACCTTAAAAACACAATCTTAATTAAAAAAATGACTAATGTATATTTAAAAATAGATGTCAATTTCAAGTTACCTCCACCTTCATTTCCTAATTATTTGATTGCTTTCATCCCTAGAATATCTTTCATCTTCTTAGTGAACTCCATAGCAAACAATTCTGACAGTATATGTTGGTACAACCCCCTTTCTATTTTATTGTGCTTGCTTATTCAGCTTTCTCTGTTAGGACATAATTTCCCTGGAGTGAGAACAACTTGTTTACTTTTAAACCTCTTCTATTGGACTTAGGTCCACAACTAAATTCACTACTTGAGATTTTCATCAATGTAGGGATTGTTCACACACATTGTTTCTGTCTGACGGAAATGCTACTTTACTTTATTGTCTTATTAGTAGCAGAAAATATTTCAGTGACACACTTTCAAGGTTTACCTCACCCCCAGTATTACCACCACAATGTTTAAAATACTTCGGTGGCATAGCAGATATCTTCAGTGTAAGTAAACATTATTTTTCAGAATAACAAAATTTTACAGAAGTCTCCCAACAAATCATACAAAATGGGCACAAGCTTTTTGTTGGAGGGAGGATTCTACATTTGAAGACAAAGTCATGATGCTATAGGTGAGTGGTCTGAAGTTTGCTCAACATTCCCATTTAGGTTCAAACAGAAAAGTTTATTTATAGCATCTAAATAAAATTGGACTTGGCTAGAGAACATATTATAACATATTATAAAGAAATGCTGAGCTGTTTTAAGCAATACAGTTATTTTCTAATGATTCATTTTATTAAGATAACACTGGTTTATAGTATTGTATTTGTTTCAGAAATATCGCATCTGCTCTCTTCAGGTACATGCTACCACACTACACTCATCACCAAGCACTCCATAAGAGTCCCCTGTGTCCAATTAAGTCACTGTCAAATAGGGAGAAAGGATGCCATAAAATTAATATAAAACTGCCCTCCTTGGGCCTCCCCAGTGGCGCAGCGGTTGAGCGTTGGGTTGCGAAGCTGCCCGCAGCCTCTGCAGTGCCAGTTCGATCCCCGGCTGCTCCCCGGCCCCCGGAGGAGGGTCCCACATGGCGCGCAGACCTCTCCTGCCGCCCGCTGCTCCCCTCAGCAGTGTACTTCGGTCCTTCTGCCTGCTCTGCTCCCCGCTCTGGCTCTGGTGAATTCTCTCACCCTCCTGTGCTTCTGACTGTACCCACTGCTTGTGTAAATAAATAAAAATAAATTAAAAAAAAAAAAAAACAAAAACTGCCCTCCTTAAAAAAATAAGGAAAAATAAGGAAAAGCACCACATTCTGCATTTAACCCAGAAAATCACCGCTATTCACAGTGAATAAAAGCAGTTTCAAAACTTCCCCTCAAGATTTCCATCTTCTGGTTCTTCAATTAAACACTAAGTATTGCTGTAAAAGAACTTTGCTGATATAACTAATGTTACTCAACTGCAGACATTAAAATAGGGATAATATCATGGATTATCCAGGTGGGCCTAATGGAATTACAAGAACCTTTAAAAGTGGAAGAGGAAGTCAGAGTGATGTAGCTGAAGTTTGCAAAGCACGACAGAGCCTTGACCCATGGTTCCTGGAAGGTATGTGTGAAAGGCGAGAAGAGTTCCAGGTGGCTGGAAAGGCAAAGACCAGCATCCAGCTGATAGTAAACAAGGAAACAGGACCCCATCATATAGCTGGGAGGGGCTGATTCTGCTAATAACATGAATAATCTTGGAAGCAGATTCCCTTCCTGCCCCCAGTAGAGAAGGCAGACTGCCTGCTGTGGATTTCCACTAAGTGACATTCTAAGCAGAGGATCCAGGAGATCTCACCAGACTTGTGACCTAAAAAAAGATGAGTTACAAAATGGTGGTTGTTTAAAAATTTGCTAAAGTTGTGCTATTTTGTTGCATAGCAAGAGAAAACTCAGGGCCTCCCTGGTGGTGCAAAAGGTTAAGCACAGCACTCTGAAGCAATCTGCAGTCACTGCAGCACCACGAGTTAGATCCCTGGCCAGCCAGGGAACTATCCACATGGCTTAACAGACCTCTCCGATTTGCCCGCTGCTCCCCTCAGCAGTGTAATTCAGTCAGTCTTACTGTTGTGTTCCCCACTCTGTCTCTGTTGAATCCTCTCACCCTCCATACCTCTGGCCTGTCTCCCAGCTCTTGTATGCATAAATAAATCTTAAAAAAGAAAGAAAGAAAGAAAGAAAGAAAACTCAGACAGTGATCTCTGATAGGAAGAAAGGTCTGGCCCTAGAACCCCTTACTCTCATCCCTACACTGGAGCCACTCCAGTGTCCTTTCTAAAATTCTCCAGGTTGTCACAGGTATGTTCAATCGTTGTGATAGGAATATTCTTCTGAGCTTTTCATATACTGCCTCTGTACAGTCTTCAGATCACAGTTTGGGTTAGAAACTCAGGAAAGGAATTTTTTCAAATTGAAACCTAAAAAAATATTGAATCTCCCTGTTGTCATGTCCCTGTGGAAACCTCTTACCTGCCCTGAGTTGTCTGTGTGCCTCTATCAGGCAGGTGACTTATTGACTGACCGACCCCCTTAGCTAGACTGAAGGCCTCAAGAAGAGAATATCATCTGCCTTTAATCTCAGTTACACCCTTAATATTTAGTATTTACTGAACAAATCAGAATGAGCTAATGAATTGAGGTACTATATAGAAAACTTATAAAACCAGACCCATCCAACACAAATTTAAAGAGAGTTTCTCCTATGAATAAGTCATCAAGTCAGAGGAAAATTGTATTGTTTGTCATCTGATAAGCTTTACATCTTTAAGGTTATATATTTGAAAAGCACATCAAGGCATAAATTTAAATAAAATACCTCCAACATTTCTATGTTTTCAATAATATAACACAGAGAAAGAAAATCAAGTAAATACAATTTTACTTTACATGGTACCAAGTTAATACTTATATCTCTTACATGTTCCCTAGTGATTAGATAGCAGCAGATTTCCAATGTGAGAGTACAGGGTTCTTGATATGGGAGGGGGTGGTGGAAGGGGAGTGGTAATAAGACAAGCAAACTAACAAAAATATCAACTGCTGTATTGATGTCTATGTCCAAACAGGCAAAGAACAATGATAATGTGTTTTTAGAGCAGGGAAAAAAAAATAGAGCCAACTACAGAGACAGGGCAACCTAGGAATCAGCATATAGCATGCTGACTAGCCAAAGGAGGTTATTTTGGGTGCCCAAGGTCTTGGGTACTTGGCAAGAGGTGGAGCTGTGATGGAAAGGCTGTTGGTGTCCATGGAAATCCTCCATTCTCTGAAATTACACATTTCACAATTACCTCTCATTGGCCAAACACAGACATAAACAAATTGATGCAAAAGTACAGTGGGAGCAAGGTAGACCTGCAGAAATAAATTATCCTACAGAAAAAAAAAAAAAAAGGGCGGCTTTAGGAAGAGGACTGGATCTAGCACAAATGAACTCAGCCTTGAACAGCTGACCAGTGCTACCTCTTATAGCAAGATTCCAGCCTCATAGTTTATATGCCCAACTACAAGAAGAAAAATTTGCTTGTAGTTTAAATACAACAGAGAATAACTTGAAAATTAATTGTTTTTAATCTCCTTGAAAGGATTAAGCATAATCTAGCAACTTGATAACATATTACTGTTATTCAACTAAGATTTGATAAAAAATAAAAAATAACTGAATATACTTTGAACTCTCATGAGTTCCAAATTGATAGTAACAAATCCCTAGAAAAACTGATAGTTATGACACTGATTAGAAATTATTAATTATACATGGAGTGGATAGTATAAATAAAAATATTCATTTAATTTAGTATTTACAGTATTTAGCCTATTTCCTTAGCTGAAGAAGAGAAGAATATCTAGTATCAAAGAATAATTTGAAGTAAGATGAGAATAAAATGATAAAATAATTTTATTGAATCTAAATTTATCTTACAGTTTAAATCAAATTCCTTCTCTTAGTGCTCATGACCATTATATAGTATGAAATGCCCATTTTGCTTAAAAACATTTGCTTTTTATAAAAAACATTAGTTAGTGTAGCTTTAGGTTCATAGCAAAAATGAGAGGAAGATATAGGGATTTGCCCCAAGTACTCCCTTGTGCCCACACATGTAATCTCCCCCTTAATATCTCTCACCCAGGTGATGTATGTGTTATAACTGATAAAGGTACATTGTTACATCACAAACACCCAAAGTATACAGTTAGCATGGTTCACTCTTGCTTTTTTTTTTTTAACTCTCTATGAGTTTGGATAAATTTATAACAACATTTATCCATTATTATGGAAACATACAGAACATTCTCACTGCCTTAATTCACTGCTTATTTATTCATCCCCCAACCCTAACTCCTGGCAATCACTGATTTTTTTTCAGTCTCTGTATTTTTGCATTTTTCATAATTTCGTGTAGTTGCAATCTTATAGTACATGACCTTTTCAGACTGTCTTCTTTCACTTAGTAATATGCATGTAAGGTCCCTGCATATATTTTTATGGCTTGTCATTTCACTTTTGTTTAGTGCTGAAAATTAGTCTGTTGTCTGGATATATTGACTTATTTACCCATTAATTTATTGAAGGACTTCTTGGTGGCTTTCAGGTTTTGGTAGTTATTAATAAAGTTTCTATAAATATTGATATGCAAGTTTTATTGTGGACATGTCTTTTTTATAGCTGAGTGGTATTCCACTGCATGTATATATGTGTATATGTACCACATCTTCCTAATCCATGCATCTGTCTTTGGGTGCTTAAGTTATTTCCATAACTTGGCTATTGTAAATAATGCTGCAGTGAACATAGGAGTTCATATATCACTTTGAATTAGTGTTTTTGCATTCTTCAGGCAGATACCTAGTAGTGGAATTGCTGGTTCATATAGTAAATCTATTTTTAATAATTTGTGAAACCTCCATACTGTTTTCCACAGAGGTTGGACCAGTCTAATCCCAGTAACAGTATATGAGGTTTCCTTTTACTGACATCTTTGCCAACTCTTGTCTGGTCTTTTTGATATGGGCCATTCGCACTGAGGTGAGGTGGTATCTCGTGGTTTTGATTTCCATTTTTCTGATGATAAATTTCACAGGGTACAGAATTCTAGGGTGTTTTTTTTTTCTCAACACTTTAAATATTTCACTCCACCATCTTCCTGTTTGTACAGTTTCTCAAGAGAAATTGGATGCACTTATCATTGCTCCTCAAAAGGTATTTTTTTCTTTTCCTTTAGCTTTTTTTCAATATAGTTATTTAATATTTAATTTTCTATAGCTTGAAAATGATAGGCTTAAGTACGGTATTTTTGGCATTCATCTTGCTTCATGTGCTCTGCTTTCTGGGTTGTGGTTTGGTCTGATGTTTATTTGGGAAAGTTCTTGTCATTATTATTTTGAATATTTTTGTTCCTTTCTCACTATCCTTCTGTTATTTCCATTATGTACAATTTATACTATGTAGATATCCCACATTTCTGGAAAGTTCTGGGTTTTTTTTTTGTTTCTGTCTTTGTTCTCTTTGCTTTTCAATTTTGGAGATTTCTCTTGAGATATCCTCAAGCTAAAAGAATCTTTCCTCAGTCTTGTCCATTTTATTAATAAACCCATCAAAGATGCTCTTTATTTCTGTTACAATATTTATCTCTAGCATTATTTTTTGGTTTGGTTTTAGGATTCTCATTTTTCTGCATACATTTCCCATCTGTTCTTGCATGCTGTCTTAATTTATCCACTAGAGCCTTAACACATTAATCATAATTGCTTTAAATCCCCAGTCTGATCATTCCAACATTGATGTGTCTGGTTCTGATGCTTGCTCTGTCTCTTCAATGTGTGTGTGTGTTGGTAAACTTTGTAATATTTTGGCATGGTTATACATGATGTACCAAGTAAAATAAAGTGTTGTAAATACAACTTTAATAATGTAATGGTGAGGTATTTGAAGAGGGGAAACATTCTGCAGCCCTATGATTACCTGTCAGTCTTTTGGGAGCCTATGACTCTGGACATTGAACCTCACAATTGTTTTTAATTTTTCGTGTCACCCTTTAAGTGATACAGAATGGCTAGAGTGGGCTGGGGTTGGTCATTTCCATCCCTCGGGAGAGTCAGCTCTAATAAAATCCCAGGAGTTTATTATGTGCTTAAGTGCTTTCTTCTAAGGAACAGAATTCTCTGGGGGTTCATTTTCCCTTCCCTCTGCCTGGAGCATCAGAGGGGGTTTCTCCATTATTTCCCCGTTTTGCCTCTTCTAGGTAAAACTGGAAAAAAAAATGAAGTCCCTCTGTGACTGGAATTTTTAAATTTTAAATTGTCCACAATGAGGCTTCAGCAGCTCTTCAGTTTACACTTCAGTTTTTTTCAACCAGGAACTGATTCCTAAAGAGGTTTGTACTCTAAAGAGTTGATCCTCTGTATTTGCCTGTCTCCAAATTTGATATCAGCGGCTTGCCCTGTGACCACCCCTCTTTTAAGGATCTAAGGAGAGTCGTTGATTTTTCAAATTCTTTATCATATTTCCTTAGTATTAGGACTGAGTAGTGACTTCCCAGAGTCTTATATGCAGTACTAGAAAATGGAAGCTCCCAATTTTTCACTTTTAACAGATTTAGTGATAAGAATATTCTACTTAAACTTGAATAATGTAAAATGGATTATGTTCCTTTCTCTACTAGCTTTTAATAACTAGTCTTATAGTATTTCTCACTTTTAAATCCTAGAGCAGACCATTTTTTTTTTTTAACTAACAAAGTGTATGGTAAACCATAGGCTCATTATCTCTCTCTACTTGACTAACATTGACTTTATTTCTACATTTGATCTTTCCCTAGATCCTTTTCTTGGCCAAAGTCATCCTTCAAAAATATTCATTAGAGCAAGAAACTCAGTGACTCAAGCAACCTCTCATTTCTTTCTGCATGTACACTCAATCTACAACTTTACCTGGCATCTGTCTCACATGGCTAGCTCTTGTCTATAACCCTGAACTCATTCACTACTTCTCTTTACTTTGTTTTCTATATCCTAGCCATACTTTTGGTTTCCTTGCTCTTCACTCACCATGGTGGTTTAGATACTATCTTGGGGTCACAAAAATAATTTCCTTATATTAGTAGTTTCAAACTGATCCTTATCCCTGGAAATTTTACAAAACCAAACCCTCTCTGGGATGGGAGAATAAAGAATCAAGAAGTGACATATCACATTTCTTTTCTCCTCCCAACTTTATAAAATCTAATGACCTTGTTTAGTAGTATAAGAAGAAATATGTTGAATTGTGTTGCGATAATACAGATAGTGTTCTAAATCCCTAAGAAGACACACATATATGTCATCCTAATGCCATCTCAGCATTTGCCTATGAGAATTTCTGGAAGCTGATTATGTATTTGGTGTGTCACTTTCATACTTATTTAAATGCTGAATAGTTATTTCAGAATTTTTTTCTTTCAAAATCCCTGCCTACTTCTAGGAAGACTTGAAAGAACTTGTAATTTAAAACAAGATTTAGGGGCCTCCCCTGGTGGCGCAGGTGGTTGAGGACAGTGCTGTGACGCTGTCTGCAGCCTTTGCAACACCAGTTGGATCCCCGCCAGCCAGCGAGGGTCCCACATGGCCCGGCAGACCTCTGCTATCTCGCCTGCTGCTCCCCTCAGCAGTGTATTTTGTCAGTCTGCCTGTTCTGTTCCCTGCTCTGTCTCTGTCTCTGTCTCCCACACATCTGGTCTGTACCCCGGTTCTTGTACAAATAAATAAATAAATAGATAGATAGATAGATAAATAAATAAATAAATCTTTAAAAAAAACAAGATTTAGAACCAAACAATTAGGGAAAAAAATAAAGCTTTTTTATTTAAAAGAAGCAAATTTAAGAATTCTCAAGTACTGTAAAAAAAGATTACTGTATCTTCCTTGGATTCCAGATGCATATCCATTTTTATGACAATTAAGAATCTTTTTGTCTTAACCAAGGAAACATGTTGGCTTATAACCGTTTTCTTTTTCTGACAAGATGTAGCCTACAAACCCAAGTGCCTGGCAGAGCCAATGTATCCTTCAAAAGGACATTTCCAGCAGGAAGTGAAGTCTGAAGTATATTCAATTACTGGTCTCAAGTTTTCACTCTCTGCTACAGAAATACACATTATGCTGCTCCCATGGCCTCAGGATGGGCAACATATTCTTCTGTGTATATTTTTTCTCTGTGCACACTGCATCCTTGACTTTGGCTGCAGCCTGTGCATGCTCTGTTCAATGGAATATTTAAGGACGTGATGGGAAAATAGTTGGGATTTTGGGAAAATAGTTGGATTGCCCTCTTTCTCTTCTGTGACAAATCTTAAAGGAACATCTCCTGCATAGGCACTACTATACCAGTCTGGTTCCAAAGACCCAGGTAGCTAAGCTTTTCACCAACCTATACCCTGCAGCTCATAGTAGAAAATCTATTGCCAATATTTCATGCTTAAGTGCAGTATGATTGTGGCAATAAGTAATGATTGCATGTTACCTGCTCAGATGACAATCATACAAATGAAATTGAGTAATTGTCATATGTTTTGATATTATGATGATCCTGACTGATGAAAAGATGAAGGATATTGAAATAGAACTAATTAAGTTATCAATTGAAAAGCAACCACTTGTTTATGAAGACACTGATGGACATACAAAAGGCAAGGACAAACTAAAGACCTGAATGCAGGGAGGCCATGCCTCAGTCAAAATTAATTTGGGTCCTGATAATATGCCTAAGACAAATGATATAAACATAGATACTGCATTTAAGGCAATTTGAGATATTGATGGACTACAGGCCTGTAATCCTGGAGCCTTCTCCAAGATTTGGCAAAATTTCCCAGGGATTTTTGCTTTAAGAAGCTTGTTCCCTCCTCTGCAGAAGAACAGATACCAGCAAATCTCCCTACTGGGCCTTGCCCACTCTTCTTTGCAAGTCTTCTCAACTTTGCTAAGAGGTTTGCTGTTCCACCTTTAGTCGCCAATTGAATACGTTTATATTGTAACGTGGGTCTACCCTACCTTCCCATCAATAAGTTCATATTGTGGTGATATGCATTTGGCTTGAATTGTAAGTAAATCTTTCCCTCTTCATGGAAGTTAGCAAAGTAGTATTGAAAAAAAAATCTATATTGTATTTTAAAACTTCAAGCTAACATCTGTAGATTAGCATGAAAAAGGTAAATATGAAATTTCTCTGTGACCACTGAGTTCAGGATATATCAATATTATAAGGCCATCTTGCAGCCACTGACACATAATCTTATCAGGGTCATGTTTGGGTTTAGTGTAGATTAACTTAAAGAATGAGGAAGAGGTCAGTCCAAAGTTCACAAGCCTCTATGCATAGATGCATACCAGTGGCAAATAGTTAAGCTCCATGAAGTTGGGAATCAGGGTTATATATTGCCATATCCTCATGGAGTGCAAGAAAAATCCTGCTTCTGAAGGAATTCCCTGACTAGGTATAACAGATGAAATAGGAATACTACAGGAAGTAAGCATAGAAAGAATATTTTATATTTTGGACAGAGCTCAGCAAAGGCTTAGATTAAGCAATAGTAAGCAAGCATTAAATAATTATTTACAGAGAGATTAAAAAAAAAGAAATCCGTTTTTAGTCTCAAATAAAGACTTACCATAGTCAAGGAAAGTGCTGGGGTAAGACCTCACACCCCATGTGGTGAACATTGTTTCCTAATTTAAAACATCCGCAGGAACCATGCATAGCACCACAAGCTACTTCTGGTTTACAGCTGCTTGACTGTGTTTAACCCCATCACTAAAAGAACAGTGTCAATATTATATTTTCAGGGTTTTGTTATACTGATTCATACGATCTAGTTCATTATTAACACTATAAAATCATCCATTGCAGGACACAATGTATTCTTTCTCAATTCAATGTATATTATGTTAGTTTATAGATTGTTTTGTGATTACATACAGTGATGTGAGAAAGTCCCTCATAATTTCCTCCTGCAGAATTACTCATGCAATATAAAAGAATGTTGGTTTTATTTTAAAATAAAAAACACAAAATATCATATTTTACACTGTTAATGGATTATTGAATATATAATAGAAATAAAGCAACAGATAGAAGAGAAGCATATAATATTAATAATAGATTGATAATAGTTGTTGCTTCTGGAGAGAGGGCAGGGGAATGTGACTACAGATTTTAGCAGTGTCTGTTTCAGTTTAGTGATATACTTGAAAACCTCTGAAGAAATAGCGCCAACTATGAATGATACCTAATTCAGAGTTAATGAATATGTATGCTTGTCACATTATTCTCTAAAGATTTTTAAGTTTCAAAATATATTACAGCAATGTTATGGTTTCCTTCTAAACTGTGTAGCCTGTAAGAAATTCTTGCATATGGGTATGAAAACTATAAAAGATAACCATCATTTTTAATGATTACACATTGAAAAACCATCAAAAAATGAATAAAGTACATGAGTGCAAGAAATATAAATATCTAACTCATGCATTGTGATTCAATAGATCAATTATGTTGCATAAATAACTGAATATGGATGTGGCACTAACTGTTCAAAAAATATTCTGTAAATGTGCCCAAACTCTTTAGAACTACTTGGTCCATTAATGCAATGTAAGAATTTGACATTTCTAAATTTCCATAACATCTTTCAGATACTTCAGAAAAATGTTTATAGTAATAAAAAAAGGAGTGATGTCTAGAACAATATTGACTCATTTCAGTTTCTGGATTCTGGTTCATTCCATTCTCAGTTGGGTATTTCCTCTTTTCCCTTTACTGTAGAAAGTAGAGCACTCCCTAAGCCACATGTTACAATGCTGATAGCACTGAATACTGATTAGGCTTTTTCAAAAGTAACAAATAACTACTTGTGGTTACCCAGACATATCACATTAATGTAAATATTATCAAACCGGTCAGGTCTTCTGTTGTGTTTTTATATGTTTATTTTTTCATGTTTATTATTAGAACTTGAAGATATTGTTAGGTTATATGGATGCATAATAAACATTTACTACATAAATACATCAATGAATATTGCAAAAGCTCTAGGTAAAGACAGTTCTATCATTTTGTTAAATTTATATATTTAGAACAAAGAGATTTATGAAGTGAAAATGGCAATCTTGGGCCTCCCCGGTGGCGCAGTGGTTGAGTGCTGGATTGCGAAGCTGCCCGCAGCCTCTGCTGCGCCCGTTCGATCCCCGGCTGCTCCCCGGCCACTGGAGGAGGGTCCCACATGGCGCGCAGACCTCTCCTGCCGCCCGCTGCTCCCCTCAGCAGTGTACTTCGGTCCTTCTGCCTGCTCTGCTCCCCGCTCTGGCTCTGGTGAATTCTCTCACCCTCACGTGCTTCTGACTGTACCCAGTGCTTGTATAAACAAATAAATAAATCTTAAAAAAAAAAAAAAAAAAGAAAAAGAAAGAAAATGGCAATCTGAGAATGAGAGGCATGGTTGCTTGGATAGTTGCACAATCCTTTCATCCTTTCTTATCTTTTTTTCATCCTTTCTCTGCCTTTTCCCTTTCTCCCCTCTCTGCTACTTTCTATATCATTCCTTCCTTTATTAACCACTATAGGAATTTCTGGGAGCTGATTTATTAATACTTTATAGGGTAGTCTTCACCCTCCTCTTTTGTGAAACATGAAGACAAGAAACAAGAAAAGGAAATATTTTGTATTCATGAACTATGAATTACTTAATGGAAAAAGTATAGTGCAGTGATTAAGCATAAAACTTGTAATTAAGTTACCTGGATTTAAATGCCAGCCCCACCACTATCTAGCTGTGTAATTTTCTGTAATTACTTATTCCATCTCTGCTCTGCTCTCCTCACTTGTAAAATGGGAGATGTCAGAGTATTTACCCCTCAGGTAATTTAATAGTGCAGAAACTAACAATAGCAAAAGCAAAAAAAAAAAAAATCTGCTAATATTATTTGAATTTCCATTATGAAATTATAAAGAAACTTCACCTGCAAGTAAGAAAATACTTTTGGTTTGGGGGGTCAAATTTAATTTTCAGATTATACCAACTTTAAATATATTTAAAAGTGACCTTTGTAGACTAATCTCTGATTCTAGTGAGAATTCAAAATCTCAATATGTTAAAAAAGTAATATTATAAAAAGTTATAATTGGGAAATTAATTAAAATCGAAATACACAGTTACTGCAAGCAAAAGAAGACAAAGCAGACCCCAATGAGCTCAAGATTTCTTCCTAAATCATCATCATTGGCGTATTCCACAAAGTGCCTTTTATTTAGCCATGCCTTATCTTCAATGTGAATAAGTCATTGGTCATAACAGTGACCATGTTTCTTGTTAATTCATGCTGTAGGTAGGCACTTTTGCTTTGAGTCATCTAGCTGTAGCCTTTGTGTAAAGATAAAAATCCTTTAATATGTCATAGGCATCTCTTCAATCCAGACAACAACACAATGCAAATAAATAGTTTTTGCTTTTATTGCAGGAGGATACAATTAATTTTCAGTGCCATGGTTCTTAATAAGAGACTCTTGTTCTATGCTGTTAAAGCAAAATGACCTAAGTTGGAAACTATAGCAGTTGCCCCATAATGAGACTCAAAGTTACACATACTGCAAAATTTTAAATGAATATGTTATCTAAATCTATGAGGGGAAACAGCTTTGCTATGTTAAATTGCTTTAAAGCTGCCAAGGTGGTTTACCATGCATTAATGATAAAGGTGTTCCTGTCAAATAAATAAAAGTAGCTGGATAGCTCAGACACCTGCATTTATTTTGCTGAAAATGTTATAGTTCCTTACTCAGCTTAGATCTATGTCCATAGATATTAACAGCTAGTAGATGACAAAAGAGAATGTGTATATTTTCAAGAAGATGATTAATGTGTTGTATTCTATCAGCACAATGTTCTCATTTTTAACTGTTTATTATAACATAGGGACTTTTATTAAATTAATTTTCCATCAGCTGAGAAACTAAGGGAAAAATGAGCAGGTATTTTATCCCCTGGTGTAATGCTCATACATGATTCCCTATCCCAAAGGAAAAAATATGTTGTTAACAAAAGCAGAGACATAGAAGAGTGGTCAAGACCATGGGCATCCAGTTCTCACTAGCTTAACTTTAAAATCTACGCAGTTGCATGGTTTGGGCCAAATAATTAAATTTCCTCATAGATAAAATGAGATGACATCATAGACCTCATTTCTAGGGTTTTCATTACAAACTTAAAAAAAAATATGATATTTGGAATTCTGCCTGGAATATATTTTTTGCTTCTGAAATACTCAGAAGGTAACACCAAAAATAGTTATTGCAATTGTTGGAAATTCATATAATTGCATGAACACAATACAACCAATATTAATCATTAGTTCTCACAATTTAACATGTTAAACACTGTAATTGTTAATATACTAATTCAGGTAAAAGACGGTTTCATGTTTGCTATTTCTGGTCCCATTTTGTCAATAAAAAATACTTAAAAAGTGACAACTGTCCTATAATAAATTAATTGTAGAAATAAAGTTTTGTATCTTTTTTTAAGTGTTCTATTTCACTCTCAAGTTTGTAGTAAATTCATTCCTATAACTCCCTTGATAGCTGACTAATTAGGTTGTTCATCAGTTTTGTTCTTGTAACTAGTGTGTCTTGCAGTAACAGTCAAGAATACCAAGGTGATTCTCTAAATATGGTAGGAGAGATGCTAAACTTGCCATCTTTCTAGACTACCTGCATTTTATTTGTTCACTGAGCAGAATACAGTGAAAAGTGAAACAGTGAACAGTTGTATCTCTACCATGAATGTTGATATCACATCTTCACTCAGTACGAATATTTTCTAAATATACTCTTTAAAATTTCAACTGTGCCTGGCAGAAATGAAGATTATAACAATCTTACTTAAAGGACTTATTTAAATACAGTGTGAAAGGGCAATGCTAAGAGTTGATTATGCTGTGGAATCACAAAAAAAAAAAATCTATCAATGTGATGATTAGAGGGAGATGTGATCTTTTCTCAGGTGTAGTTCCCATAGAATTCCCACCACCAATTCACCTGTGCACCATATCACCATAGTCCCTTGTGCTCTTCCCTCCTTTGTTTTGATCTCTCTCCCTCCCTCCCCTCTGCAGAATGTCTCTGATTAATAAGAAAGGAGAAAGACAGCAAGAAAATATTTTACCCTTAGTCCTGGGACACTGAATATATTATAAGTAATTTGGGCTAGTTAAATGATCATTGGTGGAAAGAGAGTTGACCTAGACTCACCTACGATAGAGAGGAGTAGAAAAGTAGACAAAGAAAAGTGATGGAGACATGACATAGATTCAAGGGAGTCATTTGCTCACCATTGTCCATAAATGTCAATATTATGACAGTGGTGTGTGAGAGAAGAAAAGGGTTTATTGTGAGTTGACTGGCAAGCAAGCAGAAGCCAGGTTAAAATCTTTCTCCTTGTCTAGCAAAGGGAAGGGGTTTAACTTGACTTTGGTGGATCAGGATAGAGAACAAAGGAATTAATTTTTATTGGCTAAGGAACAGGTCAAGGGCAAAGGGGTGTAGATTTAACTGAGGCTCATTGGAAAGTTACAAATTGGCTCCTATGGGTAGAGAAACATGATCTTCCTGGTGGATTGTCTCCTTGCTTTTGAGAGTATACAGGCAGGTGTTTTACCTTTTTGGTTCTGGATCAGTAGTCTCTTGAGCCAGGAGGTTAGTTTAAGGTCAATTACATCTGTTCATGTGGGCTATGTGAGTCATAGTTGAGCTTCATGATTTATTAGTTCTGTGAAGACAAGCTAAAAAGATAACCACACCCAACTGTTAAACTGCTGAATTTGGATCTGCCAAAGGGCCATAGCCATGACAGCACACAGAGGATTTTTTATATGATCTTGTTGGGTTAGACCCTGAACACATGCAGATAGTGAAGTGTTGGGGAGCCTTATAAAATAGTCCATTCAATTTATGTTAACACTTAAGATGGCCAAATATATTGACTGGGAACAGATTACTGGAATTTATTTAAATGACCAGTCAAAGTGCTTCTCATCTGGAATTTCTTCAATTAATCATAAGCTACAGCAAAGTAGGAGATATTCAGTTTTTTTCTACAGGTATATGTGAGCAGAATTTTTTCATGAATTATTTCAAACATATAATTGACATAATGAATAATCATTGAATACCTTTAAGTCTAGAAAGTGAATTGATACAAAGACAAGTCAAATCTCAAGTATGCCTTACTGATGTGTGATAACACTCCCTAACTGGCATGAACAGTGATTTTCTTTCACATGCACACCATTATAATTTCAGAGAATAGTTATGTTTGCCTCAAAAAGAATACTTTTCATTTAATATTATATTTATGATATTTTCACAAGTTGTTAAATGTACCTCCAGTTCATTCACTTGTACTTCTGTATAGTATTTTTTATTATACATAGAGATGTAATTCTTATGTATGTGGCCTTTCAGATTCATTACAATTTCTAACTTTTGCAATCATGTGTATTAACTAGAATCTTCTAGAATCTTTTAAATGTATATGGCAGTGGGTAAAATTTCCAAACATTATGGTATGTCTATCTTGCAATTTACTAGTTATGACCAAGTTGTTTTTAAAAACATTCTACAAATTTACTTTTTTGGGGACAATGTTTAAATTTATGATGCCCTGCATTTTTGAAAGAACTCAATATCATCACAGTTTTAAGTGTTCGTCAATTTATACAAAAGCAAGAGTATGTGCTTTCATTATTGATAATTTAAATTAAATTTACTCAGTTCCCACTGGAATAAAGTTATACAGTGAAAATTTGCCAATATATCAGTTCACCCAGCAAAAACATCTTTATATTCCTTTTTTATTTTTAATGAAAGGAAAACTTCAGAGGTGGATGCAGAATTTATTCAGACTGGGGCCTCCCCTAGTGGTGCAGGCAGTTGAGCACCAGGCTGTGAAGCTGTCCACAGCCTTTGCAGCACCTGTTCGATCCCAGCCAGCAGACTAAGATCCCACATGGTAGGGCAGACCTCTCCTGTCTTGCCTGCTGACCCCTCAGCAGTGTATTTCATCAGTCTGCCTGTTCTGTCCCCACTCTGTCTTTGGTGAATACTCTCACCCTCCCATGCATCTGGCCTGCACCCCGGTTCTTGTATAAATAAATAAAATAAATGTTTAAAAAAAAGAATTTATTCAGGTTGTTATTCTATAACAATGAATTAGATACATTTTTTAACGAAAATATAACAATAAGGTAAGGGATCAGTAAGGGATCACATTCATTGAATGGAAGTATTTATTTCTCAACTATCCACGTAACCCATTAAAAAAAAAGTCAATCTACCCTCCCTTAAAAATTGAAATAAGTTTTTATGGTGGTTTTATATTAATCTTTTGAGATGCAAGTCTCCATGCTAAACAATTTGATTAAGGTCTGGATGAAAAAGTGATAATGCAAAAGCAGCACATTTTGTGCATACAGATGGCATATTAACTTGAATCTGGAATAATGGTTATGATTGTGTTTATTTTTATATAAGATTCTGCTTCTGTGCTTATGAATGGGTACATTTGTCTACTCTGTATGACACTCTGAGGTTCTTTTTCTTTTTTTAATGACTCAATGACTACTTAGAACACATTGTTCTACTGTTATCATCCTATGTTGTTACTGATGGCAAAGTCAAGTGTGTGTGCGTGTGTGTGCTCGCACAAGCTATTGTCTTATTTTAGGAAATGCATTGTAATGATCTTTGAATCTGTAAAATCACATACTTATTCAAAAAATAAAAAAAGTGCCAGTATCAGCACTGATTTAGAAATTAGCTCTCATTTACTTTTGTGTTTGTTTTTGTTTTTCTAGTAGAAAGAATTGCTAGAGATTTAATGCACTGAGCTAGAGAAGGAAGAGATAGGATAGAAAATTCAAATGACATATAATCTGAGTTACCTATGGCAACTAATTCGGGATCTCAACCACTATTGCTTTTCTGAAGATGAAGATGATGATGAATTCACAAAGTTTTGCAGTGTGTTTCTTGAGTGCTATATTCATGAGTAATAAACTCAGAGTTAGTCCCATGTGAACTCATATTGTATATAACAAGCAAGAAAACTGTGCAAAACTATAACATTATATCACATTATATCACATTATTCAAAAGTATATAGTACTTTTGAATGAGAAATGGTCTATGGGCAACCTAAGTTTATAAATTGCAACCTCAAGAACCTGACAATGTTTTATATTTTCATTTTTGTACAAATTTATACCAAAAATTAACAGAAATGTAAGAATGTAATGTAAGTACATTCTGGATGATCTGAATAACCCCTATATACACCAAATGCAGTTATGTTAATCATATATACACTTTTGTTCTGCTTGGGTTAAATATAAAATTTTACATATATATTTTTAATTTTATATAATTTTATATACACACATATATATACATTTAAGGCTAATAATACATTAAGGGTACATCTTAAGTTTGCCTAAGTAATTTCAGAAAGTAGACTTACACAAAGGACATTTTATGAGAATTTGAGTAAAAGGAATATGGTAGAAAAATTAAGTTCCGCACAGCATAAGCCAAAATGGACGTACTGAAGTCAGTTAATCAGAAGATACATTAATAAATAGAGGAGAAGAGTTCCTGCTGTACTAGAATGTTGAGCACTGGAGTTGGTGTCTTCTTGGTTTGCATATATTTATCAGATCTACCAGTAATATTCCAGTAGTTTCAAATGCAATAATTATAGTAAGATTAGATATGCAAAAAATCATAAATAAAAATTGAATCAAGGGGAAAATTTCAATGAAGAACAACACATTTGCATGGTTCAAAAAAAATCTTTGAATCTGAACTTTCATGGCACAGTGGGAATTAAGTATGTTTTAGACAGTATAAAATGAAGATAGTGTTAGATAAACTCAAACTTATTAACTCATTGTCTTTCACAAATTCACTCATCAAAAATGTTTATTGAATACTTAGATGTATCAGGTACTGTTCTAAGCCCTGAAAAAACAGAATTTTGTGTTTTTAGAGCTCATTATATTATAACCAAGTCCTGACTCATGATCAAAAAGACATTTTCTTCACCCCTTTCAAATGCTTGTGAATATGGTGTTTTGGAGAAGCATTGTGGCTTGTTTGAAGCATGCATTCCATGAGTCTTGTAAGACAAAACATATCTGAGGCAGTTTATTACTATGTGCCAATGGATTGTAAAGACAAGACAAAACAAAAAATTGATAACATTCATTAAATAAGGCAACCTGTTGACTGTAGTACTGCTAGTCTGGAATACTTTGATAAATATGAGTTTGGATGTGCCTAAATGGAATTTGATAAATTCTCCAAATTACATGTGATGAGAGAGTGCATGGCTGGGTTTGTACAAAGTGGCCAGTACTGATGTTGCCCATAAGTCCTTGCAGCTTCAGGCACATCCTCCACACAGCAAATTCTTTGAGATGGCATAAATTATTAGCCATTCAGGTTGCAAACTAGTGAAATGAATTTAAGCAGAAATTACCGTGATGCAAAACTCTAAAAAGCAATATTCTTCCAATCAGTCTTCATGTAAATATGAGTGATGATGATTAAACATTGAGTGTAGAAGTTGTGATTGCCTAAGTATAAAATTCACAACGAGGTTACCACATCTCACCCACCCATCTCATCCAAAGCATCATTTAAATCATTTTTTAACTGAAAATTTTCAAGCTTTCTGTTCTTACCCATATCTGAACTTTGCCTACACTAAAATCCCATACCACAACAGTTTGGCATTTAATTGTTTCCTCATAACTTATAGGGGAAAAAAAAAAATCTCGGTGCCAAAACATGATCACGCTACCTCATTTAAGAGAAAGTCAGTTGTATCTCTTTCCAAACCAAAATTCTTAGACTCACATGATTTTTACAGCAAAATTTATTATATATGTAATTAAATATGGACAAAGGAAAGTTTTTAACAAAGATAATAACTATTTTGTGATACTTATTATTGACATTTTTGCCACAGGAGAGAAATGAGTAAATGAGACATCACAAAAGTGGAGACTGAACTGAAATCTTGACAGTGTCTGTGGGTTTGTATGCCTGCATATATTTAAGGTATTTTCCAAAATTGAGACTACATATAGAAATAATACATATAGAAATGTATTATAATACATTTAGAAATGTGCATAAAAATAAATGCAGACTTTAATGAACCTTTGTTTAAAAAGATTTATTTATTTATGCATACAAGAGCTGGGGTACAGGCCAGATGTGTGGGGGGTGAGAGGATTCACTAGAGACAGAGCAGGGAACAGAACAGGCAGATTGACTGAAAAACACTGCTGAGGGGAGCAGCAGGTGAGGCAGGAGAGATCTGCTGGGCCATGTGGGTAGCTCCCTGGCTGGGGATCGAACTTGTACTACAAAGGCTGTGGACAGCTTTGTAGGTTTCGTCTTAACCCCTTGCACCACCGGAGGGGCCCATTTAATGAATCTTTTAAAACAAAATACTTGAGGGCCTTCCTGGTGGCGCAGGTGGTTGAGCACACACTGTGAAGCTGTCCGCAGCCTCTGCAGCGTAGGTTTGATCCCAGTCGGCCAGTGAGAATCCCACATGGTGAAGCAGACCTCTCTTGTCTCACCCTCTGCTCCCCTCAGCAGTGTATCTCCTCAGTCTGCCTGTTCTTTTCCCTGCTCTGTCTCCGGTGAAACCTCTCATCCTCCCGCGCATCTGGCCTGTAACCCAGTTCTTGTATAAAAATAAATAAATCTTAAAAAAAAAAACAAAAACAAAAAAAACACTTGAATAGTTGCCCCCTTGAGAAGACCAGGATAGTGTTGGCTCCTGGAAGCCTTGCATGTCTTTGAACTTCCTAATCCCTCCCCTCTATTAAGTTCAATGCCTCTTCCTTCCCACCCTTATTTTTTCTTACTATTTTTACCACAAAAATATACATGACTGAACACTAATAGCATGCATTGTTTTCTGCCTGTTCTTCTGATCATCCTTATGTTTGTGAAGTAAAATCATGAGTTGTATGTAGCTGTGGGTGGCTCATTTTTCTTTTTATATAGTGTGCTATAGTATGAATAAGCCACAATTTATTTACTTATTCTACTGTCATTGGACATTTGTACTGTTTCCAAATTTTGACTGTGATAAACATTCGGCATCCTTCTGCATGTCTCCTGCAGTGTGGGTAGATGCAATTTGGTAGCTTTTCTACTTAGGTTAGTTTTCTCACAGAGGCAGATTTGAATATTTTAAAGGATAATTCCTTTTTTCTGCTGGGCTAGACTGTGAATTATAAAATGCTTAGTTAGCTATATCCCAGGCCTCTACACAGTGGAGGCCAATGTCATTACCACTTCTTAACACCACCCCCAGCTGTGATCAAAAGTGTCTCCAGAAATTGCCAGAGAGGCTGAGGGGGAGAAGCAATTGTTCCTGCTTGCAAAAAACAACACAAGATTATGTGTTGCTTCTGTAAATTGATTTTCTTGGGAACTTACAGCTGTGAGTCCAAGATCATGGTGTTGGTAGGTCTGGTGTCCCTGAATCCCATCTCTTGGCCTGGCAGGTGGCAAATATCCTAACCTGGCCTTTTTTTCTGTGCATAAGCACTACTAGTGTTGCTGCTTCTTACATCTATTATTTTTACTTTCCCTCTGTCTTATAAGAACACCTATCCTATTGGATTAGGAACCTATACTTATGATCTCCTTAAGTCATAAGTAATTTCTAAAGGCCGGATCTACATATTCAGTCTCATTAGGGGGTCAGGGCTTAATAAGACAAGTTTTGAAACACAATTCCATTCATAACACTGATATTATCAGTTTTTTAATCTTTACAATTTTAGAGATGTGTCATATACTTGATAAATTCTTTTCTTTCTTTTTTTTTTTTTTTAACTGGGGTACAGGCCAGAGGTGCAGAGGGTGAGCGGATTCACCCTCAGACAGATGTACCGAAATACACTGCGGAGAGGAGCAGAGGGCAAGGCAGGAGAGGTCTGCTGCGCCATGTGATTAGCTCCCTGGCTGGCTGGGGATGGAACTCATGCTGCAGAGGCTTCGACAGACTCATAGTGCTGTGCTTAGCCCTTGCGCCACCAGGAAGGTCCACCCCTGATAGATTCTATTTTAATTTTTTTGATATTAATGAGCTGGAAACATGTCATATGACCATGCAATTCCTTAAGTTGGTAAAGGTTTTATTCAAGTCCTTCAGCCAAATATTTTTAAATACACTGTTGTCTTACTGATGAGTTTTCTTAAGTCAGTTCTTATCATCACATGTGTTTTCTCCCATTCTGAGGCTCTGCTTTTCAGTCACTTAATTCTGTTATTGTTGAAATAATTTCTTCTAGTCTTTGTGTAGGTAAAGTCATTAATATTTTTCATTCTGACCTGTGACTTCTGTATGTGGCACATGGTGTGAAGTTAAGGTCGTTTTAACTTTTCTTTTCTTTTTCTTTTTTTTTTAAAGAGTTACAAGTCATTTTCTTTTTCTTTTTTTTTTTTTTTAAAGATTTATTTATTTATTTATACAAGCACTGGGTACAGTCAGAAGCGCGGGAGGGTGAGAGAATTCACCAGAGCCAGAGCGGGGGAGCAGAGCAGGCAGAAGGACCGAAGTACACTGCTGAGGGGAGCAGCGGGCTGCAGGAGAGGTCTGCGCACCATGCGGGACCCTCCTCTTGTGGCCGGGGAGCAGCCGGGGATCGAACCAGTGCTGCAGAGGCTGCGGGCAGCTTCGCAACCCAGCGCTCAACCGCTGCGCCACCGGGGAGGCCCATAACTTTTCTTTATGTATGCCAAATTGTCCAACATCCTCTAGTGAAAGGCCATCCTGACACTTTGCTCTATGTGCCAACTTTGTCAGAATCAAGTTATAAGCACTGAAATCACTCTGCATCTTATTTTATAAACATGCTATATGTTAAGTTATAACCATCTAAAGGATGAAACTTCTCTTTAACTATATGCAATATTCAGCACACAAATCTATGCAAAGTATTTTAGGAAGTATAATTTGATGGAGAAATTTGCTAAATTAGTATGAGATTGTCTCTCCTTCTTTTACATGCTCAGTCTCTAAGCTTGATTTTGATTTAACTTGGAGTGAAGCTAAATTCCTAATAATTTGGAACTCTAGGCAAATTCCTTCCCTAGAGTTTAAACCAAATGACTACAGTTCAACTTATAGGTCACAAAGGGTTTGATGAAAATATCTAAAGATCATCTGATGTAGGAAATTTACAAAGGAATTTTGAAAATAATTTTAATATTTATTAAGTACCTACTGTACTTAATAAATAATAAATAATACCCTGGATCTTACTTTGTGTCAGTTTAATTTTTAATGTACATAACTGTTTATTTTTATTTCTTTTTTATTTTATACATTTTTTACATCATTTTTCATTTTTGTACAATGTGTGCAGTTTCATCTTGGTTATAGTCCCCATAAAATTCCCACCACCCTTGTTTTGATCTATTCCTTTCCCTCCAGCCCCCCAGTGTGTCTCTGATTTATAGTTGCCTGTTGGTTTTGATTTTTACTTTATTATAATTAGTTTTTTTTCTGGTCCCTTATTTTTATTTCAAAGCAGTCCAGTAAGTTAGACCAGTTAACTTATCCAGACCAGTAAGTTTCCCAGGTAGTAAACGATAAAGTGAGGGCTTGAACTCTATTCCCTCTGAAACCAGAGATTATACTCTTGAACAGTTATTTCAGTGTATCTGGACTGATTGAGAAAAGACTAGAAGAAGTTACATTAAGTTCTTTCAAATGCTTGATATGTTACCAATAGTAAAGAAAATCGAATATTGTGATACTCTATGAGTTGACAATCAACTGGTAAGGCATTAAATTTTGTCTCTATGCTAGGTACAGAAATCATACTAGGGCCTCCCCTGTGGCACATCGGGTTGAGCTCATGTAAATGAGAAATAATGGAGTCTCAATTATTCTGTTTGATTATACAATTAAAAAAGTTATTAATTGTAAATGTTTAAAAAACAGTTATGTTTAAAAATATGTACAAATTCAAACCCTCATTATTATTACTGTATTTGTAAAGCTGTAAAGTTCATTTTAATTAATGTCATGATCACCTATAGGAATTATATAAAGTAGCATTCTTATTCAAAATGAGTATAAAAACAACAAATACCAGATTTACTCTAACCCTTATGTCCACAACCCTTATGGCAAATGTGGCATTAATAAACATTTAGTTGTTCGGGCATTTCTGAAGTTGGTAATACTGTATCATTTTTCTAGTAGTAGCAATCTGTACATTTATCCATCTTGGTTATTCTATTGTCAGTTGCAACTTTATAGGATATTGATAGGATTAAGATAGAATACACTGCTGTAACAAAGAACTCCCAAATCTAAGAATTTTTATAAAATGTAGTACTTACACAGTGTCCATTGTTAAGTTCGAATTATCTGTATGACTGTTCTACCCTCTTCAGTAAATAAGCAGCATTGGCTGCTTATTTTTGGTCTTATTATTTAAAAGTATGGCTACGGCCTCTCCGGTGGCACAGCGGTTGAGCTCTGGGTTGCGAAGCTGCCCGCAGCCTCTGCAGCGCCGGTTCGATCACCAGCCGCTGGGCGAGGGTCCCACATGGCGTGCAGACCTCTCCTGCCTCCCGCTGCTCCCCTCAGCAGTGTACTTCGGTCCTTCTGCCTCTTCTGTTCCCTGCTCTGGCTCTGGTGAATTCTCTCACCCTCCTGCGCTTCTGACTACCCAATGCTTGTATAAATAAATAAATAAATCTTTTAAAAAAATAAATAAAAGTATGGCTATAATAAGTAGAGTGATAGACATCCATCAACTACACTTACATATGTAAGTCAATAATTAATGCCAAAGCATAATAATAAAGACCATTTTTAAAAAAGAACAAAACATGTATTCCATATTAAATTGCTATAAATATGGTCAAAATCTGAGATTTTGACTCTTCAAATAAGGCAATCAAATTCTCATCTAAATCCTGTGTATCACATCTGAATCCTATTTGTACAGTGAACATTAAAGGTTATTAAAGGAACATTAAAGGAAATGCTAGTTTTTTAGCAATTAAACTGTGTGCATTAAGAAGAAAATGGACCACACATTAGCAGCTGTAAGTGCTATCAATGAAATATATTCCTTAATTCTTAGGAAAAACTCTTTAGGGTTACATTCATGGAATTGTAATTATCCTAAATAATAATAATATCCATGAAAGTCAAGATTATTAACTAACTATATGTATGATGGTTACATAACAAATTTAATTATTTCATAAGGCAAAGTTCAGTTAAACAGCAATTCAGTATTTTATTTCACACAGTTTTAGTTAGGTAATGATATAGGTGCAATTTAAGTACACTCTATATTTAATGCAAAAGAGACAAGTTATATATACTTTAGGATACCAAAAGGGAATATGCCATTATATGTGACAATGATTAAATAAATTATTTTTATAAAGTATCATTTTAGCAGAGCAAAACCTAACAGAGAGGAAAATCAGTGACATGCAGTCAGCAATTTCTCTCTGGAAATTAGATCTCATGTGTTCCAGAATATAGAATTTTCCTGATTTAGTTAGTGTGTTACAGTATAGAACTCTAGAACCAAATACTTTTAAACTTCTTCAACAAAAATAAGCATATTCAATTATCATTGTCAGACATAAGGAATACAAGTTGCCTCATCTCTATGCAGAAAAAGCTTTTCACCATGAGTTAAGGTCACGTGAGATTTGTTTGCCAACAAATCAGTTAAAAAGTTAAACAAAAATCTTCTAATTGTTTTCAGATTTTTGAGTAATGGATTAAAATTGTAGATGTGTATTAATCTGTAACTTATTATATACATAAATAAATGTGTACGTATACATGATTAATTCATGTATTCGGTGAGTGAGTTGGGTTGTCCTTGGCAGTTGTCAGCATCATCTTGTAAATTGAAGACTTCTGCTCAACTTCAGAATGGAATCTGGGAACTACATTTCCCAGAACGCCCTCCTACTGACACTGAGAAACTCATGAAAGCTTTGGAAGTTGGAATAGAAAAAGGTGATTGTAGACAATCGAGTGAACGAATGAATGAGAGAAAAAGTTCAAAGTGGCTTTTTTAATCCACTGAGAATCATGTTTTTTTTTTTTTTTTTTTTTTGTGCTGCTGCTTGCTGAGATAATCTAAGGTTTCTCCTAAATTTTTTCCTAGAATCTCAAAAGAATATATGTAATTTCTGGAAACCAACCCCCACCTTTGAGATCTTTGGTGTGGCTTAATTACAAGCCTACTTAAAATTCTTAAAACCAAAGTATTTAGAGTAATTTTGTTATATATTTGTTTTTAGTAAATCAAGACATTCACATGCACTCAGTGAAGAGGAACCAGTTTCAGATGGTTTGAATGTATTGTAAAATGTGTTTAAAATGTTTTTGAAATTATTTAAAAGCCAATGGAATATGTAATACATACGTCAAAGTCTCATTTAAAAAAAAAAATTAAAACTTAGTCTCTGCTCATTGCTAACCTGAACAGTGCTGGGAGACACAAAACAGAGAAAGAGGGGGAAAAGATAGGGTTTCCATGGAAACCTGGCCTTGGGTCCACAAGACAATTAGGGGGCTATGAAGAATTCCAGGAAATACAGAAGCAGGGCAAACAGAACCTAGTAGGACACATGTGGTGAGTAAGGTCAACTGAAACCTGAAGTCCCAGCAGATGACAACATGCAGGGATAGACTCCTCAGATATGGAAAGCAGCCCCCCCAGAACTGGTTGTGAAAGAGAACCCTAAATCCTTCTTCATGTGCAGACCTCTCCTGTCTGGCGTGCTGCTTCTCTTATCAGTGTATTTCAATAAATTTGCCTTTTCTGTTTCCCTCCTGTCTCTGGAGAATTCTTTCACCCCTGTGCCTGTGACCTCACCCCAATCTGTCTCCTGACTACAATGTAATGAAATATACCAATAATAAATTCTAATGTTCTAATAGCTAACTTTATCTGGCCCATTTTAACAAGGCTGTTTTCATTGAGCATCATTGAATACAATGACCTTTACTGTAGACCCATGCCTGCCTTCTAAAAATAAATCTAACATGTTGTGGCCTTTCAAACAAATTGCTAGTATTACAAGTATTCTTCTTTCCCCAAACATTTATCATCATCATCATCATCATCATCATTATTATTACCATTACTATTTAGTAACTAGTCCATCTTACTTATGTTGATTTTTACACCTCACTCCTTGATGAATACTAGATCAAAAATGTTTGGTGTTGTTTTTAGGTTCCATAAGATTAATTTACTCATTCTGTAACAGGGTGGTCCCCAGGAAATGGGGAGGTTCCAGATTTCCAGCACCACCCAAGGGAGGGTTTAGCTGAGCAGGGAGAGAAGAAGCTGCAGAGGAGACTGAGGAAGGAAGGAAGCAGGATGGAGAGCCAGAAGACCTGGATGAACTATATTTTTTGCCTTTTCTGTATTGTTTCCTAATTGTATTAAAGTTCCTTCCCATTACAGTCTCATTTGTTTTGTATTGATGTTGCTGATGGCAGAACCCATTTAGAGCAGGCAGGTTTGTGGGGTCTGGGCTGCCCCTCTCCCTGGCCTGTAACAATTCCAAGAGGGTTAGTGAATGTTGTGATTTTATTAAATATATGAAAGTTTGAACACATAAATTCTTTTAATTTCTCCTGTGATTTTTTTTGAGTTAAGACATTTATATAAAGCATAACCTGCATTCTCTACCCACTTTTGTCATTTGAAGGGACATTTATGCAATTGTATTTCTTTTTTTCCAAAATCAGTGTTTGTAAAATGGAATGCTGTTATTCTGAGTTAAATGCTTCCAAAAGGCTCCATGTTATTTGCTGCTAATTTCAAGATTTATGTTACTAAATATATACTGACTAATAAACCAATTCTCAAATGATAACTTGACAGATTATTTGGCATGGGGACTGTTCACAGCTGCATACAAGATGCCACTAAATGCAAAATGGCATCAGGGCTTATATTTGGCTTATTGTTTACCCCCGCCTCTCAAAAAAAAAAAGAAATCTGTTCAATTAATTTAGGCGATAACATGAACAGAAGAATGAACTATAGCTGAATGAGGACGTTAAATGGGAAAGAAAAGTTGTCTATGCAAACGTATTGAGGAGACTGATAATAGCTGGCTGCCCATGGATTCATCCCACAGCAGTGCAACTGTAACCTAAGCACCTGAGAAAGATGGGTAGAAAATCTTATCAAGGGGTAAATGTCAATTTCAAACAAATGAACTCTATCTCATGTAATTATCAAACCTTGTTGATAAAGTATACTTAATATGTATATAATCAGAATTTATTATTTTTTTAGATTTTATTTTTATTTATTTATGCATAAAAGAACTGGGGTGTAATCCAGAGATAGGGGGGTGAGAGGACTCACCATAGACAGAGTGGGGAGCAGAACAGGTGGATTGATTGAAGTACACTGCTGAGGGGAGCAACAGATGAAACAGGAGAGGTCTGCTGTGCCATGTGGGTAGCTCCTTGGCCTGGTGGGGATATAACTTGTGCTGCAAAGGCTATCAATAGCTTCATAGTGCTGAGAATTAATCCCTTGCACCACCAGGGAGGCCCATAATCTGACTTTATGTTTAAAGATTTTTTTTTTCATTTACTGACAATTTATTTTCTTGCATCATTTTTGTATTCTTTAACTCATCTGTAAATTTCAATATGACCTTTGAAAAATTATGAGTCTAGTTGTAAAAGTATTATTATTATTATTATTTAGTTTTTATATGAGGTTAGGGAATAAACTACAACATAAATTTCAATAATATTTTAGTGGAGCTGAAAGCTGGTTAAAACTAATACTTTTTGAAAAAAAAAAAAAAAACTAATACTTTTTGAAATAAACACTAAACATGCAACCAAGTAATAAATGTCTGTCAACTTTGAATGATGACCAAGCAACAAGATGACATTTGTAACTTAAGTCTTTAAAGCATCTCACTATCTATTGCATTCTAGTAACTATTCTAAAATAAGTCAATAATTTTTGAACATCATGACATTGAAAATTTTGACCAGCTAGTATCATTACCAATTTAAATAATACATAATTGTTACGTTAGTAAATTATATCTCATACTCCAACTTATTTTCAGATGAGCTGATCTTTTGTTTGGAGATATTTTGAGGTTAAATAGTAGAAAACAAAATAAGGCCTGTTAATATAAACTCTCCTTTTTTTTATCCAAGGGTTAGGTTTATTATAAAAAGGAGGGACATGGGACCTTCTTGTTGGCACAAGGGGTTACGATTCAACCTATGAAGCAATCCACAGCCTCTGCAGCACGAGTTCGATCCCCGGCCAGGAAGCTACCCACATGGTGCAGCAGACCTCTCTTGCCTGGCCTGATGCTCCCCTCAGCAGTGTATTTCAGTCAGTCTGCCTGTTCTGTTCCCCATTCGGTCTATGTTGAATCCTCTCACCCCCCACACCTCTGGCCTGTACCCCAGTTCTTGTGTGCATAAATAAAAAGGAGGGACAGGTAAAGATGCTCGCACAGATACAAGCGGCAGAAAGAGCTGCCCCCCCAAAAAGAGACGGTTTGCCAAGAGATGCCTGCAAGGTCACGTGGGCAGCCTTTGGAGGAAGCTGCCTCTGCTGCCTTGAAAATGGAGAATAGGGGCCTCCCCGGTGGCGCAGCGGTTGAGCGCTGTGTTGCGAAGCTGCCAGCAGCTTCTGCAGCGCCAGTTCAATCCCCGGCTGCTCCCCGGCCACTGGAGGAGGGTCCCACATGGCGCGCAGACCTCTCCTGCCGCCCGCTGCTCCCCTCAGCAGTGTACTTCGGTCCTTCTGCCTGCTCTGCTCCCCGCTCTGGCTCTGGTGAATTCTCTCACCCTCCCGCGCTTCTGACTGTACCCAGTGTTGTATAAAGAAAGAAATAAATCTTAAAAAAAAAAAAAAGTGGCATGTTCTATTTAAAAAAAAAAAAAGAAAGAGAAAGAAAGAAAATGAAATGAAGAATGGAGCCTCCACTGGTGGCGCAGGCGGTTGAGCACAGCACTGTGAAGCTGTCCGCAGCCTCTGCAGCGCCAGTTCCATCCCGGCCTGCCAGCGAAGGTCCCATATGGTGCCTCAGACCTTTCCTGTCTCGCCCGCTGCTCCCCTCAGCAGTGTATTTCGTCAGTCTGCCTGTTCTGTTCCCCACTCTGTCTCTGGTAAATCCTCTCACCCTCCTGTACCCCGGTTCTTGTATACATAAATAAATCTTTAAAAATAAAGAAAATGGAGAATGTTGGCAGCAAAGAGCTTCTGCATAGGCACAGGCGGGCAGAACGGCTGCCGCCTAATATAAGACTCTTACTAAAACATTAAATTTGCAGAACTGCATAAGTAAGAATTGGTATTCAACGGATTGTTAGATTTTTAGCTCACACTTTCCTGAGATGAACTCAAAGGAGACTTGAAAATCTCAGAGTAAACAGAAATAATGATACATCCAAATTAGATCTTATATTTATATTGGTGATATCAAAGACAAAAAAATAAGATAAAAGTGTGTTTCTTTTTTACCAGGAGTAGCAAACTGTTTTCTTGAGAAGGGCATTTTTCAAGGGGACTGCCATGTGCAGAAAACATTTCTCAGAATTTGGCTTGTATGAACTTTCCATACTAAAGGAAAAGCAGGGAGTAAAAGACAGGATCTTAGCAAAATATAGATTTTTGTCAAGTATTTTTAGTGGAAATAAGAATCTAGGTAATTCAATACATTTAGCATGGCATGAGTATAAATGCCTTTTGCAAGATGGGCATTGTTGTTCCACTATCCCTGATGGGCAGTTACCTAGTTCCTTTTAAAAATATATATATAGTTCTAAGGTATTGGCTACCTCATAAAGCAGTATGCTTTTCTTTCATTGCAAATATAATGGTGATATTTTATTTTTCAATTAGTCCTGTTATTTTCCCATTGGTAATTTTTTGACCATTGGCCTTAGTCCTCTCATGTGAGTTTAAATTGTGGTTCTAACACACGGCCCCTCACATATTTGATGAGTTGGTATGCTTCTATGTATCATATTTTAACTAAATTTGGCAATAAAAATAATGAAAGAAAATAAGAAACAAAATGAGGATACATGGACTCACATAGTCAAATGCAGGCAAGGCAGAGACAAATGCCACGAGGGATCTTTCTCTGATTTCTGCTTCTCTGTGTTGATGAACTTCATTTTCACATCTTTTCAAATATGCAAAAAGGGCATTGTTGCCTCAGTATTAACTTACCAAAATATGAATTCAATAGAAAACCTAGTCTTCATTTAAATTTTGGTGGATTTTGATGTATATGATTACTTATCCTAGAAGGAGAAATTTACGTTTATCTTTTATCACAATTTAGCCATTGTTAGAGAAGAAAAGTCAAAAGAAACTATCAACAGCTAAAGAGACAAATGTTTAATTCCCTAATTAAAAAAAAAAAATCCAGATGTCAGGGTATGGTGAGATCAATTCATAATAATCAGAATAATGTACTCTGGAATAATTCACCATCACTATGTAAAAAGACAGTCTTTGATCCTATTTCACATCATTTTAAATATGAATTCAAAATGGATCATAGAACTGTATGCCTATAAATAAACTTCGTGGCTGTAAAACTTCTAAAAGAAATAGATAAGAAAGTGTTTTAGCACCTTGGGTTCTTATATATGACACATAAATATAATTCATAAAAAACGTTGTAAAATTGAATTACTCAGATTTAAGAACATCTGTCCTTTGGAAAGCCACTGAAAATGAATGAAATGACAATCCTATAGTGGGAGAAAATATTTGTAAATCATATACATGCTAAAGATGTGTGATTCATAACACATAAAGAACAATCAATATTCCAACATAAGAAAACAAAGCAACACCCCAACTGTTGAATAAATTCCTGGGATGAGGGAGTGATGTCCAGTAGGAAACAATAGGTAATCAGTTAACAGGTTTTTTTTTTTAATATAAACTAAAATATAAACTACACTTATCATATCTTTTGTTCCATTCTTAGATATTTATCTAAGTGAAATGAAAGCTTATAGTCTTTTAAAGACTTGAGCAAGAACATGAATAAAAAGAAACATAAAAAACCATATGATCATATTAATAAGTGCTAAGAAAACATGTGATGTGTGACAACTTTCATTTGTCATAAAAACCCTCACAAAACCTTGAGTACAGGTAATATAATAACAATATATATGAAAGAAAGGTACATATTAATAATTACATATTTAAAATCTAGAAAATGCAAACAAATCTATAGTGATAGAAGTCATATCAGCATCTGCTTGAGGATGGGTGAGTGGGTTAAGGATATTTAAAAGAGTGATTACACATGAAATCTTGTGGGTAATGGTTATATCTATTTATCTTGATTTTGATAGTGATTTCATGGGCAGCTCATATGTCAAAACTTAACAAGTTGTAGAATTTAAGCATGCACAATCTATTATATTCAGTTATCTCTCAAATTTTTTTTTAGAAAAGGCCCCATTATCTGTACTCAGTTTATGCCCACATCAACCATATTTTTGGTTCTATTTCTTCTCTGTGAAGTATGGTTATTTATATTTCATATTATATAAGTGTAAAAACCACTCATCATTCCATAACTACAGTCTTCTACTTTCCTTACCTCTCTTTGTGATACATCACTATCAAATTGCTTTGATTTCATATATTATGAACTCATATCTTAGTTGTGGTGTTTTTCCTATCAATCTTCATCCACCCCTATTTTTCATTTGGCTAATACAAGGTTTTCTTTACAATAGTGAATCCACTGGTCTCTTACTCCTTCACCCAAGGTTTTGCTTAAGGTGATCATCATCTGTACTCTACTTATAGTCTGTGCATATTTCTTAAAAAGTGTGTCCCCTTCACTGCACTCTTGGCATTTGAATGTAGGGGCCCTGGATTTCATAGCTTCCAATGAAAGGAAGTGGTGAAGGCATCATCTGAGTGTTTGTTCAGCTGAACAGAGCTCCGCTTCCCCCATGCATTGCTCTGTTCCTCAGGAGAGCCACTAAAATGCATGTGAATCATTTTTAATGTATGTGCTTTATTAAATATGCAATTATTACACATGTCTGCAGGCTCTTGTTTCATAAAACAACAACCATGAATTGGTTTATACATAAAAATAACACAAGGTATTTAAAACAAACCAGAGAAGGTGATGGAAATAGAAAAAAAAGCATTTCAATCATTTTAGTTAAGTCACACAAAAATCAAAAACATTCTCTTTCAAATGGAGTGATAAAAGAAACACTTTAGGTTGAAGAGTATTTTGATGATGGCAAGTTGCAAATATTCAGTGCAAATATTTTATATTTTAAGTAATAAATTCTTACTTACTTATCCTTATATTAATAAATAATATATTAATAAAAGATAGAAACATGAATTATATAAGAAATATTGTAAATGATATTTAATATAAATTATAATTATTTCATAATTTCCTGGAAAGCAGCCTATTTTAATTCTTTTGCCTTTGGAAAATGAGTGAGTGGAAAATAAGGGCAAACCAAACACTTCTTCAATTGGATCACTTTTTTCTTCTGTTAGTATATAATAGAAAATTGTATCTTGTAACGTAATTCTGGGAAGACATTTATAACAGGTTCTGTGATCACAATTCAAGCTATTTTCTTTCTGATAATGCAATGGTACAAAGGAGAAAGGGAATTGGATGGGATTTCCAAAGTCACATGCTTGTACTTTTAATATCATGAATCACAGAAATGTGTGCTTGTCTTATTTACTTTCCTTGTGTATATATTAGTTAACCTCAATGTCATAAAATAAAAAAAAAAAAAGAATTTAAAGGTCTTTGTTGAATGTGATTTACTGGACATATAAGAATGGTAAAAAAAAAAAAAAAAAAAAAAAAAAGCAGTATCTCACCGTTTCTGGAAGTTTCCATAGGAGCTGCTTCTCTCATCCCCAGGAAGCCTGCACAAAGTGCAGGAACACTCAGTAAGTCCCTCCTGTGTGCTGTAAATGGGCATGGACAAGCACATAACATGGACATTGTGTTGCTGTGGTCATGTGTTTAGCAATTGTTCAACTTGGGAGGAGATCTGGTGTCTTTATTGTATTTTATGATGTGATCTGCTTGCCAGTAACAGTGATGTCTCCTGCCCTTTCATGCCCAATATAAACGCCCTTCTCATTGCTGCTTCAGGAAGCCTCCCTGATCCTATCACATCTCCATTAAGGCAGTTTTAGCTTTTATATCACAAAAGGATAAAAGGTTAATATTGGAATGATAAGACATTCTAATGAGGAAATGTCTAAAAACTGCTGGCAGTGCTGAGATATGAAAGAATAACTAAATAATTTAATTGTTTACAGATTTACTCTCTTCCATTTAATATAAGATATAAATTTGGTGCAGATGGTCTGATGAATTTGTATCTGCTTTAGGTTCATTGTTTGCACAATATTATCACCAACTTCTATGGAATGTTCTTTTAGAAAAAGCCAGTTCAGAAGATTGCAATGTAACAGATGGCATAACAAGAAGTAACTACAGACCTAAGGTTCATATATTTTGCTGAGATTTTAAAATTTTGGCCAATGCCAAGAAAACTCTAAGGTCTCTTTCTTATAAATCCTCTAGCCAGTGTCAAACAGTCAAGAGGTCAGCCAAACTAACCTCTCTAATCATGCTATTCAAAGATTAGGACGTGTATCATAACTGGATCCTAGAACAAATCATAGAGGCTTGTCTGATGCTTTGTATGGGATGGAAATTAAAGCCATGCAATCACTTGATCACATATCATTTTCATAGTTTCTGATTCACATGAACTGAGCAAAAAATGATTTCCCTTGCTTTTGCACATTTTCATTCATTTAATGTATGACTTTCTGGAGTCTCTCAAGGAGATAAAATTACTAAAACTGTTGACTTGTTAAAAGAGACACAAAACAAAATTATGGAAAATAATAAAAGAATTTTTTAGCTTCACATTGTATGCAAAATATCTGTTTTAATTGAGTGATACAAATTTTTGTAGAGTAATTTTTTTCTAAATCTCTTTTTTGAGATTTTTTTTCTAGAAAACAAATAAAAAAATTACTTTATATAAGGCATTTAATAAGATTATATGTGTCTATTTACTAGCAAGATTATTTACTATTATTATAGGTTGATTATAATACTGGCATCATTTATGCAAGCTCAAATTGAACCGCTCTAAAGCAAGTACTTATTGGAAATAAAAACATAGTTTTGGAGATTAGAATTTGATAACTTTATCTGTTATGACTAAGTGTTGGGTGGATTTGTTTTCAACTATGTAGAGTTTTGTTAATTAGCTTAAGTCATAACTTACTTTAAATTGTACTAAAAGATGAATTGAACAAGGATGAGCTTAACAGGCCAATGAGAATTAAGTAAGACAATTAAGTTAGATAAGACATGAGATTAAGTGAGACAATAAAAGAACAGCGTGTTTCCCTCTAAAATTACTCTTTTAAACTTTAAAGACTAGCTAAAATGGGTTTCATAATCTTTTCACTTGAAATAGCAGTTTTTTTCCTCCCAACTTTATGGAAAAAAAATCAAAATAATACTACAGAAAGCTTCAACTATCTTATTAGAGTAATAAAGGTATACAATTATTTAGCATATACCGCCTCAATTTATAGTTGTCATTGCCTGAGGCCATCCAAAAAATACCAAAATGATATTGAGCACAGAGAAGGATAAAAGGTAAGGACTTCCCTAACAGCAAGTTTCTCTTGTTTTGGCCTTTTGATACTTAAATCTCCTACTTCTACTAAGGGGGAAAAAAAGCTGTAGTTATGTTTAATTAGTGATTCAATCCTGTTTCTCACCAAGTGACATGACTCACATTAAATATAAAGGGAATGAATCTCCTATTGGCAATTTTCCTCATTGTTGATCCAGGCTAATAATATACCTGGGTTTTGACCCACTTGAGAATTCAAAGGTAAAAACTCATTTTTCTGACAATAGGCAAATTTTAGAAAAAATTCTGGCCAGAATTCAGCTAGATATTAATGGGATGTAAGATGATGTTATACTAAACATGAAGGAAATACTATTAATATTTTCAAAAAACATGCATTGATTTTCACTTGAAACTGAAGAGAAGGTGAAAAAAACTTGTAGCAGAAGATTAGACTGAATCTAAAATTTAATATGTATTTTATATGTATTTTTAGTAGAATTGACTATATCTTTTTTTAATATCTTCATATTTTTTATATTTCCAGATAAGAAAGAAGTTAGAAATTAGCCAGAATTAACATAACTAACATTTAAACTTATGTGCGTTTTTATGTCAGGTCCTGAAATATATATACATTTATCATTGATCAATTTATTTCCACTAAAGAACAATATTAACTGCTTTATAAGTGATTTTAAAATATGTATATATATAATCATTCATTTGCATTGGATTATTTCAACTAGAGAAATCTGGACCACCCTGGAGGTTGAGGAAATTGCAGTTGCTTCCACCTCCCCAGAGCAATTTTAAGCAGCTAAGTTACTACCCAGGGAATGACATTTTTATGTTCCATTAGTGATAAGTGTTATTTTTATACTGCTCAGGACCATTCTTCACTCTGCTGATACATGTTTATCTACCCTCCCCCACCTGTTCCAAATAATCCCAATTGTAAGAACTTTGTAATACATCATAGAAGTTCAAAGGTGGTGATGGAGTAAACAGAGGACAATGTGAGGATTGCAAATTCACAAAAGGAACCTAATATATGATCAATATCCTTACCATTTCCCAGTGCCTTTAGTGTGCAGAGCCTTAGTAGGAAGATCTTATTTTTAAAACATTCTAGGATCCCATTATTGGCTTGAAAATCAGTTCCAAATACAGACTTATCCAGTGTTATAAATATTTTTTTTTCACTTCAAGTGCATCTTGAAATACAGACACATATAGGCCCAGTAAGATAAATAAAACCCTAGGTGGAATTTAAGTAAAATTAAAGTAACTGAGATGTTTAAGCATCTGCAGTCTTGCAGGTTTTGTCCTGAGGAGTATTGCATGAGATCCCAAACCATGTGGACAATATTTTCCATTGTAGAAATGAGACAAGAGGTTCAAAGAACACTTTGCCAGCTTACATTCTCAAGTGTATTTATTGTACATTGTGAAAAAATAGAAGTTTCAAGAAGGGGGTGGCATTGCCCAACTTCCCACCTGTCACCAATTTGCATAAAGCTGGTGGTTCAGTCTCAAGGGGTTAGTAAACAAGCAATGGGAGGTTCACTTTCTCTTCCACACTAAAAAAAAATTATTGCCAAGTTTACTTAGGAAGATGCAATTGCATTTTATTTGACTTTGCTATGTGCTCAACTTCCTAATTCACTATCAATAGAATCTCTAGTTACTTCTAGTTCAATGATTATGAAAGTGGGCACTTGTCTCCTTTTCAACTCTGAACACACTCAATTATGAAAACAAGCAAGTAAACAAATCAATATGGTCTTCAGAATGCCTGACAGCTGAATCAAAGGGAATGTTAAAAACTCTTTTCCAGTAAGAGCAACGTATGTAATGACAATACACTCACAATAGGTGTTCTCAGATGAATTAAAAGTTGTTTGAGCTTTTATTTTTAGTGACAGTTTTGGAAATGACCATTATTTACAAGGCAGCTATCCTTCTAATGTTCCACAAAAACATTCATGTGTTTTTTTAAATTTATTTTCACAATCCCTAAATAAAGAAAAATCAGTCTATTCTGAAAGTTATTTATTCATCTTCTGACATTTAATTAGCTTTGGAAGCTGAAAAGGAGAGCAAATTAGCATTTGTTAAGTGTCATCTAAGTTTTAACTGCCCTGGTAGGAATTCACACATAACACATCATTAAATTTAATTTAATTATCACAACAGTAATTTAAGGTAGGTATTTATAATGATTTTTCTCAACCAAGACCACAGGAAATCTTGGAGGCTAACATAGAACCGGTATGAATAACAAAACAGTCTCTCAAGTCAACCTACTTGAATTAAATGTGTTTTTTCCCACTTCTTAATGGTATTGGCTTGAATAAGCTATTTAAAATTGCAAGGGAAATTTTCTTTATTTGTAGATTGAAAATCATTTTTTTCCATGAAATTCTTGTGGTAGCTAGTGGTGGTAGCTAGTGTGGTAGCTTCCATACCTAGGTATTAACACAATAACTAGATTATCATCAACATCTCTGTTATTGATAGGTCATATAGTAGATCTGAGATTTGAAGACAGTGATTTGACCCTCCACAACATATTGTTTCATCTATATACACAAAATTGTAAATACCAATGAGACTATTGAAATATGAATTAACATTAATCCACAACTGACATTAAGCACATTTGTTTGGGTAGCATATGTGTTACACAGCTTGTTCTAGTCTTTCAACTTTCTATTATTATTATTATTATTATTATTATTATAATTCCTACTACTTAGTCTATCTCATAGGTTAATATTTGTTTCTTTTTGAAGTGGAGAAAATCCATTTTCAACTCTTTTATGTACTTATTATATCTATGGCCCATTTGTGATCAAATGCGTTCTCAACATTTCCATTACCAGACAAATATTAATGGTAGAACAATCAAAAATCACTGTTACAGATATCATCCCTAAACACTGGATTTTGTGCAATTCCATGGTCCTACATATACACAACTCTTTATCAGACTTCTCATTTAAACATGCCACAGGCAATTCAATTCAGTATGCACAATATTACATTCATCATTTTATCTTCAAATTTTATCTTCTTATTTTGGTTTCTTTATTTGGTTACCACCAATCACCCACTTGCCTATACTTTTGCCCAGACAAAGATTTGCCCAAGGCAGAAGTATCACTGAATTTCTTTTCCCCCATCTCAGTCATATCTAATCAACTCCTACTGAGTCTGCCTAATTAAAAACACAACCAAAAACAATGATCAGAAGTGATACTAAATATATGTGTATTTTGTTAAATTCCTATAACAATTAGTTGAGGTAGAAATTAGTGTAATTTTTACATGACAAAGGAATAACGATGTATACAGAAATGTATTACCTACCTGGTCCAAAGTCATATAGCTAACAATGGCACAGCCAATATTTCAACTGAGTCAACCTGACTATTGACAGCATGCTTTTTCATGCTACATATAAATAGAGGCTGTGGTTCAGAGAGGACTCTTCTGATTTTTGCTTCAATAACTGGATGGGTTTACTGAGATGAGAACAAGTGGAGAGATACTTGGGGGTGAGTCAAATCAATTATAGAACTTGACATCTTTATTAGATAATCATGTGGATATGACAACTATACAGCAGAATATATATGAATCTCATGTAGATGGAAAAGTCATAGACACCTGCACCTAATGAACAGATAAGTGACATTATATAAAACTACAGAATGGGGTGAAAATTTTCAGATTTGGTATGGAAAGGAAGTAAATGTTTATACTCTTAGTAATTATTTAGCTTCTAAATCATCATAAAAACTATAAGTATTTATTGAATAAATGACCATATAAGTAGGATACTGTTATGTGTCAGGTGTTAGGTCCATATTGGGACATGAGGCAAATGAGGAGCTCATATCTTCAACTATTTCCATTTTTATTTGTAAGCTAAGTGGGTGGATGCAAAATGTCATAAAGGAAAAAATGTGTCAAACCACAATATTATACAATTCCAATTTAGAGTTCAGACTTGACAGTTTGATTTTAGGCAAGTTGCTTAATTACCTAAATTCTTGTTTTGGATGAGTAAGTTGATCTAGATGGCCTCTAAATGATCTTTCTAAGACAAGAGGACACAATTGCAGAAGACTAAAGGGTGTGTTCTTGTTCTTGTAACTTGATCTTGCCAGTTTATCATCCTCATTTTTTGGGAATGAATACATATAAGCAATCTCTCATAGCATTAATCCCTGGCCTGAAACACTGTTGTCATGGATATAAGAGTATAGCCCCTAGAGGAAGTTTTTTGAGGGCCCATCTTTGCCCCCAGGGTTTTTGGATATATTTTCAAGACAGTCTCAGGTTGAATTAGCATCCATCATGCCCGATGGCATTGCTTTCACTGTTACTTGGGAGAAGACAAGGTACTCTTGATTTTCCTTTTCAAAGTCCTTTGTTAAAATCCAGCAATTAACAATCCAGCAAGTGACATATCAGATAATTTTAACAGTATTAGCTTTTTCTTTATTTAGCTCACATTTGCAATAGCAGAATTGCAGGACTATCAGAATAAGGAGTCCTCTCCTACCCCTGCAAAAATAACTACTCCTTTTCCTACTAACAACTTAGGAGGAAAAAAAAAAAAAAGAAAAATTGCAGTTCTTTCCAGCTGTGTCTTTTTCTATGTGAATTTTTTTTCCACATCTGTTCTATGTTACTGAAAATATGAAAGCATTAGTTACTTAAGGAACAACAAAGTGTCAATTCAAAAAATGTTTACCACAAACCAACTGTGAGAAAGGAACTGTGATAGGTCTCTGCTTTTTTTTTTCATTTGGTTCATAAGTTAATAGCAATTTTAAATAAGGAAAATTCCAGTCAGAAATATTTGAGCCCAAACTATTATCTTATCGAGTCAAGATGTCAAATTCATCATTAATCTAAAATGGATTCTTTCTAATTATGCAATTTTCTGTTTAGTTATTTTTCCAGCATTATCAAATGGTGAGTAAGGAAGTTCTGCCCCATGATTTTTGTTCGTTTTGGCTAACTATAATTATTTATTTTGTCTAAGTTTAATTAGATGTTAATGATGTGAATCAAAGTGACTATATCTTAAGTTTATTGTATGTCCTCAGAAAATGAATTGATAGAGGGATATACAAAGGTCCAAGAGCCACTTATGGATTGAAGGGCTACTTCTGCTCTTTCTGAGTTCTAGAATGACTGTTGGAATAAGTGACACATACCAATATAACTGAAATCTATTGTTCTGCGTATGTTTGTAAATTCTTTTGTTTTAATCCAACAACTTTAGATGCGTTTTATATATATATGAAGTTTTTCTGAAAATCTATTTACATTGTTGAGAAAAAGTTTTGTCATTAGTCATTTCTATGTTTAAAATTTTATTGTGGGGCCTCCCCGGTGGCGCAGTGGTTGAGCGCTGGGTTGCAATGCTGCCCTCGGCCTCTGCGGCACCGGTTCGATCCCCGGCTGCTCCCTGGCCACCAGAGGAGGGTCCCACATGGCGCGCAGACCTCTCCTGCCGCCCACTGCTCCCCTCAGCAATGTACTTCAGTCCTTCTGCCTGCTCTGCTCCCCGCTCTGGCTCTGGTGAATTCTCTCACCCTCCCGCGCTTCTGACTGTACCCAGTGCATGTATAAACAAAACAAACAAACAAACAAATAAATAAAACATGCCTCTATTAAAAAAAATAAAAAAAATAAAATTTTATTGTGTAATTTCTGATGTTCAGCTGCTTTCTGGTTAGTTGAGGTATAGATGCAGTACAATTCCAGGAATAATAAATGTTAGTTTTAATAAAACATTTAAGATGATTTCTTATGTTTAATTGCTTCTCTCAAAAGGGTGGCTTATTAATAAATCTTATGTTGTTTCCATAGTAATTTGAAAGGAAATCAATTAATCTTTCCTCCCATATTACTAATCTACCCCACTTGCTTTGTCTGGCGTTAAGTTTTCAGCCTTATGAAAGCATTCTTGTGTATTTTCCCTGGTATATCTGGTTATAATTCATATCAGAGAAAAAGAGAAGAGAGGACGCAGGATTTAGATTTGAATGGGAAGAGCAGTCAGAGTGCTGCAGTGGGGGCTTTGTATGTGTCAGTGTGTGAATGAGTGTATATGTGTGTGGATGTGTGTGTGTGCATGCATGCGTGTGTGTGTGTGTGTGTGTGTGTGTCTATGTAGGATCTAACCCACTAATGATGATGCTATATATTGATTACCTACTCCAACCCAGGAACTTGACATCCATTTTCTCATACAAATCATGATGCAATCCTAAGATACAGTACTATTGTCATTAAAAAAAAAAAATGAAGACAAAAGATTGGAGTAACTAATGCCAAACCTAGAAAAAGAAGGAAACAACAAACATCCCATCATGTCTCTGTCATGCATCCTGCAACCTTAAAATTGAACATTTGGCTTCCTACCTAGAAAAAATAGTAGAAAAATATGAAATAGAACTTCACCCTGAGACAAAAGTTCCTCTATAAGCTATTGATTTATGTAAGTCAAGATTTTGCTTGATCAACAAACCTCAAACTTTCTCTGTCTCATTATATTTATCATTAAGAATTAAACTTACGGGCCTCCCTGGTGGTGTAGCGGTTGAACTCTGGGTTGTGAGTCTGCCCGCAGCCTCTGCAGCGCCGGTTCGATCCCCGGCTGCTCCCCGGCCACCAGAGGAGGGTCCCACATGGCGTGCAGACCTCTCCTGCTGCCCGCTGCTCCCCTCAGCAGTGTGCTTCGGTCCTTCTGCCTGCTCTCCTCCCCGCTCTGGCTCTGGTGAATTCTCTCACCCTCCCATGCTTCTGACTGTACCCAGTGCTTGTATAAATAAATAAATAAATAAATACATACATACATACATACATACATACATACATACAAATAAATAAAATCTTAAAAAAAAAGAATTAAACTTACAAGTCCACTCTGCTTCACATAGTATCATATAAGTCAACCAAAGATGTCAACATTATTGCAATTCATTTCTATATGGCATACTTTCTTCTGCAATAATAAAGATACAGGAGGGGGACATAAGAGAAGGGACAGAGAGATCTTTTCATGGAGAGATGATACACAGTAGAACTGATTATATGAACATGCTGCAAAAAATGGTCTTTGTTTAAAAAGAATCAAAAAAGTGTTATTAAAGATGCCATAATATAATATATAATGTATTATTTAAAAATATAAGAATCTTTAACTTGTAGCAGAGTTATTGAAATTACACCATTCCTATTTATAGCACTTTTATACTTACACCAGAACAGTGGATACATGGTACAAATTTAGTTCAACTTTTTTAGTTGCAATATAATTGACATATAACATTATAGTAGTTTCAACTATAGAACATAATTACTCAATACCTGTATTCACAGCTCTTTTTATTTCACTTCATGACCTAAAATCATCCTTGACTTACTATGGCGTTACATCTTAAAACCCATCATGATAACCCCACTAAGACATAATCAGAACACATATTTACTTACAGTTCGGCTAAATTATCTTATACAATGATTAAAAAATGTTGAATGAATCATGTAATTTATTAAATATTATATTGCACTCTACAATATTTAATATACACAGCTGAAAGCACATTGGGCCTGAATAATGTTTGTTCTGAATGGTCATCACTTTGGCATAATTATAAAGTTTAAAAACATCCTTAATCAATCCATCATAAGTTAGGGACCATCTGAAATCACATACAACTGACATTTTCTGCCCCAGTCTTATCAATAAGTGATTAATGAAGTCAGTCTTGCTTCCAACCCAAAAATCTTTAAACACAGAAATGGTTTGATATATTTCAGTGTACCACTGCTTAGGGAAAAATTAAATGTATCTCATTCTTAATCAGGACCTCTCCTGCAAATCCAGAGTAACAGGAAATACAGACCATACTCTGAGTTTCTGTCTAAGCTAGAAGAGATGCTGTGACTTAATGCAACAACAGAGGGCTATTGATACAATCATAATGATGTCATTTTAATTTTGCTGATTATCAATGAAACTTTATCTAGGCAATTCATTAAAATATAATGTAAACCAAATCCAATAGTCAATAAAAATATTCATAAAACAATATTATAATAGCTGTTGCATTTCAAAGGACTCTTTCATACTGTATGGAAAAAAGTAAGATTCTTTAAAATAGCTTTTTAGAGAGAACATTTCTTTCTTTAGTGGTATTGCTTAATTACCATGAAGCTTCCAACAAATCTATTTCAGGATTGTTTTTCCCTGATCCAAAAGTTATCTGCAAAGTAAGAAGTTAATTTCCAAGAGGGAAACTGAAGGGATAAAATCCTACCATGGTATTCATCTATATTATCATTTAATATCTAGAGAAAAATATCAGAAAATTCAACATCAAATTAAAATCTCTGTTCATCGTTGTCTTGTTCTGAGTCCACACTGGGTCAGTTCTGGGTGGTACACTGAAGAGACTCAGGGGCAAGATTTGGAGGCGAGCCAGTTCAAAGAGAGCAAAAGTCACATACGTCATCACCAAACTTTTAAATCTTATAACCTCTCTGGTTCACCTGATTCCCAGCAGATACCCTGTCCTTAGGTTGTCAGGGGATGGAGAATGTTCTGGAGGGAAAGTGGTGCTTGCGACCTGGTGAGGCTGCCCAGAGGGCTAGAAGCACAGGCTCAGCCAGGCCTGCCAAGTCTCCAACAGCAATGCCATGCTCTAACTCTGCGACAATGACAGTTCAATGAATTTGTGGGGGTTTTATGCAGGAAGATTGGTATTAATTGTTCTCTATGTTTATTCCCTTTTTTTTTAAGATTTCTTTATTTATGCACACAAGAACTGGGGTACAGGTTAGAGGTGTGGAGGGTGAGAGGATTCACCAGAGACAGAGTGGGGAACAGAACAGGCAGATGGACCAAAAACACTGCTGAGGGGAGCAGCGGACGAGTCGGGAGAAATCTTCTGTACCATGTGGGTTGCTCCCTGGCTGGGGATCAAACTCATGCTGCAGTTGCTGCAGATAGCTTCATAGTGCTGTGTCTTAAACCCTTGCACCACCAGGGAGGCCCTGTTTATTCCCTTTAATATTTACAGCTATAGGCCGTGACTTTACAACTACAGAGGCTCTAGAAAAATATACCCAAGAATTTCTCCCATGATTTCAAATTAAGTCAGTTTTAAACTCATTCAGTAACTAAATATGCAATATGCAAACATACATGATTTTATAATGAAAAGTCAGAAAATACTCATATAGAATTACTAAAAAGAGTGTATTTAGCAGCCTTGTATACAGACACTGAGTGCAGGAAAAAAGAATAAATATATAATACAAAAATAACAAAAGCAGACAAATTCTTACCCCATAGTATCATAGCTGAAATTATTTAAGAATGTTCTGATTAACAACATAGAAATAAATACAATCAGAAAAAAATGTAGAAAATTAGTTATTGTAGTTGCTAAAACTGATGCATTTACCTGAAAAAAAATTAAACATTGCAATTTGTAATCATTTGTAAATTTTGTAATGAGAATTTCCTGTTAGTGTTTTGTGTTACTTGACTGATTGAATTCAGTTCATACTATTAGGTGAAAATATAATATTTAGTAAAACAAAACATGCCTCTCTTTTAATATACTGGCCAGAAATTCCCTTACCATCACCCAATGTAATATATTATACTTCATCAGAACTTTGTTAGCTTATTATCCATTTCTCTGACATTTTCATTTTAAGAGTAATTCTACAATTAATTTCACAATTTTAGCATAATGCCTAAATTAGTATCATGTGTTTTACTTTTAATGTTTAAAATAAGCTAAAAAGATTTGAAAAATTGCAGTTTCATTTGCACAAAACATCACATTGTATAGTTGTACATACTCTTCATGTTCATGTTATTCTCTAGCTAAATCATTCTTGAAAACAAAATCAGAATGACCTAGTATCCATACACGGTAATTAATCTGAAAGTTCCTGAAGAATTTTCAGTGTTCTCTACTTTGCTTACTAAGATTATAGAAATATGTTATTAAAAATCATGATAATGAAGACATTAGGCTTAAATTCAATACCTAAATGGAGACAGATTATCACAGCAGGTAATTAAATCTGTGTTTTGCTCCAGGCGCTGAGAATGGGTGTTTCTATTTGATACCAGCTTTATAACAACTGTCAATATCCAGTGGTTTTCTTTGAAAATTCAGAGTTGATGTCAAGTAAAAATAAATGCAAATGTAAGTCATGAATTCTTGGACCTTAGTAATTTTCTTATGTAACTAAGAAAGCACATACAGAAGATATTTTACAGGAGTGTGCCTGAGAGCATGCCTGCTCATAAAATGTACAAATAGAAAACTTTATATTTATGTCTCATGGGAAGAAACAAGGAAAAATTTCAAATTCAAATTTAAACAGAAGGTCAGCTTTGTGTTTCTCATTAAATCAGGTGCTTTCAACAGTTTTTTTTTTTAGTAGAAGGAAACAGACATGAAAAGAAAAGACACCATAGATAAATTGAGATTCGGTAACTATAAGTAGAGCCAACCCAGAAAAAGTAGCCTTTAATGAATCTAAAGACTGTTACCATATTTTCTAAATTCTATGAATTCAAAGTTTTTGATGTGCTAATGATTTACAACAGCTTTTTAGACACCCCAGAGCATAATATTAAATAAGAACATTTATGTTAAAATGTGTCTTTAGAAAATGAAAAAAAAATAAAGATCTTAGATATACAGGAAAAATGAAAAAGAGAAACTAATTTAATGGAAAATAGAATATTGCCCTCATGCTATATCATAAAGTTAATTTAGAAATCATACATTCATGTACACTGAAGTGATGTACAGGGATAACAGAATTATGAGTGGAAATATATTTAAGGCTTGAGGAATGGCAATTCGGTAAAACAGATCAATGACTGTCAATGGGATAACCATTGATAAATACCAACAGTGCGGTTTTAATGCTGTGCTTGCTCCTTAGGGCGTTTTACAAAACATGCGAGTGAGCCAAAGGTAGAAGCCATTGTTCTATTCTACTGCTCCATCTATACTGAGTTCTCTTCCTGTGACAGTTAAGTTTATGTGTCAGTTTGACTGACCACAATATGCTTAAATTAACATTACTCCTGTGTGTGTCAGTGGGGATGTTTGGATGAGATTAGCATTTGAACTGATAGACTCAGTAAAATAGATCATTTTCACTAATGTGGGTAGGCACCATTAAATCCATTTGAGGCCTTGAAAAGAATCAAAGGCAGAAGAAAGAAGATGTTGCCCCATATTTCTGCCTAATTACTGGAGTTGATATATCTCATCTTCTCCTGTCCTTGAACCAGAATTTATAACATAGGTGGTCCTGTTCACAAGCCCTCACAATTGGATTTTTCTGGGTCTCCTGTTGGCAAACATTGCTTGGTTTAGGTTGTACACGTTTTTTCTGGAGATCCCTAAAAAACTTCTCCAATCCAAAGGCACTTTGTATGCTTTGCAAAGAAGCACAAATTCCTGACACAAGACACAATAGCTTACTAGTCATGGTCCTTGATAAGCATTGGATTATCACCAGTTTTCTAGAATTTTGTTAATTTTGGAGAATTTGCTAATATTCTCTTATAGTGTCATACATAGTGTGGATTTTTTTTTTTTTGTTCTTTTGTCCATAGTACTTACTAGGATTTCCACTGAGATGAACTTTTCCTATTTTTTGTCTACCTCTAGATCTTTATTTGTATATGTACAAAAAGAACTAAGTAAATGATTCAAGTAATGATGATTTTCCCAAATCAAAAATTCTCTTTATATTCTCAGTGACTCATTATTTTCCCTAACTCAGAATTTTTGAAATGTTGTTCTGATTTATTCTCAGTTTTGTTTAATATTCTGAATCCTTTGAATAGTTTTAATTTCTTCCTGTAACCATAATACCAATTTTGTATATAATTTGAGAGATTACTGGGAACAAGCAATGGGGAATAATTTCTTTGCTTTGATTTTATGTAACTCATTCTAAATTTTAATTTCTGTACAGTATGGAGGTTTCAAAATATTGAAAATGGCTCTACTGTGTAATCTAGCAAGGCTGCTCTTAGATATATCAAACTGAAGATTATAAAAACACTAATTCAAATGGGTATATATGCTCCTATGGTCATTACAACAATATTTATAATACTTAAACTATAGAAACAGCCTAAATGCCCAAGGACAAAAGAGTGGAGCAGAAAAATATGGAATACATACACACACACATACATGTAAACATACATATGCATACAATGGAATAGTACTCAGCCATAAAAACAAAAACATGAACTATTGTCACTTGAAACAACATAGATGTAACTGGGGAGGATGATGCTAGATGAAATTAGAAGGAAAAAGACAAATACAGTATATTCTCAATTTTATGTGGAATATAGAGAAACAAAGGGTCAGTCAAAACCAAATCAATAGTAAGCTCTTTACATTTAACTGCTAAACTGAGACAACCAGAGATGGAGGGTGGCACAGTGGGAGTTGGGGAAGGGAGAGGCCAAAAAGGACATGGTGGAAGATTGTTGGGGCACTGGTGATGGCAGGATGTAAAAATATATGTTTTTAGAGGTTTGAAACTATAACCCCTGAGGCAGGTACAAACATGTAAACCTATTTTAGTTCAATAAACATATTTCGGAAAGAAAAAAATTTGGTTTCTTAAAAGTTACCAACATGCAGGAACTCCCTGGTGGCACAAGGGGTTAAAATGCAACCTAGGGCCTCCCTGGTGGCATAAGAGGTTAAGCACCACACAATGAAGCAATCCCAAGCCTCTCCAGCATGAGTTTGATCCCTAGCTGGCCAGGAACAACCCACATGGTGCAGCAGACCCCTCCTGACTCACCTGCTTCTCCCCTCAGCAGTGTACTTCAATCAATCTGCCTGTTTTGTTCCCCACTGTCTCTGGTGAATCCTCTCACCCCCTGCATCTCTTGCCTGTACCCTGTTCTATATGCATAAATAAACAAATCTTTGGGAAAAAAATTTACCAACATGCACCTTTGAACTTTTTGAAAAATCGAGTTGAGAGGAATTTCTTAAAATTATTAATGAAAGATTTGTTTATAGAGCTTAGATATAATATCACTGATAGGTTTAAAAAAATTGCAATCTACCTAGGATTGTTCTAATTTTCCTTGGGAGAACATATAGGAGTTATTCAACTTGGGGATATAAAATAAAAATGAGGTTATTTATTACATACTGTGCTTCAGATCACTAATATAAATCATATCTATACTTTACATACCTTCTTGAATTAGCAAAATAAAGATAATTGGGTCATACTTTATGTGTAAATGACACTACATCCCAGTAATCAAACCTCAAATGTTATCATTTTGCTCATTGAACACTATCCTCTTATGATTAATTATATCCATACATATCGATATAGATATAATTAACATTAAAAATAAAACATTTTCATTTAGTAGAATACATATTTTACAAAGATACTTACAATGAAATTACATTTTGAATAGATCTTTGAAAGTAGTTTGTTGTGTGTTCTTATTTTTGTGAAAAATGGCATCTATGGTATCCAGGCCAAATAAGGCCTATATCAAGATATTGGAATAATTGATATAAGTTTAGAAATGAAACACCAAATGTCTACATTCCATGTTCTGTCCAAATCTGTGATATGCATTGGAAATCAACTTACATCAACATATCTACATGCAAATTGAAATTAAACTACTTCCAAGTAAGAATTGCCTTTTGACTTGACTATCAGAACAAAAAATAAAATCATGCTTACTTATACTTTTTGGCTTTTCCCCTCCCCCAGTGTTTGCAGATTCATTTTTATATAATGTTATAAAATGGAAAACCACTTAATTTTACAAAAATTTGACATGTACTCTGATATGTACGCTTGAAGCAATTTATATCTATTTACATTTACCAACCTGAGCACATAATATTTGAGAATCATTTCATTGAACATTGGAGTCAAAGTGAAGTTAGACTTTGTGTTTCATTGAGTCATTTTGTCCAAAGTGCTAGACGTCAGAGATTCCATGGTGAATAAGACATAGTTCCTAGAGTTTACAGTGGTATATGGTTGTAAAAAACATAAATAATGAAAACCTGCAAATTATAATTAGTTCAAGTTAAATTTAAAATAAGCTTACATGAACTAGAGCCAGACGCTGGAGAATGGGTAAGCTGCATTAGAGAATAACCCAAGGAACTTTATGATTTATGGGAAAGTAATAACCAGGGACTCAGTATGCCTGGTGTGCTCTCATATCCCTAATGCCTTGCAGAGTAAATGGTCCATAGTAGCACTCAATCAATATTTACAAACTGAATGGGTGTATGGGATATACTTTTTTTTTTTAAGATTTATTTTATTTATACAAGAACTGGGGTACAGGCCAGATGCGTGGAAGGGTGAGAGGATTCACCAGAGACAAAGTGGGGGACAGAACAGGCAGAGTGACGAAATACACTGCTGAGGGGAGCAGTGGGCGAGACAGGAGAGGTCTGTTTGCCCTGTGGGTTGCTCTGAGGCGGGCGGGGATCGAACCGGTACTACCGATGCTGCGGACAGCTTCACAGTGCGGCGCTCAACCGCCTGCTGCCACCAGGGAGGCCCGAATGGGATATACTTTTTAAAAAAGCAATTGATACAATTTTTAAGGACATCATTAAGTATACACTTGAAAGATGAGAAGGAAGCATGAAAAGAATAAGAATTTTTTTTTTTTTAGAAACTAGAGATTAGGTTAAGAGATTGAAAGAAGGAATGGCTGCAAAACTGAAAGGCTAATGTGGCTTGAACAGAATTATCAAAAGGGAATGTGGAAGGAGTTAAGTGGTAATTATTAACTCTGATTTATGTATAGTATTGTAAGCCATAGCAAACTTAGCTTTATTTTTCAGTCATCAAATAGAAGTAAGTTACTCTAAAAGGATTTTGATAATTACAAACTCATAATATGGTCCTAATGTATTAAAGAAGAGAGTGTCATTGAATGTCAAGAGTTACAATCCACCTGAATCATTCCTTGTTGTCCATATCTTTTGACTGCATTTGCACAACATAAGTCTACATAGTGAGATAAATATATTTTATTTCAAAATTCATAACTTTTTTTTTAGATAGCAAGTAATAAGACCTCAAATAATGAAGAATTCACAGAAGAGTATATCCAATCTGTTGATTGCTGAATTCAGATGATGAGTTTAAATAACATAATTTGAGATAATAAGGATTATCGGAATAGATATTATGCATAAGGCATTTTGTGTAGGAAAAGGATATGTCATTCATAGAATTTTCATAGAATCAGATACTGTAAGCATAAATTTAATAATTCAAGATTACAGTGTTATAGGGGGAAACAAAAAATAGCTTTAAATTTAAATGCATAAAGAGAAATTAAGAAATTTTGTACACCAGTACTAATGGAAGTCCTTTGAAGAAGGTAATAATGGAACTAGAATTTGAAAGAATGGACAGATCTTCTTCAAACAGACCACAATATGACATAGAGAACCTCCACATAGAGTAGAAGTTGTAAAGTGGGTTCACTTGGTCCCAATCTTTACCTTTTTTTAAAAATTAGAGAGTATATGCTTTAGTTAATCACAAGTCTCATCACAATTTATTATACAATACCATTTCAAACTTGATATATTTAAGTTACTCCTTGGCCATTATAAACACTTGGTTTTACAACCCCTAAAGAGGAACTGAAAGGAAAAAAAAATATAGACATCTTACTTCGGTTACTTAGTAAACTAAGTTCTTAAATTTGGTTTCTAAGTAAACAGTTTTTAAATATCTTTTTCTCTGTTAGGGTTCAGCAACCTATAGCCCAAGGCCCAGCCAAATCACAGCATCCATGTGTTTTTTAAATAAGGTTTTATTGAAATACAGCCATACACATTTACTTAGTAGCTAAAAAAGATTGTTTTCTTGCTATAATGGTAGAGACCATATGGTATATAATACTAAAAATATTTTGATCTTGAATTTAAGTTTGCCAAGCTGTGGCACAAATAAAGTAACATTTTAGAGTAAGTTTGCTGAGTTATGTAAAGATACTACAACATCAATATACACAATATATAGCCGAGGTCCATGTACTTCCTCTTATTTACAACTTCGTAGAGACTTTATGCTATAATTTGTCCAAAGAAGTCATATTGATAGGCAGAAAAGATATCCATTTGCTGAATTATCAACAAATCTATGAGTATAATTCTCCAATTCACTTGGCATCCCATCAGTGAAATCTGAAAGGGATCAGTATACAAATGATCAATTTATCTACCTAACATCTTAAATACTACTTGCACAGAAAGATAAATGAAATAAATAACTGCAGCTCAGTAAAAATAATAACATTAAATTTTTAAAATTAAGTAACATAATAAGAAGAAAGGAATGGCATAAAAACAAAACAGACTTTAAAATAAAATGAACTGAAGTTCTTGATCTTGATTATATCTCCTGCAAATAATGGTAAGTAGATGGAAAGATGAATAAATCACATCATCATCATTCCAACTTCATCTTCAATGTCTGTCTGTCTATTCATTTGACTATTAAAATAAAGTAAGGGGCCTCCCCTGGTGCCTCAGCAGTTGAGCGCTGGGCTGCGCAACTGCGCACAGCCTCTGCAGCACCGGTTCAATCCCCGGCCACCAGCGAGTGTCCCACATGGCACAGCAGGACTCTCCTGTTGTGCCCGCTGCTCCCCTCAGCAGTGTGTTTCGCCAGTCTGCCTGTTCTGTTCCCCACTCTGGCTCTGGTGAATTCTCTCACCCTCCCGCACTTCTGACTATACCCAGTGCTTGTATAAATAAATAAATAAATAAATCTTAAAAAAATAAAATAAAATAAAGTACAGGCACATATTTTAAAGCAACCCACAACATGATTAATAAGGGCAGTGTAGTAAAGAAACATAAAACTGCCCTGTGCTCTTCTGGAGCAATGATTAACCTTTGAGTTTATGAGCATTTTTGCACTTGCTTCAAATAAAATATTTTATGAGTTCTTCCCTCCCAGGCAACTTGGATTAAACTTATCAGGCCCAGGAAGATAGTGACCCCTAAGAGCTGTTCCCTTAGAAATCATAATCTTCTACTTTCCTTCATTATCTGAACATTCCTTGCGCAAAACATATGGAAACATCAAGGCAGGGATAAGGCAACTTGTCAAGGTCACATTCTACACCATATATATCATTCATGCTTAATTGATTTGCAGCCCCACCTAAAGATAGATCGCCATACATTATGAAGCCTGAGAATATGAAAAGATCATTTTTGCTGTCCATTAATTCCCACTTGGAATGGCTCCTGACTTTGCAAAACTTTTTGGCAGTGCTCTCCCTGATGGCTGATTACTCCTGTTCAGTGTAGAAATAGGACAGGAGCGGGAAGATTTATCTTTCAGTAAATTGCTAATGAAATAACAAAGTGGGCTGGTATAACTCCAACTGCCATTTCCATACCACCCTCCAAAAACAGCAAGTCAAAAATGATTGAAATCACCAATATTTTGATTTCCTACAGATACCTAATTTAAAGGAGCACTTGCCTGAGCTTCAGAGGTGGCACCCTACACATGATAAAGAAATCAGGTTAACTGCTGTTTCCGCATTCTGACAGCTTATGTCTTCATGTGTGTCAGGAAAATCCATCATCCTGTTACCTCTTCCAAAACTGGGCTTTCACAGCAGGCTCAATATGAATCTGATCTAACTCAGATCCTCCTTCTCATTAAAGGGTACCCCCTTTTGATTGTTAGCTTTCCTTGTTTCTCTCCAATTTGAATAATGACCACCACCAGCAGAAAGACAAAAATGCCAAAAATATGTTTCCTGTCCATGGGCCTCTACTATGATTTGTACTTTCTGATCAAGTAGCTTTCTAAAGGAGAAAATGGTAAACAGATGCCATGAAGCAAGTATAGATGAGACTTTAAAAATTATATCTCAGAAAATGCTATGACATTAGGGGACAAGAAAAATCAGAGAATTCCCTACTAACATATATTGTGTCATCAGAAAGAACTTCTGTTAAGAAAACAAAGTCATATACACACACCAAAACCCAAAACCAAATATTTTCTTATAAGCAATTTATCATAGCAAGGGAGACTTGTGAATGAGCCAAGAGATGGTTCTAAGCCAAAGATTAAAAAAATTGAATTTATAATATGAGGACAGCTGAGTCATATCACATGCTGGTTTGCAAGACATGGGTTTGCCCATTTCCATTAGGGTTGTAAGCAAAGTTCATTTTGGGTTTACATTCACCATATGGTGTCAGGCAGCTGATTTTTGTTTGGTGAGATGTTTTTTCTGATACTTAGCCCCTTTTTAAACAATGTTATAAGAAATTTGTAAAGAAGGAATAGAGCTCTCTAATCAGAAGTTTAGAGATCAGGTTTCTAATCTTAGGTTGTTGAGAGAAATTCTAGTTAAGAATGGTCAGCCTCTCCATGAAAAAAAAAATTGGCATGGGGAAGGGGTGTGGGGGGATTCTGCAATCCCAATCATGATTCACACTGGGGATAATTTAAAATGTCTGGGGACAGATATGAATATATTTCTCAGAATTGCAGGACCTGCTTTCCTGAGAATGATATCAAAATAGAGGTTCAGGCAAGGCCTCTAGCACCAAATTGTGTTCTGTTACCATGGACACCATAAACACCTACCATTTGCATAAATCTTTTTCTTGATATTTGAATAGGAATCCCGACAGGTGTGATAGGGAAATAAAGAAAAATAAGAAGAAATTCTGTGTTGAAGTATGACCCTCCCCCTTTGCTAGCCTGTGAGTCTCTGTAGACAGGAATTAAGATGGTGTCTGCTCTGAGAAACATCACCCCATGGGGCTGCTCTGTCAGTAGAGTTAAGTAAGGCCTGTGTCATCATTATTTTGTGCCTTAGAATCATCAGGACAGTTACTTCTTTCCTTCATGTATGTTTATACCATTCACCAGGAACAACCTGGTTCTCTCAGGCACACTGTCAACTGTTGGACACTACCCGGCAGAGTTAGTCAATCTTTCACCTGACTCAGAAGTTCTTCCTCTGTGCCTCTGTGCTCTTGATTGCTGTTTTCAGTCATCATCCAAATTCTTTAACTACTAGAAAGTTTATCTGAAAGTTTTCTTGACCATCTTTCCCTAATGGAAAATTGATGGTCTAAATACAACTTACCTGGAAATTTGCTCCATCAAGCTGACTTTTCTTATGTTGCTCCTTCACATTGCATGAAGGAAAAAGTGCAACTGTTCTTACTTATCATGGCCATTCACTTCCTCCTCTAGAAATTCCAGTCTTGCATCTCTTGGCCTCTGGCTGTAACATACCCCGTCTCCTTCACCCCCACCCCGACCCTCCTTGCCCCCAGAGATATCATCTGCCAATTCCCAGAACACTCTATTTCTTGTGCCTCCTGGTTCATAGTATTTTCTTCCACACTGTTTCTTCCAGAATCCTAGAGGATTTCTACATCATCATGGATGGACATCTAACAAATTGGCCTCTCCATTTTATGATTTTTCTTTACTCTATTAAAATTATTTATAAAATCAAAAGTACTAAACTATTCAGTCTCATGATGATAAGCTGCTAGAAATTTTCTCTACTTATAACAGCAGATCTCCCAAAACTCAATTTCACAAATTCCATTCTCCAACAAACAATTTCTTACTAGCAGCTTACTCCATCTACTTTCTTACATCCAGCAATCTCCATAGCAACTGACATATAAAAAAATGAGAAATAATGTATGGAAGTTAAGTATATATGAACACACATGAAATTCAGAAGTCTCAGAACTATCTGGCAACTTTCTGAGGGGCAACTGGTCTCCAACAATATGGCTTCTTGGGAATTCATTCCAGAGTTTGGGAATAAGCAGTGAGCATGCTCTCATTTTGTAGACATGGGGAAGAAAGTTCCTGTGATAGTGCTTTTGTATACTGTATAAGCACCCTGTAATTTCATTCATCTGTAAGGTTAGCAATATAGTTGAAAGCACAAGTGATGTATGTTGTCACCTGGGTCCTCACAGGAACTCTCCAGATGCAGGAACACTGCCCTTAGAGGTCAGTGCCATAAAAGTCCAGTGAGTTTTTAAAATGCAAGACTTAGTTGGAAAATCACCTGTTCCTCAACAACATGTGTTTACTTCATTATTCAAGGAATATCGGAATTCATTATATTTCATAACTATAAGACACTTATTTTATAAAGAATGCATTACAATCTTTTTGTGAATGATTATTAAATACTAAATTATCAAAACAAATACTAAGTCATGACTTGTCTTATGAGTTTAACTCTGATTAGGATATGTTTACTTGATGGATTTTTTTTTAAAGATTTATTTATTTATTTATACAAGCACTGGGTACAGTCAGAAGCGTGGGAGGGTGAGAGAATTCACCAGAGCCAGAGCGGAGAGCAGAACATGCAGAGTGACGAAGTACACTGCTGAGGGGAGCAGCGGGCAGCAGGAGAGGTCTGCGCGCCATGTGGGACCCTCGCCCAGGGGCCAGGGATCGAACCTGCGCTGCAGAGGCTGTGGGCAGCTTCGCAGCCCAGCGCTCCACTGCTGCGCCACCAGGGGAGGCCCTGATGAGGAACATTTTGATCCCTTGAGTAGACTGTGTGCTCTTACTCTTCTTACAGGTATCAATATTATCATCATGTTTAGGGCCTCCCTGGTGGCACAAGGGGTTAAAGTGTCAGCCCTAAGAAGCTATCACCAGCCACTGTAGTATGAGTTTGATTTCCTGCCAGGGAGCTGACCCACATGGCACAGTAAACCTCTCCTGTCTTGCCTGCTGCTACCCTCAGCAGTGTATTTCAGTGGATCTGCCTAGTCTGCTCCCCACTCTGTCTCTGGTGAATCCTCTCATCCCTTGCACCTCTGTCCTATACCCCAGCTCTTGTATGCATAAATAAATAAATCTTTTTTAAAATTCATCATGTTTAGATAATTTATGTCTCTATACTCTTCCCCCATTCCTGCATGGGAAACTCCAGAAGTTCAAAGGAAAACTATCTTATTTTTGTATATCAAATACATTTTATTGTGGTTGACATTTAGTAGGTTTTTACTTGAATATTGTAAGCTCTTTAAAAATAAGAATTACTTTACTTTCCACTTTCTTCTACCTCTTATTCCATCATTAGTATAATAATGTGAGGAGAACCCATAGGTTCTGGAGTTGTGATGTGTGAATTTTGTTCATTTGGAATAATATCTGCATTTAATATAAGGATCTGTACTATTTTAAGTTATACATGTCATATTAATAGCGATTTTACATTTCCTTGCTGTTAATTAATGTGATGATTTTGTATAGAAAAGGGGGCATTTTTAAAGTCATCTAAGGCTGAATTTAATAATAAAGAAAGGGCTTAAAATCATCAGAAAGACAGAGTTACCTTTCCCAGAAGAAAATGCTTGTCAACCCCAGGTTACTTCCATTAGTACACAAAGACATCTCAAAACTAAGTATACTTTCTTTAAAATTTTTAAAACACATATGCTCATAAAAAATGGGCCTCATGAGACTGGAACTGTGTTTTGTTCACCAAGGTTTATACCAGCCACCAAGGGAGACCTCTGCTAAGAGGATGCCTCATGGAAGGAAATGGCTATCTCAGCATTCTGCTCCCGAATGGATGACACAGCTCCCCCAATCAGGCCAGGAGAGAGGGGTCCAGGTTAACAGGACTATGTCACCAGGAAGCTTGTTCTATTACATTCATCTCTTTCTGAGAATGTGAACCAGATGTTCTCTGACCATGTAAAACCAGGATTCAGCATCCAAGAGAAATCCTTGCCTTTTGTTTGTATCTGCTGCTAACACCTGCCTTATTACCTTTAACTCCCTCAAGAGCCTTCTATGTGGGACTCAGAGACAAAGAGCATAAAAAAACTGATTAGAATTTGGAAGAGGAATCTGCCATTCTGGTGCAACTGTGATGACTCAGAGGTTAGATAATACCACTTAGAAGAGGTAACCGTGGCAAGGGTAGAATTTGTAATGCAAAATAGGGTTTATTTATTGAGTTCCAACATTTAGATATAAACTGTCACTGCTTCATGGCAAAATGTCCTCCATTCCTCCCCACCTTGCTCAAAGAAGCTGTCAGGTCAGGAAAGGGGAAAAATGAAACAAATGCTTTTTCTCTTTCAATTTCCCAGCGGGGGAGTCCTGTTGAAATGCCAGGCATGCCCTGCTGCTTTCTGCATCAACAGATGGCAGACGGCTGCAGCCCTTGTGTTTGTTTCCCATTCAGCAAATTGCAGGTCACATCTGGTCTAGCCTCTGCTTGGTCTGAGCAGATGGGAGTTCACATTCTTTATAGGTGGCTGGTTTAAAAAAAAAGAGAAAGAAGGAGTGAGAGAGGAATCTAGAAATAAAAGAGAAAGAGAGAGAAGTATTTAAAATGGTGACAAGGAAATCTGAACAGCTGGTAGGATTTCAGTATCAGCAAACCAGTTAGCCAGACCACAGCCAATAGTGAGTGGAACAGAATCACACTTTCAGGCAGCCAAGCAATCCAGAACACTAAAGAACAAACTTCCAGATGCTGCAAAGAAAATGAACACACATTTCAATTTACCATCCAGAGATGCTATGATTTACATTACTCTTACCCTGATTTTTTCAACTAAAATTTTAAGAGTATTATTTATATTTTACATACCCTTCTGTTACTCTAAGTCACTTATATGCCATTGGAAGATTATTTAAAATTGATCAATAGTCCACTAAATCACCATCCAGTTGACCAAAAATATTATATTTGTGTGTTTGGGGGAAGCAAGAATGTTCCTGAGCTAAGTTTGTCATGCAAAGAAGCAGTTCTTGCATTTGGATGCTCATGATAATCATCAGTTGTGGTTATTAAATATGCAGACGTTACAGACCCCAACCCCACTGACTGAGTCAGTGGATCTAAAGCAATGTTTGTAAAACTTACTGTGCTGAAAACTCACCTGGCATCTTCTTTAAATACATAGGTTCGGTACCTCACTTGAACTTATATCTTTTATGATGTTGATTCAGCAATTCTGGAAAATGACCTGATAAATGTACATTTCCAATACTTACACCATGATTTTTTTTTAATGTCAAGGAAGTTTGAAGAACACTGGTTTGGAATAAGGCTTGGAGAGCTTTCTGTTTAAAAAATTCAGATGTTAAGGGAAGCTTGTAAATATCTGACAGATAGATTAATGTTTGGCAGGAGTGTCTCCAGCATACGGTAGCATGCCTAGCAGAGAACTTTTATCATTGAAATCCCATTTTATAACCTTGGTCATTCTCAGACACCTTAAACACTGTCAATGCAAAAATAAGAAGCAAAAGATTTTGTTTAGCCAACAAGTTATTTTGTGTAAGACAGAGACAGTTAAGAATGTATTTTTGTATTCATGTTTGTTCATATAGTCACTTGTGCTATACCACTTGTTTTGAAAATGTGAGTTTGTTCCCATGAATTTGATGTATTAAGGAACAATTTGAGCACACTGAGAATTTCACCTTTGCTTATGAATCATTTTGTCTGCAAAAATCCCCAGGAAGACATAGAAAACCACATCTAGTTGAGCTAAATTGAATAAAAATATGCAAAATGCACAGGTATGCATACACACACCTCTCAAACAACTTCATGTGGCTTCCTTGTGTTATGAGCCATACCTGTGCACATCTGGGTTTAAAATTGTCCATTGAACTTCAGGTAATCCACCTTCTACCTCCACTCAACACAACAACCCACAAAATGTATCCCTTCAGACAGAGCCCTACACTCATCTCATTTTTTTCTCAGTCTATATATTTTCTCTTTTCCCTGATATTTTCTCTTTCTCTCTATTGATAGCTTTCTTTTGCAATTTCTTTTGGACCACAGGGTGATAGGCATAGGAGTTAGGTGAGCATTTCAGTGAGAGAATGGATGTCCATTTTTTATGGAAACTCATGGTCTTTCTTTGATTAAAGAGTCATTTTTACAATATTAGACATTTCTTAGCGATTTTTATGTGGGTCAAGTTGTGCTACTCTTCTTAGTATTTTTCTCACTTTTCTATGTATTACTGTCAAATGTCTCAATCTTGCATCCCTAAACCCATATTTAAGTCCCATGTATTTTTTTTTAGTAAATTTTGTTTTGTAAAACACTTTTAGATAATAGAAACATGAAGAACATCCAGAGACTTGTCATATAGTCAAGCCCAGTTTCCCTTATAATTAACATCTATGTTAGTATGGTACACTTGCCACCTATGTGAATAAATATTGATACACTGTCATTAAAAAAAGTTTATACTTTCCTCTCATTCCCTTAGTTTTTCCCTAAGGTATTTTTTTTTTCTATTCCAAGATTCCTTCTAGAACACCATGTTACATTTATCAGCATGTCTCCTTAGGCTCCTTGTTGCTTTGACAATTTTTGTGTGTGTTTTATAACTTTTACACTTTTGAGGAGTATTGGTCGAGTGTTTGTAGAATATCCCTTAATTAAGATTTGTCTGGTGTTCTCCCATAAAAAGATTGAAAATTTGAGGTTTGGAGAGGAGTACCCACAGAGTTATAATGTCCTATCACAGCATTATGTGAAAGATATACACAATTAACACAATTTATGACTATTTATATTAACCTCCCTCACATGGATGAGGTTGGAGTTTGAGACTTCTTCACTGAAAAGTCATTCTTTTTTCTCTTCCCATGCTGTGCTCATTGGAAAAAAGTTACCACATGCAGCCCACCCTTAAGCAATGAAGAGTTCCATTTTCTTTTTCCTTTTTAAATATTTATTTATTTACGCATACGAGAGCTGGGATACAGGCCAGATGTGGGGGGCTGAGGGGATTACCAGAGACAGAGTGGGGAGCAGAACAGGCAGATTGACTGAAATACACTGCTGAGGGGAGCATTGGGAGAGTCAGGAGAGGTCTGCTGCGCCATGTGGGTTGCTCCCTGGCAGGGGATCAAACTCGTGCTGCGGGGGCTGCAGATAGTTTCATAGGTTGCATCTTAATCCCTGGTGTCACCAGGGAGGCCCAGTTCCATTTTCTAAGGAGAAAACATGTATAAAAATTATTTAGAACTTTTCTGCACATGCCAACATTTCTGTTTTCTCCATCTACTTGTTTCTGCAATCTCTTATTTACATTATCGTGTGTCCCATGCCTCTGTTTCTAGCCTCCTTATGTTTGTTGCCTCCTTATTTCCTGGTTTCAAGATGCTCCAAACTCATTCAGTTAAATTTGCTTCCCATTCTAGAATTACTCATTTCTCCAAGGATACAGATTTCATTTATCAGAGAATGGTACAAAGAATCAAGACCTGGTTGTTAGACGTGATTGTTGCTGCTGAGCTGTCTTTGATTCTAAATCTCTATGTGCACATTACTTTAAATAAGCTCATGACTTTTTATCTGTATCTATATTAAGTGAAACGTGTTTACCGAGCTGTTTCCAACTGTAGTGCAATATCACATGGGTCATTCAAGCCTTTGTTATTTGCTTGTTTGCAACCTTAAAGTACATCAAAGAGAAATGGGCTCTCATCACCTCCCATTATTCATTTACTTAATTTTTCATTTCTCCACACATGAAGAACAGGATGAATTGTTAACTCAATTGTTAACCCATAAGGTCATAAGAACTAATTTTATAGAATGCTGTCTTCATGTATAGTCTCTTTTGCCCTTATGCTTGCCAATTTCACTTATTCCAAAGTTGGTTACATCAGCAACTTTTCCTCCACCACTTTCTGGGAGATTGTTATACATATTTGCAATACACTTAGATTGATTTGTCACAGCTTGCATTCTATTTAGGGACTCTAAACCTCCAAAACGTTATGTTGTTGTTGTTGTTGTTTTAAATGTTTTTTTTTTTTTTTAAAGATTTATTTATTTATACAAGCACTGGGTACAGACAGAAGTGCCGGAGGGTGAGAGAATTCACCAGAGCCAGAGCGGGGAGCAGAGCAAGCAGAAGGACCAAAGTACACTGCTGAGGGGAGCAGCGGGCGGCAGGAGAGGTCTGCGCGCCATGTGGGACCCTCCTCCGGTGGCTGGGGAGCAGCCGGGGATCGAACCACCGCTGCAGAGGCTGCGGGCAGCTTCGCAACCCAGCACTCAACCTCTGCGCCACTGGGGAGGCCCTGTTTTTTTTTTTTTGTTTGTTTGTTTTTTTGTTTGTTTGTTTTTTTAATTGACAAATCTCCTATTTCACCTACTCAACTCTCCCCTCTTTTCCTGAAACTTCTGTTGCTATCGTTTTGCTCCATCCAAAATGACAAATAAAAAGGGACTTCTTATGTGTAACGATATGCATTTAAAATTATCCATTTATTTTTTGACTTAATGGCTCACATTTTAAAGTAACTGAAATGTTTTCTTTTGTAAAGATGTGCCAATTGTTTATTCACTTATGAATTAAGCTATTCTAACTGTCACATGCAGGTTTTTATATGAACATGAATTTCCAAATCAGCTTGATAATTACTTAGGAGCACAATTTCTGGATTATATGGTAAGACTATAACTTTGTTTAAAAAAAAATATGACACAGTCTTCCAAAATGAGTATATAGTTATGCACTTCTACAATGAATGAGAGTTTCTGTTTTTCATCTTTTGAAGAAATTAATGTTGTCAGTTTTTTGTATTATAGGCAGCATAATAAATTTGTAGTGCTATCCCAATTTTGTTCTGATTTTCTATTTAAAAATCAATGTTGAGGGCCTCCTCGGTGGCACAGCGGTTTGAGCACCGCACTGTGAGGCTTTCTGCAGCCTCTGCAGCGCCAGTCCAATTCATGGCAGGCCAGGGGGATACCCACATGGCACAGCAGACCTCTTCTGCCCCTCCTGCTGTTCCCTTCAGCAGTGTCTTTGGTCCACCTGCCTGTTCTTCCCCCTGCTCTGTCTCTGGTGAATAATCTCATCCTCCCATGCCTCTGACCTGTACCCCAGTTCTTGTATAAATAAATAAATCTTAAAAAAATATATAAAGAAATGAAAAATCAATGTTGAATGTCTTTGCATATGCTTATTTTTCATATATATAATTTTTATGGTGAAGTGTCTGGTCATATATTTGCTCCTTTTTAATTGTTTATTTCCTTATTGATGCTGTTTATATTTGATTACTAGAAACTTAAAAGCTATGTGTTTTGTAACTTTTTCCCCCAGTCTATGAACTTTCCTTTCCTTTTATTTTATTTTATTTATTTATTTATTTATTTTGTGAGACCCTTGCCGGCGGCAGGGAAATGAACCGGCGCTGCAGAGGCTATGGGCCCAGAGCTCAACTGCTGTGCCACCAGGGGAGGGCCCTTTCCTTTTATTTTTAAGAGTCTCACCTAGTTGAAATATTTAATTTGAATAGAGCTCAACTTAGCATTATTTATTTCATGGACTATGTTTTTAAGGCTGTGTGTAAAAATTAATTGGCAACTCAGGGTTACCAAGATTTCACCTTACATTAGCAGAGTGCTAGTGTTCCACATTTTACATTTATGTCTATAATCAAATGTGAATTAATATTTGTGAAAAGTGAAAGCTTTGTATATATATATTCATTATTTTGCATTTATCATTCAATTCAATTCAATGATTTCAGAACTATTTATCAAAATGGCTAGTCTTTCTGTTCGTAATTAACTTGCTTCTTTAACAAAGATCAGTGTGCTGTATTTCTGTGGGTCTATTTCTGGCTTTTCTATTTTGTTCTATTCATGTATTTGTGTATTCTTCCTCCAATTTCTCCAATGCCATGCTCTCATCTTCATTGTAGCTTTATAGTAAGGGTAATATAGGTAGAGCCTTGTCTACTTTTTCTCAGTCATGTTTTCTGTCTTCATTCTTTGACTTTTCATATAAACCTTATGATCAGTTTATCAATACCCACAAACTATTTGGCTAGTATTTTGATAAGGATTAAATTAAATCTATATAGCTCAACTTGAGATGAGTTAGCACCTTAACATTATTGATTTTGAATATAGACTATCTTTCTTTTTTTTTTTAAGATTGATTTTATTTATACAAGAGCTGGGGTACAGGCCAGATGCACAGGAGGGTGAGAGGATTCACCAGCGGGGAACAGAACAGGCAGACTAACGGAAATACACTACTGAGGGGAGCAGCGGTTGAGACAGAAGAAGTCTGTTCGCCATGTGGGTTGCTCCAAGGCCGGTGGGGATAGAACTCGTGCTGCAGAGGCTGCAGACATCCTCACAGCGCTGCACTCAACCGCCTGTGCCACCAGGGAGGCCCTAGACTATCTTTCTAAGAATTCTAAGAATAAAGAATACCAACTAAAAATAAGAATATTTCTCCATTATTTAGACATTCTTTCTTTGAATTCTTTCATCAGCATTTTGTAGTTTACCACATGCAACCCCTATAAATTATTTGTCCGTTCTATCCCAAAGCATTTTACCTCTTTTGATTCTGATGTGTGTGTGTGTGTCTTAAAAGAAATTGAAATCACCATATTTGTAAACATAGAGTTTCTTTCTTTTTCTTTGAATTTCATTGATTCTGCTTTGTTAATTAAGTCTTTCCTCTTCCTTTTAAGCCTAAATTGCTATTCTTTCTCTGGGTTCTTTGATAAAGGTTTGGTTAATTGATACTAGATGTTTCTATTTTTAAAAGATTTAGGTTTTATTTTATGGTTCAGAACGTGGTTTATCTTGGTGAATGTTCTATGGTAACAAGGGAAAAATATGTACTCTGATTGCTTGACAGATTATTTTGTAATTGTTAATTAGATTATGTTATCTATTCATGTGCTCCAGCCTATTTTTTTGTCTTACGCTTTTACATTCTGATAGTAGTTGAATACTGACTTAAAGTAGTTATGTCTTCTTAAAGATTAGACTCACTTATTATTATATAATGTTCCCTAATACCTAATAATATTTCTTTTTTTGAAAGATTTATACATTTATGCATACAAAAACTGGGGTATAGGCCAGAGGTGTGGGAAGTGAGAGGATTCACCAGAGACAGAGTGGGGAACAGAACAGGTGGATTGACTGAAATACACTGCTGAGGGGAGCAGCAGGAGAGACAGGAGAGGTCTGCTGCCCCATGTGGGCAGCTCCCTGGCCAGGGATCGAACTCATGCGGTGGTGGCTGTGGACAGCTTCATAGGTTGTGTCAACCCCTGGATCCACCAGGGAGGCCCTCCTTAATAATTTATCTTATTTTAAAGTCTAGTTTGCTTGAAATTAATATAGCTGCTCCAGATGAATTTCTATTGACACAATCATGGTCTAGATTTTCTATCCTTTTAGTTTTAACTTTTTATTTAAAGTGAGTCTCCAACAAACAAAAACACCTGCTGAAATACACTGCTGAGGGGAGCAGTGAGCGAGATAGGAGAGGTCTGCTGTGCTTGACCCCTTGTGCCACCAGGGAGACCCTGTTTTTTTTGTATTTTATATGATTTAATTTTACTTCCTCTTTACCTCCATTTCAATCATATCAATTCTATTTTACTTCCCTTTTATAATATCAATTATACTTTAAAAATATTGCTTTTCCAAAAACATGTAATATATATTTTTAACTAATATATATTTTTTACACTGCTCCCCTCTGCAATGTATTTCTGTCAATCTGCCTGTTCTGCTCCCCACTCTGTCTCTGGTGAATCCTCTCACCCCCTGCACCTCTGGCCTACACCCAGTTCTTGTATGCATAAATAAATAAAATCAATTAAAAATTATATATATATATGGAAGTCATGATATTTTTTGCTCAATTTTAATTTATCATTACCCTGAAGATTTTGCCTGGAGAATTAATTTCCTGGAACGTTTTTCTTTCTTTATGGTGCACAGGTCAAGAGAGAAGTTTCATGTTAAACAGAACAAGTCACAGATTGAATGGATGTTATCAGATACAATCTGCCTCTGTTTGAATTGAGCTTGGACTCAGTATGAGTGGGGTATTAACAGCATGTGGTCATGGTTGTCTAAGGCGGTCATGAAAGTGCATGCTATTCTCCCTGCTGGAATAACATGTTTATTCCTTATTTAATTATTAAGGTACGACTTATCCCATCTAACGCAGTTCAACGCATATTTCTTCAAAAATTCTTCATCATATAAGATACAATATAATTGTACTTACCTTTCATGAGAAGATATAATGCAGATGTTATAATCCATGTTCTTTCTTCTATCACACTATTAAATTACTATAATTTCTCCTACAAACTTGACTCTGAGTTCTTTAAAGGTATAAACTCTATTGTATGTCCAAAGTTTTGCATAGTATTTGGCACTTAGTTTCTTCTAAACGATTATTTAAAAGATGTTTATCTTTACTGCCAAATCTTAAAAACCTTAGAGCACAATCAAGTCTGATTAAAATGATATTCACCAAATGCCTATTAAAAATACATATCTGAGGTAAAAATGCTTTCCTTTCTTCACAAATGAGCATATACACACTCCAATAAAATACTTTTCTCCTCTGTGATCATTTTCAACAATCACAAAAAATGACTCTTAATGAAAAAGGGTAAATTTCTAATAATACATAACAGGGATAATTTTGTTTTTTTTCTCTCTCTTTTGTTATTCTTTATGTAATTCTCTATTCCAAGAATATACACCCCTTTGTGTCACTTTATTCTATGTTATGCCATTACTATCACTTTAAAAATTGAGATTAGTTCATGCTATGTAGTTTAAAGTTACTCAAGCAGAGTCTTTGTTGTACACAAGAGTGAAAAACAGCATGGAAGTTCCAACCCAGCTATCATCCTAGCTTCTACTTGAGTACATTCCACTAATGCAAATAACATGTAGAAAGATGCAATTCCTAGAACCTTAGCATTTGCTGCTTTTCTGTATATATTACAATAAAACAGCTCAATCTTTTATCAGAAAAGTAAAAAATGCTGTTACAATGGATGGTGTACATATTTTGTCTTTTTAATAATAAATATCTTCAGGGAATCACCAAAATATATAACAGGTAATAGGTATTACCTACTGGATTTGTTGGAGTACTGTTCTATCATTACATTTTCCATTAATTTTGTTAAAACTAAGACAACTTATTTTTAGAACTCTTGAATGACTTAAATGTATTTGTCAAAATTATGAAAAAAATGGTTTGAGAAACTGTGGCATCAATAAGTAAAGTTTTATTTTCATGGTTTATTTAAATATGCAATCAGATTTATCCTTCCTTGGGTAGGGTTGTGGGAATAAGATTTCAAAAATCTTGAGAAGGGATTAAAAACTCTTTATGAGAGGGCCTCCCCGGTGGCGCAGCGGTTGAGCGCTGGGTTGCGAAGCTGCGCGCGGCCTCTGCGGCGCCGGTTCGATCCCCGGCTGCTCCCCGGCCACCAGAGGAGGGTCCCACATGGCGCGCAGACCTCTCCTGCCGCCCGCTGCTCCCCTCAGCAGTGTACTTTGGTCCTTCTGCCTGCTCTGCTCCCCGCTCTGGCTCTGGTGAATTCTCTCGCCCTCCCGCGCTTCTGACTGTACCCAGTGCATGTATAAAACAAAAAACAAACAAACAAACCAGCAAACAAATAAATAAAGCATGCCTCTATAAAAAAAAAAAAAAAAAAAAAGAAGCTAAAAACTCTTTATGAGAAATGGACTAGATATTTGCTTTATATCTTAGGGCTTAATTTTATCTATACATAGGATTATTCAAGCATGGAGTTTATTTTTTTTCTCTCTTTAGATATTTAAAAGTGTTTAAAAAGCTTGCACTTAATACCCTTCTTTGACATTAGTTTGCATGTACATTTTTGCAGCATTCTTTTAACAATGAATAAATGATGGGGAAAATGGACAGCATCATGCAAAAGAATTAAATAGGACACCCATCTCACACCTTTTATAAAATTAAACTCAAATTGGGTAACAGATTTGGAGCTAAGATCTAAATCCATAAAATACCTCAAAGAAAGCATAAGCACAACCTCCTACATTTGCCTCAGCAATGTATTTGGAAACTTGATTCTAAGAGCTATCAAAACAAAACCAAAAATAAACAAATGGTACTACAGCATGCTAAAAAAACTTATGCATGACAAAATAAACTATCTTTAAATGAAAAGATATGCTACTGAAAGTAAAGACTTGCACATCCTACATCTGACAAAGTGTTAATATTCAAGTTCTAAAACGAATTCAAACTACTCAACAAAAAGAAAACAAATAGCTCAATTCAAAAATTGGGAGAAGAGGTAAGTAAGGATTTTTCCAAAGAAGACAAACAGATGGTCAATAAGCACATTCTTCCACAAGTGTGGAAGAATATAGAGAAGCAAAACAAGAAGTAAGACAGCCAAACAGAAAACAAATCCTAGAAATCTGACTACAAAACTGAGACATTCAGTGAAAAGAGGGGTAGAGAGGACAACAGAGATGGTAGAGGCCCAAAGGATGGATGTCTATGTGGTAACATAAATATGAACAGGTGTGACCTTATATCTCTCAGTAATAGACAACATTGGAAAATCAATGTAACCTCATTATAAAAAAAAATTAGTTAATATGTGAAATAGAACATTGAATATTTAATTTATACATTCTTCTTCAAATTAACTGTGGATTCTACTAAACTATGGATTCCATTGATACACAGCAAGCATTCACTAATATATAAAAATACATTATATACATTCATGCAGGGTTGGATAGGTTTTCTACAAAAATGGTCACTGAAATTCTTTATATCTATGACTCTTCTGCAATCAGAAGTTGGAGATTATTTCTGACCAATACAACCTGACATTGCAATTTGCTTTGACCATCGATACTAGAAGTAATAAAATAATTTCAGAAACCAGGTCTTAAGCAACCTGGTAACTTCCCATGTGTTGTCCAGAAATTTAAAAGCTTCAAAGACACTGTCTAGATCCCTGATGGATAAAAAGCAATATGGAAGAAAATCTAGAAGCCCCTGTCAATAGTCAGCATTTGTGGCAGACATATGAGCGAGACCATCTTGAACTTTTCAGAAGCAGCCATTTTTATTGTAATATCAGGAGAAAGCACAAGAGGGACTGATAGTAATTCCCGACTTAGATGAGTCAACATTCAGGATCATGAGCATTCATAGTTTGCTTTCATTTTAAACCTCTTTCCTTTGTGGTAGCTTGTTAGAAACAACATATACTAATATAAATGTAGAGGGGGAAAAAAAAGTATACTCTAAAATTCACTAATTCTGGGGCCTCCCCAGTGGCGCAGCGGTTGAGCACTGGGTTGCGAAGCTGCCTGCTGCCTCTGCGGCGCCGGTTCGATCCCCGGCTGCTCCCCGGCCACCAGAGGAGGGTCCCGCATGGTGCGCAGACCTCCCCTGCCGCCCGCTGCTCCCCTCAGCAGTGTACTTTGGTCCTTCTGCCTGTTCTGATCCCCGCTCTGGCTCTGGTGAATTCTCTCACCCTCCTGCGCTTCTGACTGTACCCAGTGCATGTATAAACAAAAAACAAACAAATAAATAAATAAAACATGCCTCTATAAAGAAACAAACAAAATAAATAAATAAATAAAATTCACTAATTCTACTTGATCGGAAGCATCACAAATTTTATTTGATTTTCTATTATCTTTCATAATTGAATTTTAAATAATTTGTTGGCGGAGTAAGTCTTGCTTCTGAAACTAAAGGATGACATCAATGTATATCAAAGGATTTAAACAATATACAACATTATGTGACATACGAAAAAGCAAAAGTTTTGATAAGATCTATAGCAAATATTCTCCCTTGAATTCTTGGAACAAAAGCTTGTTAAGTCCTAACCTTGGAGTTAAACAGTTAAACAGGATGAAGTGCATCTGGTCATGAGGTGAAATCTGGATACATTTCTTTTAGAGATTTTCATTTTGGGGAAGGAAGACATTTTGCATTGCTAAAAGCTCATTGAAGTAATAATACCCATTTGAATGCAGAAATAATGACTATTTTAGAGTAACATTTTGTCCCTACTGCCCTGGCACAATAAAAAGTGTCTTGAGGTATTATGTTAGTCAAAATGAACACTCAGAATAAAAGTTATTTCATTCCATAATACCTTTTCCATATATTCATCATGGGTAGAGACTTATATTGGTTTATAATTTAAAATGCAAACAGACATCTCAGACTTGTACTAGTCTTCAGACATTGGCTTCCAGTTCTCAAATCTGGCTGTTCACCAGCATCCACTATTGCTGAATAAGACCCATAGATTATTCTGTTAGAGAGTCAGGGCTGTAAACCACCCCTCTCTCTGCTAGCATCACTCCTGGTGGATCCTGAGTGTGACCACCAGCCTCCTCTTTCTACCCTGAAGTTACATGCAGCCTCAGGCTTGTACCATGATGGTGCCGGCATCAGGTCCTTTCTCCTCCAGAAGATTTCAGATGTGTTTACTGGACCAAATGTGTTAGAATCATTTTGGGTATCTGACCAATTTTCCATTCATAAGTTACTTCCAATATGTATTTATTTATTTATTTTTTTTTTAAGATTTATTTATTTATTTATAAAGCACTGGGTACAGTCAGAAGCACGGGAGGGTGAGAGAATTCACCAGAGCCAGAGCGGGGAGCAGAGCAGGCAGAAGGACCGAAGTACACTGCTGAGGGGAGCAGCGGGCGGCAGGAGAGGTCTGCGTGCCATGTGGGACCCTCCTCTGGTGGCCGGGGAGCAGCCGGGGATCGAACCTGCACCGCAGAGGCCGCGGGCAATTTCGCAACCCAGCGCTCAACCGCTGCACCACCGGGGAGGCCCTCCAATATGTATTTAAATCAAAATGATTAGAAAATCTCAGCACTTGTTTTTTGAACAAACACAACATCTTGTTATGCTCTCTATCTAGTCAAATCATCAGTGATGTCTGTGATCTGAGGCAGGAATTTTATTATTCAGTGCATCACATTCAAGCTAACATTTCATTGAAAGATGGGAGCTTAAGGGGCCTCCCAGGTGGCGCAAGAGGTTAAGTGTCAGCACTATGAAGCTAGTCGCAACTACTGCAGCACAAGTTAGATGCCCGGCCAGGGAGGTGACCCACATGTCTCACCTGCTGCTCCTCTCAGCAGTGTATTTCAGTCAATACCCTTATTTTGTTCCCCATTCTGTCTCTGGTGAATCCTCTCACCCCCACACCTCTGGTCTACACCCCAATTCTTGTATGCATAAATAATAAATTAAAAAAGAAAGATGGGCGATTAATATGACTGTGAACCACATACTCATTACCATTGATTGATTGAGGTAATGCTGGCTTACATTATTGCTTATATTTTGGAAGTATAGGGTACCCTCATTCAAGTGTTATTAACATAGTGTACCCACCAACAAAGCACCCCAGGTCCACCACCTTAGCCCATTTTGCTCCCTCCCACCTTGCTCACCGTTGAATGACTTAAGCTGGAAATATTGGATTAACACCTTAGTGATGAGAGAGATTTGAGCTTCATTTCAAGTTCTGATTTCCTCTCTACTTTCCTATTACTGCATGATAAATACTACCAGAAACCCTGAACCCGATGTCAGTGAGGAAGGCTTTCTCTGCTGAGGATTCCTAACTGTGGAAGGGGACAAACAATGTGTTATAGAGATGCACTATAATCCATAAATGGCACTGCATGTATTCTGGAATATGTTCAGCTGTACATTCTTCCTTTTATGTAGCCTAGTGCCTATTGCAGAAACAATGATGCAGCTGGTTTGATTAAGTTGACAGCAACAAGATATGCACAAATATATGATGTGATGATTTATTTTTCTATTCTTCATCAGCCAAACAGCTAAACCGTGTTAAATGAGCAGTTCTTCAGCTGAAGAGTGTCTAAATTGTTAGTGTGAGACAGAATTTCAATCATGCCAGGATAGGATCCAGGTTTTATTACTGGTGATAGAGTTTGGGTGGATAAATTCTAACCATTTTGTTTAAACTTTCCAACTTTCTGTTATGCCTAATATAGAATGAAATGGCCAAAATATAGCAATAGGGGATGTAAAAAGAAAAGATTTTTGGGGCCTCCCTGGTGGCACAGGGAGTGAAACTGTCCGCATCCTCTACTGCGTGGGTTCGATCCCAGCAGGCTGGCAAGAATCCCACATTGTGAAGCAGACCTCTCCTGTCTCGCCCACTGTTCCGCTTAGCAGTGATTTAGTCCATTTGCCTGTTCTGCTCTCCACTCTGTCTCTGGTGAATTCTCTCACCTTCCCACACCTCTGGCCTGTACTCCACTTCTTGTATAAATAAATAAATCTTATACATATATATATATATATGTATGTATATACATATACACAAGTTACCAATAGCAGGGTCTGTTTTAAGTACTGCATGGTTTTAATTCTGTGTGCATAGTGAAAACTGGGCAAAACAGAACAGTGTGGGAGAGATATGACATAAATGTGTAAGTCCTAGCTTGGTGCTTTGTCCAGTTTTTCTGATAAGTGCAATTAGAGTTATCAAGGTCATGTGTAAGTGCTACAAGGTTGTCAAAGGGAAAATATAAGTTAAAATAAAACATTAGCTTTTTTTTTCATCATCAAATCTTTTGAGATCACAAATTCTAAGCACAATTTTGATGATATAAAACAACATAAGGGGAAAAAAAACAAGGCAGAAACTTCTATTTGCCCAAAGTTTTCATGTGTTTACAAACTTGCTGAAAACTTTTCATATTTACTGTTCAAGTTTTGCATGTATGGAAATCTGGAAAACTGAGGTGCAGAGAAATATGCTTGTCAATTCATAAACATTTAGAAATTTGAATCCATATAAATAATGTCTGGATGTTGAAATAACACTGAACTAAATTTATCATTTTACTCCTATTGAAGAATTTAAGGGAAAAACTATCCTAAGGTTTTTGTTCCAGATTCTACTGAAGAAAAATAATTTTAAAATAACTCATTTGTCTTAATGAGAAGTAATTGCCAAAACATATAACACCAAAGAAAAATGATACTAAGTGACTTGAACACCTGTACTAAGATGAAAACGGAATTATCATTAATGATCGCACAGTGATTCTTCACAAAGATAAATGTTTTTGTTTCTTCTCTTGAGATTTATAGGTGCACAAAAAACCTAAGATTAGTGTGGAGGTGATTATCTCTTGATCTTGATTTTTTGTAAAACTTTTATTTATTTATACAAGAACTGGGGTGCAGCTCAGAGACACCGGAGGGTGAGAGAATTCACCAGAGACAGAGTGGGGAGCAGAACAGGCAGACAGACTGAAGACACTGCTGAGGGGAGCAGCAGGCGTGATGGGAGAGGTCTACTGCGCCATGTGGGTTTCTCCCTGGCTGGCTGGGAAGCAAACCCGTGCTGCAGAGCTTGCGGACAGATTCACAGAGCGGCGCTCAACCTGTGGCACCACTGGGAATGAAGAGTATGGCACTCACTGAAAGTCTTGCAAAGGAAGTGTTTCTTGAAACAGGAGTGCAAGGAATCATCTTTGTTTATAGCCTCTTATTTCTCTACAAGCTCTCCTCATTCTACTCCTTCTAGCCTACATTCTGTTTTAGTTGCTTCCCTTAATGTGGCTTCTCAGATACTCCAGAGTGATTACAGTTCATGCCTGATACTCTTCTAGCCCATCTGTTTGTATTAAGTAGTAATTTCAGTTTTAATGTTAGTCTTCCTCATCACACTGACTTCTCTTAGAGCATGGGGAAATATCTTGTTAAATTACAAACATAGTAAAAACACATCACACAATGACTTGCTAGAGTTAAAATGAATGGATGAAATAATTAATTAGGAAATCACATTTTCCAGATGGTAAAGTGGGATAAAGGACATTTCTGAAAACTACAATAGCACCAACAATATTCAGTAATGAACATAACAAGAATGACTGTATGACACTAGAATTGAGCATGGTTGAAAAAAAGTTTACCTTTATCTGCTTCCTTTATTCCCAGAATATTTATAGCTTTTAACATTCTATATGACTTACATATTATTGTATTTCTTTATTTTCTCACCCAAATAGAATATAAAATAGTTAAAATAATGATACAGTTCTCTTTTTTTCTTTTTGACATTTCACCAGAGCCAAGAATAGTGCCAGAGGTGATTTCTGTTGGATTGTATTAGAATTGAAATTCAAACTCAAGTCTAAGTTTGATAAATTTAGCAATCAAACAATATAAATGAAGTTTCTAAAATCAACATTCAAAGAAGACACAGCTAGTGATATTCTTTAAAATTTATTTCAGCTAAACAATTATGTAGTGACAATTTGCTTTATGCAAAAATAGCCTAAATAGTGATAAAACGTAAAAAAGATGTGAACAAATCGGAATCTTCTCTTTTCAGTCAATCTTCTCTTGGTCTACTATGCAATTCAGCCAGTTAGAGATCTAATTATAATGTGGGCAGATACTATTACGACAGAGATGAGAAGCACAAAATTCAATCTTTTGGGGGGAAAGATTGAAAAAAAGGCCTATGTTTCAGGTCCTAGTTAAGCTTCCTTGATGAAAGAAAAAAAAAATGTAAAATCACAAAAATATAAAATCCATCCTCTTAAGATTAGCACTGAAAGGAAAATCTACAAATAGTGAGTGGTAGGTGTAGATACATTTCCAGCTCCCATTTTCATCAGATGAGCTGAAACATTCAGTTATTTATTACCTGATAACATTTGTTCTTGCCTAGTAGTGAAAACTGAACTTCACTCTATGGAAAGACAAATCACGAGGGGCAGCTAAAACTTTTAGCTTCCCTGAAAACTTTGTAAGACTTTCACTTGGCTATTTTTTTTTAAAGATTTATTTATTTATGATTACAAGAACTGGGGTACAGGTGAGAGGTCCGGGAGGTGAGAGGATTCACCAGAGACAGAGCAGGGAACAGAATAGGCAGATAGACCAAAGTACACTGCTGAGGGGAGCAGCGGGTGAGATTGGAGATGTCTGCTGCGCCATGTGGTTTGCTCCCTGCCCGGGGTGGAACTTGTGCTGCAGAGGCTGCAGACAGCTTCACAGTGCTGTGCTCAACCCCTTGCGCCACCAGGGAGGCCCACCAGTTTACTATTTTTTTTTAAATATATTTACACATAGAAGAACTGGGTTGTAGGTCAGAGGCATGGATTCACAAGAGACAAAGTGGGGAACAGAACAGGCAGACTGACTGAAATACACTGCTGAGGGGAGCAGCAGGCAAGACAGGAGAGGTCTGCTGTGCCAGGTTTGCCATATTTTAAAGGTAGATAATAGTTCCTTTCCAGAGCATAAAAATTCACAAATGGATTCATGACATGAATATTTCCATGTCAACACCAGGCACAAATGCACACCTATGTAAAGGAGATTTTGGCAAATGGTCCACTGTGAAGAGATTAGAATTTGGGCTAAGTGTGAAGTGAGGAAGCGGGAGACAGGGCATACAGATGAAGGCTCGGTTCTTTAATGTTTGATACGTTGCATTTGACTAAACAAGCAGTGGGAATTAAGGAAAACGCGCTTATCCATTTTCTGTGAAGGGTAGGGGAGTTTAGAAACTAGAAAAACAGGTCCTCAGAATAATGTTTTAGCAAGAGGTCACTGACTTCTACAAAACTTGAGAACAACAAAGTCACAAAAGCATTGAAGAGTAGATGTATCCTGGCTTATTTTGCATTACATCCAGAAACTTCAGAGACTCCGTTAACTAGAAAATTTGTCAAGGATAAATTCTATAATGAAAATATTTAAAAGGTTTATGCACTAATCAGATGAACTTCTACAGATCCAACTGAAATAACTAAATCCCAATAACTAAACCCCAGTTGTCCCAATGGACAATCAATCAAAACCACAGACACTCGTGAATCTGACAAATTATATTTTTTGTAATATTCTCCAAGAAGATGTGTAGTTAAGAGTAACAAAACTGAAATGCCTAAGCAACAGAGTGTGAGTTTAAATCTCCAAAAATATAATCTGTATTATGTCAGTGAAAATCTCATTAGTGGAATAGGAATAATAGAAAGAATGGACTGCAGTAAGACAACTGATTAAATACATACCTGTGCATCACATATGTTTGCTTGATATGCCACTTCATGCATTTCTTTGATATACACATATTTTGTGGGTAGATAATTACTGTTCTTTTGTTTGTAAGTTTTTCTAAACATAGTACCATTGATATTTCTTCTTTTACTTTTGTAAATAGAAAACAATCATCAATCTGAGGTGAAAATAATTGTTCATGGATGTTTTTTCAAGTCATTTACTTTAGATTTATGCATCAGTTCATTCTAACATTATTTTGCAACATGTTTCTAGACAGGACTCCAGTAATGTGTTATCTTTATTCTCACCATCATTTATTCAATTTGACATTACTTACCTCATTGAATTCAGTGCATTTTTATTATATAACAGTTAATTTTGTATGCACTACATAAATAATGCCATTAAAATGATAAATTAAAAAACTGTTCAAATAAATATTTTGAGAATATACCAAAACTTTCACATTAAAAGAAATATGAAATTAGAAATCTTTAGAAAACTTTAATTATGTTCATTTAGAATTTGTTTAATCTCCAACAATGTATTTATAATCAATGTGAGGCTTCAAATGTTCTCAATTTGGGGGCGTTGCTGTTAATTGAAGAAATTAGTTTCTTCAATTTTTTTCCCTAGTAAGGGAAAAAACAAGAAATAGTCAATTTGGGGAGGATGGAGTTTAAAAAATAGTTTGTCATCATTTTCTTTTTTTTTTTTAAGCTGGCGGCAGGAGAGGTCTGCGCACCATGTGGGACCCTTGCCCCGCGGCAGGGAAACGAACCAGAGCTGCAGAGGATCGAACTGGCACTGCAGAGGCTGCGGGCAGCTTCTCAACCCAGCGCTCAACCGCTGCGCAACCGGAGAGGCCATCATTATTTTCTTATCCTAGATATTTTTTTTATTCTAATATGAATTTAAGAGAAAGCACTCCAAAGAGATGGAAATGTGTCATAATAACTTAGAAACCATGTTTATACACATATTATACTTTTGTTAATTACTTAAGTTTCCATAGATATTGTGTATAAGTGATTGAAGCATCAAGAATGAATATAAATGATAAAATTTTAATCTTTCACCTTAATTTAACTATGTACATTAGTGATGCCAAGCTTTAAAGGCATTTTTAAATGTCTTTCAAATTTCTTATATTGTAAATAGAATAATAAAAATAATAGTTTGAATATTAAGGAGAATCTAAGCATTTATAAATGTTGCATACTAATTCTAAAATCAAAATAATATCCGAATAGTCTTTTCTTCACGTAAGCTTATTTTCAAAAACTTGACACAATCTGGCATTACTATAATCCCCATTTTACAGATATGGAATTAAGGCATGGAGATTCCAATTGAATTATCATGCAAAAGCACAGAAATAACAATCTTCATCTAATTCTGTGATAGTTGCAAGTTATGAAATTCTGGAGGACAATTAAGCAACTTTTTTCAAATATCCCATTCTAAGAATTCTTTCATTGGGAATTTTTTTTTATTAAAGCCAATCTTCATTACATGGAAAACTTTGGAAAAAAACAACATTTCATGTTTAAAAACACTTAAATCTACACAGGTAAATATCTTCTCATCTATTTGATATAACAATTTTTTTTCCTAGAAGAATATTTAAATATTGGTAAAATCATGTATTTAGTGAAAGATTAATGTAAGCGATAAAAACTTGATTTTAAGTACACTGGGTATATACTCACATATATACATAGAGAAAGCAACAAAAAGAACTGAATCAAATATATTTCCTGGTGCAGTTTTTTTCTCCCAGATTTTTGCTTTTCCTAAATTTTTGACATTAAAAATAAATCTCAACTCATAAAAATATATTCTTCATTAAAAAGTAGACAAGTGCTAATGTGTATGCAGTATCTTGTATACTGATTCAAGGACTGATAGAGAAGAAAACCTGTAATCTTGTCACAGGGGCTGAGAGTTCTCTGCTCTGCAGCTGTATTAACAGCCATCCTATGGCCCAAATCTTTTCTCCCAGGACTTCACAGATCAGAGGTTCACACACTAGGTACTGTTTGATTCTTTGGGAAATTCAACAAATGAACAAAATTCAACAAATTCAACAAAATGACACCTCTTTCAGGTAGGTGTCTTATTTTATTCATAGTGATGCTTCGAAGATGACACCCCTGTGTCTGTCATTTTCATAGGTATTCTCCACACCCCAAATGACAAACATATGCCCACATGTTTTATTTTTAAAACTCAGAGCAAGTCCAAAGACCAGAAAGAGCACAGAACTTAGCCAAATTCCTGGTTCATGCCCAACATTTTTCTTGGTGCATAAGATAAAATCCAAGTCAGGTTTGCCTCAGACCTATTTGCTACAGACTCCCTCCCAAGGGCATGAGAGCCCTATTCTACGACGTTTTCATTCAGTCAGCCAGATTTTGGAACAGAGTTCTGTGCAGTGTACAAGAGTAATCTGAAAATAACTCTTCCCTATTAGTGGTTAATCCATGAAAGCCTAAAAATGAAAGGAAATCTTTCGATGGCAAGGAATTTAAAGCAGGGGTTGGGATAGTGTATCAGGTCTCTTATTTTGCCTTTGATATTTAGATCCCTTTCTGAGCCCATTTGGATTTGCTGATTTCCAGGTATGAAGGATGTCACTTTGTTTTGACATCAAAGTTCAAGAGGAGTGTGAGGTATGCTAACGAGCCCTGTGCCCTCCAGAGGAAGTGATTAATCTGTAATTGGTAAGCAGGTGCAGCGCAGTGAACAATGGGTAGATGAGAACTCAACCTGAAAAAAAAAAATAGAATGAAAATAATCTCATCTGATTTGTACTTTCCTTTTCTCATTTTGTTTCCTCTATTTTTTTTTTTTTTTAAGTTGCACAGCTAGTAACAGGACATACTGAGCCACTGACTTTTTGTTATTGTTGTTGTTGCCAAAGTTGCTGATTAATATAACAACCAATGGCAAGCAGAGCAGGTTATAAAATATCAAAGACCCTGAAATAGGGATATTTCCAGTTTGGTAGCAATGGAGATGAGTATGCTATGGCCCAGCACCTGCCTTATATTTTTCATGTATTGATAGTTCTTGTTCCTACTGCACGTACAGTGACGCTTGAGTATTGCAGACTGGGAGTTACCTTTCAATCCCAAGAAAAGCAAGTCCTGGGTCTACACAGCTGGAGTGTGGCTGCCACGAGAAGCACTGCCATTTGGGCAGAAGAAAAACAGGAACTTCCTGGGGAGAGAATCTGATTGTCAGCACCGCGACTAGCCAGCACTTACTTGTGAGGAGCTGAGAAAATGGTGGCACTCGGGTGATGGGCTGGAACAGAGCATGCTGTTGAACTCCTACATCATGGAACGATTTGCTAAACAGTTATCAGTCCAGAATGCTGAAAGCTACATTCAGATTTAGCCACTAAAATTATACTTTTTCATAAATCTCCTGACTTTTCACTATCATTAAAGAAGCCCTGACGATTAAAACAACACAAATAAAAAATGTTCTTGTATAAATCTGACTTACATTTTAAATACTGGAAAGTAACATATGTGTGTTTTTGTTATTTCTTTTTTAAAAAACTTTTATTTCACATGATCTGGATTTTCTTCTGAATGTGATCTCTCTCTCTCTCTCTCTCTCTCTCTGTGTGTGTGTGGGGGGGGTGTCTGTTATAGTGCTATTACTTTATGATTGTATAGTACAGAATTGCTTCTTATAAAGCAAGTTTATTGTATTAAGCAAGCAGTGTGTAATGCTCCTTCTGTTTCATTGATAATATCAATTTCCCTAGTTACTACCTTAAACGCATATAATGGGTTATAATTAGGTGAAAGTTTGCATTCTTTTACAATACTCATGAAAGTAAACAAGTAATATTTTTGTCTGATTAATGAGGGAAATGTGAAAATCTGAAAATTTCCTTATTACAGATGCTTAGAAGAGATTTATTTATTTATTTATCTGTAGAGATTGATTGTATGTCATGTATATAAACTAGGATAATGAGTGTTATACTTGAAAAATGAATTGTGTAGTTTACAAGGATTTGCATTTTGTACTTTTATCAATATTATAGAATAAATATTTTACATGCCATTCTTTGAAAGAAATAATGTAATAATTTAATTCCTACAATGTCATGTGAATGAATGATAGTTTCTATATATTGAATAGTTTACTGTTTCCATAATGAACATTGTTATAAATATTTATGTGAATTTCTGATGATGTCCTTAACTTAAATTTCTAGAGGTAGAATAACTAGGTCAGTTGTAATGATTTTTAATATCTGGATACCTATTGCTTTCCAGAAATGTTAATTTTTCACAAATAGTAGAGGACAGAACTCATCTTATGTCAACACTAGCAACACTAATCTATTTTCTTTTCCAATATTTAGGCAAAATTTTTCCTTCTAAGACCCAAAATACGTTTATTTGCATTTCTTTATTTTGCCTTCACTCTGTTGCCTAGCTTTATTTTTTAATTAATTCTTTAAAATATATGCAGTTTCTTCTAATTTTAAGTGACAATCTCATTTTATTTTAATCCAAGTAATTTATAAAATATTCTACCACCTGAAATGTTGTTCCAAAATCATCAGAGAAATATATGCCCTATTTAATAGAAACTGTGGACACAAAATAAGAGTAATAGTTGATGATTCCATTTCTGAGTTAAATAACTCTTAGCACTCTGAATATTAGTTTTTATTGTATATATAGTAAATACATTCTATAGAGAAGTTGTTGGCATATGTTTGCATGCATGCATTTTTTATATTTATCATAATATTATATTTATTATTCGTCCTATGATTTTTTCTTACTTTAATTATAAGACAAATTCTAAGAGGAATCACATGATATATAAATTTCTGTACATATCTTGAGTATTTCCTCAGGTTAATTTCCACAACTGAAATAACCAGAGCAAAGAATATATTTTTCTCCTTGAAACTCGAGAATTTCACAGAACTGTTATTTGAAAATTTATATCTTACAATTTCCTTGGGTTTGTTGACTATCTGCAGATACAAGCTTTTGACTCTGGGTAATTTTATCCTGTTATATTTTACACTTAACACTTTTTTAAATTTTGCTTTAATATTTAAAGGATTGTATATGCATATATACAAATATATATACCATGAATGTATGCATATATACATATAATACACACACATATACTATATGAATAAACTTTCCATAGATTACCATTTTTTTTCCCACCTATATTACATGCAATCTTCAATTCACACCTCAGATATGCAATGGGCTATCATTGGTCTTTTTCTGCCCCTGGATATATTGATTTAACAGACATGTAACCTTTATTTTTTTTTAAATTTATTTATTTATGCACACAAGAATTGGGGTACTGGTCAGAGGTGCAGGCAGAGCAGTGAGAGGATTCACCAGAGACAGAGTGGAGAGCAGAACAGGCAGACTGACTGAGATACACTACTGAGGGGAACAGCGGACGAGGCAGGAGAGGTATGCTGTGCCATGTGGATAGCTCCCTGGCTGGCCAAGGATCGAACTCGCGCTGCAGAGGCTGCAGACAGCAGCTTCACAGTGCTGTGCTTAACCCCTTGCTCCACCAGGGAGGTCCCCAGACATGTAAACTTTAAATGCATATTGTTATATGAGATTGACCACAGGACAGTAAGGTGAGGAGGGGTCTGAAGTACTCATGGTCATCTCAAAAAATGCGTGATTTGAATGTTGTAACATGCATTTTATCTATAAAGCCATAGAAAAATAAATTGGATGCTGTCACTAACCATATTCTTCTGAATATGGTACTTTACCAAATGATTTGCTTTTCTGATTTTCTTTGGAAATAGAAGGATTTGGCCTCCTACTTCAAGTATCAATGATGAAAAAGAAGCACAAAGACTTCAGTAATATATCCAAAGTTACACATATTGGGTGGCTCATATAGGCTTGAGTATAAGGTTGCAGATTTGGTCATTTCTTCTGGCTTCATTGTAGCATGTGCAAATTTGGTAGAAAGCTTGCAAAATAATGCAAGCTTAATCCTTGCATTATTTCCATGGGCAAATCATCTCCTGCCAGGTTGAATGCCATTGGTCACATATCTATTTTTAATACAAAAGCAAAACCATATTGACATAATTGTCAACATATTCAATTGATTATACATATAGGTACAGTTTCAAAAGATTTTTTATGTTAACAAATTTCAGTACTTCATTTTCAATTTGTTAAGAGTATCAAGCCAGTCCCTAGGGTCTAGATCCCTATGGTTAGCTGTTCAAAAGGCTGAGGTAAGAAGTTGATTCCTTTATATGCATCATTCATGATCACAGTTGCACTTTCATTTCTGGACAGTGGCCCCATGATTCCAAGCTCAGAAATGTATTCTGCTCATTGCAGAGAGCAAAAAAAGAGACCCAGTGACTGACTGCAACACAGCTCTTGGTTTTTATTGTTTAGCTGCAGCAATTTGTTGGGCTGTTTCATTATTATATAATAACATAAAGACCCACTATTATATGTACTTCATTATATCACCTTGTCCAAACATATGACTGTATTACCTTTAAATAAAATATATTAAGAGATTTTTCTCTCTTGGAGGGATTTTTTTTCTTTCTGATATTGAAGTATTTTTGCTGTCTGTTTTAAATTAAGTAATGCTATTGGAAAGGATTTTGATACTATTAACCTTTGTACTTCATTGTCATTTATATTTTAAATGTTATTTTAGTAAAAGTGCATTATGCATTCATTCATTAAATGGATAAAAATATATATATTCACATCAATATAGAGATTCATAGAGAGAAACTAGGTATACATCATGCCTAAATGTCCCAGGAACTGTTAGGAAATTTTAGATAAAAATGTCTGTATAAAATATCTTCTTATGTATCCAGTTTCTCTTCATATTGGAGGTCAAAATTTTTTTGGGCTAAATAGTGATTTATATGCCAATATTTTCCCCTCAACCAAGACTGAAGATGTAGAAGGGCCTTTTGATATTTGTGCAAAGAGCTAAGCAGACATCTGCACTGATCTTTTAGTAAACAGCACTTTTTTTTTGCAGATGACTTCTTTTGCTGCAGATAAAAAACCCTATAAATCTGGTGCCTGCTTGTAAGTCATTGAACTAAATAGAAATGAAAAGTTTTAAGTAGATCAAGAAGAAATGTGTCTTAATTGCTAACATTGCTTAGATGGATTCAGATCTAACTTCAGAGTTGCATAAAATTTCAATGTGCAGAAACTTATGACAGATCATGTACAGCTCTAGAATGCAATTACTTGGTCAACTCTGACTACAATTATTGAAGACTTTTTAAAAACCTTTTAGGTTGACAAAATGGAATACTTTGTTTTCAATTTGTTAAGAATATTCTCAGAAATAATAATGAAGAATCTGCTAGTTATCTCATTTCCCAATCTTGTCTTTGGGCATACAAGGTGTCAGATTGAAATAGGTGTGGTTCTTTTTTCTTTAAATAGTAGAACAAAGTAGCAATAGAAAGCAATTATGCCCAGGTAGATGTTCAGTTAAAAAAAAAAAAAAACAGATGACCATTCATCATCAAATTTTTTTTTAAATTATTTATTTATGCATACAAGAACTGGGGTATAGTCTAGAAGTGCGGGGGATGAAAGGAGCAGAACAGGGGGATCCACTGAAATACACTGCTGAGGGGAGAAGCAGGCAAGACAGGAGAGGTTTGCTGTGCCATGTGGATCACCTCCCTGGCCAGGGGTAGAACTTGTGCCCTGCTGCAGTGGCTGCGGATAGCTTCACAGTGCTGTGTTTAACATTTTGCACCACCAGGGAGGCCCCATCATCAGAAATTAAGGATAGATTTACAACAGGATAAACCTCAGGGAAAGGGGAGGTTCCAGGGTTTCTGCCCCACCCAAAGGAAGGGTGTAGCTAGTCGGGGAGGTGAGGCTAGAAAAGACTGGGATAAGGACTGAGAAGAAGGAGAAGCAGAGAGTTGGAGAGATGAAGAAGGCATGGAGGAGGCACCTGAAACAGAGAGAAAAAGTCACACTCTCTCTTGGCCTTGGGCATATACCAGTGGCTAGGGGACATGGAAGGAGACCCTTGGAAGAGGAAGAGATGTGGGTGAGGTGTCCATGGGGAGGCTGACTAAGGTGCCTTAGTCCTGTGCAACTTTTGGGCCTCAGCTGCCCTGCTTTGGGCCAACGCTGTTTGGCTGGGCAACTGTCCGTGAGGGGATGGGTAACTTTGGGGACTTGATTTGGAGGCTATGTTCTTTCTCTTCTCTCTATTGCACACTAATTGTTGCACTCTAATTGGGTTAAAGTTCTTTCGTATTATAGGTCTTATGCACTAAATTATGTTTTGTCTTAATGAGATGGGTGGAAATACCCATCTGGAGCAGGACGTTTGGTGGTCCCTGGTCACTCTTCCCAGTAACAGATTCACATAGTCTTTGTAATTCTATTTATTTAGGAAATTGAATAGTAAATGTAGTTATATTTCTGAATAAATAAATAATAAAACCAGTGGATATTCTTATCTGTTCTGAATAGATAAGAGTGATCATTTGAAGATTCACATAATCATAAAATCATTTGAAAGTTTATAAAAGGTTACTATTTATTTATATGCTTTGATAATTCATCAAAAATATATATTAAGCATCTGTTATATGCTATAAATGTGTACACTGGGGTCACAGGAGTGAGCAAAACAAGTACAGTCTGTGATTGCATACAGAATTAGCCTACTGAAGGAGTTTAATGTTGATTACACCATTATAAAGAAAAATATAATCTGTTATATTACCTTTCTAGTTTTATGTAAGATAGGTACAGAGGGCATTGGGAATATACAATACAGGGTGGAGAACTCAATGACAGACAATGGGAGATGGGAAAGAAATAAAATTAAGGATTAATTGAACTTTGCTTCCTGGCTGCATACACAGTTGAGGACATTTACAGATCAAGGGACATTTACAGGTCATTACATCACACAACTTCATAGGTCATCAACCACTGATTTGTAATGAAGATCATTAACTTTGGATTTGACATGCTGTGCTTTACTTACATTTGAAATATTTGAAAAAGTTTGGCAAATAAGCCAGTGAATATATGTATTGAAAATGCAGAGAAAATGTTTGGCTTACAGAAATATATTGATAAATGATGAGACTCAGAATAAATGAAGCTATGAGATTGCAGAGAAAAGATATAGAATGAGAAGAATAGCATCTGTGAAACTAAAACATTTTAAAATCTAATAGTGCTGAGCCAAGAATAAGAATAGACTAGGAAAGAACAACCAGATAAATAGAATGAAGAGAATATGCTATTACAGAAAAATGATTAAATAATATTTCAAGAGTGCATTATAAAATAGGGTTGAATGCCAATAAAATATAAACAATGCTGATAACAAAAAATATCCAATGGATTTCATGACATAGAAGCCCCTAGCTTATGATATTGCAGCAAAATTGAAAAGCAAACAATCACAATATATCAAGACCATATAATTAAAAAATTATATTTCTCTTGTCAGTCGGTGTTGCTTTTAAAATGCTCTAAAAGAATTACATTTAACTTAATTTTAACTCCCAGCTGTAGTTTTATTGGTTTTAATTTTGACCTTTTTTTTTTTCTTTTGTCCACTCTTTATAGAATCCATGAGAAATATTTGTTTATACAATCTTTTTTTTTTTTTTTGGTTTTGTTTTGTTTTAAGGAATGTTAATCACAGTTATCTCCTTTTTCTTATATATGTGCATTCTTATTCTCAGAAAACTAGTGCATTTCATACCTATGGAATTTTTTAAGGAATATACACTAAAGTTCTACCATTATTTATTTTTAATTACAAATTCTACTTAAGGATCTCAATTCAAACATAACAAGGGAGGTACAGAAAGCAGAGTGGGGAGAAAGGATAGAACTATTAAATAAATGGCTCTAATAACATCAACCCTGGGTAAATATCAGAATCTCCAGAAGAGCTTATACAAATGCTAATCTTGTACTTCCTCACCTGAAAGTTCTTATGGTGATTAAAAGAGGGGTAGTCAAGCACAGGATTTTTAGAAGTTCACCCCCAATAGGTCATTCTATTTGTCCCATACAATTAACTATTGATATTTGAACTTTGGTTTTCTTTTTTTGCCAATTATGCTATTAAATGAACATCATTCTTGAGTGACTCTAACTCACTGGGAGATGTGATTTTGTTCTTTGAGTTAGTTTCTGTCACCAAGTATCATGTAGTGTATGATCTGGATGAGGTTAGCATAAAAATATGTGTGTGGGAAAGACAGGCAACTTGATACCAAGGAATGTTCAAACAGAGAACAGGAAGCTTGAAGAACAAAATAATTAGTTTATAACCCCAAAATACACAGTGTAAAATTTAGGATTTATTTGGTGATTTTATCATTTTATGGACAGAGTAAAGGGAAAATTAGTAAACTGTAAATAGGTAATTTGATATTTTTTCTCTTTTTTTGCTCTTTTCTTCCAGACTTACCTGGCCTTTTCTGCCCCCTTTTTATGGTTTCCCCAGCAGAAGTTGCCTTAGACTTGAGGCAAGATTTCAGGTCTCAGTGGTCCAGCTTTGAGTCAACATTGTTTGTCTGGGATTTACCCACCAGGGGACTGATAAATTTGTGTAACTCGAAACTATTTTAACTATATCCTTTCCCTTCTCTTTATTACACACTAATTATATTTAAATTCATTTCTATTGAAGGTCTTATGGACTGGTGTATGTTTTGTCTTTATGCTGTGGATGGCAAAACCCATTTAGAGCATGCAGGTGTGAGTCTGAGGAGCTCCTTATTCTGACCACTAACATCATTACAATGATTTGAGAAATTTGTGAACTTGCTGTTTATCTAAGATTTTTTTTCAATGAAACTTGAGAGCTACTCTTGCATCTCTTTATATACCCCCCCAAAAAAAGAAAAACAAAACACAGCACTTTCTTAACTATTAAAAGATCTCTCAGTTTGGGCTCTTCTCAATTAAACTTGGTTAACTAGAATTTCTTTGTGACGGTCACATTTTCATTTTTGCTGCAATGAATGTGAGATTGTATATCTCCAATTGATGAATTGAACTTCTATATCAAACTGCCCATTTCTGGCCTTCTTATGAATAAACCATCATTACAAATTTAGAATCAAGCCAATCTAATGATGTCTAACTGCCCACCCCCCCAGACCTATTCTTTCCATATGACCTCATTTTTTTTTTTTAAGATTTATTTATTCATGCATACAAGAACCGGGGTATAGGCTAGGTGTGCGGGAAGGTGAGAAGATTCACCAGAGACAGAGCGGGGAGCAGAACAGGCAGAATGACTGAAATACACTGCTGAGGGAGCAGCGGGCGAGACAGGAGGGTCTGCCGTGCTATGTGTGACACTCGCCAGGCCGCGGGGATCAAACCTGTCCTGCAGAGGCTGCGGACAGCTTTACAACGCTGTGTTCAACTGCCTGCGCCACCAGGGGAGGCCCACGACCTCATTTTTAACCAAATTTGATTCTTCCTTTTTAGTTCATTTCAAGTCTTATTGATTCTAACTCAAAACATTCTAGATTGTTCCATTTGTGTTTTGACTGTGACCATGTAAAACAGAACCTGTGCCCCCATAGGAACTCCATATATCGTCTTCCCCAATATAATCCTTGCTTCTGACCCTCAATATCCACTCTAAATCCACAATAATCTATTAGACCCAGCATCAAGAAACTTTTGTTTTGATTGAATCATGTCATCGTTTCAGTCCACCTCCAAATTACAGCATCTTAAATGATTCCCTATCACAATCAAAATAAAATGCAAATACAAATTCCAAACTTGAATGTAACTTCATTACATTAAACTCCCTCTAACCAATTCAAGTGATTGTCTTCAAATTGTTGAAAATGCCAAGTTCTTCCTGCCTAAAATATATTTCTCATTGTTAATTGCATTTCTCTGCTTCTTTTCAAGTCTTCAAGAGAACTTCCCTAACTCGCACTCAAGCAGGATATTATTTTTATCCTTCTCATAAATTGATTACTGATTCAATTGCATAATGATTTATAATTACTTATTGTTTGATTTATTTTTTATCAGATACCCTTCAAAATTTGAAGTTGCATGAACAAAAGATGAGGTGTTTTTTATTCTCTATGTCCTTCTTTGCATTTGGTCAGATGCCTGTTACATTGCAGAGACTCAGTAAATAATAGTTGAAAGATTGAAGGACACTTCTTAAATTTCTGTTTAGTAATCTATAAAATAAATAGTAGTGCTAGATAACTCACAGTGTTCCTTTTTAATCAAAGTAATATAGTATACTTGAGTAAAATACTTTCAAAAAAATCTCATTATTTCATCCAAATTGATTGTCTGAACCAGCCTATTTGATTCATAGTTAATGGACAAATTTGTCAGGTTAGTGAAGTAGGTACAAACAAATGTTATAATTCCATGCCAAATCAATTGCAATATATATATACATATATTTATGAAAAGGAGAAATAGTTCAAGGAACATCTTATCCTCACCATTTTTTTTTTTATTTCACAATGTTGTACAGACAATGTTAAAGCTGAAATGCTGATCCACTATTTGCAGTTCATTCAGAATCAGGAAACAACAAAAATATTGCAAGGTTGTCGGATATTCTTTTATGAGGTGCTGGTTTATTTTGCTGACTCCAAATTTTAGATGATTCAAATTGAAAAAAAAATTTTTCAAATAATCTACTACTTAAATATAAACCTCATACTAGATCCTGGAGAAATAGAGCTAATTCAAAATATCAAACAGATAATCTTTAGTGCACTGGATCATGAACTTCAAATTCCCTCTATACAAGCCACTTATGTCTTAAGATGCCAAAAGTGTTGATTTCTGAGGACTCAGAGCTGAATCCCTCTCCAGAAATTCCTCTGAACAATGTTTTCCTGAACAATATCACTTCATCCAATTTTACTCCTTTCTGAGAGTGATTTACATTAAATTACTGATTAAAGGGGTGGGGTGTTGGGGGGAAATTAAAAGGGCTGACCCTCGCCTTGAATAAGAACAACTCTGATGAATTACCTTAGCTGTAGAATTCCCTACAGAATTGACTGTGATCTATGTTGCAACCACATGGCAGTTCAAAATTCTTGTTCTGCCCAATCCTGTTTCTCTTATTGCCTTAAAAGTGCCATTCATAGAGTATTGCTATTAATATGCCTTTATGCAATGTCTGCCTGAGGGTTTGATTGCTGAGGAAACCAACCTAAATGCATGCATTCTAAAATATACTTTTATCTACACTCATGCTAAAATAATAAATGTTCTCTTCAGTATTTTCAGTGTCATTAACAAGCTAGGCGATAACTATTTGAAATAGTTTTCTTCCCTGATAATTAGGGATAGAATCACTTATAATGGTGGTTGTTCTCTATCACTAGATAGAGCAGTGTTTCAGTTTGTTGGAAATGCAAAGACTCAGGTTCCATTCCAGCCTGTCTGTACCAGGATCTTTAGAAATGGGACCTAGTAACCTTCTCTGAGATCATCTTCCAGGTGACATACGTGTTTAAGTTTAAGAAACTGCAATTATCCGATATCAATGGAGAAAGAATGGTTAATAAAATCACATAATCACATTTTGAAAATCAGAAATTATTTTTAACTAAACTGATGTGCAAAACATCAATATCAGAAATATATATTAGTTGTTATTGGTCTCATGTTTTGCAAATAAAATCAATAGTTATAGAGTAATGTCAATAACTAGATTGCCATTCTGGCTTGTGACTTCATACATTAGATTATTATAGTCCTCTCCTTCAATCTAATACTTTGACTTTTCTAGTTTTCCATCAGACCATTTTTATCTTTCTGAAAATTAGTCATCAAAAGTCCTTTAGCAAGCCTAAATGTGATAGTACAAAATCCATCAGTGGTGGGCTACAGCTTCACAGTTTAAAATTGCTTTCACATGTCATGTGTCATTTGATGCTAACACAAATCATGTGTTGGATTTTCTTGCGGAATGTGTGTATTAATTGAGGTCAAGGGGCTTGCTCAAGATCAAGCTTGTAACTAATAGAACAAGATAAAGAGCCAGGTTGTCTGAGCTCACATCTAGACCCTGCTAAGGATGTTCACACATTAACATACACAGGATCTAACCACCATTTGTCTAACCTCTCTCTCTCTCTCTCTCTCTCTCTCTTTCTCTTTCAAGTTCACAGTATACTTTCCATGGCTTTCCAGTTGCCTTCTCCACTGCAGTTCTAGGAGTATGTATTTATGCGCACACAGACACAGACACAGACACAGACACAGACACACACACACATACATTCTTATATTCAAGAAGGAACTGTGCATTATTTTCCTTTTGCTAACAGGTTTAGTGATTCATAATCCGATATTCAGAATGCTTTTAGACAATATAAATGATCTTTATTAATTGTTAGCATAGTCTACACTATTTACTGTGTGTCTACTGTATGCCATTCATTTTGCAGAGTCTGCACAAGAAATAAGAGAAATAAAGTCCCTTTTTTGTTTTCCTGGCAAAAATTTCCAAATGAAGAAGAAAGCAGGTCTCAAGTAAACAAATACATAATTACAAAGTACAACGTGTACGAAGGACATAACGACAATCAAAAAAAAAAAAGAAAGAAAAGGCGCTAAAATAAATGAATGGTAAACAGAGGAACCGCTGAAGCTGAATATATCACTAATACATTGTTATTAATAATACCATTTTTAGCATTACATAGTTAAGCTGTAAGATTCTATATCCCTAAGATATTAAAATACTTGCAGTTAAGAGGCCATTAGAATAAAAGGATTATGTTTTCCATGCATTGTTGTAAACATGCCTTCAGGTTTTTGGAGTTGGAGTTGAAATTTTAAATTCACACTCATTTTTGCTTATGATTATCTATCTAGATTGATACATCCCTCAATTAAATCATGAAATGTTTCCCTTAGTATTCATCCAATAATAACACATTAACAATGTGATTGCCTTAACCTTCATTTATTCCCTTTAGGGGAATGTTGAAAACTTTGCCACATAAAGGTTTCTGTTCACCTTTTAATTTTCCTGTGGATTGGAATATGGACTGCTGTGGATGCCTGGTGCAATGGGTGATTTTACACCTTTTAAGAGCAGACAGATGGTAGCAGCAGATGGGACATATTTATAATCCCAAACAACCCCATTGAGCAGCCACTTAAACATCTGGGTTTGAGAAAGGGTCACCACTGCTGGAATGAGTTCAAATGTGTTATAACCTGCTTCACCTACCCCATCTTGTGCATAATGATGGTTAGCAATTCTCACAAGCATCAGGCAGCTGAAATTCTTTACGTTCTGTACTTTTTCCTATTTCATTCTGTATTTTTTCTTATACTGTAAAGCAACATATTCTAACTTAAAAAAAAGATTATCCAAGATTATACATTAAATTTATCCATACAACTATGGTTAGCCTTACAGACACTTAATATATGCCAGGCATTGAGATAACTACCTTATGTCCATTATCATATTTAGTCCACTAAACCACCCCATGATCTAATGCTATCATTATCCCATTCCCTAAATCTTTAGAGTAAAATCTTAAGATAAATATACATGAAAAAAAAAAAAACTATTAAATTTGCAGTAAGATGAATCCTTGTTTTCTGTGGGTTCTAATTTTACTAGGATATTGCATGACGGTTTGAGTCATTTCATCAGTGTTATCACTGTGCTAACACCAGGGAAGGAATTTCCTGCCAAGAATGCTTCCCCTCCACCACCATTTAAGTAGTTTGCTTAAGTATTGAGAGAAGGTTATTTATAAAGATTATCATCCTAGATTCTAATTGCAAAAATCACTTTAATTTTCTGCCATTTCTTTCCCAATGACATAAAATTTCAGCAGCATATATAAATTCCTAATGATAGGAAGAGAGGAGAATAAATAGCTCACATATTAAGATTTTAGTAAGGCTGGGGATTTGATTCATGCCATTAAACAAAACCAAGCTAAATAAAATTCTCAAGAATATAAAACTTAAAATATCATCTGCTACATTAGGTCTGGTTACATCTCTTCACAAATGCTGCATGATATATTATACTATATATATATATATATTTTGATTTGGGTTATTTAATTATTGATTTAGGGTTAGGATTACAATATCATAGGAGTTAGGGGAACAAATTAATGATGATATTCATGCATTTAAACTAAAACTGTAACTCTCTACTTCATAAAATGCCGTCCAAGCTAGAAAATGGATGGGTTATAGGTGATGATCATTAAGCAGTACAAGAAACATCTCCTACCATTAAGTCATCCCTAAACCCTTTTTCTCCAATTAACTCCTCATTTGCATGTGTCAACTTAGAAGCATCCTTTTCTTACTCTTCTGCACCTGAGTTAACTTTCTCCTATGACCTCCGTTAACTCCCTTTGCTGACCTCTGTAACAAGGATGCTAACACAGAACAACCACAAATACAGTAACACCAGCTGGTGAATCTGTCCTACCTCTTGTTATCAGGGGACTTCTTGTTTTATATAATATATATTCTTACAATTATTCATCTAATTTTTCTCACTTGAGCTCTGATTTCCTTCAGGTGAGCTACAAAGATCCTATTTTTTTTTCTAGAAAGTGACTTAATATAACAATTGAACCAAAAAATTAACCAACAGTTGTTTCTACCTCTGAGCATTCTGCTGTTGTATGATACCATAATACAATACTTAAAATTGAACTGTCTACTGAGAAATACAGACATACACAAGCAGATGCCAAAAGTTAACATAAGCCATTTTTTTAAATAGATGCTGTAAAAGAACCATCTGTCATGAAGAAACACAGAGGTAAAATTAATTCCAAGATTTTGCAATGAGATAGGGGAGTCAAAGGGCATTTAGGGAATAGGGTCATCTGTAAGTGAGACTGAGTGGAAAGGACTTTTCTAACATGTGACTGATAAGAAGTGCATTTTAGGATTGGCGGAGAGGAAGCAGAGTGAGTGACAGAATGGTGGAAGGAAAAGAGAGGAATTTGTGAGACTTCCGCAAGAATTAACAGCTCATCAAAACATTTTAGTACTGCAAAAACTCTGGCATTAACTGGTTAAACAAAATCAGTAAATCTAGGAAATTTTAAATATACATATTTCAAATATAATAATTATTCATTTTATTATTTATTAGCTCTTAGTTGTAACTAAAGCATTGGTTATAGGTGACTTATCCTATACTGCATTTTTAGAAGTTTGTGATTTTCTTTGAATATCAATATCAACAATCTATGGGGACAAACTTCTATCCCAGAAAATTTGAGGACTAAGCTTGACTTCCAAATTTGCATTATTCCACAATATAAATGTGCAAAATGGGTTCTGTTGGTCACATAGACTATTCTATGTCTAAAATTCTTATAAGAGTGGAACTGATGTGTTTATCAATGCATACTGAAATAGATACCATCCTTATTTTCCACTGCCTTATACTTGCCACTCTCAAAAGATTAATTCTGATTCTCCATTACTCTACTGAGATTTGACAGAGAACAGTCACTGTACTCAGTGCTCCTTAGCCTCTCTTTCGCTGGTCATCAGCATTCATGAATGTTTATTTCTTCCAGAGGAAAGAATCATAGGCCATGATGACTTTTGAAAGTTTCTAGTAACATTTCTAGTCACAATTCTCATCTAGCGACAGTTCTGTCTGACTAATATGAAAGGAGAGAATATGGGCAGATATTCAACTCAAACTGGAACAAAATCTCAGCACATTTGGGTCAAATATGGATACCATGCCTTGCTAATCACCCAAGCATCTGCACAGTTATCGGGATTTCTAACTTTCTCTCAAATAAATTAATTCTCCCATCATGAAGATTAAGACATTACAATGTACATACTATATTCATTTCAAATTGGAGTGGGTCATTTGGGGATAATAAAGATTGTTCTCTTGGTTAAGTTTGGCTCCTCTCAATCCATGTTCTCTCCATAGGACTCACATTCCCTTATCTGAGATTTGGAAATCTGTAAACTGAAAATCTGATTCTAGAAATCATAATTTAGATAACTTAGAACAAATTTATTATAAGGCCAAACTTGATTTGAGCTACTATGAACTAATTTGTGATCTTTATCCACTTGAGGTGAAAATTTTTACATTTCAATTTAAAAATATTAAATCTCATGTGTTCCTCTGGATTAGTTCTATAATAAATTAGACCCAAAGGGTTTTTTTAAATATATAAATAATTGGGACACCTTTCACTCTTGGAGTAAGAACAAGAATATATTTCCCTTTCTACTGAAATCTTATTATGAATAAATTGAGGGCACCTTTATTTCAATATATTTAGTTAATTAATCTATATCCTCTTGGACAATAATGGTTATTTGTGAATTTACTAGGAGATAGGAATAATTATTCTGCCTTTCTGTAGGCAAAATAATGACCACAGCAGCACAACTAGAAGTTAGTAAAGGCAAATTTATATTCTTTGCAGTTTGATTATAGAGCGCTCCTATTCAACTAGTTTTTTGATATTTACTCCATTATTTCTAACTCTAGAAAGTAATTAGGGGAAGAAAGATATCTCAAATTTGATTTTAGGTGATGTTTTCAATCTATCTTAATGACAATGACTTAAAATTATATTTACTGAACTATGAAGAGATCTTGACACTTTACTGACAAAATTTTTAATGACACTATTTTATTGAAGATTAATATGGACAAATCTGTCTAACATGTATTTCTCTCTACTCAGTTTTTAATTCTTCCTTCTCATTTATTATTTTATAATTCAGAAGCATTTTCAGACATACATCATTCCCACTGGGGATTAATTGCCCAGATTAACAGCATTTTAATCATGACTCTTTAATCATGGCACATGCGGTAAATGTTATACTTGGAATATCAAGATTTTTCATATCAATAGTCATGAACTCAATGGTTATAATCTTATGTATATAACATTATAGAATTATCAAACTGCATTATCAAGAAACAGCCTTGATTTTTCTTGCAAGGATTTTATAATGAAATGATGGAACAGTTTCTTGAGTAAAATACAAACTATACCTGCAAAAAGAAATGCAAATTTCAATCACCCCTAAATTTTATGATAAAAATGACCAGTCCATAGTATTTGAAAGAGAAAAAGTAAGAGAAAAATATGTTAGCCTAGACATCTCACCACTTGACAAATGGGACACAGAACTAAAATTCATATTATCATGATTTCACCAAATACTGACATATAGATATTTTAGTGTAAGTGGCATGTTTACATGAGAATTTTTTTTTAAAGATTTATTTATTCATACGAGAACTGGGGTACAGGTCAGAGGTGCAGAAGGGTGAGAGAATTCACCAGAGAAAGAACAGAGAGCAGAACGGGCACACGAACCAAAGACACTGCTGAGGGGAGCAGCAGGCGAGACAGGAGAGGTCTGCCTCACCATGTGGGCATCTCCCTGGCCGGCTGAGAATAGAACTCACAATGCAGAGGCTGTAGACAGCTTCACAGTGTGGCGCTCTACCTGCTGCACCACTGGGGAGGCCCTAGGAATTTTTTGTTTACTCTCTCAGGTAAATATAGATAATTCATTCTGGAGGTTAGGGGTCCCAAGGGAAGGCATCCTGGAATGGATCAACTCTAAAATTAAGCATCAAAGTAAGTCCCAGGGCCATATTACTGGTGACATTTGGGCCTTGAGCAATAGTTTGGGGCCACCTGGACTTGATTAGCTCAAAGTAAACTGTCAAAATAATCGTTAAGATACCTTTTGCCCCCCAACCCCAATCACCCAAGTCTTCTCTACCCTCAGGGAAAATAACTGTTACCATTCAGTTGTTAAACAATTTTCAAAGAGTTCATGCCTCTGAAACCTCCAAATAACATTGGTTAAAACATTTCTGGTCATACTGTGACCTGAAGAAAAAGAATAACGAATAACCTCCTTTTTTTTTTCAATGCAGCTGAAACCTGTATGTATCAAGGGAAGGAAAATGTCCTAAAGTCTAAGCAGAACTTCTAGGAACTAATGCACCAATCTCTTATTTTGGTAGACTTGTGAGAAATTCTGAAACATGCTAAAATCTGACATGAATTTGTGGAATTTCTCCTCTGTTTTTAAAATTCTGTCTTGGACATAGTATATTCATGACTTTCTTGCTTAGAACTGTCTTTATTTTATTTTTAATATTTTTAAAATTTATTTTTGCATAGAAGAACTGGAGTATAGACCAGAGGTGCGGGGTGTGTGTGTGTGGGGGGCGGGGGTGAAGGATTCACCAGAGACATAACAGGGAGCAGACAAGGTAGATCCACTGAAATACACTGCTGAGGGGAGCAGCAGGAGAGACAGGAGAGGTCTGCTGCACCATTATGTGGGTCAGCTCCCTGGTGGGGAATCAGCTCATGTGGTGGGGGTGATAGAGCTGAGACTTAACCCCTAGATCATCAGGGAAGCTCTAGAACTGTCTTTAAAAAGGAAGCCTGAGTTACTTAAGTTCTCTTTGGAATAAAATATAACTGACGAGGGAATCAACATGAATCAGATTGAAACACACACAAACACACTCACACACACACAGTTGGCTACCAAGCAAATGCATGACAACTCAAGGCATCCACCATGATTGTTAGGCAGCTAGGAGACATGAGGGTGAAATTTTGTGGGATGTAAAAGTCAAACATCAAGAATTAGACTGATTATCAACTTGTGCTGTCATGCCATTCACCAGTTGGGATAAAATTAATTCTACTTTTTTAACTTCTAATGCTGATAGTTTTTCACATCTTTGTGAATAAAAGGTTGTCACAAGGAAAGGCATATTTTTGTTTTAGTGTTGGATGACTCGTTAGATTATTGGAAAGAATAATTTCCATGATCAACAATTTGGTGTTTTAAACCATTTCATGGTAAGATATAAATATTGTATTTATTTTTAAAGAAAAAGTTTGCCCTTTATTATTAGTTTTCAAATATTAGCATAAAGTTTTCAGATGCTAACGAATAACCAAGAAACAGTGCAGAAGCTCAAATATCCTGTTAGGACATGACAAGAAGCTATTGCTGCATTTTGATTTTCAAATTAGTAAAAGTAATATAAAATTTGTTTTTCAAGTGATTTTATTCATTTCAAAACATTCTTAACATTTCAGTCAGCCTTCTTAGTTTTTGCATTTATCCTAGGTAATTAATCTGAAATACTTGAAACTATATATTATATACTATTTTATATAATTATAAAATTTAGAAATGCTTGATAAAATTTTATAGTAAAGGATATAAGCAAGTAATGTACACATCTATTTGATGAATTACTCTCCCATTGTAAAATAATGACTATATAGATAGATATCCCTATATATAAGAATATACAAAGTAAACCATTATTTGATTAAATTTATGTAAATGATATAAAGAAAATATATATAAATAGGAATTCTCTGAACCTGCATGTACACTCAAGTGCATATACAATAAGTCACCTACAATATAGCTTCATTTTTAACTCAAAAAAAGGAAAAAATATAGAAAAGAAACAAAGCAAACATATCAGTAATACCTAAGTATAAAATTACACAGATATAGTGGTATAGACCAAACCAATTTAGAACATTTAAAATGGTTTTTTTTTTTGCATAAAATACTTCAGTGGTGGTGATCAGTGATTTTTTTAATTTGACATATATGCATTTTTGCTAGTGTGATGAAATATGTTGCTGCCCAATATTTTACATTTAATAATTTTTGAATCTCTATGCACTATTTTTCTTTGTGTTTAATCCATAAGCTATCTTAAATAAAAAATAATGTACTTTAAAGTCAAGAAAATATTTAGAATATTAAATATAAACCATGAACACTCAATAAATGCTAACTGGCAACAATAGTAGATGTAAATCTTTTGACATCTAAGTATTCTTAGGGAGAAAATGTTGTCATAAGCATGATTATTTTATGACTTTGCAACAACAAAATCATTTGAAACTAAGAAACACATAATCACAACAGTCTGATAAAACCAGAACCCAACAAACAAAAAGTCTTAATAAAGTGAGAGATATTTAATTGCATTTCAATTTTAACACAATGTACAAAATGATAAGAAAACAAACGTGATCAAATGATCTTATTCAAAAATAACTTGGAAGTTATGGTTATGGATTAGTCTTTATTCCTAGATTCCCATTCTAACAACAAACAATAGCATATAACGTTGCCTTATATTATGATAAATGACAGGGATTTGCAAGAATCTGAATATAGCCTAACTTATATAATAATCTCACAAAGAATAAACACAGTATTTAGAAAATATTTTAGTATGGAGAGTATAAAATAATGAAATTAGATTTGTTTATTCAAGAGAGATTTTTTTGCAAACTAATATGATGTTAATATACATTGCAATGGTTAAGATTTTGATTATTAGTGCAGAGTCCCAGGTTCAAATTCTGACATTTTAAATTATGGATTCCTGTATTGTAAGCTTGAAAAAACTTATTGACACAAAAATCTATGTTTTTCTTTGTCCATTCTGAAGGTCTTCTAAAATTATTGTTTTTCATAACCATGCAATAACAACAATATGAGTCAGGGGTTTCTGAAAAATTAGTTATATGAAGGTAAGGGACTTTCACAATCATAGTCACACTCTTTTTGGTCCATGTTAGTTTCTTAATATCTTTCTATTACAGCACTGTGCAAAAATACATGTGATTCTTTAGACACAGAAGATGAGCACAAAGTAAAGGGACATCAGTTCTTTGGATATAAACTCATAAGTCTATCAATAAGAAACTATTTATTGATCTCCTTCCAAATATATATCCTCATAAGTACTGAAATAACTGCTACATTTTTCCTGCCACTTCAAGTGTAAACTTGTAAACTGTTTTTTAGAATGTTTCCTAATAAAGGGAAATTTTAGGTTGTATTAACAGTGCATGGCGACTAGACAATTTGCTAGAAAATATTTGAGTAACTGTGCAACTGGTCCCAAAAACTTGCATTATTTTAAAATGTAACATGTGGCAAGGACTCTGGTGTATTCTGCAACTCTTTTGAGACTGTCTCATCTGTCTCATCTTTCAATTCCCTGGCCATGTTTTCATTATCCCTCACACATGTAATGTCTTGTTATTAGAGAGGTAGGAACGATTTCTAGATATTACACAGCTAGGCCATTTCTCCCTCTCATGCTGCCAATCTCTTAAATCACTCTTTCTTACTCTTTTTTGTTTCCATTCAATATTGGTATCTTTCCCAACTGAATTGTTCCCTTTTCTTACAGGCTTCTTTCATCAGTCCTATTTTTTGTAACATTGTTTTAACCAGGTCCTCTCCAATATACATATTCCAAATGCACAATACATTTAACCCCCACCATTTATTAATTAATGGGCAAACTTAAGGCTTCATACATGGTTCCAACAAACACTAAGCTTCAAAATGATAGGAACTGGATCTAATTTCTTAACTTACCTTCATGTTTTGTAGGCACATAAATGAAATTCAGTACATTCAGATTTACATTGTGATGGTGAAAATTTAGGTGGGGAATCCAGTAAAATGAAAAAGCTTTTTTAGTGTCTTTTGCCATGATATATCTTATCATGGTTTATTTATGTCTCATATATTAAAAATTTAACAGTAACATCATATTTTGCTGTTTTTCAGTTATTACTTGTAATACACTGCATAACTGTGATCAATCAATTTTTATTATGTTAATATGTAGATATATACATGTCCATATGCAGGCATTTATACAAACATGCATCTGCTCATAGATATAATTTGTATACAGATATGTATATAAATTATAGATTGACAATACACAATCAGTAGACTAATAAATCAAAGCCAATGATACAGATACATTACCAGGATATTTTTTCATTTAATATAATATTTTATGTTTCTTACAATTTGTCTTTTATCAGAGATTTGTTAGAAATAAATGACATATAATAACCAAAAGATTTCCAAGGGTGCTTATACCTTCAAAATAACCTTTATTACTTTCCAAAATCTTGTATAATATTTACAGCTGGTCTACTCTGCCAAATGATTAGATTTTTAGTACAATAGGTAGCAGTATCAGAAGTAATATAATCATAAAGAATGATTTTACAGTTAACCTTGAGTTTAAGGACCATGAGGTTTTCAATTAAACCAAACCACCAGAGGCCTTGAACATTTCCATTAATCATGGTTTTATTTTGTTTTGTTTCTGATCTAATATACCAGTTCACAAACAGAAACATCTTGATTTTTTTGTCTTCAAATTTATGTGGTTATCGGGCCTCCCCGGTGGCGCAGCGGTTGAGCGCTGGGTTGCGAAGCTGCCCGCGGCCTCTGCAGCGCCGGTTCGATCCCCGGCTGCAAACCGGCCACAGGAGGAGGGTCCCACATGGCGCGCAGACCTCTCCTGCCGCCCGCTGCTCCCCTCAGCGGTGTGCTTCGGTCCTTCTGCCTGCTCTGCTCCCCGCTCTGGCTCTGGTGAATTCTCTCACCCTCCCGCGCTTCTGACTGTACCCAGTGCATGTATAAACAAAACAAACAAACAAACAAACAAATAAATAAATAAAATAAAACATGCCTCTATTAAAAAAAAATAAAAAAATAACAAATTTATGTGGTTATCAAATGACATGTTAAAAATTCACAAAAAATATGTGAAATTGTAATGTTAAATGTAATGTCTTCATATTTTTACAGGCAGAAAATAGCATTCACTGTAAAGAATTAAAATAGCATTAGCTCTCTGAAACTGCTAATTGACTAGAGTTGTTATTAAATTTTTTCTCTACCTGCATGTTTTTCAAATTATTTTGAATAGTGAAATTCCAGAGTCAGGATACCACAAATCTGTAATTTTCTTCTTTCAAAGTAGGACTTTCTTCAAAATCTCCCTTCTTGTTAGTTCATAGCTTATATTCTTACTTATTCTTTTATTAAATCATTTCATTGCAATAGTTAACTACTGTTTATTTACTTCATAATAGGTGTCTGACAAGCACTGTATTAAGCTTTTTACTTGTATGTCTTTATTCACTCTGCACACTATTCTCCTAAACTTATTGATGAAAGAGCTAACTCTAAAAGAGAAGACATGGAATCCAAAAAACAGAGTTCAAATTCAAATTCAGATGCACTTTATTCCAGAGTCCAGGTTCATTTTGACTCAATTTACAGATGACATTTTGTATTTTATTAAAGTTAAATCCAGAAAGCCATAAAACTTGGCTTTAAACACACACACACACACATGTCTGTCAGTGATGAGATGATGTGAGCCACTCTCTCTGTAAATTAAGTAGTTCAAAGCTTCAAATTGTATGAAATACTGAGACAAAATCAGTGGACCAGATAGTATGAAGGCATTTTTTTCCCTGAAAAATTTTCCAATATGCTATATTAACAAAAAACATGTTCAAAATAAATTCTCCCTCAGTTTTGTGGAGTAATATTGAGCAAATAAAGTAGACAAAAAATTTTAAAAAATGATGAAAGGGAAAACTAAAATTAAAAATTGCAAAATTCATTTTTTGGCAGATCTTAATTTTCACTCTTTTTTTTTTTTTCCTGAAGGAAAACTGGACATCTTATTGTACTATGGCACCTATGAGTTTATATTGAAAAATACCTGCAATATTAATTCAAATATTTAAACTAATTGGCTAAGAGAGGGGAGGGAATTTGTGGAGAGAAGAATAAATCTCTCAGTCATAAAGTTATGTGATGCCAATTAAAATGCACTCCCAGGTTGCAAAGCAGCTGGCAAACTGCAGAGTGTTTTTAGAAAGTAATTCTGGAGAAGGTCTAGGTGTCACAAGGGTTTTTAACATTCATCCTTAGAATATTTTATCCACAAATATAACTGCATGCAAAAGCAAAGAGAGTTTGCCAAGCACAGAATTTCATTTAGCACCCTGGTAGTTCACTTAATTAGAATAAACCCAGACTTCCTTAAGACTCCTTTGTAAGCCTAAACCTCATCACCACAAACTGACTTTTTAATTATGTGGTTCTTAAGAGCCTTTGGGCATGTAATAGGACAGACTGTAAATATAGTCATTAACACACACACACAGACACACACACACACTTTTGTAGTATCCAGCAAATATACTAGTGTGATTTATTTTATTCTCCTATAAAATAAATTTAAGAAAGACAAATACCCCTCCACCATCTAATTTCCCATCTGCAAACTATGAATAAAATAATTGCCACTTTACAACTATTGTTTTGTTTTCAAAATTAAACAAGATAATTTCCATAAAGTGTATATAGTACTTATATCATACTTTTAAGTAATATTTAGCTAACATTTGTGAAAAGACTGATAAACGGAAGTCAAAAGTTCTTACTTCAAGTACATTGTTATTAGCTAGATATATAACTTTGCAAAAAAAACACAACTCATCATTGTCCTTATTTTTCCATATATGTAACACCAGAATATATTCAAGCTCTAAAATTCATTAATTTTATTACTATCGAGGTCTGACTAGATCGACTGTTAATTCCCAACAGCTAATATAAATAAACTTAAATTAAATAAGCCATTTCATTAGACTGTCCTTTCCAATTCACATTTGAGAGAGCTTATTAATAATAAAAACCTTTTAATTTACTTGTGAAAATATATCAAGAATGGGTAAATCACAATCTTATAATATATTATAAATTATTCTCAAGAATAACCTTACTCAGTTACTCAGTGTTTGTTTTTAGGCAGTGTGGCTAATAAGAAATCTAAATAACAAACCCAATAAAATCCATCAAAATCATGAAAGGCTGAGGAGTGGAGGAGCGATAAGAAGATACTATTTGAATTGAGTCAATGACCAGGAATAACAACAAGGAATTCATCAAGGACAACTTTGAAGTGAAAGGGAAACCTTGGGTTAGTGAATACCAAAGAAAAGCTGCACCATGAAATTGTTTAATGAAACCTGGAAAATTTGAATGATTTATCTCTCCTAGGTGAGGAGACAGGATATTTAGTCTAGAATATCTCCAGATAAGGAATTCAATATAAATACACACTTTGAACATTCCCCAAATTTATAAAAATAAAACTTAAATAAATCTCCAGGAAGAAGGAGGCATTAAAGAAACAAAGCTCTGGGATGAATGGAAAAAAAATCAGTCTTGCAAACTGGTGACCAGAAGCTGACACTCGTGCATCCAAAGATGGAAAGAATTTACTTATCACAACTGAATAATAACACAAACAAACAAACAACAACAAAAAAATGCATCAATAATTGTAAGATGCAACTAAAGTAGTACCTAGAGGGAAATATGTAGCCTTTAAAATGCAAAATTGAAGAGGAAAGCAATCACAAGTGATAAATGACAAAACAAATAAAAGGAACTAAATAATAATGACGAAGAATGAGAAGGAAGAGAATAAAGGAAAGAAAAAGAAGAACAATTAACACACCAGAAAATAGCAAATTCAAAACTTAGTTATTTGAAAAGACTGATAAGATTAGGAGATTTCCAGAGAAACAAAAAAGGAGATGGGGAGAGAATCCAAATTAAAAATATGTATGTGGGGTCTCCCTGGTGGCACAATGGGCTAAGTCAAGTTGCAGCATATCAAGCTATCCCCAGTCACCACAGCACAAGATCAATCCCTGGCCAGTTCTTGTATGCATAAATAAATCAATCATTTTTTTTTTAGATTTATTTATTTATTTATACAAGCACTCGGTACAGTCAGAAGCGCGGGAGGGTGAGAGAATTCACCAGAGCCAGAGCGGGGAGCAGAGCAGGCAGAAGGACCGAAGTACACTGCTGAGGGGAGCAGCGGGCGGCAGGGGAGGTCTGCGCGCCATGTGGGACCCTCCTTTGGTGGCCGGGGAGCAGCCGGGGATAGAACCGGCGCTGCCGAGGCTGCGGACAGCTTCGCAACCCAGCGCTCAACCGTTGCGCCACCGGGGGGGAGGCCCCACCCCCTTTCATCTTGCCAAAGAACTCATGCCACCTCAGCCTCGGCAGCGCAAGTGAAAAATAGAACCATTTGTGTGAAGTCCAGCATTCTGCCCATAAGTGAACTAGATATTAGTGCCATTTTGGTGAGTTAAGTCACCACCTTGGCATAAAAGACCTGGAATAATTCTGCGAAAGGAGGAAATTTTATTAGCAAGTCTTTTCTCCCAAGTGCTCAGAGTAGGAAAGTTTCTGTTGTCTTTGGTACTTCCTCTATGAACAGCTCAAAGGAGATGCTGCCCAAGAATTCACTGTTGAAAGTGATGTGGAAGAACATGGTAGAGTTGTCTCCAGCCCCGGGTGGGTGGGTGGGGGCAGGAGGTGACTGCTATTTCTGTCACAGTTTGGTGTCTATCTGTTGAAGCTATTTTAGCATGCACAGAGTTATGTCTTTAATTTTCATGAAATGTGGACCTTACACAAATATCACTCATTCTTTTTTGTAATGTGTTTTGCCCTAAACTCTGGTTTCACTGATGCTGCTATTATTCACCTGCATATTTTCTTGCTTATGCAGCATATATTTTTGCATCATTTTAAAAAGTTGTCCATAAATTATACTTAAATTATATATTTTATATGTTCAATATATTTTCTTTTTCATTCCTGCTCAACCTACTTGAATTGTTTCTTAGGTGATATATTTAACTGTTTTTGTATTTTTTTTTTTTGTGGGACCCTCGCCGGCGGCTGGGGAATGAACCGGCGCTGCAGAGGCTGCGGGCAGCCTCACATCCCAGCGCTCAACCGCTGCTCAACCGCTGTGCCACCAAGGGAAGCCCTGTTTTTGTATTATTATCGATATCTATCACTCTGCTTCAACTGTTCCATGTCACTTCATTTAGTTTAATCAAAATATTGCATTTATTACAACATTCCTAGGCCTTGGTTATTCCCTGGAGAACATTTTATTGCTTCATTATTGAGGCAAAGATAGGTATATTTAAAGACATTGGTATATGACATTGATGAATAAATTGTATAAGTAAGCAACAGTATATTTCCTGTTCACCTGATAGAATGTATTTTTTTTAAAGATTTATTTATTTATTTATTTATACAAGCACTGGGTACAGTCAGAAGCATGGGAGGGTGAGAGAATTCACCAGAGCCAGAGCAGGGAGCAGAACAGGCAGACTGACGAAATACACTGCTGAAGGGAGCAGCGTGCGTCAGGAGAGGTCTGCTCGCCATTTGGGACCCTCGCGTGGCAGCCGGGATCGAACCAGTGCTGAAAAGGTGTGTGGCAGCTTCGCAACCCAGTGCTCAACCACTGCGCCACCGGGGGGGTGGGCTATAGAATGTATTTTTTAAAGATGTGTGCCTACAAGAACTGGAGCACAGGCCAGTGGTGCAGGGGGTTGAGAGGATTCACCAGGGACAGAGTAGGGGGGCAGAACAGGCAGATCTACTGAAATACATTGCTGAGGGGAGCAGTGGGAGAGTCAGGAGAGGTCTGCTGCACCATGTGGGTAGCTCCCTGGCTGGCCAGAGATCAAATTCATGCTGCAGAGGCTGCCGACAGCTTCATAGTGCTGAGACTTAACCCCTTGGGACACCAGGGAGGTCCTAAAGTACAAAGAATGTTAATGCAATTAGCCTTCTCTTGTCTTTAATAATTTTAATAGCATCTTCCCTCCTGCTGTCACCCCCCCAGTCTCTTTCTTAATCTCCCTCTTCTTTGTATGTGGTATATGTTACACATGCCCCCCAACCCAGATATATGAACAATTATATTTGTTATTCTGTCGATATTCAATAAAATTGACTTACATCCACATAGTTCTCATTTGTGCTGATGTTCATGCCTACTTATGTTTCATAATTCCAGCCAGGATCATTTTATTTCTCAGTGAAAAAGTCACCTTTGGTTTTGAATAGTATGTTCATTGATCATGGCATTTTTGAAATAAATCACTACAAATTCTGTTTTCCCTTAAATTGTTGTCATTTAACCTATACTTTCTACTGAGTGTGGACTGGATTTAGCAACTCATATAATCCAGAAAATAGATCATGGCAGAAGTGGTGGGTTATTAATTTTGAGAACAGATTATGAAAAGACTATAGCTTCTGTTTTAGGCTCTCTCTCTCTCTCTCTCTCTCTCTCTCTCTCTTCTCTCATCCACACAAACACATGTCACATGTTCTAGGAGAAGTCAGCTATCATGTCATGAGCTAACCCAGAGGACAATGAAGTTAGCAGCCACACTGTGAGGACACTCAGGTGGCATATAGAGCAAGGAATCAAGGCCTCCAGCAAGCATGAATGAGCTTAGAAGAGGCCTTTGCTCTGCCAGCAGCACTGAGGCTAGATGCGCAAGAACATCATCCCCAAAGTTGTCCTTGAAAAGCTCTAAGTCTGAGTCACTCAGCTAATTTTCTTCTAGATTCCTGATTCACAGAAGCTATGAAATAAAACAAACTTGTTAAGTCAATGTTTCTGTGGGTGATTTGTTACATGATCATATATATCAAATGCATTAGTTGTAGAACTCTAGATGGTAATTACTTTAAAACTATACCATTGATTTTTGCTTTTATAATTTCTGTTGAGAAGTCAGTAGTAAGCCTTTTTGTTTTTATAAAGGAGAAAGATATTTTTATTAAAATTGCAGGGTTTTTCTTTCTATTTTTTACAGCAGTCTAAACAGATTACCATAATATGTTTTCTTTCTAGTAATCTACTAAAGGACTTCTTGATTTGGAAATAGGGAAAACACTATTCTTGTTTTCTCCCTTTATAATTAAGCATTTTTTATTAGGTGGAATTCATATAACATAACTCAAACATTTTAAAGTGAATAATTCAAAGACATGTATACATTCACATTGTTGTTTGACCCACACGTCTATCTAGTCTTCTCTTTTTAAGGCTCTACTTAATCCCTAATTTATGCTTAATTAATTCTTAAGGAATTCTGTATAGTCCTTAACTTACAATTATTTCAGTTTTAACCTTAGAAATAAAACTTTTTCTTTTAAAAACCAATGCCCTAAAATTTTAAAGTTGTATACTGAAATTAGCATGAAATGAGGACATACGTTTATTTTAAGGTTTTTGTCTGATAACTCTAACATCTGTAGCCCCTATATCTTAAAAGTTTTTTTAGTCTTTTTATTCCTATTTTCTCATCTCCTTGTGTTCCTGTTTATGGAGTTTGTGTGGGAAGTGTATTTGTGCAATGTATGTGTTTATGTGAGAGCGCCTCAGAGAAAAAGAGTAGAAATCCCTTGAGATCATTTTGAGATTATTTCTTACAGAAAGGATTTAGTTTTTTTTTTCCTACAATAAATTATTCTTTTCATGGATCCCAAACATACACACACACACACACACACACACATGCACACATCCTCATTCTAACATTTCACCATTATTAGAGGATGAAGTTTAAATTGCCTACTGCAAATTTAGTATAATCTTCCTATACATACACCTTATTAATCAAACTTTTACTTATATTTGCCCTCTTCCTACATTCAGCTTTATCACTTCCAATTTAGGGTCTCCCTTCTCTACTGCCTCCACGCAATGATCTATCTTATCTTTTTTTCTTTTTTTAAGAACTATTTTTTTATTTATACAGCAACCTGGGTACAGGCCAGATATGCGGGAGGGTGAGAGGATTCACCAGAGACAGAGTGGGGAACAGAACAGGCAGATCTACTGAAATACACTGCTGAGGGGAGCAGCGGGTGAGACAGGAGAGGTCTGCCGCACCATATGGGTTGCTCTGCGTCTGGCGGGGATTGAACCCTCACTGCAGAGGCTGCGGACAGCTTCACAGCGCTGCGCTCAACCCACTGCACCACCAGGGAGGCCCTGATCTATCTTATCTTTATAGAATTACTTCTATTACTTTTTATATATTTATTCCATGATTTTTTCTCTCCCTCTCTCATATGTAAACACATGATTTTATATGATCTCAGTTTTGTTTTTTCAAAAAGACACCAAGACTGTTACTTGCTTCTTTCCTTTCTTCTGCAATTTTGGGATCATTTACTTTATCACTGTTGACCTTCCATAAAGGGAAACTCAATCACATAAATTTGAAAAGTGTTTTGAAATTGTTAAAGAATCTGACTATTGACTATTGAACAGAATTTTAGGGTCCATTAAGCATTATATTGCATGAAAATAAAGAATATGAAAAAGAGGAGCTGAAAGTTTTATTCCTTACATTTACAAAAGCATGAAAGTGTGAGTTTGGCAAGGTTCCAAGGGATTGAAATGTTCCTAATTCATTCATAAATAATAAAACAGTGTTTCAATTGAAGGACTATGTGACTTCAGATCCCAGTATGTATCTATTTGCATTTTGTCATGTTTTGTCAGATAAGCAAATGATACAAGAAAACCAAAAACTGAAGCCTTAATCAAGCAGTTTTCCTTTTTGTTTGGGAGGAGCCAGTTGTGGAGATTGCAAATGACATCATCAGTCTTTGAAACTGATGGAGCTGCTAAGATAACATTCTTCCTCCCAGTGTAAACACTGATGGATCCTTTGAGGGATAACTTACACACCGCAAGGCTGGGATTTAGTTTATAGGTCTGACAAGTGTGACCTTTAAAATAATGTATTTGCTATAAAAGAGGGGGAAAAACTCTTTATAACTAAAATATATTGGCTACAAATTCACTTTCCAACAAGTAGTCTGATTACAATCAAAATAACAGACCAAAATGAAACAGTTTACCTGTGATCAATTTAATGTGGTTGTAAAATGCTAATTATGAGAGAAAACACATTCAAGGTTTGTGGTACTGTCTATAAAACTTGCAGAGAAACTAACATTCAGTGATGTGTAGCACATATGGGCAAAGCAGATGGCAAACGTATTATTTTTAAAACAGGACTTTTGCTGACAAAATACTGAATTGGAATGGTGTGACTGGAAAACTAAGAGGATGTTATTTATGAGGCGGTACACTAGTGCTCAGTAATTGGATTTTTGTTAAATAGCAGATAAAAAGGATTTGGTTTAAAAAAAAATGAGTATTTTCAGCTATAGAAATTAGTAAAAAAAACTCTGACAAATTATCTATTTGTAATTTTCATCCCAGGTTATCACCTTTGATTTCTTTGCCTTTTAGGAAGCTAAAAGAAGAGATCAGCATTACCAAACTGAGCTTGATTTATGCAAAATGTTGACTTTCATCTTTATGATGTGGTTCTGTGGAAAAATGTAATGGAGTAATTTTAAATAATCATGGATATAAAAATAGAGATTTTTTTTTTATTCTTCACACAAAAGAAAATATGTAACAAAGACTAAATTGACCACTTAAAATTAAAGTTAAAAGGTTTAAACTTTCAGTGATGAGATGAATGTGTCTGGCATCTAATACATCGCCCAGTGATTAAATAATAACACTGTATTTCATATGCGATTCTCACAAAAGAGTACATTTTAAATGTTCCCAAGTCACACACACATACATATGGTGATGATGTGGGATTATGAATGTGATAATCAGTTTGATAGCGTTAATTGTTTTATAAAGCAAAAATATATATTATGCATATATATGTGTGTTTAAAATCATCATGGTGTTCACCTAAAATATATACACAGTTTTTTGGTCAATGATAACTCAAGGAAGCTGGAAGAAATAACTTGATGATTTTGATGCCTCTTCTTTGAACTACTCTAGAATTTTGTAATATTTCCAACACTTATATCAGCTGAGATTTTCTGTGAATTTATGTGCTTTTATTTTTTTTTAAGGTTTATTTATTTATGTATACAAGAACTGGGGTACAGGCCAGAGGTGTGGGGGGGGTGAGAGGATTCACCAGAGACAGAGTGGGAAACAGAACAGGCTGATTGACTGAAATACATTGCTGAGGGGAGCAATCAGGCGAATCAGGAGAGGTCTGCTGTGCCATGTGGGCAGCAACCTGGCTGGCTGGGGATTGAACTCGTGCTGCAGTGGTTGAAGAAAGCTTCATAGGTAGTGTCCCAACCCCTTGCGCCACCAGGGAGGCCCCTGTGTGCTTTTTTTGAATTTGCTGTTGGTTTGTTTAAATCAGGGATTGATCTCATATATATTTTATTCCCCTACCAAGCATTCAATCTGACCTGTAGCAAATATTTTTAAAATTTTACTGAGTAAAGCAAAGAGCCCTATTACTCAAACAATAAATTTTAAACCATCACATCTAAGATTGCGGTAACTTTTTGGGCAAAAGTTGAACTCCACTAAATAATAACCACTTTTAAGAAAGTAGGGTTTAAAATTGTATGATGACAATTAGCTAAAATCTCAAATTCCCAGCTTTCAGGGAAATTAGACCTGTATTTACATATAACTAATGAAGGATAATTTACATTTTCAAGATGTCTAAAGATCAATTTCAAAGTTCACTTGGTAACCTCTCCAAATATTTATAACTAAGTTTTCCTCATATATAACTTAAAATATTTGAAAAAAAATCTATATGGTTTTATACCTAGAACTGTTATATAATTATATATTATATATGATACATAATTTTTGTTATATAATTATATATGATACATCACGTATGTGTATATTCATGTATTTTCAACAAAACCATATTTTCAACAATATTTCCATACCAGAAACTAGATGAAAAGAACAATATGTAAAGGGCAGTTACTTGGTAAGTTTTTTTTTTTTTAATCTATATTCTTTTGAGAATCTAGATCAAATTAAATCTATATTCTTTACACACTTAAGAAATGGGGGCCTCCCTGGTGGCACAAGGGGTTAAGGCACAACCTCTGAAGCAATCCTCAACCGCTGCAACATGAGTTCGATCCCCGGCCAGGGAGCTACCCACATGGTGCAGCAGACCTCTCCTGACTCACCAGCTGCTCCCCTCAGCAGTGTATTTCAGTCAGTCTGGTTGTTCTGCTCCCCACTCTGTCTCTGGTGAGTCCTCTCACCCACCATGCCTCTGGCCTGTACCCCAGTTGTGGTATGCATAAATAAATAAATCTTTAAAAAAAAGAAATGTTTTCCATCAAATTTTCCCTTTATCATGAACATTACATGAACTGGGCTGTGAGAAGCACGCTCTCTCACCACTTGTCATATAATCAATTTGTTAGAGGTATTTTCTTCTGGAAAAGCTACCAAAAAAAATGGTGGTGAGTGGGAGAAGGTGTGGGTGGACAAGAAGAGAGAAGGCCCAGCCAGGCCTCTACATACATAGTTAATAAGTAAGAACCTCAACTATATAGTGAATTCAATTCTCACCAAAAGCAGTAGGAAAGAAAAAAAAAAAAAACTAGTATTAAATTCAACACAGTCCAAACACTAGGGTTTAAATATTTTTTTAAAATATTTTAATTAGAAAACAGCTAAAAAGACAGAAAAATGATAGGGTCACTTCCAGGTGTGGATCAAATAGTATTGGGCCAGCTGTTCCCTGGTGTTGACCCAGAGTGATCTAGAGGAAGTGGAGCCTTCAGCTGAACAGTAGCTCCAGCAGCAGCACCATGGACAGCTCTGACACTCACTAATATTGGGGGGATCTGTTCTTTGTATGAGAGAACATTAGCTACCTCAACAGCTACTCACTGTGCCTGAACTACAACAGCAATGTGGGATGCTACTGCATATCGGGCCATGCAAACAAGCTCTGTTTGGAGAGGAAGTGTCCTTTGAGAGCCTCATGCAGCAGATGGAGCACCACACATCAGATGCAGATAGACTTGTATTCAGCTCATCAGCCAAAGGTAATGGAAGGCACAGGCACGAGTTCGTCTGCAGTGATTGGGTGTAGAATTTGAAGGAATGGGATTCTGCTGTTGTCCATCAGGAGGAGGGAATTTGAAGATGTGATCCTGGGTGGTTATTTAGGGAACAAAGTCATTGTTAAGTACATTAACAAATATGCCACTGTCCTGGCTTTCTGGGCTGAAACCTCAATCATGACAAAAATTTGGCAAAGCAACCAGGTACAGCATCTGAAGTGATCATGGATGAGAAAGACTGGCTCTCCCAACACCAGGCCAGGGGGAGACTGCGGGATTATTTGCAGTTTTGACATCAATGAGTGCTGGGTGGAAACTGTTTCTTCAAGTTCTCACTGTATATCTGCTAAGCCATGTAATACTGGCACAACAGGTTTGTGCCCCTAACCTGGCTGTGCATGTGCTGTTGTCTGAGGACAACATGGTCAAGGTCAACAAATGCTACCTCAACAAGGAGACCTTCAGCACCCAGACATGGGTTGGTGGACAGGCCCTATTCCCCATTGTGTTCTATGTGGCCAGTGCTAGTGCTTGATCACGGTACATTACTTATGTGCAGCTGGGCAGACATTTGTTAGGAAATTTAAATTCATGTGCCCCTGTACCTGCTCACCTGCCTTTAGAAATAGAATTGTAAGAAATCACTACACTTGGAAAAGATAGTGTGTGTGTGCATGTATGTGTGTAATATTAGAGAAATACTATCAAGTATCAGTTGGCATGCAAAATAGTATTTGTTGACTAGTATAGTGAAAAAATAAGTAAAGATCAGAATTGCACTATCTGGGAGACTTTTGATAGTTATTAGGTACACCAAGCACACATATTCATAAGATCCTATCTTCTGACATATTCAACTTGACACTAGAAGCATGTGCATCCTAATATGCCTATAGAAGGACAGTGACATTTCTTGCTAGAGGCTGTATCCTGAGAAGTACCCTGAATTCAGCATTGGGGTTGACATGAAGGTCTTTAGAATCAGAGCCTGTGTTTGAATCCTATTTCAGCCTCTCTCTAGATTGGGACTTCAGGTACTAATTTAACTAAGCTCAGTTTCCTCACATGCAAAAAGAAAAAAAAAAAAAACAAACAGTCAGCATTACCAATTTCACAACACTCTTCGTTGTGCTCTGTGAGAAAATAGGTTTCACTCTTAAGCTAGGACCAGCACAAAGTAACTTCTCCACTACTCTAGCTTTTGTTGTCACGATTGTGATAAGTAGGACACTGTCCCATGAATATATCCTATCCATTAAATGTACTTTGTGATTCTAGATAAATGATTAAAAGCATATTTGATGCAAGTATGTATGCACATATGCTGTGCAATGTGTTTTCCATCTCAACACTATAGATTTGCTCATGTGATCAACATATATATTTTCCAGAATTACAGGCACAGTCCTTGGTTGCAAACAACCAAGTTGAGCAGAGCAACTATTCAGAGGTTCAAACTTGTGGGGTAACAGACAGCATTTTGACATGGAACTCTCAGAAAAGTCAGCATTTACTAGAATAACAGTTGGAGATATTTATGTTGTAAATTCTAACTGTAATATGATAAATAAGGAATAAATGAAAAAAATAACAGCAATAATATGTAACCACTTTCTCTTTGGATAACTTTTGTCTGTGTCTTTATGTTTTATTGTCTTCTTTATACATATTGTTTGGATTTCTGCTTTAGTCAGGAATTCTAAAATTGCTTTTAAATTTTTTGCACTACTAACTGTTGTGTTGACAATTCCAAGTCATCATATTTCCCATGAACAGTTTATTATCTCATTTTCTCCCCTTTGCCTGAAAGGCACATCACAATCTCCCAATCATACATGGAAGAAATTTCAAACTTCAGTGAAAAATATGAAGGAATGAAGGAGGGTGTGACAGGTAAGGAAGTTACTGATTTGGACAATGTGCATGTTTTTATGACAATATATATTTAATTTGTTATAATTACAAATATTATATATAAAATGAACATGGTCAGTTTGTTTTGCCCATGGCTCTCTTTCTTTGCTGTAAGGACTTAATTCAGAAGGATTGCCTGTTTAAACCTTGCACACACCCTTAAATGCCTGGCACCACTTGCTTCCTAAAGATAACCCCTAACCTCTTGGAATATACTTCTGATAAGAGTGTCTTTGTTTACCTGAAAATATGGGTCATGTCATATTGTTTACATTAGCAATGTGATTTATGCTGGGGACTTTGGTAGAGTTTATTAGTGTGGCTTTTGCAGGGATTGGAGATCAAGCAACTACGAGTGAGATCAGTCATGTCCATAGTGAGCCAGGCCTATGTGACTGACATCAGGAAGCAAACAGAACACAAAGGCTAAGGTAGCTTCTTTGACTGGCAATACTTGTGTGTTGTCTTACATCATTGCTGGGAGATCTACAAAGTGTTTAGAAAACGCTGCTGTGGGAGGATAACTAGAAGCTCATTCCTGCTCCCTCCTTGTATCTGCCCTGCTCGTCTTTAACTGTTGTATCCTTTTTGTTTACAATAAGCTGTATCTGCAGATATAACAACTTTTTGACATTTTTTGAGTTCTAGAAAATCATTGATCCTGAGCTAATCCAAGCATAATCTCTAGTGGGTGTATCTTTAACCTTATTGAGCTTTAGAGGATGTTCGAATCTTCAGGGTCAAAACTTAGACCTTCCCTTATTTTATCTTTGAATGAGATTAAATAAGAATGAGTCTGCTTATTTCTATTTATTAAAAATTTGTCTATAAAATATCTGAATAATTAATATTTTGTTTCTGAGAGTATTGATTTTATGAGTATTTAACAGGATAGTCATGTAATCAGATATATTTTGCCAGTATTTTATAACAGCATCATAGTTATCATACATGGTGCATAGGTAGACTTCAAAAAGAATGGCTCCATTCTAATAATTCTGAACAGATCATAAGTGAGAATCATCATTTATAAAATTAAGGAAACTCAGATCAAGTACGAAAGATAATCTCAAAATACATCAATTATTCAGTACCTAAAGTAGAAATCTGCTAACTAAACTTTACTGTAGTTACAAGATTTGAATTTTGAATCAGTTAATAATGGAATTTGATCACTTTCCTTGTCTGCTATATTTCATTTCAGTTGTGCCCTGAAAGTTAATCTCCAACAACCAAAATGATTCATCAAAAGGCTTTGGTTAAACACTTAATCCCTCTTCTCCCTCTTATTCCTTTTTATTAATCTGCATGCCTGCATATTTTTTTCTAGATTCATTCTGCAGAACAAAGTAGATCAAGCTTAGTTTATTAAGGCCATTTGCATAAAAAGGTTTCCTATCATTCTCAATGCCACATGCTACTTGATTGCATATTTCAAAATCAACAAGCAACTACAAACCAGAGACACACTACAGGGGGGAGGGAGAGGCGGGGAAAGGAAGGACTAGAGTCAAAATAAGGGGGGGTTGCAATTGTATGGGGAATATAACCAAAATGAAAATGCATACATTGTGCAAAGATGAAAAAAGATATAAGAATTATATAAAATTAAATATTTAAATAAAAAATATTTTATATGAAAAAAATTGTATCATTTGCTGTAGCCATTCAATAAATATTATTTAAAGACTAGATTAAGATCCAATTGTATGAAAAATTTTCCTTTGGGAACTTATTTTCTACCCACAGTTTCTTTTGTTCTTTGACCTGTAATGTGTAACATTTATCACATTAACACATATCATTTAAATATTCTTAAAACATGTATAAACACACACATATAGCTATGTTGGATTTTGTTGGAGCTACATAATATAATTAAATCTCCCAGACATTAATTTTCCTCATCTATATTTCAAAAAGAATTATCATTACAGCCCTCTCTATTTCTCTGTCCCGAGGATCAGATGTAGTAATTATTCAAAGTGTTTTGAAAAATGATCATGTTAGATATTGCTATTTAAAAAATTATGTTACTCATTTAAGCCACTCTGCTAATTCCATTAACAAATATATTAAATATTCATTTGATACACTTTTGTTAAAAAGCTGCAGCCTTCACTCAATGCATTTAGCCATGATTTGCAGGAAAGCTCTCACACTACCTTTTTAAGTATGCTTCTCAGAAGTATACTCAGAGTTTCGTAAAATTTATTCCATTGCCAATATTGTAATTGGCCATTTATATATTGGTAATAGTATAACATTTAATTATAAGTACTAGTATACATCTTTTAATATATATATTTTTTTTTTACTGTTGGTGATCTCAGATAAGTAAAATATACACCAATTAAATAGAAAATATTTTTAAACCAGAAGTGGTTTTCTAACTAATTCAGTTTTATGGTTCCCGTAAAGTTAAATGGGGAAAGAAAACAAACACATAAATGTCAGAAAAGTAAATTACATTTATGCCATTTTATTTCCACTAAAATAAGATTTATTTTATTAGAAGCAGAGGTAGAAGCATCATTTTAAAAAAGAGTTGAAAAAATTCTAAGTTGTACTTTATGAGTTAGAAGTAAACATTTTTCTTCATGTCGTTCTTCTGTTTGTTCTGAGATCAGACCAGATCAGGCCTGTTCAGAGTTGTATGACTATAGACTGTTCTGTTGTTTTTTAAGTAATGATTATAGTTTCTGTAAAAGTCTTAATGTAAATTCTTCTTTGAAAATGACAATTTTATAATACTTCATTAACATACATTTGATGGACTAGAAATGCCTGTTGACTCTACTGGCCCTTGAGTAGCCTCTTCCTATTATTATTCCATTTTCCATAAGTCAGGCAAAGCCTTGTCAAATCATTTTGGTGAGATCACTTGGCCTCATACAATAGATGACTTATTTTAAACTAAATAATTTATCTTATAAATCTTCAATATAATTTGTTTAATATAGTTATTCTTATTTGATTTAATGTTCTAGGATATTCTAGCTTAGAGGAATTCCTTAACCTTTAGAATTCAGGAAAACAAATGGCAATGAACAAGCAAATACTGCTTTAATGTTATTTCTATATTTTAAAATGCTCAAATTCATTACAAAAAAAGCAAACCAATTATGAGAATGTAGCATAAACACAGTCTTTCCCACCCCAGTGATAAATTCTGAAAAGCGATTTCACAAAAACTTGAGCCAGAATATCATCCAAATGTTCCTTTCAATTGACTCTCTTTTAGACTTACTGAAAGATAGGAACTATGTTAAAAACGCATATGTATGCATATGTATATACACATATATATGTAGACATATGTATATAAACATGTATGTGTATATATGTAGGGGAGAGAAAAATGATATAGTCAAGGTGCATCTATTTTTGAGGACAATCTGGAATTTTTTCAATCTTTCAAGCTTTCTTAAATATTAAACTCTTACTTTTCATTTAATATGTAATCATTCCTTCCATCTTTCTAAGAGTCTAGTAAGCAGGCCTGGTTCCAGTGGAACATGTCCCTCCCCATGATTACCTTTTGTTGTTCACTGTCTCCCAGATTTGGCAGACAAAAACCATGTGAAGAGTCTTGGCTGTTATGATATTCCAAACTGCTGGCCACTTGCAAATAGGATTTTGTTTAAAAGCCATTGATCTTCTGCAGCTGCTATGAGGACAAGAGAGTTTCCAGAATCTCAAGCTTTTGGCAGATGAGATTTTATGCTTCTGATGCCATGAGACAAAAATAATTTTGATTTTGAACTCCAATATTATATGAGAAAATAATTTAAAAGGTGGTTCTGAGGTGAGGAGAACAATGGGATGCTGGAAATAGTTTGCAGCATCCAAGGCAAAATTAGAAGAGATTTTATAGAAAGGAATAACTAGAAAGAAGCTTCTATCTAGACTGGCTAGTTTCCTCAAATGAATAATTTCTTTATTTCGATGTTCTTTTCCTTGCATCAGCTTTTTTATTTCTGAAGTCTGAAAGTTAGAGGTTAGCCATATGTCAGTCTCCTGCCTGATCTTACTCCTATATTAAAACCACAAAGCTAGTTGTTAAATTTTGAACTTTTTTAGATTACTGTCACTTAATGAAGTCTTATTGACTATAGCACTTTCCGCTATGTAAGCAACTTAAGAGCCAGGTTGCAGTTTGAACTGGTTGGATTAACTAGTTCTCAGACTTGTACTTTGAACTAATAGCTCTTAGTCACATCTTTATTTTTTTATAATTTTGCCTTCACATTCTGATTTTAGTAATAGAAACAATAACTCAAATTTTGATTATACTTAGTACCTCTTCTCAAAACTCTAAAAATATCCCTACCAATTCATTGATTAATCTCTTTATCCATGAATATCTACTAAGTGCCTTGGATGCCTCAGAACTAAGTTTAGGTAAAATATAGAAAAATCATGTTAATAAAGGAAAGTTTGCTTCCAAATAAATAAAACAGGGTATCATGATATTTGGATCATGTCAAGTGTATTGACATTGTTTCTCTGAAGAGAGATTGTACATTTAATACTGTAACTCCAGAATTTGGGAAAAATTCTCTAACAGTTTGGCCAAAGGGCAAAAACATGGACCCAAAAGGTCCACAGTGAATGCAAGTTGGAAATGTTGAAACTATATTGTTTTAATGTGGCCTAAGGAATTGAAAAGTTTAGGGGAGCTGTGATGATAGAGAGGATTTGCATTTAATGTACACTGGGAGTGAATAGTGGACATTCTTTAAATCACCTGGAGAAATAAATTGAAAGGGAAGTTCCAGTTCTTTTGAAGAGGTCTGTAATTACTCTTTATAAGGCCTACCATAAAAGGGGAAGCGTAGTCACTGAAATGAGGAGTCTACATAATATAAGAGTACTACAGGAGCCAAGCCAATGTATTCAACACCAAAGACAAGGTGGTGTGTCTTACTATATGGCCAGAGTCAAAGCATAATCAGATTAGTTTGACTAACACAAACCTGTGTCAATGCTAATTTGTCAGTGCTCCAAGAAGTGAAAGAGACATGAAGCCTATTAAATTCTCACTTTACCTTTATAAGATGAAAAGTCCTGGACAATCTGAATCCTAAAAATAGTAATTATTCCTCCATCAATTTTCAGATTTGAGTTCATTTACAGACTCAAAATCATTTGAATGGTGTGTAAGCCAGTTTCCCCTGAAAAATAAGCCCCATATACTAACCACGGTTTATGACTTTAATTATACTTTCACCCTCCCAAAAGGAGCTACAGTCTTTTACTTATGGGATTTTGTATGGGAGAAAAGCACATGATCAAAATTTTATTGGATGGGCAATGGGAAGTTACTGGACATTGACTCTGAACTAATAGTCTTTCTTAGAGACCCAAAACATCAGGTAGGTCATCACTCAATGTAGGGGTATATGAATGACAGGTGATTAGTGGAGTTTTGGTTCAGATCATTTCATTGTAATTGAGTCCCTCATTCTGTTATTTCTTCTATTCTGGACCATAATGGGAGGGAATTTTCAGCAACTCAGTCATTGGTTGAATGTCTCGTGGAGTGAAAACTATTATGGTAAGAAAGGTGAAATGAAAGTCACTAGAACTAATTCTGCCTCAGACAATGATAAACCAAAAATAATACCAGATTTTGGGGGTGTGATTACAAAGATTATTGCCACCATCAAAGTTCTGAAAGATGCAGGAATAGCGACTCCCACAACCTTCCTATTCAACTCATCTTTTACCTGTGTAGAGGAGAGAACTATCTTGGAGAATGACAGTGGATTTTCCTAAACTTAACCACAGAGTGGCTGAAATTGCAGCAGATGTACCAGATGTGGTTTCATTGTTTGACAAATTAACACATCCCATGCTACCTGATATGCAGCTATTGATTTGGCAAATATCTTTTTATCCATCCCAGTTGATAAAGAACACAAAAAGCAGTTTGCTTTCAGTTGGACAGGCCAGCAATATAATGTCACTGATGAATCTCAAGGGGTATATCAATTTCCAGTCCTGTCTCATAATTCAGTTCATAGGGATCTTGATTGATTTTTCCACAAGATACACACTGGTCCATTACATTGAAAACATGATGCTGATTGCACTTCATGAGCAAGACAAAGTATCTACTCTAGACTTCTTGGTAAGATATTTGCATGTCAGATGGTAGGAAATCCATTTAACCAAAATTCAGGGGCCTTCTCCCTCAGTGGTGTGTTGAAACATACCTTCTAAATTGTAGTATATGTTCTTGAATCTGGCTTCTCCTATGTTCATAAAAGAGGCACAATATCTAGTGGAACTCCTTGGTTTTTGAAGGCTCCATATTCCTCATTTGGGTGAGCTACCCTGGCTCATTGACTCATATTTAAGTGGGGCCCAGAACAAGAGAAGTCTCTGCAGCAGTCCCAGGCTGCTGCATATGCTTCTCTTTACTTGGAACACATGATTCAGCAGATTTGGTGTTGTTTGGAGTGGCAGTAGCAGGTACAAATGCTATTTAGAGTCTTTGAAAGACCTTGCTGAATCACAGAACAAACTCTTTGGATATTGGATCAAAGTATGCCATCTTCTGCAGACAACTGCTTCTCTTTTGAGATAAGTAGTTATTGGTCTGCTTTTTTTTTTTTTTTTTTTTTTGCTTTAGCAGAGACTAAATGCTTAACTACAGATAACCAAATAACAGCACTCCAACAGTTAATGGAAGTGTTATATGCATGATTGCTCCTTAGTACACCCTGGCTACATCCACTTTTGAGTGATTAATCTGCCAGTAAGAGACCAACAATGAGTTACGTATATGGCATAACTTCATGGGGTGATCAATCACCTACTCAGTGGTAGGGTAATTGCAATGGACAGTTTCCATCATGGAAGAGTCAGAAATTTCTTCTTGATGATGAAATATACACTTAATTTGAATACAATGCAATTGTCTCCCTTGTGCAAAGTGCTTCTGCCAGGGGACACATTAATGATTCCATTTTGAATTGGAAGTTATGACTGTCACCCAATCTCATTGGGCTTTTAATATCTCTGAATCAATAAGAAAAAAAGGCAGGGGAAGTTAAAATACTGGTAAGGTAACTGATCATGATTACCAAGGGGAAATTGATTACTACTCTACAATGGATATAAGAAAGTGTATGTCTAAAATACAGGCTTCCTTTGGCTGCCTTTTCTTATTATAGTAACCTGTAAAGAAAGTCCATGAAAACCTAGAATTAAGATTTGTTTCACACTACCAGGTGAACCAGACTCATTGAAGTGTTTGCTGAAATCAAAAGAAATACTAATAGAGATCACATCTTAAGAAAAAAACATTACCCTTCTAATATGGTTGGCCCTCATCCCATCAGTTGGCACCCTGAATAGAAAGAAAAACCTGAACCTTCTAAGAGAAAGAAAAGACTCTGTCTGACTACTCTAGCTGAGATATTTGTTTTCTTACTTTCAGTCTTGAACTAAAGCATTTGTTCTAGGATCTCAGCTTTTGGACAGGAACTAAACCATTAATTTTCTTGGGACTCTAGCTTAACAACTACAGATTTTGGGATTTTTCAGCATCCGTAGTCTATCATATCCCAGGAACGTGAGAAAACTTTCTGAGCAAGACAGACATGGTTATAATCACAGTTTGAGGACCTTATAGGTGTCCAGATCTGCACATAATAAAAACCATGTAGCTTTAACTTCCTGATTTTAGAACTAATTTATATTCTGATTTTAGAACTAATTTTCCATTCTTTATTTTATTTTGTGTTTAAATTTCCTTTTCATCTTCTTTCTTCTTCTTCTTCTGGGTTTTTTTTTTTTTTTTTGCCTCAGTATATACTTATTGAGAAATTGTGATGAATAATATATAGTACTAAGTACCCTGCTGGATACTCTCTCAACAACCTCAAGATCTGCTGAGCCATCTGTTAAATGATAATGTCAACATACAAAGAAAGAACAAATTCTAGTATGTAGGGTATATAGGGAAGGCTCAAGAGGAAGAGAAATTTTTTATCGTTATTTAAAGATAAATAGGCTCCCATAAGTAAATATATATATCAGATCGTACTGGACTGGTAGGTCAGACTGAGCAAAGGTTGCATAATACCCAAAAAATATTTTGAAGGTGAAATTTTGTGGACCATGTGGTTAGGCTAAGGATCTCTGTTTTGGGGAAAAAGAGCAGATGCTATACCTGGAAGAACCTTGATATTTGTGCTAGAAATTTGAAAACCATATTTCTTATACCATGAGGACATAAAATTAATTAATGTATACCTAAAAATATTAGAGCTATAAATTATTTCTAGAAATAATATTGCAAAATAGAAACTAAACCAGTTTTCAGGCCCTGCTTCATTCCCAGATGGATCTGGGTTTCTACTGAGCTATAAACACAAAGTATTATCATGCTATGCTTATTATGGAATGTTTCTGTCTTGATTAAATGATTTTGGTTAAACAACCCCAGATGACAACCTCAGGTGAAACCCCAGATGACAACCTCAGGTTTGCCTTTTCAAGACCCATTTCATTACCTTTTCTTGAAGAATATCACCTAAACTTTTATACCTGGCTCAGAATGTGCCTCATCAATATTTTTTTGATTTAGAATTTTTCAGGGTATATTCAGGCAGGTAAATAAATATCACCAGAGTCATTGGAAGAAACCTTCTTTAGAAACATTTTTGTAGTTATTAATAAACTTTATTTACTTATTTTTTGAAGGAAAACCTAAAACTGCTTCCAAAGTTACAAACATTTTTGGATATTTAAGGTTATAGGTGGAATTGGGAAAATTACAATTAATTTACAATTGAATGTATGATTATAATTTATAATAAACCCTCGATGATCTTAATTATTCTAGAAGTTATCCTAGAAGAAGTTATCTACAAGTTATCTAAAAGTTACTAACCATTAGAATATTTTTGTGTCTTTATATCCAGACTGACTATAAAATCAGGTAACTAGACTAGATTGTTTCTATATCCCTTTCCATCTCTAAGTTTGAATGCTTTGACTTTGCCCAGATGGTGACTTCTTTACAGTAATTCTTCATAAAAGTGACCATAAATCAACAATTAAAATAACATTAGTTTCTTCCTATAATTCTGTTGTTTTAGTTGTTGAATTAAGTTTCACAATAATTTTTGTCCCATAAAATTCCAGGGACATACATTCTGAAAGATAAGTTTCTCTGACACTTAAGTAGTCATATTTTCAAAAAATCTTGACTTTATCTTTACTTAAAAGTCATTTGTCAAAGCAATTAGAAGGTGTAAAATGTGTTTTGGAATCTGACACCTGAGATTGTACTGTGGTTATTTCTATTAACAAGTTATATGATCTTTGCTATGTTACTTTAGTACTTCAACATCAGTCTTTTAAACTATAAAGTGGCAATAAAAATAGTATCTCCATTGCATTATTTCAAGAATTTAGTGTGATAATGAGTTCAGAGCACTTATTACAGTGCCTGGCACAGAGTTCATGATCATAAATTGTAGATATCAAACAATAAAAAATAGAAACTTGAAGAATCATTGACATTTTAAACAAGAGGCTATTTCGATTATCTACAGTTGTTGTTTCTGCACCTGCATTTTCTACATGATAATAACTTCATGCATGTAATTTTAATGAGTGCCTTGTGTTATATTCATTTTTGGCATTCAGTCTATGACAAGTAGAATTAATGTCCTCATTCAAAGCTTACATATAGACATAGTTCTTCTATAGTAGTTCCCATCTTTATTTCTCAGGATATATGCCACTTTTAAGATAAAGCCACACATTCTTTGAAACTTTTCCTCTCATTTTAAATCTGGGACTATTTGTAACTGTTTCAAACAAAATATTACAAATTTCATGCTAAGTGACTTTCAAAACTAAACCAGAAATACATATGCTTTTCTTTGTTCTCTGGAACAATTGTTGACATTGTGAACCTCTGGGTAACGATTCCAATTATCCAAAAGCCACCATGCTTGTGCTTTGGTCTGTGACCTCAGGTGAGTGCCACTAATCTGTCTTTTCCATCACAGTGCCAGATATGCAAATATGGCATGGTCTGCCAGTTCACAAGCTATATATCACCAAGTAACTACTAGTTTCAGTGCCACGTGGAGCAGAAGAATTAGAGAGCTCAATCCTGCCAAATTCCTGAACCACATGATCATAAAGTCTAGTAAGTGGTCATTGCTTAAGGCTTTACATTTGGATGGTTTGTAATGCAGCAATAATAGATAGCCATGTATATTCCTAAAATTTGGTCTTTTATACATTCACCATTTTGACCCCCCCAGATTATGTGTCTTACCATATTAAGGCTGAAATAATGGACCACATAATAAGGTAATTGCACATACAATTGGAAAGAAGTGCCTTCATTTTAGGGAACAGGTAACAAAGTTATTATTCAAGGAAACTATTACAATTGCAATTACTTCCAGGTTAATTTCTGCCCCCATGGGTAATTGTAGGCAGAAAGATTTGAGTGAAAAATTGAATGGATACTAGAAACACCTCAAACATGCATTTCTTTATTACTGGGTATACCGTTCTTGTGACCTCTGGCCACAAAGCATCATGAAACATTACTCAGAATGGAAGTTGTGCTCCTGGTACACCAAGCTGAAGTTGTGCAATTAAAACATCTTTGGCTAAAGTATTTTATATGTTTGTATTTTATTTTTGTATTCTTAACCATTATGTGTGATTACTTTGCCCTTTAGCCTTTTGAATTTGTCCAATCGTGACTGCCATTAAATTGAAAGATCACTAGCTTATTAATTGCATTCTATAGGGAAAAACGTGAACTGCATTCTTTTATAATATACATTCTATGGACATTAAAAATTTAGTATAACCGGAGAAAATATAATAATTTGAATAAGCATATGACCCAACAATCATACCTCTGTGTGTACACTCAAAAGGATTGAAAACAGATTCTCAATTAATGTATGTGCATGTACATGACAGCTATTAACAATAGTCCTAGTAGAAAACAAAACTAAACAATATTCAGCAATGAATGAATGGGGAACTAAATACAGTATTTACAGAAAATGTAATATTATTCAGTCACACGTAGTGTTGTCATATTGATATATTCTATAATGTGGATGAATGTGGAAATCATTATGTTTAGTGAGGAAACCAGACATAAAAGATCATATATTGTAGAATCTCACTTATATGAACTATCCAGAATAAGTAAACTCATAGACAGAGAAAATGGATTTATTATGTAAATGGAAAATGAGAGTAACTACTTAATGGATAAAGGGTTTCTTTTTGAGGTGATGCAAATATATTGGCATTAGATGTGGTCGTTATGCAAAATTGAAAATACACTAAATGTCACTGAATTGTTCACTATAAAATGAATAATTTGCAAGTAATTATCCTTGGTAGTCTCCCACATAGTTGAAAATCTAAGACTGCACAAACACCAGCACTTAATTTCTACACAAACACCAGTACTTAATAATTGTCAAAACTGGGCCTCCCCGGTGGCACAGCAGGTTGAGCTCAGTGCTGTGAAGCTGTCCGCAGCCTCTGCAGTGCTTGTTCAAATCCTGGCCAGCCAGGAAGCACCCCACATGGCTCAGCAGACCTCTCCTCTCTTTCCCACTGCTCCCCTCAGCAGTGTACTTCGGTCAATCTGCCTGTTCTGCTCCCCACTCTGTCTCTGGTGAATCCTCTCACCCTCCCATGCCTCTGCCCTGTGCCCCAGCTATTGTATAAATAAAAAATAAATGTTTAAAAAAAAATTGTCAAAACTTGTAAGTTACCAAATGTCCTTTGATAGGTGAATGGATAAACAGTGATACAGCCATACAATAGAATATTACTCATAGTTAAAGAGAAATTAATTAGCAGATGATAAAAGACAATGAAACCAATATGCATATTTCTACAATGCATGCTTACTCCTCTCAGGTATATTCTCCGCAGAATTCCAGTCACCAATTCACCCGTGCACCATCACCATAGTCCCTTGTGTAATAACAGATTCCCTTCATATTTTGATCCCTCTTCATCCCCACTCCCCACTGCAGTCTTAAAGCAGAACTATAGAGAGGTCAAAATGACCAGTTGTTGCCAGGGGTTGAGGATTGGGGAGACAGAAGAAGTGAAACATAGAGGATTTCTCAAGAGAGTGAAATTATAGTCATGTTGCTATAATTATGACTACCTTTCTGTACCCTAATATTATTAATAGCGATAATATTATTAATAGTGATGTGACAATAATGGTGCATCAGTTGCAACATATGGACCGCAATAATGCAACATGTTCATAAACAAGAAAACAATGGGGGAGGGATGCGAAAATACAGAAATTATGTTATTTCTGCTATATTTTGCTACATATCTAAAATTTTCTAAAAATAGTCTATTTGTTATAAAAAATAAAGAGGTAGACCTTATTGGTACTTAACACCATTTCATTAAAAACATGACCTTTGGCTATTTTTAAAGGGGTAAACTGTGTGATTCCATTCATAATAAATTCTAAAACAAATGTAATCTATGGTGAAAAGAGAGAAAGTAGATTCACTGGAAAGAAGGACAATAGGATATATTGACATAGAAGTTAAAGTAAAGATACACATAGAGGGGAGGAGGAGAAGGGGGGAGAGAGAGAGAGAGAGAGAAAGAGAGAGAGAGAGAGCGCAGCAACATGCCTCAATAAGTGATTTATTCACAGTAAGTAAAGAGACATGAAGAAAAAGGGAGGGTTTTTTCAAGAAAATGAAATCCAAATCAATGTCACAGCAGAACTCTTCTGACTAGCCCGCTGCTCCCCTCAGCAGTGTATTTCAGCCAATCTGCCTGTTCTGTTCCCCACTCTGTCTGTGGTGAATCCTCTCACTCCCCACACCTCTGGCCTACACCCCAGTTGTTGTATGCATAAATAAATAAATCGTATTAAAAAAAAACACATGAAAGGAGAAGTGGCCCTCATCTCAAAGGAGAATGCAGATGAATGAAACAAGCAAAGACAAGGAAGAGGAATGTTTGGCAAATAGTTCTGAGACTTTGTGAAGACAATACTTTAAAGGCACATAAACTGGTGACCTAATAGAACCAGGAAGCAAAATTCCAGAACATTTTTTCATGTTCAATTTATATATATGTTTATCTGTGATGAATTATTTTGCTTTTCTGGCATACCTCTTAACAATTAAAATTAGTATTTGGCCTCTTTTCAGATAGTTTTTGAAGATTTGTTTTATTTATTTATGCTTACAAGAACTGGGGTGTAGGCCAGATATTCAGGGGAGGAGAGGATTCACTAGAGACAGAGTGGGGAGAATAGGCAGATCTACTGAAATACACTGCTGAGGGGAGCAGTGGGTGAGACAGGAGCCGTCTATGCCATATGGGCAGGCTCCTTAGTTGGGGATCGAACTCATGCTTCAGTGGCTGGTGATAGCTTCATAGCACTGAAATTTTAACCCCTGCACCACCAGGAAGAATCCACAGTTTTTGATCATATGTATCATTCTCACTTGTAGTTTAGTTTTATTAATCTTCCTAATAACAATAGATTGTAAAAATATACCTTTTTGAAGTTCTTATTTATAAATGTGTTCATTTACTAATTCATTGCCTATATTAGTAGTGGAAATTTTGGTGGGAAAGAATATTTAGAGTTTATGATGTTTACCGTCTCTCAATCCCTAGAATAGTGAAGGATTTTTTTAGTTAGCTTTTTATCTTTATAGTTCAGAGAGTATTTAGACACTCTGCCTTAAAGGACTCTATGCCACAGTGCTGCCATCATTTTGCAAACAATCCCATAGTAGCTCATCAAGTTTCTTTGTTTTAACTTGTCACCCTAGACCTCATGAGCAAAAATTCCACCAAACTCTGACTTTGCATATCTATTTTTGCTTAAGGATCTTGAGGGCTCTTTCATTGAACTAAACTTGATGACTTTCATGCATTCACCTTTTCTATTTTCTATTTCAGGCTTTAGCAATTATTGAAGACAGTAGCTTCTTCCAGATGATTTAAAAGCATTCTTTGCTTCTTTGTATCTTACGATGTCATTCTAACCTAACATCAATTCCTGCTAAGTTAATCTTTTATTTGTATCCCAAATTGGTACTCAAATAGTAATTGAATATCACCAATTGGCCCTTGTTTCCTTTTTAAGGACCAATTAAATATTAAGAGAATCACTATTTCTCTAGTTGGAGTCCTTAAAAGTTCTCGCCAAACTACTGCAAGTGTCCCTTTGTTTTACTTCATTTTTTTTTTCTTCTTCAGTATCAGTCTCTATCCGGTCACCAAGGAATTCTCTTTCAATTAAAAATCATTACTGTCCTCCTTAAAACACTTCTGATTTTTCCTTTTCACTTGCACAATAAAGTCCAGGTCTTTAGCCAATTTCTGCCTACCATCTTATCTCTTGCAATTCTATACTCTACTGTACAGTCCACCAATTTGAGTTGCTTAGCTATGAGCATGCAAGGTGTTCATCTTCATTTTTATTCCCCTATTAAGTGATCTACATGCCCCTAGGTGTTCTATTGCAAGAAGATAGAGATCTTGGAGAGAATATCATTCCCAGGTACATTTTGTGAGTTCCTTATTGGATCACAATAGAATTTCTGTTGGTTATCCATGGATTCATGAATTCCTATGAAGGAAGACTCTTAAATCTTTTTAGTATTAGAGTAAAGCAGTTAGGAAAAAAATATATTCCTTATGCTAATATTTACTGTTCTCATCACCACTTTTCAAGGAGTATTTGTTCTAAGAGTAGCTCTTCCTACCAAAGGTGAAATCAGAAGGATGTGAGGGGAGAGGAGATGTTATTTGTCACATTTCCTAATGCATATTTTAGAAAGTAATGCTTCTTAATCGCAAGAAGTACATTGATGCTTCTAGAAAGATCACCCAGCTTCCTAGCTTTGGTTCTCCATAGGTTGGTTCCTAGCTTTGGTTCTCAAAACCCTGCTATGAAAGCTACCGCCCTTTTCATCTCCCTTCATATATAATAGTGTTGCTTAGCAACTGTTTACAGTTTAAAAGACCAAGAATATTATAAAGATTCAAACCAATTATCTACATCCTCCTGGCTGGCAATCATGATTTATTTTTTTTTTTTCCTCAACAGTTTGAAAGTATCCAAGCTCTGCAGACAGTTCTTCATAACCTGCACTGTCATTCCCATATATGTCTATGTATCCCTAAACTGACTGAGTTTCTATCCACCATATTTGCTGGAACTCACAATATGTCATCAGAAAAACCATCTCTATCTTGAAGCGCTACTTTAAATACTTCACTTTCTTACTCTGATACTTACCTCTAGACCTCATATGCCACATGGTCAGGAGGTAATTCCACCAATACTTGCCAGTGCTATTTTTTGATTCATGATCTTGGTGAATTCAAGATCAATGCAGATGATTTAAGTTAATTAAAATAGGCGTTATTTACCACTAACAACCATCTCTATCTTCTTTATATTATTTCTTAGCACGTATTGTTACCTTATATTATTTTGAAAATTTACTTGTTCATAAACTATTTTTTACTTTGTAGCTACATTTATGAAAACACTATGAATCAAACATTGGGCAGGAAAATAAAAATTGTATACCACACATTTAGTGATATAAATCAACATCACTGAATGACCACATGGATGAATAAATGAGTAAACACTTCTTCAAGTAGCCAGCACCTTTCCATTACCCATCAAATTCATTGTTCATATTTTAGATTCATATGTTTTCTGCGGTGGCACAAATCAAAGAAGTTTTCTGAGCAAGCACATTGTGCTGTTAGTTTGGGTTTTCTAAAAGCAGGTTTGAGAGAAAAATGTGAGAGGGATTAGTTTAATTTTAAGGTCTGAGAAATACCAGGGCACAGGACACTGGCAGAGTATGCTATAACTCTCCAGCCACTAAGCTTCTGAATAGATCAATCAATCAAATTCATACCTTAAGCTCCTATGTATTATAGAATCATAAATAAAGTTTAAAATGCATTGTTATCTAGCTCAAATTAAATGAGTTTTAAAATTCAAACAGGTGCATAAAATATATTCAATAAATGTTAGGACTAATTCAAGGGACAGAAATTAAAATAAAAGACTATGAATTATAATAGAACTATTAGCTAGTACATTACCTTCTTATGTCTGCAAACACTGCCAGATGCTTTATATTATTTGGCTTTAAATTCAAATGTTGTTAATTCTCCAAATTTGCACATAGGGGACTGAGGACTAAAGAAGCAATTTCTTCAAGGATTGAGTTAAAAAAAAAAATCAATATTAAGTCTTCAGTTCTCCAGAGTCATGAACTAGTCTTGACTTTCTATGTTCATCATTAATACCTACCTGCCTGCATCCCTACTCTCTATCATATTAAAAGTTATGTTACTAACCATCGGTATTACTTCCATGATACAGCTAAACTTCTCTGTCCTAAGTATTTAAATTAAATTGGATATTGACACATGTGCATGAAAAATGAGAACACTGGCCCACTTAAACTTCTTCCTGCATCTCCAGTCCCTTATATGAGATTAGCAGGATGTCTTTTGGCTGAAACAGACAAAAACAAATATATCAAATATAGCTATTTGTCCCTGTTTTCAGCACAGATTTACTAACATACTTTTGGAAGCCATTAATTGTTCATTCTGTCTCTCTGTTTAATGGCATTACAATTCATTCCCAGATAGCTAGAGAAATGATCTGTTAACTGACATTTCTATTCCATTACTGCAGAATGTAACTGGAAAGTAATGGATAGTCACATACCACAATAAATGGTTTGTGTTCAAAACAAGATTTCAATACCTTAGATTAAAAAAGTGAAATGGAATATGAAAATATAAAAATCCTGAAATCTTTTGAGAGATGTACTAGAATCATGTAAGTTGGTTAACTTGAATGTAGGTTGAACTTTCTTATTTTCAATTAAAATGACATCATTCATGGAAACATCTCTTTAGTTTTATTACATGAGATAATTTTTCAATTCTTATTCACAATTTTCATTGCAAACAAAAATAATCAATCTTAAAATAATTTAAATCGTTTGTTTTTATCATCTACTCTAAGAAATATATTTATATTTATAATTTAATTTTTAAAAAAAAATTATATTTAAAATTTAATTCTTAATTAAAGACAAAACATTTGCTTGTCATTTATTAGCAAATATTTACAGTTGATTAACATGTCTTGAAATTTACAGTGCTTCAAAATAGCTGTCACAAAGTAGAATAAGGGAATTAATTTTAGTTATCAACACACACCTCATCTGAATCTCAGACTAAGATCGGTGGAACGCATAAATATGATAAATATATCCACAGTGTTTTCCAAAGGCATCAAATAAAAACAATCATAACTATGATACCTGGAAGCAGTAGTGATCAGAATTAGTGAATCTGAAAATATTTAGTACAAAAAAATATATTTAGTACAAAGATTGAGACTAAATTGAGATCATATTTGACTTTGCAAGACAGAGTTGAAATAGTTTCCTTGATGCCATTCCTCAGATTTGAGAAAAGAAATCTCGAAAACAAAATGAGCTCTGGAGTTCAGGTTTCTTTCACTTCAGTAAAGTGTTCCTTTCTCTGTGACTTGCTACTCCTGCTCCTTACCCATTGTGTGAACTTGTATAAGTCACTGTAAATTTTAAATCTGTTTCTTCCTTTAAAGTAACACAAGGTGAGATTAATTGCCAATTTTAGGAAGATGTTAGGATGTTTTTTATTATATACAGATGTAGGGATTAAGCACAGTACTGTGACGCTATCCATTGCCTCTGCAGCATGACCTCAATCCCCAGCTGGCCAGGGAGCTACCCACATGCCGCAGCAGGCCTCTCTTGTCTCACCCACTGCTCCCCTCAGTGGTATATTTCAGTAGATCTCCCTGTTCTATCCTCCACTCTGCCTCTGGTAAATCCTCTCACCCTCTGCACTTCCAGCCTGTACCCCAGCTCTAGTATGCATAAATAAATGAATCTTTCAAAAAATAAATAAATTATCTTTATCAAAATGCTAGTAAGATACTTCCCAATATCAAGAGAACAAATGTCAAAATAAATGAAGAAAATAAATGAAACAGTAGAATGATAAAGAAATAGAACTAAAGAATGAGTAGGTGCTTAAATATGGTGAAATAAAATGACTAAATTAGATATAAAATTGGTTAAAATCTAAAGGATAAAAAAAAAAATCACAGTCCATTGGGTATCTTTCCTAGAAATTAGAAATAATTTGCATCTACATGTTTAGCATGTAATGTCACAGAAAAGAAAAAAATAGGAACGCTTTTTATATTTTCAGTTCCCATTGATTTATTTTAAAGATATAACAAGTGTCTCTGTGCTCAATAGACATTCAGACATTCTGCAAAACACAGATTAAGCAATGTTCTGTAAATATATAATTCAATTTATGGACTTCTGTCTTGTTTTATGAAAATCCAGCCATTGTTCTCACAAATGATAAGACTCAGTAATTGGAAATGTCAGAGGGCCATAGAAAAGTAAATTCTGTTCATTCCAATACATTTTAGTGGTGGGGTAGGTAAAAGCAGACACAATTATTATAGATAAGACAAAAAGCTGGTAATAATAAAATGAAGAAAATAGCTATAAATATATTAATCTATAAGTATCTGATTATTAAATCATGTAAAGTATCCTGCTGAATTTTTAGAGTGAGAATTAATAAAGAAATGTTCTGTGTCTGATGGATTGGACAGTAATTTGCTTGGTCGCTTTTAAAGGGCTGATTTCCATATCATTCTGCATTGATTTAGCTGATGATTAGAGTAAGCACAACCTTTGCAATGTACAATTGTGTATGTCCTCTCATAAACTAAATCATTAACCTGGTGACATTATCCTCATTCCCCAAAGTGTTATGTCTCATTTAAAGATGGGAAAGATCAGTGATTTATTTAAAAAGGTATATTCATTATTTTTGAGATGTACTTCTTGTGCTTCTAAAAAGAAAGGAATTAAGAAAGCATTGCTGAAATCAAGACACAGACAGATATTTGAAGTCAATGCCAAAATTTTTTCAATGGCCATGCTTTGACTTCATGAAAGCATTCAGTTCAGTAAAAAATGGGGAATTTCAAAAGCCATTGAAGTACGTCAGAGAAGGAAGATATGCTGGAACTGATAAGGCCAGTTACCTAGCTTTTAGGAAATGAACAAGGTTTAAGTTGATTTTCTTCCTGCTGGGAGCTCTGCCTTTTAAAAACAAACAAAAAGAAATCTCAAGCACGTTTTTAGTATCACTGTTTCTTGTGCTTTTGGAACGGGGAAGACGTGACTGGTGTGGGTGATTCAGTTACAGGACTTATAAAGTTAGCTTCTGCTAGAAGTAATCCAGAAGACCAATCTTTATTCAGTGTTTTTGCTTGTGTGTTTGTTTTAGTAGACTCTGTACCAAGTATTTAGCTGTTATTTCTTCTTTAACTTTCATAGTAGTCCCATGAGGGGAACTGATTTCATTATTGAATGTTTGAAAATTGAGAAGTAGGGGTTAATTTAATTTTTCCGATATCACATATGTAGTAGTCGTGAAGCTGGAGTTTGAATACGTTTAAGCCACTTTCAAAAGTCACATTCAACTATTTTATATTCCCTTCAATGATTCTCAGCCACTTACTGTGTTATTATTCCAAAGGCAAGGATAAACATCTTTAGTTTTATTTAAAATTGAAGATGATAATGTGGACACTCTATGGTTGTCTTTTTGACATGAAAAATATGTGGTATCGTACAAGACAACTTTTAGAATTAATTAATGACAGCATTACAATGCATTTAGAAATACTCATCAATGATTGTGCATCTTGAAATCAGATATCATCTACATATAATTGAAGGTTTGAGACATTGGTGTGTGCAGGGATTATTTGTTCAGTTTAGATTTATTACTTGTGATAAGATGAGTTTGTAACTTTACTGTATTCAACCTTTAGTCACCTGATCCATCACCTGTATGTTGAGAATCACTGTAGAGAAATTTATATTATAAGAATCTCTTTGGGGGCCTCCCTGGTGGCGCAGTGGTTGAGCGCTGGGTTGCGAAGCTGCCCGCGACCTCTGTGGCGCCGGTTCGATTCCCGACTGCTCCCAGGCCACTGGAGGAGGGTCCCACATGGCGCGCAGACCTCTCCTGCCGCCCGCTGTTCCCCTCAGCAGTGTACTTCGGTCCTTCTGCCTGCTCTGCTCCCTGCTCTGGCTCTGGTGAATTCTCTCACCCTCCTGCGCTTCTGACTGTACCCAGTGCATGTATAAACAAAACAAATGAACAAGTAAATAAATAAATAAATAAACCATGCCTCTTAAAAAAAATTATTAAAAAAAAAAAAAGAATCTCTTTGGGCCTCCCTGGTGGCACAAGGGGTTAAGACGCAACCTATGAAGCATCTGCAGCCACTGCAGCACGAGTTCGATCTCCGGCCAGGGAGCTACCCACATGAGACCTCTCCTGACTCACCCGCTGCTCCCCTCAGCAGTATATTTCAGTAGATCTGTCTGTTCTGTTCCCCACTCTGTCTCTACTGAATTCTCTTACCCCACCTCACACACCTCTGGCCTGTACCCCAGTTCTTGTATAAATAAATAAATCTTTTAAAAAAAAATTTCTGAGCATAAGTGTCTTTATTTCTAAAAAATTAAGAAAAAAATGATTTTTAAATTTTAACATTTAAAAAGATTGATAATTGTGCCCTCACTGAGAATGTATACCAGGTAATCCTCATACAGTTTGTGATTTATCCTAAAGGTGCTTGGAAGTTTTACAGTTTGGAGTGTGTAATACTTTGCTAAAGCTGCCAAAACAAAATAGCGCAGACCAAGTGGTTAACAACAAAAATGTATTTTCCAAAATTTTGGAGACTGAAGTTTCAAGATCAAAGGAACAACAGACTAGTATTTTTCTGACTTTTCTCCTGGGTTTGTGGATGGCTGCCTTCCCTCTGTTAACTCACAAGTTCTTTCCTCTGTGTGTGTTATAATCTCCTTTAGAAAGACACAAGTCAGGTTGGATTAGACCTACCCTAGTAATCTCATGTAGCCTTAATCAGCAATTCAAAGATCCTACTCCTAAATACAATCACATCATGAGCTACTGGAGATTAGAACTTCAACACACAAATTTTTGGAGAGAAACAATTTAGAAAATAAACGATAATTTCAGAGTGTGAGGGCAAGACACTCATTCAGCTATGCATAGAATAACTTCTATGATCCCTTTATGTCTTATAAAGTACATTTACAGATAATCTTATCTCATTTTAATTTACCTCCACAAAAAAGAAATGGGCTAAAACAATTACATTCATATCTCATTTTATTGACCTTCAGTTTATTTCAATTCACAAATATTGTGTTTTCGTATAAACTGAAGATGGTGGCATCTCTGAGTCAAGTAAGTCTATTGGTACCAGTTATTCCAACAGCATGTGCTCACTCTCTGCTTCCATGTCACATTAATTAAGGATTGCACATCATCATTTCAAACACAAAGCTGGAGCAAATTTAATAGACTATGTACAATGTAAACATAACTTGTATATGCATGAGGAAACAAACAAAAAATCAATTATGTATTTGCTTTTTTGCAATATTCCCTTTATTGTGGTGGCCTGGAGCACAAACTGCATTATTTCTGAGGTGTGCCTTTGTTGCTAAAGAAACATGCAAACTTGAGAAGATACAAGAAAATATCCAAGCTTACCTATCTATTCTGGGCATAAGCTTTTTCTCAGTCATATAATTAGGTGAAAAATAATAAAAACCGATTAAGGGATGTGTAAGGATTATTAACATTTTTTCTTTATTCTGTTATTAAGTTATTATTTCCTACTTTGACTATATTCTGTTAAATACAGTACTGGTAAAATGAGCAAAACTGAAGCTGTAGTACTATCCAGAGAGATATGTGAAGGAAAACTTTAGCTTATCTAGATCTAGGTAAAAAGATGTAAGTCCCTACAACTATATTTAAGTTGGAGGATTGATTTTATATTCACAGTTACAGTTTATTGCAGTGAAAAAGACATAGAAAAGCAGCAGAGTCCAAGTTCATGAGACAAAGTCCAGAGGAAACTAGAAGTAAACTTCGAACCATTCCTCCCAGTGGAATAACAAAGATGAGTTTAATTCCTCCAGCAGTGATGTATGACACGTGCAGTGTTACCAATCAAAGACGCTCCACTGAACCTCGTTGTATAGGATTTATCAGGGGCCTGTCACTGACATGTAGTCTTACAGCGACTGTGTTCCTGACTTCAGTCGCTGAAATTCTAGACTCCAGACTGAAAACAGGTGTTCACCATAAATAACATTATTAGTATAAACAGTCTGGATGAGCTGGTGCAGTGTGTCAGAGGCCCCAGTCATACACAAACAACCCAGGGAGGAACAACGTTCTAATTTCTCGGTTACAGTCCTTTTTTTTTAAAGATTTATTTATTTATGCATACAAGAACTGGGGTACAGGTCAGAGGTGTGGGGGAGAGAGGATTCACTAGAGACAGAGTGAGGAGCGGAACAGTCAGATCTACTGAAATACACTGCTGAGGGGAGCAGCCGGTAAGACAGGAGACGTCTGCTGCACCATGTGGGTCAGCAACCTGGCTGGGGATTGAACTCCTGCTGCAGTGACTGTGGATTGCTTCATAGTGCTGCAACTTAACCCCTTGAGCCACCAGGGAGGCCCTCAGTTACAGTCTTTAAAACAAATCTTTCTGGAGAACATGCAGGAATAGGGAACACAGAGTGACCAGAGCTCATATTCCAGAGAATAAGTCCAAGTGGTACTTCCAGCAATAATCCAGAGTGAATCAGGGGAAATGAGTGAAGTGAGTCATTCTGAAGATTAGTTCAAATCTATAAATTTAAAGAAAAAACTGAATAAAAACTGGGAATAAAAAAAAAAACCCTCCAGGGTAGAAAGTCTTAATAAAGGTCTGGAAAAATGAGAAAGTTCTAGCACAACCTTTACCTGATACTGATTGTGTTGCATCAGGAATGTGTGAAATGGGTTACAAAAGTCATTGAACAATGTAGATACATTTCAGTAATATCTTTGGTGGCTTACAGGAATATATCTAAGCTAAAGTGCAGAGGTTCAAACCTCTTTCTCTGTGTGTGCCTGGATATTTACAGACATCATACCATAATAGGAGCCACACACCATCTCAAAATATCCCTCTCCTTGGCCTTATTTTATTCAGTGACTAAAATAATTAGCAAACTTCACCTTACACCATCCTCCTAGAGAAGTTATGATGCCAAATGTTGCCTTACCTCTAATTAAGTCTTGGTTCAATTGTATTTGGGTTTGTTATTATAATCTGATTGCCGCTGATGACAAGGCCACCTGAAGTCTCATGTGGGGAATATAATCAAGACCAAGATCTCTAATTCCATGCTGTTAAATTCATACCAGAATGTTGTATCCTACTCTTTTTAAGTTAGATTTATGAAATCTATTCTATCATTATTTCTGTTTGGATTTCCTTCCCCTCCTCCCCGTATTTTTAATTTATAATGCATAGTTATTCCTCATGTATATATTATTCTGATTTAACTCCTTGAAGCCTTTCTGCCCTTTTTGCACTGTTTTTTTATGGCTGTGTTAAGAATTTACTACAAACTGCATAACTTAAGACAAATAAATGTATACTTTTATACTAGAGGTCAGAAGCTTGAATGGGTTTTACTTGGCTTAAATCAGGGTGTCAAAAGGGTCATGGTCTTATAGAAAACTGTAGTTGAGAACCACTTCCTGGCCTTTTTTCTACCTCTGAAGACTAACCTCATTTCATTGAGTCATGACCCCATACGGCGGTTTCTATTCCTTTTCTGTCCCTGGTTCCATTATTGCAAAACCTTCTTCCTCTTCTCTCTACCTAGCGATTCTTTCTGCCCTGCCCCTTTTTTTTTTTATTTATTTATTTATTTATTTATTTGTTTGTTTATACATGCACTGGGTACAGTCAGAAACGCGGGAGGGTGAGAGAACTCACCAGAGCCAGAGCGGGGAGCAGAGCAGGCAGAAGGACCGAAGTACACTGCTGAGGGGAGCAGCGGGCGGCAGGAGAGGTCTGCGCGCCATGTGGGACCCTCCTCTGGTAGCTGGGGAGCAGCCGGGGATGGAACTGGCGCCGCAGAGGCCGCGGGCAGCTTCGCAACCCCGCGCTCAACCGCTGCGCCACCAGGGAGGCCCGCCCTGCCCCTTTTAAGGGTACTTGTGATTCCATTTTTGTTCCATCCTGATCATGCAGGATAATTTCCCCCATTTCAAGATCCTTAACATAATCACTTACACAAAGTTTAATTTGCTATATAAAGAAGTATTCATAAGACAGAAGGATTCCTTTGCAGGTCATTATTCAGCCTAACATCAGTCTATAGAATAGATATAAGCTTTGATTTTCCCCTTGGTTAATAAGAATAATTAAAAAAAAAACATTTTTATTCATCCTAATATTTCTTTATTTACAATAGTACAAGCTGGGTGATGAGTCTCAGATTCCTAATTGTGCCAGGTATCTTTTCAGCTCAATTTTGTCACCAGACAAAAATCTTATGTCATCCATAAGACTACCTGTTTGTTTGTTTGTTTGTTTGCTTGTTTGTTTTAAATCACCAAGTACTTTCAGGTAGTACATGTAATATACCTTTTCAAATTGGAGAAAGATTTCTACAGGTCACATTGCAGAAGGCATTAGGTAGGGTCTGAGATGACCACATAGGACAATACTATACAACCGTTTCTTTAGAATTTGTTTTAAAGATTTATTTATTTATTTATGCATACAAGAACTGGGGTGTAGGCCAGAAGTATGGGAGGGGTGAGAGGATTCACCCTTGACAGAGTTGGGAGCAGAACAGGCATATCTATTGAAATATACTGCTGAGGGGAGTTGCAGGTGAGACAGGAGAGGTCTGTTGTGCCATGTGGGTTAGCTCTCTGGCCGGCCAGTGATCAAACTTGTGCTGTAGTGGCTGGTGATAGTTTGAGACAGGGAGGCCCTTCCTTAGAATTTTTGATAAATGATACATGGATCTCTTTGATAAAGAGTTTACAGTGCTTTCCCTTGGAAGAATATATTGTTTGAGCATATCTATTGTGAAAATAAAATAAAATTAGATTCTATATGCTATGCATGCTGTTGTCATTCATGAATGCAGTTAATAATCAAACATTTGATTTTAATATAAAATATAATTGGTAAAAAAATAAAACTATAAAGATTAAGTTGTAATGAATTTTTCCCAAAGTGGATACACCTATGTAACTAACACCCAAGTGAAGAAATGGAAAGTAGGGCCTCCCCGGTGGCGCAGCGGTTGAGTGCTGGGTTGCGAAGTTGCCCGGCAGCCTCTGCAGCACCGGTTCGATCCCCGGCTGCTCCCGGGCCACCGGAGGAGGGTCCTGCATGGCGCGCAGACCTCTCCTGCCACCCTCTGCTCCCCTCAGCAGTGTATTTCGGCTGCCTGCTCTGGCTCTGGTGAATTCTCTCACCCTCCTACGCTTCTGACTGTACCCAGTGCTTGCATAAATAAGTAAATAAATCTTTAAAAAAAAAAAAAGAAATGGAAAGTAAACAATAAATCACTCATGTTTCACCCAAAGAAATAGACTCAGTATGGGAATATGGGAAATATATGAATAAACAACTTATTGTTGGATTATACTTTACAGACAAGTTGGAGGATATGAAAAATGAAGGTCTAGGGGAAAGACTCAGAGGACCATGGAAAAACTTACTAGTCAAACTTCCTCAGACAATAGTGAGAAATGATTGCTTGGATTTTGCCCAGAAATTAAAAAGAAAAAAAAATCAACACCTTCAGCTGCTGCCAAGGTGAGTTTGTTACTGGGAATTTTGTAAAGAGGTTTTATGAATACTATCTCTTTGATGTAACTACCACCAATAGCTCAATAGCCACGTATCTGGCTGGGGCCTGAAGACTCTGTAGGTCATTAGTACTAGCATTCAGCAAGAAAACCTGAATTTAGAGAAGATAAGAAAAAAGTCAATCTAATACCTGTGAGTCCCCATATATCTGTCCAGCCCCATAGCTTAACTATGGTGACTTTCCAAGAATAAAGGCTGTTGTTGATAAGTAAGTTCCTCTTTTGTGTAATCTAAACTTGGAACTATACCAAAAGGGAATGAAATATAATTAAATAATACAATCATTAACATAATACAATCCAACAAATGAGAATCTCAAAAGTCTCTGCCCAACACACCCACCCACCCTGCCATAACCCTATCAAGTCACTCTGTCATCCATTGGTAACACCATGTTATGTCTAACAAAATAGATTAGGTTTGCCTGTGATATACTTTATATGAACAGACTCATAGCATGCATGTTTTTCTGGTATCAGCACAGTGAGGGTTACTCATATTGCTGTGATAGTTGCAACTATTTACATTACAGGATATTTTTCTTGTTTACCAATGGTGAACGTTTGGTTTGTTTCCATAAGGTGGCTAATGCTAACACTGGTAATACATATGTATATATATATATGTGTGTGTATATATATATATATATACACACATATATGCACACATTAGATTTAAATATGTACATATATACAAGTACATATTTGTTTATATATTTGTACACTCATGCTTGGCATACACTTAATGATAGAATTTAGAATTTCTGGGTCCATTTATATGAATCTATTTAATTTTATTAGATAAGGGTCAAATAGTTTTGTAAAATGAGTAGTTGATTAACCTGTGAAACAATATATTTTATAAATAAGACAATAATATTTTCCACACTAAGTTTACTTAGTATGAAACCATATAGTCCATATCTAAATAACACTTGGTGCATAATGTGTCCTCAATAAATGGTAGCTTGTTATTATTTACTATATCTTCATTGTTTGATGATCACAAAATAGAAAGGATTCATTAGTCCAGGAAACACGTCTTAATCATGTGCAACACAGACAACACTATACTCTGTACACTAGTTGATGATAAGTTGATGATACATAACCTTGATCCTTAGTTTCCTTCTGCTATCATAAGGAAAATTTATTTGTGTAAAGAAAATTGTCTACCTAACCTACAGGAAGTGTGCCTCAAAGTATCAAAAAACATTGCTTGGATGATCTCATTTGTAACAGGCTAGTGTAGGTGTGGATGCTGCTGAGGGTGATGAATTTTAGCCAGAAGATCCAGATGCTGATTCTTACTAATAGACAAGAATTTTGACTAGATGCCCAGATTTACTCTCTAGCCCTCATGATCTAAAACCTTACTTTAGATCATAATTAACATAATGACATCAACTGATTTAATGAAGATTTGTGGAATTCAGGGTTTTTTTTGCCTTTTCCTATTTTAGTTGAAATGACATTGCTTTACAACACTGTATAAGTTTCAGGTGTTCAGCACTGCAAAATCAGCATGTGTACATAATACCTAGAAACTGGTGAAAAATAGACAAAGTGCTAACCCTCCAAGATTTTGCATTTTCATTAGAAGACTAATGGTAAACAAATAAATGTATAATATGGAATGTGAAAGAAGGAAATATTCTCCAAAAAATAAAGATGGACAGAGACAACAGATGGGGAAGAAGACTTTGCCAAGAAGTACCATTTTAAATAATTTGATCACAAGAATATTTGAGAATACCTTCCAGACCATGTACATGGATGTAATCAAAAGGGCAGCAAACTACCAACCACACTCTTATGCATGAGCATACATTACTAGATAATAATGTTAAACTATTGACCATTTTTGACAGTACTTAAAACTCCACAAATTTAGAGATGTTACAATATTTACCAGACCCTGACACATTTCAAAAAATAGTCATTGACACTTAAAATTTTGACTAAGGAAATTTTAGTTACAACAATTGATTTAATACTCTCTCACATTATTACAATTATGAGTTGTCAAAGAGATAAGACACATTTAAGTCATGAGGAATATCAGAGAGAAAGAATTGCAGCACAACACTTGTGTTTTCATTCTTGCTGAGTTACGTCCAGATAACAATCTCTTGACTTAATGACAAAAATTCTTTATATTATCAGTTGTGTTGGCTTTCACAGAGCTCAGTTGGGGGAACTGTTTCTAACACAATGACTAATTGCTACAATAATAAAGACATTGAAGCCCCTTCAATAGAATGGTTGAGTTTCCTGGACATCCATAGATGAGATATGCCATTTTCTCTCTTCAGATGAGATAATTTTTTAAACATCTTTTTTTTTGCTACTTCAGGGAGAAAAAAAATAAATGCTGCCTTGGCACAATTTAACTTAATGTTTTCTATCTTTAGAATAAGATATCTTCTAGGATTTGACATGTTCTATCTAAAGGGAAACTCTTTTACCTGGATTCTTCCTGCTCATTCTTTTACTTCCAGAATGTCTTCTGCGAGCCCCTTCTGATTTCATCACTATTGCAGACCATTCAATAATAGCATACGTTTATGGGCCTCCCTGGCAGTTCAAGGGGTTAAGATGAAGCCTATGAAGCTATCTGCAGCCACTGCAGCACAAGTTCAATCCCCGGCCAGGGAGCTACCCACATAGCACAGCAAACCTCTCCTGGCTCACCTGCTGCTCCCCTCAGCAGTGTATTTCAGTTGATCTGTCTGTTCTATTCCCCACTCTGTCTCTGTGGACTCCTCTCACCCCCTGACACCTGTGGCCTGTACCCCAGTTCTTGTATGCATAATTAAAAAAAATGACACATTGGGCCTCCCTGGTGGCGCAGGGGTTAAGACACAACTTATGGAGCAATCCACAGCCACTGCAGCATGAGTTCAATTCCTGGCCAGCCAGGGAGAAACCCACATGGCGGGACAGACCTCTCCTGTCTTGCCTGCTGCTCCCCTCAGCAGTGTACTTCGGTCCATCTGCCTGTTCTCTTCCCCACTCTGTTGCTGGTGAAACCTCTCACCCCCTGCATCTCTGGTCTGTACCCCAATTCTTGTATAAAAAATAAATAATCTTTAAAACAAAATAAAACAATTAAAAAATGTTTACATTTCACTACAGTTACTTTTGTAATCATCTGTGTCTTCCATAACATTTAAGCAACTTTCTCATGTTTTCCCAGTACCAATTACTGACTACTACATTATAGTCATTCAATACATATTTATTTAATGAATTTATATGTGAATATTGTCTGACATTTTATATGAACTTAATTATTTAATTGAATAGAGGAACAAAATGTTGTTGTTATGTATAGTTTGATCAAATTGCTTTTCTAATGTGTTTATTGTATTGTATTGGCCCTAGAAAATTTATAATTACTAAAAAACATCTTTATCATTGTTTATTTTTCCCCTTTAAAATCACAAAGCAAGGAATTGTTTCCTAAGTTGTTTTTCAGTAAAACAATATTTTGAGAACTTTGTCAATGGACTTTTAACTTATTCCTTCAAATTAGCTGACAACTTTAGATATAATTACAATATTTAATCAAAAACTAAAATAGAGACTGAATAAAACTGATTTGGCTAAATTTCTTAATCAATGGAGATTTCAATGGTTGCATTTTCTGACTGCAATTTTACAGACACAATTGCCTGTCTTTTTATGGGAAACTTAATTTAAGGAAGAGATTACATATTTGCATTAGATGTGAAAGATATATATATATGTGTGTGTGTGTGTGTATATATATTTATATATAAATAAAATTTAATTTTTTCATGGAAGAATTGGAGTTTAAGTCAGAAGTGTGGGGTGTGGGGGTGAGAGGATTTACCAGAAACAGAGTGGGGAGCAGAACAGGCAGATGTAGTGAAATATACTACACTGCTGAGGGAGGCAGTAGGCAAGTCAGGAGAGGTCTGCTGCGCCATGTGGGTCAGCTCCCTGGCCAGGGATAAAACTCAGTCCGCGGAGGTGATAGCTCTGGAACTTCGCCCCAAGGCCACCAGGGAGGCACAGAAGTGAAAGATATATAAACTGTGATGGAAGAGGAGAAGAAAGTGGAGTTAAATGTGAACACAGCAGCAGATAATAATGGTGCATTGTTGGATACCATTCTGGAGAACCATGAGGCCTTCTTAAAGCTCTGCACCCTGATAGGGACAAAGATGAGCACCTGAGCTACATTGCCATGGATGACTTAATGGCTGGCATTACAAATTCTTCAAAGCAAATGTTGGAAAATTAATTGGTTTATTACTTGTTTTCAGAGAGTTTAATAGGTCAGTCACATCAAAAGGTGTTTTACTTCTTAAACACATTTTTTACAAATGAAGATAACTCACATACTTGGAAAAGACTGTAAGTTATACATTTAGTTTTAGGAGATAAAATATGGAGATTAATCAAAGATAATGGTTTCTATCTGAATGCTAGAATTTGTCCAGTTTAAAAATATTCATATGTTGGGCCTCCCTCGTGGCACAAGGGGTTAAGCACTGCACTATGAAGCAATTCACAGCCTCTGCAGCACCAGTTCCGTCCCTGGCCAGCCAGGGAGCAAGCAGACCTCTCCTGTCTCTCCCGCTGCTCCCCTCAGCAGTGTATTTCAATCAGTCTGCCTGTTCTGTTCCCCACTCTGTGTCTAGTGAATCCTCTCACCCCCCACACTTCTGGCCTGTACACCGGGTCTTGCATTCACAAATAAATAAATCTTTAAAAAATATTCTTATGTCATAACTAATTTTAATGATGGCAATAAATGTATCTTGTGTAAAGTAATTCAAAGTGGCATTATATTTTATAAAGAAAATTAGCTCATGTTTTAGCAATATAAATGTATTACTACAAGATTATTTAGTTCTCTTGAAAGTCACACAAGTGAATTGATATTTAGTCTGTATATAGACATTTTTTACATAGTATGAAATGCCAGATGGAGAACCTGGGATAGAAGAAACTGAAAACAGTTTAATTAGTTAATACTTCCTTGCTAGGTTTGTAAATATTTTTAAAAAGAAAGCCTATTCAAATGCCAAAGTGTTTGCTGATTACAGTCTATTTTCTACGTAAATTGATATTGGCTTACAAGATATGGCATTCATTTTCCTGACTACAAAAGAAAAATCCCCTGTCTTGGCGTGACGAACTCTTGTTCAGATAAATGTGCTTGAGCTTTTTTGAATAGGAGCAGAATATTCTTCTATTGCCAAACATTTCTAGTATCAGGTTGCTCTAAGCTATAGGACCATCTGATCTATGAAATCAATTAAAATGAGGAATAAATTGACAGGGAATGAGAGTACTGATTATTCCTGTATGATGATGCACCTTTTATTTTTCTTTTCAATTGCAAATGGACCTTAAAATTGTGGAAACTATCAAAATGAATGTTTTTATTGTTGTTCTATTAAGACTTCAGCCTTCAGTGTTCATACTAATATAAGTTCCTCATAGTCTCATTTTAGCAAAGGAACAGATTTTAGCAAGCATTACAGGGAAAAGTAACCCATAAAAGGATTTATGGTTTGGATCTGTGGAGACCTTCCAACCTCTTTTGACTTTGTTATTAATATAATAAAAGTAAAATTAAAAGAAGATCTTTAAGTGGTAATGTAATTTTTTGCATTCTCAAAGCTGCATATAGAATTCCTTTGACCAAAAATAATTTGTCATTCTCTGATATTGAGTAAATTAAATACATTACATACAAATAGGTAACCAATTTCCCTATTCCATAGCCTATTAGGTTTTGTTTTATACTATTTATTACTAACATTTCAGTAATTTTACAGCTTTTTGCAATCCTTATAATTTATTTCACCAAAGTTGTATTTTCCTTATTCAAGATTCTATCATCTTTGTAAGAATAAATATATTTTTTCTTCCTTGGAATTTAGAATATTTCTATTGCTAATGGCAGCACTGGGGAAATTACATAAGAATTTTAAAAAGTTGTACCTAGTCCACACCGGGTCGATAGTGTTGGTAAATGTAACTTTCAAACAGTAAAAAAAAAAAAAAAAAAAAAAAAAAAAACCTGATGAGTTTCATACAAATAGGCAGAATATAGGCCAAATAATTTATTCAACTCATTCCTTAACAAGAAATGAGTAAAAAGTAAAATGTTTAGAGTGATTCAATATTAGAAGATCTATGCATTTGTGGGCATTTCATGAATTAACATTAGAATAAAATTATTGGGTGAAATACAAAACTAGTCACTGGTCCTATACGACTCTTGTCCTACAAACAATATGATGTGACTTTGGCAGTCACATTTTCTATTTGGCAGAAAATATCAACATCATTGTAGATAACAAATTATAAGTTAAAATGCAATTTTACCAAGTCTTATACCTTTAATAAATGATAAAGAGTAAATAAAGTGAAATATTTTTCCTGAGATAATATTCATATGAGTTTGGCTTCACAGAACCCAATAAAATTACTCTCTAACTTTTTTTAGCCTTGTTTCTGAATACTTCATATTTCTTTTTTCTAACAGTATGCAACAAAATTTTCAACAATCTACTGAAGAGTTTGAGTGAAAGACAACAGATTTCCTTTACAAAGTCAATATACCAATAAGTTAAAAAGTCTTCTGTGTCATAACTGATAAAAGACAATCACTGAGCCCTCAACAACATAAGATTTACCAGTTTCACACATAAAATAATAAGAGACTGAAACTTTATGAGATAAAATTATATTAAGATTTTTTAGAGAAAATGATTGAAAAATAAATTCTAGAAGTCCTTTAAGCACACTATGACACTTAATTACAGTTATAATCAGGGAATTATAGGCATTAATATTAGATGTGAAAGTACACATACTTTTAAAGGATTGAAAAATTGAACCAGGATATGGATATTCAAAGGTGTTGGGGATATGCAGCAGATAAGGAGGGGGGAAAAAAAGTATCTCGTATTAAAAAAAGACAATGGGAATATTCTATTCAGTATAATTAATACTTAATTTCTTCATGTCTTCCTTCTTTTACTTCCTGAGCACAATTATTTTATACTGAACTGGAGAGTGTTTAAACAATGTAAATCATCACCTATTTGTCAGAAAATTCAATATTCCTTTCCCCCCTCAAGTTTATATTAAGTTTGCTTAAGAATGTCATGTCAATACATTGACTGACAGATGGTAAATCCCAACCACAGCCTTATAGATTAGCAATTATTCTTGCAGATAACTACACTATTATGAGATGGGATGACTTTATGATTATTGTCTGTAATATGTCAATGAATGTTTCTTTTCTTGTATCTGCTTAATTGGTTGTATATTATCCAGTCAATATTACTCATTATGTGACATTGTGTTAAAGATCTTTTCCTTGACTTTCACTTATTTTTCTTTGTCTTTAGACCCAGACTTTTCAAAGCAGTTTCCCTTATCTCTATGAGAACTCTTTTTCCCTTTTAGAAGCTCCTTTGAAATTAATAACACATTTCATTGTAATGTTCTGTATTGCCAATACTTTGCTTCCCAAATATGTTTTTTGATTCATTCATTCAATATACTTTTCAAAATATTGTGAAATTCAGTGTCTCTATTGTTCATACAGGTATCTTATGATAGAAACTGGAATGTGACAGATAACAGACTTAATACTAAAGCTTTTTTAAAGTTAGGATAAGAATACTGAATTCCAAATGTTTAGAGAAATTTGTCTTCATTTTCTTTTCCTTGAACTAACTATTTCCATTCAACATTTTGATAGAGTGACAGCCCATGAAGCATTCTAGAGTCTGTGTAGCTGGTAACACCACGCAGTTACAAAATTGGAAAATGATGCTTTTAGTTTCTTTATTCACACTCTCTCCTTCTCAGCATCCTTCTTGACCCTTACCTGCATTTCTCATCTTCTGAATTATTCACCTACACCACTTGACAAATCATTTATACTATACTAACCTGGAAGCATTTAAATCATACAAAAAGCTATTTCTTTATTAATTTATTCAAACATCTCAAATTCATAGTCATGATATATTTGAACTTTTGATAAACCCACTATTGATAGCAATAATGATAATGCTAACAGTTATTAGGCTCTTAGTAATGTCATATTAGATACTTTCAATTATTACATATAATCTCTATAATAATGTTTAAGGAAACTTTCCATTACTAAATGCATTTCCTAGCTGAGGTTGAGGAAAGTAAGAGATTTGCTTAAAGAAAAATGTCACACTGCTGGAAGACATTCTGCTTTGGAGGAGGAATAAAGAAAACTCAGGGATAGAGGATTTCCCAAAGTTCTGGGATCCAGAAGTGACTCCAGAAAAATGATACAGAGATGAAGTGACTCATTAGGTTTGTGTGAATCACAGGAAAATCAAATCACTTAACAAGAACTTCTGAAAGACATGTGACAGTGAAAAGAGGGTACAGGTGAGAAGCCCCTAAGTTGGGTTTTATTCTTTTTCCATTTTTTTTTAGATTTATTTATTTGTGCATACAAGAACTGGGGTGTAAGCCATAGGTGTGGGGGATGAGAGGATTCACCAGAGAGTGGGGAGCAGAACAGGCAAATAATACTGAAATACACTGCTGAGGGGAGCAGCAGGCGAGTCAGGAGAGGTCTGCTGCACCATGTGGGTAGCTCCCTGGCCTGGCCGGGATAGAACTTGTGCTGCAGTGGCTGGAGATAGCTTGATAGCACTGTCTTTAACCCCTGCACCATCAGGAAGGCCCTCTTCTATGTTCCATCACCTTTCCTCTTTTCTAGGGAACCCCAACCCTTCTTTTCTTTTCCCTTTCCATATGAGGAAAAATAATTCCACACCATTTACTTTCAAGTGTATATTCACATTTCTTTCCTAAAAAAGTATGAGTACTAGCAACTCCCCTGGTGGCGCAAGTGGTTGAGCACCTCACTGTGAAGCTGTCCTCAGCCTCTGCAGCGTGGGTTCGATCCCGGCCAGCCGGTGAGAATCCCACATGGTGATGTCTGTCTCCTGTCTTGCCCGCTGCTCCCCTCAGCAGTGTATTTCTTCAGTCTGCCTGTTCTGTTTCCTGCCCTGTCTCTGGTGAATCCTCTTACCCTCCCGCATGTTCTGGCTTGTACCCCGGTTCTTGTATAAAAATAAACAAATCTTAAAAAAAAAGTATTTGTACTGAAGGTTTTCCTAACTTTTGAACTTCACAGTCAAATATAATATTTCTGTTTCACTAAAAAACACTGAAAGTTTGTCATATGTCAGTGTTTGTTAACTTTTAACATAAATTATGCCTCTTAGCAGACAGTTATTTCATAAATTCAAGAATTAAAAAATGTCATGTTGTTGTTATTAGTACCTTTGTTGATATTTCAAATTTATTTTTTCCTAATCTATTTTTAGCTGTGGGGAGGGGGTGCAACTTAACCTAACCATGTTAGCTATTATTTTTTAAAGACAGTTATTTAATCTTTTCCTTTCAGATATAAAATTCAAATTATGCAATAAATTGTACTGATTTCTTCTGTATGTATCAAGTATCTATTTACTACTTAATTAGTGAATTTTGCCATTTTTCACATCACAGCCTCTGGTAAAGTTTTTTTTTTTTTTTTCCTGTATTCCTGAAAGTGTTTGCCTAATCAATGGACAATAGCTAATCTTTCTCCTGTCCATGAAACAATCCTCTAACAACAAACATTCATTGATCGTTTTCCACTTACAAGCATCTATGGAAGTTAGGTTAATTTTCCTTTATGCTTACAAAAGTAAACATACAAAAAATCACCTTTGTTTTATAGATGAGAAATGGGTAGCACTAAGCAAACAAATATTTTGTTTAACATAGAAATATAATATAAATCTAAGCAGGGTGGATGACTGAGTTCACATACCACCCTGTGTGCCTACAGAAACAGTTCCTGCTGTAAATATATCTACTGGAAAGCACAGAATATCTGCAAGAATAGAACTAGGAAAAAATATTCCATCAATCATTACCATTAATCCTCCATTCATTTAAACAATGAAATTTTATTCATCAAGTACTTTCAAAGCAAAATGCTGTGTATTGGCAACATAAGTTATTGGCAACATAACCAATAAGTTAATTAAAAATACCCCTCTTCTCATGGATGGTATAGTCTGGTAAAGAAAGAAATGCACTTTCAAAAATGTGTTTTAAAAATCTTAACATAAATGAAGAACAGAACTTCATGTTTTTTTTTGTTTTGTTTTTAAGATTTATTTTATTTTTTATGTATACAAGACTTAGCTTGTAGGCCAGAGGTGTGGGGGTTAGAGGATTCACCAGAGGCAGAGTGGGGAGAAGATCAGACAGATCTACTGAAATACACTGCTGAGGGGAGCAGCAGGCAAGACAGGAGAGATCTGTTGTGGCATGTGGGTCAGCTGCCTGGCTGGAGATCGAACTCAGGCTGCAGTGGCTGGCAATAGCTTGATAGCCCTGAGACTTTAACTTCTGTGTCACCAGGGAGTCCCTCCAAGAGTTTTGATAGAAAGACTCTGCTCTGATCTTCTATAACAGCTTCATAGCCAGAGTCAAGGAGCCCCACTATCCAGGTGTAATTTGAACACAAGGATACCAGGTGCATGATGCCTCGGCATCATAAAAGGTGCACAGCTTGTTGGTAGGAGGAATCTCATTAAAATATGCAAGTGGGAGTGGATTTGAAAATATGCTGGCAGATTCAGCTTTCCTTTCTGCAAGGTCTAAATCTTTGAAATTCTATTAAAGAAAACTGCAGAACATGGTTTATGTGTTCCAGCCTGTGAAAAATAGGTAAAAAGTTATCTTGAATAATTTACAATAGGTAAAAGCTGTCTTGAATAATTTAAAATAGAAAAATACTTCTAAAGTTAGTTATTTTGGGAGTTTGAGAGAGAGAAATGTACTCTCTTCCCCCTTGGTAGTAAGAGCGGGAAGAAAAGAGTAGTCTCTGAACAGCTGTCAACATTATCTGAGGACTTTGTAATATAAATCTCTCCCATAAGGGTGTCTGGATCCCTGCTTGTACAGTCATAGGCTGCATTAACACACAATGGCTTCCAAGAACCTTGCCCTAAGCTACAAAATATTTGCTTGCTGATCCTGGGAATTTCAATCACTACAGTCACTCAATTTTGACCCTCAAATCTACTGAAAAAAAGTCTCATGTCAGTGATACATTATCTTACTCAATGAAACTACTCTTTTGTAGAAGTACTATACATAGCATCCCGAGAGTTATTATGAAATTGCCCTATTTATTTATTTCCCATCTGCTTATTAAAGCATTTTTAATGATCAGTGTCTGGATAATGAAAGTATCTGAAAAAAAAAGTTCAATGCATACTCGCAAGTTTGAATAAAACATATAAAAAAAATACCGTGTTGCTTTTCACATTTTTGAAGGAAGTGCAGTCTGCCTTAAGTGGAAAGATGTATCTACTTGAATGTTAGTTTTGAGAGAAAAAATTATATGCTCCAATTCTGTGCCAAAGTATTATGTATAAATACTTATATATAAATAAAAATATTTGAAGATGGTAGAAGACACAGTTTGGTGTTAATACATCTGTCTATGTATCATCTATGCATGTATGTATGCATGATCTGCTATTCTATCTACCTGTCATCTATCCATCTATCTATATAGGATACCATAATAGGAGATAAAAACATTTATGCAACATCTGCTATTTGCCATGATTCTGGTATAGTCTCTCACAAAGAATACCTCTTAAATCCTCACAAAAATTATGAAAGTCGGGAAACGCTTGTTGAAATACTAGTTAATAGTAAGTACTTTAGTTTTGTGATGTTGGACAAGGCAACCTCTGCTCCTCAGTTTTCACACATGAAAACAAGAGATAAGAATCGCCTGTAAATCATAAGGATCAAAAAACAATTTCATAGCATAAGTATTTAAGGGACTTAATAAATTATCAAAAATTATTAGTAATAATATTAATCATATTTTATTTGTTGGGGAAAATCTTTTATAAGAAAATGATGGTATATCTAGTTTGAAAAATAATGAGAAATTTGCATTAGTGTTCCATTTGGCATTCCAGATACATATACAACATGTGAAAAACATGATTCTTATGGATATAAAAAGATTTATTTTGGCTTACATATACATGTTTTTGTGGGAATGGCAACATATAAACATGGAAATTGAGGTTTGCCTTGAGTCTGCATTACCTTGGGCAAATTAGTGATCCTTGAAAGGTATTAGTTTCTGTACATGGGGCTAAATATTAGACTAAATTAGAATAATTTGCTTGTTCTTTTAATGTTTAGTATGCACAGAGGAGAAAGTTATAAGGTTTTCATGTTTGTGCTAATGGCATGAATGTTATTTCATTACAATTCCATATACTTTGAACTTCATCTTCACTATGATGTCTTGCAAAAATAGAAGGGTCATATTAGTGTTTTAAGAAGATCTATCATATTTGCTACAGTTTGGAGAACACAATAAAAAGAAAAAGACTATGGCCAGAAATATGAAGAAAATATTTGAGATATGCCAGGTATACAGTAAAGACACATTTATTTTTGATAATTGAAAAAATAATAAAAATGTGTGGAAAATTTAAACATTATCTAGAAGGCGTAGTAAATCAAATTTTTGGCTAATTAAATAAGTATTAGTGGAGACACAGAAATGTTCAGGAGGATGTGAACTAAATGGATGTAAATGGATGTGAACTACAGAAAAAGGCCAGATGAATGGTGGAGCCATTCAACTGTGGAGAACATGCTGGAGGGACCTCCCTGGTGGCACAAGAGGTTAAGTGTCAGCACTATGAAGCAATCCGCAGCTACTAAAGCAGGGATTCAATCCCTGGCCAGAGAGCTGACCCACATGACACAGCAGAACTCTCTGTCTCACCCGCTGCTCCCCTCAGAAGTGTATTTCAGTAGATCCACCTGTTCTGCTCCCCACTCTGTTCAGGTGAATCCTCTCAAGTACCACATCTCTGGCCTACACCCTAGCTCTTGTATGTGTAAATAAATAAATCTTTTTTTTTTTTTTTAAAAAAAAAGCTTGGCTATTTGCTCCAGCTGACAGCTCCATCCAGCCAATATCTCAGCCATCATCCATCATCTTTGAGTGAAACTTCCATGATTCCAGCCATTAATGTCTTTTATGCTTCTCACGCTAACTTAACATGTCTCATGAAGTCTACAGAGCCTCATTCAAATTCTAAATTTGTGGGAAAGAAAAATTATTGATTTGCTTTAAGTCACTACATTTTAGCTATGTTATTTGTATAATATATTATTTAGATATTCACTATATGTTTAGCAATATATTCAAATGAAATGTTATATAAAAGAGGCTTTAGAACTTTGAAGTCCTTTATAAACACAAAAGATAAGTTTTATCATTCCCAAAATTCATTAAATGTTGTGCCACAATATCTTATAGGATAATGAAATATAGCTTTGATTTAAAAATCAGTTCTGTAAATTAAATAATATGCCCAGCTTGTGAGAAATTGATTAATAGGGTATGTTCCCAACCCACCCTTGATTATTCTTTTAAAGTCACATGGCAGTTGACTGTTCCTTACTAAATCTTACTACATAGCAAGAAGTCTCTGTATCACTTGATCTTCTTGATACTGTACTCCCTTAGATTCCAGGAAAATTCATTTGGTCAGATATTTATTCTTCCTCCTTGGCTCTAGAGCTTTTGTCTTTACTACTATTTCTAAACCTAACATTTGTCTAAGTCATATGATGAGATTACCTTCTCATCTTGAATGAAATGCCCAATTTTTCAAATGCCAATGAATGCCATCTATGATTGCATTTGTTTCTGAAGGCAATGGTAATTAATGCAGCTGACAAAGACTCAAAACCTCAATGACATCAAACAACTTTCATTTACATCTTCATTCATAAATAAGATTCTATCATCTTTCTTTCATGAATTCCACCTTACCAAAACAGGTAAAATCTATTAAATATTCTGTGTGGGAAGTGACTTTATGGTTATGTTTTGGTATTATTTAATACTGCTTCTTACAAATCATTGATTGGAGCCTAGAAAATCACATACATTATATCTAACTAGTGTAGCCTGCTGTTTGACCAAAAGGAACAGTAAGCATGTGTAATGCTGATTTGGCAGTTAATGCCATCTTGCCATTCTTCCATGAACATTGGAAGACAAATATGCCTTTGGATTTGTCTTTGGATTCCTAAGAGTTCAAAAAATAACTGCTAAATTGACATAAATTCCAGCTTTAGCCATTATATTAAATATCTTCTTCATCATCATCTAGCACAACCTTCCCCCGATGAACCATGTTCTGTTAGTATTAAACTAATTATGTTTCTTCTAGACATCCTGTATTTTCTTGTCTCAGATTTCCATTTGCCATGTTTCTTCTGTCTTAAATTATATTTTGGGGGATATTCTATCCACCATTAATGGCCCAAAGAATATTTATTCTCCGTGAGCATTGAAACTATATCTCTTCATCTTTGATTTCCCAAGAGTTCAGTAAATATTTATCTAATTGATATTTGTTCTGCATTATCCAGTCCATGGAGGTTTTTGCAGTTCTTTATTAAAAAAAAGACATTTTGTTCCATTGGAAGGGTAATTTTATTAGAAATGTATATTCTTCTTTAAATACTTCTCTGGGCATAATTTTATCTGATTAATGCTATTATAGAGAGACACAGGATGCTTGGGAAGCAGAACTAGGGAAGAAATTAAACATATCATGACATAGGACAGCTTGGTGACAACTTAAGAGCACAGAGCTATATCAGTAGATGAATTATCAATAGATTCTCAAGAAGGATTAAAGTGGATGTGTGGGATAATAGCTAAGACAGATTTTACTTAGCTGTAAAACAAATATATTTAACCTAGTCATTCTCTGCATTGAAGAAGATAGCACATGTATAGTTACCTAATATTAAAGTTTTCTTCAATATGTATTAATGACTTCGTATTTCTTCATTTTTTCTTTCTCTTACTCATTTTAATGTGTGGGCAAAATATTGGAATTCATATAAATGTAGCTTTTCCACACTATGGTTTCCTATATAACCACGTTATATATTTTTAAATTTTAGTTTTGAAAATCTTGATATCAGGTTTTATTTAATCTGAGAGGAGCTTTAAAATTATTTTTAAAAAATTACCGAAGCTCTCTAGTCATTTTGAAAACTACCATCTGGTTTCAACATTTTCTCAATGTAAAATCATAGAAATAAAAACACCTGCATTTATTATGTTTTCACTTTGTTTCGCCTGGATCATCAAGAGTAGGAACTGCATTTGATCATCTGATTGCCTGTTTTTCTTCTAACTTTGCAATTTTCACTCAAACATTTCATGCTGGCATATTAGCATCTGTTTATTTTAAAGCATGTAATTATGACAAATAAATAAAAACAACTTAGACTCTGTATTGGATTCATTCCAACTAGTTTGGGTGAAAGAGGTAAAGTTAATATAATGAATGTTTTCTTGGGAATAAATTTAATAAACCCCAATAATCGAGAGAAAACTGTTCTTTGATTATAATATCAGAGGGTGGAGACAACTGGGGAAGTGAGTTTTCTTTTCAGAGATGGTGGTAGGTGCTGCCATATTTGATGGGTACCATGTGAGAGCAGAAACCACTTGAAATTATTACTGATGATATATTCTTGAGACATAAGGCATCAGTTCCATTATCTTGTGCATTTTATTATTAAACTATTAGCTAAATCCCTCACCGTTTATTTATTTATTTATTTTTGTATTTAAAGAGCAGGTTTATTAGGGAAAGCGACAGAACAGTAAAAGACACTTGCATAGACACAGCAGGCAGGAGGAGTTGCCCTGAATGGGACAGGTTTGCTGAGAGAGGCCTGCATGGTCACAGGCAGGTGGCCTTGAGGAGAGCTGCCTCCCCTGAAGGAGGTCAGTGAAGAGAAGCGTCGGCATGGTACAGGTCACAGGCAGGCAGGAAAGCTGCTGCCCTGCGGAGGGAGAAAGTTGGAGAAAGAAAGCATCGGCATAGTCATATGTGGGAAGAATGACTGTTGCCAACCTCACCACAGTTTAAATCTAGTCTTGTTGGGCCTCCCTGATGGCGCAATGGATTAAGATGCAGCCTATGAAGCTATCTGCAGCCACTGCAGCACAAGTTCGATCCCTGGCCAGATTGCTGACTCACATGGCTCAGCAGACCTCTCCTGTCTTGTCCACTGCTCCCCTCAGCAGTGTATTTCAGAAGATCTGCCTGTTCTTCTCCCCACTCTGTCTCTGGTAAATCTTCTCACCCCTGGCATGTCTGGCTTACATCCCAGTTCTTGTATGCATAAATAAATAAAATAAATCTTTAAAAAGATAAATCTAGTCTTTCTTAGTTCTTATTTTAAAAAGCTAAGAAATTTCACAAATCTTGGGCTATTTCCAAGCTCTGTAAGTGTGCTGTCATGCTAACTTTCACACTATAGGACTTCGTAAATTGTATATTTTTGCCATCTTATTTCACTTCACACAGGCAATTATATTTTCCTAAAAATCCATTTTGCATTACTTCCACCATACTTAGAGGCATGTTTTAGTCTTCTTGAATGGGAAAGCTTAGATTCAAAACCAAAAACTTTTCTTCCAATAACCCATTTCAGATATAGTTCAGATATTGTTGCTTTAATATTTTTTAGCATTTTATTAGTAATCTAAAATACATAACAGAGAAAATAATTTGGTATAAAGTATAAAATATATCAAAATTAGATAGTATTGACTATATCCCTTAATACTTTTCTAGTAACTTTATGGTATATATATTAATTCTAGTTATTCTAGGGAGGGTTTCTTCCACAAGTATTTTCTGTTTGATTTCAACAATATGTAAGAAATTCATTACACGCTAACTATGATGTAAAAACAAATTATTACAATTAAGAATAACAGTAAGAAAACACTTTAAGCTTTTTTTCCTCAAAAAACTTGGAAGTTGGAATTATTTATGAAATAATATTGGAAAACTTGCCTATAAGCTTCAACCAACTTATCCCTGCCTTACTTGGATGAAAATACCAATGAAATAAACTCTTTAATAAAATAATAGTGAAAAACTATTTTTCATTAATAGTGAAAGACATTCTTTTATTCACTCATATCTTTTGGCATAGCCAAGGATTACTTTCTAAGTGCAGTGTACTATTTGGGGGGGGGGATATTAATGAATAAATGACAGAACCACAATTCCTGTCTTTACCTAACAGTTTAAGGTTAATGGAGTCACACAAAACAAGCAATTGTAAGTGTCCAAACTTGGAAGATAATGATAAAATGATGTATTTTCATCTGGGGATATCCAGAGAATATTTCTAGAAGACATTGACATTAAAAATGAAAATAATAGCTGCATAACACTAGTCGCCAAGATTTGTTGAACTTTTACTTTGAAACACAGTTTTAAGTGCTTTCCTTGTATTAACAAGCTTCTCTGCACAACCTTTTAAGGGAGGTTCTGCAATTTTCTCTTTTCACAGGTCAGAAAACTGGGGCACAGTCAGGCATTAAGTGTTACTTGTGAGAGTAGTATGCTGCCACAAAGCCCATTTCTTGTCCTTAACATGAGGAAGAGCACAATATTTCAAGTACCAAAACCATGGTTGGAATTCAGAGTGCTGGGTATAGACAGATTGCAGAAGTGAGACCTTATGGGAACTCCTGGCCAACAATAATGCTATTTTCTTTTCATTTTTACTATTTCTCCCTGCAAAGAATGTCTATGGAAACTTCTAAGTAAGAGTGACCTGATAATATCAGTGTCTTATAACCACAATACCTTATTTTGTATTCAAATGGTGAATGAATTGAATGAGAGAAAACAAATACCATAAAAGTGGCTAGCTTTTTGAGAATAAAAGAAAAAAAAAAGCAACTGTGAAACGTGAAAAACTTTTATTTTCTCAGGGCGTAAATGGGACTCTTCACATTACTCACAGTGGAGGAAAACTTAACACTTAGGAAAACTTTCATAGCCAATTTTATGAAGATTATTTTCTTCTTCCTTATAAAATTCCATTGCTTAATGGTATTTATGTGAAAAAATAAAATTGAAAATCACACCAAATATGCAATATGTTAAGTAATTTATTATTTTTTAGAATTGTGCTTAATATTAAAATGAGAAGAGAATTGTGGGGGAAAAAATTGTAATAAATTGTAAGTTTCATGGATAAAGAACTGGTCATATTTTGGTTGTCCATTTTTTTTAACTTGTAATTGTACTCATCCTTGAATGTAATTTAAAATATCCTTGCTTTCTTGCAGTTTTCTTCAAGTATTATGTATATAATGGAACTTTTTTTTTGTAATCACAGCACAGTACTAACCTTTATTATATGTGATTATGACTATATTGAGAGATATATATGTATATACTTACTAATCTAATTTCATTCAGTACACCCAAACATGCTTCCAAACAGGATTTTGATATGACTTACAGAGAGCCAGAAATTACAAGGCAAAATACAGCATGAGAATGTATATTCTAAAATATGAAGTGAAAATCATTATTAAAGGCAAATGGATCTAAAATAGTTATATGTGCAAAACATGTGCTCCAGGTAATATTTACCATATTGGTTTAATTACTTTTGTATCTTTTTCTTACCAAATTTGAATATTATTGAAGATGGGAATTGTATCTCATACATCTTCATGTTATAGACATAGCGGTTAACTGTTGAGCATATGTATACATGAAGAAAGAAATGAGTAATGGGTCCCTTGTCCTAAGACATTTTAGCTGAAAAGGGTGAACTACCATAATGAGCTATTGTGAAATTAGATTAGAAGAAGGACATTTAACAGCTATGTCTATAACACAAAGCTCTGCAATGAGAAATATAAAAACAGCGATGTAACATCTAAATGAATATTATCCATCAGATTTGACATTTATTAAGCAATAGAAGCATGCTGGGCACTGTTATAAACACAAACTCTTTTCCCAGTGAACTTAGATTTATCTGTGCTGGCTTTTTTCCTGAAAAAGACTGATGCAATTTCATAGCAGATGGTAAGAGAATACAGAAAGATGACTTTAGTTTTCAACTTGTATAGGCACTAGCTTAAATCAAGTACTTATGCTGGGAATCCATCATATTACCCGGAAAACTTACCCGCTAAATTTTCCCCTTATGAATAGTGAACAGATTTCTTTGATTAAGAATCATTCTCCTTTATTGATATTACTGGTGTGACTTTGTTATTGTTGTTATGGAGACCATTGTTCTTGCAGTTTTTAAGTAGCATATAACAGTAGTTTTCCACTTGTTATTTTAAATACCATAATCATAGTTTTACAATAGTCTAAATGGGCTCAGATGAAATTGCTTAGATTCTAAATATTTTATGGAAGTATAGAAAATCTTGATGAAGATTTCCTTTGGGGACCTGATATTCCTAAAAGAGTGGTGAAAGATGGGAATAACAACAATTATGATTTAAGTATTTTGAAATATTAAATATAAGAAATACCATATGGGGAAATATCATTATCAAATTACATGATTGCTATCCTATAGATAATTTTAAAAATACAGGCACATATTGCTAGAGATTAAACTTAAATGAATGTATTGTAATGGTACTATATTAGAGATTTAAAATTTTTAACATGTTGTAATTAGAAATATGTATACATTATAATTTGAAATATATATAAGGTATACATTATATAAATTTTGCATTTTAATAAAAAATTTGATTTATAACATTTTATGAATTTTAAATAATAATTGAGGCTCATTGGTTCCAGTAATGAATAAGGTTCTGGCTTATTTTAAAAACAAGGAAAACTGTTAGCAGAATCCTGGACTATCTCATAGGAAATAAGATTATGAATTGTTTCTGGAGGCAGGACCAAAATGATGTGGGAGACCTAAAGAGTGATGTGTCTTTATTTCTTTTCTATTTCCAGATACATCCTATTCTAATTTAAGATTGAAATGCTTGAAGTTTAATTAGCTAGAAACCTTATTTTTTTTCCTTCCTATATTCATATGGCATAACGTGACTGCCAGAAGCTCTAAAAGAAGACTATTTTAATTACCATCAAAAATAAACAAAGTCAAGCACTAGCCAAAGTGGGATGGACAAATATTCATCATTAATACAGTCTTGCAGTAAGGAAGAGTCCAGTGTGAACTGCAGCCAACTTTGATTTCTGTGGAGGTGACTGAGCATTTTATTTTATTTTATTTTTTGAAGATTTATTTATTTATGCATACAAGAACTGGGGTGCATGCCAGAGGTTCTGGGGGTGAGAGGATTCACCAGAGACAGAGTGGGGAGCAGAACAGGCAGATCTACTGAAATGCACTGCTGAGGGGAGCAGCGGGCGAGACATGAGAGGTCTGTGGGGCCATGTTGGTCACCTTCCCGGCCGGGAATTGAACTCGTGCTGCAGTTGTTGCAGATAGCTTCATAGTGCTGACACTTAACCCCTTGAACCACCAGGGAGGCCTCATGACTGGGCATTTTAAAGGGAGAATAAAGAAGTAAGGGAATGGGAAGCAAACAGGAAATAAGTAGATAAGAAAAATAAAAACACAAAAAGGGGAATAGAGTTTGTTCCATGCAATACTTATCTGAGTTTGCAAATTGGAATGTATCAAAATTAGTCTCCGACCGCCCATAGAGACTGTGAGACAGGAGTCCTACCTTCAGGTGTTGACTGGAACAAACTATTGATATATTCTTTGGACAGAGTTGAGTTTTCTCAGGCAGGCACTTGGTGTGGAGGATGAGGATCACATTTGGGATGTAGCCTTTAAGCTGCTCAAATCCAAGTTTATGTTCTTATGTGTGTTTTCAGACCAAAGTTGAGACCTTGTTAAAAACCGGCATCCGAGGAGCTGGAATGGAGTTGAATCAAGATTGAATTTGTGTCATTAACCAGGAGTCTTATTTTCTTCCCCTTAAACTCTATGACACAAAATGGCTGCCAACATCTTCAGGGTTAACATCATCTCTATTTTATCAACAAAGAAAGGTGTTTCTCTCTTTTTTTTTATAAAGATTTATTTATGCATACAAGAACTGGGGTACAGAGGTGTGGTGGTGGTGAGAGGATTCACCAGAGACAGGGTGGGAAACAGAACAGGCAGACTGACTGAAATACACTGCTAAGGGGAGCAGCGGGCAAGTCAGGAGAGGTCTGCCGCGCCAGCTCCCTGGCCAGGGATCAAACTCATGCTGCAGTGGCTAGGAGTAGTTTCATAAGTTGTGTCTTAACCCCTTGTGCCATCAGGGAGGCCTGAGGAATTTCTCTTTTTCTTTTATTTAAAATATCAAATATGGCCATTCTAAGCCCTAATCCCATTTCTGAACAAATCAACCAAGGAAGTTGAGTCACAGCATATTAACTGTTATCATATACATATGCACATATATACATACACACACACACATATATAACATAATAAACATAACATCATGTAATATACTGCAATATAATACAAGTAATATAAAACATTTATGTTTTATATATATAGTCATATAATATGTGACATGATAATTTCCCTCCACATAGAACAGAAACTGAGTAGAAATAGCACCCTGTGGACAGACTCAGGGGCTATATGATAGAAGTTGTCACTGTTCATGTGGTCATCAGCTGAGGGGGCTACTCCCTTAACTGTTCACCCAGATATAAAGAGGGTTCTCAGTAACACCTCATTCTTTCAAGCCTTAGCTAGTGGAGAAGACAGAGCCAAACATGATGAAATTAAAGGAATCTCTTTTATACAGATCCTGATTCTCTACTAGGTAGAAGTAAATTAGTTAATTTCAGTTGATCCACTGTGGTACTGTTTGTAAATTCTCAAAAAATATATTTCATTCCATTATACCTCACTTATTTATACTTATTTACACCTCACTTATTTGGTGGTTGTTAGATTCATCTATTCTTTCATATTATGAGAGAACTCAGGTGGCCTGCAAGTTCTCACTTAAAAAATCTCCTTAAAATAATTACTGCCCTTGGGGCCTACCTGCTGGCGCAGGCTGTTGAGCACAGCGCTATGAAGCTATCTGTAGCCTCTGCAGTGCCCGTTCGATCCCCACCAGCCTCGGAGCAACCCACATGGAGAGCAGACCTCTCCAGTCTCGCCTGCTGCTCCCTCAGCAGTGCATTTCGTCAGCCTGGCTGTTCTGTTCCCCGCTCTGTCTCTGGTGAATCCTCTCACCCTCCCGCACATCTGGCTTATACCCCGGTTCTTGTATAAATAAAATAAATCTTAAAAAAAAAATAATTACTGCCCTTGTTTTAAGTTGAACAGAATGTGTTGTGTATTAAATACATACTGTTAGGTGGTTAAGGGGAAGATAAAATTGTAACACGGTTAAAAGTCACTGAACAGAGTTCCATACTTTATAACAATCAATATATGTGAATTCTCACATCCTTACTCATTCCAAATACAATTTCCAATTACACAAATAAACCTTAGTATTCACATTAATCATGATCATTAATTCTGTGTCTGAGAAACCCAATGCCTAGGTTATCTGTTTGTCCTTTGTATTGTGTATTTCTTTTCTTGATTTTTGCTGATTAGATTTTATCTCCTGGCATTCTATGTAGTATTTGATAGACACAATGTATGAAAAGTGTTGTGATTCTGAATGATACAGTATTTTTACAAGGCTTCTTCTGAGTTAGAGTTGTGATAAATCTGTCTGGGTCAGTATATTTTGAGTCACACTTACTAAAATAATACAATCCTTCAGAAGATTCTGCTCACAGCCTGGATATTACAGGGTCCCTGAGTTTGACCAGACCTGAATTTCAATTTTTTAATGTCCAGCACCATGAAACTGCTAAAAATATGTGCTTACCTCTTTAGCAATTATCAAGTTCTTCCTGACTGATTTCTTGGTGACTCTCTCTGGAAATTTTAGGCTTAAGCCAACATTCCAAGAACAATATCTTATGAAATAAGTTCACACACCTGTTCTGTTTTCTCCAGGACCTCGGCTCCTGTGTTGCATGGGTCCTTGGCTGCTCAGAACCTTGGCAGTTCTACTGAGCCTCAGTGCCTATCTCCGAATCATTAAATGTCTTCAGGAAAATGTCATGGAGAAGGTCAGCGTCAATCACTGGAATTTCCTCCATTCTTTCTAACATCTTAACTCCTCAAATTTAGACTTTTCTGGTAGTTTTTTGATGTCTTGAGAAATATGGGTGCTGATTGTTATGCAGCTTTTAGTTATCACAAAGGGTATTGGGACATAATTGAAGTACTCAGTATCATGGACCATAGACTATCTAGATGTTACACAGAAATAGCCCCACAAAACAGGAAGCATATATAATTTTAAATGACATCAGTCATTTATGTATATAATATGCTGTTAGTAGGACTAGGAAAGGATTGCATGGTCTAATTTACCATTGATTAAAGGTCATAGTCAAAGGGTTACTATTGACATGTATTAGTGACTAAAGTAAATATGTTTGGGGAGAGTGGAATATATAAAAAATAAAATTATAGTTGGCAATACTGATACAAAAATCAAAGGAAGTTAATGTGGAGTCCTATAAACTGTTAATGCCTTATTGTTACAAAATAGTTTCCAATTTACAGAAACATTATGAAAAGGAATTCATTTGTAATATTACTAATTAAGTCCAGAGGAAATGGACAAATATAGAATTCACAGGATGTATTTTCAATATAATAAATATTTAGAGTGGAAAAGCTAAGTGAAAACAGAAAATTTCGTCTTTGGGCGGATCGACGAATGGTAACTTGACTCTAGAAAATAGAATAGTGCAGAACAGAGTGGCAAGTTAGTTTCAAATGTGTTCTTAGAGAGATCTACTAATACTTAGCCAACCTAATTGATACAGAGCAATATGGTATCCTGAGAGGGTGGAGGACTATTAAAAATTAACGGATCAGTCCATTTCAATATACCCTTTAGCATACACTCAAGACAGCAAGTTCAATTCAGAAAGTTTTCTGCTACAACGTGATGAAACTTTGCTATGTATTATTCCCTTTGGCTGCCATCCCTGAAGATATATTCTTTACAGAAAGAACGTTTTTTTTTTTTTTGAGACCAACGACTTTACAAGAGGAAATCACACTCTTTCCCAGATGGCTGGAAAGTAACAGTTTTACAGAAACATGGTTGTGCCGAGGTGATAGAGAAGTGTAAATTAAAAACAAACAACATGAAGGAAATACCTTCTTTTGATTTTGAGTATTGAACATTGAAAATATGTTGTATTCCTTGAAGGGAAGTGAAATGGTACAATAAGAGAGTTGCTTAGTTGGCATAACTATTAAGAGGTGTTTGTTTGTTTTTTTTAATTTGTTGATTCATATAAGATTCGGAGAAAAAGCTGTTAGTGGAGAGCAAAACTGGATATCAGAACTTTATACACACGTGTTGAATTATACTGTTATATTGAGATCTTCAAAGTGTAAATATGATGATTACTATTTTGTGCGAATATTTACCTGATACATTCACTAAGGTCACTGGCATCTTTTCACTTCTATCCACAACAATGGCTATTAAGAGTTTTAAAAAAAAATTGCAAATGCATCTCATTCAACAAACCCTAGTGATACTATATTGATAAAGCCATTTATTTATCCTCTATCCTCCCTGTTTCCAGTCCTCCTGCCCTCAAGTAGGATATGACGCAACTAGGGAGAATCTTATAGTTCAATAGCTAACAAATGCAGGTTACACCAGGGATTCAAGAATTGAGTACATTCTCACTTATAATTAGGCATATCAATAACCTGAGCCTAATGTGTCTTAATTCTTTTGAGCTACTGATTTATTCTTATTAAAATGGTGTATATTATATGCAAGTGATGAAAGAGATAGGAGTATAGTTTGCAACCTCTCCTAGAAGTGGCATTGATAAAGTATTTATTTTATTCTGTTTATTTAATTAATTATTTCAAATATCCCTACAATTTAAATATTTAATATAGTTTAAAACTATGTGGATGAATTAATGTGAATGAATTAAAATAATTATATTATTTTCTTTTATTACTGACATTTCAATTATATTCAACATTTAATACAGTTTTCATTTATGTGTGAAATAATAAACATATGTAAAGCATCAGTATGTGGCCAATGAATTTTTACCATATGCCTATTTATATATAACTACATAACCACTATTTACAGCAAGAAATAGAATAATAATACCCAAAGGTACTGTTTTGCCATTTGTCCTTGACAATATCCCCCTCACCTGAAGTCACATAAAATACTCTGGTTGATCCTTTTATAGTGTTTAGTTTTATACTTTGACAAATGTATTATGTCCTGCAACAACTTCACAATCAAAATCAGGTCTATGAAGTCCCAAATTCCCTTATAAATGATCTACACTTAGGACTTCTCCCCAAAGCCCTCCCAAAGGCAGAGGGGAACATTTTGTCATCCCACTTTCGCTGGCAGAAATAGACCTTTCCTATTCTCCCAGAGGTTTCCCACTTTGCATTGGATGAAACTCATTCTGCATCCCCAGAGGTGGGCCCACTCCTCTCCTGAAGACCTGTACCACATAAGGGAAATTTTTCTGGTTTCCATATTCTAGCTGAGTCACCAAATAGTCTGAGGAGCACCCTGTAAAAGTCCATGGAATGAGACTGAAAGTGGGTGTGAAATATCCTAGTATCTAATACTTCCTAGGGTCTGTACTTTCATACCACCTACACTTGGCCCTTAGCTGTGGGTCTGCTAGACTTAAATGGCCTGCCTCGTGATGTGGGCCATTGTCTTAATGCAGTCATGCAGGACTTATCCAAATCCTACACACATACGGGTGTATAGAGAGACCAGGTACCAAGACACCATGGAAAGGCCAAAGACTGCTTGCTCAGCCACCATCTTGGTTATGTGTAGTTCTGCATTCAAATACAAGTTTCATTCAGACCAGTCAATTAGTCACAAGGTTCCTTTCAAATTTAACAAGAGCAGGATGTTTGATCATCCTGAAACAATGAGGTATGCACACAAGGTATGATTGCAATGGGGGAGTCATTGACTGATATATGATCCTGCCTTCCCAGAGACTGATCAGAAATCACATTGTCCTTAAGACTGGAACCATGAGTAGGGGGCCTGCTGTATGGTTTCCATTATAATACCAGGTCTTCAAATTGATGTCAGCAGACTCACCTCCCCTGTTTCCCACCCCAAACCCAGAATATATATGTATGTTTGTTCAGTTTCACCTATGATTTTTTAATGTTTTCTCCTATCCTGCATAATTGATGCTGTATTATTAGTCCATCAATAAAAGGCCAGGAGCTTGCTCTTTCAGCATCAGCCTGCATTGTATAGCCTGATCCACAACTCCTGTTTGTCAGTGCACTGTTGTCAGTGCAACATTAGCAATTAATTTAAAAAGTACTTGAATTGTTTTTTACCTACATACATGGCAATTGATATTCTTCCCAGATTCTTCTCCAGATGAGTCACTAGCTGCATCCTCTCTTGAAGGATCTGTCTTTTGTAAATTTAGATTTGTTGATTCCTTCCCCAGCACTTCATATAGTAGCTCCTTGAGTTAAACAAATTTTCTAAAGAGTTAAAATTGCAAATGTGAACTAAAACACCAAACCATTGTTTAAACAAAAAAGTATTTTTTTCACTAGCCTTTTATAAAAAGGTAACAGGGTTTAACCACTTCTGAATTAATCTGAAAAAGGTTTTAAGTTTTAAAAGTTGTAAAACGTGAAAAAAATAACTCTAAGATAGTGAGGTAGTATTCTTGGGAGATTCTAAAAGCAGTTTGTAATTGACTTATATATTATTCTAATATATGATTGTCATTTTTCAATGTATAAATGTCTAGTATAATAGAGATATGCATCAATATTTGGGCTTTATTTTCCTGTTTTGGGGAACATACAGATCTATAAATATAATATGCTATAAATAATCATAGTGCCAATAGCATCTCATTAAATGTTAGAAATATTGGAGATTTATAATTATTTAAATCATACAGCATAATTCATAGCCTTTTAAAAATATTTTATTTATTTATTTTATAGAATTGGGGTGCAGGCTAGAGGTGCAGGGTGTGAGAGGATTCACCAGAGACAGAAAGGGGAGCATAACAGATGGATACCCTGAAATACACTGCTGAGGGGAGCAGTGGGTGAGGCAGGAGAGGTCTGCTTCCCCATATGTGGGTTAGTTCCCTGGCTGGGGATTGAACTCAGGCCATCGCAGTGGGACTTCATGGTATAAGCACAAGCATGGAGATTTAACCCCTAGGCCACCGGGGGGGGGGTATCCCATAATTCATAACCTTACATTCAATTTCCTTTTATTTAGTGAATATTTTAGAATATCTGTAATGTTAGAACTTATGTATATGAAAGTCAATAGACTAACCCTATCATTTAGGTCATATTTCATTAGATATGAGGAACATTAAAATTAAATGAGGGTAAAATGCAGGTATGATGGATGTGGGTTAAGATTAAGATTGTGAGAGACAGAATTTTGACTTTAAACTGGTTGTCCATGTCAGTACTTCTTTTGGCTTTGTTAATTCAGCAAGAAATCCATCCTGGTAATGTCATCCTGCAATTCTTGGAACATTAAGCCATATTCAAATATCATTAATTTTACCTGTGAAAAAGTGCATGCTAAGATACTAGCATATGATTTGGTGCAAGGTAGGGTTTAGAGGAACCCTACCTTGTTTGGCTATACCAACCTCCACATTAATTCCTCTAAAAATTCAAGTTCAAATTCTAGTCTAGATATTTATGGGCTGTGTGACAGAAATAGAGATAGAGATAGAGGTAAATAAATAGTTATTTTATTTCTTATAGTGTTGTGGCATGGTTATGATAACATATGTTCTGAGTTACCAAGAGAATTAAAGTATAATGTACATAAAGTACCTTGCATAATATCTAGCTTATACTAAACATTCATTGATTTTTTTTTAAAAGATTTATTTATTTTATACAAGAACCAGGGTACAGGCCAGATGTGCGGGAGGGTGAGAGGATTCACCAGAGACAGAGCAGGGAACAGAACAGGCAGAGTGATGAAATACACTGCTTAGGGGAGCAGCGGGCGAGACAGGAAAGGTCTGCCGCACCTTGTGGGACCCTCGCTGTCCTGGATCGAACCGGCACTGCAGAGGCTGGGGACAGCTTCACAGCACTGCGCTCAACCGCTTGCGCCACCAGGGGAGGCCCTCATTGAATATTTTAACACCCTTAATATAGTTGCGACTCTCTAAGATTACAATGATTAAATATTGGATTCCCTGTTCTCAGTGTTTCCTATCACCAAATGCAACATGACCCTTTCATGTAGCTCAGTGATAAAAAACAAGTAAAATAATTCATGTTCTTATAATGCACTTTTAATTTTACTGTGCTGACCAATGGGCGTATAATATTATTATAGTTGAATTTCTACCCAAATAAGAACATCAATACTTACTAAAATGTTGATTGTTTTTGGCCAAACATAGCACCAAGTAAAGTGTTATTCTTGTACCAGTTGCTGCAATCACTGGTTATTCTTTCTAGTACTAATACAAGTTCACTTGTCTCTCATCAAGCTGGTCTGACTACATACACATGATTTAAAACCTTTTAATAAATTGCAAATTTATTCAAAAATAAGAATACACTTATTTCAGAAAGAAGCAACTCAAGAAAGCTGTAACTACAGAACTACAGCATTGTTTAAAAGAAAAAAAGGTCGGCACATTGACTTGACCTGGGCATCCAGATAGCATCATAATTGAAAACAGATGCACAAAGCAGAAAGCAGCTTTAGGGTTTCTGGTTCCTGAGCATTAATGCAATTACCCAGTTGTGAAGTCATGCTAATGAAGCGACATGAATTTTTAGTACCTCTCAGAGACATTTAGCTAATGATAGATTATAAATCACTTGGCTACCTGAAATGTAAGACCAGATCTATATTATCTTAATGAGTCACATGCTCCGTTGCAGATGATTAGTAAAAATCATCAGGGGCTGTTAAAACTGTACTGTAACATGAACAACAGTTTGTTTCAGTGGACAAACCTGCATTTAGAGTGTGGCTTACTAGTATTTTCTACCTAGGAAATGGTAAAAGTAAAGTCTTTAAAATTCAGGCGATTTTCATGTAAAATGGGGAAATATTGCTTTTCACAGATTCTACCTTGAAAGAACAATTTATGATCTCTCAAGTATAAGATCAAGTATATGAAAGCATTTTATATGTGACAAAATGAAATATTTTTATGATTATGTGACATTCTCTAAAATGATTACTACATTTTTTAAATGTGAATTTAGCATTTAATCTTGAAAATAATTTAAAAATAAATCTATTGATATATCTTTATCAGGTAAGAGAAAGTTTGGTTCAGAACAAGTCATTCTTTTTTTTTCATTTAATTTAAATCCTCTGATAGTTATTCCATTATTATTATAAAATCGTTATAAATTATAAATTTGTTTCAACTTTATATTAATAATGCATTAAAAATCTTGAATGTAATCTCAAATTTTAAAATGAACAATCATAATGGATGAAATCACAAAAAAATGTCAATGATGTTCCACAATTCAAAATTCAAGATCCTTTCTAATTTTATACCTAGTAAACAGCTGTGGAGGCTATTTTATATGCTAAGTTATGCTGACTTTTAAAATACATATCACTTGAAATCATTATTAAAAAACATAGAAGTAAGTAAGAAGTAAGAGAAGCTATATATAGCCTAATTCCCACTACTGATGCACTGGAGTGGTGGCCTTTTGTTCATGTTTTTAATTTCAAATTCAATGTTGTTTTCTTTACAGTTTACTAAATTTTGTTAGTGGTCCTTATATGTGAAGCTCCCTTACCAAATTAAGTATCAAATGATAAAATACATGGGCATAAGAAAGGGATATAAATATACATGCTGAATTATTTCTCATTTAAAATTTTGAACATTGTTGCTACACAGCCTATATTCAATCTTTTGTGTAATATTGAGCCAATTATTTAACTTATATTCATCTTAATTTACTCATCTATTTAGAGGTAATAATTATTGCACCTATCTCAATAGTATTTCTGTGACTGTTAAGAGTTTACACATAAAAAGTGCTTAGAACCATGTCTGACACTAAATAAGTGCTTGGTAAATGTTAGTTTGTTAGAAAATAATTTTCCAATTATTTTCTACTACTTCCCAGATCACTTTCCTTGTAAATATCATCATTCCAAAATCAAGAAAAAAGATGATTTTGATGAAAAAATATATAGTTGATGTACCCTAATTTATTTATAAATTATTTCCTATCTCAAACTGAATAATCTGTTTTTCTGTTTATCATCATCACATGATTTTTTAATCTAAGTTAGGTATACTGTGATTTTCCCATAGCAAAGCATTCAGAAAAATATTTCAACCACTTGCTTTCTTGTGTACAGGGAAAGAACAGGCAGTCCACTACTACCTGTACAACGAATGGCACATCTGATCTGAATGTGATAACTTAGTGATTCAACTATCACAACAAAGCAAAATAATCATATTTTTTTAACTATTTAGAAGGAAATATCCTTACAAAGTAAGTTGAAGTGATAGTAGTTACAATTTACAAAGTAAGTTGAAGTGATAGCAGTTATAATTTATTTTTAATAGACCGTTACATACCAGGTGCTATGCAAAAGATCTTATGTATGTATTTTCTAATACTTACATTATCCTCCAAGGGAAATGGGTGATCCCATTTTACAGATGAGGAAACAAACTCAGGGATTTGATTTAATTTAGAAGGATGTAGAGATTGCAAATACAACCTTTATAATTAAATATGCTTAAGTTTAAGCTCTTTTATTTTTTTCTTAATCCATAACTTTTCTCTGTCTCAATTTTATAATGTGTCATATGTCTCATCATGTTGTTATAAGAATTATACATGATAATGTCTATAAGGTTTTAAATATTTCACTGGACTCCTGCCAAACTTTCATGTATGGTTTCTCATATTATGATTAAGCTAATTCATAAAAATTATTTGAATCTATATTAAAAATCATGTTTTTCTGACTATAGTGATCACCATCACTTACAATTATGTTTATATACTCTTAAAAAAGAACATACTGAAATTAAACATTTTGATCAATTCTTTCTTAAGATTTAATTTTCTAGATAAAAAAGTCACATGTCTCTCTATGCAATTGTGTAATCACTTCAAATTGAAGAATCTATTAAATATTGTCTTATTCCCCTACTGTTACTCACAGCAACATATGACCTTCAATTTAAGTCAAGGTACTGACCTTTACTCTGTTCTCAAACACAGAGAACAAGAGCCCAATAACCACTTTACTTTTATATTTTTCTTTCTAGAATAGAAATAGCTGGAGAAGGCTTTGATTCCAATTGTTGGTATAATATGAAGCATTCTTTTATGCATTGGGTAGACTATTACCCACAGGGGATTAATATATTATAATACCAAATCAAGAATGACATATTAATTTTCACACCAAAAGCATACCAGTAAAATTTATCATAAAGAAATGATTGATTTACTCTGGGTAGAAGCAATTTACATTTTTATACCCACCCACACACACATATTCTCATATAAACTTTCAAAAACTTAACATAATTATCTTAGAATATATATTTTTGATGAAAAATATTCTTATAAACAAAACTAATAGGAAACGTAGCAATAAAACATTTCATTTTGTTCTATTAATCCATGAGTTGTGGACTACATTTCAAGTAAATTTAAGTCAAAAATGATGTTTCAAAGAAATTATTCCATCATTATCTGAACACTGCAGTCTACTATGACTCATGCTAAAATCACTCAGCATGAGACATACCAAAATTATTTTATTTATAGTGGCACGTTTCCATGATTCCTCCCATCAGTAATGTGAATCCAAAATACTCAAATAAGGACTTATTACTCAATAGTTTTGAAGAATTTGTTTGGATTTCACATTGATAGCAAATTATTTGTAAAATAATTAATGTTTCAATCACAGATGCACTATCCTTTCCAATAGCATACTACTTCTTAAAAAAAAACAAAGATTTTACTTCTACTTACTGCTAAATTTACCAATTTATTCAGTAAATAAATATAAAACATTGAAATGCTCCATGGCAAAGAGTCATAATGAACTATCTTCCCCTACTTATTATCATTTTCTACTTGGTTTTTGCATGTGACAGGACAGATATATATATCAGGGATTTTTTTCAATAAATATTTCTGATAATCTACCATCAGTTAATTATCACTTCATATCCCTACCAGACTGAAAGATTAATGGTTAAGAATTTTCTGCTCTGAATTTTTTTTTTAATAATATATCTTTGGTTCCAGTTATGTCGTTTGGCACGGGCAAGGGAACTTAGAGCAAAAGTGTCAATTTAGATAATTAGAATTCCATTTTCTGATATGTTAAAATCAATATAATTGTATATAACACATATTTTTATATGGAAAGAGCTCATTGGATTTAAAAATTCAAAAATGTGCCCAAAAATGGGTGACAATCATCTTTTATCTCTCTTTATTCTTCTAATCCTTTCCTTAAAGGATACAGTGAGACTTATTTCATATCCTTTTTAGGAAATCTTTTATTGAACAAAATGAAATGCACTATTTGAAAGAAAATACTTTTGGCATTTTTACTAGTCTAGAAGAAAGTCACGTGCACATCAGCACTAATTATGCTTTGGAGTTGAACATTACATTGTTCTAAGGCATTCTTTTCTTTTTTTCTTTTTTGCCACAACCATAAGTATATATGAGCTAAATAATTCATTTTAAGATTTGCTACCTGGCTAGAGTCTCTATTTGTTTTGTGGCTATTTCAATATATATTGCAGTTTTCTGTACACTGTTGCATTTGGTAACTCTCTAGCTGTCTCAGAATATAAGTGAAAATGTTAACAGGCTGTTCAAGCAGCAGGTGTTCCACATTTTCCCTGGTTTTCAAAAATATATCATTAAATTTAGAAACTACTACCAGTAAGCATGTTTTCATATATTTGTGAGTGGTTCAATACATTGCAAAAGCCAAACAAATTTTTTAAGTCCCCAAAATGTGCAGTAGATAAAAATATACATACCACAAGTCTTGCTTTTGCTTTGCTCACCATATCATGAATCAATATGGAAAGAATAAAGGAAGAAATGGAATATGCAAGATTTTTGAATTTATTTTTATAGGGATAGCTTAGTACACATTTTGTTGCAGAATGTCTAAATGTGAAGATCCCTCCTTCATCAAATACAGAATAAAGGAGGACATATTTACAAAACATATCACAAGGGCAAGCATGAATGTGGCATGTTTATGTTGGAGTATTGTGACTGACACTGTTGGACTATTAGAAGGCAAGAAACAGCTCTATTAACCACAATGGTTGGAAATTCTGATTTATGTTTCATCTTCTAGTTAAAATTCAAGAATCCTAAAGCTGAGAAACATTGTATATGGTTAAAGACCTATATATATATACACATACACATATATAAAAATTTATTTTAGCAGTGAGATGTCTATTAGTTATGTAAATGTAAATGTCATGTTGAAATTAGAGAACTTTTTCTCTAACATGAATAATGTAAATAATCATCAGCATGGAGATATCTCAACCATTTCCAAAGGACAAGGATAAAGGACTAAAAATGTAGAACCCCTACCAGCCAATGACTCAGTTTTATGTCTTATTGTTATGTGGGGAGCTTGCAAATAAAATAAATTCCCTCCCACATGCCCAAGTTAAGAAAAGGAGGCAAGATAATAGTCTGTTGATAAATCATTGGCTACACTAAAATCCCCAGAAGAGAATACACCTTAATTCAACATTTACCAAGTTCACTGTTGACTTAATAATGTGTTTAGAACTATGTTGTCTTTATTTATTTAAATATATTCAACTATGACTTTAATAAAGAAGTTGAGAAGGTATTTTTAAAATTAATTCTAAATGCTTAGCTTTAAATTGTTTATTTCTAACCTAGGATCAGAATGATATATTTTATTACTTGAAATCAGGAATTCCAGTTCCCTTTCCCTAAAATCCTCACAAGGAAATTAGCTTTAATTACATATGAAAATATAAATGAAGGAGGAAGGTCAAAGGTTATCTCAAGAACAAAAAGAAAGAGAGAAAGTGTCTGGTAATCAAATCATGAAGTTTTGCACACACTCCTTTGTACAAATTGTATGCCATTCACCATATTCTACTTTACTCTTTGTGTGTAATGACTAATCAGTGCCTGATATATTATTGGTATGCACACTCATGAAGTGAATTTTATTAATACATAAATGACAAATAACGGATGCACAAGTATATCAATGATATGTAAACAGAATATTTAAGTATATATAATGATATTTTGTTTACGGGACTCTGAAAGGCAAAAATAAATTAGACATCCTATAATTCTAATACACAAATAACAATGTAAATCAATGTTATAGCACAAAAATTAAATTCAATTTAAAAGGGACATCAAAAGTTTTGGTTTTTTTTTAAAGATTTATTTATTCATACAAGCGCTGGGTACAGTCAGAAGCGCGGGAGGGTGAGAGAATCCACCAGAGCCAGAGCAGGGAGCAGAGCAGGCAGAAGGACCAAAGTACACTGCTGAGGGGAGCAGCGGGCGGAAGTCTGCGCGCCATGTGGGACCCTCCTCCAGTGACTGGGGAGCAGCCAGGGATCGAACCGGCGCTGCAGAAGCTGCGGGCAGCTTCCCAACCCAGTGCTCAACCGCTGCGCCACCGGGGAGGCCCAACATCAAAAGGTTTTGATTCAAACCTTATAAATATCATTTCACCTGAGAATTTCTTGGATCTTCACTCAGAAATCAGTTATTTTAGAGACATCAATATCACACAGAGTAGAAGTTCAATAAATATAGACTCAGATTCATTCAAATCTTGATTACAGCTTCCTTTTTGCAATAAACCTTTTTTTACTACTTTACATTTATTATATTGTCTAGCATACTGTGTTATAGAGAAATACAATTACTAGCATTTGCTAGCAATGTATTATTTCAAAAAGATTCATCTATATGATCTTACATAACTTATATACTGTTTGGTGAGTTAGCCAAAATTACTGCCATTTTGCAGAATAAGTCAGAAAGATTGACTTACCTTACCGTAGTTATTAAATTTGGATGTCTACTATTAAAAACAGTGTTTTAGACCATCAATATCACACTCTTTTTCATATAATATCCATCAAGTAATGATTATTGAATAAACAGAAATTACTTTTCTTCTGATGCATCATGTTTCAAAATTTATCAAACACATGATATACACAGATCATAGAAGAACTAAATGTAAATCACTATTGTCCAAGAGGGAGGTTTATAATTGTATTAAACATTTTGAATTGTCTCCTACAAGAAGAAGACTAGAACTCTGGGGGAATAATACATTCTGGAGTCTCTGCATTATATTGTTCCAGAATGCAATCCAAAATTATGGTGGGTGTGATGTGGCAACATACATTCCATAAGATATTAACCTATACCGCAAAATCATATTGTAAGCCAATGTTTTATCATTTATAAAATACCTAGTGAAACATGTTTAATGTGGAATAAGTGACCTATTATTAAGCAAAAAAAAAAAAAAAAGAGGGCTTCCCCTGGTGGCGCAGGTGGTTGAGCGCAACGCCATGAAGATGTCCGCAGCCTCTGCAGCACCTGCTCAATCCTGGCCGGCCAGGGAGATTCTCACATGGTGCGGCAGACCTCTCCTGTCTGGCCTGCTGCTCCACTCAGCAGTCTATTTTGTCACTCTGCCTGGTCTATTCTCCGCTCTTTCTCTGGTGAATCCTCTCACCCTCCCACACATCTGGCCTATACCCTGGTTCTTGTATAAATAAATAAATATTAAAAAAAAAAGAAAGAAAAGACATGGATCAACAGTAAGATGACACAGATGTTACAATTTTTAGTCTAGAACTTTGAAGTACGTATTAGAACTAGACTTGATTAGAAATGAGAAAAATAATACAATGAATGAAAAGAGAAATAGAAATAATGAAAAAACCCACATGGAAAAGATCCACATGTTATCAAAAAAGACCACCATATTCTTAGCAGAATGATGAGGACTTTTCAAAAGAGTAAATAATCAGAAATATGGATTAACAGAAGATATTTAGTCTGAAGAAAATAATCAGAAAAATGAGCAGCGCCTCAGGGATGAGTATGTTAATAAAAAATAAACAGACATTATATATGTTTGTTTAGAATCTCAGAGAACTGATAATGAACCAGAAGAAATACTTAAGGAGTATTGATATGTAAATTTCCCTAGTTTGGTAAATGCCATTCATTTAGAGATTGAACAACCCCAATGAAATTCAAGCAACATAAATATGAGAAAAACCATAGTTAGCTATTTCATTGCTGAAAACCAGACATAACATGAATATTCTGGAAGCAGAGAATAATGGTAAATTACACAAAGGGAAAATGTGATTAGAATGACCAAAGACTTGTGTTTTGAAATTATTAAAGCCAGATGACAGCAAAAAAGCATCTTTAAAGTGTTGAAAGAAAAGCTTGCCCGCCCAGAATTCTATATCTATACAAATATCTTACAAGAATGGTAGTGTGACATTTTCAGAGAGAAGAAAAATAACTAAGTGTATCATCTGCAGACCTCACTATAAGGAATGTTAGAAGACATTTTTCAGTCTGAAGGAATGTGCCATGACAAAGAAACATATCCTCAGAAATGAAAGAACTTTAAAAATGATATATATTGGAATAATGTAAAATACTATTTTTCATCCTTGGTTTTAACATTCAAATAACCATTTGACAAAATTCATAACCTTGAAATTTGTTTTTTATTTGTTAATGTAGGCACATGTCATATTATGACACAATAGCATAGTCAATGGATATAAACAGATGGGATGTCTGCATTTTACATGAACAGATAAAATGTTAACCTATACAGAAACGGAAAAGTTTCTCCAGAGTAGCTGCTAGAAAAAAAAATGAAAAAGTTAATAATCTAACATATAACTTAAAAAGTAATACTAAAACATATAAATAATACAAGAGGACAGAAATGAGAAACAAAGGAACAAAGATGTCAAAAGAAACAAATGAACAAACATAAACCATATAATATATTAGACATAAATTTATGTTAATAATAATAATTTGCAGACATTACATTAATGCACTGAACATTTCAAGTAAAACATTTAAATTGTCATAATTGACTCCCCCCCCAAAAAAAAACCTGTTCAATATGCAAGAAGTGCATTTTGTTAATTTAAAGACACAGGTTAAAATTTAAGATCATAAAGTAAAGATTGACAGAAATAAGACAGTTTCACAAACATTGTTAAAATTTTTCATACTTGTTAGTAATTGAAATAACTACAAAAAAATAAGGGGGGTACTCCCCTCAGTAAAAACATAGATGATTTAAACCACACTATTCAAATACCGTGGCCTAGTTGATACTTTTAGAGCAATACAAACTATAATGGTATTACATATTCTTTACACGTTCACCAAGATAAACTAAATGGTGGGCCATAAAAACATATTTAGCAAATTTCTAAGAATTGAGATCATGTACAGCAAGTTCTCTACTATCAATAGAATTAAACTAAAAATCAGACTCAGGAAATAACTAGGAAAACAGACACTTGTGAATTATCAAAGACTGTTATAATCCATAGAAATCACAAAGGAGGTTCTCCCCTGGTGGCGCAGGCGGTTGAGCGCAGCGCTGTGAATCTGTCCGCAGCCCCTGCAGCGCCTGTTCAATCCTGGCCAGCCAGGGAGATTCCCACATGGTGCAGCAAACCTCTCCTGTCTTGCCTGCTGCTCCCCTCAGCAGTGTCTTTGGTCTGTCTGCCAGTTCTGATCCCTGCTCTGTCTCTGGTGAATTCTCTCACCTTCCCACGCATCTGGCCTGTACCCCGGTTCTTGTATAAATAAATCTTTAAAAAAAAAAATCACAAAGGAATTAGAAACTACTTTTAGCTAAATACTAAAAGTTAGCATTCCAAATTTGTAAGATGCAGCTAAATGGTGCTTATAAGAAAACACACAATTTTAAATGCTTATATTACAAAAAACAATATTTTCCAATCAGTGTTCCAGGTTTTCAGAGGGAGAATTTATGGAAAGACTAGAAGGACATGGGGTCACAAAACATGCAGGTCCCAGGTTAGAGAAGGTGTCATGTGTGAGGTTAATAAGGAGTTTGACTGTGACCTTGAGTGCTCTGGGGTGTCAATGTAAGATTCTAAGCAGAGAAGAGAGGATCAAGTTTTTCATTTTAAAAAGATTATTTTGAGAGCAGTATGAATTAAGGATTCATATTAGGAACATTTGGGATAAGGAATAAATAACAGGAAGTCACTATAATAATCTAAGTATAAAATGAACCAGATTCCACTTAAGTGCTGTAGGTACTGGAAATTAGTCAGAAGGTATTAGCACTAGGATTTGGCAACTATTATTTACTTGTTGGTGGTGAACAAATGATCAGACCTTTGAGGGAGTTATGTAAAAGGGAATATGTGAATAGTAACAGTATGGATATAGAAAACAAGAGTAAAACAGGAATTTCAAAGGAAAATAGGGATTAATCTTGAGGGCTATTATTCTGCTATACATAGGCATTTTGTTAATTTCTTCAACTTGTATTTTCTATCCTGTTGATTTCTGTACTTTTTGTATTCTTCCATTTTGGGTTTACTCTTTCTCTTCAAAGCAATTCAATCTTCTAGCATCATACTGAAATTTTATAGAATGTTTGCTTTATATGAACAATAAATTATATAAACAATATAAAATTTCATTACTTTTTAAAGATTTATTTATTTATGCATATGAGAACTGGGGTATAAGCCAGAGGTGGGGGGGTGTGCTCCCCTCAGTATTTTTTTCAGTCAGTATGCCTGTTCTGCTCCCCATTCTGTCTCTGGTGAATCCTCTCACCCTCCCACGCCTAAGGACTGTACCCCAGTTCTTATATGTATAAATAAATAAATCTTTTAAAAAAAGCATAGAAAAAATTTACCAAGAGTCTGTGAAAATAGTATTCTGTAAATGCTTCACATTAGTATGTTTCCTAGTGAATCACAGATCCAATTCTGTAATAACCAGAAATAGCATGACTATACATTCTAATAATATGTAACTTTTCATCACTTTTAATGTTTACTATTTTTGATATTGTTGATCAAGTCCTTTTTCTTGAACTACACTCAAGAAGTAGTCCTTATTTCTCTCTTCATATTCTCTTTCTGTTTCCTAAGAGAATTCTTTGTTCTTTATACTTTCATGATTTCAAACAATTATTCACAAATATATATCTTCTCAGAAGCTTTTGAACTTCAAAACATTTTATCCAGTGTTTGGGGGATTATGTTCTTAACTGGAGAAGTCAAAATGATGTCTCCCAAGGATTATACTTGATTGGACATATAAATGCTAAAAATGATGGATTTAATGCTTTCAAAGTGGGTTTAAAGTTTTGTTTTTTTTTTTTTAAGAGTCAGACAACTGCAAAGGTCCATAAATGGAAAGGATTCTAGAGAATTTGAAGGGCAAAAGAAGGGTAATGTAACTGAAAATTAATAAGGAAAAAGTGATAGGACATGTGCTCTATGAAGAATGACAATAAATAGATCCTTTAGGATCTCTTGTTCCAGAATAAGTCAGATAATAGGAGTGTATTCTCAATTTCCCACCTTTAGGAAAGTAACATTATTATGTCTTTTTTTTCCAAATGAAGTTTTCCTTATCGTTTGTTTTCACCATTAAACACAAAATTTTATATAAAATAGAAAGAAAAGTAAACTTGATAGATTTATAACTGCTGTATGTGGGTTCCAAGAAGGAACAATTATGACTTAGGACATTTTCTTATTCCTCTTATATTTTTTTCCTTGATCTTTTCTCACTCATTAAATTTCCTGTTTCTTTCTCATTAAGGCCTTTACATGGTTTTCCACTATGAACACTTATTTTTAGTGAACCATCTAGAATTCATTTTAACTAAAGTATAAATAAATAATGGATAGTTATTAAAGTGTTTTCCATCTTAGTATATATATATTAATAATAGTATATATATATTAATAAAAAACCCCAAATGCAAACTATTTTTTTTTTCTTATTGGCATAAAATTATATATATCCTAAGTGATAGCGCTCTTTTGAAATTTTTCAAATTCCTTTTCTGGAGTCAGAGACCTAAGTTAATACTACTTTTTAAAAAAAGATTTACTTATGCATACAAGGACTAGGATACAGGTCAGAGGTGCAGTGGGGGCTGGTGTAAGAGGATTCACCAGCAAAGGTGCTAAAGTCCAAAAACTTCCACAAGTCGAAGGTACCCTCAGTGGGGAAAGCAAAAAAGTAGTTAGGAAGGTGTTAGAGAACTTGAACAAAAGGAGATTCTACATCACGATAACAAATGACCCAGTCATCTTCCTCCATGTGTCTCTTACCCAGATATGTCCTCCAAGTCCCCTTCCAACAACACTAGGCTGCAAGTTGGAGAGGCATAGGGCAAGCAGAGAGCTCTTAGGCTCAGAATAGAATAGGAAAAGCCTGGGAGGATTAAGGAAGGCTCCAGAGATGAGAGCAATAAATTCCAAAGGGGACTAATCAAACACCTCCAGGACTAGGGGCAACAGAACATTCTGGGACAAGGATGATAAAGAAAAGTATGGTAAGATAAGGGCTGGGACACAGATTTAGTTCTGGGCACAGAGACATTAAGTCAGTGAGTGAGACCACCGAACTAACCAATCACAGAGAGACTGGTGGAGCTTTAGAATAATTAGGGAAAGAAGGTCTATATTCCCTGAGGCACGACTCCACTTTGGCTTCCTTGCCCCTCCCTGGCCTGGTTCCATGGCCTGGGAGTCCCACTTTATTTCTGTCCCTTTTCTCTTCAATAAATGTTTTCTTTCTCTAAACAAATCTGCCTCTTTCTGCTTCCTTGCCCGAGTGTCAGCGAAGCTCCTGCTGCGGTTTCATGAGACATCAACCCATGGTGGTCTCGTGGCTGGACTCAGTGCTGCCACTTCAGCCTGGGGTCCGTTCCTGGCTGGGAGACTAGGCCTAAGAACCTGAAATTATGGTATTATTGGGACCACAGAAGCAAGAGAGATAGGTCTCTCTGCCTGCCATGTTATACAGATCACTCAACTAAAACCCTAGTTCCAGTGGTGAGAAGATCGTGTTATCAATCAATGAATCAACTAATCAATAAAACCCTAGCACCCCAAAAGCTCCCCAGCTCCAGAAATTTGTTGCATGGCATACTGGGGTTTGTAATCTAAGGTAGCCACATATACGTTGGGGTGGGGAAAATGTCATCCATTACCTGCACTGCTATGCTTTTCTCTGCCTTTAATAGGGATGCATTTTCTAACAGTATTAGCAATTGTGAAGTCACAGTAGGTGTGAGTATTGGGTTTCATTTTAGCAGGGAATTTTAATTCATTTAACACAGATAATAATCATGTATCTCTGACAATTTTTACATGTACCATTTTGTATATGGTCTTCACATTCATAAAGACTTCTTTGCATTCTAATATAAAACCATTAAATCTAAAGTATATATTTTATTTTTATATTTTTTAATCATTCTAGATCTTGATTAAACAGGCACGAAACTGTCTCAGGGAATCAAGCTTTTAATTTTTCAGACAAGAGTGGACAGTATGAGATTTAGTTAAGTACCTAAATTTGACCATAATCTCTGATCCATTTTACATAGCAAACTTAACACGTTGGCCCCTAGAGTATCCCATTTGATACAACCTGGCATTGGACCAAATGTCACCTTACACTGAAAGAGTTATTTGAGAAATTACTGGGGGACAGTGAGATCTGTGTGTTAAGAACTGTGTGTGTGCTTAATTCAAGTCACAGTCATTAAGATTATATACCACACAATCTGATGTTTTTGAGATCTTTATGCTGCTGAGTCCAGATGTCTTTAGTAATTTGCTGAAATGCCTCTTACTCAGCAGTTTAAAGATTTCTTGCTAAGAATACTGTTCTCCTACATATTACAACCTCTCTTTCATTTCTCCCTTTCATTTGAAATCTTATGAATAAATGACAGAGAGAAAAAGACATTTACAAAGGCCTATGTAGGACAATTAGGAGTTAATTGATTTACACATCCCTTATCCAGTACATTGTTTTTAAAATACATCTGTAACCACACCCCAAAATTCTGCCTGTAGTGTAATATTATAAGAAAATCTACTGTAAAATACCTAACAAATTGAAAAAGATGGAAAATAAATACTACCTAAAATAGTTATATTTCACAAAGACATTTGTATGTAACTCTTTCAAATGTAAAGCAGTTCCATTTTAGACTTGATTACTCCTTCTGGGTGCTGGTAATCATCTGAATAGCAGCTATTCCTCCTTTAATGACCATTGCAGCTCTCTTGTTCAGTTCTTCTATTCACAAACACAATGTTCAGAATGTCAAGGTTGACTGTTTCATGAATAATTCAAAATGATCAGTTCGTGAACTGCCATTTGTAGTCCTGAAGTGGGTTACCATTCAAACTAGCTCACTGAGTAACTCACTGGAATGTTTATGAAAAGGAACCAAGACCAAGATCCTGGATTTGTTTCTTTCCTTTTCTTTCCCCCTATCAGTGACATTGTAAAAAAGAAAGATACTGGGGTCAGAATGGATGGATTTTCTTATGGAGAAAATCTTTCAACCACTAACAACACAAAGCAATGTTCCTGGATTTTTATATAAACAACCCTGCTGCTTGATATCTATGCATTCCTCCAACTTTCCCTTCTATGAAAAATTCCCTGGCAGCATCTCTGCATGAACAGTTTCTCAACTGAGAGTCTATAACTGCAGGTCCAGACTAAGGAACTGAGAAAAGTACTTACTGAAAAGGAAACCATTTCCAACAAAAGCAACAGGATTTGAGTGGACTGGCCAAGCCATTTTCTGTTTTGTATAACTGCTCATATTCAAACAGTTATTATTATTATTTTTTTGATAGATTGAAAGACTCATTTTTAATGCTGAGTTATAGCAATGTAATCCAGTAAAAACAGTCAAGTGTCTTTCAGTACAAGCTTGTAATTTCCCTTTCTGTTAAAGTTATTTTGGAAATTAAAGAAAGTTATATATCAAAGAAAATTATTGTCTTCTCCTTCCTCAACTCCTTCAATCTTAGTCCCATGATTATAATTCAAACAATTTCATAAAATTCATTTTAAGAAACATTTATTAAACAATTGTTACTTGGAGCTTGAATAAATATAAATATAGTACTTCATTTAAGTATATTTTTTAAATAAAGTCTGCATCTGATAAAAATAATATCAATTTGAATAGGCTAAACAAAAAAACAAGTTAAAGTGGGAAAAAAGGAATCCTATAGGCTAGGATTCCTAGATATAGCAAGTTTCAATAATAAAAACCCATGTAGTCTAAAGCCACATGGATAGAAAAGGATAATACCCTTTAGAATCCTCCTTCTCATATTCTCCAGGCTAGATTATTTCTCTTCCTGCAGACCAAACTTTTTTGAATGGGAGACAGCACTGCTTTGACACTGGTAAGATTTGTCTTTACAGTTTCAGTGCTATCAGGGAAGGAATTGATTGACTTATGTATGATCAGGTATCTGTAAAATTTAAGTCAAGGGAAGTTAAATCAAGAAAAATAGCATCGCTCCTACAGTGAAACTATGGCTAACAGTTGAAAGGAACAATTCCTCTGAATCACAAAGTGATGTTTTCATGATGAGTTGAAAGTTTAACAGTCCAAATAAAAATGCATTGTAAATATGGTCTTATATTTGAAAAATTTGCAAATTCAATTAAATCAACAATTGGGGATGACTTCCTTGTAAAGAGCTTTAAATTCCAGATATAATTGTTAATACATATTTTCAAGGTACTAGTCTCATTCTTTGCATCATATCAACACAAGTAGCAGATGTGTTCTTGAGCTATGTGACATAATAAATTGACCTTTTAGATGCTTTTGGAAGTTTCAAAAATAATAATTTTATAAAAATAACAATAATAATCAAAATAGATATCATGGGGGATAAAAAAAATCTGCCAGTCCAAAAATATGTCTTTGTATAAAGGTGGATTTAATGGGAAGGGATCTGAAAGCTGAATAAGGGTTGTTTTTGAAAAAGACATTTATTTGTAAGATTCCCTTTGTAAGGGTGTCTCTTTCATTACAAGGAAGAACAAATCTTTTTATCTTGAGAAAGTGTGTACCTTAAATTTGTGTACCTTTACTTGCTGTGCTTTTCCTGGCAAACTTGTTAACTAATCTCGCATTTATACCCACGAAGTTCTCTCTTGGCTGAGTTATTCAAGATGGTACCTAAGCCACATGTGTGAGTTATTCAGTCATGCTGGGTCTCTCCTCTTAATACAAGGGTTATGTATGTTATCATTAAACTTCTTATGAAGTTTCCCCTTATCATTCTGATATTTGATTATTTGTCAACCAAGAAGAATCCAGAAGTATAGGGAATATTTTAATTTAAACCTTGACACTATCATTTACAACTGCTTTTTAGTTTGAATCCAAGTGTATCACTTACTAGCTGTGTAACCTGGGAGTAGATGAACATCTCTTATCCCTATGTTTCTTATTTATAAAATAAATGTAAGTCTAGTGTCTCCTGAATAGTCAATATGGGGAAATTAAACAGAATAACAGAGTTATTAGGCTAAAATATAATGTGTGTGCTTTATATACTCAGAATAAATGTAGCTCTAGTGACTATGATGTAGATGCTGATGATCTAATATACACACACATATATGTCTCCTTAATTTTTTTATTTTCTTTTTAGCACAAATTGAAAAAAAATTAAAATATCTTTAGGATTTTTTTTTTCCTTTTAATTTGTGTAACTTAGTGTATGCCTGAGTGTATCCAAGTGTTCATAAAGCTATCACTAGTTGTTTGGGATTGGTCTTCCCCAGAGGTTCATATACGCATTTCTCAAGGTGTCCAGAGTAGGCTTCTTGTCTCCGATACTAATAGTGATTGACTCCCTAATGGGCTTATTATAATTTCCACTAATTGTGAATCAATAGGAAGCATTTCATGTGTATCTAAAACAAATGGACAGGTGCAAAAAATTATAATACAAGGCCCATGTCTTCAGAAAGATATTCCCCAAACATCAAAATTTGAGAACATTGTGTTAAACCATCTAGCTCAGAATATAACTACACAAAGAAAGAATTTGAGTATAGAGAAATTACTTAAATTTAAATTAAATAAAGTTGAACACTTTATCATTGGTTAGGTGAGAACTCACTATGTAGAAAGAAGAAAATAATATATTTAAAATAGTCTAAGTGAGAGTGAATATACATGAGGGTTTCAGGGAAGAATCAGCAAGGAAACTATAATTAGTTTCACTCAAACTTAAGCAATGGGAGTGAACTGACATATTGTGGGAAATCAACAAAGGTTGTTGAAAAACATTAGGTATATAAAGTGTTAAAATCAGCAGAAAAGTTTTTAATCAATCTTAGGTAATGGTAGAAACAGATTTCTTAATACAATTGCTGAAATTGATATATTAGTATTGAGTACTAATATGATTGCTAAGAATCTAAACATAAATCGGTGAAAAAAGCTATTTAGGTCTGAAAATATAAACCAAGGTCTGATATAAAAGAAGGTATTATGTTGCCATTCTGTATATTCTTATCAACCATTATCCTGCTAATATATTGTAATTAAAAAGTGAGATTGAATTGATCCCTGTGTGTTATTCACACAAATCTTTGTAATACAAAGATTTCTCCTGCCAAATGTGACTGACCTTTATTTCCAGAACGATTTATTCCCCAAGGTTTGGTATTCATTTCTGTTTGTCATCCTGATTAACAACATAGATGAAACTCTGAAAACGTGTTGTATAATTTGCTATTACAAAAATAGAAATTCCCAATCTGCTTCACGAAAATACCATGGTGCATTTTAATTTTCTAAACCAAACATTTTATACAAGGACTAGCGATTTCAATTGTGAAAGTCCAGACTTCATCTTTTGAATATGTGAACAGATATAAGGAAATCCAGGATGCAAGGACATTAGAAATATGAATAAATAAAATGGAGAAATCTATGTAGAATTTAAAGTTAGAGATTTCATAAATTGGGTGACTTGATAAAATCATCTTATCCTAAATATGTAAGCTAAACTTTACATATTTACCTATCTTCTTTAATAGATACTAAAACTGAGACATACTAGTTCTTTTTTTTTTAAAGATTTATTTACTTAGGCAAGAACCTGGGTACAGGCCAGATGCACGGGAGGGTGAGCGGATTCACCAGAGCAGAGCCGGGAAGAGGCAGACAGGTGAAATACACTGCTGAGGAGAGCAGCGGGCAAGACAGGAGAGGTCTGCTGCGCCAAGTGGGATTCTCGCGCCACCGGCCGGGATCGAACTGGAGCTGCAGAGGCTGCGGACAGCTTCACAGCACTCCGCTCAAACACCTGCCCCACCAGGGGAGGCCCTGAGACATACTGGTTCTAATGATTTGCTTCTTTTATTTGTAAATGTGAAGACCACATGCTTGATTCAATTATTCATTCAATAAACATTCATATTTACCTTAAAACTCCAGCAGTATATTATAAGGCATTGAAGTTAAATATCTAAATAAGACATGTGCTTGGCATTACTTAAACTTTAGTAGGTAATATGAACCAGCAAAGATACAATCATTATATAATGGTCACATCTAATTTAGGTATAAACCAAGATATTAGGACACTGAAGAGGGACACCAGGGGGCCTCCCTGGTGGTACAAGGGGTTAAGCACAGCTCTATGAAACTATCCACAGCCCCTGCAGCACCAAGTTCGATTCCCAGCCAGCACAGGGAGGTGACCCATATGGCACAGCAGATGTCTCCTGTCTCGCCCACTGCTCCCCTCAGCAGCATATTTCAGTCAGTCTGCCTGGTCTGCTCCCCATTCTGTCTCTGGTGAATCTTCTCATTCCCCCACATCTCTGACCTGTACCGCAGTTTGTGTATGCATAAATAAATAAATAAATCTTAGAAGAAATAAAGAAGTTCATGATACCCTGAGCTAATAGGGAAGAAAGTTTTATTTCAGTTATACTATATATTATTTTAAAAGCTATTTGTTACCCATTGTAAACATCCTCTGGAGGCTTCAAAAAATTGAATCAAGCAGTATTACTACTTCCATTAAAAAGTAGCATCTAATTTGTTGATAAAGTTAAGGCTCAAGGTGGAGTAGAGAATAACATGTGTACTTATTTATTAGATGAATAGAAACTAAAATAAAATTGTTACCGACTTTTGCCTTCCAAATAATTATGTACAAAGACTAACCTTGTAAACAATTTTACCACTTATGCTTATCGACGAACTGAACCAAAAGTAGTGAGAAACTCTCTGGATCAGATGTTTCTATTTAGCATCTCTTTTAAGAGCTACTGTTCATGTACTCAGTTCAGATGTGCCAATCACAAGTACATCTGTCCTATTTTATGTTGAAGTCAATGAGAAAAAATCTCAAAATATAAAGAAGAGCTGGGAAGCTGAACACAGCAATTTTTGTTCCTTACTTTTATTAGCTTGACCTTATAATGTAGGTTTACTAAAATAATTATCGTTTGTTAATTATGTACAAGTGAGTTATTATGGATCTATTTATTTAAGTTTAAGGGGTGAATAGCTTTTTTTATAATTACTTAGTCTTAAAACATATGTTTTAAATAAGGGCATCTAACATAGCATGTCTTATGATAGTGTTGTTTTTAACTGCAGTCATTAACTAAATAGCAATTATGAGAAACATATTCAATGAATTAAAATCATTGCTTCCCTATGCCTATCAACAATGGTGGTTTAAGCTCATGTAACATTTTCTTTTTGGAAAACAGTAGGGTGTATTCATACTACCTTTCCTATTCTATTACATCTCTAATAAATCTCATTTCAGACAATCTTTCCCACCACAAATCAAAATTGAATAAATGGGCAAACCTGAGGGGATGTCATTTGGAGACAGACAAACCCATTGCCTGAAACTAGACCTTGGTCCTGTTTATAGCAGACATGTCAATTCTATTTCATGACATTTCTAATTGTTTTCATTACCACAAGAGTCCAAACTCTGCAAGGGCAGAGTCTAACATTTGATTTTTTGTGTATTTTTTTTTTCTCACAGAGCTTAGAACCATGCTTCAGAGAGTAATCACTCATTTTACATTCGTTGAAATGTTGCATGGATGACCCTAATACCATACCTATCACTTAGACACCTCATCCTAGATAACCATTTGTGGGAAATATGGCCAGGACATGACAGACAGTCATCATTGTCAGACTGGCCCCAGCTAAATAAGTAAAGCTGGGAAGAAGATAGGATGATTGAAATGGGTGTACCTTTTTGAAAAGGTACAATAAAGCAGGACTCCTGCTAATTACTGTCTCTTTCTATCTGTGTGCATATCTACATGCATGACAATATCTATTCTCATTATATTCAAATAACCGTAACATAAAATTGTATGTATGATCAAACCAAAAATAAGAAAAGTTGTCATTTGCCAAAGGACACAAAGCATGTCAGATTACAAAACAAAGTTTATCAGATTAAGATTTTAATATTTAGAGAAAAATAAAAGGAATTTTTTGTTTTTTTTCTTTATTTTTTATTTAAATAAAAAAGGATATTTTTGGAACTTATAGACAATAATTTGAAAAAGACTGCAGCGGTTTAAAGTAGAATAAGGTACATAAGTTGTATACTTTAAGTTATGATTTGAAACTGCGTTGTTAAATAAATAGTGCAGGATAAAGGCAAGAGAAGTCTGGTGAGCAGAATTCTACATGGCCCCATAACCTTTGTTTCTTGTTATTATTTATGTGCTTACCTCGTTACATGTCTACCTTTCCACTAGTAACTAAAGCTACTAATAAATTCTCGTTAAAGTAGGGACATTGACTGGGTAAGTTTAATCTATTTACATGAGCCCCTTGAAAGCAAAGTTTTCTCTGCAATTTGCCACAAAAGGGCAAGTCAGTAGATACACAAAGTATGAGGAGGATTCAACATCTTTTTGCTGGTTTGAAGATAAAGAGATACATGTGAGAAGTAATGCGGATGAGTTTCTAGAAGCTAAGAGTTACCTATAATTGACAGGGACTAACAAAACCAACAACTTTAAGGAATTGATTTCTACCCAATGCATGAATGAGATTTGAAAGCGCCTTCTTCCCCAATCCTGCAGAGAAGAATCTACTTTGACCAGCACCGTACTTTCCATCTTTTATTAGTATCAGTAGAAAAAAAGGTAACCCTGACTCTCAACACTGCATTAATAAATCAATATTGTTTTCAGCCATACTTTTATGGTTATTAGTGACAGCAGCAATAAAAAAGAAATCAGAAAACAAAATGCAAAGACAATTACAGGCAATTAATGTGATCATAGTCAAATGTGATAATAGTTTGAAAATGAAATATGGCAGTGGCACTAAAAAGTGGAAATGGTTGGGATATATTCTGGAAATAAAAATAAAAATAAATTATTGATGAATTGGGTAAATGGGATGAAGAAAAGAATCAAGGAAAACTCAATGGGGGTTTGTTAACTGAATAAATTGGGAATAGTGTATTTTGCATTGTTTAGTGCAATTTAAGATGTCTGTTACTATTAAGTAGCAATATGAAGCAATTAACCAAATCCTTTACTCTGTAACCCAGTGATGATGTCTGGTTAGAGCTCTAAATTTATTGTGATCAATTTATAAAGAATATTTAAAATTCTGGAATGAATGTTACTTACTAAGGGAAATAAAGAGAAAAGGAATTGGCAAGTCCTAGGCCTGTTTCATCCAATATTCCAATATCTTAAGGTTTGGTGGAGAAAGCAGAATCATTAGTTTTCATGAGTATAGACAGGAAGTTTTAAGAAAGGCAAATAAGATAAAATGTAGTGCCATGTAATTGGACAGCAAAGAATGTTTCAAGATGTAGACAGTTGTAAATGAGAACAGAAGATTAATTATCCATCCTATCTGGATGTAAAGACATTTAAGAACAATTTCAATAGAGTGATAGGTATTGAAGATAATTTGAAGTAGGGTTTAGGTTGAATAATTGCAGACTACTTGGTAAGAGTATACTTAGGCAATTTGGGAAGGGCGGTATATATTAGTAAATGAGACTTAGGAGAGTTTTTGGGATGTCAATTTCCTATGCTGAAACTGACAATATTTTTGAGCCATTATTTTTAAAATTATCTGGAATATGAAGCTTCCCTATGTAACTATAGGGAGCATTGGAATAAACAGTTATAGGTATGAAGTTCTCTATTGCTATTTATCCTGTGCAAATCACTGGGTTTATCTGAGTTTCAGTTTACTCAAATATAGAGAATAACACCAAATTCAAAATGTTGTTCTGGAATTAAAGAGATTATTGCAAAGCACAGCATGCAGACACTCAATGAAGTGAACGTTTCATGTAGGTGTGCAACAATACCATTTCATCAAAAAATCAAATCAATAGAATTCTTAGTGTAGCTAAAGGTATTTTTTCTTGTATAAAATATCAGGGAAAAGTATTAACAATTAAAAACTTGTTTCTGACATTGAAATCATATGCCCTCTTAGAATAATGCATACAAATTCAGACGGGACTTAAGGTAGATAAATTTCCTAACTTATTTCAAAATTCTGAGAAAGAATTTTTTAAATTTTAAAAATGTGCACATTTTAAAGGCAATGTGAGAATGACAAAGGACAACATAGGAATGACAGGTGATCATGAAGAAATTTTCTTTAGCACTAGAAACATTGGTTTAGCTACATATTCTCCTCCACATGTATTGCCTTTGACAAAATTTACAAATGAAAATGTTTCAGAGTATTTAGGAACACTGAGAAATGGTTAATACACTGTAGAAGAAACATATCTTCTGAAAGAGCAGAACCATGGTAAGACATAAATATGTTTCATTGAATCTTAAAAAGAAACTTCTAATAGCCTAGAAATTATATTTCAATATCTACAGATAAAGCACTTACAGAGTGCATTAAAATTTTAATTTAACCTCTACCCAGGACCTTTGAATATCCTTTTATTCAGAAGTAGGTTGGGGGATAAATAAAGAGGAAAATTTGTGACATTAATTTTGAATTAGAAGACAGACACACAGTTTCTTTCCTGAATCTCACCACCATGTTTATCTATATACATCCATTTAGCTTGTACTGATTTGCCACTGTACAAACCCCATATGAAATGGTCCTGATTTCACAATTCTGAGCAAGAAATTTCATTAAATACTTCCACTGTACTGACAGACCAAATAGGAAACCATCTTCTAAATGTATCAAGTGAGATTTGAAATTGAATACATTATTTATAGCTAACTTAAAAGAAAATTCAACAATATTTCTTTTAAAAACTGGTCTTGGGCTTCCCCTTGGGCTGCCAGCAGCCTCTGCAGTGCCTGTTCGTTCCCCGGCCGCTGGCGAGGGTCCCACAAAAAAAAAAAAAAAAAAGAAAAGAAAAGAAAAACTGGTCTTAATATACTTATTTGAAACATATAACATTTGTCCTCCAACACTGTATAATATCCCTGCTTCTTATATGATATAAATGAACATTTAAAATATAATGGATTCCTCAGAAATCTAGATTTCAATATAAAGTTAATGGGTACATGTAACTTTCAAGCCAAGTGCCAGAGACCTTGAGGTTTCTGTTGAAACTTGACCCTCCTCACAGTGCAATGTTGATTGAGTAGCTAAATTTTAAATGTGACAAGAAATAAAAGTTTCAAAAATTGAAAGATCTACATAATATTACACTTGTATATATAGAACTATCCCAGTCTTCATTTCAGAAGCTCATTGTCAAACCCTTCTTGAATTTCTTAGCTCAGAGAGAATACTTGAAGTAGTAGGAAAAAAGTAAGTCAAAAATCTTTAGACAGACCAAAATCTGTTTCCAAGTGATAATTGGGAAAACTGAAAAATGGAAAGAAAACTAAATAAATATTCTAGTTTTTGAAATCTCTATAAAATTTATGAAACAAGGAATTTTTCTATCAACCCCTCTGATTATTTGAAATTAAAACCACCCCAATCTGTGAAATTCAACCTGACCACAGTCCTAGCACCTAAATTGTTCATCAAAATGAGGCCAGACAACTGGATGAACAGGCAATCACTCTCAAGTCCATTTGGGTTTACTTTAAAATGAATGTGTATCCAGTAGTTCATTCCTTCTAAGTTCTACGATAATATAGAGAGAATTTTCACTTGGTTTTATCATTAGAGAAAATTACTTATGTCTCAGTTTAAATCTCATTACCTTATAAAAAAAATACCCAAGGACCAAAGGAAAGAATTACATGTATTCATTCAACAAACCATTATCAATCAAATATTTGCCATGTTCCCAACTCAGTGCTACTAGTTGAGAGACACAAAGGAGGAAAAGATTGTTTATAGCAATCATTGTTTTCCCTATCAGTTTATAAAAATATAAATTTTAAGATTATTTATTTCTATATTCCCCAGCATGAAGAGTAGCTATTAAATGGCATAAATGCTTATGGTTTTCCTTTCTGTACAGATGCCTTTAACTGTGGCAACATACATTTGAAGAGGTGTGAACCTATATCCCTAAACCACATATGATTTTGTAAAACAGTAGTACCTCAATTAAAAAAATATTATTTAAAATAGGAACTAATCTCTTCAAAGTTTTACATTGCTATCATGTCCATAGATCTTGGACCCCCCCCCATAACACAGGCTATGAAAAAATATGAAATAATATATGGAAGGTTTTTTTTTCTCATACTTTATAAATCTATAAGATATTCAGAGACAAGTGGCATTTATAAATGGAAACCATTTATAAACTTACACTTATTTTGTCCCTTTATTTACATTTTTAAGATTTTTCAGAAGAAGCTAGAACTAATGCGTGCCATACTCACATATGAGTAAATGTAAATGGCTTTATTATAAAAAGAAAGCAGATGCTTTCACTATTTCTTAAATATGTTCTTAGTGTTTGTGGTATTAGGTTTGTTTTTGAGGACTATATTCTTCTTAAAGAATTGCAGCTTTTAAAAATACCATTTCTTTAATGTCTAAGAGAACTGGATAAACTGAGAAATCCTAAGAGAAATGCATTATCATCATTTTAAAATCAATTTTAAGTGTAAGGCTACCCAAAGTTAGAGATGCTACAATGTGGATTAGCAATCACAATCCCACTCTGCAGATATAGTATAATACCAAACTTATATTTTATGAATTAGAATATTGAGAAAATTTTACGTCTTGCATCAAATTTTCAAAACAAAAAAAATAAAGACAGACAGATTTTTCATATGCCCACATGCAACTCTACCAGATTTTAATATTTTGCTACAATGTATTCATGTTTTTAATGACAGAATATTAGGTATTAAACAAGTCTATTCAATGCTACTCTAAAACCTATGGTTATACCTATGTAAGTTTGGAATTCATCAAATATGTATGTTCATATATTTTCTTTTTTTTTTTTTTAAAGATTTATTTATTTATTTATTTATACAAGAACTGGGTACAGTCAGAAGCACGGGAGGGAGAGAGAATTCACCAGAGCCAGAGCGGGGAGCAGAGCAGGCAGAAGGACCGAAGTACACTGCTGAGGGGAGCAGCGGGTGGCAGGAGAGGTCTGCGGGCCATTTGGGACCCTCACCCGGTGACCAGGGATCGAACCGGCGCTGCAGAGGCTGCGGGCAGCTTTGCAACCAGCACTCAACCGCTGCGCCACCAGGGAGGCCCGAGGTGGATTTGTTTTAGTTTATCTGAATATGTCTGTTCATTCCTGCACATGCCCATGTATATGTTTACGCTATCGAACTTTATTTCTAAACATTTTATTTAAAATTTTTACATATGAGTTCCTCAGTGAAACTTGTATCAAATTCTTTGCTGTTCTTGTCTGGTTTTGTTATTGAGTTTATACTAGCCTCATAAACTTAAACTGAATAGCTTTACTTTTTATAAAATTTATTGTCTGAAATTGTATAAAATCAGGAACATCTGTTCCTTGAGGTAAAGTCATCTGAGTTGAGTGTGTCTATTATAAGTAAAAAAGCTTATGATTATAGAATCATTTTCACTCACATTCTTTTTAGTTATATTCAGCTTTGTGGTTATTATCATTATAGCTTTTTGATTTTTTTAATAAAATATTCTATTAATTTAATAATATTTTCATAATCATTGACAGAAAATTATCAAAACAATATCCTGATTTGTTAGAAACTCTACTGTATCTAAATTTATATCCCCCTTTTTTTCTAATCTATCTGCAGCTATCCCTTTCTGATTGGTCCCTGCTTTAATGAATATACTGATATTTTCTTTCCAATATTCTTGTATTTCATTATTTTTTATCCTAGTCATCATTATTTCCAGGTGTCTACTATAAAGTTAAAATACTTGGCTTCTCTTTATTTTGTTATTTCATAGTTTTAAAAAAATTCACCTAACGTTATGAATTTTCCATTAACTAGTAAAATAGCTGGTTTTCACAAATTTTGACGTATTACACTTGTTTTGTAATCATTTATATATATTTGCAATTGTCATTGTAGTTTACCAACATCAAGACCTTTAGTATACTCTATGTCTCGAAACATTGCTTGCTGTTCTTACTTTTTTTTAATGTCACTGCATTGAAGCATAATTATAAGAATTATTGATATATTGATTTTTTTTTCAGTGAAAATAAATTAACATCATGTTTTTGGTAAAATGTTCTCCATTTTGGAGAGCAGGGTCCTATATAAATAGTCACTAATCTTAAACATGTGACAGTTTCTATTAAAATTTTCTTCATATCACAGTGAATACTTTGCCTGATTGTCATCAATTTCTGCTGGGTATGTACTAAAAAAAGTTACCTGTATACATCTGTATAGGTGTGACCTATACATCTAAATCATATCCAGTGTTATAAAACGTTACCTCAAAAAAAATTATACAATATCTAAAATAAATAGTCTCAGTTAAAAAAAATCTTCCTTTAAATTAAGGATTCATTAGTTGCATCTTGAGGCTTTTTGCCTCATGCTTCATATATTTAAGGCTGCTGTATAAAGTGATTATATATTCATGACTTATGCATCTCTTTAAAGAGATTTGTGGGGTTTTACTTTTAATATTATATAGTGCCAAGTGTCAGGCAGATTAATCTCTCACCATAAATTACAATTTATCTGATATTAATATAGGTTTGTTTGTTATTTGTGGGTCTGCTAGATTTAAGTGGCCTGTTTGGCCACCATTTTGTTAAGTGAAGTCTGCCTTCCAATACAAGGTCAGATCAAAATGGACAAGCAGTTATATGACCCAAAGAATGTAATATGCCAGACCTTACAAGGCTCCTTTCCATTTAAGCAAGAGCAGGACTCTTGGTCACCCTGGGATAATGGACATACAACATGAGGTATGATCTGCATTCCCCGAGGGCCATTGACTGATGTGCACCCGTTTGTCCCAGAGACTTGTTAGTGGAACGCCTTGTTAATAAGATTTGAAGCATAGCTGGGGACCTGGGGGGTGGTTTCAATTACAATACTTGGTCATCAAGCAGATAAAAAATATCTGGTTAGCAGACTCCCGTCCACCCGGAAGCTCTAGATTTCATAAGCACATTTCAGTTTGACCCAACTCTTTTTCTTTGTCCTCCTACCCCAAGTAATTGATGCTGTATGATTATTCTATCAATAAAAAGTCCAGCATCTTGATTGTTAAGCAGCATCCTGCATTGTGTAGCCTGCTCCACGACTCCTGTTTCTTTATCAGTGTGGTGTTACTGACACAACAGTTATTTTTTTTAACCAATATTTGTATGGTAATCCTCTGTTCCTACCTCTCTTATCTTTATATATTGTGTTTTATGTGTGCCTCATGCATAGAATCTGGTGATTTTCTATTGCTGGAATTGTTTTAATCCAATCTGACAATATTTTAGTATGAAACTATAATCTTTTATATTTCAGGTGATTTTATGCATAATGTATAATACATACAGATAACATGCATATACTATTATACATCATTTTACTTTGTATATATTCCATTTTATTCGCTTTCTCTCTCCACCTACCTGACTTTAAAATATGTTGTATTGTATTTTTGATAGTCTTAATAGCTTCTCTTTGTCAATGATAATTTCTAAATTTACTGTACAATATAAGGCTGTAAACTTTCAAATTTACTAGAAAATTCATGGCTGTGAATCTGTCTTTACCCTTTTTCTTTCTCAGACTTTTCATCTATGAATGGCTGTCTTTAATTTTGCATATATTCAGCTCTTTTCTGTACAAATACTGTAACTATGTTTAATCTTAATTGAAAAAGCCAGGTCTTTTTGTTATCTAAAAAATGTCTATCATTCTGAATTTTGGAGTGATAACATCAATTCCTTTCCTGAAATTCAGTGTTTTTCTCTTCATTGTATTCAGACTAGCTTATTCCATTGACTATGTTATTTCTCTGTACTTGAATATATTATGTATATTAGTATGGGTTTAAGTTTATCATTTTTTATTAACAGAGTGAATTTATGTTCTAGGCATTGATCCCATAGGCTGATTTGTTCATATTAGATTCACTTATAAAATTGGAAATTTGGTTTCAAATTGTGCTACTGATTGTATTGCAGGCCCTGTGATGTGGGTATTGGGATACTTGGATCAAGTTTTTGTCATCAGACTGAACATTTATTTTTTCTTCCTGTTCTCTAAGATCTCAATTGACTGAAAACAGAAACCCAATTAGCACACGCTTGGGTGTATGACCTAAAGCTTTATGTCTTTTGCTAACTCATAGCATTTTGTACAATCAATTTTTTTTCTACTACCCACACTGAGTTCCCCTGTACTTCTTTAAGAGTCCAATGGACCCTTCACCTTTATTCTAATGCTTTAGTTTGAATTTCTAATGCATGGACCTATGGATATTATTGTTGAGATTTACTTTGATCTTTCTCATTGCAGTGTGTTTGGAACTGAATGGCATGTGGATATAAGAACTGAATTCCAGAGCTGCTCTAGATAGTTGACTACCAAAGACTCTTTATTATTTGCTTTTTCATTATGATCTTTTTTCAATCCTTTATCTATTGTTTGTTATCATTGGATATTTTTCTTATTCTGTTTGTACAACAGAGCATTCTTTCTCTGGCTATAGAAACTATATAAAATGCCACCCATTATATATCCTACTTTTGTTTATAATTCTTACTTTCCTTCTTCCTCAGCTCTTGGCTCTATGATTGAATGTTTAATTTAGTTACAATGCAATGTATCTGTACACTTCTACAATTTATATCACATAATATATATGTACTATCCAAGGTCTTATATAATTTAACTGTGCAAAACAATTTTGGAATGTAGTTTACATGAAATATGTTATACACAATAAAGTTATCTTGTTTTGTATGCAGGCCAGGATTTTTTTTCTTTGATTAATGTTTCTCCCTATGAACTTTAGCTCATCTAGGCTCATAAATACTTGTGCTCATAAAAATTGTTTTTTCTTATCTTTCAATATATTTCCACATTTGTTTATACAAAATTTTAACCCATTGAGAATGATATATGTCTCCCAAAGTTTTTGGTTTTGCTGCTATTGATTTTGGAGAGTAATTTTTATTTTTAAATAAAGTTAACTTTTACCTTTTCAAAAGAGAAAAAACTATGAAATGAACAAATATCTTCATACAACATTCTCTGAGTGAGATTTGTAATACTCATTGACATTTAAAAACTGTGAAAAGTCTAATATTATGTTTAGGGCTTCATCAATATCTTCTGAAACCTTTTAGAAATGTCATCTCCCACTGATGTCACATCTCACTAACAATCTTTCAAAAACATCCAGGTGTGGATGTTTTTAACCAAATCTACGAATATCAAAATAAACAAGTGCTGTATGTTTTTCTTGGGGCATTTACCTTATAAATCTTTAGGTTTCTGATTTTCAGAGCTGCGTCTGTATACTATTGCCATCTAGCATACATTTGTGTCTTCTACAAGATTTTTTTTCTTTTAATTTAAATTTTAAAGGTCAAAATATAAAAGTCAAGTGTGTATGATTATCTTTATCCATCTACATTTTAAATAATTATTTGAAAAATAAGCATTCATGATAGTTAATTATTACATATTATTTTGTTAAGTTCTATACTTAATTGCTAAAATCCAGTTTTTTTAAAGATTTATTAATGCATACATGCATAGGGGTAAAGGCCAGAGGTGTACTGGGTGAGAGGATTCACCAGAGACAGAGTGGGGAACAGAGCAGGAAGACTGACTGAAATATACTGCTGCGGGGAGCAGTGGGTGAGACAGGAGAGGTCCGCTGTGCCATCACCTTCTTTGATAAGCTTATTTTTAGGTATTTAATTGTTTTGATGTAAAAATAAATGGAATTATTTTCTTGATTTCTTTTTCTTCTACTTTGTTGTTTTCTTATAGGAACACAACAGATTCATATATATTGATTTTGCAGACTGTCGCTTTATTGTACTGATTTATATTTCTAACAGTTTTGCTTGTTTTTTTTTTTTTTTTGGTGGGGTGTTTAGGGTTTTCTATGTACATTATCACATCATCTGCAATTATCTAGCATATATTAAGTATACATCCCCCTCTGTAAATGCTATCTTTTTCACTAGAAAACTCCACACATGTCATTATTACCTTATCAGAGTCTGTCCATTGTCATTCCATCACCATTGCCAATGTCACCATCAACCATCTTAATCTATTTTAATGTTATGACATTTATTATTATTATTATAAGAAATTTAACATTTTTAACATTTTAACATTTAACTTTTTTGTGGAGATGGATTTGTTTTTATTTTTATTTATTTATATTTATTTTATTTATACATTTTTACATCGTTTTTCATATTTGCACAATGTATGCATTTTCATCTTTGTTATAGTCCCCATACAATTCCCACCCCCCCCTTGTTTTGATCCTACTCCCTCCCCCGCCGGCCCCCCTTTTTGTGTCTCATGGATGGAGCTGGAAGGGATCATGCTCAGCGAAATAAGCCAGAAAGAAAAAGAAAAATACCCGATGGTCTCACTCATCGCTATAATTTTGAAAACCTAAATAAGGGACCAAGAACAAAACTAATTCTAATAAAGTAAAAATCAAAATCAACATGTATTCTTTCCTTAATATGTTTATTGTGCATGTTCCCCCGTACATATAAAGTTATGAAAACACAGACATTTACTAGTTTGGGTCACACAATCATTTTTAACATAATGCTTCTTATATGATGGCACTCTAAATATTTAAAGAGAATAGAGGCTATGTCCATGAAAATTGTTGTTTTCTACTGGTTAGTTCTTTTGTCCACCCTGCGATTTTGCTTAAGACTCACCAACTCTCTATCCCCCTAACAACTCTTCTATAAAATGAGAGAAGATAAATAATACTTATGCTACTTATTTCCAGGGTTATTGTGAGAATATGATGAGATAATTTGGGAAAAGTGCTTTGAGAATTGTAAAACATTATAGACATATAAAATACTATTGTCCGGGTTTGCTATCAACTTGCTACATGTCTTGCAGAAATTCCCAGGATCCTCATTTATACAATTTGGGGAATATAAATGCCATAGAGCTCCCTGACTCTTGAAGGGCTATAAATACAACCATTATTATTAAATCTTAGTTTTCTATATCTGGCTAGTTTTATATTAAAAGCTAGTGTGTTAACAATTAGACTTAGTAATGACAGGAAAATATGAGAAAACTGGGGGTTATGGAGAAACGGCTGTGAATTTTTACATTTGATCAGTAGAACATTTATTCACCACATAGGTATTGGTAATATATCTAGCATGCAAGTTTATAAAACCAAGTGTATGATGTATTTAACAAGCAAGCTCCCTTAGGAGGGAAGTAAATTTATTATTGTTATTTAGATATAATATACTTACCAATATCTAACAAAGTTTAAGATATTACCAATATCTAAATATAATGAAGGCATTTATAGACATGCCGAGTTACATTTAAGAAGTACTTCTTGGAATATACAATGATAATCCTCTTACATTTAATTTGAAAAGACATAATCAGTTATATTTTATACCATTCTAGCTACTCATACTTTTGTAATCCTTACATAGCAGCATTATTTAACTAGGAAAATACATTTCAAATGACTATTGGTCACAATAACAGTGGACATATCATATATAATGTTTATTATCTTAATACGAATCACTTATTTGACAATTTCAATCTTAATATCACTTAAAGACACACTTTTTTTAAAAGGTTCATATCTTTGCAATAAAATTTTATTAAGGTAACATTGGTTTATCACATTGTGTAAATTTCAGACATACAACGTTATGATTTAAACTCTGTTTATACTATTAAGGTCACCACACAAGTCTAGCTTCAATCTACCACCACCCAATTAACCACTTTTACTCATTTTACCTACTACCTTTCTCTCTGGTAACCATCAATCTGTTCTCTATATCTAAAAAAAAAAAGTTTTAGTTTTAGTTTTTTGTTATCATTCCTTTTATTAAGGGGCAGCTATTGAGAACATTAATTTTTCACAAATAAATATGACTTTAATTGTTTTAAAATATGTTGGAAGCCTATAAATGATTCCAAATTCATATTTTTTTTTCTTTTAAGTGTGTCTTACAAAGCTTCTCTTTCAATTGGTTTGTAATATAGTTTTTGAATGTGAGCAGAAATTGTTTTGTTTTCTCTCCTTTCTATTGTCATGAATACCTTATATCAAGATAATGGGGGCCTCCATGGTGGCTCAAGGGGTTAAGCATAGCACTGTGAAGTTATGTGCATGAGTTCAAGCCCTGGCTGGCCAGGGAGCTACCCACATGGTGCAACAGACCGTTCCTGTCTTGCCTGCTGCTCCACTCAGCAGTGCATTTCAGTCAGTCTGGCTGTTCTGTTCCCTATTCTGTCTCTTGTGAATCCTATCATCACCACCACCCCTACCTCTGGCCTGTACCCCAGCTCTTTAAAAAAAAGATAATGGTAGTTTAATGTATGGCAGAATCAAGTTGATTAGATTAAACATTTCCTTCCCAAGAGGGTCTTCTCAATTTCCTACCAAAATAAATTTACCTCCTAGTTCTCTATATTATATCTCCCTTTTTAACTGGACACATTCAGAAGAAAAATTCAGAAAAGGTATCAAATAGGAGATTCATTTCCATATCATTTAAACCATTATCCAAAATTATGTTTAATGAACTTTTGAAAAATATGAAGGCTGTGCCCCAAACTTTGAATGCTTTGTTTCCACTGGTCCACTAGGTGTAAAATGGTATTTAAAACCAACTTTATTATATCTCTGTATTTTTATTACAGAAGACTTAAGTAAATAATGTATGAGAAAGGAAATGTCTGACATCTGAAATGAAAGACTAATACACATTTAGTTAGTACCTTCTTGCTGAGAGAGTTCACAAGTTTAAATGAAAAAAAAAATGAGTAAGAAACTATCCATTCAATGTATCAGTCATAGAAATGGACCTAAAATTGTGATAAAATCTGATGAACACATCATTTATTATGTACAAAGTTGTCTGGGACAAACTAGGAGAAAGGAATTATTTTGCGTAGCCAAATTATGGAAGAATTCAAAGAAGATATGATATTTGAGTTGATAAGAGATTGTTGATAAAATATTTTTTTATAAATGACAGAGGGTGTGAGGATGACACCAAGGATGTGGGTGAAAACATCTCATCAATCATACAATTTTCATGAAAGTTCCAGAAAACCAGATTCTGGATGCAGAATCTTAGTCATATCAACAGTGCTTTTGAATATCAGATTATTACACACCTGAAATCCATCAAAACTATTTCCTCCAGAATTCTCATGTTTCAGAGGATAGACACTCAAGACTACATCTAGAGAACTGACATGAGGAATTATGAAAATAAAGAGCCTTCAAAGTTAATACAATATCTTAGCATTCTTCTCACATTTTCACCCATGGGGAGTGGCACATACACTATTAGTCACATAATCTAGCACATGAGTCTCTACACTGATGACCTCTTCACCGTCTCTGTCTTTGAACTGTAGTTTAACACACTTTTTACTACTCAGAGTACAGGACTCTCTCAATGCATCGTAACAGAGCTTTCTGTTTACAACAATTTAGTGATACAAAATATATGTAAGCAGAGTTATTAAATGGCAGTTAACAAACATACACACAATCATGGTGTGTGTGTTTCTGTGTGCCTAGTGTCATGCATGTTTAGCCATGTCTTGAAAACATCAATTTCAGGTCATTTTTAGAAAGAAAGGCAATAGGTTGAAACATTTCCAAATGAGAAAACGTGTGTATTTTATAGCAGGTTAGCAGATTTCACAGCATGCTAGGTGATTAACAGCATGTGACATAATGATGTAAGTGTCATGAATGTGTTTACCTTCTGTAATGTCAATATTCTATATTGCTGTGCCTGAACAAGGAAACTAAGTTTACAGAGGACATTTGGTCTCTGCCCATTCTAATTTTTAATTAGCTTTTGCTATTTGTCACATTTTTTGAAAAATAATAGTGGTTTTCTATGAGTATATAGGTGTATTTAATGAAGAAATTATAGAAAAATACATGATCCTTATATAAAATACTTCCAATTTAGATAAATTAGGGGAACTGGCATTATTATGTTCATTGTCTCATTTCTTTTTTTTCTCTTGATCATTTCTGAGAAATTTCTTCTACTTTGCTTTTTCTTTTTATGCTTCTCATTTAAAATAATATTCCTCCTTTGTCCCTTTTGATCTTCAGTTTCAGTGTTCAAATCTTTAATGATAGATGACCAAAGGTATATATTCAAAGACTAAGTTTGCTCTGATTGGGGAGTTGTGAAAAGGATATAAAATAACTACATTTATTTTATGACCATAATTCTGCTTATGGGGCACAGTCAATGTGTGCCTTGTTTTGATGCTTCTCTATTTTTTTCAGTTTTAATGGGAAATAATTATTAATAGCATGTATCATTGTATAAGTTTAAGGTGTCTAGTACAATGGTGTGATTTAAAGATATTGTGAAATGATTAATGTAATATGTTCATCAAGCACACATCTTCTCATGAATATACAAGATAATGTGTTGTGTATCTTTTATCTTTTGTGTCTTAAAATTAAGAAGCAGATCAAATTCTTTTCTTATTTTTTTTAAAGTACTACTGGCTTTGTGTTTTTTTAAGATTTATTTATTTGTTTGTTTGTTTATTTGTGCTTTTTTTAAAGATTTATTTATTTATTTGTTTGTTTGCTTATTTATTTATTTATTTATACGCACACTGGGTACAGTCAGAAGTGCGGGAGGGTGAGATAATTGACCAGAGCCAGAGCGGGGAGCAGAGCAGGCAGAAGGACCGAAGTACACTGCTGAGGGGAGCAGCGGGAGGAAGGAGAGGTCTGCGCGCCATGCAGGACCCTCCGCCAGTGGCCGGGGAGCAGCCAGGAATCGAACCGGCGCTGCAGAGGCTGCGGGCAGCTTCGCAACCCAACGCTCAACCTCTGAGCCACCGGGGAGGCCCAAATTCTTTTCTTATTTTTAGCTGACTGCCAGTTAATCATAAACATGTGTTTGTTTCCCTCTATTATCTCATAATTCCTGGGAATTGAATCTTCCATAATGAATATAGTCTGGCTAGTGATTCTTCCAAATTATCACCACCATTTTTTTTTTTTTTTCTCAAAATGGAACTAAAGAACCTTCCAGTACAAAAAGAGTTCTATCTTTGTGCTTGAACAACCTTTGGATTCCAAAAGACTCACCCCCACGGGAACCAGTCAATCATAGAAGTGGGACTATTGTCAGTGATGCCAAGTTAACCTATAATGTGTCCTTTTTTATTTCTTTTAGTCTGAGAATGATTCAATCTAGTAGTGTAACTGTGAAAACTTATTTTCTTCTTAATCTTCTCAACATTTTAGTTTCTGTGCAAAACATCAGACTGATGATGATTAACTGTAAAGCATTCCTTGCAAGGTGTGGGGAGGGAAGGACTCACATATTACAACAAACACAAACATATCAGGGACTCAGAAAATAGAAAATAAATTGAATTCAGCAAACACCATCCATTGTGCAGCAAAACATTTTGCCAACATTACTGTGGAATTCTTTTGCAAACAGTTTTGTCAAGTATCTATAAAATATAAAATCTCAAAGTACCACAGCGCTTCAACTATTATATAAAGAGTTGTAAAATATTCATAATTCACAATAAAATAAAATAAGGGTTTATATATAAGAATCCATATACTTGTCATTTTTATAAATATATATTTTGTATATTTCCTGTGTTTGCAATCTATTATGAAATTGTCCATTTATAGAATGTTAGCATGTATTTTCCATATGGAAAACAATTCACCTTCCACCTATAATAAACTGAACTCACTGGTTTTAAGATGTAAGTAAATTATAATCTCTCAGAGAACATTTCATTTTAAAATATTGTGATAAGAACAGATATTTGCAATAATTTGGACTTTTCTCCCATAATAATTCACATTTGAGTTTGAGGGAATTATTGAGGAATATTTAGTCATATAAGCTTTATTTTATAAAAACCTGATTTTGTTTTTATTTTTATGCTTTAAATATTTGCTAAAATGCATTACATAGTTCATAGATTTCACATAGCCTCTGCCGAGGGATAATTCGCTCACATTTCTATCATTAACTGCTGTGGAAAGTCTAGGTCTTTGGCTGCCTTTAGAAGAGTTTATGAGTGTTTTATGATGTTTCCTGGTTATACTGTATTTTTACAACTGTTGCAAATAGACACAAATGTCATAAATTACTGAAAAAAGTTATCCTCTATCCCTCTGAGTTTAATGAGGAACAGTTACAGAAAAGGGAAGTTTGCAATTGCCACTAAAGTTAGCCTGATGGATTCCACATGTAGAATAAATTCAGATCTCAGAGTGAGATTTGTTCAACTCCTAGTGCACTCTTTATTTGCTTCTCATCTCTGACACTCTTTTAAGTGCATCTTTAATTCTGGATAAATTGACTATTTTTTTAAAGAATACAGCTATTGTTACAAGTAAAGATTCCATAGTAGTTGTCTTTCCAGATACATACATGTTTCCTCCAAATCAAATCATTGATGCAATATATCTAAATATTCTCCTTAACTAAATTCTTTCAAATTTATTAGCACTTTGAGTACTGTGGTTGGACAATGTGTAAACTTAATTTGCAGTCTGAAAATTTACATTTATCATCATACATGTATCACTGTAATCACTTATCTTTTATTAATAGATAATATTTATTTAGTGTTAAATATATGTTTGATGATGACACTAAGAATTATGAATCTGAAAAAGTGAAATGTGGAAACTAAAATATAGTCAACACTTTTAAGTAGTAATAAAGGTTAATTCTACATACCTGACCTGTAACATTGGCTTGGAGAAAATCAGTCTAGCAAGAAAAGATCCCCTTTAAAAATAAAGCAATTGAACTTCACACATTATCAAAGTTGAATCTAAATAATTAAAAATGAGTTTAAGAACTATATCCAAGAAGACTACTTTTAAGTGTCTATATATTTAACAATTAAAGTTACATGCAACATTGGAGAACTATTCATGACTTATACCCTGTGCCAGAATATACAAAAAAAATGGACAACCTAGAGATAATGTGAGAAAGGCAAAGGAGCAAGAAATCACCAAACTTCCCAGTATTAAAGAGGTTTAACCAATTGAACACTTTTTAGTTCCTTACTAAATCTGGTACAAAGTAGGGAAACGGGTAATAATTGATTTTTTTTTTCCTTTTCTTTTGAAATTATCCAGAATAGGAAAAAAAAAAAAAAATGAAGTGAGGACGGGAATAGAGTTTTGTGCTTAACTCATTGCACTTAAGAAATTGAACATTAGGGCCTCCCCAGTGATGCAGCAGGTTGAACGCAGTGCTGTGAAGCTGTTCGCAGTCTCTGCAGGACAGGTTCTATTCCCGGCTGGCCAGGGAGAAACCCACATGGGGGGGCAGACCGCTCCTGTCTCACCCGCTGCTCCCTTCAACAGTTTATTTCAGTCCAGCTGCCTGATCTGCTCCCTACTCTGTTTCTGGTGAACCCTCTCATCCCCGCACCTCTGGCCTATGCCCCAGCTCGTGTATAAAAATAAATAACTCTTAAAAAAAAAAAAAAGAAATTGAACATTAACTAAAAGTGATGTGAACACAGATATTTTGTGTAATGTCTTAGTTGAATTATTTATTTATTTATTTATTTATTTATTTATTTATTTATTTATTTATTTATTTATTTATTTATACAAGCACTGGGTACAGTCAGAAGCGCGGGAGGGCGAGAGAATTCACCAGAGCCAGAGCGGGGAGCAGAGCAGGCAGAAGGACCGAAGTACACTGCTGAGGGGAGCAGCGGACGGCAGGAGAGGTCTGCGCGCCATGTGGGACCCTCCTCCGGAGGCCGGGGAGCAGCCGGGGATCGAACCGGCGCTGCAGAGGCTGCGGGCAGCTTCGCAGCCCAGCGCTCAACCGCTGCGCCCCCGGGGAGGCCCTTATTTGAATTATTTCATGAAACTGGGTATAACCCAATAAGATAGATCATATTATTATACCAGTTTTTTTAAATTCTAAAACTGAATGTAACATTATGTTAAACTCTGGATGGAGGTCACTAAAGTGACAGATACTAAAGTGATGGAACCAACTTGAAGCAATGCAGTCTGACCCCAGCATCAAGATTTTTAACAAACTTTATATAATAACACATAAGGCATATAAAATATGTATGTAAATAAGTACAGGTTGTATATGAATTCAAGTTCACTATAAACATAAACGTTCTCTCTCTCTCTCTCTCTATCCCACTCTCCCTCCATTTTATTCATTATGGGCCTAGGCTCAACAGGAACAGTTACTGTGTTGCAAGGATTTTGAATTCTTTGACAAAACTACACATTAAATTTATCCTAGGATTAAAATGCTCTTAAAGAAAGTCAATAGCAAAAATTCAATAACAGAAAATCTTTCAAAAGGGATTTTTTTTTCCCTTACAGTGAATACTACCATTATTTTGATGAAGTTACTCAATTAAACTTTTGGATTAAATTAATTGTCTTGCTTTATAAAGTCATATATAACTATAAATTAGAGATTTATATAAAATAGATTTAGAGAGATAACCATGGAAACGTATCATGAGTCTTAAACAGCATGAAGCTTTGAAGTATGTCATCCTAATATTAACTCAAAGAATTTGGTTTAAATTATTTGTAATTACTAAAAAAATTTAAAAGATATAGTCCCAGGAATTCCTTTCTTTCTACTTATTGAGGTTTTTTTTTTAAAATTATGTACCCTTATATTGCTCAACAAATAAAAACAAATGTATAAAACTTTTGCACCAACATTTCTTTTTGCAACCTTGCTATAATATAAAATAATCTAATAGAAAATTTAGAACTTTTTAAAGAATGCAAATGAGACATTATACATCACTGAAATTAGTCTGTGCTTTCATTTGTTCAAGGGAAACCAAAAAGATGCCTAGAGGTAAATGCAGTTTATGTCTTCTTTGCTCTTATCATAATTGTGTTTTTGTTCTATTACTGCATGTACTAATACTCCATTATCAAACTACTGTATATTTGATTCTTGCCTATGGCCATGCAGTGGTCCAACTAATAGAAGATGGAGCAGCATCAGGACTACATTAAGAAAGGAATGTTTTATTTAAGGACTCGGCTGGTAACTTACTACCATATTTCCCTTTACAATTTGCTCACTCTAATTGTTAAAACATTTCCTGCTATTTCAGAAGAGCAGAGACCACAAAAGCCCACAGATGAAGCAACACCAAGTTTACACTGAAAGAACAAATTTGTTTTGTGACCTATACATAAAAGCATTTTAAACACGTGTATGATTCCATCCCTCCGCCCCTATTGTTCAGAATTAACATCAGAAAGAGATGTTTATGTTTGGTGCTCTTTAAGCACCAAAATGAGTAATGAATGAAGCAGCAGCATTTGGAAACCTTCTGAGTGAGAGTCGGTGAGACAGAACAGAGACAAATGAAACTAGGGTGCTTATGCAGAATGCGGTGCAATCTGGAAAACTGATCCAAAAATGGATTTGAGATTACTGAACTGTTTTTCCTGATTTATAGTTTTAGACTAAAGAGCAAATGTTGTGTCACTGCTAAATAGTATGCACTTATAGGATTATCACTGCTAACTAGTAAGAATGATATTTTAAATTAGATGATTAAAAAGGAATTGTAAAACATTGGCAAATAATGAAAGGCATATAATAATTAATAAGGATTTTCCATTAGATTACTTAAAATTAATCATTTTCCCAATATTATCAAGTTTCTAAAGGAGGTTTAAGACATGTTATTCTTTGTTTCTGGCAATAATTGGTATGTGAGACAAATAGGTAAATTATCCAATTACTCTATGAATTCTGTTCACAAAACCCAGTGTGACTGGTGAAAAATTCAAATAAATCCATACACAGGCCAAATGAACTCATTTTAATAGAAAAAGTAGATCTAGAAGCCAGAGTGTGAACAGAATACCTTCATTTAAGCAGGTGAATTGGCATCACGGTAAAAAAGGAAAACTTTGGTATGTTTCTTTTCTTTCTTTCTTTTTTTTTCATCCAATATCAGCAAAGCATCAACTATTTCTCAAGGATTTCAGTTTCATCTGGGTCTTAATCTCAACCATCATGATTGTTTAAATTAATATCTCCTTCAGCATCACAGACACCAGGATGCCTGCAAGAAAGACAGTTTCATTGGCAGTGTTCATGCCACTAAGTCAAGATCACTGGAGGACAAAACTAGAAAACTGTCTTTTTTTTTTTTTTTTTTTTTACATTTTCCTAGCTAATGGTTATGAGCTCTAAAATGGGCATATTATGGGTTTTAACACATTCTGCCTAAATAAATAAACCTGCCCAAATAACCCTGCAACATGTGACTTTGTTTTCCTTTTTTTAAAGTTTTTTTTTTTTTAATTTATTTATTTTATTTATGCGTACAAGAACCAGGGTACAGGGCCTCCCCAGTGGCGCAGTGATTTAGCGCTGGGTTGCAAAGCTGCCCGCAGCCTCTGCAGCGCCGATTTGATCCCCGGCTGCTCCCCAGCCACTGGAGGAGGGTCCCACATGGCGCGCAGACCTCTCCTGCCGCCCGCTGCTCCCCTCAGCAGTGTACTTTGGTCCTTCTGCCTGCTCTGCTCCCCGCTCTGGTTCTGATGAATTCTCTCACCTTCCTGTGCTTCTGACTGTACCCAGTGCATGTATATACAAAACAAACAAACAAACAAATAAATAAATAAAACACGCCTCTATTAAAAAAAAAAAAAAAAAAAGAGAACCAGGGTACAGGCTAGATGTGTGGGAGAGTGAAAGGATTCACCAGAGACAGTGTGGGGAACAGAACAGGCAGACTGACTGAAATACACTGCTGAGGGGAGCAGCGGGCAAGACAGGAGAGGTGTGCCATGCCACTTGGGTATCTCCCTGCCTACTGGGATAGAACCTGAGCTTCAGAGGCTGCACAGCTTCACAGTGCTGCACTCAACGGCCTGTGCCACCAGGGAGGCCCCGTTTTCCTTTTTTACCGTGATGCCAATTCACCTGCTTAAATGAAGGTATTCTGTTCACACTCTGGCTTCCAGATCTACTCATGCATTAAAATCTACTGGGAATCCAGCCACAGAGTTTTTTATTTTTGTTTTCTGTAAATAGAAATTTTCCATCACCCCAGAACATTTCTTTATTCCTCTTTCCAATCAATCCTTTTCTGCCAGAGGCATCCACCATAAGTTTTGCTCGTTCCCTAACTTTATTAAAATGCAATTTCATTCCACACTTTCATTTAGACAATGGGAGAGGAAAACCATTTTTTGACCTTGCCAAGATTTTGTTGTGTTTCAAAATCAGGTCAACACCTACCATGGGAACTTTTAAAATAAAAATTACCCAGCATATAGTCTCTCTTAATTGGCATCATTTCCCTGTATATTTAAGGACTAATATCTTTTTTGATAAATTGACTAAGAGTCTAAATCTTACCTACCACTGACTTGGAAGTAATCAGACTGTGATATAATTAAGAAAGTGCTTATTTGAGGATAGGGTCACACACATGCACAAGCATGGAGCAGTCCCATTGTATGTTCTATCAAGGCAGAGCATGTGGAGTTTTAAAGCACCAAGAAGTGGTTCTAAGTTTACACCATTCTTTGGAAATTTTTGGTAAATTGATAGTCATCTTCAGGCAGGAAGCTACCTACAGTGTGGGCATTTTACAATAATCAGTCAAGGGTATTCTGTTTATTTCTAAACATCCATAAGGAGAGAACAACATATTGCTGTTTATTGATTATCATCCATTGGAAGAAATCAGTGTGTGGGAGTTCCTTCCTATACACTGAAGGAGTTCAGTCAAGTTTCACCTAGAAACCTCATCAGAAAACAGGGAATCTGTTTGACCCAAAATAACTTCAACATCACTTAAAAATGCTTTGTAAAAGAGGAAAAGACCTCACCTGAAATTTATCTAATTCAAAACTTGTATTCAAATATAAAGTGCAGTAAGAATGATCTTCTGACCGATATGGATTCTTTATTTTTTATTTTTTTAAAATTTATTTTATTTATACAAGAACCAGGGTACAGGCCAGATGCATGGGAGGGTGAGAGGATCCACCAGAGACAGAGTGGGCAGCAGAACAGGCAGACTGACAAAATACACTGCTGAGGGGATCAGTGGGCGAGACAGGAGAGGTCTGCTCGCCATGTGGGTTGCTTAGAGGCCGGCAGGGATCGAACCGGCACTGCAGAGGCTGTGGACAGCTTCACAGCACTGCGCTCAACCGCCTGCGCCACCAGGGAGACCCCCAGTATGTATTCTTAAGGAAAGTGTTATCCTTTCACTATCTACTCAGGTGAAAATTGTGCAGACTTCAAAGTCCTTAGAATTCCTAGGCATATGCTAAATTCAATGGACCCTTTATTTCCTTCTATCCCTCATGTTATATTTTCCAAGTACTAAAGGGAAAGAAATAAATATATATTCCCTGCTTAACTGTCCAGTGTTACTGCCAGCTCTTTATCTTTTGCTCACTAGTCTCTAGTTTCAGTATTTTTCATTCACTTGAACAACCTTAACCTTTCCTGTCTCAGAGTCTTAACACATGCAACTTGAGGCAAATCTCTGACTTGAGATTTCCTGTTTCTGCTTTCTGAAAAGCTTTAACATCTCATTCTGCCCTTATCTGTATACACATCATCTCCTCAGAGATTTCTCTTCTTACCATTCTTACCTTTGTTTTTATTCTCTCAGGTTACCATGGTGATTTAACTCATTAATACATACTAACACTTGCTTCATTAGATTGTAAACTTAATAAGGCTAATAATGACACCAGACATCATAAATACTCATCTGGATATCCAGAGTCCAATATTTTCACTGAATTATTAATGTCTCAAAGAAATGAAGGTTTTGATATTCTAAATTTTTTAAAAAGTGACACTTTTTTTAAAAATTTTTACATGTAGGTCACAAATGAAAACTTGATTGCCCTGAAATCAAAACCCCACGTCATTCTCTATGAGTCATTTCCCCCTTGATTCAAAGTCATTGCATCTCTGTGGAAAAGGGAACTCTTCTTGAAGCATTCTGTATTTATTAACTATATTGTCACATAAATGTTGCTCTCCTGAGTAGTATTTACACATGACATGCTATCAGGAGTCAAAGAAAATACATTTTTAATTTCTCTCTTCAAACTGAGAACCTCCTCCTTGAGCAAGATTGACTTATCCAAGCAGGCAGAGGCCTCTTTCTATTTAAATGTGTTCTCCATACTCCTCAGTACTTCATTTCACCCAACTCACTGGATCTGACGAGCAGAGAAAAAGAGACTCATGCTTTCAAGAAAACTGGCATAGGAAGCTACACAGTGCTGGATTAAATTCAAGTTCATAATGTTTTTCAGACTTCACTGTAACAGAACACAAGGTCCATATACTGGTCATCTTTATATTTTGCCAACTTGCCTGTGTCTGAGACCTGCACACCAAGGGGAATCAGGAAGCAAAAAGAGTACAATGTTTCTTGTGAGTATTGCTCATTTACAGTCCTAGAATGAGAGAAGGTAATGAAGCACTCTGGTGCACAAAATTCAAAACAGGAGATGAATCCAATGTCTATAAAAGGCAGTTTTGGATAATTCCTCATATATTAGTAGAGAAACATACACTGACCATTTTAATCAATGAGAAGACTGTTCTTTCAATGACTATGAGTATTACAGTCAATGGCGGTGTGACTTCTGCTATTTTAGTCATAAAATACCTGTGTGAACTCCAGATGTTGCCTATGAGGTTCATTGTTAATGGGGCAAGAGAGGATTCATTCCATGCCCATTTTCTACTTTAGTGCCGAAATGTGAGCTCGTCCATGGTCTAGATCCCACCCACATGCCAACATGCACCTGCAAAAGTCTTCAATTTGGGGGCTTTTAAATTATAAACAGACACTGATTCAGACTTACATATTAAAAATTCCATAGCAGGGAAAATATACTGCAAAAACTCAGAGTTCTAATTCCTTAATGAATTATGTACGTGATACAAGATATACAGCCATAACTTGATTTCCCGTTCCAAATATGGGAAAGCATAATGCCATGTGGAGCAAGTACATTTCAGGGTAGTGTTTCAGTTGCATTTGAGTAAAGCAAAATGCTATCAAGATTTGTTTTAATTGAGGAAAATGGGAATTTCAAACCATTTATAAAGTATCACTGACACCATTTAAGCTCAATAGGAAAATGAAGTCTACTTTCCACACGTTAACTCTATGGTCTTTTGAGACATATTGTATGTGGATAGATTGCCGTAGACCAGGACCTGTTTTCTGCAAGGGTTTTCTTCTCATTTATAGATGCTTGGCCCATGCAAACTCCAAGTTTCATTTTAGACTCTCAGTGAACCAGAAACCCAAAGTTAAAGTCTTCTGTACTTACTAGTTTTCTTACATTTTTCACCTGTAGTCATAAATCTTTTCTTTATATCCTTTGGGAAGGAGTGAGTTCTCCTGGAAATTTGGGCCAAGTTCACCTGACACTTCTCATGAGCCCCATTTAGGGTTTACATAGAAAAAAAAAGTCAAATCAAAATAATTTTTACCAGTTTTGGATTTCATTTAAAAAAACACACAGAAACATGTGCAATATCCCAAGTCACTTATTTTAATAGTAATCTGGAAGACAAAAATGGCATCAATTTAGAATGACAGGACTAACCTGAGAAACAAATGCACATAAGACTCAAATCAATCTCCCAAGCCTTAAGTTATCTTTGAAAATGAAGCCAAAGGAAGTTTTATGGTGAAAGTTAAAAGTATGTGAGAACGCTTAATAGTCAGTTATGTCATTATTATTCATGTTGATATAAATGTATTTAAACCTAATATTTTCAGTCTATATAAGCACAAAGTAGCTAATGTTATGCATACTGGCTGGTCTTATCAAAGACTGACTATGCCTTTTGACGACAAGATATATGCCTTTTGACAAGTGAAATACATAGGCCTGGGACTTGGTCATGAAGCTTCCAGTAGAGGGCCCCAGAGGCAAGCTTGTCTAAAACATGCTCATCTGAAAGTACCTCCGGTGCCATTGTTCTCACTTTAAGTCCCCTATGACTTCTATTTATTGCAAGCTCATAGTAGTCTTGATAGATAAAATGCAAAAAGAATTGGAAATTCATAGCTCTTTTTACTATCTAAATTGGAAGAAGTCAGCATCGCCTTGGGGAGGAAGTTTTGCTTAGTAACCAGCCAGGGAAGTGTGAGAAATTTCTAGAATGCTGATCTATTTCTTGATCTGTTCTATTTCTTGATCTGATTAGTAGTCATGTAGTTGTATTCTCCTTAGATGATTAATTGATATGTAACTTAGTTGTATCTGATCTTATATGTCTGTCATGTACAAAAACATGTTTACTAAGAAAATATCATAGTGTAGTATTTAAGATACTCAGAAAAGGGGCACAGAACAACAAGCAAAGTTAAGTCTGAAATTCTGCTCAAGTCCAGGTGTGGAGGGCCAGTGTAGCTCATGAATTAGAATATCATGGAGTAAGAAGTGAAAAGTAGCCTGAGAAAATAAAGAAACCAATTGAAGCATATGCACTGCATAAATCTAGTGAATGGAAAAAGGCAAAATGGTAACCTCCTTTGGATAGACTTCCCACTAAAAATTCCAGGGGACAAGAAGAGAAAATAGAAACTTAAAGCTTTCCTTTGCATTAGAGAATTTGCTATAGAGAGACTGAATTTATCATATTTCAAATAACGCCAATATACAGGTGCCCTACTTAACTAATATGAGAACTGCATCTGAACTTACAATTCCACCTGAGAGCAACAAAATTTTAGACAAGATTATTATAATTGGCCAAAGAAAACAAAAACAACCTTTAAAACAATCAACTAATAATTCACTCACAGCATACATGGGTTAAGAGCATAAAAACAAATAAATGTACAGCCATTCTGTTAATGAAACATTAGACATAGGGAAAAAATCAGTTGCCTAGAAATGAACAATGATTAGACAAGTCATCTTCTCATTGTAAACAACACTTGGCAGGAAATAAATATCATCCTTTCAAAGCGTTTATCAAAAGTCACTCACAGAAGAAAACACTACAAAGCTGTAGGTAACTTTTTTTTTTAATTGTACACTTAATAAGAGATATTTTTTTCTATCTGGAAAAACATTGCCAAAAAGATAATAAAGGCTAACTTAAGGAAGAACTCACTCAATCTTAAGAAAAGAAATGCAGGGTGTCTCTGGTGGTGCAAGGTGTTAAGTCTCATCACCATGAAGCTATTCCCAGCCACTGCAGCATGAGTTCGATCCTCGCCAAGGAGGTAACACATATGGCACAGCAGACCTCTCCTGTCTCACCTGCTGCTCCCCTCAGCAGTTTATTTCAATAGATCCACCTGTTCTGCTCCCCACTCTGTCTCTGGTGAATCCTTTTACCCCCTACACCTTTGACCTACACCCCAGCTCTTGTATGCATAAATAAATAAAATAAATCTTAAAAGAAAAGAAATGCAGAGCAAAAATTAAATTGGCGTCCCAACACTGGTAAAATAATTATCTCTTTTAATGAAACATTCATTAAGCATAAAATAGAAACTAGAATCATAGCTAATTTCAATTTAATAAAAAGGCTGAAATTATGTTTCCAGAGGCCATTAGTAAAATAAATTGACAGACCAATTTTCATAAATAGCTAAATTGCATAATAATCTTAGTCTGAGAGAACAGGTAGACTGAATAACACTAAACTTTATTGGAAAAAAATTGCATCCCTTCAATCTACAAATATTTATTGCCAAATATAGGAATTTGCTTGGAAAATTGGGGAAATGTAAGATGGTATAAAGTGGAGGCTGATTTTTTTTTTTTTTAATATCTGACTGCTCAGAGCCTTTTAACCTGGCCCCTCTTTCTTCCCTCTGTCTCACATCTGGGCAAGCTGATGGGAAAATCCATGCCCCCCCACCCTTGCCCCTTTGGTGGCAGCAGGAGATTCAAACTACACAAGATGCTGTCTGCAGAAATCATTCCGCTGGCCCCATGCCTCATGGTAATAAAAATCCAAAGTCACTGTCTTTTTCTTTCCCTTTTAAGAACTTTTCAAACTCCTCTGGGTGGACCCTCTCATTCCAAGAAATCTCCTTCTGTGAGTAACAAAGTCATTCAGAATATCTCTGTATGTGTAACACCATTAATGCTTATATTTGAACCAAATTTTGAGCAGTCATAGCAGACAGTGATAAGCCTTTGGAATGTTCGAGAAGCTATAGACTATTTCTGATTCATTATTAAAAAAAAAATACTTATTTGTCCATGCAAAATAAATTGAAGAGAAGCAGAAAATAGCGCAGGAAAACTATTGCAGATTATTGCAATAGTCTGAACAAAATTCTCCTTCCTTTTTCTCCACTCTAGGGATTCCTAAATTAAATTCCTAAACGTAATCCCTAAATTAAGAATGCCTGTGTATGCTAGAAAAATAAGAGGCTGTTCAAGGTCAGAAATCTCTAATTTCTCATGATCTCTAATTTCTTCAAGTCTTACTGAGTATAATAGTCATCGAGGTAAACTTGAAATGTATTGGGTAGAGATATTGGAAAAATTAGTGTAAGATGATAGTGGCTTGGACTCAACTGAGGAGAAGGTTTTTTTGGTTTTTTGTTTGTTTGTTTTTTTGTGGGACCCTCGCCAGTGGCTGGGTGTAGGGTAAAGAAAATGTCAGGCTTTTCTGCCCTTCCGCCATCAGGATAGATGATGGATCCTTGTCCTGAATGCATGCCTGATGGCGGGCACCTGGAGTAGGGTGTGGGCATAGGTAGATAGGATTCAGCTGAGCTAAGACTGTGCTTTTAAGGGCGGCGTCACCGGGACACCAGGAGAAGCTGAGAAAGAAGCCCAGAAAGCAGCAGCAGAAGCGAAGAGAAGCCGAGATCACCAGAGAGCCCAGATAGAGTGAGGATTTGCTGGGGGCTGGGAGGTCTGCCAGCCTCCCGGCCCCCCAGCACTCCTGCCTGCCATATGCCTGGTGAACCCCAATAAAAGACCTGCAAAAAACCGCTGAGGACTCTGACTCCTCCTTTACCCGGTCTGCATGGGATCAGGAAACCTGCACTGTGTCCATTCCTGACTTTACACTGGGGAACGAACGAACCGGCGCTGCACAGGCTGCGGGCAGCCTCACAGCCCAGCTCTCAACCACTGTGCCACCAGGGGAGGCCTGAGGAGAAATTTTAAGGGTAGAGCTACTGAGTTTGTTTATATGTTGGAAGTGAAAGTATGTAATCAATATAATTCAAAGTTTTGGGCACTAGCAAACAAAAAGATGGAATTATTATTTACTGAGGTAAGAAGAATATGTGGAACAGATGGTTTAATTGGCCAGAAATGATATTTTGTCTTTTTAGTATAGGTGTCTTTACCCAAAGTGCACTAATAAACAGTACAGAAGGAATCAGAATTTCTAGCTTTATTTTATTAGGATTGTTCTTTAAAAGTTAGAATTACATGGTAATGTATAATTTAATCTATTTTTGTGTGTCTGGTAGAAAAAGTAAATCAACATATTATCTATTATATGGCCAATTAAAAGTGAAATAATATATGAATTACTATCTCTTTAAATTGTGAAATTTATGTGACATACATTATGTTTAGAAGGAGCATTGATTAATCTTCTTAAGAAAATAGTAATGCCACAAACAAAATTATTTTATTGATTAGTATATTCTAAGTGTAATGCCTAGCACACTGTAGACAATCACTACATTTTTCAAGTAATTGCTGCAGACATATTAGTCCACATTTAGACTTAAGCATACTGTGTTTCAAAATATTTTTTACCTAAGTTAATTTTTACCTATCTGGATTTTATTTTCAATTTTGTTGAGATAATTATAGATTCACATACTACTTTAAATAATAACATAGAGATCCTTCACTCAGTTTAGCCAGATGTTAATATTTTGCATTACTGTAGTATAATATCACAAGCAGGAAATTAGCATTGATACAATCTGCTGGTCTTATTAAATTTTAAAAGTTTTATATGCCTCAACTTTGTGTGTGTGTGTGTGTGTGTGTGTGTGTATATGTGTGGGTGGGGAGGGTTAAGGGGGTAGTTCAGGTGATAGTAATTGAGTCTTATGAGATTTTGTCACATCTGTTGATTCATGTGACCACCATAGTCAAAACACAGAATAATTTCATCATGAGAGGTCTTATTGGTGTTTTTAGACAGAGCTGCCACTCCACCAGCCCCTGTACAGCCACTGGTAAGCATTCTATTTTTACCTCTTTGTAATTCTATCATTCCATATGAAAGGAATCATTTATTAGGTAATGTGTCTTAGGACTAGCTTTTTACTCTGATAATTATTTCATTGAGACCTGTTCCAGTTGTTTGTTTATATATGTCTCTCTCAATTATCTATCATTTATCATCTATTTATCATCTTTCTACTCTATTTGTACATATTTCTGGGTAGTATTCCATATTATGGATGTACCACAGTTAATTTAACCATTCACTTAATATTTGTGATTTTTGACTATTTCAAATAAAGCTGCTATGAATACTCCTGTAATTTTTTTTTTACTTTTGCATGTGTGAATGCAAGTTCTATTTCTGTGGAATAAATGTTTCTTTCATTTCTCTAGTCTTATTTTCCAACAGTTTACTTGAATGCATTTTAGGATTCCATTTGATTTAGTTAATCATGTTTTTGAGTACAGCATTTAGTAGCTTTTTAATGCTGTTGCAGATATTACCATGTAATTTGCTATACTTTCCAAAATTTTTTCTTTGTATTCAGTTTCACAAGTTTTAATTAATGTTTGTTGGTGTAGATTTCTTTGGTTTTATTCTACTTGAGGTTTGTTCAGCTCACTTATTACATTCTGCTGGTGTTGACACTTCATCACTCTGTAGTCAATATAGAAGGCTTATTTTCACATAGGTTCTTTTGTTTCCAAACTTCTTAAATATAATTACCTTAAATAATTTCTACACATACATTGGACAAACTATGATATTAAAATTATATAACTTTGGTTTTAAATATCAACAATGATTTAAGAAATTCATTAAAATAACTGTCAGATAATTCTAACATCTGATTGATCTGATTTTGGTGTCTGTTGATATTTTATTTTCTCAATTATAATCATGATTTTCCTGGTTCATGGTAAGATGAATGTATAGTGTCATTACTCAGAGAGTCTTCCACAAACCAGTAGCATGAACATCATCCACAGATATTTTAGAAATATAAATATTTAAGTTATATTGGATTCTTTGAATTAAAATCTTTATTTTTTTAATACATCAAATAATTCATATTATATTTATGTTTAAGAAACAATAGTCTGCAGTAAATGAAGTAGGGACTGGAAGTACAGCAAATGCAGTACTCTAATTAATAGAAGATTGAAGAAGCAGTCAGAAGGCTCAAGGAAATAGAATTGAGCCCCTGGGAGGAAACTAAGAATAGTCCCTTTGCTAATGCAGTGAGATGGATATGTAAGGAGACACTGGCATCTTTGAAGAGCTTTGTGAGGATACTCTTCTTCAGGGAGAGGTACAGTGTAGAGGACATGTCCATTGAATGGGCTCCATAATTTTGAATGGGAGATCAGTGACTCTGGAATGGCAGATTTCAGGTGGCAGCACTCTAGGGACCAAGACAAGGGTGATTAAAATGATCATAATAAATCCCAGAAGCCAGACAAAGATAAATAACTGTAACCTAAAGGGATCTCTGTGGATGATCAATAAATCCTGTTTTTTTTTTTTTTTTTTTGAGGAGTGAGAGAGATAGACAACTAGAGTTGTTACTTGACTCAAAATAGCAAGAGAAAAATGAATAGTAAGTAGTGAGAATAATGAATAAAGGATAGTGAGTAGCAAACTGGCATCAGTGATTATGATGAAAAACAACAACCCGGAAATAATATGGTTTTTATATGTAGGTTACCTGCCTCAGAGCCCATTGACCTAGCAGGACACTGAGTTGTTGGTACAAAATCTGTGATGTATTGGGTGATAGTAAACTATCCACTTTGAATACTGTATGGCATGGTGTGTGAATTGGCACTGATATCAAGGGACTGACATTGTCATCATGGTTTTCCAGATAGAAAGAGAATTGATTTAAGGTACAGGTAATAAGTGGACTCTGACCCTATTTCACTACACAGTGTGCCTTGTGTTATCATGGACTCACCCTGTGGCTGTTTCCTAGGATCTACGTGTATAACTGGTATAGAGATGGCTTGAAGAAATAGCACATTGCCTCTCTTGAAATGTGGATGAAATGTTTTTGGCAGAAAGTTTCAAATAACCTCTTTAGTGACCTGTAAGTGATCACTCCAACCTCTTGGCAAGACAGCAAAGCAGAAACTTTACTCTCTCTCAGGGAGAATTATGAAATTAACAGCACCATCTGATTTTTTTAAATATGGAGGTATAGACCTCCATCATATTCCCACTCAAACTCCAAAAGCATGTGTCTTTTGGGGGTGGTGGTGAGATGAATTCACAACACTTTTCAATGTGTAACTGGAAAACATAGAGGTGTTAAAATCCGTGGAGCTACCCTTAATCAATGGCCAATGAAGTTGACCAATAAATGTTTCTCTTGCTTTTAACTCATGGGAGGAGAATTTTCTAAAAGAATATCATATGAGTTTTTGGAAAGGTCACATAAAATAAACATTAATATTCCATGCACGTGGTTTCAACAAAAAAACATATGCAGACTGAGGTAAAGAGAGAATTTATTCAAAAAGACTTTAGTAAAGGGGTAGTAAGGGTCAGGGGGTAGAGGAGTATTGTTTCCAGCAATAACCATCTTTACATTATCTCAGCATTCTTTATCATCCCCTTTCACTTCCCTAATGCATTTTAATGAACAACTTACCTTAAATTATCTCTGTTGAGACACACTGTATAACTCCCATTTTTTTCTAACTGAACTTTTACTCATACAATAAACATAAATTATCTGACAGTGTGGCCATAGTCACATCAGGGGTTCCCAAACCCCAGTTACATTCCTTTCCTAACAAGCTTCACACATGGCTGCTACGGATCTTCTAGAAATGCACTTCTGTCCACACGACTTAATAATTGAACTGATCTCAGTGGATCATCAAAGCCATGTCAATTTCTCTTTGCCTCCTTTTTAGAGCCTTCTAATTTAGGCTCCATGTTTTATTTTTCTGTGAAGGGCCAAATAAAGATTTGATGCTTTAAGACTATATGTGCTCAGTCTCAAATATATATCTGCCTCTATAACAAGAAAGCAACCATGGACAGTAGTAAAGGAAGGGGTGCAATTGCATTCCAATAAATATCAAAGCTGGTGGCTGGCCGGATTTGGTGAAGGTATTGTAGTTTTCTGATCCCTGCTCTAACAAATGTTCAAAAGAATATATAGTTCCTTGAACATGCTCTCCCAATTCTGGCTTCTGGTTTTATTTGCATATCTTGTCTCTAATAAAATATTTTTATGGCTTATTTAGCTGTTGAACTTCTAGTCATCCTGCACAAAATCATCAAAGACCCACTTGAAATATTACCTGTGAAGTGAGGCCCTGTTACTGTGCATCTTATCAGGGAGCCTTCATACATATGTCCTTTATTCTCCTCCTTTACCTTGTAATCACCTCTTTCTGAATGGAATCGTAATTTATTGACCCTCTGCATGTAACTTCCCTGCATAGGAATATCAGTTCCTTGAGGGAAGTTAGTTCTTATATTAAAAGATCAGCTCTGATCATGTTTCTTGAAACTGTTTTGTTTGACGCAGGATTGAATGTGTGAATGTATGAATGACATATGTGATATGTGTCATGTCTTTCTGGAAGCTTGATCTTCCCAGTTTACATTTCTGGAGTAAAGGACGCTTCCACTTGAGATTCAAGCAACAAAAGATAAATTAAAAGAAAAATACTTACCAAAATGTGAAGCTGCAGGGTGTCTCATTAAAAGAGACAACCAAATTTACAACTGAGATTTTAAAAGAAGAAATAAATAATGGAGACCATCTGAAAACAATTCCTTATTTTAGACAGATTTGCTCTTTCAAAGTAAATAGTTGATTAAAAAAAAGACTCAAACCAATTCAGACCATATGGTAACATATTATCGTCATCCCATTAAGATCCCAACTTCAAGGCTATCATCTTTAAAAGAAAAAGCTGTTAATAGGATTTTTACCATTTTTATAGCTGCTTCTGCCTGCATCCTCATCACAGCCAGCGAAAGACACTCAACCTCACTGCTACGGTGCAAATAGTTTTCTGTGAGTCTATTCACTCACTGAATTTGTGACAGTGAATAGGGAACAGTGTCAGAAGTAATTAAAAAATGATCTAAAACTAGAACTCAAATCACCTTATAGCAGGAGCGTGTTTTATAATTCCAGATCTTGCATTTTCTTCAGTGATGAAATATCTGATATTTTCTTTTAGTCATTCCTCCACCAGCTGTATCAGCCTCAATATCACGCTGGTGCTTTCACAAAATTAGGTCAAAGCTGTCACTAGCTAAGAAATCCTGAGGAAAAAGTAAAAGTTATCAAGGGAAAACTATGAAAGTAATGAAAATCCTGTCAAAATATTCAGGTTTGTAGCAGGTAGTCGTTCTTATGAAAACAGATTCCAGGTCTGAAAAAAAGTTAAACCCTGAATGACTAGTCTGAACATTGCATAGTGAACCAAAAAGCCACAGATGTTTCCAGGTTTATGTCTGAAAATCTGGAAAGATGAATGATTTATATATTTTCATTTTTATGATGGTGAGAGTGAAGTGAATTGTTCTGTAAGTAACAAGTCATGAGACGTTGGAACATATGTTGAAAAGCTCAGTGACTTGGATGCTGAAATTGGTGCTCTGCTCTGTCTTCACAACTAAACATATTTTATTTCCAGTTCATAGATTTCTGCTCTTTTAATATAATTTTTATTATTTTATGAAGAAAATGGAGAGGTGACAGTTAACTTTTACTACTTTAAATACTGAGAAGAAATTTAGGATTTGTTTTTAGTTGACAAGTAATATATATGATGTATGATAAATACAATTTAAAAATATGCTTTCAGAAAATTTATATAAATTTTTTTTTCAGGAAAGATAAATGCAATAAAAAATTCTCTGTATTTTCCCAGTTTCTGCATACATGTTCAACAATCTTTGAAAGATATATCCTTATGCATATACACCTGATCTATCCAGATCTAGTTTATGATCTATTTATTACACAGCACATTACTAACCAATGACAAATACTGAAATTTATAATTAAAATGTGTATACCATTCCTTTGATTATCTTTCAAAAGGTGTTTTTGTTAATGAATACGTTTACCTAATCGTAGAATTACTGTCCTACTCCTCGTCCTGTCTCTTTCCTACATACTCAGGGTGCCAGAAAATGCTTATCTGCTAAGATCCTACAGCACGATTCTTTCCAACAATCTGAGAAAGGAACCCTTCTAAAGCAGCCTTGATATGAGGGATAATCACAACATTCAGTTTAATATTTATAGAAGAACATATATGAGCAAATACACCCTAATTATTCAGTGTGGTTAGTTTCACAGAAATCTATTGCTCTCCGTCGCAGATCTGCTCAGATCTGCTGCAGCAGGAATCTGTTCAAATGCTATCTTCAGTCTCTCTGCACTATCTACTTTTCTTAATTTTAGTCAGAATTTCCTAAATTGCCACTTGCATTAGTCAGAGTCCAGTTAAGAGCTATAAATCACAGCAGTTATTTTAAGAGAATTAATAAGAAATTTGCTAACTAGTTATAAAATTGCTAACTAATAGCTCAAAAAATAAAATTAAAGCACTTAGATATTATAGAAGTGGTAATTTCAGAAAGCAGTTTACTGCCTGCACCTAAAATATCAAGTGTTCATAAATGGGAAATTATAAATGATTTTCAGCTCAACTTGTAATGGCTATGCACTCTCTGTAAGGCAGTTCATGCAGAGATCTCTGAATCTCTGACACATACATCCTCACAGACACATAAATAATAAATATATATGATGATCTGATGTCATTTTATATATATGAAGTATGTGTTATGCTTTTCTAGAAGCTTGTTCTACCTGGTTTGCATTCTAAATCCAATTTTACATTTAATTATGTCTATATATTAATTATATATAAAATATATTTATAATTTGTCTATTCTTTTCCTAATAAATACAGTAAAAACATTAACTTATTTTATTACATTCTAGAAATGGGAGCCTCCAATAACACTTTTTACTTAATACACAATACACAATGCCATTTCATATATGTGGGATAAATCAGTTGTGATTATTTTAACACTGCTGGTAGTACTTACCACATTAATGCACACTTTTAGGCAATTTTGAATACTTCTACATAGTTCTGTGTATATGGAACTAAGGTTGTTTTTTTTTCCTTAAATATATTTTCTCAAACAAGTATTGGTAGAATAGTTTTGTCCCTGTATGAAATTATAGATGTAGGTAGATACAGAAGAACCAATTGATGATGGATAGGTGATATATATCTAACTAGATATATGGGACTATAGATGGCTGATAAATCTTTAGCATTATTTTCATCAACTAACAATTATAGTAAAAAATGCATATGTTTGTTGTATTCCCACAAAGACGATGGGAACTGTGAATCAGGTTCCAAACATTAGATATGAATTGAAAGCAAAAATTTTATATGGCATAATATTATGTGATATTAAAATATTTCCACATATAGAAAAACCCATTAAAATCCATGATCTTGGCTCAAGAATATCAAACATGGGAATTGTATGGGGAATATAACCAAGATGAAAATGGATACATTGTGCAAAAATGAAAAATGATGAAAAAATATATAAAATTAAATTAAATTTTAAAATATTATTGATTCATATCAATGCTATTTTTTATTTGTTTGTTTTACTCTGAAAACATTCTATCCTACTTCCCCTGTAAGAAGGATGAAACATCCTTCTGGATATTTACATGATAAACTACGGAAATAATGTGTGGATGGTTATGGTGACAATCTAGGCAGAAGCTGATCAACTAGAAAATCCAGAATGCTTCAGGCACTATAGCAAAGTCCACTTGAGATATCTAAATGTCACTGTGGATATCACAAAGAAATGGAATCTGGATGACAAGGTTGGGGGAAGCAGCACGGATTGATTAATGAACATATCTTCGGACATGCTAAGGATATTTGCCTTCATTCTATAAAAAAATAGGATATGTAAAGTTGATCAGACTAGAGAAAGTTTGATTTTAAAATTGTTGCATTTCAGATGCCTTTGAGATATCCAAACAGAATATAGACTTGTCAGTTAGATAAATTGTTCTGGAGACAAGAAAAGAAGTATCAAATGGAATACTCACAAAGAATTCATATAAATGTATATGAACAAAATGTAATATTATACAGTTTTATATCAATATAAAACAGCATCAAACTTGATTTTTTTTTAATAGAGGCATGTTTATTTATTTATGTGTTTGTTTGTTTGTTTGTTTGTTTTGTTTATACAAGCACTGGGTACAGTCAGAAGCACGGGAAGGTGAGAGAATTCACCAGAGCCAGAGCGGGGAGCAGAGCAGGCAGAAGGACCGAAGTACACTGCTGAGGGGAGCAGCGGGCGGCAGGAGAGGTCTGTGCGCCATGTGGGACCCTCCTCCTGTGGCCGGGGAGCAGCCGGGGATCAAACCGGCGCCGCAGAGGCTGTGGGCAGCTTCGCAACCCAGCGCTCAACCGCTGCGCCACTGGGGAGGCCCCAAACTTGATTTTTAAATCACCATCTGTTTCCTCTCTTAGACTGATTGTTTTTCTGCAGGTACATCCATTTTAGTTTGTTGTTATTTTTAATATTACCTTGAATAAATGACACATCATGGACAGTCAACAGGTGATTATTGAACAAAAGAAGCAAAATACGGATTAATGAATTATCACAAAAAAAATTTCTACTAGGAAAATCCCAAATTTTGAGTCTGATTCAATTAATTTCAAATGTTACCTCCAATATGAAGAAACTATAACTTGAAATTATGGATAACAGAAATAAAAACTATTAAATTGGTTAAAAAGGATATGTTTACCTAAATTGGGAAATTCTTCTTCATGTATGAAATAATTCTTAAGGAAGGCAATTCATAGATGGTACTGGGTCAAAATTATTCAAAAGAGGAGCAAGTTTGGCAGGTAAAGAGAAGCAGTTACTATGAATCTCAACACCATCATAGTCAGATGCAGTGATGACAGGTTTAAAAATGCCCAGTGCTATCCTGCCCTCGTCTCTCTAATCTGTTCCTCTTCTAGTGGTTAACCAGCCCAGTTGACCAAGAATACACAGGACCAACATCAAGAACCTGACTTTGCATTCATGGAAGTGATAAGTAAAGAAGGTCAATAATTCTCCATCAAGGGGCCTCCCTGGTGGTGCAAGGGATTGAGATGCAGCACTATGAAGCAATCTGCAGTCACTGCAGCACAAGTTCAATCTCTGGCAAGCGGGGTGACCCACATGGCACAGCAGACCTCTCCCCACTCACCCACCGCTCCCCTTAGCAGTGTATTTCAGTCAATCTGCCTGTTCTGCTCCCCGCTCTGTCTCTGGTGAATCCTTTCACCTCCACACCTCTGACCTGTACTCCAGTTCTTGTGTGCATAGATAAATAAATCTTTAAAAAAAAAAAGTTCCCCATCAAGCATTGGTTTTCCTTTTTTATTTTGGAGACTGAGAGAGCCTGGAATTTCTGATCAACTTGTTTGTATCTCCTTTTGTCCATCCGTGTCTCCTAAAGACTCACTTTTACTGATTTTTTCAGGATTGTGCAAGATCTAATTTGCTCACTAAGTCCTTTCTTGATAACACTCATTGTGATATGAGTATATTGACTCATACTTAGTGGTCATTACAAAAATATCTGATGAATACTAGATGGTGATTTCACTGGAAGAGATAGTTAACTAAGTGATAGGGGAAATATATCTCCCACATATTAAGTGGTCCCTTTCTAAGAAAAAAAAATTAAGTCATAAACAGTGAGGGTAACTTGCTAACTGATAAATCCTTATGATACTTAAAATTCATAGCAATTCTTTATTTAAATTTGTAAAAGAAAGATATAGAAGTAGAGTATTCTGGGAAACCCAAGAACTGGACCATATTGAGCTTTATTTTCCTTGCTAAACAAAAGAAAAACATTTCTAGACAAGTTTCCAGAAATCATTATGCCAGTAACTTGTGGTTAAATATGTGGAATTATAGATACTTCAACTCAAAATTAAGCCTTGAAAAAGAGAACTATTTAGGTGTTACATTTGTGCAGAAGGATTTAAAGTAAAACCTGTTCTACTCAAACTTGCAATGAAAAATTTAATACGAATCACTATGAATTATAGTCTTTCCTCAATAAGCCATGATGTTCAACCATGGAAAGGGCAAAAAAAAAAATGAGAGATGGATCCCAAGATTTATTGTGTAGGTAAGAAACAATTCAATGTTATAAGACACAAGAAAATTAATATTTTAAGCTGAATCATTGTGGCAAATTATTTATATGTCAATTGTTGATACTGCTCTCATTATTTATCAAGGTGCTTAATAAATCTTCATGGAAGCATAAATATGCTCTCTTCAATTAAAGATAGCCTTTTATGGATTGCTAATTTCTACTCCTATTCCAGAGTCTCTACTAATGTTATTTCTAATTATTTTGTTCAGAAAGTTAAATGAACTATAGTGTGATCATAAAGTAAAATATTACCTTTAACAATTATCTAATTAAGTGACTTGGAACTTCAGTTAAACATATTCAATAAATAAATGCCTCACTGTGGTTGTTTAGGATAAAAGAACAGAAAAAAAATGCATCTGTTAATTGAAACTTTAACTTAAAATTTAGGACAATTGGTATTGTCTCCTAGGGACATCCATAATTTCTGATCACTAGCACTCAATAAAATGTAAATGCAAATTACTTTTTCTAAGGATATTAGGGGGAAATTTTTGTTAACTACATTATTTGCATTGGTCCTCAGATGTTACATCTTTTAAATTTAAAAGTCTATGGTATGTGGGAGTTTCTTAGAGTGTTTTGGGATTCTAATAAAGAAGAGAGGAAGGGAGAGAGGGAACTTGAGGTCAGCCTTGCAATTTTTTTTTTCAAAGTAAGGAATATACTTATGACATGTGTAAAATTATCTTAAATTTTTTCTATCTCTCAGAATTAAAGGATATCATTTGTGTCATTCCTTCATCAGTAAATTGGGAACATTCTCTCTACTTTTAAAAATTTAGTATTGAATGAAGATTGATATCTTAAAGCTGTGCTTACTGTTTTGTGTATTATATATGCCAATAACAGAAAGGGTGAAGTAAGTGGAGAATGCCAGATTCTAGCCAGGAAATTAAAATTAAAAAGAAAAAAAGCACCCGCACATAGACTCTTAAATCAGCCCTGTCAGGAATGTCACAAATCCACTCTTTTCTTCTCATGATTTTGATTTGCAGATGAACTCTGACTTGCATTGGTGTCATAAGGTTTCACTTAATAAGGAAAGCAATGAAGTTGGAGCACAAATCAAAAAGTGAGGTCTGGTTTTATAAACTTGAACATGAACAAATGAGAAAAGTTCTGGCCTCTCTTTCCTTAAATTAATCATGTAATTACATTTCTCTCTGATAATTCACATTTAACCTCTGATAATTTTTAATCTCCATTTTTTAAAATATAGCATAAATATCTTCTAATCAAGATTAGAAAAAAAACATGTATGTCTCTAGAATCCTATAATAAAGTTGAACATAATCTCTTAATAAAAATTTCAAAATCATTGGAATTGACATATGCAACATTGGGATTTATAATAACAAATACATGTATGGTCATCATCAGACTTTTTTCCCCCCAAAGCTTTGAAAACCCTTGGACTTTCTGAAATGATGAAATCAACACAGGCAACTCTTATTAGGCTAATAAAGTAAGTTTTGGACATAACCTAAGGAAGGAAAAGAATCAACCATGTGGTTAGAAGGTTAGAATTCTTTTATGTTTAATTTTTTATTGAAGTACTTTGGATTAGAATACTCTATATGACTTAGATATAGGATCATGGATGCTTCTTTAGATGTGTGGTGCCACACCCATGGTCAGGGCACCCATAATCCTCCATGTTCTTTGAGCCACTCTAGCAAATTTATTGAACCTGAGAAGTAGGCTTCTGGAAACTTGTTCTATAGTTAGTTTGTCAGAAGCCAAAATGTCAAATGAATTTGGGATTGGTATTTGAAGGAAACTGGCTTTTGGACTGGGCCCTTGTCTTGTGTGAGCTAATATTATCTCCAGGTAGGTAGTGCCAAAAATGGGTTAAATTTATGGTACCCAGCTGGGATTGGGGCATTCCTCACTGATGAGAAACCCTGTTCCTAGGGTGCAACTGGGCAAAAGCCCTTAACCTACTTTAGTGTTATTTTCCAAACTAACGCACTTATCAAATTAGATTTAGGTATAGATACTCAGATGGTAGAGAGAGATAGATGGTCAACACAATTACACATAACCTGTAAGTATTTTTGAGGGATTTAAAATTCTTAGAACTTACAGTGTTCTCACAAGACCTTTCCAGAAACTTCAAATAGTGACTGTAGTTTATGACAATGGTGAAAAACATCGCATTTCACATAAAATTCCCTGCCAAGAGCATTCAATTCACAAAAAACCCCACCCAGTTATCTCACATTTAATAACTAGAAACCAGTTTTGAAATGTTTCATATGAGGTAGTTTCTATACTCTTTCATTTTTTCCTTAATCTTTCCTTCGCTGTTTTCATGCCCATCTTTCTGTTCCCTTCACTGCCATACGCTATTTCCCCATACATTCTCTCTCTTTTTTTTTTTAAAGATTTATTTATTTATTATTTAGACAAGCACTGGGTACAGTCAGAAGCGCGGGAAGGTGAGAGAATTCACCAGAGCCAGAGCAGGGAGCAGAGCAGGCAGAAGGACCCAAGTACACTGCTGAGGGGAGCAGCGGGCGGCAGGAGAGGTCTGCGCGCCATGTGGGACCCTCCTCTGGTGGCCGGGGAGCAGCCTGGGATCGAACCGGCTCTGCAGAGACTGCGGGCAGCTTCGCAACCCAGTGCTCAACCGCTGTGCCACCGGGAGGCCCCTCCCCATACATTCTTAACATTTTTATTGTTTTAAAAGTACTAATCTGGTTTCTTTTCCCCCATCCCCCCAGGCTACATATCTGGCTTTAAAAAGAATCACAATACAGTGTTTACAAGACAGCAAATGCTGTTTTAGAAGCAATCCAGTTTACATAAGGATTTTTTTTTTTTATTATTCTGCTACCTCAATATTCCTTCATATTTTTCTCCTTATTTTACTGGGAAAAAAAAATTGAGGAAGTGTGAGCGCATAGACTAAATACTTCTTTTTGAAAAATTCTCTCATCCAAATTTGAAAAAGTGTATCCTATATTAGATTGTCAAGAAACCCATGCTCAAAATGCTGTTTTTGAAAATGCAGTTTCATACATTGTATTAAAAAGAACTTCTGTTTTTAGTCTATAAAATAATGAAAAGTTCTATCATTTTAGTTAAAGAAGTATTTACTCAACACTAATATTTGCAAAGAACTCTGGGAAAGATTTGTGATAGATGTGGAAGATCTACATTTGATGTAGATGTTTGATGTTTCAGCAAAGCAGAATATACAAAAAGAACAGTCCTTCACACCAAGGCATTAAAATACAAAGAAGTGAGGAAGCAAAAAAAAAGTAATAAATTATAACATATGTAACATTACCATAGCAATGGAACAATTGTTGTAAAGTCATACATAATTATAGGCAAAATAATTCCCCAGAAATGATTGTTGCAGAAATTCAAAAAAGAGCAAGAACCTTGGTCTGAGGACATCAGAGAAGTTTCTGAGAATATGTAGGACTTGAGCTGGGTAACAAAAATTAGGTCAGATTTGCACAAATGTTAAATGTTCAGAAAGAACATAGATTAATCATAATAAAATTTTTCACTAGCAACTTTTACTTGAAATAGAATTAAAAGGGTTGATTTATGGATAAAGAAGAGATTGTAGTTTTAGAAATAAATACTAACTGAAGCAAAATTTAGATTGAAACACTATCCTAGCGTGGACAATTATATGCATTATTCCTGTGATTTCTATATATCTATTTTAATGCAATTAATTAATAGCTAATGCTTTTCCATTATTAAAGAATTAATATTAGAAAAAGATAAGAAAAATTAAAATAAAAATCTGGATAGAAAAGAATAAAAACCTTACATGGTGGCAGATGTTATGACTATATTACAACCCTCAGTAGGCTAATGTAAAATTAAATTAACTTAAATGAAAATTCCGCAAGCACTCAATTCATAATTCACATAAAATAATCGACTCATGTATCAGTAATTACCAATTAAAATTAAAAAAAAAAATTCCAATAGGAACAACAGCATAAAGCTACAGAAATACACAAAACAAAACTGAAAGTTCTTGGCAAAAATCTCATAGAAGACATTGAAGGATACAAAATAAATGAAAAGATATACCAAATTAATTAAATATGGTGAAGACTGAGGCTGAGTAGTGAAGGCTCAGTGGTAAATCTGCCATTTCTAAAGAAATTAGTCTATAAATTTGACACAATTGTAATAATTTTTTTCTTGTAATTTGACAAGACATTTTTCTAATTCATGTGAAATCACCAAGTGCTAGAAATAATGTTGTAGAAAAAATAATCTAAGGTATAGGGCTTGTGTTAGTAGACAGCGAGACAAGCTATCGACATTTAATTGCAGCACTGTATTCCTGCCACTTACAAGACAAATGGAGTAATAATGGATTCTAGATTAGAGCTGCAAATAGTTATACAGGTGTGCATCATGATAGATGACAGCGGTACCATTGCAAATGCGCGTAGATTAATGGATTCTTTTATAACAAAAATATTTAAAGACCACAAGTGGAAGATTCCAACATAGAACAGTTAAGTTTTTTTCTAGAAAAACACAACACAACAAAGGGAAAACACAAACACACACATGTATACAGTGCATCTTTGAGAAAATTAGAAGATACAAAAATGTAGAGTGCTGAAAGCGAGGCCTATAGGAGAGGAAATGGATGAGGAACAAACTCAGAATTCAGAAAGAGATGGCCAAGGAGAATTCTCTAAGGGTCCAGAAAAAGGAGTTCAGTCTGATGAACTGAAGCAGAACACACAACTTTGATGTTCATTACAATGAAATCATGTGCTCAGACCGGCATCAGGAATGTCCTAGGGTGATTGCTATTTCAAGAAACAGCAAGAACAGTTGATTTTGCAAAGTTGCCCCAAGATATGCTCTCCATCAGCAATTGTCAGCCGGTTTCATAACCCACAGATGTGCCAAGCACTGTTGGAGCAAGTTACATGTTTCTTGTTACAAGAGCAAGAACATTGAATAGCGCCAATTATTTCTCTTAAATGAAAATGGATACAAGATGATGTCTAGCTGCATTACTCTCGCTGGATACTGAATACAACTTTGGCTGGTGCATTGTGTGTGGGTTTTCTCAACCTCGCGTGTGAGAGTAGAACAAATGGACTGAAAACCATTCATTGCCCAGGGTCGGCTCTCCTGTTACGTTGAACTTATTAAAATCAGATGCCCTACTAGTCAGACACATGCATTCTGACAAAGCGCCACACGCATATGTACGGCAATATCTTCGCAGACTCCATCCCTTTTCCTGCAAGACCCTGCCGCGGAGGACACTGGGAAACTCCTCTCCACGTGCCTTATGCTCTGCTGTCCTCTGGGCAGAAGCTGGACAAGAAAGGCAGATGTGTGTGCCCCAAGCATATTTCAAAAACATTCATAGGACCAAAAATCAAAAGTTACTGAAGAAAGATTTTTTTCCTCACTTTTTTTTTTTTTTTTTTAATTTCCATGTCCATGGTCTCATGCCTTTCCCTTGGGAGAAGTGAGGCAGTTGAAGAAAATCTACACCTTCAAAGAATCATTTCTACAAAATACTTCTCTGTCAACACCTTAATTCCAGCAGGGACTGTTCCTACTCCTCAAACCAGCACCAGAGTTTGTAAAACAAACCCAATTGCAGGATACTTAGGGCTACACACCTGAAAGGAAACCTTTGTCTTTTCTCAGATCCTCAAAAAAAAAAAAAAATCAGGAATTCAGGACTGTTTTTATTACATCTCCCAGAGTCCCTTTGATTGGTTTATAGCTCACTCTTTTTCCATTGCCCCATAAAGGGCTGCAGAGAAGACTGAGTGGTGAAGACTGGTGGAAACATTAATCTTTAATGCCCATTCGGAGTGGTTGCTTTATCTGACAAAAATGTTTCCTTTTGGGGAAGAGGTTGTTTGCCTATTTCCAGATTTTCTTCTTATCTTTGATCAGGAAGGTCTACTGCATGACAGGATATTCTCTATCTGAGTGGAACTTTGTTTGCTTGTTTCTTTCTTGGCAAGTGTTCTTGTGTTATGATTTGTTGCTGTATGAGGAAATTTTAATTTTCTAGTGGGGTTCATTAGGATTCAAAAGTGATGTCACAGGTTGTCATGTTTTTCTTATAAAACTTAAATTTCACTTATTCTTTTAAAATTTAATTTTTAAAGATTTATTTTTATTTATTTATGCATACAAGAACTGGGGTGTAGGCCAGAGGCACAGGGCAGGGGAATAAGGATTCACCAGAGACAGAGAGGAGAGCAGAAAAAGCAATATACTGAAATGCACTGCTGAGGGGAGCAGGGAGCAGGACAGGAAATGCAGTCTGTGGCCTGGGATTGAAGCCATGCCACAGTGGCTGGCGATAGCTTGATAGTACTGACGTTAACCTCTGTGCCACCAGGGAGGCCCTCTAAAAGCTTTATTGAAGTAACATTGCATTATGACATACATTTAGGTGTATGTTATTATAAATAAATTTCTTTGTCTACCATAGTTTGAGAATGATTTTCCTGATAAAATGTGACTTTATTGCATTTATATATGTATACATACGTATATGTATTCATAGCCACATTTTTTTGTGTAAGTATATAAATGCAAGTATTTTTAGATGATGCTCCAAATTTGGATTCACCATATCTACTTGTAAAATTTAGGCTCTGTCATTCACCAGCTAAGGGATTTTATGACAGAAATTCACCTTCCAGTGTCTCTTTTCTGGTCTACAAAATGTGAAAATATGAAAAGTCATACCTTACTCAGTGGGTGTGTTTGTAGATAAAGATCTTAGCACATTGCTAGGGACATAGTTGCTGATTAGTTAATGGCAGCTCTTTCATTACATTCTGCCTTCAGTTAGTTAATAAATATGAATATATATTAGTGGTCAATTTCAGCATGGTATTAATGTTACTTTGACTATATTCTACCTATTTCAGAAATGCAGTATGTAATGGTTTCCACTCATCAGATTGTGTGTTTAATTACATGACCCATCATTTAACCATCACAAGTGTCATAAATATCAGCACATTTATACAAAAGTATTTATTAAATCATAGTTCACTTGTGCTGAGCTTGTTGACTTTGGAAGAGAAAATGTAAGTGGCTTGGGATGTTTACATTATTGATATTTGCTAATATAAATCTTAAGTTTACTAAAATAAGAGTTTCCTTTTACAAAGTTATTTGGATTTTGCAAACTGTATTCCATGTAAAGCATATAAAAGTATGTAAATCATATAAAAACAAAATGTGTCCTGATCTTTAAATTAATTACTTTTGATAGGACTGTATTGCAAGAAATGGTTACATAGAGTTGACTTTTCTCTAAAAAGTAGACTATAGGGTAATTATGTTAGATAAATATGCCAGCTCATGTAGATTAAATATGTGACTAATGAGGTGAATGTATAGATTTAATTGCATTAAAGGGCAATCAGCTTTGCTTTGTTCCATGGAAACAGACTATATTTGCAACATAGCTAGTTTCATCACAAAGGAATGGAAATAATACCAAGAAATAGCAAGACATTGAAGCATTTAGCTGTAAAATCATCATGACAATATTGTATTTTGTCTTATATTTTATCTGTGTATTCATAAAATACCTCCCTTTTAATGTTGTTCCATTAATACATAAGAGCTCCTTATTACACATTATACAGGATGTGAACAACTCTGCTCACATATGCTCCAATTTTGAGTTCTACATCTTAGAGTCTTCTCTTCCATTTGTCCTATTATAACACCTCAAACTCATCCCTGAATATGTCATATCACCCTGGGCTTTATCCTTTCCTGACCTTCATGTCTTATTGCTCTTCTTCCCCCTCACAGCTCAGAGGTTTCATTTTTCATAGTCTTTATTTTTTAAAGCATATCCAATACTAATAATTAGAATTAGTGGAAAATATAAATGCAATGTTATCGTAGATTTTAAATACCATTATGTAAGTTAAAGTAACTTGCTCTTCAGAATAACCCAATGCATTTGGTGGTATGTTTAGATTGAGTCAATTTCATGGATTAAATTAGTAGACTGCAAAGTTGGTCATTGATTTTGTCATAGTGAGAGCTAATAACAGGATCTTCAGGGTTCCATGATTCTATTTCTGTGTCTTCTCCAAATGTCACACTTGACCACTAAGTGGTTGTATAAGTGCTGGGGCTTCTAAGGGCTTACAAGGTGTAAAAACTGTACATCCTGTCTGTCAAATTCACTATGCCTATGTGACTTCCCTTGGAAATACTAGTAAAGAAGATCCTCAATTTGAACTTCCAACAGATTGTCTTGAAAACTTCAGATTTCCCAAGTGAGAAAAGATCACTTTTTATTATTATTATTTTATTGTGGTAACATCATTTTACATTAATGTATATGATTTATTGTATCATGACATTTTGGCATACATCACCATACCCTACCTACAACCAGGTGGTCCATTGTGTCCCCTCCCTGCTAAGATTTACTCATTTCCCCTCCCCCTCTGGTAGTCTCAATTCTACAGCAAGATTTTTTTTAATGATTTATTTTTTTTTACTCATACAAGAGCTGGGGTATAGACCAGAGTTGGGGGTGGTGATGAAAGGATTCACCAGAGACAGAGTACAGAGCCAAACAAGCAAATCTATTGAAATACACTGGTGAGGGGAGCAGGTGAGACAGGAGAGGTCTGCTGTGCCATGTGGATCAGCTCCCTTGCCAGGGATCAAACTAGTACTGTGGTGGCTATGGATAGCTTCATAGTGCTGAGACTTAACACCTTGCACCACCAGGGAGACCCTTCTACAGCAAGATTTGTAGGGTTTGTTCTTGGTTTGGTTTTATCTCACCTTTTGTTTTGTTCCTCTGTATTCCACATACAAGTAGCACCATCTGGTATTTGTCTTTCCCTTTCTGATTTATTTCATTTAGCACAATCCCCTTCTGTTCCATCCATGTTGAGATTCCATATATGTGTGTGTGTATTTACACACACACGTACACTCCATGTCTTCCTAATCCAATCATCTGTCTTCAGGTACTTAGGTTATTTCCATAGCTTGACTACTATAAAATGTGCTGTAATTGACATAGGAGTGCATATTCTTGACCTATTGCTAGCTGGTTTATTCTGTTTTCAAACATGTCCATGTGTGCCAAGTAATTGTTTACTTATCCAACTCTTCTCCTACAATAGATTCTTATGGATTCTAAATTTTGTATGATTTTATTTCTGCTATAGACATTTTACTGAATTCTGAAGTTTATCTTCAATTAAATTGTACCTGTTCAGGAAACATCATACTTAGAGATTTTTTTAATGATTCTTTTATATAAACACTTTATAATATGTTTCAGTATTGCTTTGGGAAAAGAAAGTAAGATCAATCTGGTAAGTGGCAACTCTCCTGTAGTGGATAAAAATGTAAGTCATAACAAAATTTAAGAAGGTGAAATTTTTGTATTCATTCTAAGTTTAGTTTGTAAAGAAGGTGTTACAAAATTAAAGAGGTGAATTTGAGTTCCACGAACATCAATTTTAGGAATGACAACATACTCCAATTGCAGGAAAAATGTAAATTTTTTTGGACAAATAACTGTGCTTGTATGTGCATATGAGAGAGTGAGAGAGAGAGAGATAATATGATTGTAACACAGTATTATCAAGTAAATAGCCACGGTGTATACATAGGAAATAAATATTTAGAGAAAAGTAAGAAAAACTACCCTGACAATTGTATTCAATTAATTTCACATTTAAAAATTATTTCAATTAATAACCACATTCCTGTTCCCTAAAAACAAAATCAATCATGTTAAGTTTCTATGGGGTGGAGGGAATAAACACAAATAAAATAACTTCTATCACAAATTGTGGAAAATGCTGAAGACAAAACAAAAGGCCTCTCTGGTGGCCTAGGGGTTAAATCTCAGCCCTTTCACTGCTACTGCCTAAGTTCAATCCCCTCAGAGAGCTGACCCACATATGGCGCAGGAGACCTTTCCTTATCTCTACCACTGCTCCCCTCCGCAGCGTATTTCAGTAAGTCCATCTGTTCTGCTCCTCACTTTGTCTCTGATGAATCCTCTCACCCCTGTGTACCTCTTGCCTATACCCCAGTTCTTCTACGCAAAAATAATTAAAATCTTCAAAAAAAAAAAAAGCAAATAAGTTAAATTTTGAAGTCAATTCTGTTGTATCAAAATTCTATCAAAATAGAATGTATCAATTCTATTAAATATAAACTATCATTTCTCAAACTATAATTCATTTGAAACATCATCTTCAGTTTTGATAAATTTACAGATATGGGCAAAGCAAGGCAGGGTTTCCCAGCTCACAAACATTCTCTCTACAGTACAAACAAAGAGTTGTATGTGTGGTGGAACATGTGCTATGGCACATACTCTGGAGGGTATGATACTGCACCTCTAAATAATATACAACATTGTAAACTAATGTTACCTCAATGCAAAACACCAAAAGTTGTGTGAGTTATTGCCTTTTTATTACATTTAGTTTTCGTGTAATATATCATTTTTGTGCTATTGACTAATAAAAATAAACTAATGACACACATGACTTCTATCATATTTTAGTATACTAACACAAAATTTTAAACATTAATTAAAATCAATGAGATGCCTTAGTATGCATTTTTTCTACCTGCCATTGAGACTACTTTTAACTAACCAGAAATGATTTAAAGTTCTTAATTTGGAAAATCGATTTTGGTGTAGATATCTTCATTCCCTTTTCTTTCAGTGACCCATTAACCCAAATCTTGCCTTCCAGAAAGCTGCATTCTAAGAAAATACGATCAATTAATTAATATGATCAAGTGACATCCAATGTAACTGACTTTATAGTATGTTTTCCTATTCCCCATTATTCTTATTTAAGAAACATAGAGGAGATAACAGCATATTGAATTTATTTGGTTAAATGTTTCTGAAGATATTCATAATAATGAAAATTAAAATCAAATAACTCTTTAACCGTATGGCTATAGCCTAGTAAAACTCTCTTGACAGCTTTAACAATAAAATAATTAAGGTAATGAGAACAATAAAAATGCAGAAATAAAATAAAGAAGAAATTTGTCAAGTAGAAATATAAAGGAATATACAAAAGTTTGTCCAAAGAGTCTCTCTCCCTGGAATAATGTCTGTTTTTTTTTTTTATAATTGGAGTTTCAATTTAATTCAATAAATATTTGAATATCTTTTATTTGCCAAAACAGAGGTTCAATTTCATAGGGAATATAAAGAGTAAGGAACTCTATTACTGTCATTACCGAATAAAAAATGAATATGTTATGACTATAACATTTACCTACAAACAATAACTAGGCAGATATATAGTTAGGGAAGTATTAAAGTTTTTTAATTGAAAATAACTAAATATTTATGCAGACAAGGCCAATATAGCATGCTATACAGTGGAATTAATCAGAATTCTTTGGCTGGTTAGGAAGCTAGTATGGAATGGTTGACTTTTTACAACTGAGCATAAATAACTCAATATATACATATTTCAAAATGTTATACTAGAATTAGAAATGTCATATTAAAAAAATAGAATATACTAGAAGTTTTGTCAAAAAATATGTCCATTCCTATTACTCAATAATCAAAAAAGATAAACACATGCAATTTGCAGCAACATGGATGGAGCTGGAAGGGATCATGCTCAGCGAAGTAAGCCAGAAAGAAAAAGAAAAATACCAGATGGTCTCACTCATAGCAGGAATCTAGAAAACCTAAATAAGGGATCAGGAAAAAGAATAACTATAAGAAAGAAAAAAATCAAAATCAACAAACAATTATGAACCAGAGGCACACTATGGGGGGAGGTAGGGAAAGGTGGGTTTGGGGTCAAAATAAGGGGGTTGCAATTGTATGGGGAATGTAAAAATAAAATTTAAAAAAAATGTCCATTCCTTTATGAACATTTCACTAAGTATATAGGATTAAAAATTGTAGCAGACTAGAAGCTAGAGTTGATAAATATGAATTTCTAAAGCAGTATGAAAAATAGGAACATGGAATAGAAAAAAAAATCATGATAGAGAAGATCTTTTTCATAGATACTATCAAGAGGAAGAGACCCTTGCACATATCAGTTTAAAAACAAAACAAACAAAACAAAACAAACATCTCACACTTATTTATTCAAAATATAGCTTTTAATCCCTAGCTAGCCTTGAGCAGAATCTATTCCTTACTACGACTTTCATTCTAGCAAATTGGGTTCACCCAATTAACCAGTTAATCTGCTACTCCCTTTTTCTTAAACATCAACATCTATATCAACATTGCTATTTTTTATGATTCTAAACTCTTTCAAATATATATCTTCTTTTCTAGCCAATCCCTGTTCCTATCCTAGTCCAAGAAGTTAGAATATTTTGTCATTCTTGCTGTACCAGATATTCAATGCTCTATCCAAGTTCTAAAATGTAATCTCACAAAAACCATAATTAGATGTTTAAATCCTGAATCATTTCACTCTACTATTGCTTGTTTAAAACTTCAAATAGCTTATCCAATTTCTTACCATAGCCAACAGGATCAATCTCAACTCTTCAAAATAATTTCTCTGACCTCCTGTACCTCTCACACCTTCTGGTTCACTAATAACCCTCTATACCCATATACAGGACAGACTTTTCATTTCAGTGTACCAAGTTATTTCCCATTTATAGATTTCACACATTTTTCCCTCTGTGTGTAATTCTCTTACCTAAGCTCTTCAAAAAGTTAGCTCAATCATACAAGGTTTTGTTACATTATACTAGGTGAGCTCATTTTTTTGAAATTATGTGAATTAAAAGAAAATTGTATTTGGATTTGCCAGCCAAAACCTATGCTGTAGGCATTTATAAGTTTTTTTTTCCATAATTAAACATTGGGTCGTATGTTAGGCAATTAGACACTTGCTTCTGAGGCATGAAGAATTTAAAAATTATAAGGATGGGTCTGTCTTAGCTTCTCATAGGTATACAGAACCAACATTCATATATAGATAGATGATAGATACTCTAATAACACACACTTATAGATTGATATTTCTATATTAATGCTAACATGGGATCACACTCCAGTGTAGTTTATATGTTTCTATAAAATGCAAAAGAGTTTAGTAGTACTCCTTTGTTTAACATCTAAGAATGGTAAAATTATCTGATAAAATTTTCTGAGAAACTTATCAGTATCTCCACACATCAATCTGTTTGTTCAAGGGTGTTTGTTTATTATCATGATTTAAAAAATAAATTTTTCTTTAAGATGAGACTGAGAAGTTTAGTATAAATGTGGTTTCTAAGTGAACCTGATAAACTTTTGTGTATTTGACATCTACCATAAGACAACTGCTACATGACCATGTAATTTAAACCTTGACAACAAGTGTAGAATTATTTTAAATATCATTCACTGCATAGAATGGATACATAGAAACAATAATTTACATGATTATGTAAAACATATCATAGTTGATTTGCAAAATAGCTCTGATAATGAAACTCTTAGTTCATGTTATATAATATTAAACGACATAATTTTTCTCTGTGAACGTATTACAATAGATTGAAATTTTGATCATCCAATAATGCCTCTTTAAAAACCTCAAAGTTTAGGGCCTCCCTGGTGGCACAAGGGGTTGAGATGTAGCCTATGGGGCTGTCCGCAGCCACTGCAGCACGAGTTCGATCCCTGACCGGCTGGGGAGCATCCCACATAGCGCAGCAGACCTCTCCTGGTTCGCCCGCTGCTCCCCTCAGCAGTGTTTTTCGGTTATCTACCTGTTCTGTTCCCCGCTCTGTCTCTGGTGAGTCTTCTTACCCCCCAGACCTCTGACCTGTACCCCAGTTCTTATATGCATAAATAGATGAATATTTAAAAAAAATAAAACCCCCAAAGTTTGACTACTCAAGCCTGGTCTTTTTGAAGCACAAGAGTGTGTTAACTTCCTAAATGATGAAACAAAAAGAAATTTCATGAACTTTGAAGATCATTAGCAATAAATGTCAATTCTTTAAATGGAGACCAGTATTTTTCCACTCACTAAAACAAACAAACAACAAAAAAAAAAATAGAGCACTAATAATGCATAGCCTTTAGGGAACTTTCTGAAAGTTGATTACAAAAAAGTTAAAATGTTTTCAAACTTCATTATTTTTTCTAATCTCTCTCATTTTGTATTCACTCCTATTCCCACCACTGCAAGCTCCCTCTTGACCCAAGAATTTCCCTCATCCATAGAGACAATTACCTGTTTGACATTAGCATATGTTAGTTTTTCCCACTCTTGATCCTCATAATATTGATACCATGGGATATACAGTTTTTGGGTCCAATCTCTTTCACTTAATATCATGTTTTAATATTCTTTCTTGTTACATGTAGTGGATGCATAATGATGAAACTATTATGACATAAGAGTGAACATGTTGTTACTTTTGTGTTTTTTTAATTTATTCTTGATGTTTTATCATTAATAGTTTAAATATATATAAAATTTGAAATAATTGTTCAGTGAGGATACATAGTTCCATTACTTAATTTCTGTAACGATCATTTTGTCATGTTTATTTTATTTCCTATTTCATCTCTCTAGTCACCTATCCATGTATCTTATTAAGTTTCACCTTATTCCAATGTATCTCAATACTCATTATTTACTGGAATTCAGTGCTTGCTTACATTTCTTTTTCTAACTTAAGTTTCACAGATCATGACATGCACACAATTAATGCATACAAAATTAATATATTGCTAGTAAATACCTCAATTTGGTTATCCATTTTTCTATTGTGAATAATTGGGTTGTTTCTAGTTTAGGATTAGGTGTAAGTAAATCAAGATAATGATTACCACACAAATCGTATGTGGGTGTCTCTATTAATTTATCTTGAATGTGTACCTGGAATTAAAAACACCACTTTAGAATATATATATATGTTAATGTTTATCTTAACCACCCTGGTGGCCAGCCTAAGGGTTAAGGTTCAGCGCTACCACTGCTACCTCCAGGGATCTGACCCACACAGTGCAACAGACCTCTCCTGTCTCACCCGCTGCTCCCCTTAGCAGTGTGTTTCAGTACATCTGCCTGTTCTGCTCCCCATTCTGTCTCTGGTGATTCCTTGATCCTTTACACCTCTGGTTTACTCCCCAATTCTTCTATGCAAACTTAAATAAATAAAATCTTTAAAAAATAAAATAAAATGGGCCTCCCCGGTGGCGCACCGTTTGCGCGCTGGGCTGCGAAGCTGCCCACAGTGTCTGCAGCGCAAGTTCGATCCCCGGCTGCCGGCGAGGGTCCCACATGGCGCGAAGATCTCTCCTGTGGCCTGCTGCTCCCCTCAGCAGTGTACTTCGGTCCTTCTGCCTGTTCTGCTTCCCGCTCTGGCTCTGGGGAATCCTCTCACCCTCCCACGCTTCTGACTATATCCAGTGCTTATATAAATAAATAAATAAAAATCTTAAAAAAATTTAAAAAATTAAATGTATTAGCAGATTGTGTGAGTCCACTTAATTAGGTCTTTCCATCTCTCTTTAGGAATAAGTGGATGTATAAACACACATCACATATCCACCAACACACATGCAGATACAGGTTTTGCAATGCAAGACTTTCAAAATGAATGCTGCAATCCATCACAATGTCCCTTCTTTCCCAGAATTCAGCGTCATTCCCACTTTCTGCAAAACGGTCAATTTTATTCAGACCCCCTGATGCCCTGTGGTATACCCACATGGCATGTTTTTCCCTAGAGTAGAGCCCTGCTTTTTGAAAACCAAACTACTCTATTTGATATTTGTACTTTTCTTAGAAGTCTGATGCTTTGATCTTTCATCATTTAAGCATATCGATTTTTCTAATGATTTCCTGTCATCTCCTATCTCAATTTCTAAACCACCCTTTCCTCCCTTATGACTTTCATTCTTGCAGTGATTAATATGTCCATTTTTCAAGATGGAGAGAAAAGATCTCTTCTTGGTAGGCTTGCTTTTTTTTTTTTTTCAGCTTTGAGTGTATTATTACCGGGTGTGTTTGAATTCTTTACTTTTAAGGAAAATGATCGACTCCCAAAATGATTTGAGGGGACCTTGACAAATAAATATAAAATGTGAAATAGTAATTAAAGGTAAAAACAGAATTAAGCAATAAAAAATATACATGAGGAATAAGTGTTATCGGCAGTCTGGATCTTAATTTGCTAACCAATGTCTCCTGGAAATTAAAGCAGGATTGGGAAGCATACAGGAAAGCTTAACTAAGGATCAACAGAAAGTTGTCTATTCATTTATCTACAAAGACAGCCTTGTTCAATGTACAAGTATTTGCTGTGCAGATATTTGTTATTATTGGATGAAATGTCAGTTCCATGCTTGAGATCCTATACAGGAGGATGATATTCTTACATAGTAGCCAATGGTTTTCATTCAGATTTGATTCCTTGCCCTAAAGAAAACTGTCTCACATGTGGGCAATGGAAAGGTTATATAGAAAGCTAATAGTCAACGACATTTACCTTGAAAAAAAATTAACTTGGAGATATTCCTGAAATCTATAAGCTACTGAAATACTCATTATCTTAAGAACTCCAGTGCAGGTCACCGTCTTTTTAGGCTAAGAGCATCTTGACATACCTACTGAGAAGTTTAGCTGCCATAATCATCCCCAGAGCAATTAAAACTGTTGACATTTTGAGAGGGGGTGTTTAGGAATGCTACTTACTAAATAATACCTTAAGATAAAATTTTACTCAGGCATAATTTCATGAGCTGCTAGAAAATCAACAAATGGATTCATCTAGATCTTAAAACTACCCCCAGTCATAATTAATACCTCTATACATAAAAATAGGGTGCATAAAACATCTTTGTATGTCTTGCAAATGTTAAACTTCATGGCAAAAATATCAAGAATGAAATAAACTAGATAGCTTCCAAATTTCAGACACAATCATTACTAATAGATCCAGCAAAGATAATATACCTAAATAAAACAAGTATTTCAGCTAGTTATAGAACAATGAGGAGACAGTCACTTTTACAACACTTTGGGAACATAAATATAGCTAAAGAATTTTAAATAAATTAATATTTGAAAGAAAAAAGCCAAAATTTTAACAAAAGTATACAATACAATGTAGCATATACAGTTTCCTCATGTTTCCTCATTATAGGACTCATGTAGAGTCCAATAAAATGTTAGTTCTTTCTTTTCCACCCTTTACTTTTATTTTTTTTTCCTAAGATTGATTTATTTATTCATACAAGAACCAGGGTACAGGCCAGATGCGTGGGAGGGTGAGAGGATTCACCAGAGCCAGAGTGGGGAACAGAACAGGCAGACTGACGAAATACACTGCTGAGGGGAGCAGCGGGCGATACAGAAGAGGTCTGTGGCGCCATGTGAGACCTTCCCCAGCCCGCCGGGATCGAACCGGCGCTGCAGAGGCTGCGGACAGCTTCACAGAGCGGAACTCAACCACCTGCGCCACCAGGGGAGGTCCCACCTTTTACTTTTAATTCATTCAGGAAGTTTGGACATAGATACTTTTTCTCAAAATCTTGCAAATGTAAAACTTCTCCACAAATTCTTTATATGTACTATACATCTCAAATAGTCCCATTCTAAATCTATATGTTAAATGAGACCTTTTCTTCACTGGCTATTTCCTACATTCCCTTAGGTAACGCAGCCAGTGAAAGTCTGAACAGAGACAACATCCTGTGCACATTTAGCTCTTTGCCTTAAGGTGATCTGATTTAAAACTCAGTTTGTAGGAAATTATATCACCTTAAAAAAGAAGCAAATACAGAATAAAGAAAACAATTCTATATTCATGGCTAGTTACCTATAAAGGAATTTTTTACTAATGAATTCCTTCAACTGAAAAATTAGGAATGTAGGGTAACTTAGTTGGGAACAGCATTTCTAAATAGTCAAAAGTGATTTCCTGATGGCAATTTAATATGAATGTTTATAAGAAAGAGATTTCAAAATTATGTTCCTAGAAATTGAATTCAGGTTGTGATAAAATTCTGAAATAAATTAACCTAATTACTCCTTGAGAAAGTCCTGAATTATAAATATTAGTTTTGTAAAAATGGGTAGAAAAAAATTCATATGTATTGTTTATATGCCTGAACATTATATTTTAACATATTCTCAAATTAATAGTATGTCTCAGAAGAGTTTATTTAAAACTAATCTTCTTAAAAGTATTAACTCATAATTGTATAAATATGAACTTTAAAAATAGTTATTACAATAAAATCAGGGGTAAAAAAATAACAGGTGATTAATAACTAAAATGGTTACTGTTACATTTTTTAACAAGATATTTTAAAATCAGTGACACCACTGTAATTGGAGATATAATATAATGTCAACTTTCTTAGTCTATTTCTGTACATAAATTTCACTGCCTGTGGTTGCTAATTATTGAGTCATGAAATAAAGAAATCAAACTGTGATTCTGAACACATCAATCTTCCTACTCTCTTTTCTGTAATTAGCTGGGAACTTTCATGTTGTTGCCTGATTTATCCAAGTGTTTCTTAAGGTTCCATTTTACTTACTCTGAGAATATTGTATCAAAAACTCAACTGCATTGCAGTTCAAAAGAGAAAAAAACAGAGCAGGAAAAATTACCACATTTTCAAGATATATGGATATAGCTGTAGATATATAGCTAATTGCAAAATACAGTGTATTTGCATCATTGCAAAATACAGTGCATATGAAATTAATCTTACAATTTATTGCCTTTTCCTTGCATTTGATATTCTTTTTTATCTTATCAACTTAAACTGATTTAACTGTAGTTTTATTCACTCTGACATTTAAGAAATAATTTTCAGAAACTCAGTGCACATTGAATATACAGCTGCACTATTGTAACTAAGATGCATATTGATATTTCTAAATCTCCACAGATTTGCTCTTGTTAAAGATTGCTGTAAACACCTTATAATCAATGCAAATAAAGCCATCATGTTTTAAATACAACTTTGGTTTTACAATTGTTAATCTGTGTCAGTTCTATAATGCATACACACAGAAATGTACTTGTAGTTATATTAGAATATGAATAAAGAAACAAGTATATGTGTATATACATGTTAACTTATGTATCTACCTTTAGAAGTGTATTTTAAAAATAACTAACGATGGGACCTCCCTGGTGGCTCAGGGGGGTTAAGCACAGAGCTGTGAAGCTGTCCACAGCCTCTGCAGCATGAGTTCAATCCCCAGTTGGCCAGGGAGCAACCTACATGGCATAGCAAACCTCTCCTGTCTCGCTGGCTGCTCCCCTCAGCAGTGTATTTCAGTCTCTCTGCCCATTCTGCTCCTGGCTCTGTCTCTGGTGAATCCTCTCACCTCCCGCACATCTGGCCTGTACCCTAGCTCTTGCATGAATAAATAAATCTTAAAAAAAAAACAAAACCCTATGTAAGCCTTTGTATATGAACTCACAAGAATAAAACACTATGAGACATTAACATACAAGGTGAGGCAGCAAAAAGATAGTGACAAAGCTGTTATATATAACAATAATGCCATTACTACTACTATTACTACTACTACTACTACTTCTACTGCTACTAAAAACAATAATTAGTTATCAGTAAAATATTTATTGATTTAAATTTATTGATATCAATAACATAAATAGTACCCACTCAATAGACATAAAATTTCAGTTATCATATTATATGGTTAGTCATGTATTGCATCAGTTTTTAAACAATCACTCATTTAGAGGTTAAAAAAATGTCTCTTTGAACTGAAAAAGTAAATAACTGGTCATATTGTGACATATTTAATACACTCAAAATATTCTTAAATCGCAGAATTTTCTGAATGAATGAACAAATCAATTAACAAAACAATTGTTTTCCATACAGATGGCATACTTCTTAAAGCAAAATTAAATTCTCTTCAAAATTAAATATATTAACATAGATATCCAGCATTAATTAATATTATCTGCACAAAGCTAGTTTCTAGCTCATTATTCTTAACATGACACAGGGTCATAAATTCTTGACTTGATAATTATATTAGTGCCACACCTCTAATGAACTACCTTCATCCTCTCAAATTTAATATACAGTATTTAACATGTTATTTTCCCAGTGAAGTAATACTCAAAATTTGGTAATAAATACAGAAAAAAATATAGATTACTATTCATATAAACAGCTGAACTACAACCTGATATTATCCCCCCAATCAACATCCTAGTTCCTGCTATTGGTGTATCATTTAATTGTGTATAAAATGCCACACATTTATTCAGAAAATAAATACCTTAAGGAATAATAACAATATTTTAATCACATATATGTTCTCTCTCTGTATAGACACATATGTGCGTGTATATATATGTAATATATACAAATGTATGTGTATATATATATATATCTAGAGAGAGAGAGAGAGAGAGAGAAAGAGACTACAGTTCTACCTTTCATTCTGTTTTTTGGAAAATTGATTTGATATCTTAGGTAATTAAGACATGTTACAGTTAATTAATCCCTATATATGTACCATTATATATACATAGACACATTTAATATTCAAAGTGAAAATTTCATTATACAAATTAAAAAATAAAAAAGTATTTGGAAGTATTTAATCGAGAAATTTCTAAAATTATTGGAAAATATTGACTATTAAAAGATAAAATTTTGGGACTCTAAACACTAATGACTAGTTGATTCAACACCTGAGCAATATTTATTTGTATTTATTTTTCTAAATTAAAGAAGGGTGACAGAAAAATAGAGTTGATATTTACAAATCCTTAAAATAAGGTCATGTTTACTGAGATTTGTTAGTTATATTTACGTGATGTACTATAGAATGATACAGTCTTTAAAATTTCAAACTCTACAGCTATTTTAAAACCATAGTAGTTTCCCTTCTCTTCTGGCCATCATCTGACATTGTCCCTAAGAAATGTCAAATGGATTAAAGTTAGTTTTCATTTTTCATTGAAAGGTTTTATTCTTTTGAGGCTGAGTACTAGAACAGTTTAGTCTTCACAGTAGAAAAATAGGGATATCTCCACACTGAAAAGAAAATGAAAAATAATTCATTTCAAAAGATCCTGATTTTTTATTTTGCCTAGTGAATATAATCATTGACAAGGTTAAAAAAAAAACCTATTTTCATCTTTAAAAAGATAACTAAAATAATGTCCATTTATATCAAGGACATTTTGCGTGATTCAAGTACATAGCATCAAAGGACCTTGAGTGAAATGTTTATGTTAATAGAAGAAATCCAAAGAAAATTAATCATGGAGGGCCTCCCCCGTGGTGCAGCGGTTGAGCACTGGGTTGCAAAGCTGCCCACAGCCTCTGCAGCGCCAATTTGATCCCCGGCCTCTGGGCTAGGGCCCCACATGGTGTGTAGACCTCTCCTGCCTCCTGCTGCTCCCTTCAGCAGTGTATTTCGTCAGTCTGTCTGTTCTGCTCCCTGCTCTGGCTCTGGTGAATTCTCTCACCCTCCTGTGCTTCTGACTGTACCCAGTGCTTGTATAAAGAAATAAATAAATCTTAAAAAAAAAAAAAGAAAATTAATCATGGACTAAATCATTGAACAAAATGATTCCAGAGATAAACTGCATTAGTTAATTGAAAATCCAATAGAATATATTCACAAGCGTGTGCATTATATATTGGATGGGTTTGTACATATACTCACTTTTATTTGAAATGTTTATTAAAACTAGAAATACAAAATATTGGTAAACCTAGTTTATAATACCACTGATGTGATATTATAAAGACAGTGATAGTAATTCTTCAGACAGAAACAGATGAGAATGGTCTGTGTTCTACTTTTGTGAAATATAGCCTTGGATGAACTATTCATTATTCATTATCATTCTTTCTTTTTGTGTGTTTTATGACCTCAACTTTGTGAATCCCCAGAAATTTTATTATTGACATAAGTATTGTGTTACTAATCTTTTCTGTTCTGTTTTCCTACCCTTAGTTGGTACTCATTCTATTAAACCTTTTTTAACCAAAATTTTTACCCTATGAATTCTGTCTTACCTATAAACAACACATTTTATCTGAAAATGAATTCCAGCCCAAATGATCTTTTTTTCTCTGATATCTGTAACTTGCTGCAATTTCCTACTATGAATCTGTAGGATGTTTTTTTTATATTCTTACTCTTATTTATAAAATTTGCTTCCAACTGTGGGATCATTTGCAAATTTTTATATACTATTCCTGACTTTAATTCTAGTTAAATGAGTGAAGTTCTTTTATTTTTTTTTAAATGTAATACAGTGTTTAGTTGGGCAGGAATAACACAGTGTATAGAACAATTATATTGGAAAAAATCCAAAATAGTTCACTCATTAAAAATAAATGTGTATATTTGTTCATTTAATCTTCATAGGAAGTCTATGAGATATATATGATTTTTATCTTTTTTTTTCTGATGAGACAACTGAGTCTCAGAGAGGTTGCATAGCTTGCTTAGGAACACACAGTTAGAAAGTAGAAGAGCTGGGTTGTGATTCCAAAAATGCAGAGATAATGTTCTTCAGCAATATGCAATATATATCTTCTCCATTAAATAATTAATATTAAAAGAATTGCCGCTAAGAAAAATTTGCTACTCATGAGCACTTATTTATGTCAGCTTAGCATTATTTTATGAAAATTATTCCTTTGTTATTGTGTGTGTTTATCAGAATATATAGCAGTGCTCTCTTCTGTCTTTCCGTCCCCCGCAGTCAGCTGCAATCTGAAAATATTACCCAATAGAAGAGGTTTTTGGGGTCTCCCCTCGTGGCACAGCGGTTGAGCGCTGGGCTGCAAAGCTGCCCACAGCCTCTGCAGCGCTGGTTCAATCCCCGGCCACTGACGAGTGTCCCACATGGTGCGCAGACCTCTCCTGCCGTCTGCTGCTTCCATCAGCGGTGTGTTTCGTCGGTCTGCCTGTTCTGTTCCCCGCTCTGGCTCTGGTGAATTCTCTCACCCTCCTGCACTTCTGACTGTACCCAGTGCTTGTATAAATAAATTAAATATTTTTTTAAAAGATGTTTTTGTATGTGTGAGAGACCATATACATGCAATTTTTATTACATTATATTATTATAATTGTAATATTTTATTTTTAGTTATTATTGACAGTTTATTATTATGCTTTATATATATATATATTAAACTCTGGCATAGGTATCTACATACAGGGAAAATAATATATATATATATATATACACACATATATACAACATATTCCCTCTGATAAGGGGGAACTATGGTAAAAAAAATTAATACAATAACATGCATTTTTTTTTTCACATTTGAAATGTTCAGGAGTCCAGCTAAAATGTATCTGGATCCTCTGCACTAGGTTTCACAGAGCTGCACTGAATATGTTAGCTGTGTCACATATTCCTCTGGGTGCTCAAGTTGGGACTTAACTGCTCCGAGTTTCCAGAGGTTATTAGAAAAATGCATAATCTTGCAATGATCTCACGGAGCTCTTCACAGTTTTGCTAGCTGCCAACTCCTCTGTGCTGCTCTCTGTCCTTTGTCATGCATCCTCTGCAGAGGTAGCTGGCAACATGGATGTTGATTTTTAAAAAAAAAAAAAATATTTATTTATCCAAGAGCAAGGTACAGGCCAGAGATGCCGGAGGATGAGAGAATTCACCAGAGACAGAGCGGGTAGCAGAACAGGCAGATGGACTGAAGACACTGCTGAGGGGACCGCGGGTGAGGCAGGAGAGGTCTGCGTGTCATGTGGGACATTTGCCGGTGGTCGGGGATCAAACCGGTGCTGCAGAGGCTGCAGGCAGCTTCACAGCGCGTGCTCAACCCGCTGCGCTACCGGGGAGGCCCGGATGTTGGCTTTTTCAAGACCAAAAAGCAGAGTTTCTGTACACATGCTAAGACAGAATTTTAGAGCATATAAAATAACCATGAGGTGACACAGAAGCACTTTTGATACCTTTTGGGTAGATCAACTCACTGGACTTACCTCAACTGCCTCACACAACTTCCTAAAAATGGAATGTGAGAAATCATTGTGGAAGTCTGCTTATGATCTCCCCACTACACTATTGTGATCATCTAAAATGCCAAATAATTAAGTACACTGGCTAGAATTCAGGTGAAGAATTTTCACTATAGTAAGCCCCTGCTTGAAAACTTTGGGATTTGAGCAACTAGCTATACCTTTAAGACATTCTGCAGAACACTTTTTGAATTTAGTGTGTATCATAGGTATCAGATTGATTGCATTCTCCCAGCCAACCAATTTCCCCTGAGCTTTAAGGACCCACCTTCCAGTTCATTCAATGAGAAGGACATTTCCTCCTGGAGCTCTGTTCCTGTCAGTCTTCCAACTGACTGAACCAAAGAGGAATAACAATCACTTCCTAAAGAATTGGAAATAAGAAGCTCTAAGCAGGATATATTTCAACCATGGTTATTTTATTGATGGTTGCTTGGTGATCAACTAGCATACAATTGGTCATGCTAGTCAGACCGTACTCAGACTATCATCTCATTGAGATTTTAGTGAACAACACCCAGTATATCAACCATGACTTGAAAAAAAGTCCTTCTTGATTTTGCTCCCTGTTTACTAGTATCACAATGCTGCTTAAATTATTTTTCATGCCATGCACTTATACTATGCCACAAACTATGATCGCTTTAGATCAAACTTTCTTATAGAGATAAAGACATTTACTACTTATAATAGTTTTAGAAACTCTAGGATTAAGGGGGTTGAAAGTATTAGCTACCAATTGAAAATACCAAAGTATTCACTACCATTTGAAAATGAGGTAACAAATTATATTTTATGTGGAAAATCCCATAAAAAAAGAATAATAAGAGATTCTACATTTAAGTAAGTTATATTTCTTTCACAAGGAAATGAGGACAGGTACATAAGAGTATTGAATTCCAGGCAGATAAAAAATACTAATGTGCTTATGCTCTGCTCATACATTTAATACTTAATATTTAATTTAAGACAGCTCCAGGCAAAAGTTCTGCTTTAAAGATTGGAAAGGCCATTTTGTGGACCAAAAATATCCAGTGGAAAAACTGGCTTTGTGTATTCATCTGTTTGCTCACAATGTGGCAGAATATTTAAAAAACAAAATGATATTTCAAATGTGTGATAGACACCACTTGATAATGACTCCTATGGAGATAGATTTTCTTTTACAGGATGCTTAGGTTCTAAAATTTACTAATTGGTTCAGATTCTGAGAGCTTCAATATATAGTTTCAAGATTCCTTGATAGTAAAGGGTGGGGGGAGAAATTCCAGCTCTGTGTGTTCTGTTTCATAGAGTTCCTGTATTATCTCATTAGTACAGAAAATACAAAGACATTAATTTACTTTCTACTTAAAAATTATCGGAAGCCCCAGAACTTAAGGTTAGACCCAGATTTTATGACTCTTATTGCACTATAATTCAGAGAAAATGCAAATTATAATGGTCATCACCCAACACATTTCAAGAACTACCTTTTGATATTATGTAAGGACATGTGGCATTGTAACATTACTAGACATTCTGGAATCTTACACACTTCAGTTAAAATCATGATTTAATTATTTATTAGTTTTGACAAACAGGGATTGTGACTTGACATTTTTGTGTCTTAAATGCCTCCTATGCTAAATGAATAATAGGACATCTATAACATCACATTGATGCATTTAATGAAATAGGCTATATTTATACAACTCATTTGAACAGTCTGATTAAAAAAAAAAGTTGCTCAAAAAACCATTCCAATGCATGAGTTATTAGCTCTTATTCATTGTAATTCACCATAATATTGAAAATATACTTCTATAACATTGTGGTTAGATTATAAACTTCATTATATCAGTTCTATTTATCAGAAAGTTCCCCTTGTAAATGTTAATGCACTTAGTTGGAAAACAATACGACAAGTCAGTAGTATTCTCATTTATTTTCCAAAGTCTGTTCTTGCTATTAGATTGATATGATAGCATACAAAAAAGAAAAAATATAATTGTTTCATTGTCATATTTTGAGAAGTATTTTGAGCATGCTCTTTTTGTATTTATTGCATAAATTAGCACTCTAAATGACTTTTTGTACCAAAGTAACCTAAATATGCTTTTTTTCCTTAACCTGCTTAAGTAAAGAAATTTGAATAAAGAGACTGGATTTCTTTCTAAATTCTAACAATAAAACATTGAAGAGTATATCTACTTTGGAACAGAATTTCCTGAATGTCACTGGATGATGAAACATCAGCCCATTAATAGTACAGGAAAACCCTGAAAATTCATATTGTACATTTAAGATAAAACATTCATTTCAAACGATTTTACTTGATGTGAGCAGTGTCCTAAAGTGGTGGGACAGTTTCACTGGAAAATGGCTTATAAATAAAAATGATTACGCTGTTTTATTTACTGTTGTTTTGAGAGGTTTTTTTTAAACCATATAAGAGCACCTATTACCCTATCTCACTAATGCTGAATGCACTTTTTAACAGTATTTCATTAGTTCTGAGTCCTTTTGTGAAATATGTATAATGGCTTCCATTATCTTCATGCAGACCATAAAATGTCTGTGTATTCTAACAGTGGGAAGTAGTTATACTCTATTCTTTTGAATTAACAACACTTTCCTTAACATTGATTCAATTTGCCTATGTTAGATATGTTTTATTATTTAACTTCTAGAAACAATGCACAATTGGAAGAAGTCAGAGAGCAAATCTGAGTGACCTGGAATGACAATCACTGTTCATTTCACTCATCCACATTGCCTCCTGATCTTGAGTAAGGTGAAAACGATATGAGGTTTTCTATTCTTCACTTGACATTAATTTACTAAGTATTTATAATGTACAGGTTATACAGAAGACATTATATTTTGAATGTCATGGATATAGTAATTAATAAGATACAGTCTCAGCAATAAAGTAGGTTAAACCCTCCGGGGACAAATAGATAAGTGAACAGGCAATTTTAAAACAAGACATAAAAGTAATAGAAAGTGTTACAAAGTTTCAATAGTAAAAGGAGAATTTCCTTTGTTGTGGATTGAGTGTTTTAGATAAGTTTGTTTTTTTCTCTTTTTAAAGGAAGTATCATTGATTAGAACAATGCTAAGCAAGTTTGATTTTGACCAGAAAAGAAACAGAGGATGTAGGGAAACTAAACATTAAATTACTAGTGAATAAAGGAAAAAAGCAAAGGAAAATGTGAGTGCTCTTGAGGGAAAGGGTTGCAATCCTGGTAGCACCAGTACACAGTTTATAAAAGGAACATTTGAGAGAAAAGGCTCTAAAATCTAGTTGAACCCATGGACTCTTGGTTTTTAAATACTCAGTTGAGAAGTTGTTAAAGAATAAGAATTTTTTTTTCAAGATTTATTTATTTATGCATACAAGAACAGGGGTGTAGGTCAGAGGTGCAGGGGATGAGAGGATTCACCAGGAACAGAGTGTGGGGGGGCGGTGGTGAGCAGAACAGGCGAATCTACTGAGAGACACTGCTGAGGGGAGCAGTGGGTGAGTCAGGAAAGGTCTGCTGTGCCATGTGGGTCAGCTCCCTGGCCGGGCATCGAACTCATGCTGCGGTGGCTGGCAATAGCTTGATAGTGCTGAGATTTTAACCCCTGTGCCACTAAGGAGGCCCCCAAAGAATGGGAAAACATTGAAAAGCACTGAGCAAAGATGCAACATAATCACTGGCTTATTTTTATATTCCTCCTGCACTTGATGGAAGGGCAGCAGAACAGTGGGTGAGATCTAGGTAGGATGCTACTGGTCCTTGGCAAAGACAACTGCAGCTGTTATCTTGGTCTCAGGTGATTTCAGGTCTCTCCTCCTGTCCCAGTGCCCTGGGACCTACTTAATCCCTTTCTTCTGGTTCTCCAACAGAAGGTGTTTTAGACTGACAGCAAGTTTTCATGCCTCAGCTGCACTGATTTAGACTGAGCCTGCTTGATTGGGCATTTGCCCATGAGGGACTGTTATTTGAAATCCTTTCTTCTTTTTTTTTTTTTTTTCTCTTTCTCTTCTCTCCTCTGTCTCTATTGCCACAATTAAATATCTTTCCGACAAAGGCTCTGTTTCCTTTGCCTTTGTGCACACGATGGCTGTCCCCTTTTAGAATGTGAATTCTTTAACAGTTTGGAGTCCTGGGGTAGATGTGAGTCATGTGCTCATTCTTCCTCTATGCCTCCCCCCTTTCATGTAATGTCCATATACTTCTTATCTCCACTTCTTTCCCCTCACCTTCTTTTGCCATTTATCCCTTTGTCTTTATTCTATCTATAGTCACATTCATATGACTTCACCTACTATCACAAAATTAAATTCCATGTAAACTTTGAATTGTGTCTCTCCAATGCACAATTTGCCACTGAGCTGTAGATAACCAAACTGGTTATCTCCTAAGGAAGGTTTAATAACTTTCTGAGCCTAATATTTGCAAAGGAAAATTCCTAAACACCGCATCTTACCAAACTTAATCCTCAGGCTTGTATTTCTTAGTCAATGGTAACTTCATCTGTGCAGATACCTTTGGTTACTCTTAATTGCTTTCTTCTCTCAGATCCTAATCTACTGTGTCAGAATTTCTATTGATTTGACCTCCGAGATTTATGTAGAATCAAAACACTTCTGACCACCTCTGTTGCTACTCTTTCATCCAAGTTGTCATCATTTTTCATATGGGCGACTGACATCAGATTCTCTGATCAGTCCCTACAATATCTCTCCATTTCATTCTGAGTGAAAGCCACAGACTTTATAGTAAATGCAGTGCTTCATAAGATATCTCTACCCTGTGAGTTACCCTTCTGATGGCATCTCCTATAACCTTCCCCCTCATAACCACCAGTGGTTATTAAGTAAAATTTCCCTTTTTGTTGCTCCAACATCAGGCATATTTCTGGAGTCTTCAAACCTCTACTCATTTTCCTTTACTGGAGAAACTGTTGCCTAGATTAAAACATGTTTGAAGTGTTTTCAAAGAAGCCTGATCTCTTTAATAATTCATTAAGTTTCCTACCATCCCACCCTCCACTCCTTTCCTTCACATTATTAGTTTTTTTAATCATACTAATTATCATCTTCTGTATTTTTATACAGATAATTTCTTTTAGTTCTTGTTTATTATCCTACTTAATCTTAAACTGCATGGTTCTAAGATTTTTTTTTTCCACTGGTAAAGTAATAGTGCTTATTCTAAACACAGCCAGAACTCAACAAATATTTAACTGAATGTGGAACAAAGTACAGTGTAGGAAACAATAAGATGTGATGCTAGATAATACTACAGAGATGTTACTAGACACCTGATTTGCCAATGCTCATTGCATTACTTGAGATATTAGCATTTTTGTTAACCTGACAACACATGGAAAACATCCTAAAAATTAATATCAGGTTTTGTGCACAAATAATGTTTCTGGTCATCACAATTCTTTCTGAATCCTATTTTAAGAGTGCCATCTGACATAGCTGTTAATTTCTTGGTATTTACCTGTTCATTTACAAAGTGTTCATTTAAATTAAAATACTAGAGGGCCTCCCTGGTGGCGCAGGCAGTTGAGCACTGCCCTGTGAAGCTGTCCGCAGCCTCTGCAGCATGGGTTCGATCTCAGCTGGTGGGTGAGAATCCCACAGGGCATGGCAGGCCTCTCCTGTCTCACCCGCTGCTCCCCTCAGCAGTGTACTTCAGTCAGTCTGCCTATTCTGTTCCCCGCTCTGTCTCTGGTGAATCCTCTCACCCTCCCATGGATCTGGCCTGTATAAAAATACAGGTTCTTATATAAAAACCAGGATAAAAATCCTGGTTCGTGTATAAAAATAAATAAATCTTAAAAAAATAAATTAAAATACTGGAGAATAGGGCCTCCCAGGAGGCGCAGTGGTTGAGCGCAGCACTGTGAAGCTGTCCGCATCTTCTGCAGTGCAGATTTGATTCTCTGCCCGCCAGGGAGAAACCCACATGGCATACCAGACCTCTCCTGTCTCGCCCACTGCTCCCCTCAGCAGAGTCTTCAGTCTGTCTGCCTGTTCTGCTCCCGCTCTGTCTCTAGTGAATTTTCTCACTCTCCCGTGCCTCTGACTGTACCCCAGTTCTTGTATAAATAAATAAATCTTAAAATAAAATAAAATAAAATAAAATACTGGAGAATAACCTCTTCATCCACTTTATATTGCCAAAGACCTTTACTGCCTTTTTAAAACCATAGCCACATACAATAGGACTGGAATTACATCAGATGACTTACCGTTCAATTACCAGTACACCTAATGCTTGGTCTTTGGAGCAGCACTGTGTATCATAAAAGGCCTATTTACTTAAGCAACATAATTTATTTAAGAAGGTTTTAAAAATACACATGGCATCTATCTTTTCAGAAGGTAGTGCATGGTATGTAACAGCAATTATAAACAAAACAAACAATTAAATTCCTACAACTGAAACAGAAGCAGTTTGCTTGTAAGAGTTCATCAGAAAATCTATTAACCCAGGCTCAGTGAAGAGAGAGAAACAGCCTATTTAAAATAAAGTGCAGTGTCTGCTTTCCATCCTTTAACACATGAATATCTCCAACAAATTTACAAATTTGTGTTCCAAGTTCCAAACAGACACTCATGTGGGTCACAGTTTGAGAGTCTCCAGGCAGACTAGGTGTTTTGAGGCTGTTTATGAGGCAGTGCTTCAAGTCTGGTCTGATCGCATTGGCCTTTGTAGCACACTGTGTGTGCAAATAGGTTTTTTGTTCAAGCTTCTGTAACAAACTGCGGCAAAGCTGCCTGCAAAGTTGTCTCTAATAAGACAGCTTAAATGTGTTGCCACATGGGTATTTCTGTACTAGCTTTATGGGCTCTCCAAAGGATGCTGCGCAAAGAATCAAAGAATCTGCTAGCAGTTGAGATGCAACCCCAGGAAATGTCAAAGGCAGCTTTCAGCCTAATGTTCTGGTGAAGCAGGGACATAACCAGAGAAGTGAAATCCAAGTGTGTTATTTCAAAGGACCCTCTGATACACTGGTTATGTGCTTAGGAGACAAGTCCCCAGAATCCCCAAGGCTCCTCTTTAGTGTGAGTTTTGCCTCTTCAGTTTTCTCCCAGGCACAAAGACTGGTTTGTGAGTACAGCCTGCATCATAAAACATACTGGGTTCTTAGCCACAGGAGATCTCCCAAGGAAAGCAGCCATGAGACACATCTTCAGCTAGACCCTCTTCTTTCCAACAACACTAACATATTTTCCAGGGGGAAGCTACATTAAAGCAATGTTAAGTAGGAAAAAGTGAAGAGCTGCCTGACCCTCAGGATGTGCTCCAAAACAGAGCAGGACACATCCCTGAGCTGTCTTTGTAAGAGTGAAAATTTGGGGATTAGGCGATGGGTGAGCTATATGCTGATGAGGTGTTGGCATTCTTCAGGCATTTCTTCTTTTCACATCATCATGCAGGGGATTTATCCATATGATTGAAAAGCTCCCCAAGACCCTAAGTAACCACGCTGAACTTGAAATCAACCTGTGACATGTAGTGTGTCCTGTCTGTGGCAGCCAGTCTTGAAAGGCAATTAACAAATAGTCTTAGTAGCATATGGAGGAAGGCTTGCTGTAATGGCGAGATGTTATTTTCTTAAAATTTTAATTAAGTAAAATGAAGTTATCCATAACTGACAAGAGTGACACATATATTCCTACCTTGAATGAGTAGCTGTAAAGTACAAACTGAAAATGAGGATTACATAAGCAAAAACCAGTCCCTTTTCAAATTAACGGAAAGAAAACACAGCGGCTTTGAAACAACTTTCAAACATGAATTTCACGCAAAATCAAATCTCTCTTCTACTTATATAATCGCTTATTTTGAAGAATCAGATACCCTTTTATAATAATAATTTCTTCTCTGGTCTGAGACTCAAGACAGGTCTTTCTGTGGTGGAAGAGGAATTTAGCATGGTGGCTGCAGCCCCTACTTCCCCCATCGAGTATTTCTGAAAAACAGTTGTGCACATTTCAGAAGAAATGGCTCAAACCCTATTAGTTTGATTCAAGCCCTATTAAATTATCTTATCCCAGGTGCCACTAGTTGTAAAACTTCTGGCTTACCTAACAGGAGGTTAGGTGTCAGGTGCTTTTGATAAACACAATTGGCCAAATCTGTTATCCCAGTCTGTAAATACCTGCCCCTTTTGTTAAATAAAAGAGTCATACCATTCATGATCCCATCTGTGATCCCCATTCCTTCAAACTAAGCAAGTATTTATACCAGCAGGCTCTACATATGAGGCAGGATTCTCCTCTGAATTTGCCCACCCTCACTCTTGAACATACACTGTCATGACAATAAAACTTCATTTCCAACTCATCTACACTGACCCCCACATGAATTCTTTCCTGCGTAGCAATTAAGAACCTCCAGGGTCCCTCAACATTCTTGGGCCCCATTTAGAGATGTACAAAATATTTTAATTCCTGGATTAACCATCAAGTGTAGTTCAGCTGGCTCTATATGAATTCAATGTTTTGTTTTGTTTTGTTTTTTCCAAAATAGACAACAAGGGCCTCCCTGGTGGCTCAAGGGGTTGAGTGCAGTGCTATGAAACTGTCTGCAGCCTCTGCAGTGTGAGTTCAATCCCCTGCCGGGGAGCTACCCACATGGCACAGCAGACCTCTCCTGACTCACCTGCTGCTTCCCTCATCACTGCACTTCGGTCTATCTGCTTATTCTATTCCCTGCTCTGTCTCTGGTGAATCCTCTCACCTCCCACACCTCTGACCTGTACCCCAGTTCTTATAATCATAAATAAATAAAACTTCAGAAAAAAAAAAAAAAAACTGTGGCATCTTAAAAAAAAGACAACAAAACTCTGTGCATCATAAGAAGTCTAAGGAATCATGTCATTAAGTAAATACCAACAATTTGTTTAGCATATGTATGCACTAGGCTTGACCACTGTATTTGATTAAGCTATCTTGTGTGCAATAATAAACTTCAAAGTTTCAGTAATTTATGCTATGGTTCTATCAGTGGGAGGCCGTGAGTTGTTTCTCAACATCATTGATCAGAGACCCACAATATGAATGTAAAATCTGTGTAGAGTATATCCAGTATATGGGAGAAAAATGAGGATATGGAAATGTATGCACTGACCCTTATCATGTCTTCCAACATTGTGAAACACTCTTCAACTTATATTTCATTAATCTAAATAAAACAGACAACTCTGATTGAGTTATATGATTCAGAGGTACAAGTTCCTATATCTTCAGATGTATGTTACCATAACACACCCACCATGTAGACACCCATAATCCTCCACCATAGGCCATTGGGTTCACTCAACACTTTGCTATCCATCCCATCAAGTAGCCTTTGCTCTACAGTGAGATTTCTAGGGTTTGTTTTGGTTTGGTGCTATCTGTTCTCCTGTTCTTGTGTCTCTATATTTCACACATGAGTGAAATCATATGGACTTTATCTTTCTCCTTTTACTAATATGAAAGAGATAGTAAATGTCACTGTGGTAATTATTTAGATGTTTTAAGTTGCAAGAATCAGAAGTCAAACATTGTGCAAAACTATTCAAAATCAACCTTTTTAAAACTTTAGGCATCTACCCAAACTTTACAACAATACAAAAAGACTTGATTTTTTTTAATGGCTAAATTTCAGTAAGAAGAACAAGATTTATGAAATTTTAACTGCTACAAATCTTTCCATTCCCCTCATGAGGTTTTTTTTTTTTTATATTATGAAAACCAACAGCCTTACATTTACAGTAACTTTATAAAAATCAGCAGCCTAGCAGTTTACTACCCAACTCAACAAACAAACCATGGTTGGAGCTCCCCAATATCCCGAAGACCAGGAAAGAATCATTATTTAACAGGTCTGGAAGGTTCCTAAAAAAACTCTAATGTTAGAATTTGTCTGAACAGATGTGATTCAGTGCATATTTCATCAAAAAGATTAATATCAAGGGTATTTGTCAAATACCCTTGCAATTGCTTAACATTACAGATGCCTAAAGCAGCCACACCAGTTGGGAATAATAAGAGATTCACCAACAATATTAAAAGGACTCATTGGGACAAGAAGAGTCCGTAATAGACTTTGAAATTCTCTAACATATTTCTACAAATTTAGAAAATTACACATCTATGAAAACTGTGTACATGACCTGAAATTCATGAAGTGATTGCAAATGCTAAGTCAGAGTTGAAAAGTATCTGGTCTGTCTCAGCAAAGTTTAACAAAATTCTGTGAAATTCTATTAGTCTCTAGCAAACAAAAGTTAACCTGGGCAAAACTAAGCTACCTGGGCAAAGATTTCAGAAGCAGCACATGGCAGAAAATACAGACTACAAAAAATAATCCAAATAAACAACAAAACAACAAATATAAACTAAAACAATCCATGAAGAGATAGGGAAATGTGATTTTGCACGTTCCACAGTATATAATTTATGATGATCAGTTTTCAACACATGAAATTATGAGACACACAAAGAAGCAAGGATAAAATGATGTTTCACAAAATAGAGGATAACCATAAGCAAACAAAATTATAAAAAATAACGACTGGAAATTCTGGAGCTGAAAACTACAACAAATTCATGAGAGGGTGGTAAAGTATGTTTTAACTGGCACAAGAATGAGCCAGTGACATGGAAGATCAAGAAATACAAAAATAAAAAAAGTAAAGAAACATGTAAGGAGACACTGAGAACTTTTGAACACCCTTACATATATCAACACACACATAATGGGATTTCTTGGAGAGGGGAGGCAGAAAAGGGGAGAAAAAATAATATGAAAAAGGGAAACCAAAATCTTTCTAAATTTAATAAAAACTTTTTAAAAAGATGTATTTATTTATGCATACAAGAACTGGGGTACAGGCCAGAGGTGTGGGCGGGGGTTGAGAGGATTCACCAGAGACAGAGTGGGGAGCAGAACAGGCGGATCTACTGAAATACACTGCTGAGCAGAGCAGCAGGTGAGACAGGAGAGGTCTGCCTCACCATGCGGGTTACTCCCTGGCTGGTTAGGGATCAAACTCGTGCTGCAGAGGCTGCACATTGCTTCATAGTGTGTTGCTTAAGTCCTTGCACCACCAGGGAGGTCCCAGCTACCTATTCTTTACTCTTTGGTAAATCCAAATTTGTCAGATTAGGTATCATGGAAAGTCACCAACTTCCTCAAAATTCATGATAAAGTGAGAATTGAAACACAGATCAATAAGAAACAGGTGAGCACTTGCATCAGATTTTTCAACCTATGGAAATATTTCCTTCCTTGATCTTGGAAATGTTCCCAAGTGGGTAGGGAAATAAGAAATAAGAGTCTCAGGAATTATTTAACAAAATCTTTACCCCATTTCTTAGTTTTCTTCCTTATTGTATTATATATATACATATATATATATCATACACACTATATACAAATATGCTGGAATATTTAATTCTCTAAGTATTACTTTTTAATTAAGCATGTGTTTGAACCTTATTTATCGAACTTTAAAATTGTATTTCCCAAACACAACTGAATGTGGAAACCCCATCCTCTTTTATCCTTCACATCTTTACTAATATTCTCAAAGCAGTCTCCAGAATGCCATTTAGAAAACAATTTTATAGCTATATGAATTTATAGAAGAATAATGAGAGCAGCAGAGAATCCATTTAATGCTGCTCATTGTCTCTATAGACATAAAACCTACAAACACACTTTCTTTGAAAAAAATTCAGCTTCAAAACAGGAAAAAAGAGATTTGTCAAAATATTTGCTTTTACATTAAGCAATGTGCAAAATTGTTCTTTTGTCAATTTGGTTACAAAATGAACTCAGTTTCTCAAGATTCCGTTTTCTGTATTCGCCAAAATGAAGATGTATGAGATTTAGGGGGGAAATGAAGAGATTAACGAGCCCCACTTAGAGATGGGGACACAAAGAAGGCTCCATTTTGCCTTCAATCATCCCAAATTTTCTGGGGTGCTTTTCACCACCAACCCTGCGGATCAACCACAAACCAAGCCACCAACGGAATTTTGCTCCAGACTCAGAGAACTCACAATCACGAAGCAGTGACATCCTGCTGTGGACGTCTGCATTACCACACGGTTTGATACAACTACCACACTGGCTGTGACTAGACTCCCGCTGTCCAAAGTGTCCCTTCAGTTATCCAGCTTTTTTTTTTTTTTTTTTTTTATATTAACTCTTGTTTTGGGAGACTTTGCTTCCCCAATTCCTCTCTCAATTTTTAAAGATCTAATTCTTACAACAAACTGTTTACCTCCAAAGTCATATTCATGGTTTCGTTTTGCTCATTAAACTATGACTGATATAAGTGTATTTGTGCCCTCAACCGGTTGGTCTATTGAACCAGATTTATACTCTAGTATTGTTTAATATTAAAAAAAATATTTCAATAGGTTATACAGATGAGGTCTTGTCACTATTTGGGTTGTCCTGAGCATCAGGAAAGTTCTTATGAAAAGATAACAAATTACGTCATGAGAAACAAAATGTTGAACTTTCCGTATTTTAGAATTTTTTCTTGACAAATTATGTCCTTTGCCTTAGTATCTTATATATGTATATGTATGTGTGTATGTGTGTGTGCATATATATATATACACATATATATATATTTTAAAATAAAATAAAATAATTAAGATAACATAATTACAACTTCAAAATAACATTTCAAATCTCTGGTCTTTAAAAATACTGTTTGTATTCCCCTTTTGCCATTGATATCTCTTTTGTTGTATCATAGGTAACTTATTAAAAAAAAAAAAGATTCAGGGGCCTCCCCTGGTGGCGCAGCGATTGAGTACTGGGCTACGAAGCTGCCTACAGCCTCTGCAGCGCTGGCTCGATCCCCAGCTGCCGGCGAAGGTCCCACAAGGCGCCCAGACCTCTCCTGCTGCCCACTGCTCCCCTCAGCAGTGTATTTCGTCAGTCTGCCTGTTCTGTTCCCCGCTCCGGCTCTGGTGAATTCTCTCACTCACCTGCGCTTCTGACTGTACCCAGTGCTTGTATAAATAAATAAATAAATCTTTAAAAAAATAATAAAAATAAAAAAAGATTTATTTTTATTTATATGTGCATACAAGATCTGGGTTGTAAGCCAGAGGTGTGGGTGGTGAGAGGACTCACCAGAGACAGAGTGTGGAGCAGAACAGGAGGATCTAATGAAATACACTGCTGAGGGGAGCAGCAGGTGAGACAGGAGAGGTCTGCTGGACCATATGGGTCAGCTCCCTGGCTGGGATCGAACTCAGAAAATAAGTGGATAGCGCTGAGAAATTTAACCCTTAGGCCACTCATTATTCCATGAACAATAAATTCAATCATTGGGTCTCCCCGGTGGCTCAGCGGCTGAGCGCTGGGCTGCAGAGATGCGCGCAGCCTCTGTAGCGCCGGTTCGATCCCCGGCCACTGGGCGAGGGTCCCAAATGGCGCGCAGACCTCTCCTGCCGCCCGCTGCTCCCCTCAGCAGTGTACTTCTTTCTCAGTCTGCCTGTTCTCCTCCCCGCTCTGGCTCTGGTGAATTTTCTCACCCTCCGGCGCTTTTGACTGTACCCAGTGCTTGTATAAATAAATAAATAAATCTTTAAAAAAAAAAAAAAGAATTAAAAAAAATTCAATCATTACTTGTGTTATGATGGAAGATACATAGATTTATCTACTCACAGCTAAAATGAATTATCACACTAAGAATGGACTATGTATAAAGAAGATTCTTGTCCAAGTTCACCACTCATTTGTAAAAATCATTTGACTTTGCTTTAGGTTATTAAATCTATGTCCTATCTTGCTACAAATGAATGGGTACACATATCAGTTTAAATTAAGTTTAGGATTAGAAATCAGATTTTCACTGATTGTTTCATGAAAATATTTTAGACAATCAAATCAAGTCTATTAGACTTAGGATCACTTATTTAATTGGTCTTATATCAGTTGAAATAGATGTAATGTTCTAAAGTAATAAACTTATGGATAGAAATTCAGACTTCTATTCTTTCATTTAGATTATTATAGCTAGTTGAGTTGTTTAAATATTTTGAACAGAAAATTTATATTTTAATTTGTCTAATGTGAATATTATATGTTTCTCTAAGGAGATTTTTGGTTTCAAGTATCATAAGAGTCCTTGAGAAATTAGGAATAAAAGGGTTTAGCTGTTTAAGAAAACATAAAGGATTTTCTCCTAAGATACAAGGCCACAAATTAAATGTGAAATTCATAAGGGGATTAAACCAGAAATCATAATGCCTTCATGAACCAAGGTCATTCACATCCCATGCCTCCTTCAAGACATTTAAGAATGACATCAGGAACTATATCTATTTTAGAAATGGAGCACAGAGAAGTAAAAACAATTATTTGAATGGGAAAAAAGGGATAAATGGAGGTCATTTAGTGGAGGAAAATAAGAAAGATATTTGACAATCTTATCTCAGGATCTGATTTTCTATCTCTGAGACTGGATAAGATGCTTGAGTTTGTATGACTTGTTTATATTATTTTAAAAATCTCTTAATAAGCCTGATAAAAAATGAAAGAACATAATTTGAGTAGGAAAAAACAATAATTGGCAACATAAAGGAGATCATTACAACTCTGAGAGAGAATGTGTCTTCAACCTAAATTACTCCTCTTCTATGAGGCCATTTATGCTGATATAAAATAAGATCTGGACTATCATAATATTGAATGATTGCATCAAAATCTATTTGGAAATGTATGATAATCTTAACTTGATTATCATTAGAATAAAAATATGAATTTGTATTTATCCTGTATGAAATGCATATTTAAGGACTTGATAGCACTCCTCACACTTACAGGTTTCAGCACCACTGATAAAAGATATATATATATATATATATATATATATATATATATATAGACAAAAATACTCTTAATCAAATCAAGAACAGTCTCATTCAAATAAATAGGAGTTAGTAGAGCCTCATCTAGCTCTGGAAAAATAGTGACACCAGAAGTTTCATAGACAAATTCATTATTATCCCAGACTATTTTAAACAGCTAAAATCATTGGATCTTTAAAATCAAATCATTGTTATATGTGATTTCTTTTCCATCTTTTTACAAATGTCATTTTTAACTCATTTTGAGATTGCACTTAATTGAGAATAAACCCAGATCGTGACTATCACAAGGGATGCATTCATTTTCAACTGACTTATAGATTTGTTTTTAATCATAGTGATTTTTCTTTTTCATCACCATCTATGTGAGGACTGGGGAAAAGGGCAAGAAGAAATATTGAGTCTCTCTAAGTTTTATTAATGAAGATGATGTGAACAGCTAACTGGTTTTTGTTAATTATCTAAACTGCTCACTCAGTACCCAGATATGCTATTGCATAAAACAATATATGATATGCTATTGCATAAAACATCACAATCTTCTGTGGCATTTGTGGTATTACAGATGTGTAATTGGGTGGTATACTAAACTGATCATGACCCTGGTTGTATAGTTGTTGTAGATGTTTTTAATGTTCGTGTGAAGTAAAATACTGAAATATTTGAATGTATGGTGACAGGGTTGCTATAAAATTGAATGTTCTCATTGAAATTCAAGCTCAAATTCTCTCACATTAAAACCCACTGATAGCCTCCAAGTGATCCTAAAATAAATGTGAAAATCCTTGATTAATCAGCTTGAAGTCCCTCTGGTTCTGTACTCTTTCCAGCTCAGAAGTTTCATCCTGGGCCTTCCTGGTGGCACAGCATTTAAAGTCTCAGTGCTACCATGTTATCACCAGCTACTACGTGAGTTTGATCCCCCACCCGGACCAGGGAGCTGACTCACATGGAATAGCAGACCTCTCCTGGCTAACCGGCTGCTCCCCTCAGCAGTGTATTCCAATATATGTGCCTGTTCTGTTCCCTACTCTGTCTCTGGTGAATCCTCTGACACTTTCCCTGGCCCTTCTGGCCTGTACCACAGTTCTTGTATGCTTAAAAGCAAATAATTAATTAAAAAAATAAGTCTCATCTTATACTACTTTTCACATCACTGAAAATTCAAGCCATGTTAGAGTTCTTACAGTTGTCTATTTTCTCAAGTTCTTAACCAACTAAATTGCTCACAAATGTTTTGCTTTGTTAGAAGCATTTTCTTCTTCTTGTTCATTCTTCCACAACATCCCTTTTGCTTGGATAATTTTTACGTATTTTGCCCTATCTGCCAAATCAGAACTTTCAATCCTAGATTAGAGAACATCCCTTATATGATTCTATAACTCTAGCAAATAATAAAGTGGTAGCAACATCTTAAGAGACACAGATTTGAATTTTTCTAAGTTTTGATTATGAATTCTTTGGAAATCATTTTTATAAAAGTAGATGAGTATATGCTTTTGTACTTCTGCTATAACAAATTTCCTTAAACTCAATGTTTTAAAACAATATACAAATTTCTTATTTCTTAGTGCCTGAGGTTAAAGTATGACATAAGTCTTATGAGACTAAAGTCAAGATATCAGAAGAACAACTTTCCTACTGAAAGATCGAGGGGAGAATTTGCTTTGAAATCAAGGAGAACTCATTCTTTCTTTTCTAGCTTCTGGAGGCTGCCTGTTTCACTTGGCTGTGGACACAACACTCCCATCTCTGCTTCTTTCCAGATGTAATGACCCTTATAAAAGCCCTTACACGTATAACAGAGCCACTGAATAATATAGATAATCTTCCATTGTCAAGATTCTTAACATTTTTTTACATCTGTAAAATCATTTTTCCTATGTTAAAGAACATACTTACATATCTTAGATTAGAATCTAAAGAAAATCTTTGAAAGAGGTGGTGTATTAGTCTACCTAATACAGTGAGGATATTTTAAAATATTTTGTGTTTTGCAAAAATTAGCAAAATTTATTTCATTGACTTTTTACATGTTTTACTGAATTGTCCTTGGCATACAAGGGATTTCAGCAAATACAAAGATACAAAAGTAATGAAGCAAAAAAAAGAATCTCAAGACAGCTACATAGTAATGGGTACAATAATTCCTAAAAAAAAAAATTTAGGTTGCTTTTCATCTACTTACTTGTAAATTAATGCATGAATATGCATACATACATCCACAACTTAAATTTTACACTGATGAAAATTAACATGTATATTTCAATCTCAGTCCAACTCTTGGGAGATACAAGTAGTACAATCAATTCTGGGTTAAATAAGCTCAATCATTTCTATATTTTCCCTTTATTTCACTCTTCCTGGGATTTGATTTCTTTCACTCTCCCAGTGGATTTGATTTCAATGAACTTGTCCAACATCATGGGTTTGTACCTTTCCCATAACTCTGCTCTTCTCTTAAATGTCATCATCTCTATGGTGAATAATTGTAATTTCCACTTTCTGCTCTGGTTCCTGATTTTTATGGCTGAAAGATATTTGTGTCTGTAGACTTTCAGTTAAGTCCACATTTATTTGGAAAACACTCAATTTTAATTGGGATATTTCCATTGCTGCTTTTGATGAGTATGGGAACTCACTGTGAAATAACATAAGATCACTTTTTTGTACAGTTTTACATAAAAATCTTAGCCATAGAAAAATGTTCAAAATCTGGCATGTATCATAAATATATTGCTATAATTAGCCTATAAATCTATGTTTTTTATTCAAACTTCCCCAATCATTTCACTAATTGACCCCTTCTTTTTCTGGTCTGTGACATAATCCAGAATCACATGCTGGATATACTTCCATTTCTTAGTTTTCTTCCCTCTGACACAGTTCATTGTCCTTTTTTTTTTTTTTTAACTACTTTGACACTTTTGAAGACAACTTAGTGGTTTTTTTTATCTTTATTTTTTTAGAATGTACCTCAGTTTGAGTCAGTTTTCTGATGTTTCCTTGTAATTTTTATCATGAGTTGTTTGGCAGAAATTCCCCCAAAGTGGTGCTGTGGCCTTCTCAATTACTGATTACATCAGAGGCTCGTGATAGCTCACAATGTTAACTTTGATCACTATATTGTGGTGGCACCAGCCACATTTTCTACTTGAAAGTTAATCATTTTCCCCCCTTGTAATTAGTAAGTAGCCTGTAGGGAGATATTTTGAGCCAATGCAAATATCCTGTTTCTCATCCAATAATTTTAGCATTCTTTGATGATGCTTGTTGGCAACAATTATTACTTCGGTGTTTGCCAAAGCAAATATTATTCTAAATTGTACAATTTTAGACACATTCCCATGGAGATCCTGTAAATGATGCCTCTGTTAGTTTTCTAGGGCTATCATAACAAAATACCACAAACTGCATGGCTTGCAAGAATAGAAATTTATTATCTCACAGTTCTAGATACTTGAAGTCCAAAATCAACTTGTCAGTGATGTTAGGTTCTGTCTGAAGGCTTTAGGGGAGAATTTGTTCCATGAATTTCATTAAGCTCCCTGTGTTGCCAGAAATCTTTGATATCCCTTGGCTTATAGACCTATTATTCCTAACAATGTGTCTTTCCTTACATGGTGTTCTTCCTGTGTGCCTCTGCCTGTGTCTTTCTCTTTACAGAGACGCTAGTCATATCGGATTCAAGACAACCTCAATGATTTCATTTTAACTTGATTAAATCTGCAAAGGCTTTATTTCCAAATAAGTTTATAGACTCAGGTACTTCAACATATTGGTGGAGGGGAAGGAGGAGATCACAATTTAATCCATATTAGTGTCAAGAATCTTATTTCTATTAAAAATTGAATTGGCTATACTACCTAATGCATTAAAACCAGATAAAGAATTGTAATACAAGAAGACATGGCAAAGGGTATAAGGTTTAGAAAGAATAGAATTACTCAATGGTTTACGTGATAATATTTTTTAAGATCTAAAGGAAAATTATTAGAATTATTAAAAAAATTCAGCAAGGTGGCTGAGGAAAAATGGAATATTAAATCAAATCTATTTTATAAATTACAGCATATGCAATTTAAAATATATACTATTTATAATATTAAATATATCTGAATCTGTTTCCTCTTCCATATATATAAATATATCTCTATCAATGTATATATAAAGGATAAGTAGATTAAATCTAACATTTCATATATATACTGTATATAATATCTATAAATATGTAAGGGTAAATTTAATAAATTGTTCAAGAAAATCAATGAGAAAATTTTCAAAATTTTTCTAGCAGTATTAAAGATGATTGAAAGTATTCTGTAGCAAGTCAAGTTAAAAAATGACAGTTGTAATCCAGATTTTCACTGTTATTTTTTAAATCTGCACACAATTTTATTAAAAGATTACAAAATTTTCAAGAGTTTATCTCAGCAAAAATTAATTTGAGTCAGCAAAAGTGGTTGGGAACACTGGGCCAACAGGGGTGATGGAAAGACATATGGAGCAATTACAGAATAAAAGAAAGGGAATTATTTGGTTGGCTACAGCTTAAAACCTTGTAGACTGTTGGTGATTGGTTTCTCAGAAGATAATGAAAGATAAGCAAGACGAAATAGGGGAAACTTGAATTCATTCATGAAAATTTGAGACTATTTCAATAGAAAAATATATGTTGTAAAACATATATTTTCATTTAAATGCCTCCTCATTTAAATGACCATGATTCATTTATGTGTTAGGAAATGTGATGGGTGGTTGTGATATTTGGAACAGCAATATTCTGTTTTATTTATTTATTTATTTATTTATTTATTTATTTATTTATTTATTTATTTAGAGATTTAGAGATTTAGAGATTTATTTATTTATTTATTCATACAAGCATTAGGTACAGTCAGAAGCGGGGAGGGTGAGAGAATTCACCAGAGCCAGAGCGGGGAGCAGAGCAGGCAGAAGGACCGAAGTACACTGCTGAGGGGAGCAGCGGGCAGCAGGAGAGGTCTGCAGGCCACGTGGGACCCTCGCCCGGTGGCCGGGGATCGAACCAGCGCTGTAGAGGCTGCTGGCAGCTTGGCAACCCAGCGTTCAACCGCTGTGCCACCAGGGAGGCCCAGCAATATTCTGTTTTAAAATGAATGGATATTAAAATAATCTTCAGCAGTCCTGTTACTCTTAAAGTTTGCTGCTCAAAGTGGCAAGCTAATACTTTTCAAAATCTGACCACACAGTGTGGAGATTATATAAATATCATTAGCTTGTTTTTGGTGGTGTTGTCATTACTTCTTCCTCTTGTACCATCAGAGTCAGTGGAGTGCTGGCAAAAGATTAAAATACATTGAGACAAATTATATTAACAAAGTCTCTAGACCCCTGACACAATTTAAAACAAGTAATGCTTATTTCACTGAGTATAAAAGCCAGTAGGAAAAAGAAAAATATTGGATGGTTTCCACTTATAAGAGGAATATAGGAGAACCAAATAAGGGATCAGGAAAAAAATAATTGTAATGAATAAAAGAACCAAAATCAACAGGCAACTATAAATCAGAGACATTTGGCAGGGGAGGGAGAGAGAGAGGGATCAAAACAGGAGAGGGAAGAACACAAGTTCACTATAGGGATGGTGCACGGGTGAATTGGTGTTGGGGATTTTATGGGGACGACACTTGAGAGGAGACAGCAAACATTGTACAAAAAGGAAGAATATGTAAACTATATATAAATAAAATAAGTGAAAAAACAAAACAAGTAATTCTTTCCACAATCAAACAAACAAAAACTAAAAAACTAAATTTCTTAAACAAGCAAATGTTTTATTTCACCATAAATGAATTCTAGAGACAATCACCTAGGGTTAGTTCAAAAGTTCAAAGACATTAATTGGACAAGAGAGATTCTTTTTTGGTTTTTCCATCTTTGCTCTCCAGTGTTCCACACACCTGGCTTTCATCCCCACTGTTTGCAAGCTGAGTCTTTCACCTCCTGGGATGACACTGTTTCCACACTCTGGACAGGGAGAAGGGCAAAGGCCCTAGGGATATGCCAGTTGCACTTTTTCCATAAATGAAGCATTCCCAGAAACCTGTCTTGGCAACTTGGATCTACATTGCACTGACCAGAACTCATAATGCGCACATCTAGAGACTAAAACTGGGAAAGTAAATAAATTGACTTTTTGGTCTCTATAAGAAAAAAAAGGCAGAAAAGGGGCTATAAGCAAGTGCTTGTATGTAGGTAATGCTTATGGAACAACACATATATTATTACATTAGTCCCAACAACAGACTTACATCCTGTTAGGCTACTAAGGTTTACAAAGGAAAATTGAAACTGAAGATAAGGAAAATTGTCAAAATTAGTAAGTTGAATAGCAGAGCTAAGAATCAAACACAACCTTTTCTATATCACAAAATAAACAAACAAGCAGAAATGTGTGTGTACTCTTCAACTATAGTGGATACTATTTTATAAGAATATATATATACACACATATGTATACATGGACATGTGGGCTTAATAAAAGCTGTGTTGTAAACACTATTTTAAATAGATATACTAAAATTATTCTTGTATTACAGGGAGAGAGAGAAGGATGAAATCCATGCAGATATTACCTATTAGGTTTTTTTTTTTTTAACATATTTGGATTTTTCTTTAAAGATTTATTTATTTATTTACTTATACAAGCACTGGGTACAGTCAGAAGCACAGGAGGGTGAGAGAATTCACCAGAGCCAGAGCGGGGAGCAGAGCAGGCAGAAGGACCGAAGTACACTGCTGAGGGGAGCAGCACGCAGCAGGAGAGGTCTGCGCAACATGTGGGACCCTCACCGGAGGCCGGGGATCAAACCGGTGCTGCAGAGGCTGCAGGCAGCTTTGCAACCCAGCACTCAACTGCTGAGCCACCGGTTAAGCCCCTGTCACCTACTAGTTTTGTAAAAACGTGAGGGGAAATTTTATGAGCATACATATTCCAAAACACACATGGTGATACTGAAAGAAGGGAGTAATGCTTTATTTTCAATTTACCTCACGGTCATCATATTTGTCCTTATTTAACACCAGAAGGCAGAGATTGTAGAAAATATAATGTTCTAATTAAAAACTCATATCTGAATCTTAAGATGGAAACTTTCTCATAAAATTTTGTTAGCTGGGCAAGGTGACATTTTTAGTCTTTCATCTTTCTCTGTCAAGCCTTTCAAGGCACTGAACCTCACTTTACCTATTGAATATATCCCATTTTCAACTTCAAAAGATGACGATGAACTTTGAATCCACAAATGTAACTCACAAAATAGTCTATATTTATCTACAATAACTATTTAGAACAAAGCAGTCTTTTAGAAATAACATAATAGGTTAAAAAGTTATTGTTGTTTTCCTTCTCCATTATTTGTTTTATTTTACAAAATAAAATATTTATTTTATTTATTTATTCCCCATTATTTATTTATTTTACAAAAAATAAACAAATCATTGCATTACAAACAGTTATTTTTGTAAATTCATCTTACAGACCTCTGTAGATAGTATTCCTTCCCAAATATTCAACAGATACGTGTAAAAATTATTATATTAAATTACAAATGCATTTCTTTAATACCACATGAGATACTTTCCAAATACATTGTTTGAGCAGATAAGGGAATTGCTACCAGAAATTTGTGTGTGATATTCACCATTCTATTTTCCACATAGTTTCTAAAACAACATTCTGAAAATATTAACCTGGTGATATCCAAGTTTAAGTGAACTATAAATTTTATTTCCTCTAGGACAAAATTTTAAATCTTTCTCTTGGGTTACACAGTATTTTATATATATATATATATATATATATAATATATATATATATAATGTATATAATATATTATCCTTATCATATCCACCTGCTTCTCAATTTTTGTGGGTTTTTTTTTTTGTAAATTGAGAAACAAATGGATTTTCACATTCAAATTCATATTTATTTCCATGTCATAAACCAATGTCCCGTATTTATCATGATTCAGCTCTGAAGGATGGCCCATATTTTATTGTCTGGTTCCAAGTTTATACATGCTTCAGATCACAACTCAGTGGGGATATATGGTGGGAATCCCTAACTGTACTTTTTCTTGGCAAAAATTAGAAATCTAGGGCCTCCCTGGTGGCGCAGGTGTTTGAATGCCGCACTGTGAAGCTGTCCTCAGCCTCTGCAGTGCGGGTTCTATCCTGGCCAGCCGTGGAGAATCCCACATGGCGCAACAGACCTCTCCTGTCTTGCCTGCTGCTCCCCTCAGCAGTGTATTTCATCAGTCTGCCTGTTCTGTTCTCTGCTCTATTTCCAGTGAATCTTCTCACCCTCCCGTGCATCTGGCCTGCACCCTAGTTCTTGTATAAAAATAAATAAATCTTAAAAAAAATTAGAAATCTATATTGAAATAATTATTTTATTGCAATATCTATATTAGAGTTGCATAATATCTATCAGGATATTCTATGAGCATGCACAGATACATATGCACACTCACATATACTATTCAAAATTAGTCTTTAGTATTACTTTCATCTTCTACCAAGTGTTGACACCATTAGATAGAATTTACAAATTTTAAATATTTCAAACTAATTTAGTATTTTACCCACACTCTTTACTTTGAAGCAGACCTCTTTGAAGACATAAATCATATTTTTAACCCTATCTGATTTCCTTTTTTCAAAATATCATCCACTATTAATTTTCTATTAATAGCTCCTCTTTTTTTATCAGTTAGTTTGTATGTGTCTTTTTCTTACCAAACAAAATTTCTCTTTAAAAAATCCTTAGTGGATCATTGATTCTCTTTCCAAATAAACTCACATTAATTTATTCATTTGCTCCACTGATAAGCTATAAATAACAAACATTTTCTGATCCTATTACTACCTATTTTTTCTTTTGTTTGACATACTTTTACTCCAAAATCTAACTGGATGTGAGGATGCCACAGTTCCTGATCACTAACCACCAGGCAGTCCTCAATAAGTAAAATAACACTGCTAGTTATATGACTATTAGCAAATTTGTCATAGTATTTTAAAGATAAATTCTAACAGGACGATTCTCTCAGTTAAGTAATCTCTGTTTTTAATAAATTTTGTCCATATTTGCAACAAGTATGTCACCTAATACCATAATGCACAAATTCACTCGGATATATGTTTTCTTACTTTTAAATTACCATAAGTGTAATACAATACTGCATTTGAAACATTTTTCATGCTTTAATATGCAGTTTTCCACATGGTATTTTCTCAAAATTTTACATTATAATAATTGCCTATGGCAAAGTTCATTCTGTTAAAGACTAATAAAGTAATACCTAGTTATCCAGAGGCCCAGTCAAGGTTACTTAAAACCTGAGGGAAAAGTACATCTAGTATCAAAGATAATGTTAGCCTTTAAAATACCCTTCAATGTAGTCATAATATATATTTTCTGCCTACAATCTTGGAATCCATTACATCTAAGAGAAACTTCCATCCACATCACAGACCCAAGTTCTCAGAGGTCCACCCAAGTTAACATTCCTTTCAAATTGAATTTTTCATGCCATTCAACTAGATCTCAGATTTCCTCATGGTCATATGCATAATTTAGGAGGAAGACAGAGAAAACACTCCTGTCTTGCCCGAATGAAAAAAGAAAATGTATGATGCACAATCATGACACAAGTAAGTGCCAATTTTTCCTATCAAGATTGAAATAAAACTCTTAGGTCCACCAACTTTTAAATATTTATCTTCTTGTTTCTTTCAAATAGCTTATCTTCCAGTGACATGAAAATACTATTTGAAATAAGCCTACCATCTTTTTTAAAAGTTCACAGATATTATATTCCTCTCATAATACAAATATTGAATAAAAACATTTACTATGAATCTACCATAAACAGGTGCTATTACAACTAATTTAGACACAATACAAAATTCAAATATACTAAACCATTAACATAGGATAGTTTTTCTTTTCTGTGCTCTCTTTAAGGGACCTCTATTCACTATTAGGAAGCATTCTTCTATTTGCTGTCTGGCTGTTAAAGAATTAATCACTTGCCTAGAACTATTTTTTCCATTCTGATTGATTTCTTTGTGAGTTTGCTTAATACAAAAATAATACCCCAATTTATTCAAGAAGAGATTTACAGTACTTCATCAATTCAAAGACACAATTTGCCCTACTCTTAACATCTCTGTAACTGGTGGATGTCTCACAATTGATGACATTGCCATAATTTCATTGGCTATGGTTTGAGTTTTTACTTGTTTTTCTTTTGCTTTCATTCTTTTCTAGTAGTATATATACTGTGGCTGATAGCATCTTAGATTTAATAAATAGGATTGTCTTTAATCCAACAACATAATGCTGGAATAATAATATTTTATATGTCAGAGGAAAAAAAATCATATGTGGGCTGACATGGTAGTTAAAATCTTCTCCTCACATATGCTTACCTACAATGTACTATCAAAAAGTTCTGGATACTGTCTCTAGCTTCCAATGCAGTGAAATATAGAAAATAATATACTGCCCTATAGATGATTTACAGAAGAATCTAACCTACTATCACACAGATATGGCTCTCTCCAAGTTTATCAATGACGGACATCTTGCCAAATTCAATAGTCAATTCTCCGCCTTTGATTCTTCAATCAATTTCCCAGCAGAATTTATGAAAGTTGATGGTTCAGTTCATCTTGAGCTATTTTATATCCAGGAAAAATTGAAATATTTCCTACATATATTTTAAATGCTGAGACATATCCCTGGTTTTCATCCTATGTGACTGTTCTATGTCTTTTCTATTTTGAAGGATATAATTGAGTTTAAAATCTATAGTTAATTAATCATGTTTAATTTTGTCTCTACAGTTTTTATAATCTTTATACTCCCTAATATATGATGCTTAACTAACACAACTAAATGTCTAGGTATAGGAAATGATATAGATATAGATGAGGAGCTAGATCACATATGCATATTACAATCTTGGTCATTTATACTCAGATTCCTTCTTTGACATGTGTATATGTGTGCATGAGTAAAATTTTCTATTTACTGAAAAGTAATCATATTAAAATTGACTTTCTTTTTATATATTAATGTTTCATCTGACATTTGGCTGAACTCTTATTAGTTACACATTTTTGCCCATTTATTTTGTTGTATTTGCTAAAGTAACTATATACTTTGAACAAGCAATAGGATTTTTTCCTATATTTTGCATTTTTATCTCAATATTTAGAAATAATGCCTTCTAGATAAGAAGTGACTAATTTCAGGATAATGATGAATAGTAACTGCCATCTAGTATGCTATTATTTATTGTGACATATAGAGATATATCTGTATATCCAAAAATAAAACAGATAAGCTAGCTGTAAGAATTTAGTAGATAACTTTTGCTTGATTAGAGAAGAATAATCCTAATATGACAAAAAAAAATGCTTTGTTGTGAATGACTAGATGTTTATGAAACTCATGAGTATAAATAACCAAGCAGTTTAACTTAACCACAGTCACAGTGTAATAAGAAATAAAAAAAAAAACAGGATTAAAACCTAAGGTGTTTTTTTTCAAGGTCCAATATCTTAACAACATTGACAAATCATCGATAAGAGAAGGACACAAATATTTTCAATGATTTCAAATAACAATATAGTATGGAGAATTGATTTAAAAAATACAGTGATGGAAAGTTCTCATAAGAATATGAAGATCGGGGCCTCCCCAGTGGCACAGGGGTTAAAGACACAGTATTATCAAGATATTGACAGACACTGCGCACAACTTTGATCTGCAGCCAGGGAGCTGACCAACATGGTGCATCAGACCCCTCTTATCTCACCCACTGCTTCCCTCAGCATTGCATTTCAATAGATCTGCCTGTTCTGCTCCCCAGCCTATCTCTGGTGAATCCTCTTACCCACCCCATACCTGTGGCCTACACCCCAGTTCTTGTATGCATAAACAAATAAAAATAAGTCTTTTAAAAAAAAGAATGTAAAGATTAGCAGAGATCAAGATTAAGAGTGCTAATTCTTCTGTGATATATACAAGAAAACCTCATATCCAGAAAGTAAATTTAATGTTTTCATCATGATGAGAATCTGAAATCTAGCAAATGTGGGTATGGTATATAATTAATTTTTCTCCTATTTATTGAAATCTATTGGCGATATTTAGACATTCTGCTTTGGTCGGTTCAGCTGACCAAAGTTCATATACAATCTATCTAACAAATACAGGGTTTTCAAATGTTCTTCACAATCATTCTGAAACTTTATTACTAAGGAACAAAGACAGGACAAATACTGAATGACAAACCAAAAAATTCAAAATGCGAAATCAAATTGGATACCATTAATGTAATATATTTGTTTGGTACTCAAATATATTTATTCCCCGTTCATTTTGTTTTTAATTGGGTTACCTAGTTTTGTTGTTGAGTGGTAGTTCTTTATATATTCTCAATATTAATCCAAAAACTTTTCTGCAGTCTATGGGTTTCCCTTTTACTCTGTTGATAATATCCTTTAATACATCAATTATTTTCAAATTTGATGTAGTAGAATTTATATATATATATTGTTACCTCTGCTTATGGTGTCATGCCAAGAAATCATGGACAGACCCAATAAATTTTTTACATTTTCTGTCAAGAATTTTATAGTTTTAGCACTAGCACTTAACTTGAGGCTTTGATCCATTTTGAGAAAGTGTTTGGTCTAGTCATATTGGGACTGCTACAACAAATGCTCATGGCCTGAGTGTCTTAAGCAGCAAACTTATCTCTCATTGCTCTGGAGTCTGGGAAACTCAAGGTTAAGGTGCTGATAGATCCAGTGCCTGGTGAGTGCCCTCTTCCAGTGCCAGTGGTCTCACTGTAGGTGCTCATGATGATGGACAGAGAGAGAAAGAGAGCCAGCTCCTCCTCTCCTATTCTTATGAGAACACTAATTTCATCATGGGACCCCAATATCCAAAGGCTCTTCCTCCAAATGCCATCATGTTAGCAAGTAGAGATAGTTTTACCTCAATATTTTAATCACTTCTGATTGTCTAATTGTATTATTTAATATCTCTTACAAACTGTTAAATGTCCCTGAAAGTGGTGGCTACCACTACCTTGTTCATGATTTTAGTAGAGAAGTTTCTTTTATCATCCACTGACTATGATTCTGTTGGTGAGCTAACATGGATATTTTTGTGTGTGTGTGTGTGTGTGTGTGTGTGAATGATATAGTTAGCAATCGCTATTCTGCTGAATGTTTCCAACATAAATCCATGATCATCTCTATTGACTCTATGGAGATGGTAAAATCATTTTCCACCAAATTCTATTAATATGTGAGATTTCTTTCATAATTTTTTAGGAATAAAATACCATTTTTATTTCCAGAATAAAATCACTTTGGTCATGATTTCTTCTTCATATCCTATTTTTATGCACTATTTTTATGTTGTGTTCTATTATCTACTCTAACATTTAAAATGCCTATGAAATATTCATAAATGTGATTGATCTACCCTTATTTATTTAGGGGGTAATTTTTATTAACCTTGAGATATTTTAGAATATTGAGAGAGCTATTGGTATAGAACTTGAAATTGCTCGGCAAGATGGCCAATCTAGCATTACTTCATTCTTAATTTAAAAGAAATGAATTGTTGAAATATATATTTAAATAGACTACTTTACATAGACAGTACATGACAAGTAATGTGACCTATATGTAATTATTTTCTACATTCACTTTTTGACATCAATTATAGTCACGTTAATTCTGTTTACTCTTGAAAAAAATGTATGAGTGACTTAAAATATGCAGTTGGTTGATTAGCAGCAATAAATTCTAACCTAACCCTCTTGACATAAGACAAAAATCTCTTATAAATTTTTGCTGCCACCCCCTCCAATGATGATTATAATGTACAGCAAGCCACCCACTCTCATGCTTTTATTCCTTTTCATTGCCAGTTGTTTAGGAATAAAACCTATAATCATGAGATAGATTTGCTGTGTTAGTATAAGGACCTCAAGAGCAATGTCACAAAAACCTTGGCCTCATGACCTTCATCCCATACAGTCAATAACCTTTAATGAAAGGACTGTTGACTTTTATACTTTAAGAGTGATTTTGTAGTCTTTTTCTACCCTGCTAACTTAAAATTTGGCTTTATTATTTAAATTTAGGAGAGCAAGAAAATAAAAGTGTGAAGAACAATGATATCTGGGACAATATATAAATTTCTCTTGATGAAAAATAAACCCTTTAAGGGTAAATTAACAATTAAATTAGTTAATTATAATTTATCCTTTTGATTTTCATAATGCAATAAAAACTCAGGTAATTTAAAAAGCCTATAGATTAGCATAACTTAAAGAAAATTGCAATAAACTTGAAATAATGTCTTTAATTATGACTATTAACAATAGCAATTAGTAATACTCCCTCTCAAATTTTGTTTTTAAAATAACAACCTTAAATTGCCTTAACAAGATTTAATATAATTCAAAAAATCCTATGAATATGCTAAATAACTCTAATAAGCACCATTATTAATTTAATTTTTAAAAAAGATAAAATTCAAAGGAAACAAAAAATTAAAAAAAAACTGAGGATAAATTGGAGCATAGAATAATGATTACTTTTACTTTAAATTTTGCTTAAAGAATGGAACGAAACATTTACTTTTCTTACTCTAATTAGAAGGCAGAATGTATTCCAGGCATTAAGAAAGTAAAAACTGTGATCATAGAAAGTGCCAAAGGTTAATTCTGTGAGTGCTTCAGATCTCTCCTCTTTCTGGATTATTTGGTAACCTCAATGCTCTGTTTTCCTTCTCAATTGTCTACTGATTTACTGCTTCTATTTACTTTCCCTGACATTCTTACTTTTTCATAAGTGGAGTCTGATTAGTTTTTGTTATGATTATATGACTTGATCTCTGTGGAGATTTGGGCGCACCATAAGAGGAGCATAATGAAATGATATGTTACTTCTACTGAGATTACAGAATTAAATGTAATGCAAAGTTTATGCAAAAAGAAATGCAATCACTTGAACAAGTTGAAGGAAAGGTGAGGAATAGCACCACTGTGATTGGTTATGAAGTTAATCTAAATTAAAATATCTACCAAAATTAATTTTGTCTTCTTAGATAAAGGAACGTGCTCTCTCTCTTCTGGGTGTTGACTTAGAATTAAATAATGCCCTCACTTTTAAATGCATGTGTCACCAACCAAAATAATCTCTTGAGGAAATCTGTTAGGCAAATAAATTTTTCCAAATTGTCATAGATGCCGATTGAAAGAAATGAGTTAGTAAATTTCAAAGGATTAACCACTTATTAATATTAAACTGCATATTTAGAAAAAAACTATAAATTGTACTCAATCTTCAATCTCATATACATAAGCTAAAACTTAGGAGAGATTTGGGCCAAATGAATGCTAGTAAGTAAGCTATGAAAATTAGTCTTAAAAATATTTTTTGCTAGCTTTTATATAGCACTGTTTTTTGTTTATTTTTGGTTTAGTTTTGACTGTTCCTTTGTTTTGTTTGTCTGTATTCTACATATGATTGAAACCAAGTGGCATTGGTTGGGAACTGGGCAGCTCAAGATCATGGTTTCAGCAGATGCAGTGACTGGTCAGAGACAAACATTGGTGTATGACTTTGGTTAATAGCTGCTATTCAATGATTTATTCTTGTATAAATACAGTCAAACTATTCTAAGTTAGTAAACTATATAAAGATAAATATGTTTCAGTGACATATTTTCAAATAATAATTGTCAAAATATTAAAATCCTATGGTCAAAACTGAAAGTAAGTTGAATCTATGAAACTCTCTCTGTGTCTGCCATTTACCATTTACAAGAGATCTGTTGTAAATCCTTAAAATTATTATCATTCTTATTACTCAGCATTCAAAAAAGATAAACACATGCAATTTGCAGCAACATGGATGGCACTGGAAGGGATCATGCTCAGCGAAATAAGCCAAAAAGAAAAAGAAAAATACCGGATGGTCTCACTCATAGCAGGAATCTAGAAACTTAAATAAGGACCAGGAAAATGAATATAAGAAAGTGAAAATCAAAATCAACAAAAAACTATGAACCAGAGACACTTTTCAGAATGGGGCGTTTGCAATTGTATAAAAAAATCATTCTTATAAATCTAAATATTGAAAAGTGGGTATAATTTTTTCAGCATAATTGATTTATGTTACAGGTTGCTATCCTCCTTGGATTTTATGATCATTTCCCATACCTACTAAAAATATAATCTCATGAAATTCTATACTATAATATCTGTTACACAATGTTTTTATCCAACTGCAAGAGAATCAACAGTGGTGAAACAACGATTAGTCTAATTTAATGCTGCATTATAATGTCTTGCATTAAAATTAGAAACAAAATGGAGATGGAACTTGAAAATTCCCTAAGCAGACAAACCATTTAAACCATTAAAGTCACATAAACAAAAGTAAGTCTGGTTTATTTCATGAGTATAAGCAACACTGATCACACCATTTCTTGCAAATTCTTCTGCATACCATAAAAGAAACATACATTAACTTCCTTAAATGGTATGAGATAATCACTTTAATCAATTGCATGCTATTGGAAATCCCCATTCAAGTGAGCTATCACTCTAAAGTGTAACCTATTTCTTCATTTCACTTTACAAGCCATCCTTCAATGTTATGATCCTGAGCTTCATATCAGTTTTGAATTGAAAGCTCCAAATTTGTGAACTGCTCTTATGTATACAGTAAACTCTTCACTAAGTACTATTTTATTGATTGGGTGGTTATAATTTTGTTATGTCTGGTTACTGACTTTTGTAGCCCATGGTTTCAGGAATTCAGTAGCTATGACAAATTTTTGCCAGATCATAGAATTACATATTGTCTGAAACGTACACAGATTATTTTATGACTTAGCATATTATTAATTTTTGATTATTGTGAGCATGAATATATTACCATTTCCCAGACGAGATGCTGTGGTTTTAAACTGGACAGATGACTTCAATGTTGTAGTTATACAAGGATTCAAAGCCAGATCTGATTGCAGAGTGTACAGGAGTCACTGCTATTAGATATAACCTCTCATTTTTAGAAACTGCTTAGCCAAGGAGCTAAACCAGTCTTGGCTCCAATGAAAATCTACACTTATTTTATAAAATTCATTTTGTGCCAGATATAAGAAACTCAAATTTAATCCCTCCAGGTTAAAAATCAGGATGGACAAATCACAGGGGGAACCAACAATAAATGTATTTGGAAAACAAGCTATTTATTTCCACCATATAGAATCCTCCTAGGTGGGCTCCTCTCTTGTCTCTCTGTTCTGCAGAGGAAACCAGAGACAATCAGGAAACAGATTAACTGGATATACATTTAAAGTAATCATTTTTTTTCCAAATACATGGCATTCACTTTAATGAGTACAGCTAAACTGCTTCAATAAAAAGCAGGGATAAAAAGAACTGAATGTACATGGTTCTATCATCAGTTTTTAAACAAAGACAAACCTCAAAACCAATGAAACAGGCTGTTTCTTTTCTTTGCAAAGAGCCCCACCCAGATAGTGGGGCTAATATGCTCCCAAGGTCTATGAAGTTCCAAAAACATAATTAGATAAAAGGAAATTTTTATTTTTAGTTTTTTATTTATTTCTGAACTTGGTCTTTCTGATGTTATATTATGGTGTCCTTTTCACTCCTGTCATAACATCAGGAATTAGACATCAGTCATCACCCAAATTTCAGTTAGCGAAAGGGAGATTAGAACATCAATTTTCTTCCTAAAAATAAATGATTAGTCAGATGAATATAAAGTTTCCACTAGCAAAGAAAGAATCATGCACTAAACCTCCCAATATCTAATTCTTTTCTCTCTCCTTAAGAACAACATTCTTTTCACCCATACCCCATCCTACTTTTGCCAGACCTAGTTTCCCAAGAGTCTCTTTTGTCTGAATTAATCTCTCAGGACAGTCTTTATCAGCCTCAGTTGTCCAAGGTAAGCTTTTATATTTCACTTCACAGAGTTTTCAGAATAAAATAACTTTAATTACAAACCTTTAGAGAATCAACTAAGTTATTCAGCATGGCTGCCTGGATTCTTTAATATTATCCAAACTTGCCTTTGGGGCTAGTGAACTGAAGTGGGAAAAGCAGGTGCTTTCGAACAAATTAATCTTTGTAAAAATCCCTCCTATTCCATTAGAAAACCAGTGATTATGGGTAGGTCGTATTATTTAAAAAATGAAGAGCCTGATTCTTGTGATAAAGGCTATTTGAAGATAATTATGGGATGCACTGATATGTCTTGGCACACGTGGGGAGGAAATTTTGGAAGCCTTGGAAAAAAACAGAAATATGAAAGCTTGGATATTATATAGGGAATTGGAAACTGTGGATAACAGGAGGTGAGGGGTGAAAGAGATGTGTCAGGCTTCACAAAATAAAATGTAGCAAGCAGTTATGACACGGAGGAAAATGGAGAAACGGCGTTATGTTGATAAAGGAGAAAAGATTTTTTTGGCCCCTTTCTTTTCCCTCATTTATATTCTGGTAATCAAATTCCTCAAGCCATAAAGCAGCTTTCACTACTTGTCTTAATACTTTGGCCTCTCAGGAAAATTCTGAATGCAGGATAAACAGGAAGTCCTGAGAGACAGACAAAAGCATCCTACCTCAGTTCCCAGGATTCTTTTTTTTCCCCAACTACCTCAACCAAGTCACATCATATTTCACTTTTGTAACATTCATGGCTTTGTACCCAGTGAAGGAAGACAATTTGTCTTAACTGTATACCAGTTTCATTAGTTTTATTTTACAGATGAGATGACCAGGGCTTATATCAAGTGTTATCCCCAGACTCAAACAATTACTTAAATGGTGCAGTGACATAGCTCAGATTTCAGGAAAAGAGCAATTCCTTCAATATCATCCCAACATGTTGGACAGAGACAAGATTTATGGACTTAATACTCTAAATACTTCACCAGTGTAAAAGAAGGAGTTTTTGAGTACCTGTTCTCAAAGGATACAGATATTTTCTTTGATGTGTGCATGGGTGGATATATACGTGTATTTTCTATATTTTGGACATCACACAGCCACAATAATCATAAAATGCGGGTGTCCTCAGTTCCAGATTTACTGATGAGCTATCTGAAGGTCAAGGAAATTAATTTTTCAAGGCAAAATCATGAGTGAATGTCAAATTAAGTCCAGATTCCTGGGGTCTTTCTGTATTTTGTTCTTTCTATGATTGATGATAAGTTTACCTTGGAAAAGATGAATTATATTTAAAGATGTTACTGAGATCATGTGTCTATCAATTATTATAGTCTCCTTGGTATATTTTCTTTTATCTAGTAATTATTTTGTAATAGCAAACATAACTGTGAATGTAAAAGCACTTGAGTGACTATCAGATGAACACAGCAGTATCCTGACAAAATTGTCATGGACACTTCAGTGAAAATCCAAGAGGTTTCTGCAGTACACCCTTGGGATATAAGTAGTAACATAGACATGTGCTGATAAATGTTTGACAGCCGGGTCTCTGGAAGAGTGGAAGCCCTAACTTGTAGTGTGTGCCAATTTCCATAGTGTAAATACACTCAGCTTGGCCAGATTCAAGATACTAACATAATATCACTTAAACAGAGCCAGGAATAATTGTGCACAATGCGTTTACAAGGTTTTACAAAGAACTCAGCACATTACTGAAGGTTATGCCATAAAAGCTACACTTAATAGGAAGTAATGAAGTTGTGAAATGTTACTACCAACATGTTAATGATATTTTCATGATCTTAAAGAAGTTTTTTTTTCCCTTTGAGTTTTAATACCAAACAAATATTTCTCTAAAAAGGAAAAAAAAGCCAAATTTTATCATGTGAATATCTTGACATTGGACAGTATTGACTTTGTGTTGCATGCAAGGTAGTTCAGATTTTGAACCTTTCAAACTCAGTTGTTCCTGCTGAGGACACATTTCTAAAATATTTTACAATTTCCTTCTCTATAAAATTCAATAAATGGTACCAGTGCTAAGTTGGACTTCTTACAGAAAGGTGAATCACATTCATCAAAAATGACGGACTATATTGAGCAGGCAAACTTATTCCTTTCTTTCACTGCCCCAATAAATCATTCATTTATGGAAAAGGACTTCAAGGACACACTAATAATTTCACTTCCACAACTCCACTAATATGAAATCTTCAACACAAAAAATGTTAAGAGGAAACTGTGATAAATAACATCTCTAAGCAAGGAACGGTTTCTAAATCATCCACAAGTCTTGTTTAAGGTGGATATCAGAGAACTTTGAAAATTTACTCATACTCCACAGAGGAGCCTAATAATTCTGAATTGTTGACCATCATTGGTGACATATTTAATTGAGTTGGAAATTAGTTTCAGTGATATCATGGAAATTATGTTCAGCATATATCTATTGGGCTCAGCTTTACCTAAGGGCCTAAAAATAATGTAAATAATAAAAAATCACAAAACATTGATCTGATAAAATTTATACAAAAAAAATTACCTAGTAAGTGTGACCAAGAGTTACAGCAGGAGAAAGTTATTCTAGAAGTTAAGGGGTACATAGAATTAGGATTTTATGAAATAATATAATCTGAGGAGGATTCATAAAGACATCAGGATGTGAATCTGAGTTTGTAATTATACCAAACACAGAAATGAGAAATCATCACTCAGAAATGCAGAAAGGGCTTTTAATGATTGCATTAGGAGACTGCATTGGAACTATTCCAAGCATTAACTAAGCTTATCAGTAACAAAAAAAAAAAAAAAAAAGAACAACCTCCTTAGAAAGGGTATAGGACAAAAATCTCACAATCTCACACTTAGATACCTACATGGGGCCAGACAGGCTATGCAAATTAGCAAAATGTCCCAATATAAGGGGAAAAAGACTAGAATTTGCAGTATCATGATTTATATTCCCTATTTAAATTCTGTGGAACTCTTAGTTATTTTTTTTCCATTCAGAAATGTACCACCTACATATTTTTCTGAATAACTGTCATAAATCAATAATCATTGGCTTAATAATATTGTCTGGAGTTATTCATTCTCCTAAGGAATTTCCCACAAATAAATATATTCTCTCCCTTTTCTGGACAACCATGGTTTCCCTGTATTAAATTTATCTTTCTCTAGCTCTTTAGAGTAAAAGACCTAAAGCATACCTGAGATTAATTATTGCTTATATTTTGAGTGGATTAAAATCTTTTTTATTGGGTATCCATTTGATGAAGTGCAATTTATTGACGCTTTCATCATTACTGAAGTTATCTACATAGGTCTGAGTTTGTTTCTAAAATCTCTAGTCTGTTCTTGTAGGTGAAGTGTCTATTCTTGCATGAATGACACATTTTCTTAATTATTGTAGCTTTCAAATAATTTTTGATAGCTGAAAACCTAAGTTCTCTTATTTTTGTCTTCAAAATAGACCCCCTTTTTTTTTATTCTGTGTATGTTTATATGAATTTTGCAACCAGTTTGTAAATTTCAGCAAGAGATTCCTATTAGGATTTTTCTGGGGAATTCATTGAATCCACAGATGAATTTGGAGACAATTTACTTCTTTACATACTAAGTTTCAGTCCATAAATATTTTCTTATTTCTTTAGGTCATACTGACTCTCCCTCAATAATGTCTTATCATTTACTCTATATAGGTTTATCTTTCTCTTGTTATACTTTTCCCTAGATATTTTATTCCTTTGAATGATTTATCAGTTTGATAAGTTGAGGATTTAAGTATTAAAGGCATTTCAAAATCTTAGATGGGAATTTAGGAGAGTATATTTATGACTAATGATCTAGAATGATTTCTTATGTAATGACAGAAATGACTATTAATTAAAAATAGAAAACATGAGAATATTAAAAGAAATAATCTTTATGCAGGACACCAGAAATTGAGCGAAAAATTGAGTTGCAAACAGTAAAAAGATATTGGTGATATACATAACTGACAAATACAAAGAAGTCATATGTCAAATAAAAAGATAAAATATCGTAGTATAAGCTATAGTCACGAGCAGGCATTTAGCAAAAACGAAAGGCAAATGTATGATAATGCATTCACATAGTTAATAATTAAGTTATTACAGTTATTATTTGTCATAAATAGTAATAAGTCAAATGCCAATTATAGTCAATAGATAGTATTACATAATACATATTATTATGTCCCATTTGTTTATCAAAAAGTAAATTGTCTAAAAAACCCGTGTGGTGAAGATAAGCCACCAAAAGAACATGTATAACTTGCTTGTGAAAAAGAGAGTGTGTAATAACTGAGACATAACTTTATAAACAATTCAAATTATAGTATAAAGTTGAATACAGTCCAGCCATTATTCTCTTAGGTATATGCCTTAAGGTATTAATTTTGTTTGTCTTTAAAATTGGGGGTTGGGGCCTCCCCAGTGGCGCAGCGGTTGAGCGCTGGGTTGCGAACCTGCCCGCAGCCTCTGCGGCACCGGTTCGATCCCCGGCTGCTCCCCAGCCACCGGAGGAGGGTCCCACATGGCGCGCAGACCTCTCCTGTGGCCCGCTGCTCCCCTCAGCAGTGTACTTCGGTCCTTCTGCCTGCTCTGCTCCCCGCTCTGGCTCTGGTGAATTCTCTCACCCTCCCGTGCTTCTGACTGTACCCAGTGCATGTATAAACAAAACAAACAAATAAATATAAATAAACATGCCTCTATAAAATTAAAAAAAAATAAAAAAAATAAATAAAATTGGGGGTTGCTATATACTAGGTTGCACAATCATGATGTGGGTCTTACCCACCATTACTGAAAATTAAAATGAATTGAACAAAAAAGGTCAACATTTACTGAACATGTCAAAGGTAAAGGCTTCAATCACACATATATTTTTGGGAAAGGCACTGACATGGGGACTCTGCGGGCCCAACTCATCGTTGATATTGTGCCAAAGTGCAAAGCTTTGACTGCTCCTGCCCAGGACACTACTTAGGATTGTGTTGGAAGTGAACAGTCTTGAGGAATGAGGTAATGTCTACCAGTAGACAAAGTGCAGTCTTGATGGAGGCAGAAGATCACCCAAGCTCAGTGTTTCTCTCCTCTAACACAGCCCACTGCATGTCCAGACATCCATCACACACCTGTGGGTCTTGGGGGCATGGGAAATTGATGGCAATGAGCTCTGTCTGTTTCTTTGGCCCTGAGTAATGAGGTCTTTGTCTCTTACTCCAGAGTCTTGTGTCTTCTGTGTCACCCATGAAATAATAACAGACTGGCTTACTAACTTGCAATTAGGGAGCTATCCCACACTCTGCACAGTTCTTCACAATATTTTCCAGGCCATGTATAAAATTTGTCTAATTGTGAGTCACTATCAATAAAGTTTGAAAGTCATTTTATGAGCCCAGACATATGTAAAATACAACTGATAGTTGTATGATTTGCAACAACCAACAAAAAGAATAAAAAGTTGAAAATAATAAATGTTAATCATTGAGAGAAAGGACGTATAAATTGTGGGATGGACCAAGCAATACACAGCAGTGAAAATAAGCAATCAGTGGCTATTACGCAAGGATACAGATGCATCATACAGATGATGTTGCACAAACACAAGCCAATTACAGAAGACTATATACAATGTGATATTTTTCAGGGTTTTTAATGTAAAGGTAAATAAGCAATGTATTGGTTGAGATTATGTGTATGTGATAACAATATAAAGTTAAAAAATATATATACGCATCATATTCAGGATAGTGGTTAACCCTAGAAAGAAATCAGGGTCATGTGATTAGACTAAGCATTTGGGAAGAGTATATACACAGGTGTTCATAATAGTTCATAATGTGAAAATATAAAATATATATTAATTTTATGTGTAAACTATTATTTGATAATATTAAAAAATATGACCCTTGTCATGAAATAATGTAATTCACAGTCAGAAAAGGAGAATGGACAAAACAGACACACTAAAATTACCAAAGACTATTTGTTTTAATCTTTAATATAATTGCCACCAATGGAGAGTAAACTAATTTAATTTCAAACTGCATTAGTTTTTACAGCTTGGAGCACAGACTATAGAATTTTAAAAGGTATTCTTTAAGTAATCAGTTTTATATTAAATTCCATTTTACTTTGTGTAAATTGAAATTTGAACATACCAGTCAATTCAGATTTAAAGCTGATGTTTTGTAATTTGGGGATTAATATGAAACACTCCCACCACCACCACTTTTCTGCATTGAAAAGGAGCTCAAGTAGTATTTTATTTAAGTCTTTACCCAGAGCTTGAGAAATCCAAACACATGAATATAGAAAAATGTTTGAGAAGCTGAAAGTTAAATGGATCACTCTATATATGCACCATGCCGAGTGAAACATAAAATTAAATTAAATTCACAGAGAAAAATTCCAGCTTTCAAATGTCATTAGTTCTCTTCAACTCTAATGCTACCACTAGATAAAAACAGTTATGTTGAGCTAAGAAGATATGAGCCTTCCCAGTGATAAAACAAAATATCTATATATGTTATCATATAACCTATGACCTATTGAAAAGTGGGGAGAAAATATTAAAAATTATTACTCAGGCATGACACTTATCTTATGACATATGTTTGTTAGTAAGAGTTTAAAAGTGCATAGGATACCATTTATTTTTCCTTTTGTAAAATTGGACAAATGAATAGAGGTAATAAAAGGAAAATACTCTTGTGTACTTTGCCCATGCCATTATATAGTTTATTTTTTTTTTCTTTTCTTAATTCTGTTTGTATGTGTGGTCAAATGGAGTCTTATTAGATCTTTGGCTTCTAGTCTCATGATTACTTCTTCACAATTTATTCCATATGCCATATGGTATTTGTAACTCTTACTCCATTAAAAGTCTTTATTTTTCTGGCTTCTCAATGACCCTATTACTTTCCAGGGAACCTGAGCCCATTTGGTTTGCAAGAATGTCATCTCAGCAGAAAACCTCTCAGAACAATGATATTTGGTCTAGAAGCCGTATGTCTGTGGCTAGATTCCTGCATCTTTGGGGTCAGTAGCCACGAACCTTCTGGCTGCCCATGCCCTCTCCTGGCTCTCCACATGACACATTTGGCCACTTTGTCTTCCCATGGAGAGAATTGCAAGCCATAGTTACTTTCCAACCAGTTACTGGATCCATGATTCCATGAGGTGAATTCCCCTTTAAACATAAACAAAACAAAAACAAAACAGTAGTGTTCCTGGAAATGTACAGAGAATTTGTTTAAAAGGAAAGAGCAAGAACCGGCATGACTGTGCCCTCATGCTAAATTGAATGCTGGGTTTGGCTCTAATATGCTGAGGGAATTTAAGGTTTCTCAAAGTCTGGACATAATGTAGGGGAAATAAAACAGAAGTCAAAAGGTTGGGATTCCAGATGGTAATGTTGAAATACTTCAAAATAGAAACTTCCAATATGTCTGCATTTGTTTGATTCCCCTTAATAAGAAGAACATCACTCAAGAGATTAAGCATGTGATTTCAAGAAAAAGAAGCAGATTATGGCATTAAATATTAACATAATAGCAACACAGTTTCCCACCTGCCACACATTAATAAAGTATATAACACAGAATGTTTCAGTTCATGTACAGGATTTGAGGATGAGATCATAAGTTGAGTACAACCCATGTTCCTCCATTTGGACCCCAAGCTCCTGACTGTGAAAAACATCACTTGGGAATCCCTATTTAAAATTCTTTTGTTATTTTAATTCTTCCCTGGGAGATAACATTGAGGTAGATCACTGTTAGCACTCTCCTAGACCTGTGAAGACACCCTCTGTAACCACAACTTTCTGTCATCTGAACTTGCTCCCAAGGGTAGCAGAACTTGCCATCCAAAAATATACCCACTTTGCCATATTGATTGTTTTGAGCAGTAGGCACTTGAAAAACAGCACATATAGGAGGGACTTTTCTGTAAACTTCCCTTATCTGCCCAAAGACAGATCTCCCCAAGGGAACTCATTTGTACTCTCCCAGGAGTTTTAGCAGTGAGGGAAGACTGACCCTTATCATGCTAAAGGAGACTAGAACTGGACACCACACACAGGCAAACCTTATTATAAATTATTGTCTTTACTATCTGCTTTTTAAAGGGCCCACTCATTTTTTCCCTAAAAATCATTGCTATCCCCTAAAAGGCTTACCCACCCTCTACTGAAATGTTAATCCTTAATCTTAAGTCACTTTGAAGAGTTATTCTTTTTCTCTGGCTGTCTTGTATGTGTAAGGGGGATATATGTTAATATCTATTTGTTTTTCTCTCAGCTAAGAACTCTACTATATCCCTATCACCATTTTCCCAAAGCAGAACCCCCAAGTCATCTGACTACTACTTCTTTACTGCTTCTCTATGTTGATTTTCCTCTCTGACATTTTCATTGAAAGAGTAGATTCTGAGAAACATGATTCAGGACTGAACTAGGCTGAGGCCCCAATACAAAAATATATCATTTACAACATGATCCTGGGACATAGTGATTGTCTCAGACTTAATATCCTCCTCAGTAAATTACTTGCCTCATACTCTGGTTGCAAAGACTGGCCAGTCTTAACTTGATTTGAAACACTGATGATGGAGAAAATAAGAAGGCAAAATGATAAGAAAAATCATAAGCATTATTATATAATCAAATTAATTTAAAAGTCTCTCAATTAATTTGCTTTTTTTTTTAAATCAGACATAATACCTATAACATGATGTAGGAAAATGATAAAGTTCATGAACAGAGTTTCAGGAGGTTTGAAATACACGATCAGAAAATTGGTTTCAAGAAATTTTTCTAACCACAATGATTATTTTAAGGGAGGTAGTTTTGAGAGATAAAACGACACATGTATTATGGTGAAATTTTTAGAAATATGATCTTTATGATTTGTATTTGAAACTTTTTAATTAACCATTACACATGCTTTTGATAAAGTATGCTATACATTTGAGAGAATGTTTTACTAATTTTGTTTTTGTATTTCATGTATATACATATAAGTCAAAATGTTACCGGGAAGAATGAGGGGCACCCCAGGAGCCCCCAAACCTGCCTCCTCTAAATAGGTTCTGACATCCAATACATCAAGACACATCTTATGCACTCTAGTGCATAAGAACATTAATGGGAAGGAATTTCAAAACAATTAGTGTATAATAAAGAGAAGACAAGGGAAAGAAAGATAAAATAGTTTCCATTAGAAACACCCAGTTACCCATCCCCTTGTGGGTAAATGTCCAACCAAACAGGGTTGGCCCAAAGCAGGGCAACTGAGGCCCAAATGCTTGTCACAAGTCTAAGTCATCTTCTGGTGGAGACTCATAGGAAAGGGTCAGAAACAGCCAGAAAAGTCTGGAGTAAAATCACACTGCCATTTTTAACCTTCCCATGGGTCTCTTACCTGCATCTGTTTCATGTGTTTCTTTGCATGTTCCCCAAGTCCCTGGTACAAGCCCAAGGCCAAGAAGCAAGTGCAGCTTCTTCATATGTCTCTCTGCTCCATGTACAGGTCTCCAGGTCTCCTTCTTGCTCTCCATCCTGCTTCCTTCTTCCAGTTTCCTCTTCAGCTTCTCCTCTCTGCTCAGCTCCACCCTCCCTTGGGCAGGCAGGGAATCTGTTACCTCCCCTTTCTCTGGGGACCACCCTCTTACAAAAAAATATTCTCATAATTTGTATTAACACCTCTCTGGACTGTAAAATATTTTATTTTTTAGATTTTAAAGAATGAGCACCCATTGTTTTATCCTGACATAGAGCATTTAAAGAATTTAAGTGAAAATACATATCAGTTCTCTCTGCTCTTATACTTCTCCATTGTAACTTTCTCAAAATGGTCCTTTAAATCTTATTTAAAGCTTTAAATCTTATTTCTGCTTGAGTTTGAGTCATTACCAAGTAGTCTCTGTTTCTATTTGAGGAGAGCATAGAATTGACTCAGTTTTGATCATGCGTAACTTCAGAAAGGGGCAATATGGTCTGTAGGTCTGCTAGACCTGAATTCTTTGTGAAGTACAGTATATACAGTACAGGGTATTTGCCTTATGCATGTAAAGGGAAATGTGTATATAGTCTTTTCCACTAGAGAAAAATATTTCTATTTTTTTAAAGATTCATTTATTTATGCATACAAGAGCTGGGGCACAGGCCAGAGTTGCGGGGCGTAAGAAGATCCACCAGAGACTGAGTGGGAAACAGAACAGGCAGACTGACTGAAATACACTGCTGAGGGGAGCAGTGGGCAAGACAGGAGAGGTATGCCTTGCCATGTGGGTTTCTCTTTGGCCGACCGGGGCTTGAACTTGTGCTGCAGAGCCTGTGGATTGCTTCATAGTGTGGTGCTCAATCCCTTGCACCACCAGGGAGGCCTGAGAAAAATATTTCTAAAAGAGAATACTGATATAATTACTGGTATGTTATTTAAGCTATACTAAATGATGAACCTTAAAATGTCTGAAGCAATGGAAATTTCTAATTCATGTAAAGTTTAAGCAGTAAATGTATTGGAGGTGTAGAGAGTTTGTTGGCTTCACATATCCAGCCATATAGTTGGATAGAGATTCCACTATCTTTAATAAAAGTCTCTCAAAATTGTCCTGGGTTTTGATCTCCAGTCAATAGAGGAATTATCATAGATGATCATGTGCTGTGTATTGTTATATTCCAGTTCTGAAAGTGAAGCACATCTCTATGGTTCAATATCCATTTATAAATATCCAATTACATGCTCACACCTAACTTTATAGACAGCTAGAAAATGCAGCATGGATTCCACCTAAAAAAAAAAAAAATGTGGATTTTTCAGTGCCAATCTAAAAGATTGACCATCCTTTGTTGGTCAATATAAGATTATTGAATATTTTTGAGTTAGGTGAATTTGAAAGTGATTTAATTTGATTTTTCAGTATCAGATTATAAGTAGAAAAATAGTGGTTTTAAAATTACAAATATTAGGAAAAAAGTTTTTATGGAAATAATTTAAAAATAGAAAAATAATCAAATATAGAGGCCAACATCCTCTAATCCTTTCAAGAATGATATACTAAATATTTACTCTATACCTGAATTGGGCAATATATTAGGAATAGAATAATTTACTACATGTAAAGACTGTTGTCATCTAGTAGATTTGAGGGAAAATCATTTACATTATTAAATTATTAATACTGCATCTACCTAAATTGTGATCTATATTTGAAAAGAATAAATATCTATTTTTTAAAGATTTATTTATTTATTTACACAAGAGTTGGGGTACAGGTCAGAGGTGCAGGAGGGTGAGAGGATGCACAAAAGACAGAGCAGGGAGCAGAATAGGCAGACGGACAAAAAACATTGCTGAGGGGAGCAGTGGGTGCTACAGGAGAGGTCTGCGGTGCCATGTGGGTATCTCCCTGGCTGGCCGGGATCAAACCCATGCTGCAGAGGCTGTGGACAGCTTCATTGTACTGCTGCGCTCAACCCGCTGCGCCACCCACCATATGATGTTATGGACAGGGTCCTCACAAAACAAAAGAAAGGGGTTTATAAAAGACCATACCCAATATATATGATGATGAGTTTAGATATGGAGCTACTTATTTGGGGGATGCCACCTACTATCCAAGTATGTATGTTTATTAATTAGCTACAAATGAAGAACCAGAAATGATGGTAAAAACTCAAAGAAAATGACAGTTATATATGCACACATCTCTAATATCAAATATGTTGGTGCCACTTCTGATGGGATTCAATCCTCCCTTAGGATCCTATATAAGGATATTTCTCACAAAGAATTACAATGCATATTTATCATTTGCTTTCAAAAATGTTTCACTTAATTTAGGTATAATGCTGCAATGAATTAAATGTTTATATGGTTAAAGTTCCCTCTGGATTATTAGTTTCATGAGACAGTGCATATTCATTACATGTATTCATCTCCTTCCCCTTCTCCCACTTTTTATAGAACCAGAAACAGAGCAGGTGGTCAATAAATATTTGATGAATGGAATGGAATAAAGCAATGAATGATGAATGGGCACTTTGCATGTGGAAAGGCACAAGTTTCTTGGAGCATAGAAAACATAAGTTGCAAAATCTTGGAGGCACAAGAAAAACTTTGTGATGTGCATCAAGAACAAAGTGTGAGTGTGGAAAGGGGTGGGAGGACAAACCAGGAGAAGTGAATTGGGGCTGCACAATGCAAAGTCCTTAATGCCTCATTAAGCAATTTAGACTTTATCCTGAAGGAAAAATGAAGCATCGCAACGTTTCAAAGATGTAGGTTTCTGAAGAAAAAGATGAAAATTAAATGTGGAGGACAACTAGTGACTGGAAGAACAAAAACCTATTTTCATATTTCAGATGAAGAATAATGATGATGACCTAAAGCATGCTCTGTGTCTTTGAGGGAGAACAAAATTTCTGTATCTAAAAGGTTCCTGAAACAATCAGAACCTAACAAAGACTCTGGAAGGTGAAACTACTAATCTTGTGATTTGTGATTAATATAGCGCTCATTCTTCAAATAACTGTTAAACTTCCTATGTAAATTCAGAAAAAGAAATATAAATTTAAGGGCCTCCCCTGGTGGCGCAGCAGTTGTGCACCTGGCTGCAAGGCTGCCTGCAGCCTCTGCAGTGCCAGTTTGGTCCCTGGACACCAGCGAGGGTCCCACATGGCACGCAGACCTCTCCTGCCACCCAGTGCTCCCCCCAGCAGTGTATTTTGTCAGTCTGCCTGTTCTGTTCCCCGCTCTGGCTATGGTGAATTCTCTCACCCTCCCACGCTTCTGACTGTACCCAGTGCTTGTATAAATAAATAAATCTTTAAAAAAGAAAAAAGAAATATAAATTAAAAAAAAATGCTTATGAGTCTCCCTGGTAGTGTAAGGGGTTAAGTTTCAGCACTATGAAGCTATCACCAGCCACTACAACACGAATTCGATCCCCAGCTGGCCAGGGAGCTACCCACATGGCACAGCAGACCTCTCCTGTCTCACCGGCTGCTCCCCTCAGCAGTGTACTTCAGTCAGTTTACCTGTTCTGCTCCCCACTTTGTCTCTGGTCAATCCTCTCACTGCCCCCCTGCAGCTCCGGCCTACACCCCAGTTCTTGTGTGCATAAATAAATAAAAATAAATCTATAATAAAAAAAAATGCTTATGAGATATAGGATGAGGTAGAAGTAACATGAAGTTGTAAAATCTAATTTTTTTTTGCAGATCCCTGAGCTGATTTCCTCACCAGATGTGGTGCGACAAAATACTAGATTTTCATAGTGGAAAATTTATCTAGGAACTCAAAAGACAATAAATCAACATTACAAAAGCAGCCAAAGATTATACAGAAAAAAATGGGTGTGATTGTGTTCCAGTAAAACTTTATTTATAAAACAGCTGGTTGGCTAAATTTGGTCCATATGTCATAGTTTTCCAAACCCTGAGCTGGTACCTTATTATAAGAAATAGTGTATAAGCAGTATAGCGCAGAATCACAAAGAATAATAAAATCTCCCCCAAAGATATCCCAGCTTTCTATTACACATTATGTAATGCTACCATTAATAGACTGTTACCTGAGAATGAAAAAAAAATTTTACTAGGTACAACAATTTTCAAATTTCTTTTTGTTTTCTTTTCAAATGAGGCACCTATTAAAAAATAATCTTTGATGTTCATAAGGTCAGTCATCTTAGGGACCTGATATTAGGGATCCTAGAGAACTGAAATTGTTGAGAATAATTACCTACAAACTATAATAATGTGAAATAGTTACTTAGAATATCAGGAATTGCTTTTATTAGAGTAGTAGACCAAGGTTTCTGCAACCATATACCATGGACTGGATTGTTTAAACAACAAAATATTATTTCTCACAGATCTGGAGATAGGAATATCCACTACCAAGATGCTGGCTAACTTGGTTCCTGGTGAGACCCCAATCCCTGATCTGCAGAAGGTCATCTTGCATTTTTAACTGGGTTTGCTGGAGTTTTGTTGAGGATATTTACATCTCTGTTCATCAGGGGCAGTGAGCAGTAACTTTTTTGTGATATATTTGTCTGCTTTTAGTATTAAAATAATATTGTCCTCATAAATGCACTTGGTTGTATTCCCTCTTCCTCAGCAGCCCCTACCTCATCCAAAATTTAGGAGAGTGCATTGAACATTTCCTTCTTTGATGACTAAGGGGATATTTTCAGTCTCTAGTGACTCAGCTTCATTCTTTTTCTTCTTCTAGCATTTGCATTATGCTTCAATCGCCTAGATTTCACCCCATATCAAAACCCTTGATTATAAAATATTACATGGCATGTAATTCTCAGCCCATGATGCAATTTTTCCAATAAACTTCTCCTTTATATTCTGTCAATTCAGGACATGTCATTGCTAAGTGCAGAGACCAACCTAAGGCCCCAGAATTTTAGCTTAAATCACATAGGTTGGCCCTTCAGGGGAGTTAAGATGTTCATGTGATAATATAATATGTAAATATGTGTACATATTTAATTAATTCAAAGACTAACTTATAGTATTATACATTATAAAAATATTACAAAATAAGTTTAGCAAGTATAATGTTTTCTCTGTATTTAATACTTGTATATGGGCCATTCTGTCATTCTTTTAGGATTAGTCTGTTTTGTTTATTTCATATTTTTTTAAAGATTTATTTATTTATGCATATAAGAGCTGGGGCACAGGCCAGAGATGTGGGGGTGGGGCGTAAGAAGATCCACCAGAGACAAAGTTAGGAACAGAACAGGCAGATTGACTGAAATATACTGCTGAGGGGAGCAGATGGAGAGACAGGAGAGATCTGCCTCCTGATGTGGGTTTTTCCCTGACAGGTTGGGGATTGAACTCATGCTGCAGAGGCTGTAGATTGCTACGTAGTGCAGTGCTTAATCCCTTGCACCACTAGGGAGGCCCTCTGTTTGTTATTTTTTTTCCTTTCAATGTATATTTATTCATGTAAATGTATACTAACATATATTTATATAATAATATAATTTTGTCCCCTATTATCATTTAAGAATAAAAGCTTATCCTATTACTGGATATTTTTAAAGAAGATACTCCTAAACTGTAGCATTTTGTCTTTTTTCTTGTGAATTCTGAAGTTTTCTGAGAGTTCAGCAAGATCATGTTTTAAATTTTTAATTAGTTAGACCTTAAGTTGATAGCTTTCAAAATCAACTCCTAGCAATTTTTTTCCAGAAGTTTTACCAGTATATTTCTGCAATTCTTCTCCATCACTCTCTTTTATTATCCTGCAGAGAAAGTATTATTTTTGATTTTATGACAGTTCAGTCACTTCTATCAATGAACAATCCTTGTCATTCCTCACCACCTATCTCTTCTTTGCTGATCTCTTGCTCCCTCTGAACCAGAAACATTTCTTAGATTTATGATCACCTCTCGTACAATGTTCTTTTCATTTTGTTGCTTAGATCTTTACTCATTTTGGTTCTAGTTTCTTTAGCTCCATTTTGGATTTTTTTTCCCAATCTTCTAGTCTTTGAAGTTGCAGACTACCTATTAGCCTTTTTTTTTTTTAATATGTACTGTTTACTCACTCATAGACTAGACTAATCCATTCATTTCTCTTTCTGAGCATAGTGAATTCTCCTTTGAAGAGATGATTTATTTTTCAAGTGTATTTTTCCCGATACAGCCCTCCAATACCAAGTAATAAAAGTGTCATTTTCATAGAACCTCTTATACATTGGGAGTATATATAAGCAACTATAAATTGTTATCATTCTCGGACAAAAGAATAGAAGTTCAGATGGCTTAATTAAGAGACAAAAGTTCATAAACCTGGCCTAGATTTTGCTCTAAATATATAAACTAAGCTAATTCCAAATTCCAGACATTACACCAGATGCTGGATATATAGTAGAGAGGACTGAGAATAAGATGTTTGATGCCTGTAAGTTCAAGGATTACCATGTGGGGCATTGTCAGTATATTAGTATATGTGCAATGATATATAAAATAATATTATTTTTTTCAACCCAGAAACACAAAAGCTGTGATATATGCAATGAGGGAAATAGATGTACTATTTGATAGGACATAGCGAGATAGGAGGTATTTGGCTTTACTGATGAGCTGACATTTAGCAGAGATCTGAAAGGGCAGAGGAGTTACTCATTAGAAGTGAGATGGGGAGAGCATTCCAAGCACAAGAATGTGAATACAGCAAGAACACATGGCAGATGGGCCTCCAGGGTGGCGCAGGTGGTTGAGCACAGCGCTATGAAGCTGTCTGCAGCCTCTGCAGCCTCTGCAGCCTCTGCAGCACCAGTTCGATCCCGGCCAGCCAGGGTGCTACCCACATGGCACAGCAAACCTCTTCTGTCTCGCCCACTGCTCCCCTCAGCAGTGTATTTCAGTTAGTCTGCATGTTCTGTTCCCTACTCTGTCTCTGGTGAATCCTCTCACCCTCCCGCACATTTGGCCTGTACTCCAGTTCTTGTATGTATAAATAAATAAATCTTAAAAAAAAAAAAAAGAATATATGGTAGGAAAATTTGTAGGAGAGTTTAAGACCTGAAATAGAATATCTAATGTTGCTAGAGCATTTAAGTGGTGCAAGATGAGATGCAGAGGGAGGCAAGAACTAGACTGTCATCCTCTAAAGTGCAGATGTATTCACCTCACTTGCATGTTAGTGTGGAGTTCCTGACACAACACTGAAAGAGCACTTAACACTCCTTGGCACTTACTAGCACTTGTCATTATATCAGCATTGAAGAGGCTCGGATCTCAGTTCAGTTGCCCTTATCTCGCTTCACATATTCCCTTGGAAAACTCCTTCAGTTTCGAGGTTTTAAATACCACACAACACATATCTCCTGATGATCTCCCAGTATTTCCTATAGCTGGATACTCCTCTGATCTCCAGAGATGTATATCCCATCACATACTAGACATCTCCGTTTGGATGTTTACTAAACATCTCAAACATGACATAACCAAAAGTGAACTCAATCTGTTACCTATGGAACCTGGGATTTGATTTTACTTGTTTACAAAATAATAATACATTGCATGAATCAATAAATGGCACTATTCATTTTTTCCTCTGCTGCCTCCATTGCTAGTACGTGTTCTGTTAAATTGGTGGCTTCCATGATCTTTTCCATTGCTGGATTCCCTATGTCTACAATGACATGTCATACATTTTCCACAGACATACAGTGAATAAATGAATGACAAGTTCAATGAAATCACTTTTTTTTAAAGATTTATTTATTTATTTATACAAGCACTGGGTACAGTCAGAAGCACAGGAGGATGAGAGAATTCACAGAGCCAGAGGAGAGAGCAGAGCAGGCAGAAGGACCAAAGTACACTGCTGAGGGGAGCAGCGGGCAAGACAGGAGAGGTTGGCTGCGCCAGGTGGGTCACCTCTCTGTCCGGGGACCAAACTCATGCTGCAGTGGCTGCTGATAGCTTCATAGTGCTGACATTTAACCCCTTGAGCCACCAGGGAGGCCCCAAATATTAATTTAAAGACTGCTGGGTGAGAGTGGCAGAAACTGGGGAATACTAGCAAACCTACTTTCTGTTGCTGGACCTGTTATAGAGCAACCCCGATATTAAACGGGTTCCTGGCTGTGGGTCCTCACCCGCGCGCTTTAAAGGGACTTATGAATACTCTACTACAGACACACACAAAAAGGTTAATAAAAAGTTTATTTACAAGAGGAAAGGAAATAAGGAAAATGTACAACTCAGGGAGAAAATAGGGAAATAAAGTCTTTAATGCATCCTACCCAATCCGACGACCTGGAAACCCAAAGTCACTCTCAGAGCTGGCTGGACGCTGCGAGCTGGCAGAGAGCCAAAAATGGGGATCCCCAAAGCCCACGTGTCTGCCTTTTATATCCACCTGGCTGCTTAACCCCACCCTCAGGTCCCAGCCACCTTCCCTTTGGTGGTGATGGGATTTGGAGTTCCCAGTGTCTTTGGCTTTGACCTGGGGTGGGGGTGGAGTCCACAAAGCCTATATGGAATTTGCTTTGGGACATCCTTTTCCCCCTAACAGACCCACACATCATTCACTAGCTCTCCAGGAATCAAATGTGTCAATAGAAGTACTTTCTCTTGTTTTTTTGTTTTGTTGTTTAATGCAGTTTTTCTGTTTGCATCTTTATAAGGCAAGTAAATTTATAAATCATATTCAAAAAACAAAAGCAAATATAACTTTTATAAAGACAGAAAACTAATGGTGATGGTATGTATAATTAAGAGACTACACGAAGTAATTATTATTACTAATGAAGGATTTCCTAGTAACTGCATATTTTTAAATATTTGAAATAACTGATTATTTCAACATAATATGAGTGATTTTATTTGGTTTATGTTATTTTAATTATTTATTAGTTTATTACAAATGTTGACCATTTCTCCATACATTTGGTTACTATGGGCCTTCAATTCTTTGTTCACTTTAGTCTCTTTATGTTAACCATTTGTAATGCAGGTAGGTTTATATGTTATTGTTATTCCATTTTAGGTTTCCCTCATATCTTTGAGGGTTTTAATACTTTTTATATATTTTATGTATGTAAAACACTACCACAAAACCATAGTTTCAGAGCAACCCTGAAAATATTCAATAGACTCAAAAAATGGTCAAAATCGTATATATCTGATGGAGGACAAGAATAGAAAAACTGGAAAAGAGGCCTCATGAGACTAAAACCTGACTCACATAAGGAGGTGGGGGCTGAGGGGAATAACATGACCATTAACCCAGCTGCAGAGGACTTGACCCTTAGGCATCAGCACCTTATCACAAGGCCTGAGACCCAAGCAGGCTCAGATGCTCTCAGGAGTCGAGCACAGGCCTAAGGGTAAAGATATGGAGATTGGGCCCACCCTGGAACCTTTGATCCCTTTCTAGTTTTGGCTGTTACCCAACATTGGCAACAAGCAGGCCACTCCACGGAGCAGTGACCCCTCCCAAAGAGAAAAGGACTATATCAGGACAGTCTCTGCATAGGCTCCAGGCAGCACTCCCACTGCCCACCTGTGACTATGCAGGTGCCTCTTCTCACTAACTCTCTCCTCTGTAGGGCAGCAGCCTCCTGCCTGCCCGTGACCTGTCCCATGCTGGGGCTTCTCTTCACTGACCTCCCTCAGCGGAGGCCACTCCCCTCAAGGCTGCCTGCCTGCAACCACGCAGGCCTCTCTCAGCAAACCTGTCCCTTTCCCTTTCCCTAATAAACCTGTTCTTTAAATATAACTAGCATCTCTGTCTCGTGGAGAAACTTGCCTGGGGAACTCGCCTGGGGAACGCACCCTGTGCCGCTGAAAGGGGAGCTCTGGTGAAACCTTTCCCAGAGTGAACCCGAGGACCCGCACTCTACAAAATGACATCATATCTACCCATAAAACCCTCACAGCATCTCTCTAGGAATGGCAAAAAATCATTACTACTATTGAAGCGTGGTGACCCTGGGGGTCTTGCCTGAAGACCATTTGCTCAGTTCCTGGTATACAACTCAGTTCCTGGTATTGATGGAGGACAAGAATAGGAAAAAAAAAAGTGAAAAGGAGGTGCTCCAAGAGACCAGAAACCTGGCTCGCACAGCATAGCCATTGACACAGCTATGGAAACTAAGACCCTTAGGGTCAGAAGACACTGTTGGGGAAACTAGTATCCTTGGGCGCAGACTGGGATCCTTAGGCACAGACGCCTGGATTACAAAGCATAACATCCAAGCAGGTATCTGAGGACGCATCCAAATGTAAAGATATGGAGATTGAGACCATTGTGGAATCTTGGTCCCTTTCAAAATCTACATAGTTATCCAAAATTGGCAACCAGCTGAGACTCACAAGGAGTGAGCCCTCCCAAACAGAGGAAGACTATATCAGTTCAGTCTCTGCACAGGCTCGGGGCAGCACTACCTCTGCCGACCTGTGACTATGCAGGTGTCTCTTTTCACCAGCTCTTTCCCTCTGCAGGGCAGTAGCCTTTCTGCCAGCCCGTGACCTGTCAAGGCCGCGTGCCTGCAACCTTGCAGGCCTCTCTCAGCACACCTGTCCCTTCTGGGCAGCTCTTACTGCCTGCTGGTGTCTATGCAAGTGTCTTTAACTGTTTTATCCCTTCCCCAATAAACCTGCCTTTTAAATATAACTAATATCTCTGTCTCTTGGAGAAACTCGCCTGGGAAACTTACTGCGTGTCGCAGAAACGGGAGCTCTGGTGAAACCTTCCCCAGAGTGAACCCAAGGACCCTTCACTCCAAACCCACAGACTCCAAAAACGACAACAGTATGAATATTGCTTCATGTTTGATCATGTACCGCCATGAGGCAGAATGGACCTGGGGCGGGGTGGGGGGGTTTCCATGACTACCTACCCTTTACTCACTCCTTGGTATGCAACCATACAACTCACCTCTTGTTATGTAGACACATCATATTTGACCATGTACAGCTGCCAATGCAAACCCACACAGAACCTTGTAGAAATTAAACGTATATATAAATCCCTGACTTCCTACAAACCGGCTCAGCCTTTGGATGCAAATCTGCTGAGTCAGAACTGGTGCAATAAACTTGCTTCTTGTTAGCTGTGGTGTCCAAATCTCTTGAGCCATATAACACTATGTTCAAGCCCCCCCAACTTCTAAGTGCAGGTGAGACACTCTATTCTCAACCCATACACTGTCATGGTGATTTCTAAGGCATTACACATTGATGAAAATCTATAATCATCTTTACATTTGGTTTATGCACTCAATTTTTAATATATTCTTTATAAACCTGAAAGTCTGCCCATTTCAGGTCATTGTATCTACATTTACCCACAAGAATACTGAACTTTGGGAAAGTATAGTGAAATCTTCATAGTTACGGACACTAAATCAAGATCCTAAGCTTTGAAACCCTGGGTTGAGTGTTGAAATCCCTAAATCTAAATTCTTTGTGCTATATGTATTTATGTATTTAAAGACTCTTCCATGGTCTGTTCAGAAAAAGATTGTTTTTACATGTGCTTTCATTATTTGAAAAAAATACACCTGCAGAATATTGGCTGTTAGTTAAACACATCAAATATATATCAAGATATCCACTGCTAGTCCTGGTTTTACTAATTACCAGCGATGTGACATTTGGATATCCATTTACACTTTAGTAACTGTTAATTGAAGGCCTGTCTAGCACAAACACTTTTCTTTTTTTAGACATATACAGTGAATTGAGAGGCCCATAAAGAACAGTTGTTCAGACTGCAGGCAATTGTCTTTCAGGAAACTCCCTGGGGAGGGTGGGGAAGCCATAAAAGGATTAACCCTCTCAACTGAAAGATGTCTAAAGATAGGGGCAAAAAAGCACTTTGATTTACATATTTTTCTCAATAGTGCTTGTCCTCCTCTTGGGCTCATTCTGAATTCTTGCTTTGATAAAAGAAAAGTGCTAAAATTAGGCTCTTAATTTATTCTGCTAGTCACATATGCTCTCTTTCATCTTGCTAACTTGTAATAAGCGAATGTCCTAATCTCATCGTTCATATCCTTGTTCATATCCTTTTCTTGTTGGCAGCATTAAAAAAAAAAGAAGAAAAGCAGAAAGATCAATTTTTAGAGAAGAATATATATAATAAAGTCCTCTGGTCCCCCCAGAAGGAACTAACTTTTTTGTTAACACGACCTTACCTTGTCCCACTGAATAATGCAAAATTTGTTTGGCTGTGCCCTGCAGGGTCGTCAGGCCCAGAAGCCAGGGGCAGCAGCGGTACTGAGTTGGCACAAAGTAGCAGAAATGTCATTTTTTAATTATGTGGTTCTGAGGAGAATCTATTATCCACTGCTGAGATGCTGAAATCAGACAATTTATCTCCAAGGCAGCTCTGTCTACAATCTAGAATATATATCTCTTGTCACTGCAGGAAATAGAACGAAAGGATGTTTTTATTTCTGGTGCCTTATGTTTATAAATTTATTCCTTTAAGTGTTGCCAGAGAAAGGGAATGATGTCCTCACCAGGAGCAAGTTCCCATTTTGCCTTTGTCCTTCCTGAAGGGTGTTCCAGTCAACCAGACTCTTTCCCCATTTGGTATCCAACTGTGTAGGTCTCACCTTCAGGAATTCCTCACAGCTCCATCTCAAGTTCCAAAAGCCCATTGCCAAGGTAAACAGAAACAAACATTGAGGAAAGACCTAGCAAACCAAAGGCAGCCACCTAAATTAATATAAATACAATTGCTCTTTTGCATTTCAAACAAGATGCTGGAAACTATTTGAAACATATCCTTTCTTCTTCTCTGTTGAGCTACTTTCATTTAAATGTAAACTAATACTTATACCTACCAGCTTGTTCTTAATGGTTCTTCATTATTTCTGATTTTTTCCCCTTAAGGTACCAAGGCAAATGAAAGAATTTAGTTCATATTTGTCTACCCTCCCTTTTCTTTAAAAATCTGCCAAATTCATTATCCTCACTACTCTGTGTGCATCAGGACTCCAAGCAATTCACGTCTATTAACCATCAGATACAAGCTAAGCGCTTTTAAACCAAACGCATGCAGTTGATTTTAAATTAAACGTATGCTTTCTATAAGCATCGAGAAACTGGATCAAAACAGCATGATAATAGCTGCATTGCCCTCTAGTGTAGGCCTCTAGGTATAGCACCGAGGGTAAAGCAAGCCACACGCAAGGAATGTGTTTTGTTTTTTTTAGTTTAGTTCAGTTTTGTTTTGTTGTGTCGGGCCTGAGAGTGTGGGAGTGTGCGTCCGTGTGGTGAGGGGGTTGTAGGTTTTCTGAATCGAAAGTGCAATGTTACCTTCTAGGCTGTGGAATAGGGTTTTATTCCTAATGCAAAGTTTTAAAGACGGTCGGTTTGTCTCCTAGTGCCAGAAACATATATCGCTGAGATATTTTCATCTCTCCGTGTTGGGCAAATTGAACCAGGGAAAAATATGTTCTGTTCTGGAGATTTCATTGCTGTACATATTAGGAAATGAAGATTCAAATCACAATTTTTATCCATCTCGGGTATTCTTTTATAAATATATGCCACACAGTTTAAAGAAAAAAATTGCTTCAGCACAGTGTCATTCAGGCTTATGTGTTAAGAAAATAACTCAAACCGAACAAAAGGAAATCATATCCAGAAATATGTGCCCATAGATAATAGTAGTTAAGGCGATGAAGAGCCACGTTCAATTCATTTGGGGTTTTTATTCTGAGGCTGTCAAAGCACTCCTTGAAACGTCTTCCAGACTGGGATCAGGAATACCTGGGAATTTTGATATACTGGATAAACATAAATATGGAGATGAACCTGTTGAGTCACTGGAATTTATTTTATAGCTGCTGTGGGACATTGAATCGTTATGTGACTACCTCAGCATAACCGACTCTCACATCGTGCTCTGCTGGGTCTGAGGTATTTCAGTTTTATTAATTCCCATTGCCTAGACTCTGTGACAGAGAGCTAAACACCTTTTTCCCCTCTAAATAACTGGGCAGCAGAAAAAGCCACATCCAGAGGCAGCCAATGTGTGTTCAAACCCTAGATCTAGTACAAGCACAGTACTTTTGGTGAATTACACATTATGTTGACCCTCATTTTCCCATCTCTGAAATGCAGGTGATAATAGCCCCTACCAGAGATTCACAAAGATGGAGTGAGCTAGGTCACAAGTCAGCTAACATAGTACATATCATATGTGGACATAGCTACTCAAAGAAACCATTAGTCTTATAAGTACAGTTCAAACTTCAAAGCATGAATCAAGATGACTGCCCATTGGGACCAAGTCCTCAGAGCTGAGAGCGAGCTGGACGGATTGCAGAAATTGAGGCCACCTGTGGGATTGGGGTCAAAATCAGGGGGTTGCAGTTGTATGGGAATATAAAAATAAAAAAAAAGAAATAAAAAAAAGAAATTGAGGCCACCTGTGTGAGCAGGGGCAGCCCTAACATTCCCTAAAACACCCTCCTCCATTGTAGTTGCTAAAGATAGCAGGTGGCTGGAGGTGCTCTGGGAAAACCCTCTGTAAAATATTAATGGATTTGAAAAGTCTGCAACTAAGGCGAAGTGACTGAATCTCCACAGTGGTTCTCGGAACAAGCTTCTGGAGATACGAGGATATTCTCTGTTTCACCCCATAGCTCTCACCGACCCCCAACAGATTAGGGTGTTAATGTTAAAAGAGTATGTTATTGCTTAGAAAAAGAAAGGGAAAGGATGATATGGCTCTCAGTGTTGGCGCTCGTTTTAACTAGTTAGCTACTTAATCTTATGAAAATAATTCAGTTCACAGGCTATTAGGGTCTTGATTTGAGAAAAAGAATTTAAATTTCTCCAGGTTGTAGAGTCTGCATAGGATTCATTACTTGATTGTGTCTTAACTGGTGAAATGTTACCTGATTCAGAAAACTGACTCCATCTACCAATCCAAGTACAAAGTCTACTAGTATGTGTATGTATATGTATAAGAGTGTGTGTGTATGTGTGTGTGTGTGTGTGTGTGTGTGTGTAGGGTTATCTACTACTCTATTTATCCATAGATATGGCACAACCTCTACAGGGGGAAATATATTATAAAGAAACTTAGTCCAAAAATTTAATTTGAAACTATGACACAAAAATATTCAGGACATTGTAAATTTAATAAAAGTTTTAAATAATAAAAGTTTAGAGAGAATATTAGTTTTGACAAGGGAATCATTAGTCTGAAATAAATTTCATAGCTAGATGAGTCTCTTAGTTCTCAAATTATTAAAAACAAATAAGATATAATCTATTTAAGTATTTTGAAAGTACTCAAATATCTTTCAAGCACCTCTAAGGTTGAATATTTCTTTTAAATTCTGAGTCAGATTTCTCCATATATTTCATAGGGGAGCATGTCCATGCAGACAAGCATACACACATGGCAGGAAGATGGCCAGAGCTGAATTTTCACCTTAGGGGATACGGTGAATTTATTAAATCTTGCCAAGCAGTGTGTTCTCTTTTTGCTATATTTGATTCATGTCCAGCAGGTAACTTACCATCTTGATGAATTTTCCTGTGGAGAGTCTGACTTTCTATCATCCAACCCTCTAAAAGATGCTTTAACAAAGAATCAGTGAAAACATAAGCTTTCTTAAAGACCCCTGGGCATTTTTTTCCTTCCTGTCTACCTAAAGGCAAAGTTGTGACTTTCTATACATTTGTTTATAGTATAATTTTTTGGTATTGGTTTGAAAAATAAAAGAGACATTTTTATTGCTCTTCACTTCACTCTTAAGTGGCAGCCCCCCACTGACATATGTGTTTCTTAATAAGTTTAGAATGAAAATGTTCTCCTTTATTTTATCAGCCAAAAAGATCTCTCATTCTTTGTTATATAATTCATGCAACAGCATTCAGCATAGCATTGTTTATTTTATTTACTTTGTTTATTACGAAAATAGAAGTCCAATGAGATCATAATTTAGTGGTAGTAAAAGTTTGCCTAAAATAATCAGGTTTTCACAGCCTAAACAGATTTATCCAAGAATAAAATGATAATAGCAAGGCAACAGGTAACAGATGGTAGTTTTAGAAAACAGAGCTCAGAAATCAAACCAAAGCTTGCCACTTAGAGAACGTATGTCCAGTAAGGGAATACATGATGAACAATTAATTCCTTAAAATATGATCGGGGTGGGGGGGAACACACACAAGCAATGAACATCCAACAGTATTTTACATTTGTGGTTTCTAAATTCTTTTTTCTCTGAAACATATATAAGCTGTTGAGATCTGACTGTGAACTTGAAAACTGTTGAGCTGGTGTGAGTGTTTAGGCATATGAATCCTATTCCCAAGATGGTTACCTTCTCCACTGTTATTAAATAAAATGGATAAATTCCTGTTATTTTGGATGGTTTAAAAATTGCCTTAAAATAATGAGCCATAATTTATTCAAACTAAATTTTAGAGAATTATTCAATCAGAAATATTGTATAACTACACTATTATTTTAAAAGAATTAGCAAAATAAATTTCTTTATATTTTCTGCTTCATGACTCTTCAACCAAATATATAATTATGAAACAAGATATTGACAATTTATTTTTAAGATTTATTTATTTATACAAGAACCAGGGTACAGGACAGATTCGCGGGAGGCTGAGAGGGTTCACCAGAGACAGAGTGGGGAACAGAACAGGCAGACTGACGAAATACACTGCTAAGGGGAGCAGCGGGCGATACATGAGAGGTCTGCAGAGATATGTGGGACCTTCCCCGGCCGGCCGGGATCGAACCGGCGCTGCAGAGGCTGCAGACAGCTTCACGGCATGGTGCTCAACTGCCTGTGCCACCAGGGGAGGCCCAAGATAATGACAATTTTTATTTAAATAATATGTTAATAAAATGTATGTATCTATATATGCTTCATGTCTTTATTTAGAAATGTGTTTAATCATGAGCTACATAAGTTTTTAAACTATTATTTTCATCCTAGATTGTTTTTTTTTCATTTTGAATAGTAATTCCATGTATGTTCTCATAAATATTTAGCTATATCAGGCTATTTATATATATGTATAAAGAAAAATGAGCAAAAACAGGTAAGATAACATAAGCAGTTGGCCATCAGCAGTCCAGACATTTTCTTTTAAAGAAACATCACTTTGGCTTCTTTAAATACAGTCCTTTTGAGGATGAGTGGTTTCTTAAGCTGAATATTGAAATAAGGAAAAGAAAAATTATGAGGCTATTACAACATCTATTAAATGTATGGAACAAAATAAAACTGTGAAGGTAAGGTCCACAGGATCCCCTAGGTCAGCTGCCATCCAGCTCTCCATTCAGCTGTTCAGTAATGACTGGAGACTCAATGAGAAAAGGAAATCTATCCTGAAGCTTTTACTGCGATGATTGATTCTAGCTTTCCTAACCAAAATCCAAATGGCTTGGTAAAGGATTGACCTTAGACGTGTATTTCCTTTTTATCCTGCTGAACAAATACCAATTTTGGAACATATTGGAGATTCTTGAAATGTTCAGCTCAAGTCATGTAGCAAAATACATATTGCATGAGGTCATCCCTGTCAAGGCTAATGCAAGTCCAGAAGAAGTTAGAATTTGAAATGCAGAGTATGTTTTGAGTTTCCAAAGTCATATTGTATCATATGCAGAAAACTGCCGTCTCTTTCCTTCTTGTTAATGAACTGTTTATTCTCTAAAGAAAAAAAGAAGAAAGTCAAACATTTTGCTACATATATTATACATTCATAAGTCATTTAAGAGAAATTAGAATAATTTAGACTAGGTACCCACATCTATCAGTCAATAAGATGATGTTACTCATTCCATAGCAATGAGTATCATTGAAGAGAGAAGTAAATTTTTATTTATTTATTTATTTATTTATTTATTTATTTTTATTTATTTTGTGGGACCCTTGCCGGTGGTAGGGGAACGAACCGGCGCTGCAGAGGCTGCGGGGAGCCTCGCAGCCCAGCGCTCAAACACTGCGCCACCAGGGGAGGCCCTGAAGAGAAGTAATTGACAACAGCAAGACCCACTTGGACTCTTTTTAATCTTCTGGGGCTCTGAATAGGCTGATTCATCTCATTCATCCAATCTTTTATTGAACAAATAACTACTGAACTTCTATATAATAATACTTTTCTAGGCACAGCACATAGTTATAAAAAAGACAAGAGTTTTTACCATCATAGTTTTCATAGTTCTAGTTCCACCTACAAAGGAAAAAAAAAATAATTGACTGGTGGGTATTAGTGTAAAGGACTACTTTGTTAGGGTTATGGAAGATTTTCCTGGAGGAGTAAAACTTGATCTGTGACCTATTGATGAAAAAAAGGCATCCGTACCAAGAACCAAAGGAAGGGATTCCTTGGAGGTGAAAGATCCAAAAAGATCCAAGGCCTTTAGTTCATAAAATATGTCATGTTGAAGGGACAGAGGAAAAAGTTCATAGGATGACATCAGAGACACAAGGAGGAATGACCAGATCACATGGTGTGTGGGTCACTGAAAAAATTTGAGTTTTGTACAACATACAATGAGAAACCATTAGAAAATTTTAAACAAGGGAGTGTATATGAGTTCACCTTGTTTATAAAGTTTACAATCCTCAATAATTATTTGATATTTAAAGTCTATTGGGATCCACAGTCAGTGTTCATCACCCAATTTGGAAAGTCAATGTTAATTAATCTAAAGGAGGAAAAAGTAGGAGACTCACTTGCTAAGACTTCCTCTGCTCTTCTATCTAATGCAACAAAGAATTGAAAAGAATGAATGGAATTCTTGGCACTATTTGCAGAAGAGCAGAAGTAGTTTTGAGAATTCACTTCAGGATGTCTTACTTGCACAACCCCTTCCAAGGTTCAGAGACGGGAGGATATCTGTCTTTAGAATTTTGTGCTATTTTCTATTTAAAAATGCTTTCTAAATTACACAGACCTCAGGCTCAATTACTTGCAGCAAATTTAATTTTATATTTAATGCCCAAAGTAAAGAAATTTTTGTCTTACATACTTTCTTATTGTGCTTTTTATAGCCTGTATTATATTTAACCTTATGTCACAGCTATCTGTTTGTCTCTATTATATCTTCCAAAGACACACACTCCTTGAAGTAATAGTCCATGTATACTTCCCAATTTGTTGACTCATACAGAGGACTAATTCAAATTCTATCTATTCAAATGAATGAAGATTATCATCTGGGATTTATGGCTGAAACTATTTCTTTAGAATACAATGCCAGTAATTCCAACAGGAATAACCACCTTGACAATTTTTATGTGAGGGTAGAAATGTATTTAAATGCAAACGTCTAGGTTGAATAAAATCTAATTTACTTTTTAAAAGGTCCCTGAATTGTGTTATGAAAATTAATATCCCGTGAAAATTAAAAGTTCCAAGCATCTGAATGTTCTTCACTTGTTTGCATCAATCTCTGTTTTAATGGGAGAACTAGTTTGCAGTTTTACTTTTGCTTCTCAGCATTAATACACATATTTCATGTGTTATATATTGTAAAACATTAAAACACATCACTGAGACTCATATTGAATCTAGAATCAAAACAAGAATCATGTTTCCCCTGTAATGTCCAGTTATCACTGATATTTTGTCATAACTCATCTTTTTCAAATGTAATAAATCATCCACCAGATTTTTATCTTTTTTGAAAAACTGATAGAAGGCATGACAGTAACTTTAGGTAACACTTAAAGTAGTTGTTTTAGTATCTCATGTAAAACAAACAACATCATTAAATCCAAATCCTTTGCCTGTTTTAACAACAGCCTCATTTACCTTACCATTAATATGAAGATAAACGCTTTCTACTGAAATTGCATTGGAGGTTTAATTTGTATAAAACGCAATTTTGCCATCTAAACTAAGAGTTAGTTTTAAAATCCTTTTAAATGTATAACCTATTCTATTTTTGCAGTTTATTTTTTCCTGATATTTTTTCCTATTCTATATTTCCAGTTTATTTTTCACTCTTAGTCTATTTCCTAAGGTAATTTCATAAGGTCATAGTTCTAGAAAATCCAATTGATAAAAATAAATAAATAAATGAAATTATTAGGGGTTCACTAATACTGATTGGAAAAAAAAGTAATTCCTAAAATCCATTTCTATCTATAAAAATTCTCTTATTCCTACAGAAAATGTCAGCTTTGTTTAACTCTGAAGCAAATGCCAGGATGAACTTAGATTAATTTTATTTAAAGGAGTATGAACATAAAGTGACAACTAAATTTAGTAAGAGCACATCTTCTCTACGTAAAAAAAAATATTTTGTATTTGCTTTAATGTAAGGGGTATCTCATTAAGACTTTAGAAATGAGATGATGACAGTATCTGCAAATATGTCAAAGATAAAAATGAGCTTTATGTATTTTCATTTGGACATCAGTGAGAAAGTTTCTGATTTTTCAGAAGTGACTTCATTGCAGATGGCAATAGTGGCAGCCCTCAACTATATTAACCAGTTTCATTGAAACAACTTAATTTTGAAAAATCAAAGTATATTATTCATAACCCATAACTTTGGCAAAACTGATATTTTACAAAGACTAACTCCCAAAATGTTTTCCTTTTGAGTCTTCAGGGCAGAGATCTCTGAGCTCTTGCTTCACAAATTCTTATCTATTTTTTCCAGATTCTTGTCAATTTATTTTTTATTCAAAGTTGTCTATCTGCATACTCTGCCTGATCCTTAATGGACTCTCTCTTTCTCTGTATGTTCAACTCTCAAATTTTCTCCTCAATCTCACACACACAAACACACACACACACACACAGACACTTCAGACATTCATCAGTGATATAATAAGTACATTTAAAATGCAGATGGAAATGGTGATCAAATTGGGCAATTTTCAACTCAGAAATGGTGTGTTTGGAAAATGAAACAAATGCATCTTTGAACTTTGATTTTCTTTTTGTTACTTTTCAACCTCCCTTTGGCAAAATCTTCATGTTAGAGCACTCAAAGTGTATTTCTATAATTCTTACGTATGAAGAATTTGGCTAACACATACTGCTATTCATTTCATCTTAAATATTTGACATAATAAAAGGCTAATATTATATTGCTCTCAGCAAAATTGATTTACATGTTAATTTGCAAGAATAACACCCAATGTTGAGTTCCTTTTGAAAGGTTTCCCTACAAAAGTCTTTTCTATCCTCTTCATAATAATCATCATTTTTATCTTCATCATCATCCTTTTATATGTAGTGGAATTCATGTCATGGCACTTTCTAGCAGTAAATTAAATAATTTGCTTTTCAATATACATATCTTCTCTTGCAGTCATTTATGTCTATTCTTGGAAATTTAGTAACCAAATATTTAACACATTGGCATTTTAAGTCTAACTCTCTGAAATTATTAAAAAAAAAGTGTTAGCTTTTATACTTTATCAACCAATAGTCCCCTTTAAATCAGAGAAAATGTATTATAATAACAATGTTTGGAACTAGTTCTTCCAAGAAAGGCTAAGTCTTAACTGCTAAAACCTGGTGAGTCCCTGGGACTGTTAATTAACAGTTAGTCATTAACTGCACTGCATTTCCTGTGCAAAGAGCTTCATGAACCCTCTCCTGAGTAGTCCTGTGTATAAATATCACTTGCCTTGTAACAAACACTACTTGACACCTCCATTGCCTGGGGGTTATATCTGTACTAAAGAATTAAGAAAATCAGGGGTCTCCCTGATAGCCTAGGGGGTAAGTCTCAGTGCTATTACCACCACAGCCTGAGTTCAATGCCCTGACAGGGAGCTAACCCACATATGGCACAGCAGACCTGTCTTGTTGGGCCCACTGCTCCCAGAGCATTGTATTTCAGTTGATCCACCTGTTCTGCTCCCCACTCTGTCTCTGGTGAATCCTTTCACGCCCTGCACTTCTGACCTGTGTGCCAGTTTTTCTACATACAAATTAATCTTTATTTAGTTTTGTTTTTAAATTAATTAATTATATTTATTTATAGACGAACCGGAGTACAGGCCAGATGCACGGGAGGGTGAGAGGATTCACCAGAGACAGAGCGGGGAATAGAACAGGCAGACCAAGTGAAGTGCATTGCTGAGGGGAGCACAGGGGAGACAGGAGAGTTCTGCCCACCATGTGGGTTGCTCCGAGGCTGGGCGGGGATCGAACAGGCACTGTAGAGGCTGTGGACAGCTTCACAGCACTGCGTTCAACTGCCTGCACCACCAGGGAGGCCCCTACACACAAATTAATCTTTTAAAAATGTATAAGTAAAAGAATTAAGAAAGGGAGCTTCCCTGGTGACACAAGGGGTTAAGCATCAGCCCTATGAAGCAATCTGCAGCTACTGCAGCATGAATTCAATTCCAGGCCAGGGAGATGAACCACATGTCACAGCAAACCTTTCCTGTCTTGCCCATGGCCCCTCAGCAGTGTATTTCAGTAGATCTGCCTGTTCTGCTCCCCGCTCTGTGTCTGGTGAATCCTCTTACCTCCCACACCTCTGGTCACACCCCAGCTCTTGTATGAATAAATAAACACATCTTAAACAAAAACAAACAAACAAACAAACAAACAAACAAACAAACAAACAAACATATCTTTTAAGAAAATTGAAGGTAAAACTTTACACATTCACATCGCAAGTGTAAATTGAAGCAGATTTTCAGAAGCACTACAAAGAAGCCCTCCAGTGATCAGATGCTTTGCTGATGCTTATCATGATGCTCCCATTCCACACTGACCTTTCCTGATCTGAGCTGTAGCTGCCTTTATGAAAAGGTCAGATCTCACTCCTGTTTTGGATTCAATTATACATTGCTAGAAACATAAAGACTAACAGTGGTGATGGTCGATTTTATGTGTCAATTTGCCTGGATTCAGGTGTGTCAGTGGAAGTGTTTCTGAAAGATATTAGCATATGACTCAGCAGAATGAGTAAAGAGGTTGCCTTCACCTGTAGGAGTGTAGAGGGTCTGAATACAACAAAAAGGTGAAGAAATGGTGAAAGTGTTTTCTCTTCTTCATGGTGCTTCAGACTCTGGAACTTACATCACAAGTTCCCATGGCCCTCTGGTCTCCAGACTCCAGCAGGAATTATACAAGAGCGTTTCTACAAGTCTCCCTCCAACTTGCAGGTGACAGCTTGTGGGACTTCTCAACCTCCATAGTTATTTAAGTCAATTCTTACAATAATCACTACATGTATATGAATATATGGTATGATATATATATAGTTTTAATGAAGCATATACATTAGGCATTAAAAGATAATTTCCCTGGGTTTTTATAGAAGGGTAGATTATCAACTTACTGATGTTTCCCAAGTAGATTCATGGTGAGTTATCTAAATATATGTGGTTACCTATTTTCATATTGAATTCCAATGAAGGGATAGCTCTGAAAAACACTCAGTTCTCACCTTTGTCAAAAATGGGGTGAAGAAGGGCAAAACAAAGGAAAAAGAGAAAGTGTAAAACTTTATTTTGCCATATTCAGAAGCAAATGCAGACGAACACCCATAAAAGTATGCCAACAGTTCTCAGCACAAGCTATATATCAGATTCACCTGGGAACTCTTTTTTTTTTTTTTTTTTTTTTTTTTTTTAAAGCATGCATCCCTAGGCACCAATTGTGAAATTTCAACTTTTGGAGTTTGAGGTGAAGCACTGGATTATTAATTTCAGCATTTTCTGAATGATTCTGAAATAGATCCATAGGTGACACCTGGCTTAGAAGTGAAGAATAGAGAGTTGAAACATTATATTGATAAATGCAGTTGTCATGACTATGGAGTTTAGGGAAGCGTTTTTATAATTGTGAATTTTTTTTATAACTGTACAAAAATTGACATAAAGTTTCCAGTAAAGTAAAGATATCATTTTAAAATGTGGCATTATGCCAGGAGGGATACTAACAGGAAGGGAGAGAAAAAGTCAGAGACTGAAAGATCAGTGAATCCTTGATAGTTCGTGCTTCCTCTTGTTTAGGCTCTAGTGTCTAGTAAGTCAATAAAACACTAATATTGATCTTGCTGTGAAGATATTTGTAGACACAATGAATGCTCATAATCAATTGACTTCAAGTAAAGGAGATTATCGTAGGTAATCCTGGTGACATGTTCCAATCAGTTAAATGACTTCAAGAATGGAAGTGATTTTTTGCCTGAAGAGTAAATTCATCTGAGAATGATGCTACCTGAGCTTCCTTTCAGCCAAACCTATGTATTCCAGATTTGTCTAATCAGACCCCAGCACTGCATAGTCAATACTGTACAATACATCTCTTAACATATGTCTCCCGCTGGTTTTCTGGATGAATCCTGACTGTCCGGAGCCGTCCGGAGTATGTGCCGTGTTGCATATGCATGCCATGAGTTCGCTTTACCGTTTCGCCTTCGGAGAACCACAGGTTTTTCCTGTAAAGCACATGAGACTGGGAGGTACGGGGGGAGGAGCTACGAGGGTATAAGAGGAGAACGCGGGAGAGAGAGGGGAAGAAGAAAAGAGATTTAAGAGGAGAGCCACGAGAGAGGAGAGCGCGGCGAGAGGAGCAGAGAGAAAGCCAGGGAAGAAAGAAAGACAGGGAAAAGGAAAAGTGAAGGAAAAGGAAAAATAAAGAAGCAAACGCTAGCGTCAAGTTGTCAAACCCCTCATTTCAATCCTCAGCCCTTCTCTTTTCATGCCTCCGAATCCCGCGGGTCGGGACAGGTGGCGCCCAGCGCGGGGCACGAAAAAGAACGAAGGAACCGCTGAAGGACCAGCTGTGGTGAGCCGGCAAGTAAAGTAAAGTAAGGTAAGGAAGCTGGGATCATGGGCAATTCAATGTCCAAGGGACGGTTAGTTATTTCCCTGGAAGCTCTCCTAAAATAGTTTGGGGTTCCTCTTAGTAAGAAAAATTCTTAAAAGATTTGTAGAGACCCTTAGTATCACTAGTAAGTGGTTTCTAGAGCAGTATCAGGTCGCTAGTGCCATTTGGAATAAGGCAAGATGGAGGAGAAGCCGACATTCAATTAACAAAGGTCATTCAAGTGTCGACAGAACCATATGCGGAGTTCCTAGCAAAATTGATGACTGCAGCTGGCCGATTTCTAGGTAACACTGAGGCTTCCCTACCGATAGTTAAACAGTTTGCATTTTGAAAATGCTAATAAGTGGTGGTAGGAGGCTATCAGACCCTGGAAAGCTCGGGCTAGTTTGTATGGTTATGTGAGACTTTGTTAGGATATTTGTCTATGTAATAATTGTTCATGTCTGGACTGGTGCCCTTTTGCCCTGGTGGGCCAGGGTGAGGTGAAGTTATATAATGGCACTTATTTTGCAAACAGTACCTTTGAACAATCCATTGGTGTCCAGAATAATGGGTCGGAGACTTTGTCTACTGCTGTCTGTCTGTCACCTCCCTTCTTTCTTGTCCTTTCCAATAATGTAGGAGATGCCACAGTGTTGAGCTGTTCAGCGGAGACCTGCCCCCTCTCTGCCTCCTGGGCCCGGAGTGCAGAGAGAGCAGTGATCGTTCGTCTACCTCCTATTTTAGTCATGCCCGTGGATGTTTCTGCACACCTTTCCCCTGTTCTACCTAGGAGGAGACGTGATTTTAGCATCACTGCAGCTATTGTCGCCGTTTCAATAGCAGTGGCCGCGGCTGCTGCCGTCGTTGCTGTCACTCAAGCTGCTGTAAATACGGACAATGTGCTGCCGGTGTTGCTTCTGCATTGTCAACACAGTAATATATGAATGGACATTTGCGGAATGGACTTTTTGTGCTTGGTCAGCAGACACCTCTAATGTAAAAAGGGATAGACACAATTTTGTTAATTGTTCACATACCTTGTAACCCTCTGTACAGTTTTATTTGTGTTACCCCTGTTACAGGTGAGGGTCTCATTGCCTGGTTTAGAGGACTCCTCTCAGAGTTGTAAGCTTGGGGCAGGGTGGTAGCCTTAGCTCTTGGCTTTTTGTGCATTCAGCTTGTGGTTTCTCCGTCGGCTACGGAAGTAAAACAAAGAACTATTGTGCTATTACGATCAGGCAAGTACTTGGCACCATGGTACTTGACCAGGACTCCCCAGTGGCACCTGGATGGGTCACCTTAGTCTTAGAGAACCTGTGAGCCAAAGACGGGTAAGGGCGTAGCCCGGCCAGACCAACCTAAGACAGTGGTCCGGACCAAGTGCTCCAGATTAGCAATGATGGGTAAGGCTGGTTATGGGACGTGCCAACCTAAGACAGGCCAGGTGTCTCATTTAAAAGAAAAAATGGGGAGATGTCCGGAGCCGTCCGGAGTATGTGCTGTGTTGCATATGCGTGCCATGAGTTCGCTTTACCGTTTCGCCTTTCTCTCTGCTTTCCAAAATCATCCTGAAAATGGTATGGGAACAACTGCTTCTTTGATTCATTTTTGTAATTCCATAATGTCTGTTTTTTTCTCCCTTTGTGATCCACTTCAAAGCCATTTCTGATGTGTAAACCACTTCTTCTGTGAGATCTGACACGTATACATTCCTATTGAAGTCTTCCCGAATTATTCAACGCTTCATTTTTTGCGTGTCACAGAGGACGTCTATGATGGTCTCATTGTAGATGTCCATGTAAGACACACGTAAGAGAAATTCCCTATCAGGAAACTTCTTAATTTTTTGGAAAATGTCATGAATCGCCCTGGGTATTACACCCAAATATTCTTTTGACCCCATCATAGTGTAAGTTTTTCCTGAAGCAGTCTGCCCACAGGCAAAGATAGTACCATTGTAGCCTTGGATAGCAGAGTCTATGATCGGTACTGCTATTTCTTCATACACGTTTTTAGTAGTTTCATTACTATGAAAGACACGATCAAAATTAAAGGATTTACTCCCATCAACTTGATAAATAGCATTATTGTCAGTTTTCCAGTAAACTTGGGTCTCTTCTCCAAGGGCTTCTTCTCTGCTGTTGAGCGGCCGCACCTGCACGCACACAGCCACGGCCCCCTCCTCCGCCATCCCGCCGGCGTCGGCCCGCACCCAGCTGCTTCGGGAGCTGGGCAGCACAACCTAAGATTAAATTTCCGAAGCCGCGTCCCAGCCCCCAGCAAGTCTTCACTCTATCTGGGCTCTCTGGCGTTTGTTCTGCTCCTTCTCGGCTTCTCTTTTGGCGTCTGCTTCGGCTTCTACTGCTGCTTGCTCTGCTTTGGCTTCTTTAGCTTCACGCAGTGAGGCTTCCAGCTCCTGAATCCTCTCTGAGGTGGGCTGTGGAGCTCTGGCTATAACATGATTCTTATCATCTTGGGGAGCAGGGTTGACAAGGGCAACAGATGTCTGGGGGATTTTCAAAGTTTTGTAGTTTTTAAACAGTTTTTCATTTATCTCTTTCATTGATTTCAGTTTCTCTTGTGTTTCCAGGTCCTCTTGATCTTTCTCAGCCCTTCTCTTTCCATGCCTCCGAATCCCGCGGGTCGGGACAACTGCACAATACATCTCTTAACATATGTCTCCCGCTGGTTTTCTGGATGAATCCTGACAAACTACTTTAAGATTATCCACTGATCTCTACCTACAAAGAGTTCTGACTCATCCTAAAGGGATTTGTTTCCCAGATTCCACTCAGTAGCAGTGGCCCTCAGTGCCCAACTCACCCGCTATATGTTTCTGTTCTTGAAAGGGTGATATTTTCATGGAGTGCTGTGTGAGTGAATATATCTGGAGTTGTGCAAATCCATGGCATTGCTGAGACCTCTTTGAAGTTTGTTTTACTTAATTGTTGATAGAAAATAAAGTGACAATGTTCTTTACCTAGAAGGGGGCATCTAACCATTCCCAAGTGACCACCTTGTATCTTAATAGTGCTACAAATAGATGATTTCCTGTAAGTAAAATAATACATGAATATATGAGATCCCTTATTACTAAGTCAGTTACTAATCCTCATGGAAGACTACCTGTGAGGGTTCAGTATTTTATCAAAGGTGACTTTCCTCTAGCTGTGCCACCTCAGAAGAGGTTCCTGAAGACCCAGGGTGACTCCACTTATGTTGTGTGTGAAGTATTCCTCAAGTGTCAGGTCATCAGGAGAATCTTTTTATTGTGGCAGCTCCTGCCTCCATGGTTGGCAATGCCACTGTTGCCACCATTGCTCGCCAGTAATTGGATGAAATAAAGAGTGGCTGTACTGTGGATGCTCACAAATAGAGTACATAAGACCCTCTTCCCCTGTGCACTGGACTGGATAGTCAATGACGGGTAAGATTGGGGGCAGACTAAAGAAGGCACTGGCCAGCCTCATGTCTGTGACTCCTGACGACCTAAGACACGCGCAGTCCCCGAGGGGCTTCATCATAATAAACTTTGGCGTTCAGATCAAACAAGGCCTACAAGCCTATAAGCCCAATCTAGGCAATAAGCCTGCAGTAAAAAACCCCTTCTTTGCTTGAAAACAAGGCTGCTAAGAGTGTTGCCTACAAACAAGCCTGATGGAATTACCTACAAAGCAGTTTAACCATTAACCAGTTAATCATTGTTTCTGAATAAGTAGTAACTTAGCAACTTGTCCATAATTAATTTTCTTACCTGACTTTTTCTATATATGTAAAAATCAGTTTCAGGAAATGTAACCACATATGCTTAGCAACTTGTAAACTATTAGCTAGAAAATTGTATTCTATGCCTAGGTAACAAGAAACATTGTTATGCTGGGAAAATAGATTTTGTGTGACCTAATGCCTTTTGAAAATGTATAAATATGCGTAATGATTTGAGCAAATTACACTCAGATTTTCACTCTCCCTTGAGTGTGTCTGTGTGTCATTCTTTCTTGTTCCCCGCCCTAATTCCTTCGACCACCTTTTGCTCGTTCTCACTCAACCCTGAGACTGTCTCGATCTCCCGCCACCGCTGAGCTGGTCTGCGGCATTTTATTTTTCTGTTTCTCCTAAAGTTTTCCATATTGCAAATTTTTTTTTAATATTCCATTCCATATCCCAAACTTTAACACTTATGAGATAATACTGTGCATTATTGATTTTCTTTTGATTTTAATGTGCTTGCTTTAATATTTTCCATGCTTATAAATCCTGTTATATCCTATGATGTCCCAGATATCAATTGCACAGTCCCACATATTATTTTTATTTATTTATTTTTTAAAGATTTATTTATGTGTACAAGAACTAAGGTATAGTGCAGAGGTGGGGGGGGGGCGGTGAGAGGATTCTCCAGAGACAGAGTGGGGAGCAGAACACCGCTGAGGGGAGCAGTGGGCAGGACAGGAGAGGTCTGCTGCGCCATGTGGGTCAGCTCCCTGCCTGGGAATCTAACTCATGCTGCGGTGGCTGCTGATAGCTTCATAGTGCTGAGACTTAACTCTTGCGCCACCAGGGAGGCCTCCCCATGTATTATTTTTAAAGAAATATTTGTTAAGGAAATATTTACACAAGATAATTTGATGACATCAGGAAATAGATCATATAAAATATGTAAAATCATCCTTTAAATTCATCAGAAAATAGCTAAGTTAGCATACACAATGGTCTTAACAATTATTTGTAATTTGTGCAAAATGCTGTGGTAGTAATTCAGACGTCACTAATTCCTTTTCTGCTCCATTTTTAGCAACAGAGATTTGCACATGATTTTTTCCTTCTTGGTCAAACTGTTTTTATTAAATGTTTCCCTTCTGGAAGATTTTTAATACAGATGTTTCCCTAAATGCACAGTGAATTTAATACTGACATTTCAATATTCATTTATTTAAGAAATAATAGTGAGCATCTATGGCATATAAAATAACATTCTAGGTATTCTACACAGGCAAAAATCCCTGATCTTACAGTGTTAAAATTGCAGTGAGGACTAAGACATAGTTAATCAAATGAATGGCAAACTTTTATGGTTATTAGAAGGTCATTAGTGCTGTAGAGAAAAATAAAGCAAGAAAAGATGAGAGGGATGCAGGGGAAGGCCAGGGTATAGTGGAACCAAATGCAGGTTTCAAGCAGAGGGATAGGCTTGGCTGAGAAGGTCATGTTTGAGCAAAGGAATGGAGGACAATAAAGGGTGAAGTACATGGAAATAAGAAGAGAGCTGCAGCAGACAGAGAAAATAACCCAAGGCGGAGCATGTTAGGGCATTAGATAAAGCAGGACTGGGAAAGTGAGTGAAGGAGTTGGGTAACAGGAGATGAAATTAGAGGCTGGAGCATGTGATGATTATGTAGCTCACTGTTAATGTCAAAACAACAACTTTGTCCTCAACCAGGAGTTTAACACAGAACCAACACAGGGACTTGAGCTCCTAAGTGTCAAGGTCAGATTTAGATGTTAAAAGCATGTTGGTGATTTTATTTGGAATTAGACAAAGAAAGAAGAGAGACAGGTTAATGGGCAATTGTAATACTCAAGGAGAGGGCTTCAGCTGAGGTAAATATAGAAGTAAGGTGGTTGAGGAGTGTTGAGATGTGTTTTGAAGTATTAGCATTTTCTGCAGGACCAAAAAAGAGCTGCAAAAGCCAATTAATCAAGGAAGGCGGGAAGTACTTTTTAATAAACATACCATTACAAAAAGGGGCATGTTCTGAGGACTGATGTCTCTTGTATTGTTGATGCACTAAACTTAACTTGTTATCAGGAAATCTCCCTCTTGTAAGTAACACAAACTTGCTAATGAGTTTCAAATTCTATTAATGAATGCCATGAAACTAAACTTACTTTAACACCTGCCAAAGAAATTTGTTAGTAACAAAAAAGCTGTGAAAAAAAATAAGCTTAAAAAAAATCTTTATCCATCCTGCTCTTAAATAGGGGAAAACCAGTGATGCATGGGAATTGGTTTGCCATGGCTGGAGAAACAATTGTGCACATTTCTTCCCAATTTGGTTTTGTATCATAGCTTGAAATGGGCCAGGCTAGGAATATTCACAACATGGAAATTATCAAACGCTAATTCTTTTTCCTTTTTCTTTTTCCTTTCTATCAAACTGGTCATAAACATTTACCAGCTGCAATAACAGATTTTAATTTTAAATTAAAAAACAAACGAAGAGCTGTGCTCATTTTTTGCTTTCTAAAGTTAAAGTTACCCATCATCCTTTGTCTTTAATAATAAAAATAAACAAGTTAGTCATTTTTATTGATTGTGGAAATTGAGGGTGATGAAGGGATAGAGACTTTTTCTGACCAAGTGACCAAACAGACCCTGGAGAGTGATCACAGATTTAAGAGCAAATGTAACTTCCTGATATGACTTCCCCAAGTGGTCCTCCTTATGAATTGTCTCCTGTCCTATGAGCATTTTATTTATTTTATTTTTAAGATTTATTTATTTATACAAGAACCCGGGTACAGGCCAGATGTGCGAGAGGGTGAGAGGATTCACCAGAGACAGAGCAGGGAGCAGAACAGGCAGACTGAAGAAATACACTGCTGAGGGGAGCAGCGGGAGAGACAGGCGAGGTCTGCGGCACCATGTGGGACCCTCACCAGCCCACCAGGATTGAACCGGTGCTGCAGAGGCTGAGGACAGCGTCACAGTGCAGCGCTCAACAGCCTGCGCCACCAGGGAGGCCCTATGAGCATTTTAGATAAGACACCATGAGGACTAAAAAATAACAACAACTACCTCCCTGGTGGTTCGAGGGGATAAGTCACAGCATTATGAAGCTACCGGCAGCCACTGCAGCCAGGTAGCTGACCCACATGGCACAGCAGACTTCTCTTGTCTCAACTGCAGCTCCCCTCAGCAGTGTATTTCAGTAGATCTGCCTGTTCTGCTCCCCACTCTGTCCCTGGTGAATCTTCTCACCCTCCACCCCTCTGCCCTGTACCCCACTTCTTGTATGCATAAATAAATAAATATTTAAAGCAGCAACTAAAAGAATCAATGAAATCAAAGCTCTCCAACTATGAACCCTAATATAAGGCCTGTGCCCCAGCTCCTGCCTCTCTCCCTGTCTGCTCTCTGCTTTCTTCTTTTCATGCAACCACTTGAGGCATGTCCTGTGCTTCCTTCAACCCCTCTCAGTAACAAATTCCTCTGTTTCAGTTCCTCTTGTGGTCTGTTGTTGACCTCTGGCTCATCATCTGGTCCCCAGTGCTTCACCCAACAAATAAGAATTCAAAAAGTCATACAGGTGTTTGTTTATAGCTGACACAGATGTTTGTTGTGCTATTATGTTCTTTGTTTTCCATTTTCTTTCTCTCCCTCTGTCTGTTTTGCTCCTCTGTTCCTTTTCCCCCAACTTTCTATTACATATTTCTCTAGAAATTAAATTTATTTCCTATTTTTAATGTTTAGCTATATTTTTAAAATTATTTTTAAGGGTTTGAGTGAAATTATGTATTTCAAAGATTTATGATATATTCTTTATCTTATCCCAATCTACACAGTTAATATTAAATTACCTCTTGTAACATATAGAAACTTTGAAGCAACATGTGCCCATTTACTGCCTTACACTGTACTTTGTGTTGTTACTGTTATAAATGATACTAATTTTTCAACGGTATTTTATAATTTTACTTTCTTTTTTTTTTTTTTTTTTTTATAGAGGCATGTTTTTATTATTTATTTGCTTGTTTGTTTTGTTTATACATGCACTGGGTACAGTCAGAAGCGCGGGAGGGTGAGAGAATTCACCAGAGCCAGAGTGGGGAGCAGAGCAGGCAGAAGGACCGAAGTACACTGCTGAGGGGAGCAGTGGGCGGCAGGAGAGGTCTGCGCGCCATGCGGGACCCTCCTCTGGTGGCCAGGGAGCAGCCGGGGATCGAACCGGCGCCGCAGAGGCCGCGGGCAGCTTCGCAACCGAGCGCTCAACCGCTGCGCCACCGGGGAGGCCCTATAATTTTACTTTCAACTGATAATATTATTTAAAAGAAATTAAAAGGAATAGTAAATGTTTGAGTGACAAAATATTTTGTTTGTCCACATATGTGTAGCATTTTCAGTTTCCTCTCTGCTTTCTGGAAACCAAATAGCCTTCTAAGTTATATTCTACTTTCAGTATTTCTTGTAGACCCTATCTGCTAGCTCCAGAGTCTCTCAGTTTTTGTTTCTCTGAAATATTTCCTATATAGAATTTTCAGTTAAGAGCTCTTTTTTTATTTAATGATTTGCATATATTGTCTGATAGGCTGGACTTTATAGCTGTTCTTCTATTTGTAACTTATCAAGAGTAAACTCCCTTTTTATATCTTGGATACTTTTTAGTTTTGAATAAACAATTGGTTTTTAAAATTAATCCAGTTCTTATAATTATCTGTGGGAGCATTTGAGCAATTATTTCACTCTGCACAATCATTAGATATCAGATAGATTAATCTTGAATAACTTCATTTTTTGTGCCAGTATATAGATGACGCCTGAATTGTAAGAAAATATAAGACCTATGAACTTGCTTCAAATTTTAGATATAAGTGCTTCACAACACATATTTTTAGGCTTAGAGCCTTTATACTTTGATATGCTCTGCTGATTTTAATTCTTTCTAAAGCCAAAAGATATTCATTTTATAAGTGCTTTTCAAGCTAAGCATACATTTTATGGAGGAAAGCAAGGGAGTAAGAATGACATCTGAAGCTTCAGACAGAGTAAAGTTTGTATTTGAGATTTGTTTGTAATATTTTGAACTCCTTCGCACAGAATTAAGAATGCACTTGTTTTTATGTTTAAAGTTCAAAGGTCAACACTGAATTGGTAAATAGGTAAACCTCGTATTTATCTTTTTGAAAATTGAAGTGCACAACTATTGACAAAATGGCATTTTATGAGTTTGGTGAAGGGATGAGTAAAATAAAGCCTGGATAAAAGTGACAGTGGGAAGGAGCAAAGTTGATTTGCTCCATAAAGGCTATGAAATACTCAGATAAAAGGCCTTTCTCTAAGTGCATCAAAACAAAACCTGATAGAAGCGCTAGGAGCTATTACTCCTAAGTTACTGTAATTTGAGGAGAAAATGATAGTGTTACCTCAAAGTAACAAACGGCAAGGCAAAACAAAGTCTAAAGATGAATAAAAAAATATTATCTTTATCTGGCTTCTTGGTCACCAGTGAGTAAGAAAATACTGGATTTACTTTCAGGCTACAGAATTCCTGAACAAGCTACAGTTGGAGCCTGTTCACACTTACAATCTACGAGGGTGGGTTTGCTTTCCTGCCTGCTGGGGTCAACGAGGACAGGCAGAAAAATTTACAGTCAGTTCACAAAGTGAAGAGACAATAACCCAACCTTTTGGTAACTTTACAATTGTGCCAGGGAATGTTAAAAAAAAAAATCATATGAATTAATTTAGAGATTTAACTGACTTGGTTAAAAGATTCACGAATCCAGTAACATCCTATCTGGCAATTAGAAGCTACAAGAATTTGTACAAATGAAATATTTTTATAGTCAGAAAAGGAGTGGCACTGGGCCCCCTGGTGTCCTAGGGGTTAAGCCTCAGCACTGCTACCACCACAGCTGAGTTAGATCCCAGCCAGGTAGCTACTACCCACATAAGGCGCAGCAAACCTCTTCTATCTCGTCTGCTGCTCCCCTCAGCAGTGTACTTCAGTCCGCCTGTTCTGCTCCCCACTCTGTCTCTGATGAATTTTCTCACACACCCCCCACCTCTGGCCTGTACCCCAGTTCTTTTATGCATAAATAAATAAATCTTTAAAAAAGAGAGAGGAAAAAAAAAGAGCGGAGACACGACTATTGTCAAAAAAGAGATATATTATTTCAGGCAAAACTATCTTCCCCTAGGGGGAAACAGGGGTCTTACACTGATTACCTCACTAGCTTTGAACTAGCTTTGACCAGGAGACTCCAGATTGATTACTTTAAATTTCCATATTGGGAGCATGGGGTGAGTGGAGGCTGAAGGCACAGTTAGATTGGATATTAATTCTAGGTGGAACTTGGCATGAATGACTCCATTTAGTGCCTGTTGTTCTGTGTTTTACAGGAGTTAATTTCACTTGTTTGATAAACATTATAGCTAATATGCTTTATTATTATTTTTAAAGATTTATTTATTCATACATACAAGAGCTGGGGTGCAGGCCAGAGATGCGGAGGGGTGTGGGAGGACTCACCGGAGACAGAGTGGGGAGCAGAACAGGCAGATCTACTGAAATACACTGCTGAGGGCAGCAGTGGGTGAGACAGGAGAAATCTGCTGTGCCATGTGGGTCAGCTCCCTGGGTGGGGATCTAACTCAGGCAGTCATGGTGATAGGGCTGGGACTTAACCCCTTAGCCACCAGGAAGGCCCTATTGTTTTGTTTACCTAATTGCTTACGGTATTGGTTTTAGATAGATTTCTCTCTTACTGTACAGAACCACCATTTCAAGTGCTTTGGTGAGAAAATCTATAGTTATATTATCATAAATTTCTTAAATCTTCAAATATATTATCATACATTTCTTCAAATATACTTTGAAGTAAAATATCCAATCATCATTTTTTCTTATTTTCTGAAGTAGTTGTGAAAAAGAGTCTAGGACTGGCTGCTTCAGTTTTTTTCCTTTAATTCCCCCATTCTTTCAAAGACAGTTGAATGATCCCTTCAATGATTATTGAACCTATACTATGATATAATACAATCCTTATTGCTGGGGCACTGTATAGAAATACTGATATATACACACACAGAAAATGAAACATATGCATCACAGAATAACTAAATAAAATGTATAATTATACAGTGATAATTTACATTAGGATAACCCAAAATAAATAATTTTACAAGATAAATTTTGGACTAAAATTATCCCAAAAATGTTTAAAATGAACTGAAAATTTTAACAAGTCAGAAGGAAAAAGACACATAATTGATGGTATTAGTTATAAGTGGGATACAAGGAAACTAAACAAAAGAACAGATAAAGCCAAACTTATGGTGGGTACACTATGGTAACACTTGAAGTTTGGGGGAGGGGAGTTCTATATTCCCAAAATATAAACAGTGACGTAAATAAGCATTACAGAGAGAGGAGAGAGAGAGAGAGAGAAAGAGAATTTTAAGAGGGATCTTGAATCATGTGTATTAACTTAAGGATCGGAACTTAAAAGGGTTAAAAATACTATCAAATATGTAAGGTAATTAGAAAGACCTATTTTCATATTCCATTCACTTTCTAACTCAATGATTATTTGTTGACTTTTAAGATTCCAGTTACTAGCTATGTGGAGATACAGATAATCTTCAAATGAGGTGATCAATCAGATGAAATCAGAGACTCTTGGGAGATTTACGTAGAACAAGCATTAACAAGGCATATTAAGGGCTAAACTAAGCTCAACAGTTCTGAAATTTCACTTGCTTCAGTATATTTTTTCTTATTTATCTACAAATATATTGTGCATGAAAGACCCATGTCTGTACCTTCACTGCTCTTAATTTAATGTCCTGTTTACCCTTGGCATCCCATTATCTAATATATGTTCAGATATTTACTTTCTGCCTCACAGTTCTCTTCTTATTTAAAGTAAATGTGATATATATTCAATCGTACAAAGTAAGAACAACTATTCTAATGCTAAACATCGCTGCGAGATTTGCCTTCATAACTTTTTATTCTTAGTCTCAGTAGAGTTCTCTCCAGTATGGAGGGTAATTTAGCTTGTGGCTGTTGGATTGTGAGTAAGTGAAATGGTCATTTCACTTCTACTTCTAAAATTGACTTGCCTCCGGTAGACATTAGCTAGCAACTCCAACTACATGTTACGTATCCGAAGACATCTCTTTGCCTGGGAGAAGGATTTGTACTAGTTACAACAACATTACTGAGTAGTGATGTGAGCTGCGGTGGAAGATTCTTCACTCCACTGGAGGTGATGGAGAATATCAAGGTTAAATACAACTTTTCAGCTTTCAGACACACTATTGCACACTGCTTTGCCTTTCAAATCGAGATCTTTTATGCTAATAGGTAAACTGATTGAAGCACTGCAGGACAAGTTCTGCATTCACAGATGAACAATTTCTACTTCTACACCCACCCAGAGAAATTCCTGCTAGCCTCATTAACATTCCTTAGCAACAAAATGCAGATGATCCATAGAGATGGCAAGAAGCACTCTACATAAGTTGACCAGTAAATAGGTGGAAACAAAAAAGAGAAAGAAATGGCGGCATTTGGGACTTTTTGTTTATTCTTTATTTCACTCAGTAAAGATCTTTATGAAGAAACTTATGCACACCATGATGATTTTATATTGCCTGTGGAAGAAACCACTTGCTTAGGAATTTTGTTTAGTCATTGGGATTGCTGCATGTGTTTAAACATGTTCTATTTGCCCCTAGCTTGGAATAAAAGCTAACATGGTGAATTCTAAGGAATTAGTGAGAAGCCCCGTCCCCATTCCTGGTACCATGCTTTTCTCCAAGATGATACTTGTGTCTGTCAATTCCCACCACATGTGTCTCTCTCTCTCTTCAGCTGCACCCTTGTCAGCACTTCTTCTCATATTGCATCTGATTCAGAGTTAACATCTGCCCTTTCGTGATCGGATGTGGCTATTAGCCTCTCAAGGGAGCCCACTTCACCAGCTTCCCTGGCACTGGGCTCACATTGTGCCTGGCATTAATATGGATGGTATTAGAATTTCCAACCTCTACTCTCCCCTACCAGCAGACTGTCCTCATTTCTGTCCCCTTGCCCTGGAGCGACCATTGCCACACTGGCTGCTCATCAGCCCTGCATGGTCATTAAGCTACAAATGTGTGAACAGGACACCTGCAGCTCCATCTGTGTCTGTTACCTAGAACTTCTATACAAGCCAGCATCGAATCATTTGGTTGAAAGAAGTCTTGCCTGCTATTAATGATTTCAGTGCAGAGTTTGTGGTAGCAGTGGACAGAGAATTCAAAATACATGAATTAAAAGAAGGATTATATTTCATCCTGATTACTACCACAGTCCTGGAAGCCAGAGCAATGGGGTGTTCACGCCATCTCTGCCATGAAGCCTTGGGAAGTTACCTACCTCTGTACATTCCTGATACTTCATCATATAAGAGAATTAAGAGTGTCTACCTTCCACTTTATAGATTTCCCAGTCAGAATTAAAGTCTACGGAAATAATAATGTTCTTTGGTAGTTGTGGTTCAATGAATATTAATTTTTCTTGTTCATAATAATAGGTTTTGGCAAAAATGATACTCTCTCCTTGGACTAAAAGGGATATATTTTTATGAATATATTATTGATATGTATCTTTCACACTATATTTATTTGATAACCAATTTATTGTCCATAAATTATTCAATATATTAAATTTATAAAGCATGGTTGAGAAACTGGATTATGTAAACTGAAAAATCCTAGTTCTGTTGACATGTTATGTGTGCTACAATTAGGATGCTATTATTTACTTGTGGCCAAAATTAATGCATCATCCACCACACCCCTACTCCACCACCAATGTACTCCTGTTGTTGCTGGAATGGGTCACAAATTAGAACGCATCAAGTTCCTTCCTTACAGCCTTTCTTAACTCCCTGTAGCTTTTAGGATAAATCACCTATCTTGTCTCCCTCAAGCCCACCTTCAAACAAAGCAGACATTTTTGAAGTTCCCAAACTCTACCAGGTTCCTGCAGTAATGGATTATTTATCTTCAGAGTTTTAGAAATTAGCTTAATAGCTAGTATTTAGTATTATTTGTTCATTATTTGTTGAATTAATTAAATATAGCTTTCAAATATGTTATTTTAATTATTAGCATTATTTTTATATAAAACTACACTTTATGCCTATTGTAAGCCAACAAGTGGGGGGAAAACAAAAACAAAAACATTGCCTTTTCTTTATTGATTTGGATTCTAAAGCGAGTTAATGATTTATGTTAGGGTAAAGTTGGAAAACTTTTTAAGCATGGAGTTGCTGACTTTGCTATTTTATTAAGATGTTTTTAGTTTGGACCTTGTTAGCAAGTTTTGTAATTATGTCTCACTCATTAAACTATTATTGATGTCTGAAAAAGTAAGATATTAGCATTTTATTTCCCCAAAGAAGCACAAAAGGGATAGCATTACTCAAATCACAATAGAGGGCATAAAATTCAATGTATTCTGCCCAAAGCAGGTGTTGAAATATTTGCTTCTTGCAGCCAAGAATCTGCTTTTATCTATTGCTGAAAATGTGTTTTGTGCTAGTAGCGATTTATAACGTGTTTTCTTAGGAAAGTCATTAAGAAAAGAAAGGCACCAAGAAATAATGTGTCATAACAATCTACAATAACTTTTTCATGTGTCAATAAAGGCAAACTTTGACACTTGTCACCATGAATGTTTGCAAAATATTTTTAATGTGAAGTGTGTTTGTTTTTTATAATACTTATAATCTTCAGTGAGACACTATTTTGTGTTTACTGACTTTCTGACTTGTCCTCTTATAATAGCCAATATTGATAAACGCATACCATGTTACTCAAGATTCCAATATCATGTTTATTTTTTGTTCCATCATCCTTTATTTAGAAAGCAGCTGAGCTCTACAGAAAATGTAGAGTTTTTAGCCAGTTAGAATTGAACAGTGAAGACAAAGAGCAGCAAGAGTGTGGTGAGTGCTATCACTAGCTGCCTAGATTTCAGAAGATGGGGGCCGGGTCCAAGACAGTGAAAGTACCTATTTAGTGACTTCGGGGTGATGGTTGGGTGCAATGCCCAGGGATGCTGCCATATTTGGACTGATCAGATTATAAATAACTCCTAATATGGATGTGAAACTGAGGCTAAAGAGTTAACTTGTTCTTAGACCCTAAAACACAAAAGAGAAAAAAAGAAAAGTACCTAAACTTTCCTTTGAGGTTTTGACAAACAGCAGAGCCTAAAGGCTTATCTGCAAAGGACTCAACCTTTGCACTTGCAGATGGACTAACCCTGAGCTGTGCTCCAAACAGGCTGACACAAAGGAGGGGAGTGGCCCACCAGCAGAAATTTAAACTCCAGGTACAGGAAAAAAAAAAAAAGAAATTAAAAAGAAAGCCTGTTCATACTTCTCCATGAGTAGACTGCACTGAAACTAGCCAGTCAACATCAGCCTAGTTCACACTTCTTTACCCTTAACCTGCTCCTTTGCACTGACTCCTTCATTCTCAATCCCCATTTTCCAAAACACTGTGAACCCCTTCACCCACCTGGGAAGATTTGTTTTTCTCTTGCTTCTTTGCTATCTTTCGCCTATTGCTAATCAATTGCAATAATTTTTTTCTTCTTTCAAAACCTGGTGTCATAATTGGCTCATGCACATCAGAAAGTGACCCTGTTTCTTGGATAATGGGTGAATCACAGAGACGAAGCTTCTTTTTTTGGAGCACCCAGTTTTTATTTAGGTGTTGCAAGTCCCCTTCCTGTACAGTATGTGACTCAGAGATTTAAATCACCTAAACGTCACTCTGTAGCTGCCTTATTTGAGGCATATCTATGACCCATAACAAAAAAAGAAAAAAGAAATATCAATCTAAATGCATCATTTTCAGAATCCAAACATCGAGATTGTTCTGATGAACTGAGAAAGAACATTCTGTTATTGTTCATACTGGTACTTCCTATGATATTCTTTCTAACATCAAAGGAATAATAAAGAACAAGTGAATTAAACAACAGTATTGAAAATAACTGATAGGTATCAAAGGCCTAACAAGTAACTTATATACACTATCTTGTTATTTCACTCTAAAGTGTTATGAGGTTGGCTGTTACCTTGGCATTCTTTTTTATTATTTTAGAGATTTATTTATCTATGCATACAAGAACTGGGGTTTAAGCCAGAGGTACAGGGGGTGAGAGGATTCACCAGAGATGGATTGGGGAGCAGAACAGGCAGACTGACTGGAATACACTGCCGAGGGGAACAGTGGGCAAGCCCGAGAGGTCTGCTGCGCCATGTGGGTTGCTCCCTGGCTAGCCGGGGATCAAACTCATACTGCAGTAGCTGGTGATAGCTTGATAGTGCTGTCTTTAACCCCTGTGCCACCAGGGAGGCCCTACATTAGCTTTCTACTTGAGTTGATGAGTTAGATGAGTTAGTAATATACAAATGCAATTTATTAAGTATAAGGTAGAAAATGCTTCTTAACACTTTTCAAATTTTTATTCCTATGCTCTTGGAAACAAGAGATACTCGTGGTGGAAACTCCTATTTCCAATTCCAAATTTCTGAAGGAATTAATTGATATATGCCACTTTGTTTCAAACCACCCCTGAGTCTAGTCACCAGAGTTTTACTATACTATGTCTATATCAACTTTTTCTGGTGCTCCAAATATAAGAGTTTTCAACTTTTACTCTATCTTAGGTAATTTGAGAATCCCAATCAAATTTTCATTCTCTTCACTGATACTGCATTTGAGAGATATTTTATTATATCTATTTCTAATTCATTGATTCTCTCTACAGCTTTTTTCAAATTAGTAGTTTAGCCTCTCCATTGAAATCTTAATTTTAATTCCTACCGTTTTCATTTCTAAGCATTCTAATTGTAGAATCACTTCCAGAAGTAGATACTTTTTTTAAAATTCTGCCTGTAAATTTTGTATAGCATTTTCTTTCTCAATTACATTTGTATTTCTTTTTCAAAGCATACTAAACACACTTGCTTTATATGCTGTATTTCATATTTCCAATAGATCAGACTTGATGAAGAAGGGATTGTTCATCACCAATGTTTCTCTACAGTGGCAACTTTGATGAAATATTAATTAATTTTGAGCTCATGGTCCGTAAGTTATTTTCTTTAAACATTCCACTGAATCCTGCTACAAGATCCTTCCTGCAGAGAGATTGTGAATTTGATGTAGCTTGGGGATAATGACCCAAAATTGATTGATACATCCTAAAGCAACTTTAAATTTTTACTTGGCTATTTGGCCCACATATTTAGCGTGAATCCTGCCTTCAGGATCCTTCTGAGGATCAGCTATATTGAGGAATTCTCAACAAGGTGCTCTCCTGTCTGGTATAACACAGAGGTATGAACAGTATGTGCAGACAGTTTGGAAGTGTGGGGCTTGAGGATGTCACTCTGTGGCATGATTTTAAAGAATCGTGTTTGCCCCAAATTCCTGTCCCATAAAGGGTCTCTAATTTTTTTTCTTGATCTCTATCCACAGACCACAAAACCTACTTTTTTGAGTGCAATGATTGGCAATGACTGGATATTGATTGGACAGCCAGGAACATAAGTTGTCATTGATCCCCCTAGTGTCATGGTCTCTAGTCATTTAGCCTGTGGGTAGTCTCTTCCTTTCTTCCCAGCTCATTTTTTCTCATCATTTTATGTATTTTGTGTCATGTGATAGATGACAGTTCAGTAACTTCCATAATTGCCCACTTTATAATAAATATTGAAAGTGTTTTTTAACTAGTTGTTCTAGTCATTTACTTCAATTTGGAGAGCTGAACAACAGTTAAAGTGCAAAGATGTGCAAGGCATTACTATTTATAAGAGAAAAATATTTTAAAAAATAGATATAAATAAATAAATGATAGCTCAGTCATATAAGGGGATTTCAATTTGCTTTTAAAAATGGTGATCATGAATGAGTACTTGTGGATGTAAGCACTCTATCATAAAAATGAAAAAAAGTAGGATCCTAATTTACGTATTTTATCCAGTTCAGAACACACACATGTAGACAGAGGCAAATTAAGAAGTGAACAGCAATTTTATTTGGATAACATTACGATTGAATTGTTTCTGGCGATGGCCCCTGCAAGTTGGATGAAATTATGAAAATCATTTAACTACTCTGAGGCTCAGTATTTTACTAGCAAATTACTTATAATTATACCAACATTGGATATCTTAATATGAGTAAAAACTGAGATCACCTATGTGAATACTTAGTAAAAATCATTATAATTTTCATATTACTCTATCTTTAAAATTCTTATGAAGAATTTAAAGGTATGTTAACTACATTTATAAAAATATAATGGAATGTTACTATTATTAAGAAGAAAACAGGAAAAATCTGCCTTTTTATATACTAAAATAATTCAAAATAATAGAATGATTTTGGGGCATCAAAAATTCCTGTCCCACTATCTCCAGTCATGTGGTGAAATCTGTTTGCTAATGACCCTAAAACTAAGTTCATGAATGTGAGATAAGAATATAATGGTTTTAAGATTTCATTGCTAATCTGAACTGTGGCCATATATTTTAAATGCTTCTTAGATCTGAAGTGTGTTTTGCACATGTAATCTCTAGAAACTAATGATCACAGAGGAAACAACTAAACAGCAAATTGCTATGGATTATTTTTGATTTGTATGGACTTAAGTAACAGGTCATCAGATTCCTGTGTTTCTTCAATTATTGTCTCCCTCATTTTTATCAGCTATGCTGATTTCATTGACAATTTTAACTTTAACATAGAGGAAATATATTAAAAATAATATAAGGAATCCAACTAATTCACTTCCATGTATTCTCTTTATGAGATAATATTGCTGATATCTTGCTTTCTACCTTCTCCCTTGGTGTAATGTATGATGTCATTTTCACTATTTTTCACTGTGATTTGTGTCTCTGAAAAGATCAGCAGAATGTTGTGAGCTTAGAAGTTAGTTTTTTTCCTACTGATTTTTTTTTCCTATACACAGCAACCCAAGCATGACCGAAGTCAAACCTACTGGTTCGCATAGCTTCTAATATGATCGCCATAGAAATATCAATTGCTTCTAAAACCCAACACTATATGTTGCATACTTTAAACTTTGCCCAACAACTCCACTGCAATTGAAAATGAGCATTCTTAGAATGTGAAAAATATAATCAAATTCCCTACTGGAATCCTGAACTTTAGATATATGACAAAGGAATCAACAGACAGAGAAAATAACACTTGTAATATTGGAAGACAAGTAAGAGATATAACTTATTTGAGAGCAAAAATGGTTTTCCAAATTTCTCACATCTTACTCCCTCTTAATGCCTTGCAGAAACCCACTTGTAAAAATTTTGAATTTGTTGCAGGACATAATTCACAGCTATTGTGGTTCCTGCTTCTCACCTGTACAAGCAGAAAGAAGAGAAACAAATAATTTCTTTTTAAAATTTTATTTATTTTTTAATTTAACTAACATTATGACTTTCATGTCTGAGTCATTGAGAATCTACATGCTGCATACACTACATTTTTTCTTTTTCTTTATCTTTTCTTTCCTTTCTTTCTTTTTTTTTAGCAATTTCACCCAGTATGTTTATTGGATTATTCCACCTACTCCAGAATGCACAGCAATATCTGCTACTCAAAACCAGGTAAATCTCTCCTCCAGACATAAGAAGAATAGCTCAGGTTTTGGGGGAAAATCCTCCCCATGGGAGCAGAGGGTGAGAAATGTTCTTTCTCCTCCAATATTTCACACCATCTGAAAATGTATATGGGAAGAAAACATGTTTGCAATGATAGTTTGTTCTCCTCTGGCTAATCCACAGAGATCTCCAATGGAAAGTTTCCAGAAGAAAGTTAAAAATGAGAAATGAAAGATCATCACTTTCCTGTACAACTGGGGAAGGGTAAATATTTCCTACTATAATCTACACTTAAGATTTGTCCATAGATTTAGCCACATTCATAGGAATTATTTTTAAAAGATGGCTGGTTAAATAAATAAATGTCTAAGAAAGATTATTTCCTGTCCTGAAAGTATTTATATTCAATTACATGTAGAATAACATTGAGAAAAATGGGTACAGATTTTTTTCTTCTTTTTTCATGTATTAAAGAAGTGGATTTCTAAACAATATACAACCTACTCTAACCAGGGTTAATTTTTCACCCAATGAGGTATATGTGCTTAATAAATGATCAACATTATTACCAATAAACACAATTCAGACATCTTTAAAAAAATGTGATAAAGTGTATGTAAGAAATCACGGAAGAAAGCATAGACCAGAAGCCAGGTTTGATGCTCATTTCTCCCAACACCTAGTTCTGTTGGTGGAAATACACTCCAAATATTTACGACTTAAAGTTGTTTCCAGCAAAGAGAGTTGTTGGTTTCACCTGTTGAGAGAGTTATTTGTGTAAACAAATAATCAACTAAATTTTCACTGAAGGACTTTCCACCCACACCTCAAGGCTAGGACTGTTGGGAAGTTGGGCAGGTCTGTCTGGTAGATGTGCATCAGCATGTGTGAGAAGTTGTAGACCTGCTTCCTTCCATTTTATTTCCTCCCAACGCCACCACTGTGTTTGGGTAACTAATGACAGAAATTAACTCTAGCTTATGCAAGGAAAAAAATGCAATGAGGGACTGTTTATTAGTACTGGAAACTTACAAGATTTGTCACAGCTTGAACCAAATAAAATTGAACAACCTAAGATTGAAAAAATCATTATACTCCGGAGAATCAAATGTAAAGAATGACCCTTCCAGGGAAATTTGGAGGAAAAAAAGGTCAAGACTGCTTTCATCCTGTGAAACTCTACTCAAGATTCAAAATCTGTGAAGAAAAAAAAAATCTTCATCAAACATTTATGCTGACTTTCAGCTGCAGCCAAGTCAAACGAGTGAGTTATACAACAGGAAAGTTCCTCGAATGTCTTCTAGGTGCTTCTGTCATAGCAGAATGACGTCATTTATATGTCCCCACTTATTTGAGACTGTCCCTACTTACATCTGTTGTCCCAGTTTAAATATTAACAGTGTCCCTTCAACTATCAAATCTGTGCCTGCTCTGATGCCTTATGACTGGCTCACTCAATGGTGTGGTGAAGCTGCCACTTGCAGGTTGCTCAAACTCTTTGCAGCGCCACATTCAATGACCTCGTTTTGGCCACTTGAAACTAGAAATGGTAGTGCCTTCCTCCATGGCAGCTGGCAAACACTCCAAATCAGGTCTTCCAAGCCTTCAAACTGCTGCCAGCCAGATATGCGGATTGGCTCACCTATTTGTTCCCCCCAAGTGTGATGCACTGGTTAAGATAACGCTCTTTGTTTTTTGTTCTCTGTTATTCATAGAAAACACATTTTGTTTTTAACATCATGAAAAATTGTTCTACAAGCTAGTCATTAGTGAAGAGACAAATAAGATGTCCCCAGGGGCTCATTGCTTTTGTGTTTCCTGGAACTGAGAAAAGAGCAAGCTCAGCAGACTTGAGCTAATTCAGGGAAGAACAGGCAGATGGACCGGGCTGGGGTTGGGGTTGGGGTTGGGGGTGGGGGTTTCCTTTTAACTTGGTGCTTTATTGGATCCGAAAATGCTGTTTTTGCATAGACCCTGGCCATCCTGGGCCTTCTTTATGGGTGATAAGAGTGTTAGCCACAGGGAGAGCGCATTACTGAAGTGCTTCCATGCTGCCTTCTGTCCAGCTTTTCTGGGCTAAGCATGTGCACTGTGGGCTGAGAGGAGCTCTAGACCCGCGTGTGCTACGCAATGTCTCTGTTGTCATTTTCCCAAAGAGTGTGCTTCCCAGTGCTGCTGGAGAGTTGCATTGCGTTCTGCATGTGATCATCCCTTGAACAGTAACAATTAAGTAAAACATCGGATTCACCCTACTATTATGGTAGGAAAACAAGTGCCTCTGTTTACATATGTGGAGACAGAACTGCAACTATTAAAAAGGATTACATCTGACCCTAACAAAGAGGTTAGCAGAAAGTATAGCCAATTCAGTCTATCATGAAATGGAAAATAATTGCAATTATAATTGTTCCCAAATAGTAAATGTGTGATATATACATTGTGTGTAGATACACATAAATATACATAGACACATATACACACATATATTTTTTTATTTCTTCATTTAAATTATTTTACTATTCTTTTTTGATGGCAGTTGATATACGAATAGCACCATTTCCTGGCACAAATTCCTTTTCTTCTGAGACGGCACATTTCTCTGATTTCTTTCTGAATAATTATAATGTAAAACAGGCAGAAGGATGGAAATACACTGCTGAGGGGAGCAGGGGGTGAGTCAAGAGAGGTCTGCTTTGCCATATGGGTAGCTCCCTGGCCAGGGATCGAACTCATGCTGCAGTGGTTGCAGATAGTTTCATAGGTTGCATCTTAACCCCTTGCACCACCAGGTAGACCCTAACTTGAAGGTCTTTCCGATACCCTGTGGCCAATATTTAGGGCAATGCAAAATTTAACCTTCTTAATTATATATGTTTCCTTTATTATTACTTTATTCCATTTTTGAGTAATTTAATTGTACAACTGGGAATCACAGAGGCATTAAGATGTTTCTTCTGCCATTTTAAATTAGTTCAACAGATTTTGAGAATAAACTGAATTATGTAGGGAGCATTTTATAAAAATGCATTGAAACATTTGCATGTGTCTACTATCTTCCTTCAGCAAAATGAATATTTTGGAGAGATGGATGAATAAGAAAATGAAGTGACTGAAATACTTGACTGTCAGGTATTATAAGCATATACTTATGTAGAAAGTGATTTTTATATACCTCTAATGTCTAATTAAAGCATTCCATATTTTACTACTATTCTTATTTCTTACATAACTTCTTAAAGCCTAATACTATCCTAATAATTTTGATTGTTTAGTTAAGTTATATTTTTCAGACAAAGTAGAGAAATGTGTACCTTATGCACATTTTGTGTGTTTGTATGCCTCTAGATTACATGGAAATTATAGACTGCAGGTTAGCACATTGGGTATTTTATCAGGAATGTCACAGATTAAGTGCCACTTTGATTCTGACTTTAATATCTATCACCTACTAAAGGAAAGGATTATAAACCCTAACTGCACAACATACATTTGATGTCGTGCACTCTGCCTCTGATCCAACTCTTCTTGATAGTGTTCCAAGAAAATCTTCATTGAACTATAAACATAATATTTGAAGATATGATACTGGCTTTAGGGGCTGTGAAGAGGAAAGGCAAGCAATCACTTGGCAGCCCAAATGTCACCAATCCCTGGATATAAGGATTAGAGTCATAATTTTGCAATGTTCATCTGATGACCAGGGTTTCTGGTCTCCAACAAAGTCCTCCTTCTTCCAAACATTTCTTTGAATTCTCAGGAAATGTTTTTGAGACATATTGTGTTGCTTTGTCTGGCACTACTCTCATGCCTCAGTGCATTTCTTTTGGACACCATGTCTCCTGATGTTCCACATAGCAGTTCTCTGGTAGATTACATCATTGATTGTCACAGCAGGTACCCCTATTGTGTGTTTTATTGGCTATCCTGTATAATAATTTCTTGAGCCTTTTCTCTGAACCAGCTGAGCACCAAAGTCATCAAAGAGGTCTAATATTCCAAGACCAAACTAGGAAGATTCTATCTTTCCTTCTATATTATAACATGATCTCATAAATCATGCAGGATGAAAGCTTGGGTTGAATTGTATTTACAAGCTTAATAAAAACATTCAGGGTCTTTATCCACAAAAGGATCCTTATCCTTTTCTTCCTAAGGAATCAGTAATGTAGCCTGAAGCATAGGGAAAATATATTTCAGTAATAGTCATGGGGCTATGCTCAGAATACTCTTCAAACTTGGTTTCTTCATTAAATTAATGACATCTTGCTATTTCTTCCTTAAGGAAGATTATGCGTGATAAAATAGATGGCCTGGAAACAGATACTCAATGGCTCACAACAGTGAATTTAAAAAAAATTGAGATGAAGATAATATCCTAATATTAGACAGAACCATAGTTCTGTTGCAAAATTTCTTAAGCTTTTAAAAAATAGAAATCTTGGGCCTCCCTGGGGGCTCAAGGGGTTAAGCACCGCACTATGAAGCAATCCGCAGACTCTGCAGCATGAGTTCGATCCCCAGCCGGTCAGAAAGAAGCCCACATGGCGCAGCAGACCTCTCCTGACTCGCCCGCTGCTCCTCTCAGCAGTGCACTTCAGTCAATCTGCCAGTTCTGTTCCCCACTCTGTCTCTGGTGAATCCTCTCACCCTCCCATCTCTGGCCTGTATCCCAGCTCTTGTATGCATAAATAAATAAATCTTAAAAAAAAGAAAACTAGAAATCTCTATGTTTTCACCAAAGAACATCTACCCACTCTAGAATCAGCCTAGCTTTTAGTTTTCCACCAACCTAGCTTTAAGTTTGGATGTTTGGATAATATCCAAAGTTAAGATAGGAAAACAAAAGTATGTAAAGGTTATTTTGTATATAAAAATGTATTATCACTTATACACATGATTTCTTTAAAAAAGACAAAAAGTGAGAAAATTACTCTTCTCAAAGTACATCTCACTTAAGGAACATCCAAAATTATATATTTTATAGAAAATATGGGATTGCATATATTCTGGCTCTTTTTCCAAGACTTCTAGTTATATTTCCTTCATCAAATGTTAAAGTCTTTGTTGACCATTACTTCAGTCCTTAGGTTTTATAGAACAAACATTCCAAGGTCAGTAGGATCATTATTCTCTCTTATGTACAGCCAATGTTTATTTTTAATTTGAGGCTGATAAATAAAGCTTTAATGGGATTTTAATGGCATGTTGGACACACTTCAGTGTCCAGAGATGTGGCATCGTATTCAGGAATGTCATTGTCTAGATTAATTATCAATAGCAGACAGATACCATCAAAGCAATGTGAAAATGAGAGAAGTTGTCAACAAAAATTGATAGGCAGAGAGAGCAGAGGAAAACAACATTTGATTTGCAATTATAAACTAGATCTAAAATCATTTTTGGGTGTGATATGTGTATTTTTTGGTTCCTGAGAATATGTTCCTTAAAATAGTACATCTTAACTACTTTGTTTCATTTTTAAAGTAAAGTTATTCTTCTTAAAAAGAGGGGCATGCATCTTGGTATGCTAGTGTATGAAAACAAGGAGCACACTCTTTGCAATAGGCATCTTTGATTTCTGAATTTTATTATGCTTACATAAAAAATAGCTGAAATATATTAAGATGTGGTCTTTGTATGTTGACATATCTACTCAGAGGATGAACCAATTTCAATTTATTGAAAATATTACTAAAGAGTCAAGGAAAAACTGTCTTGAATAAGAAAATATCTTATTCATCTATCAAGCATCTCCATATTCTACACAGCAAATTATTTATGTAATATTTTGGGGTTTAAGTATCTTTGATTTAAATAATGTAATTAATATGTATACTTTTATGTCATTTGCATAACATTGTATAATATCTTCTTGATGAAAAAAGATTCAAAATATATTATTGTATTTATCTTGGGGGTTTTGTTTTTTTTTTTTTTTTTTTAAGATTTATTTATTTATTTATTTCTACAAGCACTGGGTACAGTCAGAAGCGCGGGAGGGTGAGAGAATTCACCAGAGCCAGAGCGGGGAGCAGAGCAGGCAGAAGGACCGAAGTACACTGCTGAGGGGAGCAGCGGGCGGCAGGAGAGGTCTGCGCGCCATGTGGGACCCTCCTCCGGTGGCCAGGGAGCAGCCGGGGATCGAACCGGCACCGCAGAGGCTGCGGGCAGCTTCGCAACCCAGCGCTCAACCTCTGCACCACCGGGGAGGCCCCTATCTTGGGGGTTTTGAATAGAAGCCTACTTACCTAATTTTGTCAAATCTATACTCAATTATAAAATGCATCATTACTTTTTGTGCCACTGGAAAAATAATTGCCTAAATTTTAACTTAGTTTCATCGTTGAACTGTAGAACAATGCAAAGCCTTGGAAGACATTTTAGATGGCAGTTACAGTCAACATCTGCAGTTTTAACAATGTATATAACTCAGTGGAAGGAATGACATTGAGAATGGCTAAGTTTAATCACCAGCAGGCAATGACAGTATACCCCCTTGGACTGACTAAAAGTGATCATAAAATGAATCCTGGTTTCAGAGATGTAAAATGCAAAGAAAAAAGTATCCCTTAGAATTGCTAGAGTATCTATTTCAAATGCCAGTTTCATATACTGTTAGCCTTTGTTTGAACAAGTTACTTTAGTTTTTCTAAGATTCCTTACTCTTAAGACAACATAGATACCCATTGTGTCATATTATTCTAAAGATAAAAATTAAAGTCATCTTTAAAAGCATATGATAGAGTTTTGTTTATTTTTTGTCTTACCAACATGCTAATACAGGAAGCTCCTAGAATCCCCCCTCTCCCAAAGATGTACCAATTATACAGTTTCACATAAAAAAATCCCTATTAGAAAATTTTGGAATTTTCTAAGTGACCTCCACACATTGGTGATGGAGAAAATACCCACAGTGAAAGGAATAAGAAAGACTGAGACACACTTTCCCCATGAACTCTTTGATTGCCACAGAACATACAATCAAGAGGGAAACTCTAGTCCCCAGCTTCTTACTAAGGAAGAAGATATTTAGACAGCATATCTAACACTCCAAGGGATGGGTCCCCAAAATACCTAACGCTGAAAACCAGTGATGCTTGCACTGATGAATTAATTCTATAGGGATATGGAAATCAAAATCAAAAAAGCAGTTCTTAATAGGTACACAAGGACTGGTTGAACCCTCCTCAGGGTTCAGTGTGGAGGGTACAACCCTCCTCAGGGTTCAGTGTGGAGGGTACAACAAAGGCATTAATCTTCCAGGTACTCCCTGGAAATTGTTTTTATGCATACTTTATAAGCTACTGCTTCTAATTAAGGTCCAGCTTCTAATTAATATGCACCTAGATGCTGATTGCTATCCTTCATGGGACCAAGAAGGCCAGTGGGCAATCCTCAACTTTCTGCTTTTGACTGACTCCCAGCAATAAACCCAAGTTACCATTATCTTCCTGGAAAGAATTGGCCAACACATCTAGTATTCCAATTTTATTATTGCAATTCAAAGGACCAGCTCCCCAATTACCTAGTTGATACCTAACTGAGTTGCTTTCACAAATCTCACAAAACTATAAGCAAAGAGAAAAAAATAAGTCCCATGAGCACCCCACTGATGTCTATAAAACCAGGTTCAACATATAGGGATCAGCCAAATATACTACTCTCTACGTTTACCTGGAAGGTGTTTGTGCATTTTCTCATGTATAGTGTGAAAATCTGGCATCTAGTTAGTCTACATCTAGATGCTGACCACAATCCTACCTTCTGGGACACTAATGGATCTTGACATGTCCTCAAATACTTCAAGCTACTAAAAATAAAGATAGCAATCTGGACAACCACAAAACAGCTCTTGCTGGGATGAATGATGAGAGAGAGGAGAGTCTCCTCAATAAATAGTTCTGGGAAAAGTGGATAACCAAATACAAATAGATGATACTAAACCTCTATATTACATCAATCACAAACCTCTATATTACATCAATTTAAATTGTATCAAAAACTTCAATGTAGAAATTAAAACTACATTGAAATTCTAGAAGAAAATGCAGGGAAGCTTCTTGACATTAGACCCTGCAATGACTTTTCAGATTTGTTACCAAAGGGAAGAACAAAAAAAAAAAAAAAAAGTCACAGTAATCAGGACTACTTCAAATTAAAAACCTTTTTGTAATCAAATGAGACCATCAACAAACAAAGAGCAACTTGCAGGATGGTAGAAAAATATTTGCAAAAGCACATATCTGAAAGGGGTCTATATTTAAATATACCAAGAACTCATAGAGTTCATTAGAAAAAAAATAAATCAAAATAACCCAATTAAAAAATGCACAAAGGATTTCAATATACATTTTTCCAAAGAAGTCATGCTAATGGCCTATAAGCACATTAGAAGGTCTTCAAGGTTACTATCAAGGAAATGAAATCAAAATCACATGAGATTTAAAGTTTTGTATTCACATGAGATAACAAGTGGTAAGGATGTGGAAAAAGAATTCTTTCACTGTTTGTAGAAATGTAAAGAGATAAAGGCATAATGAAAAATAGCATGGAAGTTCCTCTAGAAATTAAAACTAAAACTACCATTTGATACAGCATCTCACCTCTGGGTGTATATTCAAAGGAAATGAAATTGGTATTAAAGACAAAAATGTATTCTATATTCAATGTAGCATTATTAACATTCACCTTGGTGTGGTAACAACCTAAGTGCCAATTGACTGGTGAATGGATTAAGAAAATGTGTTTTAAATAAAATAAAATATTATTCAGCTTTAAAAAGAAGGAAATCCTGTCATTTTCTAGGATGAACTTGGAGGGCATTATCCTAAGTGAAATAAGTTAGCCAGAGAAAGACAAACACTGCATCGTACCAGTTATTTGTGGAAATTTAAAAAAAAAAAAAGGAATTTATACAAAGAGAAAGAATATTGTTTGTCATTGGCTAGGGGACAGGAGAAATTGGGAGAAGTTAATGTAACACAAACTTCAATTTATAAGACATTTAGGTTTGAAGACCTAAAGTCTAAGTGCAATTATATTTATATGCAGTGTATTGCAAAATTGGAATCTGTTAAGAGAGTAGAACTTAAATATTCTCACCAAAAAAAAAAAAGGCAAAAGTGTGAGGTGATGTTAATAACTAAATGGCAAGCATCCTTTCACAATGTAGACATATTAACTCATCACATTAAACATAAGGTAGTTTCATTGATCAATTATATCAGCAAAGTTGAGGGGAAGAAACTATATTGCAAAATATCTCACTAAGTTTGTTCAGTATTGCCAGTTTCAGCAGCAGCAGTAGTAACAGTATCATACTACAGAGTTTGCCTGTGTCCCAATTCTGCACTGCAATTTACCAGTTTGTGACCTTAGACAAACTACTTAACCTCACCATGCCCAATAATGGTGTCTTGTAATGGTATGTGAGAATAAAAGCCCTCTAATATGGTTTAGGTTAAATCTGTGCCTCAGTAAGGCAGTTGTACACTTTAGCTTTTTTCTCAATAGCTAGAGAAAGTTCCTCTTACATAGCATATCTGTCTGGAATACCCTCTATCACACAGGACATTGCTTGACTTGACGATCCTTTTATAATAGATCTGGCCTTTAGTTAATGGCTTTGAATATCTTAAGGACAAAAATGTATATTTTAATTTGTGCAATTTAGTGCAACAATCAAATGTGCAGCATTGGATGCAAATAAATATAGAATCTATGTTTGCTCTATATCCCACTTTTTCATTTAACCCCAGTAGTACTAATGGACAGAAATGATAATAAAATGAAACAGCTATTGTTTTAATTTTAGAGAATAAATTACAATTATTTGATAAAACAAAATATACTTGGATTATACTTAATATAAAATCACCCTGGGTTATGTAATTAAAATCTAAAGCACTTTTTAAAGAGTTTCCCTTTTATAGTTTGTGTTCTGCCATGTAAAAGCACATGATAAAGTATCCCTGAAAAATTCACTACTTAAGTTCAAGGCTACAGATCATTGAATCTAGTGCCAAGAAAATTAAGTGTGTGCCCAACTAGCAAAATGCTGTAAGTGAATTTGAAGCCCTCCAGAAAGCATTTCAGTCGGCAATATGCCATCAACTCTCAGTTCAAGTTTACTGCCTCAGTCCTTCAAAAGAAGGATTATCAGGGATCCTGAGGTGAAGAAAAGACAGCTCTACTTTGGTAAAAGAACAGATCTTTTTTTATGAGGCTGCCTCATATTAGAGGTGCGTTTTAAATATTAAAGAGTTCTAAAATACATGCAAAATTGGTAACAAGATTCATTCTGTCTATATATGTTAATAGAATTTGATTTCAGAGTCCATGAGCTCCTGAAATTATTAAGAAAATGATTTGTGGATGCACCATTTCCGTTAGAAGTCTCTTTTGATTGCATCAGACCCACAGAATGAACTTGTAACACATATAATTTCATTTTCTGTAAAATAATAATTATTGCCAACTTAGTCTCTCTTGCCTATCTTCATAATGTTGCTTAAATCTACATTGCATTGGTGAGAAAACTGAAAGATAACAGGTATGTAACTTACCCCAAAATCAGCTAGAGTAAGTTGTGGATCCAACAGCTAATCCAGGGATACAGCGACCTTCTTTATCTGTGTGACTGGCAGGTCTGATGTGGAGAAGTGCTCTCTGGAGAGGGAATTAGAAAATTTTGATTCTTACTCCAGCTCCTTCTCGATCGTCCATTAAAGGCAAGAAGAGTTAGATTTTAAGACTGTCAACTGTTTTTTGAGAACCAACTATATAGGGTTGCTGGATTTAGCAAGTCAAAATATAGAAAATCCAGTTAAATTTGAATTTCAGATACACAAAATTTTTTATAAGCATGTCCCAAATATTTCATGGAACATGCAAATATTTCATATTTTATATAGTTATACACACATACACATATATACATACATATGTGTATATATACATATAACTTTTCTGAAGTCTAAATTTATCTGGAAGTTCTGCATTTTATCTGGAAAACCCACTATTATATAGAAGAAAGGAACCCGAAGCCAAAGCATGAGAAGATAAATTTCCCCTTTCTTACAAGAATTTATAATCACAGTTTAAAAGAGATAAGAACTTCAAACACATAAAACATTTTAAGGAAATAGTGACCATTGAAATGGGTTGGTATGACTCAAATTAATTCTCCCCAGGTCCCATCTTTTTCTCTCATTACAGATGCATTTTACAAATCTGGGGCATATGCTTCCTTAGTGAAAAGTAGGACAATGCCTACCTTCTATTGTCCAATTTGCTGATTGAAAACATATGAAGACTCTAAAGTCTGTTTAAAGTAGATCTGCCAGAATTCCCTGGTGTTTAAAATGATCAAAGATGACTCTGAAAACAATGGTCATAAATTTCAAAAAGACACAGAGGAATGGAGGAATGGTCTCCAAAGCAAGATTCAGTGGTTCTCAGGCCCCATGCATCTGCACTGAGGAAATTATGGTCCAAAGGACATATATCTCTAGCAAGTTGCCATTCACTCATTAGATGTCTGTCAGCACACATGTGTTCAGCTCCTGGGTACCATTCTCAAGTATTGGGACAAACTATGTCATGCTAAAAACACAACTTGTGTAAACTAGAACATTAGGAATATATCAGGCAGGAAAACAGAAACCTACTGGCTATTTCAACAGTCTGATTGCCACATAGCAGATCGATATAATAGGCACTGAAAAGTAAAGGAATTTTGAGGGAGTATGGAGTAGTAGAGATACCAAATCCGCTAAAAAAGGAGGATAATTTTGGTGTCATTAGCACTTAGAAGTTAAGAGGAGGACTCTATAACACTGGAAACATCTCTGAGAAGACAGAGAGCAGAGCTGGCACCATTTCCTTTGAAAGGGTTCATGAAACTGATTCTGGTATGAGTGGAAGAAATTGAAAACTCAAGCCAATTTCATATGGGTCCCAATTGGTACCACTAAGTAAAAATGTCTTACTATGATGAATTTACAGAATCAACAATTAAACCAGCCCATTCCACTTATCTTCTCCATCCTACTGCATTTAAGTCCCCACATATTGTCACTATTGGAAAAACCTAAAAAGCAGGCAGTCTACAAGAAAGAAGTGACTGTGGAATCTCAGCCCCAACACCACGGAGCTGCTTATAGAAGGCAGGATTTGTTGCTGAGAAAACAGTTTAATAAACAGAATGGGGTGGGGGTGGGGGGGTCCCCTGGTGGTGCAAGGGGTTAAGCACCACAGTATTAAGCAATCCGCAGTCTCTGCAGCATGAGTTCAATCCCCGGCCAGCCAGGGAGAAGACCTCTCCTGACTCACCCGCTGCTCCCCTCAGCAGTGTATTTCAGTCAATCTGCCTGTTCTGTTCCCCACTCTGTCTCTGGTGGATCCTTTCACCCTCCACCCCCCCACATCTCTGGCCTGTACCCCAGCTCTTGTATGCATGAATGAATAAATATTTAAAAAAAAAACAGCATTGGAGACTGAGTCTCTCTCTCTCTCTATAGATAGATAGATAAACAGATTTAAAGATTTTATTTATTTATATTTGCATAGATGAACTGTGTGCAGGCCAGAGGTATGGGAGGGTGAGAGTATTCACCAGAGACACAGTGGGGAGCAGAACAGGCAGATTTACTAAAATATACTGCTGAAGGGAACAGTAGGCAAAATAGGAGAGGTCTACTGCTCCTTATGGGTATGTTCCCTGGCCAGGGATCAAACTCAGATCCTAATGGTGACAGAGCTGAGACTTAACCCCTAGGCCACTAGGGAGGCCCTGAGTCTATCTATTATAAGGGCTTTCCTCATCAGAGCTTATAGTATAAACAACTGATTGGTACTGCACAGGATATATGTGCCATTTCTTCTACTTTTTGCTATTTTGGACTTTCTTGTCTTAGTGAAAAAAGGAATATTTAGTGTGTACAGTCTGGCAACACAAGAAATCAAAATTATTAAATTCTGTAGCCCTCTGGCATTTGGTAATTTGGAATCATTCATGTAAAAATGGTAAGTGAATAGGCAAAGACTGGCTTTAAATTCATGAATCATTAAATTCAATAATGGCAAGGAGATCTAAATTCTAGTGTAATCAAAGTGTATATTACAAATTAGCTGCCAGGGGGCTCCTTCTTTGTCAATCTATCAAAAACTAATATTTAATTGAGTTACAAATTATTGCTCAGACATTGCTAGTGGGCCCATGTATCAAGTTAAATTATGAATTTGATATTTTTGTGCATCAGAAGTAGGTTTATATCAGCATCTTCACATGGTTCAACCAAAAATCTTTTTAACTAAAGGCACACCCTTGGATCAAATTAAACATTACCTCAGAAAGTGCAATGTTTTCATTAACAACTTAAGATGTTTGAGCAGTGATTTACACTATAAAATATTCTTCCTAACCACTTGATTTCTTCTTTTCCTGTGGCCAGATGCTGAATTACTGTACCTTTTGAAAAGGAATAACCTGGGAAATACTAAGTATAATGGTTAAAAACACTAATTTGGAGTTAAATAAATCTTGTGTAAATATTTCCTTTTTTTATTATCTAAACATTGCATTGGATGAGTAATTTAAATTATTTGAGTCTCAATTCCCTTATCCATAAAGTAAAAAAATACAGTATTAACCAATGAGAGTTGTTGTGGAGATGAATAGTGTATGAAGCATTTAAAATGTTTAACAGTTCCTATCATAGTGTAAATTGCAGTAAATGGTATAATGTCTATATTTTAATATTATTCTTTCTACATAGGATATAGTGTCTATAATCTAATTGTCCTGAATATCAAAATGAGTGTATATATATAAAATATCTCTTTGCACATAATTAATGTGATATGTGCATTTTCTTATTAAATTATATTATAATTTTATAATTATTAATTTTGTTGGTACTATTCTTAGTTATTTATAATAGTGTTATTGCAATTATTATTTCATTTGGGGACTATTTGCCTCAGCCTTGACCTATAGTTTATATTGAGGTATTAGAATACAGAAGAATGTTTATTATTTGCAAAGAACGTTTATTATTTTCTCCTAAACTAGATGTGTAAGTATATATACATGGGCATATGTGTGTGTAGAAAATTTTATGGGTCCAAGTGTTTTCTTGGTGGGAACTATTATATCTCACCCTTTATTGAACTTCCCAAAACTCTGACTGTAAATACATTTTTGGAAAGGAAAATCCATACTAGATCCCATACCAGAATACTCTTGTAAGCAATTTGAATTCATAGTACTATCAGTCTAACATGGACTAGTCAACAATACTTCATTCACTTGGTAAAATAAAATAACAAATTACATTACAATATATAGCCCTGGAGGTAGAAAGGATCTTAGAGATTCAGGGAGAATCAAATTACACGTTTACAAATACTGAAGCTGAGAAGATGAAATTAAAGGACTTGGTTTGACTCCTGCCTGAAAGAAACTCATAGGCCAAAAATTTTCTGTACAAATTACTCAAATATTGCAAAATTTCTAGTAAAAGGCAATTTGCTAGTTTGGGATTGCTTTCTGGGTAACCTCACTACCTACCTACCTTTTATTTTTATAAAATCCCATTAAAAGTAATTCCTTGATATTATATTGAATGTCCTTTTAACATTCATTAAATGTCTTCCAGTTGATTTTCATTGTCTTCCAGAACTAAGTTATATTCCTTTTTATTGACAAGAACTTCTCTAGACTTATCTACATTTAGAATAATAATTAGTAAGAAAGATTCTACCAAAAATTATTCTCAAAATCAGTCTAGAGTATGTCCAATTACAGAATGCTACCCCAAACATTGATGTTGCTCAAATAAGTCTTCTCCAGTGAGTTACTGTCACTGCCTTTTTGTTCTGCTCTAACACTTTGAATAACAGCAATATTTTATATTATTCATGGATTGTCAAAATCTATGGATAATTCAAGATAAGCTTCACTTGACTCATTATAGACACAAAAATCCACCTAATGTGTTATCTTGTACATTTTTTTAGGTCAAAGTAATTTTAGTCAGCTTTTCTTTTCCTTGTCCCCACAGCATCTTAACACCCTTGACTGGATTTATGGATCCTTTCGAACACACAGTCATATTGATGTTCCTTATGTTTAATAAAAAGCTATTTTCAAGGCTATAAGCTTAATTTATTGTGATATAATTGTCAGTGCCATTAATATTTTCCATGCTTAATGTCACTGGTTTTATTGCTACAAACTTAGTTTGCAAAGAAAAGAATAATGCTGATAGATATTTGTGTGTGTGTGTGGGGGGGGGCTGTGCATGTTTGTAAGAGTGTATGTGAGCGTGTGTGTGTATGTGTCTTACACATGGCTTCTATATCAATATATCATCATATGTGGCAGGTTCTGATGAAAAGAAAATAAGAGATATGGAAAGATTTCTATATTACCTTTTAACATTTGTCTTCATCATTGGCTTTTTTTTAAAGATTTATTGATTTATGCATATAAGAACTGGGGTACAGGCCAGAGGTGCGGGGTAGGGGGTGAGAGGAATCACCAGAGACAGAGTGGGGAGCAGAACAAAGAGACTGACTGAAATACACTAGCAGGAGCAGCAGGCTAAGGAAGAAAGTTCTGCTGCACCATGTGGATCACCTCCCTGGCCTGGGATCGAACGCCTGCTACACTGGCTGCGGATAGCTTCATAGTGCTGACTCTTAACCCTTTGCACCACTAGGGAGGCTCCAGTGAATACATTGTTGATTGAAGTGTACAACAACCCTGAAAAATGTCATATGCATTTTTTAGTAGCCAGAAAACTCTGTGAGTTGCAAAATGGCTATTTAGCTACAAAAAGACTCAAAGGATCAATCTTGTTTCTTTTGGTTGTAGCAGATAAATTCATGAAATATGGACTAGCTTAGTACCTTAGATTTTTGATAAAATATTTAGAACTCATTTTAAGAATGTGATGTACAAATGTGCTTTTGTGTCTCAAATTTAGACCCACAGCATTGGAAGCAATGGAAGTTCATAACAGAGAAATAGATATGGAATATTGATTCCATTTTAACTTGGAAACTTACTGTTTGATCCCTAAGTGCCCTCATGGAAAGCAAAATTGTTCAATGGAATAAAGAGAGACTGGTAAATTTCCTAACTGAGAAGCAAGGTCTAATTAAAAGAGTTTACCAATAAAGCAATTAAAAGTTTAAAACTAGATTTGAACAATTTAAGAATAAAAAATATTCTATATCTTAAAATAGAATAAAAGGACAAAATTCTTGTAGGACTTATGTGAACTTTCTCTGCCATGATTCCATTGTGCAAAATTACAAGAGTTAAAAAAGAATCACAAAAACTAGGAAGGACAGCAGAGACTAAAATCATGGGATCATATCTAAAAGTAAGTTCCATGGAACAAAAGACAAAAACCTAGATTCACTCATGTTGAATCAGAAGGACTTTTACAGATAATTGCAAACAAACATCTTTTTAGCTTTGAAATGCATGTTTTTTCTCTAAAGGTTCCACATTGGAAAATGCAATGTTGCAAGTGAAAGATGCAAGTGTTCTTATCTAAACAGAAATGGAGGACCTGATTTCCACTATGTAGCTTCTTCTCCTATCTACAAAGTGACCTACAAATCTTTTCTTGGGTACTTAGTAGGAAAGCTAAATACAAACCTACATCCATTTCCTCACTGTAAAGTTAAAGAAACTGAAGTTTCAGTGAAGATAAAGTGATTTTTCTCCAGGACACATGTGCAGAGGATGATGAAAACTAGGGCCCTTTTTTTTTCCTAAGGAAATCAGCAGGGTCTTGTTCTGCAGCTTTGTACAGACTATCAGGTTCACATTATTTGTTCGTGACTTCTCAAGTGTTGGGTAGAAACTCTGAACCATTGTCTTGTGCTGGTCTCTGTTTTTTGATAACCAAAACTGGCTGGAATAGTCCTTGTGGTTATTATTATTGCAAGAGGTCATTCACAATAACAGTGTGGAAACCCACAAAAAAGGATCTTACTACCGAAAAGATCTGGAAATTACACAGCACAGCTCGGCTTTGAGGGGTTGGGGGAGAAAGAGGTCAAAGGACTGATGTCCTACTTTTATTGGGATCAAGAGGTGTCTTTCCAAACTCACTCTTTTGAATTTAAAACATAAAGTTTGGGGAGAGGGAGAAAAGAGAGAAAAAGAGAAAACATAAGTGGTCCCAAATAGTTATCAAAATCAACCAGCTTCTGAAAACAAAAGAGCTTCAGTGGATAGAAGTAATCTTGCTCTTTATCTAGTAGGGTTGCTGACAGAGTGTTTATTTGAGCTAACACTACTTGAAGTGTATGTTTCAGCATCAAATTTTTAATCAACCCTTGCATTACAAAGAGAAAAGCTAACTATCAAGGTTTATCATACAACCTTATTTATGCCATCAAGTTTTCCTTAAGTCTATCAGCTATTTTATCCTTATGTATTGATTTAGTGGTAATTTTCAAGTATGGTATGATCCCATCAAAAGAAAAAGAAAGCAGTTTGGCTATGAGACAAAGAATATAAATATATAAAATTCCCTTTTCCTAAAGAACTTACACTACTTATGGGGAGAGAAAAATACTACTATATGAGAATGAGAGGGGAGAAAATTCTATAGTTAATTTAAATTTTACTGAATGTTATTACCATAGAAGTTTGATTGAAGAGAACGCTAGTATGAGATGAGGAAATTTACATATTTCAGATAGGTCTTCAAGACAGAGTGGGGATAAAACAAAAGAAAATAACAAATATTATTTGGAGATTGAAGAATAGCATCTTAATAAGTGACCTGGTAAATGTGGAAGTGCTTCATGTAATCAGATATAGATAGATTCTTTTTAACAACTGTGAATACTGTTGATTGGTGATGCTAGAATATTGGAATACTCTGCCTGACTGAAAATCCTGGTATGTTTCTTCACCAAACCACTGATGTTTTCAGGTTGGAGAACTATTTTTCCAACTTTAAAACTGACTTAAAAATTTGTATTTGAGTTCTTCCAATTAAATGTGGATATTTTAATGCTTGAGGTTACTTATGCTGGGCAAAAACACAACACACTGCTCTTAGAAAAATGGCTTTAAAATGATTCTTCACAGAATCTTAAACTAGAATCCTTAAAAGGGTCTTTAAATTAAAATAGATTTTACAAAATAACCTCTTAATATTTCAATATAAATAAATGAGGAATTAGAAGATTAAGTTGTCTTCAAAAATATCATTTTGCAAATGTAAAACATAAGAGCTCAGGGGATAAGTATGTTTTGAATTTTAAAAGAACCAAAGAGATTTTTTTTAATAACTCAGAAAATTCTGAATCCCAATTCAACAGAATTTGCCCATTTTAAATCTATGTAGCATCGGATTTTAAAATACCTGCATTCTACCTTATACAACTTTAGCCTAAGTACAAATGGACATGGTGTACATAACACAACCTCCATTTTTTTAGGTAATTTATTCTTTGTAGACAGGCAAAATGGATCACTCAACCATGAATCTCATACCAAAACATATTACTTTTATTTTTTATTATGAATTATCTATCTAAGCATATATATTGTTGAAGTGCAAAACAAATAATCCCATACCCCTCTGGATTCTGTGAGACTGGCAAATAATCACATAAGCATTGAAAAGTAACAAAACCCAAAGAGTTTAATAATAGCATGTATATCTCCTGTATACATGGGAGAGACCCATGTATACTCACTTTCTCAGTAAGGCTGAGTGACTGCTTCAGGTAGCTGGCTTCAGATGCCATTAAATAGAGTTCAACTATCAGAGAGGACATTATAGGGAGGAAAGGAAAGGATAATTAGGGAGGTTATCAAGGAAGGCAGAGCAAACAAAGTTAGGACAGATTTAAATTCTGCCTTCTCCATTGAGAAGGATTAGATTTGGTTTCCCAGTACAGTCAGGGAGACCACCTTAAGGGGACAGAGCTTTTCCTTTCCATGTGTAAATATTTTTCCTAAAAGGTCAATCTTCACCCTGCCTTCAGGGTGCCTCCCATGAAATAAACCTTTTGCCAAAAGATATATTTTGCTTCCCTATTATATTCACATATATATCATGCACATATATAATGTTATTAATGTGATGACTCTGAATTTCCCTTTTTTTCCAGGAATAATCCAATTACCAAAAATACTTTTGTCCTAGTAGTGTTTTAATTACATAATGTTTATCTGATAACGTGCAAGAATCATAGAGCAAGTCATGTTAACATGTTTTTTTCCATACAGTGTTCACAATGCCACATGTGTGATTTGCTGAACACTATGAGAAGCCCATCGTCATGCTCCTTTTCTACAAAGGCTTGGAAGTGCCCTTAAGCTAACCGTGTTCAACAACCAGAGGAATTTTATTGCAACAATTGATGAACTCATTTTTGAGGATGAAAGCAAACTCCACCCAAAAAAGGGCAGTTTCTATTCTATTTATCCACACTTACTTAGTCATATATTAATGAACAAAGAAAGTTTTTTTAAATTTATTTTTGTAAACATTTATTAAGAATTTAGAAAACAATTTTTTAAGTTTACTTTAAAAATAGCATAATGTCTTAAAATCTCACAGGGTGAAATTTAAAACCTAAAATCTCCATACTTGTTTCACTATATATCCTTGCTACATAAAGGATAAAAATTATATTTTTAGATAGTAAGTTTTAAATATGGAATAAGAATAATTGAGTCATTTCCACTGCATCTAAAACATTAACGTGAAAATTTTACCATGCCAATTGCTTTAAAGAATATAATAAATGCTGAAACAAAGTATGGCTATTAGGTGAGAAAATCAATCAACTTATTAATAAAGAATTCATAACCTAAGAAATTGTAAATATCTCAATTCAACATACAAGTATTTTCATCATGTACCCTCGATTAAAACACAAAAGAAGATGTCTATACATGAATCAAAATCGGTAGCTCATTTTTGGAGAATTCATTATACAACTGACACTTTTGATTAGGGATTTTTATTTCAGCAATAGAAAAACAATTATTATTTTGAAAACATTTTTATTATAAGTCTTTAGAAATGATAATATGGATATGCATGTGTTAACAAGTACAGGCTGGTTTTGGTCATTTATATATTTTTATGCCATGCTAGTTATTTTGTGATTTGTGACACAGCTATCGCCATGAATGACAAAGTACCTGCTACTACCTATTTTCATTCCCATGAGACTACCTGTCTTTGAAGCTGCTAAAGATTGCATTATATATAAGCTTCTAGGGTAGAAAAGGCCAGAAGAAAGCTGTAAACTGAAAGGTCATACCTGATGTGACTCAGAGAATAAAATTAGTTCAGTTACTGCTAATGAAGCTATCAGCCATCTTGTCAAATCTACATGCACTTTGAAAACTATTTGGAAGTTACATTTTGCCCGGTGAAAAGTCTTATTTTTCTCTGAGTGCCTTTTTAGCAAGCTATCTGACTTGTGAGTGAACTTGCTCACTCACCCTAGCATTCAGGAGCATGGACCATGTCAGGGAAACCAGCAGTGCAGACCCAAATCTTCATGGATAAGTTTAAGAGTCTAAGAATTAGGTATGGTAGATGATTCTCAGAATGATTTTGTCATTCTAGATGCCTTCTTATCATCCTAGCAAGGGTTTATTAAGTCCTATGGGAAATAAGGTTTTGTCTCAGAAATAAAGGAAATTAGGGAAAGTAAGAAGTAGAAAAATAAGTATTTCACTAAAATTTTCATGAGTCATTGTAGCAGCAGACTCAAGAGAGCTGAAAATGGCAGCCAGTCAGCAACAACAACAGTACCACTGAATTTGAACACACAATGACATTGGCACTTCAGCATGGGCAATTTCAGAGTCAGAGCTGGGAGAGGGAAAATTGTGCATTCAAAGACTTCAATTGTGGGCCTCCCTGGTAGCACAAGGGGTTAAGACGCAACCAATGAAGTTGTCTGCAGCCACTGCAGCATGAGTTTGATCCCCCGGCCAGGGAGCAACCCACATGGCACAGCAAACCTTTCCCGACTCGCCTCTGCTCCCCCTATCAGTGTACTTCAGTCAATCTGCCTGTTCTGCGCCCCACTCTGTCTCTGGTGAGTCTTCTCACCCCCCACATCTCTGGCTTGTATCCCAGCTCTTGTATGCATAAATAAATAAATCATAAAAATAAACAAACAAACAAACAAAAGACTTTGGTTCTAGGGGTGAATGAGGCAGGAGACCTGGGGTACCTACTTAAAGGGACACTTTCAGACACATAAAACAGTCTATACATGTAAGTAGTATGGATTCTTGGATCCCTAAAATGACAAAATGAAATCTTAGGAGTGACTCAGTTCAGTGTTTTCAAACTGAAGACAAGTAAACTGTATTGCAGACATGTTAACTTTTTCATATTCCTATTCCCTTAGAATTGCATCTGGAATCTAACGCTCTTTTCCAGATCCTGTGCCAGTTTCACTAATATTTCCTCTGCTAGAATATTCAAATCAACAACTATTTGTTAACCACCTCCTAAATGAATCGCATTATGCCTATACTTAAGCTACTTTTCTGCATGAAATGGTGCAATTTTGTAGGAAACATAAATTTCAAAACTTCAAATTGTCCTGGTGTGCAGAATAGCTTTCTATGACACTCTATTTTCCTAAAACTATGAAATCAGCTTCCTCTGGAATTGAATCTTTTCCAATAAGTAATTAAAGCATAGTGAAAATCTGGAGATGAAGTACAGGATGGGCAGAGTAAAGACACAAATATATTTATATTTCAGCTGCAGGGAGTAACTGTAACTGCAGGAAATGCAGACATCATAGGACAAGAGCAGACATTGCATTAGTATGTGAATTTGCTTTCCTTCTAAAATACACCCTTTTATTTTCATTATGCACTTTCTAAATAAGAAATGTCCATAATCCTGAGATGCAAATTGCTCATTCTGTCTTGGAAAGTAGATGCAATTTAAATATTTATAGTAACACTCCTTTCCAATTTGTACAGACAGGTATATACTAAAGGTTCGATCCAGATAAGCACAACTCCACTCAGATGACATGTAAAAACTGCTTCGTTTATTCATTTGCATTTTCTTAGAGTTATGTTTTATTTTTATATTTTAAATGGATATATTTAAAAAGTTTTAACTATTGAAGTAATAATTGTAAACATGTTTCTTTGACTAGGTTATACGTCTCTGTTAATCTTTTTAGTGTTTTTTTCTCTGAACATTTGTTTATATATTTATTCCATTTCTCTATTTTTTTCTCCTGAATGCTCAGCCAGATTTCTATTTTTAGTTCATGACCTCTTCAACAATGTCACCATAACTTTCAAGAGATTTAGTACCCATTTTTCCTTTGATAACCTGTTTTTTTGAGGGTAGGAATTTTTGCTCATTTATCGTCTCTATATAAGCTACTGAACTTATATAACATAATTCCTGAAAGTAAAGCATGCTCTAAGATCAACTTGGGGTTTGGGAGATACATATTACTACTAATCTTACTAGGATGTCATAGATTCAGGAAATAACTGTAAAGTTAATTTGAATATCCTCTTTCAGAAAATATGGTTCAATGTACAAAGATGATTTTACGTTTGGCACCAAATAGGGACAAGATCTACCTTCAAATATTATAAAACAGCAAAATATCTAAACAATCATTTTCATATTGAACAATAGGTGGTGTATGACTATGAACTCTGAAAGAAGGGAAAACATCAAAGGGAACTTGACAATTCTCCACTAGTTACTGCTTAAATTTTTCTAAGGCCCAAAAACAGAATGAGAACCTAAACAGAGTACTATATTCTTGCTGAATAGAGGAGACAAATTAAATGGTGTGAGGCCAAGTAAACTGTTTTTGTAATCTTGATTATGAAAAATAAAGCACAGAAATGGAGAAAGTTGAATGGGGAGGGGATTTCCTTGAGACTGGGGCCAAATACTGATCAGTACATGCATGAGATTAAACTACCTGAGTGTTGGAAAAGAACCATTGAAAAGCATTAGGCAGAACAATTTTCAGAGCTCATGTTGAGTTGGGAATAGTTTGTTTTCCAGTACAGTGGAAAGATTCCATAGCACCTAGGGCATCATCAGATAGAGTTCTCAGAAAGGCATCATCTTAGTGATTAAAAGTTTTATTGAATCTTAATATTTTAATAAAAAGTTTCAAAAATTAAAAAAAAAACCTGGCTCCCAATAATTTAAGGATGTCCAGATCAATGCTCAAAATGTACAACTAAGCCAAATGTGCATCTATGTATAAATCATAAATTCTGGATCCCTTCAAAAGTACCCAGACATGCTCAGAACCTAGAATATAGAATTCATTCCCAGAGAGAAAAGGGGGAGAAAATCCAAGAATATACTATAAATGAAATTGCATGATCATCTCAGATGCAGAAAGAAAAAAGTACATTTAACAAAATGAATATACACTTATAATAAAATTCTCAGAAAACCTAGAATAGGAGGAAATGTCTCTTCAGTAGTAAAGATATCTCCAAAAGATAGAGAACTGACAATAAACTTAATGGTAAGAGACTAAATTCTTTCTCTTTAGATTTGGAACAAGAAGAATATGTCCCCTTTACTTCTATTTGATGTTATAACTGGAGGTCTGAGTCAAAGAAATAAAAGAAGAAAAACAGTAAAAGTTATACAGACTGAAAAGGAGGAAGTAAAACTGGCTGTATTTGAAGATGATATAATAATGCATTTTGAAAACTTATCTACAAAATGCCTCTAGAATTAATGAATAAATTTAGAATGTTATCAAGATAAAAGATGAATGCACAAAATCTATATTTTTTGTGCAAAGTAATATTAGAAATGAAATAAAAAGCAATTTATTACAGTACTCAGTCTTGTAGTATCAAGAATGTAGCATACAAAATATTAAATCTCAGGAATACATTTCAAAAACATGCAAAGACATGTACAGTGAAAACTAGAACACATTGCTAAGTAGATCAGAAGTGTTGTAATTTGGACCTTCTATAAGTTGCTCATTCATAAAAGCAAAAATGGTATTATAAAATATATGGTCATCAGGTATATGAACAGATGTCCAATATCATTAGAGAAATGAAGATCAAAATAACAATTACTATTGCCTTCCCATCAGCATGATTACAGTTAAAGACAAATGACAACTATTGCTGGTGAGGATTGAGACATCAATTGATGAATGAATAAACAAAATGTAGTATACCATGCAATGGAATATTATTCAGTCATAACAATGAATGAAGTATTAATATGTATGATTACGTATAGTTGTGTAATATATACTGTTTAACTCTATGCAGCCAAAATGTTATCTTCCCCATGTTGCTCTAGTCACATTTCAAATGACCAAACATTACAAGATGTTTCCTCTATTAAAATAGTGTAGTTCTGGGCCTCCCCGGTGGTGCAGCGGTTGAGCACTGGGTTGCAAAGCTGCCCGCAGCCTCTGCAGCACCGGTTCGATCCCCAGCTGCTCCCCGGCCACCAGAGGAGGGTCCCACATGGCGCGCAGACCTCTCCTGCCACCCACTGCTCCCCTCAGCAGTGTACTTCGGTCTTTCTGCCTGCTCTGCTCCCCAATACTGTTCTGGTGAATTCTCTCACCCTCCCGCACTTCTGACTATACCCAGTGCTTGCATAAATCAATAAATAAATCTTAAAAAAAAAGTGTTTAAAAAAATAAAGTAGTGTAGTTCTATAACATGATTTTTGTGATTGGAAAGATTTGACAATACTCTAGAACTGTGCACTGAAATTCGTATATTTTGTTGTCAATTATTCATCAGTTTACTGAAAGCAAACAAGATAAAATGGCATAAACAAGCAATAATATGAATGAATGATCCCTTTTTATACTTTCAAGAATGAAACAATATTTGGAGGTCTATTCTATCTATTGTATTATCTATCTATCTATCTACCAACCATCTTACATTTGTCAACATTCAAAATCTAATCTGTTTCAAAAATCCTATATTATGTATACAGAAAGTTGGACAGCAGAGTAAAAAAACAATTTTCATAGAATTATTTTCAAAAGTGTGTGCACATCGTATACATTGTTTTTAACTTTGCTTTCTTGACTCTTTCTATGAAACATGTAGTTTCTAAAACACCTGACTGACTCTTTCATTTTAAGGATTTATTTATTCATGCATACAAGAAGTGGGGTACAGGCCAGAGGTGTGGAGCTTGAGAGGATTTACCAGAGGCAGAGTGGGGAACAGAACTGGCAGATTGACTGAAATACACTGCTGAGGGGAGCAGCGGGAGAGTCAGGAGATGTCTGCTGCACCATGTAGGTAGCTCCCTGACTGGGGATCGAACTCATGCTGTAGTGGCTATGGAGAGCTTCATAGGTTGCGTCTTAAGCCCTTGCGCCACCAGGGAGGCCCACCTGATTGACTCTTGAGCATTGATAAATGCAAGCCATTAACATGATTCTTACACTAGAGAGAAGATAGTCTAAGAGCAGCAGTGTTCTTTAAAGGTGTACATATTCCATTCATCACTGAAATGACAGAAAGAAGCAACTCCAAGGGAAAAGAAGCAAATCCTTTTATTATGGATTCATTCTTCAACAGGATCTTTTCAGCAGACTGTTAATTTGAAATTCAAGGCAGAAATAAAAAATAGCATCTTGTCATGTAGCTTTAGATAAATGAATGTGGACCTGGGCCTCATTGCCCTGGGACCTTACTCTCCTTTATTTCAGTGACCTTCTAGGATAATTATGGTCACCATTTACAGAGTATATTGATTAAGTAATTAATAAATGATGATAAACCCAGGCATTTCTAAGTGTATGCATCACAGCAGAGCAGGTGTTGAATACTAACCTTCCACCTGTATAATTGCAGAGTCAGAAGAAAATGCAGAAAGCACTTTCATTCCTACAGTCTGTCCTACAGTTGGGGAAATAGAAGTCCAGCAATTCATTTCCATTTGCCCATAGTTTATAACACTCTAAGCACTGACCAAAAAGATTTTGCATGGCCACTTATCAAAAACGAGAAGATTGAAAGTATTCATATTACAACACTTTTTGATACAGAATTTTTGCATCTATTCTCTATTATCTTTATTGCCCTAAGACATTCATTATTAGTAAGTTTTTATTTTCCTGAAAAATCCACCAAGTAAAACATCCTTACAAGAAGTTTCTTTATTTAAACTCAAGGCACAACTGTGAAGAATGTCTATGAAAACACTTTTTAAAAAATTTACTTGAGTTATTTTTATTTCTGTGTTATTTGCAAATCCAGTACATATGAATATCTATAAGCATGAGAGAGAGTATATGTACTTGATATTTACGATTTACTTAAATATTGCTTTTATTATAGAAATATATAGATTGAACTTACTTTCTTGTTGGAGAACAGAGGTAAATAAAAATTATGCATATATTTTAAAACTCTCTTGAGATCAAGAAAAAATTTATTTATTAAACTGCATATTTTAACAGGGTGGAAAATCTCATTTATGTTACCATTCATTATAACAGATACATAAATGAGCTACAAAATAAAATAATTTAGCAAAAAATAACCATGCTGCAATATATTTTTATACATTTAAAATCTTATATATGGTATGAACATTGGCAGTTTTCCTAAAACTATACATGGTTTTGTAAAATAACTATGTAAGAAACTATGTAAAATATAGTTTATATACAATGATATAAATATATTGTATTTTAATAGTTTATATTTTATAAAAATCTTCACATAGTTTTTTGATCAGAAAGTATCATCAATTGATATATTTTCATTTAGAATGATTATTAAAACCACAATCAGTCAATAGATACTATACTAGTTTAAAAACAATAAATTATCAAGAGTTGCAATTCAAATTTTTTGCGGAATTTTAGTAGTCATTAAAATTAATACCCATGGATAAAATTTTATATTTTATGGCATTAATTTATGAGGGTTTTTTTTGTAATTTTTAGAAACAAGGTTAAACTATTAAGTTCAATGTTAGACTTCTCTAATCAAGCCTATCTAAACCTCAGTAATCAGAATCCACCAAAAAGAAAAGTCATTGAACAGGGCAAATAAGAACACATAAACTTTGTCCAAGACATTTTCACTATAAATCCAAACATAACAGAGATCACCAATTATTTAGAATTTTTTGTCCTAGCTAGACCACACTGTGGTGAGGATTACCCATATTATGGTACTAGAGGAAATGTTTCTCTCTGTGATAAGGTGATTATCAAGAAGAGCTGTCAGAGGATTTTCTGCATTTCAGTGTTGCTCAAACTTGGGGAAATGCTAAAAGCTTAGGGTCCTGTGTGGAGGACAAAAGTGTGGCTCAAGTTTGGTGCAGGCTAAACAGAGGACACAGAACAGATAATGTGAGCATGTAGTCACAATGCATAAGGGGGCATAATAGTTCTGTCCTCCCTCTTCCACCAAGACACTTATTGTTTCTCTTGACCTTAATTGCAGAAGATTTCACTCCTACAAAAATTCAACACTACGATAACAGTCATGTATCCTCCATCCAGGCAAATAAATCTTAATATATTGCTTTATTTCCTTCAACATTTTTTTTATTTTACAATATGTTTTAAGAACCAAAGTCTAATAAATGTGGTTACAACCTTCTAATTCCCTACACACATTTCCCAGGCTCTTGCTGAAAACTGTAACTACTCTTCTTAATCCATTGTGTTGGCCCCGTGAATGCATATTTATAATCAACCATATTGCTTTTAAAATGTTTTATAAATGTTCCCATACTAGTGGTTACCATTCCACATCTTGCTTATTTTTATTGCACATTGTTTCATAATTTTATACTTTTGATTCATGCAGCTCTAGTTCATTAATTTCAGCTGCTGATTACAGTTATATTCATGAAAATTTCATAATATTTATGAATTCTTTAGCAGACATTCTGTTTCTTGTGATTTTTTATTATTTCAAAAAATATTAAATGAACATTCTTTTAGTAATATCCCTGTCTATAAAAGGTCCTGGGGGCAAAAAGTTGGATCTATAAAACAACCTATCTATCGTTTCACTATTTTTAACAAAAAATTTAAGCCCATCTTTGGACAGATTATTTCCATCTGTCTACTTTTATTGTACTTATTGGTATATTTTAACTCAGTCCCAATAGCAAGTGGTGTGTTTTCTCCTGACCAGGATAATACTCTTTTTTAAAATCACTGCTGCCTTTCATCATGGTACCCCTGCATGCAAGATTATACTTTGTAGTTCCACCAGTCACTGGCCACATAACTTGATTTACTCAATGAAATTTGAATAAAATTAGCATCTGTCAGCTCCGAGAAGAAGCAGTAAGGTCCAGTGTTGATTTACCATGATCTCTTCCTTCATTGTCACACTAGAGATTCCCAGACAGAAGCCTCATTTAGTCTGAGTCACAGTAAAGATTAAAAGGAGCCAAGTCAAGATCAACTCATAGTAAATATTAGCAGGAACAAAAAAAAAAACACAGCTTTGTTGGTTTATGTTGGGGTTTATATGGTTAAAAGCTCAGTCTTTCTTTGCCCTGCAGATAGGGCAGGGAAGTTTTGAACAGGTAAGGAAACTGAAAAGATACCTTGAGAGCCATTATTGATACAGGGCCACAGGACCACCTGTGGCCATGACAGGCTGATATAAATTCTAAAATTACAGGGACAAGTCACAGTCTGACACTTTAGTAGATAGCAGTCAACACAGACCTGTGTCCTAAATCTTAGACAGTCCAAAAGTTCAGAGTATAAAAAGTGCTTTAATCATCCCTCCCTGCACAGACACTTTGGTCCCGTCCCCTATTTCTCTAGGGTAATCAATAAATCTGCCTTTTCTATTTTCCAGACTGCCCTTGTGAGTTCTTTCACCCCAAAACTCTTGTGCCCCTTCATGAGTGGTGATCTCTCCTCAATCAGCATAAGCTACTGAGATTTGGGGGTTATTCTTAGCACAGCAACATCTTGTAAACTGATTGAAATAATGACCATTATGTTTCACTATTTTCCCATCCCTTCCATCCTTGATCAGTTTTTGAATAGACAAGGCATCCTACTCCCCCTTTCTTTCCCCTTCAGGTCCACAAACTTCAAATGACATTTACTCCCACCCCCCCCCCAGTGGCTGTCCTTATATTTTCAGCCCAGAAACAACTTAGCTTGCATTAACAACTTATTGATTACTCCTTCTCCACAATCATGGTATTCCTGACATGACTTTTAAATTCACCTTTATTTTAAGCCTCACAGGATAGTCTTTTTCTTTTTGAAAAATCAATAATCTATTAAAGTTACCAATATATTTATTCATTTTTAGAGAAGGCATGTTATTTTCACTTTTGATTATCTTCCTTTCTCTGGCTCGCTGCTCCTTGTCTCATGATTTTGTGGTGGTTTGAACTTGTCCCTGGTCTGTGTGGAACTAAGTTTTATAACAACAGGGGTGGTCCCTGCCCCCATGCTGACATTAGAACAATTGAAGCATCAGGTCTGATGCCACAGGCAACTTTGCTCAGGTCCTGATTAACCAGTTGTGCCTCTGTCCCCTACTCATAAACCTGTTCCCCTCCACCCATAAACTGGAATCCTAAAATGGCTGCTTCCATGTATGTTGCCCCAGATGGGGTAACTGAAATCTCTGAACACTTGAATGTTTTGCCTGTAGAACAAATGAGTCAAGCCTGGAAGCAATCAGAGAAAGAACTTTTTTTTTTTTGCTTGTAAAAAAATGCTACCAAACTCCAAATCTCCAACCGAAAACACCTAAGGGGAGAGAATTTCTAATTTGGATACATTCTCATGTATAGCTTGGTGGAGCCTCCTTCCTGCAATTCCCATTCCTATTGTTCTTCAAGAGCTAGACTCCCAGCTGCCACTACCAAGCGCTGCAGTCATCTCATTGGATTTCACAACCTTGGAACTAGAAATCTTTTTGAGCCTGGCCCTGGATGTCCTGCTTTCTCTTTGTAAATGCGACCTGCCATTCAAATGTGTTCAGAGAAGAGGAGCTCTTCAAAGCATATTATTTATTACAATCATAGCCAATGACATTTGAATCCACTCACAATTCCTCTTTAAAGGCTTGCCCCGCCTACTCTCTGGTACGATGTCCCCATCCTACTCTTTTGTGAAATATACAATCACTAATATGAGAAAGGAGTTTTGCTACTCATGCACTTTTTACAATTTGCACACTTAACTGTCTTTGCTTTCGCCAGATAGTTATAAGATTTGTTGTTGCTGTTGATTGCTTTTTGTTATTTTTCTCTAATCCAAGGGGACCACTAATTTTTCTTGAGAGAAGGCTGGATTCTGACCCTGTGAAATAAGGAATGACAGCTCAAAATCCAGTTAATTTTATCCACCAACCATAACCAAGGCTCTTTTCCTCCTAAATTAACTAGGCAAACACCTCTATGTAGTAAGTATTCATTTTCTTCCAAAGAAAACACAAGCCTCTTACATTACATAAGTCTATTGCTCTAATTAACATGCCTTGTTTTTCCTCTGCCTATGTCTCTCTAACTCCCTGCCTCCCTCTCCTCTCCCCACATGTATGGAAAAAAAAAAATACTGACATTATTGTGGTTGAGGGAGTATTCCCTCCTTCACATTTGCTTTCACTCCAAAGCTCTATATTATCTAAAAATGTCTTTGGCTGATCTGTCTGAGGCAGAAGGCACAGCTTCCCCAGACAACCTATGCAGTATGCAGGGTATTTAATGTCTCACTGCATCCTGCCCTATGTGGATGGTGGTCATATCTTTCCAAAACAGACCAGGAACTTACTCTATAAAATCTGAATATCAATCTTTCCCATAACTCTCACCTATAATAAATTCCAGCTTTATAATTCCTCTAAGGTTTTCTTTTTCTCTATTATATCTGCAAAACCTTTATCCCAAATGCCTAATAGATATTATTTCATTGTCTGCTGTAACTAGGCTTAAATGAAAGCATTGAACTTAATGCAACATTCTGGAGAAGTGTGGAAGATACTCCATTTATGAATTATTAGCCAGAAATTAGGACCAAGTCATGACACTGAAAATTATCCCACGTATCATTACATAGCCCCATAGTCCTGCTAAATACCTTTTTCGCTCACTCCATCCACAGGTCCTTTCAGATTGCATCTAACAGCACAGCAGTTGTACTTCATTATTCAAAGTATATCAGTTCTAAGATCATCTCACCTGCCTCATCTTGCAAAGAGAACAGTAACGCATGCACCAAACAGCGTCCATTGCCTGAGTTTATTTCAGTCAGCAAAGCCCTCTGCTCCCTGCTAGCTCACCAAATCCTCCCAACATAAAAATTATTGCTGTTCAGCACCTTAGGTCCGGTCACATTCTTAGGCAGGACCTCTGCAATCTATCTCATGTGTGCAGCAGGGAGGTAGTATAAGGATTTATGATCCTCTAGTCAAAAGAATAATGGAAGCTCTGTTCTTCCAATTAAATGTATTAATTAAATTAAAGGTGATCTTAACCGCTAAAGAAAGGGTGGATTCTGAAACTAATGATGAGGATAGTTTCTTCAGTGAGGGCTGATTTCTTCAATTCTTCATTTACTGGAGCTGTGACTCCCACAGTTGTCATAGGAATTTTTGCTATCCCAAAGTAAGAATGTGGTCCTGGAAATTTAATCATCTCTAAGATAAAATTCCTGTTTTATTGAATATAAATAGGTATGCCTAGTTATGTTAGTGATTTTATAGTACTTAAATACCAATAATTATTCAAACAGATTTATTGAAGTTTAATAGCAATGTAATAATAATGTCGGGATGTTTTATATAATAGTTGTTACACCTCATTAAACAGGTTGGTAAATGATCCATTGCTGTTTAATTAACATGCAATGACTGTGTTATTAAATCTTAAACTGTAAATTAAATCCTGATTTGAGACACTTAATTTTAAAGTGTGATTGAAAACTCCTTTGGACATGAGCCTCCAGAGTCCCTTTTATTTTCCATGGTTCCTTCCTGCCCTGTTCATATCCCACACTATACCTTTGAAAATGGAAAGTGGGCTGTACTTAATTTGTGTGGATATTTTTCTTAATGAACAAAGGCAAGCCTTTCTAGTGGGTGAACAAATTGTGAATGGAGAATACATTTTATTTTAAGTAAAATTTCTTACATATGGAAGATTACTTTTAAAAAGTATTTAGGAAAAGAAATAGCACAAAACCTTACAACCATTCATTCATAGTATAGGATACTTTGCAAGATTGACAAGCTTTATTTGTCTATTCAGAACTAAACTTCTACCTCTGTACCAAGAGAAAGATCCTTGATATAGTGCAGATTCTTTAATGTTTGCTCAACAAACTGGTTATAAAAACAGCAGTTTGATGTTCACTGGGCAAGAGTAGCTTTTCCCTACTTTTAATAGTGAGAATTAAGCCAAGTCAATATTTATATGTATTTCAGGAACAATACAGATTTGAGCTTTATGAAGCTTATGTTGAATGTTGTGTGAAATGGATCAAAGAATAATAAAATTTTCTTTAGATACCACACAACTTTTCTGCATACTATTGTGTTTTTCCATCTTGTAGTACACACATTTCTATCATTCAAATTTATATTTTGAACATCTTTTCTCCAATGCTAACCTATAATATTTGGCATTGTATAATACAAAACATCCCAAGAATGGGAAAAACTGTAATTTCAAATATTTTTTTAATATTTTGACTAAATAGGGTTGAGATATTTTCCCATAATTCTTTGGATAATATTAATTGTGCTGGAAAATAGTACATTTTCATTTGGCATTCTTGAAAACATTTTAAAAGAGCTTCAGTAAAGCTATTTGACATATCTATTAATATCATTACACTGTTCCCTTCTGTATCTGTGAATTAAGAAAAATATAATAATCAGATATTGCAGATTTATAGTGGCAACATTTTGCAGAGCAGCATAATAAAAAACACGTTCTCATAGAATTTTGCATACCTAAATGTAAAAGTGTTTCCCAGATTCTACCTTCATCAAAGTATTTTTGCACATGAGCTTAAAGTGCCTAATCCTGCTGTCTGGAAAATTTTCTGCACACCCTTTACTATCATCACTTCACTACACCCCATTATAGCTCTCAGGCTGACATCTCTTCTTTCAAAAGTCAACTCCACATTGCTTACTTTTTATAGCCTTTCCTGTCCACCTGTAAGGAATTAGCTTCTTCATCTTTGGGACTTCTTGCTGTCAAGATACTATACTACTCTACTGTTGAGCACTGGAGTCATATAAAATACTTACCTATTTCCATGGTTACAGCTCCCTGATTGACTTTTGGCAACTTGCAGGCACAGTCCTTGTCCAATATGTCTTGAATCATTAGTATAAGTAAAATGATAGGCACATGATAAGAGTTCAATAGTTTCAGTGAATAAATATTTTACTTATTTATGCATATAAGAACTGGGTACAGGCAAGAGGTGCAGGGAGGGGTTGTGTGTGAGAGAGTTTTCACCAGAGATGGAGTGGGGAACAGAACAGGCAGTCTGACTGAAATACACTGCTGAGGGGAACAGCAAGTGAGTCAGGAGAGGTCTGCTGCGCCATATGGGTAGCTCCCTTCCCAGGGATCGAACACATGCTGGTGCTGTAGTGGCTGCGGATAGCTTCATAGATTGCATCTTAACCCCTTGTGCCTCCAGGGAGGCCCAACTCTAAGTTACTAGGTATAAAGACCCACAGAGGGGCCTCCCTGGTGGCGCAGGTGGTTGAGCGCAGCGCTGTAGAGATGTCCGCAGCCTCTGCAGTGGCGGTTTGATCCCTGCCAGACTTGGAGAAACCCACATGGTGAGCAGACCTCTCCTGTCATGCCCAAAGCTCCCCTCAGCAGTGTCTTTCATCGGTCTGCCTGTTCTGTTTCCCGCTCTGTCTCTGGTGAATCCTCTTACCCTCCCATGCATCTGGCCTGCACCCCAGTTCTTGTATAAATAAAATAAATCTTTAAAAAAAAAAAAAAGACCCACAGAGATAGCCACTACTGCCTTCAGCCTCCTTAGATGTATTCATCCTATGATTCTACCTATGCAAATGTGTGCCATCTTTGAACTGCCCTCCATCTCTTTTTTCCAAATAGTTTTATAAGAAAGGGTTACCATTCTCTGCTTTGCATCAGCATAATTCTTTCAGAGTCTCTGCCATCAGAGATATTTAATATCTCATTTGTCAAGTCAGAGAAGGTCTTCCTGCAAGCAGACTCTGAAATCATTCCACTTGTGTCAATACCAAAAGCATGATCTCTGAAAGAAATAATTGATGACCTGTACTTCATTAGATTTAAAGATGTCTCTGTGAAAGACAATCTCAAGTGATGAGAAGGTAAAGGACGGACTGGAGGGAATAATTGCATAAGTCACTGCATAAATGATTCCAACTAAACTGAGCAACAAGCTAACCACATGATTTTACAAAATGGGCCAGAGTGCTAAGCAGACACCTCATCAAAGAAGATATGTGGATGGCATGTAATTCATGTGAAAACAAATATTCAACAATGTGTTTTATTAGGGAATTGCAAATTAAAACAGCAATGAAATACCACTAGCCACCTACTAGAGCAGTTGAAACACCAAATGTCAATGATAACATGGAGCAACTGGAACACTCATTCATGTTAGTGAGAGGACATGTCATAGCCACTTTGGCAGACAGTAGGCCAGTTCTTACAAAACTAAACATAGTCTTACCATATGATCCCGCATTTATGTTCTTTCATATTTGTTTCAATGAGTTGAAAATATGTCCACAGAAAAATGTGCACATGAAAATTTATAGCAGCTTTTTCATAATCACCAAAATGTGATAGCAACCAAGATGTTCTTCAGTGGGTGAATGATAAATAAACTGATACATCAGGCTATGAAAAGAAATTGGGTAGCCAGAAAACACAAGAATTTAGGATAGTGAAACTATTCTGTAAACTAATGTATTAGATATATGTTATTGTATATTTGTCCAAACCCAATGAATGTATAATACCAAGAGAGAACCCAAATGTAAACTTAAAACTTTGGGGATAATGATGTGTCAATATAAGCTCATACAGTACGAAAAAGGTATCATTCTGGTGGAGCATGGTGATAAGTGGGGAGACTTGAATATGCTGGGTGCAGAAGGTATGTGGGATATCTTTGTACCTTCTATTTAATTTTCCTGTGAACCTAAAACTATTCTGAGAAATAAAGTCTATTAAAGTCTCTAATAATGATTTATTGAAATAAATCATTAAAGAAATTTAGGTTGCTAAAAAGAGAAATATACCAACAAGTAGAAATTCTATTCATAGATAACTTATAAAGCATGCTGAATGCCAAATACATGCACAGTATTCTACTTACTGAGTTAGGGACTCAAAGTCCAAGCACATGTGAGTTTTTAAACAAGATGATCACATTGTCTTTGTGTAACATAAACACATGTACATTTTTTTCAGGCTATGTAACAGTGACTACCATAAGGAATATTTAGATGAAGCTCTATGAACCTTCAACTCAAGGAGCACTTACTTCTTTCTGGGAAAGTTTTTTTGGGGATGTGGCATAATCAGTAGTCTTTGAAAGAAGGTAAGACTCAGGAATATTTTAAAAGGTTCAGTCCACTCCTGATGGAAGGAAACGCAAAAGGAAAGGAATGTAGTTTAAAAGTCCAGTGTTTCTATCCATTGTGTGACAGATTCAGATAAGTGGATTAGATATTGGAGGCTTGAGATGCAAGCCAGAATGAGGAATTCAGTACAGTAAGGTAGCTTGAACATGCCAAACTAAGAAGGAAAGACTGAAATAGCCAATCACCTGTGCAGTAAGAGAGTGATAAAGAGGCTGATCCCGAGTGGGAGGAGGGATACTTCTTTCTCTGAGACAGGAAGATTTCAATGGATGGATATTCATTTGAAATAAATATAAGTTGAAGAAATATAAATCAGTTACCTTTAAATAATGCATTTCATTAAAATATATTTTTGCTAAAATATTTGGCAAAGGATCTGATTTGTCTGGATGCAGCTTAAGACTTGAGATCAGTAGAAAACTTTCAAACAATGTATAGGGAATAATGTGGAAAATATTCAATTAGATAACAGGAAGTTATCCTATGAATTTGAGCAGGCTGTGGTTGCAAATTGGTGCCCAGATGAGGGGACAAATTAGGGCTGGGGATTTGACACAGTCTGTGTCACTCCAAGGAACAGCTCTCCTTGATTCACACAAGGGTGCCAAGTGGGCAAGTTAGTGGCTCTGGAAAAAAAAAAAAAAAAAACAAACACTAAAATGAAATTGATGTTCAAATTTTATTAAAAGTCTATACTGTTCAGTGAACCTAGAATAGATGACGAAAGAGAAATAAGTAACTTTGTAGTAAGCAGTAACCAAAAAAAAAAAAAATTAAAGAGGTCATCATTTAACATCTAATAGTCCTGAATCTAGAATATATTAAGGAACTCTGTCATGATGCTTACATTCTGCAGTAGAAAATCAGTCATTTTTTTTCAAAAGTAGGGTTTATTTCTATCTTAGTACATTGGCAACATTCTTAAAGCTACTGAGGTCTAAATAATTTGCCATATTTATAGCAGGGATTTCATTAGACAAAATTTCACCTTAGCCAAATGGCTTTCCTGAAACATAGCCGAGGTTGAACTGCCTATCTTGAAAACATAGCTAGTGTTTTCTGGAAATTCTTAATGACTTGTCTGGTAGGCAAATTCTGAATAAAAGACTTTCTTCCTGTGTTCAGGTAGTTTAGGTAAATTGTTCCTTTCATGAGCCATTCAAGTTGTTGAAAAGTAAAAGGCAGCATTGCATTTATATTGTCACAATTTCAATTTTGAGGGCAACTCTCTTAGACATCTAGTTCATAACACGTATGCATCAGAGATGAACACAATCAATCTTACCCCACTTCATTGGGGATATGAAGATATTATGTAAATATGAGGAAAGAAAAAGAATATCTTGCTCTTTTTACCTCCCTCTTTGTTACTATTAAATATCAAACTACACACAATGTACTATTTCACTCTCGAATTTTCGAATTCCCAGACTAATAAAGCTTAAGTAGTTTAAAATAAGAACTGCCTCAAAGGCATTTAGGTAGGCTGCATAAATAATGCTTTTCCTCCTTTGCCTGCCCTGCCTTGGTGGGTGCTACAGGGGATAAACCAAATAATACAAATAATGCAGAACAGCATGGTGCACCAAATGATCCCATCAAATTGATTTTCAACTGGTGCCAATCAACTGAAATGAATGCAGTTTTTAGCTTGGAATAGTTTATTTCTTGCATAGTAACACAATTATTAGATTCAATTGTTGATTTCTCTCTCCTGTGACTGCTATCCAATATAAGTACACCTACCATCTCTATTTGTTCATCTCCTTTGATGAACAGTGTTGGTGTGTGCATGCCACTTTTGCATTATCAGTTACATTGTCTGGAATGTTCTATGTGTAGAGAAGTAGAGGTTATTGTCTATTTAAATAAGTGTGGAAAATAAATGCATAATATAAATCCCAAGTAGTCTCATCTTTAGAAATAAAGGCTTCTTTTATAATATTGGTTTTATATAGTTTGGCTTCCCTAATTTTCACAGCAGTTCTACCAACATAGCTCCTTTCTATTTAGCTCCAGTGGCTCCGGGATGTATTTTACCATAAATCAGTAGAGATGTAGTTTCTGTAGTTTCTTTTTTTTTCCTTATGATACTTATCTTTAAGTCTTTCCATAATTACAAACTCAAATACACCTACTACCATTTACTATTAATTGCTTACTTTCTTTTCATAAAATTAATATTACCTCAATTCTGTAATTTTTTTCATCAACAATGACAATAATCTCTGTCATGCCACAGGATAATTCCTAAAGAAATTAAGGACATTGCAAAGAAAATATTAAATGCTGCAATACTGTCCCATTCTCCCTTCCATTGTCTCAAATCACAATTCTGGCAGCAAAACTGTCATGCACAGCATGGCATTGTCTAAAAATGAGTTCAACCCAGCATTTTGTCAGATGGAGCCCATGTTTTGTGTTCTCTGATCTTCTAAAAAGAACAAACAAACCTGGAGCGTAGGAAGGTACTTAGATGGCTTCTAGGGAAGCTGTCATTTCCACTGTAGCTTTGTTCTTTACTGCAGAGACAGGCTGATACTAAAAATTGCTAGAAGAAAAGAGAAAAACAAAATAGCATCACCAGAATGTTGATGAATGTCAAACAGAGGCAGATACTGGACCACAAAACAAACATGTTTGTATGTGGAGATATAAAATGAGAAGAGAATACCTGAATATTTCAGTGACTATTCAGAGCTAAGAGGATGACAGTGAGAGAGCATATAAAGATGTTAAATTAGTGACAATTATACTTAATGTTTAGCACTCTAGTTATAAAATTTTCAATTACGTGCCTAAAGTATCTTCTTTGATCTACAGAGATTATGGAAACACAGGTAAAATATATGCATGTGCATATTTATGTGCTTGTGGGTTTGTGTAAATGAGTGTACTGTTCGTTATATGAGGAGTAAAAATATATTTAAAGTATTGAACATTATATAGGACTCTATTTTCTAATAAAATTCTTGGCATTTTTTTGCCTATGTATACAAATAAGCACATATACAAATATATGTACAAGTGAGCCACAGCAATTGTAGTTTGGGGGGGGGCACAGAGGACAGGGGGAGAGAGACAGAGAGATAGACAGAGAACATAATATCCATAAATGGAAAACTGTGTGGCCTTTAAAATAATTGAGTTAGATTCTGACTTACAAAAATATCCACTGAATCTTGTGAAATAAAATAGCAAGCAACAGACCAAAATGGAGACTCTGATCCCAATTTGTATAAAAGACCAAAACAAAATTTTAGCTGAACATGTACAATATGTATTTATAGGCACAGAAAAATTCTCGAAGGATAATAAACACAGAACTAGTAAGGCCAAAGAAGGCATAGAAAGACACTCTTTACTATATACACTTATATATTGTTTGAATTTGTTAAAGCAAGCATGTTTTTCTTGTTTAATTTAACCAACACTAAAAGATTAAACAGTGTACACTGTGTTCTCAAAGTAAATGCAGTTTTGCACAGTTCAGAAAGAGAGGGAAAGCGTCAGACTTTCAGTCTCTTCCATTTATATTTCTGTACACTGCCATTTTTTAAAAGGTAATAAATATATGTAGTTGATGGCTACAGAGTGACTAATTTATTCTTTCCTTTTGTCTTTGAAGTCAAGAAATATCTATGCCCCTCTCTTCAAACATGTCTTTTCTGCACTCCCTGCTTTCCACGTGGTCTGTTATTTAAACATCTTGGCATTGGCTTAATAAAACCCCAACAGCCGTTGCTTGCCTTTCAACTCCATGATTAAAAGGGGAATGAAATTATTGTACAGAGGGGTAGCCACCGCATGTGCATGCAGGGCAGTCCATTGAGACAGGTACAGAGTTCCAGCAAAGTGTGGCTTTAAAGCAGACAGAAGTAGCAAATATAAAGCGTGTTAGTTGAATGCAAAAAGATAAGGGAAAGACATTTATTTAATCTCTATTGAAGAAGCAGTAACATGCTAGGAAAGAAGAGGAAGGCTTAGCGTATAACTGTAGAAAATTGGTTTCTGGTCACCTTCAGACACATTTTTTTTTTAATCTCATGAATATTTTATCTTTCCCCCAACCCTTAAATTTCCCAAATCACAAATAGTGCAGCTATTACCAGTGCACAAGAAGGCGGGGCACATAATCTTCTAGTTGCTGTGTAGATAAACAGAAAAGGAACGTTTAGGCAAAGCTTGCTCTTCATTAAAAACAACTCATGTGGAAGGGAATCTGAGACAGGTGACCAAACTTTTCAGCACACATGGATTTGACTTCTGCAGCTAGCAGCTAGCTATTGCCTTGTTAAGAAATGTACACAGAGTTCCAAAAGCATTCACATGGCATTGCCAAATGTGTTTTGCAACTTTTCCCATGTGCTTGGCAGGTTCTGGCAAAGAATAACTTAAGTACCCATGTGTTTGGCATACCATTACACATCACAGTTATGCGATTACAGGAAGCTCATGAACACTGCCCTTATTAATACAGAGAGACTGTATTCAACCATTGGATACAAAAAAAAACCAAAAACAAAAACAAAAAAAAAATAAATAAATAAAACTCACATAATGATGGCCCAGATTTAGCTATGCTGTAGTTCAAATAAGGTTTTAGGTGCAAAATTTATCTACTTCCTTTGCTCCCAGTACTTCAAATTGAATATTATTATTATTGCTTAATATATTAGAAAAACCATCAGATTATTCTCCTATGTGTAGTTCCTCTTTGTTCAATACATTAGAGGTCTATCACTGCAATATAAATCTTCTTTATGCCTAATATTGATAGAGTTCTAAAATCTTCCAAGCTTCCCTCATGCCTTACAAATTAAGAATAAACCCCATTCTGTACCACTGGAAGCTTTTCATCACAAGGATTCAATTTACCACTCTTCTTTGTTGTTTCTCTACATACCTCCACCTGAAATCCAGATTGCCTTTCTCTATGCTTGCCTTTTGAAGTGCAACCAAATTTTAATGTGTGTTCTGTGGGCCAAAAGCCTCAGATTTCATAGTGGACTAAGAAACTGAATTGAATTGAAAACTTCCATTTTCAGATATCTGCAATGGGGATAAATACCTACATTTCAGAGAAGTTGGAGAAGATCCACTGCAAGTACTAGCTGATAAGTAATTGATGACTGTCAAATGTTTCCCACCAATCACCAATAATTACCAGGGTATACCTTTGTAGTTTGTCCTTTCATTTTCTTCCTGTTATGTTCTTTCCAGCTCTCCCACTTACAACCTCACATAGAGTAAATGCTCTTTCACAGACAGGGAAATAAGAACAACTTCTGTTTGTTTAGTGTGACTGCTTTTGTTAAACTTGGTTACAACCCTGATCTGGAAACAGGTCATCTAGATTTCAATCTCATGTCTTCCCTGACACCAATCCTACTTGAAATCTCTGCTTCAGTTTCCTCAGGCATAAAGTAGAAAGAGGCAGACTTAGCTTGCTGAGCTCTCAGAGAACTCGATGGAGGCAGCCTTTATAAAATGCCTGATGTTGGCCAATGGATGTGTTGAAAATAATGAACTGGCTGGTAAAGATAATATCTGTGTTACTCATTGCACCATGATGCTGCATTTTTGTGTAATTTGTAATCAATGCTGACCTGTAGTGGGGAAAGTAACAGCAATTTAAAGGAAAAGTAACTGAACTTAGTTCTGAAGTGATCTTACCTTTAGACTCTCAAGTACTGTTGCCAAAAACTTCCATTCTATAGCTTAATTTCCATATCTATTAATCAAGGGGTTATGTTATGTTAAATTATCTCTAAGACTTCATTGTGTGATGCTCTACAGTTGTATCTTTTTTTTTTAAGATTTATTTATTTATTTATACAAGCACTGGGTATAGTTAGAAGCGCGGGAGGGTGAGAGAATTCACCAGAGCCAGAGCAGGGAGCAGAACAGGCAGAAGGACCGAAGTATACTGCTGAGGGGAGCAGTGGGTGGCAGGAGAGGTCTGCGCACCATGTGGGACCCTCCTCTGGTGGCTGGGGATCGAACTGGCGCTGCAGAGGCTGCGGGCAGCTTGGCAACCCAGCGCTCAACCGCTGCGCCACTGGGGAGGCCCAGTTGTATCTTTTTTTCTAATGTAAATCCTGCCTGTCTCCAGAGAGGAGATATATTCATCTGAAATGCTTCTTGGTCACTTCTATTTGTATCAATCAAAATATACCAAATTATTCTATGGAAATAACATGGAAAAAACCCCAAAACATAGACCATAGTGGTCCATAACAACAAATGCTCATTTCCCTCACAGACCCTTCCTAGTAAGAGTCATGGGGCCACTGGGCCATGGGCCTGGGGTGCAGAGAATGGGAATAAACTCTCTTCAGTATTAGTATCCACTGCCCAGGAGTCAGACCTCTCCCAGGGGAATATTGCTACATAATGTGGAGGAGCATAAAATGCTGCAAGCAAGTAGCCAATGCTTTTCAAAGTGCATCACAGAAATGACACATTACTCCATTGTGGAGTCAAGCCTATTGTCAATGAGTAGCCACTTCATGATTATATAATGCAATTTACTTCATAGTCTGATAACACTCACTTTTCTAGTTCTATTTTCAAACTTAGTTTCTAGCTCATGTTGCTCTTCTCATTGACAACTGAAAACTTCCATTTCAATATTACAGTAGGACTCCCCTTTCATAATGTCAGAATCAGAATTCCTAATCTACTTGCAAAGCCAGGCTTATCTACCACTTCCATGTATTTGACCAATTCAGAGTAGCTCGGAACTCCATCATTTCCCAATGGACTCTACTTTTGAACTTGTTCTCATTTTTGCACCCTTTTTTTATCCTCCCCTATTTTATAAGTTCAGGGCCTCTATGTCATCTGCTTTTCTCCATACAAGAGCATACAATGAAGCCCATTGAAATAGCTTTTGTCTGTGTCTTTCCCTTTGCTCAGAGGTATTTAATGGTTCCCCATCGCCTTACAAAAATATCATCAAAATTCTTTAATCTAGCATTCAAGACTGTCTGTGAGCTATCAGTCTTGATCTATATTCTACTATTTCCATATATTCACACTACGTAGAATCCCAATTGGAGAAATCCCCACTCTCTGAACACAAACTACAATTCATATTTTTCATATTCTCCATTTCATATTTAATGATTAGTTTATGTATTTTTATATATTTAAGAAAGAGTTATGTACATAGTAGTTTCTCAAAATTTTATTTATGAAGAAGGAAAGTGTGTTAGCATTGTGAGTACATGTGAGTGGTGTCAATTGTCTGGCATTCTAAAAATGCTTCAAAACATCATATCACTTACTCCTCACTTCAATTTTATGGGGTGGTTACAATTATCCTCATTTTATGCATGAAGAAAAATGTGACTTAAAAAAGATTATGAGCAAGGGCCAGAATCCAAACATATGTCTGTTGATTCAAAGCCAGGCTATGCCTTTGTATTTAATATTTGGAACTATTTTAATTGTACATTAGTTTAGTGGGTTTATAACTTTGGCCAAACCTCTTTCTTGGATTTGGGAAATTTCTACATATTGAACCTGTGAGGTTGTGTTAATTGTCCTTAAATAAATTTTTCAAGGACAAATAGGTTGGTTTTCACCAAAACTCCAAAGTCCTTGCTTGAAGTGTGTGTATCTCCAGAGTATAGGTAACCTTGCAAATACAGGTTTTCCCAATATAATCACAACGTTCATTATCAATTACAATGTCAATCTCTCAATATTATGTCATTTTAAAATTTGTTTCTAGCACACTAGGTGGCAGAGATTATTAAAACTAATAATAAAAAATATAGAATCAAGTGACATTATTCATATTGCCAAATAATGAAAATGATATGGAAATAGGTTATAGTAAGATATATTGCTACTAGTAGACTAATAAAAAATAAGTCCCCTCTCACACAACAACTTCTTATGCTTATTAATTGCACCTCAAAATATCCACAGAATAATTAAATTCTAGTAGGGAGCTAACTGCTTTACCTCTTAGCTTCTACAGGTGAGAAAAAGCCAGGGTCACATAAGGTAGCAACAAACTATTCCCTGTTTTGATTATTCTGGGAAAGGAGATTTGTATGAGAGAAGCATAAAGTTAAAACCCGTTCAAATCAATCCAGAAATACAGAAAATGACAAACACAAAAGTTAGAAGGTGCTGTATCTAGAATAGATACAGGGGTTTAATCCATAAATTAGATACCCCTTAAAGGCAAGGTAATTTTATTTGACTACATACATGGAACATAGCAAACATTTCTACTTTGTTTCAGACATTAAATCATAAGCTGCACTTAAAAAGAAATCAAGGTCATTTTATCATTGGTAATCAGCAACACCACATATCTAACCTGTTTCCAAAGATAATGAAAAAAACATGACTCCAACCTTCCATTTGAGAACCTTTTTACCAATGACTAAATACTATTCAGGCATAAGTCACTCTTGATTTGTGACTATGCTTTATATTCCCCTCTTAGTCTAAGTCAAGCTAAGCAATTTATGAGCTTATTGAGCAAAATCAATGCTTAGTTCAAACCTGAAATTTGCAAAGAATCAGTCCTCATTAATGTAATTTGCACTAATAGTTAAACGGACTAAAAATCCTCATTTTAATTGGGAGTTTTTATTAAAAAGATAACCTATGAACTACAACCCCAAATTGGCATAGTCTTCTTTATATGTTCAATGTCTAAAAGACCTGTGGCTGAAAGAACAGGTGGTAATAGGAATCATTTTAATAGCAGTAAAAAGAAACTAAGGAAAAATCAGACCCATTTAAAGAGTGAACTATTAGTATAAAGTTAGGCCTTCCTTAGTTTTATGACTGTAATATCTCTTCTTAAAGTTTCACTAATCCTCAGGAATGATTACAGAGCTTTTAACTTATTTTTAAAGCCTGCACATACGATGGCACTACATAGCTTTTTACCACCCTATCTTTATCACATCAGCTAATAAGCATGCCCCAGAAAGGACACTTTCTTTGGCCTTAGATTTGAAGGAAATATCTTGGTGAAGAACAAAAGGTGTTGGTGTTTTATTTTTGTCATGAGTTTTGATTCATTGAAGCAAGTTTTATATTATAAGGTAATAGAAAAGGAATAAAAATTCATTAGGCTGTGTATCACAAGATGGTCAGTGACAGAAAGTCTTAGAGTGAATTCAAATGCAATGTACATATCAAAATATCAAAACACTTCTTAGGCAGTTCTCCAAGTAGCCTACAGTTATTCTCTTAAGTATGTAACAAATATTTTCATTACCAGAAAATCAGAGGATCAAAAAAGAAGAGGACCCTACAATGTAGAGAGTTGTGAGTTCATCTTAAATATTTCTCTGCATTGTTCAACAGACTGTAGAGGGCATCAGAAGATGTCACTTTAATGTTCTTTAATTAGCTATCAACATTCCAGACAAAATGTGTAGGGTATTCTAAACAGAAAGAAAACCTTGATGGACCAGCTTTTCAATAATAATTGAGTCATTTTAATGTTAGTCACTTTGGCAAGAGAAATCTGGAATCAGAAAATGTACTCAAGATTGTAGTGTGGATTCCAGGGTGTGCTTCCCTGCACTTCCAGCAGCATTAAAATAAATTATTTTTTTTTAATGAAGGGAGAATTAGAGCAAAAGAGAGAGATGCAGACAGAGACAGACTAAAAGGGAGAAGAGATGAAGAGAAACCACAGAAAGGAAAAGAAATGTGTATAAAATATGTACAGGCTCCACACCTGTGTAAATACCTGAGGGTCCTATGAAGTCAAAATTCTCTGCAGCCTTGACCCAAAGCAAAAGAAAATTACTTTAACAACTATCACCCAAGTGCACAAGGAATCCTTTTATAAATAGATCCTTTGTGAATTGTACTAATCACCATGTATGAAACCTTTCAGTCTGAAAGGTAAATTTGAAGGTGTTGAAGCAACTGCAGTATGGAGGGTGTTGCTTTTGGAAGAAAGCTGTCAATTCTTTCATGGGTGCTGTCAAGTACAAGCTGTCAATATGAATAAGAGACTACAGGGGCACTTATAAGGGGAGTGTGAGGCTAAATGTTTGACGAGGGACTTGGAGTTAAATTGCTAGGAGCCCTTTCTATTTTTTTAATTAGAAATTCCATCTAGCAGCTTCTAGCCCACAGGGATTCCGAGGCCAGATCTAGAGGAATGTGTTTACAGAATGACTAAAATCTGTAGGGCCAGGCCCATAGCAACATCAATAATTAAAAACCAGTTTGACTTAAAATTAGTGTCATTAATTGTGTTTTAAAAGTTAACATCTTCTGAGAATTTCTCACCCTCAATGTTTCTCTCTGCCCTCCTACTTTGCTAGTTAAAGACTGGTTAACACGTAACTGGAAAAGGCATCTGTGTTAGAAGCCCAATGACTGGACTTGTTAATGGGGGCTGAGGTGTTTGGAATGCGCCAGTCAGGCCAGCTCACACTACCCAGAAGAAGCCCTTGGAGCCACCTCAGTTCATAACTTTCACACCACTCTGTTTTTCTTTGGGTTCCCTTAATTCAAAGCCTGTGATCTTTGGAAATGGTTTTGTTTTCCCATGGTCTTACTGGGCTTCCTAAGAGTGCAGTGCATAGCAGCAGCACCCTTTCCGGGCCTCACTGGAACTCTAACAGCAGATCTCTTGTAATGATGCCAGCACAGGGGTAGGATTAGGATATTTGTCCAGGAGACCTGGCCTTTCTCAGTCTTACACCTTTTGATTTGGGGAAATAAATAAATAAATAAGGGCTAATTTCTGGATGAGTTTTAGCAAAGCATTTTATTCTTCTGTTGCCCCTTAGGCCCAAACCCTGGAGATAGCAAGGTAATTTTCTTTCTTTTTTTTTTTTTTAAATACTCCAATGTGTTAGAAGTTTCCAACATAAAGAGTTTACCTCTCAACCACTATCTATTCAAATTGGGTGAGTATAACAACTGTTTCTGTCCATTTGGGCTACTATAAAAAGTACCTCAGATTGGGTGACTTATAAACGACAAGAATTTATTTCTCACCATTCTGGAGGCCGGAAGTCCAAGATGGCAGTGCCAATGTGGCTAAGTGAGGAACTGCTTCCAGGTCGTGGACTTTTCCTTGTGTCCTCACATGGTGGAAGGGGAAAGGATTTCTCTAGGGTCTCTTTTATAAAGGCACTAATCCCATTCACGTGGCCTCTACACTCATGACTTAATCACCTCCCAAAGGCCCTACTTCCTAATAACTTTGCTTTTAGGTGTTAAAATCTCAACATTTGACTCAACATCTACACCACAGCAACAATATTCCAAATTCAAAGCTGTGTATCTTCCATGGGAACTCTCAAGAAAAGATTCACCAACTGTGGATTATCTTGGAAACATCAGAATGTATATAATGGAATGAACTATTAGCTTCTGTAGTGAGAACAGATTTTTTAGAGCAGGTCAGGAATATACTGTGATGAACCTCAAAAGAGATCAAATAACTCATTCACCTGAAATCTCTCCAAAGAGGCTCAAGAACACATTGACTATCTACACAAGAATGCACTACAACTTCACTATTACCTGCTACCTAAGAACTCTGTGAACTTAACCTGAAGAACATTTAGATATGGTCAGTACCGATATTTATTTTTCTATCGTGTAGAGGTAAAAACTGGTCATTTTTCACAGGAGTACCAAGTATTAATGGTGATGGTTCATGTATGGAAAACTAGGTAAAACCAGTGGAATTCTGTTCAGTGCATGTCTAGAGAAAAGTATACATATTTGTTCTTAAAGTGCTTGCTTCAAAATCTGAAAAAATATTTATTGAATATTTATTGAATATTTATTAGTCCCATAAGTATGACATGAGAATATTTAAATTAAATATCTCAATAATACATATAAGATGCAAAAGAATCAAGAATTACTTCATTCTACCCTAGTAAGCTGCTTATGTATATGTGTTCACTCTTCATCAGTGTATCTACTCTATGAATTGACCAGTGCCATACAAATGAATATGCCCTGGCCAATTCTTTTGGAAAATGAATCATGTATATCAATTAAATTTAAAATAATATTTGTATACCATCATATATATATATATATATATATATATTAATTCTCCACTCATAAAATTATTCTATATCCTAATGCCTGGCACTTATACCTTTATTTCAAGAGTATGTCATGCATTTTTCTGAATGTTTTAGTCAGAAACTAGTATCACTAGGTCAAGCATGACCACATCAAGTAGCTGTTTTCTTGTTCCTTTTACACTTTATGAATGAGATCGGATGCATGTATTGCTTATATATGAATGATATATAACAGAAATAACTACTTAAAATGAGTGTGTATTATCTAAATTTACAAGTATCTTATTCAGTTTCTAAGATTCTCCTTGTTAAAGTATGCATTTTGTGCTTATCTGTGTGTGTGTATGTGTGTAGTATGTATTTTATTTATTTATTTTATTTATCTATGTGTGTATTGTGTAGTATGTATTTTATTTTATTATTTTTTAAAAGATTAATTTCTTTATTTATGTATATAAGAACTGGGGTACAGGCCAGAGGTGTGTGGGGGGTGAGAGGATTCACTAGAAACAGAATAGGGAGCAGAACAGGCAGATGTTCTGAAATATACTGCTGAGGGGAGCAGCGGGAAAGACAGGAGAGGTCTCCTGTGCCATGTGGGTCACCTCCCTGGCTGGGGATCGAACTTGTGCTGCAGTGTCTGTGGATAGCTTCATAGTGCGGGATCTTAATCCCTTGCACCACAAGGGAGACCCTGTAGTATGTATTTTAGTGTACAATATCAAAACAACTTACCAATGTTCATTTTTAGTCCTAATAGCCATTATAATTTATAGTAGGCCTTATGAGTTGAGACCTTGGATTAGTGACCTAAAATATGAATACTGATTTTTAAAAACAAAACAATAATTAAAAGCAAACAAGCAAGGCTTCCCTGGTGGCTGAGGGGTTAAGTGTCAGTGCTATCACCACTATGCCTGAGTTTGATCCCCTGCCAAAGAGCTAACCCACATGGTGCAGCAGTCCTCTCCTGTCTTGCCCCCTGCTCCCCTTAGCAGTGTATTTCAACAGATCCACCTGTTCTGCTCCCCACTCTGTCTCTGGTGAATTCACTCACCCCCACTCACCCCTGCACCTCTGGCTTACACCCCAGTGCTATGCAAAAATTAAAAAAAGTAAATAAAGCAAACAAAGCATTTTTAAAGACTATTTTTACTAATTTTTATTGCTGTTTGTTTATACATTCCTTGCCTCAAAAGTATTGGCATAATATATTAGATGATATATCAGACAATACTAAATGACTATAAAATTAGGTGACATGGACATATGTGTCATTAAATTGAGACCAAGTAGTTATTAAAACTGAATGTTAATATATGTTATAAACTTCCTGCAGCTAAATTAAAAATAGTAAAGCACATGGAATAAAATGACCACAAAAACATTTAAAATTGATTAAAGTCACATAATATATATTATCTGTTACGATTTTAAATGACAAAATGTTCCCCATAAACATTGTTTAGCTTTTAGATTAAAATAAGACACACTGATTTTTCTCATCAAGTCTATTTCTGAACTAAATTCAAGAAGGCAAATTTGTTTTGCATAATGTTATATAAGTATTATTGAATAAATCATATATAAATCATGAAAAATTGCAAAAGATATGGAAACAAACCTTCATCAAATTATCTTTAAATGATTATGGCATAAGTTTAAGCTTGAGCAAAACCTTTCATGACCAAATGTTTATGAAATATTTGGACTTATATAAGTGTCTGTCATTTAAGCCTGACTTGTAAGCTGTCACACAAAAGGCACATGACTAAATAGAAAGCTTTAGAGTAAAACAACTCATGTTTCCACCTTAGTTCTGCAGTTTACTATCCATGTTGTCATCACTTACTCACTGCAAATTTGTTTTTTTAGTAGGAATAGTATAATAATAAATGGACATTTAGAGTAAATATGATAATATATGTCGACTACAAGACATAGGATGCATTCGATTTATATGGATGACATATTCTTCCTAATAAAAGACTCAATGTGTTGATTATGGTTATAATATCAAAAACTTACAAAACATTTCTAATTTAAGCACTTTTGTTTGCATTATTTAATTTAAATTTCAGACAGACTTAATTATTTTGTATCTGTCTTTATGGAGATATAATTCTCATGTAATAATATTCACCCATGTTAAATGCAAAAGTGATAAGTGTGATAATTTTATACAATTGAGTAACATTACCATAATCAAAATATGGAATACTTCACTCACTCTAAAAACTTTCCTTGAGCTCTTTTGTAGTTAATCTTCTATTCCCAAGTAATTGCTGATTAGTGAGTATACTTTAGTAGTTGCTATTTTACGTGTGATGATAAGGACAGAGCTTCTTTGTCTTATTCTATTTGTTTTTTATTTTTATTGATTTTCAGTTGCCCTAGGACCATTTTTTTGAAAAAAATCATAACTGCCCTATTGAATTGCTTTGGCATTTAGTTGAAAATCAATTGATTTTTTACAAGTAAAAAATTCTGTTCCATTCAGCTATATGTTTATCTATGTGCTAATACACTATCTTAATTACTATAACTTCATAATAAACCTTGAATTTAGGTAGTGTGTTTTCTAATCTTTTCCTTTTAAAACATTGTTTTGGCTTTACAGACTTATATTCTTACATAAAAACTTTAGAAAATTAACTTGTGAATTTCTTGGGGAAAAACTTCTGCGTTATGATTTAGATTGCTTTGAATCTATACATTAATTTGAGGATAATCACCATATTAACAACATGGTAATAGTGATTTGCAAACATTGTATATTTCTCCATTTACTTACATCTTCTTTAATTTTCCTTTGCAATATATTATACATTCAGTATCTTGCACATAATTTATTTAAGAAATATTTTTTTATTCCATTTAAAATGGTAGTGCTATTTTATCTTAATGATCTAATTGTTCATTGTTTAAACACAACACACAATTAATTCTTGTATTTTGCAGTTGTGATCTATAATCTTAGATTCTGTAATCTTAAGTACATACATTAACCCTTGTAGGATTTTATTAGGAGCCTTAGGATTTTATATAACATGATGCATTAACTATGCTATCTAGTTTCTGCATTTGATGCTTTGATGTGTAGAATTAGACTGTCTCTACCAGGGTTAGCCAATCTAGAGATAGCAGACTTGTCAGTGAGCACACCTTTCATATGCAAACAAACCAATCCAGAGTGCTTTTGTAAAATATTCTTTGAAAAACTCTTTCATCCTAGGTTATTCTCTGTTCTAATCATTCAGTGTCTAATATCAAAAAAATAGGGACAATCCCTAATCCCCTAAACCTACTGAATTTAATCAAACTCTTAGCTTGCTGAGCCTATTGTCATTCCTTCTCAGAAAGCCACAATAAAGAATTCACCCACCGTTTCCCCTTTTTTTTTGGCTCTGACTAACCTCAGTATTCTCTGCCGTGATGATTCTGTATTAGATTATTTTCCCAAGTGGAAACTAACCTAAGTGTTGTGAGCATGTTTAAGGTAATCTTGGTTAAGCTCTAGGGTTTGGTAGTATAGGTTATTAAACGCATTTTCTACTTAGAATGTTATTTTCAAATTATGATGGGATTATCAGCAGGTAATCTTATTGTAAATTGTGGAAGATCTGTAATTCTTTGCTGAAATGTCCTATATTTCCAAGTCCATTCAAGCATATTTTGCTGTAGTTATTTGAGGAGAAGTATAATAGTACTTAAAAATCTTCGCTATTTTAACATGTAGGTCATTTCAGTTTCAGTTTTCTCTTAAAATGTGTCCTGCTTTCATGATTCTTCTTTTATATTGGGCAAATTTTATTTGCAGTCTGTACAGAATCTGTTATTTCTTCTGATTAGTGTTGCTTCTCCTGCTTTAATAGACAATTAACTTAGATAGACTTGAAATGTAAATTCTGTTTGTTGCATGGAAGCCCATCTCAGACTCAATCTTTTGTGCCTAGTTCAGCTGCTCCGAGTCTACGGCCCTGTATACAAAGTTCAGGGGTCAATGATAGAATGTGTGATCACCTCTCTTGGTTCTTTCATTTCTAGGAACTTTCCATTCCCTTCTGTGGACATAACTTTCCTGAATTAACTTTTTTGATTTCCTAGTTCAAAATGCTGGATTTATTGTCCAACCAGCAACACATATTCTGCTACTATCACGTTAATTATCTTGATACCAGACTACAGTCTTTGGAGTAGGAATTCTGTTAAGACACTTCTTACAGTGCTTATATTCCCCACCAGAGTCTCCCTGCTACAGATCACCATCCATGGTTCAAAAACAAATAAGCAAAGCAAACAAACAAAAAGCACACTACTTTTCAGTACTCAAAGCTGTTTTGTATATGTTTTGTTCAATTTTTTAAACTTTTTTGAGGGGGGCAGTCAAATAGCATATAATTATGTAATGCAAGACATTTTCATCTTGTATTTGAGGACACTGTTTTTGTTTTTTTAGTGTCATTAAGTCAATTCAGTTCATTTGTACATAAAATTGCAGTGAAGCTGATTCCATCTCTTAATAGCATGGTCATATTTTCATACAACATTGTTCTTTTTTTTTTTAATTTATTAAGCTTTTTTTTTTAAGATTTATTTGTTTATTTATACAAGCACTGGGTATAGTCAGAAGCGCGGGAGGGCGAGAGAACTCACCAGAGCCAGAGCGGGGAGCAGAGCAGGCAGAAGAACCGAAGCACACTGCTGAGGGAAGCAGCCGGTGGCAGGAGAGGTCTGCGCGCCACGTGGGACCCTCCTCCGGTGGCCGGGGAGCAGCCGGGGATCGAACCAGCGCTGCAGAGGCCGCAGGCAGCCTAGCAACCCAGCGCTCTACTGCTGCGCCACCGGGGAGGCCCGCAACATTGTTCATTTTTTAAAAGGTTTTTTTTTTTTTTTAAAGATTTATTTATTTGGGCCTCCCCTGGTGGCACAGCGGTTGAGCACAGGGCTGCGAAGCTGCCAGTAGCCTCTGCAGCACCGGTTCGGTCCCCGGTCCCAGCCTCTGGGGAGGGTCCCACATGCTGCAGACCTCTCCTGCTGTGCCCGCTGCTCCCCTCAGCAGTATATTTTGCTGATCTGCCTGTTCTGTTCCCTGCTCTGGCTCTGGTGAATTCTCTCATCCTCCCGTGCTTTTGACGGTGCCCAGTGCTTGTATAAATAAATAAATAAAATCTTTAAAAAAAAAAAAAGATTTATTTATTTATACATACAAGAACTGGGATACAGGCCAGAGTTTTTTGGGGGGTGAGAGGATTCACCAGAGACAGAGTGGGGAGCAAAACAGGCAGATCTTCTGAAATACACTGCTGAGGGGAGCAGTGGGCAAGGCAGGAGAGGTCTGCTGCACCATGAGGGTCACCTCGCTGGCTGGGGCCTCCCTGGTGGCGCAAGGGGTTAAGACACAACCTATGAAGCTCACTGCAGCCACTGCAGAACATTGTTCATTTTTTAATCTGTGAATATACATTTTAAATTAAATGTATATTTATCTATATACTAAAAAAGAACAGTGGCACTAAGTGATATAATAAATGGTATGGTTACTAATTATATCAACATAGTACTCAGTTTAGAAGCACAGTGTTAGCACAGTAAGACTTCACATTTCTAAATTATCAATATGTTTGTTTTAACAAATGTACAAATATCAAGAGAAAATAGATTCCAACTTGTCCTCAGCAACAATTATTAGAGTCATATAATTGTTATGCTAACAACAGTGAGGCAATGAATTTTACTGATCAATAAAGACCATTTTCAAAAGAATCCTGGCTACCATATAGATGAACCTTTGCGATTGTCAGCACTGATATGTATTCCTAGAAATAAATGAATCAGCACAACACACTAACGTTTTATAAATAAGAAATGAAATTGAATTGCTATGATTTAGATATCCAGAAATTTCCATTTGAAGATTAATCCCTAGCATCATGGTGAACAATTCTTTTGGGACTAGTTGTAAGCTATTAAATTATTTTCTACCCTAAACTTTTATTAATTAGATTATCTTTGCAGTGTGTGTGTGTGTTTGTTGTTTTTGAATACTAATAGTTGGTCCTATCAGGGAGTATTTATTGAGGTATCAGATATAATTAGTTTATATGTAGAAATAATGGATGAAAAAGATAGGGAGAACATTTCCTGTATTTCTTCATTATTTTTCTGGAACGAATCAAAGCTACTCATTAACACTAACTATAATCACCGACTGTGATGGAAAACAATTTGAATGAGATGCATATTCAAAACTGTTTCTATAACCCAGAAGGTAGCAGAAAAGGTATTTACAATAAAGCTTCTGGCATAACGTGATAGCTTTAACGATCATTGTGTGGAAAAACAGGTGTCAGCCTACTGACTTTCCATTTCTTCCCCCTACCTCCTTCTCCCTTTTCTCTGGCTCATGTATGTTTTGGTATGTGAAGTTCAATTTATTATCATTAGTTTGGGGAGAGGGTACCCACAAACTTTAGATATCTAGGATGAACAAGTACCTATTGCCTCCACCATCCTCTTTTCTATTCCTTATAATAAGATGCTGAGTTGTTTTTTAGCTAGATGGAATGGATAGCTGTATCTTTATTGTGATTGCTAAGGTGGTATTCCCCACAGTATTCTTTAAAGGTTAAAGTGTTGGCAACAAATGAGCATGTAGGCATGCTTGCATTTAACTGTTCATTGCTGGAAAAAGAAAACTGCCTAAAGGCACGTTATCCCACCAATACAAGATTTAGATCTAATTGGCTTTCTTATCTGTACTCTTACCCAAACATGCCATTTTCAGTAATGTTTTCATAACTACCTTCCGTAAACAACATGCTCGTGATGTTACTCGACCAGTTACAAAACTTCAACAACTTTTCCTTACACAGGACCAAAACAACAATGATATTTCTGTCTCTCGATTCAGAGCTGTAAGAGCACTGCATAAATTATTGACTCAATCATTTATTCATTCATGAATGCATAAAACATTTATTGAGGGCCAAGTATGTGCCAGACTAGGTTTAGATATTAGAAGAAGGGACAGTAAGTGGGCATATCAGATTAAAATCTCTGACTTCATAGAGCAATGAGGGGAGACATGCAATGACCAAGTAAACAAGTTGACTTTATAGTGTTTAGAAAATGATAATGGTATGCAGAAAATAATGCAGACAAGGAAAGGATGTCCCACAGAGTTCTCACGGAGACACAGACATCTTTAAGCAGTCTAAGGAGGTCAGGAAGACAAGATGGATCTGGGGAACATCTTCCAGGAAGAGGGACTCATGTTAGAAGTTCTCAATGCAGAAGTCTGTCTATCACATTTCTAGAGCAACAAAGACCAGACGTCTGAAGCTGAGTGAGCAAAGGGAGAGCATGCATGTAAGGCCAGAGGGTTAAACGGGGCCAGTGTGAAGACCTTGGTCTTGACTGTAAGTGAGACAGGATGTGACTGGCAGGTTTCAAGCAGAAAAAGGATCACAACCTGGATTATAGTTTAAAATAATCACTCTGACTATTCTTTTGTGAATTGACTGGAAAAAGGCCAGGGCAAACCAGGGAAGCTCAGAAGCTCCTGAGTTAATCCAGGCTAGAGATTGATGGACAACTGGAATAACGGCAACACACAGGAATAGATGTGATATTTGTGTGACATTCCAAAATTTCAAAATGAATGCTATAAAGTCAAGTACAGAAACAAATATTTATTTAGAAAAGGTAAAGACAGTATAAATGTTAAAAAACTGGCTACATGGACATCATAAAATTCTTAGAATCTATAAAGAATTTTCCTGGATTACCTCTTTATATAGCAATTTTATTGTAGAGAGAATAGAAAGATAATTCATTGAAAAAAATCAAAACTTGTTCTTTGGTGTAAGCATGTTTGAACAAAATTTGTCTTTTATTTTTGAGAGTATAGAAAAGTAATTTTCAGTTTCATGACTTCGTCTTTAGTTCTTGTCCAGGTTGTGCTTATTGTAGGGAAGACCTCTGAAGTTCCAGAACTTTGATCACTTCTCACTCCTTCTTGAAACCCAGAGAAAGGCACTGCTCTCAAAGCTGGTGCAAATAGGACTGATCTTTGTTTTCTGGGGTTGCCCACTCTTACCCACGATTGATGTCACTGGGCCAGTCCTCAGGGACTGAATAGGCCTGTGTAATGCTCATCCAGTGGATAGAAGAACATTGATGCCTTCAGACCCTTACTTTGGTGTGAGTGATAAGTTACTGGTCAAGGTCAACCAGGAACAAGTGATGCTTTAGACTTGGTGGTTGTAGAGGTATTGCTGCCAACATGTGCCCCTTGCTCCCAACCTGAGGTTCACCTGTGGCATGCACAGATTTCACTCTGTGTTCTAGCCTATGATTAGACTATTTTTTTTTTCCTGAATTTTCATATAACAGGGTGATTCCCAGGAAAAGGGAGGTTCCAGGTTCCCTGCCTCATCCAAGAAGGGTGGAGCTGAGCAGGGAGAGGAAAAAGCCAGAGTGGAGAATGGAGGAAGGAAGGAAGAAGGCCCTGCTTTGGGTTAGCAATGTCTGGCTGGGCATTTACCCACAGGAGATGGGTAACTTCAGGTTCTGGATTTGGAAACTATTTTTTTTCTTTTCTTTGTTGTACACTAATTGTGTTAAAGTATTTTTTTTCTTTTTTTTTAAGATTTATTTCATTTATGCATACAAGAGCTGGGTGGGTGTAGGTCAGAGGTATGGGAGGGTGAGAGGATTCACCAGAGACAGAGTAGGGAGCAGGAAAGGTGGATCCACTGAAATACACTGCTGAGGGGAGCAGCGGGCAAGACAGGAGAGGTCTGTTGCGCCATGTGGGTCAGCTCCCTATTGGGGATCGAACTCCTGCTGTAGTGATGCTGATAGCTTTGTGGTCCTGACTCTTAACCCCTTGCACCACCAGGGAGTCCCAAAGCTCTTTTCCATAAAAGGGCTTATGCACAAGAGTATGTTTTGCCTTGATGTGTCTGATGGCACAATATACCTAGAATGGGTTGATTTGGGGGTTCTTGGGTATCCCTCATCCTGCCCTATGACACCCAGAGGACTATAAAGGGCCTATTTAAGTAAGGGGCCATGAAGCTCAAGTTTTATGACTTTCTAGTTAAACTTGTTTTTAAAAGTGGAGATGAGAAAAGTATTCTCATTCTTTATGAACATGGATGGTGCAACCAAGAAGACTTGATGATTGATGGAGTATGGGTGTAAGAAAAGGAAAGAAGGCCAGGAAAATGCCACAGATTAAGCCTGAACTGTTAGGACAGAGTTGCCATATTTTCAGATATTTTCTTTTTGAGTAATATGAGCAGGATAGGGCAGCTTGTTTGATTTACTATGGACCTATGCACTGTAGTCTGTGTATGATTCTTAGGGCTAAAAGCATTACAGGTGCTCACTGACACAGTGTAACTAAACATTTTACATGCCTTACCAAGGGTTAGACTATTTCCTCCCCAGTAGTGTAGCTTTAGAAAAGTATTGACAATTTTTGAAAACAAGAAGAAAGTTTTTATATGACATGCCTGGTATTGGGTCTGTGGGATATTTTCGCTGAGCTAAGCTAAAGGCTATGGCATTATTTGTATGGATGAACACTCACTAAAATCTTAATCCTCAGGAGCCTACTGGGACATTCAGCAAATTCAAACAGAGAAATTTAGTGAAAGGGTTAGACACTGGAACCAGACTCCACTGCCAGTCACAATGAAGAGAGGGACTTTCAGAAAAAGATGTGAAAATAGAATGCCAATATGTGATTTAGGGTATCTTCCCCAGACTCTCTCAGCAGAGATGGTGGGGTTCTTCTAAGTGGGTGCAAGCTGCTCCTGCCCTTCATCCTGGAAATTAAGAGGAATACAAATCTCCTGAAACTACAGCACAAAGTTCAAACTTTAGGAAGAAAGACTAAAGAATTTGGGAACTAGACTATCTCTGAGCTGCTCCATTAGAAAATCCCATAGTGCTTTGCGATGGTTACATTTATGTGTCATCTTGGAGGGTGATTTTGAATGAGATTAACATTTAAGTCAGTAAATTTTGAGTAAGAAGAATGACCCCCATAATGCGATTGGTCCCTGTAATCAGTTAAAGGCCAAGCTCCCTGAGCAAGAGGAATCCTCTAGCAGTCAGCTTTCAGGCTTCATCTTCACCATCTGCTCTCCTGGGTCTCAAGGCTATAGGAGCCCCACACTGCAGGCGTGGACCATCAGTCTCCATAATTATATGAACCAGCTCCTTATATATTTATAAAGGCCTCCCTGGGCCAAGGGCCTCCCTGGTGGTGCAAGGGGTTAAGCACTGCACTATGAAGCAATCCAAAGCCTCTGCAGCATTTGCAGCATGAGTTCAATCCCTGGCCGGCCAGGGAGCAACTCACATGGTGCAGCAGACCTCTCCTGTCTCTCCTGCTATTCCCCTCAGAGGTGTTTTTGGTCCATCTGCCTGTTCTGTTCCCCACTCTGTCTCTGGTGAATCCTCTCACCCCCTGCATCTCTGGCATGTGCCCCAGCTCTTGTATGTATAAATAAATCTTTAAAAAAAATCATTCCCTACCATTGCTTTACCAGTGTTAATGCTGCGTGTGTGCGTGCATGTGTGCATGTTTGTGTGTGCATGTGTGTGCTTGGTTTTCTATCTCTGGAAACCCTGATTAATATATACTTGTTCAAAAATGTAAGACAATTTGATAACTGAAGGGTCAAATGAACACTTTGGAGAACAACCCACAATATATATGAATTTGGGGTCTATACAACAGTATGGTACTATATATTTGGTAACATACATTCAAAAGTAGTATTAGGTTTGTTAAATAAATAAAATATGCTAAATATTATTTTGTTTCAACAGGTATTCATTTGAGGAAAAGTCAGTTTACTATAGGGCCCCCCCTGGTGGCTCAGGTGGTTGAGCACAGCACTGTGAAGCTGTCCACAGCCTCTGCAGACCAGTTTGATCCCGGTCGCCGAGAGTCCCACATGGCACAGCAGACCTCTCTTGTCGTGCCTGCTGCTCCCCTCAGCAGTGTATTTCGGTCAGTCTGCCTGTTCTGCTCCCCATTCTGTCTCTGGTGAATCCTCTCACCCTCCCACGCATCTGGCCTGTACCCCGGTTCTTGCATAAATAAATAAATAAATCTTTAAAAAAAATCAATTTACTATAAATAGGATCATTTTAATCAGTGTAAAGGATGTTAATCTGGAAAGGAAGTCTTTCAGCATGGTCGATATGGTCTCTTTGTGGCAGTAGCCACAGAAAGCCACCACTCTGGCCAATGCAGAATACAATTGCAATTTGCCCATGACTTTCTCAGTGTTAATGCCATACACAGGAATATTAAGCACAGCCAATGACAGCCCCCTTGAATATTTTAACTTTTCAAGCTTGTTAAGCACTGCTGTTCAAACCTTTGTCCCTAATTCCACAAATGATAAACTTGGATGAACTTATGTGCTCATCAAGTGAAATGAACTTAACAGGATGTCTTTATTTTTGATGCCTTATTTGCCTCTAGGATATCAAGTTTTCTGCCATAGTGAAGCTCGAGGGAATAGGGGCTGTTTCATAGTTCGGATGTTATCCTCAGAAAGGCACATGAGGTCAGTGACACCTGTCTTTATCTGTAGCCTCCTCCCCTCAGAAAATCCAAGGTTTATGATACACAGAGACCTTCTGCCTCTGCCTATGATGCCCTTCAGAGTCTCAGTCTTTCACAGGTGCTGGTAATGGCAGAGGTGGTTTGTTCCATGAGAAACTCACTTCCCAACTGCTTTGAGAAAAGTTCTGTTTTGCTGCTGCTTCTCAGAGTCATTAAAATAGTGAATGTGCATTTTTATAAGGTTACTGCAGCTGAGTACCACACACTGGGTGGTGAACCCAAGAGAAATTTATTGTTTTGTAGTTCAGAAGCCTGACATTTGAAATTGAGGCACAGACAGGCTTGGGTACTTCAGGAGGTTGTAGGAGAAGGATGTGTTTCAGTTCTCTGTCATGAAGAAGCCATCTTTATGCTCATGCGCCATTCTTTTTATACGTGTCTGTCTCCACATTTCTCCTTTTGATATAGATGCTAATCATATTTCATTATGATTCATGTTACTTATTTCAATTTAATATCATTACTTCTGTAAAAATTCTGTCTCCAATAAAGTCATAGTCAGTGGTAATGGGGTTAGGACTTCAGTATGTGAATAGGGGCAGGATATAATGTAACATATATCAGTAAATCTGTCAAAAGGAATGCAGGGACTAATCCCCAATTCATCATATTTAGCCAGTGTTTTCACCCAAAATTATCTTAACACCCATCATGAATTATGATCATTTGTTGGTTGTTGCCATATGGCAGGCATTTTTAGACATTTTTTCATATGTATATTTCAATATTAGAGTCTTATGGGTCAAAATTGTTATAGTTACAAGTGAGGGAAATAAGTCTGAGACAAAGTAGCTTTCAAAAAGTCATCCTACAGAGAAGGAATAGAGTCAATGTTTAAACTGAGGTCTGTGTGGTACCAAACCTGGAACTTTGTCTTTCTACAGAACTACTTCATGCACTCAACATGTTTTTGTTGAGCCTTTTGTGTGCATTGATGTTATGACATAAGTGGCATAATATAGAAATGCGGAAATAGAAATTAGTCTCTCTACAATGTGAAAGCTTCATTTGCTTCCAGTTAACATTAGCATACTAAAGTCCCTTCCGGAATTCCATTTTTCTTAAATCTAATTCCACTCTCAATGTCTTGCTATGACAGTTAAATGATTTAATAAATGAAAATGCTGTATTTAGAATATACCAAATGCTCTTACAAATCATTCAGACAACTCAGTAGTTTAACACAGATGGCTTATTTCTCATGTACATTACAATCCAAAGCTGGTTGGGGAATTGGGTGGATCTGTTCTATGCAGACACTCAGGGACCGAGAATCCTTCCATTGAGTTGTTCTGCAATCCCTCAGATATTTGGCAAAGGAGCAAAGAATATGCAGTGGAGTATGGACAGTTTGTTTAATAAATGGTGCTGGGAAAACTGGACCACCACATGCAAAAAAAAAGGAACTAGACCACTATCTTTCACCATGCACAAAAATCAACTCAAAATGGATAAAAGAACTGCACATAAGACCTGAAACCATAAAATACATAGAAGAAAATATAGGTAAAACACTACAAGACATACATCGCAATAACATCTTTAAAGACTCATCACCCAAAGCAAAGAAAGTCAAGGAAAAGATAAACACCTGGGATTACAAACTGAAAAGCTCCTGGACAGCAAAAGAGACATTAACCAAAACAGAGAGACACCCCACTGATTGGGAAAAAAACTTTGCACTCCAGTCAACTCATAAGGAACTGATCACAAAGATATACAAAGAACTCACACAACTCAACGAAAACAAAGTAAACAACCCAGTCAAGAAATGGGCAGAAGAACTTAAAAGATATTTCTCCAAAGAGGAAATGCAAATGGCCAACAGGCATATGAAAAAATGTTCAACATCCCTTTTAATCAAGGAAATGCAAATTAAAACTACATTGAGATATCACCTTACAACAGTAAGGATAGCACATATCAAAAAAACAAACAACAACAAATGTTGGCGAGGATGTGGTGAAAAATGAACCCTCCTGCATTGCTAGTGGGAGTGCAAACTGGCCCAACCACTATGGAAAGCTGTTTGGAGGTTCCTCAGTCTACTGAAAATGGAATGACCATATGACCCAGCAATTCCACTACTAGGGATCTACCCAAAGGACACAAAAACATTGATTCAAAAGAATACCTGTACCCCTATGTTTATTGCAGCAGTATTTACAATAGGTAAAACCTGGAAACAACCCAAATGCCCAAAAAGCGATGACTGGATCAAGAAGATGTGGTACATGTACACAATGGAATATTACTCAGCAATCAAAAGAGATAAACTCAAGCCATTCACAGCAATGTGGATGGAACTAGAAGGAATTAGGCTCAGTGAAATAAGCCAGAAGGAAAAAAGAAAAAATATTGGATGGCTTCACTTACAGCAGGAATATAGGGGAACCAAATAAGACATCAGTGTAAAAAAAATAATAACAGTACAAAACATAACAAAGCAAAAACCAACAATTATAATCCAGAGACATCCTGCAGGGGAGGAGGAGGGAGAGGGATCAGAGGGAGGGAGGGAGGAGCACAGGGGACTGAGGTGATGGTGCACAGGTGCATTGGAGAAGGAAACTCTATGGGGACTACAGTTGAGGGGGTGGGGGGGGAATAAACCAGCAAAGGAAAAGACAAAAATAAATAAAATATCTCATAATCTTAAAAAAAAACCCAAGTTAGGTAGAATTGATTTGACTTAGGATGCAGTCAGTAAATATTTGGGATTTGCAATACAGATCAAGAAAGGGACAAGAAAGAATAAAATGTGACAAGGACAAAATGGGCATAATAGAGTAATTTAAGAAGATAAATTTAAGATAGAGTAATAGTACTTAAATAGTAATTTAAGATAGAGATGAAATAGGGTTCCAGTAAAATGCGTTAACTAAGCATGATGTGATTGAGACTAGAGAATGAAAAGCAAATTAGCTTAAGAGAAAGTCATGCCCATTTGAAAATGGAGACAAGGAATACAGGTCTATTAGTGGATAGAGTGAAGTTGGTAGGTATTATCTAGCAAGATACTGTGTTTAGAAAATAATAACATCCTAGCACTGAGGATGTCTGTGTATCATGTCAGGGGCACCCAGTTTAACTGGAATTAATTCTGCTCACAGTGCAATTCAGTGTTTACTCCTGGCTAAGGGATCTACAAAGGAGTGACCTAGTCAAGGTTGAAACAAAATGGTAGATAAGTGAGAACGCAACACAAACAGAGATGACCAACTGAGACTATGCCTTCAGAGGCATGACAGCCATAGGAAGAAAACAGAAAGGAAAAAAGACATTGTGGAGAAAAGACATTGGAATGTCCTTGTTAAACAGAACCTTCTCCTAACTGTTTCTTAATTGGTCTTGACATATACTTTACATTCTCAGATTCTGAGGAAACTCTTTCCCCTAGATTAGGATTAATTAAAATTTGGATTCTGAAGGGTAGGCCTACCCAAAATCTTCAGACAAGCCTCTCCAGGATGTATAGAACAGGCTTCTTCCAATATGTATCACCTTGACACATGGAGCTAATGCCAGTGGATTCCCTGTGGGCCCTGGGAGAAACTGTTACCACTCTTTAAAGAATGAAAATTAACCTTTCTATCAGAGTAACTTATCATATGTTGGGAGAAATATCTACAGCATCTGGTATTGTCAACTGAATCAGCCTTTCCCTGCCATGTCAGTCCTCTGCCTTGGATGTCCTAAGAACCCATACCATTCATTTGCTCAAGAATAGAAACTTTTGATCTGCTTATTTTATTCTAAAATTGCAGTCTTATATAATATGCATATGTAATTAAATTCACTATATAATTAAATGTATTCTTTTGTTCCTACTAATCTGTTTGATGTTAATTTGTTTGCTAGACCAATCCATGAAGAATTTCAGAGGGGTAGGAGAAGTTTCCCTGTGCCCCTACAGTTCCTAGAATATAAACATTTGGAGAAGAATTGGATAAAAGGTAAGTACATCACCAAATGGGACATATCCTGTTCTTTGTTCAGCAACCACTACACTGTCTTTCTCCCTATTTGAAAGTGCTAGACTTTCTATTAGATTCAGTAAAATTATTCTTCAAATAAGTTCATTGATATCTTAATGACTAATAAAATGTCTTTAGCCCTTTAATGTCTAAAATTTCTTTGCATTTCAGAATGGCTGTGACAGTATTGAAAGAAAATATAGATTACTTCGTTATTTTTGACAAGAAAAAAAAAAAGGCCAGAGAAATGAATTTACTGTGAAAAAGGCACAGATCTCATTGGCATTTTTTAATATGAATTGATTTATAATATAGAGTTCATATCACAGTCATATTGCTGACATTAAAGGCAAAATTAAGACCTGGGGTGGGGGGAACAGCCAAATGAATCTCTTGATTACAGCATAGGTAGGAGTGTGGCCAAGTCAAAAGATGTCCAATAATTAGGGAAATCATGTAAGTAAGTGCACACATGCATGTTCATGCATGTGAAAGCACCCCACTTCTAGTTATAACTTAAAATGGAATAAGCACAGTGGATTAGTATGTAGATGACTGATTAAAAATATTTAGTACAAAAATGTGGTCAAATAAGACCTTGAATCTTCATTTTAATCCAAATAAGTCCAATAGCTCACTAACAAATCTACTTAATTAGGGGGAAAATAACAATTTGTATGGTTGTTTGGTACTAATACCAAGTAGACATTTATGTTAACTCAGAAATGGGAAATAGAACCAACATACCATAGTGACAATTTTACTAGTTCATTTAGTCATCAATTCAACAGATATTTGAACCCCTTTGAATTTCTAAACATTTTACTAGGTATTAATGAAAATGTAAATTGGAAAAATAATCAAATTTGTACACCTATTTTCATTAAAGTTGTAAATACCATCACTGTTTCACCTCTGGTTAAAAATCATTATCAAGTGCTTTTAATCTAACTTTTCTAAAGTTCATGCTATTTTCTTTTAGATTTAATTGACAGCATCTATGAATTATCAAAACAACTGAAATAACATAGAGGGAAATGTGGCATATATCATGAATCTTCTTTCTTCTTTGCATCCATTTATTTGTTCATTTTTTTTTCCTTTTGTAAATTCTCAGGCTTCCTAATCTCCTCATCTGTCAAACTTGACTTTATTACAAGACATACTCTTACAACAGTGAATGCAGTGAATTTGTGCCTGCCCCAGAAAGTGGGGTTCAATCAAAGCAGGTCATTTAATTCTGATTTGGAGAAAAAAAATTATCTCTGCAGTCTTTGTAATTTACATATTGTAACCAGAATGTTCCAATAACACATTTTCATTTGAAGTTATCATGACCTATAGATGTGTCATTTTTATCCTTGTGGAAGTGATGGACAGGTCGAGAAAGTTCTGCAATTACTGTTTCAGTCATATCTAGCATAGTATATGTTGGGGAGAATGGAGGGCAGGAGATTTCAACTGTCCTGATCTTATTTTTTTTTTCTTTCTCCAAATCTGTCAGTGAGTGTAATAGCATTGATACAATCTCTGAGCTGCTTGTCTACCATGACTTACACATTTTAAATTTAAACTAACTTCGCTTTTTGTATGTATCTCTATTTCCTAAAGCAGTGGACTAGCAAACGCGAAGGTACACACCATGAAATGGGCAGGTAATTCTTTCCTCATAAACATCTTGAATGATAAAGCAAAGAGATAAACAAAACCAGCCAAATAAAGACAAACAAAGACAGAAACAAATAAAAATCTACCTGCAAGATACAGTTACAGCAAACAGTGGGAATTTATAAACATAGTGTAGATCATATCATGTTGTGCTTAGGATAAGAAAATCACTTTAAGCAGGTTGTGATTAATGAGACTCTCAAGAGGTTAATTGAACTAAATTTTGACCTGGATTTTCTTCTAAAGGCTAATTATAAAGTTGGTATAACTCAATTTATAGTCATAGAAAACAGTTTTCTTTCACCTATTTTTACTCATTATTATCATGTTCAGTTTTGTTTTGTTTTCTAGGATGGGGGAGTGTAGCTCAAGGTCAAGAGCCTTGCTTTGAATTATTATGAGAAACAAAAAAGAAGTCCCATCATTATAAGCAGATCTCTGACAACATTAAATTTTATTACTCATGACTATGGAATTTATTAACATGTGAGACAAACATAGCTCACACAAATGAAATGCTCTTTTTTTCCCCAAGCATACCAACCCAACTCACAATCCCTATATAAACTCAGTTCAGTTACAGAAATGTTCCTTTCACATCTTTCATTTTAAGAGAATGAGAATCCTTGTTTCAATCTGTTTCCCTTTAAAACATGCTTAAGGAGGTTTTTTTTTTTTTTTTGCTTTATTTTGTTATGTTCTTCCTTTAAATCAAGTTTATATATCATCTTAATCTTCTGATAGGAAAACATCAGAAATGAGTGGAGCATAATAAGCATTCATATGCAATGTTTAAATCTGTAAGAATGATTTTCTTCTCTAATTAACCAAACATTCCACACAGGAAGGGGACACATTTCTTTGTCTTCCTCTCTCAGTCCTTCACTCTCTAGTGAATGGACATGAATATTTGTCAAGTGAAATTTATGTAATATTTAACAGATCCTGTGCTAAACACTTTTATGTGTACCATTCCATTAAAGGTCACAAAACCCCTATGATGAACATAAAATTATTATCTCCATTTTTAGATTTAAAATAAAGGGTTAGAAATTTGTAAGTAAGTAAATAGCAGAGCCCAGACCCCATCTAATTAAATGTGTCAGTTCTAATGTCCAGAAATTAACTATTACTCAACCACCAATGGAAATGTCTCTAAATGTACAAAAATATGGCACATGAATCCCTCAAATCTTCTAGTTTTCAGAGTGAGCTTGAGATGATGTGAGTCATTCTAGCCAATAGGATATAAGCATCATACTGCACATTATTTTCAGTAGAAGGTTATTTACAGTAGGTGTGTATTTTGCAATTTCTTCTCTCCTGCCATAGGAACTCTGGAAGCCACACAGGGTGGTATCCTAAGGCTACATGCTTCTGAGTGCCCATATTTCTGTCTCTGTGGAACAGACTCATTTTCTTCTTCCCAAATATGCTTTAGATACTAATAAGGATACGATGATATTTGGGGGTTAATGTGTTACCTCAGAAAATGCATCTTTTTTCTGATTAATATAGTGTACTATGAGGAAAAAAAAAGGAATTATTTAGTTACTGAGTCAATGACTGATTTCCTTGTTTCTGAGTGAGTGTATGTAATATTCTTTAAAAAAGATTTTTTATTTATGCATAAAAGAGCTGGGGTACAGGCCAGAGATGCAGGGGGTAAGAGGATTCACCAGAAACAGAGTGGGGAACAGAACAGGTGTACTGACTGAAATACACTGAGAGGAGCAGCGGGTGAGGCAGGAGAGGACTGCTGCACCATGTGGGTTTCTCCCAGGCCTGGAATCGAGCTGGTGCTGCAGTGGCTGTGGATAGCTTCATGGGTTGCGTCTTAACACCTTGAGCCACCAGAGAGGCCCATGAGTGTATGTAATATTCAAATACATACTTTCCATGACTGTCAGCAGATGGCATGACATATCACACATGGACATTTAAGCTGTGATAATGAAAACTGAAGGCTTGGTGGAAGAATAGAAAAAAAAAAAAAGAAAGAAAAAAGAGGATGCAGTAAAACTGCCAGTGTTAACTTTTCAAAAGCATCTGTTCAAGCAGTTTATTTTTCCTTAATAGAAAAGGGCAAATGTTATTGAACTTTGAACTTTAGGTGGGGGAGCTAATATAATATTGTGGAGCTTTTTATTCTTCAGTCAATAATATTTATTCTATCTGATTGTAAGCTACTACTAAGTCAGGTTTGCCTGAAGTCCACAAAAATTAGGGAGAGAAAGGTTCAGATGCTGGGGCTTGTAGGGTCGGATAGGAAAAAGAACCAGTCTCACAAATAGCTGTCAGGTGTCTTATCTTGTATATAGAGACAAACAGGAGTAAGAGTTGCAAGTAAAAGTAGTCTCTACAAAATATGTCTCACTGATATAACAAGGTTCATTTGTTCAAACTGAAAAAAAAATTAGTCAAAGAGTTGCCTTTTCTAAAAACATACATAGAAAGTGCCATTGGAAACTTTACTTGGAGAGCAAATCGTATATGACCCAGCCATATTACAACACTGAATCATGGCTATAGGTAAATTAGTGAAATCCTGTTGCTAAAGCTTTTACTTTGGTTTAGGAGACAGGAAATATAGCTGTTTCTATGACCTTAGACAAGTCATTAACATGTCAATTTCAGTTTAGTGTAATTTGTAATGTTTGTGTAATATGAAAAAAATATATCCTAGTCTTAATATTTTGAAAACCTCTAAATCTTGTAGGATAGTGGTTAAAAATATGTGTTCTTAACAGCTTTGTAATCCTGAATACATTACCTAACCTTTTTGTAATAATAGTCTTGATTTATAATATGGCAATAATAATAATAACAGGACCCATCTCATAAGGTTAATGTGCAAATTAAATTTTGACAATATACATGAATGATTAGAATTCTGTCTGATATGTAGTAGTCACTCAATAAATAACAGTGATTTTTTAATATGTTTCAGATAAAAGAATATATGTTTTCAGAAATGTTTGTTCATACCTTACCAGGACAATTCAGCTAAGTTCTCCACATGAGTGACCTAATTTGAGCTTGGCAAAGATTATGCTTGCTTAATGTACTCAGAAATTGTATAATCAATCAAGATCTTTAGGTTATTTCTAAATGTCTTCCCCCATATTTATCTCCCCACAGAGTCTGATCTCATGTCCTCTTCAGAGTGAGCCGGTATTGGTTGAATGTTAGCAAACAAGGGACTATTTTGGCACATTGCCATGATTCCTTTATGATTATTTTATGGTTGAAGTCATACTTTAATGAAAGAACTCTTTAATAAAGTCACTTTCCTTTTCAGTAAGGGCAAGACATCTCAAGCTCATGAAACTTCATTTCTCAATTACCATCATACATAAATGAGACCTGTTCCTCATCTGGAAACTGATCTAGAACCACATAACTACTGGAATGGGTTTCCATGTCTTGATGGTGGCTGGAATCCAAATGATCCATAGTCTGCTTCCAGGAAACTAGAAAAATAGGAAATTGGAGGGTGGAAACCTCATTAAGTGACAACAAATGAGGGTTTTGTTGAATCCTAGCCTCTCTTAGTTGTTTTAAGAGAACACAGTAATCAGATGGATATTTAAACAGAAGAAGAAGCAAGTATGATAAAAGTTATAGAAATTAACTGAGAATTCTTATAGAAAAATGTCACAGGGAAACCCAATTCTCATTCTCTTGATAGATAAAACATTATCTAACTCTGCATTTAACACAAAAGATCTTTTTTCTTGAAACCAGATATTTTAGGGTGCAAATTATAGAGTATACTTGACCACAGAAGAAAAATGTTTTTGATATTAAAGAAAATTCTGTATATAATAATATATTAACCTATTCTATATATATATATCACAGTAACATACACATTATATGTATTCCTTACATGTTATATTATATTACATATATATGCATGTATCCTTTAACAGCAAAAGCATCTTTCTTGTATACTCAGGGGTACTCTATATTTTGGTTCTTAAATTCTGGCTTAAGTTGAAGAAATATGCTTAAGTTGACCATAGTTCTTTCTTCATTTAATATTGTTGCCAGGTTTCATTGTTCCCAGATTTAGTAGTTCCCTGTTTCTTGACTATGGTATGAGAGGAACTGACAGTCACATCTTCAGCAGTGGCAAAATAAACTATATGTAGTGATAGAATAAAAGGAAACCCAGGGAAAGGTGTCCTTGGTTGGGCTGTGTCCTTGATAAGAATAACTGTGAGGGAATTGTGGGGGCTCTGGCCTTAAGAGGGGTGCAGGAACTGTTCACTCCATCCCCTCCTGAGGTCCATTCTGCAGGTACTCTGGGGTGTAGTTTTAAGGTCCAGAATGCAGTTTCCACATCTCTCTCCCTTCTACTGTGTTCCAGGGTTGTAGTTCTATCAGCCCAGACAGCAGGTTGGGGCAAGAAAAAGCTTTAGATCTCAGTTGTGATGGTGTCAACCAGCTCTGCTCTTCCCTTGGGGGTCAGGCTATTGTTCGATCTGTTTAGGATAATTGCCTTATTGTCTGTAAACTAGCCAGTTTCAGGAATCAGCCCCTCTGGGTGCTTTTGCTCTCCTTGGGTTTTATCTCTTGCCTGTTGGTTGAGGTTGGTGGACTGTCTTTCTCCCTCTGGGCTTTATCAGCTCTAGCTGGGGTGCTGTGCAATGTAGGTCATTTAATTTTCTTTAGGCATTGCCCTCCTTGCTGTAAAGGTATAATAATACTTTGGAAGGAAGAAATAAATCAATGGAAGATTCCTGAACATGTATATTGGCAAGTTAATACAACAAATGCACATTTTATATAATATACAGCTGTTCTATCCTCTAAAAGTTCTGTATTTCTATAAACTGTTCTCATTTTTAGTTTCTCAGCTCAACAGAATCTCAACCTAAGCCACCCCCAGGGATCTTTCTACTGTGACCTTCCAACAGGGATTAATTTGTACCTGGAAAAGCCATGCTGGGGTTTCAGTAATTGCTCTGCCACTCGCTGAGAGAGACTACAGTCATTTCATGAAGGAAAAAGGGGTGCTCTACTGACAAAGCTATCGATACTCTTTGTGTATGCATTCAGATTTAACCAAAAGACAAAGGGGCAATAAATCCAGTAAGTAGTTTTGCAATTAAAAGTGAGACTACGGTGTCACTTCTTACCTAGATCCTTGCATCTCCAAGTATAGTTTGTTCAAGCTGAGGCCTGCCTGTCTCTTGCACAGTGACACCAGCATCTGACACATTCAGGGGAGGCGAAGCTATAATCTCAGCCAAGATACTAATTATAAAGAACATGAAAGGATGCTAAATTTGGTTTGAGAACAAAAGTAAGTGACTGTTCTTTTAAAAATCAGTTCTCACATTTGATCTTCTTAATCATCTATGTGGTGGTACTAACATCAGACAATAACACTGCCTACAGGATTAGTAAACATTGCTAAGAATGAATTAGCCCCAAGATAATACAGTTTTATTTGCTTAAGAAACCTGGTTCCCTATCAAGACTTCCCTCCTTATCTATTCAACCTTTTTGTACCTCTTACAGAAGACAACTCTGGTTTGAAAATTCATCACCTATTTTAATTATTCATTAATAATTATCCTTAATCATAGGGACAAAATTGCTTTGTAACTTTTTTTTTTTTTGCTTGGTGGGGGGTATGTTCTTTTTCTTTTAGTGAAAACTTACATGATTAAATATAATGTACCCAAGAGTGTCCCATGCTGAGGGCTTGTTCTCATTCTGCACTGCTGCTTTGTTCCTTCATTATGCCTGAATGGAGACAGCGCTCTCTACTCCCTCATCCCTTCCTGCTTCATAACTTCACAAACCCAAATTCCATTTGAATCCAATAAACAGCCCCCTTCCAATTGAGGACATACTAGGTTAGTTTCCGCATGCCATCTTTGCAGGGAAAGTCCTTACTACCTGCAATTCACAGTCAGGTCTGAGAAACCCTCCTTAGCAATAAAGCAACATGGACTGGTTGTGTAATTGTCAGAGAGAACCCAAACACTGTCAAATCATCTCAGTATCTACAACATTTATAGTACAGCTATAGGAATTAGTATCCAAAGCCCTTTGAGTATATTTTTTCCCTAAGAGCTTAGGTAAAGTTTAACTCTTATAACCAACAAGAAACTCTGATCCTCCTGGGTATGGAGGTAGAGTTGTTGCAAAGAAAATATCTACCCAGGAGAAAGGATCGATTTTGAACCTTGCCAGATGAATCGAGTGCATAAATGCTCAAAAATGCTCCAGGGAAAAAAGTCCCTTTTGTTTCCACTCTCTGCATTTTCTTCCTGGATACTTCAGGCAGTTTTCCAATTCATGAATATTTGCCTACAGCAAGGTCTGATCATTGCAAATGCATCTTGGGACAACAGACTCTCTTTTTTTGGCCCAAACCCCAGAATTAACAGATAGGTGACCAGGAAACTCTGTTCCCAATCCTGGAAGGTCAAACTGAGGTGAATCACAAGCAAGTCACTTTTTGATCATGCTGATTTCTTTTAAATGAAGCAGTACTGGAGAGCCAGACACTGGCAAACTGCTATGAAACAAGTTTGACTCATTTAGCAGCAGTTGTAAACCTGGGAAGCTGACTCAAGTGAACAACCTCCAGTAATGGTGGTAAACAAGTGTTCACACCTGTCAACAGCTGTGTGGGTTTGTGGCACCAGGTGTGCTGTGTAAACGCAACTCAAGGCCACATTCATCACTTATTTAGAGTTATCACAGCGGATCAGGCAGATTATCCCTCTGGCAATTGTTACAAACAAAGCAATTAAGTAGATTCCAAAACACAATGTAAATCAGAAATCATATCAAATGAAAAAAAATCGGTTATATGAACAGAGTTAAGGAAAATCCTCCAGAGCCATAACCCAAAATGATTTCCGCAAACTATTCAATTCTAACGGTTTTAAGACACTAATGAAAAATGTTCTTACTAATGTTCTTTTTTTTTTGTTTCCAGCCACAAAGTGGGGAATATTTGTTAAAGAATTGTGATGAAGAGATGTCGGCTACTGATTAAACTGTTGCAAAGCCAATCAAAAACGAGACTTAACAATTTGCAGATCATATTATATATTCTGCTATAATAATGGAATTGAGATTAGGCTGCAGAATTTCTAGGTGCTAGTTAGGTAATTAATTTGATTATAAATTTCTTCCACCACTGCATAACACGCTTAATAAACTGAATATTCCTATCATGGGTATTGAGCCCTTGAATACCGAATCATAGAATTTATGAGTTGGAAAGTACCTTAGGAATTGTCTAATATATCTTTCCCCTAATATGTCAAGCATTGTCAAAGTTACTGAGAATCTTCCACTTAAATATTACTTAAGATAAAGAACTCAGTACTTCACAAGAGATAGACTGCATTTCTGAAGATCATATTGCCTCCATAAGCTGTTATTCCGCCCCATAATTGTACATACTAGCCCTAATTTGTCCTCTTGCTTTGCTCTAATCCCACAGGAATGTAGGCTTCCTGAAGGAAGGTGTGTTTGTCTTGTGCATCATTTACCCACATCTTTTATATAAGAAAGGCCGGTGGACAAAATAAGTATGCTTATTGACTGAGTAAAACAACAGAAAACAACCTCCTTCTTATCATTCTTGATAATCATGAAATTGGTTAAGAAGAGTTAAAAAGTCCTTGAGTTCACATCCAGCCTTCAATTGTTATTCATCTGACCATCCTGTTTGTTCATCCATGGACTTACTTAAATGCATGCAACTGTGAGTGTGTGTAAGTGTGTATGTTTTGAAAAAGAGAAATTATGCTTACACCTTTCTTATATCTCATAGTACCCTTGGCCATTAACAACTTTAAAATACTGTAATTATTTTTATCTGATCTGGAGCTCTTTGTCCTCATGCATAAAAATTATGGTCTACAGGTATAAACTGGTAAAGAGGACAACAGCTACACTGTTAGTTTTCACATCTTCCTGGCTCTACACTATTAATTTTTCCTGGCTCATTCAAGGTCACAGATTCCAGTAAACATGGCATTAAAAACAATATCCATTTCTTCATTTCTATCAGTATGTAGGTCTTGAAATATGTATTTATAAGTATTATATAATTTATATATAATGGTGTTCTCCAATTATATTAAATTACAGTAAGCATACATTTTGCCTTTTTTCCTTTAAAATTAGAGACCAGAATATTAGAAAATTTAACCTTTCATCCCTCCCTCCTGACTTCTGATATTGTGCTTAATTCTTATATTTGTTTGCTGCTAGAACTGACATTTGGGGGCCTCCCCTGGTGGCGCAGCGGTTGCGCTGGTTCGTTCTCCGGCTGCCTGCGAGGGTCCCACAAAAAAAAAAAAAACAAAACCTGACATTTGGGCGAATCATTAAGAAAGATTATAAAAACGTTCTGGGGTCAGTTCTAAGAAAAACAAATGTGTAGCAAGTATTTATTTAGTACCAATTATGTCCAGGAAACATTTTTAAATGCCATTCTTATAGACTGTACTTGAGGTAGGAAAGAATTAGTGAATAAATACAAAATTATGAGAGATGTGTGTGTATTTATATGAGAGAGAAAGAGAGAGAGAGAGAGAGAGAGAGAGAGGAAAAATAAAACAAGTCACCTGTTCTTGCCAACATATGGGAATGGCGATGCTGGTCAGAGACTGCAAAGTGAAGCTTGAGTAAAAATAAGGTGAAAGGAGTTAGGTAGGTAAATGACTGTAGATAAATACAATAAGAGAAGGAAACTTTTTTTGATAATAAGAGATACAAAGAGAATGAAAGGAGAATGATTAATTAGAAAAATAATTTTTTATCTAATATAGACAACTACCCAACCATCAATGTCAACATAATAGTCAGCATTTGTGATTTTCAGTTGTTTGGCCATTATTTGAATCTATTTTACTATACTTTCAAACTTCCATGAGTTGTCTCAATTTTGGATTCCATTAGGTGCTAAATGTCTAAGTGCCAAGAATTTCAGTTGGGACCTTGTTTCGAATGAGAATTCTAGAGCCAATTTTGCATTCAGATATGGATGGAAAAGGTTTCATGAAAGCTATTGAATTTTTATATGGCTGCTCAAATGAAACCTGCAACCATTTGAATTTATTTTTTTTTCCATTTGAATTGATTTCATTGCTACACACATACACACATATCACATAAATTTGCATTGCCTCTTATAATACATATTTACTTATTTTTCTCAGCCCTGTGGTAAACTGGAAGGAAACTAGACTTTTATTAGAAACTAATTATCCAAATTTAAAAATCTTAAGTGATTTTTGGGTATGCTATGCATATGGCATATGTATGAATTTCTCTCACACACATGAACACACACAGGCCCCTCCAACTGATTTCTGGAAAACAGATAAACCAACTGTGTCAGAAAGGAAAAAGGTTATTACAGATAGCAGCACCCCTTCCACACTTTATCACTTTTCCCTCTCTTGCCTAGGAAACATAATTCAATTCTGCCTTGGCCACTCACCTTTGACAGAAAACGTTAAGGTGGTGATTCTGTGGAGGAATTAGCTTTGATAAAATAATTCTGTCCTTTGGATACCTTGACTTCATGTATTTATCATCATTTAGAAAAGTGCTTGAAATGTTATCTTTAGGATGGGGACTTGCAGAAACTGCATAAATGCTGAATGTCTTCAGTTGCCTTTGCCTATGGGTTGAGTATAAAATGGATCACAGGAAATCTATTCTTTTTTCTGCACAGAGCTATTCAACATTTATCCATTATCATAGAAACAATTCAATTAGTGGCTCCTGGGACCAGAATATAGCCCTACTATCTACACCTTAATAGCATCTATATATCATTGCAATCTAATTTCCAACTGGAACTCAATGTAAATGGCAGTTGCCCATAGATTTTTTTTTTTTAAGTTTAAGTCATACTATTTTAGTTCCTTACCCATAATGCTCTCCTGGTACACATATTAAATGTTTTCCTTTAATTCACACTCTGAATTCTGTAAATTAATACTGCTATTTTGATTTCAGTTAGACTTTTTAATTTTCAGATAAATCATTTGGATGAAAGGGAATTGTCTGCCAGTTGGAGCCTGTTTGCATTATCAGTGAATTATTCAGCAGTATTCTCCCCCACCGTGCTCAGAATATGAGCCCTGCTTTTCCCATCACCCCCTGATGTTCTAGTCCTCCTTAGTTCTGCATCTAGAGGAGCCGAGAAAGCTGAAGCCCAGAGGAAGCAGGGTCCCATTTTTCTCAGGCTCTGTGTGGTGGAAAGAGGGCCTGTGTTTAACGTGACCACTGGAATAACAAAGACAGCCACACTCATCTGTTTTCTCCTGACTTGGTGTCTCAAGCGAGGAGAGGAAAGGAGCGAGCTTTCCGCTGCCAAGTATATGAATGTAAAAGTGTTCATGGTCTCCATAATCACAACTGTAGGTTGTATGAGCTGTTCCTCTTGTCTCTTTTTATTTCTTTCTTCAAAGCAGAAGATCTGGGGCATCCCTGGTGATGCAAGATGCAACCTATTGAGCAATCCACAGCCAATCCTCAGCAAGGGAGCTACCCACATGGCACAGCAGACCTTTCCTGACTCGCCTGCTACTCCCTCAGCAGTGTATTTCAGTCAGTCTGCCTTTTGTGTTCCCCACTCTGTCTCTGGTGAATCCTCTCAACCCCCACACCTCTAGCCAATACCCCAGTTTTTGTATGCATAAATAAATAAATCTTTCTTAAAAAGCAGATCTGGTGGAAGACTGTGCTGGCAAAAGTAACCACAAATAGAATGGTCCTCATCTGTAAAATAATTGCCAGCCATGCTGGAGATCCACCTTGGCCTGGCATTCATAGAACAGGAGAGAACAACTTGGTTTAGTGGAGCTGAAGAATCAGAAGATAATAAGAAAGAATAAAAATGCCCATTTTTCCTTACAGCCACTGCATGATCTCATTTTCCCTGATCCCACGTCATGGCAACCCTTATCACTTTAACTTTGAACTAAATAATTTGTTCTGAGCCACTGGCCTACTTCTGCTTAGCCCTTCAAACCACTTCACTCTGACAGATTAATCTTCCTACAAAGGTGCATGTGCCCTCCCTCTGCTTTAGTGCCTGCAATTGACCCCTCTTTACTCCCTGGAAGATTGAGTTCATATGACTTAATCATAGCATTTGACACATTCTGATTTTTTCTATCCTTGCTCTCTTAAGTAAGGTGAGCTCTCTATTCAAATCTAGCCTTTTGGGTCTTTTTTCCTTTGTAAAAATACAGAAAATTATTTTCCTTATATAGTGGAGAGAATCTCCTTGCTTTTTCCAATCTTATGCCATTTTTAAGACTCAAACTATGTCATACCAGACCCCTTAAGCTCCCCCTTGAAAAAGTGTCCTTCCTAATCTTATTTGTCCACACCTCTCCAAATATAAACAGAAGGGCAGACTTCTTCAAAAGCTGTGCCACACTTACCTGTACCTCAGCTGTGCTGTAATGACCATCACCTGGCTGGGTGGATCTTCTATTTCCCATCATCTTCTTTGTCTAGCAAACTCCTACACACCCCTTAAAGCCCAATTTACTGATTTCATTCCCCCAAGATTTCCTCAAGATAAACCTCAGGAAGAATTGTGTTTCCTCTCATCTGTATTACATCAATCATGATACATTATCTTAGATTTTGCATAGTTCTGTACAGAGTTTACATGTTTATATCTTCTCCTTTACAAAAAAAAAATATGAGGTTACCAGAAGGAATAGGAGAAAGCGTGGAGGGGTGAGGGAAGGAGACACATGGGGTATGACCATAGGTGGGAATTAGTGGAGGGAATTTATAAAAAAGAACAAAAATAAATAAATAATTATATTTATTGAGATAACACTGATTTATAACACTCTGTATTAGGATATAGGTTCACACTTCTTCAGATGTATAATCTCACATCACACCCACCACCCAGAAACCATCATCTTCTTCTTCTTTTTTTTCAGATTTATTTATTTATGCAAATAAGAGCTAGGTACAGTCCAGAGATGCAGGCAGGTGAGAGGATTCACCAGAGACAGAGTGGGGAGCAGAACAGGCAGATGTTCTGAAATACACTGCTGAGGGGAGCAGTGGGCGAGACAGGAGAGGTCTGCTGTGCAATGTGGGTAGCTCCCTGGCCGGCTGGGGATGGAGCTTGTGCTGCAGAAGGTGCGGATTGCTTCATAGTGTGGTGCTTAACCCCTTGCGCATCCAGGGAGGTCCCTTCTTCTACTTTTTAATCCAAATAATAAATTCTAGATGATATAAGATGGTCTATATTTATTTACATATTCTCAAACTTTAGCATAATAATTGACAAATATTTGGTGCTCAGAAAGTTTCATTATTAATAACATTTTGCCTTAGCTTCCTTTTTCATTTATTTGAGTGAAAGTAATTTTTTCTCTCTACAAGTAGTGATAATCTTTTTATCTCTCTTATCAAAAGTAATGTTCTTAATAAATGCTGCTCTTATTCTAGTGAGTATTTCTTTTTCTTAGAATTTCTAAGTACTGGGGGGCAGGAGACTATGGAGTTTATTCTACTAGGAAATATGCAGAAAAATATGCAGGACTTTCTTGAAGCAATTCAATGGACAGGAAAGAAAAATCTCTTTCTGATTTTTAATAAAGAACAGGCTGAGGTTATTGCACAGTGACAGATTGTGATATTGACCTCTCAACTATCCTCCTAGGAAATAAACACTTTACCAAAGAAAAAAAATGGCATTAGAAAAAAAAATGATAACAATAGCTGTAACTATGGGAACACTTCACTCCCCCAGTTTTGAATTAAAAAAAAAAAAATCAAATTTCAGAAGGATTTGTTTTATCATCCCTAACAATAGGTGCTACTTAGAAAATAGAAATGACATCTTGTAAGTTAGGAGACATGCATCTGATGTAGGCCTGTCACTCAATCCACCCCTCCATCAAGAAGAAAGATGAGTAATAAAATCCTGGGACCTGAAAACAAACTCAGAAAATAGAAATTCAGACAAGCATCCTGTGGTTCTGCTATTTTGCACTGGTCTTTTTAAAAATCCACATCACCCCAAACATGGAAAAAGTTAACAAATATTAACTAGTGACATGGGTTTCTATTCTCTGCATTTCAAACAGGCAGAAAGAAAAGAGTTACAATATCATGCAAGATGTTGCTCTGAAATAATTTGCATTCCAAATAGAAGCAGAAACGTATGGGGAAAAATTATATCCCTTTCAGCATGTTTTCAAGCTAAATTTGGGAGACCAGAAAAATCTGAATAAATTATAAAACCTACACCAAACACCTTAGAAAGTGAAACTGAACCCAATTTTTTTAATGTTCCCAAATGACTATTTGACACCTTGACTTTTGTGTGTTAACAACATTCCTAACTGTTCTTTTTAATTACTGAAGCTCTCTACATTAATAGTAGATTATAAATACTTTTTTTTTAAAAAGATAAGAAATAGACCAAAAGAGATAGAGCCCACACAGGAAATGTCAAAAATGGATAATTTACACACAAGAATTATAGTCTTTTGAACTATTTTGACTCCAGTATCTCTCCTTGTCTCCTTCACTTCCCCGCCCTCATACTCGCTCATAAATACACACACGAAAACATTCAGTCCCATATACACATAATCTACTCTCTATATAGATGTTATCAAAAACTTTAAGTACTATATAAGCACACACACACACACACACCAAGTTTCCTCCCTTATTCTAACACTTGTGAATGACAATGGTGTGTCTATTTCAGAGTCCTGGATTATAAACAGTCAGAATGAGAAAAGCATTTTCTGTTATTTAAAATAAATTGCTAAGCTCACTGTTGCATCCTCTGCATGAGACAGTGTTGTAGTCAGAATAACACATACAAAATACCTGTTCTGTAAACTAATGAAGGAATTCTATCTCGGGGACTGTCGATTACCTTTCAGTCCTACTAAATTCATTTGAAAAACAATCTGTTTCCAAGGCATGGATTATTTGTCTGAATAAACTGAAACATTATGCAAAACAGACAACATTCTGGTTGCAGAGAGTTACAGTGTCACTGCAACAGTGTTACTATAGATTATTAGTTTGATTAGATTTAACAAAATCTAGAAAGCTTGGTTTCCTTTGTGTTAAACATTTTACACTGTGCTTAATCACCAAGCTAAAGATACAACAAAAGATAACACTAAATAGGTATCTAAATAAAACTTTAACCAAAACAAAAATTTTTCCCTGCGTATTTTTATAGCTTCTGCTGAGGATTGATTCTCCTTTTCTGTTACGTCTCTGCTAAAAACCTACATCTGTAAATCCCTAAAGGCTGCTCTTTCTTCTTTTTTTTTTTTTTTTTGAAGAGATTTATTTATTTATGCATACAGAAACTGGGGTACAGGCCAGAGCTGCGGGGCATAAGAGGATTCACCAGACACAGAAAGGGGAACAGAACAGTCAGATTGACTGAAATACACTGCTGAGGGGAACAGTGGGTAAGTCAGGTGAGGTCTGCTGCACCATGAGGGTAGCTCCCTAGCTGGGGATCAAACTCATGCTGCAGTGGCTGGGAATAGCTTTATAGGTTGTGTCTTAACCCCTTGTGCCACCTGGGAGGCCCAAGGGCTGCTCTTTCATTTCTTCTTTATCTACTTGCTTTCTCTTTTGTCCTTACCATTCTCCCTCTATACCTTTCATTTGACTATTTTTAGAGTTTTATGTTGTTTGTTAAGGTAGTAATATTTATGAAAGAAGTCTTTTCTATCATATATCCACATGTTGTCACTATTCATAGGGCTTCCAGGGAAGATTTTAACTTGAAATATAGAGAATTTGGGTAAAGAATTAGTTACAGCCTCTGGAATAAGCATCCCCAAGCCACCACTGTATAATTTGGATAACATCTTGACTTTTTAATAAATCCTAGTATTGGTTCCCAAGAATACACATCAGAAGAAAAAGCTAAAATTGAATTAACTAGTCAGAGAAAAAATCTGTAATGAAAAAAGAGACAAAGCCAGGGATCTGGTGGTGCCAATACTTTGACCTGTTGGGGCTAAAGCAAACACATATGATGGGACAGAGTGAAGGAATTAAAATGAAATAGAACTGAAATCTGGAAGGCATTATAAACTCAGAGATAAACCCTCATCTGCACCCATATGTTTTTATTACATGGGACAATAAGTAGCTTTTATTATTTAAGCCAGTTGGAGTTTCTGTAATTTGCAGACAATTAATTGATTCACTTTCAATGTAAAGTCATTTATTTTTTTTTTTTCTAAATGCCTCCTATGTCTGTAAAGTTTGACTATGGCTTTGCTGAATATAACAATTCTGGCACTTACTAGTTAAGTGACTTAAAGTAAGTTACTTACAATCTCATAGCTTGAGTTTTTTCTTCTGTGAAAATGGATATTTTATTGTATCTATTTTATATATGTTGGATTCTTTGATAAAATACGCAGGCAATTAGAAACCATATAAAACACATTAATAAGCAATATCAGGGACCTCCGTGGTGGTGCAAGAGGTTAAGCACCACACTGTGAAGAAATCTGCAGCCTCTGCAGCAGGAGTTCGATCCCCGGCAGGCCAGGGAGCAACCCACATGGCGCAGCAGATCTCTCCTGTCTCACATGAAGCTCCCCTCAGCAGTGTATTTCAGTCAGTCTGCCTGTTCTGTTCCCCACTCTGTCTTTGGTGGATCCTCTCACTGCCCCCTACATCTCTGGCCTGTACCCCAGATCTAGTAGGCATAAATAAATAAACCTTTAAAAAATAAGCAATATCAGCATAAAAAAAATTTGGGCTCAGCTTTTCATGAAAACAGAACAATGGGGAACACTGACAGCACTGCTTAAACAGCAGCCGAAGGAAAGGGGTCTTTGCCAGTTGACTACCAGCAATTCTGCCCCCTTAGGAAGAACCCCTGAACAATATTTATTGCAAATTTACTAGGGGCTACCCACCATTCAAGGTGTTAGAATAGGGCGGTGAGCACAGTGACAGCATTATCTGGATTCAGAAGGCTGGTAGTCAGTAAAACATGGACAATATGTTCAATGGTGATGAAGACCAGAAAAATTAAGCAGGGAGGATAGGGTAGTTTGAGGGGAAGAATCATTTTTAACCTCATCAGGAAGAGGTCTGCTGCAACATGTGGTTTATTTTTTTTTTGTTTTTTTTTTTTTTTTTTTTTTTCTTTTCTTGGGCCTCCCCGGTGGCACAGCGGTTGAGCGCTGGGTTGCGAAGCTGCCCGCGGCCTCTGCGGCGCCAGTTCGATCCCCGGCTGCTCCCTGGCCACCGGAGGAGGGTCCCACATGGCGCGCAGACCTCTCCTGCCGCCCCTGCTCCCCTCAGCAGTGTACTTCGGTCCTTCTGCCTGCTCTGCTCCCCGCTCTGGCTCTGGTGAATTCTCCCACCCTCCCGTGCTTCTGACTGTACCCAGTGCATGTATAAACAAAAAACAAACAGCAAACAAATAAATAAATAAAAGCATGCCTCTATAAAAAAAAAAAAAATCTTTTCTTCTAGGTAGAGGCTGTTGGATGGGGACATTTGCTATTGTACTAAGTAATAGTGTATAATCCAGCAGTCAACATCTCATGGAGAAGAGGCTGCAAGACTATATGACATTCAGGAATCTGCATGTGTCTGGGAAGGACACATGTGGTTTGACTACCTGGCAGGGATCAAATTCATGCTGCAGTGGCTGGCGATACCTTGATAGCCCTGAGACTTAACCCTTGCGCAAGGCTTGAAAATATGTGCATGAACCCTGCCAATATTGGCTGAAGCTCTTCCAGGTAAAGGCATGATGTATGATAATAATGGGGGCAATAGATGACCCAGTGAGCTCACAGAATTAAGGAGGCATAAGAGTGGGGTGAGGAATGGGTCATGAGAACCTAGAGGTTATATAGTCATTGAAGGCTACCTAGAGACAAAAATGCTAATGTCTTTAAACATGAGACCGCTACTCATGCTTGTTCTGCCTTCATTTTCTAACATCAGTTTTTATTATTCAAATATTTAATAGTTTTATATTATTTTGAAAACCACAAATGGGATAAAAGGGGGTTCCCTTTTCTACTACTAATTGCTACTAATCCCCATTTCCAGAAAACTCTATTCTTTCTTCACTAAATGACAATCTAAAACAATTTCTGTATGATTCCTCAGTTGTCCATATTGATCCTTGATTTATGCTGGATTAGATGAAGTTAGGGCTCTTTTTCTGCTTCTGCTTTCCATCTACCCCCAAATACTTGGATCACTTTCTTTTATACCTTTCTTTATTAGATTTTTTTTTTTTTTGCATAAAAGAACTGAGGTGCAGGCCAGAAGTGCAGGTGGGTGAAAGGATTCACCAGAGACAGAGCGGATAGCAAAAAACTGGATTTACTGAAATACATTGCTAAGGTGAGCAGCTGCGAGACATGAGTGGTCTGCTGCACCATATATGGGTCAGTTACCTGGCCCAGGATTCAACTCAGGCTGATAAAGCTGAGACTTAACCCCTAGGCCACACTTTTCATTAGATATTTAAATAAAATATAAATTATACATCTTTATTTTTTTTCCTCCAATAATTAACATTATTCTTGAGTCCCCATTCTGAAAATCTGGCTTATGAGAAGCATTTATTCTCTGCTAGATCTCCCACCTAACAGAAACTTCCACCTTAAGATCCTCTATATTTTTACTTTTATATTTTCAAGGCTGGTAACATTTACATGTATGTCTGTGACTGCAATTAATTTTGAAATCAATAAACATAGTTTATTATGTAAATATTCCTCTCTGATGATTACATTTTCTTTCATCTCTGGATTCCTTCCACATCTCCATTTCTCAGAACCCAATGTCTTTTTTTTTTTAATTCTAAAATAATGTGTCTTCATTTCCTTCATTTTAATTAATTTTGTTTCCATCAAGTGTATAAACTGAGAGAGCTAACCCTGCATTCCTCCATTTTATCTCCCAACTTTAGTCCTGTTTCTTCCTTCTTCATTCTGTACATGTGCCCTGTTGTTTTGTTCCAAAGACATGTGGGGTCTTTCCTCTCTTCCTTTCTATCCTTGTTTTCTTCTACTCTTTTCTTGAACTCCAATCTTTCAGTCTCAACTAAACCTTCTTTTGTCTTAATTGTATCATCAAATAGCTTCTTCTAAAAATTTAATTTAGAAGTCAAGTTTACTGAGTTATATAACCATGGCTATGTCTTTCTGTGCCTTCACACTGGGATTCACAATTTTACTTGATCCAAAATTCCTGGCGAAAATGTATTTTCCTTAAACTGGATACTTGAAACACGAGGGCAGCTCTCAGATATTAAATCTGATGCCAATGTCATGACTGTTCCTTTGGACATATTCATATTCCTGAAAACTTGTCCTTTTTGTTTAATTCTTTGGATTCCAAAATAGTTCATTTTTGTTGTTGTTGTTGTTGCATGGAATTTTTTAATCCATTTTGTTGGAAATTCAAAGATCTGTTCCAGCTGAAGCTATGTCTTTCTGCTCTTGGAAATGTATACCATGATGTACTTTTTATGCCCTTTTGTTTGATTTTGTAATACTCTTCTCAGAAATGTTATATTCAGTTACTTGACCTTAGATTTATCTTCTATATCTTTATTTTTGCTGGTATTTTGTGTTCCTTAATTTTGTTTTACTTTTTGGATTTTGAAAGACTTTTTCTTTAAACCCTTATATTAATTGAAAATAATTGTCAATTAAATTTTTAATCTCATGAAAATTAACTCATAAGTTCAGAGAATAAGCTCTGGATGAATTGCTAGGTCCAAACTCCTTCTGATACTTACTAACTATATTACCAGTTATTAAACCCCTCTGTGCCTTGGTTCCCTAATTGGTAAGTAAAGGTAATATCTCTCACCTAAAAGAGTCGTGGAGTGAACTATATAGTGAATCTGTGAAAAGTGCTTCAAAAGTGCTTCAAACAGTGATATGAATCTGTCCTCAAAAACTGTAATCTTTATTATTATGAAATGTTAAACAAATTTATAGGTTTTTGCTTGTTTTTAACATATCATACATACTCCAGTTGCTTTGAATAAAGAGAACAAAATACACAAAATTCCCTGATATTGAGAATGAAGGTGAATCCTGATGACATTCAATTTGGGAAAGGTAAACAAATTAGTGTCCTTTGTCCCCAGTTTACATTTGACTCAAATAGTTCATTTTATACTGATGTGTTACTATTAGTGATGGCATTAAAATGACAAGGATTCATTTAGTAGACCTTCCCTTTGTACTTCCAGCACTTCCCTTGGCTTTTTTTCTTTAAGATTTATTTTTAATTTTTTTTTTTAATATTAAATTTTATTTTTATATTCCCCCATACAATTGCAAACGCCCCATTCTGACCCCAATCCTTCCCCTCCCGCTCCCCACCCCCCAAAAAGTGTCTCTGGTCCATAGTTTTTTGTTGATTTTGATTTTCACTTTCTTATATTCATTTTCCTGGTCCCTTATTTAAGTTTTCTAGATTCCTGCTATGAGTGAGACCATCCGGTATTTTTCTTTTTCTTTTTGGCTTATTTCGCTGAGCATGATCCCTTCCAGCGCCATCCATGTTGCTGCAAATTGCATGTGTTTATCTTTTTTGAATGCTGAGTAATATTCCATGGTATATATGTACCACATCTTCTTGATCCAGTCATCTATTTTTGGGCATTTGGGTTGTTTCCAAAGCTTAGCTATTGTAAACAGTGCTGCTATAAACATAGGGGTGCAGGTATGCATACAAGATCTGGGGTGCTGGCCAGAGGTGTGGAGGTGAAAGGATTCACCAGAGACAGAATGGGGAGCAGAACAGGCAGAGCTACTGAAATACACTGCTGAGGGGAGCAGTGGGCGAGACAGGAGAGGTCTGCTGAGCCATGTGGGTCAGTTCCTTAACTGGCCTGGGATCAAACTCATGCTGCAGTGGCTGTGGATAGCTTGACAGTGCTGAGACTTTAACCCGTGTGCCACCAGGGAGGACCATCCTTTGTCTTCTTGGAGGATAGTATGAGACTCATGAGCAGTGAACAGTCTTTAATTTGGCATGAGGATAAGTAAGTATTAAGGATGGGAGTTACAGTTACCTCTCTCTCCTTTTCCCAACCCTTTCTAAATGCAAGTGAATAACAAGACCAGGCTTGACAACATTTGCTGATGAAAGGAAGATCTATTACATGATATATAGTTGACTAAGAAACTGATCAACATCATAAAATAAAGGAGATATTTCTTTACTTGTTATTTTGTTATTTTTCCATTTGTTTTGGATGAACTTTTGTAATGCACAATTTTTTTTAACATTTTCTATTCTTTAAGATAACCATACAGCCAAATAGCCTGTAATGACTCTACAAACAGTAACAGAATTTCTATAAAGTAGTAATTAATAACAACATTTCAAAATGTATGTAATTTTAATTATTTAAGAGCATTTTTTCACTCTAAAGTACCTAGATTTGAACAGTAAATTCTATGGTTACCCCATTTGTGGGCCAAAGTAAGGCTTACCTCATTGTTTTTTATTGTATAAATCCATGATCTATGAATAATTATTATTTTTTTCAACTGGTTGGAAAACAGAAACAGACAGCTATTGCATAGCAAGTAAAATTGCATAAAATTTACACTTCAATGCCCATTAATAAACTTTTATTAGAATAGAGCCTCAATCATTGGTTTTTATATTGTTTATGACTATTTTCCTACTACAAATACAGGCTTGAGTAGTTTACTAGGGAGGATGTAGCTTTAAAGACTAAAACATTCAGCACCTATCTGAGGCCTTAGAAAAGAGTGTGTAAGCCCTTCTGCAATAGTGTTTTCCTGTAAGAATGATCATTTACTATGCATTAACAGGTAGTTACCTGTATTATCCATGTGATATTATTTAATTAAATTCTTGTTTCATAAACTTGGTGCTAAAACCTAAAATTCCTGAGGCAAATATGAGAACCAGAATCTGGCTCTTGGTAGATTTACCAAGTTAATGAGTGCCATCTGGTAAGTCTTCTTGGGGCATTGTAGAATAGACATTTCTCTATATCATCCAACGATGCCTTTTATCATGTCTTTAATTTGCCATTTTTCAATTACACTATTTACAGAAATATTCCATGGTTCATTATCTATTTAGAAACTCGCAGCTTTGAAATTACTTAGGATGACAGGCATGTTATATTGCCAAGCTTGTGAACAGGTGTTATATATACTACGGCAAACTTTCTTAAGTGCCATTATTCATGCATTATTTAAAATAAGAGTAGATCAACAAGATCTACTAAGCATTTTATAGAGAAATGTTTTTTTTTTTTCTTTTATTGTCAGATGTAGGGGAGAAAAAAGAACAGACTTCTTAGTGTGATGGTCTTCAACATTTGGGCCACTGAGGGTGCAATAATATCAATTTTCCATCTGCTTGATTACCATCACAGCTACTTTATGCTTAGCTAATTAAAATTAAGTGTGAAGTTGTGCTGTTGTTGTGTAGATATGGCACCATTCAAACAATTGGTTTAGAGAATTAAGGAAAGCAAATTTAGTTTGGAAACTAATGCTAAAGCCCAGTATATAGAGAAAAACTGAATCAGGACTCACTTTAGGTATCCAGGCTAACACAGGTTCAGCTGTAATGTATATTCTATAGTTAGCAATTCCAGGGGATGGTGGAAACTAGGTTTGATTTTTCTATTGTTTTTGCTCATAATACACAAAAAGAAAAGAGGTTAAGTTGACTGCAGCATTCCAGACTGTTTGGTTACTTTGAGTAATATGCCCAGTGTAATTCTGACATATGAAAATTATGCATGTTGCATTCTTTCAATAATTATAGCTTTATACATTTAGTGTTAATTATTGATGCAGGCACTACAAACATAAGTCCTGACTCGTGTTACCTGGATTTGTTCCTAAATCTACTGCTTAATAGCTGTGCAAATTACTTAATTACTTCCTATCTTCATTTTTTTACACATTAATAGTGTGAGTATTAAATTAGATAATATAATGGAAAAAGCTAAGAAAAATGTGACATCATCATTACTTTACTTCTGAGCTGCATAACAATCATTCAAGGTAGGCACATCATCCATTTTTGCAAGGGAGGAAACTCATGATTAGAAAAGCAAGGCAGAAGGGGGCGGAGCAACATGGCGGCGAGGAGACGCTGCGAGTAAGATCTCCCATTAAAAAAAGTTAATAGGGAGGAAAAGCGGCAGGTCCCAGTGAGAACTGGGACACGGAAGATAAACGGGTGACGCCAGCAAACTGCCCGAAGAAGAAAGTGGCCATAAAAGAGGACCAGAAGGGAGGGAAGCACAGAACCCTGCTCCCCTCCCCCGCCCACAGAGGCGGCACTCTCCGACCGGCAGAGAGGAGGAAACAACAAACCAAAACGGCCCACAAGAACAAACGACGCAGCAAGCGGGACTGGGAGTGGAAAGGAACTATTGCAGCCACCTCACCCCGTGAACGGGAGCTGAGGCGAACCCTGCAGGATTCGCCGCGGCGGTGAGCAAACGGCTCCTGGCGCCATTAGAGAAGAACAAAGACCCCGGGAGACGCGCACACAGCCCGGGCTGCCGGTAAGCTGGCGCGGAAACGCGGCGCGCTCGGGGAGCTTGAAAAGCAGGTGCAGACCTGGATCGCGGCTGCCCGGGTCCCCGCGCCTGCAACCTAGGCTTGCGGGGAGACAACCTAGGCTTGCTGGGAGACGCGCGGAGGTCCTCACTGAGGTGAAGGTCCCTCCCTGAGTGAGCAGGAACCAGGCGCCCAGGCACGGGAGCTGTGCAAAAGGCGCCATTCCCGCGCCACTGAACTGGGCTACAGCCCGCGTCCTGGAACTGAGGGCTTTGAACTGAGACCCGGGGCGCGAAAATTCGGGGCGTGGGTTCTCCGCGACGGTGGGGCACAGGGCAGACACAGCACCCCAAAGCTGTTGAGGTGTGCCCTACCATTCCCGCTCTGTTCTCTGTCCCACGGGGTGGGGGGAGGCGAAAAACAGCCCCCCAAGGACAATAGGAGAGATCTCTGGCGCCACCTAGCGACCAGGAAAAAAAAAAGTCACTAACACCCTATAAAACAGGACATTTCTTAAGACTGCTTGAAAAGGGCAGAAGGTTTCTGGAGGACCCAGTGGCCAGCCGGGAAGTTATTCCACGCCAGGCCCCTTCCAACCAGCAGTCTGAGCCCACAGAGGGAGCAGGCACCCACGTCCGGGGCAGACCGGGTGCGCAGAAGAGTGTGCCTGAAACCGGAGGCGCAGGGACTGCATCCCGCTTCGCCATTTGAGAACAGGGACATTTCTTCAGTAAAAACTGCCTAAAACCAGCAGAAAGCTCCCCCAGAAGACAGAGATGGCTCCTGGAAGAGCCAGAGGGGAGCGGAGAAGTTCACCCAAGATGTCAGTCAGTCCGAGCAACACAGTGTCCCAACGCATACGACAAATTAGAAAACAGACAGTAGGGAGTAGAAGAACCACACGCAACCTAAAAACTCCTCAGGAAAGAAGCACACCACAAAAAGAAAACCACTCCCCAGATTGCAACGACAGCAACTTGGAAGAACTTCTGAGCCTTCCAGAAAGAGAATTTAAAATTGCCATGATTAAAAAAGTGATAGATCAGAAGAAGGAAATTGAGTCCCTAAAGAGGGAAGTAAGAGAAATGCAGGAGATCAAAGAATTAATGGAGGAACTAAAGAACTCTGGGAAAAGCAATGAAAGCAGAATAGATGAAATGGAAGAACGAATAAGTAATCTTGAAGACACAGAAATAAAAAGAACCAAAACAGAAAAGGAAAGAGAAGTACGAAGGAAAAAGAATGAAGAAAGACTTCGGGAACTATCTGACTCCATGAGGAAAGGAAATATAAGAGTTATAGGAATTCCAGAAGGAGAGGAGAGAGATGTAGGAACAGAGAAAATATTCATGGATATAATTGAAGAGAACTTCCCAAATGAGAAGAAGGAGCTGAAAATTGATATACAAGAAGCAAGAAGAACACCAAACTTCCACGACGAAAGGAAAAACACAGCAAGACACATAATAGTAAAGCTCCCAAGAATCCAGGACAAGGAAAAAATAATGAAGCTGACAAGAGGGAAGAAACAGATAACATTCAAAGGAAAACCAATCAGGCTGACATCAGACTTCTCTGAAGAAACACTACGGGCAAGGAGAGAGTGGAGGGACATAGTCAACAGACTCCAAGAAAACAGATGCCAACCAAGAATACTCTATCCCGCAAAGCTCTCTTTCCTCCATGAAGAAAGAATATGGACCTTCCCAGACAAAGAGAAACTCCGGAATTTCATTGCGACTAAACCCCCACTCCAAAAAATACTACAAGGAATCCTAAAGCCAGAACCTCAGAGGGACGAATAACAACGAAAGAAGACCAAAAAAAAAAAAAAGTTATTAAAAGAATAAATAAATAAAATCAAAGGAAAGACAAACATAATGGCAAATACAGATGCTAACATATCAATATTAACTCTAAATGTAAATGGACTAAACTCTTCAATAAAAGACAAAGAGTTGCAGCCTGGATTAAGAAACAAAACCCAACCTTTTGCTGTCTCCAGGAAACACATTTAGCTACAAAAGATAAAAATAGGCTCAAAGTCAAAGGATGGAAAACAATCCTACAAGCAAATGGGCCAAAAAAGAAAGCAGGAACAGCTATACTCATATCAGATAAAACAGACTTCAAACTCAAAAAAATAAAAAGAGACCCCAATGGTCACTACATTATGATTAAGGGGACAATACTTCAAGAAGAAATAACACTCATTAACATATACTCACCAAACGAAAGAGCACCAAAATATATCAGACAACTGTTGTCCTCTCTGAAAACAGACATCAGAGAAAACACATATGTAGTGGGAGACTTCAACACACCACTATCAACAATGGATAGATCAACAAGACAAAAAATAAGTAAAGAAACTAAAGCTCTAAATAAGGACCTAGAGCATTTGGGCTTAACAGACATCTATAGAACACTAAACCCAAAAAAAAACGGAGTACACATTTTTCTCAAGCGCACACGGATCATTCTCCAGGATCGATCACATACTGGGGCACAAGACAAACATCAACAGATACACCAAGATTGAAATCATACCAACCATCTTTTCTGACCACGAAGGCATCAAACTAGAAATAAATCATAAAAAGAAGGCAAGGAACTATCCTACCTCATGGAGATTAAAAGCCACACTACTGGAAGACCACTGGACTAACGAGGAGATCAAAGAAGAAATTAAAAAATTCTTTGAATTGAATGACAAGGAGGACACCAATATCCTAAATGTATGGGATGCAGCAAAAGCAGTAATAAGAGGAAAATATATAGCAATAGAAGCTCACATCAAAAAACAAGAAAGAACTCAAAGAAACAACCTAATCTCGAAGCTCAAAGATCTAGAAAAAGAACAACAAAAAAACCCCAGAACCAGTAGAAGAAAAGAAATAATAAAAACCAAAGCAGAAATAAATGAAATTGAAACTAAAAAAACAATCCAAAAGATCAATGAAACCAAGAGCTGGTTCTTTGAAAAAATAATAAAATAGACAAACCCCTAGCCAGGCTCACAAAGGAAAAAAGGGAGAAAGCACAAATACACAGAATCATAAATGAAAGAGGAGAAATCACAACGGACACAGCAGAAATCAAAAGAATAATCAGTAACTACTATGAACAGTTATATGGAAACAAGTTCAACAATCTAGAGGAGATGGACAAATTCCTACAACTCTACAATCACCCAAAGCTAGATAAAGAAGAAATAGAGCACCTAAACAGACCAATTACAAGCAGCGAAATTGAAATGGTAATTAAAAACCTCCCCAAAAACAAAAGCCCAGGACCTGATGGATTTACAAATGAATTCTACCAAACATTCAGAGACGAATTAGTGCCTATCCTTCACAAACTCTTCCAAAAAATTGAGAAGGAAGGGACAATACCAAACACGTTCTATGAAGCCAATATTACACTAATACCAAAACCGAATAAGGACAACACAAAAAAGGAAAACTATAGGCCAATCTCCCTAATGAACACTGATGCAAAAATCCTCAATAAAATTTTAGCTATCAGAATCCAACAATGTATCCATAAGATAATTCACCACGACCAAGTTGGATTCATTCCAGGGGCACAAGGATGGTTTAACATCCGAAAATCAATCAACGTTATCCAACACATCAACAAAAAGAAATATAAAAACCATATGATAATATCAATAGATGCTGAGAAAGCTTTTGACAAAGTGCAACACCCATTCATGATAAAAGCCCTTGAAATTCTTGGGATACAAGGAACATACCTCAACATCATAAAGGCCATCTATGACAAGCCAACAGCCAGTATCATTCTCAATGGTGAAAAGCTGAAAGCAATTCCATTAAGATCTGGAACAAGACAAGGATGTCCACTCTCACCACTGCTTTTCAATATAATACTGGAAGTCCTAGCCAGAGCAATAAGACAAGAGAAAGACATCCAAGGAATCCAAATAGGAAAAGAAGAAGTCAAACTATCACTATTTGCAGATGATATGATAATATACATAGAGAACCCCAAAATCTCCACAGAAAAACTAATTCAACTCATCAATCAATTCAGTAAAGTGGCAGGATACAAAATCAACACGCAAAAGTCAGTAGCCTTCCTATACACAAACAATAAATCTGAAGAAGAAGAAATCAAAAAAACCACCCCTTTTATTATCGAAACAAAAAAAATCAAATATTTGGGAATAAATCTAACAAAAGAGGTAAAGGACCTATACAAAGAAAACTATAAAACACTGTTAAAAGATATAGAAGAAGACACAAAGAAATGGAAAGACATCCCCTGCTCATGGATTGGAAGAATAAACATTATTAAAATGGCCATCCTACCAAAAGCAATATACAGATTCAATGCTATTCCAATCAAAATCTCAATGGCATTCTTCAAAGAAATAGAACAATTATTGATGAAATTCATATGGAATCACCAAAAACCCCGAATAGCCAAAGCTCTACTGAAAAAAAAAGAAGGAAATGGAGGCATCACACTCCCAGACTTCAAACTATACTACAAAGCCATAATCATCAAAACTGCATGGTATTGGAACAAGAACAGACATACAGACCAATGGAATCGAATAGAAAATCCAGAAATAAACCCACAGATTTATGGTCAACTAATCTTTGACAAAGGAGCAAAGACTATGCATTGGAGCAAAGAAAGTTTGTTCAATAAATGGTGCTGGGAAAACTGGGTCGCTACATGCAAAAGAATGAAGCTTGACCACTACCTCACACCATACACAAAAATCAACTCAAAATGGATTAAAGAACTAGACATAAGACCTGAAACCATAAAATACATAGAAGGAAATATAGGCGAAACACTACGGGATTTGCACATCAAAGACATCTTTACAGACACATCACCCAAAGCAGTGATAGTGAAGACAAAGATAAACAGCTGGGACTCCATCAAATTAAAGAGCTTCTGCACAGCAAAAGAGACAATAACAAAAACAAAGAGAAACCCCACCAACTGGGAGAACATTTTTGCACCCAACACTAATGATAAAGGACTGATCACAAAAATCTGCAAAGAGCTGATGAGACAGCAACAACAAAGAAAATAATCCAGTCAAAAAATGGGCAGAAGAGCTAAAAAGAAACTTCTCTGAAGAGGAAATGCAAATGGCCAACAGACATATGAAAAAATGTTCAACATCACTTGTAATCAGGGAAATGCAAATCAAAACTACCATGAGATACCATCTTACACCAGTGAGAATGGCACATATTAAAAAAACTAGCAACAACAAATGTTGGCGAGGATGTGGAGAAAAAGGAACTCTTGTGCACTGTTGGTGGGAGTGCAAACTGGTCCAACCACTATGGAGAGCTGTGTGGCGATTTCTGGACCTACTAAACATAGAGCTTCCATATGATCCAGCAATTCCACTCCTAGGTATTTACCCAAAGGACACAGAAACATCAATTCCAAAGAGCACCTGCACCCTATGTTTATAGCAGCACTGTTTACAATAGCTAAGCTTTGGAAACAACCCAAATGCCCAAAAATAGATGACTGGATCAAGAAGATGTGGTACATATATACCATGGAATATTACTCAGCATTCAAAAAAGATAAACACATGCAATTTGCAGCAACATGGATGGCACTGGAAGGGATCATGCTCAGCGAAATAAGCCAAAAATTAAAAGAAAAATACCGGATGGTCTCACTCATAGCAGGAATCTAGAAAACTTAAATAAGAGACCAGGAAAATGAATATAAGAAAGTGAAAATCAAAATCAACAAAAAACTATGAACCAGAGACACTTTTTGGGGGGGGGGGCGGGAGGGGAAGGATTGGGGTCAGAATGGGGCGTTTGCAATTGTATGGGGGAATATAAAAATAAAATTTAATATTTAAAAAAAAAAAAAAAATAGAAAAGCAAGGCAACTACTCTTTTTTTTTTTAAAAGATTAGTTTATTTTTGCATACAAGAGCTGGAGTGTATTCAGAGGTGCGAGGTGGACAGTGGGGAGCAAAACAGGCAGATCTACTGAAATGCACTGCTGAGGGGCCAGGGGGAGACAGGAGAGGTCTGCTGCACCATGTGGGTTAGCTCCTTGGTGGGGATGGAACTCGTGCTGCAATGGCTGCAGATAGCATCATAGTGCTGAGGCTGAACACCTTGTGTCACCAGGGAAGCCCTCAAGGCAACTACATATATTAACACAGTTTATGAAACACATCAAAAAGTCAAGGGCAATATTATCTGAATAAAATCTCTTTTGTTCTTCCCCTTTCAGTCCATCAACTCTTTTAAAAATTATACACTTGTAAAATTTAAAAAATTATACATTTGTGTAATTAGTAATGTTTGTAGCCCACATCAAAGACTTATAGTGTCTAAAAGTTTCCAACACCCCCAAATTTGATTCATAAGGCTCCTGATTTTTTAAGCAATTTCCTGATAACTGTTATCAGAGAATTTGGGAGTTTAAACCCATTTTTTCTTTTGAATTTACAAAGCAATGAGGTATTTTGAATTGTGTATAGAAGGAGTTATTTTTGGTAAGAGTAACACCTAGCATTCCTCAAATTGCACACAATGAAAGCCAGAAAAAAAAAAAATCCATATATCTTTCTGTTAGAAGAAGAAACAAAAAGAACATTATAATAAGTTTTAAGGAATATCTTAACTGAAGGCTTACTTGGAATTCAAGAAGCAAGTGAAAAGCATTTGGATGCATTTTAAGAGATAATTGCTACCAAATAATTTATGGGTGCAGAGCAATACCCAAGGAGAAAAAACCACTAGTTATAACCTAGTAAATTAAAACCAAACAGTCTACATGCCTGGTATCGTGTTTAAGATTAATTGGATCATAGCAGAAAGTGCACATTATGAAGATCAAATACTAGGAGAAAAGTCATAAAGTTTGAAAACATATCAGTGTATCTTCATCCTTGCAGACGCCTTTTATTTATTGTCAATGTAAACAGATGTTAATGACATTGTAAGAGCTTTTGAGAAAGAAAGAGAGAAAGCAAATTTTTCTCAAGATAAAGTAGAAAAATGTTTAATAAGAAAATCTTACAGCTTACATTTACAGAAAGCATATTTTCTCCTCTAAAACTATTTTTAATTTTTTCTGTATTAAAACTGAAAACTCATTATAAACTTTAAGAACAAAGACATAAGATAGTGTTGGAGGGATGGAAAGAGGGGATATTTGGATTATTTCATCTATTTATTAGATAACAATGTTACATTTAGTTGGTTCAGGAGTACAATTTTCTTTGAATCATGCTATTTAGAATAAAACAACATTACCTTAATGATATTTGCTATAAAATATTGATATAAAGAATGAATTAAAAATGCTATTTAACTCTTGCTTAGGACTGTTGTATATTTATTTCCTCCTTTACTTTGCCGGTGCACAATGTATCATAACAAATTATAAGTTCTGTTATTGCAAATATCACTGAATTTTTGAGGGACCTCTCTCATTCCAGACAATAAGCTCCATCAGACTAGGAGCCATACATACATCTCAGTATATCATTACTATTCTTTATATAGTTGAGGAATACAAAATCCTAAGAAAGTGAGAAAATGTCCATGATTCATTTAGAGTAGGGTTATTCTACCTTTGTTGTTCTGGAGTTTTGGAATGGATAATTCTTTGTCCTGGAGGACTGTCCTGTGTCTTGAAGCATGTTTATCAGTCAGTATACCTTACCACTGCCAACCGTACCAGAATCACCTTCATAGGTCACAAACTTAAAACTATCTCCATACATTGCTAAATGTCCCTTATTTACAGGGAGGGTGGAAGAGTAGATGATAGATAAAATCATCCTCAATTGAGAACAAAGAACTTTTGCATTAGATAACTCTTTCCTTTTCCTCATCCAGGAAACTTTTATTAGTTATACAAAAATTCCTAAAGAAATGGGTGGCAGAATTACATCACAAGTAGAATAGAAGGAGTAATCTGTGAATTAGACTATGCAAGAACACTGATGCTCTGAGCAAAATATTTGAACTCCTCCATGGCCCAGATACACTGGAGAGCTTCATATATCCTCAAGGGGAAAGTGTACATGCACTAAAAGATTTTTAATTCTTTAAGCTTAAAATGTTTATTTGGTGAAAGTTCACCTAAACCAATCACAGAAAAAAGGAAGATATTTCTGCTAGCAGAGAAAAGGATTCTTTGATGACTGGGGTATATAGATCAACCTGCAAGGAGCATCAAGGAAGAAAAAAGTTTGAGCAGTTAACTGGCCTTGATAAGGCTGTACAAGGCCTTCAGGGGGTCTGAAATCAAGCAAGAGAAGAATCCCTGAGTGTCAGATAGTAGGAACAGTAGGAAGTCAAGGTAGTACAGTATACAGGGGTTGAATACTATACCACCTCACTGAAATCTCACTGACAGAGAACAATGATGTGGGTATATATAAAGCCCCAGGTGTCAAAAAGCACATCCTCAGCACCCCCAGAAGGTTTCCAGGAGAACTGCAGGGGAAAGAAAACTTGAAAGGGGTATGAATGAGTAGAGTTAACGCCTTATATTTACACAATTAAGGTTGCTAAAGAGTAGAAATATGTCCCAAAGATGTTAAGTTTATGAACTAGATAATCTATCAGTGCACATCATGGCATTAACATATTAAAAGAGAAAATCATGTTCCCAATAGCTACAGAGAATTGTTTTGTGAGTTTGATTTGAAACAAAGAAAATTTGTATAAAACTTTTATTAAAGGTAACACTTTAAACCAATAAAAGATATCCAACAATAGCATAAAACATATAACCTACTTGTTGATGAAATAAAAGAAGAATTGTCTTAAGAGTAATCCACAGAATCAGGATTCACATTAAAGTTAGTATCATTCTAAATTTGCTGAGGTTCAAGATATATATGATATATAGGAACAATAAACATAAGGTGTCCTTCAGTAGATATATGGATAAATAAACTGTGGTTACAGCACTAGGTAGAAATGAATTATCAATGTAAATATGGGGAGGTCACTTAAACATATATTACTAAGAGAAAGCCAACCTGAAAAATGCTACCTACTTTATGATTCCAACTATATGACATTCTAGAAAAGGCAAAAATACAGATACAATAAAAAGATCAGTGGTCACCAGGGGTTGTGGAGGGAGGCAGAGAATAAATAGAGAACATTTTTTAATAAAGTGAAATTGCTCTGGTATCAAAATGAAGCATGTTATACATTTTGTGCAAACCCTTGGAGTGTACAACGAGAGTGAATCTTTTTTTTTTCTTTAAGATTCATTTTATTTATGCATATAAGAGCTGGGGTGTAGGCCAGAGGTATGGGGGGCGGGTGTGTGTGTATGTGAAAGGATTCACCAGAGACAGAGTAGGGAGCAGAACAGGTGGATCTACTGAAATACACTAATGAGGGGTGCAGCAGGAGAGACAGGAGAGGTTTGCTGCACCATGTAGGTTAGCTTCCTGGCTGGGATTGAACTCATGCTGCAGTGGTTGCTGGTAACTTCACAGTGCTGAGACTTAACCCCTTGTGCCAACAGGAAGGTCCCCCAAGAGTGAATCTTAATGTTACCTTGGACTTGGTTGATTAGGACGTATCAATGAAGGTTCATTAATTGTAACAAACATGTTGCTAGTGGGGATCATTAACAGTAGGGAGACTGTACCTGTGTAGTGGAAGAAAACATTTGGGAAATTTCTGTATTTTCCTATCCCAATTGTACTTTGAGCCTAAAAATAGTCTAAAAATTAAATTAACAAATATTCTTGGAAGACAGCATAAATTAACCAACCAGAATACTTTGAGAGGGACTTGTCAGCAATTAGTAGGGGTGTCTAGGACCAGACACAGGCCATTTTCACCAAAACCCTAATCGCAACAGAAAGCTCAGTGTGAATCTAGTCCCTTATTATTCAATGGTTTTAATAAATCAAATTATCCAATGACAGCTGTGAAAAATTATATTTTTCTTTATAAAAAAGTTCACAGAAAAACATGAACAGTTGGCAATTTAAAAAAAAAATAGTTGCAAATCAAATTGTAGCAAATTTTGTGATTTTGACCTTTTCATCCCTACTCGCCTGTCACCTTAAACTGGTAAAACATACATAAAAGTACAGAAAATTCTGACAAGACCACATTAAGGAAAAGTGATTTCCCTTCCCTCCTACTCACCTCGAAAAAGCCACTTATTTTGATTGCACAATCAATGAAATACCCGTTTTTCCAGCTAGTCAATTTTCCTTATACATGTTTCATTCCCAAGCGAAATGTTTGGAATTATTTTGCTTTAGATGGTTACTTTCACCATCTTTTATGTCTAAGCACTGTTACTATGAAAAGAAAATAGATTATAAATTACAATGTCTGAGTATATGAGTTAATGTCATTCTGTGTTATGAAGGATGTCGTTAAGTGTTTCTTTTATATTTGCTCCATTCTATAGGGAACTTGAGTAAGTGAATCATTTATGAGGAAGACAAACTCAATTTGGCTATTCAGCATTAAATTTAATTTGGGGAAATTAAGCATTTATTCATTTTAAAAATCTTCTAATGAGAACTTACTGTGTTCCATAGTCAACAGCAGGAGTACAGAGATAAATACAACAAAAATACTACCCTATAGAACACACAGAAGAATATTGGAGACATAAATAAATGTAGCTTATCCCAGCAGCTCATGTGGTGACATATATGATGTACTTATTAACATGATGTGCACAAGGATAAGCCGAAAACATCTAAATTAAGTTACAGAGTTGAACAGAAAATTCAGAAGATCAGTGTTAGTTAATCTTCTGTAGTTCCAGTGCCAGTCTGAGGTCTGGAACCAGGATAGCAAATGAAAAAAGACCAATCTGAGTCTAAAGGTATAGGAGAAGATGATGACTAAGCTCAAGTAAAAATAGCAAATTTACCTTTCTTCTGCCTTTTTGTCCTATTCAGGCCCTCAAAGTATAAGTGCATGGCCAAGGGTTACCCAGGGACCACAACTGCTATGGAGTGCACATTCTAAAAAGGGCCTGGCCATTTGTACATACAATTGCAAAGAGAGCAGACACTTTCAGTGTGAAAGATCTTTAATTGGAGTTAGTGTGGAGAGACAGAGAGACAGAGAGAGAGAGAGAGAGAGAGAGAGAATGATATTCCTAATAATCTCTGAAAATCACCCATTCCCTTCCCCTAATGGCCACTAAGTCCAGCCAAAATACTCAGCCCATATCAGTGCAGTTGAGACCCAAAAGATAGCCACAAGTCTAAGGCCCCAAAGATTTGCCACAAGTCTTGGGGAGTTATCATAAGAAAGGGCTTATGCAGGTTCTAGATAACTGTGACAGAAGGAGAAACCCAAAATTCAAAATTCATAAAATATACCACAAAGCCAAAATAATGACTGTTATTGCCTCTGCCAAGGCAGCCTCCCCAGGTGTGTCTCACGTGTGTTCCAAGGTTTTTCCTCTAAGAGTCTCTCCTTCCCAGCTACCCCTCATTCATAATGGCATGCTGGGAATTGCAGTCCAGCATTTGCGTATAAATGCATCTCCCTTTCACTGAGATGCATTCTGTGACTAATGGATATGATGACACAAAACCACATCAGTTCTCTGGGTACCCCTTAGACTAGTCAAGTTCACACATAAAATTAACCCTCATATTCCCTGCAGTTTTGTAGGTAGTTTCCAATTTACAACTTACATGTATTTCTTACTATAATAATTATCAATGCAGTGGAACAAATTATCACAAAATGCAGGATTTAAAGCAATGACATAATTTATTTTATTCACTAGTCTACAGTTTGGGTATAGATTGGCAAGGATAATATCTCTCAGATTCATTTGGCATCAGTTGTGATTCTGAGGTTTTCTGAAACATTGTTCACTCTCATATCTGACTAGAAGTGAGTCCTGAGCTTAGACAGTCAGGGGAACAAGCACGTGTGCAGTGATACACATAGCACGAAGATTGTATTGCAAGGATAAACAACCAGGGGAAAGAATGAAAGAGAGGAAGAGGTGAGGGAAAGGGAGGGAAGTAGGGAGTAGAGGCATGGGATAGAAGAGGAGAGTGGAGGGTAGAGGAGAAACAAAGGAGAAGAGGGGTGGGGAGTGTGGAGAAGGAAACAATATCACCTTGTATAACCTACATCAGGAACTGAACAGCATCTCTTCTGCCCAATTCTATTCATTACACTGGATCATTAATACCAGTCAGTGTTCAAAGGGTAATTAGACTCCATCTTTTGACTGAGAAGTCAAAGTTTTAGAAGAACAGAAACAATTCTGCTGATATTTTTGAAAAACACAATCTGTCCCACCAACCACTACACTGTTAGGACAGTCCATTAGAAAATGGAATGTAGAAGGCCTCCCCTGGTGGCGCAGGCAGTTGAGTGCCACACTGTGAAGCTCCGCAGCCTATGCTGCACCAATTCAATCCCGGCTGGCCAGCGAGTGTCCCACATGATGCAGCAGACCTCTCCTGTCTCTCCCGCTGCTCCCCTCAGCAGTGTATTTCAGTCAGTCTGCCTGTTCTGTTCCCTACTCTGTCTCTGGTGAATCCTCTCACCCTCCCACGCATCTGGACTGTACCCCAGTTCTTGTGTAAATAAATAAATAAATCTTTTTTTAAAAAGAAAATGGAATGTAGATAATTTATAGTAATGGAAAATTAATTTCTTTTTAATCACTGATAATACCAATCACAGGTTTATTCATCATTGACTCCATGCTAGTACTGAATTCTCATTCTAAAGGTGTGAGGTATTGTCTTTGTTTTAAGGTTGTATAAAAAGAGGCAGTAACTTGTGCAGTGATACACATCTAGCCAGCCATGGAGAAGTCAGCTCAGAAAATCCACTTCCACTCTTTGGTACTACACTTCACTGTCTTTCTAAAAGGAGCCATAGATGAAATAGATTTTTTTCTTATGCTACAAACTATGTTGACAGTTTGAACTTTCCTTCCATATACATGCTTTCCATTTGCATGTTTCAGAAGATTGTATTGCAAGGATAAACATCCAGGAGAAAGAATGGAAGAGAGGAAGAGGTGAGGGAAAGGGAGGGAATTAATTTGATTGCACTGATAATATGGTCATTAAGAAACTGAATTTCATGCATTTTGACAAATAGACTACCAGTCCTTAGGAAGAATTAGCAGCAAACAAACTTATAGTTCATCAATACTTAAAAGCAAGATGTAAAGAAAAAGTATGATATATATATTTGAAATGTATTCCTAAAAAATTCAAAGCTATTTTATCACAACTGATTTAAATTCTTTTCTCCATAACTGACCAGGATCTATATGAAAATAACAGCATATACAAGAGAGAAGTACGGGCATATTTGAAGGAGATAAACTATATCCCCTTCTTCATTAAAATGGCCTCAGAATCTCTTCTTGAAATATTGATTATGAAAGCTTCAAATGGTCAAATTTTCTATTTAATAATGGCGGTCTCAAATGCAAACACTTGTTTAAAAAATTCTAGCTTCATGAGATTATTCTTTATCAAAGCACTAATATAATTTCAAAGAGCTACTCTATTAAGACTAATAAAATCTGGATAATTGACATCATTACAAAGTAATGTTAATGTCCCCATTTTTCAAAATTGTAGCCATCATTATCATAAAAATTATTTCACAAGAGACATTTTGCATCTGACATATATAATAAGGATGGCCCTTCACTTTTAAATTTTTTATGGTAGAAATTAGACAAAAGAAAAATTGTAGAAATTTTAACTGATTCATGAGAATTTCTGTACATTGTTTTGAAAACTAACTTTTGTGTACAAGATTTCATAAGAAAACAACTAAACTTTGGCATGTTGTTACTAGAATCTGATTACTTTTTCTACTATTTATAATATGTCTAGTTTGAAGAATTTATCATCTGTGATTTGGTATTTTAATACTGATATAAAATATATTGTATTTCAGTTTGACATAAAATTGTTATGTTAAATAAGTTAACATTGCTTAACATATGTTGGTTGTATTTCAAAATGATTTGGCTTCCTTTAAAATGTCAAATTGTTGAGTCATTTTTAGAATATTCTAGTAATTCACTTAGACAACCTGGGTTGTAGGTGAATGGATAATAAGAAACAGCTGGGCCAGCTATTCTGCCTCATGAGATATCATTATAAAGGAGAGAGGTTTAGAGATGCAAATTTATAAAAAGTTAGAATAAAAATGTACCACCAAGTCTCAACCCAAGCTGATGTATTTTGTAGATGAGGAAAATGTGGCCAAGATAATGACTCACCCAATGTCACACAGTCAGCTTAGAATCCAAGTCTGTTTTTCTATCCAAGGTATCCTCTACTATGCATTACTATCTGTATGAAAATATGTTGTAAAAATATCCCAAAAGTATGATTCTTCTAATAACAATTTATTTTTTCTCAGAAAAAAATGAACAACAAAACATATACACACACAGTTTCTCTGAGATACTAACTTTCCAAATAAAATAAATCAAAAAATATTCTGACAAAGTTAACTGTAAAGCTGTAGCTAATCTCAGCAACAGACAGCAGTAGATATCTGGATGAGCTAAAATCCCATTTCATTTTTTTTTTTTGACAGTGTAGGCTTCTGGTGCTTTAAAGTGGTAGCACATTGAATAGTGACCAGCCAAAAATACCAAATAATCTCTGTAATTTGCAGATTTTGCCTTATTTAGGAAAAGGGTCATGCTGATATAATTAAGAATCCTGCAATGAGGAAATTGCCCTGGAATATTAGTTGTACCCTAAAGGTTGTCATGATGACCCTTATAAAAAAGAGGCAGGGGATCAGACACAAAGGGGACAGTGATACAGGAAGAAGGTCAGGGGACACTGTCACAAGTCAGGTATATGTGGGTTCTGCAGCAAAACAGAACCATTAAGATATGTATGTAGAAAGATTTATTTTAAGGAATCGACTCACATGACTGGAGAAGCTTGAGTCCAAAATCTTACTGGTGGGGGGAAGTCAGCAATCTAGGCAATCAGGAAAGATTAAATCCAAAGGCAGATTGTAGAATGGAGAAGAACTGATATGGCAAATGAAGTTTGAAGGCAAATATCCTCTGGAAATTTGGGGCTGTTAGGGGAGACCAACTTACATCATGGAGGACAATCTGCTTTACTAGACGTTCATCAGTTTAAATGTAAATCTCATCTTAAAAACAAATAAACAAACCCTCACTGAAACATCCAGCATAGAGTTTGAGCAAATCTGGGCACTAGATGACACATCAAAAAGTCATCACACTAAAAGATGGAAGAAGCAGGGAACAGTTCATCTCCTAGATCTCCTGGCAGGAGCATGGTTTTGCTGAATGTGGGATTTCTGGCCTCCAGAATAGTAAAAGAATATATTTCTCTTCTTCTAAACCACCAGATTGGTATGAGTTTGTTATGACAGACTCAGGAAGCAAATGCAGATGTGTTTTGTATTTCCTGTTGCTTTGGTTCTTTTACTTTATCTACTTTTTTGTGGCTTTCCACCCAAACAAAGATCATTTAAAAGTCATATTCAGTCATATGAATTTCTAAGTTTGTGATGTGAAATACCCAGTGGGACTTAGTATTCCAGTCCCTATTCATTTCTGCCCCATTGCATTAACCACTGCCACATTCACAAGGTCTTTCAACAGTAGAAATGAGTCAAACTGCTTTTGGGTAAAAGTAAGTGAAAATAAACTTCCCTAAGAAAATTCTCTTCATGGTTGAAATGTAAATAAAGCAAAGCAATTTGAGGAAGTTTACTCTAGTATGGAGTTGACAGTCTGTAGAACCAAGAAATATATATATATATATATATATATATATATATATATATATATATATAATTACTTTAAATTGAGTTAACAAGGTTGAACTTTTCAGTCAGATTCATTTGAGTCAGAGTATCATCTCTTCCTTGCATACCTTGATCAAATATTTACCATTTTATAAGTCAGTTTTCTCAGTACTTATATTAAAGTTATTGTGAGGATAAAACATAGAAAATAGCACCAGTGAATAAGATAAAGTTGATCCCAACTTAAATCCTCAGTGGGAAGTTACACAACCCTGCCCCCCGCCCCCCCCACCCCACATTCCATCTACTTGTCCTATAGTAAGTGCTATTTCAATATTTTCAGGTATGTAGATAAATAATTTTAAAATATAGCACTTAAAAGAAATAAAAATAAAATACATTAGGAATGAATCCCATAAAAGATGCAAAATAACCAGCAGACAGTTATATAATTTTACTTGTAGCAATTAACACACACTTAAGTGCAATGAGAGATAAAGTATCTTTAAGAATTTGAAAACATAGGGCCTCCCTAGTGGCACAAGGGTTAAAGACAGCACTACCAAGGTACCGGCAGCCATTGTAGCATGAATTTGATCCCTGACCGGCCAGGGAGCACCCACTTGGTGCAGCAGACCTCTCCTGTCTCATCTGTTGCTCCCCTCAGCAGTGTATTTCAGTAAATCTGCCTGTTCTGTGTCTCACTCTCTCTGGTGAATCCTCTTACCCCACACACATCTAGAATGTACCCCAGTTCTCGTATGCATAAATAAATAAATCTTTAAAAAAAGAATTTGGGGCCTCCCTGGGTGCAGGTGGTTGAGCACTGCACTGTGAAGCTGTCCGCAGCCTGTGCAGCACAGGTTTGATCTCGGCCGGCCAGCGAGAATCCCACATGGTACAGCAGACTTCTCCTGTCTCGCCTGCTGCTCCCCTCAGCAGTGTATTCCATCAGTCTGCCTGTTCTGTTCCCCATTCTGTCTCTGGTGAATCCTCTCACTCTCCCTAGCATCTGGCCTGTACCTCAGTTATTATATAAATAAATAAATCTCTAAAAAAAATTTGAAAACATGATATGATAATGATCTTCCTTCCTATCAAAATATTAAATAATCTAATTCTAGACAAAATCCCGATAGGAATTCCTATGGAAACAGTAAAGCTAATTCTAAAACTTAGATTGGACAGAAACATTCAAAAATAGCAAAGATATTACTAAAAAAAGAACAATCTCAGGGACAGTCCTGATTGATGACAAAGCATATTATAAGCTTATAGTAATTACAGAAATCTTCCCATTATGCATCGCCTGTGGGTATGTTGAATGATATGGTCACGTTGGAAACACAATTTGGTAGTTCTTCAAAAAGTTAAACATAAAATTATCAAATGACTCAAGAATTCAATGCCTACTTACATATGCCAAAGTAAGGCCCACACAAAACTTGTACATTAGTATCCATAGTCACATCATTTATAATAGCCAAAAAGTGGAAATAAGCCAACCATCTACAAATTGATGAATGGATAAATAAAAGACCTTGGGGCCTCCCTGGTGGCGCAAGGGTTAGAGGCAACCTATGAAGCAATTCACAGTGAATGGAGCACAAGTTCGGTTCCCAGCCAGCCAGGGAGCAACCCACATGGCGCAGGAGACCTCTCCTGACTCGCCCGCTGCTCCCCTCAGCAGTATACTTCGGTCAATCTGCCTGTTCTATTCCCCACTCTGTCTCTGGTGAATCCTCTCACCCCCCCACCACACCTCTAGCCTGTACCCTAGCTCTTATATGAATAAATAAATCTTTAAAAAAAAAAGGCCTTATGTCCATTATCACCACTATTCATAGGCTTAAAATGTATGAAATGTTGCCAAATGCCAGAACGTGGATCAACTTTGAATATGTTACCCTTAGTGAAAGAAGTCTGTCATAAATGACCATATATTATGATTTTTATTTATTTATGCATACAAGAGCTGGGGTGTAGGCCAGAGGTATGGGGGTGAGAGGATTCACCAGAGACAGAATGAGAAGTAGAACAGTCAAAATGACTGAAATACACTGTTGAGGAGAACAGTGGGTGAGACAGGAGAGGTCTGTTGTGCCAAGTGGGTCACCTCCCTGGTTGGCCGGGGATCGAACTCATGCTACAGTAGCTGCGGATAGCTTCATAGTGCTGACACTTAACCCCTTGTGCCACCAGGGAGGCCTGACTCTTTTTTTTTTTTTTTTTGAAGCAGGGTACAGCCCAGATGCGTGGGAGGGTGAGAGGATTCACTGGGGACAGAGAGGGGAACTGAACAGACAGACCGAAGAAATACACTGCTGAGGGGAGCAGCAGGTGAGGCAGGAGAGGTCTGCTGTGCCATGTGGGACCCTCACTGGCTGGCCAGGATCGAACCTGAGCTGCAGAGACTGTGGACAGCTTCACAGCACAGCGCTGAACCGCCTGTGCCACCAGGGAGGCCCTCATTTTTTTTTTTTTTAAAGGGAAGAGAGAAAATTATAAAGAAAACTGGGGCCTCCCTGGTGGCGCAGCGGTTGGGCGCTGGGTTGCGAAGCTGCCCGCAGCCTCTGCAGCACCGGTTCGATCCCGGCTGTTCCCCGGCCACCGGAGGAGGGTCCCACATGGCGCGCAGACCACTCCTGCCGCCCGCTGCTCCCCTCAGCAGTGTGCTTCGGTCCTTCTGCCTGCTCTGCTCCCTGCTCTGGCTCTGGTGAATTCTCTCACCCTCCCGCGCTACTGACTGTACCCAGTGCATGTATAAACAAAACAAACAAATAAATAAATTAATTTAAAAAAAAAAAGAAAACTGTTGATTTCTTAGGCCAAGAGAGTGGGGTATATTGGGTAGGAAAAATCAGGGAGTGACTGTTAATGGGCATATGATTTATTTTAGGAAAGATTAAAATGTTCTTAAATAAATCATGGTGATTATTGCACAGCCCTGTGAATAAACTAAAAAGTCTTTGCATTTTTATGTTTTCAGTGAACTGTATATGTGTAAGTTATATCTCAGTAAGTAAGTAATACTGAGAAGAAGTAAATTAAAAAAAAAAAAAAAAACTAGGGTCAATATCTCAGAAACCAAAGCACTCAAATAGCTAAACTTGACACAGTAAAGCTTTGAATTTTCACATCAGTGGGAAGGTAAAGAATAACTCTAAATAGTTTTGAAACAATTTTCTATCCATGTCGGTTAAACTCTTAACTTTCTAAAAGCAGTCAAAACCCCAGCAGCTTAAAGAGTGACCTTATTAAAAATAATAAACTAGGATCTATTTAATTATATGCTGTGTTAGTAACTGTCACTGGAAAGCAAAATTGAGCAGGATAATATCTAAGTAAGTGGGAGATTAAGAAAGGGGAGCTGTGCTAATGAAAACTTAGCTCATTAGTAATGAGTAATAACATAATGTGAAAATACTTATATATAAACCAAGAAAAATAAACGTGGAAGCTTAGCTTCTTAAGTTGGTAAGAGTTTGGAAAAACTTTATTTAGACTGGACTAAATTCTGGTTCCTTTCCAGTCTTTGAAATTGAATCAACAGACAGAATGAAAGGTAGTTGTTTTTTTATTTATTTTTTTTTGATAATTATCTGTAGTTTGGATTGTTACTTATCCTTTTCTAAAGTCCACTGTATAGTTTGACTTTAAATTTTTTATTCCCTCTGTTTGATTAGTATCTGGAACTACAGAAGATATTAGTGGTACTACAGGGGCCACAGGAGTATTCAAAATTCAGTCATGTTGGCTTAAAAACAAACTTAAAAAAAATCCAAAGAATTTTATGTTGGGAAATAAAGAAACTGACACTAATGTGCACAAATTTTGTTCTCCCCCAAAATAATATTTATAAATTGACTGGTGAAATTACTTCTTTAGACAAAAATTAGGGCATATGGTTGAACAAACAACTTATTCCAGGAGAAGGAATTATAAGAAGTTTGTAATCTTAAAGAATTATATCACTGTGAATTGAACAATTAAAAAATCACCTTTATTACATTTTTTTCTGTAACTATAACATCAGCTTATCATGTGTAAGATGTGTAAGGACAATGCTGAGTTCAATTTGTTATCAACGTATCATAGGGCCTAACATATAGATTTCAATTTGTTGTTTGAATTATTGAATAAAATCTTGCAAGAAATTAGAAATTGCCTAGAAAATCCAAATTGTTTAGTCAGTTTACATTAAGGAAGTCAATTTAGCCTTAAAATAATCCTTTCTTTGTTGCAAAAGTATTTATTGAGAGGAGCTATCCTTCTGAATTGTGTAAAGAGTTGAAGCAATTATCCATTTCACACAGCTCATGTCTAAAGTCAGCGAGATAATGGACTAAGTCACAGTGAAATTGGACCCTACAATGTTGCGGTGATTGTTACAGATTGGCAAATGGTGCTGCTTTGTTTTATCCCTACAGCAATACCTATTGTCTTAAAACAGAGGAACAAAGTCATGGAACTTAGTGTTACCAGTCAAGCAGGATTGTAGGGCCACCCATCATCCCCACACCTCTCTCTGCTTTTCTTCAAACTTCTCTTTTTTCTTTTTAGATTTATTTATTTATGCATCCAAGAACTGGGGTACAGGCCAGAGGTGTGGGTGTGAGAGGATTCACCAGAGAGAGTGGGGAGCAGAACAGGAAGATCTACTGAAATACACTGCTGAAGGGAGCAGCGGGCAAGTCAGGAGAGGTCTGCTGTGCCATGTGGGTTGCTCCCTGGCCAGCTGGGGATCGAACTCGTGGTGCAGTGGCTGGCGATAGTTTGATAGTGTTGTCTTTAATCCCTGTGCCACTAGAGAGATCCGGATATCTTCAAACTTCTTAGATCAGTGACTCTTGAGTTTGAAAATTCTGTGAACCTTCTTAATAGCAAAAACCATTCCCTAATATACCTTTGGTAATGATGTTATCTTTATGTTGATATTCCTAGAAACCATGACTGCTTTGTTTGTTTGTTTTAAATAAAACAAGCTCTACCACTCTGCATTCAGTCCCTCCTTCAGTTTTTAATGTCTTAAAATAATTTAAATTGAATGAGTTTTCTGGACAAAGGATAGTCTGCTGTCATACATGCTGGCTGCCTGAGATTTCAGGGCACTTGACTTTCCTTCCAGTGTACAATGCTGTCCTCGGGTAAGTAGTGGTCTCTTTTGCTAACATGTACTTAAAGGTGAACTTTAACACATTTAATGTTATTGCAATAACGCAGCTCATAATAGTATTGGTTAAAACTGTGGTTTTCCTCCATCCTCTCCTTCCCCATTTTCTCTCCCTGTATCCCTTATATTCTCATTGGTGATTCATGACCTGCTATTATTTTTATAAGACTTACTGCAACAAGGTACTTTGTTCCATGAGTAGAAGAATGTGTGTGACAATACTTCAATGTATTTGTTTACATTAATTTTTACTTATTTTTATTTATTTATGACATTTATTTTTATTTATTTATGCATACAAGAACTAGGGTGTAAGCCAGGGGCTGAGAGGATTCACCAGAGACACAGTAGGGAGCAGAACAGGCAAATCTACTAAAATACACTGGTTAGTGGAGCAGCGGGCAAGACAGGAGATGTCTGCTGCACCATGCGTGTCACCCAGAGATTGAAATCAGGCTGCAGTGGCTGGTGATAGCTTGCTAGCACTGAGACTGAACCCCTGGGTCATCAGCGAGGCCTCCACTTCAATGTATTTTTGAAGACCTACTTCTCTCAAAAATCCTCATGTAGCTTTATGCATATAAGACAGTCTGTGACAAATTCACACAGAACATACTCATAAATATATTATTTCATATTGTTGTAAGAAAACATAACACTAAATGTAATCAACAAATGTTCTCTGTGCTAAGATGCCTGTGTTTAAAACAACCACAAAAAATTGAAGAAACAATTATACTTGTCATATGCTAGACTTGAATCTACATTAATACAGTAAATGAAGAGGATAGAAAACAGTGATAATCAAATTGTAATAATACTTCTCTAGGAATAACATCGGTACATGAAATATATGCATTGGAAGATACTTGGTTATGAAATATCAAGCCTGTCCTAAGATTTTTCATTAAGGTTATCATTTTTACTTATTTGCTATATACTTTAGTTAGCATAATTGGTTTGCATAGAATTGGAAGATGTAGAACAATTAAAAAGACACTCAGATGATCAAATTCTAATGAGCAAATGCATTCAGGTTCATATGCCTCAGCCTAAAAGCATATTTTGATTGTTAACAATGAGTTGACATAATACATTGACTTACTGGATTAATGTTGACCTTTTCCTAAAGGATTCCTGTCACAACAAATCCTATCACTCATTCATAGTAATGTAGTTGGAGGAATCAGCAGTTGCTATAGAAGGGTCATGAACAAGCTTTAAACACTGATACTTGTGAAATTCACAAAGCACAACTAAATTAAGATTAAGCATCATGTTCAGAGTAGATCATGAGAGATCATGAGTAATATTCTCCCTCCACCACTCCTTGAAAAAAATGAACACACCTTAATCCACCCCAAACAATGAATGTTACCTTATATGGCAAAGGGTTTGTAAGAATGTGTTAAAGTCTAGAAATGGGGAGATTATCTTGGTGGAACTAATGGGTGGGCTCAATGTATGGTAGATACTCTACTATACAAGACTAATCCATTTTACAGGCACACTTGTATAGTGAAAATGTCATACTGTAACCCAGTAATACATTTACAATGTTTAATTTGTTCTAAAACCACATAATTTGAAAATTTTGACATATAACACCTATGTGAACAAAAGATCATCAGCTGATAAACATGCTGTGATTGACTCATAATGAACTGATGATTTAATAATGAAGCAGTCCTTGACTTTGCTTCCTGCTCAGATTTGTCTTACTTTTCTAGTCCTCTTGGGTGCTAGAATGTTCTGGAATTCTAATACTAATCCCGGCCAGTTCTTTAGTATGTCCCCAAGACCTTCTATGATGATTTTCTTTGCAAGACAGAAAATATGCAGAAATTCACCCTCACGATGTTCATTTTGCTTATCTGAACTCTATCCTCAGATCATATCACATTTCCTATATTATATTTCTGATAACATGTTATGCTCTGAAGACCATTCTCATTCTGAAACCCTTGTTCTCTGAAGTCTGTTCAGAGAGACAGTTCTATCCTGGTGGTTATTTAGATATAATGGACACAAATGAAAATACTCTACTTCCTCGCAGCCTTGAATGAAGCAACAAATTGTTTCTCAGTCTAAGTGATCAAGGGCAACCAAAGATGCTAAACACTGTGTTTGTGATCAACAGCCTTCCCTGCCCTCTCAGTGAATCTCCAATGAGATAAGCCAGTGTCCTCCAGGGGATGCATTTAGGGAAGGCATTCAAAGGTCTTGACACTGAAGTGATTCAGAAGAGCCCTCTGTCTAAAACAGGCTAAGCACAGATGCAGCCAGGATAGCTGGATACCCTGACTTTGCATGAAGCCACCCTCACTTACCTCTGTGTGACTGCAGTCAGCCATTTCACATTGCCCCTGCCCTGAGTAGTAATTCCTTACCTGTAAAAATAAGGCTAGAAACTCCACTGGGAATGAGGTTTTCAAATGAAATAATTTATACAAAAGACCTGCCACAATGTAAGTGCACAAAGCATTGGTGATGGTGATGATGATGATGATGATGATGATGATGATAGGACTATCTGTATACTCAGTCTATTGCTATCTGCCTAAAATCCTTTCGTCACCAAGAAAGTCTTCTCCCACATTCCTCCCTAAGGCATGGTTTAGCAATATATAAATTTTTAATCTCTGAGGCTGCTATGAACTTCTGTTCAATCAAATTCCTTCTTCACACCCTTGTTGAAATAGCAGAATGTCACTGTTTTTGCAGGACTGTTAATCCCTGTGAAGGTCCTCTCATTCCTCTGCTTTCTGCAACAATTTCTCCAAGCAGAGGAAGTGACCAGTTGCCACAGAAACTTTTAGCTCCAAATTGCTCCTTGGGGAAATGATGTTGGTGCTTGAAACAAATAAAATAAGGTCATATGGGGTAAATGCCAAAAGTGAATATGTGTTGGATATAAAAATTTTAAAGCAAATGGTATTCCTCAAGTTGTAATAATGGTCCAGAGAAGAAATACGTATAAACATGCATTATTTAGTTTGACATTTCATCCTTTGCAAAGTGATTCAATGCTTCAGAGCCTAAAAATATTGTGTAATTTATTTAATATTTATATAGCAATTTACATTTGTTAAAATCTTCTAGGACATTTATTACCTTGTGATTCATACTTGCCCAGTGTACAACCTCCTGCTTACATATTAAGGGGAATTTGAAATTGATCACTTTCTCAGTCTCTATATGTTGTCATGTAATAAATTAGATTAGACTCAATAGCTCTGTAACTCGTTAAGCTTCAATATAAGCTAACTGCAATTCAAAGGAGACAGGCCAGCATCCACAGAATGGCACCATCTTAGGCTTTATTTGATCAATGCCCCTTCCAATGACAGCATTTGATTCTATAACTGAGACTTCAATCAGGATGCACAGGTTTAGAAAAAGCAGAATCAATATTTTGAATTATCAGCCATCCATCTAAACTTAAAGAATGACTTTATTTAGTTGCTTTTATTTAAGACTATTCAATGACAGTATTCAATAATTGGTCTAGAGCAGTAGAGAGTAAACAATTATAGGAAATAGAGATATAGGCAAACTTTTATATATCCCTTTTCCTATCTACAGGAATCAAGGTACTGGATAAATCTAAGTTTTGAAGAAAGAAGACAGGAATAAACTATGCAAGAGCTCCATGATCTGACATCTGTTTGCAGCGTGTCACTAGAACTAAGCTGTGAATTACAACCCCCAACTCCTGCTTTCACTTTTGATAAGAAATTACAGAGCAAGGCAAATGGAGGATTGGATAATTGCAATGTAGCAGATTGTGTAGTCGCTTAACCTAACTGAAAGTTTTTAAGTTAAAGAACATCTTTAGACACTGATGATATTTACAATTCTGTTGATTAACACAAGCAATTATTATGTCTCAATAGGAAACACTTGTATTACGACTTCGTAATAATTTGTATAAATAATACTGTTTTGCCTGGATGCCAGCTTTATTAAAAATAAAATGCTAAACCCTTTTATATATGCTATATCATTAAGTAATTTATAAATTTTCTCTCTTTCCCATATGGTGCAGGAGAAAGCAAAGAAGTTTGGGCATCAGTCAATAACACTTTCATTGTAATATGGACTCTGCCACATTCTAGATACGGCGGTGCTGAACTTCAATTTAGTCTTTGATGAAATGGAGCTACTATTACACACCTCTGAGAGTTCTTATGAGAATTCATTTAGGAAAATGAAGCAACTGGCATAGAAAGGCATTATGTAACCTGCCTAAAGTCTCCCAACTAAGAAAAAGGCTGCATATATTTAAATTTCTGCCTTTGACAATAAAACAAGTACTTTTTGAACTATATCTTATTGGGGCTGAAAACAGCACACATTAAAGTGTTATGTACGCAAATTTTATTTCTGTACAGAATCTTGTGCACAGCTTCTGCTAAATTCATACAATTTATAAATCTCATGCATTTAAAATTGGTGTCATGGTGTGTAAATGTTCTTCTTTGAATGCTAAGAGCAAAGGAGCTCCTCCAGGCTCCAAGAATAGTCCACAAAGCAATTCCAAGGGAGAGTCAGACCTTTTGATCATGTAGTACTTTTAAAATTGACCAACAAAGTATTAGATACTCTTCCCTTATAAAAGTGGAGCCAGATCGCACTCCCCATGAACAGAATTATACTTAATGACTCCTTTCTAAAGAGTAGAATATGGTGGGGGTGATTGTATGTAAGATTTCTGAAACTAAATCACATAAGACATTGCCTTTTCCTATTCCCTCTGCTAGACCACGCCCTCTGGAGGAAGACAGCTGCATGTCATGTAGACCTCCAAGCAGCCCTAAGGAGCTTCCAGCCACAGCGATAGAAGAGTGCCATTTTGAATGGGAATCATCCAGTCTTCGCCAAACCTTCAGATGATGGCAACCCAAGCCTGTTTGTTCTGAGCCCTCGACCACCCCCTCTTTCCTTGATGCTTCAGTTCTGTAATTAGCTTTTAAGGGTCAGTTTTTAAGATTTTTTTTAAAGATTTATCTATTTATGCATGCAAGAACTGGGGTGCAGGCCAGAAGTGTGGGGGTGTGGGGTGAGAGGATTCACCAGAGACAGAGTGGGGAGCAGAACAGGCGGATCTACTGAAATACACGGCTGAGAGGAGCAGCGGGCAAGACAGTAGAGATCTACTGTGCCATGAGGGTAGCTCCCTGGCCAGCCAGGGATAGAACTCGTGGTGCAGAGGCTGCGGATAACTCCACAGTGCTCTGCTTAACCCCTTGCACCACCAGGGAGTCCCTTAAAGATTGTTTTTGTCTGACTCTTAGTATAGTTACTTTATATTCCACATATTAGTGACAAGATCCAGTGTTTCTCTTTTGTCTTTCTAAATTTTTTCATTTATCATTATCCTTTCCAGGCCCATCCATGGTGCAGCAAATGGTGTGAACTTATTTTTTTAAGTGTAGAATATGGAAAACATGAGAAGAAATGGACTAATAAAATGTTGAGATTTGTTTATTTTGACTGCCTTCCTCTCTTCCTTCCTTCTTTCCTTACTTCCCGTCTTCCCCTACTTTTCCTGTTCCTCCACCTCCTCCTCCTGGTTCATTTAACTTTCTCTCCTCCCTCCCGCTCCCTCTCTTTTCTGAAAAATTTCTTAGTGACTGGTGAAAAATCCTTGTGTTGTTGGAACTAAATCCAGGTTTATTGTTACTTCATTAGCATCTTCTCCTTTTATTTTCACACATAATTCTACTTTATCACCAAGTTCAGTTGACTTTATCTGCACACTTTAAACCAATCCATCCACTTCTCTCCATCTCCAATCTCTGCACCTGCACCAGCTCAAGTAAACATTCTCATGATCACTGTGCTGGCTCCAATTGGGGCACTCTAGGTATTTCTTTTTTCTTATCTGAAACTACCAGCACAACAGAGTGAACTTTGTAGAAAGGAAATTATATCCTTGTCCCTTCCCTGGTTAACACTTGTTGATGACTTTTACATGACTGAAAATGCATTCCAAGTTCTAGACCTTTAGGATCTCTCTAATCTCTTATCCTTTTTCACTCACACTGGTTTTCCTATTTCTTAAGCAAAAGACAGCTCTCTGTTGTGAGACCTGGTTCTTGCATTCTTCTCTCCCATGGAATATTCTTCCCCCTTCTTTCTCCTTCCCATTATTCATGCCTCACTCAGAAAGCCTCTAATTAAATGTGTTATTCGCACCCTCTTTCAAACACTTTCCCTTCATTAGTCTGTTTAATTTCCATCTTATGTCTTTTTATTATCTGGAACAATGATAAGCTCTTTTCATTTGGGGTTTATGGTCGACCTGCAACACTAGAATATAAACACAATTAGAGCAAGAACTATATCTGAGTTTGTATCCCTGGCTCCTTGCACAGTGATAGGCATATTATTAGTTGCTCTATTAACTAAATTTGTTAACTGATTTTCAGTATTTTTCATGTATTTATTTATTTATTTATTTATTTAATTGAAGTAACAACAGTTTGTAAGATAGTTTTAAAATCTGAATTATTCCCTTTGCAAAAAAAAATACACAAAGATCCCCAATGTGATATTTTTTCTAATAATCCAGGGAAAATTTGATAGAAGAAAATCATGTTTTATCAAAAATATATTTATTATGCCAGTGCATGAGCTAATATAATAAGGCAAATGATTCTACACCAAAGACTTAAACATGAAGGAATATGTTTATCTTATAATTCTTTTTTTTGTTTACATTTATATATATCTACATATATATACACACATTAAAGTATATCATCATAATAAAATATTATGTGATAAATAATAGGCAGGAAAACATATTACATATGAAAATGAATTAGACTAAACATTTTAGTACATAAAATTATGTTCTTAGTAATATTTACATTTTCACTCAGATAGTCTACCAGAGAAATAAGAATAAATATAATCTCTTTGGGTAATATTACATATATATAATTTTATTTTTCTAAATTTCTTTTTTTTTAAGATTTATTTATTTATGCATACAAGGCCAGAGGTGAGAGGGGTGAGAGGATTCACCAGAGACAGAGCAGGAAACAGAACAGGCAGACTGACCAAAGTACACTGCTGAGGAGAGCAACGGGCAAGACAGGAGAGGTCTGCTGTGTCTTGTGGGTTGCTCCCTGGCTGGGAATTGAACTCATGCTGCAGAGGCTGCTGATAACTTCACAGTGCTGTGCTTAACCCCTTTCTTTTTTAGTGTGATTGATGCACTATCTTTCTAGAAAGTTGTCTGATACATAAAGAAAATCATAATGGGAAGAAGTAACTACAAGGACCCAGAAAGGTTTGGATCAACATAGAGCAAGTCAATTTCTGCAACAATGGTCCCTGGTTTAATCTAGGCCCTTGACTCCATGTTTTGATCTTTGCCACTCTGAGACTCAACAGAAGCTACCAATTTTCATACTCACCAATTGCTTGGTTTCCTATTGCAGTTACTTTGCTTAGTTAAAGGAAAACCACATCCCGTAAGGTACATACTTTTGCTAAATCCTTCACTTAGGGAAACTGTTCACTCTGTTAACAAGTTGGCAGTTTTGCTTTGTAGTACTTTATTTTGCTTAAATAACTATAATATGTGCTTACAAAATCAACCTAGCTTGATATCAGTTCCTGCATTTCTCTAATTTTGAAAGGATTAATGGAATTCAAATCCAGTCTATAGTGTCAACACATTCACCCACTCTGTGTGTTCTGGAGCTTTTGCTTTTCTCTATGTATTTGTTACTTTCGAGAAAGTTCAATATAATTATAGCATTCAGAGGTAGCTCCCAAGGGTTTAATCCACTTCTGAGTTCTGAGGGAATCTTTGAAGAAGTAATTAGTCCCAGGAGCATGTCCTTTTGGAAACACTGATCTTATACATGTACTCAGTTTTATAACTGAATATTTAAAAATTAAAGAATGTTTTATTAACACAATACCTTTGATATATTCTAATTGCCAATATGAAGGAGTAAAATTCAGGTTTTGTCAGACCTTCAAATGAAACTAATGAGGAAATGTAACAACACTAAAAATTATGTCATCAAGTACTAGAAAATCAGCTAAAATGGTGATTTAACACAATCTTCATGATCTCAGCATATTTTTTGGTGTGAAGTCACATGAATATTTTATATTGTTTTTTTATTAATGTGCTTAGATTTTTTTCTAAATGTCTGTGCTTGATTTATTACTAAAACAAAATAGAAGTTTCTTTAAACCATTTTTTCTGCTAATCAGAACTAATATTTTTTAAATGATATAATAGCAATTGAATAATCATTGGATATAGGTCCTCCCTAGTGATCCAGGGGTTAAGTCTCAGTGTTATCATGCTATTGCACATGGCTCTGCTCCCCTCAGCAGTGTATTTCAGTAGATCTGCCTTTTCTGACTCTGGTGAATTCTCTCACCCCACCACCTCTAGTCTGCACCCCAGCTCTTGTATACATAAGTAAATAAAACAAATATTTACAAAAAAAAATTCAAAAGAGCAATTTCTTCTCTCAAGTGAAAAATCCATGTTTCAAACACAAGATAACTTTCTTCTTATTTATTTATTTATTTATTTATTTATTTATTTATTTATTTGCACATGCCCTCTTAAGAGCATACATTTTGGTCTGTCTCTCTAAATACTAAAATAAGGTGGAAGATAATGACTAGGTAAGAGCACACATGAAAATGACTTTGGGATCTAGAGAATGGTAAGTAAAATTTGAGTCAACAATGAGATTTGTATTATCAAAAACTAAAATGATCTCAGACATTAACCATCTGGAACTGAAAGCCAGCCAGTGGCATTCTCAGTACTTCAGGATTTTTGTGAGAATTAAAGAAAAATAAAAAGAATGACTCCAGGAAAGTTGAATTGCAAAATTGAGCAATTAGACCATTGTGCTCTTTCCAGAAGACCCATTTAAAAGGCCCCTCTTCTCTGAGTTGTGAGCAAAGCATAGAACTGGGTACTTGATCATTTACTCCATTTAAACCCTTAATCTATATATTTAAACTGTTTTCACAATCTTTGTACTGATTGAATTTGGTATGGATAGGATTCTAATTATTTTTATTTCTTTAAGGTTAACTATTTATAAACTATTTTACCCTTTCCTTACTGACCCACAGTGCGGAGGTCAGATGATAGATGAAGCAAACTATTTTGAGTATTTTAGTTGAGAACTGTTGAGAACCAGGTTCAACCCAGCAAACAGATGGTTACTCCTGGGTCATGCCCTATATAACCACTGCTTTAGCCTGCTTGCCTGTGCTTGCAGAAATTCTACCAGTATGAATGAGTGAGGTCTCAAATAAGTCTTTTTTTAAAAGATTTATTTATTTATGCATATAAGAACTGGGGTACAGGCCAGAGGTGTGGGGGGTGAGAGGATTCACCAGAGACAGAGTGGGGAGCAGAACAGGTGGATCTTCTGGAATACACTGCTAAGGGAAGCAGCGGGTGAGACAGGAGAGGTTTGCTGCACCATGTGGGTAGCTCCCTGGCTAGGGATTGAACTCAAGCTGCAGAGGCTGCTGATAGCTTCATAGTGCTGTGCTTAACCCCTTGCGCCACCAGGGATACCTTCAAATAAATCTTGATAGCTCATTTTTCCTCTTCAGGAGTATCTTGTCTAATTCAAATGCTATTGTCATCAATTAATTATCTGATTTTAAGTATTTGCTTTTCATATTGAGAGCCTAATTTTTTTAGCATGTCTGTTCATATTTTGCCATGGATGCTACAACAAAACATCACCAACTGTGAGGCTTAGACAATGGGAAATTATTTCCTCGCTGTTTTGAAGTCTGGAAATCTAAAGCCAAGGTGTTGGCAGATAGAATTTCTCCTGTGGTCTCATTCTTGTTTGGCAGATGAACAACTTTTTTTTTGCTGTGTCCACATGTGGTATTTCCTCTACGTTTGTGTACTCTGTGTCTCTTTTTATGTCTAGATCTCCTCTACTTTTAAGGACACATTCAGAATGGATCAGGTCCATCTAACGATCTCAAAATTTTAACTTTATCCCTTTGTAGATGCTATCTCCAAATTGAGTCACATTTATTGTGCAAAGTCTAGGATTTCAAAATACAAAATGTACAGATATAATTTAGTTTATAAAACAGTGTACTAAATGGACATCAATACGAATTTTTAAATTTTCTTTAAGCATGTTAAGGTCATTTACATTCTACATTTGGTTATTCAAATATCTGCACTTTATGCAGGTCTGATCCATTGGCTGTTTTTGCTTACTCTGACTTCATGTGGCTTGTTTCTTTTGTGTGTTTTATGATTTCTTTTTGTGAGCTCGTATTTCTAAGAACTTCATGCATTTTTTTTTTAATACCTGTATCTAACCATCTAACCATGGGCAGTGTGTCTTTGTTCCTTATGACTGCCAGCATTTTTTTTTTTAAGTTTGTCTTACTTTTTTTGCTTTGCTTTCTTACTAAGATAAACCAGCAATTTCTATTTATTTCTAATTTCATTCATATGTTAGGTTTTTTGTGTCAGAAATCTCACAGGTAATTAGCCTACTATATCATCAGAAATAGGAGTCACAGTTTACACTTTATTCTGTTTCATCTTTCCCTAATTATTTCATCAGCAATTTCACATTTACTCTGAGTATGCATTATATCTGTGACTTCCTACTTCCCCAATTCTGATGGATAATATAATTCAATCATTATAATGGAAAGCATTAGAATTAGAGCATCTTAGCCAATGATTTGTTTATTCTTATCTAATATAGTCATTCCTTATCTAAGTAATTTTTCTTGCTATTTTCAAAAGTAGTAACCATTTATTGAACATTCACTGAAAATGAGAGACACTCTCCTTGCTGTTATCTGTCTATAACTTTACTTAATCATTAAGGAAAACTTCAGGATCTGTGTTATCTCTGTTTAAAGATGTGGAAGTTGAATTTTTTGATACCTAGATCACACAGTTAATAGATAACTCACACCTCTTCTAAAATGTAATCCATAACAATTGCTTTAATGATAATGTTTAAAAACTAGTTTGCATTTATAAAATTCTATTGAATTTTGTTCTCTACTATTTAAGAGATAGTGTTGTTGGTGATGTATATTTATAATTATATAAATAAATAATGCAATACTTATAGTTATGAGGCTCTATTTCCTATAAAGTTTATGAATCCAATTTATTGGTAACACAATAACTACAAGTGAAAGATAATTTAAACATATTTCAATTTAACTGGTTAAAGTCATTTACACATGAAATTAACTTGTCTCTTACTTCAATCCTTTTTATTGTTAAATGGAGCAGTTCTAATTTTAATAAACCTCATTTTAATAAATCAGCTGCAATATTACAATTATTGTTTTAGTTCAAAGTTAAAAATGCATGCAAAAAACAAGGAAGGCAAATTATTCTTTGCCCTCTGTATGCCCAACAAGTTTGAATAAAGAAAGTTCAAAACAGAGGCCAGGCACAACTACTGAGGTCATTCTCCACCACATATATTTTAAACATAACGGAAAGTTGGAAAATAACCAGAAGGGACCCTGGTATCTGTTGTTTTTTCTCCACAAAATTATTTATCTTGGATTATCAGTACGCTTTAAATTCTTTTGAAAATTCTGTTAAAGGGTTTTATTTTAAGTTGGGGTTATAAAGTTTCAAATTGGAATTTATTTCTTTAAGACTAAATGTCATTAAGAGTCTTCATATTTATTTTACTTTATTTGCATTTTAAAAGTTACCTGATATCTAAGTGGTAGATCTATCTTCAGTGTTAAGGGCTCAATATGTCACAGTCAATAAAAATTAAAAATTGGGCCTCCCTGGTGGCGCAGCGGTTGAGCTCTGGGTTGCGAAGCTGCCCGCAGCCTCTGCAGCGCCGGTTCTATCCCCGGCTGCTCCCCGGCCACCTGAGGAGGGTCCGCATGGCGCGCAGACCTCTCCTGCTGCCCGCTGCTCCCCTCAGCAGTGTACTTCAGTCCTTCTGCCTGCTCTGCTCCCAGCTCTGGCTCTGGTGAATTCTCTCGCCCTCTGGCCCTTCTGACTGTACCCAGTGCTTGCATAAATAAATAAAAAAATTAAAAAATAAACAAAATTAAAATTAAAATTAAAAATTAATGCAATTTCTCCACTGATAAAACTTTCTAATAATAGCAGAGAACGGGTTTTGTTTTTTTTTTTTTGACATGTCATTTACAGAACAAATTAAATAAGATCTTCCAATATTCATTTGAATGCCTACAGAGATTACAGCTGCAATGAAGGCAATGAAATCATCCAAAATAACAAAAGCAAACAAATAAACAAAAATTGAAAAGTGGAATTAGTTTAATGTGCATTGATATTCCATTAATTTCAACTTAACGCCACTAGTCAATAAGTGTTAGCATGTTTGCCAACCATTTTGTTATGGTTATCTTCTTCAGAAGCCTAGCACTAAATTATTACCTTTGATTGACCTAAAGATCCCACAAAAGTGAAACATCACTGCATAAAATATTATCCATTTTCTGTCTATTATATATCTATATATATTCATATATATATACTGTCTATTATATATTCATATATAATTCTATTATATATCTATATATTCATATATATATATACATATGCATGCTTCAGTGGACTTCACTTATTTTAAGCAAAGCCCTAAAATAATAAATTATAAAGAGATTAGTAATATTAATTCTATTGTTCTAGTGAGCAACAGTGGTCATCTTTGACCATAACAAGCAATATATACCATTACTTAAATTAGAAATTATAAAATGGATTTCCCCTTTGTCATTTTTAAAATAGTTTTATTTAAATAAACAAAGTCGTTATTTTTAGTGTCTGTCTCAACTACAGTAGAAATGAAAGATATACAATACAATACCCACTATCATATTACCAGTAATAAACATAGCATGTTTTGTATTGCAAGTAGCAATACATAATTGTTCAGGAAAAAAAAAAGGAAGCTGGACAAGAATCTAAATGAGTAAGTTCAAACCAATCTAAAACACTGGCAATCAAAAAGAAATAATTGAAATGCAATAATAATCAGGAAAAGGGCTTAATTTATGATGGTACAGGTGTTAAAAATCACTCATAAAACTTGTATTGATGTACATCATATATAAATCATGGGTAAAATGATGGCTATAGAATTAACAGCTGGCAGAAAATGTCTAAAAGGGATTTAAAATTCACTTCTGGATTTTATCTTCTTTTATCTAAAGCAAGCATCTTATATCAGAGATTCACAAAAGTTTCCCTATGGCATCAGTTTGTGTGGCTCTATGATATCAAAGACTTCCAAGGGTAGCTAGGAAGAAAAAATTAGCTTGATCAGCCAGTGAAAGCTGGCTGGTTGTGCCAAGTAAACTGCATTATGCAAAGAAAGGAGCATTCCCTTGAGATTCCTCAAATAAAAGCCACATCAGATCACAGAAATGAATTCTTCATTACATGAAAATAAGTGTCTTATGTCTGAATATGTGCATAATTGCATATTTAGAAAAAAAATATTTGATTTTTAAAAACCTGGAAACATTTAAAATTTTACGTGGGTATATAGGTATAGAGTTTATCAGTCACTACTACTGACAAAAGGCAGCTACTATAAAAGGCATATACTCCTATATAGTACTCTATGACTTCAGGTTGGAGTACCCCATGTTCCTCACTAACATTTAAATACTAGGATTTCCGTATTTCACACCAACAGAAGGTGGTCAGAGGATTCCATTCTTAGCTCTGTGCAAACTCTTGTACATTTTAGAAATGCAATCTGTTTCCTAATGAGCAAAAATTGTGCCTACTTTGCCCCCATAATAATTAGATTAAAAATAGGACAGACTATTTAGTCTTGAATCATTTAGGAAAGATGAAACGTGAAGGACAAAAAAAAAATTTTTCAGATTTATGCAGGAAGATTGTTCTCGCCACAATATGGTTTCTGGCATTTCAAAACCATCCTGATGAGCTAATTTACTTTAAGATTTGTAACTGTGAATATAATACAATTGTAACTAGAAAGAAAAAAAAGTGTGTGGTAACATATATGACCTCAAGGGCACATATAAACTTTGGAATATTCTCTGACCCTTTGCATGATAATATACAAAGTCAAGAGATGAAGTTGAGCAATCACTTTTTCAAGGGTTTTCCATGGTAAAAGCTGTGAGCTTACCTCCTGGCAGTTGAGTGAAAGAAGTGTGAAGTCCAGAGTTTCAGTAAGAGTGCACTTTAAAGAATCTGCGCTTCTAACTTTTGCAGAATAGCTAATTTTCATTTAAGGAATAGAAATCACCCAACATCCAAAAAAGATTGTCTAAGAAATATTTGTGTTCGTTTCTGTTTCCTGGAACTTCAGAACACCAGGGATTTTCATTTAGTTTATCTAATTCCTCTATATTTTTTATAAGGATGTCTAGAAATGATCTTCTTAATCTCTCTAAGTTCAGTTTCACAGAGTGCTAACCAAATATTATTTTTCTCCAGGTAAATTCCATTTATAAGACACTGTGCTCTAGATAATTAACCCTCAGTAATGTTTCTTACTTAATATTGAAAGTCTCTATACTAGTAACATGATAAACATTCTCCAGTAGTTCATTTATGCCAAAGGCACAAAAATCCTTGAAAACGAGCCAGACACATAAACTATTTGCTTTATTTAGATGTTTGCATTTAGCACTTTTATTTAACACTTAGAAAATATTCCTCAGTGCTCTGGGAAAATAACTAAATTTTAAGAATCTTAAATATTTCAAAAAAAGTTCTATCCACCCACCTTATCACATTAAAGTTTTGTTTACATTGTGACCATCCTATTTTAAGACAATAAGTGCCTGGTGACTGTTCCTGTAAAGTAGACACATTTAAATAGTCAATCTATAAACATATTGTTGTTTTTATAGCAGTAGGAGTGCTATTTATTATAAGTCACATAAAAATGATTTTGGTGATGAAAAGTTATGTCCCATTTTTAAGATTCCTGACTCTCAAGGTATAAGAATTAGCCAAGACTAGGCTTCAAAAGGTGTAGTTAATACCAAGGAAACTAGTCAAAAGGAAAAATGATGCAAGAGTGGTCAGCATTGTGCTTTCACTCATTCATTCATCTATTCATTCTGTCAGTCGGTCAGTCATTTGCCATTACTCTTCAAAGGGTGTGTGGTGTGGTGCAGCCATCTTAGCCCTGCGCACTTACATTTTAGTGAGGAAAACAGGCAATAAAAAACAGAGTAAAAAAAAAAAACATGTAAATAAATGTGATGTCAAGTAGTGATAAGTAGCTTGAAGAAAATCTGAGTTCTGAGAAGAGTATAAATAGGAGTGACTATTTTGGGTGGAGTAATGAGAGAATTAGATGCTATTTGAACAGAGGCATAATGAGGTATGAGGGTGAGGCTTATGTTTTAACTAGAGAGAGAGATTTTCATGAAGAGCTACAAACATACTAAGTATGTTTCAGGTACAGAAAAGAGGCAGTGTTGAAAGAGAGTGAGCCAAAGAAAAATGAAAATTGGCTCTTGAGTGGAGCAGAAAGAAATAAAGAAGAGAGCAGTTCATGGAAAGAAATTGAGCTAATTTAAGAGCTTTAAAAACCAATCTTGGCCCTCCCCTGGTGGCGCAGGCATTTGAGCGCAGCGCTGTGAAGCTCTCAGCAGCCTCTTCAGTGCCAGTTTGATCTTGGCCTGCCGGCAGGCCACCAAGAATCCCACATGGCGCTGCGGACCTCTCCTGTCTCGCCCGCTGCTCCCCTCAGCAGTGTATTTCGTCAGTCTGCCTGCTCTGTTCCCTGCTCTGTCTCTGGTGAATCCTCTCACCTTCCGCGCATCCAACCTGTACCCCGGTTCTTGTATAAATAAATCTTTTTAAAAAAACCAATCTTGTATTAAAGTGCTCAAACTGAATTGTATTAATGTATGAAAAAGTGAATTATGCATAGGAACATAATTAGCATAAGAAAGACAAATTAATTGGACCTCCCTTGTGGCCTAGGGGTTAAATATCAGTGCTATTACTGCTATGGTCTGAGTTCCATACCCAGCCAGGGAGCTAACCCACATGGTGCCCTAGACCTCTCCTGTCTCTCCCACTGCTCCCCTCAGCAGTGTATTTCAGTAGATCCACCAGTGCTGCTCCTCATTCTGTCTCTGGTGAATCCTCACACCTCTGACCTACACCCCAGGTCTTCTAGGCAATATATAAATAAATCTTAAAAAAAAAAAAAAGACAAATTAAGAGGCTATTACATAATCAAGAAACTAATTAAATGACTCCTATATAATCAAGGGAAAAAATGAAGGTTGATGGTTTGATCTGGCAAAGTAACAGTGGAAGGAATAAAAATATCCTCAGTACATATAAGTAATATAGTGTCACTTTCAAAAAATGAAAATATTTAAAAAACAACAGGAATGAGTGTGAATATCAAAATAAAATACAAGCTAACTACACCCCAGGTCTTCTATGCAATAAGTAAATAAATCTTTTTAAGAAAGAAAAATACCGGATGATCTCACTCATAGCAGGAATTTAGAAAACCTAAATAAGGGATCAGGAAAAGAACTATTTATAATAAAGTAAAAATCAAAATAAATAGGCAACTATAAACCAGAAACACACTTCGGGGGGGAAATGGGAGTAGAATAAAAACAAGGGTGGTGGGAATTTTATGGGGACTATAACCAAGATGAAAATGCATACATTGTACAAAAATGAAAAATAATGTAAAAATATATAAAATAAAAAAATATAAAAATAAAATAAAATAAAAAGATATTCAGGCTTACTACAAACTGAGAAAAAAAATACAAAGAAGGAAAAATTAAGAGACTATTACATAATCAAGAAACTAATTTAACAACTCTTATATAACCAAGGGAAAAGATGATGTTTGATGGTTTGATCTGTGAAAGGAACAGTGAAAGGAATAAAAATATTCTCAGTATATATAAGTAATAGTGTCATTTTCAAAAAATGAAAATACTTAAAAAAACAGGAATGAGTGTGAATATCAAAATATAAACTAAATGCATAGATTAAGAAATCCATTAAACATCTAAATAAGAATGCTAAGCAGGTAGATAGTTGGCTGTAGATGCCCAAACAGATTAGAATCAGAATTCATTGACATTTTTAAAGTTAAACAATCCAATAAAGAATTAGTAAAAAGAGACAAAAACATATTTAAGCTCTAAGTTCTGAAACACCTAAAGATTTAAAGGTTGCACATGAAGAGGAGGATTCCCACAAAGAAAACTGATTTATGGAGTGATCAGCAATCCAAGAAAGCTAGGAGTATAGAGATGTAACATTCAAATGAAAAAATAAATATTTAAAGAATGCATAATCAATGTTGAAGAAATATCAAATATAATCACTGAGAATTGACCCCTGAGTTCATGGGTTTGGCAACATTTAGGTACCCAATATATAAATAAAGGTGATCTTTTAGGAAAAAAAGCAGATATGAAAACTAAATATGAACCATCACTAACCTCCAAAGTATAACTAGAAAACAATTGCAAATAGCATGTTCTCAAAGGAATAGAACTTTAATATTGGTAGTTTGTGTTTTCCAAGTTTTCTTCATTGAACCAGAAAATCGATCATAATTGTAGACAGATTATAATGTCATTTGACCAAGAAAACTAAGCACATAAGAAATTGTTATTTATTAGAGGATTGTCAAGTTCAGTTTATCATTCATGAAAAAGTAAACATAAAGATGAAAGTTTGATTGGAAAATATTTTGAAAGACATATCATACATCATAAAAAATTGGATCCTTTAAGGGAAGAACTATATCAACAGTCACTTTCCTATTTCAAGACCTATTAGTCTCAGGCTTGGAAATAATACAAAATTCTTTAGATTATCCTCATCTTCTTCCAAGGTCGATGGCACCATTCATCATAAAGCATTTAATTTGAAATAAAATATAGTCCTCTGTGGTAAGGTTATGGTGTTTAAGTTTTATACTAGAACTGATCAAAATAATTACTGTATTTGATATATGAGAAGTAAAAAATGGCATTTTTACCTGTTTTCATAAATTAATCTTAGAATAGAAACAAATTTTTAAAGTGGAAAATTGACAAAGTAATGTTTGTATTTTGTTATTAAATGGATAGTATATGTATGATTTTTGAGTATCTATGTATGATTAGTATAAATAAATTGAGTGTATGTATGATTAATATGATTTTTAATATTAGTATGATTAGAAATTTTGAGGAAGATTAATGTATCATTCAGAAAAGGAAATATGTTTCCCTCTAAATTCATCATAAATACATTTTTACCAATCATTCAGCTAAAAGGCAAATGTCAACTTTCCAAAAGTGAAAAATAGCTAATTCATTCTGCACTTAAAGCTTTGGATTACTCTAAGGTATGAAAAAAGTCTATTAATTATTAGAATTAATACTAAAGGTGGGCAATTTGGATTCTCTCCAGTTTTTTTCAATTTATGAGACCATAAAATGATTTGATTGATTGTGGTTTCCTTAAAAATTCATAATAGCCAAAGTGGTTCACATCCACTGATTAGGGGGGCATTATTTTTCATATGATAATCACTATCCAAAATTACCATTTTTAGTACTTTGATAGGTAATATATTAAGGTTTTTAAGAAATTATAACAACTACCCTATCTTTTTATACTTATCCAAATTTTATAGGTGAAAAGTTGAATCTCAGAAACATTTATGAACTTATGTTAGTTTCTTCAGTTTTAGACAATATTTAGTTAAAAACTCAACTCACCATATGTATGAATCTGACTATAAATCCTATCAAGCTTATCATTCTCATCATTAGAATAATACATGAGAACATTTTTCAAAAAATAATAAGGTATTTTAGATTTTCTATGTTATCATCTCTGTAGGGGAATGAGGAATTGAAATAAAAATTAAATTGTTTGACTTAAAATAAGAAACATTTCATCACACCTGAGTGTTGGCCAGAGAATGCCACAATTGCATTTATTTATACATATTTCTCTAGAAAATCTACTAGAAAGACACCAAACCAATGTTAGCTTTAGTATGGAGTTCAGATGACAATAAAGTTTCTTTATTTCAGAATCACTTAATAGTCAATCTTCTGTTTCATTCCTGAATTTACTATGGAGTCATAATTTCATCCATGCTTTCAGGCAAGAAACAATTTATTAAGTCTCTCATATAAAAATAAAGTTAAAGAAGAATTGTTTTCTTGGAGACAATTATCATCTTGGAGACAATTTAACAAGCACACAATTTATTTCAAAACTCATTCAATTTATGGAAAACAAATATACATACACTTTCCCCCCCCAAAAAAAAAATCACACACATCTTTCTTCTAAAAGAACACTTTTCAAATTCCGGTAGATGATTTTTATGTGATATATTTAAAAGAACCCTCAATTAAAAAAGGGATAAAATCATTCCAGAAAGTTCTCAAGGAATTTTATTTTTTGGAAGGAAATCTCCATTATCTTCAGAAAGCTTAGAATATATCTGTAAAGGCACAAGGGTCCAGAGGACATACTTTGAAAATTACTGTGATCATATAAAGTTATCATAATTTTCCCATAATTGTATTTTTTAGATATTAATAAACTAATTATTTTGTCAAAATAAACATTCATGAATCTTTCATTACATAAACTATCACATTTTCCAATAGTAACTTTTCAAATATCTGTATATTAGAAATTCCTCTTATGACTCACATTGAGCCCTGAATGCTAATAGATATATAGATGAGTTATTTTAGACTTCTTTATCACCAGAGAGAAGATAATACAGCATCTCCAGAAATGACCCCAAATAAAACACTTGCCCTCTACAGTAAAGGTACCTCTGTCTAAATGTAACACTCAACCTTCTCCCATTCAATGTCTTCAAAGCTACTTGCTATTCTGTTTCCTCAGGTTAAGTGTGATGAGAAACAGACTCAGGGGTTGTGAACTTTTCTGGGTTGAAAGATGTCATATGATTAAAATATTCTGTGATTAATGTACATTCATTTTGTTTTTGATAGCATTCAGTGTTGATTCAAGTTTTCAAGGTAATTAAAAACCTGACTTGGTGAGTTACTGCTGTGTGTAGTTTGAACTGCTATGGTCTCTGGAATATTTTATATCTATATGATTTAAGGACTTGGCTTGAAGTACCTGACTTCAGCTTTTCTGCTGTGTCTTATTCCAAAGTTCAGCTAATAAAGAGCACACAGCTTGAGTTGAAGCACTAGCTAATTTTGCTCCAATACTCCTTAGGAAAGCAAAAGGCAAGAACAGATGAAGACTGAAAGTGGTCTGAAGAGGAGGCAGCTAAGAGTTACACACAAATGCAAGGACTTTTTGGAATCCTTACTGTGTGGACATCAGAATCCATCCCTGTGTGGACATAAATCCTTCACATCCATCTGTGCAAACTCCCGTGTCCCTAGTCCTGATTCCTTCTTCATTTCAGAATTTGTGGGTCCTATATTTGTATATTTTTTAGCTTTTTAAGGATAATCTATAAATTTTTAATCTATAGGTTGGTATTTTATATTTTTAAAGATTTATTTATGCATACAAGAATTGGAGTACAGGCCAGAGTGAGAGGATTCACCAGAGACAGAGTGGGGAGCAGAACAGACAGATCTACTGAAATATACTGCTGAGGGGAGCAGCGGGTGAGGCAGGAGAGGTCTGCTGTGCCATGTAGGTCACCTCCCTGGCTGGGGATCAAACTCATGCTGCAGTGGCTGTGGATAGCTTCATAGTGCTGAGACTTAACCCCTGCCATCAGGGAGACCCTTAGTATTTTCTTTTGAATTGTATTATAGTTAATCTTCCCACTACTGTATAGATTCTATATACAGTAGTGACTGTATAAATCCTTTACAGTAGTATATAAATCCTATAAAGAAGTAAAAAACAATTGCATATCATTGAGTTTGGTTTCTTTTATATCCAGTAACAACCCATAAGGTACAAAACAAATATCACCTGTTTGGCCCACAATGCAAGCAACCGTATTAATATTGTATGGTCGCTGATCATAAGAAGTTAATAAAACATTCAAACAGACAAGCATTTAGTTTTCCCTCATGTATTATTAATTTTAAGTGAGAAAGGCAATTGTGTCATTTATTCTAAAATAGCTTTTAAAAAATGAATTACACCAGAAGCATGGGTTTTGTCTATGCAGTCTTTATCCCTCTTTACTAGTTCTGTTAAAATTTCTAAAGTGAAAAAAATGACCTTTCGACTACAGTGTATGCCTTGATTTGTGAGTCTTTCAAATCTCCTTATTCAAAAAGTTAGTTTAAAAGAATTAAATTTTTTTACTGTGATATCCCATTATTATTGAATTGCAATGAAACACACATTTTAAAACATGGGATTTGATAACTTTCAAATGTATATCTACACCCTTGAAATTATCACAGCAGTTAAGATAATGAATATGTCTATCATAACAAAATGCCTCCTGCTATTCTTTTCCAATGCCTCTTCTCACACTCTGGACACCCCCATACCTAGGCAAATGATGGCCTGTTTTCCATCACTAAATTCTTTTATATTCTGACCATTTCATATAAAGAGAAAATGTCATGTTACCAGTATGTGTCCACTTTATTATTTTCAAAGAATCAGCTTTTGGTTTCAAAATTTTCTCTATTGTTAATATTTTTCTTCTCTGCCAATAATACTTTGTAATTTCATTTTTTATTTATTCTTTATTTCATAACTGCGTGCTAGTCAGCTTTTAAAACATTTGCACATATTCCAGATACCTTTTTGTTATTGATTTGTAGTTCACTCCCATGTAATTACAAAATATTCCTTGCATTTTTTGAACCATTTTAGCTATGTTGAGATTTGATTGTGCACCAGAATATGTTTTATTTTTGTAAATGATGCAACATGTGTACTTGAAAAGTACATATATGATATTGATCTCAAGCATATTGTACTATAACTATCAGGTCAATTTGATTGATAATATTTATTAAAGTTTCTATGTCCTAAGCAATTTCCTGTGTATATGTTTTATTAATTATTGATAATATTTTATTTTTAGGGTTTTTATTTTCTTTTTTAAGATTTATTTATTTATTTATACAAAGATTTATTTATTTATTTATATCTGGGTACAGTCAGAAGTGCGGGAGGGTGAGAGAATTCAGCAGGGCCAGAGCGGGGAGCAGAGCAGGCAGACTGACGAAGTACACTGCTGAGGGGAGCAGCGGGCAGCAGGAGAGGTATGCGCACCATGTGGGACCCTCACCCGGCGGCCGGGGATTGAACCGGCGCTGTAGAGGCTGCAGGCAGCTTCGCAACCCAGTGCTCAACCGCTGCGCCACCGGGGAGGCCCAGTTGTATTATTTTTTTAATCAGGCAATGTTGGTTTATGGGTATAGGTTCATAACTCTTCGGATGTTACCAAACCACACTCACCACCAAAGTACCCAAATCCACCACAGATTCTTGTATTGGTCCTTTCACTTTTATTAGTTTTTGATTCATACATTTTGAAGCTCTGTTTAGAGTTGTATATCTACTTGCTTATTTGGACTATTTATCTTCATAAAATGGCCCTCTTCTGATCTATTTCTATTATGTGTGCTGAAAGTTACTTGTCTGATAGTAATATAACCACTCCAGCATTGATTTAGTGTTAACTAGGTGTATCTTTTTTTTTTAACCTTTTTCCAATTCACTAATTTTGTTTATATATTAAAAAACAGTATTTTTTTCCTCAACATGGAGTGTATTTCTGGCTTCTCTACAATCTGGTACATTTTTATTTGATGTCAGAAATTCTGAATCTTACTTTGTTGGATATTGGATATTTTTGTACTCCTGCAAATATTCTTGAGCTCTGTTATGGGAAACAGTTTCATCCTTTTACTGATTTTCTTTAAGATCTGTTATGTGGAACCGAACAACTTATTAGTTCTCTTTCATGGAATATCAAATTATAGTAATGTCAGTAAAAGCTGAGTGTCTAGGAATTGGTAAATTTTTCTGAATTTGTTTTCAGTTAGTTAAAATCGTTCATTTGCTAAATTTCACAGGCCAAAGCTTTCCAGGTAAGTTTTGTTCAACACATTCCCTCTCAATCACTCTCACACTCATATTTCTTAATTTAAGCTAATATATAGAATGAATTGTCTCTTGTTAAGCTGTTTTCTAGCTTATGCATCTAACACACAAATATGTTACATTTCATTTATATCATCAAGGGCATCTTTTGCAAAGGAACAGATTAATTTATACTCTGTTTTGTTTTCTTTTTTAACTCACAGTCTGAGGTACATGTTACCAGTAGAAATAAAATATTTATATTGTAGATTACTCAATGCCATGTGGAGGAAAAATGCATTGCATCAGTAGGAGGAAGACTACCTACTGCATATTCTTGGTGTGAACTGGTGTTATTTACAAGGGCAGAACAACCTGGATATCATTATAGAAAGAAGGTATCCCATGGCTGGTATAAGGGAGGCAGAGTGTTGATTTTCTTTGTCCAAAGTCTGGTATTCCCCAACTACAGGAAGGCATTACAAACATGATTAAAAATGATTTTGTTGGATGCCTGACAGAATAGTTCCTACTGAGAAAGCAGACAGTCAAAAGAAATGTAGTTTCAGAAATATCATATTAGTGGAAAGTAAATTTATAAAGATAATACTCGAATCATTTCCAGAGTAATAACTGAGCTTGAAACTTGAGTTATAGGGAATTGGAAACACTCTGGAAAACTTTGTGGTGATGACAATTTGAGCTAACAGCTATGAAGGTCACATGGCAATCAGATTCTCATGATTTTTCTCACCACTTCTGAGTTAGTAAATGGTAGTTATCTCCCAGGAGAGGCTGTTTTTGGGACAATTCCAAAATAAAGACATTAGAATAAGTATCCAAGAGCATGCATGCTTATTTATGTTAAGCTTTGGTACTCTTTGTGGTTTATCCATTATAAGTTATTATTACTAAATTTTGATCATGCTGAGAAGCTCCCTAGCACTAAAAGTCTCACACTTTATTTTAAAACTCAGAATCTTAAATCAAATTTAGGATTTAGCATATTTCTGGCCTTTCAAGAAAAAAGACTGTCATGCAAGTTCAGAAAACTCCTGAGAAAGGTACAAATTTTTTTTAAAAAAATCAGAATTTCTGTTTTTATTAATGGAAAACAAACAAAACTATCAAATGATCTTGGATTATATGGATTTTATCATGTCTGGAACCTGTTTTATCATTTTTTCCCCTTTTTTAGAAAGGGGAGTTGGTGCTGGGTATTGTAAATTTTATACTGCCAGACTTTGAATTTTCTTGTGTGTCTAACAAAAACTGAACTACATTTTTTCTTGGTGACACATTATTTTTTATCTTTTCCATTTCCAGCTGCTATAACAAAATACCATGAAATGATGACTTATCAAAAATAGAAATTTATCTCTAAGAGTTCTGGAAACTGAGAGCTCCAAGATCAAAGTGCTGGTTGTGTAGGTTTCTGGTGAGAAATCACTTACTGATTGCAGAGCAGTTTTCTTGCTGTGTCTTCATGTAGAGGAAAGGGCAATCTCTATTCTTCTAAGAGCATTAATCCTGCCCACAAGGGCCCCTTCCTTATTATCCAATACTTCCCAAAGACCCTTCCTCTACCTATCATCACACTGGGAATTAGATTTCAACATATGCATTTTGAGAGCAGAAATATTTAGTCTATAACCCTTGTGGCGCTTTCTTTTTTTTCCTTTCTTATTTTGCAGCCTTTTTTTTTTTTTCTTGCCAGACCTAGCAAACTTTTATTATGGAGATAGTTGAACACTACTACTAAAATATGGCCCTTCTAGGACCTCTACTAAATACTTTGAGGGATCAGTGAAGATTCTCCACCAAGACAGGTTAGAATATAATGTCTACGAACAAAGAATCATTCAGTTTCTAGTTTGGTCTTTCTTGCACAGCATCAAATCTGTCTCTGTTAATCCATCATAGTTGAAAGAAGAATTTATTATTTTTTAAATTTTAAACTATTATGTAGGTTATATCCTAAACTTTATCTTATTTAACCTTTAAAAGATTTTTTAAAAGAACTGGGGTGTAAGCCAGAGGTGCTGGGGGTGAGAGGATTAACCAGAGAAAGCAGGGAGAAGAACAAATTTGTGGATTAAAATACACTGCAGAGAGGAGCAGCGGACGAGGCAGGAGAGGTCTGCTGCGCCATGTGGGTTAGCTCCCTAGCAAGACTGGGGATCAAACTCATGCTGTAGTGGCTGGCAATAGCTTGATAGTGTTACAGGGCAGGGAGAGGGGCACCCCAGACCCCGCAAACCTGTCTACACTAAATAGATTCTGCCATCTGCCACATCAACACAAAATACGTGAGACTTGAATGAAAAGGAACTTTGATATAATTAGGAAACAATACAGGAGAGGCAAAGAACAGAGTTTCTAAATCAAGCACCCAAGCACTTGGGTGGGTAAAAGTCCACCCGAGCAGGACTGGCCCGGAGCAAGGCTCCAAAGCCTGCCACAAGTCGAAAGCAACTTCCAATGGGGACCCACAGAAAAGGAGCAGAAACTACCAGACAAATTTGGAGGGAAAAGAGCAAAACCAAAATCAAGACAATAACTGCCATTGTCACCTCCCCACGGGTCTCTCACTCACATCTGTGTCACCCAGTCCATGATCAAAAGGCAAGTGCAGTTTCTTCACGTGTCTCTTGGCTCCATGTGCCTCCTCCAGGTCTTCTTCTTGCTCTCCATCCTGCTTCCTTCCTTTTTCAGTCTCTGCAGCTTCTTCTCTCCCTGCTCAGCTCCACCCTCCTTTTGGGCGGGGCAGGTAACCTGGAACCTCCCCCTTTCCTGGGGACCACCCTGTTACAATAGAGCGGTCTTTAAACCCTGAGCCACCAGGGAGGCCCCAGAAATATATTTTAATTCCCCAGGATAAACTGTTGCTTTATTTATCTTCTTTTAGCTCAACATGTTGCTGATTTAGCAGACTAAAACATCATTCTGAATTCCTCTGAACACATTTGGTAGGTTTGGTTTAGTTTTTTTTTTTTTTTCTTTCTTATAATTATCTTCGAGTTGCTGGCACATCTTTTCTTCTGTAGCTGATTGTCTTATTTGTTTACTGTGATTCTTTTCCCTTGTTCTGTTGGCATTCTCAAATATTTTTCTATTATAATTTTCAAGAATTGATTTATCATTAATCTGGGTTTCAATGCACTATAAGTCCTTATTTTCCTATTCATGAATATAAAACTTACGTATGAAGTTTTTCACAAGTTCCAAGAGAATTCCCAGAAAAACAAAGATTCGTAGTCCTAAACAACTCAATGACTCTATGATTTTCTTTTTTTTTTCTTTTTTTCTTTTTTTTTAAAAGACCTCAACAGATTCCTTTTTTTTTTTTTTTTAAGATTTGTTTATTTATTTATACAAGCACTGGGTACAGTCAGAAGTGCGGGAGGGTGAGAGAATTCACCAGAGCCAGAGCAGGGAGCAGAGCAGGCAGAAGGACTGAAGTACACTGCTGAGGGGAGCAGCGGGCGGCAGGAGAGGTCTGCGCGCCATGTGGGACCCTCCTCTGGTGGCCGGGGAGCAGCTGGGGATCGAACCGGCACCGCAGAGGCCACGGGCAGCTTCGCAACCCAGCGCTCAACCGCTGCGCCACCAGGGAGGCCCAACTCTATGATTTTCAATGCCTAGTTTGTGAACAGAAAATACACTCTGGCCAGCAGGAAGATTTGTAAATGTAGTGAAGACCCAGTGATTTCACTGACACCAAAATCAACTCAACACATTATGAGCACATTTAAGTGAATTTTTATAACTACATGTTTATATAATATTATAGAAAATATATTTATAGGGTAAATTATTCTCAGGCTTTTCTATCCTCCTGCCATTAGGACTGCCCTGCCTGACGGGGCATCTGCATTTTGTTACATTGCTATAGTTGTATTGTTTACTTCTGTGGGCCATAGCGGCAGTATAGAGATATTCACCAAGAGAAGCAGAGGCAGGAGAGAGAGGGGAGAAAGAACTCCAGGGAAGCCCAGAGTGAAGACTTGGAGGTCGGCTGGCCTCCTGGCCCCCAGCTCCACTGCCTGCAGTGTGCCTGGTTGCTGCACTACATATAAAAGCTCAATAAAAGCCTGAGAAAGCCACCAAGGGCTCCAGGACTCTCCTTTACCTGGGTCTGCTCAGATCATAGATGAACCTGCTCAGTGCCCATCCTGCCACTACAACATTATAATATTTATAAAAACACAACATTGATTATATTCTCTTCATACCTGCTAACAAAGAACATAGATTTGAGCATTTCTAGACAGGTTCTAAGAATTTTCTAGCTGCTATTTTCTTTATTTAGGTTGCCATTTATTGAAACTATTTCTATCTGCTAGTGGTTTCTGCCTTCCATGTTATGTATTACACTGGGTATACTCTCTTTACCTTATATTTGCTGTAATTTTGTTTGGGGGGGAAGGAAAGTTCATTGTGTTTGTTCAGTCTCTCATCTTGAACCTGATACTCAAACTTTAAATTTTATTTTATTTTTTTAAAGACGTATTTACACATACAAGAATTGGGGTACAGGTCCTAGGTGTGGGGTGATGAGAGGATACACCAGAGAGAGTGGGGAGCAGAACAGGCTGATCTACTGAAATACACTGCTGAGGGGAGCAGTAGGTGACACAGGAGAGGTCTACTGCACCATGTGGGCAGTTCCCTGGCCAGTCGGGGATTGAACTTGTGCTGCAGTGGCTGCGGACAGCTTCACAGTGCTGTGCTTAACCTCTTGTGCCACCAGGAAGGCCCCCAAACTTTAATTTCTAAACAGATTTTTATAACATTGATATATGGAAGAGATAGTTTTCCCAGTGTTCTGTGTTAAAGACCTTCCATTGATTTCTATAATGCCATAGATAACTTCTATTTGTATGACATTTATAACTCACTTGTGTAAGTTTTTCTTTCTATTTGACCAAACATTATGATAGTTTTCATTGTAGGTGTGAACTACAAAATGAGTCTCTATTGAATCAACATGGATGTCTCTCTGAAAAACTATTAAATATCCATTCTGGTTGTAGTATCACAAGTTTTAAAGCTAACATTTTGCCTTTTTTTCATTCAGGCTGAATTTCTAACACCTTTTTCATCTTTAAAAGAGATTTTTTATAATGGTTTCCTAATGTTGGGTTTTATATTTCCTGGAATGTTTAGAGTTGGCAAAATATTAAAAAGGTGAACAGTGATTTAAGAAGCTATGTATTCTAATTTATGAATTGAGGACTCATACTATCCCCTCCCTAAATTGCTTGCAAAACAATTATTTAAGCTAAGAATAATGTAATTCTTAATGCATAAAAATACTTTTCTTCTTCAAGTAAAACAATTGTGGATTAAAAATACTACAACAGGGGCTCCCTGGTGGTGCAAGGGGTTAAACACCGCACTATGAAGCAGTTCCTAGACTCTGCAGCACAAGTTTGATCCCTGGCTGGCCGGAGAGCAACCCACATGGCGTAGCAGACCTCTCCTGTCTCGTCCGCTGCTCCCCTCAGCAGTGTGTTTCAGTTGGTCTGCTTTTCTGTTCCCTGCTCTTTCTCTGGTGAATCCTCTCACCCTCCGCATCTCTGGCTGTACCCCAGCTCTTTATGCATAAAAAAATAAATCTTTTAAAAAAATACTACAACATAAAAATGATCATGACATCATCTGGTCCTTTTATATTTCTAGTTGTATTGTTCTGCTAATTAAATCAACTGTGAGAACTTTTTCTTCAGAATTAAGGAAGAAATTATATACATGATAAGTGAAATATAAGGTCAAAGAATTTTGGATTAAATGTTTTATCTTTTCCCAGAACAGCCAAAGTAAATATATTGCTAGCAAGATAGATAATAGAAAATAGATATGATCACTAAACATAAAAATTAAATAACCAATTTTGTCTTACCCTGAACATATAATTGCTGGTGATATGAATTGAAACTCTTTAAAATTGATTACTAGAGAAAGAAATTATTTTTGAAATCTATGAGGTCAAGGTATATATCCTTAAGAAACGACACAACACCATGTGAGGGGCATAGAATATTCTTGGACGAAAGCTCAAAAAAGTTAATATCCCATTGTAAATAACCAAGTTTAAGCAATATTTAAACAACACTAAATTCAACCTAAGATGTTTCATCTGTAACCTTTATATTACTGAGTCTAGTGTGCAACTGACTATAAAATCATAATTACAGCAATTGATTACCCCCTTGATGAATATTTATGTAGTGAAAGACCATTATTGCCCATTTGTACTTGTCATTCATAGATCACCTACTTCCAAGAGAAATCCCATGGAGTTATCTGTGTCTTATACTGCACTATTAATATATTGTATGATTTTTTTTGACTGTCAACTTTCACTCCTTAATTACATAATTCAAAATAGTCCCACCTTGCTCTTATCTTTTATATAATTTCAAAAATAAGGTATTTCCTATAACATTCATCAATTATTATTAAGGTGTCCTCTAAAATACAGTTAGACTACTTAATATTTTTCTAATTAATAATAAATGATTATTAAATGATTTATTCATTTAATATTGTTTCAAGGAGCAGTCTAGTTAGAAATGAGTTCTATTTAAATAAAAACTTTAATAAGAATAGTCTCTCCTTCTCCTTATAAAATGAAATTTAATAAAAATAAAATAACCCAACAGCTATATAAATTGCTATTGATAAAAGCATTGGATTAATATATCTTATTAAAATTATAGCTTGTAACAGTAGCTCAAGTGTTGTTTTTCAGCATGTTCAATTAAGATTCATAATTTCAGTATTATTGATTGTACCTTAGATCAGTTTCTTTCTGATTTAAGTATGCTGCCTAGTTTCTCACCATTGATTAGGGTAGGGTGAAATTAATGTTTAAAATCAGTTTGATTCCAGTACATAACTATCTGACCCTCTTATTAAAATAAAAATGTTTTTCAATACTAATAAATATTATTAAACTGCTCTGTAGTTTCTGGCAGAGACAACAGTTTATGTTTTCTAATACATAATATTTTTTGATCTTTCTCTTTAAGTCCATTATAATGTTAATCATAAATTCCTAAAATGTCTGCATATCTAAAATTAGGAAGTAACTGAGACTCAGGAGTCTCAGTACCTCAATATGATTTCTCCTTAAATTATTCTTAATAAAGATACATTTACATCAAATACATGCCTTCAGAAGCCATTCATTTCTCTTTGTTTTAAAGGAAGTCATGCCCACTTTTCATCCTACAATTTTCTTCCATAACTATTAATTGAATAGTCATTATCCAACTTTGGCAAAAGGAAATCATGTTCTTAAAAACAAGTCATCAAATTCATCAAGTAGTTAAGATTTATCACTGAATCTGGGCTCTGATACTATCCTTTATTTTACTGAAATGCATTTTTCAAAATCCATTAACAGTTCAAAGTCATAGGCATGCATCTATAGGTCAGAATATCTGGGTGAATGTTCAGGGTTCATATATATTCTGACATTCTTAGGCAAGATAGCTAGCTTTTCAGTGGCTACAAATTAATACTTCCTCTGCTTACATATTTCTTCAGGCTGCCATAGCAAACTACCATAGATTGGGAGAATTAAATAATAGAATTTATTTCTCACAATTCTAGAAGATAGAATTCTGAGCTAGGTTGACAGCCTGGTCAGGTACTGGAGAGAGCTCCCTTTCTGGCTTACAGATGGCCACTTTCTCCCCATGGTTTCTCCTGGTCTTTCCTGAACACATAAGCATGAAGAAGAGTGTTTGCTCTGGTTTCCCTTCTTGATAGGACACTGATCCTATTCTCAGATCCCCAATCTCATGACCTCATGTAATCCTCACTCAAAGACTCCATCTCCAGACAACATCATACTGGAGGTTAGGGTTTCAACATATGAATTTGGGGAGGACACAGGCATTGTCTATAACAGAACATTAACATACTTGGGAAATTCATCATTATGCAAAAAGTATTATGTGATTGAAAAACAATTATCAAGTAAATATCAAAATATTACTTTATCTATTTGTTCTTTGAAATAACATTACATTGTAGTAACATTACATTGTCATACAAGAGTCAGGTATTCATCACTATCAGTCAATACCTGTATATAGTGCAGTAAGTCCACCAAGCAGTTCTTGTCATACTTTTGCCATTTGGCTGCCCTTTATTATTATCTCATTTGGTCAATTTATGGTCCCAGATATTAATTCAAGGTCAGACTATTATTTCAAAGTACATTTTATAAGGTTAAGTTATTATGCAGATATTTCTAACCAGAACCAAGTTTTTACCATTGTAGCAGTCCATAAAATAGATATAATTAAACCAAAGACTGAGTCTTTCTCCCAAGCAAGCAGTAAAACTTAATGCTTACAAATCATAAGGAGGGCAATGGTTTCTATATTTCCCAAATCAAATAAAGTACTCCCTTCACAACATTTACGGTACTCTAGGGTGTAAAGTTTAGGCACAAATAGAGTACTCCAAAGGAAATGGGCCACAGAAGATTAAAAGGTATAATCAATACTAAGTCCCCAGACTGTAAAGTCATACATTTTGCCTATCCCTGTCTAATCCCAAAAGATTGCAGTTATTAAAGATAATATTTTTGAATCTGACACATTCACTTTCCACTTAAAAGCTTCATGGTGAATGTCATTATTATTACTAATACTATGACTACTCTGACTGCTACTGCTGTTATAAAGAATAGATCATATTTCTGTTTTCAGGTATAAAGAACTGTTCACTATTCTCTCTTTTTCAAACAGTTTAATTGCCTCAGGCCATGACTGAGTTACAAGGACTGACACTGTTATAGGACAGGGAGAGGGGCAGCCCAAACCCCGCAAACCTGCCTATTCTAAATGGGTTCTGCCATCCGCCGCATCAACACAAAACATAGGAGACTTTAATGGGAAGGAACTTTAATAAAACTAGGAAACAATACAGGTAAGGCAAAGAGTCTAGTTTCTAAATGAAGCACCCAAAGTTACCCATCCCCTCGTGGGTAAAAGTCCATCCATATGGGATCGGCCCAGAACAAGGCCCCAAAGCCTGCTACAAGTCTAAAGCATCTTCCAGTGGGGACCCACAGCAAAGGGTCACAAACAACCAGACAAGCCCGGAAGGAAAAGAGCAAAATCAACATCAAGATAAAAGCTGCCATTGTCACCTCCCCACGGGTCTCACCCACATCTGTGTCACCCAGTCCACGACCAAAAGACAAGCGCAGTTTCTTCACGTGTCTCTAGGCTCCATGTGCCTCCTCCAGGTCTCCTGGCTCCATCCTGCTTCCTTCCTTCCTCAGTCTCTTCTGCCGCTTCTCCTCTTCCTGCTCAGCTCCACCCTCCCTTGGGTGGGGCAGGGAACCTCCCCCTTTCCTGGGGACCACCCTGTTGCAACACCTGGAATTCACTTATGGGAATTTTGTTATCAATAACTTGAGCTCTTGATCATATTTTTGCAGTCATTGTTATTTTGAAAAAAAAATTGTGTCTCTCTCCAGGTTTCCATAAGTGAAATATCTAGACATAGCTATAATGATCTTTCTTGCTGAACAGGTTTTTCATTGGGGCATTTGGAGTAGTTTGTATAAAAGGTATGAATCTAACTATAACTGCTATGATCTGCTGTTCTTTTCTTTAACCCTTCTGTATTTTCAACACAGACTCTATTTCCTGGGATCTAAAAAAAAAGAACTTACTTTACATTATTTGTTAAACAGATTTATGAAGATAATAAGTCCTGAGAAACCCTTGCAGTGGTTCTAGAAAGAAGTAAAGTTTATGTGCCATAGGTCCCTCTTAGTCACACCTGAATGATCCATGCATCATTTAATTATAAAAATTAGAACCATGTAATGAACTACCATTCACATACATAAAGACATGGAAAAAAAATCCATTGTTCCTAAGGTTTTTTTTTTTTTACTGTTTTTTAATAATCTAAGGGAATTAACCCTTATCTTCATTGGGATATCATTATAAAACAATATCAAGATCAATTGAAAAGAAAGTACAATCAGGAAAAGACTTTCCATTAGAGATTTTTTACTCCTTTTATTTTCCTTACCGAGTTATCAGACAGTTTTACCAGCATCATTTTTTTTTAGCAGTGTCTATAACTTTAACACTGACTTTAGCAAAGTTAGTGAAAATAGTTTTCAGGAATTATTTAATCATCTCTGTTGACCCATGGGTAGTTTTCGCGCTTGATCTTGTTTCAGAGAATGAAGAAGGATTTAAAATAGTACAACATTTAGATTTAGCATCAAAAATGACAGGGGCTCAAACCCTAACTCAGATTCTCACTAACTGTGACATATTGGAAATACTTTGAGACCTCTTTTTACCTGGTAAGTTTTTTTGTTGTTGTTTTTGTTTTTAAACATTTATTTATTTATTTATACAAGCACTGGGTACAGTCAGAAGCGCGGGAGGGTGAGAGAATCACCAGAGCCAGAGCAGGGAGCAGAGCAGGCAGAAGGACCGAAGTACACTGCTGAGGGGAGCAGCGGGCGGCAGGAGAGGTCTGCGCGCCATGCGGGACCCTCCTCTGGTGGCCGGGGAGCAGCCGGGGATCGAACCGGCGCCGCAGAGGCTGTGGGCAGCTTCGCAATCCAGCGCCCAACCGCTGCACCACCGGGGAGGCCCTTACCTGGTAAGTTTTTAAGATTTTAATAAGATAATGTATCCAATGAACTTAAGATAGTATTCAATAAATTAGTGCTAGTAATAAGTAGTAATTTATTATTATTATGACTTAATTTGTGGTGCATAGCCCTCATATGTGAGAGGTTATGGAATAATGTAGATGATATTCTAAATTAGTGGCTTCGCCAGGATTCACAGGTTTCCTTTATTACATGCTAATGAACGTTTAAGAGTAGATTTTCCACAAGACTCAACTGTGCTTAAGAAAGTGAAGCATTGTGATCAAATGCCTGCTCAAAAGGCTACCAAGGGCCTCCCCAGGGGCGCAGCAGTTGAGTGCTGGGCTGCAAAGCTGCCAGCAGCCTCTGCAGTGCCGGTTCGATCCCCAGCAGCCGGCGTGGGTTCCACATGGCGCGCAGACCTCTCCTGCTGCCCGCAGCTCCCCTCAGTGTAGTTCTTTGGTCTGCCTGTTCCATTCCCTGCTCTGGCTCTGGTGAATTCTCTCACCCTCCCACGCTTCTGACTGTACCCAGTGCTTGTATTAATAAATAAATAAATCTTAAAAAAAAAAAAGCTACCAAAATGTTAAAATGTCAGAGACTATCAAAGTATTTTCAGCAGAAGGACACTTTTAATGATCCAAATAACTGCAAACACAATTGACATCGTAAGTCTCTTGATTCAAAGCTTCAGAAAGTCCCACTTTTGAGTTTTCAGAACATTCAAGATGAATCCAGATAATCTGATCTTTAATAATAATAGATCCCCCTTCCTCAAAGTACACAGATGAGATGGTAATTTATTTTTAGAACAAATTCCCTTCTACCTGTCATGGAAGCCATGCTCTACAACTTCTCAGAAGAGAATAACCTTGGGACACTAAGTGGCCATTTATTATCAGCCACTGCTGAATTGTTATCATGCTTCACATCCACCTTCAGTCATGAGTCACCAGAAAGCAGCACAATATAAAAGCTTTAAGGCAAACATCACACAAAGATCTGAGATGGAAGCTGGGGGGTGGGGGGGGAGGCGAGGTGTGCACCAAAATTCTACAGGAAGAAGCAAGTTAACTAAGACTGTAATGTCACATTATACAGACACATCTACTCACCCTTCAGCCACATCTATAATCAAGTAGAGACTTACTTAATGAGTCTCTTTCTTGAAAATTTAAAGTTTTTTCTTTAAGAGAGACACTGATCTTTAATACCTATATCCTGCCAGCCTCTTAGGGATATTTAACTGATCAAGAAAAAAACCTGTATTATAACTACAAGCACATCAAAAAAAAAAAAAAAAGACATTAGACAAGTGTGAAGCATGAAAGCCAGATTTTGTAAGTGGAATGCTCTCCCCTGAATTGCACTGGGTGAGAAATTGCTAACATCATTTTCTGAAAACTTTCATTAACATCTCACAGTGCACTCATCAGTATAAAGGCTCAATGTGCTGGATCTACTTTGCTAAAAACTTAAAATGTGAGCAACCACAAGATGGGAACCCAAACCTAATTTATTAATCAATTAATCAAAATGTTTGAAAGATGATGGATAAGAAAGGTTTTCTTTCTTGTTTGCTTGTTTGTTTTAACTGACTGCAGGGAAGGACTGGATTTAGGAGTGAGCACAATAGATACCTAAGTAAATGTTTAGTGTATGACAAATCAGAAAGGGGAGGTCAGCAAATTCCACTTCTCAAAAAACAAAGATAATAAAAGGATAAAAGCAAATATCATCCTCAAAAGACATATAGATCAAAATATTTTCTATACAAAATATTAGAAGGACTGCACCAGCGGCCTCCCTGGTGGTGCAAGGGGTTAATGTCAGCACTGAGAAGCTATATGCAGCCTCTGCAGCATGAGCTCAATCCCTGGCCAGGGAGGTGAGCCACATGGCACAGCAGACCTCTCCTGTCTTGTCTGCTGCTCCCCTCAGCAGCGTATTTCAGTATATCTGCCTGTTCTGCTCCCCACTCTGTCAATGGTGAATCCTCTTGCCCTTCCCACCTCTGTCCTGCATCCTAGCTCTTGTATGCATAAATAAAATAAAATCTTAAAAAAAAAAAGTACTGCACCAATGTGTATACTTAAAGCTTTAAAACATATTTCTGTTTAAGTTAATATTTCTGAGATGGTAAATAAATCAAAAGGAAAAAATATGAATCTCCAACTTGTATCTCTAGGAGGATTTGAGTTGGCAGACCACATCCACTTAATTGTTGAAATGACCTTGAACTAATTCACCCATGAAATAGGAAAAAAACCTGATAGGATTGCCATGATGAGCAAATGAGAGTATAAATATGCATGTTCTAAACACTAGTCTATAATTTCCTCTTGCACTGGGATCATCATAGCGTATCAGGAAACTAACCCAACACCTAGCATATGGGAGACTCTTGATAAATATTTTTTAATAGAAATTGGATCACAGGACACTAAGGAATGTTATCCTGCTCTGTGTGTGTGTGTGTGTGTGTGTGTGTGTCTGAGGGGGGAGTTATATAGAAGCACAACATAAACTAATAAAAGTATTATCCTTTCAAATTCAAACATTTTTCAACTTTTATTCTTATTCTATAAATAAGCATATATCAGATATGTCAGTAATGCATCAAATTCCACTGTGTATTAAAAAGTTTTATGTTTTTTAACCATTGTTCTTTCTCATTTGATCCAGCAATTGAAATATATTTTGCTTGTACTGCAGTTTTCTATTATGGGTATGTAATAAGGCTGACAAAAAAATAGAAAACTAAATATGTAGCTTTCTCTTACCACCTCCATTCTTTTCTCACATCCTCTAAGGAAATTTATAAGAACTTTTTTGTCTATTTTACACTTCCACAAAAAGAAAATGTATTTACCTTGATACCTTGATATTTGGTGCCAGAAAGAGGAATATTTTTTCATGGCCAGAAAGTTTTGTTAAATCAAATATTATTAGACTGTATATCTACAGATTTTATTTAATTTTACTGTTTCTGTGTCAATTAGTACCCACATCGTTAAATATAATAAGTCCCATGGGGACATTTAAAACCATGATATAAAGTTCACTGAAATTCCAGGTATTATCAGCTTACTTGTGTCCGTGAAAAGCTCTAAGACACTGTAAATTGAGCTTATTGATGGTCAATATGTAATTATGGTAACAAGTAATGAAAACAGAAGTTTAAAATCAAAGGCCTATTCTGATAGTTATAAATACAGAAAAAAAATCTAATATTAGAAGTGCTGGCATTTGAACGATTTATCAATATTAACATGTTAATTTTTACTATATGTATATAATGGAACTTTCTAGTAGCTAGATAATGCAAATAATAATATCTAACTAATATTCAGATACAGATAAGCTTAAAAATGAACTCTTGATAGCTGACTAAAGAACTGGCACCAAGAGGGGTAGAAGTTGGGAGACAGTTAAGAACAAAGAGGGAAGGAAGAACAATAGTCTATGAGGGTTGAATATGGCTGAGTTGGTGTTGGATCACTATGGTGGTAATATATGATGGGGGTAGCCCAATATTACTGCAATAAAATAAAATCAAATTTAAAAAAAAATGATAAAATTATATTGTAAAAAATGTTAAATTAAAACAGCAGCAGCAACTGCTCTCTGTCCACCTGTCTGCACAGGTGCCTTTTTCCTTTCTCCTTTTCCTAATAAACCTGTCCCTTTAAAATGTAAATAAATAAATATAAAATTTTAAAAATGCACACAAAAGTAGTAATAGTGTACACATATGCCGACGCACATATGCTAACAATTTCATTGAAATATTTGCTATATGGCGAAGTTTTTTTAAAAATATTTAACTGATTATAATTTATGCTTACAGATCAGGCATGTAGAAATCATGTACCAACAATGGAAAAATGTCAACAATACTCCCACACAAATAATGTGCAATATTTTAGAGTATACTGTCTGAAACCATGCCCATGTACAAACACAAATACACCCCCTTACCACCCCCAAGACATTAACTGTGTGGTGTATAACAGGATGGCTGTTGTGGTGATCGGTAGGATTGGGAGGCAGGGAGGCACTGAAAGGGTTGTACTGTAATTGATTTGAGTATCAGACCCAGCAATGTCCCTGAGCAAGCTGACAGGTGTGGCCAGCACAGATGAAAATGTGGAGCAGGGTGTGAAATGAGCCTGGAGAATTCAAGAAACTAAATTCTGCCAACAGTAGGAATGAGAAAGAGAAGGGAAGTGAATTGCCTCCCAGAATCTCCAGGCTAGACCTCAGCTGAATGGCACCTTGATTTTGGTTTTGAGAGATTTTGAGCAGCAATCCAGTTGAGTCTCCTTTAACTGCCAACATATAAAACTGTGAGATTATAAATGTGCATGTTTCTAGTAGTAAATTATACAACAGTAAAAAAAAAAAAATCTAAATCAAATGGGAACTTACTAGAAAAAGAAGCATCAGAATTTGATATGGATTTAAAAAAATTCCCTTTTTGGAGAAAAAGGAGAGAGAGACAGAGAGGAGAGAGAGAGAGAGAGAGAGAGAGAGAGATTGAGAAACTTCAGCAGTAATCAAGAACAAAGGAGAGAGTAGATTAAACGAAAGATAAAGGTTGTAGCAATGGACATTAAGGAAAAAAAAATGTCCACGAGAAAAATGCTATTTCATTTACTCATTCAAAGGAGGATGTTTCAGGAAGTGTTAGCAAGTAGGGCTATAAAGGACTGTACTGAAAATCTTCATCCTTCCTTCCACAATCTCTGTTCTCTCTCCTATGTCCTGTGTCCTGGCAGCTGATTTGCATGGACCCCAGAGAGGGATATTCCTGGCCTCTGGTTCTGAGGCAGAATTAACCAATAAGCAGAACTGGTAGGAAACTAAAGAGAGAGAGGAGAATGTGGTCATGGTATCTTCTGTTTCCTTCTTATAGCCATTATGAATGGGCTGCATCCCTTAACGGAAACCCCTAAGTCCTGTTGGGTAGCCTCTCCCCTCTCCTCCTGAGTCTAGTACTCGCTTCTTCTCTTTTCCTTCTCAGATCTAAGGCTGAGATATATGGTTTGGGAAACTGCACTGTCCCACTGTATAGCCATTGCATTTTAAACAACTCCATGGACTGCATGTGTTTTTTACGGTTTTATGACTATACGGTCAACTATAACTGACTCCATGGACATGATGGGTTTTATGAGCTAAATTATTTTAAGAGAAAAAAACCTAGTCTTGGAGTTCAACATTTTTTATATTAAAAATAATAATGCAGTTTGTATTTATTGAGATAGATATTGCACATATGTACTGTTGTGGGTAAAAGTGCTTTCTCCAATGTCATGTGTCTAGAGAGTGGCAGGCCTGGTAGTCTTCCTCCAGAGTCTCTCCTCTGGATAAAGATGATCCTGAAAGGCAGCAGAAGCAATAGGCAAAGGGAGTCTTGGAAGAGCAGACAATTAGAGTAAGATTTTCAAGGTATGTGGATGGCAACAGTACGATCACATCAGACGAGTCAAATATTATGAACACTTAATGATGTTCTTTAGATCTGGCAGCATGAAAATTATTTTGTATCCCTTTTTGCAATTATAATTAACACTGAAATAAATTCTTGGTCATACACATTTTCTAAAAGTGAAATAATTTTATCAATGTGTATACTCATTTTAAAATGGGTAATTCCAGAGTGTTCTGCATAAAGTCATTTATACTCCTACCAAGTACATGAGAGAATCTGTTCCATAAAGTCTTTCCAACACTGAATCAATCTGATGTTTGCCAGTCTCAGAAAATATATTAGTTCAATGCTGTTTATATGTGTTTGATTATTAGAGAGTGAGCAATGCTATGCCTTTATCTACTGGAAAATTAATGCTTTTACAAGTGTGAATATGAAAAAAGAAAATCACAAGAGAAACTCCATAAATTACACCATTTTAATGACTTATACCCTATACCCATGATATTTATTATATTTTTTTCTTCTTTGGGTAATACTGACAAAAACTAATTCATAAAAGATCTTTCTATAAATCCATATGCTTTGTTCTACATTTTATTGCCATAAAGCAAATTTGAGTATCTGACATTTATCATGGAGCAAAATATGTATTTAGCAAAATGACTGATGCTGATGAAGATAGTGATGATGTTGGGGGTGGGGGTTGGAAGAAGAGAAAATGATAATGAGGCTGTTATGTTTCCATGAATTCTTGCTACAGTTAGGTGTGTTTTTCATATGATATTTTTCAATTTTTTTGTGTGTAATTCAGTTTGGAAGTTGAATATCATTTATATTTCAGTACATTTTTCTATGAGTACATTTCAATGATATTTCAGTACATTTTTTACAATAACAGTGCAAAAATGAGCAGGATTGAAAGTGTAGAGTTTAAAATAGGAAATAAGTTAAAATGTAACTTTTGCTTACTCTTCTTGTGTGTGTGTGTGTGTAAATCCTTTTGTTATCTTTCTATGGTTCTTCATAGATTTCTGCATCTATAATACATATTTCTATTTATGCCCTAATATTTTAATATAGTTTTAAGCAATACATCTCCTAGATAACAATCTCCCACTACTAGGACATTACAATCTCCTACTAGGACATTACTCCCTTTATCTAACCAAAACATTTCTCTGGAATTTTATGATTTACCCTAACTAGATCTGCTGTCTGGTCCACATATTCTTTATGATCAGAAATTCCCATGAAAAGAAAGTTATTTATTTATTTATTTATGGTAATAATGACCCATATAATGTTTATATATATATATATATATATAAAATGAACATTAGAAAATTTGACTCTAAAAAAATGAAATTCATTGTTTTCAGACTAGGATGAACAGGTATTCACCTTCAGAAGACAATATAAAGAAAATTAAATTTTCTATTTAAGGAGTAGGAGGTATTTAATAGCTATGGAGTGATGTGGTAGGTCATAAGCAGAAAGATTGTCATATTTTATTAGAAAAATGCAATACCAATGTAGCAAAATATATAGGTTAAAAAAGAAACAAATGGATACTAAATATATCAGCCAAATTTTGAACAAAATGTTTAGAAATATCCAATTTTAATGTTTTCAGTTTCAGAAAACCATCCATTCTATGAATTATTTTTCCCTCTAACATTTTAAAATAATAATTGTATTTGAAAAACATCACTTAATCATGTCTTTATACTATTCATTCAAAAAGTTCATTTTCCTAGCCTCCCTGGTGGGTCAAGGGGTTAAGATGAAACCTGTGAAGCATGAGTTTGATCCCCGGCCAGGGAGCTGACCCACATTGTGCAGCAGACCTCTCCAGACTTGCCCACTGCTCCCCTCAGCAGTGTATGTCAGTCGAGCTGCCTGTTCTGTTCCCCACTGTCTCTAGTGAATCATCTCACCCCCCACACCTCTGGCCTGTACCCCTATTCTTGTATGCATAAATTAATAAATCTTTTTTAAAAAGTTTATTTTCCTCCCAAAATACCCAACATAGTAATTTGTATGTAATAAAGGGGGGAGGATATTAAGAGATATATAAGATCCTGTCATGTTAGAACATGAATACTGTCTAATAATATGAATATGATCATGGGTAATATAAGCCAAGACTTTGTTGTAACTATAAGCAATGAAGGATGCTTTTTCATGTAAATTTACCAAGTATCGCATTCTTAGAAATTTGCTTCAATGTTCTGTTATTTTCTATTTCAAGAAGTGAGTTTTATCCTAAATTGTATATATTAGAATCAATATAATCAAGTACTTTTATTTGCAAGTGATTAAAAAAATTGCTTAAACTAGTCGAAGCCAGAAATAAACTGGGATGAGTCCAGGGACATAGTTCTTGTGAAGTATGGCTTCATACAGAGGTTCAGACATTGTTTAAAACCCAGTCTTTTTTTTTATTCTCCACCCAAGAGTAGCTTCATTTATACTGAAGCCCTGGTTGGATTGAAATAATAAGTCAATTACTTTTATCTATCAGTTGGGCAACTCCAGCAAAATAAACATTTTATTTATTTATTTATTTATTAAAGATTTATTTATTTATTAAATAAGAACCAGGGTACAGGCCAGAAGTGCAGGAGGGTGAGAGATTCACCAGAGATAGAGCAGGGAACAGAACAGGCAGACTGATGAAATATACTGCTGAGGGGAGCAGTGGACAAGACAGGAGAGGTCTGCTGCGTCATGTGGGACCCTCACTGGCTGGCCGGGATTAAACCAGTGCTTTAGAGGCTGCAGACAGCTTCACAGCACTGCACTCAACTACCTGCTCCACCAAGGGAGGCCCTAAACATTTATTTTTAAATCGTTCCCAACATAATCCCAAAACTGGTTTTCATTGGTTCGGCTTCATAATATGTAATATCCCAAAACACTGGAGGACCTGGGGGTCTGATTTGGCAACCTGGGTTATAGGCCCAGATGGTTGATACCATTCAAATCCAATGAATTTCAACTTGTAGGGAGCTACCAAAAAAATTCACATCCTGAAATATCTCAAAGATGAGTACAGTTGAGCTATTTCTATCTGATCCATAAATAAGAAATGCTGAAAGCACTGAACATTCTTTCCTAAAACCAGCAGTATTTTCATTTTCTTCTTTTGAGACGCAAGTGGCTCATTAGCTTCAGGAAAGCACATTAGTATTTAGTTGTAATTTAATAGGAACTTTTCCTGGTCAACCATTATTAAAGCCAAAGTGATTAAGCAGTGACACACTAATTGTCTCCAAATGTCCTCCATCTCAGAGGAAGATAAAAGTGAGATAGGGACACACACATAATTAGCCAAAGAAAGATAGTGCATGTGGCAGGTAAGGTAGTACCAGCTCTGAGTTAGGGTGCTTATCTGAAAAGGTAGTGAGTAAGACTGGATATTATTATAATATATGAAGCCAATGGAGACAACTTAATGAATGTGTGATGAGATAAAGCCATAATAAGCACAGGTTGGCAAAAAGGCTAATAAAAGGATAACCCATAGATTCACAAAAATGACCTGAGAACACAGCATGCATTAATCAATGTGAATGGGAACATTAGAACTACGTGTCTCTAACTCCATTCCTTAGAACCACATTTCCACAAGGTCTTGATAGCATAGCACCTTGTTGAAAATGCGAAATGAATGTATTGGTGAAAGAGAATTTGAAAAAACTTCATTCCAAGTCGTCTCTCACTAGGTCTTAACGCATTTGTGTTTCTGACTCTGAATACCAATGAACACCTGGTGTTGGTGTTTGGCTAAACTGAAGGCAGGTAAAAGTGTTTTGGAAATGCGTGAGGTCAGTCCACACTAAAGTTATGCTAGCTGTTGCATATTTGTACATTTTTGCTTTTGACAGATCAGATTATGGATCAGGACAGTGAATTCGGTATAGATATGAAAAAGGATTTGACTTAATGGATAATGGGGGCAGAAGCACAGATAACTTCTGAATATTCTCTGGGGATATTCTTCCATGTCATTCTGGGTGATTTTTCCTGGAACTGCTTTTTCCCTAGTCCTTTCTAGTGGCCTGTAATTTCCCCCAAGTATATTGCATGTACTTATTTACTTTCAATACAATTTTGTTGATTTACCAGTCATTTATGTAACTACATAATTTGGGGAGTAGAGATGCAAATCTCGAAATGTGCACGTGGTCAGCAACGCTACAGTGACAAAAACCATCATCCTCCCTTTTCCCCTCTGATAACCACTCCACGTAGTCTAAGAGCTGTTTTGCTATGTTTTACCATTTTGTTTTCTTTGTTATTTATATTTCACAAATGAATGAAATCATCTGGTAATTGTCTTTCACTTTTAGATTCATTTCATTGACCTCAATCACCTCCAGATTCATCCATTTTGTCCCAAAAGGCACCATTTCATTCTTTTTAATAGTTCGGTTGTAATCTGTGGAGTATATACACCATTATTTCTTTATCCAGTCATCTGTCAGTGGGCAGTTAGGTTGATTCTATGCCCTAACTATTACAAATAATGCTGTTTTGAAAATTATTTTAAGACTTTATCCTTTTCTTTTTTTTTTAATTAATAAATTTTATTTTTATATTCCCCATACAATTGCAATCCCCCCATTCTGACCCCAATCCCTCCCCTCCCGCCCCCCACCCCTCAAAAAGTGTCTCTGGTTCATAGTTTTTGTTGATTTTGATTTTCACTTTCTTATAGTTATTCATTTTCCTGGTCCCTTATTTAAGTATTCTAGATTCCTGCTATGAGTGAGACCATCCGGTATTTTTCTTTTTCTTTTTGGCTTATTTCACTGAGCATGATCCCTTCCAGCGCCATCCATGTTGCTGCAAATTGCATGTGTTTATCTTTTTTGAATGCTGAGTAATATTCCATGGTATATATGTACCACATCTTCTTGATCCAGTCATCTATTTTTGGGCATTTGGGTTGTTTCCAAAGCTTAGCTATTGTAAACAGTGCTGCTATAAACATAGGGGTGCAGGTGTTCTTTGGAATTGATGTTTCTGTGTTCTTTGGGTAAATACCTAGGAGTGGAATTGCTGGATCCTGTGGAAGCTCTATGTTTAGTAGGTCCAGAAATCTCCACACAGCTCTCCATAGTGGTTGGACCAGTTTGCACTCCCACCAACAGTGCCTTTTCATCAAGGAAATAATGTGTGAAATATAGAGCTAGACATCAGCCTAATTTTTTCTATATATTAATTTAGTCAACTATCAAGCTATTTCATAAAGTAGGTAGTTTTACTGTCAATGCGGAGTAATCACAGTAAAACTAAGTCACATGAAATCCAAAGGGCACATCCAACCACATTGTGTCTTCACCTCATTAGCATCAGAGTTACCAATGTTTTTCACAGAAAAAGAAACAACAACTTCTGACTCCACTAAAACATCTGCTCTCTATTTGTTGCGCATCTAGATCTTAGAAGAAGCAAGTCTTAAAATGCACTGTCCAGAAGGAGGTAAGGGACTTGTGTCCAAAGACAGATTCAGGGCACTATTCAAGTAAATGAAATGAAATTTCCTCAGGACCACATATAGCATCCAAAACCACAAATTCCCACTCTTGCTCCAAATTTACAACTTATACCTATTTTGTTCTCTGTGTTTCTCCTTCCTTCTCATTTTAAAACACTGAAAATGACACAATCTCTTGCTTTCAGAATTTTAGCACTTTGCAAGAATATATTGTTATTTTCAAGTGCCCTTATCCCTCATTTGTAAATGAATTTATGTTACCAAGATTAAGCAAGCAAACTTGTGTGTGAGGGGAAAGGTCTGATCTGGAGAGATGGACGAAGAGAAAAATATTTTCCCAAATGAGGGAGTTGTCCCTTTTCTAATTAATAGGACACTACCATTCTGTGGCAGAGATCTGGGTACAGGGATCTGAGGAAAATACTTGTAGAGACTGGGGACACTAATGCCATACTGAGGTACTCATCTTCAGAAGGGTTTGCTCCATCCCCAACAAAACCCAAAAGCAGTCACTAAATGTTATGGGGCACTCATGCAAATGTCTTAGTGATAACCACCCATCACTATGGATAGCTTTCCAGAAGGTATATCCTAAAAGATTTGGTGACTTTACTATAACCCTATGGTAGATAAAAGGAAAATCAGAAAGTGATGGCAAATTGGTATTTCTAGCAACCTAACTCAGTAGTTCTGAACTGAAAATAATTTCAAGGAGGGGAGCTGGGAATAAAAACAGCCCATCAAATTTCTTCCACACACAATATGTGGATGTAAAGAGATACCTTTGGAGTAGTTTACAGACACTCAGATTTGATTGTTCTATCTTTAAGAGAGTTATATATTAAATTACAATAAACATTTTTCCCAAATGTATATCATTATGGTAATGTATTTTTTATTTGCTCGTAGAATTAATGTATGAAACAAAAGTGTTATGAGCAACTAGGAAAATTATATGGTTAATTAAACATTCGATTTTATTCACTTTGAATGAAAGAAACTGAGCAACCTTAAGCTGGCCTCCTAGTCTGCTCTCAGCAGTGCAGAACTGACAGAGTATCACAATATCAACTCAATTAGCTGCAGGCCATAATCCCAAGCGGGGACACGATATACAGAGTGGACCTCCAGACAGCTCAGTGCTTACCAATGGGCAGATATTCCTAACGCTCAGAGCCTTTAGTTTCCTCATATGGGGAAGGGAGAATTCAAAGTCTTTCTTTCCTTCAATGTCATTCCCTGTAGCCTTAATTTTGTTCTGTATTGGGCACCCTGCATCTTTGTAAAAAAAAAAAAAAAAGATCCTATTCATCACTCAATGGTGAGCCTCTCAATTTTTTCTATAACAAAAATTTAGCTATGTTTTTTATAAATCAACAAATGGGTGATGGAATTAATAGAAGTATCAAGGAGGGAAAGAGTTGACAGGAAAGATTTTACAATAAAGCATTGAATCAGTTTTGAAGGACCTCTATTTTCTATCCTTTATCCTGTAATAAAAGTAGAATAAGGAAGATTTTTAGTGAAACATAGAGACAAGCTAAGCAAAAGGAATAGGAGATTGTATTGAGCTAAAATATCAGATTTATATGACAATTACATGCATAAATATAAAAATGTGATATTCTGTTCTATAGAGATCTTAGGTGAAAAATTAAATAAGACTTGATACTAAAGCTTAAAATTAACATCCTATGATTATTTTTGAGGGTATTCTATAATCAAAATGTCTTTTTGAAACTGTATATTTATGAGAATTTATACCATTAAACTACATTTTAAAATTATATTTCATGTTTAATATATAAATATAGACACCATGCTTGAGTTGGTATTGTGGATTCTCATGATTCCATAATATTGTCCGGACTTAGAAAAAATTTAGGCTATACACAAAACAAATAGTTATAAGTCAAGGGAAAGGGGAGTTGAAGCTATGTAACTTTAAACATGTAGCCATTTCAATACACTCAGGTCATTTAAACTCATTTTATGTTTGGATAATTGAGCCATATATTGCAGCAGTTTTCAGGCCTATTTGTAAATCTTTAATTTACATTAACAATTCAGTTTGAAAATCTGACTCTAAAAGATCCTAAAAATAAAAAGATAATCTGATACTGAGACAGATGGACAAGTATTTGGGTAATTATCAATCAGTTACTCAAACATTCAAAGTGAGTAGCAAATTGTTTCCTGTTATCTATGAAAACTATTTAAAAAAAGGCCAAGAAATGAGGTGTGATTCCATGGACCATATGATGGTAAAACAGTTTGTGTGTGCGCTTTGTTTGCTTTGTTAAGCATCCTTGTCTCTCCATGACAGTAAGTGAGTTATATCCTTTGGATTAGATTCCCAAATAACTTAGGCAGTGTGAAATTCTTATCCACTTCTCACCATTGAGCTGTATAAAAACAATGAACAAGCAAGCACTCAGTGAAACCAAACAAACACATCCCTGGTAGGCACTAGGCACTTGGGGTTGTTCACTCCAAATTCTCCATAAAAGGACAGAAGTTCTTTCATTAAAGCTATTCTTTTATATACATACAATCCTTCTCTCTGAATGCAAGCTTGTCTATGGTTCAGTTGATGCCTTATTCAGTGCTATTCATATCTTTATGACCTGACATAGCAGGAGCTCAAAATGTGTTGGCTGAATGAAAAAATTATTTTTTTTTTATTTTTAAAGTAATTTTAGCTTATATACAAAAGGTCTTTCTCAGTGTGGCTAGGAGACCACACTCATGAAAGAATAATGAAGCAATCTGCCTCATCCCTTACCCTTGGAAATTTCCCTGAAAAAAAAAAAAAAGAAAAGAAAAACACAAAATACAAAACACCATTTCTGGGGGAAATAATGCAATGATGATAGAAGAGAAACAGGCAACTGAACTATATACCAAAGGGAAGGACAAGGCCTTTAATAAATTACCTCTCATATGAAAGATGGTTAGAGGTAGAATTAAGTGTGTTTCCTAGAGCCTGGCAGTGGATGTTTAAGCCAACACAGAGTTATATATTTTATATACTGAGAGGCAGGCCTGGCCCTTGGGAACCATCAAGGACTGAATTAAATTTAATCACCTATGTTCATTTATTATGGATCCCCAGAAGGCTTTCACCAAGGTGCTGGGCAGCTGTGTTGGTTTCCCTTCAGCTTTTTCCTAACTTTTTAACCTTGTAGCTATTTTTCTTCACTCCAGTTATATTCATTTTTGCTAAAAAGTGTCATTTTTTCCCTGAAAAAGTGGTCACAAGCAATTTGAGACTGAAAAATACAGTTACTGGGGAGACAGATAATATAATACTCTACTTTTTAAAAGTAAATACTTACTTAAAAAATACCTAATATCAACATAAGATCTCTTGATTCTAATGAACATTACTCATTATTAAAAATGTAATTCCCTAAAAGAAGGAGTAGTGGAGCCTAGAGAATTTGGAGTGTTTAGATAGCTTCAGACGACAGCTAAACTATGGTCACTTAACTGTAAGTCATGATTTTTAATTAACCTTTTAATAACTACTACATTTGCCATTGCCCTCCTTCTTCCTTTTATACAAGAAAGTCACTGTTTCATTCCTCTCTTACAGACTCCAATGAATGAACTAAATTGTTTTCAAATTGTTCAAATAATTTTCCTTTATTTTTTCAACTTACTGAAGTTTGATGGTTTTCATCATGTTATCTATCCAAATCAATTTTTTCTGTCTACAGGGAGGAGAGGGCTTTTGTTTTATGTCTTTTTTTAAAAAGATTTTTATTTATTTATACAAGAACCGGGGTACATGCCAGATGCACGGGCGGGTGAGAAGAGTCACCAGAGACAGAGCAGGGAACAGAACAGGCAGAGTGACGAAACACACTGCTGAGGGGAGCAGCAGGTGCAACAGGAGAGTCTGCCTCAACATGTGGGAATGTCCCTGGCGGGCTGGGAATCGAACCTGCGCTGCAGAGGCTGCAGACAGCTGCACGGTGCGGCACTCAACTGCCTGCACCACCAGGCAGTTTTATATCTTAAATATGAACACTGACTACAATATTTGCTCATTCATTCAATAAATTGCCCAAGTCTTATTACAATGCCTGGTATTTAGTAAGGTAGCTCTTATTCTCTGGAAGCATAAAGGATTCTGTTGCACAACCTATATTGATTAATGTAATAGTTGTTATATGTGTTGATAATGTAATGATAGATACTGAGCAAGAGATGGTGGCAATTGAGAGAGAAAGGCTGACGTTATCAATTAAAAAGCAATCACTTATTTGGAAAGACACTGATAAACAATACTGGAGACTAGAACAGATAAAAATCTGGCTGTGCCAAGGTCACACCCATATTAAAATTAACAGGTAGTCCTGGTAAAATAACTCTAAATTGTAGTGTAAATATAGGAGATGAATGAAACCACTCTGTGATGCTTGGTACTCCAGGTACAAGGGTCTCTGAAGACTTCTCTTAAATTTTTATTTTGATGGAGATTTATATCACATTGTCTGTGAATTAGAAGTACAGGATTTCCCAGCACAGGTGTTGTTGTCACACTGCACCCAACACCCTCTTTCACTGTTGTTAGGACTGAAGACTGGTCCAGATCCTATGGAAAACACTATGGCGTTTTCTCAAAAATTAAAAATAGCTCTGCCATGCAACCCAGAAATTCTGCTTCTTGGGATCCACTCAAAAAACACAAAAACACCAATTTGAAGGGAAATGTTACTCTCAAGTCCACTGCGGCACTATTTATAATAGCCAAGCCACAGAAACAAACTAAGTGCCCAGATGTAGGTGGGTAAGTCAGGATGACATTGTATATATACACAATGGATACTCACTTAACTATCAAGTAAGATAAACTTTTGCCATTTGCAGCAATATGGACAGAGCTGGAGGTTATTATGATAAATATGTCAGAAGGAGAAAGACAATTACTGGATGATGTCACTTGTATGTGGAGTCTATTTTTTTTTATATTTTTTTATTTTATATAGGCATGTTTTTATTTGTTTGTTTGATTGTTTTGTTTATACATGCACTGGGTACAGTCAGAAGCGCGGGAGGGTGAGAGAATTCACCAGAGCCAGAGCGGGGAGCAGAGCAGGCAGAAGGACCGAAGTACACCGCTGAGGGGAGCAGCGGGCGGCAGGAGAGGTCTGCGCGCCATGTGGGACCCTCCTCCGGTGGCCGGGGAGCAGCCGGGGATCGAACTGGCGCTGCAGAGGCTGTGGGCAGCTTCCCAGTGCTCAATCGCTGCGCCACTGGGGAGGCCCTAAATGTGGAGTCTAAAGAAACCAAACAAAGGGTCAGATAAAATCAAACTAAGAACTAACTCTAGAAAGCTGGCTATAGAACCTTAAGAGGAAGGGAAGAGGACAAAAGCAGAGTGGAGAGGGAGCACAATGGACTATGGTGATAGTCAGAAAAGCAGACCCTTCCCTCCCTAACAAGCTGACAGGGAAGGGAAGTTCTAGACCCTTCTTATTCTCTTGCCAAGGCCAGTCTTCTTAACCTCTCCAATTTTTTTTTTCCTCCCCATATTACTACCAGTTGAATTGTATGCTTATATTGTGGTAACATAGTCTCCCCCATCACCAATAAAATCATATTGTGAATATATATGATTGACTTAACACATAATGAAATCTCGCCACTCCAGATGGAGTCAACAACTTTGAGATCTGAAACTCAATTTACAGCACTTTTCCAAAGATGAAAGCTACTCCTATTTCCTAAGGCAGGTGGGCAAAATAGCAATCTGAAAAGTCACATAGAATTTGAGCTCTGATTAAATGTCCAGTTCCACTAGGTAGATAATGAGTTGTGTGGGAAGTGGGTAGAAAGTTTGGAGACAACACAGGATGATGGTTTCTTATGATGAATCAGCTTGAATATGAGAAAAATATGGCTGGGTATTTAAGAAATCTCCACTGGTCCATTGCAACTGGAAATTAAAGGATATTTTCTTTAATCTTTATGAAATATCCAAGAGCCAAAAGAGATAACTTAAAATGTGGGGGTAGGGGGGAACATTATTGGACAATACAGTGCACAAATGCTCCAATTTGAAAAGATTTTGAGACAATTAGAGAATTGTTATATCAGGTGTGTATTTAAAAAAATAGATGTGATTTACAGAGATAGAAAGCCTTTTGAAATCTATGTCAACAAACATAGAAGCAGAAATATATATTCTACATGAATCACCATAATATGTGTTTTAATTTACAGGTAGGTCAAGATTATTGATACTACAAGTGAGTTAAATCAACATTTATGAAATAATGTGTAGCTCTAGTGCCTATATTTATGTCAGTAACATGTTTATAAACCTCACCTTATACAACAAAACAAAATATATGAAGAATCACCTGGTATATCAGTAAATCAAGATCCTGATGCTTAAACAAAGTAATTTCAACTTCTAGAAATTATTTGTAATATATAATCCAACATATGCATTTACTAAAATAAATCACAAAAATTGTTTTTCAAGGCCTTAAATATTCTATACATTTACACTTCTGTATTCAGTAAGTTATTTAATATGTATAAGAATTTTGGAAATGGCTATATCAAAATATCTGTCATTGTATTTGTGAGGTGAAGTTATATGAACTCATTCAATTCTTAAGCTTTTCAACAGTAATGCAATTATAATTACAAAAATCACAAAAGGATAGGGAAAGTAGGGAGACAGGGAAAAAAGAAGAGAAATGGAGGAAGAAGAGGAGGGAGAAAATAGCTACTAAATGTATGAATTTCAGGATGAATTTTTTTGAACATATATTCTGAAATATCCACCTTTTCTTTTGCCATTAAAATATTTTTTTAAGTAGAAGGTTGTTAAAAGAGTGAAATATTTTTATGACATACACTAGTGGAAAAAGGGAGAGTTAGTGGGAGGAAAATAAACTACAACAGAAAACTACATATGTGATAGAAACCCAATGACCGCTTGTTGACTATAGAAACTTAACCTTTTTCAAACATTTTACCCACTTCAGACACCTTGGACTCCAGTATGAATTACTACTCTGTTATTGTTGTCTACTGCAATTGATCTTTTTTTGTCATTCTTGCCAATTAATAGACCCACTTCTATGGAAAGGAGATTTAGTGATAAAAAATGAGTGTAAGGACATCACCCTTAAGATTACATATACTACCCTAAAATCCCTATTACTGTGATCTGCCATTTCTGTCTTTTTCTGTTTGTGGTCTTGTGAAGTATGAAGGCTCTGGTGTATATATACAAATATATACTGAAAATAAAGAATTTTAAACATTTATCTCAGGAAAGATATAATTCTGGTTTATAGCTTTGGTCATTAATACAAAATGTTAAATTCTAATAGAGAGAACTTGGTTCACATGATACCACTGAATTCATTAATAATAGGGAAAAAAAGATTTATTCATTCAACCAACCCAACTGATTTTTCCAATGCATTGCTTATTGTTTTGTTATCCCCAAAGGATGAACTTCAATATGTAAAATATGAGTTTTTTTTAAAAGATGAATCAGCTTCTAATGCCAAATTCAATAAACTCAGCCACTGAATTTACATCCCATGATTATAAGAGGGGAAAAATGAATGATGCCCCAAATTTCAACTATTTGTCTCAGAAGTTTCAAGCTGGAAATTAAGCGTAAGTTATTGGAGTGCTTGGAAACCAAATTGATATTTAGAAAACAGAACTCGCATAATGATTTTTCCATCCAGTTTATTTATTCTGAATCCAATAGCCATTAATACAATTTAAACTCCAGGGAAGTGAAGAAACCAATGTGGAGTTACTTTATTATCTCATTTATAGGGACTATGTGACTTTAGAAAGAACTGTGATTACAGAAAAAAAAGGTGATTTTACTCCTTCATTGCCTACGGCATATTTTTAGTCTGTGATCTTTCTACCTCCTTTAGCATATCACAAATAACAGAGACCTCAGGAAATTATATGAAATATTTCCTTTCAAAGCCTTTGTATTTTCCCCATAAAGAAAATCATCACCCACATTAAAGATAAGAAAACCTTCTAAAAATGAGAGACCCTAAGAAGAAGAGATGATGAGGCTATTAAGTGATTAACAACATTAATGTGTGTATTACTCCAGGCTAATTCATGGTTTACAGCAAGAGTGGAACACAATGATCTTAGCTTGCAAGTGAAAACAGAACTCTCTTAATCTGTTTCAACTAAAAGCAACCTATTGATGGGATTCTTCCATTTGTCACCTTGTACATGTGTGTAGTTATTACCATCTCAGAAAAGGTATACAAAAGCAACATGAATTAATGAAAGAGCAAGGGATCAGGAGTCTAGAATTATCTTTGTCCTATACTGAGTGACCTAAAGTTCCTAGAATTTCTGGTCCTGTTTTCTCCTCTGTGATTTGAGGATAATTTAGATAATAATCTCTGCTGTGCTTGCCTTTCTAAAAGTCCATCTTCAATGAACAAAGGATATAATTTGAAGTCCAATGACCATACCATCTAACAAAACATAACTGATTCTCAAAAGACTCAGGTGCTCAGGATGAATTATGCTACTACACAGGAGTTATTGTGGGGTTCTGCTGTTAAATATGGGCACTGCAAAAAAGTTGGTGAAAATAGGTTCTAGAGTATATATATTTGAATTGGTTACCATGACATAAAAAATGCCCCAAATACATAATATTACTACTAGATAATTGCATTATTTTGAACAATTGGATAAGGATGCTTACATTTTTTTTAAAAGATTTTATTTTTATTTATTTATACAAGCACTGGGTATAGTCAGAAGCACAGGGGGTTGAGAGAATTCACCAGAGCCAGAGCTGAGAGCAGAGCAGGCAGAAGGACCGAAGTACACTGCTGAGGGGAGCAGCGGGCAGCAGGAGAGGTCTGCGCGCCATGTGAGACCCTCGCCCTGTAGCCAGGGATCGAACTGGCGCTGCAGAGGCTGCGGGCAGCTTCGCAACCCAGTGCTCAATGGCTGCGCCACCGGGGAGGCCCAGGATGCTTACATTTTAAAAGAAATTAATAAACACCACAGCTGCTTTGTTGATAAAAATAGGTACATGTGTTTTATGAAGTTTCCATTTCATTTTAACTGTTTAGCTGAACCAAGTTTTGTAGTTGTTTCTTATATTGAAGTAGAAATTTGTAAGAGAGGAAACGTCAAGAAAATAATCCCAGTAAAAATTATAAATTAAACCTTTAAAATTTATATTGATTGAATTCAGCTGAGTGCCTATAATAATAGCGAACATTGTAAGTGCTATGTATCAAACTTTGTGATAAGCACTTTCATTGTATTATTTTATTGAATCTCAGTCATAAATGTGAGCATATATGTACATATATATATTTATACACACACACACACACACACACACAGATATTATGTAACTTTACAGATCAGGAAACTTAACAAATGATTGATAAGTGACAGCATCACCCGGGATAAATACTTTTGTTTCTCTCAAAATGATATTTGTATTTTCTCTCAAGGGAGACAGTGTTTCTCTGGCCATATTTAATCTGGCTTTGTCCAAGAATGATTACATAACTATGAAAAATATTCTTCCCTTGGGTAATTTACCATCCTTCTTCATATATATAATCTTTATGTTTCTAGTTTTGAGTATTTTTTAATTTAATTTCATTACAGTATAGCACATCAAGTACACCAGTATCCCTCATACAGCTTGATAAATTTTTAGAGTTGTACAAGTGCAGAGAAACTCAGGTGACTTCCACCCTGATTAAAATGAAGACCATTGCCAGCAACTCAGCAACCTGCCTCTTGCCCTTCTCATGGCTATTAACCACATACAGGAAAGTAATTACTCTTGTGACTTTTACCCTATAGATTAATTTTCTGTTTTATAGCAATATGTATTGACAGTTCCAGTGAGTACTCTTATGAGTGACTTCCCTTTTAATCATGTGTGTGCAATACATCTTTGTTTTTACAAGTAATTATTGTATGTTTCTTGGATGATTATCCTGTATTCCAATGTATAACTATATCACAGTTTATTTGTCCAGTCTACTGAGGATCAACATTAGAAGCTTTAAATTCAATTTGGGATTAGAAATAACACTACTATACACATTCTTGTCTGTCTTTTGTTGCACATATGTGGACATGCCGGTGGTTCACACACACACACACACACATATACACACAAACTGCAACTGAGAATTTCTACTTGGGTGAGTATATAAAACATTAGTATACATGTGTCACTTTCACAGACACTGCAAACAACTTTTGTGAGCTGTTACTAACAATTAATATTCCCATTAGTAGTATAATTCCCTTTGCCCCACATGCAATTCAGTAGTTTGGATTATTAGTTTGCTTTCTATTTATTTATTTTGCTTTATCAGTCATTTTGGTAACTATATGTTGTCAAATTGAGATTTGTATTTGTATATCCTTAATGAAAAATATTTTTTTATCAAATTTTACCTAAGTTTATCTATTATGTGGAAATAGTCCTTTGTGAATTGGCTAACATTTATTTCTAACATGTTATTTTTATCTCTAAAGTGACGGTTCTTATTGATTTGCTGTGATCTTTTACGTATTCGAGATAAATCCTTAGTCAGAAGTAGGGTGAGCAAACTTCTTTTCCTGTTTTTCATTTTCTTTCTCTTACTAGTATTTTTTTATGAAATGGAATTCTGAATTGTAATGACATCAAATTTATCAAACAAGTCATCTTTGGATGATACTCTGAGAAATATTTTCCATGCCAAATCCTGAGGATATCCTCTTATATTGTCTTCTGAAAGATTTGTAGTTTTCAGTATCCCATATTAAGGGACTTTCTTTCAATAACATGCCTAAATATCTACATAAAAGTTTATATTGACCTATAGTCTTTCACAACCCCCTTTATGACTGATGGAAACTACAAAATCTCCCACAATGTATGAGAGAACACTCTACTAGTCATCTTCACTATAATGAGAAATTTATCTGTTGGGCTTAATCCCTTGCCTTTCCATTGTTTGTTTATAAATGCAGAGTAACTGGAATCCAGGAATACGCTATAATAGCAAACTAAGAAAGCCTGAGGTGATTGGATCATTCACTGGACAGAGGAGATAACTTTTAGAAAAGAAAGGTAGTAACCTTAGATGAAATAAAATAAATCTGTTTAAGCCATTCCAAGGGATCAGCATTAGTTTCTTGCAATAGACAAACATTTTTATAAAAAATGAATTGTTTATGATTTTGGCAAGATATACATATACATGGGATTTATGTAGGTGACTACAGTACAACAAACCTTAGACACTGGCCTATGTTAGTATACACAGTATTGTCAGAAAATGTGGATCATGCCACTAAATACTATTTAATAACAAACTTTCATTTGAGATAATTATTTAAGGGGTTTATAAATTGATGTGCTAAATAAAGCACTGTATTTCAAAAGGAATGAAAAACAAGAGAGGTTATGTTACAAATTATACAGCACAACTTGAGCCACCTCAAGGAAATAATGAATTTTTTTTTTTGAAAAATAAAAGATCCAGGGCTTCCCCTGGTGGCACAGTGGTTGAGAGCTTGGCTGTGAGGCTGCCCGCAGCCTCTGCAGCGCCAGTTCGATCCCCGGCCACCGAGGGTCCCACATGGCGAGCAGACCTCTCCTGCCACCCAGTGCTCCCCTCAGCAGTGTACTTCGGTCCTTCTGCCTGTTCTGTTCCCCGCTCTGGTTCTGGTGAATTTTCTCACCGTCCTGCGCTTCTGACTGTACCCAGTGTGTGTATAGATAAACAAATCTTTGGAAAAAAAAAAAGAAAAGAAAAGATCCAGGGTTTTAGGAATATTTAAATGAATTAAGTATTACAGTAGTATCTGTACCTAAATTAAATCTCTCTGCCACCATCCCCATTGTTATAATTATTTCTTATTATATAAAAAGGTTAAAATATTTGTCATTTATATGTCTGTGTACTCTGTGGTGTGGACAGGAAAAAGAAAGGATGGGGAAAAGGAAAAGTGAATGCACAACACACCAGAGTTTCAATTCATTAAACGTTTTAAAACATAGGAATTGAGAGACTTGTGTTTGAGTCAGTGAATGTTATCTCATCACTTCCTACCATCACTGTAAGACACAGTGGATTTCTTTAAATTGTTTAAACATTCATATGCTCATCCCACATTTAATCCTTGTAGAATTAAATTACTAGGCAGAAACCTTTAAAACCAGACAATTAAGAGGGCTCATAGGTTGTAGAAGTAACAACAAAATATTCTTGACAACTCAAAAGGAAATACTTTGAATGACTAAATGTATACAGATTCCTCCAAAAGGAGGCATAAAAGTAATGATGTAAGAAAATTGTGGTGATTTGGGGATACACATCAGTAGGAGCGAGGCTTATGATGTTGTCGGAAAGATGAAGTCAGAAGTAAGTCCATTTACTCGTGAACAGAATGTCTCCAGGAATATGAGCTCACAGGACAAGTAGGTCTGTTTGCATAACAGCTTCCTCAGTGATTGGTCCCTCAAGCATTGTTTTCTCACATGTAAATCTCTGCAAAAAAGGTCTACATTGCAGAGCTGCTTTGAGAACTATAAATATGTAAAATGCCTGAAGAGAAGTCATTGGATGAAAATTATCATTAGAACTGATCATAGCCTTCTTTTTATGGGTGACTTTTGCAGTTATGATATGCAAAGGGACCTTTGAATTCCCTATATAAATTAAGCACTCTGGATAGAAGAATATACAACCATAGGCTACCAGATGCTACAAAAGAAAATCTATGGGCCTCCCCTGGTGGCGCAGCGGTTGAGCGCTGGGCTGCAAAGCTGCCTGCAGCCTCTGGAGCTCTGGTTTGATCCCCGGCCACCGGGGAGGGTCCCACATGGTATGACAGACCTCTCCTGCCACGCCCGCTGCTCCCCTCAGCAGTGTACTTCGGTCCTTCTGCCTGCTCTGCTCCCTGCTCTGGCTCTGATGAATTCTCTCACCCTCCTGTGCTTCTGACTGTACCCAGTGCTTGTATAAATAAATAAATAAATCTTAAAAAAAAAATAAAGAAAATCTAGCAGCTTTTAATTTGGACTTGAGTTGGCTACCCACCTGCCATGTGGGCTAAGGATGCTACGAGTGTTTTTTTTCCTTTCCTTTTTTTTTTTTTTTAATCCAAATGCTGGTTTTCTGACAAGTAGAGCAGCTTTATTTTCATTGCTTAGTTAACTGGAAAGGGTCACCATCTGTACAAATTGTAATTGTGATATTCCAGAGCCACACTGGAACTGTTCAACTAATTTCCATCTATTTTCTCTAGTGGTCACAGTTGTTCATCCTTATCAGGCAGACCCAGAGCTCAATGAAACTATTGTAAAGTTACAGGTGAAATTCTTTCTCTGTCTACTACATCAATTCCCAGTGACCCTCAATCTCAAATCACCACATACAATGTACTGTTTGAGGAACTCATATGCACAAGGGCCTCATGAATAATCACCAACAAGAAAGACATTTATTTCAGTGCAAATTCCATCATTAACACTGCAATAAATAATAGCTAGCAGGAAGAAACATTTTTAATTGGAAGCACATGGGTAAGAATTTCAGGTTTCCTTGTATTTCATTAGGGTGATTTTATTTCTAGAGACATTTATTATCCTACCTGACACCTGATGGCTTTATAGGTGCTTTTATAGGAACTTTTATAGAAGACTTAAACAGGCACAGGTTAACAGAGAAACAAGTGACAATGTCAAGCTGGGAAGTGATCATCACAGTTTAGGTAAGGGAAGGGGTGGCAAAGAGGGAATATGGCTTCCCTCGTATCAATTTCCCCACTCAGTGGAAAAATGAGGGCTGACAAGGGGAGGGAAATGGTTGGGCAGAGTTCATGGGAAGAACTCATAAGATCAGTTATGCCTTTCCACCTGAAGCACACATCTGGATGTCATACAGCAATGTAGCTATGGACAGGACGCATGTGCTGAGAGTACTGAGTTATGTGAAACTGAAGCAGCAAAGCTAAAGGTACCAAAGTCAAAGGACTTGCTTCCCTCTGCAGAATTGCTGCCAGTCAACTCAGACTCAGGCATTGATTTCCTGGCATCCTTGCTCTCCATACGTTGGATTTGGATTAATCAAAGCACTGAATCTTGAGCCATTTGTAAATATGTGTCTAAGAAGTTCTCTTTTTATAAATATAATTAACCATTAAAAATGTAAATTTTATTTAATGAGGTAAATGAAATTGTTACCGAGCAAGGTGGCGGGCACCCCGGGACCCCCAAACCAACCTGCTCTAAATAGTTTCTTCCATCTGCCACATCAAGACGAAACATACTCTAGTGCATAAAATATTTAATGGAAAGGGACTTTAATATAATTCATCGGTAATAAAGACAAGAGAAGGGAAAGGAAAAAATATAGTTTCCAAATCAAGAACCCAAAGTTACCATTCCCTCATGGGTAAATGCCCAGCCATACAGGGTTGGCCCAAAGCAGGACCACTGAGGCCCTAAAGTCTACCACAAGTCTAAGGCACCCATAGGAAAGGGGCAGAGGGGCCAGACAAGTCTGGAAGAAAATTAGCAAAGCCAAAACCAAGATAAATGCTTCCATATTAACCTCTCCATAGTCTCTCTCCCAAGTCTATTTCAAGTGTCTCCTTCCATGTCCCCCAAGTCCCTGGTATAAGTCCAAGACCAAAAAGCAAGCACAGCTTCTTCACTTGTCTCTTCGCTCCCTTTGCCTCTCCAGGTCTCCTTCTTGCTCTGCACCCTTCTTTCTTTCTCCCAGTCTCCTCTCCAGCCTCTATTCCTGCCTGCTCAACTCCACACTCCCTCGGGTGGGTTAGGGAACCTGAAACCTCCCCTTTCCCTGGGCACCACTCTGTTACAAAACAAGGCTATGATCCTGTATATGCCTAAATTTGAATAACAAATGATCTTTCACATACATTTTTTCTTTTTTCACTGCCCTCTTTCAAGACTGTCCATGGTATATACAAATCAATGAAGTTGTTTAAAAAATTTAATATAGAAATAATATGAACAACAGTAAATTTTACTGAGTATATATACACTTAATGTTACTTATAGCTTTTGTTAGGGGGAAAAGGATGTCCCAAAGCAAATTCCATATAGGCTTTGTGGACTCCACCCCCACCCCAGGTCAAAGCCAAAGACACTGGGAACTCCAAATCCCATCACCACCAAAGGGAAGGTGGCTGGGACCTGAGGGTGGGGTTAAGCAGCCAGGTGGATACAAAAGGCAGACACGTGGGCTTTGGGGGCTCTCCATTTTTGGGCTCCCCGCCAGCTCGCAGCGTCCGGCCAGCTCTGAGAGTGACTTTGGGTTTCCAGGTCATCGGATTGGGTAGGACGCATTAAAGACTTTATTTCCCTATTTTCTCCCTGAGTTGTACATTTTCCTTATTTCTTTTTCTCTTGTAAATAAACCTTTTATTAACCCTTTTGTGTGTGTCTGTAGTAGAGTATTCATAAGTCCCTTTAAAGCGCGCGGGTGAGGACCCACAGCCAGGAACCCGTTTAATATCGGGGTTGCTCTATAACACTTTCATGCACAGATGCATATAAGTAGATTTAATATTTAATATAAACATATGCAGGGGGTGTTACAATCCACATTTTACTAATAAGTGAATTGACTAGATTCCATCAATGTCCATGATTTCTATAACCAAAGAAACAGAAATTGGGAGAAATACATGAAGCTCAAATTCTCTCATTACTAAGTCAAAGATCTTCTCAACTACTTCCAACCTGTTCAGTTCCTATAACAATGGTAGGTGTTAAGAGGATTGTCAAAGCAAAATAAAACATGTCTTATGAAAAGAATCTATAATATTTGTGTTATAATAGGTCACACCATATGCTGTTTTATTAAGAAAGATTCCAGTTGTCAGAAAATCTTACTATAATGGGATAGACAATAACCCAAATCATAATAGAAAAGAAAAAGAATTTATAGAGCTAATAATGTCTTTGGGGACACATTATATATTTGGTTCATACTTCATTTAAATAAAGAATTAAAATCACTATTCAGCAGTCACAAACCATATTAAACCTGTATTTTCCTTCAAAACATAGGTTTGTATAATATCAATAATTGAGTGATGATTTAGGGAATTATCTTCAGAGTTTAGTTATCAATTTTACTTTTTGAAGAGCGGAGGGTAAAGTTTAATAATTATGCAAAAGATAAATCATCAAGCTCTGTAATTAACTCAAAATTACAATGGCAATAAAGGTACAGTAAATTCATATTGATATATGAAATTGTTAAAACTGTTAATATACTTAATTGGCATTTAATAAGATAGCTGTAGCAAGTTAATTGGATATCAATTTACATAGTTCATAAATGTCATTTCTTTCAATAATTAAGGCAGTACCCTCAAGATAATATCCAGCTAGTTTATTATGGATTATTAACTTATATATAATTTTTATATATGAAATATGTCTGAGTCTTTCACATATCTTTTATCAAACAAACATTTCTTTCTTATTTACTCATGCTTGTCAGTTGCTTGAGGAAAGCAATCTATCAACATTCATAATTACAACTGAAATCCATTCAATAGACCATTTACTATTGTATGGTAATATAAATCTATAGAATATAGCAGATAAATTGTAAATCCTGTTCTTTATAACATGCTTTCAAAAAGACCTTGGATTTAATTTTATGACCTTGAAGATGTCTAATCATGGTGAAAACACAGTTGCATACAAATATTTTCTTCTTCAATTAATAACAAACTGGAGAAAACAGAATTAAAAATATTTAAGAAGGCATAATTTAATTAGCAAAAACCTAATAAAGAAAAGAGCATGATATTGTTAGCACACCACTCACTAAGGGGCACCCCACGAAGCCCCAAACTTGTACACTCTTTAAAGGGTCCAGCCATCCATGTGCAGAATGGCAAAGCAGACCCTTAATATAAAAGAACTTTAATAAAATTAGTGAACACAGAGAGAGAGAGAGAAGAAAATTGCTAATAAGAGTTTTCCCTACAAAACACACCAAATTATACATCCCCTCAAGGGTAGTGACCAACTAAACAGTTCAAGCCTCAGTGGGATTGATGAGACCCGAAATCTTGCCACAAGTCCAAAGCACCTTCTGGTGGGGAAGGATATGCAAGGGATTCTGAAACACATCTAAAAAAGCTGGAACAGAAGGAGACACCACATCAAGGTAATGGTGAAATGGTACATGCTATTATAATTTAGCCCTTGAACCAGCACAGGTTCTTGTCCCACGAAGGCATAAAATGGAATTTGCAGACATTTTAGATAAGTAAAAAGCAGAGAGAAGCAAACTTTGTTGAGGAAAGTAAAGTTTATTTAGAGGAAAAATAAAAGCAAAGACTTCAAGGCAGCAATGCCAAGGAGGGCAGAAGACACCCAATGGGTATGTGTCTGGAGGATAGTAAAATCTTTTTCCTCTATTCTAGAATCTCCTCATCCTCTTTGTGATTGGCTCTTTCTCTCAGCTGGCATGTGTCCAGCTTTACAGCTCTTGTCTCAGTCTTTCTTTCACTGACCCTGTCCAGGTTCTCTTAAAATTTATTCTCATTATTAGCCTTAAAATGTACAGCCTTTATCAGCCCTCCTGGATTTCTCTGTCCTTATCTCAGAAGCTTTTTTAACTCTCCCAAGTTCCTGCCTGCACTGGCCCTGGGCAAAGCTGCCTAATTAACCCTACCATGCCCTAGGGCTCAACAGTAGCCAAAGTCAGCCTTTCTATGTGTCTCTCCCCCACGTGTCTTCTTTCATGTCTTTGCTGCAGTACCAGGGTACAGGGGAGGTCACAGAAGCAAGAGCTGTCTTTATGCCTTTTCTCCGTGAGCCCACCTACCTTCCATGCTATATAGCTTCAACTAGCCACTCGGCCCACCCTGGTTTAGTGGATGCAGGGAATATGGCACCTCCCCTTTTATGGACATGTCTCTACCACATAGTTCCACACCATTTGGAAAAGTTGGGACTAAGTACTGGTCTAGCCAGATTAGCTAAATGGGAAGTGAAAAGCTATTGTCCAAAGTATGTCAAATTACATAATCTATATGAGGACATGTATAGAATAACTATGTCATAGTTAGTCTGAATTTAGCTGTCCACATTAAGAATACGGAAATTACATGGACTGACAAATCTTCAAACCTAGTCTGGGACAAACAAAACTAAAGCAGTCAAACCACATTCTGCAAGAGTTCCATGAGATAGTAGGACTTGATCAGTATTTAGTAAGAATTTGAAACCAATAAAATCCATGTACAAAAAAAATTTAATTATGAAAAAGCATAATGAGATTTTTTTTTAACAAAAAGAAGGAACAAATAAAGAATGAGTTGAATATAAATCGATTAATCTAGAGTCCTGAAAGATGGCAGCAGTTAAGATACTGGGCTTGCTTCCTCCACATATTTACAACTAAATTATATTTAAACAAAGACAATAAGCCTTGAATGGCATAGGATAACTATTGTATGTGTCAAAAGTGATGGCACAACAGAAGGGGATCCATGGGAAAGCATGTTGCACTATGCTTGGAGAGATACTGGGGCACTGGTACCCCTGAGAGGGAGGGGCAGCTTCCATAGGGAACCTCCTTACTATTGTTCATTATAGGGCATGATTTATTTTTGGAGATGCTGGGTTCATTCTGGAAAAAGTTTCACCAGAGCTCCCTTTTCAGCAGCATCTCCCAGTTTCCCAGGCAAGTTTCTCCACGACACAGAGACATCAGTTATATCCAAAAGGGCAGGTTTATCACAAAAGAGAGAGAAGAATAAAGGACACATGCCTAGATACAAGTGGGCAGAAAGAGCTGCCCCGGAAGGGACAGGATTGTTAAGAGGGAGGCCTGCATGGCCACAGGCAGGAGACCTTGAAGAGAGCTGCCTCTGCTGAGGTAGATGAGTGAAGAGAAGCCCTGGCATGGTACAGGCTATGGGCAGGCAGGAAGCTGCTGCCCTGCGGAGGGAAAGGTTGGTGTAAGAAGCAGCTGCATAGTCACAGGTAGGCAGAACTTCTGGCCTGTGCCAGTGCAGAGGTTGCAATGATAAGAGTTTTGCTTTCTTTGGGAGGGGCTAATATCCGTGGAGTAGTTCCTTTGTTGTTGATTTTTGGATAACCACATAGAATTTTGGAAGGGCCAGAAAATTTACAATGGCCCTCAATGTCCATATTTTTTTTTAAAAGATTTATTTATTTATGCATATAAGAACTGGGGTACAGGACAGAAGTGCCAAGGGGGTGAGAGGATTCACAAGAGACAGAGTGGGGAACAAAACAGGCAGATCTACTGAAATACATGGCTGAGGGGAGCAGAGGGCGAGACAGGAGAGTCTGCTGCGCCAGCCAGGGATCGAAGTCATGCTGTAGTGGCTGGTGACGGCTTGATAGTGCTGTCTTTACGCCCTGTGCCACCAGGGAGGGCCAATGTCCACATTTTTATCTCCAGTATGTGCTTCAGACACTCTCCTGGAGCCCAAGGAATTTAGTTCCTACAGCCAGTTTAATGCTTAAGTTCCTATACCCAGGTTAATGGTTGTAGTAATTCCTTCTTCCTCCGCCTCCTTCGCCCAGCATTGTGTGATCCAGGTTTCTGGTCTTGTGGTGCCTCCTTTCCAACTTTTCTTTTCTTTTTTTTTTTTTTTTTTAAAGATTTATCCATTTACGCATACAAGAGCTGGGTACAGGCCAGAGGTGCGGAGGTGAGAGGATTCACAGGGCAGGGAACAGAACAAGCAGATGGACTGAAATACACTGCTGAGGGTGTTACAGGGCAGCCCTGATATAAAACGGGTTGCCTGACTGGGGATCCTTACCCACGCACCTAAAAGGGACTTAATACTTGGCTGCAGGCACACAACTTAGGGAGAAAAGGCATGATAAAGTTTTAAATGAGTCCTACCAGTTCTGCCGACCTGGAATCCCAATGGCACTCTGAGAGCTGGCCGCAAGACGCAAGCCTGAAGCCAAGAGGTGAGAGCAAGACCCCAATGCCCACATGTCTGGTTTTTATACCAAACCTGGCTTCTCATTCCACCCTCAGGTCCCAGCCACCTTCCCTTTGGTGGTGACGGGATTTGTCTTTCCCAATGTCTTGATGGCTTTGGTCTGGAGTGGGGGTGGAGTCCACAAAGCCTGCATGGAATTAGCTCAGGACATCCTTTCCCCCTAACAAGGGGAGCAGTGGGTGAGTCAGGAGAGGTCTCCTGAGCCATGTGGGTTGCTCCCTGGCCAGCCAACTTTTCTATTCTTATCCATCAGGCATATTTTATATTTCTTAATATCCCTCAGGCATATACTATATTTAAATGCTGGGACTTACACTGGAGGAAGGGGCATAAAGAATCAGTTGACAGGACAGAAGGGTGCAGAGAGCTTGAACCTGTGACTAAATGAGAGCAATTGGAGACCCCCCAACTGGCAGATAGAGCTCTTCCATGCCCTGTGGCTAGATATGTTAAACACTTGACTCATCCCACCCTCCTGCCCCCAAGGTCAAACCCTAGATAACAACCACACATTGTCATTAACCAGAGCTTGAAACACTTGGGTTTTGAAGACTCAAGTGCCCCCAGGGTAAGGTTTCCTGCTTGAAAAGCAAAGAGAAGGATTCTCCTGACTGGCTCCACTTTAATCCCCATCTGGTGCTGCAGCTACTGCTGAATCTTAGCTTGGAGGTGGAGGTTGGCATGAGATGATTTTTGGTATTTGGGTGGAGGAATTGGCTTGGGGGTGGAGGCCACTGTGAAAGCCCCACTAACAACTTGGTACCAGCAATACCACTGGCAGCCAAAACTGAAACTTTAGTGCAAACTGGAGGTGATCTTTGGGTACACAATTGCCCCTTCCTTACCTATTGTCCCTTATCAGCACCTGTACCCTGTCACCTGAACAGATACAGAGTCATCAGTTTATGAAACAATAATATGCAAGGCAAGATCCTGGGTATAAAACCTAGAATTATAGGCAACTACTTGAACATGGATTTATAAAGGCGATTCATCAAGACTAGAGGAAGCAGCTCCTATTGAAACAAATGGAAACTAAAATGAAGGAACAGAGCACACCACTGTTCTCAGGGAATTAAAAGACAAAAATCAAAAAACCCAAGAGAAGTCTTCATCCAGCAGAATTGCTAAATATGCCGGATGAGGAGTTGGAGGTAATAGTTGTAACAATGTTTGACAAATGAGAAAAACAATAGATGATCAAAATAAGAACACCATAAATATACAAAAATTGAAACAATTACAAGCAGAACTAATGAATCTAAAATATACTATAGCCAAATTAAGAAAAATACAATGAATGGCCTCAACAATTTAAAATTAAATAGCTATGATAATGTGGCTAAAGAAGAAATAAACATTAAAATTCCTGACAAAGCAAAACATATTTTCTGCCTTCATAATTGGAAGGTCAAAGAAAGAAATATAAAAGACAAGTTAAATTATCTATCATGACAACACATTTACTATTGCTGGATAATTTGAATTATTCAGTTAAAAGAACATTTTTAATTTTTTTAAGGATCTTTCAGCAACTATATTTATTGTTTCATGAAACCTTAATTTGCAGTTTGATAATTCTTTCCATTTTAATTTGCTTAAATTCAAATTGACTTAGTTGAGCATATGTTATTTTTAAAGTAACAAGTATAATTTGATCCCATTCTTATAATTATTTTTCTATCTTTATATTAATTCTGTCATTCTTTCCTCTTTTTGTTTTGACATCAATGATTGCCTAGAGTTATGAACACTAAATTTTAATAGTGCTGGTTTTAGTGTGGTTGTATTCTAGTTAATGCTCTCTTCCTTCCTGAGGTACCATTTTGCATTCTTCAGAGTTTGGTGATAAACATGTATTGATTGTAAGTATATAATCAAGTCATCCATTTCTCTTGCTGCTGCCACTAATCTTAGTGATGCTTTGATGGAAACCATTTAACTATATGCAAGGAATGTGAAATACATATGGGAACTTTAAATTAGAAAATGCTAAATATTGAAATTTTCTGCATCCTTTTTATTCCCCAGAATCCACCCATTGTTAAAAATGAGATTAGTTGAACTAGAAAATGCACATCAAAAAATGCATATTTGAGATTTTGGTATAGATAGAACTTTGCCAACAATTTTGATGAGGCTATCTTTTAGGTTTCTTGTGTACATGAAAATAACAAAATTTCTTTATTTGGTGTGATTTTGGTGTTCAAGATCTAATTATGGCATCATCTTTGGAAAGACGTCTATACATACATATATATAATTATACATATATATCAACACACATATAAAACAACATACACATAAACTAAATTTCCATGTTCTAATATTTATCAGCAAAAACAGAATAACTTTATGTTAAAGAATTAGATTTTATAACAGAAGGATACCTAGAAACAACAAAGTCTCCACTCAAATATATATTCTCTCCTTCACCAAACACACTATCAGTCTAGAATATAAAACTTTGCCTATATTTTCTAAATTCTACCATTATTTGTAATTCTTCCCCTTACATTTGTTAAAATCCCATCCATTTTTACTGAAGTTCAAATTCTACTTCTTCCTAAGAAAACTTTTTGTCAATCTTTCTCTCGAATTAGTCTCTCTGCCTTTGGGATCCCCAAAACAGGTTTTTTACTCAAATTCTGAGCTAATATATCTGTGCAAATACTTGTCTCTTCTGCAAAATGCAGTTCCTTGAGAGAAGGGACCGAATCTTATTGTCTTATTTTCTTATTGTCTCACTAAATCTCAACCAGTTATTTTTTTCACTATAGGTATTCAATAACCATTTTTTTAGGCACCAAATTCAAAGGATTTTTAAGATTGCCAGTCAGGTATATATTAATTTAGAATTATTATAATAAGATAGATTAAGGTATAATCAAGTAGAGTCTATTTTCAAAATTTTAGAAATCAGCTATTGTGATCACACAAGTTATAATGCATGGATTTCTATAATTTGAATTTCCCTGAAAGGACTGAGAAGCTCACTTAAGCACTGCTTTGTTTTACCACTTACAATTTCCCTGTGTGTTTTGGAGATAAAATTCCATTTTTTTTGAAGGTGTCTGCAATGTGGACTTTCATTAATTGAAACTGGACTTCTCTTTTATTAGTTTTGAGGCCAAAATAGTATAGTGATTAGGCTATACTATAACACTGTTGCTTTTGTGATGTAAAAATGGATATCAAGGGATTTAAAGCCACACCATTCACTCCAGAAAAGTCTCCTTATTCTGTAGTATACCTACCATTTGACTAAGGCAACTAGCTACAACATATCTTCTTAATAGTATAATTTGTAATTCCTATAACAGAGGAAGAGTTTTTCCTATGTTTAGGGTTCATTGTCACTAAATTTGATTTTTTAACAGACCAAAAATAAAATACCCCAAAGAGCATTCTGGGGTCATTGTTTCAAAGGTGATCAATTTATAGGGAATGGCCACTATAAACCAGGACACTGACACATATTATAACTATTTATTTTAGTACTGAATTTTCACTTTGGGGGAGTATCAAACACAATGGCATCTGCCATAGCCATTTGTTAATTTATTGTCAGTTTACCAGCTGGTGAATTTTCCATAAGCAAAGGTAGAAGATTCTTGATATTGATCTAAATCTAACTTCAAAATATGTTCTTAATTAAATTTATTTTGACATTTCAAAATTTATATTCTACATAAAAGTCCAGCTAGTTTTTGCTGTTCTTGAGAAATCAGAATATCTTGATTCTCAACATATTGCTTTATCCCATATATAAAAATGTCTAGAGTTATCTAGCAGAAGCCTTATAGAGGAGTTTGACACAAACTCACCATGCCCTTTTGCTGAGGCTAAAACTCAGTTTTATTTGAGATGGTGTTAAAAACATTTTTATGACTTGATAGCTCTTTTTTTTTTTCCTTTTTTGTCAAGTAAGTTTCCATCATATGGATGCATCTTCATCCATACACCTATAGAAGGATCTTGGTTATTTTCACATTTTGTAACTTTGAATACAGCTCTTGTGAACATTTGTGTACAAATTTTTGTGTGGACATTGAGTTTCCAATTCATTGGATAAACATCACAAAGCACAATTGCTGGATTGTATGGAAAGGCTATAATTCAGCTTTTAAAAAACTGTAAACTGTCTTCAAATATGGTAGTACCACTTTAAAGCCTAAAATAAGCATTTATTATTTCATAGATTCTCTGGGTCAGCTGTTTGGCCTGTAACATTTAGCTGGGTTCCTACTCTGGGTCTCAGAGGGCTGAAATCAATGTCAGCCTAGGATCTCTCTGAGGTTTAGTGTTCTCAGGAAGCTCATTCAGATGACTAGCAGAATTTAATTGTTCACATTTGTAGGACAGAGGTGCATTTTGCTTGTTCGGAATTGGTGAAAGGTCACTCTCACCTCCTAAATACTCCCTATAGCTCCTTGTCACATGATCTCATGTGTACACCCTCTCATAACTTAGCTGCTTGCTTTCAAGGCCAACACAGGAATTTCCTCTCCTACTTTAAATCTTTGACTTCAGGGAGAGGCCCGTTCTTCTAAAGGGCTCATGTGATTAGGTCATCCCACATAGAATCATCTCAGTTTTGACTTACTTGAAATCACTTGCATTGAAGCTATAATTATATTTGAAAAATCCCTTTATATTTGACATAAAATGTCATCTAAGTATGACTGAAATCCAACCTCTTCAAAATCCTGCTTACACTCAAGCAGAGGGGATTATACCAAAGCATGCACACAAGGATGGGAATTTTCTGGACCATCTCAGAATTTTGCCTACCCCTAAAGAACAATGAGTAGTATAGAAGTGAATAAGACTCATTCAGATATTTCCATATATGAACAAAACTTTCCATATTTGACCATTTTCTTTAGTTAATGTCACATAAATGACCCTTCAGATATGAGTCAAGCCAGTTGCTGACCTCCTAATACTATGAAATGTGTATAACCTCTATGTGTACTTTTGGCATAGAAAAGGAAACACATTACTTTCACCTGAAATGCCATTTATATTTTTTTCTTATGACCCATGTCATTGCACAAGCAATATCACAAATTGTTCTAACTCTGATATGACCCCTTGTTCTTTTCCATCTTAAGAAGATAATAGCACTGCATATTTCAAATGATTGACAATAATTTCTATAATTTCTATTTACATGTATCTGTTAGGGCTTGATTAAACCAAGATGATTTTTCACATAATCATGAATTTCAATCAGATCTACAATGAAATCCACATTGATCTACAAACAATGAAAGAGGACAAATCTCTAACCACTGTGGGGTTTTCTTCCCTTCTGATCTGAGTTTCCCATCCTCTAGCTAAATATTTTCCTCATATAGCCCTCATGTTTCATACTGAACCAGAGCATTTTAGTTTTGTGCATTTGAATTAAGAGATGATTGAAAACTAGCACAAGCAAATTTAGTAATGAATGCTATAAAAATATTTTTTTTTTTTTCTGGGCACGATTCTACCATCTTTTTACCAACAAAGATTTGTTTCTCTCAGTACCCCTCTGTATTCCACTCCAGATATTTATTGGAATATTTTGCATCTCTGAATCCTCCACCTGTCTCTCTCACTGAGGTCTTCAGGGGCTCAAGTACAGAGTCAAGTTTTCTATCAGCCAGAAGAAGAATGTGTCAGCACGGCTCCTCTGATGCTTGGTTGGCTGGGAGGTAAGGTGAGCTCATTCATTAGGGAAGCTGCCCCATGACTTCCTGTTGTTTATAATCAACTTGTTTAAGAGTAACATTTCTAGTGATTTGCAATGATTACCAATTTTGAAGTGATTACCGATCCCCAGAGAAAAATGAACTCTAATGAAGTTTGGATTTTCATTTTATCTTTTTTTTTTTTTTTCCCTTCAGTGTCTCTGCTATCCTAATATTCCATACCAAGGTAAAATCTAGGAAAATATTTCCCATTAATGTCCAGGTGAGAGTTAGAATTTGGAATACTGAAGCAAATGCTCAAAACAGCAAACAGGGAAACAAGGATTGGGAGTTAAAGGTGAAAGCTAGGACTGATTGGATTCAGACTATTATTAAATTGTTCCCAGAAAGAGTGAAAAAAAAACCAAAAACAAAACAAACAAAAAAAAAACAGCCCAAACCATGAAAAGAGAATAGTGTTTAACAGAAACACCAGTCTTAACATAAGAAACTCATGTTACAAAAATTAAAGGGACTACTTGTCCAATATTATTAAACACTAGTTTACAATGTTGGATATGATTTAGAGGGTTAGGATCTCTCCCTTCACACCTAACACATACCACACCCACCACCAAGACATCCATTATCTTCTACTGCAGTCCATCCCTACTGTTTTTAATTTCATATCAAAAAAAAAAAAAAAAAAAAACCTCCACTCTGTTTTTGCAATGACTGATTAGGTAGATTGATTTATTGGGGGAACAAAAATATGCTTTTGAATGTGTTTTATTTAATGATTCTTTCATTTCTAGGGCAGAGTCACTTTTTTTTGGCAAAGGGAATTCCTCTGTATTTGGTGGGTATTCGATTTGTTAATTCGTGAGGCAATAAAAAGTAATATGAGGTACAATGATTAAATAAGTGCAATTTTAAACATGGAGTGGTCAGAACATACAATTTTTCAATAACATGCAATTAAAGTATATAGAAGAATCATTGATGGATAATTTACCCTTTCTGATCTCACAAACACATAAAAGAATTTGCCATAAGAGTGAAACTTTTCATGCAGCTATGACACAGATTCAAATATTGTAACACCTGATTCTAAAAGTGACCCCTTGAGACATTTTGTGGGAGAAATTGAAGACATTATTCATCTCCTGCTACTCCAAGTGTGGTTCATTTATCAACTTTGGCACTGGCAACAATACCAGCATTGGCATCACCTGGCTGCTGTTTTGGAAGTGCTAAATCTCGGACTCTACCCTAGGTACACTAATTCTGAAATGTATATTTAACAAATCCCCAGATAATTAGCAGGCACTTTAAAGTCCATGGATAGAAAATACAAACTAAGCAATCCTAACTGGATTGTAACTAAACCATAAATAGCATAATTATTGTATTGTTCACTTCTTATCAATGGTATGTAGTAATCTGCTCATGTGTTAGAGTCCAATGAGTAATTGCTGACTGTTTCCTGAAATGGCATGTCAGGATAATTTGTACACTTAATCCATTGACTTCTATGTTTCCATGCGTATTACATATGTAGTACATGCTTATATGACATTTTGATATAAACATAAAGTCCTTCTTTATATGGAAAGTAGTGGTCTAGAAATAATGGATACTCTACCTAGAGGTAACTATTATTTTTCCCTATGACCACTTTTTGAGTCTGATTTAGGAAACCTTGACTTCTTTCTAGTCTCTAGGACAATCATGTTCATGTATAACACTTTGTCACAGTCCAAAGACTAAAGCTAGAGCCAATTCTATTTTAAGCACCAGTATTTAAGATTGACTACAAACACCAAAGATAATCTTTTGCCGTTTTCTCAAATGAATAATTGAATTTAATTTCCTTTACAATAAATCACTCAATTTGAATAGTTTTACACTCCTTAAAATAGTGCAAGCATTTGACCTTTTAGCTATCATATGATGTTATATTTAGTCACTTTAATTAAGGAAATTAAACTCATTTAAAGAAAAATCCAAGGGAAAATTGTTCAACTTAATGATGTTCTAGCCTCATGAAATCCAGCCTGGGGAGCACTGAATTTCCACATCCAAAAGATACATTAGCCTGTCTCCTGCCAATTCAATGTCATTACATCTCACATAAAGCCCCAGTACTTTTCATACACTCTCCCACCCTTTTTAATGTCTTGAATGAAAAGATTTTTGGAAAATATAACTTTTTTGTGATTGACATCAAACTTTAGTTATATAAAAGCAGCATACATGTCAAGTTTTAAAGATTGCTTGTTACATTAATATCCACATACAGCAATAGGAAATCAAGCCTGTCTTCTTGCCCCCTAGATTAGGACAGTTCACACTACATGTATTTTGGTTTCCCCAGGTTATCTGTTGTGAAAACTGACATCCTGGCTATTTTTTTTTTTTTAAAGCTTTATTTTTACATAAGAACTGGGGTACAGGCCAGATATGCGGGAGGGTAAGAGGATTCACCAGAGACAGAACGGGGAACAGAACAGGCAGACTGACTGAAATACACTGCTGAGGGGAGCAGCGGGCAAGACGGAGAGGTCTGCTTGCCATGTGGGATTCTCACCTGCTGGCTGGCAGTGCTCAACCGCCTGCGCTACCAGGGAGGCCCCTGGCTATTTTCTTATGGGATCATTGAAATCATTAAAGGCTTTATTGAAAGACGTCTTTAAAAAATTCCACAAATACCTCTATTTTATATAATGAAATGTTTATATCTGTTCTATTAAAGGAAATTGTGATTTGGAGAAAAAAGTTGAGTGGTTTATGCCCACAAAAATCATTTGGAGCTTGCTGAGAATAAAAGATCAATCCATCTACAGACTGATACACTGTCTCCCAAGCTATATGCAGCAAATCTTTTTTTTTTTTTTTAAGATTTTATTTTTATTTATTTATACAAGCACCGGGTACAGTCAGAAGCGTGGGAGGGTGAGAGAATTCACCAGAGTGAGAGTGGGGAGCATAACAAGCAGACAGAAATAGTACACTGCTAAGGGGAACAGCGGGCGGCAGGAGAGGTCTGCGCGCCATGTGGGACCCTCGCTGGTGGTGGGGGATCGAACCAGCGCTGCAGATGCTGCGTGCAGCTTCACAGTCCAGCACTCAACTGCTGCGCCACCAGGGGAGGCCCTGCAGCAAATCTTTATAGTAAATAATTTGATGGTTGGATTTCTTCTAAGGGTTTCTTAGGTTTTCCCATCATTATCTGAGTATATCAACAATGACTAGAAATGGCATCCAGGGAGTGACCATCTCAGACAAATAATCTGGAAATAGAGACCTGACCCTGACAAAGAAATTAATAGAGTAGCAGAGAAAGAGAAACATGAAAACAATCTCTCTCCACAAGACATGGAAAAAATGGATGAAACAGTCAAAAGCAGGTATGGAAACAGAGGCAAGCAATGAATTGAGAAACGTTTATACACGAGAAGTAACTGTAGTTCGGCTAAGAATGATGGGATCTGTACATTTTAGCTCAAGGTTGCTCCACAAGCCCCCTCTACCCTCCTTACTAACCTTCATATTGGCAAGGCAATGTTGTAAAAACGAACAGGTTTGCAGCAGGAAAGGGGCTGGTTGAATTGGACTCAAGCAGACAAACCCCATGTCTCTGGGCATTGGGAATGGTAGCAAAACCAAAAAAAAAAAAAAAAAAAAAGAATAGAGAAGGCCAATACTGCAGTATACTCAAGTTACATTCCTGATGGGGAAAATCAAGAAACTGACATACCAGTTGGTAATTGATCAGGGAGTCTGGAGAATAGGGAAGGTACTTTGATAAATTCTTATCTAACTGTAGTCTGGCATGCTATGCCTATGTACAAGGATACCTGCACCCCTGGGTGAGACTGAGTGTGCAATTCACACATTCCTAACTGAATTGAGTCCATGTACAAGAATGGAGAAGCAAAGATAAAGCATTTTAAACTATAAGCGCCAGTCATCATAATTGCCTGAAATTCTCAGCCACACAAGCACCCCTAGGAGACTGGGATAATAAAAATGTTTAGGTTTCCCCTCCTTCAGGCATGGTCTAGTTACAGGGCAGGGAGAGGGGCATCCCAGAACCCCCAAACCTGCCCGCTCTAAATAAGTTCTGCCATCCGCCACATCAAGACAAAACATAAAAGACCTTTAATGGGAAGGAACTTTGATACAATTAGTGAACAATGCAGTAAAGACAAAGCATATAGTTTCTAAATCAAGCACCCAAAGTTACCCAACCCCTCACTGGTAAAAAAGCCTGTCCCAAGTCTAAAGCACCTTTCAGCGGGGACCCACAGAAATGGATCAGAAACTGCCAGACAAGTCTGGGAGGAAAAGAGCAAAAACAAAATCAAGATAAAAGCTGCCATGGTTACCCCCCCCACAGGTCTCTCACCCATGTCTGTTTCAACCAGTCCAGGACCAAGAAGCAAGCACAGTTTCTTCACATGTCTCTGCTCCATGTGCCTCCTCCAGGTCTTCTTCTTGCTCTCCATCCTGCTTCCTTCCCTCTCCAGTCTCCTCTGCAGCTTCTCCTCCCTGCTTAGCTTCACCCTTCTTTGGGCAGGGCTGGGAACCTGGAACTTGCTCTTTTCCTGGGGCCACCTTATTACAGTCTGGAAATTATCTCACATTAAGAAGCTGGAACAATCACAGAACTCACCTCATTTGTTTCCCATCTCTCAAAGGTCACCACCTTTTTTTTTTTTGGGGGGGGGTCATATTCAAAGCCTGGAACTTTGATCATATATTCTGTTTTGTTGTTATTATTATTGTTCCAGATATGAAGTTAATTCAGTTGATTGTTACTTCAACATGGCAAGAAGCAAATGTTTTTCCTGTCCTTTTGACCTGGTCCAATATATATATTGTTTATCTTTTCCTCATTTTATGGAATCACAAAGATCCTCCAAGCTTGTTTGTACTTTTCTTTCCCCAACAGAATCTGCCATTTTTTCTAGAAATTTTGGTTTCTTTTATTGGGCATTTAGAAAACAGCATCTTGGTGTTACATGTACTTCTGGGGATGGGGTAACATTCCTAGCCTAATAGTTTTGTCCTCATAGGTTATGGAATATTTTGCTGGAGGCCTTGAAGATTTTTACTTTATTGTTGAAAATGAATAATTGTATTAATATATGACTTATTTTTTATCATTCTTGGTGAATTTTTATTATTCATATGCCCTTTCAATATGTTCAATCAGGTCTTTTGTTATGTAGCTACTGGTTTTGGATTATTAATGGAAATAATAATGCTATTTCATTGCTTTGTTTTTCTTCAGAGCCTCCAATTATGCTTGCTCTTATTATTAACTAATTAGCCTACCACTGCTATCATTTTATCTCTGAATTCTCTCTCTCTTTTTTAAATATCACTTTGATGTTCATGGTTGTGTTTAACTTTCTTCAGTGTCTCATTACAGTTCAATTATAATCTATTCTATTTTACTTATCTTTGGAATTCATGTAATTTAGTTTTCATAGTAGAGATAATTATGTCATTTCCTCCTAACAACACTTTTTCAATCAACTTATTTAATTTTTATTTAGTTTTGAATTTATAATTAAATTTTCCCAAATATGTTTTTGGGTATAATAAATAAGTTTGAGTATATTTAGTTTAGTTTGGGTGGGTGGATTTAATCTGCTAAAATGCATCATTCCTTAGTTCCTAATTTCTTCTTTTAAGTTTTGGCACTGTTAGTTTGTATTTATTTATGAATTTAGATGGTACCTCTCAAGATTCCTCATTCAATGATAATTCTCTTCTGTGAGTTAAGCAAGTTCTAATTTGCTTAGTTTATATACATTTTATTTGGTACTAGAAATGTTGCATTTACTCTGCTTACAATATTTTTATCCTATTGTTTTTTTTTCAGTGCCCCAACATGTTCACAGTTGTTTCTCTTATTTTTCACTATTTGATTTCCAAGTGACACCTATTCATACTCTACCTTTTCATCCTCAGAAGTTATACATTTTAAAATGACCACCTCAATTGCATGTGCTAAAAAGCCTGGAAGCAGTGACATGACCTTTCAGGAACTTTTTTTGGTATTTCCATGCACAGAGCGGAGGTTTTCCTCGTGGAGAAGTGGTAAAGCAATTTGAGGTGTCTTGCCAGGTCCCCCTCTTCTCTCCTTCTGTAGGTTTTCTTGGGTTCCCTTCATCATAAAGGTTTGATACAAAATTATGAGAGATTACTTCTTGGGATTTGGGGTTTTCTTTTTTTTTATAAGAAGGTAATTTAAAGTTTGAGAATTTTTTTCTCTTTTACCTATGCTAAAATGTATTCTTGAAGATTTTTTTTTGTTATTAAGAATATTGAGGAACATGGATTTTACTACTGTCATCATTGTGGGCTCCCTGGGAATTACTTCATTTATGATATTGATTGCTAGAAATTTGGACTTAATTTCTAAATATTAATGCTATATTATTAGTTTCCTGCAGTTTTAGAGGACTTCTGTATATAGACTTATTATCAACAACATTACTTTAAATACTCTTTCTTATTTGATTTCCAAGTTTTCTAAATATCTATTAATGAATTCATAATGAATAACATTTATCTAAATTTTGCCAGAACCTACACATATAAATATACAAACAGTTTTAACATAGTAAATAGTTAGAATATTTATCATAACTTTTTCTGTCTAAAAATTAAATATGTTAATTTTGATATATAGATTTCATTACTAGAATAGTAATACGTACTGAAACTTTCACACTAAGTTTCTCATATTTAAAATTCATGTTTTCTACTTCTATATTTATCTTTAGAAACTGTGTTCTAATTAGGCTTATGTTTTTATTTCAGTGAAGTCAAATAATCTATTTTAGTTTTAAAATTTTTTCTCATATTACACCAATTAAAATCTCTGGATTTATACCTATTTAAGAAAATAGTCCATGGGCCCTCCCTGGTGGTGCAGGGAGTTAAGACACAACCTATGAAGCTATCCGCAGCCACTGTGGCACGAGTTCGATCCCCCGGCCTGCCAAGGAGCAACCCACATGGTGCAGCAGACCTCTCCTGACTCGCTTGCTGCTCCCCTCAGCAGTGTATTTCAGTCAATCTGCCTGTTCTCATCCCCACTCTTTCTGGTGAATTCTTTCACCCCCCCCCCATACTTCTGGCCTATACCCCAGTTCTTGTATGGATAAATAAATAAATCTTTAAAAAAAAAAAAGGAAAGAAAATAGTTAATGCCATGCTAATTAAATAGAATCCAAGAAAAAAATTAGTATCTGAAATCTATCATACAGTATAAACTTTAAACCATTTTTGGAATGCACTTTGATTTGGATATAAAGATGAATAAAACATTTTTCTTTTTTCAAGGATAAAGGATAATCATATAAACAATATCGTTGGTCAGCAATACAAATAAAAATCACATGCTAAATAAGAGAATCATTACAAAAAGACCCAAGGGAAATCCAGATCTAATTTTGACTGCATAGATATCTTCAAGATTTTAAGGTTTGTAAACCTTAAAAATAATAGCTATTAGCAGTCAGAGAACAGAAAAAATGTCAGGCTAAAAGAACAGGAACAAGGAAAAATAGCACTAAAAAGTATGTTAATTCAGAGAAAGAAAACTATCCTAAATATTTCTGATATCAGTTAGCTATTGTCTAGTGATGGAGGACATTCAAGAGTATGCAAGGAAGTTTAAATGATACTTTTTTGATTGTGGATTACTTTAGTAAGAAGTGTAAGATTGTTAACTTATTTTAAGAAAATTATTTCATCACCATTGTAGAGAACTTCGAAAGAGTCAGAGGTAAACAGATCAATTAAGAATTATTGCAGAAACAAAGAAAGGAGAAAATGAGCATTGTCTTATAAACATAGATTACATTACTGCTCCTGAAATGGATTATATGGCTTTTATCATATATTTAGTGTAAGGTGAAAAATACATTCCATTTGAAACATTTTTAAATATAAACTCTACCTATTTCAGAAATGCAATTCTATATATTAAATTATGACTAAGCTTTGTACATAATTTAACACTTTAGTAATACTAATTATGTCACCTTCCCAAGGATTAATTATGACAGTGGTTTATTTTTATTTAATCCATCATGCCCAATATAAACAGAAAGGCAATTAAAATCATAAAATGAGAGCACGTGACCTTGAAAAGGAAGATGGGGTACTACATTCATTCTAGTCATTTTTAGTAGATATCCTATCCTTATTAAATGTAAGCATATTTATTCACAATGATAGTCAAGTGTTTTCAAAATATATTACATATTATTTTCCTAAACCACTAAATTCAACTGGAAATACAAAAAAAATATTAAATGATGTTAATATATGGAGATATTCAGAATTTTCAAACAAAAGAAGATGCTCATGCATTTTGCATTAAATTATCATGCAAGAAATTAACATGTACAATTGATAACAGTGAGAGCTATTATTACATTATGCTTAAATTCATAATATAAGAAGATAAGAAGAATAAAACATCCATCACCCATCTGGTGAATGCTTCAAAACTGGTCACAATTGGTGTGTCCATCTGCCATTGTCAGATAAATCAGAACTTCATGTTTCAAGAAAGTAAGACACCATGGAGATTTAAAGTCTCAGCTCTGCTGTGACACTACCTGGATATCATTTCTTACTATGACCATAACTAACTTTGTGCCTAAAGACAAATTACTCAAACTATCTGTGACTTAGTTTTCTTAGTCACAAAATGTGGTAAAAGTAAAAGCCTTAAATGTTTGTTGTAAACAGAGAATTATATATGCACGATTCCTCAATTCACTCGGCACACAATTTAGTAATTGCCAAAATGACATATTAAATTAAGGAAGAATGAATTTTTATATGAGTGCTCAGGTACCTACAGAATTCTATAATGGCAAACTTAGAATTGCCAATGAATTAATTTAAAACCAGAAGCTAGGGTCTCCCTGGTGACCTAGGGTTAAGTCTCAGCACTATCACCACCATGGCCTGAGTTTGATACCTGGCCAGGGAGCTACCCACATGGCACAAAAGACCTCTCCTGTTTCATCTGTTGCTCTCCTCAGCAGTGTATTTCAGTAGATGTCTGTTCTGCTCCCTACTCTGTCTCTGATGAACCCTCTCACCATCCCCCTCCTATCGCATGTCTAGCCTATAAATAAAACCAGAACCTGCAGTTTTAATATTTCTTTCTCATTGATCCTTGTTCCTCTGAATTGTGTTTTAGGATGTCACAATTCTTTAATCATTATAATTTTCATTGTTCTAATTGTTTGGTTACAATGCTATCTGAGATCAACTTGGGTGAAGAGAGTAGAAATGTAAAGGAAACCCCGTTTAGAAGGTCTTGATTACTAATTTTCCCAAAAATGCTAAGTTTTTTAGATTGGTGTAGTAACAAGGAGCCCCAACTTGTCAACTTGTTTCTAACATCTCAAAAGTGAAAAATTTAGGGAAGAATGAAAATAGGGGTTTAGAGTCTAAGTTGAAAGATGTTAATGTTGATTTGGAAAGTGGTGAAACATTTGAAATGGAGTAAGATTCATCAGTGTGTAAAGTAGGATGAAAGTCCTAAAAAGTTGTTAGTCTTGAAAGTATATGTTTTTATTCAAGTTTTAGCATTCTCAGTGTAAGTTATATTACAATAACTATCTTAGAAATTTATACCTCTAAGAGAATTTAACAATATCTGATATAGAGCATATATTAAATATATGCTTATTGGCATTTAGCAATTTAAAAAGATGTTTTCACCACACACATACACACATTATTAATTATCATGGTGGTTCTTTGCCATCGTAGCTTTCTCCAAGATAAGAGTCCAGTCATTCTGATAGTTCTCTATAAGAAGGCACAGCATTGTGCAGTGGTGAAGCCCAAATCTGAAACTGTATTGTTTGGGTCAAAGGCCCTGCTTATTCTATTTTCATAGCAAGAACTTTATGTAACTTGATAATAATGTAGGGAGAAAGGTACAACAGTAGGTATTAATCAACCTCACTGTAGTTAGCATAACTACCCCTGAACTACAAGAAGGGTTGTAGGTCTACTTCTAAAAGTTTCAGATATATAGATTAGTGTGTATCAGTTGTTGGAAAAATTAGATCATTTTAAAGGAGAGTAGGCATTTTATTAAAAAAAAAAAATCTTCATTAAGAAGTCTTAGAATAGGGTGTCCCCGGTGGCGCAGCGGTTGAGAGCTGGTCTGCAAAGGTGCCCACAGCCTCTGCAGCACCGGTTTGATCCCCAGCCGCCAGTGAGGGTCCCACATGGCGCGCAGACCTCTCCTGCTGCCTGCTGCTCCCCTTAGCAGTGTATTTCGTCAGTCTGCCTGTTCTGCTCCCTGCTCTGGCTCTGGTGAATTCTCTCACCCTCCCACACTTCTGACTGTACCCAGTGCTTGTATAAATAAATAAATAAATCTTTAAAAAAAAAAAAGAAAAGAAGTCTTAGAATAAATGAATATTCTTTACACATAATTAGGGTTATTTTCCCATTTAAAGCAGAATTGTTTTTTCATTAACTTAGATATTGTACATAGTGAAGATGTAAAGATGCACTAGATGTAAATTCTATCCAGAATTAAAGTATAACAAAGCATAGTCTATGAATATTACTTTCTATTTATTTAACAGCTATAAAAAAAACACAGTAATATTGGTTGTGTCCTAGGTAAAATAGCAATGTAAATATTTTATGATATTCTTTCTTTAGGGAAATGAGTAAGATGTCTAGAGAAGACAAACATGTAGAAAGTTCCAGAAAACAAATTATAAAGTAGTTTAAAGTAATGGTAGGGTTAATTGAAGGTTAGAAATCCATTATCTATCACCACCAAGTAAATTTTGGCAATTGATCTTAGTTCTCTGAATTTTCAGTTCCTTATCTTTAATAGAAGTCCACTTATTTTCTTCCAAGTCAGAGATGAAAGAGTTAAACGATATCACTCATGTAAGATGCTACAAATGGTACTTAGTAAGTAGTAGAAGTGAAATAAATAGTAACAAGCATTTAATTACTTTTACTGAACTCATACTGTGTGGCAGACACTGGTCTAGAAGAACTTTGTTTTATTTCACTTTTTATTTTTTAAATATTCAGAGAGTGGTTCCTTACAAGGAGGCACCCTCAATTTACAGGTAAGAAAATTGAAACAAATAAAGGAATAGTAATGTTCACTAATGTCAAGCAGCCAGAGATAGAGGAAACAGCTTTAAATACAGTGGTTTTCTTATCCAAGAGCTTGTTTTCTTAACTACTAGTCAATAGCATCATTTGTTAACATTGTTAAGGAAATTCTTGAATCAACATATAGGTGTTATCTTCTTACTGCATCCTAACATAATCAAGAAGACAGTAATAGTCCCCCATCCAATCTTCAAAGTAAAAGTAGGCAACTATAGGGGCCTCCCTGGTGGCACAAGGGGTTAAGTCTCAGCACTATCAAGCTATATCTTCAGCCACTGCAGCACCAGTTTGATATCCCGCCAGAGAGCTACCCACATGGCACAGCAGACCTCTCCTGTCTCACCAGCTGCTCCCCTCGCAATGTATTTCAGTAGATCTATCTGTTCTGTTCCCCACTCTCTCTGGTGAAACCTCTCACCCCCCACACCTCTGGCTTACTCCTCAGCTCTTGTATGCATAAATAAATAAATCTTTTAAAAAAATAGGCAACTATAAAATGTATCACTCTTTTCATCTTTTTTTTTATGGAATTCATTTCTCAGATGGTCTTGCCACATGCCAGCAATCACATATTCACCCTTTTCTTTTCCTCTTATCTGCTCTTTATATATTTGTGACTTATCATTTTATTTATTTTTTTTTAAGTTATTTATTTATTTATTTGTTTGTTTGTTTATACATGCACTGGGTACAGTCAGAAGCGCGGGAGGGTGAGAGAATTCACCAGAGCCAGAGCAGGGAGCAGAGCAGGCAGAAGGACCGAAGTACACTGCTGAGGGGAGCAGCGGGCGGCAGGAGAGGTCTGCACGCCATGTGGGACCCTCCTCCGGTGGCTGGGGAGCAACCAGGGATAGAACCGGCACCACAGAGGCCGCAGGCAGCTTCGCAACCCAGCGCTCAACCGCTGCGCCACCGGGAAGGCCCTACTTATCATTTTAATTTCTTTTGGAGTCCAAGGTCTTGTTTTCACTCATTTTGGGTCTTTAGCTAATAGCAATTGTGAAATTCAAGTAACTATATTTTCTATACCCTACTTTAGTACAGAAGCTAAAAAGAACTCCATAGACTCGTAACTACTTCACAACCAAATTGTGATTTGGAAGGAAAAAGTTGTATCTAACCGGTCAACAAAATATTCAAATACTATTTTTTCTAAGAAGACTGACACATTAATAATTTACTTGTCCGTTTTCATTAACTTTCTCCCAGCCTTGATTTTCTTCCATCTGTGTATCTTCAGAAAAGTAGATAGCATTTTAATTTAGTAAGCAGCTGGGATTAGAAGTCTTTAGAATTTGAATTTGGAAGATCTATCCTCAGTAAAAGATCTTAAATTTTAGGAATATTATCAAGAAGACCTATTTTAAGATGGCTAAAGATTGATGGTCTTTTTTTAATTCTTTTTTTATTTAAGAAGTGGTGTACAGCCCATAGTCATGGGGTTGGGGGGTGAGAAGATTCACAAGAGAGAGTAGGAAGCAGAACAGGCAGATGTACCAAAAAACACTGCTGAGGGGAGCAGAGAGTGAGACAGGAGAGGTCTGCAAAGCCATGTGGGTTGCTCCCTGGTGGCTGGGGATCAAACTTGCACTGCAAAGGCCGCCAGTAGCCTCACAGCACTGTGTTCAACCCCTTGCGCCACCAGTGAGGCCCTTACATTTTTTTAGAAAAAAATTTGCAAGTGCGAATATGGGGAAAATATCCACAACTACATCTATGCGCCAGATATATGTGTTTTACAAATCTCTCAAGATTAGTCTTCAGTAATGACCACTGGAATAAACTTTATTTTTCACTTTATATATGAAAAAGTGGAAGCTCAGAGGAATTAAGTAACAATTATTAAGTTGTAGAGCTGTGATCTGAGTTGGATTTTATAAGGCCTTATTCCTGGGTGTTTATTTTATCCCCTTCCTATTTGCCATTACTGGGAATATTCCATTGTTCTATTTAAGAATCAGTTGGTCTTCAACTAAAGTTACCCAAGAAAATTTCAAAATGACATAAGAATGATGCCAAGGTCGAAAGACAAACATAAATAGCTTATTCTGTTTAGAATTAAGCTTAGTCCTTTCTGATTCTGATATTTTTCTATAAACTTCACCAACTCTTGCCCCAAGAGACACTATAGGAGAAGTCGACTTCAAGAACTACCACGTGGAATCCCCAAATGTGCACTCTAATGGGAGAGGAAATGAAATCCTCTCTATGGGTTGGTGTTTCACCTTTATTTTTTTTTAACTTTCTTATCTCAACAGTTAATACCTGACAGCGATGCAATGTTAGTAGCTGAGGAAAGGGCACTTCCAGAAGTCAAGAAAGATGATAATTATCTATATAATTTGACTGACTACACATATGAGGAATTAGTTAATGTTTGGGAGGAAAAAAAAAAAAAACTTGCCCAGCTATTTCCTCATAATTTCAGTAGGTCTTTCCCCAATATTTACATAATTGAATTGTATGACAGAATTAAAACCCAGTGATTGGGGCTGTGCTAGGGCTGCGCTGCTAATAGCTCCTAAGAGCTGGGAATCCCTGCCCCCTTCTTGGTCTTTTATTCACCTGTGCCAGGTGGGTCCTGTCTGGATAGAAACAGAGTTGGGACTCTCGAGGATCATGCACACTTGGCCTCAATCCAGGCCTGGATTTTAAAACAATTGGATTTTTTAATTGACACACACACATATCTCAATTTGCTATATATCAAATTGCAATATATATTGCAATATCTACAGCAGAGAAAATCGGAACTCATTTTGAAAATGAGGTAACAATGACTTTTGAAGCATGGCCAGCTTGCAGAAAGTAAAGACAACATCAGTTTATTAGCAAATTCACAGGACTCTGAGTTCATTGTGAATAGAAAGCCAGTAACTGGGCCTCAGTGAATGGTCATGGTGGAATCCACAGATGGAGATATGGTAGAAAAATATTAAAATCACTAAAGAAGCCCAACTCCAATCAGATATGTAAGAGTATTATTAGGACCCAACAATGACAATGGAAATAGATGTTATTTGCTTGGGAGTTTTTCAGTACAGTATTTCTGAGCAATCAGTCATCTTGACAAGAAATACATATTTATTTCTTAATTAAAATAATTGTGGTGATGTTCTTCAAATGTATTCAATAAAGTGGAATCTCAGCAAACCTGTAACAGAATTAGAGACTTTGCATTTAGAGCAGTTTTCCATAGAGGAGATGTCTAAATCAGATTATGATTTACTTTTTTTTAAAGATTTACTTATTTATGCATACAACACCTGGAGTGTAGGCCAGAGGTGAGAGGTGGTGAGAGGATTCACCAGAGATAGAGTGGGGAACAGAACAGGCAGATTGACTGAAACACACTGCTGAGGGGAGCAGTGGGTGAGACAGGAGAGGCCTGCTGTGCCATGTGGGTTAGCTTCCTGGCTGGGGATCGAACTGGTGCTGCATTGGCTGAGGACAGCTTGATTGTGCTGAGACTTAAACTCTTGCATCACCAGGGAGGCTCAGATATGATTTACGTACAAATAACCTCTTTTAATCTCAAGTTAAGGTTTATTAGTATAAATTTGGCTTTTGTCATTTTGACTTTTGTCATTATTTAATGTTTGCATTGTGAAAAAACCAATCCAGCCTAAGTTAATCTAAGGGACTTTATTTGAAGGATTCAGCAAGTTTGCAAGATTAAAAATAAATAAAAGGAAGACAGGTGGGTTTATAAGCGGTAGGGATGAAGCACTTGCACAGGTTGAAGTGTAAATTTGTATCCCCTAAATCATTGTCTTCTACACAAATGGCAAATCACTAAAATTTGATTAAAAAAAAAGATACAGTAATTAGACATGTACTTAGTATGTAAGCTAGATGCAGAGTTCTGTGTGGGGACATCCTGTAACAGGATTGTGGAGCCCATCAGGCCATTGTCGGGCTCCATTCCTCTGCCCCTGGTTCTATTTAGCATTTGACAAGCTAGAAAAATCAGTTTGACTTGCTGATGTGGCATGGTCCTGCCCTGCAAGCCAAAGTAATGCCTGTTGAAGGGAAAATTATTTTATTTATGAGGAAACTGAGACTCAGGAAGATTAAATTCTTCCTGGAGACAAAGGTAGAAAAGTGCAGGTGTGGAACTGAACCTGTGTCATCTGTTCCTGGTCCTGATGCTGCACTGGTGGGATGGGCCAACTACTTCCACATCTGTCAGAACAGTTCAGTACCTACCGTGCAAAGAGGGCTCCGCAAGTGGTGGGCCTAGGCACGGCACTGAGGCCCACAGAAGACAGGCCGCTTCATGAGTTTGTAAAGTCCAAATGCATCTGGGAGCTTTGCATCTGTGCCTATCATATAAATACAGTCACACTAATAAAGACAACGCTGTAAAAAATCATTAACAAATTTGTTTTGTTTACATACAAAGTTAATAAGCAAAACACCATGAAAACTAAAATAGAGGGGTCTCCCTGGTGGCACAAGGGGTTAAGTCACAGCACTATGAAGCTATCCGCAGCCACTGCACACAAATTTAATCGCTGGTCAGGGGGTTGGCCCACATGGCACAGCAGACCCCTCCTGACTCGCCCACTGTCTCTGGTGAATCCTCTCACCCCCCTCCTCACCTCTGGCCTACACCCCAGTTCTTGTATGCATAAATAAATACAATAAATCTTAAAAAAAAAAAAAAACTAAAATGGAATAAAAGCACAATACCAGGGAACCAGTTATACCAAATAGTAAAATGTATCCTAAGCCTCAATAATTAGAAGTTTCTGTAATTAAAAATCTGACCCATGAAACACATGCTTCATAAAAAAATCAAAAAAGATAAAAATGTATCAATTTGAACCAAACACAAATGAAAATTCACATTTTGATAAACACCGCTTGTCAAACCAGCTGATAGGAAGGACTTTTTACTAAACAATATTGGGAAAATTGAATGACCTTCTGAGAAAAGAAAGTGAGAGCTCCCCATGGTCCATTAGAATAATTCTATATTGCTCTAAATATCAATATGCATACCTGTATCTATCTCTTTGCATATATGTATACACATGCAATTAAAATATATTCAGATTAAATGGTGAATGAAGTATTCTTATGTACTGGTATGACGAGATCTTAATGGGGTATTATCAGGTGAAAAGCACAAGATAGAGAACCAAGTTCGGTATACTTCAGTAGAACATAAGTCCATGTGTCTTATTTGCCTAGATTACCACAAACAAACTTTGGGTAAATAAATGAAAAGTAAAGATTGATTTCAAGAAGTGGTGTTTGTGTGTGTGTGTGTGTGTGTATGTATGTGTTTTGGGTGGGAGGGGGAAGAAGAGGGGGGTGAAGAAGAGCTGGAGAGAGAGGACTGGGTGAGCATATGGTGAATGGGTGCTTGTTCAAGTGTAAGACTTATCCATTCCCTTATTTCTACTTTTCACTCAAGTATTACCAAATCAATGATTTTTAAGGGTAAAGAAATCTATTAGCACATCCAATAATTGTATTTTTGCTACTCTTCTATTCTGCCATGTCAAAGAAATTAATTCTGGGTTTCATCTTGGATAGGTGTCTGATAACAAAGTTTGCAGTACTAATTGGACATAATTATTAAGGGTCACAGAATTTACTCCAAGAACTAGGCAATTCAAATGTTTATGGTTAACTGTCCTTTTTCTAATAAATACAAACTCCTCAAATATAAAAAAATAATGTTCTTGATAAACAATTTAAGTTTTACTAAGTTATCATTCTCTCTCAAATAGTCTCAGAAAAGTTCAAACAGGAGACCTTGGAAAAAGCACATAGAACTCAATTTTATATTCTCAATGTCTAGCACTGTGAATGAAATAAGTATTTAAAACAAAACTATCATTTATTCTTTATTTCAAACATAGGGAATGGTTTGACTTGTGGAAAAGGTTTTCATTAGGCATATCAAAGTTATATGTAGAGCACCTATAAGTTTGGAAAATTGTGCAAGATATTTTTATTACTGAATCTATTTAATAAAGTCTTAAATATGTTTTTGATATCCTAAGACTCCCTCATTGCAGTTTCATTAGTTAACTCAATAAAGCCAACATTAGGTTAGGAACTTTATGTTATCTCAGACACAAAGCAAATTGAGATTGTCCACATGTGGATTTCCAATTTTAATCTAAACTGATTTCCCTAGCTTCCACAGTAGTCTAAATTCAAATATGAGTGGTTTTACATTATTCTGTTTGGGATTAGCTATGTCATCCACTACTATAATTATAATAATGATTAATAATGATAATAACTTGTAAACTTGATGTTCAAACACAGCAGGGAATAACAATGCAAATTCATATATATGAGATCTTATTTATACTTTTATTACAAAGTGCTGTTCTTTGTTTTAAGGCATACATATTAAAGCATTAGTGTTCATGTATATGAATTCCTAACAATTCAGTGCACAGACAGGGGCTAATCATATAGAGCAATTTTGATAAAGCAAATTGAGGCATGTAAGGTAAGTTATTTAATTATTAAGTCTTCTGACAATGAAGCAACTGTCCCTGAGTTGGAATTGATACAGGGCAGGAAGGGGCAATAAAACTGGCCAAAGACATTGCCCAAATAGTTTACCGTTCACCATCTGAGTTCATCATGCACACGCCCAACTGCAAGACTACTCTGGTTCAGAGAACAACAATAATGGGATTTATTTAACAACCCTAAAAAAAACAATTACTGAGGCCAAAATTGGCCATTTATCTCACCTGAAGCAGTGTCCAGTATTAAAGTCCTAACACAAACACTCCCAAGATGGTGTTTTCCAGCCACTGTAGACACGTGGCAGCCAGACTACAGGCCGGGTTCCAACTCCCAAAGATAGCAGAAAGCACAACAGAAGATGCTCACCAGAGCTGCCAAAATGTACCAGCACATCACCAGCCAAGCAACACTCAAAACGGCAGCTGCAGTGGTCAAATGACCCCACAAATGGCCACATTCATGCAGTTCAACAAGGTGCCTGCTCCAGGTCTTTGCCTTCCCTGCCAGACTGTAACAGCAAAACCAGGAACAGTTTCAATTGCTCAGCTACTTGCAAAGTCTCCAAATTTTTCCTCTCTGGAGTTGGCTGCTGAAAGTATCTCCATGTTTTTTAGAGGGCCACAACAGCTGTCTGGAAGACTGGCATGGTTGGGGCAGAAATCTCTGACCCTCAAATCTCTGAAGATCTAAAAATGCTGAAAACCTAAATGCTGAATGCTGAAACATTGAATCCCAAACACTGAATGTTGGGGCTGCTTCTGCATTTCCTTGTATTTCTTTTCAGAGTCCCCACCCCAAAAGTGACATTTTGTTTGCATTTTCCCTGGAGGTATCTATTCTTGCCAGCACCCCCTCTAGGCAGCACCACCTACAATAGTCTGGCTTCAGCCACTGGTTACAGAATCACTGAGGGCAATCTGTTAGAATAATTTGATTGGTAAAGGAGGGGAACATAAATTGGTAAGCCATTGGTGATAGTTTCCTAAAGTAAATTTAATTAATTAATCCTATTTTTGTTGTTGTATAATATTTTATGCTGATTTTAAACAGCTTTATTGAGGCATAATTGACATACAATAAATGAAACACATATTTTACATGGACAACTTGGTAGGTAATGACATAGCTACACTTTTGACCACCACTGATATTATCTTTGCTAACATTTTCTTCTCTCCCAAAACATTCTCATGCTTTTCATGATCTTTTCTTACTAATTTTTATCATCCATACTATTATTTTATCATGATGGATTATATTTTGAGAGTAATTTTTTTTATTACTTGACAAACTATAAAATGCATAGTTCTGCTTAATAAATACCTATTCAAATCTTATTATTACAGGCTGAAGGAACTCAACAGGAGTTAAAAATAAGACAACTACCCTCATTTGCTTATATTTTTTTAGTGAGAAGTGCCAACTTTTAAACATAAGATGTTGCTAAATGTAATAAAGGAAAATAAAACAGTATATAGGGATACAGAATAATGACAGGAGGAAGATTCATTTAAATATGACATCGTTGGAAACCCTTTACACCAGGAGTAGATTTGATATCTATTCATCTACCCTCTTTCTGATTTTTCCTTTCTGTTGACTTGGTATCCACAAAAACCAATGACAAGCTCTACAAGCTCATTTTTAATCTTTAAAATGGTCTAGTGTTTGTAACCACTGTATAAGACTGTAGATAGTATAACATTGTATACTATTATCACATTACAGAGATTAGAATAGATTCTGGGTCATGGTGATTACTGGATATATAAACATGACTTTGCTATCACTCAAGATTCCAGAGCAGGGTAATAGTAGAGGTAAGATTTAAAGGCAGCTCTCACTTTCTCATGCTGACTCTAAGAGTTAAAATCTCTAATCAAAACTAAATATTTCAACTGAATCAAGAGAAGTATAAACAAAAGTAACTAAATGGTACATGTTTAAGCATTGAAATTGCCAGATGATGTCATAACACATTATGTTTTACTGCCAAGTTTTTATAGTGTAAAATTTATTCCTGGTGGCTAGGCTTGTTAATAACATGGTTACTATTTTGTTCACTGTGAAATGATAGGGATTTAAAAATCATCAAGGCATAAAAAATGTATATTTTCTAAAAATGTTAGTACATTTCAGGCCTCCTCCTACAATTAATATAGTCCACTCAACAAAACCAACTCCATTTATAAAATGAGAGCAATTTGCACCAGTTTTCTGAAATAGATGGCCCTCTGACACCTCCCAACACAAATGTCTGCAAACCTTACCACGATTGCTGATGTACTGTTATGTCCTTTCAATAGATGGCCTTAGGAAAGTTATCAAATCATGCAGCATATTTATCAAATATATGCAGCAAAGTTATCAAATCATGCAGCAATCCAAACAAAATATTCAACCAATTAATACATTTCCATCTACTTTCTTGTTATTTATACCCATTTCCATCGTACCTCACTGAGTTTTCACTGAGAGTCGGTTGACTGAAGCTGTCTTGTGCTATGTCTTTTTTTTAAAAGATTTATTAATATATGCATACAAGAACTGGGGTACAGGCCAGAGGTGCACAGAGTGAGAGGATTCACCTGAGACAGAGTGGGGAGCAGAACAGGCAGACTGACTGAAATACACTGCTAAGGAGAGTAGTGTGCGAGACAGGAGAGGTCTGCTGCACCATGTGGGTAGCTCCCTGGCTGGGTGGGAATCAAACTCATGCTGCAGAGGTCTGCAGATAGCTTCAGAGTGCTGTGCTTGACACCTTGAGCCACCAGGGATGCCCTTATGCTATGTCTTAACTCTGTGTTGTGCAAACATCCCAAGCCAGGTAGGTTCATTGTCAGTTCTCACAGTCCAAAAGGGAATTTTGGAGTCTCTGGTGGATTTTGCAGGCCTTTAATGCTGACAAAGGGGCCCTTACACACAAGCAGGCAAAGAGAGACTCCAACACTGAAAGAGGCAGAACAGCAATTCAGCCCCCTTTACACTGCTAAGTGCCCATATCGACATAACTAATACACTGTTCCAAATGCAGGGTCCATCTGTTGTTTGCTAGATATCAGAATAGTGGAAAACATAGCATTTCAAGGTTATGGGCTGTCTGTTGTGTGGAAGGTGAAAAATCGCCTGATTTTAACATTTTTACACTCTACAATAGTGATTTACCTTGTCTGGTTTCTTCACTTCAGTTTTAGCAGTTATCCAATAATACAAGGCTTAATTGTGTTTTTCTTATTAGCTTAAGGTTTGTCATTCTAGAAAACTGTACACTAATTTCCATGGTATAAATGCTAGGCATTTTATTTTATCAAGCATGCAACAGCAGAGTTTATTGGATTGTACAATTCAAACAATGCAAAGTATTTCTGAAGTGCTCTATGTAAACAGGTCCAAGTATTTATGAAATGAAAACCAATTACAAATTAAAAAAATATTTTTTTTTTGTTTAGAGAACAAGGTGTTTTGCTTAATTTAATTTTCTGTTGCGGTTTAACATAATCTTTTTATGACAAAGAAAGTTGAATAACTTTATCCAATCCTTTTTAAAAATTTCCACTCTTAAGCAGAAGAAAAGGAGCATATGTTCTCAACAAATGAGCATGTTGTGGAGGATGAAGACATAAAAATATATGCATAGGCTTATAATATTTTTCTTAACCTTGATCAACATTTTACATTGATGGAAATACCCATGTTAATGCCATGAAAGTTGCCTCTAAGGTTGGAGTTTAGTGAAAGAGAAAAGGAAACAAACATAAGAATCAATTATACTATTACCCAAGAATACTTCAAGCAAACAGTACCCCTACTAAACAGGTAGATGGCATTGATCAATATGACATGAATGAAAAAAAGAATTGATATTTTATATATTTGTTAGCTGTACTTGGCACATACACAAACACAACACATAAAAAAGGTTCTTGAAGTTGAAAGACCTTTTAGAAATAGTTTGATCAAATTCTATGATTTTATAGGTGAGGACAAAAAGTCAACACCTATGAGTACATGCCCAAAGGTCACAGCTAGAGATGACACAGTTGAAACAATAGCTGACATTTTTTTAATAAGAGAAAGAAAAAAACATTAATATAGTGAAATTTGTAAACTAGGCTTGATTTTATAAGGTCTGCAGGGAAATAAAGGTTAATTTGGAAAGGATCGTTGAGTTTATTCTCATTTATATGTTGACGAGTAGGGAGATGCTGTGAGAATACCTGAAATCCAGAACTGTTTCAAACATGGATTTGTTCCACTGGGATGGTTATTCTGTGTACAAAGTCAATATTACCCCAAACTTCACCTTGGAGGGTTTAGAAGCTGACTGTTAGAAATGAGTCATCTCCAGCCTATTTCCTGATTCCAAATAAATGGGATTTAAATCTATGATCCTGTCTACTTTCTCATGGGTGTGGGTAATGTAACCTTGCTCTTACCAATTTAAGAGAAGTCATGTGGCAGATTCTGAAAAGGGCTGGTTAGCTAAAGAAATAGAATTATGGGCCTCCCTGGTGGCGCAAGGGATTAAGTCGCAGCACTATGAAGCTATCCGCAGCCACAGCAGTTCCATTCCTGGCCAGGGAGCTACTTACATGGCACAGGTGACTTTTCTTACCTGCTGTTCCCCTCAGCAGTGTATTTCAGTAGATCTGCTTTTCTGCTCCGCACTCTGTCTCTGGTGAATCCTCTTAGCCCCCACACCTCTGGCCTGCACCCCAGCTCTTGTTTGCATAAATAAATAATTTTTTTCAAAAAAGAAATAGAATTAGTTAAACATCCTCTAAGCAGCAAATTCCAAACTGCAGGATTTGTGCACCCAGTAGAATATGTTGTTCTTTCAAGTTTTTGAAAGCAGTGCTTTTACTCTTGGTGGGCAGATGCTTTTAGTGAATCCACACAGAGATTCAGAAATCTAGGCTCTTTCTCTTCACGACTCAAGTAGTCACTGGTGTGTCTGTTGTATCATATGTATGTCAGCAAGTGGATAGGAATGGTGTTATGGCAATATGGACAAGGCATAATTGTTTAGAAGACCGAGGGCTGGAAGTACACAAATGAGGGAGCAAACAACAAGGGGGGTGGGAAAAGAAGGAAGGTTGGGAAGGGAAATGTAGTGAAAACAGGGAAATGGATGGCAATCTTTGGCTGAGTAGCTTTTCCCTGGTAAAAATTTGACTAACACAATTGGGAGCGCGATTCTACGAAAAGCCTCTGCTGCTCCCTTACATAGCCATACATGAGACACACTCCTTCTTCTTGGGTTACAGTATCTGCTTTTATCCTATGTGATAGTTGGAATAATAAGCATAAGACCCAACACAACCTGCTTAATATTTCAAATGTAAGCTGGAAAGAGTCCTGGATTTAAAGCATACTCTAACATGAGAGTTACTGAATTGTTTCACATGACAATAGTCTCACTCAGTTATATACTTATATATATGTGCATTTGTTTACATATATATTTCCTTTACATAGTTCTAGTATATATTCTCTTTGCAACAGAAAGCAATCTGTTATAACTGCTTGAAAGATAAAGGCAGTGGCAATGTTATGATTTTTCAATAATGGATATGGAAATGGGAATATCCAATTAGAATGGATGATGGTGATCAGCCCAAGTGCATATTTAGATTTTTTAAATGTAAAATTCTATTTTTAGTAAGTTTTTGTTAGCATTAGTTAAATATGTGATATTTATCAAATAAGACATTACATACCTAGATTTGTTTGTCTCTCTTTAGTAGCACAAAATGACTCCTCTTAGATCCATGCACGATATGTACACAACTTTTCTTATTTAATCTCCCCCACCCCACCCAAGTTGGTGGCTGCCTGAAAATTAGAATTTTTTCTCCTGTTGGTTCATCTGCTTCTAGAGGTACTCTTATCCTTTAGTTTCAATATCCTCTATGGTCTGGGGCTGGCTTGTAAGCAAGGATGTCTTTTGTTAATTGAGTGAATAGACTTGTAATGATTGTCTTAAAAAGTAACTAATGTGAAAATACGTGACTTCTATTTTAGATGCTCAGAGGCCATTTATACTTTGATAGAGGTTCTTGGTTCTTTTAGATGCTCATAATATCTGTCCTTTGTGTCAACAAAGTGTAGCCGAACATTCCATTTTTGTAATGTTTGTCTTTTGTGTAAGTAAAATGTAACTGAAAATTCTAAGACCCTTAAAACACTTGTTCTTTCATATTAGAACTATAGTCTGTAAAAAAAGCATCTTCCTATTATTTACATTTTCTCACCACATTGGTTCCTTATAAGTAATGCCAAAATAAAGGTCATACAAACTCCCATATCTTAGAGGTCTCAGTGTATGAACAGAGGTCGTCTCTCCCCAGGCCTAACTACTTATAAAAGAGGTTGTTTCTGTTCCAGGCCTAACCTACTTATAAGAGAGGTTGTTTCTGTGCCTTTACCACTTCTTCCCAGACTATTATTACTAAAACAAAGGAACTCAGCTGTGCTATATTGATTGGCTATGACATAATATGTGGAAACCAATCACCTGCAACTTTATTTTATGTCCGATTATGCAGCATAAACCTTCTTCAATATAAAATTATCTAATATGTCTTGAGAAAACTTTTATAGAAATGCACCCTCCATGCCACATACATATACATAGAGACAGACAGACAATCTTTGGGGGATAAGGGTGAAGATATAAAGCCTCAGGATTTTAATCTCAAGGTGTGTGCTTAAAATGGTCTGTTGATAGCCCTGGCTGGGTCCCTTGGTGAGCTTGCATATATGGATGATTTTTTGTTTTTTTTAACAGGCATAACAACTAGGCCAATACTGTGGCTGGACGTTATTAATGAAGACTCTTGTCAGAAAAAAAAATCCAGAGAATCATTCAGAGAGAATATTGAAACCTTGAGAAGTTTCAGAGGCAGCCTTAAAGTCTTATAGTGGGCTAACAGGCAGCACTCAAAGCTCTTGGTCCCTGCATTGCATGGTAGAAAATTTCCTATTTTTGACTAATTTCTCCAGAGACGTTGATGTTGACACTTTGATCTATAAGACAAGAAGTAAATTCAACTACACTGATTTGAGATATGATTTGTGTACTAGCTACTTCTGGTAAAGCTACCCATTTGGCTGTAGGATGTACGGTTATGCAAATATGAAAACCCTAATATGTTACTATTCAAGGAAAAAAATATAAAGGCTCTCAGTGGGATTTCAGGGTGGCCTCCTATGTGGTCAGAACCAGAGTTAGTCTTAAATCATATACCCCTATATCCTAATGAAAGACATTTTAAGAAGATGAGATAGGCAGAGAGGAAGAAAATAGTAATAAAGAAAGATAACATTTCACTTTTATTAAATTGCCAGCCTTGCAGAACCAAGAACATGTCTCCCAAAGGATGCAGATTCAGTAAGATGTCACTCATTCTAGCACATCAGGAATAAGAGGGAGCTTCAGGGTGCAGGTGGGTAAGTATAGGAAGAGAAACGGTGCTGATTTACTATGTCTCATAGTCTAGGAACTGCTTCTCAGTCCTCCCCAACATAGAAATGTGTCTAACTTCATATAATTGTTTATGAAAATTATTTGCATATAGAGCATTTTTGAGCAATATCAATTTAGATACGTCAAGACACTTTGAGCCCAGTTTGGGAATAGGTATGCTTATGTAATTGCAAACCACTAGGAACACAGAGACAGTACAATATAGTGGCTCTGTAAATTTGAACAAGTTATTTTCTTATGTTTCTTCATTAATAAAATGAATTATAACACATCAATGACTTGTGTTAAATACGGAACATTTAAAACAGCATGTCTGAAAAGTAGAAGATTTTAATACATGTGATTTTTTTTTACCATTAAAACATTGCCTATTATATTAAGTGTCTCAGAAAACTTAGTCCATATTTTCTCACCTAATCACTAGTAAGTATTGAGCCCTTGCAATATGCCACATACTGTGAGAGATGCTTCTGGTACAATGGTGAGCTGAAAAATGACAGTCCCTGTTCCCCAGGAACTCACAGTCTAATGAAGGAGATGAGCACATAATCCATAATTTACTATATACTGATAGAAGATGCAAATTGATCAACAAATCAATACTGAAAGTTTAATCCATTCCTACTGGAATTCCACATCACTGATCTCTATTTGAATTGCTTTAACAGTCAAATATAAAATTTATAAAATGAATCACTATCAGAAAAAGGAAGTATGCTTAATATGATATACTTTGTAGAGTACTTAGGAAATGCTTAAGGGCACAGCAATAAATGATAGAATAAGACTATCTGTGAGTATGTGTATACTAGCATCCTTTAAAAATCATGTGATTAGGACCTCCCTTGATGGTGCAGTGGGTTGAGCACAGCACTGTGAAACTGTCTGTAGACTCCGCAGCGCCGGTTCAGGGAGCAACCCACATGGCACAGCAGACCTCTCCTGTCTCGCCTGCTTCTCCCTTCAGCAGTGTATTTCAGTCAGTCTGCCTGTTCTGCTCCCCACTATGTCTCTGGTGAATCCTCTCACTCCCCTGCACTTCTGGCCTGTACCCCAGATCTTGTATCCATAAATTAATAAATCTTTTAAAAAATCATGTGAGCAATTGTTATCAACTAGCTTGGTAATTGTCATAAAATAAGAAAAATAGAATGTAAAACATTATGCACAATATATCTCAGTTTAGTTTTCTCATATACAAACCATTACATAATGAGTTTCATCTACATGAGTTTCATCTACATGGAGGAACAAGAGGAAAAGGACTTTGAACTTGTAAGTATTTCCCTGTAGCTGATGAGATTAGGAACATTTACATTTGGAGCTTTTTGGTTTTTTTCAAAGATCATTTGTTATTTTAGATATTAGGGGAAATGTGCTTAAGAAATAAATCACTCTATAGTAATGGCAAAAAATAATCTCAAGTCACTATGGTTCCTGTTTCCAAAGGCATTAATTTGTTTCAGATCTGTGAACACTTCAGATCTATGAATATACTTTAAGGTATTTTCCACATTCCTCCAAATTTAGAACATTTCTACCACGCCACTCACATGTGATGATCTACCTAAAGTAGATCAAGGGGCTTTGCTGCCTCACCCTCGAAAAGTGTCCAATGAATTGTCTTTCCTGTGTTTTCTTTTACTTTGCTTTAAGGAGAGCTTTGGGATATATTGAAAATGCTGAAGCATATGTTGAAACTATTTGCTCTGAGTTGTGGAAAAAGATAAAGAATTAAAGAAGAGTTGCCTCCCTGGTGGCACAGGGGTTAAGTCCCCGCACTATCAAGCTATCCCCAGCCAGGGAGCTGACCCACATGGCACAGCAGACCCCTCCTGTCTCACCCTCAGCAATGTATTTCTGTGGATCCACCTGTTCTGCTCCCCATTCTATCTCTGGTAAACCTTCACACCCCCCACCTCTGGACAACACCCCAGTTCTTGTATGGCTAAATAAATCTTAGGAAAAAAAGAATTAAAGAAGAAACCCTAAAAAAAGGTGAGTGCAAGGCCACCCTTAAGGCAATGGCAAGTTGTCAGCTACTAGGGTTCCCCAAGGGGCATATAGGGATACTTTTTCTTTTTAGGAGAGTTACCTTCAGGTTCCTCTTCCTTTCTAATCTATACTCATTATCCATGGATATTTTCCACTTGAAGGATGTTTGTATTTTTTTTTTTTTAAAGATTTATTTATTTATTTATACAAGCACTGGGTACAGTCAGAAGCACAGGAGGGTGAGGGAATTCACCAGAGCCAGAGCAGGGAACAGAGCAGGCAGACTGACCAGATACACTGCTGAGAGGAGCAGTTGGCGTGACAGGAGAGGTCTGCACGCCTTGTGGGACCCTTGCCGGCGGCCGGGTATCTAACCGGTGCTGGTGCTGCAGAGGCTGCGGGCAGCTTTGCAGCCCAGCACTCAACTGCTGAGCCACCGGGAAGGCCAAGGATGTTTGCATTCTATGGGACTTGTTTTTTCCTTTAGAGGGCCACCATATCTTAACATCAAGAGCAGAAGAAAAAAAAAATTAGTTTCTGTGCTATCTCATTAGACTGTGATTACTGGGATGGCAGAGAGCAAAGACTGCAATCATCAGTTCCTCTCTACCTAGGAAAAGATTTCACAATTACCCCTTAATGAAAATCACATGAATTATGCCAAAGTTCCTTTTTGTTTCTTCAAATTCTCCTAGAATTCGCAAAACTTTGCTAGTGATTTCCCACTGAGAACCTATACGTAGTCTCTGAACAATGATAGTCCATGGATTTATAAATATTAACCACAAATATGTCACTGCAAACCTTCATTTTACCTCACCAAAGACTTGCATTGAACTTATCCAACCATTAGAGGATCAGCACAGCTATTCCCTGCTTCTCAATTAAGTGAACCTTGCAACATTCTCCAGGGAATCAACCATACATTCAAGACTTTACAAACAACAAAAAAGCAAACAATGTATGATGAAGACTTCTAACTTTTTATATATAGAAAAATTCAGAATTTCATACCACAATTCCTGGACCACACTGAGTTATATATAAAGACACGCTGAGTTAGGAGCCTATCGGGAGTTTGGTTGCACTGTTGTTGCTACGAATAAAGACTCGTAAATGAAATGACTGAGAATGTGTAAGTGTCTGGCTTACCTGTTTGGTGTAGCAGTAGGATGGCACAGGGCAGCATCTCTATGATCCAAGCAGACAGGTGAAGGAGGGAGTCCTGGAGACCTCAATAGCCTTTTTCAGGGTTTATTGGGTTCACCAGGCACACGGCAGGCCGGGGTGCCGGCGGGGAGGGGGCCAGGAGGCTGGCAGGCCTCCCAGGCCCCAGCAAGTCTTCACTCTTTCTGGGCTCTCTACGTTCTCTCGTGCCTCTGCTTCTCTGCTGGTTCTCTTTCGCTCTTTTTGCTCTGCTGGCATCCCTGTGACACTGCTCTTATAAGCCCAGTCTCAGCCCAGGTGTATCCACTTACGTATGCCCACACCCCACTCCAGGTGCCCGCCACCAGGCATGCATTCAGGATCGCAGGGATCGATCATCAGTCCTGATGGCAGGAGAGCAGAAAAGCCTGACAATTATTTACCCTACATTTGGTAACCATTATTTGTTATTTCTTTCAGGGAGAATGAAGAGATAATTGATGTAAAAGAGAGGAATAGACCTGAATTAATCCTAGAAATCATCCTAGAAGTTGAATACATCTTTGTCTTTCAAACAGACAAAGAGTTTAAGATCCAGTATGTTCTGTGAAAACATTTGGAATCTACAATTATAGGGCTGTTTCAGTCTATCATCTGCTGGTGAAGTAAACCTGGGAAATTTATTGATCCCTCTGAGATATAATACATGATATAGTATCATGAGGATGATATTGTATTCAATATAACACTGTGAAGATTGAACACATCTTCAGTTTTGTACCCATTCCTTGTGGAAAACTGGTGTCCACAGATTCCTAAAGATAGTTCTTTCTGTCATATGCTTTAAATGCTCTACAAAAGAGGAAGCTTCATCAGGTATTTCTTGCCACTTGCTTATGGCCAACTACATTGGCCCGTGTCCTTTCTCCTTCTGTTCCAGTACTTTGCTGCTGCTGCTCTCCACGGGAACACTATTTGTCTTCCTGTCCAGGGAACTGTTTCCAAGTGTCACCAAAGCTGCAGCTCCAAAGCTACCAAATGCTTCAGGGTTATTTTCCATTTTCACTGTGATACTGAATCTCATGCATAAATGAGCAGGATCAGCCTCTCCAGCAAGCAATGCAATGCACCTTTCACCTCTGTCTCAAAGCAATATTGCTTATTTTCTGAGTTTTAAATGAATTCTAGAGAATGGAAACCTCTTAATATTATTCCACAAGCATCTTTCTCTCTGTGACGAATCAGATCTATTTCCTGTAGCAGGGTTAGAGAATAATATCCATACAATCTCTACTTCATATGTCTCCTCTGCCATTTCTCCCCAGGCAGTCACATAAAACTTTCACTCCATAGACCACAGGTAAATTCCTCATGTAGGTAAGTACCTTGAGTTTCTAAACCCCAGCAAAATGCACTTAGGTTTGTTCTACATTGCTTGTCTACTAATAACTTGTAAAGGAACAAAAACATGTTATTATTTGATTGAAACAATATATTATTTGGTCCCCCTGACCTTTACATTTACATATTTTTATCACTCTAATTATAAAGTAATTATTACTTAATACACATTATTTATAAATTGATGCCATTTATAATTTTAGTTAGCAAATTGGTTTAAACATTTTGGAACACTGACTATAAAAGCTGTTATTAACCTAAAGCCATAATTATGCAGTATGATTTTCTTAGCAGGAAATTAGTTTGTTTCTAGATCTCAGACACTGAGAGCTTTAGAAATAAATTCATAATGATTTAAGGCATAATAGATGGATGACTAAAAGGAAGGATTAAAGAGAACGAAAGGGCAAAAACTTGCCTACATACACTTGGGACTTGAGGATGGGCTTTGATAACATGCAGTCTGTCAAAAATTCTTTGATTATACCTCAGGCAAGCAGGCTTGCATTGATCATATATGGCAGCCAAGTTTAATTTTGCTATTTGACCAAGATCAGTGAAACATGTATCTCTCCAACTAGAGTGTCAATTACTTGCTGAGGAAGAGACAGATTTATTAGATACAGCAGCTGGACTTCAAAATGAGGCAAAGCCTCCTTATGGAAGTGGTGTAATTAGTGGAAAGTTTAAATGGTCTTGAATCAGAATGAGTGAAGAAAAGAAAAAGTTAAATTAAGCAAGCTCTGATTGTAAAATATTGTGTTCCTCAGGGAAGACAATTTGTTTAGAATAATAGTAAGATAACACACAAATCAAGAAAATCTTTGATCATGAAAAAAGGAGTAGCAAGTCCTATGGAAATACAACTGATAAGCTGAAGTGAGAATTTGAGGAGTCTGGAGACAAGTTCCTTCCCAAATTAGGTAGGAATAAAAGGAATGGGGGATTTTAAAGTTCTATAGCCATTGTACTTGTCTTAACGACAGCCAAGGAACAGGCAGAAGAGTGGCAGCAAGGTGATTATTTCAGTGAAAGAATTCCTAGGAACTTATTTTCAGGAAATCCAACCTTCTGGACAGCACCAGCAAACGGACTGCTTTTCAGATGGCAGTTTAATCAAATAATTCATTCTGTAATGTCATAAATCAGTACATCTTCCTTCTCAAGTATAAAGAAGTTAACAGCTATCATGCAAAACCTCACTATCCAGTGGAAAACATGTTAAAAATGAAAAGTTTTGGGTCCAGACTTTTCTTTACACATGCATTGGACATCAGAACAGATGCGTAATTCAGTATCCTGCTTTATTACTCAAAAATATAGACTGTGTACCTATCATTAAGAAATTGAGTATACAACATTTTAAAGGATAAATTTGTCTTGTCAAAATTAAACCTTCTTTCATGGTTGCACACTTCTTTTATATTTGATGATTGCTGTTAGAAACAAGTTTGTGATAGGTGTGATTCATTTGGAAGGTTTCTACTTAAAATAGTTTTGAATTTGTAATGAAGTGATTCAGGAAAAAAATCCCAATTTTATTAAGCCTGTATTGAGTGCCATCAGCTGTTCTAGATTCTGTATGAATGTGTGGGGCTCTCCATTTATATCCAATTTGTGTCTATCACTGAGATTCAGAAGTCAGTATTATCAGTCTTTCAGCAGCCAGGTCTTAAGTTAGCCAATTTGCAAGAAAGATGAAGGACACGACAATAGAAAAACTCATTCTTAGGGACTAAGGAAAGCAGGAATGATTCTAAATAAAATTTGTGTCTTGGTCCAGACCCACAATCTTTTGAAAGGGAAAGTAAGCTAACAAAGGCAATGTACTGTTTCTCTAAAATTACATGGCGAAGGAAAGCAGACTTTTGGTGGTGAACATAATGCAGAAATTGATTTATAATGCTATACTCCTGAGACTTCTCTAATGTTATAAACTAATGTTATTTCAATAAATTTATGAAAATTAATAAAATTATATAAGTAGTTGGGAAAAGTTTTAATAATATTAGCATCAATATAAGAGTGAGAGAGAGAGAGAGAGAGAGAGAGAGAGAAATTTGCCTATCTTCCAAGCACACTCCCATAACTGGTATTTAAGATCTTCAGTACAAATTGTGGAGTGAGAGGTAGATTCCTATGGGACATGAGTGACTAGTGCCAAAGTATTATCTAACATTGGTTCGGCATGGCTGCCATGTCCAGAGCAGAAAAAGCTGTCATGCATACAAATAGATGTTGTCCAATATACACAAGAGATACCTACCAGAGGGCCTCCCTTGGTGGCGCAGCAGTTAAGCACTGGGCTGAGAGGCTGCCCGCAGCCTCTGCAGCGCCGGTTTGTTTCCCAGTGCTGGTGAGGGTCCCACAAAAAAAAAAAAAAAAAAAGATACCTACCAGATAGGATGTAACTGGTATAGTGGGTTTAGTGGACAGTTATTTTAAGCACAATTGAGAGACAACCTGAAAACCCACAGAAATCCTTGGAAGAGAAAAGAGACTGATGTTTTGCACTGGTAGGAATAAAAATACTAATTATAAAATAATAACAAAATAGGGGCCTCCCTGGTGGTACAAGGGGTTAAGACACAGCCTATGAAGCTGTCCACAGCTGCTGCAGCATGAGTTCTATCCCCGGCCAGGGAGATACCCTCATGGCACAGCAGACCTCTCCTGTCTCCCTACTGCTTCCCTCAGCAGTGTATTTCAGTCAATCTGCTTGTTCTGTTCCCCTCTCTGTCTCTGGTGAGTCCTCTCATCTTCCACACCTCTGGCCTGTCTGTACCCCAGTTCTTGTATGCACAAATAAATAAATCTTTTAAAAAAAGAAAAAATACTAACAAAATAATAATAATATAAAATTATACTACTAATATTAATATTACTACTACTACTAATAAAGCGGTTTTGTGTACAATAGTTTGCAGAAATACTGCTTTAATCATTAGAAATTCCAGAAAAGAAAAGACCTACCATGACAAGCTGTATTATTAAGAAGAGGATTCTGAGACACCATATGCCTCAGATTTGTAACTGCCCTGTTTGGCAAAGCATTTTGACAAATGTATTTAGTAATCATTTCAAGAAACACCTGAATTGTTGTTAACCCCATAGCACATTCTCAAGATAGCTAAAGATTACTCCTGCAAACATCCGTTTATTAAAAAAAAAAAAATCTATTCTAAACTAGATTTAGTGAGGATCCAACAAAACAAGTCCTAAGACATAGAGTACTTTTACAGGATTTTCAAGGAACTTTTACAGACTTTTTTGTCAGGTAGTATTGAGTTACTGGAAGCAAAATTTTCAAATACATAAAGGTGGAGAAGAAGATGGGGAATCTAGATTTCTCTACAGATATACAATTCTAGAAAGTATTACAGGCAACCATGTATCTGTCCCCCCTTAAAATCTTTCTGATAAAGAGCCTAAAGCAAAAAAACATGGTACAACCTATACACTTGTAGTAATTGATTTTTACTCAAGTGATTTCTTGATGCAAATTAGTATGAATGAATTCCTAATGCATGTCCTTCAGTGGAAATACTAATTATTCTCACTAGACAAAATTTAAAAAGGAAAAAATTGAGGTACTTTAAAAAAAATCATGATCCCCTCCATTTGAAAGGAAATCACTTTGAAGGTAAAGGACTTAAGGGATAATAGAGGTTAATTGCCAATTATGCAGAAAAATTATGGAAAAGCATGAATAAAAAACACTTTCAAGACCTATTGCCCTTTTTTTTATTTGTGGTACAGTGCTATTTAAAAAAAAAAAAAAAAAGAAAAAGAAAACATTGTTCCAAATTAGTTTGTTCTGTGTCACTAGTACTTAGATTTAGAATATTCCTCCAAATATAAAACAATAATAGTGACCCTGACCTCTGAATTAGATCAAAAGGAATGTCCTAGGGAGAGCAAGGGCAAAATGAAAAGGGAGTTAGCATTTTCCTGAACTCTCTTGAAGCTGATTAGAACAACTGGGAAATTAATATATCCCCCCTTCTTGTGTGTAAATGTTGTTCTATCTTGAAATGAAAAAATTTTAAAAGTCGTTTAATGTTTAGAAAACATTACAACTCTGTATTTGATTCCAGACACTTGCCCTGTACACATGATAGAAGATGTCAGAGAAGTTCATAATGTAAATATGGTCTAACTGGTCCTTTATTGAATTATTAACAAATTTTCACAGAGTTGTATGGACTTACATGTCTCTTAAGAAACAGATCAAATATACAAATATGGATTTATTTATGCAAATCTATCTATCAAAATCTATAGATGTCTAGTTCTTATAGTCTGCTGGGATACCAATAAGACACCATCTTCCTCTTCAGGCATCCTAGAAACCTATTTTCAATCAAACCGGTTGTGAGTCTACATTGATAAGAGTTCACAGACAAGGTTAAAAGTCTGAGGATGTGGGGGCCTCCCCGGTGGCACAGTGGTTGAGCACTGGGCTGCGAGGCTGCCCGCAGCCTCTGCAGTGCAAGTTCGATCCCCAGCCACTGGCGAGGGTCGCACATGGCGCGCAGACCTCTCCTGCTGTGCCCGCTACTCCCCTCAGCAGTGTATTTCATCAGTCTACCTGCTCTGTTTCCCACTCTGGCTCTGGTGAATTCTCTCACCCTCCCACGCATCTGTCTGTACCCAGTGCTTGTATAAATAAATAAATTAAAATTAAAAAAAGTCTGAGGATGTGCTTGAAAAAATAAACATATTGTAGTGAATTCTTATTTAGAGGATTTCTGAACTATTTTGATTCATGGAAAAAAACAGAACCTTAACAAACTGCTAAAAAAATTCACCAAGAAGTCAAGAAGAAGCCCAAAATGACCACTTATACTAGTGCTTCAAAGTCCAAAATCTCAGTACAATTGTGGTTTCAATGTATGTGGATAACACACTACTTAGATTCCTGCTTATTATAACCTTTAGCATTGGCAAATTACCATAAGAATATCATTTACTGAATTAGTTAAATGATTATTCTGTTTTCCTTTTGTTCAACAAATATTCATTGAGCACTCTGCAGTATGATTGGGATACAGGAAAAAAATGCAATGTGACTTCTCCATTTCCTGAGTTCACAGGGAATTTACCGACTGTGGTGAGCAGAACTTGAACATTTCCAAGATTAGGCACACATGGCATAATCCCCTTCTTTCAAGTTTAGCCTGGATCTGTACCTATAATGGGCTGTCAATGACATAACTATGTTATAGAAATTGGTAAATTTTTTTTTGATGAAGGCATTTAATCATTTGGCTTTTTTTGATTTACATTAATCAAAAGGGGTTAGACCTAATTATTTGAGCCCTTAAATGAGACATGAGGGTCACATGACAATGACCTCAGGGTGATCTGAGGGTAACCTGAGAGCAGTCACCTGCCAGGAGAGCAAGAAAACGGTACCTCATTTATACTGTGGCATGGAAATTAGTGAAACACACACACACATAGCTTTTAGCTACAGTTAATACCTTGCTTTTCATGTGTTGGCAACTTGAATAGAGGATTCAGCTAACCTGTATCTAAACTGGACACAGAAACTGAGAACTAATAAACTGGTGTTATGTCAGGCACCTAAGTTTGTGACAATTTGTTATATAGCAATAGAGAGCTAAAATACAGACAAACAGGTGAATTCATGCAATAAAGCACTAACAGCACTGCAAGAGAAGCAAGGCATGTAAGGTGGGCCTGAAAGAAGACGTAGAATTCTTTTTTTTTTTTTTAGAGGCATGTTTTATTTATTTATTTATTTATTTTATTTGTTTGTTTGTTTTTTTTATACATGCACTGGGTGCAGTCAGAAGCGCGGGAGGGTGAGAGAATTCACCAGAGCCAGAGCAGGGAGCAGAGCAGGCAGAAGGACCTAAGTACACTGCTGAGGGGAGCAGCGGGCGGCAGGAGAAGTCTGCGCGCCATGCGGGACCCTCCTCCGGTGGCCAGGGAGCAGCCGGGGATCGAACTGGCGCCGCAGAAGCCGCGGGCAGCTTCGCAACCCAGCACTCAACCCCTGCACCACCAGGGAGGCCCAAGACGTAGAATTCTTGATAGGTTGAATGACTAGATGACTGTATGTTGGTTCATGAAGTTTGTTTGTATCTGAAACATGTATTTCCTAAGTGGCCATTATAGAACGAATAATACGTTTTGGAAACACAAAGGCAAATATGCCTAGTTCCCAGCCCTTGAACTGCTAAGTATAAGGAAGGGCAGTACACACAGTGACCTACTCAGAAAAGGCTGGCTAGTGATAGCAGCAGGTTATTGGGAGCTTATTATGCGATAATCACGATTATGAATGGTTAATATGTATTTTTTAAAGATTTATGTTATTTATGTATGCATAGAAGACTGGGGTGTAGGCCAGAGGTGTGGGGAGTGAGAGGATTCACCAGAGACAGGGTGGGGAGAAGAACAGGTGTATCTACTGAAATACAGTGCTCAGGGGAGCAGCACATGAGTCAGAAGTCTGCTGTTCCATGTGTGTGTCAGCTCCCTGGCTGGGCATCAAACTCATCTCGAAGTGGCTGTCGATAGCTTGATAGTGCTGACACTTAACCCCTTCGGCACCAGGGAGGCCCTAAATGGTTAGTATGTATTACCTCATTTGATACTCACAATAAAATATTTCCATAGTTGCTATTATCCCCTCCTTTTAGAGTTGAAAAAACTGAGGCATAGATATATTACCTAATGTCATGCACTCATTAATTAGCAGTATTTGGAATCAGCCAAAAGTGGTCTGACTACAGAGCTTCTTCCCAGAACCACAATGCTATAATAACAGTATGGAGTGACATAAAACATCTTTGTATAGTCTCTGGTGGAGGAGGGAGATTTCTTTGGATCTTCTATTGTCAACTAGAAGAAAAATAATGACTACTTCTACTCACTCTTGGTTAATGTGTCATTGATCTAAAACTAGCAAGAAAGATAAAAATATGCATGAGTGAAAAATGTAATTATGTCCTAACACTTTGGTGGACTAAAAGAGTTACTGAATAAGAAAACGTGCGGGGTGGATCTGGAGTAGTAAAGAAAAAGACTCTGTACAAAAGAAATTACAATCTGAAACAAATATCTTAACACTATTCTAAATGTTTTGCCTAACTATTTTATGAAGATATTTAAAATTTAATGTTGCTGTATCTTTTGCATGAAAAAAATCTCTCAGTGATAAAATCCAGAGTTCAAATCTCTTATTATGAAAGTCAACTGAATTTTCAAATGTTTTCTGTAATGAAACAGAATAATGATGGGTTAGCATGCAATTACACTGCATCTTGAGCTAAAAAGGTTAATTTTATCTAAAACAGTATCATATAAAAAGAGGTTTGCTATTAGAGTATGTGACCCTATTCTATAATATTACATGGGGGTTTACATTCTAATCTGGAATAGAGTAAACTTAATTTTCAAAGGTCAGTTTTATTGCACTGATATGTGCATACATATTTTTGTAGAAATTTATTATGCAACACTCTTGCAGTAAAAATGCCTCCTATTAACACAAAGGGAAAAAATACCACATTTAAAACTATGCCCTTTGCCTTTAGAAAAGTCAAATCCTTCTTGGAATTTTTTTGTGTCTTCCCTTAATTTAAAAAAAAAAAAGTAGGAAATAACCTAATTGCCACAAAACTGATGAGTGAATTAGGAAGATGTGGTATATTATGGTATACCTAATGGAATAAAAGTCCTGACTTTCCAACATAAATGAAACAGAAGAGGATTATGCGAAACAAGATAAGTCAGAAGGAAAAACACAAATATTGGATGGGGTCAGTTATATATGTGGAAGATAGCAGAAGAAAACAAAGGGCGAGGTAAAAACAAACCAATAACAAAGATAAAAATCTGACTGTATAAATGAGACTGGACGGTTGTGGGGGGAAAAAATGTGTCTTGGTGGTGGGTGTGGTGTGGTAATATACACAGGAGGGGTGATCCTATACCTCTAAATCATATATAATGTTATTAACCTAAATTTCCTCAATTTAAAATAAAAGCATTAGATAATAGATGCCACTGACATTTTCACATGTTAACCTAGATTTACAACGAATACATTTTGCAAGTAATTCCTAGTAATTGAGAACATCAAATGTGACTATATGTAACTACTACCTCTAGTAATTGTTCCTGACATTTTAATTTCCATAGTGATTGAGTTATTTTTTAATAGATATGGTATAGAGTTGATTGCCTATAATCAAATATTTGCCCATGGAAAAGATCTCCTTCAAGGTTCAAATTTTTTCCTACCATCATGCAATTGACCTATTTTACCTATTTTACCCACTCTTTAAACAGAAAAATTATTTTTTTACTAGATATAGTCCTAATTTCTACTTATTTTAACTTTTATCTATTTCATCTAAATAAACAAGGTTATAAAATATGCTTATATATTTTTATTGGTAAATACATTCTCAGGTAATCACACAAATAAACATACAGCTTAAGGAATTTGTTTTATATTCAGCTCACTTTTCAATTGTGTTTTTCATTAATTTTTCATTCTCATTATTTTAGATTGCCTTTCTGAAATCCACTGGAAGTATCCAGTAAGATAGAGCCAGGACCTCCCTGATGGCGTAGTGGTTAAGTCTCAGCACTATCACCACTATGGCCTGAGTTGATCCCCAGTCAGGGAGCTGGCCCCCATGGCACAGCAGACCTCTCCTGCCTCACCAGCTGCTCCCCTCAGCAGTGTATTTCAGTCAAATCCACCTGTTCTGCTCCCCACTCTGTCTCTGGTGAATCCTCTCACCACACCCCACCAACCCCATCCCCCACCTCTGGTCTACACCGCAGCTTTACGTAAAAATAAATACAATCTTAAAAAGAAAATAAAAAAAGAAATCAAGCCAAAATATAGCTGCTCTCTAATTTCTAGTCTGTAACTACATGAAGAAACTGATATTGTCCCTCTTTTTCCTAATTCCCAATTCCCAGAGAACAGACTGGCGGCACCTGAGCGTCTGAGTGAACTTCTCATGCTATTGGGCAACAAGGCAAGAATGAGTTGAGGTAAAAACACACTTGCCAAAGATTCATCCCCACAGTTCTTGGAAGGGCATAAACATAAGATTAGTTGCAAGAAAAAGAAGTCTCAGTTATGAGCACTTTGTTGTCAGTAACATGTACTTACAGTAAAAACAACCTCTTGTATACCATGAAATTCCCTTTTTTTTGAAGTCTTCTAACTTCATTGTCTAGTAAGTACAGTAAGTGTAGAATTGGTTTTTTAGACCTACCTCTGAGAAAATTTATAAAAAAAATCTACTTTTCTTAGAGTTGTTAGAAAGAGAATAAGAAGAGTTAACACCAAACTACTTTTTACCACTTCAGAAAACTTTAGTATTAGAACATTTGCTCAGAAATCTGTTACATAAACTATTTTAAATCATTAAAAAAAAACTCAAATGGGAATTTTATGAACCATAAATTAAACGGGAAGTTGATTAAGAAAAAGATGAATAGGAGACGAAGAGGAGAAAATCAAGAAAACCATTTATGGTGTTGATTTCATTGGAAACTGGGCCTCTGCTATCCCATAGTACTTGAATTATTGATGGGATGTTTGATTAGGTTTTCTTTAGTCACCTATATTAGAAAATAGTATTCATACCACTATCAAAAAATTTTTATGTGCAAACAAACCAGGGATTTAATAAGTATCATATTCAATAAACATTTTTAAGTATCTACTTTTTCCAAGGTGTTTTCTGGAAAAAAAGGGAAACCCAAAGGACTAATTATTTACTTATTTGTAGGACAGAACTGATAGAAATATAAGATACATAAAAATGATTGTAATTCAACACATACAGATGATGAATTTCACAAGAACAAAAAAATGGTATAATTTTGATCAAAAACTAAATAACTTAAGGAAGGGCATCAAATTGTAATCTTTTTATCAAATTGTAATCTTTGTCTATATAATAGCTATTTCTAAACATAAATGCAGATTTGTCAATGACCAAGTGTAAATCTTAACATTCTATAAAAATGGACCTTATGTCTGAGTTGACTTTATATACAGCTCTCCATTTATCAATTTACTCTTCAGTAATTGTTCATCCTATTATTAATTTTTCTATGATTATCACAAAAAACAATACTGAAAAGGACGCTCTTGGTGAATATGTGTTGAATTTTTTGATAATCTTTTGTTATTGCTGAGAAAATTTGCATTTTCTGAGTATTGATGGTACTGAAATATACATATGTATGCTTGTTCCCAGTTGAATTTTCTTTCATCTATGATGTGTATTTTGTTATGCTGTATTTTTATATAGTTTCAGGTTCTCTTTTCTTATTGATTTGTAGGAGCTATTAATCTGTTGGGAAAATAATGCATTTTGTTTGTACAAGTTGACAATTTCTCTTCCTGGTCTACAACATCTTTCTTCTCTTTATGTTAACATTTTTCATATAGATGTTTTAAGTGCTGATGTAGTAATATTTATTAACCTGCATTTATTTTTTTCTTTGTTTCACTTGTGTAGCAATTCCATACCTACCAAAATGACATTAAGATAATTTCTTGGGCGCCAGGAAAAGTATAAAATTTTCATTTCAAATTTATGTTTTTAATTCATTTGGAAATTATTTTTACTTATAACACAATATTCTTTTTTGGCTGTTTCTCTTTGTCATGTAGATAAATAACTGTCTCAGCACCATGTTCAACTGCTGAGTTGAACTGTTTTCTTTCCTACTGATTTAAAAAGTCCTATTTGTCACTTTTCAAGCTTTCATGTGTGCTCAGTCTGTTCTTAGCTCTCTGTTGTGTTTCACTGTTCAGTTTTCTAACTTATTCCAAACGACAATGTATCAGATAAGAGAATCTTCAATATATTTTAAAATCTTCAAAGCGGACTGTTTTTTAAATAACATAGAGATTTTTCTTGTTAAATTTTACATTAACTTTATAATTGATTTCATAATGAGCTGAATCAGATACAGAGATTATAATATCTGTTATTTGATAATTGCTGGAAATTTCTATATGATACAATACATGGTCAATTTTTATAAGTTTCTATAGTATTTCAATGAGATATATATTCTGAAATTGCTTGGGACTGGAGCCTACTTATGTTTAATATTAAGCTTCTCAATTATTTGAATAATCTTTAGATTTACTAATTATTTTCTACTGATTACTGCAAAGTGATAAAATCCTACACTATGTTTGATAATTGGTCAATTTTTTTTGATGATTTTGAAAATGCTTTGACTTTTTATTTGAGAACAGTTGAATAGGTAATACAAAGTTCAGGGTTTTATGTTTGTCATCTAGAGTGAACTTTTCATTACTACACATTGTGTATGAAATTTGATTTTTTTCTGATATCTCATAACTTGTCCAACTTTCTATTTTTTTTTTAATACAGAAAGGTACTATCAATGTATTTTCTCTCTCTCTTTTTTTTAAAGATTTATTTATTTATACAAGCACTGGGTGCAGTCAGAAGCATGGGAGGGTGAGAGAATTCACCAGAGCCAGAGCAGGGAGCAGAACAGGCAGAGGGATGAAGTACACTGCTGAGGGGAGCAGAGGGTGACAGGAGAGGTCTGTGCGCCATGTGGGACCCTCGCCCGGCGGCCGGGAATCGAACCGGCGCTGTAGAGGCTGCAGGCAGCTTCGCAAGCCAGGGCTCAACTGCTGCACCACCGGGGAGGCCCCAACTTTCTATTATTTAGTACATACTTAGTCTATTTTTTTACTTACTTTTTATTCTTTTCTGTTCCTTGAAATTACTTGTGACTATTACAAATGAATATTTCTCTTCTGAGGCTCAATTTTACCTCTTCTGCCTTCCTTTTTTGACCTTTCCTTTTGCAATATAACTTAAATGAATTCTGAATCAAGAGACTGATCAGATCTCTTAACCATTTTTTAAATATAGTCTTCATCTCTTTATCTCCTATGCTTCATTCTGTAAAATTTCCTTAGTATATTCATCTAGAACACTAAGCTCTTTTCAAAAGGTTAATCATTTTCAATTATTTAACTATTTTAAACATTAGGAAATTGTGATTTCTTTAACTGGGATTCTATAAATTCATTTGTTTAATTTGATAGTGTTATCTTCTTTGCTAAAGTTCTTAATCATCTCCCTCACAACTTCAATCACGTTACAACATGCTTATTTTGTCATGGTTCAGGATCTTTCCACTTTTATTATTGCTCCTCACTCCCACTCATGTAGCCATGCTCCCCCACTCTTCAAGTTCATTCAAATTCAACTCATCTTCAGCAGGACTTTATCCAAGTGTCAATAATGAGGTACTTAGAAAAGCTCTAAACTGATTTTGTGTTTGATCTTTCAGGCTTATTTTGACCTGGAACCATTTATTTTAATATTTAAGGTTTTTGACTAGATGTTCCTAGACCATGTGATATAAATTCAAGGTTCAATCCCAGGAATAAGCACTATTACAAATTCTCAAGAGGACTTATTTCCTGCATAGCCCCAAGCTGAAATAAAATAAACAGTTTACTGGAAGGTGTTCTGAGGTTCCTGGACACTGATATTTTCAATTCTTATAATCAATTCCAGCTCAAGTCGATGACATGCCCTCTCTTGCTCTCTACAAGTATTAAAACTCCAATCCTTATTTAGACGTTGTCTAACTTCCTTTTATTCAAAGTCCTTAAGGAAATCTAGGAACACTTCAAATGCAGTGTTTTTAATTTTTTTTTTATGAGGAATTTTTTTCTATAGGCTTTATAAAGTTAGGAGCACAGAGAGAGTTGGTTGAAGTGATTATGGTAAAATAAGACAAGGATCTTGGTTATTTAATTTGGATGCTAGAATCAGAGGACAGCTTGAAAATGTAAATATTTCTTCCAATATTAAAAGGAGAAAATGTAGAGATTCCTTATAAAAATTTGGCAGTTATTACCCTCCTAAACAAAATGAGAGTGCTCTAGGAATTGCTTTGCTGTGAATTATGGAGCTACCAAAAATTATACCCAAGAGGGCCTCCCTGGTGGCACAAGGGGTTAAGTCGCAACCTATGAACAATCTGCAGCCAGTGTAGCACGAGTTCGATCCCCGGCCAGGGAGGAACCTACGTGACACAGCAGACCTCTCCGGACTCTCCTGCTGCTCCCCTCAGCAGTGTGCTTCAGTCAATATGCCTGTTCTGTTCCCCATTCTGTCTCTGGTGGATCCCCCCATGCCTCTGGCCTGTACCCCAGTTCTTGTATGCATAAGTAAATAAATCTTAAAAAAAAAATTATAAACAAGAATGGGAAGTGAGGTGAATGGATGACTTTTAATTCTGTGTTATTTCTCACTCTGTATCTCTCTCTCTTGCTAAGACATGTCCTGAAAGTTTTCAATTTTATTTGGATTAACATTACAAAAACTATCACAAAGAGAACTCTAAAAGGCTTGCTGTTTAGAGAATCATGTCTGTACAGTTATCTACAAGAATAAGTGAATCATCAGTTCTTTAGTTCATACAATATTGCTGGATATCATAAATAAGTAAAAGTTGTTTTATTTAACAAATATTTATTGACCCAGATTATATCTATATGCTGAAGCAATAACCTTTACAAAGTCTTAGTATTTTCTAACATGTAAAAGAGAATGTGTAGGGAAATTCATGTAAAATGCAAAGCAATATGATGTATTCCCATCACATTATTATCATCTTTTATATCTTAATTAACCAAAGATTAATATATGCCTAAATTTATTCATTAAATTATATGCCTTCTATAAAATCAAAATTATAATGTCAAATCCAGGAGCATTAAAGAATTCAATATTATGAAATATGCATTTTATTTATTTATTTTTAAAGATTTCACTTACTTATTTTTGCATAGAATTGGGGTGCAAGCCAAAGGTCTGGGGTGAGAGGATTCACCAGAGATAGAGTGGGGAGCAGAACAGGCAGATCTACTGACATACATGCTAAATGGAGCAGCAGGCAAAACAAGAGAGGTCTGCTGCACCATGTGGGTCAGCTCCCTGGCTGAGGTTCTAACTCAAGCTGTCTCAGTCAGCCAGGGAGCTGATCCACATGGCACAGCAGACCTCTCCTGTCTCGCCCCCTGAGCCGCCTTATTGCCTCAGCAGTGTATTTCAGTAGATCTGCCTGTTCTGCTCCCCACTCTGTTTCTTGTGAATCCTCTCACCCCCCTGTCTCTGGCCTGCACCCCAGCTCTTGTATGCATAAAGAAATAATTTTTTTTAAAAAAGGAAAGAAAATGTAAAAATGTGTATGTCCTATCTGCTCCTGTGTGTCTATATATTCAGAGAACATGTCCAGAAATAAACACAAGAAGAAATTAGTAGTAGTCAAGATGAGTTATTCAAAATTAGGAAAAGTAGTCCTAGACATTGGAGGCATTTAGAATATGAATCAGTAGAAAACTACTTTAGATACATGTCCAACAAGTTTATCATCTTCAGCTTCCACAGTCAAAATTATAGCAATCAACTGAATGGAAAAACACAACTCATTCTCTCCTTTGAAATGTGACATTTCTCCTGATTTCTTCTCTGCAGGGTAGCTGCCATTGTTTCTATCTTCAGAGAATATCCTGCATTTAGATCAACAGAAAGTGACCTGCCTGAGCTATCTTCAAAGAACTCCATAAATGAGAAATGGACTGCTTTTCAGTGTTTTTTTTTTTTTTCTTTCTAAGAGCATCCTCTGTAACAGGCAATTAACCTTAGAAAGTTTTTTAGTATTTAACTTTTCTCCCATACACTGTCTTTTCAAAAGTTTGGAGTTAATTATAATAGAAGAGACATTTTGGACACTAAAAATGTTGCTAGGGTAGACAATTAAGAAGTGTTAGTTGAAGTTAATAAGACAGTGTGTTGAAAAGACATTCTCAGCACTTTGATTCCTTTTCTACATAGTGGTCATTTCCTTCTAAATGCTTAATATACAGTCATAAATTCTTAGAGAATCAAAGACACCAGGGAGGGTGGGGTGGGGAACAAAAGGTGGAGGACCTGATGAACTATGGTGGAGGTGCCTTGTGGGGGGTGTGGTGTGGTAGCATACACCTGAAAGGTGTCATGCTAGATCTCTGAATCATATACAATGTTATTCACCAATATTACCGCAATAAAAATAAATACAATAAAATAAATAACAAAAGTAACTAAATATTTAGAGAAATAAAATCAAAGTCACTCATGTTGTATCTATTGTTTTTTCTTTTTTTAAAGATTTATTTATTTATTTATACAATCACTGGGTACAGTCAGAAGCGCAGGAGGGTGAGAGAATTCACCAGAGCTAGAGCAGGGAGCAGAACAGGCAGAGGGACCCTGTGGGACCCTCCTCCGTTGGCCAGGGAGCAGCTGGGGATCAAACCGGTGCTGCAGAGGCCGCGGGCAGCTTCGCAACCCAGCGCTCAACCGCTGCGCCACCGGGGAAGCCCATCTATTGTATTTTCATTCTACCTCTTTCCTGCCACCTACCCACATTCCCACTCACCACCACCATCATCCCAACCCATCCCTGGTCATCACTCTGATCTCCCACATTTGTTCTATGCTTAGGTAACATGTTGCACTCACAGACAATTACTTAAAAATGTCTTCCATTTTGATAATGGCTGATAGCGTGTGAAAGAAACCCAATTTTTTTTTTAATACTGATAACAAACTCACTGATAACAATCTCTGAAATGACTAGGACATTTCCTATTCTGGGTGAGGAAGTATGTACCCTTTGGCAAAGTTAAATTAATTATCAGGGCTAAGTCAAGACAGAAATCCAATCTACATATGCTATGCCTGTAACATTAAACTACGTCATTCATGGCACTTGAATTTGAATAGTCTGGTGGACCAACTCCTGAAACACAGAGACCAATCTGTTCACAGTGAAGGGTAGATGTGGTAGGCCCTGAAGTTGGACTCAGGGATGTATGCCGTAAATATCAACACTGCCTGTGTCTTCCTCTGGAAACATTCCAATGACCCTGGTCTTATCATCTAAGTGATTTACAACCTCATGTGCATTGACCACCAGGTAAAGGTCACTATAGCCAAAGGCAACTGTTCCCCTCAAGAAAGCATGGGGTACATTTATTCTTTTTTTTTAAAGATTTATTTATTTATTTATACAAGCACTGGGTACAGTCAGAAGCACGGGAGGGTGAGAGAATTCACCAGAGCCAGAGCGGGGAGATCAGGCAGAGTGATGAAATACACTGCTGAGGGGAGCAGCGGGTGCGGCAGGAGAGGTCTGCACGCCATGTGGGACCCTCCCTGGCGGCCAGGGATTGAACCGGCACTACAGAGGCTGTGGGCAGCTTCGCAGCCCAGTGCTCAACCTCTTCACCACCAGGGGAGGCCCTGGGGTACATTTATTCTAAGGACTAATGTAAAATCATTCAGGTTCTCTAGATTAGTAAGTATTTCTCGGGTAATGTATGTCAGAGACATGGTATATAAAATATGCTGCAATGTAAAAAATCACAGTAAAATCCCTCAAAAGTTATAAACTACCAGATCCTTTAATTAAATAATGAGTTCAAGTCAATAAATGGTAGCCTGACACCATAAACATTAACACAGCATCCCAAATTAAAACTTTTTGTTCAAGGTTTTGGGAGAGGGGATTATATATTAAATAGTAACATCAGACCATCCACTCAAGTGAATTCATAACTAAAATTGTTAACAACAACCATGAAAGAAATAAAGCATTTATAAAATGTGTTTTGAATACATGCAATATCACAGCCCTGTAATATGAGGTGGGATTACAAAACTAGGAAAAATGAACAAGGAACCAGCTCTCGATGTGCTTACATCATACTGTAAAAATCCCTAAGATAATATAATCTAATGACTATAAGAAAAGGAATAGTTTAAAACCCCAATTTTCTCATTTATTCAATGAAGATAATAATTTCAACTAACACATAGGTTATCATATGATCAAATGAAGCAATGCATGTAAAGTATTTATCTGAATGGCTGGCACATGAGATATACACACAGATGGTAGTCAGCTTATGAATATGTCAATCCAAGCATGTCCACATGTACAAATTTATAAGTATAAATTTAGTTTACTTATTTTAGATATTTATTTATATAAAGTTTTATTGTATTTTGACTATCTCCATAATCATTCTTTCTGATATTATGCTTCTATCACAATTTATTTTTTATATATTTTTTAAAGATTTATTTATTTATACAAGCACTGGGTACAGTCAGAAGCGCGGGAGGGTGAGAGAATTCACCAGAGCCAGAGCAGGGAGCAGAGCAGGCAGAAGGACCGAAGTACACTGCTGAGGGGAGCAGCGGGTGGCAGGAGAGGTCTGCGCGCCATGTGGGACTCTCCTCTGGTGGCCGGGGAGCAGCCGGGGATCGAACCGGTGCTGCAGAGGCAGCGGGCAGCTTCGCAACCCAGCGCTCAACCGCTGCGCCACCGGGGAGGCCCTCTATCACAATTTAGCACAAAGAAACTAATGTTTAGTATATGTAACATGTAAAATTTGGCATAGCAGATTGAAAATAGGTATGTATTACTGATAAACTGACATGCTAAATTAAAAGTTAGAGGTCATATAGTAGGAATCATACCCATAATAGGTAGCTCTTTTAGATTAGCTTCTTAACAATAAGCATGTAATGTGTTCCTCTATGTCTTTTCTTGACCTGATAGCTCATGGTCTCTTAGTGCTGAATAAAAATTCCACTGTTTGAATGGACCATCATTTACTTACTCATTCACCTGCTGAAGGACCCTTGGTTGTTTCCAAGTTTTGGCAATGATAAACAGAGTTGCTCTAAACTTTCATGTGCAGGCTTTTGTTTATACCTATGTTCTCAGCTCCTCTGGGTAAATATCAAGAGGCAACATTGCTGGATTGTATGGTAAAAGCACTTCTAGTTTTGTACGAAACTGCCAAACAATCTCCCAAAGTGATTGTACAGTTTGCATTCTTACGAGTAATAGCTGACGGTTCCGGTTGCTCCACATTCTCAATAGCATTTGCTGTTGCCAGTATCCTCTTACCAGTGTGCGGTGGTATTTCATTTTTCTTTATTTTGCATTTCCCTGATGGCATATAATATGAAAAAATTTTCATATGCTACTGAGATTTATTCACATTTTCTATCGAGATATTATTTGCAAAACTTTAAATAAATTTTATCCCTCTACTGTTTCCATCTTCCTTGAATCAAAGATATTTTTTCTTGGAATATTAAGAATACCATCAATTAATCTCTGGTAAATATTTACTGGCTAGGTCAGTGCAGTGCTTCTTAATAAGCACTGGCTTCATCTATGTTGAGAGTTGTAAGGATACTATAATATCATGATTAAACCTTTCATAGACACAAATGATTTATAATTATGAAAAACTATAATTATAGCGAGTCACCGCAAATTTGAAAACTCACGGAGGGCAACACTGAGGTGTGCTTGAGAAGCGCTCCTGCACCACTGCTGTTTGCTAATTGGGCTTATGGAAAGTTCAGAGCAATGATTAAGCATGCCAGGAGCCATCTGCCAAGGAATAATTATGGATCCCAGCAGGGAGCAGTGGCACGCTTACCCAAAATAGCAAACAGAGCTTAAGATGGGAGAGAATTACTAGGAGGAGTTAGAAAAAGAAACTAATATTTAAAAAGAAAACAATAAACCTCAAATTATCTTAATGATGGAATAATGAAGTAAAGAAAACCCTATAGTTAGGTAACCAAGTTAAATTCAGGGACAGACATGGTAGCAGACAATGATTTAGATGCAAAGTCAGTTATTTCCCTAGGACTTGTTTCAGAAAAGAATGGTCGCAAAGACTGTAGAGCAGCTGTGTAATGGTATACATAATGAAACACTAATTTGAGAAAGACTTTATAGTACTTTAACTATCTCACAGTCAGGGAAATTGAACATGAAAAAAAAGCAAAGGGGGAGATGTGAGAAGAGATGGACGGAGGAGGGTGGGGGAAAAGAGAGAGAGACCTAGAAAGGGACAAGCAGCACTTCCATGCATATTGCCACCTACCATAAAATTTTGACTTACCAAGTTTTCAATAGTTATAAATGGAACAAGCATGTTTAAAACAACCATAACTCAAGGTAGGTCCCTGGTATTCATATACTCATCAATAGAAAATTCGAAGGGGGGCCTCCCCGGTGGCGCAGCTGGTTGAGCGCCTCACTGTGAAGCTGTCTGCAGCCTCTGCGACACGTGTTCAATCCCAGCTGGCCGGGGAGAGGCCCATATGGCGCAGTGGACCTCTCCTGTATTGCCTGCTGCTCCCCTCAGCAGTGTATTTCGTCAGTCTCCCTGTTCTGTTCCCCACTCTGTCTCTGGTGAATCCTCTCACCTTTCCGCACATCTGGCTTGTACCCCGGTTCTTGTATAAATAAATAAATCTTTTTTTAAAAAGAAAGAAAATTTGAAGGGGTTCTCTGATAACCATCACTATTTCCTATTGAAATTTTACTGCCTATTATTTCTACAATGTATGATTTATTCAACTGGGTCCTTGCTTACCTATTCACTATTCCAGCTCAGTGACTTCAAAAATCACTGGCACATAGTTGTAATTCAAAATTTATTTATTAAATCTAAGACAATCTTCACATGTCTGAAAATCTTTGCTTTGCCATAACCCTTGACTGATTTTCTAACAGTATAAAATCCTACATTCAAAGTTATGTGTCATTAGAACTTAGAGAGTATTTGCCTGCTTTTACTCTTGATGATAAAACCAAAACAAACCCTGAAATATTTGATTTTTATTCCTTTCTATGAAATGATTTTTCTCTCTGAGAAGAGAATCTTTTCTTCATTCTTTCTGTTCTGAAGTTTCATAAAGTACTTCCCCATTCATCTGACTTACATGCTCTGTGTATATATTTGTAGTGCCCTTTCTCTGGAAAATGTCCTCCTACAATCACAAAGATTATTTCCCTTGTTCATTCTTTTTAAAACTCTTGCAGTCAAATATCCTCAATCAGTCCTCTGTCTCATATTCTTCTGCCATTTCTATTATTTTTTCTTTATCTTTTTCATCTATTTAGACCAGAAACTTCAGTACATACTCTGGAGCACCAACTATCCTTTCAGGCCCCAATCGCTCCAAAAAGTTTGTTCATTTTCTCTAGAGGAAACCTCTAGTTTTCTCTTGTTAGTGTAAACTGACTATTGTTAAAAGATGTCTGGGACAATGAAGATGGAGTGGATCGCCACATATATTTGTGTGTGTTCATATATTTGTGTTCATATATTGTCTCTTCGTTGTTCCCTATTTTAAACTATCTTTTTCCTTTTTGCCATTTCTACCCCCTAAGTCGTATGCTAAGACCTGTGGATCCATAAGGCAAATCAGCGGGTGAACCTGTGTAGTTATGCTAGTCCCCTTCTGTGTATCTCTTAGCCCTAGCTTATGTTTTCATTCCTTGACTTTTTCAACAAAATGTTTTCAGTATTTACTATGTTCCCAGGACAGTTATAAAATAGATTCTGAGTGCATAATCACTACCAAAAAGGACCTTAGTAAATAAACTGTGACCTAAGCTATCTCTCCCAGGATTTTGTTATAGTCTTGTTTCTGATGACAACTTCTGCCCCTGGTCTCTCTCTCTCTCTCTCTCTCTCTCTCTCTCTCTCTCTCTCACACACACACACACACACACCCATTATATATATAATATATATGTCTATGCATATGTAAGCATGTATAAATACACACATGTGTATATATATTTATATACACATTCAAAAATTTTTAAATGAGGTCTTAGGAAGCAAAAAGACCTTGTATTATTAGACTGTTACTTTTAAGTCCAATCTACTTCTATCCCATTGGTTATCAATTTTATTTTACTTTCTGAAGGCATGTAAAAATAAATTGTGATTTAATGTGAAATTTGTAGAATCTCATTTATCACCAATAGTTTTGAGAGACATTGTAGTCCAATGTAAGGACAATAGGCTTTGTAGTAAAAGAGACTTGAGTTATAGTTTTTATTCTGCCACCTGAAAACTAAAAAAGATTATTCAGTTTCAGAGATTCAGTCACTTTATATAAAAAAATAGATTTATATTCAAGTAAGAAATGTGATAGAGTTTAAATCAGACTAATTTCCTAGGCTATAGTATGTGCTCAATATCTAGTAAATATAAACAGTGATAGATGTTGTGAGAAAAGGTGACAGTTTAAATGAGTATAGAAGATAATTAATTTTATTGGTTTAATTTTGAACTCTATGAACTAATATTTAGAGTCAATGATTTTTCAATGCACTTTAACTTTGTGAAGAAAAAAGCGAATATATGTACATATACACATGTTGTGTGTGTGCATAATCTGAAAGAGATAAACAGGAGAGGCAATTGAGTTTTGACATTTTGGTTAAGTTTGCCATGATTTCCTTTGAGTCAAATCATTACTTCACAAGGCATAGGTTGATTTAAAGGACTAGTACAACATTATTCACAAAGACAGGGAAAAATTTTACAAGAAAATACTAAAACTTTTTTAATTATTGGTTTTATCAAAATTTGTAGATAAACCATTGAACTGAATTCCTTCTTCTCATTAAAGTAGATCCTCTGGGTGAGGTAAGAATTTGTAGTGATATGCTGGAACACTCAGAGGGAATTATTTTGAATAAATTTTATAGATATTTTATTTGTATATCTATATAAGTAAAATTTTATCTTATTTATTTTGAAATATTGTCCTCAATTCTGTGGAGATTTTGCAAATCTTACGAATAATACATCCAGAGTAATGTTTTGTATTCTGCTTTATATATTGACAGTTCTTTAATTATGTTTTGAAATGTGGATTTGTCAAGACTGCATTTCATTGGACCCATCGCCTTACCTTTTAAATCCACATAGTTTATTTACCCTTTTGAGAAGAGTTTGAAAATACCTGCTGCATGCTGATTTATAGCATGTCTTTCCATAAACCCTCAAATCATTCTTAAGTTCTGTTTTGTTTTTTTTCCTCATGAAGATTCTGGTAACTCATCTCAGCATTATCATTTTGGCAATCAAGACATCTGATACACAGCTTAGTTTTCTTTACTTCTACACTCTTTAAATTGCCATTGCAATAAGAATGCAGCTTCTTCATTTAGGAAAGATGACATTTAACAATACTTTACTATATTACTTCATAAATTCATGCCCTACAGTCACTTGAACTGTTGGTCATAGATTTTAGAAGTCTCCAATATATGGATTTCACCATCTCTTTATTACATCTTTAATCAAAATGTCTAATCGGAACCCTTTTTGACTAAGGGCATGTTCATATTTAGTCTCTGTTCCTGTCTTGTCTTTTTCTTCTTTCCAACAACATTTGTAGAAAAATGAACAAAATGAAGCAAAGACTCATTTTAGATAATTAAGATAATATATCAATGATTATTCTCAAAGATCTCTTGCTTATGTAAGACAATTCCATAGTAAGCTAACCTCTGTCATACACTCATCTTTATACAGAGATACAAAATTTTATACAGAGATGTCATATTGATAGTGCAATAATGCTGCTGGCTTCAATAAAGCAACTCCAGAACTCTCTAAACTTCTTCTTTCCCCCCAACAATGTAAAGAATGACACCTATCCATACAGGAAATATTCATAACCCCCTCTTTCCATTGTTATTGGTTTAATAAATCATCTAAATGACCTGTGGCTGCTCTGAGGATAACTGTCATCCTCCCTAATGCCTATGTTTATATCAAAGCAATTTTCCTGAGAAAATGTCAATGGAATTCTTCAAAGAAACAGGAGAAGCATTACTGAAATTTACATGAACCCACAAAAGACCATGAATAAACAAATCTATTATTAAGAAAGAGGAAGAATGGTGATAATACATGGGCAGACTTCAAGCTATACTACAAAGCTATCATAAACAAAACAGTCGGGCACCAGAATAAAAAAATCTCATAGCTCAATGCAACAGAATTCAGAGCCCAGAAATAAATCCACACTTATATAAACAGTTACTCTAAAACAAAGGAGCCCAAAGTATACAGTGGCAAAAGGAAAACCTCACCAAATGGTGTTGAGAAAACTGGAAGCCACATGCAAAAAAAAAGAAGCTAAGCAACCATTTCCCACTATATGCAAAAGCTAATAGTCAAAATGAATTAAAGACTTGGCTGTAAGGCCTACAACCATAAAATACATAGAAACAAGCATAGGCAAAACCGTAATGACACTAGTTTCATGGATGCCTTTGGGGACTCAAATCCACCTGCAAAGGAAATGAAAATTAAACCAGTAAGGCTGCAGCAAAGTTAAAATATTCTGCAAAGTGAAATAAACTATTATTTAAAACAAAAAATAAACCCTAAAAATGGGGTGACATCTTACAAGGGACCAATGTATATATAAACAACTCATACAAATTAATAAAGCAAAACAACCCAATGAAAAAATGGGTAGCAAAAGCAAGAAAGCTAAGTAGACATTTCTCCAAAGAAGGAATACAGATGGCCATGAAGCATATTTAAAAATACTCATCAATTATCATCAGGGAATGTAAATCAAAACCACAATGAAATACCATCTCTCACCTGTGAGAATGGCCCATAGCAAAAGACCAGAAACAGGTACTGGCAAGGATGTGGAGGGAAAGGAAAACTTCATACACTATTGGTGGGGATTTTGACTGGTCCAGACCCTATGTAAAACAGCTGGGTTCTTCTCAATACATTAAAAATATATCTATCATAAATTCAAGCAATTCCACTCCTAAGCACCTACTAAAAGAATGTGCAAACACTACATCAAAGTGATATATGTACCCTATTTATTGCAACACTATTTATAATAGCCAAGTTATGGAAACAACCTAAGTTCCCAACAACAGATGAGTGAATTAAGACAATATGGTGTATATACACAATACTATGCAGCTGTTAAAAAAATGAACTCTTGCCATTTTCAATAATATGGATATAACTGGAGGGGATTTTGCTACATGAAATAAACTAGAATGAGAAAGATAAGTAATGGTTTGTTTCATTCATCTATGGAATATAGAAAAATGAAAAAAAAGGGTCAGACAAAACAACCAAAAACAAACTGAAAATCTGACTGCAAATATGATGCTTCTGGGGTGGGGGGAGGGAATGTGGAGGAGACACAGTGTACTATGGTGGGGAACTATAGGTACCATGGTGGTGGGTGTGGTGTGGTACTTACATTTGAAGAGGTCTGAAACTCTACTCCAAGAACATCTACAGTGTTGTAAACCAATGTTACCTCAATAAAAAACAAAACAATAAACATGGCATGTGAGTCTGTGTTTTCTTGATACAATGATCAATAAAAGGAGACTTTACTTTTTTCCTATCATATGTGATTATATCCTTCTTCTCAAACAATTCTGGCCAAAGGACATATAAAACATTGAAACAAGTTGTTTTCTGCAAAGATATCTGAAATTCTTCATTGAACTTACTATTCTTTGGGAGAGGAAGAAATGATACATTGTCACATCAATAATGTTTACCTTTTGCTAATTATTAAATAAAATTAGATTGGTCCTGAGGAAACAGAAAGAAGAGAAAGGGAAAGGGAAGGTAAAAGAAAAATGCAAGATGCATTAATTTAAAATAATATGGTGCCAATAACCATTGTTCTTGCTTCTCATCCTGCCTGTGTTAAACCTTGATCATCGCCACCACTTCCTCCCCCCCACACAGGCACAGGACACCCACAAACACAAACTCACATGCACACGATCGTAGACACATAGTTGAAGAGAAACACGAGCAGAGGAGAAACAAAAGAACAAAAGGTCAGTAAATGTTCCACCTTGAGATGTACAAAAACAAAAGAAAAAAAAAAGTTGCATGAACCCCTCCTGCTGGTCCATCACGAATGCTGACAGCGAGGGCCTTCACGTGTCAAGGTCCTTGGTCTCAGTCTCATGCTTCCTATTTGGGGTACTTTACTGTCTTTTATTTCTGCCTCTTCTGACATTTTTAACCTATAACCTCTACCAAAGAGTTTCATGGTTGCCAGGGAACCTCCTAATTTTCTCTGCCAGAGCCATTTACTGCATAGCACTTTTCATTCTAGTCACCTTAGGGTAGATTCTACGTCCAGACATGGAAAAATGTCATATATGTCATGTTAGAAGTGTTTCTCAAACAATATTCATTAATGCAAATCATAAAGGATAGATGAACGTATGCTTGATTTTTAGTTATTAAAAACTGCTATGTGCCAGTCTATTTTCATAATAAGGATTCAGTGTGTTTAATTCCTTTTAAAATATCTAATACATTTCTGCCAGCAGAATTTGAGAACTTGGCATCCTTAATGCAAACTAGCTTGCAATTTTGGGGGCCGTTCTCCAGGGTTGTATAACTACCTGGCATATGGTTTTTACCTTCATGTGGGATAGAAGCATTAGCTTCTAATATATAAGAAAATTAAGTGCACTCAGCCATAGAGAAATGCATTTTTTATCAGAAGGCTGAAAAATCAGCTCTGGGTTTCTATTTCTCTCAAGAGATGCTAATGCAATTGTGGACAGCAGCTGCAATTACAGGAGGGGCTGGCTGCTTCTGGAAGGACCAAAAGTTAATGTAGCAAATGTAAGTGATAATGGTGTGATCATTGTTCCACATTGGTATGGGGCTGTGTAGGGCACTGAGCCCTTTGATAGTAATTTGAAATGGAATATTTTTTAAAAATGGCACTTTTGTCTCTATCAATTCATTCCGAAGCAACAACTACTTATTGATGATTTATACTAGAAATCTGGAATTCATTCATCAACAAAATTTAAATCTCTAGTAGAACTCATACGCCAAGGGGATGAGACCAACAATAAAACATAAATGTTACAAGTAAGTTATAAAATGTATTATAAGTTAGCCAATATGTTGGGCAAAAAAATTGTGAAGCAGAATTAAGGAAATCAGGAGTGATGGGGGATGGGGGTGTCCTTATAGAATTGGGTCTAGTTGATACTCTTGCTGATATCTGAGGGAAGAGGATCCAGGTCATGGGGGTCCCAAGGGGAATCTAACCACCATTTAAAGACTAACAAGGAGGTAAATATGAGTGAAAGGAAATGAGTCAAGAGGGGATTTGTAGTTAATGATCAGGAAGATCAAGCAGTGGCTGATTGTGGGAAGACAAATGACAGAAAGCATTGCACCACACGTCTGCTTCTCTGCTGAAATGTGGAATCTCCCAAGGGGTCAGGCAAAGGTATGACTCAACATGGGCAGTAACAGGTAACACTGCTCCCACCGAGAGGTGGAAAGAACCTGTGGGAGGCACTGGTCACCCAGGGAAAAGATGGCAGGGACTCAGACAGCATGGAGCAGCCAGGAAAGGAAAAAGTGGCCCATTCCTTGCTGTATATTGAAGAGAATCAACAAGGTTTCTTAACGGATATATTGATAGATAAGTAGAAAGAAAGAAATCTGATAAAAGCTAAGCACTTTAAAATGTTATTAAAGGATGATCCTTATCAAATTTGACCTCATAAATAAATCCATAAGACTGACAGGCAAGGTCTTATTTATCTCCATTTTACAGATGAAAAATAAAAGTAGCTTTATGGAAAGATGAAGGAAACTATTATTTATTGATTGAATTCTGCAAGCACAGCTTTGCACCAAAGAGAAGACTTTCAAATGCATTATGGTATTTAATATTTATATAAACTGTGACAGTAAGGACCAGTCCCAGTTTTTCAAATATGAAAGTGCAGGTCAGAAGTAATCTGTGCCATACCCAAGTTAGAGAGATGCTTTAGCAAGGTTCTCATCCCAAACTTTCTTTTTTTTTTTTTGAGAATTCCTAGCTTTCTCTACTATCTGGTGATATCAAAGTGAACCTTATGAAATTTAGCCACTTAATCTTTAGTGAATTAATCACAACCAACTGAATGGACAATTCATGCTGTTAGTATCCATTAGAAATAGAGAATGGAGACAGAGAGAAAGAGACTGAGGATACTGTGTTTCCCAGCATTCTGTAGAGAAACAGAATCAATAAGCTATGAAAGGGGATTTATTATGAAGAATTGACTCTTGTGATATGGAAGCTGATCAACCCCATAATTTGCTGTGTATGAACTAGAGAACCAGGAAAGTCAGTGATGTGATTCAGACAGGGCCTGAAACCAGGGGAGACAATGAAGTAAATTCCAGTCTGAAGGTAGGAGAAGAAGAGATGAGATGCGCCAGTTCAAAGGGGCAGAAAAAGGGGACAATTCCCTCTTCTGCTTTTTTGTTTGGTTTGGGTAGTCAATGGATGGGAGAATGTCCATCCCCACTGGGTAGGGCTACCAGCTTTACTGAGCCCACTGATTCTATAACAGGGTGGCCCCCAGAGAAAGAGGAGGTTCCAGGTTCCCTGCCACACCCAAGAAAGGGTGGAACTGAGCAGGGAAAGGAGAACTGGAGAAGGAAGGGAGGAAGCAGGATGGAGAACCAGAAGGAGACCTGGAGGAGGCCCGTGGAGCAGAGGGACACGTGAAGAAGCTGCACTTGCTTCTGGTCTTGGATGGCTTGAAACAGATGTGGGTGAGAGACCCGTGGGGAGGTTAATAAGGACAGCTTTTATCTTGATTTTTATTTTGCTCCTTCTGTCCCACAGGTGCTGGTCTCCTTCTGTTCCTTTCCTATGGGTCCCTACCAGGGGATGCCTTAGACTTGTGACAGAAGGTGCCTTAGACTTCAGACCTCAGTGCTCTGCTTTGGGCCAACCTTGTTTGGTTGGGAATTTACTCACATGGGGATGGGTAACTTTGGGTGCTTGATTTGGAAACTTTTTTCTCCCCCTTTTCTGTATTACACACTAATGGTACTAAAGGTCCTATCCAAAATAAAGATCTTATGCACTAGAGTATGTTTTGTCTTGATGAAACAGATGGCAGAACTTACTTAGAGCGGGAAGTTTTGGGTGTTCTGTGGTTCCACTCACCCTGTCCTGTAACAATTCTAATGCTAATCTCATCCAGAAACATCCTCAGACACATCCAGAAATAACCAGCTATCTGAGCATTCTTGATCTAGTCAAGGTGACACAGATTAACTATTACAGATGTTTAGTAATATGTCTGGGGGTGTGGTGGTAACTGGCAATAATGAATGTTAAATATAGAATGATTTGAGTCTAGAATCCACACCCTTCACTGCTAAGCGCGTACTATAAGAATATAATAAAAGTGCATGCTCTCTAAAAACCTCAAGAGAATTGAGAAATCTAAGTGAAACCATGTGCATGAAATTGGTTTGCTAACTACATGTTTCTCTGCTTACACTGTTTGTTATTCTTATCATTACCTAGAGAGGGAGCCATGTTCACTACCTAATTTACATTTAGAATCAGTGATTGGTTTTATAGTCCAAAAGTTCATTTTTGTTTTATTTAGTTCATTTATTTATTTGATTCTCTAGATGAACTAAATGAAACAAAAATTAGGTTTTGCATGTAGCTCAATCAATGGTTACCAGAAGGGAAGGGGGAACGGGAGAGGACAAATTGGGAAAAAGAGGGCAATGGTATGGGGAAGGATAGAGTGGCCATTTAGCAGTGAACTTGATGTAGTATAATCACATGCTGATTCTCAAGCAACACCTGGGATGGAAACCTGAAAGGTAAATATTTTTTTTAATTATTTTCATTTACTTATGCATACAAGAACTGGGGTGTAGGCCAGAGGTGCAGTGAGAGGATTCACCAGTGACAGAGTGGGGAGCAGAACAGCAGACTGACTGAAATACACTGCTAAGGGGAGCAGGGTGAGACAGGAGAGGTCTGTGGCGCCATGTGGGTTGCTCCCTGGCTGGCCGGGGATCGAGCTCATGCTGCAGTGGCTGGTGACAGTTTGATAGTGATGATATTAACCCCTTGAGCCACCAGAGAAGGCCCGAAATTTACATTCTTTTATAATGCAAAGTTGTATTAATTAAAAAATAAAAAAAATAAAGTTTAGAAATTCAAAACTTGAATCAATGGAAAGCCAACTTTGAGAATTGGAGTGTCATCATGGGATGTTGCTGCTTGTAGGTATTATTTCTAAGTGTCTGATTCAATGAGCCTAAGGTGCCTGGAGGAAACAAATCAGCAGCACAACCAGGTCCCAAAGCACTTTGGGCCAGTGTGCTGTAATCCACGTCATCACCATGCTGGTAATTCCACACCTCCACCTACTCTCAGGATCCGGAGGTACTGCTAGTGTAACAAGTACACCCAGAGAACAGGGCACGTGTCAGCACGTGTGGCCTTCTGCTCCGGCCACTCAGGGAAGTCCTTTGGTTCCTTTTGTGTACTTCCTTTAGACTGCTGTCTTCCATGCATGATCCAGAAAGCAGGATTCATGGCTGGGCTGCTGACAGGTAGAGAGAAGGGCCACTGTGTCTCTGTCACTGATTCTTAGGGTGCACATTATTAAAGTTTCATGGGATTCTATTAAATCCAACACACATTTATGAAGTATCTGCAATGCACATGACATTCCTTAGGGTGCTCTGAGGGTAGTTAATGTGAAATCCTCCTTATGGCTTTCACAAACTGATAAGGAAGATAGGCAAGAATATGCATAGAGTTTTAAAGCAATGAATGGGATACATCTCCAATGGAGCAAAAATATGTTGAGTTTACAATTTAGCCCAACAGAGAGACTAAGTCTTACTAGGGAGTCTAAGAAGTATATTTATGTAGAAATAGGCATTTTAAATTTACTTAGAAATATGGGTGTGTCATTCAGAAAGCAAATGTGTATTTCAAACTAGATAGTATAAATTCATAAGGACAAGAATGTCAAATTAGGGAGGATGGTGAATAATCTGCTGTTATTGAAGAATACGATATAGATGATAAACATGTAGGGACAGGGAAGAGATAAAAGGAGAGATTTGGCTATAATGATGTAAGAACATATTACATTTCAAGAAGAGGATATGGGATTTTATTTTGCATTCAGGAAGAGCTTTAAAAAAACTTTGAGTCTGGTAGTTCCTGATCAAAAGTGAATTTTCAGATGTGCTGTTAGAATAGTAAGGGCTGAAAGGGATGGTCAGAAACAGGACCAAAGATAATGAGAAAATAAATTAAAAAATGTGGCCTCCCTGGTGGTGCAAGGGGTTAAGAGGCAGCACTATGAAGCTATCCTCAGTCACTGAAGCACGAGTTCCATTCCTGGCCATGGAGGTGACCCACATGGCTCAGCAGACCTCTCCTGACTCAGCCCCTGCTCCCCTCAGCAGTGTATTTCACTGCATCTGCCTGTTCTGCTCCCCACTCTGTCTCTGGTTAATCCTCTCATCCCCTGCATCTCTGGCCTGTGTCCCAGCTCTTGTATACATAAATAAATGACTCTTAAAAAAAAAAAAAAAGAAAAATTAAGGAGATAGAGGTAAAACGTATGAAAATGTAAAATGAATGAGAAGTACTCCATAGAGTTCAGTTTTAAACAATTTAAACATGAATAACAGAGGATGTCAGTGTTGTTAATTGACACAGCAAACCCAGGAGAAGTGAGGAAAATCTAATAGATGGATATGTTAAAATGTAAAGGCCTCTGAGCTATACTTATAAAAATATCTAATAGCAGGTATCAGTAATGGTCTGGAATTCAGTAGGGAGGAAAGGCCTAGAAATAAAAATTATGCAAACATTTAAGGAGGGATGCTATGGAATGGCACAACATAATTGAAGAAATGCCCATGAATTAAGAGAGAAAGAAATTGAGAAGATGATTATAGGAAGTGCTTTCATTTTCAGAGTAAATGAAAGACAAACAGCCAGTGAAAGAAAAACTTGAAAACTACGAAGCGTGTATAAAGGTTCAGAAATCAAGACAAGACACATTCTAGAGGAAAAGCAACACTTTCTAATATTTCGCAGAATTCTAAGAAATTAGTGAATGTTTCTATAAAATGAGTCAGGATAAAAAGAATCTGCATGAATTGTCTCATGTAGCAAAAAAAAAAAAGTTTAAAATAGGTTATTGGAGACATTTGCACACCTTGGGAGGCTGCAGAAGGCTAGGGATTTTCAGGCTGATGTCCTGAGCTCCTAAAAGCAACAAGAAACTTCTCAGCCACCAGCACTGTGGATGTGGGTGATTCCCATAAGCGACGCACCCCAAACCAGGGGGAGAACTCCAGATCTCAACTTCCACATGCCTACGAGAGTTAAGACTTCTCTTTATCTTAATTTCTAAAGTTCACGTTCTTCTTTCTCTTTGTCATAATTTAGCAAGAACCAAGGAAGTCTGTTGGTATGGCTTGCAGATGTTTAGCTCTTGGGTTTCATGGGTGGGTTTATAAGGGTAAGGATTGAACTGAATATTAGCCAATATCTAGTACACATTCTTTTTTTTTAAGATTTATTTATTTATACACGAGCTGGGGTACAGGTCAGAGGCACAGGAGGGTGAGCGATTCGCCAGAGAGAGGGTGAGAAGCAGAACAGGCAGACAGACCGAAATATAATGCTGAGGGGAGCAGTGGGTGAGACAGGAGAGGTCTGCTGTGCCATGTGGGCTGCTCCCTAGTCAGACAGGAATTGAACCTGCACTGCAGAGGCTGTGGACAGCTTCACAGCGCTGCACTCCATCTGCTGTGCCACTGGGGAGGCCCTAAGGATATCTTCTTATAGAAACCAGTGGATTTGATGCCTGTAAGTCACTGAGACATATTGAGAGCAGATTTTCAAGAGATGGTAGACGTGATCCAAACTAGAAGGATGAATGGATGAGAAAAAAGGAAGTGAACACAACTTGAGAAAATTGTTCACTGAAGATTTATTTTTTTGGTGAGTTGAAGCAGAAATAACAGTATTTTGAGGAGGAAACAGAAAGAAGGTTTTGTTGTTATTTCCTTTAGCTTGGGATATAGCCAATGCAAGCACATTTGCTCCATAGAAGGGAAACAGCACAATGAAACTGAAGACTAGACAGATGGAGAGACTTATATTATGCAGAAGATGGAAAGATTAAACTTATCCAAAAAAATGTTGTCCTCCTGAGAAATACAGGAGATTTGGAAATATGAACAATGAAATAAGGGAAAAGAATAAATTATTGAAAAAAATTAGAAATTTGGTTCAATGTCTCAAAACCCTCATAATATTTATTAGTATTGATTCCAGGGGCCTCCCTGCTGGTGCAAGGGGTTAAGCATCAGCAATATGAAGCTGTCCACAGCTACTGCAGCATGAGTTCAATCCCTGGTCAGGGAGGTGACCCACATGGCACAGCAGACCTCTCCTGTCTCACCCGCTGCTCCCCTCAGCAGTGTATTTCAGTCAATCTGCCTGTTCTGCTCCCCACTCTGTCTCTGGTGAATCGTCTCACCACCCCCCACTTCTGGCCTATACCCCAGTTCTTTAAAAATACCATTTTATCTATCAATCTACTGTTCTATTGAAGAAAAATGCCCTGAAAATGATTTTGCAGGGGTGATTTGGAAGAAAAGGAACCACAGTGAAAGTAACACAGATTGAAACCACTAAGGAGTTGGACATCTTGGGACCACACTGTCCCTTCAGGGTAGAGTAATGAACCCAGTGTCTACAGGTAGAAAAGTCTGAATCCTTTCCTGTGTTCAAATAAAACATGTTCATCAAATTCCAGGGACACATTCACAGGCTTTTAGGAACACAAGTAAAATATCCAGTTAAATAAACAACCCCAATTATTTACCATTTGAATATTTCCACTGAAGATATCCAGGGATTTACACCCATTTTCAAAGCACATGTTCTTCTAAAATTGTATCTTATCCAGGTAAAGCGAAGATTGAATATTTATTTTGAGTCAATGAGTATAGGTCTCACACTGTCAATAACACATACATCCCTCTTCCACCAAAAGCAAATTTGTTTTCTTTAGTTTTATTTTGCTTGACTCAGCCAGAAAATTGTTTTGGTGGGGCCTCCCTGGTGGCACAAGGGGTTAAGCACAGCACTCTGAAGCTATCCACAGCCTTTGTAGCAGGAATTTGATCCCTGGCCTGCCAGGGAGCTACTCACATGGCACAGCAGACCTTTCCTGTCTTGCCTGCTGCTCCCCTCAGCAGTGCATTTCAGTCAATCTGCCTGTTCTGTTCCCCGCTCTGTCTCTTGTGAATCTTCTTATCCCCCACACCTTTGGCCTGTACCCCAGTTCTTGTATGCATAAATAAATAAATATTTAAAAAAATTAATTTGGCTTTGGGAGTAACTCAACTGAACCATACTTTTAGAAAACATTTTTTAGGGTTAATTTTTATTTATTTATTTATTTTTAATTATTTTTAAGATTTTTTAAATTAATTTATTTATTTAATTTATTTATACAAGCACTGGGGTACAGTCAGAAGCGCGGGACGGTGAGAGAATTCACCAGAGCTAGAGTGGGGAGCAGAGCAGGCAGAAGGACCGAAGTACACTGCTGAGGGGAGCAGCGGGCGGCAGGAGAGGTCTGCGCGCCATGTGGGACCCTCCTCTGGTGGCCGGGGAGCAGCTGGGGATCGAACCGGTGCTGCAGAGGCCGCGGGCAGCTTGGCAACCCAGTGCTCAACCGCTGCGCCTCCGGGGAGGCCCCTAGGGTTAATTTTTAAATGCTGTTCACTAAATGAAGCAAACTAAGAAAGGCGCAAGAAAATAGAAAATTTCTTCTCAAATACTGATAAAGTCTGTCCTCTGGATACACACACATACACATATATACACATATATACACACATACAACATATATACACACATATGCACACATACACATATATACACATATACACATATATACAACATATATACACACGCATACAACTATATACACATACACATATGTACATATGCCACCACTAATACTTTTAAGAGCTCTTTTGGCCTCTAAATTGATTTATCTGGTGATACTATTTTAACTCATATGGAAGAAGTCCTCAGAAGTTATCTTTTAAATATATCTAAAGAGAGTGTTTCGAGGTATCAGCCAAGGTAGAACACAGGATGCGATGTCCTAGTGATAGGACTGACAGAACAGATTGTGCTTTTCTTTCTCTGTGTGTTTTATTTGATCACCTATTTCTTTCTTCACCTTCAATCTCCTAGCATATTTCACTTTTGTTACTGACATTTGCACTGCCAATAACTGCCTTGGACGATGGCCTTGTATTGTCATAAGATAACGTATTTTCACAAGGATGAATTCTTCATGGAACAATTTATCCAGTGGATTAGATTCTCTGCATCAGAGCTCATGGGGTCTTCCTTTTTCAACTGTCTGCTAGTCTAGGATTTATTAGACTCTACTCAAGGCACATTTCACCAGGTATATTTCATTCTGCAGGCTTCCTGATGTTCTATAGGGTGAATACCATGAGTTGTGTTAAGTAAACTATAAGATACAGATAAACCATAAGAGTTCATGCTATTAAAAATGTATTGATCACCTTAATATTTACTGGTTTCATGAAATGAGCAAGATTTTAGAGCTTTGCATTTTTTTTTTTGCATAGTTTATAGAATAAATCTTTCTGGTTTCTTACACCTGCTCTCCTTACATCATCCAGCATGGATATGGACTGACCACCATCTGAAGATGAATTGTTTGGCTTTAAAACATTTTCCTTAATTAAAATCATTACATAAATAATTACAAGACAGCATGGATTATTCATTAGTTTTTATGAGTTGGTTTTCCAGTTTTCTCCTACAGGACAGAAATACTTTGGTGAATCACTTTGTAAGTGGTCAGATTTTGTGGAGGAGAAATAACCAATTATTCACTGCTTTGTTTCCTGCCCAAGTGTTTATTTTGATGTTACTTAGGTATAACCAAGCAAAACATCACAGTCTGGAACTTTCCAGGTCACAAATAGGGCTTTAATGCAGGTCCATTCTGAAAGCCCAGGGAAGAGACCAAAAGAGAAGTTTCTCATAAATTGTAAAGTTTTGGGAAGTACTAAAGAAATTCTCATTCAGAAATCATAAAGAAACTGAAACATATCTTTCAAATGATGAGGTTTCTACAATGAATCAAGTGAGAAACACTTGAAGAATAGAAAATAATCAGGCATACCACTTTACAAAATACTAAGAAATATTAATTATATCATAATCTATATTATGTAAACAGCAGCCCAGAGTTGTTCAATGCACAACCAAAATATCCATGCATTCCTGAAGATTCTGATGACTACTGTGTTGTTTGTGAGATTAGACCAACTAATAAAAAAAAAGCACAAAGTAGGTGACCAGTTATATTTACAGAATTGCATTTAGATGAATTAAATCTGGTAGTGAGATCTACTACATAGCTTAATATTCTCATCCTTTACTCTGAATTATTCAAGCTAATCCACAAAGCAATTTTCCTAACCATGTAAACATACCATGTCTTGTATGGAAAATATTTTCTAGGTCAAAGATCAATACACTTGGCTTTTTTCCCCTTTCAACCTAATTGTTATTTTGAATTACATAGTCTTGAGCTCTACCTCAGACATAATGTCCTTTCTCTCTAGAAACAGATGAAGAATCTATCCAGTATTCTGGGTATCCATATGACTCCAGTGACTCAGCTGCTAGCCTCACTTGGCAGTAACTACTATCATTAATTCCAACTCCATCCATTAAGTTTTGGTTTGAATCATTTGAAATATCATATATTGAGATTAAACTTTTTAGAGAAATAACTCTGACTTCCTAATTGCTGATTCTAAAACCTTTATTCTTTTTGACTTTCACATACTACATCTAATTCATCATCAAATTCAGCCAACACACATTCCAAAAGGAATCAGTCATCTAATTTCTTTTCACTCTGTCCACTGGTATCACTAAAGTCCAAACTATAATCTCTGGATTTTTATAAAAACCTCATGACTGGTTCTGATTTCATATAATCTACATTTCATACAGCAGTCAAAACAGTCAAAACACCCTTTCAATAATAATTAAAAAAAGCACATTATGTATGGTCAAATTTCTCAATGTTACCTATCTCATCAAGAATGAAAGTCAACTTTCTTATGAAAACCTGCAGCCCCCTACGTGATTTGTCCTTCACCTTGCAACATTTGCTTTCTGACATAATGTCCCACTGGTCTTCAAGCTGTTCTGTGATTGAAGCAGTTACATTCCTGCCTCAAAAAGTTCCAGCTATTCCTGTATAAGCCCAAAATGTTCATTTCCCAAATATCAGCAAGCTTCACTCCAGTCCTTCCTTCAGATGGTTCTTAAAGCTTTTTATTTCAATGAGACATTCCTAGACAACTGATACTGAAGCTCTTTCCCCTTGGGCCTTTCTCTGCAACTATATTATTTTTACAGCAGTATCCCAATATAATAATCATTTCCCCTTAGGGTTTTTGTTTGTATGTTGTCTGCCCTCTCACTGGGGCATAAGCTCCATGAAGAAAAGCATTATGAGTTAAACTACATCTGTAAACAGATCATATAAGATCTCTTGAAATGCCAATACACTGAAAATTTTATTTGAATGTATAAACAAAATGATGAAATGCTATTATTACTCTTTGTTCTCAGGCAGAATTTTAGTTTTTTTCAACCTTCATTTTTCTGGCTTTCCCAATGAAATTTGGTACTACCAGGATAAAAATGAGATTGAACTTGAAACTAAGTAGTAACTATTTTGTAAAATTCCACAATATTCTTCAGTATATAGTCATGTGTTTTTGCTTTGAACTCTCAATATTAAAAAGACAATGCCAAGGGAAAAGAACTAACATATAACTAAAAATAAGTGGTACAAATACTAAGTAGACAATTAGGTTGACCAGATCCTGAGCAGGAGATCTTGGAATCCTGCTGCTCACCTGCTGCACCTACCATGTGAATAGTGGAAGAAAATGATAAGTCTTTTGATTTATATGTTAGTTCTATTGTTGTAAACTAATCAGGACTTAAATTAATATTTTTTTCCATAGTGCAAAGTCTCTTCCTGTGAAAAAATACAATTAAGAAAAAGTAATAGCCTCTTTTAAATTTTATTTTTTTCACAAGGTGAAATAAAGAGTTTAAAGTAGCAAAACATAAATCAAGGAAAAAAGTAATTTTTTACTACATAAGGTAGTAAGTAAACATTAAATAATAATGAACTGTTTGTATTCTTTCATCTGAAACTGTCCCAAATATTTGTAGATAAACTATTTTGATAGTTACACATACACACGCACACATTTATATGTAAATAATTAACATATACAGACCCTTACAAGAAATAGTTAAATAAAATGCATTACCTATATTGTAGATAATATCTCAAAATAACTCAAGTAGTAAGGAAAGAATACACTTTACAATGCAATAACAAAGACTACATTTCAAAGCACAAATAGTTTAGTTTGAGACTAAAACACCCATGTCTATACAATCCCACATTTAAAAAACAATAGTGAAAATTATTTGACCTTAAAAATTAAACTACAAAAATGTACAAGATTTAATTCGACCTATGAAGTAGAAAGCAGGAGGAAAGTTTTTCTCCCTTTATAGACAAATGGATAATTCCATAAAGTATAATTTCTGCTGTTCTGTAGTTATGTGCATTTTCAATTATAAGAAAAATTTTATAATAAGGCAGATGAAACAGTTGAAGTGGAAATTTTTTAATTAGAAACCCAAACAAACCAGTAGAAATTAAATAAATTCACTTATTAATCAATAATTCTTGGGTGCTCCACCATCCATAACTGAAACAACCATACACAAACAAAAATCCCCTCTTAATTGTATCCTCATACAAATTTTATAAAACCCAGAAGAAATAGAAAACCCAGATGATACAAAAGAAAACTTCCCTATTTATTATAGATGAATCTATAATAAAATTATAGGTCTATTGTACTTTTATTAATACTTTAACTCTGTCTTTAAACACTCGTATTATTTATGTTACATAACTTCTATGAGTATCTCCTATGCCACCTATAAAATTACTTTAAACTTACTAATGATATAGACAAAATCTAGTCAGAAAACCCATCTACTCTTCATTTTCATCAGTAGAATGACCAGGTCTAAGATACTCAGTGAAACAACCAGCTCCTAAGCCTCAGATACCTTCCTTTCCAGTAAGGCCACATCATTGATTAAGGAAGGGCCACAGTTCCAGGCTCACACCATGTTCAAGTCCTAAAATTTCTAAAATGCAGACTGTGGTCTCTTGCTACTGGAATCCCAAGCATGGATTACTCAACCTGGCTTCCCCCTCCCTGAGCATCTCTGTCCATGCTGCACTGGGATTCCATATGTATTCTAATATTTCTCTATTAATCTGCTTGCTACACCTACCCCCAGAATAAATACTTTCTATTTGAGTGCGTACCATTAATTTGGTCTGAGTGTATTTCCTCTTGCATAATACCTATGCCTGTTATGCTAATTGTGACTCATACAGATAATTAATAAATTTCATAGGCTATTATTATCATGGTGACAAATTTCTCTGCATTTTACCACATCAAAAGAATGATTTTTAATTTATTTTGAAAATAATAATTATCTCTCCTTTTGCAGCCTTCTATTTGACCTTTCCTATTCACCCACACGTGTTAGGTAAAATTATTTCAATTTTGAATTCAAAATTTCAGAATGTTGTTTGCTGATAGGTAGTTTAAAAGATTTGGGCACATAGGACTGAATATTACCCAACTTGAGCAAGAAGAAATTTCCCTACGTTATTACTTTGTCCTTCGCTGACAGTGCAGGGCCGGAGATATATGATTGCACTATGTTTTCTGTCTGCCTCAGATTGCTGTAATGAGTTGAGCTGTCAGTGGCGAGTGTGTAGCAAAAGGACTATGAATATGTAGAATGCAACAAGATAAGATGAACCTGAGTATATAATGTTGACTCCAAGGACATTGTATTCCTGGGTTATACTGTATTACTGGTTTTATTAAGCAACATTCATTTTTCAAAAGTTTTTCACTTGTTTTTATGAACCCTTCCTGGAACATGAATATAAAAGATGTTGATTTGGCTTGTTTCTGACTTTGATCAAAATTGTAAAGTAGGGTGAAAGGAAATAGATGTGTATGGAGCACCTAGCCGTTATCTCCATTGTCCTAGCTTTGTTCTGATGTCCTCTACATCCTTCTGGTACCCAAGTTTTCAGCTAATGTTCCACTCAGCATCCACAGAAGTAGCTTTTTTTAATGGAATCCTCATTTTGCCAGAGCTACCACATCGAAAGTCCTTTGTGCCTTGTTTTCTCAGAAGCATAAATGGTAAAAGATTGCTAATAAAACTTTTTTAGAGCTTAATAATTTAGACAGAAATGTCACTTACAGCATGTTAATTGATTCTGTTATGTGAATCTGATTAACTCCTTACAAAATATTAAGGTTTATTGTGAGATCAAACACTGTATTTTCAACTGGAGCGTTCTAAAAAGTAAATTGACTATATATTGAAAGAAACATTTTGGAGACGAGATATGCATGTGTTGGCGAGGTATTTTGTTAGGGCTACATCCATCTGAATTATATATTGTCAGAATAGTGGGAAATGACAGTATTTCCCACTTCTCTATAAAAAGAGATGACTTTTTTCTGAAAACCAATGTATTTTTTTTAGATTTTAAGAGGTATTCCTGCATATTTCACATGACAACCACATATGATTGATGTACTTTAAATGTATACAAAGAATATATGTCTATACTGATTTCACTTAAATGCTCTGTAGAGCTTTTATATTTACGATTTCATGACCATTTATAGATATTTGGAGAATCCCTTATGGGAATTGTAAAAATACAACCACAGAGATTTTTCTTCTACTTACCAATGTCAAGTAATAGTGAGTAATCTATAAAATCCATGTACTGACAATATATTTTTACTGTCCAACAAATCATTGTTTCTTGGTTTATAATTCTAAGAAATGTTAGGTCCCTGTCATTTTTTGTCATTTTATGTTAAACTACTTAAAACAATTCAAGTCCAAATCTCAAGAAGGAGTTATTAAACCATTTCCCTAGACATCAATAGCCTTTGCAGGCTTCACTACTCTTCAGAGAACATTTTCCAATGTGATTTTAAACCAAATAACAGTTTCATCTTGGCTCCGAAGGGCCGACAGTCACTTAAAATATGAAAGAAAAAAAAAAAGAATAATATAACATACTTCTTGCTTCAAAGATGCCATTGACATTGGCTCTGAGATTACAAATTAGCTCCTATGTTCCAATGTTCAGACATGTTTCTACCTGCACAATTATCAGTAATATCAAGATTATTAGGGGCCTCCCTGGTGGTGCAGGGGTTCAAGACAGTGCTATCAAGCTATCACCAGCCACTGCAGCACAAATTTGATCCCCTGAGGGTCAGGGAGCAACCCACATGGCATAGCAGACCTCTTCTATCTCACCCGCTGTGCCCCTCAGCAGTGTATTTCAGTAAATCTACCTGTTCTGCTCCCCACTCTGTATCTGGTGAATCCTCTCACCCTCCACACTACTGGCTTACATCCCAGTCCTTGTGTGCATAAATAAATAAAGCTTTAAAAAAAAGAAAAGATTATTAATCATATAGGAACAATCGATCAGTAGGACTAGCCCATCATTCTTGTAGATTAACACAGTCATTTGTTCCAATGCAATTTGGAATAGCTTATGAACACAAATATTCATTCATTACAATTCTTGTGTGTTTGTCTCTGTTCCACCCCACCAATCCTATACATTGTGAGAACCTTACAGCTTTAGGCAGTGTCCAAATCACATTAGATTTTTCAACATCAAACACAATAATATAAGTCTCTAAATAAATACAAGAATAATTGAATATGGCCTTTCTTGGAATAGATTTTTTAAAAATAGTATCTCACTCATTTCTTGGTAAAATGAAAATAATATGCATGTTTAATTGTCTGGATAAACTTAAAAATCAAACTGAAATGTGGGATATGTCTTTGGGTGTTTATTTAAGACAACTAAAACAGTCCATAGTAAGCACATAGTAGGACTCAAAGAAAATAAGATGGAAGTAGGGTTCAAGGGAAACAAAGATGGAAAGAAAGGATGCAAATTTACTGATGTATCATTACAAATACATCATGATAAATATGTGGGTGTATGTATGATATGTATATATAAATGTGTGTTTATATACATACATTTATATGCATGTATATGCACACTCATGTATGTGTATGTGTGCAGGTATGAATTTAAGTCCTGTCATGTAAATAAATACTGGTGCCTTTGAAAATGGAGACATTTGTTTCTGGAAAGCAGGTAGCTGACACGACAAGTGAGACATGATTAAGCTATCAGTTAATTACCACCAACATCAAAAAGAATGATAATATAAATGTTTTTTAGCATTGATTTAATGATAACATTAAAGTTTAGCAATGATCTTACTTTCCTACATTTCAGTAACTTTTCAAAGCACCTTGCATCACCTGTTCTGTTAGATATTGAAAACATTGGGGGGCAACAAGGACAGGTGCAACTTTACATATTCTTGTTATTTTATTACTGTAATTTTTTAAGATTTATTTATTTTTATGCAGAGAATTGTGGTGTAGGCCAGAGGTGTGGGGGCAGGGGGAGGGCGGTGAGAGGATTCACTAGAGACAAAGTGGGGAGCAGAACAGGCAGATCCACTGAAATACACTGGTGAGGGGAGCGTTGGGAGAGATAGGAGAGGTCTGCTGTGCCGTGTGGGTCAGCTCCATGGCCAAGGATTGAACTCAGGCCATAGCGGATTTAGCATAATAGCATTGAGCCTTTACTCCTACACCATCAGGGAGGCCCTATTTTATTATTATTTTTAAATTAATTTTTTAAATTAATCTTTAAAAGTTTTTAAATGTATAACTATGGTGACTGCACCTAAGAGGAGAAATATCCAAAAATTAACAACAACCTAAGAAAAAAAGAACTTCACATATTATAGTGATGAAAACACAAAATAAAGGAAGTGGTTGTCATTTGACTCAACTTCAGTTGGACACTTCCAACCAGGACCAGATCTCATGAGCTATCCTTTCTAGCAAATAGCTAAACTTGCTGAAAAATACTAACAATAAGAATACTTTAAAAAATCTAGATTTCACACATTAGCAGAACAAGGAGGGGAGAGTCTATTTAGTGAAAGAGAGTTTTACATTATTTTATTTAATTTTGCTTGCAGTATAGAGACCCAAACATGAAAAATTTGCAAAACTTTAAATCATTTATTTATTTGCTAGCAAATAATTTTGAGGGTCCAATCTGCTCCAAGCAGCATTAGGTTTCAGGGACTATAATGGGATGTCTATAGTGGGGGTGATAAGAGAGACCAAGCCCCTATTTTCACAGATATTCATCCCTAAATGGTGGAACAATAATATACAAGGAAAGAAATAAAACAATTTTATAAAATTGTAAAGGTACAGTAACCATGTAATGGTGTGTGTGTGCACAATGCAACCTTTAAATAGTATCATCACAAAGGAGATCTCTGAGGAGGATATAATGAAGATGTGTATATAAACTGATCATTTAAACAACACTTAACTGCTGTTTTAATTAAATTTAGTGGGATAGAAACTTCTCCAAAGTGGAAATGCAAATGGCCAACAGGCATATGAAAAAATGTTTCACATCACTTGTAATCAGGGAAATGCAAATCAAAATACAATGAGATACCATCTGACACCAGTGAGAATGGCACATGTTAACACAACTAGCAACAACAAATGTTGGTGAGGATATGGAGAAAAAGGAACTCTCCTGCACTGCTGGTGGGAGTGCAAACTGGTCCAACCACTATGGAAAGCTGTGTGGAGGTTCCTCAACCTGCTAAATATATATTATTATTTTCAGCTTTTTCAGTGTTTTAGCTAGATTGTCACATAAATCTGTGATCTAATTTATCTTAAAGACAAAGTACAGTTGATATTACAATCTGAGATATATTTTTTACAATACATAGTTATATTTTTTTTTAGATTTTATTTATTTATTTATACAAGAGCCAGGGTACAGGCCAGATGTGCAGGAGGGTGAGAGGATTCACCAGAGACAGAGCGGGGAACAGAACAGGCAGACTGACGAAATACACTGCTGAGGGTAGCAGTGGGCGAGTCAGGAGAGGTCTGCTCCCCATGTAGATTGCTCCGAGGCTGGCGGGGATCAAACCGGCACTGCAGAGGCTGCGGACAGCTTCACAGCATGGCACTCAACCGCCTGGGCCACCAGGGGAGGCCCTCCATAGTTATATTTTTGAATGGATGTATATTTTTAACACAAATGTACTACTCAATTCACAGTTTATATTTTATACAAAAAAAATTCCACCTTAGTTACTGTCACCAAAGTCTTATCTGAATTATCACAATACATTCAAACATCCTCAGATCTAGAGTTCCCCAATTCTAATACTATAAAAACATTGCTATTAAGTTATACAATAGTTGTGAAAACAAGGTAGGAAAAACACTTCAGAACCTATAGTGTAAGTACTGTTAATAAATACTTCAGATATTTTTGACATTTTTTATTACACATTGGGTTTCTGGCTTTAGTCTTTTCTAGTAATATATTTATTTGACTTCATACAATAGCACTATTAGCAAATATTGCTCTCATCCAAAATAAGTCTGCTTGAATTATGCTACCACTGAAATCTTCAGTAATGCAATCCCTTTCATTCTGCATTCCTAGCAAAGTCACGTCTGTCATGGAAAATTATGCAGATTATATTCCATTGCACCTGTGTTGACGTGTTTCTAAGAGATGATTTTAACAAGATTGTGTGCCAGTGTAGGGAATGACTTCTGGGTGGGATTTCTGTTTAAATGTTATAGTCCCCATCTGGAAATTCAGGTAGCTCATAACACATATGAAATTGAATCTGTTAATTTAAATTAACTTAGAGAAAATGTTCTCCTGTCATCTAGACTCCAATTTTCCCAGAATTATCTGTGAACCAGGAAGATGGCAATTTGAGTTACTTTGTATCTTTAACCACTGAAATTGAATCTGAATTAACTTGCAGATAGCGGTTCACCATTGCTAGACGGATGATTTCAGAGTTGAACATGAGCCTTACAGTAGAGAATTATTTCTTAAATTGCCTTAAAGTAAACCAGACAGCAGGAACACATTTGGGCTAAATTTACTCTCATTACCTTAAAAGAAGAAAGAAAAATTGAAGCTCATTTTACATACTGTTATTGACTTTTCTTTGCTAATGTTTTCTTTTATATCAACAAGACTTGCCAAAAGGATTTGTTGTGTACTTCCGTGGGGGAATGCAAACTGCTCTTTTTACCTGTCTCCTAGACTGTGCTGAGAAGCGGGTGGAGGGAGCTTTCAGAAGGAAGTGTACTTGTTCAATAACTCAAAGGAAAAAGGCAAATGTGCTATTCTCTTTTCATCTCAGATATGTACCAATTAGCAAACACAAATGGCTGGATCTCCCTGGAAGCACTGCCCTCCTCACACCCTCTGGTACTCTCCCAGTGTTCCCTTGACACTGAAAACTCACCCACTGCTTGTTTCAATGGAGTTGTTGAGTATGTAGGTAAGTGAAAATCATTCCTTCACTCTTAGGGTCACTGGTTAGGTTTGAAAATGGAGCTGACAAAGATTAACAAGAGAAAAAAAATGCACATTTATTTAATATAAATGTTACATGACACAAGGGACTTTATAAGGAAATGAAGACCCCAAGAAGCCTACTCTAGGCTTGACAGAACAGTAGTCATGGAGTAATGTGACCAAGTTGGGGGCAGGTTGTTTAGGATTGTTCTTGGTGTCCCTCTGTCTTCAGAGATAAGGATGTTCCTTTCTACTGAATATAAGGAGGACACTCTTGTTGGAGAATTTTATGACCTGATTTCAGGGAAAAAGGACAAGATGGGAGGAGTCTCAGTAATCTTTCTGTTTCTGTCATTTTCTCAAACTCCTTCAGCTTAAAATACTCATATATCAATATGCCATATTTTGGGGTAGCATGTCCTGAATCCATTAAAAAAAAATCTCTCATCCTTACTGCATTATCCTCAAATAAAATCACTCATGCTTGTTAAACTTGTTTGGTACAATATATATTTAACAATAAACATTAGTCTCAGCCTTTGTAACAGTCAAAAATAGAAAATCACATTATTGCAGAACACAAAGTGAAATAGATTACAGGCTCATTGTCACATAACTAGTTATTCTTACTTCTCCATTCTACACAGTAGGGTAGAACTAATAACACAGGATTCACACTTCATCTCTCCACAGATGATTAACGTATGTCCATCACAAGATCAAATTTAGGGTTGGGACAGCCTGTTCTATCTTCCAAATCACTATTACCTCACATATTTAAACTACTTGGCTATGTAAAGTGAGATGAGGAAGACTGTGCTGAACTGCTAGGAATCCAAGATTTGGATTTCAGCTCTTGGAATTCATTCTGTTGTTAGAGCATGAAAAATTCACTTAGATTCTCTGCTTCTCAGATTGCTCATTTGCAAAGTAGGGTAGTTGTGAGGGTAGTGAGGAATTCATTAACATATGTGGAATGCTTATTGTGTACTACCCATTTTTCTAAGTGGCTTACAAACATTTAATTCCCCAATACAGTCATGAGTAGCTAAATTATCATTCCCGTTTTACAAATGAGGATAGCAAAGCAGATACATGTTAAGTCGTTTGCAGATGCTGACAGTCAGTAGGAAGTGATGGAACCATGATGGGAAAGCAGAATCTGGCACAGAAGCCCCTGTCATCAGCCACATAGCAGCACTGTAGATGACAAGTACCCAGGCCAGCACCCAGGATGTGGAAAGTCGTGCACGTCCAAAAATATTTTATCATTGCTCTTATCACTTACTTTTTATTAATATACAGGCAATATATCATTCTTGTTAGAATGTTTCAATAAAAAATGAACATGGATTATTTGAGGATGACATTTATAAGGAGGGAGGTAGGGCCTCCCTTGTGGCCCAGGAGGTTAAGTCTCAGCATTATGAAGCAATCAGCAGCCACGGCAGCACGAGTTCAATCCCTGTCCAGGGAGGTGACCCACATGGCACAGCAACCTCGCCTGTCTAGCCCACTGCTCCCCTCAGCAGTGTATTTTAGTAGATCCACCTGTTCTGTTCCCCACTCTGTCTCTGGTGAATCCTCTCACCCCCTCCCACCATACCTCTGGCCTGTACCCCAGTTCTTATATGCATAAATAAATCTTTAAAAAAAAAGAAAAAAGGTAGGAAGGCATTTGTATTGTCCATATATATATATATATATATATATATATATATATATAAATAATATAAATATTCCATGTGTCAACTATTTACCATTCAACCTCCTGGTAAGAATCATCAACCTAGACAGGAATCCCAGTTATAGAACAAGTGAGTATGGCAAAGTTTGGGTTCCAGAGAGATAGGAAGTGAGTACATTCCAGTCTTCATAGTATACTTGACAGAGCTATGCAAGCAGCCAATTATCTACAGCATCTATTCTTTTTTTTTTTTTAATAATAAATTTTATTTTTATATTCCCCCATACAATTGCAAACGCCCCATTCTGACCCCAATCCTTCCCCTCCCGCCCCCCACCCCCCAAAAAGTGTCTCTGGTTCATAGTTTTTTGTTGATTTTGACTTTCACTTTCTTATATTCATTTTCCTGGTCCCTTATTTAAGTTTTCTAGATTCCTGCTATGAGTGAGACCATCCGGTATTTTTCTTTTTCTTTTTGGCTTATTTCGCTGAGCATGATCCCTTCCAGCGCCATCCATGTTGCTGCAAATTGCATGTGTTTATCTTTTTTGAATGCTGAGTAATATTCCATGGTATATATGTACCACATCTTCTTGATCCAGTCATCTATTTTTGGGCATTTGGGTTGTTTCCAAAGCTTAGCTATTGTAAATAGTGCTGCTATAAACATAGGGGTGCAGGTGCTCTTTGGAATTGATGTTTCTGTGTCCTTTGGGTAAATACCTAGGAGTGGAATTGCTGGATCATATGGAAGCTCTATGTTTAGTAGGTCCAGAAATCTCCACACAGCTCTCCATAGTGGTTGGACCAGTTTACAGCATCTATTCTTAAAAGGAGAGCAGCAAATTGTGAACCTTGAGCTTGAGGGGATAGAAGTTGGATTGGAGATGGGAGTGGAAAACAAAAACAACACCTAAATCACATAGAGGTTTCTTTCCTCTCTTCTTTCAATCTACCACTTAAATAATTTGTGACACTAGACTAAACATAATTTCCCCCTAATACTCAAGGAAAAGTCAATAAAGAAAATGGGAAGCTTAAAATATTTGGATATAAAGCTAAATGCCAAAATATCAGAAGGAATCCTTAGAGACCTTGGGTGCAGACCTTCCTGCAGTAGAAGAGTATGATCCTCTCCTTCAATCAAAGCAAGCAGAGTCCACTTCAGCAATACGAGCATAAGCATCTTTTGAACAGATATTCAAGTGGATGAAAGTAGTGGTTATTTTTAAATCTCCTAGAGAAATAATCCAAAAACTTAAGAAAATTTCAATAGTGCCTGAAACACAAACTGAATTTAAAAAGTTACTGATTATAGTCCCATGTTTTACTTTTTCTGAAGACAACAGATAGGCAAACAAATAAGCAAGCTCAAGACAAATATTCTTAGAGCACACAGTTTCCCTCTTGTCAGATATTTTGTTGGAAAATTCCTTCTGTTATTTCAAGAATAATACTGATACTTATGAAATGAGCTATTGTCTGGGCCTCCCTGGTGGTGTAAGGGGTTAAGTCATAAGAAAGTACCCACACGGTGCAGTAGACCTCTCCTATCTCACCCACTGCTCCCCTCAGCAGTGTATTTCAGTCAGTCTGCCTGTTCTGCTCCCCACTCTGTCTCTGGGGAATCCTCACTCCCTGCACCTCTGACCTGTACACCAGTTCTTGTGTGCATCAGTAAATAAATCTTTAAAAAAAAAAATGAACTATTGTCTTAAACCTTCTACAAATCAAGCCCATTATTGCTTTTCTGATGGGAGAGCTGTTGCTGCTTGTCAATCAAATAATCACTGTGCACCATTTTAAGCATAAACACACATAAGCACAGCCGGTATTGCTCGCTTAATTTATGAATGCTGAGAACCAGAGGAAAGGTAACACTGAATGGCATGCAAATATTTCAATTTTTTTTTAATTTCCCACTGCAATCTTTGGCTAAAGGTGAATAGAATCTGAAAATTGTTTTTATTGATATGTATACACACATGGCCAGTGTTATTTCCAAAGGTTAATTATTTACATAACCTCTCTGAGTTCTATCTCCTGCTGATTTGGAATTTATCTCAGAAAAAATAGCATTCAAAAATCTAAATTTGCCTTTCTGTGGGATCTGAGAGCTATGTGAAAGCAACTATGAATATTTAATGAATGATTTCCAAATATTTGGAGAATCAGAAGTACTTAAAATTTGGATTCATCTTGTAAAGATGTTTAGACAAACTTGAAAAACAAGGAGATAATTTATTTAAAATATACAACACTATCAACTTGGATTAGTATATGTACTACTTTATGGTTTATTGTTTGGATTTTATGTTGATTTAGCTGTGGTTTGTTTTAGAATAGTTATGTCCACCATTCAATACATTACTTTCATTAAATATTAAATAATCTTTTCATGTGATCCATCAACTCTGGGAACCCTAAACCTCACTATAAGAGCACAGGGCAAAAATGTCCTCACCTTTCTGGGTTTTTCTGAGATTAGATGAACAAACAAATTAACATCACAGATTAATGGGAGAAAAATGCCACATTTAATAACATATTTATGAAGTACACCATGACTATAAATTCTAAAGTAGATGGAACAAACCAGGGAGGTGGGTTAACAAACAAATCATGGGCTAGGGGGCAGCTGGGGCATCAAAGAAAGAAAGGTTTCAGTGGCAAGGAGATGAAGTCAGATGACAAAACTTCGTCTCTAGATGTTTTCTCTGCTTTAAGATAGGTTTCTGAGAAACATAAAAAAATGTTCAATATGTAGTAAAATAAATTAAAAAAAGATAGGGGGGAGCCTCCCTGGTGGCACAGGGGGTTAAGATACAACCTGTGAAGCTGTCTGCACCCTCTGCAGCATGAGTTCGATCCCCAGCCAGGGAGCTACCCACATGGCGCAGCAGACCTCTCCTGTCTTGCCTACTGCTTCCCTCAGCAGTGTACTTCAGTCGATCTGCCTATTCTGTTCCCCACTCTGTCTCTGGTGAATTCTCTCACCCCCCACACCTCTGTCCTGTACCCACCTCTTGTATGCATAAATAAATAAATCTTTAAAAAAGAAAAAAAAGATAGGTTATTTCTGGACATAGCCTAAATCTAAGCAATCTACATTGTTTAAGTAAAGGTTTCAGTTTCTCCAGGGGGCCACCAAACTTCAATTAACCTTATTCCTCAAACCAAGGTGATACATATTGAAAAAGACATCTCTGGACTTCTTGGAAATGCCTAGCTGAATATTTTTGGGAAGACCAATTGTACATCTCTTCTTCTGACATCATTTCTCATGTTTTTTCCCTTCCAATCATTGTGGGTAAAAAATCAAAGACTTGACTCTAACCAGTGAAATGTAGCAGAGGCTGTTGGATATCACTCTTGAGATCATATTACATAAAATTTCACCTGACTATCAATGCCTATCTAAAAATTCTCAGACTAAACCAAGAGATTCTTCTCTATGTATCAGTGATGTGTGCAAATATGTAGCCATGTCACAAAACACCAAGTGGCAAGACTTTGATGTGTTTTTATGTGTGTGAGTCAGTGTGTGTGGACCTAGCTATTATTTATTAGAAAAACTGTGAGCATAGTTGTATCAACAGGAGTAGAAACTTCCTTGCTCTCTGCTCACCCTTACCTTGCATCCCACACCAACCACTCACTCAGGAGTTGAAATGCCTCTGAGGCCACGATCTCCAATGACTTGGGCAGTAGTATCTCCAGAACCCTTTCGTTACACGTAAGTAAAGTAATGTCTGTTTCTCTGCTTCTATCTTCCCCATCTAAACTTCCAACCTGACCCTCATCCTGTTCTCTAGACTTAAAACCAATAGTCAGCAAGAAGTGTGTGTGTGGGGGGGGAGTTGTATTACCTCAAGGAAATTAATTCTTCCAACAGTCTGAGTGAACTTGGGAGTGGATCTTTCTCTAATTGAACCTTTCTGTGCAAACACAGACCAACCAACGCTGTTAACATAAGAAGATCCAGCAAAGCTTTGACTTTGCTCCTGACTTACAAAAATTTTAATATAAAAATTATGTTGTTTTATAACACTATATTTGTGGTAATTTGTTATGCAGCAATAGTAAGCAATAGTAAGTAATATTCTTCACATTTTGCTATTAATTAAATGAAAGTTCAAGCATACATTATCAAATCTAAGAATTAAAACTTACACATAATATAAATAATCCACAGAACAAAGAGTACATGATGAAAATAATTATTTCTCATAAGAAAACAATTCCTACTTCCAAATGTAACATTATTGGTAAGTCTTGTGTGACTTACCAAAAATCTTCTGAACAATTTCAAGCAGTGTGTGAGTAATTATATATTTCCCTAACTTCTGAAGATATTGATTTAAAGATTCTTTCATTCAAGTAAAAGAAATAAAGTAGTAAATGGTTGTTTAGTCTTTCATTGTTTTAAATTCAGTGAGATTAGCATATTTTCATTTGTTCAATTAAAATTTGAATGTCCTTTCTTCTATGAGTGATCTGTTTGTCTTTGCTCATATTTATGAGTAATTTATCATTTTTTTATAAATTTAAGGAAATAATTAGTTTATCACCAACAATAATATATAGGGTCTCACAGATATTCAAACATTTTTTTCTATTTCTCAGATTTTTTTACTTAGTTTTTAATGTATAATTTTCTTAAGGCATGTTTATATTAAATGCAATAAAATCTGTTAACTTTCCCTGTATAGCAATTCTGAAACAAATGTTTTTTTGAACAACATTTTGAAACTATGTCTGTTAACTCTAACTTCTTAATTCTATCTTTTAAAATGCTGAATTACCCACTAAATGGATTTTTTATAGTTTGATTGTTAAAAATGTGTTACTATATTTTCCATATATTTTAGCATAAAATCATTATATTGATAAATTCTTATGTTAATCATTATTTTCCTTTTGAAATATTTATTAAAATACAAAATTTTGGAATGGAACAAGTACAGTAGGCACCTACTGACTTTTGGTTGAGTAAAATAAAGTAAAATAAAGATTCTATATTGTGTATTTTATTTATATTAATTACATACCATGTGTATCTATATGTGCATGCTTTTCTTTGTTGACTGATTGATGTATAACCTTTGAGATTTTTTTGTGTTAAACTTTTTGACCATTTTTGTGTTAAATTTTTATGATCTCTTGATAACACACACACACTTAAAGATCTTATAATTCCAGCTAAGAAGAGGTATGTGACATTATTTATTGAAACATTGTTCTAAAATTTAAGGTAAAAAATGTGTTAGCAGAAAAATCAGTAAACTGTGTGTGTGTGTATATATATGTTTTTTAAAAAAATAGAGGAATATGAATGAATGAACTAGAGCTATGTGTTGTTAGCCAAAAAAATACTGTCTGATTATACGCAGTTTTTAAAATAGCTTAAATACTGAAGAAAGTATTTATTTACTCACAAAACATATAAAGTAGGTATTTCTCATCAGCTGTCAGCTCTTCTTGAAGTGGTAATTTAGGAATTAGCTTTTTTCCATCTTGTGGTTCTGCTATCTTTGAGGATTGTGTCATCATCTCTATCCTGAAAGCAAAAATGCAAAGCATGCACTTGTTAGTTAAAATTCTGGGGACAGATATATCCTATCATTTCTATTCGCAATTCATTATATAGCATGTAGTCATCTGCCCACAGTTATCTACAAATAAGGCTAGGAAATAGAGTCTAGCTATGTGACCCTCTTCACCAAAAACCAGACTTTAAAGTTAGTATGTTTTTATCACATTGACAGGTGTTAGTCTTACAAACAAAATATTGAGCTAAAGGAGGATGTTGAAAAACAGTATGACTAATAGGAAACAACTTACATGAAATTCAAACACTTGCAATGAGCCATACAATGTTAGGAAACATGCTTGTTAAACAAAATTATAAAGAATGAATTATGGAAATAAGTTCCAAATTCAGGAGAGTAGAAATCATGAGAGTAAGAAGAGGGGGTATATATATTTGCAAGGGTTGTGGTGTGGGTTTATATGGGACACAAAACATTATAATTTTCTTTTTTTTAAGATGTATTTATTTACGCATACAAGAGCTGGGATACAGGCCAGAGGTATGGGGAGTGAGAGGATTCATCAGAGACAGAGTGGGGAACAGAATAGGCAGATTGATGGAAGTACACTGCTGAATGGAGCAGCGGGTGAGTCAGGAGAGGTCTGCTGCGCCATGTGGGTTGCTCCCTGGCCAGCCGGGGATTGAACTCATGCTGCAGAGGCTGCGGACAGATTCATAGGTTGTGTCTTAACCCCTTGCACCACCTGGGAGGCACAAAACATTTTAATTTTCTTAAACTATGTATATGAGTATTTACACAGAATTTTTTTCAGATATATATTTTAAAAGAACCTGGTAAGCCATGTTTCTTTATTTAGAGAAAATATAAGCTTTATAAGGAAACCAGCTATCTAAATTATCTTACAGAGTGTTATGAATGGGTGAAGTGTTGGAACTGAGGTTGTAAAATGTTAACATATCTCAGAACTCTATGTACTACTTGCATTTATATCAGAGAAGAAAATAGGTACATTTATGTGATGAACAGAGATCTATATAACTTGGAATAAAATGAGGAACATGAATCCTTTCTAAATTCCACTGCACATACCTAAAAAAATGTAATCTTTTTAAGGAGGAATATTATAAGCCTTCCCCTCTACCCTGAGATGAAATGAAATACACCAATTGGTTCTGACCAAATGAAGAAAAGCTTACACCAGTTATAAAAACAAGCAGGGTTACAAATTCAAATAAGACTTAAATTATGTGAATCCCACTAAAGAGTACCAGGAAATCTCTTCATTTTAGTGAAAATTTATTCTGTTTGTGTCTTCAGTTTTCCTTTGCTTAAGAATTAGATTCTCATGTTAAGAACGCTTTGAAGTGTCTTCTAATACATTGCACTGCTTTCTTTTACATTTTCTGAAGTACACGTTAGTTTTTCTTGGCTATTCTTTGCAAGATACTTAAGTAGATATAAAATTTTTAGCCAACTGATCCTTACTTTGCCCACTAGTATATATGGATATATGAACCATGTGTCTATGCTTTCAACTGTTGTCAAATACTTAAATTAAAAATTTGCTTATTTAACAAAAATTAAGCAAAATATAGTATCATGAATTTTTGTCATAATTATAGGTCAAAACAAATGCTTAGAAGTGAGTGTGGTGAACAATTCTTGATGTGACAATTCAGTTGAGGTAGGTCATTAAGAAAGGCTTCACAGGGAAGAATGGACTTGGTTTTGGGGCTTGTAGTTTATATTTGATTTCAATATGAAGGGGGAGGCAGGAGCAGTTGTGCAAGTTGTTTCAAAATCATATTTATTTAAAATGTAGTATCTTTGACAAAATAACAAATATCTATGTTATCTGAGAATGGCTACTCAGAAGTATTCAGTTCCTTCTTTACCTTTGTGGCTATATAAATACAGACACACACACACTTCCATTCCACTCCATTCATATGTATATGCATATGATATATATATATATTATATAGTAGTTATTAATGAATTAAGCATTTGATATGTTAAAAAAAATACCCTTTTTCATCTCTAGAATGCAGTCCATTTTCTGGGCTGTTCCCTATTTGTATTTCCAGGACCATGGACAGTACCTGAAAAACCAATTCAGTGCAATATTAAAAGAATAAAATATTTTCCATTTATATACCTTTTTTCACATTTATAATATAACATAGTATATACTTAAATATAATTGTCTACATTATATAAATAGGTTATGATGTTTAAATATTTATCTCTGCAGATTTTATATTTATATATTTCAAAAATCAGTTAGATTGAGAGGTAACAAAAATCAGGATAGAACTAATTACTATTTGTGTGTATACTTGATTTATTGTGGAATTAGTTTTCACCAGTTAATATCTCCCTAAGTTGGTATTAAAGGGAAAGATCTCAATTAGGCGAAATCTATTTTAAAACTGAATAAATTAAATTTATTTTAACTTCTGAGTAATGCAGTCCCACATGAAGCTTATTCCTCATTCATGTCTTTTTTTAACGATTTATTTTATTTATAAGAGTCAGGGTACAGTCCAGATGTGCGGGAGGGTGAGAGGATTCACTAGAGATAGTGGGGAACAGAACAGGCAGACTGACGAAATACACTGCTGAGGGGAGCAGTGGGTGAGACAGGAGAGGTCTGCTCACCACATGGGTTGCTCCGCAGCCTGTGGGGATCGAACCAGCACTGCAGAGGCTGCAAACAGCTTCACAGCGCTGCGCACAACCGCCTGCGCCACCAGGGTGGCCCCTCGTTAATGTTGAAATGATTCAGGAGCATGTTTGTCCTATTATAAGAAGTTTCAGTCAATGGTCCAAGCTGATAGAAGCTCTGCTAACTCATCACACACCTTCTTAGGTTTTCCCAGGTATTGCTTACTCATCAGCATTTGAAGACACAAGAGACATCACAAGTCAAGGTGTTTTTAAGCCAGGCCTGGAAATGCCATACATTCCTTCTAATCACTTTGCATTAGTTGAAACTCTACAAATGGCCACCATGTCTAACAGGGATCTGGGAAAGGTAATCGAGTTGTGTGCCCAAAGCATAAATTATTTTGTTGTATTCTAGAAGTCTTAGTCACAGATGCCACCACCTGATCTTATTACTCCACCTAGAGAGAGGGATTTTATTTAAAGGGAAGGACAACCTAAAGATTGCAGTAAAGGATTACATATTTTGATAAAGGTATCTGTTGAAATTGAAAAGTGCAGAGTTAGCAGCAACATTGGACTTTGGGACCAGAATTTTTAAACAGTCAGGAAATTTGTACTCATTAATGTCTTTTAGACCAGGTAGAAAAAGTTCCCTTTCACAATGTGGTATGAGACAGTATAGGATAAAGACAACTTCTTAGTGGCCTAAGAGTTTTCAGACTTTATTCCAATTAATATACTGACAGTATTCAATCCTTGCATGATTTTTGATTCAATATATGAAAGGAAAATGATTACAAAGAGGTGTTATAAACATGAAATTGGCATAGAAAAATATCCAGAGATCCAAGGAAGCTGACAAGCTCCTCAGGTGTAAATTCTCACTCAAGTTAATGAGGATCAAAGACCAAGACATTTGAACTATGAGCCTCATGCAATGCTTGTAAAAGTTCAATAAGTTAATAACTTAATATGTTTGTAGAAGGAAATTGTGAAATACTTGCAAGTTAAAATAGGTGTTTTAATATATATCTCATTTTTATGTGAATTCTTGAAAAATTGTGCAATACAATTTTGAAATAAAACCAAAATGACTCACTCACTTCTGCAAACACTGATCACTATTGTGTTTGTAGAAGGTATAATGAAATAAGCTTTGAGAAAGCAAAAATAAACACCCCAAAGGTTCTTTGTCAGCTGAAATCTACATTCCAAAAGAAGTTCTCTAAATTCCTTACAACTTAGATATTCCTTTGTGAAAACATCTTCATCCAAGAGACAGCAACACTGGGAATTAAGTGCAGAGACATTGGATGCAGATCTTTGATTTTGTGTAAGTACTTATGATCCATAAATCACACCAATAAACATCATGTAATACAATGTACCCTTCTTAAACAGTGCTTAGCACTTTGCAACTACTGAAAAAAGTGTTATTTAGCATTATTATTATTTTTAATCTATTTTTTCTCAAAATGAGTGTTATTCATTTGGGTTGTTGTATATCATTTCCTACTCAGCTTATGAAATTTTGCCTGCACTGATGATTCTATTTAAAATTCAATGGCTTAATTATTTGTTGTTAATTTCATTGTTAGGATTTTAAAAAAAAGGGCCTCCCCTGGTGGCGCAGCAGTTGAGCACTGGGCTGCCCGCAGCCTCTGCAGCGCCGGTTTGGTCCCCGGCAGCCAGCGAAGGTCCCACATGGCACGCAGATCTCTCCTGCCGCACCCGCTGCTCCGCTCAGCAGTGTATTTCGTCGGTCTGCCTGTTCTGTTCCCCGCTCTGGCTCTGGTTAATTCTCTCACCCTCCTGCGCTTCTAACTGTACCCAGTGCTTGTATAAATAAATAAATAAATAAATCTTTAAAAAAAGGATTTTAAAAATATTTGCATTTTTTTTAATCTGGCAAAATGATAAAATTATTTTTATACTTATTCTGAAGAATGTTTCCAACTTAGAGGGGAAACAATTTTTATGCTTTAGATATATGACATTCTCTTATGTGGGTGGCCCACAATGAAGTTGCCTCTGGGATTCACTTTCCTCCTGAATATGGACGTCTAAGCCTTATTTTAAGAACAGAAAGTAGCCGAAGTGATATTGTGCTAGTTCCAGGACTAAATTGAAAGAATGCCTGTAAGCTCCCATTTTGGTGTGCTTAGGTTCTAAACTATTGAGTTTCCATGTGTGAGTTATGGCTTCCCTATTAGAAAGACCAAATGTTAAGGTCAAAGGGAGGGAGGAGAGGTCAAAGCAGGAGTCCTGAAAATATACACTCTGAAAGACAGGAGAAAAGAGTAGGGGAAAGGGAGAAGAGTGATGGGAGAGGAAGATGAGTAGGAGAGTTCCTTATCCCTTGTTCCTTATCCCTTAGCTAAGCCCACACCTCAGCAGATCTGATAGTTGAATGCAACTACACAAAAGTCCTCTAACAAGAAAATCAGAAGAGTTGGCTAGCTGGCCCCAACTCAATGATGTATTCAGAGAAAATAGAAGGACGTTATCTTAAACTACTGAATTGGAGGTGGATAGATTTGTGCCTATATGTATCTGAAATGAGATATGGAAACTGGCAATGGCAGGGGGTGGGGGGTGGGAGGTGGGGGGGTCACAAAGCCAGATCAAAATATGGTACTGACTTTTGGAGCAGCCAATGAGAAGACTGAAGGACTATAAGGAGAGTATTATTGGAGGCTAGAAAATAAGAAAACCATACTTGTGATTGAGGAGAAAGGATTCAAATTATTTACTGACAGGAATATTATGGGCATTAATATTGGAGGCACCATCACCTGTGGCAATTAGAAAATGTCCCTAATCAGCTTAAGAATTTTGCTAAACAAATTTCCAGGAAGACAATTTTAAGTGCTTATTGGCTTCTTTTTGCTATGCATAAGTTACACATGATTTGAAGAAACAACTGTGTCATTATCAAAAAGAATCAACAAGAAATGTTCCCAATCTGTTTTTTCTGGGTTGGGAAAAAAATAATTACAAAACCTTTCATTCACAGTGCTTACACCTAACAAAAGGTACCCCAATAAATAAAAGGTACCCCATAAAAATGGCCTCAGGAAAAATATCAAATCCAGGACAGAAATCATAAATGGACTCAGGAGTCAAATTAATTCAAAGCTGGGCTATACAACACTTTTTATATAATTCAAAAGGCAGAGTTTCACAGATCCTCTCTGGTAATCTCAAAGGTCTGCTTTATAGATAATATATTCTAGAAAAAAAGAGCTTCTGGAAATGCTAAATATATTGTCCCATGGGTTTGTGAATCTAAGTCCAAATGGGATTGAGTCTGTTTTGGAGAAACTTTCGTAGGTGTGGTTTTTGTCCAATGGAGTGAAATTACAATTTAAATCTTAAAAGATCCTTAGATTTTTAAAGGAATTGCAACAATCTCTATTAAACAGGACAGAGGCAGTATAAAATGGAAATAAACCTTTGGATTCCACAACTTCTAACTTGAAGAAGCTGACTTGTGAAAACTAGCAGATGCAAACTGTCAATTCTTATAAAAAGATAAGAATTACGAGTCAAAGGCCCAGATTAGAAAATCAAGCAACAAGGAGAACCATTCAAGTGATTTGGAACAGAAATCAATTCCAATCCACATACAATGTCCAGCCCAGAGTAGAGATTTAGGATGGCGTTATGGACTTTTCTGGACTTTGACATTACTGTGAGCTACTGCATGCTAGGTCTCCAATCTCCCCAAAGCTTAGTCTCACATAAACATTTGCTTGTGAATATCTATAGCATTTATTGTTTTTCTTTCTTACCACCAAATGATCCATGAGAGTGGAGAAGATAACATGTCTTTTAGTTCAAATATCTTCTAAAAGAAATGGAGTTTTTACCGAATGATCCCAATTGTCACTTAGACATAATTTAGATGATGAAATTCTGAACCTCAGGCTGGAGTTTGAAGCATTGATGGGACAAAATGTTTGGGGTTCTTGAGAAAGAAGTGAATTTTTTTCATGTGGGATGAAAGTGAATCATGAAGGAACAGAGAAATACCTATATACCAATAAGTCATGCCTCCTAGTTTTTGTTACCCAATATTCATATCTTTCTGTAATGTCTTTCCCCATGAATCTTTACTAGTCCTGTAACTTAATTTAACTTACAGAAGTTGTTGTAAATGATGTAGTTCTTAGTCTAAGCCTTACAGAATAGCTTAGTTTCCTCTTTTGAAAATCCTGACCTTCTACTTAAGAAGACTTATTACCTTGATGAAAAGAGCACATGGAGAACCAACTGGAGAGACCACATACAGAGAGGAAATAATTGAGATTTGGTGAAAAGAACTATGCCTTTCACATCGGGGACTCACAGTCAGATAGAGTGAAACTTGGCTCAGATTGAAGAATCATGAACAAATAAAATGGTTGTTGCTTAAACTAACACATTTTGGAGTTTGTCATTCACAGCAATTGATAACTGAAACAAGCATCATACTGTAGAAAATCAGAGTGAAGTTACATCTCCCCAGATTTATCAGCCAAAGGAAAAAAAAAAAACACTGAAGAAAAAAAAAATTACAGATAGATGAATTTCTATTTCATAAATATCTATGTTCATGACTATAGAATTTCAGCACTATTTTAAAATAATCATGGGATTAACTTGACTTTTAGTTTCACCAATGCAGAAAGCAAAATTCATAACCAGACACAACCGTCATTTGCCTCTCATGAACCAATGGACAGTGTTTATCCACTCTGAAGCACATAAATTTGAAAATTAACATCAATTCCTCTTTACTTTTATGTAAAATGAATTGTTAAGATATTTCTGTTGCAAAAAGATAGAGACCTGTGTTAGCATCTAGTTTAAACTCCCTGCATTTGTAAATTATTCTTTATTATTAATTCAGAATAGTTGTGAATTATTCTGGAAAAAAAAACATTTTGGCATTTGTGAGTGCCCATGCCCACAGGACTGAGAATTAATCTGTATTTTACTGGTGTTGAAGACTTCCAGTGGGATCAACAGTGTCCATTGATAGATAACTCAAAATTTCCTCTTCCAATTATGATGTACCTGATCATCCCCTTCTATTATATTTTATTTCTCTTTAGTATAATGCAGTGGTCGTCATAATGATGTTTTCTGGATTAATTATTTCAAGACTGAGATCTCAAAGCCATGGAGGGGGCAAACAAAGAAATAACCATTGTAATTCAAGAATGTATTCATTCTTTTCATGGAATTGATGTGGTGACATCTATGAAATATCTATTCATTTCCCAACTTAAGGAAGTTAAATATGTCAGTTTTAAGCTATTGTTTAGTAAGGGAACTTAGTAAAACCCATCGTTCATATAACACTGTCATCTTAGAGCCATCTTCCATGTCATTTGTAAGGAAGAAAAGTTTCCCTAAAGCTAAGTGACTTGCCCACATTACATAATTCTTAAAGTGATAACTGGAGACATTACCTCTGATGTCAAAATCTGGGTTCTATTTTCATTATCCTAACCTCTTCTAATACATGATTTAATGCCTTAAGACTTCAACATAGCAAATCCTGAGCTTATAGCTTAAGAGTGCACAAAAATTTTAAGTCTTGAATTAAAGTATATTCTTTAAACAATTCTTTACTGACTGAATTCAAAATATACTATATAGTTTTTAGAAATATGATGTAGAGATAAATAAACATCTAATCTATTACATACAGTTAGCTTCATTCTTTGCCTTTCTCAAAAAACTTTATAAATCACAGTTTATTCTTTTAAATCCTGTGTGTCTCACTGGGTTGAATGGTAGATCCATGTTTAATGTTTTGAGACACCTCCAGGCACCTATTCAAAAATTTCAAAAACATTTTATCATAGCACTATTTACTATAGCTAAACTATGAAAACAACCTAAGTGCTCTGGAACAGATGACAGGATCAAGAAGATATGCTGTGTATACATAACGGATTACTGTTCAGTGATCAAATACATACATGCATACATACATACATAAATAAATAAACAAACTCATGCCATTTGCAGCGACATGGATGGAGCTTGATAAGATTATTATGCTAAGTGAAATAAGTCAGGAGAAAGATAAATATCAAATGGTGTCACTAATATGTGGAATATAAAGTAACTAAATTAATAGTAATATAAAGACAAGCTGAAAAACTAACCCCTGATAGCTGATTACAGAACTGAATCACCAAGGGGGAGGAAAAATTAAAGGGAGGGAGGGAGGCATAATGGTCTGTGGTGGTGGAGTATGGGCAAGTTGGTGTTGAATGCACAATGGTGGTAACACCTGATGGGGATACAACAAACTTATCTCAGTTAAAAACAGACAATATAAATAAGTCAATCAATCAGTCAATCAATCGATCCTGCTGCGCCATGTGGGTCACCTCCCTGGCCGGGGATCGAACTCATGCTGCAGTGGCTGTGGCTAGCTTCATAGCGCTGATGCTGAACCCCTTGTGTCACAAGGGAGGCCCACATCATATATTTCTGATCTAGATTAATAGTTCTCAAACTGTATCACACTGGACTGCATGGATAATTCTGTGGCACCCTTTTTTAAAAATTATTATTATTTAAATTTTATATATTTTTACATCACTTTTCATTTTTGCACAATGTATGCATTTTAGTCTTGGTTATAGTCCCCATACAATTCCCAACCCCCCTTGTTTTGATCCTACATTTCCCCGCCCCCCACCCCTGTAGTGCGTCTCTGGTTCATAGTTGCTTGTTGATTTTGATTTTTACTTTATTATAATTAGTCTTTTTCCTGGTCCTTTATTTAGGTTTTCTAAATTCTTGCTATGAGTGAGACCATCTGGTATCCTTTTTTAATCACTCTATTCATATTTTGCAAACCATTAATAATCTACTTGATGACTTACCAATACATACACTTTCAAAGTTATTCAAAACTAAATGTATATAGAGTATTGGATACATGCCACTACACTTTTTATTTAAGATTTATTTATTTTTATGCATACAAGAACTGAGGTACAGGCTAGAGGTATGGGAGGTGAGAGGATTCACCAGAGACAGAGTGGGGAATGAACAGGCAGACTGACTGAAATACACTGCTGAGGGGAGCAGCAGGTGAGAGACAGGAGAGGTCTGCTGTGCCGTGTAGGTATCTCCCTGGCCAATGGGGGACCAAACTCATGCTGCAGAGGCTGTGGCAGAGGCTATGGATAGCTTCACAGTGCTGTGCTTAACCCCTTGCACCACCAGAGAGGCCCTCCATTAAACTCTTTAAAATAGGAACTTGAGATTTTTCAAGATTTTCATCTCAATGAACAAGAGATTTTTCAAGATTTTTCAGAGAATATATGATACTTGGAATCATTACAGTAGATATTTTTTCCTTACTTTTGAGTGTGACTTTGAGCACAACCTCTGAGTTTTCTAATCATGATTGTTCATCATGAAAGCAGAATAACACTAGAAACATGCCATGAAATTATGATATGATCAATATATTGGCTTTTACTCTTAATTTTTCCATACATTTTTTTATTCTTCCCTTCTTCCATGCATTCACTAAGACATCAGCATCAATGGATGTATATTCTCCATCACTTGATTCTGGGCTTGGTCACTTAAACAAGTTTTAGCCCATGAGAAGAAGAGGCAGAAATAACAATGCTGAATTTTAAGCCCAGAACTTCAGGACACCTGTGTATCTTGGGTCCTTTTTGAATTTTGTGATTGCCTTGAGAATAAGTTATTTAACCTGTTACACTCTCCAGTAATATTAATTTAGTGTGCAAGAATCCCCATACATTACTTTACATTGAGCATTATCCATCTACTGTGACATTCTACTCAATGAACTCATGTACAAATGCCAAGTCCCTCAACAGATAAGCTGATTTTCTGCCCCTCATTCAATCAGTATCAATAGACAATAGAAACTTGATAGTAAAGTCATCTTAGGAAAAGTTTGAAATAGACTCTACAGCAGGCAATGGAGCCATTTTGTTTTGTAAAACACTAAGACTGACCCACTGTGTGTGTCTGTGTGTGTGTTTCATGGCATTTAATATATTTATACAGATTATATGCTAACTTACCTCAGAAATCCTGCACTTTAGAGAATGCTACTTCTTTTGATTTCATATAGCCAACTACCAGACAAATTCTGTGATTTCTAATATTATATGCATGAAGAAAACTTGGGCAATAAAAATATTTATTCTGTTGTAGCATGAAGAATGAGTATAAAAGAACTTCAATTCAGTCAAAACTGTACACCCAGCTGAAGTGTGACAGTAAATCCAGAGGTAAGATGAAAGATTAATTCATGGAGATGGCAGTTTGGCAGACACACATCACTGCCACATTGTTAGTGTAATTCACAGCAGGTTATATTTTTTTGGCCATTTATTCATAAATATTTGCTTTCATTTCCAAGCATTAGAATGAGTCTTTTGTTCTTTTAAACTGCATGATATTAAGTGGTGCTTTTTCATGTTGGATATGGTTATGAATTAATGAGTAAACGCTTCTCTTGATTGAAGGAGGATGATGTTTAGATGACCATGAGCAGAGATGCCAATGTAACTGACAGTAATTGAGACTGAACATCAGCCTAATAACAGCGTGAGTGACCCTCAGCTATCAATTTGCAAGAACTGGGAGGAAAGCTGCTAGATTTGGTGCTGTTTATGATTTTAGGAAATGGGCATGGAATAGAAGAAGGCATGGCACAAGTCTTCAGATCTAAAGGGTTAAGCACCTGAAGATAGTGGATACAAAGAAAGATGCTTTACTGGAAATTCAAAGACACAAGGACCTCAGCAAAAGCAGCAACAGGACTCAAGGAATAAAATTAGATGGAAAGCAGGATCCCTTAAGAGATGGCACCATTGGTGCTGGTGTGAGTCTTTGGCAGTCAGCTACCAGCAGTGGTGGAGAGACAGAGTAGACCAGTTGCAGTGGGAGGTAGGAAGCAAAGACAGAGGGTGGGAGTATAGGAAATTGCCTGAGAGAACTGTTAGTGACATTTTATCAAAAAATCTCCAAGGACACTCAGAAATCACTATTTAAGAATTTGAGTTATGCGCCAAATGCTTTTCCACTACACAGGTGGGGTGTTGCAAAATGTGTGGCTGGTGTGAGCTCATTTGTACTCACAGCTGGTAAAGCCCAGGGAAACAGGTCTCTGCCTTCAAAGGGCACACCATAATGGAATGACAGAATAATATACAGGGAAAGATAACATAATGTGAATGTTCCATGACAGATAGAGACAACAATGCTCTGGGAACAGAGAGAAGAGATAATTACAAACAAACCTTCGAGACTGGGTTTCATTTTACATGCTGCATGCAATGCATATCAGAATAGCTGCATTCCTTTTTTCCCTCTGGAGTTCTGTGACCTGTCTATGTGTTCCCAGGGCATCCTTATTGTTGTAGTAAACCCTGCATGGTGCTTGTGTGTTTTCTTGCCTGACTAACCTTAGGCTGCAAGCTCCTCTCCCTTTTAAGAGATTAGTTCTGAATTTTTGGAATCTGGTTTTTTTTGTGGTAAGTGATAGATATTATATCCATTGCCATGCACTTAATGTCTAAAAATTATAAATGAAGCCTAATAAAAATAACCTAGGTAAACCAGTTTTGAAAAACACACATCTAAAAGCTACATTGAAATGACTTCTACTTTCCAGAAATACGGATGGGCTGTAGCTGACCTATAGATTTCAGATATTGTTCTACATGACTGTCCATTTCACAGTTGAATCCTACAGTCTGAATTGCAAGACCCCTAATCTGAGCAATTCACCACCTTCTATCTATAGTCCAATAAAGATAGCTGGATAAATTTCTGTGAGAGCAACTATAACATGATGGAAGCCCTAATTTTCTATACTTGTAGACCCCAAAATTCCCACAAAGGACCAAGGACCTGCTGGGAAATAGCACACTGAAAATTTCCCTTCACTGCTAGGATGCCCAATTATTCTTCAATTTAAATGTCCTTAATGCCTGGAATTGACATTTTCATGCAAACTCATCAGGAGAACTATTTAGGGCAAAAAGAAAAATAGAAGTATAATGTAGGCTCAAGTCTCCCTACAAAGCTATTCATTCTCTTTTGTTACTTAGACCCCTGTCAGTGTGTAATCTCAAAAGAACCCAAGTATACTGAAGTCATAAATCTAACTTTGCAGGGCCACTAACGTCACGGTACCCCTCATCAGAAGCCATATCCTACCCAGACTTGGAAAGCCCAATTACATTTGCCTTCAATAATGATAGAGAAAATGAAGTGACAATAGATGTTATTGACTAATCTGATTGAAATTTAAAACTTAGAAAGTAAGTTTGGAAAAGCATAGTGAATTATTATAATCCCTTTTCATGTCCCTCTATTCATTAAATGCAGAGATGTAATTAAAGAATTTTATATGTCTCTTCAAAAAGTGCTTTAGCAGGGCCTCCCTGGTGGCACAAGGGGTTGAGCACTGCACTATGAGGCAATCCACAGCCTCTGTAGCACGAGTTCCATCCCCGGCCAGCCAGGGAGCTACCCACATGGTGCAGCAGACCTCTCCTGACTCACCCACTGCTCCCTTCAGCAGTGTGTTTCAGTCACTCTGCCTGTTCTGTTCCCTACTCTGTCTCTGGTGAATCCTCTCACCCTCTGCATCTCTGGCTTGCACCCCAGCTCTTGTATGTATAAATAAATAAATCTTAAAAAAAAAAAAAAGTGTTTTAGCATTGAAGGAGTTTAAAACACAGGGGTTCTTCTTTGAGCATTTCCAGTTTTTGTCTTTTAAGTTATTCAGCTGATGGCCCTGATCACATGCTTTTCCAAAGAAGAAATTTACAGAAATGGCCTTGTGATGACCAATATTGTTTTAATAATCTGTAACTCTAACTTACATGATTTTAGTTGGCTAGGTCAGTCTTTCCTCCACTTGTGCACAATGCAGATGATTTTCTTACTTATCCACTGGCCTCTGTATGACCCAGTATCCTTTTATATAAACCTTTTTTAGGCTTCTGATAGTATAATGCATTTCTTAATAATTAAACCACAGGAACATCAATGGCAAATTTAATGGCCATAAATGGTCAAGATATTTCTATTTTTTAAAGTATGACACATTTAGAGCACAGCACCCTGAAGTGAGCCAAAGTGTTGCCTTGGTGCCCATTTGGCAACAGGAAAGTCTCCACTAGATCATTTTTTCTATTCCAAATAGTGATGCTCATTGTTCCTTTGCATGTTGAACCCAGGTGTTCACCAGGTAGAGATAAACAAGTGTCCTTTATCCTTGACAAAGCTCTTAGATTTACAAATTGTGTTCTCTTCTTTAATTTATTAGTATTATGTCAAAAATCTTCTGTAAAATTTATAGAAATTTCCCCCTTGAGCTTCTCAAACACACAGTACTCAAAAATGTCAAACCTCATTTTCCAAGGTTGCTATCAGAATACTGGTGATGGGAGCAAAGGTGGAAGAAGGAAGGTGGTAGGAATGATTAAGTGGGCCAAGGACAGGAACCTTGGAAGTAAGTGAAAACAGATGGGATTTATGGCTTAGCATTGCTCATTTTAAGTGTCACTGCCGGTCAGTGATTTGTTTCTGTATCACATAATATTTATTATTGATAACCAGCTAGAGATTTAGGTAACTCAAAGATTCCCAGAAGGGAGAAGAACAGAGAGTACATATAAAAACTGGTGAAATCTGAATAAGGTCTGTATTTGAGTTAATATAATTGTACCAATGTCAATTTCCTGGCTTTTGACAATGTATTATGTTTATATAGCATATTATCAAAGGGAAAGCAGGATGAATTCTATACTCCAGAAAATCTGTACTATTTGTTTTAACCTATTTCAAAATAACCAGTATTAAAAATAAAATAATAAAGAAAATGAAGAAAAATGGTCCACAGGAAAAGGTAAAGTTAGCCAGTCATTTAATCTGTGAAATCACTGAACGACAAAAGTGAACGAAGGATAGCAGAAATGCATCCTTCTCTCACTTTTATTTATTTATTTATTTTTTATAGAGGCATGTTTTATTTATTTATTTGTTTGTTTGTTTCTTTTGTTTATACAAGCACTGGGTACAGTCAGAAGCGCGGGAGGGTGAGAGAATTCACCAGAGCCAGAGCGGGGAGCAGAGCAGGCAGAAGGACCGAAGTACACTGCTGAGGGGAGCAGCGGGCGGCAGGAGAGGTCTGCGCGCCATGTGGGACCCTCCTCTGGTGGCCGGGGAGCAGCTGGGGATCGAACCGGCGCCGCAGAGGCCGCGGGCAGCTTCACAACCCAGCACTCAACTGCTGTGCCACCGGGGAGGCCCTTCTTTCACTTTTTTAATCTACCTAAATGTTTTAGATCGACAATATAGAATTTGCATTACATTAATCATTGCCATCCCATTACGTGGTACCAGATTTGACAAAACTGTTAGTAAGAAATTAGTCCTCTTAATTTAAAAGATATCTTAATGTTTTTGATCCTTGCATCACTTTTTAATGTAATTTTATTGTAATTTGACAGCTCTTTCAGAATTCAACATTCTTTGTGGCCAAAGATTTGCCGAGGCCTTTCTTGAGAGCATGTGCATTGCTCTTGTAAAATATCTGACAAAGGTGACAGGTTTGAAGATTATAATACTTTTAAATAAGGTTTGACAACTGCCAATCTTCACAATAACAAAATATTTTGTCATTAGATGTGCAATTTCTTATGTACTTCAGAAAGTCGGAATTTTCCATCTTTCTGAATTTGCTTAAGTTTGAGACAGACCAGCATTTTCTCACACATGGCCTGAAGCGTGAACTCTTCCCACTGCCAACAATACACACACTATCCCACACAACGCAACACACAAACATGCATATACATGCACAAAGAATTTTGCATTTTTTTTACAGTCCAAAGAAATTCTTAGATTAGAAGATAAATAACAAATGAGAGACAATTACCTGTTTCTTCACACTAGGGATGTTTGAAATGATGTATTCAAGTTTTTCTTAGATTCTTGCTTATTTTCTTGTAAATTGCAATGTCATGTTCAAAAAGGCTAAGGGACAGTTTTTCTCTCTCACATTCCTCTTGTGGATATTTTGTAGCTTTCTCAGAGTTGAGATTTCTAGTCAGCTTTTATACTAGAGTTTACAGTGTTGTGCCGTCTTCTCCACTACATTCACAAATACTTCTTGAGCACATACTATGCATTCTCTGTAGCTTCTAAGAGGAACAGACAATATCCCCACTCTATCTTACAAAAAAAAGTCAGAGTTTCTGTTATTTTGCTAAGAAATTAATAGCTAAAATTATAACTGAATATATTTTGCTCACCTGGGAATGATAGTACATTGTTCATATAAAAATAATATAACGTTATCTTACATTTGTTTATCCCATGCCCTCTATTTTCGTTTTGGAAGTGATTCTTTTGATTTATACTTATTCAATTTTCATAACAATTCTTCTAGGGATTTGTATTAGCCCCTTGAAAGATGATATAGCTGAAACCCAGAGACAGTATGAATACAACCAGCTAATGCTGGAATCCAAAAATTGATTCAGATGCCTTCCAGCCTGTGCTTCCACCACTGGGCTAGGGGCATTGGAGTGAGTCAATGATAGATATCAGTGATTTAGAATAATGGATCCTCTCTTTTGGCAACTAATGCCACAGACTAAACACTCCTAATTAAGATGTTGTCATTTTACCTAGGAGAAAAGTTTTGGCCAGAAAACAGTATGCCATGAATATAGGAGACTACTAGAAATATGTGAAAGAATAGTTTCAAGTGAAAGTATCCTTCCATGATTTCAAACATAATTCAGCCTACTACTCAACCTGATTTATGGGTCCACTGAAGTGGGCTAGGTGGTAATTCAGTGTCTTGTGACATGTACATTCTAGTGGCCAAATAGGAAACTACATTTTTAAAGCTGGGAATTAAGCTCATACAGTCAAAGAACATATCATTTATTCCACCAAAATTCATCTTTTTTCTAGTGAAGAAGATTTACAAAAATTTTAATCATATATGTTCACCCTTTTCTCTCTCAATCCCAATCTCCAACATATAAATATATGAACACCTCCTATATTATATGTGCCTGATTCCATCTTTTATTTTTGGTAAGAAATCTGTTTTATTGCACTCCCTTAGGAAAAGATAAAAGAAAATATTTTCAGAATGATTTCCAAATTAACTTCTTTTGGTTTCATTACAGATACTGCATTCCACATCTCTCTCCTCATATTTCCTTCCCTTAGCTTCTTTTAACTGTCCACTTTTTTTTTAATGTCCCTGTTGGGTAGTATATCAGTGGCAATACATACGAATCTATATCACTATTTTTTTCAGAAAATTATCCCATAAAATAATTAATATAAAATACTCAGTGACCTACTAGATTTTTCCCCTAAAATAACATTCACATAATATTTTAAATTTTCAACAATATTATGAGTTGACCAGTCAGCTCTATATTCAGAACATTCAAAGAAACATCCGTCTTTTTCTTTTATGAGCACAATCACAAAGATACCTGACATTAAAGAAGATTCCAAAGGAAATCCACAGTTGAAGAAAAAAATGAGTGCTGAACTACTTCAAACTAAAAGTCTTGACCTTGTTCTTTGAAATTTCCATAGGAATTTGGGTTCACAGTCCTAAATCAGAGGAGTTTATCTGCCTTTGCTTCTTTCCATATGGAGGGCAAAGCATCTCCTGTCTGTCATAATGTTAGAACAACTGGAAATTCCCTCCAGAAGGAAGCCTGTGTCTTCTGAGCACCACATGTCTATGACCTATACATGCCCAGTTGTTCCTTTGCCGACCAGCAGCTAGGAAGGCACTTGCTGTCTGAACTATGGGATTGTATCTCATGGCAACAGTCACACTCAGTGGCCTTGGTAAAGTGAGCTGTGAATTTGGCAGGCAGGGAACAGGCTCTGCTAGCAGAGCCACAGATCTTTGGCAATGAAGATATTTGGCCTCAGCACTTTCTTTCCCCTATCATCAAACAGTTTGACACAATCCTCCAAACCTTTGGGAAGGTCTCAGCTGTCCCAGATAGGCATGTTCCTTAATGACCTTAGAAGAAAGACTAAGAAGCAGTTCTTAAACATCTGTGCCCCATTCCTAATTCTGAGCACCAAGCCCCTCATCTTCCAGGCCTCCCTTTTCATTCTCTGCAGGGGATTGAGTGAAAAAGGAAAACCTCCATTTTTATTAGCACTTCTTTATTTGGCTTTTTAAAAATATGGTTCTTTTTATGATGCATGGTACTTATTCACTTTAGTTCACCTCCTGTAAAATGACAAAATGCATTAAGTTGCTCTATTCCCTTTGTTGTTTGAGCAATAACATTCCTTAGATTTCATGTGGCAGTTTCTAGGCATTTGTGATGGAGAAGAAAAATATTAGCAATAATGAATAGAGCTATAAATCACAGTGGCTGCAGCACCGTAGCATTTCTGTTCCTTAAGCTTAAATCCACAAGTTTTCCGGAAACTGAGGACTTGCAGCCCTGGAGCCAGGAGTCACTTGGCTCCCACTGAGTTGGGAAAAGAGGTTAAGGTTTAAACATGTAAGTGAGAGAGAGCCTGGAGTTGTTTTCCGATTCTGTCTCTATAGAAAAATTGAATCTATTTACACCTGTTTCTAAACATCTAGGCCCCCCTGTCTGTGCCCTGGGATGATCTGCCTAGAGACTTCTGTAGGTAATTCAGAGTGAAATATTTTCCTTTTGCTTCCAGTAGTTGAGGGCAGAAGTGTTGTGGAATTTTAAACTTGTTTCAGGTATAAGAATCAAGACTTACTTTTGCTTAAGAACTCATGGCATTAACATCCTTCTGTTCTTTCTTGGTGTCCTTGTGAATTATGTAGGGAAGGAAATTAACCTGTTCTTAGTGGATGATAATTAAAGAAATTCAGGGTTCAAAAGGGAGATGTTTTTCCAGAGCAAAAGAATGCAAGCAAGGATGCTGTCCAGGGCTTTTATTATTGTTTTTTAAATATATTTATTTATTCATTCATTCATTCATTCATTCATTCATTTATTTATTTATTTATACAAGCACTGGGTACAGTCAGAAGCACGGGAGGGTGAGGGAATTCACCAGAGCCAGAGCAGGGAGCAGAGCAGGCAGAAGGACCAAAGTACACTGCTCAGGGGAGCAGTGGGCGGCAGGAGCGGTCTGTACACCATGTGGGACCCTCACCCAGCGGCCAGGGATCGAACCAGCACTGCAGAGGTTGTGGGCAGCTTCGCAACCCAGCGCTCAACCGCTGCGCCACCAGGGAGGCTGTCCAGGGCTTTTAAAGGTAAATTCTGTTCTATTGCAATATTCCTCTTTAGAAAGATGCTAATTAAAAAGCCCATAATTTTGCTTACTGTTAACCCAACATCTTTGAGTTCATGAGGGGGTATTTCACTGGGCAAGAGATTTTTTTTAGTTTTGAGAAATGTAGTGATTCAAAGGCTTGGATGAATACAAATCAATCCCAGAAGAACACTAATCTTTGCCAAAAAGGGAGGTAAAGTAACCTCCCAGGTGGCATTTTCCGAGTTTTCATAGCTCTGAAATTCCTAAAGGGGTTGAAGGGATCTTTGTTTTATTGCAGACAGATGGACTGGGAAGGGCCAACAAAATCCATTAAAATCAATAGTTAGCAGAGGCTGAGATGCCTACAGCAGTGTAAATACTCTGCCAACAAAGGAAGCTAAGATAAGCTTTGCTCAACAAACCTTTTGCTTTAAAACAACTCACTTGTTAAGCTCTGAGGGAGAAGGGAGAAAGTTACCTAAGATTTTTATGGGAAAGGAAAGAAAATACAATTGTTGTCCTCTTACCATATTGAATATGAAGCTATCATTTGATTATCTGATGCTCAATAACAGCCCATTAGAAGACCAATGTCCTGTTTGCAGCTCATGTTCATGATATACAGGCTAAAGCAAAGGCAGCTCCCAAACTAAGTGTCTAGTGACCAGTGGAGGACATCATCCATGACATTGGCCCCTTGGATACTTGGTTTTGTCAAGTGTCCTGCATTTTGTCCCTGAAAGAGAAGTCAAGGCTTCATTTATATTTGTGTCCATATATGTCACTGGAAAGGATAGGCAGAAAGAAATGACTCATCTCTGTTGCTCTTTCATATCTTACCATATGTGAAAATAAGAACTTTATTTGACTGGTGTACTACTGTATTAGCATTCACACACACACACAATGCATGTCCACACAACCCACATACACATAAAAATGCATAAGTATTTGTTATAAATCAGTATTTCATAATAGATTTAGAAGGCACTGTCTAAAAAATAAAGGCCTGTTTCAAGTTACTGGAGATGTTGATTTCTTGACTATACAAGTATTTAACTGAGATAATGTAGAAATGATTTAAATGACACAATATGATTCAACTGGGGGTCTATTTATAGCTTTTTATAATCTGAGGACAAAGGATTCACTCGAAATTTTTTTGCTAAAAGCAAAAAAAAACTTTATCTTTGGGTAATAGGACATGAAATCGTGTCATTTCTCAAAACCTGGCTGGAGAGAACTGCTTTCTCCCACAATGAGTCATGCTTCTCCCATCACTCTGCTCCCTAAGTCCCAGCAGGGGTACTTTGCATCCCCCCCCCAAAATGCACATGTGAAAATATACAATTAAGTCAACTTCCTCCTGAGCAAGTTCCTTTTCTTCTGAATAGTGTTTGATCATCATGTTCATCCCAAGCACATATATCAAATTTTCCCTAAACAAGAGGGGTTTTCTCTGATGTTATTCACTCCGTACCCTGCATAAGTGTTCCCAGAAAAAAAAGTGACCTGTTAATTATGACTGATTGCTTTTCCCATCCCAGGGTGACTGAGGGATAATTTCAACTAAGTATTCATAGTCAGGGATCATCAAGTGATTGCTCTCCAGATTAATCTCTCTGGGCCCAAGGGCTGCGTTGTGGTGGTTGGAACATGGCAGTGCATTCTCTGTCCTATTCAGCACAAATAGAGAAACCTTATTTGCTAAACCATTTTAATTCCTTCTGCACAATTTAATTATGCTTCAGTGCAAAACCACCTGTGACCTTGGGTTTAGTAATGAAATCCACTCCCTCGTCACCACTGCAAAAGAGTCTGTTTGGTAAAGATGGTGGGAAATAAGAATCTTAAATATTGCTCATAACTGGAGGATCCCTGCTCTTTTTGACTTGTTTCCTTTTATTTTGCTTGTGGCATTTGGCTGTTTTCTGGAGGAGATTTTGTATGAGAAGTATCTTCACTGGAAGATTTGAATAAGATTTGAGATGATTCATGATTGTCTCTGAGAAAACATGAAAATGTCTCTTTTTCGTTTTTTCCCTTACATGCTGTGTACCAGAGGGTATTTTTATAATTAAAATTCTTTATTTCTCTCCCTGATAACTAAGTAAACACAAATAACAGATAATTTTGCTATTTTTGTATAAATCTAATCGATCTTATATTCCACTAACTGAAGGTATTATTTGGTTTGCAATGAACTTTTACAACCCTCTTTTATTTGACAAATTCTGTTTGATCAAGGCATGGCATGCTGATTAGACAAGTTTATCAGAGATTTTTAGATTTTCATGCATGCCTTTTTTTTTTTTTTTTTAGATTTATTTATTTATTTATTTATACAAGCACTGGGTACAGTCAGAAGCGCGGGAGGGTGAGAGAATTCACCAGAGCCAGAGCGGGGAGCAGAGCAGGCAGAAGGACTGAAGTACACTGCTGAGGGGAGCAGCGGGCGGCAGGAGAGGTCTGCGCACCATGTGGGACCCTCCTCTGGTGGCCGGGGAGCAGCCGGGGATCAACCGGCACTGCAGAGGCTGTGGGCAGCTTGGCAACCCAGCGCTCACCTGCTGTGCCACCAGGGAGGCCCTCATGCATGCATTTTAACAAAACTTCCTTGCTTCTTTTATATATCCTGCCCCCAGCTTTTATTGCTCTGAGCGCAGTGATTTTTTTTTTTCCTCCAAGCAATAAGTTTGCATCCACCTGAAGTATTTACTATACTGACCATTGGACAACAGCCCCATGGTCTTTCCTGTAAAATACATACTAGCCTATCCTGCTGATTTGCAAGATGCATATTTATTTTTACACATTTAATAGCTCTGAAAATTGGCTATCATAAAAATCAATAGCATTTTATCATCCCATTTTCCAGGTTACAATCAGGGTACAATTGTCACTGACTCTGTTTGGGTAAACTTGGCTATAACTCTTCATGCGGTATTTTCTTGTCCATCCAAATGAGTATAAATGGATTTAATAAATGTAAAGTCAAAAAGAATCAAAGATTACAAAGTTAAAGTTTGTAATTTAATTGGTAGCATTTTTTTAATTTTAGCAATGCATAAAATAACATCATATAATCACTGGCATTAAACATTTGATGGAATATGCTAATATCATTTCCTCTTTGTTAAGTTGTTCAATCTTTGTCTAACTTCAAAACTGATCAGGTTTTACATCCTCCATCAGGTCTTTCCCATTATAACAGTTGCTTCTCCCTTCCCCCACTTCCTTGCCACCAATAGAGTTGTCTGTTCCACTCAGAATGGCTGTTATTATATTTAATTTGATGCCCTGTTACTTAACAGTCCTGTGTAATTCTTATATCAAGAATCATGAAATGCAGTAGAAGAAAGGATCACTGAGTTGATTTATAATAGTGTAACTGTTTCATATACACAACAAAAAAATGAAAACCATTGGAGTCTGTGTTAGTTACAGGTCTGAGTTTGTGTGACCACATCTCAAGTCAGATGCAAACTCCCTAACTAAACATGGCTCCTGACTTTCTAAGGGCTTATGAACCAGCCATATGATAGCTTGTTTCCATTTTGGGGGGGATAGTGTTCTATCAAGTATACCAAGCCTCTTCTTTTGTCCTTGAGAGAGATTTCATGGGCCTGCTACTATGCCTTCCCCAGTGTCTAGTTCTGTACTAAATCCACATTGAATGCTTGCTGAGTTGAATTAAAGTGTAAAAGAAAGTTAAATTGCAGGCAGGGGTGAAGTTTATAATGCCTCAAACCCTAAGCAACCTTATATCAGTCCTGTCTGTCTTCTTAGCCTGTGTGCTTATTTTTCTGCCAAAAAATGAATGACAGAGAACCAAGAAGCATAGCAAATGAGATCCTCAATCCTAGTCTGAATGAAAACACCAGGACTCTCTGTGAATGTGCTTAGACATCAGATTCTCTTGATAAGAAAATTGCAACATTGTAACTTGTTCAAGCATTACATTCCAATCAATTCACTCCTTGTTTTGAAAAATATGATAATAAAATTTTTGAAGGATGCAAAGAGGCATCATAGAGGACTAATTATAATGAAATTTAAAAGGACAGCAGAAAATAGTGATACAAAGAAGAAACAAACACTAAGAAGAAAAACACTGATATTCTTTGTGATATTTAAAATTTTCTTCTTTTTAGAATTTTTGGAGACATATGATTTTCAAAAATAAAATATCAAAAAGAGCAAAGTAAACAATTTCCCCCAACCCTCCCAATCCCAACTGAAGGTTAACCGTGTTGTAAGTCATGATTGGAGTTCAAGTTTCATACAATTGGAAGCTGCAGCATTGTATTAAGTAGTCCATTTTTAAGGGAAATACTTGACTTGAAATATTCAAATTGGACACAGCCTGATTTTAGAAGGTTTTTCTCACTAATCAGGAAAAGATTCATCCAGGGTTTGGAACTTTTTCCAGTGGAAAAAGAAAAGTTAAAATGCAAATATACCAGGTCTTAGTAGTATGTTAAGCATTTATCCACTGTCTATATCTCAGGGTGATTTTTGTCCACTATTTATATCTCAGAGTGATTTTTGTTAATCAGATGTTGTTTGAAGGGGGACAGCTCAGGAAATAAACCTTTCTCCAGGATATATGCAGTAGATGGTGCCACTTAGGGAAGGAATCCAGCAAATGGTATAGTGAACAAGTGGGGGAGATTATAAATGGGTGAGTATAGTTTAAGGCATCAAGAAGACCTTAATCTGACACAATAAGTAACAAAAAACACATGCAAAAGGGTCCTTCATTTACATTCTGTTTATCAAAATATGAAATGCACAAGCAAAATAGAATATGTATTAAACTGGTGGTAAGACATGAAGTTGGAGGGAATGCTGATGAAACAAGGAGAGTAAAAATTAGGACAGGAGACAGAGCTGGGAGAGTTTCTGTTTCTATCTTTATGAGGCTATGAATTTGATTTTGACTGGTGACTTTATTGAATTAATTCAGTTAACTGGAAAGCAATGTTTTTGCCTCTTGAATAACCCTTTCCAATGTACAGTTAACTATCCAAATATCTTTCTAGATGAACTAGGAGAAAATCAATGATACTTTGTATTAGAAAAAGTGCTTTTGCATACAACACCAAAAGTATGGTCAATAAAGTAAAAAGTTGATAAATTGGGCTTCATTTAAAAATTTAAATACCGTTGTTCTTTGAAATATACCATTAAGATAATGAAATACTAACCACAAGCTGGTAGGAAAATATTGGCAAATCACATTTCAGACAAAGGACTTACATTCAGAATCTAAAATATACATAAAAATCAAATAAGAAATAGCTCCTATTTTTAATGGACAAAAGATCTTAAGGGATAAACAGTAAATAAGATAATAAATAAACATATGAAAAGAGGTTAGTCTTTCCTAATTTATAATTAGGAAAATTCAATAAAAGCCACAATGAATATAACTACACAATAATAAAAATATCTTAAATGAAACAAAACAAAAAAGAAAACCAAACAAAATCAAAATAAAATGAATAAAACAAAGCCTGTCCTTATCAAGCTACCTTGAAGAATTCAAAACAAGTGCAATTCTGATTGCTGATGACAATAGAAATTGGTAGAAACACTTGGGATGTACTTTAACCACTGAATGAATAAAAACAATGGTATATCCATTAAAAATACTATATAACAACATAAAGGAACAAGTTGATTAGTCTAGTAACATGTGGATGAACCTTAAATGTATTTTACTAAGTTAAAGAAACCAAACTAAAATTCATTGCTTACATAAAAGGATAAGTTGCTCAAACTATTGTGAATGAGGCAGAAGGACTTATTCTCATTTTTTTTGTTAAATTCCCTGTCCTATGTATATTCCAGTAGGCTAAGCACAATAGAAATATTAATTCATGCATTTTGCACAACATCTCTATGGAGAAAGTATTCTTAATTTATTGTTCAGGATACTGGGGTACAGAGAGATTATATTCAATATTACTTGTTCAATGAGACCCAGGTAATAAATTGTGGATTCAGAATTTGAAATCAAGAAATCACAGACAAAGGCCAGCTTCTGAGCCACTGGGCTCACTACATGAGGAGCAGCACATGCCATTCCCTGCCACCCACCAGAAGCTTCTCATGGCTCTAAAGACTAAACCTTTCAGGATTCAGAGATTTGAAAATGCCCCTCTGCCTGGATTATATTTTTCCCTTCTTACAATGTTTACTATCAACTTGACCAACCTAAGGGAGGCCAGAACACTGCTAAAATATTATTTCAGGGTGTGTCTGTGAAGGTGTTTCTGGGAAACATTAACATTTGAATCAGTAGATTAAGAGATGTGGTAGGACATTATGCAATTAATTGGGGGTCCAAAATGAGCAAAAAAACAAAGGAAGGAAAAATTCTTTGTCTCTCCTTGAAGAGGGAGCTCCATCTTCTCTTGCTTTCAGACATCAGAGTGATACTTGGGTCTTTGGACCTACTCAGGTCTTTGACTTCAAAGTGGGAGTGATATCATTCTTCCCCTTGGTTTTATACTTTTAGACTCAAACTGAATTATATCACCAGCTTTCCTGGTTCTCGAGTTTGCTGATGGCAGATTGTGGGACCCCTCAGTCTCTGCAACTGAGTTAATTTCTATAACCAACAATATATCTATCTATCAATCTATCATCTATCTACCAGTCTATCAATCATATATTTACTTATGCAATGACTCTGTTTCTCTGGAAAACCCTGACAAATACACTCTCTTTCTCTACTTGGAAAAATTCTATCAGTCATCAGATTTATAACTCAGATCCCTTTTCCTCTGTGCAGCCTTTCTCAAACTTTACTACACTCACAGCTAGAGTTAAGAGTTCTCTTTGTACCCAAAATCCCCAAATTAATAGTACATGCTAGTATTTCAGACTTCTACTTTGACATTACACAGTTATCTTCTTTAACTTCATATTACTTCTATCTAGCATAGTACAGAGAACATGTCAAATCCATCACCTGCTTTAATGTCACTTATTTCGCAACATAAAGACTTATATTTTCTGCCATTAGAGTTTGGTTTCACATTATTTATGGACTTTGAAATATTTGGCATCTGTCACAAGTTTCTGGTAACTTTTCAAGATCAAGAACCCTTATAACTAGAAGGATAATATGTTCAAGGAATGTTTTCATTACTTCAAAGTCAAATCAGCAAGACACTGCCCCTCTCTGTTTGAAGTTACAGATTGTACATGTTAAATTTATTCTGTTCTAATGGTTGGTAATGAGTTTTTATGTAAATCAATGGCTGATTCCAAATTTCACAAGGAAATTTTTTCCCAGTGGGAGCAAGGAGTTGGAGGAAGTCCTCCATTACCATTTAGCTTTTGTCTTCTGTGTGTATGTAGTCAATTTTTCATGCTACCCAGGGAAGAGGAAAGCGAGCAGTCAGATTTGGGTACAAATCCTCTCCATACCCATTATAGCTATTATTACATTTTTTTTTCTTAAGTAGAATTTTCATAGCAATTATTCTTATAGAATGGTTCAAAACGCAGAAGAGAAAATGAATACATTCCATCAAAACTGCCTATAGAGACTTTGAAGAGGAGTTAAAACTTAAAAATGTGAGAAATGATGATATTCCAAGTTATGGGCACAAGAACATTAAAGAAAGGTGTGAGAGAAAAAGTTTCTGTAAACACTTGAGAAAGATGATTTGTCTATTTGACCTGCATGTAGCATATGAGTATAGATGTCAAAAGTGGAAGGGATGTTAGGGTTATATTATGAAATGAATCTATAAGTCAGAAAAGAGTATAATAGAGTCTTAGCTTGGACTGTTATAACAAAATTCCATAGAACAGCAGACATTTATATCTCTCAGTTTTGGAGTCTGTGAAGTCCAATATCAAGGTGTCAGAACATTTGATGTATGGGGAATACCCTCTTCCTGACTTGCAGATGATTATATCTTTTTGCTGCATCACATGGTAGAAAGAGAGAGTGTTCATCTCCCTAGTGTAGCATCTGATAAGGACACTAAGCCCATCATGAAGTCTTCACTCCCAGACCTGATTATCTCCCAACAGCAACTCTAGCTACTGTCACATTAGAATGCATAGCTTCAACAGGACTTGAGTTCACAAATATTCAGTCCATAGAAGGAAGGGGTTTTATCAAGCTGAGATTTAAAAAAAAAAAAAAAACTGACAGAAATAACTAAGATGAATTTAAGTGGGAAGAGATACTAGAGGTAAGAATATCAGAATTTTAAATAGGAAACTAAGATTGTGTTTTACCGTGACATGGGGACTAATGAGAAAACAAGTTTAATATTCTTATTGATAATAGTTAAAATAAAAGAAGGCTCACTAAATACTTTATATGCTTTATCACATTAAATTTTCACATCTTTCAGTAATGGCAATAGTGATTAGGATAATAGCTAAAAATCACATAATACTTAATATGGGTCATATTATTCTTAGAACTTTAAATAAATCCTGAAAACTGTATGAAAGAGGAAATATTAGTATTCCCATTTTATAGTTTAGACAACTGAGAATGGCAAGATTAAATAGATATTATTATCTTTGTTTCATAGATGAAGAATCACAGTTCAAATAAATGAAATGATTTAGCAAAGGTCATTTGGCAAGCCATGGTTCAATAATTTGAATTCCAGTCTCATTTGAAAACTTGTTGTCATTCTTTTCATAAAGAAAAATACATATTATGAAGTAAAAGAGGTGCTCATCATTAATATATTTTGCATATATGTATTAATATATTATGCATAGGTATATCTCTGTGCTTAATAGCATTCATTACTTTTGTGTCACAACCACAAGTTTGAAATCTGAAGTTGATATTCATACATTGAGGGAAAGGGGAGACTGAAGAAAGAGATTGACGACTTCAGATTAGTTGGTGGGAGTTTTAATAAGCAAGGGTTGCTTACACAAGCACTTACTCCCCAGGATTTTAAGAGTTTACATAAAAACCTTAGTGGTAGTCAGTCACCATACAGGCCAGATAGTCTCAATAACACATTACTCTCAGGCCTCCCTGGAAGTGCAGGGGTTAAAGAAACAGTGCTATCAAGCTATTGCCAGCCACAGCAGCAGGAGTTGAGTTCCATTCCCAGCAGGCCAGGGAGCAACCCACATGGCTCAGCAGACCTCTCTTGTCATGCTGCAGCTCCCCTCAGCAGTATATTTCAGTAGATTTGCCTGTTCTGCTCCCCACTCTGTCTCTAGTGAATCCTCTCATCCCCTGCACCTCTGGCCAACACCCCAGTACTTGTATGCATAAATAAATCTTTAAAAACAATAACACATTATTCTCAAGGTTGCATCCTCGAAGTGATTCCTAGTGTGGGAAGAGGGCAGGAATACGCACAAGGGATATAAGGGCACAAGGGATACGAATTCTCCAGCTCTTAGGTCAAGTTGCAATTACATCATTTCCCCGATCTCCTCCAATCATTACTTCAAATAAAAATTTTCACTTCTGTTACAAATATTCAAATAAAAAAGTAGTTTAACTGGGATAACAATTATTTTTTTAGTTTCATGCAAGTAGCCTAGCGTAAGCCAGTCATAGCTGAGAAGGAAGTCTCATGCTATCACAGGCCCAATTGCCATTCATCTTGCTGCTCTGTTAGCACAAACATGGACCATCTCTAGGCCCTTGGCTGCACGGTCATCCTCCATAACCCCAGCATGTCAACTAGCAGGCATATGGAAAGATTAGGTCACATGTTTTCTCTTTAGGCTTCAGAAATTACACCTATACTTCCATTTTTATGGAAAAGTCACAGAGGCATTTGAGGAACACTAGGAGACTCTGCTACATTTTCTGTAATTAATATAGTGTTTAGCTTATCTATCTTTACTGCTTCTAATTTAATTATTAGCTCTGTAATAATCTAATTTCGTCCTTGATTTGCGTCCTTACTTATGCAAGTGCATCCCTGCTTTAGCTTTCTAGGTCTACTGTAACAAATTACTACAAACTTGGTGGCTTAAAATAGCATAAATTTATTCCCTCATAGTTCCAGAGACCAGAAGTAGCTTCTGCTGGCTCCTGGCAGGTTTTGGCATCACTAGTTTGTAGCTGGGTGTCTCCAACCTCTGCCTTCCTCTTCACAAGACCTTCTCTCCTGCTTCCCTTTATCTGTAACTATATCTACTTTTCCCCTTTGTCTTGGTGTTTTTTTGTTTGTTTGTTTTATCTTTCTCTCACTTATTAGGACACTCATTATGGGACTTTGAATACATCCTCATTCAAAGTGAAATATGATTCATCTTCATTATATCTTCAAAGACCCTTATTCCAATTAAGGTAACATCCTGAGGTTCTGGGTGGACACACCTTTGGGTATCTTCCATTTTTATCATATTACACTATGTTCCTTTCTTTAATTGCTAAAGGGTATTTGTTCAAGATTTAAAAATATTTTGGTTTATTTCACCAGGTCTTATGAGAATGACTTCATAACATGCCCTTGATTATTCTATAATTTTACACTTGATGACCATGAACTAGAGGAGGGAAAATTAACTAGAATCAAATGGATAATATCCTTAGAAATTCATTATATCCAAAAGTAATCAAAATGCCTTCTTAAAGTTCACCTTCTTTGGTGATCACATGTTTTCCCAGAAAACATTCATGGGTACCATTTTTTGAGAGCAAACAATGGTATAAAAGAAACTGGTGAGTTCAAAGTTCCCAGTATCAGTTCATGTTTACAAGGAACTCACCCAGATACTAACTGAACATTTTTCTGCCAAATATAAAGTCACAAAATAATATTTCTGGCAGCCTTAAAATATAATTATTTCTCAATGCTGTGTCTGGTCCAAACTAAAGAATTAACAATCATGTTGCTACATTAGAATCAAATGCACTATGGTTTAACATAAACTATTTCAAGGAAACAAAGAATTGTGACTATTTTGCTATACAAATTATAAATCAAAGTGTTAATATTAAAATATGTGAGAAAATCAATGTATTTTTAAAACTATGTATGTGTAAATAACATTGTTTTATAAGGGAAAATGATGCAGCCAATCTTTAATAACATAAAGCATAAAACATAATAACATAAATAAAAAAACCCAGCAATATAAAAAGAAAGAGTGCAAATCTCACTTTCAACCAAAACTCAAGTGCTGAAATCAAGCATGCAAGAACAGTTATCAACAAATTTCTGAGGAAGAAAATTTGAAGGTCAAATGAGTCAGCACAGGGCTAAGCAAAGTGGGAATGGAAGATAGCATTGACTGATATAACAATGCAAACTTTGCTTTATTCAGACCACTGTTACCACATTATCAAAGGGGATTTGGATTATATTCTCTTTCTTGAAAAATCTCCTAAAATTATAACTATCTAAAAATGATGTGACCAGAGGTTCTTGCTGAAGTTCTGCATTTTTCTTGGGCACTAATAAAGAGAACTGCAATTCATTATGAAATGACTGTTGTCGCAAATTTTCTCAATGCCTGCAGAGAGGTGGGTAAGAACTTGGAATATGGGATTTGATAGATTGGGTCAAGTCCAGGTACACAGCCAAATAACCAGTTGTTTTTGTTTAAGTCAGCTCCTCTCACCATCTGACTATTTCCTCAGAAGTAAACTGATAACATAACATTATCTTCCTCTTGCAGTTGTTGTAAGGATAACATTTGATAGATAAAATTAAGTGCTTTTTATAGAACCAGACACATACTAAGCACTCTATAAAAATATGCTATTTAAATTATCCACTCTCGTATCTTCAAAATATAGGTGCTTGGTAGCTTTTGATTACGGTGAAGTTTCCACCACATTGTCGTAAAGAGAAAACACTGGCAGCCAGAGGGTATTTCTAAAGAGTTTAAAATAGTTCAAAAACTATGAAAGCTAAAGGTGTTAAACACCCAATCACAGTTGGCTTCTGCAATAAACACCCTGACAAACTAGACATGACCCAGGGATCCTGAAAAGAATAGTTAATTTGCAAATAAAGTTTAATGGCAAATACATCAGTTACTGAATTGCTTTTCCTTTTGGGTTATAAATTATCCTTTAATTATTCTACTTTTGATATTTGCATATATTCATTATCCAAAGACTACAAGTTAGGATTGAAGTATAATTTTAAAAGTAAGGCTATAGATAGGAAAAATGTGCTGAAACATTAATTATGGAAGACTCTGGATTTGGCATAATCTGTTAGGAAAGAGCAAACAGAGTCTACGAAAGCAATGTATTTCCAAATTTGTCAGGAAAATGAAAGTGAGGACCAGTGGTATTAGTTATAAGGAGTTTTTTCAGGAAGAAAACTTTAGTAGATTTAGATTAAAGGAAGAAATGATACTACAGCACAGCACTTCCTACTGTGAATGAATTTGACTGAACACTATTTCCCTCAGGGCATCTGCTTCTAGAGTGGTTTCTGACCAGAACCATCTTTTGTCAAGCTCTGAATGTACTTGTGCACCTGCTACTCTTGACAATCCCCACATTTCTGTTCAGACTTCCAAGTTCTCTGACTCACCAATACTGTCCAGTTAGAAGGGATGACAGCTTAGAAACCCACTTACATTAAGTTGAGGATTCAATGAACTATTCTCCCAGGATTTTCTGATTTTGTAGAGAGAACAAAGGAATACAGGTGAAAGGAGAAAATTAATACAAAAGAATCATTCCTATGGTGAATCTCAGTTTGCAGATCATGAAACAAAACAGAGGACAGATGGAATGCAATATGATAATATTAATACCGTTCCAGAGAGAGTGGGGAGCAGAACAGGCAGATCTACTGAAATACACTGCTGAGGGGAGTAGTGGATGAGACAGGAGAGGTCTGCTGTGCCAAGTGGGTTGCTCCCTGCCCAGGGATCGAACTCATGCTGCAGTGGCTAGCAATAGCTTGATAGTGATGTCTTTAACCCCAGCACCACCAGGGAGGCCCAACAACATGATTTTTGTCAAAGCAAGTTAACTATACTGAGCAAGTCATTAAAGAACATGATTTCTCTTATATGTAATAATGGGATCCTCATCAGAAACAACAGTCCTGAATAGAGGGAAGAAAGGGACTAGTTCTAGAACAACTAGTGAGTTAGATAGCACAGCCCTTAGCTTGAGTTGTCTGTGCTTTATTTAGCATCAAGATAAGTGAAGAAGGGATGAGAATTAATAAGAACCACTCTATCCCATCCCATTATAAGAAAACACCTTGCCTTGGGCTTCCCTGGTGGCCTAGGTGTTAAGTGTCAGTGCTGTCACATCTTAAGATCTGAATTAGAGCCCTCTAGGGAGCTGACCCACAAGGTTCAGCAGACCTCTCCTGTCTCTCCTGCTGCTCCCCTCAGCAGTGTATTTCAGTAGATCTGCCTGTTCTTCTCCCCACTCTGTCTCTGGTGAATCCTCTCAACCCCCACACCTCTGGCTTACACCCCAGTACTTATAAGCAAATTTTTTTTAAAAATATATTAAAAAAAGGCCTTGCCTTTTGAGAAAGATGCAATATATTCAATCAATGAGTGTACTCTCAGATGTTAAAGTTTTTAACCTAAATGAACACTTCTGTTAATGAAATTCCTGAAGGCAGTGTTGTTTTGCTGTAATCATCTGAACCTTTCCAGTTTCATTTCCTTTTTTAACCATTAAAAACTATATTTATGTCATATGATTTTTAAAACGTAGCAGGGCAGTCTCTGCTTTAATCTTCACTTCTTTGTATACTTTTAAGATTTATAAGCACAAGGAAAGAATTAAAATCAACTTGATGGCAATTTCATGGGCTTATCATATTTTATTGCACTTAAGATTATAAGAACATTTTAGTTTAGGTTACATGGAAAAATGGCATTTCATTTTTTCTTTCCTTCCTCCTTCTACCCCTTCCTGCTTCCATTTTCATTGTTATTCAGCAAACATTTATTGAAATGTATTGTAGTTTGTTTGGCCTACTTACTGATAATGCAAGACTGAATAAGTTAATGATACTTGGCCATCAAAAATTCCCTAAAGAAGACAAAGAAATAATGTAATACTAGGGCTAGAAATGGGATATTATGGACCTGGACACTGAGGAGAGCTGATGTCCTACGTTTCAAAATGTGCCTTTTGAAAGGTAGTCATGATTAATTTAGATGTTCATTTAATTACACTTTGAATTTGTAAGAAGCATTATGATAGGGATGTATTGATTTAGTATCTGAGTAATCAACCAACTGAAGAGTAGTTATGGTTGAACTGTGGCTAGTGGAATAAGAGAAAGTCAGGTTGAATGGGAAATTAGAGCTGGCATGCAATATCTAACTGGCAACAGTGAAGTAAAAATTACAGATTATGCAAAAAAAAAAAAATTGCTACTTTTCAAACATCACATTTCCTCTCTTCAAGAAGGTTTACTTCTTATCCTTGAATTTACTCTTCATATGTAGCCCAGGCCAATGAGTCCACTTAATTTTACAATATTTATTAAGAAGTTATTTAGGGTAGATGATGGTCAAGTTTCCTAGAGCAAAAATGAGGTATCTCAACATCCCTGGTTTTTAGCACTTATTTATAGTCTAACAGGAAGAGGGGAAGACAAGTAGGTAAGGATTGAATATACATAGCAGAATACATATAAGTATTGAATATATATATATATATATATATATATATATATATATATATATATATATATACATATGTTAGCACAGGGCTCACCAGCAGAGGGACCTGGGGTAGTGGTTGCTTCCACTCAAGCATGATTCAGCAAAAGCTGATGCAATAATAACCGGATGTTATAAGATCCACCTAAAGCGCATGTGCAGGCCACGTAAAGCGCATGTGCAGACTTTCCTGTATATATCACTGCCCCTGGGTAATAAAGAGAGTTCCTGCTTCCAGCCAAGTGAGTGTACGCATCTTTCATCCCCAGCCCCTCTGCCGTGTTCCTGAACCCCGTCGGCCTGTGGGACGGACCGACATATATATATATATATATATATATATATATAGCAGAATAGGAGGAAAAAAGTTAGAATTCAGATGATGGAGAAGTCAGCAGCAATGCTTATGATGGAGGACAAGAATAGAAAAACTGTAAAGGAAGCCTCACAAGATTAAAACCTGACTCACACAAGGAGGTGGGGGTGCGAGGGGAATAACATGACCATTAAAGCAGCTGTAGAGGTCATGACCCTCAGGCACCAGCACCTTATCACAAGGCCTGAGACCCAAGCAGGAATAGATGTTACAGGGAGTGGAGCACAGACCTGAGGGTAAAGGTACGGAGGTTGGGCCCACCCTAGAATCTCTGATCCCTTCCTGGTTTTGCCTAGATATCCCAAATCAGCAGCAAACAGGCCACTCCACGGAGGAGTGACCCCTCCCAAACAGAAGGGGACTCTATCAATGCAGTCTCTGCACAGGCTCCGGGCAGCACTCCCACTGCCCACCTGTGACTATGCAGGTGCTTCTTTCACCAACTCTCTCCTCTGCAGGACAGCAGCCTCCTGCCTGCCCATGACCTGTCCCATGCCGAGGCTTCTCTTTACTGACCTCCCTCAGCGGAAGCCGCTCCCCTCAAGGCTGCCCGCCTGCAACCACGCAGGCCTCTCAGCCAAGCTGTCCCTTTCCCTTTCCCTAATAAACCTGCTCTTTAAATATGACTAACATCTCTGTCTCATGGATAAACTCGCCTGGGAAACTCACCGTGTGCTGCTGAAACGGGAACTCTGGTGAAATCTTTCCCAGAGTGAACCCAAGGACCTGCACTCTACAAAACTCCATCACTTACATTCACTGTTAGTTCTTAGAACATTTAAATTTTACAGGCATTCAAACAAGTTTCTTCTTCCTAATGTTTACCATTTTGACTCCCCAAAGTTCCTTTCTGGGTTGATATTAGGTGCTGAAAAATCCCACATAACCTTCTAAAACTGACTTCCTATACAGATAAGAGTGAAAAAAAAGTCAAGTTTAAAAAACGCATATATTGTTCTGCTTGCATCAAGCCAAGACAGAAGGGTTACCAGAGACATTGAATTTTTCTCTCAATGACTGACAGAATACAACCAGCTGCACTGAAATTACATTGAAAATATATACTTTGCAAATTCTCATCTAAATGAAAGTTTCAATTACCAAAAGCAGTCTGACCGGTTATCTTTGACTAAAGTGGTTTACAATTTGCATATAAACTTCATTTCTTTTTCTAATTATGCTGAATAAAATGCATTTATTTTCTCTATGATTATAGGCCAGCCCTGCCAAACACCTGTGACTGCCACAAATCCTAATTTGATATTTATTTACTTCAAAGAAATCTTATTATCTAAATGATCTGAGGCATCAAAGACCTTAATTATTGATAGTCAATTCGATAAGGTTAACTTCCATGTCCTTGGGTGGGAGTTTCTGATTTGCTCTTTTCTTTTAAGCATTTCTTGGTTATAACAGATTATATGATTCCCCTACTAAGGATACTGGAGATTGCATTCTTATATAATTGGAACGAGATTTAGAAAGCAACAAAGAGCCAACATTGACAGCTTCAAACTGATTTCCGGGTAATTTTTTTTAAAATCCTTATTTATACTTTATCTTCAAAATAAGACTTTTTATGTATTTCCTTACCTTTTGGAGAAAGGAAGCAACTTTCCACTTCTCTGAAATTTTAGGATCAACCAAGAATTTTCTGAAGAGACAAGATGCTATAAATGTCATTCCATAGGCAGAAAGAGAGTACTGATTCTCTTCTGCACTGTTGGTGGGAGTGCAAACTGGTCCAACCACTATGGAGAGCTGTGTGGAGATTTCTGGACCTACTAAACATAGAGCTTCCATATGATCCAGCAATTCCACTCCTAGGTATTTACCCAAAGGACACAGAAACATCAATTCCAAAGAGCACCTGCACCCCTATGTTTATAGCAGCACTGTTTACAATAGCTAAGCTTTGGAAACAACCCAAATGCCCAAAAATAGATGACTGGATCAAGAAGATGTGGTACATATATACCATGGAATATTACTCAGCATTCAAAAAAGATAAACACATGCAATTTGCAGCAACATGGATGGCGCTGGAAGGGATCATGCTCAGCGAAATAAGCCAGAAGGAAAAAGAAAAATACTGGATGGTCTCACTCATAGCAGGAATCTAGAAAACTTAAATAAGGGACCAGGAAAATGAATAACTATAAGAAAGTGAAAGTCAAAATCAACAAAAAACTATGAACCAGAGACACTCTGGGGGGTGGGGGGCGGGAGGGGAGGGATTGGGTCAAAATAAGGGGGTTGCAATTGTATGGGGAATATAAAAATAAAAATTATTATAAAAAAAAGAGTACTGATTCAAAGATTATAGGATGAGTAGGTGGAGATGGCTGGCTGTTTTGAAACAATATAATGTCTAAACATTGAATTTGCAAAAATGGAAGAGGTGAGTGGAAAAGTGAAATGAGAACAGTCATTTTCACAAAATTTTGCAACATACCGATGTCTGTAAGGATTATCACATAGCTAAGTCATCTTTTTCCAAGCAGTAGTTCATTGCAAATTAGTGGTCATTGAAGCTTTGAGTAGAGTTTCAAATGCATTTATCAGATTTTCTCAAAGGCTAAACCCCAACGTCCTGCCTGAGATCCTTTCAGATATCTCATGTTGTAAACTATTTTCACACTACTACTAAAAATTGCATACCCTTTTCACACTCATTTTCTTAAAAGCGTACAATGAAGTATTCCAGAAGCTACACATTATATGTGCCATTACAAAAGAGTGATTGCAGAGAATGATGTGAGAATCCAGGTACTATCTATTAACTAAGAATTGTGAAAATAATGTGCTACCCTCATAATTAGTTTTCATTGAGATATGGTATTTACATTGCCATACAATGGGCTTCTAATTTCTTTTAAAATGGATAAATACTTATTTAAAAATATTTTATTACTTTAATATGACATTTATTAATTTCCACAACCCATTTAAAAAAGCTCGGAGTGGTTAATACTTTCTAAAGTGTAAAGCCCATCTTGTGAATAATATGCTTGATGTGACTGGAAACAACACACATTTTTCTGAACCCTGGATTTTTCATCACTCATATATTCTTTGATCACAACCTTAGTTAAATCCTTCTCTTTGCTCTGCTTTATATAACTCCTATAATAAGAAATGAGGATACAGCTTTCAGAAAGAACATAATCTGTTTAGAAGTCTCAGTGCAAAATGGTAATCATAATAAATTTGATATGCTCAGTTGCTGTGGTAACACACATGATTAATGTGACAAATTCTACTTGGGGGAGTCAGACAACTTGATGTACAATGTCTGGCTTACAGCGTTTACCCAACATTTAAACTTCTGCCCTTACTCCCTGGCATCCTCTCCTCCCCACTTCCCCACCCACTTAGTGTTGAATCCCCTTATCTTGTGTAACTCCATCAAACAGCCATGAGGGAGTGTTTCTAGCTTTTTTTTCCCCTGAAAAAACAAACATTCAATGACCCAAAGGCATGGAAGTCAGGAGGGCATATGGGTGGAGTGGGGTGGGATAGGAGGGTGGAGACTTAACAATCCTGCTGTAGACAAAGTCTTAGCATAGTCATAGTAGCCACTAAATCAATCCAAATGGTCTCATGTTTAAATCATACTGGGGAGGGAAAGAGATGACAGTGCTCTTAGGATTTGCAGTGATTGTCAGGCAGATGGGCTGTGGGGTCTACCTACGGCGATTGCCAGATCAATGAAGTACTTTATTTATGCACGCTACATGCTGTCACTTGTCGGGGATGCTCTTGTGCCGTTGGCCTCAGAACAGAGGTAACGTGAACACAATGTGACACTCAATTAACCATAAATGTCAATCAGAAGAAACCCAATGGATTGTACTTTGTCAACAGCCCACTCACTGTGTAGGTGGGAGTCTTTCATTACCAGCACTTCCTGGAAGGCTCCTGTTTCCAGGCATTGCCCAGATCAATCCTGTACTAATGTTCCAGTATAAAAACCTAAAAGGTGAACCAGGGGATTGGGTTTATCTCCTCTGCTTGTGAAGTTGTTCAGACCACAATTCAGTCCTGATAGTTCCATGAAATAACTCCTTTTACTTTTCTCATCTGCCTTAAACTCAGATTTCTCACCCTTTTAACTGAGTGTAATAATGGCATTGATTAGAAGGCAGTGCTTTCTCACAGGCTGATTTGAGCTCTTAGCCTGCTGTTCTTATTCCATTTTCTCTAACCAAGACTCAGATTATACTAAGTTACACAGTATGGAGAAATGAGATGTTTTCTTTTTAAAATTTTTACACCTTTTTGACATCTCTTTAAACTCATTGCTCCATAAACTGGAGAGAGCCCAGCTATTCTCCCTGGTCTTTCAAAACAAAAATTGTTTTGAAACAATTCAAAAAAAATTGTTTTATTGAATGAATATATTTTGTTGTGACATGTTTTGCAAAATACAGGTAAGATAATAAGGGCTTTCAGTTTCCATGGGTAAGACTTTTAATACATTTAGAAAAAAATCCCACCCCTACCTTTTTTTTTTTTTTTGAGTGGAGAGGGTGCTTTTATTCAGAAATGCCAGTGGCTTCCAGTATTCAAGGACAGCCTTCATTTAAGACTCTGCTACTCCTGAAATGATGCTTTGCACCATAGATTTTTTAATCTGAGAGAATTGTCTTCATTTTACCCATTGTACTTTTTTGATGTAATTTAATTGTGGTAAAATATACATCGCATGAAAGTTCCACCTGAAGTATGTCTACGTATACAATTAAGTAGTGTTAAGTACATTCACATTTTTGTGCCACCAACTTCCAAACTGCTTTCATCTTGTAAACCAAAATGCACTGTGCCACCATATTTCACTTATCTATTTCTCTACCTATGGACCTTTGGGTCTCATCCTTCCATTTTTTGATCCTGTGACAATGCTGCTATGAACATAGCTGTGTACAAGCACTTCTTTGAAATCCTGTTTTCAACTATTTGGGGTGGATGCCCAGAAGTGGACTTGCTCCACCCCTATCTTTTTACCAACAAAATCTCAGGTACTGAGAATTCCAACTCTGAGTATGCTATGAGCCTGACTTCCTGAAGGGGGCGCACTGGGAACCAGGGGCAGTGAAGTGGCCATGCTTGGCTTAAAACTGAACACATCACTGTACCCACACTCTTCTGGCTTCAATTTGCCCCCTGCTGTCTCGGCTCACCTGGTGCTGATGGTAGGATGTGTCAACCAATTAATTTTCTTTCTCTTTGTTCCCTGCCTTCTTGTTCTGGAGTTCTTAAGCATATGTGTGAGGACTCATAACCTGGGTCACCCTGTGCAGGGTAAGTGATTATCAGGCTTTTCTGCCCTCCTGTCACTAGGATTGATGATGGATCCCTGCGGTCCTAAATGCATGCCTGATGCGGGCACCCGGAGTAGGGTGTGGACATATGTAGGTGGGTACACCTGAGCTGAGAATGGGCTTTTAAGGGTGGCATCACAGGAATGGAACCAGCAGGAAGAGAGTAGGAGAAAGAAAGAGAAGCAGAAGAGAGAGAATGAGACCACAAGAGAATGCCAGAGAGCCCAGAAGAGTGAAGATTCACTGGGGGCTAGGAGGCCTGCCAACCCCTTCCCCTCCTAACCCCCCCCCCCAACCCCGGCAATCCTGCCAGCTATTTACCTGGTAAATCCCAATAAAACCCTGAAAAAGCCACAAAGGGCTCCTGGACTCTCCTTTACCCGTCTGCATAGGGTCATAGAAAACCTTCCCTGTGCCCTTCCTGCTGCTATACCCCGTTTCCTCCTGGGGTCATCCTGGAACAGTATCTTTCTGTTTTTACTACTTTATCCTTTCTGAAATAACTGTCATCTAGTGCTGCCAGTCTCCAGTGCAGACAGTAGATAGTGACTTCGTTCCAAAGACTGTAATATGAGAAAGGGAAGAAATAAGTAACTTCACAGTGGAGAAAAGTAACAATTATTATCTTACCGGAGTGATCAAAGTTAACCACAATGAGAAGTTATGCTGATTGTGTGCATCCACCAAAAAACCCATAATCCCAATGTAATTGAGAGAAATACATCAGGTAAATCCTAATTGAAGGACATGCTACTAAATGCCTGACCAGTACTTCTTAAAAGTATCAAAGTCATCAAAACTAAAACAAATCTGAAAAGCTATCACACAAAAGCCTAAGGAGTTATGATAGATATTTGTGATATGCTTCCCTGGATGGATATAGGGACCAAAAAAAAAAAAAAGAATATTAACTAAAAACTGAAGAAACAAATGAAGCATTGGTATCAGTTCATTAATTATGACAAATGCATCATTAATATCTGATCTAAACTACTTGAGAAATCAGATGCAGGTGTGATAAAATTTTGCTGTCTTTACAACTTTTCTATAAATCTAATGCTATTTTAAAATTAATAGGTAGAAAAATAAATGAATATAATAGTACCTGAACATAGGGAAATCTCAGTATGCTTTATATTATTATTTTATTTTTATGAGACCTGTTCTCCTGTGACATGGTTTCCAGCTTAGACTTGTAAAGCATGTGTACAAGGCAGGGTAAGTAGAAGCATTTGAGAGATTGTGACTCATACTTATACCAGTGACCAGAGATCCAGGTTGTTATATTGAGAAAGATCCAAAAGATAATTTGCAATTCAGCTCTGGCCACTATTTCATAAACATTTTTGGGAGAGATCACTTAATTGTCATCTAAATGAATCAAAATCTTAAATTCTAAATTAAAGTAGAATGATGATATTTTATGTTATTATAGTATAAATTTTGGTTCAATACTGTGTCTACAATGAAGGGGTAGAATTGACCTTAGAGGAATGATTTGAAATGATTGGCATTTGCTTGGGTCTAGTGCAGTCAACCACCATCAACTACCTGGCTGTACTTAATAAGTGCCAGGATTATATCCAGTTAGCTTTACAAAATGGAACTCTCCTGGGCTTTTCTAAAGCAGCCTGTGGTAATAAGACTCTCATACTCCCTGATGATATTGCCCTTCCATTTTCTGAGGCCCTTTAATAAAATTGTTGTGCCCTCTAGAACTCAAAAGACTGATGTAGGTCATTCCGATTCATAGGATGCACAAAAATTCCCACTTATTTTTCTTTGTCAAGCACATGCTGAGGCTTAATCCAGAATGATGGAAATTAAGTCCCTATACTTTCACTTTGGAAACTTTTCAACCAGTGAAGATATCATAGAGACATAACTGTTTCTCAGAAATCCAGAAATTTGGTGACTTCAGTCTAGTGATTCTTAGCACTTGTGGTTTGATTTCAACATTTTATTTTCTCTATTGAGATTTGATAATGTTTCTTACATTGCAAAACAAAACAGAACCATGATTTTTTCCCCATTTTACATAACTGGATTCGTGTACTGTTGACAGCTTTCTCACAGATGCTGACAGCAGAGTATTTCCAGAGTAATGGAGGATAAATCACTTCTCATCAATCCTGCTCCACAATGATGCTTGGGATTTCTCACCAGCCTGGTTATTCACATCAAGATATGTTCTAGGATTTCAAATTAGGTACATGAACCAGAACATAACCATCCCAAAGTGGTGAGCCAGACATACCTATGCAGTTAATTTATTTGAGTTCCTCGATGTATTAATGTTTTATCAGTTATGCACTATATTTTTCTTCAGAAGGAGATATCCAACTTATGACTCACAGTGGCGACAATAATTATTGGCAGGTTCAACCAGACCTGCCTTTGTGCAATCAAGTTATAGGCCATGAATAATAAAACATATGACCATGTGACAGAATCCCCAGGGGTTTTCAAACCATGGGAATTGTTATGGAAGTACTCAGTGTAGTAAATAGCTGTTTATTTTATCTAAAGATTACTTAAGTTTATGATGGCTTCTATAAAAACACAAAATGGCAAATATTTTATGATGAGAATGTGTTATGAGAGAAAGTATCTATTTGCATTCATTTTCCCAAAATCCTGACTGGAAATAGAATGTCTGACACATTTCCTGAGTATTTTGTCTGACCCGTGATATTAATTTATTTCTCTTTTATGTTGTAACAAATTATCAGTAGTATTGCCCTTACAAAAGCAGAAAGCCTGATATTTTCCTATTCCCTCCAATCTTTGCCACGCTGCCTCTCAATTATTCACTCTACACATATTTAATGTGCATTGGGAATTAAAAAAATGGTCTTGGGGCCTCCCTGGTGGCTATGAAGCTATCTGCAGCCTCTGCAGCATGAGTTCTATCACCTGCCAGGGAGTTACATGGCACAGCAGACATTGCCTGTCTCACCTGCTGCTCCCCTCAGCAGTGCACTTCAGTCAGTCTGCCTGTTCTGTTCCCCACTCTGTCTTTGGTGAATCCTCTCACCCCCGCACACGTCTGGCCTGTACCTCAGATCTTGTGTGCATACATAAATAGATCTTTAAAAACAAAATAAAACAAAACAAGAAACGGTCGTGACAAGGTTGCTGTCATCAAGAAGTACATGTTTTTTAAGGCGAATACATTTTGTATACAAGGTTGAGTGCAAAATTACTTTATTGATTTTTGAGAAGCTTTTGCAGGTGGGCTGTGGCATCAAATCTGTGATTAAAAGGATGAGGAAGTAGCCAGGATGTGGGAAGTGTGAACAGAAAAAGAAAGCATTTCAGGGAGAGGCGATAATACCCACTCACTCGTTGCCTTTGTAGAGACTATAACTCTATATATGTTTAAGGAATGAATTTTTGAACTAACGAATAGTAAGAACAGAACAGTAGAGAGTTTCTGTCCTTTGTTAAAAGATGGGACTGCAAGAAAGCCCAGCTGATGATGTGTAATGACAAGTAATGGTGTGGGGGCACTTCAAATGGACATGAAAAACTGTCCTTTGAAAACTCAAGGTTACCTTAAAAAAGAATCATGACTATTCTCAACAATGTAACACTTTTATTGGCTCCAGGAGGAAACTTTTGCTCAAAAACATTTCTTCTGAAATTTCAGCATTAGAGATTTATTCATGTGTCTTAAGAAACTCGATTTTTTAAATGTCAGTACTTCTTGTAGTTAAACCAAGCTGTAACTCATCCATGATTTGGTGTGGAGTCTTAAATACAGATGCTTTTTTTTTTTTCTCTTTATGGCTTAATCATGCTAATTATGACTGGAAAATGGAAACTTCCATGCGAGGATAAATGGAAAGGTCACCTTCCCTCTATGAATTACCAGAGAAGGGATCTGTGCAAGCAGCAAGCAACGCCAAGAGGCTGTGGAAAGATACCCAGTGCAGAGAGGGTGCTGCATGGTTTAACACCTATGACAACATTTTCACCTTCAGCAAACTAATGCTGTTTTATTTTGTTTTCCCATGTTACTATGCTTTTAATATTTAAGGTAAACAAGGCTTCCCTGGTGGTACAGGGGTTAAAGTCTCTGAGCTATCGGGCCTCCCTGGTGGCGCAGCGGTTGAGCGCTGTGTTGCGAAGCTGCCCACAGCTTCTGCAACGCCGGTTCGATCCCCGGCCACCGGGTGAGGGTCCCACATGGCGCGCAGACCTCTCCTGCCGCCCGCTGCTCCCCTCAGCAGTGTATTTCGTCAGTCTGCCTGCTCTGCTCTCCGCTCTGCCTCTGGTGAATTCTCTCACCCTCCCGTACTTCTGACTGTACCCAGTGCTTATATAAATAAATAAAATAAAATCTTTAAAAAAAAAAAATCCATTAAAAAAAAAAAAGTCTCTGAGCTATCATGCTATTGCCAGTCACTGAGGCATGAATTTGATGCCTGGCCAGGGAGCTAACACCCATGGCACAGCAGACCTCTCCTGTCTTGCCCACTGTTCCCCTCAGCAGTGTATTTCAGTAGATCTACCTGTTTTGTTCCCCACTCTGTCTCTGGTGAATCCTCACACAATCCCACACCTCTGGCCTATATTCCAGTTCTTGTTTGCATAAATAAATAAAAATAAATCTTTAAAAATAATATTTAAGGTAAACGATTTTGGCAAGTCAATATTATATTTAGTGTAGATTTTTTTTTCCTATAAAAGTGAACTACCTATCATAAGGACAACCAGATACTGCTAATTAAAATACCTGTGACGTATTGTCAACATAGTGTAGAGTGTAGACAAGGAAACAAGCAAAATCACGTTTTTCTTGCTCATTCACAAGGAGTTGCCAGCAAACTGTTTTTCCATAACTGGAATTTATGTGGCCAGAAAACCAACAGAATAAAAATATTATAAGATAATAATCCCCAATTGAAGAAAGAGTGGTTTGATATTTAGACAAACCTGAGTTGGAATCTCAGTTCTTATAAGTAACGTTGATGAGTTGCTCTGAACCTTATTTTTTCTCATTATTTAAAAGTAAATAATATGTATGTTATAGCACTGCTGTGATGAATAAACAAAATGGACTAGAGTTTGACCACACTACATATTAGGTAATCACAACTAATACAATAAAATAATATTGATGTAATTCAGACGGTAGTTCAAGACTGGACCAACTGTAAGATGGGAAATATAGGACAACACATCTGGAGAGAAGAGAATGTAAAATACTCAGGAAGCATAGAGAGCTTCCTATGGGTCCAGATGTGATTTTTTTCGCATATTAAGACTTTCCATATATTAATTCATTTAATTCTTACAATAACCCAATTACATTGGTGGATTAAAATCAATCACCTCTTACAAATGAGGTAAGTAAGGAATAGATCACTTAATTTTATCAAGGTAAAGAGAGAAACAAGAAGACTGGCAAGACCCAGCTCTCCTGCCCACCTGTGACTGTGCAGGTGCCTCTCTTTTTCTTTCTCCTTTTCCTAATAAACCTGTCCTCTTAAAATATAACAAAAAAGAAGAAAAAAAAAAACACAAACAAAAACCCAATGATTATGGAACTAGTATTTGAATCAAAGCAATGTAGCTCAATAAAAACTCTTAAAACATTGCATAATAAAGACAATAATATTTTTAGTTCCTTGCTCACACTCAAAGAGTACCTTTATTAACATTATATTAACATTAAAAACTAATGGTATCATATTTTAACTAGTGATTTGTGTAAACTATCCTTTTGGAAAGTATTAAAAGTTAATTTGATTAACAGAAGGAATTAAGGCATATTTTTTATTCAGAATATGCAAGATTCAAAACAAGGATAGTTGATGATAGTTTGATAAATCAATATATACTGCAACTCATAATGGTCTTTAATGTAGATCATCTATTTTATGAGTACCATCGTTGTAACAATAATTAGTGACTCCTCATACAGAACAAGAACAATGGATTGTCTGTTTGCAGGCACGTGAGAAACTTCATATCTAAATGTATACTTTCTTTGCCCTTCAAAGTAGCCACTTTACAAGCCAGATATTTATCCCCATGATGCCAACTTTCTGTTATACCTTATTTTATCTTTGACAATGTCTATGAAATCTAAGGTATATTTAACTATTAATTTTAGTATTTTCAATGGTAACAAAATTTTTATATTTCACTTGTAAATAGATATGTGTATCAATGTATGTGTTATATTAGATTGTAATTATTTAGACATGTAATTATTTTTATATAATTTATCTATAACTATATAGTTATAGAGCTTTAAATGTCCATCTATATCTCTATCACTTTTCATTCTACAACATTAAGGGTTTTTAAATTGCTTGTGTTATTCTTGTCAGGAGATAAGATTGGGTGAAACACTAACAAAATTTCCTGTAATAGGTGGATAATCCATTTTTATGATCATTCAAGTACCTTAACAGTATGTGTTGAATATGTTGTTTTCCTCATACAGCTTTCCCTAGTTATATGGACACATTCTGGTATTGTTTTTTAAAATGGGAACATTTTTACTTCCTTTCCAAATATTTTCTTATTCTTTGTTTCTCCTTCTCCTTCCTGTCCCCGTGTCTTCCTACTCTCTTTTCTAAATACCTCTCTTCCTATTGCTCCCATTGTATTTCACTGAAAAGAATTTTGCCATATCATGTTCAATAAAGCATTTTAATAAACTAGTCCTTGTTACAAATCGTAGGGGCATTCAGTCTTTTGCCATAAATGATGGTAATAACTGCAATTTGCCTGTAAGTAAACTTTACCAGGTTAATTCAGGTTTTTATATTTCTATAATGCTGAAATGTTTTTATGAGCAAATATTGCATTTTGTCAAGTACTTTATTGAGATGATTGCATCATTTTCCTCTTTTTTTTAGAACGTACACAAATTACACTAATCATTAGGGAATCTGAGAAAATCCCACTTGGTTCTAATGGCATTATTGTTTTCTGTATTGGTGAATTTAATTCACTGATATTTTATTGTATTACAGAATTTTATCAATACATCTGAATTTATGATACATTTGGGTCCTTTGCTACACACAAAGCGTTTCAACTCCTTTGAAGACTCCTGTGAAGATTACATGAGTCCTTTTTCTGTGCAGGTCCCTCCTCTTTGATATCCTATATGTCTCAGTCCACTTTGCTCTGTACCCCCAAAGCCCAGATGTATCTTTCCTCTGGGAGGCAAGACCACCATTCCACTACCCCAATTTAGAAAGTGTGTCAGACAGAATCCCAAGGTAAATATGAACCTCGTTTTGTGTGTATTCCTTCTTTTAAGGATCACAGCTTTGACACAATGGTGTCACCCTATGTTGTAACTAGTTGTCATGTATAATTGGTCTAGGTCTATAGCACTTTGTACTTGGAGGTTAACTTTCGTAATCTTTATTGAATCTTAGCAAAACCAATTATCCCTTTTAAATGTTTAAGAGCTGATGATAAAATTCTTCCACTCCAGAAAGAAAAATCATTTTAAAACATCCTTTAAAATCCCTTATTTATATCTTTATTCATTTTCATCAGATTTATTAATTAGGAGACTTTTATTTAAGCTTTCATGGGTTTGTGATTTCATGCAAACCCACAGGCTGTATCTTTATAAAACCCTAGAGTTTTTGTCTTTCCCCTGTGGATTTTATATAGAAAGTTTGTGGCAGGTCTACTTTTTCTGCTCTAATTATTCTCTATTCACAGTAAGGATGAAAATGTAGTACATTTTTGTGACTAAAGAAGATAATTTTCATATTTTCATTGGTTACCCTAGAATTCCACTGAGCTACTATAACATGTAAAGTCACCTGGAAAATATCTGCATTCATTATTACTGGAAATTCATATTAGTCTTACTTCTCAAATAGTTATTTTTGGACAGTGTCTCTTTCTCAAGGGCCAAAAATTGCATGTAAAAATTAGAATTTCTGTAAGACTTACTTTCCATTCTTTATACTGTATATGTATAAGTTAAAATGCTGGAGGTAGAAAAGCAGAAAACTAGCTAAGACAACACAAAAGCATGCACATAGTGTACAGAGGTCATGTTTGATGAGTAAATTGTGTTATTTCTTGAGTGGTCATACATACCTTCTTTTAAATTTTTTGCTCCCACACTTGTTTTAGAAGTAAAACACAAAATTGATTCAGAATTAATTTTCAGATGTACATAATTTGGGTGTTGTAATTTTAGTTATACAGACATGAATGTATTATTATAGTGTTAACTTGAAATATAGTGACCATCAATGTACTAATCGAAAAAGATACGAGACGTCTCTAAGATACATACGATACTTATGTAGTTGGATGGTATGTATTACTAACCTTTGCTATTAAAAATGTACTTTATTCAAAATGTCAGTATAATATATAAACATACACTTATAAAAATCGATGCTAATCTAAAACACTTATGACTGTAAAATTAAATACTTCACATACAGACATAGGAATAGGCACTACTATGTCAATATTTCTGCAATTTGTAGTTAAATGCATCATATCATAAGGTCAAAAAAAAAGTGAGCATCAATTTTTACTTTCACAGGCTTATAACATAGCTGTTGCTTCTTAAATAAAATATGATGAAAATGATCTTATTTTAAAAGTTGCTTTCATTTGTTGTTTTATAAATTTATTTATTTTCTTATATTGTTGTCAATAGTAGGGGAGGGGCAGGGAGAAGGGTCAAAACAGGGAGGGAAGAGCACCAGGAACTGGGGTGATGGATTATGGGCGCTGTTGTGGTTGGTGGGAGAAGTACAGAGACTACACCTGAGGGGAGAAATCAAATACTGTACAAAAATAAGTTGTATTAACTTGATTTTAATCATGAAAATATCACCTAATTGTGCTTTTTGGGGGAAGAGATAAAATATAGAAAAAGATCATTACCACTGTCACTTGTATTTTCTATTTCCTTGTTTGGATATTGAGAATAAGACTAGAATGGTAAAATAAGTCCTATCACTGATCTTCTATGTCAAATATTTACAAATTATGTAGAACCAGATATTGATCGTTTTATATGATTTTTTAAAATGTCCTGTCCCTGTGTAAGAATGTACATATGTATGTAAATTTGATTGGTTGTTATTTCATTATTTGTGGGGGTCTTTGAGGAGTCTGAGGGGATCAAATAAATAGTATATTTTTTCCAAATATTTAGAATTTAGGAAATAAGATAAAGGAATAATAAATGATGGTCTCACATCGGTGTTATTCTTCATAAAAGATCAATGCAATACCTCATGGGGAGGGTCTTAATGTTACCTCAATTTAAGGAATAAATAATTTTAATTAAATTTATAAAAGACTAAAATTGCTGAGTGGAGTAAATCTGTACTTATTTATTCATTTATTTTGAATATGGCTACACTTCAAAACCATTAGGCTAGACAGATACTCTTAAAAATTTTGAAGGTGAAAAAAAAGCTAAGCTGGAAATATAAAATGATATACAGAGCCCATATCCATACAGGCATACCTGAGAACCCTGGAATGGGGTAGGTTTGCCCAGGTAGCACTTAAGTCATTAAAAAGCACTGGAGAACTTGTGTTCCTAGCAAGCAGATTGCTCCTCAGAGAACCAAGGAAGTGGTCCAGCAAAACTGGTTTTCCAAATCAACATCTACAAATTTATCAATCATATAAATGACCACAGCTCGCAGGCTCAGGATAAATAACCGAAGTCAGAAAGGTCAGGGATGTTATACTATTGAATTTCTTTCTGATAAAAGATGAATGGAGGCATATTACAATTTCAAGAGTTTATTTGAACAAAAATCTTTTGGAATTGAGCAGTGCCAACCCAGAAGTGGTTAGAAGATCTCCAATGCCAGGAACTGGTGAAAAACTATTAAAGAGAAAAGGGAGAAGCGAGGTAAGGCAATTTGTTGGCTAGAGCTTACAAACTAGTTGGTTGTTTTTGATTCATTGTCTTTACATTTCAGTTCCCTGAGTGAGGGATTTGCAGGCTTAGATTCTGCTTTGTTTACATAGGTGCCACTGCTTTAGAGACACCTCAGTCTAATGGGCTTGTTTAACTAAGCTAACATTTCATATGGATGAGATCATCAAGAGTGGAGTGTAAGTATTCTCCCACAACACTGTACATATGCATTTATGTATTTGCCAGTCTTTGCTTTTTGAATAGGGATCTTATGAGAGTTTATGGAAAAGCTTTGGCAATAGAGGATAAACCTAGCAGTGCTGTCCATGAATGAGAAGATTTTTAATTAATGGTATCCTAAGTGGAGATTAGGCACAGAGAAACCTGGCTCATATTTGAATATAACTTATTAGTTGTCTAGACATGGGCAAGTTACCCAAACTTTGAATGTCTCCTTCAATTATGAAATAAAGATTGTAATACCAAACTCACTGAGCTAAAATGAGTAAAATAGAGACATGTAATAGATCCTAATAAATAATAACTATTTTTGGTTCTTAGTGTTGTAAACACATTCTGTTTTTCAAATTTATTTCAAATTATCATAGACTCCAAGGGGATTACATGCAAATTCCATAACACTTAGAAAAATATTCATATATTATTGATAGTAAATTAAAATAAGCAGAGTGTTTTTTAACTACATAGATATTTTGGTGTGAAAGAATTATACCATCAATTCAATAAATCAAAATATTATAGCATTCATTTAAATTTTGTAAAGCAAAGTAGACTATTTTATTAATCTGATTATATTTAATTGATGGTTTTGATGTTTTAATGGAACACTTATGTGACTGTGGAGCTAAAAAATATTTTAAAGCAGTTGACCAATATCTGTTTTTGATGTCTAGCCAGAAGATTACCTCTGAGGAAAGTGTTTTCAGTTTCATTCTTAACTCATGAAATGCGTCTTGATCTGATATTTTATGGTGACAAAAAAACATAATTTTTTTTGGTGCTTTAAACTCCTGGTTATATGTGTTGATTAAAGCATGCAATAGCAGGCATGTGAGAAAATGCATTCAGATATAGTTAATTATGGGAACACTTCATTTTTGTACATTAGAGTGAAGTATGGCCAATTCCCAAGCATGCAAATTAATATAGACATGACTCATAAACTGGGAATTTGGAATATTGCATATTTATTTCTTATTTCCTGAAAAGCCAGAAAATGTTAATAGCCCAATTTATCCCCTTAGTATATTGCCAATACATACATATGCATTCTCTGATTTTCATTCATTCATTCATTCATAAATATGTATTGAACACCAACTAAGTACCAAACCATTGATCACCAAATATTTGCTATATATTAAGAGTACAGAGATGATTATCTTATTCCCCTTGACTGCAAAGAACTTATAATCTTTTGTTTCTATAAGAAATTTCTCCCATTTTTGGCAAGAGAAGGGCTCATCTATTGATTTGATTTTATTTCACAAATCATACCTTATATCATTTAATATTTCCTGACACATTTCCCATTCAGATGATGTATTTACTCTAAGCAACACAAACCTGTATTTGCATCTTTGACAGCAAAAGAGAGACTGACTAATGGAATTGATGCTTGGTTTGAATAATGTAGGATGTTGTGACAATGACAGTAGCAAAGAATCTTAAATAATAGGCCCTACCTGATGCAATTTAAAAAATATGCACACTATTGTCTTAGCTGCAAATATGTTAGATTTCGTTTCTGCTTCTGCAACACAGCTGAGTGTAATCCATCTTGATGACAGTTGACAAGAGAAACTAATTTCTCTTTAAAGTGTTTCTCAATTACTCTCTCTCTCTCTCTCTCTCTCCTCTCTCTCTCTCTCAACGCTAAGCAGTTCAAGATATTTGGGTACAAAATCCTCTTTCTTATGTCTTTTCCCCGCTAGAAGAAGCAAATCAAGGGGAGGGGCAGATATTTGGTATTAACTTCCTTCTCTGAGTTGCAAAAATTAACTTTCTGTAGTAAATAGTAAATGGCCAGAGGACAACTGATTATTATTGTCTTTTGGAAGATGTGTTGTACATTGCTAATGGAAAAATTTAGAAGTGGATTCATATATCAAATTTCTTTTCATGTAAAACAAATATATATTAAAGGAAGGGAAAAGGAAGGAAAAGAAGAAAGGAGGACCAGAAAAAAGATAAGAATTTACTTTTTTCCACTCCAAACTAAAACCTCAAAACAAAAGGGGAGAATCTTCCTTACTCATATTTACGTTCCCAGAAACTGTCCAAATTTTTTTTAGATAAATAAAAGAGCTAAAGTTAATAGCATGTAACATTAGAGAGATCAGAAACATTAACACATCTACCCTTTGCTTGCATTATAAGCAATGGAATGAGTTTTCCATGAAGACAAGATGTACTTCATCTCGTGTCACTGCTTATAATTTACAAATTGAGAGAATGAATGTTCCCAGAAAATTAGCAGGATTGAATATTACTTAACAGACTGCATAGATCATTTCAATATCAGTTTTATTTTGCATATTCATCCCAATTTATATCAATCTTCCCTCAACAAAGTTGTAATTAATTTTGTCACTTGCCTATGGAAGTTGGATGAACTTTTCCTTCATTCACAGTGATTTCTGCAGTAAGGATGAGATTGATGGTGTTTTAATGGAGAAAAGAGAATAATAAAAGACTTCAAAAGAAAATGACTTGTTTTGGTAATGAGACATGATATTATTTTGATGAAGATTAAGAGAGTTGAAGTCTTTGTAAGGAAAAAAAATGCTCAAAACATTTAATAGGACTGACAATCACAACAGAAGATGAATGAAAGAAATTGTACTACTATAATAATTTATATAAATAAATACAACAGTTTTCCATAGTAAAATTATAAAACTATAAAGAACAGCTATACTTTATTTAAGGCAGAATATAGAGAAAATATAAAAATGCTCCAAAGATGTTAAAAAACAATGAAAGTGTTTAGAATAGTCATTGAAATATGTAAGATAATTTTTAATCCCCTCACTTTTAACAAGGATGTAACAGATGAGAAGATTTTGAGCTTGAGAAAGGAATTGAAAAGATTTATTCGCAATGAGCTATATCTTAAATCTCTCTTCCTGCCCTACTCCACCCCAGGGGAGGAGGGGGGTGGGCTGCTATTTCTAATGCCCAAAATGAGTTGGAAAGACTTTGAGGAAATGATTCAAAGACAATGTGGAGAATTTTGTGTAGAGGATTCTCCTCTACTCAAGAGTAGAGCACAGAGACTGTTTCTCCTTAACAAAGTTAAGAAACTTCAAAGAGAAAATTTTAAATGTAATGTTTGTTTCTGAAGTTTGAAAAACACAAGGACTGAAGTCTGACACACACCTGAAAGATTTTAAAGCAAGAGATTCCTAGCTAGTTGCTTGGAAGGCACAATAATAGAGAAATGCTTGAGCCGGATATCACATCTTCTCAGTACAAAAGCAAATTAGTTGTGGGCCAATGAGAGAAGATTTCTCTGGGTCACTTGAGGTCCAAACAGTCAGACTAAGTAGACTTCAGCTAGGAAAAGACAGAGGTGACTTGGTTTCTTAGTCTCCAGGGACGATGCAGGAAGTGAAGAGGTACATTTTCTCCAGTCAGAGTGACTACAGGTAAGTGATATATATATATATATATATATATATATATATATATATATATATCAGGCAACCATGATATAAAACGGGTTGCCTGACTGTGGGTCCTCACCTGCATGCTTAAAAGGGACTTATGCTGCAGGCACACACAAAAGGTCAACAAAAGGTTTATTTACAAGGGAAATGAGGAAATGTACAACTCAGGAATTAAAGAGGGAGATAAATTCTTTAATGCATCCCACCCATTCCGCTGACCTGGATCCCAAGTGACCCGCCAAGACCAAACCTGCCTGGCCAAGAGCAGGAGCCAAGAGCCCCGACCCTACTAACATAGCTGGTTTTTATTTACAAACAGAGAAAATGGCTGCTTAACTTGGCCCTTAGGTCCTCACAACTTCCCTTTAGGGGTCATGGGATTTGTAGTTCCCAGTGTCTTGATGGAGTGGGGGTAGCATCCACAAAACCTGTATGGAATTTGCTCACATCCTTTCCCCCTAGCAATACCTGAGGGTGTCCCAAGTTTTTAACCGAAGGGCAAGGAAAGAATTTGCCCTCTGCAGTCATTTAAAAGAAGTGGGAGATTTAAAAAAAAAAAAAATTACTTGATGATTATATCCCATCACTGTCAATCCCTGTCACATTCGATGATTTGTAGTTTTAGGTGTTCATGAATTGTTACAATAGATGATTGTGGCAATAAATTAGTGAACTATAGTGTTGAGAATTTTCCATCTAAAACTGCCCCAGGGCCCTGGTGCTTTCCTTCTGTTTATGATCCTATTGTCAAATCAGAGCAACATCTTCCATTTTGTACACTATAGACTTCCTATCATTGGTTGGTTTTGATGAACTTTTAAAATAGCTATTACTTAGTTTCTGAAACAGGTAAATTCTTTCATACTTATTCCAAAATCCCAACTCTATAGTTTCTGTATGAAAACACATTGATTTCATCAGGCATATCATTTTCTCTTGACTTTTAAGATGTTCTATTTTGTTGCTACTGCCTATCTTCTTGATCAGTAATGGTAATTCTTTTCTCCTCCCAGACAGTTCCAAGAACTCTCTCAATAAATTATTCTGCCTGTCTTATGGTAGTCTAATAAGCAAAATACTTTAGGGGTAAACAAAAAAATTCAAGTATACTCCCAAATAATAATTGCAATTCCAATTATCAAGGGAATAGGACAAAAAGGCTAATGTTTTCCAATGATCCATTCAGATAGTATGCATGAAAGGTATTATCTAGGAGTTTGTGACACCACTAATGATATTAAGATACATAAAATAAGATAAACTCTGCAGAAACCTAAACATTATGGCCTTTTCTGAGCAAAGAATGCCCTTGATAAACTAATGTAACCAGTAAAGAAAGATCAGAAAGAAATACACCACCAATTTTAGGTGCCTAGTATTTGCAATTGGATTGTAGCACCAAGACATGGTGAGAATTCTTTCTAAAGTGTTAAAAATATGTTTCTTTTGAAAAATATCCAATTGCTACACACTATGGTGAATACTCTGTCAGTATATTTTAGTTGAAGTGCATTGAGTAACTGGAAGTTATTGTGTTCTAAATTTGCAATGGAACAAGACTTTCCAATACAGAATAAAAAAAAAAATGTGGATTGCTAAGGTTCTCCATGTACTTTTCATATAAAGGTACAAAAAAATTGACATATTATTTGTCTTTAGAAGAAGGTATTTTCTATTAAATCAAAAGAGACTTTGTGATGAAGGCAGCTTCCACTTGCTCCACACAGAAGTGGTTTCCAGGTAGAAGTGTTGAGATTCTGAAAGGACATTGAAATAAAGTGGTTGTGATGGAGAAAAGGAGATACAAACAAGGTCAAGAAAAGGTCAAGAACCTAACTCACACAAGGAGGTAGTGGTAAAGGGAATTAGCATAACCTATTAACCCAGTTATAGAAACAAAGACCCATCAATGCCCAGATCAGAAGGCACAACACCCAGAAACTATCAGACTGCTGTAGAGAGTGTCAGGAGCACAAACCATCCACCCACAAAGATGAGCTCCTCCCTGAACATGATAAAACCTAATGCTGCCCCCACAATGGGACAGCACTCCCACTGCCCACCTGTGACTATGCAGGTGCTTTCTTTCACCAACTCTCTCCCTCTGCAGGGCAGCATATTCATGCCTGCCCATGACCTGTACATGCCAGGGCTTCTCCTCACTGACCCCCTCCCTCAGCGGAGGCAGCTTTCCTCAAGGTTGCAGGCCTCCCTCGGCAAACCTGTCCCTTTTGGGGCAGCTCTCTCTGCCCACATGTGTCTATGCAAGTGTCTTTTACTGTCCTATTCCTTTTCTAATAAACCTGCTCTTTAAATATAACTACCTTGGGCCTCCCCTGGTGGCGCAGTGGTTGAGTGTTGGACTGAGAAGCTGCCCGCAGCCCCTGCAGCGCCGATTCGATCTCCGGCTGCCAGCAAGGGTCCCACATGGAGCAACAGACCTCTCCTGCCATGCCTGCTGCTCCCCTCAGCTGTATGTTTCGTCAGTCTGCCTGTTTTGTTCTTCGCTCTGGCTCTGGTAAATCCTCTCACCCTCCCACACTTCTGACTGTACCCAGTGCTTATATAAATAAATAAATAAATAAATAAATAAATAAATAAATAAATAAATAAATCTTTTAAAATAAATAAATAAATAAATATAACTACCATTGCTGTCTCACGGAGAAACTTGCCTGGGAAACTCGCCACATGCTGCTGAAACGGGAGCTCTGGTGAAACCTTTCCTTGGGTGAACCCAAGGACCAGGCACTCCTAACTCCAAAAACCCCATCAATAGTATGTAAAAGATCTGCTTATTTTTTTGCTTTAATTACTGATGTTGTTGATTCAATTCCTAGGATTTCTTGTCCAAATTCTTAATTAAAACAGTTACATCTTTTCCTTTGTATTCAAAACCAAAACCGGCAAAAAAATAAACATTAAAATACCTTTAGTTCACCCATAACCTATAAGGACACTGGAACTGGGGGATCCAATCAGCTGCTGTTAATAATGTTAAACGGCAAGGAGAGGAAAATCTAGAACCCCCAAACCTGCCTGCTCTAAATAGGTCTGCCATCTGCCACATCTAGACAAAACATAAAGGAACTGTAATACAATTAGTGAACAATACAGAAAAGACAAAGAATATAGTTTCTAAATTAAGCACCCAAAGTGGGTAAACATCCACCAAAATGGGATTGGTGCAGAGCAAGGGCCAAAAGCCTGCCCCAAGTCTAAAGCACCTTCTGGTGGGGACCCATAGAACAGGGTCAGAAACAGCCAGACAAGTCTGGGAGGAAAAGAGCAAAAACAAAACCAAGATAAAAGCTGCCATTGTTAACCTCCCCACGTGTCTCTCTCCCACATCTGTTTCAACCAGTCCAGGACAAAGACGCAAACACAGTTTCTTCACATGTCTCTCTGCTTCATGGGTCTCTTCAGGTCTCCTGGCCCCCATCCTGCTTACTTCCTTTTCCAGTCTCTGCTCCAGCTTCTCTTTCTTTACTCAGTTCCATCCTCCTTTGGGTGAGGTAGGGACCCTCCACTTTCCCTGGGGAACTCCCTGTTACAAACATGAGCCCTCACTCATCTAGACAACTAGGAAGCCAATTCAAAGCCTTCCTGAACCACGTTTCCCTGGCTACAGTCCTAATGAAATTCCAAACAGAGGCTTCCATTTTGCTTAGCCAGCTCTCATTCATTCTGGGACTGGATAAGTTTTCCATTTTTGTTTCTTGACTTTTTTCCTGCGATTCTCACCTGGAGTGATTTTGCTTCATAGGGAGTATTTGGCAATATCTATAGATATTTTTGGTTATCACAACATAATAAGGTTACACTGGTATCTAGTCTGGATGGCCAGGGTTGTTGCTTAGTATCCTACAATACCAAGGACAGCCACCCCACCCCACACCTCCAAAAATTCAAAGGAATTATCTGGTTCAAAATGTTAATAGCAGTGAGACTGAAAAATCCTATATTTTGCATAATCTTGACTAATTCTTAAATTCAGTTCATTGCTTTTATTCAGTTATATTCTCATTTTTCTCTTTCTCTATTATTCACTACATTGTCTCCTAACAAAGAAGAGAGGAGCATGCATGCACAGAGAAAATAAAGGAGCAAAGAGAAAATTCAAAAATAAGAGATTGACTTGATTTTTTTTTCATTTCACTTTACCAAAGATCTAATTTAATTGGGGGGGAAAAAAAGAGCACAATGGCATCAAATCTAAAAACTGTAAAAAAGAAAAAAAGAGCAAGAAGTAAATTTAGGGAAAAAATACTACATCAGAAAAATTTTTTCAAGCAAGAACCTGAAAAGAAAAAATCAAGTTTATAGATTTTATATTTTGGTGAATCAGTAACATTCTGCCTTAAAATTTTTATTTACTTATTTATGTATGGAAAAACTGGGGTATAGGCCAGAGGTGTGGGGGCTGGGAGTATTCACCAGAGACAGAGTGGGAAACAGAACAGGCGAATCCCCTGAAATATACTGCTGAGGGGAGCAGTGGGCGAGATAGGAGAGGTCTGCTGCACCACATGTGGGTCAGCTCCCTGGCCGAGGGTTGAACTCAAGCCACAGTGGTGATAGTGCTAAGACTTAACCCCTAGGTCTCTAGGGAGGTCCACATTCTGCTTTTGAAGACAGTACTGGATTTAAATTCTAGGCCTGCCAATTAATGAACATGTGTTCTTTCTGCAAACCTAAATTACCTTAAAGGTTGGAAGACACTGAAAATGATACAGGGCACTAAGGGACACTAAAACTGGCCAAGGACATTACCCAAATAGCTTACTGGTCACTGTCTGAGTTCTTCACCCACACACACATTTACAAGACTATTCAGGGTCAGAGACCAATAATGGGATTTATTTAACAAACCAGAGAAAACAAAACGTTACTAAGCCCCAAAATGGCCGTTTACCTCATCCGAAGCAGTGCCCAGTGTTTTTAAAGTCCTAAATACAACATTCCATTTTCTGTTCCATAAATCTTCTAGTACTCAGAACTACCTTTTCAAGGGCATAGAATAGCATCTTTGAAATGCAGTTTCATGGAATGGCTGTCACTCCCAGCCCCTGTTAGAGGGTAAGGGGCTAACTCAGTGTGTGCCTTGCTCTACCTTGTACAACCACTGCCTGCCTTCAGACCAGGAGAAGTCTGCTTCTTCTCTGCATTAGCATCAGTTAGCCATAGCTGGGGACTAAGTCATAAGTCACATGGGCCAAACCCCCCTTAATGTTTTTCAGTGACATCATGTACCACATCATTTAAACATCTCCTTAAGCTCTGTTTACTCTGGTCTGTCCTCCTTAATGAGGTAGCTATCAGTACATGTATCCAGCTTTGTTTCTCTTGGATGGTCCTAAAATCAATAGCAATAAGAGTAGTTCCCATGATGTAGTGATTGCCTAAAACTCCCAATAGCAGAATAATGATAAGGATAATATATCTGTCTGTGTATGGGAATTATATTACAGAATATAGTTATGACTTATTTTCTTGGGGAAAATGTGAGAAATAGCACATTAGTAAGTTCAACATCTGTTTTGAAATCTGTTGACCACTTACAAAAACTGAAGTGATTATCATGCTGTGATCAGAACAACATTTTGTTTTTGAATATTGGTTAAACACTATTTTCCAATGCAAGAAAAACTAATTGAGTCAATAATGATTTATAGATAACTTCTTTCCTCAACTGAACCTTGGAGCAATTAGCCAATGATCAACTGAACCTTGGAGCAATTAGCCAATGATCAATAACACTCTCAGTAGAAATCTTTAGGGATCAGTCAGGTCCAAACAAGAAGAGGAAAAAGTAACAAATATTGGGACTGCAGTCAGGGGGCAAATTTTCTAGTTTATAATTTGAAATCAACTCGGCTTACTAATTTTCCACAGGAAAACAAGCAAAGCAACCGAATACTGGAGACCAGTGCAAACCAGTCACAATGGGAAAGATTATTGTTATCACACAGCTGCATCTACTCTAAAGAAGAAAATGCCCAGTCTGAGAGTGTCTTCCTTGGAAGAGAAGGTGGGGAAAAAAAAAAAAAAAAAGAATAGGCAACCATAGGCAACCTCTACCCCCACCTCTACCTATTATTCCAAACATCCAAATTTATAGACTTGAACTTCTTAAAAAGAATTTTGTAGGGGGAATGATCACTTTGGCTTAAGCAAAGTAGTTACATTAGCAAGGGTTTAAGAGAGCCCAGAATCCACTTTGAAACATTGCTCTTATTCAACATATTACTATGATTATGTATAATACCCCAAACCTTCTGAAATCTGGTAAAGAGAGGGGAAGGCTGAAGCAAAGATATCCCTGAGTCACTGTAGTTCCATACCAGTTTGCTATGAGACCTTGAGCCTGTATCTACAAAATAAGAATCTTAAACTGTTTTTTTTTTAATTATTTGTGTCCTTCCAAATGGAACATTCTTTCTTATTTTTTCAAAATGTAGGATTTAGAATATTAATATGGGGACCACGGGCATGAGAATGGGATCTAAATATAAAATTGCATGTATGAACATGACACAGCCTTTTCTGGGAGCGAGAATGGCTTTACAGAAAGGGAGTGAAGCAAGGAAATAATTACAGACTGTGTAAAATTAAGCCTCCTTTTTAAATAGAGGAAATAAAATCTAATGCCACAGATTAAAGATTATAAAGATTAAGGGATGGCATATGGTCATCTGTGTTTCCTCAGCTCTGCTGGTTCCAAAAATAATTTAGTGAGCTGGATTTTGCATAACACTCAATAAATTAATTCATACATAGTGGTTTTTTGTAAAGTACTTTTACATTTGCTGCCTCATTTGATCCTTAACCCTCTGCCAGTAGCTTGCATTATATGTGTGAGCAGTTTCATTATTAATACGTCCCATTACAGATCAGGGATTGTTCAACTTTATCTAATGATGTGAAAAGGTTTAGTAAAAAAGAAACCAAGACCTAAACAGATTGTTTAGGGTAGAGGTCACTGTTAGTTTTGAGTAATAGAAGGGGATTGAAAAACTAATAGGAGTGAACTAACACAGGAATGATAAATGAGACCATTGAAAGAGCTGATACAGACAAGTCAATGTGGACCTCTTTGTCACCTTGTGGGTGGCAAGGTTGAAAGCAGCTCAGCATGAGGGAAAGATTATTCAAAGTCCATGTGGAACAATGAAAGATGCAGTCCCATCCAAAGGCATCTTGTATTTATTAGCATCAAGTACCAAGGTGGGCAAGAAAGTAGGGAGTGTGCATGCCCTGGGGAAGCAGTTATTGGGGATGTAAGCTAGGGTGGAGTGACCAGGGGTTATTGCTGGGGACTCCATTGTTCCTTCTGGTCAAAGCATATTATCTCTATTATCTGCCTGCTGTTTTTAGCAGATACTGGTTTCCTAGAATGATCCTCATACCAGGACTTTTGCCCTTGGAGAGGGGTCCCTGTATGACCCTACACCTAAGTGACAAGCAGGAACTCTGGGCACCAAATCAATATCCATGAAAACAAGGGGGGGGCTCGGGATCCCACAAACCTCTACTATAAAGGGGAGTAGAATAATAGCAGAGAGCAGGTAGAGGACATGGAAACTAAGCCAGGAAACATTACTGCATGTTCACATAACGATGGGAATAAGACAGTAAAGGGAGCATTTGGTCAGTAATACAGAAAATAAAAGAGATGGCTGCTAGCATTTTAGCTATAGATAAACCATGAGTGGTCATTGTATATGTGGACTTGACATTTGTGCTGTACAAAAGAGCTCATGAGTCAATAGAGCAAGAGTAAATGCAGAGAAGTGAAGAGGATTACAGGTCTGGAAGAGCTGGTGGGGACTGAGTAATCATACTTATAATAAAAGCACTCTTTTTGGGAGCCTCCCTGGTGGTGTAATAGGTTAAGATGCAACCTATGAAGCTATCTGCAGCCTCTGCAGCACCAGTTCGATCGCTGGCAGGGAGCAACCCACATGGCGCAGCAGACCTCTCCTGGCTTGCCTGCTGCTCCCCTCAACAGTGTATTTTGTTCATTCTTTCTGTTCTGTTCCCCGCTCTGTCTCTGGTGAATCCTCTCACTCCCTCCCCAAAAATACACACACCTCTGGCCTGTACCCCTGCTCTTGTATGCATATATATATATATATATATATATATATATATATATATATTTTTTTTTTTTTTAAAAAGCACTCTTTCCAAGCTTACTTATCTTCTAGAGTGTTACTTTCTGTAGGGTAAGGAAAAATGTCAGGCTTTTCTGCCCTCCCGCCATCAGGATAGATGATGGATCTTTGCGGTCCTGAATGCATGCCTGATGGCGGGCACCTGGAGTAGGGTGTGGGCATAGGTAGATGGGATTCACCTGGGCTAAGACTGTGCTTTTAAGGGCAGCGTCACGGGGACGCCAGAAGAAGCCAAGAAGCCGAGAATGAACAGAAGCCGTGAGAGAAGCAGAGAAAGAAGCTGAAAGAGAAGCCAAGAGCAGGAAGCAGAGAGAACGCCGGAGAGACCAGAAAGAGTAAAGACTTGCTGGGGGCTGGGAGGCTGGCCTCCCGGCCCCCCAGCGCCCCTGCCTGCCGTGTACCTGGTAATCCCAACAAAAGACCTGCAAAAGCCACTGAGGACTCTGAATCCTCCTTTACCCGTTCTGCATGGGATCAGAACACCTGCTCAGTGTCTAGTCCTGCTCCCTACACTTTCCATATAATGAAAGTCTTCAGACCAGTTAGAATATTGCTGGAAGTTGATGTGGCATGCTGGGAAGAGAGGATGCCAGTCAGGCATTTGACAGTGTTATAACCAGCCTCAGCTCTTCTGAGCTTGGACTAAGCATGTGTTGTTATGTGAGACTGGAAGATCTGCCTGAGGAAGTCAGGAAAGACAGATCCAAATTTTAACCAGTGTGAGAGGTCACATTTAGACATTTGGTTAGGCACTCTGCAATTTGAATTTCCTGTTCAAAACTTTCATCTTCTATTTAGAGGCATCTTAAAGGCATTTAAAGTTGAAAAGCTATGGGCATTATCAGTATTTACAGCATCACCACTCATGAAGGTTTTCAAAGCACCTAATTACTGTAGCACAAGCTTGTACTGTGAAGAGCGATGTCCCTCAAAATGGTAAATATGTTCTCCTACTTATTTTGCAATGGTCAATATATTATCCATTCAGTTTACAGGTCTAACTCAGACATCCATGGGCACACACTGAATTCTTGGATGCTTTTGTATAATTAACTAGGAATTGTGTCTATAGTGTATGAGAAAAATCCAAGTCTCTTCCCATTTTTTTTTTTTTTGTTTACTCATTAAGTTATATGATGTTATGGTCAAGGACTGGCAATCTATGCTGCATTTGCTGCACTCTTGTTCTGTAATGAAGGCTTCCATTCCTCATCATTTTATACAAAAGCACACACACACACCTTCAAACTCCGGCAATTTTAGGGGTATTTTTGAGACTTTGAGAAAAAGCAAAGAAGTGTAATCCATGTGTTATGTGATCCTTCGTGTGCTCACTCAAGTGTTTTCCTCATTTCCTTCCTTCCTACTTTTATCTATTTTCTCTTAATACGCTCTCTCCCAGTTGCCCCAAGTGTTTCAAATTCTTCTCTCTTCTACACTAATGGATCCCTAATTAGAAATCCTGGGATCAAGTTGACTTATCCTAAACAGCCTTTTCAAGCTATTTTCCCAATAAAGAAGTAATTTTGATACCAGCCTCCAAAAGCACAGAATTTCCTATCTTGTTATGCAATATTATCAAGACACCTCTGGTCTGTACCCCAGTGCTTGTATGCATACATAATTAAATCTTTTAAAAAAAAGAAAGATGATTAGATAAAAAGTATATTTACCAGCATTAATACAATGAGACAAATTTAATCTCATTTACAAAGCTCACAAAAGCTAGAACTTGCTGAGATGCTAAAAAAAATTTATATATGTGAATGTCAGTAAAAATATACATATATTTATTTATATGTATTTTATGTGTCTACAATCTGTATAGTAGATAGATTACTAGGTAACTATACATGCATGTGATATACTATATGAATATAGTAGGTGTATATATGCACACACCTATATTTTGTAATGTGTAAATGAATTTTTTACTTAAAAATAATTTTAGTTATAGAGCTTACAGCATTTCTAGGGAGAAATACAAACATCTTGTGCAGATATCTGCCATTTCTAACTGTTCTGCAGTTTTCTGAAACAAGTTATCAACTCAGGCTTCTATGTCTTTGAGAGCTTCTAGAAAATCCCATTAAAGAACATTTTCCTCTCTTATAGCCCTTTGGCTGGGAATAAATTGTTATAGAGAAGGTGACCTATGTATATATTTCTTACTTATGGTTTGTGTAAGAGCCAGAGGAGCAAGGGCCAGGTCCTCTGTGTTCAAACCTTTGCTTTCAATGTTCTTATTATTGTCTTTAACAAAGAAAGGCTTCAGCTAGAGTCATCACCTTCTTTTAGCCACAGGCATGTAGAGATTTTGAGACTTAATAGCTAAGAAAATTCAGGATAATTGTTCCTCTAACTGGATCCTTTGGTTTATATAAAACCTGAGAGTGATGGCAGTTGCTGACAGGTGATTTGGGAGAAAATCAAGATCATTCTTAAGGGCATGAATGGTATGGGATGAATCTCAGCATGCTGTTTGTCCACCTCATTAACCCAAGTATGTGTGTGTGTGTGTGTGTGTGTGTGTGTGTGTGTTTGCTCATGTGTGTGCTTTAAATAAACTGCAAGATTTATTTGGAAGGCATGCAAAGGAAGAAAAAAAAATCATAGACAGGAAAGATGCACCATGAGAATAGAATGTCTATGTATTGATTTGCCCTCCTTTTATTCAATCATTATTAATCGAACCACATTTTTATTAAATTTGCTCTATTAAATGTATCATTTAGGGAAGTTTTGTTAAGGTAATGCACACAGCGATGGAAAGAATTTCTAAGCAGGTAACCTGGTTGTTCCCTTGCTGCTCTGATGTCTGACACTGGAAGATGAGTTAGATCTTCAATGTCGACAGCTGATGAAGGTCCAGTTCCTCTGACCCACTCTCAAATTTCCACTGTCACAGCTGACATGACTTTGGACTTTCCCAAACCTGGTTTTACAGTGTTTCCATCTATAGATGTTAGGCATACTGTCTTATAAGTACACTACAGACACATCAAAAAAAAAAAAGGTTTGCAATCAGAGGATGTGGACCTTAAATATATGCAAAGTGTGCTTGAGTGTGGGGACTTCTTTCTGCTTCCTACCTATCGGTGGGGATGTTGATAAGTTAAAAATAAATGAAATTAGGTGTTGTGATTATAGCTTGAAAGACACAAAAAGTTTGTGTTCCTTTAAAAATAAAGGTATATCTCTTCTTGATTGTTCAATTTTGACTTGTTGTTAATGTCCACATTGCACTCAGAGTGACCATGACAGATGTTTGATAATGAATCTTGTCTTTATGCCAGAAAGTGAAGAATGCAGGTGATATACAAGATCCTAGCAAAGTGGGGTGTTTCAGATCAGTCTAAAACCAGATAGCACATTTGCACTAATATTGAGTTTTCAATAGGCTAATTACTAAAAATATGAGTGATCAAGTCAGAGATGTGTCTGGTGCCAGCTTCTCCCTATTCTTCCCACAGGAAGCAGTGTAAACTGTGCCTTTTACTGAGAATTTTATGCAATAAAAATGGTGTTGCATTTCAGACAGCATTGCCTAAGTGGCTATCTCTTCATAAATCCATTTACAGATATTTACATTCTGCTAAATTTAATGTAAGCTGAATGATGTTTTTTTAAATGGAATGACAAAGTCTCTGAGAGAAAGGAAAATGGATCAGTCAGTTGTTTGCTCTCATAGATGGATATACATCTGTGTATATACATGGATGGATATATACATGGATGGATGGATATACATCTTTTTTTATATACAACTATATAAAAGAAAGAATAATTATAGAATAAGCCCATAACAAACATTTCAAATTGTAAGGACCTTTCACATATTTTTTAAAAATTCAACTTTGGTATTTCATGATATAAGAAAAAGGTATTATTTTTCCAATTTATAGATGAGAACAATGAGACTTGGGGACATATTAACCAATTTTCATAATTTCATGTTTGCTGTGACTTTCTCTATGATTCTCTCGGGTTCTCTTTCTACCAAACTTCCTGCTATACCAACGCCAGAAAAAAAATATAGGAACTAAATTACATTGACTTTAGGGTGTCAGGCAAGACCGCATCCATTAGGAGTGAGAGGCAATTGCTCTGTGTGATGTAATAACCCTCCTATGGTTTGGGTTAACTGTAAAATCATACACGGTTGGCAGAAATGAGGGCTCCACGTCAGATTAGGAGAACTCCATACGCAACTTACAAATTGCCACTTTTCATAAATGACTTCCCTTTTCCAATCTCAATTTATTCAAGTGTAAGATGGGAAATACAATAGCATTTCCCTCCAAAGCTTTTTGCAAACCTTTACTAATTGGGGTAAATAAAGTCTCTGGCCCAGTGCCTGGCTACTGTAAGCTCTCTGCAAGTGTTAGCAGTTGCCATTTTCATAAATGCATTTGTTGTCTTCTTGTAAGTGGAAGAAATCTTTCCACATCCCACATTGTCTCTGGGATCCACTTGGGCAGGAAGGAAGTTTCCTTAGAAATGTGAATCACAAACTGACTTCAAAAGAAAAAGGACTATTTGAAACCCAGGATAGATGAGCTATTGCTTTCCCTAGTATGTGGCAACTTTCAGATTATACACATATAGTTGTGGAATACGGTAGAAGACATGGGCTAACATGCAGTTCCTACAGAAGTAGCAGGTCTTTAATTTTTCCTTAGAAATAGAGGTATAGAGGGCCTCCCTGGTGATACAAGGGGTTAAGCACAGCACTGTGGAACTATCTGAAGTCTCTGCAGCAACAGTTCGATCCCCAGCCAGTCAGGGAGGTACCCACATGGTGCAGCAGACCTCTCCTGTCTCGCCTCCTGCTCCCTTCAGCAGTGAATTTCATTCAGTCTGCCTGTTCTGTTCCCCACTCTGTCTCTGGTGGATCCTTTCACCATCCCGTACCTCTCGCCTGTTCCCAGTTCTTGTATGTGTAAATAAATAAATCTTAAAAAAAAAAAAAAGAAATAGAGGTGTAGACAAGGGTGGTGGTAGAAGAGGAAATAGAAGAAAAATGAGGGATCCAATTACTCAACTGAAAAGAATTTTCAGTAAATTTTGGCAGGACAGAGACTACATATAACAAAGTCAGTACAAGTTTTCCTTACCAGACAAGACAGGCAATTTAGACAGAGATTTTTGAGACTGCTGCTTTTCTGGAGTGTTTATAAGTTTCAATAAAAGTCTGTTTCATGAATCAACCACATGTTAGTGACGCATTGTGCCAAACAGGGAGGAAAGATGACTAGTGAAATGAGTATAGTGTAGGGAGGAAATAGGCAAGACTCACTGGAGGCTTCTCAACAATTAACAGAAGCTCAGGGGACCAGGAGCTGCATGCATGGAAGTTTGCCTGAGCAAGCTCGGGTGCACAGAGTGAAGAAATTACAGGAAATAATGATTCTGGAATTCCGGGGAGGGTAAAGACTTCCACATCACATACACATTATGCACACACGCATATTCAAGCAAGCATCTCCTGTATGTGGCCATTTTCATACGCATTCACATCTCATGCCTACTGTTTTTCTATTTAGTTTGCTCCATTCATTAATCCTTTGCTATACCCACCGAGGAAAGTAAAAACATTAGGAAGCAGAAAAAGGAATTTAGTTTTCCAAAGTGGTTTGTTCTCTCTGGATGTAAGAAACATGATGGGAAGAGTTTCATGTTCACTAGACTTTCTACTCTTCTTCTTTGCTAGCACAGATACCCTTCTCTAAAGTTGTGTGTTGGCACATTTAAAGAGCAAGTAGTGGGGCCTCCCTGGTGGTACAAGGGGTTAAGATGCAACTTATGAAGCTATCTGCAGCCACTGCAGCACAAGTTCGATCCCGGCCAGGGAGATGCCCACATGGCGCAGCAGACCTCTCCTGACTCACCAGCTGCTCCCCTAGCAGTGCATTTCAGTCAATCTGCCTGTTCTGTTCCCCACTCTGTCTCTGGTGAATCCTTTCAGCCCCCACACCTCTAGCCTGCACCCCAGTTCTTGTATGCATAATTAAATAAATCTTAAAAAAAATAAAAAGCAAGCGGCATTGTGAATGGAATCATCACATTACATTAATGTCAAGGTTCAGTCTTGACCTTTTTCTTTCTTATCTTTCTCCAGGAGCATCAATTCCAACTGATTATTTGCCCCTACATTCAACCTTATCCCCACCCAATCTCTAACTGGACTTGCTCAGAAGTTGCCAAATGCCTCATTTCTAGAGATTTCTGATTTCTTACAGGCTAGTAGTCAGAGGATACAAAGCCTGCTGCAAAATGTTTATCTCATTTATGTTAAATAAAGCATGTCAGTTTGATGGGTTTTAGAGGTCAAAGTTATAGTTTTCATTAGGCAGAGTTAATGTATAGGAGAGAGTTATCCACATGTCTAAATTATTGTAATCTAGGAACCATGGAAAAATGCACATTAAGGATGTTATTATGATTAAATTATGGCATATTTTGCTGCTTGCTAACATTAAGTTCATAGGCTGTGTCCCATATTTTGCAAAGAATGTGGGAGGAAGTAATTCTCACTACAGCCCTATGAACTAATATTTCTCCCATTTTAAGGATGAGCAGACTGAGGCTAATGGGTGTGAAATAACTTTCATAAAGCTGAAGCACAGGAAAGTGGCAGGATCCAATGTGGATCCTGAGCTTTTCACCAACACTCTGCACTGCAGAAGCAAGCTGAACAGTCATGTCATCTGTCAATTCCACTCTGCCCTCTGCTTGTAGAGTTGCCTTCAGAGAGAAAGTGTCACCTTCATTCCTGGGACCCAGATATAATACCTTGCACCTCCATTCTTGCCTAAGGTCAGAATAGGAGCTGGGGGACAGGGAACTGAAAACCTCCACATGCAATTCCATTTGTCATGCCTGTCCAACTGGTATTATGTGTCACTCCACATCAGGCAGAGAGCGAGGCCGAATTAAATCCGACTGTCAAGACACCCAAATTTGCAGCAAGTAGAGATGCTCTTTACTCTTTATGTGAAAGCTCTGATTGAAAAGACAAAAGGAATTTAATCAGTCATCTGTGCTGCTGCTCTGGTAGCTCTAGAGTTTTTTTGCCTTGCTCTCCCTGCTCTTCTGCACCCTTCTTTTGAATGCAAACATGGTACAGCTTTATTTGGAATCAGTGCTCCCAGCTAAACTGCAATAATTGGATGACTCACACTGTGCGAGTTGCTCTTATAAGTCAGCAGTTTATGGAGCTGAGCAAACAGGCAGGTGCTGGATCAGAAAGGGCACACTTTTCCTCAGTTGGCTCAGGGTTCTCACCATGCTTTAAAGTTTGATGATCTGAAGCAGAAAGTGTAATCTACAGGTGACAAAGCACAGCACAATAGAGCCAGTCACTCACGCGAAGGGACACAGACTGGAGAGCAAACACGGAGTTTGTGAAATTGTATTTTCATCTGAATCTCTCTGAATATCCAGGGATTAAGGTCAGGGGTTTATGGATATACTTGACCAGAGTCAAGGCAAGTCTCTCTTAGCAAGGGTGCCTCAGGAGTCAGGGCCCGGGTTTTGGTGACCTTGGTCAAATCTGAGCATGTAAATAACAATTGGCCACAGGTCATTAACCAGCATGTTGCTGAACTAAAAGAAGTAGAAGTGGGAGCTGTTCATCCATAGCTGAGATGGCTCTGTACTGAGTTAAGTGAAAATACTTGAGAAGTGGTTGACCTTTCTGAACAAAAATGTGAAGTGAGTCACTCCATTACCGTCTCATGGAAACTCATCATTCTTTTAGCAGCTCTCACATCTGGATGTCACCACAGCTGTCAACACAGGAACTAAGAAACACTGTGTTGACTCAGCTCAGGTAAATTTTGGACTCTTAGAGAGGTTTACACCTAGCATTGCACAGTAATTATCTGGTGGCTATGCTATTGCTCTTACCCACGGCAACGTCTCATCCATCTTAGTTCCCTGGTGTCTGATAATGTTCTGTAGATGAAGTACTCAGTGAACGCTGTATATTAAATGATGGGACTATGACTGTCATTATGTGGACAACTTTCAAAGAGCTTTATATATGTCATCTTCAGTCCTTACAGCATCCCTTCAAAACAAGAGTTGTTACCCTTATTTTACAAGCAATGAAATTCAAGCAGAATTCAGAGGACCCAGTAATAGAGACCAAGGACTCAGTTTTAAGTTAGTTTGAGGACATAATGCAAGTTTTCTTGTACTAGAAATGTAGAATGATGAAGGCAAAAAAAGAAAAGGATCCCAGAAAACTTCAATTGTTAGAAAATCTCACTGTGGTCTTCAGCATATCATTTAACCTTCACTGCCTCAGTTATATTTCTGTAAAATTTAATAATTACTATTGCCAATAGGTGGCAGCTAAATTAGATCCTCTTAAGGTCACTTAAGTTTTAGAAACACAAAATCTTATACGTATGATCCTTGGATTAACATGAAGTCTTCACATGTCTTTCATTTTCCAAAAAAGATGTATACTGTGATGTACATGTATTTTAAAGCTGTTTAATTTGTTCTCCTATCTAAATATTTTATACACATTTAACTTTAACTTAGAATTAAGATAGTATCAAATGACTCAAAAGATTTGAAGACAGTTGACATAGGACCTCTAACTAATTACTCTTATTGGCAATTAAATATCAATGAAGAGAAAGGGTGGAGAAAAATTAAGTTGAAATGAAACTTAAGTAGTTTGTTGGAGCCACATTTTCTTTGTACAGAATTATGGAGTTTTGAACATGAATAAAGCATTCCAGGAGAAACATCAACACACACATACACACACACACACAGTTTAAGAGACTATCTTTTTGATATGGCTTAAATCTGGATAGAAATCAATAAAAAAAAGTGACATAACATATTTACATCATGATCAAATGGCTTACATATTCAAATATGGTCTTGGTATTCATCAGATACCTGGAATTTCAAGTTTAAAGGTAAATGCAAAGGTAAACCAGAACATGACTTTGATATTACTGACCTCCTCTGTCTTATTCTCAAAAAGGTAAAATATATAGACCTATTCTTTATCAGTTTTGAATTTAGGACTGACAACCATCACATTTATTAGAAAGCTGATAAATATTATTACCTATAAATAAATATTACCTAGCCTTCACACTTTTTGAGGCATTTTGGGCAATATAGGATCAATTTGAGTTTGACAAACTACCCTCCTCCATGAGAGAGTGCTAAGTAAGCCATCTCAAGGACTGTCCAGAGCCCCACTATCCCTACTCTCTGTCCTCAGATATGGGAACGACTAGAAAAGGATTTATGTTGCTGTGCCTTTGGGCTTCACAATCAGCAGTCAAGTGTACATTTTCAAATTAGGATTTGTCCAGTATTATCAAAATGCACCAACCCTGACAGAATATGGCTTATATTCATGACTGAAGTTTATTTTAATTCAAGGAATAGAAAATAAACAGGAACAGAGCCAAGATTTCCTTTCTTTTTTCTATTAAAGGCTTAGAATTCTCATACCAATCAGTGTTTGATAAACAGAGATGGCAGTGGGAAAACAATCAAATAAAGGATATAAAAATCCATCATCAACACACAGTCATATTATGTTACTCACTTTATCACTCTGCCCTAGTAGTGTCCAAGTAAATTTTGGGCTGTGTAAAGTAAACTTGAGCTTATTAACAAATAACAGCAAATAATTAGGAGAGATTTTTTTCTCTTCTTAATTAGTAAATTGGAAACATTGTCAGTGGCATAGCACATAACAATTCCCCAAGATTGCTTATTAGTATAATTTTGATTTTCTTTATTACAGCAATCTACTCAACCCCAATATTCCTTATAGGGAGTCATCCATGAGATGGTTAATGACATGAATTGGAGCTTCCTGGGAAATATTTTGTTACTCTGTTTAAAAAAAATGTTCAGGCATACTTGGCATTTACCTTCCCCCTTGAACTTACTTTAAACATGAACATGATGCCTGAGGCTGCGATAATGACATAAGAGTGGCAGCAACATGGTAAGCATGGCAAAAGTAACACACTTGTTTCTCAGACGGCATCACCGAATGTCTGAAATCAACACCTGTAATTGTCTACCTCTTATTATTTGGGGAGAAACGTATAAAAAAATTTATTTTCTTGGGGCCTTCTGGGTGGCGCTGGCGATTGAGCGCCGCACTCACTGTGAAGTTGTCCGCAGCCTCTGCAGCGTGGGTTCGATCCTGGCTGGCTGGCGAGAAGCCCACATGGCACAGCGGACCTCTCCTGTCTCGCCCACTGCTCCCCTCAGCAGTGTATTTCATCAGTCTGCCTGTTCTGTTCCCCGCTCTGTCTCTGGTGAATCCTCTCACCCCTCACACCTCTGGCCTGTACCCCGGTTCTTGTATAAATAAATAAAAAAAATCTATTTTCATGTTACCTGCTGGATAATAGAAAATAAATGAAAATATGATGCAATGCCTGATAATAGCATTGGACTGGAACATTTATTTGAAATGGCATATGGGTATGAACAGTTCAGGTGTGCAAATAGATGTGCAAATTGTAACTGCTTTTTTTTATTTCACTAGGTGACAAAATAAAAACATTAATTCTGACCTTCCCAATGTCCTTGCCAATCAAGTTAATCATCCAGTAAGGGAAACCCAGGCTGGGTCAAGGTGTAGGGTTAAGAAGAAAGGAAGCTCACTTAGTCTTCAGTCATTGGTTCACACTGGTTAAAAGGAAATGCCATTTTGGCCATCAATATGGCTTTTTCAAATCTAGTAGAGTTCTGGGCTCCTTACCCCCCAGAGCCTATACATTTTTGTGAGACTGAATTTATTTGCCCAATGCATTCCTATTTATTCCCTTTTGGAGTCATGAGGCCCAGTTCTTCCAAGAAGCAAGCTGTTTGATGCTGGTTTTCTTTTTCCTTTGAAATCCACAGATCTCTATCTTTTCTCCACTTTCCCTCCTCTCCTCATTTTTCTCTAGGGAAGATGATCCTAGTTGGTGACAATCTTTCTCCAAGGAACAATATGTATATCTAGAAATTCCATTCCCTCTACCTTTTATTTCATCCATAGAAAAAAGACTCCCTTACTGTTCCTAAAAAATTAAGCTTTCAAAACAGAGCCAAAATTCTGGACACTCTTTCAGCTTCTGTTCTTACCTAGGCCTGCCCTAAAGTGATATGTCCTATATCCAGAACACTGTATGAATGGAACATAGAAAAATAGGAAGATATGGAGAGGAATTAAAAATAACAAAAGTGTCACAGTGCAATAGATAGAGATATATTGAGGAGATGGAGGTGGATGGAGCAGATTATACTTCCTAATGGTGCCATTCATGTGGCACAATTTTATGAACCATCCCAGACAAGCTCCCATTAAATCAATCCCTGGGCATCTTAATAGTTTTGTACCCACAGTTGTCTTCACTGCAGCATCAGGGCTCTTCAGTTTAGAGATTATAGAGAGTGTGAAAAAATAAGAGGAAATCCTTATTTAAGGGATTATATTTTTGAATTGGTTACATTATAGTCACAATAAAATTTGTCCAGTTTTATCCTGGACTGAGAAGGATAGGGGAAGTTCACCAATTCACCTGTGAACCATCACTGTAGTCCCTTGTGTTCTTCTTGCTTCTGTTTTGATTCCTCTACTTCCCTATCCCTTGCAGAATGTCTCTGATTTATAGGTGCCTGTTATTTTTTTATTTATTACTGTTGTTATTTTTTTTCCAATCCCTTATTTGGTTCTCTTATATGTGAAACTATCCAATATTTTTCTTCTTCCTTCTGGCTTATTTCACTGAGCATAATCCCTTCTAGCTCCACCCATATTGTTGTGAATGACTTGTTTATCTTTTTTGATTTACTGAATAGTTTTCCATGTGGTGTATATATACCACATCACTTGACTCAGTCATCTCTTTTTGGGCATTTGGGTTGTTTCCCAAATGCCTATTATAAATAGTGCTGCAATACACATAGGGGTGCAGGTATCCTTTTGAATTAATGTTTTTGTGTTCTTTGGATAGATTCTTAGGAGTGGAATTGCTGGGTCATTTGAAAGCTACATTTTTACTAGTTTGAGGAACCTCTATACAGCTTTCCATAGTGGTTGGACCAGTCCAGCAGTGTAGGAGAGTTTCTTTTTCTCCACATTCTTGCCAACATTTATTGTTTCCTTTTTTTTTTTTTTAATATGTGCCATTCTCACTGGTTTAAGGTGGTATCTCATTGTGGTTTTGATTTGCATTTCCCTAATTTTAAGTGATATTGAACATTTTTTCATATGCCTCTTGGCCCTTTGCATTTCCTCTTTGGAGAAGTGTCTTTTTAGCTCTTCTGCTCATTTTTTGACTAGATTGTTTAATTTGTTTTTGTTGAGTTGAGTGAGCTCTCCATAGATCTTTGTGATCAGTCCCTTATCAGTTGTATTGTGTGCAAAAACTTTCTCCCAATTAGTAGGGTGTCTCTTTGTTTTGGTTAGTGTCTCTTTTGCAATACAGAAACTTTTCAGTTTTATGCAATCCCAGCTGTTAATCTTTTCCTTCATTTTCTTTGCTTTGGAGATGTGTCTTTAAATATGCTACTGAGATATATGCCATGTAGTGTTTTACCTATATTTTCTTCTATATATTTTACAGTTTCAGGTCTTATGTTCAATTCTTTTATCCATTTTGAGTTGTTTTTTGAGCATGGTGTGAAGTGGTGGTCTAGCTCCATTCTTTTGCATGTAGCAGTCCAGTTTTCCAGTGGGGCATGGGGTTCCTGGGTCATCTGCTGAGATGTCGCCATTTGTTGGCATATGGCAAGTTTATTGAGGAAAGGAGGACAAGGAAAATGAGCCATCTGCATAGGAACAGGTGGGCAGTTTTAAAGGACAAGCACTGGATTTCACCAGGACAAGGGTGTTCTTTTATAATGTTCTTTGATGGAATTATTGTGGAAATTACCACCTTGGGGTCAGACTGGTTGGTCTTCTAAGATCGAAGATCCTCTCTGCCTCTCTCTGGCTGATAGTCTTTCCTGATGTTAGGGAGAACTGATGTACTGAGCTAATCCCATAAAGGCTTTGTGGACCCCACCCCCACTCCAGACTAAAGCCATCGAGATATTGGGAAAGACAAATCCCATCACCACCAAGGGGAGGTGGCTGGGACCTGAGGGTGGAGTTAAGCAGCCAGGTTGGGTATAAAAACCAAACATGTGGGCCTTGGGGTGGCTCGCTGTCGCTCGCCTCCTGGCTTCATGGCTCCTGGCTTGCAGCCAGCTCTCAGAGTGCCATTTGGGATTCCAGATCGGTGGATCGGGTAGGACTCATTTAAAACTTTGTCTCCCGCTTTTCTCCTGAGCTGTACATTTCCTCATTTCCCCTTCCCTTGTAAATAAACCTTTTATTAACCTTCCGCGTGTGCCTGCAGTAGAGCACTGATAAGTCCTTTTAAGTGCGCGGGTGAGGACCCACAGTCAAGCACCCCGTTTTGTATTGGGGTTGCTCTACAACACTGGCACTCCCTTAGGTTCCTGGAGCTTTCCATAGCTGGTTTTGTTAAGATGTATTAATTGTCCCCATGCCACCTCTATGTGAGGTGGGGTGAGACTTTGTGAGACTTGTCTTTGTGAGACTTTCCATCCTAAATTTATCTATTCTAAGTTTCCATCAGCAGTGAGGTGATAAAAAAGAATGACCAATCCAGCCTGTTGCGATTTTTCAACTTCCACACAAAATGAAGCAGCTTGGAAATAATATAAAACAACTTTTGATTATGTGAAGCAATCAGTTCATATGTGTGTGTGCATGTATGTGTGTATACACACATGTAAATCAGTACATGGGCTATATTTTCCAATTCAGCCTGTTCTTTTAATTTTGAATATGAACAATCTAGACTAAACTGTGATTGCCTCTTACTTGAGTTGCTATAATAATTTCCCTCCCTCAATATAATTACTGTTAGATTTAAATTCTCAAATACTCTCATCATGTTGAAACCAGATGCTCCATTGAAAACACAAATCTGATATTGCCTGCTTGGAAAATTCTGCTCCAAAACATTCTCATGGCTCTTAAGAAAGTGTACATGTCTTCAGGGGTCTGCAAGTCCCTGCTTACCACCCTTACCCGCCCCCTTTCTGCATTCCACAGTCCTTCCCCATAGCCCCTATTGTTCTTCCAAGATATCCCCAAGGACTTCTAATCTTCTCACTTACTGTTTCCTCTTTTGTCATGTTAACCCTACTTAACTTTCCATACTAGCTGGAATTAAACTCAGCTGGAATGTGTCATTCTCTGCATTTGCTTCCCAGCATTCCTGTACCCTATCCTCCACCCTGGACTTCTACCTGAGAAGGTGTGGATCTTTCCCTCAAGAACTGGAGTCCCCTAAGTAGATGATCCCCCCAAGTTCCCAGGGTGACTTGAGTTTAAATCAACCATACTGCCTGATTTTTCAGTGAATGGTGTGGAATGCCAGGTTTAAGTGGATTATTCACAGCATTCTTTAGCTAAGGATATTGATTTGGAGCTAGGCCTGTTACTCAATTTGGCCTAATGAAATACACCTCAAAGTTTGTGAAGGGTTTCTGGGAAATGTTTTCTTCATTCTGAACAAATAGATACTGGCATAGAGAACTCTTTCATCCTCTTCATGTTTTGCATTTGTCTAAAGCTACAAAACACTTTTTATTAACATGGAGGAAAATTTTATCACATGGGGCAAGGAAAACTGAGTATGGAAGAAAGGAATGGAATAGCTGCCATGGAGTTAATGTGACTCTGAACTCTGAGTTGGGACTTTCAATTTTATGGTGTATAGCATTTTCCCAGCGGTGCCGTAAAAAATTACCACAAACTCTGTGGCCTAAAAAAACAAATTTATTCTCTCACGGTTCAGAAGGCCAAAAGTCTGAAATTAAGATGTCAGTCAGGCCAGTTCATTCAGAAGGTTCTGAGGGAAAATCTATTCTCTGCCTTTCCTAGCTTCTGGGGGCTGCCGGCAATCCTTGGTGTTCCTTGGCTTGTACGTGGGAGACTCCAGCTTCTGAGTCTGTTTTCACATGGGCTTTTCCCTGTGTCTGTCTCCAAATCTTGCCTTCCTTAAAAGAACACCCATCTTTGGACATAGGGTCTGTCCTAATTCAGGTCTCATTTTAACTTGATTAACTTAATTGCATCTGCAAAATTTCTATTTCCAGGGGACTCCCTAGTGGCGCAAGGGGTTAAGCGTCAGCACTATGAAGCTATCTGCAACTATTGCAGCAAAAGTTCGATCCCCAGCCACAGAGGTAACCCATATGGCACAGTAGACCTCTCCTGTCTCACCCACTGCCCCCTCTAAGCAGTGTACTTAATCTGCCTGTTCTGCTCCCCACTCTGTCTCTGGTGAATCCTCTCACACACACACACACACCCCGCCCACACACACACACACACCTCTGGGCATACATCCCAGCTCTTGTATGCATAAATAAATAAATCTTTTAAAAAAATCCTATTTCCAAATAATATTGATAAGAACACAAGTTAGGATTTAAATGTCATGGGGGAGAATCATATATAGGCCAGAGGAGGTGCAGGGGTGGGTGAAAGAATTCACCAGAGACAGAGTGGAGAACAGAAAGCGTGGATTTATTGAAATGTACTGCTAAGAGAAGCAGTGGGCAAGCCAGGAGAGGCTGCTGTGCAAAGAATGAGGGTTCTAAGGCCATATTTATACTCCAGGCATCATTGACTGGTTAGGGTGACTAGTGGTGGGTGTGTCCTGACTGATCATCTGAATTAGTGTAGTGTATCATTTCATTAGCTCTTCTGATCATCAGCTTAATGTTCAAGTTCCCATGGCAGTTCCATCTACTCCCTCTGTCCATTCAAGCCTTGCAAACTCGCCTTCTGGGCAAGAAATGTGGGCTTAATGTCATGATACTATGACATTAAGGTTAAACTTTAACATGCAGGACCATTATATTTCTTATTTTTGAAAACACTTCATGTTGTAGTTTCTATTATTTGTAGCTGATGGTATCCTTAATCAACGTTCCCCTCTTTACGCTCTTTTCCAAATTGTGGGTGCTCTTTGAATTGTCTTCAAAAGTTGGCTTGCCCATCACAGCACTTTCCAATTCTTTCAAACTGTTTGTTTTCTTACTACTTCTTTGCACACAGTTAGCTACTTCCCTTTGTCTATCTCAGTTAAGATTCTGTTTTCAACACTTATCAGGGAACCTGACATGTATTTTGTGTTCTATAAATAATTGCCTAATGATTAAGTTAAATAGAGTTTGAGAGATATATAAAAGTAGGAAGTACATTTAAATCATCCCCAGTATCGCTGTCCAGGTGGAAAAAAAAAAAAAAAACCTATAAATTTGCTTGCATAAATCCATCCAGCATTTTTGTGCAAAGATATTTCACTCCATAATTATTGTACTGATATACAATTTCCTTGCTTTCTTTTTCTTACATTATACAACATTTATTTTCTGTCATTACAGTCCTCCCAAACTTTTTAAAAACCTGCATAAATTCCATTGGATGATTATATTAGAATGTGTTTAAATATTCCCTGAAGGTGAAATATTTACCTTCATTTTTATGTATATTTTTCTCCTTGAGGTTTTCTTAAATTTATCATTCTTTATACATAAATATTTTTTCTAATATCTAGGAATATTTCTTTAGCTCCCAACCTGAGTTAGTTAAATTAAATTTTAGGATTCCTGAGGGAATACAAGAATTCAGGGAATAAAGTCTAGTTTATGGTCTAGAAAAATACAGGAAGGATTCCATGAAGTTGGAAGTAAAGTCAGATTAGGGAGCAAGCTGGCCATGGACACTCGAAGAGTGAGCAGTGAAGGAAATCTCGGCCTCCCTCCTCACAACCTCATTTTATCACTATGAACATGACTCTCATTTGTCAGGACCTAGTATTAGAACTCAGTGTCTCCCTAGGTTTTATCTGACTTCCAAGAAATTAGAAGGAGATAAAAAGTGGAAGAAATTAGAGTGGAATGTACTACAATTAACTCTTTATGGCAAGTCATCATTAAATCACATAATAAAAAATGTATATTGTTTTGAGAGCATATTCAGAAGTCATCTACAGTAAGCCATGAAAATGCCATCTTAGATACAGGACCTTAGATGAAAAGGAATTCATAGACTAAGTGTCACATTTTCATAATAAAGTCATTAAATGGATTGAATTTAAACCATGCATGGGGGTCTTTTCTACAAGAAAGAGTACAAAACATGAACAAAATACTTGCTTGACCTTATTTTTTATTTCTAAATATTTTGTATATTTGCATTTTCAGCCAAACTCACAAGTCATGACTGTTAGGAGTACTATAGAGGAATGAATTCAGTCCTTATAGTTAATGAGTAGTGCTAGCTCCAGTCCTGCCACTTCCCTACCTTGTGATTTAGAACAAAATAGATTGCCACATTTTCCCCTAGATTTGGCTTCCACATTCACAGATTGAATGGATCAGATGCACGATAATTCTTTAGATGCATTGCCCTCTAAAAATCTTTGATTCCAAGCAATTCATGATGTAAAGCTACACAACAAATTTAAATGTGCTGAATATCGATTCTATTCTGGCAGTTAAGTAATAAACCATAGTCCCAAAGAGTTAATTTTGAAGAGTAAATTACCATTCAATTCACTGAAGTAGCCTGGGTTCTTGGCAGTCAGATAAATGAAAGCTGAAATGGTTTATAAGAAAAAAAAATCCAGCATCCTTGAAAATTTTCCATGGTTTATCCTAAAGAAAAAAGTATTTCCAAAAATCCACATATTCCTTCCATAACGGAAACAATTTGGACCCACTTGTATATGAAGTAAAATGCTAAGGAAGACTTTGCAAATAAGTCTTACAAATATTGTAGAAATTAAAAGGCAGTCAGTTCCATGCAATAGAGAACAAAAAGAAAAGTGATGATGTTTGTATTACTCAAGAAGTTCTCCCACCCATTCATATGTAGTATGAGTGATTTTGAGCTACTGAATTGATGAATTTTAACATGAAATTTTTCCTCTGTTTACAGGATTTTACAAGAAAATGGACTCCATAATATTACTATTCCAAAGAAGAGGATACCAGTTTGCTGTACTTTCAAGAATCTCTGCTGGCAGATGGCATACTAAGTGTATGATGCCACGATTTTCTTTCACTTTTTTCCCCCTCAATTTAGAGAATGGACTGTTAAAAATGAGCCTCACATATGCTGAGGGAATGAAGTTACTAAATTTTACAGATATTAATGGTCAAGCAATAGGTCCTGAGTATAGTGGTGGCTGGTTATGATTATAACATATTAGGGAAATGCTAACACCTGCTATACAGGTCACAAGGCGGTCCCTATAATTTTATTAACAAGTTAATAGTGGGGAAAATAAGTTAAATGTGAGCAGTTAACTGTCCTTTACTATCAAACTGATTTATTGTTTCAATTAGTTTTTTATTGGAGCCTTCAGGGGTTTTTATATACATATATATATATATATATATATATATATATATAAATCATGTCAGCTACAAATAATAGGTGTTTTACTTCTTCTTTCCCAATTTGGATTCCTTTTATATCCTTCTCTTGCCTAAATGCTCTGGCTAGGACCACCAATACTAGATTGAAGAGTAGTGATGAAAGTGGACATCCTTTTCTAGTACCAGATCTTAGTGGAAAACCTTTCTGTTTTCCCCTACTGAGAACGATGCTAGGTTTGCGTTTGCCATTATGGATTTCATTATGTTCCCTCTACTGTCATTCACTCAGGAACAATACTCTGTTCCCTGAATAGTCAAAATCCTATCTCTTTCCCTTGTCCACAAAGTATTATTTATCAGTGACCTTTGGAGGAAATAGAGATCCTAGAGTTGAATGACAAAACCTGTATTTCCAAATAGTGTGGTCATTAGCAAACTCTTTAACATTTGGAGCTCTGGATCCTTATCAGTCAAATGAGAATATTAACAATTGCACATATTTTCTGTGAAGATTAAATAATGTATGTGGAATATGTAGTCCAGAGTCAGAAACATCGAGGAAGCAATGGTTTGTCTGAGTCCAGGTCCAAGACCTACTCCTTTTCATTTCATTCCAGAAACTGAGGCTCAGCAGAATCAGATACAGGCAAAGTCACATGGTGATCTTAAACAGTGTAATTGAGTGAGCTATCTTTGAGCTCATTCATTTTATGAATTAATCATATATATGACATATATAAAATTGAGGCAGAAATGAAGGTCATTGGAATTGGAATTAAGCAGGCTGGATTTCCATAGTAGGTCCTAGAACTGTATCTACTCTGCGGTAGGTAAAGAACAACCAAGCAAGAAACAGGGCTCGAAAAAGTTATCTTTCTCCTCCACTGATGGTTTAGATACTGCTCTCATTTTCTAACTTACTCTGAAGTTTGCTTCTGCATCACCCCAACTTGCTTAGAATAGTCCACTATGAAAGAGTGAATGATCCAAAACAAGGAAAGCAAAAACAAATATTCAAAGGAAAACAAAGCCTCCTTGATCCTAATTCTCTTCAGTCACTACCTACTTTCTCACATTTTTTTATAACAAATTTTCTCAACAGAATTATAAACACTCACCACCTTACTTCCTCATGTCTTACCTTTAATTAATATTTTATATTAATCAACAATTGGGATAAACATGCTCAAACTTTAAATCTGAAATAAGATATAATGGTGATATGGCCAGATTCTTACTAAATGATCTGTTTGCTGTTCGTAAAAGTGGACAAATACCCTGAGCCATTCACCTTAGGCTTACTTTATAAACTCTCTAGCATTAGCTTTCTATATTCTAAAACAGTTTCTTTCCCTCCCATAATTAAGCATAGCCAATTAATTATATAGAAGTTAATACTAGAAGTTATAAAGTAAGCATAAGGTAAATAATTCAGCGCATTGCCTACATTTACTAATAACAAATCCTGGGTTCAAGATCAAAAGAAATGTAAAAGTGTCTTTTTTCTCTATGACCAATTCCAAGGCAATTTGGCTCCCTAGAAATACCAGAAAGGAACATGTAGAAGGCACAAATAAACGCTTTTGCCTATTGAACAGTATCACACCTTTAAATTACTAAAAGTCTGAGAATAATGTCTTAGAAAGTTTGAAAAAGTGGGACATATGGAATGATTATAGAGCACTTGAGAAAAATCACATGGTTTACTCCATATATACAAGATCAGATAGACAACCATGTGTCCCGGATCAGAAAGGATGAGGATTCCATCAGGACTTCGAAAAGCTTGGACCCATGAACACTCCACTGAGCCTAGGACAAATTTACTTTCAGTGGGAGAGAATGGAAATGGAGACCAACACTGACCTTTGGGATCATACTTCAAAACCACAGCATGGCAGCTTACAATAAGATAAAGGAGGAAGAAATAAGCATGTGCCTTTGGCCATACTGGGGATTCTAAGGCCAGACACTTAGAACTTTTGAGCTAAAGAGTTAAGGATCCAAATTCACCCCTTGAATTTTCCCATGTGTCTAACAGCTCTTCCTAATTGGCATTTTAAAATCATAGACTCTCTGAATCCATCTCGAGGTTTCTTCGAATGTAGGTGATAAAAGGGTAGTATGTGATTTCACACAAAGAGGAGAATCCTTCTGCCTCCCAGCTTTCTGAAAGTTTTGCCTATCCCCCATACTTATAACAACTATTTTAATGCTACACAAGGTTATTTCCAGTATTAAATGCAACTTTTCAAATACTGACGTTCTTGCCAGTGCCACTGAGATCGTATTACATATGACCTAACAATTTGGACTTTGTGAACAGAAGTGTCCCTACTTTAAAGGTTTCTTCCCCTCGGCTAGAAACTGATTTGTGTTGCCCCAGAATTCATCAATTGAAGACATAACAGTCAGTGTGAGAGCACTGGGAGATAGACCCTATAGGAGATAATTAAGTTTAAATAAGGTTATTAAAGTGAAGCCCTGAGCTATAGGATTAGTGTTCTCATGAGACGAGACACCAGAGAGCTTGCTCTCATTCTCTGCCAGGTGACGACATGGCCAGAAAGGGGCCATCGGCAAATCCAAAATGAGGTCTCACCAGAACCCAAATGGGGCTACACCCTGATCTCAGATTTTCAGTTACCACAACTACAAGAAAACTAATGTCTGCTGCTTAAGCCCCCCAGTCTGTGGTGTTTTATTATGGCAGCCTGGACAAAGGTTCCCTCTCTTACTCTTTACTCTCAGTTGCGGATATTATTTTTGCTAGTTAAGACCTTCACTAGTTTCCTATATTTATTTTGTGTAACTGCCTCTTAATTGATTTTTCTCATCGGTCTTTTATTTTTTAAAGATGTATTTATTTATCCATACAAGAACCGGGGTACAGGCCGGATTTGTGGGAGGGTGAGAGGATTCACCAGAGGCAGAATGGGGAACAGAACAGGCAGACTGACAAAATACACCACTGAGGGGAGCAGTGAGCAAGACAGGAGAGGCCTGCTGAGCCATGTGGGACCCTTGCAGGCCAGCCAGGATAAAATCCGCACTGCAGAGGCTGAGGACAGCTTCACAGCGTGGCGCTCAACCACCTGCACCACCAAGGGAGGCCCACTTTTATATCAGATTTATTTTTATTTATTTATGTGTACAAGAACTCTAGTGTAGACCAGAGGTGCTTGGGGGAGGGAGAGTATTCAAGACAGAGTGGGATGCAGAACAGGAGGATCTATTGAAATGCAATGCTGAGGGGAGCAGTGGTGGAGACAGGTGAGGTCTGCTGCAACTTGGGGGTCAGCAACCTGGCTAGGATTGCACTCAGGTCAAAGTGACAGGCTATAGCTTCAGAGTGCCGAGACTTTAACCCATGCGCCACCAGGCAAGCCCTCTCTTCTTAGGTATTGCTCCGTTCAACTGGTAATTTGCTATAATCTGAATCTCATCTCACCATAGTCTCCCAGACATTCAATTTAAGGATATAGAGACAAACCTGTAGGACCTGACTGTCATCGAATTTGAATTAGTTTTTAAGCAAAGTTCTGGGTAGGAGCCTCTTTGATCAAAATTCTACAATAGTGCTCCATGCATGTAGAAAGAATGGAAAGCACCATTTAACATGCAAATCTTGCCTGATCTGTCCTCAGTCTGCCTCTATAAATGCCCAGTATTTCTCGACTTTCTACCCTGTGTACTCGACAACCTAATACAGCTGTTTTTCTGCCTTAATTTCTTAGCTTAGTTGTCCCTCAGTGTCAGTGTTCATTGCATTATGACAGATGCAATAATCTATATTGTTTTTCTTTTCAACTCAATTTTAAACCTTGGAGAGAAGGAACCGTTATTTTTAAACAAATACACAAGTAGAGATGTTCCCCAAATCATAATATGGACACCACCACCGGAAATCGACATATGTAAGACTCAATGCACATACTTCAGTTTAAAAAACACCTAGTTCAGGTGGTGCAGGGGGTTGAGCACAGTGCTGTGAAGCTGTCCGTGACCTTTGTGGTTCAAATTCAATCACCAGCCGGCTGGGAGCAACCCACATGGCACAGCAGACCTTTCCTGCCTCTCCCGCTGTTCCCCTCAGCAGTGTATTTTGGTACATCTGCCTGTTCTGCTCCCCACTCTGTCTCTGGTGAATACTCTCACCACACCCACACCTCTGGCCTGTACCCCACTTCTAAAAAAAAAAATTAATAAATAAAAAACACCTAGTTAAATTGGAAGGAAAAAAAAAAGAGGAAGAGGAAGGGAAGAAATGAAAGAAAAATAGGAAAAGGAAGATAAAAAAAAATTAGGTTGAAAAAAAAGATTCAGCTCTAACACACCCAGGATTTTTAGTAGTTCCTCATTAAGATTTGGAAATGTTATTAAAATACCATAAGGTATGAACATCGATATTATTGCTTCAGAAACATAAAAATAGCTGTAGAAAAAGCTATACATAATTCATACTTCATATTATAGATATAAATCATTCTGAAACAAAATATTTTTCCTGTGAAGTTACAAGTGAAACAGACAAAACATCAGACCCTCTTAGATAATGCTATTGTAGATTTTGGGTTAGAGTAAACCATGCATGACAACTGTGATGAAGATGTCAGCATGCCTAGTAGGCAGACCAGAGAGGAAATAGGATTTATCCAAGCCTGGATTGTTTTTAAATCAAGGAACAGCAAAAGGCAGTCCATTTTTATTTCCAGGAGGGTAACAGCTCTTTCTCCCCCTTTTACCCCAACAGACTAAAGCTGTGGATTAAGAGGGCCACCTTGTGAGCAGTTTATGCATGAGAATAAAGAGAGCACAATCTTAAATTGCCAAAATTTCTGAGTTCCAAAAACCAATCAACATCAGGACAAAAAAGAGCCAGCTTGGAGACTCTGGCCATCAGAAAGGAATAGAGAGACCTTGAAGGGAGCAACTCTTTTTCTTCTAGAAAAGAGAATTCCTTGACATCAGCTGCCCTACTCTTGTGCTGTCTTAGTGGATGGGGACTTTCACTTTTCTCCTCTTTCAGGGAAGCTGAGTGATACAGGGATAGCATTTTTTGTGTGAGAGAACCTTCATTAACCACAAAAAGGCCAAATTGTTGTTTCCTATTTGTTTTCTTCTTCAGTGAAACTATGTGTTCCTATTTCTCACAGTGAAAAAAGAGCCAGGCCTCCAGGGAGGCCTGTAACCATTACACTCAGGCAGTGTCTTTTTTTTTTTAATATTTATTTATTTATGCATACAAGAACTGGGGTACAAGCCAGAGGTGTGTGTGTGGGGGGTTGAGATGACTCACCAGAGACAGAGTGGGGAACAGAACAGGCGGGTCTACTGAAATACACTGCTGAAGGGAGCAGCGGGCAAGACAGGAGAGGTCTGCTGCGCCATGTGGGTAGCTCCCTGATCGGGGATTGAACTCATGCTGCAGTGGATGTGGATAGCTTCATATGTTGTACCTTAACCCCTTGCTCCACCAGAGAGGCTGTAGGCAGTGTCATTTGATGGTGATAGGATTTGATAAAATTTCCCAATAATTTGACAAATTTCTTCTTATATTAAATTTAAACAACATGTATTGTCATTTTTTAATCAGACTTATGACTTTATTATTATTGTAATAGAAAAAAATTTCTGCCATTTTCAGTTAATGGAATCTATCTTATCTCTTTGATAAGTTCCTACATTGGATCCATGAGCTCACAGTGTCCACTATATGGCAAACGTACTTCCAACTGGGGAGAAAATCGCTTTGTTCATACCTGATGCCAATTGACCAGGGGTCCAGGAAGGATGGATTTAGCACTGATTACTGAAGAAAAGGGTTGATCAGGCCATTTATAAGCAAAGTGGAAGGAATAGTCATCTTCCCACATTTAAGATAACTATACTCATAAATTAGCAAATAAAATGAATTATAACAGGATCTAATATATATCCCTAATGATTAATCACATAAGTCAGTAAAGATTGACATGTCTGTTTTGGACTACATCTTGAGTAGTTTCACCAAATTTCTTTTTTTTTAAAGGATTTTATTTATTTTTGCATAGAACTGGAGAGCAGGGCAAGGTGGGTGGGTGAGAGGATTCACCAGAGACAGAGTGGGGAGCAGAACAGGCTATTTACTAAAATACCCTTCTGTGGGACATTGGGGGAGACAGGAGAGGTCTGCTGCACCATGTGGGTTAGGTCCCTGGCCAGGGATAGAACTCAGGCCATCGTGGTGATAGAGCTGAGAATTAATCCCTAAACAACCAGGGAAGCCCTACCAAATTTCTTTTTTAGGAATGAAAGTCAGTTCATGGAATTATGTTGTATTTTTCTTTTAGAGTAGGTCATGCATATTTCTTATAGTAAATGACAGCCATTTCTTATAATAAATGGATATTTAGCACTTTAGCATTCATATAAAAGAAATCACCTAATAGTAATTGGAAACTATACATTTTTGTCCCAATTATTTGTTAATTACTGTGGAACAATGAGAAAATGGCTTTTAATTATAAAATGATATGTATTAAAAATGTATATAAAATAGGGCCTCCCTGGTGGCGCAGCAGTTGAGCGTTGGGCTGCAAAACTGCCCGCAGCCTCTGCAGCGCCAGTTCGATCCCCGGCCTCTGGGCGAGGGTCCCACATGGCGCGCAGACCTCCCCTGCCGCCCGCTGCTCCCCTCAGCAGTGTACTTCGTCTGTATGCCTGTTCTGCTCCCCGTTCTGGCTCTGGTGAATTCTCTCACCCTCCCGACTTCTGACTGTACCCAGTGCTTGTATAAATAAATAAATAATTCAATCTTAAAAAAAATTATGGATTAAAAAAAGTATATATTTTATTAAAATATAAATATATATTAAAAAGTCCCTAAGTCACCTTTGAGTTCTGTAATTCCAGTTGAATACAGATAAGAATGACAAAGTAACAACAGACTTTCCTTCAGAGTGTGACAAATCTGATTTTTCTTCTCGATTTTAGTTCAAATGGAAATACTTTGTCATAACATTTAATTGCTTTAAGATCAGTTCTTATCTGGCAGTAAATAAGGAGTATCAAGATATATACAAAATATCTACTAATGTACCCATCTCCTCATTTGTCACTGGCTCATTGCCCACCCCCCTATCTCACACACACACCACACACACACGTGTGTGTGTGTGTGTGTGTGTGTGTGTGTATGTGTGAGTCTTTTCCATTTCCTTTTTGGATCTAACTGGTATCATTTCACAATTAAAAGCCCAGAATGTCTGCATATACCCTTTGTAGAACAAGATGAAACCTTCATGGAAATTGCTAGAAAGGTATTGCATGAAATAGCTTCATGAAGGAGCACTGGCCAATGAAGGTCCAGGATTCTGAGTTCCCAGGAGGCACCTGAAGTTAAGAAAAGCTCAGCACTGGGGGAGAGAGGAATGTGGCATGTAAGATTTGCTAAAGGTACACCCAGTGTTTTTCAAGTTTCCTTCAAGTGAGCAATGAGTGAGCATTATTAAGCATCTCTTCTTTTGCTCCCTGTGCCCATTGGTCTTTTAGGTATTAGAAAAGGAGGATGCAAAACAATTCCAAAAAAGTATAATTGTGTAAATTGACCATCTTATTAATTAGTAATCTTGGGTTTTATATCCTTCTCAAACAGTTTAGAATAAGTATAATACAAAACAGTAAATTTCCTTACTCTTATGGAGCAAAGTGAACATTAGACAAAGTTGTCATTGCAACAGTAATTTTATATACAAAAATGTGTTAAGTTCTTTATGTATGCATGAAATCATTGTAGATATATGTGAATGTATATAATATGCCTACTTAAATATATATAGCTTATTAAAATGTGTATATACTTTTTTTAACCTCCATACCAAGAAAAATCTTACACAGTAAAGTGTACTAATCCTAAACATAAAGTCTGATAATTTTTCACATGTGTATGCCCTGCATAATCATCAGATTAAGATATATAATATTTACAGTTCATGATAGAGCTTTGTTTCTTACTAGTGGACTCTATTCATTGTAAATTTTAGGGGAGGCAACTTTATTCTTTACCCTCAGTCCTCTCAGAGTATTTTAAAAAGCATAAAACCCTGAAATATTCTAAGAAAACATCTTCTACTTAGCATTTGTAAATATTGTAAAGTAGAATTCTAGAGTTTAGATCAAAATCTTGCAGTCTCTTCCTATGACTCTAGACAAAGTATCCCTGTTGTGTCTCAGTTTTGTAATCTTTAAAATAAAATAATAAGCCTTAGTCTACATATCTTACAGGAAAATTGTAATACTCAAATGATGAAATGCACATGGTCCATTTTAAATTGCAAAGGACTATAAACAACACTATTGCTCTTTTATGACACAAACCACTTTGGAAAATTTCAAATTATTCTGAGTCATTCCCAAAAGAAATAGCTTCTATTTCTTGATTGGGAAACCATTGAGGTTTTTTACCTAATAATTGACTGTTTATACTCATTTGCCCTATGCAATTTCATCCTGTTAACAAGTATCTTCCTTCTAAATTATTTCCCTTAAGACATTTATGCTTTTCCGACTTTCCTGCTACAGCAGTGATTATCTGTGACATATTAGAAGAATATTTTACTGTAGTTAAAAGACCAAGATTATTGAGTCTCTTTCAGAGGTGTCACTCAGAAAGAATCAGCAAATATTTTGCTATACATGAAAATCTTGAGAAATGCAAAGTTAATCATAAATGTCACTCACTTTTTCAAGCTTAAAGTTTTAAACAGATAACACCTGAAATATGAAAAAGGTTTCTTGAGGCATGCCATGTATAGTGATTTTAGACAAATCTTTATTTGAAATATGCACCCATGGACAATTACCTCCCATGGAAAATTTTGAGACTTTATTTTCAAGCATTCCTGCTTTCCTTTTTCCCCTGTACACTACATCTGTTGAGGTAGCAGGCTAAACTTTCCACATTGCTTCAATGTGTCTTTTGAAAAATCTAAATATGGAGCATAGCACTTCTGTATGAAAAGGTGTATATTAATAACATCCAAATCAAATATTTTGTTCCTCATTCAACATTTGACTTTCTTTTTTTTCCCCTGAGAGACATGCGAACAGGAGGTTGAAAAGTGTGCTATTTTGAGGTCTAGACAATTCTTATAGCAAAGGTTTATTTTCATATTGTAGTGTAAACAAAAATAAGTTGGGTGTTTATCTTTCTACCCCAGCAAAAATGCATCCCTCTACAAAGGGAAATCCAGACATACTCAACAACTTGGTCAGCATAGAATTTGAAAAATGCTTAATGAAAACCATACAAAGAAGCAGGAGACTGCATAGACTTTGACAGTGGTGGAAGTAAAATTCCCGTAGATACAGGGGCCTCCCTGGTGGCTCAGGGGTTAAAGTCTCTTCCGAACTGAGTTCAATTCCTGGCCAGGGAGCTAACCTACATGGTACAGCAGACTTCTCCTGTCCGGCCTTCTGCTCCCCTCAGCAGTGTATTTCAGTAGACCAATCTGTTCTGCTCCCCACTCTGCCCCTGGTGAATGCTCTTACTCCCCTCTCCCCTGCACCTCTGGCCTAAACCCTAGTTCTTGTAGGCATTAATAAATAAATCTTAAAAAAGAAATTCCTGTAGATACAAGTGTCAGGTGACCTGAGTCTGAATGCTAATGTCTCCACTTACTAACTATAAAAAATTGGCCAAGACACTAAAAATATCTGAGGCATACTTTTCTCATATCGTGGATGTCAGTATATTTCCCTCCATAGTAAGAGAACACCAAATAAAGGTGGCTCAAAGAGTATTGTTTTTCCCCACATAACAAGAACTCTGAAGGAATGAATCTTAAAGTTAGTTGCCTTGCTTCTGTTCTCCATTTTTCATTGTGCTTAGTGTTGAGCTTGGTGGCTCAACACCAAGCTCACCAAAATGGCTGAGCCAGCCCTATGTAATCACATCCTCTCAAAGAAACAGGAACAATAGTTACACCTTCATAGTGGCCATCTTTCTTTTTATTTCAGGGACAAGAATCATTTTCAGAATTCCAAAGAGGATTTGGTCATATGGCCATTCCTAGGCACAAGGAAGGCTGGGAAAGAGACTGTCATTATAGGGGAAAGAGACTGCCATTAAAGTATCTGTTTATCACAAACATCCAAAATCAGATCACACATTGAATCATTTAGGCTAGTGTGTACAAAAGTATAAATACATTAAAATGTGTCTTGTTCACACGGGACTTTGGAATTAAAATTACATTCATCCCAAGATCAAGTTGGGGGCTATTGGAAGTCATATAAAAATAATAAAATAGCATAAATAAAAATAATATACAATCAGATTAGATTTTCCTCTGATCCAAGATCTAGTTTCAACAGTTATCTGACAGATCTATTATCTTCCACGTGAGCCTGTTTATATGCATGTTACCTGCCTGATCCCTGAAGCCATCTGCACTTTTAACTCACTGCAAATGTCTACCAATTATTTTGATAGAATTTATCAAATATTATGAAATAAGAAAGAAGCAACGTATTTTTGAACTTCAAGTTTCTCATGTGTAAAATGTCAGAATTACCAGTTTTATGAAATTTATCAGAGGAATACCTTAGATTGGTTTTGTAAAGGCAGTCATTGAGAACCAGATTCTTGTGCCAAGGCTTTATAGAAAGAATGCTACAATTCAAGGGAATACAAAGCATGGGTATGACAGGGGAAAATAAGTAAACCGAAGATATGGTCTCAGCTGGAGACCAATTTCAGCCAGAGTCTGATGCTATGGAAAATTTAAGGACCATGAAGCATCCAGAGCTGGTTCCACTCTGGAGCAAAACCACTGGCTTGTGTACATTTATCAGCTGGTCGACCATCAGCTGTGGGTTGGAGGAAGAGGGAGAGTGAGCAGTGTGTTACCTGCTGAGTAACTTGGCTCCCCCTTGACAGAGGTCAAGTATCTATTAACGAATAGCATAGCAAAATGGGGTGGTGTGTTGGACTGTAACGGGGATCTGGCTAGGGCATCAATAGTATCCACAATCACGATGAGGAATAAATACATTGATGTGTGTGAAGCATAAGCACGGTATTTGGAAAACAGAAAATAATCAATATTTCTGTAAAGCAATAAACAAATTAGGGAGGCTGCAAGGAAGAGTGGCCAGTGAGAATTACTATGACTTAACATTTGTTCTTTACTCTGAAAGTAATGGGGCGGGGAGACAGTCAAATTTGAAATAATTGAATGATATGATTCTATTTAAATATGGAAAAAGAAAATTTTAGTGACAATATGGAGAAATGTTTGAAGGTGGTATATTAGGAGCAGGGAGAATAATTAGAATAAATTGATGGAAATCTGAGAAAGAAAAGTGAGTCTAAACTAAGGTGACAGGGCCTCCCCAGTGGTGCAAGGAGTTAAGCATCAGCACTATGAAGCTATCCGCAGCTACTGCAGCACAAGTTCGATCCCTGGTGAGAGCGGTGACCCACATGGCGCAGCAGACCTCTCCTGTCTCGCCTGCTACTCCTCTCAACAGTGTATTTCAATCTGCTTGTTCTGCTCCCCACTCTGCCTCTGGTGAATTCTCTCACCCCCCTGAAACTCTGGCCTATACCCCAGTTCTTATATGCATAAATAAACCTTTAAAAAAATAAACTAAGGTGACAACAAATACCCCCAAAAAAGGAAACATATCTAAACTTATAAGGACTACTTCCTCAAATACTCTGTTATATATGAGTAAAGGATGGCAAAATTATAATTAATAAGTTTAATAATACGGCACTTTGCTTTAATAGCTACTTTGGATAAAAGGATAATTTTCAGTTCTTATTATAGCAACTTCACCTTTGCTTATCAATCAGTGTTGATAGAATCAATTCAGTGTTGAAAAGTAATAAACACAGAGTTCTTTCCTTGAACTGAAAAACCTCTATCACTGTCAATTTTCCAAATAATTGAGGCACTGGACCAGTGAGGAATTACACATTTTATAATTCACTGAGTTTGTTGGACTATTGACCAAATTCATCATTCTCTGATATCTATAAAATGCATATCCACTCTCATCTAGGTAGTGGCAATTATAAAGATTGGTTATTTTTTGTTTGTTTTATTTTTAAATAAATCTATAACCTCAATTTCTGGAATTATTATTAAAACCCTCATCTCTAAGTTCTCACATTTGATATTTTCCCTTTATTACTGTGGAATGTTCAAACCTCCATTTACATGTATCCCCTTTCATCATAGTACTTATATGAAGACATCCCAATTTTGCCCAATATATTTGATCCTAGTAATTCTTTAACTATGAATCTAAAATACACAATTTTGAGGCCTGTGTGGCTCCAAACATGTAAAATTTGAGTCAATTTTTGAAAATTTCAAATTTTATACATGAATTTCCTCCTTCAGCCATTTCCTGGGTCAAGTATTTGATGTCGACTTTATACCCAACCTACAAACCAAGTGTGTGGGGTAGGGGTTGGGGTGGGGACAGCATTGGCATTCAGTCATTACCTGTACTTTTGGCAATCTAATATATAAAAGGAAAGGAAAATGCCTTTTTCTTATAGGAATGTAATTGAACACAGAAAATGAAAATAAGTAGCAGAAAATTTGTTCTGAAAAATAACTGCTTTCTCTAAGTTTGTTGGCTAAGTCAAGAAGGCATTGGGGTGTTTTGTGGAAATTTTAATTGTTTTACATGTTAGTTTCATAAAATTAGATCAACTGAAATATTCAAATCTCCTGTTAGTATTTTATTGGTTTGAATTTTTGTTAGAGTTTTGTTTTTTTTTTTTTTGATAAATCTATTTCCTCATAGGAGAACTAGTATTTATTGATATCAACTGCATTTCTCAACCAAAACTGGCTCTCCACAGGTAGTTTTCAATATCTTTACTGCACTGTTCTTAGAATTTAAGTCATGTAGACATTCAATTCATGAAGGATTTACTGAACAATGCCATGACTCAGAGTCTTTGCGAGGTGCTACCAAGGTGAAAATATGGAGGAAAAACATGATCTGCTCTCAGGCATCCCAACATTTATTATTTGTGACAAATACAGAAAACAGACACGAACAGGGTAAGACCATTGGAAATGCAGCTGGTGCTGGAAGGATTAAGCTAATGTTCATAATCCCTTGGGGGAATTTAGCAGATGCTTATCACATATAAGTGATAGGGTTTTCAAGTAAGGTTTAGAAGGTAGAGATAGAATAAGAGAGCAAATAAAGTTTAATAAATAGCATGAGAAAAAATATAAAAAATGTATAAAGAGTACACAAAACAGGTATAAAATGCCTAGGCATTTGCTCTTATTTATTTACTTTTGGGTTGTTGCTGTTCTGAATGAGAAAATATGAGACATTCATAAACATATATATGATATTATTATATGATAGCACCTGAACAAATAAATAAAGTTGTGTTTATTGCCTGGATATTTGCTTACTTAAAGACACGAAAGTGGCTCAGATTTCATGGGTATAAGGTAATTACTATGGTATTACTGTTATTAATATCCCAACCCTTTTATTCTCTTGAAAGAATACTATTAAAACATATCCAAAAAGTAATCACTTCTTGTAAAGAGCATTCAGGTAGGACAATGAACCAATGATATATTGACTTCCTTCAGTGACCACCACGCCAGACTTCTAACCTATAGAAGTTTTTAAGCAACTGGTTTGTGGTAATTTGTTACCTCTACCACAGGAAATGTCTACAATGACAAGTGTGATATAGCTAGCATTTTGCAAAAGACCTAAGTGGATGCCCTCTGTAAGTGGGAGATCAGTGAAAGTTTCCTTGTGGGAAACTCTCTGGTGACCTAGGGGTTAAGTTTCAGGACTATCACCACAACCACCTGAGTTTAATCACTGGCCAGGGAGTTAACCCACACATTTCAGTAGATCCACCTGTTCTGCTCCCCACTCTGTCTCTGGTGAATCCACTCACCCCCCACACCTCTGGCCTATACCCCAGTTCTTCTATGCATAAAGATAAATATATAAAGTATGAAAAAAAAGAGAAAGCTTCCTTGTGTATCTTGCATAAGGTGAGGCATTTCCAGGACAGAGAAGAAAAAGGCCAGTTTAGTTGGGGGGGAAGGGAGGGGAGGGTGTGTGCATGTTTGGAAGCAAGAGCAAAAAGGAGCAAAATGAGAAACCAGAAATAAAAAAAGTAGCCTGTATAATGCAAGTGCCTTTTTCTTTAAAATGATAAAAACACTTGCTAAATAAAATGTGCACTATTTAATATGTGAGCATTGCTTAGTTGTGAAACAATTGATAACCAAGTATAAAGGCATAGTTACAATTCCTAGCATGTAACTATGCCTTTATACTTGATTACCCAATGAAGCACTTTAATCTATTATAACTTTCTTGAAAAAAAATGAAAGCAGACCTAACTTCTTTTTCTCTGTAATATATGTGGGTTATATGTTTTTTCTTCTATTTTGATATATGAAAAATTTATTCATTCAACAATACCAGAGCTGTGATTATAGATACACAACCAAGTGTTCATAGACAAGACAGGATGATATTGAAAATAAGCAGCGATTACAAAATGACAACAATATATACTCCTTTGTCTCTGTCTATGAAAATTATATCTTACTCATTAGAGATCATAAACCCTGTTAAGGCCAGACCCATAGCTCTATGGGTTTACACTAAATCTCTGGCATCTAGATCATGAAAAACACATTTATTGAAAATTGCTTTTGGGATAGGCATTAGTCTAGATATTCAAAATTTACTATGGAAAATTCACAGGTTTTTTTTCTCCTCCAAGTGTGGAAGGACAAAAAAAAATATACAAAGGATCAATAAGAGGGGGAAATGCCAATTAATGACAAAAGTCATGATAGAAATTAAATAAGGTGGGTCAAAGAAGGTGACTTTGTGGAGGTAAAATTCGAGTTCAGTAGTAAAGTATGAAAAAGAACCAATCATTTAAGGGACAAAAGAGTTTGGAGATAGAGGTTGGGAGAGGGTGAGCATTGCCAAAGAGACCTAATAGCAATGCAAAATATTTGGACTCTGGGGATTTAAAGAAACAGAAGAAGGGAAAACTGTTTGCTGGAAACAGTGATTCGGAGAAATTGTGTGTCAGTGAAATCTACCTGTGATTATAATATACTTGATTTGACCAGTTGGTCTTTTTCATACTAATGTCTGTTCAGAATTCTCATTTCAAGAAAAACTAATCTGAAATAGATATAAAAACACTCTTATTTATATATAATCATAGGTTGACTTGAATTAAGCATTTTTGTTATTATCATAAATTATTTAAGAAGTTTCTAATTTTGAAAGATGATTCCTATTACAAATGAGAATCACCATTTCTGAAACAGTGATCAAATAATTCCAAAGTCTGGAGGTAACAAAATTTTCCTAGGACAGAAAAGCAACTGAAAGATAATGAAGATGACATTTATTGTGTGTGCACTGAAGACTTATAATAAGACACTTTAGCTCTCATTTGAGTTCTCCTTTTTGCATTATTTTTGTTCATTAACAACTATAGAATAAGCATTGAATTTCACAAGTGTTTATGCTGCAGAGGGATGACGGACTCAGAATTACACCCAAACAATGAACTGGTCCACCACATTCAGGACACTGTACTGAGTTCATTTGAAGTATGTCTGCTTTATTGACTAACTGCTACATTTGATTTACTTTTCAAGGGTGAAGTGATCCTCATAGTTTATGCCTTTCTACCCTAATTTGCTAAGATCAGCTCTTAGCATCTGCAGGCCTAATTCCAGTGTGGATATTTGGATAACTTAATTGATAATCCTTTTCAGGGTATCTAGGAGACTCTGATGGCCATAGCATGTGTGAACTACCTTACCTTTGCACAATGGAGCATAATTCCAGTATGCCTGGCCTCCATTCCCATGGCTAGTAGCTTCCCATACACAGGCAGCAAGCTACCTCAGGTCTGGGATTAATTCTTACCTAATTCAAAGATATTTAAAAAATAAAACCAGGGCAGGATGGAGTATTTCTTATGTGGAAACCCAGATCAATTAACTCAATGATTTTCCTTATTCCTATGACTAGACTTTGACTTTTTACTCAGTTCTAATACCAACAAGCTGTATGTGTTTGTTTCAATAAAGTATTAAACTCCTTGAACAAACTTCAGGCTCTCATGTGACTATCACACATTTATGAATATTAAAACTCCCAAGCTCTCCTTTTGATGATATTTTTCTAGTAAGTGATTTTTTTTTCACTAATACAATGAGGTCTACATGTAAGAACCTGTATAAGCAGTGTTTCCTAAGAGAATATGTTCACTCTGGGAAAACTAGCCTACTTTCTAGAAGTTCTTAGGTCATTTTCAGATGGATACTAAGATTGGAAATTATTTTCAACATAAAAGGAGAATATTATATTTGGCAAGGCCTAACCAATATACACAGGAAGTGGAAGGAAAATGTTAGCACAATTGGGAAGCTGCACCTGGAGTAGAAGTGCCTGTTACACCCTCTAAGAGTGGCCACAGCTGCTGCTTGAGTGACTTCAAAAAATGCAGGAAACAGAGGAGAGAGAATGACCTCATGTTCAGTCATGTCTCCAGGGAGGACCGTATCATATGGGATTGGTTCCAAACCACCTGAACAAACAGGCTCCAGATAGGTTTACATATATATGCAGCAAAATATAGGGGAAAATATTTAACACCAAGACTGTCAAAAGGAGAAAAAATTTATAAGAGGGATTTCCTAATGATAATATGTGAGAATAAAGAGTTAGAGATGTTGGCTCAACAAAATGTATTGAACTCTATGGTGAAGGGATATATTACAAGAGAGATTTCATATGCTGCATTAGAGACTTCCCTCCTCTCTCCCCCTTTCTCTCCCTCTCTCTCTCCCTCCCTCCCTTCAGTTCTGGGTAGACTGGAATCCCTCAGGGACATAAGGAGATAAGCTAGTATGTAAAGACAATGGAAACATATTTATGCTGCTTTGAGCGAAATGTTTGTATTGAGCCCACTCCTGCCATATCAGCACTCAGTCTAAGGGCTGAAGACTGGACATGGGGTCAGGGGAGAGGAGGAAAGGGGTTCCTGACAGAAGAACAGCACCCATGAAGGCCAGGAGCATTTCATGTTCAGGAAAATGTAGCCAGCTCCGAGGGACCAGATCTTCAAATACCAAAGGCCAAGTGTGGACGTAGTAAGTCAGGGTCTAAACTGACCTCCTTGATGGTTGGTCTAAAGGGACAGCTGAGGTCCCAGGACTCCTGTCCGGGTGTCCTCACAGTGAGACCCCATCACAAATGTAGCCAGAGTTCAGAGCTGAACACAAGTCAGGGCCAGAAACTGGCAAGATGGTTTTGCACTTGAATCTTTCTCCCTTGGCTGCTCTGCTTTTGTTCCATAGATACAAGCAGAGGGACGAGCAGTATCTTTCTTAAAATAAACAGCAATGTGGACAATAAGAAGACTTTCCCCATCATCTCATTAATCACATCTCTTTCCATCTAATAAAGCTATAAGGTTGTCATATTTCAAAAATTTCAAAATGAAATATTTATCATTATTGTGTTTATATTTTACTTCCAAAATGCATTTATCTTCCAAAATCCCTTTCAAATGTTTATGAAATATTATCCAAATGGAACAATAATCCACTTTTATTATTTGCCAATAGTCTTTAAAACTTAATTAATTTTTAAGTCAACACATTGTCTATTTGTAAAGGTGAATTTGTTCATTATTTTTTTTGTAGTCAAAATACACCTGCATACAATTCATCATGCATGTGGATAAATATAATCATCTTTATCTTATTTTTCTGTTTTCTTTGGTTATTCTTGGGATATGCCCTCTAATCATAACTATCAGCAGAGAAATAATGTGACAAACGCATTTACTCAGTTGTATTACCCAACTAACAGATAAATCACTTTTCTGTTAATAATAAAAAAATTCTTCACCATATTTTAGAAAGATGGCCAATAGAACAATCAGAAAATCTGATTTAATATCCCAGATCCGTTGTTGATTATGTGTGAATCTCGGCACTTATGTTCTAGTTCCCTCATCTATAAAAGGAGAACTTCTACTAGATGATCTGAAAGATCCCTTCTAACACTAGACCTCCATAATTCTTAATTCTAAGCTCAGAGAACAATTTAGGGTCATTTACTTAGATACAGGTTGAGAGGAATAAAATATTACAGAAAAGAACAGATTTATCAACAATTTTCTATATTTTAAAGTTTGTCCAAGCAAGTCCTCAAAGCTTTTACATGTCACAGTAAGTTGCAAAAATTTGTTAGAGTTTTCTCTCAATTCTCACTTTTGTCTGAATGCTCATTGTACTTAAATTCAATATCACTAATTTTGCTTTTTATTGATTTGGCTATGATCAAAATAATGCATTAAATTAAAGTCTGTAATAGAAATTTTAGTAGTGGATTTGAAGTAGTGTACACAGATTTTGATTTATAATGATAAACACCTGAAACTTGTATAATGTTATAATGCAAATGTTGCTTCAGTTAAAAAAATGATTTTCCCTCTAGTTTCAGAATAATTTTTTTTTCATGGATAGTCTTGCAGTAATTTCCATTATTTTAAACATAAAAAACCCACATGCATTCATACACAAGAGTAAATAATATTTATATTAAACATGTATCTAAAAAACATTTCCATGTAAGAATGTGGATTTACCATCTTATTTTAAATAGTCTGTATATGAATATTTTATGATTCCTTATACAGCTCACATAGTTAACATTTCTGTGTGTGGCGAGAATTTTTAAGTTTCACTTGCTTAAAAATTTTCAGTATTTATCAGAGTATTGTTAACTAACATCACCACAGTTTATATTAGATCCCCAGATTTTATTCAGCTTTTCTTTAGTAACTATAGAGTTCAGGTCTTCTTTATCTTGAAGCTATGCTGAGGGCATGATTCTTTTGTATATATATTCATTTATTTGTCTTTTTTTTTTTCAAAAAGTATTTTTAGAATCAATTAATTGAATGTAGAGAGAGAACCCAATGGAGAAATTATTACTTGCTCATTAAGGGATATTTCAAACTCAAAAAAAAAAAAAAAAGGCTTTGTAACATGAAATATGTCCCTAAAGAAAGCATTATTAAATCCTTACTCTCTAACCCAGAAATGGATTAGAACACAGTTACCGAGGAGTGTGCTGGTGACGAAAACATGCACATAGCCTCCTATCATTAACAGTCCCCAGTAGGAATAATTGGAAAATTATCCAGCCTTTTGGCTGACATCATTTGTAATCGTGAACAATTTACTTTTGACACATTAAGAGCAAAAGGAAAGAAAGCCTGGACCCCAGTAAAGCAGTATCTGCCCAAATGAAGACTGTCTCAACGATAATATATATAAACACTCTTCTTTTTTGTTTAATGGCACCTATTCCAACACAGTCATGTTCTTTACCCAATTTGTTTACTAACTTGGGCTCAAATCTCCTACTTTCCCCAGACTACTCCTGACAGTTTTGCTAAAATGGCCTCTTCATGCTGGACATCTTGCTTTGGGGTTCATGAGTCTGTCATTCTCCTGCCTATCTCACCATTTTTGGGTTCTTGAACATATTTGAGAATTCAAGAAAATCATGAAATGTATGACTTAGAGGGATCACATATTTAACTTTTATTACAGAAACTCCATTTTTCTTTCTTTTTCTTCCAAGCTTCAGGGACTTCTCCTCCTAGTATAGGGATGGGAAATGATGATGGAGGAAGTAATAGAGCAACAGGAGGCATTTTTAACCTCAGCAAACAGTGCCCAGAATATTTAGGATACATAAGTGTTCTGTTTAGCCAATATCTCAGAATGACACTGGGGTTTTCCAGATTCATGTCTTCTTACCCAGCAGCCTGCAGCAGTTTTCTGCACAGTTCTGAACAGACTCATTAAGTTTCACCTCCTACGAAACAACTATCACTGACTGAAATCTCTCATGCTATTCTTGTTAACATCTTTAACCCTGGTGGCACAATGGCCTATATGTAAAATACAGCCAAATTATATCTTTATAGATGGAAAATTATCCCAAGGAAGAGAAGTATGTTTTTATGTTTTAAGAACACAGGGCAAATATTATGGACACTGCAGAATGTTCTCTTTCTGGTCACATCTGTTACCTACACTTCCACTAAATCTTGTTAGCTGTGTTTCACTTGAATGTATTTACATATACCCATTCATAAGTGAATTCTACATGCCAAAGCCACTTTTAAAAGCTTTTTCACAATCGGAGCATACATGTTGATATATGTTTGGTTTAGCCATTTTTCTGTCTTCACACTGGTCTGCCTCATGAGAAGAAAAGCAGAAAAGGTGGGAAAAGAGAATACTATAAAAGGTAAAGATCAATAAACACCACAAAGCTATAAGGTTGTCATATTTGAAAAATTTCAAAATGAAATATTTATCCTGTGTTTGTATTTCACTTCCAAAATGCATCTATCTTCCAAAATCCCTTTCAAATATCTATGAAATATTCTCCAAATGGAACAACGATCCACTTTTATTATTTGCCAACAGTCTTTAAACAAAACTGGCATTACTTATTCAATTTGTTTTAAAAGTAGGAAATTAAATTTTCTTCTTAATGTTTTCAGTATAATTCCATTCCATGTTAAAATTGTCATCCTTTTGCATTCATTAAACAAATGCATGATTATATGTTGGAAAAGATTGGTCTCATTAGCTAGGAAAAGTTTCCCTATTATGACCTCCTACAGGTTCAGAGAAGGAAACATGCCTTTTAGAAAGGAACTGTGTTTCAGTCTCCTAAATTTAAGAGGAAACTATGGAATCCTTTAGTCACTAGCAGTCTGGGCACCCAAATAAACAAAAGCTTCATTTTGATCACTATTAAAAGATAATGTTGCTCAGTGTCAGAAGGCACTTTTTGAGACTAACAAATATTTTCAGAAATAACTCCAACTGATTTCCATCTTGAAAAACAATCAAATTGCAAAATGGTAACAATCTCCATAGATGGTCTAGCATGACTGCTGTTAAATGACTTTTTTTTTCTTATGTAAACATTGGTGATGGCTCCATTGGTAGACTTGCCTTGACAATTGATCATAAAAAGATGCTTACTCTTGGCAAGGGAAGAGGTAAAACATCTGGTTTAATAGATGTTGATATATAAGAAGGGATATCAATCACCTTCAGATTAGATTGTTTGGATTTGATGCTAAGTGGGAATTTGCAGATCTGATTATTAGAATGAGAAAGCAATTCTTTATAATGGCCACAGGGATAAACATCATTTGGATCTTAGAGCAAAAGCCAAAGTTCTAACCATGTGTAATTGTTCAGAATCAATCCACTTCCATCAAAGTCAGAGGAAAGTTTGTCATCCTTTTCCCTTCAAATGATTCCCAGACTGATAAATATGACTTTTCAAATGCAGTGGTCTTTCTTGCTCTCATATCTAGTGGTAAATTCAAAAGGAGTTTGCATTTGGAGATAACCTTTACAGGTCCCTCAAAGGCAATTAGCTACTTTGACACCAATCTGTAAATTAACATTCAAGACATCCATGCAAAAGAATCAGAAGGGTGTATTAATTGCGATAATTTGAAATATTACAGTAGGTAAATGCAGAGAGGTGACAGGTTGAAACTCATAGAAACTATCTTCATTTTGTTCTTTTGCTGTATTTTATTTTGCTTTCCATATGTGTAAGTGTATCAGAATACTTCAAAATAAGTAAAAGTAGTTATTTTCAAAAGACATATTTAAGAATTACAAAATCTTCACTTATAAAAATTTCCCTAATTGTTTTTTTGAGATAAATGAGCAAACTTTTCTTAATAATTTAGATTCATGTTTTACTTTTTACCTAATATATTAGTATTATTATAGGCTAGCACTTTAGAAATAATCCCAGGTTTTAAAAGTATGACTATATATTTCATAGAATTCAAACCCCTTGTAGTTTCAGCAGGTTACAGAATTTTTTATAAGTCAATCTATATAGTCATCTGTTGCTCAATAACAGGGATACAGTATGAAAAATGAGTCCTTAGGTGATTTCATCATTGTGTGAATGTCACAGTGTATAATATAGGCTATTCTTTGATTACAGAATGTTACTGTATCACATTCTATAGACAATTATATCATGATGGTATTTATGTATCTAAACATATCTATGCACAGACAAGTTACTTCAAAAATGCAGTATAGGGCCTCCCTGGTGGCCCAAGGGGTTAAGACCCAACCTGTGAAGCTATCCCCAGCCACAGCAGCAAGAGTTTGATCCTTGGCCAGAGAGCTACCTACGTGGTGAAGCAGACCTCTCCTGTCTCACCCGCTGCTCCCCTCAGCAGTGTACTTCAGTCAATCTGCTGTTCTGTTCCCCACCCTGTCTCTGGTGAATCCTCTCACACACACACCCCCCACACACACCTCTGGACTGTACCCCAGTTCTTGTATGTGTAAATAAATAAATCTTCAAAAATAAATAAATGAATAAAAATGAAGTATAAAAGTAAAAAAATTGGGGTTCCTGTATAGCATACTTACCTTGAATGGAGCTTACAGCACTGGAAGTTGCTCTGATGAATTGGTGAGTGAGTGTAAATAAATGTGAAGGTCTAGAACATTACACTGCTGTACACTTTATGAACACTGTATGTTCAGGCTTCTCTACAGTTATGAAAGCTTGTCTTTGTTTAATAATAAATGAACCTTAGCTTACTGTAACATTTTTACTTTATAAATTGTATGTTTACAACTTTTTGACTCTTTCATAGTAACAGCTTAACACAAACATGCTGTACAATGGTTAAAAAAATTTTCATTAGTATCCTTATTCAATAAGTTTTTTTCTTCTTATTTTAAAAAAAAAAAAAAAAAAAAAAAAAAAAAACCCTGTGACACAGACACACACATTAGCCTAAGTCTGCACAGAGTGGGGATCATCAATGTATCTGTCCTTTTCTCCATTTTTGGAGGGCCTTTGGGGGCAATAACTTACATGGAGCTGTCATCTCCTATGGTAACATACCTTTTTTTTTTTAAGATTTATTTATTTATGCTTACAAGAGCTGGGGGGTAGGCCAGAGGTGCAAGGGGTGAAAGGATTCCCCAGAGACAGAGTGGGGAGCAGAACAGGCAGACTGACTGAAATACACTGCTGAGGGGAGCAGTGGGCCAGTCAGGAGAGGTCTGCTGTGCCATGTGGTATCTCCCTGGCTGGGGATCGAATTCGTACTGCAGAGGCTGCTGATAGCTTCATAGTGCTGAGATTTAATCCCTTGTTCCACCAGGGAGGCCTGGTAACACACCTTCTGGAAAACATTCTGAGGTTCTTCCTGAGGAAGACTAGCTCTTTTAAGAAATACATTCATGGTGGCTTGCTTTTCTTTCTTTTTTCTTCATAGATTTCATTGTAGGTGGATAGTTTTTGCCCTAATGGTTATAATTCACTGGAACTAATCTTTGAACAACAAAATATATCATAAATATGGTATCATGGTGTGGTTGATCTGGGTCTTAATTTTGCATGTCACCTACTAATTGGTTGTGTGACAGCAAAGGAAACAAATAATTCATCACAATGTGGGTTGAATTTTGTAAAAAAAGAGGTAATAGTATCTTATATTTTTATATAATATATAATAGCAAATTATATTTCTTTGAGAATTAAATGTGGTTTGAAGTATTCTGTGAAAGACATAAAGATAAAAGGTTAAAAGAATGCAGAATATATATTTTTTCAAGTTGTAGTACTCAAAATTCTAAGGTTTTGGGCGAGCTCTTCAGGGATTTCTATGTGATATTGAAGAGGCAGGAAAAAGGATTCCTCAACCAAATTCAACCAAAACATCGCAGTATCTGTTTCATATTTGTGGGTTTTAAGTAAAAGTTCGGTCCAAAAAGAACATCTGTTAATTTGAAAAATAAAAAAAAAAAGCCACTTAAGTAAAAAAGAAAATAGTAATTGAACTATGAATTTTAAAATGCATGTTTTAGTCAGAAGTTTGGAAATTACAAGGCATATGACCTCACAAAAATTTATCCAATTTATCTAAAAATGGATCTCTTGGGCCTCCCCGGTGGAGCAGCGGATTGAGCGCAGCGCTGTGAAGCTGTCCACAGTCTCTGCAGTGCTGGTTCAATTCCCGGCAGGCCAGGGAAGGGGCAGATGGTGGGGCAGACCTCTCCTGTCTCGCTCACTGCTCCCCTCAGCAGTGTACTTTGGTCCGTCTGCCAGTTCTGTTCCCTATTCTGTCTCTGGTGAATCCTCTCACCCTCCTGCACCTCTGGGCTGTACTCCAGGTCTTGTATAAACATAAATAAATCTTTTAAAAAATTAAAAAAATGGCTTTTTCCTCAAGTAAATAATGTCTATTTGGTTAGTTCAGAATGAAATTTGTCCTAATTTTAAAGGGTCTTGCTATCACCCACAGTTTTAGGCTCAATTTTTTTGCTCACTTTTTTGTCTACATGTCTGGCATTTTTTGCTTTGTCTCAAATAAGTCTGCATTTCTGAAGCTCCATGTAAAGTGAAATATATACACAAACACCTCATAGTAGAGTGAAGGATTTTAATCTTATCCCAACAACACAAAAAACATCTTTGTAAAATATTACTTCTGGGAGAAAGTCCTTAAGAAAGAATAAAAAATATTTTGTAGACTATATTAACTAATGCAAGGAAGCTTATTTTAATGAAAGCACTAAGAAGCCAATTCATTCATGTCAAAGTAGTTCCTTTATTCAATGAGTGATATTTGCTGATACAGATTTTATATTTAATCTTATGAAGCAGGGTCAGCAGGAATTTTGTCATAACAAGTTATCTAATGATGTTGAGCTCTATAAAACACAAATGTGTTTGGACAACCATTTTTTCAATTTGCTTTATCTATTAATAAAATTCATGGCACTTCCCAATAGAGAACAGTTTATTCTTCTCTAGCTGATGGTACTGAATTTTGTCATGAATTTGAGAAAAATACTTTAAAAAAAACAGTAAAGTTGATAATTGCCAGAAAGAACATCTCGAGATGTTTTCATTTGAATTGATCATTTGGCAAATAGCAAAATTAGTAATCACAAACATTGAGTACTTATTATGTACTAGTCACTATGTTAAATGATTTACATGGATTATCTCATTTAATCCTCATAACATCTCTGTCAGGTGGATATTAATGCTATCTTTTTACAGATGAAGAACCAAATTGGAAGCAGTTTAATAACCAATCTCCCATCTAAGAAGAGATGGAAACAGGGTTTTAGCTCAATAACTGCTTTCAGAGCCTGCACAACAACTCCTCTGACATTTAATTGTTTTATATCCAACAACTTGACATAGCAGGATATGTTGCATCAGGAATTCATTTTATCCAACATCAGGGAGTTACACTTCTCAAAATTAGATGTCTCATGGGTTAAGGACTGCAATTTCTCTCTTGCCATTATGAGCTATTGGTAATGACTGAAAGTTTGTTGGGAAAAGTTGTTCCTGCAACCAGTCAGAGCACTAGAGAGCTAAGAGATGTAGCTTCAATAGACTAGATTGTCATTTCAGAGAGTTGATTTCATTACAGTGGGATGTCATGTTATGCCTGCATCTTACAAAATATTTCATGTATGAATGATTATACAGATGGAGGCCACTTGATCTGTGTCTCTCCAGTAAAGGGGAGCAACGTATTCAAAGAAAAGCAGGGCTACATTGAGCAGCGATTGTCAGTGTGTAAGTGTGAGTTCATATGTATGTTTGAGTCTCTGTGTGTGTGTGAATGCATATGAAAATGAGAGTGTAAGCAGATGCGTGAAAGTGAGCGAGATTGTGTGAGTGTGTGAAATTTAATATGTGCACATGATCCACATGATCCTATGTGTTCTTAAGGCCATAATGAATTTTAAATCTAATTCAATTTCTTTTTTTGGATTTGACTATTCAGGTACTCAGAATTAGATTTTTGTTTCATTTTTGGTAATTGTACACTAATGTGAGTTATATTTCATGAAATGTTGTCATGTTCTGTTTACAAATTTAGGATGTTTTTCTGAGCTAGAGAATTTACATAGCACAATCAAATAAGTCCTACCTAGCCACAGATGTTCCAGTGCTTTACATGTATAAACTTAATACATTTCTCTAACAACCCTGTTGGGTGGATACTAGTAGTATCCCATTTTACAAATAAGGAAACTGAGACACACGAAAAAAAATTAAGTTGTCTAATTTTCAAGAGCTAAGATTTGAAGTTATGATTAAGATCACTGTAATTAACTTCTTTACTTAAAATGTGGTATACATGCAGTAAGGTACAATGCAGCATCAAAATGAGTGATCTATAACTTACACAGAAAAATACAAATGCATCTCACAAACAACATAAAGAGACCAGATAAAATGATACATGCAGTATAATTCAACTTCTCTGCAGGACTAAAGTCAGGTAATATTAGAGATCAAATGATAATTACATTTTAGTTACTCAATAGAAAAAGGAATGAGGAAGGCTATCACATTCTAGTTAAACATTCTTTTTTAATCTGGGGGCTGGTTCTTTTTAAGACTTTAACTTTATAGACTAGTATTAGATTCACAGAAAAATTGAGTGGAAGGTACAGATATTTCTTATACATGCCTTATCCCCCCATACACACATATTCTCCCCAGTTATCAAGATCCCCAGGACAGTGGTGCATTTCCTACAGTAGTTAAACATACACTGACATATTATAATCATGCCAAGTCCATCATTTACCTTAGGGGTCCTTCTTGATGTTGTTTACTCTATGGCCTACATAAATGCATCATTTCACATATCAATTTTTATTGTACCACATAGCATATTATCAATGCCCTAATCATCCTCTGTGTTCCATTTTTGTATCCCTCCTCCTCTTCAACTCTTGGAAATTTGCTGATCTTTTTACTATTTCTATAATTTTGCCTTTTCCATTGTGGTATACAGTTGGACTTATATAAAGAATAGTTTTTTCAATTTGACTTTTTTCACTTAGTAATATGAATTTTAATGCCCATCCATGTTTTTTCATGACTTGATAGCTAATTTCTCTTTATACTGACGAAAAATCCATTATGTGGATGTAACACATTTTATTTATCCATTCAAAGATTAAAGAAATCTTGGTTGATTCTAATTTTTGGCAATTATAAATAAAACTTCTCGAAACAACCTATGCAGGGTTTTGTGTGGACATGTTCAACTTATTTGGATATAAATCAACAGTTGGATTACTGGATTATTTGGTAAATCCATGTTTAGTTTTATAAAAACTTGCCAACCTTTATTCCAAAAGGGCAAACTATTTTGCAGTTCTACCAGAAATGAATGAGAATTCCTGTTGTCCCACATCCATGCCAGCATATTTCATGTTGTCAGTTTGCCTGTCCTAACAGGTGTATAGTGGCATCTCATTATTTAAATTTTTATTTCCATGGTGAAATATGAGGTCATCCATCTTTTTATGTGCTTATTTGCTATCTACATATTTGTTGAAGAGTCTGTCAAAGAACGTGCCCATTTTTAAATAGGGTTGTTGATTATTTATTGTTGAGTTTTAAGAGCTTTTCGTATATTTTGGATAAAGGTTCTTTGTCAGTGTTGTCTTTTGCAAATAGTATCTCTCCGTTTATCACTTGTCTTCTCATTCTCTTTATATTATCATTCACAAAGCAGAGTTTCTAATTTTACTGAAATTTAGCTTATCAATTATTTATCTCATAGATTGTGCTTTAGGTGCTGTGTTTAAAAAGGCATCACCATACTTAAGGTCTCTATTTTTTTCCTATTTTATCTTTCATAAGTTTTGGAAACTGTAATTTATATTAGCTATATGATCTGTTTTATTTTTGGTGAAGCATGTAGGTCTGTCTAGATTTACTTTTTGGCAAGTGAATGTCATATTGTTCCAGTACCATTTGTTGAAAAAACAAACTTTGTTCATTTCCTATATCTCTTTGTCAAAGATCAGTTGACCATATTTGTATGGTCTATTCTGGGAGTCCTATTCTTTTCCACTGATATATTTGTCAATCTTTTCACCAGTATCCCACTGTTTCAATACTGTAGCTTTAAGGTAGATATTGAATTCACTTATAATAATCAGTATTGTGTTGGTTATTCTGTTTTTTGCTTCTCCATATTCATGTTAGAAAGATTTGTCAATGAAATAAATTGCTGGGAATTTGTTTGGGGATTGCATTGAATCTATAAACCAAGTAGATAAAACCTGGCAATACTGACAACAATTGTGTTTTCTATCCATGAATATGAGATCTCTCTCTTCTCTTTAGTTCTTTGATTTTTGTTGGAATATTATAATTTGCATATTTAGATATTTCAATTTTTGTTAGGTTTGTACCAAATATTTTATGTTGGGAGGGAGCTAAAGTCAATGCTAATGTGAATTTTATTTCAATTCCCACTGGCTCATTTTTTTATATCAATGAGGCAATTGAGTTTTGCACATCAACCTTATATCCTTCAACCTTGCTATAGTAGCTTATTATGTCAGGAATTTTCTATTACTTCAGATTTTAAACTTATATGGCCATGCTATTTTCAAATAATATCTTTATTTCTTTATTCACAATCTACATAGTTCTTATATCATTTCATTAGAACTTCCAGTGTGATGTTGAAAGGCATGGTAAGAAGATTTATCTTTGCTTTATAGTTGATAAGTGGGAAAGTTTTGAGATTTTCATCATAAAATCTGATGCTAGCTGTAGGTTATTTGTAGATTATTTTTTTTTTTACCAAGTTGAAGATCTCCCCTACTCCTAGTTTACTTAAATCCATTATCACTTTTGGATGTAGGATATTTTTCTGTGTCTAAAAATACTACCATGTGATCTTTATTCTTTAGTCAGTTGATGTAATGGATTACATTAATTTGATTTTCAAATGTTAAACCAACCTCACATGACTGTTAGATCCCATTTGGTCAATATTTCAAACTGTTTTATAGATGGTTGAATTCAATTATGTAATGTTTTATTGAGCATTCTTTTATGATATTGGTAGTTTTCATGTAAGGTCTTTGTCTGGTTTTGATATAAAGGTAATGTTAGTCTCACAGATTGAGTTAGGAAGCATTCCAATTACTTTCATGCCCTGAAAGAGACTATAGGGTAATATACACTGATATGAAAAGATATTTATAAGTAATCAGATTTTTTTAAAAGTAGGGTCATGGGGAAGTAAAGGCATTGTGTATGTTATGGCCCCATTTGTCATTCACTAATATCCCACTATCCCACTAAATATATGTTGATGGAAAGATATTGAAAGAAATTGCTAACTTGACACAGGATTAAACTTCACCCCACCAACAAGAGGGACGGATGTAAGATTGAAAAGCAGCAGTAAAGAGAGAGAGAATGGAGTCCTGCTCCATCCCTAGTCATTAGCTTCCTGTTCTGAGAGGGGACAATGGGAGAAAAGGATGAGATGCAATGAGATGGGCATGGGAGGTGGTTAAAGATTATACTTCAGACTCCTGAGCAGCATGTGATACTCTTGTATTGTTTACCTGCTGGAATCACCTTGCATCTCAGGAAATCTCAATTTTATAGGGCCTTGTGACCCCAAACTGATTCTCTCAATTCTGTGTCCATGTTGCCAAGTAATATCTTTTCTAATATCCTGACAATATTCTCTTTACTTTCCCCACCTTCCTATGTACTCTAGATGAATTTTAGAGTTCAAATTTGTAATCTTTTCTCCTTGTGACTTGTAATTAGTTCCATATGTGTAAAATGGGGCTACCCCTTATCAACTTTAACATCTTGATCTCTATTATATAAACAACTCACTGGAAATGGTGGCAAATATAATCCAATACCGGTATCCAACTGGGCAAATAAGAATGAATCAGTTTCTGTTTCTGAATCTGATCAATGTTTTTTGAGTCTAAATTTATGCCTCTTATTGGATAGAATGACCCATCTAACCCATGTGACTAGCATCAAATATATATATATATATATATATATATTTCAGTTTTAAAATTTCACAGTGTAAGTCCATTTAATATCCTCTCAGGTTTCATGTTATATCAGTCAAATGGCTGAAACAACATTTCATGAGAGTATTCTTTCAACTGAGAACATCTGTAATGGACTGTAACATCTTTTTTTCCCCGAAGAGCTCATATTAAGCTTATGAGATATCCACAATTCTCTTCAATATCTGTAAGATATTTCTATATTATCTAACAGCTATCATGTATACTTCCAATTTTAGTAACAATTTGCATAAAAATTTTCCTCAATACCAGTTCCTAGTTGTTTCTGGTTTTCCATAAATAAGAAAAAATATTATGTGATGGTTTCTTTGCATTTATCTCACTGATTCATTCTTTACTTCATTTATGAGCTCAACTTTGTTCAGACAAGTGTCATTTAGTGAATAGACAACTTCATCTACATCCATTTTTATTTGTTGACTGTTCTGGTTGTCTTATGGACTTATTCTTAGAATAAAGTCTAGCTTTGGAGTCAGCTATTTTTCTCTTATTGCCTGCCTTGGAAAATTTCATTTGTTAGTTCTCAGTGTTAGATTCCTCATTCTCAATTTAGAGAAAAAATTCTACTGTGCAATGTTGTTTTAATGATTAGAAATTCTTTACTTAACAGGTAGGAATGATAGGGATAATAATAATATAACAATAGGAATCAATAGCAGAAATTATCACCAGTAGTATCACCACAATCACACCATTATTATCATTATTTTTGAAAACAAATTATTAATTATATTATAAATACAAAAGGCCTTGATTCCATGAAAAAAAAATGATGCAAAAGAGAGTGATTTGATGTTAGATTTCTAGAAATGAATTCCCTATCATATCCAAATGTTCAAGAACACTTATCTGAGGCTTACTATAACTCCCTAGAATAAGAGTTAGGTAATGTTGAATAAAATTCCAGAATTAACCAAAATATATTGATATTGCACTGAAAATAGGAACAATATAATTTGAAAACATACCGCTATCTAATTAACTTTAAAATTTCATATGATTTTACATTGATATGATATGAAAAAATCATCTCTCTGAAAAACTGTGTTCAGTTTCTGTTAAGATGGTTTTTGTGATTTGAGAACAATCCTTAAAACAACAATGAAAGATAAGATTTGATTATTCCTTTAACTGCAAAATGAACATGAAAATACTATTCAGTAAATTCTACATGGATGCAATTGACTTGAATATCAGAGTTATAAAATGCACCCAACCTAGAATGTTTTATTTAGCATTTTTAAGCTCCTCAGGGACATGTAAGTTTTTCCTGTTCACACACATTCAGTTAATAATGATCTAAGGCCTCAGACGCTATATTTCACATTTGGCAGCTTTCCTTTAAGTGTATTTTTATATGAACTACCACTGAGAAAATACAGTCCTTATTTCAAAATTTCCTAGATGGACATATCCAAATTTGGTTATAGGGATACATATTATTTTTTAATTTGAAGTAAAAATGTCAATTGTTTACCTATTTGTTAGATCAGGTATCACTACTTCAAAATCAAAAGTGATTCTCATAGTGGTATTCAATTCCTTTCAAAAAACACGGAAAGGATCTTGAAATAAAAAAATAATCACCCAGGAAACTATGGGTTAATTCTTTTTTAAAATATGTATTTTTAAGACTTAGCTTTATTTATACATACAGATGCTAGCGTGTAGGTCAGACGTGTGGCGGGTGAGAGGAACCACCAGAGACAGAGTGGGGAGCAGAACAGGTGGATCTACTGAAATACACTGCTGAGGGGAGCAGCAGGAGAGGCAAGAGAGGTCTGCTATGCCATGTGTGTAAGCTCCCCGGACAGGATGGATAGAGCTGGTGCTGCAGTGGTTTGCCATAGCTTAATAGCACTGAGACTTTAACCCTTGCACCACTAGGGAGCTCCTCATAGGTTATATCCTTTCTACTTCCTTTGATCTAATGGACAGAGTTCTGGGTGACATTATTATTAAAAATAAAGACCTTATTTTGAAAAGCTCTTCAAGTTTATAATCGATAGACTCAGATTTCTTTACTACAAATTATTATATATGTTGAATAAAAAAGAAACCCCACCTGGTGATTAAATTACAGATCACATGTTTTTGAAACATTAAACTGTATGACAAGATGAAATCCTATGTTCAAGACAATCATAAAATAAATTAAGAAGAATTCATGATTCAGGCCTCCCTGGTGGCTCAAAGGTTAAAGACACAGTGCTATCAAGCTCTCACAAGCCACTGCTGCCTGAGTTCAATCCTGGCCAGGTAGCTGACCCACATTTGGTGCCGCCGACCTCTCCTGTCTCACCCGCTGCTCCCCTCAGCAGTGTATTTCAGTGGATCTGCCTGTTCTGCTCCCCACTCTATCTGGTGAATCCTCTCACCTCCCACAACTCTAGCCTGCACCCCAGTTCTTGTATGCACAAATAAATATTAAAAAAAAGAATTCATGATTCAGGAAACAAAGTGGGTATATATTTTACATAAAAGGGAAAGATATTTCTCAGCACATACCTATTGTCTCTTTAAGTAAAGCAATGATTGTGAATTTTTTTAATTACTTATAATAGCTGGACTTAAAAAAATGATTTGTTTAATTGCTATAAGGCAATATAAATATAGTAACTAACATAGGACATAGCAAAATAAAATTATAAAGTAATATCCCATTTCTTAGGAAAAAATAGATGGGTATAAACTTCAACATTACCTTTTAAAAAGTTTGGTATATTAGAGTAATCTCCATTAAAATGAATTTTTTTGTGTGTGATCTACTTGTTATGTATTATTTTCATAATTATAGATACTATCAGTGGTTCTAATGATTTCACAATATTAAAGCACTTTTAAGTCTATATTTGTATCTGTATTTATCAGAAAATTCTATCATAGGAAATAATGGTATGATTTCTTAGAATTGCAAATTGCCACATAGACATACATATTGCACAGCCAAATTAAATGACCACAAATTGGGAATGGAGAGCAGAGCTTCTTTTCTCATTCTTAATGATGTTGTAAATGAATACCACAAACACAAAAGTTTGTTCACTTTTTTCCTGCCTCAGTTGGAAATTCTGGATGAAGATTTACAGCTTGAAGTCAAAGAAATGATATGTTTGAGAGATAGTTCCCATAATTTATACAATAAAAATAACCTACAGTTAATATATTCTCTTGTACCACTAAGATTTTCTACACAGATATATATATATATAGATAGATAGATAGATATAGATATATTCCCCCTTTAAAAGGCCTTATTTCAGGGCCTCCCCGGTGGTGCAGCGGTAGAGCGCTGGGTTGCGAAGCTGCCCGCAGCCTCTGCGGCGCTGGTTCAATCCCCGGCTGCTCCCCGGCCACCGGAGGAGGATCCCACATGGCGCGCAGACCTCTCCTGCCGCCCGCTGCTCCCCTCAGCAGTGTACTTCGGTCCTTCTGCCTGTTCTTTTCCCTGCTCTGGCTCTGGTGAATTCTCTCACCCTCCCGCGCTTCTGACTGTACCCAGTGCTTGTATAAACCAAACAAATAAATAAAACATGCCTCTAAAAAAAAAAAAAAAAGGCCTTATTTCAAACAACTGAAATGAACACCTTGTATCTCTTGTGATTTTTTAAATGAATTTGGTCTTTATTCGGCTGTGTAATCTTTTTTATTTTAATTAAATATCCCTTGTTAAGCCATTACTTTCACTTACAACAAACTACTATTTTTTTAATAGCAAGGGAGATTTTGAGAAGAAAGAGGGAAACTGACTCATTACCATGCTTGAAAAGCATTACAGCACACAGGTTTCTCAGACAAGGGCAGCTGATTTTTCTCTAAAAGCCTCAACCTTTCATATTCTACACTCGGTTTCTGGAAGAATGGAGTGCTAAAAATAACCACAGTCCCAAACAAACAGCAAAGACATTTCTAGAGGATGTACTAATTTTTTTGCCACTTTTCTGCTCATATCAATGAAAGATGGAAAGGTGCATCATTTTCTGATGAAACACTTAGATATCTCCAAAATACAGGCATTGAAGATGGAAGAATTGAGCAGGGGCCTCCCTGGTGGCGCAAGGGGTTAAGATGCAGCCTATGAAGCTGTATGCAGCCTCTGCAGCACAAGTTCAATCCCCCCATCCACACCGGCCAGGGAGCAACCCACATGGCGCAGCAGACCTCTCCTGTCTCGCCTGCTTCTCCCCTCAGCAGTGTATTTTAGTCAATCTGCCTGTTCTGTTCCCCACTCTGTCTCTGGTGAATCCTCTCACCCCCTCCCACCATACCTCTGGCCTGTACCCCAGGTCTTCTATGCATAAATAAATAAATCTTTAAAAGGATCTATTAAAAAAAGAATTGAGCAGGCTGAATTTTCTCAGAAGTTAGGAATTTGGTACATTAAGGTTAAGAGTTTGATTCTTGGTTGGTCACATAAACTGCTCTGGAACCACAGAGTAAAGATTTAACTTTTGCCAAAAATATTTATGACATTTGGAAATTAAGACAGTCTTAGAGATATCATCAAGCCTCTTTGATGAAATTTCATGAAATTTGAACAGTTTTAGTTACTTGCCTCAATTCTGAAGTTCATGTCAAGATGAGATCTACACCTATAGTGTGTTATTACTCGACAGGGCTGCAATTGTTTTGTTCAAAGCTGCACAAAGGATTGAGGGAAGACAGTGAGAGCAAAAGAAATAGAGAATCATAAAATTTTGTTAAAATGATAAGCCAGAAGGTGTTCCTTTCAAGTTATCAGGATAGCAATAATTATCCATTCTTTGAATCATTCATTTCTTAGTAAATGTCTGTGAAATTCCCATAACTTTCTTGGCACTATGATAGGTGTCGAGGACAAAGAAGTGAACAGATGCCTAACTTTGAGGTGTTCTTCATTGATGGGGTTCTATTATATATTGGGGGTATTTGTGCAACAGATTTATTTAAAAAGAAAATAAAGGGGCCTCCCTGGTGGATCAAGGGGTTAAGATGCAACTGATGAAGCTATCTGCAGCCTCTGCAGCATGAGTTTGATCCCCAACTGGCCACAGAGATACCCACATGGTGCAGCAGACCTCTCCTGACTAGCCCGCTGCTCCCCTCAGCAGTGTATTTCAGTAGATCTGCCTGTTCTGTTCCCCACTCTGTCTCTGGTGAATCCTATCACCCCCTACATCTCAGGCCTGTACCCCAATTCTTATATGCATAAGTAAATAAATTAAAAAATATTTATTTATTTATTTATACATGCACTGGGTACAGTCAGAAGTGCAGGAGGGTGAGAGAATTCACCAGAGCCAGAGGGGGAAGCAGAGCAGGCAGAGTGACAAAGTACACTGCTGAGGGGAGTAGCGGGCGTCAGGAGAGGTCTGCGCACCATGTGGGACCCTCGCCCGGCGGCTGGGGATCTGGGGATTGTACCGGCACTGTAGAGGCTGCGGGCAGCTTCACAACCCAGCGCTCAACTGCTGCACTACCAGGGAGGCCCCTGCATAAGTAAATAAATCTTCAAAAAAAAAAAAAAGGTAAAAAGAGAACATAGTTAAATTTCCTCTGTAGAGTTCATTACCACCACTGCCTAATTTGAAAATTCTCACTAGCTTTTTTTTCTATGTGGGAGCTACTAGAGAGAGAATCAACCCAACCCACATATGTATTTATTGGTAAAACCTCTCCTCTCTGGAGTAGAGGACAAGAAGTTGGACATTTTGTCTTCTGTATTCCTTAGATCCCTTAGAAAATTCAAATTCATTGTCAGAGTTATAGACAAAGATCTTAAATATGCTTAAAACTCAGATGTGTACATGGAAGAATTATAAGTAAAACCAAAAATTTGAAGACTGTCTTAGAGTTATTCTTAGGACACTATTCTGATTTTAGGGTGATGGTGATATTTCTTGATGTGCTTTCTTCCTTCTTAACAAAATCAAAATCAATTTTAACAAATTAGGGTTATAAGATTCAGTAATACCCATATATTTAGGATGTATTATGCTAAGTATATACTTAAAGGACTTTATAATAATTATCTCATTATTAAAATAGCCTGCAAATACATATATTTTCTTCTATATTTCAGTAAATTCAGGTTCTTAAGGATTATGTAAATTGCTAGTTTCCTAGCTTTGATTGGTTGTATTGAGGTTTAATTTTTTCCGCCAGGTCAAAGTCAAAGCCTGAGCTGAAAAAAAAAAAAAAAAATTGAAACACCAGAACTATGCAGTTCTTTCAGTTATAAAACACTAGTGATGCCTGTAAATGTCATACCAGTATAAAACATTGCAAAGCACCACTCTACACATTATCTTTCACACAAAAGACTGAGTATAGCAAGTAAGTCATTAAATGAAGCGAAGCGAACAAAGAACAGAGCAGAAGATGAAAAATGAATTCACAACTTCAGTAGTCAAGAGAGCTGTGTCAGGGAAGACGGAAGACAGGCGAAGAGGAAGACAGAAATGCTGTCCCAAGTGGCCGGGGTTCCCTCTCATGTCCTAGTGAGAGGCTATTGCTACAATCAGTGTTCACTCTCGAATAGAACACATCTGGAAAGACATTTATTTCCAGGTACTTAACTTATTTCTATACCTCAGGGTTCAAATAGTAAAAATAATATTGCGATCACTAAAAAATAAAAAGTGAGTTAATGGAATAATGAGATTGTCACAGGGTCTCTCTACCTGACAGTGGATGAGGGCAAACCAGTTTCAGTTTTGCTGACATGTTCTATGGATTTATTAGGTATGACCAGAAATTTTCTTTTGATTACCACATGCTGTCATGAGAAGATTATTGATAAAGCAGCTTAGTCCCCAAATCACTCTCCTTCTAATATCTAGTGTCACCTAGAAAACACAGTTTGTGACTTAAGCATTGATAAAATTTAAATATTAAGTAGTGATTTAAATATTTTATATTCTGCCTGAAATATAAACCTATGTCTTGGAGACACAGCTTTTGTGTTGGTAGCACCGCTCTCTTTGCCTGTCATGGCCCCACCACATTTTGCTTCATGTTGCAACATCTTCACAGAACCTGAGACAAAGAGAAAGCAAGACTTGCTAGCACCTGCTCCCTGCTGAGAGCCAGAGAGGCAAGAAGAAAATACTTGGATTCAAATTTTGCATCTCCACAAGCATATTCGTAGATACTAATGCCTGCGTGCCTCAGTTTACCTTGTTTTCCATAGTATTTAGTGATGTGGAAACAAGCTAACAGGGCAATTTCAATGTACCTATCTGCTCACTGTTAGAACAAGTAATGAAGGTCATGTTTAGTCCCGATTTCAGCATTGACCTTGCTGCACACATAAAGGTCACTGTCTTATCACAATAGTACCAACTTCTATACACATAAACATCCACACACAATTGTATATTAATCAGGAAAAATCTAAAATAAATCAATAAGAGATAAAATAGGACATGAATATAAAATATAATAACATCAAAAAGTAAAAAAAAAAAAAAAAAAAAAAGACACACCTCAACAATTATCCAGCTAAGCAACTTATTGAATGTCAGATTTCTGGTAGTGGCATAGCTAGGCAGAAACTTGAACTTGATGATTTCCAATGTCCATTTTCTCTGGATATGCCTCTGGATATGCCATGGGCCTCTGGATATGCCCATTCTGCTCATGGGAATTATGTTACCATCTTAAGAAATGAAGAAAGTCATTGATCATCCACAGCCACAAAGGGAATTTAATCTTGGGAAACTGTTAAATGGAGAATTTTAAGGATTCACAAAGATTCACTCTCAAGCCAACTTGGTGTTACTTATTAGAGAAGATGAAGGGGCAACTCTCCTTAAAATAACTTGTTTACTAATATTTCAGACATTTCTTGATACTAAAAGCAACAGGTAAATCAGCTCTTCAAAAGTTAAGCAGCATGGCCCAATTGGTGAGGTGAAAGTAGACCATTCAATGAACCCACAAAGACCACCTTTAAGACAAAAGCCATATTTGAAGATAGGAAGATACATGACATCATACAAAGGACATGTGACTTACATGTGGCATGATGGATGGCTACATCCCAGCATAAGTCTCAGCTGAGTAGTTACATTTGGAATTTCATTACTGTTAATATGTAATACAATATGAGAGAAATAGACTCCCAGAAGAGCAGCAAAGTACTAGGCCGATAACAGAATAGAGTAGAATGCCAGTTTAAATGGAGAGAAGTGAATCTCAGAAATAAGCAGGGGTCAGACAGATATCATGAGAGAGAAGAGAAGTTACAGCAGAGAGGTAATGGTGAACCCTCACTGATGCACAATTCAGGTCACAGAAGGTAATGACTTGAGCTCAAGGAACTTGAAAATTCAGAGGACAAACTCATCTCAATGAGACAAGTATCAGCACCAAGACAAAGGTCAGATAGCAAGAGGTGGATGTAAAGAAGTAAAGAGAGAAAATCTGTGAGCACGAAACTATTCAGAGAAGTTTGGATGAAAATGAATGATACATGGACATAGCTATAGATGCTGTGGGGTTACGGCCTCCAGGGAGAGGTCAGCAGAAGGAAAGAGAAGGGTGGAGGGAAAGGAAAGGAGAGGAATTGGGAGAAAAGAGAGAGAGAGAGAGAACAAAATTAATGGAGCAGGGGGTCCATTGCTAAACTGCAAATCATAAAAGCATCTGAACTCTTGATATGAGAAATTGAAATGGCTGTTGTGTCAGCAAGAAACCTGAATTCTTATGAACCTAGTGGATTTTGCTCTTTTTACAACTCCGACCATCTCATGTGATGCACAAACTGTGAAAACTATTCCTAGAATCTGGAATGCCTTCCTGAATAATCAGACCTTGTGCCCCTGAGTAAGACAAAGGTTGAGTAAGACAAAGTCTGCCAGAAATCAAGGTATCAGGATTGTGTGAAGTGGAAGGAATATCTGAGTAAGGCAACCACTCTGTTAGTCTACCACCTTTTTTTTTTTTTTTTTTAACTGACATTGTCCTAAATGCTTCAGGGTACTTTTATCTATCTATCTATCTATCTATCTATCTATCTATCTATCTATCTATCTATCATCTATCTATATATCTATGTATCTATTTTGTTTTTTTTTTGTGGGACCCTCGCCGGCGGCCGAGGAACAAACCGGTGTTGCAGAGGCTGAGGGCAGCCTCGCAGCCCAGTGCTCAACTGCTGTGCCACCAGGGGAGGCCCTCTATTTTTTAAAGATTTATTTATACTAGAACTGGGGTACAGTCAGAGGCACAGGAGGGCGAGAGGGTTCACCAGAGATAGAGCTGGGAGCAGAACAGGCAGATGGACCAAAGACACTAATGAGGGGAGCAGTGGGTGAGACAGGAGAGGTCTGCCATGCCATGTGGGACTCTCCCTAGCTGTCCGGGTATCGAACCCATGCTGCAGAGGCTGCGGTTGAGCTCAACAGTGCTGTGCTCAACCCACTGCACCACCACAGAGGCCCCAGGGTACTTTTAGATGAGGCCAAGAAATGAACCTAATATTCTGGCAATCTTCTTTGCTTAGTAGGGGCCAAATGATCACCAGCCACAGGAGAAAGCAGAACTGAAAAATACCTGATTAGTATTCCAGCAACAAGAAATAAATGGCTCTGGAAAGCAGGAAGGGACAGGGAATATGAACCTGTGAATGGTGTCCAGATTTAATTTGTCCTATTTTACAAGTTAAATCATGATCTTCTAATGACCAGCTCCCCAGGCAGACACACAGATGTGGAGCCATTAATGACCAAAAGGATCTGGGTTGACTTTTCAGACTCAGCTTAGACAGTTGATGCCATAGCATCTGAAGTGATGGAGACAGGACGCTGAACATAAATCCTGAACTTCATTTTCATTATTGATGTTATATTTCAAAAGAGCTGAGGGAGGGCAAGACGAGAGATTCAGTGAAATATATGTGGTGATATATGTAAGAATCTGTAGGTCTTTTAGATTTCCAACTGATGCAGGAATATTTACAGCCAATTTATTCTTAAAAATTTTTATTTATTCATTTTTATACAAGAACATAGAAGTACTGGGGTGTAATCCAGAAGTGTGGGTGGTGAGGATTCACCAGAGAGAGCGGGGAGCAGAACAGGCAGATGTACTGAAATACACTGCTGAGGGGAGCAGAGGGCAAGACAGGAGAGGTCTGCTGTGCCATGTGGGTAGCTCCCTGGCCAGGGATTGAACTCAGGCTGCTGTGGTGTTAGCACTAAGACGTAACCGCTAGGCCACCAGGGGGGCCCCCAATTTATTTCATTTATTATTGCCAACAAGTTTTGGGGATCTATAGCTTCAATGTAAGTTGGAGGGTTAAGGAGAGAAAACTATATCCATGATAATATGTTAAGTGGTTTCTTGTGACCCAATTGATGTTCTTTTGTCCTTGCTGGCATCCTCTTAAGGAATATTATGACTCCCAAGATAGTATCACCTGAGCTCTAGACTTTTCCACATGGATAGCTCAAAGATTTAGCATCTACAAAAGCAAATCGTTCAAATCGAGTCTTTCCTTCCCCTGTACACCAATCATTACTGCTACCTATCAAGTTTTTCAATTTTAACTTCTCTCTCTCTCTCCATCAGGCATATATGTCCAATAATTAAAAAAAACTTGTGATTGTCATGTAAATATTTCATAAATCCAACTCCACTCCTTGCTCTAGACAACCATTTTCCTTTCCCCGAATCCCTGCCCTAGCAGCTTGCCCTTCTGTTGCTCTTCTCTACCTTTGATTCATTTCCTACACTGACTTCAGAGGAATTTTCCTGAAAAGCTCCCTGAGATTGCTCTTCTGCTCAGAAGTTTCCAGACATCCATATTAGCTGCCTAATCAATTAAAAGCTGATCACTGTGAAACTAGTTCCTTCATGATCTGACTCTTGCTCACCTCACAGCTTCTTCTCTTTACACATGCAATGGCTCTCTTTCCCACTGCAGCACACTCTAAACTCCATTCCCACCTAACACATCATGTTCTTGGTCACCTTTAGGTGGGGACATCTGTTAGACTTTTTGTCAAGGTCATTGTTACTCTATTTCTGCCCTGAATTAATAAATACCACTTACCCTTCAGAGTTCAGCTTTGCTATATCTTCCACCTTGAAACCTTCCTTGACATGGTTTTTCTACAAAGGTTGTCTTTAGCATGAAATTCTATCATAGGCATCACATACAACTCTAATTCTGTCTATCTGAGCTGCTTTAAGTTAGGTGGGTAGGCTACACCAATAGTACCAGTAATTAGCAAAATCAAAGTTTAAATCCAGTTCCATCCTCTCTCCAGTGGGCTGTTACTTGGATTTAATCCCATAGAATTTAGTAATCCCACAGTCCAGCAATTTTTAGTAAAATTTAGAGAAATTTCTATGTATGTTCATTCCTACTTCATCTTTTTTGCTACATCTTTTCATAATCATATTCACCAAATTGACATTAGTATTTATCCTGGTATTCTGTTGACTTACCCCAATTTGAACTAATACACATACACTTAAAACCTTTAGGATAAAAGAGACTTTCGAATAGTGATGCTGAAATTTGACTGCATATTGAAATTATCTGGGAAGTTTTAGACTTTTTGATTTATGAAGTACAGCCTGAGCACCAAAATTTTTATAAAATCTATGGGATCATTCTAACATACAGTACTTGAGAAACACTATCTCTGAAGAGAGCTAACTCACTGTCTCTTTTAAAAAGGAGGCAAGTGAAGTGTATAAAGATTAAATGGCATGCCTGAGGTTAGATGATACAGTTCATAGTAGTAATTAGTCACATGTGATTGATTCCTGAATTGAATATTGGCTACCCTTGCAGATAAAAATAGCTAGGACTTCAGGATCCTGTTCCCACTGAAATGCTACTATAGTGAGGAACAGACAAAAAAAAAAAAATCCTTCCCAGGACATCAAAGCTCAATAAAATAGTAGAACTCTCCATTTGTATCATGCTTATGATAAGTTATGTTCAGATGTACTTTATCAAGTATGTTTATTAAATATTTTAAGTACTTTCAGATCTGTTATACAATATTTCTACAATTTGGAGAGAGTCTACTTATTGATCTAACATTTTGAAAATTGTAACTGATAGTAGTAAGTTGTGCGATGGAATGCCAGACTAATAAATGTGATTAAGAGAAATATGTAGGAAATCATAGTCTAGACATGATATAATTCATAAGATTAAGAGGGGAAGGAGCTCTGGAATCAGTCACTCTTGCACAAGTGACCTGTATGGCATTGGAGAAGTCACTTGACTTTTCTGAATCTCAGTTCCTATAGAGAGGATTATAATTATTCTATCTATGGTGAAAAATATTAGCTCTTATATATGTTTGCTACACAGGAGGTGAGAAGTCACTGCAATATTAGCAGAGGGTACTTAGGAAAGGCTTTATGAAGGAAGGTAGAAGGTGAATTGAGTTTTGAGAAAGAATTGATAGCCCACAGGGTTTTTATTTTTCCAAATAAAGAAACAGATTTGGAGAAGCTAAGCCCCATATGTAGAGTCAGCATATCTATGGTTTCAGGGTAGAGCTCTAATTAGACTAGTCTTCTCTCCACAATGTCCTTATTTAATTAGGTTTAACACTCAGAATGTGGTACAGATTTACCTACATCCAACCTCTCATTAACATTAAAATTCTTAGCTAGATATAACCTTTCCCAATTTGGCTGGAAATTTTTCAAAAACTAAGCACATCCAAGTGGTTCCAACTCTCTGGACCAAACTTTCAGTAATGAGGTTCACAGGAATCATTCACTTCCTGGAAACAAAGCAGAGATAAGACTGAAATGCCAATTAATAAAGCATACACTCTGAGCAGCTCCTTCTGCAAGAAAACAACAAGTATAGGTTTCCCTAGGCACATGTTTTGAACTCTGAGAACAAGTTTATATTTCTCCTCTCCAGAGTCTGAAAGTCATAACATCAACTTCCTCTGTGATGGAGAAAGAACTTTGTGGGATTTGCATTCTCTCCAGTAGTTTAACCTTGGACAATTCTCTTAAATCTTCCTGCCATAATTTCTGTTCTGTACAATGGATGGATACAGGTATTTTGTAGGGTAAGCCTAAGGATTGATTATAGCAAGGCATAAAAATATTTTGTAAACTATAAAGTTCTGGATTAGTGTCTCTAATCCTGCTCTCACTCAAAGTACAAGAGTTGGTTACTCCAGGGCAGAATAAAGGTCATAAATGTTTCTTCTAAGCAAATCATTCCTCTCCAGGGAAATCCAGTGATACTGCATTCTGTTCCATTGTTATTTTGCCCGGGTATTAGAAGAAGTTAGTAGTAAATTATTGGTAGTGTGAGATGATGGATGAATACTCTTTCATTATTTTTAATCTAGCTGGGAAAAAAAAATCATTATGTTTGATTTTATGGGAAAGTTCTTTGTTTTGGGAGCAACAGGGAGCTAGTAAAAAAAAAAAAATCAAATAGAAAGTAGTGAGAGGAGCAACCAAAAGTATTTTGGATTTCTTTCAAAAGACCTAGAATGTCAAAGAGATTTCTAATAGGATCCTGGACTCCAATCTTCTGTTCTCAATTAGTTAATGCATTTCATTCTTTCATCAATTACAGTCCATAAAAAGCCTGCTATTACTTCCCATCAGGTCTGCTTTTTCTCACATGGCATAGGATCCCAGAGGGAAGGATACAACAACAACAAAAAAAATTGCTTCTCAGAAACATAGGATGAATGTGCTCTGAGAAATACTACTGGCAACAAACTTTCTCTTTCATAAAGGAAAAAAAATTATGTCTAAAGAGATCATTTTCTATGTCTTTAGAATATGAGACCAACTTGTAAATCAATTGATGGCAGAGGGTCTCAGGGGAAACGAAATAGCTTCATCATTTCATTGCTGTCATCTTTACTTAGAAGTGTCCAGTTCACTATGCCCTTTTAAATTCTTTGCTTTGATTTTTGAACTGTAAGGTAAATTTACAAATTAAGAATTGAAACAGATAACAGTCCACGATAAAAAGGAAAGCACCAGCAAATACAATCCTAACCCACCATTTTCTAGCTTTAAAAGCCAAGTCATAGGTCCAATGACCAGCAGTAACTATGGATACTTGAGTATTTAAAAGACTCCACCAGAGACCTGAGTGTTTTTGAGAATAAAAAAGCTTATATAGTCATAAACCTTGTAATTTCCCTGCCCTCATCAATTTAAAAAAAAAAAAAAGTTGTTCCTAAATGGAATTCATACATTCTAAGAATATAAGAGATCCTCTGTATTTATTTTTTTTAGATAAGGAATCTAATCAAATTAAGTGATCTGTTTTTGTTTAAATGGCTGATTAGGGATACTCATTTGAATTACATTGAAGGGTGAAACAGATGAAAGAATTAACTATGAAATATTAATGAGGCAAGAATTAAAAACCAGGGATATAATTTCATATAAGTCCTAAAGAAGTACATGATGAGTCAACAAAAAGTATGAAATCTTAGAAGACAAGGAAAGTAGGTCAAGATACCAGCTCCTTAGAATTCAGGGTGTCATGTTGGATAGTTTCTATTTATCTTTCCAAATATACTTTGCAAGCTACTGTTCTGCTTTGTTTCTAGGGGCATATCTATGTCTATATCTTCATCACCTAGACTGATTGCCTTTTTGACTCTGATTTGGGTTTCATCATCAGTTGTGGGTAGGATACTAGAAGAAGATGAAGGTATTGGAGATGGTATTCCTTTGGCTTCCTCTCTGAAAAAATTGCAGTGTGGCAGTTGCTACAAAGGGCAGATGGAACACACAATACTAGAATTACAGGCCTGCTGGACCTCACTCACCTCCACTGTCTCCTTGTTCTTTTAGATCTAAAGATGTCAATGATGTCCTCCCTTTGTACCCAGAGAATACATCACCACCCCATGCCTGTTTTCTGTACCTGTCTATATTTGTGCAAATTAAAACAATTCTTCCCAACCACCCCTTTAAAGAGGTAAATTGCTACCTTGCTGATTCCTGACTAAGCCAGTAATAACAGCATAGATTTGCAGATTCTCACTGCTAAGACACATTAGATTTAGAATGACTCTTCAGTTCAAGGCTTGCTGAGGTTCACTTTCTCATCCTCATTTTACAACTGCTCATCAACGTAACAGAGTCCAGCCACTGCCTGCTTCTCTCCAATGACGGTACCCAAGTCTCCAATGACGAATTCTTCATTGCCAAACTTAATGAATATTCTTTGTTCTCCTCTTACTCACCTTCCCAGAAGACATAGCCACCACTCTCATGGTTATCCTTGTTCTGAAGTGTTATTATTACTACCAAACTGACACATCAAATAATTTTATGAAGTTTTCATAAGTTGATAGATTTTAACATTCATTTTCGCTATCCGTAGTTCTCATTTTATAAAAAAAAAAAAATGTTTTTTCCCAAAGATTTATTTATCCATGCATATAAGAACTGGGGCACAGTCCAGATGTGCAGGAGGGTGAGAGGATTCACCAGAGACAGAGCAGGGAACAGAACAGGCAGACTGACTGAAATACACTGCTGAGGGGAGCGGTGGATGAGACAGGAGAGGTCTGCCGCACCTTGTGGATATCTCCCTGGCTGGCCTGGATTGAACCCACACCACAGAGGCTGTGGACAGTTTCACAGCGCTGTGCTCAACCTCCTGGGCCACCAGGGAGGCCCTGAAAAAATGGTTTTTGACCTCTCCAAACTAAATTATCCTATGTCAAACCCTGGTATTTGTCTCCTAATTTCTACATAATATGTTGAATTTTTTTTTCCTTCAATTTTTCAGCTTTAGGAAAAAACCATCAATTTCCTAGTAAGGATGGTGATACTGTCATAACCTCTTACCTTGCTCCTACCTACCCACCTACCTACATGATCTAATTCCTCCTTTCCTGTTCATAAAGTTACACTGTAATTTTTAGTTGAATCACTGTCTTGTGTATATGATGTTGTCTAGATATTCACAAATCATCCATTCCATATGTTTTCTTTATAAATATATATGTGTGTGTATACAAATATATATATGTGTGTGTACACATATATATGTATGTACATAATCCCTAATGATCTGTGGGATCATATTATGTAGAAATTAGGAGACAAATACCAGGGTTTGACATTCAATTATTAGTCTGAGATTTGTGCAGGAAGGCACTTAGGAGTACCAGTACCAATATTTATTTAACAATGCTTTTATCTCCAGCACCATCTGTATTTTGATTTTTATAAGTACCTGTATCTTTAATTTTTGAATGTGTGAAATTTTATGTTATAAATTATCTCAATATAGCTACTACCACCCCACCCTTTTCTCTCTCTCTCTTTGATGCAACTGACCATCATTTTTCCAGAAAATCAAATCATATTGTCTCATTTCAGAATTTTTCAGTGACTTCCCAGAACACTTAGAAGAAAACCTAAATTATTGCAGGATATAAACAATAACTTGATTTTGTTCAATGTTCTCTTTTGCTCTGTTAGTCCAATAACATCATCATTATGCCAAATTCCTGAAATGACGTAAAGTATTTGCAAGTTGTATTCCTACTCTTTGTAATAGTCTTCCAACACACACACACACACTCATACCTACACATATTTCAGCTATAGTGACACTTCTTCATTGAGACCTTACCTGAATATTCCACCCATCTCTAATTCCCACTTTAGCCCTTTATTTAATGCTTACCTGAATTTGTAATTAGTTTACTTATATCTCTTACATTTAGAGAGACTAATTTAAATGTACAATGTAATTTTGCATATTTATGCAAACCACATTTATCTTTCTGACCAATGTGTATGCCAGATTATTTTCAGGAAATGGCATTGGCTTATATTACTCAGATGATGTTATATTCACACGATATATTGTAGTACATTCATGGGTAACTAGGAGGCATTTTTATAAATAAAAATTAAACCACACATGTCAAAAGAAAAGAACAAAGTGTAATGAGAGTTGACTATTGAGATTGATTATTCTCTTCACTTCAGCAGTCAGAATACTAAGCCCAGAAGTTAAAACTGGTACAGAAAAGTAACTGATAAACATAAGACAGTAGATGAAGGGTGAAGGAAGTGATTTACTTAATTCAAGTCATCTAAAACATACTTCCTGTATACAAAATGAGAGAGACAATGGAATTGATTCAAAATAAAATGCAACATCATTGAACTGGAATAAAATGTCATCAATGTTTCTCTTGCAAGAAAATGTTTATTACAGTTTAGTAATTATACAACACTCTTATTGGATTCTATGTTAATGATACGCTTGGGGTGTTATGGAACCATAAAGGAGGGACATCCAAGCTGTCATGTTGGAAGTGTGGAAGTTGAAAGAATAGTAAGAGCAGAATAAGACAGTGATTTATAGTCTTGATTTGTAAAGAACCTGGTAAGTGATCAAATCTAATGCCTTTGTTTTTTTTTTTTTTCCAAATGAGATATCTGAAGTCCCGATAAGTAGAATGATTTACTCAATTCCTCAGGGTTGGACAAAGGCAGAACTTGAGACAGGACTTGATATCACCAGGTTCTTAGTCTAGAATTTTTATTTATCATGCTTAGCTCTTAATTACTACTTGTTTTGGGTTGAATTGTGTCTCTGAAAGGGATAATACAAATTCATGGTGCATGTGAATATGACCTTATTTGAGAGTAGAGTCTTTGCACATGTAATTGAGTTAAGAGTGAACCCTCAACCCAATGACTAGTGTCTTTCTAAGAGAAAGAAGAGGGAGGTTTATATAGAGACACACAGGGAATCACATCATATGAAGAGAGAGAAAAAGAGATTGGAGTGATATGTCTACAAACTGAGGACTACCAAGAACTGCTCATAATACCAGATGCTATGAATTGACAAGGAAGGATTTTTCCTTACAGCCTTTATGAAGAACATGATCCTGCCTTAATATCTGGCCTCCAGTACTATGGAAAAATAAATTTCTAGTGTTTTCAACCATCCTGTCTGAAGTAATTTGCCACAGTCATGTGACAATGAATATAGTGTCCATCAACACTAGATTAATCTCACTTTCATGTTTAATGAGAGATTATCCTAATGTCCCCTCCTGCCTCCTGCCAACAAGACAGAGTCCAGTGCCACACAGAGGCATGCATGCTCAGTAATCACTCAACTGTGGCTTTTCTATTTATTTTTCTGATTTTCCTTCCAGCTCATCTGCTCTTTGAGAGCAAGGGTAATGTTGATTCCTTCATTTCTTTGTACCATTTGTGATTTTTTTATGTGTCAACTTGACTGGGATAAAAGATGCCCAGCTTACTAGTAAAATATTATTTCTGGATGTATATGAGGGTGTTTCTGGAAGAGATTAACATGTGAATCAGTACACATAGTAAAGAAAATTGTCCTCACCAATGCGAATCTGCATCATTGAATGCACTGAGGGCCCAAAACCAAAAAAAAGGTTGACAGAAGGTAAATTTTCTCTCTGCTTGAGTTGAGACATCCATCTTTTCTTGCCCTTGGACACTGGTTATCTTGCTTCTCAAGCCATAGAACTCCAACAAGGACTTCCATCACCAATCTATTGATTCCCAGGCCTTTGGATTGGAGACATATTTTTAGCTTCTCTGGTTCTCAGGAACTTGTGTTTGGACTAAAACTACATCATCAGCTTTCCTGTTCCTTCTACTTACAAAAGGAAGATGGTGGGAATTCTTACTTCCATAATTGCATGATTCAACCCCTCATCTACAGCAATATAGATATATCTCTATGTCTACTATTGGTTCTGTTTCTCTGGATAACCCTAAATAATACAGCAGGACTCGTACAAAGTAAATACATTAAATCCAAATCAGCAAATACATTAAATCCAAAGAATGAGAGAGGGAAAAGTATATATATATATAAAATACATATATATATATATATTTCAAAAAGGAAGCTATGCAAATGATCAGTAAGCCACAAACAAGTGATAAATAGCAGCAGTCATTAGAAAAAATATCAATTAAAACCATGAGGAGATAATACTAATTACTCAACAGAAGGTTAAAATTAAAAAAAAAAACACATTGAAAATAGCAAATGTTGACAAGAATATAGAACATTCAGAATGCTCTCTTCTCGATGAGAGTGTGTATATATATATATATATATATTTAAATATATATACATATACATATATACATATGTGTATACACACACAACTGGCATAACCATTCTGGGAAAGGTCTGGCAGTTTCTATAAAACTAAATGTATGCTAACCCTGTTATCCAACAATTTCTTTCCTAGGTATTTACACCTCTCTTTCAAAAAGGCAATATATGACCACAAAATACTTGTACTAAAATGTTCACAGAAGCTTTATTATAGTAGCTTAAGTTTAGAAATGGAGTAGATCAACAAGATATGATCAACAAGTTACAATGTATTAATTTAATTACTCAGCATGAAATAGAATTAATTACTGATTCATATAACATGGATAAGTTTCAAAAATAATAGGCTGAGTAAGAGAAACCTTAAATAAAAGAATACCTACTGTGTGACACCATTATACCAAATTCTAGAATAGACTAGACTATTCAATGTTGAAATAGACCAAAATAATAGATTTGAAGAAAGGGTGTAGGGAAGGGACATGAAGGAAATTTTGGAGTTTCAAGAATTGAAACTTTTTGGATTCCAGGGACTTGGTTTACATGGTACATGCATCTGCCAAAATCTAATAATGCACTAATAACTTGTATATTTCATGGTACATATGTCTCACACAAGAAAAAAAAATGACAAATTAAACAGTTATTAAAGATGTTTTTAGATGTTTAGGGTACTGATGTCTAAAATTTAATTTTAAGTGAACCAAAAGTAAAAACATCCATTGAATGAATGGATAGGAAGGCAAGTGGATGGGTAGATAATAATACAAATATAGCAAATATAAATTATTGACTTTGGAGAGCATGTATGTAACTATTCATGTTAAATTCTTTTTTGTCTTTCCATTGATTAAAATCTTTTCATAATATGATGTTAGGGAATAATTCATATAATTCAAAAGAGTTGAAAATGAGTGAATAAATAAATTAAAACTTGAAAAAACAACTTGAATTGGCAAAGTAAAACCAAATACAAGATTCAGAAAAATCACAGTAAGTACAGGGATATAAGAATCTGATTTGGGAATCAGCTCTCACTGCTGCAAAGCCTCAGACTGAACTAGAACCCAAGACAAATACAACTCTGCCTAGAGCTACAATGGCTGGATTTGGGAATAAATACCGACATTGCCTGACTTTAAAATCTTTTATGTTGGAGTTTGGGTTCTCTATCCGTCTCCCTCAGTCAACACTCAAAACTGGTAGACAATAATAGATGACTTGACTTTAGCTGAATTCTAAGTGAAAACAATTCCAGCCAGCAAGAAAAATACATTTGCCTATTAGATTTCTCTCCAGCCCTTGCCTAGAAGAATTTGACAGAAGAACAGGGAGAGCAGTTTTGTGGTTTGAGAACAACTGTCTGAAAGGAAAGACCCGTCTGCCTTGAATTGGAAGCTTTCTGCTGCTACCTGCAGAGTTAAAAAAAGAGGCAAATGACTGCTTTCCAAGAAGGAAGAGTCAGTGTGAATTTCTGATCACCTGGGGAGACTTCTACCCTCTGAAACCCCACTCACTTTGGCATGTTAGTCATGCAGAGATTAAGATTATAGGACTCATGGGGCGGGGGGCCATTACTGGAGTTATTGAAGTTTGGAACCACCTGTTTAAGGCACCAAATCTCATCCCCTTTCCTACAAAGAAAAAGAGGGACAGTCTTATGTGGTTGTTGCATTCAACTGCTCCTGGAGATCAAGAAGCACAGTTTGGTCACATAGTTGATTAGGGGCTCATGAACATTTACAGATGTATTTGCAAAACAAACAAAACTTCTCTTTGAGAGTAATAGCCAATTTTCCATTTGCTTCTTTTTTTTTTCAAAACTGCAAGTATGCCTAACCCAGAAATCAGCTATAAGGAAAGGTTAATAAGCTTTGGATTCAGATGCCAAAGTTCTGAGTTTAAATGCCGGCTCTAATGTTTACTACTTTTGTGATCTTAGGCAGGTCATTTCTAGTGATGTCAGGTTTTTTTAAAGCTTCGTTTTGCAAAGGTAATGTCTTGATCATTTGGGGTATTCAATTTGCAAGTAGTCAAACAACCTACTCAAACTGGCTTAAGCACAAAGGAATTCACTAACTCTTGGTATTGAAATATCCACAAGCAACACTTCATTCAGCAGTTCAAATCATAGAAAGAGGACATTATTTTCTTCTCTCCATCCTCTCCATATTTTTCCTCTCCTCCCTTTCATACTCTTCCCCTGCTCTCTTCTCCTCTCCTTTTTGTGCCTCTTCTACCTAGTTTTGACTTGTTTCCCTCAGCAAACTTTTGCTATCTTGGTCCAATATAGTTGTCAACAAAGGAATAGAATGAAAGAAAAATGACAATAATAGTAATTATGATTTCCATGGTAGTGATACAATAGGGAAATCTAGGATCAAATATATGGGTAAAATACCAAAAATGCTACCCCCCTAAAACTCTTCATTATTGTAATCATACCTGTTGGGGAAACAACCTTATGGGATTTGTCCTACCTGTTTGGATTTGCCCAACCAGTGTCCAAGGCCTAAAATATTGACCAATATAAAAACTGGGTGGCAAGCTTTTCTTATTAGGAGAAAACTTTTCTTTGTTTTGGGTATGCAATGAACATCCTTGTATTGCTTAAGTGTGTGACTCATATGGCATAGAGCTGAACACCAGTATATCTGTCCTCTGCACCCCCCATTATGGGAAGGGAATGGGGTCTTTGCATTAGGAAAGGGTAGGTTCATCACACCCTGTAGGATATTAGGAAGGACCCCCTAGCCGTGGGATACCAGCTTACACTACAGATGCTGATCTTGAACCACATCTTCTCCTTTTTTTATTTAAAGCTTATTCCAACCCATGTCTATGTGTTGTGACTGTCTTTGTGACTCTTGGTTCACAGAAGATGCAGTAGGTTGAGTTCTGAAAACACTATTTCTGGGGGTTGGTGTTGTTATGCTCTTTTTCCAACCTCCATCCAGTGAGAATCCTCACTTGGGATTGGTAGTTGGATATTTTTGCTTGACAATATCCATAAGTATTTCAGGTAGTTCAGGAGACTAGACAAGAAGGTTTTTTTTCATTGCTCTCAGTGAATATTTACATAGGTTTCCTTATCCTCACATGGATCCTGTATTTAAATGACACCATCAGCCGAGCCACAGGAATGGAACTGTCTTGTTCCCATGAGGCTATTGTTAAAATCAGTTTCCCACCAAAGACACTGTGAGGACAAAAATTGAAGTATCGTTACCAGTGGGGGGAGAAATGAATGTTGTGGCCACAAAGAGTGAATATTCACAGCACAGCCAAGTGGTGGTGAAGTCTAAGAACCATATATATTTAAGGTACTGTGTGGCCTGAACCAAAAAACTATGAGGTCCAGACACCAGTTTAAAGAAGCTATAGTCAGAGCGCTACCCCAGCAGTCCAGAACTTTCAAGTGTTTAAAATCAACAATAGTTAGCGAAAAGGAACAATTTAAATTATTTTTTTTAAAGATTTATTTATTTATGCATACAAGAGCTGGGGTACAGGCCAGAGATGCAGACAGGTGAGAGGATTCACCAGAGACAGTGGGGAAAAGAACAGGTAGATTGACTGAAGTACACCGCTGAACGGAGCGGCAGGCGAGTCAGGAGAGGTCTGCCTCGCCATGTGGGTTGCTCCCTGGTCGGCCAGGGATCAAACTCATGCTGCAGAGGCTACAGATTGCTTCATAGTGCGATGCTTAACCCCTTGCGCCACCAGGGAAGCCTCAATTTAAATTATTGGTTCTGTAAAACAATCCTTGCTGTAATACAAAAACAGTGTCATTAAATCCCATTCTACTTTTACATAATTAATGATGAAAATATTTGAGCAATTAAAGCCCTTGTTTGAAAGTGGACTTAATTATCTTTGCTCTACTTCAAGCATGTTTTTACTCAGTTATTTAAGTTTAAAAAGTGTTCTGAGGCTTAGATTGTAACTGGTTTTTGCTAACACACACTAATTGTGACACTACATAGAATGGAACAGTATTTAGACACTGGGAAGTATATTTTCAAAAAACATTTCACTGGATGGTAAAATTATCATAGCATAATGAATAAAAGAAAAGCAGAAAGCTTAAGAAATAATATTGTTTAAAGTCTATAAGATTTTATAGGTTTTTAAGGGTGTTTTCTATGGATAACAAATAAACTAAAAATTATGAAAAACTGGGGCCTCCCTGGTTGCGCAAGGAGCTAAGCATAGCACTGTGAAGCTATCCACAGCCTCTGCAGCATGAGTTCGACCCCAGCTGGCCAGGGAGCTACCCACATGGTGCAGCAGATCTCTCCTGACTCACCCGCTGTTACCCTCAGCAGTGTTCTTAGTCAGTCTGCCCCACTCTGTTTCTGATGAATCCTCTCACCACCCCCATACCTCTGGCCTATACCCCAGTTCTTGTATGCATAAATAAATCTTTAAAAATTAGGCTATTTATGGGGTCTATTCTGAATATTTCTTATATTTGGGGTCTTTTTTTAAGCTTGGTTAGTATTTTAATGAGAGAACAAAGTATCTTACTTACAAGGATTGATACAATAAAATGGTCTCACACAGAGTTAGTATAAAATACTATTTTTAAAGTACCTTTTCCAAAAAGTTCTGCATCCACAGTTCTGCATCTACAATATGGATGACAGAGGGAATGGAGACAGCATTAAAATTCAGAATTGTAAGTGTCAGAAAGGATGTCCCTTTCCATGTTCCAATCCTTTTGGTGGCTGTCACTTAACCATATCCAAATGTCTTAGCTGACATTTGCCTTTCACAGTCTTTAACAAATGTAACTTCCAAATGTTATCTCCCTTTTGTCATCCACAACTATATGTGCTTCTATATGTGACTTGTGATTTTTTTCCTTGTAAAATTAAAAGCAATAAAAGGAGCGAGTAAGAAAAAATATTAAATTACTTTAAATTGAATTCAATTAACATGTCAAATAAATCTATGATCTAGAAGAGATCTTATATTGTCCTAAATTTATTATCTAAACATTTTCTCATATTAAACAACAAATTGAAAATTCAAGTGAATGCTATACTTCTTAAAGTCATATTTCTGTCCAAGCAATGTAAGCACACACACTTTCACATAGGAGGCAGTCAAAACTTGCTAGTCAAGTTGAATGGAATAGACTAATGAAGAAATAATCTCAATGTGTTTATAAGTGGTTGAGATTTGTTTAGAAAAGATAAATTTATTCACTTATGCTATTCATAATGCATCACAAAACATTTTATTTATAAAAGTTGAGCACATAATTACATTATAATTGACCAAATAAATTTTTGATTTATGAATATATTTTATGGAGATACGTTGTGTATACATTTACCCATCTGGCCATTCCACATCTTTCAAAGATACCTCCATGTCTATTAAATAAATACACAAAAGATTATTAAGAAACATAGAACATAAGACATATGCACTAAGGATGTCCAGTGGGATGCCCCAAGCAGTGTTAGAAAATACATATCTTTTTCTCTTCTTTACAATATTTGAAATTACTTCTTATATCCAGTTTAATAATTCAATTAGAGTGCAGTTAAATTTAGCAAATGGACTAGATCCTCAATGAATGTTTTCTTGACTCCATAAATATTTCCTAAATTTAGGTGAAACAGAAATTTTATGATCTGTGTTATTTGCAAGAATCATTGCTTTTTGTTGTTGTTGTTTTGCACAGAAGAGCTGGGATGTAGGGAAGAGGCTGGCAGGGTGGGTGGTGGTGAGAGGACTCACCAGAGACACAGTGGGGAGCAGAACAGGAGGATTGACTGAAATACACTGCTGAGGGGAGCAGCAGGCAAGACAGGAGAGGTCAGCTGTGTCATGTGGGTTAGCTCCCCGGTCAGATATCAAACTCAGTGGATGTGTTGGTAACACTGAGACTTAACCCCTATGCCACCAGGGAGGCCCTCATTCCAATTTTTATGACTGAACTTGAATGACCATTTTTGAAAGATCAGCCTATTGCACACTTGAGTTTTGGTTTTTAATCTTTTTTAAAGATGGAATACTATGCATAATAAGAGGATTAGTGTCCTTTTACTTCATATTGACAAACTGCCTTTAATAGTTCTCATGAATCTAGTCTAACAAATCCCTTCACCTTTTTTGAAAGAATTCTGAAAGAAAAGTTTGCCATTAAAGTATTTTTGTTTGGAGGCTCTTTTTTTTTTTTTTTTTTTTTTCATTCAGCGCTTTGACTATATCATCCTAGTCTCTTTAGGTCTCAAAGATTTCTGAGGAAAAATATCCAATCATATCCTTACAAGATGACCTTGTGTGTAATAAGTTGCTTTTCTCCTGCTGCCTTTAAGATTCTCTTTCTTTGTCTTCTGCATTTAACAACTGAGTTACAATTAGTCTCAGTGTGGTTCACATTAGATTCATCTTATTTGGTATTTGTTGGGCTTCTTGGATCTGGATGTCTATTTCTTTCCCCAGGTTAAGGATATTTCAACCATTATTTCCTTAAATAAAATTTCTTATCTTTTTTCTCTCCTCCTTCTGGGATATCTATAATGTGTATATTGTTTCATTTGATGATATCCTGCAGGTCTTTTATTTATTTTAAAGATTTATTTATTTATATAAGAACTGGGGTACAGGCCAGATGCGCAGAAGGGTGAGAGGATTCACCAGAGACAGAGGGGGAAACAGAACAGGCAGACTGATGAAATACACTGCTGAGGGGAGCAGTGGGTGAGACAGGAGAGGTCTGCCGCACCATGTGGGACCCTTGCCGGCTGGCCGGGAGCGAACCGGACTGCAGAGGCTGCAGATAGCTTCACAGCCCTGCACTCAACCCACTGCACCAACAGGGGAGCCCCCTTACAGGTCTTTTAAACTATTGTCTTTTTTTTTTTAATCATTCTTCTTTTTTACTCCTCTGATAGGATAATTTCTATTGTACTGTCATCAAGTTCGCTGATTTATTTCCTCTGGTTGATCTAATCTGGTATTGAAACACTTTGTTGAGTTGCCAGTGCCATTATTGTGTTCTTCTATTTTATTTGGTACTTTTCTATATTTTCTGTCTCTCTGTTGAAATCCTCCCTTTATCCAGGCATTGCTTTTCTGACCAGAATATGTTCCCTTATGAGCATTATTTTGAACTTTCTCTCAGATAAATTACTTATCTTTATTCAATTAGCTATTTTTTAGGAACTTATCTTGTTCTCTTATTTGGAACACATCCCTATGTCTTAATTCCTCTTTACTTTCTTCTTGGTTTCTACACAATAGATAAAACATCTAACTTTCTCTTAGTCTTTGCCTCTGAAAGCTTTATGATTATATAAGCCACCATCTCTGTTGTTAGTGGCTCCCAAGAATTGTTGAGTTTGCCAATGTTTTCAGTGTTCTAATGGAGCATGGGGAATACTCATAGAATTGTTTAGGCTGTCAGAGGAGCACAAATAATCTGTCCTTTCAGTTCCCCAATGCAAACTAATTGGAAGCCTACCCTGCAGTCAGCAGCTGGGAACATCACATTAGATAAGTATTCTAGCCCTTATCAGGAAGAAACTTGAGCTAGTTGTTTTTGATTATTTACTTTGTTCTTAGCCAGAGAAAATAGTCACTGGGAAGACATGTACAACCAAATGGAAACTTCCTTTTTTATGTAGTCCCAGGAATGTCAAGTTTGCTTAACTTCCAAAATTATGTGATTTTGGAACCATTTCTTCAGTGACAGCTGTTAACAGTTGTGTAGCTAGATGATGAGCCAGCACTTTCCATGGGAAAGTTGGAGAGTTGGTGTTAACTCTTGGGGCAAAACAGAAAAAGGATCAGGGAAGTACTCATAAGTTCTTCCAGGATCCAGGATGGTCCCAGTCAGCTATTTAGATGCATTCTATTTAGGAGCTGGAAATCTCAGGCTGAAGCTGATAAAATACACAGTCAAATCTCTTCTTGAATAAAACTGGGAAGTGAGCTTTTTTGTCTGTTCTTTCTATGTTGAACTAGATTGGGATTGGGTGGTATGTGTGATACCTTTGGAGAGCGTTCATTCTGACGTACCTGTTTAATATCTGCTTCTTTGTTCCTATAATCCTGTAGGATGTAGGAATATGAGTCCAAATGACTCTCAGGGCTAGTTAGATTAGGTGATTTGGGGATCATCTCTTGTGTGGTAATCTTAAAAATTGAATGTCATATGTGGGGTTCAAACTTCTCATTCCTAAGGGAGAATGGGGGGTGGGGGTTGAGAGCTCCTAATTATACAGAACAGTGCTTAGGCTGAGATGTTTATGGCAAGTGTGTCTCGACCTTTCCTAATAATTTCTTTTAGGGTATTTTCCACTCGCTTGAAGTTTAACAGTTGTTTATATGGTTTCTGGATTCTTCACAAAGCAAATTGATGCATTGGTAGTTAATAATTGGTGTATCCATGGGACATAGAAAGCCCAAAAGTAACCTAAGTCACAATGTGGTGATGCCTTTGGAGTTACGATTTCAGCTTATGAATTTGGGGGTTGGCAGAAATAGTCAATCAATTGCAATTACCCCATCTTAATGCTAACTTTGTTTTATTGTTATTGTTCTTGAAGCAATCTAAGACAATTGCCTTATTTGGAAATCATTTGTTGCCCACATCTTCACAGTAAGAGAAACAACATACTTGAATAGAATCCTGGTCCTATTTTTAATAATCCAGCACTAATTACAACCCCTCTAGTTGTGTTTCTTCCCCTTCTTATCACTTTATCATCTTTATCACTCTATCACTTTATCCTCTTCTTATATGTCATTATTTTGTGCATAAAAATCTGTGAGGCATGAAAGGGTAACCACTGAAGGTTTCTCTTAATGGATTCTGCTTTTTTATCAGGCACAGCAGCTTGGATATACAGAATGTGTCCACAGGGCAATTTATTTACAGATGTTGCCACTTTATTCTCCGTCCACTGACCCAAAAGTACTTGGAGAATTTTAGCTGGAATTGTGTGCACAGCTGTCATCTTTAGGTCCTTGCCATTCTTCTCTCAGATGTTCCACTTGATCTTGTAACATTTGGCAAAGAACTGCTTAGCTGCATGCCACAGTCTTTGATAGATAACTTTCCAGATGAAGTCTCTAACATTTATTATCACACAGAATTAAGGTTCAAGTTTTATGAAAATTATTGAGATACACAGATGACTAACACAGAGGTTATGTTTCCACTGGCTCTAAACTTTCATTAGGAAAGACAGACAGAAATGTAAATAATAAGAGGGGATTCATGGAATTGAAGTCCCAGACAAATAGATGCAACCTACTTCAATATTCCAAACTGAACCACTGCAGCTATAGACTGCAGAATCTGCTCTAACATCTTAGCCTCATTAGCTTTAATTTCCTCATCTGTAAAAAAATTGGACTCAATAGTATCTGAATTCACTCCGATTCTCCAAGTTCTTATGTTCCCATAAATCAACACACCTTCTGTGTTGAATTTCCATTTTGACAATCTAGATAGATGAATAGGTGATCAATAAATGGTGAATATATATTTAATTTGTCTATTGTCATTTGAGTATAGATAGCTTTGGTAGGATTCAGGAGATGAGAACAATAAATTTCATTGTTCTTTTATTTTTTTCTTTTGAATTGCATGGCTTAAATTTTAACTTATTATTTGAATGCAGGTGAGACGAATGTGCATGTTTTTGGTTGTTGAGAATCAGAATACCATATACCTATAAACTAGTGCCTCCATTATCAGTTATCATTAATTGGGTGAGAATAATGCCTCCATGACGGCTAATCCAAAAAAGACCCTAAATCAGTTAATAAAATGAAGCAAACAAGAAAAAATATGCCTTACAAACAAACAAAACCCTCAAACAATTGTGGTATCAATGCCCCTTCTGTAATGTCACACACCGCAGTCCCTGCAGTGACCAGAATGAATGCCAAAGGCAGAGAAAGCACAATGTGAAGGTGCAGGTGAGCCTAGGAAGCAGGTCTCAGAGGGGGCAGCACCCCCAGCTCTGGACTAGCCCCCAGTGCTGTTTGGTATGTGTTTGTTCACAAAAGTAGTTGGATATTAGGCTGGAGCTGCCTTCAGAATTGTCTGAGCCAATCACTTTTTAACTATTGAAACTGACTTTCAGAGAAGTTAAAAATGGCCTAGAATAACACCATTAGTGAATAGCAAAGCTGGTACAATAACCTACGGACCCTTATTTTGTTTGGAGAGAGTCCATGCCTTCTCCATTCAGATTTATTTATAAACTATCCATTGCTTTACAAAAGGGATGAAAAACTCGACCTTTTTATTTACAATTGTAAAATCTCTTAGGACTGACTTCAAGGGAGGAGGCTAGCAGCAATGGAAAATGGGTTTGAAGCACCAATGATTTAAACTTCAATCTAGCCTTTGATCACTGGGACATTTTGCTTTGTTGTGAACTCCACGGATGAAGTTTTCTCTGGCAGTTGTATAGCCTTCTTGCTTATGTACTTGAAATAAGATGACAGATTAAAAGATAGATAGATAGATAGATAGATAGATAGATAGATAGATAGATAGATAGATAGATAGATAGATGATAGATCTAAACTTCAAGCCACAGGTTCGTTTTGTGCCACCCCTACCCCCTCCAGTTTTTTATTAACCACAGGTTGCAAAGCCCATCTGCAGCTTCACCCCAGCCAAGTTTTGAGCATGGTATGCCACTGCCCTCTGCTGGTATGCCACTGCTGGGTGGACTATCCTCATGATGTGTGCAGAGCCAGGGTATGAGGCTAGGCAGGTTCTATGATCCTTCCAATTCTTTTGGCTCCTGAACATGTAAGTGAAAGTCACTAATAAAAGATGTGTTGTGTTTGGAAATCACTTTCTGTCCTGATGCTTCTGTATGTACCTCTGGCAAAACCAAAGTTGAATGGTGTGTGCATGCATTAGTCTTGTGGGTTCATAGCTGTGCAAGAAGAAATTAAAACAGTGTGAAAGACCACTAAAATTACAACAGTCAGTTTTCCACAATTAAGTGGGGGACATTATCTAAAATATTCCTTGGTTTATTTCAAGTATAAGTGGATCACAGCACCAGAATTTACTCCCTATATATTCAATGGATCTATACTCACTTGGAATTTTAAAGAGAGAATTCATATTCTGTAACAGGTATGATCTGTCTGCTCTGTTCCTTCTGAAATAGTGGCTGGGGATAATCAAATGTATCTTCTATTTCTCACTAATGCTAAGTTGGAGGAGATTTGATATGTGACTTATATTTATATCATAATGAATCCTATACTAGAAAACCTATGTGCATGAATTTGACAGAAAAGAGAAGATATCTCTGTGAACATAACCATAGCTTAAGCAATTTCTAGGTTATTAGTGTGCCTCAAAAATCTGTAGGAGCTGCATATTTAGTCAGGCCATGAACTATTTTCCCACTAGTTTCAATACTTTATGGAAGAAAAGTAAATATTCTCTAGTCTCATGCCATGTGGCAAAACTGAGTTCTGAAAAATGCATTTGAAGACAAAATTAAAGCCTGATTTATTTTAGAGAAAGATTATTCTCTTAAATAAGGTTATATAAACTTACTGGTTAGACAGATGATTCTATGTTTTCTCAAAAAATTTACATAAGCCTTTGTATTTCATACTGATAAAAGTGAGTACATATGAAGGTACTGCCCTTGAACATTCAAAATAGCACCTTTAAAAAATTAAGAATTCAGAAATAGCTCAAAAATAATACTTTAAAGTTGATCCCATAAAAACCTTTTACCATTTGGGTGCCTATCCATCTATCAATCATCTATCAATTATCTACCTAATATACAGATTACTGATGCATCCATTTTAAATCCCATAGTATTAAAAAGACTTGAGAAGTTGGAATGATCAATGTATGTTGCCCAGTTCTACCTGTTTTAAATACTTACAGATAGATTGATGATAGAGGCAATAAAAACAAAATCTACAGGTAAAATCTATTTAGTTGTTATCTAACTTTTCAAGTGATCCAGTGTAAATTTCTTTCTTTTTTAAAGGTTTATTTATTTATGCATACAAGAACTGGGGTACAAGCCAGAGGTGTGGGATGGTGAGAGGATTCACCAGAGACAGAGGGAGGAGCAGAACCGGCAGACTGACTGAAAACACTGCTGAGGGGAGCAGTGGGTGTGACAGGAGAGGTCTGCTGCACCATGTGGGTATCTCCCTGACAGGCTGGGGATTGAACTCTTGCTGCAGAGGCTGTGCACAGCTTCACAGTGCTGTGCTTAACCCCTTGTGCCACCAGGGAGGCTCTGGTCCAGTGTAAATTTCTTAATGGGGGCCTTCCTGGTGGTGCAATTGGTTGACACAACCTATGGGGCCTCCCCGGTGGCACAGCGGTTGAGCGCTGGGTTGCGAAGCTGCCTGCAGCCTCTCTGCAGCACCAGTTCAATCCCCAGCTGCTCCCCGGCCACCGGAGGAGGGTCCCACATGGTGCGCAGACCTCTCCTTCCACCTGCTGCTCCCCTCAGCAGTGTACATCGGTCCTTCTGCCTGTTCTGCTCCCTGCTCTGGCTCTGGTGAATTCTCTCACCATCTCACGCTTCTGACTGTACCCAGAGCTTGTATAAATAAATAAATAAATCTCTAAAAAAAAAGACACAACCTATGAAGCTATTCGCAGCCACTGCAGTGTATATATACAATTCCATTGTGTGTGTCTGTGTGTGTATGCACACACACACACACACACACACATATATATATATATATATATATATATATATATATATATACAATGTATATGTATATGTCATTTTTTAAATCAGATAATGGATATTTGGGTGGCTTTACTCTTTGACTGCTATGTGTCATACTATGAATATTCATGTAAAAGTTTTTGTATGGACATATACTTGCATTTCTCTTTGGTATATAACTAGGAGTGAAATTGCTTTGTCATATGGTTAAAGTATTTTTAACTTTTAACTTTTCAAAGTGCCAACTGTTTTCCAAAGAAGCTCCAGTCTTATATTCCTAATAATTTATGAAAGCTCCAATTTCTCCATACATTGTTATTGTCTGTTTTATTTTTGATATTGTAACCTTCTTAGTGAGTGTGAAGTGGTATCTCATTGTAGCTTTGATTATTACCCTGATAGTTAGTGATGTTAAGCTTATTTCCATAGACCTATTGACATTTGTATGATGTCTTTGATGAAATGATTATCAGATCACTTGCCAAGCTTTAATTGAATTATATATCTCTAAATTATTAAGTTGCAAGAGTACTTTCTATATCCTAGATACTAATTCCTTACCAGATAAATGATCTGCAAATGTTTTCTCCCATTCTATCGGTTCATCATTTCACTTTTTTGATATTTGCAGAATAAAAAAATTAGTTTTTATTCAATTTATCTAGGTCTTTTTGTCCTTTTGTTACTTGTGTTTTTGATGTATAGAATATTATACCAAGGTCATGATGTTTTATTTTTTTTTTAATTTTTTTTTTAATCTTAAATTTTATTTTTATATTCCCCCATACAATTGCAAACGCCCCATTCTGACCCCAATCCTTCCCCTCCCGCCTCCCACCCCCCAAAAAGTGTCTCTGGTTCATAGTTTTTTGTTGATTTTGATTTTCACTTTCTTATATTCATTTTCCTGGTCCCTTATTTAAGTTTTCTAGATTCCTGCTATGAGTGAGACCATCCGGTATTTTTCTTTTTCTTTTTGGCTTATTTCGCTGAGCATGATCCCTTCTAGCGCCATCCATGTTGCTGCAAATTGCATGTGTTTATCTTTTTTGAATGCTGAGTAATATTCCATGGTATATATGTACCACATCTTCTTGATCCAGTCATCTACTTTTGGGCATTTGGGTTGTTTCCAAAGCTTAGCTATTGTAAACAGTGCTGCTATAAACATAGGAGTGCAGGTGCTCTTTGGAATTGATGTTTCTGTGTCCTTTGGGTAAATACCTAGGAGTGGAATTGCTGGATCATATGGAAGCTCTATGTTTAGTAGGTCCAGAAATCTCCACACAGCTCTCCATAGTGGTTGGACCAGTTTGCACTCCCACCAACAGTGCAGAAGAGTTCCTTTTTCTCCACATCCTCGCCAACATTTGTTGTTGCTAGTTTTTTTAATATGTGCACAAAAATCAACTCAAAATGGATTAAAGAACTAGACATAAGACCTGAAATCATAAAATACATAGAAGGAAATATAGGCGAAACACTACGGGATTTGCACATCAAAGACATCTTTACAGACACATCACCCAAAGCAGTGATAGTGAAGACAAAGATAAACAGCTGGGACTACATAAAATTAAAGAGCTTCTGCACAGCAAAAGAGACAATAACAAAAACAAAGAGAAACCCCACCAACTGGGAGAACATTTTTGCACCCAACACTAATGATAAAGGACTGATCACAAAAATCTGCAAAAAGCTGATGAGACTCAGCAACAACAAAGAAAATAATCCAGTCAAAAAATGGGCAGAAGAGCTAAAAAGAAACTTCTCTGAAGAGGAAATGCAAATGGCCAACAGACATATGAAAAAATGTTCAACATCACTTGCAATCAGGGAAATGCAAATCAAAACTACCATGAGATACCATCTCACACCAGTGAGAATGGCACATATTTTTTTTTAATTTTTGTTTTTACTTTGAGTTCTTATATTTAGATTCATTTAAGATCATTTTTTATCTCCTTTATCTGAAGAAATTACAACAAAAAATCCTTTTGTTTTAGAAGAAGCATTGAGAAGATAGAATATTTGGGGACTCTGCAGCCAAGTTTACCTTTGTTAGTCCTAATTGTCCTTTGTTATTCCTATTCCTACTATCATGGAACAGCATGACAGTAATATCCAATGAGAGCTACTGCTTCTGTTTTTTGTGGAAAAATGACTTTTAATACTATCTTAACCTTTATTCTAATCATATCTATCCTGTGCATAAGAACCTGAACACAGAGTTTCATAAGTAAAGCTCTGTGAACATGTAAGCCCTAACTGGACAACTGTGAAATTAAGTCCAGTTTGGAAACTAGAAGGAAGAACTTGCTAGAGAGCATGGAACTCATTTTTTCTTTTACCATTTATATAGGTGGGTTCCTAATTTGTTTGTACATAAACATTCAGGTTCTAGAGAAGTAATAGAAGCAAAAGATTCTGTAAGTCAGTCTAGGTGTAAATAGATCTAAGATAAACCCTAAATGCTTCAAAACTAGAAGGGCTTTCAAAAAATCCTATGGTACATGCCACTGGCTGTTTTCAACTTCCAGGAATATAAATCACTTTCCTTGAAAGTGAATCTGAAATTTAAGTTTTATTTCCACTACCAGTCTTGAACCCTATTGTTTTGGGAGAGACCGATATCACCCTATTCCAGAAGTACAAATGTGATCTATATCTGGCTAAACCAGTATTTTGCATACCCACTTTATTATTTGGCTTATGATTTTGAAACCCATAAGCAATGACGACAGCAATCACTAGAGTGGGAACTTTTCTTTTCCATTTGACTTGGAACTATGTTGGGCATCAATTTGGAGCTGCTCACTGTCTATTGGCATTATAAAGAGAGCCTAAATGAGAAACAGAGGCGAGATGAGCAATAACAGATTTTAATTGTTGTTTTTAAGATTCTAGTTAAGACAGTCTAGACTGAGTTTTCTGTTACATGCAACCAAAAGGAATCTTAATAAATAAAATATATCACTGAAAGTGCTACTGAGATTTCTAGAAATGAGGGGGCTAAAGGGAGCTATCTTATGTCATCTTGAATTAAAAATAAAGTCTATGAAACAATCACTGGTTAAAAAAATCTATTTGAATAGAAGAAGAAACATTAGACTGGAAATTATCATGGAATTCTCAAGGCAAATTGTTAGAATGATCTATGTAAGGCTATTCCTTAGAGTTTCAGACATGAAGGACCATGACAAATGGCAGCTCTAATAAGTAGAAGAAGAGTAAAGAACATAGGCAGACTTTTACCAAAGAGTCTCCTAATCAAGAGTAATAAACTTAATGCCTCCATTTCTCACAATTTTCCCTATTTCTGTATGTAGGTTTTTTTCTTTGCATCCTGGAGATTAATGGAAAAGAAAGAATAAAAACATGAAGAGCTTAATTAGGCTTTTTGCAAACAAGCTTGATAAGGTTAGGCTTATTCTATTACCACTCTGTCTTCATGTACATTGAGACTTTTTTTTCCTTTTGAAGGAACAGGAAGGCATGTTTTTTGTTTTTTTTTTTTCTTTTCTTAAAATAGCTGAATTCATTGGCTTGTACTTTCCAACCATGAAAATATTACTGAAATCTTTGAAAAGGGTAAGTAACAAAGAACCTTTGTTCTGCATAATTATTAGGGAGAGGTAGAATACATGTCAGGGAGGAACTAAGATACATCATATGCTTGTATAATCAAGAGTAAAAATGAAAATTTTAGGAAAAGACAACTGACGGTGAGCAGACACCTATTTGTACGTGGAAGAATAATGGTAGATTATCCAACTTTGAGGATCCTTTTCTACTGCTATAACAAAATAATCCATTAAATTGCCAGTGGCCTACTCACAAGAATTCAACTCCCCAGACTTCCTTGCAACTATGATTAGTCATAGGATCCAGTCCTGATCAACGGAATGTCAACAAAAACAAATCCCTTTGACACTTTGCCTTTCACCTTTCTCTCTTTTTCTTTCCTACAATGAGGGTGTTATTCCTAGAACTTCAGAGGTTTCTGTGTGAACTTGAGGAAGAAACCACAGGATATTACTGATTGAGAGAAACTACCTGAACTGCCAACCACAAACCTCTTGACAGATTAGAAAAATAAACACCATTGATTGTGTTCTCCATTGAGTATTTTGAAGCATCTAAATTGAATCCCAATATGTTGGTGTATGTGCACATATGTGCCTGAGTGTGTGTTGTAAATTCTATTGAAAACTCTACTCCTAAGTCAAAAAATAATCTTTTAAAACATATCATGAAACTTCATGAATGAATATGGCATAGGAATAACAAAGGACAATTAGGACTAACAAAGGTAAACTTGGCTGCAGAGTCCCCAAATATTCTATCTTCTCAATGCTTCTTCTAAAACAAAAGGATTTTTTGTTGTAATTTCTTCAGATAAAGGAGATAAAAAATGATCTTAAATAAATCTAAATATAAGAACTCAAAGTAAAAACAAAAATTAAAAAAAAAATAAAACATCATGACCTTGGTATAATATTCTATACATCAAAAACACAAGTAACAAAAGGACAAAAAGACCTAGATAAATTGAATAAAAACTAATTTTTTTATTCTGCAAATATCAAAAAAGTGAAATGATGAACCGATAGAATGGGAGAAAACATTTGCAGATCATTTAGTTAAACAGTGCTTTCTTGTAAATGTTTAGACTGCATTTTCTCAACGAGGGCCAATACTATGCCCCTAAGATAGTCATGAACAGGCAGTGTTCTTGGGTGTTGCAAGGCTGGTGTGTGGGCATGACCAGCAGTTAATAATGGAGGAAATCAGCATAAAATTTCCTGTAAGGCACAGTCCAAGCACACAAGGAAGAAGTACCCACTTAAAGTACCAATATTATCCTGCTGAGAACAGTGAGGTTATGTAGCTTAACTTTGGAGATATTGTGAATAATGCAAAAAGTTCTGTGATAAACACTTTGTATAAACAGGCAATATTTCTTTAAGATTTATTTATTTATTTGTGCATACAAGAACTGGAGTTCAGGCCAGAGGTATGGGGCGGGGGATGTGAATGTATTCAACAGAGACAGAGTGGGAAGCAGAAAAGGTAGATCTACTGAAATATACTGGTGAGGGGAGCAGCGGTGGAGACAGGAGAGATCTGCTGTGCCATATGTGGGTCAGTTCCCTGGCTGGGGATTGAACCCAGGCCTCAGAGGCAATAGCATGATAGTGCTGATACTTAACACCTATGCCACCAGGGAGGCCCAAAACAGGAAATATTTTCTTAGTGGAAATTATCTACAGGCAAAATCACTGAGAACAAATTCAGTTATTTTAAGATTTTAAAATTATGCTTTGGTCTATCATCTATCTCTCTATATATGTTTCAAGGCTGTCTTAAAGCTATGCCAATATAGTTTCAAAATTATTTATTTACATTTTGCTATTTTGCTAATACAAATAGATTTGACTTTTAACAGTGGAAGTCGCTTAACATTGAGTTTGCTCCTTCTTAAAGCAAGTCATCTGTGCCTTCTGGTTCCAAGCCATTGCTGCTGCATAAATCAAGAATGAAAGTACCATCGAAGGTTGGGGGTGAGGGGGTCTACTAGTGACATTTTTAGAAAGATTTTATTTCACTTCTGCTAAAAGCAATGAGATTGTTCTCTCAATGACAGTGCCAATGAAAATAGAGGAAGAACAAACATTTGCTTAGACCTTTCCAGACTTCACACTCCTTGCTCAAACAACCCAGGAAGTATTTTTACCATTTTAGTTTTAGAGATGAGAAAATGAGATATCATGATTTATTTGTTATAGGATGTAAAGAATAATGAGAGTCCTTATAAATTCCTATTATAAAATTAACACAAACATGCTACAAATTTCTTAGTGACAAAAATGTGCCATTGTGTGATGAACTGACCTATCACAATGGTTTTGCTTTGTGTGATTTCAAAGCTTAAAAATGTATTATATAAAACTTTGGGAACAAAGAATTTAGCAAAGAAATTTAACATCACATTGACATAGAGTTACAGCTATTAACATTTGGGGGTATTTTAGATGGGTGTACATATTTGTATCTAGGTATTTGTGTGTATTTTTTTAATACACAATCAGATAATGAGATTTGCAGAGTGATGTGTGACATATTCACCCTTTTGTTGTTCAGCATGTGTCATGGCACACAGTAGGTCCTCAGTTTATAGGCTGAATGCTGGACTTGACTTAATGGCTTGGTTACTGGGAAACTATATGGGTTTTGCCTATACCCATATAGACCTTTTAGTGATTGTATTAGATACAGATGTTATGAAACCTGACTTTTAGATGACATATTGTATTGTGAGCAAATGTGGTAATGGTGAATCTTATATACAAATACCTCTTTTTGGTATTCATATTTGAGAACAGAAAGGTTATTTTTGTCTTTAGAAATAATTCTGTGATATAGTGTTTTTCTAAGTTACAAAATTAGGAGCTCTAGCCTATTGTCCCTATTACTTGCATGTCTCCTTGCCAGTATTATCTTTCTGTCATAATTTTTGAAACTATTATATCGTTTCCTTCACTTTTAATGTTTGCTGAAAATGGCACATTTGCTGATGTGAAAGATGGGAATAGGGTGTGAACCTATATTTTCTCTTCTCTCTTTTCATTGACTTAAATGCTTCTTCTTTGGCTGCTCATCACCATTTTGTCAGCCTCCTGAATTTTATTCCTGGATTCTACAGCTGACATATATATTGGCATCACAACTTCTTAAATGCACCTACTTTAAATTTGTGTTTGTCTGTTCTATTTTACCCAGGAACAGTGAGAGAATATTAAAGAGGATTAGTGAGAAAGAAAGTGCCCCTATTTACTCTAGGAAAGTGAAAAAACGATGAATCAAGATCCAGGTCTTGCAGGAAAAAAAAAATTCAAGTCAAACTATCACAGAAAGTAAATGAAGCACCCAATATGTAGCATGCTGGGGGTCAGAACAAAAGCCTAGCAAGCAAGCGTGAATTTTACCAAAGGGGAACTTTTGGGTTCAATAGGGAAAAAGCAACAATGACAAAGGACTCACCCTGAAATAGAAAATGTTAGGTGCATAAACAAGCACAAGAGATGGAAAAGATGAAAACTTGAAGAAGGATATAATCAGTAAATTTGGTAAAAATCAAAACTTTGATTAGGTCTTAAAGAGTATGTAGCATACAGCACATTACAAAGCCTCAATGTTCAAGGTCAAAGCAATCCCAAATCAGAAAGTGTTTTATTGTCTGTTGATAAGAAAAAATAGTTTCCAGGCATGTTTTTCCTCTCTGCATTCTTGAATCACTTTTGGTGATATCATATATTTATGTATAGGAAGAGTTCTAGTCAGAGGTTCCTTCCAATAAATATCTTTGTCCTGAAGGTAAGGGAACATTGACTTTGGTGAAAGAGATGCTAAGCATTGTCCCCCCTCCCCCACCATGTAATTTCTTTACATTCAAGTGCTAACCAGTATCAGTTGAATATGCAAACAGAACTCTGCTGATTTCTAAACATCACACTTTGCTTAGCTTTGTGCAGTAAGGTTGGCTATGAATTTATCTTTTCACAGTGATCGTTAATTCCCTATAGCAACTTGCTGAGGACTTAGTATGATTGGAAAATAACAACTTCAATATTCTATAGTATTTGTAACATATAAACCATCATCATATCTCTTAAAACTTCACAACAATAATGTGCATCTAATCTTTCCATGAACTGCTCATAGCTACTATCATCATTCAAAAATCTCATCTTAAAAAATACTGTATTTTTTTAGTAGAATACTTTGTTCTGGTTTCATTAAAATAAACTATACTTACTCTGGAAATCTGTTAAATGGCTTACATATAATAATAGAATACGCATTTCCAAAGATGATATGCTGATGGTCAAGCACATGAAAAGGTGTTTATCAAACTTATAATCAGGAAAATGCAAATCACTACCACTATGAGATATAATCTCAGACCTGTGAGAATGACCCACATTAAAAAGACCACAAACAAGAAGTGTTAGTGAGGACATGGAGAGAAAGGAAACCTCATACACTGTTGGGAAGAATGTAAGATTGGTGCAACCCTCAAGGGGAACAATATGGAAGTTTATCAAAATATTGAAAATAGATCTACCATAGGCCTCCCTGTGGACCTAGGGGTTAAATCTCAGCACTGTCACCGCTGAGGCCTTAGTTGAATCCCAGGCCAGGGTGCTAATCCACATGGCATAGCAGACCTCTCCTGTCTCATCTCACCCACTGCTCCCCTCAGCAGTGTATTTCAGTAGATCCACCTGTTCTGCCCCCCACTCTGTCTCTGGTAAATTCTCTCACCCCCTGCACTTCTGGCCTACACCCCAGTTCTATGCATAAATAAATAAAATATTAGATCTACCATATGATCCAGCAACTCCATTGTTATTTACTCAAAGAATGCAAAAACACTAAAGAGATATATTCACTTCTATATTTATTGCACCACTATTTACAATAGCTAAATTATGAAAACAGCCTAATTACCATAGGGCAGCTGAGTGGATTAAGAGGATATGGTATAGATACACAATGGAATACTACTTAGCTATAAAAGAAGAATGAACTCTTGCCATTGTCACAACAGGGATGGAACTAGAGGGGATTATGCTAAGCAAAATAAGTCAGAAGGAGGAAGACATACTACTTGGTTTCACTTATATGTGGAATATAGAAAACAAAACAAAGGTTCACACAAAACCAAACCAAAAATAAACCCTCGAAATCTGAGTATAGAATTGACTCTTGTCTTCCTGGTTAGCAGGAAGAGAAGGAAAGGGTGAATAATATATGGTGGCTAATGGACTCTGGTGGAGTATGGGTACCTCAGTGGTGGGTGTGGTGTGGTAACTACCATACATCTAAACGGGGGTAATCTCATGCCCCGTCATCATATACATATGTATGTAACATTGTAATCAATGTTACTTCAGTAAAGAAAAGTAAAATAAATAAATAATGCAAAAGCTATGATTGGATACCAACTCTATTTCAATAATTTTATAAGCTGGGTTAACAAAGGAAAAGATATATCAACATTTCTAGTTTTTCTCTTCAGTTATAAATGCAAACACACCTTTTGTGACAAGTGACAACGCAAGTAGTATAAAAGGTATTTCTCCACCCCCAAACCAGCACACCTTAAACAAAGCAAGTATTCGTAAAGATATATTTAGTATTGCTATCCTCACACTGTTAAGTTGTAGCTGTAACAACAAATTCTTACGGAATCCTGTGATTCATCGTTCCTTTGCAAATAGATCCTTTCTGTCTCTAATGAATATATTTTTTACCTGCTACCAAAATACAGTGGGAATACACAGGTGATATTCTTGCTCTTCCTACTTATCTTTTGAATTTGGTGACTTTTGGTGAAAGATTCTGCTTTAATGGAAAATGACAGATATTTTTCCTTCAGAGGAGTCACTGAACTTTTAGTTACAGAAACCAAAAAAGATGAATCTTGACTTTAGAAGTCATGCTTGAAAATTAAAAGCAACAGAGAAAGTCTTTTATTTCTGTCTTAATTGTGGGAATGGATGGAGTGCGTGGACAATAATTCTTGGACTACACAAGTCACTACACAAGTGACTACCATGTTTAAAGGTTAGAAGAAGGTGAAAATAGGAAGAAAAGAGGCATAAGTTTAAGTGATAAGCAAGACATTGATAACCTACATATCCTTATATCCCTTAAAACTCCGTAATACTACAGAAAATAATCTTTTATTCTCTTCAACTCTATCATATGACTATTCTTTTTATAAAAATTTTAAAAAAAAAAGCAATGTTGACAGTAAGACTTATAAGAAAAGAAGTAGGTCCTGATGCTTTTTTTTTTGCCATAATCTGGGTTTTTCTTGATGATATATCCAATTTTTAAGAATACAATTATTTTAGTTAGGGTCCTCCCTGGTGGCACAAGAGGTTAAGCGTCAGCTCTATGAAGCAATCTGCAACTAATACAGTGCATTTTGATCCTTGGCCAGGGAGGTGACCCACATGGCGCAGCAGACCTCTCCTGTCTTGCCTTCTGCTCCCCTCAGCAGTGTATTTCAGTAGATCTGCCTGTTCTGTTTCCTACTCTGTCTCTGGTGAATCCTCTCACCCCCTGCACTTCTGGCCTGTATCCTAGTTCCTAGTTCTTTTATGTATAAATAAATAAATCTTTAAAAAATACAATAATTTTAGTTTATTAAATTGATATATAGTTGACATATAGCATTATATTAGCTTTAAGTATACAAAGAAATATATGTATAATCATAAAATAGCCTATATTGGTGAATCTCAAAACAATTTCCTTCAATCATTTCTTGAGACGTTTCCTAAAAAAAAAAAAATAAAAGGATTTCACTAAAAAAAAGTTTTGGACATTTAAATGTTGGATGATATTTTTAGAGACATAAAATGCACATTACCATATATTGAAGAGTGCTGAAGTTACTGTTCAACTGTGCAATCTCCAACACATTTAATCAAAATTTCATTTTCCCTACAATGTATATCTACCATTATTGAACATTCAGGGGATATTGCCTCAAGTGCTTTTCAACAAAGCCTTTTATTTGTATTGTTTTCCTACCTTTAGGGTTTAATTAAAAGCAAACTGAAAGCAAAGGGAGGCATAGCCTGAAAGGCGGTGGCTGGGCTTGAAAGACAAGCTTGATCCTTTGCTTATTATCCTCAAGGCTGCCACTGCTTGATTCATTCTCAATTGCCCCCAGGATTCTTCTGGAGAGGAAGTCAGTGGAGGCTTCAGTCCCTTTCAGAAGTTGACTCACTCAGTGATATTCATATCAATAGCTGGAGAGATTCCTGGTTCTGAATTATCCCATATCTGCCCCATCCAATTTCTGAATTAAAAAAAAAAGTCTAATACCTATCTGACAGTAATATTGTGAATTTCAATATATTTTGTCAGGGAAATTATGGTAAATATCATCTTTTCCTATTTATCATCTTTTCCTACAAAACCGTTTAAGTTTTAAAATTTTAAAAATATGGGCCTCCCCGGTGGCGCAGCGGTTGAGCGCTGGGTTGCGAAGCTGCACGCGGCCTCTGCGGCGCCGGTTCGATCCCCGGCTGCTCCCCGGCCACCGGAGGAGGGTCCCACATGGCGTGCAGACCTCTCCTGCCGCCCGCTGCTCCCCTCAGCAGTGTACTTCGGTCCTTCTGCCTGCTCTGCTCCCCGCTCTGGCTCTGGTGAATTCTCTCACCCTCCCGCGCTTCTGACTGTACCCAGTGCATGTATGAACAGAACAAACAAACAAACCAGCAAACAAATAAATAAAGCATGCCTCTATAAAAAAAAAAAAAAAAAAAAAAATTTTAAAAATATGATCTTATGTGACTTCTAAAGTGAGAAAGTGTAATCTCATATTTCAGAAAATGTAGAAAAGAGGGTAATCCATATTCTTAGATTTGTGACATGAGAAAAATGCTGCAGACAGAAAAGAAATGGGAAAGAAAAAGATATAATACAAAAATGATATATTGAACTTGAACTTTTGAATTTGAATATCTCCAATGGAATCTGTGCAGCTTTTATTCAGGTGATTCAGGGCTTGATGTCTTAAAAAAAAAAAAAAAAGAATTAAAAGAAATTCTAAAGCAGGTCAACCTCAACTAGTCCAGAATTTTACTCATGATCTTCCTTCAAATATAACTTTCCCAGAGTATTCTACCTTAGGAAATAGTGAGCCTAGGTCAAAGAAATTGTGAGTCAGTAAGATGAGTTCTCCCAAGTCCTGTTTGAACAGGTGTACTAAATCAAGGGCCAGAGAGCCCTGTTCAAACAACTTGGCCCACCACATTGAACAGGAGGTGCCTTGCTAGACCAAAAGCCTTAGATCCTGACTACTGATTTTCTCACTACTTCCTGGCGGGAGGAGGCCTAGAATTCATATGTGCATTGGAATACAGCCAATCTGTATGTGCCTGGGGGTAACTCTACCCAAAACAGTCATGACGCTGTTCTCCTCTGCACCACTCCATGGACCTACCATTTAAATATCCCCTCCTTACCCCCTTCGAGGAGCCAGGCTAATCCTTTCTAACACTGGTTTCCTCATGCATAAGTTTCTCTACTAAAGCCTTGCCTGTTTCAACTACACCTAGTGCTCCCTCTGGTGAATTCTCTCTCTAGAAGGCAACGGACACATTCTTTGGGGCCTGGTCCTATAGCAATATTACTACAAATTTAGCAATTGCAAAAGAATCTAAACTACGTTCCTGAAATTTTCTCCAGACCTCGTATCTAATATATCACAAAAAAAAGTGATTGGTGACACCTTGAGAGTAGAGCAGTACATGAGAACCACAGGAAATGTGTTTTTTAAAGTTTACATGGATCAGAAAGTTTGATCAATAAAATAGGGAGAAAACTAGGGTAAGCAGATTCACAGAAATGAGGAGAAACATAATATTTTAGGACTAATGGTCAATTGTGCCAAGTACTGATAAATAATATCGGGGCTTTTTTTTAGTGTGGAGGCAATTGGTGACTAGTAGATCTGGCATGACTGGACTGTATGAAGACAGAATTGGAGAAGTAGACGGGGATCTTAGAGTACGTCCTTACTAAAATCATAGATAGATTCTTGGACCTTAAGCAAAATGACATGTAATGAAACCAGTTTTGTCATAGGTTAATTAATAACCACAAACAAGGCAGACTCACCCAGTGTGACTGACCTCCTTACCTCCCCACCCCCACCCACCCCCAGCCCCGACCAACATATACACATATACACACAGAGCAACACCTACCTAGAGAAACTAATTTTTAAGCCTAATGGAAGCAGAAGGGGCTAACTTGTATATACCATTTTTTCCCATTCTTAATCGCCAACCAGATTAAATCACTTGTCTACTCTGTGGAGGAATGAATGAGGGGAAGAGAAGGGATGAAGTTCCCTCACAATGCAAGGAAATGTCATGAATAGAGAATAACTATCCCACACCAATAATCACCAATATGCCTGTAGAGTTTACCCAAATCAATGTTTTTCATAGTATGCCAGCAAGCAATATAAATCACAAGAATGAGTGAATCAGTGAAAATTAATAGACTTCACAGTTTTATTTTTTTTCTTATAATATCTTTTTCTGACATTATTCAAGGTTAAGTTTACTTGTATAGTCATTCCAATTCATTCATATTCCAATTCATTCATATTCTATGTTCTCCTATCTCAGCACAGGGATAGGCAAATGGTAGGTCAGGAGCCAAATTTGTCTAACCACCTGCATTTGCAAATAAAGCTTTATCAGAATACAGCCTCATTCATAGGATGTGTGTTGTCTGGAGTTGCTTTTGCTCTATGGTTGCCTTGCTGAGGAGTTGTAACAAAGACTGTGTGGCTGGCCCACAAAACCTAAAATATTTAATTTTTTCATCTTTTAAAGACATAGTTGCTGACCCTTATGAAAGAAAGTCAAGAAAGGAAAATATAAGCAGCTGCAAAGGCTGGACAGAAGACAGTTAAGAAAGTTTGCCAACAGGAGGAAAAAGAGAGGCTTTGCTTGACAGTTACTTTTTTGTAATGCCTTTTATTTGATAGATAAATATATAGAGACAGCTGCAAAGAAAGAGCACAGTTTAGCAGGAGGCAATGGTTTGCCTGTGACTTGGAGGGTGCTTTGCAGTTCTATAACAGGGTGGTCCCCAGGAAAGGGGGAGGTTCCAGGTTCCACCCAAAAGGAGGGTAGAGCTGAGCAGGGAGAGAAGAAGCTGCAGAGGAGACTGTGGAAGGAGGAAGGAGGATGGAGCCAGAAGGAGACCTGGAGGAGGCACCTGAAGCCAAGGGACACGTGAAGAAACTGCGCTTGCTTTTTTGTCGTGGACTGGTTTATACAGATGGGTGTGAGAGACCCTGGGGGAGGTGACAATGGCGGTTTTTGTCTTGCTTTTGATTTTGTTCTTTTCATCCGAGACTTGTCTGGTTGTTTCTGACCCTTTTCTGTGGGTCCCCACTGGAAGATGCTTTAGACTTGTGGCAGGCTTTGGGGTCTTGTTCTGGGTCAATCCTGCTTGGATGGACTTTTGCCCACAAGGGGATGGGTAACTTTGGGTGCTTGATTTAGTAACTATATTCTTTGCCTTTCCTGTATTGTTTACTAATTGTATTAAAGTTCCTTTTCATTAAAGTCTCATATGTTTTATGTTGATGCAGCGGATAGCAGAACCTATTTAGAGTAGGTAGGTTTGTGGGGTCTGAGGTGCCCCCCTCTTCCTGCCCTGTAACAGTTCTTCTTATTGACCTCGCCCATCTGGAAACAAGCACTAATATCAGCTCATCTTCCACGACTTACACTGCTTTGTCCACTCCTGGGAAAGGATTTCAATCAGGCAGTTGCTTTTCCTGAGGCTTAGGAAAGAAAGGAAGGAACACTAATGGTATCCAGTCTGTAGATTCCATAAAGCTCCCTACATATTCATTTTTCAGTTTTCCTTGTTAAGCACCACTATCCATGTAGCTGAGAGATTCAGACAAATAGAGAAGTTTATATATATATACCTTTGTTCTTGATATGGCTCTCTCCTGCTGTGTCTTTAGCAGTTCAGCCAATTTCTTTTTGGTTATCTTTTTCAAATAAAGTAGAAAATGGCAAAACAAATATAGCATATTATATCCATTTATCTAATCACCTCAACCTATAACAGGTAGGAGGGAATCTGTAGTTTCTGTTGTATGTAATTTACCATATTTTTTTTTTAAATAATCATCTTGGGACAGTTATTTAAGTCACAAAGCATAATTAGTGATAACAAGCTCAGAAGGTATCTCAGTGTTTGGAAAAACATAAATTAGAGTTGTAAACTAAGAAAAATAACTATACCAAATGTAACCAGTAGCTGAAACCAAAGACTGTTATGGGTGGTGCCCCCTGAAGGAGGGTGCTGGTGAGGACTGATAGCCTTAGGGAAAATGTGAACAAAGTATCAAAGTATCAGTGAGGGTGGAGACTCTGATAAGCAATATAAGGGCCTGCAGAAGCAGCCCCCCCTCCATCCCCTGCATTCAGGGTTTGGGATTGAGCCGCAGAGTATTGAGTGTTGGGGATTATGTATTCAAGATTTCAGTGTTTTCAGATCTTCAGGGATTCTGGGGTCAGGGATTTCTGCGCTCACCATGCCAATCTTCCAGAAGGCTGTCGTGGGCCTCTGAGGAGCGTGGAGAGGCTTCCAGCAGCCAACCTCAGAGAGGAAAAATTTGGAGACTTTGCAAGCAGCCCAGTGACTGAAACTGTTGCCAGTTTTGCTGCTATTACAGTTTGGCAGGGAAGGCAACTCCCTGAGCTGTGAGTGTGGCCTTTTAACAGGGTCTTTCGGCTGCTGCAGCTGCTATTTGAGTGTCACTGTCTGGTGCTGCGCTGGAGCATCTTGACAGCTCCAGGAGCATCTCCTATTGTGTCTTTTGTTGTCTTCGTGAGTTGAACCTGGACTATAGTCTGGCTGCTGCTTGCTCCAGGTCCTCAGTGGTAAGAAGGTACCATCTTGGGAGAGTTTGTGTTTAGGACTTTAAAACACTGGACACTGTAATCGGCCATTTATGGCCTCAGTAACTCTTTGTTTTCCCTGGTTTGTTAAATAAACTCATTGTTCTCTGAACCTGAGTAGTTTTGCAATTACACACGCAGATGAAAAATTCAGACAGTGACAGGTAAATTATTTGGGCAGGTGTCCTTGGTCAGTTTCAGTGCCCCTTGCTGCCCTGTATCGCTAACATTTTTTTTTATTTTAAAGATTTATTTATTTATTTATTTATTTATTTATGCAAGCACTGGGTACAGTCAGAAGTGCGGGAGGGTGAGAGAATTCACCAGAGCCAGAGCAGGTAGCAGAGCAGCCAGAAGGACCGAAGCACACTGCTGAGGGGAGCAGCGGGCGGCAGGAGAGGTCTGCGCGCCATGTGGGACCCTCCTCTGGTGGCCGGGGAGCAGCCGGGGATCAAACCGGCGCTGCAGAGGCTGTGGGCAGCTTCGCAACCCGGCGCTCAACCGCTGCGCCACCGGGGAGGCAGTTTTTAGTAAGAATTTATATCTTATGCAATTAGAAATAATTTAAGAAATATTGAACATAAATTGAAAGAAAACATTATTTCACCTTTACAGAACCACAATTACTTTAGTAAGATGTGTACACTGGCTGGCCATTCCATAGCTTCTCCAAGTTTAGAATCCAGTAGTATACAACCACCCTAATTTTTTTTCAACCTTAATTTTCCTTAGTGCTCAATTTTTATCTCAGCAAACCGAAAAACTTTCTTTCTGTCACCAGAAGGAAAAATAATGTGATCTGATCTTGAAATTGTGAATAACTAGAAGCTCATGGTGTTTGTATTATCCAGAAGGTTTTGCTATGTTTAACTGGGAGATTTGAAATCTCCCATGGTGACCTTGTGAATTATCATGGCACCCCAGGGTGCATTAGTGCACAGTTTAGGAACCAGATCTTACATAATTTCAGAGCCTCATGTTGAGAGCTAACAGTCTACAAAAAGGAGGAGTATGCAATGTCAGAAATTCCAAGAACTGGACATACCATTCTAACTCTGAGGTCCAAGAAGGAGCTAAGAGTGACTATAGTGTATACACACAATAAAATGAGAAAATGGGACCAATCACCCAGGACCAAGCTCTCTACTGATTTTAATCACAAACCTACAATGGATAACATAGTTCTTTAGGACAGAGAGAAAATTCATGAATATGAGGTGACATAACAAAGTGGCGTTTAAGTTGATTGTACTTTGGTCCTTCTGCCTGCTCTGCTCCCCACTCTGGCTCTGGTGAATTCTCTTACCCTCCCACGCTTCTGACTGTACCCAGGGCTTGTATAAATAAATAAATCTTAAAAAAATAAATAAAAAGAGAAAAAGAGAATTAAAGCATTATGCCATGACAGGGCCTCCCTGGTGGTGCATGGGTTAAAGTCTCAGCGCCATCAAGCTATCACCAGCCACTGTGGCATGAGTTCTATCCCCTGCCAGGGAGCTACCCACATGGCACAGCAGACCTCTCCTGTCTCACCTGCTGCTCCCCTCAGCAGTGTATTTCAGTAGATCCTCCTGTTCTGCTCCCTACTCTGTCTCTGGTGAATCCTCTAACTCTCTACCTCTGGCCTAGACTCAGTTTGTATATGCATAAATAAATAAATCTTCAAAATAAACCAAACCAAACAAAACTCTTAGAGGCTTGACAGAGTGCTGGGTCCCTGATTTGTTGTATTATTTTGAAATGGGCTTCCCATAGCTCCAATCTATCTATTTTATGTCACTTGATCCTCTCAATTCTCTATGCAAAATATATCACTATGTGATAAGCTTATGTGTAGTTTTTTCTGCAAATACTTACTTTTGTCATTTTTTACTTACTAGACCTTAAACCTCATGATCTCAAGGTCCTTATCTTTTTTATAAATGAGTACTTGCCACAAAAAAATATTTCTAGCATGTTTGATGTATCTACTCTAGGCTACATAACAAACTATCAATACCTGCCAACAAATACTTCATGGTTTAAAATAATATTGTTTTATTATTATTGTTGTTGTTATTGCTGTTACTACCATTATCAAAATTTGGGGGTAAAGGGGCAGGTCCTCTGTGTTTTAACCTAGGCTTATTTCAGTCAAAGACTACACTTTGATAGAAGGTCTAATATGGCCTAATTCATGCCTGGCAATTGGTACTGGCCATCAGCTCAGATGCCTACCATCACCTCCACATGGCCTCTCATCCACTAGTGAGTTAGATTGAGTTCCTTCCTTATGTGGTGTTCTCTGTGCCACACTGCAAAAGAGTGAAGACAGAGTCTGTGAAGCTCTTAAGCCCAGTCTTAGAAATTGTGCAATAGCGTTCTGCTGTATAAATTAGGCAATTCAGGTCATGCCATCTGTCCTGAATCAAGGAGTGGGGAAGTTGATTGTACTTCTTAATGGAAGGACTTGCAAAATATCATGACCATGTTTTTAAATCAACCATAATTGAGTTTCAGTAAGTACACATTATATAAATGTATAATGTAATTAAAGTACAAGCAGGAAAAATATAGCATGTTATTTAGTTTATGAGCAATGGGTAGTCATATAGATTCATGAATATGAGGTGACATAACAAAGTGGCGTTTAAGGAAGATCCATCTGCTTGTGGCTACAGGAGGAAATAAATTTGGAGAGCCTAGATGCAGTAAAGTCATTTGAAGTCTGTCATGATAAACCCAAAGTAAGAAAGGAGGACCTGGAAGATTCATCATAAATTCCGCTCCTCTTTCCCATTTACTTGTTTGGGGGGTTACAGCAATGTATAAGGGCAGCACAGTGCTAAATGATTGTTTGCCTAAGGATAGAAGCATGGGATATGCTAGGGGATGACAGGAGAATAAATAAAATTCCTGGAAAGAAATTAGGATGACACTGATATCTGAGACACCACAGCTAATTGTCCACATATTTACAGTTTTGTTTAAATTTACTGGCAATTTAAGATAGTTTGAATAATTCAAGGTAGAATATGAGATATGTTCTTTGGAAAAAATTTCCTAGGGATATATTTTTAGTTCCAAAGACATCCCATTCAGTGGTGACAATTTGTGTAAGAAAGTAAGCGTTAAGCCTCATGGCCAGTTACTTAGAACTAACTGATACAAAAGAAATAGAAATATTAGCACATATAACATTTCAATTTTCCCTAGAGATATCCTAGTTCAGTTACTAAAAATGAAGAAAATCATATATCTCAAGGTGTTTTTACAATGGCTGGCTATACTTGCTAGTATTTTTCCTCAAAGATAATTTTCAAAAACACCTCATTTTTAGGAGTACTTTCCTAAAAAAATATTATACTTTTTTTCTTAGAAAGGCAATAGAACAGAAGCCAAGCTTATAAGAAAGTAAGTCATAAATATATCTAGAGAATGCTCAATGAACCTTAAGGAGGAATCGACAGGAATGTATCTGACCCCTGAGTATAAAGGTTATCTTTCAGCATCTGAAAAGGTATGTCATATGAAAAATTTGTCCCAAGGTGTAATTAAAATATCAGCTTCAATATATTTAGCAGCAACCTAACAGTTAAATTATTTATACAATTATGAACTTTGTGTTGGTTAAAAGTTAATAAATAATGGTGGAGTTTTTTTTAAAAAAACAGTCACTAAATCAACTTTTCAAAATAAAAATTCCTAAATTTATAGGCATAACAATGTGAACATGGCCCATATTTTATTTCTTATTCAAAATGTGATTCAATTTTAGGTCTAAGTTTTTGTAGGCAATTTATTATATTTGTAATAAGAATAAGGACTCAAAATTCAGATCTCATTAATAATTCCAACTGTCAAATATACAACTCTCCTTGATGAATGGGAGAGTTTTTGTTTTTCACTTTTCTAAGAACCTTAGTTCAGTGTGACTATAAGGTAGATCTTTTTTCTCTATATACACTATAGATATATATTAACTAAGAAAACTATAATAAAATATTGTGGCATTGGTACAATTATAAAAACAAACCAATGAAATGACAGAGATTAGCAATAATCTCACATAAAAGCTAAGTTTCAGCCCCAGATTTTTAATCTTTATTTTTGAGTTATTATTTATGCTATAAAATGTGGATACCATATATTTGAATCCCAAATAATGTTCTGAGACACCTGAGATGTAATTGACCCTTGAGAGGTCAGAATTAATCTTTGCTTTAAAATAAACTAGCAACAGGATTAGGGTCAAAATAAGGGGGGTGGGAATTGTATGGGGAATATAACCAAATGAAAATACATACATTTTGCAAAAATGAAAAATGATGCAAGAATTACATAAAATATAAAAAAAATTTCAACTAAAAATCTTGAAAAAAATAAAATAAAATAGCAGTAACCTATATATTTTACAAGTATGCACTTGGTGCTTTTTTGTGCTAGAAGATACTCAAGGTGTAGGAATGCAATTACTTATCAGATTGATTTCTGTTTTCAGGGAATTCTAGATCTAGAAAAATAATTCTATTATAATACAATCAGCAAAATACCATGAGACATGTCAGAACACAAAAGCATGAGAATTTTGTGAAAAGTTTTCTAGGTGAATAAAACCACAGCATAATCTTAAAGGAAGTTTCTAACATATTGGGAACTTTTTAAGAGGTGAGAGAAGTCATTGTGTTTTCAAATACTGTAATTTTCTCTTTATTTCTAGAGTAGAAAGTATAATTGGAAATAAGAGGTAAATAAGAAGAGCTTAAGAGGGCCTCCCCAGTGGCGCAGCGGGTTGAGCATCGAGCTGTGAAGCTGTCCGCAGCCTCTGCAGTGCCGGTTCGATCCCCACCGGCTGGCGAGAATCCCACCTGGCGCAGCAGACCTCTCCTGTCGTGCCTACTGTCTCCCTCAGCAGTGTATTTCTGTCCTCTGCCTGTTCTGCTCCCTGCTCTGTCTCTGGTGAATCCTCTCACTCTCTAGCGCTTTTGTCCTGTACCCCAGCCCTTGTATAAAAATAAATAAATCTTTAAAAAAAAAAAGAGCTTAAGAGATAACACTGAAGTCTTCTGGAGTCATTTGTGAAATTTATTTTTTTTTTGTATTTTATAAAATTTATATGAAGCTCATTTAGGCAACTGACTGGGTATGTGAGGTGAACTGATTGATATTAACCAACTGGATGGCCCTCCTGTATTCATAGAAATATGATTAGTAATATTGTTAGGAACATGTTGCTATAGCAGAAATCTCATTCCATAGGAACAGAAAGTAACTTTGTTTCTAAAATGAATCTTATATAAAAACAGCTCATTGCTAAAATCTGGAATACTCATGACTTACCATTTTAGCTAATAATCATTCTTAAGTGATCTTCATTTCATATTGCATTTACTCTATCAATCAAGCATTCAAAATACGGCTAGAGTTTGACTAACATTCACAATTTGTATTATTATCACTCTGATCCAAGTTCCGATATCCTTTTGTTCTGTTCTGAAGTTGAATCATAACTGACAGGACATTCTGCGTCCTTGCCTGATTAGAGTTCCTTCTATATACAGATACTAAAATAAGTAAGGTAAGAGTTCTGTTACATAAATGAATGAAGGAGGAAAGTTTTAGACTCCCAGTTGCTCCAACTAAGGATTTTTTCTTATCCCCTTCCCATGTTTTGATGGTAAATGTACAAACAGGAATTACCTAAAAAGAGCTGGGGTTCAGCTGCTCATCAGGGAGGGTCTGTGTCTTCCCACTTTGTAAATCACACAAATCAACAAAAAGCGAGCAAAAGCCGAGGGTAAGATAGAGGAGAACATACAGAATTGGTCTGCCTTATAGTCACCTGCATCTCTGAGGCTATAGTTTCTTACCCAAACCTTCATCTCTTTGGTGTTTTCCCTAAAATGAGGCTCAGAGTTCCTAAAGAAGCTACTCCTATAATTTATACAAATAGATCTAAATGACCCATGGGGTTGGATGGCAGAGGATAATGTGCTGTGTTGTCCAGTTCTGCTTACAGATCGAGAAGTTTTTCTCTTGGGTAATTGCTTTGGTCTTAAGCACTCAGCTATCATCTCTCTCTGGGATTTTTGTCTGAATCTCAGCTGAATCATCACCAAATAATAATGATCTCAAAACATTTAATGTGCCTCCTAGTAATCATAGAAGGGTTTAGAATTAAAAGGGCTTCTATTTGAGCTTAGTTTGATTTCCTTTGAGGACTCTAAATCTAAGTATCCCAAAGCCATAGAAAAATTCTTTTGTAATGGCTTGTAAGGTGTTTTAAGTCTTAGACATACTAATTCCTTTCTCTCAGATAAGAAGACCTAGTCTCTAAACAGAATAAACAGAATAGGAACCACTCATAGATATCTGCTACCACTGCCTTTGCCTTAAGATACAAGTACATTAGCCAGAAACTCTTCTGTATAAATGGGGTGGGCTTTTCCAAGTCACACTCTTGAAATAAAACATATTTCGTCATGACCTATACTTCCAAGATGCAGTTTCTGGGCTGACGAAAATAGCACTATATTTTAGTTGGTTTTGCTATTTGTTTTATTGACCACTATCTTCTGATTTCCAAAATAAGAATAGAACTAAAAAAAAAAAAATGAAGAAAATGTTTAAGCATCACAGGCCTCCCTGGTGGCACACAGTGTTAAGTCTTAGCACTATGAATCTAATGGCAGACACTTCAGCATGCATTCCATCCCTGGCCACGATGCTGACCCACATGACAAAGCAGAGCTCTCCTGTCTTACCCACTGCTCCCCTTAGCAGTGTATTTCAGTACATCCGCCTATTCTGCTCCCCATTCTGTCTCTGGTGAATCCTCACACTACCCCCATGACTGCACCTCTGGCTGACATCCCAGCTCTTATTGTATGCATAAGTAAATAAAATAATAAATCTTTCAAAAAATCAGCATCATGAAAATACTGCAATATCAGTAATAAAATTAATGTAATAGGCACCCTTCCTAAAACTTTCAACTTCCCCATTAAATTTTGGCTCTGCATTATGGGTAAGACTATGGTTTTCCATTATTTTGTAACACTCCTTTAAGCTGAGGTGAATTTAAAATTGTAAACATGAATATCATCTCTTTTTACATGCTAAAAAGTATAAATGTTCAATAGTATAAATATTCAATAAAAGATTTTTGGAATCAGAAGAATGAAGAACTTTAGTCTTCCCTGCTTTGTTATTTTTGTTTACTGAAATTTCTTTTTCCTCTAATTAATTATTGCCACTGAGGAGATATTAATGATAAAAACAGCATCATTTAGGGCACTGAATATAGTCACATATGATTTCTTGGTTTTTTTGCTATGATACTAATTTATCATTTTTGTTTCTGAATTTAGAAAATCTAAAATAAAGGAAAATAAAGTAGAAAATTCCTCACCTTACATAGTAAGACAAAAATATGAACTATATGATTTTGATTTATTCTCCAGATTTCAATCTTGTCATATGTAAAAATATTTTACCTAATAAGAATTTCCACTTAGTTTTTTGCATTCTGTGAGCGTGAAGTCTTTTATGTTCATTCAGTACATGTCACTGAAGTACCCCAGTGTAAAATCTACAAATTCCAAAGGAATTTAAAAAAATAAATAGAATTAGATACAAGTGAAGATTACAGTATACTCTTCTTTTTTTTTGAATAAACAGCATTATATAAACAGCATTCAGAACACTGGTCAAGTTATATTTATCTACTCACTTCTCTAACGGAATAATAAATGGGTCAGATGACTGTACTGGTCATGTTGCTGAGTTTGTTATATATTAGGAAGAAAAATATAAATTGTTCATCATAGGCTTCCAAACTAGACATATTATAGGGTAGGCTGAAAATGATTAGCTTATTTAAATAACTAGCACATTCCTTAATATGTCTTTCTTCTACAACAATAGATTTGAAGACACCTAGAAGTCTTGCAGCAAGCCTTAGGTATTTAACTGGTGTCAATAAGAAATAAATGTGAGTTTCTCAGTCATCTTTTTAAATCATCTTTTAAGTACTACAGGTGTGCATTCATTTATTGTTACTTCTCCCTTCCCCATTCTCCTTATCTTCACTTTGTGAGGACGCAGATGCTATAATTTTGGGCCATGAGAATAGAAATTATAATTTCCATTGAATAGAAATAATAGGTTCTGAAACAGCTAAGTAGAAGTAAACTGGGTCCCTAGGAATGTCACAATAAGCTCTTTAATTCAGTAATAATTGTTTGCCTTGATTGCGGTGTACAACAAATATACTACCATGTTGTTCAGGCTACGGCAATTTTGGGTTTGCATACCCAACTGAAGAGAATATGAATTAATTCACCTGGTTTGGAAGTTTAACAGAGGAGCCAAACTAATTTGCTCTTATCATTTGCTATTTTGTTCTTTCATGCAACTTTAATGAAAAAAAAAGAAAATAATAAAACTCAAAAGAAGTAAACAGAGTAAACAGTCCCTCCTCTCACCCACAACCAATTTCATTGTGACTAGAATTTGCACTTATTAAAATATGGAGTTCATTGGTAGACTATGCCTTTTTTAAGAATTACTTAACTGAGATCAAGCAAGCACTTCAATCCAAACTCCTACTAGAAACATTTATCATTATCTCTTCACCCCATTTTATAGATGCAGTCATTTGATTATGGAGACATTATTGACTAAATTAAAGTATAAAATCATGGAGAGATGACTTTATAAGGGGCCTATAGGTATGGATATCGGGTTTTCTCTTTCTCAGTACTATGTTATTTTCCACAATTCAGGTAAATTCTCAAGCTGCTCTCTTATTTTTTTTATTCAACAAAATTAGTAAAATATCCCTTGGATATTTAAAATGGAAAATGGAAGAAGAGTTGGAACATGTATTTTTCTTAGTCTGGGTAGCATTACTGACTTTCTAAATCAAAAGTAATGCATTTCAAAAAAGAAATAACTTGCATGATGACAAATCTTTGCCTTGACCCACAGGAGAACTTGAAGAGTGTCCAAAGTTGGACTATACTAATGTATTTCAATAAATACTTGTTCTCACTTTAATTTTAATGTAAAAGGAGGCAGCCAAATCCTTCAGGAAATAGTGCAGAAACAAAATTATGTTCTTTTTATTCTCGCCCTTCTGATACTTATAACCCTAATTAGACATTTTACCAAGGTTAATCCTTTCTCTTTTTACTATTTGATAGTTTTTATTTATTAAATTTCCTTGCTTATTTTTTCACCATATGATTTATCCTCTTAGGTACAGTCACCATAGTTTTCTCACCACCAAAGTGCCCACAGTCCTCCATCATCCTCCACTGCACTCTCCTCTCCATCTGTTCTCTACCCGCTCTCTCCCTTCTCTCCTCAGAGTCTCAGATCTAAGGTATGTTTTCAAGGGTCAGTGTTACAGTTTGTTTTTGTCTGATTCTGTTTGGCTTCACTGGATTCCACATATAAGTGAAACCATCTGGTACTTATCTTTCTCCTTTGGCTCACTTCGCTTAGAATTATCCCTTCCAGTTCCATTTGTGTTGCCGCAAATGGCATGAGTTTATCTTTGTTGATTGCTGAGCAGTATTCCATTGTGTATATATACCATGACTTCTTGATGCACTCATCAGTTCTGGGCATTTAGGTTGTTTCATATCTTGACTATTGTAAATAGTGCTGCTTTCAAATTAGTATTTTTGTGCTTTTAGGATAGATACCTAGGAGTGGAATTGCTGGGTCATATGATAGTTCCATTTTTACTCTTTTTTTTAAAGATTTATTTATGCATACAAGAGGTAGTGTACAGGCCAGTGGTGTGGGGGGGGGGTGGGTGAGAGAATTCACCAGAGACAGAGCAGGGCACAGAACAGACAGATTGACTGAAACACACTGCTGAGGAGAGTAGTGGGCGAGACAGGAGAGGTCTGCTGCGCCATGTGGGTAGCTTCCTGGCTGGCCGGAAATTGAAATCATGCTGCAGAGGCTTCGGATTGCTTCACAGTGCAGTGCTTAACCCCTTGCACCACCAGGGAGGCCCCCATTTTTACTCTTTTGAGGGATCATCATGCTTCTTTCCATAGAAGCTACATTCCCACCAACAGTGTAATAGGGTTCTTATTTCTCCTCACTCTTGCCAGCATCTGCCCAACCCACTCAAAAATAGTCAGAAGAGCTAACTAGGTAGGCACTTCTCCAAAGAAGTCATACAAATGGCAAACAAACATATGATAAAATGGTCATAATCACTTATTATCAGGAAAATTCAATCAAAACCACAATAAGCTACCATCTCACACCTGTAAGAATAGCCATATAGGGCCTCCCCTGGTGGCACAGTGATCGAGCGCTAGGCTGCGAAGCTGCCCGCAGCCTATGCAGCTCCGGTTTGATCCCCGGCTGCTGGCGAGGGTCGCACATGGTGTGCAGACCTCTCCTGCCGCACCTGCTGCTCCCCTCAGCAGTGTATTTCGTCAGTCTGCCTGTTCTGTTCCCCGCTCTGGCTCTGGTGAATTCTCTCACCCTCCCACGCTTCTGACTGTACCCCATGCTTGTATAAATAAATAAATAAATCTTTTAAAAAAATAGCCATATAAAAAAATAAGGCTAATTCTACAAACATAGTTATGCAGATGATTGGCAAATCAATAAAGTTTGACAAAAATACTATTTTGACCCAAGTTTAACTAAATCTCAAATTTTTATTGTGGATCTTATTTACCATGTGTATGAATGAGATTTAGGTGAAGTGGAAAACAAATTTTTCTGTCACCTCACTCTCCTCTTTTTTCCTTTGATTGAATGCCTATTTTTATAATTCAACTATTTAGGTGCTTGGTGTGGTTACCTTGCATGATTACTGCCATTCAGTATTGCATACCTTCACTCTGTTGAGTTGCTATTATTCCCCCATTACACTGTTTCTTCAACTCCCCATGTGTCTGAAAGTGTTCACTCATAGGTGTGCATACTATTTATTCTGGAAATAAAGAACCATATTTGCCAATGTGAGATCATTGGAATAACTTGCTGATGGCTTCCACATGTTGGTTGACTATATGAATTCCAGTTTAACCTATGTATGCAATATCTCACCTATGAAATATCACATATGCTGATCAAGACTTATTAGAAGGCAAGGAAACTGTCAAGCATTGGATGCTAGCATTCTGTGAAAATGTTGCTTTATCTGTATTAGTGATAACAAAAATTGAATAGGGAAAAGTATTAACTAAATCTCATGATGTAAATGACCATATCATTTTCCTTACAGAAAAGGCTTAATGAGACTCACAAGGCATTAATAGAATTGATTGATAGGCAGAATTCTTAAGTTCAAGTTTTAGTCTGTCTTTTCTCTATATTTTGAGTAACAAGTCCATGTTTTGGTTATGAGTAATTAGGAGGTAATGAGTCTAAATTTTTCCATGCATTTCTTTACATAGCTGAACCCAGGTTTTGGACCATAGTATCAAATTTGCCTACTTTTGTCAATTAGCATGTTATTTATAATTTCCTTCAGTTACTTATCTAAAAGCATTGGGGTCAGGTAATGCAAGGAAGTGTGCTTGTATTTTGCCTTAAGTGAGGAAGCTATCTTAAAAACAGCAAACCCTCTTTAATTGTTTCTTGCCTGTATGGTCTGATATTGTTTGTTTCTTTCCCCTGGGCGTTTACTTAGGGAAGGTTAGGAGGGTATCCTACTCTATTTTACAGGGGCAAACTATGATAATCCTAAATCAGAGATAGTATTTTATTTCTTTTACCAGTAATTTTCATATGCATGATGCTGAGAAATCACTAAATAAGACAGAAGTCTTCTGGGGTGGGTTTCCTATGAAACTGATTTACCCTTACAGAAAAGACATTTAAGAAGAAAATTGCTCCAGTTTTTTGTTTGTTTGTTTGTTTGTTTTGTTTTTCCCCTTGGCTCTTGCTCTGGTTGTAGTGAGCCACTGCACTGTTATGGCAGCCTTTTGGAGTCATGAGGACCAATTTACTACCTAGTCAACATGCTAAGTATAGTCAAATGAAAGACAACAAAATCTGGGGGCCTTCTTGATGGTGCAAGGGGTTAAGCAACAAATTATGAAGCTATCTGCAGCCTCTGCAGCATGAGTTCAAGCCTGGGAGGCCAAAGAGTTCGAGCCCCAGAGTCCAGCTAGGGAGCTACCCACATGACACAGCAGAACTCTCCTGTTAGTCCACTGCTCCCGTCAGCAGTGTGTTTCAGTCATTCTGCCTGTTCTGTTCCCCACCCTGTCTCTGAATCCTCTCACCCATACCCCAGCTCTTGTAGGCATAAATAAATCTTAAAAAAATAAGACAATAAAATCTGGGACCTGAGTATCTGTTAACTCCAACATCCTTTAACAGTAATTTTCTTTATTGCTTAAATTCCTTTCATTTTTTTTTATTTAGTGCTGAAAGCAACTTGTCCCATACCTTATTTCCAACTGTGTTTTATACATCAGTAGCAAATCTGAGTGCAAATATTTTAGATGGTCACAGTAAAATTTGTTGTCCATAGTATGCTCTTAATTATCCAAACAAACCAATGATATCCTGCAGAGTGTAATAGGTGCCCTGAGGGAAGTGTAAAGGACTAAAGTGTTCGTGGACCTTTAGAAATTATGATGAGCCTTGGAATGCAGGAAAGAGTATAGTGTGGGATGAAAAAGTTGAAATTCCATAGCATATCTTACGTCTCCTAGATATTACCCACTGTCCCTCAGTGCATTGAAGCAGGATTAATGATGTTCATTTTTAAAATGCTGATTCTCCCTAGCTTGCTTCCTCTTCTGTAAAAGGAAACACATCAAGTCCAGCAAGTGTAACATATCTTCATGATTTAAGAAAGTTGTGTGTGGTGGGATTGGATTTGTTCCTAGTTATTTGCTTATTTTAATTACAGACTGGGAAGTGGAGGTGAATACAGAATTTCAGAATAGACGTGCCAAATTACTGTCAATTCATGGAAAACTAAGTTATGAATGGTATAGTTGTTTCAATATTAGCAGATAAATCTTTTTTACCACACTAATTTCCAGTTGTCTAATGTTGTCATAATTACTTTTATTTGATATCTACCTACAAAGAGGATATAAAAAATGATCATATCGTAGTTTTATTTCATTATATGGGCTTTTCCCGTAAGAATTATAATTTGTTCTAAAATTTTTGCATGATTTAGGCTAAGGCTTGTTCATTTTCCTTGACAATTAGTTACACAGAATACTATCTCTCGATGATATTAGGAATATTGCAGTTTATAAGCTGCTAAGTAATTCCTGCTCAGAGGGTTTCAACAGACCTAAATGGCTTAGGTTATAAATTTATTTTTCAGACTTGCTTGACTTTGTCTGGAATCTTGTCTGACTTTTAGCAGCAAAGACAGAAGTTATCAAATACTTGAGTGAATGGCTACGGTGTATATTGAATCTGTAAGAGAAGATTAAAGCCTTTGCTTAAATTCCCTCTCTATTTCATATAATCTTTGGGAAACTTAAATAAAATTCCTGATGACTGTACTCATAGGCAAGAAAGGAAAAGATATTCCATGTCCAAGTCAAACAGTAGGTTTTCCAGGCACCAATGAGGATTGGAGCTTGCGGAGTGAGATGGCTTTTTCATATGCAGATTAATAAATGACAGTGTATACAGGAATCTAGAAAACTTAAATAAGGGACCAGGAAAAAGAATAACTATAAGAAAGTAAAAATCAAAATCAACAAGCAACTATGAACCAGAGACACTCTATGGGGGTTGGGGGGCGGGGAGGGGAGGGATTGGGGTAAAATAATTGCAATTGTATGGGGAATATAAAAAGAAAATTTAAAAAATAAATAAATAAATGACAGTGTATGCTACTGATCATTGCTGGATTGTAGCTGTTAATGTGTATATTAAAATACTATATAATTTTTGCTAATAGTACTTTTCAGACAAAAGTTTACTAACACACACACACACACACACGCACACACTGTCATCCCATGTCTGGCCAGCACATATTTGTGAATTAACTCTTCTCTAATTCCTTTTAATAGGAACTGAAAAAATGAATGGAAAATGTTGCTGCCCTTCTTTATCACAGATTTGACATTAAGTCCTCCAGAATTTCTCTCTGTCCTGTCACACTTCTGAAATATAACCTTCCTGGCACCATATTTTCTTTTTTATCTATATCCCTTCTAAAAACCTGAGGATTTGGAAAGAACAGCCTGTGTATTTTATCCCCATATCACAATGACTGATAAATAATAAGCATCCATTAAATGTCTGGTAGAAAAAAATAAAGTGAATATTTTGAGTATATGTGAATGACTCCATCTAAAATGAGCTTTCGTTCAGATATGAGGGTGGTTTCATTACTGAATGATTTATTTCAATGCAATATGGAGAAATAAGGATGACTTTGTTATATATCATTTGGCAAATTCAGGAAAAGGAACACTGGCTCAGCTGTCCAACCAATAAGATAAGCAGGAGTAGACCAAAAGAAAAAAAAAATGATGTCACTACTCTGATTCTGTAAAGAAAGGAATTCTGAGACTACTCTCTTTTGTTTGATTCTTTGCAGTGATTGCAAATGAGTAAAACAGAAATTTAAAATAAAACCTAGAATTTTGGCATGACATACAGTGATATGGGTGAAGTTATTCATCAAACTCAACATGTAGGAACTAAGATGAGACATATTTTAGTTTTATTGTGCTTTATAGAAACCTCAGTGGAAAGCACTATATCACTACTTTTTATGGAGGACAAGGAATCTCACATCAAAAAATGATGTAGCTACTAACATATCAAAATTATAAACTGTAATTATAAATCCAAACAGAAGATAACTTAATAACAATCACTAAGCTACTTGGAAAGGTGGCTTAATTTACAATTACAGAATAATAACTAATGAGCAGGAGTTGACCAAGGTAATGAATGAGTATATGTAAGTCTATCTGGACATCCAAGTTGACATCCATTTTTTCATTTAAAAGATGACAATCTTGGACAAAATAATAGTCATTTCTTGGTTTATTTATCTGCAAAGAAAATGGTAATTTAAATTAATTTTTATTAATGATTTTCAAGAATATAGTTATGATAAAATGTTAAAATATTTAATAGGTCACTGGCTAATATTCACTGCCTAAAAAAGTATTGACTACAGGACCAACCACATACTTCATATGCTAATATGTAGTATGACAGAAACTACAGTATCTAACTGTAACATTGATGATGCTACCTGGTGCTAAGGCAAGTCTGGTCACTTCTTAACCCTAATTATTTTATAACTTCTCAACCCTAATTTCTTAACTAATTTTATAAATCTATGTAAAGAAGATTAGGTTTTCAAAAAGCCTTGTAGACCTCAAAATCTTGTGTGAATGGAAATTATCTTTCACTATCATTTCAAAATTACTGAAGAGAGCTTATATCTTTATTAATTTATAACACTCATGAAAGGTAAAATAAACAACTTCTCATTAAATATGCCATGTACATTACTAATCTATGTTAACATGTTGAAGAGAAAACTGGGATGGGGATTATTTCTTGAAAGGGTGTGTTTTTCTTCCCCTGGAAATATGTTTAAAACACTCAAATAGACCTCAATTATTTTATTATAATCTGCTTCCAAATGTCCTTGCTCTCCAATCCCATATTGAACTATAGGAAATAAAAAAGATCAGTTAGTAATTCAGTAGATGGGAAACATATGAGATGACCCAAGTATGTTGACAGGTAAGTTTATGATTTAACAAGGTTCAATTTTGTCTATTCTAAAACTCAGCAACCTTCTTCATAGACATAGAGCAATAAATAATAGTTGAACAATAGAATTTAAATGCTTGGTACCCAGGTGAAGTGTTCAGAAAATGCCTCCTTAAATTTTATTAATAAAAATGCAAATAACAGCTTTCTTGTATGACCTAACCTTAGAGCAGGAGAATAAAAATAGAGATTAATAGTAAATATTTAAAATCTATAGAAGACAGTAGTCATGATATTATTTTATATATCAAAACTGTTTAAGGGCGCCATTAGTCATTCTCAATTTATGATAAATTCCAGTTCTTACAAATACAGAGCCGATTAGAATTCATTATCAAAAAACAATTTTGCAAAAGCAAGGTACTCAACTGCACTCTTTCTCACCCCAACCTATGGGCTGATGATGACATTGAGAAGTGCACTCACAGTGGACAGACTACCAAGTTTCAGATTTGGGACACAGGAAAAGCAATATGTTGTAGGCCACAAGCATGAACCAGTTCCTGCCCCACTCCTAGCACCCTCACAACAGTGTGGCTGGACCTTCCACGCTTCTCCCCCGACCCTGCCAACAGAGCAAGTGCACACACAGACCTCAAAACCTATTGGAGCTAGCAGAACCCCCGCCCCCCCCCCCAAAAAAAAAAAAGGAAAAAAACCAAGAAATCTAATTAAATAAAATCAACTAGTGGAAAACAAAAATACTTCAACTCTCTAAGTTAGTGATCCAGATATTAAAAAAACAAAACAAAAAAAGGGGGGAGAATTTAAAGTAGCAAATGGGCAGACCATATATATATATGTATATATAAAACATGTGGCAACTTGAGACCTCAAGAGGACATAATATCACATGAAAAGAACACTGCTCCAGAAACCAATTTAAAGACTGAGAAGTCTATATCTCACTGTGGCACAGTGTTCAAAATGGCTATAATAAACAGGAGAAAACTCAGGAAAGCTCTAGTGATTCAGAAATATTAATATTTATTTATGAAATAATTAACAGAAAACAAAATTAATGAACAGAAAATTAGAAACTGATGATTTAAATAAGAAAATAATAGAAAACCAGTGTATAAAGAGCTCAGTAAATCAAGAGTGCTCGAGAAAGCTGTGGGAGCAGAATAAAACAAATGGAGGAATAAAAAGTGAACTAAAAGATACCAATGTACAAATGATTCAAGTAGAGAGAGAGAGAGAGAGAGAGAGAGAGAGAGAGAGAGAGAGAGAGAGAGAAATAACAAGTACAGTAAATGAAGAAGCACTATGAGAACAGCCTTCATTAGGAAAAACAACATAAATATATTGGGTGTCTCAGAGGGAGAGAGAGGAAGAAATGAACACAGAGCTTATTCAGAGGAATAATTTCAGGAAGAAACTTCCAAAATCTGGGAAGGAATTGAATATTCAAGTCTATGAAGCCAATAGAACATCTAGTTCCCGAAATATGAAAAAAATACACCAAATACATAGTAGGGAAACTATCAAGAGTCTAAGACAAAGAAATAATAGTGAAGGTGGCTAAGGGGGAAAAGTATGTTATTTATAAAGTTACTCTCATCAGGCTTTCATCAGACTTCTCAACAGCTGCTCTATAGGCCAGGAAATAATGGCATATTCAAAATACTCAAAAATATAATCTGATAGGCAAGAAAACTATGTCCTACAAGATTTTCTTTCAAAAATGAGGAAGAAATGTTTTGGTTTTTATTTTGAGATAAACAAAAGCTAGAGGAGTTTTCATGGAAACCAGCCCCCCCCCCCAAATATTGAAAGACCTCTTTTTAAAAATATTTATTTATTTTTATTTTCTTATGCCATTGTTCATTTTTGCATGGTAAATTGTTCCATGTAATCTCGGTGTAATCTCCCCATAATTCTCCCACCACCATATTACCTATGAACCATCACCATATTCCCTTGTGAAAGGGACTTCGTAAAGACCAAACAACCTAATAAAATTGCTCAGAGTATCTGAACAGACACCTCTTTTAAGAAAATATAAAGATGGCCAATGGGCACATCCTTTATAAGATAAATTCAAATCAGAAAAATAATGATATGGTACCTCACACCTGTGATAGTGGCTATTATTGAAAAGACAAGAAACAAGTGTTAGAAAAGATATAGAGAATAGAGAACAGTTTTGCACTGTTGGCAGAAATATAAATTGGTGCAGTTGTAAGGTTAACATTCCTTTAAAAAATAAAAAAAAAATCAGTATGATTCAGTTATCCCACTTCTGGGTATTTATCCAAAAAATACAAAAAACAAACAAAAACCTTAATTCAAAGAAATATATACACTACTCTCATGTTTATTGCATCATTCTTCAAAATAGCCAAGAGCTGGAAACAACCTAAGTGCTGGTTGATTGACAAATGGATAAAGAAGATGTGGATGGAACAGAAGACTATTTAGCTATGAAAAGATGAAATCCAGGGGTCTCCCTATTGGCACAGGGATTGAGGACAGCGCTGTTAGGCTACTGCCAGTCACTGCAGTGCAGGTTCAATCCCCTCAGGCCAGGGAGCTAACCCATGTGGCACAGCAGACCTCTCCAGCCTCGCAGGCTACTCCCTTCGGCAGTGTATTTCAGTGGATCTGCCTGTTCTGCTCCCCACTCTGTCTCTGATGAATCCTCTTACCCCCCACATCTGGCTTGCACCCCAGTTCTTGTTTGCATAAATAGATTGGTCTTTAAAAAAAAGATGAAATTCAATAACATGGACAGAGCAAAAGTGTATTATGCTTAATGAAATAAGCCACATGGGGAAAGAGAAATACCATATAAAATAATTGTCATATGGTATATATAAAAACAAGCAGAGATAACTAAATAAGTGAAAAATATGTAAGGGACATTAATAAGAAGAAATAATGTCATTTATTCCCTAATAGGAGCAAACATGCCTAAAAAAGATATAATTTTAAATACAACCATTTTCAAACAAATAAGACAGATTCAATTAAAAACAAGGAAAGGAACTTTACAATTGTCCTATGGGAATATCAAAAGACAGAAACTATTGTTGCAAAATTTAAAATTTCAGTACATTATGAGTTTTTAGTATTACCTAAAGTAATTATTAGGTTAAGCTAGTAACCTAAGAAAATTACATTGATGAGTAATTATTTGGGTTCCATGGACAACTAACCTATTTAATTGCAAAGGATCAAGCACCTTAACATTTTCTTTAGGTACAAAATGACCAATTTTCTTAAAAAATAACAGTCCAAGAATCATTATTAGGCAGGGTGGACTATACTAAATAAAATAATTCCTATCATTCTCTAATTATGCATAGTAACTCAGTTTTCTGAAAACAAAATAGAATTTCAGAGCTATGGGTAAAGAAAATGTTGCTAAGTTGTCAGCATGTGGGAAGTTAATTATACTTAGTAGATGTTCAAGAATAAGGTTTATAAAAAACATTTTAAAATATTTTAAATAGTAATAATGCTTTAAAGACACACAGAAAATATAAAAATGTTAAAATAGCAATAATTTCCAACACAATCACCATGAAAGTCGGATATTATTTTCTTTTATTTTCTATGTATTATACATCTTTTATAATTGACAATGCACTTAAAAATGTGTAGCCCTCTTCTCAGTTAAAATTATATATGATAAAGTTGCAAAATAAAGACTACAAACTGTTGTTGAAAGAAAATTGAATCTTTTCCCATATCCATGGATTGGAAGACTTAATATGGGCAAAATGTCACTGCTATGCAAAATAATACACAGATTCAATATCATCTCTATCAAAATCTAAGTAATATACTTTTTAATAAATAAAAAAAATGCATCCTAAAATATATGTAAAATTTCAGTGAACCCTCAGAAGTCAAAACAACTTCAAAATAGTGAAGAAAACTGGAGTACTCATATTTCCTGATCCCAAAATTTCTTACAAAATACAATACAAGATAGTGTAGTATTGGCATAGAAATAGTGATATACATTGATGGAATAGAATAGAAAGCACCCAAAGAAATGCTCACATATGTAGCTAAGTGATTTTTGGCAAGTATGTCAAAACCATGCTGTGAGGAAAGAACAGCCTTTTCTTTCTTTCTTTTTGTTTATTTACATTCTTTTTTATTTTTAATATATTTTATTTTATATAATCCTTACATCATTTTTCATTTTTGAACAATGTATGCATTTTAATTTTGGTTATATTTCCCATAAAATTCCCACCCCCTTTATTTTGACCCTAATCCCTCCTCTCTTCCCCCCCACCTTCATAGCATAATGTGTCTCTGGTTTATAGTTGATTGTTGATTTTGATTTTTTTCTTTATTATAATTAGTCTTTTTACTGGTCCCTTGTTTAGGTTTTCTAAATTCCTGCTATGAGTGAGACCATCCGGTATTCTTCTTTTTCTTTCTGGCTTATTTCACTGAGCATGATCCATTCCAGCTCCATTCATGTTGCTGCAAATTGCATGAGTTTATCTTTTGGATTGCTGAGTAATATTCCATTATATATATATACCACATCCTCTTGATCCAGTCATCTATTTTTGGGCATTTGGGTTGTTTCCACACATTAGCTACTGTAAATAGTGCTGCTATAAACATAGGGGTGCAGGTGCCCTTTGGAATTAACGTTTCTGTGTCCTTTGGGTAAATACCTAGGAGTGGAATTGCTGGATCATCTGGAAGCTCTATTGTCAGTAGTTTGAGGAATCTCCACACAGAATTCCATAGTGGTTGGACCAGTTTGCACTTCCACCAGCAGTGCATGAGAGTTCCTTTTTCTCCACATCCTCGCCAACATTTGTTGTTGCTAGTTTTTTTAATATGTGCCATTCTCGCTGGTGTAAGATGGTATTTCATTATAGTTTTGATTTGCATTTCCCTGATTACAAGTGATGTGAAACATTTTTTCATATTCCTGCTGGCCATTTACATTTCCTTTCTGGAGAAGTATCTTTTTAGTTCTTCTGCCCATTTTTTGACTGGGTTATTTTCTTTGTTTTTGTTGAGTCTCATCAGCTCTTTGTAGATTTTTGTGATCAGTCCTTTATCATTAGTGTTGTGTGCAAAAATGTTCTCCCAGTTGGTGGGGTTTCTCTTTGTTTTTGTTATTGTCTCTTTTGCTTGTGCAGAAGCTCTTTAATTTGATGTAGTCCCAGCTGTTTATCTTTGCCTTCACTATCACTGCTTTGGGTGATGTGTCTGTGAAGATGTTTTTGATGTGCATGCCATGTAGTGTCTCACCTATATTTCCTTCTATATATTTTATGGTTTCATGTCTTATGTCTAGTTCTTTAATCCATTCTGAGTTGGTTTTTGTGCATAGTTTGAGGTACTAGTCAAGCTTCATTCTTTTGCATGCAGAGATCCAGTTTTCCCAGCACCACTTATTGAACAAACTTTCTTTGCTCAATTGCATATTTTTTGCTCCTTTGTCAAAGATTAGTTGACTGTAAATCTGTCAGTTTATTTCTGGATTTTCTATTCAGTTCCATTGGTCCGTGTGTCTGTTCTTGTTCTAGTACCATGCAGTTTTGATCATTATGGCTTTGTAGTATAGCTTGATGTCTGGGAGTGTGATGCCTCCATTTCCTTCTTTTTTTTTCAGGAAAGCTTTGACTATTCAGGGTTTTTGGTGATTCCATACGAATTTCATCAATATTTGTTCTATTTTTTTGAAGAATATCATTGAAATTTTTATTTGAATGTCTTTGAATCTGTAAATTGCTTTTGGTAGGATGGCCATTTTGATAATGTTAATTCTTCCAATCAATGAGCAGAGGGGATGCCTTTCCATTTCTTTGTGTATTCTTCTATTTTTTTAAACAGTGTTTTATAGTTTTTTTTTGTTTTTTTTTGTTTTTTTTTGTATAGGTCCTTTACCTCTTTTGTTAGGTTTATTCCCAAGTATTTGGTTATTTTTTGTTTCAATAGTAAAAGGGATGGCTTTCTTGGTTTCTTCTTCAGATTTATTGTTTGCGTGTAGGAAGGCTACTGATTTTTGTGTGTTGATTTTGTATCCTGCCACTTTACTAAACTAATTAATTAGTTTTTCTGTGGCGTTTTTGGCATTCTCTATGTTTATTATCATATCATTTGTAAATAGTGATAGTTTGACTTCTTCCTTGCACATTTGGATTCCTTGTATGTCTTGCTCTTGTCTTATTGCTCTGGCTAGGACTTCCAGTATTATATTGAAAAGCAGTGGTGAGAGTGGACATCCTTGTCTTGTTCCAGATCTTAATGGAAATGCTTTCAGCTTTCGCCATTAAGAATGATACTGGCTTTGGGCTTGTCATATATATGGCCTTTATGATGTTGAGGTATGTTCACTGTATCCCAAGAATTTCAAGGGCCTTTATCATAAATGAATATTGTACTTTGTCAAAAGCTTTCTCAGCATCTATTGATATTATCATATGGTCTTTATATTTCTTTTTGTTGATGTGTTGGATTACATTGATTGATTTTCGGATGTTGAACCATCCTTGTGTCCCTGGAATAAATCCTACTCGGTCGTGGTGAATTATCTTATGGATACATTGTTGGATGATAGCTAAAATTTTATTGAGGATTTTGGCATCAGTGTTCATTAGAGAGATTGACCTGTATTTTTCTTTTTTGTGTGTTCCTTGTTCAGTTTTGGTATTATTGTAATGCTGGCTTCACAGAACGTGTTTGGTATTATCCCTTCCTTCTCAATTTTTTGAAAGAGTTTGTGAAGGATAGGCACTAATTCATTTCTGAATGTTTGGTATAATTCATTTGTAAATCCATCTGGTCCTGGGCTTTTGTTTTTGGGGAGGGTTTTGATTACCATTTCAATTTCACTGCTTATAATTGGTCTGTTTAGGTGTTCTATTTCTTCTTTATCTAGCTTTGGATGATTGTAGAATTGTAGGAACTTATCCATCTCTTCTAGATTGTTGAGCTTGTTTGCCTATAACTGTTCATAGTAGTTTCTGATTATTCTTTTGATTACTGCTGTGTCTATTGTGATTTCTCCTCTTTCATTTGTGATCCTATATATTTGTGCTTTCTCCTGTTTTTCCTTTGTGAGCCTGGCTAGTGGTTTGTCTCTTTTATTTATTTTTTCAAAGAGCCAACTTTTGGTTTCATTGATCTTTTGGATTGATTTTCAGTTTCGATTTATTTCTGCTTTGATTTTTATTATTTCTTTTCTTCTACTGTTTCAGGGTTCTTTTGTTGTTCAAGAACAGTCTTTTCAACAAATGGGTGCTGGAAATCCACATGCAAGATAAAGTCAGACTTTTATGTAAAATTATATATAAAATTAACTCAGAATGAATCAAGTATCTAAAGATAATGCCTACAAGAAAATTTGTAGGCAACAGCATAGGACAAAAACTTAATTGACTTTGATGATTTCTTGACTACAACAACAAAAGCACAGGTAACAAAAGAAAACAGACAGTAATTTCATAAACATTAAAAAAATCCATCAAAAGACATTGCTTATAGTATAAAAAGGCAACACATGAAGTAGGAGAAAATATTCACAAGTTAATTATTTGATAAAGGATTAATATACAGAATCCATGGAGAATGGCTAAAACTCAACAATAGAAAAAACAGGCAAAGGATTTGAAAAGACATTTCTCCAAAGGTAATATAGGAATGGAAAACAAGCATGTGTAAAGATACTTGATATTATTAGATATTAGGACAGGAATTGAAACTACATTGAGGTACTACCTTCCACCCATTAGGATGGCTACTATCAAGACGACAACAGAAAACAGCAAGTATTCAAGGGGATATGGAGAAACTGAAATTTGTGCACTGTTGGTGGATGGGGACATAAAATGGTGCAGTTGTGGAAAACATTATGACAGACCCTTGCAAATGTAAACATAGAGTTACCAAGTAATTCAGCAATTACACTTCTGAGTATGCTCCCAAAATAACTGGTAGTAGGGTGTCTGGGATATATTTGTACACCTGCACCTGTCCAAAGCAGCATTATTCATAATAGCTAAAATACGGAAGCAACACAATTTTCCTTCAAGACATGAATGAACAAGCAACACATAGGATGTACATAAAATGGAATATTATACAGCCTTGAAAAGGAAGGAAATGCTGCAATATGTAGTGGTGAGTGAATCTTGTGGACATAATGCTCAGTGAAATAAGACATTTATAAAGATCAAATCCTGTATGATTCTACTTATAAGAAGAACTTCAAGTATCAAAATCAAAAAGAAAGAATGTATAATAGTACTTGTCAGAGGTTGGGTGGAGGGGAATTCCGGGAACTTTTATTTACTGGATATAGAGTTTCAGTTTTACATTAATGAAAAGTCATGGGATGATTAGATGGTACACAGCAGTGTGATTGCATTTAATACCACTGAACTGTACACTCAAGAGATGGTATGTTATGTCATATGTATTTTACTGCAAAAAAAAAAAGAACAAGCTTGCTTACTGCTTCTCTGTCCTGCTATTTTTAATTAATTTATACCACTTTACTAGTTTCTACAACTTCATGAAACTTTTAGCTGCTTTCTAAAATTTACAAGTACTGGATTTTCTTTGATCTGAATATCAGATAAAAACACATTACACCAAAAATTTTTGTTTCCACTACTGTTAAAATACACTGCAGGGAACCATGAAAACATGTGTACTAAATAAATATATGCTGATGTTTTATATGTAATTGCTTCCACCGGGACACTAAATATATTCCATAGATTGTAAGGTAACCATAAGTCAGAAGAGACATCAAGTGTCCAAATAATGTAAATGTTTGCCTTGAGTCATTGGGGAAAACCCAGGAACCATTCTTCTTACCATTATTTCAATAACCATGGTTTTTGTTTGTCTGAGAGGCAAATAAGTGGAAATAGCTACGTACCTCATGTTTATTTCAGAATCCACGTACCCCTGTCCAGGTAAAATCTCTATGCCTCTTGGCTCATTTTTATGGTTTCTTATAATGCTGAAGTTCCAGTGACCTACAGAAACATTTCTAGCCTGAGAATTAGTTCACGTGGGTCAACTTTGTTTTTAGTTTTTGGTAGTACATATAAGCAAAAGAATTTCTACCAAATAGCCAAAAGATTTTTTGACTAAAGTCTTCACAATTCCTTAAGTATATTTAAACAGAGAAAATTCTCTCTAGTATTTAGAAGCTGAAAACTAAATATGTTTTTACAGACAAATATACTACTGTATTGATTGAAGATAATAAAAGCCAATATTTTTCAGTCATGATTTTTGTAGACATTTATGTAAAAGGGAATAGTTATGTATGATGTTATATAAAAAATGGTGAAACAAATTGAATTCCTTTTCTTCAACTTGGCCAATAAAACTGAAATAAAAAGTGTTTTTAGATCACTAATTAAAGGAGTTTTCTTCCATATTATCTCATTTAAAGCTTTACAAGAGATATTACTTCTTTGTATCTTGTTATGTCACCTATAAATTGTGTAAGAAACTACATAATATGCTAATTTTATTTTCCACTTTAACTTTGATTCCAAGCTGTCATATTGATAATTTGTTTATATGTTCATTTCTGAAAGATTAGTGGTGACTTACAGAAATAGCAGAAAGCAAAATCACATTTTCAAGCCAGGGGTGCAGAAACAGGAAAAGAAAATAAGACATAGTCAGAAGAGAAGTTAATGCAACGTACCTACTTTCTCTCTACATATCTACTTTTTCTCTCACCTGCGCAAGTAATTTGCAATTTCATTACAACTGACAATTACTGCATGTGAGAATGACTAATAATTTTAATTAGTTATTTAAGAATTAATTTGAGAAATAATTTTCATGTTACTATTGACTATTTACTTTCATTACGACTGCTTATATGTTTGATTTCTGCAATAAACGAGAGCTCTATAAGACCAAATTCTTCATCATTCCCTATAAATCAGACTTTTGCCATGTGATTTGACAGCATCGCCCACTAAAGGGGTGGTGTATATTTTTTTTTACTCCTGAGTCTCAAGTTAGTCATGTGATTCATTTAGACCAGTAAGTAGAATGTTCCTAGGCATGATGTTATCAGAATAATCACTTTCATTGAAAACACTGGTGCAACTGAACTCACTTTTGAACTTCTGCCCCAGTTAAGAGAGGGCTGTGCCTGAACTATCCTGCCAGGTTTAGGAGGTGGATAGGGATATGCAAAGCAGAGCTGCCTAGTTTTACACATCTACATAAGATGGTTTCGTGCTGAATGCTACCTATGTGTGAGAAATTGGTTTTTGTGGTTACATATCACTCAGGTTTCCAGCACATTGCTATGTAGCATTAGCATTAAAATACCCCAATACAGATTTTTTTTTTTAATGGTTCATGGAACTCTGTGGTCCAGACACACAGAAAAGTGAGTCAGTCATATTTTCTACCTTAAAATAATAGTTAAACATGGATATTGTAAATCATAAAATGAAATGTTCTACATTGGAACTGAATAATTCTAATTCTAGAAATTCAAGCCATTACACAACTCATTTTTTGAATGAGTTTAATTATGATAGAATTAAGGATAGGAACTGCTGTTGCCTGTTTGCTTTTATTTCCATTATTTTTTTTCTGGGATTGACGGTCTATTGAGATTCAGTTTTATTACTGAAGCACCCATCAATGCTTGATTCTTAAATATTAGTGCTTTAAGGAAGGAAAAGTTTGAACATATAGAATTCTAGACCTCTTAGGATCATGCTATGTTATCCAGTGAATGCTAAACCCTGCTTCTATTAGATCTGCCTCAAAAAAAAGGAGCCAGAGAGAAGCTGGTCTTTCCTGAAGAATAATAGCAAGCATGTTCATGAGCCACAACCCCACCCGAATCAGTGCTCAAATAGGACGAGGTGGTGATCCACCAAGCAGAATCAGTCCAAAAGTCATAAATACAAGCTTCACACCACCATCTTAATCCCAATCCGGAAGCTAATATGCTCCCATAGGATCACAGGTAGGTGTACATATGGCTAACAAATTTGATAGGATTGTTAAATCATTGATGAACTGAGGTGTGGGAACCATAACTCACTGACGATTTGTTCTTTGACAGTGAAGGGAGGGAAAGCACTTTTATTCAGACATTTTTAAAAATTATTTATTCTAACTCATTAATTTTCCCATAATTTTCTTATTGAAGTAACACTGGTTTACGGCACTATATACCATGTATGGGTATGAGTTTCTATCCTTTCAAATATATTTTACTATATCACACGTGTTTGCTTGTTAATCCAGATGTTTTCTATGTAAAAATATAAAACTTTGGGCCTCCCCGTTGGCGCAGCGGTTGAGCGCTGGGTTGCGAAGCTGCCCGCAGCCTCTGCAGCGCCGGTTCGATCCCCGGCTGCTCCCCAGCCACCGGAGGAGGGTCCCACATGGCGCGCAGACCTCTCCTGCCGCCCGCTGCTCCCCTCAGCAGTGTACTTCGGTCCTTCTGCCTGCTCTGCTCCCCGCTCTGGCTCTGGTGAATTCTCTCACCCTCCCGCGCTTCTGACTGTACCCAGTGCATGTATAAAACAAACAAACAAATAAATAAAAAACTTTAAAAAAAAAATATAAAACTTTGAAATAGCTGTGCTTCTTATATTGTTGTTACTCTGGGCTTATAAAAGTATCTCATGATCAACTGTCTGCAAATTTAAAACACTTCCTTCTATTAAGGTTGGCAAAATTTGAAATATTTATGAACATTTAATAGAGTTAGGAAAGTGTCATGAAATTTGGCATCAGGCTGCAATTCAAATCCCAGATCTGTAATTTTCCATACCAAATACTCTGGTTTAATTACTTAACCTCTAAGTCATCAGCTTTATCAGCTATAAAATGTATTCTGGTATTACCTACCTCATAGGATTATTGAATATATAAAGATATAAAAGAAGCTTAGAATGTTGTATAACACTATTTCTAGAATTATCTTAAGATAAAATATTTAATCTTTTGGAATTGGAATTAATAATTTACTATTACTTAAAATATAAGATAGACTTTTAGAGTTTCCAAGACAGGAGAATTTTGCTTGATGTTTACTCTTCCATTCCAAGGCTTGCTGTCAAAATGCAATCATGAATTATGAAAGCTCAGAATGATAATAATTAATGACAGTAGTTGAAGAAAATCAATTTTCCTCATAATTCAGTGTTCAAAGATAATCTAATACATATTAAAAATGTCAAGATTTTGAACAAAAAGCCATTCCAAAAGGAAAGCACTAAATAGGAAGTGATGAGTAGCATCCCATCCACAGGAGCAAGGACAGGACTTTTATAGAGAAGGCACAAAAACAAAACAAAAAAAGTATTTGATTGGCTAGTGGAAAGTGGTTGCCTAGTTTTGAAAGACTAGTTGGTTTTCCGAATGCTTCAGTTTCTTAACCTTGAGGCATTTTTTTTTTTAAAGATTTATTTAAAGATTTATTTATTTTAAAGATTTATTTTTTGGGGGGGCCTCCCCTGGTGGCGCAGCCATTGAGCACTGGGCTGCGAAGCTGCTCACAGCCTCTGCAGCTTCGCAGCCCCGGTTTGATTCCCCAGCCCCGATCGAGGGTCCCACATGGTGCAACAGACCTCTCCTGCCACGCCCACTGCTCCCCTCAGCAGTGTATTTCATCAGTCTGCCTGTTCTGTTCCCTGCTCTGGCTCTGGTCAATTCTCTCACCCTCCTGCACTTCTGACTGTACCCAGTGCTTGTATAAATAAAATAAATAAAATCTAAAAAATAAAAAGATACATTTATTTTTATACATGAGCTGGGTTACAGGCCAGAGAGTGAGAGGATTCACCAGAGACAGAGTGCGGAGCAGAACAGGCAGACTGACTGAAACACACTGCTGAGAGGAGTCCCGGACAAGACAGGAGAGGTCTGCCACGCCATGTGGGACTCTCCCTGCAGGTCTGGGAATTGAACCCATGCTGCAGAGGCTATGGACAGCTTCACAGCGCTAGGCTCAACCCACTGCGCCACCAGGGAGGCCCCCAAGGCATTTTGACTTTGTAGGCTATCAAAGCATCAAAATCACTTTGGTCTAAACCACATTTAATTAATTTAACCAGTATATCATTTTTTGTTCTAACCTTTAAAGGGAATGGTTCTCTCTTGTAGCATTGATTCATTCTATCATAATATTTTTCCTGTTGATTAACTTTTTTATTAAACACTTAATGAACCTGATTTTTATCCAAGAAGAAAATATTCACTGGCAGATTCCACCATCTTTCACCACCTTAAGCTAGTATTAATATACTTATTTTTTTTTTTTTAATATTAAATTTTATTTTTATATTCCCCCATACAATTGCAAACGCCCCATTCTGACCCCAATCCTTCCCCTCCCGCCCCCCACCCCCCAAAAAGTGTCTCTGGTTCATAGTTTTTTGTTGATTTTGATTTTCACTTTCTTATATTCATTTTCCTGGTCCCTTATTTAAGTTTTCTAGATTCCTGCTATGAGTGAGACCATCCAGTATTTTTCTTTTTCTTTTTGGCTTATTTCGCTGAGCATGATCCCTTCCAGTGCCATCCATGTTGCTGCAAATTGCATGTGTTTATCTTTTTTGAATGCTGAGTAATATTCCATGGTATATATGTACCACATCTTCTTGATCCAGTCATCTATTTTTGGGCATTTGGGTTGTTTCCAAAGCTTAGCTATTGTAAACAGTGCTGCTATAAACATAGGAGTGCAGGTGCTCTTTGGAATTGATGTTTCTGTGTCCTTTGGGTAAATACCTAGGAGTGGAATTGCTGGATCATATGGAAGCTCTATGTTTAGTAGGTCCAGAAATCTCCACACAGCTCTCCATAGTGGTTGGACCAGTTTGCACTCCCACCAACAGTGCACAAGAGTTCCTTTTTCTCCACATCCTCGCCAACATTTGTTGTTGCTAGTTTTTTTAATATGTGCCATTCTCACTGGTGTGAGATGGTATCTCATGGTAGTTTTGATTTGCATTTCCCTGATTACAAGTGATGTTGAACATTTTTTCATATGTCTGTTGGCCATTTGCATTTCCTCTTTAGAGAAGTTTCTTTTTAGCTCTTCTGCCCATTTTTTGACTGGATTATTTTCTTTGTTGTTGCTGAGTCTCATCAGCTCTTTGCAGATTTTTGTGATCAGTCCTTTATCATTAGTGTTGGGTGCAAAAATGTTCTCCCAGTTGGTGGGGTTTCTCTTTGTTTTTGTTATTGTCTCTTTTGCTGTGCAGAAGCTCTTTAATCATAATATACTTATTTTTTTAACGTATCTAGATTGTTAAACAACTTATCTTAGTTCAACAATATTCATACTCAAAGGATGTATGCCACACTAGTCCAGAAGGATATCTTCATTATCTGTTCTAGTAACTACAAAATGGTTATTATGCAGAGATAGTCACATTTAAAACACATTAGTTATGTTATTAAAACTTTTAATTAAGCTTTAATATATTTACCCCATTTACAAAATAAACTGAAATAATTCCCCAACTCAGTATTTCCTGATGCCATATATTTCCCAGGAAGATTTGTCAAATGCTATGAAAACTATGATTTGGAATTAACTTGCACTTGGCTTTCTTAACACTTTCCCCCTTGCTTCCCACCAATAAAAACTTAATAAAAAATACTGCATGTATTATTTACAGTTACCTCCTTTCTTTTTCTGGTCTTATGTTGAGATCAGTATGCAACCCAAGAAATTAAAAGCATAGAGCTGCCACCTTCCTCTTAATCTCATAAAAAAGGGGGAGGAATCTCATTCATAGGAGTTTACTTTTGATATTTTATCAGTCAAAACCAAATTATAGTAACACTGCTGTTCATGTCACTTGGGAAAGCAAATAGGAATATCCTCTATGAGATTTACATGACTTTCTATAAAGGGAAGAGAATGATTTCTTTTTAAATGAAGTGAACATTAGTATAAGAAGTTATGATAGCAGACATACACACAGATGGCTTCTTGTTTATGTTTATCTTATGGAATAGAGATAAGAAATGCAAATGAGGTCCTTGCTTTACCTTCTCATTAATGTTCTTTAATGCTTTCACTATAAAATGACAGGTTGACCAGAAGGAAAAAAGAAAGTCATTAATCTACAATTTTCTACAATATTCATGTGGAAAACTAATGATGTAGTGAAAATGATACTAGCTTTGGAGACCTAATATAACTATCAGACAAAGAGTCTAACAATCCAGATAAGAAATTGATAGAATCTGACATCAAATTTCTCATTTATAAAATGGAAAAATCAAGATGAGGTCTAAGCTTTCTTTCAAAACTATAGTTCTCAATTTCCGTAATCATAAGAAGTATTCTACTCTTTCAACTTACTGTGAAAAAGTTGCCTGCTTTCAAGAGTTGAATAAGATTCCATTTTTAATACATGTCATACTTTTCATTACCTCTCTCAACTTTTCTTCTTGATTTGTAATAGGAACAGTTATGTGAAGTAGATGACATGTAGAAGGAATTAAAAAACCAGATCTTGTATTCAAACTGACTGATTTAATGTCCCCACTTTGCCACATAGTGCTATGGACTTTGGATGTGATACTTAGATATGTGTTACTTGTTTTTTGTTAAAAAAATGGAGATAATAATAGGAACTAGCTACCAAGTTCTGAGCTATTTGCTTGCATAATTCATCTGAAGGGTTTATCATAGCACTTGACACTGTGTGTATATACACACACACACACACACACACACACACGAGTATATATATATAGATAGATATAGAGAGATATATAGATATATATAGAGAGAGACTTCTTTAAAGATAACTTCACCAACAACAACGAAAAAAACTAACGGGATAGTGTCCTGTTTTAAGAGAATTCCTTTTCTAATCATTCAAATAGAACCTTGTGTAACCATCCTCAATATAATTAAATACTTTAGTAAGTTATAAAAACAGATTTTCCTATTTTCTCTATCTATGAAGACTTTGCTCCATCACCAGTTGAATGTGCAAAGACTTTGTTGAGTTGATTAATCTGTGACTCATCTCTTTACCTTCACAGATGCTAAAGAAAAATTTTGGATCTTAAAGGTTATTGTGTTCTGGATTTTTTTTATATACCTCCTCTGTAAGATAGCTATGAAATATCTGGTTTTATAAACACATTAAAAGCCATGCAATGTCATTTGTCACAATGAGCTATAACTGTGGATCTATTAGGCTAAAAAAAAAATAAAAAACTGGAAAAGATGAGGAGATGGCAGGATTCAAAATGATTTAAATGAAGAGGGAAAATGAAGAGAGCCAGGGCAAAGGGAAAAGGAGTAGAGAGGTCTAATATCTTCTCAACTTTTATGAAAATCTAAAACTCTTTTAAAAAATAAGACTATAATTTTAATAAAAGACAAATTTCTGCTTTTCATGTTGTATCTCTATTTCTTCTCAAATTATTCCTCTCCTCCTCTTCCTTCTATCATTCATACACACACACACACACACACACACAAATATTTATTGGCTATTTCAACTATAAAAATGATGTTCTTATCAGATAAATTACATTTTTTCTTATTACTTTATTGTTTTTAAATTCCACAAGAAAAGAGAATTTGCTTTTGTTGACCAGTGATTCCCTAGGTCCTTGCTATTGTCAGATAAATAATGTATATTTTTTATCTGACATGTAAGTATAAAAATATATACCTTGAATATATGATTACCTCAAATATTTCATGACAGATACTTCATAGAATGTCTTTATAGTAAAACAAAGCATTTGTTGCTTATCTGGAAATCAAATCTAAATGTGCATCTTGATTTTACTTTTTCTCTTGATTGGTTGCTTTTGTCTTTGCTAAGTCTGTCAACCCTACTTGCAGTTTATACAAAATAATACAGACAGAGGAACTCATAAACAACTGAATTTTTTAATCACAGTTCTGAAGGCGGGGAAGTTAAAGATCAGTATGCCTGCCTGGCTGCAATCTGGCAAAGGCCCTCTGCTCACTGTCTCATTGCCAAAGCCCTCTTGCTGTATTCTCACATGGTGAAAGGACCAGGGATCACTGGAGACTCTCATAAAGGCAATGATCCCAATCATGGAGGCTCCACTGCATGATTAAAGCATCTCCCAATGATTCTACCTCCCAATACCATCATCTTTAAGGGGTAGAATTTCAAAATATGGATTTGGAGTGACATAAACATTTAGATCATAGCAAATTTTGAAATAAAGCTTATGAAGGGATACATACAAATGAGGGCCCCAAAATTTAAATTTCACTAGCTTCATGGAATAGCTACTTATTTATAGATAAAAAATTTAACTTCTCTACTCCAGCCAGAGTTTGAATGTGTATCAAGAATGTGTTTCAGATAATGTCATCAGCTTTACCACCACTCCTGCTGTCATTGACACAAATATCTGAGCAGCCTCAGAAAGTCAATTTTAGAGTCACCCTTTAGGAGCCTTTCCTTGGACACATTGTAAATTAAGTTCAGCAGCTTTCACCATGGGGTTATTATGTCTTTGATGATCACTTAACTCCAGTACATCAATGGAAACTCTATGCCACATCATCTGCAGGACTGACCTCCTTAGAGGTCAATTAGCTCGTATAAAATAGACACCATATCGAGAGCAGAGCCAACTTGTGATCCTGGGAACTCAGTGAGTTTTCAAATACTGGAAAATAGCAACAAAAATTTAAGCCTAGGGAACTTCAACAGAAAATACTCTGTGTACAGGGATACAGAGCAAATTATTCCCTTTACAAAAAGATCATTGCCAAAAATGAAACCCCAGTTTCCCTGACACAGATAGTATAGTCCACACATCTTTTAGAGAATTCTAATGGCAGCAGAGGATGGGAAGCAAGACTCAGGATCAGATGAAGTAGGAGAAAAAAACTTGCCAGATTAAAAGATATTTTCTGGGTCTAGGACATGAAGAACCTGCCATCTTCAGAAGACCAGGGTCTCCTCCTCTTGACCTTAAGCCCTCATTTGGGGCTACTTTCCAGCATTACATCCTGAATTCCTGGCCATTCATGACTGAGAGATTTGCTTAGCCACTGAAATTACTCATGTCCAAGTTGGCTGCAGTGAAGATTACTTGAAGAAAAATGGAGGATTTCCTGTGTATATGAGTCATATGTGTATAAAAATTAATTACCATCTGGGAGATTTAACTCAAAAGAAATGGAGAGAGGCTGTGTGTCCCCATCCATCATAAGTGTGAAGTCTCTACTTTGCTCTCACAAGTGACCATTTAAATCCAGATTTCACATGATACAGTAAAATTACATATTTTCTTTTGAAGCATGCTTCCCCTACCTCATATACCTTTCCCTCCCTCCCTTCCTTTCCTTGTTTCTCTTTTTCTCCTCTCCATTTTACTTTCTAAAACTAACTTTGGGGGACTCCCTGGTGGCACAAGGCATTAACATGCCTCACTATGAAGCTATCCACAGCCACTGCAGCATGAGTTCGATTCCCCAATTCCCTGGCCAGGAAGTGACCCACACAGTGCAGCAGACCTCTCCTGACTCGCCCACTGTTCCCCTCAGCAGTGTATTTCAGTCAATCCGCCTGTTCTGTTCTCCACTCTGTCTCTGGTGAATCCTCTCACACACACCCCCCTCCCCAACATCTCTGGCCTACACCCCAGCTCTTGTACGTATAAATAAATAAATATTAAAAAAAAACTAACTTTGAGGAGATGATGTAAAGTCTTAGCATTACAAATATAAACCAGTTAAATTAAAATGCTTTATTTTTAGATGGGGCAATGGATTGATTAATGAAAACAAAAAGCACAGTGGTTCAGAAGTCAACCCTTTTTTAGTTTAAGGTGTTTGAATAGTCATAATGTGAATCATAAATCTTAAAATATTTCTTCACTTTTTCACTCTCTACTTTTTGACCTGCAGGTATATGAACTGTAATATATCACTTAATCTCTAACTTGGCATGAGCATTTGAGGTCCTAGGCATCTCAATGCAGAAATTGTACTGCAAGCTGGATTAATATCCCATTGACCTACGAGGTTGGTGGATTCGGCTTTTAAGTCTCTAGGATACAACAGTGTACTTTGTTTTTCCCTGTCTGCTGCATTTCTTCTTTGCCAACTCACAAGTTTGATTATCTCTGCTCATCACAGCAATCTTAGTCCAGGCTTCCTCATTGTAGATTATCCTCCAGGCGACCAGGTTAATTACTATGTACTTTAAGCAGCTGAGTTAAAATTAACTGCAGCCAAATATTTACCAACATTGAGTAAACAGATTCTTATTCATTTACTCCTTCACACACCATTTTTGTTCTTCTCACCACTAAAAGACAGCATGGCACAGTTTGGGTTTGGTTTTTTTTTAACGTACCTGCACTGACAAACAGGGTGCCCCAGTTCACCTAGATATGTGTCTGTACCACACACAACCAATGTTCTAGTGTAATTGACCACGATCAAATCTTAGGATTCTAATTTCTGAGAGGAGTTTCCTTTCCAAGCATTGGTTAAAGATAGTAAGAACAGCACAGAGTACTGGGGCAAACCTAGCTAAAGAGGCCTTTAGCACAATCTTTGGGCTCTGTTAGTCTCTGTCCCTATCAAATGTTCTATGAGATTTAACCCTGTACCATTCATTATCTTTTTTCTAAAGCCTCTCCTACACAGCACCCTCTGGGGAACCTGCTCTGACAGGGTTGATACTGATGTAATAAAGTTTAATTATTATCAGTGGTGATAGAATCTAATGGTTGTGTTCTCCCTGGGAACAAATTTCCCAGAGAAATCATCTTGCTTCGTTATATTATGCGAACGACGATACTAATACAATCATCCATGAGAAATTTTAAAACTCTAGGATGAAACTTTTCCCATTATGTTTAATGTATTTACTTAAGACACAGGATCTTTTGTTTGGGTCAGATGACAGTAGTTTTTAGGCTTTGCATTTACCCTTGAGGTCACAATTATAATTTGTTACCATTGGGAAAATAGGATGGATCACTGCATTCAAGGGGTCAGGGAACTGGGATTCATTTTACTAGAAAGTGAAGCTGAAGGTGGGCAGACATGGAGGAAAACTAGTCTGAAATTTGGAAAACAATTTGTCTCAGTCTTTGGATTTTTTCCAGATTAAACATTGTTTTGCTCTCCACATTAGCATGGATTCTATACACATGGTAGAGAACTGGCTATTGCACTTTAATATGAAGATGAAAAGGATACCAATGAAAAGGATATCAATAATTGAACCCAACTTTGAAGAACTTAACCTTATTTTCCAGTAACAATGTTAATGTACAGTTCTTCTCTGGAAGTGAGATCTAACTCATTTTCTCGGAGTCTTGTCACCATGGTAACTATTGTGCTCTGGTAGTGGTTCCAAGAGAAAGTTTGTATGGGAGTGGGAGGGGAGAGAGAGAGAGAGAGAGAGAGAGAGAGAATATGTATGTGTCAGTGTGTCTGCATGTAATTTTAAACAACACATGTAAGGAGCAACATTCTAAATGTGACCTGAAACTTTTTCCACATTTTTGTCACCATTCTTTGGTTGAGAACTGAATGATGCTGTGGGATGGGGAAGGAGAAGAGTGTTATTTAAGAATAAATACAATGAAAACAATGTCTGAAACTATTATGGCTAGGCAGAAAATAGAAAAAAAGTATCACATATGTAGGTATCATCACATGGTTCTTGTTTCTCTTAACACTAGCTCAAGGAAAGAGATAAAGGTGACAGTATGACAAGAGGACAATAAGTATTTTCTGATCCTGGGAAATCAAGCTTGGCTGTCAATGTCACGCTTGAAAAGTGAAGTGACATTCTTACGTGGGAAAAAAAATCTGGAAATCAAGTCAAGTCACATCTCTAGATAGAAGATGACCTTTACTTACAGGAAGGTCTTTGTGTGGTTGTGAATTTGATGTTCTGTAAATGAGACTTTGTGGCTGTTTAGGGAAAGCTGAGCCACTTTTACTTTCTCTCTGTGCACAACTGGCTGCAGCTGGTTTGACAGAAGTAGCTAGTGGAGAAGTTCTTTAAGAATGCTCTGACAGTGTTTAATCAAAGGTCTTTCCTCTCTGTGCAGTCAGGTCTTTCCTTAGATTGAAAAGCTTAATTTTTGTTTTTGTTTTTTCTTTGAAGGAATAGGAATAGTACTACAATTAGAAAGGAATATTTAATAAATTCTAAAATGAAGTGATTCATGTCCTCTATGCCCTATTCACACTGCAATATAATTAAAATCATTAACAGAATTGGAAACAAAGAAAAAATATAATATTGGTAATTAAAAAATAAGCAGTGACCTTAAACATCAGCATCACTGGGTTAAATAAAAATGAAAACCCAAACTGCATAAATCAATACATAAGAGAATAAACAAAGGCAAAGGAAAATTCATACTTAAAGACATGCATTGATAAACTCAATAGAGTGAAAATAAAGATTAGATTTTAAGCATTACAAAAAAATAACCTACAGAAAGAGGACATAGAGAAATCAATACAAATAAAAACAAAAATGAAACATAATATTTCTAGAACTATAAATATCCAATATCTGGTTCATTCAGAGAAAAAAATAGGCACATCTTCAGTTTAATAATAAAAGTAACAAGGGAAAAAGCCATACATATGCAAATTAATAAATTATAAAGTTAACATTATCAAATTAAAAAAACTATGAGGGACAGTTTTCTCACCTTTATGTAAATTTATTTTAGGAGGTGGGTGGAATATAGGGATTTCAAGGAAATATAAATTACCAAAATTTACCCTATCAGAGGTAGAAATTCTAAAGAGATTAATTACTAAAAAGGAAGAAATGGAAATGAGTTCATAATTTTTAGTTATTTCTCAAATGTTTAAGAAACAAATAACTTGAGATATATTTAGATTATGCCATGGGAGTAAAAAAGTAGCCACGTTTTTCAAAATTCAACATAACAGATATACTAAAATCCTACAGTGATAACACAAACAGAAGTAAAATTGGAGACCAATTTTGTTTCTATGTATTATTATAAAAAATAACATCAAAATACTTAATAAACACTAAAATATAGTCACCACCTTAACCAAATGTCCTGTCTAAGTGAGGCTTGTTCCATAAATGAAAGTTATCTATTATACATATTAATAGATAAATAGATTAACTTGAAAATCTCCAATTATCTCCATAAGTGCAGACAAATTACTTGGTGAAATTCAGTGACAGTCTTGATTATTAGGAATGTATCAGAATCTTAAATATATGGACATTTCCTTAATGTGTATACCCATGAATAGTTCATATGACTATATAATTACATATAAATGATACAGATATTTACCTTTATATGTATTTTTATGAAACTAAATATATATAAATTTCTACCAATCTATTTATATACTATTTCTGAAAGATAAAGATTTATCAACTCAAAGCAAATATAAATACAATGGGAGAAATAGTCGAAGCATTCCAGAGAATAAGAAAGCAAAGATAATTTTCTTTTTTTTTTTTTTTATATAGAGGCATGTTTTCTTTCTTTCTTTCTTTATTTGTTTGTTTTTGTTTATACATGCACTGGGTACAGTCAGAAGCGCGGGAGGGTGAGAGAATTCACCAGAGCCAGAGCGGGGAGCAGAGCAGGCAGAAGGACCGAAGTACACTGCTGAGGGGAGCAGCGGGCGGCAGGAGAGGTCTGCGCGCCATGTGGGACCCTCCTCTGGTGGCCGGGGAGCAGCCGGGGATCGAACCGGCGCCGCTGAGGCTGCGGGCAGCTTCGCAACCCAGCGCTCAACTGCTGCGCCACCGGGGAGGCCCAGCAAAGATAATTTTCATCCTATTATTTTTTGATATTGTAATAGGTAACTGCTAATACACAGAAACAGAGAGAATAAAAATATAAAGAGAAACTTCTCCCATTGATGGCATAACTGATAATAAATATATGTAATATATAATAAATAATTATACATAATATATTAATATATATTATGATATATATTATGATAATAAATATACATTATTTTCTACAGAAAATAACAAATGAGAAATGGCTGTGTAAACATTTACATAACAATAATTATTTACAGTCAAGTATTAAGCAGGTAGAAGATAATAATGAAATTATTATCACATCAATTATCATAATTATCATTATGATCACATGGTCAAAAACAATTTAAAAAGAACCAGAACATTTTAATGAAGCATGATACCTGGGAAGAGAAGTAAAAAATTGATGCTGAAGGACAAAAGAAAAAACCTTGGGGAAAAAAAAAAGGTGCATCATGCTTTGACAGAAAAGAACTAAATAACATAACGTCAATTATCCCTTATAAATCTATAAAGTTGAGAGATTCCTTCACAAGTTGCCAAAAGAGGATTTTTAAAATTATCCAAATGGTCCTAAGAGTGATGTGGAAATATAGTTAGCCAAGAAAATGTTCACAAAGTATAATGAGACTGGGAAAGAGACTAGATATAAAAACAAGCATTAATACAAATTCCAGTCTTTCCATAACAAGGATACTATCACAATGAAGAAGGATATAGAGATAAACCCAAATCAATATGAAAATTGAGTATGCAAATAATTTCACAATATGGGAGACATGATTTAAAAAATATTTATGGGAAACAGTGAGTGGGTTTCAGGAAAAACATAAAATTAAATTCCTATTTCTTAGCTCAAAGCAAAATAAATATTAGTAGATCAAATGTTTATACACTGAATCAAAAGAAAATATATAAGAAAACTGAGAATAAGCTATACAATTAACAGTCTCAGAAAGGGAACATTTTTCTAGATAGTATCTGGATTGATAGAATTAGCAAGTACAAAGTGATCTTGATATTCAAATGTAACTTTTCAAATATTCTGTTCACTAATAGGAAACTCACAAAGATGGCATGTTGGTTTTCCTTTCAAATTAATTTCATTTTGTCTTTGTAGCCATTGGAACTTCTTCATTTTTCTGATTGTATACTGGTCTGTTCCATTTTGAATGTATTATTTAAAAGGGCTCCTGAGCTACTTTGTTCTAAGCACAAGAAACTGCTTAATGATCTCACATTATATTAATGAATGAACATTTGACCACATTTAAATAAACTAAGATAGTGACATTAAATTCATAACAAATGCTTTGCAATGTGTTTGCTTATTCATGGAGAAGTTGTTTTTTTTTTTAATTTATGGGAGTTTAGAATTTGATCTTGAAGAATCACAAACATTATCATAGAGTCAGCAGGTGACACTGATTGAGAATAATGTATTTTCAGATGGAAAATTTTCAGACTCTGGAATATTTCTAAGAGAAACTTGAACCAACCATACCACTATTAGACATTTTTCTAAACTTTGTGTCAGCTGAACTTAATTGTGTATCTGGTCCTTCTCTGTGACACTGATCTTTCTCCTGGGGGGTCACATCAATCATGGATTCCTCTCAATGTTCCTCTTCCTATAGCTCACTAGTCACTTGCTTTATCCCCAGTGATCCTTCAACTGTGTGTTCTTCAATATGGCATCTACAGACATTTCAGAAAATAGGAAATAACATGCTTATTTGTGGTAATGAGCTACGACACACATTTTTGCCACATTTTGAACTAAAGATTATAAAGATGTAGAAGAATAGATGAGAGGCATATTAACTTTAAAATTTGCTTCTTGACTAAATTAATCAGTGACGGTTTACCCTTTTCTGCCTCTAATCCAGCACATCTCCATTAATGTGAACTATAGAAAGAAGCAGTACTCACAACTTAAGAGAAAGGTGACCATTTTTAAGAACATGAAAAATGTTTCCTTCATTTCCAGTTTATAACAGAGTTATGAAGAACAAGCTTAAGTGTTAATTGCTAGTGGTCAAGTAAATAACAAGGAAAAAAATGTCCCTTACACTGGCATATAGAATCTTTGCCATCTGTCCTCATAATATGGCTCTACAATCTGTCTCCTGTCATTTCCCTTCAACCCCCTCCTTCACCCCCCACCTCCCTGATTTACACTGACTTTATGCTAAAAAGTATGTGCTCCAGATCAGAGGACCTGGCTGTCACCTCAGCTATACAACATACTGTGTTTCTCCACAGTGGCCGCCATATACATTTCTTTCCCACATTCCTAATCTGATGTCTCCTCACACAGTGAACCGTTTTTGACCCTGTAATTCACTTTAGCCAATAGAGTGCTGCTGAAATTAAGTTATTCTAGTTCTAAAACTAAGCCTTAAAAAAGCTTTTGCTTTTGTGCTTTTGGGAGTTCCTAGTTGCCATGTAAAAATCTGGTTACCCTCTTTGAGAGGACACATGGAGACATCAAGCATATGGAAAAGCCACTTGGAGATGAAAATACCTTGAGTCTACATAGAAAAGGCTGCTCAAACTCCAGCCATCCCTACAAAGGCTCCCAATATGTCAGTTATCTTGAACATTCCAGTCTACTCAAGACAAAGGAATTCTCCAGCTAAGTTCAGTCATATCATAGACACATGAAAGAAAATAAATTTTTCTTTGAAGCCACTGAAGTTCCATTTGGTTTGTTTGATAGTAATACATTATTGTAATACACACTAATAAAACCTGGGGATCTCTTGACCATATCAAGTTTTAATTTGCTCATTAGTAAAACTGAAATTCTAATAATAATGCTTAATTCATTGGGTTATGTTAGTATTAAATAAGACATGGCAAACTCTTGAATCCCTATCTAGCATACACTATCATTAACAAATTTATTATGACATTATTGGTTTTTTATAGCTCAACTAATCTCTGAGGCCATTTTTATATCACTTGCTATTATCCATCATGAACACTAAGCATGACTTCGTCTTATCTCTTACCCTTATTCTATATGGTGGCTAGAAGACAAAATGTATCCAGGAAAACCTATGTTTACATTCTGATTTGGTTACTTAGAAACGGTTTAACTTCGTAAAACTCTCTTCAATCATTCTCTGCAGATTGGTCTTGGTAACACTTATCTCTGATTACTGGTAGGAGGTTTAAAAATGTTAATGCAGGTGAGGAAAAAAATATGTACATTAGTAACAAGAGAAATAGCAATTATAAAATGGGCACAAATATGATTCTTGAGCAATAGTGTCTTTCTGTGAAATCTACCCAGATTGCTATATGCAGAATCCTTTCCTTCTACCTCTGTTATCCCAAAGTTATGTTACATGATATATACAAGAACACCTCATTTTGACTTGTTAGTACAAGTGTCCAAATGAACTGTGAATTTCTCAAGGATAGATGCATGTCTTAATTATACCTATATAATGTTTCCATATTATAGAAATTTTCCAGTAATTAGCTTTTTTTTTTTTCTTTGGAAGAGGTGAGAAGTGTGGGTGACCCAAGTTGTGATATTTTTGCTTTTGAGGAAATGACCATTGCATGAATCTTGGAAGGAAGAAAAATCTCACTTCTCAAAGTACAAATACCACCACTCAGTCTCCTTGACTCCTGACAACAGGGAATGGCACAATATCCAGTAGGATATTTACATTAATGACTTCGGACCTGGGTCAAGTGACCAAGGAAGGAACAGTGCATCTAGTTCAGCTCAGGCAGCAGAGAGGATCCGGAGCTGGCAGTGTGGTGGCACCTGCTATGGATTGGGTGTCCACCAACATTGACAACCATGTTGCAACCCAACTCGGCCTGTGTGTGGTAGGACTGTGGTGCTCACTATCTACCTGTTACCCTCCCTTCCATGTCAGTAATGTGATTACTAGGCCACCTCAGCACCTATTAGATCTTTATTATTCTTTGAAATTAATTGTCCTCTTGAAAGAACTGCCTTCTGCTGTTGGCAGCCAAGAACCCTGATTAATATAACAGAGACCAGAGAATGCTTGGGAAACTGACCATAAAATGAGAATCTATAAAGGTGACATTCAGTGACATTTTGACTAATGAGAAAAAGTTGAGAAAGGAAGATAACAGGAAAGATAGCTATGGTAGGAAGAAAAACTAAGGGTACTGCCTCTTATAAATGCAAGAAATTAGGGACCTTCTGGGTGGCACAGGGGTTAAAGACAGCACTATCAAGCTATCACCAGCCACTTTAGCGTGAGTTCAATCCCCAGCCAGCCAGAGAGCAACCCACATGGCGCAGCAGAACTCTCCTGCCTCATACACTGTTCCCTTCAGCGGTGTATTTCAGTATATCTGCCTGTTATGCTCCCCACTCTCTCTGGTGAATCCTCTCACCCCCCACACCTCTGGCTTACACCCCAGTTCTTGTAAATAAATAAATAAATATATCTTTAAAAAAACAAATGCAAGAAATTAATTTTATATAAATCCAGATTCTTTGGAGAGAAAATCACATATATATTAGACAAATATAGTTTTCATGTGGTTGTCAAATTCTTGGAATTTAAACAACAAAGGAAATAACAGAAAGTAAACAAGAAAGGCAGTCATGGCAAAAAAAGGAAATGGCTCTGGGGTAAGTATTTTTCTCACCTCAAATATTTCAAAAGAGGCCAACTCATGTCATTAGCAGAACTAAAGAAATGCACTGGCAAAATTCCCACCAGGATGTACTAACATTTACATTGTTTAGTACTAGTGAAAAATTTCATCTATGAAATCTGATATCTTTTTCCCATAAGTCTTTATGTCAACTGTATAATGGAAAGACAAGACAAAAAAGTGCTTGAACAATGTACACTCCATCTTTAAGTGTTTTTTATTCCTTCTCTATATTTTTTAAAGATTAATTTATTTATGCATACAAGAGCTAGGGTACAGGCCAGAGATGTGGGAGGGTGAGAGGATTCACCAGAGACAGAGTGGGAAACAGAACAGGCAGACGGACGAAATACACTGCTGAGGGGAGCAGCGGGAGAGTCAGGAGAGGCCTGCTTCGCCATGTGGATTGCTCCCTGGCCAGGCGGGGATCTAACTTGTGTTGCAGAGGCTGTGCAGATTGCTTCATAGTGCAGTGCTTAACCCCTTGTGCCACCAGGGAGGCCCTATTCCTTCTCTAATAATGATTAGGAATATTCAAGTAAAAACTAGAAATACCCAACTGATGGAGAGGTCTTAGTTTGGCTGTCTAAACCACAATTCAGCTGAACTGTGAAATTTTAGGTGTAAAATTTTGATGAAACTTATTGAAGTGAATCATCCTCATAACTCACAAAGTGAAGTGAAACATTCAGATCAACTGAGAAGGGAGAACAGTATATAAAGAACTGTGTTCACAAATATCTTTGTTTCCTTCCTAATAATTTGTGTCTTGGGAGTGTGGGTGGGAGAGCAATGAGGAAAGATCAAGATCACATTGAAACAGACATCAAGTTCTCTTACCCTGTGGAGGACATTCATTACTCTGCCTAGGACTTTGACCTATTATCCTTCCTTCTATGACTTCCTAGGGCCCATAATGCTTTTATCAACACAGAAGTTTTTATACAGAATTATATGTATATTTGAAAGTATTTTATCCCCATTTTATAAGAAGAGGCACTTTATTTAAAACATATTCTTCAGGGCCTCCCCAGTGGCACAGTGAGTTGAGTTTGATTTCCAGCGGGCCAGGGAGAATCCCACTTGGCGAGGCAGACCTCTCCTGTCTCCCCAGCTGCTCCCTGCAGCAGTGTCTTCGGACCGTCTGCTTGTTCTGCTCCCCACTCTGTCTCTGGTGAATTATCTCACCCTCCCTTGCCTCTGACCTGTACCCCAGTTCTTGTATAAATAAATAAAATCTTAAAAAAAAAGTAACATATTCTTCACCCGATAGTAGAAATAGTGGGGAAAAAAATAAAGATGTAATTTTATGTATTAATAAAATTTCCCTAAGAGTTAGAAAACAATGGTCTTTAAATTCAAATTTGAATGCTCCCTCTCAGAGTTTGAAAGTGTTTACAAAATGATAGGCAATTTGGGAAGGAAGAATGACATCCACTGAAAATTGGCCCTTTCCTTGCAATATCAAAAAATTTCGGTAGAATAGTTTAATTTTAGTCCTAAAACTCTAGTTAACAGAAGGAACTATCTGTCCACATGGTTTGCTTTTAATCTAAAAAATGTAGCATTTGGCCCCATGTGTTTCTCTTTCCTCTAAAGCAGTTGTCCATATTGTTTGTGACAAACCGCTAAATGCTGGTATTTCAAAAATGCAAAAAGGTTAAAGATTATATAAAACAACCTTGACTCAAGGTCATTCAAATTTGGTATTCTAGAAACAACTACATTAATTTGAACACAATAGGCACTTAGTAGATGCATATTACTATGACTTACAGCAAATACTACTTTAGCCACTGGTATACATACACTTAAAAAAATGCATAACTATAAAAAAAGGAAAATGAGATAGATTGCTTAGTTCTTTTTAAAATGAGGTCATTTTTCCCAAATAAAATTATTGTCCAATATTATTAATGAACAATTTTCCACTTTATTTAATTTTAGTAAATTAGAATGTTCTTGGCAACAGAATGTCTCTAGCTTATTCTTAATTTGATCCTTGTCTGTTCTATCCTGATGGGCAAGGCAAATGGAGATGGAACAGGCCCCCTGGCTCTCTACTGCTTCTCGTTGTAAAAATGCTTATCAAGTCCCTGGTTTGAAGAGCAATGGAGCATCACCGCTCCTTCATTTTTTTGGAGGTCAAACTAAGTCCCTTTTAGCATGGTTCAGATTAAGTAGAGTAACTTCTTTTCCCATTATTTCTTCATGTTAAATGATCCAAACACCATCTAACTTCAAGGACTGGTTATTTCTCAGCAATATAAATGAGAATCCTGTACCTTACCTCGATTAAGAAGCAACTGGGTAGTAGCAGTCAGTGTTTCTCTAAAGGCTCATTCCATTATCCACCCCTAACCCTTTTGTGCACTAGGTTCAAATGGTGACCACTGGACTTCCCTGGTGGCGCAAGGGGTTAAGATGCAACCTATGAAGCTGTTCACAGCCTCTGCGGTACCCAGTTCAATCCCCAGCTAGGGAGCAATCCATATGGTGCAGCAGACCTCTCCTGTCTCACCCACTACTCCCCTCAGCAGTGTATTTCAGTGGATCCACCTGTTCTGCTCCCCACTCTGTCTCTGGTGAATCCTCTCACCCCCTCACACCTCTGACCTGTACCCTAGCTCTTGCATGCATACATAAACAAATCTTTAAAAATAAAATAAAATGGTGACTGCTGAAAGAAAAAGGGCTAAAGAGGCTGATGCAGCATACACATCCTGTAAGAGGACACCGACTTTTCTCCAAACTTATATTAAGGGCATCATCGGTCCCGCAGAGAGTTGTGAGATCGCAGGAAGAAAGCATCAGAAGGAGAGAGAGTGGGGTTCAATCCTAGATTTGCTTATTTTCTAGCTGTATCAACTTTGGTAACTTTGTGATGCCTCCATTTCTTCATGTGATAATGGGAAATTAATATTTATCTTACATAAAATATATCAAGCATTTTAAGGAAAATTAAATCATGTTATAATCACATCCTCCTCATCATCATCAACATAAGGTACTAAGTAGAAGCTCTTGTTCTCATTTTTAAAGCTTTCTTTTTTTCCCTAAGAGTCATTTGTAGATCTTTTCAAAGAAAAGAGCATGTTTCAAGAGCGTTTGTGAAGCTCATCCAAGGTGTACACAAACTTCTTAAGAGACCAATTAAAGAAACGCTTTTTCACTAGTTTTCAGTTGCACCTGCTATAGTCCTTAATTTATCTTCTACAGATGTTGCCTAGATAATTTTCATGTATAACATCAAATAAGTATGGGAGGAAAACGCATGTTTAATGATACCTAACAGTGCAGACCCCTAAAAGCTTCCCCACTTATGTTTTCTTCTCCTATGAAAACTCTCATTACATCAGGCTGCATCATTCTTTAGATAGCTCCAAATCAAACATACTCAGTTTACAAGTCAAATGATTCCCACATGCCAGAGGCATAAACAATGATCTTAAATTAAAAAAGAAATAACAAGTGCTTATTATTCTGCCTTTGAAAAGCAATGAGCTTTGTATTAGGAATTTTTTTTTTCTTTCTGCCAGTACCAAAGAATTCTGCAGGCACTCCCCTAGCCTGGTTTGATGTTTACAAGGTGGGAGGGAATCAATTTACATCCCCGGGGCTATTTGGCTCTGCTTGGATACCTGGGGGGAAATGGCTGTTAGAGCAACAGAGAGCTCTTGCAGGGAGCCCCTGGAAAAAAGTCTAAAGTAGTATGGATACTATTCTAAATATTAGTTCTGTCTTTCACCTTAACACTTGCAGACAAAGATTTCTCAGCAATTCCATATTTTGCAATAAAGAATTTGTAGTATCCCTTGGTGTTGTGGGGAAGAATGGTTTGCATACTGCTATTTGGGCAAAACTCCAGACAGTCATCCTGAAGTCTGTAAAATCACAGGAAGACAGAAGAGTCAAATGCCAATCTGTCAACCCCTTTGAGGAAGATGGATGGAACTATCAATAAGCCAATAAAGCAAAGGCAGGGTGATGCAAAGCAGTGGGGCCTGTGACAGGGAGCTAGCTGCAGGAGTGACAGGGCAGAAGTCAATAAGGCAGCTTATTACAGCCCAAGCTGATAAGTGATATCATTGTCAATAAGTAGAAACTGAGCCACCTGGAGAATTCACGTCCCTTCAATCAGGAAAGTCAGAATGGGTGACGGATGCGGCTCTGTGTCACATCCTAGGAATGGTATAAACTCATTTTCCACTTTCTCTGACAGCTGCGGTTCAGATACAGAAGGAAAGTATACACACATCTGGACCAAGGATTTCCTAATTCTATACTGCATGACAAGTTGGGGAGAAAAAAACTACTGTCCACAACTTAAACTTTATGTCATGCCACTATCTCTAGCTTACCACCAAATCAATGCAATTTTATTTTTCAAGATAGATTATTTTTCAAGAATTTTTTTTTATCTGAGCCCATTTTGGTTAAACTCAAATGTTCTATTTTGACTTTCATGTACTTGTCAGAAATCATTAGCTTATTAATGAATGTTATATTCGGCCTCATTGTCAAGATATGAAAAATGACTGCACAAATGTCTGTAGACTCATGCCATTCTGTACACTAAAAAATAAAGTAAGTTTAGAAAACACTGGAGAAAGTTTCAGACAGTCTATAAGAAGACAGGATTAATGTCATCTGGATATGTTTTAGATCTCAAACAGTTCTAATCTATAGAACAAAATTTCAAATTTTTCAAAATTTCAGAATTTTCAAAAGTTTGGAATCTAATGTTCCCAACAAATTATATATTTTTGTAGATATTGCTTTTCCATTATAATATTTGGCAGAATGTACTGAAGAGATAATCTAGAGAGGAAACACATGGCAACAAAAAAGCCATTATTTAGAAATGCTTTCATAAAACAGATTTTTAACTCAGGTTCATTGATACCGTGATAAGGAATGTTCTGCCACTGCAATGACATTCATTTGGCTGGTTACTGTGCAATGGGCTCACTACCTGGTGCATATAGGACAGATTATGAGATTGGTGCTTGAGAAAAGGGATAATAAAGCTTTATTGCTTATCAATTGGCAAAGAGGCAAGAGGAAAACTTAAACCTACCTCCCCAACTGACAAAGGGAATGAAATGATGCAGGTCTTGGGAACCAAGATTAGAAAAAAATGAGTTATATTTTATTGGCAATATAGTGGGTAAGGGCAAAGAAATGTGGACTTGACTGAATTCACTGGCTAGAGGACAGTTCACACATGAAGAGTTATGAAGAAGCATTTCTTCAGATAATGGGGGTTTGAATTTTTGTTGGAGGTCCCTCATCTCCAGGTAGCCTGTCTCCTCTGTAGTTGTGTCTCCCAACTCCAAGCAGCCTTGGAGTGCATCTCAAGGTTAAACAGAAAGACTCCATGCTGTCTAGATATGGCCTTTTTCTCTCTCTTTGGTGTTCTTGTCATGTGAGACCCATGTCATCTGTTTCAAGTTCACTCCCACCCAGCATCACCAGAATGACACTTGACCAGAGAAGTGTGAAAATTTCAAGGCATTCAGCCCATGTCAGATTGCTGAACTCCATAATTAATTTTTTTCTTTTTTTAAATCTTTTTTTTAAGATTTATTTATTTATGCATACAAGAACTGAGGTGTAAGCCAGAGGTGTGGGGGTGGTGGTGGTGAGAGGATTGATCAGAGACAGAGTGGGGAGCAGATCAGGCAGATCTACTGAAATACAGTGCTGAGGGGAGCAGGGAGTCAGACAGGAGGGTTCTGCTGTGCCATGTGGGTCAGTTCCCAGACCTGGAATCAAACTCATGCTGCAGTGGCTGGTGACAGCTTGATAGCACTATCTTTAACCCCTGCACAACCAGGGAGGCCCTGAGCTCCACAATTATTAGTAAGAAAGTATGCTTCAAGGCCTCCCCTGGTGGCACAGCAGTGGAGTGCTGGGCTGCGAAGCTGCCCCAAGCCTCTGCAGCACAGGTTCAATCCCTGGCCACCTGCGAGGGTCCCACAGGGTGCGCACCTCTCCTACCACCCGCTGCTCCCCTCAGCAGTGTATTTCTTCGTCCGTCTGCCTGTTCTGCTCTCCACTCTGGCTCTGGTGAATCCTCTCACTCTCCTGTGCTTCTGTATGTACCCAGTGCTTGTATAAATAAATAAATAAATAAATAAATAAGTCTTAAAAAAAAAAGTATGCTTCAGTTGGGAGTAGAGTTGCCAGATATAATGTACATTTCATAGTTAATTTTGAATTTCAGATAAACAGTAAATAATTAATGATAATTAATAATAAATGATAATGTAAGCATTGTTTAGGACAAACTTTCACTAAAATATTATTTACCATTTATCTGAAATTCAAAGAGGGTGGGTGTGTATTTTTCATTTATTATATCTGGCAATCCTAAAGCCTGTTTTCTGGTTTTCCATGCCATCTTGGACGGAAGTTTATTTTTCTGTTTTGGGCTTCCTGTACTTGCCTTTCACAGACCACTTTAGAATTCTCTAATTCCCAACTCTCCTGACCCACTACAGATAGGCACTTTGTGCAGCTCTAATTGCCTCCGTCAATCTTGCCTCCATCCAGATTTAATTTAAGCCTCGGGCTACATTGCAGCATTTGTTCAATTGTTCTGTTTCCCGTATATAAGTCATTCTTTGGCACATTGCTCAGTGGAATTCCAGGTAAGGGTATATGTGAATATAACCCAGGATTAGGTCAGTTATCCTCAGAGCTAGTTATTTCTTCATTTTCTTCCTTCTCTGAATCTACTGAAAGGTGAATACAACATTAATATCCCCCACGTCATGTGAAGCTAACCCAGCAATAAAAGAAAACCATCTATCTAGTAATTTGTCCCATTACAATAAAAGGATGAGATCATTCAAACTGTAACTTTTAATGGGATGTTTCAGCAGCACTCAGCAGCTAAAACCCCCATTGTACCATGTCTGCCAGAATCTAATGTTATTTGCACCTGTGGCGCAATACGCTATTCACTTTATTGCCTTATTACCCTCACCCCCAAAAGCCTAACCAACCACCCAGAGCTGATTCCACCTAGAAGAACTGGAAATCTGAATTGCACTAGAAAACAAAAGACGATACTGAAGTTTATCTACAAAAACTAAGTTCAGAAGCAATGCTAAAAGATCATTGTCCGGCCCCACAGCCCTGTCAAGTGTGGAAACATTGCCCCTAAGCTTATTGCTCAGGCCCATTAGGAGAAGGTGAAAGCAAGAAAACACATAATAGTTAATATATAGGGAGAAGGTGATTTCCATGATTTTTACAAAGAGTTTCCTAGTTAACTGTGATCATGCTATGAAAACTGTGATCATGCTTTAGAAAACTGTGATCATGCTATAATAATGTAATATTTCCTTCCAGCAAGTACCGTTAACATTTGTTACTAGTCCTTTAATTTTTAAGAAAAAAAGTATTATGAAATGAATGTGGTCTTCTAATAATATAGTAATATTAGTCATTAATCATTTGAATCTATTCCTCTTCTAAAACAAAAGAAAGTCTAACATTTAATTTCTCTCCTTAGGAAGCATATTCTTTTCCAAAAATAAGGGATAAAATTTTAGTTCTGTGTTTCCTAAATTTATGTAACCAACAAATCAAAGAGCATGAATCTGAGAACTTTGTGTGGTACTGATAAGAGTTTGACTGGCTTATTCACTGAGCATGATCCTCACCAGCTCCATCCATGTTGCTGCAAATTGCATACGTTTATATTTTTGATTGCTGAGTAATATTCCATTGTGTATATGTACCACTGCATGGGGACTATAACCAAGATGAAAATGCATATATTGTGCAAAAATGAAAAATGATGTAAAAATGTATAAAATAAAAAAAATTAAAAATCTAAAAACAAGTTTGAATGGTATTCTCAAAGTTTAAAAAAGTCAACACTGAACTCAACATGAGATTACCTAGAACAAATTTACAAATTTTGGGTAGAATATTGATCAATTCAAAACAACTAAAAGAGGTCTGCATAAGCAAAAAAAAAAAAAGAAAAAAATTCTTTGAATGAAATCCTAAAGGTGGCTCTTTAGACTGAAGGGAAGTATCAGGGATAACCTGGAATTTGAGAAATAAAGGAATAGCAACACAAATATAAAATATCTATGTAAATATGAGAGGTTATTTTATCTTCTTATGATTTTTTAAATATATCTTGCTGTTGAAATAAAAAATGCAACACATTTTACATGATGTTTTAGTGTATGCAGATACAAAATGAAACTATAGTATAATCACTTAAGTGTTCACATTTTAAATCTGAGTGAAAAATCAGATATGTAAATAGCAGTTTCCAGAACAACTTCTAAAAGGTCATGCTTATAAATCAACCTCCAAAATTGTTAGAGAAATAAAATGTTTTTCTGAACACATGTTCAAATAGCCTAAGTGAGAGCAGGATAGATAACTGTTTTGCTCATCTTCAGCACAATAAACCTTGTAAGAGTAGATGTCATTCTACACCATAGTTACTCACACTTAACACTGGGCGAGCTACAAAGAGAAGCATTGTAGCCTCTGAGGTACCAGTCACTCAGGTTCCAATCTGAACTGAACTGTGTTCTCAATGTATGAATGTGGAATGCATTGTTTAATATGTCAAGACTTGGGCCTTGGCTGCATAGGGTTGAGGTCTCAGCACCATCACTGCTGGGGCCTGAATTCAATCCCTGGCCAGGGCGCTAACGCACATAGGGTTCAGCAGACTTCTCCTGTCTTACTTGGAAAATAGTGTTTGACAAATAAAAACTACTTTAAAAAATTTGGTATTAACAGTAATATACAGTGTTTCATAATTATTGCTAATATATAAAATATGCTTATTTAATTTCATAATTATGTGAAAAGTTAGCCACTCTCACAAAGTATAAAATCAAATTATTTGCTTTACTAAAATATACATATATTGAAGATAATAACATTTTTGAAGTCACCTATGATATTTATTTTTCAGAGACCAACCTCATGATTTATTAAATAATTATAAAAATTAACCCCTCATCCTTTCAGTTCCCATGGCGTTTTTTTTTAAAAGATTTATTTATTTATTTGTTTGTTTGTTTGTTTGTTTGTTTATTTATTTATACAAGCACTGGGTACAGTCAGAAGCAAGGGAGGGTGAGAGAATTCACCAGAGCCAGAGTGGAGAGCAGAACAGAGTGACGAAGTACACTGCTGAGGGGAACAGCGGGTGCAGCAGGAGAGGTCTGCGCACCATGTGGGACCCTCGCCGGTGGCCGGGGAATGAACCAGTGCTGCAGAGGCTGCAGGCAGCTTCACAGCCCTGCGCTCAACCGCTGAGCCATCAGGGGAGGCCACCCATGGGTTTTTGAGGATATAAAAATAATCCATGTTTATTCTGAGAGGAAATGATATTTAAACAAATATTTCATAAATTTCACAAGTTGAGTAAATGTATATTAGAGTTCTATATTCTTTAAAAGGGGTACTCTCTCTATAATGAGACCCTAAAAACTAAGACATTCCATTGGTTGGCCTCTGTCATGCACAAACTTTTACCACATACACTGGAACCTCCAAGAAACCCCAATAGCATAAATATCATATAGAAATAACCTGGTAATACTGTAACCAATTTACAGGCAATTGCTCACGGACAGGAAATATTGGATAGAGATTCTGCAGGGGAAATTTAGGGAGGCTCAAGGTAATTCTTCCCTCTTGAATTTTCCTAGTATGTCGACTCCCAGAGTAAAAATCCGGACATCCACTGCCTCCTCTCTTAATCAGGTGACTAGCTAATTTCAGTCCATTTGAGCTGATTTTTCAAATCCATTTTAAGATAATGCAATGACTCACAGTTCAGTTGAGAACAACTGGCGTTAATACACAGTTTTCTTGGAGGTAAGGACAGTCTTTGAAATGGAAAATGAAAGAAGGGGAAAAAAAAGTAAAATAATACCCAAATATCATTTCTACTGAAAGGAATTTTACTGTTAGCCAAAGGGCTTATTATGATTCCAGCATCATCTATTTTGACGTGGTTACCTCAGAAAGAAGTAAGAATTATGCAGTAGACGGGCCTCCCCGGTGGCGCAGCGGTTGAGCGCTGGGTTGCGAAGCTGCCCGCAGCCTCTTCAGCGCCGGTTCGATCCCCATCTGCTCCCCGGCCACCGGAGGGAGGGTCCCACATGGCGCGCAGACCTCTCCTGCCGCCCGCTGCTCCCCTCAGCAGTGTCCTTCGGTCCTTCTGCCTGTTCTGCTCCCCGCTCTGGCTCTGGTGAATTCTCTCACCCTCCCGCGCTTCTGACTGTACCCAGTGCATGTATAAATAAATAAATTAATTAAAAAAAAAAAAAAAAAAAAGAATTATGCAGTAGACTTATTTTGTTCTATCTTCCACTTCTACAATAAAAGTCTATCTACTTCTCACTAGAAACTTCAATACCAGTAACTATAAATACCAACTCTAACTTAAATCTCACTGTAATTAGGCTTAAAATATTGCACATCACCAAATTTCTGTGAGAATAAAATCCCACAGACTGATTCACATCAAGTGCAAACAGACATTTGCACTCTTTGTTATTTGGGCAGAAATTGTTAAATGACAATAATCGTAAACAATATTGTAGCAGTTTCTCATTCTGCATGGTCAAAGTCACAGGAAAACTGAAAAGTTTAAAATCATCTTGAAGTTTTTCTGCCATCAGCTGAAAGGCAAGTAATAAGATCAGCCAGCCTTGGTGACAAAACAGAAATCACAGCCTTATCCAACATTTGCTTCTGTCCTGTTTAACCCACAATATGAAACGTAATATTGCTCCTAACATCAAAGTGCAAAATAACAGCTCTTCACCAGATCCTGGAAATACATCTGGGTTTTCTGTCAAGGAGGGTCAGCTGGATCATATAAAACTCTGACAGATGTGTCAGTCAAGTGGGAATGGAAAGTTGAGCTCTAATTCTTTCTTTCACCCAGAGATTTCTTTTAGTATTAAGGTCTCTGGGAAGTCCTATCTTGGATAAGAATAATCAGATTTATTCATGTCCTCACCCCTGCAGACCCCCAAGAACAGTTTTGACTTTAAAACATGTGATATTAATGTTATCTGTCTACCTGAGGGTTATCTCCAGTTGAAATTGGACTTGACATTCAAAAACATCACAATTGCACTGTTTTTGATGACTAAAAAGAAAGAATGCATTTAAGAAAAGTTATCAACAGAAACCTGTCTTATTCATTTTAACTTATTAAAAGAACTTTGGAGGGAAAACTTGAACACCACACACATAAGTTTGGTGAGCACATTTGTGCACACAAGAACAGTCACATGCTTAGTGACAATTCCCCCTCCTATCCGTCCATACAATGAGAGGTTGACATTCCCTTTATGTTCCTCTGACTCAGGACTGTCATCATAAAGAAGAATACCCCATCCTTGGATGTGATTAACTGTTCTCTAAAGTAAAATTATACTTGGAAGAGTAACTTGAACAGCTTAATTGTCTTCCAACATATTTATTAACTTGACATGTGGGGTCAGTTTAAAGGCTTCAGCCTTTTGTATTATTCACTTGGCAAAGATGTTAATTACATCCTCGTGTGAATGTTTGCAGTGACTTTTGAAGACATTTGTTTCTTGATACTCTTCATAATCTGTGTTTGATTTTTTTTAAACAGATTTATTTTCACAAATCAGCAAGGGGGGAAATAATGCAATGTCAGTGAATGAGATGATGCTCTTTTTTTTTTTCTTTTTATCTTTCATTTTTTTTTTCAACCACCATCCCTTATACAACTCTGACCCTTCCTCGCTCCAGCTTTCCTCTTAACCTCACTTCAAAGTAAATGAACCTCAAAAGCCTCACTTCATTTTTTAGTGTCCACTACATATCATAAGTATTTTTCTTTGTTGAATCATCGTCTATGTAAGCATTCAATATTTGTCTTGACTTACTTTACTGCATACAATTTCCTTAAACTCTTTCATTTTCTGTAAATGGAAACATTTCATCTTCTCTTATGACTAATATTCCATTGTGTGGATATGCCACACCTAAATCCAAATCTCTGTCAGAAGGTATAGGTTGTTTTCATGCTCTAGCTATTATAAATAATGCTGCAATAAACATTATCAAGTTATATTTTTGATCACAAATGACTAGAGATTCTTGTCAAATGCTTCCTCTGCATCGGTTGGTATTATCCCATAATTTTTATCTTTTATTTGGTTGGCTCAATACATTACATTGTTTGATATATGTATATTATATTAAACCATTCTTGAATCTCTGGGGTAAATCTCTCAACCATGGTGTATAATTATTGTAAGGCATAGTTGACTTCTGATTTGTTAGTATTTTTTTTTGAAGATTCTGCATCAGTATAATCAGGGATTTTTTTTTTAAAGATTTATTTTTATGCATACAAGAGCAGGGGTACTGGCCAGAGGTGCGGGGGGTGAGAGGATTGACCAGAGACAGAGTGGGGGACAGAATAGGCAGACTGACTGAAATATACTGCTGAGGGGAGCAGCAGGTGAGTCAGGAGAAGTCTGCTGTCCATTTGGGTTGCTCCCTGGCCAGGGATCAAACTCATGCTGCAGTGGCTGCAGTTAGCTTCATAGGTTGCGTCTTAACCCTTTGCGCCACCAGGGAGGCCCAGTAATCGGGGATTTTGAACTGTAATTTTCTTTTGCTGTCTTTGTCTGATTTTAGTATAGGGTAATGCTTGTACAATAAAATGTACTGGGGAACATTTCCTCCTCTTGGATGTTTAGAAATAATTGAGCAAGACAGGTATAATTTCTACATTCAAGGTTTGATAGAATTTGTACAACCATCTGGCCCTGGGTTTTTGGAAAGATTTTGGAGCGATTTTCATTACTATTTCAAGTTCTATGATTGTGATTAGTTTACTCAATTCTTCTATTTCTTCGTGGTTTAGTGTTGATAAACTACATGTTCCTGGAAATTTGGCCATTCCTTTGAAGTTATCAAATTTATTGATGTAATGTTGCTCACAGTCATCTCTTATGGGACTTTGTGTTTCTATGCTATCTATAGTTATTTCTACTCTTTCATTTCTGTTTATTAGTCTACTCTCTCTTTCCTTAGCCTTATTCATCTTCTCAAAAATCCAACTCTTAGATTTATCTTTTTTGATGATCTTACAAGAAACCCCAACACATTGTTAGTAGTCATTTATACTCTTATATTATTTCCTTCCTTCTACAAGATTTTGGTCTTTTCTGTTCCTCTTTTTCAAGACACTTTAAATTTAATAGTAGGCTGCTTGTAATTTTTCTTGTGTCATAATGTGTCCTGTATTGCACTTATCTTTCCCCTTATGACCTATTTTGCTGCTTCTCATTCATTCTGATAACTTGTAACACATTTCCATTATTCTCAAGATGCTTCTAAATTTCTACTTTAATTTCCTTTCAGTCCAATAGCTATTAAGCAGCTATTGGACATGTTATCCATGTCCAATGTTATCCATGTCCAATGTTATCCATGTCCAATGCAGCTAGCATGTTATCTAGTCTCCATGTATTTATGGGTTTTCTTAATATTTGATTTCTAGATTTTTTTCATTATGATCACAAAGACTACTTGCTATGATTTCAGTGTTTGTAGTTTTATTCATAATTGATATGTAATCCAATAGGCTTGAGAAACAATCTCCCAAGAGTCATACATTGGACTCTAATTATACCCCTCACGGTATCATCTGTGATACTGGAGTCTAGTGGAGTTATAGCATCTGGGTTAGAGCCTGAGTGTTACTGTTCTCTTGTCTTTGCAGTGGTGTTACAGCTTTCTCTTTATGGCTCAAAGATGACAGCGAGAGTTTATCTGGGGATTAAAATGTTAGAATGTGTCAGGATAGAACTTTTTGAAATCAACAACAAATATTGCTAAGTTGCACTTTTATTTATTAATTTGTGTTATCTCCCCTGTGTAAGCCAGGATAAAAGAATAGTATCTTTAAACTGCTGAAAATAATATTTAAGTAAATTTAGAGATCTAATTGACTTTTTAAAAATCATTCATGACTCATCAGCACCCCAGCTAGCTGGTAGATAAGTACATCAGGAGTTGCATGAAATGGAAGTTTTTCATAGCCAGAAAGGACAAGGAAACTAAAGATCATTTCATGCAAAAACACCTTCCTTTAGAGGAATGGGGAGAGGGAGTGTCTTATCATGCAGATTACTAGTGCTGACCTGGAAATTCTAGATTGACTGTTTCAAAATTCCACTTCAGGGGAGAGGTTAAAACTACAATTAGGTTAAGGGACCTTCCTGGTGGCCTAGGGGTTAACAGAGCTACCATTGTTAAAGCCTGAATTTGATCCTTGGCCAGGGATCGATCAAACCCACATATGATGGAGCAGACCTCTCCTGTCTTTCCTTCTGCTCCCCTTACTAGTGTATCTCAATGAATCTTCCTGTTCTGTTCCCCACTCTGTCTTTTGTGAATCCTCTCAACCCCACACCACTGATCTACATGCCAATTCTTCTGTGTGCAAAAGAAATAATACAAAACTGTGATTAGATTAGGTATAAAGTCCAGTGGGGTAAGGCAAAAATGACTCCATTGGGGCCTTTTCTTTTAACAAAATGCTCTAAATCCCCATCAGAATCCAAATCTGTGTTTTTTGGCTCCCCCCCCCCATGTAATAGGTGTACTTAAGCACTTATGAAGTGTGAATGACTGACTTGATGGGTTGAGGCTCTGCACTCCACCAATGTATTAACAGAATTCTGTTCCTCTGTTAACAGGTTTAAAATAACAACTAAGAGTATTTTCTTTGTACACCAGAGTAAATATTTGAAAAGTGTGAATTCATCATATTAAGCAAGTATAATACTTTGGGTAAATTCTTATATATAATAGCTATCTTTTCAAGACATTTCTGTGCTAAAATAATTTAAAAATAACTATATGATTTATTACATTGGGACAACATGAACTTGAGAGTCCTATAAACTGCCTTTCTGCAAAGTCATTGCAGATTATTGGTGAAAATGCAGATTTAAGAATGGTAACTCACCTGAGCTGGAGTCTGATCAAATTTTTCATGTATCTTGGTACTAACTGCAGTTCAAACAGAAACCATATAAAATTTGGGAATTCTGACTCAGCTTCACATTTTTATCATAGAATTTTTTGTAGATTTGGCTCCAAATTGTTAATAGGATTATACAAGTAGAAATAAAAACTTTCAATTAAGACACAGGACTTCACTTTTCAGTACCCTTTAAGTTTACACTGCTGCTTTTTAACAAAGCAACAGGAAAAATTAAGAAAGCCAAAATACTACTTTAAAATGTATTACTAGATTTTTGTAATAAATGTGAAGTTTGGATATAACATTTTGTATAAATAGTCCCCACAAAACATGCTGAAGTACATGATAAATAAATTATCCTCCCTCAAGTGGCAAAACTACTATTTACAACATTGTATTTATTCATCTACTGAAAAAAAGACATAGAAATTTGATTATTATACACTCTTCTGTCCCCTTTCTCTCTAAACAGATTTATATATATGTGTGTATATGTGTGTGTATACATTTACAACAGTAAGTGTGTGTAGATGTGTGTGTGTTAACTTTTATATCCTATCTCTAACTTCTTTTGGTGGACTGAAACAAATTTTGAAAGATTTTCATTCAAACATAACAATAATATTTAATGGAGATCACACCCAACTCAGAACATCTTTTTGTAAAAAAGTTTTTTAGGTCAACAAATAATGTATCAACCTGGGATTTTAGCAAATATATCTTTATTATGAGATTTCCATTGAATATTAATGATATCTACCCTTTCTATGTCAAATTTCTTTCTCTATAATGAACTCCATTGATCAGACATAAAAAATATGAACTTTTATACCTTTTTACTAATTCTCAGGAACTGCTGTTTCCATTTGCCTTTTTGCTTATTTGTTGGATAATGCTCAGAAACTATATTCTGAACTTTGTGTCCTTGCCCTCCTATTGTTACTCTTATTCTATTTCTTCTGTATTTACTTTTTTTATTGGATCTTTACCAATTCATAATCCTTAATTTTCAGCATTAGATTTACCCTGTTGTTGGATTAAAGCACCTAAATTTCATACTCTCCTTCAAATAGAATAACCCACCACAGTAACATTATAAATTATTGTTTCTTGTTTGGTTTTGTTTTTTGTTTCTTGAATATGAATAGAATGTCAAATAAAGTTAAACAAATTTAGAAGGAAGAGGATACTTTAAAGAAAAATCATTTGATATATACAGCATTAAAAATCACTATACTTATGAACACATGATGCGGAATATAATTAGGAAAGTAAAACAGTTGCCAGAAGGGAAACGATAATAAGAAAATGGCAGGAAATGCTTCTAGAGAAAGAAATAAAAATGGTCAAAGAAACCCTAAATGTAAATTTTTAAAGGACAATGGCTTAAGAATGTACAATGCATAGTGTAACTTTCTGTGTAGGTCTAGAGTAACTTTTAAGACTGACATGAAGCAGAGCATCATGGATCAAGCAAAGGTTATAAGGCTTTGCCGAATGGAAGGGTGGGCTGTGCACCACCTCTGGGGAGCTTTCAACTTTCCTTCATAGAGCTGCTCTCAGTTGACGATTAGTTTTGACTACATTTCCATTTCTAGTCTGTAAAATTAATCTGCATTTCTGGTCCTATGCTCTGGACTACAATGGTAGAATTAAAATTGCTAGAAATGACAGTTATCGAGAAAGATTAAAATGACAATAAGATGACTTGAGGATATGCTTAGATTATTTTACTTTTTTAGAAAAATAAGATAGGAAGAAATATCTTGGCATTTCATAGGTCCTATAATAAAAGACATTAATCCTGAAAAGAATGGGAGTTGGAAAATGGAACATATTCTCATAAGTTTTATGGAGAATTGAAAGAGATGATGGACATAATCTTAGAAGGATCATGATTGAAAATGAGGGGTTTTTTGTTAGTGTTGTGATCCGTGTATATCACTTCACCTCAGAAAGTGATTTTCATTCTTTTTGCCTGAAGTAAGGAGGCAGAACATTTTCAAGTTGTATCTACTAATAAAGCAAAGAACAGCATCTGTGGCAATGAAGAAATTCATTTGCTAAGATTTATTCAACTTTTGGTTATTAAAGTGTCAGTGAATGGCAAAAAAAATTTAGAGAGATATATATGGACATTAGGACTCAGACCACGTCAGTCTATTTGCCAAACCATAATTACCAACAATAGCTGACCTTTAAAGATGTATAGCTTTTAGTTGAACTACTGACACAGGGTGAGGACTTTGGATATCAATGTCAATCTTTTTCAGAAACTCTATATTAAAATGCATTAAAATTAAAAATAAAATAAATTAGTATGAAAGAGGTGTCCCTATCAACTGTCTGCAATTGTCATGCATCTTCATTCTGTATACGAAAAGATCTGCTAATAATCTCACAGAATGTCATTCTACATAGAGGTCAGCTTTTCAGTGGAAGAAGCTTGCATGCTGCCTGAGAGGGGCTATATTTCCTCTCAACATCGCTATCATGAAATGACTTAATCTATTAGTATGAAATGAATGATTTTTCTCCAAAGTATCTGGTGAATATTGGGTTCTATCTTGATAGGTACATGAAAGATGTAATCTATGTGGGGGTGGGGAGTCTAAAAGATTCTAAAAATCTTTCAGAATTAAGCTTGATAGAACATTGTAGATGCTACATTTTGACATGAACTGAAAGGTGCAAATAAATTGTTTGGAAATGTATCCCACGCAGTAAGATTCTTTGACAAAAGTGATCATAGATGAATAACAAAAACAGAAAAAGAAGTAGCCAAACACTTGAGATGTAAAGAAAAAAAAATCAGAGGCACAATTGATGAAATGAAAGATCACGGGTTCTATTACAAATGATGACCTTGTTCTCCCAAAATATGAATGAGATAATTTAGTGGCTTCTGCTGAATATTTCAGGTGAATATTGCCACAGTGAACAATAAGGAGTTTTGCCATGATCATGTTCTTAAAAATAAAAAAATACACAATCAAGTAGGAAATAAAAAGTGAATATGATGTTTTTAATTTAAATACTTTCTCAAATCTCAACAATAAGATAACAAATGACAAAAACACAATAGAAAACCAAGGACTGAGCTTTGGGTCATATTGGTGAAAGAAATAATTTAGTTTGAGCTGATTCAACATGAATGATCCCCCACATTATATCTTCTACTAAAATAAAAAAAATGGGAGCATCTCAATATTGACTTGTTATTCATCAAATGTTCTTTTAGAATGCTTCTGTATATTTCATAACTTCATTGCAGCAATATGCATCACAACTAATAAACCACTGTAAAACTTGTGTTTTGAAACAATTAACCCTTGCATTCTCTCATATGTCTTTGGTAAGCAGAGCAGTTCTGCTCTGAGCCAAGCGTGGCTGTTCTTGGTTGGACTTGTTTGAATGTCTGAGAATAAACTTGACTGGCCCTTCTGGACAAGGATGACCAAATTAACATATCTGGGAATTGAGTGTAAATGAAAATTAAGGGGTGAATAGGCAATATGTTTTTCATTGTATGGTAGGCTAGCCCTAATTTGTTTAGTCTTGTTTCTGGCAAAGCAAAAGAGTGGAAGCATGTAACCATTTCATACATAGTATATAGGAACTGCCAAAATAGAATTTCTACCTTGTACTACTATCTAATGGCAAAGAATTAGGGTTGAGTTTTAATATAGGCAACATGAATTTGTGGATGAGTTTTTGGCAAATATAAGATAAATTTGCTATTATTAAGACTTAAGCTTATATATTCTTACTCGGGGATGGTTTATATAGCTATAATTATTTCTCCTGTATGGATTTTTCCACGATATTAGAACCAGACAGGACTTTGGGAAATTGGCAGATGAGCCCTCTTGAAACAACAGTGCTGGAGTTATTGCTTCTAAACCAAAGCTCCACAGAAAATCTCACCAAATATAAAATGGTCCTCAGACATTTTCATAAAAGAGCTAGCATTATTTGAAATATTCTTGCAGTTTCCACTTAGAAGAGTTTAACCTTTTGCCAAATGCGCCCCAGCTGTTCCATTTGGATGCTGAGTTTAGCCTTTTTGTGCACATCCCTGCTCAATTTGAAATTTGTTATGCACAATTAGGACAGGGAATCTCAACCATTGAAATTTTTCTCAAGATAATTAATGGTACAGAAAAATAACTGGAAATATCTACATAAAATTGCCATGCCAAAATATAATTAAATCTATATCATTTACATAAGGAGTGTATTTTCCCCCCGCAATTCATGACCATCTGGAACCTCAGAATATGACCTTATTTGGAACTAGCATATTTATGAGTGCAATCTGTCAGATGAAGTCATATTGGAGTAGGGTGGGTTCTAAATTCTAAAGCTAGTAACCTATAGCACCCAGAGAGCACAACCTGTCTGACACCTATCTTGATTTCAGACTTCTAGCCTCAGGGCTATGAGAAAATAAATTTTTGTTAATTTATGTCACCAAGGTTATGGTAACTTGTTATGGCAGGCTTAGTAAATGAATATAAGAAGAGATATAGTAGCTAATAAATATGCTTGTCTTTCCTTTCCTTTAGACATATATCTCAGATTTTTTAATGAATATGAGCATGTTTTATTGAACATAGTTTACATACAGTGAAACTACCCTTTTAATACTACAGTTCTATGAGTTACACTTTACCATCATGAAATCACCACCACAATCAAATATATGTTCATCATTCAAATTTATTCTATTGTGGCTCTCTGTTGCCTTTTTCCTTGTCCTTAGGCACTTGATCTCTTTTCTCAATGTCTTATATTCCATAATATTCTATAGGAAATTATATAGTAGATATGACTGGCTTCTTTCATTTAGTAGATTGTCTTTGAGATCCATTTATGTCATTGTAGATATCAGTAATTCATTTTCTTTTACTACCGAGTAGTGTGTCATTGCCTAGATGTAAAGATGGCTTGTTTATCCATTCACCGATTGAAGAGTATCTGGTATATTTCCAGTTTGGGGAAATGATGAAGAAATTAACTGTGTTTTTGTAATTATAAGATTTGTGGGAATATAGCTTTAATTTCACCTGAATAAATATATATAACTGAGATCAGTGGGCCATATATTAAATATTTGCCGAACTTTCTGAAGTACCAAATTTCTTCCCAAATTGTCTGAACTGTTTTAAATTCCTACTGGCAACATACATGTTCCAGTTCACCCACTTCCTTGTCAACACCTGTTGGGTTTTTTCCTTCTTTTTTTCAAATGATAGCTGATGACATTTTTAATTTTAGTGTTAATAATGATTATTGATGAACATTTTATATTTATCTGCCACCACCATTTTTATTTTCAGAGAAGTGTATGTGCAAATATATAGATTTTTTTAATGTTCTGAGAATTTTTTAAAATTTTATTATGGATGCAAACCCTTTATCACACAGGAATTTACAAATACTTTTTTCTTGTCTATGACTGTCTTTTCATTTTCTTATTTATAACTTTTTTCCTAAACATATTTACTGAAATACTATTGTCATATGATAAATACCTACACTGATATTGTGCATTTTAGTAAGACTTGACATAAACATACATCTGTAAAACCAGAATTACTCTCACAGAATGAACTGTCTTTTTCTCCCAAAAGTTTCCCTATGCTCTGATGCTATCTATCCCTTCTGGTTCTAGCCACTACAATACTTTCCTGCCCTCAGGCAATCACTGATATACTTTCACTGTAGATATAAACTTCCCAGCTACATAACCATATGAAACAATTTACTACAAATCAGCTTTTAACTTAATGTTTCTAAATTATGAGGAACACTTTTATCTCAATTTTAGAAAATAAGCCTATGTAGGTTAGATTGTGTCAGATTTAGGTATCTGCACCATTTCTGGCACATGTAGGAGTCAGTTATGCATAATGATTATGGCATGAACCTCAGAATGGGGTGGGGCAGAACTGAGTTTGTGTTACTTTCTTCATATTGGAAATAAGTGACCTAAAGCAGGATATTTAAGCTTCATACATTTGTTTTATATCTGTCAAATGGGAATAATACCTGTTTAACAGAGGTGGTATAAAAAGTAATTGTGTCATCTGATAACCTGATTAAGACATGTACCAAGGATTTTAATTTTTTTTAATTTTTATTTATTTATTTTTTTATTTTTTTAATAGAGGCATGTTTTATTTATTTGTTTGTTTGTTTGTTTTGTTTATACATGCACTGGGTACAGTCAGAAGCGCGGGAGGGTGAGAGAATTCACCAGAGCCAGAGCAGGGAGCAGAGCAGGCAGAAGGACCGAAGTACACTGCTGAGGGGAGCAGCGGGCGGCAGGAGAGGTCTGCGCGCCATGTGGGACCCTCCTCCGGTGGCCGGGGAGCAGCGGGGATCGAACCGGCGCCGCAGAGGTCGCCGGCAGCTTCACAACCCAGCGCTCAAACGCTGCGCCACCAGGGAGGCCCATGTACCAAGGATTTTAACAGACAAATCACTAACGAAGATAAATAGCCAATAAGCACACAAATAGATGTTTCACACCATGTGTCAGGATGAGTAAAATGATGAGTTGCTTACTCCTACACACCTACTAAATGGTCAAAATTCAGAAAACTGACAACGCCAGATACTAGTGATTATGTATAGTAACAGAAACTCTCATTTATTGCTGACAGAAATTCAATATAGCATAGCCAGTAGGAAGACAGTTTTGTGGTCTCTTACAAAGCTATGCATGTTTCCATCATATAGTCAAGAAACTATACACTTTGATATTGTCCCAAAGAGCTGAGAATGCCTGTCCACATAAAATTTTTCACATGGATAATTACAGGAGCTTTATTCATATCTACTAAAACTTGGAAGCACCCAAGATCTTTGAATAGACTGAGGGATCAATAAACTGTAGTACATCCAGATTAATATTAAATAAATGGAGTATTTATTTAACACTAAAAGAAAATGAGCAATCAATCCATAAAAAAAAGGAAGAAATATAGGTGGTATTACTAAGCGAAAGAAGTTAATCTGAGAAGGATACGTGCTATATTATCCCAACGTAACAGTTTAGAAAAGGCAAAACTATGGGGACAGTTAAAAGATCAGTGACTACTAGAGTCTGAGGAGGATGTAAGATCAAAAGGTGGTTTTAAATAAAATTAGGAGGGATGTTGTACTCTAATACATTTATTTGTGGTATATAAAAGGGAATAAAATAAAGTTGCAGATCATAGTTCAGGCATTAGGTTGGGAGAGTCTTACACATACTTTTACTATCAAAATTCTGTTAATAATAAAGACAAAATTAAATGTCATATGTAGTAAAAAGGAATGGGGAAATAAAAGAAAATGAGAATTATTTGTAGATACTCTATTTTTAATAGTTTTGTTTTTTTTTCCAAAATATCTGAGTATCTCCCCTGGGTAATGATCAAAGTCCCTCCACATGTTCATCTCCAGAATAATTACTGTTTTGACAAACAAGTTTTTTAAGATAACACCTCCTCCTCCAAATAGTTGTCATGAGTTTTCTCTACCCTAATGAAAATTTCTTCAAAACAACTAGTCTTATTTTGAGGTTTAAGAATTGCCTCTACATCTTCCTTTTGTATATCCAAGATGCTCACTGTCTCCAGTTCCATTTTTTAATTCATCCCTTTTTTAAAATTTTTGACAAGAGAGTTTACAATGGAAATTCTCTCCTTTTTAAAAATATTTATTTTTATTTATTTATGCATATAAGAACAGGGGTGGAGGGCAGAGGTGTGAGAGGTGAGAGGATTCACCAGAGACAGAGTGGGGAACAGAATAGGCAGATCTACTGAAATTCACTACTGAGGAGAGCAGTGGGTGAGACAGGAGATGTCTGCTACATCACATGGGTTAGCTCCCTGGCAGGGAACTGAACTCATGTTGCAGTGGCTGGGGATGGTTTGATAGTGCTGAGACTTAACCCCTTGTGCCACCAGGGAGGTCCAGAGATCATCCTTATTAATCTAAATTTCTTAAGAAAATCTTGGAAAACTTTGTATGAAGTTTATGCAGAAAATATTTTTCTAGCTGTACTCCATTTTTTTTCCCAGTTGCACAAGTGTATTCCATTACTTCCATTCTTACCAAGTATTTTTATTTCATCTTTTCTTCTTAGTTTAGTAGTATTGTCTATATGACTTTGTTCCCTTTTTAGTGCTATTTTTAACAACTATGGCTTTAGGCATCAAAAAAGTAGTTGAAACTTTTTCTTAAGGTTTTCTGGTATTTAATAAAATATATTTCAATCAGTCCTCAAAAGATAAAAGCCTTTAAAAGGCAACTGCACATATTGTTATGCAGAAACAACCTTTCTAACAAGCAATGTGATACTACTTAGGAGAATTTCTGCAATTACTTTTTATATAAGCGTGCCCTATATTTGCCAATGACTGGGACTCATGACAAGGTGTCTGTCTAGTTTCTTATATTCCTTTACGCCCGACCTTGAATGCAATTAACACTGTGGTATTAATGACTACATTCAAAGTCTTTGGATTGCAAGGTGCTAGCTAGAGGTAAATGGCAACTTACGCATTGCCAAGAACTCTGTAAATACGTATGCATTTCAGTGATCTATGTTGGCTGAACCTAAATGTACAAGATCATCCAGCTAAAAAGATGCTACCATACTGTTGAATTTTTGCCCCAAATAGAAATGCATTTACTGTAATCTGACTTTCGACCAGAAATTTGATGAAAGCACTTTAACGCTATGAACCTTCAAAATTCCCTAACATGAATTTTAAGCTATTTAGGACTTGATAACAATAAATATGATAACCATCAAAATAGCATTAAGCTCTCTGCCTTCATGTTCCAAACACTTGTTGCCTTGTACATGTTATCTTGAACCCAACAAGTAACTTCCTACTTAACAGATTAAGGATTTTAGTAATAATAATAATAATAATTTATATTTATTAAATTTATTTCAATTACCAGGCTTCAGGTGAAGTACTTCACAAGAATTATCTGGTTTAATCATAAAAATAACCCTATTTTATAGAAAGAGAAATTAAGCCCCAAAGAGGCTCTCAGCATCATTAAAGCATCACAATACAGTCTTCTTGATCTTACCTACTTCTTGCACCTTGGCAATTTGGTTTTTGTTCCCACTGTTCCACAACAAGATACCATTTTAATCATACCTGTCAACATAGTACGGTCAACCCAGAACTCCTAAGTTCAACAGATACTCCTCTATTAGCCTAGCACATGGACCAAACAGAAGGGTCTCCAAACAATCTCATGTTATCACAACTAGACAGTGCATTGTCTCCATCCCCTCCACAACTTTTGGATGACTGATACTCCCCAGATTTGCTCTGCACCAAGCATTCATAACCTGAGAGTGAAGGATAGATCATCAGCCCTTAGGGCAAAACCAACAGAGAGGTGATTTGTTACTTTTCTCTTTCTTCCTCTACTTGAACTTTCCTAAAAAGTTTTCTTTTTAACAGATATTCAGGAGATGTTCTAAAAAATAAAATAATCATTTGTACTTAATCACAAGTTCTGTCCTGTGTTCTTTTACTGTTTATTCCCTTTCCTTACCTTATGTACCTTCTTATGTGATGAATGTACCAATGTACCTTCTTATGTGATGAATATGCCTTACCTCCGAATTCATATTTTGCATTTCTAGTTTCCAGCATATCAGAATGTGACTACATTTGAAGACATGACCTTTAAAGAGGTGATCAAGTTAAAAGTAAGTCCTTGGGGTGGACCCTATTCATTCTGACTGATGTTCTCATAAGAAGAGAAAATGTGGGCACACAAAAGGACACCAGGGATTGCAACACACAGAGAAGAGCCCATGTGAAGAGAAGGTGGTGATCTGCAAACCAGGGAGGGGCACCTTGACACCATAATGTTTTTTTCTTCATTCTGTTTATACTGCAAGCACAGCAGGGGGTGGGCTTAGCACAAAAGGACAAAATAGCCCTACTTATTTTCAGTGAGGAAACAAAACTTGATTTTTCATAAGTTGACATTTATCAACAGAGCACAGGCCCAAAAGAGTATTGCCTGTCATTGAGATAACCTCCATTGCCTAGAAAGAAAAATAGTCATGGATGATAGAACTAAACAGAACCAAGATGCCCAATTCATGGTTACAGAAAATAATCAGAAGTAAAAGCTGCTTAGTTTTATTGCAGTTCTGAACCCACATTCAAGTCTTACCATGAGTTAGCAGAAAGCAACCTCTCAGAATCTACTAACTTGCATTTTTTATATATTTTCTTTTTCCCTCAACCCCATAAGTCCCATCCTTGGGGAGACTGATACAATCCTTGCCTCCAGGGTCATGCAAGTGACCATGCATTAGATTGGTTCTTTCCTCAAAAGCTGGAGGCATGGGTTTTAGTTTCTGTGCTGTAAGATAGTACACCCATAGTTGGCAATAGCTTCAGAATAAACCAAATATGCTTACACCTTGATCTTAGACTTTGTACCTCCAGAACTCTGAGAAAATAAATTTCTGTTGTGTTACCACCTATTCGGTGGTAGCAAAATAATTCAACCCTTATTCCCTATTCTTGCTTATTGGGATATGTCCTCAATGAAATATAAAATAGTAAGACATGGAGAAACTAGCCCAAGACTGCAATGAGGGCAAAACTGGTGTTACAAATCTAATGACAAAAAGAACTCTCATCAAAAACAGAAAAAAAGAAAAAAAAACTAATTTACATGCATTTATCTCACTAGACATAATTGGCAATTTTGATTATTATGTATTATTTAGTATGAATTATTATGTATATTTACATAATTTCTCTAGCCATATTGGCATTTGGGAAAGAAAAGTAAGCAGAGCTAATAAAGATAAGTAGTCTCAAAATTTCTAAATCTTTTTACCTGTGGTTCCAATTTTTTGTTAAAAGACAGGTAAAAAATCACACAAATAGATCATCTAGAAAATTCTTACTTTGTTTCAACATCTGAGTAAACTGTGATAACTTAAAATTAGTATAACTAATGATAGTCAATGATAACAGTGCTAGCTAAAATAAACAGAATGGGCATCGCCAATCCTTTAAATAACAGAAACAGTCTGGGTCATGGGCTCCCTACCCACAGCTTCCTGCTGTACACGTCCTCTCTGATACCTGCCTGGAGGAAAACAGAGACATCTTATAGCTTCACTAGTATATACTTAGTTTTCACTCCCAGAATTTGGCTTTTCTATTCAAACCCCGTCCAACCCTACACTTCAACAATTTGGGGGATGGGTGTGTAAGCATATACCTTTTTTTTCCTGTGAGAGACTGTAACAATCTATTGATCATGTGTAACAATCACTGATCAACAATCTATTGATCAAAAGGCAAGAGAAGAATGCAATAATGAGAAAGCATAAGCATTAAGATTAATAGTAGTCATACAACCAGAGGCAATAACTTTTTCTTACTGCTGTCCACTATAACCTGTTAAATATACTTTGAGCAACATAGGCAAGATGAGGCAGTTCCTTGACAACACACACACACAACACACACACAAACACACGAAGAATTCTGAAATATATATATGTATATGCATATATGAATATTTAAGGTAAGAAAAAACTTACATATTCGAAGAGGTCACTTGGTTCAGACTGTCCTATAGTTTATTTCACATCAGCAACCCCCATGCCTCCTTGCATAGTTCCAAGTCAGAATTTAGTGCCCCAGTGTTACATGTGAGCAAACATCCAAGGATTCAGAAATCTGCCACTCTGTGAATAACAGAGACCAAAGCAAACAAACAAAACATTTAAGAAATAGAAGAGGGTACTGTGGCCACAATGTGGACATTACAATGCAGGAAAGCTATCAATTAACTGCAAAGGTGGCCAAAACTCAGCCATACCTCTAAGAACACCATTTCCCAGGGACTGGCTTGAGAATATGCTCTACCAGAATAGGAAAGCAAATTACATATTGATAGGCATGAGGACCAATCAGTAGAGTTGTCACATGATGAGTGGAGAATGAACTTCTTGAGCTGGTGGTGAAAGGAACATGCAGGCTGGGAAATCTAAGTTGGTCACACATGGCAACCAGTGCACTCCACAGCAGGTCAGAAGATCTTAGGATTGATTTAAAGGATACAATTTAAAAATAATTTAAGCTGTTTATATAGCCTGAAAGAATGCTAAGAAAATTGGAAAATAGATTGGTAATAAGTTAATGGTACACAATATATATCCATGTGAATACAATTTTGAGAGAAAAAAGTAATTTAAGTGTTATGTATGGCTTAGTTATGTATGACATTCTGCTTTAGTAATATAAAACACTGAATGCCGATCTAAACAAAAATGACTATATTCTATGTATATTATATACTGCATATAAACTACTTGCTAATACAGACATAACTAGAATGCGATATGAGCAGATTTCATCCTATAGATTTCTATAGTTATCTAACATATGACAGGTCAAGTATAAGAATGTTTCATGGTGGAGGGTAAAAAACAAGCTAATATCTTATCTCTTGCAATGAAGAAAAAATTAAAAGTAACACTATAAGCACTTATTTAGATATATGATGTGAAATATGAAGGGATGGAGAAGTGAAGGAGACTGAGTTTTCTTAATAAATCCGGTAGCAGTGTAGACTTTCTACTACTCATAGTCGTTGCATAAGAAATAATGCCAGGTTTCAACTTTGATTATGCCATCTTTTACATTTAAATTTTATTCATTCATCCTCTACATTAGAGAATAGATTTCTACTATGCTCTGGTGGGGATCATGTGAAACATCTCATCTACTCTAGGAGTTTTTAAAAGGTTTGAATTTCTGATCCTGGACTAAATTCCAAATCCTCTCTCATTGCTTTTGTGCTTTTGCTATATTCACCCACTTAATAATGAAAGAATGAAAGCGATGGAAGTAGCTTAAATCCTTTGATAGTTTCAGCTACTTCATTTGTTCTGGAAATATTTCACATCCAACCCCCTCCTCAAATCAATCTTGATGCTAAGGGGTGGTAGATATTTTCATTTATTTATTTATTTATTTATTTATTTGTTTGTTTGTTTGTTTATTTATTTATTTATTATTTTATATTTTTTTAAGATGTATTTATTTATTCATACAAGCACTGTGTACAGTCAGAAGTGCGGGAGGGCAAGAGAATTCACCAGAGCCAGAGCGGGGAGCAGAGCAGGCAGAAGGACCGAAGTACACTGCTGAGGGGAGCAGCGGGCGGCAGGAGAGGTCTGCGCGCCATGTGGGACCCTCCTCCGGTGGCTGGGGAGCAGCCAGGGATCGAACCGACGCTGCAGAGGCTGCGGGCAGCTTCGCAATCCAGCGCTCAACCACTGCGCCACCGGGGAGGCCCTAGATATTTTTTTTTAAATGACCCATAAATATAAAACCAAAAATAATGAGGTTATGGGCTATATTAAATGATTTACTTATGGATAATCTAGACCTTCCAAAGCAAAGTGCATATATCTTCCACAGAGAACAGAAACGCAGAGATTAAGAATGAACCATCTAGGAAATTCTGACTGTGATAGTTTGCAGTAATAAAACTTAAAACAGAATATCTTGTTTAAAAAACTCCATGAGGGCCTCCCTGGTGGCGCAGCGGTTGAGCACTGGGTTGTGAAGCTGCCCACAGCCTCTGCAGAGCAGGTTTGATCCCCGGCTGCTCCCCGGCCACCAGGTGAGGGTCCCACATGGCGCACAGACCTCTTCTGCCGCCCGCTGCTCCCCTCAGCAGTGTACTTTGTCAGTCTGCCTGCTCTGCTCTCCCTTCTGACTCTGGTGAATTCTCTCACCCTCCTGCACTTCTGACTGTACCCAGTGCTTGTATAAATCAATCAATCAATCAATCTTCAAAAAAAAATAAAAACTCCATGAACCTCAATTTTTCTATATGGAAGATAATAGTTACCACAGAGGGTGAGTCTGAGGATTAAACAGCAAGATATAAAATTTTGAAAGTTTTTGTGGGACACCATAAGTGCTTAAGTATTTTAGTTTCATAAAAGTTCCAATGAAATGCCCTGTATATATTATTTTAGAGAAGTGTTAAGTTCTAAAGCACTGGTAACCTCCTTTCTCTCTTGTAGTGTCCTCAGTGTTAAATGGAGTAATTAAGAGTATCTTTACTTATTAGAAGACTCCAAACCTGAAAAGAAGAAATGAATTACATTAAAGGATAATCCACTGAAGACAGGACTGACTTGACCAATTCAAAAGAGACTTCCCTTTTAGACACTCTATCTATGTCACAAAATTCTACCTCAACTGATGAAATTTACTGCCCACTTGCCACTTTTGAGGTTTATGCTGATACTTCCAAAAACTTGGAAGGTTTTTTTTTTTTTTTTTTTTAAAGATTTATTTATTTATGTCTACAAGAACTGGGGTATAAGCCAGAAGAGCGGGGGTGGGGGTCAGAGAATTCACCAGAAAGTGGGGAGCAGAACAGAAATGCACTGCTGAGGGGAACAGCAGGCGAGGTTAGAAAGGTCTGCTGTGCCGTGTGGGTCAGCTCCCTGGCTGGCCTGGGATTGAATTTGTGCTGCAGTGGCTAAAGATAGCTTGATACAGCTGTGTATTTAATCCCTGTGCCACCAGGGAGGCCCTGTTTTTGTTTTCTTAATTACAAAGTCTATAATGGTTAACTGAAATAAAGTACTTCTTTTATTGGATAATTGGTATTGGAAATGATACATAGAAATATGTATGCATAGATAGCGCAAAACAAAAAATGAATTTATTCTGGAATATAGCCAATATAAGATTTTCATTTAGTGCACTAGGCCATTCATTTTGAGAGTAACTTCATAAATTGAGACATGAAAACAGCCATCTCCCAAAGCAAAACCAAAAAAAAAATAATTCAAAGGTAATATAATTATTTACTGCATTCTTAAAGGAATTACAGTGGTTGCATTAAATCTTAAAAAATATAAACACTTTCTAAAATTCCTTTGTGGATACTTTTTTTATTTTTCCAAAATTCTATACCTCAAGGAACTTAACAAACAGGATGCTCGTGTTTTAAAAAAAATCAACTTACTCCCTAAAATTCTTTAATTAGAACCATTTAATTTTCACAATTCTTTCCAAAATGTGTGATTATCTAGTTATTCCTGACTTCTATTTATTATTCAATGTGCTAAATTTCTTGAAAACAGGAATAGTATCCTGTGTTTTAAAACATCAATTTCTATCTCATAAACTAGGTAACAAAAAAAATATTTATTTAATCAATGCTGGTCTAAATTTCTGATTGTCATGGAACAATTCCAGGGATTGAGGAAACTTGGAATGGTCATATCAGATTAATGTTACTTAATTTTTCTGTTAACTTAGTAGAAAATATAAATGTTTGCAAATCACAATTATTTAAACTTTGCAGATAGAAAACAACATTGGTGTTTCACTTGAATGTGAGAAATTTGTTTTACTCAGAAAATCATAAAGCATGTGCAGCACAGGTATAAAACTGTCATGTGGGAAGAAGCTTTCCCCTTAGTAACCAATTCCTTCCAAGGTGTGCTAGTGACCAGAGACAGGCCATATTGCCATGGTAACTCCTCAGCATGGCATGACATGCTAAGAGATTCTGTTATAAATGCAGGTAAGATGGAGACATGTTGCTATCTAGATAGATTCATAGCTAAATAAATGGTTTTATTCAAATAATATGAATTACAGATCAAATATTTATAGTTCTATTTAAAATTATACTCTCCTGAAAAAATTTTAATCAAAGCTTTAGAAAAGAACATTGCTAATATTGATCATATTTTTGGATGATATAGAATGAGAAGGATTTATTAAAATCTAGCAAGACCTTGGCAGAGTAAAATAACAGACTGAATTTAAAGGCAAATAGTATTAAATATAATATATATTTAGCTTCTTTCTGAGCCACTCTTTTACTATTTTCCACCCATGCTGCCTTTGACAGCCCACAATCAAATTTCCCAATTTAAAAAAGGTAGAAATATGGCTTCACAATATCATGCAAAGTAGACTTAGAAATATTTTTAAGGATTTATTTATTTATGCATTCAAGAGCTGGGGTGCAGGCCAGAGGTGCAAGGGGTGAGAGGATCCACCAGAGACAGAGTGGGGAGCATAACAGGAGGACTGACTGAAATACACTGCTGAGGGGAGCAGCGGGTGAGACAAGAGAGGTCTGCTGCACCATGTGAGTTAGCTCCCTGACTGGGGATCAAACTCGTGTTGCAGTGGCTGAGGATAGCTTCATAGTGCTGCGACTTAACCCCTTGCACCATCATGGAGGCCCCAGACTTGGAAATTTTAATAATTAGCTCCATGTGAGTTAACAATTATATGTCAAAATGTAGGTGAAGGGTAGAATTAGACTTCCAGAGATGAACATAATGTAGTATATACAGAAGCTGATTAATAGTGATACACACTTGAAACATATAATGTTATAATGCAATTTTACTTCATTGAAAATTAATAAAAATAAATTAAATATAGTATAGATTTGCCAGAAATGTTAATGCAAACTTAGGTTGCTTTAAAGAATAGCTAGTGCTAAGAATGAAGGCAGCTCAGAAGAACACTGGCAATATTTATCTTTGCCACAAACTAGATCATATAGAGAATATAGTGATAGTAACTTGAGAGGGACTCAAAACCCAATATATGAGGAAAAGATGGGGCAACTGGGAGTTTAAATCAGGCAGGTGAGTCATAGGGAGGATGGGTGAGTGACCCTTAAGTAGGCAGTTGTAATTGGAAGAAAGCTTAAACCACATTGTTTGGTCCAGAAGGCACAGCTACAATCAGGACAACAATTTACTGAAGAATTTTACATCAACAGTTTTATCTTTGCAATGTGCTGCAGAAGTGTTCAATCCCCCAATGATATTATAGAGGACATTCAATCTATCGAATGGTGGTTTTGTTGAGGTGACCTCTAGAGTTTTATTCTATCTTGAGAATCTATTGTTCTTACATATTTATTTCAAAGCTCTGAAATACAGAGATTTTTTAAAAACATGGATCAATAAATTTTTGTTTGGAATAGTTGCAGGTTTATGTGCTTATGATTTAAAACTTCTTACTCTTGGCAAAGGCTAGAATAGACAACATCTTGAATTAATATTATAACCCAAAAACGATTGTAAGAAAAAATAATCTCAAGCCCATGGAAAGAGTTTAGGTTAAACTATTCTTAGAATTATATAGTGGAAGAAGGGATATGTGTGTTTATAATTCATATTTCTACACATATATATGATGATTTGTAAATCATCCATAAACTGAGCTACAAAATATATATATATATATATATCAAGGGAAATATGCAAGTCTACATTTTATTATAGGTTTCAGAAAGCTGTAAAAACATCAAGTGGTTCCAGAGATCAACATTTGACTATATTTTGTCTACAATGTAGTATTAAAAAGTCAGTCACTGACAAGAGAGCCTAGGATGATATCAAGCAAATATTACCACTTGTACTTAACAACTGACATCTTTCTCTGGCTGTGCTAATATATTTGATCTTATAAATGTTTCTGCTTACTATTGTATGGGAAGTCAAACAGGTACAAAGTGCAGCTTGGAATATCTCTTCTTTCAATGGCACACATTATTTGTCTCTGAAAAGAGCAGTTCATTCTAACAGGAACTGGAATGAATTAAAAACCATAGAAAATGTTACTTTCTCCACTAGCACTGAATAGAAAGATAGCAATAACATTTTCTAGCCATTTGAGAGAAATGCAAAACACCAAATGTATTAGAGGAAGGAAACAAGCTTGTTGGGAAAACTGAATTACATGTTACCCCAAGAGACATGAATATTTTTATAAGCATTAAGTGGAAAGAACAGTGTGTGGTGCTGTTACTCGTGGATATGTGTGATGCTTGGATTATACAATTGCAGTCTTGTGAATAAACCTTGAAAGCATCACATCATGATGGGAAGACTAGCTAGAGTTATCTGTTGACCCCATTAAGGAGATTGAGATTGCCGCTGTTTAACTGTGCTTAGTCTGCTGGAGTCAAAAATGAATTTAATATTGACTGTTTTTTGCTTCCTAAGATTGAAGAGAACAAGTAGGCAGGGGGCTGAGGTGGAATGATATATATACCTTAGCTTTATCATGTGACCTGCTCAAGAGAATACTTCCTCTTCACTCCCTTTTGGATCGCTGTGACTCAGGAAACTTCAAACAGTAATTCTGAGTCTTCATGCATAGACAACAAATAACCTAAATTCTGTCACAGAGACAGTTTCAGCTCATGCCCTTCCCCACCAAATGCCACAATCCACTGCTGATGATTTATTGCCTTGATCATTTTAACATAGGTGTCATCCCTGATAAAATGCTGAGAAGCAACTATCCTTAGAAATGATAATCCTTTAAGTTATTAGTCATTTTTACCTGGGTCAAAAAAAAAGTAGAAGTTTAAGAAAGCAATAGATTTTCCATAGAAAGCTATGGAAAAATAGTATTCATTGGTAATAAATTTAGTGTAATATCATGCTAGACTTTCCGTTGAGTAAGATGAAGAAATGCAATGTGTCCAGTGTCTTCTTAAGGCTTTATTTATCATATATTCCACTTTCCATTCCATGATCCTAATTATTGACATTACTATGGTAATTTTGTTTCTCAAAATTACAGAAGTTGCACTAGACACAACCTCATGTTCACCAACACATACAAATTAATTGATCTGGCAATAAAAGAAATATTTCAGGTGGGAGATGTCTTGTTAGTGAGTGAGATTATTAAAAAATGACTGAATCTATAGAAAATATATTTTATTTAAAATAGAAAGCTTTTAATTACAAGTCTATAGCTAGAGTGTTCTCAAAAGTTGCTTTCCATGAAATTTGGCCACAGACAAATGATGTCTTTGTGGAAGAACATCTGTGAACATTTAGAAAGTGCTAAAGTAAATATGTGTTGTATTCTAATGCGTGTAGAAACATGATTATATTTTTATTATCATCAACATTACCACCACTAACCTCCCCACTCTTTACCCCTCTCCTCTCCGTCATCATCATCATCAGCAGCAGCAGCAGCAGCAACAAAAATGTTATGAGGAAAAACCCTCCAAAGAAAGGTCAACATGGGCAATTATTTTAATAAGGAACCACAGGATTTCTCTAGTTCCCAATATTCAATCTGCACCTATAATCTTGAATTACTGTCATAGATACTTGCCTCTGGACATTTCATCCCAAATGTGGTGTGTTTCAAGTTTATTTGACAAGAAATAATTTTGTTTTACCTCATAAAATGAAATCTTCCATAACAACCCAGTCCTTCAGAGAGGTACTATGTGATGTCATCACTGTGCACGGGGTATAGCATTCAGTTTTTCGCAATTGGCGGAGATCTCATGCCCTGTCACCTCAGAGAACTGCCGTCTTCCAAGAACTTCATCTAAACCTCGCACACACACAAATTTAACCCGAGTTTCATACAGCCCTAATATTTCTCCTACCACAGACCAATTTGAATAATTCAATTCCAGGAACCAATCCAAAAGAACATTAGTAAGAGATTAATCTCAATAGTATTGGGGTTTGCTTCTGAAGTCTCTGTCCTGTTTTTTGTTAAAATTTGGTGTAAGAGACTATTTGAAAATACTTCTGAGTTTTGTAGTTGCCTTTTCCAAAAGCAATTTGTTCCAAGCACATTATCTCTTTAATTTAAAAACCTAATATGTATTTCAAGAGAAATTTTATCTCTGTGTCTGTGATTAATTCATACTAAAGTCTTCAAGATACAGTCAAGTGAGAGCCATTTGAAGTTCAAGTGCCCTTCCAGGAGGCATTTCAGTCTTTTCCCCTTTAATCAAAAAAAAATTTTTTTTAATCTAGCTACAAATAGAAGTCAACCCTTAAGAAAACTTAGCTTTTGAATGTGAAGTCTTATGGAATCAGGGAGATTTCAAGTGTGTACTTTTCTATCAGTAATTCTGATTATTTTCTGAAATATAATTCATTATAAAATTGGTTCATTTATCTTGAGGGTAAGAGAATTAATGAGGTGATACCTGGCCAAGCAATTTCAATTCAGAGGCACACTCTAAAAGTGTGATTCATATTTGTCATTATTGCAGGTGGTTTTATTTACTTTTATAGGTACAATGAATCTGGTTTTAATTTATTATAGTTGCATTAACTGTATTGCCATACTGAATCATTGGGACAGATATTGCCATATGATCCACACATCTCTGAAACTCTGTTTTTTTATTGACCAAATCCTCAGATTTATTTATTTTTAATGTGCATGAGGGATTACACCATAATTAATTTTTATTAGCTACAATTATTAAGAGTTACATGCCAGCAACTATATTAAGTGCTTTAAAAACATACTTTCCTTTAATTTTAAAACAGTCCTGTAAGCTAGGTATTACACCCAGTAGACCATTAGTTACTAGCAACACTGGGATTTAAATCTGAGACCATTTGATTTCCCCTCTACATCTCACATGTTATTCCAATTAGGATCTAAGGAGTTTAAAAACATAACCCCATCCATTTCACATGCAAGATACTTACTTTCTCTTAAACTTCTTATATTTCTACAGTAATTCTTTTATCTTTACTGAATGATTTCACCTTCTCTCCTACACATAATTATTCCATTGATAATGGAAACTTTTACATAAATAGAATATATGTATGCATATATATATAATAACATTCTATTTGAATCCTTAGATAATCTTTATTGAAAATTTAAAAAATTATTTAATGTTCTGCTATATTTTCCAAAGAATTAACTCAGGCTTACTGAAGCAATTAATTTACATATATTCATAAAATCAACAATTAACAGAACTAAAGTGGATACAAAACCTCAGCTAAATAGGTAATAGATTTATACAAAATGTCTGACAAATACATAAATATACTAAAAACCAGAGGCAGTCATGTATTTGCCCAAAGTGACCAGGAAAGCAAGCAAGGATTTAAAATGAATATGTATTTTTTTAGTTCTAGAGACATTCTTCATGAAATTTTATTTAATGCAAATTCTTTCTTTTAGCAATTGTCCTAAAATATTCCATTTTGGGTAGAATCTTTGCAAAAGTTAGTAAAGGGGAGGTATTTGCTTAATAGGTCTCTTAAATTTACAGAGATCATCTGTTTGCTAAATGACAGTAGAAAAGTCAGTGCTCATCTTGCTTGGCAAGGGACATGTGCTTTCTTTATCTGCTGCTTGTTAAATCTTCCTCTACACTCTGCAGCAATTAGATGTGAAGAAGATAAAGCCAATGATTCCATACAGTATTTGAATGCTTGGAAATCTTAACAGATTGCAGCCTGGAAGTGATGCCTGTCCTTATTGTGCTCTGAATTCATCCCAACCCAACACTGTCCTCACCAGCATGCACACACCCATCCACTACATTTCACTTCTTTTTCATTTGAGGAAATAATGATCATTAGCATATTGATTCTGGCCAGGATTGCACTATAGAGTTAATTGGCCATTAGATAACCTTGATTTTCAGCCTTTGTAAACTAATTATATCTATTAATCATGCAAGTTCCAGAATTTCTCTCTTCCAGTAAAAAACTTTCCAAAAGAGCCACTGAGACTATTTTTTAAACCTATTTGACACTTCCTCTATGTTTCTCTATTCAAGATTTCATTAGTCTGCCTTCCCAGGTAAAGCATTTTAAAAACAATTATTCAACTGAAGTATAATAATGGATACACTTGTTTTCAGGTTAATTAAGCACCTCTAAAAGTTTTTAAAAACTGCAAAATCATTAAAAAATAAAGTTAACAGAAAAATGAAAGAAGATACCCCCAAAAATGAAGTACACATTTGTGGTGAATTGAGGTAAATAAAGTTAATGCATATATGATGCTTTGCCTTTAATCCAAGACATAAAACTTTATAATGAAAAGCCTCATAGATGTCTCATCAAAATGTCTTAAATAACACTGATAATAATAAGACTTGTAACTATGTCTAGCTTTTGTTGAATGCTTACTCAATAGACATATTAATGTTAGATAAATTTTATGTCTGCAAATCTGGTGATTCAAAGTTACCTGCCTGCCCCGTTTATAAAACCTTTTCTATGTGTCCCCACCAGAAGATGTCTTAGAGCCTTCAGAAGTTTTTATTGTGCACTACAAAAAACGTAATCATAGAGATTTCTCGACTGGCCATCTTTGATCATCAGGATCTGATTATATTCTTTCTTCATGAAATGCTTCACAACTGAGATTTCACTGAAAGTTTTCTGAGTTTCAACTCCATTAAGTAAAAAAAAAAAACTACAAACAAAAAACTAAGCACTTCTTAAATTTAAATTATCTAAAGAGTCATGTCCCAGCATGGTAACCACTAGACACATGTCTGTGGTTTATGTAATCAATTGTAGCAGGATAACCCCAGGGAAAGGGGAGGTTCCAGGCTCCCTACCCCACCCCAAGGAAAGGCAGAATTGGAAGTTGAAGCTAAAAAGAGACTAAGAGACGGCAGAAGACTGGAAGAGGCATATGGAGTAGAAAGACTTGTGAAGAAGCTTCTTGGCCTTGAACTTGTACCAGGAACTTGGGAAATATGGAAGGAATCACTTGAAACAGATGTGGGTGAGAGATCAACGGGGAAGCTGGCAATGACAGCCTTTATTTTGATCTTGATTTTGATCTTTTCCTTCCAGACTTGCCTGCCCCCTTTTACCCCTTTTCTATGTGTCCCCACCAGACTATGTCTTATACTTGTGGCAGCTTTGGGACCTCAACTGCCCTGTTTTGGGCCAGTCGTGTTTGGCTCGACTTTTGCCCATGAGGGAATAGGTAACTTTGGGTGATTGATTTGGAAACTATAATCTTTCTCTTTCTCATTTCTCTATTGCACATTAATCATCTCTATTGCACATTGAATGTGTTAAAGTCTATTCTATTGACAGTCTTAAGCACTATAGTATGTTTTGTCCTGATGCGGCAGGTAGCAGAACCCATTTAGAGAAGGCAGGCTTGGGGGTCCCGGGGTGTCCCTCCTTCTTCCTGCTAACAATTCCACGAAAAATTGTCAGAACTAAGAAATGGAAGATAACTTTTAATTTACTTTCTTAACGTACCACTAGACATTTTTAAATTACTTATGTGGCTTACATTATATTTCTATTCAAAAACCTTGCTTGAGATTTTGTTTTGTTTTTTTCAATTTTGTCCACTTATATGACATCAATTCTGTTTTCATGTTTTCTTGGTAAGTTAGAAGATTCTCAAAAATTAGTATGCACTTATTTGGATGTCATTAATGTAGCATCAACTTTAATCAAGAATTTTCAAGTGATGGTGAATTAGTTAACATATAAATTTGACAAAACCATTTGTCTGATTTTTATGATTCTACCATAATCAGCAAACAGCTGTCCACCTTATTCCCAGCCTATGCATTGATTCATATATTTTCTGAATAATCCCTAAGTTCTATTGAACCAGTAGAAACACCAGTCAGAATCTCATAAATGAGAATTATGCCATGGGTGGAAAGTAAAGCAAGATTTTATTTTGCTATGCCAAACATTTCTAAAAATGTTAGAAACAATACAAATACCTCCTCCATAATGGAAAGAATATCATTATAAGAAGTGTATGAAAGAATCATCACACTTTTTCCCAAAGTGAATGCATTTCAGTCTTAGGTGATTCTTTGTTTCCCTTCAAGTGTTAAAGAGAAAAATTAAAAGGAAAGTTTTTTGAAACTTGACATCTATCAATTAGTAAGCAGTAAACAAAAATAATGAAGCTTAAGGCACACTGAACAAAAAAAATCAAAGCACAACAAACTTTACCCAGTTCTAGTTTTATAATGTGAACCTCATTTCATTTTTGTATGAAATAGGGATAATAATGTGTTTTTTTTAAGGGGGATTAAATACAGAAACAGGTCAACCATCAGGAACAGCACATTTGTGTTAATGATGTCTACGCACATGCATCCATGTGAGTACTCATGAATATGTTCTCATATGAATGGGATCTACTGGTGCAGTTTTTCCTGAGAGCAGTCCCGTGTCGCCTAATCTTTAACATATACATCGACAACCTGCCAAATGCTGCTCTTTGCAGCAAAATCCAGTCAATTCATATTTGACTATGTTTTTGTTGACCTTGTTTCTCAGAGTTCTTGTTTTTCCCCTGCCAATTTTCAAAATAAAGTGGGATGTATTTACTCACCTACAGGATGATATAACAGAATATTTGTGTAGAAATTCTGGTTTAACCCCTATAGAATTGTCTAATTAATTAAAGTTTAGCATTTATCAAAAAGAACAAAACAGGCCACAGACTATTCTAAGGATAATTACATGGTGAAAGAAAGATGAGCTATTGGATTAAGATGGAAGTCACTTACATTTATGAATTCTAATGCCTCACATATTTCTCTGATTATACTAGAAAAAAATTGGTAAACTAATCTGTTAACACTACACCCAAAAGAAAAGAGGAAGGAGTCATTTCCTTAGCTCATGAAAAATAGCAAAAATTACATGGACATTCACAGATAACATCAGGGGGCAAGAATAGGGAAGAATATCATCAATATTTAGAGAATAGGGTGACATTTAAATAAAATGCTTCTGTGTTATCAAAATGTATATACTAGGAAAACTATATCTTTCTAGTCTATCACTAACACTTGTGTAAATACACAAAAATTGTAACTCAGACTGTATTTCTGATGAGCAGTGTAGATAACTATCTTGTAAAATAATTGGTTATATAAATTATATTTGTTGAATAGTCTTTCTTTGCACACACATATGGAAGACAGAATATTGATAGAATGACTGAACAGAAAAAATGCTCAATATACCTAATGTATAATTTGAATAATTCAAATAATGTATAATTTGAATAACTGATAGGTTATTTTAGTCTGCAGTGTGCATTGACTGATCATTCCATTGAGAATGACTCTACAGCTAGAGATACTAAAGAATATGACAGGTTGGATTATGTCTTTATCTAAGGGAGACAAGATAACAAATAAGTCAACAAATGGGTACCTGTAATAATTTCACAAATATATCAAATCACATGAGACAAAGTACTATCAAGTGTTTGAAGAAGTGAGCTGCTGTTTTAAATAAGGTAGAGATTTTAGAGAATCATGCATGAAATGAGAGGATGAACCTTGAAAATATTGAAAATACGTAGGAGGAAACATTCCAGCAAAAGATGAAAAATTGAGTAAGTCTTAACTTGGAAGTGAACTAGGCCTATTTGAAGACCAGTGATGAAGTATTAGGGCTCAATATAAAATAAGAATAAACATGGAGAAACTGGGCTGAGGTGCAGGACACAGGCAAGGCCAGTCAGGGAGAGAGGTTTACTCTCATTCTACATGTAATGGGAAAGCCTTATGATATACCCAGAGTATATAGGTGTATAGCCAAAAATTTAAAAATCAAATTCCTATTATAAAGAGATGTATACTGCTTTCGAGCCATTACAAATGCTTTTTATGAGAAATATCTATTTGTGCCATCTCCTTTGATCCTTGAAACCATTCTATCAACTAGTTATTATCTCTATTTATAGATGAAGAAACTGCGATTCAAAGAGGTTGGTCTACTTTCAAAAGTCAGTGGTGGAGCTTCTGTTGCTACGTGAATTTGGGTGATTCCAATCTCTGTCTTTTTTCCCTTTTGTCTAAAGCACTGTCCCCTCAATTACATTGTGTTCCCAGCATATGCCAGAATGTTTAAACATATAAATCAAATTAAAATGGAATGCATGTTAAGATGCCAGAGTTTTCATTTGTTTATTAATTCTCATTTCAATTCTACAAGATGAGGGTATAATAGTTTATTTATCATGGATGGGAGATAAGGATCAAAGACTATATATAATCTAACCAAGTTCACACAATCAGTAGTGAACTCTGAAAAAGGTTGTCCACCTGCCTAATTCTATCTTCAGAAGCACAGGAAACTGTAATACCCAGAGATCTGATGACACTCTACCTATTAGGCAGCCTTCTGAATTTGTATTGTCTGACAAAACGCTTCAGCACAGAAAAAGTGAGTACTTTGCTAAAAGAGGAAGCCAGTTGATCTGTGTTAAACTCTAAGTTTCATCCAAGTGAAAAACATCCTGATTTCTCTGAGTCACCAGGTCTCCCAGACTTCCCTAAAGCACAGGAAGACATTTAATCACCTCTTAGCAATGAAGTTATGGTGAGCTGGAGACAGACAGTGGGAAAGGGAGGATATAAAGATGCTCTCTTAGGAAACTTAGCATCATAAATATTTGTCCTAAGTACTGGTTTGACCCTTCTAGAAATGTGAGACTGGATGAAGCTCTTGTTATACTGATAACCAGGAAAGAATGATCTTATTTTGCTCTGGGTAAATCAGAGGAGATAAATTGTTTTTATGAGATAATCTCTGATTCTGTTTGAAAAGTTTCATTCCATCTGAATAGAGCTTATATTCTGCATGGTTTTTAATAGTCCATATATTTTAGTAAGATGTTCTCATTTTACATGTAAGTGTGAGTGGGACTTTATTGCTACTACCAGCAGCATCAAGGATTACTCTCCTGTTGCAGATTTTGTTCTTGTTTATCATATGCTTCATACTGTCTCTGATATTTATCACTTGCATTTCCCAGAAAGAACAATGAAACACTATTATCTGGTGTCTTAACACTAAAAGCCTTGTTTTTTCCCTTTATTTCCAATGCTGCTGAAGCATTCTTCAGTTCTCATGTTTTCCTTCCAAAAATGTTACAGCACAAGTGAAACATGAGACTTCATTACAGAAATCATTAAAGCAGTTTCTACAGCAAATCGGAGAATTGTGAAGACATAAATCCTGTTATTTTGATACCATGAAGGAAGTGAAGGTCATGAGAAGTCTGAGTATTTTGCCTGGGTGCTTTAAAATTGATCAAGAATTTAGACTAGAAATCTTAGACGTGTGTTTCAGGATATGGTTGAGAGTTAATTCTGATATTCTTTCCTCCCACAAAACAAGCACTGAAAAGAAAAGAATACGTGGAAAGACAGTTATCCCTATAATCTGCATATAAGAAACATTTTCCATCAAAAAGACAAACTAAGCAACTTAAAAAATACACAAACCTTAAATAAATTACACTCATAGGTACTTTAGTAAAGGGTCAAAAATAAGTGGTAAAAAGTATACAAAGTAATAAATTTCTAAGCAAATATTTAATATTTGGTGACATATTACAATGATTTGTATTACTTCAAAATATTGCTATAAAGTAGGACTATTCCAACTACTAAATTAAGGAAATGTATATACATCTCTTTGTATCATTTGATTTTTTTAATTGTCCAAGAGTAGATATACAGTTTTAAAAAAATTGGAGGCTGCGTAAGAGGATAATCACAAATAATAATGTGGTGATATTATTATGATAATATGGTAACAATGCAAGAGTCTAGAAGGACTGTTCAATGGTTAAAATAGGAAGTGAAAGGAAATTTGCAAAAATCAAAATATCAAAAGCCACAGTCCCATAAGATATGACAGTTTCGCTCCTAGGTATATACATACAGAAGAGAAAGGAAAACCTATGTTTACCAAAAAACACAAACAAGGAGTTTCATACTATAGCCACAACTTAGGAATTCCCTAAATGTCCACCAACAGAAGAATCGAAAATGCAAATCGTGGCATATTTATTCAATATCATACTATGCAGCAATAAATAAAATACTGATGCACAAAACAACTTGCTTATATCTTACAGATTGTTTGTGGCATGAATGAAGCTGGACAGAAAGAATGCACTCTAGCAGCATTCAGAATTGACTAATACCGGAAGAAGTCAGAATAAAACAGTTGTCTTTGGAGTGTGTGTGGGTTTTGTCTAGGAAGGAGAGGAAAAAAGAAATATTTGGGGATGTTTAAAATGTTTATCTAAATCTGGATGGTGATTATATGGTGTAGACAAGTGTAACAAACAAAAAACAAAACAAAACTATATAGACTTGGGGCCTCCCCAGTGGTGCAGCGGTTGAGCGCTGGGTTGCGAAGCTGCCCGCAGCTTCTGAGGCACCAGTTCGATCCCTGGCTGCTCCCCGGCCACGGAGGAGGGTCCCACATGGTGCACAGACCTCTCCTGCCGCCCGCTGCTCCCCTCAGCAGTGTACTTCGGTCCTTCTGCCTGCTCTGCTCCCCGCTCTGGCTCTGGTGAATTCTCTCACCCTCCCGTGCTTCTGACTGTACCCAGTGCTTGTATAAATAAAAACAAAACAAAACAAAAAAAAATTATATAGACTTGAGTTCATTTTTGGTATATATTTATTCCTCAAATGTTTAGAGTAGGAAACATATCAAGGGGCCTATATTAAGAGAGAATGACACAGACACCTTAACTCCCTGTGTACGCAAGCAAATGAGAGGAAAGGGTACAGATTTTTTTTTAAGATTTATGGTTTTATATTCCCCATAAATTGCACCCCCTTATTTTGACCCCAATCCCTCCTATCCCTGCTCCCCCCGCCACCCCACTGTGTCTAGGAAGGGCACAGATTTTTAACCTCCTCAGCATCCCCTTTTTTAGGATAAGGATTTTTTTAAGATTTATTTATTATGCATACAAGAACTGGGGTATAGGCCAGAGGTGCATGGGTGAGAGGATTCACCAGAGACAGAGTGGGGAGCAGAACAGGTGGATCAACTGAAACACACTGTTAGAGGCAGCAGCAGACGAGACAGGAGAGGTCTGCTGCACCATGTGGGTCACCTCCCTGGCCTGGGATCAAATTTGTGCTCCCGTAGCTGTGGATAGCTTCATAGTGCTGAGAATAAACCCCTTGCATCACTAGGGAGGGCCAAGGATTTTAGGCTCATTGGTCCTCACTAAGGAGGGCCAAGGATTTTAGGCTCATTGGTCCTCACTAAGGAGGGCCAAGGATTTTAGGCTCATTGGTAATCAAATACAAACATTTGATTATTCTATAGACCACACAGTTCAATGATGTTACTTTCTGCTCTAATTCAGCCTAGGACACAGTCTGGGTCTTTATTCCCAAATGGCAGATCTGGAAAGGACACCGTTACATAGTATGCAGTGGCTATGCTTACTCCATGAGGCCATGGGCAACTGAACACTTGTTTATCTCTCCATCCACAATTGTTTAGCTCTTTCTGGAAGTTACCACACAAAAGTTCTCATGAAAGTAAAGATTCAACTATGGAGAACTTTGAGTAAACTGAAAACATTAGAGTACTACCGAAGTGTTGTTAGCGAGAAAGTAAATTATTCAGTTTAAGAAATCTAAACTGGCAAGAATATAAAGAATACCTCATATTAGGAGAAATATGTGGTAGGAAGATCATTTATTTTTTATTTATTTATTTTTTTATAGAGGCATGTTTTATTTATTTATTTATTTATTTATTCATTCATTCATTTGTTTGTTTTGTTTATACATGCACTGGGTACAGTCAGAAGCGCGGGAGGGTGAGAGAATTCACCAGAGCCAGAGCGGGGAGCAGAGCAGGCAGAAGGACCTAAGTACACTGCTGAGAGGAGCAGCGGGCAGCAGGAGAGGTCTGCGCGCCATGTGGGACCCTCCTCCGGTGGCTGGAGAGCAGCCGGGGATCGAACCGGTTCTGCAGAGGCTGCTAGCAGCTTCGCAACCCAGCGCTCAACTGCTGCGCCACCGGGGAGGCCCAGGAAGATCATTTAAAAGAAAACTATAGTAACCCAACCAATATGCAATGAAATAGGGGTTATAATATCGATGGAGGAAATTTAGAAGAGGAAAAATTTATGAAATAGGAATTTATTTTTTTAAAGATTTATTTATTTATGCAAGAACAGGGGGACAGGTCAAAGAGACAGGAGGGTGAGAAAATTCACCAGAGAGAGTGGGGAGCAGAACAGGCAGATGGACCAAAACACACTGCTGAGAGGAGCAGCGGGCGAGGCAGGAGAGGTCTGCTGTGCCATGTGGGTTTCTCCCTGGCTGGCAGGGAATCGAACCCACGCTGCAGAGGCTGTGGACAGCTTCACAGCACAGTGCTCAACCCGCTGCGCCACTGGGGAGACCCTGAAATAGGAATTTAAAAGAGAAATTTAAAATAGGAATTTAAAAGAGGGAAAATATCTACCAGGATCTTGTGTGTGTGTGCGTGCGTGCGTGCGTGTGTGTGTGTGTGCGTGTATGTGTGTGTGTGTAAGATTTTTTTGGACTCTGGTTAATTGACAACTGTCCCAATATTTGCAATAGCTTAAACTTTCAATCCACAAGAAACTTCATGTGGCAACTACTATTGCCATCAAAGATTATGAAACACTGAGGCACTAAGTTTGTTAACTTGTCCAACATTACATAGCTGGGGCCTCCCTGGTAGCCCAAGGGGTTAAGCACAGCACTGTGAAGCTATCCACAGTTTCTGCAGCATCAGTTCCATCCCCATTTGGCCAGGGAGCTGACACACATGGCGCAGCAGACCTGTCCTGCCTTGCCCGCTGCTCCCCTCAGCAGTGTATTTCAGTAGATCCGTCTGTTCTGTTCCCCACTCTGTCTCTGCTGAATCCTCTCACCCCCTGCACCTCTGGGCTGTTCCCCAGTTCTTGTATGCATAAATAAAGAAATCTTTAAAAAATTACACAGCTGGAAATAGCAGACTTAGATGCTTGTGCCCTGACTACCCACTGCAGAGCCTATGCTCATAATCACAGAAAATAGGAGATGTTCAGACAGAGGGAAATCATATGGAACCAGGGAAAGGACAGAAAAACACAAGGCAATATCTTTCCAGAGACAGAATGTCTTTAAGAACTAAATGGTGATTTGTTGAACCTGAAAAATACAATGAAGAGTGAGGGCTGCTGGGAGCCAGCTGAGGAGATGTGGTGTGAAGATGGAAAAGCCTTGAATATCATTCTAAATACGTCAGTTTTTCCACAAAAGCTAAAAATGGCTAACTTGAAATTATGATATTTCATCAAAAGATTTTAATTTCTAGAAGATTTCAGTAATGCCTCTAAAATTTCACATATTTGTTTGTGCAAGTTCTGTAGTCTCTGAATGCATGAACTGATTTTTAATGGAGATCGTTGGCAGGATTAAATATAAAGGTTGTTATAAATGCCAAAACTATTAAAGTTTTATTTACATATTTATACTCTCCTTTATTCCTGAATGGATTTGTGATGTGAAATGTTTACGAAATATATAAAGCACAAAACAAAATGTAAGTGAAAAAGGTGATGATTTTCTACCATTGCTTATGTTAAGAAAAAATACACACATTCCTTGAATCCAGGACAAAAGTTACCCTTCCCTTGCTGCATATTTTACTGGCTCTTAGTTCCAATTCCATAAAGGTTTTACTTGGCATTCCCTTCTGAATATGATGTAGGAATGATTCAGAGGAAAGGTGTTTTTTTGTTTTTTTGTTTTTTTACTTTGGACAAAACCTGGGATTCGCAACCTGCTAGAGATGTAATAAAAACAGATGCAGAAAACACGAGGCAGGAGGCTTGCAGAATGAAGGGTGGGAGTGAACACCGGTACCAAAAAATGAGCTCTTGATAGTGAATTTCCTCCAGGAGGCTGAAAATAACTGAACCTTTGAATCTTGCAAAGCCTATCTGATCCCACAGGGAGACTATGCTGAGGTGTTCTCTCTTCTCCTCCTTAAACAGAATGTATTGAAGTTATGATTTCTTTTTTTTTTAAGATTTATTTTATGATTATTATTTTATGATTACAAGAACTGGGTTATAGGCCAGAGGTGTGGGGCATGAGAGGATTCACCAGAGAGAGTGGGGAGCAGAACAGGCAGATCTACTGAAATTCACTGCTGAGGGGAGCAGTGGGTGAGACAGGAGAGGTCTGCTGCACCATGTGCTGCTCCCTGGCTGAGGATTGAACTCGTGCTGCTGATGCTGCAGAGAGCTTCATGGTGCTGTGCTTATTAACCCCTTGTGCCACCAGGGAGGCCCCCAGTCCATAACTTGTTTATCAAGTGAATATGAAAATAAACATTGGCACAGACTAGACCAGGAAGTGCACAAGCAATTTATTTGTCACAATACAAGGCTATGTTTTTGGTTTTTGTTTAATGGGCTGAATGCTTCTACAAGGTTTCTCAATTTTAAACATGCCCTCCTTATACACAGCAGGTGAGAGAATGAACTAGCCTCTAGATATCCAATCTGTCTATTTTCTGATCAATACTGACTGCTGCAGCCAGAGTGATTATACAACAATTCTTTAGACAACCAAAATTAACAGGCTACAAGGTATATTTTTTCAAATATATGCATAACTGCCACTTAATGTGTTAAATTAATCAACAGTCCATGCTATATCTTTGATTAGTAGACCACTTAAAACCCTTGTGTTTCTGGGCCTCCCTGGTGGAGCAGGGATCAAAGAAACAGGGCTATCAAGTTATCGCCAGCCACTGCTGAACAAGTTCAATCCCCAGCTGGCCAGGGAGCAACCCACATGGTGCAGCAGACCCCTCCTGTCTCACCCGCTGCTCCCCTCAGCAGTGTATTTCAGTGGATCTGCCTTTTCTGCTCCCCACTCTCTGGTGAACCCTCTCGCCACCACCCCCTGCACCTCTGGTCTACACTCCAGTTCTTGTATGCATAAATAAATAAATCTTAAAAAAAAAAACAAACCTTGTGTTTCCTTCTCTCCTGCCTACCTTCCTCCTTCCCCCCACTTTACCATTCTTTCTCCCTTCTTCCCTCCACTTTGTTCAATTCCCTTAGTTTCTCCTTTTTTCAAAAAGATTTATTTTATTTATACAAGAACTGGGGTACAGGCCAGATGTGCAGGAGGGTGAGAGGATTCGCCAGAGACAGAGCAGGAAACAGAACTGGCAGACTGACGAAATAAACTGCTGAGGGGAGCAGGAGACAGGAGAGGTCTGCTCTCCATGTGGGTTGCTCTGAGGTCAGCGGGGATCAAATTGGCACTGCAGAGGCTGCAGACAGCTTCACAGCACTGCGCTCAACTGCCTGCACCACTGGGGAGGCCGTCTCCTGTTTTTGTTTTTTTTTTAAAGATTTATTTATTTATTTTTGCATAGAATGCATAGAAGAATTGGCGTGGAGGGCTCAAAAGCTTCACCTGAGACAGAGTGGGGAACAGAACAGGCAGACTGACTGAAATACACTGCTGAGGGGAGCTGTGGGCGAGACAGGAGAGGTCTGCTGTGCCATGTGGGTAGCTCCCTGGCTGGGGATAGAACTCAGGTAACAATGGTGACATTGCTGAGATTTAAGCCCTAGACAACTAGGGAGACCCAGTTTCTATTTGTTTCCCGAATTCCCCTGTGCATCTATGCATTTACACATTTACTGCATCTAAGCATTATAAATGTTTGTTCACTATCATGCTCTGAGACAGGCAGTAGGTAAAGAATGGATATTAAAAAAATAAACAAAGCTGACAAATAATTTGTTTAAATTTCATGGGGATACTTTCTCCAGTTTTAAGGCAGGGCGATTTGTGTGGGTGCAGAGGGAGAGAGTTGCAGTGTTAGGGAAAGATGTATTCTGTATAGTTTCTGTGTCAATATCCAAGTCATGCTGGATTATTATTTTTTATTTCATCATGACATTTTGCACAATATCAGGCCTACACAATTTTGCAATATTTCCTCTTTGCAGATCAGCAAAGTTATATCTTTAAGCAGAATCCTGGTAGTAAAGCCACTTGGCAAAAATAAAACTAATATGTAACCAGGAATTATATACATTTCAGGCTATGAGAAAACACTCTTCTTTGCTAACCTGGGACAAAAATAATCAAGTTAGCATAGCTCTCTCTTTCCATTCACTTTGATCCTGGTGTCTGATGTCATTGACAGTGCAGAGCTATGGAGGACGAACTCTGTCTCAACTGTCTTAGTATTGGACACTGGACAGATTTTACATTTTATCTCTCTAAATGGAGTCCCTGCTATTGGCAGGAGGGGACACAGGAGAGGTATTGTTGCTGCAGCTAATCTTACAGTTCATTAGCGCCTTAGTGACTACTGATCTCACTTCATTAAATGTGTTTATTTGGTAGTGTCAGCTTTCCTTTTTAAATGTCCTTAAATAATATTTCTGGTCCCTTTTAGGCTGATGTTTCATACAAGTGAAGAATGAAGTTGTGTTGCAACAGACAATGGTACCATTAGTGCTTTAATCTAAAATGAGCAACTCAGGGTCATTTGGATATTTCAAATTAAAAGATTCAAGTTCTTATCTCATGCTGTGAAATGTAATGCAAAACTGGCACTCTAGTTTTTGAGAACTCTCATTATACAAGAATTTTCCTGACTGGCTAAACCTCAGAAAAACTTCTTATTTTTTTCTTAAATTGAGCTATAGGCCAGTGATGTCAATGGTGAGAGTACAGTGAGAATAAACACATTAAAGGAAAATAAAGGCAATCATTGGCAATCTCTCCCAAGCATTATGTAGAGATTTATGTAAAAAATAAATAGCATTTACACAGATGCAAGTACATACCTCCCAGTGGCTCAGAACATGTGAAATGATCAAATCCTAACACTAAAGCACAAGGTTCATTGTGATAGGGCTCCTATGCCCACTAAGGTATTCTCTGTTTGATGTTGGAAATTCACGGTTTCATGATAATTATTAATTCTTTAGCTATATTCTCAGTGAAATAAAAGGTAATATAACCAATTCAAAAGTGCTTGCTTACTCCAGAGATTCAAAATGAAGTTCAAGTTCTTTGGATTTGTATCAGGGCCTAGTAATGAACATTGCAAAAGGTCTTTTTATTCTTTTAGTGAATAATTTTGCTAGTCGATCTCTACCCTTGATTTCAGTCATCTCCAGGGGAATCGATTTAACTGATGCTTTGGAATAAAAGCATTTCAGGAGGCAATCTTTGCTTCTGTTTCTTGCTACCATGTAGGAACAATCTATCAAGATATTTTAATAGAAGCCACAGACAACTAAACTATTTGTGTGTGATAACTTATTCTTTGAGAGAGCATATTCACTGACACTCAGATTTTGCCTTCTTACCTATATTTCCTCAAACATTTTTAAATAATACTACCAATCATTCTGAAAATGGAATATAGCTAGGAAGCTAGGTAGATAGAATGATTGATTCGTTTCAGGAAAACCGTTCCTTTGATTCAATATCTAGAACAAATATTTGAGGAAACAGAAGTTCTACCTTTAATATATGCTACCCAGAAAACTTTCAGTAAGTACATATGTGTTTATAGTAAGCTTCTATTCTTTTGTGGTAGTCTCTCTTTGTTAATATAATATTTAAGCTAAAATATAACAGCAGCATATTTCTCTATCACTGTAACAAAAAAAAAATCTAACTTTTAAAGAAATTAAACCCATAATTACCAAATGTTAGGACACAAAAGAGAAATAAAATATATTTATGTAAAGTTAAACTGCACATTCAAAATAAGATGATTTATATTTTGATGAAATTGCCTGTTATGCTGGGAAGGTATTCATTTTTCATTCACTTTGCAGTTATTCAATGTTTGAGATGCTGTTTATAATCTGGGAATCAGCGAAAATACTAAAGAATACATATAAAGTACTTGATCTCATGATAAAAAAAAAAAATTACTAAGGAAGCACTTCTTGTGAATGGTAAGTCTTACCTAGCAATAGACTGATGTTCCTATTTGGAACAATTGCAATTAAAAAATGCACACGCACACATGCTACATAGCACAACACTACATAGCACAAGCAAGTATCTGCTTGAGAAGAACAAAAAGCCAATGAGAACTGAATGACCTAACATTACAGAAAGGGAAGAACCTCCAAAAAAATGATCATATGTCATGGAGACACCCTTTCACCCTTACGGTATTTTCTGATTATAGGTTTGGGCCAAAGGCTGAAAATGTATTCAAAGAGAGTTGCTGTTGGTGTTCAGAATAAAAGGGGCAAAGCTTTGAACAGGGACTTGGGAAGATGTGCTCCAGAATGTAGCTGCTTGTATTATTAGTACACTGGCCCTGACTGGAGCAGTTTGAGTTAGAAGACTACAATCCTTAGAAAGAATGTTCTAAAAAGAATAATGGAGATTTCAACAGTTTCCTGAGCTACAGAGTTTCCAAGATTGAATACAATCTTAACAGAGATACTTACTAGCCAAAATGGAAAGATCTCTTTAAACACCTAGGATATTCAGGGCAGACCACAGGCATGTCAGAATTCAGCAACAGATCGAGCTCTAGCCTTGGGGCAGTGTCACTGCACCTTGTCACTATTGCCATATGGACCCAGGCTAATGCTTTGTTGTTGGGAAAGTCCAGTGTAGTGATTGTATAATTAGCATCAGCCTTGACTTCCCATCCAACATCAGTAACAATCCTCAATTGTGACGACTAGCAATTTCCCCATTGTCAAATGTAACTTGGGAGGGCAATTGTGGGTGGTGATGTCTTTCTCAAGCCGTGTAATTGTCCAGTTTTCTTTGGCTTCTTCACCAAACTTTTGACTGCTTTCTCACACTACTTTTCTTCCTGTCCATTCTACTCTCCTCCATCTGTTGCTCCAGATCCACAAGCTGATTTCTTCGATCCCACCAGTCGCTTCACAACTCATGGAATAAATGGCAAAATGAACTACATGTTCTTACCAAAACAGATGCCACAATAAGAAACTATTTTTTCTTAATATTTTTTCTTAATCTAACTTCCTGGTAACTTGACCAACCCTTGCTGGCTGATGAGGAGCTTCTCCTCTCTAAATTAGCTATTTAGGAAACAGAACTAGTAAATGACAAGACAGGATTTAAAACAAGAAGTCTGGCTCTTAACCACCATACTTTGGACAAATGTATAAACTCAAATATCCCAGAAACTGATTTACCTGGTGTAATTGAAGTTGCAGTTGATAGAGACTATATATCCCAAGCAATTCCTCTCTAAACTAACAGTTCTGTCTGTGTTGGATACATTTTCAAAACAAATTTAAGTGCCTGCCTCTTCTGGAGTACCTTGAGAATACAGTATCATTTCAACAGTTTCTAAGCATCTGTCCAAGTTATTTGATTGAACTCATACTCTGCTCTGTTAAATGTGACTTAAAGTAAGTTGGGGTTTTGAATTACTTTTTCTTTTAAAAGATTTTATCTTCCCAATGTTAATGTATGGGAAAGGAACTCCTCTCTTATGGAAATTTTTATTCATTTATTTAAATTCCAATTGAGTCTAAATAACAGGAAATTTAATTTTTGCTCCAGATAGTATAATTGATAAATTATACTATGATAATAATTTATTCTGAGGTCAGTAGGATGTCTTGGCCAGTTCCTATGGTTTGGATAGGAATAAACCACTAAGTGTATTTGTACAAAGGAATCTAATGTTAAAAGCAAAAGGATAATTTTCTAAGATTCTAAGAAATAAAAACTCCACAGATAGTGAATCAGGACAATTCTGCTTTGGCAAAAAGTATTATTACTATTATTTTTCCATGGAAATTCTAGACCAAACCACAAACCATATACATTTTTGGTAGTATGAATAATATAATAATGTATTTGGGAGGTGTAATGTAAATCGCTAACCTTCATATCCTGTTCCACCCGTAACATCTATTTCAACAATTTCAAATGTATGATAACCAAATAGCTTCAAGATTTTGCTATTGTCACTGTCTTCATTTTAAGTATAGTTATTTGTTCTGATTTAATGCATAATTTTTGCAATTAGAAGTGGAGTGAGGTTAATTTTCATTCTCTGCAAATCTTTATCATTTTGTTATGTCTAGACATACACACATCTGCAGTAAACATTTGACTTCTTAGTCCTAGTGAGATGTTTACATCATTCACAATGTCTTAGTAATCCTTCCATCATAATAACATCAAGTAAAATGCATGGTGTTGGTACTGCTTAAGGTGACATTACGAAAAGTTTAACTCCCAGTAACTCAGTGATGGTAAAGGAGGTAAGACTGTTTTCTGTTCAGAAACTAGTCTGGCACTTTTGTGATTGTCTTAGAGTCTTTTCTGTCATTGATGTCATATAGAAATTTGGTGTTTTAAGACTATACAAGTAGAAGAGAACAGAGACAACCTGATCTCTATTACTATACTAAGTTTGTCCGTTTTAAAAGATAGGTGAAGAACATGGATGAGAATTTATAATTAAGATCTGATGGAACTCGTACAGCAAAGACTGAGGACAGCCTCACAGCACTATGCTCAATGCCCTGCACCAGCAGGGAGGCCCTAACTCCTGAAGCTTTAAAGGAAATTTGAAATAAACATTGGTATTTGGCATTTAAAATTTTCTGGTAGGGCCTCCCCAGTGGTGCAGTGGTTGAGTGCCACACTGCGAAGCTGTCCGCAGCCTCTGCAGCGCCGGTTCTATTCCCCGCTGGCCAGGGAGAATCCTATATGGCACAGCAGACCTCTCCTGCCTCACCCACTGCTCCCCTCAGCAGTGTACTTCGTCAGTCTGCCTGTTCTGTTCTCCGCTCTGGCTCTGGTGAATTCTCTCACCCTCCCATGCTTCTGACCTGTACCCCAGTTCTTATATGAATAAATAAATATTTAAAAAAAATTTTCTGGTAAACTTACAGTATTATTTTATAAATCATTCATAAAAAATAGATCTCAAATTACTTGGCAAATTTTCAAGATTCTCTGAAACTATTGCTTTTAATGTAGGGTTATTTGTGTAAAGCTATAGTCTGTACTTGTCTACAGACTGGATTTCATCTGGAGAGATAAGTCAAAAGTCACTGACTGGGTTTATATAAAAATAAGACCATCTCCTTCCACCCTATGAGCCCCCCTACATACACAAAGATCCCGAGAGTTATTGCAGAAGTTTCCAAAGAGGAGATTTTAATTTGCCTGTAAATCTCATAATTCTACTTGCAAAAGATATTCTATTGTTTTAAATATCACTATTAGCATTTTAAAAGGATTATTTATTGGTTTGGCAATGGGAGGGGGTCAAAGCATAAAATGGATTGGAAAGTTGACAGGAGAGGTGTTAAAATACAGAGTACAAGGCCTCTGGGATGCTTGCATATGAAATACAATTTCTGGTTTCATAAGTTCCTCATTAAAAGAAAAACATAACAGCAAGAATGAAATGACCTGGATTGATTTTTATTAAAATAGTGTTCACTCATAAAAAATGGAAAGTTTTGAAATAAAATGATATTAATAAACTTTTTTCATTTGAGCCAGTTTGCTACCTGATCAATTTAATCTACACCCAGATATTGGAAACCCTGGGTTGAACTGGAAACAAACAAAAAAATGAAGTTATGAACTTATGAACTATATAATCTTGGGTAGAATTTGTAACTAGAACAAGAACAGATGCTAAAGCAATGGTACAAGAGAAACTTAAAAATACATTAATAGGGCCTCCCCTGGTGGCGCAGGTGGTTGAGCGCAGCACTATGAAGCTGTCAGGGGCCTCCCGGCCGGCAGGCGAGAATCCTACTTGGTGCAGCAGACCTCTCCTGTCTCGCCTGCTGCTCCCCTCAGCAGTGTATTTCAGTCAGTCTGCCTGTTCTGCTCCCTGCTCTGCCTCTGGTGAATCCTTTCACCCTCCTGCGCATCTGGCCTGTACCCCAGTTCTTGTGTGCATGAATAAATCTTTTTAAAAATACATTAATATTTAGCGCATTACACAAATAGCACATATATTTTTTAAGTTCTGTATTCATTCATTCATTCATTCATTCATTCATTCATTCATTCATTCATTCATTCATTTATACAAACACTGGGTACAGTCAGAAGCGTGGAAGGGTGAGAGAATTCACCAGAGCCAGAGCGGGGAGCAGAGCAGGCAGAAGGACCAAAGTACACTGCTGAGGGGAGCAGCGGGCGGCAGGAGAGGTCTGTGCGCCATGTGGGACCCTCCTCCAGTGGCCAGGAAGCAGCCGGGGATCGAAATGGCACTGCAGAGGCCACGGGCAGCTTCGCAACCCAGCGCTCAACCGCTGCGCCACCGGGAGGCCCAGCACATATATTTTAACCTTGGTGTTTATGCATTGTCCTTCCACGGGAAACATCATAGTGTTTTTCTTTTTTTGAAAAGACTATGTTGAAGTGGAAGATAACTATTTAAATAAGTAACTTGTTTATTGAAAGACCTTAATGACATCTGGGTACTGCACATAGTTATTAATAATTATGCATTTATCTTATTCTCTGTGAAACCTGGAGCCAGACACTGCAGAGACTCAAAGACGAATGACATTTGTCCTCTCCTCTTGCTGAACTTGCATTCTGCTTTGGGCCATGAGTCATATAAAAGACAAGTAAGATGTATCATATCTCCTATGGGATGTAGGAAAAAAATTGATCACGGTGACCTCAGCTGATGAGGAAAGGTTTTGTGAAGGAAATCAGACTTGACCTAGAGCATAAAAAAATGGGCGATACATAATAATAACTCATAAGCTATATAATGTGTTATTGGTCTGAAAGCATTTTATTTAGGCATTACCTCATTTATCACTCACAGCTGAGGAACCGTGAGTAAGCAAATTTGTCACAGACAGGATGCAATGGCTGGTAGGAAAACAATGGAGTGTTATCACTAGAAGGGAAAACTAGGTCAGAGAAAAAAAGGGCCTTAAGTCCCAGAGGCTTGAAGTCTGAGCTGCATGTTTTAAGCTACTGAAGTATTTGTGTTTGTGAATACACATACATTCATAACTCTCTCCTATACATACACACGCACATATATAGTTACACACATATTTTCAAAATAAGGTTTACTTTTTTTTTTTACATTGATTGAATTGCCCAGTTTCTTTTAAAACTCATGAAGATGTAGGACAATTAAAGAATATTGTGCAAAGTTGCCTGATCTAGAAAGACACAACTGGCAATTACAAGTTGGAACCAGCACTTTATCCATATGGTTTAGAGTTATTGCAAATTCTCCCTCACACAAGGCCCATCTATGGATGAAGGGTATAATTGTGTAAAATAAATTATCAAAAATTCTATTGGGCAAATCAAGCATACATGCAGATATTCCAGGGAGAATGTCTAGAAACTGACACTACTTTATCAATGAGAAAATTGCAGTATTAATTCAAACACTTCCCTTCTGAACTTATTTTGCTTTAAAAATACACAATGAAAAATCTGCTAATGAAGCTAGTGGAGTCACCAAGAAATTATTAAAATGATCTCCTTGGAATAAAATGAAGAAGATAAGTGGCACTTTTTAGGAGCCACAGATCATTACTGGAACTTTTCAATATTTGATAAGCATAATAACAATGTCTACTGTGTAAGGAAAAGTTTAGGTTTCCAAGAGACACAATGAGTTTGTACCTTTTCTACTCTATGATTTTCATATTTTATTTTCTGATAGGATGTTATTTTACATCAAATAGACAAAAAATACTATTTTAGGTACATGATTCCAAACCTTTCAGAGGCCATAATTTCAAACTTAATCTTCAACCATGTTGTAAGTGCTAATTACATCTTCCATGTGATTTCCATACAGTGTATCACACATATATTTATGAAAGACTAAAGTACATGAAACCTAGTTGCAGGAAACAGGGTCTATGAAAACCCATAGCAAAAGTAGTAAAGCTACTTTCATATAATTGAAAACTTCTGGGCATTCTCCAAGTAAAATCATCAATAAGAGGTTAATCTTAAGTAAGCACACCCATATCTTTTACTGCAGAAAAGAACCCAAAATTTATTAAATATGTACAGTGTTCCAGATTACAAAAAACAATAGTTTTAGTAAGTACTTTACAAATTTCATTAAATTTAACAGTCAACATTTGGGGGAAATGTATGTTTCTATCCTTATTTCAAAGATGAGAAACTTAAAAATTCAGAGATTCAATTATTTGCTCAAGTTCATGCACCTAATCAGTGACACCAAACCAGCATTCTTTTCAGGTGTTCTGTTTCTCACCTTACTTTATGCCACCCCCATCCACTTTCACCTACCCCCTTCCATTCACTCTTGAAATAAAGTAAGCAACCAGATACCCTGGATCCTCATGTGGCCCCAATAATCTTTTATATCCTCTCTAGCCAAGGATCTATTAGGCTTCATTGCAGTAATTTATAAACCACTGCCAATTTCTAGTTTATGCGCTTTTACAGGGAAATGGAAGCATTCACTGTTGCCCCAAACATAGAAATTGGGGGAATACAGGATAAATGCTACTGGTAGAATTCAAAATTAATTTGGCTTCAAAAACATTATATTGATTTGTGGAAAGGTATTCCTTATGAATCCTCAAGTTGCTTTGAATAAACAGTTTTGTTACTGAAGAATACTCAAGTGATGATGTCTACTCTATGGGACCACAAAAATTGCAGGGCTCTGTTTTGGAAAGTGTGATAATACTTTTAAAAGACAATGTTTTAGGGTCTCCCCGGTGGCACAGCTGTTGAGCACTGGGCTGCGAAGCTGCCCACAGCCTCTGCAGAGCTGGTTCCATCCCCAGCCGCCGGCGAGGGTCCCACATGGCACGCAGACCTCTCCTGCCACCCGCTGCTCCCCTCAGCAGTGTATTTCGTTAGTCTGCCTGTTCTGTTCCCTGCTCTGGCTCTGGTGAATTCTCTCACCCTCCCGCATTTCTGACTGTACCCAGTGCTTATATAAATAAATAAATCTTAAAAAAATAAAAATTCACTCTTAAAAATAAAGACAATGTTTTATGTATTTTTTGTTTATATTTAGTGAATACTTTCACTTGCAATTTCAGATTTGAAACTCAGTAGAAACAAGTAGGTGTTTCTATTTCCTCCATGTTAAACAGGCAAAGAACCAATCCAAGCCCAGATGATGAAGGTGATGGAGGTTAAGAGTAGACAATTTGGAGGAGGCAACACAAGACCAGAAACCTTGGCATCACAAAGCCAAAAGCTGGAGGTGGGGGTAGAAGTGATTAGCATAGTCCTTAAGCCAGCTATAAAAATGAAAAATCCTTAGGGGCCCACTGCTATAGCAAGTAGCAGATACTACAGAAAGTTTTAAGAGGTGCAGACCAGAGTGGGATATGGAAATGGAGGCCATTGTAGAGAATCACTGGTCCTTACAAATCAATGTAGTCACACCCTAGAAGTAATTAAACAAAAGTTTGCTTTACAATGCAAAAATGAAAAATGATGTAAGATTATATAAATGATTCATAAAAAATAAAATAAAATTTAGCATAAAAATAAAGTTTGCTCTACAAAGGAATGAGCTCCTCCCAAAGAAAAGAAGGGGTAGCATCCCTACTGCCCACCTGTGACTACGCAGTCTTACCTTTTAGCAAATCTGTCCCTTTTGGGGTAGCTCTTTCTGCCCGCTTGTGTCTATGCAAGTTTCTTTTTTTCTTCTCTCCCTTTTTATAATAAGCCTGCCCTTCTGGATGTAACTAATGCCTCGCTCTCATGAAGAAACTCTCTGAGTGCTGCTGAAAAGGGAAGCTCTGGTGAAACTTCTTAGAGTTTACCCAAGGACCCTGCTCTCTGAACCTAACACATTTCTAAAACCAACTTCAAAATGACTGGCTCAGCTGCCCAGGTAGTTAGCTATAGAGTCAGACTGTTATTTCTCCATTTTTGACTTTTTCTGATTAGGGCACTTCTTACCCTACCAGTCTTTTCCCTACACTTAAATGAAAATGTAGAAAATATTTTTCCTGATTCCACCTTTGGAACCATCACTACAATTCAAGTTTATGTCTGCTTATAAAGAATTGTTCTGATTTAATTTCTACCTGAGCTGGCAGAGACCACTGTAAACTGCATTCAATATCATTATATCTAGATTACAGAGAGCAGTTATTGTTGTCTTTGTTTGCTATTGTATGGCGATTGAGAGGGGAATTGATTCCAAGTTGATTAAGATTCTGAATTATACACAACACATTTGTGTGTGATGTCTCTCTCTCTCTCTCTATATATATACATACATATATATGCACACATGCATGTATACACACACACACACAAAACAGACATTTTTAAGCAAATGTGCATTATCTTTCCAGATTTCAGAATAGAATTTTATACACAATAAATCGCATTCCAGAATCATTTCTCCATTATCAAGAATAGGATCTATTATAATGTGTTTTATGGAACATAGAAGATTATTCAAATCTTACTTTCTAAACCCAGTTTTCAGGGAAAATATTTTATTATCAATAATAATGTTTTATATTTGGAGGGAATTATTGGCAGATGTACATGCTCACATCTCTTATTTGAATGTCTAGAATATAACACTTATTTTCAATATGTAATGAGGCTAGTTTGAAACCATGATAGCCTACTAGATTTTTTTCTCTATCTGTTTTGACCCATTTTAATCACTGCCATGACTGCAGTTATTACAAGCAGCTAACTGCATTGCTCACAGTAAAGTTTCTCCAATTCAATAACAGGACGTGTAGGTTTGATTTGTGAAAAAAGTAAAGGTATTAATGATTAAAATGAAAAGAAATTAACTTTGAATTAAAAAAAAAGCAAGTTCACCGACTATGAGAGAGGCAAAAGAAACCAAGAAAAATTAACTCCCATATATAGATTTGTTCTAAGACTCAGAGTTTTTCCCAATCTTTTTAAAGAAACTTTGTGGGAAAGTAATTATAAGATTCATACATTCAGAAAAGTAATGCATGTTGAATGCTAAGCACAATAAAGCAAGCTAGCATTGCCAGTCATTTTTAGCTCTCATTCTACTAGATTCTTAGTTTTTGAGAGTCAAATAGTTCTGTATCATGCTATGAAAAATATTGAAGCTTTTCTGATTATAAAAACAATATATATTTATGTTTAAAATTACAAGATAAAAAGAAACCAAAATGGATCTATATGCATTGTGTTCTATAAAAATGTTTGCTCTTTTACTACATAATACTATATCATTAAATTTATTAAGTGCTTTTTTTGGTTTGTTTGACTTTCAGAAGGTTTATACCCCAGTATGCTGGTTGCCACTTGGCTTAATTAATCAACATTTTAGTGAGCAACTTCACTGAAGGAAAAAGGACCTTTATGAGTCTTAAGGAAGGCCATCATAATCTTCATTAAATGTTTTAAGAGAATATTTTTATCCCAAAGTTTTAATCTTATTTTCTTTTATCCTAAATTAATCATTGCTATATTTTGAGAGCCTATTTAATTTATCCCCTTTTTAAAATAATAAAGCAATATGCAATCACTGCAATGATCTTTCAAGTATACAAGAAAACAAATCACAATTTACATACACCTTTCAAACTATTAAGTAAAATGGTGAGCAATGTGTGTGAATGTGTGTGTATTCATTACAAGAAATTAAAATAGAAGTTCTATCTGAGATACCAAATCAACATTCCTTAGTGAGATGAGAGAGATCACAGGGCTGGGTTTACAAAGGAGATGTTCAAAGACCAGTAATATGTCTATTAACATTTCACCCACATCAAAAGTAAATAAAAGTCACAAGTTGATATTAGAGGAGGATTATTAGATTGTTAAGCAAGCTGCTAAGAAGCAGTGAGTGTTGTGACAGCTTTTTTTTTTTTCCTCTTCTCTTTGACCCCAGGACACAAAGAGAAGTTCATTAAGAATCTCCTTGGGGCCTCCCCTGGTGGCACTGTGGTTGAGCACTGGGCTGCGAAGCTGCTTGCAGCCTCTGCAGCTCTGGTTCGATCCCGGCCCCCAGTGAGGGTCCCACATGGCTTGCAGACCTCTCCTGCCACCTGCTGCTCCCCTCAGCAGTGTGCTTCGTAAGTCTGCCTGTTCTATTCCCCGCTCTGGCTCTGGTGCATTCTCTCACCCTCCCATGCTTCTGACTGTACCCAGTGCTTGTACAAATAAATAAATAAATAATTCTTTAAAAAAAAAAAAAAGAATCTCCTTGGATGGTGAGGGGAGGCTCCTTGGTGGTGCAAGGGATTAAGACGCAGCACTATGAGGCTATCTGTAGCCACTGTAGCATGATTTGGATCCCAGGCCAGGGAGCTGACCCACATGATGCAGCATACCTCTCCTAACTTGCCCGCTGCTCCCCTCAACCCTGTGTCTTGATCAATCCACCTCTTCTGTTCCCCACTCTGTCTTTGGTGAATCCTCTCACCCCCAACACCTCTGGTCTATACGCACAAATAAATATTTTTAAAAAGTCTCCTTGGGGATTTTAATGTTTCTCTTATAGTTTGTCTGGTGTCCCACTCCTGTCTAGGGAATCTAATGTGGAAATACAGGCAGGTTACATGTCGATGATGAAGCAAACAGAGAGGTATTTGTTTCAGGCCCAAACTGCAAGCTCATTAGAGCAAAGATTATATGAATGTATATTTTGGGTTGAGGGTTGTCAGATTTACCAAATAAATTTAGAGGGCCACCAGTAAAACCTGAATTTTTGATAATAAATATATGTTTAATATATGTCATATGTCATATTTGGGGCATACTTTTAAAAATCTCTTATCTGAGCTTCAAATTTAACAGATTGTCCTATATTTGACAGTTCTATGTACACTAGAAGAGAACTATTTATGAGAAAGACTGAGACCCAAGGAGAGATAGTATTGGAGCCTATTAAAAATGGTCTGAGAGGGTGGACAGATTCCATACAAATACATAGTCTCCTGAGCCCTGACTTGTCTTCCTTATCAACCAGGCATCTTCCATGTAAATACAATAATTTAGAAAACAATAAACCAGCTACTAGAAAATCCATGATGATGCCCAGGGAAAAGTAGACTTTAAACATCTGAAATGCCTGCCAAGATCAGAGAGCATCAAAACTGAATCTCTACGTGGGAGCCAGATAAATAAGGACCTTTCTCCCCCTTAATCTCAAATTTGAAGAATTTGAAGCCACAGTTAATGAAATGGACTCCAGAAAGCAGAGGTACTTGGTGGAGGGAAAAGAGTCCAGTTGTGCTTCCAACTTGTGTCCACCCTAAGCTGTATTTTATCCTAAATCCCAGTTCATGAATTGTAGTTACATGGAACTGGTCATTTTAAATTACTAAACCAAAAGTACTTTTAAGTGACCTGAAATATCTTAGTAATACATAAAGTATTATCAAGATTTTAGAAACTAAAATTACTTTAAAATAAAACATTAAAGAAAAACAAACAAACAAATAAATACATCAGAAGTAAGGTCAAAGTAAAGTTCAAATGCCATCTGCATTTTTATCCGTGGGGCAGAGATAAAAATAACTCACTCTAAGTAGACGTAAAAATAACTCACTCTAAGTAGGATTACGAAAGAAAGAAATAGAAAGAAATATGTTGGCACTATGATTAACTCTCTTGACTTATTTTTGTTCAACAAGATAACTCATATAAATAGATACATAGATAAATTCATGCATAGATGACAGACAGAATATACTATTACATCCTATTATCTTTTTTTCTCCCCTTTTTATTGTATCTTCCCATCTCTATGCTTTCTCATTGTCTAAATGAGTGCAGAGGAGGCTGGGTGGGAGAAAGGACTACAAGGAAAATAAAACAAAACATCATAGCAAATTCTTGTTGATATATAAATTTAGTTTCAAAATTCTTTTGTTACAAAATCCATTTTAATATATATGTGTGATCAGCAGATGAATTTTCTCTATATTAGTATGTATGACTTAATATATTTAGGGATCCAAGTTTCTGAGAAATAATTGATTTTTCTAATATATGCCATATACTGTGATTTACATTAGTGCAATGGCTGTATTTGTATAGCAGGATTCTTCTAAGTCATATAGAAAAGGTCAGTAATTTATTTTAACACTATGAGGGAATACGTAATATGTCATTTTGTTCAACGAACTGATATGAAAAGAGAGCACAAAACAAAGATCATGCTGTTTTCACATTTTTAGATATTTAAAGTTTTGTTTTCAGTGCAGCTCATATACAAAAATTAAGAAAAAAAATACACACTGTACTTCTTAGTGCCACAAAAATGATGCTGCAGAGATGCCTGAATAGAGATTATCATTGTTTGATGCTAGATTAATCTACTGCCTTTAGAAAAATCCAGGGTAACAAAAGATTATTTTTTCAAATACATAAATTAAACAGTACATCAGGTTGATTGGGAATCATGATTATTTATTCCTCACACACTTCTTCAGATCAGACTCTCCTTAAACTGCTTCCAGTTGAGGTCTGCACCATGTGGGACCCTCGCCAGGAGCAGGATCGAACTGGCGCTACAGAGGTTGCGGGTAGTTTCGCAACGCAGCGCTCAACCACTGCGCCATCGGGGAGGCCCTGTACGATGGTTTTAATATCAGATGGAAATGGTGGTAAATTTCTGATGACTTACATTTGTACTTGAAAGAGTGGCTTGCTTTTAAAGATGGGGAGCAGAATGTGAAAAGACAAAGGATTAAAGGAAAGTTAATTGGGGAAAGTCAAGATGCTCAATAACTTGGATGGAACTGTCTTCCAGGCTGAGAGATGCAAGATAATTTACAAACACATTGTGAAGGCCTTTGTGTAGGACAACTGTATATATATTGTATCTCAAATATGGCGCAAAACCCTATGCCTGTTTCTGAAAGAATCCAGGGCTAAATTTGTTTTAATAATATGGCACTAATAATTTCATTGAGAGAACAGTCAGAAATTGATAGCTAGTGGTTCGCATCCCTTATAGAATTGTTTAGTCAATGTCTTCTTATAAAAGATAGTGTAACTAGGCACTAAGTGGTGGGGCACAGCATGAGTGACCAGAAGTTGTTTTCATTAGGCTCTTCTATTTTCTGTTGGTCTCATTATACTGCTGAGTTTGTGAACCTTAGTCAAGATGGGCTGGAGTGTGAAAGAGACTGGTTTTATCTCAGTTCCGCTTCTTAACTGGTCATGGGACTGTAAATGGGATAAAATATTGTCTACCCCATGAGGGTGCTTTGAAATTAAAGGATGTGACACATGTAAATAATGTAGTACATTGTCTAGCACATAAAATAAGTACTCAATAAACATTAGTTATTGTTATTAATACAAAGAGACCGGTTAGGAAGTTTGTGAAAATAAGTTGTGCTAGAGATATTTAGAGTTTTGGTAATGGGAGCAGGATAACTTAGGTATATTTCTAAAACTATTCAGTAGTATTCTGATACAAAATTAAGAAAAAAATTAAAAAACATTGTTTTTTAAATTGTTTTTATGATCCAGTGACTACAATGGTGGATCAATCATCAGTCAAGTTGCTATCTTATAGAAGAGGACCATGCTGTACTCTGAAAAATCATAGGTATATAGCTGTTCTCCTGTTTATACACAAGACTCTGTGTATGATATACTAACCTTCTCCTATGAAAATCATGGGTACATTGGGGATAAAATCTTGTAGTAGAACCTCATATTGTAGAATAAAGTCATAGACAGCTTGGCTACTTTTAATAACTGTATTTAGCCATGATCATTTAACTGCATTTTTTTTTTTTTTTGCTTACTTTTGTAAGCCATCAGCCATCATTGTCACCAGAAGATGAAACAAGATTTTACAGTTTGGAGGAGGGGGCTTTACCATTTTTTTTTTTTTCTATCTGGCCCTCAATTATGTCTGTGGTTCTCGGACAATGTTATCTTGGCTTAGGGCAAGGTCTCATACAAGCCATCTCTCTCTAATGCTATTCATGACAAGCAGCTGGACTATAGCTGCTTTGATATTTTAATAATATGACAGTAATAATTGCATTGAGATACAGTGGTGGTGAGAATCAAGCCCCCTGTGCCAACAGAGGCCATCACTGCCTACAGACTGTCAACTGTCATGTGGACTGTAGCATAATTAATTTCCATTTTATTTTCTCTAGGAAACATGAGGATGTTAAAAGAATTTCACGGCCCAGATATCTGTTAAATTAGCACCCCACTCCTACTCCCATTCTATGAATAGGAAGGAAGTAAATAGCTTTGAAATTAGTGCTATTCTGTAATGTTCAAAAGTAAAGTAAAAGCTGTCATTTAGATGTTCCTCACTAACTCCTAAACAGAGAAAAGCTGAACATGGTGATGAATGACAATTATGTCTTAATTTCCAAGGCACAAACTTTCAGATGTAAACTCCAAGCCACTGTCATATAAATAAAATATTTATACATAAAAAGGACACTTAATGCAATCTCTGATTAACAAATTAAAAGAGTCAGAGGACTATCAAATTGGGGAAAATAAAATATCAATTTTAAAAAAGGTACTACTTTTGGAAACTTGTTTCTCTTAAATGTCTGAATAAATCTTGAGATATAATGGGAAAACTAGATGACTGTTCATACTTGTCAAAGGAAAAACAGGTCTCCTTTAATGCAGAAAAATTTAGGTAATCAATAAAGAACCAGAAGTTGAAAATTATTATTTCAATTATATATTCATTTCTCAAAATCTTTAATTGTTTCCATAAGTGTTACTGGTAGCTATTAACTAGCTGTATTCATTACATTGTTGTCATACATGTAATTTACACAGATGTAGACATTTCCCTGTGTCATGCCCATGGTAAAAACTATTCATTAATCATTGCATTCATTCACACAAAGACAGATTTCTGTCTCTGAATCCTTCTCACCAAAGAGTAACTAGATACCATTACCAATAAAGTAGAGTTGGCTCAGGTGAAACCAAGCTGCCATTCCATGGCATAGTTTATTTATTTATTTATTTTTAAATTTAAATTTTATTTTTACACTCCCCATACAATTACAACCCCCTTATTTTTACCCCAATCCCTCCTTTCCCCGCCCCCAAACCCCCATAGAGTGTCTCTTGTTCATAGTTGTTTGTTGATTTTGATATTTTCTTTCTTATAGTTATTCCTTTTCCTGGTCCCTTATTTAACTTTTCTAGATTCCTGCTATGAGTGAGACCATCCAGTATTTTTCTTTTTCTTTCTGGCTTATTTTGCTGAGCATTATCCCTTCAGCACCATCCATGTTGCTGCAAATTGCATGTGTTTATCTTTTTTGAATGCTGAGTAATATTCCATGGTGTATATGTACCACATCTTCTTGATCCAGTCATCTATTTTTGGGCATTTGGGTTGTTTCCAAAGCTTAGCTATTGTAAACAGTGCTGCTATAAACATAGGGGTGCAGGTGCTCTTTGGAATGGATGTTTCTTTGTCCTTTGGGTAAATACCTAGGAGTGGAATTGCTGGATCATATGGAAGCTCTATGTTACTTGTAATCAGGGAAATGCAAATCAAAACTACAATGAGATAACATCTTACACCAGTGAGAATGGCACATACTAAAAAAACTAGCAACAACAAATATTGGTGAGGTTGTGGAGAAAAAGGAACTCTCCTGCACTGTTGGTGGGAGTGCAAACTGGTCCAACTACTATGGAGAGCTCTGTGGAGATTTCTTGTCCATGGTATAGTTTATTAAGTCTAAAAGAAGAAAACAAGGGCCTCCCTGCTGGTGCAGGGGGTTGAGCACCGCAATGTGAAGCTGTCTGCAGCCTCTGCAGCACGGGTTCAATTCCCAGCCAGCTGGGGAGAAACCCACATGGCGAGGCAGACCTCTCCTGTCTCGCCTGCTGCTCCCCTCAGCAGTGCCTTGGGTCTGCCTACGTGTTCTGCTCCCCGCTCTGTCTCTGGCTAATTCTCTCACACTCCTGTGCCTCTGACTGTGCCCCAGTTTTTGTATAAATAAATCAATCTTTAAAAAAATAAATAAAAGAAGAAAACAAAAGCTATAGCATTCTTCAGTATGGACAAAAATTTCTACAAAAGACTAGCTGTACTTCTTGGAGAGTCAAGACATATTTCAGCATTCTGCATAACCTCCCTATTAAACTTTATGGTAGACATCTGCTTAAGAAGGTATTGATTCAGTGACTCGTGTTTTCAGAGATGTTCCCATCTGTTTCCACATTATGGACACACTAAATAGTAATTTCACACATAAGAATGGCCCAAACAACTGGTATGCCTGGATCAGGAAGGTATCATTCAAGTGAACGTACTGAAAAAGTAAAATTATCCTATGATTAATGTTTCCTGAAAAGCAGAAGGCATATCCAGAGAAAAGAATTAAAGAGGAAAACAAGGAGACTGACAGGAAGAGTAGGTGATGTTCTAGTTCAGTGTTACAGTCACTGTTAGACCAATATACTTAGAATTCCTTGTATCATTTCAGGAAATTTGTCCTTAACAAAGATGGCCTACGAGTGTAAATTGGGAAAAAACTAGTTTCTTAATCTCTGTTCAGTCTAATATTTTCTTAATTTTTTGCTTTTCAACTCCCCATAATGTTCCCTTGGAAATGAAGTTCCCCCTGAGGAGATTGTTAATGGCATCAGGAAAGATGACTGTATTCGTTTTCTCTGGGGACCTAATCAGTTATCACAGACTCAGTCACTTAAAGCAACAGTTTGCTTATCTCAAAGTATCTGTGCATCAGGGATCTGGGTATGGATTAGCTGAATCCTCTGCTCAGAGGCTCAAAGGGCTGTAATGAAGACATGTCAGGAATGATGTGAGGCTTGGATTCCTCATCCATGTTCCCTGGTTGATGAAATTTATCCCAATGCACTTACAGGTCTGAGGTCCGTCCCTGTTTTCTTGTTGGCTGTGAGTTAGACATCACTTTCAACTCCTAAAGACACCATGTCCACAATTCCTTACCACTTTGGCCAAGTAACACAAATGCTTATATTTTCCAGATCAGCAACATTGTGTCTCTGACTTTTTTCAACAAGCTACAGAAAGGTTTCTGCTTTTAAAAGGCTCTCCTGATTAAGTCAGTTTGGACCAGGTTAATCTAGCTTTTATAATATAACATAAGTGTTATTTCTTCATTATACAGACTCTACACTCCAGCAGGCAAGAGTTCTGGGGAACATCTAAGCATTCTGCCTTCCACAGAGTCATGAGTCACTGTTATTGTATTGTTGTTGTGAGTCATTGCTATTATACGGTTGTGAGTCATTATTTTATAATTACTTATTATTATATCTTGTTGAAGTCCCAAATGGCTATATAGTTTGGTTTTAGTTAATCTTTTTTATGGAAATGCATAACTTAAATTTTTAACTTAAGAAACATTATGATGTTTGATTTTGTGTACATTTTTTTGTTGTTGTTTTCCATTCTTCTATTGTTGTTGTTGTTGTTGTTAATTTAGAAGTTACAAAGGTCCTTTTGGGCTTCTGCTGCCATAGTTAGCACACAAATTTTCAAGAGCAGCATTTGTATATCAAAGGAATGTTCTTTTTAAATAATTAATCTAATTAAATGAAAGCTGCTTCAGAATACCTTTCAGAGTCTGGAGCTTTTTTGATACCAAGTTAGTTTATTATAATTAAGTCTCCAGAAGGACTTATCCAAAACACATGGTGGAGTGTGAAATGTGTAGTTAGTATGCATGTTAATTTCTATGACATTAGGAAAATAAGCAAAGTGACTAAACCTAGCAATAAAGACCTTTTATCAATATAAAGGGAAGTATCTATTACTGAAAAACATTTAATCATGAACATAAAAAGCAAAACAATCCCCTTGAGCCTCTTTGAAACCGCTGCCCATGTGTTAGAAGTTGGCCTCTCCAAATGGACAGAAAAAAGCAGGAAGGAGAATCCCTTGAGCATAATATGTTTTATCAGGAACTTCTATTAATTCAGTTCAAGGAGGCTTATTGGATAAAATAGCAAAATACATAATTATTAGATTTTATTTAACAGTGATAGTCCTAAATACATTTTGAAATCTCACATTAAAAAATGGATTTGAATTAAATTTCTATAGTCATATTTGAATTTAGATACAATGATGTGGTATTCCATCAACTTAGCAAAAGCTTGCACTATTTTCATACCTAAGATCTTTCTGTAAACCTAATTTAAAAAAATCTCCCTGCAATTAAATTATTTCATGAGCTTTTAAAATCTGCAATTGCAAAGACTATTCACAAAAAAATGAATTTTAAAATGTGATTATTCATTGTCTCATAAACTATATCAATTTAATCACATTAGTTTCCCATGAAAGAGTAGGTAATGAGAATTTGATTATTTTTTACCTTGCAGACTAATTTATTTATCTTAATTATGTAAATACTTTTAAATAAGAAATAAGAAATTTTACATGGGTAAAGGTATGAAACTTGAAGTATTTATAGTCTTTAGATTCCATTTTAAAATAACTTTCCTAATAAAATGAATTGAAACTTATACCAATAAAACAAAAACTGAATGATACAAAAGGAAGGATTTTCTATTAATTTATTCTGTCAGTTGGCTTTAAATATTGAGAGAGGAGAGAGGAAGCCAGCCTAAGTGGGCATGGAATAAGAATAGAGTCTGAGTGAAAATACATGTTGAATTTATGCTGTCTTAATTTCAAGCACTTATGTAGCAATTTATAAATGAAAATAATGTAATAACAGCAATATCCAAAAGTTGGGGAAAGGTAAAAGCAAAGAAGAGGAAGGGCAAGGTTGGCAAAGATTTCAGGGGGTGGTAATGATGGAATCACTTTAAGAGGAATGAGATTTTTTCATGAGGTAATGGTTACCAGGTCTTCTTACATTTTTAAAGGTCAGGATCAATGTAATATCATCATAATGGTGTTCACAGTTATGAGCAGAACAACTTGTCATTAATGATTTTTCAAACATACTTCTACAATTTTTGTATACTAGTTGAAATGCTCAATAAATGAGCTAGAGGTTATAGGTATTAAGAATAATGATTGCAATTTTCACTCTAAAAACTCCATGAGCTAGTCAAGAACTGTTTCTCCAAGTTTCTACATTTTAAGGAATTTTCCTTAGTAGGTCACAAGATGCCTCTTTGTGAGGAAGTCCTCTATTTTATTCAATGGATTAAATATGATTCAGCATTTATGAATCTATAGACAGACTATAATGAACACACATAATATGCCCATATATAAAAGCAGTCACTGTCACTGTGTGTCAATAAATGTGAATAGTATATGAAGCCAGCATTTCCATATTTGAATTCCCATTTATTTTGCATGCCTTATAGTCATATTTTCTTTTCATGCCCATGAGTTCCTTTAGAGAAAAATGGAATTAGTCCATTAAACCAAGGCAAGTAAAGGTGTCCTGACTATAATAACTAACATCTGTCTATAAAATCATGTATATGTACCATACTATGAATAATAGAAAGCCTTATATTTGTCTGTGTAATCTTCACACAGGTACACAAAAAGGTTTAACAATGTGGAGCTGTGGTGAAGGATTTTATTCAAGAATATCTTTTAAATAAATGGATTCTAGGCTTTCCTCCAGCTTTGACATTCTTTTGGTGTCCACGGTCCAAAGCTGGAAACAAGAAGAAACTACAAAGAAAGGAAGAATAGTTGAAGGCACATTCTTTATTTCAGTACTTGTGCTCAAAATGTCCTGGGGACTGATTTGATGAGGTAAAGTGTCAGTGTTAAGGAAGGAGGTAAATGAGTGGTCCTCCTTAACATAAAGATGCAGCAAATGACAGATTAGCAGAGGCTATGAACACTAAGTCACATTGGCAAAATAAACATCACTACCTGGGCAGGTTTCACCATTGAATTGGAAGATAAAAAAATTACTTGGATTACAACCCTCCCCGGATACCTGTAAAAACAGGGAAACATGAGGCACTGTCAGAAGCAAATTGAGAAAAGAGGCACAGCCTCATAGAATATTCTAAAAGATACTGACCAGAAAAAATAACCATGCATATAAACACAATGAATACAAAGAAAAGCAATTCCTCATTAAACTTCCTTAAGTTTAATCTCTGACAATTCTCACAATACCCCTTTCTAAGAAGACTAAATGGAAGTCAAATAGTTGAAAACTGAGTCAGAGAAAAGATTCATAGCCTTACCTATGCACCTAAAAAAAATACATATATATATATATATATTTATTTATTTATTTATAACCTTCTAGGTGGAGAATTTTTCAATCTTTCAGAAAAGGATTTTTTCAAATGATAGTTTTACCTGCCCATTCCTCCAATTCCCTCATCCTAAGAGTGGCTACACACAAAATACAAGACTCTCATTCTGCAAGTCTCATTTTGCATCTTTGTTAAAACTTTCCTTCACATAAAATTTTGATTGACTGATTGTGGTTCCACTGTCACTTGTCAGAAGCCAGCTTGTGTTTTCTTTGTAAATTACAGCATGGGAATCTGACAAATCAGAAGGAAAAATGAAGGGGGCGGGGGAGAGAGGGAGACAAAAGAATTATCCTAGAAAATAATAAGACAAAGTACAGAAAGTAAATTATCTTAATCATTTCATGCTTCATAGCATTTATAAGAATATCAATTTCATAAAACTAGAGTTCAAGGTATAGTTGATATTAAAATAAAAGTATATAAAAAAGAGAAATGATAGCAAAGGAATTGAAGACAAACATAATTATAATACTAATGTATAGATTAGAAATATTAAGAAACAGAATAGGGCCTCCCTGGTGGCACACGGGTTGAGATGCAACCTATAAAGCAATCCGCAGCCACTGAAGCCCGAGTTTGATTCCTAGCCAGCCAGGGAGCAACCCACATGGTGCAGCAGACCTCTACTGCCGTGCCTGCTTCTCTCCTCAGCAGTGTGCGTCAGTCAATCTGGCTGTTCTGTTCCCCACTCTGTCTCTGGTGAATCTTCTCACCCCCACACCTCTAGCTTGTACCCCAGCTCTTGTATGCATAAATAAATCTTTTTTTAAAAAAAGAAATAGAATAAAAGAATTTAGTGACTACTCGAGAGAGTGAAAACAGATGAAAGTTACAAGTAGAGTGCCTATTCTGAATAGAAAACATCCAAAATAACCCAATATAAAAATGACAAAATGAACAAAACTGGCATACACTATAGAACAGATTTTTTTCAAATGGAGAAATATTTTAATCATCATACCAAAGACTAGATCATGTTTTAGAAAAACTTGAAGCAAAATTCTCTAAAACAGAAAACTGGACAACCTTATACAAAAGAATAAAACTAGACCACTAACACCACACATCAGAATTCATTCAAAGTAGATTAAAGACATAGATGTGAGACTTAAGGCCACTGAATACACAGAAGAAAATAGGCCACACACTCCTTAACATCAACCTTAGAGAGGTGTGTGGAAGCTCATCTCAAATGCAAGAACAAAAGCAAAAATGAAGAAATGGGTCATCAAACTATAAAACTTCTGCACAGTGAAGGAAGCCTACATAAAATAAAAAGCTTACAGAATGGGAGAAAATATCTGTACATCATATATTCAACAAGTGGTTAAGAAAAGTTACAAAGAATTCATAAAAGTCAACAATAAGGAAACCAAGCAACTCAATTTTAAAATGTGCTATCATCTGAATAGACACTTCTCCAACGTCACAGAGGCCAATAGGCACATGAAAAGATACCCGACAGAGTGGGATAAGAACAGACAGACTGACTGAAACACTGCTGAGGGGAGCAGCGGGTGAGACAGGAGAGGTCTGCCGCGCCACATGGGTTGCCTCACGGCCTGTGGGGATCGAAGCAGCACTGCAGAGGCTGCGGACAGCCTCATAGCGCTCCGCTCAAGCACCTGCACCACCAAGGAGGTCTCCCCCTCACCTCTTTTTATAAGAGAAATGAAGATCAAAACAAGGATGAACTATCACTTCACACCTGTGAGAATGGCTTTTGAGTCTTCTTTGCTCCCTCTGCATTATCTTTTCTCATATCAGGATTAGTTTTGTTTTCTTAGCAGAATGAAGATGCTAGATACTTTTCTGCCAGGTGTGCTTCTATTTCTACTAGAAGCACAGGTATCCCCTTCACTTTTGATGTTGTAAATATGTAAAGCATTATAAACAAAGGCTCTTTCTATGGTACATTTATTCATTCTAAACTTTGAGTTAATGAGACTTTTTGAGATCACATTGATACTAATTCTCTCCAGCGAATTTTCCCCTCTTCTCTCAATAAATCCTACTTTATATCTGCACTGTGTGGTGCTAGCTTTGTGCAACACGACTCCTTTGTGATTTCTTATAAAGTTCCCTGAGAGGCAAATATCTTGAGTTCTTTCATGATTGAGAATACCTTCCTATTGCTTGTTCTTTAAAATTCTCTCAGCAGCATGCATTAACTTAGAAAACAAATTCCTTTTTTCTATTTTTCTATTTTCTATAAATCTTGTTCTAGTTTCTTCCAACTTTGCATATACAATGGAAAGATTCAAAGTTATCCTGAATTTCCCCCATAGTAGTTATTTTTGACAAAATGCATCAATATCAATTTGTTGTTAAATCTCAGTAGCATAACTAGTACAAACTTGGTGATGGGGAATTATTTTTAATTGAAGTAACATGAGTTATACCATAAACATTTCAAGGTGTTTGCTTATATCAATATCAAATAAAATTAAACTTACCATGTTTATTAAAATAGCACTTATAATATCATTTTAAGGTATGTATATCCAATAATTTTTCTATTAGTCTATTTTTCTATTTGATCTTCTAACTGGGTATATAAATACAATGATGTCTAGATGTTGAGATAATCTAACAATAGCAATTTCCAGAATTAAAGTGTTTTTTTTTTTCACATTTACCTTTTTCTGTATTCTTTGATGTTTTTATAATGGGCAAGTTTGATATTTTACTAAGGAATAAAGTAATTATTTTTCAGGAATTGTTGACACAAACATGTTTAGACAATAGATGATAATAACAGTGGTAAATGCATGGTAATAAAACAGTGTTAGATGCTTGTCATCTTTTACTATGGTTTCTACAATCACCTTGCTATAGCTATCCTTTGGACAATAACCCAATGATAATGATTCTGAATGTATAATATTGACATCAACTCTACATCTTGACTGAGGTGAGGATGGCAGGTAATTAACATAAAAACAACATTTTTTTATGTGAGATGTCTGCACATATAAATTCATTTTATATTCATAGTAATCCTTGAAATTGAGGACATTAAAGTTCCATTTTACAGATGAAAAATAGGAAACTCACAGATATGCACTCAGTGTTGGAGCCAAGTTTTAGAAGCAACACCCCCGCCCACCGCCACCAGCAGCAGCCTCACCACTGCCACATATATACTTTGACATCTTGAAACTCTTCACATCTCTCTGAGAGTGGCTCATTCATGAATCATGACCCCCAAATTTCCCAGATCTCCATTTTCCATGTGCTATGCACTCATTTATTCTATAAACTCTAAAATGTCAGAGTTGAACCTGCTATTACTATAAAAATTTTGACATCTTATGGTGGATTGACCAACATATGATGTTAATAAGATGAATATTAGCATAAATGTCTTTCTCTTTGCACATATGAACCTAACTTTCTGCAGCCTCATTTTCCACATTTCATCTGAGTGTACGTGTCATTAGAAACAACTCATTGACATAATGTGTTCATTTGTGTGGACAGAGGGCCCAATCCAGACAACTGTGCAAACATTAAATGGTAACATAAAATAAATTCTTAACATTATATATGAACGCTGAAATCAGTATATTTTGTGATGTGATGAGTGAGGGGGAAGTTCAAGGACATGAATGATTAGGTATTTAAGCAGATGTATAAAGGAATGGTATAGATGTGGGACATTGCACTATGTTTTAATTATTGACAAACTGAAGGGTGAAATGGTATCCTAGAAGATGCCCGAGTGAAGAAGAGTGGATTGTGTGTTGACCCGATATGGTTTGGAAAAAGGCTAAATCAGGATGGAAGGGATTGACAACAACAGTAAACATGTAAAATAAAGTCAGAATTGGGAGAGAAAGGGAGGAAGTGCTATAGTGTTTTTTGCAGTCTGCAACATAATGTGGCTAATGCATGAAATTCAGAAATAAAAAGGTGAAAAATAGCAAAATTGGAAGAGTTGGCATAGCTCCCTCACAGATCTCTGCAACAAGGACCATGTATTCATCCTTTAACCAACATCGATTAGCATTTTAGCAAAATTAAAGAAAATTTCATGTAGGACATGGATACAAAAATATAAAAGTGTCTTCTTTCCCATTTTTTTTTTGCATTAGTCCCCAAGGACAGGGTCCTTAACTTGCCCTGTACTGAAAATTCCAGTGTTGCATCCAGACACAAAATATTCTTTAACTTCAAAATTGATACATATGGAGACATACATGGCCACACCAAATTTAAATGCGGGTAAAATGTAGACAGTTTTCCCTAGTTGTAAGAGCTCCATTTCACTTTGAATAAAATTCATTTGTCCTATCTTCTCCAAGAATCTGCATTATCAATAGTCTCTATCTGCCTCTAGAAAGACATGTCACTTTCTTTTAGTTTTCTGTCAATGTCTAAAATACATCAAATGGGTTAAAGAAAGCAGGGACCCTACTTAAAATTTGACAAATAAAAGAAAAATAATGTGTCCATGCATACTCCATACTGTTCAGTACTGAGATAGACAGTACCTGCCAAGGGGGCCTCCCTGGTGGTGCAACGGGTTAAGATGAAACCTATGAAGCAATCTGCAGCCACTGCAGCAGGAGTTCAATCCCTGGCAGCGAGGGAGCAATCCTCCTGGCACAGCAGACCTCTCCTGACTCTCCTGCTGCTCCCCTCAGCAGTGTACTTTGGTCAATCTGCCTGTTCTGTTACCCATTCTCTCTGGTGAATCCTCTCACCCCCCACACCTCTGGCCTATACCCGAGCTCTTATATGCATAAATAAATAAATCTTTAAAAAAAAAAAAACAACAAAGAAAGTACCTGCCAAACGGCCATTGATATTTCAGTTCTGAGGAAGAAGGTGCCTGTAGTAGACTGAATAATGACCTCAAGTAAAAGGAAAAGGAGGGGCCTCCCTGGTGGCACAGGGGTTAAACACAGCACTATCAAGCTATCGCCAGCCACTGCAGCACTAGTTCAGTCCCTGGCCAGCCAGGGAGCAATCCACAAGGCACAGAAGACCTCTCCTGCCTCCCTGCTGCTCCCCTCAGCAGTGTATTTCAGTCAGTCTGCCTGTTTTGCTCCCCATTGTCTCTGGTAAATCCTCTCACCCCTTGCACCTCTGGCTTACACCCCAGTGCTTATATGCATAAATAAATAAATCTTTAAAAAAAAAAGAAAAAGGAAAAGGAATTTTTATGGTCCTAGAATCTTTGACTTTATTTGGGGAAAAAAAAAAATCTCTGCAGGTGTACTTAAATTTAAAATCTTAAGATGAGCTTACTCTGAATTATCCAGATAGATGCTAAGTCCAATAATACATGTCCTTATAAAATATAGACAAGGAGGAGACAGAAACAAAAGAGAAAGTGATGTGAAAACAGAAGCTGATGTGGAGTTTATGGGGCCATGGGTCAAATCCATGGAATGCCCACAGCCATCAGAAGCTAAAAGAAGCAAGCAAAAGTGCCTGTGACCCTTCAGAGGGAACAGGGCCCTGCTCAAACCTTGATTTTAGACTTTTGTCCTGAGTGATGAGAGAACAAATTCTGTTGTTTTTAGCCACCCAGTTTCTGTGAATATGCAATTCCTAATAAAGAGACAGATGTAGCAGGCACTTAGAAATTTAGTGATCACGATTATTTAACTGTCTCTGTTCTAAAATTATACTCAATAAGCAATCATTTCATTATGTATTAGTTAATTAAGTAGTTCTCTCAGAAGTCTACAAGAGTCATTTTTGATGGGAAGAAAAAACAATCAGTAGCAATCCACAAAGTAAAAGTAGGTGATTGTTTATATGGTAGGATTATTCTTTTGCTCCAAATTGTTCCTCTTGCCACTCCACTAAGATAGGTCCCCAAACAGTCATTCCTTGGTACAGTATTTTAATTACAGAATAATTTTCCAGGCTACCCTAACTAAAGTACAAACAATATAGCTAAAAAGGATGATTTTTACCTATTGTGTTGCATTCACTATGTATTAGTGAGAAGAAAAAAATCAAGGCTGTTTAATTTCTAGCATGGAGGACAGAAATAAGGCAAGCAAATGAAAATTCACTGGCAAATCAGGATCACATTTTAGCAAATAAACTGTTTTGGTAGCTCTTGAATACAAATGAGTTCTCAATGATGGAAAATCAATTCTTTTTAATATATATTATCAAACGTTTTTTACAGTTTCCTTAAGGAATTAAAAGTAAACTCTGACCCAGTAATTGAAGTGAAATAGGTTATACTCTGTCTAGAAAAAGACAATGGAATGGGGCCTCCCCGGTGGCGCAGCAGTTGAGCTCTGGGTTGCGAAACTGCCCGCAGCCTCTGCAGTGCCGGTTCGATCCCCGGCTGCTCCCCGGCCACCAGAGGAGGGTCCCACATGGCGCGCAGACCTCTCCTGCCGCCCGCTGCTCCCCTCAGCAGTGTACTTCGGTCCTTCTGCCTGCTCTGCTCCCCGCTCTGGCTCTGGTGAATTCTCTCACCCTCCCAAGCTTCTGACTGTACCCAGTGCTTGTATAAATAAATAAATAAATAAATAAATCTTTAAAAAAAAAAAAAAAAAAAAAAGACAATGGAATGAACCCTACTTTTTGTTTTGTGAAAGCTCTACCTCATAATAGCAGCAGACTGGAGATACTACTTAGTTAAAACTTCTTCTTGAAGAATTGAAAACACGATTTTGCCAATTGCACTCTCCTGTACAGGGATACAATCAAACTATGCAGAGAGTGAACATCTAGCATCAACGGGCTATATGATATACACAATAGAAAAGTTTAATTCAACAACGTATATTAATCACTTATCACAAAATCAAGTATAGATACATCTCATTAAATTGTGACCTTTATTATCATCATAATTGTCATCATCTGTTTTCCATATTTAGCAAAGTTGACAATTATGATGAAGATAATAAAAAGGTTACCAATTAATGAGATATATCCATACTTGATTTTGTGATAATATATATGTTGTTGAATTAAACAAATTTCAGGATAATTGGTTCCTTCTTGCAGCTTTCTCCACTAAACAGTGTTCAATGATTCTACACAACTCTTTGATTGGTCTTAATGATACACACTAATGTTATACATGCCACACTTACTAGAAAATAAACTAGAATTTTTTTTTTTTGTATTTATACCACCTAAAATTCAGAACGCAGATTCTCACTAACTTGTTCACGTTCAATCTATTTTATGAGTTTATTTCTTTGGAGCCATTATACACACACACACACACACACACACACACACATATATATATATAATGTAGCATATTTACCCTTTATCTGAGATTAATTTAAAATATATTATAATCAAAATATTTACTATTTCCTTCTTCATAAACTGGGACTGTAGTTCTTCCAAGCTAGTTCTATACAAGAAATGAATAAATCTAGGCCCAGCAATCATGTATATTGACCATTTCCATAACTACATTCACATTACGAATTTCTAAAGAACAGCATAAAAGAGCACATGCTGGTGTTCTACCCACATTCTCTCCTTAATATCTCCAACCATCTCCTTTAGGACAAGACCTCTGACTGTTAGTAATGCTACCCTGAGTTCCTACAGCATCTCTGTTAGTCCAATTGGCAAGGTGTCTTTATTTGTAGATGATTATTTCTCTTTCATCTGGTCTTTCTCACCTAGAGGAGAAACACTCTCTAAGTTTATGTCTATTATATTTATCTCCAATTGTCAAAATTTCCCTATAACTCACACCTTGCACCTCTGGCCTATACCCCAGTTCTTATATGTATAAATGAATCTTTTTTTTTTTTTAAAGACTGCCTCAATAAAAAAATAAATACTTTTCAAAAGTACAAATGGTGGTAGCTTTTCAACTTCCTGAGTAATTTAGAACTTTTTGTGCAAAAGCTGATATTTTCACTTTGACTGGAGGATACTACTTATTGTTTCTATACACACTGGTGTCCTTAATTGAATGGGCAATGGAAGGCCACTTAAATTGGTTTACCTTCAGTAAATATGTCATGGACTGCCAACATCTGGTTTATAAAGAAGTCTCAATAATTTTGTAGAAAATAGACTGGGAATGAGTTGCACCAGCTGCCACCAAGCAACCCACCTAAATCTTCTATCAGTTATGCCATCTGATTAATACAGTAATCCTGACTTCCATTTATGGACTAAATAGCATTATTTTCTTTACTCACTGACTGGGTTAACACCTGATACTTTCAAATATCAGGTTCAAATACTATTCATTTAAATTGACCTTATATTTAAAATTTAATTTTAATGCTCATAATGAGATGATTTTTAATTTTTAAATATATATTAATTGTGTTAATATTGCTTTGTCATGTCCATTGTAGACTGGTAGGCATAACAAACCTGAAATTCTTTTGGATCTTCTATCAGTAAATATATTATTATAAACCTAATTTTGAGTATTTTCATAATAAATCAAAAATATCTCAGTATTATAATCAATGAAGAGTGTGTGTTGACAACTGAGATGCGAGCTGTTGGATGAGCCAAGTCAGGTCATTCTTTATTTCTTTATCACTTACTAGCAAAACAACCTTGACAACACTGCAAAGTGTCTAAGTCCTCATCTGTAAAATGGGGTTATTCAGAGTCTTACGTTAGGTATGCTCATAGTATTTGTATATATAGATGGGTAAAGCATAGTAGGGCCTTTATAATAGGTTAGTTCCTGCCTTTATAAGTGACAATAGCTTCCTTCTCATCCCTAGCATCTCCATCGCAACATCCCTCTGCCTGGTTGAGAACAAAGAAAACTTAAATTTGGTTTTTAATAATTCAGCTGGATCATTTACAATGTGTTTTATTTTCTTAAAAATGTGTATGAGTGTAGTATTATAACTAGATAAAATAACAGTTCTTAGAATAGTGTTATTGAATAATACAGTATTTTGTTTCTGAGCATACCAGTTTTGAATGTATTATCCCCAAGTTGTATTTCCCAGAAGGGTTCCACTGTTTTCATATTTACATTTTGATGGTAACATGATAAAAAATAAGCTCGGCTTTTCCAAGACTTTTATTTTTAGACATTTTACCTGTAAGTCTTTAAGAGAGCTACATTTAAAGTTTAAAGTCAAGGTGAGTCATTTGTTTGCACACACCATGGGAATTCACATGATAAACCATGTTCTTTAGAGACAATTTGCCTATAATTCACAGAATATACGATAGCAAGATGTGTTAGAACTTAAAATCGGGAGTCACTTATTTAAAAGTCACAGACCATAAGTTTTCCTATATTTTTTTCACAGATAGAGTATTTCTCTCGATTTAAAATTTTTCCCCAAAAATATCCTGAGACATCAATTTGCATCATGAACTAATGGCAACAATTTTGTCCTAAGTCCCTGAGGAATAAAAAAGACACTGTCAGAATTTTGGCTGAGATTCCCATTGTATTAATTTTCTACATAAGAACCAGTTGAAAAGTGATGCTTCCAGTGACATAGATGGAGGTCTTCTAATACCAACTTGTATTTGCTGTCCTTTAAAGGTAAAGTTTTTCTTGCACCCCAGACATTTAAAGCAATTGGAAATCTCCTGATTGACTTGGGTACTTACTCGACTTTACATCAAACGAATAACCAATCGAAAACAAGCGGCACTCTGACTGCCAATCTTCACCTCCGAGGTGAAATCTCAGTCAATAAATGGCTCCTGTTGGAAACTGTGAGTGACATTTAACTAAGGAGTGCAAAGTGCGTGGCTATATTTTTGACACCATTCCTCCCACACAACTGTCAGCAAGTCTGAATTAACACTGGAAGTCTATATAGATTTCAGTGATGGATGAAGATATTTAAGCCACATCACAGAACCTTGGAAGTAATGGGTTTGTTCAGATGCCTATATATTTGTGTTACCTCATTTGGTTTTGTTTACCCATCTTCCTTTGTCACCATAGACACCGTTATAAAATTCATATACATTTCTCATATACAGTATGCTACATATTCCCCTAAGAAAGCATTTGGAGTTGTTGCTTTTATATAACAAATATCCTTTGTGTCAGATCAGCATTTTATGTACACCAAAATCAAAATATTACTGACTGGAAAGTCTGGCTGATATTATTAGATAATAAGCTGTTTGCAATTTTCTGTATTTTATTTCAGGTATATCCTAAAAGGTATTTTCTTCTATGTCCTCTTCCCTCATCCTTTTCCTTAGGCATTCAGAAGTTGACGATGTGAGGACTAATTATGCAGCGATGCTGTTAACACAGATCAGGAATGAGTATGTAAACTGCAAACTCTTCCTGATTGTATAGTCTGGGAGACAGCACCTTGCACAGTGCAGTGGGTTCTGGGAACATATTCCCAGGTAACTTGCTGAACTCATTTATTGCTAAATGAAAAACACTCTAGATTCCATTAAACTGTTTTTGTAAAGGGTCAAATAGTAAATATTTTAGTCTTCGTCACTACTCAGATCCACGATTCTTTGCAAGAGCAGTCACAAATGACATGCAAACTGATAGGTGCAGTTATATTCTGATTATTTAATGACACTGGACTTCAATTTTGTATAACTCAATGTGTGATAAAAATTCTTATTCTGATGCTTTTTAAATAATAGAAGTGTGAAAAAAATCCTCATCCCAAGGGGCATACAAAAACAGCTAAATGGCTAAGTTTAATACATGGACCAATGTTTGTGAGATCTCGATTTTATGTAGTTAAAAAATTGTTGTGCCCAATTATCACTCACAACCATTCAAGAATCAGTCAAGACCACATTAATTGTTGGTCATTGCAAAAATCAAAGTGAGAAAATATGATTTCATTATAATCAGAGAATGAGAGTCACATGACTGGTGTAGTCATTCACTTTTTGATTTAATTTCTATATACACCTAGAATTTTTCTGGGCTTTTGTGAAGTCTTAGAAATGAGCAAGGCAAAAATGACCTTCAGTTTTAGTCTTTGCAAAAATCATCTTCCAGTTGTCAGTATCAATGTGTTCAGTCCACTCTGAAAAAGCTTGTGTTATGTAAGTGATGAATGTTCTGTTTTGAAATAATCTGTTCATGATGAAGTATTTTCTACTCCTCTTGATGAGCTAAACCAGGTAAAATTTACACATATATTTGGCTGTGATAATTGGTATTTCTGTTGCTATTATAGCTTGCCTTTTTAATTTTGGTTTCCAAAGCAGATTTTTAAAGGTTAAAGATATTTGAATAAAAATTATCTTTTAATATTTCACTTTTATTGAAAAAAATTTTGAAGTAACTTGTGGTCTATGCAGGTAGAAATATTTACTTCACCTGTGACTGACAAAAATTCATTTTAGATCAGAAAATTACAAAAATGAATTACAAATTTGCTTTCTGAATATCAGGAAATTAAACAGTATGAGAAGCTTTTACTTTTTTAATGGTTGATTTATTATCATCTTCTATTGGAAAAGGGTTAGAGGAAAACTATTCAATTCTGGGGTTAGCCAAACAGATGTTTGACCAACTCATATTTATTCTAAAGAAAAATCAAAACCTCAGATGTTATAGAAGCTTACCTCAGGAATCTGAACCAATTTCTTAAAACCTCCTCTGATTCCTCACCTATTTTCAGATTCAAGATCCAACTCATAAATCTGATGCTAGAATATTTGTTGATTAATCATTTTATTTTCTAGACATATTTGACAATTTCACATGTCAAAAACCCTAATTCATCATAATTTGTTTTATATGGAAAATATCCAGTAGATTTTTTTAAGTTTATTAAATGTAAGAGGAAAAAGAATTGCAGCAAGTCAATTACTATTTTATTTTCCAGTGTTTCCCCACATGATAAAAAAGTAAGCTTTATTATAAATGAGATGGAAAGTGTTTTTAATGAAGTTGGATTATTACTGTTTTCACTGAGAGGAAATTTTGCCAAATGCTTTAAAAAAAAAAAAAAGCACAGTGATCCTATTTTCATTATGGACATTAAAGTATATGGAAAATGCAGCAATGCAAAGATGTTTCATCCAACAATCTCATTCTAATAAATTGTTGAATTAGATGAGGGGTCTGATTAACTTCTCTTTAATGCTTAAGAAGAATAAATAAATCCTTAGGCTAAAGGTGAAGGGTCAAAATACATCAGAGTTTTCTAGACATTTTTCTTATGAATTTAACTGAAAAACATAATATTAGACAAATTTGGCAATGATGCTATTCCTCATTGCACCCTTATAGGAAGTTAATGTGATTGCAAGCAACAGATGCATATAATATGTGAGGCTTTTCCCTAAAAAATAAAGCAGCCATGGAGACTCTTAAAGCTCTGTATTTTGGTATAGTCCTACAGACCTAGCTCAGTGCTGTGATATATTGGTTTTACATAGTAGTGTACTGGATGGTTCATTGGGGAAGTTAATGATTGCCAAGAAAATAAAAGGCTATTATGATTTAATTTTAGTAAAGAGCTATCATCCTTTCATGCGAGGACTAGTTCACTGTTCAGTTTCCCTCTTATATTGGGCACACACCTGGACTCATTTTTCAGGTCGCTTTTTATTTAGATGAGGCCATATGTATGACTGAAATCTAGCCAAACGAATGTGTGTGGTTTGATATGCACCACTGCTCAGTCAATCCATAAAAACCTCATATGATCCTTCTCAATCTTCTCATATTCTTTATCCCTCTTTTTCTCTCAGTTCCCTTTTGCCAACTGAAATCAATGTCCCAGGTGATCATGTAACAATGTGTTAATTATAGCAGAGCCTTCATTTTGGGATCTTGCATGACTGCATGGACTACAGGGGATTCTTTTTTTCCATCTTCATTCCAATTGTACTTATAGTATGTAAAAGAAAAAAAATAGCTGTAGTGTCCAAGCATCAAGATTAAAGCCACAGACAAAAGAATGGGCCAAGACTTCTATCTTACACCACACACAAAAATCATCTCAAAACAGATTAAAGACTTGAATGTAAGACCTGAAATAATAAAATTTCTAAAAGAAAACAGAGGCACTAAATTCCTTGACTTGGGGTTGGCAATCATTTGTTAGCTTTGACACCCAAAATAGAGAAAACAAAAGCAAAATAAATAAGTCAGACTACATCAAACTAGAAAGGTACACTGTTAGTGGGAATGTAGGGTGGTCCAGCCCCTATGGAAAAACAGTACAGACATTCTCAAAGTATTGAAAATATAACTACCATATGACCCACAATTCCACTCCTAGGTGAACCCCTACCCAAACCCTGCACCTCTGGCCTATACCCCAGCACTTATATGCAAAAATAAATAAATCTTAAAAAAAAAAGTAAAGATTCTCACATAGAACTTCCAGGGACAATGAAAACTCTTTAGTTAAAGTTAGTTTATAATTACAGCTTGAAAATTAATGTGAATGAAAAATTTTCTCCCCCATTCTACACCCACCTATCATTTTCATCAAATCTTAGCAGTTTTCTATCTATTTAACAGAAATACTGGATTTGAATGGCTTCTTTTTAGAATACCCTTAATATTGGACTAACACAAAGTAAGATTGTCTTATAATGCTGTATATGATTTAGGGGACTAGGTTCACACCTCCTCAGGCATATGTCATCACATCACACTCCCCCACCCAAACACCCACAGTCCTTTACCATAGACCACTCACTCCCCTCACCTGTTTCCACACATTACCTCTCCACCCTACCAAATGCAGTCACATTTCTAGGGTTATTTTTTTTTTAATTGAGATAACATTGAGTTACAACATTGTGTATGATTAACTCCACATAATTATCCTCAGGAAAGCATGAATTGCCTTGTAAACTAGTTCTCACAATGTCTTTCATACAAAATGAAATAAAGGAGGGAATACGCTCAATTACTTTATTTTGAACAACAGAGAACTACTGGGAAAAAAAAACATGAGTAACTTAACACAACATAGTAATTGCTATGAATATGAATCCACAATAACTGATTTGGAGTGAGACTGCTTACCAGTCAGGATCCTGGCAAAAATTAGATGATTCTATCAAAATAGGTAATTTCAGGAATGTTTAATAAAGGGATTTTTTGAATAAAGAGATTATTAACAAAAGGTGGGATGAGCTTAGGAAAATCACAATGACATATATAGTAGAAAATAATTTCAGTTTCTTCTAGTAAATAAAAGTCAGTCTCATACCATCAATTTCCATTTGCACATGATGCTAATCTAACTTGATTTCCCCATTTTCTTTCAGCTCAGCACTTTTTTTTTGTCAACACCTGAATGGTCATCCAGTGGAGAAACAGACATGAGGAGTTTTTCTCATTGTTTTATAATTAATAGTAATAAAAGCCCACTGGTGAATATGAGAAAATCTGGTCTACAGTTTTCTCAAACAACATCACACCTGTGTTGGACATGAAAATAGAAGAGAATATTTTCTAGGAAACAAAAGGGGAAAGTGTGATTGAGCCAAAGAAAATAGTGTCTACAGGCATGAAATAATGTGTCACAAGAGGAAGCTGATGTCCATGTTTGTGAGAGTACCCACAAGTGCAGGATGCAGAGTTAGGAAGGCAAACTAGCAGATTGCACCACAGAGGCCCTTGGAAGCAGCTAGAGCATTATCCTGAAGTTGGTTGGACATCATAAGAATTCCCCCTGTAGCTGTAACATTTATATTGCAAAAGAGAGTGTCAAGATTGCATTGCAGTAGTTCAAATGAACTAAATGGATGTCCATAACATTAGTGATAAAGTGAAAAGGAGCAAATCTTGGCTTGGGTTTTCAATGGATACTCATACCATTAAGTAAGTTAAAGAAAAATAATTGACAGTATTAGAGAAGAGGAATCTGTAAACTCAAGTTTTAAATGGTGAAGATGAGGTAGCTATGAAATATGTGGGTAGATGCTCCAGAAACAGAGTTGAACGTGTTTCTAAAACTCAAGAGAAAAATCTAGGCTAGAGCTACATAATGAGAACCCTAAATTCCCTGCACAGTGTTTAAACATGGATTAATTCAGCAATATTTAGTGGTTACTATGGACCAGGCAGAGCTCCAGGTAATAGTGATATAGAATTTAAATAAGATGTTTGTATTTTAAGTAACTATACTTTAACAATAATGTATGCATAACTTTACAATTCAAACTATATATAGCATACAAAATAAAAAAGTGTTCATATGCAAATATATTCAAGCATATTCTTATATAATTGTTTACATAATTGGAAGCATATTCTATGCTGCTATGCTGTCATTCATATCTTGTTTTTATTTTTCATTTCACAATTTATCTTGGACACTTTCCAACAACATATAATGTATCTTCCTTATTGCTCTCAGAACATAAAGTCAAATATTTAATGTATATTAACTTGTTATTGAACTAATGTCTTACTAAGGTAAATACAGACTTTTAAAAAGCATTTTCCTACAACAAATAGCTATGCATGTGTATAGCAGTAATATTCATTTCTGGAAACTTAATTACATAATTGAAAGGCATGTTTCTTTTTAATTTAGTACCTATTTCCAAATCATTCTCCAAGGAAGATCACATTAATTTACATTTACACAAACCACAAACCTGAATGGAAGGACCTCCCCTGACACAGTGTGTTCTGCAACTTCTTAAGTTTGATGTTTTTTAAAAGTGTAAAGTTGGATCTCACTGTTATTTTAACTTTCTTTTTTTAATTATTCAACTCATCAAACATTTTCCATATGTTTATATATGACTTATAGTTTGTTTTCTTATAATCTGTCCTTTTCTTTTTTTTTTTTTTCTGTTTTTTGGATTCTTAGCCTTATCTTCAGTGTTTCATAAAATGCTATCGATATATTTAAAGATTACCTTCTTTAAAATGTTATAAATGTGTTCTTGTATAAGTCAAATAATATTTATAAATTAAAACTCTGCAGAGTTAAAAAAAAAAGAAAACTGCACACAAACTTTTCCATCATGATTTTTTGCTTTTATACTTTATAGAAAGAGAAATCTCCCACTTCAATATAATTAGTAACAAAATTTCCCATATATTCTTTCATTTCTGCAGAAGAATTTAATTAAGAACTCACAAGAAGCTTGTGAGGTCTGTTCTAACATTCCTATTTTGCAGACAAGAAACTGAGAATGAAAGAGATTGAGAACTTGCTTTTGGTCACGGAGCTATTAAGCTGTGAGTCCCAGCTTAAAACCAGACTCTCAGCACTAGGGAGGTTAGCTTGAGCCAAAAGAAATCCCACAAATATCTCTTTTAGATGATTCTTTCCTGCCCCTTCGGAGAAATTGCTAAGGATGCCCCATTGTCATGTGTTGTTTTTTTGTTTTGTCCTTTTTTTAAAAATGGGAAATAATTAGCTCATTACACAAAGAAGGCTGCAAAAGTTCCAGTCAAGTAACCAAAGAGAATAAAGTCTATTGTTTAAATAGAAAAGGTTTTTGTCAATTTGAGAAAGAACCAAGGAACAAGGAATGCCAACCAATAAATTTAGAACACTTACCTGTGTCAGGCTATTTTAAAGACTCTTAAGTGGTGTTATGAGGGTGGAGTCCTTCATCTCCAGTAGATTCCCTCCTGGAGATTCCTTTTATTAATGCTGGGCAGCGGTTCTTTTCTCTGGCTTTTTATTACTGACAACATATCCCTCTCTTATCAAATGATTTTTGATAGTTTCCTGAATAAAACAAAAAAGATTTTGTAAACAAAATATGTTGTAAGCATTTTCCAGTAACTTAAAAATTCTTTGATGAGCTGCCCAGATTCTCTATCACCTGTATGGCTTATGTCCTGAGGTCACCATGGAAGAGAGACTCATGGCTTCTAACTGTATCCCTCTTTGGGTGTCAGTCTCAGCAAATCCAACATGATGTCCCCTTGCAGAAGCAAATCTATCTAATGTCTGCTTATGTACTATAAAGGCCTATAAAGGCTTTGCTTGTCCTTGAACGAGGGCCCATACTGCAAGCTCACACCAGACCCAGAGCACCCCATGGAATTGACTGAGGTCTAATTTTTTTTTTAAATATTTATTTATTTATTTATACAAGCATTGGGAACAGTTAGAAGTGCGGGAGGGTGAGAGAATTCACCGGAGACAGAGCGGGGAACAGAGCAGGCAGACTGAGAAAATACACTGGTGAGGGGAGCCGGGGGCATGGCAGGAGAGGTCTGTCGTGCCATGTGGAATCCTCGCCGGCAGCCGGGGATAGAACCAGCCCTGCAGAGGATGTGGGCAGCTTCGAGGCCCAGCGCTCAACAGCTGCACCACCAGGGGAGGCCCTGAGGTCTAATTTTCAACAGCTTTGCACTTCTACTCCCCTGCCCAAGTGTGTTTTCTTCAGCACTCATAGTTTCCTGAGACCCTCCCCAAGAAACCCCCTTCACATAAATCCTAAGTCCAAGGACTCTGTCTCTGGACCTGGCTGATGACACCTTCTTTGACAATCCTACTGAAAAGTGTTCCTAGTTTAGCGATTTCCTTTATCTTCTGTGTTTGGTCTTTGCACAAACAGCCCTATATCTGCCATTTTTTAACGTCTGTTTTTGAAAGTAAAGTCATACGTATTGACTTTTAGAAGTTTTATTGGAAGAAGGAAAGTCACTTTTCCTTTAAAAAATCATTTTATTATTTTCACTGATGCTTTTCTAGCAAAGCCTAATTCTAACTGTCCACAACTCTTAAATTTCACAAACTGAGCAATAAACCTCATACAAATAGGCCTGCCTGTAAAATTTCAGTTGTAAATTTTGAGATTTTTACCCAGAATCTAAAATTGGCTATTAAAAGTGAGAAAAATAACAGCAATAATCTGAAAATTTGAGTCACCCAAAAGTTATTGATGCAAATAAGCCCAGAAATGTGTTTGTTGTTGTTTTTAACTTGGAAGTAATTTATCTCCAGGTTGATGATTAAGTCAGGTCATACCTAACTAACTATATTTACTACCTCCTTTAATGCCATGCTACTCTCAAGATTATCTTTATAATTATAATAATACTATTTTAAAAGCAAACAATTGGGCCTCCCCAGTGGCGCAGCGGGTTGAGCACTGGGTTGCAAAGCTGCCCACAGCCTCTGCAGCACAGATTCAATCCCCGGCTGCACCCAGCCACCGGAGGAGGGTCCCAAATGGCACGCAGACCTCTCCTGACGCCCGCTGCTCCCCTCAGCAGTGTACTTTGTCTGTCTGCCTGTTCTGCTCCCTGCTCTGACTCTGGTGAATTTTCTCACCCTCCCGCACTTCTGACTGTACCCAGTGCTTGTATGAATAAATAAATAAATCTTTAAAAAAATAAAATAAAAGCAAACAATTAAATCACATTATTTGGGGGAAATAAATGTTAAATAATTGGTTTATTTGGCTCTATTTCTCTAAATAAATGTGGGGGTGGGTTGTTGTTAAGACTCAATGTATCAAAGTGCTCAGTCTGAATAATGCAAATTTTTTTATTAATTTAACCAATAACTACAATCCCTTCAGTATGTCTTGTATGCACTTAAGAATTGGTGGTAAATGAGACTGACAAAGACTCTTCACTGAAATTTGCAGGCCAGATGAAACAGTATAAATTTTCTATATTGGGGAGGCATTGTAATGAATCAAAAGGTACTATCAATATATTTTAAAATTTTAAGTTTTTTTCCTAAAATACCAGAAACATTGAATAAGTGGTATTACCAATTGTCATTTCATTCTACAACTCTTGAAATAAGAGATGCTAAAATTTCTATGCATTTACCTAGCCTCCACTATGGGTCATAAGCCATTTTCAGCTCCCTTTTTATAATATTATTCAATTCTTTGATCTATTATTATCATTCAATATCCTTTTTCTTTCCTGTATTATTTTAATGGTGAAGATTATCAAGAAACTGTTTTTACTCAATCAGTATACCACATTCCTTTTGAAAGAAGCGATCTGTAAAATACACATAATCATGAACTCAACAAATATTTATTGAACACTTACAGTGTGCCAAGCGCTATTATAGATACAATAAGCAAGGTCATCAAAGTTTCTGCCTTCATGGAATTTTTTCAACTGTGAAAGAAAATAAACAAATGAAATCATTTCACAGTGATGTTATCATGAAGAAATATCTAAGGGATATGTGCTGAGAGCATGTGCATTTGGATAAGAGTATGTCACAAGGAGCAGTTAAGGGTCAATAATTTATACTGGGATCAGGAAGTTATCTAAAGGTTTAAAGAAGGTGAAACTTGAGAAGGAAGTACTACTCCTGGGATTTATCCCGTTAATAATCCCCAATATTTTTTTAAAGATTTTATTTATACACGAACCAGAGTACAGGCCAGAGGTGTGGGGGGTAAAAGATTCACTAGAGACAGAGTGGGGAACAGAACAGACAGATTGAAATACACTGCTGAGAGGAGGAGCAGGCGAGTCAGGAGAGGTCTGCTGCACCATGTGGGTCACCTCCCTGGCCTGAGAGCCAAATTGTGCTGCAGTGGCTGCAGAGATCTTCATAGGTTTCGTCTCAACCCCTTACACCATCAGGGAGGCCCCGCTAATCCCCAACATTAAATACACATGCACACTCACACTCATGCATATTTAATAACAAACAGCATTCTTCATGTGCCTTCAGAGACCTAGATGTTCTCCTCTTGGTGCACATATAACTAGTCTTATGGTTGATTTGTTTGTGTTCATAACATTTAATCCCTCATATCAAATATCTACATGGGTAATCCAGCTCTCCATTTCAATTTCTTGAATAGCACTGAATACACCTCTGATAATGAAACCAGCCCCCAAAGAATGAAATGAACACCAACAGAAATACAAAACAAATCTGTAGGATTTTTCAGGCCTACTAGGTCATTGGAGAGTTTAAGGTTCAGAGTAACAAATCCATCACACTCTACTGGACCACCTACTACATCTCAGACATAAATGTTTGGGAGATTCCTGGTCCTCTTTCATGTGTCAAATTATGAATAATTATCTCTATTCAATTGATTAATGACTAACAAATAAATTTGGGTAGTCTCCAGCCATTTTTAGTAACTGTATAAAATCTATGTATTTTTTTTTAATTTTATATATTTTTTATATAATTTTTCATTTTTGTACAATATATGCATTTTCATCTTGGTTATAGTCCCCATAAAATTCCCACTCCCCTTATTTTGACCCTAAATCCCTCCTCCCCCTGCCCCATAGTATGTCTCTGGTGGAATATTACTCAGCAATCAAAAAAGATAGACTCATGCAATTTGCAGCAACATGGATGGAGCTGGAAGGGATCATGCTCAGTGAAATAAGCCAGAAAGAAAAAGAAAAATACCGGATGGTGTCACTCATAGCAGGAATTTAGAAAACCTAAATAAGGAACCAGGAAAAAGATTAATTATAATAAAGTAAAACTCAAAATCAACAAGCAACTATAAACTAAAATCCATGTTTTAATCCACTCAATCAATACTTCAGGAGTTAAAACCAAACTTGAAAAAAAACAGAACTGCCCTGCCTAGTATAAACCATTATTGGAGTTCCTGAACTTTTTGTCTTTCTCTTTCTGATACAGGGAAGCAAGGGGCACTAAAACTGGCCAAGGACACTGCCCAAATAGTTCACCAGTCACTGTCTGAGTTTTTCACTCACATGCACAATTGCAAGACTACTTAGGTTTAGAGAACAATAACAGTGGGATTTATTTAACAAACGAGGGACAAACAGAGTTACTGAGGTTAAAAATATCCATTTACCTCACCCGAAGCAGTGTCCAGTGTTTGCAAGTCCTAAACCAATGGAGCTACGATGGTGTCTTCCCACCACTGAGTTGGTGAGCTCCTCTCCTGAACAGTAGGCCTCATGCCCAAGATGGCTCTTCTTGCCTCTGCTGACCTGGAGCACGCGGCAGTTAGACTAGAGGTCAGTTTCCAACACACAAAGACAACAGAAGATACAACAGGAGATGCTCCCGGAGCAACCGAGATATCCCAGCACAGCAGCAGAAAAGGAACATTCACAACAGCAGCTGCAGCGGCCAAACCACCTGACAAACGGCAACACTCACAGCTCAGTGAGGCACCCAGCTCCAGGTCTTCTCCTTCCCTGCCAGGCGGTAACAGCAGCAAAAACGGGAACAATTTCAGTCACTTGGCTAATTGCAAAGCCTTCAAACTTTTCCTCTCTGAGGTTGGCTGCTGGAGGCCTCTCCAAGTTTACTGGAGGCCTGCAACAGCCTTCTGGAAGATCGGCGCAGTGGGGCCCAAAATGGCTGACCCAGAAATCACTGAAGATCTGAAAACACCGAATCCCAAATTGAAATCTCCAATGCTAAATCCCGAGCACCAAATATCCGTGGCTGCTGCTGCAGTACCTTATATTTCTTATCAGTCTCTTCACCCCAAAATGTAATACTTTTAGCATTTTCCCTGGGGTTATCAATCCTCACCAGCAACCCCCTCCAGGGGGCACCACCTCTAACAGTGTTTGGCTTCAGCTATTCTAACTCCCCTCTACCACCCATTTAGCACATGATCCCTAGAAAATTCTGTCTGTATTTTGAGGGCTGGTTAATTGTTATTTCCAAGAAAACATCTCTGTTTTAGCTAACATTCAGTTTTCCATTTTCAAAAGCTCCATTGCACGGAGAATCATTATCTTACTATGTTACCCAACAATTTATTCATGCATACTCTCAGCTGATAAGTATTTTCATAGGAAAAGAGCTCCGTTTTATAGTCATTTACCTTCTTTTACATAACTCAGTAAATACCTGTTACTTGAGAAACTGATCAGTCAACACAGTCTAAACTAAATGTCATGCTTCAGACTTCCTATGACCCTACCCTTGCCATCCTACTTGCTATCTCAAAATCATAGATTGCCCAAAGCTGATCTATTCTCCACAGTAGGTACTCTTTGTGAAACGTTCAAGATATGTAAACCTTCAAAAAGACATTAAAGCGGCAATGCTACAAAAACAGGTGTTCTAGAAGACAAAAGAGAACAATTTTTGGAGACTAGAGATATAATTTATTTCTCTTCCAGTGCAACATGGCAGTCATTGCTTCAGCACCAATCCAGAGGAAGACTTTGCTGTAATTGTTTATGAGTCCTTCTTTTGATAGAATGTTATAGATGCTTCTGGCAAATCAGCAACTCTCTGTCATCAAGGTGTGAAGGTAACTTAATAAATAAAAGAAAGTGACAGTGTGAAAGCTGAATTAAAGAAATGAGTGTTTTCTGGGCCTCCCCGGTGGCGCAGCAGTTGAGCACTGGGTTGTGAGGTTGCCCGTGGCCTCTGCAGCGCCAGTTCGATCCCCGGCCACCAGGCGAGGGTCCCACATGGTGTGCAGACCTCTCCTGCACCTGCTGCTCCCCTCAGCAGTGTATTTCATTGGCCTGCCTCTTCTGTTCCCCGCTATGACTCTGGTGAGTTCTCTCACCTTCCCGCGCTTCTGACTGTACCCAGTGCTTGTATAAATAAATAAATCTTAAAAAAAAAAAGGAAATGAGTGTTTTCTGCCTATGTTCTAGTTTAAGAAGCTGTCTTGTTGAGTTTAGTCTTTCAAGGGATTTTTGTTTATCCTGTTCAGTCATTAACCTTCTTAGAAGAGCTATTGATATCTTTCTTGTTTGATGTTTTGGCTCCTGCTACAATGTAAATGGTTTATTTTTTTGTTCATCTTAACTATGCATTAAATGAGCATCCAGTGACAAAACACACTGAGTAATTAATCAAGGGAAACGTGATTAAGTAAGTGAATCTGTAAGGGATTGCGGTTGGGCAGAAAACAATCCTTTGAAAGATTTGAGTAGTCGGATTCTGGTTGATTTCCAATCCTTCCTTCTGCATAGAGGACCCCCTTGTGATTTTTGAATAATGGAAGGTTAGAGGAATAAAAATATCCCCACAAATAACAGTCTAGAGGCGGAACAATAGGAAATGTCATCATCCTCCCTGGCAATATTCTGGGTGGGAAACTTCATCATCTAATGAAAAAAGCACTTTGATGGATTAATGTAGTGGGGTTTAAGAGAAATATTCTGATCATTGCAAAATCAGTGAAGATGAAAAATGTGAGCAGGTAATTGAATAGGAAACATTTATATGGCATTGAAGCTGTGCTGGCAAAAAAATTATTATTAAAGTAACCTTTTATTTAATATATCATCACCTATAAGATGTGCTTTGTAAAATTTCAGCTTGGAAGGACTTCCTTTTGAATCTTGTAAAGTTTTGGCATGTCTTTTTATTAAAGGACTTTGTAACTGAAACAGCTTAGTTTAGGGAATATAAATTAAACGAACTCTCTAGATCACATAGGCAAGCATTTTGTAGCACAAAGAATTTTCAATTAATCACAGGAATGGTCAGTACATAACCTTCCTTATCAACAGTACTTACCTTAATAATTTTTGTATTTTGTGTTTTATGAAGTATCATTGCGAAAAAAATGCTGAAAGCAACCACAACACTGCATGAAAATACATAACACAAAGTTCTACGTTATGACTCTTTCATCCCTTAAAATGGAATAATTTTTTAATATGTATTTTTATTTTTTATTCATGCTAAGAAGAAATAATATCATCTCATAACTATTGGTTCTATGGAGTGGAATTATAGGAAGGTGCTAAACTTGTCTGCATAATTCTACTCTGTTCGAGAATCAACTGGGCCACCCATATACTCTTGTTATTACTCTTGTAAGTTGATTGCTTTGGTATGTCCTTTATTTAGTTGCTAATGGATATTATGTGTAATATTTACTGCAAATTTTAAAAGTTATGATAGAAATTTGATCATAGATAAATTCTGCATTGCAGTCTCAATATATAACCTATCCCAGCTCTCATTATTATTTTTAATTATTATTCTAATTGTAAAAAGATGAGAACCTTAGTTTATGTTCAGTAGACTACTCTATCTCTTGCTAACTTCCATCATCATCAGAGTTCTCAGACCTGCAGCAACATTTGAGTGGGCTTTGATCACATGATTTTTGTCTTCATTGTATTTCATTTTGTAGTTGTTTTTCATTTTCAGATAAGAGATATTCCTTTTCATATACCAGCAATTAGTAGGTTTGCTTTTCAAACTAACTAGAGTTATTGTTTTTAAAGTAACACATAATGAGTCCATTTAATTTAAAAACAGTACGTCGTATAAATAAGAATAAAAGTAGGCAAAAATCATGACAGTGACACCATAATAAATCAAGTTTGAGAACCAAGACCTTGCTTGATACCACTTAAAACAAGAGGTCTAGGCACAGAAGAAACAATAAGGAATATGACCCAACTGGACAGGGTCTAGAACCAGAAAAATCAGTAGGGAGGGGACAGCAGGCAGGACCAGACAGGACTTATAGCAAATCCAGGAGAAGCTGCATCTGAGAGAGCTGAACTTTTGTCACTAAGCCCTCCTATTTAAGGTCAAAAATTAGAGAGAGTGGAGTTCTTAGTGTGCTAGTGAGTCAAATGAGAAGGGAGCTACAGAGGCTAGGAATGAGGCCTGGAGGATCCAATAACCCTAGAATTAAGAAGAGAAAAAAGAAAAAAAAAAAACTCAAAGGGAATAGAGTTCAAAGGTTAAAACCAGTACATGTCAGGCAATAGAATCAACTATCAAACTAAACAAGCCAGATCACAGAGGAAAATGGTCACTCTATTTCTTTTTTTGTTTTTTGAAATGAAAACAATGGCTATGTTTTTAATATTTTGCAACTCTCATGTGACACTGCCTCATTGTAATGTAAGGAAGTGAGAGTTTTAAGAATTGCTTTGAAATGTAGAACTGGTAAGTAAGGTAAAAAATGGTCTAAATGTAACATTATAAATCATAAGATTAGGTGGAGTGTTTCTGAAGAAAAATGATATTTATGCAGAGAATGCCTTTAATTTTATTAATCATTCAGGGAAATTACTTCGATGTCTCTGCAACACTTCTTGTGATGGTTATTTCAAACCTCTGCAGAGATGACACAAATATTTTTATTTTGCCAAATGTTTAGTATTCTTTGTTAATGATGCCATAATATCTTGTAATGGTCTTCAGTTGCTAACAAATCTCTAAACATTTTATGGTTACCTTAATGCATAATCACTCATCACTCCATATTAATACTGTAGAAATTATCAGTAGATTTAAAAGTATCTTAAGAATCCTAGTTACCTGTTTTGAGTGTGTGACTTGCAAACTAAAGATAAAATACATGCAGTCTGGCATACATTCTCCCTATCTCATTAGCCCCTCCCTTAAATTTAGTTGGGGAATACCAAGTATCATGTCTTTGTGGATGTGTGATTTTGTGGCAGAATCCATGGAGAAAAGCATTTTTAAACTGACCTTCTGTATAATTCAAAAGGTTCTCCTCGCCATTGATCTGCCATGTATTTGGAAGACAAACATCTAAAGGTCCTTGTCTATATGAGATACTCACATCCACATGGTTTAACCATATACAACCTTTACCAGTATTCTGTAATATATGTGTCTGTGTTTATCACTATCATCTGGATTTTTATTCTGTAGAAGTTCTCTGTTGATTCCTTCAATCCTTATACAACTAAATAGCATAAATACTGTATTATCATTATCTTTTAAGACCATTAACAACATATATTTTTTTCAAAGTGTTACCTTCTATTCATAGCACAGGTTTTAACAGATAGTGAGGCTATGAATAATAGATATAAATGAAGGAAAGCTTTATATTTTAAACTAAGTGAAACTAAAAGGCAGAGACTCTGAGTAACTTTCTCTAGGACATATTGCTCAGACAGACCTACACATAAGAGGGTCTTCAGCTTTCAGCACCACAAGTGGTTAAGGGTTTGGTACTTAGCATCTCATGAAGCTGTACTCAAATCCTGACATGTCCATTTCCTATTCCATATGCCAATAACTTTATAAATGCTTTGTAATACTTTTTGTTTTTTAAATATCAGTTGTATAACCTATTATTTTTTTTATAAATTGGAGTACTAATACAAGCTTAAAAATGCCCCAGTATATTAGCTAGTATTCCTCCCTTATCATGCTATCCTTTCATAGAATGCAAGTGAAAATAAAATGAATTTTAGACTGCATTGAAGGGGACAAAACAAGAAAAGTCTGGATCAAATTATAAAGTAGATGTCAAAAAAATGTCAAAGGTAACAAGCATATTAACATTTAAGCAAATCTCATATATTCCTTTATAGTCTTGCAGAATAAGAACAAATGCAGAGACTTTTAAAAAAGTCTCAATCAATGGCACTCTGTGCTATTATAGAATAATGAGTATATTCAGTGAACACAAGAGAAGAGTCTAAAAATAAAGGTGAAATTCCTAATGACAGTGAAGAACTTTTCACCTTTCTCAAATTAACATTTTTAGCTCACACTGAAATCAGTAATAACATTGTCTGAAGAAGGTATAGTAGTGCAGACTCCAAACTCTGGAGTAATACTGCCTGGATTTGAATCTTGTCCCTACCACAAAGAAGCTGTGTGACCTTAGGCAAGTTACTTAACGTTTCTGGGTTTCAGCTTACCATCTATAAAATGGGGGTAATATTTCCAGCTGCATATGTTTGCTATGAAGACATAATACATTTAGATTTATAAAGTGGGAAATGATACCACTACTTATTTGTAGAGAGTCAGCATTACAAATGAGAATGTATTAAATAAATAAGAACATTAATTCATTTTCCTTAAAAACAAAAGCCCCAGATCAAGTTTCTCTGAAAATTATAACAGATATGTATAATCCACAGCTTTAGTGGAAAATAGTGGATCATATCCAACTGGGGTCAGCTCTTTAGAAAAGTTTTTAAATAGAATATAAAGTACATATGGAAAAGTACTAACAGTTCAATTGTTTTATTTCTTGTTTAAAATATTTATACTAGATGTATTGCCTGTTTGACTGGCATATAATAATAGCCAAACAGTTATGAAATGGATAAATAACTTAAGGAAAATGGTTTGCTTAATTATGTGCCCAGTTCTTTGCAAAGCATTTGCCTTCACTTTGTAGACAAAGAATTTCAAGATACTTCTCCTTTAGTAGCATTTGTTCTTAAATCATTCTATTAGAAGTTAAAAACCTAACATCAACTGAAATTTCATATTCCTGGTTATATCTATATATTAATCAGAGATAGTCCCTCTAGCCAAAGGAAGTTTATTGTATTACTAGGACTCAATGGAAAAAAAAAAAAAAACACCCAAATCCATCAGTGCTTTTTCCCTATTCCCCTTGGGCATACACACATTTAAGTTAAAAGTTTGGCCATGATCTAATAATAATGGATAAATTTATATAGCCCCCAATTTTCTTTAAGCATTGTGCTGTGTGTTTTCTTCATTATATCATCTCATCTTCCAAATACCCTATACTTAAGACATAATCAAATCATAAGATTAAAATCATTTGTCCAGGACCAGCGAACTACTAAGCGACAATACAGAAATTCCAAGCTCCAGTTATCTGGTTCCAGAGCTCACAGTGGCTTATGATGGGACAATCTCAAGGCTTGCCTAATAAAACATAATATTAGAGAAGTCTGCCATAATATAAAGTAGTCTTGAAACATTCTAGATATGAATCAACCCACACTTTAAAAGAGAATATGACATAAATATCAACAGACCTAAACTCCCAATGTACTCAAATAATTGGTAAAAAATGTATGATTAAATTATCATCCTTTCTCCTTGAATTAAATATTTTAGTTATGATTCCTATGGATATTTAAAAACTAACCTTGAAAGCTGACTACAGAATTGAGGAATGGAGGATAGCCATATACGGGATAGCCATAACTTGATTTCATTTCCAGCAACAAGTGTTACTTCACATGGTAAGGATAAGAAGAAATTGGGGGGAACACAATGGATTATGGTGGTGGGCAATGGCAACCTTTGGGCAGGAGTTCTAGGGTAACTTCACCTGAAGAGGGGGCAGGGATCCTATACTTCCAAAATACCAACAGCAATGTAAACCAACATTACCTCAATTTAAAAAAAAAATAAAATAAAATAGTATCATAATAGGTGTGGTACCCTGTAATAGTACCTCTCCCACTGAGACAATCTAAACTTAGGTTTGCTGGTACCTTGAGGCTGTTCTCAGATTCCTGATTTGGCTGCTCCACCTTAGGCAACTTGTACTCAGACAGGCTTTTCTTGCCTCCAGTGAAGATATCAAATGTCAAGCTATCTCACTGCTAATGTGACCTGTTTAAAATTTTTTTTAAAGATTTATTTATTTATACAAGCACTGGGTACCGTCAGAAGCGTGGGAGGGTGAGAGAATTCACCAGAGCCAGAGTGGGGAGCAGAACAGGCCGATTGATGAAACACACTGCTGAGGGGAGCTGTGGGCGTGGCAGGAGAGGTCTGCATGCCATGTGGGACCCTTGCCTGCGGTCGGGGATCAAACCAGCGCTGCAGAGGCTGGGGCAGCTTCGCAGCCCAGCGCTCAACCACTGAGCCACCAGGGGAGGCCCTGTTTAAATTTTTTAAAAGCAAAACTATGAAGCTTTTTAATGTCATATCAGTGACCTGTGGTAAACTCTTAAGAACTGGAAATATGGGATAGCCATAACTTGACTTCGTTTCCAGGACAGCAACAAGTGTTACTTCACAATAAAAATAAAGAACATGATAACCTGTGGAAACAACCCAAATGCTCAAAAATAGATGACTGAATCAAGAAGATGTGGTACATATACACAATGGAATATTACTCAGCAATCAAAAAGATAAACACATACAGTTTGCAGCAACATGGATGGAGCTAGAAGGGGTCATGTTCAGTGAAATAAGTCAGAAAGAAAAAGAAAAATACCGGATGGTCTCACTCATAGCAGGGATTTAGAAAACCTAAATAAGAGACCAGGGAAAAGATTAATCAATACAAAGTAAAAATCAAAATCAACAAGCAACTATAAGCCAGAGACACACTACGGGGGGGGGGGGGGCAGGGAGAGTAAGGACTAGAGTCAAAATAAGGGAGGGGTGCGATTGTATGGGGAATATAATTAAAATTAAAATGCATACATTGTGCAAAGATGAAAAATGATGTAAGAATTTTATAAAATAAAATATTGAAAAAATAAAAATACAAATGGAAATAGAGTGTATCAGATGAGAAAAATAAAGACTTCAGCTTTATACTAAGTTAAAAAATAAATAAATAAATAAATAAAGAGCATGAAAATTCAGAAAGAAAAATTTACACAACAAAAACTGAATTAGGAATCCATGATGCACTTCTCTGAGGCTATTTACCCAACCAAATTTTCACAGTCGCCAACACTTTTTCTTTCCACCCATTGGCCCACCTCTATTATTGTAAAGGAAAAAATATTTTTTTTAGCAAGAAAAACAGGTAGGCTTTAATAAGAGACTATAAAAATTTTCAGTTCCTATTTACAGGCAACTATTTTTGAGAGCATGTGCTACTAAATAACACCGTTCATTTATTTTCATTTATATTACATCTTGCAAAGAATGAATGTTGGGATAAAAATAAGTACCGATATTTGTTTTATTCCATTAAAAAGTATTATTGATACAGGGCAACACGGGGTACTAAAACTGGCCAAGGACACTGCCCAAATAGTTTACCAGTCACTGTCTTCACCCACGTGACAATTGGAAGACTACTCAGACTCAGAGAACAATTACAGTGGGATTCATTTGACAAACCAGGGAAAAACACAGTGTTACTGAGGTCAAAAACGGCTGTTTTCCTCACTCAAAGCAGTGTCCAGTGTTTTTAAGTCCTAAACAAAAAGGAGCTAAAATGCCATCTTCTTGCCACTGCAGACCTGGATCACATGGTAGCCAGACTAGGTTCCAACTCAAGAAGACAGCAGACTAGGTTCCAACTCATGAAAACAACAGAAGACACAACAGGAGGTGCTCCCAGAGTGGCCAAATGCCCTGGCACAGCACCAGACAAATGACACTTAAAACAGCAGCAGCAGTGGCCGAACAACCTGACAAACAGCCAGGCTCACAGCTCAGTGAGGCACCCGGCTCCTGTCTTCTCACTTTCTCTGCCAGGTTGTAACAGCAGCAAAACTGGTAATAGTTTTAGTCACTTGTCTAATTGTAAAGCCTTTGAACTTTTCCTCTCTGAGGTTGGGTGCTGGAGGCCTCTCCCTGTTCATCAGAGGCCCACAACAGCCTTCTGGAAGATCGGCACAGTGAGGCCAAAATCGCTGACCACGGAAACGCTGACTCCCGAGCACTGAATAATCCGTGGCTGCTTCTGCAGTCCCTTATATTTCTTATCAGTCACTCCACCCCAAAATTTGATACTTTTTAGCATTTTCCCTGGGGCTATCTATCCTTATCAGCAACCCCCCTCCAGGGGGCACCATCTGTAACTGTCTTTGGCTTCAGTCACCCATTCCATTATGAGTAGTATAAATCATTGTGGAGGTAGCTGACATTGACAATGGAGATATCCTTGCATCATCACATCACATTCTGTTATTCTGGCAGAAAATAAGAGAAAAATTTCACTTTGATACAGAGGACAGTAGGAGTGACAGTGATTTCATTTAATGGGAAAGTGATATGATTTAAATGGAATGTCCAAATAGTTTTGCAATAAAAACATTAGAGGCTCCACCTAGCATCTCAGCTTAAAGGCATCTATGAATATTCTTGCAAAAGTCCTCTTGCAGGTGGGTTCTTTAAATGTTACCTTCCTCCATGAAATAGTTCTCCTCTACAAGTCAATGAGATGGTCAAAATGCAGAAGTGAAATGTACTGTGCTATGGGTTTCAGTGGTCAGATGCCTCTCCCATTTTTTTGACATCTAGAATCCTCTGTTAAGCCATGAAGATTAATAGCCCTACATGACAAGTGGATCATTTAAAGTGTTAAGCATCAGCAATAAGCTAACCATCTGAAGATTGGAACAAGCTAGTAGAGGAAAAAAAGGTGTTCTCTGTCACAAACCAATGATCCAATAGATATGTAGATCATTTGGTTTCAGTAGTATTAGTTCCTCCACATGTTCACTAATGCTGTCTGGGGGAAGGGGAAAAATGCAGTGATCAGATTAAAGAATTTGCCACCTACTTAGATATGTGAGAACAAGTGAACTAACGTCAATAATTATTGTCACAGGGAAAAAATGATGTCTTTTATAATATTCCTTTCAAATCTACTGACAGAAGTGAACTTGGGAAGGTATTATTTTCTTTATTGCCTTTTTTTCTTTCCCATTCCAGAATTAAGTTCTGGTTCTTCCAGAACAGTAGTTCTTAAAGTACAATCTTAGGCCAGCAATATCAGCAGTATCTGGGAACAGGTCAAAGCCACACATCTAACCCAGACACTCTGGTTAAAGGGAAATCTAACAATCTGTGTTTAACAGCCCTCCAGGTAACTTTGAAACACACTAAAATTTAAGAGGCATTATTTAAAAATATGTTTAATTCACCAAAGTAGGTGGTCAATTTTACCCTGCAGATTTCCAGGTAGCCCAATGTCCATTTATTAGTAAACTCTGAAACCATACAAGTAATAGTCCCCTATGTTAAACAAGTACACTTATGAGTCATGATCACAAGAGAGCAGTGAGCTCTTAGTGAATCTGCCTGGGGCCTGAGGCTCCCTGGGAGTTCCTCTTCTCTGCTCTTGTCACCATGAGGAAAAAAATCAATGTGGAGAAAAGAGTTAGGCAGAAAAGTAAGAGATTTAATAGAAAACGGCTGGAAAGGTCTCTGGGCAAAGAGCATTACCAAGTGGGTAGCCACTTAGGAGGCAAGTAATAAGTACATATATGGGTGTAGTGGGCAAGGAGTGGGGGTTTGGCTATTGGATGTCTCCAGAATGTGTCTCTTGCTGATTGGCTCAGGACATGGGTCTCCTAGGTTACTAAGGTCCACTGAGTTTTCCCACATTATCTGACCTGTCTTTCCAGAATCAGACTTGGTCTATTGCTTTAGCATTATGTTATTGTATCAGCAATCTGAACACTCCATTTTTAATTGAGTTGGAGGGGGACACCCTGACCCCCATAGATTGTTTCTTGTTCAGTTTGATAGATGTGTTTGAGACACCTGGACTTGGGGCATGCAGTCTTGGGGCATCTTTCTGGTTCCCACCAATTATTTCTCAACCAGATTGATAAATGGACTGAGGGCACCAGAGCTTGGGGGCACCCTCCTGGTTCTCATTACTTGTTCCTTATTCAGACTGATAAATGTTCCTGGAACCCCTGGAATGAGGCATGGGGCACCCTGTTCCTGACTGACTGCCTGTACCCATTTCCTAACTTCCTCAATTCAACAGCACAAATTGAAAGATATTTAGTGATTAAGCATGTGACTGTTGAGTAGTACCCACGACTCAGGTGGTCTTAAAAAGTCAACATTACTACTGGTTCAAGAACAAATAATTCTCTTTCTGTAATCATCAGTAGTGAGTGTCCAGTCTCATGGAGATTCTTCACTCAGGCTGCTTGGGATATAGACTTGTCCTGAAAGCAGCACAAAAACTTTCACTCATTTTATTATCAAGAACTGAGTCGCATGGACACAACCAGCACAGCTAGGAGAGGCTGGGAATCATAGTACTTAACTGATCAACCAACCAATTACAATGTCAGTAAAGGGGGGGCAGGAGGGTGATGTTAATGGGTTTAGGTAAATAAAGAGCAGTCTCCATCTATAGCACCCGAAAATCAAATGGTTTATATTAGTAAAGTGTTAGAACCCACTTAAATATTAGAACCCACCTAAACAGGCATTTACCTGGGTAATCCATATGCAAGAGCCATATACAGTTATTAAACATAATGTTTATAAATATTTTTATGGTATAAGAATTATCAACATGTTAAGGAATAAATGTCAGGTAGGCATAAGTTCTTTAAAATAGAGCAATCCCCAGTGAAATAAGGCAGAAGGAAAAAGAAAAATATCAGATGGTTTCACTTATAGCAGGAATATAGGGGAAGCAAATAAGACATCAGCGTAAAAAAAATAACAACAGTACAAAACACCACAAAGCAAAAACAGACAATTATAAATCAGAGACATACTGCAGAGGAGGAGGAAGGAGAGGGATCAGAGGGAGGGAGGGAGGAGCACAGGGGACTGTGGTGATGGTGCACGGGTGCCTTGGGGAAGGAAATTCTATGGGGACTCAATCTGAGGGGGTGGGGGGAAGCAAATATTGTCTAAAAAATTTTAAAAATTATAAATGTTAAAATAAAATAAATATTTGAAATAAAGAATAAAAGATGCTGACAGGAACTGAGTTCTATAGGCATAAGGGCAGAAAGGTGGTCGTTTTCGAACAAGACATCTAAGAAACAGAGGAAACCTCACTGTGCCCCTTCTTCTCTTTCTCATCAGCCAGATGAGGGCCATAACTGAATTTCTGATGATGGGGAAGCCAGACAATGGAGACAATAGATCACTGCTACAGTAGAGTCATCTGACCTGACTAGAAGATGCACCTTGAACTTTTATGTCAATGAATGAGAAGGAAAGTTATGTTCTGCCAGCCATTGTATCTTTGGGTCCTATTTTTCCTATAGCCTAGCCTCCCCTAATACATCAAACTGATTATCAGTGTTGTGGGTACATTTAGATTTGCCATCATACCTTGAAGTGAGTCTAACTTGGTGATGGGGTAATATGATCACCCAAAAATCTTAAAGCTCAAGAAAACTGGGTACAGTTTTGGTTACAGCAAAAGTGAATCCCATGTGGTTGGAAAATTATTAGGTAAGGCGTACTGGGGTGAATAAAGAAGATAAATATCTGAGCTGTAAATATAGGAGGTGATTAGAGAATGAGGTTTCATTGATTACATGGTCTAGAGTAGGATCATAGGGGTAGGTAGCTAGATGGCATGGAAGAAAATGTGATTGGAGTCCAGAACATTTTGGAACTGAAAGCTTTTCCCCTCAATAAGAGAAAGAACAGATAGAAGTGTTGCTAAGGCGAGTGGAGGCATTCTTATTTTGTGCCCAATTGGAATTAAAGTGTAATCAGACACAAACATTTATCTTCATTTTGCTTGTCAGTCAGCCATCCGACAACCATTTCCATCTCAGGACATTTTCAATTTGGTGATTCAGAAGGAAAAGTCATTGAATCACACTCCAAAGCTGCTCAATTTACATTTTGCTCCCATTGTTCTTAATGATTTCACTGAAAAGATCTAAACTGTCAGATCATAACAAAAATGCACAACAATGTAGTCTGAGAATACATTTTCCATTGCTTGGAAAATAAAACCTTTATTTTACATTTGCATTTTCCCCAAGTCTGTTTGCTGTAAAAATCTGAAGCTAAACACAAACCCAGCCTGTTGCTTCTTCCTGAGAACATTAATTGTCTCCAATCATTGTTAGAGCATCTGTTTCACATTTTGACAAGTGCACTTATCTTCTTTTTTCCCTTCATATTCCTCTGGTAAAAAATAATGAATAAATTACAGGGGGATGACAAATGTGTTGATAATCAAGATGAAACACAAATGAAGTGGAAGAGGCTGTATTTCTTTGCAGAGTTGTAAATTGCTTTTTTTCCTTGTGCATCGACATGCTTGACTTAGAAACTAAAAATATCACCACATGGGAAAATTAACAGAATTGCTCAAACAGAAATTATTTTTTACCCGATGAAATATATAAACAGATTTTTATACATCATGTATTATATTTGCCTTACAATCTGAATAGCTAAGGAAAGAGTATTGGGCTTCTTGTATTACTAAGAGGCTTAGATGAGTGTGAATCGAATGCATCATAGTTGCATTTGAAAATACTTGTTAAATCTCGAGTGGAGTTTGGAGGTGTCCATTTGAAGAGAGCAAACTTTATTCAATCCTGAAGACATCAGTCTCTCCGAGAAAGAGCTCTACATTGGATATCAGGAGACTTTAATTCCATCTGCAATATATTCCCTTAAAATTCTCTACAAAAAATTTTCATTTTCAGCATTACAGGCACTGCAATCATTGTACTCAGGAAACTCATCAATCAAAAGCAAAGTGTCTAAAGGACTGGCAGGGTTAGAGGTTATCCATGGTGGCCCACTGACGAAGGCCTGCAGAATTATTAATCTTTTTTTTATCATTACATGTGATTGCCTTCAGAAAGCCCAGACTCTCTCATATGCAAAAATGCACAGTACACTTTATTTTCCAACACCTAAATACTGTCATCTATCTGGAGTATAGAGGAATTTGTTTGTAGAGACCTAAAAGACATGAGCTTGTTGTGTGTGATCCTAAGAGCTTAAATATTCCACATCTATTATTTCTACCTGTGTTCAGATTGTAAATATCCTAACCCTTTGCCCTTTCATCACCACCACCACACATCTAAATATGAAACCAGAGAAATGAGTTCAGAACCTACAGCATCGTGGGATAGATTCAAACAAGTTCAAACTGGCAGGGAATGCATTTACTATTTAAGAAAAAAATTTAAAATAATATGTATGACAAATCCCAAGGGGGAGGGGGTGATTCTATTTACACTCTGAAGCATAATGAAGCTGTGATTGTATGCCTTACTTTCTATGGATTCTTACAAATCTTTACAGATACTCTAAAGAAAAACAGATTCTACCATGTACCTGAAATTTTCATAAATGTACACAAGAACTTGCTTTATGAATGAATTTGAATGAGACTACCAAGATAGCTATAAAAAACATTGCATGCAAACAAGAGACCCACTTCACATATGCAAATATGTGTTGAATCTTAGAATTGTTGCCTTGCATAGTAAAACTATATTCCAGGAGATTTGAATTGAGAAGAAAGTTTCTAAAGTAGCAAATAGGAGTAATTAAGGAATAGAAAATTCCTGTTTCTAGAAAATTGACACATCTCATATGCAGAGAATTGCTATTTCATAAATACATTATGCAGTTACCACCATCTGGACTATTTCACTTTAACTATTATGATGCAATTAAGTAAAGATTTGGGAAGAAGGAATGGATGTGATATTTGTCCCAAAACATAAACTGAATACTATTTTTAAATTTATGTGAAAACTTGTTTTATATTTCCTATTTTTAATATAATGTTACCTTGCAAGTAAAATATTAAAACAACAGGTTGATTCAAAAGTGAGAAACCTAACTTCTACATATTTCATATTAGATTGCATGAAACTTCCAAACTTCATTCTTTCAAAACTGAATTTGTTGTAAAATAATATATCCCCCTTATGTGACTCTCTGCTTCTTCATCTAATAATTAAAAACATCATTTCAGTGCTATATGTAAATTTTATTATATCCTATTACTAACATTATAATCAAAACAAAAATTCTGTATTCTGATATTTTTAGAAAAACATTTAATCTGATGATTTTATATGAAACATTGCTTATGAAACCTTTAAAATATCATCAAAGTATTTCAACAAAATGACAATGTTTATCATTGATCTCATGTACACCATGAGAGCATCTACTGAAAGAGCGTATCGCACAGAAAGTGTAATGGGAAGTAAACTTGATCTCACTACTATGGAATGGAAGGAAGGAAGCAGGATTGTGCTGAAAAAGAAGTGGGACTTTGATAGAGTCCCACTGGCTTCACACAAGCTAAAGAGTAAAAATGGTCCTTCACACATGTTCAATATTGAACCAAAGTGGCCAGGTAATTTTCATATCTGGCAGATAGAAAATACAGGCTTCTGCCAGAGGTGTGGCCTGGCTGTCAGCAGTGCTCGGTAGGCCAGGCCATCTCTAATGAGCTGTCAGTTGAAGATGGCTGACCACAGTCCCAGCAGAGGAAGCAATCAGAGGTGAGTGGCACTTCTCCATGATTATCACAGTCAGCCTCTTGTGCTGTTCAAATCCACCTTTTCATATATATTTTTTAGGGGGTAGTTTTTTGTTGGGCCTCTTTTACTAAATGAAACCTAGGAGAAAATGATGAGTAAGACATGTGACAAGCCCCACAGTCACAAATAGTCTGGTGATCACAATGGAGACTCATCATTTTCCTGTTTCATTATCCATTATAGCCTCCCCATTGGTCAGGAGGCAATTTTCTTGCCTCAATGGCTCATTTAGTGATATTATCCAGATTTCTAGTGGCCATCATGTCTTTATAAGAGTATGTACTAGTTTTCTCAGGCTTAACATGATAGAGTGGGTGGTTTAAAAAACAGAAATTTATTTTCTCATAATTTGGGAGGTAGGGATGTTCATCAGGGTGCCATCAGGTCCATGCGGTCTATGTAGTCACTTGGCCTCTTGTTTGGGGGTGGGGAGGAGGGGGGAGAGAGAGAGAGAGACAAAGAGAGAGAGAGAGAGATCTGGTATATCTCCCTTTTATTAGAAAGACATCAGTCCTGAAAAATCAGCATCCTACCTTATGACTGTACTTAACTTTTATCACCCCCACAAAGACCCTAGAAAAATAAAGTCACATTGAGATTTAGGACTTCCATATATGATATTTTAAAGGATACAATTTAACACTTGTGACAGGGTTTGCTACTCAGTGGGAACATTTACCATGAAAATTAGCCAAAACAATAACAACATCCCTGGTGAATCATTTAAATATTCAACATGACCCTCCCTATCTTCACTGTATAACAGCCAGTCTACTTTCTTTTCTTTTAGTAATGCCTTCAAGATGGTGAAGTCTCTTCTTGTCTGGCTGTTCTCAAACACAAAGAGCCCACAATGTCCTACTAGAGATCAAAACTATGATGCAATGACACTCATGACTTGTCCTCTAGCATGTGTTCCCTACTGGGGACCAAAACTTCCAACCCTACTCAATCCCGAGCTGCAGGCACAAGAAACACTCAGGCCTAAGTGGAACATTGGAAGTAATAGTGGTAGGTGCATATGAGTTTCTTGAATCTAAGTATTCTTCCCAATCGGGGCAAAGTAGCATAATAAAGCTCTTTGATTCGAGGTCCACATTGGTTTTTAGAGGATGGTGTCCTTATCCCTGAAAAGCATTTACTCTAAAATTTGGAACTTTGACTCTGCATTCAGCAGATCATTCCAAATCTCCTCTTCATGGGGCTCTCCTTGGAACTGCAGTATAAGATATGGCCAGTTGATAAAATAGTTATAGGTCCTTTTGTGAATTAATCTTCCTTTGAAGTTGACTCCTTTGTATGCTGTGATGTTACCAGCAGTTCAAACACACCATAAGTCTTTGGAGGTGGTGCTGACTGAGACCCTGCTTACTCTCAGAATATGCAGTTCCCCATTAGGTGACTAGTTCATCTTCTCAAGCAGTGGTACCATATTGGAAAACCTTACTGGGGGCCTCCCCTGGTGGCACAGGCAGTTGAGTGCAGCTCTGTGAAGCTATCCTCAGCCTCTGCAGCACCAGTTCAATCCCGGCCGGCCGGCGAGGGTCCCACCCACTGCTCCCCTCAGCAGTGTATTTCATCAGTCTGCCTGTTCTGTTCCTGCTCTGTCTTTGGTGAATCCTCTCACTCTCCCACACATCTGGCCTGTACCCCAGTTTTCTTGTATGGATAAATAAATCTTTAAAAAAAGGAAGAAAAAAAAAAACTTACTGGAAGGTTGAAAACTTAGCAGTGTTAATATTCTCTATAGGTGATTTAAATATATATTTCTTAAATTATGAAATCAACAAAAACCTAAATAGTTAATGAGAATTTTTTCCACTTCCTTTCCTGTCTTTTCTGTGTAACTTCTGAATGAATAAATCCTTGTATACCAGACTCAATACACGGCAATAGCAGTCACAATAATTGTTTGACAAATAAATGGATGATAAATAATAATGTTGAATGGTAGAATTTGGATCACACATTTAACCAATGCTTACTGAGCATGTTATACACACAATTGGAATACAGAAATTAAATAAGACAAGTCCCTAGCTTAGATATACAAACAATCTAGTAACAATACAGGTGTGTAAAAACAGAATATAATGTTAAAATTAACAGAAAAGATTTGCTATAAGTGGAAAGTATTATTAAAGCTCAGCAGTTCTAGTGCTTAACTTGCTTAATGGGTCCAAGAAAGGTTTGCTTACACAGTAGATTTTATTTAATTAGTATCTAGAACAGAAAGAGAGAGTTTGGTCCATTATTGTCAGTAAGAAAAAGAAACCAACACAAATGGAGGATGGAAGGGAATAACAAGTGTAGGTTAGATGGGTAAGCCTCTGAAATAAAAACCTGCTTCAGGGCCTCCCCTGGTGGCGCAGGTGATTAAGCACAGCACTGTGAAGCTGTTTGCAGCCACTGCAGTGCAGTTTTGATCCCTGCTAGCCGGAGATACCCACGTGGTGCAGCAGACCTCTCCTGTCTCCTGCTCCCCTCAGCAGTGTATGTCAGTCACTCTGCTTGTTCTGTTCCTGCTCTGTCTCTGGTGAATCCTCTCACCCTCCCACACATCTGGTTCTTGTATGCATGAATAAATAAATCTTAAAATAAATTAAAATTAAAAAAAAAAAACCTGTTTCAATGTGAGCTCAGGTTCTGATTTTTTTTGTTCATTTAGTTCACTGTTGTATCCCAAGCAATTAAAAAATTCCTGGCCCCTCATATACAGTAAATATTTACACAATGAAAAGTTCCTTCCAGGTAAGGGCTCCCTAACAGTAGCCCTGCGAGACACTAATACCAACAGTCTTACCTACTGAAACTGTGTATAGGCCAACTGCTATAATAATGAGCTCCAAAACTACAGCAACTTAAAGCAGAAATTGTTTCCTTTTATAAAACAGCCCATAAGTTTGCAGTTCTATGGTGGAGCAATGGTAGAGCATGCTCAAGATGAAGATTCTTACTCTGGTTCAAAACAGCTGCATCATCATCTTCATTTCCCAGCAAGTGAAGGAAGAAAGAGTGGACAGAGCAAGCACTGCTTCCCTACAGTATATGATGCAAACATTGCCCATCACACCACATCACTTTGTGGGCCAGGTTCACTGGCCACAACTTAGTTTCATGGCTTCACTGAGACAGGGAAGACGGGGCAATGTGGTATGTTGTTAGGTGGTCATAATCCCAGCTAAAACTTCTTGGGAGTGGCACTATTACCAAAATTGAGAAGGAAGACTACTGGGGGGAAACTATCAAACTCTGAAATTCAAGGGAGTCTTATGCATATTTACATATTTTATTCAGAGGCTTCATTTACCTGGCTTTGCAACTTCCTCACTAGTATCTTCTTCTCAGCCTCCTTCAATGTATGCTCCTTTACATTTAAATGTTGGAGTTCCCAAGAACAGGTTATAGCCTTCCATTCTTTTTTTTTAAAAGATTTATTTTATTTATACAAACAAGAACTGGGGTATAGGCCAGAGGTGTAGGGGGAGGTGAGAGGATTCACCAGAGACAGAGTGGGGAGCAGAACCTGCTAAGGGGAGCAGCGGGCAAGACAGGAGAGGTCTGCTGCACCATGTGGGTTAGCTCCCTGACTGGGGATCGAACTCAGCGGATTGCTTCACAGTGCTGCATCTTAATCCCCTGCATCACCAGGGAGGCTCCATTCTTCACATCAGTACATACTCTATGTTGATGTAAACTCTATGTTGACATCAGCATCTACTCTATGTAGAAAATTGCCATAGCTTCAGTCTCATGTATTACTTTCAGATATACATTACCATATACATGTGCTCTATGCAGGAATCAGTCTATTTGTTCCTTGGACTGATCTCTGTATCTCCAGCTACCAACTCAACACCTCCAGTTGGATGTCTAATAAGTATAATTTTATGTTGCTTCATGACATGTTGATCAATGATGAACCACATATACAGAGGTGGTCCCAAGACATTCTATCATGTAGCCTAAGTAAGTGTTTTAAGGGCTTTGGTTCTTGTCTATTTATCAAGCAGTATATAAATAGTTCCAAATAGTTCCAACTTTATAGACTGGCAACTTGAAATATACACCCCTGAATCAGCCCAATCTGTGAAATCCATGAGAATTTGTTTTAAGACAGGGAGAGGGGCAGCCCAAACCCCGCAAACCTGCCTATTCTAAATGGGTTCTGCCATCCGCCGCATCAACACAAAACATACGAGACTTTAATGGGAAGGAACTTTAATAAAACTAGGAAATAATAAAGGTAAGGCAAAGAGTCTAGTTTCTAAATGAAGCACCCAAAGTTACCCATCCCCTCGTGGGTAAAACTCCATCCAAATGGGATTGGCCCAGAGCAAGGCCCCAAAGCCTGCCACAAGTCTAAAGCATCTTCCAGTGGGGACCCACAGAAAAGGGTCAGAAACTACCAGACAAGCCCAGAAGGAAAAGAGCAAAATCAACATCAAGATAAAAGCTGCCATTGTCACCTCCCCATGGGTCTCACCCACATCTGTGTCACCCAGTCCACGACCAAAAGACAAGCGCAGTTTCTTTAAGTGTCTCTAGGCTCCATGCGCCTCCTCCAGGTCTCCTGGCTCCATCCTGCTCCTTCCTTCCTCAGTCTCCTCTGCAGCTTCTTCTCTCCCTACTCTGCTCCACCCTCCCTTGGGTGGGGCAGGAAACCTGGAACTTTCCCCTTTCCTGGGGACCACCCTGTTACAGACCTATTTTCTCTCTCCCTTTTCAATGTAATGTCTACCCATTCCATTCCTTGTCCCACTAACAGTACTTTTTTCCCATCTCTTGAATATACGAAGCTTCTTACAATAGAAGACCTTCCATTGGCTGTTCCCCCAGCCTCAAATACACTTTCCTCCTGTCTTCATTTGACTGCTTTCTGTTCATTCACTCCTTCAATCAAATGTACCCTCTTCAGGGATCACATCTCAGACTGACTCATTGTAAGGTCTCTATGCCAATTTGTCCTCTTTCATGCTCTTGAAGCATGTCTCAGCATCTTATATCCTTTCTATTTTTGTTCTGATGAGAAGCTAATGATTTAATCTTCCTCTTCTAGAAGGCATGCTATTTAATGACTGTCTCCCTCAATGCTTTACCATATGAATATCTTCCACTAAGTTAATTTCCAAAATCAGAATATTTGGTGGCACATATTAATCAGGGATAAATGTCTGAATTAATAGATGCTGACATCAAAGCACCTCCTTATCTTCTAGCACACACACTGCTTTTATGTCTCACTCCCCATCTCATTTCTTCCCTTTTCTTGATCTTATCCACCAGTTTCTTAAGACCTACATTGAAAATGAATTATTCCTTGACTAATTAGAGCAGGTGACACCATCCACCACATTCTGTCCTCAACTTAAAATATTAGCTCTCTTTAATCGTTTATTATTTAAGAAACCTTGATTGACCTTCACTTGGAGCCAACACTTGTCAAGATGCTATAGATACAGAAATGATTGAAGAAGCAGTTCTTGCCTACAAGGAGCTCAAAGTGCAGGTCAAGTTAGTTCCCTGCCCAATTATGTATGGGGTACTCGGTGTGCCATGCAGAATGGCAAGGAGTAATACTCTTCTCCAAACTTCTCCTTGAATTGGACTGGATTATATATGAAAACTTGAAAACTGATAGGTGTTTTCTGACAACGTTTCAAAGATAAAAAATCCAATGAAATGAACTGAAACTTTACAGTTTCAAGGGTTGATGATTTAAACTCCTGTGAAGGTGTTCCTTTTTATATTCAGTTTTGTGAGAAGAGCTTATTGTAGTGATTTGGAATTTTCCTCTTAATATAGTTCTACCTCTTTCTTCTACCATAAATATATTTACTGATCTCTTGTTACCACCATCAAATCCACAGCATTATTTGAAAGACATATGTCCTTTAAAATTATTGCAAAGACAGAGAATAAAAATGAACTCAATCCTCCTGACTCTAATTTTCTCTTCAAGATCAGAGTTCTGTGGTGAGGCGATGAGAGCTCTGTGCTTGAGGGGAAATGGGTATCTAAGAATTGGGCCCTCTAGAACCATCTGCTCTGATAATTTATCTCTCTGCCCTCTCAGAGTTATATCCCTTTTGCCCTGTCACTTCCTCCCTGTATGAAACTCATTTTATATGTCCTTGTAGATTTTCACATGATCACAACCTCTTGCAAATTTCAAATATCCCAATTAGATAAAACATCAAAATAGTGTGGAAATGCTTGTCATAAATTATATTGGGGGACAAAACACCTGTTTGATGTGAGGTTATTTTGGTTCCATCAAAATTTCAAATTACCACTTTTTAGTATAGCTTGTTACTTATCGATCTATTTTGGTTCTCCTTTCAAGTGAATGTAATGCAACTGAAAGGTGCCAAATTATCAACACTGACTTAAATTCTTTATTTAGGTCATAGAATAGATACAGCATCAGTGGCAATAGGAAAGTATATTAGTGATGCTTGAAAAAATATTATTGGCTAGAGGTCCCTATAAACAGAGCAGAAAGATGAGAAAAAGGGAGAGTGATATATATTAAATATGTATGTGTGTGCATGTGTATAAGGAACATCATGTAACTTCATGTTTGCAAACAGCAACTAACACTTCCTCTTTCTATAAAGGTGATTTTGTCAAGGTTTTGACAAATTTCTCAGTAACAGGAAGGTACAATAATTTTCTAAAGTGGTACTTAAAATTTAACTCAGACTAGGTAAAGGATGTTCTTCCTTTGTTAAATTTTCTTTGGACAGATAATTCATATTCAAATCATGTTGACCAAATTTATGTCCCTCTTTTCTGAAAACTTTCCTAAGAGTTCCAAATAAAGGGAATGAGTAAATGTGAAATGTCTGTGACAAAGAACATAGTTCCTGCAGCCCTACAAAAACAGCAAGACTAGCATGGTTAGTACCAACCCACACGTGGGTAAGTCTAGGTTCTAGACTTAACTGTTGCTAAGAAGAGTTTCTCTGGCATGTTGGGTTGGTGAATAGCAGTGTTTCAGTCCACCATTCATGCCTTCACTGCTGTGACACTTTTAAATGAACTGACTCGTTTAAAAGATACCAATTATATTTTCAACAATTGTGCCGATGATGGAAATCACAGAAAAGTGTCATGCCCAGGAGTTCAGCTGACATTCTCAGAAATGATTTCAACGATGACACACAAATGATTCTTTTAGTAGAAGTTTTCCTAACTCTGCCAGGTTCCTGAAATGTAGTAGAATTTTAGTAGAAGATTAGGAGAGGTTTAATCAGGTTGAATTATGTCTGAGTCTGAAATCTTGCTCCTGGGAATGAGGCTAGGCATTGGGCCAGCCTGCTGAAAGTGGGAGTAGTGAGTATTTTCTCATACCTACTTCTACTCTAGCTCAGGTCACAAATAGCTCTCATTGAACAGACAACAGGCTTTAGTCTCCTGACATGTTTCACCTTTCCCTTCTCTAAAACCTTTTTCATACACTGCATCCAACTGCATCCATACTGAACATTAATCTTCCACAAATATCAGTCTAGCATGTTACTTCCTGAAATAAAATTCTTCGGTGTTCCCACTCTACCTTTGCACTGGGATGATCTCCAAGCCAACATCAGACATTTCAAGGTATTATACGATTTCTACAGCATGCTTCTGTCTTGCAAGGTCATCTTGATCATTTACAATTCCTGTATGTTAGAGGGAGGCATGTATTGATAGGTTCCAATATTTAGAGATAAGTATAGTCTAATATAGATTGTAGGTATTTTGTTAAGTTTTGTATTGTAATGAACAAAAACACCGAAACAAACTTTCTCACATCATCAAATATTAATGAGCAGGCACAAAAAATGCTCATTCAGTCTTTCTGAAAGGGTAGATGAATTCTCTGCTTTCAAGAAGTTTATGTGAGTGATTCATTGAGGCAAATATAACAAGCAGCAAAATTCAGATAACTGCCTATTCAGCTGTATACAAAATCCTTCCTCATTCAAGTAAGCCATCCTAACATTCTCTTCATCAATCTGCAGGTTCTGTAAGTTGTAAAGTCTTGGTAGTTTTACCTTGAACTCAAGCAGAGTCATGGTAGCTATACAATATCTTGAACATCACTAATCTCACCCATGAAAAATTATTTCTGTCATCTGTTATGCTAATTAACAAACCTTTTAGTACTGATCAGAAATAAAGCTAATTGAAACATATAATAACTGCCTTTGGAGGGCGACTTCTGATTAAAATTTTTCAAATGTATTCTCCTGATTAAGCTACTTCAAATGTTAACTACTTTCTTGCCACTAACCCAAAGATTAGAATTCAAGCACAAACATATATCACACTTTCTACAGTTAATATAAGAAATGAATGAGAAATTCTTCTTTCTAATGACATTTTAGCCAATCAGAATTCTTACTCCCCTGAATATATTGTTATTTCTGGGCCTTTATATATGTTACCTTTGCCTGAGTTTGGCCTACACTTGCCCATATTTCTCCCTAGACAACTGATTTCCATTCTTTCCATTTGCTCTTCCAGGAAGCTTATTTTAATCTCCTAAATTTGGATTGAGCACCAATCCTACTTGATCCCCTTAGCAGCCTGGGCATCATCATGATATGATTTGCTGCATTTTATTTCAGTATAATGCTCTTGTTTCCTTAATGGCATGCTGTGAATGTTTCTCTGCACCTTTAGGATGGGCAAATAATTTGCTCTGGTTTATTCCAAGATTGCTTGACCCTAAGTTTCCGGGTAATAGGATGAAATCTATAAAAAAAAATCATACTTTTAATGTATCTTTATTTTATTGCAGTGTACTTCAGTTTAGTTCCTTTTCACCCAGTCAACAAGGCATGGATCTTACTTATTCCCAATCTCAACCCCCAGTGTTCTCCATTTCTACTGATTCATCTAGTATGATATTCCTTTAGCTCAAAGAACTTCTTTTAATTTTTGTTGAGACTTTGCCAGTGAAAATTTCCCCCAGTTCTTGTGTGTTTGGAAATGTCCTTCCTTAGTCTTCACTTTTGAAGGGTACCATCACTAAATATAGAATTTTAGGATGCTGATTTGTTTTTATCACTTTGAAGATGTTATTTTATTGTCTTGTATTCTTGTTGAGAAATCAGCTTTTAGTCTCATTGATATTTCTGGGATGATTTTAAGATTTGTTCTTTATGTTTGATTTTCAACAGTGATGCATCTAAGTGCCCCAATGTAATGTACTATACACCTAAATTTTTGAATCTTTTGCTTAAAGTCTTTTTTCAGTTTTGGAAAACCCTTGTCAATTAGCCCTTTGGATACTGCTTATGTTCCTTCTGTCTCCTCTTTTGAGTTTTAACTACAAAAGCTAGAATTTTCATTCCTTTCTGTATTTACCTATGTACTGCCTGAACTTTTCCATCCTTTTACTTATATTTCATGTACTGCCTGAATTTTTCCATCCTTTTGTTTATACTTCATTCTGGAGAATAAAATCATCATTATGTTAAAAATCCTTTCCTTTCATCTATAAAATGTGTTCTTAACTCATTTATTGAGCTAATAACTTAAATTTTCAATCATTACATTTTTAAATAAACTTAATTTTATAATAGTTTTAGATTTATAGAAAAGTTTCAAAAATTTATATAGATTTCCCACATAGCTCCTATTAGTTTCCCCTATTGTTAATATCTTACCTTAGTATTGTGCATTTATAACAGCTAGTGAAACATTACTGTTTCACCACAAATAATGAACTGATACAATTTTTCCTTGTTTAATTCTAGAATTTAATTCCCATTTCTAGGACTCTGGTGTAATTGTAATCTATTTTCCTCAACACTCCATCTTAGTTTTTGCCATGCCATCTGTGAATCAGTTTTTCCAGATAGTTTCTTTTTGTTGTCGTACTTGGTATACTATTTCTTAATATAAGCAATCATGTATGAAAATAATGTGAGTGTTCTGGAAGATATATTATTTATTCAAAGAAAGTCCATCTTATCCTCTGATTGCTAGATTGATTGAGAAATTACTCTAAGCCAAACAGTGACTAGACTGATTTTAAGGCGGGATTTTGCCACCATCACATTTGCATGACTAAGATGCTATTCAGGGTTCCACCTGAAAGTCACCTAGGATAGCTAGAGTTTATTGTATTTGGTTGTCTGTATACTCATTTCTTTTCTCTTCATCGCTAGAGATAGCATAAAATATTGCTCTACTTTTTAATGATTTTCTACTTAGCTCTAGTTCTCTACCTTGAAACAACTAAATACCAATAAGAGAAAACTTTAAGTGTTTGGTTGCACTGAATTTCTAACTTGATTTCTTCCAAAATTACCCTTGAATGTTTTGTTGATTTATCTAACTCTTAGCCATGCCCCTCAGTCTGGATTTCTCCATCTCTTAGGTTTCATGATCGAGAGACTCCACTTAGAGAAACATGGTCATCAGAATGCATAGGTCTTGATTCCTCAAGTTCTAGTTGACTTGGAAGCTCACTGATGCCCTCACACACACTGTTCTAATCTTACATTTCTTGTCAATTAATTATAGTGGGATCATTTATCTGTGATTAGGTACTCTATCTCAGCTAATGAAAGTTCATTTGCATCATTTTTTTGCTGCTTATATTTGTTTTAGTCATTTTTGAGGTAAAATAGACGCATAAAATGTGTAAACTATAATTACATAATTCCAGTTTAATAGTTATGCTTTTCCTTAACTACCTACCAGATTAAACTATTATTATTTTTAATAACACAACATCCTGGGAGACCATTTCAGTCTCTAATAGAGTCCTCCATTCTATAGGGCACCACTATTTTAACCTTTACCTCTATTGATTAACATTATCTATTCTTAAATTTCATAAAGATGAAATGGAATTATATCTGCTTTTTATATCTGCCTTCTTGAAGCATTTTTTTTTCCTGATATTTTTCCGTGCAGTGCATGTAGCAACAGTTTTCTGTTATTGTTACTGATGTGTAGTTTTGCATGATATGCACATACCAGACTTTCTAAATTCCATTTTGGTTATTCCCAGTTCTTATGAGTAAGTCCACCATGTACAGTTCCACATAGGCGTATTTATGGTCACCTACACCCATTGTTGAGTGTATACCTACTAGTGAGCATTTTCAATTGTGAAGCCTGACATTCATTCTCATTGCAATAAGGGAAGGACAAATATGTATTTAGAAATACTACTATTTACCATTTCTCTGGAAGCATTAGTCACTATATTAAGGAAAAACTAAATTAAATACAGAAATATTGGGAAAGTAAAGACAAAAATATCTGATCATGGTGAGAAATAAGATTCCCCAGCTAAGATTAAACATAAACATGATTAAACAAAACATTAAAATAAATGATTCTACTTTGAAGATTCAATAGCTCTGTTAGTAAAGTTACAATTGATCATAAAAAAGCAGAAAAAGTTGCCAAAGATTAAAGTGATGAATAAAAGAGATGAGTATTCAAATTTGTGACTGTTTTCAAAATGAATCTTTAAAAAATCAGTAGATTTAAATATACTAAAGTGATCTAGTAGATAATATAGAAACTTGGATATTTAGATAAGTAACTATTTCAATTTTTATTTATTAAAGTTTTGAGTAATTGGCATAAGGTAATTGAAACACTCCTTTCTTTCCAATGCCTATAAATATGGATATTTTGAGAAAATACTTTATTATAAATTGTACCTAACATGTACTTAGAACTAGAAGAAAATAATTCTTTTGAATATGAATATTTCTATGAGGAAAGTTAATGGAGTTAATGGAGAGGCATATGATTTATTTTCAATAGAGGAATTACTATTTTTAAATAGACACAGGTCTTTCAGGTCAACAACAGACTAAGGAAAATTCTAACAGATTATCAAACACTTCGAACATCTTGGCCTGTAAGAGAATTTCTTTGTATACTTACGCTCTGGTAACTACAGAGCAATCAAGCCCCTAGTGAGCATCCAGAAAAACAAGCAATTGTATTCAGCAGTGACTACTAGCCTTAGAGTTCAATATTGCTTACCTAAATATGAACCAGTATAAAGCATAGTAAGTATTTATAAAAGCAAAAGCACAGTGAAGAGCTTAAAATATTTATGAATACATATTAGGTGGTCAGTTAATCTCATTTCAGTATCTTTGAAGGGAAGGTAAAATTGTGCCCTCTAATTATAACAAAAAATTTCAATCTAATATAAATTAGGATCAGAATATAAGTATTCGATACGTATTTGCTAATTGAAGATTGTACTTTAATTTTTTTTATAATATTCTCATCAAACTCTAACTAAATCAATAATACAGGGCCTCCCCTGGTGGCACAGGTGGTTGAGCGCAGCACTGTGAAGCTGTCTGCGGCCTCCGCAGCGTGGATTCTATCCCAACTGGTCAGCGAGAATCCCACGTGGCACAGCAGACCTCTCCTGTCTCTCCCGCTGCTCCCCTCAGCAGTGCACTTCGGTCAATCTGCCTGTTCTGTTCCCCACTCTGTCTCTGGTGAATCCTCTCACCCTCCTGCACATCTGGCCTGTACGCCAGTTCTTGCATGCATGAATAAGTAAATCTTTCCCAAAAAAATCAATAATACAGTGCTAGGCACACAGTGCACAATTTATAATTATTTGCTGAACTTGAATTTGAGCAGTATTTGGGTTAATGGCCTGTAGCTCTAAACTCTAATTTACTCCCTTCCCTGGCATCAAGATTTTTTTTTTCCCATTTCTACGACCCCTAAAATTTTCTGGATGGCTGGAGATGAGACAGAGAAAACATAAACATTTTCTTTGGGCTAAGCTTTCTCAATTTGCCTGTTTTAGGATAATAAACCATGAGTTTTAATTAAGTTTGTAGGCTCACCATCTGTGAGCATCTGGAGTCTCATTCTGTTGCCGTGTTGAAGCAAGAGCCCCAATTCCAACTTGCCTAATAGGACATGTAGATCGAATGGCAGGGTAAGTGCCAACAGTTAATTTTTCCCCTTAAGGTCACTTTCCATTCTATATCTGAGTCCATAAAAGAGTTAGTATAATCCTTCAAAGTCATTTATGCTATATTATCACCTACATAGAAAGTTGACAATAAATTTACTTTTCCTTTTTTTCTTTTAATAATATGCCAATTTGATAATTTGCATTCTTACCTAATTTCTATTAAAATATAATTTGTTAGGAGCATTTCTTGTCTAATTGATAAGATAAAACATTTGTTTTACTTACAAATGGGGAAAAATACAAATGCTACTATTATAAAAATAATTACAAGATTTGCTATCTTTTCTAAAATGAGATTTTAGGAAACAAAGAAGATAGATTATATCAACATTTTCAGTTAGATAGACTCATTTTCAACAAATATGGTTAGGCCTAGCTTTTTAAGGTAATAAAAATTCATAGTATCAAACAGGAACATCATGTCAAATGTTGCTAAATCATCTAAAGTCTGTGGTTTTAAATTATGGTATAAAAAGTTCACTGTGAAAATATAATTTAATTATCAGTGATGTTTGTCATGTGGTTGGACATGCATTAAATTTAGACTTTTGCTATAATTATTAAGAATATTGAGCAGATAATATATTTCTGCAGTTGGTGACAATGTGATATTGTGTAAAAGCATAACCTCTAGACCTAAACCCTAACTTCAAATTAATTTCAAAGGATTTTTGAACACTCAGAAATTTTCTTAGCAGCCTCTAAACTAGCAACCTTCTGTCAGCTAAAGGCAATTTACATTTGAAATTATCACAAATTACTTTAAGATTTAAAAAACCCTTTTTATTAACAGTATATGTTTTAGTTATCTACTGCTATGTATCAACTACCTCCTACCCCAAATTTGGCTGAAGGCAACAGTTCTTTGATCACATATCATATTTAGGGATTGGATTTTACATAGGAATCAGTCGAATGGTTCATTTTTAATGCAACATCAACTCAGTAACTCAGTGGTAATCAGCTGACAGATGGTCTAGTCTGGAGGATCTAAAACAGCTTCCTTCATATCTTTTGCCTTATTGGTGATGACTGGGAAACAGTGATACAGCCTACTCCTGGCTTCTCCTAGTGGGGTGCATTGCCATGCAGCATGGCACCCCAGGTAATCAGACAGATGGGACGGCTTGAGACTCCAGCAGATGTTTTACCCAGGCCTGGGTAAAAGCTGAAATGTTTTTCATGACCTAGTCTTAAGAGTCTCAGAATATCATATAGTCTGCATAAATTACTAAAACTAACCCAAATTCAAGAAGAGTGGAAATACATTGTCCCTCAACAGAAGTAACAAAGCATGTGTCCCCTTTTAATCTAGCATGATGCATATTTAGAAAAATACACTGCCACGTGAATGTATAAACTAACACATTTTCATACATTGTTGAATAATCCACGCTCAGGATAAGCAACACCAAAATCAGTACTCAGAGTATTTTATCCTTCCTTTCCCCAGTTATAAGTAACTGTCTCTAGAATAACTACTAACTTCTAAAACCATCATTTAGTCATTGTACTTTATATAGATGGACACTTATCTTCCTAGCTTACAGACTATCAACAACTTATTTCATACAGAAATCAATGTAGCCTGAAAGCAAATGATGAGGTCACTTCACTGCTGATGGGAATGATTCAGAAGAAAAAAAAATCAGTAAGAGAGAACATAAACTTGTTCTAAATTTGAAAGTTCAGATTAAGCATGAGAGAATAGATAATGGTTTGGTCACCAATAGCCATCAATAACTGTTCTAAATGGTATGACATGTTTTTAATGGACTTTATCAAGTATATGGTCTACATCTGACTTATTGTTTTGATACCTGGTAATTTTCTGGATCCTGCATTTTCTCATTTATATATTTTCATTACAAAAAGTCGATAATGTCTGTTTTCTTTCTCTTTCATAAGTTTTGTGATCATTTATATTGCATCTATAGTTTCACCTCTTTATTTAAATTATATCCCAACTGACAATTTGTCTGACCACATGCCAAGTACAGAGAAGATTGGGTTTAAGAGTCTTACAAGTTAAGTTCCCATGATTTTTAAATTAATAATGGTTAGATGGGGAAAAAACATTCTGCAGAAGACTCTGCAAAATATATATATATTATAATATATAATATAATATACAGTTATAATATATATTAATATATACTAATGATATATTAATATATATCAATTATATATATTGCTAATATATTATATATATTATATATTATAATTCACTGACAAAAATAGAAAAGTTAAATTACTCTTTAAATAGGCTTGATTATGTTTATTGTGTATTTATAAGTTATAAAATTTTTCAGTTTTGATTTTAATAGTCTTAACGACTGTATTTGCCACTATAATTGTGATTAAATTTATCACTTTCATAAATTTAATATCTGGAGTATGAAAATTCCATGGTTCACAATTGTTGCTTGTAAGCTGGGCCAATAGTCTTGTGACTATGAATCCCTATGGAAAAGCAAGTGGCCCTATTTGTCATATTCAGATAATTCTCTTCCACTACCAGGAGACTGAACATAGTTCAAGTAGACTCCACATCTTTGGTACATGTATTTTTCAGTTAAATCTAAAGGGCAAGTTACAAGGATCATAAATGATATAACAAAAGACAAATTAGGGAAAAGAGAGGTTTCACGGAGCAAAATGGGTCAATTTCAAGCAAGTCAAACCCTATGGTCTGAGTGAGGGACTAAAGTTAAGTATGAAGATTGTTACCTATATTCTATTATCCTCATCCCGACATGTCATTCTCTGAAGACAAGACCCTGTAGTAAAGCTCAAATTTCTAATATGTCAGAGATAAACTGTTGCCATGAACTTCATTAAAATAGAAAACCTCATAACTGGGGCCTCCCTGGTGGTGCAAGGGGTTGACACAATCTGTGAAGCTGGCCACAGCTACTGCAGCCTGAGTTTGATCCCAGGCCAGGGAGCAACCCACATAGTGCATCAGACCTCTCCTGACTCGCCTGCTGCTCCCCTCAGCAGTATACTTCAGTCATTCTGTCTGTTCTGTTCTCCACTTCGTCTCTGGTGAACCCTCTCACTCCCCACAACTCTGGCCTGTACCCTAGTTCTTGTATGTATAAATAAATAAAATCTTTAAAAGAAATTAAAAAAAAATGAAAACCTCATAACTAAAAAGATATTTGTATATAATGCATACCATGGCAGCATAAACCCTGAAACAACCACTGGTAGCAAATATTTAGTAGAGCTCAGTGATCCCTCAAAGATATATTATACAGTCAGCCTGACAACTATTGAATTTCACTATTTTTATGAAAGCAGGTTTATAGAAAGCATTACTAGAAATATGTGTGTTTATGATATTTTCAGACATATTTGGGGAGTAGTGCTGTGTTTACTCTGTAACCCTCATCTTGATGAAAATCAAGAAATTTTGGATGGACCAAAATTTTCTTTTATTTCAATACAATGAGTTGGAACTACTTCCTCATAACTTTCTGTTCAGTTCATCAGACGATTCCCATAGTTTTGAAAGTTGGACAATGAAAAATGTTAGAGTAAAATAGCATCTTGCAATGATGGATTGCTTTTACAAGATAAATTGCAAAATAATATAGATTCATTTATACAAAGTTACAACTTTTTACTTCTAGAAATTTATTAAACAAACGAGCCTATATCCCAATCTCTCAATCCACATAATTAACTTTTATACTAATTTGGGATGCGTTTATGTGTGATAAGGGAAAAGTTTCTGCAAAGACATAGATTAAGGCCAAAATTCATCTCTGATGTTTAGTAGCTATTTGCCCTTTAGCAGTTTTCTTAACCTCTTTGCATCATAGATTTCCTTATTGTAAAATAAGATTATTAAATACCTATTACAGTGCTTAGAAAGTTACGTGATGAACAGAAAAATAATGATATATTTAAAAATCTTCTAGAAAGAATGACTAGCACTCCTTCCTAGCAGACACTTCACACCAGGCAAAATTTTGTCCAATGACTTCTTTGATTAAAATGGAAAATGCTATATTTCTTTTTTAAGGCCCCCTCAGGCACCACTGCCTCTGGAGTGTTTTTTGTTATCAAACCATTTCTGTAGAATTAACAACTCTCATTTCCATGCTGCATTTATATCTATGAGAACACTTTGAAATTTTATCACATCTATCGCTTTACTTACTGCCTACATTCCCTGTAACTTTTTAGATGAACATAGAAATGACCCTGTTTTTAGAGCATTTAGCTAGATTTTCTTAACAAATATTCAAAAGAATAAAGGAAGAAATGAATGGCTGAGGTCATAGTTCCAGCTGCAAAATGAAAGTCAGGAAGAATATGTGACTAGATAAGCAGGGACAGAACCAATTATCAATTATTCTACAGACTGTTAGTCAAATGTGACTTTGTTGATTTCAGGGAAAAATTGGTAATATATAAAAATACTTCACACTAGTTGCCAATATTTCAATGTGTGTGTGCATACACACGTGTGTGTAAAATGATGCAATATTACCCTTAAACAAGAACAATTTCATTCTCCAAAAATAAATATAAGATAAGCTTTATTAAGAATTTCCAGTAGTGGGCCTCCCCGGTGGCGCAGCGGTTGAGTGCTGGGTTGCGAAGCTGCCCCCAGCCTCTGAAGCGCCGGTTCGATCCCCGGCTGCTCCCCGGCCACCAGAGGAGGGTCCCACATGGCGAGCAGACCTCTCCTGCCGCCCGCTGCTCCCCTCAGCAGTGTCCTTTGGTCCTTCTGACTGCTCTGCTCCCTGCTCTGGCTCTGGTGAATTCTCTCACCCTCCCGTGCTTCTGACTGTACCCAGTGCTTGTATAAATAAATAAATAAATATTAAAAAAAAAAAAAAGAATTTTCAGTAGTATTATATAATGGCTTCTCTCAATGATTTCTAATCTAGATTTGTGGTCAATAAAATGCTGTGGGCAGTTTGGATTTTCTAATATTTGTTTGGGGAAATCATGGTACACTTGTAGATATAAACAAGAACTTATATTTTGACGATCCAATGGCAACAATGTTGAGCTGTGAAATTAAATGGCCACAGGATTAAGGGGATGTGGGATAAAATGATGGCTCAGGCAGACCCATGGGAACTCCCTGTGAGACACTTGATTTCTCCTGTCCCCTGCCGTCAGATATAAAAGATCCTGAGGCACTCTGCGGTTACAAAGTGGACAGACCCAGGACCTTGTGACATCACTCGCAGGCCAGCTGTCCAAGATTTTTCAGACCAGAAACCACTGGACATTGTTGAATGCTTGAGAAATGTCCAGCTATGATTTGCTCAGCTATTAAAAACTAAAGTGTTTTGCATTATAGCAGTTACCTTATTCTCGTTAACACTCATTTTTTAACTGATTAACTTTTAAAATTTTTAAAAATGTATACATTTTAAATACAGATCATTTCCCTCTTAGAAGCTTCAAAAATATACTAAAAACAAAGATTTAGGGGGCCTCCCTGGTGGCTTAGGGGTTGTCTCAGTACTATGACCACAATGGCCCATTGCAAAGGCCTGATTTTGATCCCCGGCCAGGGAGCTGACCCACATGGCACAGCAGACCTCTCCTGTCTCGCCTGCTGCTCCCCTCAGCAGTACATTTCAGTAAATCCACCTGCTTTGCTCCCCACTCTGTCTCTGGTGAACCCTCTCACTCCCTGCACCTCTTGCCTACATCCCAGTTCTTCTGTGCAATAACTAAATAACATCTTTAAAGACAAAGATCTATGTTTGGAACCTATCATCAACTAGTTTCAAACACCGCTACATTATTTCATATATATTTTAAATACTCTCCCCCTTCTCTTTTTTTAAGATTTATTCATGCATACAAGAACTGGGGTACAGGCCAGATATGCGGGATGGTGAGAGGATACACCAGAGACAGAATAGGGAACAGAACAGGCAGACTGACTGAAACACACTGCTGAGGGGAGCAGCAGGTCAGACAGGAGAGGTCTGCTGCACCATGTGGGTATCTCGCCAGGCGGCTGGGATTGAACCCAGCTGCAGAGGCTGCAGACAGCTTCACAGCACTGCACTCAACCACCTACACCTCTTATTCACTCTTCTCTCCTCTTTCTCTCTCTCTCATTACATACATATCTGTACATACACACACACACATGTATGTCTACATATACACACATAGATATACAAACATACATATAGATATTTTTCATGGAGTGAAGATCAGGTTTTATAGCTTGATGAAATTCAGGGTACACATTTGACAAAAATAATTTATAGAAGATGCTGTGAACTTCAGGATGTATCACACTGGAGGCCATGGACTGTCAGATTGCTGTTATCAGTGACACTGACTTTGATGACACTGTTAAGATCATTACTGCCAGATATCTCTCGTATAAATTTTCTTTCTGCAACTTTAAAGACATCTAAGGAATTATATTTGGTTACTCTGTTTTCATCTTACAATTTTAAGAAATACTGATGATCTGCCTCATTTGATCTTTATACCTTCTCTTTTGCAAATCTTTTATATGTTTTAAAACATTGCTATTTTCCTCTTTCTTCCTTTACAAATGGGGATGATTTAATCTTTCTTTGATATTAAGGGATCTCTAGGGTTATCTTTTGAACACTAATTTTCTTTGAACATTTGTAGAGTAACAAAGAAGATAATTCAGTTGATTTGACAGATCCTATTACAAGAATCCCATTTTGAGGAATTTTGAAAATATTGACCTTCTGTCTTACAAAGTTTTTTTTTTTTTTAATTTACTTATGATTACAAGAACTGGGGTACAGGCCAGAGGTGCAGGGGTGAGAGGATTCACCAGAGACAGAGTGGGGAACAGAACAGGCAGACTGACTAAATACGCTGCTGCGGGGAGCAGCGGGCGAGACAGGAGAGGTCTGCTGCGCCATGCGGGTTGCTCCCTGGCCAGGGATCTAACTCATCTAACTCTAACTGCAGTGGCTGTGGAGAACCTCATAGTTTGCGTCTTAACCCCTGTGCCACCAGGGAGGCCCCTTACAAAGGTTTTTTGGAAACAATCTATTTGATCAGACACATGAACAGTAATGACATTATAGGAATATCAGAAGGGAAGCTGAATCTCTTCTGTTCTCCACATTACAATAAGAACTTATCACATATTTAAAGTTGGAGGATTTTGATATCATGCATTATGTTGACTGGGATGAAATCACCTCAGCACGGAAGGCTCTGTGTGGAGCTCACAGAATTGTTACTCTTTTTTTTTAAAGATTTATTTATTTATACAAGTACTGGGGTACAGTCAGAAGCGTGGGAGGGTGAGAGAATTCACCAGAGCCAGAGCGGGGTGCAGAACAGGCAGACTGATGAAGTACACTGCTGAGGGGAGCAGCGGGCAGCAGGAGAGGTCTGCGTGCCATGTGGGACCCTCGCCTGGTGGCCGAGGATCGAACTGGCGCTGCAGAGGCTGTGGGCAGCTTCGCAACCCAGCGCTCAACCACTGCGCCACCGGGGAGGCCCCAAAATTGTTATTCTTAAAGGACTTGCTTTGAGTTGTCCAGCTGGAGCTCACTGTGAGGATGTGGTCATGATCACCTTTCCATTCAATTCTCATTCTCAAACAATTATCATCATTTTACCACAGGGAACTGATTGAAATTTCTCCAGAAATTTTCTTTGATTGAGATCTAGTGTCATTTTCTATAGTGTCTATCCTTAAAACCCCCCTCACAGGTGATGATTAAACAACTCGGTTGCCAATCATAAGTCACAATGCTTAGGGTGATGCTATTTAAGATGGGGGCCAGCTGCTTCCTTTCCTCACTAAGTACTAAAGAGGGAGTGAAAAATTGTTAGAATCAGGGTGTTAGGTTACATTCGATTAACTTCCTGACTGAGGTGTATAATCAAGCATAAACCATAATAAGATGCTTCTTATGAGTTGAAGTAAGTTCAAATATTTAAATTTTTTTTCCTGTAAGAAAGTTACCCCCTACTTGAGAGTAAATTAGTATTTAGTTTTATTTCATTTTGGTTTTGGTTTGGATCTTCTTTTGCTACAGCAGGACCAATTACTTACTTGTAAAGGATTCACAGCAGCAAAAGATCATTTTTAAGTGCCTGAAAGTAGTTAAAGAAGAGGTTTCACAGAAAGAGTGGCAGTGTTATAAGATATTTAGGTTCATAGACTTGAGATACAGAAAGTGTTCCCAGCAAGAAGAAGATAATTATGGAGACAGGCAAGGTAGTGTTGATCAGGGCTCAGTTTGTCAGATGCTGGAATAAATCCTGACCCAGAGCTCTGGTACCAGGTAGAGCCTGCAAAACCAATGTCCCTAATATTGACATGTCACCATCTGATGTGTTTTCTTTCAAGCCTCAATCCTGAAAAGATTTGAGATCTAGAGACCAGAATGTGATGATAGGGACTGAGCTCTCCTCAAGGATATAGGTCCTTTGCAGGAGAAGGGGGCAAGAGTGGAGGATCTAGTCTCCATCACTGGGCTATGATCCCAAAGCCCCTGTAGCAGGGTGTGACTGCACCTCACTGTCTTCTAGCCCAGTCAACCTCAAACTTCAGCAACCTCAACGTCACCTGGGGGACTTGATCAAATACAATGGTGGACCAAGACCCCCAAGGCCATGGCAAATTCTCAGTGATGCTTCTGCTGCTAGCATGGGAACCAAACTTTTCCATACATCAGAGCTTCTCTTTCTGTCAGAGATTCTCAGTGTTGCTCTTTCACTGAGTATGCCCCTCCTTTTTTCCAGACACACAGGAGCATTCACCCCCTTCTACAAAATTGTTTGAGAACCCAGGCATACTGACCCTCCCCAGGGAAGGCCTCCATGCCTCCCTCTCCATGACCACAGGGAAGGAAAACTGTCATAACTCAGGCAGTTTGGCAAGTGTGACTGAAAATCTTTCTACTTGATATGACACTTTGTTCCTGAATAATTTGCTCCTGGATAATTAGTTATTCCACAGGGATGGCACATCCCTGGCACCAATTCCCACTTCATGGGCCAGGGAACATGCTTCTTTGTCTCACATTGACTCCCTAAGTCTACCGTTGACAGCATGGATATCTGCTTTTGCTCAGTGATTAGCTGCCATTCATCTTGGTTCAGGACACCAAAATAGGGCCAAGTCATTGAGGTACTTATCTTGGTATGTCTAACACAGGCAGGATCGGAGCACTGGGAGAGAGTGAGAACCTGCAAATTCATACATGCTGCTAAGTTTTGATGTGGCTTATGTATTTCTGTGGCACATAATTAGCTGCAATCAAAATTGTAAACTGTGATACCTGATTTCATAAGGATATGCCATCTTTCCCTATAGTTACTTTCTTTTTTTTTTTTTTTCTAACTCATTAGAACAACATATCCAAGCAATTCTTAATGTTAAAAGGTAGAAAAGGGGCCTCCCCGGTGGCGCAGTGGTTGAGCGCTGGGTTGCGAAGCCTCTGCGGCCTCTGCGGCGCCGGTTCGATCCCCGGCTGCTCCCCAGCCACCGCAGGAGGGTCCCACATGGCGCGCAGACCTCTCCTGCCGCCCGCTGCTCCCCTCAGCAGTGTACCTCGGTCCCTCTACCTGCTCTGCTCCCCGCTCTGGCTCTGGTGAATTCTCTCACCCTCCCGCGCTTCTGACTGTACCCAGTGCATGTATAAACAAACAAACAAATAAATAAATAAATAAAAATTCATGCCTCTTTAAAAAAAAAAAAAGGTAGAAAAGGGTATCAAGAAGAGATGGCCTTTGTTTTCACAGTTCATGCAACTCTGGGAGAGCCAAACAGTAAAGGCATTAAATATTACTGGCACATGTAATCACTAACTGCACTAATATAAATAATATAGAGAAATACAGCAGTGCTAAACGGAATGTTACATAAGATCTGCTCCAATCTGATCCATGAGGGGGTGACAATATTTGACTCCTACATATTACATTTATTTAGCTCTCATTCAACAGATCTGCTAAACCCCACATCAAACCATCTCCCAGTTCTTCCAGAGTAGAGCTATCCACAGAGACTTTCTGCAATGGTATAAAATGCCTACAATTTCTGCACTGTCCCCCACACAGCTTCTAACCACATGTAGCAGCTGAGCACTGGAAATGCCATTTGTGTGACTAAGGAACTCTTTTTTTTGTTTATAAAAAATTTTAAAAGTCACATGTGAGTAGGAACCACCATATCAAACAACGCTTGCAGACTCTATAAGGGGACCCAAGAAAAATAGTTTCATAGGAAAGAGATGTCAAGACATAGGGTTTACTGAGAATCTGCAAAATTGGACAACAAATGGAAACCCGATAAGGCAGAAAGCCAAACATTTAGCTCATACCCAACACATCCCCAGCTCTGCGTATTGTAACCTTCTGTTTCCTAGCGATGGCATTCACTTTTTATTTGAATCTATCTATTTCTGCCATGATCACAGTTCTTTCTTGCCAATTTGTTACTCTGATTTCTTGCCCTAGGATCTTATTTTTCTGCTAAATGTTAAATATTCCTTTTATTTTGGCCCTTGAAAATATTCAGTGTTGTATCGACCTCTTTGGACTTTGATACACTTATTTAAATTCATATGCTTCCTAAATCTTCTTCTCAGGGTCGTGTACAAGAAAATCTTCTCATGTTAACATTTTGATGCAATAGTGACCACACTAATAATATTTTGTAGCAGTGTGTTTGATTTTTCAAGCATCCCCATAACTTAACTGCTATGTAAAAAATCTAATAAAGTCTGTAGGATGAGGTAGCCAACATCACAGTCTATATTTTTTTTTTTCAGTGTTTGTTGTCTGTGTCCTGCATTATTTGTAAGTGCATTAGGGGCAGAATCTTTGTCTCTGTCTTCTCATTGTCTAACACAGTGTCTAGTCTAGAGTAGGTACTCAATAAATATGCACTGGTCATATAAATCACCAAACCTCTGGTCTCTTGTAGTAGATCACAATCAATCATACTTTCTAAGCCTTTGTGAAAGGAGTTTGTATTGACTTTCTGCTACTTACTGCCAACTCATGTAATTGTTTGAGGATCCCAGCATAAAATCCCTTTCCCTATAGAAGAACAGTGGTATGTCAGATACATAATCATTCATATGCATATGAATTTTTTTACTGTTAAGTCACATTGAAACAATAATGGGGGAAATAGAGTTCAAGGTTAGGATACCAGCTTATGCAAGTGCTGTATATATTATACCTTGGTAAATTGAGCTGGAATTGAAATTCATTAAATTTTTGTCATATTTAGAAATTTTTGGAAGGAAATTTTGTCTGAGTAACTTCAGTTGCATTTGCTACAAATTAAGGGAATGAGTAACAAGAAAAAGAACAAAAGAGCAGGATTTTTTTGCAGGATTGAATGTTTTAATGATTTAGTGTGAAGATAAGTCTGGGTATATGGGAATCTGCCTGTAAATTAAATACAAACATTCAATCAAGTCCCTTTTTTTCCATGTTAAAATTTCATATCACTTTGTGAAGATGCATTCAAGCATTTGTGAGCTGAATCATCCAAAATCATCATGTGTCTCAGAAAACCAAAGCAAAGCAGAAGCAAGTGTGGGAAAACTCTCTGTGCTTACCCCAGCCATCCATCACCACCAGGGACAGAGAGGAGATAGCCCTTTAATAGAAACTGGCTAATTTCTTTAGAAATATCTCATTAGGCCCGCCCTTCCTGAGCTGCTTCTCCATTAAAATGTGATAAATGAATTCTGCCATTGCCAATTCCAGCCTGTCCTTCTTTCTCTTAATGAAATGAAGATGCGTCATGCTGGCAAGCACTCAGGACAAGGATAATTATTCATGGGATGCTGGAAGTCTGCCTCCCCCATCCTTGCCCCACAGACATTGGAGATGGGACCTTCAGAAGCCTGAAAGGTGTTTCAATAGAGATTTATTTTCACTTTACTCAGGGGAAAACATTCAGGGAGCTGCATATTCTCTCATGACTTTTTCACCATATATACCTTTTTTTTTTTTTCCATCTTAGATGAGTGTGTGGCACCTTACTGATTTTCAACATAAAAATGTTTGATTAATGTCATTTTAATGTTGAAAAATATTTTTTTAAGTTATGTATTTAGGTGGTGTTATGTTTTAAATGACAATTTTCCTTTTCGAACATTAGTTTTGAGATCTATATAGAGAAAGCATATGGCCCTCAACTAAATTATTCATTTCTGAATATCTGACCTGCCTTAGCTGCCATTTGCTGTTGTTTTTCCATTGAACCCAAAATGATGTTTTTCTGACCCTGACAATTGTGCAAATTAAAGAGGTTTGTGCTCCTAATTTTGAAATATTTAATCTTTCATGGTGTTCACGTCTCTTTTTTCAAATAGATCCACCACTGAACAAACTATTGTAAGAAGATCTGAAACTCTTATTTAAATGTGAATGGATGTTATCTCCAATACTACCTCTAGTAGAGGAACTTACTAGCTAAGAGAGAGAGCTAGCCTTTAATTTTTCTAAGATAGACATAATGGTAATCTTTGAAATAAAACAAAATGTATATGAATATACATAAATACAGAACACATCTGTTTCATTTTGTTTTCTTTCTTTTCAGGGTTACCCACACAGTTTTTCTACATTAGCACACCTCTCATCAGTCTCATATGCTATTTTACCCCATAAAATTTACAGATGCCAGAGTAACTTTGGGGGAATTGAAAACCCCAAATTTGAGGGAATTCATCCCCAAGAAAATGTATATATTTACATGGTAATATTTCTGTTGCCTTTTATATACAAGTTATTTATTAATGAGGTTTTTTTAAGATTTATTTATTTATACAAGCACTGGGTATAGTCAGAAGCACGGGAGGGTGAGAGAATTCACCTGAGTCAGAGTGAACAGAGCAGGCAGACTGACAAAGCACACTGCTGAGGGGCGCAGCGGGTGCAGGAGAGGTCTGCGCATGTGGGACCCTCACCAGCAGCCGGGGTTCGAATCAGGGCTACAGAGGCTGCGGGCAGCTTTGCAGTCCAGCGCTCAAACGCTGCGCCACCAGGGGAGGCCCTATTTATTAACAAGTTTTCCATCTTTGTAGACATATTGCTTTTATCTCTGAGGAAGGTAAATCATTAATTTTACCTTTTGATAAGGAAACAAAGTCCAGCCTTAGCTTATTACTATTAAATTAATAAAAATTCATGTTTATCTAGCAAAATTTCACACTGTCAATTGTAATCATGTCTTAAAAATTGTCATTTTTAATTTGTCTCCAAATCTTAAAGGTAAGCAGGGACTATTATTTCTGAAATATATACTCAAAAACTGAGAAAGACAGGGCAATTTGCCGGCCTTACAAAGAGTGACAGAATTTGATGAGATCACAAACTATTCCATTTCTTCAGAACAAGAAGCTTGTAACTAGAATTCAGGTCTTCATTTCTCACATTTTATTCACAAATATAAAATCATTAAATTTGCTGGGGAAAAAAAACAAATCTGGAAGGGAGAGTAAGAGTAATCTGAAAATTGATGGCAGAGTAAACAGTTCATTTCTGGCTCTTTAATTAGAAAATTAAACACATATTGTGAAATCTTTCCATATGGATAATCCAAGGACCACAGGAGGATCTCATGTCATCATTTTCCTGTCATTTAAACTTTAATAACAATAATCATCATATCAAAGATGTTTGCAAACTACAATAACTGAGTAATCACTACTAACCTATCACTATTTTACTTGCAATATTTTGTTACATTTTCAGGAGAATGAAGTCGCTTACTAGGAAAAAACTTGCTCAAAGTTACATAGAGCTCACCTCTGAGAGAGCCACGTCTGCCCATCTCCTGAAATTGAATTCTGAACCACTTGACTGCTAAATGCATGGAGCTTTTCTCTTCTGACTGATCATGCATTTTTAAGTTTCTTCTTCATCTCTTAACCTCCTGCCTGAGGATCCTGTGTTCCTCTAGCTACATCGTAATACACTAAGGCGGTTCACTCTAAATATTTCCCAGCAAGAATGTGCCATTGGAGTGAAAATATATCTGAGAATTTGAAAGGCTCTTCTGGCAGCACTTTGCTCTTTAAAACCTTAAGTGCCTCTGTGTGTATTTGCCATCCTCCACCGCTGGCTGAGCTGGAATGGATGAGTGTGTGTGCACATGCATGCACACACACTCTCTCTCTCTCTCTCTCTCTCTCTCTCTCTCTCTCTCTCTCTCTCTCTCTCTCTGCAGGACCCACAGCTTTGCTCAGTTGCGTGCAGGAGGGCATCATCTACTGGCTGATCAGCATGTTTGCAAAGGAGAAAAAAAAAGGAAAATGACTTTTTATTTTAATGTCAGCAACTCAGACAAAAGATAAATGACAGGGTCCAAGAATAGAGGGCAGGTACCAAGATTAGAAAGTGTAGAGCTAACTGGAAAACTCTCATATATTGTGCTTGAAAAGTGCTTTGCATGGAAATAGTCATAATCCTTGCTCCCTTTGAAAATGAGCAGCATTGATTGCAAGTTGAGTGTTTGAGATTTAGTAGCACCAAAGGAACAGTGAATCAGGTCCGTGTGACTGCATGTCCCTCTGATGCCCATATCTTTCACATAATATAGAAGAGACATTTTGCCTCTATCTAAAAGTCTCGGGGCCCAGAGATTTAGGGCATTTTTCAATGAATCTTAGCCAGTTAAAGTCCAAACTGAACCATCAGGTCTGGACCCCCCAACTCTTTCTCTCTTCCCTCAGGTGTCTTTATGGGGGGGCTCTGGACATTCTGACTTCTGATTAACAAACAAAGGGACTTAATCTTATATTTATCCCTAGTCAACTCTTTCGGTAGTCTTTGCATCAAATCCCAAGGCTTGAATATTCTCTTGGAAACTCATTTCCCTGGTAGCTGCTATTCCTTCAGGAATGTCTTTTTGCTGATAGGATTGCTGCCTGTTCCTCTCTCTCCTTTGTTTCCCCCGGGGGGAATCACAGTGGTTAGTGTCTGGGCTGTACTCCAGCTTCTACCATTTTTCTTTTCCAAGTCACTTCATCTGTTACTCACTTCCATATCAGCCCGCTGTTTTTCTTTCATGGACTTTATCAAAATGTGTTTACTTATTGATAGTTTCTCTTCTATAGAGGAAAAGTATGGCTCTGACACTTCCAAGCTTCTTTATCAATGTGTTTCAGCATCTAGCTTATTTTCTGTGTAGACTACATTCCAGAAATATCTTTAGAATAAATCTTCAATTATGTATTAGTTGACAATGAGTCAGAGACTACATCCATTCTGACCTGGACATTTTGTTACAAAATGAGACAAAATATCATAGGATTTCCTAAAAGATAAATATATGTTGGAATTTATGCTTATTGCAAAGCATAAAACACACACTTGGCAAGCAACAATTAGAAGAGCTATGAAGGTAATCTTTGAAATAATCCTTAAACTCTGCAACAAATCCTTACCAAGCCAGAATCTGGTTTCTATAAGAAGCACTCTTACTGTGGCCAGGGTGGGAGAGGAACTAACACTGATGAAAATCACAAGTACAAGCATAGCATTAACCCATTCATTTTTCACAAGTGCATTGAAAGGTAATTAACTTTAAGGTTTAAGATGAGAAAAACTGAGATTCAGAGAAGTTAATTGATTTGTGATAAATCACACAAATAAAATAGCAAAGCTGGGCTTTAACCCCAATTTGCACTGATTCGTATGTACCCATCCATTCTGTTGCACTTCATTGCTGTTCTAGATCAGAAAAGTAGAAAGTAGACTCCTTTATTTATGAACTTTCAGAGATATTTTGGGGTGATACTCTGTCAGCTTGCAAGAAAGTGTTTCCGCCTACATCCAGGGCTAATTTATGCGCTGGTATTTGTGGCCATATTGTTCTTGAGTAGGATCACAAATTGGCTCAATGCATCAGCCAAAAGCAGGTCTTCCTTTAACAGATGAATACATGACTTGTCACATTTTCAACCTCCTCTGGGTGTCATGAAAGGGGGTGGATGCGCACTTTATTTAAAAATATGAGGAAAGTTGCTATTTTTTTTTGCAACATTACAATATAATAGTTTACTGTGGGTAATACTGACTTTTCCTAGTTTTGTACAAAGTAGAATTATCATTCATACATCTAGGAAAATGAAGTATGCAAGACTTACGCTTAGATGGAATAAGTTGGCATGTGAAGTAGGAATGGTAGTAAATCATTTTGGAGACACATCACAGCCATTAGCCCCAAGAGAAATGGCCATCACCACAATCTCAAACGCATTTATGCCATTAGTATGAAGGGGAAAATGGGACATTCTTCTTCACTAATGCTTTAACTCTGACTCACACTGCCCATCCTTTTTCTTCTCCCAGGTCACCCTCCAAAGAATGACTGACTGTACTTTAGTCCCAGTTCTAACAAGAAAAGAATAGCTTTATTATAATATTTCCTTGAGGATATTATTTCTTTCTTTAAAGAAATAAAATTAACAGTCCCTAAGTGTGCTGATATTTATTACCAGTGAAAAAATATTAGGGAAATCCCCCAGAGATAAAAATAAAACAAAATTTAATTTTTGGAGTTGAGTGGGAAGTCAGTAAAGAAACTTTGAATGAAACTCTTTGTTCTTTCTAATATCACCTACCTTAAAATAACAACATCTATGCAACTGCTTAGGAGTAGTAATAAATACAGAAATAGAGATTTTTTTTTGCTTCCTTTTGATAAAACAGGACAATATGACTTCAAATTCTAAGAAGTAAGAAGATAGCAGTCGTGGCTAAAATGTTTCACTATCATAATCTATAGAAATGACATTTAATTACCTGCTACTGATTATTTAATAAAGGGGCTGATTTTCTATCTCAGTGGTTTCTGGATCACAGTGAACACTTGAATTCTAATCCCTCCTCTATCTCTAGGAAGTTGTTTGATATTGGATGGATCAAGTAATGTCTGTGGGCCTCAGCTCTCTCATCTATAATGAGAGGATGAAATAAAATGACCACGTCCATTCTAGTCATTAAATAATGCTATCATTTAATAGTTATTAATATAAGCTTATTTTTTAGTCACTGAAAAATGGATAATAATTTCAACAAATACATTGAATACATATTTTTGCTAAGTACTGTGAAGAAATGTAAAGGTAAAATAATGAATATTTCTATTCCACTAGCAATTTTTCATCCCAATCTCCAACATAAGACCGTCTCATTATAATACCTGAAAATGAAGATTTGAGAACATATAGCAAAGGTTTCTTTCTTCATAATATTAGCACAAGCTACTAAAGTCACAGTGAAATCTATAGTTAATCACAAAATTGTTTTTTTTTTTTTCAAAATAATATCACATACAGTTTTTCAGTTTTTCTCATTCTATTACATGTGTTTGTTGATTTGATTGGGGGATTATACAGATCACTTATAAAAACACTTACTGAAATGAGGGATAAACTGATTCCTGGGATTTAGGATAATAAGAAGTTTTAAAGGTTATTGCTCCTGCCACAGTGTAATTTCTATAGAGATTTGGAATCTTATTCACCTAAACTGAAACCACCTAAACTAAGTTCACTTATTTAGGAGAAACTTACTCGCCTAAACTGAAATTCCTTTAAAAATTCAAATCCCTTTAAAAGGGAGAAAAACTAGTAACTGCCAATCTTCTGCATTTGCATTTATCAAATCAAATTATCTTTTTCAAGATAACATCATAATAGAATATTGTCAGAGGATTTACGTCTCCTGCAAGGAAAATAAATGGTTCCCCTATTAGGAAGCAATGATGAGACTCCAAATCCACTGACATTATGTCTGGAAGTGAAACTACTGGGAATTGAAGGGTCTTCATCATGTTGGAGTATTTTTTTTTTTCTGGAACGGCTACAGGGAATTTAGGTGTGTAACCTACAGTGTGCAGTGCTGAATCCCAAAGCACAAGTAAATGACTTGCACAAAACATTACACATATGGAGTGGAATAAACATTGCTATAAAAACATCATCCAAATCACAACCCAGGCAGTCAAGCAGTCTACTGATAATAAAGGAAACAATGAAATGTGCTGTACTGTCATCCAAGCCCTTGAATTCAACTCTTGTGAATACTTTGTTTCTCCCCTGAAAAAGTCAGATTTAGCCCTATTACACAATGCTTTCATTTTAACTAAGACCTTTTATAAAGTATTTCCTTTCCATACATTCTAAGGTTGAAACAGCCACATGAGAAATTTATATGCTTCTCAGGTTTAAAAAATTAGGTTCATCTTTCAGCTCTTGTGCTTATCTAAGTGACATTTGGCAGAGTTCCTTTCTACCTTGAGATTCAGATTCCTCATCTGTAAAATGCAGATAATTGGATAAACAGTGTCTTATCTCTCTATTTCCTGTAGTTTTACTTGGAAAAAAATAAAATTATATGTGTGAAAATTTATTGGAAGTTAAAAAGCAATATTTAAATGTTAATTGGTAGGAGAAAACCATCTCATTAAAAAGAATGGTAAGGTTGTAATGCCTAGCAGAAAACCGAATATCAAGTCAATGTTTTCTCAATATTTTTTTTTTAGATGACATCCAAGGAGCTTAAGAGGTGGTTGGGGCAGGTGGGACTGGGAAAAGCTGAGTATGTGGTTGGTGCTAAATAGCAGGTGTACAGTATTGAGAGAGGGTTTAATGATTTCTATGTACCTGGATCATTGATCTTTTTTTATTTTAAAATTAACTTTTTTTATTTATTTATACAAGCACTGGGTACAGTCAGAAGTGTGGGAGGGTGAGAGAATTCAGCAGAGCCAGAGCGGAGGGCAGAACAGGCAGACTGATGAAATACACTGCTGAGGGGAGCATGGGAGTGGCAGGAGAGGTCTGCGTGCCATGTGGGACCCTTGCCGGTGGCCGGGGATCGAACCAGTGCTGCAGAGGCCACTGGCAGCTTTGCAGCCCAGCACTCAACCACTGCACCACCAGGGGAGGCCCTGGATCATTGATCTTTTTATGAACAGATTTCAATGGAAAACTAGTCCTGCGTTCAGAGATAGCAAGTCAAGCAGGGAGATTCTGGGGAGTATAGGGTGGTTAAAGCCAGCTATAAGGTAAAGTGGAGATTTGTGAGGGAGAGGAATTGCCCCAGTTCCCATTTTTTGTTCTCCTAAGATGAAAATTGGAAAAAAAAAATCAAAACAAAAAACAAAGATTACATAGTTGCCTCAAGGTTGGGGAGAGTCAGAGATTCTACACACTCTTCCCAGGTTAACAGAATTAAGTTGCATGAATGGAGGCTTTAATTTCTTATAAATCTGAAGAAAATGTGTCCCACACTGGAACTGTAGTGGGCATTTATGAAGAGGCCCTAGAACACGAAGCATGGATATGGCTGTCACTTGACAAAAGGCAGAGAAAGTCTTGCACATCACACTCTCCTATCTCCCCATTATGAAACTATCTCTGTGAAAACAGTTCAGAACCTAAGAGTTAGCAGTGATCAGACTAAGGAAGACTCACGATGTTGCAGCCAGAATACAGGCTGAGGCATGTGGGGTTCATTCAGCAAGATGACTATGACACACACGCCACAGTCTAAGGCAAGTTGTTGAGAAGTGCACTGGCAGACAAGGCAAGAATAAGAATGTATTGGAAAGTCAGCGTTTCCTGTAACTGAGGCAATAACAACATGGATAAATAACTGTTATATTTTTAATTAAGCACAGTTAATGATAATAGATATCTAAACTTCTGTGTTCTTCCTTCACACGTTTTCTGCCCTGATCAAAACAAATAAACAAAACCAACGACGACAGATTTATAAAAGTTGTGTCTTGTTCAGTATGTTCAAAGCATAAGTCATTATTTCCTTTTTCTGTATAAGAGGACCATCTGCTTTACTTATTAACATCCTTTGCCATATTTTAATCCAAGCTCCCAAGAAGATGCCCATCCATCTCACTCCTTAATTGTGATAAAATTGCTTGTAATTTCCCACCAGCAACCCTTTGTCCAATTTCCTTGGTGTTGTGTATACTGTGGCAATGTTCTTATTTGCTCCTAAACTTCATTTAGTTCCACTGCTCATATCCATTCTACCACTGATTCAGTTTGTTCATTTGCAAATTGAAGATACATACTTTTATTAATCCATACATCTAAAAAATGTTTGTGAACACACAGATAAATATCCCTCCCCTCAAGGAGTTTTCATCTTAGTGGAAGATACAATTAGCAATACAAATAAAATATAAAAATAGGTCAGATAAAGCAATTATGGCCCAAGATAAAGAACTCATACAACTCAATAACAAAAACCAAATTACCCAATCAAAAAAAAAGTCATAAGATGCAAATAGATACTTCCCCACAGATGGCATACAGATGGACAACACATATATGAAGAAATGCTCATCATCATTTCTCATCAGGGATATTTGCAAATCAAAGCCACAATAACATACCACTTCATACCTGTGAGAATGATCCATATTATGAGAACCAGAAACAAGGTTCTGGCAAGGATGTGGAGGATAAAGGAAATTTATAAGAGTGCTGGAAGGAATATAAACTGGTCCAGCCTCAATGGAAAACCGTATGGAGTTTCCTCAAAAAATTAAAAATGTAAATACTAGCAATTCAACGTCTAGGTATCTATCCAAAGAATTGAAAACGCTGGTTTGAAAAAGGTATGTGTATCTATGTTCACTGCAGCACTATTCACATAGCTAAGCTATGGAGACAACCTAAGTGCCCACTAATGCATGATTGGATAAAGATGTGCTAGATATGCACAATGGAATGTGACTTCACTAAAAAAAAAAAAATGATGAAATCTCACCTTTATGACAACATGATAGAACTCAAATAAATTATGCTAAGCAAAATAAGTTAGGAGGAGAAAGACAAATATTGGATGATTTCACTCATGTGGAAAATAAAGAAACAAAAAGGATAAATAAAACCAAACCTTGGTTTTTGATAAGATTATGGGAAGAGGAAAGCAAAGGATGGAGGGGTTACACTGAACTATGCCAAGGATTATTAGTACTGTGGTTGTGGCTGTGGTGTGGCAACATACATTTGAAGAAGTGTTAAACTGCATTCCTAAAACATATAGTATCGTAGCCAATGTTACCGCAAAAAAATTAGGTGAGATAGTGATATATTCTCCAAAGTTCAACTGTACCACGCAGTGATGAGAAGTGCCAATGAGGCCACCAGGAAAGGTCTTCACTTACACATGCGAGAGAAGATCCAAAGGAGTGAGAAGTAGATTATATATTTAAAATCTTGGGGACAGCATTGCAGGCATGAAGAACAGGTGCACAGGCCCTGACAGAGAAATCCAATATGAGGGAGCAGGATGAGTAAAGCGGGAAATTGGAATGACAAAGATTAACAGGTCCCAGATCGTGTCAGATGCTATAGGACACAGGGAGGATTCTGGAGCCCCCCTCAAGTGAAACGTGACTGTTGGAAGACTTTGTTCCAGCTTAAGTGTTAAAAGAGTGTCTATGAGTAAGTGGAAGGAAGGAAGGGGCATGAGGAAAACCACCACCCAGAAGGTCAATGCACACGGATGGAACACTCACCACCTCAAAAAAAAAAATCCATATCTTTTAGAGAATTATTTGGGTTCAAAACTAAGGACGGCAGCTCAGGAGCATGTACCTAAGTGGATCTCAGATTGTGCTCCAAGTTGCAGGGAGCAGGGAGTGGTGTTATTGAGACCAAAACCACAAGGATGGGGTAGGAGGGCTTTCCAGTTACCTAAGTCTTTTGTCAAAATTATGATTGATTCTGGCACATAAAGAAGTTCTATATCTGTCTATACATGGTTAGTTACCAAGGTTCCAAGCAGAAAAGTCCATTGTCAGTCACAGGCAGAAAAGAACCACAGGCAGATTTGTTGGGGATGCTAGTGGGTTTTCTTAGAAAGCATACTTTGAACATTATTTTTCTTTCTCGTGGTACGGGTGCATCCAAACACTGCATCTCCCTCATGACTCCTGGCTCTATTTTAAACAGACCCTTATCACAGTTTCATTTTGGAATCTTTCCTTCCATATTCTGGATAATCAGACAGAATAATAATTACAAACACCAACACAGACAGATCTCCAAAGCAGATTTTGCAAAAGAAATCCTATATAAGAGATTATACGCCATGTGATCCATTTATATGAAGGGCAAAAACAGGCAAAAATTATCTGTGATTGTCTGTGATTATTATGTGCTGATTATAGAAATAAGTATGTGGGAAATCCCCAAAGTGAAGAAAACATAGTTCTCTCAGATAACGGTTATATGGTATGTATATTTCTCAAAATTTATTTAAGTTTACATTTAGTTCTTAAATAGCATAAAATTGTACCTCAATAAAATTTAGTGCAGATTAAGAGTTATAAAATTAAGAATTATCAACAGCAAAGTGGCTTGGAGGCAGTGGTCGTTAGGGTAGGAGATTATTGTAATCCGGAGATTATGACCACCCAGCAACCAAATAAAGTGTCTCAAGCTTGATCTATATTCAGAGGAGATCACTGAAGGTGGCAATCTCCTGGGACAAATGCCAGTGATTAAGAGCTGACCCTTAGATACAACACAACAGAAATCACAAGTGACTGATAAAAACAATTTAGTAGAGTGGTGGCCTCCTAGCTTTAGCAGAAGGTCGAAAGAAAATTTACTGTAGATCAAAGGAATGACTTCAGCTAGTCACTATAGAATTGGTCAAAGGAAAGTCTTCTTTTTCCAGAAGGGAGGGTTAACAGCATTTGGTTCAGCAAATGGAAGGATCTAATAAAAAGATAAAAAGATAATGAAACAAAAATTGAAGAGACATTGTGCCACGTCCCTGACTAGGTAAGCAGGGACACAATTTAAAACAACTATCAAAGGGAAATAACATCCAAATCTGTGTGCACATGTGTATTGTGTGTGTATGAATATGAAGTCAAATAAGTCAATGTGTTGTTTAACAGAGCATCAAAACTCATTTCCTTAAGTATCAATTATTTTATAGCAAGTAAATAATCAACTCATGACCATTCTTGTCTTGATATTTCAGATAGTCCCAACTTTCTCATTCTATACTACAATGCAGTCATTTCTACTTTAGAGTTACCACATTACATTTTGTTGTTTTTGTTCTTCTCTCTCTGATTGGGATAATGACTTAGTAATTATATCCATGATGCTAGACAGAGTTTGATCACATAAAGTTCCCAGTAAATGTTAAGAAAATGGGAAGGGGGCGGAGCAACATGGCGGCGAGGAGACGCTGCGAGTAAGATCTCCCATTAAAAAAAGTGAATAGGGAGGAAAAGTGGCAGGTCCCAGTGAGAACTGGGACACGGAAGATAAACGGGTGACGCCAGCGAACTGCCCGAAGAAGAAACTGGCCATAAAAGAGGACTAGAAGGGAGGGAAGCGCAGAACCCTGCTCCCTCCCCGCCCACAGAGGCGGCACTCTCCGACTGGCAGAGAGGAGGAAACAACAAACCAAAACGGCCAACAAGAACAAACGACGCAGCAAGCGGGACTGTGAGTGTAAAGGAACTATTGCAGCCACCACACCCTGTGAACTGGAGCTGAGGCGAACCCTGCAGGATCCGCCACGGCGGTGAGCAAACGGCTCCGGGCGCCATTAGAGAAGAACAAAGACCCTGGGAGACACGCACACAGCCCGGGCTGCCGGTAAGCCTGTGCGGAAACGCGGCGCGCTCGGCGCGCTTGAAAAGCAAGTGCAGACCTGGATCGCGGCTGCCCAGGTCCCCGCGCCTGCGACCTAGGCTTGCGGGGAGATGACCTAGGCTTGCGGGGAGACGCATGGAGGTCCTCACTGAGGTGAAGGTCCCTCCCTGAGTGAGCAGGAACCAGGCGCCCAGGCACGGGAGCGGTGCAAAAGGCGCCATTCCCGCGCCACTGAACTGGGCTACAGCCCGCGTCCTGGAACTGAGGGCTTTGAACTGAGACCCGGGGCACGAAAATTCGGGGCGTGGTTTCTCCACGACGGTGGGGCACAAGGCAGACACAGCACCCCAAAGCTGTTGAGGTGTACCCTACCATTCCCGCTCTGTTCTCTGTCCCACGGGGTGGGGGGAGGCGAAAAACAGCCCCCAAGGACAATAGGAGAGATCTCTGGCGCCACCTAGCGACCAGGAAAAAAAAAGTCACTAACACCCTATAAAACAGGACATTTCTTAAGACTGCTTGAAAAGGGCAGAAGGTTCTGGAGGACCCAGTGGCCAGCCGGGAAGTTATTCCACGCCAGGCCCCTTCCGACCAGCAGTCTGAGCCCACAGAGGGAGCAGGCACCCACGTCCGGGGCAGACCGGGTGCGCAGAAGAGTGTGCCTGAAACCGGAGGCGCAGGGACTGCATCCCGCTTCGCCATTTGAGAACAGGGACATTCTTCAGTAAAAACTGCCTAAAACCAGCAGAAAGCTCCCAGAAGACAGAGATGGCTCCTGGAAGAGCCAGAGGGGAGCGGAGAAGTTCACCCAAGATGTCAGTCAGTCCGAGCAACACAGTGTCCCAACGCATACGACAAATTAGAAAACAGACAGTAGGGAGTAGAAGAACCACACGCAACCTAAAAACTCCTCAGGAAAGAAGCACACCACAAAAAGAAAACCACTCCCCAGATTGCAACGACAGCAACTTGGAAGAACTTCTGAGCCTTCCAGAAAGAGAATTTAAAATTGCCATGATTAAAAAAGTGATAGATCAGAAGAAGGAAATTGAGTCCCTAAAGAGGGAAGTAAGAGAAATGCAGGAGATCAAAGAATTAATGGAGGAAATAAAGAACTCTGGGAAAAGCAATGAAAGCAGAATAGATGAAATGGAAGAACGAATAAGTAATCTTGAAGACACAGAAATAAAAAGAACCAAAACAGAAAGGAAAGAGAAGTACGAAGGAAAAAGAATGAAGAAAGACTTCGGGAACTATCTGACTCCATGAGGAAAGGAAATATAAGAGTTATAGGAATTCCAGAAGGAGAGGAGAGAGATGTAGGAACAGAGAAAATATTCATGGATATAATTGAAGAGAACTTCCCAAATGAGAAGAAGGAGCTGAAAATTGATATACAAGAAGCAAGAAGAACACCAAACTTCCACGACGAAAGGAAAAACACAGCAAGACACATAATAGTAAAGCTCCCAAGAATCCAGGACAAGGAAAAATAATGAAGCTGACAAGAGGGAAGAAACAGATAACATTCAAAGGAAAACCAATCAGGCTGACATCAGACTTCTCTGAAGAAACACTACGGGCAAGGAGAGAGTGGAGGGACATAGTCAACAGACTCCAAGAAAACAGATGCCAACCAAGAATACTCTATCCCGCAAAGCTCTCTTTCCTCCATGAAGAAAGAATATGGACCTTCCCAGACAAAGAGAAACTCTGGAATTTCATTGCGACTAAACCCCCACTCCAAAAAATACTACAAGGAATCCTAAAGCCAGAACCTCAGAGGGACGAATAACAACGAAAGAAGACCAAAAAAAAAAAAAAAAAGTTATTAAAAGAATAAATAAATAAAATCAAAGGAAAGACAAACATAATGGCAAATACAGATGCTAACATATCAATATTAACTCTAAATGTAAATGGACTAAACTCTTCAATAAAAAGACACAGAGTTGCAGCCTGGATTAAGAAACAAAACCCAACTTTTGCTGTCTCCAGGAAACACATTTAGCTACAAAAGATAAAAATAGGCTCAAAGTCAAAGGATGGAAAACAATCCTACAAGCAAATGGGCCAAAAAAAAGCAGGAACAGCTATACTTATATCAGATAAAACAGACTTCAAACTCAAAAAAATAAAAAGAGACCCCAGTGGTCACTACATTATGATTAAGGGGACAATACTTCAAGAAGAAATAACACTCATTAACATATACTCACCAAACGAAAGAGCACCAAAATATATCAGACAACTGTTGTCCTCTCTGAAAACAGACATCAGAGAAAACACATATGTAGTGGGAGACTTCAACACACCACTATCAACAATGGATAGATCAACAAGACAAAAAATAAGTAAAGAAACTAAAGCTCTAAATAAGGACCTAGAGCATTTGGGCTTAACAGACATCTGTAGAACACTAAACCCAAAAAAAAACGGAGTACACATTTTTCTCAAGCGCACACGGATCATTCTCCAGGATCGATCACATACTGGGGCACAAGACAAACATCAACAGATACACCAAGATTGAAATCATACCAACAATCTTTTCTGACCACGAAGGCATCAAACTAGAAATAAATCATAAAAAGAAGGCAAGGAACTATCCTACCTCATGGAGATTAAAAGCCACACTACTGGAAGACCACTGGACTAACGAGGAGATCAAAGAAGAAATTAAAAAATTCTTTGAATTGAATGACAAGGAGGACACCAATATCCTAAATGTATGGGATGCAGCAAAAGCAGTAATAAGAGGAAAATATATAGCAATAGAAGCTCACATCAAAAAACAAGAAAGAACTCAAAGAAACAACCTAATCTCGAAGCTCAAAGATCTAGAAAAAGAACAACAAAGAAACCCCAGAACCAGTAGAAGAAAAGAAATAATAAAAACCAAAGCAGAAATAAATGAAATTGAAACTAAAAAAACAATCCAAAAGATCAATGAAACCAAGAGCTGGTTCTTTGAAAAAATAAATAAAATAGACAAACCCCTAGCCAGGCTCACAAAGGAAAAAAGGGAGAAAGCACAAATACACAGAATCATAAATGAAAGAGGAGAAATCACAACGGACACAGCAGAAATCAAAAGAATAATCAGTAACTACTATGAACAGTTATATGGAAACAAGTTCAACAATCTAGAGGAGATGGACAAATTCCTACAACTCTACAATCACCCAACGCTAGATAAAGAAGAAATAGAACACCTAAACAGACCAATTACAAGCAGCGAAATTGAAATGGTAATTAAAACCTCCCCAAAAAAAAAGCCCAGGACCTGATGGATTTACAAATGAATTCTACCAAACATTCAGAGACGAATTAGTGCCTATCCTTCACAAACTCTTCCAAAAAATTGAGAAGGAAGGGACAATACCAAACACGTTCTATGAAGCCAATATTACACTAATACCAAAACCGAATAAGGACAACACAAAAAAGGAAAACTACAGGCCAATCTCCCTAATGAACACTGATGCAAAAATCCTCAATAAAATTTTAGCTATCAGAATCCAACAATGTATCCATAAGATAATTCACCACGACCAAGTTGGATTCATTCCAGGGGCACAAGGATGGTTTAACATCCGAAAATCAATCAACGTTATCCAACACATCAACAAAAAGAAATATAAAAACCATATGATAATATCAATAGATGCTGAGAAAGCTTTCGACAAAGTGCAACACCCATTCATGATAAAAGCCCTTGAAATTCTCGGGATACAAGGAACATACCTCAACATCATAAAGGCCATCTATGACAAGCCAACAGCCAGTATCATTCTCAATGGTGAAAAGCTGAAAGCAATTCCATTAAGATCTGGAACAAGACAAGGATGTCCACTCTCACCACTGCTTTTCAATATAATACTGGAAGTCCTAGCCAGAGCAATAAGACAAGAGAAAGACATCCAAGGAATCCAAATAGGAAAGAAGAAGTCAAACAATCACTATTTGCAGATGATATGATAATATACATAGAGAACCCCAAAATCTCCACAGAAAAACTAATTCAACTCATCAATCAATTCAGTAAAGTGGCAGGATACAAAATCAACACGCAAAAGTCAGTAGCCTTCCTATACACAAACAATAAATCTGAAGAAGAAGAAATCAAAAAAACCACCCCTTTTATTATCGAAACAAAAAAAATCAAATATTTGGAATAAATCTAACAAAAGAGGTAAAGGACCTATACAAAGAAAACTATAAAACACTGTTAAAAGAAATAGAAGAAGACACAAAGAAATGGAAAGACATCCCCTGCTCATGGATTGGAAGAATAAACATTATTAAAATGGCCATCCTACCAAAAGCAATATACAGATTCAATGCTATTCCAATCAAAATCTCAATGGCATTCTTCAAAGAAATAGAACAATTATTGATGAAATTCATATGGAATCACCAAAAACCCCGAATAGCCAAAGCTCTACTGAAAAAAAAAGAAGGAAATGGAGGCATCACACTCCCAGACTTCAAACTATACTACAAAGCCATAATCATCAAAACTGCATGGTATTGGAACAAGAACAGACATACAGACCAATGGAATCGAATAGAAAATCCAGAAATAAACCCACAGATTTATGGTCAACTAATCTTTGACAAAGGAGCGAAGACTATGCATTGGAGCAAAGAAAGTTTGTTCAATAAATGGTGCTGGGAAAACTGGGTCGCTACATGCAAAAGAATGAAGCTTGACCACTACCTCACACCATACACAAAAATCAACTCAAAATGGATTAAAGAACTAGACATAAGACCTGAAACCATAAAATACATAGAAGGAAATATAGGCGAAACACTACGGGATTTGCACATCAAAGACATCTTTACAGACACATCACCCAAAGCAGTGATAGTGAAGAGAAAGATAAACAGCTGGGACTACATCAAATTAAAGAGCTTCTGCACAGCAAAAGAGACAATAACAAAAACAAAGAGAAACCCCACCAACTGGGAGAACATTTTTGCACCCAACACTAATGATAAAGGACTGATCACAAAAATCTGCAAAGAGCTGATGAGACTCAGCAACAACAAAGAAAATAATCCAGTCAAAAAATGGGCAGAAGAGCTAAAAAGAAACTTCTCTGAAGAGGAAATGCAAATGGCCAACAGACATATGAAAAATGTTCAACATCACTTGTAATCAGAGAAATGCAAATCAAAACTACCATGAGATACCATCTCACACCAGTGAGAATGGCACATATTAAAAAAACTAGCAACAACAAATGTTGGCGAGGATGTGGAGAAAAAGGAACTCTTTTGCACTGTTGGTGGGAGTGCAAACTGGTCCAACCACTATGGAGAGCTGTGTGGAGATTTCTGGACCTACTAAACATAGAGCTTCCATATGATCCAGCAATTCCACTCCTAGGTATTTACCCAAAGGACACAGAAACATCAATTCCAAAGAGCACCTGCACTCCTATGTTTATAGCAGCACTGTTTACAATAGCTAAGCTTTGGAAACAACCCAAATGCCCAAAAATAGATGACTGGATCAAGAAGATGTGGTACATATATACCATGGAATATTACTCAGCATTCAAAAAAGATAAACACATGCAATTTGCAGCAACATGGATGGCACTGGAAGGGATCATGCTCAGCGAAATAAGCCAAAAAGAAAAAGAAAAATACCGGATGGTCTCACTCATAGCAGGAATCTAGAAAACTTAAATAAGGGACCAGGAAAATGAATATAAGAAAGTGAAAATCAAAATCAACAAAAAACTATGAACCAGAGACACTTTTTGGGGGTGGGGGGCGGGAGGGAAGGATTGGGGTCAGAATGGGGCGTTTGCAATTGTATGGGGAATATAAAAATAAAATTTAATATTTAAAAAAAAAAATAAAATAAATGTTAAGAAAATGATTAAGCCGTTGTCATTCCCCTGGGATGTTTGTATTTACAACCTTACATCTCGCCATGCTTTAAAACTCTAAATCCCACCAAGTCATGCCAGCCCTTGAGAAATAGCCCAGTTAATATGAGTACCCCTGTACTTCTCAAAGTATCATTTCCAGGTCAGTAGCAGCAGTACAGCTTAGGAAAATGACAGACTGGAAACTCTTGGCTTTGTCTCAAGCCTAATGAATCATAAACTTTAGGCATGCAGACCAGTAAGCTGCAGCTTACCAAGTCCTCCAAGTGGCATGGATATTCCCTAAAGTTCAAGATACGCTACCATGATGCTTGTTCTTGATTTGTCATCCTTTGGGTTGGGAAGATACAATGAAACCCCTCATTATAATTTGATTATCAACCAATGTTTCATTAAACCCAGTTTTATACTTTTTTCATTGACATATTTTTTTCTATTACTAGAAACATCATTCCTTTCCCCTATGTTCTTTAGATGTGTTTCTCATCCAAAAACAAAGGTGCACTAAAATGTTAGAAGTCCTTTTTACTCTTAAGTGGTTAGAGGAGGGAGGTGAGGATTCTTTCAGCTTCCAAAGGCATAGAAAAATCTTTTCAAAATAGGGCCTCCCTGGTGGCACAGCGGTTGAGCACTGGGTTGCGAGGCTGCCTGCAGCCTCTGCAGCGCCAGTTTGATCCCCGGCCACCGGCAAGGGTCCCACAAAAAAAAAAAAAGAAAAATCTTTTCAAAATTATCTTGAACCTCTTGACTTGGCAGAGGTAAGAGGAGATGGTGATGGCTTTATAGGCAACTCTTAGATGTATTCACATCTGGAGAAGCCCTTTGTCTGGAGGAATTGAGAATGTGACACATTAAGTTTAAAATTTGGTAGATGTGAGGGCCTCCCCGGTGGCGCAGCGGTTGAGCGCTGGGTTGCGAGGCTACCCGCGGCCTCTGCAGTGCCGGTTCGATCCCCGGCTGCTCCCCGGCCACCAGAGGAGGGTCCCACATGGCGCGCAGACCTCTCCTGCCGCCCGCTGCTCCCCTCAGCAGTGTACTTCGGTCCTTCTGCCTGCTCTGCTCCCTGCTCTGGCTCTGGTGAATTCTCTCACCCTCCCGCACTTCTGACTGTACCCAGTACATGTATAAACAAAACAAACAAACAAACCAGCAAACAAATAAATAAAGCATGCCTCTATTAAAAAAAAAAAATTGGTAGATGTGAAAAGATCAGAAATAAGAAAACGGAAGAAACTCTGACCTTTAAAATTTGGTTCAAATTATATAAATTTCGTAAAACTTTGTGCAGGTTATTTAACCTTTCTGGATGTGTTTTCATATCTGAAAAATAAAGAAGTCTGATCACTTAGTGTTCACCAAGATATGATATGAATTATAGAAATTAATTGAAGTTTAAAAGTCCCCACCTAAGTCTTTCCAAAGAACTGAATGTGCCTTTTAGGGGTGATTCTCTTTTTCACCCAAATAACCACTTGATTTTATGTCTTTAAAATGCTCCAACTCTACAATTCCATGGTAGAACACATAGCTGAGAAAACCTAGTACTAAAACATGATAATGGTGCTGACATTTCTTAATAAATTCGATAGCAGCACATTTTTCAATGCCTACCATCTCTACTGTTACAAGCAAATATACAGAAGTGCACTTTGCAAAACCAACCCAATGTTTTAATAGACAAATAGAAAAGTTATTGATAATCAAAACTGAAAAGAACCATAAAATTATAAAACTTCATCAATAACAAAATTATAGGCAATATAATGTCTTTCATCAACACAGAATTTGGTTTTGTAAATTACAATAGGCAAACACTCTTATGGATGAGGTGGGAAATAAATTAGGATTGTATAGTTTTCTATTGCTGTATCAGAAATTAGCACATTGACAGCTTAAAAAATACATCCATTTGTTGCCTCATAGTTCTAGGAGACTAGAGGGTTTAACCAGATTCTGGGCTTAGGGTCTCACAAAACTAAAATCAAGGTATTGAGTAAACGGGCTTTTATCTGAAATATTTAGAAAAGAGACCACCTAGAAATTTGTTCAGCTTACTGGCAGAATTCAGTTCCTTTCTGTTGTTGAAGCAAGGACCCATTTCCTTGCTGGAAGTGCTCCCAAAGGAAACCACTGTGTATTGTTATGTGATTCCCTCCATCTTCAAAGCCAAGGACAATGCATCATAACCAACTTTACCTCTGACTTCACCTTTTGCCACAAGCTGGAGAAAATTCTGTTTTTAACAAGTGCACATGATTAGTTAAGATTCACCATTTCATCTTATAAGATGATCTCAGAATTGGTATGTCATCACTCAAAGTCCAAGGGAAGGGTCACTGGGGGCCATGGCTAGAATTCTGCTATCATGTTGGCCATTTTAAGTGAATGACAAGCCCTATTCTAAAAGTTGCACACAGAGTTTAAGGAGAGGATACTAAGACCAAAGAGTGAGGGGAAGAACAGGGAGAGACAAAAGGGAGGGGTCAGAGGTAGATCTTAAAAAGAGTGTAAGGTGCAATTCTTATCGTCAATGCTTTCTCCCGTCTACTTGCAACTGGCCAGGTTCTTATGTGTCTTCATGTCTACCCTATCAAGGACCACAGAGAAAGATCTATTATAGTTACATATGTCAGATTATAAATGTAAGTCAAGGTGCTATTTCTACAGCTATTTGCAGCCTCATCACTAATGAGGATATTACAATGTTTCCGCATGTTTCAGTTCTAGAATTTGGGAACAAACTAGAAGAGTTTTTGAGGACAGGGTACTTTGAGGTGCCCCTGATATTTCACCAAGAGAACTGTAACTATGAACCGATAGCAAAAGCTTTCTTTTCAGACTTGGCAACCACCTAGACTTTCTGTTTCCATTGAAATATATTAAATTGGGACATTTCGGTGAGTATCCAAGTGTGGTCTTAATTGCTTCTAAGAGCACTCAACCAATCCGACACAAATGTCAGTTTGTACTTGGAGAGGGACAGAGCTAAAGCCACAGGACTAAAGTTTAGGGAAAATGGACTTTTTGCGACTCCCAGGCTCACTATTCTGGATGATGAGCTCATTCCAACATTAGTGAGTCCTAGAATTCATCACCTTCCAAGTACTAAAATAAAATCAGGGAAATGTCATCAAGTTGTTAACCATTATTATCTATTAAAGTAGCACTACCAAAGTCAGGAAAATCACCTAATAAAGCCAATCTTTCTTCTTTATATCACGTAGAACTGTCAGGACTCCAATAAATTATAATGGACCCAACTTAAAGCCAATGACCTGCATATTATGCACTGAAATTCTCTCTGATATCAGCAAGTTACTAACACCAGGCTTGTCAATTAGGAAGAGAGAATGTCAAGGTTAAATGTCTCAAATCTTCTGATGTCTACCTTTAATATATGAACCACTAGAGATGTCTGTTTATTTATTCTCAGCAAATTTACTTTCCAATTTCTAGAAAAATGATGGAATTTATAAGAGCTCCCACAAAGATGATGATATTGGGCTAAATGATCTATAAGCTTATTGGGGGAATGTAAAGAAAACTTTTAGAGAATATTCAAAGTGAACCTTTTTTAAACAGTGAACTCTCTGGCAAGTTTTCTCTCCATCTCAATTTCTTTATCTAAAAATATGAATAATGCTATCTCATTGAAAGAATTATACTGAAAACTAATTAGTGACAGCATACCTAAAGTATTTGGAAATTAGAAATCATAAATGAATCAAAGATATTACTAGTATTATTGTTTTACAGAATATCCATTAATTTATTCATTATATATTCAGTGAGCAGTTATTTTCAATGGGCATTAAGGTAGACACTGAGGGCCTCCCCGGTGGCTCAGCGGTTAAGCGCTGGGTTGCAAAGCTGCCTGCGGCCTCCTTGGTGCCACCGGTTCGATCCCTGGCTTCTCCCCGGCCACTGGAGAAGGGTCCCACATGGCGCGCAGACCTCTCCTGCTGCCCGCTGCTCCCCTCAGCAGTGTACTTCGGTCCTTCTGCCTGCTCTGCTCCCCGCTCTGGCTCTGGTGAATTCTCTCACCCTTCCGCACTTCTGACTGTACCCAGTGCATGTATAAACAAAACAAACAAACAAATAAAATAAATAAGTAAAAAAAATGCCTCTATTAAAAAAAAAAACAAACAATTTAAGGTAGACACTGAGATTTTAATAATATATGAGACAAATACAGTCTCTACTCTCAAGTAATTTGCTATGTGGTGGTAATTAAAGACAATTAAATAAGTAATTATTGTTCAATTATTTGATAGTAGAAACACGTGATTTACTGGATGCACAAAGCAAAGGTATATCATAGGCAATGTTATGGCAGGTTTGGAAATTCAGGGACGAACACCAAAGTTACATTCTTAATGATAAGCAGACATAAGTGAGGCTAAGTGGTAATGAAAAATGCTCAGGGCAGACTGCAGAGGATATGCAGACCCTTGGTGAGAGAAAGCAGGTGCATGCCAAACCCTAAGAACAATTCAGAATGGATTGAACACAGGGTTGAAAGAAACTCAGTAGACAGTCTTTCCTGCCCCTATCTGAACACAGTACTATAAAGCTTTGGAGGACATGGTGAGGAAGATCAGAATTTCAATCTCCCTTCTGCTCATGCTATCTCGACAAAATGATAAGTCAAGGACATCAATCTTCTATAGACTCAGTGTGATGGTATCTATGTATTTAGAACATGTGGAGGAACTGAGAAAAGCTAACAAAGAATAAAGGAGAGAAACAGCAGTTTTTGCAATGTAGGAGAGAATTAAAATATGGGAGATGAATGGTAGAAACCGAATCACACCCATCATTTCAAACAAGATCCATTTCTTGACAGTCCCCACCTGCTTCTTCCTTCTAATGAACTCATTTATAACAAATATCCAGTTCAGGGACTCTTCCTCCATGGACCTTCCTCAATTCTTTTGAGATGAAGCAATTCCTTTTTCAGTGTGTTCTCATAGCAAACTGTATCTTAGTTGTGGTATTTTTATTTTATTATTTCCTATTGATCTCAGTTCCTTCCCTGTAATATAAACTGTGTGAAGGAAGGGCTAAAATTGTCATTTATCTAGATATCTCTGATATGATTACCAAACTAGTCTTGGGTAATATTTAAGTCATGACTATGTTCTTTGAACTTCCACTCTGTATACATTTAAATACTATATCACACAGATGAATATACTATAAACACAAATATGTTATCAAGTGGCAGAAGAAGGAATCATCTACAGCAATGACTAGGTGATCCTTCCAGGTGGTAGATAAGCTATTGCTTGAAATCTGAAACACATTTACCCCTAGAAAAATGGCACGGGGATTTTAGTTTATCAGGAAGCTCCTAAAACACTATTTTATTAAAATTATTTCATTTTAATTTCTGTGGTAAAAATACAGCACCAGTTGCAACAGAGAATGCCACAAACAATTCTCATATGTCCTGCCCTTCCCTATTCCAAAAACAAAGGTTCAAACTTTTCAAAACACAGTATTAACAGACCTCTCCCTTCATCAATGTTGACTAGTTATGGACTGAGCACATTTTCTAAATCAAAAGGCAAGACACATGGTGTTCCCCCTGACCTAATACCTGGACTGAATATCTAAAAGTCAATGTTTTCTGGTTATAATAAAACAGTTGTTGGGAGAGGGCTTGAGACAGAGACAGAAAGGAGTAACGGAAGAGGAATGATAGGACATACTCCCGATCAGATACAAAGCTAGGTGAGCTGGAAACTTCTATGAAGTGTTATTGAAGTTGAGCCCCGGTATGGAAATGATGGCTATATACCTCATGACAGAGAGATCAACCTCTTCAGGATTGGTACCCAATCTCCAAACCCTCTGGTTCTTTTGAACATCATTTCAGTGTGACTTCCTCCCTTGATAGTTGTCACAGAAGCTACTGAGATCACCTCTATGAGTAACCGAATTGACACCAGCTGTTGTTTACATAAGTGAACGTTCACATATCATGTACTATTAAGGAAGCAAACACCTACCATTTCTCTTCACATCTTCTGAAATTGTAAGCAGGTGATTAGGAAGGATTCTGTGGTGAGGTTTGCTGTGCTGTCTCTGGTGGTAGTCTAAAAGTCATCTCTAATGATTAAGAGTATTTGTTCTCTTTGAGATATACAATAGAGGACAACCTCACAAATGGAAATTTGTCACTTTTACAAAGAGAAATGTATACCCTGCATTTAAGCAGAAAGGGAGAGATAAGAGAATTCTTCTGTAGCTGCTGTTTCTCAGTTGCCTTCAACTCAAAATAATCTTTATGCCAAAGTGAAATATTTTGGAGTTGATCCCTTTACCTGCTCTGGCCTTTGCAGAGCTCACTCTTTTCAATTCAATATTCAGTTTAAATGGCATCATCTGTTAACTCCAAAGAGACATCACTCGCTCCCTCTTTTCAGCAGCCCCTATTATTTTCTTCATAGTAATTTTCATTATTAGTGATTACTGGCTTATATAATGATTTAGTTCTTATTGTCTAGTTGCTTAATAAGAGTAGAGAAATTATGCATGTTATTCACATTCCCATCCTCCATGTCTGAAAAAATACTTGAAACATCACAAGGGTCAATAAATATAGTTGAATTAATAAGTGAATAAAGTGTCATAAAATACTGTTTTTTTTTTTTTTCACTAATAAAGTGCTTAGGGCCAAACACTTCTCCTTCTGCTGTACAATGAAAGGTCATTTCTGTTTTTATCCCCTATTCCTCTTTTTTAGTTTTTCAAGTCAACCTTGTTTAGACTATCAAAGCTATAACAAGGGACCAAAGGAAAGCCAAAGGACAAAATCTGTGATGACTTTAGTTCCACCGGGGAAAAAATAAAAATGGGCTGTCTTCGAAATTTGCTGAACAGATGTCAACTCCATTTGCTACTTCACAAATCATTGTAAAGGATAATTGGATTTCATTGTTCCTCAAACAAGGTGACACAAAGAAAGATGAAACTGCTTTCCAAAGAAGGGACTTTTTCATAGCCAAACAGCTGAGAATTGCTACTTCACAAGTCACTATCGAATTAAGGATCATAATAGCAAGGCTGAACACAAGAAGGGAAGTTGGGACGTCTTCATGGCTTGGCCAGCACAAAACGAAATACTAGGGAAAGGGGAGAAGAAAAGAAACTATCTACACCTGCTGAGTATTTTTTATCATGAATAGAAAGAAAATAAAAGCAGTCATCTATTTTCAAAAAATCATGTTCCTGAAAATGCACTTGAAAATCCACTGTCTGACAGGGTAGAGAGAAACACACATTTATAAGGGGATAGGTGGTAGAGATAGAAGGGAAGGACCTTTTCCAAATGCATGACACTGTAAGCGCAGAGGTATTTACTCCTCCCAGTGGCCCTCACTACCTCCTAGTTTCCTAGCAATCTGGCATATAGGCAAAGATCTTTGCAAAGCTCAGGAACCTCACCCAGGTAAGCATCTAGGTGTCATCATGGAGGTGACATTTCAATAGACACGCACTTAAACCCAACCACAAAACAACCTCAGCTACTTCAGTGATCACTTCTCCCATACAGTAGTCCACAAATCAAGGTTATTAGACTCGCGTTAAAAAAATTTATTGTTTTGCAGCAACATGGATGGCACTGGAAGGGATCATGCTCAGCGAAATAAGCCAAAAAGAAAAAGAAAAATACCGGATGGTCTCACTCATAGCAGGAATCTAGAAAACTTAAATAAGGGACCAGGAAAATGAATATAAGAAAGTGAAAATCAAAATCAACAAAAAACTATGAACCAGAGACACTTTTTGGGGGGTGGGGGCGGGAGGGGAAGGATTGGGGTCAGAATGGGGCGCTTGCAATTGTATGGGGTAATATAAAAATAAAATTTATTATTAAAAAAAAAAAATAATAATAAAAAAAAAAAAAAAATTTATTGTTACTGTTGAGAAAATACATAGGAAAAATATGAACCATGCAAAAATTGAACAATTACATCAAACTGTATTACTATATTAATAATCTATAATTATTAGTCATTCAAATAAGAAATTTGTATGTATATATATCAAAGAAGAAAAATGTTAAATAAGGGACCAGGAAAATGAATATAAGAAAGTGAAAATCAAAATCAACAAAAAACTATGAACCAGAGACACTTTTTGGGGGGTGGGGTGCGGGAGGGGAAGGATTGGGGTCAGAATGGGGCGTTTGCAATTGTATGGGGGAATATAAAAATAAAATTTAATATTAAAAAAAAAAAGAAGAAAAATGTTATTACTTTTTTTTTAAAGATTTAGCTATTTATGCCTACAAGAACTGGGGTACAGGCCAGAGATGCAGGAGTTGAGAGGATTCACCAGAGACAGAGTGGGGACAGAATAAGCAGATGTATTAAAATATACTGCTGAGGGGAGCAGTGGGAGAGACATGAGAGGTCTGCTGTGCCATGTGGGTAGCTCCCTGAATGGGGATCGAACTCATGCTGCAGTGGCTGTGGTTAGCTTCATAGGCTGTGTCTCAACCCCCTGTGCCACCAGGAAGGTCTGGAAAATGTTATTACTTTTAACAATTTGATATCTGCAGGGGGTAGGTAGATTAATTCAGCATAAGCCCCAAATTTTCTGTTAATTTTGGGAAGCTATTTTCCCAGAAGCATTCATTATATGTTTTATTATGTTCAATAAGTCACAGTTCATAGAATAAATACACTGTATCTGTGTTCTCATCAAAGAGTGATGTCCAAAGACATGTTTGGTGGCATGATTGTGAGGGGAAGGGCTTCAGCCTGGAGTAGGTATTAGAGATGTTAGTAAATGGTCTGTAATGTATAGGACAGTCCCCACAACAAAGGATTATCTGTTCCAAAACCTTAATGGTGCCATGCTGAGAAATCCTATTGGACTTAAGGAGATAGGTCGGTGACAACAGGACAGATAGATAACATTTTGAAAGGCTCAAACAGAATGCCAATTAATATATTATAAGGATATTAACACTGTCAATTTGAAAGAAAAAAGACTCAGAAATGCACAACTTGGCATTATTTTACTTCAGAGAAGTTTTCCACACTCATATGCCAAAAGCAATTACCATATTCCTGATTACTAATTAGACTGGCACAGGTTTCAACTTATCTACAGATGGCAACTTAAATGATAGTTAATTTTTAAGCTGAATTCTACATTTTGTAGGTTTAAATTTAAATATTTAAAGCTCTGACATCATCTGTTAATGCATTTACTATAATAATGGGCCCATCTCTGCCACAATTAGGGTATGGAAGAACACATATGGACAAGCAAGGCTGGTCTCCCAAGATACATGTGAAAATCAATCACATTTCTGGAAAGTGTACCCTAGGGAGTCAAACTGAGTTGGGGGGGAAATATGTCAGAATATTTTACCATTCTCCTTATAGACATGCGTACAAAACACATAGAAATGTGTTTTCTTAAAGTGACAAGAACACTGGACTGGAAGCTAAATACTCTTCATTTTGGTGCTGACACAGGACTTGTAATTAGTTAGGTGATCATCATCAGCCCCATAATCACGAGCATCTTAGTTTATCCATCACAGTATGAATGCTTACAATTGCTTTGCACCACTGTTTAACAAGGCTCCCTTCAAGAACTTTATCAAAGCTCAGGTCTTCTTCCCCTAAAATGCATACACTCAATGCATATGTTTTCAAGACAGTCCTTACTTCCCCTTTATGGATTCACTGACCACTGTGAATCCTTAAGAATCAGGAATCTGCTGACCACTGGTTAACAGCTTTAGTATAGACCAGGTTCTGATGCCATTTCAATTCTTAAAGTTTTAGCTAGAATACATAAAGCAGCAGAAGAGCACATCTCTCTCATCCATGGATAGCCTGGGTCACATGTCAGCCTCAGCAAAGGACTTAGATATAAAGAGGTAATAAAAAGATGATCTGATTCAATCAGGACCATTTTGAATTTTAAGAATATAAATCAAACTGCATGTGACTGCCCACAAACTGCAAAGAAAGTCAACAATCTCGGTAGGTTTCAGCTTGTATGATTTCATTTCCTTCCTGGGAGAGAAAAAAAGGGTGAAAAAATCCTGGGATATATCAAATTGTTGAAGTTGCACATAGGCCCAAGTTCCAGGTGCCTTTACCTTTATGCTAAGGTTTACAGAATGTAAATCCCTTTCTTCATTCTAATTGGGTCAATTTAGGACATGTTATCCCTGGACTCAGAATGACTTGCTGGTTTAAGCTCATCCTTTATAGCAAACAGTGGGGAGCACTTTATAGCAAACAAGTGGGGAGCAGTCACAGCATGCAACAGTGTTAGCTACTCAACACAACGCCTTTACAGTGGTCATTACTGTTAAATTGAAAGCAACTTCTAAAAAAAATTCTATCATTTATGCTCTATAGATGCAGCTATACTTCAGAATAGTAACAATTAAAGGAACAGTGTGAGAGTGATTTCTAAAATCTTTCAATATTCAAAGATCACTATTTCCTCCCTGCATCTCATCAACCAAAGGGACTTTGGTTGAGCAGCCCAAGCCCTATTATTGCATGACAAAGGAATAAGTGTTTGATCTGTGGGCAAACAGCACTTCTATGAGGGACCAAAGAACAAAACTGTTATGACTTTGTAGGCCACATGTGGTCTCAGTCATACATTCATCTTTCTTTTTTTTTTTTATAACAACTCTAAGACATAGGTTGTACCAAAAAATAGCCCCATCCCCCAGCTGAATTTGGCTAATGGGCTAAGGTTTGTTTACTTGGTAGAAGGAATAGGATTAGGTTCAATTTAAAGACTGAAGGCAGTAGAATACCATACAATATTCATTCCATGTTCCAAGGTGATGAATCAGAAGTAGGGTGAACAACCATGTCAGTGTGCCCATCACTGAGGCTGCCCCAGGAGGTGGGGCTTTCAGTGGTAAATCTAGGAAAGTCTCTGGATGGTGCCCACCCCAATAAATTCTTTCAATGAGGGGAGGGAAAATCTTTTAAAAGGAAACAAAAAGAAAGCAGTCATTTCATTCTTTGATCATCTAATTGAAGAGCAGGAATTGGAGGGGAGACAGATATGGTTGTTAGAAAACAGAAGAAGTTGATCCTTGTAATCAAATGAACCAGAATCAGATTCACCTACTGCAGTCCCTGGTTGAAGGCACTCATTTCCTAGGCTTAGAAAATCTGGGGACATAAGAGATAGCGAAATCATACACAAAGAAATAAGAGTCAAGAGAAACCCAACAGGTTATGTTAAACTGGGATACAACATGGACACTGATGCAGAAAAGCAGCTGAAATTTCCATTTAAGCTTGTCAACAAGAAAGGTGGTCCAATCATATCATCACTGTCCCAAGGTGCTGCTCATTCCATTTTGTTCCTCGGTCACTTTTGTTTATTTTCACCCCTCTTTAATGTAATTAGCAGCATGTCAAATAGAGCCCATTCCATGTTTCTCACACTGAAGCAATGAAGCAGATGGCATCAGAAGCTAATGCAACAGGGAAATACAGATTACACACAGCTTAGTGTGTGTGAGCCTTGAAAAAGGCTTAAAAGGTTTAAAAGCATGTTGGATTGGGAGTGAAGGCTGGGGGGGGCAGGTGCCAGATGGAGACAGTGAGAGTTGTTAGTAGCCTACAATGTCTCATTCTAAAGAGGAGATCATTTCAAGGCTGAATTATGTTTCATTAATAGAATTTCAATACAGTAATATAACAAGTCAACAGGTTTAAAAGATCAATATCAAAATCAAAACTAAGTGACAGAACAGAAATCTCACCTAGCATAAAAATAGCAAATGTCCTAATGTATAAGGAGTCAAAATAGAATGGAGGATGAAAGAAGGAACTTGGGGTGGGGGGAAAGGGGTCTATCATGAATCAGAAAGGGTTTTCCTAAATTTCCAGTGTGTGTTCTATTCCTCAAGGAACAGAAAACTTCTCACATGCTCTCATTTACTTACACAATTTGCTCAATAATTCTATGAAAAAGAAATGTTGACACCCATTTCACAGACAGCAAGATTCAATTCCCCAAAGTCACATCTCAGAAAAGTGCTGAAATTGGGAGCACAACCTTTTCCCCAAACATGAAAACAATCTACACTAGAAGGACAAATAATAGAAATAGAAGCACAAGTTATCACCTGGAATATACATTCATAGAGCTCGCATTAAACATTGAAATTATTCTAACAAACAAGATGAGGAAAGAAAGTTTACAATATATCATTTAAGACAGAATTCCATGAGTAAGATTCAACTGTGGCTCTGTCTAGGTAAAATTCTTTAAAGAAATAAGGTAGAGAAGTCCCCAATCAAATAGTATATTCTTTAAAAATCTCACCAAATTAGGACACAAGGCGCCACATTGCCCAACACACTTGGTACCTGAAAACTCAAGAGAACAGGTCCAGGCTGAGGAAATGTCATCAGCAGGGTAGTGATGCACCCCATGGGCTTCTGCCCTACATTCAGCAGCTGTTCCACCAACTCCATTCTCCAGACTCCAATGGGGCTCTAAGTGTGTGAAACAGCAGGCAATGGCCTGGGAAATCAGCCAAAAGATGGCCCAGGAGGACCAGTTTGCTCTGGAATAACTCTCCGGGAAAAATCTTCTCCTGGGAACTCTTGAAACTGGTAGCTTAGTGCAAAGCAGAAAGTACCAGCACTTTCCCAAACTCATTTCTCTATCCAAACTGAACTCTGACACCAGGAAGTAATCACTGCCTAGTCACTGCTTGTTTGCGCTACCTCAGGCTATATGCTATGTATTATCAGTGTTCAAGAGAAGCAGAGGAGAAATCCTGGATGCTTTAGAGTCCATTTGGCTTAGTATCTGGCTCTCTATGAAGGAACTGTGACTTCACCGCGCATAGAGTGTTATGGCAAATAATTCCACCATGGCTAATTTCGGTCAATTGAATGTCAAACTCCTCACATTATTCCTAAAAATACAGAAATTAGATGATAGTTTGCATCTCCTCTTGTGCACAACTGATTAAGATTTATGCCCAAGATGGTGAAATTCAGAGGGGAAAAAAAAAACTCTTATTCTTGGTAGGGATGGGAGGACATCCAGTTGTAAAGCTCAAAATTAATTTTATAGTTCTTTACTCTTATATTCACTTCTCCTTTTCAATAGGCAAAAATTCATGCAGATCCTCAGCTACTTCCAGAGACATTGATTATGCTGATCTGCAAGCCCCACAAAGCATAACTTCTACAGCTCAGGTATGGGCCTCGCACACAGCAGAAACTCCATCCACAAGGGCCTAAGGATTATTTCTTTGCCTCCCTTTCTCCCTTTTGACCTTCCCTTAGGTTCCTGGGACAAACCTTGATTAAAGAGAGCTGTGGTTAAGAATTTGAAACCAGTTCGGAAAACATATTAAAGTGATCCATCCCAAATCCTATTTTCCCTGCCCCAAACTGACATGGGAATGGCTGATGTGATCTATTTCTTTTTTTTTTTTTAAGATTTATTTATTTATTTATTCAAGCACTGGGTATAGTCAGAAGCGCAGAAGGGTGAGAGAATTCACCAGAGCCAGAGCAGGGAGCAGAACAGACAGAAGGACCGAAGTACACTGCTGAGGGGAGCAGTGGGCACGGCAGGAGAGGTCTGTGCGCCATGTGGGACCCTCGCTGACGGTCAGGGATCGAACCAGTGCTGCAGAGACTTCAGGCAGTTTCGCAGCCCAGCACTCAACCGCTGGGCCACCGGGGAGGCCCTGATGTGAACTATTTCTAAGTGCCAGCACACAATAAGACAGGTGCTTCACTCCCATGTAAAGCAAGGTACTCTGAAGAGTATTGTGCTTCTTTAAGACTCAAGTAGTCCTGAGAGACCATCAAGGAAACAAAATTTGGGGGAATGAGGGATTCTAAAGTTTTTTGATTTCAAGGCAATTATTTATCCAAGTAAACTGAAAAATCAAGTGATAGGGTTTTCTCTTCCATAAATATCTCATTTTCATCTTTCAGGCCTCAGCCCACCTGTTACCTCCTCAAAGAGGTTTACTTATATGCACACCCCTTAGCTCATCTTTCTGTTTATATACATGGAAAGTATCACTACATGAATTCCTCTTAGACACATATTTCTTTATGTTGTTTCACTCTGCTGGAATATAAGACCAAGGCAAGTGGTAACTTTCCCTGTCTTGTTCACTTTTCTATGTTCAGCAACTACCCAAATGTATGGAAAGATTAGGTTCTCATTAAACATCTGTTGAGTGAATAAATACAATGGTATATTAATAAGTAACCTTTTAATATCCTGGTTTTTACTGAATTGTCATTATCTCTACTACTACTTCCTTCATAATCAAACCTAAAGTCAAGTGCACAGGAAGGAATTGAGTAAAACAAGAATGCCAATTTTTGAAACACCCCATTCATATCTAGAAAGAAGATATTTTTTCTCTGACTGACTTCCCTCATTCAGAGACTGTCATTACTATAATCAGGGAGAGTGATACTAATATATTCTTAGAAAGTTTATTTTAGGTAACTTACTCTTTTTCCCACAAGCTCCAAGAAAATTTCTCATGGTGAGGCCATTAATAAGTTAACATCTCTAAAGACATATATAAACTTAAACTGGACTTATAAACACTTTAGGATTTTCAACAAAGCAAAATAAGTGTAATAAATAAAAGTGACCAACTACTGAACTTATTGTAATGAAATGAATTCAAGGTATCCTGAATATGAAAACCTTACATTTAATTTTAACTATAACCAAATAAGGTTTTACCTTATTTTTCCACCAAATTATTTTTCAAAATTGAATGAAAATGCTAAGATTATTATAAATATTGTTTATTTGTGGTACAGATATTTTCTAACATGAATTCTGTGGTTTCCTTTTATAGAGATTTTTATAAAGATATAGAGTTTATACTTCAACTTATTTAGATATTAGCAGCTTTCTTATTTTATCATATTTATGGCACAGAAATAGAAAATAGTTCAGTTACTGTCATTCCTCTTCTATTCACAATCATTTTTAATTACTTTCATTTAAACTCAATTTTTTTGTATAATTGAGTTTTTATTATTCAGTCTTCTTAAAAATAGATATTATAGGGAAATTCTTTGTAATTACATAAAATCAAGAGATTAGATGTACCCTGTAGGGACAAGAACGTGATGTTACTTCATGTAGCTTTTTAGGTAATTTCAAAAATGAATTTTTGTTGTTGTTGTTTTTTACTCATTAAGGCAACTGTAAAGTCCTTGAGAAGAAAAACAATTTTTTGTAGTGGTTGCTTTTGGAAATGTAGGAATAGAAATCCAAGGGCCATTTCAAAAAGAATGAGTAGATGCTACTTCATTTTTATAGACACACAGCCTGGGCAGTTAATGAGCTTCAGGTGTGAATTGGTAAGTAGATCTTTGTTAATTAATTAGCTGCATGACCTAGTTATAGAAAAACATCAGAATTACATAAATCCTGAGCTAACTTGGTTTTTAATTCTATGTTTGAGAATCATGTTTGGAAAGAACTTTACAATGTTAGCCAAATTCCACTCTGCTTCCCGGTGGTCCAATACATTGGCACAGAGAGGTTCGCATTTGTAAATGACAGAGTAGCTCAGCAGAAGCTGAAACAGCATGGTGGAAGAAGCCAACATCCAGAGTGAGGAAGCCCAGGACATTCACAAATAAAACAAATTTGCTGACTCTATTTCACACACTCAAAAATGTGATCACAACATTTGCCTATCAGAGTTATTGTGAGAATTAAATAAGATACAAGGAAGCTTCTGATACAGTTAAACACCAATAAAGGAGAGTTCTCCCCTTTTCTTTGCACGTGATCTCACTTAGGAAAGCTATGTGAAATAAGCCAGAAGGAGAAAGACAATAGCAGGTTATTTCACTTACATGTGCAATCTAGAGAAACTGACAAAATTAAACCAAGCAACATCTAAAAATGACTTCAGAATTGAGTCTACTAGGGGGGGTAGGATGGGGGAGCCAAGTGGGGAGGGGCCCAACTGCCCACAATGAAGGGATGGGGTGCTCTGGAGTGGGTGGGGTGTCTTGTGCCCACCTGAGGAATTTCTCTCAATCATATACAGTGCTGTAACCAATGTTACCTAAAATAATCAAAAATAAAATTTATTTGTGCTGGGAAAAAAAAAAAAAAAAAACAGCAGCTAAGGAATGGGAGTATGGGAGTATGCACCTAAGCTGATGTACATTTACCTCAACCCAGAGCCACCATGGGGATGTGCTTATGAAACAAGGCCAGTTTGATGGACCACCATGCTTGATTGAATGCTCTACTGCCACTATTGTGGAATCTTTACTAACTTTGAAGAAGGGATCACTCTATTTCAACTTTCCATGGACCCCACAAGTTATATAGCAGGTCCTGTTTGGATTCCAAGTGCTGGTATGTAAGTAGCTAAACTGGCTGTGCTGGTCATGGAGCAAACCACACCCTCTGCCCCCCCCCTCACTCCCCTTTCACATCACTCTGGAGAAAGTCCTCCAAAACAGAGGAAGATCAAGTTGAATCTCTAGTCATTTCCTTTTTTTATGACCCATTGCTTTCTTTTGAGTTGATTTTAAGATTAGGGATAAAATTAAATTTATTAACCGAAAATGTTCACTGTCTTAAACCTCTAAGCAGGTAATAAGACAATGAATGAAGTTAGATAATTCCAGAAACACTTCTCCGAGATCTTTAGAAGATTGTTGAATTATTATATTTTTTTAATTTTTTTAATCTTAGGTTGAAGGATTGAGACTAGATAGAAACAAATTAATTTTAGTAGAACACTGGTTTTCCAGAAGATGAAATATAAATACCTAAATAAAACGAACAAATTCTTAAATATATTAATATTTATGGATTAATATCAATTATTTGGAATCTAGCTTTCTTAAATTTCATTTAAATTTCACCAGTAGCATACAAACTGCAATAAAACTGACCCCTAACAATTAAAATAAGTGTGGGAAAATCAAGGCACTAGAGTTTAATGACTTTTGTCCGATGACGACTTTAGTCATTTAAGGCTTTTTTATTTCTTTTGTAAATACAAAATAATTAGACCAGGAGAGACTGCTTACAAGAGATGCTAGCATTCAGGGGAGAATATTACCAAAGGCAAATGTGAAAGAAAAAATATCTATGTATATATATCTACATCTGTGTGAGTGTGTGTGTGTGTGTTTGCACGTGTGGCAGATTCTTAAATAACATTGTTTTGTTCAACACTGCATCATTCAACATTGTTCCATTATATTGAGAAAAATTCAATTCTGACCTGCTTTGAACAATACAAAGTTATTTGAACACCTACATTCATTATGGATTGTTTCACTTAAAGTTGTAGTTTCCAAGAATATAAGCACATTAACTGAGAACTTACTGTGTGAATATGAATATAAACATGCATAGTTATACACATACTAAAGTGTCATATTAATTCACAAAAACTTAGAAATATCATTTATTGCCATGAGAAATAGCCTTATAACTTGGTAGTTTCAATGTAACATCACCTCCTTCATAGCTGTCATTTACTAGTATCTGCAATGAATCTGCAATGATTGTAAATATTTCATATGTATTACTTCTAATCTGCACATCAATACTTATTGTAGGTGTTATTGTCTCCATTCTATAGAAAAGAAAACACTGGGATTCCAAAAAGTTGTTTATTCACGATCACAGTTCCTAGATGTAAAGATGCTCTAGTTATCTCTAAAGAAGGTAGACTTCTTATTACCACGCAAATTAAAAACCCAAACTGATTTTCACAATGATGATGCATACCACTAGAGTCTATGAGTATACAGCCGTTAGACTCCACTAAGAAAGGAGGTGAATAGCACACTTTAGAAAGATAATATTTCAAGAAAGTATAGCTTATCATTTTTTTTGTCTTTCATGATATTTGGAAGTTTAAAGTTCAGCTATTTAAAAATCAAATTATAAAATTCTCTTCAAAAGAGTTTCAGAAAATTAAAAAGTAATCTATCATCTTGGCTGGCAGTCCTATGGCAGAAATGAATCAAGCAAATTAAAGGGGGAAGTAGATAATATTACACAACTCAAAGTCATCATCAAAAATAAGTTAATAGTTCCTTTAATTTGTTCTTAATGATAAATGTGAAATAGGGACAGAAATTTATGCATAAAGGGATTCATTTCAGCATGATTTACAATACCAAAATTTTGAAGCAAATTAAATTTAAAAACAATTGACTAAATAAATCACAGCAGATAGAGATATAGAGTCATTTAGAAATGGCATTGGAAAATAGTCAACATATTTAAAAATATGTAGAAATAGAATATCCCAAAAAGTATACTCATGGTGATCACCATTAGTATTAATTGTGAGGTGTTTTCAGTTGGCTCATCCTCTGAGAAAATTATAGGATTAATATCTGAGTTTTTTGTGGTTGGTGATAGCATTTCAAGTACCTCTGACACTTCACTGCCAAATAAAATCCCTCTGGAATTACTTCCTTTAGTACAGCAACTGTCAAATTTGAAGTGATAACTGCATTATCAGCTTAAGTCTCTGAATAATTTCTCTCAGAAAATCTAGTAAGCACCTACAAATTTAAGAGGCTATCTTTAATACAGTTTTATTTGTCTATTTATTAAAAAAGAAAAATGTCTGTTATACATGTACTTTGCATGAAGCATTATTCTCTATTGGTATCTTGCAATAAACATACCATCAGGGAACTTACATTCTAGTGGAAGAAATGAAGCAATAAACAAAGCAGAAATACATACATGTGAAATAATTATAAAAGTGACTATACTTTTCTGTGGAAACATTAGATTTGTTGTAATTGATCATCATGTTACTTCTACATAGGAGATCCAGCTTAATAGAAGATTGAGGATAGTGTACAGTCTAGTCACTAAAGCCCATAATTATATGGGTATCCATATCACATAGAAATGTATTCAGTAATGGAAAATATTACTTTATTTTTCCAAATCAGTTTCCATATAGTTCATAATAGTGTCAGGACTCAAAATTCACCTGTATTTAAATACAATCAAGCTCACGTATAAATTACAAATGTCTAAGGCTGACCTGCATAAAACATTGAAAATACCTATACTGTGTGATTCTAATTGCTGAATGGGGCTTCAATATGTATAAAAATTATTGGTCACTTTCATATTGCTAAGTAGTTTCTATTATTAAACTTTGCAGACACATATTTTTGTAGTTCAATTCTCAATGCCAACTACATGATCCAGTAGATCAACTATGGGAGTGCTCTCCAGCGACATCTGGATCTTTAACCAACCCTTAGTGTAACATGTCTTAAATATTGCACAAGATTCTCTTGCAGTCAAGCTTACTTGAAATCATATATGAACTAGAGAATGCATTTCCAACTTTACTAAGCTGACACATTACAAAATAATAATTTTTATGAGGGTTATACTTTATAAGTAGCATAAAATGTGTGATAATACTACTACAAAGGGCAACAGATGGGCAAGTGAAAATTATTTCATTGCACTGGGAGTAATAAAGCATTAACTTAAGGTAAAATGAAATATATTTAGGTTGCATATTTTAGTGCCAAATGTATCTGAGAAGCCATTTTTGAAAAGTTTTGTTGTAATTAAACTAGAAGACAGAAAAACATTGATAATTTTTTTAAAAGCAAAAAGGATAGAATATAAAAAAAGATGAAAAAAATAGCATGATAGTAGACTTAAAACATGGCATATACATCATTATATTAAATATAAATAGACCAGTCTACTTAAAAGAACATTATAAGATTAGGAAGAAAAAAATTAAATCTACCTCCACACTTTTTATTAAGCACTCTAGAAACACAAAGACACAGGTTGAAGTTAAAAATGAGAAATGCACTAATCAGAAAAAAGCAACAGTAGCCTTTTAAATATCAAACAAAAATTCCAAGGTCAGAAATTTATTTTTTTACACACTTTGGGACATGTTTACCTGGCTAGATATATACTTTTCATTTCCCATTGCACAGCCAAACCAGCAGTGCAGTGACAACACTCAATTCATAGCATCAGAAAGAGGTCAGAAAGTGAAGTATTCAACTACAAAACAAGTCCTGGGGCTGGACAGTACACCACAGTGACCATAATTAACAATACTGGGTTGTATATTTGAAAGTTGCTAAGAGAGTAAATCTTAAAAGTTCTCATCACAAGAAAAAAAAATTAACTTTGCATAGTCACGAATGTTAAATTTATTTGTTGTGGAGATAATATCACAATATATACAAACATTGAATAACTATATTGTATACCTGTAACTAATGCTTTATGGTAGTTATACCTCAACCAAAGGGGGAAAAAAAAAAAAAACAACTCTTGCTGTGAAGGTTCTTCTAGTTTGGGAGCCTTAGGCTCAAGCCAGAAATCACTACTCTGTGATTTAATCCTTAATCCTACAGTTGTCCAGCAGTGCACACTCTTTCCTACAAACCAGTTCTGTGCACCCCTTTCTCCAGTGCAGGCTTAAAAGTCCCTAACATGAGCATGTGTCTTTGAGTTAACAATAGCAGAGGGGCTTATTACAGCAGCTGTCCCTTCCTCTCAAGCCTGGTACTGCTCCAGTATTGTCCTATACATAGTTTACAGTTTTCCTACCACTTTCCATGATGCCTGAACTCCTGATTTGTGCAATAGTAATCTTTTATCTTTTGGGAGTTGTTTGCTTTGCTTTATTGTAATTTAGTAGTGAACATGTGGATGAGGCATCATCTTTACCCTGCTTCCATCTTGCCAGCTCTGTCAGGAAGATATATTTAAAGATACATAGAGGATTTCTTTTGGCAAAAGAATTAAATAGGGCCTCCCTGGTGGGGCACAAGGGGTTAAGTCTCAGCACTATGAAGCTATCACCAGCCACCACAGTACTTAGGAATTCGATTCCCCGCCAGGGATCTGACCCACATGGCACAGCAGACCTATCCTGACTCTCCCGCTGCTCCCCTCAGCAGTGTATTTCAGTCAGTCTGCTGTTCTGTTCCCCCGTCTCTCTCTGGTAACTCCTCTCACCCTTTTGCCCATCTGGCCTTTCCCCCAGTTCTTGTATGCATGAATAAATAAATCTTTAAAAAGGATGAAATATAAAACTGAAAAAAAATCATAAATTTGTACTGAGAATATTTTTTCAAAGCATAATAAAATGTTATAGAAATGCAGGTAGGAGTAGTCACATGTACAAGCAAAGTTAGATATTTTAACAAACCCTCAATTAACAAGTGATAGAATATGAAGACCCAAATCATTATAGATAGAGATATGAACAAAACCAGTTCAATTTAGTTGCTCTTTAGAATACTACAGCAAATAACTGCAGAATATTCTTTTCCAGTGCATATAAATAATTTATTAAAGCATACCATAAGCTAGTTTATATAGTAAATCATATCAGTGTTAAAATATTTTTAACATAAATGGTCTTGGACTAAATGGGAATTAAACTGAACAGAGAATCAATAAAAGAAAGATAACCAGAAGATCCCCCAGTATTTGGAATTTAAATAATCAGTAAAAATAAAAGGCTCCATAAAAAAAAAAAAACAACACCAAAACAGAGATATCCAAATAGCTAAGAATCATAAAAAGGAGCTCAATGTGAGAGGCATTACTCATCAGAGAAGCACATATTAAAACCACCAAAGCTCACTAGGATGACTAAAATTACAAAACTGACAATACTAAGTGGTGTCAGTTATTGAACTCTGCTGCATTGCTGGCAGAATAAGGTAGTAAAATGTGGGGAAATGGCTGTATTTCCTAAAGCACTTCCAATCCTTATCCAAGAAAATTTGTTTGCTTACATAAAACATATACCAGAATGTTCATAGCTTTATTCACAGAACCCAAAAAACAAAACAATAAAACTATTTACAATAGAATTGGTAAATTGTAGCATATATAAATTTTATATTATGCAATACATTTTAAGAAGAAAAATTTCAACATACATGAGTATAAACCTAATAATAACCACATCTAATAGGCATTATGCTGAGCAAAATAACCAGACATGAAAGATGATATATAGTTTGTTTTAATATATATATGAACTTTAAGAGCATACTTAACAAACCAATAGCAATAGGAATTAAAATACTGGTTTACTATAAAGGAGTATAACAGAGTCCTCTTAGCACTGGAAATATCCTTAACTTGATCTTGAAACTAGTAGAACGTGTCTATGTACATACATATTTAAATATTCACTGAGTCAAATGCATAAAATTGCTGCACTTTATGCTTTCTTAATGTAAATTCACCTCATTAAATAAGGGAAAAGGGAATAAAGATTTGTTATCTGACCATTTCAACTAGATTTTTATGTACTTTATATATTTCTAATGTCAATTCTTTTACAGATGGTTGGTTAGGTAACAGAACCTCTTCTGCTCCATCCTGTGTAGTTAAGTATCTGTGACCCTCCAAGCACAATAACATTAGCAAAAATGTAACATTTGCATTGATTAACTTGGTGGAAAATGTCAGTAGGAAATACAACAGACCTTTATTTTCTTAATAATACCATGTCTTTCATTCCATGAGACAGTCATATACTTGTATACAGAACCTTTATAGTAGAAAACCCACCTACTTATACACAGAAAACTGCCATTTTCAATCAGAATACTTTAGTATAATTTGAAATATATATATATATATATGTATTAGGAACTGCTTATCAAAATATGTTTAAAAAATTTATTATCACTTATTAAGGTAAAAATAGTATACAATACTGATTATGATTTAGGGGCATAGGTACACAACACTTCATATATACGACACTTTAGGACCCCCACCTGAAGCCATAGAGACAGACCATGTGGAAATTCACTGCCTTACCTGAAAAACCCCAATATTAACAACCTGAAATGACCATCTCTCACTCCTTCCCTCCAATGCAAGGGATGGAGAAAAGATTGTAACTAATGGATTTACTAGAAAAAAAGCAGCACAGATGTTTACAAATGAGATGTCCTCTAAAATTGGACACACATTTGTAATGAATTTGCAAACAGATGCATTAATAAGTTGAATGATATGATTTATCACATATGTGCTTGCCATCTTGGAGGGAGAAAGGGATGAATACTGCATTGGCAGATGCTACCCACCCACATCCTCTGGCTGCTAGCGGCAGTGCCCAGCTCCCAACAGCATCATTTGCCTTGTATTGCCTGAAGGCTTTCTCTCTCCTTTGGATCCAGCTTTCCACCTTCTTGAAAGGGAAATTAGGGACTCCAAGAACAACCCTCAAATGATAGCTCACAGGATTTCATGCTTGCCTGTCCCTTGAGTGTACTTTAAATTGACCCCAAATCTTCCCCCTGAGAGATTTGTGTACCTAATGGATCATTCTCCAGCCATTGGTGGCTTGCCCTACCCATTCTTGAATCACTTCTTTGTAACCTGACAAGTAACTCCCCGCCCCCATATCCCAGAGCAGAGAGAAGAGATTAAAGCTTAGAAATTGCAAATAATAATCATCCATGAATACAGATCTCCCTGACTATGGATTCCTTGCTTGGACATTTTATCCTTTAATGTAATTGTTTGCAGTTTAATCTTATGTAGCAACAGGGCATAGCACCCAGCAGTATTAATAATAAAATTATGGCGCTTACCCCACGCCGGGGGCTTTACAAGTGTCACTTCACTTAATTTTCACAGTCATTTTAGGAGCGATAGGAGCTATTATGCAAATGGGGCAGGGACAATGTTGCCTATTTCTGTAGCCAGGGTAAAAACCCTCTGTTTCTTTTTTTTTTAATTATTTATTTTTTTAATTTTATTTTTATATTCCCCATACAATTGCAACCCCCTTATTTTGACCCCAATCCCTCCCCTCCCCGCCCCTCACCCCTCATAGAGTGTCTCTGGTACATAGTTGTTTGTTGATTATGATTTTCACTTTCTTATAGTTATTCATTTTCCTGGTCCCTTATTTAAGTTTTCTAGATTCCTGCTATGAGTGAGACCATCCGGTATTTTTCTTTTTCTTTCTGGCTTATTTCGCTGGCTGGATCAAGATGTGGTACATATACACCATGGAATATTACTCAGCATTCAAAAAAGATAAACACATGCAATTTGCAGCAACATGGATGGTGCTGGAAGGGATCATGCTCAGCGAAATAAACCAGAAAAACCCTCTACTTTCATGATGATAAATTCTGTAACAGCTTTGGCATATACAATATTTCATATTGAGGTGAATCAAGGTCCTGCAGGATGACAAGAAACCATTCCCTTAAATACCTAGAAAGTTTTGCCAGAGTTTCTCTATAGAGAAACCTGTCTTTCTCACGGGACAAACATCTAATTACAGGGCCTCTGGTCTTTTTCAAGAGCCACCCTTCCCAATCACGTGACTCTGTCTTCTCAAAGTCCCAGGGCCATACTCCATTTCTTAGCTAGGACATATACCCCCATTTTCCCTCATTGAAGGCTGGAATCTTTTTTTCTGTGTAGATTCCCCATACATAGCTAATTAAATTTGATTTTCTCCTATTAATCTGACCTGTCGTTAATTCGTATATTTGACCAGTTTGAGAAGATCACAGAGAGATAAAGGAAAATTTTCCACTTACCCCAAAATGTCAAGATAAGATCTATTTCTTCTTGTGCCAAGCAATTACATATTGTTACAACAAATCTTATGATGTAAATAGTATTAACTCTTTTAAATATATAGAAACTAAGACTTAAGTAATTTAAGTAACAGGTTCATGGTCAAATAGTAAGTGGCAGAATGTAGATTAAAATCTAGGTCTACCTAACTCTAGCAGAATTCCCATGATATCTCATGGCTTCATCCCATTTCACAGGTCTGATTTTAGGGACGTTTCATTTTAGAATAAGAGAGACTTCCTATTTTGCCAGTTGTTTCCATTTTGTTTTCTTCACTTGTAAGGATCATAATTATCGCAAATCAACCTTTCTATAAACTTTGTTTACTCCAATTTACTATCAACCTTCCTCCCAAAATGAATGTCATCAGGTTTCCCAGGTTGGTAGGACAGTGGTGTTGAAAGGAGGGCAAATGTATTGCCACTACTTTCATTTGTTCATAGAATCTTCCTTTCTCTCCAAGAAATGTCATTTATTGGTACATTGATTTATTATTAAAAAATATATTAGCTCATTTTAAATGTATAATGGCACCTGTCTAAGCACTCTGTTTATGCAAAATTCTTGGAGGGTCCTCAGTGTCATGATTAGATCTTGGCCTTTTTTTCCAGGACATCTCTTCTCACCTTTCTACTATTGCAACTTGGTCTCATATTCTCACTCATTTTCTCTCTCTCTCTCTCTCTCTCTCTCTCTCTCTCTCTCTCTCTCACCTGCCCTCCCTCCCTCTGCCCTTTATCCATTCCTCCCTTCCTCTTTTTACTTCTCATATACACACCAATACACAAACACCCTCACTCTTCACAAATAATTTGAAAATTATTCCTAAAAGATAAGATTTCATTAAATTAACTCACAGGAAAATACTAAAATCGGAAACTTTATCTCCATGGAGCAATTTGCATTTTGAGTCTCAGCTGCAGCTTGCAGAATGAAAAGTTTATCTCACTTAAAGGAATTTCATACATCAATGACCAGCTATTACAGGGAACAGGGTGTCTTTCTTCAAATCCTATACAGATACAGCCTGGTTGGCTAATAGGTGAAGAAGATTTGAGGGGCATTGCTAGGCATATCTTAACAGGTAGTGGCCATAATATTATTACCTTTGTGATTTAAATGCTTTGTGTTTTAAATATGGAACACTTGGGACCCTCTCTGAAATTCAGAAGGGTATCTGTAACATTGCAATAAGCAGATATGGCACCATAACCATATCCCTTTCACTTTCTAAACACATTTATCAAAACCTGGCAAGACATCACCCCCAATTGAATAAACAAAACTAAGATCAGTCTCTTTTCCTCAGGGGTTTTCTGTCTCTGCCAGCAAGAAAATGTCAAGGCTGACACCATTTATTCACAGCGCTGATAACCCACCAACTTTGTTCAGCATCTCACAGGCTCTGGGGAAAGATTCCTTGACAGGGGACCTTGCTTTCAGTTCTATTTCTCACTTTTTTTTTTTTTTTTTTTAAGTCAGGGAACAAACAGGCATCTTGAGACAGCCCTGGGCCTGGTTATCTCTCCATTCCTGACTGTGGAGGGTTCCTCATTTGTAGACTTGGCTGCCAGCTTTTTGAGGGTCCAGCCAAACTGCAAACAAGCCCCTGTTGATTTTTTTTAATGCAGAAAAAATTGCTTCTATAATTGCCTTGGGGTGCAGGAAAAAACCCAAAAGGAGAAGAGGAAACTCTTTCATTTGCAAGGATTCTACTGGGAAGTTTAAACATAATCTCCTCACTGAGAATTTCATTAGGTTTACCTGACTCATTCCCACAGAAGCTGTAAGACACAGCCCTGATGTCCTCTCTGTGGGAAGACTCCCTGACCTCTTGTTTTTGTTAGAATGCTCTTTTCAAAGGCTCTCAATCCCTATCATTGTTGGTCCTATTTCCCAGAATTTTAATTTTCTTACTGTCTGCCCCAATGCAGGTGAAATGTAGAGGCAAGCCTATGTTCATAAGATATATCCCTATAGCCCTAGTATATAATTCGTTTCAGCAAAGGTAGATATTTAAGAGGGAAAAAAAAGACTTTTTCTTCAATAAAATCCCGGGAGGAGTCAGATGTGGTTGAGTTAGGTCAGATCATCCTTATTTTGCCCTTAGAACTTCAAAGTCATGTTGTGGATTATTTTCACAATCTTAAAGGAACTACAGAAAATGTTACTTGTTAATTGTGGCAAATTTATTTAACTCAGGCTGGATACTTTCTTATGCCATCACAAAGCTTTAGAGCATTGCAAATAATACATTACTTCTAAGTATAACTATGACTGAGATTCAGAGGAAGGACATAATAGAGAACATCCAGGCTGTTTTTAAGTTTTAGTTTCAAATCATGTCACTGTCATCATAAGGTTCAGACATTTATAAATGTGGGTTGAGGGCAAGAAGAGAAAATCTCAAAAGTTCTGAAACTTGGGGCCTCCCTGGTGGCACAAGAGGTTAAGATGCAGCACTATGAAGCAATCCCCAGCCAGAGAGCTGACCCACAAGGTACAGCAGACCTCTCCTGTCTTGCCCACTGCTCCCATCAGCAGTGTATTTCAGTACATCTGCCTGTTCCACTCCCCACTCTGAGTCTGGTGAATGCTCCCACAGCCCCCACACCTTTGTCCTACACCCCAGTTCTTCTACACAAAAAGAAAAAGAAAAAAGGCAACACAAAATCTCCAAAGACTAACAGAAAAGCATGCCAGTGATTATAAATATATAAATCTTTCAAAACATTTCCAGTTGGAAACATTGTTCCAGATACGTCTTTTAGAAAAAGGGAAATAGAAATATTATCAATTGCAAACATTGCACAGCATTGTATTTATAGTTCTCAAGCTATTACAGGCTTGTCCCACTGTCTGAAAGTACATTATTTCTATTTGGTATAATTTTTCAGATTATATTGGGAGCCGTGGACACTATTACAATGATTTTATGTGGCAAAAAACTTTGAACTTTTCCAGACCCCCCAAAAAAATTACAAAATCATTTCAACAGGAACATTCCACTTTTGGATAGTGGGAAAAACCTGCTTTATAAAATTATCAAATTTAATTTCACATAGAAATGAAAAAATTAGAGAGAAACTAAAGGAAATGTTGTTTTCCTTCTCGAGAAAAATAGGTATTAATTGGTGATAATTAATGTAAAAGATTATAAAAGAGAACTAACATATAGCATAAGTTTTGCTTGATAAATATTTTTAACTCATTTTATGTTTTGTATTTTGTGATTCCCTGTATGAAAACTGAGACAAGATATTCTTCCTTCTACCTTCAATCTTCTACCTTCAATAATAATACCCAAATTCTATTAATTATATCAATATTATTATATATCCAATATTTATAATTATATAATGGGACTTAGAAAAAGCTCAAACTTAATATCTCTAATAATGTCTTCTAAAACTTCTTTGATGTCTTTTACAAAATTGTCAAAATAATATTTTACTTGGGAACTATGTAGCATAGACTTGCTATTCTACTAAGAATTCTTATTTTCCCTCCCAGTCAAATTACCCAAATTTCAAATGGATCTACCATTTGAAAGTTTTGTGATCTTGAACATATAGTTAATCTCAATAAGCAGTGGTTTCCTCTTTTATAATATGGAGATAACACAGTCCTTACATCACTGGATTATTGGAGAGTAAATTAAATAATTTAAGTATAACTAGCACTTAGGACAGTACTTGCTAACAGTAGCTGACCAGTGATGAGTTATACCCTTGTTATTACTACCTATGTTACTTTTACTGATAGCATTATTTTTCTCCCCTACCTTTCAAACTAGTTTTGCAGAACACCTTTTCTCAAAGTATACTTCTGTGATACCAAATTCAGTGGATCTCAAGATACCCCATGTTCTCCCAAGCCACCCTACTTGGCACCAATATTCTTTCTGATTGAATGTGCTTACCTACATATAAAAGGAGAACTGGTATGTCTGCCTGCCAGATTGTTAAATCTTTTTAAGATCACCTCACTAAATGCTGACAAGCACTTTCTGATTTCCCTTGGTAACCATAGGTACACTCCTAACACTTTCATTTTTTTTTCCACACTCTGCATCATAATTTATCATATTATGTCAACCCTTACAGTCTCCATTTTAGTCTCATTTCTAACATTAAATTTCTTTAAAGAAGGACTATTTTATCTATATAGACTCACAGCATCACCATCATCATCATATTCACCATCACAGTCACAAAAGATAGTGTGTATTGTGTTTTGTCACTTAAGAGAATTTTGTTGTGCCATGAACCTTTGCATATATTGCATGATTAATAAAATCTTCCCAATGGTTCCCCATGTAAGAGCATGTAAAATGCAGTTACAGAAAGGTTTAGGAGACTTCCCAAGATCAGCAACTAAGAATAACTGAGTCATGGGGGCCTCCACGGTGGCACAGGGGTTAAAGACAATGCTATGAAAATATCACCAGCCACTGTAGCATGAGTTTGATCCCAGGCGAGTTCAATCCCCTGCTGGCCAAGGAGCAACCTACATGGTGCAACAGACTGCTCCTGCCTTGCCCACTGTTCCCTTCAGCAGTGTATTTCAGTAGATCTGCCTGTTCTGCTCCCCACTCTCTCAGGTGAATCCTCTCACCCTCTGCATCTCTGGCTTACACCCCAGTTCTTGCATGCATAAATAAGTTAATATTATAAAAAAAAAAAGAATAACTGAGCCATAATCTGTAACTCAAGTGCCCAACACCTTAATGCCATGCCTAATACAACAGACACTCAAATATTTTCTAAATAATGAGTATGTGATCTCTGTGGTAGCTTTTAGCTCATACACCGTATGTTCAGAGAACATACACCGTATGTTCTCATGGAGTTATTTAGGAATTTATAAACCATACATTTAGGCAAGTGCTGTGAGAAATGACAAAGAATGACTACATACATTATGCATTCTACCTTCAAGATGCTTTCAATTTTATGGGGGTGGGGTGAGTGTAGCATAGATGAAAAAGTAAAAAACAAAAAACAAAACTAGATGCTATACACACACACACACACACTAGAATGCACTGTATTTAAGTTCACAATTTTTGATAATTCAGTGAAAGTCAGAGAATCTGGAGAATAATGTCATTATAAAATACTTTTTGAAAACCACTAAAATATTATATTCTACATTAAAATTCTTTTCTAAATCTTTCAGTTTGAGCGTGCAGAACACTATTCTGTTTCTTTGAGTCTAATAGGTTAGTAAATGACTTGAATAGTTATAAAGTTGTCATTATTTTGTAAAGCAAGATGCCAGATATCATGCGTATATTGAACTTTGAGTACATACAGGGAAAGTGAATATAGTGTCACTATCTTTAAAATATTGATATTATTCTAAATATAAAAATATCAGTGTATGCATGGCTTGAAATTTGAAAACTTACCTTCATGTGTTTTATTACATGCAATTTCAGTGTCACATGGAGAAATCATGATTGTGATGTGTTTCACTATGTAACTTATGCATTATTTTACCTAAAAATCAATATATTAACATAGAAAAGCAGGTAGAAGCCTAGAAAAATCTCTATTCCAAGAACCCCTATTCAAAGGAGTTTCTTACAAAATGCCTATGCCAGGATGTCAAAATTATTTTGATGTAAATTAATAAATGTATATTAGATATACAATTTGTGCAAATAATGTAAAGGACCATCTAATAAAAAATGTGCAATTGGAAATAATTGGCTGGAAAATATTGAGGTAGGTAAAGATAAGGAAACCCCCATTTCTTTGAGAATTTGCATTATATGCTTTGATTAGGACTGGGAATATGAATACTGAATTATAACTCTCCCCCCCATACACACATATATCATACTTTTATTAAATCCAAATCAGAATTAATTAGAACCATTTTATCATACACTAAAAAATGAATCATTTAGAAGCTCACAATTCTACCTTAACAAACTAATTTATATACAATTTTATTATAGGTTTCTTAAAATTTCCAAACCACCATGTTATTCTCTATATTAAACTTGAAGTGACTTAATATATTATTATGGTTAAGGTTTCTCATAATAAGGGAGACCTGTGATTCTTAGGTAACTCATGAACTGTGCATTAATATATCCCAATTTTTTTTTTTGCCTACTTGATATATCATCTTCGTTTGTTCTGGAGTAGATACGAAGCTAGAAATTTTTGCTGTATTAAACACTTCCTTTAAAATTAAATGCACATCTGAATACTCACTTTTCTGCATTGTTCTTTCATGGAAAAAGCAACAACAAAAATATGCATGGGTTTTCCAAACTAAAGAAAGAATTCTATTTTGAGACAATGATAGATTTAGGACTCATAACTCCTATGAGTTCTACGAGTAAGTCAGTGGTGAATGAAGGATTAAACCTGAAAACAGAAGAATGCCTATTTTTATTGCCATTCCTTTGTTCAATATTCCATAGCTGCATTTTCTATTAAAGATTGAATTTATTGGTGTTATTCACAGAGACTGGTGGGTAGGAAAAAAAACAAAGAAGGTAAAAATAAAGCAGTGGAAATGACAACAAAAAATCATAATAAGATTTGAAAAAACAATATGAAAGTGAGAAAGTGAACATGGATAACCAGAGGGAAAATGATATCTGAGAGCCTGGAGACCTACGTTATGATTGGTTCTGTAACCAGCAACAAGCATGATCTTGACTCAGTCACAAAATCACTCTGGGACAGCTTTCTAAATTTAAAATAAAAATGTTGGACTAGTGTTACAGACAGCCCAAAATGTGTGGGTCTGGAAACCCCATAGGAGGAAGAGTTTGCCCGAGAGTTTTGGATGAACCAGGCAAAGCATTATTTGAGGCTGTGCACGAGGGAACTAGAGCTGGAAAGGAGGGGTAGCTGGCTTCTCAAGGGGAGTCAGGAGGAGGTGGGGTGGGAGAAAAACGAAGTCCAGGCATGTACCGATTCTGACACTCCAACTGTGCATTCAAGCTCTCAGTTTCTCCCTCCAGGAAAGTGTGAAACAATCATTAGGCAGGATCTAATGATTTTGTCTAGCATGGTAACTTTGGTCAGTCTGGTGAGCCAAATCATTTGGACAAGATGTTGGGATACTACCCAACCGTCCATGAATTAATGTATCTGTTCAAAAGAGTAGTTGAGCAATTCAGCTGAGCTCATCCCTTGATTCAGTTCTCTTGTTGGGACAAGGTGTGAGGGAACCCTTACCTACCAGCTCTTTATTTCTTTGACCTAGGCTCTCTCAATAGAGTTGAACATCACTTTCAGACTTCAAATTTGATTACTATCTTGTTCCAAGACCATTGTGGGGGGAGGGGAGGGTATTCCCTGGTGGTGCAAGGGATTAAACACAGCACTGTGAAGCTATCCGCACCCTCTGCAGCACGAATTCAATCCCCAGCTGGCCAGGGAGCTACCCACATGGCGCAGTAGACCTCCCCGTCCCACCTGCTGCTCCCCTCAGCAGTATATTTCAGTAGATCTGCCTGTTCTGCTCTCTACTCTGTCTCTGGTGAATCCTCTCAGCCCCCACACCTCTGGCCTGTACCCCAGTTCTTGTATGCATAAATAACTCTTTATGGGCCTCCCTGGTGGCACAAGGGGTTAAGCACTGCACTATGAAGCAATCCATGGCCTCTGCAGCACGAGTTCGATCACTGGCCGGCCAGGGACCAAACTACCTGGCGCAGCAGACCTCTCCTGTCTCGCTCACTGTTCCCTTCAGCAGTGTCTTTCAGTCAGTCTGCCTGTTCTGTTCCCCACTCTGTCTCTGGTGGGTCCTCTCACCCCCCGCATCTTTGGCCTGTACCCCAGCTCTTGTATGTATAAATAAATCTTTAAAAAAAAAAAAAAAGAGGGAAAGCAATGAAATTGAAAAAAAAAACTAAAAAAAAAGAGCACTGGATGAAAGAGAAATAAAGATATGTGACAATCAAATCAAAAGTAGAAGTAACAAATGAAGTGACAATTTAACAAAATAAATAAAACATAAAAATTATTAAGGATGAGTGAGTGAATTGAGGAAGATTTTTACATAACTCTTTCCATATTTCCTTTCTTACTTTAATTATAATCAATACAACATGACTGCTACGTATGCATGTACATACATATGAACATACAATATGACTGTATTTATAGTTAAATGGTTGAGATGCTAGGAAAATAATATCAGAATAAAGTAATCATAGCTAGTGTCTATCAATTAAAGAATAATCAAGAAAAAATAAAAGTGTGAGTTTTCTACTTGCAACTGTTATCTTTGAAAATAAGCCATTTTGAAACACTTTAAGGGGAAATAAGGAATTTAAATCAATTTGATCCAAATAGATTTCATGGTGGTTAGGTGTCTTGAAATCAATGTGTCAGTTCTTCATTTATTTTGTAAACATAATGTAAAATTTTCTGGGAACACTGCCACTGGCTTGGTGGGCAAACAACAGGTCAGCTTTACAGGTTCCATCTTATATGCAAAAATCTTCTGCCTACATGTATAATTCAGTCTTTTCAGATATGAAAAAAACAAAATTTAATAGGTTCCCAGCCATTGTATCTCTTCGGGGTATTCTTCCAGAGTGGGGGAGATTGGATCCTGTATTGTCTTCCTTAGTATCAGCATATCTTTGGATAGAGACACTTTAGCACTAGAAGAGCCTCCTATCAAGAACAGTTATGTTCTTGGTGCTAATGACTCACTGTTTCCTGGCTATATAAACTAAATTCAAACTTATGCTTATTTAGAATAGTTCTCACAGAGTAATATTGTTGGGCTGCTTCCTGGGTTTGGATCTCCCCACTGATTATTTAAAACTCTTTGGTTTGCCTAACTAGCCTTGCAACTTTTTCAGTTAAAAATTTGAAGCTACCCAAAGATGTAGGGTTTCAGACCCAATTGTGTTTTCTAACATTATCATTCTGAATAAGTTACTCCAGTAAGTTTTTCCTCTGTTTAGAAAATTATTTTAAGATATGAAGTTACACCCATTAGTTTAGAGGCATGTTATTTATTTATTTGTTTGTTTGTTTGTTTTGTTTATACATGCACTGGGTACAGTCAGAAGCGCGGGAGGGTGAGAGAATTCATACACTGCTGAGGGGAGCATCTGCGCGCCAGCAGTTGAACTGGCAGGCCGGTTAGCTTCGCAACCCAGCGCTGCTGCGCCACTTAGTTTAGATGTAGCACGACAGTGTCTTTATCTTCATTCCCCAAGTGTCACTTAAATGATGGCTCTATCACTCATACAAGTCAACCCTCAGTAAAGACAAAGGCTAATATCAAACAGTGATATCACAGGCTTTTTCCTAAGCATTTTGTCTATATTGAGTCATTTAAGTCTCAGAACTATGTAAAGTACATACCATTATCATGCTCATTTATAGACCAGGAATCAGAGATACAAGGATTTTATAACTTGCTTAATGTCACTGAACATATAAGCAGAACAGCAAGGGCTGAAATCCCCAGAGTATGACTCCAGATATCTTGTTCTTAAAACACTAATACTATGGTGATATAAATACAAAAGCAAGAAAAAAAACTCTAAAGAACATTGTTTAATGCTATCTATTAAGGATTATCTATAGAATAAACTATCTATAGAAGATTAAAAGGAAGAACAAGCAACCAGCCTGGCAGAAAATATTATGCAGATGAGTCAAAATGAATTTAAGGAGAAAATGGAAGGCCAGTGTTATTAAATTCCATAATGACCCCTTTTATTAAATAACTCCAAATATTATAAGATTAAATTATCTAAAAGGATTTGACAAACACCAAGAGTTAAAACAAAGAAGGCTGCAGAACTATTGTGATACTTCAATGCAGGTAGGAATCTGGGACACAGAAGAATTATTTAATGTATTTACACATTACCTCTGTGAACATATTGTAAAATTTTCTGAGAACCGCCCCCTCCATGAAAACCCATTAATCCCCAGTCTAGCAGACAAGAGAACAAAAACCATCCTCATTGAACTAAAGTAGGAACAGTTTTGACCCTGCAGGATATGCACGAATTTTACTACCTGAAGGTAAAGTCAAACTTTTCACATGCACTGACGACCAAGGAGCCAGATGAAAAATATTTAACAATGAGTATTCGCCTTTGCATCTCTGCAGCACATCACTTAAAAGGGGAAGAGATTAAATCCAGCATTTCCTTACTCTAGTTCTTGAGGTCAGGACAATTTAGAACTAGAAACCCCTCCTATCAAGAATAGTTACATTCTTAATGTCAATAACTTCACTCCTATCTGTATAAACTAAATTCAAACCTGCATTTGTTGGAACAGTTCTCACAGAGTAAAATTTATTGGACTGCTTCCCGATTTGAATTCCCACTTTGATTATCTAATAAATTATTTGTCTAACTACTATTGAGACTTCATTTCCAGCTAACACCTCATTTAATGCTCATGACAACAGTACAGCACATCCTTATTACATCCCCTACTGCAATCTTATTACCATCCTTATTTTACAGATTAAAAATCAAAACAAAACAAAAACTGGAGCATAAAGAGATGGAGTAACTTGCCCAAGATCATGCACAATTAGTTGGTAAAATGCATGTTTTAAGACTCCAGATTCAATAATCCCCACATCCCACTACTATGTTGAGTTCTGTCTTGATTGCATGCAGAGTAGACCTCCATTTACCTATAGAGAGGCTGATCTGACCTCTAGATGTTCTTGATGACTTAGATACAACTGCTGACCTGGGGGAGATTGGAGAAGAGAACACATCTACTGCTTGAGAACTGAAATGACACTTGCAGTGTGGTTTGGAAGGACTATCAAAGCCCTTGCTCAAACTAGAGTCAGAACAGGCTGGTCATGTTCTGTGAAGAAGTCAAGCAGAAAAAAACATGTGCCTGTGAGGAGATGAAATCAGCAACCTCTCAATATCCATTGGTGACCAGAAGGCAGTTACAGGAAGACCAAAACAAGGGCCTAACAAGAGTCTCCTAAGCAGATTTAGGATAAAATTTAACTAACCTGATGTCTTGCCTCCCTTGCTTGTACAGACAATAGTCTCTGAGTCAAAACATCCAGAAAAATCTGGCACTTCAAAACCCACAAATGCAAACCAGAAACCCTGGCAAAAATTAATATATTGATCACTACACTGTTTGACATGAAAATAATTATTCCCTTTTTTTCCTAAGGTATTATGTCCTCAAATGAGTATCTAGCAAAACAGTTTGTTCACATTAAAACTAAAAGACTGCACCCAGGTTTAAATCCTCATTTTTTTTTTATTTAAAAAAACTCTCTGTCTAATTATCACTAGTACTGGGATCATTATTTCGGTCTCCACCATGAATCACTGGCTTATCGTTTTTGCAATTAGTCTACAACTGTCTACAGAACTGGTGTGCATTTAGGAGAGACCACTGGTTCTTTCCACCAGAGAGTCTCTGGAGTTTTTCTTTAGCTGTATAAAGTCTTCTCAAATAAAAAGATAAGTTGGTGGAACTCAGATATGCTAGGAAGAAATATATTTATACAATCAGAAACAAGAATTTTTTTATTGAAGTGATTATTAATCTGAATGAATCAACCACCATCACCTTAACATATGCAAACAGGAAGGCAGGAGAGAAATGACAATAAATCTCATTTTTCCCAAGATAGAGACAGACTCTTTCCTTTCTCTAAAGTATATAAAAGGAATTTCCACTTCTCAAGTTATTTTGGAGAGAACCCCTTTGACTGAATCTCGGTCTTATAGGACAAGGTTCTGTGGCTTCTGTTATGCTGTCAGAACTAAATACTTAAACTATTGTTCTCTGCAATGTTTCATTTTTTACAACAAAATTATGGGAGAGAAAGTGGAGCCTCAACAGGAACCAGAGAAATAGTCTTCTCTGAACAGAGTTAAAGCAAGTCCCTAGCCTCCATTTAGAGGAACTTGATTGCTTTATTCATAAAGTTGGTTTTCAAATTCCTCAAAGGCTGTCTTTTGATTTCAGATCTTCAGGGGAGCCTTGCAATTCCCAGTGTCAAGGGCACAACAGAATCTGTGATCTGGAAGTAACTCAGCTCATCAGCATTAATTATTGTTCTGCCAGGCTTGTAAACGAAGGTAATCAGAAGCCTTATGCAGAGGCCCCAGTGAGAATGCCTCCTTTTGCTCTGCCTGCTCATTTCAGGTCTTCTTCCACTCTCCCATTAACTGTTGGCTTTCCACACTTTTGATTTCTCTTATTTTCCACTTTCTCCTTGGGTGGGCACATCTGCCTTCCTGGCTTCAGCTAAAATTTCTATTATGATAGCTTCTAATTATACATTTTCAGAGTCAGCCTTTTTTTCAGAAGTTCCACACCTGTATTTCTGAATGACTAATGAATGCAACTCAAACCACCAATTCCAAACTGGCTCACTCTGTTTCTCCACCCTGAACCCCATATCCATTTCTCCCCAAGGCTCTCACTCCAAGCAGATATCTTCACTCTACAGAGCAAATGTTTTACATTAAGATAAGCTCAGATTCGTCCCTGACTGATTCCCTCCTCCACTCCCACATTATCCCATGACAGCCAGTCATTGGATCACCTCACGAGTAATGCAGAAATGTCTCCAGAACCGATCCTATATGGGAACTATTGCCCATTGTCAGTTTCTCCTCATTTTTTCACTGGAAAGCTCCCAACCCCCCATAGTCTGACTCAAGGCTCTGTCCAGACTTAACTCCCTCCCACACACAGTGCTATCTTTCCAAACATCAACTATCTTTTTTCTGGTTTTTGACCATAAATATATTTGTGTTTCTTGTCACAAGATACACTTTGCAAAGTAACATTTGATGAAGTAGATAAAGGCTAATTTTAATCATTATAATTTCAACATCCTGAAATGTACGCATTGCTCACTCACAGCGACCTGAAGTATTTAAGGCTCAAGGTAAGCACTGAATAAATGCTTCTTAATGGTGAATGAGCTGTTCACTAGTCCCCCGCCCCCCCAACCCCCGCTCTTGTGAAGCCACTTTATATGCTATATCTTTGCCTTTGCATGGTTTGCCCTATTTGGAAACTTTCTATTTGCTAGCAATTGTTACCATTTCTGCAAAGTATAGAAGATCTGATTAACTTACCGCTAAGAAACATTTATTGAGCACATGTCAAGAACCTGATAGAGAGGATAGACAAGTCATAGCCTAGTTTGGAAAGTACATGAACGATTCTAAAGCAATCGCATACTTCCTTGCAGACTTTCCCTCTGATCACACGAATGCAGTTGCCTTCTTCTGACTTCCCAGAACATGATACATCAGAGCATTTTTGTATCACTGAGAAATTTTGTATTAATTTAACAAATTCTCTCTTCAAATTAGAATCTGATATGCTTCAGAACTACATTCTACTCAACTCTACCTTCCTTTTATCATTCTAAAATTAGCATACTTCCCAGCAAATAATAACCACCAATCAATGGTATTTATGGAATTATGCTGGGGGTATATAGCAGAACGAGTCTATGCTTTCTGATCAGACTGCTGAGTTAAAATTCAGATTATCTGACCCTTATACAAGTAGGAGATAGAGTAGATCCTTTTTTATTTTTTTAAAGACTTATTTATGATTACAAGAACTTGGGTATTGGCCAGAGGTGTGGGAGATGAGAGGATTCACCAGAGACAGAATGGGGAACAGAAATGGCAGATAGACCAAAGTACACTGCTGAGGGGAGCAGCGGGCGAGTTAGGAGAGGTCTGCTGCACCATGTGGGTATCTCCCTGGCTGGGGATCAAATTCTTGCTGCAGTGGCTGCAGATAGCTTCATAGGTTGCATTTTAACCCCTTGTACCACCAGGGAAGCCCCTAACCTGGCTTTATTACATGCACTTCACAAAATTCTAAGTAATTGGGTGGTAAAATAAGATGACCTATGAAGTAGGACAGCTTTTCTGCTATTTGCCTGATTTAAGAATAAAAGAAAATATGATATTGGTAATGAAAGCTCAATAGGTTAGTTAGGTTAATAGGTTTACTTAGGTCAATAGGTTAGTTCAGTAAGTAATGTAAATCCTAAAGAATGAACGAGTGTGGGCCTCCCCTGGTGGCGCAGCAGTTGAGTGCAGCACTGTGAAGCTGTTCGCGGCCTCTGCAACGCCGGTTGGATTCTGGGTGGCAGGCGAGGATCCCACATGGGGCAGCAGACCTCTCCTGTCACGCCTGCTGCTCCCTTTCAGCAGAGTATTTTGTCAGTCTTCCTGTTTTGTTCCCTGCTCTGTCTCTGGTGAATCCTCTCACCCTCCTGCAAATCTGGCCTGTACCCTGGTTCTTATGTAGATAAATAAATAATTAAATCTTTATAAAAAGAAAAGAATTAATGATGTGTTGGCAGGTCAGGTCTTCCTAGATTGAGAACCACTCAGAGGGCAGCCACAGATAAAGATACACAGAATAAGTAAACTCATGTTTCACTCAACCTGGAAAAGGAAATTTAATAGTTCTTACCTAAAAGGACAAGAAGGTGATATCAACATATACTGCATATTTATATTACTTAATATTTTGTTAAATACAACTTTTCTCAGCTAATTATATGACTCTGATTTTACAATGTGAGTTTATTTTTTAAAAAATTATTTGTTGTTTTAAGTATGGATTTTGAAAACACTGAGAGATGTCATGTATACAGGGAGTACAAAATCGAAGTACTGAGGCTCTGAAAAGGCAAAACCAGGAGGAAAACCCAACCTCCCTCTCAGTGGTTGGCCTCAATAGCACTCACTTCTGTTTACACTTTTGCTTTTTGGTGGGTTCTTGGATTCCTTTTGCAGGTATATAACTGATGACTGGTGGAGCATCCAAGAGACCCTACATCAGGTTAAGACCGCAGGACTTGACGAAACTGAGATTAAGGCACCTCTGATCTTCATGATGGCATTTTTACAAACCATACATACCTCTCAGCTCAGAGACCATTGTTCTCTTGATAGTTACGTTGTCTTTGCTCCCAGACAAGATGAACTTTTTCTCACATGCAAAATCCGACAAGAACATTGACTAGCATCTTACTGGTCAGTATTCCCCAAAACATATATTTTAATAACACAGAATGTTAAGAGGACAAAATAAACTTCAGTCCATTACTGGCAATTTACTATGGTTTTATCAGATATATCTCCCTTGCCCTTTCATCCTTAAAAAAAAAAAAAAATCACTGGAGCCTCCCTGGTGGCACAAAGGGTTAAGTGTCAGCACTTTGAAGCTTTCCACAGCCACTGTAACATAAGTTGGATCTGTGCCCAGGGAATTACCCACATGGCACAGAAGACCTCTCCTGTCTCACCCGCTGTTCCCCTCAAAAGTGTATTTCAGGGCTTCCCCAGTGGTGCAGCAGTTAAGCACTGGACTGCAAAGCTGCCTGCAGCCTCTGCAGTGCTGGTTCAATCCCCAGGCACCAGCAAGGGTGCCACATGGCACGCAGACCTCTCCTGCCATGCCCGCTGCTCCCCTCAGCAGTGTACTTCGTCAGTCTGCCTGTTCTGCTCCCCGCTCTGGTGAATTCTCTCACCCTCCTGCACTTCTGACTGTACCCAGTGCTTGTATAAATAAATAAATCTTTAAAAAAAAAAGTGTATTTCAGTAGATCTTCCTGTTCTGGCCCCCATTCTGTCTCTGGTGAATCATCTCACCCCCCACACCTATGGCCTGCACCCCAGCTCTTGTATGCATAAATCTTTTAAAAAATAAATTAAAAAGGGTTTCACATTGTGTACTATTGTTGAACTCTAGAACCACCTTGGATTTATAACAAAAAATAAATTGGTGTTCTTTTTTTAAAGAGAGGGTTAAAAATATGTGGAGACTTTTTTCTCTTGCCAATCGAATCATGCACTGGTGAGTCAATTTACAATTTTCCTTGGTTCATGATTTTGTAAATAAACATGGCACTGCTTTTGGCAGTGTGTCAATCTGACTTGTTTTCACAGCAGAAATGGAATGAAGTCATAGTGTAGCTTTTCTGGCCAGGTCATAACAATATAATTTACAACATATTAGCCTTTTCATATCATATTGATTTTTCATGCTGAAGAGTTTTGAAAGCCACAATAGAAGCTAATTCTGTGCTAAAGAACAACAATATCAAATTAAATGTTGAGGACATGTGCCAATTGCAATATTGAGTTGATATTACAAACTAAATATTTGCATCTTTTTGAAAATATTGGATTTACTCATGAGTAGAGAGTCATATGTGATAAAAGAATCTAAAAATTAAAGATGAAAACTGAAAGTAAATTACTGACTAGAGTCAAGAATAAGAGTTCTTAACCAATATTTGAACTTTAAATTCATCAGTATGAGGTTCACTTGAAATTGTTAAATTGATATAAAATGAGGTAAGAAAAAACATGCTAATTTACTTAGTAAATTACAAATCTTTTCTTAGAATAAAATTCTTTATAGAATGTCTTCAATGATGAGCCCTGTATAAGGATTCTTGTCCATTGTCCTTAATTTCATATTAGACTTTGGAATTAAACTTTCTTGGTATCAAATCCTGGTTCCCTCAATTCACATTCTTCTCTAAGCAAATTATGTTTTGAAGTTAAAAAAAAAAAAAACTAAAAACCCTTTTAATCTCTTTGTTTCTCAAGCCAATTCAATTTTAGATTTTGAACTTGGATCAACAACTAAGCAATAAACCCTAGGAAAAAAAATTGTCATAATTTATAAGAGAATGTATATTTGGGTGAGCTAATTTTTATTTCATTTTTATTGTGATAACAATGGTTTACAATACAGTAAGATTCAGAGGTATTGCCTCTCTTCAGATGTGTGTTGCCACACCCACCACCAAGGCACCCACAGTCCATACAGTGCCCTCCACACCTGTGCACCAACTGTTGCTTAAAGTCGAAGATTTACTATTTTTTCTTCTAAGAATTTTATAGTGTTAGCCTTAGGTTTAGGTCTAATAAACTGAGCTAATTTTAATGTAAAGGACATACTCTTCAAATACTTTGTGTAAAAGTAATAAATTAGGCAGCAATGGAGCCACCTTCATTCTTTCCTTATGGAATTCCAGATGTCTCATCATCTGTTGAAAAATCTCTCTTTCTCCATTGAATTGTAAGGTGAATATAAATTTATGGTAACTGCTAGGTTTTATTCCAGAACTCTCGAATTTACTCCATTTCTATTTAAATGCTAGAGCTGTTACAGATGCATCTCTGTGAAAGGGGAAGGAGCATCACAGCACAGTGAACAGGTGACATTCTCCCTGCCCCTGCTACACACAGCTGCCTTGCACTACAATTTCTCACATGCCATACTGAATTGGGGTGGAAGGAGGAAAGAGGGGATACATGGAGAGAAAGCATGTAACAGAGAGGCACTTGGACAGGAGACAAGTGTGAGGCGCACACACAGAGACTGCTCCTGGGACCTGAGCAATTTTGGCAAGGACAGTGACAGCCATTACCTGACTTTGTGGTGTATTGCATGATACATTTTGAATTTCAGGACTTTGCTTCTGTTCCAGCTCTCTGAGACCTGCCTAACCACTTTCTTGCCAACTGGAAGGTAACTTCGACTTGGGGCAAGCTTTCAGGCCTCAGCTGTCCTTCTTTGGGTGAAGCCTGCCTGGCAGAGTATTTGACCATGAGGGAATGGGTACTTTTTAGGAAAATTTTACTGGGGATTTTGTTTAAATCTGTGACAATGAGGTTTTCATTCTGTTGATAGTTCTACATGTGAATTTGGGAATGTTTTCAGGACCATCTCATCTCCTATACTGACTGATACTGAGTGTGTATAGCTTTCCTGATTACCGAGACTGACAGCAATACAGAAGGACTCTTCTTGACTGTCTCTTATGCTGATTCTCTGTGCTACACCTCTAATTGCTCTGCCATTTTATTCCTCACTCATTTTATCATGGAACTCTAAATTACCCTCTTAATGGTTCTCCACAAATATTTCTATTGTTTTTCATCTTCCTTTAGCATGGAATTTTATGCTAAATAACTTCTGGAGAAGGGTTGAGGAACTCTAATTTTAAAACCTGCCTCCCTCTGATCCCCTTCCCTTCAAGGCAGGACATCCATGTGGATGCACAGGAATAGGAGTATGAGCAGTAAGCACGTCTTCAGGGTAGCATTCCTGGTTTACCAGTAGAGGAAGAAGGCAGGTGGCCTCTAATATTTTTTACTTTCTCCTTTTGGGCCAGTTGCAAAAGGTGATGAAGGCCTAGTATTCTTGCTTTGCCAGTCTTAAATGTGACTTTTTCCCTACCAGGTAGGTCCAGGCAGAGAAAGATACCCTCAAACATCTCTACTCTGCCTGTTTGGCATATACCTCTACATTGTAAGACTGCAGGTGATGAGACGTATTTGTGGCTCAGCCCCTTCTAGGGTGAAGTAGCCCCTGGCAGGAAGCTGGGAGATGAATGTGACATTTACATAAACATCCCAGAGTAGTTTCAGTAAGACAGACTCAGGGGTGGGAGAATGGTCATTGCTGACACACTGCAGACTCTCACTGTTCTTATCAAAATTATGCAGTTTTTTTAATGAATGTTTTTCTATTTGCTATGTGCCTTGAGGACAATTCCAGAGCATTTAAATAATTTTTAGAAATAATTTTCTCCATTTGAATGACTGTTCACTTTGGAGAGGACCCACTGCACTCCTCTATAACAGAAAACTAAATGAAGAAGGCACTTAATAGATCTGTTCTAATGCACACTATACAAGATTAATTTTAAAATAATTAATTTATGTGCATATTAGATGTACTATTTTCCTGACCGAAAGTATTGAGAACCAAAAGTAGGTCTATTCAATACTAAGTATAATTGGCATCAATTATAAGACTAAAATCATAAAATACTGATTGTTACAAAGGTGAATGAAATATCTACCCTGACTTCAAGAGGTCCATAATCTAAAAGAAGATCTAGTAGAAACCTTGAAGACTGATATATATTTTCACATAGATGTATGAATTATATAGATGAATGAACTTTAAAACCTTGAAGATCAATTCAAATTTAACCTAATCAGTTTTTATGGATAGTTTACCTGGTTCATTGATTCAGTAAACATTTGTTATGTATATTGGAGTCCAATCATACCCTTTTTCTTCCAAGTTTTCAATCACCTGAGACCAAAGCATAAAATTAGACAGGTGGAGAGAAAAATGGTAGTATTATTGCTGATAATGCTGGAACAGATTAATTATCTGGCCACAGTCAGATTTTTTTTATCTTTTCCTCATTTAAACATGGTCATTCAAATGTTGGCCAACTCATGAGAGAAGCATATCACAAGAAGGAGCAGAATGGAAAGAAATGTATGAGCTTAGCAAGAAAACTGGTCCAAAAGAGAAGACTAGAAGGTGCAGAGCCACATGTTTGTCCTTCTCCCAATCTCATCAGACAAGTCAGAGGACTGGATGCACTACTGCATGTTTAATTATATGTGTACATGTGTGTGTCAGCTGTGCTGTTGACTCATTACATACAGTGGAACAAGGAGAACGCAGCCTACTGACACTTATTCCAGAGACTGTCTTCTCAGACAACTGTACATCTCACTGCAATTTAGTTATGGCCAGCCACATTCCTCTACTCGGACTTGAGTTCTTTTGTTATTAGCATGTAAGTTTAAAAATGTGGTTAAGAAAATAATGTTTATTTTAAAGTTCTTTTAAAATGACCCTATTTCTAGGGTAGAGAAATAAAGTTACCTCATTAATAGTCTCCTCTGAATGTAACTTTCCATGACTGTCCTTTCTGTAGTTGTGTTGCACAGCATGTAATGTAGACTGGCAGACACATCTTTCCCCTGCTTTCTTAGGCATTTCCCATCTTATTTAAAAATAAAACCAGCTGCTGCTATCATAATGGCCAGAACATGTCCTGGCTGAGCCACACAGCTGCTCATTAGATGTTTAGAGTCTAACCATCTGATTTATGGCACCATGAGTGAGGTTATGAGTCAATCAACCAACTCTCTTAGTATTTTATAGGTATCTAGTATTCTGTCTACATCTAAATTAGATCACAAGTTCTTTGGGGCAAGCACCTCGTCTGTGCTGTTTTATGCTTTGCTAAGTTCCATGCACACTCACCATACTCTATAAATATTCTCACAGAATATTTATGACAAGTCTAACATGGCAAGCAATTTCACCAGGGTCAATGTACCCTGGTGGATTTAAAGCTACATAAATTACAATAGCTACCTACTTTGTAATATTTTATCTAGAAAAATCTAAGTCCCAAAGCAACTTTCAGATTCCACTCCATTTTTCTACTTTGCTAGAAAAAAATGTCAGAAATGGGTTAGTGCCATATCAAAGTCTACAGATATTAAAGCATACCATCATAAAAGTAAAACTGCTTGAATTAGAATCTAGATCTGGGGCAGTTAAGTCCCAGTTCAAATCTCATTTTCACCGCTTGGTCTTTGATCTTGGACTTCTATAATCTTTAGATTCCTTTCTTGTAAATGGGTTGTATGATAAGAAAGTCTACTTCCATAGAGATGTTTTGAAGAATAAATAAAAACCTAATGGTTGGTTTATGTTTAGTACTTGTTAGATGGTAGGAATTTTGGTAGTACAAAACCAAGTAGGAATAGTAGCAACATTAGTAACCAAAAGTTAAATCCCAGCTGGTCAAGGTAGAGAAAATCTCACAGAGCTGGGAGACATAAATGCAATTTGGCAATGCCAAAGCCGTGTTGGTCTCAAGAAAGTGAACTAAGTAACTTAGAATAGGTAACTAAGATAACTTAGAATATAATTACACAAAATTTAAACAGTTATCAACAACTAAACAATTATTAAACATTTTAAAGAAGGACTTGTTTGACAGAATCATTGCAATTTCTAAGTTGTCTGGACAAATAAAGATGTATAAGTGAGAAATTATTAATGTGCTGTTTGCATTGATTGGTAGAGGGTATCCTGATCTGTTGGCAGATTTATATCAATTTGGCAGGTTTATCCTTACTCAGGAGAGGGACACAGCAAGCTGGACACTGTAAGCTGTCAAGCTGAGCAGTTTCTCAGGATCATCCAACTATCTCTTTTTGCTGCAGCGCCATATACCCAAGTAAAATATTGATGAAAATTTGGCAGGCAATGATAGTTTCCTTTTAGGAAGAGAGTTATCTGGTTCCCCTTTATAGTTCTGATTAACATTGCTGGCAATTTAGTTTATACGTCGGCCCTTTTGTGAATGTGTTGTGAGCCCTGGAACTGACTACTGAAGTGCCCTAATTCAACAAGGTTTCAAAAATTGAGAAGTTTAGATCCAGACCATGCAATTCATAATGATACAAGATATGTGCAAATATGATTTCCTGTCTTGCCAGCCACCGACCTTATGAGAAGGCACCTCTCCTTCACGCTTTCACCCTCGCAAAATCTAAAAATGTGAAGACAGATAATTCAACTTGACCCTAGCCTCCTCCAATAGAAAAATGTGGATTATAAAATCAGTATGTTGGGCTGTAGTTAAGAACACTAACTCTAACCCATTTTTTTATACTTAAACATGTACCTCACTGATATATTCTTCTTACATTTGAAAAAAAATGAAGTAAATGAAAAAGTATGAGAAGTCATAGGAGAAAAGTAAATGATTAAAAATATATTCTGTGTTGGTGCTTGTGTAGTTCCTGTTATTCCAGATATTAATGGGGGAAAAGCAAGAGTGATAAATCTTGGGTTTAATGGGCTAAATAAAAGCTTAAGGTATAGGCTTTCATTTTAGCTTTTTTCTCTGAGAAATTATATGACCTATTTTATGTTTGGGCCCGGTACTTTTTCTGTACAAAATACTTGAAACAGAGGGTCTTTCTAACATATTAAAATTAAAAGAATTTGGTGCTTTCTGTCCAACAAGAGTACTCTCATTATGGGTAAATAACACCTTCTCAACATACCATACCAGTGGGTTAATACAAAGACATCCATTATTTTGCATAATTTACATAATGGAGACTTCATAATTATAGGATCATGATTTCATTTATAAGCTACAAGAACCCCCTCAATTTCCTATTTAATAAAAACATTCTATAGGTTACCAAAAAATTCAGTTTCCTATAATACATAATATAATTTTTGATCATGACCTGTTTCAGAACCAAAGGTGGCATTTCTGGGAGACTCATAAAAATATTCTCACAATGTAACATTTCAGGGAATAGCGTCATGTTCAATTAACACTGAACAAAATGTTTTAATTTTTTAATAAGTTTTGCATGGATTTAAGTATAAACATTTGCTAACTCTGTTTTTCCTACTTTTTCGAAGAGTAAATATAGCAAGCACAGAATTCTTGAAAAGGATATATATTCACAATAAGGTTATTTATTTTCTTTTTTTAAAGATTTATTTATTCATGCATGCAAGAACTGGGGTACAGGCCAAGAACTGGGGTACAGGGTACTGCGGGAGGGTGAGAGGATTCACCAGACAGAGTGAGGAACAGAACAGGCAGACTGAGTGAAATACACTGTTGAGGGGAGCAGCAGGAGAGACAGGAGTGGTCTACTGTGCCACGTGGGTATCTCTCCGGCTGGCCAGGATTGAACTGGCACTGCAGAGATTGCGAAAAGCTACACAGCACTGTGCTCAACTGTCTGCACCACCAGGAGAGGCCCAATAAGGTTATTCCTTCTCAGGAGTTCCCACAAGACAGTTTTGTGGCCAAAAGATCTTTTGATTTTGAACAAGACTGATTCAAAGAATGGAGTAAGCTACAAGGGTGGGGAGGGGGCTTTCGGTTTTACTTCATGTTTCTTTCCCCCACAGAATGCTGAGAATCCATGGTATCAGAAGCCAAATTTAGTTCTTTTCTTTCGTCAATGGGTTGCAGCCCTGACCTACTGCTCCACAGTCATTGTCCAGTCTCCTTGGGTGAGTAATTCTAGACATTGGGGAAGTAACAGAAGAAAAACAAACCATTTAAAAACTTGGTCTGTTATACAAAAGCAATGTTACATTTTATGTGACTGTTTTCATTTCAGTGTAGTGCTCATGCTGAAATCATTGGACATATAATTATACATGTATCAGTCCAGTTAATATAAATTTTATTTAATTATATCATCAAAAATCTGCTCATATGGGTCGTGTACACACCATTTTTTATAGTTTGTTGCTCTTGTGGCAAGGCCATCTGCTCTCAGATTTTACAAACAGGAAGCAACAATAATTTCAGGTTAGAATTAGGAAAAATATTCTATAAAAGGAAAAGAAATACACAAAATTATAAAATTATTAGAACAAAAATTTCATCTTGAAAGTATATTCCATTTTTTAATCTGATTTTAAGAATTATTATCCCAGCTATACTGAGAAATAACACAATGGTTATGAATGTCAATAATGACACTGATGGGTGGTTTGGTGAGGGATGAGTAGAACATATGAACACATGGAGGAGTAAAAATGTAATCTCAAAGCTAAAATAAATTTCAAAAACTGAGAGCTTAAAACGTATCACATTTTTTAAAAAAAGGAAAGATTGACTCTCAAAATAGTGGATTTTGATAACTATACTATTAAGTACATAATTAATTGAATTCATTTCAATTAATCAACTTCTTGGGATTTAGCTATAATAATACATGTTCTCAACACCAATCATGATACAGGGAAGGTTTGGCCATCATGCATCTGGTTTATTTTTCCCAGTGAGCTCTTGTTGTGACCTCTTGCTCCTTCCACAACCCCTGCTCTGTAATAGATAACTCACAGTGTAGCCAGTCTAATCATGTCTAGCATGAATCTGAATGTGTCATTCCATGTATAAATGACTAATAGTATCAGAGATAGTTAGCATGGTATGAAAAACTAAAAAAAATGGGTTTTACATTAAAAATATGTCTGGCATGTGATCCAACAATTCCACTCCTAGATATCAATCTGGAGAATACAAAAGCACTAATTTGAAGGGATAAATGTTGTGGTCACTGTGGCACTATCTGCAATAGCGAAGCTATGGAGATAATCTTAGTGCCCAAAGGCAGATGAGTAGATGAGAGAGATGTGTGTACACACACACTGGAATACTACTCAGCTACTAAAAAATGATGAAATATTGTCATTTGAGACAATTCAAATGAAACCTGGAGGGGGTTATGATAAAGTCAGTAGGAGAAGGACAAATGCCAGGTGATTTCACTTATGTGGATATAAAAGTAAAAAACAAAGAAACAGAAAAAACTGAACCAAAATAAACCCTAGAAATTTGGCTGCAGATTGAGGCAAACAGAAGTTGGGGTTGGGGGATGGACAGAAAAGAGGTGAGAGAGCCCTGTAGGCTGTGGGGAAGATTATGGGAAGTTTGACGGGGCATATGGTGTGGTCACACACAACTGAAGAGGTGTAAACCTATACTCTCAGTATATGGTGTTGAAAACCAATATTAGCTCAATAAAAAATGCAATTAAGACAAACAAACAAAAATAAACGGGTATTTAACTGTGTGGTCTCATTTTCCATCACTGTCTGTCTATTCTCCAATCACATATGTGCTCCGTATATAACACCAGATTAAGTTATTCATAGTTTTACAAAAACAGTTTCATGCCTCAATGACTTCTCTGATACAGTGGCTTCTGTCTGAAATAACATTCCATTTATGCTCTTTATTCTCTTCATGAAGGTTTTCCTAGACTCCATATAGAACTGCTCACTCCCCTCCTGATTTATCAATGTTTGCAATTATTGCTCTTACACCACATTTTGTTTTTCAGGATGTCTCATTCTCTTTCTAGACTATGACCTACTTGTGGGCAGGTGTGACATTTTCTCTTCACCTTTATATTTCCAGTACCTAACCATACATGATAACTTAACACATATTTATTAAGCTAGTGCAAGGAGGAAGATATAGGAGCAAAAACCAATCTAAGTTCCAAGGTGAAAGGAGAGATGAAATTGTATTGCTTTTGTGTGCACTTAGGAAGAATTCTGAAAGGAGGGACCATTTAAACTGAACCTTAAGTGATAGGTTAAGATTTCAAGGTGAGGGCTGATAGAAAAGTCATTCTAAACTTAAGAATAGAAAAGATGGAAAGTAGGATGTAAGAGAAGTTGATACAAAGACTTACATAGAAAATTAGTCACAAACATCTCACCAATTGTGTAAGAATCTTGCAATTTACCCAAAAAGTGAAGTTTTAAAAATGAACTTGAATTGCATACCAGAATATACAGACTTAATTAAACTAGACAGATAGTGCCTTTTTATGCATAGTATAGTCTGTCTATATTATTCATTCATGGTCATCTTCAATGACCTCAGTAAACCCTATAACCTCAGAAAATCACTTGATAAATATCAATATCTAGGTATAAAAAAAACCCAACCTCTTCCTTATGAAATCTATCTAACCTTACAGCATGAGTAATATATAAAGAGAGACATTTAGAAATAATCACCTTAAGTTAGCAAAAGAGAGAGCTACATTGTCACTGGCTTATCAAATAAAAAGTTATGGTTTGGCAAAATGGATAGAAAAAGCAAGAGGCACAAATATTTGCCATCATTTACTGTTGGAAATAAAAACTGTCAAGAGACAAAATGATGAAGCTAATAAAAGAATTTAGCATAACTGCAGAATCCAAACTTATTAAGCTCCTTATACCTCAATAACTACCAGTTGAAAATACAATAAAACAATATAAATACTATTTATAATACTTCTTATTTCTATCTATCTAGAGTTCCTGTTAAGCAACGAAATGATGATTGTGAAAAAATCGATACTGATAAATAAGATTTGAAAGATTTAAAAAGAAATGGCTATAACCCATGGTAGGAATCATTTAACATTGCAAAGACATAAATTCCCTCTAAATTACTTAATAAATTTGAATCCAATTACAATTAAAATTACATTTGTGGTCTAAAGGCAAAATAAAAATGTTAAATACAGAGATAATACAATTTTTCAAAAAAAAAAAAGAACAATAGTAAAAGTCATTTCCTATCATATGTTAAGTTCTATTTTTTTTATTTTAAAGATTTATTTATTTCTACAAGAACCGGGGTATAGGCCAGATGCACGGGAGGTTGAGAGGATCCACCAGAGACAGAGTGGGGAACAGAACAGGCAGACTGACTGAAATACACTGCTGCAGGGAGCAGTGGGTGAGACAGGAGAGGTCTGCAGCGCCATGTGGGCATCTCCATGGCCTGCGGGGATCGAACTGGCGATGCAGAGGCTGCGGACAGCTTCACAGTGCTGCGCTCAACCGCCTGCGCCACCAGGGAGGCCCCAAATCTTACAATTTAAAACAGCATAGTTTTGCAACAATATTAGATTAATAGAACAAGAAGAGATGATAGAGAATATAGAATATAGAAAAAGAAGCATTTCTACAGGAAATCATATGTATAAATTAGGAAAGAATGAACTGTGTAGTAAATAGTATTGGGAAAAATGTTCCATGTATAGAACAAAAAATTATAATCTTAGAACATGATCATATTCAGAAATTGAGTCCAAAAAGATCAGATTTATATCTTTGCAATTCCTTCCAAATTACTAAACAAATAAAAAGCAAAAATCATAAAACACTAGAAGAATATTGTCAGAGAATACATTTGTGACCCGAAGATTGGAAGATATGTTAAAACATTCATAAAATACAAGACATCAGGGAACAATTAATAGATTAAATTTCATGAAAATTTAAGACATCAATCCAATAATGAAAATCACAAAGTTATCAAGTAGCTATCAGGTTGAGAGAAGATATTTGCAACATTCAAAATCAACTAAGGTTCAAAGACTGGAATTTATAGAAAATGAGAAAGCAAACAAATGGATTAATTGAATAATATGAACCAAAATTCATAATTCATAATTCATCAGGAAGAATGAGGGGAAATGAGAATCTTCTTGTAATTATGTGTACCCACTTTTGAAAGAAATCTGGAGTTAGAGAAAAGTAACTCTGAGCGTGTATTAGTTGGGGTCATGTGAGTTGCAAATGGAAAAAGATGTCCAAATATCAGTTATTTAACACAGTGTAACTTTCTCCCTATTTTGTTGTCAGTCTACACCCAGTCTTCCTGTCAGATGGTTCTCTTGCAAAATGTGTGTCAGGAACCCAGTGTCTACATTCTATCACTCTGTTCTATTCGTTACATGACCCCTAATGTCTTCCAGTAACTCATCACCATTCCTGCTGAGGAAGAGCAGAGGAGAAAGCACAAGAAAGGCTTTTAGGGCAGGTCTAGAAGTGATTCTCATTACTCCCAGCCAGTGAGTCAGACGACCTGAGTCACATGACCATTCCTAACTGCAAGGGAATGTGGGAAATAGAGTCACACCATGGGGTTAGGAGAGAAAGGAACTAGTTTGAGGAACAACATCAGTCGCTGACATGGGCATATTCATGGCCTGTCACTTCCACTCTGAATCTCTCCATTACCAGAAAACAATACAGCAAGATGTAACAGGGTACATATACAAAAATGCCCGGTGATGTTTCTTCCGTGAGGACACAAATTGGATGTAAACTTGGTTGTTCCTCCCTGGTGGATGGATAAGTGAAATGAGCCTCCTACATATGAAAAAATACTGTGAAGCAATTGGTCATGATATAGATTTACACATATATGTAGATGCAAAAGGAACGTGTCGATGCAAAAAAAGTATTAGGTGAAGGAAATTGCACAAGATTTCTAGCACATCTTTTGTATCAATTTTGAAAACCACCTAAGTCGGTACTATATATTTATCACAAATATATGAATATATAAATAACTGGAAGGTGGAGACAAAAAACATTATCAAAACACAGGTGCAGGCTACCATTGAGAGGTGAGCTTGGAGATAAAATGAAAGAGGAAAAAAAGGCTAAAATAGAAAAGATTACACAGGCTGAGCTGAGAGTGTGCCATGAATTCTCAAGTGTCATCAGCTCAATTCAGTCCATCTGAGCACTCCCCAAAAATAGTACAGCCAAACCCAAAGAAACCTGACCCAGGTACACAGGGGGCATTATAAAATGCAAATTGTCAACTTGGTGATTGTTTGAAGTATCCCCAAGTAATTAAAGGGTCAACACTTAACATTCAAAGAAAGATATTCACTGAGTTTCTCCTTAGAACTCAGTCCTTGTCCTCACAGAAAAGGATTTACAGATTGAGGGTTAGGTAGCCAGAGTAGAGCGGGTGTTATAGAATCACACCAATTGTAATAATGACTCAGATAAAGGTCAAGATTGTACAAAATTGCTTGTTGATTTTGATTTTTACTTTATTATAATTATAGAGACACACTACGGGGGTGGGGAAGAGAGGAGGGATTAGGGTCCAAATAAGGGGAGGATTGCATGGGGACTGTAACCAAGATGAAAATGCGTACATTGTGCACAAATGAAAAATGACGTAAAAATACATAAAATTAAAAAAATTAAAAAGGGGGAAAAAAGATTGTACAGAATGAATGAACAGTAGCTACGAGTAGAACAGAATGAGTCAGAGGGAGATTGCCTTAGGATTGTAAAGAAGATGTTTGGGATTTGTCACATATGCAAAATATTTTGCATTTCATTCCCAACTGCAAACAGAAAGTCATTTTGTAATCCAATTTTTATAAGTTTATTTTAAATTTAAAAAGTCCTTTCCAAATTCCAAAAGACCGAGTTAAAAACGTTTGTTGTAAAATCTGCAAAAGAGTGAAAAGAAATATAAATATTTATCAAAAGAATAAAAGGAACATTTGTATCATAAAATACAGCTTTTTTTTCAAAGAATGAGGCAGAAAGGGCCTCCCCAGTGGTGCAGTGGGTTGAGCGCAGCGCTGTGAAGCTGTCCGCAGACTCTGCGGCGCTGGTTTGATTCCCGGCAGGCCAGGGAGATTACCACATGGTGCAGCAGACCTCTCTCATCTCATCTGCTGCTCCCCTCAGCAGTGCTTTTGGTCCTTCTGCCTGTTCTGCTCCCCGCTCTGTCTCTGGTGAATTCTCTCACCCTCCCATGCCTCTGGCCCGTACCCCAGTGCTGTATAAATAAATAAACCTTTGGGGGAAAAAAGAATGAGGCAGATAAAGCCAGATTGAAACAATGGGTTGATGAACACACAAATGTCAAAAAACATGCAACCTTCCATATATGTGTGTATTTGTATATGTGTGTATGTGTAATCTGCACATAAAGACACAGATCATTATTAACAACAGTACCTTTGGGCAGAAAGAGGCAGGCTGAGATGAAAAATAAGAAGGACTTTCACATTCTATAATATGTGCTTGCTTAAAGCATGATGATAAAGCAATTTGAATGTTATCTGGTTAAGATTGAAAAGGAATAGAAACATTTTAAAAGAAAACAGAAGAAATTCAAGTTCTCAGAATGTTTAGGTGGTTTGTGTAATAATAATGAGGAAAGAAGATTTTTGCTGGGCAGTGATGCTGGAGATGCTGGAGAGAACTGGACCGATTAGGCATGTACCTTCGAAATTGAATTTACCAACAGAACCATTGGATGGATTAGCTGCACCAAACACATGTGTCAAGAATGAAAGCTACAGTCAGAAATGAGGTGAGAGAGCAAACTGGGGAGGGGGCACGTGGGCAGTGGCAGAGGACTCTCAGCGCCTTCGTGGCAGGTGGGTGTGACAATATACATCTGAAAGGGTGATCCTATACCTCCAAATCCTACACAATGTTGTAAACCAAAGTTATCTCAAGTAGAAAAAAGAAAATTATTTTCCAGGAATTAAAATTAAGGTGTCTGAAGATACAGCAACAGAAGATTATCAGGACAGAGAGGAAAATGTGGAAGAAAAAGTTCACGATCATGTAAATATCTGCTAAGTTGGAGATGTGTGCTTATTCATTCCAGGGGAAATATCAAGGAGCACCTACAATAATCTACATAGAGGCTTGCTTAGGGATTAAGAAAATAAAGACTGAATTTGAAAGTCTCTGACCTATATACTTACCAAGCACTCAGCATTGTGCTGCAGGTTTTTGACCCAGGAATTTTTATCACTATTATAAAGTCTTAATACCACTAGTATCAATGCAAATAACACTTCCTTTCCTGGATTTAAATGTGTGATTGTGTGAATATGTGACCACAGTTCAGTGTGTGTGAGAAGGCATTTTAACCATCTAGAAATCTTTTATTCTGGAAAAATATGTGGTTCTAAAGAGACATAGTAATGTTTGTTCCAATATTTGCAAGAACAGGCAACCTGTTTAAAAAAAATGAAATAAAAATAATTGTAACATATTCCCAGTATTTATATGAGGGGAACACATTCTTTTTTAAGAGTAGGATTTTTTTCCTTACTGTATAAACATCTAGGACAGTGCTTCCCAAAATGTGGTCCCAGGCCAGCAGCACTGTTATCACCTGGGAATTCATCTTAAATGTAAAGTCTTGACTCTCATCCTAAGTATACTAAACCAGAAATCTGGGGATAAGGCCCCAAGTCTATGTTCTTACAGACCCTCTATGTGATTCTAAGGCATCCTCAAATTTGGGAATCATTAGTTTGTGCAACCTTATCTGTACCTTGCATGCACTGAGTACTAGGAGGTCATTTAGGAAGAGTTTGGTGATAAAGTTACAGGGCTCTGGGTTTAGTGAGGAAATAAAAGCAAAGAAGCTATTTTACTTAAGTTTAAGCAGAAGTTAACTTTCACTTTTGATTGGCATTGACACTGACCTTTTAGAAGTGTGAAGCTCCTGGCACAAATGCTTTTAATCTAGTACAGATTTTTGACCTCATCATTGACAGAAGGTTGGCATTTCTGATGCACAAAGATGAGACTATCTGACCTTTTTGCATTACAACGATTGTCATGATTGGCAGGTCTTGGCCTCTCTTTTGAAGAGATGTGGCACTTGGCACTGTTAAATCATATAAAGAACCTCCTCCTGTCCTCTATAGTTTGAACATGACAGATTGTCCCATCTGGTGATACCCTGAGATCCTTGTTGTTTCAATGAGTCTGCGGATTACTATCCACTTCCTCATGATGACGACCCTGTATAGTTTGGCAGCTGCCATTCTGATGTCCTTAGTTTGCACTGATGCTGCTTTGACAGCTAAGACCTTTTTTTGAGAAGTAGTGAGAGTAGATTTCAACTGAGCAAGGAGATAACTTTGAAATCCTTCCCCCAGACTGCATAGATCATATTATCCCAGGGCATCCTGCTGAGAAAATAAGAAGCAGGAGGCAATGCCAGAGATAATGCCTTCGTCATTTGTGAAATCCAAATGGCTATCTGACCTATAGCACCTTATTCCATCTTGAAAATAAAAAAAAAATCATCATTGTTTCCTTAGTCAAGCACACCGCAAGACATCAGAGGAAATAACACAAACAAGAATAAGAGATACACCCTTAGGGTGCAGACAGTCAATTTGGCAAAAAGATGTACATAAGTTCACATCTTAAAAAGCAGCCTTGACTCCTCTCCATCTTATTGCTGTCTGTGGAAATGATCAAACTCTCATATTTTATAAAAACTTGGAATTTGATATATGATATAAATTAGCATCCTCTGCAAATTTTAATGTTTTCAACGAATTCAAATCTAAAAGTGTTGCAGGCTTATTGTTAACTGGGGGAATCAGGACTTGCTGTGTTATTGAATGCAGGCCTCTGGCCACTAGTAAAGGTTTTGTTTTTTCCCATATCTCACAATCTCACAATGCCCTATTATAAAAGTCCTGCTCCTTTTACCACCAAAATAATCTAAACATTGATTTTGAAGTGAGCAATTATCAGTCCAGAGAGAAAAAAATGTGAGTAAAATTCATCTCTTAGTTCAATTATAGAAGAATTATAAGGATTCATCTTATGAACTTGAGGCCCCCTAAAGCCTACTGAACTACAAGCAACCGAAAATATTTCAGATGAATCTAGAGCTGGTAGCTATCATGAATACGTTTTAAGCCAAGTACATCATCTCCCAAATGCAGGGGAAGCTATAAATCCTAAGTAAGGCAAATATCAAAATTATATAAATACTTCATCACAAAGGGAATTTGAATGCTTACCACTCTCAGCATTGAACTGTACTAACTGCTAAAAGGAAATTTGAACAGTAAGGAAGAAAGAAAATGCAGGATGCCACCTGGTTTGATTGTTCACAAACATAAATGCAGTGAGTCAAGAGTTATATCCGTGTGGTGGAGAAAAGCAAAGTAAAAGGAACAAGTTGCTCCATAATCAATTGTTCTTAAACTTGCTGTGCTGCCTATGAGAATCACTTGGGAGACTTTTAAAGATCTTGTTGCCAGGCCACAGCCAATATCAATGAAATCACTATTTCTAGTGCCAGATGCCAGGCACGACTAGCTCCACACATAGCCCGAGTTTGAGAAGACTACACATCAGTAAGTATATCTTTCACACTATCCAAAGATTGTAAAATGCAGCCTGCTGCTGAGCTATAAAGCCGTTGTTTAAAGCAATAGTGACATGGGAGAAAGTAAAGGCAGATAGAACATTCAAAAGATGGCAGACCTCTCTATGTCAGGTCAACATTATTCCCTTCTTTCTTTTCATGTATTGTTCCTTAGATATTTGCCAACACTTAACTCATGTGTCAGGCAGTGGAGAGTGTCTGACACAAAGAGGTCATCAGTGATGGAGAATAATCATGGAGCAGTCTCAGTCTCTAAGGACCAACTGAAACCTCAATCTCCTCAGTAACCCATGCCAGAAGAGATAATTCCCTTTTCTCCAAATTTATATACTTCACATAGTTAATTTATCATGGGTAACTGTAAGTTAGTTATCTCCAAAGAAACAGAACAAATAGGAGAGGATGTGAGGAGGGAGAGAGGAAAGCAATGGTGGGGGAGGGGGTGGAGAGGAAGGAAGAGAGATTATAGGAATTGGCAATTGCTTCAGTCATTATAGTTATGGAGAATGATGGGGGAAGCCTGTTGCAGCAATGTAAGTCAAAGAAGCAGGAAAGCAGATGGTGTAATTGATTTGAAGTTCTAAGGTCAAAACACCTAGAACTTCAATGTCTGAGGAAAGAAGAAGATGGAGGAACTGGTTCAAGAAAATATTGACCTTTCCTTTGCCTTTTTTGTTCTCTCCAGGCCCCCAGTGGATAGGATATTGCCTAGGGATTAAGCAAGAAGTTCAAAAAGTGTCTTTTCAATCAGTCCACTGAATCAAATGCTAATCTCTTCTACAAACACCCAAACAGACACGTTCAAGAATAACGTATGGGCCTCCCCAGTGGCACAGCAGATTGAGTGCTGTTGTGAAGCTACCTGCAGCCTCTGCAGCACAAGTTCAATTCCCAGCTGGCCAGGGAGATACCCACATGGTGCGGCAGACCTCTCCTGCCTTGCCTGCTGCTCCCCTCAGCTGTGTATTTCAGTCAGTCTGCCTGTTCTGTTCCCCACTCTGTCTCTGGTGAATCCTCTCACCCTCCCGTGCCTTTGACCTCTACCCCAGTTGTTCTATAATTAAATAAATCTTTAAAATATAATAATAATGTTTAACCAGCTATTAGGTCATTCCCTATGTCAGTGAAGCAGTCATAAATTCAACCATCACAATATTCAACTCTATATATTATGTTCATAGATGAATAGCACACTTCTCTAGCACAAAAATCTTCAATATTGAGACCATCACTTTGTCATGTATTAAACGCATATTTTGTAGCCCCACTAATGTATCCACTCCTTTTGCATGTGCTAATAAAAGTGTTGAATACAACAAGGCTCCCTTCCCCCTAATAGTTGGTATTATCATACCTTGTAAATAAAAGATCTCTGACCACTTGAAAATAATGGTAATAGTGAAAATGAGGAAAGATTTGAAGAGAATGTGAGGCAGAAATGCAGGAGGCCAATGATATGGTCAGCTATTTGAATACTGAGAAACCAGTACTTGTATAGAAATAAAGCATTCCATAAAAGTGATTTTTTAGAGTTCCACCATCTTTCTATAACCGGATTATCAGGGTCAAGGAAATTTCACACATAAAAATGGATAAATGATACTTTTAGAAAATAAATGATTATGAACCATATGTAGGGATGAGGTCCCCAATTTCACTTCCATTTAGGGGGAAATAAAGCAGACTTCTAAAATCAGACAGTGGTTTGTTCAAGCCCAGTTAACAACCAAGTTCTAAAAGAATGTGGGACTTTTACCTCAAATAAAGTTCCTGAACTAAGTACATGGGCACTTTTTGATTATAAAATTAAACTACAGGCATGGCAGATCTCTCCTTTCTTGCCCGCTGCTCCCCTCATTAATGTCTTCAGTCAATCCACATGTGCTGTTCCCCACTCTGCCTCTGGTGAATCCTCTCACCCCTGCACCTCTGGCCTACATCCCAGTTCTTGTACGCATAACTAAATAAATCTTAAACAAATAAAATTAAAATACAGCATGCCTGATCCTAAATAATTTGAGCCAAATAGATTTTATTATTTTTTTTAAAGATTTATTTATTTATTTATTTATACAAGCACTGGGCACAGTCAGAAGCGCAGGAGGATGAGAGAATTCACCAGAGTCAGAGCAGGGAGCAGAACAGGCAGACTGACGAAATACACTGCTGAGGGGAGCAGCGGGCGGCAGGAGAGGTCTGTGCGCCATGTGGGACCCTCCTCCGGTGGCCGGGGAGCAGCCGGGGATCCAACCAGCACTGCAGAGGCTGAGAGCAGCTTTGCAACCCAGTGCTCAACCGCTGTACCACCAGGGAGGCCCCAAATAGATTTTAGATGTGCTATTTATGACTCATGTATCCTATTCTATAAAACTTCTCCCAATCACTCATTAAATCTGTTTTATGTGAATTTTTCCCACTTTGCACTTTCATTAACTGGAAAGAAGAGAATAAAGTGTACTTACAATACCACCAGACCCATACCAAGGCCCTCACTTGATGGATGTCTTCCTAATGAATTATATATATTGTAAACAAGTAGTACGTGCCAGTCCAAGGTTTTCATTAATTTTTCATTCATGAAATGCACCACTTAGCTTGTTTGACATTTAAGCGAGCTACATAAATTTAAACTAGAGGTCACCATAAAGAAAGCATTTGCTAGTGTCACTGAAGGCACAAGCCAGCAGCTGTTCCACCTCTTAACTAAAATCCTGCCCCAAACCATGTTCAAGTTTACCACCAACCGATTAACAGAATATGTAACAAGTGAGTGATACTGTAATTAGCTGCTAGCAGCTGATTTGAAGTTTAGTGCTTCATGCTATTATTAAAGAATGTTGTGTGTTTTTAACAACTTCTACCTTATTTTTGCTTCTCAACTGGCAATGAAGAAATCACTGCCTTGAAGGCATCTTATTACTCAAGATATCACTGCCAAAGATTTAAGTACCTCCCACATCCCAATATAGAGCTTCCTCCATGTCTTTCAGGCTTCCAAAAGAGTTCTGTGAATTAAGGTATTGCAACAGAGAAAATCTCAAACTAGAGTTAAAAATCTTGTAATAAAAGGAAACCCATATACCCTAGGAACTGAAAAATCCAAAGCCTTAATACCTGAGAATTCCCAGATACATGAAAAATAGCTAGTCTTTAAAATACATGGTTCTGCTGCAATGGCTGCAGATAGCTTAATAGGTTGCATCAGCAGACCTCTCCCGACTCACCCGCCACTCCCCTCAGCAGTGTACTTCGGTTGATCTGCCTGTTCTGTTTCCCGCTCTGTCTCTGGTGAATCCTCCCACCCCCCAAACCTCTGGCCTGTACCCTAGTTCTTATATGCATAAATAAATAAAATCTTTAAAAATATATATGGTTTTGAAAAAGAACTCTCAATTCCCTTCACTCTTGCTAAACTTAAAAGTGAGCTCACTCAAAGCACATCAATTCTAGAACAGCACACGCCACCCCAGATTCTTCCAATTGATGCAGATATTAAGTGTTAATGTCTTTCTTATGATATCAGGACTGGCTGAACCAGGTTGGATTGAGTTTACAGTGGAAGTTATATCTATTCAGATTTCCTTAAGTTGGAGAAATTTCAAAAAACAAAAAGAACCAAAGGAATCAACCAAGATAGGTTCTTTCTCCCCAGGATCTATATAATCCTTGTGAAATAAAAGTGAAACCTATAAAGGAAATCGCTGTGCTGGCTCTCCATGCTGGTCAGGAGGTGGGCACATTTCCTCTTAAACATTGATTATTGTGTGCTTGATACTATGCACAAAGAATACAAAGGAATATTAGAATTGCTTCTCTCTTCAAAGAGCTCCCTTTAGTGATGGACACATCCTGTCATCGGCCCACATTATACAGCCAGTTAGTGCAGTAATAAAGGCAATAATCTTTCTAGACTGTTCCCTTAACACATAAGATTGCACTAAATCAACTATTTATTGCAACATAGATGACATTGGTTGCTACTTTTTTTTTTTCCTACAAGAGGGTCTCAGTTTCATCTCATTTCATCAAAAACAAGAAATTCCAACCGTTGCTCCCCGATGTAGCAACACATTTCTGCATGAAAAATATAAGGTGCACTATCCTCTTTGCAATTCTAAGCATAGGTTATAAGCATTATGCAATTATAAGCATTATGGTTAAATCATAGTTTTCCTTTTGATTATAGCCTGACCATCAGTTTTCTTTCCTGAAGCATCTCTCTCTTCCAGTGGTCCTGCTGGTATTCATTTTTATTTCTATCTCTTTCAATCACTTTTTTAACTTGAGTTCATTACCTCACCTTAGCCTACTTCTTTGCAATACAGCTTCAAAAGGATCACTCTTTCTTTGTTATTCCTCAAAAGAAGAACACAGCGTGTTTCTGTTTTTAAAGCACCTCTGTTAATCATTTAGTGAAGCAAAGTAAATGATATAACAACAAACATGCCTGAGAGCAATGTCAAGGAAAGAAGAAATCTGTACTGGTGCCCCTCCTTATAAAAACTGGGTAGGACAGGGAGGGGTAATGGTAGAAAAAAGACAAACTGAAAAGGAGGAGTAAAAAAGGAGTATAATTTGTTATTTTGCTTTTCCAAAAATATAGTTCAATAGGTTTGCATGCATTCCATTTCTGGTTCTGACCCATGTCTCTGATAAACAGACTTTTCATATTATAGGCAACATGTGCAAACCACTCTTGATGTAATAAAAAGACCAAAGGACACCCCCACAAGTGTGTGTGTGTGTGTGTGTGTGTGTGTAGACTTGCTGTTTCTACGCCTTGTGAAATTCCTGTCATTATAAAAACTAAGACCAATCAGAGACTATTGGTCAATAACACTACTTTGATGACTAGATCACTTGTGCAAAGAAGAATCTTAGAATGCAAGCTCCAGAATTTTCCCTCGTGTCACATGTCATTCTTGTAAAAAGACCTGTTAGATTCACTACAGTGAAAACAGTAAAATGAAAGGAATTTCCTTTGAAAGCCTATGATACTCGGAAATTAGATTTTTTTCTCACACACACTCTGAAAAAACCACCACCACCTTTCTGGTTTTTATTTATCCCCTATATAGCCATATGTTTTCCCATTTTGGATGACCTACCTGGATTATACACTCATTACCACCCCCCCCCAAAAAAAAAGATGTAATCCCTATTTAGCACCTCATCAAATAAGAAGCGATGGGAATTTTATGTCTCTTCTCCAGTCACCCAAATAATAAAAGCCTATTAATCACTTCCTAAATATGTATTGAATTCACTCTCTCTATCCTTACCATTATGGTCTTCCGCTAAGTCCTCATTATCTTTCCACTGCTTCATCTAATTGCCGCCTCAAGCTTTAGTTCTCAAGCTTTAGTTCTCAACCTACTCATGACCATCTTCTCTACTACCAATATAGCTTGCTTCAAAAAAAAAAAATGACCAATTAAATCCCCCTGCTCAAATAACTATAAGATAAATACAATGCTACTTAGCATTATCTTTCATGATATCTTTCACCTATTTATATTACTCTTTTACCTTATTACTAGCTACAACATAAACATATATTTAATGTTCCAGATATATTAAACAGCTGGGAATTGTCCAAAATTCTATATATCTATACCCCAAATAATATATCAATTCCCTTACCTGCTCCCAATACTCATTTACCTTTCAAGTTCTCATTCCCATTCAAATTGTAACAGATGACCTTCCTATAAGTACTTCCTAAGACTTCAGGGCATACTCAAGCACTTATTCCACTGTATTATTTCCTGTCTGCTGTAAATTGTTAATATAAGATACAGAGGGAGTTTTCCCTCTAGATACTACCAACACTCACAAAGTCTTGATGGGAGAGCTGTGGAAGTGTATGTTGTGCATACCAGAGTAAAAACAAACAAATAGCAAAGCACTGCAGGAGAGGTAAGAAACCCCATAATGACCTTTCTCCACCTCTTCTGTGCAGGGGAGGTGTATTAACATTGCACCTGTAGGGGAGGTGTATTAACATTGTCACTCTTTGGGCATTTGGCAGTTAGGGTAAGGAAACAGTGACAATGAAGTGGAAGAGCAGGAATAGGGATACAGGCTGGTCCAGAAAGTTGGAAAAGGAGCAGGAGCTCTGAGAAGCCTAAATCTCAAAGACATAAGGTCACAGTATGTCCTTAAGGTAGCTTTTCAATCCGAGTAATAGAACATACTTCACCCCAAGCTCTATCAATAGGTTAAAAAATATCAAGTAAGAGTGAAACACTATTGGAAGAATTGTAAGAACATAGTGATATAGTCTGTCTGAGGTATAGCAGCAAGAAAAGAGCTAAATCAGAGGGTGAAATAATCATTGAGCAAAACCCTCTGATAAGCCAGCCTGCACCATAAACTTAAGGTGTCCCAAAGGACTTTGAAGACCAGTAAGAGTAATCATGGTACCAATCCACTTAAAGGCTAGTTCCGGATGAAATAACTCTAATCTTGAAACTAAAGGTCAAGTAGAATAAAAGAGATGCTCATTTCTAAGAATAGAAGCTATTTAGTCTTTTTAACAACTGTATTGTGGAATAATACAATTGCATAGATTCAAAGTATACATGATGATTTGACATACATGTACCCTGTGAAATGAATATCTGCTCTACTGATCTTCCTGATACATTGGGATTTCCACAGCAAAATGAATCAGATGAAAAAGGAAAAACAGTCAACTATTAACAGACAAAGAAATCAATAGAATTGGATTAAAATACAACATGAACATTGGGATTATATCACAGAGTACTGACAGTAACTATAGTAATTATAAAATAGACTAAGACTTCAAATGAAAAGTGTAAAATATGAAGGGACATGATTTCAATAGAAATACAGACACAGTGGAATCAGCTAAAATGTTAGGGTTAGGGCAGAACACAGTAATAGTTGAAGAATGAATGTGAAGCTTTCAACAGTAGCCTTGACCCAGCTAAGAAAAAGGCCAGAGGACTGGAAGATAATTCTGTAGAAACTTCTCAAACTGAAACAGAGAAGGCACAGGTATTCAGAAGAAGGGCATTCAGAAGAAGCAGGACTTTAAAATTAGTCTCATAAAGCATATGTATAATTTGAATCCCAAAATTGGAATAGAGAAATTAGACAGAAGAAATATTTAAAGAGTTAATGACTGAGAATTTTTTGAAATTAAGGCTATGACAAGTATCACTCCAGAAACACCAAAGTAAAATAAATACCGAGAAAAAATAACAATGAACTAGTGATTCCATTTTCAATTGCTGAAAGGCAACAATGGGAGAAAAAAGACACATGTTTTACACCCAGAGCAGCTCAGGATCACAAAGGACCCTTCAATAGAAACCATACAAGCTAAAAGATAATACAGAAACATCTTCATATTACTGAAAGAAAAAATGAAAATAGTCAGATAGAAATCTAGTACTTTAACATATTTTAAATAAAAAAAATACTTCAGAAAAACAGAAACAACATTCAGAACCAGTAAACCTACATTATAAGAAATGTTAAAATGATTTAAAAAAATTCTGTAGGTAGAATATGGTGTCAGGTGGAAACTTGAAAACCTGTTTTCTCTCTTGATAATGTTTTCTCTCTTGGTAATGAACACACAAAGCTATACATTTTGTCAAAAATAAGTATAATTATACAGCACAAAAAGTGAACTTTACTGCATGTGAGATTTCTTAAAATGCTTGAACCTATGACTGAAAAATCTTTGAATACCTTCACTGCTTTTAGAAACTACTACAAAAGATTTTTTTAATTAAAGAGCATATTTAAAGCATATTCTAGATTATCATTTGGCTACATTGTTCACTTAGGTAGGCTAAGCAACATGGTTGCTTAAAAGAAATTCTTTTAGAAATTTAGAAGGAATTCAGGATCAGGATCTCTGTGTTCATTAAGTACAAGTTCAAAAAAGGACTATGCCACTGTATCTGAGGTTAAGCAATCTGTTGTTAGTGAATGGTTATCTTTCCACCAGAGTCATGTGCCGCAGACCAGCATAGCAGTAGATGATGAGGCCACCTCAGGGTTGAGAGAAGCATGCAGGGTGGTCAGGGCGTCGGTGAAAGAAATGACAAACAGACACACTTCAAGAGTGAAAATCTGAGTGTAATTTTCTTTGAGTTTGTGACCAGTATATATATGTTTTCCAAAAGCACAGGAATGAATATCAAAGAAATTAGCTTGCTCATGGGCTCAGTCTATCACCATCAGGGAGGTGATCTACATAACAAACAATGACCATTATAGAAGAAAGAAGGAAGTTTAGAAAGACAGATAAGGGATTAAAGTTTGTCTTGTAGTGGTCCCTGGTGGTCATTATCTATTGATAAGCTTCTGCCTTTTCAGGGAACTTCCACTGCACTTCCTCTGCTTCAGGGTGTTATGCTGTTCTCCCCCTGCACGCTGGTTGCCCAATGGGACCTAGGGACCATGGCGAAAGCCATTCCTAAAGGTCACTGCGGGGGGAGGTGCAGCAGGTATGTAGGGTTTTGCTGTTCTCCCCCTGCGCGCTGGTGGCCCAGCCAGACCTAGGGAAGGTTAACCCTAAAGGTCACTGCAGGGGGAGGTGCAGCAGTCATGAACATGTTTTATGTTACTCAAAATTGTGAGTAAATTCTAGGAGAAAATATGACTTAATTTTCTTTTACATTATATTACAAGTGCCAATTGCTTTAGACAAATATCAGTGAATTATATATAGGAAAACATCTTTATCCTGAAAGCAGCACCAGTACTATTTCTACTCTTTTCTGATGCTTTGTATTACCTTATGTATTACTTTTGTATTATGGCAATGAAACTAGGAAATTTTTTTTACAATATCAAAACTGCATATAATTTATTTTTATTTTTTTATTTATTTATACAAGCACTGGGTACAGTCAGAAGCGTGGGTGAGAGAATTCACCAGAGCCAGAGCAGGGAACAGAACAGGCAGACTGATGAAATACACTGCTGAGGGGAGCAGCGGACGTGGCAAGAGAGGTCTGTTGCGCCATGTGGGACCCTCGCCCATGGTCGGTGATAGAACAGGCACTGCAGCGGCTGTGGGCAGCTTCGCAACCCAGCGCTCAACCGCTGCACCACCCAGGAGGCCCCAAAACTGCATATAATTTTAAAGCAATATAATCAACTTCCCATATTATAACCTGTATTTTTAAAAATCTAAAAGTTCCATAGGGGCAGGAGGAAGAGAATTAGATATTCTATTAAAGTCAGTTGTGAGTTTCTCTATTAATATCACCACCATTATGGCAAAATAATCATTCTTTAATCCATATAAAAGCAAACATGAAGAGGTAGGGCTACAGTCTGCTTAGCAGATTTAAATTTGACTAAAATCTAAGCAGATTTAAATTTGACTCATTTATGAAATATGCGTTGATCAGAATAACAGAAACATTAAAATGGGGGAATGAACAAGCATCTCTTTTAGAACAGTAAGCCCTAGGAACTTGTAAATATGTGTATAAGTATTATAAATACTTACAGACATGAAATTTGTAAGTCTACAAGTATCAGAATTAATTTTGTGATAATGTGAATGTTAAAACATCTAGAATAATAGTAATTTTAAAATCAAGCTAATTAATGCTTGAATTTCATACTATGTTCTTGTTCAAATCCAAATAAATACTAATATCTAAGCTGAGGTTCCCACAACAAAATACCATAGAGTGGCTGACTTAAACAAGAGAAACTTCTCACAGTTCTAGAGACTAAAAGTCCAATATCAAAGTGTTGGTCAATTCAGTTCCCCGGTTGAGGCTCTTGTCTTACCTGCAGACAGCCCCCTTTTTGCTATATCCTGAGATGAACATGGAGAAAAAATTCTGGTCTCTTTTGTTATAAGGACAGCAATCCAGTCATGGGGGATCTACCCTCAACTTCATAACCTTTCGAAGCTCCAAATGCCATCACATTGGGTATTAGGCTTAAATATGTGAATGTCAGAGAGATAGAAATATTCAGTCCATAACATCATCTTATAATGGACCATTCATTTAAATGTATAGTAATACATATGGAAGACTGGTATAGCAGTGGAAATGATATCATTGGTTATGATGGTAAGACACACTACTAACCAAAAGGGAGGAAAATTTACAATGGAATTGAAAGCAGAAGATCGGAATCAAAATACAATATATCAGCTTGTAGAAACAAACTCTTCAGTAGGAAGTGAAAGGCAGCCAGCTAAGAGTACTGTAATGTAATGATGTCTTGGCACATAGATTTTAATAAAATTCAACTCACTTTTTAATTAGGTCACATCAGGTAAATATATGCAAATTTATGAGCTTTCAATGAACTTGGCAGTAAAAGTCTAATACATCATTTAGAAGCAACACAACTGTGCACCATCAATGTGTGTGTGTTCATCTCAATCCCATCAATATATAACGTCCATATTACCACAGTGAGACTGCTTTAGATAATGATTTTGCCTTTTTTGAAGCAATTTAAATGAAGGTAGAAAAAGGTTGGACTGTAAAAGGAACTTTAGCTATAGAACAGCAACACATTAGCACTATTAGGAGACAAACGGCCTTGTTTTGAGAGGCAGCTTGTCTAAATGAACATTATTTTCTAAGAGTGAAAGATACCTTGTGTGAATTTGTAGGCTATTTTTGATGTCTCCATCAATCAAATCTCCATTTGCATCTTCAATATCTTTTTGACATGCATATTTACATATGTGTATATGATACATATAAAGTCATAAATGTGATTGAATATACCCTTATTTACCTCAGAGGCTACTCTCACACCTTCTCCCTTTCTCCCTTTTTTACAGAAATACAAAACAGAAGCCAAGTCTCCCTGGTTGATGGAAAAATAGAATGACTGTGTGACTGGACTTTAGGGCAGAGAGTGGTAGGTGAGGTACTCCTAGAAGGCAACAGATATTAGATAGAGCCTCAGGGGTTATGAAAGGGTTTGGATTTTAAGCATAACAAAAGTCACTGGGGTCTTTTACAAAGGAGAGATATAAAATAGTTTACATTTTGAATAATTCTAGTTGATTAGTGGTTTATGCACCAGAGGTGGAAATAAATGGAAATAGGGACCAAGTTAGAAGAAACCAAGTTGGTCCAGAATGGGCTGAAGTTAATTTGGAAGTAATTCAACCATGGTGAAAGTGGTTGTACTTGAAGACAGAATTGACAGAACTTGTTAAAGAAACAAATGTCCTCCCTCCCATTTTGTCTTTATGTGCTAATATGTTGCTGTTCTGTAAAGTTCCCTTTACAGTCCTTCCTTCTTTTTCTACCTTCATTTAAATTACTTCAAAAAATATATATACTGTATCTTCAGATACAGTATTCACTTTTAAATGTCCCCTCTAAAATTTTTACCTACATAAGCCAAGTATAAACATTAGTATCCAGCTCAAATTCCCTCTCCGAGATTTCTTATCAGACACTCCATTCCACAATAACCCTCTCTTCTTTGAATGCACACTTCTCCTGATCTTTCCCAGCAATATGTTGATAAATCCCCAAGTCAAAGACAAGCATGTACCAATGTAGAGACCCCAAGCTAAGAAATACCAGCTTTCTGCAGTAAGAGAGAACAAATCCAAAGACACAATAAACTATGTTAGCAAATAAAGGAAACCCTAAGGCTATGAGAGGGTTTTGAAGAAGGGTAGAGTGTAGATCACATTAAAGTGTAACTTTTGGGTTTGAAACAAAGTAGCTTACATATGCTGTCTCCAAGTAGTGAGACCTATTTGGTTGGAAACTACCGGTTAGGAAAAAGTGAGATTTTATGTCAAAAAGTCTGTATCTGAAATCTGAAGCAGAATTGAAAATCAAAGGTCCTTCTCTATATCAAAGTGATTCAAATAGCCTAGATCTTCCAGAGAAGAATGAGATGTTCCATACTCACTGATATGATTTGAAATGCACAGTGAAATTTACTGTAATTTTAGATATTTAAGACTGCATCCTCTTATTAACAAGTGAAAGTAGTTTTAAGAGATTTCTACTGTATGTGATAGAACCCTGAGATTCAATGAGAAGTTATCTTTTTCTCATAAAAATAAATTTTAAACTAGTAATACATTTTAGTATGTGATAGTATAGAACTAAGAAATGATCAAAGAGTTAGAACTTACGTGCTGTATCACTGAGCTATAAACTTAAGACATTTACCGACATGTTCCTAAATAGTATGAACCACTAAACATCTGTTCATACATCTATTCCAGATGTTTCCCCAATAAGATCCTAAGATTGACAGTATTCACATCCCTCAGGCAAAATAAATACAGAACCATGGATCCCATGAAGGATTTACTTGAGCCAGCATCTTCAGACCTGTAATGTTGAATTTTTTAAAGTTTCTCAGAATTGCTGGTCTATTCGGTGACCGTTGTTCTATTGTGTATATTTCTATCTTGCTCTGTTATGCATATTACACTAATTTCCTAGGGCTGTTTTAGCAAATGATCACAAACTTGGTAGCTGAAAACAACAAAAATGTATTGTCTCATAGTTATGTTCAAAATCAAGTTGTCAGGATAGCGTTCCCTTCAGAGGATTTAAGAGACTTACCTTTTTTAATTTATTTTTTTATTGAAGTAACATTGGTTGACAACACTGTACATGATCTAGGAGTATAGGCTCAAACTTCTTCAGATACATGACACATACTACATCCACCAAAAAGCACCCATAGTCCTTCACATTAATCCACTGGGTCCTCTTCCACCTTCGCTCCACACCATCCACCCTGTCCTTCTGGTAGACGTCTTCTGCTTATTTTGCTTGGCAAAATCCCCTCCAGTTCCAGATAGTTACAAAAGGCAAAAGTTTGTTTTTATAAGCTGGGTTGTATTCCACTGTGTATATGTACCACACATTCTTAATCCATTCATCACAACTTGGCTGCTGTAAATAGTACTACAATAAACCTAGAACATATGTCCCTTCAAGTACTGTTTTTGTGTCTGTGAATAGATTGCCTAGGAATGGAATTACTGGATCACGTGGTTGATCTATTTAAAATATTTTGAAAAGTCTCCATACTTTTTTTCCATAGGGGTTGGACAAGTCTTCATTAACATCAATAGTGTAGGGAGGGATCCTTTCTCTCCACAGCCTCCCTGGCACTTCATATTTCTTGACTTTTGTTATTGCCCATTCTCCAGGTTGTGTGCTGTAGTATCTCATTGTAACTGACTCCTGTCCTTTAATGTTTCCAGCTTCCAGAGGTTGTCAGGTGAACTTGTGGACACATCTGTATCTACACAATCTTGTCTGTGTGCTTGCTTTCCCACCTCCACCACCAATATAATGAAACGCAATTACATTGAGGATTCAAGCAGGTAATCTAAAGCAAACTCTCCCTTGCAAGAGCATTAATTTATTTCTGTCTCTTGCCATAAGATAATATTTTCTCTTTGCCTTAACAGGTAATCACCACATAATCTTCTCACAAGGAGACACAGCAAATATTTTTGAAAAATAGTTCAACCAACCATTTCTAACCCCTGGCCATTTGTCTGATTAGGGGTACAGTAAAGACAACAAGATTGCCTCAAGTAGGCTTGCTCATATGGTTTTTGCCATTTAATGCATCCTTTCTGATAATCAAATCATCTGGGTCCCACAGGCACACATTCCAACTTAAGAGTAAAAGGAATGCTGAGTATCTTCTCTTGATTCATATGAAGAAGAAAAAAAACCTATGAGAAGTTTTGTAACAGGGTGGTCCCCAGGAAAGGGGGAGGTTCCCTGCCCCACCCAAGGAAGGGTGGAGCTGAGCAGGGAGAGAAGAAGCTGCAGGAAGAGACGGAGGAAGGAAGCAGGATGGAGACCTGGAGGAGGCGCATGGAGCCTAGAGACACGTGAAGAAACTGTGCTTGTCTTTTGGTCATGGACTGGGTGACACAGATGTGGGTGAGACCCGTGGGGAGGTGACAATGGCAGCTTTTATCTTGATGTTGATTTTGCTCTTTTCCTTCCGGACTTGTCCGGTTGTTTGTGACCCTTCTCTGTGGGTCCCCACTGGAAGATGCTTTAGACTTTTAGCAGGCTTTGGGGCTTTGCTCTGCGCCATTCCCATATGGATGGACTTTTACCCATGAGGGGATGGGTAACTTTGGGTGCTTCATCTAGAAACTAGACTCTTTGCCTTACCTGTATTGTTTCCTAGTTTTATTAAAGTTCCTTCCCATTAAAGTCTCCTATGTTTTGTGTTGGTGCGGCGGATGGCAGAACCCTTTTAGAATAGGCAGGTTTGTGGGGTTTGGGCTGACCCTCTCCCTGTCCTATAATAGATTTAGCACTAAAGTTTTACCCTATCAGAATGCTGCACAGTACCATTGCATTTGGTAGATTCCTCATCCACTTTATTCACCACTTGAAGGCCTCAACTGGAGGGCATTTTTCATTGTTCTAGCCACCATTCTTTAATCATATCTTTAGCTGGGAGATAAAACAAACACGTGGGAGATAATAAACAAACTCATAAAAATGGGAAAATTTGTTAAAAGAACAGTTCTAAAACATTAGATCATTAACTAAGGAAACCACTGTTCAGTTACAGTTCTACTGACAGAAATGTGATTAAAAAATAATTGGCCTATAATACACAGATCAAATCTATTTCTCTCTGTGGCCGACTTGGCACAGATCAATAAAATTCACCAGACACTTGTGGATAGGATTTGCAGAAACTTTTTAAACTTCTTTTTAGTAACTCACAGCAGTTGCTTAATGTAGCATTTTTCTAAGTCTGTAAGTATAGCACCGCAGTGATATGAATTGCCAGGTAAGAATTACTTAGAATGAATTGCAAAATACACTATTAATCCCCACTGTGGATGCAGTCCTAGTTAAAAAAGAGACAAATTAGACTAAATGTTAAGGAAAGAGTAGCCTTAAGCAGTAACTGGACCCCTGGTATCCTTGACATTAATTCTTAAGGAGATAACGGGAATTTTTGCAAAGTCTGGATCAGAAAAATTAACAAGATTTTGTCTGAGTCTTTTGGGAGGATTTGCTACTGTGAATTTTGTCATACATGATTTGTTTTGGGCATGTTTGCCATTTTAAATACTGGATTGTTCAATGCTGGTTAAATAAGACAAGATTCTAAGTTTCTGCTTACTCATACTGAGAAGGTTCTGTTGTGGAAAGCACTCTTTAGGGTGCATCATGTAACTTGTACCAGGTTTTAGCAAAAACTGTGTTGAAATCTGATGCCCCTCCCTGGTGTGGGGAGGTGTGTAATCTGTGCAGCTGACCTCTGCTCTTTCAGCTTCTGCCCAGAGAGGGTCCCACGTGGTACGCAGACCTCTCCTGTTGCCCGCTGCTCCCTCAGGATTTGTATTTTGCTGTCTGCCTGTTCTATCTCCAGCTCTGGCCTGGTGAATTCTCTCACTTCCTGCGCTTCTGACTGACCCTGTTTGTTAAAAAATAAATAAATTTTAAAAAAAAAGAAAAGAAATCTAAGAATAAGAAAAGTATGACTCCCTAACAAAAAGATAAACATGAAATACCCTAGGATGTTCATGGAAACTGGGGCATAATTCTTGTTTGAAGATAAAAATAAAATAAAATCCTTATGTAATTCCAAAGAAAGGAAAGAGAATAATAGAAAATCTAAAATTTTTCTTCAGTCAAAACTACCACAGTACTTGTGTTAGAAGAAAGTTTGAGGAATTTTTTACCTTAGGAAAAGGCAGATAAAAACTGCAGTTACATAACATATTCTACGTGGGCAAACTAAAAAAAAATTGTCTTAGCCTATATGTAGTCAAAGAACGTGAGGACCTTATAGTCTAACTTTAAGCATTTACTTTAAATGAGAGAACAATTGATATAATTCTAATCATAGAACATTAGATAAATTCAAAAAAAAAAAAAGACAGTCATCCAGGCATGCACAAAAAAAAAAAAAAAGAAAAAACCTTGATTGTAAAGGATGTAAGGAAAAAAAACTTGTTCATTGGCTGAAATTTGAATATTAAGTTGTTTCACTGATTAATTCATGAATTTATGATAAATCCGCACCAAAATCTAAATTCAAGTACAAATTTGGTAGCCTGTCATTTGACTGATGCAAGGAAATTTTGTGGAACCTCAGTAGAGCTCCTGCGACACTCCACGAAGTTTCTCCTTTTCCTCCTGGGAAGGCATTACATGAATTGTTTTATTTGGCTTTTACCTAATGAAGTAAAACTGGAAGGGAAGCATTGTCACTTGGGAAAATGGTAAAACTTTGGTATGTACAAAAATGTTAACAGTAGTATCTGGTATGTATGTAAATTGTCAATGGTGATTGTCACCTTGTAATATTGTATAATTCAATTGTTTCAACCTACCGAAATTGTTCCGGAAATATCGGGAGAAAAGGTCTCAACAGATTCCTATTGATGGAACTGTTGAGAGGAAAAAACTTCTACAAAGGACTGAATAGACCTGGAAATACACTGACATTTACTAAGGTTTCTTTGACATACTGGAAATTTTTTATGCATTCTGTCCTGAATCCACGAAGTTTTTGTTTTGTTTTGTTTTGTTTTGAGTAACCAGGATCTGCAGAAAGGTTGTAATTTTTTTTCCAGCAAAACTAACTTGTCACATTTTCTCTCCCCTTGATACCAACACAGCATACAAATAGTGGTAGTAATTTTTGCTACTTATCTTAGAGTCTGTTTTGCATAACTTCCATAGGGATTTTTCTGTTTAAAAAAAACATTGGACACGAGTTTGTTTGTGTGGCTTTGTGTGGATTCTTCCAAAAAGTTGAAAAAGAGCTGAACCAAGAGAGAGGAGAAGTCTGTTTGCCTTGTTTGTAGGGTTCCAGAGACTTCCAAAGAAGGTGTAGGAAGCAAATCCTTTGGCAGGACTGGACAACCCGGCCAATGAAAAAGCCTGGTACCCTCGAGAAGAGGAAAGCCCAGGTGGAGTGCTGATGAGACCAACTTTGTACCTGAAGCATACATCGACTGTTTCCACAGGTTCGCTCTGATCCTGTCAGGAGTATTTCAACAAAGCCAGCTACACAATTGCTGTGTTAGTTATTTTCTGCCCTGTGATTTTATGCAAAAATAGGAAAAATGGTTAAAAGTAGATTTAGTTTGCAAACTTTTGCTTTGCTGTTAAAAGTTTGGGATCAAGGTTGAGGAAATTTTGTTTTACATCAGGTAACCATTTTAACATTTTTTTCCCTGTGACACAGAAATATTTGCTATCTTGTTTTAGCTAATTCTCCAAATTTTTTTCTGAAATTTGGCTTGGATAATGGACTATTTTTAAGTAATGAAAGGCTGTCATACTGGACATTCATGGACCTTTCTGATGATCAAATCATCTGGGTCTCTTAGGCACACATTCCAACTTAAGAGTAAAGACTGTCTCCTGAGTACTTCTCTGAGATTCATATGATATGAAGAAAAAAACCTATGAGAAGTTTTGTAACAGGGTGGTCCCCAGGAAAGGGGGAGGTTCCCTGCCCCACCCAAGGAAGGGTGGAGCTGAGCAGGGAGAGAAGAAGCTGCAGGAAGAGACAGAGGAAGGAAGCAGGATGGAGACCTGGAGGAGGCGCATGGAGCCTAGAGACACGTGAAGAAACTGTGCTTGTCTTTTGGTCATGGACTGGGTGACACAGATGTGGGTGAGACCCGTGGGGAGGTGACAATGGCAGCTTTTATCTTGATGTTGATTTTGCTCTTTTCCTTCCGGACTTGTCCGGTTGTTTGTGACCCTTCTCTGTGGGTCCCCACTGGAAGATGCTTTAGACTTTTAGCAGGCTTTGGGGCTTTGCTCTGCGCCATTCCCATATGGATGGACTTTTACCCATGAGGGGATGGGTAACTTTGGGTGCTTCATCTAGAAACTAGACTCTTTGCCTTACCTGTATTGTTTCCTAGTTTTATTAAAGTTCCTTCCCATTAAAGTCTCCTATGTTTTGTGTTGGTGCGGCGGATGGCAGAACCCTTTTAGAATAGGCAGGTTTGTGGGGTTTGGGCTGACCCTCTCCCTGTCCTATAATAGATTTAGCACTAAAGTTTTACCCTATCAGAATGCTGCACACGTACCTTTGCATTTGGTAGATTCCTCATCCAATTTATTCACCACTTGAAAGGCCTCGACTGGAGGGCAAGTTTTTCATTGTTCTAGCCACCATTCTTTAATCATATCTTTAGCTCATATAATTTTATGGGAGATAATAAACAAACACGTGGGAAAAATATTAAAAGAATCATAAAAATTAGGTCATTAACTAAGGAACACCACTGTGGCAGGTTACAGTTCTACTGACAGAAGATGTGATTAAAAAATAATTCAAGTCTATAATACACTGCTAGAAATCTATTTCTCTCTGTGGCCGACTTACCACAGATCAATAAATATTCACCAGACACCTGTGGATATATGTTGCAGAAACGCATTAAACTTCTAAACATTAGAAACTTCACAGCAGGATTGCTTAATGTAGTAGCTTTTTCTAAGTCTGTACAGTATAGCACCGCAGGTGATATTAAACCAGGTAAGAATTAAGTAGAATGAATTGCAAAATACACTATTAATCCCCACTGACCATGAATTCCTAGTTAAGAAAAGAAAGACAAATTAGACTAAATGTTCCTTAACTCAGGGGCAGTATTTCTAACTAAGTGGACCCCTTGGATAGACATGACATTAATCCTCCCTAAGGAAAGGCACCACGGGACTTTCTGTGATAGTGAGTAACAGTTTATTTTCTAGGTACTATTTCTTTAAGATGTCTTTTGGGAGGAGAATGGTAATGAAATTAATCATATCATGATTTTATAAGTCAAAATGACTTTTAAAATAGTCACTAGTTCCAAGTATTTCCCAATTATTAAATTAAAACAAATTTCTATCTACAGTGTCCTGATTACTCATAAACAAGAGGAAAGATGTGACTAAATAGCAGATTGTAAGAGAAGGACCTTTAAGAGCTGGATTTAAGCTCAAGATGCAATGACAGTATGTTAGCCAAAAACGTAATGAAATCTAAGATCAGGGGCCTCCCTGGTGGGGCACCAGTTGAGCGCTGGGTTGCAAAGCTGCCCGCAGCCTCTGCAGCACCGGTTCAATCCCCGGCTGCCAGGCGAGGGTCCCACGTGGCACGCAGACCTCTCCTGTTGCCCGCTGCTCCCCTCAGGAGTCGGTGTATTTTGTCTGTCTGCCTGCTCTGCTCTCCGCTCTGGCTCTGGTGAATTCTCTCACCCTCCTGCGCTTCTGACTGTACCCAGTGTTTGTATAAATAAATAAATAAATCTTTAAAAAAAAAGAAAAGAAATCTAAGATCATAAGAAAAGTATGAACTCCCTAACAAGGAAACAGATACATTTGTTTTATCCTAGGATATTCATGGAAATTCTGGGGCATAATTCTTGATTTGAAGATAAAAATTAAAATAAAATACTGTATGTAATTCTGAAGAAAGGAAAGAGAATAATAGAAAATCTAAATCATCGCATATTTCTTCAGTCAAAAAACTACCAAGTACTTGTGTTAGAAGAAAGTTTGGAGGAATACCATATATTTACCTTAGGAAAAGAGCAGATATATAAATACAGAATCAATAAGCAGTTTCTTAAAATTATTTAAATCTGCATAGGAAAGACACATTTGACTTAGCCTACCTATGTAGCCTCAAAGAACGTGAGGACAGAAATTATAGTGAAATAAATTTAAGCATTTACTTTAAATCAGAGAACAATTAGATTAATTCTAATCATATCTAACAATTAGATAAATTCAAATGATGAGGAAGTGAGACAGTCATAACTTCAGGCATGCACAAAAAAAAAAAAAAGAAAAAACCTTCCCACCTTGTAAAGGATGTAAGGAAAAAAAACTTGTTCATTGGCTGAAATATTGAAACTTAAGAGTCTTTTTCACTGATTATATTCATTGAATTTATGATAAGGTCCGCACCAGCTTTACATCTCACAATACAGCAACAACAACAAAAGATCAGGATGTGGAGGCAGGCATGTGGCAACAGCAGGGTGAAATCACACAAAGCAAATGCATAGGTTTGAGTTTGTGTTTTGCTCAAGCTCATCAGTAATTTGCACTTCACACATGCTACTGTAAGGGATGAAATGCTCCCCATGGAGAGGCAGCCCAGAGTCAGAACAGGATTACAGGGCCCTATGAGAATTCTGAGTTTATATGTATATAATGACACATCACTATTCTAATCCTTGTGTAATGCCCCAATTGTTAAGGCTGTCATTCACATATCCAGGGAAAGTAGACCAGAGAGAACAGACAGTATTTCTTCACTTGAAGCTTGCTTTGAAAATATAAATATAGAATACAATTTTAAGGGGACAAGTGACTTATGGAACTATAGTCACCAAACATGAGTATATTATATGTCCCTAACATCATTCACACATAGTCCTCCTGCCCCAGCTTCTAAAATGTGCCCTGTTGGTAACTGTGTTTGTGTGGAATCTGCTGTTTCTTCTAGCTCTTGCAGGCACAATGCCTGTGCTCTCTTTTTTATTATGTTCTCAATTTTGTGCTTTACTCCACTGAATATGATCACTCATTTTTATGATTATAACACCAGTCCTAAAAAAAGGGAAGACTTCTCCGGTTGTTGGTTTTGTTTTTTTGTTTTTTTTTTTCCCCCTGTTTCTGCCTTTCTTCTGTCACCATTGCTGAGAAACATCCCTGACTTTCAAATATCAGAAATGATGTTTCCTTATGGTCCTCAGCCTTCTGCTTCCAAAAATAACATCCTATCATATTCATGTTACTTGTACACCATCCCATTTAAGCTTCAGAGTATCCTCACTTTATATATTAAAAAGAAAGTTAAACAGCTGAGACCTAGGGAAGTTCAGCGTCCGGCCAAGAAAAGACAACTAAAGCTGTTAGTGAAAATCAAGTCCTCATCTGACTCTATAAACTGAGGATCAATATATCCAAAGAGGCAAGTAAACAAATCCCTAACCATTTCCAAAGTTTCCATCATGAACATTTATATTTTTCTTCAGAAAAACTTTAATGCAAGCTTTCCATTTCTTCTTGTTAGATTAAAAGAGAAAGAGAGAGAAAGAGAGAAACTTAAGAATTGCTTATTAACAGACACTGATAATTTGGAAATCATAAAGCTATTCAAAGTTTTCCCACAGCAAGGTCAATTTGCTTTAGAAAAATATAGTGTCTTTGGGACTTGATGTTCCTGAATCTGCCTTACAAGAAAGCACAGGGAACTAAGGTGGGGCCTGGGGAAGCAGATTCACTAGGCTCTGTCGCTGAAACTGTGGCCTGGAGAGCGAGTGTTAGCACTGCACAGTGAATGTGGCTACTCAGTTCTGGGCTTAAGACCATGTTGCACTTTCTTAATGAGGATCAGGGGCTGTTAGTGAGTGATCAAGGAGGTCCTGGGCACACCCAGGTAGTACTGCTGTTTCTAGATAAAGTGAATTTTGTTTGAATATTTTTTCTGCCTTTAACTATTTGAGCTCATGGAATATTCCACCGAATTCCTTCCTTCTCAAAATACACTTCATTCACACTCTCTTCTCTGAAATTATTAAACATTTAAAAATAAAATAATAAGACTTCAGATTTTACATTTGACCTCTAAAAGTCTATCAAATTCACTTTAAGAGAAAAATTTTTTCAAAGGCTTTATCCCTCATGAAAATGTAGGTATGTACTCATTAACATAGTATCTTTTTTATGATAACCCCAGCTATATAAGAGCAGTAAACATATGTCCTTGATACATTCTCATTTATAGGTTTATGATTAGACTCCATACACTTGTAGTTATGCATACGTCTCTTTACATGACTTCAAACTGAAAAGCAGCCAGTGTTTCAGATAAGCTAAGATTATGAACTAGAGGTTTTTGTTAAAGGAACTTTACAAACTCAGGAGCACTGCAAAAAAAAATAAAAATAAAAATAAATAAATAAATATATATATATATGTGTGTGTGTGTATATATATATATATATATATATATATATAAACCCAAAACAGATAATATTTTCTTCTGGAAATACTGATGTCTTTCTAAAAGAATGTTTCTCAGACCAAGCTAAGCATAACCCTTTTCACTAAAGAAGAAACCATGTCACTTACCCCTTTGCAACTGCTTACTATGTATGTGATATGTATAGATAACAAATAAAACATGAAGGTAAAGGGTAACCTTGTTCATCTGCAATTTTCTCCTAGCAAATAACTGATCTCTACATTAATTTTATACCTTTACTCCAGTACCTAAAATTATGATGGTGTTTTCAGAAATAAAGTGCCTACTAACTCATTCATACCCTCTCTCATTTCAGTAACTGAATTATGAAGACAAGAAATGGCATGAAAGTTATAGGATTCAACCTCATTTGTTGTTACATATTATTTCTAGTCCAGATACTTATGTTTACTTTCCTTGTCTTTTCAAGTCTGCTTTTATTTTCTCTTGTTTTTGAATATCCTCAGTTCAATGCTAAGAGCTAAGCTTAATGTCCTTCCAAATTTTATCTATATCCAGTCATCTTTGAATCAGTTTATACTCACTTCTGAAACTTGACCTGCTGGTACAAACTTCTGCAAATAGCCAGATAATAAGTATTAGACTTTGGGTGCCAAATGATCTTAATTACTCAATTTCTGCAATTTTACTACAAAAACAGATGTAGATCATGCATAAGAAATGAATGTTCCTGTATTCCAATAAAATTTCATTTACAAAAATAGGCAAAGGGCCACATTTGACCCACACACTATGGTTTGCCAATCCCTGCTCTAGTCAAACACAATGTGTCACATACAGAATCCACCTGCTAATCTAGGGGCTCTATCAATCACTGGGCACTCATGCATTAGCTCTCCCACATAATCATGTAATGAAATATTTGCTTGGAATTTGTCTCTTCCTACACTCTCTTCCAGCACTTTTTTGAATATCTGGAATTAGGACAAGCAATTATCACTAAATTATATTAGTAGTTCTAAGGAATAGACAAATTAGACAAATGTAAAATGTTCAAGTCCTTACTGGACAGATTTTCCATAAATACAAAGATGTATGGACAGTTTTTATCTGCAAAGTCATATCAACTTGACTGCGCCAGTGACCACTTACATCTTTTTCTAGGTAGACAGAAAAGATTTGAGATAATACTCGTTTGGGTTTAGTTTCCAATTTCCCTTCATCTCCTGCATACTAGAGACAGTGTAATGTTGTAATTCCTGTTAACCTAATAACTGTACCCCCTTTCTGCCAACACTAACCCCTACACTACTAAGTTACTTTGGCTGCCCTGTTGCTATTTACATGAAGCCATGGCTAAATCTTAGTTGATGTCTATTAGTCTCCTCTGCACTAGAAACACATGGTTGGCCAAATCCATTCAGCTACTTAAGGGCAGGATAGGAGAGATGAAGGGAGATTTGTAGTTATTTTGCTGAGCCTGTGCCATTCCTTGTTTCCCTTAATTATGTGAAATGTAGTTGCCTTTCCTAATAAATATTCCAATGGACTTTGGAAATCTCGTATTTCATAGGTAGCCCATATCTGAGCTACCGTTACAGGTTAAATTTTCATATCCGTTTTTACATATGCAGCATTACTTTCTTAAACTATGAAAGCAGTGAGCATAATATACCACAGAGGTTCTGTTATTTGTAGTTATTTCCAAATGAAGGTCTACAAAAACTATTTTATATAAAAAAAGAGAAAATTTCCTAAGAAAATTACTGTTGACTAAAAGAAAATAGAATACACAGAATACAATGCAACTGTGCAATCAATAAGCTGTGTACATAATATATGAGAACCCAAACAACAGAAAGGAAAAAGAGCAGATGCTGGTTTTGGCAGGGTGAAGGTGTTAGACCAAGTGGGTGAAGCTTGTTAAAGGGTACAAACTTCCAGTTATGAGCTAGTTCTGGGGATATGATGCACAGAACAGCAACTACAGTTAACAATGCTACATTATACATTTAAGTTTCCAAGACAGTAGTTTTTAAAAGTTCTCACCATACACACAGACTGTAATTATGTGAGGTGGTTAATGTGTTACTAACCTTGTGTAATCATTTTGTGAAGTGTGCATATATATTGCAATGTTATATACCTAAATCTTATAAAGTTTATGTCAATTATATCTAAATATCTTCAAAAATAAATTTAAAAATTCATATTCAAATTCAATTGTCTAAGAAAAATAATGAGAGACAAGTAGGAATTAAAGAAAAAAACTGCAGAGGCCAGTTGGTAGATAATGCTAGTGCTCTGGAAACCGAAGAGTGGGATTATCTCAACCCTAGGCACCTGAAGCTAAAAGTAAATATACAAAAAAGAAATTAATGGAAACAAAATTTAGACAAACAAATTTGACTAAATAAAATGCTTCATTCATGGGGATGGTCTGTTAATTAGTCAAGTAATATATTTTCCTGTTCTCTTGGAAAAAGCTTGAAAGGCATTACTATTGTTATTAATAATTTAATTGAGACTAGTTGTTCCTGCCATGACGGCATATCATTACTAGTTGTTAGTTAAAAGAAACCTACCACTGGGACTGCCTATGAGAATTGCAATAAAGAACCACTGGAGCCATCAAGAGACCAAATATGTGCAGAATATAAATGGATGACAAAGATTTATAAGAAAATGGCTCCATTGAGGGATCCAGTCACACATAAACCACCAGAATTCAGCTTTTAAGTGGTTTCTAATTTTTACCAGAACTCTGGGATAGAATGAAGCTCATGTAAACTATTGAAAGCATCTATTTTGTATTACAATTTGGAGACCTGACACTGCACATGAGTCCATTTTGCACTGAATCATTATAGCTGAAGCATTAATTATTGAAAGAGTCATGCTAGGAATGATTAGAATCAGCTCAGTGTGCCAACTGGAGGCAGTGGATGGCACAACTATTAGTTAGACCTGGCTCACAAGGCTGCAATTGGAGCTCTGGAAGCACAAGAGTCACAAAAGTGATTCCATACCCATGTTTGTCCCCTTAACTGAATTTATTTTAGCTGTAATCAACAGCCTCCAGGATATGGGGTGTTCCCAAAATAATAATTCAATAAAATGGTTTGCCATGCTAATCCTCAGTGGTAATATTGTACATTTAAAATTATAAAATAAAATAAGAGGAATAGGAATATTATTAATCTGTAATAATGGCATAAGAAAATACCCCAGATAAGGTGTCTTAACAAGTTTATTTTCTCACAGTTCCTGGGACTATAAATCCAAGATGAAGATGTTGGCAGGTTTTGTGGCAAGAACACAACTGTAAGTCAAAATCATGTGTAAATAAAATTTTGTTTAGCCATTATCATTAATTTGACTGTCTATATTCCCACATCCCATGAACATCAATCCACAACTGCAGATGCTGACTGTGAAGACTGTGAAGTAGAAATTTTCAGTGTATAATGCTTTAAAAAAAAAAACAGATTTAAAAAATATGGCTGCTGTTGCATGACAAAGTTATATGTTAGGTGGTCTAAAAGCCTTTAACAATTTATTACCTTGCATAACTGATAACTTGATGATCATTTCAACTTTCCTATTTTTTACAATAATTTTGATGGTATTTATTATTTTTAAAGGAATGGTTTTCATAGTAGACAAACTGGGAGGTGAGAAAATAAGAAAGCCAAAGCAAAAAGACAAAAAACTAAAAGACCTCAGGAGAGAAAGTAAACATTGAAAGATGAACTGAAATCCAACAGCAGCAGGGAGACAGTTTTAAAATGGAACATAATTATTTCAGTTAATTGTCAGCAGCAACATGATTTTTCAGATACAACTAAAAATACTCAGACTTCAACAAGTGAAGCAAGAAAAGATCAAAAGTCTAGCTAGTCCTGAAATAAAGAATACTATTTAATCTTAGAAATAAGATTAAATGTTCAAACAGAATTCAATAAATATTAATCATAAGTTTGTGCAAAATTCAGGGCTAAGTGGCCCTGTGGTAGGGGATGTCAAGTGCTATGCAGGTGATGAATAGTTTCTTGGAACTTCCCCTTGCAACTTCCCTCTAGTTGGTAAGACACATATACATACACTCTTAGATTTATGACCTAAGTTTATTTTCTCATTTCATTTTCTTTTTGCTCTTATTTCTACTCTTTAATTTCTAGAAAAATATAGCACAGAAAGAGAAAAGCAAAAAACTTCTGAAATTTAAAAATCTAGAATCAATAAATATAAAAATACTGTCAAACAGAAAACAGTAAATATCAGGCTAGATGGAAAGAAAACAGCTTTATGATGTTGAAAAAGAAACCCCAAACTTAACTTTTAAATATTAAAAAAGGAATAACTGAAAGCCAAAAAATAAAGAGAGAAACAAGAACAACAAGAACAAACAATTGGAAAGGGAGAAATAAAACTCTTGGAAGTAATATTAAAATACCTAAAAGTTAAAAACATAATGAAAAAATTAGTAGGATTAACAAGATAATCACAACATTAACACAAAGCATCAATTGCATTCTCATGTATTAGTAACAGGAGAAATCATTATCATCAAGGTCAAACAAAAGAAAATAAGCTGCCTAGGAATAAACTTATAAATGATATGGATGGAGACAAATTTCTAAAGAAACAAAATATCTAATTGAAATAATATATCCCAAAAACTGAAAAAATATAAAAGAACATCTCAATAAAAGGGTAGTACACTACATTCATTACGCAGATTATACATTCAGTTTGCAGATATAATAATGGAAAGATGTCAAGTTTCTACAAGTTATCTACTGATTCAACATAATAAAAATCTTAACAAGACATTTTTGGGGTTACATAACAAATACTAAAATTTATGTGGCAGTAAAAGACCTAAGAATGAGCATTATTGAATTAGAAGATAGAACTGTATTTAGACTTTAGAATTGTTGTACGAAATATTAAATCTATATTCTTATTTAGTAAGCTACATTAATTTCCATATTAAGAATGATGAAAACACTGGCCAATAAAATGTGATACAGAATATGTAAATACTTGTTATTTGTTAACTAACACATATAATTAAATTGGTATTTCAGGCTACTGTGGAAACTTTGGCCTTATCAATAGAGTCCCTGTAAGATTAGTTCCACAAGAAAAAATTAAAAACCAGGCTCACATTTTAAACAAAAAATGATAGCTACATTTTGGGGCGTCCATGGTGGCGCAGGTGGTTGAGCGCAGCACTGTGACTGTAAATGTACATTTACTTTCATGTAAATGTACATATATACACATCTGTTACATGTGCATATATATGCATATGCACGCATTTATTCACACACTGCATATACAAAATTAATTTTATTTCTTTGGAGAATTCCAACTGATACAAGCTTCCAAATGAACTATTTAAAAGTAACACAAAATGTCCAAATTGAAAGATCAATGGAATGTTGAACTAGTAAAAATGTATTTTACCAACAAAATAATGAGTCAAAGAAATCAAATGAAATATCGCACATGGGATATATTTCCATTAAAATAAAGTTCAAGCACAAAGTCAAACTTCAGTGTTTAGGAATGTATGCTGAGGAAGTTATATGATTTGTAAAAGAAGAAAACAATCATAAATGACAGGTAATGGTTAACTGTGGAAGTATAAAGAGACAGCAAAGGGGCATACGAGAGTCTCGTGGAGTACAGAAACATATTTCTTGACTGGGGTGACTATCATCCCGGTTTTATTTTGGGATAATGAATTTAGGTATCCATTTTTATTTCTTGAGCATCTGATGTGTTATACTTCACAATAAATGTGTGCTGGGAAACAGGAATGAGACACAGATTCAGAGGCAGGGAATGAGATCACAAACACACTGCTGATAGTCTATTAGAGCCCAACACTTCTAGACATTAATATGGAGGCTTAATTTATTATTAGCAAGGTCTTGTTTTAACTTATGGTTCATTCCACAAAACTGTGATAAGTGAGAAGACCGGGATTGAAAGGCCTACTCTTTTGGAGCTTGTGACTCTGCAAGGCAAATATTCTCAGGAAATCAGTTCTTGGTGTGAGAGCAGTATCAGCTTGCATGCAAGACTGAGCATTTGGAATGACTGGTCTGTGTTGTTTGCAGGCCATGTGGAAGCTAGCAGAATTGAATAAATGATCCAAGAACACAATATCTGGAACTGATCACAGCCCGAAAACATTTTCTAGCCTTCTACAGCCAATTGATCACCCAACACTGCTGCATCCATATGTTTTTGCTAATACTCTAGCCCGTAACTAATTATGTTGCTGCTCTGTAAGACATAGATAGTGCTCAAGTTTATGAGAAACTCTCCCTCATCCAAGGTGGTAGATTAGAAACACAGAGCTTGTGACTTTTGAGATAGGCCAAGAACATGGCAAAGTACATACTCTGTCAAGTTCCACGTATATTGGTAGCCAAATGTTTACTCCAATCAGTTCAACCCAATTTTCCATCTATTAGAAACATTCTATTTATAACACAATCAACTACCAATTCAATGGATAACTTTTTCTGGGGCCGAATAGCATCTTGTTTATCCTATAATTTAAGCCCTGCCCACTCCACCCTGCGGTCCTCCTTGACAATTAGTACTTGTGCTGCTCTTTGGAAATCAGGTCATTGAATCCCCATGAACAAAATCACAGTGTGTTTTAAAATAAATAACATGGAAAAAAAGTACTCTGGTAAATAAGAAATGCAGCCACAGCAGAGTCCTCTAAACACTAAGAACATCTATTGACACTGTTTTCTTTTGTTTGGCTTGTGAAGTCATAGCAACCCAAACTTTTAACTAATGTGCAAAGCCCAGACCACCTGTATGGCTTTGCCTGCTGTCTCTAAGTGCTTTTATTGGATAAAATGTGATTGCTGCTGTAAGGTTCTTTATACCTGCTGTTTGGTGCCTTAAAAATATCACTTTCACGTGACTTTTGTTAAGAACTGAATTTTTCCTTTGCTTAATGATACTAGAGTCCAAACTATTTCCCCCCTTATATTTTATTTTTGCATAGAAGAACTGGGATGTAGGCCAGAAGTGTGAGGGGTGAGACCACTCACCAGAAAGAATGGGGAAGAGAACAGGCAGACTGACTGAAATGCACTGCTAAGGGGATCAGTGGGAGAGATCCCCTGTGGAGACAGGAGAGGTCTGCTGTGCCATGGGGTAGCTCCCTGGCTGGAATCAAACTCAGGCTATAGTGTTGATGGCACTGAAACTTAATCCCTGGGCCACCAGGGAGGCCCAACTTCCCCCTTTTATAAGAGAAGTCCAAATAATATGAGGTCTCTTTCATTAAGAACTGTAATATCTGGAAAAAGGATCAAGGAGTCCACTGATAGTTGCATTAATGATTATAAAATAGGTTTATGATAAAATACAATTTTCAATCCACATTAGTGTTTTACTTGGAATTCAGTAAAATTGGACACAAGAAATTAAACATATATTTTAAAAGGCTATTCAATCACAGAATGAAAATTTATTGAGGGTTAATTTGAGTCTACCCTATATTTCTTCTGTCCCCTCTCCAACCATGATACAACACATACACAAACACTCATGTTCCAAGCAAGTAGTCACACCCATTGTAACTTGATTCAAAATTTGCTAGTCAAGGACAAACTGTAAGCATTTCTTGCTCTGGTAAGACCCTAAACTCAGTAAAGAGATTGTTCTAGATGTCCTAGGAAAGAAAGGGAAGGACTCTGTCACGTAGAAAAGAGCAACAGGACACTTCCTGCAGTTTGCAACAGCGATGCAGGTAGCACTGGAGTCCTTGGCCGCGATCTAGGGATGGCGGCACTGCACATTGGGTAAAATGAAAATTCCAAGAACATTTATACCTCATATTTAAAAACTGACCAATCATTTTTAAAACATGTATTATTATTTTTTAAGATTTATTTATTTATTTGTTTGTTTGTTTATTTATTTATTTATACAAGCACTGGGTACAGTCAGAAGTGCGGGCAGGTGAGAGAATTCACCAGAGCCAGAGCGGGGAGCAGAGCAGGCAGAAGGACCGAAGTACACTGCTGAGGGGAGCAGCGGGCGGCAGGAGAGGTCTGCGCGCCATGTGGGACCCTCCTCTGGTGGCCGGGGAGCAGCCGGGGATCGAACCGGTGCTACAGAGGCTGCGGGCAGCTTCGCAACCCAGCACTCAACCACGGCACCACTGGAGAGGCCCAAACTTGTATTATTTTTTTAATTGAGGTCATAACATTGGTTTACAACACTGTGCATGATTTAGGGGTACAGGTTCTTACCTGTACAAACATGTCATCACATGACTCACATGAACAAAGCACCTACAATCCTCTTTTGCAGTCCATTGAGCCCTCTCCTTCCCCCTCTTTGCTTCTCTGGTAACAGTCAATTTTTAAATAAATCTCACTCTGGAGAAAAAAAATGTTCTTACTCTAAAATAATTCTGGTCATCACCAGAATCCCTAACTCCTGATCATAAACCCACAACGCCAAGCATGAAACAGAAGCCTAGTAAAATGAGGAAGAATCCAGATGTAGTTCTTAAATCTTGTGTTATCTTCTAGTGAGTAATTTATGTCAGGAAACAAAATGACCCTTAGTTGACCTGGCCTCCTCAACTTTCTAAGGAATACAATAAGACAGTGACCAACACCCCAACACAGCCAGTATTCATTGAAATTATCTTCCTTTGCTGCTAATGAAAACACCTATTCTTGATCTGCTGGCCACTTACCTATTTCTCCAATTCCGATAACTTTCTCATTATCCCTAATCATAACACTGCCCTGTAGGACTCCAAGTCATGAAGCCACGGAGGATATTTTTCTGGTGTGATAGTTATTCCCCAGTGAGGCTCTAAATTACAACACTTGAGTTCTTACAAAGGCCTTTGAAAATATAGAAAGCACTGTTTTGACTACTTTGCAAAAATGAGAAAAAAGTCCTGTAACACAATACGTGATTACCATCCCCAAATAGACAATATATTCTTTGAGGGAAAAAAGAATTACTTCATATTTCTATGTACACACACACACACACACACACACTTCAGAGAGGTCATGTGAAAATATTTCTACTCAGAGAAACTCTGATTTGGTAAGTTTGATGCAAAATCATTTAAATAATTTACTCTGTCTGTCACTAATAAACATAGCTCTTCCATATTCAGATATATATTTAGAGAAAAACCTGTTCAAACCTTCTGAAATTTATATACAGTATTTTTGAAAACACAACATTTAGAATCAAAGCATACATACTCCTCCTTTCAAAGGCATTATACAGAATTCAAGCTTTATCTTTAACCCCAAGCATGTAGACAGTAATGAAAATGTCACACAGGTTGCTAGAGTGTATTATTAAAAAGCTAAAATATAAATCAGAGGAGGTAGGAATATTGCTGTAGAATTTACTGGCTGTAAGCTGTGTCTCATATTACTCATCAAAATTGAAAAAGTCATACTTATTCTCATAGGAAATTAAGGAGACTTGAAATGACTTAATGCAAGTTATTTTAACTTACAAGGCAGTTGTGTAAAAGTGAACAGATTAAATTCCTACTTTCAGCGGAAGCCAGAACATAAATGCAGGTAGCTAAAGGGCAATAATGGAATAATGAGATAGCTTGAGTATTTGAAAAGTAATTCTTTTAAAAAACTTTTCACTAGGTCTTTTTAGATTCAGAGATGTTAGGGTCTGTGCCACTAGTTCAGTAACAAACAGAACAGGCCTGGAGAGTCACCCATGTTGAGGTAAAGAGGATAATGGAAACCAACCAGCAACAGCAGGCAGTTTAGCCAGCTTATCTGTGACACTCAGCTCATAACTACTTAAAGTTCCTTGACCTGATCCCTATGGAAGGATCAGACAAAACCAAATTATTTTTTTTTAATTTTTTAAAGATTTATTTATTTATGCATACAAGAACTGGGGTACAAGCCAGATGTGCACGATGGTGAGAGGATTCACCAGAGACAGAGTGGGGAGCAGAACAGGAAGACGGACCAAAAACACCGCTAAGGAGAGCAGTAGGTGAGACAGGAGAGGTCTGCCATGCCATGTGGGTATCTTGCCAGCCAGCCAAGATTGAACCCACACTGCAGAGGCTGCGGACAGCTTCACAGTGCTGCACTCAACCGCCTGCACCACTAGGGGAGACCCAAAACCAAATTAAGCTGGGCTATGGGTTCTCAAACCATCACACCAAAATCAAGTAGAAATCTAGTATCAGTCTCTCAAAATCCTATGTATGATTCAAAATCCTATGTATGATTCATAAATAATGTAATCTATTTACAAAGATATGTTCCGATCAATTTGTGACCTAAAAGTTATAAGGGATAATTTATAATAAAAATATATTTAACATACTAAGAGTTCTAGTGCAACCTCCCTAGAAGAAAAAATATAGTGAGACGGACATACAAAAAAATAACATGAATATGGAAGTCACAAAAGTAGATCAATCACAGATGGGTCTTTCGTAACAAAGACAGAGCAGTCATTAATGACATTTTCCAAAATGATAGAGAATTCCTAGAAAAGTCTTATCTATAGAAATGAAATCTTTCGGAGGGCCTCCCCTGATAGCGCAGGCAGTTGAGCGCCGTGCTGTGAAGCTGTCAGCAGCCTCTGCAGCACAGGTTTGAGCTCGGCCGGCTGGCGAAATACCCACATGGTGAGGCAGACCTCTCCTGTCTCATCTGCTGCTCCCCTCAGCAGTGTATTTCAGTCAGTTTGCCCGTTCCATTCCCCACTCTGTCTCTGGTGAATCCTCTCACCCTCCCACACATCTGGCCTGTACCCTGGTTGTTGTATAAATAAATCAATCTTTAAAAAAAAAAAAAAATGAAATCTTTCTGCAAGTGTATGAGAAGTTCATGACTGGAAACTTCAATGTATATTAAAGCCATGAAGAAAATCTTTCTCTGTTTGTAGAGTAGAATGGGATATAGAGCATCTCTGTCATCAACTAGAAAAGCCAGCAGCAGCCTCCAAACAAAAAAGGGCCTACACCCGACCCTAACCCCAAAATTCCTAGGAAGTAGTATATTCTCAGTTGAAAACTACAATTTTAACCTTGGGGGAAGAGGATTAGTGGATGCCTTGATTAGTGGATAACTGGAATACTAAAGGTAACAAGAAAAGTTAATTGAGCACCTACACTAGCTAGTTGTATTGTGAACTTCATATAAAGTATTTTATTTCATTTTTCCAATAATTCTATAAAAGCAATGAGATTGTACCCATTGAGAAATGTAGAAACTAGGTTCCAGAGAGAGCAAATAGCATTTATCCAATACATGGCTTGTAAATAACTGCGTGTATTTGGGACACAGTCCCTTGGCCTGAGTCCAGTGTACCTCACTTTATGTTTACAAGACAGGTAATTTTAACAAGTCACCCTCATTTTAATGAGAATAAGATACACTTTCAAAGGATATATTGATATCTAAATGAGAAAATAAATTATATGAATATATCAAGATTTATGGTTAGTATGAGAAAATAAACATAGGAAGATTGAGTTCCACAAATTCCAAATTTGGGAATGAATTAGACACACATAAGCATAAAACTAATCAAAATTAGAAACAGGCAGGTAGGCCTAAAGAGAAATCAAAAGTTGGAAGAAGAATTTCTGAAGTTTTTCGGGGGCCTCCCTGGTGGCACAAGGGGTTAAGCACAGCACTATTAAGCAATCCACAGTCTCTGCAGCATGAATTTGATCCCTGGCCAGCCAGGGAGCTACCCACATGGCGCAGCAGTCCTCTCCTGACTCACCTGCTTCTCCCCTCAGAAGTGTATTTCAGTAGATCCGCCTGTTCAGCTCCCCACTTCTGTCTCTGGTGAATCCTCTCAACACCACCCCCTCGACCCTGCATCTCTGGCCTGTACCCAGCTCTTGTATGCATAAATAAATAAATCTTTAAAAATAATAATTTCTGAAGTTTTGCCCTTTCTTTTCCTCACCCCAATTCCAAGCTCTCCAAGTAAAATCTCCAGTCTGCTCAAATTTCCTTATGCACAAATTTTTGACGCGTGTTTTGTACAATAGGAGGTAGCCAGGCTTGGATACTCTTATGCACCTTGTAAAATACACTGTAGTAAGTTATTTTTTAATAGAACTTAAAATTCCTTAAGTCTGAACTTTGAATAGCTGCAGAAAGAAAGATTGCAAATTATCTCTAAAATACCAGCCCTGGAAAAAAAAATATAACGATACCAAATTACTGAAATAGTATAAGGCAAAGCAACCAAAAAATCAGATTAAAGGCAAAAAATTATGTATTTGTCCACAGAGCATCCTGTTATCAACAAAGTCATTATGCAAAGAATTTAAATAGCTTTCTAGTAAAATTTTATAATATAGAACATAGTTATTGAATTTACCTTACAACATAGGCCCAGCAAGTCTCACTTTGAGATTTGTAAAAATCCCAATTTTGAAGAATCCTTTTAGAAAGCTGAAGAGCAGTTCAACCTAGCTAAAAGTGGCAGTCAGGTTTTCTTTTTCCTACAATAGGTATGTGTGTGGGTGGGGTGGGACAATAGTGATTCAATCTTTTTCATTTTTCCTGTCTTCAAACTCTCACAAACTACTTTAGTTTAAGCACTCATTTAAAGTATTAGCACTTTTTAATATGTCTTACTATCATCAGAAAATTATTTCCCAAATTTAATGTGATCACTTACCATTACCAATTCTCTCCATCATCATGAAGGTGAAGCTCAAATTCTCTCAGCATAACCACTACTGATTGAAATGTTTTTCTCCATCCCTTGCAATATGTTTTTCTCCATAATTTCTTGGAAAAGTGATACTAATCCTTAAGGAGTTAAGGGGAGTTAGTTTCATCTCCCCTGAGAAAACTGACACCAGATCGCTCTCTGAAACCTATTGTCCCCTCCATATTTATCCTAATATATTATTTAACAGACTATATAGTATAATTGTTGACTAACTTATTCTTCACTTCCTACAATTATTAGACTGATTATTACAAGAACAATGTCTCCAACATAGCATATTACGAACACTCATGTATTTTTATAGGATAGGTGGTAAATTAAAATCACCTTTGTTTTGATTCCAGAATAAATGTATATATACCACTCTAACACTGACTCATTTTGAATTTTAAAAAATGTAGTTTATGTTTTTAAGATAATTAGGAATAAGTGTACAGGGAATTATTAATATGTGTAATAATTAAAATGCATATATGTATTCAATGTTAGATTTACTATGAATGTGTCCTGGCTCACCAATAAAACTTCTAAATAAAGGTTATTCCATTGGAGAATAAGTCAATGACATTGTGTTATAAAAAAAAAAAAGTTCCTATTAAGAAGCAAATCCTGTTTCAAAAACATGAATAAATCAGTAATTTAAAAATAATTCCTATCGGTTAAATTTAGTCAAAATCAAAGTATGTGTCTATCACCTTTCACTTGATTTTGAATTAAATTTCATTAACTTTAAGACCTTCCCTCTTATTATCTCTTTTTTGATATTGTCAAACAAATGTCAATTAGAAATATCAGGTTTGGTAACACCCTTCACCCTATATCAACGACCTGTGTTGGCTGACTCCTAACTGAAGAATAATTACTGACAGGTTTTTCAATGATTATATCTATGAACTGACAGTGTGGCCATTTTCTCTCAGAGTCCAACAACCTCAGCAAAACCAGACTGAAAGCTGTTACAAAGTCTGGGAATTAAGGATGCATATTATTGTCCCTAAGGGAAACACCAAATAATAATACAAGAAATATCGCTAGAAATAAAGTGGAACAAAAAACAAATTTAACTGGAAAGAAGGCAGAAAAATAGAGAAAAAAACAAAAGGGACTAATGGGGAGCAAACAGCAAAAGTCATACTTAAACCCAACCACAAAAATTATACTAAATGTAAATACTCCAACTAAAAGACAAAGATGGCAGTCTCAATCAATAATCAAGATTCAGCTGTAAGTTGCATATAAGAGAAGCATTTAAAACTAAAAGACAAGTAAAGTCATAAGTAAAATACATAAAAAGAGACTGTGCTATCAGTAAAGCACAAGAAAGTTTTATGGCTACTTTAATGTCTAAAAAAGTAGATTGCAAGGGCCTCCCTGGTGGCACAAGGGGTTAAGTCTCAGCATTATAAAGCTATAGACAGCCACTAAAGCACGAAGTTCGATCCCTGGCCAGGAAGGTGACCCACATGGCTCAGCAGACCTCTCTTGTCTCGCCTGCTGCTTTCCTCAGCAGTGTATTGCAGTCAATCTGCCTGTTCTGCTCCCCACTGTCTTTGGTGAATCCTCTCACCCCCCCATCTCTGGCCTGCACCCCAGTTCTTATATGCATAAATAAATCAATCATTAATAAAAAATAAAAAAGTAGACTGTAGAACAAGAAATAGTACCAAGTATTGAGAAGTAATTTCATAATGATAAATTAGATAATCATAAAAACATAATAATGAATAAAGTTCATGAAACAAAAAATTGACACTGAAAGGAGAAATATATAAATCCGCAATCAGAGTTGAGGCATTGTTGATAAGAAAATTCAAACAGTATTCTCAACTTGAGTTCATTCAACTTCAGACATAACTCTAAATAAACTATGACTCATACAAAATAAAATGATAGATTTTAACTAATGATGATAAAAACTCAGTATATTGAAATGTGTGTGGTATAGTGTCTGGAGGAAATTCATAGCTTTACGTGGTTATATCAGAAAAGATGAAAGGTATGGGAAAAAACTGTTGCCAGTTAAAAAAAAAATACAAGAGTTCATTCCAAATTAAATTGGAAAAAAATAACCAGAGCAGAATTAGTCAGAAAATAATTATTCAAGAAAATTAACAAAACCAGAATTGGTCCTTCAAATGATTAATAAAATTAAGAGCGCAGGAATACTGATTTCTTCGGTTTGCCATCCAGACTACCACAAACTGGGGTGTTTAAAATTAAAGCAGTTTATCTTCTCATTGTTTGGGAAGCCAGAAGTCAAAATCCAAGTGTCAACAGGCTTGGTTTCTTCTGGATGCTAGAAAGAAAACCATACCATGCCTCGTACTATCTGGTTGCTGCTGACAACCTTTGGTATCCTTTGCCTGGTGTCTGTCTCTAATCTCTGCCTCCATCATCTTGTGGTTTTTCCCCTTTGTGTTCCTGTTTTGTTTTCCATCTTGCAAGGTCACTATCATTGGATTTAGGGCCCATTGTAATACAGGATAATTTCATTTTGAGAACCTTGCCTTAATTATATCTGCAAAGAACCTTATTCCAAATAAGGTCATGTTCTGAGGATTTAAATGAATAAGAATTTGTGGGGATGCTGTTCAACTTACTCTAAAAAGTTAATTAAGTATAGAAAACACACATTAAAAAGTAGAGATGAAAGAATTTATTGTTCCAGAAAATATAGATATTAAGGGGATAATTTGGGAATTTTATGAAATCACAAGAAAATTTAATATTAGTAAATTGAGTCCTAGAAAATGCAATCAAGTTAACTGAAGGGGGAAAAAAAGGCAATCTAAATAGCCATATATAGTATTTACATACTATAACATATATCAATGTATCTTTTAAACACTGAGCTTATAATCAAAAGCTCCCTTGAAGAACCAATACAGACCTACATGGTTTCTTTAGTAAATCCCACCAAACATTTAAAGAAGAAATGACACCAATCTTTCACACTGTCAAAATACAGAGGTGTAGAGATGGCTTCCCATTTTGCTTTATAAGGCTGTCATACTGAAAACTAGGGAAGATATGATTAGAGGAGAAAAATCATAGGCCAATAAATGCATCACTCCTCAAACAAAATATAAGCAAACCCAATTCAGCTAAATGTAAAAAGAATTCTATTTTAAGATCATATAAACTCTATACAAGGAAAAAAGATAAAAAGAGTGAAATTTTTCATAAAAGTCAGTATCTATTCAAGACAAAAACTCATTAATAAACCAGGAATAAAAATGAAACTCTCAACCTGATAGAAGTATCTATGAAATCTTGCAACTAATAACATATTTAATGATAAAAACTAAATTATTCTCCATATGATTAGGAAGAAGGCAAGGGTGTATGTATATTCTCACCATATCTTTTTAATATTTTACTAAAATCTTAGAAAATGCATCAAGGCAAGATAAATAATTAAAAGGCATATACAAAAGTTTATATATGGGGGAAAATGTCTGATTGCTCTATAGAGAGATTTACTACATAAAAAGTTCTAAGGAATCTATTCCCTCAAAAAACCCTACCAAGATTAATAAGCAAATTTATCAAGACCACAAGACACATGACTGAGATAAAATAGTTATATTTTGTACACAGCGATTGCAGAAGAAATAAAAAATAACATTTCAAACAGTATTAAAAAACAAAATATTAAACAAAAAATGCATAAGACATGTAGACTAAAATATATAATAGGTTTATCTCCTCAGGAAAAAGTACTCAATAACCCTAACCATCAGGGAAATGCAAATTAAAACTACAATGAGATACTACTTCATACCCACTAGAATGGATAAAATCTAAAGACCTACAGTATCATGGTTAGGCAAGGATATATATTTGGAGCATTAGGTATAAAATATGATGATTGCTTTAGGACATTCAGACATAGTCTTATATTGCTAAACATTTGCCTACCATCTTACCCAGCAAGTATTTAGCCAAGAAAATGGATAAGGGGATTAAGGGAATTCCACAAAAATTATTGTAACTAATTATCATAACAACTTAACTCATACTAGCCTATAACTGGAAGCATAAAACCCATCAACAAATGAATACATAAGCACAATTTGGTATGACCCATAGGATGTATAACTAAGTACACTAACTACAACAAAACAAATCATGCAACTAATAACATAATACATTCCAAGACATTTATCTTGAAGGGGAAAAAAGAAGTCAAATTCAAACATATGTAAATTATATTCTTTATAATTGTGTAAAACTACAGAATTTGCAAAAGTAATCCGTAGTGATAGAAGTCAGATCATTAGTTGAAGACAGTAGGTAGAACACTACATAGGTTCACATGAAAACCTTCCAGGGCAATGTACATATCTGTCTTTATTGATGTATTATAACAGTACATGCATTTATTCAAGCACAGAAAATTGCACACTTAAAATGTACAATTTTGAAACAGTAAAATTCAAGCTTCTGTTGACTTGATAAAAATAAACATAAAATAACCAAATATTCTTGAGGTCAAATTTAAAGAGGCTGCTTAACCTCCTTCTCACTCATTCTTAGAAGCCTTGAGGAAAGATTCAAGCATACTTTCTAGCAGAGAGAAGTTATTATAAAACTGCGTGGGAAAAAAAAGGATTATGGGTGTACTTGATGAAATAAAATGTAGCAAAGGAAGAAATAAAGTGGCTGAAGAGATGAATTAAATAGGAAGAGCCTCTGGGAGATGTAGGGCACAAATCCCTAAAATACACCATAAGTGGCCCTGGACTAAACGGGGAGGGCTCTAGAATTGCTGAACAAAATAATTTGAATTTTAAGCCACAAAAGTGTCCAATCCTTGCACTTACTCACCAGGGGACCTCTGAATGTTTTCATCCCTTCCTTGTTTTCACTCAAGGAATGTTTATTAACATCTATACTCTCCATACATCCTAAAATGTTAACAAAACAATGTTTCACTGTTTAACATAGTTCACATTCAAATGAAGACAAATAGTTGAAACAACACAAAAGACAAAGATGTGCACATAATACTTATTATTGGAGCACCGTGGACAGGTTACTTTCTTAACTTGTAGAGGACAAAGGTCTCTGAATTTGTCTCAGATAAACTAAAGGGAAAATGATGGCAAAACACGAGAACTCCCATGGTAATTTTTAGCATAAAGAAAAGCACATGATCCCTGGAATACAGAGGACCAGGTTTAGATATGTACACAGGTTACAGTGAAGACTGGACGGAGCTAGATTGAGGACTTTCTTTCACTAAGCAGCTTGGACAGAGCTCTTAGTTGTGGTGGTTTGACAGATCTATAGAGGAAGAGTCATCATTCAGCCAGGTTTACCTGGCATGGGACTGATCTACGTCTGCCATCCACTGTTGAACACAATAGCAGTCCCTTTCACAGTTGAGATATGACAGGAGATAAACATCTTTAATTTTAACTGCAGTATTAATGGGACTAAACTAATTTAGAACATTCTAGGTTGCAGTGTAAAGGACAATAGATACTGGAAGTCCATAAAGGAATATGACACAATAGTCCACTTATGAGATGGCAAGTTTCTAAAATCACATAATGGGGATTAAATTGGTGAAAAGGGAAGCACTGTAGTTGTTTAGGAGGGAGGACAGAGTAAATGTATAAAATGATGGCATCAGTAAATAGTCATATTTATATATTTATATAAAAAGGGTTACAAAGGGGGAAGAAAGGTGGAAAATTTAGGTCAAAAACAGGCAAAATGTTGATGGTCAGGGAAAGTGATCAAAAGCTCTGATGAGAGCTGTGTTCCAACTAAAGCAAGGTAAACAAACATCATAGGTAAAAGGAGAACAGAAGCAGATGTTTAGAGAGACTGAATATGGCACTTTTGATATAACAAAAGACATGTAAAGTTAAGCAATGGTAGAGAACAGTTCTATAGGCCTCCTGGATTTCAACTATATTCAGTGGGAAATGGAGAATTAGCAGAAATTTTTAAGGCAGGCATTTAAATGTTCACCTTGATATTTCACATACTCCAAGGCTCCTTGGAACAAAGAGAATGTCAATGTTTTATTGGGGACCATATTCTAAATGCCCTTCAGAGGAGAAGCCCATCTCTTAGCATTACTATATAAATGCTTCAGATCTGAACAAAAGCTCTGGCCTTTTTATAATGTAATATATGTATGGTATTTTATATCATCATACACAAGGTCTAACTACTGAATCAACCTGCAAGGAATTCAGTTTCTAAGACCATAAACGTTCAAGAGCTGACAATGTCAAGAGCTTGAGGTCTTAGAAACAGAAGAATAAAGGAAAAATTCTAAAAAATAAGTTCAAATACCTGTTTGCATTGGATTCTGGCCAATTCTGGAACATGAAGAGGTATGGAAAGATGCTGCCACACAAAAACTTTTTTCCAGCCAGGACTGTTCATTGCCTCTTCACTCAGAAAGTGTAAATATGGCCATGAACAAATGTGGGGAATCAGACAAGTAGTGAAGTTTGGAAAGACCTCACTCAGCCAGTTTAGGACAGTCTTTCTTCCCACAGAGGAGCTTGAAAATCCAAATGACAATAATTTCTATTCTGAAAATACAGTTTTACACTACTGCATACCTAAGAATCTCTATTATGAAAGTATATCTTCAACCCTTCATGTACTTTGCTAACCAAATCAGATAGGAAACTCTTATAAACAGAAAAGGGAATGCATTAGATTTTTTGGGAAGATGGGAGCTTTCTCCGTTTGACATACTCATGATCTCTCTCCCCAATCCAGCAGCTTCCATAAACATACACGCACACAATGATCAGGTAGACAAAGAGGCATTTGGTTGAACTTTTATCTTCCTAGAACAAACAAGTGACAAGGATAGCACCAAAAAGTTTGTTCTCTGGCATTGAATTGTGTGACTATTCACTACCAAAAATAGGCTTCTTATAGTATTATTTCTGGCTGAAGGGAGTCTAGAAGGCATTAGACATTCTCCTATATAGTCAGAAAGCAAAAAGAACTTTTGTTTTCTTTTAAAGTAAAATACACAGTTAACCTAGAAGCAAGAATCAATTGAATACTTAGAACCATTAGAGAATACAAAGTGGTATTTTTTATTTATTTTTTTAAAGATTTATTTATTTATTTATACAAGCACAGGGTACAGTCAGAAGCGTGGGAGGGTGAGAGAATTCACCAGAGCAGGGAGCAGAACAGGCAGACTGACGAAGTACACTGCTGAGGGGAGCAGCGGGTGGCAGGAGAGGTCTGTCACGCCATGTGGGACCCTCGCCAGCTGGCAGGGGATTGAACTCGCACTGCAGAGGCTGTGGGCTGCTTTGCAGCCCAGCCCAGCGCTCAACCGCTATGCCATCAGGGAGGCCCAGTGTGCTATTTTTTAAATAAAAATAAATAAATAAAAGAATGTTAAGCCATTGAATTTACTGACCAAGGTCACACATCAGTCACTCTAATGCAAAGATGACCAAATGTATGTTCTTTTGGCCTTTCTATATTCAATCCAATTTCAAGACAGATTGAAACTGAGTCAAGTAACATTCAGCATTTCAAGGAATAAGACTTTCATTATGTCCCTGGAAAGGTAATTTCAGTCTAATAGATTTCATTAGCCTGTGAATTTTAGGTTGAAAGCATTTCTAAAAGCATTACAATGGAGTAAAATACAACATAGTTAGACATGTTCCCCAGTAACTTTTCTCCACTTAGCAGAATCTCACTGTCTCTAGTCACATTCCTTCAGACCACCCGATAGTGTTGTGCAGACTTGATGTTCACATCCTTTCCATGACTTGAGTTCTTTTAATAGAACCTACAAGAGGGTCAAACCTTTCTTACTATGTTAGCATAGAACCTCTGGGGAATGTCTTTTCACATAATTATGCAGAGATTTCACATTTATACAAATATTTTGTGCCTGCGGGGGGGGGTAAATGGATCTCTCTCATGAATATTCAACAGCCCCATTTCCTTCAGTAAGACACAAGCATCTTTCTTTGTGGATATAAAATACCAGGGTGTCTATATATTTCCTCCCTTCATGCTTTGTTTGCATAAACCTGATGAGATTTAGGGACTGCCGAAGAAGACATATTCCCAGCTACCACAATAATCTAACACCTCCATCCAAATAATTCAACAGCATTTTCCAGATTCAAATCTTCAGTATTACATGGACTTCACCATATATATTTCTAGATGTACGAAATAAATTTTAAGGTCTTGGGTTGTGAGTTTGGGGGGAAAGGAGCTAGTGCAGCAAGGTGTGTTTATTCTCTTTGTGGTGTGACTTCTTGCAAGACGATTTTCTGGGAAATACTGAATATTTTTTAGTGAACTCTTGAAATTTATGGGAGAGTAAGCTAGAAACTAGCATTATGGGAAGTGAGTTGACAAACTGAATTTAGATGAAACTTCAAAAAATTAAATTTCAAATAGACATTGAAAAGAATTCAAATTACACAATAAAAGCTAAACAGCTCAACCAGTCTGTCCCCAGTCTTCATATTTAACCTCCCCAATTAAATAGAAAAGCCTAATTAGCACTCTAAGCAAGAACTAACCCCATTTGTTTTAATCAAGTATATAATTACTTGAAATAAACAGTGAAAATACTCAGCCCTCAAAAAAACCTTCAGGAAGAACACATTCTTTAACACCAATGCATTCCAGAAGCACAGGAACAGCATGGGAACACTTCAGAAAGGTTGTAGACATGACCTTGAAACCAACCCTAGGAATCTGGTAGCAAGTGACTACAGCTTGAGTAAAACCCTTCATCTTGGGATGGATTTAGCAAACTAGACCTCTCATGCTGAAACAAAGTCAAAGTGGAAGACTAGAGTCGACACCAGTTAAACAAATACCAAAGAAATCATGTTTTCAAAAATAAAGCAATTTTTTTTTTCTTTTCCATCACTCCATGACATTAGTTGGGAGACATCTTACCCTATTCATGCTACTATAATAAAATAGTAGACTGGATAGCATAAACATCTTATGTTCATTTCTCACAGTTTCAGAAGCTGAGAAGTTCAAGATCATAAAAGCTAAGCAGCAGATTAGAGGGCAGACTTCATATGTTGTCCTCATCTGGCAAAAGGGGACTAAGGATCTCTCAAGAGCCTCTATAATAAGGGCTATTATAATCCCATTCATAATGGCTCCACCCTCATGACTTAGCACCTGCTGAAGGCTCCACCAACTATTAAAATAACTGTTGGTGTTTAGGCTTTAAAACATATGAATGCTGGGCCTACCCTGGTGGCGCAGCAGTTGAGCGCTGGGTTGCGAAGCTGCCTGCAGCCTCTGCAGCGCTGGTTTGATCCCCGGCTGCTCCCCGGCCACCGGAGGAGGGTCCCACATGGCGCGCAGACCTCTCCTGCCGCCCGCTGCTCCCCTCAGCAGTGTACTTCAGTCGTTCTGCATGCTCTGCTTCCCACTCTGGCTCTGGTGAATTCTCTCACCCTCCCGTGCTTCTGACTGTACCCAGTGCTTGTATAAATAAATAAATAAATCTTTAAAAAAATACAAAATACAGTTAGAACAAGAAAAGTATTAAAAAAAATAAAACATATGAATGCTGGGGGCACATAAGCATTCAGAACACAGAAGGAAGAATGATTGTCAAAGGTGGAGGTAGGGAAAGAACGGCTCAGGTCTGTCACCCTTTGGGGGCTTCAGAGCCACTGGGAATGTACAGAAGTGGATCACATGTGTTCATCCTTCAGTGAGGCCTGCACTTGAATGCAACAAAGTGTGAAGTAGTTACATGGATCACATTAGGAGAGCTTGGGTCTGACCCTTAATTTTCTAGTAGCTATGCGGCCTTAAGAAAGTTTAAATGCAAATTTTGAATTTTAGTTTCCTTGCCAGTGAAATGGTAGTAAATATCAACCTTGGAGAAGTAGCAAAGCCTCTGTGAAGAGACCACCATTTGCCTTTTTTCCCTTAGTCATGGAAGAATTAGCTGATATGTTTATGACAGGAAGAAAGAACTTTCCCTGTCTCATTGTGACAAATTTCTAAATGATGCTATCTAAATAGTATGTTGTGTGCCACCCCCAACAAGGCTGCTTTAAAACCACCAGTTCATACTGCTATTTTTTCACTCATTCCTACCTCCATTTTGCTACTTAGCCTATGGATGACATATTCTTGAATTCTAAATATGAAGGTCATCACTTAGGGAAAATGGAAAAATCTAGGTCTCTGAAAACGTTGTGAAATCGAAATAGACTAGCTGCTACAGACAGGATGTTTGTATTCCTCTAAAACTCTATGTTGAAATCTAGTCCCCAGTGTAATGAAGTTTAGAAGTGAGGCCTTTGGGAGGTGATTAGGTCGTGAGGTTAGAATTCCCATGAATGGAATCAATGACCTTATCAGAGAAGCTCCAGAGAATTCTCCTCCTGCTCCCACCATGCAGAGACACAAAGAAAAGATGGTCATATATGAACCAAGAAATGGGTTCACTGCTGCCTTCATCTTAGAATTCCCAGTGTCCAGAACCATAAGAAATCAATTTAATTGTTTATAAGCCACCTAGACTATGGTGTTGTTACAGCATCCAGAATGGATTAAGAAATCAGCCCTCAGTATGTACAATTATTTTCCATTTATGTGAAAGAAAAAAAGTCTTGTTTGCATCACCGTAATTTGTGTTTTTCAGCAATTGCAAGCAACACTAATTTTAAAATATATAAAATACCTATAAGTATAGTGCTCATATAACAGAATGCTAAATAAGTAGAATTTGTTTATTGAGAGTGACAGTAGTAGATGGCAAGAGTTCAAATAATACAGACTGAAATACTGGTGACTTGTTACTTTGCAGTCCTTGGAAAGCAGACGATGAATTAGTCAAGGCTATGACACTAGAATGAATGATAGGAAAAAAATTATAGTTTTGATAGGGATTTACTGCAATCTACTTTGCAATCTCTTAATGAAAGCTATGAACTCTGGCTTGGGACAGCTAATGTGCAGAAATGGAATTGTATGCAGTTTCTGCATCTGGCCTAAAATCCAAATTAACTGAGTCTGCTAATTAGGATATTCATGTCATTGAAAAGGTCATCTTTGTTACTAAAATTTTAAATAGTGTAAACAAAGTAGGTGAACCAAGTTGAACAGAAGATTTATGAGGCCCTCAGATTTTCAAGCATCTTCTTTTAAGCTTACTTTTCCCAGAAAATAAAAGCCATCTCAAGTACAAAGGTGAGATTAAAGAAAATTTCCTTGACATATAGACCTGTTATTATAGGTGGTTTAATAATCATTGACACAGCCACTTTAGATGCACATAGGATTCCAACTGCATTCTTTGTGATATTAGGAATGGACACATGATTTGCCTTAGCTAGTAGACTGAAATGAACACCATCAAAACCAATCAGTGATTTAGTATATGTTCATTCTCCATATCTAATAATTCTGGAAACATTAAAAAGCAACTATGTCAACTCAAGTGCCTGAGTGACCACTGTGAAGAGAGATTCCTGTCAACTCTGTCTTTCTAAACTGCCAAGATTTTTTAAGGTTGTCTGTTCCTAACGTTCACTGATCCATACAAGTATCTTCAAGGGAGATTACAGAAACTTGAGGGGGGCGGTGGGCAAAATCCAAATGCTGGTAAATCACAAACCAGAATGGAACTTATAAACTATAGACAGGCATGGTACACCAGTTAGCATTAAACATAAATTTGAAATCCACTATTTTTCTAAGGAAACCATAATCTTGGCCTTAAAAAATCTGTAAATGATTTATTTCTAATACCACCCCTCGACCCTCATACTTAGACTAGCAGGAAGCAGGGTTTGAAAACTGTGCAGTACCCAAGAAAGACAAAATCTCTTATGCCCACCTTCAATGTAGCCAAGTGAAATGTTACATAAGGACTCCCACTAAGACAGGGCCAGGGACCATAAAACTCCCTTCCATAAAACAGAATGAAGGTCTTCCAGACAGACTCATAAACTGACTTTCAGAAAAAGGAGCAACTACTACATTCTGGCCCAGTGTCCAGGTGACTGCAAAGTGTGCTCTCTCCTCTTTTGAGTCAAACTTCTATGGTTGCAATTCTGTCAATACTCCAAGTGGCATGTTGTGAGTAAACGGGACAAATGCAGCTTTTATCAGCTTCCAGAACCAGTGGAGCCATACTTAAATGGAAAGATTACATGACAATCCCCCTCTGGACTTTGAGAGATAGGTGGCATGCTTAAAGTGTGTAGTTATTTCATTTGGAGAGGTCATGAGCAGTGCAGTGAGAGCGAAGAAGGGTCTATGAGGCTATTTACAGGGCTAATAGGATGAACTGTGTCAGAACTCTCACTTTTCCCACAAATCTTTTCTCTTCTATTGTAATAGAAATTTTTCACTAAGCTTATGTGCCCCTAGAATGAAAACTTAAAAGATTTTGTCATATATTCCAGCTTCCCATGCACTGTTTTAAAATTCCAAATGATTGGGTCTCCCTGGTGGTGCAAGAGGTTAAGACACAACCAAAGAAGCTGTCCACAGTCTCTGCAGCACAAGTACGATCCCTGGCCAGCCAGGGAGCAACCCACATGGGGCAGCAGACCTCTCCTGACTTGCCCACTGCTCCCCTCAGCAGTGTATTTCAGTAGATCCACCTGTTCTGCTCCTCACTCTGTCTCTGGTGAATCCTCTCACCCCCAACACCTCTGGCCTGTACCCTAGCTCTTGTATGCATAAATAAATAAATCTTTAAAAAATAAAATAAAATTCCAGATGATGACACAGAAGCAGACTTTTTATATAGGTCAGTTTCTGGGAACGCTCATTGAAAGACAGCTGGTATATACCTTCCTTTTCCACCTTCTTCTTCGTCCCTTTCCATGTAAATGTGCTTGAATTGTGAAGACCAAATTCTAAGGCCAGCCCAGTGTTAACACAAGAAGACCAGCTTATATGAGCATTGTGGAACTGAGCAATAATATTGGTCCTGGATCAAGTACGTACCTCCAGACTTGTTAATGTAAGGATAAATCGACTTATTTCTGTTTAAATTAATGTTCTTTAGGGCTTTTTGGTAGTCATAATTGAAAGTAACCCTTTTCTAACATTAAATGGCATTATGATTATAGTTTCACTGCTATAGAAATTGTTCAATGCATACATTAAACATATAATATATAAAAAAAGAATGTGTTGTATGTTTGTATGTCCCAGAGTTATTTGCTCTGCAATTAGAAAGTGTCTCATTAACACCATACTCAAGTTTCAATCAAATTCTGAATCCTTACCTGGTAGGCTTAGCACCTCCACCTCCCTACTGCCCCCTTAAACATACAAATACCTAAAAGTCTTCCAAGAGAGTTCAAGAGTTTCTAGGGTTGAGGAAATCTCCCCTGCACTCAGGACTGGTCTGTCATTCCTCTTTCCTTCAAATATCAACCATTAAGAAGCCTAATGATTGTGTCCACCACCAGACCACTCTCGTGGGACATAGTTCTACTGAATATAGCTGTCCTTTAGTTCTATACCTCTCATTCATCTAACCTCTGTCTCATAGGGGCTGACAGTGAGGTACATTGCAGCATATTGGATTGATGGGAGAGAAATACTCCTTTTGACTGACAGAGTAGGCAAGGAAGCCGTTATTCAAGACTATGGACATGTGCTCACAGGCCCACACCCATGCCTCACCCCCAAGCCGCTCTTCTCACCTCACACTAAATGGAAGAATTTTCAGGATCTTTTGACCCTATATAACCCACCTTTTCCTATGCACCATGGTGGAGCTTTCATGTGTAACTGCAGTATAGAGTGGGTAGATTTGGGAGGGAGGGGCAAGTTGCGGAGGAAGTGAAGAAGGTGGACCACTCCAGCCTTATACCTCTATTGTTGCTTTTTGTTTTGTTTTACAATTGCTGCTCTCAATAAATCAGATTTTTTTGCAAAATAAAACAACCAAAAAAAAAAAAAACCCTATTGAAATAGAGGATAAGATAGCACAAGTCTGTTGAAACAAAGGCTCAAAGGCTCAGTTTTTAAATTGCCTAGATGAGTTAGTAGAAAAGTAGTGGAGGACACAGCAGGGCTCTTGATCCACGTTATCCAACCACTATGTTAGCTGTTGGCCTTTCTCTAAGTTAGGTTCCTGCCCTCCTAGAGAAACTGGGAGAGGGAGACACTCTTTGCTTGATGGTTACTTTTCCAAGAGATGGTTCCCAAGTTAAGAAAGACATCCTGTGATTGTAGAATTGGCCCAAGACTGGGTGAGGATTTAAATCTCAAAGGTACAGAGAAAAAGTTTATAATTACATGTTTTCTAAAGTAAGTTTCTTGGGCCACCCTGGTGGCGCAAGCTGTTAAGCACCGCACAATGAAACAATCCACAGCCTCTGCAGCACTAGTTCGATCCCCAGCTGGCCAGAGAGCAACACACAGGCACAGCAGACCTCTCCTGTCTTGCCCGCTGCTCCCCTCAGCAGTGTATTTCAGTCAATCTGCCTGCTCTGCCCCCCACTCTGTCTCTGGTGAATCTTCTCACCCTCCACATCTCTGACCTGTACCCCAACTCTTGTATGCATAAATAAGTGAATCTTTAAAAAAAATAAAGTAAATCTCTTAAGAAAAGGGATGTCAGAAGCCTGGAATCAAGAAGAAACCTGTCTAAGCCAGAGGAATAAGTCCCCCAACTCTGGGAGTGGCCAGAAGAGCTCATATATCAACTTCCACTAAAACCTGGCCATGTATTTAGTCAATGATACTAAGTTAGTGGACATGAGGTGGTCACATACAGAAGGAGCATGTTGCATATCACACAGAAGTCACCCTTGGCTCTTCAGATCCCTGTCCAGGGGAGAGACAAGACAGTGGCACAGAAAAACAGTGACACTGCTCCTACATGTCAAGATCTTATCAAATCCAGGAACTTCATGGTCTATTACAGTCCTTTTTAAAAAGTGCCAGCTACATTATTATTCAAAAAGAATTTATACATGCAACCATTGTGTCACTAAGAAATATTTACAGTCATTAGAATTATTAGACTCTTAAGCCAAATACAGTATCCATATTAGCACACACCCTTACACCACAGAACACATGAACAGAGGGCCCACCCACTGCAGGATGGCATTATGGACTCGAGGTCTCCATCATAAGAGCAATTCCTTTCCAAACATGCCCTCCCATCTTACCTCCTTTGTTCTTTTTGGCATCTCACCACAATACATTTTCCTTTTAATCCTAGCAGTATGAAAAAAGAACCACTCCAAGCCTATCTCATGCACATGAACACATGCTTAGAGATGGGAAGAGATACACAGGTTGTTCTTACTACTTATTCTGCCCCAGCCCTGAAATACAATCCAGTTGAATGATCAGCTAATGTAGGCTGTGGATTAGCTAAAATTTGGTTGGTTTAGTTTGATTCTCTAGGACATGGGTTCAGGCCAGAACAGCTCCACAAATGTCTCCCATGATCTTTGGATAAAAAGCTATGGAAGGCATATCTTTTCTTAGAAAATTTAGGAGCCCAAGGTGAAAGACCAAATATACAGGCAGATGTCAAGACTCAATGCAATGCCCATTTGCAAACATCCATCAAATTAGTCACAGCCATGGCCAACACCACAGGGGAGGGCAAATGTACTCTTCTCACATAGGTCAAAAAGGGATGAATGTTCCTGATTAACAACTCAGTTCACAATAGAAATTTTCTTCAAGGAGATATGTCCTGTAGACTCTTGATACTGAGTTCAAACGTTTCTTCTTTCAACCTACCTGACATGGAGAAGTCATCTTATTTAAAGAAAAGAGGAGAAATTGTTGTGGGTATAGAGGTATGCACATTATAAAAAACTTAGCAAGAAATCTGTTCTCTCTAATGACCACGGAAGACTGGTGTGGGGGTCCTTGCTCAAGCCGGCTGTGTTTGAGGGCCAGCTGATAAAGGGAAATAACAGAGGATAATATAGGAAGGGTTCTCCACCACCACTCCTGAACACAGGCCAATAATCTGGATTAGATTAACATCCTTTATTGCTGTCATTCAATCTTTTCTCACAAATGCTAATGAAGCATTAGCTTCCTGGAGGCTCTGAGGAAATTGTTGGCATAGGAGTAGGTAAACCCCCTTATTTACTGAAACTAGATCTTCAGATTTACAGACTCAATACTTGATGAACTGAAAGCAAAGTGCTTGGCTACTGGTTCTCTTCAGTCCATTGTTTTCAGCAAACCTCTCCTGTCATTTCATTTATTTGCTGTGAGAATTCCGGAAAATGTGTTTTCTTCTGTTCATTTACTGATGCTTTTTGAATTGATGCCCCAGCTGTTCTCCGTGCCTGCTCTTCTCTTTAGCTCAAATCAAACTGTTTATTTCTTTAAAGCCAAAAGCTTCCACAGAGAGCTAAGCAACTATTTCTATGTATCTAGAGAATTGTATGTTTCTGTGCTATAATTTGGGAGAGGGAGTTTAATAAGAAACTTAAAAGACTTGCAACTCAAAATGTCCTATTCAGTTCAAACTTCACTCTCCTGTTTCCTTTTGGACTATAAGCAATAATGCTAAACCCAACTTACTCTAATTGCAATGAAGTCTTTAATTACAAGAACTCTAACTACCCAAAACTCAGGTCTTCTGGAATTTAGGCTAAGCTAATGTATCAAGAAATATATGCAAGAGGCTAGATCAGAGACTTAGATCAATTTTTTTCAGAAAGTCCAAGTCCAGTCGGAGCCTTAAAGTTCAAAGCAGCTCATAATTATATCCGAATCAGCTTCTAATATCTGCTTCTAAAAGTATGAGCTTAAATGATTCTATACTAAGGACAGTTCATATATAAATGCATTCCCAATTAACCCACCAGTGACATTTTTCCAATATCCTGAAGTTAGATTTATCTTCAATTTTTCTGTATATGCAATTTTTTATAACTTTCTCCCAGAGTCCATAAATGGGTGTATGCCCTTCATAATATTCAAGGATTTCCACTTCTTTACTGATTGATTGATGTGCTTTTACTATGCATTCTACCTCCAATTCATTCAAGGTGTTGACAACTCTCCAATCAACAGAAAAAAATTCAACATCAAACAGAATACTCTTCTTTGAAAATGTTTAAATAACCTCAGTACCACATAACCCACAACCTTTTCTCAGCCATTTCCAGTCAAATCCTTCATGACACCAAGTAATGGCTGAAAGAGAATGCAAAGTGAGTAATCTCCTGTAGTACATTGATATCAAGCAAAGTCAGAAACACACACTTGCAATAGTCCCTACTCTCTTGGCTTACTTAGACTTTTAAAAATCTATGATAGGTACACTATTTAATACTAAAATAGTAAATATATACATACATATGCATCTCCCATATGCCATTTCCAAATGGGCATTTCACACCCAGTAACCACTGTCCATGGGCAGAGGTGACAGGTATTGGATAGTCTAACTTCTTCCTCTGCTCTCCTCAATAGATTCACCTAAGATCAGATGATCAAGTGTCCCTTACACCCATGGGCACCACCTTGGTTCCATGTGCCTTACCTATTGTTCCAGCCACTGCCAAAGGACCAGTTTCATGAAGACTTTAGTAGCTTTACCAGGTGATTTGCAGGTACCTCCCAACCACACAGTACCACTCATACTTTTTTCATCTATTCTGGGGAGTGAGAAACTTTGCCCAGATCCAGGTACACATGCATGATCCATCAGGAGTGCAGAAGAGTCATTCCAGAACCATGATGATCACGTGGATGGAATCATTGCATGAAAGCTTTTCCTTTTCATTTCCCAGTTAGGCAGTGTTGAAATGCATTTTATGAGACTCAGGAGTTCTGCAAAATCTGACAGTTAACCATAGCAATGATCAACTCCAAAACACACCCTTCACTCTCTGGTATTCCTCCTTCCATTATCTCTCTCCTGTTCTAAGTCGATGCTCTCAATGAGCTAACCATCTTCATGAACAACTTGGTCTCAGTCTCTTCCCTCTGAAAAAGAGGTCAGTCTTTTTAAGGAAGCCAAATGTTTAAAGCCAGACCAAATGATATATACTATACTGCACTTGTCTGTCTCATATACAATAGATATATTTTAGGATGGTTTTCAAATATTGAAGATATGTAACAGCAACATTTTTCCACTCTATTCCAGGAGGTAGGTAATTCAATTATTTTTAGTATTTAAAATTTTATTTTGCAACAGATGTTCTTTAGCAATGTGCTGAATAATTTATTTTGTGTCATAGTTTTTTTTTTTTTTCTAGAAAACATGTTTAATGCCATGCAGAATGTAGCTCCAACATCTTTTAATCCCTTTCTGACTACACCCTGACTACACCCTGGGGATTTGGAGCAAAGATGTGCTCATCTACAGAACTTCATTTCTGTCTTTCAGGCAACTGTGGGCTCTGTTCAGTGAGATCAAAGAGTAAGAGTACAGGAGTTCCTTTAAAGGAAAGGACTATAGGTTTCTCATACTTCTTTCCCTTTCTTCTTGATGCTTTGCTAGAAATTGGCTGTGGAGAGTGGATATCCAGCAGCAACTGGACCATGAGGAGACTTTGAGAAAGGAAAAGAAGAAGACATGCAGGAGCAGAAGTTGGAAGTGACCATGGAATGCCAGCTCTAAATTGTTCACTTTCAGACTTGTTACATAAGGAGAAAATCCAAGTGACCATTATTTGAGGTTTATCTGTCAACAATAATCCTAACTGATAAAATCTCACATACAGAAATTACAGGCATGTGTTCATTAATGCATTGGTTCTTATGGAGGGTGACAATGTTCTCAAATATACTTGGAAATGTTGACACATTTTTGGTTGTCGCAACATGAAGATACTGCTACTGGCATCTTGTAGGTAAAATTCAAGATAATACTAACCATTCTTTAAAGCACAGTCTTAACGACAATTATCTGGCTTAAAATATCAATAATGCCAAGTTGAGAAATTGTGCATTACTTTAACCAATGTATCCCGTCTTCTCAATACAGATCTACTAGTCTATACAAAAGTTACCTTGGAATAAGCCCATTTTGTTTGTTCATCTCCTTTGCTTTTAAAAGCCTGCTTAATGTTAGTTTCATTCCCTCCTTATTACAGCAGGATTTAAGATTTGCAATGTCATAGAAGGACATATTTCCCTGACAATTCTTTTAAAATTTTAGAGAGTTCTTAATCACAGACAACAGAACAAAGCAAGATTTAATTTTAGGATGACTGAAAGAAATGCCACATATAACCCAGTTCTGCACACTTCATTGTTTTCTTTCTATAGCTGAAGATATTTGCCACCATAGGAGGTGATGGAACATAGTCAATTATTCTCCCTGTTCTTAAGACTTAAATATTTTCTATTCACTTTTCTTACAAAAAAATGGAAGGTATTTGTCATAGAACATTTAGAAATTATTATTGAGCAAAGGGAAGAAAATTGCAGCCATTCATTATCCCAAAAGGCCGAAATCGTTAACTCAGCAATGTCTATGCTTCCAGATTTTGCATCCACATATACTAATACACAAATGAAACTATATCATACCTCTTCTTTGAAACTGTTATAATTATTTATATATCTTTCAAAAGCCTGGACCATCCTCCTTCTCTTTTGTAAGGGAAAAGTGGGTTGTCACACTTCTAAATATGAGTACACACATCCGCTATGAGGAAGACCAGCCTCCCTAAAACCTCGGAGTGGGATATGGGTGGGGAAATGGAGAAATTTTCTTAGAAACTTATGTCTATAAGGCCTGTGCTCTTAAACAACAAACAACCCATCATTCTAATATTGTTCGCAGCATATTCTATTGCTTAGAAATTGCAATCTATCCATTTATCTCCTCAAACACACACTCACAAGCATATGTACATGAAAACACAAACACATACACACAGACAGACACACACACACACACACACCAAATTACCCTTAACTAGGGGAAAAAAAAATGGGTCTCCCTGGTGGTGCAGCAATTTGAGCTCCATGCTGTGAAGCTATTTGCAGACTCTGTAAGTGCGAGTTCAATTCCTAGCCGGCCAGGGAGAGGCCCACATGGCGCCGCAGACATCTCCTGCCTCGCCCGCTGCTCCCCTCAGCAGTGTCTTTGGTCCCTCTGCCTGTTCTGCTCCCCATTCTGTCGCTGGTGAATCCTCTCACCCTCCCGTGCCTCTGGCCTGTACCCCAGTTCTTATATAAATAAATCTTTAAAAAAAATTTCAAGGTTTATACTTAATACATTTCCCAGTGAAGCCTGCGAGAAGACATACCTAAAGTCATATAAAAAAGCTCCAAGTAGAGAAAGAACCCCCAATTTACTACTAATTTAAAGAGTCAATTGAAAGCTGTTAGAAAATAGCTTAGGAGAGGAGCTGCCTCACCTGGAGAAACAGAAGGTTAGTGATATAATTGGCACTTAACACACTGAAATGCTCTTAAAGGAAAGAAAATCATAATTTTGTGAATTATGAAAATTCACAAAAAATCTGTAATTTTGTGAATTAACACCATGTTCCATGACATTTTGCATGAACTCGCCAGGAGATGATCACAGCAGTTAGGTGCTGCAGCGGGTCTGCTGGGCCACAGTGCCTAATTAGCAGCACATGTTCACCTTGTCTGGGTGATGCTAACGAGCTACACCTAGGTGTCCAGACAGTGAGCTCGGGAGAGGTGTCCTTCCAGGGGTTTGCTTGACTATGTTGTCTTATTGTGGAAAGGGGAGAATCCATCTTACTCAAGTTTGAGTCTGAACTATTAGCAATGACTTAAAGTCATTGAATCATTTTGTTTTTTTCTTATTTTTAAAGAGGAACATTTATGTCCCCCTATGCCTAAGACTGGTCTAGAGAACTTTAGTCATGTGGAACTAGCACTGGATGTAAATAAGGACACAGACTTCTCTGGAATATGCAGAATCATGGTTAATACATAAAAGAGTCAACAGTGGTAGACTGAATGAAATACTTCAGTTCACACTAAATTAGAGGGACAAAACTGTCCAATAGAAAACTGTGCTTTGTCCCCAGTGTATCACTTTACTGTTACAGGATTCTGTTTATATGGATGCTAGTTCACAATTCCAAGTTGTAGAGAACTTGGATCAATGGAAACATACTGCATACACATATGAAAATGAATCGTGGAAGACACCCCCCCATCAATGACTCTTGGGCATGGAAGGGTCCCTAGAATATTCTATTGTGATAATAAGAATGTTTTATAGGTCTCTTAATTTTTAAGCCACTTTGTAACAATCTGACCAGGTAAATTTATCCTAACAAGATTTTGGTGAAAACCTTTTTCCTTACAGGTGGTGGGCAGAGTAGCTGAGGTGGGTCATGTTCACATTACATATTTACATGACTGACCCCAATAAAACCCACCAACACTCAGGTGGTGGGTTACACGGAGAAGTGCATTCCTATGCAACTCCACTGGAAGGAGACAACTGGGAACCTTCCTATGTGCCTTTTACCTTTGTTGATTTTTACCTGTGTTTTTGCTATAATAATAATAAAGGGTCATGAGAATAATCGCTTCTGAGTCCTGTAAGACTTTTAGCAAATCATTTGAGCCTGAGGTTGGTTTGGGGACTCCTACCACACCTCCATTTGCATATTTTCAACATGCTATATCTGGATTTTTCTTTGAATTAGTTATATCTTGATTCCAACTGGTGAATTAAATAAATTTTTTAACATGTAATTAAAATATAAATCATTATTTCACCTTTAAAAATACCCTTCATAGAAGCAAAGTTACTTAACATAAATATTTGGAGCTTCTAGGGTAAAATAAACCAATATTCTTTTTCCTTCCAACTTTGCTGCTGGTTAATATCTTAAGTCTAAGTAAATTCCTCTAATTACCATGTGGAAATAAAGTATAATCAAAACATATGTTCCATAGCTAACGTCTACTGATTAGCAGACTCACAGGAGACTGATTCAGTGAGACTCTAGTGACAGACTCTCATCACTTAGAGAAGCCCAGGGGACAAGGTTGTCCATTTAGAAGAGGGTCACAAGACCCCAAAAAGCTGCACTGATGTTATTCCACTATCAAATTCACTGAATTCTTACACCTCATACATGCAATTTCCATAGGGGATATACAAACTTCCGAAGCAACCACCCATGTTTAACACCTTTATTTCACCAATGGAAAATTATTTCTAACACCCCTTATGCTAATAATAAACAATCTCTCCTGTGTAAATTTCCCTGTAAGAGTGCTAAGTTACCACCTCTGAAGGCGTTGATTTCTGGTTGGGGTGTTTTATAGGATATGCTATTTAACCTCCTCTCAAGTGTGGATTCCTGAATAGGGTACTGTAAACACCAACTAACCCTGGGGTGTAAATTAGAGTTAACTTGCATATACAAACATATCACATTGTTAAACCCAAAAAGCCTTAAAATAAATTTCACACAGACAATAAAATAGCAGTGCTAGGAGGAACATCACAAACTCAGAGCAATCTTAATCTTTGTATCTTCTTTCAGGCATGCTTGTTTTCCTCATCTATTTCTTAAATATTGAAGATCTTGAGCATCTACTATACATGAATAGTATACATTCATATATATATATATATATATATATATATATATATAGGAGCATGGGCGTGGCACCTGCTTGTGGGCACCTGGAGTATGGTTGTGTGCACATAGGAAAGTGTGTACACCTGAGCCTAAAGGCTGTGCTAAACGTGGAGGACGAGGAGCATGGGTACAGAGGCGAGACAACCAGAGGATGCAAGAGAGAACACAAGAGAGCCCAAAGAGCATAAAGATTCATGGGGTGGGGGGCTGGGAAGCTTGGTTGCCTGCCTCTCAGCCCCCTACTCCTGCCTAACCCATGCCTGCCTCCCTGCATATGCCAGCCTCCCTGCCTGGTGTGGCTGTGCACCTGGTTCCCTGAGAGCATTAAAGTCAGCAAAACACACTGAGGGCTCCAGGACTCTCTTTATCCATCCAAATCAATAGGGAGCCTGCCCTGTGCTTGCTGGCACAGCACATCTTTACTTCATAACAAAATTAACATCTCATTTGCTCAAAAATTCCAAAAATTTGGTAGTTTAATACACAAATATAGGAAGAGAAATTACTTAGTAGGTAAAAAGTAAATATTATAGTGAGATTTGAGCTAAACTTTTCACTTTCACTTTCTAATTCCTGCTGTCTAGTTGATAAGTCACTAACGCAAAAAGATAAAATGACAATTAGATGAGCGTGGGATGGCTAAGGAAGGTGAGATCATGTGCTCTAAATTGACTGAAACTAAATTCAAGAATATTAGGTTTTGGCTGAACATTAAGCAATATTAAAAGATTTGTGCAGGTGAAAAGAATGAAGAAAGTCTCAGAAATATTCAGAATTCAGAAAACAGTGAATTGATTAGGTATGGCTAGAGCTAGGGTTTTTAAGAGAAGAAATACATGTAAATTCATATGGAAATAATTATTTACTGACAAGTACCCATTATTCTAGGTACTAGAGATTGAGTGGTGAATAAGATGGACAAAAATACCAGCCCCCCTCACCATGCTGATAATTTAGAGTTGCCAACACAGTGAGGAAAGGATGGACAATTCAATAAATGTGCTGAAAACAAGTGGCTGATGACACAAAGTAAATAATAAATCAAATCCCTATGTCACATAAAATACATAAAATCCATTTAAGATAGCCAAACTTTAAAATTTAGATTAAATAACATTTCCATATTCTGTTAAAAAATAACTTCATAATGTTGTAGTCACAAGCCACGTAGTACATAACAAAATTAACATCAACAAGTATGACTGTATGACAATCACTACAGTAAGTACACATGTGCCCCATCTCATTTGCTCAAAAATTCCAAAAATTTGGTAGTTTAATACACAAATTTAGTAAGATGCAGTCCGGGATTGACGACACATATGCTTCATCCACCTTTGAGGGTAATGCCCCAGTCCACAGAGGTAATCTCACTGCTGTCACCTAGACACTCTGGCCTCCATAGCCATCAATGTAACAAGAAGACCCCTGAAACTTTCCTGGGTTCCCATACAACAGAGGACACTCTGCCCCCATATATACTAAGGCCAAAACCCTTTGCACATTGTTGGGAACCAGTGGATTGCAAGCTCCACATACGGCCTCTGGTCCCCTCCCTTCCCCATAGATGGGTTCTTTGACCCTGACACTATTCAAAAGCAAATAGGGGCTCCTGTCCGCAGCAGGAGGGCACAGCCTGGGACCTGGACAGCAGGTCCCTTGACAGCAGCCCATCTTCACACGGTAGGGAACGTCTAGTGCTCTCACAATGACTTCCATAATTCTAACAGATATGCATTGCACCCTGCATGTTCCTTTGCGCAATCTACACCTCCTTTCACTAGATCCGTCCGCATTTGGATAAAGGATACTTTGAGAGGCTCGCTTGCTTTTATTCCCTTCTGAGAGTGCTGGCTCTTGACTCCACCCACGCTGGCTACCATTGTGAAAAGGCATGAATTCGGCATCCTGCATCCAGTGCCAGAATCGCCAAAAGGGACCCAAGGGGGGACCAAGGGGCATTTTTTCAGTAGCAGACCCCTCATTCGGCCGTGAAACACTCGTCACCATCAGGACCATGAGCATTCACATTAAACATGGCGGCACCTGCAGAAAGTGCAGTGTATGTTCGCCACTTACTCACCGTTTCTGGCACATCTCCGGAAATGGCCATTGTCCAGTCCAACAGGGAGGGGTCATGCGCCCCGACTGCCGGCTGAGCTGCAGCCTGTGTCTCACGATGGTGCAGAGTCACTGAGGCGGGTTCCTCCCTGTAAAGGCAGGATGGCCACAGGAGAGGTTCTCTATGATCCGAGCAGATGGGGTAAAGGAGTCCTGGAGCCCTCGGTGGCTTTTCAGGCTTTTATTGGGATTTACCAGGTACACAGCAAGGAAGGGGTTCCGGGGGCCGGGAGGCTGGCAGGCCTCCCAGCACCCAGCAAGTCCTCACTCTTTCTGGGCTCTCCAGTCTTCTCTGGTGGTCTCTGCTTGTCTTTCACTCTCTGCTTCTCTGATCGTGATTCTGCTGGCATCCCTGTGATGCCGCCCTTATAAGCCAAGTCTCTCAGCCCAGATGTACCCCCTTACGCATGCCCACACCCCACTCCAGGTGCCTGCCATCAGGCATGCATTAAGGACTGCAGGGATCCATCATCAATCCTAATGGCAGGAGGGCAGAAAAGCCTGATATTTTTTTATTTACCCTACAATCCCTCTCCTGTGCTGTGCAAAGGGGTCCGTTCACCCCAGCACCCACAAACTCAGCAGCCAAAATGCCAAGGGGTCTCCAGGTTTCTGATGGAAATGTTTACCCATGTCCACCAGGTCTGCTTGGCTTGGTGTAGGGGCGATACATGAACCCCATCATCTGTGTTGGCCCTGACCCCCCAGGGCCATGGGCTGCTGTTGTGTCATTTTCTGTGTCAACGCCAGGCAAAGGCGGAGTGTAGGGCCAGCCTCCTCCTCTCTGGAGTGGTGGATCTCTCTGGATCTCTTCCTCCAGAAACCTTGAACATTTCTGCAAGGCCTGTGTCTCATCCGGCAGTTGCCAGACCTTTTTTCCTCTCTGTGTAGACTCTCGCAGAGCTGTGAGAAACACTCACCCCGTAGCCCCTGGCGCCCCGTGGGCACTGTCTCTGTCCCAGGTCCCTTCCACTCTGCACAGGGCCTGTTCCAGATGCCACGGGGCTATGGCTACCCCTGGCCATTCATGGGAGGTGCACACTGGGAGAAGCCAGTCACCCCTTAGTCTCTCCCCAGGTCTCAGAGGGCTCCTTACCCATCTGTGCCACTTGTTTTGCAATCATCCCAGGTCGGGTAGGTTCATTGTCAGTTCTCATAGACAGAAAAGATAATTTTGGAGGCTGCAGTAGATTTTCACAGGCCTTTAATGCTGAATCAGGGGACAGACCAGCTTTCTCAGTATTTCTCTGGCTGTTTCATCTGTCCTCCCGCCTCAGTGACACCAGCCTTATAGCCCCTTGTCCCTCAGCACAGGTGTCCTCATTTACATATGCGCATGCCCGTGTTCTCTGGACCCAGGTGTCCATAATTACAGGTGTACGTGCGTGCAAGGGCACAGGTGCAAGTCAGCTGCTAATGGCGGGAGGGCAGAAAAAGCCTGATAACTTCATTTAGCCTACACACAGGCATGTGTGTGCTTGTGTATCTGTGTATGATTTTAAAAGCATATCTTACTTTCTGGCACTAAAAGACCCTCCAGGCTCATTTTGTATCTGTCACTCCCTGTCCGAGAACCAGTCATGACTCATAGGACTCATGATTCTTTTTATTGAGAATGATATTAGAAATCTAGATCCAGATGCTGAAGATGACTGTTGATACAGAGCTGTACGGTACTTAGAATGCTGTTGTCGAATTCCAGGGATGCTACTAAGATGATTACTTTATGAAGCAAAGCACTACTAAATTATATTAAGCATGCTAAATTTATACTTAAAATTATAGTAAACATGTTCAGTTTATCGATGTAAATTCAAGTAAAAAGATAGTAAACAGGTTTAATTTACAAATGTATTTCATTCAAAAGCTTCAAGATAATCGTTAAGAATTACTAGGCTTTCATAAATATATTAATATTTTTACACTAAACTTAAAGCCCAAGAAATTCTTTAATTTTTATAAGATTAATTATCAATTATAAATATCCCCAAATAATTTTTCAAAACAGTCTTGTTTTGAAACCTTAAAAGCACCCAAAACAATGCAGCAGAAACCTGAATGCACAATAAACACATGAAAAGATACGTATTTTCACCAGTGCATTAGTTTTCTGCAACTGTTTTATGAAAACTCAGTGGCTTTAAACAACACAGTGTATTACCTTTCAGTTCAGGAGGAGGCCTGACGGAACTAACTGGATAGGATGAAGGTAGCAGAGTAAACTCCAAAGCTCTAGAGCAGAATCTATTTCCTTACCCTTCCCAATTTTCAAGAGGCCACTTACTACTTTGTCTTATCCTCTCCCTCTATCTTCAAAGCTAGCAACTTCAGGCCAAAGCTTCCTCTCTCTGCCTTCTCTCTAGCTCTCTTCTTCAGCCACTTTTAAGAACACTTGTGATTAATATGTGCCATTCTCACTGGTGTGAGATGGTATCTCATGGTAGTTTTGATTAGCATTTCCCTGATTGCAAGCGATGTTGAACATTTTTTCATATGCCTGTTGGCCATTCGCATTTCCTCTTCAGAGAAGTGCACCCCTATGTTTATAGCAGCACTGTTTACAATAGCTAAGCTTTGGAAACAGCCCAAATGCCCAAATATAGATGACTGGATCAAGAAGATGTGGTACATATATACCATGGAATATTACTCAGCATTCAAAAAAGATAAACACATGCAATTTGCAGCAACATGGATGGCGCTGGAAGGGATCATGCTCAGTGAAATAAGCCAAAAAGAAAAAGAAAAATACCGGATGATCTCCCTCATAGCAGGGATCTAGAAAACTTAAATAAGGGACCAGGAAAATGAATAACTATAAGAAAGTGAAAATCAAAATCAACAAAAACTATGAACCAGAGACACTTTTTGGGGGTGGGGGGCGGGAGGGGAGGGATTGGGGTCAGAATGGGGGGATTGCAATTGTATGGGGAATATAAAAATAAAATTTATTAAAAAAAAGAACACTTGTGATTAAATTCGATCCACATGAACAATCCAGTCTACCCACATTGTTTCAATGTCAACTGGTAACAACAGCAATTTCACCTGCGACCTTCAGTCTTTTGCTACTCAATGCAGCATATTCACAGGTTCTGGTGATTAGGAAGTGGCCATAAGGAAGGGTGTCAATATTTTATTTACCACAATTGGAAATGGTGGGATACATTAAAACAAGATTCACATACTTTCAAAAACTGCCAAAGAAGAGTATAGGTAAATATGGGACACCCATATAGCAACATATTATATAATAATTAACATGTAGAAAACAGAACTACATGTATGTATCAAATAGTCATGTACCATAAACATAATATAACTTAGTAAAACATCCAGATAATTACATGATTTATGTAACAGTTTAAATACACACATGCATCCGTAGATGTCTATTACACACAATTCTTTAAAAGGTAAGAATACTAAATTACAACTGGAAACTGAAAATTTCGGTATGCAAATGAATGTTTATTTGATTGAAAAAGAAAACACAAATAATTACCAAAGTCACTTCTTTTTTAACATCCCCCCAAAGGCAAGTTATAAAAAATGCTTTCTGATTGCAACCTGGTGTTCCCTCATCACCTTCAATCTCCAAGGAATTCAGAGCCAAGTTTTGGAGGAGGGAGAAGCTGACATTCATTTGTCTTTAAGAAAAGTCCACTTCAGCACTTACAAGTGAAATAAAAGCATAAACCCATGGATGCTTATTGAAACTGTAACACTTTTGTTCCTTAAAATTAATGATTTATTTCCATTTAATAACTAGGTAAACAAAAATAAATTATTCAAATCTGAATCACAGGTTTCCCACACTACAGACACAGCATCTTAAACTCAATTTTTTTTTAAAGATGTATTTATTTATACAAGCACTGGGTACAGTCAGAAGCATAGGAGGGTGAGAGAATTCACCAGAGCCAGAGCGGGGAATAGAACAGGCAGACCGACAAAATACACTGCTGAGGGGAGCAGCAGGCGTGGCAGGAGAGAACTTCACCGGTGGCCTGGGATCGAACCGGCACTTCAGAGGCTGCAGGCAGCTTCGCAGCCCAGCGCTCAACCACTGTGTAGGGTAAGGGGAAAAAAATCAGGCTTTTCTGCCCTCCCGCCATCAGGATAGATGAGGGAACCCTGGAATCCTGAACGCATGCCTGATGGCGGAAACCTGAAGTGGGTACACCTGTGCTAAGACTGTGCTTTTAAGGGCGGTGTCATGGGGACACCAATAGAAGCTGAAGCAATAGAAGCCGAAAGAGAAGCCGAGAAAGAAGTAGCAGAAGCTGAGAGAGAAGCAGAGAACGCCGGAGAGCCCAGATAGAGTGAAGACTTGCTGGGGGCCTGGGAGGCCTGCCAGCCTCCCAGCCCCTCAGCAGCACCCCTGCCTGCCATATGCCTGGTGAACCCCAATAAAAGACCTGCAAAAAACCCACTAAGGACTCTGACTCCTCCTTTACCCGGTCTGCATGGGATCAGAAAACCTGCACCGTGTCCTTTCCTGCCCTTTACACACTGCAATGCCAGGGAAGGCCCTTAAACTCAACAATTTATCCCCTTTTCACCATCTTTCCAACCAAGCCAGCTCTCCCTCTTGAAGGTCTTGTCTTCGCTAACACTACTTTCTCCTGAGCACCTGGATTCTTGCTCTAGTTTCCTAATATTCTCTCGATCCATCCTTGCTTCCAAAATTCTATTCTGGACAGAGCAACCCAGAAGTTCTTTTAGAATGTGGATCATACTGTAATGACAGAAAGGCTCAGGGCAGGATCTCTATGACCCAAGCAGACGGGGTAAGGAGGAATCCTGGAGCCCTTGGTGGCTTTTGAAGGCTTTTATTGGGTTTACTAGGTACATGGCAGGCAGGGGTGGCAGGGGCCAGGAGGCTGACAGGCCTCCAAGCCCCCAGCAAGTCTTCACTCTTCCTGGGCTCTCCGGCGTTCTCTCGTGGCATTTGCTTCTCTGCTCCTTTTGCTCTGCCTCTTCTCTTGTTCTTTTTTGCTCTCGTTCTTTTGCTGTTCCTTTTACTCTGCTCTTCCACTGGCGTCCCAGTGACGCTGCCCTTATAAGCCCAGTCTCTCAGCCCAGGCGCACCCACCTATGCATGCCCACACCCCCACTCCAGGTGCCCGCCAGCAAGCATGCATTCCGGACCAGAGATCCATCATCAATCCTAATGTGGGAGGGCAGAAAAGCCTGATAATTCACTTACCCTACACATACTACATCACTTCTCTTTGTAAAACTCTCCAGTGGCTTCACATTTCACTTAAAAAAAAAAAAAAAAGCTCCAAAGTTTTTCCAGCTGCTTTGTTGATGCTCCGAGTGTTCACTCTTACAGCACGTGGTAGTCGGGCGTTCCCCAGACAGCTGCATCCTCGTCCCTTCACTTACTTTGAGCTCATAAAACATCAATTATGAGAGGATCATCTCCAGCCCAAACCACTTTATTGAAAGCAATTCCATACTCCCCCTATCTTTCAGCTCAATTTCTCTTTTATTACTCATCACCACCTAACACGTATCTAGTGGTTGATTCCCTACCTGTCTCTCCCCCAAGAATATAAGGTACAGAAGAGCAGGAATTGCCCATCCACTGAAGCAGCCTTGTACACATAAAGAACACTCTATAAATATTGGTTTATGGGAACTTACTGAGTGAATGAATGACTACTCCAAGTTGGAGTAAGTTTTTTAATATTGTTAAAGTAGGAGGACTCAGGATAGAGAGCATTTCCCCAGATGTGAGAAAATGGAAAAAAGAGAACTGCAGAAAATGTGATGTCCCAGTAAGGGGGTCATGGCAATAAAGAGAAGGTCACTGTGTGAATGCAGCAAGAGACACAATTGCAAGACAAGTGTACATGGAAACAAATGTAGTTGGTTTCTCTGGGTGTCAGGTTTGTATGAAGAAACTAGTCTCATAATGCTTTTAAAGTAAGCTGGAAACAGGCTGTGCAACATCTAAAATGAAAGATAAAGTATTGATCCAATTGCCAAACTTTGATGGTGAAGCTACCTTAAAAATCCATAGAATCAGAGTGAAACTTCAGAAGAATACAGTTTTGTGAAAGATGAAATAGTGAAGTCATGAGAATCTGAGTAGGTTGGAAGTTATTTAATGCAAGAAGTCATAAGGATTTGAGATATCTGTAGCTTCGATGACCCATCAGAAGTATTTACAATAAGTCACATTAACCCTGGCTGAGTGTTAAAATTGTCTTGGAAGCTTTTGAACCACTCCAAGCCTGGACCGCACCCTAAGTCTATTAAAGTTGAGCATTTAGTATATTACCCACATATTAGGTTTCATAAAAACCTCCCCAGTTGATTCTAATATGCAGTCAGAGCTGAGTATCATAACTGTCAGGTCTCATACTGGTCTGCTAGCCATCCCATGCTTGTCGCCATGTGTAGGGCCCCAGCTTCAAGCTCACTGGGTTCTCGAGGGCAGCAGATGAGAAAGCAGGTCATGAAGCCCACAGGGGAGAGCAGGAACAAGTCTTATTGCAGCCACAGGAGAATCACAGGCAGCAGCAGCATTAGTTGTCTGGCTGGCCTGGTGGAAACAGCCTGGCCTCGTGACTTGGGGAGCAGCAATCCCATGCTGGCCCCCATGGTGGCAGGCCCCTGGGCCCCCTCAGGCTCTCAGCCCATTGGGCTCCTTTTAGGCCCCCAGCCCTGGCAGGAGAAGCAGCAGTGGCCTCTTCAGCAGCTGGGTGCCTGCTGCAGCAGTAGCCCCATGCCCTGTGAGTGGCCCGTGAGAGGCAGCCCCCTAAGAAGCCCGATTAGCTTTTATATCTTTTATAGACAGCTGACACAGGGCCAAATTTAGGCCTACTTCACAGAAGTATATTTTGTACATGCAAACTATACATCAAGGGGGACCTCCCTGGTGGCGCAAGGAGTTAAGCATCAGCACTATGAAGCTATCCACAGCCACCGCAACACGAGTTTGATCCCTGGCCAGGGAGGTGACCCACATGGGGCAGCAGACCTCTCCTGTCTTACCTGCTGCTCCCCTCGGCAGTGTATTTCAGTCAATCTGCCTGTTCTGTTCACCCCTCTATCTCTGGTGAATCCTCTCACCCCCACACTTCCGGCCTGTACCCCAGTTCTTGTATGCATAAATAAATAAATCTTAAAAAACAAGGCTACATATTTACTGCTTCCTACACATGCTGACTATATCTCAAGGCTATGTGTTATGAACCAGGCCAGCTGTGCTGAAGGTCACGGGGTAACATACGCTCAGAAACTCTAAGAATTAAACTCTATAATTTTCCCATAGGCCCTACATTAATAAACAGAGGAATTTAATTTAACCAGAGAATCACTGATTCTCAGAGTGCTGGCCTCCTCGGCATTAGCTGGTAAATGTTAGAAATGCAAACAATTTTTAATTTGTCCAAATCCAAACCCACTCAGACCTACTAAACTGGCCAGGGGCGGGGCCTATTTCCTAATGTGCCCCCAGGTGATTATGGTGCACACTGAGGTGTGATGACCACTGGCTTAGGGTTGCCAGGTTTAGCAGATAAAATTACAGTGTGTTCCCTGGTATATGTGCGTGCTAAAATGTCACCTGCTGTTTATCTGACGTATAAATATAATTGGGTACCATCCAATTTATCTGCAAATCCTAACTTAAAGGGATAGATTATTATGAAAGATGATTCTTTAAATGCTGGGCAAGAAATGGCATCATCAAGTTATAAAAGACGGCGTTAACAGAAGAACGTAGCTTTGTTGGGATGATTGTGAATATTACTGCAAACGCCCTGGAATTAAATTGTCTGGGGAAGTCCAGGTGAAGGAGTTGACCCAGGTAACTGAGGTACCTCACCCTCTCCCCATCTTGGAGTGTACATGTCACTCTCCTCACACACTAAGTCCTTTAACAGCACAGCCCTGACATAGTAATGTGTTTCTGAGACCACCTCACCTTATGGGTGACTGAACCCTGTTAATGTCTCTATATAAATTTTTAAGATTCTCTCAAGCAAATGCAGAGATCTACCTGTCTGGTGGCCTCCCCCAAACCAGTCTCATGAATAAAATCCCTTGCTATTAAACCTGCCAGCTACCAATACAGACTGGTCAGCCTTTCTTCAGTTTCTTCTTAAGCTCTGTGAATGCCAGCCAGTTTTAGATTTAACCCTGGAAGGCCCTGAGTTTGTGAACCAAGAAGGCATCACACGGGCTATACTGGAAATAAACAGATACAGATATTTGTGTAAATACAGTGACAAAGAAAGTGATTATCATAGGAAAAGATTTTAAAACTCTGAACTTCGGGGGACATATTTATATTAATGAGAGAAAAGAGAGTAACAAGCCAGTGAGATGCAGAAAATGTGCTTCTTAATGTATTTCCTGCCAATTTCTGTGTGATCATTATGTTGTAGACTATTAATCAATAGTCTGATATATGTAAAAAGGTACAAGTAAGTTCTTTGAGGGCAAGGACCATAAACATTATACTTCAAAAAAGTAATCACCATAATCCTAGCACATTAATATACAGACCAGGGTTAGTCAATTAACTTTCAATTAATCTTCTTCAAGTGAATGACTGACTGGATTAATAGTCGGGAATGAAATGAGAGTTATTTTTGTCATTAAGATATAGTTTGGAATGGAAATGTGCCTATCTTTGCAGGATGAAATGTCTTAGTGTTGGACTCAACACAGCAGCAAGTAGTTTGCTTGGAAGGGAAGGTAATAATAGCATGCTTTCTATAGGGTATGGCACAAAAGAACCAAAATAGCTTAATAAACCATGACACAGGATATTAGAATGAAAAGTAGGTCTCTGAAAGGACATGAGAAAATTATAAACCAGTCAAGCTGGAAAAACAATGATATATAAAGAGTATTTATTTCCTGAATATACTTGGGCTTTAAAGGACAATAAATGTACTGTCAATGCATTTGGTGGAATGCTTTTGTCCTGGAAGATGCAGATGTTGTACTTCTGACAATTTAGCTTCAACTGGCCTCTGGTAAGTTGTACTATCATTAAAAAAGGAACTGGTTATAAAAATAAGTCTTCATCTCAATGGAAGAATTTATTGCTCCAATAAAAGGAAAGGCCCCTAAGGTTCACCGACTCCACTTTACTGAAGAAAGAAAGTAAGGCTTAGGGATTTTTCTGTGTTATATGACTAGGACATTGTAGCAAATGTGGGCGGAGGTGGCAAATAGCTGAAGATATTAAAGGAAGTTAAGCCTAAAGGGAAAAATAGGGGATGGACATTTGGGCAGTTGAAATAAAAATGAATCTCATTTGGGAAGGTGCAAGTGAAGTAATTTGAGTCTATTTCACTCTATAGAATCTCAGCAGGATGTTTCCACCACTCCAGTAAATCACTTACTGAAACTGCCTCTTTGGGCAATATGTTAGTTTCCTATTGTAGATGAAACAAATGACCACAAACTCAGTGTTTTAAAACAACACAAATTTATCTCCCAGTGCCAAATGGGAGAACTCCAAAATGGGTTTTACTGTGCTTAAGTCAGAGTATTGGGAAAGGGTATATTCCTTCTGGAGGTTCTAGGGGAGAGCTATACCTGTGCCATTTCTAGTTAATAAGAGATAACTTCCCCACCTCAAGAACCTGAACTTAATCACGTCTTCAAAGTCCCTCTTGTCCTGTAAAGGAACACAAATCACAGGTTCCTTGGGTTAGAGTGTAGACATCTTTGAGGACCTTTATTGTGTTTCCAGAGAGGAGTACTCTCTTTTGGGATTTTTATTTAAATATGTATTATGGCCCACTGTGTGCAGATTCACAGGGCGTGGAACATTGTGAGACTTTCCAGGTATCAGTGATCATGTTCAAGTGTGTCTGTGATTTTTTTCTGCTTTGTGTCTCATCAGCAGTGATAAGGGTGGTCATTAGTATTTAGGCAGTGATATTTTTACTTAAAGGGCACAAGAGAAGTCATTTCAGTTCTTGTATAGATTTCAAGGCTATTAAAAAGTCACTTATTATACCCATAGAATATATGGCACAAAGAGATGTACCAGAAGGGATGTGTCATGGAAAGGGTAACATTTTATCTGATCTCATTTCTCACTATCATCACTCTATATAAGGAAAAGGGGGGAAATCTCAAAGAAGCAGAAGTGCAGGAAGAGAGACAAGATAAAAATCATCCACATTATTGAAAGGGGATGGAACAAGGGTGAATTCATTGAAGCATCGTCAACACAGAGAGAAGGTCTGAGCACAATAATTAAGTTGGCAGGGAGCACTGTCTATGACAGCACGTGTCCAACAGGAAAGAGGACAACAGGACTGCAGACAGATGGTGAGCTGGGATGGAGGAAGAAAGTAGAAGGCACTGGACTCCTGATGGGAAATTTATGACTGGACTGCTTACAATAGAAGAGCAAGTATAGTTCCAGGCCCTCAGCAGTTGCTAAATTAATACATGAGATAACCAGTGATGAAAGTCTTTTGATCAGTGAAAATGCACTCAGGTGAGAATTAGATGTGTTAATAAAAGGAACACTCATAATGCAGAAAATGTGAGTGTGAGAGAGATGACACCCAGAACAGAGGGCAATGTCCATTCTGTTCATCTGGGACCTAGGAGAAGACACTCAGTACAAAAGAAACGAAATTACAGCCCGAAAAGCATGTCATTAACAATTTCACAAAAGGAAATTAAAGCAGGCAAATCGACGCTGGGAGCGGCACTCTGAGAGGGAAACCTCAGATCTTCATAAGGGAGCTCTGTTTTTGAAGTAGCTCAGTTAAAACACTCATTGTAGATGACTCTGCAGGATCAGAGTGGGCTGGAAAAGGTAGACCAAAGGCAGAATGAAAAAAACATGTTAGATAATAGAAACATTATCCAACATAAAACAAAAACAACAAAAAAAAAATGTGGGTCTTATTTAAAAGGCCCTTGAACAGCAGAGGAAAATGGAAAAACAGAGATGTTTCTGTTCTCTAAAAAAAATGAAGGGGCTGCAATGAGCTTTTGTCTGAGAAGCCATGATAGTGTAATAATATAAATGTGCCTGGTCTCTGGTGTCACTAGAACTAACCTAGGAGTAAATGCAGTCAACCCAGTGGGAATCCATACATGATATACAGCAGTAGGAATGGAAACTAGATTTTGAGTGGTGATCATAGTGAAGTATATACAAATGTCAAATTATAATGCTATATACTTAAAACTTCCATAATGTTATAAACCACTATTTCTTCAATAACAATTGAAAAAATAGGTCCTTAGCAGATGAATCCAGACCTGAGTCCTAGGTTATCATTAGAACCAACAATCTATATATTTAGACTGTATTGCTTTTTGGGTTTTTCATTTTTTGTGTGATTGATTTATTGAATTGTTAAATGTTTAATTATGAAATATTTTTATGCAGCTTATTAAAACAAAAAATCTAGCAATACAAAAAGCTTCAAAACGTCCATTCTACATATTCCCAAACTCTTAATCCTCTCTTCCTCCACTAGGATCAAGACTGTTTCCTTTATAGATAATTGCCTGCATATTTACCAATATGAAATATACATATTAAAGATAATTTTAATGGACTTAAAATATTATTTCACTTTAATTTTCAACAGTATATATTAAATACCTTTTCATCTCTTTTTCTGTTCTTAAATCTTGATATTGTTTCCTATAATGTCATAATTCATTTCGTTAATCCTCTATTGAGATAAATTATTTTGATTTTTCTAGTAATTTTTCTATATAAAAAATGTTGCCACAATGTCCTTTTATATGTACATTTGTGCACAAACTTTTATTTTTCTTTGCAGGGCAAATTGTTAGAGAAGAGCTTTAAGAGAAGGCTTTTTAGAGAAGAGTTTTAAGCCAAAGGTTATGTGCATTTTCTTCCAAAAAAAAAAAAAAGGTTTTTCAAATCACTTACCAAAGTAAGTATAGCCATTTACATTTTTGCCAAAAGAGAAAGAGAACCTGTCTTCTGAAGTCCTTTGGAGCACGTATGGCATCAAGATAGAAGTTTTTCAAATATGACGGGCAGAGAATGACAAATCATTGAAATTTTAATTTGGAATAACATAATTATTATTGAGATTTTGTATTGTTTCAGACAAAATTTTGAGAATTTTCATTTTTTTCCTGCTTTCTCTTTCACCAAAAATTTTTAACTAATTTGTCTATTATTTATAGTTTTCCAGATATATTGGGTACATCTTACTCATTGGGGTTGCTATAATAAATATCACAGTATATAAACAAAAGAAATTATTTGTCAGACTCTGGAGGCTGGACATTTGAGATCAGAGTGCCAGCATGGTCCAAATGGTCTTCTCCCAGGTCTCAGAGTTCTTGTATTCTTATGTGATAGAAAGGAGGAGCTAGGGCCTCTTTTATAAGAGCACTAATATAATTCATGAGGACTCTACCTTTGTGATTTCATTATGTCCCAGGTCCTACCACCATCTTACTGCCAATTACATCCTCCTACCATCATCTTCATCATTAGTTTTCGTGACATGAATTGTGGGGGTGGGGAAAGCCCAAATACTAAACCACAACAGGAAGAAATCTTAATATATTATGAATATGAAATCTTTGTCTGGTTATCTCAATTATTTTTTTCATTTTATCACATCTTAAAAGAATTTCCTCCTCTTTTCTTCCTGGTACTTGTTTTTTGTTTTAGCTTTTTAAATCAGTACTTTACACTGTATTTTTTTTATCAAACATACTCTCAGTATCCATCAATATGGGTTTTCTCATCTAATCTATTTAAAGTGAGCTAACCTTTCCTGAAAAAAATGTTAAAACATAGTAACAAAAACCAACAACTCTTTTATTATATGCTTAAATTCTGAGGGTTAAAAGTCCAGGCAGCACTTGCTTGGGCAATATCTTTGCCCCTTGTGGCATCAGATGAGTATTCATCTGGCATACGAGCTAGTCAAGAGGTTCCCAAAAGGTTTCACTCCATTTCTGACATCTTGGGGAATACCATGTAAGCTAACCTGAGATGGGACTACTGACTCATCAGTCAGTACCAACATGTGGTTTTCTCTCTATCACAACAGTCTCAAAGTTGTTCTTACATGGTGACTAGCTTCCCCAAATCAAATAATCCAAGAGAAAAAAGAGGAGCTGCTTGGTTGTTTATGACTTAACACTGAATATACTACTACAGACTCGGACTCACTTTTACCACTCAGATCTTGAATTTTTTTTCTCACTTTCCTTGTTCTCCTTTTTTTCCTTTTAGCATTTACTTTTTTGGTATTATATAAATAACTCTAAACCAAGTCAGTCACACTGCTGAAAACGAGAGATAAAGAACAAATTTTAAAGCAGAGAAAAAGATACATTATTTAGGAAATATAAAGTGCCAAGTATAAACTTGGAAGTGTAAAGTAATATAATAGTGACTAATTAGTGTTTGATAATTTCAGAATGCATATTATTAGTAAGGCTTCTGAACCTTGACTAAGCTGACACTTTGGGTGGGATAACTCTTTGCTATGGGGATCTATCCAATGCATTGTTGACTTCTAAGCATCATCCCTGGTTTCTACAAACTTGATACTAGTAGCAGTCTCTCACCCCCAATTTTTAACAACCAAAAACATCACCAGCCATTGCCAAATATTGCTTGGGGAGAAGAGTCTTTCCAGATTGAGAATCACTGTCCTAAAGCAATAATTACTAAAATATTTAAGAGGTACAAACAATAGACAATATAGACTATTTTAAAATACTCCGAATTTGGGCCTCCCCAGTGGTGCAGCAGGTTGAGCGCAGCACTGTGAAGCTGTCTGCAGCCTCTGCAGTGCAGATTTGATCCCAGCCGGCTGGCAAGAATCCCACATGGCGCGGCAGACCTCTCCTGTCTCGCCCGAAGCTCCCCTCAGCAATGTATTTAGGTCAGTCTGCCTGTTCTGCTCCCCACTCTGTCTCTAGTGAATCCTCTCACCCCCCACACACACACCTCTGGCCTATACACCAGCTCTTGTATAAAAATAAATAAATCTTTAAAAAAAAAATTCCATATTCCAACAACTTCTGCAAAGAAATAAGTGGTCAAAAAATAGAAGGAAAAATTGGATAACATAGTAAGATGCAAGATTTAAATTGAAACATCAATAATTACATTAAATATTAGTAAAATAACATACCTATTAAAAGTGAAGAATTGTACTAATAAAAAACAAGACTCAGTTGTGTCCTCTCTACATGAAATATACTTTAAATTAAAATAACAATACTTTGAAAATAAAAGAATGGAATTAAGACACTCCGTACAAGCAATAAGCATAGGAAAATCAGAGTGGTTCATTAATAACAAAGTAGATTTCAAGATAAACAAGACAAAGAACATTAAAATGACAAAAAGGATAATAAATTATAGAAACTAAATATGTATGCACCTAATTAGGCAAAAATATGACAGAGACCATATATGTAATAACACAAAATTTGTCAACTATGCTCTATAATGATCATTTCTACCTTCATCACTACCACATCTTGTCATGCTTCCTTGCACAGAGTAAGTAGTCATCAACATGTCATTAAATTTTAATGCATCATAATTAATCAAACATTCTCTGACAGATGTTTCCTTTTTTTTTTGCCAATAAATGGATTTATTCTTGAATGACTACAGCATTTCTGGGATATCTTTCCTCAAACCTTTGTTCTTGATATAAAGGATTATCACTCTATAGTTTAAGATATACATATGTTATTTTAGTCAGGGAACCTGTTTACTTTGGTGCATGTCCTATGAAGGAAAGAAACCAAGAGGACCAATTTTCTTGGACGACTCAACTATGCTTTATTTTTCCCCATACTCTCTTAGCTTAACAAAAAACGATTATATTTTCCTTTAAAATATTAAATAGGAAGGTGCTCAAAATGCTAGGAGTAGCCTTTCATTCCCTACATTTATAAAAATCTAAATGAATGAATAAAAACAGAGGAGATTTAGATGTAGGATTGCTTCTTCCATATTGTCCTAACATCCCAATCATGGCAAGAACATATTAGGGCACTCAGCAGAGACTCAGAGAAAGAACACTGGTCTTGGCATTAGAAAATCCAGCTTCCACCCACCTCTTCCATTATTACTTTCAGAGCTTTGAGAAATTGCCTCTATGTCATCAACTTTACATTCCCAATTTTAAAAGCGGACAAGCTAATTTATCCTTAAGGTCAGAATTAAATGAGTTCTTGGGTATTTTATGTTGTAAATTTTCACCTAAATATAAAGTCTCCTTATGACTTTTATTCTATTTTAATTAAAAAATCAAACAAACTTTAGAGAATCTATATCAGTTACAATTACTCTTATATACATGTAATAGAAAGCCCTTCCTATCAAGGGCTTTCCAAAATGCGTTTTCCTGTCCTCCTACCATCCGTCCATGAATAAAGAGTTGCTAGTGTTGTTTCAGCAGCTCTACGATGCCACCTGGGACTCCGATTAGTTCTCTAGACTGTTTCCTCCACACGCTGGTTTTCAGCTTTATGCTTTTGAGGGCTGCAGAATATCTCAATACAAAAGAGAAGAAAGGGGGCAGTAGCAGCCATCTCTAACCTTCCATTAGGAAAGCAAAAGCCTCCTAGTCACGCTCTGGCAGACACCAGATTAGGTCTCACTAGTCACCACAGTATCACACATCCATCTCTGGATGCTTCTGCGGAGAAAGCGGGGAAGATCAAGCACTGTCTAATGCCTGCACCTGGGCACACTTCCAGCTCGCAATTGAAATTCTGCTAGCAAAGGTGAAGGGGATGTGGTTAGTAGAACAGGATCTGCCACAGGATCTCCAAGGTGACAAAAGATTTCTCTCTTTAGTTCCTTACCCACTTTTACAGTCAAAGGAGGAATGCTTTACACACTAACCTGAGGAGGAAAAATTTCAACTAGGAGAATTCTAAGCTTCTGCACAGTCTTTATCAGTTGTCTCTTAAGTATCAGGACTACCTGTACAACCTGAATAGTTTAGAGCATCCAAATTTTCAATCGCTGGCATTTCATGGGCCAGGTGGATTTACTATTTCACAGCATGGATACACTCAGTATTTTCAACATAGAGATTCTAGTGTAATATTTAGATGAAAAGAGAATAAAATCCATAATGTAATCATCATGACAGCCAACCACAGTCATCCCATTCTACAACAGTTCAGAACAATCTTCCTCAAAGGAATACTAAGGTAAATGTTGTTATAATTAGAAACACGGAAATCTTTACACTGTGCCACAGGAAGCTTTGAGCCACCCCTCTACCAAATCACTGTTCTCTACTTCCACATCTGCACAGGGCTCAGACACAACAGACTGTCTTTTAGCGAAAATTCTATCTTGTTATTGAAATCTATGCTATCAGCTCACCTCTCACAGACTCAACAATATGAAAAACTACACGTGTTCCCATTTTGTGCAGAAGGAAACATTTTTTAAAAGTGGATTCAGTTAAGTTTTAAGAAATTTTATCAATAAAAGCTCTAAAGCCACGAATTCCCACCCACAGCTTTCTGTATCCTAATGTATTCCCATGGAGGAGAACGCAGGTAACATACAAAGTTCCATATGCCACACTTTTTATGATTTTCTTAAATAGCTCAAAAAGATTTCACTTTACAAAAGTGCCATTTTACCTAAAGTTAATTGCATAAAAACAGGTTAAAACCATTTAAGTAAAAAAAAAACAAACTCAAAAGAGGGAAATTAAATGGCAATGTTTGTTACTATTAATACTTACTTACCATGACTGCTATTATCTGTAGAAATCATTAGATCACAAGCCAAAGATAAGAATTTGAGACTATTTGGACAACATTAGGGATTTTATGAAACCATAAGAAATATTCTCAAGGCTTGTTGCAAAAATTGTGTTTTGTAAGTGAGTTTAGGTGAATATTTTATCTAAGAAGACAAGGCAATAGCCAAATGTCTAAAAGACAATATGAAATCCCAAAGATTGAATAACTCCAAAAGAGCTACAACTTTATTCTACAAAACTGTTTTGTGCATAGGCTAAAAGCTCCTAACAATAATAACACATTTTCAAACTTGGCAAGTACAATAAAACCCATTTCTAAAAAAAGCAGAAGTAAGCAAAACTGGTTTCAGATGTGACTCAAAGGTGACATGCATAGCTAGAAAAGGTGAAAAAGCTTATTTGATACGAAAATCCAAGACAGAATAAATTGCAAGCAGCTTGTCCTGGAAGCTGTCCAGTTTAGCCAACTTGGCCTTGCCATATCTGTTAATGCCTCTGTTTGGAATTTTCCACTCTTGAATCCTCTCCCAGCTCACACCACTCTTTGACAGATGCTGAAGCTGAGGGCACAGTGGAGTGGATGAGATGCATTTGTGAGACACTTATATGCTGAGGGAGACTCTGAAGTGGAAGACTGTGAAGGTAGGAAGCAATCTGGATATGGAAGTAATTAAAAAATAATGCTACTTTTCGCTGAAAGCCATAGAGAGAAATAAAATGCTTTAAGAGTTTCCACTTTTTAACTAAGATGAAGCTTGTGAACTGGAGAACAGTTAAAATATTTATATCTTTAAGTGCATGTGGACAGATTTTCACCTTATGCCACTGCCCCTAGAGAAAATTCTGGAAACTTACTAATACAGATGATTTCAATTTCCAAAGGCTACTCCTAGAAAAGTGAGGTGGAATGAGAAGGTCAAAGTTGTCCCTCCTTTTACCCAAACTACATAAAACAGAGACTTTGTGTGACCTTTGGCACAAAAGGTTTTCTTTGCTACTGCTGATCCCACCCATGTCATCACAAAACAATGTCTCATAATGAAGTCCACTTACTATTCTTTATCCCTAAAAAATATGACGTGGTCCTATAATCCTTAAATTAAGCAGCAAATGCATACTGCTTCTTAAAATGAGCTTATTTCTTACTTTTATATTCATAGCCTTAGAAGAAAGATATGCATTATTTTCTTAATAAGAGCTATGAAGATCAGAATTCTGTCCAACTTACCTAGACAATTGACTCTGAGTCCATTGGTGAGACCAAAAAATCCTACCCTTGGAATGATAGATCCAGAAAATCAAATTTGATTCATTCTCAGACAAAGCCATCCCCAACCTAACCTTTCTGCACATTAAAATTGAATCTTCCTGTTGAATCTACCTGTAGAGAATTAAAACAACTTCAAGCTTTGCTCCTTTCCTGCTTCAAGTGACATACTGAGAAAAGACAAAGTGGAATGAACAATCATTCTATAAGTTTACTAAGAGTCATGTTGTAGATACTGCTGGGATGTCACCAATTAATGTCATATTTCAAAGATAGCAGGAAAGCATGACCCCACATTGACCTCATAAATTATTCCTTGCCCCTCCTATTAGCCAGACACCCTCTAATAAACTTTATAGCTGATGATCTTCCAGCTACATTTACAAGCAACAATCTATAAAAAACCTTATCCTGACCAACTTCATTTGTTCTTGAATGAATGTGCTCAAAAGTCCCGGGATGAAAGCAGATATCATATAGCTCTGGATGTGTTCTATCATTTAGATGCTTTTTTTTTTTTTTTTGCATTTAGATGCTTTTTTTTCTATTGCCATCTTCATGCCTATCTTAAATGACCTATAATGAGAACTCTCTTGTTTTCCAGTAATCTCTATCTGCTTTTTTTTTTTTCCTGATGACGCATTCCTTACAAATCTCTAAATCTTTACATTTTTCCTTTTATAGGATCATTTCCAAATGGTAGCATAAATGATAAATCTTGTCCCGCAATAAAAACTGTTAAATAAAACAAAAATTGCTTTGGTAGAAGTTGCTACTGGATGATTTTGTAAACAAGTAATCCCATCTCTCCCATTTGCCTGTGGCCAGCCTCGGGTGTCTATGTTTGGCTTCACACAGTGTAGGAAAACTATCACATATATTTTTTCTTGGTTATCTCAAACAGTTTTTCACTGCTTTTGCACTGTTTTAAAGCTTTGTAAATTGAAGCCAATTGATAGTGATATAAAATAATCCATGTCTTTAGAAATGCACATAAATTCTTTCTGGGGTAAATTCAAATGATTTCCTTTATACCCCATATGAAAAAAGACAGGTTTTGTAAATATATTTCATCATGGATTTACTTCATATAAATTTGCATATTTTTGATTTTTCAACATTTGTGTGATTCATTAATAATGACCTAAACTCATTAACTTTTATTCATTTTGTATCTGTTCAAGACTCAAGATTTTATCTTTTAAAAAAATATCGTTTAACACTAGGATTCATAATTGAACCAACACTGGGGAATTTGAAGTCACAGACTAGTAAAAGATGAGCAGAGTATAGTTATCTAAAATTTATTACAAGTACTTTATGTATATGAAAATGACTAACCCCCCCCTTAAAATTTTATATAAAATTTACATGTCCTTGCATGTGCAATAATTCAAGATACTGTCAATTAAAGAAGTTAAAATGGAAAAGGTTGAAACAGTAAAGCAATAAAAATGATTCTGTGTTCCATTTTCTTTTATTTTTCTATTATTTGACCTGCAAGGATATTTTTTTAAAAGGATAAAAGATGACCAAAGAATATTCAGTTATTCATATGAATATTCAATGTTCATATCTGCTTAGGCAGATATGCTATGTATATATAAATTTATCCACATCTATTGCAGTCAAGGAAGAGTATCCCATTCAATTCTACCTCCTTGCTGAGCTGAAGTTGAAAGTGATAAAGATAGATTCCCCTTGGGATTCTGGAAGCTATAGCATATGGAAGACAGAATGACCAAGTTCAGGGTCACCAGCTCCAGACAGTGTGAGTTCAGATTCTGACCCTATGATTTACTAAGTGTGCATGTCTTGTCAAGTCATGTAACTCCACTGAGTTTTAAGAAGCTCAAGTATAAAACTACAATAGTAATGAAAATAATATTGCTTTAAGATTTGCCTGAGGTTGAATTGGAAAAAAATATAAAACACAAAGAACAGGATCTGTCATATGGTAGTCATTCAATAAACTACATTATTTTTATTTTTCATTCTTTGATATATTACCAAAGTCCCTTTAATTTTCACAATACGAATACTGTCAACTAGATTCAAAAATTAAAAAAAGAATGTCTAATCATATACCTACAAGATCATAAGGAAGATTTGTTTTACAAGCATAAAATAAAAAAAAATGGCATCTAAGAAAAAAAAAAAAAAACACTGTGTTACATAAACTGAATGCCAGCTGTACATGTTAATTTACCATTATGGAAAATTTCTGTAGCAACCACTCACCTAAAGAGTAGCTGTTACTTGTGTTGTTTGGTTCAGGAAATTAGGCTAAATTTAACTTCCTTTTCCTAAAAAAATAATGTGTACTCGCCATTGGGTTTAATATCTATTACTGAAACAGGAAAAATATACGACATATCAGATATTTATGTAGGCATATGTCATACATATGTATGTGTGTCATATATATGACAAATATGTGTTTTATATACACACACATACATATACATATATATTTACCTATCACCATTGGAAGCAGAATGCCTGCCTCCTAGGATCATTAAAACAATTCAAGGAATGGCTTAGTTTCACAAATAGGACACATCTAATTAACTTTATGATTCAAACTCAGTAATGATTTATTGTATTATAGTCATCCCATTGGTAATAAGAATTCTAGGAGGTCAATTCCTAGAGAAAAATGACACAAAGTTAAAGAAAGAAGCTGTCATCCACTTGGAGGGCAGTGTAGTATGTAAATCCAAGCTGGCAAGACTCTGAAGAACACAAATTTAAGCACTTCAAATGCAGTAACTATACTATTGACGCAAAGAAGAGTCTCTTTTCCCACCTGCTTTTTCTTTCTATACACTTTCCAGGTGCTGTGGTATAATTTTTCTCACAACCAGGTAATTACACCCTGTGAATCGTGTGGTTAGTCAGCTAACCATCTGCTTTCCAGAAGTGATCACGTGATGTGTTTGCAATTTTCTTGATTCAAACCACAAAGAGGATGTAGAAATCTCAGATGTAGTATTTGAGGAATTCTTCATTTTGAAATAATGAACTACAAGGACAAAGAAGAGTCTGACTTGCCTTCCTTGATTGGCTTGTAAAGTTACAAGGGCATTGGAGGACAAAGTTGTAGAGGCAAGGAAAGTAGAGATAATGATTGTTTAATATGTAAATATAAATATGAATGAATATATGACTATTCTAATTTTTTTCTTGATTGCACTTCCCCCCAACACCCCAAACTATAAACAGGCTGTGAATGCATGCCTCCAGACACCCAGACAAAAGCAGCAATCTTAATTAGCCAAATTAAAACAGTAAGACACATCCGATTATCCCTTTTTAGTCTAAACCAGCTTCTAAAATGACAACTGATGTGAAAATAATTAAAACAAGACAGACTGGAAAAAGAGGAGAAATAATGTATTTAGATTTTGAAGAGAAGTAATTAGTTTTGGCAGGTTATTTATTTATGTAAATTGAAAAATTAGCTCTACTAGGCAGAGGCGATACATTCAAGTGTCTGCATTTCTGGCACAACATGGGAGAAGAAAAAGTTATAATGAAAAGCAACAAGATGAATTTCAAGCAAGGGAAGGCTCTTTAAAATGTTACTCTTTTTTGTTTAAGGGAGACAGATTCCCAAAGAAAATAGAATTCATAAAATCTGTCTCAATAGTTCAGTACTACTGTGGAAGAAAAAAGAATCTTACTAATTTCCTAAGATTGCCTTTCTTCAATACAGATATAGATTTTTTTTATTTAAACAGCTGTCTTGGCTTTTGTTTTCCTATGCTACATTCCTAAGTTATTCTTCCTTCAGATTGACATTTTTATATAGCTCTACTTCTTCATTTCAACAGTTCTGTTTACAGTAGAAATGTAGAGGAGTCCACACTTTTGTCATACACCACCTACGCACTGCTCTGGGTACCCACACACACATGACCTCAACCATCACAGATAAATCAATGACTCCTGGACCAATGAATCAGGCATTGTCAGTCATACTTAAATATACAGCCACCTACACCTTACTTAAATATACAGTTTTTCCTGCATGCTTTAATGTATCCATCATTCTTGCAGAAACTATGTGGTGCTATGAGAAAAGGATGAACAGGATATAGTAGAGATTCAAAGAAGGGAATGGTAAATTCTACTGGGTTAGGAGTGTAAAGCTATATAAAGCTAAAGATAGAAGAAGTCTATCTTCCATCTCTCTAAGCTCCAGTAGCCACAACTACCTCAGTAAAAGAAAATTTATTTTGGATAAATGAAAGTAAAGTTACATTAGCCACATCAGTTGGAGGATAATACACACACTTACACAAACACAAACTCAGCCTAGTTAGGTAGAAACTCTTAATTAAAGTCAAAATATGCCTTCCCCGATTTTTTAGTTAATTAGATCACGACCCATCATGTATCTAAACCATACACAGAAGATTTGATATATTTGATGTTATTGAGAATCCATGGCATTCTATTATTTATGTCTATAAACTGGCATATCCATTTATGGTTCTGAGTATAATTTAAGAAATCTATTGATTTCAAAATTGCATTAAGTAGTACCTTTAAAAATCTCACTTTTTCTGTGGTTTTCTTCTGAGTAATGATGGAGACTTGAAAATGAAATGAAATAGTAAAATAGAGCTTTGAACTTATGTTTATGGAGAAAAATACAATGTATTTACCCTAGTGGTTCCTCTTTCTCTTCACACAGGAAAATTATAGGGAATTTCATCAATGGGAATACAAGCACAGTTAAAAGTTGGTATCTGGTCCCCTAATTTCTATGTTTGAGTTGAAAACCAGAAGTAGCTCAGACCTTGAGTCATAATTTGAGGAAAATAGTCAGGAAGGACCATCTGATTTATGTGAGTGAGAAATAAACCATTTTTCCTGATAAGTCACTGAGCTTTGGAGATTTATTTGCAATCACAGCATAGCTTATCCTACCCCAACAAACACAATTCAGTAAGAATCTGTTTGATCATTTAGTATGTTCCCTTGTAAGTGAAATGAGGAAATAATATCAAAAACTATTGGTGCTTTTATCAGTAATGCATGGCTAACATCAATGAAAGTGTTGCATAAAATTAATATTTAAAAACCAGGGCTCTGAGGACAAATAGCCTGAGTTCAAATTCTGACTCTATCATAGCATTAGGTGGATGATCTTGAATTGTTTTACCTCCCTGTGCCTCAATATTCTTCCCTGTAAAGTGGAAATATTATTATAGTCTACATGTTATCATAAAAACTCAATGAAATACTTCTGGCAAAGATTCTATCATAGTACCCTGCACATTGTAAGCCCTGATGATAAATATCTACAATCGCTTTGGTTAATTTAGATAGAACACTGAAATATTTCTGAAGGAACATGCTTTCCAAAATTAAGTTACTATTAGTACAATTGCCTAAAATGAATTTGTGTCCTTCCCAATAGTCTCGATAGAGGTTACCTGCGATGCACTGTCATGTGTCAAGAGAGAGATATTTCCTTTCCTGAGCCCTGAATCTTCCTGACAGCATCTGACCATACTGCTGCTGAGACCTTACCTGGGCAGCCATGCAATGCACTAGATAAATGGCAAGATCCTTCTAATGCCAATGAAGTTTTATAGACAATAGCAATGCCTATTTACAACCTCAGTAAACCAGTTTACAATTCTACTGATGCTTCTTAATTTGTGCATTTGTGTCAATGGAATGGCTCACAATGACAAGAAAGGGCAAAAGAAACAATTTAAATTGCCTCAAGGCTAATCTAATAAGAGCTTATGAATATAGCATTTTCTTAAATTCTATTCTGCATTGTGTGCAATTGTACTCATATGCAAAAGAGTTGTATACTGATTTCCAACACAAAGAATCTCAGAGTCAGTATACACAGATGATCACACCAATACTTTAAAATACAGATATTTAAATATATGGATTAATGAATAACTACTATCAGGCATTTCATCATACCTTTGAGAAACACGTGGGTTAAGAAACCAAATGTAGGCATATCAGCACTTACTTTAGCAGAGGAAACCATTTTGTGAAATATTTCTAGGCAACTTAAACTTGTTCCCCTATTCTTTTCTATATATACTGGGATAATGCCCTTTTTCCTAAATTGTGAAAAATTAAGACCCCTTATAACAAGCCCATCATTCATTCTGAGTTCAGCAGAACCTGACCTTTTAAAATATTGCTACATTAACAACATTTGTGATGGTGGGATGATGATGATAAAATAATAATCAAAATGTATTTACTGCTTATTATGTGCCAGATGATATATAAGCTTTCACACTTAATTGTTATATAATTTTTTTTAATAGACATTTATTTATTTATTTTTTATTTATTTTTTTTTTAGTTTCTTTTTTTTTTTTTTTTAAATTTTATTTTTATATTCCCCCATACAATTGCAAACGCCCCATTCTGACCCCAATCCTTCCCCTCCCACCCCTCACCCCCAAAAAGTGTCTCTGGTTCATAGTTTTTTGTTGATTTTGATTTTCACTTTCTTATATTCATTTTCCTGGTCCCTTATTTAAGTTTTCTAGATTCCTGCTATGAGTGAGACCATCCGGTATTTTTCTTTTTCTTTTTGGCTTATTTCGCTGAGCATGATCCCTTCCAGCACCATCCATGTTGCTGCAAATTGCATGTGTTTATCTTTTTTGAATGCTGAGTAATATTCCATGGTATATATGTACCACATCTTCTTGATCCAGTCATCTATTTTTGGGCATTTGGGTTGTTTCCAAAGCTTAGCTATTGTAAACAGTGCTGCTATAAACATAGGGGTGCAGGTGCTCTTTGGAATTGATGTTTCTGTGTCCTTTGGGTAAATACCTAGGAGTGGAATTGCTGGATCATATGGAAGCTCTATGTTTAGTAGGTCCAGAAATCTCCACACAGCTCTCCATAGTGGTTGGACCAGTTTGCACTCCCACCAACAGTGCAGAAGAGTTCCTTTTTCTCCACATCCTCGCCAACATTTGTTGTTGCTAGTTTTTTTAATATGTGCCATTCTCACTGGTGTGAGATGGTATCTCATGGTAGTTTTGATTTGCATTTCCCTGATTACAAGTGATGTTGAACATTTTTTCATATGTCTGTTGGCCATTTGCATTTCCTCTTCAGAGAAGTTTCTTTTTAGCTCTTCTGCCCATTTTTTGACTGGATTATTTTCTTTGTTGTTGCTGAGTCTCATCAGCTCTTTGCAGATTTTTGTGATCAGTCCTTTATCATTAGTGTTGGGTGCAAAAATGTTCTCCCAGTTGGTGGGGTTTCTCTTTGTTTTTGTTATTGTCTCTTTTGCTGTGCAGAAGCTCTTTAATTTGATGTAGTCCCAGCTGTTTATCTTTGCCTTCACTATCACTGCTTTGGGTGATGTGTCTGTAAAGATGTCTTTGATGTGCAAATCCCGTAGTGTTTCGCCTATATTTCCTTCTATGTATTTTATGGTTTCAGGTCTTATGTCTAGTTCTTTAATCCATTTTGAGTTGATTTTTGTGTATGATGTGAGGTAGTGGTCAAGCTTCATTCTTTTGCATGTAGCGACCCAGTTTTCCCAGCACCATTTATTGAACAAACTTTCTTTGCTCCAATGCATATTCTTTGCTCCTTTGTCAAAGATTAGTTGACCATAAATCTGTGGGTTTATTTCTGGATTTTCTATTCGATTCCATTGGTCTGTATGTCTGTTCTTGTTCCAATACCATGCAGTTTTGATGATTATGGCTTTGTAGTATAGTTTGAAGTCTGGGAGTTTGATGCCTCCATTTCCTTCTTTTTTTTTCAGGAGAGCTTTGGCAATTCGGGGTTTTTTGTGATTCCATATGAATTTCATCAATAATTGTTCTATTTCTTTGAAGAATGCCATTGAGATTTTGATTGGAATAGCATTGAATCTGTATATTGCTTTTGGTAGGATGGCCATTTTAATAATGTTTATTCTTCCAATCCATGAGCAGGGGATGTCTTTCCATTTCTTTGTGTCTTCTTCTATTTCTTTTAACAGTGTTTTATAGTTTTCTTTGTATAGGTCCTTTACCTCTTTTGTTAGATTTATTCCCAAATATTTGATTTTTTTTGTTTCGATAATAAAAGGGGTGTTTTTTTTGATTTCTTCTTCTTCAGATTTATTGTTTGTGTATAGGAAGGCTACTGACTTTTGCGTGTTGATTTTGTATCCTGCCACTTTACTGAATTGATTGATGAGTTGAATTAGTTTTTCTGTGGAGTTTTTGGGGTTCTCTATGTATATTATCATATCATCTGCAAATAGTGATAGTTTGACTTCTTCTTTTCCTATTTGGATTCCTTGGATGTCTTTCTCTTGTCTTATTGCTCTGGCTAGGACTTCCAGTATTATATTGAAAAGCAGTGGTGAGAGTGGACATCCTTGTCTTGTTCCAGATCTTAATGGAATTGCTTTCAGCTTTTCACCATTGAGAATGATACTGGCTGTTGGCTTGTCATAGATGGCCTTTATGATGTTGAGGTATGTTCCTTGTATCCCGAGAATTTCAAGGGCTTTTATCATGAATGGGTGTTGCACTTTGTCGAAAGCTTTCTCAGCATCTATTGATATTATCATATGGTTTTTATATTTCTTTTTGTTGATGTGTTGGATAACGTTGATTGATTTTCGGATGTTAAACCATCCTTGTGTCCCTGGAATGAATCCAACTTGGTCGTGGTGAATTATCTTATGGATACATTGTTGGATTCTGATAGCTAAAATTTTATTGAGGATTTTTGCATCAGTGTTCATTAGGGAGATTGGCCTATAGTTTTCCTTTTTTGTGTTGTCCTTATTCGGTTTTGGTATTAGTGTAATATTGGCTTCATAGAACGTGTTTGGTATTGTCCCTTCTTTCTCAATTTTTTGGAAGAGTTTGTGAAAGATAGGCACTAATTCGTCTCTGAATGTTTGGTAGAATTCATTTGTAAATCCATCAGGTCCTGGGCTTTTGTTTTTGGGGAGGTTTTTGATTACCATTTCAATTTCGCTAATTGTAATTGGTCTGTTTAGGTGTTCTATTTCTTCTTTATCTAGCTTTGGGTGATTGTAGAGTTGTAGGAATTTGTCCATCTCCTCTAGATTGTTGAACTTGTTTCCATATAACTGTTCATAGTAGTTACTGATTATTCTTTTGATTTCTGGATTTCTGCTGTGTCCGTTGTGATTTCTCCTCTTTCATTTATGATCCTGTGTATTTGTGCTTTCTCCCTTTTTTCCTTTGTGAGCCTGGCTAGGGGTTTGTCTATTTTATTGATTTTTTCAAAGAACCAGCTCTTGGTTTCATTGATCTTTTGGATTGTTTTTTTAGTTTCAATTTCATTTATTTCTGCTTTGGTTTTTATTATTTCTTTTCTTCTACTGGTTTTGGGGTTTTTTTGTTGTTCTTTTTCTAGATCTTTGAGCTTTGAGATTAGGTTGTTTCTTTGAGTTCTTTCTTGTTTTTTGATGTGAGCTTCTATTGCTATATATTTTCCTCTTATTACTGCTTTTGCTGCATCCCATACATTTAGGATATTGGTGTCCTCCTTGTCATTCAATTCAAAGAATTTTTTAATTTCTTCTTTGATCTCCTCGTTAGTCCAGTGGTCTTCCAGTAGTGTGGCTTTTAATCTCCATGAGGTAGGATAGTTCCTTGCCTTCTTTTTATGATTTATTTCTAGTTTGATGCCTTCATGGTCAGAAAAGATGGTTGGTATGATTTCAATCTTGGTGTATCTGTTGATGCTTGTCTTGTGCCCCAGTATGTGATCGATCCTGGAGAATGATCCGTGTGCGCTTGAGAAAAATGTGTACTCCGTTTTTTTTGGGTTTAGTGTTCTATAGATATCTGTTAAGCCCAAATGCTCTAGGTCCTTATTTAGAGCTTTAGTTTCTTTACTTATTTTTTGTCTTGTTGATCTATCCATTGTTGATAGTGGTGTGTTGAAGTCTCCCACTACGTATGTGTTTTCTCTAATGTCTGTTTTCAGAGAGGACAACAGTTGTCTGATATATTTTGGTGCTCTTTCGTTTGGTGAGTATATGTTAATGAGTGTTATTTCTTCTTGAAGTATTGTCCCCTTAATCATAATGTAGTGACCATTGGGGTCTCTTTTTATTTTTTGAGTTTGAAGTCTGTTTTATCTGATATAAGTATAGCTGTTCCTGCTTTCTTTTTTGGCCCATTTGCTTGTAGGATTGTTTTCCATCCTTTGACTTTGAGCCTATTTTTATCTTTTGTAGCTAAATGTGTTTCCTGGAGACAGCAAAAGGTTGGGTTTTGTTTCTTAATCCAGGCTGCAACTCTGTGTCTTTTTATTGAAGAGTTTAGTCCATTTACATTTAGAGTTAATATTGATATGTTAGCATCTGTATTTGCCATTATGTTTGTCTTTCCTTTGATTTTATTTATTCTTTTAATAACTTTTTTTTTTTTTTTTTGGTCTTCTTTCGTTGTTATTCGTCCCTCTGAGGTTTTGGCTTTAGGATTCCTTGTAGTATTTTTTGGAGCGGGGGCTTATTCGTAATGAAATTCTGGAGTTTCTCTTTGTCTGGGAAGGTCCATATTCTTTCTTCATGGAGGAAAGAGAGCTTTGCGGGATAGAGTATTCTTGGTTGGCATCTGTTTTCTTGGAGTCTGTTGACTATGTCCCTCCACTCTCTCCTTGCCCGTAGTGTTTCTTCAGAGAAGTCTGATGTCAGCCTGATTGGTTTTCTTTGAATGTTATCTGTTTCTTCCCTCTTGTCAGCTTCATTATTTTTTCCTTGTCCTGGATTATTGGGAGCTTTACTATTATGTGTCTTGCTGTGTTTTTCCTTTCGTCGTGGAAGTTTGGTGTTCTTCTTGCTTCTTGTATATCAATTTTCAGCTCCTTCTTCGCATTTGGGAAGTTCTCTTCAATTATCTCCTGGAATATTTTCTCTGTTCCTACATCTCTCTCCTCTCCTTCTGGAATTCCTATAACTCTTATATTTCCTTTCCTCATGGAGTCAGATAGTTCCCGAAGTCTTTCTTCATTCTTTTTCCTTCGTACTTCTCTTTCCTTTTCTGTTTTGGTTCTTTTTATTTCTGTGTCTTCAAGAGAACTTATTCGTTCTTCCATTTCATCTATTCTGCTTTCCTTGCTTTTCCCGGAGTTCTTTAGTTCCTCCATTAATTCTTTGATCTCCTGCATTTTTTTTACTTCCCTCTTTAGGGACTCAATTTCATTCTTCTGACCATTGTTTTCCCTCTTTAGGGACTCAATTTCCTTCTTCTGATCTATCACTTTTTTAATCATGGCAATTTTAAATTCTCTTTCTGGAAGGCTCAGAAGTTCTTCCAAGTTGCTGTCGTTGCAATCTGGGGAGTGGTTTTCTTTCTGTGGTGTGCTTCTTTCCTGAGGAGTTGTTAGGTTGCGTGTGGTTCTTCTACTCCCTACTGTCTGTTTTATAATTTGTCGTATGCGTTGGGACACTGTGATGCTCGGACTGACTGACATCTTGGGTGGACTTCTCCGCTCCCCTCTGGCTCTTCCAGGAGCCATCTCTGTCTTCTGGGGGAGCTTTCAATTGTTATATAATTTTGAGAACAACCCCTGAACAAAATATTGTTTTCATCGTCATTTTTATGGATAAGAACAATGTGGTTTAGAGAGATTAACAAATGTAATAAAGTCATACAACTAAAGGTCATACATGGTAAATTTAAGTGGAATTTTAACCCACATGTCTAGCATTGATATTTGCCTATTTAACTATTACGTTATATTACCTCTCATTCTCCATATCTTCCATTAGTTCTCTGTTATATCATGTATCTTGATAGATAATAGTTGTGAAAAATCCAACTTATACAGTGTTCATGAATTGTCTTTATGAACATGCTATTTCTTAATTTAAACAATAACTTTCACTGAGCTCTTTAAAAGAAATGATCACTCACTTTTCCAAACCTCAGTTTTCAAATCTCTCAAAAGGATAAATAATGCCTTCCTCACGTAAGATTTTATTTTTAAAGCAATAGTCATCAACAGAAAACCACAGATTGCTTAGAGGTGGAATAATTGGCAGCATTGAAAATGATTTCAAAGAAAATAATAAACATTCCTTCATTTGGTAAATATGCATCTAATAATATCTACTGCCAATCCCTATTTTAGACACTGGTGTAATAAAAGTCAGAATTAAGAAATGGGAATGAAAATGGAGAACAAAAAATTTAAGTTTTATAAGTGAAGGTTTTCTTCATACATATGATTAAGTTCAAATCGTGGTTTTCAGAAGTTTGCATAGAATTACTAGATCTAAGGAATAAGATACTTCAGCAGCAAGGTTCTGGCTTCTGAACTTTTATGATAACAATGTTTTCAATCAATTCCAGTGGCATATATTAGTGTTTCAGATTCACTGGGCTGCGGAATTCTGTAAGATCCTTACAAAATAAATGGTTTATGTGTCTTTTATTTGTAATTGATTTTATTGTACAAAAAGGGAGAGGGAAATCTGAAGGAAAGCTTATGAACTGCTTGGAACTATCTCTATAAAATGCTTCCAGTTTGCAGAAATTCTCTGAAATTTCATCTGTGGAGACAGAATGTTAGTGTTTTTTAATCTTACTTTCTTTATCTGATGTTTTATATTTATATTTTTAAATCTAGTACCTTAATTTTAATTTCTAAGTTACTTACTTCCTTACCCAATTGTGATGCAATTTTTAATAATATTGATTGAAGATAGTGTCAGAAAGCCAACCATGCATACATGTGGATAATAGATAACATTTATTTTATAATGACCTGATAAGAAACACTCTCTCTCATACACACACACACACTCACACACACACACACACACACACACACACTTTATTAGAGCGCCCACAATCTCCACTGCCAGCTGCACCACCTTAATATATATGATTGTCATAATAATTGTAGACCCCCTTCCAACCAACCTGGATCATTACCTACAAACCTGGAATAAATTTAACTTCATTATCATTGACCTTATACATGATTGAGCACAATAATGCATAGGGAAGTATTTTGTAAACTGAAAGGCATCACATGATATACATTATTCTTATCTTTAATTAGTATGGCATTAAAACTTTATTGCTTGAGCAAAGTTTTACAATTTTGAAGCTTTAAAGTTCTGGAAAAATCAACCATGAAACCCTGGTATATGTAGGGCCTATCTTTTCAAGAATATCATAAACAGCCTTGGAGGACAGAGACTATCTCCCTCTAGGGTGAAGGGCAGACTTGTTTACTGTCCAGGGTAATAAAGATTGCCTCTCAGGCAAAAATTGGGTGGATTTGCTGTCAGTCCCTTATAAAAATGAGAATTCACTGAGTTCAAGGTTCCCCATCTGGATTATGAACACACTGTGTACAACACCTTTGACCCAGGACCACCTCCTTGTTTTTTTTCTGTGGAATTTAGAAGGAATGGAAAGCAAAATGGTGTAAATATGAAGTACACATTGCCCGGTGTGCTATAAGTAATAAATCCTCTCTCCCTGGCCCAGGAATTGTGTGTCTTTGGCCAATAGCCACAGAACTGTGATAGAAATTGTTAGATTGTAAGTAAGGCAAAATCTCAGACTTTTCACAATTCTTGACAGGGTATGGATGTATAATCCTTTTACAGGATGAGAATGAATAATTGGCAAAAATAACAAATAATGCAATCCACAATGACTTCCTAAAACTATTCTTTATAAAAAAAAAAAAAAAAAAAAAAACCTCTGCCTCTCAGTTCCTTCCTTCTTTCTCCAGGATCACTTTGTATGGGTTCACACTTCCTCGCCCTCCCTCTCACCCAGCCTCCCTCCTTCCTCTTCCTTCTACTAAATATTCTATGCTGGTTAAAGTTTGTTCTAGCATTCTAATATCTGTCTGCATTAGCGGTGTTCACTGTTCCAGGAACAGCATGTCCCTGAAAATCTCTGCAGGATATAAAACTTTCAAGCATAACTAATATGACAGCGAAATGAATTTCATTTAAGTGAACAATACATTTCTTGGCCTTCATGGGTCAAGGTTAGAGTGGAGGATACTTCCTTTGTTTACAATCATTTGTCATTTACCCAAAACAATCTAGGTAGCCTCCTGTATGGGAATGCCTTTCTTTTTCATAGTATAATGTCTTTGGAAAACAAACTCACTAATCCAAAAAGAACCATTTATAGTCCAGATCAAGTGACTTAGTTTATTATATATAGAAGCCATAGTGATTACTCAATTAATAGCTTTTATAACATTTTAGTGAAATAAGAAATAGCATGAATATGAGCAGCAGTGCACTAGTCAGAAGGAATTGAGGAGCTCAGTGGAAACTGACCCGAAGGTCTGGATTATTGACTAAACCATCACTGACTATCTGATTGGAAACACTTCTCCCCTGACACATAAATTTACCACACCATTCTGCCTTCCTGATAAATGCCTTTGCCTTTCCATCTCTAGCCCCTGCAAAAAAGAAGCTGTTCCCTTATAAATCCATGTTTCTTATGTGTGGTATAGGGAAACCAAAGCTATGGAGAGTAACACCCCAAGACCATTAGTCCATAAGACCTGTACAGAATCACAAGTCACTACCAGACCCTGCATTTCACTATTTTCTTTCATTCATTCATGCATGCATGCATGTATGCATGCATTTATTAATTCATTCTGTGTCTTTTTACTGTATCAGGCATTGTGCTAGCTTCAAAGAGTTCAAAAAGGAAAACTACCAAATCATGCTCTTGGAAATTTTTAAAGTGACAGAAAAAAAAAATGTAGGAGAATAGAAAAAGCAGCAAAAGAACCATTTCTGGGTTTGCCCAGGAAATTTTTGCCAAAATTTTGCAACTGATCTGTCTACTGAAGAACAATTGGACATTTTCCTAGATGAAGAGAAGTGGGAAGAACACTGTGGTCAGAGAAGAGCATGCTAAGATCCTTTTATCCCTGCACAAAACTTCTTTGAATTTTGAAAGCAACTGGGAATCAACAATAATTTTTAAAGTCATAAAATTATGTGATTTTATTTATTTACTTATTTATTAGAGCATTCTAGTGATAGCACAATGAGTGTTAGGAAGTACAGAAGAGTGGACATGTAGCTATTTTCATTTCAAATATTTTTAAATATGCTAAACTCCAATAAAAATACACTGAGAGTGTGAGATCTGTGAGTAAGGGGCACAGGAGAAAATTGGGGTTTGAAGAGGTAATGTATATTTGTGAGTTATATGTAAAGGAACTGCCTTTTTTTCACCCACTAATGCATAAAACTTGTTTCTCATGAATAATGCTGTAATGAACTTGGGGGTGCAGATAACTCTTTGATATCCTGTTTTCATTTCCTTTGAATGTATACTCAGAAGTGGGATTGTTGCATCATATGGTAGGTCTATTTTTTTTTAAGTTTTTGAGGATCCTCCATATTGTTTTCCACAGTGGCTGCACCAATTTATACTCTCATCAATAGTACACAAAATAGAAAAGATATGGAAACAACTTAAGTGTCTACCAACGGATGGATGAATAAGAAGATGTAGCATATACATATACATATATGTATAGATATATCTTTAGTTCTGTGTTTGTATGTGAATGGAGTATTATGCTAAGTGGAATAAGCCTAACAGTGAACAGCAAATACTACATGGAACATGTGGTACATGTTGAATCTAAAATACAAGCCAATCTCGTAGGAAAGGAGAACAGAAGAGTGGTTTAGGGATTGAAATGGGGGAAACAGGAAGACATTGGTAAAGGGTACAAGATGTCAGTGATATTACTGAATATGTTCTGAACATCTAATGTAAAATATGGTGACAATAATTGATAACACTGTTGTACACATGAAGTTTTCTAAGAGAGCAGAACTTAAATGTTATCACGCATGGGCATGGTCATGGATATGTTAATTAAATAAATGGAGGAATTCTGTCACAAACCATAGATATATCAAATCATTGTGACACTGTGATGGGCCCCTTAAATATCTTACAATTATGTATATAAATTTTTTATATGACCAAGAAACACACACACAAAAAAGGGAATGGATCCCTGTTGCCTCTGAGAGGTTATTACCCCAGTCTTCTGGAAATGCCCTCTCCTTTGGATGTTTCTATACAGCCCTCGGGGCTTTTCTCCATTTATGGACCAGCTGGCCACATGATGCAAAGGATGACTGCTTTTTATTTCCTTTCTCTTGTTTTTTCTCCCTCACAGTTAGGTTCCTTGGGTCATGACTATTATCTCTTCCAAGCAATGTTGACTGACACTTCCACTAGATATAGAATTCATTTAATTCTCACCAAAGATATGTCTGCAATTTGCTGCATCCCTTCTTCTCCCTCCGAGTCCCCAAGTGGCTCTAAAAGGTCTAAACTGGAAAGGGTGGGAATTGGAAAGAATGTCTCTCTCCAACCTTTGAGTTTCATTCTACTCAAGAGGAAGAATGAGTCCACACATAATAGGACTCACACATAGGGCCATGACAGTTGGGCTGACAGACAAATCCCCATAATAAATATCATGACACACTCAGTCTTGTCTTGCACTCTGAGGCCTCCTTATTGGCTCTAAAAGCATTTTTGTTTGTCCCTTCTCTTGCTATAATTTCTCTTTAAAAAGGTTTCTGGAACTCCTGAAATCACTCAACTCTGAGGCCAGCACTGTTCAAACAGCATAATAATGTCCTTTCATGTACGGCCATGTCCCTGCATCTCCCCAGTTCAACACAGTAGTCATAGCAATTGTCACTTATTAATTTCTTGCTATGTGCCCACCACTGTCATAGTGACCTATTTGGCTTATTCCACTTAATTCTCCCAAAAAAGCTTATAAAATATTAGTATCTCTAGTTTTATAGATAAGAAAACTAAGTTTTAGAAACAGATGAAAGTTTGCCAGCATCACCCAAAACCATGGTCCACATCCACTGGGCTCTGAAGCCAAGCTCTACTCTCCACATCATTTTGTAAGTGCCTTCAAGGCAAATGTACTGTCTTCATCATTCTCCACTACACCTGAAATTCCTAATAGCAGAAATGGCTCAGAACAGGTAGGGGTATCAATTAAGATTTGTTGAATGAATGACTAATGATGGAAGATAAAACTCTCCCTGGAAATTGACTTTGGAATTAATAAAATGCAGCTTAGATATGTTTATGAGCCTCCAGCCAATCAATTATTTAGTACTTATACACTGTAATAAATATAGCCTTATTCTGGACTTTGTGAGTGAAACAGCGAAGAAACAGAAGCCCTAGACTCTTGGAGTTTACTTGCTTTAGGAAAAACAACAAAACCACCAATGTGACTAGACAGAGCTTCCCACCTCAACCAGAAGCGAGAGATCAGGGAGACCTGAAATGCAATCAGTAGAGGCTGGCCTCTCAGGACACACAGCAGTGCAGAGCTCTTCCTGAATGTGAATCTGGAGAGAGCTGAGCCCCCAAGAATAACCAGCACATGAACATAAACACTTCCTGGACAATGACTAAAAAGCACAACTTTAAACTCAAACCTATTTTGACTCCAAAATGGCTTGCCCATGCCAAACTATCCATATTTGAAGTTCTGTTGAATGCTTCAAGAGCCCAAAATAGGAGATATTGCATTGCTCCCAGCCTTCTTAGTAGTGATTGATATGAAAATACACTCACCCAAAGCACTGATATCTTCATCGTGCCCCTTCAACTCCATCCTGCACATCAGCTTACTGGGAAATTCACCTTTCTCTGCACTCAGAGATTGGTCTAGTGGGCCATATCGACAGGTTCACTTGTCCCTGTGTTCTGCTGATGGGAAGCACCTGTAAGAGTTGGAGGGAGAATAAATTCTCTACATATGTCATCCTGGTACTTCCTTCTCATTCTCTGCTGCATCAATATCCCGTTGGATGACTCTCCATTACACAGAGGACTATTTCTCCTCTCTTTTCCCTTTCCTCTCCCTTCTTGCTCTACCCACTCCCTATATCCATGGTAGTGAATGGGTTCCCCGTTACTCTCTCCTATCCTTTGATATCCCCCTGTATTGTGACCCCATATTTGTAAACAGTCCCTTCTATTAAATTTCACCAAAAGACCCAATTTGAGGTATATACATCAATTTCCTTCTAGGTTTCTGCCCTCCTAACAAACCAATACTATAGAGATATACTTCACTGAAAGAAGGAAAAAGAAGTATTCTGCCCATATAGGAAATGAAAGCATACTTGTAGAAGCTGGAGAAGCCACTCTTTACGGAGCTGTATAATTTGTTTAATTAAGGTCTAAAGCCATAGAAGCTCTTAGAATGCAGGTAAGACTTCATGAGTAGAGTTGGACCATGTATAAATTAGAAATGAAACTCTGAATCATTCCTTTTCTCTGGTTCTGCAACCTTGCGTTTTCTCCTTGGTTATTTTCTGAAATGGGGGTGGGGGTGTCTTAACTCTTTTCAGGTGTCACTGCAATCATACAGTGAAAAGATTAATGGATATTTATGCACGTTTTGATTCACAACCTCCTAAGACTATTTAATAGAAATCACATGCCATTCATTACACACTTGCATGCTCTTAAAAGCACACTGGAGAGTTATTCATAGGAATGTTGTGGCCAGAAGGTGAAGGCTTACAACAGCCTGTTAAGGCACAAGTTGGAATGTGTAAGATAGGCAGTTTGGGGTAGCAACAAATATGAGAACTGGGGGATTGCCCTAGTAAATCACCAAGAAGTAGAGGAAATGCTATAAAAATGATGGCCAAGTCAAGGGTTATTCACTGTCCTCCAGGGAGAAGATTTTAAATGCCGCCTTGCAAATTCAGCAATTCTTAATGTATTCCTTGATATGCTTATAATTATTTCTTTATTACACAATACACATATTTTATATTTAACCAGATGATTTCTCCATCCAAGGAAACAACTCTTTTACCTTTTTCCTCCCACAACTCAGTGGAATTCAGCCTTGTTAGCAAAAAAAAGCTTCAAAGTTAATTCTTACATGACTGTGCTTTTCATGCCTTAGAAAGAGTTTGAACACTCAAGATTTATCTTAACTGAAGTAACTTCTGTCTAGAGAATTTTTAATAAAATTGTATTTAGGTGACATGTATGTAAATGCTGTAAGAGCAATGATTTTCATGAATGACAGGCAGGGGTAGGGGAGACTGAAATTTTTTTTCTACCCATCGCAAAGTCAACTTAAGGATCACAGTCTGCACTGGTAAGTAATCAGGAACTAGATTAGATGTCTCTGAGGAATTTTCTAAAGCACTGCAATAGTTTTGTTAAAATAGCAATATCAACATTTAGGAAAAAAGAGCCAAAAAGGCCTCAAGTTGGTTGAAACGGGAAAATCACACTTTATTGAGCTTGATTTAAGATTGCATGTTTCTTTATGAGATTATAACTTCAGCCATGACAAGAATCACACTGACTAATATTTAACCTTGTCATATGTTAAATCCTAAGGCAAAAACCTTTTTTCAATTTTAACCTTTTTTTTTTTTTTACACTTTACCTCACGGTAATATTGTTCCTGTCTTACCACTATTTTGTAATGTCACTCAGGCTAAAGTGACTTGTCTAGGAACACAGGGTCAGTAAGTGGCAGAAACAAAAGTCAAGATTTCCACACCTAGATTGTGTCCCATTTTCACCTGGTGAACAATTTTTTTTTCTTTATGCAAAATTAATTATCTTATCAATCCACATTTTAGGGATGTCAAATCATCAACCCAGATATAAGCCCAACACAATAATAAACAAAGAAGAGCCTCATGAATTTTGAGGTTTACTAGTGTTGTTTGCAAGTGGAATCTAAGATTTGAAGGGCTTCCATTTCATTCTTTGTACCTCTATTCATTTTATCACTCAACTCAAAAGATATTATTTTGACCTAAGTATAAATTTACTTCTTTGAAATAATATATGTTCTGCACTTTAGTATTAGGGAGGAAATAATAATAAAAAAAAACAGTGAATATAAAGCCCAGTACTGTTCACTGTTTCAAAAGTTCAATTGGCCTCTTAGTTACTGTCCTCACCACAATTGAAAATACCTTCTAAGAAATAGATGGCTCATCCTGAAGTCATCCATTGCAGCAATAGCTTATCATAATGATTCTCCTGGATAAAAGGCATTCTCAAGACACATCTTTCCTTCTAATTCTGTCTAGCAAATGTGTAAGTTCATATTATCTGCCCACTCCCTACTAGAGTATGGTACAATCTCAGAATTCCAGGAGAACTTGGGAATCCCAATGGTTAAATAGGCTTTGAGCCAAGACAAAAATATAGCTGAGCCCTTAGGGGAAAGAGACAGCATAGGAAGAAAGGGCTACTTTGTAATGATCAGCTCATATCAAAATCTCTAGTGCTCTACTGGGAATTTAAGTCCATCAATATTTCTGCTTCCTTTCCAGGAGAGGTAAAAGAACTGGAAAGGTTGGGTCTTTCATAACTGAAGGAAAGTGGTATCAAAATTGAAAAAGATTGAAAAGCATATAGATTGAATATACTGGAATGATCCAGTCAAATGTTCCATCCTGCTTGAAGTTTTCAGTAACTCAAATTGAAAGAGTCTCTAGAGAATAGATTATGGGAGAAAGTCACACCAAGGATAAAGGATAAATAAAAAACCAGATGAATTTCTAATCAAAAGCCAAGACACTCAGATGAGGGGATAGGTTCACAAGTAAGTGGTGAAAAGTCAATGGTGTCATTGAAATAAGAACATATTAAGGTCAGTTGTTGTTGTTTAATCCCTGCCTAAAGGTATCTTCAGACAGCAGTAAGTGCTCTTTAACCTCTAGTACTAAGGGTTCTTATTAATCCTCATGACTTTGGAAAATGAAAATGCAACACAAATACAAGGGACACGGGATAAATGCCTCGAAATTTAAAGTGTTTTAGGGCATCTATTGTCAAATCACACCTTAAATATTCAAATAGGGCCTCCCTGGAGGCGCAGGTGGTTGAGAGCCGCACTGTGAAGCTGTCCACAGCCTCTGCAGAGTGGGTTCGATACCTGGCCGGCAAGAATCTCACATGGTGTGGCAGACCTCTCCTGTCTCCCCGCTGCTCCTTTCAGCAGTGTATTTTGCCAGTCTGCCTATTCTGTTCCCTGCTCTGTCTCTGGTGAATCCTCTCAACCTCCCGCACATCTGGTCTGTACCCCAGTTCTGATATAAATAAACAAATCTTTTAAAAAATTATTAAAAAAATATTCAAATATAACAGCCACTCTAAAGAATATTCAAGGACAGCAAAGCTGGTAAAAGACATCCAGGCCTCCTTGTGTAAATATACACAGCACAGACATGAAATGGTGGTGGATATAGATACTATGCAAGAAACCTTATGAACATAATCTTCCGCAGTATCCCTCACTCCTAAAGCATTTCTGAAATTCTCAGAAAATGATGATTCAAGAAGCTCCAGAGAAATGAGATACTTTTGAGATACTCCCAGTTCTCCAAACCACCACAGTAATCTATGTTTTGATTGATGTTTTCCTTTGCTCTGGTCTTCTCTCAGTGATACACTCATTTTCTTTCTGAAAACCACCCTTGTTATACCTGTCACTGTCTAGGTAGAATAATCACACCCTCCTTTATGGTCCACACTAGTTGATCCGCCTACCTCTACAGCCTGCCTTCACCTTTTAAGTGTTTTTCTCCCCTCCTAAAACTGTACTTGTCGATGGCAGAGACATTGTCTTATTCATCTTTGCACTCCTGTATCTCCAGTTCAAACCCAGGTACAAAAGAGAGGTTCAGAATTTTGTTAAAATGGGGTGTCATCATTTTTTGGTGAATGGTATGCAAATACAAGTTGAATATCATTTGAACAAACAAACATGCTATTTCTATGCCTGTGTCATCTTCACTCTGTACTTATCTATTTTTTTGGCAATGTTGAACAACCACAAATGAAGGACAAATTCAGCCTATTTAAAATCCCCATGGAACAACAATTCATAAAATTCTATAAAGAGATGAAACTTAGCAAACATCACAAAGTCATTATGAGAAAATTGTCATGCACTCAATCTGCTCAGGACTGCGGGGTGCTTAACTGATAGTCACATTTGTTTTGGGATGTTTGCCTAGAATGTTCTTTTAATAAATGTACTAAATAAGATGCATAATTTAGCTCCTTTTCTATATCCTACTGGCCAGATGCCAGCTCTGAGCCACTGCTCTACCTCTCTCTTTCCTTCACCTTTTGGTCTCTCACCAATTCTCTCTTGAATTTGACTCAACACCAAGGTAGGTAGCCTAGCACAATCTCATTAAGAAGCCATCACAATGGTGCCTTATGGCTTCATTTTTGCCCCAAAGGGTTCAATTTCTCTGGAACAAGTAGAGAGCAACTTCTCTCCAGATTACTATGGCCAGTAAAATGAAAGAAGGAGAAGTCTGGTCTTAATTGGGTAGATGAGAGGCTTCTCTGCATCTTACCCCCTTAACCACCATGGGCTTTGTTCAGGTTCTACTCTCCTTTGGAAGTTATCACAGTCAGTGTTCAAACTTGCTTTTTTTTGGCTCCTATGCAGCCTCCAGTAAATCCATCAAGCTGCAATTTAGAAGATTCTGTGTCAAGGTAGACCACTGAAAATTTATTTGCTATTTAGTAACAAGCACAACCTCACTGACCTACTGAACTTACTTTTCCTATCTTAAAAAAATGAATTATGTAAAATAATAACAACCATCCCATTTGGTTAGTGCATAACCCTCATTTACACATTTACAAATATAGTCATTTGACCTTACAAGGTCAATATGCCAGAATAATTCTTCTCACTCTTCCTTCTAGCTGAGTATGTATCTATTGCATGGATTAGTAACTATGCGAGTGTCCTATCTGTTCCTGCTGTATGACCCATTAAAATCCACTTTCCATAAAAAATGATTGGCCTGGGATGTTATTCATAGATCAGGTATAGAGGTGAAGGATAACTTCTGGGAAATAATTATTTACAGTTATGCCAACCACTCAGTCTCTAGTCTGGTTAAGAGTCTCTTTAGCCTGTGCTAAAGAGTTTGGAAATCTGTGAAGGCCAGTTAGAATGCTGACATAGAGTAAAAAACAGCTTTTAATTTATTTAAAAATAATGTTAATTATTATCACTTCTGACATAAAGTATTTTATATGCTTTAGATAATTTAATCCTTACAACAGCCTTATTAAGATAAACTATATTATTTTCCTCATCCTGCAGTTAATGAGACTGAATCACTGATGCTGTAAGAAGTTGGTTATTTTACTTTGCCTCTTCAAGCCTCGGAGCTAGGACCCATGCCCAGGTTTGTCTTCCTAAAGTCCATTCTGTTAATCACAGCATCTTCTTTTACCCACACCTAAGCCATATTTGGCTTGAACAGTCAAGAACACAGGGATAAAAACAGATGCTTTCACAAGAAACTGACTTGTAATGAAAGGGATTAACTCATAGCCAACTGGACTGCTTTTTCCCTTATGGTTTTCCATGACTGTGAATCTTCATCTCTCTTCACTGGATTGTAACACAGCCTTGGCTTGCCATGCTTTCTTTCCCAGCTGTTAACCTTGTGCACTGTGTCACTGCATGCTCGCAGGCCCTCCCATGGAGAGGAGGCTGTGCAGAGCATGGCATCTGACAAAATGCAGGTCATTTCTCTGAATGAGCATTATTCATTCTGTCGGTTAAATTCAGAGGCAGCAGCCTGCATTTCTCCCAGTGGGCTGCTAAGAGGAACTGCAGAGCATAAGGGGACATTTTAAAAATCAAAATACTATGCTCAATTCTCCCATGTTGAGAAGGGCATGTCAATTCATTTCAAGGAGACCTCATGGGGCAGAGTTTTGTAAACATACCCCAGTGGTCCCTGTGTCCTAATTTTAAATATTTCTGTTCTATTTTATACTGGGTATTTGATTTTTTTTTTTTTTTTTTTTTTTTTGTTCCTAAACCAAATCTATAGTTTGCATTCTGAAGAGAAGGGAAGAAAAGCTTGGCCATTTTATAGTTATTTTTTCTTAAATGATACCCAATCTCAAACTTAACAGTTCTTTAAGGTAAAGTCAGGGTAGAGTATGGTTCTCCAAAAGATGATTGTTTCTATTTATAAACTATTGCTTTGTTATCTACTAAGCCTATTTTTATTCCTTGCATTTTCATATGAATTTTAGGATCAATTTCTCAATTTGGGGGAAAAAAGACAACTGAACCTATAAAAATTTGTAGAACAATGTCCTTTTTAAAGTACTATCTTCTAATCTATGAACATGGGATATCTTTCTATTTGTTTCCTTATCAAATTTCATCCAATGATGCTTTGTACTGTAAATATTTTACAGGCTTCTGTTTAATTTATTTATGTGGTTTATTTTATTTGATATTGTTGTAAATAAAATTGTTTTTTTAATTTCACTTTTGGAATGTTTATGACTAGGGTATAGATAATATACCATATATTTTTGTATATATGGTGAAAACTTGTTAGACTTGTTTTTTAATTCTAGCAGTTTTCCATAGATTCTTTAGGATTTTTTAATCATCATTTATCATCATTTATCAACATTTATCATCATTAAGAACATCATTTTAGTTCCAGTCTAGATGCCTTTTCTTTTTCTTGTCCAATTTTCATCTCAAATGGAGATAGTTTTAATTCTCCATTTCCACTCATTATGCCTTTTCTTTCACTTTTTTTTTTAAAAAAGATTTAGTTATTTATTTATACAAGCAATGGGTACAGTCAGAAGCGTGGGAGGGTGAGAAAATTCACCAGAGCCAGAGGGGAGAGCAGAGCAGGCAGACTGGCGAAGTACACTGCTGAGGGGAGCAGTGGGTGGCAGGAGAGGTCTGCACACCATGTGGGACCCTCGCTGGCGGCCGGGATGGAACCGGTGTTGCAGAGGCTGCAGGCAGCCTTGCAACCCAGCGCTCAACTGCTGCGCCACCGGGGAGGCCCTCTTTCACTTTTTTTTAAAGATTTATTTTTAATTTATTTATGCATAAAAGAACCGGGGTGTAGGCCAGAGGTACAGGAAGGTGGAGGTGAGAAGATTCACCAGACAGAGTGGGGAGCAGAACAGGCAGATCTACTGAAATACACTGCTGAGGGGAGCAGCAGGCAAGAAAGGAGAGGTCTGCTGTGCCAGGTGAGTCAGCTCCCTGGCCAGGAATCAAACTCATGCTGCAGTAGCTGGTGATAGCTTGATAGCATTAAGATTTTAACCCCTGCTGTATCAGGGAGGCCCCTTTTATTTCTTTCTTGTCTAATGGTCTTTGCTAGGACATCTAGGGAATGTTGAATAAAAGTGGGAATCGTGAATAAAAATGGCATCCTTGCCATTTTCCTGATCCTGAGGGAAAAGCATTCAGTGTTTCACCATAAGTATAGTGCTGGCTGTTCACTTTTCCAGTTCCCTTCTGCTTGTAGATACCTGAGTGATTTCAGTCATGAAAGAGAATTTGATTTTGTCTAATTATTTTTCTACATCTATTGAGACTAGCGATCATGCCCTTTACTCTATCGATACTTTGTATTATAAAAATGTTCAAAACTTAAAATATTGTATTTCCTGGATAAAACCCACTAGATCATTGTGTATAATCCTTTTTATATGTCTGAATTCAGTCATGAGCATTTTGTTGAGGATTTCACATATACATGGCTGTAGTCACTTGAGGCATCTGCAACACTAAGTCATTGCCTCTGATTATTTTGTTTTGCTTTGGTTTTTGGAAAATGTCCCGGAAATTGTGCTTTTCTCACTGAGTGGGCCCTTTTTCAGGTCAAATAAAGGCAAGATCAGAAAGCAGACAAACTGGTCAAATAGTAACAGTTCTCCAGGGATGGAGGGTTTTGAAGAGCTCCAACCCCATTGCATTCTACCTCCTCCTTTGACCCACTGCTGATTTTCATAAATTACCACTTGTAGAGTAGCTTTTGAATTTTATCCCACTTTTTGGGGAAAGACTGAACCAACACTGACTCAAGAAGCTATTAAAATGGCACACAATCTTATATTCTCTAAGTTCTAAATGAGAAATACCTGCAAAAAAAAAAATCTACCAGTTACAAGCTGTGTACATGCAAACTCCCTTGAAGGAGTCTTAGTCAGGGTCTCCCTGGTGGGAGTCTCAAGACTATCAAGCTATCTCCTGTCACTGCAACATGAGTTCTATCCCAGGCCAGGGAACTAACCCACATGGCACAGCGGACCTCTCCTGTCTCGCCCACTGCTCCCCTCAGCAGCGTATTTCGGTAGATCTGCCTGTTCTGCTCCCCACTCTGTTTCTGGTGAATCCTCTCACCCTCCTGCACCTCTGGCCTACACCCCAATTCTTGTTTGCATAAATAAAAATAAATCTTTAAAAAAAGTCTTAGTCACCTTCGCCAATTAGATTTGTTAAACTCACATTTTTTGTAAGCTGATTTAAAATTCTTGCCCATAGTCTTCTAACAACATGCACTCTTATTGTTATGTGAATAATGCACTTTAAAATTTGAAACTGCTTTTACCAAATGTCTGGTGCTTAAAGGTGAGGGAATAACACTATATCCTAGGAGATAATATATATTATGCTCTTCTTCTGAAAGTGAATAACTATCATTTTGTCTACATATAAATATAGTTCTTAGTATACCTATACTTTTCACATTTCATTGTAAAATGACCAATTATCACCTAAGGAGATTTGGGTGATGGTGGTTTTTTTTTTGTTTTTGTTTTTGTTTTTTATGATTTATCTAGTTATACAAGAACTGGGGCACAGGTCAGAGGCACGGGAGGGTGAGAGAATTCACCAGAGACAGAGTGGGGAGAAGAACAGGCAGAAGGACCAAAGATACCGCTGAGGGGAGCAGTGGGCAAGGCAGGAGAGGTCTGCCAAGCCATGTGGGAATCTTCCCAGCTGGCTGGGAAATTAACCCGTGCTGCAAAGGCTGTGGACAGCTTCACAGTGCAGCCAGCGTTCAACCCGCTGCGCCACCAGGGAGGCCCTGGGTAATGGTGTTTTAGTAGTATTTTAAAACACAGCTATGATATTAAAAGTAATTCATCTTTTCTTATAGTAAAGTTAAATTTAAAACTTAAAATATAGGGATGTATACTCTTATTTGATACCTACAAAGAAATAAACCTTTTATAATTGTACAGTAATAGAATTAGTGAAGCTAGAAATGACTATGAGTTATAAGTTCTGGTCAATAACTTATAGCTAGGACTGATATGTGCCATTTCAGTGTAATACCCTAACTGGAATGTGAAATGAGGGTTAGTATAATCTTCTTTATTCCTGCCCACTGAATGGAATAGAATGTAAATCCTGGATTTTTTACAGACAAATAGATCATCAGATAACTTTAGGGATATAAGCCACATTCCTGATACTTCCAACCAGCTGCCAAAATCAAGTCTTCTATAGACAGAAAAATAAATGCTTGTCTTATTAATACCTCTGTTATTTGGGGATTTAGTCACTCCCAGATGAATCTAATCTTACTAGAATGAGCAGCTTTCAAAACTTAAGACTTACTTTCCTAAGTTAGTGAAGCTATAAATACATCCTAGAAATTCAATTAAATTACTCACTCATGATCAGTACACTCAGAACTTTGTAAGAGAAAAATCTCAGCAACATGATAAAATAGATATTGTGAGGTAGAACTATTTCTGCAAACATGAAGGTACACACACCAGGTAACTTCTTATAAAATTGAAGTTGACCTCTTTGCACTTTCAATCAACTTTACAGGGTTGTGAATATTCATACTTTTTTTTGCTTGGCAATATTATTTGTCTCTGTTTCCTATTATTTTTTATTATAGAGGCCCGCAATCAGTCTGTAAAAGGTATTTCCTGATTTCCCTAAGCAAAATCTGCAACCACACATCTGTATCCCCATAGCATTTTATAAAAAACTTCTATCATCAATTTTAGTACATTATAATTATACATGGACTTCATGCATCTATCTTGTTTACTGTGTTGTAAACATCTTAAAATAAGTGACAGTATTCTATTCATCTTGTGTTTTTAACTCTTTACAAAGAACTTATAGCGGACTTTATTAGTTTTCCATTGCTCTGTAAATAGTTGTCACAAATCTAGTGCCTTAAAACAACACCCCCTTATTCTCTTATACTCTTCAAGGATCAGAAGAGAAGATAGGCCTGAAGAAGCTCTTCACTCTGGTCTTAAAAGCCAAAATCAGGGCCTCTGCTGGTGGCACAGCAGTTGAGCGCTGGGCTGCAAAGCTACCCCACAAGCTTGTATAAATAAATAAATAAATCTTAAAAAAAAAAAAAGCCAAAATCAAGGTGATGGCTAGGTTGAGTTCCTTGCCTCAGAACCTGAGGATGATTCTGCTTCCAAGCTCATTCAGGCTGATGTCAGAATTCAGTTTCTGGTGTTTTGCAGGAACTGATACAAGACTAAGAGGCCATAACTTTCTTACTTCTGGAGACATTTTTGCATTTCCTGTGATGAGACCCATCATATCCACAGTCAATTATAGCATGAAGAGTCCTTTCTATGCTTTGAATCTCTCTGTCTTACCTTTCTAACATTAGCTGGGGGAAAAAATATCTCTTCCATTTAAAAGGGCTCGCATAACTTCATTATTTCATGGAGAATTCATTTGGAAATTACATTTGAAGACTTTGATGGGAGTCCACATATTCTTTAAGATAACGTCATTCATTTATCTTACTCAGAGCCTTTTAGGTCACCCTCATTTCTACCTTAATATTTCTAATACATTTGAGGATTAAAGGATGTTTTTCACTCACTTCAAACATATACAATTTCTCCTACCTTTTCTATGATAACAATGGTAGATCCTAACCTATACAAGTGTCTATCTCTAAGTTAACCAAATATTTTCTGATTTTATTTTCATATTCAAATATGTTTGCTCTCTTTGGTCATTAGGAGCTAGTTATTTTAGAGACCAGCAAAACAAAACAAATAAAAAAAAATCTTACTTGAGTCACACCCAACTAACTCATAGCAATCCAAGGGGGAAATGAAGATTTGCTTCTCTACTTTTCAAATTTAGCCTGATCTGGCACAATAGAAAATAAGTTGGCTTGAGAAATATAAAGACGAGTTGTAGCTGAATGCAAACATTAACTTCAACCATTCAAGTGAATTATTTAGAAAAAACTGAAATCAAAACACTTACCAAATAATGTATTCTTATCAAGAAAAACAGAAAAAGCATGTATTTCTTAGGATCAGATGGCTAAGTTCAAAAGTGCATAGAGTATTAGTAAATCCTCACGCTTCAAGTTTACCTCAGTTGGAAAAATATACAGAATGTTCCAAAATCAAATATAGACAAAAAATGAGAAACTGAACAAAGTTCTAATAAGCTGTGTGGGCTTATACTGATTTCAAAGAATAGATTCAGCACTTCTACTATATATTATGTTATGTACCCAAGTATTGGTAAAAATAATTCACAGCCATAAAACCTATTAAGTTTTTCACTTACGAGGGCATCCTAGGGACAGCTTTTTAGAAAGAAAACGGCAAATGCTTCATTTTATAAAAAATATTGTTGCAAGATTAGCAATAAATCCTGTATCAAATTCCACCCTGGGTAATCAATAGATGAAAATGAATTTTAGTTTTAACCCTACATACTAGCCTAACCAATATGCATAAATCATTATGTACATTTGATAGTTAATAAACATAAATCTATGGGGGACTTTAGCACATATTTCTTTCAAGTAGTTGAAAGATGCTGGGGAAATGGGCTTGCATTTTAAAAAGCAGCTTTACAGATCACACGAGGATCTATACAAGAGAAGCATTTTGTTTATTCCAAATTTCATATAATGAGGATTGAGAATTTTGAATTTTAAAAGTACAGCAAAATTAAAAACCTGGAAGTGACTAAATAAAAATTGAAAGTAGCCAAACTTTGTTACACAGTTATGTGATTATGGTCATAATAGTTATGGACATAAGAATTTTTCTGAGACCATCTACTATTCTAAACACACATCAGGTTAAATCTAGCACACTGAAGTGACAGTAAAGCTGATGAGAGGCAAGGCACACTAAAGGAAGCAATGGCTAAAAATGAGGAAAATGTCAGAAAAAATACAAAATCACGCACAGAGATTTTTCCGTTATTCACTAATGGCTAAGACACCACCGTACTGACGCCATTGCAGATCACATCTGCAAATTCTGGATATAATGTCAAAGTATTTGCAAGTCACCAGAGATTGAAGAGGAGACATGCTCTAAAAAAAAGAGTTTCTACCCAGAGTAGGAGATTTGTAATAAATGTGTTTCTGTTTTTATTGCTTTTCACCTTGGTTCCTCTCACGGTCACCAAAATGTCTGGAGTAACTACCTGTGGAAAACTTCAGTCTTTTTGCTCGAGGTTAGACAGAAGACTGAACCTGGGAGAACCACGGCCGTTGGTGATGGAGATGAAATTTCAGACAGGAAAGACACAGAGGAGGTAGCTGAATTACACATTGGTAGGGTACACGGAAAGCAGCTCCTAACACGTAGTATCTGAAGTGAACTAAAGATTGCCATCTGAAAGATTTGTAGTACAAAGCCCACTCAATCACCTGCTAAAACAAAAGCAAAAGCTGCACAAACTCCCAAAACTTGAAGAAGAGACAATATTTTCAACTCATTCATGTATTATTTTCAGCAAAATAATACAAAGGCATTACAAGGTAAGAAAAGCATACATGCAATTGTTACATAAACATAAATGCAAAAATTCAAAGCAAAATATTAATCAACTAAAATTGTCAAATAAAATTATTACGACAAAGGATTCAGAAAAAGGATTCGACAAAATCCAAAGTACAGTTCTGAAAAATTATCTCACAGAAAAGTAGGAATTAAAAGTGATATTTTTACCAGATAAAAATACCTACACCTAATATCATATTCAACTGTGAGTGCTTTTTCCTTAAGATCAGGATTAAGTCAAGATTTCAGCTTTCGCTGTTGTTATTTAATACAATATTGTAGATTTAATCTGGTTTAATGATACAAGAAAAAGAAATGGAAGGTTTTGAGATTTCAATGGAAGCAGTTAATCTGCATTTACTTGCAGATGATATAACTGTCCATATACAAAACCTTAAAAATATACAAAGGAGCTAATTAAAAATAATAAGTGAATTCAGCAAGGATACAATTTAGCAAGGACACAAGATAAAATTTCAATATACAAAATCATTTACCTATATACTAACAAAAAACAAATAGAAAATTAAAAATTTTAAAACAGCACTATGATTTTTAATAACATAAAATACTATACATTCAGGGATACAAAATATGTTCAAGATTTGACTACTGAAAAGTATAAACTACTGAAAGAAATGAAGGAAACCTAAGAAATGGAAAAAATACATACTTTTCTTGGGCCAGAAAATTTAATATTAGTAAAATGTCAATATCCCTCAAAGCTTGCTATGGACTTTATTCAATCCCAACCATAAATTCCAATCGTATTTCTTTTTATAGAAATTGCAAAACTAATTGTAAAATCTTATGAAAGTTGTAAATGATCTAGAATACCAAAATAACTTTAAAAAAAAGTTTGGGGGCTAACACTAACTAAATTTCCTATGTATTATAAAGCTCTAGTGTTGAGCTAATGTGATATCAGCATTAATAATAAGGGGCTGGAATAGATACACACAAATATTATCAACTGATTTTTCATGAAAATTCATAGATAAATCATTGGAAAAGGATAGTCTAGTCAATAAGTGCTACTAGAGTAACAACAACATAAACAACCAAAAACCCTGAACTTTAATTCACACCTTTTATCACACATAAATTTGACTTACTTGGATCATAGACCTGAATATAAAATCTTAAACTATTAAATTTCTAGAAATAAACATAGTAGAAATATTTGTGATTGTGTTATGCAAGGTAACATGATCCATAAAATTAATTAATCAAATTTAAAACCTCTATATTTAAAAAGACACTGTTAAGACACTAAGAAGTAAAACCACAGGGGGAGTTAAATATTTAAGAAGATTGTAGGGTAAGGTAAAAAGTATCAGGCTTTTCTGCCCTCCCACCATTAGGATAGATGATGGAACCCTGTGGTCCCAAATGCATGCCTGATGGCGGGCACCTGAAGTAGGGTGTGGGCATAGGTAGATGGTATTCATCTGGGCTAAGACTGGGCTTTTAAGGGCGGCGTCATGGGGACACCAGCAGAAGCCGAGAGAAGCAGAAAGAAGAAGAGAAGCAGAGAAGCAGAACTACGAGAGGACAGAGAGCCCAGATAGAGTAAAGACTTGCTGGGAGCTGGGATGCCTGCCAGCCTCCTGGACCCCCAGCACCTCTTCCCACTGTGTACCTAGTAAATCCCAATAAAAGCCTGAATAGGTACTGAGGACTCTAGACTCTCTCATCCTTTACCTGGCCTGCTGGATCAGAAAACCTATACGGTAGCCATTCCTGCCCCTTACAAAGATACAATTAATAAATAACCCATATGCACAATATATAAAGAGTTCTCAAAGATCAAACCAATAATGAAACAAGGGTCCACTTAAGAAATTAAAAGTAGATGAGTCAAAAAGTAAGATATGCCAATGACAAACACCTGGACTGATGTACGTAGGATGACTCCTGGCCACTAGGAAACAGGGAAAGACAAATTATGACCATGGTGTGACAGCATCACACATTTATTAAAATGGTTATAATTAAAACACTGGCCATGCAATAGAGTCAATGATTAAAATGCCCATCTTAAGAAAGTAGGAAAACTAGAGCAAATTAAATAGAAGGAAGGATATAATAAAGATAAGAGATCACTGAACTATAAAATTAAAATGAATAGAAAAATAAAGTCAAAATTCCTCCTTCAGTTCTATGAACATTTTTAGTGACAAAATTATGTGTATTTAAATTGCACATTGTGATGATTTGATATGTTTACATTGTGAAATGATTACTGCAATCAAGTTAACACACCTATGACCTCCCATAGCATATATGTGAGAATGCATAAAATTTACTCTCAGCAAATTTCAAGTATAAATTGATGTATTATTTACTACAGTTACCATCATGTACACTTGATCTGCAGAATTTTATTTTATAAATGAAATTATGAACTCTTGACCTACATCTGTTTCTTACCACTGCAGGCAACCACTGTTACTCACTGTATTATGAGTTCAAACCTTTTTATTTCTTTTAAATATGCACAAATGAGATCAGTTATTTCACTTAGTATAATGACCTCCATGTTCATCCATATTGTCATAAATGGCAGGATTTCTTTCTTTTAATAACTGCTTTTTAAATTTAATCGTGTAAGTATGTGCTTCACTTTTTTTACCCCTTCAATCGCTGACTATCTCTTAGGTTGTTTCTATATCTTGGCAATCGTGACTAATGCCTCTATGAATAGAAAAGTGCAGATATACATTATATTTTATATTATAAATACACATTATGTGTTTATTTAGAAAGCAGTAAAAATGGAAAAAGAGGGAAAAATAAAAGTGATAGGAAAGAAAAAAAAAAAAAGAAGGTATTTTCATGGGGTAGACTGTAATAGATACATACAATAAGCAAGCCAGAGAACAGAATAAGCAATCAAGTTGTGACTCAAACCATATCACAATCACACAGGCCTACCTGAAGATGCAGACATAGTAGAACAGCACTCACTAATTTAAAATTCACCTAGAGCCCTAGGCTTCTTAAAACTAGAACACAGACTGTTGTGCACTTTTTCCTTCAATGATTCTCTTAACTTGAGACATATATATGTCTAGTGTGGTTAACAGACTCCCCGGAGTGGCATTGGAAGGAATGGACAAGCCACCCCCTAATAAATTCATATGTTATTTTTCAAAATCAATTAACTAGTAGTTGCATCTACTTAGTTCAATGTCAGATTAATGTTTGCCTCTCTGAAGGTACTAGGATGACTGCAGTACTTCACAGTGCAGTTGGTCCTTCCAGGCTGCTGCTATAAATCATGGCATTTTGCTTTCTTCACAGAAGTCAACTTACAGAAGCATTTTTCTTTTTTCTCATAAACAGACAAGATTCCAAAGAAAAGAGAAACCAAGATGTGAAGTATCTCACAATCTCTCCTACTCATATTTTACTTTTTTTAGAAGTGGGATACAGGGCAGAGTCGTGGGGGGTGAGAAGATTCACCAGAGAGAGTGGGAAGTAGAAGAGGCAGATGCACCAAAATACACTGCTGAGTGGAGCAGCGGGTGAGACAGAAGTCCGCCACGCCATGTGGGTTGCTTCCAGGCGGCCAGGGATCGAACTCTGACCGCAAAGGCTGTGGACAGCTTTACAGCACTGCACTCAACTCCCTGCACCACCAGGGAGGTCCCTACTCATATTTTAAAGGAACCTGAATGATCCATTTTCCCTTCAGTCTGAATAACTGAATTGTTTCTCCAGATGATGTCACCATAAAATACAGGATGCCCATTTTCTTATAAAATAGTTGCCGATCTTCTAAATATTAACTATCCATTTCATTTTTTCAATCTTACAACAAAATCTAATGTGCCACTTGGCAGAGCAGGTGATCACCCCACCCTTCCCTTCTCCAGGGCTTCTCATCTATAACATTATACAGGAGAGTCAAAATTTACAAAAAGTGCCTTTAAACAATGAATGCTGTTCAAATAATAGTTCTTCCTATAGGTTTCATTGGTTATTAAGTTATAAAGCCACTTATTATTTTGGACAACTATCTATTCTCAAGATATCAAGATGCTTATCTTTAAAAATAAATGAGAAGATAATTTTATTAGCCCACACAGTTCAGTAGGCTTATGAGAAGGTTAGACACTGGTATTACCATAATATGAGATATTTATTAGATTGAGATGCTTAGTAGGAAAGGGGGGGTATATATACTGAATCAAGGTTTTGTAAAAACACAAAGACTATTTGAAGAAGATAAATATTAGGGGAAACTTGCTCTTGGGTGTAGATTTATTTCCATGCTGCTCTTTTTTAAATCCATTTTATAGATTTTGTAATTTTTCAAGAGTTAAGACTTTGCAGCTTAATTTGTGTGATTATCAAGAGAAACTAATTCAAAAAGTAGACAACTTTTTGGAAGTGACTTTATCAGGCAGAAGGCGGCAAAATGTAAAAGGAAAACTAATCTCATCACAAATATCCCTCAGTCAGCAAAAACTTTTACTTAAAGTGGCCAAACTTCCTGAAACACTTAAGCATTTAAAATTACTGATTTATTTAACATAATGGGAGGAACTCAAACAACATGACCCACTGCATACATTTCAACTTTCAGCCAGAATATCACTTTCTTCTCAATCTTACATAGCCATGAATGTAGAAACTGTGCCATTTTAATTGAGAGAATGTGTTTGAAACACATGACTGTGTTCTAGACAAAGCCCATTGTCATTTCTAAGCTCAGATATAGCACTTACACATTTCCAGGTGAAGATAGTGGAAGACTCTTTATTGAGGTCTTCAAATGGTAAGCGTGAATATGCACACTAAAATAAACTTTGTTATGCAATTAGAGAAAGACCAGCAAGGACACTAGTCTACCTTCTTTCTTCCTCTACCAGTCCACTTTCTGAGAATCTCAAGGTTGAGACTGAAGAACTTAAGATGATTAGGTAACAACTATAACAGCAGGCAAAAGAAAGAAGATTCAGTTTAACGTAAAACTGAAGTCTACAGTGGGAAAAGAAAACTCCTCCCCTACCTGCAGGCTATGATTAAAGTGGAAAATAAAAGAATCAAAAATGGATTCAGAAGGAAACTCCTACAGTGTGAACAATATGGAAAACATAATCACCTATATTGAAAACTGTATTCATGGGTATAGGTATTTTTATATCTACGCATGTAGAAAAAATATAGAGGATCATACCTCTGTATCATTAGAATTGCTAATAAAAATATATAATAAAAAGTGTTAATATATATAAATAATCCTATATTATCAAAAAATTAAGGGGGGTGTAAAACAATGCTATTTCATTAAATACACATATATACAAAAATTCAAAAAGATTTTTTTTAAAAATCAATAGCTATACCAAAGCATTTGTTTTCTAAAATGTTTTTTTTCCTAAATGTAGCATGGTAGAATAGGAGCAGAAAACTTGGTAAACAGAAAATTCATTTGCATTTGGGTATTGATAATCACTAGCTGGGTGGATTTGAGCTTTGCTCATTTGTGAAATGATTGAATTTAACCAGGTAACCACCATCTTCACTTACACTATCAAAACACATTGTGGTTTTACATAAGCAAAATTAAATATTTTACAGATATCTTTAAAGTTATTTCTGGTTTCTAAACCATTATTAAGACACTGTGTTAACTAACTCTATAGAGGGATCTTGTGAAACCACAGACCTCAGATAAGTGCTGATGAAGCTCAAGGTGACAGCAGAGTTCATCTCTGACACTGTTGGCCTTCAAACCCCAAACTCTAGTTGGGAACAAGAAGCTTGTCATATCATTGCTATGTCCATTAAGACATGTTAGAAGTCAGGAATTATGTGTTGCATAAATGATGAGTCCCTTCAATTTAAGTCATTTATACTCACAGATCTATTTCATGAAATAGAGAATTAGTTGGCATCATTAAAGAAACTACCAAAAAAACCCGTGTTATGGATTTTTGTTTTATGTTGAGCAGTCTTTGAATTTGAAGAACTCTTCTCTCTTGTGTCTAGTTAGGCTAAAACCTCTATCATCCTTTCTTTAAAGAATACCAAGAATATTGATGCATTTTATAATTGCAATAGGGGACAGCAGTGCATGTGGCAGCACTGATGGATGCATTTCTCATATGAACTTGAAGCCTGAGATGTATGTACCTGAACCACAGATTAATCAGCATGCAAACATGGGCTGTTGTATCTTACTGATTAATTATGCTGAATGATGGATGCAGCTTTAATCACTTTACCTGATAGATGTAGGGTGCTTATAAATGCCAGTCACCATATCATTTCTCAATAAACTGCTTCTAACCAACTTAGTGCAGGAACTCCAGAAAGTTGATGTTCAGGGGGCAAAAAAAAAGCACTTATATTTCCATGTATCACTTTACATTCTATTAAATTATCTTAGTGTGTGTTCTCTGACCAAAGTATATATATCTATCTCAGGCTTATATAAATATAGTAATTATCCATGAATTCTATTATCTGGAAATCTTTTTTGTCTCATCAAGTAGAAAGTATATTTAACATGTTTACTAGGATTCATAATCTAGCTTATAATGTTAAGAAAACTATACTTTTCTTAAACTAGAAAATCATCAACTTATGGTCAAAATTACCTAATAGCCACAGAATAGAAGAAAATATTTGTGCACCACACATCTGACAAGGGGCCAATATTCAAGAACTACCAAGAACTCATACAGCTCAACAAAAAGAAAACAAATAATCCAATTTTAAAGTGGGCAGAACAGCTAAAAAGTATTTCTCCAAAGAAATCATACAAATGGTCAATAGGCACATTAAAAAGTGATCATCATTACTTATAATTGGAAGAAACACAAATCATAATCACATTGAGTTACTGCCTCACACCTGTAATAATGGCCTATATTAAAAATACCATGAACAAGTATTAGGAGGAGGAGACAAAGGAACCCTCCTAGTTCATTGTTGGTGAGAATGAAGTCCAGCCTTTTGGAAACCTTCTCAAAATATTAAAAAATAGATCTACCATAAGATCCAGCAATTTCATTCTTCGGTATCTATGCAAAGAGTACCAAGGCATAATTTGAAGGAATAGATGTACTCCATTGTTCACTGCAGCACTATCACAATAGCCAAACTATAAAAACAACCTAAGTGCCCCAAGACAATAACTGCATTAGGAAGATGTGGTATGTACACATAATGGAATATTACTTAGCTATAAAAAATGGTAGGCTCTTGCCATTTGTGACAACATGAATGAAACTGGAAGGGATTATGCTAAGTGAAGGAAATCAGAAGGTGAAAAACAAATATTAAATGGCATCACCAATATGTGGAATACAGAAAAGCAAAACAAAGGGTCAGATAAAACCAAATAATGAAAACTAGGAATCTAAGTGTAGAATTGAGGTTACCAGAGGATGATGGGAAGGGGGTGGGGAAAGTGTAAGGGGGGCCCCCTGGACTATAGTGGAGGACTACAGGAATTTGTTTAATTTGATTATGATTATCAAGGTAACTGATATGATTATCAAATTTGTTTAATTTGATTATGTATTTTAATAATTACTAACTTAAGTTACTAATGGTAAAATAATCAGACTAGTATTAAACAAAATTTATATGAAATTTTTTCAAAATGTGCTTAAAGAGAAAGAAACAATTACAAATCAGCTGCTTTTCAGAGGGAAAAGCTGGGTTAATTCATGTGTGAAAAATAGAACTTGGTTATTTCTCTTTTTGAAAAACAAAACAAAGAATGTATTACATAATTCATATTTTCCTTCTAGACAATTCAGTTGACAGTTCCTAAAGAGAAAATAAATATCTGGTCCAATGAGATGTAACAAATTGGTAGCAATCCCCTTCTATGACACTGAAGTTAATCCTGCTCTCCTTTTTCCTTTCACTGCAGCTGGAATTCATCATAGCATTTTTCACAGTATGATAATTTATTAGAGTTAAGTGGGCACATTGCTTTCTTCTTCTTTAGAGGTAGTGATGGCCTGGACTCCAGAGTCATCACCTCTTATTAACAAGGTCCTTCATAGTGCTTAATGAATAATAGCAGATAATAGATTTCACAGAAGAAAAGGTCAGTTTATTCATTCCTGATCTGCATAGCTTCTTTCAATGATAGGGAAACTGCCTGACACCTCCATCTCACCAGGTCCTTACTAAGGCACACACAGAGGGTGCCCTCTGATTAGTGGGCAGTGTCCAGTATTACCTGTGAATGCCAGGCTGTCTCTCTTGCTCCTGTCATTTTGTACAGGAATACAAAGTCCTCTGCCACACTGTTCCTCATGAGAATTGCAGTCTCCTGGGGGGCATTAGGCTGGGCCTGGAGAATTTCCTAACCAAGGAGATTGTTGGATAGAATAAAATAGCTCTATCCTAAATGGCCCTGATTTAAGTCATGAGTAGAAGGAACCCATGGGCCTTCCTCTTGGGAGGACTTAACCCTGGCAGACTTTGAGTGTTGCAGCCATAGCCCACACCAGTGTCTCTTGCCAATGCTGATGCCATAAGGCAAAAATGAAGCAGGTGATGGCAACAGCACATATAGCATGGTCCATTGGACATGAATAGAATACCAGATACTAGCAGTATGGACTAAAGGGAGGAGGCACTATCACTAATGAGGACAACCTTTTGGTCCTAAACTTTTCTGGCTTCAGCCACAGGGGAATCAGAACAAGGCTCTCTCAAGCACAGGCCTAGGAAAGGAATCCTTCTTGTCCCCGTGTCAGGGCAAGATACCTAACGATGGTGCTGGTACTAGAAGGGATGATCACACACCAAAAACAGGTACAACATCCCTAGGTTCCGAAGCAGCATGAGTTATGTCCAAGGATAGAATATCTGACAATCAGTTGTTAATGGGCTGTGACAGTGGCCAAGGGGAACTTTACATTTGGGGATTTTTAAATCTCTTTTTTCTCTTTCTTTTTTCCTAACTTCTATGTGTGTGCATAGTTGTGATAATGGAACTAACTGGGTTTTTCCAATTCTTAGGAAAGTTACGTGATCCTTGTGTGTTTTATTTTCTTTTTTTTTAAGATTTATTTATTTATGTATAAAGAACTGGGGTACAGGCCAGAGGTGTGGGGTGGGGGTGAGAGGATTCACCAGAGACAAGAGTGGGGAACAGAACAGACAGATTGACTGAAATACACTGCTGAGGGGAGCAGGGGGCAAGTCAGGAGAGGTCTGCTGTGCCATGTGGGTAGTAACCTGGCCAGGGATAGAACTCATGTAGCCGTGGCTGGGGGTAGCTTCATAGGTTGCATCTTACCCCCTTGCACCACAAGGAAGGCCCCCTTGTGTGTTTTCAATAGAAAAATTACACACAGCTTTTATCTGAGTACTCAATATCTTAATATAAAAAATAATGATTTTTTTTCTGGCTTTTTAATAGAGCCCACCTAAGATCCTCTGACCATAAATCCCTATACAAATAAACAATAAGAGATTATATGCACATGAAACAAAGAATTAAACTTCTAAAACCCTAACTTAGTCCTTCTATTTTCCAACCATGGGAGCACTCCAAACCAAGCAGAGCTACATTTGGGAAAGAATTATGAATGACAGCCAACCACATATAAAAAAAGGTTTTCATTACTCAGATTATTATGCTACAAAAATCAAAATGATTGTTCTTTGTAATGAACATAATCCCAGCAATTTAAAATGTACAGTGGCTTTCTCCTAGGGATCTACCCAAAGGACACAAAAACATTGATTCAAAAGAACACCTGTACCTCTATGTTTATTGCAACACTATTTACAATAGGTAAAACCTGGAAGCAAACCAAATGCCCCAAAGTAGATAACTGGATCAAGAAGATGGGGTACATATACACAATGGACTATTACTCAGCTATCAAAAAGGATAAACTCATGCCATTTGCACAATGTGGATGGAGCTAGAAGGATTAAACTCAGTGAAATAAGCCAGAAGGAAAAAGAAAAATATCAGATGGTTTCACTTATAGCAGGAATATAGGGGAACCAAATAATACATCAGTGTAAAAATAATAATAACAGTACAAAGCACAACAAAGCAAAAACAGACAATTATAAATCAGACACATACTTCAGGGGAGGAGAAGGGAGAGGAATCAGAGGAGCACAGGGGACTGAGGTAATGGTGCATGGGTGCATTGGTGAAGGAAACTCTATGGGGACTACACTTGAGGGGATGGGGGGAAGCAAATATTGTTCAAAAATGAACAATGATGTAAAAAATTAAAAAAATAATTTAAAAATATGCAGACCTATAAAAAATGTGTAGTGGCTTTAAGTTATTAAAATTACCTGGGTGGGAGATATATTTAAAGGAGACAAAATTCAAGTGGTTCAGTGAGGTCATAGGAGTAGAGGCTGGGGTGGAACTTAAGTCTCACTTCTAACTAAGTGGATGTCTTCAATGTGGGCTACTATAACAAAGCAATATAGAGTGGGGTTTAAGACAACAAAGATTTATTTCTCACAGTTCCTGAAGCAGTACAAGATCCAAGATCAAGAGGTAGAGGATCAAGAGGTGGGAAGATTCAGTGTCTGGTAAAAGACACAGATTGGCAGATGACTCTCCCTGATTGGCAGATGACTGTTCTCTTATTATATCCACAATAATGAAAGTGAGATAATCTCTCTGCTGTCTCTTCTTAAAAAGTCACTAATCTCATCCACATGACCAATCACGTCCCCAAATCATCACATCAGAGATGTATATTTTAGAACATACATTGAGTCCATAATTGTGGGCTCTCCTCTGTAATGAAGTACTGGTTACAGGGCTATGAATCCAAAAGAGTGGTACCAGATTTTCTTGGAAGATTTAAGATAAAGGTAAGAAAAGGTGGTGAAAAAGGAGGCGGGGAGGAGAGGAACAGAAGCCTCCATGGGCCTTAGGTACATACAGAGGAGACACTATTGGGTCAGACTCGAAGAGGGAAATTGTCATCTCTTCCAGAACCCAGTGCCCAAGCTGGAGCTGTTAGGTTATCATTTTCTTAAAGAGACAGACTTATTAAAAAAGAAAAGAGGCAGAAATGAATAGCAAAGAGACACCATCCAGGAATTTGAAATATTAAACACTAAGTTTGAATTTAGTTTGAATCATCATCCACCCACTTGTAAATTTTCATGAAGTACAGAACTCACAAGGCACAGGAAGATAAGTCAAATTCTTTTTCTCCATAGAAATCACTTTCTGAGTTTTTTCTTTAGGGAAAAGAGCTGGGTTAAATGAGACCAAATGCTTTGCATGTTTGATTTGAAGTGAATCCGACAATGACACACCAAGGAGGTATCAGCCATTGGTAACCAGAGCTGGTGCTGCTAAGCAGCAAGCCAGAGGCATAAAAATTTATAACAATCAGTTCAAATACGATTAATTTAGAACTGCCTGTCACTTGTGACTCTAGAGCCAGTCGTGTAAGGAAGACTAGTTGTGACGGCAAAATGGCCTTGAACTTGGTTTTAGTTATAACTAGCTATGTGGACTTGCTTCCTAAATTTAGCACTCAGGAGAATGAAGGATGGAAGGAAAGCTGATATAGAAGTTTAGCAGATTCTCCACCAAAGTAGATTCCCTCTTACATAACAAGGTCCCGAGGGCATGTGTTCCAAGGACTATGTTTGCAATATTAATTCACTTAGAATCAGAGTTTCTACTTTCAGGAGAGGTTATTTTTCTCATATTGAATAGTGACTTGGCATTCTCTCAACAGCAACTTGGGTATAATCCTTGAAAATGAGAAAGTTAGATCATTTCTAGGCATGATGTTGACATTGGATTCCTGGATACTCTACAAGATAAAAATAATATATTTTTAATAAAATGCAAAAAAAAAGGAAAGAAAGTATCTTCCACAATCACAAAATACCAGAAATGGAAAAAATTCTTCAGATCATCTATTTTAACTCCTTATTTTCAAGATGAAGAGAAAGTCCTAGAAAAATTAGAGGAAAGAACTAAGATGACAAAGCTAATAAAGAAAAGTGGTAGCGGTTTAAAAAGTGTGGCATATCAGATTGTCTGGTGTAAGTGCTGGCTCCACTAATTACTGGTTATTTAACTTGAGTTAGTTAAAATGTCTGCCCTTAACTCTCTGTCTACAAATGGGGGTCATAGATTCTATGATATTGAGATTACTCTGAAGAGCAAAAAAAAATATGTTCTTGTAATACAGGTGCAAGACATGAAAATAATAAATGTTAATTACTTATAATAATAACATAATGATGATAATACAAGTGGTGAAAATGTCACTAATTTTATTATACAATAAGAACCAGGAACAAGAAGTGCTGGTGAGGGTATGGAGAAAAAGGAACCCTCTTTCCACTCTTCCACTGTAGGTGGGAAGGTAGACCAGTTCAGTTCCTATGAAAGGCAGTGTGAAATTTCCTCAAAAGAACTGAAAATGGATTTGCCATATGACCCAGCAATTCCACTCTTACGTATCTACCCAAAGAACAAAAAAACACTAATCCAAAAGGAAAACTGCACTCCTATGTTTATTGCAGCACTATTTACAATAGCCAATATAAGGACATAACCTAATTGTCCCAGATGAGTGGATTAAGAAGATGTGGTTTACCCACTGACTGGGAGAACATTTTTGCACCCAACACTAATGATAAAGGACTGATCACAAAAATCTGCAAAGAGCTGATGAGACTCAACAACAACAATGTTCAACATGACTTGTAATCAGGGAAATGCAAATCAAAACTACCATGAGATACCATCTTACACCAGTGAGAATGGCACATATTTAAAAAACTAGCAACAACAAATGTTGGCGAGGTTGTGGAGAAAAAGGAACTCTCCTGCACTGTTGGTGGGAGTGCAAACTGGTCCAACCACTATGGAGAGCTGTGTGGAGATTTCTGGACCTACTAAACATAGAGCTTCCATATGATCCAGCAATTCCACTCCTAGGTATTTACCCAAAGGACACAGAAACATCAATTCCAAAGAACACCTGCACCCCTATGTTTATAGCAGCACTGTTTACAATAGCTAAGCTTTGGAAACAGCCCAAATGCCCAAATATAGATGACTGGATTAAGAAGATGTGGTGCATATATACCATGGAATATTACTCAGCATTCAAAAAAGATAAACACATGCAATTTGCAGCAACATGGATGGCGCTGGAAGGGATCATGCTCAGCGAAATAAGCCAAAAAGAAAAAGAAAAATACCGGATGGTCTCACTCATAGCAGGAATCTAGAAAACTTAAATAAGGGACCAGGAAAATGAATAACTATAAGAAAGTGAAAATCAAAATCAACAAAAAACTATGAACCAGAGACACTTTTTGGGGGGGGGGGGCGGGAGGGGAGGGATTGGGGTCAGAATGGGGGGGTTGCAATTGTATGGGGAATATAAAAATAAAATTTATTATAAAAAAAAGAGAAAAAAAAAAAAGGAAGATGTGGTTTATATAGACAATGAAATGCTACTCGATGACCAAAAAGGATTAAATTCAGCTATTTGTGGCAACATGGAAGGAGCTAGAAGGGATTACTGTAAGTTAAATAAGCCAGAAGAAAGAAAAATACTGGGTGGCTTTACTTATATATGAAATATAGAGAAACCAAACGAAGGGTGAGACAAAGACAAACCTTAAAACAAACTCTTGAAAGTTGACCATAGATTTGAGGCATCTGGGAGAGGAGGGGAAAAGCACAATGGACTGTGGTGGAGAACTATGGATGCTTTGGTGGTGGGAGAGCGACAGCCACCAGACCTGAGGAGAGAAACTGCATGCTGTCAAAAAATTAACAAGGAAGTAAGAAAATAGTACTTCATTAAAAACAAAAAATACTGATAAACACGTATGTTTATATGTATATGCCCAACAAAAGTTACAAATTGGTTCAAAACAGTATGTGGTAAGTAAAATACACAGTAATAGATAAATACACATTGAACAACAACAACAACAACAAAAAAAAAGAATTAGATCAGGGATCTATATATGTGCATTCTAATGCTTACCAGCAATTTCAGAGCTAAATTTAACTACAGTCAACTATAATCAAATGAAAGACTTTCCTACTAAAAGAGCTAATTGCATTGTTGGCAGGTTAAGGATTAGATGATTGTTGGATGAATTGAAAAGATTTCCTTGAATTAAAGAACAATTAAAGAGCTTAGGGACACGGAATAATTAAACCTGAATGAACACAAAGCTTTGGACAGATGTCCACCTGAAAGAGGGATCCAGTGAATTGTTACAAAACATCAAAGACATCTTTACAGACACATCACCCAAAGCAGTGATAGTGAAGGCAAAGATAAACAGCTGGGACTACATCAAATTAAAGAGCTTCTGCACAGCAAAAGAGACAATAACAAAAACAAAGAGAAACCCCACCAACTGGGAGAACATTTTTGCACCCAACACTAATGATAAAGGGCTGATCACAAAAATCTGCAAAGAGCTGATGAGACTCAACAACAACAAAGAAAATAATCCAGTCAAAAAATGGGCAGAAGAGCTAAAAAGAAACTTCTCTGAAGAGGAAATGCAAATGGCCAACAGGCATATGAAAAAATGTTCAACATCACTTGTCATCAGGGAAATGAAAATCAAAACTACCATGAGATACCATCTTACACCAGTGAGAATGGCACATATTAAAAAAACTAGCAACAACAAATGTTGGCAAGGGTGTGGAGAAAAAGGAACTCTTCTGCACTGTTGGTGGGAGTGCAAACTGGTCCAACCACTGTGGAGAGCTGTGTGGAGATTTCTGGACCTACTAAACATAGAGCTTCCGTATGATCCAGCAATTCCACTCCTAGGTATTTACCCAAAGGACACAGAAACATCAATTCCAAAGAACACCTGCACCCCTATGTTTATAGCAGCACTGTTTACAATAGCTAAGCTTTGGAAACAACCCAAATGCCCAAAAATAGATGACTGGATCAAGAAGATGTGGTACATATATACCATGGAATATTACTCAGCATTCAAAAAAGATAAACACATGCAATTTGCAGCAACATGGATGGCGCTGGAAGGGATCATGCTCAGCGAAATAAGCCAGAAAGAAAAAGAAAAATACCGGATGGTCTCACTCATAGCAGGAATCTAGAAAACTTAAATAAGGGACCAGGAAAATGAATAACTATAAGAAAGTGAAAATAAAAATCAACAAAAAACTATGAACCAGAGACATTTTTAGGGGGGTGGGGGCGGGAGGGGAGGGATTGGGGTCAGAATGGGGGGGCTGCAATTGTATGGGGAATATAAAAATAAAATTTATTATTTAAAAAAAAAATTAAAAAAAATAAAAATTACTTTAAAAGAAAAAAAAAAACTCTATCCTTAGTCTTACTGTATATAATATATTCATAAACATCCTCACTATAGATATAGAAAAGAGGCACACCAATTAGGACAATGAAGTTAAACTGGTAAGGGCTAATGTTAGCAGGTAGCAGTTACACAATAAATCTAGAAAGAAAAAAATTAAATAGTCATATTTAAATCTCACAAAATCAACTGGTGAGGGGAGCAGTGGGCACGATAGGAGAGGTCTGCTGCACCATGTGGGACCCTCACCGGCTGGCCAGGATCGAATAGGCGCTGCAGAGGCTGCAGACAGCTTCACAGTGTGGCGCTCAACCCCCTGCGCCACTAGGGGAGGCCCAAAATTAAATGATTTTAAAAAAATGCAAAACAAATAAAATGAGCAAGAAAAGAATAGATGAGATGGCAAAGGGAAATCCAGAATACTCCTAAAATCAGGAATACTCTTAATCTCCAAAGAAAGAACAACAACAAAAAAAAAAACATAATCCTAATTCAAGAAATTTCTCCTGAAATAAAAATAAACATTAATCTATATACTGATGAGGCACATCTTTGTGAGAGAAACCGGCACAGAATAGTAGAGACCATGATGCGCAGACTTGGTAGAACAGAATCCTTTTCAGGGTCAGAAAAACAGATTAAAACTGGAGTGATGGGAAAATCTATGGGAACATTCAAATCTGTAAGATTGCAGACCAATTTATAAAATTAAGTTAAAGAAAATATAAACTGAGAAAATTGTATCAAGTCAAATGATTCATTTTTTTTTTCAAGTGAAATGATTCCTTAACTATAAGAACTACAGACAAATAGTGTTGAATAAATGAGAACTGACTACAAACTGTTCCCATGAGTCTTTCTGGGGAATTACTAGAGTATAAAGTTCAGTATCCAGGAATGACTGGGGAAAAAATACAGCAAGAGGACAGGCCGAAGCACTGAATGTTTAATAGTTGGAGTCAAAGGATATCATTTAAAGCTGATAAACCAAATAATCAAAGTTTAAGACCATTTAATTCTACAATTATAATAATCAAAAAAGACTTTTCAAATTGACTAAAATTGAAGGGTAGAAGAGAGAGGGAAACAGAAGTAGAAGTATGCTAATCGCATCATCTCTCATAGAAGACTTACTCATTTTTAAAAAAGAATGAAGCTTGCTATCCAACTTCAGAAATGCAACCCTTCCTAAATATCAGAACTACACACATAAACACATGGAAAAATGAAGAAAATGGAACACATAGTAAAACCCACAAAGCTATAAATACAAAAAAATCATGAACTATTTTCGCAGAACTAATAAAAATATGTCTTTTCTTAAATAAGAGATTGGATTACAGAACAAAGTTCAATGCTTTGCAATATACACATTCATTTTTATAATAATAAAAAAGGAATTTATTAATGATTGGAACTTATTTCTTATTACTCCTTTCTCATTTACTCCCTCTAAGCCTGGTCTCCTGGCTGTTTTGGAACAGGCCAGATCTCCTTCTATTGCCTGAGGGCCTCTCTACTAGCTGTTTCCTTTGCTTCTCCATAACCAGTCATGTGTCTGTATCCTTAGGTTCTATTCCCAAAGTGAGACTTTTTCAGTTTGAAATGAAATGAGAAAAAGAACAATATGAGTGTTTATGGTCATATATATACATATATGCAATAAATGTGTGTGCATAGTTTGTATATGCACATAAAATTTTTAAAAGGTTAAACAAGAACTTAATAATTCTTATGGTTATGGAGGAAGTAAACTAAGTACATGAGGGGCAATTATAGGGAAAGGATATTTTGCTTTATTTTGCACTTTAGATATTTGAGCCATGTGCCTGTATTATCTTTTTCAAAAATAGTTTACCATAATGATGTATTGTGATGAGAAACAAAAGGACACATAACTTCAAAAGAAAACTGTTAAGTCAAGTTTTGCTGTTAAATGTGCATGACTTTTAGACAAGAAAAAGGGGTTAACTAGGGTGGAAGTGATGGATCTCCAGATGGGACACAGGGATGAAGACAAGGTTAAAGTCAAGAATTAGCACTACAAGGACAGAGAGATACAAGCCTCCTGGTATAACTAAAACATGAGGGGACAGGGTATTGGGAGAATAGAGGCCAGAGAAGTAGGTCAGGCTAAGTATAGCATCATGTTAGCAATACCACATCTCATTCTGGAATCAATAAGAAGCCAATGTAGAACTCTAAGTGAAACCTTCAAAAATAGAACTTAGCTGCATTTTCATAGGATTAATAACACCTGTGGTAACTTATAATGTAAAACCACAAAAATGAGCTCAAAAAAGAAAAATATCGGGCCTCCCCGGTAGCACAAGAGGTTAAGCACCGCACTACAAAGCAATCCGAAGCCTCTGCAGAAAGAGTTTGATTCCCCGCCAGCCAGGGAGCAACCCACATGGTGCAGCAGACGTCTCTTACCTAGCCCGCTGCTCCCCTCAGCAGTGTATTTCAGCCAGTCTGCCTGTTCTGTTCCCCACTCTGTCTCTGGTGAATCCTCTCACTCCCTGCATCTCTGGCTTACACCCCAGCTCTTGAATGCATAAATAAATAAATCTTTAAAAATATATATATTGGATAGTTTCACTTATAGCAGGAATATAGGGGAATCCAATAAGACAATGGAGTAAAAAAATAATTACAGTACAAAACACAACAAAGCAAAAACAGACAATTATAACCCAGAGACATGCTGCAGGGGAGGAGGAGGGAGAGGGATCAGAGGGAGGGAGGGAGGAGCACAGGGGACTGAGGTGATGGGCACAGGTGCATTGAAAAAGGAAACTCTATGGGGACTACACCCGAGGGGGTGGGGGAAGCAAATACTGTTTAAAAATGAACAATGATGTAAAAATAATTTAAAAATTAATATAAAAAACATTTCTGTAATTAGTTTGGGAAGAATGTGAAGAAATTTAAAAGTTTACACTTCTGGTCATTGTGTAAATAGGTCCAATCACCCTGAAGAGCAATTTATCAAAATTGATTTGAGTTGAAGTTCTATTTCATACAACCCCAAAATTCTACATCCATGATTATACTCCAGGGAAACACTCATGTAAACTACAAGGAAACAAGGAGGGAATTATAAGATGTTTTTAATAATAAATTGTGGGAAAACATACATCTCAATAAACAAGAGCAGACAGGTACAGTATGATATAAACGCATTGTGGTATAGTCACAAAACTATTACTCAAAATTAAGATTAAAATTTTTAATGATATACCCAAAATTCTATAATTAAGTTAATCCCAGTAAGTAGAGTCTAAATATTATGTATTCTTACTACTGCTGTAACAAATTGCCTTACAAAAAATGTATTATTATACAGTTCTGGACACCAAAATTATAAAAAGCATCTCTCTGAGTCTCTCTGGGCTAAAATTAAGCTGTTTGTAGGACTGCCTTCCTTCTGGAGACTGTTGTCTTGCTTTTTCGGTTCTTAAACTATCTACATACCTTGGTGTGAGCTCCTGTCTTCCTTCTTCACAATCAAAACTGGCTAGTGGAGTCTTTCTCACTATGTATCACTCTAGCGAGGCTCTTCTGCCTTCTCTCCCATCTTCTAGACACCCTGATAATTACATTGGGCCCATCTGATGAGTTATCCAGGATAATCTCCCTATTTTACGATTAGCTAATCACTAACTACATCCACAACCTTAACCCCCTCTCTCCATGTAATATAACAGTATCCGGGGATTAAGGTGTGGACATGTTGGGGGGACCGTATTTGTGCCACTACACATAAGGCACCTGGCAATGGAAGCTTCACTGTGTTCAGATTCACATCAGGAGATAAGATTCATGAACCTTTCATCTATTGAGATGTTATACATAGTAACTCTGGAAATGAGTGACCAGAGAGTCAGCAGCACTCTGTCCATCACTATCTGTTATCTATTTGGAATTAAGGATTCACTACTTCCAAATTCAAGGTTCATAACACTTTCCTAGGTCCAGTGAAGATCAACATAACCTTTTCAGGAACCCACAATTAAATTGGGGACGTGGTCAGCCAAAGTCACAATAATATCCATACACATCAGGAAATCACATCGATCAGTGCAGATGAGACTGACTAAAATAGCACAAAACACCTCCTTTCCTGAGTTTTCATGTAATTGAAGTCCAATTGCTAAAATCAAGTGGATGAAGAAATCAATGCTTGCTGTTGATTTTCCAGGCTCCTGATACTCTGAGATGATTTGGAGATTTGCTGTTCTATTAAACTGATCGTGAATAAATGACTGGACACTCATTTCCATTTAGAATGTCTGTTTAAATACTGATTTGACCTCTGAGTGTACTAGAGGTTGAGTAATGTATGTAAAACTGTCTTTAAAATTGCATATGAAGCACAAGTTAAAACGAAGCTACTATATCTTCTTGGCTGATTTTCTTCCCAAGAATACTGAGAAGAATAAAGTAATGGCAGTGGATCATCAATAAGCTGAGATAGAACAAGGAAATTTTAATGTTCATTATAAAAATATCTGAGTCTCTCAATTCAGCTGGGCATATTAGTCTGCAACCACCTCCAACCCCAACTACACCAAAAGCACATTATGATATATTTTTTTAAAATATGGTAGAAAATAACCCTCTTAAAACACAAGACCACTGAATGTCATGTTGTTTTTGCACCGGAAATTAAGAGTGTAGAGAGTGTAATATAAATGTCTTCAGAGCTTCACAAAAACACACAGTAGAAATCCTTTTAAATTTATTTGGTGTTTACCTCCCACCCCGAGGGGATGAAAATCTCAAGCACAGGAAGCAGTTACTGATTTAGTGGTTGATCCACAGCCTTTTGTTTTACTGACAGCTCATTTGACCCATTTCATTTCTCTAAATTGCTTTTTAATTTCCTGAGGACAGCAACATTGTAGTGTGAGTAGAGTACCGTGTGTTTCAAAACACCAAACGCTTTCATTTTATTTCATAATTCATCTCAGTTAGGATCCAGTTTTCCTTCAGAGGGATAAGAATTTAGGCTTAGAGACTGCAGGATTAGCCTGTCCTGTGACCTTGGAGAATTCACTAACCCATTTTGGACCTGGACTTTCAGCATCTATTTAAAATACACACTATTTATTATATTTTATACAATGAAAAGGTTATTTGCTAATTATAGGGATTTTTTTTTTCATTTTGACCAAAATAACATGTTTGTCACCAAACAGCAAACACTTAAAAGGGTTCAATTTATAATGCGTTCATCTTATAATGAAGCTTGTCGTTTAACCTGGTTACTGTAGCCATATAATATTAGTAGAAAATTTACACGTCCTAAAGACTCTGGGATAAATTCTAACAAGAAACTTTATAAAATGCTAAAGATGAAAGTATTGATTTTTTCCAGCTCCAAACTTTTTTCAAGCTGTCACACTTCATAAATTTTTCTCCCCTTCCTAGTTATCTTTTCAAACCTTGTCCATCCTTGAAGGCCTAAATGGGGTTCCATCTAATCAATAAGACTCTGCATAAATATTCCGAAGATTTTACTTCCTGACTTATTATAGGGTTAGATCATAGCATAAAGGAAATACAGAACAGTAAAGTACAGATACTGTTTTCAAAGGCTATAAAATAATTAACATAAGACACTAGCACATATACCATAAGTAAATATGTGAGACCTAAATATTAATGAATCATTTTAAGGTTACCTATTATTAGTTAGAAAAAGAATGAAAAGCAGTCCATACATTTTTAAATATTTTAGGTTTTTACCTGTGAACTATTTTGCTTTTTCAAATAAAATGATTTATCAAATAATATGCAAAATTAGAGATGCTATAGATTATAACTTGTGACAATAAGAAAACTATTTCTCCGCAGGTGGCTTTCAAAAAACACTGCACTCTAAACAAAATGATTTTAAAATCACAGAGCCACAGAGGCTTGACATTTAATGAATAAAAAAAAAAATGAATGGTAAGAAAAGTCTTTTCAAGAAGCAGTGAGACTGAATCCATATTTCATGAAAAATTTGCATGAATGTTGGGTAGATAAAGGAAAATGTGAAAGTTTCACAAGTTATGAGAAAGTACATAGGGAAAGCATTGAGGGATGCAATTGCAAGATCTGGAAATAATTACAATGAGAGTGGTACTTTGTGAAATGCACTGTCTTTCTTGACCCATTTTGCTGTACAAGATTTGGCATTTGGTCATTCCTGGTTACTTATGTCTTGAGTGGCTGAGTATAGATGAAGGGATGTGGAAGTATAGAATTAAAACTTCTAAAGTAGAAATTCAAAGATAAGAATTTTTCAAGTGTTTAATTACAAAATATTAATTTAATTATGAAACAAAAAATAATAGTATAGAAAGTTAAGTTTTGAGGAGAAAAATATTTTTTTAAATCACCTTAATGTATAAGCAATACATTAGATCATGGAGTTTCAGTGTATGGATACATGTTTTTCTTTCCTTTTTAAGTAGTGTTTTAATTTTCACATGGTGATATTATAGATAGAAAACCCTAAAGACTGTACTATACAGCTGTTAGAACTAATAAACACATTCAGTAAAGTTGCAGGATACAAGTCACTATGAAAAAAATCACTTGTGTTTCTACATACCAACAACTATCAGAAAGAGAAATAGAAACAAAGAAAACGCATTCACAACAGCATCAAAAACAATAAAATACCTAGGAAGAAAATTCAAACAAGGCAAGTGATCAATACACTGAAAATCCCAACATTGATGAAAGAAACCAAATATGACAGATAGTAAGATATTCTGTGGTAATGGGTTAGAAGCATCAACATTGTCAAAATGCCCACTCAATGCAACCCCATCAAAATCCCAGTGATGCAAACCACAGAAATAGAATCAACAGCATCAAAATTTGTAAGAAACCACAAAAGACCCCAAGCAACAAAAACAATCCTGAGTTAAGGAAAACAAAGCTAGAGACATTACATTTCCTGACCCCAAACCACACTACAAAACAAAAGTAATCAATGTTATGGTATTATTACAAACAGATCAATGGGACAGAAAGGAGCACCCACAAACAAAACCAGTGCATGTGTTTCCCCCCTATCTTTGAGATCTATTCCTTACTCCTCTGTGAGATAGGTTATAGGAGTATTTCCTATAGGTTATAAAAAGAAAAAAAAAAATGTCTGAATGAGTTTTGGTAGACCGAAAATGATCTAAGACTGCAATTATTCCCTTGGTGTGATGTGGAAGACACTGAGCACCTAATTTCTAATCAGATAATAAAGTAAGATTGTTACAGGGCAACCCCAATATAAATTGGGTTGCCTGACTGTGGATCCTCGTCCGTGAGCTTTAAAGGGACTTACACTGCAGGCACACACAAAAGGTTAACAAAGGCTTATTTACAAGGGAAAGGGAAATGAGGAAATATACAACTCAGGGAGAAAAGAGGGAGATAAATTCTTAAATGTGTCCTACCCATTCCGCCAACCTGGAATCCCAAATTACCCACTGAGACCAAACCTGCCTGCCAAGAGCACGAGCCAAGTGCCCGAGACCCCACTAACATGGCTGGTTTTATTTACAAACAGAGAAAATGGCTGCTTAACTCAGTCCTTAGGTCCTCGCATCTTCCCTTTGGGGATCATGGGATCTGTAGTTCCCAGTGCCTTGATGGAGTGGGGGTGGCATCCACAAAGCCTGTATGGAGTTTGCTCAGGACATTCTTTCCCCCTAACAAGGTCATGGGACAAAATCAAACAAGCAGGTAAGCCTAAAGTTAAATGTCAAACGAAGAAAGGGAAGAAAAGAGGAGGAGAGAGGGAGAGAGGGAGGGAGGGGGTGTAGGTGGGGTAGGCAAGTGAAAGAGGAAAGATATAAAGAGCTGTAAAGAGTCTAAAGTAACAAGTGGGCCTGACACATTTTTCAAGGGTAGTGGCAGAAGACATCAGAGCTCTGGGTCAAACAAAGATTTTATTACTCACCTCAATAGCAATAGCCAGAGGGACATCATTTGTAAAGGCTCCCCAGTCTCAAGTACACCTATTTTCACAGTGAATTGTGTTCAAAGAGATACTCGGATTTTAAGGAACTTGGATCTTTTATAATGGGCAGTAAGCATTCAGAAATGATCTCTTTTTTTTTTTTTTTGAGATTTTTAAAAACTAAGCATTTGTTGCATTTTTATTTATTTTTAATTTTATACATTTTTACATCATTTTTCATTTTTTATGGGGGGAGGGAGGAGGGAGTAGGATCAGAAATGATCTTTTTTGTATCACCGCAAATGAATTTCCATTGACTCCATAGGAGACTCTGATGCTATTCATTACACTAACATTCTTGGGAATAAAGTCTGGCACAAGGACAGTTTGCTCAAAAGATGTATAGAAAAATGAAACATCTATGGAGAATTATTTCCCAACAAAAGCTGTGACCCTCTCCTCCTGATAATTTAGGATTAGGATTCCAATGAATGAATTTTAGGGGGAGACAAACACACTGTCCATGATATTCACCTTAGTTTGATGAATGATTGAAAACAAGACTATTAAAAAAGTAGCATTTCGTTCATTCAGGTGAGAAGTAACAGACATTATTATGTGACCTATTTATTTTAGCTCCCTAACCACATTGTTGTTCTTCAATAGTGATTATTTATTATACGAGCTACTCTCCTCATCGCTCCCACAGGTAGACACACAACAAATACCCTTGCTGATACAATATCTCACTAATTTGTGACTAGAAGTTGCTAAGAACAATGCATAGTACTTTTAATGAACTGGCTGCAGAAGCAAAGCATTGAAAGGCCTGAATTTTGTCATTCTTCCTTACAGATTACATTTGCCAAAAAGAAAATTCTCTTTTAGGGGCCTCCCTGGTGGCGCAGCGGTTGAGCTCTGGGTTGCGAAGCTGCCTGCAGCTTCTGCGGCACCGGTTCGATCCCTGGCTGCTCCCCGGCCACCGGAGGAGGGTCCCACATGGCGCGCAGACCTCTCCTGCCGCCCGCTGCTCCCCTCAGCAGTGTACCTCGGTCCTTCTGCCTGTTCTTCTCCCCACTCTGGCTCTGGTGAATTCTCTCACCCTCCCGTGCTTCTGACTGTACCCAGTGCTTGTATAAATAAATAAATAAATCTTTAAAAAAAAAAAAAAGAAAATTCTCTTTTTAAATTCTCTTTTTAACTTTCTTTTGGGGAATTCTCTTCACATGCAAGTTACATTATATTTACCAAAACAACACTTAAACTATTTGAGTATATGCCTCCAAAAAGTCAACCTTTTATAAAAGGGTCAGGTCTCAAGCATGTGGCAATACTCTCCTCTTTTTCAAGAATGTGAAAGCTATACTTCCTTTTCAAAACTTGTATTTTTTAAATCAAGGAAAGTTGAACTGTAGCTGCTTGTACAAGCCCATTGTTAGAAATCAAATGTCTAATATTGATGTTTCCCATTCTCAATGTTGCAATCACGTCATCTTTTAATCGATTAGAAATGTAATATTTGTCACAGAAAACTGTCTAAAGCAAGCTTGATTCCAGGTCCCAATCAAAGGGTGAAATAAAGCACTCAATGCTCATTGTATGAACAATCTATTTTAAGGTCAGTGCCACAGACAAAACTGCAGTGTGATCTGTTGTGTGATTTACTAGAGTCAGCACTTTTATTTGGAAGCAAATGACAGTATCTCTCATTTAAGTTTAAAAGTTAACTTTTGCCAATGATGCTAGAAATAATTAACAATATTATCTTAGTCAATTTAGTTAATTAAGTTTATGCTGCATCTTTGTGATCTCCTTCGATTCCTTTAAGGATTTTGGAACCTCAGAAAAGGAAAAAAAAGAATTTTTGCTGGAGGAATTTGCACAGCAAAATGGAGGTGAAAAGTCGACCAAGTCCTGTATATTTCACAAGTACATATGACTTTCTGTGCTATGCTGCCTTGGGTGTATGGAACAGATGCTGGAGCAAGTGGTTTGTTTTTGTTTTTATTTCTATTTTCTCTGGAACTCTCTCCCTTTTAAAATTAGTTGTTCACATTTAGCTCTTATCCAGCTTTTTCTCATTGAATTATTTAACAATGTATTCGTGTTAAGGGTTCATCTTCTCCTAACATGACAAACCATTTATAATTTACCCTGAGCTGTGTTTTTACTTCGCATTGTGACTTCCCATGGGGAGCATAGGAGAATAAAGATGGAGTTATTATAATCCATGTCCTTATTGAAAACTCCTTGCCAATTTGTCTTTCTCTGCCAATAGAGGCAGTGCAAAATAAACACTAAAAGGTTTTTAAATATCACTCTGGGAGAGTTCCAAATTAACACTTTCACAGCCCAATAGAAGAGGATAAGGGTTGCCCAAGTCATAAGGATATTGTGCAAATATATAAATGTGGGTGTGCCTGTGTGCATGTATAATTTCCATGTCTGTGCAAGTAAGAAGTATAAAATCTTGTGCAATTGAATTTTTTTCATAATGAGGCCTTACACAACTTTGTAGTACAGCTTTTTCTACACATGCATTTTGTTGGGTTAATTCTTGACTTCTACTTCATTCTGAAAATAGTGCTGTTCTCTCCTTTTTTCTCTGGTTAGAGAGGTCCAAGGAGTAAGAAGGAGCATTCACTTCAGGGCTTGTTCCCAGTGCATAAAATGCTTGCTATTGTCAATACAATTGGTGCCACAGTCACTGTCATATTCACAGATACCACAGTACACAATTTATGAGGTTTACATAAAGGTTATATGGAATAAATCACTAGCTTTTATCTTTGCCTGGTATTCTCTTTGCATTATTTATGAGCAAAGAACAATGCATCATGCTGGACTCCACGCTAGACTGCTATAATTCACCTGGTAAAACATTATTTTCCTGAAGATTCTGATGTTAGAGTAAAGAGGCAACTCCCTCTTCTTGAGAAGAGCCCTGTAGTATGTTTCAGAAAATATATCAGAAAGACGCTGACAGGACCTATTATTAATGATCAATCTTAAGATGCAGCACAACCCACAGAGGAATAAACATTCCCAAGACTGCACTTTGCAAAAGATACCACTTGTCTTGTCCATCTTCTGGACCCTATATTGTTGCAATCCAGTCATTTATTCTACAATTTTTTATTGAGTGCTTACCATGTTTGAGGTATTATTCTAAGTGTTTGGAATTCTTCAATAAATATTGAAATAAAAATTATGGTCCTGGCCTGGTTTCTTCCAAGAAAATAGCCTGAGTTAATGTCTTAGTTACATGAAGTTTAATGTGAGAAAGAAACCCATGTAACTGGTGTACAGACCTGAAGAGTGACACACAGGAGGGCAGAAAATTCATTTAAAATTGTGTCATTAAACCAGTTACTTCAGTGAAAAACTGGAAGTCAATACCACTGGAGATCTTTTGAGGGGCCATATATGGGTAACTCAGAATTGTCCATCTGAGACACAGAGCAGTAATTCTCATAATTAATTGTTGAGGATCGTGCCTTGGAAAATAACCCTCCTCTGCATGCACCAGAATAGCCAAGTAGATTCCCACAGGTTTCCCATCTGAGATTATAAGAGAAAATCCATAGCCAAAGCCAAAGATTTGTAGTTAAGGCAAACTGCTGTCATACCATACCCACAGGCCACCGTGTGACACAGCAATGGCTGTAGCGAAAACAAGAGCCAAAAAGATATGAGATGGTCCATACAATTGCTGCCATTGGGAAGCTTAGATTCTAGTTAGCTGCATCTTCTCCAACCCAGATGCTTTACCTAGGCTTTCAAAATCTAACAACAGGATTGAAGGAGAACGGCTGTACAAACACCATAGAACTAAATCAATATACAGAGTTGAATTCTATTAATTTAATAATCAACATGTAAAAAAAAACAAGTATAAGAAGGTTTATCAAATTTATTACCAAGTCCTAGCATGGGAAAGGATTAAAAAGATTTTAGAATAGGTAATGTCTGAGAGACTCACCTGTAATGGGATCTTGTCTGAACAGCTATTTTATTTTCTAGGTTCTGCAGAATAAAAACATGGACTTATTTTGAATAAGTTTCAATTCAGATGCTAAGATCATAGATACTAATACCTAAGTTCAAAATACAAGAACTTCAAGCAAGAGTTAGTAAAAAGCAAGCTTTTCAACTCTTACCTAAGTAGCCATGCCCATTCTATAAAGAGTCTGAAGAAGCAAGAGAAAATAAATTTAAAGAAAATGTTTTCGGGAAGAAAATTATTAGTGTCCTATGAGTTCTGTATCCATTTTATTGGAGGAAAGCAAGAGGGCTTTACCTTCTCAAAGCTAAGGAAAGTAGCCTCAGTCATATGTCTTAGAGAGCACCCTCTGCTTTCTATGGATGAGTTTACATGAGATTATAACACACTTGACAAACCAAAAAGGAGAGAGAATACAGCCGCCAAGCCTCTCTCATAATGAGGTTTAAAGCAGTGAAGAAAAATAAATTAAGGCTTTGCGTACAACCCCTGTTCCTAGAATTTTCAGGTATAGTAAGAGAACTGGTAAAGGACTGCTTTCATTCTGCCCAGGAGGGTTGCCTGGAGTGGGAAGGAATCCTCTGACTAAAGAATGTCTTGAGTTTGATGAGAGAGAATAAATCATCAGCCAGAAGAGAGGCATTGACCCACAACAAAGGAAATACCTTCAAAACCCCATCAGTGGGAAGTAAAAGAAGGATTCCTGGAAACTCCATAAAAATCACCTCACAGAAAAAATTAAAATATCTACCAAATTTGTAGAATCTTTACTTAAGGAAGTATTTCTGCCTAAGAGAATTCTGTCAGGTGCCACCATAACCATTCTAAAATGGGACCAAGAAGGGTTATCTTCCACACTTGGACCTTGCAAATACCAGCAGGATGAAATATAGAACTTACAGTGAGGGGAAAAAAGAAAATGAAAGAGAAAAATGCAACAGTAAAGATAAACTGGAACCACAGTCAAGAATTGACAGTCCTTGGAATAGGTGTCAAATGATTAGAAAACATCTCTTGTGTTTGTGACAAATAGTGTGTGTGAACTTTTGGGAATGAACTGTTGGTAATGAAGACCCCCACCCCCCTGCGCATTTTCAGGATATTATGGGACATGACGCTAAGATGATACAAAATAGAAGACAAAGATGAAAATAAAATGTATAATGAGGCACAAAGCAGAGGAGATTTAGAAGCTGGCTGGCTTGATCATGCTTAGGTCCGGCCACCTAAGGGAGAACCTTAGCTTATCCACTCAGGGTGTATGTTTAAGGCACAACAGTCAACTCACATTTGTTTACAAGTATAACCCAACTGAGGGAATGCAAATTCTTCAACACTGTATTTCAGCTGGATCTTGCTAAGAATCTCCAAATTCTTAGTGAATGAAATGTAGTAAGGTTGAACTTTGCTTCCTAAATATGGAAATTGTGGGTGGGAGCAGCAATTTCAAGTGATTTCACTTGTTTCAAATGAAATCTTTGATCCACTCATTTTGCTGTCTTATCATAACTCTTCACTATCAAGAGATCATGTGACCTAAGTAGATGACACACTGTGGCTGTCAATAAATTAATTCAAAGCAACTAGCAGAAACTTGAGAACTTCAGCAATAAGTGATTTTATTTTTCTTTATGACATCAAATGACTAAATTGAATGATTTTCTCTGAAATTAAATACAGCTACAAATATTTAACATTAAATACAGTCTATACTATTAGTCAATGATAACCTGTTGCGCAAATTTAATCAAATGACCAGAGAAGCTGAATCTCAGGACAGAGAATTATCTCCTATGTTATCTTTAGAAATTTACTCAGTCTTCTTAGATCTCTCAGGGGCTCAAAGTGCCAGGTTGGGGATGCCAAGAGATTTCACTAAAACCAACATTCTCGGAAAGGAAATTGTTGGTAAAGCTTAGCGAGGAGATAGTTTCCATTTGCTCTGAGAAGATTTTGTTCTGATGTTCAGATGATGACGGATGATTATCAGGCCCTCAAGCGAGCAGAATATCATCAATTTTGATATCTGTCTTCTTTTTCTAGAGTGTGTTTAGCAAAGAAAAAGTGATGGAAAGTGTTCTATTGCTTGTACATAGACAAGGAAAGTAACTGGATTTTTATTTTAGTAATTAGAAATAAAACCTGAAATCACAAATCTTGATTATTTTTTAATTTTAATTCAAACCTACTATTATTCAATAACTAGATTTTCTTTAAATTTATAGACTCCCATTGCTGTTTAACCCTCTACCTAGAGGTGATGTGTAACAGAGTTAATTGATCACTGCAATTTCAATTTACTTTAATATACCAAATCTCCAGTGTAAAATATCCACAGTAAATGATCAGCATAGACTAAACTGAGGTCACTGCAAGTATTACCAACACCCAAATTTGATTTTACAGATAAGAAAGAGAAAGGGAGCATTAGTGTATGTCTTTCTCAAATTTAGTATCTAATTATGTAGATCTTTATGGTCTTTTATCACTTTTCTTTCTCCTTAGGAGAGTTTTCCCCTAAATGATTAACTCATTTTACAGACTTTTAGAATTAAAAGTTGCATAACCAACATCATGAGCCTTTGTTCATAGCATCTGGGCTTCGGCTCCTTATGTGATATGAGGTCTGAAAAAAAACATGATTTTCCAAATGTTAGACAATGTGCTTTCATTTCTTCTGGCACCCCTTTAGAAGTATAAGACTTCTACTTTTCCAGAAGTCTCCCTGGGAGAAAAATCATTTGCAGTACCTTCTAAGGTTCTAAACAGGTGAGGAAAGCATCTTAACGATGATCAGCCCTTGGGACATGAACAGCATGCCCCACTGGCTTACCCATTTTCCTTTTACTTGAACAAGTAATGCCCTGGAAAACCATAAATAATAATTATCACAGCAAGAATCATCTACACAGCATTATTGTGTATCAGGTACCATGTCAAACATACCACATAATTTACCTCACTTTGTCTTCAGAATGAAGGAAAATAATATATTATTACTCTCTTATGATTGACAAAAATCAAAGAAATGCAGACAACAAGCAAAATTAGTTAAACCAAGATTTGAACCCAGGAACGACTGCCCCAAATCTCACATAACAAAAACCATTATAAAATATTATTTATAGTGGGCCTCCCTGGTGGTGCAAGAGTTAAGATGCAACCTATGAAGCTATCCGCAGCCACTGAAGCATGAGTTCAATCCCCGGCCAGGGAGCTACCCATATGGTACAGCAAACCTCTCCTGCCTCACCTGCTGCACCCTTTAACAGAGTATTTCAGTTCAATCTGCCTGTTCTGCTCCCCACTCTGTCTCTGGTGAATCTCTTACCACCCACACCTCTGGCCTGTACCCCAGTTCTTGTATGCATAAATAAATAAATCTTTAATATATAGATATTATTTATAGTGATTGTCCATATTTGAAATTTGACTTTCTAACTTTCCAGTCTTTGCTAAGGAGTACAGAAGTCAGCATTATGAAAAACCTTTAGTGTATCATTTTCCCACCATTCCTTTCCCCACCTTACTAGTTTGAATTATTTCAAGGTCATTGGCTTGTCATTTGAGGGTACTCTGTTAGATAAACTCTAGAGCAGTACAAATTTTCTGCTTTTATCATAACCACCAAGAGACTAGAAATCTAAGGATTTTTATTTTTATGTAAATTCTACAACAAGCAAGAAGAACCACACCATTTGTGTAGTTACTTAAAATGACTTAAGACATAGGTGAAGAGTAATGACATTTGAATTATTTGCTAGAGCTAATTTGATATGTATCTAAGGATCTCTTTTATAAGTAGGAGCTGTATATATGAAGAAGGAAAAATGACATTGGTATGCTGCTTCTCCTGACTCCATCCGTAGGAGTTCACAATAGTTCTGATTGATCCCTGGAAAAAAAGGCAGAGTCAAATCAGAGAATCTTCTCTGCCTGGACCTGGTCTCCCTTCACTAGTCCCTTCAGAGGCAAAAGTGTCAATAATTCCAGTGTCATTAGCTCCAGGATGAATTCACCATAACTGTGGGTTTTCTGTATGCTGACCATACAGGTCTGTGAATACACTTTATACTAAATTCTTAAAAAATTAATCAGTTGTAGGCAACCATCTAGATACTAGGACTATAACTGACATTGTTACCTGTGGTTCTGTGGGGTTCTTTATGTATCTGACAGAACTTAACCCAGGACAACACTATGCTGAATTTTTAATACGTGAAGCAAAAAGATTTGTAGCTAATGTCTTCTCTTAAAAAAGAGTTAAATTTCCAGTTAAAGTTGTATTGAGGCATCTGTCTCATGGAAATGACACTGTTTCAGTGATATGAGGGATATACAGAAGTATGCTTCATTGTCACTGTCTGCCTTTCCAATAAGAATTCTCTCATCATAATTCTAACATCACAATATCCCTTCCAAATAGGTTTTGTTATGGGCTCTTCTCAAAGACTGTTCATATTTTCTCTTCCATATAAATGAAGTCAAACGTAGCTTAAAAGAAGGGGAAAATCACTAAGCAGTCCTATATCATGGCCAACATACATTCTCTAAAAGGGATATACCAAATGATTTCACATTCCATTGTTGTCTCTTGCCACCATTGTTGATATGTAAAATAATCTATAATAATCTATTGAAACACTAGACTAAATAGCCACACTACCATGTTTCACTAATTCCTAGCTTGTTTTTTATTCTTAGATATTGTCCCTTTATTGTCGATATTATGGTTTTTCTAACATTTTTCTAACACCCTTTTAATAACAATCATGTGGTTGGGAGTAAGAGGATGGCTCTGACTTCACCCTCAGTTCCAGGGGGATGTCCCATCAGGGTAATTCCATTCATTTTGCCAAAAGTCATTGCTTCAGGCAAGATAACTACAGGGCTGAAATGATTCTGACCAAAGAAACTGAGTGGTTCAGACACAGAAAAATCAGAAGCAGGCTCTCTAAATGTAATGAGTGTGAAAGAGGAAGTAATATTATTGACACCATTTTTCTAGACTATGAAATATCAGCCTGAGGGTGACACCAAACTGTCACAAAACTAAGAGGGTTATAGAATTGACATCCTGGTTGTACCATGCCTTCATCAGTCTTTTACATTGCATGATTCAATAAATTATTTTATCTGAGTTGAGTTGAATTTTTGGTGTTTACTTTTAAAGTCACTTTCTGGCAATTCACTGAGACTTCATTCTCTGTCCAACTTGTCATTACATTAGTCTGATAGCATTTTTTCCCTGCATTTCATTCTAAATTTGGCTCTCTGTTTGAGGCAAATTATAGAAAAAAATCTAGTCAAGCATGAAAATTAGGGCTTATTTTGATGCCAAACACCTAGGATTATGGGAAAAATTCTAAGAGCTACTCTATAGTATGCCCCATGGAATAATATGTGAGTCTTGTGATAACTAATTTTCTCACTACTAGGAAATCATTTCTGCACGCATCATACACATGTTCAAGAAGGCTGAACTGCTGGACACCTAATTTCTAGATAAATGGGAAGTATTTGTACCTATTGATCCTTACATGTATGTGTGTGGCCTGTGGAGAACCTTTTTCCTGCTCCATTTAGGGAACTGTAATAAATACAGTGGAATATACCTTAAATAGTAAACAGTATTCTTTCTTGGCACTTATTTGTTATTCATTGGAATGATCAAGAAGTCTGGTGCTAAAATGTTTGGAATAGCAAAAAAATTTAAATTCACAGCATAACGTTGAATTTTGATGTAGCAATACCTCTTTCTGACATCATGCATTGTGTCATACCATTGTTTTAATAAATTAACAATACCAGAAAAAAAAGAACAGAAATAGCATGGAAATTTGGCCATTATAATTCCTGTCCTCATCAAAGCCTGATATCCCAAATACAGCAGCAAGAAGAGCTTGAATGTCACCAATTCTATGATGGCCCCAGAATGGAGCATCCTGTGAGATGGCAGGATGTCCATGTATCAGCTTTGCTCAACCAAAACTACCACCTACACAGGCATAGTCCAATTTTTCTAAACAATATCCAACTAGATTCCTTTTGCTACATTTCCCATAACATAGTCATACAACAATGTGGTGGGATTCTTAATTTTATAATCATGAATTGTTACCTTGGTAGTATCCTTTTAGGTGTATACACCTTTATGGGTAGCTAATTGAAAGTTTAAAGATGCCTCATTTTGTTTCTTGTGCCACTAGTAGATTCTTCTAATATATAACCATTATCCATTCATTCTTTCCTTCTGGGAAAACTGGAGGATGACACTTCCCTGTTACAATTGTGACCGTTCATATGAATATTTTTTATACTTAACATGTGTTGGTAAAAGTGGTGCTTGTCACTTTTGGTTGAATCTGTGAAAAATCTATGCAATTCTACAGTTTCTATTTCCTCACTGACTTGAGCCCAGGGGCTGTATTTCCAGGTGATGCTGTAACCACAAGACAGTGGAGCTCAGTCCCCATAGACCTCTGTGTAAAGTGTCCTCATATTATGTAGTGTGAATGTGAAATATCTGTCCTGTTAACACACTAGGATTTGGAGTTTGTTTTTTCAGCATAATCATTAATATAATCATATATTTGAGAAATATGAGAACTAATTATTAAATTTATATTTTAATTTGTTTTTAATTAAATCAACCCTAATTTACTGTCATTTTGAGCTCTTCTCTTAAATGGTAAAGTAATTAAACCAACATATCTGTTTTTTTCCCTTTTCCATCAGTATAGGTACAACTATTCGTCCTGAGTGAAAGGATTCTTTGAAAGCTCTACCAGAAGTTCTTATACCAAGATCAAGTAACATTTCAGAAGCCTTGGGAGCTGTCTGTTGTCTTCTGTGTGTTTCTATATTTATTCATTCTGATGCAGTAGCTGATCCTTAGTCTTTTGTCATAGTTTAAGGTCTCCAGAACCACAAATAGCTAAGATTTCTTGGTTAAGTGAAACCTAAAATCTCTACAGAGCAAGGACATAAAATCTTAGTATATATAAGACAACTGACAAAGTTGAAAGAAGGGTGCATTCTTAGTCTAATCCTCTATTATAACATAGCCCATTAAACTAACCAGATATTTTTTCACATCCCAAAATAGACGTGCTCTCTTAACAATAGCCTCTTAACTTTTTCAACTACATGTTTTGACCTTAATTAAATTGATTAAAGAAAAAAAAAAGACTCTAAAAAAATCTTTAAATCAATCCTAATTTAACAATAAATCATATTAGATGGCAACCTTAGTATCACTAGATTGATATTTATATAGTTCACACCATAGTAGCTTACCATGTTAATGCCTAAGCATTAAGAGGTTGTTATTCATCCATAACTTGGAAGTTTTTACACCTATATGAGTCCCTAGTAAACCATTTCAACTATTTCAAATAAGCATTCAATTACCACTAGTAATTGTTGAGTCACACTACCTAATGAATTTAGTCTTTATAACAACTACCAAAAAAATTTGAAAATGATAATTCTGCTACAAAACCCTTAAGGCAGTGATACTGGAAGCTCCTGAATCTCCACTCTTTCAATAAATATTCCAAGGAATAAATATAACTGTTTCTGAAAAAGTTTTCTCTTTTGGCTTCCCATCTTTAATCTATAACTAGGGCATGATTTATAAGCAAAACAGCCAAACAAAAACACATGCACAAAAACAAAAACAAAACACTTTCTGTTTCCTAGTCATCTGGCTCTGGTACATGCTCCCTTGCCTGAGTTCATATTGGGTTTTCAGAAAGACACTCGCAATGACCTCAATGCTGCTGTGTCTGCCAGACTCTTCTGGATTAAAGCTTTTCTTCAATCCATGAAGGTTGGTAGAAAATCAGACATTTTGTCAAATTAGCTCCTACACTAAAAACATTTCCTACAAGAACCTCTACAATATGCTTTCAGCTCAGTAACCTGATATTTTTCACCAAGCTTTTCCTTTCTCTAGATTTTATAGACTACATAAACAATTACGCAGTCACAAAAGCAGTACTAAGCAAAGAAAGTGCTTTATTTTGTTTTCATACAATTAGGGAGAAAAAGGGGCTCTCGCACACATCCCCCAGATGAGCACAGCTGCATTTCTGCATTCCCACAGTCCAGCTGTGATTATCTTTTTGTTTAAAGGACTAGATAGAGTCTGGCAGGTCTCAGAGGTCTGGGAAGAGTCTTTAATCTACAGTTCCTACTCCACTAGAGAAGAGGAAGGGTGAGTTAAAATTAGTAGGGTGATTGGGAGAAGTAATTAGAGAAGTAGGGATATACATGCATATTAAAAGGGACCCTTCCCCTACCAGAATGAAAAAAAAAATCCTACTGCTTTATAACTAGGTAAGCTCTCCTGATTTTTGAGGTACCAACTGTCTCATGCATTGTTCTCTCTAACCTTTAGCTGCCTAACAAAATTTGTTGCTGGCTTTAATCCCGTGCTTCATGAAATCCTTTTCTCGAGAGACACTAAGGGATTTCCCCCACCTCACATCATGGTCCCCATAGGCCTCAGTGAATGAACATGTCAAGAACTGCAATATGGTTATGCATACGTGTCTATTCCTAAATCATGTTAGAAAATCAGTGGAAATAAGACAGGAAAGCAGGGTGATATAAAAAGACACTTGATGTACATCACTTCACCCAGCATCTAAAGTAACATAAACCTATTTTTCTGAATCATATATAGTGCTATAAACCAACGTTGCCTCAGAAAAATTGAATCTAGGAGGCTCACCCCAGATTCCCCACTAATTAGCATTAACTATGACAGAAATCTTAGGTAAGTTAGTTACACCCTCTGAACTCCAGATTCATCATCTCTAAAATAAGAGTGTTAAGATTATGTGATCTGTTGTTGCCTCTATAATATTTTAAGTCTGTGATGGACCCATTAACTTTAGCACTATAATATATCTCCTTTTTTTTTTCATCAGTTAACCTTAAATATCCTTAAGTCACTGTCCATTTTTCTTTTACCTATAATCTTACACAGGCTAAAACAGAAACCCTACAGAGGAAGATCAAGGATCTTTCATCTGCAGGTATACAAACAGTCCAAGGATAAGAAGCAAAGAAAGGCAATGTCAGACCAGACAGTCTTGAGAAAATGGATGATTGGTGTGGGGCTGAGGAGGCAGCAGAATCTGGAGTAACCTCTTGCAGAGTTTCTGAACCAAAAGTAGAGACTTTGAAGTGAAGGAAGTTGTAGGAAAGAGGAAGTAGAAGGTTTACCATATGACAGAGAAATGTGATGATAAAATGGATTTATTTCATGTATGATGGAGAGAATGTAACTGGAATAAGACTTTCTGTAAAGCCATGAGTTGAATATACTAAATCATTTTTTATTTTCAAGGAAAATAGAGGAACTCATCTCCTGATACTACGGATGTGATGGAGTCAGCAGGGAGAGGTGGTTAACAGCACTGGTTTAGAATTCAGACTCATCTAGATTTGAATCTTGACTCTGACACTTAGCACTTGAGTAACTTTCTGGCAGGTATCGTAGACCTCATTTTCCTTCTTGGTAATCAAAATGGTCATTTTTTGTTGATGTGGGGTTGTGATAAGGAGTAAATGAAATAAAGTTTCTATAGTCCTTACCCTGGGGTCTGGAACAAGTGCTCAATCATTATTATCTGTTAGACATAAGGAAAAAATGAAGATATTTCTACTGTTTGAGGACCTGTTGTCCCTGGTCCTGGCCACATCAAAGTGAGGTTGGATAGAAATGTACTGAAACCAGCCCAGGGGAGCCAGCATCAACGATACTGGTAAGAGCTATAAAGCTGTAGCACTCAGAGAGCAAGGGTGCAGAAGGGGTATTGCATTCACACTAGGAATTAAAAGCTGTTTCAGAGGCTGTGCAAAATTCTAAAGTGGGAAGTTTAACCCCCCCACCCCCATAAAACCCTATCTTTTGTGTTTGGTCATTACTCTGCTCGTCAAGCAGTAAACCACTGTTTGATTAAATCCAGTTGTCAATGCCATAGACAAAGTCATCAATAGCTCTTCTTAGTTTTTAATAGGTTAAGCATTGAGAACATTTGGTCTTATCTCAATTTGTTCCTCCTTTATAGCTTTTACAGGATTAAGAAAGAAATGGTATGTGGTGGGGGCTAGAATGAACAGCTTTTAAAAAGGTCTTTTCAGGCAACCAGAAACTGAAACACAAATTTAATTGATAATTTTAATTATCCCCCCCAAAACTATAAAATGTACATTGAAAAATGTTTCATTAAATGGTATTCTAATGAAGACAGTGATTTACAGGTTAATGACCAGGTGGATACCTGGAATTTTCAAAACTCTCGTGGTGCATTTTAAATGTTTTGAAGCTATATATATTTAAATTTCCAACATTAGGAAGTGTAATTTCAATTCCAATCATAATATGGTGAGGGAAAAGATATAGTAAATATGTAAGTAATTACACATCTAATTAAAGCATCTTTTCTCTATTAAAGGCAAATTTTTGACAGAGAACATATTACATTCAAAAATGTTCCTTAAGGTATATATAGGAGGGAAATTATGTATTTTCAAGATTTGTATAAGAATCCCCAGAATGACTTGGTTTATACATCATTTACTTTTTTTCCCTATTGTCTGACATCTCAAAATATACATTTTCTGACTCTTAATTGGGTAACTCCCAAATTGAATTGGGAACAATGTATCATTTTCATAAGAGACACAGCTGAACGCCATCTGAAATCTTGAGGAGAAATGTTGTTTCTTATTTTCATATTTCTCAATTCTGGTTTTACTGGGGAAAATGTCACAAAGAGAGCAGAAATGAAAATCTCATTTTCTTAAATATATTCCTCTGTTATTTGACTCTAGCTTATACTACCTGTAAGAAAAGTACATCCATACTAAAAATAGATATTCATTTTTAACATGTTGATGGAGAATTCTATTTTTGTAAAACTAATTTTATAGGTTTGTTTTCAAGCATTAAGCTGTTAACAAATATGCTTAAATGGCAAAAAGAAAATCTATTTATTTTGCTTTCAGAAGTGCTTGTTTCTTAAGTGGAACAAACAAAAAGCTCAGCCAAATTGATTTTATTTTGATTAATTAACATGTGTAGATGTATTGTCTCAAATTTTCAGCTTTAGGAACAGTTGGATCAATATATTAGCAATGTTAGAAGAAACCAATAACTTTGGCATTTGGGAAAACAAGGAAAGATGAAAAACTAAAGCTATAAACTCCAAATATCCAAAAATAATAAAATTTTTCATCAATAACTTTGTCACCCAGGAAACAGTAAAAAATGACCATAAGAACAAATGGCACAAAACTATGCTAAAAAAAGCTATAATAGCAACAGCATGGGGCCTCCCTGGTGGTGCAGGTGGTTGAGCGTCACACTGTGAAGCTGTCCACAGCCTCTGCAGCCAGTTCGATCCAGGCCTGCTGGCAAGGGTCCCACATGGTGCAGCAGACCTCTCCTGTCTTGCTGGCTGCTCCCCTCAGGGGTTTATTTCATCAGTCTGCCTGTTCTATTCTCCGCTCTCTCTCTCTCTCTGGTGAATCCTCTCACCCTCCTGAATATCTGGCCTGTACCCCGGTTCGTGTATAAATAAATAAATATTTTTTAAAGATATAGCAATAGCATCGAGAAAGACAGATCTAAAAGAACTAATTAGAACTATGAAAAGTGACAGGAATTTTTTTTTCAATTATAATATTATTATCAGATAAATAAAACATTCATCTTTACTTCATTTTTCTTATACTCTACCTCACCTTACCTTATCTATTCAAGCTGACACAATACTAAATGCTGCTAAAGAATAAATAACCCATTTTGGAAGGCCTATTTTTCAATTATTTATTTTTTAATAAAGTAACTTTTTCTTAAATCTTTGTTAATATTTGACAGCACAGGATTTCTCCCCTAAGGAGTGGTCACTACAGTTCTCCCATCATCAAAGCAGTCAAGAGTCCATCACCATAGTCCCTTGAGCTCTCTCCCTTCCTGGCCCCATTTTCATGACTCCCATTCTGCCGCTCTATCTCTTCCCCATCCTGGTATCCTCAGATCTATGGTGAGCTTTCAAGGTTTGTATTAGCCTAACCCATGGTTTGGTTTCTGTATATTCCACATATAATTGAAACCATCAAGTACTTATCTTTATCTTTCTGACCCATTTCTCTCAGCCCAATCCCTTCCAGCTTCATCCATGTTGCCTCAAATGGCATGAATTTATCTTTGTTGACTGCTCAGTAGAATTCCATTGTGTGTATATATCATATATTCTTGATCCATTCATCTGTTTGGGGGCACATGTGTATTTTCTCCATGGCTGTTTTCAGATTTGATAGTAATTCTCTAATGTATTTTGGTGCTCCTTAATTTGGTAAGTAAATATTGATGAATACTATGTCTTCCTTGTGTATTGGTCCCTTGATCATTAGTGTCCACTCCTGTCTCCTGTCACCTATTTTAGCTGGAAATTTATTTTATATATATTTTTTATTTTATATATTTTTTACATCATTTTTAATTTTTGCACAATGTATGCTTCTTCATCTTGGTTATAGTCCCCATACAATTCCCCCCACCTTATTTTGACCCTAAGCCTTCCTCTCCACCCTCCCCATAGTATGTCTTTGGTTTATAATTACTTGTTCATTTTGATTTTTATTTTATTATAATTAGTCTTTTACCTGGTCCCTTATCTAGGTTTTCTAAATTCCTGCTATGAGTGAGACCATCCGGTATTTTTCTTTTTCTTTCTGGCTTATTTTGCTGAGCATGATCCCTTCCAGCGCCATCCATGTTGCTGCAAATTGCATGTGTTTATCTTTTTGATTGCTGAGTAATATTCCATTGCGTATATGTATCCCATCTTCTTGATCCAGTCATCTATTTTTGGGCATTTGGTTTGTTTCCATAGTTTAGCTATTGTAAATAGTGCTGCTATAAACATAGGGGTACAGGTGCCCTTTTGAATTAATGTTTCTGTGTCCTTTGGGTAAATACCTAGGAGTGGAATTGCTGGATCATATGGAAGCTCCATCTTTAGCAGGTTGAGGAATTTCCACACAGCTTTCCACAGTGGTTGGACCAGTTTGCACTCCCATCAGCAGTGCAGGAGAGTTCCTTTTTCTCCACATCCTCACCAACACTTGCTGTTGCTAGTTTTTTTTAATATATGCCATTCTCACTGATGTAAGTAGGTATCACATTGCAGTTTTGATTTGCATTTCCCTGGTTACAAGTGATGCTGAACATATGCTGTCCCTGACTTCTGCAGGATTGTTTTCCAATCCTTTACTTTCAGTCTGTCTACCCTTGAAACTTAGGGGTGCTTCATGAAGGCAGAAGGTTGAACTCTGGTTCCTAATCCAACCAGATGCCTATGTCTTTTCACTTGTGAGTTCAGCCCACTGACATTTAGATTGAATATGGATATCTGAAAGTCTGTTATTGCCATTTTGTTCATAGTTGTATGGTACTACTTAATTCCTTATTCAGTCTTGTGATATCATTCCTCTCTTTGATTTAATTACTAAAATTCCCCTTAACATTTCTTGGAGGGAGATTTAGTAGCTACAAACTCCCCAAGGTTTTGTTTGTCTGAGAAGGTCCTTATTTCTCCATCATACAGGAAGGAGAGCTTGGCAGGATAAAGTATTCTTGGTTGGCATTTTATTCTCTTGGAGTAGGTATAATTTTTAACATACTTTTGAAAATAGGTTTTTTTTCATTTTACATAAAAAAGGGTATTACTTTACAACTTTTGGAAGATAAAAATACTAATAAGAACTTATTTTCATATTTCCATCACTTTTGTTCCCCTTCCTTTGCCATTTGATGGTCAACAGTCCTATAAATGCACTATATGAAGAATGATGTAAGTAATGTCTGACTAGAAAAATAGATGGCAAAATGATAAGATCTGACCATTCAACATGACTTTCAGCCAGTGTTTACATTATACTGAAATTTAAGTATGATATTGGTCATCTTGTATATTAATATTTCTTTTTAGCACTGAAAAAGCCATAAGGGGCAGATGATACTGAGAAAAATCTCTTTAAACTTTGCAAGTCCCTGTGTTCTCTTAGTAGCTACTCTAGGCAATAGTATGAAATATCTTCTTTTTTTATCTTTAATGACTTCTGTTAATTTATATATCCAAATTATATTTCCTTAGTTGAAGTTTTTTTCTTAAATATCTTAGTCTTTTGTATACGTTATTTGTTCCTGAGGACCCTCAACTTTAATTTGCTTTATATCTAACTAAATAATTTGTATTTTGTAATGCTAAACACAAAATGTTTCCGACACTCAGCATTTTAAGAAACAAAGTCTTCTTAAGCTTGCTTAAGCAAATGAAGACGTGTTGAAATTTAGCACAACTTCATTCTCAGGAATAAGACATTATACATAAAAGAAATTGACTAAGCTCTGCTAGCTAAATTAAATAAAACAGGATGTTTCAAATGACAGAAAATTTCACTAGAATTTTTGTCACTAATGTCTTTGGTTAATAGCCAAGGTTGGCAATCATTTTAAAGATAATCCACTGTTTTTTGGTCTCATTCAAAAATTCAAGAATTTTTAGATGGAAACTTGTCATTAGATATCTCCAAAGTGGCAATTTCATACTTATATATCATGTCTGAAAAAATATTATTTATTTATTTTTTAACCATGTGGCCATAGTCAGTACTTCATATTAGGATTAAAAGAGTTAATATGTATAAAGGCCCTGCTATATGCCTGCCACTAAAAAGTTATTTTAAAAGTGGTATAAAATTAAACCTTAAAACTCAGAACTCTACTTTCAGCAATGGTATCATGAAAGGGGCAGGTGAGTCACTTAAGCAGAAAGGGTTATAAAGTGACTGAAATTATTCAAAATAATCACTTTATAAATGAATGGCTAAAAGTGAACAATGGGGAGAAAGAAAAATACAAATGGGCAAGCAAGTCCTCAAGGGAACAATACACAGAAGAAAACAAATCTCCAGAATCCAGTCGTGCAGATATGGAAGAACTTTTCTTCCTAACAGATAATGATTTCAAAATCACAATAATTAAGAAATCAAGGAATTGGAACAATACAAAGAAAACTCAGAAAAACAGATTAGAGGTATATAAAAAAACTCAGAATAAGGAAAGGTATGCTATGAGAAACACAATCAGCAAACAGGAGATTTTTTTGTTTGTAGTCCTGAACAGAGTTGACTAGACCCTAATTTGTACTTATTATATATCCTGTGTTTACATAAAAATGATGTAGAGACATTACAAAAATAGTCACTTTAAGAACTGAAAATGACCAAAGGCAGGCAATAACTTAAAAAGTGTTTATTCATGAAAAATCACTGTGTCATAGATTTAGAAAGGTGAGTATGTGGCTTTCCACACTGGAATTTTTCCCATCTTCAGTTGAGAGGATAAAACCACAATTTCACTTGCCAGAAGACTGATATCATGTCAAGGGCCAAAGGGCAGAGGTTAGAAATCAGAGAAGGAGATTGTAAGCAAGACACTTTTACAAAGACTGAAATAAGCTCTATACAGGGTCTCCCTGGTGGTGTAAGTGTTAAGTCTCAATGCTATCACTGTGACAGCCTGAGCTTGATCCCCAGCCAGGGAGGACCCACATATGGTACAGCAGACCTCTCCTGTCTCTCCGGCTGCTCCCATCAGCAGTGTATTTCAGTAGATCCGCCTGTCCCGCTCCCCACTCTGTCTCTGGTGAATCCTCTCACCCCACACCTCAGGCCTACACCCCAGTTGTCCTATGTATAAATAAATAAATCTTTTAAAAAAGGAAAGAAAAAAGCTCTAAGCATATCCCTGGTGACTTTAAAGTAGCATGCAAGCACTCGGGAAGCCCAGTGAAAATTAAATTTGTGAAGAAATTTGGACAGTGACTACAACTTGAATTCATTACTCAATCCACAGCTAGGGAGCATAAGAAAGAAGCCTTATTGGGTTGTGGTGTCTAAGTATAATCTCTGTCTAAATCTTTGGCAGACTGCTAAAATACATAGACATAAAGCAGACTTCTAGGGAACAAGAATAAAAAAGAATGAACAGAAGGAGTAGATACACACCACAGAGATGACAGATTTCACATTTAGGGATCAGGAAAGTTAACTGCCTACTAAAACAAACAAACAAATTAAAACAGCATATCTAAGAGGAATGATACAGAATTAAGAGTCACAAAAAGGCATTACTTAGTGTCTGTCTTAAAACCAAAAGTTATTGCATATAGAAATAAACTGAAAAGTGTTACTTATAACCAGAAAAAGACAGATTTCAAAATTAAAATTAGAGGAAAATATGTCCAAGGAATTAAAGGAAAATATGTTAATAACAAGTGAAGAAATAGGGCTATCAACGGAAGTTAAAAGAATAAAAAAGAACCAAGTAGGAATTTTAGAGATATAAATATAATAACTAAAGGTTAAAAAACTCACTAGATGAGTTGAACAGCAGCTTGAAAAATATAATTTGTCAACCTCAAGATATACCAAAAGAAATTATATAATTTGAAGTACACAGAAAAAGGAATTGATAAAAAAAAAAAAGAATAGAGACTCTGGGAGTCACGGGAGAATATATATATTTTTAAAAATGCATGTGCACTTGGAGCCTAAAAAGGAAATGAGAAGATGAGACAAAATATTTGAATGCATGACCCCAATTTCCCAAATACTGAAAGTTTCACAAACCCAAAAGTAGGATAAACAGAGAAAATCACACCTAGATATATTGTGATCAAATTGATGAAAGCCAGAGATGGAGAGAAAATAAACCCAGAGCTAAGAATTAAGAGAATAATAATGATCAGTATAGAAATTAATTAAGTTATAAAATTGGCAAATAATAGAGAAAATCACCTAAAACAAAAGCTAAGTCACTCAAAAGATCATAAACCAAGAAATTTTAACAGAGTAGATATTTATCCAGCTAAATATTTACCTAGAAGAAAAAATTAGAGAAATGCAGATTACCAATATTAGGAATGAAAAGGGGGGACATCAATAAAGAACTACAGATATTAAAAATAAAATACAGGTACAAGCACTTCATGTCAAAAAAGTATTTCACTTGATATGAAAATAACAAACTCTTTGAAAGGCAAACATTACCAATATTAATTCAAGAGAAATAGGAAATTTAGTGCTGAAGATAAATTAAATTGCTTATTAAAATCTTTCTCCAAAATTTATAGGTGCTTATAATTAATGGTGAATTCTATCATTTAAGGAAAAAGCTGTATCAAAACTGACCAACTATAAAAATACAGAAGAAACATCTCTTAGTTTATGCTAGGAAGTCAATATTTCACTGTTCACCAAACCAGACAAAAACATCATATGGAATTACAGACTGATGTCTTCATGAATATAGATGTAAAAATCTTTAACAAATCACCAACAAATTAAATACAGCAAAATGCAGAATGATCAAGAAGGCTTATCCCAAGAATGCAAGGTTGCTTCAAATTTAAAAATCAATCAACTCATATATGAAAAAAATACTTACCTATGAATTACTTCTCCCCTGACACATGCTTTAATTCATTTAATTTTTGATCATCTATGTAATTGTGCTTATTTTATAGAGGAGGAATCAGAGATTTTCAGGGGCTTAATAATTAACCAAATGTCAAATATGCCAGCCCCTAAATCATTCTTTTCACCATTGAATTTTATCTCCCACCCTGATGACCTCCAATTATATGAAAAATCTACATGGATAGATGAGAGGTCTTGGGAATGTCTTGAATAAAGTGCTTGTGCTCCCTCCTGTAATACCTTTGCCAGGATCCTTTATATTCTGGATAATAAACACTTAATCCAAAGCAGTTATGTTCCATGCTGCTGAAACCCATAATAACTGCTGCACTTCCCTTGCATAGCACCAGATGCCCAGACTCCAACCTTAGGAATGGTTTTGTAACCTATGAATATGAAACATTAGATACACAAAAGTTCCCCATGTTCCATTTGGCTGAGAAGTCCCACACCCCATCTGAGGGCAAAGTCAAAATGCAAATCAAAAGCCTTGATTTCTGCTCCAGGGGATACTTTCTTTTCATCCACAAATAAAAGCAGCATGGCAGCTCCAGTGAGTTAGTACATGTAATTAAAACCCCTAACACAAGACAATAAAATGTCCTCCTTTCTATAAATGTCCATACACAACACTCTTGAAATGTCACTATAAGATCGCTGGAAGCATTTATATAAAATGTCATAAAGAAAAGAAATAATAATCCATGGCATGGGAACATCTGGGATGAAAGTAAACCCCATGGGAAACTCAGCTTAAGTTCATTCTTTAGAAATGCTTTTTATAGCCCTTTTTTAATACTAATATTGAAATGTATAAAACTCTTTGTGAACACTTAAACAATCTGTTAACACAGAGTTTTTAATTCAAGCATCCATACCTTAAATAATATCACTCCAATCTCCAACACCCATTTCAGGTCCCATATCAATATCTTTTTCTAAGATTCTACATGAATTTTCCATCCATAAATATCATTATATAATAATATCTAGAAATAAAGAGTAATATTACTATCAAGTCTGTTTACAAAATCATATATCTGTTTAACAATACCATAATGCATATGTACATACACACATATGTGCACACGCGCACACACACACACACACAGGATCTACATATGATCACCAAAAGAAATTTCACAATTTTCTTTATTGGCACCTTGGCACCTTCTGTTGTTAAATTTTCCTGTTCCTGGGTATTTACACAGGCATTCTATGATTACTTTGTCCCATTTTAGTGAACAGTTTATGGTTATGCTGAGAAAGGATGTCCATGATCTAAAGGAAGATTTTGTATAGGCAAGGATGTCTGAAGTAGGAGGACCAATGTCTACATTTTGATGGGAAATACAGCTGGATGCCTAAGAATCACCTGGATTGTTTGTTCAAATTTGAGTTCTCTGACTTGACCAAAGGGTGGATTCCAACAGAAAACTACATATTTACATGAATTGCTGAAGATTTGGGTTCATGGAGTTTTGTCATCTTCAGCACCAGACAATATTGTGGAGAAAGGATCAGCCTTTAATGGAGCTTAGACTTTCCTTAGATGTTTTCAGAAGGACAATAATCGTTGGTAGTGACTCACCAAGAAATACAGTCCTAAGCATGGTAACTGCCCAGACATAGGAACTACTAGAAATATATCTCAGAAGACAGTTTAGTAAAACTTTGTCGATGGATTACCAAGGAACCACAACTATTGGGAACTCTGTCTTGGTCTCCAAGGAAGAGCTCCTGGAGAGAAACTCTCCCTCCCCTGCTTATACACATTCCGCTGCATAGATATTGGAATACTCTGCAGACATTTCTACCCTAAGAAAACCTCACCAACAGCTTCCACATTTATAATTCTTTTCTTTTTAATTTTTTTAAATTAATTTATTTAGTTATATAAGCACAGGGTACAGTCAGAAGCATGGGAGGGTGAGAGGATTCACCCGAGCCAGAACGGGGAGCAGAACAGGCAGAAGGACCAAAGTACACTGCTGAGGGGAGCAGCAGGCGTGGCAGGAGAGGTCTGCACACCATGTGGGACCCTTGCCGGCAGCCGGGGATCGAACCGGCACTGCAGAGGCTGTGGGCAGCTTCGCAGCCCAGCGCTCAACCGCTGTGCCACCAGGGGAGGTCCACATTTATAATTCTTTTAAAAATTCCTCAAGAGGGCTTCCCCGGTGGTGCAGCAGTTGAGTGCTGGGTTGCGAAGCTGCCCGCAGCCTCTGCAGTGCTGGTTCGTTCCCTGGCCGCCAGGCGAGGGTCCCACATGGCACGCAGACCTCTCCTGACGCCTGCTGCTCCCCTTAGCAGTGTACTTCATCAGTCTGCCTATTCTGCTCCCCGCTCTGGCTCTGGTGAATTCTCTCACCCTCCTGTGCTTCTGACTATACCCAGTGCTTGTATAAATAAATAAATAAATCTTAAAAAAAAAAAACTCCTCAAGAATTACCTATCATAAGCCCTCTTTAAACATGGACAGTATTTGATTCCTGTGGCAAGATGTGTTAAACTGAAGGTCACAAAAATCCGAATTCAACTAGCTTAAACAATACAGGCATGAAAGGTGTCAAGAAAATGAAAACAGGGTCTCCCTGGTGGTGCAAGGGGTTAAGCACAGCACGATGAAGCTATCAGTAACCTCTGTAGGAAGAGTTCGATCCCCAGTCAGCCAGGGAGCAGCCCACACGGCACAGCAGACCTCTCCTGACTAGCTTGCTGCTCCTCTCAGCAGTGTGTTTCAGTAGATCTGCCTGTTCCGCTCCCTACTCTGTCTCTGGTGAGTTCCTCCTGCCCCCACACCTCTGGCCTGTACCCCAGTTCTTGTATGCATAAATGGATAAATCTTTAAAAAAAGAAAAAAAGAAAACAACAAAGAGTAAAAGAAAGGGGGGGTTATTGATCGGGTTTCCTTAAATCTGCATTTTCTGTGGGGGGAAAGAGAAGAAACTGCTGAGAAAAAAAAATGATTGCGTTTTGTTATTACAGCAAGTTTACATGACAGAGAATGGGATGTTTGCACTGATTTACAACAGCCTCAGTCATTTCTTCCTTCAGTCACCATAGACTGTGATACTACCACAAATCTCAGCAATGATTCCTCCATGTGTACTTTTCTAGTTTTCTATTGAGTGACTTGCAATAATAAGCAAGTTCTCTTTTGTACCACATGGCCTAATGCTAGCATGAATGAAGAGAAGACATTGTTGGGGCCAGGTTGATCCATCTTAAGTGCGCAATGGTTTTCCTTTTAGCTAATGGTCTGATTAAGCCCAGCAGTTACCAGTCATACCACTTCATTTCAGAAAGCCTCCATCTGGTTGAAGCCATGCTGTCATATTTCATATAAGTCATTCCTTTCTATTTTGCAAATATTCCAATAAAGGTGTCAGATTCAGTTAGGGAGATTAAGTATAAGCATAGATCATCAATGCAAATATAAAATCAAATCAATGCTAGGTCTTCAATACATTAAGCTGCTGCCGAGTCTAATTACAGCTCCCTCAAACATCCTTTCAGTGGAGTATACTGTGTTGTTGGAAGGGTATAGCATAGATCTTCCTGCAGACATGGCAATTCCCAAGGACAAGGAGCTGAATTTTTGTCAGTGCTAGCTGGAATGATAGCACCTGCTTCCTAAGACATCCATTTAGTTATATGAAATCTTCCTTAATAAATAGAACAACTTAGTCATTCAAAACTATTAAAACTATGCATTTTAATATGAACTAAGCAGATTCTCTAGTTTGATTCTACTCTTCTTCAATATGGCAAAACCAAGAACAAAATTTTAATTGAATTATTTCTGAAAAATTTCATGAAGCCACATTCTCACCTTTGATCACTAGGAGTCTTACACTTCTTGTAGTCAATTTAACTAATTCCAGTCTTAGCATGAGTTATGTTTAAAGTTTTTTTTTTTTTTCTTTTCCCAATTTACAGATAAGCAGAGCATAAGTTCTCTGACTGGCAATGTGTTGGCTCTAGAAACTTCTGGTTCACAAGAGCAATTGTTAAATATTTAGGAATTTTTAAGACAATTTTAAAGCCACGGATAGCCATGAAGTTGGCAAGGTGAGAGTATTTATACCATGGATGCTGATAAATACTACACATCAATACTCTCTTTTGTTCCAGAGCTGAGTTACTTGTACATTAAGAGCACATTAGAAAGTTGTAACGTCAGCCATAAGCACATTATCTCCTAATCTTTAGGAAACAGCCCCATTCATTGTTTCTACAGAGAAAAGTTTCTATAGGCTATTCTTTAAAACCTAGAGGGCAATTTTTTTTTTAAGTGGTGGTATATTCTCCTCTTCAAAGCTTTAGATGTGCGTACTACCACAGTAGCCACCAAAGTCAAGTACAATCAATACAGTAAAAAATCTATGTGATGGTTTAGCATGCAAAAGTATTCAGAGCATATGACTGCAAATAACTAGATGGACCAAATTCTTTTTGTTTCACCATAAGTAGGTATTATATTGGTAGAAGTAAGAAAATTAGATTTAAACTGAACCAAGCAAAACCAGAATAAGGTAGTGACATTATATATCCATGACATTATTTAGATTAAAAAATGTTTTATTTTAAGCAGCAACATTATAACCTGGTACTTAACTGCCTTGAATGCAAAACCTATTTTAAAACACGATATCACATGAATAACAATGCTGTTATTTCTGAGATTTCAGTTCTGCTTGGTGTCAGTTGTATACCGACTATCAACCTTCTGGACTTCAGTTCACTTTCTGAGTCTCTTTTCCTTGCAACTGAAACACCTTATGCATAAATAAAAATTTACCCAGTAAGGGTTATAATAGATTATAGACCTTTTCTTCTACAACTTTAGAGGGTAGACACTGAGCCTGCAGCTATCCCAACTCTAGCACTGTTATATTATATCCTGCTTGATGAGCCAGCTCTTGAATTTGGAAGCACCAAACCAATATTTTTCAATGATAAAAATCATTCCCTATTTTGAAATATCTCATTACAAATGGCCTCAATGATGACTTGTTCATGCCTGTATTTTAAGAATTTTTTTTGGTCAGACATCTTTAATACCCATGCCTGTATTTTGTAAGGATCGAGAAATTATTTGTAAATTATTCCATATATGCTGAATGCAAGTTTATTTAAGGGTAAAGTTTCCAGAATTTTCAAAAGATTCTCAGAAAAAAATTTGAATAACTGCCATAGATTTATATTTTTTTTAGACTTTGTATTCATTAAGGTAAAACTAATTGGTTTAATAAATCATGTCAAGCAATTATTTATGCAACAATATGAGACAAGTGAATAGGTAGACAGAGAGGTATTCTTCAATGCCACCATCCAAAGATGCAGGTTGATGGAAGCTTTGCCATCCTCAACATATCTTCCAAAGTTTCCCTATAAGTTATCTCTATTCCTACCAGCCATAATGAGGATAAGTGAGAACGAGGATACATGGGAGGTTATAAATCATGTCTGTTAATGGTACATGTTATTTAATGTCATGTACCATGGTCTAGAACTCAACTGCACATGTTTTGTGATAATCACCTAACACCTAATCTACCTTAAGTAACTATTTGTGCTTTCCCTTAACTTTTACATGCAGATGTTCACGTACTTTAATATCACTTTTATGGAATCAATTCAATGTATTCTCTACAGCAAAAGACTTCTTTTTTTTAAGACTTATTTATCTATACAAGAGCTGGGGTACAGTCCAAAGGCACGGGAGCATGAGAGGATTTACCAGAGACAGAGAGGGAGAAGAACAGGCAGACGGACTGAAAGCACTGCTGAGGGGAACAGAGGGCGAGACAGAAGAGGTCTGCCACGGCATGTGGGTATCTCCCCAGCGGTATCTCCCCGGCCAGCCGGGAATCGAACCTGCACTGCAGAAGCTACGGGCAGCTTCACAGCATTGCGCTCAACCCGCTGTGCTACCGGGGAGGCCCAAGACTTTGACTTTAGATGTTTCCTTATTCAGACTTTGCCAAATTACATTGACATGCCTCAATTCCTCACTAGACACTTCTCAATCTCACCTTCTCTTAAAAGACACACACATAAGCACTTCATTTTGGACAATTACCATTATTTAAGTCAAAATTAGATTAATAGTCTTTTAATCCTACATCATAATATATACAGCTCCACTAAATCTGAGGTTTAACCGCTGATAATTAAGCTATCAATAATTGAATAAACATTAAGTCCAATTCAATGGATTGTGGACCACACACCTCATCCCTCATCTCTGATATTTCACATAGAAAACAGTGAAGATGGTAGCATAACCCATCTCCAACCATATTTATCTACTCAACAAATCGTTCATATCCATAGTGACCCAGTAGATGCCATTTAACTCCTGTCTTATTAGCCAAAAACATGGATTTAAGAGAAGAATGGCAAATTATTAGGCAGGGCCAATTTACAATACCATAGGAAAGGGCATTGTTATGAATGAATATCCGGGAAATAATTATTCTACAGACTAGAGTTTAGAAAAGGGTGTTATGCAAACTTGTAAAATCCAAGTATCTGAATTTTATGTTTTTGCATACAAATTATTGAGATAGGCATTACATATTAGCTGGACATACTGTAGAGAAAAGCAGATCAGTAGTACTGTATTTGGTATGACACCCTGGCAGCACTTTTAAACTTAGTTCATGTTGGTGTGAGAAAAAGAGCAGTAGTAACATTGCATTTCTTTTAAGATATCTCAGACCTTTCACAAATTCAAATTGGCTTCCTTTCAGCACAAATACATACAAAAGATAATTTGAAACATTTCTCTATAAATTGGCTGAAGTATGATTAGAAAAATATTATGAGATTCATCAATAAAATTCATTACTGATGTCCAATTAGATAGCTAATCTCACTATCAGAATTAGAATATTAAATTTTAAAATAATATAATCTGAGGGGCCTCCCTGGTGGTGCAAGGGGTTAAGATGCAACCTATTAAGCTGTCCGCAGCCTCTGCAGCACAAGTTCAATTCCCCAGCTGGCGAGGGAGCAACCCACATGGCGCAGCAGACCTCTCCTGACTCTGCAACCTATTAAGCTGTCCACAGCCTCTGCAGCACAAGTTCAATTCCCCAGCTGGCGAGGGAGCAACCCACATGGCGCAGCAGACCTCTCCTGACTCACCCACTGCTCCCCTCAGCAGTGTATTTCAGTCAATCTGCCTATTCTATTCCCACTCTGTCTCTGGTGAATCCTCTCACCCCCTGCATCTCTGGCCTGTACCCCAGCTCTTGCATGCATAAATAAATAAATCTTCTTTAAAAAATAAAATAAAATAATATAATCTGATTCCACCTCAAAGTGAGATGAAGAAAATGGTCCAAGATCAAGGAGTAAATTACCAGAGGAGGCAGGATTGTAACCCACAGCTCTTTATACCTTGTCACTTGAGCCCTTATTTGAAGCACCATAGATTTGTATGATTTCAGGCTCTGTGCAATTGCAGTGGAGTACAGATTGGAGTTTACTGTAAAGTGTGCACTGCTTTTTGGGTAATCAGATAATGCCAGCCATTCAAAGAACTTGGCAAAAAAGAACTAATGTTTGACTTAGACTTCAACATTACCCATAAGGGCAGTTGTTTTAGTCCAAACAACTTTTTTAATTTGTATAATTTGTATCATATTTTTTTAAAACTCCAAAAAGATAAAAAGGAATCCTATCTTAATTTTCATTTTCTTTTCCTTTTGGGGAAGCAAGGGAAGTAAAAGAACAGACTATAACTCATTTCTCTGTACTCAAATGCCCCCCTTTGAACTCAACAGGCGCTAAGTAGCATTATTTACTGAAAATTTCCTTGAGGCTAAAAGCTTGCATTCTTGCCAAGTCTAGTCTTTTACAGCTGCAAAAATTAGCACAAACAACATCCATATTCATTAGCTGCCCAGAGTATGAGCACATATGATAAGACTCTAAGGCAGGCTCACCACAGAAGTCAGAAAATTGAAAGAAAGAGAAAAAAAAATAATGAGTGCAGGGCTCAAAAGGTTCTCTTTAATGTGCATCAAGCAGTTTTGCGTAATGCAAGTAACTGCAGGAATTTGCCATTTAGCAGTGAGGGGTCATGCATGAACTGGGTTTCTCCTGGTCCCCTGTTGGGCTGGCAGCCTGTGCTCAGTACCAGTCACCTGCCAACATGTGAAGGATGCTAACAGATTCCCCTATAATGAGCTCACTGGACAGCAGCATTAGTTAAAGGAAAAGGTCAAAGATTCATGTTTGTTTAGTTTCCTCCAACATGTCCATGTCTTTCTCGGATGTGCAAGGAGGTAGCTCTAGCTTGCGTGCTGGTGTTTCATGTTAAATTAGCCAACTTGTCAAATGCATCAAGGTAAAAAAGGTCACAGCAGTCAAAGAAATACAAAATGGAAAAACATACAGAAAACTCTATCAGTTACATAATTATCACAAGTCTCCATTTTTCAGTCTTCAATGAAGTGAGGATAGGCCTTCAGAATATTATGCTCTGAGAAAATGAACATTATATTAAAAATAAAATATTCCCCAAAGACATAACTCTCCTGTTCAGCCTACAAGCACAACATGCCCTTAAGCACATCATTATTCTTTGCCAGTAAATAAATGTGAGATTAGCACATGGACATTTCCAAAGTGGTAACATTCTGTTGCACTAAAAGATAATCCATTCAAAATGCAAAAAGGAAAAGGAACAATGGTAAAAATTTGAATGAATGTAACATGTCACATTAACTTCTGTTAAGTCTCCTACCACTGTTATTCCAGTATTAAATTATTAACATCCTGCCTCAAGTAACGTTTCTCAACAGTATTGCTCCCCGTCACTGCATTAAACAAAAAAGTCACTTTTTAAAAAATGTCAATGCAGCATTCCTCTCTGCTGACACGCGTCCAGTTTGCATCATGGCTTCTCCTATAGCAGTCAACATCTCAGCTGTCACAGAGCATACTCAAATAGCTCAAGAAACAACTATCTTTACAAAGATGTGGGTGGTTAACGAAACCACAATGGATGTCAAGGGCAGAGATTAGTAACAATGAGCTATCACTTAGCACCCACAGGCACGAAATAGCAAAAGGAGCAAAGAGTACAACTGTAGCACTGAGGGCTCAGGCCAACTAGGAGTTGGATCAATGCCAACTAGGAGTCAAAAGTCAAGATGATTTAGAACCTTGTACGTCATCCCCCAAGGTGGGTGGCAGGGCAGAAAAGGGGAGCAGATGAATTTGGGGAGAAGAGTAGCAAGCTGAACCAACTGTACAACATGCCTTCTTGTGGGTTCCTTGAGGTCAGAGACTTTTTTTCTAATTTTTGAATGCTCCGAATACAGCAATATCTAGTGCACAGTATTTGTTCAACATTTAATGAAAAAATAACCCACTGAGCTTGAAAGGCTAAAAATTGTGGTTTCCAGTGCCAGCTTTCTTCTTCCACTGAACCATTGCCTTCTACCCTGACTTGTTTAACTTCTAGGTACATCCATCAGAAAAATGGGCACCACTGAAGTGATCTCAAGCGTTAGGCTCATATCATCTTACAAATTAGTCCTGAGCTGACACAATTTCTCTACCACGTGGTTTCTCTCTTTTTAGTGTTAAAGTTACGTGAAGATTGGGCTACCTTCAGCATTCTATAGTGACATGTGTGACACAGTGAACTGAGTAACAGCTGAAGGAGGAAGTTAGGACATGGCTATAGGCAGTCAGTGAGGAACAGGGCTCCCCCAAGCCCTAAATGCCACTCATCAGCCTGAGTGAGAAATACTCAATTGGAATCAGGAGCACCCCCCCACCCCAAGCCAAGGCGCCCTAGGTCCATTTATCAGTCTGACTGGAGAACATTCCCAGACCAGAAGGGTACACCCCTCTCCCCAACTCAGTAAAGACTAGAATGTTCAGAACACAAACACAATAGCACAATGCTAAAGCAGCAGACCAAAGTTAGTTTCGGAAAGGTAGGCCAGGTAACATGGGCAAACTTAGTGGACTTAGGTGGCCTAAGAGGACCCAGTATGTGGGCCCAGCCAATCAGAAAGATACTCAACATGGTGACATACAACAACAAAACCGCCAATTCTTGGGACCTCCCTGGTGGTGCAAGGTGTTAAGATGCAGCAATACGAAGCTATCCACAGCCACTGCAGCATGAGTTTGATCCCCAGCCAGCCTGGGAGGTGACCCACTTGGCATAGCAGCTTCTCCTGACTCACCCGCCGCTCCCCTCAACAGTGTATTTCAGTCGATCTGCCTGTTCTGCTCCTCACTTGTCTCTGATGAATCCTCTCACCCCCCACACCTCTGGCCTGAACCCCATTGTTTGTATGCATAAATAAATAAATCTTAAAAAAAAACTCCCACTTCTTGCCCACTGTACCCATATAAGCAGCTACTTTTCACCCCCTCAGTGACAACCCACTTGGGACTCCTCTCTGCTTGGAGAGCTTTCCTGTCCTTTCTCCTCTCAATCAATAAATCTCATGTTTTTCTGTAACTCTGATTTCTACATTGAATTCTTTCCTTGTGGAAGACAAGAACAGAGGAAGAAGCTGCCTGGGGTCATTGCACTCCAGGCTGGCTCTCAAAACTCCACAGTGATGAGTCATGGTGACTCATCATTGCTCACTGGAAACTATTCTCTAGATAACATGTGATATTGCTTATATAATGTAGTATTAGTCATCAATCCTAAAACAGATTTTTTACTGTATAGCTACTCTAAAACTTTGAGATGTTTAAGAAGTCAGTTTCCCATCTCTACTCTCTGTCCTCAATGGTGTCATGATTCTTGTAATTGAATCAACTGTCCTTTGAAGGATGAGCTATAAATGGGTTCAATTTTTCAAATTGTGAGCCACTGGAAGGTAGTGAAATCAATTAAGCTCACCATGACCAGCATTCTTTAATGAGGCAAGGTAAAACAGAGTAGGCTAGAAATGAATAGAACAAAACAAATAAAATAGAGTGGAGTTCAGATAGCAATGCCACTGTGGTCTATTAGCAATGTGTGCCTGTTGTGCAAGTACCTGTGTGCTTATGATGTGTGTAGCTGTGGTATAAGAATGCACTTCTTAGTATATGTCAGGGTATAAAGCTGATTGAAAGCCACTGCATTAAATGGACATTTTTGTTTAAAGCATCCATATCACAAAAGTATCATTTGTGACTGACTCTCTTCTGAAACAGATGTCCAGTAATATGTCCTGTTTAAGTCTTTATTTTTTCTCTTTAAATATGCACAGATTATACATTATTAATTTCATTAATAACTTTGAAAATGAGCTCTTCCATACAATTAACCTAAAGCTTCCTGCAGCAATGTATTTTCTTTTGTGTGTGCTTATCAGTACACAGGATTGTTCATGCAATTCCCCTTAAGGTATGTTTCAGGCAGATTTTTAGCCTGTACTCTCTTTAAGTATAAAGACAAGTTTGTTTCTGACATTTTGCACAGAAACAGTTCTGTGTTCTGCTTTCTTCTCTTTCGAGTACATTTCTGAAAACCAAGATAGAAAAGAATAGAGAAAACTTCCCATAGATTAGGGTGGAGAAGATTCTGTCATAAAGAGGAGTTTGAGCTTCCTGCCCAAGGTCCATCCTCCCTTCTCTGAAGTACTGAGATCCCAAGATCATTGGTTGTAGCTACTGATATTGTAGAGATTTGTATTTTAAAAAAATACCTATGCTAAGTAAATACAAATGCACAAGAAATTACATTTGTGTTTGTAGGTAGGTGAACAAGTTATTCAGTTTCACAAGATATGCTAATATATCACATTAAATTAATATAAATTGTTTAATATCATATCTGGCTCAGAATATGTACTAACAATAAATATTATCAATCATGGATCCAGTACATTGGATTTAAACTAATTTCTTGACTTATACCTGGGGTTTGGCTCGCCTAAATCATTATTTGAAGATTAAATCATAAGCACAGATTTGATAAGTATCTTGTAAAAAACATTTATCTAATCATAACTGTCATTTTCTTTAAAGAGGAGATTCAACCCAGGTATCAGGAGAGTGGGGATTCTGAGAATCTGCTTCTCTGATCTCTAGCTGCAGGAAATGTAACTGACTTAGAGGCCCAGGTCCAGTAAGAGTTGCAACTTTCCCATATCCAGTAAGAGTTTCTTGGAATAGCCCACACATGCTGCAGGCAACTCCCAGCCAAGGACTGAACATGCAGGGATACTAAGGCATACCTATACCTGGGAGGTGAGGGGGTCTTCTGATGGGTAACTTTGGCTAAGGACTCCCAATGATCTTCATAAACCTTCTTAAAAGGGTACAATACAAAACGGTCTCACCCAACCTTCCCTTCTAAAGCAGATTTGAGCTGTGGTCTACTAGCCCCCCAGCCCCCTCCAGCCCCTTCCCAAGAGTGCTCAGAGAACATACCCCTTAGCCTCTTCTCTTGGAGGGTCCAGGTTAGTGTATAAAATCCTGTGCATGTGAACATGTATCCCATTTTTTGTAATAAGAATATCTAACATTTTTTCAGCTTTTTGAATGCTTGTGGCCAGAAAATATTAAAAACTGCTGCCTCATCAATTCTGTTCCAATTGTAGATAATATGTCTACTGCCCTGAAGAAAATAATATAGGTCTTAAGAGGGACTCCCCAGTGGCGCAGCGGTTGAGCGCTGGATTGCAAAGCTGCCCGCAGCCTCTTCAGCGCTGGTTCGATCCCCGGCCACCGGGCGAGGGTCCCACATGGCGCGCAGACCTCTCCTGCCGCCCACTGCTCCCCTCAGCAGTGTACTTCGGTCCTTCTGCCTGCTCTGCCCCCTGCTCTGGCTCTGGTGAATTCTCTCACCCTCCCACATTTCTGACTGTACCCAGTGCTTGTATAAACAAACAAGCAAACAAACAAACAAACAAACAAATAAATAAAATACAGGCCTTAAGAAAGACCAGTATAGGATATATCCTATTTCAAAGTGCTCTTCTGACATCATTTGGATATTCTGGGATCCTATTCTTATTAGTGACACAAAAATATATTAAATGATATTATTTATACTATTATATCTGTGCCTGGTTTAATTCCTATAACCAAAATATCCTAGATCCTTTTATGTTCTGCGAATCTATAGCCTTGTATATATTCATTTTTCTTCTCCAACTTAATTGCATTACGTAAGTTGCCCACAATTTTGGTGTTTACACTGATAACATTATGAATCTAAAAAGTGAGAATTTGGAAAATATTTTCAATCATTAAGAAAAACTAAGACTTTTTAATGAAAATTCTTTTACTTTTTTTAAGATCCTTGCATGTGATTCTTTGGGTTACAATGGAAAAATCATTAAAGTTTTAAGGCAATTAAAATAAATTATTTTTACAAATTAAAGAATACTTAAAGGCATCCACGATTTTCAGTGTACATTTTGCATTTTTAATGCTACTAGAGGCCCAAAGGATTAGAACTAACAAAACAAGGACTTGAATTCAATTATACTAAGTCTTTTATTTTATAGCTAATGCTAACAATCACCAATGAGAACACAGGGCTGACTTTGACTATTCATTCCTCTTTTCTCATTTCTTACTCTTGCAATGATGCTTGATGATTTGTATTTTAATGTATGTACTTAAGCATAAGGCTTTTGATCATCCCCTTTGAATTAAACCAGTAGCTTATTCATCTCTTCCCACCCACTCCACTTATGCACAGTTTGGGCTCCTGTGATTGCCTGTAAACCAAATCAATATTTGGCTCCTTAACATTCTATGATCAAAGTCCTGAGGCTCCATGTTAATCTCTTTTATCTATAAACAGACCCTGGTCATCTTGTCTTTCTAATTGCTGAGAGACCTTTACTACAACTTGGCATTATCCCTCCTTCCATCAGGCCTGGTCTGAGGCCCCCCCATCTCCCAGATTTAATCATATGCTGGCGATTAACCTGACACGGTTGTTCCTGTCTTCTAAATAAGTCTCTCTTGTAAGCAAGGGAGGACACCTTTCAGTGGCATACGTTTCTAGCCTCGAAATGAAAGCCTCAATTCCAAGTATGTAATAAAAAAGCAATTTCAATCCCTTAGGTGAAATAAACATCTGCATGCAGTATTATGAAGGAGGTCTTCCTCCAAAATCAGTCTCTACCAAGCCTACTTCTAAAACACACAAATTGTAGAAAAGAGACTAGAAATAACTTTTCAGTTAGTCTTACCTTGATAGCTATGTTAAGCCTATTTATTTCTCCCCTGTGGCCTCCACAATGAGATATTGGGGGCAGGGGGAACAATTTCATAGAACCTTGATTATTAGTTTATCCTTTCAAAATTAAATATAATAGACAATTATTATCAATGAATATATGAAAAGATTAATGGGGACAGACACGCTCTGCTTATTATAAGTGAACTCAAATGCAGTACCAAAAGCAAATCTAGCTCTTATCTTTACTCAAGGAAAAGAACTCCCAGAAGCACCAAACACCAAATGACTATACTCCAGAAAGACTGATGACTTAGGTTTTTCTTCATACTAGTAAGGAACATAAATGTTTAATTTACTTCCTTTGGTAACGGGTATACCTAAAGGTTTAAATGGACTATAAGATACTTAAACAATGTTTCACACATTGTAGTTACTCATAAAATATTAAATTCTCCTTCCTCATTTTCCCCCTTCCTTCTGCCCACCCTTTGATTAAAGGGTAAAAAGTCTTGAAGTTTCTAAACCACATGACAGCAGGGACCTTGTCTAATTCAGTTCTCATATGTGACTCCAATGCATAGGTTAATGAATGTATGAATTTAGGAAAAGATTTGGACCAGGCTCTCTTTATTGTCTGTTTTTGTTCTTGCGCAAGGCCTAGATAAAATTAAGATCAAGATGAATTAGACACTGTTCCTGTGTACTTTAGAGCTTATTATGTATATTTTAGTAAATATATTTACAGCTCATACAGGCCATTACAATTATTGTAACAGAAGAGAAATGTAGTTTCAAAAAACACCCTGAGTTTTTGTTACTGAAGTAAGAAGATATTGAATCCAGAAATTCCTCAAAATATAAAATGAGTTTACTGAACTTAAAGGCCATATTATGAAATATCAATTGGTTTGTTAATCTTGTTGACCAGCTGTGAAACAAATGAGAATAACCATTCTGATTCCAGTGTTTCCTTTTGTGAGAGTAGGAGTATCTTTTAGTCTCAATCCCAGAAACATAAAGGTAAAAAACTAAATGAGTCAAATCACAGAAGAGAGCAAAAGAGGGATAAAAATGGATTTATACATGAAGAACATATAACTGAATAAATGAAATAAAATGATAAGAATTAAAATTTCACACCACATTTCAGCTTTGAAAATAAACATGAAGATTGCACTGTGTAGTAGTTTCCTACAGTTGTCAATTTTAGTTTCTCAATAGTTATTGAGTAAATCGATAAAGTATGATGAGACAATTCATGTGAAATTATAACTTTCCCAAGTGAGCTATAGTATGATAACACAAAGTCATAAGCATGGATTTTGAAAAAATATGGGTATGGTTTGAAGCTTCTGACCTCCTTTTATTACATGAGTAACCTTGAAAGATTTCGTTAAAAGTTTCTGAAACTAAGTTTCTCATCTGTAAAATAAAGATAGTAGAGTAATCCATAGGATTGTTACAAAGAGTCAATGAAATTACATATGTGACCTTTATGTCTTATTAATTAATTTAATATTAAGTTTTTGCATGGTTTAATTTTAAATTTTAGCTGCCTCATAACTTCCTATTAGAAAATAAACAAAAAAATATGCAAAACTTTTAAAGAGCAAGAAATTGAAGTACCCTCCAAAACAATCTGAAAATAATCGAAACTGAAATAATGAGGAAATTTTTCCCTATGGTCATGAAGCATTTGAGGCAGAATTTGAATGTAACTTGCTTCCCTGCAATTTAATGCAATTCACTTCAAATTATGTAGAAACTAACTGAAGAGTCTTAATTAAATTATCCCAAACAGAGGGACTTGGGTTGACTGCCCTGTCATCCAGACTGGTCTTCAGGGGCCCTTCGAACCAAATCAACAAAGTCAAAACTACTCCCATCCTTTTTTTCTCAGGACCCATGGAGATAGCCAGCACTGACAGGCAGCATTAGGTTGACCATGGCCTTTGGGAAGCCACACAGCTTGACATTCAGAGTCCCCAGCTGCTTCTCAAGGTCAAACAAACCTTGCTGGAATGAGATAATCATTTCTGAGGACACGCTGCCAGCCCGGAAATTTTCTTGAGGACCTAGTGAGCATCTCCCTTTGGGACATTTTCATTGGAAGGACTGCATGGTTGTCTGTCAGGAAAATACACCTGAAAATGTGCTTCATTTGCCTTATTACTGAAAGAGAAAAGTGCCCCAGTGCTGCAGTTAACTTACTGCAGGAGAAACATGCTTTAGACACCTTCCCGTACGTAGCACTGAAAACTACAATGTGTTTTTCTGAGCAATTTTTAAGAAGATGTGGAGTGAAGATTTTAATTAAGAACCGCACATTTTAGGCCCTCCCCTGGTGGCGCAGCAGTTGAGTGCTGGGCTGCAAAGCTGCCTGCAGCCTCTGTAGCGCCAGTTTGATCCCCGGCCACCGGCAAGGGTCCCACATGGCGCACAGACCTCTCCTGCCGTGCCCATTGCTCCCCTCAGCAGTGGTACTTCATCAGTCTGCCTGTTATGTTCCCTGCTCTGGCTCTGGTGAATTCTCTCGCCCTCCCGCGCTTCTGACTGTACCCAGTGCTTGTATAAATAAATAAATAAATAAATCTTTTAAAAAAAAAAAAAAAAAAGAACTGCACATTTAAAAAATACAAGGTTTTCTCTCCCCTTTTGAGAAAGTGTCCCTTGGTAAATACTACACTTTCGTGGAAGCCTTTGCCACTGAGTTTCTATAAACACTATTACTTTTATATGTTTATTTCTATCATTTAAATAATATTCATACATTGCTTTTCACTGCACTTTATTTCACTTATACTGCTTTGATACAATTTCAAATCCACTGAGTACAGATGGAGTGATTCTCAGAATTCCACAACAAATATTAAGTAGCTACTATGTGCAGGAAATACATATAACACTCCAGAGAACAGCATGATCTAGCAATAGAAACTGTCTACTTTAAAGGCCAGTGACCTTGAATTTAAACTCAGCTACAGTTGCAGCCACATGACCTGTGTCCATTTTACTTCAACTCCCTGAGCCTCTGTTTTTTTCATATATATTCAGCGCCTTATGGACAGAATCACTTTGAGAGTTCAGTAAAATAATATGCAGAACCCAGACATTTCCTAATATATAATATGTTCTCAAAATTTGTGAGCCCCTCCCTAGGCCCTAGCTGTCAGGTGTTGGAGAGCTACATGATGAATGTGTCATACTCCCAGGGGCAGAGATAACTATTATATTTATAACTCAAATCGGTGCTAACATATTAATCATTCTGCATTACACAGGTTCCTCAGTTATCCCAAGCAGCTCTAAATGAGACCTGATATTTCCTGAGCTGGATTATACCTCATTTGGGATATTTCCTAAAGAAATGTAAGCAATCTTGGCACTAGCAAATATAAATACAATCACAGATTTGTCTTCAGCTTGTCTTATGCATTTTCTTAGATATAAAGCTTTACATCACTTTATAGTTTATAAATGAGCACAGTTAATTCACATACCCCTGGGTGATTTTGATTTGCCTGCATTTTAAAAAGAACACTCTATCAAATGATGGAGTTTATCCTTTTAATAATTAGGAAGAGTTCTATTAAATTCCACCAAGGCCATTCTGTCAACTTAAAGGTTGTGATCTCTATTCAGAAGAAAGGTTTTAATTACCTCCTTAAGCCCTCTCAATTCCACTATGATTGATAACTGATTGTAATTTGCCTCCTGCTCACAGCCACACTATGAGCTCTCTCCCCAGTTTTAACTGCCTTCTCAAAATTGGAAATTTGTTAACGCCTTACTCTTTTTTTTTAATTTTATTTTTATATTCCCCATACAATTGCAACCCCCTTATTTTTGTAACAGGATGGTCCCCAGGAAAGGGGGAGGTTCCAGGTTCCCTGCCCCACCCAAGGAAGGGTGGAGCTGAGCAGGAAGAGGAGAAGCGGCAGAAGAGACTGAGGAAGGAAGCAGGATGGAGCCAGGAGACCTGGAGGAGGCACATGGAGCCTAGAGACACGTGAAGAAGCTGCGCTTGTCTTTTGGTCGTGGACGGGGTGACACAGATGTGGGTGAGACCCATGGGGAGGTGACAATGGCAGCTTTTATCTTGATGTTGATTTTGCTCTTTTCCTTCCGGGCTTGTCCAGTTGTTTGTGACCCTTTTCTGTGGGTCCCCACTGGAAGATGTTTTAGACTTGTGGTAGACTTTGGGGCCTTGTTCTGGGCCGATCCCATATGGATGGACTTTTACCCACGAGGGGATGGGTAACTTTGGGTGCTTCATTTAGAAACTAGACTCTTTGCCTTACCTGTATTGTTTCCTAGTTTAATTAAAGTTCCTTCCCATTAAAGTCTCCTATGTTTTGTGTTGATGCGGCGGATGGCAGAACCCATTTAGAATAGGCAGGTTTGTGGGGGTCTGGGGTGCCCCTCTCCCTGTCCTATAACATTTTGACCCCAACCCCTCCTTTCCCCACCCCTCCCCCCATAGTGTGTCTCTGGTTCATAGTTATTTGCTGATTTTGATTTTTTCTTTCTTATAGTTATTCTTTTTCCTGGTCCCTTATTTAGGTTTTCTAGATTCGTTGACACCTTACTCTTAACTTTTTTCTCAGAGCCCTTCTAGTTAAAGAAGCGTCCATTCTGAATTTGCAAGAGGATTATACTATTTTGCGCAATGATTCACATATTTCTTTAATTACATACATAGTAGTCAATAAACATTGTTGACTGAAAATTTCGCTATTTTAGTTCGAGGATTCTAATGAACTAGTGACACTTGTAAATATAGCACTTATATCCCTAGGATCCAGCCTGAACAGGAACTAAGTGGAGAGGTGAGAGAATATAAGACAGAAAGTATCTAGACTACTACTGTGGATCCATATCTAGAAAAGACCACAGAGAAGTCACACACATACATGTCTTTGACCCACTCGGGTTCATCTGGCTCCATTTTCATTCTTTATTTGATGCTTTTCCAAAGTTGAGAAAACCTGAGTCAGCTCCATTATGAGTCTTCTTCAGCCCAATAATTTCCCTTATCTCTGGGCCATAATTCTCTAGGAAAATTAACCTAGCCTTTTCCTGAGATCACCACATGGTATTTATCAATGGAAGTTATTGATGGCAAGGAAGTTATTGATGGCAAGTGCTGGCAAGGATGTGGAGAGAAAGGAAGCCTCTTACACTGTTGGTGGGAATGTAGACATGTTCAGCACTAAAGTAAACAGTATGGAATTTTCTCAAAAGATTAAAAATTGATCTACCATATGACCCAGCAATTCCACCTCTAGGTATCTGCACTAATTTGAAGGAATAGATGCATTCCTGTGTTCACTACAGCACTATTTACATTAACCACAATGTGGACATAACCTAAGCGCCCAAAGGCAGAGGAGTGGTTCAGGAAGATGTAGTATATATACACAAGGGAATCCAACTCAATTATAAACAAAGATAAACTCTTCATTTGCAACAACATTGCGGAAACTGGGGGGAATTGTGTTAACCAAAATAAATAAGGAAAGAAATACTGTGATGTGACTCACATGCAGACTAAAGAGAAACAAAACAAAGGGTCACATAAAACCAAACCTATAACAATCCCTAGAAATCTGACTGTAGATCTGAGACTACCAGATGGTTGAGGGGAAAGAAGAAAGAGGGGAACACAGTGAACTATGGTGGAGGATTAAGGGTGCTTTGGTGGTGCACGTGTGTTAGTAACAATATCTGAAGAGGGAGATCTTATACTTGTAAATCATAAACAATATTGTAAGCCAATGTTACCTCAAAAACTAATAATGCCTGAGGTTTAAAGTGTAGAGAAAGATTCAGAAGATTCATTGAGAAATAAGCTCAACTTGGTCTTGAGTATTCTGACAGCTATCGTTATTCTGATGTCTTCTAGAAGCCTGGTCAGAAGGGACTATGGACTACAGTGAAGGACTACACTTGTGATTGCAGTGAGTGTGGTATGAGTAACAAATATTCTAAAGGGGACATCCTATCCTTTATCTCTAAATTATATACAGTGTTATAAACCAACATTACTACAATAAAAATGGATAGTGAACAATAAGAGCAAAATGGGTCTGTGAAAAAACAAAGGTCATAAATGCTTTCCTAACAAATTTCATTAAAGAAAAACTATTCCAGGCCTGCCTGGGGGTGCAAGGGGTTCAGTCTCAGCACTATGAAGCTATCACCAGCCATTGGGCCATGAGTTTGATCCCCGGTCAGGGAGCTGACCCACATGGCACAGCAAACCTCTCCTGGCTTGCCCACTGCTCCACTCAGCATTGTATTTCAGTAGATCTGCCTGTTCTGTTCCCCACTCTGTCTCTGGTGAATCCTCTCACGCCTCCGCTCTGCATCTCTGGCCTACACTTCAGCTCTTGTATGCATAAATAAATTAATCTTTAAAAGAAAAAAAGAAAAACTATTCCTCTGTATTTCAAGAAAATCACTGATTCCTCAAGATTAAAGAAAAAGAAAGAAGCCAAAGCAAAATAGCATAATTCTAATATGAACCGTCAAATTGCAGTCAAAAGGCGTAAATGAACAGTATTGTTGAAAGGGAAGAGAAGAAATGAAAACTTGCTGTGGAAAACTCCTGTATGGGCTCTTGAAAATTCAAAAAGGCTCTTGAAGCAAAAAAAAAAAAAAAAAAAAAAAAAACAAAAAACTGCCAAGTCTTTTTAATTGATGAATAATTTATGGATGATCAGCAGGAACATCCATCCAGGCAGCTGATTAAATGCAAAGTATTTTGATAAGCAGAAAGTTACCACTGCAGGCCTCAAAGGGAAAGAACAATGTCCTTGTCGATCGATGACAGTCCGTATAGTGATGGAAGCTGCCCAGTCTGTTTCCAGCATCTGTTTCCCCATCCCCCTGAATCACTGGTAGGAACAGTTACCTCCTCTGTGAATTTCTTTCTCCTGTGAGAATGATAGAGGTTAAATGTGGCTACGAAAGGCAATTAAAAGAGATCTATCACAAATATGCTATCCCAGTATGCCATCCTGTTTTCCTTCTCTAGTGTGAACTGCTACCGAAGGACGGTAATTGAAATTTGTCAGTGTTGACAGCCAATGACTAATATGGAGATTTTCATTACATATCCCTCCTGGAATGGAGAAGAGATGAGTGCATATTAAACTCCAGATGGAGGCAGCCACAGGAAAGGGAGATGCAGACGCTACTCAAGCCAGCAGTGCAAGGACTATTTGGGAGGAAGCTAAAACCCTCTCAAATTAATTTGCATGGAAACAGACATGGCATTCGCTCTCCTCACCTCCTATCCGTGAAACCTTGTCATTTCAATATTTACTATTATCCTCAGAGCCCATATGTTAATATAGTTGGAAGCCCCACCCACCAACTTCAGGCAGAGTCGGTTTGAAAAGGATTATTCAGAGTTCCACTCTGTCTTCAAGTTTAAAAGTGTTGTGATTGTAAAATATAGGAACAAAGGTGTCATGTCTATTATTTCCTATGTGGTTTCAATGTTTATCAGAATCACTAAAAGAAATCTATAAATTATATTCTCTGAGCCAAGAGGTAACAAGAATTCTACAGTATACAGAGAAAGTAAAAAGGGCTCCAAAGTCACAACGCATCATCCCAGCTAACAATTGTTGCACAAAAAACTATCCCAAAATCAGTAGGTGAAAGCAACAACCTGCTTATTATATCACATATATCAGTGGGTGAGGAATATTGGCAGGGCTTAGCTAGGTGATTCTTCAGTTCCACATGGCACAGATGGAGTTATTTCAGTATCCAGTTGGCAGATGTCTTGGTCTGGACAGTCTAATTGGCTTCCTTCATATTTCTAGCTGTGTTATCTATATTTTCTCATTTTTGGCATTTTTTATGTGCTGGCATCTGAGCCTTTGCTCAGAGCCTTTGCTCAGCCTTTGGAAGAGAATGCCCATCCTCAGCTACTCAGGTGCTAGAACTAACAAACTACTTTCCTGCAAAAGTACCTTTAATGTGCAAAACAAACAATCCACAGACTATCTCTCCCTTCCATCCCCTTACTGGGTTCTCACAGAGCATCTACACTCTGGCCAATATCCCTCTGTATCAATTACCCCAGAGCCAAACAATGAGGGTCAATCCCTATATCCTCACTGAAGGTATTAAACCTAATCAATTTCCCTGCCTCCCCCACGCCTTCCTGCAAAAACCAAAATGAAACCCTCATCTGTGCTTTCCCCTCATGTTCTTCCCTAGGTAGCTAGTGCCGCATGACCAGAATGCTGCCCCCATCCTCTGGGGAAATTTGAGAACAAACTGTCATTTCCATAGCAGTCTTCTCCCCATCTATTGGCCTCACTATCCAGAATAATAACAAACCTACATTGTAACTGAAAACACATCAACAGAAAAAAGCCTAGTGCCTTGGCAGGGATGGCTAGAAGGTTAGACTTCTGGAACTGCCATGGAGGGCTCTCAAAGTAGTCACACTTCTTATATGGCAGTTCTTATTCCAAGAGACCTGTGCAGAAGCTGCAAAATTTCAGGTGACCTAACTTTGGAAGTCTCTGAATTGGTTAGTAACTCACTAGATGAGCCCAGATTCAATGGAGATGAATTCCACTTTACCTCTCAACAGAGAGAGAAGTGAAGAATCTGCAGCCAGCTTTAATCTACCCCTTACTTAACTCAGGCCTATACACTTCCCTAACTGAAGATCAGTGCTGGTGAATTATTCTAGAGGAAGTCAGTTCCTAATTTTGTGATCTGGAGATTAGACAATCTGTTTCTGCAGTGTTACCTAGGATTTATGATGGTTTCAGGTTCCATTGTATCTGATTAGTATTGTCACTGGTGCAGAAAGCAAGAAAAAAATGGGGTAGGAGAGCACCACTTGAGAAGATAGGCTCTGTCACATGTCAGAGATAAAAGTGACACAAACAAGTGTATCTTATGATGTCATGGCAGGAAACATGCCTTTATGATTATTATAAAAAGCTAGGAGATAGAAACACAGGGGTGCAAACGCCCCTAACAAGGTTTTAGTGCTAGGACTGTATCCCATTTGTTTTCTAAACCACATGCTTTCTAAACATGTTTTTGCGTTTGGATATAATGAGTGTAATTTGCTCTTACTGACCGAAATTACTTTAAATGTGAAAATGATGAAGCTTAAAAGTGAGTAACTAGCTGATCAATCATCAGCATGCAAATAGCCTCAATTTACCTAAGAGTGCTTTCCCTGGGATCCAGCTGGCTAAGAGCTAAACCCATGCCAAGAGTGCATTTAGTGTTCTGGGTTTACTGAATCTCTGAAGGAGATGTTGTCACCACCTAAAAAGAGGGGAGAAAAATGCAAAAGAAGGTACATTTATTGTCCTTAGCCTCAAATGTAACAAAGGGCATCTAGCTGTGTGATGAAATATTTTTAAAACACTCTGTCTATTTATTTTCTATCAACATGTGGTAAAATATGAACACACCTTGAATCTAATTACATAAAGACTATATTGCACGGGCGACATCCTTACATTTCACTTAAAATGAGCGATCATACTGCTGGACTACATTCAGGACGTCATTGCTTTCCCATCACCAGACAATTGTGCTATTTTACATAATCAGTATTCAGGGGATGGTATTTTGCTAATAGGCAAAATCTTACAATGACAATTTAAATAGTTTAAAACATGCACGAGATAATTTGTAGTCACAGCTCTGCCAATTGCTAAGCAAGTGCAGCAAGAATGTGGACTCTCTGAGCATCCAAAGCCATGTTGGGGGACAGCCTGTCCTCTTCCATCAATGAAACTTTGTTCACATCAAGTTAGAAGCCGAAGTCAGTTAATATCATCATTCCAGACTCCTCCTAGGAGAGTAAGTGTCTTCACTGGAGAACTCCTTTGCTCACCATGCTGGGGTGGGACGGAAACAGAATAGGCAGATGGGTTTTAATGGTTAAGAGTTCAGATTGGGGGGCCTCCCTGGTGGCACAGGGGTTAAGCACCACACTATGAAGCAATCCGCAGCCTCTGAAGCATGAGTTCGATCCCCGGCCAGCCACAGAGCAACCCACGTGGCGAAGCAGACCTCTCCTGTCTCGCCGCTGCTCCTCTCAGTAGTGTATTTAAGTCGGTCTACCTGTTCTGTTCCCCATTCTGTCTCTGGTGTATCTTCTTACCCGTCCCCCGTATCTCTGACCTGTACCCCAGCTCTTGTATGTGTAAATAAATAAATCTTAAAAAAAAAAAAGAGTACCCTGGGGCTTGAATAAAAAAAACAAAAGATGTTGGTTTGAGTCCTGGCTTGGCTGTTAATTAGCTCTATGAGCTTGGGTATGCACATTGGCCTCTCTTAAATTGATTTTTCAGCTGTAAAACAAAAGCTGGGCCCCCCTGGTGGTGCAAGGATTAAGTCTCAGGGCTCTCAAGCTATTGCCAGCCACTGAGACATAAGTTCAATCCCCGGACAAGGAGTTGACCCACATGGCGCAGCAGAACCTTCCGGTATCTCACCCACTGTTCCCCTCAGCAGTGTATTTCAGTAGATTTGCCTGTTCTGCTCCCCATTCTGTCTCTGGTGAATCCTCTCACCCCCAGCACCTCTGGTCTACACCCCAGTTCTTGTATACATAAATAAATATAAATCTATGAAAAAAAATAAAATTAAAAATTAAAAAAAAAAAAAAAACAAAAAGCCAGACTTACCTCCTGGAGCTGTAAGGATTAATTGAAATATTATATGTAAAATAGCTCAAAGTCTGACAAGTACTCAATGAAAGTTCACATCTATTGTTTAAAATAGTGAATTAACATAATCTGGAAATGATGAACCCCTTATGAATGGTCCATTGGAAATCAATACATTTCCCAAAAATGTGACAAAATTTGAATTTTTCTGGAAAGAGTTTTCATGGATTTTAAGAAAGTCACAAATGAACTCATAACAAAAAGGAGCCATAATCACTACTTTGTTTTTCCCAGTGGAAACATGGTATATTTATGAAACTTCAACAAATTTTCTTAAGGTTTTGCTAATTAACAGCCACCATGCTAAGTTCTCAGGATACCAGAAAGAGCTGAAGTGCCTTGCCTTGGACAGAGAGGCAAGAGTGAAGGGAGGCAGACCAGACATCAGTGACTAATCCAGACAGGAAATGTGATAAAAATGAAAATGCAGAGTAGGATACATGAACTTGGGTACCAGTTTATCTAGATCAAAGTTTACATCATCACATTCAAGCCAAGCATTTGAGTAATCTTGGCTCCCAGGTTGGAGTAAACAACAAAGATTCACCTGGATGACTAGAACAGGTGGCAAGTGCAGCCACATAAGGGAACATTCACAGGTTGTAGGACTTTGGAAGTAGATATCTTTGTGGGAAAGAGAAGTGGATCATTAAGACTACTACATATATTTATTTATTTTATACTGAATTCATGCTCAGATATTCCTATTTTGGATGAGAAAAAAAATTAAGATATACCTTAGCATGATTTTTGGAAAGTCAATATAGGCAGTAGCTAAGAAAGGTCATGAAGTCTTGATTCAGATTGTTTAGGTTGGGTGGAGAGCTGAAGCATTCACTTTATTACCTTAAGTTTGGTTCTATTACTTTAAACACTCCCTCCCTCCCAGGGAATTGTGCTGCTATATTTGAGAAAAAAGAGATATACTTGCATATATCAATAGCCATCATTAAAATTAAATTTCTGATTCATTCTAAGAACTAAATGATTAAGGGTTCCTAGACTAGCTAAGTCAATCTTTCTTGAAAGAGTCTACATTCCAATTACTAACATGTACTATTTTCTCCACAGTTTAGAAAATAATTTCCATGGTCTGTTCCCCTTTTTGATTCCAGCCTTTTCAGACCTTTATTTTCTGTAGCTGATCTATTATGTTCACAGTTTTGCCCCAAGAACAGTGCAGTCAATTTTCCACACTGCCTTGCATGCAAACTGTGTTGAATGAGGATGCTATCTAATTATTTACTTGTTTGTTTATATATTTATTTATTTATCTAGTGTTATAAAACTTTTATGAACTAAATCAATTATTCAGAGCCTTCAATAAAAGTTTGCTTTTCTAGCTTCTATATTACAGAGAAAGACAAATTTTCCCCAAACTTACTTAATGCTCATCAGGTACTTGGCAGAATAAGTTTGAAATAATTTACTAAACAGAGCGTGTGTTTGTGTGAGCATGCCTTTGAATTGGCACAAATTTATCCTCTCTCTTCCAATGCCCAGTTTCCAGTTGACATTTACATTTGACAAGTAACAATCTATCATTTAGCCTTGACAGGCATTGCTAGTCAATCACAGACGCATTCTCTTTAGCTGAGATTTGTTTCAGAGGCTTTCTGAATGGGACATTTCAGCAATCACCTGTACGTCAGAGCTGGCAGCTGAGAGAAAATCTTTATCATCCCTGCATAGACTCACCTTTCTTGACATTATTCTGCATTTGAAATGTGGTCATACATTTAATCAGGTAAATGGTGTGGGCAATGGATTCCCACCCCACAGTAATTTCACAAGGAACCCATCCATGTTTTCAAGCTAACTTTATTGGAAATAAAACTCCATGTGCTATTTCATTCAGCAAGTTGACTTCTAAGGTTTAGAACAGCCAGAAATCAGAGGATGGAATAAATCATGTTCTACTTTCCTTTGTTACACACTTTTTTCTCTTCTACTTCCTGCCATTTTCTCTTTCTTCCTAAACAAAATAATAAATATTCATTGTTTTAATATACTATGTAGCATTAAAAATTCTCTAACACTTTCAGATTTTCTAAGTTTAACAAAAAGTGAAAATGTGTTTTTGAAGTGCTATAGCATCATGAATTAATGATATTATTAATCTATCACCTCAAGAAATCCAACAGATCTTCAGGTGAAAGGCAAAACTGTCCTACGAGAAGGCAGGTAACTGACACCTCCAAGGAATATAGAAAATTAAAAACTTCACAGACAAAATTGACAACCTGTTTTAGAACTTAAATGTTAATTCCCTTGCAAGTGAGTCACAAGAGAGTAACTGAAGATTGAAAATGACAAAGACTGAAATATATGTAAAACACCAGCCAAAGTCGAGTTTGGAGCTATGCCTTCCCAAACAGTAAAATTACACCTTAGACCGGTCGTCTCCCATACTATGACTTACACTTTGTAGTAAAATAGGTCTGTACTCAAATTCTGTCTCTTTCCTCTTTCTGTCTTCCTCATTTGTAAGAGAAATATGACAGGGCAGTGCCTGGTACCTCATATGAGTTCACTAAATGTTGACTTCCTTCCTCCTTAAAGATGACTTGCCATGAGCTGGGAAGGTAAGTGAGACTCCTTGGAAGTCAAGTACTAAAATTCTTGTAGTGGACCAAGAGATGTAGTGACTCACAGATGACTGGGAGGTACTAATTTATAAAATATCAAACTGATTTCTATGCACTCTGATCAGAGTAAATGCAAACTGCTGGGCTGATTGTGGTTCAAACGTAGAGGTAAATTTAGAAACTTCTTATCTCTAGCCAGTCATTCAGTGGTTGACTGATATGTTTATAAGGAACATTAAACCTTGAATAAGGGACTTCCCCTCTCTGGATACCTTTTGTGGGGAACACTGGTATGACCCCCTTACATCATTTAGTCCTCTTAAGAAAATGCTATGAAGGAGGGAGTAAAACTATTGAGTAAGTGGAGGGGTCTGGAAATACCGCCAACCCCACCCTTCAAGTAGAGTAACTTGAATTTATATCATATGTGATGAGCTTCTCTGTGAGATAGTTTTAAAGAGATTTATAAATGAAGAAATATACCTTTTTCTAGCTGCAATATATAGTTATTATTATTATTATTATTATTGCTATAACATTGGTTTACATTACTGTTTGGGTATCAGAAGTATAGGATTTCCCCCCAGATGTTGTTTAAATCACTGCTTTAAGTGAGTGTACTTTATTGCCTAGACTACCTCTAAAGTCCATTCTAGGTCATTCTCTAACCACAGTAACATTCTTCTGTGTCTAAATGTGCCAAGTTCTTCCCTATCTCAGGGACTTTGCACATGCTATTTCTTTTGCTTGCAAATATCTTTCTTCTACCTTTAAACTGGCTACTCAATACTTCCACTATATTTTTTGGGTCTCTGCTTACTTATCACATCCTTAAAAAGGACTTCCTTATATCACCAGCTCCATTTAAATAAATCTTTCCAAGGAGCTAATGGATAAAACAAAGAACACGTGGTTAAACTTGGGTTTTAGATAAATACCAAATAGTTTCTAATGCTTCATACTTATACTGAAAGATTATTTAGTGGATATATGAAATTCATGTTTATCTGGCATTTCATATTTTGTTTGCTAAATTTAGCAAACCTATTTTTTCTTATTTTCCTCTTCCTTAGCAACCTAATTTTCCTTTACAGCAATTGCATGGCAATGGTGATTATTTGTTCAGCATATCTCTGTTCTATTGTACTGTAATGCTCCAATGGGAAGGATCTAGTCTGTTTACTTCCACATACCTAGCAGTAAGTACAAGAGATGGTACAAAAACAGTAAGTACCTAGCAAGAAGTGGTACAAAAACAGTCTGGAACAATATGGACTTAAGTCTCAATATTCATAAATTGTTAGTTGTTATTTTTTATCTCTAAAAAGCATTGGGACTATACAATTCCCACATACTATCTTGAAGTAAAACATCTTTGATTACATGCTTTACATGTAAAGCATATAAAGTAAAGTAACTGCTCATTACAACTTTCAGTGTAATGGTTTCTGAAGTTCTGAAATAGTTAAACAAGGCTGTGCATCCAACCATCATATACTAAACACTTTAATTTTATGACCTCTAATCCATGGAGAGTGCTTCAATCTAAATATCTGATCCATTTTGTAGAAGAGAAAATTAAAGTTCAAGAGTCTGGTGTTCTAGATCATACACAAATAAGTGAGTCTGGATTGTTTCAATCAACCTCTACTTGACCTTGCAAAATTCAAACATTTCTCAGAATCCATCAAGGTAGGATTCTAGATGTGAGTTAGCTTCTACTAATCACACATACTCATACAAGATCTGAGCAATGGAAGTGAGGAAGAAGCTAAATTCCTATGGCTCATGGCTTTTATTGCTGGCAAGCAAGCCCAGGAAAATATGGGATTTTACTACAGTAGCAGTCCAGTGACCTTGCCAAAGCTCTTAGATGTTGGAAAGCAGTTGTAATAGCAGTGTTCAAAGAGGCTGAAGATTCCAGCGCAGCTCCCAGGGCTGCCTCAAAAGGTATTACTTCCCTAGGGGAGCAGTTCTGTATAACAATTAGAGCTACTCCAAGGGTAGAGCCTAGAACCTCTTTGCCCAACCCCACTAAAACATATAATGTATTACAAGATTAAGTGCTCAATCCTCTGCCTTATACTCCCTTCTACTTTAAATACCTTCAGTGTATTGTTTTCTGCACTGAATCCTAGTGGACACAGCAACCAGCAGACATAAAGTTAGATTTCAGCCCTAGCTGGCTCTCTAAGTCATGCTTCCTCCGTACCACCCACCATTCCATGTTGTACATAAATTTTATATTTTAAGGAAAATCAATTTAAATTTGTTCTTTGTTTTCTTAAGATTTGATGTGGAAAAAAAGTCTTTTACAAGAGCAGGTGCTAGTAAGAAGGACTGCCATAAAAAATAGAACTCCTATTTTGATATTGGACTGCTGAGTGCCCCTTAGACTCCCCCTCGTCCTTTTCCCTTCTGTCTACATCTCATGACACTGATAGTTAAGCCCCAGGTCCTTCTTCCTTTGGCTCTGGGGGAAACTCTAACCACAATCAGGGGCCTTCACCCTGGCCCTACCACTCTAATTACCATAAAACCAGGCCAGTCCTGTTTCCGTTCCTAGTTGTCCCAAGTCATTTTTAGAAATGAACATTCCAGAAAGTCCCATTAGGTGAGTAGTAAATATTTTCATATCCTTTTGGTGTACATGTGGCATCATGACCTTAACATTCACTCTAAATTGCAGATGGAGTGTCACCTTGCTTTAACAGAGTGCATGGAGGGTCACCCTGCTTTAATAGCATGACTCCAACAATGACTATAGGTGTTGTCTTAGTTCAAAAGTAACCTGACCTGGGTGGTTTAAACCAGTGAAATATAGTCCTTACAGTTCCAGAGGTTGTGAAGTCCAAGATCAAGATGAGGGCCAATTCAGTTACTAGTGACAGTCACTTTCCCGGCTTGCAAATGGATACCTACTTGCTGTGACCTCATGTGAAAGGGGAGGCAGGGAGAATGAGAGACAGAGAGATCATCTCTGTCGTGTCTCTTCTTATTAGAGCCCTAATCCCACTCATGAAGGCACCATGCTCATGATCTAACTACCTGCCGAAGACCCCACCTCCAAATACCATCATATTGGGGACTAGGTATTTAACACATAAACTTGGGGAGACACAACTATTTATTCAATAGCACTGTTATGACATTTTAATTACCAAATGAAAAGAGGGAACAAAAAGAGCAAGAATATGACTTGTTGGGAGGTAAAGCTGACTCACAAATAAAACTTGAGGACAAAACAGCTTTATTTGAAGACCACTTGCCTAGAAACATATATATCTGTGCATTAAAAACTTTTATGTGAAATCCAATTGTGATTCATTCCAAGAGTTTCAATAGAAATGCAATTATTTTCTACATCCTAGCATTTTTACCAATAACCATTGTGTTAAAGTACAGTTTTAATACCCAACCAATGGAGGGTGGTTAAATATTTTAACTAGCAAGTGAGTGACTAAGAATTAATATTTCAGAATTAAAGTTTATTGATTATTGGATTTCTGCTATATAGTCATTATAAATCAATGAATAGTGTGATTTCTATAGAACATCTTTTAGTTAAGAAGTTGATAAATCTAACAGTCTAAGCAGGGCCATAAATACCACTTAGAGATACCACAGTGTTTCGAAGTGGCTTTGAAAGAAGACAGCACCTCTCTACTGGAGAGCTATTTATAGCTCAGAAAAAAAAGAGAAAAATTACATCACAAAATTTTAGACCTACGTAGAACATCTGACACCTTGATCCTTAATCCCTTAACTATAAAAGAGGAAATGATTCATAGAAATTTGGAGTCCAGCAGCCCATGATGGAAAGCATTGGTGGTGCAAACCACCAGATCTTACAACAATGAGCCCAGGGATCATAATTCTTAAATACTTCCCTAAGAATTCTAACAGGAAGCAAACAGTCCTGATGCTAGAAAACATATTTTTAGAATCTTTTAATAGAATGGCTCTTAGACAAATCCATTTCTCCAGTAAAAAGAATTTGCTCATATATATTCATCACCTGGTAAACAGGATTTCAATAGGAAAAGACAGCCCCTCTGGGTAGATGCAGCAGGATGCAAATGAGCCGCATTAACGCAACCAGGGACCCCTCAAAGGAGTGTCCTGGTGCAAAGTACAAAGTGTTTCTCTTACCTGGTGGCCCAGATTATGAAATGACATCATGTTTCTTGTCAAGCACACAGCAGAGGAAGTGTGGCTGTAGATTACACAGCTATACACCTTTTTTAAATGTTTCAGGCAATTGTGAAAAGTATAGTAAGTACAAGTATTTCTGTGAGAGCATAGTGCATGGAGAGCTGAGTCAACCCAGAAAATAGAAACTTTTTCTACAGGAAGTAATGTCTAAACCAGGAATTAAATGTTGAATAAGAACTGAAAGGGGGCCTCCCTGGTGGTGCAGCAGTTGAGTGCTGGGCTATGAAGCTGAGCGCTGCCTCTGTAGCGCCTGTTCGATCCCCCGGCACCGGGTGAGGGTCCCACATGGTACGCAGACCTCTCCTGCCACCCGTTGCTCCTTTCAGCAGTGTACTTTGGTCCTTCTGCCTATTCTGCTCCCCGCTCTGGCTCTGGTGAATTCTCTCACCCTTCCACACTTCTGACTGTACCCAGTGCTTGTATAAATAAATAAATAAATCTTTAAGAAAAAAAGAACTGATAAGGATAATGAATATATATATAGAGAGAGCATTCTAGCAAAAGGTAAGGATAATGAATATATATATAGAGAGAGAGCATTCTAGCAAAAGAAAACCTAGGTGCAGACTCAAATCAGTAGAGAACATGACTCCTTTGAAAAACTAGAGTCAGTAGCCTAGACAATAAGAAACAAGTGGTGAGAGAATGATGAGATTGTTAACATAGGCAAGACAGGCAGAGACTAGATCTATTAGCACTATGTACACCCAGCTTAGCATTTTAGTCTTTAGTTTAAGAGTGTCACAGGGATTTTAAGTATGAAAACAACATAGTATAAGCTAAATCCTATATTTTAGAAACTTTTAGAATCTAAAAGAGTAGAGCTACTAGATTTTTTAATCAGTTCCTTACTATGAGGAATAGATGGGGGAGTATAGAAACAGAATAAATATGGAGAATTAGAGAAGTAGTGTTTGTTGTCCAAATATGAGCTTATAATCGCTTGGACAAGTGCAATAGTCCAGAAGGAAAGAAATGGACAGCAGTTTGTGATATAAAATCAACATAAATTAGAGATTGAGTGGATGGCAAGAGAACATAAAATCGATCAATGCAAAGCTAGGGTGGTGATTTCTAGTTTTCTTTTTTTTTTTAGTATTAATATCTTTTTATTTTATTTTATATATATATTTTTACATCAATTTTCATTTTGCACAATGCATGCATTTTCATCTTGGTTGTATTCCCCATACAATCTTCACCCCCCCTTATTTTGACCCTAATCCCTCCTCTCTTCCTCATCCCCCCCTCCATAGTGTGTCTCTGGTTTATAATTGCTTGTTGAGTTCTAGTTTTCTTAAGAGATAGAGATTCTATTTGTGGAACAGGGACCAATGGCCGAGAAGGCTATTTTTGTAGGAATTGTTAATGAACTCAACTTTAGACTTACTAGGTACAAAATGGCTCTCAGGCTACCTAGAAAAGAGGTCAAACAATGAGGTTTTTGGTTCTGTGCTTGAAAAAGAGGTTAATTAAGGAGAGAGGAATATGAGAGCTGTCCAGTCCAAATGTAGCTGGTAAATAAAATTTAAACACAGGAATGACTTTTTTGAATAGTATGCTATCAGAAGTGAGATAGACTTTAGGCTTGAGAAGTGCCAACAATTATAGGCCAGAGTACAATGATATGAGAGATAAAGAACAATCTCATGGGAAAAGAGATCTTTCGAGTTAATAGAATTAGAGATAGAGGAAATGGAACTGGTAGAAAATAGTCAAAAGACACAAACTTCCAATTATAAGATAAATTAGTAGGGATGCATTGGACAACATGATGGCTATAGTTAACATGGCTATAGTTAATACTGTTATATTACATATAGGAAGTTGTTAAGAGAGTAAGTCCTTAGAGTTCTTATCAAAAGATTCTTTTTTCCTTTTTGCTTTTCTTATTGTAGCCATACAAGAAATAGATATTAGTTGAATGTACTGTGGTAATCACTTTATAATGTGTAAATCAAACAATCATTATACAATGATTATATGTCAATTATTTTTCAATAAGACTAGATAAAGAACATAGATTATTGAATCTAAAAAGAAAATATATATCTGTTATTAGTGAAAATATATGGAGCTTTTTATTATAGTCATGAATTTTTTTGATCTGTCAGATTTTTAAATTAATGCTATTTAGATAGGGGTTAAGAGTGGAGAATGTTAAAAAAAAATTATTATTCACTTTTAATGAGATTTGCATAAATTACCTTGTAAGACCAAGAAGTAAATCAAACCTTATTTATCCTGATGAGCTTTCTGTATTTCATGCTTGGAGTAAGGCCCAAACCTTACCTATTATTGGTTCCTGACATGTATTTTAATTATGCATTAATTGCCTTTGAAAAGGAGAGCTAGGCTGTCCAGGACTTGTTCTACATCATGAAAACCTAAGGGAGAAATAAATCCAAGGGAAATACTGAGTTAAGTCCCCCTGTGTGGAGAGAGCCACTGGGCAAAGGCGAGGGATTGGGGGTGGCGGGGGTGACAGGTGGGTAGAATCTGTGCATAGAAACTTGCTAGAGCAAGTCCCTTTGCTCCACAGGGAAACAAGCGCAGGTCTAAGAGTCAGAGATGACCAGGCTCTCCCCCACCTTTGTGAGCTCTAGACACAAGGGGAGCTGTCACAGTGCCTCCCAATCTCTCTGCCTCATGTCTCTGTTTCTGTCCCTTTTCTCTCTTCTCCCTCTCCCACTCCTCCTGTGTGTGTGGTGTGTGGTGTGGTGCATGTGCTCACTCTTTCCTCAGATTTTTCCCAACTCCCATCCCACTCTTCATCTCTTCAACATCATTTTTAGTATAAAGTTGAATTTCTGTTTTTGAATGAAGCTTTTGTTGCATGAGCTGTGAGAGGCGACACATAATACAGTGATTTAAAGCATGCACTCCTGAGCCAGAGGGCCTGGACTTGAATCCTATTACTGCCATTCACTAGGTATGCACCTTGGCAATTTACTTAACCTCTCTGGGCCTCAATATCCTCATCTGAAAAATGATACATTCCTTAAGGAGTGCATAAAGATTAAATGACTAAATACAAATAAAGCAGTTTAAACAGTCCCTAGTGTACAGTAATCTCTAGAGGCATAATTACTGTTGTTATTATTCTCAAGCTTCCTAAGTCTGAATGGCTTAGGAGAAGCATCATAAGAATCAGGTAGGATGTCTGATCTATGGGATGTGAATGGGGCAAAGACAGTGGTTCCCAGGAACACAATGACCAGGAATCTACCCCTACACTGTGTGGAATGCAGGTAAATGATCCCCATTAAAATGTGACTCCTGGGCCTCCCTGGTGGTGCAGGCAGTTGAGAGCCACACTGTGAAGCTGTCTGCAGCCTCTGAAGCACGGGTTCGATCCCGGCCAGCCGGCAAGAATTTCACAGGGCGAAGCAGAACTCTCCCCACAGCAGTGTATTTCTTCAGTGTTCCTGTTCTGTTCCCCGCTCTGTCTCTGGTGAATCCTCTCACCCTCCCACGCATCTGGCCTATACCCCAATTCTTATATAGGTAAATAAATCTTTAAAAAAATGTGAACCCCAATGTGCAAAGGGTCATGAGGCAAATAGGAGGTCAGAAGTGTATATCCTGTTGCAGGTTTTAAAGGAACTTGTTAGAGAGTTCAGATTTCACAGGCCATGTAGTTTGCTGAATAATATCCACCCCAAAACATCCACATTCTACTCCTTAAACCTATAAATGTGTTACCTCACACATGGTGAAAGGAATTTTGCAGATTGATTAAGCTAAAGATCTTGAAATGAGGAGATGACCCGGCATTATCTGGGTGATCCAAATGCAATCACAGGAGCCCTTCTTAGTTAAGAGGGATGCACAGAGATGTGAAGACGCTATACTTCTGACTTTGGAGATGGAGGGAGGAGGTCACAAGACAAACAATGTGGGTAATGTCTAGCAAGTGTAACACATAAAAAAACAGACTCAGCCCTAGAGTCTGCAGATCAGAAAGCAGACTTTTCTGCCCTATACGACTTGTGTTAGACTTCTGAGCTACAGAAATATAACATAAATCTGGATTATATTAAGTCATTAATTTGTTATAGCATCAATAGGAAATGAATACAGCCACCCAGTATTTCTGTGAGCTGGTATATTTTGTTCTATTATGTGGGGGTCATCAATATTTGCCCAGTCTTCATTTCTATCAACTTTACACATTTGCTTTTTAGTCCCCTCTTCTAAACAATCCAAGAAAAGATTTGGTCTCAGTCCCAGATTTCGTTGAAATGTGATTATATAAATATTTTATGTGAGATATTTGAATTCCTAAGTTGTTTTTCTCAAATTGTAGAAGGAAACCGCTGCTTCTGGCTAGCAGAAGAGGAAATATTCTGAAATTAAGGAGTTCTCTTAATTCCACAGATATTCAAGATCAAGAGAAGCAGGAAATAAATTGCCCTCACCCTATATTCAGTATCTGTGATAACTGGCTCAGATGGTATTGAGAACATCTCAACTGTCAACTTTCTTCCCATGCTTGTGTCAACTGCCAAGAGTTTGATGAACTAAATTAATAGAAATAGCACATTTCTCAGCCCAACATGCAAGATGCTTGGTAGCAAGGATATACCTCTGTTGCCCCCCTTTGCTTCATCGGTAGCTGCTCTATCTTTGTCCCAGTTCCCTGATCACCAGTCTATACATCAGGTCAGTGATTAGTTTCCCCATTTCCTGTTATTTCTGTTTTCCTGACCTGCTTTTCATCAATTCCTGGAGCTCCAGGTTCTTTCAAGGAAGAAGCAAGGACACATAACTGTATGGGGTTGTGAAATGACATATGACTCTGGCAACTGCAACTATGAAGATAAAACCCAAGTTGTCTTTCTTATAACATAGTGAATATTAGCAGCTATGTGATCATTTTATTCAATCCAATCCAATAATCACTGATTGAGACCTCACTTTGGGCAAAGAATGATGATAATTAAGTCCTACATGGCATTAGGAAAACTACTGACATTTGTGTTGATGATAGATACTAAAGAATTGACAAAATTAGAAGGGAAAACCTAAAAAAAAAATTGTACTGGTGATATAAGAGTAATACTAATTACAGTAATTTATGGTAACTGCTTATCACTAATGCTTAATTATTATGCAGCCCAATCATGATTATGCATACCAGCATGTGTGTATGAGGGACTTTGGTGTGTGCTGTATTAGATTAAATTAAAACAACGAAATATAAACATGCATGCTCAGTCTTTGAAATGTATTTATCATCTGCCCACAATTTTTAAAAATTAGAGAAAAAATGTTAGCCCATGAATAAGATAGCTTGGTTCTTTTATGCCAGGGAGACTATAAATTGATTAGTGCACTTGATTTTCTAAATGAGTTCCCTATCTTTCCCATCAAGAATTATAGTGTGTGTTTTTTTTCCTCTCAGGTTTTCTTATAAACAATTTTAATTTCCCTTTTTCAGCATTCTACGTGAGAATAAATGCAACTATAAGAGGCTCATTATCTTGATAGTCTGCAGAGGGAACAACATAGACAAAATGAATCTGGCCAATCCATCCAGCTGTTTGCAGATTACTTACCAGACAAGAGGGCCAGGTCCCATTTACCTCAGAGTTCATTTATAGCAACAGAGTAAGATGGTAAGACTATCACTGTGGTTGAACAACAGGCAAGGGAACACGACCAACACTGAGAATTCAATGGGGACTGCTGGTAAAAAAAACAGTTGAGAAATAAAGAATAGCCTCCAATACTACAATAACCTACAATACTACAATCAGGCACTGTGGCACAAACAGGGAGTATGGAAATTCATAAGACTTAGGCCCCCCAGCAAACTCATGATCTAGTAGATGGAGGTTCCTGTGGGGTCTACAGAAATGTAGTAACAAAGCTGCCAGCACACCTTTGGGGTACCTGACCTTAACTGTACAAATGAGAATTTCAGCATGAAATTCTCAAGGCTATAAAAGAAACTGCAACTGATACATTAAAACCAGATAAAATATATACCTGCCCCACATTTCCACCCCATCTCCTTTATGCTAAAACCATGCTGAACTTCTGGGGCCGAAGGGGCTTCGGTCTAGGCTGCCACGAGCTCTGTTTTCTGTTCCATGAACTCAGTTGCAGTAGCAGCACCACAGAAAGTCCCTGGGAAATGAGGTTCAGGGACATAAAATAATATATATTCATCTGATTCTGGAGATTACAGTCTCTCTGGTAAACTATAATTCTTCCTGAACATTCTCCACCATCTGCCTTCCCAAATTCATTATTGAGTCAGCAATGCTACCTGCCAATCTCATGGTTTACTCAGTGGGTTAATGAAAATGAACCCCTTAGAATTCACCCCTGCTCCACTGTTCTTTCTCACTGGAATCTCATTCTTAGAAACTCCAGTCTGTCCCCTCTTACAGTACCCAAGTCTTTCCTTCCTGCAGGCCCTGCCATTGTGATTTTCAGGACCTAAGCTTTAGCTTTTCCTTCAAATACTGCTCCAATTTCCCTCCTAAATGAAACCTGGTTTTCATATTTGAGGAGGGGGTGAACTCCATCTTGCAACACAACAAAACTAAAGTTATTTCTCCCACTCTTCTAGACACCCAGGGTAAGCAGACTGGATCACTCTTTTGAATTTTCATCACTGCTTTTGCTGGGAGTCATGTCACTAGGATGATTACAATGTTTCTAAATCATATAGTGCATATACATGATCTGATATCATTATTGTAAGACTATATGGGATATGTGGTATTACATTTGCAAGAAACCTTGGCTGATCACTGTTGTTCAGCATTGATTTTCCATCATATCTGAATGCCTTTTCTCACTTAATATTCACATCATCCATTAATATGAGCTCACTGGGTTTGGTTCTGCAGGTTGTACCTTGTGCAAAAAGTGTCCGAAATGCAAGAAATGGAATCTAGCTAAAACATCTTTATCCCAATTAGAGCCCTAATCAAGAGCGGCACCAAGAAACATACTGCTCAGCTATTTAAAAAAAAAAGAAATCTTGGGCCTCCCTGGTGGTGCAAGAGGTTAAGTCTCAGCTCTATGAGGCTATTGGCAGCCACTGCAGCAGGAGTTTGATCCCTGGCCGAGAGCTGACCCATGTGGCACAGCAGACCTCTCCTGCCTCACCTGCTGCTCCCCTCATCTGTGTATTTCAGTCAATCTGCCTGTTCTGCTCCCCACTCTGTCTCTGGTGAATCTTCTCACCATCCCCACACCTCTGGTCTAAACCCCAGCTCTTGAATGCATAAATAAATAAAAGAAATCTTTAAAAAAAGAAATCTTGCCATTTTCAAAAGTATGGAGGAAATGGAGATTTTGCTAAGTGATATAAGTCAAAAAAAAAAAAAAAAGACAGATACCAGATGACTTCACTCATATGTAGAATATAACGAAACTAAACAAAGGAACAGACAAAACCAAACCAAATCTGGTATACCAAGGCTGCTGTGTAGAGGGTCTAGGGGGGAATAGTAAGGCTTGGAGAGCAAATGGGGAAGGGGTCCCAATGGATTATGGTAGATTATTGCATTTTGGTGGTGGTGGTAGTATAGTAATTTACATCTGATGGGTACATAGTAAAACATATACCCCTAAATCATATATGTTAAAACAGTGCTACCTCAATAAAAGAAAAATAATTTTTAAAAAGATTTTCTAATCAAAGGGACTATGCATCTAGTTGTTGCCCTAGTTTTAAAGCACCCTCTTCAATATCTCTTTATCATCTTCTGAGCTCCTTTAACTTAACTGACCTCTGCAAAAGCTTCCAGGGTACCACTTCCTCTGTGAAAATTGGTAGTAACTTTAAACATATGTCAACAATCCTTACAACACCATCCTCACAGATCCTTATCTCCCTGAACTTCAACTGCCCTCAAGTTCATTTCTTTTTTTTTTTTTTTTTTTTTTTTGGTGGGACCCTCGCCGGTGGCCGGGGATCAAACTGGCGCTGCAGAGGCTGCGGGCAACCCAGGGAAGGCCCTCAAGTTCATTTCATTTTGTGCCACACCTTGAAGGTCGTCATTAGTTGAAATTTCTACACCTCTAACATCAAAATGTCTGAACTTTCCCCACTTTGACCATGACTTTCATCTTTCTACTTTCTCGACTCACTAAGTTGCACATACTCTACTTTTCCCCAGTGACCTCCGATCCTCAGTCTCTCTTTTTCTCTACAAAACATGTGTTTTTATCCCCAAATTCATTGTCATGATACTCACTTGAATGTCTAGATCATTCTATTGTTTCATTATATGAAAACCTTGAATAAACTACTTTGCTCACCTTCTTCACTGAGGCCCCAGATAGTCAAATCCTAAAGGGGAGAGTTTCCTAGTCAGTTTTATTAAGTCTACTTCCTCCCTCTTTAGTTAGGCCTTTGGTTCTGCTGCTCAGCAAAACATTATTCACTATGTCTTATACTAAGAGAACACTTGAAATTTGTTTCTCTTTTTTCACAACCAAAAATGGGGATAGTAACATCTACATATGTAATAAATAATAATATAAATTCCCTAAACAAGTGTTTTTCACCTGTGAAGGTCTTATTAAGTGCTGTTTCCTTTCTTCAGCAGTAGTAATGAACCCCAAAAAAACTTAAAACTCAGACCCACTGGTTGATGTCCCTGAGAAATTGGCCTTTGACTCACCAAATGTTATTTGAACACTCAGGAAGTTTCTGTGATCATCACCAATAGGTGGACAGGGAAGCATATAAAGTGAGACTTAAAAGGAATTTGGGGGATCTCCAAGAGTATAAAAAAGATTGCCAAAAATGAAAAAAAAAAAAGGTTTTAAATATTCTTCATTTTTTGCCTTAATTAGGAGTATCTATCTCCTTTGTCATTAAATGAGGCCTTACAAACTTTATGTTTACTGGAACTGTCCATCAATCCGATTACTGTTTTACTTTGGGAGGAAAAAAAAAGCGTGCATATACTATCTGCTTCTGCTGCAATCTCTCCCTCAAAAAGTCATTCCTACTGCATTCACTCTCAAATTTTAAATGGGAATCACATTTTTATCAAGTCTAAAACTTTGACTTCTTTTGATACAAACATCTTCCAGAATCTCAGTGCCTCACATTTTCATCCTGCTTTTTTCTGTTGGATCTTTTCTATACACCTACAGATTTTCACCACCGTGTAATGTTTCAAGCTTTATATGTATGATGCAATCCCTAAATGGTAATCTTCTGTGTGCAAACAAGGGCAACCTCCTTGAGTGAAGTCACAATTTATTTCCAAATTCACGATAATTACTCCATCCCCAAAAATAATACATCAGTCCCTCTAAAACATTTATATGGCTCTTTAATCATACATAAGCACAAAATAGGATACACAGTGAAACTTACATCATAAACTAGGTTCCTTTTTATAAAAATCTGATTATTAACTGTGGTAGTTGCAAATAACAGTCATTCAATGAAATTGTTGCATCAATGAACTTCTAATCATACTTCACTAAAAATAGAAAGAGTAAGGTAGTTTTGGAAAGACAACTGCTTGCTGTTCCAAAGGTTTTCTATACCCCGCTATGGAATTTGGGTCCTGAAAAAAGACAAAATCACACTTATTTCCACTTGAGGGAAAAACTCTAACCCTCCTTTATATTCTATTCCAAATCCAATACATCACTCTGACCCCAGATACGCAGATTTCCCCCTTCTGACCCCACTGACCATTATCCAACTGTAGGCAAGTGTTCTGACCCCACTGACCATTACCCCACTGACCATTATCCAACTGTAGGCAAGTGTTCTGACCCCACTGACCATTACCCCACTGACCATTATCCAACTGTAGGCAAGTGTTCTACAATTCAATTTAAACCTCACACAATCTACCTGGAGTTAACGTAAGATTCCATACATTAAAGTCTCAATCCCACATAACTGCCCCTACTTCATATGCAAATTAAAAATCTATACCTTCTGTAATTCTGCATGACAAGTTATAGAATAGATGACTCCCTCTACTTCAGTAATGTGATAGAACATCTCACAGAGCTCAGGAAAACATTCTTAGCAGTTCATTGTACAATAAAGGATATTATGAAGGATATAATGTACAGCCAGATAAGGAGGTACACAGGACAAAGTGAGGGGTCCCATGCACAGACGCTCCTACCCCATGGAGTTGTGGAGTGCCTTCCTCCTGGTGCATGAATGTGCTCAACTTGGAAGCTCTTTGAACCCATAATTTAGGAATTTTCATGGATGCTTCAGCACACAAACATGATTAATTATTAACTTTGTCTCCAATCCCTCTCCCTCTATGGGGGTTAGAAAGTGGGGCTAAAAGTTCCAAGTTTCTAATCATGACTTCTGGTGTCCAGTCTCTGTCCAGGTGTTATCTAGGAATGGCCAAATCAATAGGAAATAACACTTTCCAACCACCCTGAAACTCCAAGGTGTTTAGGAGCCCTGTGCCAAAAGATACTTTGTGGCCCATCACTCATAAAATAAGAGTTTTAGAAAACAAGGGGACACACCAAATAAATATTTGTTTTTGTGTCAGTCTACCCTGTCTCTGGTTACAGACTCCTTAGAGCAAAACAATGAACAGCTCAAATAGCATGTTATTAGCTTCCCATGCAGCCATTAAGATCCAGTCCATTAGTCACCACAGCATATGAAAATGTCCCCCAGGATGAGGCCATTCAGGTTTGTAGTATTCCTTTTGATCTTGTTGGTTATAAAAGCAACAGTAGTCTCAGCAAAACATGGAATTCATTCATTCAGGAATCTGGTACAATTGATCTAAGAGATACTATCTCTTGTGCTGAACTTCTTTCTAGGTGTTACTATCATGTTTGATTTCTCTCAATATAAAATCACTTTATTCATTATTTTATCCTCAGCTACTATTCCTCCTTTTCTTCAATTTTATTAAACTCTATCTTGAAGGGATATCAGTTATAACCACTGTGTGAGTCTAGACTGTAGGCAGCAATCCAGAAAGTACCTAAATATGAATAGGTTAAGAGGTAAGATATCAAAGAAAATACCAGAAGAGGAAATATATGAAACATTATTAAATTAGTGCCAGATAATTGAGAATGGGTGAGATGTATATTTTCAAAATTGTGATATATACCTTTGAATAATTTGATCCAAGACTTTCAAAATCAGAACTCCTCTGTACTGATGCAATTAACTATAACAACCATCACTGCCTCAAAATATTTCATAAAGTACAGTAAAATTACAAACCTATGTTATCAGAGATAAGTTATCAGAGTATTAGATGTGTATAGCACCCAGCCACAAAAAATGAAAATATAAATTAAACTCAATCCTATTTGCACTATTTTAATCTATCAACTCTCTATGCTTAAAAACTAAAAAACATGTTTTTCTTAAAATTCCCTCACCTTTAATCTATACCTAGAGGAAATTTTGAAATTACATTTGCTGAGACTAGAGGCAATGAGGCTTATCCTGGTCAGCATGATAGTAGAAGGAACGAAGAAATGATGATTTGGGATTTTTTTGGAGGAAGGGTAAGAAGAAGATAGTGATGATTTTGAGATGGAGTCTGCAGACAGAAAGAGATAAAAAAAAAATTAACACCTGGATTTTTGCCTCTTAGTTTGGATCCTACCAGAACTCTCTATACAGAAATGTGGAAGAACACAGGAAAGAGGAGCTGGTTTAAGCAGTTAAACCAAGAGTTCCCTTTAGTTTCGTTGGAAGACACCCAAGTGAAGATGTCAAGGTGCCGGTTGGCTTGAAATATATAAAAATAAGATTATATTTCTTTCCTGATGGCACAGATGATGGCTTTTACTGAGAGTTTTATTTTCTCTTATGAACAACAGCTTTAAATAAAGGAACATGGAAATTTTAGTCCAATTTAAAAAAGAAAAATGCTAGAAATTTCTATTCGTAGTTAGTCTCCATTTCCAGTTATCTGCATGATCCCACTCCTTATTATAACATTCTAGTTTCCTCTATCATAAAATGAAAGTCCACAACAAGATAATCTCCAGGTTCCTTCTATTTTCAAAATTAAATGTAAAAGGAATCCACAATGCTCCCAGTACCAGGCATCCTTAACTATGCCTCATAAATAATAATAATAATAATAATAATAATGTTTCACAGAGTGTATGGCTCGAAGAAAGGTTTGTTTGCAAAATGCAATTTAAACAGATCACGCTTTATGGCTTGCCATTTACCGTAGTAGTAAATAGCAAATAGGCAGTTGTGCCTACGTGTATTTGCTGATCTGTCAGACAGTGGAAATAAGGCCAGAGCATTATCCCTTTATAAACCAGGGCACGCGTTCATTCTCTAGGAGAGGCATTAAGTTTTCATTGAAAATGATAAACCACTGCAGCTGGTGTGAGCCACAGAGGGAGCTGTTCTATGACCATTTAACATATGCATATATGTTTTTTCAGACTAAGTGCCAAGATTTTCTTATCCATGTCCTGCCATGTGTTGGAATCAGCATTTCCATCTATTTCAAAGATATCAAAGACTATAATTTTCTCATCATATTTTATCTACCCATGTTGCTCTCCCTTTTGGCTTCATTTGCCTGCTCTAATTATGTGACTTCCTTCCTCTAATTTTTTTACTGCAATATCTCCAACATAATTTTGTTCTATAGCTTCTAACACTCATTCCTTGCCCCCGGTGGCTATTTCTTCACAGCTGAAATCTGCTAATACTCTGATGATAATGTCCTTCACCCTTGAATATGGAAAAAGAATAGTGATAATCACTGATTCTCAGTATGAAATCCCTAAACATTTCATGCCTTCCTTCCTTTAAATGTCTTAATTTTTTTTAATGAAGAGCAACCTGGGTCTCATAGTATTAGCTCTCTTACACATGCATGAAATAATCAAAATTGTATGTAATTTATGTAGAAATAGACTTACAAGTTGGAATTGCACCTGCTGTATCTTCACTTATTTTAATCCTATAAGGAATTTAGAATGGATAGCATTTACAGTAACTCAATTACTCTATTGTACATTGTCTGCATATTGGAAACACTGCTCTGAACTTCATTATAGAAACCAAATTTCATCCAGCCTTTCAGACAGCTTAGAATGGAAATGAATTGACGGGGCAGTATGACTTGGTACAGAGTTTTTCCAATTTGAGAGCAGTTAACCTGGTGACTACATTGCTTGCTAATATTTAATCTCTACCTTTCAAGAAACATTTACAATTCAAAAACTACAGCTAATTAATTGCATTTCATAAACCCCCAGAACAGTATACAGCTTAATGCAAAGCTCAAGCACATTTGCATATACTCAATCAAATTGGAACATAAGCTGTTTAGATGCATGGGGAATGAATAGAGAATTCTGATTGGTAGATGACTCTGTGTCTGAGTAAAATTAATGAGGCACTTTCTCTTCATATATGAATTATTTGTAGATTAGTACAGGTTCAAACGCCTGGACACATATACACATACCTTGGAGGCTACTTTATAACCTAGTCTTGATGTTGCACAATTTACTGTCTTGCCTTCAGAATGGGGATAGGATCTTAAAGGGGAAAAGGAATGTGTCATTTAACAAGAACTAAACCAAGAAAGGAATTCCATAAGCACAGTACATAATCCTATAAACTCAAGATTGGATGGCAAATAATTAAATATAATCCATTGTAATTCTTCCCCCTGACTGGCTACATTTGCCATGTATCAATATATCCATAAGTATTATTAACATGCAATTTTTGGCAAAAACTTAAATTCCAAGCACATTTTTTGTAAGCAACACATAAACAAAAATAGACACAAAACTTCCTTTGTTACTTCCATTAAGAGTCCACTTACTCCAATTCACTAAAGGACCTCTGTTACTCCAGTCCTAAGAGTCACTCTTTCATTTCTCTTATAAGCATAAGCACAATGCTACACTTTCACTGTGAGTTTTCCAAATAGTAGTAAGTGAGGCATTAATTGTCTTCTTAAATAGCCCCAATATTGACCCTTAAATAGAAAAAGTCCTATATTTTAATATATGCTTCATTCTTGAAAAGGTGCTTGATAGTTGAATGTCTGAAAGCAAAAGCAACAAGTTTACAGATTTTAAATGGTTTCCATTCTCAGAAAACTAAAACTTTTATAAAAGTCTTATTGAAAAAATACAGACTTACCAATGTTGTTACTATTGTTTTTCTTAGGATATTCACATCTAAATTAATTGAAATGTTAAAAACATGGATTTTCATTTGCCATAGAGCATACAAATTATATTTACACATTTTAGAAAGTTAACTTTTAGCTTAATTGGGGTAATATTAAGTGCAAAGAAGAAATTGGCTCTAATACTTAGATGTAACTAAAAAAAAATGCAATAGAATTGATCATAGATTACAGCTGCAGTTGTGAGGATGCTTTCTGCTCTTATTGATGATTGTTTTCTTTTGATTTGTGCAGTCAATGGACAAAAGTGCAATTATGAATGGACTATTTATGGCAAACTTCTCTAAGCATGAACTTCCTCTTTGCATTTAGAAACTAAAATGATGTTTTGATATAAATTTGTGTGACTTTGATCAGGTCACTTGAGGTCTGAAAATCTCAGTTTCTGCATGATTAAACTGGGTATAATAGGGCCTCCCTAGTGGTGCAAGGGGTTAAGTCTCAGCACTATGAAGCTATCAGCTGCCACTGCAGCACAAGTTCAATCCCCAGCCAGGGAGGAAACCCACATATGGCACAGCAGACCTCTCCTTTCTCACCACTGCTCCCCTCAGCAGTGTATTTCAATATATCTGCCTGTTCTGCTCCCCACTCTGTCTCTGGTAAATCCTCTCACCCCCACACCTCTGTCCTGCACCCCAGCTTTTATCTGCATAAATAAATTTAAAAAAACTGGGACTAATAAAACATCTATCCTTGGGAGATTATTTCTGATGGGTCTTTCACATTTTCATATATCTCATGAATCAAGGTCCTAAAAACATTTTGTGCCAGATGACCTTTTCAAGGATATTTCATTGCAAATAATGTTGGAAGACAAAGCAGAGGCAGGAAGACAAAGCAGAGGCAGCATCACCTTTTCTACCCAGGACAGTGCCTCCCTCCAGGGAAAATATTTGGTGGGTTTCCTTATAAACCTTTTACAAAATTGGAGATTCTAAGGCTGAGATTCTCTCCCATAATGCAGCCCAGAAGTCACCTGATACTCATAGCATTGCCTTATAGGAATTTGAACTTAGAGAACTGGTACAGATATTACTACTCTGGCTTCTGCTGTTTCTGGAATAAACATTTCTTTGACCCAAGGGTCTGCATCTTCTATCTGCACCCATGAAACTGGGTTGTGCTATGCTATTATTTGGTAAATAGAATAAAATCTCAGTCCCCTTCACAATCCCTGATACATATTTCATATGGTAGCTGTGAGGATCAAATTACAGAATGTATTTCTAAACCTTAGCTCTGTGCTTGGGTAAAAAGCATTCAAAATTTTTATCATAATATTATTATTACTCAAACCAGAGTTTAATGACTTCTCATAAATTTATCATTAAGCCTCACCTTTTAAAAACTTAATTCAATTATAGATTGTTAGTATTTTATACCATTTAGCTTTTATTTTCTTCATAATAGAATTAAATTTAATGAACATTCGAGTGGATTAAAAGTTTCACTTTCATGCTTAATACTTCCATCTTTTTAGCACTTTTAATTTTCTACTCATTTCAAAAGACAAGATATTATGACACTAAATAGTCAAATAATTGCACAAACACTAATGTACAAAGGTTTTAATATTGCCAAAATCAAACAGTTCGCACATATCCAAATGTTTAGTGGCACATATTTGCCAGCTGATGTATGAAAGCAGATTCAGTAGAGGGAGGCAGTTGAGGGGTAGGATAATTTTAAGGCCATGTACCACCTGTGCACAGAATAAAAATGAAACAAAATTTTATACATCTATTCACTTGTTTCATAGCTGTGAATCTCTGTCTTTCATATGCTTTCTTTTAGGTATGTCTACCTGTGATCAAACTACCAAGCAGGTAAGTAAAATAGTCAATCATGATAGTATTGGGTCCCAGATCAGGCTGCCCCAAAATGTGCCAAAGTAGCATGTTGATTATTTTGAATTAAAGAAATAATCAGTGATGAAGGGTACCCTAAGCCTCAGTTTCTCCCCAAAGCAGACATTTTCTCTGATCTTTGTCCTCTCTGTTTGCCTGAAAGCAGAGAATAAATCTATGTAAATGGTACACTTCCTACATAAAAATAAAACACTTATCATCAGAGACAGGAACAAAAAATTGTGTAAGCAAGCGATTTAATTCATTAAATTAGTTGTAGAAAGCAAAATTTTCAAGAATTTCTTGGCCCTGTCTGTTCTTCACATATTTATTGTGTCTTTCTCTAAAAGTGATATAAATAGGCTGTTTTGGGCATATATTAGGTTCTATATCTTATGGACCTCCAAGTGCATGAAATTAAATTTGTCCTTTCTCTTGTTAACATCTCTCCTGTCAGTTCATATTCAGCCATCCAAAAGAACCAAATAAGGTAAGGAGGAGTTCCCCCCAAATTTCACCTACACTAGCATTAACAGAAAAGAAGCAAACAATATATGGCAAACACACACATACACACAAAAAGAAAATAAATCTGGAACATTTCCCTATAGTAATATCTGGCAATTCAAAAAATGCCAAAATATTACCTTGAAGGTATCTGTGCACTCCAATGCTCACTGCAGCACCACCTACAACAGCCATGCTATAGAAACAACCTAAATGCCCATAGGTGGATGTGACTAAATAAAGAAGATGTGATATATGAGTGAGACCCTCCCGTAATTTTCTTTTTCTTTCTGGCTTATTTTACTGAGCATGATCCCTTCTAGCTCCATCCATGTTGCTGCAAATGGCATGAGTTTATCTTTTTTGATTGCTGAGTAATATTCCATTGGGTCTATGTACCACAACTTCTTGATCCAGTCATCTATTTTGGGGCATTTGGGTTGTTTCCATAGCTTACCTATTGTAAACAGTACTGCAATAAACATATGGGTGCAGGTTTCCTTCATAGCAGGAATTTAGAAAACCTAAATAAGGGACCAGGAAAAAAAACTAATTATAATAAAATCAAAATTAAAATCAACAGGCAAATATAAACCAGAGACACACATGGGGGGTGGGGGGAGGGGGATAAGGGAGTAGAATCAAAACAAGGGGGGTGGGAATTTTACAGGGATGATAACCAAGACAAAAATGCACACATTGTGCAAAAATGAAAAATGATGTAAAAATATATAAAATAAAAAAAGATGTGATACACACACAATGTAATATTAATCAGCTAGAAACTGAGAGGAAATATTTCCATTTGCAACAACATGGATGGAAGTGGAGGGTATTATGCTAAGCAAAATAATCCCAGGTGGAGAAAGATAAATACCAAATGATTTATCACTCATATGTGAACTAGAAAGAACGTATATACATCTTCTAGAGCAAAATCTACATCCAAAAATAGAGAAAATGTACCCATATTTGTGTAGTTCTTTAAAAATCATAACTCAAAAGTCAATAAGACTTCAAAAACACACAGGGAATGTCATGGGAAAATTCAGCCCATTAAGGTTAAAAATAATTGAGGGCTTCCCTGGTGGCCTAGGGTTAAAGTCTTAGTGCTATCACCTCTACAGCCTCAGTTTGATCCATGGCCAGGGAGTTAACCCACATATGAAGCAGCAGACCTTTCCTGTCTGGCCCGCTGTTCCCCTAGCAGTGTGTTTCAGTAAATCTGACTGTTCTGCTTCTTGCTCTGCCTCTGGTGAATTCTCTCACCCCTCTCTACCCCACACCTGTGGCCTATATCCCAATTCTGTGCAAAAAATAAATAAATCTTTAAAAATAATAGAGCTGTTCCATGTATATATATGAAGTAATGCTAGTGATGCTAACAACAGAACTAGTCTGTATATAACTCTGTTCATCTATAGAGTATTATATCAACATTATCTAATTAATAAGCATAGAAATTCTGATGTGTCCTGCAAGGATCTCAAGTGGAATTTCTATGGCTTGGAGCCTAATTAAGCCCAAAATGTACTTGCTTGCTCCTCTTCAAGAATTTAGCAACAATTATTAAAGCCATATAAAATTTTAAGAAGCATATCATCAGACCAATTTTAATTCTCATGAATTTCTCTATGTTTAAGATTTGCTCCCTAAAACTCTACAAACAACTGGTTCTTCTCCATAACTTCTCATGACTAATTTTTTTTTACCTTGGCAGTTCATAGTCTGAACTCATTTGATCTTTGTGAAAAGGAAGATAGAGAAATTAGATCTTACACAAAGATTTTAATCTATAGTAAATGAGCAATGTAAACAGATTTTTTAAAATTTTAGTTAAAAAATATTCCAATGGGATATTACACCCCTGAATTAATGCTCTGGCCTAAATATTACATAAACAACATTCTTGAGGGAAAAAGAGTTTACTTAGTTTGTTTCTTTTTTGCAAGAGTTTACTCATATTTCCCTAGATGCCATTGCTTGTTTTGAATTTTATTCAATATCTCTCTAAGCTCTTGTTTTCTCAGTATACAATCTGATACAATAAGTAGATTAGAGTCAGAAAATGCCTGTCCCAGAGAAAGAGGAAAACTGCCTAGCAGGATATTAACAAACACCAGTTCTAAGTGTAGCTATTCTACTCATTGGTCTAAGCTAATGATTTAGAAAAGAGGGAACAAATTTTAAGTGGAAATACAAATGGAAACATCAATATCTTTTCTTATCTTTATGATCACTAATGGAATTTTTGCCATTTTTTGACATTATTGGATGATATTTGTGATATATACTCATAATGATCAAAGGCATTGTAGGTGAAAAATAAGAGACAATAATCGGGGAAAAGGGAGATGACAAAATAATATTAAAAATCAACAAGTGAATCAATATCAAATACTTTTCAATGTTCTCAGCAAGGGGGAAAAACAAATTTACAGACCTCAAGGAGCTTACTCTTTTTTTAGAAAAGTTTAGCAATGACTAGGTTGTAAGTGCTCTATTCTCTCCATAAGCTGTCATTACTAAAGAAGTTAATAAGTTATAAGAAAAGTTCTGCAATTTATTTCAATGAAGTAATGTTACTTCTGATCTAACTAGCACTTGTAGTTAGGACAAGCATTCCATTATATTAAGCATACTTAATCTGGTTTCATCATGGAAAAGTTTAAAAGCCCATACTTCATAGGAATTTCTCCAAAGATCACTTTAATCCAGAACATTCCATGTCAGAGCACATCAAGTACAAGAATCTCCTATTTGACGCCAATAACAGGGATTTAGTTTTTTAAGGAAGCTCTGGAGATATGTTCCTCTGTGCCTTATTACAACTCGTATTTCTCTCTTTAAGGCTTGATTTCAAAACCTCAATGCAAATGTTCCATACTGGTGGAGCTGTCCTGGGTGCTGAAATAGGTACTAAAGAAATATCATACAATATATAAATGTAAAAAAGCATTTTTTTCCCTTTTTGGTCAGACATAAGTAGTCTTAATCCTGGTTCTGGAAAAAATTATCTGTGGTAGCCTAGAAAAATCTATTTACAACCTAGAAGTTTTTATTTTCTCATGTATCAAATATGTAATGACTAGCTTACAGTGACTTTGAGGATTAAAAGAGACAGTGGGGGCAAAAATGCTAACACATCTTTTATCATAATAAGTATTTATTAAATGTTGTAGATTTATTATTCTCTATTGTTTTGTGGTAAGACAAAGATCTTTTTTTTCAGTAGAGGACAGCAACAACTTACTTTATAAACATACTACAACCAGTAAAAATTGCAATACAAATTTAATCAAGATAAATTTCTCAGACTATATATTAGAGAAATTCAAATGGATATAGTGATATAACTATGATCATGGGATGAAGAATCAGACTGAACTTTGAAAGGGAATAAATGGTCCGTCCAGTTATTTAAACAAATTGATATGACTGCAGGTAACAAAGCTTGAGTAAAGACTTGAAAAATAAAACCAAGAATCACTAAGACATAAAATTCAAATTGTTTAAAGATAAATAAAACTTACAGGTAACTTAGATGCCATGTTATTAAATGACAACTTGATCCAACCACAAGTAGTCACTTAAGATTATATTTTTACCATGGGAGTAATAGGGCAAAATTGGCATTTTAGAAAATTTATACTAAATGTCAAGTGTAGAATGAATTAAGGGTGAGAGATAATGAAGATAGGAAAATGACGTGAATTAAAGAATATCTAAAAGAATGTGTAATCTGTAGTAATAAAAAGGAAGGATCAAATGCATAAGGTATTTCAAAGGATGAGTAAAAAAATAATGGATTGAATATCTAGTATTACTATATTTCATATTTCCATTGAGATTTCTAACTATATTCTTGATTCTAATCCTTGTTGGTCTGTCTCTTTTGAGAAGGAAGAAAATAATAAAAACAATCCTTGTTTATAAATCAATTCTATAATCATATCCTTGGCTTTCAAAATATCAAGGTAATGTTTGTAAATCAAGTGAGAGAGAAAACATATATTAGAGTGTGGGCATAAGTGCTTTCCTATGAGAGTTGAATCAGTGATAAGATATAGTGGCTCTGTCATAAGCAATTACAAAAACAGAAGGTTTTAAGGTGAGAATAGTTCACAGTTCAACCACCATCTAGGGCAACAGAAACAACAGACACAATGACCTTCCAACAAATAAAACTAATATATTTAATACATTTCTTCCCAGAACTGGGCTTGAAATACATGATCCAATTCCTAATTTAGTTACCAGTGAACTCATTTAGATTCTTGGCTCCAGTTTGTAATTTTATTGTAACCAGCTATTTTGTTAGCAAGAAAACCATTTCTTCATCTACAATTTCACATGAAAACAAGTAAAACCATTGTGGCATTTCAGGGAAATAGTTTCAGTGTCCTGACAGTACTGCTCACATCAGGGTTGCAGGAAAGACTTTTTGTGGAACTCCATAGACTACCAGGACCACTGCTTGAAAACCATCACCTCAATGGATTTGAAGTGATGTTGATGAACCAGTATTTATGATAGGGTTGGGCATAAAGTTCTAAACTGGAACTATTCTCTCTGTCAAACCAAAATGAAGACTGAAATAAAATATTGGACTCATTTGGTAAGGCTGCCCTTCTGACTTCACTAGGTTAATACCAAAAAAAAAAGGCATAAATTGAAGAAAAATCACTCACTCATCTTCTCACTTTAATTGAGTTTGATACAATTAGTTCCAATCATTTTTAAAACTACATTTGGTTTCAGCTCATATATATATGCAGCATCCTGCAAACTCATGATTACTGACTGGTAAATATATCCCCAAAAACAAGATTAGAGATTGTTAAGAAAACCAAATTCAATGAGGAAAAATAAAACAAAGTAACATTTTATAAAAATGTAGTGCAAATGATGACTTCTCAATGCATAATATTACATAACATTCTGGGGTAAATAAGATTGTTGTTTCCATTTCATAAATAAACTGGAAACCAAAATTTAGAAGAAAATGAAATTTGTCCAAAATCACATGAATAGACAGTGACAGGGTCAAGAGTCACTCAGAACTTCATTTTCAGTTCTGAAGAAGAGAGAGAAAGGAGAAAGGAACATGTAAAAAAAAAAAAAAAGGGACAACTAAAATATGATTTATAAAATAAAATGTTCAAAATGAGGATTGTATTACAATTTAACTCTGTGATCTGTGAAAAATTAAGAGAATAAAAAGAAAAGGCAAAGAACTTGGAGAAAATAGTTGCCAAACACATATGTGATAAAGGACAGATATCCAAAATATACAGAGAACTCTTAAAACTCAGTAACAGGAAAGGAAGCAACCCAATTTAAAATTGCACAAAAGACTCAAAGAGCACTATGAAGAAATGAACTATCAAGCCATGGAAAATTTGAAGGGACATAAAAATGTATATTTCTAAGTGAAAGAAATCAATCTTCAAAGGCTGTAGACTACAAACAAATGTTGTGTGTCAAACTACACAACATTTTTGGAAGGACAACACTAGAATCAGTGGTTGTCAGAAATTCTGGGAGTGATGAATGGGGGAACATAGTGGATTTTCATGGCTGTGTAATTATTCTGTATGCTACTATAATGGTGGACACATGACATATACATTTGTTATTACCACAGAATGTACAACAACAAGAGTAAACCCTAGTGTAATCTCTTTACTTCAGTTAATAAAAAGAAAGAGAAAGAATGGAGAGTAAGAAAGGAAAACTTTCAAGTTGGAAAGTCAAGAAGGCAATGACCACACATATCAATACTGACTGCATAAATTTCTCGTCAGTAATTAGTAGACTGTTGTCACATTTGTTCAATTAACTATCATGTAATTTTTTGTATTTTCCCTTTCCTGTTCATAAATCTTAATACCAAGTTTTCTGCAGACTAATTTTAATCCGCTTCTCAATAATCCATTTCTCAACAAATCAGATGATGAGCATATCACTCTCTGTTATAAAGGACCTAATGTCCTACCAATATATAATTAACTTATACATTTTTCAGAAGTAATGACTTTTCCATTGGGTCCCCTATAAAGAGTAATGCATAAATACAAAAGACACACACACACAAACATCCATACAGAAACACATACTGGATAAGAACAAATCTGCATTTTACTATAAAACCCTGACTAAACCTGACAGTAAAGTCTCCAGAACAGGAAAAGTATGAAACTCCTCTACAACTTCAAAATACAGAAACAAAAAAGAAATAGGTAACAAGTCACTAATCAGAACAGGATTATAACAAACAAGTTGAAAAATAAATTGAAAATCTGAATAGGGAAATAATGCTTTCTGGGGAATTTTCAAGTAAGCAACTAGCCCTTGAACTTAATTCTCTATTTAATGGGTCTCCAAATAATTGAATAAACAATAAATGATGCAGAAGTACCAGAAATGGGGAGAATTAAGGGAGAGGCACGATTTTGCATAACTTATCTAGAAAATGGAGGAGAGGGAAGAGGGACTTAAGAATGAAGGTGAAAGGATTAATATTCAGTGTTATTTTTATTGCAAACATCGACAGGAAGATAATGAATTCTGGGCCTGGCTCCTGAGATGCAAGTTGCCTCCATCCAGGCGAGGGAGGCATGAATAATTAATAATCCACTTCAAAGTTCACAACCCCCATCTCCTCCCCAAGGTAGTCATCAAGAGAGGCAACAGTCAGCTAATGGGAGGATTGCTTAGTACATCTCATGCAAATAGAAGCGCCTCTGCCTCAAGGTTTTATCTCCTTTGCCAGCTCAGGAAGCAGCTGGTAACCTGAACTCCAGGAGAGAGCATTTAGCCCCTCTCAACCACAAATCAGCCACCCCTTCTTAGCTTCTTTAAAGGGTCAACACGCTAGAGGGGGTCTGGTCATCAGTTGGTGATTGCATTTTATCACTCAGCTGGAAAGTTGTTGCTGGAGAACCAAGTTTGTTACCCAAAATGCAGAGCTCAATATACACAGGGTCCTAATATATCTACTCACCCCAATCCAAGCAAGACTTTCAGGGGAAAGCACTTAAAATGCCAGCTTTTATCCTAAATGAACAAATGTAAGGCTGAGTGTACTTATTGATAATACTGTATTTTGAAATACTTCTACCAAACATACATTTTGAAATCTAGGTGACATAGAAGTTGTTTCAGGGGAAAAAAAATACTATTTAAAATGGAGCCTTCCAGATCCCACCCCTAGAAGTTCTTCTTAAATAGATCTCAGATGGGCTTTGCAAGAACTTCTGAGGAAGTTACTGAACTGGATTTTGCAGAACACTGATGAGCACACATTGTCATCTACACATTCAGCATTCATGGATTAAATATTCTCAGTCTTGACACTTTTTCATCAAATCTCAATAGTGAATATCAAAAAGGATAGATCTGAGGTACCAAATTGAACCCCATACATAGTATAAACAAGGTTGGCTTGCAGGAGCATGCCAAAAATCTAGTGTGATTGCACCTTTCAAGACAGCTTTGTGCTTATCTGCTCATTTTTCTTGCAATCACCCTTACCAAATGACTTCCCCACCTCTACCAAAAGAAGGAAAAAATAGCTTCCATGGAAAATGTTATCAAATGAATGAGAAAGCTTTAGGAAAAGTTGAAAAGGGAGATTCATAACATCTTGATGGAAGAAAAACACACAGCAACAGACTCACCTGCATGTACATTCATACACAGTCATACTCTGCCACCAAAAAATAAGGTAACAATGAGCAAGTCAATCTCTTGGAAGGTCTAAGTTTCTTATCTACAAAATAAAGTTATGAGAATAAATCCCATGTGATGTAAATACATATGCCAAGGTGAACTGAACTCACCCTAATGTCTGAGATAATGCTATTCATGTCACTTTTTTAACTTTATTATTTTTATTTTTATTTTATATATTTTTACATCATTTTTCATTTTTGTACAATGAATGCATTTTCATCTTGGTTATAGTTCCCATAAAATCTCCACCCCCCTTGTTTTGATCCTACTCCCTTCTCCCCCACTGTAGTGTGTCTCTGGCGTACAGTTGCCTGTTAATTTTGATTTTTACTTTATTATAATTAGTCTCTTTCCTGATCCCTTACATAGGTTTTCAAATCCCTAATACAAAAGCACCAACTATTTTTTTATATCTGAGTTACCTTTTCTAAATGTTTGCTTTTTCTCTGTGTTTGTAAACCTCCCATCATACTTGAATAGGGTACTCTATTGCATGTGTTTGTCAGGTACACGTCTTATTAGTTAGGCTACAAGAAAGCCGACTGCAAGGCCAAAAGAAAGCAATTGAAATTCTGTGAAAACAACATAGCAGGTCCAAAATGGAGGCACTTGTGCTAAGCCCAAGACTTACTACCTAAACTGAAGTTTCAACCTCATTGCAGTTTCAATATCCTCTAATAATGAACTCTAAATTGATCGGTATGGAATTTTCTGATCAGCACTAATAAAATAGCTTTTTCCATTGCCCAAAAGAAGATGAGATAATCTGCCACAAAATCTTTTTCATTTCCCCTAGGCAGGATACCTGGGCCTGAAATAGTTTCCTCTTCCCTTTTCTTTGCCCTTTTCTGCCTATGAAAATCTTTCATTTTCTACAATTTTTCACAGCTCTTTTCTACCTCCTGGACAAGATGCTACCCAACTCATGAATCATTTAATAAAGCAAATAAATCTTTTAAATTAACTTGGTTGGATTTGTGTTACTTAACATCTCAAAATGAGTAACTTGGGAAGAGTTTAATAAACAAGCCATTTTAAAAGTGAGAACATTTGTAAGACAACCCAAAGGGCAATCAGGTACCCTGGAGCTAGTAAATGCAGGGGAGCTGTTATCATCTTTAAGACTGAAAGGGCCATAGACTAAGGAACAAGACCTGCTGCCAAGAATTGAGACCTTTGGTGGAAAGAGACAACCAACACACAGGAATTCTGCAGAGAGGAAAATCAGGGAAGGAGATTTCCTACTTCAATGTCCTTCCACCTCCCACTCACCTGCTATTGCTTTCCACTGTCCAAACCAAATAAGAAGTCAGAGGGCAGAAGAGCTCTTTGATAAATCCACAAAGATTAGCATCCTGGGGCACATAACATGGAGAAAAACCACAAAGAATGATCCTAGAGGGAAAATAATGGAAAAATCTCTAGCACCATCCCCATCATTTATGTCCCTGTAGAAATCAAGGACAACCCAACATGGATTCCCCCTGGTTTAAGTCTCCTAGTCACATCTGGATTCAATATCCTGTTTAAGGTTAAATCTAACATTCATTATGCTTTATGAATGTTATTTTATCTCTGTTTCATGTCATCTTTGACATGGAATTTGGCTCTTTGCCTTCAATTTCTACAAACAACCACTTGCAGGAGGCCTGTGTGCACAGCACTGACTTGACTAAATAAATGGTTGGGGAGTTAGTGAATTTTAAACCACAACAATGCAAAAAATGTTGACTGTGTATGCTCTCCAAAGACTCACAATCATTCCTACCATTTTGGGATCCAGTTTATTGTGTATTTTGGACCCTTTTCCTACCCAGCAGCAAATCCTATAATATCCACCTACAATATCTACCTTAAAAAGTATTTGAAGGAACCTTAGGAATCATGAAGTCCTCAAGTCTTCCTACTCACCAAACCCTAGACATCTCACTGGCTTCTGATTCAATCCTCTTATCACACTGCCCAATAATTGCATTAATATCATTTTACTTTCACACTAGGCTTGGATGCTTTTTAAAGGTTCATTGATTTTCTTACCTGGATCTCCAGAATCTACTCTTATCCTATCAGGTTCCAGATCAGACTGCTCCAAGTTGTGCCAAAGCAGCATATTGATTAGTTTTAATTAAATGCCCAGTGAAAGAAGAATATCTAAACCTTCCTTCATCCTAAAAGTAGGAGTTTTCTCTGACCTTTTTTTCCTCCCTAAGGCAGAAAGTAAATCTCTATGTTAAAGGTACTCTCTTTATACAAAAATGGAGAGACACCTTTAACATCACAGAACAGGGTCAGTTGCATGAAGAAGCTCACTAAATTATCTAAACAAAACTTCCAAGAATTTCTTTGTCCTGTCTGTTCTTCGTAGATTTATTGCTTTTTTTTTTGTCTAAAACCTATACAAACTCCCTGTTGTGAACACACACTAGGCTACAGACATCTTACAGCCCTCTGTGCACACAAAATTAAATTTGTCTTGCTAATCTCTGATGTCAATTCAGATTGGGGCAGCCAAAAGAAAGCAAAGAAGATGAGGGAGAGGATCTCCTGAAAGTTTGCCCTACATTTCTTTAACAAAATTTCTGTCTCTTGAATAAATTTGTTAAATTCCAGGAAATGACATTGCCTGTGTATGTGTGTGTGTGTGTTGACACCATGTACAAGTTTATAAAAAATGAGTTTCTTAGAAGAGAAATGACTTGCCAGAGAAACACAGACTAAGAATCAAGGTAACCTGCCTCTTCATATTAGCATTCTCCATGGTGCTCTGCTTCTGCAGTTGCTTGCCTGTAAATATGTTGAGTAAATTATCTTACCCTAGTTCCAGTATAAAGCATTGCTATAGATTTCCTCAACAAGTTATATTGTAGAGGAACAAATTATGGAAAGACATTTTCTGCTGATGGAAAACTCCCATGCATCTACATCCTTGCATTTTCATCAACATGTGTAAATTCTCTGTATTGGCAATATTACTTAATAAGGGGACCCATGCATAGAATCAATATGAGGAATCAGTTCTAAACCAAAAGTGAGGAAAGGAATTAATATTTGGTGATGGAGATTTGAGTCTCAAAAAGACATGTTTATCTCTCATATTCAATCTAATACTCTGTACCCAATGTGTGTGTGTTTTTTTTTTCCTGGTAGGCCAACAAAGAACAAGTTCTGCAAATGATGTATTTTGTTTTCCTAATGAAAATCCTGAAGGAGAGTTTTTAAGTATTTTAAAACATCTCATTGCAAATCTGGTTACCTGTTCTAAAGATATTTAGTTGCTGTTCCATCAGAGAATGGTGCTTGTGATTTCATTATCACTAAGCATTCTTACATGACTCATTAATTAGTTTCATATCCAAAATGAAATGATTATTTTCACTCAACTATTCACACTGCTTGGAACCTGACAAAGTTAAAACAGTATCATCTTGTAGAAGTTTCTGTTGATGGTTGATGGTTGATGGTTGATGGTTCCCAGGTACTCCCCAGGTGCTATCAATCCTAGAAAGAGAAATTTCCCTTTGTGCTACAGCCACAAACCCACCCTCCTATTCATGTTCTGCAAACCCATCCCCTGCCTATACCTTCCAAGATCTGTTTTTTATGACTCTTATGGAAGAATTGAAAGTTATATTTTCATGATAAAGTCACTTCAGAAATGCATTCTTTGGAGAACCAACTGATTTATTTGTGTAAGTTATGCTTGACAATGCAAAGTCAATTTTAAATACTATCCTGGTCACATTCATTGATTGTTTTCTTCCTCTGATATCATCTTATATGTAAGGAAATGAAAAATATATTAGACTTGTTTCCAAACATATTAATCAGAATCTGCAAGCATGGAGGCAGGTACTCTGCATGTTTTGAAAGAATGTCAAATAACTGTGACTATACATTTGAGAACATTAAACCAAACCCAAGAAAGAATTCATGTAATAACTGAAATAAACTGTGAAGTTCATATATGGATGTGTTAATGCATTTTTGGAAGGATGATATCTTTCTTTTTATACATTTTCAAAGATATCTTTAAGAATGGAACAGACACATAGATAAAAATAACTCATTAAAAAATTGGACGGTATTTTAAGATCTTTAGTCTCTTGAATTGCGGTCAAAATAGAAGCACTTTTTATGAATTCTGTTCTCTTTTTATCAAGAGGAATTATAGTTGCAGTGTATTTCCATCTCACGAGTTCAAGAGCCATAACATGATGATTCCTAGTCCATGCCAAAAAAGTTGTTTTAAATTTTCCTGTTAGCTTATATGGAACTCTTAAAGGACCTCACAATAACCTTCTGCAGTAACAATTATTCATTTTTTAAAAAATAAAAAACTGTAATAAATGAAATAAAATTTCATTATTTACCAATTTTTGACAGTATTCTAAATTTCTAGAGTAAAGCTTCTTACCTCTAAACATGTATAAGTGTACCAAAGTTCTAGTCATTCACACTATCAAACTGACCCCCTCTATCCATGCTTCCCATTTATGTTTTCTAGATCAGCATCTGCTTTGGACCACACATTCCCTAACACAGCTACCTTTCTCTCAGCATTTACCCTGGATTAGTATGCACAGTTAAAAAGGAAGGTCCTATCTTAGGGCATCTGAGCAAGAAGACCAATGGCTCCAACCCATCCCAACCACCATTAAACCAGGGCTGTATTTATCCTTAGGGGGTGCCCTTTCCTAAATCACATAAGCAGGATGTATGTACTACCAGTGGCCCTGCCTTTCCCACTCTTTTTTCCCCCCAACAAGGGGGAATAGCATATACAGATTCAAAGATAAGAAATCATGTAAAATCGATGCCCCTTCAAGCTGATATGTTGATCCTACTTGGGTCTTCTAATGAGTATAAATGTATTAAGTCTATTTCTTCTTTGACACATTAACCACAATAAAGGCAAGTCAGAGTGGAGATAATAACAAAAACAACTCTGTGTTCAATAATCAGTAAATTCTATGGTATGTCATGACTTTTGATATGTAAATTAGATTTCCATTTGATTCCATTGTTTATCTGTAAAATCAGAGTAGACAATTCACTTACATGACAATTGGCAGTTGGGAAAATGAAAGAGATTATATACATGTAAATATTTTGTAAAATCCTACAAATGATAAAAGTATAAAGTAGCATGATTATCAGTAGTAGTAGTATTAAAGTTTACTGTCAGCAAAGAGAAAAGTGCTTAGGACTATGAGAATGCATTAAGATAAGTCATGTCTCTGACTTTAAAGAGCTTACAACTCAGGCAATCAATGTAAATCATTTGCTATAGATTAGAGTGAAATAGTAAGTTCCAATTGAGTTGAGTGAACAATGGGAGCAAAAATATAACGACTGGACTGAAGGAGTCTAAGAAAGTTCCTGGAAGAGGTAGAAGTTAAGCAAAACTTAAAATATGGTTAGGATTTGGGGTAAAATGAATGCAGGGAATGTCTGAAAATGTTATTTTTAATTAATATTTTTTCAAGTGCCTCTTCTGAGTACAGTTCCAAATATTAAATAAAACTCTAATCCTCTCAGACAAAGTCATTAGAAGCAGAGCATAATAGAACATCTAATAATAGGCATATCAGAATTAATAAAAAAGGTCGACACCTTGAGGAAACAAGAGTCACACTAAGAGTGTTAGTTGCCTTGTCATTTCCTTTTTGTTCACGATAAAGAGTTCATGTAAAAGTTTGACCAAAAAAGTAACTGAGCTGCGGAAAGTGGTATTTTCTAAATGCATATGTCCCTTTAGATAGATTTGTCTCCTAAATTTAAGTTCTCTTTAAGGGATCTCAAAGCTTGTTTCCAGGGACATTCTCTGGGATACAAGCTCCTTTTCCCTTTAGTTTTTGATCTATTTCTAAGGTCTGGACACTTTCATGAAGTCCAACTTGAATGCTGGCTAATTAAATAACAAACTCCAACACTCTATCGTCAAAGCTGTTACAAGCAATTGGGGTCAAATATAAAATAGAACAACTTTCTACTCATGTAGGCAGAGAATCATGAAGGATTTTTAATCCTATTAACATAAAAGAGTCCATATCACTCCACAACATTTCTCTTTGCCTAATATTTTTAGGGACACAAAATAGAATTCAAGGCAGAAGTGTTTTGGGGGGCCTCCCTGGTGGCCTAGGGGTTAAGTCTCAGTGCTATCATTGCACTGGCCTGAGCTTGAAACCCAGCCAGGGAGCTATCCATATGGTGCAACAGACCTCTCCTGTTTTGTCTGCTGCTCCCCTCAGCAGTGTATTCCAGTAGATCTGCCTGTTCTGCTCCCCACCCTGTCTCTGATGAATCCTTGCACCATCCCCCCACCCCTGCACCTCTGGCCTGCGCCCCAGTTCTTGTATGCATAAATAAATAAATCTTGAAAAAAAAGAAGTGTTTTTGGTTAAATCAGTGATCACCTTTCAAGGAATGTAGGAAGAGGGCCCAAGGAAACCATACATCCTTTCCACCTCCACCTTTCCTGTTCTCTTCCTGGTGATCTCTTATAATTCGGTGACCTGATGTCACATGGAACCTACTGAAAGAGTAAATATCAACAATATTTGATGAGCAAATGAATGTATGAGTCAACTAAGCAATTAATCAATAAAGCAGAGATAAAATGATTATAAGTGTATTAACCCTAAAAGACACAGAGTTACTGAAGTCAGCTTGTATTGGCAACAGCAGAAGCAGCACTGGACCCATCATTTATTAAGAGCTTTCTGTGGGCAAAATACAGTGCTCAGAATTTTGCTCTCAGCAAGATGATCATCATGACAATCCCTTGAGCTGGGTTCCATTATTATGTCTACTTTACAGATGAGGAAACTAAGGTTAAGGCTCAGTAACTTGCAAAAGGTCACACAATTCAGAAATAACCAGAGTAGAATTCGCAAAGAAGCCTATTGAATTCCAGAGCTGAGTATTCAACCTCTGTAGAGTTTCTATTGCAATTACCCCTTCAGGTTTCACAGCTAGATTTCTGGAGTCAGATAAGAAGGGACAGAGAGGAGGACTTGAACTGAACTGAAGTTTTACGCATATTGTCTTTGCAACATGTTACTCTGATAGTTTCAATTTAATTTTGAATTATATATTTTTTCAAGCCCCCTTAATAGTGGTTACCAGCAGTAATAATAATGATCACAGTTTTGAATACATTCACAGGTTCCACAGGGAAACTATACTTAATTCTGTTAAATGAGAAGGAAAAGTATCTGGACTTCCTGACCCCACCCTTTCCACAGTAACACATGATCTTACAAATAGCCTAGATTATCATTATTCTTTGTGCAGTGGTGGCATTTATTCTGACAAATTATTTCTAGTCAGCAAAAGAAAGTTTAATCATTTGCCACGGTGCTATCATATGGGTCTCTGCTCTAGAAGTTTCCATCTAACATTCTCACCCATTGCCTACTTCTTTAACCCTCTTGATTTATATATAAATTAACAGGTATTTTTTTTCATAAAAGGAACTACTGATCTAGAGTTGGAACACTAGTTGGAATACTACCTAATCAATTGAACTTCTATTTCTCTAGCTCTTTAGCTGTTAATAAAAAAGTTTCAAAAGGAGGTGGTTTATAATATCTATCTAATTGTCCTTACTCTTGAGACTACTGCATCAAATACCATAGGAAAAGTATAAAAGTATTTGCTGCTGAGTGAAGGTAATACACTCACATGAAGGAAGATTTCAATGAATATGATGCAAAAAATATAAGGGATTGGGTACAGAATACCCCTATTTTCCCCTAGAATCATTGTCCCCTGCCCCCTGTACCCATCACTAAATAGTGATTTAACTCTCTCCCCAGTATTTATATATAAGTGCTTGCAGTTTTAGACAATGTCAAAATGCATTTTCTTTCCTAAGAAAGAAATTTGAAATAAATGCTTCTTTATTATAAATATTAGGGTACAACTGAATATTTCTATTACATTTACATTTGTTACCTCATGTTATTAAACATGTATAGAGAAAGCAGGTAAAAGAATAAGATAGGTATAAGGAAAAAGGCTTTTTGAAGCTGATAAATTTAAAAAATGGAAAATGTTATCTAATTGTCTCTCAAGGGTTTTTTCTCTCCCCTCATAAGTCACTGCCAATTTACCCCCCCCCAACATTAGTGAGTTTATCTGTATCATCATCAATAAAAACATAGTTGTTATTCTCATTATTGTCAACAAATAATGTAATTTTACACCAGGTTACCTAAATGATTTTATGTATCAATCCCATTTTAGACATAAAAAATTAAATGCACTTAAAACCAAATCTGTCTGACTAAAATTTGAGCTCATTTCTTTCTGCTAAATTATGTCCTAAGCATATTACTGTATATGACAGTGTGTGAGAATATTTTAGTATGAAATTATTAGCATTTGGCTAATAATTATAATTATGAAGTTTGCTACATTCTTGAGCATGAATTTTTTATTCTCCAGATATGTTGATGGGAATATATTTCAAAAATTATAATATAAGACAGGAGAAAACGGCGATTATATAAAAGTTTGACTTACAAATCTTTGAGTTAAGTGAAAATCATTGAATTTCATTTTTCTAAGATATATCAACAAATAAAATGAATGTTTTAAAAATGTGTTTGCCTATTGAGAATTTCATAAGTCTCTGAAATAATGAAATCTTGCCCCTGCTTGAAAGTATCTCTGCAGTTAGATGAGAAAGAAATAGAAAAAAATAGATTTCCTTCAGGAACAATATATGTTTTATCAAAAGAACAAAGAAGCAGAGCTTTAAATGCGAGGTTTTCTGCTTCCCTGAGATGTTTAAGATTGTCAGAGGATGACAGGTTCTGATATTCTCATTCTGAACTTAACCTTCTGACATAGCCTTATACCATACCGCACGCCAGACATTCGGGGAATATGGACACAAGAAATGACATTTATTGATTGTCCTCTACATGGAACAGAGCTAAGCTCTTTATATACATGACCTTGAATGATTTTCACAAGATTTTGTATCAGTCTATGGAAAAATATTAAAGAACATCTCTCTACCACAAATTGAAAAGAAGGAAAGTAAGACTATCATTACACCGACAAAGCGACACATGAAAGAAACCCAATGGGTTTTACACCTTAAAGACTCAATTCTGGTTAGACTAAAAGCATCCACACATCCCTCTCAGGGATGGGTGGGGGGCGTGGTGGGGAGATAGTGAGCCGACCATCTATGCAAGAGAGAAAATCACATGGGTTATTTGGCAGTGACCTTCCTGACATGACTAGGAGAGATGGATTCCTTTTTTTTTAATGATTTATTTATTTATGCATATAAGAACTGGGATACAGGACAATGGTGTGGGAGGATGCGGGGGGTGAGAGGAATCACCAGAGACAGAGCGGGGAACCGAACAGGCAGACTGACTGAAATACGCTGATGAGGAGAGCAGCAGGCGAGACAGGAGAGGTCTGCCGCACCATGTGGGTCAGCTTCCTGACCTGGGATCGAACTCATGCTGCAGTGGCTGCTGATAACTTCATAGTGCTGCAACTTAACCCCTTGTGCCACCAGGGAGGCTCTGTGAGAAGGATTCTTATAAAACATGTACAGGCGCTCCTGGCCCACAGGCAAGGAATTCTCTACCAGAAAGGTGGCTAATAAGACTCCAGACAAAGGAATCTGAGTGTGCTGGTTTCAAAGGCATGTCTCAGGATGTCATATCCTATTGCTGTTCAGCAAGTAATTAATCTGACTCTCCTGTTCAGAGTCAGTGTTCCACAAACAACCTTCAGTTATGATTTGTCTTCACAGATTTGTCTGCTGGCGGGTAGAGGATGAGATACTTGTGAAACTGTTGAAAATTCCTGTCTGTGTGGCAGAATTTTATTCCTACCAAAAATATTTTTAAGCCTTAAAATTGTATTTTATTGTATTAAGATATAAAAAGTATATTATTAAAAATTAATTTTAATTATTGAATCTTTTTTTTTATGAAATACCTTTCTCTTAAATCCTGGTTAATTTTTTTACAGTGTAGGGTTTCTCCCCTCAGGTAGCTCCCTGAGGGATTTACCTCCCCTCACTGTAGATCTCCTACCACCAAAGCACCCATAATCAATCATTATAGTCCATTGTGTTCTTCCCCCTCCCTGTTTTCACCTCCTCCCTTCCCTTTTCCTCTCTATATCCCACCTAGAACCCCAGATCTCTCATCAGTTTTCAAGTTTTATTCACAATGGAATACTACTAAGTGATCAAAACAGATAAACTCATGCCATTTGTGGCAACTTGGCTGGAGCTGGAAGGGATTATGCTAAGCAAATTAAGTCAGAGGGAGAAAGGTAAGTACAGGATGGTGTCACTTATATATGGAATATAGATAACCCAAACAAAGGGTCAGATAAAAATTGTTTGTAATTGTAAACCAGTATCTGGATTATGGCTGGTATCTGCCTGTGGGAAGAAAATGAACTCATCAGTTTGATCTTCCAGTGAACAAAAGAGTTCAATTTCTCATAGGAAACAGATGAGCCATCATTGTGATTTTACGCATCAATCTCATACCTTGGCCCATGTGAGTGAGTCCCTGAAAGAGAAATGGTAACAGAACTGCATTCTGAGACTGCAACCTACAAATTAACCCTTTACTTTTAGTATTGTCACTAAGAGTTTCCTGTGACTCTTGAAACAAGTTACCACAGACCTGGAGGCTTCAAACAACACATATTTGTTCCTGTACAGTTCTGGAGGTCAAGGGCAAAATCAGTTTCAGTGGGTCAAATTCAAAATCATCAGAGTCAAGTTCCTTCCTGAGACTCTAGAAAAGAGTGTGCAGTCCTGCCTTTTTCAGCCTCCAGAGCTGCTATCTTTGTATGTGCTGACTTGGCCCCTACCTCTTTCTCCAACAATAGTAGTCAGCATCCTGATTCGGGGGTTATACTGCCTAGCTTCCCTCTGCCATCCTCTTAGAAGGACACACACTTGTAATAGCACTTAGGTCCCACCCAAAGGATGTAAAATAATCTCCTCATCTCAAGATGTTAAATTCAATCACATCTGACAGATCTCTTGCCTTTTAAAGTAACATCCACAGGGTCCACATATAAGGACTTATACACCTTTGGGAACCATTATTCAACCACTATATCATTATATCATCTTTTTTTTTTTAAAGATTTATTTATTTATTTATACAAGCATTGGGCACAGTCAGAAGCACAGGAGGGTGAGAGAATTCACCAGTATCAGAGCAGGGAGCAGAACAGGCAGACTGACGAAATACATTGCTGAGGGGAGCAGCGGGCGGCAGGAGAGGTCTGCACACCATGTGGGACCCTTGCCCGCGTCTGGGGATTGAACCAGCGCTGCAGAGAATGCGGGCAGCTTCGCAGCCCAGCGCTCAACTGTTGCGTCACCAGGGGAGGCCTTATCATTATATCAACTTTTGAAAATTTTTCAGAGTGAGTCCATACACCTTTCTGTATTTGTTGGGTGAATATTAAACATCTTTTTGAAATTCTATAAGCATTACTATCAATCACACTCTATCAGAAAATAGGATTCATCCCAAGTGGTAAAACGAATTTGGGTTGAACAGGATTAAGGGAAACACAAAGTATAAAGGCACGCAGAGATTAGTGAAAAACCTTTACCTGATTTTCCCAGGTGTTGGACACTAAGAGAAAACAATGTTACTGGAATCCAGTCAGAAAAGGAACCTTGAGGAGTATGTGCCTGGCAAGGACAGGGCAGAACAGGACAAAACAACTGCCATAGACCTACAACCAAAAATGGGGGGTGGGAGGAGCCAGGAAGAAATACCTGGCTTTCTCTCTCCTCTTGCTGGTGTCTCCAATTGGTCAATCCCACCTGAAGTCAGCCAGCAGGTGAGCTCAGGGGATGCAATCACATACATCAGATTCCCCAGCAAAAAATAAAAATAATAATGATAGAAATGGATGCAGACTTGACAAGTGGGAAGGGAAAACAGGTAGCACATATACAATTCCAAAATTATCTGCAAAAATAAATAGGAGTTTCAGAAAATTGGGGCCTTCAACCAAAGTAACCGAACATATGGTTGACGTAAAATATGAATCCATGTCTGAGATTTAACTCTTTTCTTTCCATCATTGCTTGCTACTTCATAGCATTTGATGTGTAAGTTTGCCTCCTTTTTTATATCTGCCTCTGAATTACTTAACAATGATTGAGTGGGTAAAGAATCTTTTCTGATTTTCATAACCATTCAATATACAAAATTATAGCACCTTCCAATTTTTAATCTGAAACTGGTTCGAGTCTCCCACCCACTGGTTTCTCCCTCAGTATTACTTCCCTCACTTGGAGAAAAAATATCTTTGTTTGTGTTGAATTATTCATCCTCATGAAAACTAATTAAATTCTACATTTCCCACCCCCAATTCTTTACTTTTAAATATTTATTTTTATTTATTTATGTATACAAGAACTGGGGTATAGGCCAGAGGTGTGGGTGGTGAGAGGGTTCATCAGAGACAGAAAGGGGAGAGCAGAACAGGGATTCACTGAAATACACTGCTGAGGGGAGCAGCGGGCAAGACAGGAGAGGTCTGCTGTGCCATGTGGGTGAGCTCCCTGGTTGGGGATCGAACTCAGGCTAGAGTGGCTGTCAATAGCCTGACAGTGCTGAGACTTTAACCCCTGCACCACCAGGAAGGCCCTGTAACCCCAATTCTATGTTCAAAATAGTTTGTTTTTTCTGGGATAGATCCATTGTGTTCTTAGTGCCTGCCTGATTTCCAGATTTTACATTGCTCTGCAAAAAAGTATTGTAACCCGCAACTCCCTCTCCTTCTGCCAGGCAGAGCTAATGAACACAGCATGACCTCCTTCAGAGCATTGCCCTCTTCTTGTCTGAACTGAACCCACTACTTATCCACTCACCGAATCATTCTCCAGTATCCTTCTACAGGCAACCTTGACTCGTCACTCCCATCTCATATTCCCCCAACCATCACCATCCTAACAAGTCTGCACTGAGTGCCACTAAATCTGCTGCTTTGGGAATGAGAGCGTGGCTCCAAATCCCATGCACCGTTAACAAAACACCTTTCCCTCGCCCTTCTCCTGACACTGCCTTGCAGCCGGAAGCGTTCCCAGAAGAGAAGGGGAGAGAAGCAATCAATAGCATCTCTAAACAGAAGATGCCATTGGCAAGGAGGTAGCACTCAACCACCGCCGTGAACCGCAGGCCGCTGATTAAGATGCCCGTTTGAGCCTGATTGATCTGCCTGTCCGCTCTGCATGCAAACCAGCTACTGACCCTCCCTCTCCTTGCTCCTTCATTCCTCTTGCAGAACCAAGAGCACTTAAACAGGAAAGTGGTGTGTGGATCTGCAGAGAGCTTAAAAGGAATTACTGACTGCTAAATGTTCTCTATGAATTCTGATTCTGCAATCAATTAGGAGAGATTTCTTAGAAATGGCAATTTGAAATTAAAAATCTCCATTAAATCACATCAACAGAGCTCCTCATAGTCCTCTCCATTAAAGAGAGCCTGCTCCCAATGGTCCCTTTGTGCAACTTGACCTAGTCCAGCTACTGATAATCCTGATGCTTTCCCAGCACAGGGGACCTGCAATATTTGCATTTTACACACAGACAAGCCAGAGCATGAGGTGGCACTGCAGGCCTGGTAAAATTGCTTAGGTTAGGGTCTCACCAGTAGGTACAGCATTCTGCTAATTCCATTTCTGAGCCTCCAGGTGTATATTAAATACATTCATAGATATATAAGCCTAATAAACACAATACATAGAGATAAAAATGCCAAAGTAAGGTTTACAAAGGTGCAGCAAGTTGTAAAAGTTTATGTGAACAGGGTCTGTATTTTTACTTTATATATTATACATCTATATATGTAGCATATGTATGCATAACATATCATACTATATAGAAATGTTGTACTGATCTGTTCTATATAGCAGTGCGATATTATCTTCACTAGACATTAGAAGCTATATGTCACTGTGAGTGTGGAAGATAATAACTAGCATTTATATCTTACTCAGTAAGACCAAGCATTTTATGTCATTAAACTTCCCTCAACTCTGCAGTGTGAATATCATCAGCCACATTTGGTAGATAAAATTAAAACTTACAGAAATCAAGTATTGTGTCCAAGTTTGTGTCACAAGTGAATAGTTCAATCACAGGGATTAGAACCCTGTGATTTGTTCACTGTCAGGGAGACAAAGAAAGATAGCCATGATCCCTGTCATCCTAGAATTTACAATCACAGTGTGGAAACAAGACATCCACAGGTAAAAGGTTGGGTGAACCATATAGGAAATGTCCCTGGTGATAAAAATGACTAATTCCAAGAAGCATAACATAAACAAGAAGTGCTTGGAGTCCTGAAGAGAGAGCTTCCTTTCTTTCACACTCACAAGCTTGTTGTCTGATTTCTCTTCCCCATTTCTTCTTTTTGCTAGGAGTTTATATCTACCACAAACTTCTGAGTGATTACTCTTCCCCCATCATCTTGTCATTTACTCGAGTTTATGATCTACTTGGCCTCTGACAGTTCCTACAAATACAATACTTTCCACCTGCCACAGACCATATTTTCCTTCATTTTATTGAACTCTTTCCAACAGTCTTATATCTTCCTGGAACTGTTTCTGTTCACCAAGCAAAAGAACAAAAACCAGTTCAAATGTAACCAGGAATCATCTGAAGTAAACCCCCCAAGTTCTTTTCTTTCTATCCCCCATGGGAGGGGCATTTAATTCCAAGTGTTTCTCAGGGAGAGCACAGTTTAAGATGCACTAGCTACCTATCAATCAGTTATATACAAAGTAGGGTAGGAGAGAAATACAGTTAGGAAAAGCAAAATGGAAACACTGAAATTTGACAATGGTCTGTAGGGAATTTAGGAAGCCCTTCAATTCTTTAAATCATGATTTTTTCAATATTATGTCAGTTATCTGCTTCCTTCTAGAAAAATGTGTAGCTTCTTCCTATAAAAGTTGGCCCTATGACAGTAAATAGGTTACTGAGAAAGATGGAAATCTCTCTAGTCCTACAACCTAATAAAAAAAAAATCTTATATTAAAAAATAGATATACATATATTCCTTATTAAAAATTTGTTTATACCCTGTCATCTTTCAAAAGAGGGTCTCAGCATTTTATATTACATGCATGCAAATCCAACAGTGTAAGGATGTATAGATATTTGAGTTTCCTGGAAGCCAAAGCAAAAGGAAAAAAAAAAAGAGAACAATGGTTTGTACTGTCACTATTTGATAATAAAATAACTGATATTTGTATGAACAAGTACTCTTTTTACTGCTTTCATATTATAAGGCACTTAACTATGTGAAGATTTTCTACAAACATTACCTAATTTGATTATAACAATAGCCAGCACTAAGATAGTACTTGTTGTATTAGGCACTGCTCTAAGGTCTTTACACATACTAACCAATGCAATTTCCACAGAAACTTTGGATATAGACACTATTACATTATCCCTATTTCATTGATGAGTAAGTCAAAATAAAAAGGGTTAAATGATTTGCCCAACACCATGTAACTATCAATAGTAAAGTGAGAGAACTGGGACTCAAACCTGAACCTGATTCCAGGACTCAATTTCATCAAGAGACTATATGAGACCCCAATTTAATCCTCAATCGTGGGACACTAACAAGGAAGAAGATGAAGTGACTAAACCAGAGTCACTAGGACAAGAATTGTCAGACTCAGAGTTTAAATCTAGACTAGTATATTCCAAAGCCTACATCTGTTCTACTCTATTTCACTGTGCTCCCTAAAAGGGTAGTAGCCCTTGGGTGTTTATGCAGAGAGTATTCAATACGTTAGAGCAGGTGCTCTTGCACTGTCTCTTGAGAGACACTAAGGGTGTCATGTAAAAACATAACTAAAGGTACTTTTATAGAAAGTGTTAAAGTTAAGGAGCTCCAGGAATAGTACTTTCTGATGATCCATTTTGGTTCCAAGAATTTACTTCAACCTGAAGAAGCAGTTGGAAAGCATATCCTCTAAATGTCTTTATAGGCAACATTTTTGATTAGATAGAAACTAGAAATCAGCCAGGGAATAAAGATTGACCTGCCATGCCTATCTCCAAAGAGACAGAGAAAATATTCACATTCTACTCTGAGCAGGGAGGGTTTTGATAGGATGTGTAACAAATTATGAGAATGTACAGTTGAGCTACAGGGAGACTGACAGGAAATTAGAATATTAGATGAATATGTATTTCAGGCAGAGATATTTGCTATTCACCAAAAACTCATGTACTAACCCCTTATTTCCATTTCTTAACAAATTAAGCGAGTCCACATGATAAATTTGCAACAATGGGCCATTATGGGAAGGGATGTGTATCACCTTCAGAATATAGAGGAGAGCAGAAGAAAGAGAAACCAATGTATCTTTTCCTTTGCTCTGGCTATGCTCAGATGATGCAATTATAAGATGTCAGAACTTCCCTCTAGCCTGCATCTTCAGGCAGTTATATGGAAAACAATTTCCTAACCAACTGTGTTGAATGTATAGCATGAGACAGAAATTAACCTTTGCTATTATGGTTAGATCACTGATATTCCAAGATAATTTTTTTTTGTCACAAAGTCTGTTCTTTTCTGACTAATGCAGCACTTCAAATACTCCACAGGGAGAGACTGCATGTAAAAGACCCATCATCCTCCAATTCTGCATATATATTTAAATTTTATTGTGCAAAGATATTTAACTTTCTATTCATATTACTGCATTTCTACATATGATATTACATTCATAAAATAGAACACTGTTCTCAAAATGAATGTATTTTTAAACTCTGGGCTTTGATTGGCTGGTTTTTGCTTTTTTTGTCCTTCATGATGTTTTATTCTGTGTTGAATGTCTGCCTCTATGATAAATTTGTCTTTAAAATCAAGAGGCTGGACTTTCTCCTCTACTTCTAAACTAGTCATGTGTTATTCTGTCATTTAAAAATATGTCAAAAATCTCGGCTCAAATCTACAACTTGTCATAATATTAACCAACTCTCCAGGCATGCCTCTGGAGTAGGTACAGTTAAAATATTAAATAATAGCCTGTGTAATTATACCCTTGGGAACTGTCCCATATCTCAACCGCCAGGTGGCAATTTCATCACATTATATGTCCCATTAGGTAGGCAATGGCTTAAATGGTGTGAAAAGACGATTTTTTTTCCCTCTGTACATTTGCGCTTTAAAGAAAGACCGAGAGACACCAGGAACAGAGCTCAGAACCATGAGTGAAGAGAGATGAAGACACTCCGTAGGAAGAAGGGAGATTTTCTTTGTGTCTGTAGTTGCGTCCAATGTGCTGCAGGTGAGTTCTAAACTCTCTACCCCAAAGTAATAACTTAGCAGTCAGCTGAGATCATATAGAGAAGAGTAATTTTAGGGGTACCCACTGACATCTGTAACTCTTGTATAAGAAGTCAGATTATTTCTTGGGAAACTGCAGATCCTAGACTAAACCTTTCCCTGTAGATAAGATTTCTAGCCTTTGGTTCAACATTTTCACTGTTTTTCTATTCTTGGTGCATATCTACTCAGAACTCAGCAGTCCTCTAATTTTATTATTCCAGAATCACCTGAAGAGTTGGTACCACTCCCAGTTTCTGATTCAGTATATATAGGGTAGAGACAGAAATTTCATATTACTAGTGAGACTTCAGATCATGGTGATAACTTCTAATTTAGGGAACACACTTTGAGGACCACTGATCTACTGAGCACCAAGCCCTGGAAAATGACCTCCTCTCTTTTCCTTTACTTTTTGAGATACAGCAGCAAGGACGACATGTTCACAGCCTGATACTACTCATTGCTGATTGTAAAAAATCTGACAATACTTCAATTTTTTGTGTTTCACTTTTTAATCTATCAATAAGGATAATGCCATCTATCTTTCAGGTTTTCTGTAAGATTAAATATAATTCATCAAAAGACATTGCTCAGTAATTTAAAAATAGAAAGCCCTTAATATATGACAGCTCACCAGAGTTGAGCATCCTGAGAGCGAATACAGACAGGTAAGAAGACAGCCAGATCCCAGCGTAAGAAGGACTAGGGTTGGTTCTACAGCTTTGAGTTGAAGTAATTACTCATCAAGAAAGACATTTCCAACAATCCCTCTTCACCTGCCTACTATGGACAAGCAAAGGAAAGGAATTCCCAACTGCTAGTATTAGTAGTTGTATTATTCAGACATAAGTGATAAAAAATCCACTTACACAGGCTTAGACAAGAATCAAACAAACCAAAAACATGTTATTAGTTCCTGGAACTCAGCAGTGCAGAGGAAGAAATCACTTAAAGGCTTCCCTGGGTCCAACTATTCCCTTGATATGTCTTTCTCTCCCCCTACCTCCCTCCCATGCCCTTCTCTCTTTTTTCTTACTGCTTTTCCCTTTCTTTCCCTATTACTTCTTCAGGCCCACTTTCTTCTATGTTGGCTTGATTTTTTTTTTTTTAAGATTTATTTATTTATTTATACAAGCACTGGGTACAGTCAGAAGCACGGGAGGGTGAGAGAATTCAACAGAGCCAGAGCGGAGGGCAGAACAGGCAGAATGACGAAATACACTGCTGAGGGCAGCAGCGGGCAAGGCTGGAGAGGTCTGTGCACCATGTGGGACCCTCGCCTGCGGCCAGGGATTGAACCCGCACTGCAGAGGCTGCGGGCGGCTTCACAGCCCAGCGCTCAACTGCTGCACCACCAGGCCCAATGTTGGCTTGATTTTTATACAGCCTCCCCTTGGTCAGGTGCTAGGTAAGTTGCCTGGGTTTTCTCATCCTTCTAGGAAAAGTTTTAGATCCCAAGATGCATGCTAGCATCACACCATAATACCACCAGGTATGGAGAGAAAGGAAAGGGAGAAAAGGGACACTAATTTAACTCTTTAATAAAGGAAGTTGAATATGTGTAGGTGAATTATTTAGCAAGGCAGCATTCCATAAAGATTAGCTGCACAACATCATCATTTAAAGTAACGCCATGACCACAGCAGACCTCTCCTGTCTCGCCCGCTGCTCCCCTCAGCAGTGTATTTCAGTAGATCCAACTGTTCTGTCCCCCACTCTGTCTCTGGTGAATCCTCTCACCCTCCCACGCATCTGGCCTGTACCCCGGTTCTTGTATAAATAAATAAACAAATAAATCTTTTAATAAATAAATAAAGTAATGCCATGACCACTGTGGTGATGGTGCATGGGTGAATTGGTGAAAGAAATTCTATGGGGACTACACTGGGGGAAAGGGGGAGGCAGCAAACATTGTTTAAAAATGGACAATGGTATAAAATACATATAAAGAAAAAAACAATATATTTAAAAAATAATAAAAAGTATAAAGTAATGCCATGGAAGGAGACTGCCTGAAGGCAGATGCTGATTCCCTTATTAGCTTTATAGTATTAGAAAAGTTACTTAATCTCCTGTGCTTCAGTTTTCCCATTTGCAAAATGGGAAGAATAAAAGTGCCAACGGGAAAGCAGCTGTTATGATAATTACGGAGTTAGCATATTTAGAGGTAGCATATTTGAACGTTAACATATTTAAAGTACACTTGATAGTTGCTACAGGTTTGTAAAACAAAGTAAAATGCACTCTTGAATCATCCCTCCTTTACATACAGAACATCATCATTGAAAAGATGTGAGTTCATCATTTTCAGGAGAAAATTCTAGTCAAATGAGTCACAAATACTGGGTTAAGCAGTTAAATAAATTCCTACTTAGGGAATTTCAGTGTTTTACTACGTTAGCATGCTCTATGGATTTTCAAGAGGAAACTATATTGTACATTCAGTGCTTCCTCACTTTATTCACCCAGTAATAATAGCTTTAGTTCAATCATTTATTTTAAAGAGAAGGAAACTTAAAACATGAAGAAATTAAGTTAATAAAGGTAACATAAATTGTCAGAAGAGTCAAAAAATCTTATGACTTTGATCCTAGCTGTACCTTCTGTCATGTTTTTATGTTATGTACATGTGTTGTACATGTGTGCACACATGAATATATGTGTGCATATACACACATATTTGAAAAAGTGGTAGAGGAATTACTCATCAAATTCCATCCCAGGGACCTCCCCAGTGGTGCAGTGGGTTGAGCGCTGCGCTGTGAAGCCGTCTGCAGCCTCTGCAGCACTGGTTCAATTCCCCATCAGCCGGGGAGATTCCCACATGGTGCTGCCGACCTCTCCTGCCTAGCCTGCTGTTCCCCTCAGCAATGTCTTTGGTCTGTCTGCCTGTTCTGTTCCCCGCTCTGTCTCTAGTGAATCCTCTCACCCTCCTGCGCTTCTGGCCTGTAGCCCAGTTCTTGTATAAATAAATAAATCTATAAAAAAAATTTATAAAAAAATTCCATCCTAGGCCTAAGAAAGCAAGAGTTTTAAGACTTAACTAACACTGACCATGTGCTAGAAAGACACTCTACTCTGCTAGCACATGCACATACAGAATAAGGTGACTTGTTTTCTTTCTTTGTAGCTGTGGGAAAAAAGACATGGAAAAGGAATGTCATTTCCCCAAGTTTACTTACTGTTAAATGGCACAATCAGGATTTGAGCCCCAATTCTTTAATGATAAGAATGGAGAAGATGAAATTAAGGCTCAGGGGATCTGCTGAAATAAGATGTGGAAATTTATAGGTTTTCATCAATATTATCAGTATTTTCCTCTGATATTAACCCCTACTCCTGTTTCTACTCAACATAGGTATGTAAAAGCAGGGTCAACATCGACTTTATTCAAGGCTTTATTCTACAGTGAACCCAGGAGTATATGGTTTACTTGCTGGGTAGGGACACAATCAAGACACTTTGTGGCTGATGAAAGCTGGAAATACCAGCAAGAGCCTCTCCAACAACCTGAAATTTAACAGAAAATAAACATATAAAAGGAGAGTAATCTCAGAGGGGCTCTTTGAGGCCATCTGAAAAGGGAACTGGGACAATGAGGAGACAAAGGCCATTGCTCAGCACAAAGTGAAATAATGATGATGATGATGATAGCTAACTTTTATGGAACACCTGTTATTTTCCAGGCACTGTTATAAGTGCTTTTTGTGAGTTAGCTCATTAAATTTCACAACCGTCACAAGAGGTACACTCTACTATTAGCCCCATTTGCATACCAGAAGTTGGGCCTCAATAGATCAATTAACTTGTTTAATCTACACTTAGAAAAGGATATTTTATTTGATCTGTATTTTCAACCCCATTTCAGAAAAAGTCTCATTCCCTGCTGCCTTGACAATTGGATGGGCCACCAATTCTAAAAAACATTTCTAAAGGATCTACGAGGCTGGAAATAATTGAAGCCAGACCCTGCACTCTAGTCCTTTTTCTTAGCTGCATCACATTTAGCGAGCTACAGAGAGTGATTATTTTAGTCCATCTTTTCTATGCTCTAAAATGTCCTATTAAAGAAACCACCATCCATCAGTTAGTCTAACGGCATTTAATTAGTAACTCAGTTCCGTGCATGTGAAAACCCTGGAAGTGCCCAATAATCTGGGGACAATTATATATTGGATTTGAAAGCTGGTTGGGAGCAACTGAGCTAATGATCCAAGAACTAACACAGGTGAGGGTGGTTCCTTCCCACCCTCCACTCTACTTCTAAACTCAGAAACTACATGAGGATCTGCTGATGGCTAGAAAAAAATTGAAAGTGCATAGTTCAACAAGGCATAGCCATAATAAGACTCAGGGTTGCTGTTAAAATTCCTGTGTTAAAAATGAGAGTCAGGCCTCCCTGGTGGTGCAAGGGGTTAAGCACCACACTATGAAGCTATCCGCAGCCTCTGCAGCACGAATTCCATCCCCGGCCAGCCAGAGTGCTACCCACATGGAGCAGCAGACTTCTGTGTCGCCCGCTGCTCCCCTCAGCAGTGTACTTTGGTCAATCTGCCTGTTCTGTTCCCCACGCTGTCTCTGGTGAATCCTCTTACCCCCACATCTCTGGCCTGTACCCCAGCTCTTGCATGCACCCAGAAGACACAAGAATATGGACCAAATCTGCTACAAGCATTGGGTAAATTATACTTATTCCCACCCTATTCTATTCTCCCTTATCCTCTGACCTGCTCTGTGTCCTGGGAGGCAGGTGCTGGCAGCCTCCTTCACTCCTGGGTTTAACTAGGTGGGAGGGTTCCATGGAAGAAAGCAGGAAAGAAGAGAGGTTGAGTATCATTCACACCACAGCTCTCCAGTAGCTTCAAAACTTCACTACTAGAGCCCACCAGCTACTCCTCCTCTCTCTTTCCAGTTCTCACTGGGTTCTAGAAATACTATCTCTTCCCCTCATCCCACCAGACATCAGGGTATTTAATGGTTTCCTTAAGCTGCTTGTCTGAGTTCCTTTTGATCACTTTCTGATTCCCATTATCGTACCCACACCTACAGGTTGTCATTAAGTTCTCTTCATTTGAACCATCTGGGAAGAACTGTTTCCTGCCAACATCTGAGCACAGCAATCCATTTATCAACCACATAATCTCAATCCTTTACTGTTCTTTAATCTCTGCTCAGACAACTTCAAAAAAGGAGATCATATTTACTTTGCAATGTTCTTAGAGATAACGCACGTTGTATGTTCTTTGAGATAATGTAAAATTAAGCCTTTGGCTCCTATCAGGCACTTGATATAGGGCAACAGATGTTCTAAAAATGCAAACTATAGCATTTCATTAAATGACTTATACTGTTTATTATATTTAAATTTTCATTACCCGATGATACTCATGATTATCCATACTCTTTCTTTATCTTTCTGTTTATTTCCCAGAACTGTGAGCACAGTCTACTCATATGTATTAGGTCAGCAGAGATGAAAAGGGAATATGTGAAATTAAACTCAACAAAAAATTTATGAGCGTGTACCCTATGGCACGAATTCTATTTAGCACAAGGGACACTAACAATGTGAATGAAGTAGGTCTTTATCCTCAGAGTAATCTAAAGCTACTTAAAAAAAATTTGCAGTGAAGTAAACTACAATTTTGGTTTAGTTTTTTCCTATTTGTATAACTTTTAAAATTACACACAATGACATGTGCTAATCTTAAGTGATATTTGCTGTCATCATATGTTACCCAAGTCTCTATCATGATTATCAGCCCAACAAGTAATCTCAGATTCATTCCCAGGCAATCTCTTCCCTCATCCAAATCTCACTAGGTTCTAGAAATACTGCAAATACAGAATTTCCACAGTTCTGATTTTTTTCACAATACCCCTGCAAATAAAATACCAATATTCTCTAGTTTGTTAAAATTTCCTCCCTACCCTTGACTTTCAGCAGTTTGATTATTCTATGCTTTTGTTTTTGCTATTGTGTTATTGCCTACAGGTCCCCAACGTCCTGTTAATTTGTTTTCTCCAATCTTATTTTCTCTGTTTTCAGATTAGTCTTCTATTTAACTATCTCTAAATTCACTGATGACATCCCATATCATCTCTAGTCTGCTGATAAGCCTATCTAGGGACTTTTGATTCTGGTAATAATTTTTCCAATTCTAGAATTACCCATTATTTCTATTTCTCTACTGAGATTTCCTATTTCCAATTATTACTTTGTTTTCCTTGACATCATTGGGTATAATTTTTACAGTAACTTTAAAATCTTTGTCCAGGGGCCTCCCCAGTGACGCAGCGGTTGAGTGCTAGGCTGCGAAGCTGCCTGCAGCCTCTGCAGCACCAGTTCGATCCCTAGCCGGTGAGGGTCCACAAGGCATGCAGATCTCTCCTGACACCTGCTGCTTCCCTCAGCAATGTACTTCTGTCAGTCTGCCTGCTCTGCTCTCCCCTCTGGCTCTGGTGGATTCTCTCACCTGCCTGCACTTCTGACTGTACCCAGTGCTTGTATAAATAAATAAATATATCTTTAAAATAAATAAATAAATAAAAATAAATAAAATATTTGTCCATTCCAAAACCTGCATTATCTCATGATTGATCTCAGTTAAATTCTTTTTCTTTTAAGGAAATCTTCTGCACTGTTGGTGGGAGTGCAAACTGGTCCAACCACTGTGGAGAGCTGTGTGGAGATTTCTGGACCTACTAAACATAGAGCTTCCATATGATCCAGCAATTCCACTCCTAGGTATTTACCCAAAGGACACAGAAACATCAATTCCAAAGAGCACCTGCACCCCTATGTTTATAGCAGCACTGTTTACAATAGCTAAGCTTTGGAAACAACCCAAATGCCCAAAAATAGATGACTGGATTAAGAAGATGTGGTACATATATACCATGGAATATTACTCAGCATTCAAAAAAGATAAACACATGCAATTTGCAGCAACATGGATGGCACTGGAAGGGATCATGCTCAGCGAAATAAGCCAAAAAGAAAAAGAAAAATACCGGATGGTCTCACTCATAGCAGGAATCTAGAAAACTTAAATAAGGGACCAGGAAAATGAATAACTATAAGAAAGTGAAAATCAAAATCAACAAAAAACTACGAACCAGAGACACTTTTAAGGGGGCGGGGGTGGGAGGGGAGAGATTGGGGTCAGAATGGGGGGGCTGCAATTGTATGGGGAATATAAAAATAAAATTTATTATTAAAATAAAAAAAAGAAACTTTAAAAAAAATAAATAAATAAATTCTTTTTCTTTTTAGACTGTTTTCTATATATCAAATAATTTTATTTATAGCCCAGATATTGTAAATGCTGTGTCACAAAGACTCTGGATCCTGTCATGTTCCTCAAAAGAGTATTGATGTTTTAGTTTTTATAGGCAATTAACTTGTATAATTGTTCCTATACACAAATGCTCTCTTGAGTAGCAACTCTATTTAAGTCTTTTATTACTAGGTGTGAAGATTTGAGTTATCTCTGCTTTTGCATGGATCAGAAGGTCAGCCGGAGATCTGAACAGTATTGAACATAGAATTTAAGGCTCCCCTTCTCTGGTCCTCTCCATCCCATAACACCCCCTCTCCTTTTCATGCCTAGTGTCCCACAAATTTAGACTCTGTTCTGCAAGCTAGAAAGGTTTCTGATTTTGAGTTTTGACTCCCCTGTATAGTGCTGACATCTATCTGTCATCAGACTAAAAACCAGAAAGACAGGAAATTCATCCAGTTCTGATTCCTTATTAAAAGTTTAAGAGTCTTCAAGACATAGTCATCTTGTGTCTTAAGTTGAGAAGAAATCTGAGCAATAAAATGCAAGCCTGAAATTTGCTTATATAATCGATATGTTTTGTTATAAGAGGTGAACAGGAATACATAGGAGGGTAATAAAAATAACATAAATTAGTGAGTCCAAAAGGGCCTTTGATAAGAAGCATTACGTTAGCTGGAATTACAGATAGGTAGGAATTAGCTAAATCTAGGAAAACCTGGAATTAAAAAAGAATATTTCAGATTATAAAAAAGATACTAAAAAGCCTTTGTGCAGGTCGTGGTGGTATGGGAGTTAGCCCTAAATCTTTATAACAGATTAGTAGCTTACTGGAATATAAAGTTAGAGGCTTGGAGTGAAATTCAGCTATCTTGGATTTAAGAGACATCTGTAAGTTTTTAAACCTCTTCTTACCTACAAAAAAAGTATAATGCAATGGTAATTTTATGAATATCTTAGTCTCAGATATGTGCTAATGAAAATATATAGTTTGATAAGCAAATTAGACTTTTGTGTTATTAAAAAATAACATTTCTTACAGTTTCTGCATAAACATTTTTCTTGAAAGTTGTAAAAATTCAAGGTCCTCAAATGAACTTATTTACATTTTTATACTTTTAAGGTAGATATAGACATCAAGGTTAATGTTACTAAAGCTGCCGATAGAAGTTACCCAGAGTTCAGGGAAGGAAAGTGCTGTCATTTTCTGACTAGACCCTCAAGAAAGAGTCTCAGCTCTGTTGTGATATCAACAGCAATGGTATAAAGTCAGTCATATGTGAATATTTATTATGTGATGATTTATTTTTAATTTGGTGCTTTCAGGTTTTCTTTGCACTTTATAATTATTAATAACAAATTCTTTGCATCTTAGGCCTGATTCTGGCTCCACTATAAAATGAGTTTATCAACATTCTCTTCTCCATCTCCTTCAAATGTTAATATCTAAGAAGCACACTGGTTAAAACTATTTTCACATGCCAAAACTATTTCTCTACAAGTCAACAGCCCTAGACAATGTGAACTCTCAAATAAGAAAAGCAAAGCTACATAGACTGTACTCAAATGAGAGTGAGCAGTGTTAGCTACTACTGTGTTGTCTTGCAGTAAACATAGAGAAAGAATGACCTTAAACAAAATAGATCTTTACTACTGTAAAAAAAAAAAATTATGCTGACTAATATCTCCCTGAGTAATAGAAACCAACATCTTCCAAAACTGAAAAGGAATAAAGTGTTATACACACTCAACTGGAAGAAAATACCAATGCCTTCTGGCATGATGAAGTATGCTTCATCATCTCTTTCTATTTGCTAATATAAATCTACTGTATGCATATTTGGGGTATAGGACCAGTCCAACACTAATGCTCATTAATGACATTAAGAAACCTCTGCAGGCTATATGAGAAAGGTACACTAGGTTGTCTATATTTTTTGCAGGATGAATGGACAGACTAAGAATGAACCCCAGTAGAGGAAAGACCAAATATTTCAGGCAAGGGGAGAAGCAAAATTGAGGACAGAGTGTCATAAAGCACAGTCTCTATAGCCCGATCCTGCCAATCCTCTAAAGAGAAGGTTGTAAGCAATATAACCTGGAAGATTATATTGCAAAATGTTGGAGATAAGACAGCCAACATGTTGCAAGCACATTAGGACGCCAGGATGGAGTGCAGCCTTGGAGGAGAGAGACACTACCACACAGTCTACCAGATGCTCCACAATTCTACCATGTTATTGGGCTGTACTTCAGAACCAGCACTGGGAGCCACCAACTGAGACAGGGAAGGGCCTCCCACAGACCAGAAGGAAATCAAAGGCTCAGACAAAAGAGCAAGCTGAAGATCGAAGACCATCAAGCCAATGCTAAGCAGGCTTCTTTATGAGCACACAAATAATATGCCCTGATACTTTCCAGAAATAAAGGGGAACTTTCACAAGGAGTTGAAAACCTCACCAAAATAGATGTTGATGACACTGAGCAAACCTCTATCAGACACTGGGCAAGTTACCTTTCTTCTATCCACTCATTCCCCACCCCAGTTCCATAAGGTGGATCTGATGAGCACTGCCATGCCACATGGACACACACTCAGACATGGCAACTATACCCCCACTACTACTTTCAGGCTTTTGTGAGCTGAACAGAGATTGAATAAACTTTTAATCAACAAGTATGGTGAAAGCTGTGACTTCAATATACTAGAAGACTTCGTGAGTCTGTTAACTTGGCATTTCCCTAATGTCCACCCATACATAAACTAGATGAACCCTACTGTCCAGAAGCTGTGCTTTCTGTGGCAACCATTCTATCCGGCAGGAGCCTTCACAGGTTTCCTTCATGTCCTGCCTACTTCCCTAAATCACACAGAGTGTTATAAGTCAATGTTACCTCAATTTAGAAAAGTGAAAACACACATACACACTCACATACTTAAAATCAAGACTATGGAGTAAATAATTCATATGCTTATTGGTGGTTCTTAAAAGAAAATTGTTATGTACAATTGTGCAAATGTTTTCTTTCTCTAAATTCCTAGCTTACTTGAACAGAGTGAAACAAAACAGTCATGGAATGAACGCACATCAGTGAAACAATTGTCCTGGGCCAATCTACACAGAAATCACTACAGGAAACCAGTATAGAAATACACATAGAACAAAAACACCAGTCTCGGTCTGGTGTCAACCCACCTCTAATATGAAAATCACATACATTCTATAAATGTGATGAGAAAATTTAGTTACGAAACAGCATGTTCCACTGAACCCATCATCAAAATCAAGTTTTCTTGGTTCTCATAATATCCTTAGAGATGTTCTAAGTCTTTCTGATGTGTTTTATTTTGTTCCATTTCATTTTTATTTTTGCCTTTGCTTCATTGCTACCTTTTGTTGAGTGTTTGAAGTTATTTGTGAACTACATTTTTTAAAGTAAGAGTTTTCTTGGAGCATTAAGATTTGGGTTGGCATCTCACCACTACCACAGACACGTGAAAAACAAGGGATGCCAAATTAATCCCCAAGGTTGCAGACACATTTGATCTGTAGCCCTATCGTATAGCTAATTCTTCACAGTAATGAAGGTTCATTATCCCCATCAATTCAGTAGATTATTTCTTTGCATACTAGTATATTAGCAAGATAGACATGAAGAAATCAAGTGCTAATCACAGCTACAAGTTTGGTGGATAAATTCCTTGACTGTTTCCTTTTTTTTTTAAGATGTATTTATTAATGCATACAAGAACTGGGGTATAGGCCAGAGGTGTGGAGGGTGAGAGGATTCACTAGAGACAGAGTGGGGAACAGAACAGGCAGACTGACTGAAATACACTGCTGAGGGGAGCAGCAGGTGAGTCAGGGGAGGTCTGCTGCACCATGTGGGTAACTCCTTGGCCAGGGATTGAATTCATTATGCAGTGACTGCAGAGAGCTTCATAGGTTGTGTTTTAATGCCCTGCACCACCAGGGATGCCCCCTTGACTGTTTCCTAATGGAAGAGTTTCTTCCTGGGACATGGATACTCTACTGGAACAGAGCCTTTAGCAATGAGGTAGTGAGTACAATTTCACAAACCAAATATGTCTCTCAAAGTTATGATGAAATGCACTAATTCTATTTATATCTCCTGATTACTAGATTTATATATTCTAGATACTAAGCACAGTAAATTTATTGGTCATGATTTTGACTCAGGTACTGAACTTTGGATGTTAGCATCCCCCAAACCACAAGGTATTACCCTTGACCTGGAATAACAGTCAAGCCTTTCACAAGTAATCCATCATCATTCTTTTACGTCAGTGCAGGGGAATGGAGTAAACAATAACTAATACCTCCTTCTTCTTTGCCATCAACTGGGTTTTTTGATTGAAGCAAATGTTGTCATTAGATCATATTCTCTATAACCTCAGAAATGACACGTAAGAACAGGGGGTAGTGAAGGCAAACACAAATCCAGAAGATGTACTCTCTGGTAAGGAAGAATTCTGCCATTGCCAACAAATATAGAAAAATATATTGACTGACCAGTGTCTCTAGAGACTCTGGTATGGGCACTGAGCTTTACATCTGATGCACAGGACCCCAAACCTCTACATCAGCAGGAAGGCCCAAAGCAGGACATGAACTAGCTGCAGCATCACTTGCAACATGAACTGATAATGCTCTGTCAGGTTGAGCCTACATATGTCTGTGCGAGTCCACAGATTGGTGGCTGCAACAGCAGCAGCCAGAATAAAACAAACATGAGGCCTAGGTGATCTCAGGTTGCCTGTTACATAGCAATGTTCTCTTTAAAAATGTATTTTATCTCATGGTAGTTTTGATTTGCATTTCCCTGATTGCAAGTGATGTTGAACATTTTTTCATATGCCTGTTGGCCATTCGCATTTCCTCTTCAGAGAAGTTTCTTTTTAGCTCTTCTGCCCATTTTTTGACTGGATTATTTTCTTTGTTGTTGTTGAGTCTCATCAGCTCTTTGCAGATTTTTGTGATCAGTCCTTTATCATTAGTGTTGTGTGCAAAAATTTTCTCCCAGTTGGTGGGGTTTCTCTTTGTTTTTGTTATTGTCTCTTTTGCTGTGCAGAAGCTCTTTAATTTGATGTAGTCCCAGCTGTTGATCTTTGCCTTCACTATCACTGCTTTGGGTGATGTGTCTGTAAAGATGTCTTTGATATGCAAATCACATAGTGTTTCGCCTATATTTCCTTCTATGTATTTTATGGTTTCAGGTCTTATGTCTAGTTCTTTAATCCATTTTGAGTTGATTTTTGTATATGAGAATGGCACATATTAAAAAAACTAGCAACAACAAATGTTGGCGAGGGTGTGGAGAAAAAGGAACTCTTCTGCACTGTTGGTGGGAGTGCAAACTGGTCCAACCACTATGGAAAGCTGTGTGGAGATTTCTGGACCTACTAAACATAGAGCTTCCATATGATCCAGCAATTCCACTCCTAGGTATTTACCCAAAGGACACAGAAACATCAATTCCAAAGAACACCTGCACCCCTATGTTTATAGCAGCACTATTTACAATAGCTAAGCTTTGGAAACAGCCCAAATGCCCAAAAATAGATGACTGGATCAAGAAGATGTGGTACATATATACCATGGAATATTACTCAGCATTCAAAAAAGATAAACACATGCAATTTGCAGCAACATGGATGGCGCTGGAAGGGATCATGCTCAGTGAAATAAGCCAAAAAGAAAAAGAAAAATACCAGATGGTCTCACTCATAGCAGGAATCTAGAATACTTAAATAAGGGACCAGGAAAATGAATAACTATAAGAAAGTGAAAATCAAAATCAACAAAAACTATGAACCAGAGACACTTTTTGGGGGGTGGGGGCGGGAGGGGAGGGATTGGGGTCAGAATGGGGGGATTGCAAATGTATGAGGAATATAAAAATAAAATTTATTAATTAAAAAAATAAAAAAATAAAAAATAAAAATGTATTTTATTCAGTTAATATTGGTTTACATTGTTGTTTGTATTATAGAAGTGTAGGATCCCCCCCTTCAGGCACTGTTGCCACAGTGCACCCATCGCTAAAGAACCCACAGTTCACCAGCATAGACCGGGGGCTGCCTCCTTTCTTTGTTCTTGTTCCTCCTCTTCTGCCTCCTCCTCCTCCACTGATTGCCTCCACTCCAGAGTCTGCTTCCAAGGGTTAGGTTTTCAGTTTGACTTTCTCTGACCCTTTTTTTTTCTTTTTAAACAGTATTTAAATCTTTAAGATCACAGTTACCTATTACACAATTATAGAACTTGTGAACATAGTCATCTGAGAGTGACAGCAAATATACACACAGTACTGGCAATTTGGCAGACACCCTTCTTGGAACTTTATACAGAGAAAGTTATTTGTCTTCACCAACAACCTTGAAGGGAAGATGATCAATGCAGATCAGAAATTGAGGCACAGAGTAGTTGAATGAACACTACAGGAGAACACTTATAAGGACAACACTTATAAGAGAAAGAGGTAGGACTTGAACCAAGATGATCACACTGCATAAAAGGTAAGTAGTTCTGCAATATCCTTAAAAGAGAAAGGAGAACTATGTAGGCAAGTAGTAGAGGCCAGGCCTTTATCTGAGGTCTCATGGGCTGAATCACTTGGAAATGACCATGGTACTTGGTCTATGTTATACGTAGCCCTTGAATCACTGTGTTAGGGGACCTGTCAAAGCACCAGAAATGCCTTCCAAAGAAGATGAAAGTCTCAAAAATTAGAGCTCACAATGCTTTGAAAAGGGGTTGTTAAACATTTGGGCAATGATTTCCTTTGCCATATGTCAAAGGAGTAAGACTTCAACATATTACAAAGAAAAATAAGTTAATGTGCTTTTTAAAAAAAGGAACAAATTTGTGGTACAATAATTGTGTCTTCCATGCACTAAACAATAAGATCTTGTCTTGCTGGAGTAACTGCTACAATATAAAAAAAAAATCAACAATGTAAAATATATATGGTTTCTCTTGCTAACAAAATCAGAGATGCTCTAAAATTACTGTTTGTGGCATCTGAGAAGTACCTGGGAAAAATTACATCTTCATTTTCACTAGCTTGTATAAGATGTCATTTTCCATTCCAATTCAAACCCTCTGAAACTTCTGCTATATACTTTGAGATTCATGGAACCCCTGGAAAGGTAGAGGAAAATGCAAATAACCAGTAGCAGAACAAAGGGAAGAGATTTCACTTCTTAAAACCCACCCACATGTTTCTATTTTGTTTCACTCACCTCTGGGATCCCCCAGCTGGGTGACCAGTTCTATACTCTTGCAGAGTGTTAACAGTTCTAACACAGACTGACATGTGAGTGTGTAGGCATGCATCAGGGTAGAGACTAAAGATATAATAAAAATGGATTAAGTGTTAGGTGGGACTTTGACATTTAGTAATTCTTTTAACAAATCATGAAACTCAAAAGATTCTACATGTCCTATTTTATAAATAATGCTGGTCCTCAAGTACTCCCTAAATTAATTTAGCAGAAAAACTGATAAGGCATTTGTTCAAATGAATTTTTATTTCTTCTAGCCTTTAAATTCTCCATGCAACTTAGAGTGCAATAAGAGGAGTTTTAAAAAGGACATTAAAATATATTTCTTCAAGAACAATAAAGGTAGCAGAAAGGGCAGGAATGTTCGCAACTGAGATACTGTTAAATTAGTGCATTCCTTCTGTATTTTTGAATTGCTAAAAGAGACACACTCATATTCACCCATAAATACAGAAACAAGACCCAAAGACAAAAATGAAATACTTTTGTATTAGTTGCCATTTGAGGAATATCAAGTCTTACTCTCTTAGTGGGAGCAATTGAAAGAGGAGCTGACATAGAATAGAGTGGGAGACAGAAATCTAAGTCGTGAATGCTAAGCAGCTCATCTAAACAACCAGTAAATCTATGAAGGTTGCACAATACACTGATTTTATATTTGGTGTTTGAAGCGTTGACACTGCTCGAAATTAATAATGATCATAATAACTAGAAAGTAATAGATTAATTATCATTGTAATGACTAGTGTAGAATTAAGTTATAAAATGACATTACTTTAATAAATCAAAGAGAAATGAGCAGTCTAAAAGGGTATTATGAAATTGTGTTTTCATTAAGTTGCCAGAGGATCCAGCCTTCCAAATAAGAGATTATCACAGGATGATTACCCAAGTTCATTCCTATACAGAGGAGGTCGTAGGAAGTTTCTGTGACATATAACCTTCTAAGAAAAGCAGTTAATTCCCCCTAATAGACCTTATATTAAAGAGTACGGCCTGACAAAATAGTACGCCCTACCAACAAGATCCAAAGCAAAATAACTAAATAATTCATAGTGATTCAAAACTACCAAAAAGTTGCCAGAGTGATTTTTTTATTGAAGTAGATTATCTGGTTAAGTGCTGGGGCTATAGTGTTCAGCAAAACAGATACCAGTGCATACCTCTGGGCGTTAAGGTAGAGGGCCAATAATCACTGTAAATTGTGAAGCATGTTATGACGGCAAAGAACAATTAGCTGAGGAAGCACAAAGAGAGACAATTTAGTGTGCAGGAGATGTGAAGGATAGGAGAGAACTGGTAAAACAAAAAGCAGGGTGGATGTAGAAAGAGTTTTCCAGGCAGAGGCAATCTACTTGTGAGGATATGTGGGAAGGACATGATGTTCTGAAGAAAGGGAATGAGGTCAGGACTGGCTGGAGTGTAGAAGGAAGGCCAGAAAACTAAACAAGCTACAAATATACACAGAGGACACACTATAGGCTGCCTTGCAGGTCACAGCTATACGCTGGAATGTGTCCCCCAGAAAGACACAGAAGCTCTAATTCTTTGTACCTATGAATGTGACCTTATTTTAAAGTAGGATTTTGCAACTGCAATCTATTTAAGATGAAATCGCACTGAATTATGTTTAACCTAATTTAATGGCTTTCCTTATAAGAAGAGGCCATGCCAAGTGAAGGCCCTGAGATGCACTCAGGGAAGACTCATGGGAAGACAGAGACACAGGAACTGCAGGTACGAGCCACACCCCAAGGACAGGCTAAGGCTAGCAGAAGCTGGAGGCCAGGAAACCCACTGAGATCGATTCAGATGAGGAAGAGCCTAGGTCACACCTGGCCTTCCGGCCTCCAGAACTGTGATGAACACATTTATTTTGCTTTGAGCCATCCAAGACTGTGTTCATTCATTCTAGCGACGCTAGGAAACTAATGCCTTAGGAGTCCTGACGCTTCCTCAGATCAGAGGAATGCCACTGAAGATGTTTGATTAAGAGAGTTCATTAAGAGAGCAATATTATCAGATCTGCAGTTGAAAAGGATGATGCTGACATTATTGGAAAATATACACTGGCAGATGCGCAAGCCCAGCTGACAAGAAATCGGAGGCGTAGCAGTGAAACTGGAAGTTATGCAGTGAGGAATGAAACCCAGTTATCTCCAAATAGGGTTGTTCTAGTGAAAACGCTATGGCCTCCAATGCTGGACAGCAAGACCTCAGCCTAAATGAAGCACTCTCAATGGGAAGACAGAGGCCCTAGAACATGCCGCTATGCTAACCCAGACATTGGATCTGCATAGGCAGGTCCCTCAAGCTGCTGACCATGGAGGAAAACACATTTCTTGTAATGCAACTTTGCATAAAGAAAGTTGTGGGAACCATGAGATACCATCTTACACCAGTGAGAATGGCACATATTAAAAAAACTAGCAACAACAAATGTTGGCGAGGGTGTGGAGAAAAAGGAACTCTCCTGCACTGTTGGTGGGAGTGCAAACTGGTCCAACCACTATGGAAAGCTGTGTGGAAATTTCTGGACCTACTAAACATAGAGCTTCCATATGATCCAGCAATTCCACTCCTAGGTATTTACCCAAAGGACACAGAAACATCAATTCCAAAGAACACCTGCACCCCTATGTTTATAGCAGCACTATTTACAGTAGCTAAGCTTTGGAAACAGCCAAAATGCCCAAAAATAGATGACTGGATCAAGAAGATGTGGTACATATATACCATGGAATATTACTCAGCATTCAAAAAAGATAAACACATGCCATTTACAGCAACATGGATGGCGCTGGAAGGGATCATGCTCAGAGAAATAAGCCAAAAAGAAAAGGAAAAATACCGGATGGTCTCACTCATAGCAGGAATCTAGAAAACTTAAATAAGGGACCAGGAAAATGAATAACTATAAGAAAGTGAAAATCAAAATCAACAAAAAACTATGAACCAGAGACACTTTTTGGGGGTGGGGGCGGGAGGGGAGGGATTGGGGTCAGAATGGGGGGGGTGCAATTGTATGGGGAATATAAAAATAAATTTTATTATTAAAAAAAAAAAAAAGAAAGTTGTGGGAGTAAATTCTAGCTTCCACCCTGGTGTGACAGTAGTGTAATATAAGAGTTTTCCAAATCCAAAAGGGAATTCAAAAGATGCTGAGTGGCTTCATATTATGAATACTCTCAATGCTCAATAAATGGAATCATCAAGTAACTAGTTCTTACACCAGGAAGCTAGGATTCATATTTAACTTCTCCTTTACCGCCATATCCAATTAATCTTCAGATTATATTGATTTTTACCAGTTTAATGCCTTTAAGCAGATTGTGGAGGGTCCTCCACACCCTCCGTCCCCTTATCCTAGTACCAATATAACTGGGTATTATTCCCAGTTGCTTCCTTCTAAGACGGTCGTCATATAATTCTGACAGTCTGTGAGGTATCGAAAATCCTTTAACTAATTTCCTTTGCTTAAACTATTTAGAGAGGATCCTGTCATGTGTAATCAACAGTTCTGACTTCTATATCAAGAGAACAAACTAGAAAAAGATCAAGTTGTGGGGCCTCCCTGGTGGTGCAGTAGTTGAGCACTGGCTTGCAAAGCTGCCCACAGCCTCTGCAGTGCCGGTTTGATGCACGGCCGCCAGGCGAGGGTCCCACATGGCGCACAGACCTCTCCTGCCGCCCGCTGCTCCCCTCAGCAGTGTACTTTGTCAGTCTGCCTGTTCTGCTCTCTGCTCTGGCTCTGGTGAATTCTCTCACCTTCCCCCACTTCTGACTGTACCCCAGTGCTTGTATAAATAAAAAAATAAATCCTTAAAAAAAAAAAAGATCAAGTTGTATCGAAAGGGAGGGCTAGATAAAAAGTTTTCACAACAGGAAAGTCCACAAATGAAGAGAACTGTACATACCAGATGTGGAAAAGTGCATTTTAGTGCAATCACAACAGCAGCGTTGAGCTCATTTTCTTATCCAAATTGTTCTTTGGTGATAGGCTTATCACCCAACAATTGCTTGAAATGTGTAGCATTTTGTATGCTTCTTTATGTGTATCAAGAAAACAAACTGAAATTTTGTAGTTTATAGGTATGAAGACAAAAATAATTACTTTAGGGCCTCCCCTGGTGGCGCAGTGGTTGAGCACTGGGCTGCAAAGCTGCCCACAGCCTCTGCAGCGCTGGTTCGATCCCCTGGCAGCCAGCGAGGGTCCCACTTGGTGTGCAGACCTCTCCTGCCGCGCCCGCTGCTCCCCTCAGCAGTGTACTTTGGTCCTTCTGCCTGTTTTGTTCCCCTCTCTGGCTCTGGTGAATTCTCTCACCCTCCCACACTTGTATAAATAAATAAATCTATCTTTAAAAAAATAATTAATTCATCAGATTTCTCATGGGAAGGGATCTGTCATTGTTTTATAAAGCCATTTTTCTAGGCAAAGCATTAGGATAGAAAGTGAAAACCTGAGGATGTTAGTTAATAGAAAGAAAGGACTGCCAGCCTGGTCTGTAGCCAGAATTAGCAGGAATTGACCGTGTACTTATTAGACAGCAGAAGAGAGAGCGAAGGTTAAGAAAAGGGCAGAAAGGATAAAAGAAAGGTGATAGAAGACAGAGAAGCAACTTTTGGGGAGACTGGAGTCTACATGGGTAGATAAAACTAGAGCTATTTTTAAAAGACTGATGTCTAACATGATGCCAACTTTTAACTAGTTTACTTGGCTGCGCTACAATTTTGTCAGTATCTCCAATTCTAATGGTCTATTTTACACACATAATCTTGAGTGAGATTTGATTTGAAAGCAACCGAATGTCCTGCCTGACTCAGCATGGTAGAGAACACGTACAGCATCTACACAATGATCAATATAAATAATTAGCTGTTAGAAAAGGGTCAGAGGAAAAGTCCTTCCTGATTTGGCCCCTGTCTACTTCTCTGAAGTCCCTCTCCTTGTCCTTCACAAGTTCCCAGCTATACTGGCCTGTTCTCTGCTTTCTGAATACCCTCAGCCATTCCCTACCTGAGAACTGCTGTATTTTCCCACCATGTACCAGAAACATCCTTTTTTCCATGCTCCTACTGGATATTAGTCCTCAGGTTAGTGTTTCAATGTTTAACACTATGAAAAAGCTTTTAAATTGATTTTCTATAATATTCTCATGCCGAACAATCTACACTTTGCTTCCAAGGACTTAGAGGGTCATTATGAGGTTTAATGGACACAGTTCTAGGAGGTTCCTACTACAGGATAGCTGCTAAAGTTTTGTTAATTACAATTAACATCATCGACATCAAAACGGATCTGTTTCTGCTGTTGATTTCATCTCTTAAGGAGAAACAACCCAGTAGCATGCAGATATACTCAAAATGTCACCTCATTTAATGAACAGATCTCCTCTACCTCTAACAAAACTCTGTGTTCAAAAACAGGGTAAGAGTGGCACCGTGTTAAAAGGATTTGAGCATTAGAAGCCTGTTTTTATTCAAACACAGAATCAAATGTATCCAAGACTGGTCAAGTCTAATTCACCATAGTGTTTGTTCAAGTCTTTGATAACAGCAATTTGGAAACATAATTCCTGCATTTTAGAAATGGGGCCCAGAATTTCTGGGGAACTTAGAAGAATTTATATTTGAGTGCTACTTACCAAACTTAGCAAGTAAGCAAGAAAAGAGCATGCTCTCCTTGATGGGGACATTACCTAACAAAGTACAATGTTAACAATAAACTTTCAGGGTCTCCCTGGTGGCCTAAATGTTCAGTCTCAGCGCTATCACCATTATGGCCTGAGTTGGATCCCCAGGCAGGGAGCTAACCCACATGGCACAGCAGACTTCTCTCTTTCTCACTGCAAACCCTTAGCAGTGTATTTTAGTGAATCTGCCTGGTCTGTTCCCCATTTTGTCTCTGGTGAATCCTCTTATATGCCAGTTCTACACTAAAATAAAATTAAAGAAAAAAAATAAACTTTCAGACTTTTTGTATTCATTCCCGAAATATTAACATGGCCTTAAAGAGGGAGCTCCACTGCCAATTATTTTTTTAACCACTGATAACTACTGAACATAAATAAAAAACATTCATATCATGGCATATTCATATTGTTTCACACGATATAAGGAAAAAGAACCATCATTCTATTTTGCTATGGGCTGTTTTATAAATACTGGTTAACTATCAATACGCAACTGTTGTCCCCATTTATATAAGATTGTATGAGGCAATGTAAGGTTATAAATCTCTCTCTACCCATCTATTAGTTCTTCAGATATACTTCTAAAATCATCTCTTCTCTAAGACACAAAAAAAGGAAGATGTCTTGACAGGTGGTAGGGCTCCGTCCCTTGGGGAAGCTCAAAAGAAAACAAAAGATTTTTCTGATGGCTCACTCTTTCAGTCAGTCTCATAGAAGAAACATTCTTCATCAGCCTGTCAATTGGGAAGATTCTGAACAGAAGGCACAGAGAAGGGGTGTGGAGGGAGGAAACATATTCCAGATCGCCCACTTAGCAGCTCAAGGAATCATCACACATGCTGCCTAGACACTAAGAAACAGATAATAGAACATGTACTTCTTTGAACATTGTAAGACATAGGCACGACTGTGGGATACTGTTGTAGGTAAGGAAACTTTTATATAGGAAATACTTATCAGCATTTATCCTATACACTCAAAACTCACCTTCCTCACAACCCTGGGAAATGCCTTCATTTACATTAGAAGGGAAGAAAGAAACCCTTGGGTGGGTCTCCTGGCCCCATTTCAGCCCAATACAGCCTCCTGCACTGACCCTCTGATATTCAGAGACACACAGCAATGACCTTCCTGAAGCAGAGACATGTTCTCTCTAAAGCATTCAGCAGTGAAACTGTGACTGATCCAGGGGACAGAGCCAGAGACTCTGGGATGCAACTGCAGCTGCAGAAGCCACCCTTGTTTGCCACAAAGCACCATCATTACACAGTTGTTAGATACAGGCCTGGCAAGATTAAGAGTTGGCTTATTTGGAAAAATCTCTGCATCAGGCAGTGCTATAAAAAAAAAATTCATGTCTGCAAGGAAAATTTCAGGTCTGTGTAGCTTTTGAGCATGATAGAGACAGAAATTTCAATTTTCTTTGTTGGCATAGAACCCCTTGGTCAAAGAATACTAATTTCTCAAAATATTTTTAAATTATTAGTGTATCAATTATAAGAGTATGTGCATACATGAACACACACAACTATTTTAAAATGTACAATACAGTGGCACTAATAACATCTGTAATGTCAACACTTATGACTCGTGATGCAATCATCATCACTATTCCCAAAACTTTCCCATCACCCCCAAACAGATACTCAGTATCCAATAACTGCCCATTTTCCCAAAAAGTCTAATCTACTTTTTGTCCCTATGAATTTGCCTACTCTAGATATTTCATATAAGTGGAATCATACAGTATTTACCCTTGTTCACTTAGCACAGTGTTTTCAAGGCTCATCCATGTGTTAGCAAATCTTCTTTTCATGGTTGAATAGTATTCCTTTCTGTGTATTTCCCATATCTTGTTTATCAGTTAGTCTGTTGATAGACCAATGAGTTGATACTACCTTTTGATTATTACAAATAATGATGCACTGTCAGCAGAAAAGTAGCAATTGAGTCCCTGTTTTCAGTTCTTCTGGGTGTATGCCTAGGAGTGGAATAGCTAAGTCAAAAGGTAATTCCAGGCTTAACATCTTGGGGAACTGTTAAGCTGTTTTGCACAGTAGCTGCATTATGTCTCATTCTGTTTGCTCTTTGGTTGATCCCCTACCCTCTAATGCCCTGGAAGCTGAAATTGCAAAACACAGAAAGCCAGAGTGACTCTGATGGAAGCTTCTTGAATTACACTCTGAGGACAAACGTGGAAAGCATTGGTTTCTTCAAATATTTTAAAAAGCCCTCCAAATGACTCTTTCAATATATAATGGAAAAGAGAACACAGAGGTTGAACAAATAATGAAGTTCCATTGTTTTACATCATAGCTAGTGTTTTGATAGTACAGGGTTTCCTCCCTCGAGTGTAGACACTATAGCACTCCTACCACCAAAGTACCCACAGTTCTCCACCATAGTCCATTGTGGTTTTTCTCCCTCCCCCACCTTCACCCCCCACCACCGGCTGCCTCAGTTCTATGGACAGCTTTCAAGGTTTGGCTTTAATGCTTGTCTTTGCTTGACCCTTTATTCAATTTTTCTATTTTCCACATATAAGCATCACCACCCAATATTTATCCTTCTCCTTCTGGTTTATATCATTTAGCATAATCCTGTCCAGCTCCATCCCTCACTTAATATACTTGTTCCAGTGATCCTCTCATTACATCACTCTTTCACTGGACTAAACCTTCAGTGCAGCTTTCTGCCAAAAGCATATAAAATTTGCCACTTCTTTTGTCCAAGGACCCTGGCCAGTTCCAACCTGCCCACTAGGTTAGTGTCTCCAGCACTTCTGCGCATCCTGCATCCTTCCTTTTCCCTGTCAATCCATGTTTCTGGTATCCCTAGATGCTTCCTTGCCAAAATGACATCAAGTAAAGGCAGCTATGAGATGCACAACAGAGTGCCAGAGACCAGGAGTCAGACAATCCAATGTGCAGTTAAGGTTGTGCCCCACACTGGCTGTGTGACTGTGGACAAACCACTTAATCTCTCTGGGCCCCAGCCTTGGAATATGGAAAATGAAAGGGTTGAAATAAATGAACTCCAAAATCTCTCCTGTTCTAAAATTTCAAAGTGAAAAGCAAAAGCTTAAAACTGGTTTGACCACCATTTATTTTCACAGTGGGAGCCTTTATAAAGTTTGCCTTTTGCTTTAAATTTCTTACATTTGTCTGATTTTCTTATCCCTCTGGATAACTCTATTCTCCTCCCAAAGGTTATTCTCTATTTCTATGATAATGTCCTAAAATGATGTGCTTTCTGAAATAACCTAAATTTCTTTCCAAAACAAGCTGTAATACTCCATTTTTAGGGGATTTTCTTACTTTACTTTTTTCTCTCTGGAAATAAACATGATAAAAAAATTTGAATATCAGTTAAGGGTCAGTCTTCCCATTATAACCACTCTGCAGAAAGTCAAAGAGAAAATAACTCCAAAACTTAGATGAATAGACATGACTGGGTGTCTTCGTGGACTAACTGCCTGAGAAAGTTTTCCTGATTAGTGAACCCCACTGTGATTCTGCACTTCTTCATCCACCACACTGCTTCTTCAAAACCATTGTAGAATAAGTCAGATAATAGATAAGTGAATTAAAATTATCTGGCCAATGAGATAATGATTTTAGTGTTCATAGCATAAAAAGTATATATTCCAAAATAATGTAGATCTAAATGTTCTCCTCTGTCAAGGTGTTAGGTGGGGAGAGGTGGGTGGAGGGAGGAGGTGGCATAATTCTAAGGTTTTCCAGTGCTAATGACTCAGCTCTGGTGCTCAAAGAGCAAAGCCCGCCCCCGCAGCTGCCTCTACAAGGCACTCTCTCCTGAAAATACATGTGCAGAAGAAGGTGGGTGTTCAGTTCAACAGCTCTGAGGTTCAGTACAGTCAATTCCTACAACTGAGTTTGTGAAGAGGGCCAGAGAAGAGGAAACAGGAGGCAAAGGTCTGATTCTTTCTGCTTCACAGCTCAGTGTTTTTGCTCTGTCTAATCAGCAAACTCTGACCAACAAATGCTCAATAAATGTATATTGAACACTTAATCAATACAAGGCAATATACTCTGCAAAGAAAATAACATGCACAGAGACATGGCTCTTGATTTCATGAACTAGTCTAAAGCACCTCACATGTTCAAGAAAAGACATTGTCACAGGGGTTCATGCCAAGGGCTAAACAAGGGATGCAGTGTGGATGACTGTTTAGCTCCCACACTCTCATCTCATCCACAGTCTCACTTACCCATCTCCCCAGAGATATCCACACCCTTACTGAACCCTCATAAGGACAAAAGAATGCAGATTTTGCAAAGACAGGACAAATTGATAGAATATATGTTAGGATATAAATAAATAGGGAATCAACTAAAGGATAGAAGGAATCTTTGGAAATTTGTTTGGCTTGTAGAAAACTCATGCCAGGACTGGGTGGAAGGAGGAACATCTCCCATCTCCTTCAACTCAAGCACTAGATGGCACTTGAAGGGCGATCTCCAATCCTACCCAGGGGAAAATTATGTAAAACCCAGTGACCCATGGAGTGATGCAGAGGGTCTTATGATGGGGTAGAAAATTTTAGAAGCCAGTTCCAACCACTCTCCTCCAAAACCTTCCGAAGGTTCCCACTTTACCCAGAATAAAACTCCAACTCCTGCAAGGCCCTAACAGTCTGGGTCCTGCTCCCTATTCTGTCTGTGGCTGACACGCTCCTCCCTCTCCCAGCTCCAGGGACACCAATCTCCCAGCTGCTACGAAGCACCTGCTGCCTTCACATCATCGTCCATGCATGTGTTGCCCCCCCACCTGGAGCCTTCGCTTCAGTCACTCCTTCTCTTGCTGTCAACCGAGTTTCTGTTCCAATGCACCCTTAGACCAGAAGCTGTCCCTCTGAACACTCCTTCTGAAATGGTAACTGCCCATCACTAACCCCTACCCCTTTGCCTCTGTATTGGCTGCCTGATGCAGCTTTAATAAATGACCAGAAACTCGGTGCCTTAAAGCAATAGGTATTAATTCTCTCACTGTTGTTAAGGCCAGAAATCTGAATCAGTTTCACAGGACTGAAATCAAGGTGTGGCAAGGCCACGCTCCCTCCAGCTGCTCTAGGGAGAAGAACCGCTTCCTTTCCTTTCCCAGGTTCTGGTGGCTGCTGCCATTCCTTGACTCAGTTGCACCACCTCAATCTCTCTTTATCAAGATGTGACTTCTCCTGGTCTGACTGTGAAATGCCCCTCAACCTTTCTCCTCTAGGGACACTCATGACAGCATCTGTGCCCACACAGAAAAGCCAGGATAATCTCCCCATTTCAAGACTCTTAGCTTAATCACATCCGCAAAGATCATTTTTCCAAGTAAGATAAAATCAACCAATTCCAGGAATTAGGAATAAAATCTTTGCGGCCACTTTTCCACCTAACATATTCTGCTTTATTTTTCTTAACAGGATATCTCATCATCTTGCATTATGTTATTTATGCCTAGTGTCTAATTCTCTTGATATCCCTTCACATCCCCAACTTTCAAAAATAAATAATTGTTAAATGAATGAATGTAGAGACTCCCCTATGTCCAACCAGATGGACTAGGTATGGTCCAAGAAATGTCTTGAATGGCAAAGCAGACACTGTGACTGTACTAGATGGCAGTTTAAGGGCTGTCCTTCTGAGCTTTTCAGAGACTCCAGATGTCTGGTGGGCTCATCATTGTACCTGAGAGATCTTTTGTCCAGGATCATGGAAGACCATGTGGTCTAAGCACAGTAGAGCAGAAGATACAAGGAAGTAGTCAACCCTGAGCATAGGACCCAAGCAAAGATCTTCCGGTCCCAGTGTATAGATCTCTCACATACATTGATCCTCAGATGAAATAATTCAGTATTTAATTATCATCATTGTCTAGCACTTTGCCATGGGATTTAACCCCAGTCTCCCACTGTTACAACTGACTAACTAGCATGTCACTGACTGTACTGCTTTCCCTTTAGTGTATCACTCGCCACCTCCCACAGGCACTTCTTATTCCCAAGTAAACCACTAACACTCTGTTATGCCTCTCAGGTCCTGCTTTTGGGTGAATCCAAACATAAACAAGGGTAAAAGTATAGAATTATTTTGTCCCAACCTCAAAAGTTCTGGCCAGTGCCTAATGATTTAATAATGATAGCTTTCAGCAATGGACTATAGCTTCCTTCGAAGACTCTGAGTTAAATTAACAACCTATATAAACTATACAGGATGACCCTGGTTCTGAGTACACTGTGCTATTTATCTGACCAAGTCAAGTTCTCCCTCATCCTGCATTAAATTAGGTCTTCATCCAAGACAACGCAAAGAATTGCAATATCTTTCAAATCAGGCTCACAAGAGTTAGATATTGCATTGTATTAGTATTTCAAGGTTACAAGAAATCACAAGGCCCAGGCAGGGAGGTAAAAACCAGAAACCAAAAATGTATACAAAGACAACCTGCAGCTCAAATTTAACATACGACTCCCATGTTTCTTACAGAAGCATGTTGCATGTATGCTTACAGAAGCATAATTTATGAAAAGAGGGAGCTTGTTTGGTCATGACACATTCTTATTTTATATTTGAATTGTTAGATAGCTTGCATGCCATTTTCCAGCAAGCCATTCTACATAAATCAATATTCTAGGTTTATTAGAGTAAATCATAGGCAGATTAGCTATAAAATTCTGAAAGGACTCTATAGATGAGGATTATTCTACTAGTAAATACCATGTATGTTTATCAAGAGGTCTGTTATTAACCTGTTTATTAAAAGATTTGTCCAGATGAGCATTCTTTCTTCCTTGGATATCCCAGAGTGAAGGAAGAAACTGGATTATAGGCTCATTGCTAGATCTTTCCTTCCAAACAATTAAATTGCTGCTAAAATATAATATTTAATTGACAGAATGCAATGACCAACAAAAGGTTAATAGACATAGTGATTTCACTTTAAAGAGACTACTCAGTCTTTAAAAGGATCTGCTCCTAATTATCCCTTCTTCACACATGACATATCTTTTGGTAATTATTAGCTATTAGTACCATTATTAAAATATAATTTTGAAAGAAATTAATTGATTAGTAAGACCTAGGATTCCTTACCCAATCTTTTGAAAAATGTAAAAAAATAGGAGGAGACCCTGGAAACAACATCTTAATAAAAATGATGGTCAAGCCCTGGGAGATGTCATGGTAGATAATCCATTACATGGAGCTGGCTTGAGATTTAAACAACTCAAGAAGAGGTTATGAGCCCCACAGGATATTTCATCTGTTTTGTAAGTAAAAGTTCACAATTAATGGGAAGGGTAGCCTGTGTACCTAATTCCTCTTTCTTTGAGGGGAGGGAAAGAGAAAGAAGGCTGAAGAAAGGAGGGCATTTTTTTTTTTCTGTCTCACAGACCTTGAAATAATTTTCACTAAACTCTTCACATATTCCTCTAAGACAGTGCCCTGGCGTCCGTCATCCTCACTTCCATCACATTGCTTCAGGTAACATATTTTCAAATGAGTGTCCTGTGTTCACTGATATTTTATCTCAAGCTAAAATTACCCAGCCACAGAAGTCACTGTATCTTTTTTTCTTATTCCTTCCATGGGTGATATATTCACCATACAAACAAACAAGTGCTAAAGCTTATTTATTCAATTGTTTTTCAAAGTGCTTCTTACACTTCTGTAATGTTTAAAAGGACGTTCTACTTCAACAAATAATGAAAGGTTGAACAAAAATAATTACTAAATCTGCGGTCATTTCTTTTGTCTCCATTTCTAATAATTTTGTCAAGTGGCATCTAAAGTATCTAAAAGTAGTTTTAACTGAGGTCATTTCAGGCTAAAGTGCTTACCCATCATATTAAATTTCTGTTTAAAAAAAGAAAGTGAGAGAACATGTATAATATGAGAAATTTTAAAAGCCTCCAAAATATGGCAATTAGCTCTTCATTGAGAAGAATTGTGTCAGGGAAAATTACGAACCCCAAGAAAAACCACAGTTCACATCTTTACTCATTTCCTGCTAATAATAAATCATTTTACATATTAGTTCCACATGACAAGTGATTTTATATGTTTCCTTATTCTTACCTACCTGAGCATTTCTATGTATCATTTAAATACCTGTCTTCAGTATCATTTTAAGGTCTGTACAATAATCCATGCTATAGATACACTATCATTTACCCAACACCTCCCCTCTTGACAGATGTGTAGCTTATTTTCAATGCTGTATTATTATGAAGAGTGCTTCAAAGAATATCATGGTGCATAAATCTTTGTCTGCATTACTGATTATTTCATTATAGTAGATTCCCAGAGAGGAATTACTAAGTAAAACAATATGCACAACTTTGAAGCTTTTGAGACATTAATACATTGCTTTTGGGTAAACTAATTTTCCATTCTTAACTGTGTGGCAAAAGATAGTCCATTGCCATAGCTTTACTGATATCAAGCAGTTAGAAAATTACTTTATGAATTTGATAGTGGATACTTTATTTTTTAATGACAAATGAAGCTAAACATTTGTGCACATTTTACTCTTCATTTATATCTTCTCTCATGATGTTTCATGTTCACTCCCATTTGTTTATTGATTATCGTTTACTTCCCTGTCAGTCTATGTGAGTTTTATGAATGCTCATGATATTAACATTTTGTTAATAAAATGAACCATTAACCATTAAAATCACAGCTCAATATTTTTATATTTTCCCTGTCATTTTTTACACTTAAAAATTTTAATTTATGTTTCATAGTAAAATTTATTTTATTTTACTTTACTAACTCTTTTCATTATATTTTCAGTGGTATTCAACATGCAAGATTAGAAAAATATATTTTCCCTCAGTTTTCTTAATAACCTAATTATTTACTTATTTTGCATATAACTCATTAAACTATCCATGGCAGACAAACTTTAAGGCAGCCCCATAGTCTCTGCCTGCAGATGAGAACACAGCCATGCCTAACCATTCGATGCTGCCTTCCAGGAAACCCCACTAAACAGCCATGCTTAGAATTCCAACATAAAGAAACTATGAAATCACAAACTTTTCTTGTTTTAAACCTCTACATTTGTGGCGATTTGTTACAAAGACACAGAAAACAACCTAGCTTTCAACACATGAATTGGGTTGTTCATGTCACAAATATCTGAAATTATGGGATTGTCTTTAAAACAGAGGAATGAATGGGCAAAAACTAGATGAATTTTGAGAACCAGAGTAGAGAAATCCTACCTGACCTTGAATAAACTGGTAGTAAAATCTGGACTTGGATTTGCTTCTTTCTTAAGACTGAATAATATTCCACCGTATAAAGAAACAACATTTTCTTTTTTTTTTTTTTTTTTTTTTTATAAATTTTATTGTTATATTCCCCATACAATTGCAGCCCCCCATTCTGACCCCAATCCCTCCCCTCCCGCCCCCGTCCCCCTAAAAGTGTCTCTGGTTCATAGTTTTTGTTGATTTTGATTTTCACTTTCTTATAGTTTTTCATTTTCCTGGTCCATTATTTAAGTTTTCTAGATTCCTGCTATGAGTGAGACCATCCGGTATTTTTCTTTTTCTTTTTGGCTTATTTCGCTGAGCATGATCCCTTCCAGCGCCATCCATGTTGCTGCAAATTGCATGTGTTTATCTTTTTTGAATGCTGAGTAATATTCCATGGTATATATGTACCACATCTTCTTGATCCAGTCATCTATTTTTGGGCATTTGGGTTGTTTCCAAAGCTTAGCTATTGTAAACAGTGCTGCTATAAACATAGGGGTGCAGGTGTTCTTTGGAATTGATGTTTCTGTGTCCTTTGGGTAAATACCTAGGAGTGGAATTGCTGGGTCATATGGAAGCTCTATGTTTAGTAGGTCCAGAAATCTCCACACAGCTTTCCACAGTGGTTGGACCAGTTTGCACTCCCACCAACAGTGCAGAAGAGTTCCTTTTTCTCCACACCCTCGCCAACATTTGTTGTTGCTAGTTTTTTTAATATGTGCCATTCTCACTGGTGTAAGATGGTATCTCATGGTAGTTTTGATTTGCATTTCCCTGATGACAAGTGATGTTGAACATTTTTCATATGCCTGTAGGCCATTTGCATTTCCTCTTCAGAGAAGTTTCTTTTAAGCTCTTCTGCCCATTTTTTGACTGGATTATTTTCTTTGTTGTTGTTGAGTCTCATCAGCTCTTTGCAGATTTTTGTGATCAGTCCTTTATCATTAGTGTTGGGTGCAAAAATGTTCTCCCAGTTGGTGGGGTTTCTCTTTGTTTTTGTTATTGTCTCTTTTGCTGTGCAAAAGCTCTTTAATTTGATATAGTCCCAGCTGTTTATCTTTGCCTTCACTATCACTGCTTTGGGTGATGTGTCTGTAAAGATGTCTTTGATGTGCAAATCACGTAGTGTTTCGCCTATATTTCCTTCTATATATTTTATGGTTTCAGGTCTTATGTCTAGTTCTTTAATCCATTTTGAGTTGATTTTTGTGTATGGTGTGAGGTGGTGGTCAAGCTTCATTCTTTTGCATGTAGCGACCCAGTTTTCCCAGCACCATTTATTGAACAAACTTTCTTTGCTCCAATGCATAGTCTTTGCTCCTTTGTCAAAGATTAGTTGACCATAAATCTGTGGGTTTATTTCTGGATTTTCTATTCGATTCCATTGGTCTGTATGTCTGTTCTTGTTCCAATACCATGCAGTTTTGATGATTATGGCTTTGTAGTATAGTTTGAAGTCTGGGAGTCTGATGCCTCCATTCCCTTCTTTTTTTTTCAGGAGAGCTTTGGCTATTCGGGGTTTTTGTGATTCCATATGAATTTCATCAATAATTTTTCTATTTCTTTGAAGAATGACATTGAAATTTTGATTGGAATAGCATTGAATCTGTATATTGCTTTTGGAAGGATGGCGATTTTAATAATGTTTATTCTTCCAATCCATGAGCAGGGGATGTCTCTCCATTTCTTTGTGTCTTCTTCTATTTCTTTTAACAGTGTTTTATAGTTTTCTTTGTATAGGTCCTTTACCTCTTTTGTTAGATTTATTCCCAAATATTTGATTTTTTTTGAAGAAACAACATTTTCTTTATCCATTTACCCAATCACAGACGCTGTTTTCAAACCTTTGCTGCAATGAACTAAGGAGTACAGGTATCTCTTGTAGGTATTGATTTCCTTTCTTTTAGATATGTACCCAGAAGTGGGACTGCTGACATTATGTTAAGTGAAATAAGCCAGATACAGAAAGACAAATACTGCATGAGCTCACTTATATGTGGAATTTAAAATAGCCAAACTCATAGAAAAAGAGATCTGGATGGTAGTTCCCAGGTACTGAGGAAGCAGGAAATTGGGAGACTTTGGTCAAGGGGTACAAGATTCAATTATGCAAAACGATTAAGTACTAGAAATCAACTACCACATGTGGCAATAATTAACAATAATGTATTGTTGAAATGTATTAGGAAGGTAAATCTTAATTGTCCATACCAATGACACACATAAATGGTAACTATGCACAGTGATGGATATGTTAAATAACTCAACTGTGGTTATTTCACATATATACATATTTCAAAACATCAAGCTATATACCTTAAATAAATACAATTTTTATATGTCAATTATACCACCATAATGCTTTGGGGGAGTCAGTTTGGACTTGGAAGATACTACTGGTGAGGGGCTGAGAAGATCATAAACAACATGCTATTGGAAAATGCAGAAAGGTGTAGTCTTTTTGTGCAGTAATAAAGTTGAGCAGTATTATATGTGGAAGCTATGCAAAAAGCAGAACTTCCAAGTGATGGACTTAGATGTTTAAATAATGAGATTTCTACACAAAATGGGGGCTACAAAACCTAGTTGTCCTTGCTGAGGATAGTAAAAAGGGATGGGATGGGATGAGCTAGCTCTCTCTCTCTCTCTCTCTCTCTCTCTCTCTCTCTCTCACACACACACACACACACACACTCACACACACCTCAAGGGAGAAATAGACAGAGAAATGATATAACAAAATATTGGAGAAATTTGTCTCTGGATGAGGAAATGTGGAGAATGTTTCCTTTGTTCTCATATGTATTTGTACTTCCTCTGACTTGGAAAAGTATTGTGTATGTAGAATTGGATGACAGAATGCATAGTAAAATGCTATATGAATGGTAAAGTGCTATTCAGATGTGTTATTATTAATCACTGTTATAGTTTTTTCTATCCAACTGCTTCTATGATTTTAACATAAATCATTTCAGTGGGAGGCAGATAATATGGACTTTGCAATAATCCAGGACTGGGGTGAGGGTCAAATTTTAGCTTCCCTCTTGATAGCTGTATGACCTTGGACAAACTAACCTTGGTATGTCTGAGATATTTTAGAGATAAAACGGGTAAAATGGTACCCACCTCAAAAAAAAATTTGTGAACATTAAATTGATGAAAGTAAGGAAGCTTGCCTAGATGAAAACAATTATTCAATATACATTAGCTACACTTGTTATCACAATTCAGTACATTGAAGAAACACTTATCACAATTCAGTATGTTGAAGAAACACTGAGTTCCTACTCAGTGCCAACAAAGAACTTCTTCCCTTGAGGAGTTCATAGACTATGGGATAATTTTTTTTAAAGATTTATTTATTCATGCATACAAGAGCTGGGGCACAGGTCAGAGATGCAGGGGGTGAGAGGATTCACCAGAGACAGAGTGGGGAACAGAACAGTCAGACTGACTGAAATACACTGCTGAGAGGAGCAGCAAGCAAGACAGGAGAGGTCTGCTGTGCCGTGAGGATTTCTCTCTGGCTGGCCAGGGATCAAACTTGTACTGCAGGGGGGCTGCAGATTGCTTCATAGTGTGGTGCTTAACCCCTTGCAACACTAGGGAGGCCCTAGGGAATAAATTTTTTGAAGCAATTTGGAGTACCCCAATGCCTCATATAGCAAATACAGTGCGAAATCCATGGGATGAATAACTTTGATAATTGCAATGAGCATGTATGTGTGTAATCCTAAGAGAACAGGAAAGAGGGACACACACCTATGACAAGGAGAGTGTAGAGTGTTCCAGGGAGAAATGACGCCTGAGTGCAATCTTCAAGGATGAGTCGGTGGGAAACAGGGAGGAAGAGGGGGCATTACCAGGAGAGGAGGGAAGAGAGGAGGTACCAAACTAGAGGCCCGGAAATGTCCTGTCATGTTTGGGAAGTGGAAGTGGATTCACATGGCTAAAGAAAGCAAAGAACGTATTATTATTTGAACATTAGCATACTGTGATTTACATCAAACACCTGTCACACTCTGAAATTCAACTAGAAGGTTCAAATGTGACCAAGTGAATAATGTACAGAGATAAACAAGGAAATACCACTTCACAATTAAATCCATAAATTAAGCAGTAAACTCTTAGGAAGGATCAGAAGTTTTAAAATACATTTCACATACAAAATTAAGGAAAATAATTTGATCTTTGGAACAAGCCAATTTTTTTTCTGCTTTCATTGCCACTATGGATTTTTCTGTAGTGACATTGTCAAACAATATTGAAAAATAATGAGACCACTCAAGCCCATCCTTTTGGCTCTTTGATGAGTACACAAAGTAAATAAACATTTAGAATTGGTTATGTACTTTGTCTTTAAAAAGAAACAAAATCTAGGGCCTCCCTGGTGGCACTGGGGTTAAGTTTCAAGTGCTATCAAGCTGTTTATTGCTAGCCACTGTGGCAGGAGTTTGATCCCATGCCAGAGAGCTAACCACATGGTGCAGCAGACCTCTCCCGTCTCGCCTGCTGCTACCCTCAGCAGTGTCTTTCAGTAGATCCACCTGTTCTGCTCCCCACTCTGTCTCTGGTGAATCCTCTCACCCTCGCACCTCTGGCCTAGACTCCAGTTTTTGTACGCATAAATAAAATAATGCTTTAAAGGAAAAAAAAGGAAACAAAATCCTAAAGTTTGACCACATTGGGTGGGCATTTGAATGTTTGTTTGCTCTTTGTTTTTATAACAAGAGGGGAAGTATTGGAAATGAAGGATACATTTAAGTGAAAGAATTTTTGTAAGCAAATCCTACCTATTCTACCAGAGAAATTAGACCAGGAAACTGGAGGTAGGTCATCATCTCAGTTGCATCAGTTAATCACATGTGATACGCAAGGTACATACAAGGAAATAAGGAGGCAGTTGACGTAAGACGCTTTCGGCTGTGACTATCTTACATATGAACTAACCCCGCTGATTAGGAGTCAGCTGTGCTTAGCAGACAGTGGAAATGATCTAATCTGGACTCAGAAACTGTATTGAATATCTTGTTGTGCTTCAGCTGAGTAAGGTGAAGCTACAGAGAACACTCCTAAAAATATTTCATTTATCCCATGTCAGAAGAGTTTCATTTTCTTTGACAACTCACTAGAATCTCACAGAACATTAGAGTTGCCCTACCGTTTAGCAGTTTACGTGCATTCATTGGCTCTCTAAGAGGCTGAAATAAAATATAATTGCAGGATGAGGGAAGGCAGGAAGGAATATGCTGATTGGCAGATGATATGTGGACAATGACAGGAGGAGGGCATCTCAGAAATCATTCTGCCCCAATTTTATAATCTTTCAATATGAACCTTGTCTGTACTTGCTTGACTCCTCATTCTTGGCTCTTATCCTAGTGCCTCCTGCTACACTGGCCTTTGTATATGTTTCTTCTTTCTGGAATGTTTTTCCTTCGAATATTCACTTGCAACCTTTTCCATTTTGTGCCTAAGTCCTTTTATGAACCATGTTCAATATCTATATCCTGTTGCCTGTGCTAATACTGGCTATAAGTTGCACCTTCTATTTCTTCTTTCTGACACATGTCACAGTGTCATATTTATTATTGTATTTGAAAACATCTGTCTTCCTGTCTAAATGGTAACCTTCATGAGGATAGCAATCATATTGATTTCATTTATCAGGTGTCCCCATGTATCTGGCACATACTAAGCCCCTTTAAAACTAAGGAATACAACTTTTACTACCATAAAGAGAATATACAAAATGTCCTGATGCTTTTTCTATCCTATATCATTGTACACTTCAAATTAAGCATGATCAAGACTAATTTAAAAGGCTGGGGGAGATCATTAGCATCCTATACTGAATGGCTTCACAATGCTGAGGTTCTCTCTACACACTAAAGAAACCAGCAGCAGACACGGTAGATGTAACATTACAGATGCGTGAGAACAATGACAGAAAATTTCAATCAGTATTTCTCGTAAAGTGTCTACATTAAAATACCATGTTAGAATCAATCTAAATGTTCATCATGGATGAACTGAGAAAACAAAATATGGTGTGTGTGTGTGTGTGTGTGTGTGTGTGTGTGTATAAATAAATACATATTTAGTCAAATACATAGAGACACAAAGTAGAATATTTCCTAGGGACTGAAAAGAGAGAGTAATGGAGAGATATTAATCTAATAAGTACAGAGATATAGTTTGAGAAAGTGAAGGAATTCTAGAAAGGAATGGTGGTGAGCTGCAGCAATATGAATATACTTAATACCACCCCACTGTACGGTTTTAAATGATTTAAATGATAAATTTTATGCTATACTGTGTTAAAGGCATGTAGGTAACATTTTTTTAATTCCTCACTTTAACTAATTTTCTTTTAAAATTATGCTAGTAACGGGCCTCGCTGGTGGCCAGGGGTTAAAGTCTCAGTGCTATCAAGCTATCTCCAGTGACTGTGACATGAGTTTGATCCTCAGCCAGGGAGCTAACCCACATGGCGTGGCAGAACCCTCCTGTCTCGCCTGTTGTTCCCCTCAGTAGTGTATTTCAATAGATCCACCTGTTCTGCTCCCCACTCTGTCTCTGGTGAATCCTCTTACCCCCAGTACCTCTGGTCTACACCCCAGTTCTTGTATGCATGAATACATAAAAATAAATCTTTTTTTAAAAAAAATTAAGCTCATAAGTATGGGTCCCCATCATGACAGATGAATAGACTTCTATTACATGAATCTTTAAATTGCCTTTAATCCCTAGGGATAAGAGGGATAATGAGTAGAGGTTAATTTTTCATCACCCTCCACAGACTCTCCAGCACATTTTAAACGTAGTAAGTGATCAGTGAACACTGTTGAATGAACAAATGGATAGATGCTGTCATTTTTCTGCTAAGGAAACAGAAGTATAAAACAGTAAATGTCACAAAGCTAGACACTCACATGGATGTGACAAGATTTCAAACTCTATTGACCAAAATCACATCAGTGATTTTTTTCAATTAAATAAATATATATATTAAAATTCTACTACATGTCAAGGAGGTTCTGAGTGTTCAAGATACAAAGAAGAAAAAAGTCCAGTTCCTACTATCAATGTGGTTTTTGTTTTAAGACAATCACATTAAATACCTACCCCTAGAATTATATCACATCTAAGCTTCCAGAAATAGGGATGGCAGGTAGAATGCTTAGGAAATGACAGAGTCTGGATACAGTCTCAGCAAAGCAGAGTCTAGACTGGGTGCAAGAAACAGAAACCCTGGGTGCAGCTGTGAGGTCACCGACTCATCATCTCGTCTTGGGTAATTTCTCTTCACTTCTCTGAACCTCAGTTCGCTCATCTGTAAATAAGCTCCTGAGTTAAATTTCTCCATTTAGCACCTACAAATGCTTCAGAAAATTTAACAGGACTTGAAAGTCTGCCTCTGATTTGTAAAGTCTCAGACAAAGCATTTTGAGAAAAAGAACAAAAATAAATCATCCGCCATCTCGATTATCTGAATGCAAATAACCCCAAACAATAAACCCCATAGTCCAGTTACAACCAGCAGGATGTCCCGGGCTGAAGTCAATACCTGCTAATCACTTGGCTAAGCTGTCACCCAAAGTGATACATAAAGAAAACAGTCTTCTGGGGAAAAGGCCAAAATTCTTCTCCTCCTAGCCAAAGAAATCAAAAGAAGTAATTGCTCATGCAGCTCCCAAGGTCCTAGTAAGAAGCGATTACTTCAAGCTAGGTAAATAAGTCTACCTTCATCTATGCATATTCTCAATGACACTCTATGGCCTATGAAAAAGGTCCAGAAACATTTAGGGCCATCATTAGCTTTAAGGGTATTTCTTGCTTAATTTATCACTATTCTTCATGACTGAACTTAAAACTTATTCCCTTGACCCTCATCCCCATTTCTATCACATGCTCTTACTCTGTGCTTCCAGAATCCATTCATGAACTTTTATCACACTACTAAGTATTCATGGATTTCTTCAATGCCTCTGATCTTGGCTTTTACACACACATACACCAGGCTTACACAGTTCAGTGCCTGCATGGCCTGGCAGTGATAGCTAGGCATATGGCCATCTGTAGTCTGGGACAACTGTACCCAAGTTCTTGCAGTTTGGGGATGTGCTTTAAATTTTCATGGTTTGGACCATCTCCCATATCCTACAGTTTCCTACAACATTCTCCTACATTTTCCTGCCCTACAATTCAAGAATCTTGAGTTCTAGTCCCAACTCTGCTACCAAACTGTAGTGACTTGGCAAATGATTCCAGCTAATTGAGACTTAGCTCACAAACCTATAATATAAAGATATTAACTAGCATGTCTCTATAATTTCTCCAAAAAGTCAAGAATGCTATAAAACTCTAACACAGGCCAAGCCCATGCCCCTATGCACATAATTAAACAATTATTCTGGCCTTCTCCTCCCTTCTTCTGCCCCACAGAGTCATCTACTCAGAGAGAAACATCTGCATGTTTGGGGATTTTGTTGAAACCTTGAACTCCAAATATTTATCAATGTGCTTTCCTTTTTCTTGAAGGGTCTCCTTCCCCTATAGACTGAGAAGAACAGCTTGAGGAATTATAAATGAGCTCTCCATGCTCACAGTGTGCTTGGTGTCAGTTAAGACACACTCAGTTCTTAAAGTCGAAACCTGAGATCTATTGACTTCTGCTGTCATCCAATTCAAATATTGCCCTGATGACTTCAGAAGATTTCCCAATTCTTGCCAATAATATTCTCTTCTGCACTGTGTGGTCTCTGGTCTGCTCCTGTTTAAGTCAAGGGCACAGCTTGCATTCATTCTTTTGATTCTTTTGATACTCTAGTCATTTTTCTCTAAGAAAGCAGCATCCAACTGATATGTTGAAAGTGCAACTAATCTCCCAGAGCCACATAGCAGACCTCGGCTGAAATGAGCAACAGAGCAGCATTCCAGGAGGCTCAATTTTACCTTCTATGGTGAAGTCACCACCTCTGTAATACAAAAATCACCTATTCAATTTCAAGCCCTAATGATTGGGGAAAAAATATCTATCCAAGACAATCATTATTGAGGCTACCACACTATGACCCTACCACAGACAAAGAGTAAGCATATTTCAGTTAACAGAGGCTGATATCTACCTGCCTCTTTTCCTGTGGGCATATGTGCATGCATGTGTGCGTGAGTGTGCATGCACGCATGCACACACACACACTCCCCACACCACACTTCTGCACTCTCTGTCTGTATTTCCACAGAGAAAGAAAAATGACTTTGACTATTACTTAAAAACAAGTGTCTACAGAGACTGCTTACCAATTCTATATCTTTTAGGTAAGGATATAAAGTGAATGTTATTTTTTCAACATTTTGAATTTCTTCAAAATATGCTCACCTCAGCATGCCATGTGAGTCACACTTTGAAAGATTGAAGACAACCCCTAACAGCAAAACGGGTCGCTGATTCAGTTCAAAGTTGAAGGGAGACTGCCACTTTTTGGATAGCACAATATTTTGTAAGTGATTTGGAAGACAACATTGGGTCAAGAGCAAGCAGGTTCCTGCCGTTGGGTCTGTGGCAACAATAGCAGTTTACTTTGAGGTTAGATTGGCTAATTTGCTGAATAATCCCATTCCTGACCACTCACCTCAAGTGGAGCTTCATAAATTTTAATGTGCAGATGATTCACCTAGGACTCTGGTTCCAGTGAAGATCCTGACCCCATAGTGCAGGGTGAGCCTGAGCTTCTGTACTTCTAACAAGCTCCCAAGTGGCACGGATGCTGTTATTCCTCCAACCACGCTCAAGGAGTAAAGATCCTAAACAGACCAACCAACCCTCTAGTTCCAGTGATGGTTTTGTTACCTTTTTACAGTGACAAGAAATGGGAAGGATTTGGTAGATATGAAGGCTTTTTGTACTCTGAAAACAGATTCCAAATAACATCTCTCTATTATGATGATTCCTATCCTCATTTGGTTATAATTATCAGAAAATTATTTGGGAGATAAATCTGGGTCCTTGTGGTTATTTAATCAAAATATTAAGCATTCATACATATTTAAATCACTTGTCTGAGAGCAGGGAAGGCCACCAAGGTCAACTTCATAGAATTCCAAAAGTCCGGGTGGGTCTTAGGGTGAAAAGGAGTCTTGTTGGAGGTGGAGCTAAAACTAGAGCTCAGTTCTCTTCACAGCTACAAGGAAGTGCTTGGTTTACCCTGCATATATATGCTTATCACTATTACTAAAAACTAGAGCGGATGCAATGTCAGTGATTTTAGCTATTTCATTTTTTTTTTTACTGCAACTATATATCTTGGCAGCATTCTTTAAAAGATGGAGTAAAATGGTGAGCACAATGGACTATGGTAGAGGACTATGGGTGTCGTGGTGGTAACAACACCTGAAGGGAGAGATCCCAATCCTCTAAATCATATATGGTGTTGTAAACCAACGCTACTTTAATAAAAATAAATCAAATCCTTATCTCCATTTTAAAAACTGGGGAAATCAAGACTAACCAAATAAGCAAAAAAAAAAAAAAAAAAAAAAAAAAAGTGTTTGAGAAAATGGAGAGAGGTGTACAGCCAAAGTCACAATGAGGTTTTTCTCAAATGGCCCTCTGATCTGTCATTGAGCCAGGCTTTTTCCTAGTTCAGTGTTTTATGTAAACAAAATGTGACAGATAAAACAATATGCTGTTTTTGTTATTTTTCCCTTTGCTTTCTTTCTTTATGAGTTTGCCTCGTGTGCAAGCATTGATCTTCTCATACAGTGTTATATTGTGGTTTTGTTTTGTTTTGTTTTGTTTTCTTCAAAACAATTAGTTGCAGCTCAGAAGATATAATTCTACCAGCACATCACAGAAAATTCTGTTTCCTGCCTGCTTTAATGAAGCCAGGCATCATGGGAAGCTGAAACACCAGGGAAAAGAACACGTTGTAAAGTATAATTGCTTTCAAGAAGAAAGACTGTCCCCTGTGAATCCATTTTGGATTACATCGTAGAGTTTTTTCTTTTTCTTTTTTTTTTTAACTTTTGGCTCTTCTTTAAGGATTATTTTGGGCAATACCCTAGGCTTAGGCGCAAGGTTTGTCCAACTTTCAAGAGTGTTAATGCAGCAGATGGACGAAGATCAAAGGCTGATTTTCAGTTTTTGCCCTTCATTTCAAGAATGCTTTCCAATTACCACCCTTACTGTTTTCATGTTGAATCACAACTAAAGTTATCTTTAAGCTGTCCCAACCTCACTATGACATCCACCCACCTACCCACCCACCCACCTCCAAGGCCTATTCAAATCTTCAACTTTTCGTATGGTGCTCTGTTCAGGCCCATCAGTGTTTGCATATGTGAATTCCTTGCCAGGAGGCGTTTACCTTCCCAACAGCATCCTCCTATTGAGGATGCTCTTCCAGCTCCTCCCTGCAGAACTGGCCTGTGCTATGTTCTTTGAGAAACCCTCTACAAACCCGTCGTCTGAAGTCAGCAGTGACCCGCGTAGCGGCACTCCGCTCTCATTCTCTTCAGCACACACATCCCTAAGTCATGGCTCTGTGATTTATTCAGTTTCCTGCCTGACACAATAAAAGGAAACTCCATGTGATCAGAAACTTTTTTAACTTTGATCATCACTGTACTTTGAACATGCTTAGCACACATTCGGTGCATAAATAGTTGTGGAATGATTGGTAAGTAAAATCAACCTATCTTAAGTACATACTTAAAACCATAGAATCATAGAACATCAAAAGGACTAGAAGTTGATCTAATCTATCGTCCTAATTTCCAGAAGTATAAAACTTCATTTTTGACAACACTCTTAGAAGCTACCAGGTAGCAGCTATCATTCATTCATTCTTTCAGAAAGTAATTGTTAGGTGCCACACACTACTGGGTTCTTGGGAACCAAATGATAGGAAAGACAGACATAACCTTTGTGATAATGACACTCAAGCTGAAATGTGGGGGGACAGGGAGAGAAGGAACCAAGATTAGGTTGGCTTCAGGGAAACATTATTCTCCCTACCAGCAAAGTGCTAGCAACTCGGAGGCAATAAAGTTACACAGTTTTCGAAGACATAAGAAAAATATAAATTTCAAAAATGAAGAGAGTAGGTGGTGTTAAATAACAAAGCAGGTGTCTATCAGAGTCCCATTGCTCTGTGACTTGTAGAAACACAAAGCCATCAAAATGGAACCTAAAATAAAAATGGACTCTCTGTGCCATCTCTTGGAGAAGCTTCCCACTCCCATAGTTGAGGAGATCGTTTCTCACTCAATCACGATTGGGACTCACTACAATCACGATTCCTCAGAACTCACAAGGGCAAGATGAAAAAAAACTATCAGCAAGATAAACAACCTCGAAAAGGACTTTATTCTTCAGAAAATGATTATTAAGGAGTTCCTAGGGAGAAGAAGATAAACTGAACTGTGAGAAAGAAAGTTTTATCATTAAGAAGGTGCAACAAACCCTTCGTCAGCACTATTGAAGTGGCAAGTTTCTAGGGACCCACATATAAAAAGTATTATGCAATAGATAATTACACTCCAGTGGATGTAACTTAATCATAACATAATTAGTGGCAGGAAAATAAAAAATATTTCACACATGCATTAAAATCTGCCAACTTAAACAAATCTTGTTCATTGGCACATATCACAAGCAGAGGCTTAATCATAATACAGTCTTGATTTTACTCCCCCTTGGAAACCACAAGCACAGTCTCTTAATTATTATCAATGGCCCAGGGGATAAAATGGGTAGGTTTGGCTGCAAACCTACTGAAAATTGTATGTTTATAATAAATTTAGAGTCTGATGTTTAATCTAGATTATTCTGGACAAATGTGCTTGACTTTTCTGAGGCTGTAAATGGAGAAAGAAAAGAACATTACCATGTTTCAGATACTCAGGTCTCAAGAGAATTTCTTTTCCTTATTGAAGTGTTGAAAATGTTTCATCCACCCTATCAATCCAAGAGTCGTTGGCTTTGGTTTATGGAGCCAACCATCCAAAATAAACAAAAAAGAACAGTTTCTCCTCTCCGGCTCTGTCTGTATAATACCAAATTGACTATCGGCTTCAAAAATAATCAGTCAATTATGTGAACAAGCCAAACTGCTTTTAGTCTTGCAGAAACAGGAAATAAAGATTGAGCAAATCTTTTAACTTTTCCACTAGTGTTAGGTCAAGTATACACTTTCCACAGGATTCCAATCAATTTTAGAAGCCCTAAATCATAAGATCACAGTTCAACCCAGGATAGAATACTCAATACGTTATGCTCAGAGTAGTCTTAGTCTATATAACATAGTTTAAGATCATTGGCTTCTCTACTATTTATACTAGGGGAAGGCAAACTTTTTATGGAGAACCAGATAGTAAGTATTTCAGACTTTGAAGGTGACATATGTTCTCTGTCTCATAGTCTTTATGTGTTTACTGGTTTGGGTTTTAACAATAATCAACCAATGCAAAAGACATGTTTAACCCAAAAGCCATACAAAAGCACCGTGGGCCAGAGTTTGCCAACCCAACATAGAGCCAACACCAGTGCATAGTAGGTATGTGTAGTTCAGACAAAGCATGAGAGAAAGTATTTTTTTCTTTCATTTTAAAGACCCCTTGATTCCTTAAAAAAAAAATTTTACTTAACTGTTGCATCAGAGATAATTATTTTTAAATATGTTACACCAATACCCTTTCATCCTTGCTCTATTAGCTGACATAGCACTAGCTGATATAAGAAATAAACCTTAAAATATCAAGCAGTTACCCACTAGACAAGTTTACCTTTCACCCAACAGGAGAATGGCACAGATTGTCTACTCCACAGAGTCATGCAGGAACCCAAGCTGGCAGAGAATTAGCCAGTATTAACACAGGGCTCCCAAAGTCACCATTGATGTTAATATCCAGCCTGTAGGCAGGGGACAAGAGACAGCACAGAGAACACACACCCACGTATACACCATGTCAACACAGAATGGCCACTCAAAATTTCTATCCCATTTCATCAGTTATAACCAGTGTATGTGACTATTCACAGAGGCAAGAGAAAGAAATATGGATACAGGCTGAGCCTCCAGTTTCCAGTAAAAATTCTGCACTGCTTGTGCTAGATCTAGAATTTTCTTTCCCACCTAGGACTGCTAATTATTTCCAAGGCTCTCTGCCTTTAACAAATTATAGCCAAATCATCTGCAACTGTTTCCAGGGATAGGCAGACATGCCAAGAATAAGGAAGCCATTGCTTAATTTTTGTTTGGTAAAATTAGAATTTCTAAATCTATAATTAAACAATATTCCCCAAAGCAAGATTTTCCTGAAAACTGAGTTCCATAATAAAAAATGAAAGTGTCAAGATGTGACTATAGAGTGAATACAAACAGGAAAGAGATAGGATTTAACTGAAAGAAAGTTTCTTCCCATAATTAAAGGAAAAGACCTTCCTAGTCTGGGAGATGGGGTGATTATCGGCTGGAAGAACTGAGAGAAGTTTAGAAGGAACAAGACAAGAGTTAAGGGCTGCTTCTGAACCTCATAGTTTTTGGCCTCAAGTAGGAAGGCATGCCTACCTGAGTGCAGCTGAAAGAAAAACGTGGCACAACAAGGCAGAGAAAAGGACTTTTGTTTCTCCACTGGCTACTGCTTGCAGCTTGCAGCAGCTTCAGTAGTTCCACATAACCCAGTAAGGTAGTAAGGTCTACAATTCTACTGCATGTCAGAATATAGAAAATACAGAAATTCATGAGAGCTGATCATCTGTAGTAGCTATAGGAATATGTCACAGGCCAAATAGGAGTAGTTTAATTAACAACAGTGACCAGCAAGAAATCAGAAGCTACTGCACTAAACAGAGATGCTTCTCTACTCCATGATAAGCCAAAGCTTCCCCAGCACCCAGCAGCACAAAGAGAAAAAACACAGGAGAAAAACAAGGTAACAGAAATCTGAAATGCCAAGTTTCCCCTCAGGAATGAGAGAGCTTCAAATTGGACAGTGGCTAAAATAATAATGCTTAAATTTGACTGCAAATTCAACTAGATTGGACTGAATATACCAGAATGCCATAAAATAAGTTGTCTGCTCGAGGCAGCTTGAGGGAACTTGAGAATGAAATGGAGTTGAGTTATAGAAAACTAAAAAGTTATGGTTCTGTGCCCCTGAGTGGTAATGTGTAAATTTATACCTGATCCACTATGTTTATTTTCCTTAAATTGTCTTGTTCTGCCTCAAGCCGAAGGCAATATGTCAAAACGCTTTTACCTACTACAGTAAAAGGTACTTTAAGTGCAATCCCGGGATGCTGGATATGGACAAGATCCTCATAGTCATGTTCCATTTGTGCAGTTGTTATAAACACAAGCTATAGAGTAGCTTGTGTTTATAACAGACAGATCTGGGTACCAGTCACGACTGTGCTATGTGCTGCCACCGGACCTTGAACGGCTGCTTAGATGTTGAGTCTCCACGTCCTCCTTCATAAAACACAGAAATAACATGTACTTCCCAAGCTTGCTGTCAGTATGTAACACACTTATCACAGGACTTTGCAGGTGCAAATACTCAAAAAATGATAGCTGAAGCCAGAACAGCCCCCACATCCTTCAGATAAAGAAATACTGAGTCAAGCATTTCAAAGGTTCCTCAAAAGTATGACATGCAACACTAAAAGCAATAATTATATATCTTCAGGTTTAAATACAGCATCCATTTTCAGAAAATGGGTCAGAATCCTGCATGATAGTTGTTTGTTTTATATTCACCAGCAGGATCAGCTCCCAGGGCGGGAAGTCCAATTCATAACCAGCGACTGGCAAAGCGAGGCAGCTACAATATAGATAGCCAATGAATGTGTTCAAGTATAATGCCAACATACAACTCTAACACTATATTTGCTATAGAAGGATATTTTTCTGGTATAATCATCACTTTTTTGTGTTTTATGGACAAGTGAAAGCAATGAGTATTTCTTATAGCAAAAACCCAGTCACTAAAATAAGCTTCCATAATTTCTATTGATCTATTTATCTCTCATTCTTTTATGTAAAATGACTTTCTTTTTTTTAAAAAAAAAAGTACTTGTTGAAATTTGGAAGTTTTACTAGTGATTACAGTAAGTATGAACAAGCCCAGCATTCAAGGTTTAAAGTAGTCCTCAGTCACTGGCCAGAAATACATGTTCTCAGAGACAAAGTTCAAACAGTAAGTGGAGCAGTAGTGGTGGCCAGGGGTGCAGAGAGGTGACGATTACATGTCCATCATGGCATCTTCTCAGCAACAACACTGAGGCACACGCTTCACCATGCACGTTAATTTTACACTTACAGAGACTCTACGAAGGATGTTCTGGCCCCATCTCCACTTTAAACTGAGGCAGTGTTGAAAGGTAGGTGAGTTACATGACTGATTAGAAGACAGGATTTCAACCAGGATTTGACTCAGAGCCCATCTTGATTTCCTATTTGTTCAGATCCTGGGCAATTTTCTCTGTACTTCCCAAGCGAAGGAAACAATGATGGTGGCCTTCCTCTTTCCTTCCTAGTAGTCAATTACCAAAACCATTCTGATTGTTCCTCCTTCAAGGTATCATCTATTCTCCTTTTTTTTTATGCATGTTCAATATTGAATGGACAGAGATGAACTGGAACCACCCAAAGTAGTAAAAACATGGCCACCCTTGACGTGATGACTGTGAAGTCCATACTCCCGACAAGGTGCAGGGCCAGGCACACAGCTGGGAACAGTGATGGAGACTGAAAACAGGTAACACTCACCTTCAAGACCTCAAGCCCCGCCACACTTTCTCAATCCTATTAGCAGCCATGGCATCAGCAGTAATAAGAGAAACTCACAGATTTCTCTCTAGTATCCAATCCTAACTCCAGGGTTAGGCAATGATTTGGCAAATTGATTTCACTGAGTTTCTGTTTGCTCACCAACAAAATGGGACTTAAAATACCTGCCCACTTGCAAGCTAACAATGTGGAAATGGGGGCCTCCCTGGTAGTGCAAGGGGTTGAACACAGCACTGTGAAGCTGTCTGCAGTCTCTGCAGCATGAGTTCAATCCCCTAGCAGCCAGGGAGCTACCCACATTGTGCAGCAGACCTCTCCTGACTTGCCCGCTGCTCCCCTCAGCAGTGTATTTCAGTCAGTCTGCCTGTTTTGTTCCCCACTCTGTCTCTGGTGAATCTTCTCACCCCACTGCACCTCTGGCCTGTACTGCAGTTCTTGTATGTATAAATAAATAAATCTTTTTTAAAAAGTGGAAATGATTGTGAAATGCTACAGCATAAAAAGGAAGGATTGTTCCAAAATGCCAGGCAAAAATACCAATCCTGGTAAGGTGGGTTACCGAGTGGACATTCATGAGAGATATTATATCCTCTACTGCAGGATTTAATTCAAAAATAAATGACAAAATTAACATTAGAGACTGTTGGATGAAAGTCTCTATATTATATTTTGATCTAATTCTTGAAGTGCTCTTAAAGCATCACTTCCTTTATTTCCTGATCCTGGTAAATACTCTCCATGGTGATCAAGGACAGGTAATGATGACACTACCCTTTTTATTCCATCAAAGCCCTTGTGTTTCACTTTCCCCTCTTCTTCTTGGTATTCTTCTTTTTTTTCATTAGTTCTCATTGTTGGATGATGAACTAGTTGTTAAAATAAGTTCACACTTCTAGATGGTGAATCAACCTCTCATCCTCCGCAACATTTTAATCTCAGCAGCTCTCAAGTGCCTCTTTCCTTCTTAGAATGGATATCTATAACTCCTGGGTTGCAGCTGAATGGGAAGAAACTAATCAGAGTCATAAGCACTCAAAACTGAAAGGAACTTTAGCTATTGCCAGCCTCTCTCAACTCACCTTCAGTTTCCAGTGAATTTATAACATGTACTAAGCTAAGGGTTTCATTACATTAAATCATTTAGTTTTATATACTCCTCTAGCAAACCTACAAAATACTTTCATCTTCATTTTAAAGAAAATGAAACAAAACTTGGATGTGCATTGGCTTGTCCAAGCTCCAAGCAGCAACAAGACTGTTGCTTAGTGAAGACCCCTCGCTTCCAGGTCAGGGAACCAATCTGTTTCTAATTCAAATTTAAACTCATCTGCAAGTTGTCCAGAAAAAATGAACCAACAACTGGCTGAAAATTAATACTAGCACAAAATGCTAAATTCCAAGGGAATATCCTCCAGAAAGAAAAATTCTAATTAAAAGAATAACAACCCCTTTGCTGTATATGGTTTACATAATGGTTGTGCTTCGTTTCTGACACTGAAGAGTGGTGAGAAATGTTTGTCTCTAGATATTCTTAAGAGAGAATTCACCCAAAGTTGGATTTGCTTGTTTCGTTGGTGCAAAAGATAAAGAGACTAATACATAATTTATGAACAAGACTGCTTCGCTGATCAGATCGAGTGATGAAAACTTCTCTGAAAACCCATGAGGAACACTCTTAACGGAAATTATTTGCACTTCTCGTGGGTCCTCGTCATGTTTTTTTTTTTTTTTCCTTCCTTCTGCTATTAGTTCGATTTTGACTTGACAGTCACCACTGCACAGAAATGTAGCAGCAAACACAATGAAAAGCCTTTCTACATGATTATTTTCAAAAGGAATAAGACATGTGTGACCTGGAAAATCAGCCCCTCCAATGTGTTGGGTAAGGAGCGTGGATGATTATATTTTTAAAAGTTGCTTCCAGCTTCACAGCCAGGGAGGAGCACACAAGCAAACTTCCAGAGGTCTAAGGTGGATGTTTGCTTCCATCTACTGGTCAGAGATGGAACAACAATACATGCTTCTGGATTTCCTCAAATGAATAGAGAGAAGTGAAAGCTGGAGAATGGGGGAACATTCATTTCAGGGGGGAGAAAGTTCCTATGGAGAGAAATCTCTATACCCAGTCATGGAGCCACACATAACCCACTAACGAATGTTTAGTAGCAACCCTTTCCTATACTGTAGGGGTTCAATCCAAAAGAAGAGCTGCCACTCTCTCCTCATTTCTTTAACCACAATATGTCTGAATAATTATTCTTTCCTTGGAAGCTTAAAACTCAGAAAGAACCATTTTAGTTTGGTTACTCATACGGGCTGTTGTCAGAACAAAATCCTAACAATTACCAGCTGCCTGGGAATTCAGACAAGTTACTTAACAACCTTAAACATTTTCCTAACACAAGAGAGAAATAAGGAGGCACCAGTGGACACTTACTGAGACCTAGCATAGGGAGCAAGTGCCACACATGGCACTTGCAGTTCCTTGCAAAACACATGGCATGAAAACTCTAAACAAAGGCCAGCTGCTACCCCTGCAACATCACCATTGCTACTTCCCTGCACACTACAACCATTAATGCAAATATGTAGCACTGGCATGGGAGAAATACCAAGAAAGCTCTCCCTGGGTCTTAAGTGTCTAACAAATTAGAAATGCAAGTTTTGTGCCTCCGGGATCATGAAAAGAAGGGTGGATGGCAACACCAAAAGAGAAAGACAGCTGCAGCAGTCAGGAAATTGCTGCTTTGATTTAGTCTAGATGAACAGGAGCATGTACCCCATTCTAGTGCAGTTATCAGTAGCATGTACCCCATTCTAGTCCAGTTATCACAATCTGAAAAATGTGAAATGATTCTGTAAGGTGAATCAATGAATCGGGCTTTCTTTGCCACTAGCCTCTGTAGCTATTACCTACTGCCTTGATAGCGCTGATGCAGAAAGCGACTGGAAACGGGGCGTGGGGCACACGTGCCTGATTGTGGACACTGGAGTGATGGTGCACGCACATGTACAGGTGTGCACACCTGAGCCTAGTGGGATAAAAGCAGCGGCAGTGGTGGCAGTGAGAGGCAGACAAGCAGGGTGACTGCAGAAGTGGTGAGGCCACAGACTGAGGCAAGAGGGAGAACACCAGAGAGAGCCCAGAGAAAGAGCACAGAGATTCATGGGGGGCCTGGGCTGGGAGGCTTGGTTGCCTGCCTGCCTCCTGGCATGCCCAACTCAGGCCCGGGCCTGCCCCCTTGCATGCCAGCCTCCCTGCCCAGTGTGCCTGTGCACCTGGTTCCCTGAAAGCATTAAAGTCTGAAAAACCCACTGAGGGCTCCAGGACTCTATCCATCTGCCCAAATCCAGAGTGAAACTGCCCTGGGCTTGCTGGCACGAGAATTCTCTAACACAGTGACGTTCAAAAGAACAAATATAAGTTGACATTTTAAATAAGTATCTGCAGATCATTACATTCAGTCACATGAATTTTTTTAAGAGATATACTTGTGATTTGAGAAGGTGCAAGGCCCAGGGAAAACAATGTCATTTTGGGAGAGGAAAATGGTAAATATAAATAGAAAAAGGCTCACTTCCTAGGGAATCTCAGTAGTTGATATATGTAAGTAAAGGATATTTATTTTTAAGCACTTAGTTAGCCCTATCATCATCACTATTAAGAGGATTTAGAAAATAATTATGACATACTTATAAATCTTCTTTCAACATGTTCACTGTATATATATATATATATAATTGATATATATATATATATATGTTTTCTGGAATCTGTTGAAAAGTGTAACAATTGTGTGAGAGGCTATGTTGGAAATTCATAAAATTTAGTCCAAAATACATAACAAGTCCCAACCTCTTAAGCACTTCATTTAAATCAAACACCACATCACTACTCAAAAAAAAAAAATACACATTTGGGGGCAGATAGACAGCATAACACAGAAAAGCATACAACATGACACATTACATTAAAGGGCGGATTCTGAATTAAGCTGCTGGAATTTGAATCCCAGCTCTGTCATGTGCCAGATGCATGAACTTGAACAAGCCACAGAATTTATCTGTTCCCAAATCTCCTCTGCTGTAAAGTGGGCGTAAAAACAATTCCTCGTGTATGGAGTTGTTTTGGGGACTAAATGAATTTAATACATGCAAATCACTTAGAACAGTGCCTGATATGTAGTAAGTGCCATGTGTTAGTTATTATTATAGCAGAAAAGAACATTTGGAATGAAAAGTTGTACCAAAAAAAATATAAAAGCAGGTCCTGTAGATTCTTTTTGTTTGCTAGTGTTTTCCAAAGGTTCCTTTTAAAAAAAGAATTTTAAAAAAATAAAATAAATTCACACACAAGTCTCCAAATGTACAGGATAAAAGCAGAATTGATTTGGCTGCACCATAGGTGAATCAAGGGGATCTCTAGAAAACTAAAAACAATGAGGAAACCATTGATTTTGCCATTTATGTTCCCAGCATACACTTTTTGGGGAATGGATTGGACAGGCAGACAGCTCAGGGTGCCAGGAATAAATTCTTAGATGAAAAGTGATAAAAAAAAATGACACATATACTACAGTTGTGAACACCTGAGGAATCTGATATGTTTGTTTTACCAGTTCTTGTACTTTGTCTAGTTATTTGCTGTTCATCTAACAGAGACCAACATATAACCACAGAAGATGAGACATATGGAAGGTCATTGAGCATTGACACAAGGCATAATGAAGGAAACAATCTAGTTCAGCACAGGTGATACAATAAATGGGACATATTCTACAAGTCTGAGTACTCATTGGCCTTAAAAAAGAAAGTTCCTGCTGGAAAGAAGTAGATTAGACCAATATTCAGCCAATAATATAAGACTTAGGATGCCAGACTGTGTCCCTACTCAATTATTCTTTCTTATGCCAAGTATTGTCTTCTACTTTTCAAGGTTAAGAAAAGTGCCTTCTTCAAACTATATCCACTTTGAACTTCAAGTGGATGGTATCTTAGACATGTCTATCCAAAGAGATGTATCTGCAGAATGAAAATACTTTGGCATTTTGCAAAGAATTATTTTAGTTTTAGCACTTACAAAGTAGCTTTTTTGAGAATGCCAATAGTATGTTAAATGGGTTCTCATATATTTTATTCCTTTAGTTTACAATGATCAAAATTATTTTTTATTATATCTGTGGAAGATCAACCCTAACCTTAGATGCTCATTTTCATAGATTTTTCAATACAGGAATGACATAGATGCTTTAGAATATATTACAATCCATATATCTACTTTCATTGGGGATCAACAAGTATTCCCAATTCTACATGTTCTATTATACCATTTGACCAAAGTTTTCTGATATCTTTCCTTTTTAATATTATCCTAAAGGTTGAATTTTTAATGCTATTTTAGTTAAAATACATTGAGGGTTTTTTTGGTTTTTTTTTAAAGATTTATTTATTTATACAAGAACCGGGGTGCAGGCCAGAGGAGTGGGAGGGTGAGAGGATTCACCAGAGACAGAGCAGGGAGCAGAACAGGCAGACTGATGAAATACACTGCTGAGGGGAGCAGCGGGTGAGACAGGAGAGGTCTGCTCGCCATGTGGGTTGCTCTGAGGCCAGCGGGGATCGAAACGGCACTGCAGAGGCTGCAAACAGCTTCACAGCACTGCGCTCAACTGCCTGCGCCACCAGGGAGGCCCAATACTTTGAGTTTTTTAAAAAACTTTTGTATAAACTGTGAAAATGCATTCAATAATACATATGCAAATCCTCAAAAATGCATTATTTTTCCAGTGATGACACATCATCCAATAGTTTATTTGCTATCTAAAAAAAGAGGAAACAGGGGCCTCCCTGGAGCACAAGGGATTAAGCACAGCACTGTGAAGCTATCTGCAGCCTCTGCAGCATGCGTTTGATCTCTGCCCGGCCAGGGAGCTACCCACATGGCATAGCAGACCTCTTCTGTCTCACCCACTCTCCCCTGAGCAGTGTATCTCAGTCCATTCACCTGTTCTTCTCCCCACTGGTGAATTCTCTCACTACCCCCCAATACCTCTGGACTGTCCCCAGTTCTTGTATGCATAAATAAATAAATCTTTATTTAAAAAAGGAGAAAACACATCTGAAATAATCTTAAAATGCTTCCTATAAGAGGATGAGGTAGGAAGATAAAAATTGGATGGTTGGGTGAATAAACCTAACCTCATAAAAAACAGGCCAATAAGATGAAATCTAAAATCCTTCCACCATATCCAACATATGTGGAAATGAATGAACAAGACTGGGGGTAAAATGTTGACTTTGAGTCTTGCAATGACAATTCATCACTTATTTTGTGTAAAAAAGCATCTGAATGTTTGGAGAATTTCACAGCTGGCCAATTTGGGTGGACAGTGAAGACCACCTGTGGAAAACAGAAATGCTAGCTGATTGTTTCTAGCATCCCTTCCTCCTTGAATTCAAATATTGATGGAGCTCATCCAATGAGACTCACCCAAACTCAACTTTGACCCCCACATCTAGTGATACATGGGAGAATTCCATGAAGAGCTTCTCTTTGCTCATGTCAGCATGGTTGCAGTGGATGTGAGGTTGAGTGTCTGGCTTATAATTACCAATCACGCCAACCCTAAGATCTGCTATTTGGAGCAGGGGCCGTAGTTTCCTCAGTAGACATATTCTAAGTCATGTTTTGTTCAGAAAGCTCATTCTAGAGTCTATTCTACTTTCCCAATAATTCTGTGAGCTACATGATAAACTTAAACTCTATTTTGCTTAAGCTACTAGACTCAGCATCCCTGCCTACAACCAAGAGCTTTGATTTAATTTCTCAAGACCTTTGATCCAGAGGAGTTAGCATTCACTTATACACCAGTCAGGATTTTTCAAATTGATTTAGTCTGACTTAGTGTAGCTCCTTAAGTATAAAATTTGGTCTTCCTTTCCTAAATATCCATTGGCACTTAGCACAATGACACCTACTTATAATATGTACTAATTCAAACTGATGATTGAGTAATTGATCAAAGATTCAGAAGAGGAAAATAACTCTCTTTGGCTCTTGCTGTGTCACTCATCGGAAATTTTTCAAAGTTATTTTTAATACACTGGACTAAAACAGAAATTTCATTAAAATGAGGTTAAATAAACTCAGAGTTGGGTGTGTTTTCAGTCCTCCTCAGGATTTTTAGGCCAAAAGGAGATATTCCAAAAGAAACTAACATAAGTAAGGCACAGTGCATTCATGGCGATCAGTTGTTCACATAAGAATATCTCGATGTCTCTGATTTTTTACCACCAACATTATGTTCTCTGAGGCTCCAAATTTCAGGGAAAAAAATTCACATTATGTGACTTACAAAACATGACACAGAGTAACCTAAAAAGATAATTATCAATGACTACATCATGTTGCAAACTAGAAGAGGAAAAATCCTAGATTACAACGCTTAATAAAATTAAACTTGGCAAAAGGATAATTTCAATGATAAAATAGTCCTTCAAATGCTGAATCAAGAATTGGATATGTATGTACAATAGCTAAGATATGGAAACAACCTAAATGGCTACAATCAGATGAGTGGATCAAGAAGATGTGGTATATACACACAATGGAATACTACTCAGTGACGCAAAAAGATAATCTCATGTCATTTGCAACAACATGGATGGAGCTGGAAGGGATTATCCTAAGCAAAATAAATCAGAAGGAAAAGGATAAGTATCAGTGATTTCACTTATAGGTGGAATATACAGACACCAAGCAAAGGGTCAGGAAAAAGACAAAACATGCAAGCTGACCATAGATCTGAAGCAAACTGCGGGGGGAGGTGGGGCGTGGAAAGAGGTCAAAACAGGGGAGGAAAGAGCACAAGGGACTATAGTGATGGATCCCATGGGCTACAGTGGTGGGAGAACTATGAGGACTGCACCTGAGAGGAGAAATCAAATACTGTCCAAAAATTAACAACACTGTAAGAAAATGAATATATTTAAAAAAAGAAAATAAATATATTTTTTAAATGGTTGGCAAATGTCCCTCCTCTGTGAGGCTCTGAGCCCTGGGGTAGGGGGGTCGGGTTGGGATTGAAGAGGTTGGGGAGGCTCTGCCATGAGAACCAACTGGTCCACAGACAGGAGAGCCACAACAAGGAGAGCAAGCCCCACCTTCTGTAATCACCCAAACAATGATATATGTTGGACTGTTTTCCAAAGTATCTTCTTTCAAGAACGGAAACAAGTAAAAATTGGGTATCTCAGCATACATAATACTTTATCTCCGCTTGTCGCTAATCCTTGCTGCTGACAAATTGGTATAAATATTTGAGATGCTAAAAAAACTGAAGTCATGTGCTGAAACCAGTGAATACAATTTGGAAGATCCACAAGCACTGGGGGAGCCTTAACATGAGGAGAGACACAATAGAGCCATGAGCGCTTCCCAGTCTCTTATTGTGATTCCAAACTTCTGTGGAGGAGGCAGAGGAGGAAAAATAAGAAATGGGAATGAGGTAAGAATTTCAGAGGGACATTAATGTCTTTGCTCTCTCCCCAGAAAAAAACGTATCACTGATTTGAGCACCTCTTTAAATCAGGCATCTCAAAGATAGATTCGATTTTGATTTAGTCTAGCCATACAAAGTAATGCATTCAATGTGAATAAATAAAATCCATATTGCCTTTTAAATAATGCTTTAAAGAATACCTTTAGATGTTTGTAGGTTGGTTAAGGGTACTAACAAGTCCCAGAATAGCAAGAACAAAGTAAGGCAGTTATATCAAGGCAAAACAGGAGTTCCGGTTCCTTTCAGCTGCCTTATTTTTTTGAATCCAGGATCTTGGAAAGGTCCCCCTGAGTGAGCTCTCTAACTTGCAGAAATACAGTAATACATTCTGAGAAGGCGCTCTTGGTAAGTAGAAGCTTTGTAGTCAAAAAGATGTGAGTTCCAGTCCTGCCTCTTTGATAATGTAACCACGTCACGCCTTAGTTATCTAACAAATGGGGAAAAAAATGATCATTCTTATCTTAAAGGCTTGCTTTAAGGAATATGTAGTTAAAAACATTTTAAAAGTACAATACCTAGGATGAAGTAAACACTCAATAAATATTTATTTCTGATATGATTGCTTTTATCACTCCCAAACATATGTCAGACTGTCCAAGGGCTGGTGGTTATTTTGTGGTTAAGAGCTGAGCCATATAAGCCTGACTCTCATTCAACTATATTTCCTAAATTAGCCACCTTATGTAATTAGCATCTCCTGATTTGCGTGTCTGAGGTTTTTTTTTTTTTTTCCATAATTATCTTTTCCCTCTTAAACAACAGTGCCACCCACATTGTTTTTCAAATTATAGCTTTCATAGCCTTAGCTTATAAAACTGCTCAGATGGCCATCATTTTTTGTTTTAATTACAGTACATCAAAAAAATGCTCCGTTCCTCCACCATGTATGAAGGTCCAAGCCAAATGAAAGAGGAAGGAACAGTGAAATGCCCCACCACCACCAGCTACTTCCTCAACTACCCTCAATCAGGGCTGTGTAACTGACAAAATGGACTAACTTCAAAAGTCATGCTGGTCTTTGAATTAAACAAAGGCGAACCAAATATGCCTCCAATCCACTCAGTCTCCTACTAGCAAGCAGCTCTGAGGCCTACCAGGTATTCTGCCACCAGATTATGTTAACAATTTGGTTTGTAGGATCTGAAATGTGGAAAACTCAGAAATGACTACAGATCAGTCTCGTATAACCACAGGGGTCCTGCCAGATTCATCCTGGCAGGGGGACCCAAAAAAAAAGGAGGTAGCAGGACAAAGGGAAACATTCTCCATGTTAGAAATGTACCTTAGTCACAGAAAGCACGCATGGTGAGCACAAAATAGTACCACTTGTTTTGACTTTGTGTTTTACACTAACCTTTCCCATCTCTGCTTCAATCCAACTTTACAAAATAAAGCCTTAATGCTGAAATATACCAAGAAAATGTATTTCACTTCAAATGAAAATCAGCAAGATTGCTGGTTCTCTCATCAACTGTATAGATATCCCACTGAGTAATAAGTTTAATGGATGACAGGAATGTTTTAGCAGATAGATTATCTAAAAACATTACCATTGTCTAGTGCACATTAACATAACTTTCTAAAGCTGTAGAATTAATGAAGAGCTAGAAAGTTTGCTGACTGCATGTTTTCCTAAGATGACTTTAAAAGCAGATTCCACATATATTTAATTCTTTTCTTTTATATGGTAGTGAGGTCTTATACTTAGAAGTTTTTATTTTCCCTATAAAAAGCAAATAACTGAAAGCTACCTTCTTGACCTCTTCCATAGAGAGTGACCATCCACTTTGATGAAATCAACCAGCATTCATGTGAATGTCTCCTATATACTGCTATATACTATCTCCTAATACTCCTATATACTGAAGCTATAATTTGCCTCAAATTGGGAAGTTTTAAATGATTCAATTATAAGAATTGAAATGTTTTCATAAAACCTGTATTAAGCATGTGAGCATATTACGTGGGGCTGAGTCATCATGTGAGTGTCTCATTTAATGAACCCATGAGTCTTGAGAAGGGTCCTATCCTTTCCATTTTCTTAATTGAGAGTCTTGGGAGGTATGTCCCAATGTTAAGTAGTATGTCCCAAAATAAATTTGGAAAACTGTAATCAGGTCTGATTCCAAAGTCCATTTGCTTAACCACTGAGCTAAATGTGATGAAAGGGGGAAAACAAAAATAACTAAACATGTAGCTTTGGGCTTATTATCAGCCTAAGAGGGTGTAGCTACAGAAAGAATCCACAAATATTTCTAAGATACAAATACCAAGGAGGGAATGTGAAAGAAAAAGAATAAGGGAGATGTGAGGGAATGAAATCAGACAAGGATGAAGTTTCTCGGTATCAACTACGCCCACCCCTGCCTGTGTGAAAAATAACCATGCTGAGAACAGAATAAAAGGCCTTTTTGTTTCCATGTGCAGAAGACAAAGCATCAAGCATCAGAAACTGAGTGCTGGAACTGCCATTCTCTTCCTGTTTCCCTGCTTGAGGGTCCAATTAAAATAGAAAAAGGCTGGAGTTTATGTTTTTCCCTCACCAGTAGCTATATATTATTCACTTTGATTTCTCTAGGCATAAAGACAGTTGGGCTTGTGGGAGGGAAGAAGCAAAGAGACCAGTGACTGCCATCTGTTCAGATCATAAGGGCAACCTGTGAACACAGCACTTAATAGAGTCATTCCTTCCCAAGAATGCTGATCAGCTGGAGGGGCCGCTGGCCACCAAATCCGGTGCAGAGTCAGTTTGGCCAGAGCCTGGCGGAATTCCTTTACTGTCTCACTCTCTGAAAATACCAGTGTCAGCTGCCAGTGTTGTCCATGAGACACCAAAAACCCCGGTCATCTTTGTTCATTTGTTTCTTATTGAAATAACATTGTTATATATTGTTGTATATATTGTTATATAATGTGTAATTTATATATTGTTACATAATGTGTAATTTAATTATGAATTTTTATTACCCTTATATATAATCATTAATAACCCCTTTGATTAAAGGCAAATGCTTCCACCAAACAACTGGAAACATGAAGTGTCTAAGTGCTAAAGAAATATCCCAATAAGTCATTATTTGTTTCATTTGATTAAAGGTGACTTGCTAGTCAAATGTAAGGTGGTATTAGGGTTCAGAGCACTTTCATGCATTATATTATAATATCTTCTCAACAACACAGTGAGTGCTAGATTGACAGTGCATTGACACTTTTGCAGTGACAGTCACAATGGCAGTTTTCAGATAACACAATGGGATTTCTAAGAATTTCCTTAAAGGTCTTAAGACCTGGAAGTGATATGCTGGATTCAAATGTGGATCTTTTCATTCTTTTACTGTTCCTCTTTATCATAGCTTCCTCATTTTAGCTGTTATTTATTTATTTATTATTTTATTTATTTATTGTGTTTACATGGATGTCTTTAAACATAACTATGACGAATGAGTGGTGACAGAATATGTCATCCCAAAATATGACACTTTAACTAAGGATCATTTTGAACTTAAGCAACTGAAGAAGCGGTTAGAAGAAAAGCTCTCTCTACTCTCACTCCCAGGAAGGATAGAATTAAATTACTGAAGACGCTTATCACAGAGAAGGCACCAGAGGAATCTGTAAAATGAACTTCACTAACAGCCCTTACCTTCCCTTGGTATCCTCTACAAGTTCACTTTCCACATTGTGTTTCCCTTGGAAGTCTAACATCCTGCTCCTTTGCCTGGTCAAGTCTGTTAAATTCATTGTTCTTTGTTAAGATGCTGTATAAACCCAAGTTCTAACCATGTCCTTGAGTTACTTATTTCTCCCAAGTCATACACACTGCACATATGCATAAGCCGTTATTCTCCGGTTAATCTGCCTTTTGTCAGTCTGATTTCCATGGTTGTAGTTATTAAACCTAAGACAGAGAGAGTACAAGAAAGATTTTCCTCCCCTATGTTGACATAGTTTATATCAATAACTTAAAACAATCTCTGTGATATGGTTTCTGGTACCTGTTTATTAAGTAAATGAGAACAACTCTAGGTCTTAAAGGTTCTTTATCAGTCTGCTGCTTCACAGTTGGCTTTTGAATGCTTATCAATGCCAAAACATTGTACCACTAGTCACTTGTTTTCATGTCATTTTTTCATAGCATCAAGTCAAGAACTTCTTCATACCTGTCTGGAATAAATTAGTTCAAGTCCCGCATTCTCAAAATCTGAAGAAACCCTAATGAAAAAATAATATCCTGAAGTGAAAGAATATATTCAATTTCCTTGAAAGGCACTGCCTGATTTTCTTTAACCATGACCCAGTGTCTTTGAATATGTTGGTTTATGGGTCTATGATAATCTTATTGTATTAAAAACTGTCTAGGGCCTATATACTTTATTAAAACCAAGCCCCTCTTGTCTACCTTTTCTGTCCAGGTGAGAACTGACACTCTTGAAACTGGACTAGCCCATATGTCTGAGCCAGGACTCCCTTTCTTTAAAAATTACTCACATGTGTCCAAAACTGTTGGTGAGCTGGTGCTGAGTGTGTCTTGGATTTCTTCATGTAGTTAGTCCCTACACTCCCAGCAATTGACTTAGAGGTAATGTGGTGTGAAGCTTGCTTTTCCAATTGGAGTTCTCTTTTCAATTCCAACCTTAGTCAGTGGTGATTGAATGTCATCACCTATAGATTGATTTTTGATCCTAAAATGTCACAAAGCATTCATCTCAGAATTGTTCCATGGAGGTCAACATCAGCATTTCAAAAACCACTACTAGCAGCATGTCTCATCAATCAATATAGGCAATGTTTTCTTTAAAACTCTGAAATGAATCCAAGTTCTCCCAAACCTCAAGCCAAGTCCAGATTCATGGAAAATGTTAGTGATTTCCCTTCATAATTAGCTGTGTTGCATGCACACTTTGCAAAGATACAGATCTTCAAGCAAGTAAGGACTATGATGGCTTCATTTGGTGGCAAACAAAGAGCCAGGTAAAAACAAGGTTGATGTTTTTTTTCCACACTCAAATTTGTTCAAATCCAGATGATGTTGGGGTGTGATATTATAGGAAGAAAAAAAAATACTCAAATAGCCAACAGCACCCAGTATTCTTAAAACTCAGTCAATTGCAAAAAGACAAAACTGAGAAGCTGTAATATGAACTAACCAGCATCTTACTGTTGAAAAAAGTTATAAATCAAACTGCAACTCTATAAATTGGAATAGGATCTAAATAATAACAGAACACCAGCTGAAAATGAAAGTTGACCCATTATATAGTCATCATGAAGAAAGGGCTAGTCTAGCACTGTTGTTTGTATTTATACTAACAACTTTAGAATATTTATGAAGGAAAATAGGAGGGAGGGAGGGAAAAATTTCAATGTGGTATCAAATTTATAACATTCTTAATAAAAAGGTAAGATTTTTTAATTCAGAAAAATTATTTATAAAAGGTATTCACAAATTAACATAGATACCGGTATCTTACGCACACATTCACTCAGCAATGTTTTCTTCAAGATCTTTTCTTTGAGACTGTCCCCAAAACTGAATTTTAGCTCTAACCTTCCTTGCATAAAACTACATGTATTGCATCACTCAAACTTCCCAGTTCTAAATATTTTAAAGATAAAATAAATTAAGCAACTAAACGGCAATCTAAATACAAGATCCTTCTAAATCTTTACCTTTTCTCCAGCCTTTTTAAAAGCTCTCAGCAACACTTAATTTTACCTCAATTTTTGAACAATTTACCTTTATTGTGTCTTTAAAAAGCATTCACCTTAGTTTTACAGAAACAAGTTTGCTCTTTAATATCTGATGCACTGTCTAACATAAAGCACACTGATTAGAATAAAAGGCATAACTGACACACAAGTATGGAAGCAAAGACAAATGACTCTTGTTAAGGACACATCTCAACTGGTGGGAATAACTGGTGGGTTCAGCTTTCAGGACTATTAAGAATTTTCAGGACTGGGGTATCAAACATATGCTCATTATCTATTAATTGTTGCCATAATAATGCTTCAATAACAAATTAAAACATTACCATAGTGTCTTCCAACAATAATTATTCATATTTTTTGTTCAAAAATTTCTTGTCCTTTGAGGTTAAGCTGAAATAGGCTTCAGGCTGCAGGTTAAGATAAGGCATTGGTCTATGTATCTCACTCTGGATCCCAGACTGACAGGGCAGTAACTTCTTAGGATTTTTTCTTTTTAAGGTGACATAAGAAGGAAAATGGCCAAGCTAACACATGCAAACACATTTCAAGCATCTTTTCATATCAGATCCATTATCAACTCATTGATGAAAGTAAGTCATGCATCCAAATCCAAAGTCATAGTATGAAAAAGGATATCAGATCATGTCAAAAGTGCAACTTCATAATCCTACAATAGAAAGAACTGATACCTAATATCTACAATGTTTACTGGAGTAAAAAAAGCAGAGTCCTTAATCCAGGGAACCTAGTAACTGAGTCAAGGGAGATTCTATTATACGCAGATACAAATGAAGTAATAAGTACAGTGAACTCTACCTTTACTTCTTGTTTCATTAATTCACTAATCCATACATTCACAACAAATATATTGTATTTCTTTCTTGTGCCACCTTGTCCTGGGAAATGCAAATCAAAACTACAATGAGATACCATCTTACACCAGTGAGAATGGCACATATTAAAAAAACTAGCAACAACAAATGTTGGCGAGGTTGTGGAGAAAAAAAGGAACTCTCCTGCACTGCTGGTGGGAGTGCAAACTGGTCCAACCACTATGGAGAGCTGTGTGGAGATTTCTTGACCTACTAAACATAGAGCTTCCATATGATCCAGCAATTCCACTCCTAGGTATTTACCCAAATGACACAGAAACAGTAATTCCAAAGGGCACCTGCACGCCTATGTTTATAGCAGCACTATTTTCAATAGCTAAGATATGGAAACAACCCAAATGCCCAAAAATAGATGACTGGATCAAGAAGATGTGGTACATATTCACAATGGAATATTACTCAGCAATCAAAAAGATAAACACATGCAGTTTGCAGCAACATGGATGGAGCTAGACGGGATCATGCTCAGCGAAATAAGTCAGAAAGAAAAAGAAAAATACCAGATGGTCTCACTCATAGCAGGAATTTAAAAAACCTAAATTAGAGACCAGGAAAAAGACTAATCAATACAAAGTAATAATCAAAATCAACAAGCAACTATAAACCAGAGACACACTAGTAAGAACTAGAGTCAAAATAAGGGGCTGGAGATGCAATTGTATGGGGAATATAACCAAAATGAAAATGCATACATTGTGCAAAGATGAAAAATGATATAAGAATTATATAAAATAAAATATTAAAAAAAAGAATTACCTTGTCCTCAAGTACCTAATGGATTATCTATGTTGAGAGAGGAAAAATAGTTGACTAAAAAAAAGGAAGAAAGCTTTCGTTCTCTGACTTTGAATGGCTTCACTAAGGTAATAGATTTACTTTCCTAAGTATGAGCCTTCATGAACTAATAATAAAATCAGTGAACATACTTTTATTAGTGTTAGGAACAAATAATTATACATTGCCTTTTACCCCCATCCCATCAGATTGTCACACTTGATATATTAAGCACAAGAGAGCAAAGGAATAAAAGACATCTCCTAGGACACTGCAGTGGTCTTCAGAAGACACCTGAATAAAATCAAATCAATAAACAGGTATACATTTAACAAAAATTCTGACAATAAGAAAAGGAGGTAATTGCTCTCCTGGAGATATTTGTATTTCTTTTACTACCAACAGACAAATGTTACATATATTTAGGGATATTAGATAGAGTAGAGGAAAGAATACTCATCATTGAAGATTTCTTCCCTTCAATGACCTTAAAGTTGGTTAAGAATCTAAGTACTCAGGAAAAAGACTATCTATAGAACATGAGCCTCATACACGATAGGCCAGCTACTTATTCTAAGTCTAAAGTGTATTTAAAAACAATTTTAAAAACATTCATTATTTTGTTCCTTGTCTGCCACATATACAGTACCTTTTATTTGCTACTCTAAAAACATTTCACAAACAAATCTCAATCCAGAGCTCTCCACATTTATTTAGAAAGTACTTTTCAATCGTGGGCAAGTCACTAGACCTCTCCATTTTCAGAAATAATAGGAGACTTGGCATGTATGACTTTCAAGATGCCTCCTACATACATACTAGCAATAGAAAGATTAGATAGGGATTTGGGAATACTTATACAAATGAAGTTAAGGTTAATATATTGATATAAAAGATGACTCAGACAGCCTAGACATTACTAGGGATATGCTTTGCCCTAGGCAGTTTCACCAGGATGTCAGAATCTTGGGAACAGGATAACAGTTGTTCTCAAATCAAACAAAAATCTGTCATCAATGTGTTCCAAAGGAACTACCAAAAGCTCAAAGCTCTTGAAAATAGGGTGAAATGATTTAAATTAAGCCAGGGATAAGAGTGTCAGATACAGAGAAAAAGAGAAATTCCATGTGTACACATACACAGGTTCATATATTTTTTGTTCATTCTTAATTCTCCAATACTTTCATGTTGTATGAGACTCAACATTACTCACTGTGCTAAGAAGGCAGATGACGTAACAATATACATAGAAAACCACAGAGACTCCACTAAAAATCTATTCAATAATTGAGATAATAAATCAGTACAGTAGAGTACCAGGTAACAAAACAATTTACAAAAATCAAACTATATGCAAACAATGAACTAGAAGAGAAAGAAATAAAGACAACAACCCCATTTATAATCACATCAAAAAAATTAAATACCTAGACACAAACTTAATGAAGGAGATGGAGGACCTGTACAATGAAAACTATGACATTGTTAAAGGAAACGGAAGACATAAAGATGTGGAAAAATATTCTGTCCTCAAGGACTGGAAGAATTAACATTGCTAAAATGGCCATATTTCCCAAAGCAATATATAAATTCAATGCAATCTTATTATCAAGGATTCAATGATATGTTTCAAAGAAATAGAAGCATTACTGAAATTCATGTGGAACCACAAAAGACCCCAATAGACTAATCAATTCTGGTAAAAAAAAGAATGTTGGTGTCACACGCCCATTCTTCAAACTATAGTTCAAAGTTATGGTAATTAAAATAGTATAATATTTAAAATAGTACTCAACAAATGGTATGGGGAAAACTGAACAACTGTTCAGCATTCAATATAATGACGCTAGACCACCATCTCATACTCACACAAAAATTAAATCAAATGAATGAAAGAATTAGATGTCAGACCTGAAACAGTAAAATAAAAAGAAGAAAACAGGGGGAAAACACTCCATGCTATAGATTTCAGTGATGTCTTTGTTACTCATCACCAACAGTAAGAGAAACAAAAGATGAATAAATGAATAAGTGTGCACAGGAAAGAAACTATAATTAAAACAAAAAGACACCCCCTGAATGGGGCAAAATATTTGCACTTCATATATCTGGTAAGGGGCTGACATCCAAATGCTATAAAGGACTCATACAACTCAACAAAATGTAAAATAAATAGCTCAATCAAAAATGGGCAGAAAAACTGAATAGATACTTCTCCAAAGAAGACATACAGGTGGTCAATAGACACATAAAAAAGTGATTACCATTGCTTATCATGAGGGAAATGCAAATCAAAGTCACAATGAGATACCATCTCATACCTGTGAGAATGGCCCAAGGATAAGTGCCCAAGGATAGTTGAGTAGATTTTGAAGATGTGGCATATATACACAATAGCACTCAGTGATTTAAAAAAAATAAAATAAAAAGATGGAACTCTTATCATTTGTGACAATATGAATAGAACTGGAGGGCATCACACTAAGCAAAGTAAGTCAGAAGGAAAAAGACAAATATAAATATCACATGGTATAAGTACCATTTAGTACCATATGGTATAAATATCATAGAGTATAAATATCACATGGTTATATGTGGAATAAAGAGAAACAAAACAAAGGGTTAGTAAAGTACAAACCAATAACAAACCCTAGAAATCTGGCAGTAAAATTAAGGGTCCAGGAGGGCTTGAGGAATGGAGGAGAGAAACATGTGGAGGGGAGTTAATACACTATGATGGAGGACTGTGGGTGCCTTGGTGGTGGGAGTGGCAGGTGACATACATTTGAAAAGGTGTGATTTTGTACTCAGAATCACATATAGTACTGTAAGACAGTATTACCTCAAAATAATTTTTTTAAAAAACTCATTGATTTTTATTTCTTTTTCCTATAATACCTATTTGATGTATGGGCAAAATACATATTTGGTAAGACCTTAATTTGGTGATTTTACTCTGATAATCTAACAAAAGTCTTATAAATGACTACCTTTGATCTAGCTTTGGGTATTTATTCCAAAGAAAAAGACTGATGTCCAAGAATACTCAGGATAGCATGTGAAAAACTTGGTCCAAAAGTAATGGCAATGGGCCTCCCCGGTGGCGCAGCGGTTGAGCGCTGGGTTCCGAAGCTGCCCGCAGCCTCTGCAGTGCCAATTCGATCCCTGGCTGCTCCCCGGCCACCAGAGGAGGGTCCCACATGGCGCGCAGACCTCTCCTGCCGCCCGCTGCTCCCCTCAGCAGTGTACTTCGGTCCTTCTGCCTGCTCTGCTCCCCGCTCTGGCTCTGGTGAATTCTCTCACCCTCCCGCACTTCTGACTGTACCCGGTGCTTGTATAAATAAATAAATAAATATTAAAGGAAAAAAAAGAGATGGCGAGCATTTAAAAAAAAAAAAAAAAAAAAGTAATGGCAATGACTTACTGGCAGAACTGCAACTACCACAGGCCCCCGAGACCTGAGCAGAGGTGTCTCCGTATTCTGTTTCTACCATCTGCACCAGAAAAGTATTCAAAGAGGAGCAGACCTTTGTTTTCATCTTCTCCAAACTTCTCACTTGATCAGCAGGAAACTGGTGACAAAGATGTGAAGTGAATCACCTACATGGAGTCATTTACAGTCATCACAGTTTCGCCTTAAATGGCACAAAAGTGATCCTTTATCGTCTTTATCAAGCCCAATCATAATACACTTCACCCCTTTTCTATCACCTTTTTAGTTCTCTGCAAAGTATCTAGTTTACGCTGGCAACATTTTTCTTATTAGGTCTGTTCCCAGAAGGAAAATGAACATAAACCATGTGTTCAAAAAGTTAACCTACTTTTTTGGTTGCCAATGTGTGTAAAGATACCATCACATCCCAATGGTCCACCTAGTCTGTATCCCAAAGGCCTTTGTAATGTCTAATAACTCTGAGCTCAATCTGTTGTTTATTAAAGTTTTTTCTCATAAAATAAAGTGGGAATTTTTTCTTATCTCTGTCTTCTATCTTGCTCCTGTGTAAAACTAAGCATGTCTTTGAGTAGATGACATAAAACATCCACCGCAGGAAAATCTATTCTATATCTCAATTCCTGAGCAATCAAATTTTCTAGCACTTTCCCACAGAGGGTTAAATTAGATATTTTATATGGCACCCAAAGTCATTTGCAAAGCCTAGTAATCATTGCAGGTAATGGGAAAATAATGGAGGACGCTCTGGAGCCAAGCCACTAAAAGCCATCTTTTGAGGCCAAGATGTGTAAATGGGTTGGCTGGGTTCTGCTGCTTTTAATAATTTAGCTGATTGTTTAAATCTTTTTAACTACATCAGTATTTAAACTAAATTTGTGTGACTGAAGACCAGAGGACCTATAACAAATCTCACAGAAACTACTGCTAATTTATTAAGTAAGAAGTAATAGCTCCAGTGACCATAAAAAAATACTTGTGAGTCTGAGCATACAACAGAGATCACTGAAAGCCAGGGGGAAAATGCAGTTGGCTAGTGTCATTCTGGAAGGCATTAAAAAACCCTACTTTCCCCTAAACCAACTGATTCTACCTCCTTAAAGAGCTCTATGACCTAGCCCACTGATCTGTCTGAAGGCCCTCACTAACACCACTCTTCTTGAATCTGCTGTGAAAGCAGGTTAAGCCATCTGCTTCGTGCAGTCTGTAGCATAACCTGAAATATCACTCCATAGGTGCCCAACACCAAAGAGTCTTCATGATTATCCTGTTTGGTTCCCCACTCATGGGGGAAAAAATAACCTGTCCATATGGAGAGGTGTTTCATAACACTTCATTGCATATTACTTCTTCCCAGCATTAAAGTATGTAAGCATCCAAAAGGGATGCTTTCTTGGCCAGGACAGCTCATTTGAAATGCGCTCCATAATTAACAACTTTGAAAGCAAAGAGGTAAATTTTGTCACATGTATTATTAAAGCAGAGTGAGGTCCCCCAGGACCAAATTAGGCACCTGATTAAAAATGTCCATGTTAAAAGAAACAAGTGGATAGGGAATTGTGCTCTCAGCAATCCCAAGTTAACACACTGATTGAAGTGCCTGTTCAAACCACTGGGAAAGAGACAGAGCGGGGGACTGACGTGGTGAATGAGGACTTCAATGTCCCCACTTATATGCAAGTCAGCCAGAGTCAGTTTCACTAGGTCATCTGAAAATGAGAAGATAAGGGAATGGGTGAGAGGCCTGGCAGGCAAGTAACCACAGCACAATGAGCATTCATTTTTCAACCAATCTATTTTACTTTCAAGTACTATGCTAGATGTTAGCTATTCATCTGCTAGTTTCTCCTCTGCCACTTTTCATCTTGCCCAAGGCTTCTGCTACCTCCACACCTCTGTTTCTACTTGCATAAATTGTGGGGGTGGGAAGAAACCATTGCTAAGAGAACTTAACTTTAGGAAAGGTAAGTAAAAAATCTAAACTTTTATTTTGTTGTAGAATGCAGTATACATTTACTTAACTATATTCAAGTTGATTTTGCAAAGACTCTTTAAACGTTAACTCCTTCTAGAACTATTTACAGTAATTTCTGAGAAGGGATACACAGCGATCAAAAGAAAGCCAAAATATAGCATAACAGGTAAGACTGTCCCTTAAGGAGAGGAAGAATCCTAAAACTCTGATACTGTAATGTGAGGTTCTGATCTCAAAATGCTAATTCTCAGAAAGATGTCACATATAATCTAAGCCAATCACATATAATCACAACATGATTTTATTGGGAGGAAATCACACTGCAACAATAGAAGCACACAATTGGCCATATAAAGAGGAAGAGATACTAAAACTACCTTCAGGGAACAACTGTGAGTAATTGCATTTGGGCAGGAAATTCCCCCTTTTGAAGTCAGCTCCTTGGGGAAAAGTCTGATGCTTCTCCAGGAAAGAGATTCCAGAAGATGCCAAATCTGGAGAAGTGTTCATAGACCTCACAGACATGGAGTCCAAAGCATCTCAGATTGGTTTACTTTGGCTCCAGCATTTATAATTGTCAGAGATGTGTTATCTGGGCCACCTGTTAATTTTAATTTGGGCTTGGTCTCTTGGCAGTTAGCCTTTTATGCATCCTTTCCCCTTGCATGTCTATTTACTGATGTCTTCATGAGAAAGTTAACTTTTAATTGATAACTTAAGTGACATTCATTGTTCCCATCTTTTATTAAATCAGGATCATTACTATACACACAGACACACACACAGAGTTAGAAAGAAAGATAGGTAGACAGGTAGATAGGTAGATAGGGAGGGAGGGAGGTAGACAGACAGACAGACAGACAGACAGATATCCAAGAGAGATGAGGACTGCAAAACAACTTGATAACTTTCTGGTAATTGTGGCAGGCAAGAGAGAATTTAACAAGCTTGGAAGAGCAGCTCAGTGGCACTCTGCCTAGACTCAGCTCTGTGCTTCCCTCATCCAAACATGTTCCTTTGTTTAAACAGTCCCTACTCTCTGCAGTTATATTTCCTCTTTTTTATTTTTTCTCCTAAGGCAGTGTGTTTGGTTGGCAGAAAATTTCTTCCCCAAATTTCTTCCCCAAATAAGCATACACATGACCTAAAATTCAAAAAAAAAAATTAAAGCTGAAAAAGAAAGCACACTAATGTGTAATCCCAGAGACTCTACCTAATGAGCATACTAGCTATGGCCAAGTTAAAACTGTTATGGGAATCATAACTTAGAATTTCCTACTCCATTTAAATTCTCCAGGGCCAAATTGCCATAAAGATGTCCTTAATATTGAAATTGCATCTTTCCAGAAGGTGAAAAACAATCTACCTTGATGTCCAAAATAAATAAAATTGAAGAAAAGAATTATAGGGCGATCATGGGTATGTCACTTCACCTTTGAGAATATCATCAATGAAATGAAGGCCTTTTGATCTTAGTCCTTTGCCCCCACTAATAATGTAAGAGTCTGTTGTACAGGTGCTACCCAGTAATTAAGGGCTACATATATCAACAGGAGTGAGAAGGGACCACTAAGGAAGGCAGTTAAAAGCATGTATCTCAGATCTCCTTCCAAATGTTAGCCAGTAGGTTTATTTCCTTGGCATACTGTCTTCATAGCTATCAACAACAAATATGACTTTTTCCACAGGATCTTAAAACTAAAAATATTTTTAAGTGATCCAAATTCTAAGAGGATGGCTTGAAGCTAAGAAGGTAAAAACAGCTGATGAATAAAAATTGAGGATAACCACTTACTGATGAATGAAGAATGTGGTCTCTGTGGTTCTTTTACATCACACGCTGAAATCAATTTTCCTAGATTCTTATTTCAAGATACGGCCCATTCCAGGTTTTATTTACCTTCATGCGACCAACTATCCTTTGCAGAATCTTGAATTAGGGAAATAAGCTACCATGAGATAATATTTTAATGACAGTATATACAGAGGTTTCTCAATGACAGGAAAGAGTCCAATCTATTTTGCTTCTGGTTATTGGCTACATTTTAATTAGTAAGGGGAGGGAAGAAGGGAAGGAAGAAGGGAAAAGGAGCAGAGAATATAGGCATCAGCAGGAGACTGTGGGAATAAAGAGCAGTGAAACACTCAGTGACCCAGCTTTATGTTTAATCTGGAATGAGTCAATAGATAAACCTCAGTGCTTTATTTATGGAATGATTTGACTAGATTACTGATGATTATTAATGGTGTTTACCATTCCTTCCAACACAAACATGTTATGACTATAAGTATTAGAAAACAGTTATGACTTAAACACCCAAATGAAAATGTGGAATCATTTAAACTGCCAAATTATAATTATTTTAAGATTAAAAAAAAATTGGTGGGTTGGAGTAGGGGAAGAAATGGCGGAGGGGAACTGCTTGCTTGTTTTTAACTGGCTATTAACATTGTTTTTTCTCTCCAGCTTGTCAGTTCAAGGAGACACATTTTACCCATAGAAGCCCTACTAAATTCTGAATTCACAACATGCCAGAAGATCATCAAAGTTGCCTTATTCCTTTCTCTGGGGACCTAGAAGCAATTATTGAAATGTTTGCCACTTACAATGAACTGAAAGCTGCTCTGGAAGAGTTGAGGGAGTTAGTATAAAGCTCAGTCAATGATCCTAGATGGAGGGGTGATAGCAGTTATTGAAATGTAGATAGCAGAGAGAGAACGTTTACAAAGCACTTAGAGAGTCTAAGATGAAAAGAATTATATTAGTGCCAACGAGTATTATTCCACAAAAATTCCCTTTGTGACTGATGAGAAGGAGCTCAAATCTTCAAATAAAACATTTAATTCACACCTGACAGCGATTTTCAGAGTATGGAACAAGCAATGTTAGTAATTCAGGGAAATTTAGTAGCCCAGGGAAAAACTGCAGCAGAATCGAGTGGCAATGAAATAAATGTCTGTGGTTCTTGAGAAAGAAAATCTCTGAAGAGAAAGGCCCACTGGCAAAGAGGGGGGAAAAAAAGGCTTTTTGTGCCTAATTTTTCTTTCAATTAACAGGTTCAGGAGATTACAATGTTCCTGTTACTTCTACATTCACCTAACACACAACAGTACCCCAGTACCCCAGTACCCCAGTACATGCACACAGTTGATGCTTGGCATTTGTGGATTCAACTTTTGTGTTGTTGATCATTCATGGGCAACTTCTGTAGGTCTTTGCCATGTGGTTGTTATCTTGCTGAAACCTGGTAGTATAGACACAACTGGGTGCAGAGAGATCACAGACATGAGTCAGTTAATCACTGAACTCAGTCACCACTCCTCAGTGTGGCTGCACAATTCTATCCTGGTCTGTTTGCATTAGCTTCCATGAAGCAATATGCAAAATGCCCCCTTCCTGACATGGGGAAGAACTATCAATAAATGATGGATTCACAGCCTGGGCTTTCATGGATCTATATGTTGGTACTGAGACTGGACAACTGCACCACCTAAGCACCATGGCTCACTAATTAAACAACAGATGGCACAAGTAGGTGAAATATCAAAATACCTCTGGTTGCCAATAAGCTGGATTAAAGAATACAATTTGGCTTGTTGACATATTTAGGCTTCCCATTGGTTTCCTTCTAGAATAAAACACACCTAGTCACAATACCCTGTCATAGCAGAGCATCAGGCACCAATAGCATTTTTAAGAGACAGAAAACACATGTTTCCTAAAATCAGTATGCTCTGAGAATATGGGCGTAGGATGAAAGTTTATAAATTTTACCTGATATCACCAATCAAATATGCCTCTTTCCCTGGAGGAGTAAGTAAAAAGCTAGAAAACAGGGATGGAAATATTGCTCGTGGCTACAGTATAGACACTTTGCAATCTGAATTCAAGACTCTACACTTCCATTTTGTTTCTGGGAGAGCTCATTGAGCATCTGCTAATAATAACAGCAGGAGCAATAATAATATTCTGTGTTAGTCAGGATAAGCCATGCTACGCTAAATCCTAAAACCTCAGAAACAAAGGACATCAAAAATTTCACTTCTTAATCACCTGCTATGATCCCAAAAGACTAGTGACAGACTGAAAAATAAAATAAAAAATAAGTAAAATAAAAAGATAGGCATAGAAAATTCAGGCATTTGAAATCACTTTAAAATATGTGATTTAAGAAATCGCTGGCATTCCCTCTGTCTTTTGAGTGTCTGTGTGTCTTGCATCTTATAACATAATAATGTCTTCTTACAGGGAAAAGGGAATGATTTGCTTACAATACATTATAAAAGATTTCCATTTCCCAAGTTGAAGATCCTTAAATAAGACATAAACCAACTATATGTGCGATATATAGCTAAACTGCTCTTCATCACCTCTGTAATATCCTGGACTTGAGGAGCAAGAGGAACCAGTCCACCCATGAAGCCCATACATCTTGCTATGGTGAGGGTAAAAAGAGTCATATTTCTCTAACACAGGAGTCTGTGTCTTTTGTCAAAATTCATAAAACTGTGATATGCTACCTGATTAGTTTACAAATCAGATAAAGTCTCAGCCACATCACAGTTCTTGACAGAAATCATTTAGAATTTCAGTAAAAAGATGAAAACTATTACAAAATGGAAATCATAGATCTGGAAATACACTAACTGAAAATGAGAACATAATAAAAAAGGCTCAGCAGCAAATTAGATACAGCTAAAGGAAGGATTCATAAACTAGAAGATACATAAGAACAAAATAGATGGAAACCTGACAGATGAAAATAAAACTGAATGGTGTAGTAATTCTACTACATTCATAATTTAATATTCTCTCTAGCCTAAAAGAAACTATTATCATATCCATGTTTGTCTTTATACATTTACTACAAGTGTTCATTGTATACATGTATGTTTGTATGTATACTAAACAACATAGAACACTGTATTTGGAAAAACTTGTATAAGTGGTATTAGGTGCTTGCTTTTTTAATAATATTTTAATATTATAAAAAATATTCTTTTTACTAAAATATTTTCACTAACTTTCTCTCTTATTTCATTTAACAAAGGCTTTATCTATTGTATCAAAATGTCTTTTGTAGCAAAACATTATATTGCTTTATATTATGAGTAATTCTCTTTTCAGGTAGTTCCGTGTTTATTTCCCAACTACATACTTAAGCAAATTTCTAGCCTAGAAAAAACCTGAAAGTAAACGAATGAATTTTAAAAAAGTAAAACACCCCATGAAAGAAATTTAGATTTGTTATCAGTCTATGGCAGGCTCTGGAGACAGATGTGACATTAACACTTTCAGAAATTTCACTTAAAAGTTATCAATTAGACAAAATAAAGTACAGATTTTGATGTAAGACCTGAAGTCATCAATACATAGAATAAAACATAGGCTAAATATTCCAAGACATTGGCTTCAGAGATTTCTTTGGGGACTTGACTCCAAAAAAAAAAAAAAAGAGAACAAAAGCAAACAAACAAACAAACAGGACTACATGAAGCTAAAAATCTTCTATTCAGTGAGAGAAACTATCATTAAAATGAAAACAAACACTATTGAATGGGATAAGACAGTTGCACACCATACATCCAACAAGGGGCATTTAACATATAAAATCTCATACAACTCAACAGAAAAGCCTAAGCAAATGGGCAGAGGGGGCCACACTTATCCAAAGAAGACATACAGTTGACCAAAAAGCATCTGCAAAAACATGTTCATCATCACTTACTATCAGGGAAATACAAATACCAGATGATCTCACTCATGAGAAATATGGAGAAACAAAACAAAGAAAGAGACAAAATTAAATCAAAACAAACCCTAGATATGACTGTAGATTGCAGCTATGGGAGGGGTTGGGAGCAGAGAAGTGACAGGGAAGTAAAGTGGGGAGCAGTTCAACAGACTACAGTGGAGTATTATGGGTGCTTTGGTGTTAAATATGGTGTGGTAACATACATCTGAAGAGATATGAACCTACACCCCTAATGTAAATCAACATTATCTTCATTAAAAAATTAAACATCAGGGGGAAAAATAACAATAAAAACACAACAAAACAAAACAAGAACAGACAATTATAAATCAGAGACATCCTGCAGAGGAGGAGGTGGGAGAGGGATCAGAGGGAGGGAGGGAGAAGCACAGGGGACTGTGGTGATGGTGCACAGTGCATTAGGGAAGGAAATTCTATGGGGACTACACCTGGGCGGGGAAAGCAAACATTATTTAAAAATGAACAATGATGTAATATATATATATATATATATATATATATAATTTAAAAATTACGTTAATGCTAAATTGTAAAAAAAATTAAAAATTAAACATTTTTAAATGTTATCAGTAAGAAATTTCACAAATTCCCTAAAGGAGATGAAAAACACATCAGTGTGGCTGAAAACTGCTAATAGAATACAAAATAGAAAGCAATCCTCATAGATCCATGCCACAGATGATGGTGTCCACTGCAGGCTATAAAACAATACTAAGAGGGCCTCCATGGTGGTGCAGCGGGTTGAGCACAGTGCTATGAAGCTGTCTGCAGCTCTGTGAAGCTGTCTGCAGCCTCTGCAGTGTGGGTTCATTTCCTGGCCAGCCAAGGAGATACCCACATGGCACAGCAGACATCTCCTGACTCGCCCGCTCTCCCCTCAGCAGTGCTTTCAGTCTGTCTGCATGTTCTGCTGCCCGCTCTGTCTCCAGTGAATCCTATGATCCTCCCACACCTCTGGCCTGTATCCCAACTCTTGTATAAATAAATAAACCTTTAAAAAAAATACTATGAAACAGTCAATGACCAAATTGAACCATTATCAGGTTGGATTTTCTCTAAAAAAGTTACATGAAGCATTAAAGAATGAGTGGGAAAGTATGTCAGTCCATTTCAATCCTGGAAATACAGAAATTTGTTCACTAGATGCCAGTTATTTTTTTGCAACACAAGGAAACTAAAGAAGTAATGTCCAATGTATAAGGAATTTGAACAGAATCAACGACTGAAGTAGGAATAAAGGTGACTCAAGTATATGAAAAATCATTTTATTATAGGTATTGGGATGAGGAAAGATGCTCCAGCAAAAATATTGAAAAAGAAAGGTTTGGTGTATTCGTGAAACAAGTTTTCCTGTAATGAAAGTGGTAAAGTTAAAACAACATTTGATAGGGTTCACTTGGCATAGATATGTGAAAAGAAGGGTTTTCAAGGAAAACTTGACCTGAGATAAGACAGTTCTTGGCAGTTTAAACAACCACTGATGGAGCTGATACCTTGAGGTGACTTGATGACCACACTTCCTCCAGCTGGGCTGCCAGTCCCTCTTGAAAAAGGTGGAAATTTGGGATGCTAGTTAGAAATACAAGCCTAACTCTCAAGGCAGGGATGTGCATATCTTTTCCTTTTGTACCAGTCAGACTTGTAAGATTCCAAATTAAGTAGCCCTCTGTATGAGGTATTTTTCTACTTGCCCTTCTAAATGCACTCTCCACTCTCACAATCATCACCTGTGCCCCAGGAAGCTAACCATTACTGACTATACCAATGGGCTTTCTTATCCTTGGTTTGCTGTTGGGTTCAAGCAATGAGAATCAACAGCAGAAAATCAAAGGGAAAGAAGAAGTTCTAGGTGTTTCTTCTCTGGCTCAACATTGGCTACAGATAAGCAGTATTTCCCTACCAGAAGACATGGAGCTATAGTTGTCCTTATAGGTCTCAGTAATGGCTCTCTGCACTTGACACTTGATAGCTTGTTATTGCTACCATAGGACTATGCATACAATCCAATGTTAGTTCCCTTTAACTGTTCCTCCATCTATGCAAAAGACCCTTTACTAAGCTGACCTCAATTACCCGACATCTACTTACTGAGACCTTGGTAAATTCACCCTATTTTTAACACACCTCAGAGGCAATAAAAGATCTACTAAAGAAAACACAGTGGGGAAAAATAGGGGGGAAATTCTTAGGATACAATAAATAAGGCTCGCTTTGATGAGAAGTAACAAATCTCTTCATTTTGCCTGAAAAACTCCTCTCAATGTTGATTCTTTGTAGCAATTGAAAATCTAGTAGTTGATCTGACTAGAAACGACTAGGCCAGGAAGTTATCCCAAGAGGACAGGTCATGAGCCCAAAGAATTAGTAAACACAGTTACAGCCAATAAAACCCTATACACAGTTTGGGCTTTGTGGGAAATTGGTGGAAGTAATGTATTAGTTATGATTGGATTTATCACATCTAATCCTAACAGTCTCACCAAGGAGAAAAGTAAGTAAAGTCTTCACTGCACACTAGAAATTCTGGCCAGACCTGAAGTTCTTGTAGGGAGAAATTTAAAAAATGAAAACAAGAAATAGCATGTTTTTGAAATACATACTTTGCCCAATGAATCTAGCCCAAATTAGACCTTGTCTGATACACAGCTGATCAGTTAGCTGAGCTGGATTTATCAGGAAGCTAATAATGAAGCTTAAGTGTCAGGTTCCTCATAAATCCTTCCAGGACTTGGGTGGAACTCTGAGGATATATTTACAAGGTCTGCAAGTGTGCATAAAATCTGCCAAAATAAGTTATTTTTAGTCACAAATTGTTAAGGCTATTCTCTGATATGGAGCCAGAAACTAGAATGTGCAATATTGTGAATAATTTTACACCTCAGACATGTAAACTTATAAGAAATTCACTTCTCAAAGATGCAGAGTCTAAACAAGTTCCCTAATATCAGGAATGGAGTCAATAATACACAAGATACAATTATAGACATCACACATGTCCGGTTTTTTTGATGGGACTCATGCAAAATAAGAATTGAACAGAATTAGTATAGTTAAATGATGCAAATCTGTAGTCATTCTACAAACAGAGACATACATCTTAATTTTTATTATTATCAAAAATATGAAATGTGTCAATCAACTTCTCCAGAGGAAAGATTGAGTTATCTTTTATTCTCTCAAAAGAAAATAATATAAAATGCTATTATATGAGGAAGCTGTCAAAACAACATGCAGGAAAAAGAAAGACAAGTGGCAAGTTGCTAAAACATGTGAAAATTCCTATTCTGTATTCTTTATATTTGTGATATTTACCACCTTTTTAAAAATGTGTACATGATTGTGTTTTTTCCAGCTAAATATTCATTTTTATACATAATTATATTTTTCTTAAAGCCACCCCTGCCTAAACTCTAGTAGCTACAAGCCCATAACATCAGAATTTCCCTGATAGTTGGCTTAGTGCAGTAATATATACTCCAGGCTCAAGCGCTGTCTAACTTCTCCAACACAGAACAGGTACTATAATACTGAGCATGGATACAAGGAGAGGTGTCTATGCCAGAAAGAACACCATCAAGTGAAACATGACAATTTCCATCTGCACAGAAATGCAACTTAATTGCCTCAAGGTCATCTGTTGCATGCTGTCATCCAGTAAGGAATTATTGAAGCTGGACTTTTTTCCTAAAGTTTCTTTGTCTGTAACATCTTCTTTTTTTTTTTTTTTAAAGATTTATTTATTTATACAAGCACTGGGTACAGTCTGAAGCGCAGGAGGGTGAGAGAATTCACCAGAGCCAGAGCGGAGAGCAGAACAGGCAGACTGACGAAATACACTGCTGAGGGGAGCAGAGGGCAAGGCAGGGGAGCCATCTGGGACCCTCGCCAGCAGCCGGGGATCAAACCAACACTGCAGAGGCCGCAGGGCAGCTTTGCAACCCAGAGCTCAACCACTGTGCCAATGGGGAGGCCCTGTCTGTAACATCTTCTAACCAGTAGTCAGATATTTCCTGTGCCCTAAGTTTCCTCAGGCTGGGGGATGTCTACTCTCTACACACCCTCACCTCTTACTGAGACTTCCCACAGAGCCCACTTATCAAGGTTCTGCATCACTGCAAGTCTCTACTACACTGATTCGCGTGACCCCGCCACTCCCTATACGTGGAGTTCTCTTTCCTCCCCAATTAGCCAGGATACAGCTCCTATCACTTCATTCTCCTAGACAAGGTATTTTACAGAGCAGATTTTTATTAAATATTTTGGTAATGGAGGGAGATTACAGAGCAGTGCTGGACCCAACATTATTATGAATGGACACCAGCCATCACACTGAGACTAAAACTTCCTAAAATATTTAGGAAATATTTCACCTAAAGCCATATATCTCCAAAGCCCCAAGCACCCTCTCCGCTGGGGGCCTTCTCTTTAGAACCTTTCCCCCATTTTCTCTTTCAGTTCTTTCTAAAACCAATTGACAACTAATTGACAAATTCTTATATAGATTAATTTTGATTATTTTTGTTTAAATGGATCCCAAATAGAAAATGTCCTGGGTTTGAATATGGCTATACTTGATAAAGGAAATAACTCTAGATGGGCTTTCAAAAAAAATTCTTCTTAAAGAATTTATTTCAAAAAAAATTATTTCAAAAAAAAATTTCTCAACAAGTTTATTCTGACTTCTTCCATGGCCAACCAACTCAAACAATCTGCAGTTTTTTTAGAGTTAAAAAAAATCTCAATTTATAGGCGCTAGAACATATAAGAATTAAATGGAAAGTGATTGTATAAACTTTTTAAAAATGAGTAAGAAGTTTATACTAATATGTAAAGTATACATACATAGGATAGCATTGTCATTTATTACACTATTTCTCATGGGAATGATGCTGTTTTTTGTGCTACCTCAAAAGTTATCCTTTTGAATTTACCTTTTTCCTGCCATTAAATCAAGACCTATTACAAAAACCAGGAGTAGCTTGGAGGTAACCCAAGAAATCCCAGAAAGTTAAGACAGTGCATACAGCTATTCAATCCACTTTGGGAAAACCCAACTAAATTACTTTCTATTTTTTCGAATTAAAACCCAGTCCCACTTCGCCTATATCAATTGGTTCCCAAGTCTCCAAATCCTATATGTGAAATGGGCCAAAAAATAGAATTACAGAGACCTTAGAAATCACTTATTGTTCTAGCCCCATTTTAAAGATAGTGGAAACTGAGCCCCAAAGAACCCTAATTAGTAGATGCAATTTTGTACCCAAATCCTCCTAACTTGGGCCATTCTCATCTTCAAAATATATTCTACTTACTTTTGGGATGCTGGAAAGATTGATCTTTATCTATTCAGCATACAAATGCTATGTTGCATGTACCAATGACATGCCAATACAAAATATCAGTTCTATGTTTACTGACAAAAACAAGCTTCTTGTTTTATGAGTTTTTGACTTAAATTCAATATAACTGGCTTGTCAATATTCCTTTTTCCTTTTCCCTTCAGAAATAAAACCTTGGTATCAGTGAACACTCAATGCCATCAGTGTTTAAGTGCATGTGGCTTCATGGTGAAGCTAGGCAAGGGTTTTAACAAAAGGATCAGTCCCTTTTTACAGGAGGAATGAGTTTCTAAGGGGTCATTGTTCTACTAGACCTCCTCGGCTGCCACTGAGAGCTTGAGTGTCAGCCACCTATCTAGGTGCTTCTTATCCCTGCAGTTGATTAAGGGAATTTATTTTCAATCAGAAAAGAGTAGAAAATAGAACAGGAGTAATCAATTCATCATGCCAGACTACAATGAGATCTCAAAATCTGCATTTCTGAGCAACTGTATTAGTCAAGATCTCTTGTTTGCAGATGAAAAAATTCACATGGAGTTTAGGCAAAATAGGGCAGTTATTGAAAGGGTATGGGGTATCTAAGAACCAGAAGAAATGGGAGCCTCAACAACATCTGGAAGGGCCCTCACTTCCCTCATTTTGTGATTCTTTTTTAAAATTTTATTTTATATATTTTTACATCATTTTTCATTTTTGCACAATGTATGCACTTTCATCTTGATCTTTGACCATTTTGATTTTATTCTCGAGACTAACTTATCTCAAAGTGGCTTGTGACTGCCAACAGCTCCCCTGCCTTACATTACCAGGACCCAGAGCGTGTTTCAGTTTTGAAAGTTCCAGGGAAGAACATCATTGGCCCAACTTGAGTAGGCGTGCATTCCTGCAAGACCAGCTGAGGTCAGACAGACAAGACAGCAGCAGCAAAAACTTCCTGGCTGACACAGGAAATGCTGCTTCAAGCAGAAAGGAGAAGTGCTTGGCAGATTAAAAATTAAAAATAATTTAATATCTTCTAAAAGGATTTTCAATTAGGAAGCCATGGGTACATCGCTTGGGACAGCAGGTTATGAGCAGTGCTTTTCTCTGTTTCCAAATTTAATAGTTCTGAGACCTTGTGTCAGCACCTTAATCCATTAAATGGGAATAAATATTTTAAATTCCTCAAGGCAGGAAACTACAGTGGGTTGTGGCTGCCATGAGTGTGTGCACTGCAGGCCTCCCTCATGGGGAGTGGATTTGACCTAAGTCCTCAGCTGCTGTGCTTCGAAATCCATTCCTGGATTTATCTCAAGCTGCTTATAGACTATGATGGAGTATGGAGACAGGGATGGGGAGGATATTGCCCAAGGCAGACCCTTTCTTGGGAGGTATAATGCTTTATTGTCATCCAGCTTTGTCTTTTGGGTTTTTCTTTTTTTATATTTGAAGAAAAAAATAAAATTCACACCTTCATCACGTAAACCCCCTTCACCCTTTCTCCAGCATCCCACCTTCTTCACTTCTGGTAACTGAAGTTTAGTTAGGAATGTTCACTAGTTTATTTTTAACTTGTGTCAGTTCATCTGCTTTGTTGACTTATATTCCCCATATATGTGATATCATTTAGTATTTGTGTGTATATTTCTAGCTAACTTTACATAATCCCCTTAAGTCCTTCTATTTTGCTGCAAATGGCAGAATTTTATCTTTCCTTACAGTTGAATTATATTCCATTGTGTATATATAGAAATGTATCACTTCCCTTTTATCCAAACATCTATCAGTGGGTCCTCGCTTCCATATCTTAGCTAATGCAAATAATGCCACAACACTGTAGAGCTTATAATTTTTTGAGTTGATGTTTTCATGTTCCCCAGGAGTAGGGTTGCTGGGTCATATGGCATTCTTATTTTTAGTTTCATAAAGAAAGATCCAGACTGCTTTCCAAAATGGCATTCCCACCAAGAGCAGATAAGAGCTCTCTTTCTCCACATCCTCTGCATTTGTTCTCAGGAGTCTTTTTTGCTGTATGCCATTCTCACAGGTGTGAGATGATAGCTCATTGTGGTTTTGATTTGCATTTCCTTTATTAAAAGTATGTCATCCAATTTTGGCTCAGTCTCCCCTAAGGCTTTGCACATGTTTCTCCCACTGCACAGCAGTCTATGATGCTTCAGCCCAAACTTCCCCCACCCGTTTACTTAGTTCATACTTACTTGTAGCCTGAAAGATCTCCCAGTTTCTTTAAATTCCATCTCTATTTCCTTTCAAACAGTTAATCCCTTTAGTTAAATCCCTGCACATTTAGTAGTGTTCTGATTCCTGCATCTGAGAGGACCTGAACTAATACAAGATGACATCAAGTTTCCTTCTGATTTTATGCTTTTCACCTAAGACAATAGTTCCCAGAAAGAACTGAATCAATTGGGAAATTGTTTATAAAAGTATTGATTCCAATTATCCCTCCTACACCTACTGAATCAAAATCTCCCAATCTTATACCTAGAATTCTATATTTTATGAAAAGGGTCTCACAATCTATATTGTAGGCATTAGAACTGTTCAATATTTCCTGGTATTGCCCCTTCCCTATATCATGAAGACATTCATGGGGTTGAGCAGTCAAAGGGGTAGGGGGAGGTTAAGCATGAGACTTGTGCTGGTCAATGTGTTTAAGAGAAAAGTGATAAATGTTATTTCTAAGCAGAGTATTTAATAACCAGAGTGAGAGCCTTTAGATCAGAACTACTACAAATTTAGGCTGCAAACTAGTGTCAGTTCATAACAGTGTAAGTGCAGAAATGTAAACAGTCACTTAGAAACTTTTATAGTAATTTAACATGGCTGCAACATCAAAACATATCTTCACCATATTTCAGAAAGCATTGATCCATGACAGATTATAAAACTACCTAAATAAATAAAAATTGGTCTTCCATAGCAGATAGAGAAGTATTGGTTTTTCTTTCCCTCTGCCACATGAATGACAATGTTTAAGATCTTGGACATTCTACTCACTTAGATAGAAAAGTGACTAATCAGTGAATGCCCACCCCACCTTCTGGCCTTAACAAACCCACAATGAAAATGTAACTTTAATGAGAAATAAACTTTTGTCTGGTTAAGCCACTAAGATTTAGAAGGTGTTTGTTATTAAAGCATAATTTAGCTCATTCCAAGTGAATGTAGCAAAAGTCCCCCTGTCATCCTTGGTATCTGATCAAGTTACTCATCCTTGGCCTTGAGATATAAGTTCTTGTTCCACCTTTAGCAAGTTTCCTGTTAAGTCAACTGAGCAGAAATTCTCTTACCCTTGATGTCTCCTCTTAGTGATTTTTTTATCCATTAAAAATTACTGTCCATCAGTTATAAATTTCCAGTTGTCTTTGCTGTTTTGGGAGTTAAGTCCAATCTTGCAACAACACTTCCAGTGCAACAGTCTTGAATTAAGTCTGCTTTACCACTTTAATAAGTTACAGGATAATTTTTTCTTCAACATCAGTCTACTTTATACCTACACATATATTTAAATACAAGTTTCATTTATATGGATGGAACTTATTTACACTATTTTCAGTTTTCTACAACTTATATTATCTAATAACCTAGTCAAAAACAAATGCAGTGAGGGGTGACCTAGTCAAGATACCCACTAAAATTTTAAAAATCATTCAAAATTGTTCTTTATACCAGTCCTATTAGGTCTACTTGTCTATCTTCTAACCTTAGGCTTCTAACCTGTGAACTTCTTCAGAATGACAAAAATCTGATTTCCTAAAAGAAAAGAGAGCTGGCAGTCTCCAGATTATTTTCTTTGAATATGTAAGTACCAGCATAGGCAGGCCTCCCTGGCCTCTGGGAGTCTGAATGCCTGGCAATCCTTGGAGATAACCCAACACTTGAACACCCTTGCTGAGACCTGACATTGCCTCTCTGTGTCCTGTTGTTTCCTGTTGAGTTGAGAAGATGTTATTTCACAGTTTTAAAATAGATTTAATTTCTGTAGGAAGAAAGTTTAAAAAATGGGGCAGTAGAGAAAGAATAACTGAGTAAGAAACATGGAAAGTCATCTGACTTTTCAATGTAAATAACTGCTTATTCACCATAATCCCGTTTGAACCCTGCTTTAATCTTCCTAATAATAGTGATAGTCACAAAAAAGATCAATCTAAAACCACAGTTGATCACAGTAGTTTCTGCCCAGGAAAGAAAAGAGGAATTTTTCTACTATGCATTTGGTTCTTCCTTTAAACCAATAAGTTAATAGATGACTTTGGGTGTTAAAGGTAAAGATTATCAATCAATCATAGTTTCTGAAATGACTATAAAGAGTTAAGCTATTTAACATAAAGAATGAATAAAAATTTAAGAACATAGAGAAAGGAAAGTTGTGAGGAAGGAAGGAGATGAATAATCAAGAAACCAGGTTGGCTGGGTCTACAGAGAAATGTCAGCCACTAGGAAATCCCTACTGATTATAGTAAATTTAAACTGCTTGCATTGTTGGGATGTGTATGTTTCATCACACTCAGAGAGCTCGGGTTAGAGGTATCTCAAGGGCATGAAGTCACTGGAATATATCTCACAAATGGTGACATGGTGCCAAAATTAAACACCATGATACATTTCATTGAGACAACCCATGTATTGAACTCATATAGTGAAATCAGGAACTTCAAGTCAACCTCGATTTGAAGAAAACCTGAACTAGTCCCCAGATCCCCTGGAACAAATAAATGGAAATTTAAGCCAGTTTCATTTCAGTCTCAAAGGACAGGATAGCCCTACTTGACATTTGAACAATAACAATAATAACTAATAGTTGAGCATATAAACTTGAAATAAGCAAATAACTAACTGGATTTCTCCAGCAGGAAATCATGCACTGTTTAGAGTATACCATTCTGTGGCTTTTCATTACCTCCCAGATGTTTTTCAATTCTATAGAATTGTTTTTAAAATGTATGTATTTCTGCAAAGAAGAACTGGGGTATAAGTCGGGGTGGTGGTGAAAGGATTCACGAGAGACAGAATAGGGAATAGAACAGGCAGATCTACTGAAATACACTGCTGAGGGGAGCATCAGCAAGATAGGAGAGGTCTGCTGAGCCATGTGGGTCACCTCCTTGGCTGGGGATCGAACTCGTGCTGCAGTGGCTGCAGATGGCTTCACAGTGCTGAATTTTAACCCCTTGTGCCACCAGGGAGGCCCCTCAATTCTGTAGAATTTTGTAGAAAATTACAATACAATGAAAATGACTCTTGACAATAAACATGTAAATGAATTGTCTAGTGAAGGGACAATTTCCCAAATTAACTTACTATATATTTTTTTTAATTTTTATTGAAGTAATGTTGGTTGGTAACATTATATAGGTTGCAGGTGTGCACCATTTTAAACCAGTATCTTTATATACTACATTATGTTCACCACTAAAAGTCTAATTCTAATCTTCACCATTCAATTGACCTCTTTTATCCAACTAACCAATTCCATCTTTCTCCTTCCCTCTGGTAATCAGTTATTTGGTAATATAGCATAAAAATGTGTTTTTTTAAGTCTGTTTGTTTTTATTTTTCTTTACGTGCCACATATGAGTGAAACATATAGTGTTTGTCTTTCTCTGTCTAGACTGTCTCACCAAGCATAATTATCTTCCAAGTGTGTCCAAATCCTGCAAGTGGCAGGATTTCATTCATCTCTTTTCTACAGTTGAGTAATATTCTACTGCATACAAAGATACATACACACACACACATACAAACACACGAAACATCTTTTTTATGCAATCATCAGTTGATGGGCATTCAGGTTATTTCCAATTCTTGACTATTGTAAACAATGCTGCAATATACAAGGAGGTGCATCTATCTATTGGAATTAGTCTTTTTTAATTTTCAGGTAGTTACCTGCCTCGATGTACTCATTCATGCTCAAAATTTCTCTATGAAGGGATAAATCTTTCAGGCTGCAATAAGCAAAAATGCATGAGAAGAAAAATAAGGAGTTAAGTTTGTCTGAAGTTTTAATGACTGAGTAAAAAATAGAGACTAAGTCTAAAGGTTTTTGTTCCTAAAGATGAATAAAAGGAATGAGGGTTGGTTCAAAGGGAGGTAGGCATCAAACAAAACTGAGGTTGCCTAAGGACAGGCAGACACCTAACTCAATGTACCTCTCTGGTTTACTGTCCCTTACACCTCTAATCTGTTTTGCCTGCTTTTATCAAAAATGGAAATAAAATATTTTTAAAACAGTAACTTCATATCAGCCTATGTCATTTTCTAAGTTCTGGTTGAAAATGGCAGACCCAATTGTCATATGGAAAGCTGTTCTATGAAGTAGCATTTATAAGTCTCCTCTTAGAATATTTTTTGAGCATTTTTATTATTTTATATATTTTTTACATCATTTTTCATTTTTGCACAATGTATGCATTTTCAAAATCTTGGTTATAGTCCCCATACAATTCCCACCCCCTTTAGGCCTCCCTGGTGGCGCAAGGGGTTAAGCACCACACTATGAAGCAATTTGCAGCCTCTGTAGCACAAATTCGATACCTGGCTGGTCGGGGAGCTACTCACATGGAGCAGCAGACCTCTCCTGTCTCCCCCACTGCTCCCCTCAGCAGTGTATTTCAGTAAATCTGCCTGTTCTGTTCCCCACTCTGGTGAATCCTCACTCCCTGCCACATCTCTGGCCTATACCCCAGCTCTGTATGCATAAATAAATCTTTAGAAAAAAAAATTCCCACCCCTCTTGTTTTGATCCAACTCCCTCCCTCCTCAACCCCGTAGTTTGTCTCTGGTTTACAGTTGCTTATTGATTTTGATTTTTACTTTAGTATAATTAGTCTTTTTCCTGGTCCCTTATTTAGGTTTTCTAAATTCCTGCTATGAGTGAGACCATCTGGTATTTTTCTTTTTCATTCTGGCTTATTTCACTGAGCATGCTCCCTTCCAGCTCCATCCATGTTGCTGCAAATTGCATGAGTTTATCTTTTTTCATCTCTTCTTTCTTCCATGTCTTGATCCTTGTTCCAAAATGCCCCTGATTTGTGTGTGTGTGGATATGGATGTGCTTATTTATATGTGGGTGTGGAATGGGTGCATATGGTTCTCCTTGAAAGAAGCAAGTACACAAAATTATAAAATAAATGAGATATGCCAAGCACTTCTGAATTAATCATAATTTTCCAAAATCCACGAGGAAGAGAAAGGACCAAGGTATCAATGGAAAGGCTAGTCAGAATTTAGAAGGGCAATGAAAACCATATAAATAGGATTCCATTTGACATTCTGCAAACTGCCAGAAGTAAAGTGTTTGGGCAATTAATTCACTGGTAATTCAGCATAACCTGGAATGACAGGGCTATAATTATTAGATTTTATTTTCACTCCTTCCAAAAAGAGGAGAAAAAGCTTTCCCAAAGAACACTGCTTTCCTACCTCAATCAACCTTTGAGAACACAGTTAAATCTCTTCAAAGAAATAAAATCATGTAAATTCACATGTAGAAGGAAAACTAAGAATTGGATCAAGTGGTCACCAGGAACACTCGATACCTGTCAAGTTCCCTGATATAGATATAGTCAGTTCTTGTCATTTACACAACTCATGTCCTATAAAGTCACCACAAACACTGAATTAGCAAATATTAAATTATTGTTCCCAGGGGAAATCTAGGATTAGGATCCTACAAGCATTTATGTCACCTAATAACCTTGTTTCATGTGTATTTGTTTCATGTAAAGACACATTATTTAATGTATATTGTCAATTCCCTAATCTTGAACTCAGCCAACAGTGCAGTATTTCACACTTCAACAAAGCTTACCCAGCATTCACATTTTCTCCACAAGGCACATCACAGTCTTCCTGAAATCAGAAAAACTAGACGGCACTTCAACTTTATATTTGAGAGTCATTTTAAACAGAGAAATCACCAAAAAGTAAAAAAGTCCTAAAAAAAATGGCAAAAAATAAACCAGTTGTTTACAGTGTGAGAGCTGAAACAAGAAAGTAGCGTGTCACCTTGGTTGACCTCAGCTGGGATCACGTGTGCCAGATTATTCAAAACTTTCGCTACCCTGCCCATGCATGTTGGTGCATTACTAGGAAAGTATCCCAAGTATTGATTTGGCTGTTACAAATAATTTCTAACTAGCACATGAGTTTGCAGATGTGGACTCTATGTATAATGAGGATTGACTATATTTATTTCCCTTAGAAACAGCATAAGCAGTAACAACACCTTAGGGATAACACAAAAAGATTAGCATTGCCAAAATACATAATATAAATACGTCTTAATTCTAAAGACCGCAGGCACAAATATCAAATACCATGAATTCTTTATGGGGAATGTCAAATTAGACAGTTCAGATGAAAGATTTGTGAATGGGGAAAATGTTGACTGCTTCATTACCTGGCAGAGATTGTGTGCCACTGCGGCCATTCTTGATATCCAGGAAAGCTGGCATAATAATTGATTTCCCAGTTCTCTAAAACTAAGCACCTAAAATCCAATCTCAAGCAACCCTAAGGGCTTCTTGAAGTGTCCTTCCAAAAATCCTCAAAAATTCAGCACATTAACTTTGAGAATATTAAGTCTCTAGGAATAAAACCCTATTGTACCATGAGTCTCTTAAAATAAGACTTGAATCAAGAAAATATAGTTGAGAAATTGCAAAAAGTATTAGCTACTTTGCACACTATAGAAAAAAATGTGTTTCACTGGGAAACTACATATTGGCTACATACAAGGTTATCAGTCTCGTCTTTTATTGGTTTTTGAACATTTTGTAAGCCTACTGCATTGTAGGTAACTGAGAGATGTGAAAATTCTGTCCAGTCTGGTCAATTTAACTGATTCCTCTAATCTCCTAACCCCCAGGGGGAAAAGTAGATTTTGCTCCCACTGACAATTCATTTCAACATTCGTTTGCTTATGAGATAAACCGAACCAGTTAAAATATCTGCTTGGACTGTGGTTTTGTTTTGTTTTGTTTTTCTATTTTTCCCTCCACTGTCTTGGAAAACTGAGGTTCAGTACCTGGAAAACTGAGGTGGAAACTCACAAAAGACAGATTAGCAGGAGAAAAGGCACATGATTTTCATTAATAGTTAAGTGCACTGAAGCTCAAGAAAAGAAGTGAAATTCAAAGAAGCAGTTAAACTAAGGGACAAATATACCCTTTTAACAAAAGAAAGATTTGGGCTTCAAGGGGGGATAAGTCAAGGGGCAGTTACTAGGAAGCATCAAGATAACTAATGGAAGATGAAGACTCCCTCCAATAAGGTCTGTTGCGCAAATTTGCTCGAATGTTGATTCTTAGTCTCCAGTGATGGGTATAACAGTGATTTTTTCTTGGGGTAGAGGGGAGAAGGAACCTTCACTAAAGGACATGTATGCTCTACTTAAAGGGGTACAGAGAACTCTTTCTGTTTCTGTTGATTCTCAGTTGTCTTCAGCTCAAAATAATCCCTATGTCAAAGTGGCAAATTTTTAAGTCACATATTCTGATCCCCCTTTACCTTGTATGTAAGTAAAACAGGACAGCCACATGCAAAATATGAAACTGGATCACTGCATAACTCCATATATAAAAATTAATTCAAAACAGATTAAAGACTTGGATAAAGCGTAAAACCATAAAATGCTTAAAAGAAAACATAGATGATATATTTCTAGACATCAACCACAGAGAGATATTTGGGGATGCAACTCTAATAGCAAGGGAAACAAAAATAAAAATGAACAAATAGGACTATATAAAACTACAAAGCTTTTGTACAGCAAATTAAGCCACCACAAAAACAAAAAGACAACCTACAGACTAGGAGAAGATATTTGCATTAGCAACATCCAACAAGGGGTTAATTTCCAAAATATAAAAAGAACTCATGTAACTCAACAACGAAAAAGCAAAGATCCCAATCAAAAAACAGGCAAAATACCTAAATAGATAGTTCTCCAAAGAAAACATTCAGGGGCCTCCCTGCTGGCACAAGGGGTTAAGTCTCAGCACTATGAAGCTATCTCCAGCCACTGCAAGTTCAATCCCCGGCCAGGGAGCTAACCCACATGGCACAGCAGACCTCTCCTGTCTCACCCACTGCTCCCCTCAGCAGCATATTTCAGTCAGTCTGCCTGTTCTGCTCCCCACTCTGTCTCTGGTGAGTCTTCTCACCCCCCACACCTCTGGTCTGCACCCCAGTTCTTGTATGCATAAATAAATCTTTAAAAATAAAAGACATTCAGATGACCTACAGGCATATGAAAAAATACTCAATACCACTTACTATATGGGAAATACAACTCGAAACCATGAGATATCTTCTCACTCCTGTGAAAATGACCTATAGCAAAAATACTGGAAACAATAAAAGTTGGTGTGGACCTGGAGGAAAGGGAACCCTCACCCACTGTTGGTGAGAATGTAACTTGTTGCAGTCCCTGTGCAAACTGGTAGGGAGATTCCTCAAAAAAAAAAAAAATGAAACTGGACCTACTAAGTGATCCAGCAATACTTAAAGAATATTAAAACACTAGTATTTATGTATTCCTATATTCATAACATCATTATTCATGATAGCCAAGTCACAGAACCATCCTAAATGCCCATCATCAGATGAATGAATAAAGAAATTGTAGAATATATACTCAATGGAATATTACTCAACTAACAGAAAAAAATGAAATACTGTCTTTTGGGACAAAATGGATGACTCTCCAGGCAATTATGCTGGGTGAAATAAGTCAGAAAGTGAAAGATAGTTACTGGATGGCTTCACCTTTTTGAAATATAAATAATAAAGTAAACAAGCTGGAAAAAACAAAAATAATTCTTAGTCAGTGAAATATATAATGACTACTAGAGGGGCAGGAAGAAGAGAGCAGAAATTGAAACAGTGTAATCCCATAAAGGGGAGGTTCCAGGTTCCATCCCCACTCAAGGAAGGGTGAGCTGAAGAGCAAGGTGAAGTTACAAATTCTTGAAAGAGGAACGAGGGAGAAGACTTGGAGGATGCACCGGGAGCACAGAGACATGTAAAGAAGCCACCCTTGCTTCATTGCCTTGGACCAGGGATGTGGGGACATGGAAGGAGACACTTGACAAAGACATGGTGGGAGAGGCTTATAATAGCAGCTTTTATCTTGACGTGTACTTTGATTTTGCTCCTTTCCTTCCAGTCTTGTTTTGTGCCTTCTGTCCCTTTGCTATGGTTCCCTGCTTTAGACTTGTGGCAAGCTTTTGGGCCTAATTGTTCTGGCTTTGGGCCTATCCTGTTTTGCTGGGCATTTACCCATCAGGGAATGGGTAAGTTTGGGTGATTTACTGTAAACTATTATCCTTTTTCTCTTCTCTCTATTGGACTTTCTAAGAAAGTTCTTTTCTAACTGAAGATCTTACGCACTAGAGTATGCTTTGTCTTTACGCAACAGATGGCAGAACCTATTTAGAGCATTCAGGTTTGGGGGGTCTGGGTGCCCCTCCTTCTGCCCATTAACAAACAAAGGGGAGAGGCAGTGATTGGGTATTGACACTAGTGCTTTGGTGGATGGTGAGTGAACCCTGTGTACAGATCAAGGCATAAAGTTGTATTCCCAAAATTATACAGTTGTATAAACAATTGGCACATAAAATTGGGTGGAAAAGTAAAATAAAATATTTATGCATGTTCATTTTAAAAGTCTATATAATTGACATCACGTTACCTTCTAAAGAGCTGTTCATTGTTCTCTGTGGAAGGAAAATGAGAAGCTGGAAGTCAGATGGTTGCCAAGGCCTACATATCAGAGTTCAGAAACTGCTTACAAAGTAAAATTTTGGAGGGGAGTGAGAGGAAAGGACACTCTCCAAATCACTGCTCTGTGCCCTGAGTGGGATAAATGAAGGGAGGTAGCTTAACCAGATTAGTAAAGGGCTATGAACAACTTCCTCAAAGATTTTGCAAATCTTGGGTGACTCTCAAGTGTGGTGTAGGAACCCAAGCAGCTTTCCAAGATGGCGCTTAGAAAATAATGCTGAGAAATTAGCTTGCTGAAGGACAAAAGAGACCCTGTAGACTATTTAAATTGACCACAGCCTCAGACATCATCTAAAGGTGGTTACTAGCCACCAAATACCCTACTTTCAAGAAATACTGCTATATGGCTTCCTTTTGAAAGGATATGTGTGTGTATGTGTGCCTGGGTGTGTGCACCTCAATATGGGGGACAGGTGAAGGGAGAGAGGAGGAAGGAGGAGAGAGGAGAGAGGAGGGGAGAGGGAAGCTTGGGGAGGGAGACCAGGACTCTGGAAAATCTGAGGGATGTTCTCAAGCTCATCATCATACGTTCTACATCTTTCTACTTCCATACTTGGAGATATTTACTCACTACTTAGCATCTCAGCCCAACCTTCAGAGTACCAGCCATGCAGCTCTTCAGACCTAAAGAAAGAGATTCTTAAATATTCCAGTCTATTATGTCTGGGTTCAGACTCAACCATTTTTATAGTTCAGCCAACACAGATAGGATGTTTCATTTCCAACAGCTGAGCTTATTTCCAAGTCTCACTCCCTTGTAAATATCATATCACATATATGATATGCGATATGATCGGATATGCTATGCAATATATGGCGCACCTTTATTCATTAGGGTCAGCTACTATTCAGTTTCCACCTTTCTACTTGTATCCAGATCTCCTCTATGGGAAAACTCTTTCTTGTGAGTATTCTTGGTGGGGAGCACTGTCCACCTTCTACCTCATAACCCAAAGCATAACCAGTGACATGGGTACATGACTTAGTCTCAGTCAAACAGATATACTACATGCATTTCCTTCGGAAAATATTCAACTCTACAGTATAAGTATGTGTAGTTTATAAAACATAGAACTTTTTAAGGTGTTTTCAGTATAGGTAAGCAGATAGCAAGCAAATGGTTGGATGTGAACATAACTTCTATCATGTGCTAAGATAAGAAGGTATTATAGCAAGTCTATCACCGTGCATCAAAACAGAGAGGAACACATATAAAATGAAATACACAGGAGGCACTAGATATTTAGAATACAGTAATGGCATATTTATTAGCACTTAATTTATAAGACTTTCATTCCATACTCATTGGTGACACCCATTCTGGCTTCACAGGTCCTCTGCCCAAGAAAAACAAATAAAACCCAAGGCTGTTCTTCAAGTTAATTGGCAGGTTCCAGCTGCTGGCTAGTTGTCCCTACATATGTCCAATAGAGCAAAGGCGGGGCATTGTACAAGGCACAACTATCTGTAACCTCATTTGCTCAAACCTCAGTTTTGTTCCTTGTAATTGTACCTCTGTAGAGAAGACTGATGTGGCACAGAAAGGCCAGACATAGAGCATTGCACAGCCTAAGCTTCAGACTGAGTGCCCCTTCCATTCCACATGCACCTAAATGGGTTAATGTACCCTTCCTCTCTCCTTTGCTTCTCACTGTGTATTTTAATTTGGTTTAATAAATCATGTCATTTGAGTAGCTTACTTTGGTCTGAGTCTTTCTGTTCCAGGACCCCTGGGATAGCCTCCCTGGGAGTCATTTGGAAGCTATCACTGGCTCAAGGTAACTCACCTCGGGGACCCTGAGTCAAGAGTGAGTGATGCGAGGGTGCGCTGCAGGCTGTGCTTGTGTTGGAAACTTGTCTGTAGTGTCTGCCCTGTAGCCTCTTAGAGTTCTCCTGACTCCAATATATTTTTTCTTTCTCTTTTATTGTGAAAGATGACATCCATAAGGAAAGTATATAAAGTATGTGTAAAATTTGGCAAATAATTATAATAGAAACAACTATGCAACTTCACCAGCAGGTAGGGAAATTAAAACCAGATGTAGGAGTTAAATTTGACCAAGACTAACTCTCCTGTAAGTTGGCCTCGGAGAAAAAATTTGGTTTCCTGCAATGCTCCACAGAAAAGGGCTACGGGTCTGGTGTTAAAGCAATCAATCTTGGTCAACTGTAAGACTTGGATCACAGCCTTTGGACTGTCCCAGGAGAAGGGGAATGTTGATTTGGCAGTCCTATCACTTACCAGCTATGTCACAGAGCGACAACTACCTGGCTTAGACACCAGCCTTGGGCTGGAAGGCCTGGTGCTACCTCCAACACAAAGTCCAAGCAGGTGGGGTAGGGCTGGAGCCAAGCTTCTGTCATTGCAGTTAAAAGGGCCCCACAGCCCAATGGGTGCAATCCGTTTCCAAAGCCTGTTAGAACATAAAATCTATATGCTACCCAGGGACCCACATGTTGAGTCGCTGATACTGCCTGTGTGAGTGTCCCCTTATGAACCCCACTCCAGCAGGGATGGTATATGGCATGCCTCGGAACTTGTCCTCATTTGCATGATGCAAACACCCCCTTATCCCAAGCCCAACCCAAGAACCCATCCCCAAACATAATCCTCTCCCACTTTCCTAGAGATAACTATTGTCCTGTCTTTTTTTTGATAACTCTTTTTTTTTTTAATTTACTACCTAGAGATTCATTACTAAATAATTGTTTAGTTTGCCTCTTTGCCGATTTTGGAATTTAATCTAATCAATGAGATTTATTTAGTTTGTCATGTGTTGATAATAGTATATTCATTTTTGTTACTGTGGATTTATTTAAAAGGTCCACTCTATTACAAATGAACATCTAGAAGTTAAATTGCTGGATAATTAGGAGTGCTGGCACTCAGTTTTGAGGAGATAATGGTAAAGAGTTTTTCATAAAGTTTGCACCAATTTATACTCCTGCAGTGGATGAAAATCCACTTGTTCCACATCCTCACCTATATTGGTACTGTCTGATTTTTTAAAAATATTGAAATTCTTATTTTTAGTGCCTGCCAATGTGTTGTGCGTGCAATGATACATCATGTGGTTTTGTTTTACATTTTCCTTATTTCTAGTGAGACAGAGTGCCTTTTCATATACTTATTAGCCCTTTTAATTTCCTCTTTTGTGAAATGCCCATTCCAGATCTGTGTACAAATTACTATTGTTTCTTACTCATGTTTCATATTCATAAGAGCTCTTAATATATTTTGGATCTACAAGTTCAGTAGTTGAGTGTCACATATATTATTGCCTGCTACATAGTTTATCTTTTCACTCATTTTAAGGTGTCTTTGGATGGTGTCTTAATTCTAATGGAGTAGAAAAGTGATATTTTCCTTTATGGATATTATTTTTTGTGTCTTGAAAGAAAATCCCTCACAACTTTCAATTCATGAAGATATTTCTCTATCCTATCTTCTAAAGAGTTTTATAGTTTTACCCTTCACATTTAGGTCTTTAAGACACTGGGAACTGACTAGTTGGTGGATGTTCCTATTTTTTTTCTAAGCCAGGTCCTCCAACTTCCAATCAATTTTGCAAATCCCCAATCACCTTATAATAAATCCTGTTTTTGCTTTAGATAGCCAGCATAAGTTTCTGCTGCTTTCAGTCAAGGGCTCTGGCTGATAAAATGGACTACTACTGCCTTGGCTCCCATTCCTGGAACCCTGCCTCTTAACCCCAGCCCAGTTCTGTGCCCTGTGACTAAATGCAGACTGCTTTTTGTCCGTGGTTTGGACTTTACCCAAAGATTGCCATACTCCATATCTTTCACCTTACCCAGCAGACTACTTCATATTTCAGAGACTGCATTTGGATGGGTTCCACCAGCTCCTGTCCCTTTGCCCAGTTCCACTGTAAGTAAAAAACCATGCTCCACTGATTCTCAAGATATGACATGAAACTGTAAGCCAGCCCTTAGACACCCAGCTGGAAGAGCGAGAGGCCCACAGAAAGAGGGTTAGAGTGATAACATTCATAAGCCATTGCCAATTGACGTCATTTGCTAAGCCTGACAAGTGAAAGCAGGCTTAACTCCCAGTTGGGGATTTCAGATCTTATTGCCATTCTTTGTCTCTCCTATCAGGAGACCATGCAGGAAGATTCACACTTTATTTCCTTCCAAGTGGTTTATTGATTTGTGGATTCAGTGAAATGTGCATCAATTGAACTAACTATTCCCTTTAAGTAAGGAAGGGAGTGGGGATTCACACTGTGCTGAAATTAACAAGCACAACAGAACTGCTTCTTAGAGTTCAACCACAACACAAAGGATCCACACAGTGTGAGGGTAATCTGGAGATTAAATAGCTCTACTTCATCCTGAGGATCAAACACTAGCGTGCTCTTATTTCTACCTTCTTTGACTTCCTCTTCCCTTCCCCAGATACACACTCTTCAAAGAGATTATGTACACTATTTAAAAGAAATAGATATTTTCCCCCATTCTTACACATTCTCTTTTATATCTCTAGGTTTTATTTTCCTCACTATTTCTTATATGTATAGCAAACTTTGGAGCCTTCCTTCCTAGATTCAACTTCACATCTTCCCTGATCCAGTCGCAATGGAAATAGCAGCTAAGACAAGACAGGATGGCAAACACGCCATATTCTATTAGTGGTTTTTCCTTATCAAAAATATAAACACTGTCCCTATACAAAAAACATGATTCCACTGACGAGGTAGGTTGCTTTTTTTTCTTGATAATGAATAGATGTCTTCCCATTTCAACTGGTTTACTTTGGACTAATCTATAGTTACAATTCTAGGCAATTTTGCAACTTTTAAAGACTTCAAAGCCTTTTGAAAAAAATCACCTCATTTCATCACAAAACTGCTAATGAGGTAGGTAAGATCTATAGCATTACCTTTAGTTTCTTGAGAAAAAGAATGATCACAAATAGAACCAGGATCCAATCCTGGTTATTATGACCTCTTTCCAAGACAACTGCTCTTGCCAACACAAATGTCCTATATTAAAAGGTTCTCTATGTGATTATAACAATACCTATGTGATCTTAACAATACAAATTTTATGCAAAACTTACCAAAAATCAAACATGCAATACTGGCTGTATTCATAACTTTTGTAAACATCTGATGCATAGATGGCATACTATGAAGATATAAATTACATATTAATACTATTAATAAAAACATTACCACTATCTCAAATGCAATCTGATTTGAGGTTTTAGGAGCTTTTCTTCCTTAGCAATTCAGAGTCAAAAATCATCTCATTCATTATAGAGATTAAAAAGCCAAACACATTCCAATAAAATGTGTTTAAACAAGAAAGGTCAAATTCCAGACTTCCATCATTATTAGCATACAGATTGAGTAAACAGTCTTTTTGCAAACATATTTAGGTCTTTATAAATGTACTGAAGAGTTGGTTGGTTTCAGGGCACAGATCTGATAATACAATCTGTCCCTTTTATTTTTTGAATACTTAGTTAATTTCAAGGCTGGGTGAAGTTCTACTGCATTAGAAATAAAGGATTTCTTTAAATTGGATTACAAGAGATGAAAGAACAAAGCTCAAGAAAATTTTTCATACTTTTATTTTTTAAAATCTACTTTGATCATTCTGACTTCAAAAAAGAACAAAGGGAACTTCTTTTTTTCAAGTGGTTGTTTATTTGATTCATTCTTCCCTTTATTTAATTTTATTCACTTGTTAATTCAACCTCCATTATTCATACAGTAGCTACCATGTTCCTTTATTCAGACCACAGGCTATAACTGCTACCTCAGATGTGAGCACAGGGAGCTAAGGGGTCCCATCAAAAGAAAACCAATCACCACCTCAAAAATCAAGTCAAGCTTGCCAGAGGAGATGATATCTAATCTCCATAAAACAAAGAGAAGTATCTCTTTAGTAAAAACCGTTTCTTTAGCTGTCATGTGAGAGCCAAAGTCTTCCTAGTGAATTTAGTGGGACATGAAACAAGCAAGAGAACTGGAAAACTATGGTCTCCATGATTTACATCATGGGATCCCAAATTCTTAGTTCCATAAACAAGTTCCCATATTTCAAACAATCTAATAGAAATTTAATTGATTTTTGTCATTCATGTTTCTTGTTTACTGGCCACCAAACCTTGAACTTTTATAGCTATCTGACCTATCATACTTCATAAGATAGTCCTTATGATAATTGTGTAATCCCAAACATTATTCATAGAAATTACGTGAAAGGTCTTTATTTTGTTTCAAAATCTAATCTCCTGCATCATTTTAACTACATTTAAATGTTGGGCTTATTTCCTTTCTTTCTGTGGAGGAGCTTTGGGGTAGTTTTGAAAGATCTTTAGCTTTGCCTAATTTTAATCACCTTTTTCCTTTCTACACATGTAAGTTACTCCAAGAAAGAAGTTGTTCAAATTTTAAGAAAGAATTTTCTTTTATACAGTAACAAACTAAAAAAATCACTCAGTCTCCCCCTTAAGCCAGAATGCTTGATATAACAGATGTTGTTTATATATGCCTTACAAATCCACCCTTTCATCTTTGCTGAAAGATCCCTGCTTTTGCCCAGATAATGGGTAGCAAAGTACTCAGAAAATAAAAAATTCTATTGTCTCTGGGATTGAAATCTGATTGATCTAAGCCCACCATGCCAGTAATTGGCTCAGCTATATATAAGACTTAACACTATCCATTTGCATCTGAGAGCAAGTCATTAGGGACTTCCAGAAAATATATTTCCCTATGACACTCATTTGATAAAAATTCTTTCTTCGTAACTGTGGATGTCTTTGGAAACTTGGAGTCCACTTGGACTCCTCTTGACAGGATATGATTACATCTTGTGATGAAGAGTAGACAAGCAGAAAAGGCAAAGCCAGTACACTGGGTGTAGTATAGTAAATTAGAAAGAGCCTAGATCCTAGGTGACAAATTCCTAGGTTCTAGGAGATAATTTTGCATTGATCCATTGTATAATCTTGAAATTGCACTGTCTCTGAATTTTTAATTAAATATAAAATGTCCTTTTGGTTTAATCATTTTCTATAGAGAAATTTCAGAGCCACCACTTTTCCCTGCCCTCACAAAAGAGCTAACTGTACTAAGTTAACTAAAGAATTCAAATCCCACCTCCATTTTCCAACCTATTTGGATCTCCTTCCAACCTACTAGCAAAAAGAATATATGCAATTCAAGCTAATCCATCCAAACCTTGATGGTCATGGCCATTTTAGAGAACACAGAGGATAAAGAAATACTTAATCAAATATGCTTTTGATAACAAATAAATTATAATTTTAACTTGGGGCACATAAAAGTAGTTAAAAAGATGAAATACATATGTAATTTTTTGAATTCCATATGGCAAAGATTTGAGAATCACTGTCATAATTAAGGTATTGATTTTGGGTGCAGAGAAAAAATCTGGAAGACCTGGTCAATCAAAATCTTTCAAAAAGACATAGCCAATTCCAATTCTGGGTAGTTACCCAAATACAAAAATTCCAAATTCAGGAAAACTTTAAAGTAAAAAGCTAAATATTTATATGGCAAGGTATTAGAACCATATAAATAATAAAGAGTAGCTGAAAATCAATTAAGTAGATTATGATGCAATTATATAATTAAAACAGTAATTAAAATGGTATTTTAAGTATTTTACTTATTAGGAAATGCTGATTTACTGTATAACAAAACAAATATGGAAAATTAACAAAGAATGCATTTTTAAGAATGATGTTTTAACAAGACCAGGTATAGAAAAAATAATGACAAGAAGAAAATATCACTAAAATGTAAAAACAGTGATTATATTTGATAATAGAAAAATGGGCAATTTTCACTTTCTTCATGTTTTTCATTAATTTCCAAATGTTATTTTACAAAAGTTATGAGCTAAATCCAAGGTTATTTCCACATTTGATTGATTGGTGGCTTCCTTTCAATTACATTTTGAAGCTAGACCAGGACTTGGCAAATGCTTCCAAGTAAATAAGACATTATTAGCATGCATTATACCAAACCAGATGAAAACTGAAAGTTTCAAACCAAACAGTCCAAATAGTCTGAATTCCTAGATGTTTGTTGGAAATTAAATGTAATCACCAAACATTTAACTGCTTACTTTGGTTTCCATTTGGAGCCTTGGCTTTAAGTAGCTGGGTGATAAAACAACAATGGCAGCTAAGATTTCTGAGAAATGGATCAGGAAGCTCTTGCAGTGAAACACACAGACACAAGTTTACTGAACACCTGTCTGAACTACGTCTGAGTGAAGGCAACTAAGTGTGCCCACAGAAAGGTTTGCATTTTTAACATAAGCACATCTAGTGTGGTAACTTACTGAATGTGTCTACTAGTCTAGTGAGAAGGGAAGAAATTCTACCATGGACATAAGATGAAAGGATACTTGGGCTCCATGAGGAATCTCTCATACATCTCTAATCCTGTCCTTAAGGACCGTAAAGAGTCACTTAACCAACAACAGGGACTGGGGTTTCTAGAATAGGCACAGTTCCTTAGCTGCTTTCTAATCTCACATTTGCCTGGAGAAGTACCAAGATATTAACATTTAAATCACCAAAAAGGGAATTTGGCATCTCTGAGTTGTTTCTATCCCATTGAGGCTATTTCTAGCTATGGCCTCAAACTTCCCAAGGGAATGGAAAACCTCACTCTATTAGTTATCAAAATCAGCTTACAAGGAAACAGCTGCAGCATCCTGGAATAAGAATTAGATGGGGAATCAGAAAGCCACACTTCTAATTCTAGCTCTGCTGGGAACAACTTTGACTTTAGGCAGTCTACAAAAGCTTTCAGGTCCACAGATTCTTCATCTTTGGGTACTTGATGGGTTGGGCTCTAAGGTCTCAAAGATCCTATATCCTCATCTTTAAATGTAATGGGAATTTCTGACATGGGGATATCCATTCAAATCCTCCCAGAATCACGTTTATTCCAGTGCTTTCTTTATGTTTTCTGCAAGTTCTCTGGAATTGTATATTCTTACAGTCACCTCCTGCTACAATTTCCTGCATCTGCTCTCCTTTCTATCACTTTGCTTATCTAAAGTACAGCCATATTCTCTCCACAAATTTTTAACCCAATGATACTTCCCTTTCCTTTTTTCCACCCCTTCTCCAAAACAAGCAAAGTAAGATCTGGAGAAAATAAGGACTTCACAAAAGAAATTTCCAAAGCAGTCTTGAGACTCAAGCTGTAAGCTGAAAAAATATCCAGGCTAACAAGAAAGGCTGGACAGAGAGAAGAAAATCAGGTCCAGCTGGTAGGATTTAAAAAATGAATATAAATGTAAAAGAAGCAAAACTTCCTTATAGAAGAATTCCAAACAATGTATGCAGAAACTGCAGGGGGAGAAAAACATTTTCCCCTCTATTCTCTTGTATTTGATTGGCACCAAGCAAAAATTAGACTGAAAAAAAAGACAGATTAATAAAAGGAATACTTTTCACTAACAGGTACGGAAAGTGTACATACTGGGGTATTCAGTGTTGAATAATTCAAAAGGGTGATTAGGATCTGTGCTTAAATAGCATCCTAGTAACGAATAATGACTTCAAAAAAAAAAATGACAAGATTAAGGAAGAGAGTATCCCAAGGATGGCAAACTTTATTAAGATAAATATATGGGGGAAACTAAAGGTGACTTGATTCTGTAGTTCCATCTCTGCACCAGTTTCCTCTCTTCTTTATAGCCATAAAATTTCCCCAGGCAGGGAATTTATGGCAATCCTCAAGTCTCAGAAGTTTCTTCTTTCATTTAGTTATAAGGGAAGCTATAGGAAGTCTTCTTTTTGCATTTGTTGAATCTCAAATACCTTCAGCTCAAGAACATTTGTATGTTATGCTGGCATACGGGGGGAAGGGAGCATAAGTTTACCCTCTCCCTTGCAGGATGTAGAGCTTCCGTGAGTGGGGATATACCTAATGACTTACACCAAAAAAAAAAAAAAAAAAAAAAAAAAAAGAGAAAACAGAATGGGAAAAAGTAGTAACTGAACAGAGGAATAAACCAAACTACTGCTTCATCAGGTGATGAAGGTCAACATCAACAGTGATGTCACTTTGGTAGATATGCCCTTGATATGACACATAAAAATGACACTTGATCTTTGTGAACCACCTCCCAGTGACCTATTATCCTAATCTGATATCAAAGAGAAAAAAATCAAATTCAGGAAGAGTCTACAAAATACCTAACTATTAGAGGAGGCCACTGAGAAAATATGAACACCTGTGAACCTCAAGCTGTACTTGGTCAATTAGAGGTTCCTTATCCCCATCTCTTATGATATGTGTTCTGCCTACTATTTCTTCATGAGCAGTTATTTCAAGAACAGATCCTTGAAAGAGTAATGTATTAAAGAGACTATCTCTATACTGTCTTTACAACTTTTCTATAAATATAACTTAATTATAAAATAAAAATGTATTTCAAAAATTAGGTACAAAGTCAAGGGACTAAATTTGAGGATACGCAAAGTAATTTCAGAGGGGAATAGGCACTAGGCCTGGGAGAGATTACAGAAAACAATTTCCATATCCTTCGACAGACACAAAAATTAACTCAGGAATGAAGAAGCAGCTAGAAAGGTATGATCACTAGAAAGCAGAAAACATTATTTATAGGAATTTTCAAATTGACTGACTCATTTTTTATTCATTGTGTCATGCAAGGAACAATGTAAATGTTCAGACAACTGTATTTCCCATTTAGAAAGCTAAAGACAAGCTGTGGCCTCATACCCAAGCATTTACTTCCTTCAGCCATGTCATAATAGCAACACTGCCCTTGAAAAGATTTTGAGAAAAACCAAAAAGCCCTGATAAAATACATCTTGTTGAAACAAGGAGAAGTGACAGTGACTGACTGGCTCAAACAATGCAAGATTAAGATTGTGCTGGAGGATAAAGTGGCAGGAAAATCCAAGTGGGACTCTGCTAAAATTACCTGCTAAGAAAAGAGTCTGGGCAGAAATGTCACCTTTTCACTCAAGGCATTGGCATCAGGCTCTCTCCAAGTCACATTGACTGAGCTTCCTGACAAAAACCCACACAGCTCCCCACACAGCTCTCTGAAGCTGAGTTTCCTGTCCTTTTCACATGAACAGACTGACATTGGAACTCGATGGCAGATGTGGGTCAGCTGGATTTGAGGAACAATGTGAAAGGCCAGCTACTTTTTTCTCACTCCTGTATTTCCAGAGAGGGTGTCAGGTGCCAAGAATTTGGAAAGAAAAGGGCAAAATACATCTTTCCTTTACTACATACTTCTCCACCCATTACAGCTCAGCAGTCATGCCTGACTCCCATTTCTCCTTATCCCTAAGCTTATCCCAACAATAAATTGCACCAATTAAGGCACAGAAACAATGCCTGAAACCTACTCATATCTTTTCACCTCCATTGTAACCCCATAGTCCACCTCTTCTGGAGCTCTACAATAACCTCATTTTATCTTTAGTGTTCTCCAAATTCCCCATTTGTCTACATGTGGAGCTTTTTTATTTATTATACTTGGGACTCAATGCTATTCTAGAATCAAACAATTAGAACCTTTCACCATTTCTGGAAAACAGCAAACATATATTCAAGCAAACCCCAATCAAATTTTTAACTTGTGCTTCTTCTTATTTCCTCTGTGATCTCCTGTGTACTGATTGGATTCACACTGGATCTTCCCACAACAATTTTCATGTCTCTCAAATCTCTTAAGGTTTCTAACTCTTTGCTATAGTGCATGCAATTTCTCAGTTCCATCTTTCAGTTCACTAATCTTCCCTTTGTTTGTGTCTAATCTACTATTTCTACCATCCACTAATTCTAATGCCAACTATTAACTTCTTCATTTTTTAAGTTGTAGTTCACTCTTTTTAAAACATAATAGTCAATGTTATCCTCTCATTTAAAATTTAATTGAATAAAGTTTATAATCTGTATTTGGTCATAGAGTATCTTTAGCTCTTGTAATATGACTTTACAGTTTGTTTCTGTTGATCTTTGAATCATATTTTCTCATATCTTTAGGGTTGTAAAGTCATAAAATAGTGCAAAAAATTTGAGGGAGAATTTTTCACTGCATTCCTCTAGTATGAGTTTGTCAATACATTTTCCAGGACATTGAGAGTCTAATTAGTTTTACATTGTCAGCCTCAAGTTTCAGATGATCCTAGCTCTTAGGAAATCTGAAATAAACCTGTGCAATTGTGGGCAATAGTACACAACCATCATGGAGGACCTCTTGATTTTCTTCTATAGCCACAGTCTAAGTCAATATAGATAAATGTCCCATCAGTCACACTTTTGGGGGTAAGTTTTCCCTAATTCACTCAATGGGATCATTATCCCTTGAGGTTCTGAGCTTTGTACATGACATTCAGATATGACCTACTATCATGTCTTGGTCTGAATAAAATCTAAACCATTGGTTGTTAACAGATAATAGATAACAGAACCCCAAGACCAACTTTTGCTCCCAAGCCTCCTTACCTCTAAGGATTCATATGTACTTTCAAACTTGGGAAGAATTCTATTATTTTTCTTCAAACTCTGCTATGCATTAAAGACTACAAGCTTTATTTTTTTTAATCCAGTGTTTTCAAAATAATCTATGCAAGTAAGTCTTTCTATAAATCTTTTAATCTGCCATAGTTTCCAATACAGAATTTGCAATCATCTCCTAAGAGGCTTATTAACTTTTCATATCAACAAATTCTGAGTCTTAGTGAAAATATCTCTTTTCTTTCTCAATATCTCACAATGTGCATTCTGAGTAGCCTACCAAGTCAATATTGTATGGATATTAGACCCCATTTCTACCTGGGGTTGTCCTGTAACATACAAAAAATAATCCAAAAGACTTAGACCAACTGGGAAAGGTAAGAGTGGGGAAATTATGTCACTTCTTCACAAACACAGTCTGGTAAACAATCTAAATCTAAATAATAGATGTCAATAACAGACATCACTATTCTCAGGATGCCTCAGCTATTTTCACTTCCACAATGATTTTCCTCATCATTGCCTTCTTCACTTGAGGCTGCACTTCTGTCTTATTTAAGGGACTCCAATTCCTCTCAGTTGAACTCCTCTTTGTCCACTCTAACTCTAGTGAGGAGCCATTAACCCAATTCATTGGAAGTTCAGTTGATCCTCGAGAGACTAACCTTCAAAACCAAACACACTGTCTAAAAAGAATTCAATAAATATCAACAAGCAATAAGCAACCACAAAAGGAAGCTTTGTCTTCCTATTATGGAGTCACTGAAACCCCACATTTGACCTGAAGATTATTTTAAAACTGAAGAAATTTGAGATTTAACAGACGCAAAAAGAAGTCTCTGAACTTTCTTTATCTAACCAAAAGCAGCAACTTCTTGGAAATGAGGCTGCAATAAGTTATCTCTTCAGGATGAGTCTACTCCCAGGAGGAAAAAGGAGACTCAAGCTACCATGAATACCTCTTAAGGGATTTTAAAGACTAAAGAAGATGGGAAGATGATTCTTATCTATATAAACAAATCTCACAAACTTGTAGTTCCTGTTTGTTATCCTAAATCCTATCTTTTTTTTTTTTTTTTAAGATTTATCTATCTATGCATACAAGAGCTGGGGCACAGGCCAGTGATGTGGGGGGTGAGAGGAGAGACATAGTGGGGAACAGAACAGGCAAACTAACTGAAATACACTGCTAAGGGGAGCAGCAGGAGAGACAGGAGAGGTCTGCTGCACCATGTGGATAGCTCCCTGGCCGGCCGGGGATCGAACTCGTGCTGCGGAGGCCTCGGATTGCTTCATAGTGAGGTGCTTCACCTCTTGCACCACCAGGGAGGCTCCTATCTGTCTTTTTTGAAGGAAACCTATTTGTTCTTCACAGAGAAGCCTTCCCCAGATCCTACCTTGTCCTCACAAAATTTCCCCTACTAAGTCTCTAACATTAACCATTTAATGAGCTACTTCTTTTGTAAACTCCGTATACATACAAATAAACTTTTTTATCCCATTTATCTATCTCTAATCAGATTAATTTGTATGTGCTAGCTACTAAACTTAAAAGGGGAGAGAAGAAGTATGTTCTTCCCAACACCAGCACACACAGATAATTCCAAGTTCCATACTTGGAATTTATTGTTTTCTTTTAAACCAAACATTAATATTAAAATTATTTTAGAATTACTTATAGTTCTCACTTAGCTAATGTCATTTGAGAATTTAGATTTTTCCCTCCCACCCCAAAAAAAAGATAAAGCAAAGAAAAACAAAACAATGCCTTCTAATATCCATTTCCCAAACACCAGGAGAGTAGCATTTCATTTAACTTTTGGACAGTTCTTCCTGGATCATATGAGACTGTGATCTCCTTGTAAACAGAACCTTTTTCTTACATATTGGCCCAAGCCCAGATTTAGTAATGTTGCAGACAGACCCTTTTTCTTATACACTGGTCTAAGCCCACATTTAATAAAGAGGAGGTACGCATAAATGTTTGCTGAATTGAACTGATGGACAGGTTAGTTGTATATTTAATCTTGGCAGTAAAATGAGTGATGATATTCATTTTAGATACTTTATAAATGCATAATCACCACAAAAATAATATTCATTGTTTAAATAATATAGTCTATATAGAATTTAAGCCCATTAACCAGTAGGAACGGGAGGAAACAATTATAACATGAATAGCAAAACCCATACGCATTCAAAAGTTACAGAAAAATGAAGAATCCATTCCCAGAATCAAGTTTTTGCCTCTTCCTTAGCTTCTCCACTTTAACTCAGGCTATGGAGAAAGGACTGTTCTTACAACTTGTTCAAAATAATAAATTTATGCATAGGGAAAACTTAAACCCTGCCCCTTCTCTATTTCAAACCTTTATTGTGATAAAAGAGTTTTTGGGGTTTATTTACTTTTCTTGTCCACCTTGTAGCTATTATGGTGCCTATTTATGATGCTGCTTTTCTATTAAATTTTACACTTGATGAATTTCATTCTTTAATTTATTAAGTATTTACATTGAAAAACTATAGAGTATTATCCAATGTGTTTATCCCAGTTTAATCTCTGCACCCGGTAGGTAAAGAATGGGCCTGAAGAGTCTCAACATTCATATGTTCTCACTTCATTCAGGACAGGAAGACAACACAACGGGTGAAGGCCTGGTGAAGTCCATGTCCTAATTCTGGTCGGTTGGTTGGTTGGTTGGTTGGTTGGTTGGTTGGTTGGTTGGTTGACAAATCTACACCTATATCTATGATGCTTTAATTGAAGTTGACATTGAGAAATTAGGAGAGGCAACTTCTAACCCTGCCAAAATCTTCCTGTTCTTACTGGAATCACAAGCTAAACAGTTAAGAAAAAAAAAAAAAAACCGTCAAGAAACACAGAGGGAAGAAAAAAAATGAATTTTAATATCCGACTGCTTAACTGGAGGGCTGGAGGGAGATAAAGACATTGAACAAAGATTTTCTGAAAAGTTACTCTTCTCCCACTGGAGGCAGGAGTTGCTAATTGAGCTGCTCATTCCCAGCACGTCAATTCATTGTAGTAAGAGATGTGGCCTGTTTCCAGAGTAAGAAGAGAAATTAAGAGCTTCACGCAGTTTTCATTACTACATCTTAGATATAGCTGGTCATGCTAAGCAGCCTCCGAAAGGCACTCATTGTTCTTCTCCCACTCAGGTCCTGTAGCTGTAAGCATGGAAAAACTTCAGGGAACCTTTAAGACCTTTCAGAATCCTAAAGTATAACTATGCATAAAGTTCCCAAGGTCCACAGTTACTAGTGATCAAGCTATCATGCAGTTTTGAATAATTTAGCATTAACTGATGTTCTCGTTTCAATTGCAAAGGTAATTTCCCTGAAAGTTTACAGTCTGTACTCGTGGGGAAAAGTGGAAAAGAATGACAGACTAGCCCAGGGACTTAAATGCTGTTACTCTCAACAAGTCTGCTAGTCATTTAGTTGATGGTGCCTCTAGCCTTAAAGCACTAGTGTTTCCTTTTGACTTACTGTTGTTTCCATGCTTGTGAATTTACTTCCAGGTAACTGAAAGAATGAAAAGTCCTTATAAGGACTGTTCATATAGGGTCAGATCAGCCTCTGAGCTAAATTCCCATTTAAAGACCCTACTGCCTATAATAATGCTTAGGGTTTTTGTCATGGAATAGAATACCCTTTGCCACCACTCCCTACCTAACATTCTCCATGTCGTTTCTCAGGAAATACTACCGGTGGCCTTGCCTATAACATGCTTCATTCGCTGTACCTGAATACACACACTCCCTTGGGCAACTCTGTATCTGGCATGAACTATACCCTCAGCATGAAATGCTCTGTTCCAATTTTTTCTGCCAAGTAAATTTATTATTCAAAATAAAGCTTAGATATCACATCCCAGGTGAAACCTTCCCACATTTCTTCGGGAAGCTATTTGCTGCCCCCTCTGTGCTTCCAGAGACTACTCATACTTCTTCGATTTTTGGTCATCTGTCTCCTACAACAGATCTCCGCTTCATTTTGGATTAGGTTTCTTCAAACCAAAGACAGTGCTAGGCACATAGCAAGCATGCAAATTACCATCAAATACATTTGGGTGACTCTCCCATTTGTGAAATTCTGTTAACAGCTCTCAACACTCATGACTAAAAGAGGTACTGTAACATTTATTGCTCTTTTAATGCTTGCAATTAATACACACTACCTGCCCTGTTTCAAAATGGCATTTTTAATGATTCAATTAACAACTTAAAAAAAAAAGCTGTCTTCCTAATTTACTCCTTCCATTCTTACTATTTTAAACTTTGCCTCTCACTTTAAGTCAATCCTCTCTGGGCAAGGATATCAAACTGAACATAGATCCAATTATCTAAGAGCACAATGGTGTTCACACCGGGACCCTGAGTGTGACTGCACAAGGGACCCAGATACTAAGCAGTATCAGGAGACCGAGTAAACTCTTGTCTCTTCCAAGAAATTATAGGATGTAATTAAATTTCACTCACAAAGAAAAAGCTTCTTAACATTCACTCTCTGAATGCAAACAGAGAAAGGGAGATCTTTATTTTCAAGGATCTTGGAAATAGAGGAAAGTTATGTTTCTTCCTTTCATGCCTAAGCAAAAAAACTGCAGTCTGTTTATTCAATTATAGCCTCACCAAGCTGGTAGCCCTAAATTCCTTGTCTTTGCACTGTCCATCCTTGCTCTGTTCCTGTTGATCTTTTCTTGCATACAAAACCAGAAATCCAGACAAGACCAGCTGAGACCAAGAACAAGGTAGAAGGAAGACACCTACATCACTGTAGTAAAAAGCATACCCACCTTCACATTGGCAGACCTGACCAAGACTGACCTTGGAAGAAAAAAAACAGGGCATGAAGCCAGTCCAAGAAACCCCTGCCTATTACTCTGAGATCCTACTGATGCAGACCCAAAGCTTCTTTCCCATATAAACCCCTGTTTCCCTCCAGTTCAGGTAACCGACCTTTAGGACAGTGGTCCACTATCTTCTATCAATTAACCTGATTTCCTCCCAGCAAATCCTGTCTCTCAAGGTTTGGCATAAGAGCAGGTGGACCAAGGATCTAGTAATGATATCACATTTTGCCTTTTTATTTCTGTCTCCTGTAAAACTAGTAAAAATACAGTTGCATGACACAAATGACTGGCCTTCAAGGGGTTCATAGAGATGAGGGAGACCAACATACAACATAACTAACACAAAAACAGGATGCTGACATATGTCTTCTTTGGAGGAATGCTTAATATTTGGTTCTCCTGCCCACCGTTTGATTGGGTAATTTTCATTTTTGTTGAGTTATATGAGTTATTTGTAGATCTTGGATATCAGCCCCTTGTTGGAGGTATGTCATGCGGTATTTTCTCCCATTCAGCAGGGTGTCTTTTTGTTTTAATGATAGTTCCTTTTGCTGTGCAGAAGCTTTTTAATTTTATGCAGTCCCAGTTGTTTACATTCTCTTTTGCTTTCCTTGCTGCTAGAAACAAATCCACAAATACATCTCAAAGCCTATGTCATGGAACATTTTACTTATGTTTTCTTCTGTGTGTTTTATGGCTCCAGGTCTTACATCCAAGTCTTTCATGCATTTTTGTGTTGCTTTTTTGTGTATGGCATGAGAAAGTGGCCTAGTTTCATTGTTTTGCATGTGGTTGGCCAATTTTCCCAACACCACTCTGTGAACAGGTTTTCCTTGCTCCACAGTATATTCTTAGCTCCTCTATCATACATATAGGTGTGGGCTTATTTCTGGGCTGTCTTTCATTTGACTAGTCACTTTGATGGCTTTCCAGCATGCTAGGAGGAATATCAAGGGATAAATAGGAGGAATATGAAGGGATCTAATAGGGAAGAGCTGTTAAAGTTAGGAAAATAGAACAATAGCAACAGTATCCTGAAAACTCAAGTGGAGTTCTTATTTTTCCTTTTTTTTTTTTTACGATAGGATTTCAATTATAGTCAAGATTCAAATTCACCTAATTTGAAGATGGAGGGTAGGAAATAATTCAGTTTACTTATGTATATTTTTAATTCACCTCAAGATTTCAGTCCCTGTGGAATGGCAACTTTAAAAATAAGAACCTGAAAAACCCTACTCCTCAACATATTTTTTTCATTCTACTCCTAAATTCCTTCTTCTCTTCTATTCCCTGGATACTTGGAAGTCGTATGAGCCCATAGTGAATAATTGGGGCAATTTGCTGTATTGACTGGCAAAGATGCAAGTTCACACAAAACAACATCAGTCTCTCTAATCATTTGAAGAAAGCTCATTACAAACCAAATAATTCATGAACTAAGACCCATCTACAAGGAATACTTTGTACTAATTGTACTAAATTAAATGGATAAATGCTATAGGATTCAGAGACCAAATCCTTGTTACGTCAATATGGAAATTTTGCCAACGTTTTCAAATGTAGAATTTCACTAGCAGGTGCTGACCACTCCACTATTCTATGCTCCTTCCAATAAATTAAACATTAGTCTTCAAAAGTAGCTATTTGGTTAGGAGGTAAATAGCAATCTTCTACAAGGATTCCTAAAATATTCTTGTCTCTTGACTGGAAGGAAATGTTACTTCCTAGACTCAGGGATCTCCTTTGGGATTGAATAAAATTCTAGTAAAGCATGTCAAACAGATTCTGTCAATTATACTCTTAGAATAGTTGCTAACTTTTCTTACCACCACTAGAAAACATTAAGAGCAGATTATTCTGCAGGTCGTTAGGCAACAGAGGATTACCCTCTGTAATGTTATGAACTTGGGCCATTTCTGACCCAAAAGAGCAATTGTATACTTCCTGGATTTTGCTGTCTAGTAGCAGAACATCAAATTGAATAAAATTCACAGCTGCTGAGTTGTGAGGTCCTGACACATTACAAAGACATGAAAATTATGGTGTATACAGCATGGTAGAAAGAATTCAGACTTTGGAACCAAGCAGAGCTAACTAAGCTTGTTGATTTTCAGACTTTGGACAAAATTCTGGCCCTTGAACCACTACTTATTTGCCTATGAAAGAAGTTTAAGCAATAGGATTGACAATAACTATTGTGAGAGTTAAATTAGATAATGCATACAAATAATCACATGTAGACATTCCCTAAGAAGGTTAATAATTATGACATTAGAGCCCAGATTATGGGAACAATCTCCACTGAAAAGAAGACAATCCATTGCACCCTCCTAAGTGTGTGAATGAAAACAATTCAACACACCTGATATGGGGAAAGGAAAAAAAAAAAAATCCTACAATTAAGGGCCTGTAAATCCCATTGATCTAACTTTCATCTGGTTAGTGAAACTTTCTTGGTTGACTAAAGCTAACGTCATGAGACATCTAAGCTACATGTAAAAAAATTGTGTATGTATATATATATATATATATAACATTTATATATATATATATATATATAAAACATTCCAATTTTAATAAAGCAAGCATTTATGAGCTTAATCCATTAGGGCAAGAAATCTGTCCCAATGCCTAATACAACATCAATATGCTCACTCAACAATTATCTATTAATCAAGAAAACTACTACATTCATCTCTTATTACTTCCTATTTTGAAAAAATATGGTTTGTGAAGACACAGAATAAGGTCTCTTTTAGTAAAACAGCCTGTAGTGTTGTTATATATGTATCCAAAAATGCTAAGTTTATAACAATATGAACTGATCAGTCACAATGTTACAAACCTAGCTTGCAGACTGACTTTACTTTAGAAAATTGAGGCTTACTTGACAGAAGAACCTAAGTTCTGGTGCATACTTTACCCAGACACATATTCTCAAAAGGAGAACTCTGAGTTAACCCAAGCTCAAAGTAAAATTCCAATTCTAGTCTGTCATTTTTTTTTCTTACAGTTCAACTTAACTGGCACCATAGAGCTTTAAGAAAGGTAGCTGATGAGAATCCTTGAAGATATATAATTTAGAGATGACATTTGGAAGTAAATAAAGACCTTTGGGAGGCAAATTTAATGAAATGTAGTAGTTGTAAGACTATCACTCAGGTGAAATAACTTTTGAAAGACTTGGTTTTCTCTATCCGAAATAAAAAAATCTGTATTCAACCTCAATTTTTAAAAGGCAGTGGAAAACCCTTCAAATTTCCATGGTACAAGCAATGCAAAATGAAGTTCTTTCAAGATAAAATCATAGCAATGGCAAAGACATTCTGTGGCATGAAAGAAAATTCTGAAAAAGTGTGGAAGTCAGACTCTAGTGCCGGCATCCCTTACTTGCCTGTTTGTCAAACTTGTTTCTCTTCTTGGTAAGAAGGTGGTGAAAGGGTGGGAAATAGCAAGACAGGCGAGATTAAATAAAATCATCATAATTGATTTTCTCCTCATTGGAGCTCCATTAAGACACAGTGAAAGAAGAAACAGACAGACTGAATTTTTAAGGCTGTGTCTCTTGCTCAAGTTCAGATCTGATATTTAGAACAAACCCAGTATCAATATATGTCATTTCAATTTATTCATCAAGTTTTAGGAAGGAAAAGTTCTCAGAGATATCTAGTCATCATCTAAAACTTAATATTTAACAGTTCACAAGCTGTGTTACTTGGGACCCTAGGGTCCCATAATGGTACTTTAACTCAGATCCAACCTGAGAAATACCATGTTTACCTGATTTATATAATGGAATCCCAGGAAAGATTTTATTTGGGACAAGGGTAATTAAAAGCTATACTTTCAAAAAAAATTTATTTACTATTCCTTTATATGAATATATATACGTTGAGAGGTAAGAAGCTCACTACCATGAAAGAGTATGTATAAATTTTATAGGGCTAAGTAGTTAGGAAACTCATTCTTATGGAGAGAAGGAATATGCCTTTTTATAATGTCTACTCCTTTTTCTTCTCAGAGCATAGAAGCAAAGTCTAAGTCTATTCAAAACAACAGTTTCTCATTATTGGAACTAATTAGAAGGATGTCCACTGACTTCTGTTCCTCAGCTACAGTTTTCCAGTTCTTTGATGCTTAGTAGGATTTTAGATCCTTGAACCATCCATTCTGCCCTGGTCACCCTTCAGAGTTGAGCCCCACTCTGTGTTCATTTCTGCCTCCTTTGTGTCCTTAAGACACTAGAGAAAGGAGAACAGTATCGTGGAGATATTTTCAGTTATTTTCTTTGTCCCCGGTCTAGTTTGCACATAGTCTGGCAATGGCATAAGACAAGGACATTTTTTGAAAATAAATTCTAGAGCAACAAGGAATTACTCTGCCTTGAGGAAGAAGATGGAGTTCCACAGAAGTATAGATACCAGTTTCCAGGGCTTTAATGAATGAAAGGGTCTTTATACCTTTCTTACCAGTTTGCATACTTGTCCCTTACCCTGCCAGGAAGTAAAGGGAGAGAACTTGTCATAATCCTAATCACTTGCCTTTGCCTCAGATTTCAGGAGCTAGGCGAGGCAAGAATGTGGGGTAGGGAAAAAAGACAAGATTTTGTAGCCAGACAAGACTTAGATTAAATCGTCTCTTCAGTAATACCTTTGGGTAAATCACTGCACTGTTCTGAACCTCAGTTAACTCATCATGGTACAGAACTGTTATATTTAGAATAATGTGTATAACAGACCTACCACTGAGCCCAATACTTAGTAAGTTCTCAATAACTATTATTAAAATTATTATAATTAAGGGCCTCCTCCGTGGCGCAGCGGGTTGAGTGCCGCACTGTGAAGTTGTCCACAGCCTCTTCAGTGAGGATTTGATTCCCGGCCAGCCAGGGAGATTCCCACATGGCACAGCAGACTCTCCTGGGGTGCCCGCTGCTCCCCTCAGCAGTGCTTTTGGTCTGTCTCCTGTTCTGCTCCCCAGTCTGTCTCTGGTGAATCCTCTAACCTGTACCTCTGGCCTGCACCCCAGCTATTGTACAAATAAAAAGCAAATCTTGAAAAAAAATAAAATTATTATTAAGCATGCACAGTTCCTTTCTTTCAACAGCACTGTTTTCAGTGATAATTCACTACTATGTATCAGCATAAAAGACAGGGAAACTTCCATTTAATTATCAGACTTGAAGCTTATACTTCCAAGATCAACCCATTTTAATTGTCCTTTATCCCAGGAAATTTTATCTACTGTTGTGACTATAAAAAGGAATTATAAACACAGCCTACTTTTCGATATTTTTATTACTCTCATGATATTTATATTACAGTATTAATAATTATGCCGTAAATGGCCACAAGAAAATTCAAAGTCAACAGGACCATTTCCTTCACCACTAAAGAGTCTCAAGCTTTTATAATATTTGAGATTTTACCATTTTTTGTTTAATATGTCCAATGGTTCTGGCTGGGTGAGACCTATGGCTCATACATGGTATGAGCAATTGCAAGTGCAATTAGATGACACTCTTCAAAGTATCTGATTATTTTCTAATTCTTCCATTATTTAGAAAGTTAATCAATATTTTGTTTTAAAAAGGTTTGGGGACTTGGACATTCAAGTGAGGCCTGCCTCCAGTTAGCAAAGAGAATCAATTTTGAGGCTTCCCTGTCTCAGTCCTGGGAATTCTCATTGCAACTGAGGTAGGCACAACACTTGACTCATACAATATCCTGGCCATAGAATACTTTGAGTCACAGAAAAGTATGCAGCCATGGATGGCAGGTTGTTTGTCTATGGCTTGTTACTGGTGCAGAAGGTGACAGAAATCAGCATCAATGTTAGTCAACAGAACAACAACCAACACTGGCTGAAGCGATGTCAAGAGAAGCCTTGCAGCAGAGAAACCAAAAGATGTCTAAGAAGTCTAATTCAAATGTGGTTGACCCCACCCTCCCTTACCTCCAAGGCCTCATATGAAAAGCAGAGGAGACTGATTTATATTCTGCTTTTACCACAAGAGGCCACTGATGGAGCTACCTCGGACAAAACTGTTAATAAAGCCATGCCGAAGGTCCAAGAGAGACTTGAGTAAGACTCGGGCAGAGCATATCACTTTTGCGTGTTTTTTTTTCCATACTGTCAGTAATTTTTCTGACAGTTCTTGCTGCTATCAGAGTGATTTCTTTTAGTACTAGTATTATCTGCTTGCAACCTCCATTGAACTCTAAAAACAAGTAAATAAGCTTTATAACATTATTAGAATGAATCTGTTCACACTGCATGAAGGCTAGGGAATTCTTCCTTCAGTATAGTCTAGAATCTTAACTCTCAGACCATATAGCTTCTGCTTGTAACTGCTCAGGACAAACTTACAGTTGAAAGAGAAGGCCAGGTTGAGACAAACTCAAGGTAAGCCAATTTGTCTTTGCCTCTTAAATAGTCTACTGCTACAATTTCAGCAGGTATCTGAGAGTCATGAAAGACATCTATTACATCACTTTAGAAAATTACAGTAGTAAATGTTTTATAAAAATACATGCCTGGGATTATGAAATACCTTTTACCTTAAAAATCAGAGAAAAATCAGCTGGAAGATGTACACACTTTAAGCATTTCAAGGCCTCTTTAAGAATCACAGATTCGATTTTTAGACCAATAAACCATCATTAGAGCCTCATGGTCTCTGCAGAGTCTGGCCTCTATAATTTGGCTGTTTATCATATTTGTTATGTAGCTGCATAACTATGATAAGATTAAAAATCGGTGCAATTTCAAAATACAATTCAGTTGAATTATATGAGCATTCTAATATGCAACACTTAAACATTACATGATTACATTGAAACAGCTGGTGGTCTGAAGCACAGGAAAAGATTTTTAAACTGGCATTTAAGTTTTGTGCGCATCTGAGATGGGTAATTGTTTTAGAAAACACTTGTTCTAAACTATTGGTCCAGTGATAAACTCATCAAATAAATGATCACTAAAACCTTCAGTGAATATCTACTTTGTGAAAAGCTATTTTGCTAGGCAGTGGGTAAAGAAGAGGCATAGAGGTAATCTCTCAATTAAAGGGTTTATAAAACAAGTTGTAATTCAAATATAAACTACCACCAAGCATTACTAAGAATGCTTAATAATGATGCTTAGCCACTGGACTATATTGAAGACCTTTGAATTTTTTTACTTAAAAAAACAGAAAAGAATTTAGAGCCAAACATCCCCTTTAAAAACTGTGACACTGAGGCCAGCAGAGTGAATGAATACTTTGCCCAGAATCTGGATCATAGAAGCAGAGAAAACATAAAGCAAATGACTGAATAGAATCACTTAGTAAAGGGGGAACATGTCTGATTATAGAATCCAGATGTCCCAACTCAGTCCATGGTCAAATGTTACAGATTTCCACTTTGGGTCTATAAAATTTAGTCACACTTATTTCTTTTTGTTTCAACATTTTAATTTTGAGAATATACAAGAGCACATTCATGCTTTACCAGTTTCCCCTGAATGGTAACATCTTACAAAACCATTATCACAATGTCACAACCAAAGTACTGGCATTGACAGTCAAGATATAGAATACTGGGCCTCCCCTGGTGGAACAGTGGTTGAGCGCTGGGCTGCGAAGCTGCCCACAGCCTCTGCAGAGCCGGTTCAATCCCTGGCCACCGGCGAGGGTCCCACATGGTGTGACAGACCTCTCCTGCCATGTCCGCTGCTCCCCTCAGCAGTGTATTTCATCACTCTGCCTGTTCTGTTCCCCGCTCTGAGTCTGGTGAATCCTCTCACCCTCCCACACTTCTGACTGTACCCAGTGCTTGTGTAAATAAATAAATAAATCTTAAAAAAAAAAAAAAAGAGGGCCTCCCCGATGGCGCAGTGGTTGAGCACTGGGTTGCAAAGCTGCCCACAGCCTCTGCAGCGCCGGTTCGATCCCCGGCCACCGGGTGAGGGTCCCACATGGTGCGCAGACCTCTCCTGCCGCCCGCTGCTCCCCTCAGCAGTGTACTTCGGTCCTTCTACCTGTTGTGCTCCCTGCTCTGGCTCTGGTGAATTCTCTCACCCTCCCGTGCTTCTGACTGTACCCAGTGCTCATATAAATAGATAGATAGATAGATAGATAGATAGATAGATAGATAGATAGATAGATAGATAGATAGATAGATAGATAGATAGATAACCTATTTTAAAAAATAAAAATAAAAAAAAGATACAGAATATTTTCATCTTCATGGGAACTATCCCACTGCACTTGCCCCACTCAGTCCTTAACTCCTGGAAATAAATAACCTGTTCCTCATTTACATAACTTGGTCATTTCAAGAATATCATATAAATGGACTCAATCAAGCAGTATGTAACACGTTAGGATTGATACACACACATACAAATATTCTAGAGATTGACATACACATATAGAATATTGAAGTTGCTGCAGTTACCAACTGGTTATTCCTTTTCAGTGTGGGCTAGGATGCCATGGTCTATCTATGCCATGCTGTAGTCTATTTAATCACTTACTCATTGTGGGAACATTTGAGCTGTTTCCAGTTTTGGGCTATTATGAACAATGCTGTTATAAATATTCATGCACAGGTTTTCATTTCTCTTATAAATGCTCAAGAGTACAATCTGGGTTATATGGCAGTTGCATGTTTAGCTTTTTTTTAAGAAACTACTAAGCCAGTTTCCAAAGTAGTTATACCATTTTATATTCCCAACAGCAATGTATGAGTAATCCTTTTTCTCTGCATCCTCACCAGGTTTCGGTGGTGTCACTATTCTGACAGATGTATAGTTATAGCTCATTATGGTGTTAAGTGGCATTTCCTTAATGACTAATGATGCTGAACATCTTTTGTGTGCTTATTTGCCACCTGTATATCATCTTTGCTGATGTATCCTGTTCACCTATTGTCTATTTTCTAAATAGACTTTTTCTGTGTGTTTGTGTGTGTGTGTATCTTTAAGCATTCTTTATGTATTCCTATATAGCTATATATTTTATGTATTGTACATACTAGTTCCTGTGGGATATGAGATTTGCAGGTATTTTCTCCCAGGCTGTGACTTGCCTTTTCATCCTTTTAAAAAGGTCTTTTTCAGAGCAATAGTTTTCAATTTTGATCAAATTTTCCTTTTATAGATCACCTGTTTGCTGTCAAGTCTAAGAACACTTTGCCTAACCCTATACCCCAAATACTCTTTCTTAATTTTTCTAAAAGTTTTAAGATTGCACATTTCATACTGAAGTTTGTGAAAACTTTTGAATCAATGTTTCATAGTAATTTTGAGGTTTATGTTGTTGTCTATGGAAACCCAAACTTGTTGAAAAGACTGTTCTCTCTATTGCTTTGTCTTGGGAGGAAAGCATTAGCATTTTAACCATTAAGTACAATATCAGTATTTTATCAAGTTGAAGAAGCTCTCCCTCTTCCTATTTTTATGATAATCTGTATCATAAATGGATATTAAAATGTTTATGCATATACATTTTGGTTTGCCATATCTTCGGTGGAGTGACTCTTTTATCGTTATATAATATCCTTCTCTGGTAATTTTCTTTGCTTTCTTTTGATTATTTTGTGTGTGGTTATCACGTTGCATATTTTGGCTTTCAATTTGCCAATATCACATTTTTTTTTTTAAGATTTATTTATACATACAAGAACTGGGGTGTAGGCCAGAGGTGCAGGGAGTGAGAAAATCCACCAGAGACAGAGTAGAAAGCAGAACAGGCAGATCTACTGAAATATACTGCTGAGGGGTGCAGCAGGCGAGACAGGAGAGGTCTGCTGCACCATGTGGGTAGGTCCCTGGCTGGAGTGGGTGGGGGGATCAAACTCATGCCATAGTGGCTGTCAATAGCTTGACAGCACTGTGTCTTTAACCCCTGTGTCACCAGGGAGGACCCGCCAATATTACATTTAAAGCACATTTCCTTTATAGACAGTGTATGTATGTGATTGAGTTATCTTTTAACCCACTCTACCAATACATGCCTTTCGGTTTGTGTATTTAGACAATTTACATCAGTATATTAGAGCTTAAGTCTGCAATTCTAATTTTTGTTTCTGTTTTATCTATGGTTTTCATTACTCTTTTCTTCCCTGCTTTCCTGTGCATTACTTGAACACTTCTTATAATTCTATAATACATATTTCTCTACATACCTTGAGAACCACGTCAGTGTTATAATTTTTGCTTCACCCAATGAAGGTAATTTATAAACTCTGGAGAAGTATATTATATTTGTCCATTTCTTTGCTTTCTGAGTTCCTTCTTTCACTGGTTTTCCAAGTTTCCTTCCTTTATCATTTCTTCTTTTATTTAGAGAACTTCCTTTTGCCATTACTTTAGAGTAAATCTTCTGGTGACAACTTAATTTTCTAGGATATAAGAATGTTCTGATTTCCCCTTCATTCCATAAAATAATTTCCTTGAATTTAAGATCCTGGGTTCATAGTACTTTTCTGTTAGCACTTGAGAAATGCTGTGCCAGACACTTCTGGCATCCATAATTTCTGATGAGAAATCTAGTATCATTCACATTGTTTTTACCTACAAATATCACTTTTTTATTCCTTCAAGATTTTTTTTTTCACTATCTGTAGTTCTTACAAGTTTGACCATGATGTGTCTCGGTATGGATCTTTTACTACCCTTTGGGACTTCACTTAGTTTCTGGAATCCATGATAATGTATATATTTTTCCAAAATTGGGAAGTTTACAGCCATTGTATATTTGAGAACCTTTTCAAGCCCACCCTCTTACTTCTCTCCCCATGGGATTCCAGTGTCATGAGTGTTAATTTTCTTGTTATAATGCCCCAGATCCATAAGTTTCCTTTTTCCTCTCCAGTCTAACTTCTACTGCTGTACCTTTTAGTTTACTAATTCTTTATTCCTTCCATTCTACTGATGAGCTCATCATTGAGTTTTTAATTATGGTTACTGGATCTTTTAGTTCTACAATTTCCATTTGGTATCTCTTTAAACCTTTCATTTCTTTGCTGAGGCTTTCTATTATTCTTCATTTGTTTGATGTGGGTTTATAATTGCTCATTGCAGTATTTTTATGATGACTGCTTTAAATTCCTTGTCAGATAATTTTAACATCTCTGAACTTCAGTGTTTGAATCTATTTTCAGAATCTGTCAGTTGCAGCCACGATGAGGAAACCCCACTTGTCAAATCAAGACACCACACCCCCACACTTGTCCTTGTGTGTGACCTTTAGTAGCAACTCATGGAAATGTCACTATTACTGTAACTTGGCATGAAAGACACAATCTCCTTTATTAGGGTGTGACCTCAGGATGTCCCAAAGCTTCTAATCATTAGGGTCTCTGCATACTGCTGAACACCTTTGCCCCTAGATGTGCTTTGTGTTGGCATTTGAATCCCAACACAATTCCATTTATTCCTAGACTGAATCTCAAGCACTTCTCTCCACAGAAACTGAAAACCAGCCAAGATACCAAGTGAGCACCAGTGTCCATTATATTCCTCATACATACTGCCCTCTCCTATGAGGGAAGTTGCTCCCAAGCACAGATTTTCTTCTCTCTCTTAAATAGAAAAAAGACCCGAAGTATACCCAAGTGTGCAAATATCTAATATTCTTTAAATTATCTCTACTCACTCATGTCCTAAGCCAGTCAAAATACTGCCAAACATACGTTGCTAGCATATTCATTGCAATAGAGAATTCAATAAGGTATATGACAAAATTTGTAACATCAAAAATCTGATAATCTAATTTGGATGACAAAACTCATACTTTCAAAGAAAATGTAAACAAAACTGGTTGTACTTGTATTAATATTCCAGGGTTTGGGTTCTGGGAAAAAGAATCCCTCATTAATTTCTTTCTCTTAATTTTTAAAGAAAATACTAAAAATATGAGGTTCCAAACTCTAGAAACCTGAAGTAACTTGTCCAGTGCTATTTAACTAGTAAATGGTGATTTGGGATCTCATTAATCTGAGTACTGGACCACGTTAAGCAATTTTTCATGGGATCAGTATTTTAGCACATACAAATAAAAGTTATCTGCACATTAACCTGGATAACAGTGACATGAAGAATAGCTAGCATAGTGACTGCTACAACAATTTAACTGCAAAAACAAGCAGCTTCTAGAAACCTCCACAGATAAGAATTGAGATATTTACTTTATAGTGGTACATATTTTTTAAAAAGAAGAAAATAACTATTTTCCTAACAAGGTAAAATTCTGTTTACTCTTTTTTTTTTTTTTTAAAGAGAGGCATGTATTTTTATTTATTTATTTATGTATTTATTTGTACATGCACTGGGTACAGTCAGAAGCGCGGGAGGGTGAGAGAATTCACCAGAGCCAGAGCGGGGAGCAGAGCAGGCAGAAGGACCGAAGTACACTGCTGAGGGGAGCAGCGGGCAGCAGGAGAGGTCTGCGCGCCATGTGGGACCCTCCTCCAGTGGCCGGGGAGCAGCCGGGGATCGAACCAGCGCTGCAAAGTCCGCAGGCAGCTTCGCAACCCAGCGCTCAACCGCTGCGCCACCGGGGAGGCCCAAATTCTGTTTACTCTTACTTTAATGCCTAAAGCTCTTACTGCCTGGTAGTTCCTGACTCAATAATTAGTAAGTGGTAAACAAGTGAAATTTAAAGTTGCCTAATAAAATTTCCTTATAGCAAGCACTAAAAGTACCAAAAAGCTGTAACTAGTGAAAATGGTTTTCAAATAGTGCTGTATAAGAAAAAAAGTCTTTCATGGTTTGAGAAACATGTATAAGAAGCATTGTAAAGGCAGGGACTGTTGTCAATTTTGTTTACTATTATATTTCCTTTGCTTAGAACAATGTAGAGAATATAGTAGGAACTCATTAGGCATTTGTTAGATGAATTCCAGGAAATTATTGACATTGTTAGCAACAGAACTCTCTTCAAAATTCTTATGTTGTCACTTGATGCTGTCTCAGGGTAACTTTCCTGAATCAAAAACTAACTTCTGAGTCCCTGATTGAACACTTCTTGTTCAATCAACCAAAAGGGTAGAAAATTTATTAACAATTTTGACAGTTATGGTTTGCTCCCAGTTAACCAAAGCAAACTTCCTATATCTATGTGGGATAGAACATTAAAACGATGGGGGAAAAATTGAGGATCTAATGATACACAAATATAAGTTCTAATCCACTTGTGTCACTTGCTCACTGAACAACTCCGATTTTCAGGTTTTTTAATCTAAGGAACAAGAATATAATCTCTTAAGATACATGTGATGACTGGGGAGAAACAAGAGATTATACACAGTATAGTCTGACATACAGAATTCCTTTAATATTTGTAGAACATTTAATCAGTTCTGAAAAGTTTCACCTTTTCTATGATGCTTATCAACAGATTTATCAGGCATCTTGTGATGATCCCATTAAATTCTAACAGTTGATAACTAGACAGAGTTATTTTCATGGATAATTTACACCTGTGTAACTCTCACTCCACCCATGTCTGCTATATTCTGCACTCTGTGATAGTAAACAGGCAAACACTTTACTATTTATCTAATAGATGTAAAACTTCCCAAAGGTGTGATGTAACTGTTTGGTCCACAGAATGTAAGCACCTATGGTGTGGCTAACAACACAAGATGAAAACAAAACTCTGTATCTACCGCTTGCTCAAATAAAATCTTTCTGGAAAAGTCTCAGGGCTGGTTTATTCTGAGCTATAGATAAAAAAATAGCCAAAGAAGATATGTTAGCAGAGTGCTCATCACTGAATCTGGAGGATTGTTTTCAGAGAAAAGTAACCAACATGTTGCCCTATGTCTCCCTTCATAGCGAGGGACCTGGACAAAGACTCAGATAAGACAGTGTCAGTCTTCTCACACATGGGTCTAGTTCTTCGCCTGTCTTCAGCATCCTTTATATACTCTTATATCCTTGGTTGTGGGTCTGAATGAGAGCTGCTGTGATAAGAATGGCTGATGTTTCTTTGCTATGTACCAGGCATTACGCTAAGCACTTTCACTTAATAGCCCAATGAGATGAGGGTTCTCACTTGTGAGGAATTTTATTAATTCTTAATATTTATTAATGAGGTAAACTAGGCATGGTGAAGTTCCATCACTATTTAAGGTCCACTACTAGGAAGTGCAGAGGTGAGCTTTCTTGAACCCAGGTTGTCAGCCTATGAATTCCACACTTTAACTCAAATCTGTTCTGCCAATTAGGACACCATTTAGAGAATTATGAAGGCAGGCTTAGAATCTAACCAATCCAACTTCTGGGCTATAAACTACCACCAGCTGCTTTTTCAGTGATCTTTAAAATAAAGGTAAAGAGAAGAAGCCAAATGATTTTCCATCATGGGATTCAACACAATTTTCCTAACTTTCCTCTCTGCCTGCTTTCTGAGCATAAAAAATAAAAGCAGAAACTGCAAATCCCAGGATCCCCAAAGGGAAGTTGTGAGAACCTAAGGGTGGAGTTAAGCAGCCATTTTCTCTGTTTGTAAATAAAAACCAGGCATGTTAGTAGGGTCGGGCATACTTGGCTCATGTTCTTGGGCAGGCAGGTTTGGTCTCAGCGGGTCATTTGGGATTCCAGGTCGGTGGGATGGGTAGGACACATTTAAGAATTTATCTCCCTCTTTTCTCCTTGAGTTGTACATTTCCTCATTCCCCTTCCCTTGTAAATAAACCTTTTGTTAACCTTTTTAAAAAAAAAAATTAAATTTATTTAAATAATTATTTAAAAAAATAATTAACCTTTTAAAAAATAATTATTTTAATTAAAATAAACAAATAAAAGTAAAAAGAAATAGGGAGGAAAGGGTTGATCCAGGGAGATGGGGTTTCCCAAGGAAAGCATAAAGTACAGAGACTGAAGCTTACCTAAAAATGATGTGAACACTGTACTCCTTGATCCCCCAACCTCATCTCACCTATGATAATGAACAGTTTTTAAAAATTTATCTCTAGTGTCTTTTCTACTTTTGTGCATTTTGCTTTTCAGGCTTATTAAAAATAGCACTCATTAACACCAACAGGAATTTTTATCTACTATACATAAATTAGCATATCAATTTCAACAATCTTAACTCGATGGCAATAAAGTTATAAAGAAAAATCAGACCAGTTAGAATCATCCTATCCCTTCTCTTTCCCACAATCCCAATTTAACTCTTGCCTTCTCTCATCCTGTTCTTAGCTGCCAACTCCAAACTGCAGGAATTTCAGACCTCAGAATAGGGTGGTATTTATCTGGAGGCTGACAGCTACATCTGAACAGCCCTGCTACCAGCCACCCACTCCAGCATCAGGGACACCCAAGCAAATGCCCTCTCCTGGTGCAATCTTGCTTCTGCTTTCTCTCTGCAGTTTGCCCTCTGAATGTTCTCAGGGCAGAGTTCTCTTGTCCAGATTTCTGGTCCTGCATTTTTCATGGCTTTTAAAATAATTTCCTGTTGTGTCTTCATTGAAAGTCTCAGTTCTCTTCCGGATGCAGTACAAGCTCAAGTAAGAGACTTTCAGTCCCATCTGGGTCTGCTTTGTTAATGGAGTCTTTCCACGGTAAATACTGAGAAGATGGATTGGCCAGGAAACCCAAACTATTTACACATAATTGTTAGAAATTAGTCAAAACACAGGGTAGTAAGAGTGATAAAAATCAGAGGCTACTTATAATCAGTAATGTTGGAGGGAGAATTATGACCTGTCTCTGAGCTGGGAGAGTTAGTCACAGACACAGTGGAAGAGTCTTGCCTTGTCAGGAAGACTGAACCTAACGTGCTCAATGTTTAACCTTACATGCTCAATTAAATTATTTGTCCTTGATAAAGCTGAAAAATGGGAGAAGGATGCTTTGCTACTACTATATCTAGAAGCTTTAATTAAATGTTTTAAAGTATTCAGCATCCATTGTTGACTTCCTTAATATTCAAATTTTTAGAATCATTGCATTTCCATGAGTAAAAATGTCATTTGTTTCTTCATTTATTCATCAAAAATTCATTTAGCAACTCCTAGGGAAAGTCACAATGCTAAATGCTGGGGAAGCGATGTAACTGTGTGTGATATGGCTGGTAGTCTCAACAGATGTACAGTACATAAGAGAGACATTGAGTCTTCCACTTGGTGTGGACCCCAATGCTATGGGTAAATAATAAAAATAAACTAGTCTAGTGCTTCTCAGACATCAATAATCAGTAATGTGGGAGGGAGAATTCTGATGCAGCAGTCTGATGGTGCCTTGATTCCATATTTTTAACAAATAACCAGATGATGCAGTAGCTGTTACTTCGTGGGCCACACTTAACGAAACAGAGGTAGAATGTGGACCCCACCCAAGATATATAGGTGCTTCAGTGCAGCTGGAGTCACTGTATTAATCCTTTCTATACCAATAGCCATTCCCCCAAAAGGGCAGCTGCATCATGTATTTACAACGTAATATCCCCTGAAGAAGTCCCATACCCACATCTGCAAACACCAGCTATTTTGCCTTTGCAAGCTATTTACCTCTCCAAGCCTGTTTATTCATCTAAAAGATAAGGCCAATAATGCCTAACTAAGAGAGCTGTGGAGAGGACAGAAGTAATCATGCCAGTCTTGGGCCTACTCCATAAAAGCTGGCACCCACATATGAGGAGCTCTATTTGCCATATCATGCATTAAGAAAATGGGTATTTCTTTTTAAATTTAATAATTAAACTTTATCTTTTCTAGTCATAAAAGCTGTATCATTAAGAAAGAAAGTAAAGCTCGGCAGAAATGTGTGTTTCATTTTTAAAGCACTGGTGAAGGACATGTTCCAGCATTAGCACTTGGTCAGAGGCTCCCATCAGTAATTAAGGACGCTGGCAATCAGCAGTGCGCATTTGCATTATGTAAGACAGACTGATTTCTGGAGGAAGTCAACTCCGATCTCTCCCCTGCTAATAAGAAATTGGGAGGCACAAAACTACCCCAGATGGTGCATGTTTGTAGTAATGAATGGAGGTATTTTAATGGTGTGAGTTAAGTTTTACTTTGTGTTTTTAATGAGGGACTCACTGGCCGGGACATTTTAATTGTAAACCAGATTACCCCGTGTGGTCTTAAACTATTTTATGTTAAACATAAAGCTTTGTAAACTTGTACGGGTGATATTATTCATTGCCTGAAGCACAGGGGGATATAAAAATATTTTTAATAAGTCATGAATACATAATGTAACCCCAAAAATTTAATAATAGTAACCATTTCACCAAATGATTCCTTCTTCCACCTGCATGAAACCATGTTTAAATGAGAAGATTCAAAGTCAGTTTCAAAGATACCAATAGTTATTTTACTAATATTCTAAGTGAAAATAACCAAGCAGAAAGTGGGAGATTATTTGATAGCCTTTTGACAGAATATGCTACACCTAAATCTCTTTTCCTTGATTACCTGCAAAGTAACATTACTTTGGAATATCCTATTTACTAAGACAGTCTCCATCTCTTCAAGAAACATTCTAACTTTAAAATTCTCATCTCTCATTTGGTAGAATGTGTTCTTGAAAATGAAGATTTGGATAAAGGAAGCCAGGTGGAACATTTTTGAGTCTTTGCAAAAGATGATGAAAATATTACACCTTAGGATACACCAAGAGTCTCTAGTACTCCTTTCAAGGAAGGAAAATAAGTTTCTAGATCAATTTCTGTATTTGAATATGATTGCTTGACCTTGGGCAAGTCTATGAGTCCCTGGAAGTGTCTTTCCTTGTCTGCCAAAAGAAAAGTTTCCGAGGTCTGATGGACCACCTATAGAGTGTCACCTACAGAGCTTCTTAAAAATGCATGCTCCTGTGTCATACCTTCGCCTACCAAATCAAATTCCAAGGGAGTTGTTTTTTCTTGAGTTTCTCAGGGGATTCTTATGCTCAGAAATTATGAAAACCACTGGAATAGATTAGCTCCAATTTCAATATTTTTGCTTTTCAATACACATCCTTTGACAAATGCCAGCCCCAATGTACTCCACGACTTCCCTACGATAATGTATTTCAGTCTCCATTTAGAACTTGACTTCTGCCATCCATGGGCAAGTAGTAATCACAAACTTACATCATGCAATGTCCTCTTCATGTCTATCCTAATTGAAATAGGGCATGTGAGAATAAAAGGGGAAATATGTAGAAAAGGAGACTAGCAAGAGACTAGAAAATGACTCACGACCAATTTATAATAAAAATAATTATACCTAAGCTAAAGCAGTAGTTAAACCAGTAGCAAAAAGGAAACTGGATTATAGTGTGTCTAATACCACCTTGTATTTGTAACAATATCAAAATGTGATTTAGAGACATGTGCGCGTATGCAATGTTTGTATAGATATATGCAAGGTATGTATGTGTATTGATATTTATATAATATATATGCATGGGAATAAAGGATAGAAACTACTTTTCCTGAAAGTCTGGGTGTGAGAGACACTTTGGATGGAATGAAAAAGAAAAGAGGCAGGAAAACAGAAAAAGCATAGGTTGGATATAACAATTATGCATTATGTAAAATTATAAGTCTATATATGTATATATAAATATATTTTAAAGTAAAATAGAATAAATTTGAAAATTAAAAATTTAAATAAGCCAGAGGTTATGCAAATAATTCAACAGTCAAACATGTCTAAAATATAACACATAAAACTGGCCATCTGCGCCATCCTTCTGAATACTATGGCTCTATTCTAATGAGATATTTTCTATTTTAAAATCAAGAAACCTCAGGAGTTCTGTATAAAGAAGGAACTTTGGCTCTGTTCAGGGCAGAGATTCAGTAAAATTTTTACTTGGATTGAACTAACCCTGCTAGGAATTGTTTGCAAAATTTTGAGCAACCCAGTCCTCACTTAGATCTTCATGCAATCATTAGTAAAATGAAGAGATAGAAATCAAGTTTTAAGATTTTTTTCATCACTGCTCCTGATGTCTGCAAATTCTGCCTCTGTAGGAATCCAAGTTAATTTTTTTTCCATTTATTAAGTTCCAGGCAAAAAATAAATTGACTTTTTAAAAAAAAAATTATAAATGTAATTTTTCCTTTAGTTATTTCACGAAGGGTCAGTACTGGCAACTTAAATTATCCAGAGAGTGAAAAGACAAAGTCTTTGCTGCCAGGAGAGGTGGAAATTGGGGGGAGGGGGATCTTGTTGCTTTACCTCTAAAAATTAGACAAAGAAAAAGAGGGAGAAAGAAGCAAGGGAAGGAGTAAAGAGAGGAGTAGAAGAAGGGTAGAGAAGGTAAGAATGAAAGGAGGGAAACCGAAGCACCTGCAGTAAGAGGGGGCCTGTCAACTAAGCCAGAGCGCCAGTTAGATCTAGCCTGCAGGAAAGGAAACTGTCCCAGAGAAAGCAGCAGTCTTGCATTCTTACCCTAGGCAGTGTGTGGGGAGTAATCCCATCTGTTAGAGAGATGATGGAATGTGAGGCAAAGAAAATGAGTTCATGAACTTGGGATGTTAAAAAAAAAGAGAGAGAGTAAGCTCCTTCAATAGCGCAGAACTGCCTAAAGCTTTCTTTCAGCCAAGTTTAATTTCCTTTGTCAAGTACAATTTGAAGATCTCAGAGGACATCAACAAGAGGGTGCAGTACATTTTGTATGGTACTGCCCGTACGCAGCTCAGCGGGGTGAACATATGAAGTAATTCACCTAAAGGCTCAGATTCCTGTCTGTAATACTGGAATATTCAGGTCTAGTCAAACCTGCAGAAGACATCATCAGTCACTCTTCTGCTTAATATAAAGCAATACCCTTTCTGCACCAGAACGAAACACCACCACTTGAGCTTATAGATGTCAGCACTTCTGGGGACACATCAGTGACCTTGAAGATAGTTGCTACCTTGCTTCATCTTTATTTCCCACTTTCCCAAACAAAACTCATGCATCTCAGATGCTTAAGGTTCAGAGATGTGAAGTGACATGTTCAAGGACCCACAGCTGAGATTTGCTGTGCCCAGGAGGGCTCTTTCAGTTGTAATGACCTATCCAAGCTGGCTTAAGCAAAAAGGGATTATTTGTTAAGTTTAAGAATAAGACTAGCTTCAGACTTGACTTGATGCAGAATCACAAAAAATTTCACCAGGACCAAATTCTCTCCCAAGCACTTACTTCATCTTGTAAGCAGGCTCCATTCTCAGTAGATTCTCTCCTTAAGCTAGAATTCTGCCAATAGTTACAAGCCCTATCCTCTTGGATTAAAGTCTAGTGAGAAGGAGCATTTGGTCTGCATCATAATTACTAGCAAAAAAAAAAAAAATCCATTGTACCTCAATGTCTCTGTGAAAATGAAAAGCCCTGCTTGAACCCAAATGTCCTGCTGGCAGCTAGAACTAGAAAATGACTTGATAGTGTGTGTAGCCCTCAGGCCAGGTTGGTATTTCACAGGTAGACTGAGAACAGAGAAGGCACAAAGTCTCAAATAGCACAGGCTATGGAAGAAAGAAGGAAAATAGAGAGATAACAAGAATCTCAAGGACCTGCCATGCTGGCAGGGCCTGAAACATAAATCTAGCCTTCGGGATGCTGGTTCCTACATCAACCCAGTCTTTTTTATTCCATCAGCCACATGGGGGCTGGGGAGGTTAATGATGGGGGAGGTTAATGATATGATGGGGAGGTTAATGATATGATGATTTCTAAAATTTAAATGAAAATCAATGCTTGGTGATAATCCAAGAAGCAGAACTACACATGTAATTTTAACACTCTGCAAAGGAATGTTGTAGGCAGACTAAATGGACTCTATCTTATGCGTGAAACTACATTGTATTGAACTTTCATACTTTAAAACTATTTACTGACCAGCAAGAACCAGTTTCCATTTAGACAATGCCTTCCATGAGAACTGTATAAAGATAACTTTATCTTCTCTCCTTTACAACCAAGGCCAACTTAACAAAAAAACCCACCAACTGCAATTAATGCTAGTTCTTGGTAAACAGTTTTTGAAATGCTATCCTCCTCTTTCCTTTTGTCCTTTAAAAACCCTTTCGGCAGCACATATACTAAAATTGGAACGATACAGAGAAGATTAGCATGGCCCCTGCGCAAGGATGACACGCAAATTCGTGAAGCGTTCCATATTTTTCAGAATCCAACAATGTATCCATAAGATAATTCACCACGAACAAGTAGGATTCATTCCAGGGACACAAGGATGGTTTAACATCCGAAAATCAATCAACGTTATGCAGCACATCAACAAAAAGAAATATAAAAACCATATGATAATATCAATAGATGCTGAGAAAGCTTTCGACAAAGTGCAACACCCATTCATGATAAAAGCCCTTGAAATTCTTGGGATACAAGGAACATACCTCAACATCATAAAGGCCATCTATGACAAGCCAACAGCCAGTATCATTCTCAATGGTGAAAAGCTGAAAGCAATTCCATTAAGATCTGGAACAAGACAAGGATGTCCACTCTCACCACTGCTTTTCAATATAATACTGGAAGTCCTAGCCAGAGCAATAAGACAAGAGAAAGACATCCAAGGAATGCAAATCGGAAAAGAAGAAGTCAAACTATCACTATTTGCAGATGATATGATATTATACATAGAGAACCCCAAAAACTCCACAGAAAAACTAATTCAACTCATCAGTCAGTTCAGTAAAGTGGCAGGATACAAAATCAACACGCAAAAGTCAGTAGCCTTCCTATACACAAACAATAAATCTGAAGAAGAAGAAATCAAAAAAACCACCCCTTTTGTTATTGAAACAAAAAAAATCAAATACTTGGGAATAAATTTAACAAAAGAGGTAAAGGACCTATACAAAGAAAACTATAAAACACTGTTAAAAGAAATAGAAGAAGACACAAAGAAATGGAAAGACATCCCCTGCTCATGGATTGGAAGAATAAACATTATTAAAATGGCCATCCTTCCAAAAGCAATATACAGATTCAATGCTATTCCAATCAAAATTTCAATGTCATTCTTCAAAGAAATAGAACAATTATTGATGAAATTCATATGGAATCACAAAAAACCCCGAATAGCCAAAGCTCTCCTGAAAAAAAAAGAAGGGAATGGAGGCATCACACTCCCAGACTTCAAACTATACTACAAAGCCATAATCATCAAAACTGCATGGTATTGGAACAAGAACAGACATACAGACCAATGGAATCGAATAGAAAATCCAGAAATAAACCCACAGATTTATGGTCAACTAATCTTTGACAAAGGAGCAAAGACTATGCATTGGAGCAAAGAAAGTTTGTTCAATAAATGGTGCTGGGAAAACTGGGTCGCTACATGCAAAAGAATGAAGCTTGACCACTACCTCACACCATACACAAAAATCAACTCAAAATGGATTAAAGAACTAGACATAAGACCTGAAACCATAAAATATATAGAAGGAAATATAGGCGAAACACTACGTGATCTGCACATCAAAGACATCTTTACAGACACATCACCCAAAGCAGTGATAGTGAAGGCAAAGATAAACAGCTGGGACTACATCAAATTAAAGAGCTTCTGCACAGCAAAAGAGACAATAACAAAAACAAAGAGAAACCCCACCAACTGGGAGAACATTTTGCACCCAACACTAATGATAAAGGACTGATCACAAAAATCTGCAAAGAGCTGATGAGACTCAACAACAACAAAGAAAATAATCCAGTCAAAAAATGGGCAGAAGAGCTAAAAAGAAACTTCTCTGAAGAGGAAATGCAAATGGCCAACAGGCATATGAAAAAATGTTCAACATCACTTGTCATCAGGGAAATGCAAATCAAAACTACCATGAGATACCATCTTACACCAGTGAGAATGGCACATATTAAAAAAACTAGCAACAACAAATGTTGGCGAGGGTGTGGAGAAAAAGGAACTCTTCTGCACTGTTGGTGGGAGTGCAAACTGGTCCAACCACTATGGAAAGCTGTGTGGAGATTTCTGGACCTACTAAACATAGAACTTCCATATGATCCAGCAATTCCACTCCTAGGTATTTACCCAAAAGACACAGAAACATCAATTCCAAAGAGCACCTGCACCCCTATGTTTATAGCAGCACTGTTTACAATAGCTAAGCTTTGGAAACAACCCAAATGCCCAAAAATAGATGACTGGATCAAGAAGATGTGGTACATATATACCACGGAATATTACTCAGCATTCAAAAAAGATAAACACATGCAATTTGCAGCAACATGGATGGCGCTGGAAGGGATCATGCTCAGCGAAATAAGCCAGAAAGAAAAAGAAAAATACCGGATGGTCTCACTCATAACAGGAATCTAGAAAACTTAAATAAGGGACCAGGAAAATGAATAACTTTAAGAAAGTGAAAATCAAAATCAACAAAAAACTATGAACCAGAGACACTCTATGGGGGGTAGGGGGCGGGAGGGGAGGGATTGGGGTCAAAATAAGGGGGTTGCAATTGTATGGGGAATATAAAAATAAAATTTATTATAAAAAAAAAACTTTTGTGCATCAAAGGACACTATCAACAGAGTGAAAAGGTAATCCTGATAGGAAAATCTATAATATCCAGAATATACAAAGAATTTCTACAACTTAATAACAAAATACAAACAACCCACTTTTAAAATTGGCAAAGGAATTGAATATACATTTCTCCAAAGAAGATATATCAATGGTCAAAGCACATGAAAAGACGTTCCTCATCATTCGTCACTAGGAAAACATCAAATATAAGCCGAGATAAACATTTCACACCTACCATTGGAGCTACACAGCAGGTCCTCAAATAATGTCATTTTGTTCAAAGTTGCTTTGGTAAAACATTGATTAGATAAAAAAGGACCGATTCCTGGTGGGGACCACTGTCTGTGCTTTTCCAGGACCTCTGGTTTCTTCTCACCTTCCAAAGATTTTGGGTTCATGGACTTGTCTAAATGCCCCTAGCATGAATGAGAGAAGGGTGGGGTGTGAGTGGCCTGTGATGAAAGGGCATCTTGTCCATTGTTAGGGTTCTGAGCTCTTGGGATAGGCACCTGAAACCCTGAATTGGAATAAGTAGGTTGGAAAATGAATGAATACGAATTATGATTTAATATTAGAAATGTTTTGGGTGTTTATTTAGGAGTTTGGTGAGGTTTTTGCGATCAGAAACATGCCATAGGAACTACACTCCTGTGTATATCAATTAACCTATGATCAATTGGTTTTGTTATTGGTTGTTTAGCTTAAAGTCACAATTTCCAAGAACCTATTGACAATGTGAAGTGAGCATTTATTACCATAAATAAAACAAACTGGCAAGGTTGACATATTGAAACTTGTTATATAGCTGATGTGAAATGGTGCTACTGCTGTGGAAAATGGTTTGCTAGCTCTACAGAAAGTTAAACATAGAATTACCATATGACCCAGCAATTCCACTCCTAGGAATGTTCCCCAAGGAATTAAAAATAGGAAGTCAACCAAATGCTTGAATACACTGTTTTTGAAGTATTATTCACAACAGGGGAAAATAACCCAGATGTTCATCAACACACTGATAAACAAAATGTGGTATATAAATACAGTGGAGTATTATTTAATTTAAAAACAAATGATGTTCTGATACATGCTATGACATAGAAGAACCTTGCAAACATGTTTCATGAAGTAACCAGACACAAAAGAACAAATATTGCATGAGTCTGTGTATATAAAATATCTATAATAAGTAAATTTATGGAGATAGGAAGTAGGTGAGTGTTACCAGGGGTCAGAAGGAGGGGAATGAAAACAAAGTTTATCAAGTCTAGAAATTCTGTTTGGGGTAATGGAAAAGTTTAGAAGGTGATGATTGCACAACATTGTAAACATAATCAATGCCACTGAATTGGATACGTAAAAATTGTTAAATGGTAACTTTTATGCTATATATATGTATGTATATGTAATACTACAATAAAATAAAAATAATTAAGTCAAGCACATTATTAATGTGCATGTTCACGTTATATTTTATGCCTCAGAACTATCATCAGCTAGAAAGAAGGTTTTTGTTTTTACTTGAGTATATTGCAAAACAAAATATTGAGTCAAGTTAGTAAGGAAGAGGCAAAGAGTGAATCCCTGGTGGAAAATCAGTAGCATTTTACATTTTTGTTCTTTTCTTTCCCCGTCATATCCTCTCATGCATTCAAAGTTCCTTCAGAGTAGGGTAGCAATCAATGTTTCCCTTTCATGAAGAAATGTAAGTGCCACATGTCTAGAGATTGTCACTGACATATTTGGCAAAAATGCAGCTAACATTTGGGTATTGATATTGAAAACAGCTGAACCTATGATTAATCAACTTCAAGAGAAATTCTTGTCACTTTCTGATGTCAAGCCCCAAAATGTATTTGTTCAATAGAGAGAGTCTGTTTCACACAGTTGTACATCTACCCCACTCCCCTTTGCATTAAAGTGTTTTGGTTCTTTTTACCCTAGAATTTTTTTCAGTCATTTATTGACTCTTTCCTTAACTCAACAATCATGGAGTATCTCCCTGCGTGTGCAAGACACACCAGTCATGCAAGAATCAAACACATAGGCTCGTAAAGAATCTCCAATCAAGCAGGAAAAGTGACACAAACTGTCAAATAATTGTAGTGACTTAAACAACCTCTCTGACTCTACATCCCCAGCCCTAAAGAGGGGGTAACCTGATTTTCCCTCTCCAACACAGCAGGCATCCCTACCACCTAATGGTACTCAAAGAGGCTGATGATTTCTATGAAAACAATCCTTGAATCAGACTTATATTTTCTCTGCCTAATGATTCTCTTATTACATAAAACATAGCCTAAGCCATTCCCTGTCCTAATAAACCTGACCAGAGTCCAGATTCTGATGTTTCTGCTGTGGCCACTCTCCTTATACATCAGATTTTTTTTCAAATGTATACATCATATGAGTTGTTTCTTGAAGTCAAATATCCTGGGAACATTCTTCTCACTTGTCAACCTTAACATCTGAGCTCTTAAAATACACAGTTTAAAGCTTACTTTTTGTTTGTTAATAATTGTTTTCCAAGTAGCATTAATATGTAACTGCACCTAAACTGAGATTTAAATAGGTGGCTGATCTCCTTCCAGAGAATGCTAGGTCTGAGAGACTCAGGTATCTGCTCCCACTCCCACATCAAGGCCTCCTGGATCTGATCTCCAAAGAAGCCAGCTCCAGGCATGGGGAAGGGTTCTTTGCATTAATGCCAGAAAAAACAAAGTTACTCTGGAGAAGGGACCACACTCTAATTTTGAAAGGGACACAACTTGACTCCAACACAGAGAAACCCAAAAGCCAGCTAGCTACTAACCTAAGGCCTGATGCCCCAGCACCCTAGATAGGCAGCCGTGATAACCTAGAAGACAACAGAGAGTAGAAACTTTCCAAAGAGACCACAGGAATGCCCAGTCATCAGCCATTTCTCCCATTCTTCCTGGCCATCAGAAACCCCTATGTCCAAGGACCAGGTGCTCAAAACCCAGGACCAGAATCTTCTATTGGGCTAAGCCAATCCTGGTAATTTCACAGCCCCTTTAAAAAAGACTGGGGTAGATGTGGATTTTCCTAGTTCCTCCCTAAGGCAAGTTTGTAGAAGCTTCTGAGTAGGTTTTTTTTTTCCTTTTCAAACAAGGGAAAAAACACACAGAATATGTTCCCTGACTTCCTCTTTCTGTTTTTGCATATTTTCTATTGCAAAAGGGAAGAAAACAGATAGGAAAGCAAAGAAGGGGCCAAAGTCTGGGGAGAGAGAAGGTGTACTAGAAATCTGTGTGGAGCTAGATTCCAAGAGTCTCGATGATCACAGTGGTCAGGCCACTTGCCCTCTCTGTTACAGAATCAAGATGGTAAACTGTACCCATTAACCTCTTCCCCGGCAAGGTCAGTGCACAATGAGCATAGGGACTGGGTCTGAGTGAGGTCCTTTGTTCAGTCAGGTCTAAGGCACATGCAAATGGAAAGTATTATCATCTCATTATCCTGCTTTCAGGAGGGGTCCTTGTTAGCAACTGGAAGCACTGTCTTGCCATGCCATAAAACAATAAACAGTTCAGGAATGAGCCATAAACTACTTCTAATTGCACTGGCCCCAACATCAGAACCACAGACTGCTCCAAATTAAGAAGGCAGCAAATTTAAAGCAGATATAAGGACATCATTTTCTATGCAACACTTAATTGCCTCTAGAAACTGCTACCATGGGGCACTGACCTCAAAGCCAAGATGCATCTAGAAGAGCAACTGCAGTCTCTGTGCATAGTACAAAAGGCACATAGGGTCCTTCCCAGAGCTTTCAATCCATTCTAATTGCCCACAGACTGATCAGAAAGGACATCCCATAGTGGCAAGATGTGTAACTCGCCTCTCACTAATCAAGTGATCTATAGCTGCTGCTTTATGGCCGAGCTATGCTACAGCAAGTCCCTTCATGGCCTCTCCACGATCTCGTCAATGACTTCACTGAGATGGTGGTGGCTCTTTATGTATATAGTTAAGAACAATATTGAGACCAATTGTAAACTCTAGCTGCCAACGCAGGATGGGGATCTTGGTGGAGGACTTAACAGCCTTCTGTTCAATAAATGCTCAGAGATCACTGTGTTCAATATCAGGGTCTATCCTGGCCCAGCGTGAAGAAAGTGCAGCACTCACATGAGAGGATATGACTACAGTCTGTCACCCCTGCCAATGACAAAGGAAGCACAGAGTTGATGTTAAACTCCACAGGTGCAGTCACCGGAAAAGGCCTTTGGAAATGACTTTAGCAAATATCACTGGATACTCTCTTGTGCTGTAAGACGTTCAGTGTCTAATCTGCCTCACTTCCTTGGATTCTGGACACTGTTGCTTAGAAGATATAATTATATTCATTAGAATATACAAGACATAAAACCAGCTGGAAAAATCTCTCCTTCAAATATTTCAAAAAAAAAAATCTAATTATATCACAGAAGCGAAAACATGGTAATTAAAATGACCATTATGTAGTAGGCTTCCTATAATTATTGTTATTCATTTTGGCAACTGGGAGTTTGAGGATTTGAATTTTATTTTCTAAGCCATAAGTGTGAAGAAAGCAATTTATTTACTTTACTGTTGATCACCGGAAATTAAAATACCCATTTCCTTAGACTTTATTAAAAGACTGTATCATTTCTCTTTATTCTCACCATTGATTGTAACGAATAGTTTTCCTGTCTGTTCTTCTCAGGCCTCATTGACAACACATTTCCTGGCCTGCGCCAATCACAGAACATAATTTATCTCTTCTAGCTACTCATATTCTCATAATTTATCTCTTCTAGCTATTCACTTTGAGCAGGGAAAATGTAACTCTTCAGAACTACCTGAATCCATTTGGATAACCTGATAAATTCTCCAGCATCAACAGTCACAATATTTACCAATTTATTGCTAAGTCTGTCTAAACTGTGCTTTTATCTAACCAACACTTTATATGATAGTGTCATATCCATGATGTAAGGATGTAATATATGAAAATATTTGTTTTAAATAAAATGGTAGGAGAGGGACAAGGAATTTTTACAAAATGAAGACCACGGAAGGAGGACTATGAAAAAGTCAGAAGAATAATAGGTGTTCAGGGCCTCCCTGGTGGCGCAAGGGGTTACAGCACCACACTATGAAGCAATCTGCAGCCTTGGCAGCATGAGTTCGATCCCCGGCAGGCCAGGGAGAAACCCACATGGCGAGGCAGACATCTCTTTCTCGTCCGCTGCTCCCCTTAGCAGTGTTCTTCGCTCAATCTGCCTCTTCTGTTCTCCACTCTCTCTGGTGGATCCTCTCACCCCCTGCATCTCTGGCCTGTACCCCAGCTCTTGTATGCATAAATAAATAAATCTTTAAAAAAAACAATAATAGGTGTTCAATGCAAATATTATACATCAGATATGATGCTAGGCAAGCTGCATGCATTAATTGTACCCTAAGAAAAAATCCTAAGAGATATTTTTGTCTGCATTTTACAGCAGATTGAGAGAGGTTAAGTAACATACCCATCTTCATTCAGACATCTGTAATCTATACCAGATTTCTTGATTCATAGATGAAAATAATCATCACTTTTTTTTTTATTGTTAGCATGGTACGTCACTCTCCATCTCTCTGCTTCTAACTTTTCTGAATTTTTATAATTAAAGTGGGTTTCTTACAGACAACATAGAGTTTAGTCTTCTCTCGGTATTTTCATCACTCTGAGAATCTTCATCTTATACTACATGCATCTAAACCATTCACATTTAGTGATTATTGATATAGCTAAATTAATATCTACCATCTTTATAACCATTTTCTGTTATATTCCTTTTCTCTTTTATCTGCCTTATCTAATTTTAATTTAACATTTTAAGTGTGTGATAGGTGCCTCAAGGCTTCCTTGAAGACTTTTTGTCTTTGATGGTATCGGCGTAACACATGGGTGTATAAGTTTTAGTATTTATTTTGTTTGGTGTTCTCCAAGCTTCCTAGACTTACGGATGATGTCTGTCATTAAATTTAGAAAATTCTCAGCTATTACCACAGCAAAAGTATTCAAAGAATAGTTTTCTATGTTCTCTCTCCTTCTACTTTACCATTTGTGCACATGCTATAACTTTTGAAACTTTCTCACAAGTTCTTGGGGTTTTTTTAAATTCCTTTTTTTTCCTCTTTGCATTTCAGTTTTAAAACTGTCTTCTACTGACCTATCTTCAAATTCACTAATTCTTACACTCAGTGGTGCCAATTCTGTTGGTGAGCCCATAGCAGCATCTTCATTTCTGTAATTGTATTTTTTGATTCCTAGCATTTCCTTTTGATTCATTCTTTAGTTTCCATGTATCTGCATGAATTGCCCATCTGTTTTAGCATGTTGTCTATTTTGTTCATTAGAGTCCTAAGCATATTAATTATTACCATTATTAATTTCCTGTTTGATCATTCCAGCATCTGTGGCATAGCTGTGTCTGGTTCTGGAGATTGCTCTCTCTTCGGACTCTGTATTTATGTTTCCTTTCTGACCTACCCAATAGTTTTTTGTCGAAAGTTGAACATGGATCATAAGTGAAAGAACTAAAGATTTAAAAAAATCAGTGTGAGATTCATACTAGGAGTGGGGCTGTGCTGCATGCTTGCTATAGCTACAAGCAGCAGAGGCTTGATAATGTTTCTATCCCCCCTCTTACCTCTGCATGAACTTTCAGTAGCAACCTACTATTGTCATGCTACAGCCCTTTTGCTGTGGTATCCACACGGTAAGAGGGAGGGGATCATTTTCTAATGATTCAATTATGTCACCAGTTTTAGCAGGCCTGTACTTCAGGGAGTGGCCTTCAGAAATAAACACCTGTTCCTTATCCAAGTTATACCTTCTGTCCCTACTCCATTGTCCCCTTCACTGGCTGCAACATTTTTTTGTCCCCTGTTGACTATATGTTTTGTTCCCCATTTAGATGACACAGCAGGATGATGGAGGGATAAGTGGTAAGGAATATCCCTTTCACTTGCTGGAGTACATTTCAGAAATGTATTCTGACAAAGTCCTTTCCCCTGAAGAAAATTATGTTATGGAGAAATCTCAGCACATATTTCACAATGGTTATTTTCTCCTCTCCCTGATAGGGTCATAATCATTTACAAGACAGCCCCTGGAGTGTCTCACTGCCAAGTTAGTCTACACTCAGTCTGTATCAATTTTCCCAAATTACCATCTAAGTGTTCCTCCCAGTTTATGGCACAGCAGCTTCTGCTCCAGGTAAATATCTCAGTTGCTGTATCTCTCTGGATGCATCTGTCTCTACAGGTTTCAGGGAAGTTATCCAATGGGTTCAACTAGATGCTTTTTCAGTTTATCTAGCTTTGCCTTTTAAAGAAATTCCAAGTTTTTCACACTTAGGATTTGAAAGTGGAATGAATCATCTTTGTGGATTAGACCATTACATGAGGAAACTAATAAAAAATCAATTAAAGTTTGATGAATCATGCATAAAGTCTAAAAAATCGAGGTCCTTACAGAAATTTCATTTCTGGGCCTCCCCGTGGTGCAGCGGTTGAGCGCTGGGTTGTGAAGCTGCCTGCAGCCTCTGCAGTGCCAGTTCAATCCCCGGCCGCCGGCAAGGGTCCCACATGGCGCTCAGACCTCTCCTGCTGCCCGCTGCTCCCTTCCACAGTGTACTTCGTCAGTCTGCCTGCTCTGCTCTTCCCTATGGCTCTGGTGAATTCTCTCACCCTCCTGTACTTCTGACTGTACCCAGTGCTTATATAAATAAATAAATAAATCTTTTAAAAAATTTTCATTATCCATTTTATGTGTTTATATTCTATTTATAAGTAATGGAAAGTGATGTTTCCAGATTTTCTCTCCACTTGCACGCATGACTTTTTCAAAACACTAGTCCATTACACAATACACACTCCTCCTTTGGAGAAATAAATATTCAAAATAAAGTTTAAGACTAAAAGCTCAGAAAAATCCTACATTATAAGTCATATGCTCAATGTTATTTATACCAGTGTTTCCAAGATTTCCTCCTGTTACTGTTAACATATGTGATAATCGACAGTGTGATGGCCACCAGACCAATGGAGTGTGTTACCTTACTGGCAAAGGGAAGATGCAGGAAGGATCTTGAGCAGGGTTGGATAATTCTGGATTACCCAGGTTGACTCAATATAATCCCAATGATCCCTGATGGAGGCAGGAAAGTCGGAAGCAGAAAGTATTACAAACAGGGCAGAAAGACTGGAAATGCTGAGCTGCTGACTTCGAAGATGGAGGAAGAGACCCCAAGCTATAGAATAAGGGAAACCTCTAGATGCTGAAAAGGCAAGAATTATATTCTCCCCTGAAGCCACTGAAAGAACCAGTTCTCCTGACACTTTGACTTCATTTAGCACAGTGAGACTGATTTTGGACTTCTGACTTCCAGATCTTTAAGACAATAACTTTGAGTTCCTTGAAGCTACTATGTTTGTGATAATGTGTTCCAGCAGGATTCAGAATCTAATCCCATTATGCTCATCCTCAAACAGCCTCTGAAAGTGTCGTACTGTAGGCAAGGCATGGTGCTAGGCGTTCTGAGGGATAGAGAGAAAACCAGACTAAATAACCCTACAAAGTAGTAGAGTAAGCAGAAGTGTAAATAACTGACACAAAACAAAATAGGAAAAACCAACCTACTTTATAAAGATACCATTTTTAAGGGGTCAAAAATAAGGAAAAAGTCAATTTTACCAGATATAGTTGAGAAATTTGATAAATATGTATCTCAAATTACCTGTGGACAGGCACAGTAACAGACAGAACAGTTACAGAGATGAACAAGAAATGTTTCACACTTCTCCTTCAGTGGAATTCCTTTGCATAAAAGTCAAGTCAACCAAAACAAGACCAGTGGCAGTCTCTATAAAGTAACAAAAGTTTTATTAGTTTGGGCCTCCCCAGTGGCGCAGCGATTGGGCACTGGGTTGCGAAGCTGCCTGCAGCCTCTGCAGCACCTTTGCGATCCCTGGCTGCTCCCCGGCCACCAGAGGAGGGTCCCGCATGGCGCGCAGACCTCTCCTGTCGCCCGCTGCTCCCCTCAGCAGTGTACTTCGGTCCTTCTGCCTGCTCTGCTCCCCGCTCTGGTGAATTCTTTCACCCTCCCACGCTTCTGACTGTACCCAGTGCATGTATAAATAAATAAATAAATCTTTAAAAAAAAATGAAGAATCTTAAAAAAAAAAGAAAAAAGAAAATATTTCACTGGTACATGACAGTTACAATGTCTGTAAGCAGAACTTTGCTTGGAGGTTCTAAAATAAACACCAAGACTCTCAAACAAAATGGGAGACCAAATCTATAAATACTTCCTAACTAATATTGTTCATTTTATCCCTAAATTACAAGTTCTAATATAACTTTTTTAATCCAGATAAAAGAATAAAAGATATTATTTAAGTGATTATTTAAGTCATAAACCTTGAGAAATGGCTACCAGAGGCAGTTAATGACCTAGCTTCCCAGCTAATGGAGGTTAACATTCTAATAAACCATTTGTTAAATTCAGCAGCTGACTGACTGCCAGTGAATTATGGCTATTATAATTCTTTTATGAGTGAGGGGGGAAAGACACAGCTAGATGGAGACAGCCAAGTACAACCGAAAGGTGACAATTGCTACTTATCACTAAAAGGTTCCCCTGGCAATGAATGAAAAATGGAGAAGAGCCCCCATGATATAAGTATATAGTGAAGAAGACAATGGGAAATGGTGGCATAAAAGTAAAAATTCCCCCAAGCTAAGCCTGCCCAAAGCATTCAAATGTACCCTTATTAGGAAAGGACATTGCCTACTCCGAAGAAAGTTTGGACGGATTCAAATACTGAGCAAGAAGACAACTTTTGTCTTCACAAGCATATGTCTTTCCACATGTAATTAAAAAACTTCTCTAAAGTATGTATTTTAAGGATTGAAAATTGAAATTATATGTTCCTTACAATTAGTGAGATTTTTAAAAAATAAGAACATTTTTAAAGAAAGAGCAGGTATTATCTTTTTAAATCAGAAAGTCAAGAACATGTATATAGTTCTGGTTAGAAATATATACATTTTTTTAATATTTATTTTATAGAAGAACTGGGGTATAGGCCAGAGGTGCAGGGGGTGAGATGATTCATCAAAGACAGAGTGGGGAACAGAACGGGTGGATCTACTGAAATGCACTGCTGAGGGGAGCATCGGGTGAGACAGGAGAGGTCTGCTGTGCCATGTGGGTAGCTCCCTGGCAGGGGATAGAACTCAGGCATTAGCGGTGACAGCACTGAGACTTAATGCCTAGGCCACCAACGGGGCCCATAGGAATATATTTAATGATTACAGGGGAAGGAGAAAAATAAACGGTTCAAGTCAGACAGATTTTTATTTCTCACTTGTATAAAAACACTTAGAGCTGGGCAGTCCATGCTGGGGGATGAGCGCAGCTACCTGAAGTCATCACAGGCGCAGATTCTTTCTGAAACACATTTTGGCAACACTAGGTTGTGGTTTCTCCCTCCTGGTGACAATTATAAGAGCTCCACCAACAAAACTGGTGTTCTAGACAACAACACAAAGGAAGAGAAGAGGAAAGTCCCAAGCCTCTGTGTAGTAGAGAATGAATCTTACCCAAAGAGAAGTGTGGCTGTGAGCTCAGCTATTGGGAGATAATCTCTAGGATCCTGAGTTCTCCACGCACCAGGATGACCTTTGTTTGCTGGGGTATTTGGTCACAGGATAGTCATAAGTTGGAACAAAGCATTGGAAGGAAGATTGAAACAAAGCATCAGTTCCAACCTTCAGAGGGACTGGAGACTATAGGTGTTAGCTCCATCTCCAGGAAAGGTGACAGACTCTAGACCAGCCAAATGTACAGCATGTGGCTGAGCCCAGGAAAAACCCTGGACACCATGATGTGGAGAGCTTCCTGGTTAGCAAGGCTCTGTGAGTGCTATCACATAGCACAGCTAGGAGTTTGCACCATCCAAGATTCCAGGGGAAATGATAACCAGAAATCTGCATTTGGACCCCAACTGGATTCTGTTTTATGAATCTCTTTCCTTGGTTTATTTTAATCTGTATCTTTGCCCTGTAATTAACCATCACTTAAAGTGTAACAGCTTTACTCAATGTGATCTCTGAGTTCCTCAAACCTGAGGGTGGTTTGGGAGCTCCCTGAATTTGCAGTGGGTGTCAAATGTCTTGTGAGGGGCCAGAATTTAGTCATATGGACACACCTATTGGTAAAGGAGACTTGGAAATGGATTTTGGTTGGATATATTTCTACCTGTACTAAGTCAAGTGTCCTGTAACTTATAAACAGAAGGATAATGGGCCCACACACTGCAATGCATGCCTTTTGTTAAAAAAAAAAAAAAAAAAAACAGGCAGCAAAATGTAGTCAAAAAACAAAGTCTACATTCTTATATACTACACATTGAGCAAAACTGGGACTCTTGATGTCTTGATGAAAATCAAGAATTTGCTATTTAACTGAAAGTAACTTTTCCAAGTGAGCATACCTGGCCTTTATTTTATCCCAGTCATATTATTCCTGGTATGTTCAGAAAACTGAAGCAACATAGTGGCAGCTAACATGTCAATTGTGCTACATTTATTGTCTAATAAAAGTTAAACTAATCTATCATAGAGGTCTTACTTCTATTTCAGAGGTAGGAAACTGTAACTCGAGGATGCAAATGGCTAGCCCTCGGGGGCTTGATAGATTGGGGGTCCTGTCTTCTTTTAAAGCATGGGCTTTCCACAAAGATGCCAAGACACTCCTTTGCTGAAGGTCATATGGATTCAATTAGACTGAGTAATGGCTTCCCACTACCCTGCTGGTCTGAACTGATACCAACGGAAGCCCTCTTTGCTTCCCAAGGAAAGAAAGACTGGGCCCTCAATGAATTGTGTCAGGAAACTCAACAGGCTACATTTGCCCTCGCAGTCTCCTTTCACCTATTTTATTTCTGCCTTATAAATTTAAAGTATTTGGTTGTTCTCTTTCAAACTAAGTTTCTTATGGCCAATAATAGCCAATAATATATTTCCAAAGCCTGCTGTGACTTCTCTGGACACCAATCCTCTCACAGCATCACCTCTATTGATTCACTATGATTTGGTTTTAAATCTGCCCCTGGGCCTCTCAATCAGTCTGTAGCACAGATATCCCTACACTTGTGCTTTTGAAAAAATCTACACAGCAACCGATGTGCAGTGGGTATACATTTCATCCCACACACTTGTATTTAAAAAAATGTAACTATCTTCATATGAATAGAACCAAACAATTTATTTTATTATACTACTTTTCTTCAGAATGTTAGAAACAACCCACCCCATTTACTTTTTCCAGAGATGCTCTGATACTTAGTTGATTCTATGGCATGGGAGAGGTGGCAGAAGAGTTCCCAGACCTTTGGATGGTCTACTGTCCACACAGTAGCCAGACATCCTTATCTGTCTCTGGCTTTTGCTCATTCCTCAGCGTGGACTACTGCTGGTCAGCTTCAACCTGCCCATGCACTCCAGTCAGCTGTTCTGTGCCAGCCATACCTGAGTCCTCCTAAGAACTCCTAGGGATGACATCCCTGCTTCTGGCCCAAGGTAAGGCCCTAAGAAACTGTAATGATGCCCCAAGCCTGTCAACCAAGCTATTCAATGGAGTTGCTTCTCCCACAAGCTGAGCAATGGGAACCCCAAAGTTTTACAACTTGCATGGACTCCACCTGCCAAAGAACTCAAGACTTACCAAACCTATCTAAGCAGTCTATTTTTCCCCCATTTCTTCCCAGCCTCCCTTGGGGAAAAGTCCAGAAGAGACAGGTTTATGGAACAACCAACACTGAGGCTTTCTTCCATCTCCCCTGAGAAGTTCCAGTCTCAAGATCCAAAAGAGCCAGAGAAGAATGACCACATAATCCTATACCCTCAGGAGTTCCAAAATCTATACTTTCAAAATGTAAAAGCCATTATTGCTCTTCCCCTATAGTGACTTTTTCTGGGTTATAGTTATTACAGACTGGAGCGACACAGGGTCATAGGGTATGGCCCTCATACCAGTGGCATTAGCTTCACCTGGAAACTTTCTACACTGTAAATTTTCAGGCCAAATCCTAGACTTACTGAATCAGAAATTCTGAGCTGACATCAAGCAATCTTGACTCAAGGAGTGAACTCTCTAAATGATTCTGATGCATGCTCTAGTTTGACAGACATGGTACAAAGTTAGCTTCTAAAGTCAGGGCCTCCCCAGTGGCACAGCGGGTTGAGCGCAGCACTGTAAAGCTATGCGCAGCCTCTGCATCGTGGGTTCGATTCCCGGCCTCACAGGGAGATACCCACGTGATAAAGCAGCCCTTTTCTTTTGTGCCCATTCCTCCCCTCAGCAGTGTTTTCGGTAGTCTGCCTATTCTGCTCCCTGCTCTGTCTCTGGTGAATTCTCTTACCCTCTTGTGCCTCTGGCCTGTACCCCAATTCTTGTATAAATAAAATGAATCTTTTTTAAAAAAATCTAAAGTCAAACTGCTTAGGTCTTACAAGCTGTGCAACCTGAGGTAAATGGCTTAAGAATTCTGTGCCTCCATCAGTTACTACTTCTGTAAAATGTAAAATACTTGTATTTACCTTATATTGAGGCTTTTCTAATGATAAAATGGGTAATAAATGTGAAACACTTCTGGTATATATTACTATAAAAATAGGTGCTACTTTCATATTTTATCTTTGACTGACATTCAAACTGCAAGAAAGGCTGGAGCAACAGAAAATCTCAGGAAATGAGGAATTAATTATTATTTCGAATATACCAGCCCACAAAATTTAAAGGAAATAAAATTGCCTTCCTTCAAGTCTTTCAAATTCATTTTATAAGTTACATTTTATAGTTGACTTTTACACTTTTTACTTCAAATTAAATATTACATTGACTACATAAAAGATTTTCTGAAATGAATCACTCAATACTTTTACCAAACGAATGGGAAATTATGTTGGAAACAATCTGATATTTTGTCAAACACCACTGTATCACCTTACAGTGATGACCAGAACATTTGTTTATGGGTTTTGCATATTCAGATATTATGTGAAAGAATCATGCCACCAGCTATGAAAATGGAAAGAGTTTTAAAATGTAAATCCTATGCTTCAATAGGATTTGACCTGACCACCTACAGACTGAGCTTCCCATTGAATAAATTACCTGTTGAAATTGTTCTCTCATTCACATGAGTTAAATTTAATCCTTCAAAGAATTCCATGTCCCATTTAGTAATTTGGGCAATTTACTAAACATTAGTCATTTACTCTAGTTTTCACAAAACACTTGCCTCTTTTTTAAAATTTAATCATGCATACAAGAACTGGGGTACAGGCCAGATGTTCTGGAGGGTGAGAGGATTCACCAAAGACAGAGTGGGAAACAGAACAGGCAGGCTGATGAAATACACTGCTGAGGGGAGCAGTGGGCGAGACAAGAGAGGTCTGCTGCGCCATGTGGGTATCTCCCCGGCCGGCCAGGATCGAACCTGTGCTGCAGAGGCTGTGGACAGCTTCACAGCGCTGTGCTCAACCACCTGTGTTACCAGGGACGCCCACACTTGCCTCTTTTGATTCATCCACACATCTCACCTCTACATATGAGATCAGTCCCAGATCTGGAGACTAAAACTTTCCACCACTCTGTGAAGCTATCACCTGTGGTGAATGACCCATGTCTTTTTTAAAAGAGAGGATGATCCTGGTGTCAACCCTCTCTCCAGAGTTTTTCTACAAGGAAGAGGGGGGGGTTCACTGATGAAGCTCAAGGACAAGTGACATCAGCTGGAAATCTCTGCCTTTCCTACTTTCTTATAGGAATACTCAAGAAAGTATGTAACAGACAAGACATGTAAGGCTTAGCTGGCTTCTCCTTCTCCTTCATCTGCTTCCCTGTGGTTAGTTTTTCCCTTACAAAATTTACAGGGAAGAATATTCTAGAATCAACCATTCTATTGAAAATAGGAATATAAGGTAGAAAAAAAATAGATACGTTTTCCAAATAACATGAAACATCAGGGTGTTGAAACTATCCCTTTCTTGGCTAATCATTTGAGCTTGAAAATGGTTATATCTGGCATCATGAAAACACAACAATGAAGGGGGGAAAAGAGGTTAAATAAAATCACAGTACTTTGAAATTGGACCAAGCCCCACTGATAACTCATCTCATCCAACTCTTCCACAGACAAGAAAACTCAAGACCATGTTAATATCTTACCTGCCTGTTTACCCCTCTCTTAAAACACTATGGATTTACAAACCCATGGACTTAAACTTACTGATCTTACAAAGCTAATCTTTTCATAAGTAAGAATGCATCTGCATGTTCTAGGGACTCTCCTGGTCACCAGGAGTTTGGAAACTATGATCCCATCTCTTACTCACAAAGGGCTCTCCATATAATACAGACAGACATCAAACTGGCCTGTTATAATACAGACAGACATCAAACTGGCATCACATGCTATGCCACGTGAAATGTATCATACAGTATCATACAACAAGCTGGGGTTGCTTTTATTATGTCACAATGTTGAGGATCTCCCCTACATGATTCCATACCACCCTTATCTTAACCCTGTGAGGTAGGTCCATTCCATCATTACACACAGAAGGAATGGAAGCAGCAAGAGGCTAGTGAGTTACTCAAAGCTCAGTGGACAAATGGCAATTTACGACTCATCCTTTTCTGACTCTATCTCCACAGCTGTCCTTGAGCAGTTGCTCATGCTGCTCTTACGGAAGAGGAATCTGACTCAGCATGAAGCAGGCACTATTGTTCTCCTGACCCAAGCTCCAGGGGGAATGCCTAACTACAGTTCCCTTTACCCTTTTAGAGATTTATGAGACCATTGTTTTTCTTCTTGTATTTTAACTGCTCATTTCTTTTTACTTCAACTTGTTTCTTTTTAAGTCATGAGCGGTAACCTGACCGCTTCCTTATTCTCTGGCTCTTCCTCTCTCCCCTCTATTATCTCTCAGTAGAACCAATTTCTCTCTTGGTGACCATTATTGTTTTCCTAAGGCCTTAGGCAAACAGACAAGGCATCCCTACCCAGGCTAATTACCAGAATAGACACAAAAAGGGGAGAGGGGAAGGGGGGGGGGGATGTGTTCAATGTAATTACAAACAATAGCACAAAGCTTCCTGCATCACTTAATGCTGAAATGTATCCCTTCAAATTAATTAGTTTTGGGGGGACTGCTAATAAATCCTAATATTTCTCAAAGAGAAATGGTTTGTAATTTAATTTATATTAAGCTATTACTGAAGTTTATGCTAATTAAATCTGGGCTTCAATAGCAATTCATCCCAGGAACAATCTGAAAATGTAAATAATGTAATAAAGTTAAAAAAAAAACTCTGCATGCCCCCCCACCCCACAAAGAGCAATAGGCAGCATGGGCTGGGGGTGGGGGCGTGCCCTGAATTTGTGTGCTGAGAACAAAAGGAGAAACTGCCTTGTCCTCTCAGAACACTTGTTCTTTAATAAGCTGAGCTATATTCTGCATGCACTTCCTTCAGAGAATGGATCGTCCTCCGTTGCGAATGTTGAAGGCTAGCTTTGAGGTGTCTTCTCTAAACAAATGACTTGTCAAGGCTGCCCTGCGAAGAAGATGAACTAAATGGTGCGGAGGAACAAGGCAATCTCCAAGGACGCTGCTGAGCCTGGAGGCAGGTCCCAGCATGCTTATGCGGCTCTCCTCCATATGTCAAGTTGTCTTCTGGTCTTTAGGCAGGTGAAAACACTCAGGTATGATTTTCCCCTTATCCCCATTAGCAAACACCCAACCCAAAGGGAACAAGATGAGCCCAATTATCTACATCGTATCTCTGCAGGCTATTTTCCAAACCAGACTGTCTAGGTTGTACAGTTTATTTGTTAAAGTTTTGCAAAGTCTTCCAAGTAAAACTTCATGTAGCCAAGAAGAGGATGAATTTAAAAAGACTCTTTTTGGAATAAGATATGTACCTGCCAAAGCAATTACCCTTTGCATACCAGCTTTGGAGCACTTAAGCATTCCAAAAGCTGAAACTCCCACCCTAGGGCTGCTTTGGTGATAGTGTTTTGCTCAGACACGTATTCCCAGAATGGAGGGAACTGCCATTAACCAAATCCTCTCTGGGCTGAAGTGTCTTTCTTGACAGCAACACCGTCCCTTAGCCCCTATGCACTCCGCTGGATCTTCTTGTCTAGAATTCCCTGTCCACTTGGCAGTGTTGGAAAGATGGACTGGAATGATACCTGTTGAAGGGTGTTCTCAGTGCCAAACCCCACTACAAGCATAAGGCTATTATCTTCAAAAGATAAGTGAAGTAAATTCCCAATCTTTCCTCATTTCGCCAATCAATGTCTACACAAGCAGGTAAGCTGGAAGGTAAGGAAATAAACCTGAAAAACTGTCATTAAGCAAGTGTCTAGTTATTTACAGTGTTATGCTAAGCATCTCATTTAAGAGACCAAGTTTAACTCAAACCTTCCTTCAAAAGAGGTATGGTTGCCCTCACTATACAGATGGAGAAACTGAAGTAGCAAGGGGCCATGCCACTAGACAAGGTCAGTTTAAATCCAAGGTTGTGAATTTGGATCCCAGATGTTTGGCACTTACTTGAAAGAAAGCAGATTTTTCCATCTTTGAATTGGTGATATTCTTTGAAAGCCCTGTCTTCAGGACCTGGTCCAAAAGCATGGCTTCCACTTTCCAGCCCCCGCAGTGTCCCCCCACCCTCCAACCTGTCTATCAAATTCTGCAAGGCCTATACGCTTGAGAAACTCCCAGGTCACCAAGTGAGCTTTCCCTCCTTGCAATCTTCACATACTTCCAACTCACTACATCTATTCCTGGGGCACTTAACAAAATCCATTAAGCTGCTGCTCCTGAAATCATTCCTGGGGTTAAAGTTTTTGTCTCCAGGAAAAACAAACCTCCTTGAAAGGCTGAATCTCTTTTTTCTTTTACTTTTTCTTTGTTTTGTTTTTTTTTTTTTTTTTTTTTTTGGTATTCCCTAGAAGGACCATATGGTCATCTCTGTATATTTAATGATACGTATTTAGTGCTTATTATGGGTCAGGCCCTACACTAAGCACTTTTATGTATAAGCATTACATATGACTGACTTCACTGAATTTTTCCCAGAGAATACAATTTTTTATTTCCATTTAAAGAGGTTAAAGAAGCTCTCGTTTAAAGAAGCTGAGGTTCAGAGATAGAGTGGCTCGTCCAAGGTTGCTCAGCCAGCAGAGAGCATGGCACAGATTAAAACCAAGTAAATCTGACTCCAGAGCTGATTCTCACTTCCTGAATGGCACTATCTCTTCATGGCACAGCCAATTTATGCTGACCTTAATATACTATAAATCCAGGATCTACAGGAAAATCCTGAGCACACATGAAACTCTGAGTTTAAATTTGTTTCCAATTTTCACACTGTGCCTAAGGATTTGGAATGGAACATACTGCACTCCTTTGAACTCTTTTACTGTTCTTTCAGAGGGCTTCTGATATAACAAGATGGTAGGGAGCATGGAGTTTCTAAGCTCATACTTGGTGTCATTAGGTTTTATAGTCCCTACAAGTTCTACACTGTGAAAATTTGAATCTAATATCAATGTGCATTATGGTCTCCTCTAATTAAAGCTAAACCTCGCAATAACATTGCCAGAACTCTGTGGTGTATTTTCCTAATGAGAAAAACTTTTGCTAGCGTTGACCCATCACCAAAGGCTCTTTTATAGCACTATGGATTACAGCGAAACATTAGGCTGGTCTCACCCAAAGTTGAATTTTTGGAGCACTACTGCCAATATCACAGAGACTTGCATCCTAGTCAGAAAATGCAAGGTGTGTTATTAACAAGAGTATAATAATGTTACAAATATAGAACAATGGAAAAGATACAGATTATGTGGATAGATATTGAGTGAGAACAACTAGCCAGAAATGCCAGCACCATGAACATGAGCGCCAGAAGTGGGAAATAGAAAACTCAACATCATGGTGACACGTGACATCTCCACTGCTAGAGTAGTGCTTTGAGAGTTAAGTGACACCAGCCATATGTACCCTGTATGTGGAGTTAGCTCTACAATGCCTCATTTTCTTTCTCACAATTCTCATTTCTCCAAAATAATTATACAAACTATACTGCAAAGCCCAAAAGGGGAATTCACATTTTTATGAAGAAAACATGAAGAACCTTACATGCGAAAAGTATGTTCAATGTCTTTCCTTTTTGTTTCCCTACTTTCTCATCTATTTTAACTAAAACTTTTCATTTAGAGAACAAGTAACTTCATAGCCTAAGAAATGTAAACAAAAAATTTACCCTTTCCACAATCCTTTCTACTTTTCATTGAATTATTTCTTGCTGGACAAAAGTAAAAGTCCTTCAGAAAATTAAACAAAAATGAAACAATGATTTCTAAACTGAACATTTTTCACTCTTGAAACTATTCCCCCTCTACAGTATATTGCATATGAAATTTCACTTTCATTTACACACACACACACACACACACACACACACTATTTTTTGCCAGTATGTCTCTAAGCAGCCCTAGGTCCACAGATGTCTTTCCTATCTCATCAACCAGAATTTTTCAATATCAGGAAGAGTCACTTGCATGGCAGTCTTTGTCCTTAACTGAAACCGCAACCCACTGTTTCATGTATTTTCCCATACATGCAGTTACACTTCATACCCTATGGCCACTGGCATCTTTGGGATAAATCAAAGAAAACATAATATTCTAAATGAAACATAAGTTTGTAGCATGATTTTAAAAAATTCACATATGGCAAGACTGCTTCTGCTACTAAAAGATAAACTATTCAGGGAACACAATTTTTCTTTTCAGATCATCACTGCATAAATATATAAATATCCATCTACAGTTACCCTTTGATGTAGTATTTCCTCCACACAGTTCCTGATAGAAGGCCTAACATATACAAACACAACAATATTAAGGGTGCTCCTGGAAATCACTTCACACACACATAGTGCTTGATCTTCTCCAGGAATATCCAGAAATACAATGTCATTTGGTTTCCATAACAATCCCATAAGGGTGGGAAAGCCAGTATTAGTTCCATTTTAGAAAAGAAACAATCCAATGTGATGTCACTGCAGTGTCAGCTTAATAGAAAATCCTCGACCCCCAAAATGTCGATCAAATCATCATTGTACTGTGCCATAACAAACAGTATGGTTTGTTTTTATTTCATTATTTTAAAAATACCCACTTACAAATGCTCATTATAAATAAATCATAGTTTTTAATTTTTTTACATAAAGTTAGAAACAAACTCCTCCATGATTCTGAAAGACTGAAATCCAATAATGTCCATAAAAATTTTAATGAAATATTTACACTCTAGTTACTTATGTGTGTATCTTAAAAAGCAGCAGTCAGCAAACTACAGCCTACAGTCAAATCTGGCTGACCATCTTGGTATCTGTGTTGTTGTTTTTTAACAAACTTGAGTTAAGAATAATTTTTACATTTTTAAATAGTTGAAAAACATGAAAAGAAGAACATACTTTATCACAAGTGAAAATTGTTTGAAATTCAAATTTCAGTGTCCATAAATAAAATGTATTGGAACACTGCCACGCTTGTTCATTCACATACTGTTTTTGCTACCAATCTGCATAGTTACAACAGAAAGCACATGACTTAAAAGTCAAAAAAATATCTAACCCATTACAGGAAAAGTTTGCCATGCCTGTTATATAGCTACCTTTTTTCATGCCTATCAAATTATCTTTTCCTAGTCGGGAAATAAGATAATGTCCATACGTGGAATACGTCCATGAAATATTCCTAGTATTTTGATCCCTAGAAAGAGATGTAAATATTGAAAACTTTTCTGGAACCATGATTATCTTATTAAAAATCACAGGAAATTCTATATGACAAAGGAATCACATACTGGCCAATATGGAAGGCTCTATACTCTAAAATGCCCCATTGCATGGAGATGAAATGACAAGATGGAGGTAAAGGAAATATTTTTAAAGATTTATTTATTTAGGCATTCAAGAAGTGGGATACAGGCCAGAGGTGTGGAGGGTGAGAGGATTCACCAGAGACAGAGTGGGGAGCAGAACAGGCAGATGTACTGAAATACACTGCTGAGGGGAGCAGCAGGCAAGACAGGAGAGGTCTGCTGTGCCATGTGGGTAGTTCCCTGGCCGGGGATCAAACTCATGCTGCAGTGGCTGCAGATAGCTTCTGAACCTCTTGCACCACCAGGGAGACTCGAGGTAAAGGAAATTTTAACACCCGATACATGGGAGCTCCAAGCAAGAACCTTGAGACACCTTCCCAAAGTCAAGTAGAGAAGTTGCCCTAATTCCTAGGCTCTAAGAAAATTTTTTCAGGGACAGAAACCCCCACTTCTCTTCCCCAAATCTGTTACAACTACTAAATGACCAAGTAATTCCATGGACCAGAGGGCCCAATTACCTTTGGATATGGGCCCACTGCAATCACAGCATATAACAAAATTGAAATTTCAGGCTATTGCCTCAAACTTCTGGTCCAGTCTGTTCAAGGGGCCAACACACCTGTTACAGATAAAATGGCAAGCTGCCATGTTCTGCAGTAGTCAGGAGTTCAGTGTCATGTAAAAGACTTTTGTCCCTAGTGCTAAGATAATGAGCTTGTTCCTTCTAGATGATTTATGGGATGCAGATGAGAAACTGGCTGATTGAGGCTTTAGAAGATGAAAGTTTTCCGCTCTTGGCAGTCATATCAGTACCCTGGAGAACATGGTTTAACTGCTTCAGTTCCATTACTGCCACCAGAAAAAGTCAAATAACAAATCATGCCAGGTGAATATAAATAATACTGATTTTACTCACTCTACTGTCTGGAAAGCACTCTGAATGTCTTTGCTAAACAGAACTATGGTATTCCAATAAAGAGTTACTGAATACTCCTGGGCCTTGTTTGTCCAGAGCAACAGGCTGGTCCCTAAATTACAACCCCTGCTTCAGTCTCAGTCTGATGTACATTTATTTAGGTCTCTATATTTGCTTCCTGTTAGCCATCAGCCTAACTTTTTTTCCTCCTACCTGCTTAAGATAACTCAATCAACAATCAAAGTTTGCTAGAATGTAAAAGCATTTCAGGTATCAACGTTATGCACTTGAGGTCAATGAGTACCATCTTGTATTCTAGTCATTGCTTTGAATAAGCATTAAATAAATCCAAAAGAGTAAACATCAGTCACAAGAGACTATTTAACTCAAATCTAAATTAAGTAAAATTAAAAGAAATTTAAAATTTACTTCTTTAGTCACACTAGCATGTTTCAAAGATCAAGAGTCACACATGGTCAGAGGCTACACACTGACCAGTGCAGACACAGAGCATTTCCACCACCACAAGAAGTTTCACTGGACATCTCCACCCTATGTCTACAACCACAAAAGTGAACTTATCCTTTAATCCCACTCTCACTCTCTATGTTTATAGTCCAAAGCAAAGTTTCAATCCTTTTTCTATTTTTGAAGAAAAAGTATTAAAAATAAACTATTACACTTTGAGTATCTGCCATGTGCTAAGAGTATATTCCTTTGTTCACCCAAATGATGCCTTTTAATTTTCCCAAAATAGTGTATGAGGTCTATTCTCTCTGAGGCCTCTGATTTAGACCATCTCCATAATCATCTCCTATTTTTTTTTTTTTACTATTAAATACTTACTGAGCACCTACAGTGTTTCTGAAATTGTTCTAGAAGTTGTCATATCCATGATGCTGACTCTAGGAATCCTATTGACCTAGGTCTGTTTGCCTTTCTAAGGACTTCTTCTATAGTTTCTCCTATTAGAATGAATGTAGCCCACATTCTCTTTGACCTTACCTTTAACAACCATAACTGAGGCTGACGTGGGTCAGTAGACAAGGGACTTCCCTTGTCTCCAATATATTTGCCCTCTTCTGGAGAAGGTCAAGTGGGGTCTGACAGCCACAACTGCTAAACTCTATTAATAAAAGGAGAAGATCAATAACAAAGATAATTCTTACTGAGGCGTGAGAATAGCAGTGATTTTGGATAAAGGTTCTGCAGTCCCTAGGCCAAGGCTGGTGTCACAGTTTCATTACCTTTTTAGGCAAGTCAGTTAACCTCTCTAAGCCTATTTTCATTGGGAGAGGAGGCACACAAAGAGTTACCTGTCTCAAAAGTGTTGTAAGGAGCCAAGAAGATAGTTCAGAACACCCTATTTCATAATTATTGCATTTAAAATGCCTCTTGCCCTCTTCCACTTTTTTCTTCATTTAATTGAATGCCCTCTAACATTTAAAACTATGAGAAACAATATATACTTGGGTGAATATCTGTGTGTGCATAAACTACGTATGTATAGTTTACTCTTTACTGTTTCTCTCTACTAGAATGCAAGCATCAAGAGGGCAAACATAGTTGTTTCATTTTTCAGTGGATCCCAAATACTTAGAAGGATGCCAAATATGGAGAAGGTGCCCAGTCAAGATTTTCTGAATGCCTGAATTTTGAGGTTGAAATTAACCCACAATATACTCTCAATAGCTAACTCCCGGGCCTCCACAGTGGCACAAAGGGTTAGGACGAAACCTATGAAGCAATCCACAGCCACTGTAGCATGAGTTTGATCCCGGCCAGGGAGCTATCCACATGGTGCAGCAGACCTCTCCTGACTCGCCTGCTGTTCCCCTCAGCAGTGTATTTCAGTCAATCTGCCTGTTCTGCTCCCCACTCTGTCTCTGGTGAATCCTCTCACCCTCCACACCTCTGGCCTGTATCCCACTTCTTGAATGCCTAAATAAATAAATCTTAGAAAAAAAAATAGCTAACTCCCACTGCTTACATTATTTTCTGGATTGCTTTCTCAGAAGTTCCATATTCCATTACGCCAAGCTCACTCCTTTCTTGTAGCCTTTATCTCACTTTGTTGCATATTATGGCTTTGTTATTTGTGTATTTTATTTTCTCTATTAGAATAAAAGTAGAGAAATTCAAGTATTAGGTTCAGTGACTTTATAAAGACCAGGTCAGTATATGCAGTAAAGCTACAGGCTTTTGAATAAGACCTGTTTGAAAATGCAGCTTTGCCACTCTCTGGGCAGTGACTTTCACTAAGCTTAATTTTCCTCATCAGTTTAATGAGTGTTTAATAGTTGTTCTACATTCACAGAATTGCTTGGAGAAATAAATGAGATACTGTTTGTAACATGATCAGCACAGTGCCTGACACACAATAAGGAGGAAGTAAATGTCAGTGGTGATTGACATTTGACTCCCTTGATGTCTTGCACAGTGTCCAGTAGAGTAAGAAGTCTCTGAACAAATGCATCTCCAACTGAAGGCTTCACATGGTTCTCCTACTAATAGTCTGTTGCTCTGCCCTGCCTCACCCTCTGTCCCAATCCTGCAGGTCAACTGAATGCCAATCTCTCTGGTGGACAGACCGCCTCACCCCTCACGTTGCCCTGCTCCTACTTCTGAGCCAAAGCTGTCATTCTTACAGCAGTCTGGCAGGGCTGGAGGCTACTGCTCAGGCTGGATCTCCTCAGCCTTGTCAGAGATCAGGTCAAGCAACAAAGGAAGAGATTAGATGCCAAGGACTTACTGCATTTTAATGCTTGGTTCCTGGCCCATATTTATGCTAAGGGACAACAATTGCAACAATATGACCTTGCATAACAAATGGATCTGTCAAACCAGTCTTGCAAAATGACTTGCACTAATTTAAGCTTAACTTTTGATCTTTCAACATACAGTTGTTATATACAAACTGGCTTACCAATAACATTTATCAAAAATTGAAAAGAAAAGAGATGCATGTATTCATTCACTCATTCATTCATTTATCCCTCTATCTATTGAGCAATCATTTACTAAGTGCTGTGCTAAAGCTGTTGAATAAGACATATTTGAGCTTTGAAGGAGCTTATAGCACTGAGGTAGAAGTCAGAGAAAAATCAATGTTCTATGTAGAACAGACCAGACCAGACCCCAAAACTTCCCATTCATTCTAGAAAGTTGAGCTAGTACCTTAGTCTGTTCAGGCTGCTATAACAAAATGCCATAGTCCAGGTGGCATATAAACAACAGAAATTTATTTCTCACAGTCCTGGAGGCTAGAAGTCCAAGATCAAAGTGCTGGCAGATTTGGTGTCTGGTGGGGGAAAAAAAAAACCTGTTTCCAAGTTTAGCAATGACTATCTTCACATTACGTCCTCTATGATAGGTGGAACAAGAGTTCTCTGGGGTCTATTTTTTGAGGACATTAAGTCCACTCATAAGGGCTCTGCCAAAGATCCCACCTCCTAATACCATCATAGGGGTTGGGGAGCAGAGGCATCAATATTTCAATATACGAATTTTAGAGGTACACAAACATTTAGTCTATAGCAACTGATAACTAAGGCAAGCATTTGGAAAATTGAAAAAAACATGTCATTTTACATGTTCCCCTCAATTATCTAGATAATAGTCTCATGTTCCCCTGAAGAGTAAATTCTTCTCCATATGAAAGGACAAACACTGTCACTGCTCTCCTCCCTCAATGGGAGATGTTCAGTTGGCAACTTTTTAAATGGTTGCTCAGATCAAGTGCCTTGAAAACCTTCTTGAATCTTTTTTCCCCAAAACCTGATATGCAATCGTCTGGCAATTATTACAGGCTTTGCTCTTAAAAGATAAAACAAATCTAAGTACTTTTCATCACCCCCAATACTTCCATCCTCTTTCCAGTTTTACTATCTTCTGCTAGATCTAATGTAGTGGCCTCCTCCACTGGTTTTTCTGTGCTGGTGTTTAGAGTATGTCAAATATGTCACTTTGGCATAGGATCTATTTGAGGTAAAAGCAATGAAACTCTGCCCTCCACATCTCTACCAGGAAGAGAGGATGACTCTTAACCACTGGAGACAACTGTAGGCTCTTATCAACCCAAAGGCAGCACCAGAATTATCTACATAACAAAGCTTGCTAAAACATCCCTTATCTTTCTTCAACTTTCTAACTATATTTACCTTCCCATAACTTCCCACTGCTAGGAACTCAAAGTGCCTTTCCTTTATTTCTTTACTTCTTTACAAATTTAATGTCCTAGTTACAATGCTACCTAAACCCAACATGTACTCATCCCTTTGAGTTATTCATCACTGATTACTCCCAGGTTTATGTATCATGCTGTTTTTCTCCTATAAAATCTGTCTTTAGTTGATCTATTTTACAGAACCCCTGCCAATGAACCTAAGATGGATAGAACAAAGACTTGTTTTCCTTCCCTATGGGATGGTCTCAACTTTGAAGCCAAAGAGTTTTTGTTTTTTTTTTTAAACAAAAGTAGATAATGTCACTCTTATTCCCAAAGGACTTGTGTGATTTTTTCCCATCACATGTAAAATGCACAAACCATACCATGGAGCACAAGGTCCTACATAGACTGGTCTGGACAACATCTCACCCACAAACGTCCTCCTGTGCTTGTTCCTGACTCAGGGCATTTTACACACTCTGATCCTCTGCCCACCTTGCACATCTCTTTTTCCAGGTCCTTCCATAGTCACTGTCTTCACATTACTTATATGCAGTTTAAATGTAGGGTTGCAAGATAAAACAATGACATCCACTTAAATTTGGATTTCATTTACTAACAGATAATGCTTTAGAATAAATACATTCCATGAATATACCTACTGAGCATCTTGTATTTTTATTTGTTAAATCTGACAATACCATTTAAATAACATTTACTCAAAGAAGTATCTAAACACCATCACCTATGTCTTCCTTTTAAACCAACTTTATTATTATTATCATCATTGCTATTGCACTTATATTGATTACTTATTAGTTTCTGTTTATTATCTACTCAAGTAGAATGTAAGCTCCATCAGATAGTGACCCTGTCTTAACCACACTTGAGCCCTAGAACCAGAACTTCTAATATCAGCTAGGAGTTGCACTAAATATTTGTTAAAGAAGTAAGTGAAGAAACAGCTCAGTTTCTTTTACACGTGTGCTTCAATGGTTACCACCTTCGTCCCTCAAAATAAAGTACAGTTCTCTGGGTTGGGATAGAGACGGCACCAAGAATTTGATTATTGCAGAAGGTGGTGTTAAAACAAAATTCATCAGCATAAATTTAAAAATCAAATTGGCTTTATTAAATGATTCATGAATCAGTCAGTATCCCACGTGGCAGTAGAAAGGCACTTCCATTTTCTGCACAAAATGGAAGGTTTTTATGGGCAAAAAAAGGGTGGGTTATGGTCATTGGCAAAAGAAAGTTCATTTCAAGCAAAGCAGCATTTCCTTAGAAGCAGGCAGGGGAGCTTTACCATGCAGATTACCTCACTAGTGCTGACCCCATGAAATTCTAGATTGACTACATTAAAATCCCACTTTGGAGAGAAGTTGAAACAGCACTTAAGCTAGGTATTAAGTCTTGGTGGGGCCCAGCATGAAGGACTGCATTTTCAGCCTGTGGTTTCTTTTCACAACAGTAGTTTTAAAAAAGAAAAACCCCAATTGATATTTGCTTGACAATATATACCCATCACCTGTGCTTACCTAGATTAACCCCATGCCAAACAGTGTAGGGGCTCAGTCAAGGTCAGAGCCTCTTCTCTAGGATCACATAGTAAGTAGCATGCCCTTCTCTGTTTGAGAGGGATGAAGGGCAGTGAGCACTGGACTCCTAGAGAAATCTATTTGCATTGCATTGTCTGGTCACTTAGGAATGGTTATTTTTCCAGTTCTGCTTTCCCTGTTAATTTAAATGCATACGTTGAAATTAGGTCCTTCTCAACCTGGCTGATAATTACCATATTATTTGACAGTTGCTAGTCTTCAGTAATGTCTAAGATTTGTAAATAATTTAGGAATACTGGGTTTTCCCCTAATAGGATAACTAAATCACATGTGAGGCCTGGACTGGTAGGATCACTAGCTCCTTGCCAAAAAAAATGCCAACAATAAATTGAAATGATGGGCACATTTAGAAGGAGAAGCAATACCCCACACATTCTACCTATGCTTATTCTTTGCAAATAGTCCTCCTGATATTCATGTCACAATAGCTTAAACACTGACTTGATATTTGATTGACAAGAATAAAGAAGTGCAGCAGTCCTATTAATATATCCTGTATTTTACAAAAAGCCTGTATTCCAAATAGGATGTGTCCTTGTCCCTCAAAACCACATGCCATGGTATTTGCATGGAAAATCGCTCATTGTATACTATACAATTATCAAAACTATAAAAGTACCTACTACATGTCAAGTATTGTGCTAGGGAACAGTAATAAAGTGGCCTTTAAAAAAGCTCAGTGGACACAAAAGTTATTGGTAGTGTTAAAAAACAAAATTCATTTGAATAAAATTAGATCTAATTGGCTTTATTACTACGTGAATTACACAGCATCCCCTCTAGCAAGTAAAAAGACTTTGCAAGGAGTTGCACAAAATGAAAGGATTTTATAGCCAGAAAGAAAGTGAGTCAAGCTGATTAGCAAAAGAAAAGATACCTATTTGGTAATTTAATGGCAGCATTGTCATGTAGGGGAAATGTTATTAATACTGACCTTCAGAAGGATTGCTTGTAAATCTGGGTATTATTCTTCTGAAATGTACAAAGTTTTGGCATTTACTAAAATTGTTCCAGGAAAAATTAGCAGGAAAGAGTTCAAACTGCTCCAAAACCTGAGCAGACAGAGCTGACGGACATGGGGCTATTGCGGATAAATGAGCCTGTGAGCGCTAAAGCCCAGGAAACTGGCGGTGCTCTCTCTGGCAGACCATGGAGTCCTCTTGTTTGTACTAGTGCATAGGCAAGGAGCAGGCTTGACCAGGTCTCTTGGGACTGCTGTGGGTTTTCTGAGTACTCCCTGGTGTTTCCCATGACTCTGATCTGGAGATAATACAGGTCCCTGCTGGGTGAGGACTCCTTTTAGGTGGAGCTCTCCATGCTGCCTGCCATCATCACAGAGTGTCTGCTGCAAGGGCTGTGACCCACTGTCACTCTGAATTTTGGGCTTCCATCAAGACTTGGAAGCACAGTGACTCCAGCAGGCTTAGAACACACTGGCATTTCAAGATGACAGCTTTGTACCAACCTCAGACTCCCTTCCTGCAGTGTGCAGATAAAACGGTCCTGATGGAAATTTTTCTGCCTTTTTCCCAAACTTTGGAGAGACCTTAAAATCATTTTGAGACAAAAGGAAACAGCTTTTTGAGGCCTCACCTCAGCACCCGGACATTTGATTTTCATCACCATAAAAATGATGACAAAAATTGGAAGTGGGAAAATTGTTGGAGCTGCCCAGTGCAGAGAAGGGACCCAGAACCTGCCCCAACGTGCAGACACTGCCCGAGGAGGGGCTCCGCACAGTGCAAGGCTGAACTTGGCCCCTGAGCTCCCAAGCAAGGGGCTGCTGGGAAGGTGGGGAGCTGAGCAGCCCTGGGGTGGGGGTGGTGTCAAAGGGAGCAAGGCAAGTGAGCTCTCTTTTCCATTGGAGCTGCTGTGGAAGGCAGGTGTCCTGCCAGGTAGCAAAGCTACACACACACACACACACACACACACATTCTCTCTCTCTCTCTCTCTCTCTCTCTCTTTTCTCCATGTCCACCATGGATCAGTAAATGGTCCTTGTCCCCTCTCCCTGTACCCTGCTAGCTCTCCCCCTCCCTCTACCCTGTTAGTTAGAATAAATTAGATTTTACTTTATCTTATGCTGTACCAAAGGCCCTCTTGTTTGCATTTGTGGCAGGTGGTTGTACCCAGAGCTGGTGAGAGAGGGACTGACCTGGTCACAGTTTTTAGACCCTTTGCCTGGTAACATTTCAGCTTTCAGAACTCATTTTGCATTCTTCACTGTGAGGCCATCCCCCAAAAGCCCAAAGCTTGGGTGGTCTCCAACTCCATCTTGTCTGAGTTACGATCAGCATGCACTAACCAAGAAATTTTTAAAAACACACAGATAAAAAGTCAGGCATGATTTCCTTGTGCAATTGGGAAATTTGCTGGGGCTGTGGTGTGCCCGGATATGACTGAGAAATTTCACTGTCTTTAACCTCAATCTGCATAACAAAGCCTATGCTGGCTGCTTAGCATAATGGGAAGATGTTCAGAATACCACCCACACTTGGGATGTGCAACAAAATACAGGCAGGCACAGCTCTGAATCACAGGACTCAGGATAAAGGAGGATTCGCCCTCCTTTGCCTCCTCCCACTGCGTGGAGGGCAGCCAGCCAGGGACACAGGTGTGCAGCTCATTAAGAAGAGAATTAAGCCCAACGGGATAGGTTAGGGGCTATGAAGAATGCTCTGTGAAGTAGCAGCGCCCTCTTCCTATTCTGACCTTGGGAAGCAATCAGGAGGGCGGAGAATGCTGCTTCCGTATTCACCTGTTCTCCACTCTGCTATCAACCCAGCAAGAAGACCCATGGAACTGTTTTGTGTCTAAATCTGCAGAACAAGGGACTGAAATGTATTTTTAATAATATATTGAAGAAAATATCTGCTGAGCAACTATCCTGAGCAGAGCGCTGGACAAGCTAATGGAAATAGCAAAAGCCTGCATGCCAAAGGAATTCCAAAATACATGGATTCATTAAAATAGTATTTCACTCTTAATACTGTTTCCAGACAGTAAAGGCACAGTAAGACTGAGATGCTTAAATTTCTCGCTTCCCCCCACACCAGTCTCAGAACCTCGGCAAAAACAGGGGTGAGTTCGTGCCATAGACACACAGGGACTGCCGTCCCGTAACAGAAACTGGAAGCAAATCCTTGGTGCTCAGGTCTACTCCATAGTTTTGTTTTTAAGAAAAAGAGGGGCACAAAGTATTTTAGCCTAGAGTAGTGAACAAAATATGGGCTAGATGAGGGAGGGATGGAAGTTTCTAAGTATAGCAGAAAGAACTAGAGTTTTCTTAACCCTGTTGTTTTCATTTATTCTAAAATGTTCAAAAAAGCAAGAGAAATTTCACGTCCGATTTATTTTCCTAGAAGCTCTTAGGAAGTTTTATAGTATCTCTGAGCTCCTTGAAGTACAATGTCTAACAAGTATAAGTAAGGTTGAATAGAAATGAATTCAGATTTAGTAAGGACAGACTTTATTTGAAAAAGTTATCACAAGAGCTAGGGTTGGGGAATTATTATTATAGGGAGATTTTACCAATAAAATCCCCAAATTACCTAATCCCTCATGGGTGAAAGCCCAGCAAAACAGGCTCGGCTCCAAGTGGGGCAGCTAAGGCCCAAAAGATTGTCAGAAGTCTAAGATACCTTCCGGCAGGGAACGACAAGAAAGTGGTCAGGGCCCAGGGAGGTAGGACAGAAGAGACTTAAAATTCAGAATGTACCACATAATTCACTAGAAATCAAAATAATGGCTGCCACTGTCTCTCCCCATGTCTCTCACCCACATGTCCTTCCAAGTGTCTCTACATGTTTTCAACACATGTGCCCTTCCCCGTCCTCATCTCACTTCTTTTTTTATACCCAACTTACTCCTTTCCAGCTGCCCCCCTCCTCACCACCATTCAGGAAATGTGGCTCGTGGCCTGCAGGGAGTTGTAGTCCAAGGCAGCCATTTGTAAGGGGGGAGGGGGATTGGCATCTGTTCAATGTTCCTCTGCTTTTCATGGAGTTGTATCAGTAACAGATTATTTTCAGAGAGCATGAGGCTCATTCACTCTGAAAGGTTAAGGTAAAACTTAACCTTACCAGTAAGGGTAGGCAAAGCATTAACAGGGATTCTTGCTTAAAATTAGATCAGGGCCTCCCCAGTGGCACAAGTGGTTAAGACACAGCAGTATGAAGCTATCCGTAGCCACTGCAGCGTGAGTTTGATCCCTGGCCAGGGAGCTGACCCACAATGGCACAGCAGACCTCTCCTGTCTCACCCACTGCTCCCCTCAGCAGTGTATTTCAGTAGATCCACCTGTTCTGCCTCCCATTCTGTCTCTGGTGAATCCTCTCACCACCCCCCAAATCTCTAGCCTATACCCCAGTTCTTGTATGCATAAATAAATCTTTAAAAAAATAATAACAAAAGATAAAATCAGATCATACCAGACAGATCCAGTTTAAATGGTATCTCTTTTAAAGTTTGGACATGGTATTTTGGCTCTGAAATAAATGGGCATTTCTTTTTTTATAGAAATCCTCAATATAAGAACCCTTCCAGGGTGCCATTAAAATACAACATTAACGTGACAAAGCCCTCAATTTAAATATATTATAGCATTTGAAGTGAGTGTCATGGTGAGGAGAACTCTCATTTATGACCAATTCAGTAAATAACTATTAAGTGCCTACAAAGGGCATCCTGCTTAATAGGCACTTTTATGCAGACAATTTCCACCAGCACTCTATTCCCCAAACCAAACCCTTCAACAAAATTTAACTTAAACAGCTAATTCAAGTAATCCCACAACAGAGGCTTATAATTTATATATGAAAGGAACTTTGTCAAGGAAAACTGTCCCTTCCCCTCCGACCCCTGTTGCCATAGCTTCATCTGGTTGGTTCCACAAACTGTACCAAGAGATACTTCTTAGCTGCTGGATAAAAACATTCAGGTATCTTTAGAAAATTCCTGTTAGAAAATATTATAGGCGAAGAGGCACAGGGAACAGCATAAGAAATTAAAGTGATAAAAAATTAATTACAACTTAATCCCTAAAATGCTTTACAACCTATACACACAATGTACTGAGCCAACATAATAAGCAGTATACATTTAGATAATCCATTTTTAAATATTACTTCTAAACTGTAATCTCCCTCAATTATGGAACAAGAATAAAGCATCATTTAGCATGTAACAATGGAAGGGTGAACTGGCTGAGTTACATGTTAAAAAAGCAAGCCCCCCAAGTAAATGCTTTGGAAGAGCCCTCCTACCTCTCTACCTACCCCCTAATTATGTTTCTCCTTCTGCTCTCTCCACCCACCACCCAGAATTATTTCAAAGGCGCTAAAGCTCTTATTTACTGAGTTGCCAGAGTGTTAATCATGTCTAATGGATTTAACACAAAAGCAGCCAACCTTTAAATGTGTTACTTAAAGACTATTAACGCTTTTGCTTCCATTTGTCCACTTGGATTTGTCCTCCTATCCCTAAATTCACCCATGAGTCAAGAAAGCCCCCTTCTTTTTACTGAAATCAGCTCTTGTCTTTTCAGTGAACCTGTCATGGGAGCCATCTGGAGAAGAAACAGCAACAGAGCAGACTATCAGCCTCAGAAATTATTAATCTCTATATTCCCCATACCCATCACCACAGTAGGGGAAGCAAAATATTCCCTCTACCCTCTGAGGGTTTTTCAGCCCAGCCTGAGAATTAAACTGACATAAGACTGATTAACTGGAGTAAAGCACATGGAATTGTGTTAAGCTTTATGTGACATGGGGGCCCTCATATGGAAATGAAGACCCAAAGAAGTGGCAAAATCTAAATGCCTGAACAAAGAAGCAACTGTGGAAAAGTAACGAAAGTATTCCAGGGAGGCTAACGGAAGACTAGAATTATTTTGACAAGGTCAGTTTATTCAGAATTTTCTTGGCATTGAGTCACATTGAAGAACATTTCTTTTCTCCTGGTGCCATCTTTCACATGAGGATGTTTATCTCCTGTTTTCAGGAAACAAAAGGGAAATCAGGGTACTCTTCCTGCATCTGCTACTTTCAAGTGCCATTAGCACTTGCCTTTCAAAATCATCCCTAGGCCAAAGTAGCATGAGTGAGGGTGGCATATGCTGCCACCCTGCAGCTCCTAAGACAATGCCTGACACATAGTAGGTCCTCAGACAATATTTAAGAAGTGAATGGGGAGGGAGGTAGAGAGGGAGGAAGGAAGGAAGGGATTAGAAGGAGTTCACTAGTGCCTCATTAAGAGGGTGAAATACTCCCACCTTGTTGGAGGGATTTAACCAAAGAATAAAAAATATAAAGGGGGCACTTATTCACATTCCTCTTTTCCTCCTGCTCTTTGTATGTTGCCTGTTCAAGGAGGAGCCAAGGGTAAATATGTGATGGTTCATTCTAGGACACAAAGAAAAGTCAGGTCTGGAAGCTTCTGCTGCCAAGCTGGCCTAAGAATTAATTGCTCTCTCTTCCATAAGTTCAGGGTCCATTAGCGCAGTGATGTGGAAAGGGCCTCGGGGCTCTTTCTCTGGATTCCAGTGCTGTCGTCCATCAAGGCTGGCTGGGGAGGTTAAGCAACACCAGCATAAGGGAGCTGGGGGCCTGGGTTTGTTAGCTACCAACACTAGAAACCACCTACAGGTCAGGGCTTTATTTTCCATCCTGCAAACTTCTCAGAAGTGTGGGGTAATCTGTAATTACTTAGAATACAATGGGCAGTTAATTGTTCCTCTTCCAACCATGTACAAAATGTATAAAAAAATAAAACAACCCAGCAAGGGAATTGAGCCTATAAATGAGCTGTGTAGAACAGGAGGCATAAAGTAACACTTGGAACTGACTTAGGTGGTATTTTTTTAGGATACTTGACCATTTGCTAATGTACTCACACCAAATACCCTGAGGAAATTGGTCTGGTCATTTTGCTAATCCTTCAAGTGTAGTCGGAAGGAAAAAAAGAGGGTGACTGCAAGGTCCCAGATTTGTCACTGTGATTCCTGGAGTGAGTGAGCTATGCCTGCTAGAACAACCTAAATGCAGCTTCGATAAGAGAAACAGCCCCAGAGGGCACTGGGGGTGGCAAGACATGGTCTTCAGTTAAGCCTGCAAAGGAAGTCTATCACTACCTGACCCCCTTGTTCAGAACACAAACGAGTTTGGGAATTAAGCATTTAGCTGCCAACCTTTACCCCACAGCTTAACAACAGTTCTCAAATCCTGGGGCTCCTCCTAATTTTCCAGGTATAAGAATTATTCAAAAGAAAATGTGGAATACAAACTCAGATGTGGGAACAAACATATACTGTTGCAAATACAAATCTGTCTAAACATATTATATGACTGTGTTTATAGAGGTGCAAACACACACAAATACATACACACACACACACACACACACACACACACACACTTTTTAAGTCATAACATGCCAATCTCCAAAACAAGGATACACAAATCAAAGATGTGAATGCAAGTCACATCTTTCTAATATACCCTTGTGTAAAAAGTCTTTCCAGTTCTAATTGTATCTGGGCCTCAGTAAAACATTAATTTCTCTTAATAACACTCTGTGGCTCCAACCTTTAAATAATTTAAGAAATGTGTTCTTAATGTAAGCATTAATTTCTTGTTAACATCTTGTACTTTTCTAATTGAATATTTTTTCTACCTCTCCAGACTGTCTGCAGTCCCTGAAACATCAAGAACTCACCTCCTTTTGGGTAATGGGGGAGTGTGATGTGAGACAGACAGACCACAAAAGCAAAAAATCTATACCTATTCCTTTAAGCAAAAAATCTATACCTATTCCTTTAAGCAAAATTTCAGCCATCCATGCCTAGAATGCATCTTCCTGAATCCCATGCTGAGTATTAAAATTTTTATTCTAAGAAGTCTGAAGAGGAACAAAAGGTAAAAATATCTACACATACCAAAGAAAAGACCAGATTTAAACATCTCTATGAAAAGATAGAGGTAATCATCCCATAATGAGAAAGGCCAGTTAAAAAATATTTTAATCTCAATTTACAATTACAAATTATTCCAATACTAATACAGTGAGAGAAGGTTTGTAGAAACACTTTATTAATAAAAAGTCTAGAGTTCTAGAATTTTGTGGTCCAAAATGGTAGTACTGGCCACAAGTGGCTGCTTAAAGTTAGGCTAAAATTAATCAAAATTTAAAATTCAATACTTTAGTTATAATAGTTACATTTCCAATGTTCAATAGTCACATGTGACTAAAAGCTACTGGAAAGTTAGTGTACAGAACAGTTCCAACATCCCTGAAAGTTCTAGGTGATAATACTTTCTAGAACATGGTGATTTTAGAAACCAGCACAGATCATAAAGGGCTAAATAACTCAATCCCCAATCCACAATAAATTAAATTGTGGTACTAAAAGAACTCTGAATTATCACAACCCAGTGTCTTTGAGGTATTCATAAGGAAGGAAGCAAAATCTATCTAATGAAAATAAAAATTAAAAAGGATTCCAGAAAGTAGAGACTATAAAATATATGTATCTCCCTTTCACACCCATACTTATGGTCAAAGGAAAAATTTATGTACACTTAAAGAAGAAAAATGTGATGATGCTTAGGAACCAGCATGAGCTCAAGATAAATAGATCCCCTTCCTTTGATAAGGAAATTTGGTAAGACAATGCAATAGTCACACCATCTGGACCTCAGCAAAGCTGTGACAAAGGTTTTAGGACACACTGTGAGCATAGTGAAGAAATGTTTCCCAACTAATAATGACAATGAGTTTTCACAAAGGTAGGACATTGGAACCTAATGATACTGTCATATTTATTAATATTGTAATGATCCTGATTGATCAGCATGTTATATGGCTTGACATTGTAATGACTGACTTATGAAAAGGTGGAGGCAATTTGAGATGGAGTGACTCCAGTTAGCAATTAAAAAGCAACTATTTATTTATGAAGACATGACAACCGGATATGTGAAAGGCAAGAACTGATTAAAATCTTGGGTGTGTTGAGAGGCCCTACTAAATCAGAATTAACAGGTGGTCCTCACAATATGCTGGGGGCAGGGGTGCAGTTGGTGCTAGCTTCCAGAAGTAGCCTGTCATTCCCTGCAGACTAAAGATGGTTGCAAGGAACTCTCTGGGCACTGCTAGTTCTTGCATTACCAGTCTCCTCAACTTTGCCAAGAAGCTTACTACCACATCCTGTTTTTGCTGCCAATTGAATTGTATGATTATATTATTATAATGCAGACACTCGTCCCTCTAAGTTCATATTGTGCTTATATTCATTTCCTTGAGTTTGTGAAAATGGCACTCTAGAGATTCCAAAGCAGATAAAATAGATACTAATTAAAGGATCATGATGTTTCTGGGGCAAAGTCTCAAATGGCAGACTTAAAGTCTAGTTCTTGGTTCTAGCCTATTCAATAACTTTATCTAAAGCTTACATTAAGATGCCAATGTCACACTTAATAAATGAAAGATGACAGAAATTTTCACTAGAGGATAGTATCAAGTCGTGAGAGATGGGAGAGAAGAGGGAAGTAATATGGTAACATATAAGAAGTTAGCAGGAATAAAAGTCAAATTTTTAACATTTTGGGATAGTTCATTAGTGTGTACCACTAATTAAAGTAAGGTTCAAAAGGCCAAACCCTGAAGGCTCTAGTTAACCTTGCATTCCCTGTCAGGCACAAATGTCAGCTTTGCTTTATTCATCTAATTGTAATGTGAGGTTGTCTGATCATGCTGACATGATCAGGAGAAGTCATAGTCACCCCTAAATTCTCTGGAGTTCAGGCAAAGGGAGATCCAGAATTTCATAGTCCAGCCAGAAGGACAAGAAGCAGCACCAGCAGTGAGAGGGTGCATGGCAAGCCCTCCTCAAAGGCTGCAGGCCTTAAATTTAACTTCCAGAAGAGAAAAGAACAAAAGAAGCAACTCTTTATCATAAAGGAATATGTCCCCATTTAAAGGGAAATATATTGACATTGTGGTAGTTAAGACTATACATTGTTCCTCTATTCCCTTTTCTTTTCTGGAAGTTATATTTAAAGGAAACACACAGAAGACCTACGGTGGATCCTGACAAAGGTATTTTGAAGAATAAAAGATTCAGAAAATACTCCAATTCAATTCGGCATAGGGCAAAGAGAGGGGGAAGCGGACAGGAATGCACACAAATTAATATGCTAATTGGCATGTCATAAATTCCAAATGCAAGAAGCAAATAAAGTGCTTTAGGATTGTAGTTTATGTAAGGAACAGAGATCTTTCTTTAGCCTCTAGAAAAGACTGATAGAGGACATGATAGTGAGTCTCAGCTATTTGGAGGGCAATTATAAGAAAGATGAATTAAATCTATTCTGTGTTACTCCAGAGGATAGAATGAGGGCCACTGGGTAAAAGTTATGGGAAGCATATTTCAACTGAGTAGAAAGAAGGATTTCCTAATAATTAGTTCTGTCCTAAAGTGAAATGAGATCCCTCAACCGAGCAGTCATCATTCTCAGTGGGATGTTCAGGGGAAGCCATATGTTGGTGGCACATGGGAAGGATTCCTGCTACCAGAAGGAGCCCAACCCAAATGACCTCTAAGAATCCTTCTGCTCCTAAAAGTCTATGATGCTACACTTCCTCTCACCTGCACGATCCTACTAAGTGGGTAACCAGGGAGTGGCCAGTCTATTCAATATAGTAGCATAAAGCAGACTTCCACCCTTCTCTGCCCCCTCACTGTCTCCAAGCAAAATAATTTAGCTGCCCTCTCAATGCCTGCATATATGTGGGAGCATATGATATATTATACTATTTCTGTGTCTTAGATTTATTTGGCTTTTATATAAACAATTTGATTCTCCTCACTTTTTCTCCTCCCTTGAATATAACACACAGCATCGGCTTAACCCTTTCCAAACATTAATTGTCGTGTCACAAGCATACAAGATGAGCTTAGAGTACAAAATATAATGCAATCTAAGGTACACGTGGCAATTTGTTTAACTGTCTGATTCAAATAAACATCGGTAGAGTAATTACTTGGGTATATGTGTTCAATTATTTATAAAATATTTTTATTTTCTAAAAAACGGCATTTAATTAAAGATTTAACTGAGAGGCTCAGGTTTTTAATTGTGCTTTGAGATTCAATTCCATTAAAAGTAATCTTTACAATTACTAAGTTATAAGGCTAATTGCTAATCACTCTAGAAAACACAAAGATGAGTAAATTGAAGACATGGTATGCAAAAACTGAAGGATGACAGAGTCTGCATATTGCCATTGAGTTACATAATCCTTTGGAGAGAAAATTCCTATCTGGTCTGAGAAAATCAAAGAGGACTTCATGAAAGAAAAGGGCGAAAGGCTGCATCATAAAGGGCCATTAATCATAAGACTAACCAGTTCTTCACTCAATGGATGTAGAGAAGTTAGTGAAGGTATGTGGGCGGGAGCTCATAACAGGAATTTTATTTATACTTAGGGAAAATTAATCTAGCAGCAATGTATTCAGTGTGGGAGAGGGACAAGCTCATTGGCTCTGGTGAAGGGAAGCATCAGGCTGAGAAACTGCATGATGGGTAAGAGTAAAAGGGAGGGGTTAAGGGTTAACCTGAAGACATAATGTGACGAATCAGCCTCAGAAAATTGATAGGAAAAGGTGGAGAATTTGGAGAGGATGGAGAGAATTTTCAGGCATCATGGGCCTGAGTCATCGTAGAGAAGTTGGTGAGTGGAGTAAACAGATGGAAATAAGGAGGTATGACGATGGTAAGGGAAATTTCAGAAAACAAGATCCAAAGTGAGTGTGAAGCATGGGTAGTCTTGTACAGTGCTTCATCTTGGTAGTTTCTATGAGGATGGTGATCACTCGCAGTGAGGTGTTATTGAATTGGTAGGAAGTTAAATTCCCAAGCATGAAAACAATATCAAGTTAATTGGGTGGGGAATCGGAATGCAGTAGTTCAGTGGGAAGGACAACAGAAATCCAATCATTAAGAGATCTGGAGAGAATGTAGCAGACTAGATATATTAATCATGCCTGTTATTTTCTGTATTTTTGATGCTTGGGGAGACTGAGCTTCCCAGGATTAGCCAATTGCTATGAACAGTAAGGGATTTTCCTGAAAGAGCTCTTTTCATAGGCAAATAACCAACCTAAAGACCAAACCCCTATTTACCTCCTTTATGGGGCTTTTATACTCCAAACCTAATCCAAGTGCCCTAATCATCCCAGGATCAGGTACCAGGAAACGCTGCCCACACTTCAGATACCATTTCAAAACACTAGAGATAACTAAAATGAGGAGAGACAGAAAGTGAACAGCAAGAAAATCCAAAGGGCCATAATTTTGAACAAAGACATTAAACTAAAGGCAGAGGCCATAGTTTATCCCAGAAAGACTGGGAAAGCTTTTTTTTTTTTTTTTTTTTTAAGATTTGTTTATTTATTTATACAAGCACTGGGTACAGTCAGAAGCGTGGGAGGGTGAGAGAATTCACCAGAGCCAGAGCAGGGAACGGAACAGACAGACAGATGAAATACACTTCTGAGGGGAGCAGCGGGCAGCAGGAAAGGTCTGTCGGGCCATGTGGGACCCTCGCCAGTGGCCAGGGATTGAACCAGTGCTGCAGAGGCTGTGTGGGCAGCTTCGTAGCCCAGTGCTCAACTGCTGCGCCACCAGGGGAGGCCCAAGACTGGGAAAGCTTTTATAAAATGCATGATCACTGGAAAAGTACAAGGAAGACTGAACTGAACATAGCAACAAATGTACCAAACCTGGACTTAGTCCCCAGCGGTGCAGGGAACAACCAGAGATTATAAAACAAAGATGATACTATATATTTATCAGGTACTTATTTGCCATGTGGGGGCAACCTGAAGTTTAAAGTAAACCTTAGTAGAAGTTTCGATAATGTGTGTATAGATTAAACAAGATTTGATCCTAGAAAGGTACAGCAGTAACAGGGTAATGTCACAGAAAATTTATTTTTCTTTATTATGACCAGAGGGAGGGGTGTCAGAAGTATGTTTAGAAATGACAATGCAGTTGGGTGACAGGGGTGGCAGACACTGTTGCATTAGCAGGATAAAAGTATGGAAACAGATAACTATGGAGAAGTATTGGTACCTGTGTTTAATTACCAATAAAAGGGATTCTAGAAGAAAGAGGTGCATGGTGTTGCAGGGAGAACACCAAGCAAGCTTCCACTCTAGAGGAATCTGTAAGACTATTCAGTGAAAAATGACTCACTCAGAATCTCTGTGGCCCACTCAGGTCTTCCCAAATGACAGACCAAGACCAAGGGGCTAACATCTTTAATCCAAGTAGAGCCCCAAGACTAGTTACTTGTGTGCCTAACATACATGGGTATGAGGTGTGCCTACTGTGGACCAGAGTTGGGATTGGAGGAGTTAAACTTGAAGAAAACATCAAAGACATTACATAGTCACCAGATATTTATCCAGTATTTATTTACCATGCGGGGGCGATTTGACGTTTAAATTAAAGTGCAGTAGAAGCTTCAACTATGATGCTATAGGGATGTATTTAGCTTAAAGCATTTTGTATTTGATCTCCAAATGGGAAAACAAAAGATTCATGAAGAGGAGCCATCTTCCCCTCTCGGCCTCTATTCTACCTCCAAAATACAACATACTTTAAAAAATAAACACAAGAGATCAGAATATTTAGAAAAAGTGATAGAATAAACAAAAACAAGGACAAGGGAGGCAGATCCGAGGTACCAACTGGTTGGTGGCATGGAGCAGGGTGCAGCAAGAAATGGGGTGCTCAGGGAGGCCTCACTGAGATGTGGAAGAAACGCATAAAGCATGAGGGTGTGGAGCCAAGTGACTACAGGGAGAAGCACTTTGTAGATGCCAGGTACTCTGCAAAATGCTTTCTAGGCATGATCTCATTCTCACCCTATGAAACATTTACTGCCATTAGCAACACCTGAGACACGAGGCAATGGAGCAGGGAGAGGCTGACTAGCTTTGCCAAGCCACACAGCTAGTAAGGACAGAGTCCCCACAGCCACAGGCAGACCCAGGCAGTCTGGCTGATAAAATCCATACTCCTTTAAGAGCACTTTCCCGCCCCTTAAGCTCAAATATGAAGTTTACTACCTTCAGCCCTGCTATATGGAAAGAAAAAAAAAAAAAAAACAGCAAGGAGAGTGCCAGCAAGTTGCTTACAGGAAAATGATTGCTGTGTCAGTTCACAACTTCGATCACAAGGAAGGGAAGAATGCCCCAACCACCAGAAAGAGCCCCAGACTGTCAATTCAGTGCAGAGTGACTGCACCCTGCATACGGACTGCTCAGAGATGGGGATAAGGACTCTTTCTCCCTAGGGTGCTGCAAAGAGGAGGTGAGCTTATGAGGACTTCTTAGTTTCTCAGAATGGCACGTTTCCTTGATTCTAAGGTGCCTGCCATCCACCCATTCATTTTGCAGTGATGGATTGGCTCCTGTGTTCACTGTACAGGATCTAGGATCCAGTCCAGGGGAGAAGACTAGAAAATGTACGACTATGTAAAACCAGAAAATAAATTCTTAATTTGGAAACTTTAAACTCAAAGTCTATTCGTCCTACAAAAGAGAAATTATGGGTTTATCATTTTCAAAACAGCCAAAGACAGAATGGAATATATGGCTGTAAGTTGACTGCCCTGAGCTACTGCCCTATAGTCACCCTACCCTTCAACAGAGATATTGTATTGCATAGAAAGAATTAGGATGGAGTCCTGACTCATCGGATTATCCATGGATTATCCAGAGAGCACAGTATAATCACAAGAGCCCTTTAAGTCAGAGCTTACTTCTGGCTGAGGGCAAAATGGGAAGCTAAAGAGACTCAAAGCAGGAGAAAGAGCTGATGTGCTGTTGCCAGTTTTGTGATGGAGAGGGCAATGTGACTGATGAGGAAGACAAAAGGCCTCAAAGAGTTGAGGGAGGCTCCCAGCCTATGACCAGAAAGGAAATAGAGCCCTCAGTCCTATGATCAAAGCAGCTGAATTTGGCAAACCACCTGAAAGATCTTAGAAGGAGATTGATCTGCATAGGCTCTGAAAGGAAAGGCAGCCCTGCCTGTGTCTTGGGTTCAGGCTTGTAAGACTCAGGACCCAGCCAAGCCACAACGCATGTGGACTACTGCTATCCAGAAGTGATACAGCGAGCGGAGGTCGTTTTAAGCTGTGAAAGTTATGATAATCATTACAGCAGCAATAGGAAACTGATAAACAAAAATGTGTAGGATTATGGCAAATCTGTCCTACGTTCTCATATAATCTTAATGAAACCAAGCCCAAAATCAGTCATTCACAAGTCACAAGTCCAAGTGTGACTTTGAACAAGTCACTTTACTTCTGTAAAATGATCTAGTCTATTAAACCCCCAGCTATGTAGTCCATCCCTAAATGCGGTGAGTTTCCACTGTGAGAATTAAATCAATTGTGATATAAGAAAATGACGGTACACTGTAAACTTTTTTTAATTAATGAAAGTCCATGGTTTATTAAGATTTTCTTCATTTTTATCTAATAAAGGTTTCCTGTTCCAGGATTCCAACCAGAATTTCACAATACTTTGAGCTTTTATGTCTTTCTGAGCTCCTCTTGTCTGTGACAATTTTTCAGACTTTCCTTATTTTTGAAAACATTAGCAGTACTGAAGAGGAACGGCCATGTGTTTTGTAGGCTGTCTCTGTACCAGAATTTATCTGACTTTTTTCTCGCAACTAGCTTGGAGTAATAGAACTAGGGAAAGAAGGTCATCACAGCCTATCAGGGCACACGCTACCAAATAGTTTACAATTGTTCATGTTGACCTTGTCCCCCACCTGAGGTCAAGTTTGCCAAGTTTCCCCTCTAGAAGATTATTCCCCACCCACCATCCTCCCTTTCCTGCTTGGAGGGAGCTCATACTTTAGGAACAGAGAGTTAAGGTCCATCTCCTTGACAGTGTTTTGTCTATAATTACTTAGAGTTCTTCTTCATGATTGATTTCATCATAAACTTTTACTATATTTAGTTCACTTTTAGGTCTCAGAGGTCTCAAAATACTGATTTTACAGTCACCATTTTTTTACTCTGAATTCAAGCCAAAATCTGATGAAACAGGATTATCATCCTAGGGAAGAGTTCATCATTGAGAATGGGGTAGAATGCCATACAGTCATTTTCAGATAACAGAGGCCCCAGTAATTATGTTTCTCCCAACAAAATACATTTGATTCTATTCAAAGTTTAAACAGAAGGTCACATATCTGTTTCTCACCTCTCACTACACCTGTTTCCCATGCCCAAATGTCAGAAATGTCAAATCACTACCCTCAGCTTTGGAAACCAGCCTTCTCAAGAGTGCTTCAGCACCCTACACTTTTAACATGAGCATCAGGACAAAGAACATTTATTTACAGCATTTAATTCCCTCTCTATATTAGTCCAGAGTACAGTGGCAATTCTTGGTACAACTGTAATAACCAAGAGGAAAGAGTAAATTAAAGTTAGAGCAAGATGGACAGAAGAAATGAAGTTCCCAATTACAGAGGAGGATAGAGAACAGATGAAACTTGCTGATTTCTAAATATCCAGCTGCAACTTCCAGTCACCAGCCAGAGAGGAAAGTGTGGAAATACTCCACCATAGGGGCTGCCTCTGCAGTGTTTCCAGCTATGCCTGGAAGCAAGGAAACCAGAAATGTGGAGAGAGCCTTCCTGCCCACAAAACTATTTAGCCTCAATTGCAGAGAGATTTGATGGACTTCAGCATGTTGCTACACAAACGTCTGCACTTCAAAAGCTCAACCCCCAAATCTCCCATCAATGCTACCACTACCTACTGGGTTTCAGAGCAATATCAAGTTTTGACAACCTCACACATTTTCCCACCATAAAGAAAAGATGAAAGGGAACTATGGGCAAAGGACAGAAAAGGGAGGAGAGATGCCAAATAAATTTTTATTAGAAATGTAATGTAAACAATCTAGAGACGCGGGTGTAGAACACCTACATCAAAAGCTTGATCTAAGGATGAAAATCCATCCATGGAAGGAAAAAAAAAGGAAACAAGAAGCCTCCAAACTATGAACTGGGAACTAGGTTTTTCCAAGGATGATACAGTCAACTATCATCTTAATTATTTCCAAGGAAGTAGCTTCAAAGGTTAACTATAGTTGTCATCATTATAAACCTGAGACAGCCTGCAGGGAAGGAGGAGGGAGAGAGATCAGAGGCAGGGAGGGAGGGAGAGAGGAGCACAGGGGACTGTGGTGATGGTGCACGGGTGAACAGGTGAAGGAAATTCTATGGGGACTACACCTGAGGGTGGGGGTGGGGGAGCAAACATTGTTTAAAAATGAATAGTGATGTAAAATATATATAAATAAATTTTTTAAATAAATTAATGTAAAAGCAAGATTGTGTGAGGCTTAACCTGGCCTGTGAACACATTAATAGCAGTATCAAGGCTTCCTTAACAGTTATATCCCTTAAGGCACTGGGATAATTTCAGGGAAGACCAGTGTGACACACTAGCTGCCACCAATCTTTGGGCACAGTGAGTGAGGGATGAAGCATATGAGACACAGGCAAGAGTTTACTTCATATCTCTCTCAGGTCTAAGAGATGTTTCTCATAAGGTCTACATACTGCAAGAAAGCTCTTTTCCCAGCATAGCATCTATTTATCTATGAACTCTAGTCCCTGCCCAAGAGGGTGATGTGATTATCCACATGGTAAGACATGTTGTGGGGGAAGTGGAGAGTATTACAAAGCAGAATGGGATCAATTTGTGGTTTGGCACTACAGACTTTGAACATTGTCTTGGAAAATTAGCTTCAAGCCCTCAAGAGCTCTATCTTGTGAAATTCGACCATAATAACAGCACAACAGCTTGAAATTACAATGTCTCAATTCACTATGTTGTATTAATGCACTTACCCTCTGTGCAACAATATTGTTGGGGAAAAATTGTTATCACTATCTTTGTTTTACAAATGAAGTGAGGCAAAAAAAATTAAGTAACATGATGGCGGTTACATAGTAAGTGAAAGACTGAGTTTTAACTTTTATAATCTGACATGAGAGTTCACATTTTTAGCCACCATTTCATCTTTTCCCAGGAGCCAGGCTTAACCAGTCATACAATGTAAGGATTCCTTCCCACCTTGATTCTATTCACTGAGGTGGAAAATAGAGAAAGCAATATAGGACAACATGAGTGGATATCTGAAGAGGCTGTGTCTTAATATACTTAAAGGGGAAATGCAGACTTTTACCTGGAGACAACATAAGGTGCTAAAGAAAGTTACTGGATATTATGACCATTCTAAATTATACCCTGCAAATTTCATTTTTCACGCACATCCTATTTTTATGGCATCAAAATGGAAACTTAGACTCCATGTACAAATGACAAGCAGACAGAAAACACTCTTCCAGAGTAAGTATTGATGAGAGCAAGCCAATCACCTCTGTTAGGCAGAGAAAAGCTGTTAACAGGGAGTATACACCAGAATCAATAAAACAGAGAATTTTTTAGACAATGACTAGGGATTCTAGACACACAATGAATCTGATTAAAAGAAGCCTACCAAGGGTTGTTGAAATCCTTCACAGAATTCTGGAGTCTGGAGGTGGAAATTATCATCATCACTTGGATAGCAGAAAAGGTGTGAGAAGCATGGGAATAACAAAGACATAGGCCGTCCTGTCTGCTCATTTCTCAGTGCTGCAAGTGAACGTTTTGCTTTGCTTCCAACTATACAAGATGAAAACTTCCCACCAACTGAAGTTGTCATGCTATGTGAAAGTTCTACCATTGCACTTCACTCTGACAAAAAGGATCCTTTCAGCCCTGACTCTAGACTTCTAACCTTGCCCTTCTCTTTCTCTGATATACCCCTACTCACATTGAGTCCAAGTTCACATATCTCCTCTTGGCAGATTCAACTACTCTTCCTTAAAGTGACAGTAGAGCAATTAAGGATGAAATCTACTATAAACTTTCAGGGATGAATAGATGAGAAACACAACCTCAAAGTTTAGACCATAGGTTCAAAGATTAGGTGGTGAATGGAAAGTCCAACTGGGGGGTTAATAGAGTTGAGAGAGGTTTTCTGCCAAGGGGAACACTGAGTACTTTTGTAGTGAGAGAGAAACTAGTCTTCATTGTTGTCTGAGAAAAGGACGTCAAAGAAGCAATCAAAGGAGAGTTGGCTGCAATTCAAGGGACTAAAGAAAGAAGGGTTACCCCTAGGAAGGAGAGATGGTATTATCACAACCTTGTAATGAAGACCCACAAGAAATGAGAAAAATTTGGGAAACTTGGACTCTCTCTGACATCCCACAGTGACCTCTAAGAAAGTGGCACTTTATCACCTTCATTATGGGACTAGAAATGCGGGGTTGAGAAAATATGCATTTCTGTCTTGGGGGTATCAAGATAAATACCATGCAAAATTAAGTCAGATTGTTGCAAGTGAATATATGAGGGCTTCAATGCTTGACTTGAAATGCCAAATACAGTCCAAGAAAATGAAAGCACAAATGTAAACTCTAAAAGCATAAATACACAATAGATACTATTAGAGTAGACACAATGAAGAAGTACAGAATAAAGCATTCTTTTTTAAAAAAAGATTTATTTATTTATGCATACAAGAACAGGGGTACAAGCCAGAGGTGAGGGAGGTAAGAGGATTCACCAGAGACAGAGTGGGGAGCAGAACAGGCTGAAATACACTGCTGAGGAATCAGCAGGCAAGACAGGCGAGGTCTGCTGCACCATGTGGGTTGCTCCCTGGCCAGGGATGGAACTCGGGTGCTGCAGAGGTTACAAAAATGCTTCATAGTGCTGTGCTTTATCCCTTGTCCCACCAGGCATTCTAACATTCATTTTCTGGATAGGTCAGAAAAATCTGTGGATTGAATCTATAGACCTGTGAACATTTTCAATTGCTATAATAAGGGAAGCAAATTTTTAAAGATTTTTTTTTCACTTGAACCCTAAGCACAAGCTATATCTTATGGAGTAAAAATGCACAATTTCACAGAAGGTAACTCTCACCTTAGCAGTATGTGATGTCCCGGTGGATACAAGGATTAAGTGACTGAACAGGCTGTAGTAATACAGGAGGGAACTTACAACAACCACTGAGGCATGAAATGTGAGAGGAATAACAAAGTGTGTTAGGGCTATAAAAGGCAGCATTAAATGTTTGCTGATGTGATTGTGAGAGCTCAAGGCTTAGTCGTATGAGACAGACTGTGTGCTGGGTAGAACACAGCTCAACTATAAATAAGCCAAAGAGAACAAGGGGAGCAAGGCACAATATGCTGAATACCAAAAGCATCCATGGTAAAGTCCACTGGGTAGCAACAGGAAAGAATCCAGATGGCAATCTGAGGATGTATAAGGTTCTAAAGAGGCCACGTGGAACTGTCAAAGGAGGACATGCTTGTCTGCCGAAAGAAAGCTGAACAAGGGGGAATTAGCAGGAGTGACACTGTCTTTTTTTTTTTTTAAATAATAAATTTTATTTTTATATTCCCCATACAATTGCAGCCCCCCCATTCTGACCCCAATCCCTCCCCTCCCGCCCCCGCACCCCAAAAAGTGTCTCTGGTTCATAGTTTTTTGTTGATTTTGATTTTCACTTTCTTATAGTTATTCATTTTCCTGGTCCCTTATTTAAGTTTTCTAGATTCCTGCTATGAGTGAGACCATCCAGTATTTTTCTTTTTCCTTCTGGCTTATTTCGCTGAGCATGATCCCTTCCAGCGCCATCCATGTTGCTGCAAATTGCATGTGTTTATCTTTTTTGAATGCTGAGTAATATTCCATGGTATATATGTACCACATCTTCTTGATCCAGTCATCTATTTTTGGTCATTTGGGTTGTTTCCAAAGCTTAGCTGTCTTTCTAAAGCAGATACTGTTACTCATCCCTGGTCATTGTTCATGGTGGATGTGGTTCTAGAATGTAATTGTGGAATGTACCAACACTGGAGTCTGGCTTGGAGAGACCCGAGCATTCTCTGAGCAGTGCAGGTCAATCTGCAAAAGAGGGGGAAAGAGAGGACCTCCTTGGTGGTGCAAGGGGTTGGGATGCAACCTATGAAGCTATCCGCAGCCACTGCAGCACTAGTTTGATCCCCACACAGGGAGCTACCCACATGGTGCAACAGACCTATCCTGACTCGCCCGCTGCTCTTCTCAGCAGTGTATTTCAGTCTGTCCTCCTGTTCTGCTCCCCACTCTGTTTCTGTGAATCCTCTCACCTCCTGCACCTCTGGCCTATACCCCAGTTCTTGTATGCATAAATAAATATATCTTTATAAAAAAAAAAAAGAGGGTGGGCCTCCCCGGGTGGTGCAGCCATTGAGCACTGGGCTGCAAAGCTGCCTGCAGCCTCTGCAGCTCCAGTTCGATCCCCGGCCGTGGCGAGGGTCCCACATGGCACACAGACCTCTCCTACCGCGCCCACTGCTCCCCTCAGCAGTGTATTTCATTAGTCTGCCCGTTCTGTTCCCCGCTCTGGCTCTGGTGAATTCTCTTGCCCTCCCGTGCTTCTGACTGTACCCAGTGCTTGTATAAATAAATAAATGAATCTTAAAAAAAAAAGAGAGGGGGGGGCGAGAGAACAAGACTCCCTGGCCAGGCTGTTAAAGCCAATGAAGGAGAAAACTTCAAGTTCAGTTCCCTGTAGTCACTCAATCTCTCACCTTTGCTTCTTCATTGGAGGTGGAAAGGCTTGGTAACATGTTCTTACTGTACAGAAGCTCCAGAAGCTCTACCAAGGTGGTAGAAAAAGTACTGCTTAATCAGTCATTTCACTTCTTGTTGAAAGCAGGCAATACAGAAGAGTGAACAGCTCCGGGAATCCCACTTGAAAAGTGAGTATTATATGAAGATTTTAAGATTAAGCAAAAATAATGCCTTTATATCCTGTCTCTGGATGTGGAGACCACAGGAGTCAAAGAAAGTGAAATTTTACTGTGTAAAAAGGAAAATACTTTAAAAAAAAAAAAAAAAAACACAGCTCTGTTATAGAATTCTCGGTGGTAGTTCAGGCTTCAGATGAATACTTAATCTTTTGGGAAATCCCTGCCATGGCAAATCTGAAACAGGGGCTGCTCACACCCACTGAGACATGACACAAAAGGGTGGAGAATCATATAATGCTTTTATATTGGGTACGGACTTCCACTGTAAGCAACCAAAAAAACAAACATGGCTAACTAGAGCAAGATGGAAATTTATTAGAAGAAAGCACAGGAATGCCAGGCCTTGTTGGCAAGAGTCTTCTAGGCCATTGGCTTCAGAGGATCTGAGTTCCCAGTTCTCACTCATTCCTGGACCTGTGCAACTTTTAACCCCACACAGAGTGCACATAAGGAGGCTGCACATGACCACAGTGAATACAGTCTTCCCTGCAGGTGCTGAGCGCCCACCTTGGGGCATCATCAGTAAAGCAGGCCTGGAATCACTATGATTTCTGGTGCTAGCTCCCCTATACACTAGTACACACACGAGTGCGTGCACACATACACCGTGTGATCTCCAGGATTGTGTCCAGAATGAGTAGTGAGAAACTGTAAGTAACCACAGTGAATACAGCACACAAGCAAAAGGAATCTTAGTTGCTGGTGACCAATGTGGAGAGCCGGGAGTGGGATCTACCTCCCCCAGCAAGCTCTCTCAGGCTTCCACTGAAGCTTCCAGTACAGAACTCCTGTGGAGAAGACTGAAAACAGAAAAATGGGCTAAGAAACATAAAAATACAGTACACAGCAATATGACACCTCAAGGGAATGACACCAAGGGAAGGAACAATTCTCCAGACACTAACCGTAAAGCCTCAGAAGACAAGACCTTCTGAGATCAGAATTGCCATGGCAAAGAAATTCAAACAAATGCATGAAAATGCAGAAATGCAAGAAAAAATTAATGTTGTGACAAATACAATTCGTGAATAGAAATTAGAAAATACATATTTAAACAAGAAAAAGGAGTTGCAGGGTAAAAAAACATCAATAAAGGAGATTTAAAAACTGTCAGAAAATTACCAAAGCAGACGAGACCAAATGGAGGGGACCTAATTAGTGACCTTGAAGACCATAACACACAAAGGACAAGGCAGAGGAAGAAATAGAAATACAAAGGAGGGCCTTCCCTGGTGGCACAAGGGGTTAAGCACCACACTATGAAGCAATCCACAGCCTCTGCAGCATGAGTTTGATCCCCAGACAGGGAGGTGAGCCACATGGAGCAGCAGACCTCTCCTGTCTCACCCGCTGCTCCCCTCAGCAGTGTATTTCAGTCAGTCTACCTGTTCTGTTCCCCACTCTGTCTCTGGTGAATCCTCTCACTCCACATATCTCTGGCCTATACCCCAGCTCTTGTATACATAAATAAATCTTTAAAAAAATAAAAGAAAAGAAATACAAAGGGGAAAAAATAAAGAAATAATTCAAGACCTATCCCACTCCATTAAGAATGGCAACATAAGGATAATGGGTATCCCAGAAGGCAAAAAGAGAGAGAAGGTAACAGAGAATTTGTTCAAAGAAATAATAAAGGAAAATTTCCTAAATCTGGGGGAGGAATTAAATACACGTCATGAAGCTATAAGAATACCTTATTACCTAAATGTAAAGAGACTTACAGTAAGACACATAGTTGTTAAGCTAGCAAGAGATCAAGACAAAGAAAGAATAAGGAAGTGGCTAGGGAAAAGAAAGAGGTAACAGATAGAGGAAATCCCATCAGGCTGACATCAGACTTCTTGGAGGAAACCCTATGGACAAGAAGAGAATGGAATAATGTTAATGATAAAAGAACTGCAATCCAACAATACTGTATCATGCAAGCCTCTCCTTCAAATATGAGAAATAAAATCCTCCAAAACAAAAAGCTGAGGGAGTTTACTGATACCAGGCATCTCCTACAAGAATTGCTGAAAAGGGGTTATTCTAAATCAAGAGAAGAAAACCTTCAAAAAAAAACCCTGAAGAATAATATAAAACTAGAAAACTAAAGACAAATGGCAGTAACAAATTCTCATGTACCAATAACTACCTTAAGTGTAAACAGACTGAATTCCAGACATAAACCCACATATTTCTGGACAGTTAATCTATGACAAAGGAGCCAAGAGTATGCACTAGAGAAAGGAAAAGTCTCTTCACCAAATGGGGTTAAGAAAACTGAACTGACGCAAGAAAAAGAATGAAACTAAATCACCACACTCCTTACACAAAAATCAACTCAAAGTGGATAAAAATCATGGCTATAAGATCCAAATCTATAAAATACATTGAAAAAAAAAGGTGAAACACTCCATGATAAGACTTCACGATGTCTTTGTGGACTCATGAAGAGGACAGAAGTAAATATAAGCAAATGAGACTATATCAAACTAATAAGCTTCTGTACAGCCAAAGAAACTCAGTAAAATAACAACAAAAAAGACCAGCCTACTGAATAGAAGAAAAGTATATCTGACAAAGAGCTAATATCCAAGATACAACAAACTCAATAGAGTTTGGATAGATTTGCCATCTAGGATAGATTTGCTATCATCTTCAAAAATCCAAAATCAAAGTCAGAGTTAGTGATTTCCTACGTGTTTTTGATATAAGTTCTAGTGAACATACCATATTTCACTATTAATCACTAAGTATTACTTCTCAATAGAAAATGAAATAATCTGCTGACAATATTTATATCTCATATCAGGATTTTAAAAGTGAACCATCCTATCTAGAAAACTTAAATAAGGGACCAGGAAAATGAATATAAGAAAGTAAAAATCAAAATCAACAAAAAACTATGAACCAGAGACACTTTTTGGGGGGTGGGGGGCGGGAGGGGAGGGATTGGGGTCAGAATGGGGCGTTTGCAATTGTATGGGGGAATATAAAAATAAAATTTATAAAAAAAAAAAGTGAACCATTCTAGTTTAATCTCTTTAACTATTCATTTGAATTGTGCCCACATAACCTGAAAATAAACTTTTGTGATGTCAAATAATAGAATTCATGGAATTATTTGGCTATCTTGACCTTGTGAGGACAGTCTCAAAGAAACATGCAGCTTACCAACTTCCAGTCCAGTATTATGCATTTTTGGTGTGGCTATCAAAATTTGAAGTCAGGGAAAAATCCCCATGAAGTATAAAATACAAGTACATAAATTGTTTAAGGTTCTCCAATACCTTCCTTTTAAGACTCTGAGACTCAGAATGAATAGGAAAATGTCCAATTTTTGCCAGGCTAGTTTTGAATATATTCCAGATTATCTTTATTCTTTCAGAAAATATCAGTTAAGCATCACTTTGTGCCAGGCATTGCATAGAAGCTGGAGAAAATAATTTAGAAGGAAGAATAAGTAAATAAGAGAATCCTCCTTAATGAAACTGCTGTAAAGATAATTCAGGATACGGCATCCCCGGTGGCACAGTGGGTTGAGCGCAGCACTGTGAAGCTGTCCACAGCCTCTGCAGCATGGGTTCAATTCCTGGCTGGCCAGGGAGAAACCCACATGGCGTGGCAGACCTCTCCTGCCTTGCCTGCTGCTCCCCTAAGCAGTGTCTTCGGTCTGTCTGTTCTGCTCCCTGCTCTGTCTTTAGTGAATTCTCTCACCCTTCCGCACCTCTGACCTGTACCCCAGTTCTTGTATACATTAAAAAAAAAATCTGACTAAAACCCCTTGACTCTATTTTAAAAAAAAAAAGATAATTCAGGATATGAATCAGAGCATGAATTGGGTGTCTCATCAAAGAACTGTCCAAGAAAGAGATAGATATTCAACTTAATCAATTATCAAAAAGAACCAGTCTTGTGAAGACCTGGGAAAACAGTAATCCACAGATGAGCAAATGCAAAGCCCCTGGAATGGCATACACCTGACAAAGATTTCAAAGAGAGAAGCTATTTTGCTGGAGTTTCTGGATGAGGGAGAAAGTAGTGGACAGAAAGGGTAAGAAATTGGGACCTTATTTAAAAAGCAAAGGATACTCCCACTATAGTGCTCTCACAATCCAGTGTTTTCTATTATCATGAAGCTGAATTTTTTCTGGCAACAAGTAACTACTTCTGGAAAAATAACTAAAAAAACAGGTTTAGCTCCTTTGCTGTAGTTTTCATTTATCAGTAACATGAGGCTGTTCAATAAGTCAAATGATTTCATAAAACAGATTCCCTTGGGTGGCCCAATCCATTTAATCTACCAAAGGGCTACCATTTGTTTCCCCTGGGCTGATGCTGAGTTGTATGTCCAACTTGGACATTATGTAGACGTCTGGGAAGCAAAAGCCCCGCAAGAGAGTAATGATGGATGGCTTGCCTCTGAGGAGTACACTTCCTCAATGAATTCGCATCAGTGGCACAGGGCCTTCCAGCTTCTTCTCTGGAACAGGGGCCAATTCTACAGGCTCCTTAGAGACAAGAGTAATTTTTGTTCACATTTTTTTTTCCTGCCTGAGAAAGAGAGAGACAGCTCTGTTTTAAATCAAGCCCCTAATCCAAGCCTGCCTTCATCCTATAATAGAAGCTAAATGAAACAAGTTCAAGTTGTTTTGACTTACACCCAGTGGAGTTAGAAACTCATTCAGGCATTCAGTGAGTAATTGAGGCAGCTGTGGATCCTGGGAGTGGCCAGGTTAGGTGAGCTCTCCAGTCACCCTAGTACCCACAATGGTAATTCTTTGTTACAGCAAATAGGATCCACTAGTATGTCAGATTTTCTATCAGACTCCCATCCACGTTAGTTCCTCCACAACATCAATTCCATAAAATAGATGAGATTCTATTTTATAAATCTTTGTTTCATCTATCTCTGCCGAGTGAGAGAGAGGGAGAGAGTAGAAAATCAGAGAGTATGTATCTCTGCCTTGAGTCACTTGATGTGAGAAAACAGACCTTTCCTGGTGCAGTCATCAATATTCTGAAAACCTTAATTTTCAATACATGTCTCGTAGTAAGTCAGGCACAATAAAAACAGCGATAATGCTGGGGAAGTAATTATAAAACATGATTCTCTGAGAAAGGATGATGATAATAAAACATAATGATTAGGCACTTTCTAAGTGCCTGTTACCAGAGTACAAATGCATGAGGTACATTCTCTTTCTTATTCTTCACCATGACCCTGTGAAATGGGTAGCCTGGAAAGTGACAAAGAAGAATCTAGCTTTATGTAATGTGACCCACACAGGTAAATATTTTGGTCATAAGCTTTATATTTGAAAATCAATATATTAATTGTATTATAAGAGGGTAGGCGAATCAGGAACACAGATTTTTCTTTCATTTTCTCTCCTATAACAGAGGTCAGCAAACTACAGCCTGGAGGCCAAATTTGTTCCCTCATCTGAATTTGTAAACAAAGTTTTACCGGAACACAATCTTGCCTGTTTGCTTATAAGGGTTGTTTTTTGTTTATTCTTTATTTAAATGGTATCATGAAGTACCATTGCTTTATATCATTGTTAGCATTTTGAAATTGCAGGAATTCCTCCCGCAATGCAGGCATAGTTATTTTACCACACCCACCACCAAGGTACCCTAAGTCCTCCACCACAGTCACTGTGCTCTCTCCCCATTTATTCTCACTGTGTGCTTGTTTTTATGCAATAACAGCAAGGCTGAGTAGTTGCAACAAAGATCATCTGACCCACAAAGTCTAAAATATTTTATTATCTCACCCTTTACAATAAATATTTACTGACCTGGGCCTCCCTGGTGGCACAAGGGGTTAAGATGCAGCATTATGAAGCTATCCACAGCCACTGTAGCATGAATTTGATCCCCAGCCAGGGAGCTACCCACACGGTGCAACAGACCTATCATTTCTTGCCTGCTGCTCCTCTCAGCCATGTATTTCAGTCGATCTGCCTATTCTGTTCCTCACTCTGTCTCTGGTGAATCCTCTCACCCCCCACACCTCTGACCTGTACCCCAGTTCTTATATGCATAAATAAATCTTTTTTAAAAAGTGTCATATTTTGAAAAAATATATATTTACTGACCTATGCCCTGTAACTCCAGTAATTTTCCTCACACTAAGATTTAGGTTATCTACAGTATGTCCTGGTGTATCCCTGTCATACACAAATTACTAGACTAGCTGGATATTTTGCAAGGTGTAGCAGATGCTATTGGCACCCTGGAAGATTCCCTTCACTGATGGTGTCTTCATTCCCATGTGCTTGGAGCTTGGCACCGTGCAGCTCACAGATGCATCCTCCTCACAAAGGATGTCTTCAAGAACCAGACTGGAGCCACCCACCTAGAAATGTTTGTGATGTTATCTCCTTCCAGCAACCCAGTCAATGACTGAAAGGCTTGTCCCAAGGTGGGACAAGCATGTGGTATCAGAGTCCACAGCTTCTTCCTGTGGGAATCCAACACCTCTCTCCAGGGGCTCTTCCCCTACCTGCCCTGCTCCCCTTGCTCCTTTCCAGGTTTCACCTGCAGCACTACCTCACCAAATCCTTTGCACAGAATGGTTTTTGTAGGTTCTGCTTTTAATTATGTGCATAAGACACATGATGGTTATATAGGAGTTTTTATTAAGTCCATACAATATTCAAAAAAAATGAAGAGCAAAATGCTTATGTATTATGTGAAGTTGGGAAGCTGGTGTAGAAGAAGAAAATCTCCTCCTCCACCCTTACTTCAATTATGGGGATGTGCAAATTAAACTGTCAAAAGGCACATTAACTGAAGAAAAGGGTTTATCTGCCTGCACACGAAACCAACAAAAGTAGCTGGCTCCTTAAATCATTCAAGTTGAAACTTACATACCTGACTGATTAAAGGAAAGGGAGAAAAGGCTTTTATGAAAAGAACAAATCATTTTCTTTGGGAATGATAAACGAGTGTTTAGGAGAACAATCAGAGGATTAGAAGTGGGAGGTGTTTGTCCATGTAGATGGACTATAAGCAGATACTATATGGTGAGTGGACTTTTCTGTCTCCTTTAGGGACCTAAAACTCCCCCAGGGAGGACTCAGAGGCAGGTTATATTCTTGTTGTTCTTTCCGCAGGGACCCCTCCCCTGACAAGGCAATCTCTGGTACCTCATTTCCCAGAAGTCACTGCTTAATTGGAAACTCAAAAAAAGCTTTCTCTGCAGCTGTTGATTCCCAATTGACTTCATCTCAAAATAATCCTGACGCCAAAGTGGCACATTATGATCTTCTTCCAGATCAACTCTAGGGTTCTCAGTGGATCCCCACATTGGGAAGGAGCAAATGGAAGGAGAAAGGGGTGCTGTTTAGTGCTATCCTAATCTAAGTTGTGTGCTCTTCAGTGCAGACAATAAACCTGAAGGAAACCATTTCTTTCCATTCCCACCAGGATCACTGACTGTCACCCCCAAGACAGCCCATTTTCTGGCTCCAACCTTAGTGACTGTAAATGACAGAATAACCTTGAGAACTTTCCATCGTGATGACTTCACGGACAGCCCCTGCAACTTTGTCAGCCTCCTCCCCAGTGAGCAGAGAACCCAAGAGCAGCAAGTGATAAATGAACAAAAAAAGAAATGGTCCATTTGAAAATGCATTTTGTATCTGGTTCCTCATCTAACATATTCCTTGCTGTATGACCCTTAGAAGTCTACCAGAAGGGAAAAATTAGAACAGCTTACTTCTTTAAAAATGTATAATTTGTCACATATTTTTTAGCTGAATTGTGTTCTCTGCGCTGTTGTTTTGCATGTATTTCTATAACGTTTTAAAAATAACCTTCTCGGGGTCTCTCTCTCCTACAACAAAAACCCCCCACCATCACCAGAAATGCTGAACCCTCCCCCCATCACACACACTCCCCAGGAAAGACAGTCCTTTGGAATGTCTGTTAATAAATGCCCTGAGGCCTTCTCTTTAGCCGAACAATTAAGAAAAATTTCTAAGAGACTGAACCATGTGTGACCTAAATTGGCTTTAAAAATGCCTCTCAGAGCAGAGGGAGCAGCATTTGCAGCATAATCGCCTTCCACCTTGACATTAATTATGCACTGTGGTGTGCAGAGAGCAACTCTGAGCCAGGAATATAAGTGTTTATAAAGTAAACATGTCAGGCAAGGCAGAACATTGTAAAGTGAAGAAAATATTAAATGCAGTGCTGTTAGGATCCATTTCTCTACTCTTTCTTTCCTTCATAAATCTTCCACATTCAACTTACAAAGGGATGGCATTTCCCTCTTCCAAGAGAGATAAGGTGACTCAACAACACTTATAGTTTGAATTTCTTGAAAGAGAAAAAAGAGAAAAGGAGATGCTTTTTTCTACTGTGTGATTGAAAATAAAAGGGGCTTGCTGATATAAAGAGCTCACCGCCTTAGGGAGCCTTTAGAAAGCATTCTCTATAGGAACAATTCTGTTTCAACACAGCTATATGAACTGTAATTTCATTTCCCTCTTCATTATCAAGGACATTTGCATGACAGCAGGGCCAGAACTTTTCCTGGTTTACCTATTCCTAATTCTTACTTCTTCATTTAGCATCATTAGCCCGTGTTGGTGGCATTTTTATTAATTGGTTTTTTTTTAAATAATAAATTTTATTTTTATATTCCCCATACAATTGCAACCCCCCCCATTTTGACCCCAATCCCTCCCCTCCCACCCCAAAATTCCAATGCCACAAAAGCTTCCAGCTTAGGCAAGAAGCTTAATGAAAATATCCCCTATTTCCAAGGAAAAACCCTCAGTAGTAGCCAAAATGTTCAGGTTCCAGTAGCTTGCAAAATAAATTTTTAGCTTCTTTTCAACTAAATAAATCCCAATTAAAATACACACACACACACACACACACACACAGTGGAGCTTGCTAGTTGAGATGGCAGCCATCCCTTCTACACATCTTCCTGCTGGGTAGCTGCATAGGTAACTCGTAGGAACTCTTAAGGCATCTGCCAAGTTCAATTTAGAAACCAATGATTTAATATACTGCCTATTTATTTTTGTCTTCTGGATGAAATATTTATACTCCACTGACAATTAGCCTATTAAAACTATCTCCTTTTAAAATGATTCTACAGAAAACCATCTTTCTGGAAACAGCTGCTTTAGTTCTTCACACATATTCACTGACAAAACTTCTCTGCCAGGTATCTCACATGGGTAGAATCTCTGTGCACATTAGCAGATCATAATTTTGAAGACAAGAAAAAAAATTAAGGAAGAATTTATTGCTGGTGAAGCTCATAAACCCTCAAAGAAGCCAAAAATCTCTATTAGTCAAAAATTGTCTTTGATAATGAAATTAACTAGTACTTGGGAGAGCTGTGAATAGAGTGACTGAAAGAGTATTTCTATGAGGTCAAGTGCAAAGAATCCAGGATAAAAGAAGATAATGTCCTCAGTGACAGATACATCAGTTCATGGAAGAAAGTGAAAGGAGGTGAGATAATGTTTAGCAAGGTAGGGAATAATTTTTATTTTAAAATATATTTTACTCCTGTTCCAGGAGTAAAATAAGTAGAGGTTACAGCAAACCAGGTTTTATCCTTAACATAAGAAAAACCATTTCAAAGTAGAGTCAATAGAACTAGGAGGTAATAAATGCTAATACCAGAAGCAGAAAAGTAGAAACTGAGAGACCTGATGAGGATTCTCAAACAGTGTACAAAGTTTGATATACAAGATGTCAAAAATACTACAAATCGCAATATATGTACAGCAGGCCCTTAAATAATGTTCCATTCAATGTCATTTTGTTATAACATTGATGAAGAAAATAACTGACTACTGGCAGCAGCCACTGTCTTTGTGGATTTTGCACATTCCCTTATGTCTGTGTGTATTTTCCCTCAGTTTGCTCCTACATCCCATAGATGTGCACATCCAGTTCATGTGTCTCATTTATCCCAATCTGAGTATGAGTGGGTGTGATGCCCCACAATGGAAGGGCATTCTGCCCAGGGTCAGGTCCCATTTTATGTGCCCTGAGCTGCTAGGTTAGGCTGTGGACACCAAACTCTGAGCTGGATAATGAAGTTGGGAAATACCAGAATGAATACAAATGATTATTTAGTATTAGAAATCTCTGGGTCTGTCTTTAAAATTCTGGTGATTTTTTTAATACAAGAAATATTCCATAGGAACTTAGTTTTTGTTTCTATCAAATGAGCCACCAGTAAAAAATGGTTTCATTATACTTCCTTTGGTTTAAAGTCAATGTTTCCAAGAACATACTGATGATGTTGAATGAGGATTTAACTGCCTTCTAATAAGTTGCATTAATTATGTGAAAAGATAAACTGAGGCATATTAAATTTTAAAAGTTTATTTGAGCAAATATTGATTCCAGTTAGGCAGCATCAAATCAGAAGTTGGAAGTGCTGCATTGACTGATGCTACAGAAAAACTTTTACAGAAAAAAGATGGACACAAAGTAAGGAAATTAGTGATGGGCTGTATCTAAGTTGGCTATTTGTGGCTGGTTGTCCTTAGGTTTCCATTGTTAGCCATGAGGAATTTACAAGCTTGGATTCTGGTTTGCTTTAGACCGGGCTACCTGAGTCTAAAGTCTTCCTTGCTTATGTAATTTAACAAGTATTCCCAGAAGTCAAAACACATTCTATCAAATGTCAGTATGAAAACATCTATGAACCACTAAAAGTGCTGGAAGCCTTTATCAATTTGATAAAAATCCACATAAATCATAACAAAGTAAAAAACTAGGCGCATCTTTGGAAGTTGACCTCCTGAATAATTGTGAAATTACATTTTCCCTCAATATTTAGACCACTCAGAACTGGGCACAGCACATCTTGGAAAAAAAAAAAAAAACAGCAATTGTATATATAACTTTCTCTTTTTTTTTTTTAATTAATAAATTTTATTTTTATATTCCCCATACAATTGCAATCCCCCCATTCTGACCCCAATCCCTCCCCTCCCGCCCCCCACCCCCAAAAAGTGTCTCTGGTTCATAGTTTTTGTTGATTTTGATTTTCACTTTCTTATAGTTATTCATTTTCCTGGTCCCTTATTTAAGTTTTCTAGATTCCTGCTATGGGTGAGACCATCCGGTATTTTTCTTTTTCTTTCTGGCTTATTTCGCTGAGCATGATCCCTTCCAGCGCCATCCATGTTGCTGCAAATTGCATGTGTTTATCTTTTTTGAATGCTGAGTAATATTCCATGGTATATATGTACCACATCTTCTTGATCCAGTCATCTATTTTTGGGCTAAACATACATCTAAAGTTTCTTTTCATATTTTGAGTGATGGGGACACACCACACACACACACGTGCACACAACAAAAAATAGCACAGACCCTCAGAATAGACTGTTTTATTCTCACACATTTTAATTATATCTTAAAAGGTCTAAACAGCATATTGTTTAACAATTTGGGCTCCCTTTACTTAAAGAAAAAAAAAAAAGGCCCAGCTTATCTAAATGTACCTTTCTTCTACTCAAACTTCAGTTCCCACATCAAATATGTCTGCTTCAAGCGAATATGGTTCTGGTTCATGGGTGATATGTTGGCAGGAGAACTAGGGGACTATAACAATGTAGAAAGAATAAATAAAATAAATAATTATTTAAATGGAGAAAGACCTTTCCAATCCATCCAAAGAAGCACATTTTACCTTCCCATTATACTTACTACTTTTATATTCTTATTCTTATTTTATTATCAATACTTCTCTGCACCCAGGAATTGCCCTAATACTACCCTGTGACGTAGGACCCTACCCCTCTCATTTATTATTTATTAGATTTAATTATTTGTCTAAACAATTCACTTATTTTCTTACCCTCCAAGTCCATGCTAGATTAAAATTGCAGATTTGTTTACTTCACCTTTGGAAACTCAAGACCAAAACTACAAATGTCTCAAACAAATACTGGGAGAGAGAAGGGACAAATCCAGAAGATTCAAGAGAAAGTTGTTCCTGAGGTTGATTACAGAAAGTCTCTTCTTAAGCTCTTCAAAATGTATAACCATTTATTTTTAAGTGTTTTTAAAAACACTCAGTTATCCCTCTTTCAATTTTAAAAATTTAATTGTAGGGCCTCCCTGGTGGCACAAGGGGTTTAGACACAGCACCACGAGGCTATCAGCAGTCACTGCAGCATGAGTTCGCTCCCCGGCCAGGGAGATGACCCACATGGCACAGCAGACCTCTCCTGTCTTTTCTGCTGCTCCCCTCAGCAGTGTATTTCAATCAATCCACCTGTTCTGTTCCCCACTCTGTCTCTGGTGAATCCTCTCACCTCCCACACCTCTGGCCTGTACCCTGGTTCTTGTCTGCATAAATAAATAAATCTTTTAAAAAATGTAAACCACAACTAAATTGGATAACAATTATGTATTGATTTTTTTTGTACTGTGTGTTATATTGTTAAATGTTCAAGGGTAATATGCCCTCAAAGACTTGCACTCTATTCGGATATGTAATATATTTCAAACAACTCTAAAATTAGGCAATAAATGATATTCTAGAGAGGAAACCATGGTTTCAATAGAAGAGATAAGATACAACCGATAGGTTTCTAAGTCTTCGATGGATTTTTTTTACATCTCTGTGGCATCTATATAAATATGCTTGTGTGTGTATGTATAGTGATATCTGTATTCATGTGATTGGGACATACAAATGCAAGTTAGTATATAATAAGTGCTGTACAGATATTATAAATACTTAGATATTATATGTAGCTTTCAATGAATCCTTAGTCTTCAATGTTAAATTTATTTAAAGCAAATTTTCAAAAATGTAAATCCCAAGACATATACTTTTGTTTCTCTGCTGTTATCTACCATGTTTATTATCTTTACTGTTTTAGCCAGTATTTGACATTAATAAGGAAAAAAAAACTCAAACAGAGGAAGAATCTTTAGGAAGGCACCTGACTTGAATATCAGATGAAACTTCCCAAAGAACATGTACATGTAGACTAAAATCTGGATAGGGGTCATTCACAAGAAGCTGCAGAAGGGAAGGTATTCCAGGCAAAAAGATCAGCATTGCTGAAGTGAAGAAGCGAGGATGAACATGGTTTCATCCAGGAACTAACAGTAATTCACTGTAACTAAAATACAGTATCTGTTGGGTTGGGAATGAACACATAATGAAGCTAGAGAAGTAAGCAGGGGGTCAATCATGAAACTCATTTAAACCCAAGTTCAAAGTTGGGAGGACTTTAGCAACCATGAGTTGATTCTGAATATGGCATGAGTAGTAATGGAAACTCTTTCTTGCCATGAAAGCTTTTTTCATAATAGTTTACAGAGTTTAATAAGTTTTTAAAAATACAAAGTAAATAATGGAAAAATTTTATGATTTACTCAAACTGAATAATCTTTTAATAGCATCCTTTATGATTTATGGTATTTAAAATTGACATAATAAAAACTTAAGGGAGGCCCAGAATGCTACCTAAGTCAAATTAGTTCTGTAAATATGGATCTTCACTTCATGTTTTTATATCTCCAATATTGCTATTATGAAAAAAGTTACATGAAATCAAGACAATGGTCTTCACTTTGACTCTGAGAAAGATCTTTTAAGTTAAGAAGTACCTCTCAAGCACAGTGGAAATAATGGTAAGACTTCTTTTTTATAGCAAATTATGTTTGCTAAAGTATATTAATGGGAAAAAAAATCATAGGATGGTAAACTCAAGACCCCAATAATACACCCAGAAGTAGATTTCTGCTTACTGAACATCTTTCTTCCTCTTCATATTGTTGAGTCAATTCTACCTGCTGACTAGAGTTCTGATGTTTGGTGGCCAACAGAAGGTATGTAAAGATGACCACTCTCTGGCCTTTCACTCCAATTACAACCTCAGGTTTCTAAATGAATATGGTAATGGTTAGGCAGTTTTCTCCACCAAAGGCACAACAAGATAAGGCTCATCTCCAGGGTGAGGGAGTTTGTACTAAAAAGCATCACTTTAGGTAGCTCCCTCCCTTTAGTCTAACAAACCTCTGTCTATGTTCCAGAGTATGAAGATTAGATGTCCTTCTACAAAGCAGTATCATGGACTTTTCAACATTTAGCTGTAACATTATCCAAATGCTGACCAGTCCTCAACTCACCCATGTCATTCCAAGGTCATCTCTACTGGCCAGAAATGTTGCAAAATTAAAGGATTACACTGGGCAAACAGTTGAGAATGGGTCTATCAGGTCCTTCCCAGTACTTTTATTTCCTCCATAGTGCTTATTCGTAGACTAACATCTATCACACAGCTTTATAGAATAGTGTTCCTTCCTCTAAACTTTCTAGCACAGGGGAAAATTTATTTTTCTGTTCACTCACCTCTAGAACCATAAGGAGCTTTCCTCATTACTTTCCCTTTAAGGAGTAACACAGGTGGTTGAGGTGACAAGTTGTTTCTCCTTCAGAAGTAGTATGTTAAATCTACATACATTGACTTTAGCTTTGTTTCCCTTTTTCACTGTCCTCCACTCTTCATGATAAAAATAATCAAGATACCTTAAAATGTAGTGGTTGAAATCCTAAGACATCCAGTAAATAGGCTTGCTCAAAATATAGGCTACAAGGCATCTAGAAAATAAAGATCCTGATTGCCACATGACCCAAATATACTACTGCTACTGGGGAGAAGGAAAGATCTGGTTGGTGGTATTTGTCATGATTTTAATGAGATGAAGATAAGAGCAAGCGGTGTGGGAGAGAAGGGAATGCAGGAGGATTACATAAAACTCTTACAGGGTTTCAAGAGCTTGAAGAATGAAAATAAAATCTATAGTATAATCTATAGAATAAATCTATAAAGAGCTATTCTAGAAAGTTATTCTCTAAGACATGAAGGGAGAAAGAAAAATGCAAACATCCTTCTGCATATATGCAACTGCATTTGCTACAGAATCTAGATTCATGATTTATAAGTGATTTTGGTTTATTTTTCCTAATTATAAATGTAATAATTAACCCATGTGAAAAATGAGGAAACTATTAAAAAATCATTTATTATTCTAATTCCCTGAGATAATTCCTACGGACATTGTGCTATGTTTCCTTCCAGATAGATACATATGCACATATCATGTCACTGAGAACATACTGAATATATAATCTGAATATCCTACACTTCTTTATTTTTCCTGGGCCATTAAAATATCTTTTATTCCATCATTATACTTATGGGCTATTGTGTATTCAAAGATTTTCTCTTCACAGAATATTTCCAATAATTCAGTTGTTTAAAAAAATCATTGGAAATCTCTAATCACCAAACACTGGAAGCAAAATGTCCTTCAGCGGGTGAATGGATAAAACTGTGGCACAGCCACACTGTTCAGTAATAAAAGGACTGAGCTGTCAACCCACCGCAAAAATGTAGATGAATCTTAAACACATACTGCTAAGTGAAAGAAGCAAGTTTAAAAAGGCAACACACTGTGTGATTATAATAATATAACACCTTATAAATGCAAAACCATAAGAGATGCAAACAGATCAGATGTCAGTTGCTTTGGGAATGGGATAAAGTTTCAGCAAGTGAAGCACAGGGGATATTTCAGAGCAACTCTCTTATAATATGATAATATTAATGTGTATATATGACACAGAGCATTTGCCAAAAACACAGAAGTTTCCAACATAAAAAGCAAACCCTATGGTATGTGACAATAAACATAATTTTTAAAAATAATAATCTAAAACAAAGGGAATCCCTGATGGAAAGCAGACTAAAGCAAAAACAATCTATGTTGCAAACATATGAATAATCTCATTGAAAGGAATAGGGAAATATACTGACACAGATAACTCTGGAAATGAGGGTATCCTCTAAGATTAAAGGCAAAAAGGAAATGGAAGCATAATACTCTTGTGTATAAAAGTATTTCCATGGGATAGGGATTGACAACTCTGAAATCACTGGCATATACATATATATCTCAGAATTGAAGCATCAAGTAAATGGATGGTGAATATTAAGACCTTGATTTCCTATTGTTGGTGTAGGAGGTTACAGATTAGCAAGGGCAGAAGCTAGAAATGTCCATATGGCAATGGATTAGATTTGGAGACATCAGTATGAACTCATGTTTACCTTAATATAAATACAGATGGTTACATTCAGAAATATTTATAGATATGTATATATACACAAGTTAGCAGACACATATAAATTTCTTTGCTCTGTCAACTCAGGGGACCTAGAAGAACCAACATCATAGAAGGAACAAGCCCAGATTTCATTTTCTAATATCATTCTCCAATAATAGGAACAAGGTCTCCCCAAAAGAATGGCCAACTCTAGGATTTAGGCAGGAGATTTAAAAGGCGAATCTGGAGCAACCAGTAGTGTCAAAATGGACGAAAGTATTCAAAAAAAACACAATGATGGACTAGGTCAAAGGACCCTGAAACCAACCAAGCCTTCCAATGGCCAAAACTGGAACAATCTGTACTGAAAGAAATACAGTAGCATTGGATTATTGCTAAAAGTATTACGTAAATATCTGTGAACCCATCCTGTTATAAGTAATTTAATAAATTCATGGATGAAAAAGGCATATCTTCTATGGAGAAAAATTCCAAATAATTTACATAAATACTGTAGTCTTACAATAGTTACATAATTCCCTACTCCTTAAATGTGAGCTGCTCTTAGTGACTTTCTTCCAAAAAACACAGTATGAAAAGAGGGGAAAGTGTGACTTTATAGCAGAAAACTCTGACAATACCACCTCTGCCAGGTGACCAAGGTGAAATCAAAGTGATGCCACATTGATATTATATTCTTTATATGGTGAGAATGGACTTTACCTCTGTGGTTTTCATCCCCAAGACTCACAACTCCAGTCTAATCAAGAGAAAAGCATCAGAAAATTCTAAGATGTGGAAATCCTACAAAACATATGATCAGCACTCCTCAAAATTGCCAAGGTCATTAAAACCAAACTAAGTCTGAGAAACTCAGAACTTAAAAGAATCTAAAAAGCCATGTCAATTAACTGTAATAATATGCTATCCCAGTTGGAATACTAGAAAAGAAAAAGGTCTTTAGATAAAAAAATATGATCTGAATAACATATGTATTTTAATGAATAATAATGTACCGATAATGGTTCATTCGTTATGACAAATAGAGGACAGAGTGTGTGAAATACTGGGAAACTGTACTATTTATGTTTTTTTTTTCTATAAACCTTGAACTATTCTAAAGTAAAGAGGCTATTTTTAAAACCATTAGAAATAATATTTTGGTCACAAAGTGTTGTCCATACATCTGAATAGTTTCTGAAAAATGGAATTACTGATTAGAAGCAAATGAGAAATAAAAGTGACTATATTGCAAATTTCATACCATTAACTTTGCACTAATTCATAAAGTCAATGACAAGTGTTTGAGAGAATCTGTCCCTCTATAGAAATCCTGAATAAAAGTGACTTAGGTCTTGAGTCTTTTTTACAGAAGCCAGCTAAGTAAAAGTGACTATTTTATTCAACTTAAAATGAAAGTAAATCAGTACAGCACAGTGAGTAAGTGTTCAAAATGGAGTCACGCTGTGTCAATTTGTAGATGACCCCAACCCCACCTCTATCTACCTGTTTGACTTCGAGCAAGGTACTTAGCTGCTCTAAGCCTCAATATTTCTCATGTGGAAAGTGGCAAAATCAAATAATCCACCATAGGTTTTTTACAGAAAATTTAAAAAGGTAAGCAAACAAATCAATCAGTATAATGGTTGGTACAAAGTACTTCAATGATAGGTATTACTGCTGTTTTTCAGTCATTCAATTATTTAACAAATATTTATTGAAAACTCATCATGTGATTCTAGAGAGACAATGGTGGACAAGACATAATCTCTACCTCAAAGGAACTTACACTCTAGCTGTAATCAGAGAAGCACATGGAAAGTTAACAATGTGTGGGTAAGTGTGAGAATAGGCTAAGAACAAGCTGCAGTGGAAGCACATGACATAAACAGGAAAGCAGTCTTGGGGAACAGGACAGTTAAGACAGAATCCAAAGGATTTGTAAGATTTAGCTCAGTGGTGCGCTGGAGCTGGCAGAAATCAAGTCTTTCCAATTCCCTGTTCAATGACATCACATTGGCAGTTCGAACTCAGTGAAGGTGAGAGTATTTATAGGATGGAGACATCAAGTACTGTAAAAGGGGCTCTCCTTCCTCACCCCAGAAGTGTAGTGCTGCTTTAGCATTTGGCAGGAGAAATGCAGAAGGAGACAAGGAGCATAATGAACTAGAAGAACTGAAAGGAGTTTGGCCAATTCAGAGTGTGAAGTGTCACAAAGAGGTAGGTGGGAATCAGATCATGGATGTAGGTCAAATTCAGGGGTTTAGAATTTACCTGGAAATGGAGCCACTGCAGGGTACGTACAGTGCAGGGGGTGGAACATAGTTTGCCAGATTTCCTCTGACGTGAAAAGTTTGAGTAAAATTGGAAACATTGATAGATGTGGGGTGCTTAAAGTTTGGAGACACAGACAACTTGGATTTGATCACTGTCTGGATGTAAGTGAAGTGTCATTAACATTTGACATACTAAATGCCTTTTTTTTTTTTAATTTTCTACCTAGATTGTTCTTAAGTTAGTTCTTTTACAAATTGTCAAAACTAGTAGACTATGACTTAGCATCTTTGACAGTTTATTACAATTCTAGTAGTTGCTAGAAAGTTTTCTTCTTTCTGGCCAATATTTAGTTGGAGAGCAGTACCACAGACAGATATAAATGAAGAACTCGTTGGAGTAAACAAGGTAAGAAAAAGGGGTCTGAACCCAATTCCAGTGTGTGGAGGGACTTCCCCCCTCCCATTATCAAGTCCCCATGAGACAATTTAACCTGATCCCGGCACTATCTGCCTAGAAACCATGTCCGGTATCACAGTTGAAGGCCTTAGTCCCACAACACTGACTCTCCCCCCAGTTCAGAACCCAGTCAAGTCCAGGCCCACACCTGTGCTTCTGACTGTCTACACGTAAGAGGTTCCAGTGACCCACATCTTGGTTCAATTAATTTGCTAGAGTGTCTCACAGAACTCAGGGAGATAGTTTATGTACATTTATTCATTTATTGTAAAATGATATTATAAAGGGTACAGATAAAGAGCCAGCTGAGAGACATATGCAGGGCAAGGTATGTGGGCAGAGGATGGAGCTTCCACGCCTTCTCTGGCTTCCTCCCTCCCAGTACCAACATAAGTTCACCAACCCAGAATCTCTCTGAACTTGATACTTTGGGAATTTTCTGGAGGATTCGAATTGGCATGAGTGATCATTAATTTCATTTTCAGTCCTTCTCAAGAGAATGGGGAATAGGGCTAAGAATACTTAATTCCTAATCATGGATTATCTTTCCAATGACCAGCCCTCACCCAGGATTCACTGAAGAGCCCATCCAGAATTGCTTCATTAGAACAAAAGACACTCTGTCAATCAGGAAATTAAAAGGATTTCAAGAGCCCTGAGTCATGAACCAAGGTCAAAGAAAAATAACGGAATATAAGATACTCCTGGTGCTCTTTTTGCTCAGCTAAGAACAAGGGTTTTGGGACTCTGTGCCAGGAACTGGGCAAGAGAGACCAATATATATTTGTTTTTTTTCTATTATCAATGAGAAGGAACAGTGGCTTTGTCTTGGGTGGTAGTTGTGATTGTAATAAATTGAACTGGAAAATATTTAGGAGGTAGTTCAAGGTGATAGAATGAATGAAGAGAGTGAGGGCAAAGGAAAACTCAATGATACTTCAGTAAATACTTCAGGATTTGCCACTGAATTTGAATCTGATGTTCTAACATACATTAGGAATTGGTGTAAATTATCAAGATGATGATGGTTTAAGATAAAGACACTGATGGAGGGCTACACAGTTAGAATCATTATAGAGTTGGCTTAGGCTGAGAATCAACTACATTTTTCACTGAGTATATATGGAGATGCAGAAGAAAGAAAGGCTGATTTGGCTCTGAGATATCTTGCATGGATGCCTGGAAAGATGAACTTCTATTTATGGTAGCAGAAGACTGGAAAGAAGCAGGGGAAAGTAACATACTAGTTGGTACAAGTTGAGTCAGCATTACCTGAAATTTTTAGGCCAGAAATTAAGAGGGGAGATCGAGGAGGTGTCTAGAAAGAAATTTGTCTGCAGGTCACAAAATAACTAGCTGAACCTCCTGACCCAACAAATATCAAGTCATCTAGAATCTGTGGTCTGTAACATTCCCAGGCAGTTAGCTTGCTTTTTGTGGTCAAAAGAGTTGGGTTAGGGATGATTATTTAATTTGATGTAATTTCAATCCCATTTCCAATATTTGGCAGTCTTAGGTACACAGACATGAATGGAGAGCACATTTTCTCACTTATGGAGTTTCTATAAGCCTGATAGTGAGTGACAGTATTTTATCTAATCTCCAGTCAAGCTCTCAATCTTTAATTTGCATAAAAATTACCTCTAGTGGTTGTTATAAATACAGATACCTAGATCCCTTACCTTTAAGATTCTGATTCAGCAGTAAATTGCCTGTTTAACAAGAACTCAAACTATGTAACAGAGACTCCCCAGAAAAAAAAGGAAACTACAAGAATAAGAAACTATAAGAATTTCTACCATGTACAAGGACTTCTCTTTAAGTCATGAAATGGGTCACAAAGAAATGTAGTTTCTATTACTCATCTAGAAATGGTAGCATGAATATTTCAGTAGTAACAAAAAGAACTTTGCAAGAAAGACATTAGGAATCACTACAACTGATTTGAGTCCTCTTTGAATACCTGTGACTATATGTTTTGGGGAGCATGGAGGGATTTTACCACAACAGTTTTGTGATAATGAAGGACTTTTTTCTGTTGCTATATCCTTCTTTTGCCTGTTTTATAGTAAACACTAGGAAAAATATAAAACAAACAGCTATTTACAGTTCAATGAATCTTTTCCTTGTACTTATTATAATGATGTTGTTGAGGACATTGATAAGTCCTCAATAGCAAGTGTCCTCTCTTTGAGGATTCTAGAGAAAGGTCCTATCTAGTGTTAGTATTAGCAATAGCTATGCTGTCTCTAGGAATACCATCAATCTTAATCTTACATAAAATCTAAATTATCCCAGTTACCCAATGCCCTGTAGGGAATGTCTGCTATACTTCTCAGAATCAAATTATCTGGGATGAGATAGAGTTGATCATTCTTTATGGTATTAATACACTTTCATAACAAGATGAGGTATTCATAACAAGGTACAAATTAATAAGCATTTGAATGCTATCTTTAAAATTTCCAAAGGGTATCACATATATCTTCTTAAATCTTAACTGCTGTAAAATACTCATTATTTTAACAATGAAAGATTGAGAGTCAGAGCAACTAAGTGATTTTCCTGAGATCACACAACTTAGTAACTAGTAAACTAGAATTTTAACACACAAATTTTGACTCCAAATTGACTTCTCGTTCTGCTACCTGTACAAAAAAAGGAAAATCCTTTTTTATTATGCTCAGCAATTTATTAAAGTATGCAGATATAGACATGTATAAAATTATAGTTAATCCTCCACCAATCCTGAGAAATAATTGCTTATATTTATCCAAATGTTTCACAGATCTGGGACACTCTAAAGTTTCAGGACTTATCCAAAGTCAGCACAAATCATGAAACAGGAATCAAACCCAAAACTCGTACCACCCAATTCTGAGTTTGCCCTTGAACTACTTCTGATGCTATGCTCTCAAGTAAACTGCTCATCCCTTTATTAGACCATGAGCTCTACCAGGAAGAAGCCAGCAACTGAAATGCCAAAATTCTCCTAATTCCGTAACTGTTAATTATATATATTATATATTAAAATATTATTATTATTATTATATATTAAATTATATATATTATATATTAAAATAACAAAACAGTCAGAGGACATGAAGCCACATCCACCCCTTACAACACAGAGATATAAATAAATGTGCACTGGGCTGTTTAGGGGAAGGTGGACAACACGGAGATTCCAAGAGCACCAGGAACAGAGGCAATGCACCTGTGAGAAAAGAGTCTGGAAGCAGAAACTTGGGTAGCCAGTCTTGCCACCCTCACAATCTTGTCCAAAGAGAGACTCGGAAATGAAGAAGACCCTTTGCCTCTCTTTTGGGAAATGAGAAAATGAAAAAAATAGTTAAATGCACGAGTCTCCAGTGGTATTACTTTGTCAAGTGCTTGAATTCCCTTCTAATATGTCACTTTCTTAAAATAACTATCTGAAAAAAGTCAATGAAAATTTTTCAGCACACCCCCCAAAAATATGTGTATATACTGGCTTTAATTTCACCTGTCAGCGCTTATTGGAGCTACAAGTTTTATTTCTAAGCAGATTGTCCTGGTGGGCCATTATAGATGGTGCTGGGGTATGAATAGGGCTAAGTGGAAATGCAGGGCTAATCTGTCAGGTCCAACAAAGATAAATCCCCCAGCAGCACTACCATATTTCACAGTGCACGGTGTTGACTACAGATCTCCCGACATGATAAATTTTATGGCCAAATGTGGAGGCACTTTGCAGCCCTGGGTCTACTAAGAATGGTTGGTCCCTCTCTGATAGGGTCAATTGTGATAAATTGCCCATTGAACTCCCCATGAAATATGACATTTCAGGTTAACCAAGTTCTCTTTGATGTGCATGTCCCAGTTAGCCTCAAGACATTTACAGAAGAGCTTTTCTAGTGAGATGGTTGAAATGGCACAAGATACACCCTTCTCGTCTTTCTTACTACACTGTCAGCAATGAAGAGAAAAGTTGCCGAATCTCATTCCTGGTAACGCTGTGGAGAAATTTCCTTTTGGAGTAGCATGAGGTGGAGGACACAGACCACAAGAAAAAATACCATCACTTGCTCAATCTCCTGTATCTTTTGTTAATTCTCCTAGTAAAGGGCCACAACTAGGTTTTATTTTTGGGTTATCTCTCCTCATACATAAAAATCTGAAGAGCCAGTGCACTGAGGCTACAGTCCTTGAGTCATTTATTTAATCTCTCTAGGCTCCATTTTCCTCATCTGAAAAATGGGACCTCACAGGTCTGTGATGATTATTCAATTGGAGCCATATAAAATGCTTATAGTATTCCATGTTATTTTGGTATTCAAAAAATGGTGACCAGTTAGTACATGGACTGTTATATAGTGAAATAGTTAAAATTTTGACTATCTCACCTTTTCCTATAGCTGGACCTACTTTCCTAAAATGACAGGTAGAGATTGTGTAGTGTTAATCAGTATATCACTATTTCCATTATTAGTTTGTTACTATCATATCCACACATAATAGCATCTTACACTCTTCCCTCTAGTTAATTAGTCCCACATCCATTTTCCTCCTGAGTAAACACAAACACACACTCCACACACTTCAATCACTACACAAATCAATTCCATCTGCTCAATATTCTGCATCATAGCCTTTCTTTTCCATTCCTATTACAATTGTATATGGGATGTGTTCAATGAAATCTCACTGATTATGATGTGACTGAATATGAGGATAATGGCCATAGATTAGTAAATTATGATTAATATTCCTAAAGAATATAAATAAGCCACACACACTTCATTCATCTACCATATATCAGACCCTGAAAATACTCTGTTAAACCGAAAACTATGTTATAACATATCAAAATTGTATCTGCACTCAAATTCAGGCAAAATTTCAATTATCCTACAGTCAGGTCATACGAGGTTCATTTTGTAAGAAAACAATCACTTATAGAAAGTAGTTATGATTTGCTTTCCATTTCTAGGACTTTAGTCTATAGATGCATCTTTCTAGCATGATTCCCTCATCTGACTGAGGGAATTTACTAAAGAGCCTCAAAGGCATGCTCTGATATTCTATATAACAAAGTTATAAAAAACTCCCTATGACTATGGCTTAGGGAAAGGTGAACAGCCTGGAAATATAATGCATTCTAAAATAATAACTAGAAGGATTTCACAAAATTGATTGTCTCTGGGTGGTCAGCTTGTGGATGAATTTTATTATTACTTGAAAGTAATGTTCCCTGTCTCTCCCTGTCTTTTCTGTTTGGTTGCACGACTATTATACGGGCTGCCAAAAGAAGTAAAATGTGACCAGCTTTCCTAGAACGCTAAGGCTGGAGATTTTCTGAGGGGCTATTCCTGGCTCCCCAATAATTGATGGGGTCAAATGAGCAACAACTAATGCATAATGGAAAAACCACAGACTTTAGAATTCAAAAACTGTATTTTAAGTTCCATTTTTTCCCTTCAGTTTTACATCCACCCAAGGACAATTCACATATCCTCTCTAAGGTTCAGGTTCAGCATCTATAAAATACAGACCTTCAAAACGGGCAGGCACAACCCTAAGCTGTCTATATTCATGCAAAATAGGTATTGTTACACCTTATTTTCCAGATGAGAAGACACAGACTCAGTAAGGTTAAAAGAGATTGCATGGATGAAAGTATGCTATAAATCCCATAGTACTATGTGCATTTTTGTGGCAGTTGGTGTTGCAACTAGATCATCCCATCCGAATATTTGGGCTGGTTGATTATAGCGATATAGACAAACTAAACTGATTATGAGCCCATGTTTTTATTCTCTTTGATGTTATACAAAGACAAAAAAAATCAAGGAGAGTTGCACTTGCTTTTTCCACTAAAATCAAACAGGAAATGGAATAGTCTACATTTATCTTATTCACCAATGCGTGTGTCTACATGTAGGACAGTGGCTGGCAAACAGCATGAGTTCAGTAAGTAGAGAAAAATCCTTCCAAAAAGTGATGTGAGTCTGACTGTTTACTTGCAATAAAATGTATGATCACATTACTAAAGATTTATAAAAAGCCTACATGATTTGCCAGTGGGGAACTGCAGAGTGTGCAGTCCAAATCCATGGAGTCCCAAGACCACCAAGACCCACTGTTACTGGGCAAAGGATCTAAAAACGATCGCTGAGTCAGAACTTCTCTCTCTGGTTTTGAGTCCAGCCACCCTCTGCCACAAATGCAAACAAAAGGGTGCAGCAAAAGGGAAAATCAGTTTCTATTAACCAACAGGTTAGAGAGACCAAAAGAAGGTCTACCTACTGACGAATGGCGGCAAGTGGAGCAGCAGCTACAGAAGCTGGTAGGTTGCAGCAGAGACCTATGGCTGCTGAGGTTAGGGGGTTCCCCCTACATGGGAGGACATTTGCTGGGTGGAGTCTGCTTCCATAGCAGTTCCCTCGATAAAGAAACAAGCCATGCACATCACTGTGTTTTAAAGGCTCACAAAATGCTCGGCTCAGCCACCTTCTCAGCAGGCCCCTTGTTCTGGAGGTCAGGAGCACAGTGTAGACCACAGCACTGCATAGCCAGGGGTCCCTCCATCTTGGGCAGTTTGGGACATCTGGGGGTAGAGTATGGTCCCACATTTGCACCAGGCAGCTGCACCACCACTTGGTAGTTATCTGCTCTGCCTTAAATATCAATCCTGGCTCTTCTGGCTGGCAGAGGTCCCCAATACCAATAATAGATTTGTTCTTGGTTTTTTTTTGGACCCAATCCAGGTAGGAATGGAAGAAATATGAAGAGCCAGCCTCCATACTTCACAGGAAAATATTTCCCTTTTATTTCTTCTCCTGAATTCACCTTCCCCTTCCTATATAGTCCCCACTCTTCACCTTTACTAGAGCTGAAGACCTTTAATCAAGACCTAGGCAGAGAACCACTCTCAATTTCCAATTACTAATCACTGTGTCTTACTGTATTTTATTTTTGGTAAATTCAATGACTCTACAGCCAAAAAGATGACCTAGATAAATCAAGGTATAGTTGTGGTATATTTAATGGAATAAATGAAACTGGTATGTACTAGGGAAAAGGGTATTTCTAATAAAATTTGGGGTTTTTCCCCAAACCAGAGAAGTGAAAAAGAAATCAAAGAAGAGGCTTACCGAAAAAAGAGAAAATGAAGATCTCCATAAGAGGGTTCACAAAAAGCTCGGCTCAGCCACCTTCTCAGCCACCTTGACCCAACTGTGTCTTTAGAGACAAAACACATTTTAAGAAATAAACTGACCCACATAAAAAAATCCCCTAAACAAAAATTTTAAGTCCTGACTTCGCTAAGAAATCAACTATTTTTCAATGAATACTACTTCTACAATTCTTACAACATGCATGAGACAGAGTCTATTTTGTGGTTCGTTAATTGGATCAGTTTATTCTTCATTATAAGCACAAGAATATACAATGTTTTATACTCCAAATTTGTGGGAATTTTCCCATACCTGCCCCATCAAATTGCAGTTGGCTACCATCTTAGCTTAATAAATTTATGAGCTGTGAGCTTCTATGACTACTAACATCTGTCTTGATTTTCCCTGGGCCCAAAGCAATGATGGTTGAGAAGAAATTCATGTATGTTTGGCTTTGGAATACTGTGGTAGCCTCATGAGACTACAGCAAAAAGAGAGAGAAGATTTCTGTTTCCTTCAGCTTTTATTTTAATAAGACTCCAGGCTGACATAATTCTCCAACCAAATGGGACCATTTTAAATACCAGGATATGGTGATTTTTTTCTTACTATTTGATTTTAATATTTAATTTTTTTATCCAGAAACCTTAAAGCACCATTCAGTAAATATTTAATGGACTGCTATACTATGGGAGGTACAAAGCTAAATCTTGAAGACAAAGAAAAACCATCCAGTTATACCATATGTAAATACACGTGTATGTACATGTGTATAGATATACTTTACATATAATGTAAATACATTATATATATGAACATATATAATCACAATACATGGCAGCACATAGAGTCAAAGAGGGTAAAGGCATTATGTAAAAAGGGTGACCATAAAAATAATGGAAGTATGGAAGAAGAATTAAAGACAGAGCTCAGAATTGGAACACACACACACACACACACACTCACACACAATAGATGAGGACTTCAACTCATGGAGGAATGGGGGTTGGCAGATATTTCACAAACTAGTCCACTTGGGAAATATAAAGACACCTTTATAAATAGTACCGAGGTCCCAAATTTTAGAAATGCATCTGTAATACATGAATAAAATAAAAAAATAAAATAAAATAAAACTTACAAGTTTGTGGTCAGAATTAAATCAAATAATATATGTAAAGTGCCCAGTACAGAATTCTCTGCCTTTTTTTAAATTGTAGACTTTTTATTTAACCTTCACTTTTGAAAGATAATTTAGATGATTATTTCATGTTTGCAGATTTTGTTTTCTTTCAGAACTTTGAGTATGTAAATCCCACTGCTTTCTGGCTCCCTTGTTTCTGATGAGGTATGAGAAATTTATCATTTTCGATGAGCTGTAAGTCATTCCTTTCTATGTTGTTGAGTCATTTTTCTCTTACTTCTTCCGAGTTTCTGTTTTACACTTGGTTTTCAAAGTTTAAGTATGGTAAATGCAGGAGCAATTTTCTGTCTGTCCTTCTTGGGGTTCTTTGTGATGCTCATTCTGCCATTCTGAAAATGACTGGTTCAGTCCCTATATTTTAAGTAATGGTCAAGTCAATCCAAACCTCAATCTTGAAATGTAGCTTAGAATCATTTTTCACCTTTGGTGATTGTATTTTTCTTGACTATTTTCCTCCACCAACCACTTTACAAATTACTTCACCAATATCATATTTACTTCCTCTCAAAACTCAGACAGAATGGATACATGGCTCTTTGCAGTAAAGAAATAATTTGTAAATTCATTGATTGCATTTAATGAGAGCTAAGCATTTAAGCATTTATGGATCACTTATGCCTACTAACTTTCAAGTATCTTGCTAAGTACTTTGCAAATATCTACTTATGTAGCCTTCATCACTCACCTATGAGCTATATACTAACATTATTCCATTTTACAGGTGAGGGAAAGTGCAACTCAGTAGGATTGAGTAACTTGTCCTAAGTTGCCCAGTTAACTCTAATGAGTGAGCATGGAATCAACCCGTCTGTCTGGCCTTTAAGTACTGTGTGTTAGTCTCTCAATCTAAACATACTTATTTAATTTTGGATTTCTTTTCCCAAAGTCAAAAATTTAACTTGAAGTCTCTAGCCTTCCTTATAACTTGAATGCAATAAGGTTTTCTTTTCTATTGGAAACTCTATTTGAACTCCCATACAAGGGGCAATATCACACAGTATGTCATGTACCATGACTTTGATAATAGGTTATGTCGATCCAAATATAGGTTATCTCTTTGCTACCACCCTAATCTTGACAAGTAATTTAAAATCTGTGTCTTAAGAAATGCATCTGTAATATTTTTCTCATCTGTAATAATTTTCTCAACTCAATACAATAAGGATAGTTACTTCATAGGGTTTTATGGAATAAGATGAGAGTAACTACAAAATGCTGGGAACAGAGTCTAACACAAATTAAGTTCACAATAAATGTTGGATGTTATCATCACCTTGTATCACATACATTCTACTTGTATGATTTTATCATAATTTTCTGTTGTCTGTCTCTCCTATTAAACTATGAACCTCAGAAAAGTGGGGACCATATCATTTTCATCTTTGTTGCTTTAATGCCTAGTAGTATCTGAAACAGTAAAAACACATGAAATGTTTAAGGGAAGGAAGGATAAATAAATCTTTTTCAATGAACAAGGTAACATCTTCTATCAGATGAGGAAAGGATTGTCAGGAAGTCTCTGCTTTCAAATTGTGGTAGTTTCACACATGCATGGCATAAACTGTAGATGACAAAGGTATCAAGAGATCTCCACAAACAAAGAGACAGAGCAACAGAAAGAGGTGCTGTGGCCCTAGCTCATTACACATCTTCAACACATCTAGTAACTCCACAGAAGTTGACAAAAAGCAATGACAACTAATGACCCAAAAGTTCTCTTGAATTCAGATTAGTCCACAGCAGTCCTGCTGTGAGTTAAAACAAAAGTAAATTCAGTTAAAGTACTTACAGGTGTTGTTTTATTCCCTTTTCCCTTGTAACTAATCACTTAGTCACACTGCCATCTTACCCTTCTCCCTTGCATCCTCATATTGTCCATATACACGTTATTAAAAACATTGAAAACATGCTATATTGGGCTCCTGATTTGAAAATTTAGTCTTGGGCCTCCCTGGTGGCGCGAGGGGTTAAGACACAACCTATGAAGCTGACCGCAGCCACTGCAGCACGAGTTCAATCCCTGGCCAGGGAGCAACCCACATGGTGTGGCAGACCTCTCCTGATTCGCCCACTGTTCCCCTCAGCAGTGTATTTCAGTCAATCTGCCTGTTCTGCTCCTCACTCTGTCTCTGGTGTATCCTATCACCACCGACGCCTCTGGCCTGTACCCCAGTTCTTCTATGCATAAATAAATAAATCTTTAAAAAAAAAAAAAAGAAAAGAAAATTTAGTCTTAAAAGATAAAAATTAACCAGAAAGTAGAGCTCTCCATCTGGCAGGAGTCAGAGGTAAACCAAGAGGGGCACCTTTAAGTACATCCAAGAGCTATAGAGGAAGCAGTCCGGTGAGATGCAAGTTCTTCCCAGGGTGAGCTGCCACCAGAACAGCCAACCCTCAGCACACCACAGCCCTCCCTCCCCTGACTTGATAAAGCAGGCTGAGACACAAGGCCACGCCAGGTTAAATCATTTATCAGGGCTCTGAGAGTTCAGAGCCCTTACTGGGTTGGTGAAGATTCCACATACAAATTCACTGTGGTTATTCTCATCGATCCAGTCCAGAGAGCCACAAAAGTCCTGAGACCCGGTGGACCACCAGGCCAGTCCACATGCACGGGAAGATGCAAGGATCGACATCCGCAGGCCTCAAGAGCCTTGGCCTTGGGAAGGCCATGAGCAACCCCATAGACGGCTCTCCCCATCCAGCCTGGAGAGGACAGGACGCTGCAGCTCCGCCGCTACCACTACTAATGATAGTGTAAAAATCCTACTAATAAACAACTTAGGACAGCCATATCTACTTAAGTGTTCTTTGTTTGCTAACATGAGTTGTTCATGGCTACATTGTCAATTATGATAGATAAATTACAACAGTAGTTGAAAACTTTAAGTGATGATATATCTTGTTTCTATTAAGATAAATGGTTTGTCTTTGCTTTATCTTATTAGGAAGTTATATATCGGTGTTTAAAATGCTGTTTGGTGTAACAGCTGTAAAATAAATTCTTTAACAGAGAATCACAAGGGCCTCCCTTAAGCACAGCACTATGAAGCTATCCAAAGCCTCTGCAACACGAGTTTGATCCCTGGTCAGCCAGGGAGCAACTCACATGGTGCAGCAGACCTTTTCTTTATTGTCTGCTGATCCCCTCAGCAGTGTATTTCAGTAGATCTGCCTGTTCTGTTCCCCACTCTGTCTCTGGTAGATCTGCTCACCCCCACTGCACCTCTGGCCTGTACCCCAGTTCTTGTACACATAAATAAATAAATCTCTTAAAAAAGAGAGAGAAGTGCAAACAAAGAAAAAAAAAGAAATCAAACTGGAAATATATATTATATACATATAATACATATAGATATAGGTCTATCAGCATCCTTAGAATGTTAGCACACTAAACATGGAGTGACACCACGTAGGTTTGAAGTCCTGTTACCTTTGCCTTTTGCATAAGTAACTGCTCTGAGGATTTGCCGCCTCATTTATAGTGAGAAGTAATAGTACCTTCCTCACTAACTCCTTGTCAGTATTACAGGAGATAATTTGGCAAAGCACGTTTACAGCACTTGACAGGCATGAGCTGTTATTAATATGATTGCTATATTCTACTACGTGGCAAGCCCAGGGAATACTTACAGAAATGGAACAAAATGCTTTAATGGAAATACATAAGTGGTACAAGAGAAACACAGATGAGAGAACAAGCAGGGAGAAGGCAAGGCTGTCATTCTCATTTTACAGATGTGGAAGCCAAGACTTAAAAAAGTGAGCAACTGGCAGTAGGTAAATGTCCTTAAAATTAATTTCGTAAAATTCACCTTCCTAAATGTGTAATGTGTTCTGTTTATCAAATTTACTGGGTTAGTAAAAATGGCTTTCATAGCTTGAAAAGCGAAGAATACTGAAAATAGGAGAAGTTTAAGAGCTTTAAAAGGAAGGCTAATATTTGATTTTTTGCTAATGAAACTTAGCAAAATAGAAATGTCCATATTTATTTTAGAAATTTGTTTTGCTGATTTCCAAACTCATTTTAATACTATACAATTTGTCAGATTTCAGCAATTTTAGGATATCTTAAAGTATATTTTTGAAATTCTTCCTTCTGATCGATGGTCAACGAGTATTAAAGATACAAATCACAGGATCTACCACAGCAAAGCACTCTGACAGTCCCACCTTCCTAATACATTCTGAACATTTTAACCCTTTTATGTCCATCATTTCAATGAACTTATAACACACTGACCTATCCAAATTGTCACTTACCAGCAAAGTTTCTGCATTTCCTATGTAGTGACATTGTGGGGAGGAGGTATTTTTATTTAAGATGTTCTTAGTTTTAAGTTTAAATTCTTAATTTAAATACTTAATGTAATTAAATCTTTAATCAAAATAAAAGAAAATTGGATTTAATTTAATTCCATTTAAAGTTGAAATTCAATTTAATTTAAAATTAAGATTTAATTTAAAATTGTGATTTCACATGCTTTTGAATTTAAATTGTAAATGGCTACAGATACAAACTGAAAGCTCATATGTCATTTCAAATGCTGGCAACAGAATATTAAAAGTATTTGAAGTTAAAAAAATACAAAATGACAGACAGAAGCATCCAAATTCAAATCCGAAAGGATCTGAAACAAACATAAATTACATGAAAGTCAAAAAGTTGGTTGGAAAGTAGTAGCATGTCTTATAGGAGGATTTATCATTTTTTTAATGATCAATTCCAATATAACTTACATTTTGTTAAACTTGTATTTTTTGTTAAAATTATCAGAAGTAAATTTGACAAAAATTGGCATTTGGTTAACAGCTCTTCAGAAGAATTGAACTGCTTCCTAAATAAATTTGCCAAATATCCTGTTAAGCAAGAAGGGACTTCATTTCCTGGTCCCCTGTTATGTTTTTGGTGCTTTTGTTTTTGTTTTTCAGAAACTGTATTACCTATTGGTTTAACAGCCACCCTCTGAAATATGTCATAATATTTGTATTGTTGCTTTTACTATTTAAAGGAGTTGGCAAAATCCTCTCCTTTAGGAGAAAAAGTAAGATTCTGTATTAAGGAGAAAAACACAATTTGATAAGTACCCAAAGAACCAGAAAAACAAACAATAGTTGCTTCTTTCTTCCAAAATTTAACAGTTTTGTCTCATTATTTTGAATATAGGGTTCCTCTTTAGGAAACTACTGTCACCAATGTTTGTCATAAAATGTTACTAAAATACATATTTATACTATCTCTCTTCAAGAGTTATATAAATCCCTACTTATTTACTGAAAAGAAATGTCATACTTTTCAATGATTTATTTCCTTGCTACAATAAAAGACATTTTAGAAAAAGCCAAGAAAATTAGGAAGGAACAAGGAGGAGAACACCACACACTGTGTGTAGGTGTTCAGTAAATGGTATTTTATGTTGATAAGGCAGAGTAAGGGGAAAGGAAGGGGAAGTGTAATTCTAAGTACATTCGTTTTTTTAATTTATGCTGCAAGTCAGAATTATTTAGTCACACCTCTGTCTTTAATGTAAAATCAGTGATGAAGCAATCACTGAAATGTAAATCAGACAGAAGAGAATAAGAACTAAGATCTGCTCTTTAACCATTTTCTTGGCCAGCAGGGAAGGAAATACTACTTCACAGTCCATGAAAGATGAGTTTTAGGAATTCAGAGGATTAGGGATACTTTTTAATGCGCCAAGGGATGTCAATAAGATTGTCATTTTAATTACCAATTGCCTAGTACCTACCCATAAGCCTGTAATATATCTACTTTTAATGTGCTAAGTAAAATTATCCCCACTGTTTTACAGATGAGGAGACAAAAATCAAAAGGATAAAGAGCCATTTCTACACCTACCATTTTATCAGCAAACGAGTCAAAAACTGAAAGTCATAATTGCAGAGTCTGAGTGGAAATACATTTGTTTTTCATCCCAGAGGTTGCATTCCCTGATGATTTAGAAAGCATGAACTCTAGCACTGTGTGCCTGCATTAAATCCTTGCTCTGCCACTTACTAGCTGTGTGATCAAGCCAAGTTACTTAACTTCACTGTGCTTCAGTTTCTCCATCTGTAAAGTGGGTTGTTCTGATGATTAAATAGCTTAATATGTCTAAGGCAATCAGATCTGTATCTGGCCCTGTGGAAGCACTATTTAGCTGTCAACTATTATTACTAAGTCTTGTCCAAGATTGATTTCCTCTTCTGGAGAAAAGACCCCACATTTTCCCTGGGGGAATTCAGAGGATGCTCCTACACTACTCAGTCCATGTGGCTGCATGGTCTACCATGGTTACTGACATAAATCAATGCCCTGAATCTCCTCAATCAGAGCAGTGGTTCCCATGGTCTCTGCTTCCAGGTTGGCCTTGGGTCACAAGCTCATTCAATGAAACTTTTGGAGAATTGCTGGAGAAAACAAAGAGGCTTTTGCAGTTGGATTGAGTGTCATCAGAATGTCAAAATGGCATTTCCAGTAGCCACTTTGTAGAAAGAGAATGCTTGAGAGCAGATTCCATCTGGGACAAAGCACTGATAAATAATAGGAAGGACTAAAGTTAAAGGCACAATTTGAGCCACTCCATCCAGCTTTGACTGACAAGATCTACCCATTAACTTTACAGATAAATGATCCAATTAAATTATTTGCATTGTCAGTTTGAGATGGGGATCTATAACTTGCAAGCAAAAGTATTCTTACTAATCCTCTTCAATTCTCCTTTTAAATTGTATAAGTATCAGGATTTCAACATGGCGGCTGTGGTATAGCGGTGGCTACAGTGACAGTAAGGGCCATCGGTGGTGACCAAGCCTGAGATGCCAGCAGGCGCCCATACCTTTGGGCTTCTGGGACAGCGAAGGCAATAGTGTTCAGGTTCTAAATGGCTTCTAAGAAGTTGGGTGCAGATTTTCGCGTATGATTTCTCCTTGGAAAAGAAAACCATTGAGTGGGCTGAAGACACTAAAAAAATTCAAGAAGCCCCGCGGAAAGCAGAAGGCAGGGCTGAGGAAGCAGAAGCTAAAGTGAATTCTAAGAGTGACCCTGAGGGTGACAGCAAAATGAGCTTTTCCAAGACTCACGGTACCACCCCAATGCCACCTCCAATTAACCCCGTCCTTGCCAGCTTACAGCACAACAGCATCCTCACCCCAACTCAGGACAGCAGCAGTGCCACCAAAAAGAGAGTTCTCAGCCCACCGCACACAAAGGCAGATTTCAATCCTGCTGACTTTGAGTGTGAAGAAGACCTATTTGATAATCTGGAATTAAAAACTATTGATGAGAAAGAGGAACTGAGAAATATTCTTATAGGAACCACTGACCCATTATGGCTCAGTTATTGGACAATAACTTGCCCAGAGGTGGCTTTGGGTCTGTGTTACAGTATGAGGAGGTCCTGGCATCCAAGGAGGGAGCAACCCTAGATTCAAGCCTCTTCACAAACCCAACGGTTTTATAACTTTACCACAGTTGGGTAACTATGAAAAGATGCCATTGTCTTCCAAAGTGCCCCTCCCCCCATCCCTGTAGTAAGCAATATCAAATCCCTGTCCTTCCCCAATCTTGACTCTGATGACAGCAATGAGAAGACAGCCAAGTAGGCGAGCACTTTCTATAGCACATCCTGCCTCCACATGGCACGTTTCAGTACCAGTGAGCTCAATGGGCATCATTCTTTTGGACTTTCAGCTTTGAACTTAGACAGTGGCACAGAGGTGCCAACCCTGCCCCCTTCTGATCTGATCTCCCAGATGCCTTCCCTTTCTGTCTTGTCTGTATGCACATAAGAATCATCACCTCCAAATATAGGTCCTATGGTCACACGTCCTAATTTCTCAGTGTCACAAGTGCCCAATAACCCCAGCGGTCCCCAGGCCTATTCTGAACTGAAGACACTGTCCCCCAGTGAGTGGCATTGTGTGGAGACAGTAGTCAACGTGGGCTACTCATATTAGTGTGTCCTGAGAGGCATGAAGAAGAAAGGAGAAAATATTGAGCAGATTCACAACTATCTCTTTGCACAAGGACAGCTCTGTGAGAAGGGCTTCAATCCTCTTTTAGTGGAAGAGGCTCTGGAAATGCATCAGTGTTCAGAGGAAAAGGTGACGGAATTTCTTCAGCTTATGAGCAAATTTAAGGAAATGGGCTTTGAACTGAAAGACATTAAGGAAGTTCTGTTATTACACAGCAACGACCAGGACAATGCTTTGGAAGACCTCGTGGCTTGGGCAGGAGCCAGCTGAGACCAGGCCCTGCCTAGGCCCTGCCACAGAACCAGCCCCCTGCAGGAGGCCCTGGAGAGCCACCTGTGGGGCACCCTTCCAGATTTTCTTTGGGGTGGAGGGGTGGGGGTGGAAGTCAGGTGTGGAGACTCTGCTCACCAGCCTCTGTGAGCCTAGGCCCTGAGTTGAGGAGAAGGTAGAGAAGATTGGGGCATGTGAACACCCCCAGAACTGTCCTGGTTCTGTCTATATTAAACATATTTGTATTTTGAGAAGTGTCCTTCCCACCTTGGCCCTCCAGAGAGACTTCTGGGGTTTGTCCTTAGCTGAAACCTGGCCTGGCTGCCTTAAAGAGTCAGGGAGAAAAGTGGAAGGGCCAGACTCAGTGCTGCTTTGGGGCTAGATGCCTCCCTCCTCTGTGCTGGTGGATTGAACCTCTAACCCCGGTTGAGTGCAATTGAAAGGTTTTTCCAGGGTTTTGTTTCATTTTTCTCCTTTTCACAAAGTCTTAGTGTTACTCTGGTTCTGGGATGCCTGAGGTGCAAAGATGTCTTTTTCCCCAAGGGCCCTTTGTTTGCCTCTTCAGACAGGCAGTTACCATGCTTTCCTTCCCCAGCCTGTTTGTTTTGGCTTGGTTTGGACCACAATCCTCGGCTACCCAGGATTTTTAGGACCCCCTGCTCTAACAGTTGCCGGTTTAATAAATCATTGGATCCTTCCTAGCACAGAGTGGGGGAGAAACAAGACACGATTTAGTCACTCAGCACTAATTCCACACTTCAGTTCTGGGGAACCGCCTCTCCCTCCAGCCCCTGCTCTAGGATGATACAACAAATAATACCTAGTCATAGAAATCAGTCTCTTTGGTTTGTTTTGTATTGTGGTGTACATCATTAAAGATCTAAATACAATGGATATACAGTCCTGATGAATCTAAAGTAATTTGCTATAACTATTTTGATTCTTCAGAGATAACTACTAATAAAAATCTAAAAGGTAAAAAACAAATTTAAGGATCTACTTATATTGTGCAATTTCTCCTATCCAACATCCCCATTGAAACAAATTGGCTGAAGCCATGAGAGATGCTAAATTTGGTTACATACAATTTACCATTTGTTCCCCTACTTATCTCTACTGGATAGAGGAGGAAGCTGGGGACTTGGGAAATGAACAGCTCTGAGTTAATACACTGATAGATTTATGTACTACCACTTTCAAAAGTATCTAAGGCGGATTATCTAGATACAAATAAAATTAAGGAAAATTTCACAGACCCTCTTTGAATTCTCTTACTGTGCTGAATGACCAAATCCCCAATCTCTGAAGAAGAATGAAAGAAGGAAAGAAAATAGGAAGGAATATTCTGACCGTTTGGCCTGATCATCAAACCTTACACAATTCAATGTGCTTTTGTCTCTCCCTTTCCTAAAAGCTAGTGAAATCGGATCCCTCTCTTCCCATATCATGTCCATTAAATAAAAAAGATCACAAAGTAGAGAGGCTTGCAGCCTGGTGTGAGCACACACTCAGCACTTGACCTTCAATCACAGACTCTAGTGCCACAGAAATGAGGCTCCAGAAGCATAATTTTAGATGCCAATTTGAAATTCCAACTGCTATTGAAGAAATACATTATTTTCATTATTATTCCTTTGTATTACTAGATGTGGGAAAGATAAATTAAATGTGAAATCTCTGATACCTGGCCAGACTACAAGTCTCTGACATGACGTGGAATTTGGGGTGATGACACTAATCTCCCATGCCAGTGGAGTTATTTGGTATACAATCCAGTGATAACATTCGGGTCCACACTCTAAGAAATGATCTTTTTCTCCATTTGAAAATACCTTACATAATTTATAGTTCAATGCCCATAGCAGGCACCCACCATGAAAATAATTCCCTCTTACTTCAGATTGGTGGAATCAATATTAATAACTTAAGTCCACTACTTGCAACTATCTCACAAGTCATAGCAACACCAGTGATCAAAATGTTGGAAAAGGAGCAGGGAAAAAAGAAGGATGATAAACTAAGACAGATAAGAAGATTATTAATAGCTTCAGAATTAGACAGCTGCACTGAGAAAAACAGATGGAGTTGGCAGTCTCATAATTGCCTCTGATTGACTGATATGACAAACGTAACAATAGCAGTTGAGGTACAGCAGAGCTCCAAACAGCAGTAAGTCACATATATCAAAACCCAAGGGGAGACATTCGTTTGCACTCTTTAAATTTTAGTTTAATATTTGAAAGCTTACCTTATAGTGAATCTCACTGACCTCAAAGTCTGATTTTTCTTCTCAAGAGACAGGGCTTGAGCATGGCAGCCAAGCGGGGTTGGAAACAGGGTCTCTTGCCCAGAGCAGAAGATGCTGTTGTAGCCAAGAATCCCACAGAATCAATAGTCAAAATAGAGATTAGAGCCAAATAATAAGCGGGGGAAAGAGAGCAAAGGAGTCAGTAACTCAATAGGAAATCTGAAACAGAAGTTGGGGCTTGAATGAATGAAAGGAAAAGAAGCAGGAAGGTGAAGTAGGGTTGCTACGTTAAGCTGAATCTCTGCTATTCTAAAAATGGAGGGCCCTTGTGGCAATGCAGTGATACGTAAAAGGTCAAAGAGCCAGAGGACACAAAACTGAACTAATGATGTCCTGTAATCTCCAGCTGAAGTGCCAATGGAAGGAAGATCTTTCATACAAACTTTAAAATAATTATGAAATTTAATTTCTCAGTTATTCACCCATAGAGTATAACATAGCAGATGGAAAACAGGCTTGGGAATTCTATATGACGTGGCTCGAGGTCTAAGCTCCTTCTCTCACTTCATGTGCTCTGGTGAGTAACTTCGTTTATCTAAAACTCAGCCTCCTGAGAATAGCAGTAGTGCTTACTTCATGGGATTTTAGGAAGACAAAACCATACCAGCCATATAAAGCGCTGAGCCCATTACTTGTTACATATAAAGTGCTATTTACTTTTTTTTTAAAGTTGCATTCACATATAACTAACCTACGATAAATTCTACCTATTCAAGTTGTAAATCTGGTAAGTTTTATGACATGCATACCTTTATTAAACCATTTCTACCACTAGGAAAATGAACATACCATCACCCCCCAAAGTTCTCTTATGTCCCATTCACTACTTCCCTCTTCCTTTTTCAGATGAGGCAACCGAAGCTCAAATTCAAGTAACATCCTAAGTCACATAGTTGGTATGTGACTGACTATGGATATGCACTCAAATCTGTAAAGTCTCAGAATGATTAATTTACCTATTTGCTCAGAATAACAATTCCTTCTTCAGTATGAAACATTCCTCCATCTCAGAATATGACGAGACTCATCTAATGTTCACATTGTCGTGGGGCATCTGATCCAAGACAGATGTTGTTTGGATGATGTGAAAAACCTCATTAATTAACTCAGCTCTATTTTGTGAGCATCTTCCCAATGCCACTCATCATTCCATGTGCTAGAAACAGAGAAGAACAAGGAAGACAAGGCGCTACTCTAAGAATTTTACCTTTTGGTGTTTGGGAGCAGAACGGGGAAAGTGGCATGAAGACCATGGCAAGTACAAAAACAGGCTAACCCAGGGAGTGACGCATGTGTGGTGCACAGAATACAGTGACAGAAAGTGGTTGGCATGAAGAATGATGGATTTCATGGATGAGTTTATAGCACACATTGGAGGTAGACCTCAGAGGACTTTTGAATGGGTTGTATGAGAAGAGTGAGGGTAATAAGGAAATGGGAAAGGGAGTTGTAGAGAAGAGCACGGGAGAGGAACTGGGCAGAGAAAGGAGCCAAGCACTCTGTTTTGGCCTAATTAAGTGTGAGGGGCCTATTACAATCGTCCTTCTCAAACTTTAATATGCACAGGAATCACCTGGGACCTTGTTAAAATGCAGATTCAGACTCTGTACCTCGGGGTCGGCCCCAGGTCCAACTTTTCTAACATTTCTGGGATAATGCCAATGATGCTAATACATGAACCAGGCTTCGAGTAGTAACACCTACATAACCAAGCGATCTGCAGCTCTGCAGACAGGTGAGGGACTGAGTTATAAAATAGGGGAACATTAGGTATATTCCTTAAGGAAAGTCCAAGTTGACAGGGTCCAAACCAGAGTTTAAAGAAAATATTAAACAATTTAATAGAGAAAGCCAGCATTTGTATAACGCAATGCAAAAAAAAAAATTTTAAAGAGAAAGGGTTAAATGTAGGTTTCAAGAAACAGGAAGTGGGTTGAATATTGCAAACAGACCCACTGGGCAGGGAAAGTGGACAAAGTCTCTCCTCTTCCCTGCTTTTGGCTAATCCAACCCTGACCCTTCCTATAAGAATCATTTTAAAATTTTAGAGTTAAAAAAAAAAAAAAACTGTAAAGGCCGAGAGTGAAAGACACCAGATCAACTCAAACATTGATTAGTGTTTTGACTCACAAAACTTACATACAAAACAAACAACTTAAAAATTAATCCTTTACACTAATGGCTAAGTGGATTATTTGGGAAGGAAAAATGAAGAAATATGAACATATCTAGGAACTGAATAAGTTAAAACTATTGCTGAGTTCTGCCTGAACTCTAAAAAAGAGGAGGAAGATCCCCTAAAGGGCCACACAAAGCATTTAAATTTGAGCTCAGCAAAGCATGTATTACTGTTTTAACAGCTGGAGTGGGTAAGCGTTCTTCTGTTTTAGCAGTTTTAATAGCTGATGACAAGAGAGTAAGGTTAGACACCCAGAGAGCTCGGCAGCCTCACAGGCAACACCTGAAGTGAGCACGAGTCTGTTTTGATGGGATGGAACAGTGTCTTCTGAAGAACAAAATGTTTAATAGACTGTTCTATAGATTTTAAATTAAAGTGGATTTGCCCTTAACTTAAACTTGACCAGCACAATTCACAAAAGCTCAAAGCCACAGCGTTGTGATCGCGGGGTTACACAATGGGAAGCAGACATCATGGGTGAACACAGGCCTAGCAAAGGCAGCCTGGATGCACGTCTGTCCTGTGTTCAGACAGACACCACATAAAACAAAATAGGGAACTGGCCATAAAGTGAAACTGGGATTTTCTAACTATCCGGTCCATTCAATCAAAAGTAGAAAGCAAATTGGGAAACTGGGAAACTGGGTTCGGCTCTTGTTCCCTCTTTTTTATGTACACTCTAAACCCTATTATGATCTTTCATGTAAAACATTCCAGCTTCAATCAATGACTTTTACCTTTAGGAGGGACCTAAAAATCAAATATGACATAAATATCCTCCCAGAAGAACATTACCTAGTAGGACAGATGTAACATATTCCCCATGTAGATATGAGAAAGAACGCCAAATTTTTAAAACAGTGGTGCTCAAACTCTAGGGAATGTCAGAATCAGCTGGAGGACTTGTTAAACCAGATTGCTGAGTCCCACCTCCAGAGTTTCTGAATCAGTATGGGGGACTGGTGAGAATCTCCCCAAGTGCTCAGGTGTTACTGTGCTGCCTTTCCGTAGCAGCACTGGTTTGGAGGGACCAGCCAGAAGGGACTGTCAGCCACTGCTCTCAGAGTGGGTGTCGCTGAGACAGTTAACACTGAGTGAGTCCTGCAGGAGTGAAGATCGCAACATGAGCACTAGCAGAAAGATGTTGGTACTAATCACTAAATGGTTAGTAATGGGCTAGTCATTAGGCTAAAGCTACACTTTTCTCTATCCCTATATTTTTAGGGTCCTTGAAAATTTAAAAACAGAGCAGAGATATCCCCTTTTTCACAATGCTTGAAAAAGCAAAAAAAAAAAGCACTTTCAAAGAAGCTCCGCCATATCCTAATTTCACAATATCATCTTGAACCTCACTCTCTCACTTGCTGCTTTTATTGCACTGACCATCCACACTCAAACATTTTAAAAGGTGTCACTATGAAAAATGCCAGAGACAAGAATTGGGGAGCTTTTCTTAGGCAGGGCTTGATTTTCTTTTTAGATATCCTTATCAAAGAATACATTTCTATTGTATTCACCTCTGACCACACATCAATTTAAGCCTTTGTGTGTTTTTTTGCTACTGCCCAGGACACAATTTTCTAAGACATAAAAATACTTTTCAAATGAAATTCGAAAAAAAAATTAGACAGTGATAAAACAACACAGATGAGGACAAAGCAGCCTATAATACAACAGTCTATATACCAGTTTGCTGGAACAGCAACAAAAAAGAACCAGAGTGGGAAATGTATCATTCAAATGATAGTCAGGTCCACTGCATCTTGGTGAGGGAATCTGAGCCTTGGTACAAATTCAGAAAGAAAAAGAAGAGATCTTTAAATACTCTGTTTTTAGGACCTCCCCTGGTGGCGCAGCAGTTGAGCACTGGGTTGGGAACCTGCCCACAGCCTCTGCAGTGCCGGTTCGATCGCCAGCCACTGGTGAGGGTCCCACATGGCGCAGCAGACCTCTCCTGTCTCGCCTGCTGCTCCCCTCAGCAGTGTATTTCATCAGTCTGGCTGTTCTGTTCCCTGCTCTGGCTCTGGTGAATTCTCTCACCCTCCTGTGCTTCTGACTGTACCCAGTGCTTGTATAAATAAACAAATAAATCTTTAATAAATAAATAAATAAATACTGTTTTTAATTTCTGAAAGCAAAGTGCAACCCAAATTCTAACAACCAAAGGTTCTCAAAACAAAGTCATATAAATGGAAATATCTGGAGAGTAATGACGTTTATAAGTATGAGAACAAGCATGTTTGCCTTAAGCTTAAATAGAGTCTTAAACAACAGAAAATAAAGCTGAAAAGGTAGCATGAGATCAGGTTACGGTCTGGAGAGAAGAATGGAACTATGTCCTGACCAGGCCAATGACAGCCACCTGCAGTAGAACACCTGGGACAGTAAGCTTGGAGATGTCTGTTTTGTCTCTTTGGCACCCTTTCGTCCTTTTGGAAACTTTCCTTTTCCTAGTCTACATGGTCCAGCAAGACTGTCAGCGCCTCACCACACAGGCTGTGCTGTACAGACACAAGACATCACTGATGACTGCCCTACATCCCCTAAGACAAGCAGTTACTTTACCCAGTCAGAGACTATCAATTTCCTTCCAAGGGGATGTTACATAAAATTTGGGAATGAAGTGCTTCCTTTGACTTCTTATACTGTAGGATGTGAGTGTAGGGCTGCTATCAGTTCATCACCATGAAGAACAAAGAGAAGCAGAGTCTAGAGATAGGGTGTGAGGATGGGAGAGCCCTGACAGCATTCTTTAAACCCTCCATCTAGCAGAGGTACCCTGGAACTCCTTGTTTTTATAAGCCAAAGGTTTTCCTCTGTCTTCCTGAAGTCAGTTAGAATTGGATTATGTCACTGACCAGGACGGGAATCGCTGGGCAATTACAAGTGTGTGCTGTTTTGCAAATGGACAAAAAAGAAAGCTATCCTCCTTGTGAATCTTTGGGAGATCATTTTTCAGAAAAGTCATTTCTCAGCTGAGCTGTGGGATAGGCAAGAACTTTTGAGATATCCTTAGAAGACATTATCCCCTCTATTTCTGTATGGTCTTCAAAGGTTACTGAAGATTTATATAAGGAAATAAGAATAAAAGAAAGAAAAGGAGGGAAAGAGGAAGAAAGGGCAGGAGGGAGGGAGGAAAAAAGGAAATACTGAACTGAATTACAGACCAAAGTATAATTCCAGGCAGTGACTACTGAAGTGCCTTTTGTCTCTGAATTTTTTCAGAGATTAGTTTTTCCATGCAAAGAATTTTAGAGATAATATGGCGCTACCAAATCTTTGTGCATGTTTACCAAGAAGAATTTCAATATGAAAGGCATAGACACCCATTATAATCAAGTTGACCCTTGGTCACAAATTACACTTCTTACAACAAAGGATCCAGCACCAACGTCAGAGGAGTACTGCCCATTTCATCCAAAAACCACCCCACTACTCTGCTTCCTTCCACCATCATGTGACTGACCTTATATCAATTACAGTTCAAATTAATTTCCCTTTCAACCTTTCTCCCAATTCCCTTGCAAGTCTAGCAAACACCAAGTCTTCTCAGTCACGAAATACTTCAGCAGAGAGCGTGGCTCCATCAAGCCCTGATAACCTTTCTTGCTGCAAGAATAATAGAATGGTGGCCTTCTTGGGCCATTTCCATCAATTTCTATTAAACGTATCCTTCCAAGCTGTCAAGCTACTCATTTCTCCTTCCTCCTATAGAGATGCCAGTGGATTGGGGGCAACAGGAAAGAGATGAAAGCCTGGGGTAGATGAGGGTGTGGGTAGGACAGCTGACTGGGGGAGGGGAACGGCAGCAACCCCTACGTGACCTGTGTGTGAGGACCACAATCACAGAAGCTTCACTTAATCTCACCAAGGCTATTAGGGGCTACATTTCCAGGTTGTATCTAGCTGCTTGGAAAGATAACTGCTTTGCAGCCTTCAATATACCTTGAGAGAATTAGATTTTTCTAAGCCAAAGATTGAATTCCTTCCTGCTTCTCCCTGTTCTTCACTGTAACCAGGGCCTCTTGCAAGCAATTTTATTTTCCTTGTGCACCAGGCAGATGACATCTCGCTAAGTATGCAAGGAGCAGGAAAGACAGAAATACAAGATCTGCGATGCCACTTGCTGGCTTTGCTTACCGATATCCACTGAAGGAGTTGCTGGAAGAAGGCTTAATCAGAAAAACTATAAACTAAGTGCTCTCCACAGCTACTAGGAAACAGCTCAAGCCAGGAAAAAGCAGTTTTTACTTTTAACCCTACACTTTTGACTTGACGCATTTAAGTTGATTGTGTTGTTTGCTGGATTATAGGGGAAAACAGGAGGGGCAAGATTTGTTGCTAAACACTCAAATGACATCTCAACATTAGAGCATGTTCTCCATGCAACTATAACAGAGGCTTCTCCAAAAAGGGGGAGAACCAAGTTCCCTTCTCCCATTACATGCAGCTATTGGGAACTGTTGGAGGAACTGGGCCCAGGTAAAGCTATGTAACACTGAAGGCAAGTGGGCAAATGCTAACTTTGAATTGCAGAAAGAATATATGTCATGGATAATGTTCATGCTCTGGAATGAGCTAATCTAGGTTCAAGTCCAAGCTTTGACACATTCTGTTACTTAATCTCCTCTTCTGTAAAATGGAGGTTATGACCAACATAAACTGTAGCAGGGATTAAAGGAGACATGCATGCTGAGTACTCAGCACACCTTTGGGCACAGAACAAACATGTAATACATACCAACAATTATTATTTGAACAGAGGGAGGGAAAGCCTGAACTGAAGGCAACCCTTCCCACTAAAAGGCGCAAGTGAAATGGAATTAATACATTTCACTATCATTTTATTTCATAGCAGCTGGAAGCGCCTGTAAAATTTCATGAAAGAGAGGCAAGAGCCATGAGAAATCAACATATATAATGAATGCTTTGGGTTATCTCTGAACTTGGAATAACTATACTTCATTATCACAGAAAACCAGGGATTGTCAGAATAGAGCTTCTCAAATTGAATGCACTTGACTCACCTGGGGATCCTATTAGGATGCACATTCTGATTTGGTGGGGGGTGGGGGGCGACTCAGATTCTACATCTCTAACAAGCTCCTTATGATAGCACTGCTGCAGGTCTCTGGAGTATATTTTAAATCACGGGAATCAGATAAAATTAGAATTCAAGCTATATTTACATACAGCGTCTATAAATCTGTGCCCACATTTATTGCCTACCGATGCATACAATATGTTGTATACAGATATTCCCACTTGTTACAGTACAGACATCGTATGCACAACATACATACATTGTGTGATTATGTGTACATATATTCCCCCAATATCAATAAGCTAGTAGCTAGCATCCCTGGTTTCTTGTTCTGGTTCTGTTCAGGTGGCACAGCTAACTTCTCTGGCTTAGTGTCTTCATTGTTGTCATTTAAGGGATTTCACTATGTTTTCTAAGTTCCCTTCCAACCCTAACTTCCTATTTGATGTTTTTCTGCACTAGGGAAAAAAAATAAATTTACTTACCGTTGTGTAGGATTTAACAGAGAGAAAGTAATGTTTGATCCTCAGTTATTTTACTCACCTAGCCCTCAGGAAAATCTTCATGGAAACCACTGCTAGAGAACCATTTGAAATGTAGAAAACTTAACAAATTGTTTCTTACAACCAAAATATGAATGCCAATGAAGGGACCATACATAGATAATATTTAGAAAAACTACATTAAACATTCATTTAAAAGAACTCAATTCCACTCAATGTCATAACAAAAGGCAAGCATACAGCTTCAGATATTTAACTATTCCCGGGAATTTATGGAGAACAGGAGGATGGCTAGGAGGGAAGCGCAGCAAGAACCTTTAAATGCACCCAGGAGAGAAAAGTCACCTTGGCAAATACTCCAGTTGGAGCTCTTCAGCCAGCCTAAACGCTTAGACACACTAGTTCCTGCCACACAAGCAATGCAAATTGTTCGCATTTTCTTCTTACAAGCCTTGTCAAGTTTGTATTATTTATGAGCTAACCGACTTCATAGCTAGCCTTTCACCTTGTCATATTATCTTGCATTTCAGAGCTAATCCTGTCTGCTTTGTACCTTTCCTGGCTGCATTGTAAAATATGAAAATGAAGCCATTAAAGGCATTGTCTCTGACAGGGAATCCATAACGAAGCAAAGAGATTATACTAATGATGAGGGAATCAAGACCATTCTCAAACCCACTGACCCTTTCCTTTTTATATGATCTTTTCCTTTTTCAGACAATGAGCAAAGTATTTGGAGGCATCTACAATATAACAAATGGTGACTATTTTGACTTTCCTAACCAGAAAAAAAAGACAAAAGACATTGGAGATGACCTTGCCCAGGTCACTGCACAATTCCTTTTCTTAACTCTAATTCTAGCACCTGTTAGGCATGCTGCTGCTGACCTAGGCCGGGAGCTGTCAGTAAAGGTGTGAGGTACAAGGTGACTTTACACAGAGACAATGTATATTGTGTTAACATTCAACATTCCTTTGTGTTAAAAGTAGTAATAAGCAGATATGAATATTTTTTCTTCTTTTCTACCAAGAACAGTACCACATTAGTGGTTGATATTTATTCTAAAATTTAGATGAATTCTTCTTTAAAGAGATTTAACACCTTGAGCTATAACCATGCTTGGGATTTGAGTTGTTAAAAAGACTAATGATAAATGGGACTAAATGAAAGGTATGGCTAAATTAGGCATATCTATGCATGTGCACATAATTACACAGAATATGTGTGTATAATTTGCCTTTATGGTATTTCCATCTATACCTGAAATTCCCAGGTGTCCTCCAACAAGGACCGCTTTGTGATGTCACACCTTTAACAGAGCCCTGTTACCATGGGGATATCAGAGCTCCCTCTCAGAATAGCATTTAGTTCTGACAATTGAAGAAGCTGGAGAATTTCAATTAAGCCATAGTCTTAGTACCTTCTAGCACCTACAGATTGCTAGATTTGAGAAGATATTGAGTTCTGGCCATGTTTCAAACTAGTACGTGATTGTAAGAATATTCAAGACTATCTTCCAATAGCTTGTGACATGTAACAAGCTTGGTCCTCCCTACCCAAGAGCAATTAAATAGAATCCATTAATTCATTCATGGATTTATTCTTTCAGTGTTTGTGTGTGTGTGTGTCTGTGTGTGTGTGTGTGTGTGAATATATATGTATGTGTATACAGAGAGCCTTGTACCTATTTATGAGGCTATATACATATGTATTACTTATCCTTAACAACCATGAAGTACAATGGATAAAAATTATACGTGTTAAAAAATGGAAATACAAAGATATACTACGAAGGGGAGTTGGAACTGGAGAACCAAGTGAGTACAGAAATGGGATCTTGGAAGGTCAAGTCAGACAGTGTCTCTGGAAAAACATCAAATGCAAAAAGGAGAAGATGGTCCAACATTTAATTGCCAGAGCAATTAAATTCCCCTCCCTCTGGCCACACTAAAAAGGATTTAGCATGCATACGGATCTCAAGTTAAGAATATATTAAATAGTCAACAGCTGTGTGACCTGCAGCTTCCCAGAAGGCGAGACATATTGCAATCACAATATAAGCAACCAGAGAATCAAGGCCTCTGCAGCCACAGAGGGCAGAGCTAAGGGTTCCCCTAAGACAAAGTCTGGAGACTTTTCCTGGGTGTTGCCAATATTCACTGCCATAGAGAACTAAAAACCAGCATCCTTCAATGTTTCCTAAGCCCATCTAAGTCTCACTGCCCAGTGCTCACTTAATATTTACATGCCATTTTCTATTAACAAAATTTTCCCACCTACTTTATGGTAGGAGTGCTTATCCGATTTGTAGAATAAGAGAAAGCAAGTCAGGATTACATTGAGAAGGAAGAGAAATAATAATAATAGAAGATCTCTCCTCTGCTGGCCCTGCAAATCAAGCTGTTAAATTTCAAAATGGTTGCCTCACTATCCTACTAACAAAAAAGTTCTTGCTTTTTTCTCACTTAATTGCTAGAGTCACTGCAGTGTAAGGGTTAAGTCCTTGGTTTCTATATAGATTCTGGCTCCAATAATGGCCTATCTTCACTTAACAACTGGATAATCTTGAACTAATTAATATCCTTAAGTGTCATCTGAAAACTTTCTTCATCTGAAAACTGGAGTAATAAAAACAGCTTATACATATTGGGTGTTTTTTTTTTCCTGAAACAGGCATTGCAATATCTTTAAAAATTAACTAATTTAACCCTCTTTACCCTCAATGAGAAAGATTCTATTATTACTCCCACTTCGCGGATGGAAAAATTTATACAGAGGTTGAGAACTTGCCCAGAGCCACTTAAGTAACAAGTGGTAGAACTAGGATTTGAGGTCAAATAGTTGGCCTCTAAAATCTGTGGTGTTAATCACTATGCTGAAGTCTTAAAATAATACCAGCTGTCTCGTTAAGAAGCTTATTTGAGCTAATTATGTGTATTAGTCAGCAAGGGCTGCCATAAGTAAATACCACAGACTGGATGGATTAAACGATTGTACTTCATTTTCTCAGAGTTGTGGAGACTACAAGTTCCCCAGAGTTGGTTTCTGGTGAGACCTCCCTCCCTAGCTTGCAGATGGCCTTTTCTTTATGTTGTCTGCATGGAGAAAGAGAAACAGAGAGAGAGGGGAGATACAGCAGGAAAAGAGAAGGAAAGATCTAGGGTCTCTTTTTTTAACTTTTTTTATTATTTATTTTTATTTTTATTTTTTTAGATTTATTTATTAATGCATACAACAACCGGGGTACAGGCCAGATGCGCAGGAGGGTGAGAGGATTCACCAGAGACAGAGTAGGGAACAGAACAGGCAGATTGACTGAAATACACTGCTGAGAGGAGCAGCGGGCGAGTCAGGAGAGGTCAGCCTTGCCATGTGGGATTCTCTCTGGCTAGCCGGGATCGAACCCATGCTGCAGAGGCTGCGGACAGCTTCACAGCGCTGCACTCAACCACCTGCACCACGAGGGGAGGCCCTAGGGTCTCTTTTTAAGATTTTATTTTTGCATAGATGAACTGGGGTGCAGGCCAGAGGTGCAGGGGGTGAGAGGACTCACCAGAGATAGAATGGGGAGCAGAACAGGCAGATGTACTAAAATACACTGCTGAAGGAAGCAGTGGGCGAGACAGGAGAGGTCTACTGTGCCATGTGGGTCAGCTCCCTGGCTGGGAATTGAACTCATGCTGCAGTGGCTGGCAATAGCTTGATAAGGTTTAACCGTCTTTAACCCCTGCACCACCAGGGAAGACCCACTTTCTGGTATTTCATAAACGTATTTGATTAACCCTAGAAATTATTAGATTCAGTGGAAAGATGGAGTTGGAAATTTTTAAAGTTTGCTAATGCATTTGCACAACTTAAATTCCTGCCCACCTATTTAAGTTGAATTAAAATACACCCGCCGTCAAGCATAGAGTGACCATGTATTTACAATTATATTCTTACAAAAATTAACAGTCAATAAAAAGAGCTTCTTTTATAGGAACTCGTCATAAACCTTGGGAGCTGTAGAATGTCCTGTGAACTGCATGCCTACATAGACTTATAGCCCTGGTTCATACAAACTTGGGTCCATTCTAGCTGGCTATCTGAAGTCTGATCAGCCTATGTATCTACCCTGAATATGCACCATCTCGTCTGATCTCAGAAGCTAAGCAGGGTCGGGCCTGGTTAGTACTTGGATGGGAGCTACATTATCTATATACCAGCACTCCCCACTGGGGGTCTCCACTTCCAGGGGAGAGCGCACTATAAATGGGTCTCCTGTGACTCAAGTTAATCCACTGCAAACTTCATAATCTACACAGTCCTCGGTGTTGCTATTCTTGCCAGAGCAGTCACTGCCCATCACGCAATGCTTTAATTTGAGGTGGGTGGGCCCGAGGAGATCTACTAAGGTTCTACTTTCAGTATATTTTTTATTTTTTTCTAGGTTTGGAAAACAACTTTGTCTAGGGGGAAAAAAATCCAGAGAAGGTCCTCCCTGGTGGTGCAGGCGGTTGAGCGCCACACTGTGAAGCTGTCTACAGACTTTGCAGCGTGGGTTCTATCCCCGCTGGCCAGCGAAAATCCCACATGGCAAAGCAGACCTCTCCTATCTCACCCGCTGCTCCCCTCTGCAGTGTATTTCACTCATTCTGCCTGTTCTGCTCCCCGCTCTGTCTCTGGTGAATCCTCTCACCCTCCCGTGCATTTGGCCTGTACCCCGGTTCTTGTATAAATAAATAAATCTTTTAAAAAAATCCAGAGGAAAAGCCAAAAAAAAATTGTGACTTTTCCAACAGGGCTTAGTAAATCAGTTTTAAAATTTTGTCACTGAGACAAATAGTTCTCAATTCTATCAGTAGCAAAAAATTCTAGGGATTAGAAGTTAAAACAGATGGTCACATTGAAGGAACTTAGAGGTAATTATAACTGACATTTTACTGAACAATGTTAAAGATGATGTGTCCCAGGAGGGGCTATAGGGCACCGAGAGTGAGCAGTAATAGTATGTAAGTGACTCCTATTAAGGCACTTAAGACATTGTCAGGAGTATATCCTTCAAATATCATGTTGGTTTTGGCTTGCTAGCTCAATGAGCAGAGAGAAAGGCAGAAGAAATGATTAAATAAAAGGAAAAAGGATTAAATAAATCATGAAAAACCAAAAAAGGAAGCATTCAAATTCCCATTCCAGGGTACCTGATTTCTTAATTCCCTATTTTCCCATCTGTTTAATGGTTGATCATACCAGTGTAGATCCCAACTGAAAGTCTAATTCTGGGCTCTCAGAGAAGAACAACAAATGATCCCTCCACTTATAAGGATCAGTCTTCAACCTGTCACTAATATTTTCCCACAATCTCTCTAGCTAAGCCCTGCCTAAGGTTGAACTTCAGATGAATCACAGGTAAAAGTCAGCTGCCTGTCAGCAATCACTCTTGATATCTCCCTGCATATGAAGGTGAACATTATCCTAATTTCAAGGATTTCAGATTATGAGTAACTGGTGAAGCTATGAAAATATTTCTTGAAGAGGTCTTTAAAAATTGGATGAACTTCTACTGCTGGGTAGATATGATGGTATACCACATAAATGGAGGAAAGTGAGCCAGGTAACTGTAAAGGGTGTTGGTCACCCCAAGATTACCACAAAGAACACCCAGCTAAAGGAATGGATAAATGAGGTTGAGAGCCAGCCAGGCCTTTGCTCATCTGGCTGTGCACCCTGGCACAGAGCTGCATCTACCTGGAAGAAAAGCACACTTTTCAGTTTGCACAGGTTATGGTAAGTGTAAAGAAGACACTATTCCAACCCTATGAGTCTATGGGTTGATTCTTTTTGCCCCACATTTCAACTTGTAATAACAACCACTCTCTTCTACAACAATTTAATGAGCATCAATAATACATCACAGCCAACATCCACCATTCTTCCTGGAATATGTGAAATCATTAGCACTATTTAGGAACTTTGGTTTTAGGGCATCATTCCAAACTAAATACAGAATAATGATCCCTGGGCCTGTGACGTAGGGGAGTGAGAACAGTTCACATCATTAAATATTGTCGAGTCATTGAAAGCACTTTTTAAAATTTGTGAAATAAGGTACAATTTCCAGCTCTGAGCATTGACATATCATGACTTGTGTCTGTATATGTACTGTGAGTTCTCCCAGCTATATTTCTTCCTTAAATACTATCAGCTTAAATCAGCTACTAGGTGAGGAGTCAAAACACCTGAAATCAAGCATTGGCTTTACAATTGGACTCACTTTTGACCTTGAATACATGTGACTTGCCCTCTCCGGGCATTATCTTCCCTCTAGACAGTAAAAGTAAAACCAGCCTCTGACTCCAGAGGGATGTTGTGAAAATAAATTAGATGTAGGTCTACAGAGTCACTTTAAGCTCTTAGGAGTGAAAGAGCTTAAAGAGATATAAGGTTTCAGTAGTTATTCTTTATATTTTTCAGCCTTACAAGAGAGAGAGAAAGGATCCCCCTTGGTAAATTTGGAAGAATACAGTCTCACTGACTACTCCCCTGATCTGTAGCTTTTTCTCCACCACATTCACAAAGTCTATTGTAATTCTGACTGTTGACTCAGTAAAATTAGTAAGGATCTGACATACCCTAAGGCAACAAAGCAGAATGGTCACGCTCTGTGTGGGGCGAATTATCTGCTACCAGTCGTGCATCTCACAATACATGCCTCTACAGGGGCTGTGAAAAAACTCTCTAATGAAACAAAGAAAGTGTTTCATTGCAAAAGAGAGTAAGTTCCCAGGATAGAATTCCCAGTTAGGATATTGATCTGAAAAAGTCTAGCAGTCTAGAGATAGAAAACTTTCAGCACTTTCTTTTAGGAGAACTAGAACCACATTTTGCCAGTATTAAGAGATACTCTCTCCTAATGTCCAGGTAGTTCAGAAAGAGGATCACAAACCAGTTAAAATTCCTGGTACTTTCTCCTGTCTCAGGATGAAGAATCCCTGACAGGTGATACAGGTAAATGTGTATAACCTGTCACTTTATCTTCCTTAGGAGAGCAGGATAATACATGAAGCTCATATACACCCTTCTGTGGCTTTAATCCCATTCTGACATTCATGAGAAAAATTGACAGCTATAAATTAAAGGAAAATACTGTAGTAAAGAGACATTTACAATAGGTGGCTATGGTTAAAGGTGTGTTTTGGTGAGAATTAGCTGAAAAGACATATTGGTGAGATGACATGGGTCTCTAACCTGGGGATCAAGACAACACCTGTGTTTTGGTTTCCAAATATTGTGACCCATATTTACTTATAGGCTTTGAATTTATTTATTTACTCATTAAGTGTTCACTGAGCACCACAATGGAAATCACTGGTGTTGCCCCAAATCGAATCTCCTCTCCTTCCTGAGAAAGTAGCTGTCCAACGAGAACCTAAATTTTCTAGTCCATCTTACAGGGAGTTATATGACCTGCATTTGTACTAATGAAAAGTAGATGGAAGTGATATGGTCAACTTTGGCATCACCAGTTTTAAAGAAGATCCTTTGCTTAGACTTCTTGTTTTCTCTAGCTTTCTTACTGAAGACGGCAAGGTCAAGCCTAGCTACCAACCTAGGGCTAAGGGGAAGATGCACATGTTTTGGAGACTCTTCTAGCTCAGTTTAGCCTATACTTTTACAAATACAAGTGCCTCTGGATACTAAATCCTGTGAAACACACTGGGCATTCAGCTTAGCAAAATACACATTGATGCATATCCCCACAGAATATAGTCTAATGGAACCCTAGTCTATGGTCTGGGAATCAAGACCTCTGGGAATGTGCCCGCAATATTCAATAATCAAAATATATAATAGGGCAGGGAGCAAGAGTATAGGAGTGATAAAAACCTGGCCTGTCACGCTACAGAGATCTAAGTTCAGACCTTCATTCTATCTTTTCCTAACCATATCCTTGAAAAATCATTTAACTCCTATAAAGTTCCCTTCCTCCTAGAAAATAGGGATACAGAACTGATATATACACAACATAGTTGTGGTGATGATCAAAAGGATTAGGCATGTAAATAACTTAAACCAGGCCTTGGGCATTAACAACATGACTTTGAGTAGTCTCCCACTGGTATCTAGCTTCCATGAGCAGGGGCTTAAAGAAAACATACAAACACGATCATCGTACTCAATCTATATTATGTGGGGTGGGTATCAGTATCCCCACTTTAGAAATGAAAAAAACAAGTCTCAGAAGGAACTCCACTTAGGAAGCAGCTGAGCCAGTTTTTTCCATGTTTATCTGAACCCAGGAAAAAATCAGGAGCAGTATTCGCTGCTCAAGTATTATTTCAATAGGGATAATTCTCAAGGTCATATAAAATCTCCATCTCTGGACCCAATGGATAAACATGTACCCTTTTCTATATCCCCACTGTCTTATAAATATGTTTGCTCATCTGGCAGCCCCTACCAGGCACAAATACTTCAAATAGGGCTATTTCTTACATATCTTTGACCCAGTACTTACTATGATCCTTGTTATGTACTAAACACTCTAATAATAATTGTCATAAATAACTGCCATGTGAATAAATGAAGAGTTATTAAAAACTGGAGTTTAAGTAAAGAAAAACCCTACTAAGGTAGTTATTTGCTTGATGCAGAGGAAATGGAGGCAGTTTTGGAAATAAATGGTGGCAATGAATTAGTTAATAAAATCCATCAAGCATAAGAAATTAATTCAGAGAGGTCCCATGATGAAAAATGAATCTCTTCTAAAAGTATATGCCAATAGCTCTGACCTCAAAAATATAATGAAATATTATTCATCACCTATAAGGGTTCAGTTCACAAAAGCTTTCTTAACCTCAGTTGAAGCTGAAATATTATACAATTCCATTAGAAAAAATATTGTAGCAAACAATATGGTTGAAACATTTTAAAAAAGCAAAAAAAAAAAAGGAAAATCAAGATTGTGTTCTTTGGTTAAAGTAAACTTAGGAAAGGATACAGGAGAATAGACTGACTTATAAAGGTTCTGAATGCATTTACTGTTCCTTTTCAGTGGGGGTAGTGGTTCAGGCACTGATTTTTTATTTCCCTAATTCCACATCAAAGGTTTCAGCTTTAGTTCACTTTCCTATAGAGATATTGCCAACTATACCCTTCTACTGAATAGTCTGGATTAGTCCCTTTATTCTTAAGTTTATTCTCAAGTTCAACAAAGAGAGGGAGACAAATCTCTGAGATAATGAAAAAGAATTGGAGAAAAAGGGCTATGAGTTTCACAAAGAAGCTTAAAGGGGAAATAAGTAAAATGGTCTGAAGATAGTACCTGATATGAACTTTGCTGACCATGATCAGTACAATGCTAAGAAAATGGAGAGATGAGGCAAAATCATCATAATACTTTAAAAGCAGAGAAGAGGAAAGACAATGACTCATTGTATTTTTCCATGATGACCAATAAATATAACTAAGGAATTCTGGTTGTTATTAAAAATAAACAGGTAGGCCTCCCTGGTGGCGCAGCGGTTGAGCGCTGGGTTGCGAAGCTGCCCGCTGCCTCTGCAGTGCCGGTTCGAGCCCCAGCTGCTCCCCGGCCACCAGAGGAGGGTCCCACATGGCGCGCAGACCTCTCCTGCCGCCCGCTGCTCCCCTCAGCAGTGTACTTCGGTCCTTCTGCCTGCTCTGCTCCCCGCTCTGGCTCTGGTGAATTCTCTCACCCTCCCGCGCTTCTGACTGTACCCAGTGCTTGTATAAATAAATAAATAAATTTTTAAAAAATAAATAAATAATAAAAATAAAATAAAAATAAACAGGAGATGCCGGTAGCTTGCAGGGGAGAAAAGGAGGTATAGTAGAACTTGATTTTAATTCAGAGAAGATGATGATGTCCCATGTCTGTAGAGAGGATAATGTAAAGAATATACACCTTTGCTGAAAATATAAGAAACTCCCTGACATGGTGTGCATACAAAAACTATTATGGCAAACTGGGAAATCAACATGGGACCGCCTTATATAAAATTTCAATCACTGGTTACAAAGACAAACAATTAATAAATGAAGAATCCCAGAAAATCTCGAAAGCTATGTACATGGGCTTAGCTGAGTAAAAGTGATGCCTGCTGGTTAAATGAGTATTACCCAAAATACCAAAAAAAAAAAAAAATCTAGTTCTTTTCTCCTCTTCCCCTCACTTCCATTCTCTTCCCATCCCTCTCCCTCTCTCGCATAACAGTGATCAATGTAACAAGAGCCATCAGCACCAAGGACAGCAGTCAACACAGTGATGCAGGTGTCAGTGACATCAGAAACCGGGTTGCCAGAGAGAAGGGGAGAGAGGTGGATAAATCAGTAAAAAAAAGGGGGGGGAGGGAGGGATACTGGTATGGTGAAGGATAATTTAGACTTTTAGTACTGAAAGTGGTATATTCATATGTTGGTTCTCAATGATGACTACCTGTAACATGCTACAATGTAATGTTACTAAAACTTAAAAAAAAAAAAAAGAAACAATATATTAATGATACATCCACCCATCTTTGAAACACTTTTGAATTCAGATTAGAGGTCCTTGAAACTTAAAGTTGTCAACACCTGATTATATTCAGAATATGATTATAGATGTGCATTAAAACAGTGGACATTTTACCATATTATCAGAGTAAATCACTGACAAAACTGAGGATCAAAGACTACTAAAGCTAGAAAGACATTTCAGGACTCTACAACCCTACCTCGATGAGAAGAATGAGGACAAGAGTTCATGCATATAGTTCCTAAGCAGAGAAAATTAATAGAATTTTAATCTGGATATTACGGAAATGATAGTGCATTTTTGCACTTAAACAATGAAAGAAAACTGTTTTTTTCCAAGTTCATATTACTTGATGACTTAGAGTTTTTATTCAGACTCCTATAAATTTTTTTAAAGATTTATTTATGCATACAAAAACCAGGGTGCAGGTGAGAGGGGTGGGGGTGGGGGTGAGAGGATTCACCAGAGACAGAGTGGGGAGCAGAGCAGGCAGACTGACTGAAATATACTGCTGAGGGGAGCAGCAGGTGACACAGGAGAGGTCTGCTGTGCCATGTGGGTAGCTCCCTGGCCAGGGATCAAACTCAGGCCATAGCAGTGATAGCACTGAGACTTAACCCCTAAGCCACCAAGGAGGCCCCTATTCAGACTCCTATAAAATGAAAAATTCCAAAGTAAAAATTAGAATATCTAATTGATCTAACATGTTACCATTTCCTAACACTATTTTGATAGTAGTATGCTATGGAACTGGTTTAAAAAAAAAAAAAAGACATGACTACTAGCTCCACACCCCATCTGCCACATGCCAAATATTTAAAAAATATGCCTGAATTTTATCTTTAATCTTTTGTCATGAATAAGACATCACCTGAATAGCCCCCAGACACAAATTTTATGGAAATGTATCTAATAAATTAATGTTCTTATATTTAATTCAGACATCACTTTTAGGAAGTCAAGCACTTGATTCTAGGCTATATGTTCCCCCTTTTCGATTTCATAACCCCTGCCTATAGTGCATTTACCTCATTATGTCAAAATTATCCTTTTTTGATGTCTACCCCCCAGTTCTACGAGCAATTTAAGGGCAGGTGCAAAGGTCTCCCCTTCATTCTCTCTCTCAAAATATCCTGCATGAAAGCTCTTAACTATCCTCTGGAGATGTTACTATGATTAAAATAGTATTTATTATCTCAAAAAGTTTAAAGTGGAGCACATGAGAGACAGAAGGAATGTATTACACTGTTTCATAAAAAAGAATAAAGCAGGCTATGGTGTCTTACAGGTCAGAGGTTAAGAATCTTAGTTCTTCTATTTCTAAACAGCTTAGAAAATTAATAAAATGTAGCTAAAATAAAATGATGGTGATAATATACTACTTATATTTGTCTTAAATATTAAATAACAAATGAAAAATTGCTCCTGGCCAGAGTAAATGCTAAATAATTATGAGAATATGCACACAGCTATAATACTGATGGCATATACACAAGATATTAACAAATAAAAAGCAGGGGTTCATAGATTCATTATATTTTAACCCAACTTGACTATTTCAGAAAGATGTAAAGGTATGATACATGCACTAGTGAATGATGTATCATTTTACTTAATGAGAGATGGTTACTTGATTAAGCAGATGGGGACTACAGTAGTATTGAAGGAAATTTATAGAAAAGTTTGCAAATGAAGTGGAATATAAGTTAAGGCAAGAAAGATGAGTAGGCACTGACCACATGAGAAGGAGCAGAAGATAATCCAGGTTGGAAGAACACCTTTTGCAAAGCCTGGCCATCAAAAAGCACACAGTACTTTCAGATAATTACAAGTTATTCTGTTTAACCATGGCATCAGATCAGAGGCATGCTGAGTGGTGACCAAAATTGAGGCAGGTAAGCAAGCAGAAACCAGCTCGTACAATAAGGTGTCCTGGCAAAGAGCTAGCACTATATCCTGAGGATAACTGATAACCACTACAGATTTAATTCATGGGAGTAACAAGATAAGTTTGCATTTTAGAAAGATAACTCATTCTGTAATGTGAAGAATAAATTCAGAGGAGGTATAAGGGGGAAAGGGTGAGACCAGAAACAAGATATCTGGCTAAAAGACCAGCTTAGAAATCTGAAAAATAACTCTAAGTGGCCTAAGTAATTTTGTGTGCTAAGTGCTTAGCACAATGTCTGACACCAAACAGGTGTCTAATAAAGTGTTTTGAATTGACTGACTAGTAGGAAAAGGAATTAACAGTTAATCAGAAAGATGCAACATCTCTGCAGGTCACATAGGAATCATCTCTATCTATTCCTCATTACTGTATCCTATGCAACCTATATAATTAAAAGTTTAGGGAAGTCTTTGTAAGAGGAAGGTAATGAAATAAAATGTAAGACGTGTGATAACAAAGTGTAATCACTTTATATTGATAGTAGTTAGCAACAGCAGTAACACTCACTTTTATGTTAATTGTGATACCTTGGGGTTTTAAATGTGCATTTAACTTAGGTTTCCTGGGCCATAATTTGACTTACAATTCATTCAAATCCATGAAATAGCAAAAGATATCAGTGTGCATAAGTCTGTTTGTTTATACAAATGCAAACATAGATACACATTTCTACACCATATTTGTGTATCACACCTAATTTAAAAAGAAATGGCTGCAATATTTTTAAAAAGGCTTATTGGTAATGTAGATTCTCTCTCCCTTTCACAGTGCCTATTTCTGGCTCCTTAAATCTTTTTTTCTTTCCTTCACTGTTCAATTTGTTCAGCTTGTTGCTTGATTGTAGGATTCTCAATGCTCATGACCACAGCCAAATACATCTACATAGGGCATCCCCTCCTTGTCCAACCTATTACAACTCCAAGGAAATTTTGGAGAGCCCTGTGACTTCTGGTGGCTTCCCAAAGGCTCTGTGTGTCTAATTTCCTCCTGACCCCCTATTCCTTGGCATCTGTATTAGAACAGGTGTGAGCAGACACAAGCAGGTCCATGGAGCCCAGGGTTCAATGCTGGCACAAGAAAAGGGTTATCTTCCTGCTGGAGATGACTGACAATGTTTTTCAGGATGCCAACTTCCAATTAGTGTCATCTTTTGCTCCATGTCCTAGGGCAAATGTCCAAATTATAGCGAGTAGGTGCAGACTGTTCTGAGAGATGGGCACTGATGCCAGAAAAGAGATGCATTTCAGCTTCTTGCCCATAGACAAGGAAGAAGGTCTGTCAACTAACGACATGGTCACCAATATCTAGTGCAAGGTCAGTCCCTTGGTTCATGAACCAAGATGATAATTTATTTTCCAACAATGAAGCCAAATGTGCTTTCAGATGTTGAACTATGAAGCAATTGTAACAGCTGTGGGCACATGAAAAAAAAAAAAACAAAAAGGAAATCCCACAGCTAAGACCAGCAAATTGTCCTTGGGAGACCATTTGTACTGTACTGGAGTATGTTGACATAAACAATAAAAGTCTTTGTCAACTGGACTCATAATGATCTTTTAATGGCTATCCCATCATTAACAACAAAATCCTTATAATAAATACGGTTCCTAAAGGCCATAAATGTCTCTGGGTGGGAGGAAATGCAGGACATTCCATGATTGAGTCTTTTCACAAGACTATATTCACATGAACCCACAACAACACTGGTTGGGTCAATTCAATGCCAAATATGTGAAAATATTATTGAATCAAGTCAACCCCTTTTTGTTTTGTTTTAGTAAAGGAATGGGGTAATCAACCAGGGGAGACAGAGAGCTGTCACAATGATTTCTCATTAAAGTTGCTGGCAATCTTGAGGGCAAGGCTGACACATGAGTTAAATAGAAGCCAATCCAGGAATACGCAAATCACTTTTGCCCACTCCATTCTCTCACGTGGGCCCGCCTCACATATACAGAAGCGCAAACTTAAGACAACCACTCCTTGACTCCTTTTGAGTCCAGACTCGTGGCTAGCTTTGGCTGTCTCTTTCCTATCTTCATATCTGATTCTGAAGCCATGTTATGAACTCATTAACTCTTGGAAAATCCTCTCACATATAATTGTGTACTCACATTATGACCTGACACATCATCAGCTATGCAGCAGGGACATGCTTTCGCATTTCCACAATCCTGAGGTACCAAGAACCACCAGGCTATCATCCTGCTTTATTTTTCCAATGGAAGCAAAAAATGGTTATTGATAATCAAATGTTGCAAAGAGTATTGTTAGCTATGGAGTTATGGTATTAAAATAAGTGGCAACTCCCTTCACTTTTAAGTGCCACCTAAAATCTCATCTGAATTCTACCCTCTTTCAGCAGAAAAATAAAGCTGAGAAGTGAGAACAAGTGAAGCAGTGTGTAGAAGAAGAGGAGGCATGGGCTATGGAACTAGACAGGCTTGATTCTGAAGTGCACCTTCCACAGCACACTTGCAATTTACTTGCAAGTTAATGCCTCAGCTTCTTCATCACTGAAAATACTAAATTGCATAAGTTATACAAGGATATTAAACAGAGGTTTGGAATCTAAAATCATCCTTTTTCTTTTTCAATTTTGATGAGCTGAGTTCTCAAGCAAGTCTTTCCAAATACAACACTCTCTAACTTGAAAGTGGCAGATTACATTTTCCAAAAATGGCGACAGTGGTATTTCCAGCCACACTACTCTTCCAGCAGCTTGTCACACCCCTATCAAGAGGTGGAATCTGTTTCATTTTCCCTTCAGCTGTGACTTTCTCAACAAATATCATGTAATGGGAGGGACTCTGCAAGCTTCTAAGATTAGCTGATAAAAAGGAATGCAGCTTCCTCCTGGATCCCTACCTAGATGTTTGCCCTTGGAAGCCAACCACCTTGTTGAAAGGAAGCTGAGGACACAAGGAAAAGTCATATATAAACGTTCTAGCCATCAGACCCTTGTAAGGATCCAACTAACAAATATCCACTGCCTCGTATGAGTGAACAAGCCTTCAGATGATTCCAGCCCCCAGACTTTGAGCTCCCTTAAAGGATGTTAAATAGAGTAAAGATGACTGTTCTTATGATCCTTAACCAAAATGAAGCTTTATAGATTAAAGATATGCTGTTGTTTTAAGTCACAAAATTTGGGGGTAGCATTTACAAAGTCTATCACTAGACTACTGAACCTCAGTATATTAAATGTACTGCTATTTGGCTTGAAGTCAAAAAGAATTTTCAAGATATCTGAAATTCTTAGCATATAAAGCTGAACCATGTCCTCAAAAACTTCCCAATCCACCTTCCTCATTTTGCAAAACCCGAGTACCTGAGGTTACTTGTGACATATTTGAGATTCCACAAGTAACTACTGTCAGGAATATGGTCTAAGCCAAATTGACTTCCATACTATCCTTAGCACAACATGACTATGAGCACTTAATATGTTTGTTGTCTTCAAGGACCAAGTGACGGATTTGGAGCCAACAGTCCCCAATATTCCAGCATCCAGTATGGTATTTCTAAGCCATTCTGTGCTTCTTTCTTTTTGCTTCATGGAGAGATTGAGTTGGACTTGGTTGATAAACTGTACAAGGTTGGGAGGCAGGCTGGGATCCAACACGCTCCACTGAGCTAACAAGAATAAAAAATGTATCCAACCATGAAATCAGCAGATGTGACTTGAAGTAAGAGAGAGGGGGCAAATGTGCTAAGTGAGGTTGATGTTTTTCTACAGTTACTTTTCTGAGTATAAATGCCTCAAAATTCTGTGACATTGATCAAATGGTTTGGCAGAAGCCCTTGTGTTTGGCAAGCGGAGAGGTTTCCACATGATGGTTCTATCTTCTTAGGAGCTAATCTATTATGATAGTCTTACACACACATAGAGCCCATCAATTAGACAACATTCTATCAGGTAACTGATTGCAGACTCTTCAGTCATTGAAGTGGCAGGGGCAAGAGGTGTTGACATGAAAATCTGCCTTTTTTTAAACCTTCAGATGTGCAACCTGTTTGAATTGACTAACAAACTTTGTTTCTTAAGGGTTATGTATTCTTCCACACTTTCTAAATGAAAAGCAAGCCAGGGACTAAATACTAGCTGTCAAAATAACCCAAGAATCATGGAATGCATGTGTGAATGTGACATGTACACAAGGTTCAAATATTATGGAAAACAATAAAAGGGAAAATTGGAATGAAAACCAAAAATAGAAAGGGAAAGAAGAAAGGATTAGAAGATTGGGTGACTACATCATCACATATATGGTGTCTTTTATTCCAAAAGTCACACACCACTATTGAAGAACAAGCTATAGATTCTGTTGATCAAAGTGTTAATCATTTTTTCCTGCAGTTTTAACTCAATAGCTCACAGTAACTCAGGTGGGTTTTTATTTTCCTCTTTATTATCCCTGAATACTTGATACCAGTATTTATATCAGGGTCAAATAACTATAATCCTCAAGTTACACCTGTTCAGTGGAAGTTTTTTCTAATTATTCATTGTTATTGAAGTGCCATTGTTTTAAGACCTTGCTAGTGTTTTGACACTTAAGATCCCCCCTCAGGTGTAGTCACCGTAACACTTCCACCATCAATGCACCCACAGTCCTCCACCATAGTCCACTGGGCAACCCCCCACCCCTATACCCTCATTCTCAACCCTTCCCCCACCCCTCTTAAAGTCACAGATCAACATTCATCTTTCAAGATTGGTCTTTAAGGTCTCACTCTGACTGATCCTTTGTTTGGTTTCTCTGTATTCCAACTATGTGACCTCATCGTATTTATCTTTCTCTTTTTTGGCTTATTTCATTTAGCATAATCCCTTCTAGCTCCACCCATGTTGCTGCATGTTCTATGAAGTTTTATCGAAACGGCCAGTCTGGTTTGCTTAGTATTATCTATGTATCTTTTTTTTTTTTTTTTTTTTTTTTTTTTTTATTTTTTTTTAATAGAGGCATGCTTTATTTATTTGTTCTTGTTTGTTTGTTCTGTTCATACATGCACTGGGTACAGTCAGAAGCGCGGGAGGGTGAGAGAATTCACCAGAGCCAGAGCGGGGAGCAGAGCAGGCAGAAGGACCGAAGTACACTGCTGAGGGGAGCAGCGGGCGGCAGGAGAGGTCTGCACGCCATGCGGGACCCTCCTCCGGTGGCCGGGGAGCAGCCGGGGATCGAACCGGCGCCGCAGAGGCCGCGTGCAGCTTCGCAACCCAGCGCTCAACCGCTGCGCCACCGGGGAGGCCCTATCTATGTATCTTTTGCACTACAAAAAGAGAGTTGCAACAGAAATCTCCTGGCCACAAAGCTAAAAATATTTATTTCAAGGGCAGTTAAGACAGTTTGCAGATTCCTGGCTTAAATACCATCAGGCATAGCAAGCTTGTGATGTTCATAACTTCTGAGAGCTTTGTGGACTTTTTCATTCTCGGTGTGGTTCTCTTTCTCTATTTGCTGGTGGCACCACCAATGGACCACTAATTCCGTTATATCAATGAAATTTAAATTTAGTACCATGGAAACTCTCCACAAAGATTCACTATCAACTCGGTTTATAGAAAACCCAGTTAAGGTTGTTCATAACCCTCACTTTGAAACACTGCAGCTTTTGCAAAGATTTTGTTGAACGAGAATTGGTGGGACTACTTTATACAAACCTATCTTTAGTCATTAACTACCGACAACAAAACTACTTCTACTTGAGCAAATTCTGCTTCAATAAGAAAGTCGGATTTCTTTTTCATTTAGCTATAAACCACTGATTTTCTTGTTCTAGGAAGGAAAACACGAGAAAGATGAAAGTCAAAACAACATGTCTCTTATGTGGTTTGGTGCCATACCTTTTAAGCTACAAAAATCCTAGAGAGAAACTTAGATTAAAAAAAAATAGTGGAGAAAGTGAGAGAATGGAATTTAAAAATCACAGAAGAGACTGAAGCTATTAATCATTTTATTGTTCTTACCTGAGTCCTTCCAAAGAGTCACATTAAATATTATTAAGCAAAGTAAATTATTTTCAATGCTTAAGATAGAATGAACATTGATATTCTTTACTATTATGGGACATCTGAAACTGCCCTAAGCAAATACTTCTGAGGTAGAAGGCAGAAATATTAGCAGTAATGTTGGTATTTGACACCCAGACACAAAAGAAAATAGTTTGAGAATGAGATGAAGCCAGAATATTAAAATAGCAAGTTAAAACATGAAGGATAAGGAATAAGGAAGCTTAGGGAGGCTGACTTTTTGTTTTGCTTTGTCTGAATTTATAGTGTGGTTTCATACATTGGTCTGAAAGAAAAACAAATGGGAAAAACTTTTGAAAACATCTCCATACATACCTTAGTGCTCTGATGTCTTTCCAGCTCACGCAAGCTGGGTGCTAATGACTCATTGTAGCATGTGAGATGCACACATGTTCTCATAATTCACAGGCAGTCACTCTGTACTTGTGTATAGAGGGTGAGCTCCCATCACATCTAATCACCAGCTTTGTCAACCCTGGGTGGCTACATTCCCAGATGTTCACTAACTGTAAGAATGGATGGGCTTCCAGATGTGGAAGGTTTTCACACATCTCTGTCATCATCAAGAGGGCACGTGAATGCTTGTTTGAATCAGTGACCACTGACGGATCTCTCCCAGATGTCTCCTTGGCACAAGTGCCCCTTTTCTTGAGAAATGAAGTTGAGCAGCAGCTTTTATAAACATTAAGAACATTAACCACCATTCCCCTCCAATGTCACCAGTTGGTTTTAGAAAAATGAGAGACAGATGCAAATTAGCAATGGGGGATACCTGGTCCCACCATCTCGGTAAACTATATAAATCACAGGGTGGTGTTATTATAAACTAACAGTAGATCAGGCCACAGACTAAAACTCAAATGAAGTAATGCCAGAGATATTAGTACCAGAGTAATACCAACACCAGAGATAGACATGGTGAACTGAACAAAATAAGCTTCCCAAATATATGTTGAATTACCTTAGACCGAGACATTTCACAAAATGTTGATCAGATTTTAATAACTTTTCGATTCTGTTTGCCCTTAAACTTCTGCTAAAACTTGATTTTAGCAAAAGTGCCAAGGGCCTTAATATGTTTACAAAGCCCCAAACCAGACACAGAAATTTAGACAAGTTTCAGCTCAACACCCTCTGAGTATTTATTCAAACTTGACTAGAACTTTGTGAATTTGCAAATGCTCCATTTTTGATGAATTTGGTAACATTTCCAACAAGACAATGTAACTGATCTGAGAATAAATCAAAGTATGGAATACATCTGAAAGTAAGCTTCCCAAGAGTTTTTCTTTTCAAAAGCAGGAAGGTATTTGTCTTTTTTCTCTACTATTCTTCATTTCAACCAATGATGAAAATGAAAATACTAAGATATTATTTGATTATTACACTCACAGATCACAGTATTCAGTATACCACAGCCAGTTCATCACTTTAACAAATGAACTATATTTACTCTGTGATGGAGAACAACGAACTTTGCAACTTTAAGACTCTCCTAGCATTCTGAGTATCAGAATAATTGATCAATTCTCTCATTTTCATTAAGGAATTAGACTTGGTAAACTAACTTCAGGTAGTACTCAAAGTTTCTAAAACTATACTGTGTTTTTGAATCAATGCAGTTTCTCATGCTGATATTTCTTGACAAAGAGTTAAAGCAGCCTTCAAAATAGCTCATGTTGGGCTGCTAATACCTGTACATCTCATATGGAAATGCCACAGCTTGACTAAATAAGGTTTCAAAAGCAAAGTTTTAGAAAATGATGTCCAGGAGCAGACCTAATCATTGTATTTTATTTTTTTTTTTTCAAAAACGAATCAAATGCAAACCCACACATTCTTTGCCAAAGCTCTTGCCTATTGGTCTAAGATTTCTTCTAAAATCATTTGACTGGCTTCTTCATCAAACAACATGATTTTCCTCTAGATTCGTTACTTCCACAAAGGTGTTTCAGAAGTCTTCAAGGGAAAGAGCACAGATTGGGGCGAGAGTAAACTGTTTTCTAAATAAACATCCATATAACACATGAAGTGGGGCAGGGGGGGGAACAATCTGCAGCTAAATATTTCAAAAATGGTCCTCAATGAATGACCCCAGATTGACAGCACAGCATCACCTGGCAATCTATTAGAGATGCCAATATTCAGACCCCATCTCAGATCTACAGAGTTCAGAGTTGGTGGAGGCAGGGCTCTTCTGGACACAAGCTATGATTTGAGAAGCACAGCATTAGAGCAGGTCCTCAAATAATGTTTCATTTCATTAAAACATGACAGAAGAAAAAAGTACTGTGGATGGTGAACAAAAAAAAGACATTCTTGGAAGACCTGCCTTCACTATTCATCATTTCGTTTAAAGTAGCAGTTTCCAAGAACCTACTGACCATGTAAAGTGAGGACTTCCTTTACAGGAATCCCAGTCATCACTTCCTCCCAAGAGCCTTCTGAAGCCAAACACTTCCCCCTTTACCAACCCCACAACCTACACACTTACCCTACATGTTCATGCAGATGCTGTATTGGCTTTCTGTTTTAGTTTGTTGCAGCTGCTTTAACAAAAATACCTATGCTGGGTGGCTAAAACAATAAACATTTACCTATCACAGTTCTGTGGGGTAAGAAGTTCAAGACCATAGTGTTAGCAGATGTTATGTCTGGTGAGAGTCTGCTCCCTGGGTCATAGATGGCCATTTTCTTTTTGTGCCCTCCTATGGAGAAAATGTTCTCTGGTATTATATTTGTGAGGGCTCCATCTTCATGACCTAATCACTCCCCAAAATTCCCATATTCTAATACCATCATTTAGAAATTAGACATCAACGTGTAAATTTGGAGGGCCACAGACATTCATTTTTTGTATTGTTATTAATGTCTCTACCTCTTCTACAATATAAACTCATCAAGAAAGTGAAATGATAGGGTACTCGTGCTCTCATTTTTCTCTTTCTAACACAAAATCATAATACATATATTAAATGAATTTTGGATACATTGATATATGTGAGTTTGATTTAATTATGTATAGTGCACTTTCTTCAAATAAACAACTAAAAGCCTTCCTTAAGCATGCTCACTCAAACAGAATATAACCAAAATTAACCATGTGACATGTCAAACTAACTAAGCAAAGATCATCAAGATCACATGGTTTGATCAATGATACTAAGAATCATCATTTTAGTTCTATGACCATTGGGTTATAGCAGCCAATGGTCTAAGTTCATGTCTCTTTAATTCTTCCCAGAAATTCTCCAACCCTTAGGTGTCTACTCCACCACATAACACATTGCAATAGTCATTTCATTACAATGATAACGTAAAGAAGGACTGGGGTATGTATTTATAAAAGTAAACAGGGGAGAGTTAGCATTATTAAGGAAATCCCTGTTTTCAACATAATCCACAGTAAAATAATACATTTTCCCTCCTGCCCCAGCACATGTATATAAGCATGCAATAGGCATATACACATTTTCACTCATCTTTACTTCATGTGTTACCCTCTGGCATGTACTCTTTTATTTTATTCTATTTCATTAAATTTGTATTTGTGGTAATAAATTTTGTGACCCACTATGGGGTTGCAAATTACAATTTAAAAAACACTATATTAAGTAGTGTGTCGCCTGATTTTGTATTTAAATTGCTTTTATAATATTATCAGTCAAATAGGTTGAAACATTAAGCAGATCCCTACATTTTTTTAAATAAATTTTATTTTTATATTCCCCATACAATTGCAATCCCCTTATTTTGACCCCAATCCCTCCCCTCCCCGCACCCCACTCCCTATAGAGTGTCTCTGGTTCATAGGTTTTTGTTGATTTTGATTTTCACTTTCTTATAGTTATTCATTTTCCTGGTCCCTTATTTAAGTTTTCTAGATTCCTGCTATGAGTGAGACCATCTGGTATTTTTCCTTTTCTTTCTGGCTTATTTCTCTGAGCATGATCCCTTCCAGCACCATCCATGTTGCTGCAAATTGCATGTGTTTATCTTTTTTGAATGCTGGTGTATATGTACCACATCTTCTTGATCCAGTCATCTATTTTTGGGCATTTGGGTTGTTTCCAAAGCTTAGCTATTGTAAACAGTGCTGCTATAAACATAGGGGTGCAGGTGCTCCTTGGAATTGATGTTTCTGTGTCCTTTGGGTAAATACCTAGGAGTGGAATTGCTGGATCATATGGAAGCTCTATGTTTAGTAGGTCCAGAAATCTCCACACAGCTCTCCATAGTGGTTGGACCAGTTTAATTGAGGGCCTCCCGGTGGCGTAGTGGTTGAGTGCTGGGTTGCAAAGCTGCCCGCAGCCTCTGCAGCACCAGTTTGATCCCCTGCCACCGGGCTAGGGCCCCATGGTGCGCATACCTCTCCTGCCTCCCGCTGCTCCCCTCAGCAGTGTACTTCCTCATTCTGGCTGTTCTGCTCTCCACTCTGGCTCTGATGAATTCTCTCACCTTCCCGCGCTTCTGACTGTACCCAGTGCTTGCATAAATAAATAAATAAATCTTTAAAAATTATATATTTTAATTGAAACAATATTGCATTATAAGATAAGTTTCAGGTACGCATCACTAAAATAAACATGTATATATACGACATTAAGCTCACCTCTAAATGTTCAGTTCCATCCTTCACCACACAGTTGTGGTATACACAGAAAACTCATAAAACTAAACAAAAAATCTGAAAGCACCCAATCAAACAATGTGGAGAGGATCTGAGTGGGAAAAAGATACATAGTTGGCAACAGATACATGAAAAGATGGCCATCATCTCTTCTTATTAGGGAAATGCATATCAGAACAACATTCAGATACTGCCTGTGAGAATGGCTATTAACCAAAAGACAGGAAACAGCAAGTGTTGCAGAGAATGTGGAGTGTGTGTGTGTGTGTGTGTGTGTGTATATATATATACACATATATATATATATATATATATATCTCCACCTACCACATTCCCTCTTCCCGTTTGATAACCACTAATTGGTCTTACAGTCCAAATATTGATTTGTTTTTTTATTTAGCTGATGAGCTGAATCTGTTTGCCCCCCTCTATAGGTCACAAAGAAATGATGTCATGTGGCATTTGTCTTTCTCCATCTGACTTAGTTCACCAAGTTGAATGCTCTCTAAATGCATCCATATGATTGCAAATGGCAGGACTCATCCTTCACTATTCCATCATGTACACACACCACATCTTCTTTCATCAGTGGATGAGGTTGTTTTCAGTTCTTGGCTACTATAAAAAATGCTGCAGTACCCATGAGGGTACATATATCTTTTTGAATCAGTGTTTTTGTATTTGGGGCTATATCCAAAAGGTAGATGACATTATAATTTTTCAAGCAATCGCCATCTGGATTTTCATAATGTTTACACAAATTTCTATTCCCACCAATAGAGTATAAGTCCAGTCTTCTCTCCACATTCTCTCCAACACTTGCTGTTTCCTGTCTTATGGTTAATAGCCATTCTCACAGGCAGTACCTGAATGTTACTCTGATGTGCATTTCCCTAATAAGAAGAGATGATGGCCATCTCTTCATGTATCATTGCCAACTATGTATCTTTTTTCCACTCAGATCCTCTCCACATTGTTTGATTGGGTGCTTTCAGATTTTTTGTTGAGTTTTCTGAGTTCTTTGTATAGATTAGATATTTAATCCCTTGTCACGTGTCTGAAGTGAAAATATCTCCTCCCATTCAGCATTTAAGGTAATCGAGTGGGTTTCTACGTTTCTTTGTTTTTAACTAAATCATCACTTTTCAAGTTCTCTTCTCCAACTTTATCTCGCCTTAATCTTCTAACTGTAGAGGGCACTATTGAGTTCCCCTATCACTGCAACTCCACAGTTAACTTTCCAGAAATCCCAGTTCTGTAGTTTAGTAGCTATGTGTCTATGGACAAGTTCCTTGTCCATACTGAGTATTGGTTCCCTTAGTTATAAAACAAAAGTTTTATAACTCTCTTAAGATTGTGTAGAGAAAATGCATAAAAAGCACCTGTCCATAGGTATTCAATCAATGATAATTTTTATAATCACGCCACCACCAGTAAATATTTTTAATGCATCCTCGGATATCCAGGTAAAAAGAGGCATCAAAATCTATCCTCAAACTGTGCAGAAACAGAAGTTCCTACCCAAACTGTGATCCCATCCCTTAGGAATAATTCTTACAACTCCAAAAGAAGTCACACTGTTTAGAGCTGGCAAGGTCTCTTTGTGATGAATAGGATTTGAATCTCTTTGGTCTTTCCAACTAGCATGTTATATCATCAATAAATGTACCATTTTCTCTCTCCTGAGAGATTGTTTGAAGTTTAAAGATCCATCCACAGCCTAATTGTTTGCCACAGCTACTAGTGCAATTCCACGTCCTTCTTAGACTTATCATACCTTGTGCTTGAAGACTACTGCTACATTTAATTTGCAGAAAGATAATTCTGGGAAAAAAACATTAACAAAAATTTTGAGGCTATATCTGATTGTGTGCTCCTGAGATATTGAATATTTAATAACTGAGAAGAATTTAAAGGATCTCTTGTTAAAGCAGATGAAAATAAACTGGAAGCAAATTGTAGTACAATCAGGTCCATTACCTTTAAACTTAGGACCCATGATAGCCCTCACAGACACCCACCACCACTCCAGTCCCAGATGCTAAATTCCCATCCCTGCTAGCTTCCCCATGGACTTGCAGTCTCTTCAAGAACAATGAAATAGAGAAAATGTGTGGTCAACAATCAGAAGACTGGGAAGGTGAAAGCAAGAATAGTTTAAAGCAACAAACCATGGGGGCAACACCCTTAGGAAAAATACAACAAATAACCAGGCAAACATATGGCCCAAATGTACTTTTCTGTCCATTTCTAATGCCCATCTACAACTCTGGAAGTTTCACTATAGGAAGTTTTAGTCGTTGAATGACCAACATTTGTTAAAAAGAAAAAAAAAATTAAAAAAGAGAGAGAGAGACAAAAATGGAGAGTTCTTGAACTATCAGGCATGGATAAGGGCAAATATATTGAGAATTTTCCTCATAAAGCCACACTGAAATTAGAAGATAAATTTAGGTTATTTTATATTAGGGTTATTATAGTATAATTTAGGTGCTTCCAAAGCACTTCCACACAAGATTCAAGCATAAGATGAACCTATTCTGCCCTATGTCTGCAAAGCTGACTTAGGCCACTCTGATGGGGTCACATCAGTCCAAAAAGTTGATTTCCTAGGTCCAGAATGAAGGGAGGAGTCAGCCAGTGAAAACTGGTTTTCATGGAAGCAAAGAATCTCCCAAACCAAAACTAAGACAATGCTGAGTTTTAAGCACAGTTTGGGTTTCAGGGACTTTCCTCTTCTCTGCCCATATCCCTTCCCAACTTACTAATAATAATTAGAATAACAATTATAAATGCCAAGATTAATCGAGCACAGTCTATGTATAAAACTGTCTTATAGTAAGAACTTTATACATGCTGCTGCATTTAATCCTCACCCCAGTCCTATGAGTAGACACCTTTATTATCTCTGCCTTACAGATAAGTAAACTAAGGCTTTGATAAAAAGGCAAAGTAATATATCCATGTTATACTGGAGGTTTAACCCAGAACCCACAAAGTATACTACTTCTAGTCCACATTCCCTGTGGTGGGAATGTGGTCTAGCATCTAGACCAGATGCTAGAGTGGAGAGGCCTAAGAGAGAGAGGAGAGAGGACAGGAAGGCCAACAATTTGCACTCCTGGGGACTACTGCAGGCTGCAGAATGTGACCCTAAAGCTGTCCATGTCCTAATCTCCCAGAATCTGAGAATATGTTACCATGTAAGGCAAAGGGAATCTACAAACCAGATCAAATTAAAAATCCTGAGATTATCTCACATTATGAGGGTGGGCTCAATATAATCACAAAGGTCCTTTTAAAAGGGAAGCTGAAGGCCCAGAAACAGAAAGGAAGATACTGGAGGATGCTCCAGTGCTGGCTGTGAAGAGAGAGAAAAGATGTCACGAGTCAAGGAAAACAGTCCCAGAAGCTAGAAGAAAAGCAAAAGAGCAGATTCTCCGCTAGAGCCTCCAGGAGGCGATCCGTCCCATTGACACTGAACTCTGGAGACTTCTGACCTCCAGAACCATAAAATAGTGAACATGTTTTGTTTTAGCTCAATGGCACCCAGATTGGTTTTCCTTCTAGTCCCTGGAGAAAGCAGCTCCAAGTGGTGCAGTCGAGATTCTAGGTGGGGAGGCACCAAGCCTGCCTTGCAGGGTAAGAGCATCTGCTTTCTCTCCCCAGCCCCAGCCCAGGCACCTTTCCCAATTCACTGTGGCCCTGGGCTCCTGGGAGCTCCAAGTGTTCACAGAAGCGACTTACTTGCATGTATTTTAGTGTCATGACTTTGAAAGATCACTCTCCCCTTTCCACAGGCCTAGTCTCAAGAGGACGCCTCACATCTCTTCTCATTTCTGTCTCTCCAGCACCCCCCACATAGTGGTATCCAAGCACAGAGAAGGGGAGCACTGTGTAGATGACTCATCAAGCAAGACTGTTTTGTCCTTTTGTCTATTGTTGAAACTCATTTCTGCCAACAGGACCCAAAATTAATGTGATGCCTGCATTTTAGCCATTTAAGTTAAATCTTCTCTGTGGAAAATCTCCTACCATTTCTGCCTGAAGAGGGTGACCTTCTCAGACATCCTGGAAAATTACACTCTGCTCACTGATTTGTACCAATTTTATTGTTGCATTGTTCAGTGTATTTTATTAATGTCTTATCTAAGTACACACAAAATAATGTCCCTTCATCAGCCAACAGACATGTCTGGAGGGACTTCTGCATGTCAGGTACACTGGGGACAACAGCAATAGGAAGAAGTCACGGTTGTGTTTCTCATGGGGTTGATAGAAAACAAGAACAAGGGTCTACGTCTCCTATCCTGTCCCCTCTCCTTCCCCAACATGAGCCCAGCACATAAAAAGACAATGATGTATTTGTGTTCATTAATTACTTCCTTCATCAAAATAGATAGTGGGTAGTCTAAACATAGACATCACATAGCTACCTGGAACCTTAGGGATTGCAAGTCATCTAGTCTAAATCTTTGGTTTTAAAAAGACATCTGAGGTACAGATAAATAAAGTTATAGAACAAATCCTACAACTGGGGACAGATGAAGGTACATCTCTGCTTTCTGGCTCCTAATCCAGTGTGTCTCCTAATTGGACTCACAGGTGACAGCAAAGTAAATTCTGGAGACAGCTCAGCTTGACTCAGTATGAACTTGCTACAAATGTTGAAGTTGACTCAGCTGTTCAACACATCTGACTCTACTGCCAAGGCCTTCCCGTATCACCCATGCCCACTGTCATTCTCTCAGCAGTACAGCCCATACGAATGCCCTCCAGGGTCACTGGAAAGCAACTTACTTCATTTTTTTTTAAATGAAGGAAATGTTAATATCACAAGATCTATATCTAAATGCCCCTGGGCAAGTTTCCTCTCTGACTTTATTCTCTCATTTTCAGCCTCCTTTTTTTTTCCTTTTCCTTTCTCCACGTCAGGTGGTGGGGATGACTTTGATCTGGGAGACATGCTTCTCCTTTCCTGACTCTGCCAGAGCTCCCACCTGCCACCACGAGACCATCCCACAGAAACTCATTAATTCTTTTAAGTCTAAAATCAGTCTCCATGCCCTGTCCACAGAAGATAGATGTAACTCAAAAGAAAAGTGTAAGTGTGCACACATTTCAATGGGTCAGTAAAAGCCTAGAACGCTGTGTCTTCACTGAACCTGGAGATCACAGTTTCTAGAACTTTCTATTTTAAGACAAACTCTGGAAACCAACCTTCCTATCAAACTGAAACATGCAGCAAATAAAAGTCTGTGTGTTATTCAAAACAGTAGCTACACATCTGAGCTGTGGCCCCATTCCTTTCAGTTGTTAAGAACTGTATTTCAAATGGAAAGGGGATGATTTCAGCCTAGGAAAGCTCTTCCGTTACAGGAAAACAGCAACTCGTTGGGAAATAGTCTCTTTACACCTTCCATTTTCATAAACATTATAGTTAATTCTGGGTAATAAAAACATGAAGTATAATCAATGGCAAACAAACATTTTGGCAGGAAACTGAAAATGGTTTATTGGAGAGAAATAAACAAAAGGGCATTATACATTTTACAGTCAAACTGGAGCCAATTTTTCTCTGCACCTTAATTTTTAACTCTTTCCCCACTGCCTGCAGCTGCTCCAGAGGACGTGTGAGGACATGAGGGAAGTGCAGCGAGAAGACAGCATGGGATGGACAAGAAACTTCTAGTTGTGAATTACTACTTCTTGAGGAAATTCAGCACATTTAAAATGCTGAATAGATGTGAAGAGTTCCGAGTTCTATAGAATAAAAGCAACTAAGTCACAGCATCTTTGAAAACAAACAAGAGAGGAGAAACGTGCCTCACACCCTTGCCCTTCGCCTCTCCCGAGAAGTAGCAATCTTGGCCCTGGGAGGGGGACCATAATTTTTATTTGAAAACCTCTCAGGGCAGTCCTTTTGTATTTCCCTTTCTTTCTCCGCAGATCACAGCAGCAATTTTCTTTTATCGTCAGCTATTTATAGTTTTCATTTCTGAAAACCTTGGCCAGAAAGAAACTGGGCAAAAAGCATTTCTTTCAACAGCCACATTATTTTGTAGCACTCTTCACCACTTCTAAATACAATCAAAAGAGGCCAAGAAAAAAAAAAAATAGCCCCAAACTTGTACAACTCTTTTTTTTTTTTTTTTTTTTTTTTTGCTTACCACTTGGTCTGTTCTACCTAAAGACATGAAAACCAAACAAATATCCTCTCCTGCCCCCAGCAAGGCTGAGGCGGGAGAAGCGCACTCACCTGCCATCTTCCCTATTCAGAAATGAAAACACAGCGATCAAGGCAGACGCCTGGTATAAGGGGGGCTGGCAGGGCTCTCGGTCTTGTTTCCTCTGTCTCAGACATTTCTCAGAAGCTTCAAAGTACACTGGAGAGAGGAGGTCAAGGCTTAAACTTGTCAGTCACCAACAGTCCCCTGGCATTTAGTCAGTCCTTTTGTACCCACAGTCCTGAGATTAAAATCCTGATTTGTAGTCAGACATATATGACCCTCCATTCTGGATCTACTTCTAGATAATTGGGTGACCTTGGGAAAAAAGCTTGACACCTCTCAGCCTCTGGTAGCCCACTCACAACACAGGGATAATTTAGCCCTTAGCCCAGAATTAGGGTTTAGTATCCCGTGACCACTTGAGGCCCGCAGTGCTTCGCCCCTGCTGCACTGCCTTTGTGAGCTCATACACGAGAAGGTGGCGCTTCACAGACTACTGCTAGTTGGGACCACAGGCCTGAGTTCTGGGCAATCTGACACAGGCAGGCCAAACTGGAATCACTCCCAGACTTAGCTACATACATTCTCTCTCGTCCAGATTTCCGCATGGCCAACCCTGAAATCAGGGACAGGTCTGGGCCTGTCGGCGTGGGTCCCGCTGAGGAGTGGAGCCCCCAACGAAAAGACACTGGATGTGGATGGAGCATGGAAGAAAAGCCTTTTGGGGCTAAATTACTGAAATTCTGAGATTAATCTGTTACTGCAGCCCAGCCTAACTAATGTCCCCCAGGGTTGGTTCATGTGATCCAGGAAACAGACCCCAAGATAAAAAAGGGCAAGAGATTTGCCAGAGGGAAACCAGTGGCAGATAACAAAGGGCAGCTGCAGGAGTGAGCAGCAGACCACCGTGATGCAGGTTAGTCTCACACCAGCTCAGGAGAAGGGCAGTGGGAGCCTCAGGCTGGTGTGAGGCTTGTGCTGAGGCTGGCGAAAGAACGTTCCCTGCAGCAGCTCCAGGAAGGTCCAGGCCAGTGGACAGAGAGGCCAAGCAGAGAGCCCCTGGGAGGGTCCTGTGTTGGGCAGAGATGGCCCACCGTATTCTCTAGCTCCCCCACCATTACCAGTTGCTGGCCGGGAACACCCACTGAAGGGCGTGGCTTCAGCTTCCACAGCACAGTGGATCCCAAAGGGACAGCAACTGGAGAAGGCCCCACCAGCGGTCCTTACCTGCCTCCGGGTCCCTCAGAGGGGCACAGGGAGCTTGTCTCTCCAAATACCATCTCATAGCTCCTCGCTGGCCTCTCTTTCCTGGGCATTAACCAAAGGTATCTCCCCCCTCCGCCAAGGAAGTGGCTTACCCATCACTGTATTTCCGTGTTTGGTTGGTAAATAGCAAGAACTTAAATGCTAAAGGACAGAGTGAGTCAGTGTGAGGAGGAAGAACAGAGGTAACTCCTCGGAAGTTAATAGTAAGAGCAACAAATCCTGAGCATAGTGGGCTACTTCATTCAGACTGAGGTCACCCCACCCCCTTACATACCTGAAGCCATCATTCGGGGCTGGGCCCAGTGAGAGAAGTCTGTATGCTCCAGAGTCCCTCAGGCTATGTAAAAATGAAACCACAGAGTCAGTCTCTTTGTTCTGAGTAGCTCTGGGCAGCCTCTGGGGACTTTATATTTGCGGCATGGGCTAGGGAAGATGTGATAAAGTCGGAGGGGCTAGATGAGGATGAAGGATAAATGGCAGAATGTAGATGAGAGTAAGAAGCCAACAAAATGCCCCAAGTTCTTAACACCCTAACAGGAGTGCAGTGCATAGGTTGAGGGGGGTGGGCGGCATAGACGCCTATAAGAATGGGGCTTTTTGAGAGATCTCAGCCTAAATCTCTAATCCTGGATAGTTGTGTGACCCCAGACAACTCGCTTAACCTCTCCGAAACTGAGACATATAGCCAGGGAAGTCAGGTCATGTCTAGTTTCTTTACGCTCTGTCCCTGGTGCCCAACACAGTTTTGGGAGTATGGCAAACAGGTTATATCACAGTGAAGGTCCCAGAACTGGAGTCAACCTGGATTTGAACCCTTGTCTGACATTGTGTGGCCTGAAGCCAGTTACTTTAACTTTTCCATCTGGCTTCCTCATCTGTAAAGTGATCACATAAACGGTTAATTCCTCTTAGGGTTGTTATGAAGATGCAATGAAATAATCCAGGTAAGCACAGAGACCAATGTCTGGCACATTGCAGGCATCCAATAAATATTAGCTATTAATATAATTGTTATTGACTTAATGAGTAAATCTTTCAGATCTTCAGTTTCCTTGCTTATAGGAGACTCAATATCCACCCTGCACATTTTTCCTAAGGATTATCGGAGATAATGTCAGTAAAAATATGGCACAAAGTTGGTCTCAAGAAGCGAACATTAGGGCCTCCCTGGTGGTGCAGTGGTGGAGCCCTGGGTTGCAAAGCTGCCCACAGACTCTGCAGCACCGGTTCAATCCCTGGCCACCGGGTGAGGGTCCCACATGGCGCACAGACCTCTCCTGCCGCCCGCTGCTCCCCTCAGCAGTGTATCGTCAGTCTGCCTGCTCTGCTCCCAGCTCTGGCTCTGGTGGATTCTCTCACCCTCCTGCGCTTCTGACTGTACCCAGTGCTTGTATAAATAAATAAATAAATAAATAAATAAATAAATAAATAAATAGATAGATAGATAGATAGATAGATAGATAAATAACTCTTTAATAAAAAAAAAAAGTGAACATTATTCCCAACCCCATTCCCCCACCCCCAATTTAACCTAGGCATCAGTCTGTTTCATATTCACCTTTCAAGGTTCTTGTACAAAGCTGCGATAGCCTTTCCAGGGCCCAGAATATCAGAGTTTCCTGATAGCTCAGCCCCTGGGAACACAGCTACCCTGAGCAAGGAGGCTCCAAGGTAGGCTCAGAGCCCAGTCTCCTTGCATCATCTGCCAGGCCCCCTGCGCTCCACCCCACCTTAAGAACTCCCACCTTTTCTTCTAGTCTCACCAAAAGGATGCTGGTGGTCATTAGTTCACTTTCCCAAAGGAAAAAATAATTCTCAGCAAACACTTCTTTCTCCTTGGCTCAGGCCACCCAATAGCTCTCTTTGGCTTCCGCCCTTCACAAATGGCTCATTCAAGCTGCCTCCTGCAAAGCATTCTCCACTGGGCCTGTGCTCACCACTGAGGCATTTTGCAGCCTCTACAAAGAACATCATGCAAGCTATTGTTGCACTCTACAAGCTTCTCCATCTCTAATCTCAGGACATTCTCCTGAAGTTCAGAAGTCCCCGAGTCAGTGATCACAGCAGTTAAGAGTACAGTCATCTGTTTTCCATTGCTGAGGCTGCAAACCCTGCCAATGCAAGGCTTCCACGGCAGACTAGTTTATGGTTAATGCTTCAGCGAATGCTAGAGAAAAAGAGCAAGGATTAGGCGAGAGCAATGTGGCTCAAATCGCTGGTACCAAGCAGGGCAGGGCATTAAGGCCATCAATCTCGCCTCTCAAGAAGGAAACCCCCCTCCCTCCTAAGGGAACCACATTATACAATGAAAACAGCAGGACACTCACTCTGAAAGGTACAAATGTATCCCACAGAAAAAGAGCCCAAACATGTGGAATTTGAGTTGGACACTGCTTAACCAGTCATGCAAATGGGACCTGCCTGTAGATGGGGCACAAGGAGAACCAGGCAATGGGTCTGAAAAACACAAAACTTCTCCATAGTTTTCACTGTTTACTGATTAGTTACTGGATAGATTTTTCCCAGATACATATCTTGAAAGAGGAATTTGGAAAATCAGGGATTTCTCTTCTCTAAGTCTAAATAGGAAATGAAAAATTAAACAAAGAAAACTGAAGGGCCTCCCCGGTGGCGCAGCGGTTGAGCGCTGGGTTGTGAAGCTGCCCGCTGCCTCTGCAGCGCCTGTTCGAGCCCCGGCTGCTCCCCGGCCACTGGAGGAGGGTCCCACATGGCGCGCAGACCTCTCCTGCCGCCCGCTGCTCCCCTCAGCAGTGTACTTCGGTCCTTCTGCCTGCTCTGCTCCCTGCTCTGGCTCTGGTGAATTCTCTCACCCTCCCGCGCTTCTGACTGTACCCAGTGCTTGCATAAATAAACAAATAAATAAAAATAAAATAAATCTTTTAAAAAAAAGTTTAAAAAAAAAAGAAAACTGAAAATGACCAGCAAACGAGACCTGGAAATGCACCTTTACAGATGTGGACAGGTGTGGGCTCTGGGGCATGGCATCCCTTCCACCACTAGAACACCCTTTAAAAATGCAGTCATCTCCTTGTTGTTTAGTCCAATGGGTGTTATCAGCCCTCATGTTACTTGTCTGCCCAGCAGCCTCAACGAGACTGCAATCTAAAATGGTACTTCTCTTATCTTTCTCCTCTGCCAAAATGATTTTGCCCTTTTCCATACTTTAAACACTATATGCCAAAGACAAGCAAAAATGACAACCCCAGTCCAGACTTTTCCCTCAGCCCAGATTTCTTTACCCCTCCACTGACTCTCTTAAAGGCACCTCATTCTCAACATGCCCGGTGCTAAATTCACTATCTTCATGTTGCTGCCTCCTGCCCATGTCCCTCTCATTGTTCCCTCCAGCCAACGCATGAGCCACAAAACTGCCCATGTTACTATATCTAAATATAGACAGGTAGGGTGTGTGTGTGTGTGTGTGATTTTGAGATTTTTAATAAGAAACATATTTAGTCTTTGTCTCTATTTCTATATCGAATCCCTAAAACCCTTGGTGTCTCAACCCTAAGTGCTTAGATGATGCTAATGGGGTGACTTTTGGAAAGCACTTAGGATAGGGGCTATTTGCCAGTGAAGTCAACCCTGTGTTTAGAGAATTCAATCACCAATGACCAATGATTTGAGCAATCAAGCCTGTATAAGGTTGTCTCCATAAAAATCAAAGGAGAAGATCAGAGAGCTCCTGGGTTGCTGATCATGTGAGGGTTCTGAGAGAGATGCTTGCTTGGAAAGGGCAAAGAAGCTCTGAGCCCTTTTCCCATATCCTTCCCTGCACATCTCTTCTGACTAATATTCTTTTATAATTAACCAGTAAATCTGGTAAGCAAAACATTTCTTTGAGTTCTGAGAGCCAGTCTAGCAAATTAATCAAACCCAAGGGAGGTTCTCCTAGCTTCCCTGTGGTGACCTTTCACTACTTGGGAGACAGAGGTTGAACTGGACTTTTACCCAAGAGAGGAAAAAGACAGCATGGTGTGACTCAAGATTCTCATTTTGCTTCAGGAACAAAGTAAACAACGAAAGCAGAAACTAAAGAGAACTTTTCCATTCTCCATTCCCCTTAGCCCAAGCACCTGATACCCACACATGGTTCACAACATCCCACCCAAGACCGCCCATGCTAGAGCCTCGCTGTGCTCCTGATGATTACTGACGGCAAAGCCAATCTACCCACAGAAGTCGACACTTGTCTTTGGGTGGTCTCACCGCTCCTTTCTCTCCATTGTGTGAAGCCATTGACCAATATAAGTATTGCTCATTCCCATAGCCCCCTCACTCCTCACAGCAAGGCACCCAGTATTTTTTCAGGCGGTCTGAGGGTCATGCAAGAGCTTCTACGTGCCTGAAATGACATGGAAGAAGCAGACGATGGAAATACAGATGCCACTGCTCACTCAACTCAAGAAGCTCACAGATGTTGTCAACCTCAACAATATTCTCCTACCTGAGCTCTATGTCACCCCTACACATTCATGTCCTTCTGCTTCTTTCCTTTATCTAGTGGGTGAGATATGATTCTTTAATAAATTTAGGCTCATATTTAATGAGGATTAATAAATTAAAACATAAAGAGGATTAATGCTTTGTGGAAAGGAGTACAGGTGAAGACACTGCTGGATTTGGGTGCCAGGTGTGAAAATTCCAGGACCGGTTCAAATAACAACTTGCTAGGCTAATTGGACAAGACCCTCAACAATTTTGAGTTTAATTAATTCCATCTCACGAGATGCAGGGAAGGATATGGGAAAAGGGCTCAGAGCTTCTGTGTCCCTTCCCCATAGCCCATGCTATAGTGTGAGAATCAATGGGAAAACATTAACAAAATTACATGGGAATAAAAGCAGAGCATAAATCCAAGGTTATACAGCTTTCATCATGCCCTACTTCATGCGCTGCTTTAATGTTTTCCATGTTGTACTGCTGCCACCTAGTGGGAGAGCTGCGTGAACTGGAGCCCTGTTCAAGTTGCACAGTCCAGTTTGCATTGGTTTAAATTTATATTCACCTGAACTGAAGTCAGAAAATGTGCAGGCTCACAAAAAAAAAAAAAATTAAACAGAATGATTGCACTTGTTATACTTGGCAAGTGGGATTCATCCCCAACCTTGAATAAATGGGGCAGAAATGAGCCCAAGGTCTAGATTAAAGAGAAAGCCCACCAGGTGGTCTTATTCATTTTTTATTAGTCTAAATGTGTTTTGCATGTAACAAACCATGCTCCTATTAACTTCCAGACATAAAATGAAAACATTTAGAGCAAGCTGTGGGTTGATTGTCAGAATTGGACAGAGTGAGGCATTTGGAAACTCAGGAGACAGAAAACAGGGTCTATTGGTCTAAGTTGTCAGCAGAACTGGCCGTGCAGTTAGTTGTGTATATGACCTGGACAAACAGCTTCCCAAGGAGTCTTAGACTCTACTTTCCCTCCCAAAGAGGCATGCATTTCTCCTCACAGACTTTATGAAGAGAAAGATGCTCTTATTCCTCTTTGGTCCCCTTCTCAAAACATGCTGGTTAGACGTTCCATGGGGCAATAAAAACTAATAACTGGCCAATTGCACTCTTCATTTTCATGGTAACTTTCCTATGGAGGTATTCCAAAGTTCTTACAAAAACAGGGGATGATGATTGAGTTATATTCAGGAAATGAGGCGATGGCTTTCTTTCAGACCTCTGAGCAGAAATCTGCCCATTTTAATAGGACCATCTGTCTGCAAAAAGTCAGTGGAGCTCCAAGTGCAAGGACAATGTGTGGAACACTCGACGGAAATCAATCTTGTGAAAACAGCCAAGGGGACAACCTAACTCAGACGTCTCTGCAAGAGCAAGGGAAGCCAACCCAACCCAATGAGAGAACCCCTCTATCACAATATAACTTGGGACTTTATGAGGAAGGCAAACTTCAGAGAATGACTGGATTTATTACCCTTTAAGCAAGAACTAGACGTATTTCAGTGTATATTAAACGAGGAATAAATTTCCAATATGAGAGAAAAGTCTTAGTGAAAAATGAAAACCATATTTAAAAAAGGACTAAGAATGGGAATATAAACTGTTAAATTGGAAGAATCAATTGGAACTCATGATTTTAAAGAAGAAATATATTCCCAGCCCTGTCAAAAGATTCAAAAGCAGCAGTTTCACCTATTCCCAGTACTCAGACATGATCCTCGTGTATACAACCAACTGGTCAGCAGTCCACATCCACCATCTTAGTCAGTCTGGGAGGATATTGTTTTCCACTTGTGCTGGCAAGATTATCACAAGCAAAGGATGAAAGTGGAGTATATAGTATGTTTACTGTGGGCCTAAAAAGGTAATCCTGGAAAAGAATCAAAATAAGGGTAGGAATAAGAATAGAAAAAAGAATTAGGAAAAAAAATGGAAATAAGACGAGAAATGGAAATAAAAATAAATAAAACTAAGAAACATGCAAAACCACACTTCAATTCATGCTATCTGCATCACAATGCTAAGTTTTATTGTTAGTGTAGCAATTTGTTAATCACTAAGATGTTTTCTGTGCGTTCTCTCTGTACCCTAGCACATTTGAGCATTTTTAACCCTTCTAGAGATCTGTGCTTTCAGTTAAATCATCAGTAGTTTTAAGAGAAAGTTTGCAGTCAATATCAAAGAATTTGGGGAAATTTATTAACTCCATAAATTTGTATTTACTGTAATCTAATAGTATGTGACTATTTAGAATAATATTTATTGTTTAAAAATCATTGATAAATTTATACTATCAATAATTTAGATATTAAACAAACAAGTGAAAAAAGGCTTTTATATGTTAAGAGTCACTTGGATTTCGAGAATCTTTCAGAGACAGTTATACAAATAGCCCCCAAACCTGGTGGGTACGACACCATGGGTCACCTCCTCCTTTCAGTGGGACCGTAACTTAGTCCATGTGTCTCAGTTTCTACTGACCCTTCTGAGAGTCCTTACCACCTGTAGGGAGATGTACCTTCTCATTTTCAGGCCCTTATAATTTTTAAGGTGTTCATAGTTTTGTATCTATGTTTCTACTGGGCTGAGGAAGTATTTCACATAACAAAAAATATTTGCTCCTGTGCCCTGCAGAGGCAATGGTGTAGCTTGGGACCATACCAAAGACACGAGTGTCCTTGTCTCTACTCCTCTCTGAATACTGGCTTTATTTTCTCCTCATGCAAACAGACTTCTTCAGGCTGTGTAGCAAATGTGGCTGCCTGGATCAATGGACTCACATTCTAACAGCTGCCTGACTCAAGGGTGAGAGTGTTTCTCTCTCCCAGTTTGAGTTGTAAGAGCCCATGAAAGGGCTTCCACTGGCTATGCTATGATCGTGTGCAGCACGTGGCTGGAGAGTGAAGGACTATTACCGCCTCTCTTTGGTTCGTGTGTCATTGTTCATGTGTCATCTAACAGTTGAGTTTTGTTTCCAAAAGAAATAGGAAAGGCTCAGGTAAAGTCAGTGGGGAAACTGTCATGATCTTGGAAATTGTCATGAAAGACCCAATTAGTCAGTCAGCCCCATGACACTGTTACAAATCCAATAATGATAGCATCTGCCAATGAAAATCAACACCCAACTGTTTAAATGCTCCATCACCTATTGTATACATAAGGATATGTTGATGGAAAGCTAGTAATAATTCAAATACTATCATATCTGAGTTTATTCTAATAAATCTACCTTTGAAATGTACTGATGTGACTCATCTAAATTGTTCTTTTGTGTGTGAATGAAATTTTTTTCTATTTCTGAGCTGCAATTTGTGTAAACAAAACATGTTCCCCAAGTGTTTGAAATACTATGAAGTTGGAACCAATTTTTTAAGTTTCTGACACTGTTATGGTCTAAAGATGAATTGTAACGAATTAGATTGAGTCCCCTGGCCATATCTGTTTTTCTCATCAAAATAAAACCTGAAATTACACTTAAATGTAATCACATAGAGACAAAAACTTGAGTTACATTACATCTTCTGGTTCATTTCGGATTGAGAGGGAGATAAACAATTAAGAGACTGCAAACATATCTGAATGCAAATTAAAATTCTGAGTCAGTGATAAGAAATCCCAGAATTACCAAAGCAGCAACTATGACGTCTTAGCTAACCACCTCGCCTTCATATACTTTTGCATAAAAGAGCTACAAATCTTGATGGAGCTAAAACAAAAACATTGTGCTTTTCACAGGAAAATGGTGTGACCAGTTCCTTCAGTCAACTGGGAGCAGTGACATGTGCGACCTGCCCCATGAACTGTTTTTCCAGTAGGAGCAATAGATTCTCACTGAGCTTTCTGTATTTTTCCCAAGCTCTGCTTTTGACCAAGAGCACATGTTTTTAAAAACATCATCTAGGACTCCTTGAATGGTTGTCATTCTAAGCCCAATTAAGATGAGAAAGACTAGTAACATTAGTTGTAAAGGTTAGCACTTACTTTCAGAAGTCCATGTCTTAGGCTAAATACTCAGTCTCACAAGGGCCCAAATGCCTGCCTGTCTGACTCCCGCAAACACACCCACCTGCCACTGGGAAGCCGCAGGCAAAGGGGCAATGAGAGATGAATTCCCATGAAAACTTACTGAGGACCACCATTTTGGTGCCTACAGCAGGCCCCATGCCAGGGATTTTTTTTTTTTTTTTTTTTTTTTTTTGGCGTCAAGACACAAAGACTCAGACATGTAAAAACCCCACAGCAGATGATCTAAGAAGTATATTCAATCTAGTTTTCTGAAAACCAGGTGGAGAGTCATAAAGTCAGATATCAGGCTGTGAACCTATTATCTTAGCCCTTTGCCTCTGACCCAGGTGCACATGATGGTGAATGCTCAGAGCGGTGGCAGTTATCAGGAAGAGCAGCAATAAAATGCCACCCCACTGCGACAGAAATCCTTGTGCTTGCAACCTCTGCCTTATATCTCCCCATTAATTCTCATTTCTCCCAAATATTTACTGAGTGTGGTATGTTGCCACCACTGCTCTAGTTGTTGGAACACAGCCATGAACAAAAGCAGATATGGTCTCTGTCACCATGACATCACACCCTGGTGGGGAACACTAGAAAATAAACATCGAAGCCACCAAACTAAACAGCTGCAGGTCATCTCTATGAAGTAAATAAAACGGAGCAAAAAAAATACGGAGGTGAGGGATGGACTACTTTAGACTGGATGGTGATGGAAAGTTTCCCTAGTGGGGTATTTTTAAACTGAACCCCAAATGATAAGAAAGAATCAGCCATGTAAAAAGCTGGAAGAAGAGTTCTGCAGGCAGAGAAGACAAAAGCAAACAGACTGAGATGTGGGAAGAGGGTGCCTGAAGCATATTGGGGGTGGGGAGAGTGGGTGGAGTAACTAGTGGGAAGCAGAGAGGTGGGAAGAAGAGAGATCATGTAGAGCTCCAGGGAGTCTACTCCAATACCACCGACATCCTTCCATTATGAAACATATAACAATATATTATAAAAGGTAATTTCCTCTCCTCTCTCTCTTGAGTAGATGGTGAGTTCCTTAAGTACACTATATCTTATTCATGGTAATAATTATAGCTCCCATTTATTGAGGTATACCAGGCACTGAGCTAGCTACTTTGCATATATTATCTCCGATCTTCACAACAACCCTGCAAGGTAAGTATTATTAGCATAATTTTAACAGATGAAAAAACCAGCTAAGTGATTTACCCAAGGCCAAACAGTTGGCACGTGGCAAAGCAGGGGTTTAAATCTATGTTTCACCTGGCTCTGAAACCCGGCCTCTTCTCACTATGCCACATTACGGTAAACTCCTCGTGCTCACCCACCGTTGTAGTCCCTGCTTCTAGCATCCCGCCTGGCGTTGAGTAGACTCGAAAGCTCGATACGTGTTGGTAGCACTGAACAGGAGTGAACTAAAGGTGAGCCCACACAAGAGGAGACTAAGCTCACCCAGTCACAGATTCAGAAGACTTACAGGATTACCTGACGGTGAAGGTTAGTGTTCTGTCTCAGGATGAATTCAAACCATGGTGGAAACTGGCAGAGAGGATAGTACTTAATAAAACTAAGTGAAAGCTATGGGGTTTCCTGACAGCTAATGTATGACACACTGACACAGCTGCATATCGTGTTCTGAAAAAATTAATGGGATTTTAAAGAGAGAGGCTGCTCAATGTGCTTGCAAAATGGAGACACAGAAGAATGCACCCCAATGATGAGGAGAAAGAGCAGTGAAAGAGGAGGATGGCACTGTTGTAATTGCCTGTAATTTCACCCCCCTCCTCCTGACTTTAATTAGGACACTTGCGAGACACACACATTTGTAAGAGTGACAGAGCTAATTGAAGAAAACCACATGTCTCATCAACAACCAAATCAGGAATAATAATCAAAGCAGCAGAAGCAAAATTGGAAGGCATGGAGCTGTCAAAAGGAGGAGGAACTCAAATACAATGAGGCATGTAATTTAGAAAAAGCGAGAGGGCTATACGGAAGTATGAAAATGGGACATGAAAGAAAACAGTTAACTTGACTCAAACTGAAACTTTCACTCCACTCCCACAATCTGGTCACAATTAAATCTGGTAGAAATTCATCTCATCCTTTCAGCCTGTTCTGGGGATGGCTGCAGTTTCCATTTCATCACCTAGAATGGCTCAGTTAAGTGAGAGACACCAACTCTCCCTAAGCTCTTCATCACTTCACATCGCTCTCCTGTCACCAGTCAGTTCTGTCCTAAGTGGAGATAGAATACGACAGGTCCTCACCCTTCATTTTCAATATTGCTTACAGAGAGGCTCACTAGAAAGTATTCCTCAGTCCTTTATTTGCGAAACTACAGTGGAAGATGAGCTAGCACTTTCAACTGGAGACAATTCTCTTTATTCGTCTTTGCTCTGACAGCTCTGTTTCATTCTCGAACAACAGAATCAGGGTGGGACCCGATCCCCATGACTAATCTAGTGTGTGAGTTTGGTTCCATGGTCCTAGCTGGCCAATGAGAACCTCAGCAACTCCCCAGGCCTGCTAGGATAAAGATGCTCAATCTTCCTCGTAATTCCAGTCTTGCAACTGTTTAAACAGGGGAGGGAAATTCGCCTGTCCCTTCATAGGGTCTTTGGCTCAGTCTAGGAAATCAACTGATAACAGAGTTAACAGGAGAAAAGGCACACAAATGAGATGTTAAAATGTTCTATGTGGTACAAGGACCTTTACAGAAAGGAGAGAAAATCAAAGAAATAGCAGGCTTGAAGGCTTTTTTAACATTTGAACAAAAAGGATAAATTTAAGAAGTGACAAGACAAAGAAAAGTAACTTTGAGCTTCTCGGGACAACAAATTGTAGGAACACAAATGTTTTGGGAAACTAATGGCAGATAAGGGCTAGACACTACAGCTTATTTGTGAAGACTCCTTCTCCAGCTGTAAGCTTGTTATCCCCTCCCTGGTGTGGGAAGTGGATGGGAGGCATCCAGGACACCTTCATGAAGGGAATTTATGATCTGATTTCAGGCACAGAGGGGGTCAGCAAAGAGTTCATCCTGTATCTGCTTTTCTGAATTGCCTCCAGCTCAAAATAATCCAATGTCAGAGTAGCATATTTGGGGGTGGCACATTTCGATCTCCTACACAACCTTGCCACCACATACAGATTTAAAATGAAGTAATTATATCTCAAGAAAAAAAGAAGGGAAAAAAAAGACATTCTTGTCACATTGTATAAATCCTGAATGAGCAATTCCTAAAGTCTGATCTACTCCTGAACTTTTCAGGTACATATCTCATAAATTTCCTTTTCTTAAATGAAGTGAATTTTTATTTTTGCTGTTTTCAGATAACAATTTTAACCATAATTTATGACATTAATAAGCAGAGTAATAGAAGAGAAAAATAATGGCAAGTATGCCTGAATGTCCTTCATAAGCCAGACACAAGGTCCTCTTAGTTATTTCAATATATCAGTATGTGCTGTATTCCCATTTCACAAATTTTGAGATTAAAGAGTTTGTGTAATTTTTCCTCTAAATGAAACTAGGACCCAGGGTTTTTCTTGGAAGCCCATGTTCTCAAAATCCACTGCAATGGAAATGAGTGAGTGGGAAATAAACTCAATTCTAAAACTTCTTGTATTCATCAATGAGTAGGTGGCAGAAAATAACTTACCTTTTGTCATCCCTTTTCTTGGGATGCCTCTAAAGATCCCTGATAAATTGTTTTTTTTTTCATCATAGCTCTTTCTTGACTCATAGATGATAGCACAAATTTGCAGATTTTTCCTAAAGCAGAAGCCCACAACACAAGATATTGCAGAAATTCAAACACTTGTCACTCATCAGGTTCTCAAACCCCTGAGGAAATAGGTACAAGCAGAAGTCTCAGTCGCATAGAGAGCACCACAGAATTTAGAGGCTCTTCAATAGGAGAGAATTGACCAGTGCAGCAAGTTACCTGAAACTAACAGTGCAGAGTCAAAGCAGAGTGCTTCTTTCTGGGTCAGGTACCACAACCAGTGCGACATTGGCAAGTTCTAATTCCATCTCTAGAGTCAGAAATTACCTGGTAATAATTAAACTTCCTTTACTGATACATGGTAAAGCCATGCTTACATCTACTTCCAAATCTACACCACTCTTTTCAATTCATTCCTCAATACACATACGCCTGCCCTTGTCAGGTCTAGTCTGCACCCTTCAAATGTGAGACCCTGAGGAGATAAGGACATGAGAGAACAGTGAGCATGGTTCTTACTCAAGTTATGAATAAAGCATCTGAGTTCATGTAGAATAAAAGAAAAACTAAATTCATGTAAGAAAATGGAGAAGTCATATACGTTCAAGAAAGTCTAAGGAAGTTTTAACAGGTACTGTACTGCTGGCATAGATGCCAAGAAGAGCTTAACTTCCATGAAAAGTGAGGCTCCAAGAAATACAAATAAGGAGACACACCAGATCCAACGGCACTCTTGATGTAGAAGATGCTGGGGAGGGCGGAGGGGAAACCATAGAAAACATAGGGATACACACGCGGTATTTCTGGGTTACACTGCATTGGCTTTACCGACTTACCGCCAACAGATTTCTTAAATACCATCAGCTCCCCCTGATGTGGCAGTTACAGCACCAGAAAGGAAATAGAAACACAAGTCTTTAATCAAATATAGAGGAAACTCTACACAAAAGAAAACTCCTTCTTTCTTTGAGCTAAAGGTTCACCAAGTTGGTAGTCAACCTATTTTAAAATATATATATATTCATTTTATTTATACAAGAACCGAGGTACAGGCCAGATGTGCAGGAAGGTGAGAGGATTCACCAGAGACAGAGTGGAGAACAGAACAGGCAGACTGATGAAACACACTGCTGAGGGGAGCAGCAGACGAGACAGGAGAGGTCTGCTCACCATGTGGGATTCTCCCCGGCCTGCCAGGATCAAACCTGCGCTGCAGAGGCTGCAGACAGCTTCATAGCGCTACGCTCAACCACCTGTGCCACCAGAGAGGCCCTCAACCTATTCTTAAAGTCAAAAGGATTCCCACAACATTCTAGTGAAAATTAAATCATGTTTTTTAAAAGAAAATGTCAGATTTGGATAAAGCTCCAATCATTTTATAAATATGAATAAAATATAAATTATAAATATGAATAAAATGAAGTATATAAACATATCTCAAAAAGATTTTGTAAGGTGAAGAAAAGGGAATATGCACTCAAGAGGCAGAGGTGAATATGAATCCAAAAAATATTTATTGCAGGAAATATAAATAAAACAGCACTTACTTTATGCTTGTAATAAGATAAAATATGCACACTGAAGCAAAAGGTAAAAGATTAATATCCTCACCAGAGATGAAAATAGAGTTGAATGAAAGGCAGGAAGTAATAAAAAAGAGGCAGATGTAATAAAATAGAATATTGACAAATGGAAATCATAGCAGATTTTGAAAATGTATTAGAAATAGGAAGTTGACACTACAGAAAATAAAATAGTAGAGAAATTTGCTTGCACAAATGCAAAGAGGAAAAATAAAAAGGACAAGAAGATGATACCTTTGGACAGAGAATATCAAAGATATAATGGGGGGAACTTCCCTAAGGCAAATGATTGGAATATGCAGTAACATTGATGAAAAGAGACCAGAGTCGAAATATAATCCAAGAAAATCTTAAATTTCAAACATAAAGAAGAATCCCAACAGCACTCAGCACACGAGTGAAATGGTGAGCACCAGGAAGCCACAGGCAAGCTGGCAACAATCCTTTTCACAAATAGAGGCAGACTGGTCACAAGTTAAAGTTTCAAGACCTCACACTTAGATGACAGACCCTTTCTAAATGAATCTTACCTTTCATAACTAGTTTTATGTTGCTCAGCTTGTATTCTTTTTCTGAAAGTTTCCCTCAAATGTGTAAGCTCCACACCCCATAAAACCTAGATCTACTCCTTGCTGGAAGACAACAGATCAACATACACGGGGTTTTGTAAACAGCCAATTATGACCCAAGAACTAAAATGTCAGAAGTTCTGATTCAAGTATGAAAAGAAAGAGAGGAAAGAAGGCAGGAAAGGAAGGCAGAATATTTTGAAATTTTCAGTGCCTCATAAAGAATATGACCCGTGACCAGTCTGGTATTTCAAAAGATTTACTATTGATCTAAGTGATTTTCCAAAGTAGATATTTCCAGATTGAATAAGTTATCATTTGAAAACCAGAGAGTGGGGTTACCAACTGTTGACATTAACATCATTAATGGATGCAATTATATCTCAAGAATTTCTATAAATAGTTATAAAATATAAGGCAAAGCTCATAAATATTAGAAAAGAACACATGATCAATATTCTAATTATAAAAAGGTAGATTTTCTCACAGTTGAAAGTCTGAAGTTTAGGTAATGCAAGAATTTTATGTAGTGTCCAAATAAGTTCCAGTCACTCTTCATTCCAAGCTCCAAAGCAACCATAGTTTCTCTCTCCTGAGAAAACAGTACTAACAGCAGGTGCTCATGAGAAAGGAATTCAGAGCCTGGAATTCTGACAGGTACAGGATAGCACAGTTACAGGACAATTTCCCTCTGAGCCCAAGGCAATATCTTGCAAAGCGGAAACCAAAGGCTTGAAGCAAACCTCATGCAAATCACTTACAGGCTCACCACCTTTCAAATACTGGTTAACCTCACCCACGCACAAGGACAGGGAGCGTGTAGGCAAAGGAAATTAATGACCCATCCAGGAGAATCCAGAAATCTGAAATTAGAAAAAAACAAAAAAGAAATTCCCAATTATCTGCCTGTAAGGGAAATGGTATTCCTGGTAGAGATAGCTACTTTAACAAAAATTCAAGTCAATAGTCAATGGTAGTACAGAAAAAATGTTTTGCAACTAGAAAACATGGCTTTCACATTTATAAAGTAAAAATATTGATCCAAGAAAGGATTCCCATTATGAGAATTAAATTAGTGACTTAGAAGATCAATTGAAAGAAATACCTCACAACTTAGAGGAACAATACCTAGAGATGAAAATAATGAAGTAAATGTTCTTTTTTTTTTTTAAAAGATTTATTTTTATTTATTTATACAAGCACTGGGTACAGTCAGAAGTGCGGGAGAGAACCCACCAGAGCCAGAGAGGGGAGCAGAGCAGGCAGAGAGACTGAAGTACACTGCTGAGGGGAGCAGCGGGTGGCAGGAGAGGTCTGCGCGCCATGTGGGACCCTCCTCCAGTGGCCAGGGAGCAGCTGGGGATCGAACTGGTGCTGCAGAGGCTGCAGGCAGCCTTGCAACCCAGCGCTCAACCGCTGCACCACCGGGGAGGCCATGAAGCAAATGTTCTTAAAAGATGCACACATAATGGGAGTTTCAGAAAGACGTAAGACGGTAGTTAGAGGATAGGAAAAAATACCATGAGTCGGCAGACTAAAAGGGTTGAGTTCCAAAGTGATGCAGAAGGAAAAGAAGGAAAAAGAAAGGGTGAGATGAAGGGCAGGAGAGAGGGGAAAAGGGAAATTTACAAAAGGAACACTGATGTCTACTTAATGTTGTCCCCAAATACAGTGAAATCCAAAGCTCCAGTACCCAGAATGTAACAGTATTTGGAAACAGGGTCTTTAAAAAAGGTAATTAAATAAAATGGCATCAGTAGGGTGAGCCCCCATTTAATGTAACTGGTGTCCTTATAAGAAGAGACGATTAGGACTATGGTATGAACAAAGAGAAAATCTTGTTAAACCAAGGAAGCAGACAGACATCCATCTACAGCCAAGGAACCTCCAAAAAAATCAACCCTGCTGAGACCTTGATATCAGACGTCTAGCCTCCAGGACGATGAGTGCATAAATGACTATTATGTAATTCACCCTGTATGTGGCACTTTGTTATGGCAGCCCTAACAAACAAATACAAAAACTAACATTAAATTTTTCCTCTGTAATTTCAGATGCAGGAAAGCAGGAGAATGCTATCTATTGGTTAATGAGGAAAAAAAGGATTGCAACAAAATAATCTTACACTCAGACAGAAAAAGGAAATATATTTACAGGTCTATAAAGAATTCTGAGTGCATATCTCCCGCAGTATGCAACTGATGAGACTACTTAGGAAAGAACTCTAATCAAATAAGTGAACGGAACAGATGGCAATATAAGGACAATGACAAGGAGAGAAAACAGCGGTAGGCAATAAACTTTGAATGGATAATGATAGAATCATTAGGAATGTGTAATATTAAGAATTCTTGAACTAGTTCACACAGCAAAGCTGACACGAACAATAATGTGGAACTATAAGTAATAAAGTATCTCAGCAAAACCTCCCAATGACTTGGGAAGGTGGATCATGACCACCGTTTGGGGCATACTGGTATGACTGGCAAAGCACTGCTCCAGGAACCATTTTTTATTAAATCATCACAGCAACCCTAACAGAGAAGGTGATATTACTGTCCCCTTCTTACAGATTAGGAAACTAAGGCAAAATTACAACACTAGTAAATCTCTCTAGATTCTGCTTTTAACTACTTCACTCTGCTGGAAAAAGAGAGAGAATTAAGGGATTCTAGTGAATATGTATGTAGGAGGGGTGTAGGAAGGTAAGTGAGCTAAAATGTTTAATCTAGTGTGCATATCTGATTATACACATACAATTTCATTGTACGAACTAAAACCATTTTAGATTAAAGGGTTCAATTACTAATTGAAAATAGAAATAAACCAGGACTTGCACAAGCAAATCAGGACATGTTCATGCTATATCCTTAGGTCTGCACTTAATGACTGGAGCAGTAGATAAGTTTGATTGAGGAGCATGGTTGATGTGTCAACACCTAATACTAGAGAAATATCCATTCAGTTATGTATGTTGGGCATTAGAAGATGGCAAATGGTACAAGGGGAAAATACTAAGAGACTACTAAACCAACATGAGTAAAAATGGAAATTATTAGTAACTTTATCAAACTCACAAATATAAAGAATAAGAGAATGGAGGACACTAAGTAAGATGGAAGGAATAAAATTATGGTTTTTAAGTCTTAAATGTAAACCAACTGAATGTCTTATTATGTTAAATAACAACATACAAAACTATGCTAGAAGTTTTTGAAAGAAAATATAATAAAGCAATAAAGAAAATTTTAAATAAAAGCATAGCATTGACAAGACACACAAATTGATAAGCTGAACTCTGCCAAAATTAAAAACTTCTGCCCATCAAAAGAGACTACTGAGAAATTACTAGGCAAGCCACAAACTAGAAAAAAATATTTAAAATACATGTACCTGACAAATAGTATCCAGATTATACAAGCAAGTCTTACAATTCAATATTAAAAGACATTTTAACAGTAGGCTAAAGAATATACCCTGCATGAAGGAAGATACGTAAGTTGTCAAGAAGCACGTGAAGTGCTCATCTTTATTAATTACCAGAAAAATCTAGATGAACCCCACAAGGAGATACTGGCACACACCTATTCGAGGAGCTAAAATCAAAGACTAACAAAATCAAATGTTAATAAGCATCAGAGCAACCAAACTGTCATACACAGGGAGGGCAGAGGGAGGAAGATGTAACCACTCTGGGACTCATTCTAGAAGTTCCCCATAAAGTTAAACATCACCTACCTAATGAAGCAGCATTTCCATTCTTGAATATTTGCCCAGGAAAGCAATTAAAACATATGTCTACAAAAAGAATTGGACATGAATGTTACAGCAGCTTTTTAACTAAACAAAAACTGGCAATATCAATGTTCATCAACAGAAGAACTGACACATTACAGTTTAGTGACAGAGAATATGACTCATAAAAGAAGAGCAATGAATTACTGATACATACAACATGGATGAACCTTTCTTCCGAGAGAAAGAAGACTGACATGTATTCTAATTACATTCTAGAGATAAGCTAACCTATAATTAAAGAAATCAGAGCCTTGGTATTGCTAGGGAAAGGAGTTAGAGATTGATGGAAAGAGGCACATGCTGGCTCTCTGAGATGTTCTTTAGTGTGTTAAGAATAAGAGCATTTGTTAAGCACATCAAACCATTTCTTCAGATCTGTGTATTATACTATTTATAAATGTTAAATTCCTATGAAATCACATCTATAAAGTAAAGTCACAAGCAAAGGATTATTTGGTAAAGTAGAAGTGACAGTGGTAAGATTAAAATAAACTTAATTTTAAAAGTACTGAACAAAAATAAAATGGTACAAGAGTAACTAAGTCTATGTTCTAGCAACAAGGCAGAGGGCAGAGGCTGCAGCAGCAAGAAGGACATAAAAATATGTGAGTTTCATCATCTTCCAAGAATTCAATAGTTCCATTATTACATTAATAGAACAAAAATGTTTGCACTATAGAGCTTAAAGGAAACTAATAGAATGAAACATTGCTTTCCTATTTATGAAGAAAGCAATCCAAGTCCAGAAAACAAAAGAAACATTAAGAAAGCAAAAAATGGGAAAATAATATGTTGGGTATATGAACTTCTGATGGTCATATCAAATGCATATGGAGTTTGTAATGGGGGAATCAGAAAAATGGAGAGTAGACAATAAAATAGACCAACTCTTGGCTTGTCAAATTAATACAAAACGAAAAAGAAAAAACACACAATAAGAAGTAAATGATTTCAGAAACAGAACGCTTTTTTTGAGCACCATTTCCTCAATCTTGTGTCAGACAACCAAAGCCCAGAGATGGAGAAGGGGAGACATGACGACTAGAGAGCCAGCTTGGAAGTCCTCTCCCTGTCATGCCACCGTGGCTTCCAGTCCAAAGGGGGATCCTCCACCCCTGGATACAGGCAATGAGAATGAGAAGAAAAAGATGGGGAAATTCCTGTGGTGGATTCTATAAGGAGGATCTCAGGTGCCCCTTTGCTGGCACAGCTGTTTGCTGACACCAAGGACCCTCTGGGGTGCACCGGGGTATCAAGCAAGTACAGGCACATTGCTCTTAGGCCATTTCATGCACTGATTAGTCAGACAAGTAGCAGAATAATTCCTGGGCACCAAGCATACCAGGAAGATGAAGACAAAAGAAGATGCCTGCCTAGCAGATCAAGGTGTTCCCAAGGCTTCTAATGTTGACCAGTGATCAAGGGTCAAACCTAACACTGGGTGTCTAGGCAGAGTCCTGTGTGGACATAAGGTCTTAAGGGCTACAAGTATGTACACATAAACCCACACACACAAACACAGGACACAACAACACATCAATCTTCCTAAACATGTACCTGTAGAGTGTGGGTTCCCCAGCCCCTTTGTTCTCGGGATGTTGTCTTGGGGACCAGAGTTGCTGCTGGTCAAGCTAAAGTGTAGAGTCAGGCAGGGGGCCTCTCACCAGGACAAAAGTCTTGGTACGAGCCTATCTGCTGAAAAAGCAGGCAGACATTCTAGCTAGATTAGCACAACCAGCTAGATCACCTTGACAGGAAGTTAAGTGTAAACAGGAACTAGAGATAGGATGTTTTGATCAGCATTAACAATGGAGCAACAGTCCCTATTCACAGTCCCCCCAGGCAACAGTCCCTATTCACACTCCCCCTAGCTTGTGCAAGACTAGTATGCATCCCCAATCCACATCCCCACCTGCACATTCCTCCATACATTCCTCCACAGACTTGCCCACCTTCCCTGAATCCGATACCCCATAAATGTGAGAATGGGGGACAAGGAGGGATGGGGAATGTGCTACATCTCCATAGGTGTGAGCCCATCTAGGTCTTTCTCTCTCACTACTTGGACTTTGAGTTGTTTTTCCTCCATCCTGCACCGCTCCCAATGCCCCACAAGGCAACAGTAGAGAATCCAGCTGAAGGAGGGTCTGAAAAACAATCATTATCATCATACTATAGAAGGATAAAGAAGTAATATCGCTGCATATCTGGTCTTGTGTTGCTCGAGTGTTTCTTCCAACTTCCTATCAATGCTTTCTACTTACAGAAATCTGTTGTGGACAATATTAATTGTTTAATTTAACTCTTTCTGGCAGGAGTTTACAGGTCTGAAACCAAAACACCTGACAACTTCTCTTGCTCCTCCTCTCCCCCACCAAAAACTGTTAAAGTGTGAAGGACAGGGGAGAAAAGAGAAGGGAAAAGGAGAGAAGAGAGGAGCTGCATTTCATCTGAAGACTCAGGTCTGCCTCGGGGACAGCGCGTATTATTATAGCAGCAGGAGTAACTGAGAAGTGGGGAGGCTTCAGGGAACGGAGACAAAGCCTAATAACCTTGTAATCAGATCATCTCAAAGTCAATTCTTAATTTTGCTTGAAGAATTATAAATTTCCACATAAGAAATATGCATAATTTAAAAATTGGAAGTCTGTACTTTTATTCCAATTGGCTTCTACTCATAAAATCATGAGTAGGTTATTGTAAGTCTCGGTACCAAATTAATACCAAAGTCAAAAGTTGAATAATTAATTAGTGTAATTAATACAAAATGAAATGTACATTTATGGTTGATCAAATCTATGAGAAGTCCAGCAAAGTGGTCATCCTTCATGCACAAATAGAACTTTGTTTTGTGCTAACAGCACATATTTTAGAAATGAAAAAGTAGCTTTACTGATGTCAAATAATCCTCCTCATCCACCACCTGTGGATCCAGTTCCTGGTCATAACTAGCAGGGCAGTCCGTCACTTGGTCTACTGTTCCAAACTCAGTTTAAAGGTTTCTATACCTACATATGTAGGGACTGGTTTGTCACAGGACTGATTTATTTCCTGCTCCACCACCTTGATCTGATGAAAAGAATTTTCTTTAATGGACCAAATTTCCTGGAAACACAAAACTATGAACAAATAAAAACACTCCAAGATAAGTGAAAGAAATAATACAGGCTGACTTAAATGCCCAAGATCCAGAATATAACTTGATTCTTAAAGTAAGTACGGGGTGAGATCATCTTGGCCACCAACCCGAGACTCCACCTCTCAGGGGATCAGAAAATCTGGCAGTATTGAGAGGTGATAACTGAGAAGCTTAATTTAGAAATTTAAACAGTTGAGAAAGGGGTAAAGACAATCACTTTTCTGGGTTAGCATGCAGAATGCAGAAAACTGGCCTAGAAAATAAAATTTTAGTTAATAAGGAAGTTTTGCTACAGGAGCTTTTGAAGATAATATTCATCAGAATTCCAACCAATGGAGAATAAAAGGAGACTGTAGAAAAAGAAGGAATTAAAATACTATCAACATCCTTTTTACAAATATACCTGAAAGGATTATAATTTCTGTTCTACAGAACAATACCAACACCCCACAAAGAGCCACCAAATAGAAATACATCCTTCTCTGACCACAGGTTCTCTGTAAATATTAGCCCTGGGTAGTTTTCTGGCTCTAAGGGAGCCTAAGGTATGAAGGGAGATAAAAAAGCAAAAGCAGCAACTCAGTAGTTGTATGCATTCACTTCAAGATGAAGAGTGATTGCTTTACAGACAAAAAAGTAAAGATGCCCATCCAATAAAAACTACAGGGAAAATCCAGACAAGATGAATGTGATTATTGAACTCAAGCTGTTATTTGGCAAAAACTCTCAAATGGAACTTATACACATAAGAACATGGAGAAGACACTCAAGGCATAGCTATTTCCTTCATTCAAATGGAAGTCCTACAATTCTAGGACTTGTAATTGATTCAATACCAACATGAAAGCTGGAAGACTCTTGTTAAGATTACCACCACCCACTTTTGTATGCATGACCTGGATTATTTATTATTTAGAGGGTTGGAAAATAAATATATATGCTTTGAAAATCCAGACTAGCAATTTACAAAGGGTACCATATCCGGCTTCCAGACTAGACATTCTGAATATTGGTTAGGTTAAAAAAAGAGAAGATCTCAATGTAATATTTCACGGTTGTCATAATCTCTTTCAATATCATAGCAGAAAGGAAGGAGGGGGGACGGAAGAGGAGGAGAGTGGGAGAGAGGAAAGGAGGGAAATACAAAAATGAGTTCCCTGCTACCATTATCACCCTTCACAGGGACACACATTCATTCTGGGACATACCCATATCCTATTCTTGCAGCTCAATACCTTGGGGATCCCTGGTATCTGCATTAAAATGCCCAGTGAATATTGAAACTGCATAATCTTACTAGAATGCAAATTCCAAGAAGGCAGGGAACATTTCTATATTTCCCCACTAAATTTCCAAACTTGACACATATCAGATGCTCAATAACTATTTGTTAATTGCATGAATAATCAGCTAAGGAAAGTGTGAATGCAAAATGTACCAAAGCTAAAAGTTTTCATGTTAACAGACAAGGAATTTCATCTGGGTAGCCAGGACTGAGCCATTAGCACTCAGAAAGTTCCTGTGATTTTGGCTAAAGTTGTCCTGAATATATCAAATAAACATTCACAAAATCCTGCTTCTGAGCAAGCAACAAGACAATCTTGTTCCTTGGGCATTGTCAGAGATGCTCTGGAATGCAGTCAACTACCAAACCAAAAGTAGCTTAACCAATAAAGGTACGTCATTTTCTCACATAGCAAGAAGTCTGCAGGTAGATAGATGGTCCAGGTTTGGGGAGACTGTTTAGGAACAATAATGAAGATCTAGATTATTTTCTATCCTTTCTCAAGACTACCCTCCACACACTGGTCCTTCAAATCTACATTTTTACCTCATCCTTTCATGACAGCTGCCATTGCCCCAATCATTAAAATCCTTGCATATCATTTTATGACAGAATAATAGAACCAGCTGAATCATTACCATCTCTTGTTTCACCAGGGAACAAAATTTTTATCAAATTGTTACAGGGCAGGGAGAGGGGCAGCCCAAACCCCACAAACCTGCCTATTCTAAATGGGTTCTGCCATCCGCCGCATTAACACAAATCATATGAGACTTTAATGGGAAAGAACTTTAATACAACTAGGAAACAATACAGGAAAGGCAAAGAATCTTGTTTCTAAATCAAGCATCCAAAGTTACCCGTCCCCTCATGGGTAAAAGTCCACTCAAGCAGGATTGGCCCAGAGCAAGGCCTCGAAGCCTGCCACAGGTCTGAAGCATCTTCCAGTGGGGACACACAGAAAAGGGTCAGAAACAACCAGACAAGCCCTGAAGGAAAAGAGCAAAATCAAAATCCAGATAAAAACCACCATTGTCACCTCCCCACGGGTCTCTCACCCACATCTGTGTCACCCAGTCCACGACCAAAAGACAAGCACAGTTTCTTCACGTGTCTCTAGGCCCCATGTGCCTCCTCCAGGTCTCCTTCTGGATCTCCATCCTGCTTCCTTCCTCAGTCTCCTCTTCAGCTTCTTCTCTCCCTGCTCAGCTCCACCCTCCATTTGGGTGGGGCAGGTAACCTCGAACCTCCCCCTTTCTTGGGGACCACCCTGTTACAAAATTACCACAGAAGATTCTCTCTTAGGCATCATCAGAACCTGTTCTCATACTTAAACCTCAAGAAATCACTAGCAAAGGAAACTGCATTATGCTACCTGCCTTAGACAAAGCATGATACATCCTCCAAGGTTGGGAAGTAGTCCCCACCTTTGGAAGACTGGGGAGGAGGAAAGGAGTTAAACTTTAAAAATAAAGAAGGTAGGGGGGCCTCCCCGGTGGTGCAGCAGTTGAGTGCTGGGTAGCGAAGCTGCCCGCAGCCTCTGCAGGGTCGGGTCGATCCCCGGCCGCCAGGCGAGGGTCCCACGTGGCACGCAGACCCCTCCTGCCGCCCGCTGCTCCCCTCAGCAGTGTACTTCGGTCCTTCTGCCTGCTCTGCTCCCTGCTCTGGCTCTGGCAAATTCTCTCACCCTCCCACGCTTCTGACTGTACCCAGTGCTTGTTTAAATAAATAAATAAATCTTTAAAAAAAAAAAGAAAGAATGTAGGAATCAAGGGTAGATGCACAACAAAGAGTGGCTGCTGGATCCTGCCTTACCTTTTAGAATCTCATGAGACCTGCTGCATATATACTTTGGCTCCTTTTCTCCCTGAAAGATTCCAATGTCTCTTATTTGTCCTTGAGATAGGCTCAGTCTAAGGCTCTCAATATCACCAGAGCCTAATCTACACACATTAGGGAAAGGGAGGAGAGTCTTCTTTGTTTTTTTTTATTTAATATATTTTATTTCATATAATTCTTACATCATTTTTCATTTTTGCACAATGTATGCACTTTCATTTTGGTTATATTCCCCAAACAATTCCACCCCACTTATGAGGGATTACAGTCTTATTTTCTAATGCACACACGCGCGCGCGTACCCCCACACACACACACACACACACAGGTTTACACCAACAGCTATCTTTATGGCTGAACTTAGAAAATTGCATTGCACTCTAACAGAGAAGGCTTCCCTTTTTACATACTTACTCATCTATTGTCAGGCCATGGGATGGCTTCAGTCTATCTACCCAGGGACTTCCCATCAATCAGCACCACTGAAAAGAATCACGATTTCATTCAAATAAATGCTAACTATCCCAAAGCTAACAAAGGGTAGAATTAAATCCAATTCTGACTTCCTCTCCTCTACTTTGCAAAGAGCTGTTTCCACTGGTGTCCACCACCCTGGAAGCTCTCATTTGCTCTGAACGTCATTAGACTGCAGCTATCGGCTAATGAGGCAGTGTTTGGAAGCAGTCTGAACTACTTCAGCACATCCAAGTTAAAATAAGGCAAATTAGTAGTGAAATCAAATTGGTTTAAACTGTGAAGTGTAAAAACTATTCCCTTGAAAAGTAGTATTGGTTCAAATTGCTGCACTGGGACATTGGGGATGATTTCAACTTGCAAGAGAAAAATGGTACTTTTAATGAATTTCATCCTTTCGAAGGTAGTACATCGTAACTATCCTGAAGTCCAAAGATTTTATTCACTGAAGAAAAAAAAAACACCCAGAGAAGAGTACATGGCTGCTCTTTCCACAAAGACCAAATTCATTGTCCAAACTGAGCCATTTTAAGGAGACAAAGGGGGCTATTAATGACTACATGGACACATTAGGTGTAAAACTTGGTGCATGGGCACCTTCACTGTCTAACAACTATAGGAAGGTGTAAAAGCTTGATGGGCGAAGCAGAAAGCTAGGAATCAACTTTTTCAGCACATTCTGAAGGGAGGAGAAGGGGTCCTCCCTGGTGGCGTAGGGGTAAAGACGCAACTATGAAGCAATCCGCAGCCACTGCAGCGTGAGTTTGATTCCCGGCCAGGGAGCAACCCACATGGTGCAGCAGACCTCTCCTGACTCGCCAGCTGCTCCCCTTAGCAGTGTATTTCAGTCAATCTGTCTGTTCTGTTCCCCACTCTCTCTCTGGTGAATCCTTTCATCCCCCACACCTCTGGCCTGTACCCCGGCTCTTGTATGCATAAATAAATAAATCTCTAAAGGGAGGAGAAGGAACTTAAGTACCTAATTACATGCTGCTGGAGTGAAGGAAAATTAAGCTTCTCCACTTTCCCCTCTCCCACCCAAGCACAAAATATCCAGCTTTTCTCTCAAGCAAATGCAGGATCAATATTACCAGAGTTACCAAAAAAAAAAAAAATCCTTCTTTAGATACAGGGATTTGAAGATTTGGAGTCTGAATCTGGTCCACAAGTGTGTTGTGTTGTGTTACTTCAGGGGTGTTTTGGTCTGGTTTTGTTTTTTTCTTTAATTTGAATGATTTGTCAATATAGAAAGAAAAACTGGAATCTTTCAGTTACACAGTTGCATTTGCAGCTTCTCTTGAACAATGACAACTGTCATGAAGATGGAGATTGTAAAGGGTGGGTATCTTGGAGGTACTCTCAGGAGAGACACTTCTGAGAGAGCAATGAAGGTAGAATTTCACAGCGGGAAAAGCTGATGTGAAATACATTTGCCTTTAAGACCTCAGGCAACCTTATGGGTTGCTCTGGAGAGGAGATGAGTCTTCAGAATAGTCTCACATTGAGTCACAAGGGCCAGGTCTTTGTATCCCCTCGTTGGTGCAACTTAGGTCAGGTACTTCCTGGTAGCTGGGGGGAATGCTCTGTGAGGAATACAGGTGTAAACCAGTAACAGCCACTATTTCCAGGAGATGGAAACATTGTCCCTGAGGATGAGGGTTTGAGAAGAGTGTTACAATATACAGGACCATCTTCCTAATATTAGGCTTGCCCTGTCCAGCTCACCAAGCCCCCCACCCACCCACTTCACTCATTTCCTGGGTCTCCAAAACCATGAGTGTTCACAGGCCCATCTCTAAATGGATCCACCACTGTTTCTCATTCTGTACATGTTTTCATGAACACCAGTCACTCCTGGTGAGTGTCTCCAAGTCCCCTCCTCTTTGCCTACTTCGTTATTCCTCATATTTATGTTTCCTCGCTCTTTGAGATCTCCATGTTCACTCTATAGCTCAACTTTCATTGTCATTTAGCCCCGTGAATCTTCATTTGTGTGTTGTGCTATTCCTCAGCTGCTCTTTCTCTGCTAATTGACCCTCTGGTCTCATACTCCAAGGATGCAATTAAGGGGGTCCAGGTTTTCGGGACTAAATCATCAGTTCCACCTCTCACCCTCTCCCCCTGGAAGGTGAAGAAAATAAGTATTTTCCAGGTAATTAAAAGCTACTTTCTCCATTATTCTAACTGTTTGTTCCAGGTCATAAGTCTGGAGTAGTGCCTACTCATCAGGCTGGCCTTGGACTTGATGCAGGGAGTGGGTATTGGTTAATAAGTAGGGCCTTTGAGTCATATGCACATTGACCTCCCAGTTGGGCCCAAACAGGTCACTGTTTCCATCCACTGGTGAGACATAATTCAATTATGTCTACAATTATGTTCTAACTGTGCCAGTTAGAAGTGTGTGGCATTTCACAAATGGCCAACAGGAATATCAAAAACTGTTCAACATCACTTGTAATCAGGGAAATGAAAATCAAAACTACCATGAGATACCATCTCACACCAGTGAGAATGGCACATATCAAAAAAACTAGCGACAACAAATGTTGGTGAGGTTGTGGAGAAAAAAGGAACTCTCCTGCACTGTTGGTGGGAGTGCAAACTGGTCCAACCACTATGGAGAGCTGTGTGGAGATTTCTGGACCTACTAAACATAGAGCTTCCATATGATCCAGCAATTCCACTCCTAGGTATTTACCCAAAGGACACAGAAACATCAGTTCCAAAGAGCACCTGCATCCCTATGTTTATAGCAGCACTGTTTACAATAGCTAAGCTTTGAAACAACCCAAATGCCCAAAAATAGATGACTGGATCAAGAAGATGTGGTACATATACACCATGGAATATTACTCAGCATTCAAAAAAGATAAACACATGCAATTTGCAGCAACATGGATGGCGCTAGAAGGGATCATGCTCAGCGAAATAAGCCAGAAAGAAAAAGAAGAATACCTGAGGGTCTCACTCATAGCAGAAATCTAGAAAACTTAAATAAGAGACCAGGAAAAAGAATAACTATAAGAAAGTAAAAATCAAAATCAACAAACAACTATGAACCAGAGACACTATGGGGGTTGGGGGGTGGGGAAAGGAGTGATTGGGGTCAAAATAAGGGGGTTGCAATTGTATGGGGAATATAAAAATAAAATTTAAATTTTAAAAATAAAGTGTGTGGCATTTCATTTCTCCTTAGCTCCCTAAAACTTGAGAGAACAAAGCAATCAGAAATCCCTGCTCTATCAGAGGCAATCTGAGACATTAGAAAAGTAATTGTTCTTCCTCTTCCCAGGGAAGGTGGTGAAGGTCACCTAACAAGTCACCTAGAGGTTTCACAGTGGTCACCGCCATGGCCATGATCCAGCCACGTCTCCCCTCCATAACGCACAGGCTGGTGTCAGGGTTGACATAGAACTTTTCAAAAACCCTCAATTTTCCTCATTAGGAAGAAAAGGGCCACTGATTTGTGTCCCTGCAAGGAAATTTTTCAGCTCTCCTGTTTGAAATTAGCTTTTTTAGAAGGAGTTGAAGAGAAAGCAAAATGTCCACTTTCTAGCTATACAGATATTTCAGGACTCCAGCTTTACACATCTCGCTACCTTGAACAATGTACTATAAACAAGAGACATCATCTGAACATGTGCTGTTAAAGCTTTTTATTTTATCAAATGATAAAAGTTGTTTAAAGTTGTGTATGTATGTGACAGAAAAAAATATCATAATAGGAAGCCTGTCCAACCAAAAACCTATTTTCTTTCCTTAAATTGTATTATCTGGGCCTCCCCTGGTGGTGTAGGTGGGTGAGCACAGCACTGTGAAGCTGTCCACAGCCTCTGCAGCGCGGGTTCGATCCCGGCCGGCCAGCGAGAATCCCACATGGCGCGCAGACCTCTCCTGTCTTGCCCGCTGCTCCCCTCAGCAGTGTATTTCAGTCAATCTGCCTGTTCTGTTCCCTGCTCTGTTTCTGGTGAATCCTCTCACCCTCCCGCACATCTGGCCTGTACCCCGGTTCTTGTATGTATGAATAAATAAATCTTAAAAAAAATAATAAATAAAAATAAATAGTATTATCTTTCATTAAAACACTGGTTTAGCACCTGTATGGGATTTAGGAGTACAGGTTCACCCCTCCTTGGATGTGTGTGACCACACTAACCACCAAAGCACCTATAATCCTCTATCACAGTCCTCTGGGCCCTCTGTCCCCCTTCTGTCTTCTCTAGCCTCAATTCTATAATCATATTTCTAGGATTATAGGATTTGTTTGATTTAGTTTTGTCTGTTCCTTTGTTTTATTTCTTTATATTCCACATATGAGTGAAATCACTTGGCATGGCTTTCTCCCTCAGACTTATTTCATTTAACACAATTCCCTCTAGCTCCACCCATGTTGTCACAAATGAAAAAGTTCATTTTTTTAATAGCTGAGTAGTATTCCACTGTGTTTATATATCACACCTCTTAAACCACTTATCTATTGTTGGGCACTTAGTTTGTTCCCATATCTTGGCTATTGCAAATAATGCTGCAATGAACATAGGAGTGCGTGTGTACCTTCAAAATAGTGGGGTTTACATCCTGTGGGTAGATACCTAGCAGATTTGTTTTTAATCTGAGAAACCTCCATACTGATTTTCGTAGGGACTGGACCAGTTTATATCCCTACCAACAGCAGGGTTCCTTTTTCTCTATACCCTTGCAACAAACTTATTCTCTTAGGGGCACCTCCAACTGCACTAATATTTAATGGGTAAGAGTCACTATTCTGATCTGTAATTCTTAAAATTCTGCAAGACTCAAGCAATTAAGTCTTCCTCTCTGGTCTGACCAAAGCAGCCCCATAATATACCAACTCAACTCATAAAATATTATATTAATTGGATTGTGTGTTTCCAGGATGGGAAGCTTAAAAACCAACTCCAAGCTAGATATCATGCAAAGCAGGAAAATCACAGGATGGGTCTTGTGGGTGGATCAACCATTTGGCTATTTAACATTGGATTAATTCCTCTCTGTTAGTTCACACTTCTCCTTGCCAAAATGGTTCCAGAACCTGGACCCATGCATTCACACCCATAAACACACACACACACGCATCCATGCTGTCATTCATCAGGAAAAGTCTTCACCTTGGCCTGTCTAACATTTTCTGGGCTTCCACCCAAGAAAAAAACTGAACTCCACTTCTAACAGCAGGACTTCTTCACACTTATGCAGAAGCTAAACATCATACAGTTTATGGTATGAGCTTTAAAAAAAAAAAATTATTGTGCTTTCCTAACTAAAGGGAAAGAAAGGTCAATATAAATATTGAGAGAGATAAAGCTACTTCTGGCAGCCAGGCAGAGTGAAAGATCAGCAAAATAACAGGCTCTTATTTGCTTAGTACCCACTATGTTCTAGATACTTAGTTTTGGTTTTCCCATTTCAAAAGAATTTCTCCTTTTCTTTTTGTTTTTTGGTATATGATGTTCTATACCTGATCACACATCAGCACTTTGCTTTTTCTAAGAGAGGCATGAATCTAAGAGTCCACTAAAACTAATGTCTCTGCCTCAATTTGCCTTATTGGGTCAGAAGAATGAATTCCAAACGCTATAAACAGAAAAAAAGAAGAGAACATTGTAGAATTTTTCAGGATAGGAAATTTGTACACACATTTCCAAGCAGAAAAAAAAAAGGAATTGTTGGTGTATTCTCTCTTGTGCCAATCATAAGATAATGCAGTCTTTTTCTAGCAGGATTTCTCATATCTGGTTCTGATTTAGCATAAATCAGACTTCTGGCAGGAAACTAGTCTATGGACAAGAAATGAGTCTGTGAGAAGACTGGATCACTATAATAATTAATCTCATTCAACTAGTATAAGGTTTATAAAGAAAGCTACAACTCAAAGCAATTATTTGTAATCTAAGGAGAGAAGCTAAGAGATTGAAATATGGAATGACTAATTTCTGTAATTTATCAAGCATAATACAGTATTAGATACTGCTTGAAGCATGTCAAAAATACTTACTTAATCTTAAAATTAATACTAATATCTTATTTCTCATCTGATAGGTGAGGAAATTGAGAACAGAAAGATGAATAAATTGCCCAGTGACTCACAGCTGCTAAGTGTGGCCTGAGCTCAGAACTAAGCACAAAGCCTCAGAATCCATACTCTCAATCACTGTGTGATCTAGTCTCTGTTCTGAGATAACGGTGCTATGTAGAACAGACCAATGAGTACACAAAATTCTAGACATATAGGTCTGCATATTTAATTGACAGTCTATGGACGGAAGTAGAGACCGGAAAACCAGGACAACTAGCTTAAGAAAGAAGCCTGGCAACCCTGGAAATAAAAAGCAAGTGTGAGACTCCCCCATGAAATTAACAACGCATTATTCAAAGACACAGGAAGCCTGAATGAGAACATGTTCACTGCTCTGGTTTCCAGGTTTCATGAACAAAGAAGACTTGAATAAAGCTTAGAAAGGGTGAAGAGATGGGTGACCTTACATTTACAGATAAGCAAGGAAGGTGAGAATCCCTCAGGCTAGAGAAACAGAGAGGGTAGGAATTAAAACTCAATGCTATGAATACATCGCCATGTAAGTGAAAATGCTCTATCCTCAAGAGTACTAGTTTAATTCATGACAAAACCCAAAACTATAAAGAAGATTTAATAAAAGAAGTCTAAAAAGAAGAGTTAGATTCATGAGCTAAAGATGAGTTACTAAAAGAAGCTGGTGCCTTGTAAACAGCCCCTCTACATCTCACTGCACTCTAGCCTTTGTAAGTCTAAGATGAAAATGTCTGTCATTCCATGAATTCATTATCTGCTTCATTTAGAATCTCCTTTGTGACCCCTTGGGTCCCATACTAGACTGTACGCATCCTGAAAATACAATTCATATCGCTAAATATCTGTGTTCTACTTAGCATGTTCAGGCATATGAATACATACATATATAATGTATATAGTGTATATGTATATATGTATCATATATGTGTAATGCTCAATCATTTAAAACAGGGAATGAAATCCCAACTCAGAGTTAAAACATATGATCTACATTTAGAAATATGAACTTCAGTTTTGACTTAACTACTAATTTTCAGGTGTTGGGAAAGTGGAAATTTCCACTGCCCCCTCCAGGTTCTTACTGGGTTCAATGAGAAATCAAGCAAACACCCAAGAGTTTAGTAGAAGAAAAAAATTTAATTATATATGTATGGGGAACTATCTAGATGTGAAGCAAAATGAGGATATATATCCTAAGCTAAGGAATGGGATAGGTCTGGGACTTCAAGGAGAAGGAGGGGACTCACAAGGAAAGGGTGACTCGTATGACAAATACCAGGTGCCCTGTAATTAGATGTTTTCTCTACATATAGGTTTCCACAATAGAAAGGTTATTTCTTGTTTAAAAAAAAAAAAAAAACTAAGCCTGGTTAATGCCCCAATTTTCATTCTTCTCAGTGGTTATAGGAGTGGTAAATTTCTCATGAGCCTGCAAGGGTTTGATTGGCCTCAACTTGAGATAATCTTCATACCAAGTGGCACATCTTGGGAAGGCCTGCTCTAAACATCTAGGAAAGACCTATATACTTCCCCTGAAATGCAGGTTTTCTTACTTCCTACCAAACTTAACTCTCTCTTAACCACGAGCATCAAATACTTGGTAGATTACCCATAGGGCCAGAGACAAGAAAGATTTGAAATTTTAAACGTTCTATCATAATATCAAATAGTATTTGAACAGGTCTGCCAAATTCTAAAATTCCAATTATTTCAGCTTCACCATGCAGCCTCTTTTAGAATCTCATTACCCTAGTCCTCCAATGAGTGTCTAAGCCAGGTCTTTTCTCACCAAACTGTCTGCCCCTCTTCCAACAAAGTGCCACGTACTGCTCTGCAAGGGAATAAGGTAGAAAAGAAGACAGGTTGAAACAATGAGACCATAATGCCACTTGTGCTGATAAGAGTCAGCACAACTGACTATACAAATGTGAGATTGTTATCCTTGGAAAGACCTGCTGCAAGATTGCAGCCATCTCTGCAAATATTATAGCTTATTCTAAACACCAGCTTTTATTCTAGGATCTGGATTCTAACATGTTAAGTAGAGTATCCCTACAGGATCAGTCCTCATTAAAAACCATGCACACCAGGTCTCTAATAAGCATGCCTGGTACACAACATTATACATGCTTTTCACAACTCATTGCTGGGAGAATTAAGAGCGTCCTCTGACTCCACTGGGGATGTTGCTTGGCCCCACTTGCCTTGTCCCTTTGCTTGTTTTGCTTTGTATTCGTCCACTGTGATAAATCCTAGCCATATACTAAGTCCTGGGTCCTAGTAGCAAATTATTAAAACAGGAGGTGTTTTTGGAAGAGACCCCCAACACACTACTCAATGCAGCTCTGCTAAAATGTTCTTGGGGAAGAAAAAGGGTTAAAGAATGAATTAAAGTTTGCAGACTCTCTGGAGATTCCTAGGTATGCTGCCCCCTTTCCAAGCCTTGTTGTGGAATTCTATTGCCCACACTATGCTATCTAATGTGTTTTAGGGGAAAAAAATATCCTATTATCCTCAAAAACATTATACATTTTCTTAGCTATAGCGTAAGGTTTTGCTGGCACTCTGAAATGGTCAGAAACCATGGGTATAGAGCCGCCTCCAGGATCCATCCTTAAACAGACAGGCAATGTGAATGCTCTCAAAACAGCTTCACCGTGTGTACAAACCATGGCATCCTTTGGGATGGAAAAGCTCTCCAAGAACAAAAGATGATTTGCCTGAGTTTTGTTCTCAAAATAGACATGCTTTTGATGAAAATACGGCCTTTCTTGCTGACAAAATATTTCAGAATTTCCTTTTACTCCACTCCTATGATAAAATAAGCAGCTATCTGGATTTGCTTTTCTAATGACATTTAAAGACATATGGGGCCATCACCAATATCTCAAATCATTGGATTGAGAGCAAGGCAAGGTAACAAGCATGCCTGCATCAAAGAATGCTAGAAAGAATAAAACTATCTTCACAAGGAAAGGGAAACTCTAGAAACTTTTTCCACGCAAGTATTAGATTGCAAGAAGCAAACAGATAAAAGAAAAGTCTATAATCTGAGTTCAATTTTCTTGATGAGTGCTAAGTTAGTTGTTTTGTGGAGGTTTTTTTAATCGTTTTTCTGCAAAGCAATAAGGTTTGCATGGATTTTATCCAAACCAAGCTAGAGAAGTAGTGCTTTCACATCTATTGCCAGATTAAATCCTTGCCTAATAAATGAGTTTTGTGAATCTTGACTGCAGCAATTTACTCCAGAGAATTTCCTGCTGTCAGTTTCTCTGGAGTGGGGAAATTGGGTGGGGGGAGAGGGAGCCGGGTAGGGGGCTGGGTTTATTACTCCCAATATGCTCTGTGCTGTTGTGCCTGCCTGTGCATATGCCTGGGACTCACGGCATATGGCCCAGGGGCTGCCAGTGGCCCGCTTAGCAGCTGTCTCTAGCATATTTTGACATAAAAGCCATTATATTTTTGGCTGGCTAATTGCTTTTTATTAAACAATTGTTGGAAGTTGGCTGATAACTTTTATGAATTTAAAATGAAAGCCTCGCTGAGAACTTCTGAAAGCAAATAGTGCTTGGTCCACCTGGGAAAATTTGAAAGGGCTGGCATTCCATCTGCCAAACAGAACCCATCACAGGCACAGCAACTGATAATGGGGGGGACAGTGTCCATTTCTTATAGTGCTAGCTTCTCCTGGAAGGTTGATGCAACTCTGGGAAAGGACAAACAAAACGGTACCCTCTTTAAGGTCTGAAGGGAAAGACAGATTCTTTTTTTAAATCTATCAACAGGGAAGTTCTCTCCATTAATCTAGTAAAGAAAGAAAACACTTGTATTACTAAATAAACATTAGATCACAATGTGATCTGCATCCACGCAATCCACTAGAAGATTGCAAAGACACAAAGAAATCTACCCTTTTCTAGAGCCAAGCAGGTATAGTCTATTACATACTTGTTTTCAAGACAAGTCCTAAGGAGTTCTCAAGCAATAGGGCTGGAGAATACCAACTTTCACACAGAGTGCATCCTAACTTTACCTAGTGATCGGGGTGACCATCTAAGTTACATAAGTGACTTCATCCAAAAGGAGGAGAGATCTTGATGACAAGAGATGACTTTACAAGTTGGAACAGGTACCCCCTAAAGTTAGGTCCCTGCCTACCCAGCGAAACCTGGAGGCAGGATGCCATCTGCCCTGATAGCTATGTCTCTAAGAAAGACACTGTGGGTCACACAAGAAAGACTTATTTAGTTTCTAAAAAAATACATTTCAAAGAGACAGACATAGTACTTACATTTAGTTATTTTAAGGTAAATGTTTTGACATGGATAGAAAGAAGGAAGGCTCTTCACCTACTTGGCAGGGAGAATTAAGTCTCTTATTTTTCAATCTTATTTGTCCTTACACATCATAGTCCAATGACATGGGTTAGGGTTTCTCTAGGCATCTATGCTCTGCTTCTTACCCTCAAACCAATGAAGGCAAAATTAAGTGCAAAGAATTATTTTGCTAGCTTTTATATGTAAGAACTTAAAGAAAAAGACCAAAAAAAGGGCAGGGAGGGATAAAAGAAGTGACGGGAAAAGTATAAAAATAAAATGGAAATTACGTAGTAGGTTTTGGATTTTTGCTAAGTTATTTAACAGTTATTAAATATATCTCTGTTGTAGAGAAGAGAATTGGGCTCTCAAAGAAAAAAATGGAGAAGTAAAGGTTCCAACTCTGTCAACTTCCTTTATCCCCAGGCTGCACAGACTCTGCCCTTGACTCCAGTCCGAGTTCCCATTATTGCTGGTTACAAGTTAAAGCAGGAGAGACCATCTAAAAGATTTCAGAGGGCCTCCCTGGTGGTGCAAGGGTTAAGACGCAGCCTATGAGGCAAATCCGCAGCCACTGCAGCACAAGTTTGATTCCTGGCCAGGGAGCTACACACATGGTGCAGCAGACCTCTCCTGTCGCGCCTGCTGCTCCCCTCAGCAGTGTACTTTGGTCAATCTGTCTGTTCTGTTCCCCACTCTGTCTCTGGTGAATCCTCTCACCCCACACACACCTCTGGCCTATACTCCAGCTCTTGCATAAATAAATAAATCTTAAATAAATAAAAGATTTTGGAGCTATTTGCCACCAATCCAAAAAAGTTCTTCAAACTACAGATTCTTTGGGTTCATCACTGCAGATATGCTGAACTTTCCATTTCCAGAAGACACAAACTTTATTTTCAACACACACACACACTGGGAACCCTCTACCTAAACCATTTTCACCCCTGTGCCCTCCCCATCCCCATCTCTTCCCCTAGTTAAGAACACTTCATCCTTCTGGTCTGAGCTTCAGTGCCATCCCCTCTGCAGTGCCACAGGTGAGGCCCTCCTCCTGCATGCTGCCAGGGCCCCCATGCATCCCTTCCTCAAACACCTCACACCTGCACTCATGACAAAGGCAGATCCAAGGGCAACCAGGAAGTAACACAAATGAATGAGCCTGGGAGGTGTGGTGTGCTGTGCATGAGGGAGGAGAGCTGAGAACAATGTTGCACAAAAATGCCCCAGTAAGGCATTCAACTTTTTTTTTTTTTTTTGAGAATGGTCATATATTTTTATGTAAAGAATTTAATAAGCAAGGCATCCCTGGTGGTGCAAGGGGCTAAGTAGCGCACTATGAAGCAATCCACAGCCTCTGCAACACGAGTTAGATCCCAGGCAGCTAGGGAGCAACCCACATGGTGCAGCAGACCTCTCCTGTCTGGCCAGCTGCTCACCTCAGCAGTGTATTTCAGTCAGTCTGTCTGTTCTGCTCCCCACTCTGTCTCTGGTAAGTATTCTCACCCCTCCATCTCTGGCCTGTACCCCAGTTCTTGTATGCATAAATAAATCTTTAAAAAAAGAATTTAATAAGCAGTATACAATCCAAAGTTTCATCAGTGTATAAAAATGGAAGATACACTGATGCTTAATTTAAAAAAGAATATAAACCTTTATCAATATGATCTTTAATACCAGGACTGGAAAAATGATTTTAGAGAATCCCACTTTCGGTAGGAGAGAGGGAAAAAAAGGGAAACCTCTTAGTCAACTGTCTTCTAAAACATGCACTGGTCAAAAAACTTTGTTGGTCAAATTCATCTAAGTGGTTGTAGAACTATGGTGGAGAAGGGAGAGGCAAAGGCCAAATCATGCAGCAGAGTCAAGGGACAGATTTTATTGTGGAGATCTGCAAACTGAGGCTCATCAGAAAGAAGTCTGTTGTCCCACTTTTTCAAATCATTTCTCAGAGAGCATGCCTGGGTGAGGGGGAAAGATTTCTGTTCCTGGAAGGGCAGTGCCCTCTTACTATTCTACCTTCTTACGAAGCTAGAAGAGCCTTGTCATTAGGAGAACACACAGATAGGAAGAAAATCCCAGGTGATAGGAAGTAGAGGTAGTTCCAGCTCTGAAAAGAACTGCCAGCCCCTGGACAATAGACTGTTGGAATATAGGGATCTCTATCCCATAAGAAGTTGTGGCTTGGCATGGTAACCACTCGCCCACCCCTCCAACCCCCTCCCCCCCCATGAAGGAGATGCCTTTTTACAAGCACCATGAACCCCTGGGATCATCTGTCCATCAATCTTCCTCATCTCTCTTCCACATTGGGCCACTGGTCACAATGCTGCTTGCTCTCTCCTCCTTACCAGATTGCATTACATAGTTATATTCCTGGAGCCTCACTCAGTGCCTGGTATATAGCAGGAGCTTAAAAATGAATGTGTGGAATAAGTGCACTATTCTTTGATACATAAACAAGTAAGCCAGGATTGCCATCTAGATGTCCTAGTCTCTCAAAGAATTGTCCACTGAAAATTATAATGCAGGAAGCAGCAATGAAAGCGCTCTCTATCAGCTGGCTGTTATGATTTCCTCCACCCTTGTCCTTTTAGTCAAGCCTCCTCTATTCTCCAGGGCTTCGCTCCACCTCATTAATGTTAATATCTTAGCTAACCTTTCCTCAGCTCTCCGCAGTGATGGGACTTCTATCCCACTGCCTAATCACTCTTCCTCTTCATCTTTCAAAACGTCCATCCTAAACTTTTTCCTCTTTTGCTTCAGGCCATTTCATGCCTCTTCTGAGACTTAATCATCTTTCTCTTTGCCTGGTTTAGCTCAAAGAAGTAGACTGAAAAATGCAGAAGGGCTTTAGAAAATAAAAGAAATCCTGTATCGGGCACATGCTTACAACCAGCAAAAGGTTCATGCATCACTATCTCCTCTTTCCACGGGGAGTGGAGGTTCTCCTGGTGGAGGATTTGATGTCAAGTCACGGCAGAGGGATGAATAGATCTGCGTGCCAACCAGATCCCAAAATAAAATTAGAACTAAGAGGCTGCAATTTCTTCTTGTACCTACACTGCTTGCAAAAGACGAGCATTTCCTATCAAGGTCACTCTCTCTTCAGATCAATAAGCGAAGGAGAGCTCAGATTTTAAGGGTCCTTTTGTATAGTTAAGACCACAAGGGAAGCCTAAGGGGGCGAGAGGGTTAAGACCTGGAGTTCAGAGACATTTAGATCACAGATGCTTGTAGATATGAAACAGGAGCCTTCAGCTTCCTCAGGCTGCACCTGTATAAGGGCTATTTGAGTCTCGAAAAAACTATCAAGCAAACCGTCAAAACAGGACCACGACCATTACCTCAACCAGGTGCCACCATTACCAAGCAGTTTGCAGCACCCAGAGGCACTTGACAATGAAGCTGAATAGGGAAAGCAATCAGATGTGACAATTTCAGTCAGAGAACAGCGTCAGATTGCTCACCCTCTGATTAACTGCTCACAAGATGAAGTTCTAACTTTATATTCCATTCCTCACTCTGAGTCATGATTGCCCTGTAAAATGTCCTTATCAAGCAAGAGGGGGGGGGAAATTAATAAGCTCAAAGGAATGACAGGGATTACTTCAGCAAAAGAAAGAAGGCAAGAAAATAATTTCTCAGATATAACCATTAAGTCTAGGAAGGAGCTGGAGAGCAGATAGTGACCTTCTTCATGACACTGGAAATGTGTGAGCCTCAAGAAGAGAAGACCAGGCCAGCAAGCAGCAATCAAGGGAGCAGAAGGACCGATAGAATCAGAAAACGAACAGTTACTCTCATTTTTGTCTAAAAAGTCCACTTCAATAATCTTGATAAACTGTAAATAGGAGGAAGCCGTGGGCATATGCTATGTCTCCTGTATTTATTCTTGTTTTTCTCTTTCCCAAAAGAACACAAAAGGTTGCACTCTGAGCTCACCTTCAAGAAATGCAACATGAAAAGGCAATTTCAGGATGGCGGGGCCTGGCTCCTGACATCTGATAGACAGCCTAAATGCATTGCAGCTTATCAGCCCCGGTCACTCTCGCATGCCTCATTTTTCTTTATTCCCCAATGCAGCCATCTTTTGCTCTTCCTCAACTCCCTGATTCCCACCTCACTCATGGAAGATTTAAAAAGAAAAACGTGTTTTTTATTAAAGTCATATACAAAGCATCCCTGTGTCCCTGGCCCCTCTGGCATGTGTACATATTGGTTTGCTTTGTTTAGGAAGAGAAATTGGTAGCATAATTTACACCCTATCTAGACGCCAAGATAAGCAAACTCTGTATCTTCCCGTGTGCTGCTTACACAGGAACTATGACTTGTTTTCATTCTTTGGGCCCTTTAAATGAAAACAGCTTCAAAATGTGTTTTAAGAATGTTATCTAGATCTACAGAAAAATATTCCAACATGAACAAAATTCGACAAGGTTGAGAAAAGAAATGAAAACAATGGGCAAGGTGCTCCAAAAGGAAAGTAAAATGGGGATCTAATGAGATTACCCAAATTACTCAGAACAGACAGCAAGCTGGGATGGTGCAAGATGGAAGATAAGGCTTCATGAATTAGCTCATTTAGATATATACATCAAATGTAAAAGGGAGAAAGGGAAACAAAACCCACCCCCACCAAACTAATAAACTGTGCCTAAAGATACATGCATTTCCGGGACCTCCCCTGGTGGCACAGTGTTTGAGTGCTGGGCTGCAAAGCTGCCTGCAGCCTCTGCAGCACCAGTTCGATCCCCGGCCACCGGCGAGGGTCCCACATGGCACGCAGACCTCTCCTGCCACGCCCGCTGCTCCCCTCAGCAGTGTATGTTGTCAGTCTGCCTGTTCTGTTCCCCACTCTGGCTCTGGTGAATTCTCTCACCCTCCCGTGCTTCTGACTGTACCCACTGCTTGTATAAATAAATAAAATTTAAAAAATAAATAAAAATTAAATAAAAATAAAAATAATTTTAAAAAAAGATATATGCATTTCTGACTCTCGGACTTGGGTTAACTGACATGACAGCAACAAAAAGCAATATTTTACTCAGTGTTAATTCAAATAGATATTGTATTATTGTTCACTCCTTTATTCCCAAGATAGTGAGAGGAAGCAGCAGCATATACCATAGGTGTTAAGAGGACACCACTAGAAATAAAGCACTAAGACACGGTCATTTACTGGATTTCTAAACTTGGACTTTGTAAACTGGCCTCTCCAAGCCTCAGTTTCCACATGTAAGATTAGATAATAAGAATTCCTACCTCCTAAAATGTGGCCAGAATGAAGTCATTTAATCCCGGCAGGCCCTCTGCAGAGCTCCTGGGACACAGACAGGCCCCCATGTACACCCCACCATGCAGAGAGGGCCAGCTGTCGTCAGTATTACTAGCACTTCTAAGTTCAAAAGTCTGGATGAGACCAGCACATCAAGGGCCAATTGCATAAACAAACCGTCATAAAGAGCAGGAACATGCACCTAGCGGTGTGGACATGCTAAAGGAGAAAAGTGTCTTTCAGACTTAAGACTTAAGTGTCCACATTCTGGGCAACACTCTTTTTCTACACAAAATTTGCTAAACAAAGAATTACTTCTCACAGATCCACCGTGTGTATAGAAACAGACTATTTCAGCAACATCATCAGGTAATGAGCCATTTGTTGCATAAATGAATTTTCTAAATGTGAAGAGGTGAAACTGTTGAGAGCCAGAAATAGAGAATCAGTTGGGGGGAGGGGGAGGACAGTTTTAATGAAAGCCATTTTTTAAAGGCAATAAATACTCACGTGGGTCCTAAAATGTAACCTTTCCTGAATGACATGTCACTGATAGCAATGTGAGCTATGGCTCCACGCTGGCTGCTATTTTCCCTAAATAGAAATGTCCTCACTGCACGGTGGCATGGAGTGTAAAGCACTCTCTGCCTGACTGATAGACTTTTTGGATTCTGTCAATGACATGTGGTTCTTCTGCCCCCATCCCCTGCCCCAAGCCTCCCAATCTCAGGTCTATCTGTTTAGGCAGTGTTTACTGAGCATCACGTATTGGGGCCTGTGCAGAGAAAACAAAGATTAAGAATAGCACCAAAACTGCCCTAAAGGAGACAAAGTCTGAGGATCTGCAAAGTTGGTTATGATCTTACTCTGTGATGTGCGTGCTTCTTTCTTATTTCTCTCCCTTCCTCGCACCTCCCACTCTCCCTTGCTTCTGCTGAAGGCAAGGAAACCAATTAGCCAAACTGGTTAAAATTATGTTTTTAATGGAGGCAAGCGCACTAAAAGTCAGGGGTTCTCCTTTTAGGAAAACACATCTGATTTATTTTTAATGACCTTGATGCATCAGTTCAGGTGTTCAGTAGCCATTTGTTTTTTGCACTGTTTTCTCTGCTATTCCAAATAGATAGTTGCCATTACCTCTGGATAAGGGAGGATTATAATAAATAAGTGTGTATTACAGTAAATAACAAGCCAATGCAGGTAACCAACACTCCAAATGATAGTGTATCATAAAGGCTGAATTTAAGTGTGGGTGGCACTTTCCTAGCAGCTTTACCAACAAAGACTATCCTTCAAATTCCTATCTTACAAACTGGTATCTAAATTTACAATAGTCATTTGTTACAGATATCTCTCTCTCTCTCTCTCTCTCTCTCTCTCTCTCTCTCTCTCTCTCTCTCTCGCTCTCTCTCACACACACACACATTTTTTAAACATTAGCACTTGAGGGAAGAAAAAAGTACTTCAAATAATAAGTACATCATACTAGCTCATTCATTCCTTAAGAGGCTGAAGATACAAATAGGTAAAAAAAATAACTTGAGGATTGAGAGCAAGATGTCAATGGATCTAATTTGTTGAATCTCTCCATAACAAACACAAAAATGAAAATAAACATGGACAATGCAGTTAGGAAGTTCAACAAACCAAAAAAAAAATAATCATAGATTTTCTTGAAAACATTTTTTCCTCATTTTAAAACTAACTTAAAAGGAAACTGGGGGGGCGGAGCAACATGGCGGCGAGGAGACGCTGCGAGTAAGATCTCCCATTAAAAAAAGTTAATAGGGAGGAAAAGCGGCAGGTCCCAGTGAGAACTGGGACACGGAAGATAAACAGACGACTCCAGCAAACTGCCCGAAGAAGAAAGTGGCCATAAAAGAGGACTAGAAGGGAGGAAAGCGCAGAACCCTGCTCCCCTCCCCCGCCCACAGAGGCGGCACTCTCCGACCTGCAGAGAGGAGGAAAACAACAAACCAAAACGGCCCGCAAGAACAAACGACGCAGCAAGCGGGACTGGGAGTGGAAAGGAACTATTGCAGCCACCACACCCCGTGAACGGGAGCTGTGGAGAACCCTGCAGGATTCGCCACGGCGATAGGCGAACGGCTCCCGGGCGCCATTAGAGAAGAACAAAGACCCCGGGAGACGCGTACACAGCCCGGGCTGCCGGTAAGCTGGCGCGGAAAAGCAGCGCGCTTGGCGCGCTTGAAAAGCAAACGTGGATCGCGGCTGCCCAGGTCCCCGTGCCTGCGACCTAGGATTGCGGGGAGACGCGCGGAGGCCCTCACTGAGTGAGCAGGAACCAGGCGCCCAGGCACGGGAGCGGGTGCAAAAGGCGCCATTCCCGCGCCACTGAACTGGGCTACAGCCCGCGTCCTGGAACTGAGGGCTTTGGAACTGAGACCCGGGGCACGAAATTCGGGGCATGGGTTCTCCACGACGGTGGGACACAATGCAGACACAGCACCCCAAAGCCGTTGAGGTGTACCCTACCATTCCCGCTCTGTTTCCTGTCCCACGGGGTGGGGGGAGGCAAAAAACAGCTCCCCCAAGGACAATAGGAGACATCTCTGGCGCCACCTAGCGACCAGAAAAAAAAAAGTCACTAACCCCCCATAGAACAGGAAATTTCTTAAGACTGCTTGAAAAGGACAGAAGGCTTCTGGAGGACCCAGTGGCAAGCTGGGAAGTTAGCCCATGCCAGGCCCCTTCCGACCAGCAGTCTGAGCCCACAGAGGGAGCAGGCACCCACGTCCGGGGCAGACCGGGTGCGCAGAAGAGTGTGCCTGAAACCGGAGGCGCAGGGACTGTATCCTGCTTCGCCATTTCAGAACAGGGACATTTCTTCAGTAAAGACTGCCTAAAACCAGCAGAAAGCTCCCCCAGAAGCCAGAGATGGCTCCTGGAGGAGCCAGAGGGGAGCGGAGAAGTTCACCCAAGATGCCAGCCAGTCCGAGCAACACAGTGTCCCAATGCATACGACAAATTAGAAAACAGACAGTAGGGAGTAGAAGAACCACAAGCAACCTAACAACTACTCAGGAAAGAAGCACACCACAAAAAGAAAACCACTCCCCAGATTGCAACGACAGCAACTTGGAAGAACTTCTGAGCCTTCCAGAAAGAGAATTTAAAATTGCCATGATTAAAAAAGTGATAGAAGTCATAAAGGAAAACAATGATCAGAAGAAGGAAATTGAGTCCCTAAAGAGGGAAAACAATGGTCAGAAGAATGAAATTGAGTCCCTAAAGAGGGAAGTAAAAGAAATGCAGGAGATCAAAGAATTAATGGAGGAACTAAGGAACTCTGGGAAAAGCAATGAAAGCAGAATAGATGAAATGGAAGAACGAATAAGTACTCTTGAAGACACAGAAATAAAAAGAACCAAAACAGAAAAGGAAAGAGAAGTACGAAGGAAAAAGAATGAAGAAAGACTTCGGGAACTATCTGACTCCATGAGGAAAGGAAATATAAGAGTTATAGGAATTCCAGAAGGAGAGGAGAGAGATGTAGGAACAGAGAAAATATTCCAGGAGATAATTGAAGAGAACTTCCCAAATGCGAAGAAGGAGCTGAAAATTGATATACAAGAAGCAAGAAGAACACCAAACTTCCACGACGAAAGGAAAAATACAGCAAGACACATAATAGTAAAACTCCCAAGAATCCAGGACAAGGAAAAAATAATGAAGCTGACAAGAGGGAAGAAACAGATAACATTCAAAGGAAAACCAATCAGGCTGACATCAGACTTCTCCGAAGAAACACTACGGGCAAGGAGAGAGTGGAGGGACATAGTCAACAGACTCCAAGAAAACAGATGCCAACCAAGAATACTCTATCCTGAAAAGCTCTCCTTCCTCTATGAAGGAAGAATAAGGATCTTCCCAGACAAACACAAACTCCGGAATTTCATTATGACTAAACCCCCACTCCAAAAAATACTACAAGGAATCCTAAAGCCAGAACCTCAGAGGGACGAATAACAACGAAAGAAGACCAAAAAAAAAAAAAAAAGTTATTAAAAGAATAAATAAATAAAATCAAAGGAAAGACAAACAATGGCAAATACAGATGCTGACATATCAATATTAACTCTAAATGTAAATGGACTAAACTCTTCAATAAAAAGACACAGAGTTGCAGCCTGGATTAAGAAACAAAACCCAACCTTTTGCTGTCTCCAGGAAACATATTTAGCTACAAAAGATAAAAATAGGCTCAAATTTAAAGGATGGAAAACAATCCTACAAGCAAATGGACCAAAAAAGAAAGCAGGATCAGCTATACTTATATCAGATAAAACAGACTTCAAACTCAAAAAAATAAAAAGAGACCCCAATGGTCACTACATTATGATCAAGGGGACAATACTTCAAGAAGAAATAACACTCATTAACATATACTCACCAAACGAAGGAGCACCAAAATATATCAGACAACTGTTGTCCTCTCTGAAAACAGACATCAGAGAAAACACATACGTAGTGGGAGACTTCAACACACCACTATCAACAATGGATAGATCAACAAGACAAAAAATAAGTAAAGAAACTAAAGCTCTAAATAAGGACCTAGAGCATTTGGGCTTAACAGACATCTATAGAACACTAAACCAAAAAAAAAAGGAGTACACATTTTTCTCAAGCGCACACGGATCATTCTCCAGGATCGATCACATACTGGGGCACAAGACAAACATCAACAGATACACCAAGATTGAAATCATACCAACCATCTTTTCTGACCACGAAGGCATCAAACTAGAAATAAACCATAAAAAGAAGGCAAGGAACTATCCTACCTCATGGAGATTAAAAACCACACTACTGGAAGACCACTGGACTAACGAGGAGATCAAAGAAGAAATTAAAAAATTCCTTGAATTGAATGACAAGGAGGACACCAATATCCTAAATGTATGGGATGCAGCAAAAGCAGTAATAAGAGGAAAATATATAGCAATAGAAGCTCACATCAAAAAACAAGAAAGAACTCAAAGAAACAACCTAATCTTGAAGCTCAAAAATCTAGAAAAAAAACAACAAAAAAACCCCAAAACCAGTAGAAGAAAAGAAATAATAAAAACCAAAGCAGAAATAAATGAAATTGATACTAAAAAAACAATCCAAAACATCAATGAAACCAAGAGCTGGTTCTTTGAAAAAATAAATAAAATAGACAAACCCCTAGCCAGGCTCACAAAGGAAAAAAGGGAGAAAGCACAAATAAACAGGATCATAAATGAAAGAGGAGAAATCACAACGGACACAGCAGAAATCAAAAGAATAATCAGTAACTACTATGAACAGTTATATGGAAACAAGTTCAACAATCTAGAGGAGATGGACAAATTCCTACAACTCTACAATCACCCAAAGCTAGATAAAGAAGAAATAGAACACCTAAACAGACCAATTACAAGCAGCGAAATTGAAATGGTAATCAAAAACCTCCCCAAAAACAAAAGCCCAGGACCTGATGGATTTACAAATGAATTCTACTAAACATTCAGAGACGAATTAGTGCCTATCCTTCACAAACTCTTCCAAAAAATTGAGAAGGAAGGGACAATACCAAACACGTTCTATGAAGCCAATATTACACTAATACCAAAACCGAATAAGGACAACACAAAAAAGGAAAACTACAGGCCAATCTCCCTAATGAACACTGATGCAAAAATCCTCAATAAAATTTTACCTATCAGAATCCAACAATGTATCCATAAGATAATTCACCACAACCAAGTAGGATTCATTCCAGGGACACAAGGATGGTTTAACATCCGAAAATCAATCAACGTTATCCAACACACCAACAAAAAGAAATGTAAAAACCATATGATAATATCAATAGATGCTGAGAAAGCTTTCGACAAAGTGCAACACCCATTCATGATAAAAGCCCTTGAAATTCTTGGGATACAAGGAACATACCTCAACATCATAAAGGCCATCTATGACAAGCCAACAGCCAGTATCATTCTCAATGGTGAAAAGCTGAAAGCAATTCCATTAAGATCTGGAACAAGACAAGGATGTCCACTCTCACCACTGCTTTTCAATATAATACTGGAAGTCCTAGCCAGAGCAATAAGACAAGAGAAAGACATACAAGGAATCCAAATAGGAAAAGAAGAAGTCAAACTATCACTATTTGCAGATGATATGATAATATACATAGAGAACTCCAAAATCTCCACAGAAAAACTAATTCAACTCATCAATCAATTCAGTAAAGTGGCAGGATACAAAATCAACACGCAAAAGTCAGTAGCCTTCCTATACACAAACAATAAATCTGAAGAAGAAGAAATCAAAAAAAAACATCCCTTTTATTATCGAAACAAAAAAAATCAAATATTTGGGAATAAATCTAACAAAAGATGTAAAGGACCTATACAAAGAAAACTATAAAACACTGTTAAAAGAAATAGAAGAAGACACAAAGAAATGGAAAGACATCCCCTGCTCATGGATTGGAAGAATAAACATTATTAAAATGGCCATTCTACCAAAAGCAATATACAGATTCAATGCTATTCCAATCAAAATTTCAATGTCATTCTTCAAAGAAATAGAACAATTATTGATGAAATTCATATGGAATCACCAAAAACCCCGAATAGCCAAAGCTCTACTGAAAAAAAAAGAAGGAAATGGAGGCATCACACTCCCAGACTTCAAACTATACTACAAAGCCATAATCATCAAAACTGCATGGTATTGGAACAAGAACAGACATACAGACCAATGGAATCGAATAGAAAATCCAGAAATAAACCCACAGATTTATGGTCAACTAATATTTGACAAAGGAGCAAAGAATATGCATTGGAGCAAAGAAAGTTTGTTCAATAAATGGTGCTGGGAAAACTGGGTCACTACATGCAAAAGAATGAAGCTTGACTACTACCTCACACCATACACAAAAATCAACTCAAAATATTAAAGAACTAGACATAAGACCTGAAACCATAAAATACATAGAAGGAAATATAGGCGAAACACTACGTGATTTGCACATCAAAGACATCTTTACAGACACATCACCCAAAGCAGTGATAGTGAAGGCGAAGATAAACAGCTGGGACTACATCAAATTAAAGAGCTTCTGCACAGCAAAAGAGACAATAACAAAAACAAAGAGAAACCCCACCAACTGGGAGAACATTTTTGCACCCAACACTAATGATAAAGGACTGATCACAAAAATCTGCAAAGAGCTGATGAGACTCAGCAACAACAAAGAAAATAATCCAGTCAAAAAATGGGCAGAAGAGCTAAAAAGAAACTTCTCTGAAGAGGAAATGCAAATGGCCAACAGGCATATGAAAAAATGTTCAACATCACTTGTCATCAGGGAAATGCAAATCAAAACTACCATGAGATACCATCTCACAACAGTGAGAATGGCACATATTAAAAAAACTAGCAACAACAAATGTTGGCGAGGGTGTGGAGAAAAAGGAACTCTTCTGCACTGTTGGTGGGAGTGCAAACTGGTCCAACCACTGTGGAGAGCTGTGTGGAGATTTCTGGACCTACTAAACATAGAGCTTCCATAGGATCCAGCAATTCCACTCCTAGGTATTTACCCAAAGGACACAGAAACATCAATTCCAAAGAACACCTGCACCCCAATGTTTATTGCAGCACTATTTACAATAGCTAAGCTTTGGAAACAGCCCAAATGCCCAAAAATAGATGACTGGATCAAGAAGATGTGGTACATATACACCATGGAATATTACTCAGCATTCAAAAAAGATAAACACATGCAATTTGCAGCAACACGGATGGCGCTGGAAGGGATCATGCTCAGCGAAATAAGCCAAAAAGAAAAAGAAAAATACCGGATGGTCTCACTCATAGCAGGAATCTAGAAAACTTAAATAAGGGACCAGGAAAATGAATATAAGAAAGTGAAAATCAAAATCAACAAAAAACTATGAACCAGAGACACTTTTTGCGGGGTGGGGGCAGGAGGGGAGGGATTGGGGTCAGAATGGGGCGTTTGCAATTGTATGGGGGAATATAAAAATAAAATTTATTATTTAATAAAAAAAAAAAGATACTGGGGAAAAAAATACACTTTGTTTTGTGGAGGCATAGATTATGCTGTAATAAAGTGTGAGAGAGTAACAGTTTTTCTAAATAAAATCATCCTTTGGCGAAGAAAAAAAAAAAAAGACATTGGGAAAGACAAATCCCATCACCACCAAAGGGAAGGTGGCTGGGACCTAAGGTGGAGTTAAGCAGCCAGGTTGGGTATAAAAACCAAATATGTGGGCCTTGGGCTGGCTCGCTGTCGCTTGCCTCCCAGCTTCAGGGCTCCTGGCTTGCAGCCAGCTCTCAGAGCGCCATTTGGGATTCCAGATCGGCGGATCGGGTAGGACTCATTTAAAACTTTGTCTCCCACTTTTCTCTCTGAGCTGTACATTTCCTCATTTCCCCTTCCCTTGTAAATAAACCTTTTATTAACCTTCAAAAAAAAATAAATAAAAGAAAACTGGGTATTTAAAAAAATTATGATAACAAACAATGGGATTTATAACACCAGTTATAACACCAGAACTCTATGACAGCAAAAGCATGAAGCCCAGAGGAGAGAAAATATACATAATTTGTGGTAAGATTCTGGACATAAATTGCACTCATATTCAAAAGTAGATTTTAATGAGTTGAAGATACGTGTTGAAATCCTAGGGCAGTCACTTAATGTCACAAGGGAGAGGAATACCTAATAAGCCAATAGTGTGAACAAAATGGAAGCACAAAAATATTCCAAAGTGTTTCCAGTCCAAAGACAGGAAAAGAGGTCAATGAAAACAAAGAACAGTGGGGAAGTAAGAAAATAAGTAGCAAATTTTAAATTTAATCCCAGTCATATCTACAAGTGGTCTAAGAAAAGCAAACTTCTACTATACTGAAAGACACAAGATATCCACTGTAAGTAAGTATAAGGACATAGTTTAAATATGAAAGGATGAAAAAATATATGACAATTACTAATAAAAAGAAACCAGCAATCTGTAATAACACAAAGTCCAGAAAAAGCAATATACCAAGGATAAAGAGGAACATTTCATTATGAAGAAAAGGAAACATAAAAATCCTAAATCCACACATTTTTGATGTGCCAATAAGAATTTTAAAAATATATGGAAGGAAAAAAAAAAAAATATATATATATATATGGAAGGGCCTCCCTGGTGTCGCAAGGGGTTAAGGTACAACCTATGAAGTTATCCGCAGCCACTGCAGCAAGAGTTCAATCCCCAGCTAAGGAGGTACCCACATGGCGCAGCAGACCTCTCCTGACTCACCTGCTGCTCCCCTCAGCAGTGTATTTCAGTTGATCCGCCTGTTCTGTTCCCCACTCTGTCTCTGGTGAATCCTCTCACCACCATCCCCCAACTCTGGCTTATACCCCAGTTCTGATACGTATAAATAAATCTTTAAAAAAAAAAAAAAAGATCTTTCAAAAAAATATATATGGGTCCTCGCCTGGTGGCGCAGGCGGTTGAGCGCAGCACTGTGAAGCTGTCCGCAGCCTCTGCAGCGCGGATTGGATCCCAGCCCGCCAGCGAGAATCCCACATGGCGCAGCAGACCTCTCCTGTCTCACCCACTGCTCTCCTCAGCAGTGTATTTCAGTCTGCCTGTTCTGCTCCCTGCTCTGTCTCTGGTGAATCCTCTCACCCTCCCACACATTTGGCCTGTACCCCGGTTCTTGTATGCATGAATAGATAAATCTTTAAAATATATACATATATGGAAAAAGAATCTGAATATACATTTCACCAAAGACATACAGCTATCTGATAAGCACATGAAAAGATGTTCCTCATCACTTAAAATATCAGGAAAATGCAAATCAAAAGCACAATAAGAGGGTAATGGGTCCCAGGGCCAAGATCTACATCCAGGCCAAGGAGGCCCTGGAAAAAGCCTATCAGTAGGGAAACCTGCTGCTGAGATGCTGCCGGTCACCCCCAGGGACAGCCTGGCCGCTGGCCCACACCCACAATTAAAAACCAAGGAGCACACCTCCCCCCTCAAAAATAAACTTCCAATGAGAATCAACTCACAGCCATTAAAGTGACTATTATTAAAAAGAGAAGAACAAGCGTTGATGAGGAGAGGGGTGACCCTGGTCGCGGCTGTTGGGGATGTGAACTTGTGCAGACACTACAGAAAATGGTTTGAAAATTCGCAAAAAATGAAGAGTAGAAATACCATGTGATTCAGCTATTCCACTCCCAGTCATTCATCTGAAGAATATCAAAACATGAATATGCGAACACATTTTTCATAGTCAGCCTTTTGTTCACCACAGTAGTATTTATAAAGTCTAGGTATGGAAACAACTTACATATCCATCAACAGATGAATGGATATAAAAGACAGGAGCTGAAATTTTGTCATTTGCTGTAACATGAACAGATTTGAAGGTATTATGTTAAATAAGTCAGATAGAAAAACAAATGACAAATGACTTATGATTTTGCTCAATTCAAAAGAAAAAAAAAAGACAAGCCAACAAACGAAACAAAACTCTCAGATAAAGAGAACAGCTGAGTGGTTACCAGAGGGAAGAGGGTTGAGGGATGAGCAAGATGGGTAGAGGGGTTGAACTATATGGTGATGGATGGAAACTATTTTTTAATAGTGATTATAATGTAGTGTATACAGTTGTGGAATTATAAGACTGTACACCTGAAACCTATGTCATAATCCAATATTACCAAAAAAAATTTATTGTAGATATGAAAAAAATCTTATTGAACTGAAGCAAGAAAGAAAAATAATCACGTTGAATGAATAGTTCTTTCTCTATGATTCATCAAACAAGGGGAAAAAATCAGTAGTTGATTTGAACACTACAAATCAACTCATCCTAACAGCCATTTACACGCAACCCAAAATACACATTCATCTCATCTGCACAAGGGACTATCACCATGAGAATCTCTATTAAGGGCCATAAACAAGTCTCAAATAAATGAAGGATTGAAGTCATACAGTGGAGGTTATCTACCCCCAAGAGAAGGAAACTGGAATTCAAAAACAAAAAGATATCTGGAAAATTCACAAATACTTGCAAATTAAGCAATACACTTCTAAATTACCCATAAGTGAAAGAATAAATTACAAGGAAAATTAGAAAATATTCAGAACTGGATGAAAATTAAAGACATACTTAATTTTGATACATAGCACTTCAGAATTTTAGGGCTATAACTAAAGAATTATTAGCAGAAAATTTATAGCATGAAATGCTTATATTAGAAAAAAAATGAATGCTCTAAAGCCAATGATCCAAATTTCAGCCATAGGAAACTAGAAGAACAAATTAAATCCAAAGTAATTTAAGCAAAGCAAAGGAAAGTAAATGAAGCAAAGCAAGGAAATAATAAAAAGTGCAAGTCAATAAAGTAGGAATGGACCAGTAAAAATAAAGAAAAATCAATATATTCAAAACTTGGGGCCTCCCCGGTGGCGCAGTGGTTGAGCGCTGGGTTGTGAAGCTACCTTCAGGCTCTACAGCGCCGGTTCAATCCCCGGTCGCCGGGTAAGGGTCCCACATGGCTTGCAGACCTCTACTGCCGCCCACTGCTCCCCTCAGCAGTGTACTTCATCATTCTGCCTGCTCTGCTCTCCGCTCTGACGCTGGTGAATTCTCTCACCCTCCCATGCTTCTGACTGTACCCAGTGCTTGTATAAATAAATAAATAAAAATAAATCTTTAAAAATATATATATATATTCAAAAGTTGCTGCTTTGAGAAGTTGAATAAAAAAATGATCAATGTAATTCAGAATGATTATCAAGGGGGACAAGAGGGAAGGAAAGAGAGAAGACACAAGGGAATTCCCTGGCCACAAGAAAAGCATCCTCAAAATGTATATCCAACAATATTTTAGGATGTCTAGGGATAAGTGACTGCTACATGCCATCCATTTTTTTTCTCTCTCCAGATAAAAATGTTTGTTGAAGACACCTTGTTCCCATTCCTTCGAAATATCCCAAGAAAGGATGACAATGGATCAATCATCTTTGCATTGGTGCTTTCAGATTGTTTTCTTTGTTTACTTTGGTGTTTGCTTTTCTTTATAATTTCCCCAACCAAAGTATCACATCTGGAACTAAAATAAAATCACAAAGTCCTGGACCTCAAGTCAATGCTATGATTAAAAGGGACTATTGGGGTGTCTATTTTGGGAAAAGGTAAGAACATTTCCATTTAGGAGGAAAATAGAGGGGAATTATGTCGTCTGTATTGTTCCCCCCAAATATTTACTACTAAATATCTCATTGCATTGGGAATATATTCCCACAGAAAGCTATATATACACTAATCTATTGCCTGGCTTGCAGAGCTTCCTAAGACAGGAGTGTAATTCCTGCCAGAACTCAGCCTATAATTGCTGATTCATTATTGAAAGTCACTGGCTACATCACTTCACAACTAAAGGTAATGTAGTTTTATGTGGCCTGAAGTTTATGCGATTCTGGGAATCATATTTAAGATGACAATATAAAATCATAAATATAAAGTTAGGAATGAATATCTGTTTAAAATTAAAAGGGAAGTTACAAATGTTAAAAAAAGATAATTTCATCAAATATCATAAAATAGAGAAAAGGCATATTATTTATATTAATTTACTGGTCTGACACACATCTATAGCAATTTTTCCTATATCACTCTTGGATTATCCCTTCTTATGACAACGATTTTGTTAGAAACAGAGAAGTTGCCTTTCAAACAAAGAAAAAACAATTAGCCTTTCCTTTAACCTTGTTGATCAAAATTTGTATTTTAATTACCAATAGTCTAGAAAAAGTTTCTTTCAAACTCACAATTCCTTATTAGTAACTTTTTCAGTGACTAGTTACAAATACTTCCAATTTATGACACCAATTTGTCATTGGATACTGAAAATATCAGTATTTGTATTTTCCTTCAAAAAGTTTTTCTTGGGCCTCCCCGGTGGCGCAGTGGTTGAGCGCTGGGTTGCGAAGCTGCCCGCGGCCTCTGCAGCGCCGGTTTGATCCCCGGCTGCTCCCCGGCCACCAGAGGAGGGTCCCACATGGCGCGCAGACCTCTCCTGCCGCCCGCTGCTCCCCGCAGCAGTGTACTTCTGTCCTTCTGCCTGCTCTGCTCCCCGCTCTGGCTCTGGTGAATTCTCTCACCCTCCCGCGCTTCTGACTGTACCCAGTGCATGTATAAACAAAACAAACAAACAAACAAATAAATAAATAAAACATGCCTCTATTAAAAAAAAAAAAAGGTTTTCTTATCTCTTAGAAAATATAAAAATAATGAGCAATGACCACCTCTAATATCTAACAGCGCCTTCTAAATATTATTTCTCACAGACAGGAGGGTTTTTCAAAAAACAGATTTTACATATAGGGTAGAATATGTACACAAAAACCTAAGAAAACTTCGTTGTACCAGAAAGCAAAATATACACACACACACACACACAAAATTATTGGGGTTTTACTAACAGGACTCAAAAGCCAATTTAATTTGAGCACAAAAGAATAAAAACAGTAATAGTTGAAATTGATATAATATGTTTAGAAAAATGATTTCATAATAATGCTAAAAAAAATACAACTGATAACACATCTGTCACCTTTGAGAAGGCTCGCGAAACAACTCAATCTGAAACTATCAAGAAAGATTATGTTGAACCCTCCCTTCCTGTATAACTTCTTCCAATGTAGCCAAAAAGATGTGAGAAGTGTTTGTGTGTGTGTGTGTGTGTGAAAATATTCTAATATATAAATGCAGAAGGAAAGTTAGGATTAGAAAGTCAAGATGGAAATTCTTACTAAAAATAGGTCTAGGAAAATCATAAAAGGTTATTATTAAGTGAAACCTTGATAGGAAACTTTCTATTAGATGAGCCAAGATGAAAACACACAAGCCTAATACTGCAAAAAGAGTCAAACCAAGAGCCGTCTCTTGATACCTCCAGAAGGTACCAAGCACCACCACTCTCCCCAACGTGACAGACAGGGGGTCTAGCACCACCCCCCACCCCAAGCAACAGAGGGTACCTAGCTCTATCTGCACTCTGACCAACACACTTACCTGAAACATATCAAAGCACTAGATCTAACCACCATTTTATAAGAAACAGAAGAATATGTTAAGCATCACCAAGGGATGCTACATCTAAAAAGTGGGAAACTGCACAGGACAAACACATGGTTTCTTCAAAAACTAATTGTGAAGATAAACAGTCAGACTACATGAAGTTCAAGAGACATAAATCAATCAAGCACCATGTATAGATTTTGTCTGGACTCTGATTCAAACAAATCATAAAAAAATTTTAGCTGAATGTGGGAATTCAAATACTGGATATCTGTTAATACTAAAAAATTAAATAAATTCACTAATATTAAGCCACTAAAATTACTTCTTACAAAACATTATTGATTGTAGTCTCCTCCTAGTATCAATGGCTGGTAATTCAAGTAGTTTACATGGTTTTGGAGAAATTTTCTTATCACTTATCACTCCGAGTACCAGTTTCCACATATAGGAAATTGGTAAAAGTTTACCTACCTCATAGAACCATTGTGAAGATTCAGGGAATATTTGTAACCTTAACACAGATTAGGTGCCCAATACTGTTTATCATTAATGATATCCTACCTAAAGCCATGGACATGGTGCAGCAGTCATTTTCACATTGCTGCCCCAATTAACATCTTTCCACAAAAGCCAGCAGTTATGGGAATTAGCTCTGACCTTCTAACCTCAGAAACTCAGCAGTGAAATTCCACCTAAAATCTGGAGTAAAACTAAACCTTGATGAATTTCATCTCTTTCTTGCCTTTATGCCAACCACTACCAACAGCCAGCGTGACTTCAGCTTTCAAACCATCTCAGGATTGACCAAGCAAACTCCTGCTGCTGTGAGGATGAGGGTTCCAGGGCTTTGGAGTTCAAACACAGGCCTTGTGACTTGCTGGGACACCCCTAGGCAAAAGCACAACACTCAAAGGTACAGAAAACCTCACTGAGGGAGAGGTGGTTCTTACCTTCACATGTTTCTTTTTTCACTCAGAAAAGCAGACAAAGACAAACAACCACTTTGCCCACCAAACAAACATGGCTGTCTACAAATCTCCCTGCTGCCCTGCACAACCAGCTCCAGAACATCTGGATGATGGGGCTAGGCTAGGAGAAAAGAGTGGGAAGGGAGAGCATGGAGAGGGGCTGGAGGGAATCTCGTTCTTTAAAGTGTTTTACTCCCTTGCTGAGAAAGAAAAGACTGAGCTGCCATCAAAGCTATGGATGCGGGACCCCTTGACACTTAGAATCTTCATTTAAAAAAACAAAGTATTTTGAAACAAACCTCACTGAACAAGCACTTGGAAGTAAGAAAGGGGAGGGCTGTTTGGGTGGTTTTCTTTGCAATCAGAGTCCTTTCTTTTCTGAGAGCTACAGACTCACTAACAATAACTGTCTATGGAATAAATTGAACGAATTGATGTCTTCTTTGTTTTTCTCTAACAAATCTTCCAACTGGCCGTGGTGTCTCTTCCTTTGCACTGCTGACCCTTAACACATGCACACGACCACCAATAGCATGATACTTTGATGCTAAACATGGAAGTCAGACTGGGGCAGAGATCTGAATTCCAGGGACCGTGGAGAGGTATGGGCTGGAGATGGAGAGCATGGGCAGAGGTCTTGACAACATAATAAAGTCTAGAAAACAGGCTCTCAAGTCAAAAACGCATGTTTTCACATCTTAGTTCTTCCAATGACTACCTCTGACAACAATAACAAACAAATCATTTCATCTCTATCACTTCTATTTCCTGACTCATCTGTAAAATGGAGGCACGGAGGAGGTAGTTTGTGGCAATGATTAAATAGACACAAAGACCTTAGAAATGTGCTCAATGAAAGGTAACTAATAATACACTGCAAACATTTAAACACACACCCAATAATCTTAGCAATAAAGCAAAGAAGTTGTAAGGATGGACAGAGGAATGGAAGGAAGGAGGGGAGATAGTGATGGACAGTAGAAGCCTCCAAGGAAGTTCTCCTTTTGAGTACTGTATGCTCTGGATCCTGGGAGGGGAAAAAAAATCAAAAAGGGGTATATTTCTTCCAGTATCATCTCTACTGTGACCTCTTGCCTCTATTTGCAGATTTATCTGACTGCTAATCTTACCTCTCTCCCTTCCACCAATTTGACACTCAACATTAATATAATGCCCTCAATTCCTCAAAATAGTAAAAACAGAAATTCCATGCAATCTAGTTATCCCACATCTGGGTTATCTACCTGAAAAACACAGAAACACTAATTCAAATAAATACACGGTCCCCAATGTTCACTGAACTATGTATAATTGCCAAGAGCTAAAAACGACCCAAATGACCATAAACTGACAAATGTATAAAGAAGATATAGGTTACACATGCATAATGGAATACTATCCGGCAATAAAAAAAGATGAAATTCCTGCCACTTGCAACAACATGGATAGTCCTGAAAGGAATTATGTTAAGTGAGATAAGCTAGCAAGACAATGTCAGACATTATATGATTTCACTATATGATCTGCATTGAGACAACAGAGCAAAAATAAAACTTTGGACTACAGGACCACCTGGTGTTTACCACAAGAGAAGGGGTAAAGGGGGTTGGTATATCAGGACAAAAGGGGACGAGAGAGAGAGAGAATTATGCATCTAATTGTAAACTTAATAAAGCATAGTTACACGTTGACCTCAACACCTGAAACACCCACCTGAAACACAATGTTAATATATAATGTCAATAAAATAATTTCCTCAACTGGGAGCCTAATTAAAGGCCAAATAATCAAATATTCCATGAATCCCCACTCTTACTCCACCACCCTTACCCACAACTATTGCTTCTCAACCACTACCCTCTACTTCCCAAGGAAGTTGTGAGGGAAATGACTGAAATCCTTTTTCCAGGCTCTTTATCACCATAAGAAAAATGATGCACTGACAAAGAAATATTCAATATTCTGGGGGTGGGGAGAAAGGGGAGAATTAAGTCTGTGCAGAGTTCAGTTATACGGGGGGGCCTTACAAGGAAGAAGTGCTCAAGCAACTCCAAAAATATCTGCCAGGTACTATGGCCTATTTCAACATTAGAGTTATTTAAATCCAGCATTTTTGTTACAGAAACAAAGCAAAGAGCCTACGTCAGTTTGTAAGAAATTTCCACCTCCAAAGTCATATTTATAAACCTGGAAAGAAGAAATTATATGTTCTAAGTGTTGAAAAAAACACCGAGTCCTTTCTAATTCCTCCTCCTTTGTCAATGACATTGTGGTTTTTTTCATTCTGGAGTCTCCTAGAATGACACAGGGGAAAATTTCCCAGGTTAGCTTTGACAATTGGTCCCTGTTTTTCTGTCAAATGCCTTTTCTTTAAATTTGCATGCCTTGGAATAAACGTTTTTGTTTAGATATATTTCTACCAAAAGCGAGAGGCTGGGAAGCTGTTTTATTCTTGAGCAGTTTTATTCTTCCCCGATTGCCCCTTATTATCCCTACTGAGAATTTCAGCGTTCTCTCTATTAAAACTCAATCTGCCACTTTCGAGGTTAATGATTAACTTTAATATGTCTGTGCCTTTAAATGTAATCTAGATTCTGGAATTAAATCAAATGTAATGAAAAGAGGAGAATTAAGACAACCGAGCTGAAGTCCCAGGACAACCAACAGCTAGTTGTCTGACCTTGGGAAAGCCTTCCACTTCTGCAACTTCATCTCTAAAACAAGGTGGTTGGAAGCGATGTCTCTAAATATTTTGTGACTCTAATTCTATGTGCACATGAACAAGGAACCCTCTGATTCAAAAGCTAACTGGTCACTGGTAGTAGCTTTCTCAGCTAGCCGACTCATTTCTAACTGTCCAGAACCTGCTATATTTCCTCTAACACACAAATGTCCTTTAAAAGAGAAATAGGGCAGGCCTCCCCGGTGGCGCAGTGGTTGAGCGCTGGGCTGCGAAGCTGCCCGCAGCCTCTGCAGCGCTGGTTCAATCCCCGGCCACTGGGCGAGGGTCCCACATGGCGCGCAGACCTCTCCTGCTGCGCCCGCTGCTCCCCTCAGCAGTGTATTTCGTCTCTCTGTTCTGCTCCCCGCTCTGGCTCTGGTGAATTCTCTCACCCTCCCACACTTCTGACTTTACCCAGTGCTTGTATAAATAAATAAATAAATCTTTTTAAAAAAAGAGAGAGAGAGAAATAGAGCAAAGAAAAGAAGCCCGCTTTTGCAGCCAGCAACCAGCACAGAGGAGCCAGTCACAAGGGAAAATGGGACAATAATGTGAAAAATGACTGAAACTGCTCTTGCTTCCCCTCTTCTCCATGAGCAAAATTGCAGTGAGAAAATAACAACAAAAGCAAGACGTTGCAGAGCTCAACACGCAGGGAGATCCTTCTGGAAGGAAGTGATCAAACAACCCATTGATCTATTTCCTGTAACCTTCTCTTTCTCTCTTTAAACATATTCTCTAGCCTCACTTGCTCCCTCCTCGCTGAGAAGCAATATTGACACTTCTCTTCTTTATCAAAGTTCAGGTGCAAGATTTGCCTGCAAAACAAAAAAGGAAATCAAACAGAAAATATGCTTCCATTTGGGGAAAAGAAATGATTAGGTGGGGGAGTTATCGCAAAATTACCATGGATGATACACTTCCTAAAAACTGACAGCTTGCAAATTTTCACATCTGAAAAAGAATTATTTTGAGTTCAGGAGGCAGCAAAAAGCTGGTGAAAAAACTGAGGCATACAAACTGAGCTTTGCTTTTTCTTTTGTTTTTGTTTTTGAGTCCCCTAGTGGGACTCAAAAACAAAACAGGAGCTGAACTTTCAGATTCAAGGGTTCTTCATGGAAGCAGAGGTGATACAAGAAGGCCGGATGGGACTCAGCTAAGGGCCTGAGTAGTGGTGAGCCTCTGAAAGTCAATCTTGTTTTTTATTCCAAATAAAAACCACAATTGTATTAAATGAGACAGGCTCAAAAATGTGGATTCATTTTCTACAGTCAGGGTTTGAATAATTGTACTGGGCTCAAAGCTAACTAGCAGTACACGTATAATTTAGAGACTCTTGCCCCTTAAAAAAGAAAAAGGACTGGTGTGAATGTCCACTGCTTAGATTGTGAAAATCCCACCCTACTTCCCCTGCCCCGCAGTGTAAGCTTCCTATAGGTGATTGCATGGGTGCTGAGGACCGTCCAGCCACCTGCTCACCCGGCTGTGCAGTCCTGCTACTACTAATGATCCCATGGACAGTCTCTCTGTGCTGTATCAGGCTGCTTCACTTTTGTGACACCTTGATTGCAACTCACCCCTTCCCTTATTTTATTGATAAGTAAATAAATAAATTAATAAATGAAATTTAAAACCCTCCCTTAAGGCAGGACACGCGTGGTGCCCACACTCATATCAGCATTTCTGTAGGCTGATGCTTCCTGGTCTCAAATTGAAAACCACAGTAACAGCCCTGAACTTGAACTACAGCCTGGAGCATAGCTACTGCAGCCAACCCCAGACGCACAAACAAAAAATAACATTGGCTTTTGTCAGCCACTGAGATTTGGGATTATTTTTGGTGCAACATTATTTCAGCAAAAGCTGACTTACACAAAATATTCTCTGGGAAAGGAAGTTTATATCACAACAGTACAAATAATTTCAAAGTTAATGTTAGGCATCTTTGGACTCAAAGGTTTTTGGTGGGGCCTTCCCGGTGGTGCAGCCGGTTGAGTGCATTGCTGTGAAGCTGTCCACAGCCTCCGCAGTGCCAGTTCAATTACCAGCTGGCCAGGGAGAATCCCACATGGTGAGGCAGACCTTTCCTGTCTCACCCACTGCTCCCCTCAGCAGTGCTTTCGGTCCGTCTGCCTACTCTGCTCCCTGCTCTGTCTCTGGTGAATCCTCTCACCCTCCCGTGACTCTGGCCTGTACCCCAGCTCTTGTATAAATAAAAAATAAAATCTTTAAGAAAGGCCTTTGGTTATCCCACCCACAGGGGGTTGTCAACAGCCCTTCCAAGGTTTCCCCAGCTGGACCATCACAAGATCCTCTCCTTCTAATTCCACCCTAGTCTCAAAATTTTGTCTCCCAAGATCCCTCTCCACACCCCCAACTCTACAATCCCCTCTTATGTTAGAGAGAACAAGACAATGTTCTCAAACCCTGCCCTCAAACTCAGCTCATGGCTACCTTATCCTGTTCATCCCCCAAAGAGTCCAACAGAACTGATGGGGGGCAGGGAGGACTTACTATACACCGAAAGATCCTTACAGAAGAGCAACAATGTCTGTGCAGTGATTTTTCTCACTCTTCTATACTTACATAAGGAGAAGGAAAGGAGGGTTGAGTCCTAACTAGAACTGGGAGGGCTCTCGTAGGATTCCAAGCATGAATCCGATTTATGCGCTCTCTGCTCTTGTGCCTCCCTTCCAGACTTTCTGGTCTCTCTCTTCTGCCAAGCCACTAACTTCTTTAGGATATGGGAAGACAACACACATTAGCAATTAACAAGGAAATTTCCCTCTTGTTTCCCCTTAAAGTTCAACTTCCATTAAGTAATGAGAATTTAGCCATCAATAATTAAGACTATCCCTGGGAAACTCTCCCATAGAAGCTAGCAGCAGCGCTTTCTGAATAATAAAACAGAAAAGGATTTTCCTAACTCAATGATTTTCTTTTTATATTTACACAGTCCCCACGGAGAAACAGGCAGTCATTTTACCAAGTTCCAGCAGCAATTCTGGTGCCCCAGGTAGCATGGCTATCACAAAATACTCCAATAGTTTGGCTCACTTTAGGCCAAATACTAAATAACACATCAATCTAGAAAAAAAAAAAACCACAATGTCTTTTGAAATTTAAGAGCCAACTGATTTTGATTCTAAAATTAGGAGGTTGCATTTGACCTTAATTTTCTCATCAGCGGGGAGGTTCTAGTTCAACTACAAATCAATGGCCAATTGTCCTCACCAAACGGGAAAGAGGAAATTAAGTCTTGACTTCTACATGCACAAAAACATTTCAGGAACATGGAAAAAAAGAAACAACTTCTAACTGGAAAAGGAAACATGAATCTATTTATTTGTTGGATCTCTAAACACTTTATTCCTAAGAATATTCTTCACATTTCAGCTCAAGCAACAACATAGAGCTGCAAAAAAAAAAAAGGGCAGCAGGTTCAAGTTAGGCACAAATGCATTAAGGTTGAAATTCCCAGAGTCCTTGTGCAAACAGCATAAAAAAGGCACTTGACTGTGGATGGGTTGGGACCTGTAGGAAGAGAAAGAACCCCAGAGAAGAGAAAACTCAGAATCTGTCAGGAGGCTGGCACGGTGACGGTGAATATAATGTCTTAATGAGCTGAAGCAGTGAATGACAATTACTCTCCAAGACCCAAAGCATGGGAGTATACAGGAGGCATCAGCTTAATCACAAACCAGGTCTGTGGCTCTAAACTACTCAACAGGCTTTTTGTTTCTCAGGAGACACAGGAACAAAAGGCACATAAAGAGATTCAGCTACTTCCCAGGCTTGACAATCTGGAAGATTAAAGAGTTCAGAGAAATACATCATTGTAGATTCTTTTCAGAGCTGTTAAAACTGAGGAGCAAGACAACAAGGGACAAGAGCTTCTCCTTTAGGGTATGGGAATTTGGAACCAGGGCTTAGGAGACTGTCATTCTGGGGGAGTTAGGCCTCTGGAGATTTGAATAAATGGAGGAGGTGACAACAAGGCAAGGAAAGTTCTAGAGCTGTAAACAGATGAAAAAAATTCCAACACAACTGCCAGGCGAAGCATCAAAACTCCTACAGAAAAGCCAATGAACTGGATCACATTTTACCCACTATTATGAATTTTAGGGTAAGGAAAATGTCAGGCTTTTCTGCCCTTCCGCCACCAGGATAGATGATGGATACTTGTCCTGAAGGAATGCCTGATGGCGGGCACCTGGAATAGGGTGTGGGCATAGGTAGATGGGATTCAGCTGAGCTAAGACTGTGCTTTTTTAAGGGCGGCATCACGGGGATGCCAGCGCCAGCAGCAGCAGCAGTAGAAGCCGAAGCAGAAACCGAAAGAGAAGCCGAGAAGCAGCAGAACGAACACTAGAGAGCCCAGATAGAGTGAAGACTTGCTGGGGGCTGGGAGGCCTGCCAACCTCCCAGCCCCCCAGCCAGCACCCCTGCCTGCCATATGCCTGGTGAACCCCAAATAAAAAACCTGCAAAACCACTGAGGACTCTGACTCCTCCTTTACCTGGTCTGCATGGGATCAGAAAACCTGCACTGTGTCCATTCCTGACTTTACATGAATCAATTGTTCAAGCCCCTCCCAAAATTCTTATGTTGAAATTCTAACCCCTAATGAGATGGTATTAAGAACTGGGATCTGTGCCTCCCTGGTGGTGCAAGTGGTTAAGCATCAGCACTGTGAAGCAATCCCCAGCCAGGGAGCTACCCACATGGCACAGCAGACCTCTCCTGTCTCGCCCGCTGTTCCCCTCAGGAGTGTATTTCAGTAGATCTTCCTGTTCTGCTCCCCATTTTGTCTTTGGTGAATTCTCTCACCCTCCCCCACATTTCTGGCCTGTACCCCAGTTCTCCCATGCATAAATAAATAAATCTTAAAAAAAAAAAAGAGGTGGGCTCTTGGGAAGTGATTAGGTCATGAAGGTGAAACTCTCATGAATAGAATTAGTGAGCACACTTATAAATGAGACCTCCACTCCCCTTCCACCTTGTGAGGACAGAGAGAAGATGCCCCATAGGAACTGGAAAGTGGATGCTCAGAGAAGGAATCTGCTGGGACTTTGATCTGGGACTTTCCAGCCCCCAGAATTGTGATACATTTGTTACATATAAGCCACCCAGTCTGTGTTATTTTTGTTATATCATTATAACAACATAACCAAGCAAAATGAGACACCCACTAATCTCCAGCCACTGCATATGAAGTCATTTTAGTTGTTTGGAATGGAAATGTCTCTGAAATCTTAAATTCTAACACTGCAACTCCCTTAGTGCTTCCACTTCCTGGGGTTGGAAGTAGAGATGGAAAATAAGGGGCAGACTGAAGTGATATTAAAGATGTTAAACTGACAGAATTTAGGGATAATTGGATATAAGTTACACAGAGATAAATCAAGAATAATTCCGACATAGGGGCCTGGGCAACAACAGTAGTGTCTTTCATAGAGGGAATTAAGAATGAGGGGAGCTCTCAGAAAGCAGAAGTCACCATGTTGTTTGGGGACATGCAGGCCAGAGGAGCCATCCACAGAGCAAGGTATGTGGTGTGAACAGAGGAATAAAGATCACAACCAGAAGTATGAAGCTAAGAGTCCTCAACTTATAAATTGTAACTGAATCCAACAACTATTTTATCCACTTGCATTCCTACCCCAATGACTTGCAGACGTCTTCCTAAATTCTGCTACTCAGCAAACCTTCTCCTCCCTCACAGTATGCATCCAGCCACCCAGAACCTATCTCTCCAGTCACTAAGAGTCACCACCTTAAGACCATCTCTTTCTCCATGTTCACCTCTGCTGCCTTCATTCAGTTCCCACCATCTGTCACCTGGATGGAATTATGGAATTATTTCCTATCTGTCTACACACATACACACACACACACCCCACCCCCCATCCCCCACCCCACATACACACACGCAGCAAGAGCGGCCTTTCTTAAACACAAATATGACCATGGTGGAAACTGTCAGAAATTCCCCATTACCTAAAAGATAAAGTCTCATCCTAGGATAAAACATGCAGGACTCAGGGCTCCCCGGTAGCACAAGGGGTTAAGCATCGCACTATGAAGCAATATGCAGCCTCTGTGGCATGGGTTCAATCCCCAGCCTGCCAGGGAGCAACCCACATGGTGCAGCAGACCTCTCCTGTCTCACCCGCTGCTCCCCTCAGAAATTTCTCTACGTCTGCCTGTTCTGCTCCCCACTCTGTCTCTGGTGAATCCTCTCACCCCAGCTCTTGTATGTATAAATAAATAAATCCTAAAAAAAAAAAAACCCTGTAGGACTCTCTAGAGTCTTATCCCTCTCTAAGCTCCAGCCCCATTTCTCATTGCCTGTAGCTTCAAAACCATGCGAACCTTCACAGAGATTGTGCCTGTCACAGGCCTGATTACATCTTACATAAATTTTCCTAATGAGGACATTGGGTTTTAGCCAAAATAGAATATATTAGATATCAGAAAAGGAGAAACTCTTAAGAACATGAAAATGTTAAGCCCAGTTTGCAAACTGCCACTTCTATTCGTATTGACAGAGCACTGAGGGAGACAATTTAGAAAGAATTTTTAAATGAGTGATTATACTCAAAACCAGTAAGAACGAACACAGTGGTCCTGGTAGTAAGATCCTACAGAAAAACACTCTTAGATCCCAACCCTTATTATCCATTTCTGGGGTCTAGCAATCAGTCCTCAGACATCTGCTTCCTATCATTCCTGTTTGTACAACTCTTTCTCCACTCAGCAAGAGTTCTATACAGTTGGTTCAAAGGTGCAGATATCTATAAAGAACCTTTCTCCAAAGATCAGGAGCCAGCGGTCAGTCTAAACCAACTTATCCTCTGAAAGACAATGGGAGGTAGAAAGCTAAGCACTTGAACTGGAGGTTATGAGAAAAGAATGCAAAGGTTAAGCCACCTGAATCAAAGACTTCAGTCTCCTATCAACCAGGGCAGCTTGTTTTGATGATGCTGCAGAGAAATACCAAACCCAGAGTTATTTTGTGCACTGTACTGAAACCTCTTGCTGCCCTGTACAGTAAAACCAATGCAGCAAATATTGATTGAGCCTCATACTGCCTGCTATGAAACAGGAGACTGTCTCAAAAATCTGAATCAGAAAAATAATGCAATATTATTATTTAATCATTAACATGTATAGAGCAATACATCAATAGCATGTACATGAAATAGCATTACAATATTTAATCCTCACAGCAATCCTGTTAGATTCTATCACCACACCATTTACAGACAGGGAAAATGAGGCTAGGTTTAAAAACTTGCCCAAAGTCACAACAATGGCAAGTGGAAGCACATAAAATCCCCTTCAAGCAATGAACTGAAAATTATAAAAAAATATAAAACTATTTCAGTTAACAATGGTCTTTAAATGAATAGATGAATGAAGGAAAATCCTAAACAAAAACTGCTAAAGCAAGAAAAGGAAAAGCTTGTAAGGAGAACAGGAAACTTTTAGACCATTATACTTAAGATGGCACAGGAGGGGCTCCCTGGTGGCACAAGCGGTTAAGACACAACCTATGAAGCTATCCACAGACACTGCACCATGAGTTCGATTCCCCAGCCAGTTTGATTCCATAGCACAGCAGACCTCTCCTGACTCACCCACTGCTCCCCTCAGCAGTGTATTTCAGTCAATCTGCCTGTTCTACTCCTCACTCTGCCTCTGGTGAATCCTCTCACCCCCCACACCTCTGGCCTATACCCCAGTTCTTGTATGCATAAATAAATAAATCTTAAAAAAAAAAAAAAGATGGCACAGGAAATACTAGACAACTCAACCCAAACCCAAAGTGGAGATTCTAAACAGAACTTCTCTTCCCCATATAGTACCAAGAGTGTGGTACTAAGAGTGAGAAACTAGGGTATAAATATCTCAGATGATTCCTTTGAGTGTTATGGAAAATTACTGCAAATTTAATTGAGAAATGCATTCATTCATTCACCAGATGTGTATCCCATTCCTGTAATACCAGGTCCTCAAATACCATGTAATTCAGTATCATTTCCTCAGTACCTTCATAAGAAAAAAAGTCAATTCCTGGCTGGGATCACATTTCTCCTCACCCCATCTGTGTGGGTGTTCACCGGGTTTTCCAAAGACGTGCACATGAGGTTCAGTGTCTAAATTATTCCAATCTGTGTAAGTGTGAGAGGCTGTGATGTGCCCTAGTTGGAAGGGGCCCTCTCCAGGGGTGGGTTCTGCTGTATGCCTCAAGCTGCTGAGATAGGTTCTGGCCACCCTCGTCACTGAAATAGAATTAAGTGGGTTGGAAAACGCATGCATACAGACATAAACCAAACAAACAACTGTTAATATCAGATTGTTTGGGGTCTTTATTTAGAGGTTTGCCAATGTTTTTGCAAACAGTAATATGCCATAAGAACTCTTATTTATTTCAACTAGCCTGTGGTCAAATTGGTTTCATTAGACATCCTTTGGCTTAAAGTTCCAGTTTTCAAGAACCTACGACTTACTGTGTATACCAGAACCTGTGCTAGGCACTAGGGAAACAAGGCAAAATACACACAGGTTGCTTACAAAGAGTTAAAAATTCTATATTCATGTAATTTTCCTACTTGTACGTACCTGTAGTCCTTTACATTCATGGGTAATTTTGAAACTTAGCAGTTAACCCAAAGAGTGGTATGAAAAACAATGGAGAGAAGAGTACTGAAGGGCAAAGGCCAAGCAGGGATCTCTGCCAGAAATCCCCAGAGCCCTCAAACAGGAGCTTGAGAAATGTTACCAGAGGCAGAAAACCAGAGAATATTCCTCGTGCTAAGGCCATGGACTGATTTCATCTTAGATATAATATATTGGTTTCCTCTACCATTGCTATTTTCTTCCTCAAATTAGAAAGCTCTCAGAAGCAGGGAAAACGAGATCACTCCCTCTAGCTGGAATAATTTCTGGAAAGCTTAGCTGTTCTCAGCATGTCAGTAAAAGTGGTTGCTGTATTTCTAATTAGCATCTCCGAATTTGCCTGTTGTAATTCCAAACACTCCCTGGCCTTAAAGACAAGACCTTGGTGAACAGACTACGAAGCCATCTTTCCTATTATATTCCTAATTATGCACCTACCAAAGGTTAAGATAAGTGTTTTGTTTTCTTATAAAATATTATATTGGCCTTTCATAATGAGGAAAGATTCGAGGCAAAAATTGGTGCCTACAACAAAAGCTGCTTGGTGTTGAGAGCTATTATTTTTTCTTAATTGTGGGTTTGTTTTGTGTGTGTAAGTATAACTGATTTTCTTTGCATATTTATACTCTCCCTGTGTGAGACTTTTCCAGAAGATAATGATTGGATAAGGTTAGAGGCCTTCAACTATTCCAGCTGTTAAGTATTTGCCAGAAGCAGCTCTTGTGTGCAACTGTTATTGTTATATTGCTTATTGTTTAAGTCCTATTCCTTTGAAAAATGTATCTCTCTCACCTTGAGAAAACAGAACCCCTTAAGTCAGAAGTGGGGACTGGTGTACAATTTCCTTTAGGAATCATACCCAAAGAAGTCAACTTAAACACTGTCTCTCCAAAACAAAGACAAGACCTCAATGGGATATCTAACTCTAAAATGAGATTTGAACCATATTTTTACAAACAAATACCAGCAAGCTTAGGAGACCATCCAAAACAGTCTCTGGGCAATTTCCTACTCACACATCCTCATACATCCCTGAAGGGCAGGGCAAGGCCTCTGACCACTGCTACATCTGCAGAGTGTGTCAGTGCTGGGCTCTCTGCCTGAGGATGCTCTGATGCCTTTTACTACAAGGGTTTCAGAGAGTAGGTGTCAAGTCGGTCTCTGGCACATTGGAAGCAAAGTTGCAGTCACATGGAAGATGAACAATAATTATCCAACACAGCGGTCAAACCATTTTTTTCTTAAAGGGCCAAACAGGAAATATTTCAGGCTAGCAATCCAGGAAGTCTTGGTTGCAACTACTTAACTATTGGAGCACTCAGCATTGTAGCCCAAAATATAAATGATTTTATGATGAATGACTTATACTGAATTTATATTGAATGAGTCATTTGATATATAAATGAATTAGTGTTGCCCAACTTGATGCACAGGACAGATTTTACCTACCAAAAGAACAGATTATCAGAAAATTCACTTTTCTAGATAAATGAACACTTGTTTCTTTCATTGCGTAAAAGTATTGTTTTATTTTTGCTTTTACTAGTTGAGATATTTCATAAATTCTACTTATATATTAGCCTACCTTTTTAAAAAGCATATTCAGATCTTAATTTTTCACTATATGGCTCAGGGTTATCATTAAAGCAATCTTCTGATCCCTCGCCCTTCTCCCCTGCAGTATGTCTCAGATTTATAATTGTCTGTTTTTGCTTTGTTGTGTTTTGTACTGTTACTATTATTATTTTTTTCTTTTACACTGGGGACTGAGGTGATGGTGCACGGGTGCATTGGTAAAGGGACTACACCTGCGGGTGTGGGGGAAGCAAATACTGTTTAAAAATGAACGATGTAAAAAAAATTTTTTTAAATAAAATAAAATTGAAAAAATATAAGCAATCCTTTTACAATGCTACAGTTCACCAATGTCTTTTGGCTGTACTGGGCTATTTACCCCAACTCCAGAAAAACCCAAACCTCTCGTTTTTACTCGTTGCATCCATTATTCTATCTCCTCCTTGTCTAGTAGGCTCTGCACTTATTTCTACATTCTGCCAATTTGGCTTTTGGCAGCATAAATCCAAAGAAAATTCAGGGCCCAACTCATGCTCCAATATTCTCCAGTTCTTCTTTCCAGAGAGTCCTGGGACTCAACCTGTTCTTACTCCTTATCCTGCTTTACCATGTTTCTGCATTATGACTCTTCCCTTACCATGATCTTAGGAGTTGGTCAAAGAATGGAACTCAGCTACTTCAGCAGCCCCCTCCTTCTTAAAATGTTCCAATACCCTGGGCACTTCAAGATTTTTACTGTAGTTTAAAGAGATATGGAGCAGTAAAACTAAGTCGACGATGTTATGAAGATCCATGAACACATAGAGAATTCTTATTATGATTCGTAATCCAATATGTTTTATTCCCTTGTTGAAATCCCATCTGCAAGTCCCCATTAGACTACTGGCTTTGATCTTACACGTGAAACTAGAGATTACCAATCCTGACCATTTCTTTAGTCCAACAATGAAGAATAAGTCAAATGTGCCATCCAAGAAGATCCTCACTTCATACTTCCCAGTTTTGCTTAGGTAGAAGTCGGTGCTTTGCATGATGTGGTGATGATAAAGATAATGGTTTTGATATTGATAGTAACTAACATTTATTAAACTAGCATTTGTTCCTTTGTATCAGACATGCTAAACACTTCTGTTGGCATATGTATGCATACTTACATTTAATGCTCACAATCTTATGAAATAGGAGCTACACCAAAATTTAAACCTAGAAAAAATAAGTCATTTGTTCATGGTCACACTCAAGAGTCAGCTCTCAACCACAGCTAATCTAGTTACATTATCTTTCAGTCAGAATTGAGGACTGTGCTGCAGTAATAAAAGCCACAAGATATCAACCATTCAAAACCAAAAGAAGCTTCTCACTCATACAAAGTGCATTATGAGCTAAAGTAATTTCCTTGGGGCATCTGTCCCTACATGACTGATCAGTAATCTAGCACCTCCATTTCTTTCTTTTTTTTTTTAAAGATTTTATTTATTTATACAAGCACTGGGTACAGTCAGAAGCGTGGGAGGGTGAGAGAATTCACCAGAGCCAGAGCGGGGAGCAGAGCAGGCAGAAGGACCAAAGTATACTGCTGAGGGGAGCAGCGGGCGGCAGGAGAGGTCTATGCGCCATGTGGGACCCTCCTCCGGTGGCTGGGAAGCAGCCGGGGATCAAACCGGCGCTGCAGAGGCTGCGGGCAGCTTCGCAACCCAGCGCTCAACCGCTGCGCCACCGGGGAGGCCCATAGCACCTCCATTTTAACACACTTCTCTAGTTATATGGCCATGCCTGAAGGCAAGAAGTAAAGGAAACCTATTTCTCCCACATTCATCGAAAGGGAACTGGAAATATTGGCAGGCATCACCAAAATCCACACAAAATCCACTGGCAGATTTTAAGCAGGATTATGACATAGTCAGATGCATCTTATTGGAATTATTGTAAAGGATGAATTAGAGGGATCCTTCTACTCAGAAAGACTGTCTTGGAGGCTCTTGATACAGGATAGAGGTGAAAAGATCCAAACAAGGCTATGACAGTAAGAATAGAAAAAGGAACTTGTATGGATTTTATTGCTTTCTTCTACAAAATGAAAATTCAAGAAATACAGGTTGTATCTGATTATCCAAAATTATCAGCCAATGTGCCACCAAATGAGTTTCAGAAGTCTTAATTCTTTGATTTGCAAACATATTTATTTCAACTGTTTGGGGGTAAAACTCTGCATTTTTTCAGAGTACACTGAAATGGTTTTGGATGCTGTCAAGCTGTCATTGGAATAGCTTGTGAACTGAGCTTTGAACAGAGAGGTACTCAGGTGGGAAAACACACTTTCTCCTTGCCACATTTCCTATTTTTAACATATTTTTCATATTCTTACTTCAACAAAAGAAGATGGTTAGAAGGTAAGTTATCACTAGTACATGGAAGTTCAGTAAAGCGAGTCCTTGAGAACCATAAATTCAAAAAGCAACCAATGATATCAACAAGTACATTTTGAAAATTAAACTAAGTAGAAGGCTGCAGCCTCCACACATCTAAGGCAGCATGCCATAACAGAGTGGAAATGAGTCTTGTTCTAACACCCAAGCAGATCATCAAAGAGCAGAAGTATCGATTAGCAACTCTGTCCAGGAGCAGCCTGCTCTCTACAGCAGAAATGAGTATTCTGGTCTCCTTGGTAGTACAGCCATCTCCTTAAATTAATAATCGTCATTGTGGTTTAGACATTGCCCTCGTGTGAGTTTGATTAGAGTGTATTGCTAAGAAATTTGCTAAGAGATTTCCTCTTGTGCTGAAAATCCTATTTTGAGCCTATGTAGGTATCTTAGTTTCGGTTCTCCCAAAAGCAAAACCTGAGGCAAGAACTTGGTGTAAGTAATTTATTGACGATCTAGTCCCAAGAAACTGAAATCAGAGATGGGGATAAGGGAGTGAAGAAGAGGTGGGACAAAGAAGGAGAAAATGTCTAAGGTACGTTGAGTTCACTGTTCTGTAGACTAGAAGAACCCTCTGGGCACTATGCAGCCCTCCTAAAATTACCTGCCTGAAGCATCAGAGCCAGAGCATTTATCTATTGACTCTTGGCCCCACCTGGACGGAAGCTTCCCCCAAGAGTGTCAAACACACACACTGTACTTGTGTGTGCTTAGTGGACATCTTGTGCCTCAGAGAAGTTGCAAGGACAGAAAGTGGAAACACATGGCTTCCACTTCAAATAAAAGACCGTTAGCATGAGGAAAGCCGAGCTCACACAGTGCTAGCTCCTCAGCCACTGCAGCTGAGAGCAAGGGTGATCTAACAGGGTGTGATCAGGGCACCAGGAGTACCTGCTGTGCTGGGCAAGAAGCAAACCCAAACCTCACCCAGCACAGGCCTGCCTTAGCAGCCACCCATTAACTTTTCTACCTCAATGCAATACTAACCACATCACTAAAGTATCTTTTGCTCCCCAATAACAACCTCAATGTGTAGTCATGAGGTCATCTTGCCTTGTTTCTCAAAGTACTGTATTTAATCTTGAATCCAAAAGTTCCTTTTCCATCATAAAAATTGGCACCAGACTTATAAAGTTGTCAAGCTGACACTATGCTACTTTTGTGTTACAGAGGCAAGTGTGCCAAAGAAGCTGAGCACCACCAAATTAGCCAAGCCTTGGATCTAATTAAATTTTTAAAAATCCTTTAAATCACTTTCTCTTTGGGTGGGGAAAAAAACTAACAAGTTGGGAGCATGAAAGTAAAAAGTAAAATAAGATCACCATGAAAGAATGTGCCAAAAAGCATTCAGGACCTGTGTGAGAGGTAGGATTTGGTCCCCTGCTAAGAGCGACTTAGCTACAGGGCATTGCTAAAGCCCGTGGTGACAGAGGGGTCTGGACAGCTGGGCTCTGCGCCCTCCACCAGTGCCTCCAGTGGACTATTATGTGTGCTTATTAACACGGACTTACAAATAAAGCAAATCAGAGATCAAATTCCACCTAAGCCACCTGTTCCTTACATGATCTTGGGCAAGTTATTCAACTTCTTAAACCTCAGAGTCCTTGGCAAAATACTGCAGAACTATTGTGGGAATAATATAGATAAAGCACTTTCAACAACACCTGATTGTAAGTGCTTAATAAATAGTAGATAGTTTTGATGTCAAAAATACTGAGTACCCTGGAAATGCCTAAAATGAAGTCAAGCACAGGGTTGGCCCTTCATAAATATTAATTCCTCTTTCAGTTGTGTTTCACAGGAACTAAGAATTTTACCAAAACTATTCAAAGTAAGGCTGGATTCATTATTCTGAAATAAATGTAGACAATTCACAGCTCAAGGAGTGTTTCAAATTTTCTCGAAAATTTATAGTAAATGTTATATGTGTTCATATTGAAGTGATGCTGATTGAGAGGTGAGATAGTGATTTAAGGTATTAATCAAAAAGCAACCACAAGCCCAAAATGAAAATTACAGGTGTTCCTGATGCTAGACCTCTGAAAGGTAATAGAAACGTAGGCGCTGAATGAAGACAGAGTCTTTGGACTCATAGCCCGGGATCTTTGCAACCTTCTCCAGACCTTGGTGAAAACCACCAGGGACTTTAGCAAAGAAGCTGGCCTCTTCTCCCTGGGAACTGATTTCAAGAGACTCTCTGGACCCAACTTGCCTTCCGCTGTGGCCAAAATTTTACCCCTTAATGGGAAAAATTAGAGGAAGGGGCTATGGAATTTTATTTTCAAGGTCTATCACAAGCTTGATAACTGCTTCATTTTCCCTAAAGAGGAATAACCAGCAATTACCATAGCCCATTCACGAGTTCGCAGATGGCTACTAATACCCTGAAATGATGTCCACTGGGATGTTCTATGACGCTGTGTGATATTCAGTATTTTGCCATGCTTAGGAGAAAAGTACCAAGGATAGAGGAAAGCTTGCTGTGTGAAATAGGAGTTGTATTATATGAAATTATAGGTCACGGCACACAGTCCAATCTGAGGCTTCCTTTCTGTGTCATGGCCACACCTTTTAAGCTTTGTTATATTTCCCTGCTGCTCTCTGCACCAGAGACCCTCAGACTGTTCACTATTCTTTGGCAATCCAACTACTAACCAACTTGATAGACCCTGACCTGCTGACTCTCTCCAGGTACAAGAGTTAACAAGTCCTTCTCATACTAGCAGTCATTTTAAGTGTTAGCCTCCAAACTCAGCAAATGCTAAAAAGGCACTTTACAAACATTTGGCATGGCTTGATTAGAGAATTCCATGGACATCTGACCTCTGCTCCCTTCTCTAGTGGCATTCTGGGAGTATGGATAAAGCACACTTGTGGACAACCACATCACGAAGACATAGAAAGCTAGCCAGGAGCCCTGCATTGACCAAAGCAAACCGTTTAGATTCTGCATGTTAGGCTGAATGTATTTATTTGTTTCTGTAAGACAAAGAGGTTAGGATTGCTACTTTAATTTTAGCCATTGCAAGACAGAATCAACCCTCATGGAATAGAAGTGAAACAGAGCACAGAACTTGGACGGCATTCCTTGGCAGACAACCAGCTCCTAAATCATAAATCTGAAGATCACACTCAACACTGTTATCCTCTCTATCCAACCAGTGCCCAAGTCCAGAGGACGGTATTTCTCAATGTCTTCCACATTTGCCTCTCCTCTGCTTCCCCACTAATGGCTCCTTACCTGAGGACTATTTCATCTTCCACCTGGACCGCTGCCATATGCTGCTACACCATTCTCTGACCAGTCAGTTCATTCTCAGTCTCACACTCACCAGTATTTCCCCCACATTGTCATCAGAGCAGCCTTTCTCAAATGCAAACTTTATCTTATTACTGCTCCTCTTAGAGGAGTTTGGTGACTTCAATCTCTACAGAAAAAAAAAAGACTACATTTAATCTGTCAAACGAATCTATGATCTCAGCTGTGACCATTTATCTGGCCCTTCCAGAAGACCACGCACAAGGACAACATGCAAGGCTAAACACATCTGTCCCAGGTGTCTCCTGTTCCAGCCTGAACTGGCCTCCCTCCCAAATCCCATCTCTTATCCACAGGGCAATCAGCTTATTCATCACTCACTACTAGGCAATAATCTTTAGGGCAAGAGCATTGTGTTATTTTTTTCTATCCCAGTACTTTACTTGGCACATGGTAACCACAAGGTAGTATGTGTTGAAAGAATTAATAAGTGAAAAATAATCAAACGTCTCATGGCACTAGAAAGACATGTTAGCTAAACTATCTTCACATTGCTATCACTTATTGTGTATTACTTATGGCTGCAACTGAATCATAAACAGAGACAGGTGGTTCTTTCACCTGGATTAGTCTATCCTGCAAGGTCGTCTTTAAAAAAAAAAAACAGCTCTGACTATGATATCTTGAAATTTTGAGTTCACTCCTCAAAACTCCTGCCAACTTCATGACCTGACATCCGGAACTTCCGCATGGACTACAACCTGCTCACATATATACTATCCTCTACCCTCCTATCAGCTGTCTACTGCAGAGCATCCCCCAAAATCAACACAACTTACTAATACAAATATTTTTAGCCAAGTTAGCTGGATCTTCTGCTAAGAATTCCTCCCCCATTAAATCTCAGCCATGTCCCTAGGTCTTCCCCAAAAGCATCTCTTTTTAAAACTTTCCCTGTCGAAAAGGATTCCTCCTCTTCTGAATGTCTAATTCATAGCATTTCTTCCTTTAACTTCTTGGCACATATCAAACTGGGTCTTCATTAGAGTTGCCAATGAGTACACTCCAGTTCAAACACAATACTGCAAAGTCCTTAAGGCCATAACTCAACCTTACCCAGTAGGGCCAACATCAGAATCCAACATATTCCTTGCATATAGCAGGCTCGCACTAAAAACCTGTTTATTCAATTATCTAGCCCACTAAGATTTTCAGTCATTTTGGATAACAACATTTCTTTTTGCGTGGCAAAATAAACTTATGATGGGCAGATTGATGTTGCTGATGTATTATTCTCTCAATTTGGGGGGGAAATCTAAAACACCTTTAAACATTGCATAATTCAGGGATTCTTGAAGGTCAGGGTTGAGCTCAGGAAGCCACATTATACGGAGAAGTCAGGTGGGCAGAACCACCAATCTCCAAACCATTTTTGAGCCAGTGGACTCCCAACTGTGAGATCTGTCCCCAGCCTTGAAGCCACAGGAAGGGAAGTTCACCACCAAAGTGGCTGGAACTTGACCAGCCCTAAAGACAAGATTCTAGTTCAAAGATTGAGAGACGGCTTCCACGAAGGAACAAAAAAATGGCCTTGAAATAGAAACAGGAAAGGGGTGGCAGTCCTCTTGGAATCTGCATTCCCCTATGCTCACCTGAAGAACAGTAGAGCAGGGCCTGTCCTGAGACAGCAGCAATAGGTAGAGCTGGGACGAAGCTTTTTTTCTAGTAGTTTCTGGAACCTGAAGAATCAGAAGCGGGGCCTGACATGATGGGCAGGCTCTGGGCCATACTCAGGAGTTCCAGGATGCCGGGAAGGTGTAAGCCACTGATTAAGGGAAGTTCCAGCCAAAGGTCCCAACTCCTGAAGGCAAGGCCAGATAGTTCTGCACAGCCAGGCCTGGGCTAGGACAGACCATCTGCACATCACACTGGGCTTGGTCTCATGGGCGCCAGAGTGGCCCACCCAGATGGGGTCACCTAACCCCAATGCGCTAAAGTCAAGCAGGTCCCCTTCTGGATACTGGTGACCCGAAAGCAAAGTTGTCCCACTGCTGGATGGGCTCAGGCAGTGCAGAGAATTTACCCGGCCTGTCCGGTGGGCATCTCGAAGTTGGGCAAGGAGTGTCTCGACAGTCACTGCAGTGCAGGGCTCCGACCCAGACAGACACAAATCTCAACCTTGCCACTTTCCAGCGGTCCCCAGAGTGGGACGCCAGGCATTTCCAGGGCCTTCCAGCCGCAGGAGTGAACCTGACAGGGCAGCCCGGCGTCTGCGCTCACAGGTGCGGGCGGGAGGCGGGGCCTGACGTCGTGGGCGGGGCCGCGCAGCACTTGCAGAGCGGGTAGCACGTGACTACGTGACCGCGCACCTGAGGGCGGCACCTCCCAGGGCCCACCCCCAGACCCCCCATCCCCCCGACCCCGGGCTGGGGGATACCAGCAAGCTGGTTGCTGCAGACCCATACCCCAAGGTCCTCCAGCTGAGCCCCGCTGCAGCCTGGCTCCTCGCCCAGCCTCATGCACCTGCGTAATATTACTTATGCACAGTGTCAGTGTGCTAAATGCTGTTTTACTTTAACCCATGGGCACCTTCCTATAGCCCTACCACATGCCAAAGGAGAATCTCCCCTCTTCCAGCATTAAAGCATAGTTCTATGGCAATAACTAAACCCTTTAATGGTATGCAATTAGTCAATGGAGGGACTAGAACTGCAGTCCAAATGCCCTAACTTTATATCTGACTTTTCCCCCATGTTTGGTACCTTGTGCAAAAGTCAGGAAGTGCCCAAAGGTGGGCTTCTCATTCACATCTGGTGAAAGTGTTAGGGAGTGCAGGGAGAGAGGCACCCCAGACCCTGTAAACCTGCCTGCTCTAAATAGGTTCTGCCATCCGCTGCAAGAACACAAACCATAGGAGACTTTAATGGGAAGGAACTTTAATACAGTTAGTAAACAACACAGGAAAGGCAAGGAATCTAGTTTGCAAATCAAGCACCCAAAGTTACCTGTTCCCTCCTGGGTAAAAGTCCACCCAAGCAGGATTGGCCCAGAACAAGGCCCCAAAGCCTGCCACAAGTCTAAAGCATCTTCCAGTGGGGACCCACAGAAAAGGATCAGAAACAACCAGACAAGTCTCGGAGGAAAAGAGCAAAATCAACATCAAGACAAAAACCGCCATTGTTATCCTCCTGATGGGTCTCTCAGCCACATTTGTTTCAACCAGTCCACGACCAAAAGGCAAGCGCAGTTTCTTCACGTGTCTCTCAGCCCATGTGCCTCCTCCAGGTCTCCTTCTGGCTCTCCATCCTGCTTCCTTCCTTCCTCCAGCTTCTCTCCATCTTCTTCGTCTTTTTTTATTTTTAAGATTTATTTATGCATACAAGAACTGGGGTACAGGCCAGAAGTGTAGATGATGAGAGGATTCACCAGAGACAGAGTGGGGAACAGAACAGGCAGATTGACTGAAATACACTGCTGAGGGGAGCAGCAGGCGAGTCAGGAGAGATCTGCTGCACCATGTGGGTTGCTCCCTGGCCAGCCGGGGGATCGAACTCGTGCTGCAGTGGCTGCAGATTGCTTCATAGGTTGCGTCTTAACTCCTTGCGCCACCAGGGAGTCCTGGTATTTAAATTGGGGCCACTGGTCAGTTAGGGACAATGATACTATGAGGACCTACTCTAAACCGAGTTGGTAAAACTGTTATTTTAAGTTGAAGGTCTTTGAGGTTCTACTGGTGCAGGTGGAAAGCTTTCTCAGAGCTTCCCTTATCTGACTAAAAACATCAACTTCTGGTAAATGAATCTGCCATAAATTCCCCTGGGGATGGGTCTTCTCCCGGAAAGAAGCTGGAGAGTAAACCTGCCACAAATCCTCTGTCCAGAGGAGTTTCACACCGTGAAGATGATGGAAAGACCATTCACACCTGCATGAACTTTTTCGCAAACTTTCTTATCTCCTGTTTGTTCCTTTAAAATCCATTTGTCTTTTTAGAGAAATCTGTTTGTCTTCCCATAGAACCCTTTCTCATTTCCTCCCTTTACTAAGCATATAAACCTCTAACTTGAATCATTTATAGAGACCTATTTCTTTTGTTAGCTCCTGAATGCATAAAAACAAATTCTTTTTCTCTTGTTAGTGTTGTCAGTTTAATTTGCATGCTCCCGATCACTAAACCAAAGAGTAGAGCAAAAGTTTCTCCTCGTTTCAATACCACAATGGGAATGTAGGAGCCAAGAAGTAACTAAGTGCTGCCAGTAGCATCAATTTCAGCTAAATTTCCAAGAGGAACGGGAATACATAATAATGGGTAAGCTCAAAAGTTCTGGAATCAAACTGCTAGTTCAAATCTTGGCTTGCTGCAGAAACTCAAGTCGTGTACACAACTTCTATGTGCCTCAGTTTCTCATAGGGTCACTGCCAGTTCAAACTCATCAATACAAAGCCCAGCACAGTACCTGGCATACAAAGAGCAAGAGGTTAAGCTACAGTTGACAGGCTAAGCCCACAGAGTTGGCAACAAAAGCCCAAACCTGTGGACAAAGACAGTCCACAAACCCCATATTTTGAATAAAGCTCCCCAATCTGGCACCAGGTACTTCCTTCAAAGTTAAGAAAGCCTAAACAGTCACCCACCACCAAAATCTCTGCCCCTTCTCAGTTCACAATAGACAGCCCTGGAGGGTCCTCATTGGGAGGGTGCAGAGCCAGCAGGGGTGCAGGTCAACTTTAGGCATGCAGGGTCTGCGCTAGACTGTTAACTTCCCATCTCCAAGAAAAGAATCCAGAGCTGCAAGGGAATCCCACAGAGAGACTGTGTGCCTAGCCATGGGACACTGGCATCTGACTCCCGGACAGAGCTTCCGGAGCTAGAGAGCACCTCTCTGCAATGGAGAGAGCTAGCAGCTGAACTTGGCCTACAATTCTCGATGGTAGATAATATTTTTGAACATGGAGACCAGTTCCTGCACTTTTCCAAGGGCTCTCACTGCTTAGCGGGTGGAAAAGAGCCAGTGTGCCATTGCTACACCCCCACCCCCACCCCAGCTTGTGCTGCAGGACCCTGCTTTTGAAAGTTCTAAAAAAAAGAAAATGGAAAGGAAAGGAAAGGAAGGGAAGAGGGGGGAAGGGAAGGGGAGGGGGAGGGGTAGGAGAGGGGAGGGGGAGGTGGGAGAGGGGAGGGGGAGGGGGAGGGGTGGGGAGGGGTGAGGAGGGGCGGAAAGGAAAACGAAAACAGTGTGAGGAGTTTAAACAGTCCACAGGCCAGAATGCTACTCTCATCCCCAGGGAAGCTTCTCTTCTGGAGAAAAATCTGCAATGTGATCAGGGAAGGTGTGTCATTTGGGTGGTGACACACTGGCCCAAACTCAGCCGTGCCGCGTGGGCAGGAGAGAGGGTCTCCACCCTGCCCTCAGAGAAAGAAAGGAGGAAGCACTGACAACTGCAGTGTTGACTTTGCTACTAGGAAATTCCCATGTTTCACAGGCAGGGCAGGTCTTCATTGTCCTCAGAGGAGCAAATCAGGCACCGGTTTAGCCTCCCGTGGGGCGGAGTATCAGGTGGAGGCTTGTACAGCTGAACACTGCTGCAGGCTGCCCTGGAGATCAGAGGGTCCTGCAATAGTGAGATTAAAAACTATTGGTTCAGAGAAATGCTACAGATCCACCAAAACGTCTGTAATGGTTTGGGATAATTGTCATGTGATTCAGAGTGGCACTCAGCTTGCAGCCAGCGGGCATTACTTGATGGCTCCAATCAGCCCCCAGTGGGGTGGGCTTGCACGGCTCCCCCCAGGATACACCCTCAGAAAGGACTCAGCTTCTAAAGGATCCTTTCAGCCGCTCCTCTGCCTGCCACCTCTCCAATACACATATTTTCAGAACTTATATTTAACTTCCAATAAAAATAATAAATACTTAATATAGAAAAGTGGGAAAATATTAAAATGTTGAAAAAAGACCCCCAAAAAGTCACCCCTAAGGCAGCCACCCAGCAAGAGACTGTTAATATTTTGGTATGTCTACTTCCAGACTTTTATGTGATGTTAGTTATGAATAAATGTGTATGTATAAAATTTAGTAGAATTAAAACAGAATTGGGAAAATTGAGTCCACATTGCATAAACTCTGGAATTAATTGTTAAGCTATAATCCTAATTCCAGCTCTTGCTGTCAGGGTTTCAGTGTAACAGGTGAATAATATAGTAGCTACAGAGAGAGTTGGTAGAAGAAATGAATGAATACAAGTAAAACTCTTACAGTAAGACATAGTGAGTGTGTGAAAGTCGTTAGTATTGTTGGTGATTATTATTATTATCATTATCATTAATACTATTTGTTGGCCATCATTTTCTGTACTATGCATAATTCCTTTCTGTGTCCAGAGGCAGGAATGAACACATCACCTGTGTCCCAATCGGTGCAACAGTGTCAAACCTTTCACACTGTCTGGTTTGATACCCTCCTCTGTGAACGCCCTGACCTTGTCCACCTCTTCCTTAGAGAGGTTGCTGAGACAGGCTGGTCAGGACCAGCTCAAATACCTGGAGGGGCAGGAAAAGGTTGTGGCGGTCCAGCCCAGCCAGCATCACAGCTGTCCTCAATTACCACAAACAGATGTTGGCAGCCCAACTCATTAGAAATGCAATCCAATCACCTTGGCGGTCGAATCCTTTTATTGCAACTGCTGGAGAGGAGGGCCCTGCTCTCCAGATTCCTGTGGTCAGGTCAGTGAAGGTGACTCTGAGTCCTAGGGGACCAAGTCCCCAAGCAAAGATTCCCTATGGCAATCCGCGCCCCCCACCCCACCCAGGGATTAGAGCAGCTGTTCTCAACCAGGGTATGTGTTACTCTCCACCATACACTTGGCAGTGATTCAGAGGTTGTCACAACTTGAAGGAGGGTTGGGGGCTGCTTCAGGGCATCTAGTGGGTTCAGTCCAGGGGTCTGCTAAATGTCTACATGGCACAGAACAGCCTCACAAATAGAGAATTATCTCACCCAAAACGTGACTAGTGTCAGGCTGAAAAACCCTTGATTAGAGACCCCAAACACATAAATAAAAACCTTTAAGCTAAAAAAAGGAAATGGCTGGCTGCAGTGAAATAGGCAGCTTGAGGGTCTGTAGCCGATCAGAGGTGACAGAGAATTGTGTCCATGACGTAAGGGCACTACATTTTCTGCACCTTTTCTCTAGGGTGTGTAGAGAGGGACAGGAGAGCAGAAGATACTAATTTTCCTAAATAAAGGCTGCCATTCATCTCCCAATTTCTTATCACAAAACAGTGAGCGATGAACTTTAGTATTGGAAAATCTAAGGCCCAACCTCAAGGAATAAAAGGCTTTGTCCCAGCGATGGTGAATTTTATGTATCAACTTGACTGGACCATGAGGTGCCCAGATATTTAAACATTACATTAGGGTGTACCCATGAAGCTACTTCAGCATCAAACTAACATTTGATTTGGCGCACTGAGGAAGCCAGATTCTCCCTCAACAGGATCGGTGGGCTTCATTCAATCCACTGAAGGTCTGAATAGGACAAAAAGGTGAAGGAAGAAAGAAGTCACTCTCTCTGACTGTCTTCCAGCTAAGACATTGGTCTTCTGCCTTGAGACTCAGACTGGAACTTAAAGCATCAGCACTCCTGGGTCTGCAGCTTGCTGACTGCAAATCTCGGTACTCAGGAGCTTCCATAGTCACATGAGTCAATTCCTTATAATAAATCTCTACATATACGTGTGTTTGTGTGTCTGTGTGTATGTGTATACACGCTAGCTTGACAGGAGTGTGCAGCCCAGCTCCACCAAGGATAATTGAGCAAGGAATTGCAGCGTCTCACTTACCAGGGTGGGAGACTTGGAATGAGAAAGCATGCTTAACCAAAGGACCGCTTGACCCATGGGGGAATGTAGCCAAGAGAGAGCAGGACCCTGGGCCCCTACCAACTTCTAAGGGTGCAAAAAAGTTATGATGATTGATTTGATAACAGATATAACATTCCTGGTTCCTCAACTGACATCTAAGGGGAACTCTACAAATGAGTATGCCATGCCCTACGAGAATAAAGAACTAAACAGAGGCCATGGATACAGCAGAAACTACCTATTTTGTAGCACCTACTATGTGCAAGACATTGGGATATACACTTTCATTTCTTAATTAGAGTGGGGGGGGGGTGTCTGAAAAGTAAATTGTGATCAGATTTGTGGAGGCCCTAGAGGCCGGGCCAGGAAGTCTTGTCACAGGGGAGTCCCTGCTGAGGTAGTACACAGGACACAGTCCTATAAACACTCATTATGAAGAGTGGGTCCATTAAAGATAGCAAGTATTTGAGAGGAAGGAGACCAAAAGAACTCAAGGGAGAGATTACCAAAGGCGGGAGGGAGGGAGGGAATGGTGAGGACTTCAGCTATGATACCCATGGTGACAACAGAAAGCAAATAATGGCCAGGAGAGAGATTTTGGAGAATGAGCAATTTGGGGGATTGAAAAGGACAAGGGAAAGGAAATAGTCAAGAACCACATTTTCCAGGGGAACGGGTACATGATAAGGCAGAAATAAGGAAATTACAAGAAAAGTTGGCTTTTTAAGGAGGAGATAAACTCAGTGAAACTAAAGCAAGGACTCCACTAGCTGGGAATTGAGAGCTTCTGAGTATTCAGGCTTCTTGGTGTTTCTTTGCTTCTGTCTCTCACAACTGTCAAAAATGGCCCCAATGGTGCCACCAAGGAGCTCCTACAGCCCAATGAGACCATCATTTTGGTCTTATAATATCCAGCAAGATGTAATTTTTCAGTCTGTCAATAGCCTCAGCTATTGTATTGCCATAAAAAGCACGACTTTGTTAGAGTCCTAAAATCTAAAGAATGATTTAGGATCATATTAATGAAACATAAATGTAATATCTGCTTGTCTCTACCCGATTCTTGTGCCCATACCTGGAAACTCTGGCTTGTCCAACAGCTCTAGTATCTTAGAAAATACACACCAAGCTTTAAACTCTGAGCTAAAAAATAGGTAAAGGTAATGCAACAGCGCCATCTAGTGAGTGACAGGTATCTCAAACGAGCCTGGATCCCTCTCAAATTTAACATTCAAACATTTTGCTCAAACAGATTCAGTGCACAGTGGGGTGGTATTAAATGAGGTTGTATTGTGTCATCATCAGCCCTCAAAAATCCTTCCATGTGATCCATCTACTATTGTCAAACTCTGGGGGAAACTCAATGACCTAGTAAATAGAATGAAGAAACAAGTAGAAATCCATGGTTTCCTCAGAGTCGAATGTTCAATAACAAGAACCTAACGCTAGTGATAAGAGCTGCAGTAGGTTCCCATCTCTTGGTGCTGAACTCACACCTTTCTGGGCCCCTAAATGAAGGAAGCAGCAGTGCACCCTCAGATGTTCCAGAGGCACACCCCAGTTCTGTGCTCCGTGCCTGGAGGAACTAGGGCAAGTGAAACCTCTTTGACCACCTGTTTCTTCATGTGAAAAATGTGACCTCGTACAATGATCCCATCTATTGTATTGTGGTATAGTGAGCCCTGAATGAGATACTTTAGGATAAGCGCACGACACAAGGATTTAGTATCATCAAATTAGTTTTGTCCTAATCTGTCCCTTCCCCTTAATCTGCTCATTTATCAAAAGAGAATGAGACACCTAAGTATCCATTTCTTTCAAAATCCAGCAAACTTTTACTCAATAAGTATTGAGGCCAAGCACCATTCTAAGCTCAGAGGTGTGAGAGACTCTTGGAAGACAGAAATACAGAATCACAGCATGGCAAGGGACTGTGGTCTGCTTTAGAGATAGTAGGGAAGGACAAATGCCCAAAAATAGATGACTGGACCAAGAAGATGGGGTACATGTACACAATGGAATACTAGTCAGCAATCAAAAAAGATAAACTCATGCCATTCACAGCAACGTGGATGGAGCTAGAAGGAATTATGCTCAGTGAAATAAGTCAAAGGAAAAAGAAAAATATCAGATGGTTTCACTTGTAAGAGGAATATAGGAGAACCAAATAAGACATCAGGGGAAAAAATAACAACACAAAACAAAATAAAAACAAACAGACAATTACAAACCAGAGACCACCTGCAGGAGAGAAGGCAGGAGAGGGGTCAGAGGGAGAGAGGGAGGAGCACAGGGAACTGAGGTGATGGTGCACAGGTGCATAGGGTAAGGAAATTCTATGGTGATGTAGAGGGGTCAGGAATGGGCCACTGAGCAGGTTTTCTGATCCAGCAGACCAAGTAAAGGAAGAATCAGAGTCCTTAGTGGCTTTTTGCAGGTCTTTGTATAGGGATTTACCCGGTACACAGCAGGCAGGTGTACTGGGGGGCCGGGAGGCTGGCAGGCCTCCCAGCCCCCAGCAAGCCTTCATTTTATCTGGGCTCTCCGGCCTTCTCTCAGTTTCTGTTTCTATTGCTTCTCTCTCAGCTTCTCTTTTGGCTTCTTTTGGCTTCTACTGGCATGCCCATGACACCACCCTTAAAAGCACAGTCTTAACCCAGGTGAATCCCATCTACCTATGCCCACACCTATTCCAGGTGCCCGCCAGCAGGCATGCATTCAGGACCACAAGGATCCATCATCTATCCTGATGGCGGGAGGGCAGAAAAGCCTGACATTTTCTTTACCCTACAGGTGACTACACCTGGGCGGGGGAGGCAAACATTGTTTAAAAATGAACAATAATATAAAATATATATAATTTTAAAAGGAGACACAGTAGGAAAGAAAAGCCTCTCAGAGGGATATTGAGTTGACAAGGGGAGGAGAAAGCCAGACTGAAGCTGAAATGAAGGACAGGAGCCTGTGCCCTCTGAGAAGACGAAAGGGAACAGTCACCTGAGTGTGATCTAGTCACCTAGGAAAGGACAGGGGGCTAGGCCTTTTATGAAGAAGAGGTATTCACCCCACAAGACTGGTTAGTTGCTGTAATGGCAGGAATGGACACTGAGCAGGTTTTCTGAGGTCCAGCAGACCGGGTAAAGGAGGAGTCAGAGTCCTCAGTGTTTTTTTGCAGGTCTTTTATTGGAATTTAGCAGGTAGTTGGCAGGCAGGAGTGCTGGGGGGCCAGGAGGCTGGCAGTCCTCCCAGCCCCCAGCAAATCTTCACTCTATCTGGGCCCTCTGGCGTTCTTTGCTTCTCTCTCGGCTTCTGCTACTTCTTTCTCAGCTTCTCTTTCAGCTTCTCCTCGGCTTCTCCTGACGTCCCTGAGATGCCGCCCTTAGAAAGCACAGCCTTAGCCCAGGTGAATCCCATCTACCTATGCCCATACCCTACTCTGGTGCCTGCCATCAGGCATGCATTCAGGACCGCAAGGATCCATCATCTCTCCTGATGGCGGGAGGGCAGAAAAGCCTGACATTTTTCCTTACCCTATAGTTGCCTGTACCCTGATCCAGCCCTCCACATCACTTCCCCAGCAACCTCCCCACCAGCATTCCAGGGACCGGGATTCCCCCCTCAGGATTGCCTCCTGGTTAACCACACTGCCGGATGGAAGAAATTAAAATGAGGTTGCCGCTCTGCTCCCTTCTCTCAAAATTTCCCTGCCTCCCTCTGGATGTTGAGGATCTCTCCTTAGATGGCCCGAAGATTTCTATAAGACAGTTACATTTTCGTTCATCTGGTGTATCTGGTTTAAGGTTTATTACCCATCCAAGAGGGATGGTCTCTGCTCTTGAGCTCAGCACTTCATATAGACAAATCTCAGCTGCTGGCTGAGATCTGCCTGCCATTGCTTTCCAAAGTTATACATTACACTCCCCAAATTTTAATTTTTAGATAAAAACATGTTTACAGCTCCATCATCTCACACTTTGAATGAAAATACAAAATTAAATGTTGTAGGGTGTAGAGTCAGGAATGGCCACAGTGCAGGTTCTCTGATCCCATGCAGACCAGGTAAAGGAGGAGTCAGAGTCCTCAGTAGTTTTGCAGGTTTTTTATTGGGGGTCACCAGGCATATGGCAGGCAGGGGTGCTGGTGGGGGGCTGGGAGGCTGGCAAGCCTGCCAGCCTCCCAGCCCCCAGCAAGTCTTCACTCTATCTGGGCTCTCTGGTGTTCGTTCTGCTGCTTTTCTGCTTCTCTTTCGGCTTCTGCTTCGGCTTCTACTGCTGCTCGGCTTCTTCTGGAGTCCCCGTGACGCCGCCCTTAAAAGCACAGTCTTAGCCCAGGTGTACCCACTCCAGGTGCCCGCCATCAGGCATGCATTCAGGATCACAGGGTTCCCTCATCTATCCTGATGGCAGGAGGGCAGAAAAGCCTGATATTTTTCCTTACCCTACATAGGGTAAATAATTGTCAGGCTTTTCTGCCCTCCCACCATTAGGATTGATGATGGATCCCTGCAGTCCTGAATGCACACCTGATGGCGGGCACCTGGAGTGGGGTGTGGGCCTACGTAGGTGGGTACACCTGGACTGAGAGACTGGGCTTATAAGGGCGGCATCACGGGGACGCCAGCAGACATGAACGAGACCAGAAGACAAGAAGCAGGAAGAGAACCAGCAGAGAAGCAGAGGCCACGAGAGAACACCAGAAGGCCCAGGAGTGAAGATTGGCTGGGGGCTGGGAGGCCTGCCAGCCTCCTGCCCGGCCCCTCCACCCTTGCCTGCCGTGTACCTGGTGAAATCCCAGTAAAAGCCTGAAAAAGGCACTGAGGGCTCCAGGACTCCTCCTTACCCGCCCACTCGGATCATAGAAATCCTGCTCTGGACCCTTCCTGGCACTACAAATTTGTTTCTTTGGGAGAGGATTCCAAACCTTCAACATCCTAGTAAGAATTGTGAGCTTCTTGTATCAGTGCATGTTAGAGTTCACACACATGTTTGGTACTGGCTGCCTGTAGGGTAAGGAAAAATATCAGGCTTTTCTGCCGTCCCACCATGAGGAAAGATGACGGAACCCTGTGGTCCTGAATACATGCCTGATGGCGGGCACCTGGAGTAGGGTGTGGGCATAGGTAGATGGGATTCACCTGGGCTAAGACTGGGCTCTTAAGGGCGGCATCATGGGAATGCCAGTAGAAACTGAGAGAGAAGTTGAAAGAGAAGCCAAGAGCAGAGAAGCAGAGAGAAGGCCGGAGAGCCCAGAAAGAGAAAAGACTTGCTGGGGGCTGGGAGGCCTGCCAGCACCCCTGCCTCCCGTGTACCTGGTAATCCCAATAAAAACCTGCAAAAAAACCACTGAGGACTCTGACTCCTCCTTTACCCGGTCTGCTGGATCAGAAAACCTGCTCAGTGAAAGCTTTCGACAAAGTGCAACACCCATTCATGATAAAAGCCCTTGAAATTCTTGGGATACAAGGAACATACCTCAACATCATAAAGGCCATCTATGACAAGCCAACAGCCAGTATCATTCTCAATGGTGAAAAGCTGAAAGCAATTCCATTAAGATCTGGAACAAGACAAGGATGTCCACTCTCACCACTGCTTTTCAATATAATACTGGAAGTCCTAGCCAGAGCAATAAGACAAGAGAAAGACATCCAAGGAATCCAAATAGGAAAAGAAGAAGTCAAACTATCACTATTTGCAGACGATATGATAATATACATAGAGAACCCCAAAATCTCCACAGAAAAACTAATTCAACTCATCAATCAATTCAGTAAAGTGGCAGGATACAAAATCAACACGCAAAAGTCAGTAGCCTTCCTATACACAAACAATAAATCTGAAGAAGAAGAAATCAAAAAAACCACCCCTTTTATTATCGAAACAAAAAAAATCAAATATTTGGGAATAAATCTAACAAAAGAGGTAAAGGACCTATACAAAGAAAACTATAAAACACTGTTAAAAGAAATAGAAGAAGACACAAAGAAATGGAAAGACATCCCCTGCTCATGGATTGGAAGAATAAACATTATTAAAATGGCCATCCTACCAAAAGCTATATACCGATTCAATGCTATTCCAATCAAAATCTCAATGGCATTCTTCAAAGAAATAGAACAATTATTGATGAAATTCATATGGAATCACCAAAAACCCCGAATAGCCAAAGCTCTACTGAAAAAAAAAGAAGGAAATGGAGGCATCACACTCCCAGACTTCAAACTATACTACAAAGCCATAATCATCAAAACTGCATGGTATTGGAACAAGAACAGACATACAGACCAATGGAATCGAATAGAAAATCCAGAAATAAACCCACAGATTTATGCTCAACTAATCTTTGACAAAGGAGCAAAGACTATGCATTGGAGCAAAGAAAGTTTGTTCAATAAATGGTGCTGGGAAAACTGGGTCGCTACATGCAAAAGAATGAAGCTTGACCACTACCTCACACCATACACAAAAATCAACTCAAAATGGATTAAAGAACTAGACATAAGATCTGAAACCATAAAATACATAGAAGGAAATATAGGCGAAACACTACGGGATTTGCACATCAAAGACATCTTTACAGACACATCACCCAAAGCAGTGATAGTGAAGGCAAAGATAAACAGCTGGGACTACATCAAATTAAAGAGCTTCTGCACAGCAAAAGAGACAATAACAAAAACAAAGAGAAACCCCACCAACTGGGAGAACATTTTTGCACCCAACACTAATGATAAAGGACTGATCACAAAAATCTGCAAAGAGCTGATGAGACTCAGCAACAACAAAGAAAATAATCCAGTCAAAAAATGGGCAGAAGAGCTAAAAAGAAACTTCTCTGAAGAGGAAATGCAAATGGCCAACAGACATATGAAAAAATGTTCAACATCACTTGTAATCAGGGAAATGCAAATCAAAACTACCATGAGATACCATCTCACACCAGTGAGAATGGCACATATTAAAAAAACTAGCAACAACAAATGTTGGCGAGGATGTGGAGAAAAAGGAACTCTTGTGCACTGTTGGTGGGAGTGCAAACTGGTCCAACAACTATGGAGAGCTGTGTGGAGATTTCTGGACCTACTAAACATAGAGCTTCCATATGATCCAGCAATTCCACTCCTAGGTATTTACCCAAAGGACACAGAAACATCAATTCCAAAGAGCACCTGCACTCCTATGTTTATAGCAGCACTGTTTACAATAGCTAAGCTTTGGAAACAACCCAAATGCCCAAAAATAGATGACTGGATCAAGAAGATGTGGTACATATATACCATGGAATATTACTCAGCATTCAAAAAAGATAAACACATGCCATTTGCAGCAACATGGATGGCACTGGAAGGGATCATGCTCAGCGAAATAAGCCAAAAAGAAAAAGAAAAATACCGGATGGTCTCACTCATAGCAGGAATCTAGAAAACTTAAATAAGGGACCAGGAAAATGAATATAAGAAAGTGAAAATCAAAATCAACAAAAAACTATGAACCAGAGATACTTTTTGGGGGGTGGGGGGCGGGAGGGGAAGGATTGAGGTCAGAATGGGGCGTTTGCAATTGTATGGGGGAATATAAAAATAAAATTTAATATTTAAAAAAAAAAAAATAAAGATCCAATGCAAGCAAAAAAAAAAAAAAGAAAACCTGCTCAGTGGTCCAGTCCTGCCATTACAGTGCCTTTCTGCAGTTTACGTGGGAAATCCTCATTGCAAAAAAAAATGAATTTCCGGTCTACCCAGTCACTACCCTTGCTGCAGACTTTACTAGGACCTTCATAAAAACTCATGAACTTAACTCATCAATCAGTTCAGCAAAGTGGCAGGATACAAAATCAACATGCAAAAGTCAGAAGCCTTCCTATACACTAACAATAAATCTGAAGAAGAAGAAATGAAAAAAACCATCCCCTTTATTATCGAAACAAAAAAAATCAAATACTTGGGAATAAATCTAACAAAAGAGGTAAAGGACCTTTACAAAGAAAACTATAAAACACTGTTAAAAGAAATAGAAGAAGATACAAAGAAATGGAAAGACATCCCCTGCTCATGGATTGGAAGAATAAACATTATTAAAATGGCCATCCTACCAAAAGCTATATACCGATTCAATGCTATTCCAATAAAAATTACAATGTTATTCTTCAAAGAAATAGAACAATTATTGATGAAATTCATATGGAATCACCAAAAACCCCAAATAGCCAAAGCTCTCCTGAAAAAAAAAGAAAGGAATGGAGGCATCACACTCCCAGATTTCAGGCTATACTACAAAGCCATAATCATCAAAACTGCATGGTATTGGAACAAGAACAGACATACAGACCAATGGAATCGAATAGAAAATCCAGAAATAAACCCACAGATTTATGCTCAACTAATCTTTGACAAAGGAGCAAAGACTATGCATTGGAGCAAAGAAAGTTTGTTCAATAAATGGTGCTGGGAAAACTGGGTCGCTACATGCAAAAGAATGAAGCTTGACCACTACCTCACACCATACACAAAAATCAACTCAAAATGGATTAAAGAACTAGACATAAGATCTGAAACCATAAAATACATAGAAGGAAATATAGGCGAAACACTACGGGATTTGCACATCAAAGACATCTTTACAGACACATCACCCAAAGCAGTGATAGTGAAGGCAAAGATAAACAGCTGGGACTACATCAAATTAAAGAGCTTCTGCACAGCAAAAGAGACAATAACAAAAACAAAGAGAAACCCCACCAACTGGGAGAACATTTTTGCACCCAACACTAATGATAAAGGACTGATCACAAAAATCTGCAAAGAGCTGATGAGACTCAACAACAACAAAGAAAATAATCCAGTCAAAAAATGGGCAGAAGAGCTAAAAAGAAACTTCTCTGAAGAGGAAATGCAAATGGCCAACAGACATATGAAAAAATGTTCAACATCACTTGTAATCAGGGAAATGCAAATCAAAACTACCATGAGATACCATCTCACACCAGTGAGAATGGCACATATTAAAAAAACTAGCAACAACAAGTGTTGGTGAGGGTGTGGAGAAAAAGGAACTCTTCTGCACTGTTGGTGGGAGTGCAAACTGGTCCAACCACTATGGAGAGCTGTGTGGAGATTTCTGGACCTACTAAACATAGAGCTTCCATATGATCCAGCAATTCCACTCCTAGGTATTTACCCAAAGGACACAGAAACATCAATTCCAAAGAGCACCTGCACCCCTATGTTTATAGCAGCACTATTTACAATAGCTAAGCTTTGGAAACAGCCCAAATGCCCAAAAATAGATGACTGGATCAAGAAGATGTGGTACATATATACCATGGAATATTACTCAGCATTCAAAAAAGATAAACACATGCCATTTGCAGCAACATGGATGGCACTGGAAGGGATCATGCTCAGCGAAATAAGCCAGAAAGAAAAAGAAAAATACCGGATGGTCTCACTCATAGCAGGAATCTAGAAAACTTAAATAAGGGACCAGGAAAATGAATAACTATAAGAAAGTGAAAATCAAAATCAACAAAAATCTATGAACCAGAGACACTTTTGGGGGGGTGGGTGGAGGGAGGGGAGGGATTGGGGTCAAAATGGGGGGGTTGAAATTGTATGGGGAATATAAAAATAAAATTTATTATTAAAAAAAAAGATTTATTTATTTATTTATACAAGCACTGGGTGCAGTCAGAAGCGCGGGAGGGTGAGAGAATTCACCAGAGACAGAGCAGGGAGCAGAGCAGGCAGACTGAAATACACTGCAGAGGGGAGCAGTGGGCGGCAGGAGAGGTCTGCGTGCCTATTTTTTATTTTTATACAAGAACTAGGGTACAGGCCAGATGCACGGGAAGGTGAGAGGATTCACCAGAGACAGAGCAGGGAACAGAACAGGCAGACTGACAAAATACACTGTTGAGGGGCACAGCGGATGAGACAGGAGAGGTCTGCCGTGCCATGTAGGTAGCTCTGCGGCTGGTCGGGATTGAACTCGCACTGCAGAGACTGCGGACAGCTTCACAGCACGTTACTCAACCGCCTGCGCCACCAGGGAGGCCCTTAAAGATTTTTTTATTTTTGTAGAAGAGCTGGGGTACAGGCCAGAGGTGCGGGAGGGTGAGAGAATTCACCAGAGACAGAGCGGGGAGCAGAGCAGGCAGAAGGATGGAAGACACTGCAGAGGGCTGCTGTGCCATGTGGGAATCTCCCTGGCCGGCTGGGAATTGAACCCGCGCTGCAAAAGCTGCAGACAGCTTCACAGTGTGGCGATCAACCCACTGCACCACCAGGCAGACCCCTCTGAATTTTTATGCCCCTGCCTCTCTAACACTCTAATACCTCAACTGATTTTAAGTTTTTCCTTATTTTATTTTGGACTAGATCAGCTTTCTGTGCAAGGTTCCGGGGAAGCTAGTGAACTCTCTGGCTGTGCACGCAGATATTTCATGGAGGTGTGGAGGAAGAGGAGGGCAAGATTGACTCTAATTAGGAAGACTACAGCCCCTCTTCCTTCCACAATGGACTTTTGATCAATCACAACCTCTCTGAGGCTCACTGTCTTCTCAAACAAAACTGAAAACATTTGCCCTGTCTTCCCCCTAGGCCTGATGGAGAGCTCTAATGAGATGATCAATGTAAACTCAACTTGTAACTAAGAAGTCCTAGGTCAGGTAAGATAACATCATCATTAGCATCAGGTCAAAACATGACCTTTGTGTCTTTTCATTGCTGTAAGGGCACCTGGCCCACCATGGGATGGGCTAATACACTCTGTGGATGCTTTTAGCTGGAAAGGTTCTCCCAGTTTCCCCAAATAATGCCTCTTCCTAAACCTCAGTGCTTGCATTTTCTGTAACACAAGACAGATGTTTCCATTCACATTCAATATAATTTAAAACTTAAAAAGGACAAATAAAGGGGAGAATTCTAAGCCTTGAAAATAAGTTAAAGGAAGCGTAAACCAAGCTTTTAAAACAAAGAGAAAAGCCTCCTCTCTTTGGAGTTTTATTTGGGGAAATATTTGAATTAAGCTAACTTTTATTGAACACCAACTAAATAGAAAATATACCAAACATCCTCAAACAAACTATCAACATAAGTGCCGTCACCCAATAACTCCAGCTCTGAGGGGGTCCACCCCATCAGATTGAAAAACCAGACCCTGAATCAAATCCTGAATTCAACAGCAACAGCAGGAACACAAAAATTAAATTACAAACTAATAAATGAAAGAATGTTGTGTGGGAACAGGAATAGTGTACGTACTTTGTAAAGCCAATAGAGAGGCTGAGATTTGCTATCTGATGCTCTAAATGCAAATCATTTTTTAATTATTTTCATTGCTAATAAATTCTCACCAGTTTAGATGGGGTCATCAACACATTAATATGAAATCGGATTTTGAAAGCGAGAACTAGACAGCAGTTACCATCAGGTGCCCGGATTTCTCCCAATTACTGCCCCCAATTATTCCCACACCTATTGCTGACATGTTTAATCTGCTTCTCCTGGTCTGACCGACAACTCGCATGGAGGAAGCTAATGCACTGCTCAGCAGAGACTGTAGGTGTAGGTCCAATTTAAATAATTGGAAGCCTATTTCATTTCTTTTCTCCCTCTTGCAAGCGCACTTGAAAGGAATGTGTGGGCTGAGCTTCATGTCTCTGCCTTGTCCAGGGGGATGACTTATTGGCTTTCTTTAAGTCCCCTTCCTTGCTGACCCATCTCTGTCTCCTAGGACAGTGAGGATAATTTAAAGCTATTGGATGATAATCAATAAGCAAGGGTCATCTCGATTGCCTGGCTTAAAGGTCTTTGATCTAGTAAATCATCAGTTACTGCTGCCTATATTAGCCTTCCCGTTAACTGCGTGACCTGGCCTGGTCCTCCTATTCTTTAAGTAGATGAAGACAGGAGCTGCATAGCAGTTTTCTGCTGATGAAGTGAGGCTGCAGTTCACTTGGGCTTGAGGCCTGTCTCCAGTTTCTCTACAAAGTGACTTCTCTCCTTTCCTCAAGAGGTTAGAAATCTTTTTCCATTTGGCAAAGGTCTGAGCATAATTTTCTTGCTTGACTTGGGGACATTCATATGTGTCCCCTTCATTGATTGCAGGCCGGTAAGTGCCAGACTCAGTGAGATTCTGGCGATTCAGCACGCTCATCAGCTTCCCAGCGTTGCTTCCAGTACAAAGATGCTTGTTACAAATGAAAATCCTCTGGTCAAAGATCCCGCTCTATCTCATATGTTAGAGATGAGTCCTGGGGATATTTCTTTCTAACCCCTGAATTGCACTTGAGCCAAAACAGTGATGGTGACAAGAAGGGTGCCTTATGTTCCAAGAACCTGCATTTTTAACAAGTTGTGCTGTTAATTCTTTTGCATATCAAAGTCTAGAAAGATATAAACAAGTAAACGACTAACTTGTATTATTAAGAAAGGAAAATAGATTGAATAAAGCTGCTAGGATTTGCTGCAGGAAAACAGGAAGAAAAGACCTGGACAGGACCTGAAGATTGGTGTAGGGTGAATGAAGACTGTGCAGGCTTTTTGCGCCATTGGCCTCTGTAGCTATCACCTACGGCTTTGAACGCAGGAGGCACTTGGGAGCTGGGGGTATGTATGCCTAATGGTGGACACCTGGAGTATGGTGTGGGCATGCATAAAAGGGCACACCTGTGGCTGGAGGCTGAGCATATAAGAGAGAGCACGGCAGAAGACCGTGTGGTAAAGAGCGGCGGAGAAATCAGGAGAGAATACCAGAGAAAGCCCAAAGGGTAAGATTCACCAGGGGCTGGGAGGCCTGCCAGCCTCCCGGCCCCCCTGCCAGCCCTGCTGCATCCTGCCTGCACTACATTTGGGAACTTGAAAATAATCCTAAGAACAGGAATCTGAGCTCTACACTGTTTCAAGGTATGGTGGAAATTGAAACTGACAAGGAGGTAGAGATCAACTATTCAAGGTAATTGAATGCACTCCTTCAGACAGTAAGAGCAGGGATCTGGTCCAATATTTAAGAATGAATTTAAATAATAACCACTTTCTCCAACAGTGGGAAGTCTGGCTCTCAGTATTAACAATGTGTTTCCTTACTTGTTCAACTCTGGTATTTAGTTACAAAATTATGAAATCATATTCTTGTGACAAAAAAAGATTTACTAACTAAAATCCAGCCTGTGTGTACAGCTCTTTTCACCTTCAGCTTTACAGCATGCAGACAAAGTGCTCTTTTCCAAAGTTACCTAAGTCGGTTCTTGTTTTCCCCACCCACTCAGTGTGGTTATGCTTTTCATTTGTAATGCGGTTTGGGTTTATTTCCTACCACTTGTATGCTCATTGTTTTCTGGTTGATTGTAAAGATGTATTTATTTTGAGAGGTATATATTATCCATAGTTTTATTTTTAATCAATTTGGAGAGACCTGTTGCAGCGACCGTGCATCAGGTATTTTTATGAGATCAGACTACAAATACATAATATGCCATTTAATGACCAATATCTTGCTATAAAACTTTATGCCAAGATTAAAGTAAGTGTGCTTTATTCCCCAAAAGGTGGTGCCACCTCCTTTCTCTTATGTTCTTCTGTTAATAGTTCACTGGCTTTATGGACCTACTGATTCTCTTGGCCTAAGTATTTCCATAGCCTCAAAACATACTGGAAATAATGAAGCAAATGTAGCTGTTTTTCAAGAAACATTAATGGAGTGTTACCTATTTGGGTTTTTTTAATTAGTTATTGCTTTTAATAATTCACCCTATAAAATGAAAATGATGGCATTATTTGTGTAAGTGCTGGTGCAAAGATGCACCAGCACTCTTGAGGACTCTAAACTTGTTTTGTACTGTGGAAGACAATTTGTTCCTCAGTATTGAGAAGAAATTTCCTGAAAGGGGGCCTCCCTGGTGGCACTAGGCTTAAAGACAGCGCTATCAAGCTATCGCCAGCCACTGAAATACCAATTCGATCCCCCGCCAGCCAGGGAGTGACCTACATGGTACAGCAGACCTCTCCTGTCTCACCCACTGTTCCCCTCAGCAGTGTATTTCGGAAGATCTGCCTGTTCTGCTCCCTACTTTCTGTGGTGAGTCTTCTCACCCCCCATACCTCTGGCCTACACCCAAGTTCTTGTATGCACAAATAAATAAATCTTAAAAGAAATTCCTGAAAAGTAATCACAGGTAGATCATTGTCCACACCTGACACATGCCCCTGTCCTGACAGTTCAAATATGTATTAGCAGAACCATATAGTCAATTAACAGTGCTGCTTATGGAGTCAAAAAAACTGTGCCCCTAGGTAAATTTCCCCATCTCTGAGCCACAATTTCCTCATTTTTATTTTTTTAGGATTTATTTATTTATGCATACAAGAACTGGGGTACAGGCTAGAGGTATGGGGGGTGAGAAGATTCACCAGAGACAAAGTGGGGAACAGAACAGGCAGACTGAAATACACTGCTAAGGAGAACAGCCGGTGAGACAGAAGAGGTATGCTGTGCCACGTGGATAGCTCCATAACAATCTAATCCTAACAATAAATTCCATAAGGTCAATATTAATAAAGTTTTCGGTAAAACAAAGACAAATAATTAGGATAAGTAATCAAGGCCAGGCAAGCACTAAAAGACAATGCTGGGTACAGATCCAGACCCCAGCATTAAAAGGGGATACTGGAGAGGGACTTAGCTCTTTTAGAGATAGATACTTGAGCTTCAGAAGTGTCCTGAATCATTGTCAAGAACCCCCAGAAATGCATGGGGCCAATGGCAGCATTAATGCTGGGCATATACAACCAGGCAAAGGAGGCTTGCAACACAGTCTGCTTCCCAGGTGAGAACATTTATGGATAGGTTCCCCTTAAGTAAACCGATTCCATATTCTGGACTTCCAGGTAAGGAATTATCCCAATATTCTGTGTCATTAATACCATAGGCACCTTAGACTAAGTTAACATTCCAATGGAAACTTGGAGTCCCTATTCCTCCTTATCACCTTAGATCAACCCTCTTCATTCATATGTTTTATGTGCCCAGGCCAACCCTATCTGATAGTTTTTACATTGATCAGTTCCCACTCCAGACTGATTCACTCAGGTTATCTGCAATGAGGACTAGGCGGGGATTATTTAAAGTCTCCATCACCTAGTGTTTCCAATTAACAAGCAACATTAAGAATCACTAGTCTAAGCCCCATTCTCAACCCATCATCACATTTCTCTCATGTTCTCTCATTTCTTTGTAGTGGTATAATAGTGATCCCCACCCCAATTCATGTTCACCGGAATCTCCTACTATAACCTTATTTTAGAAATAGTCTTTGGAGATGGAATTAGGCGAGAACTTCATGAGAAAATCATCTTGAATTTAGGATGTACCCCTAATCTAATGACCAAGAGAAGATCCAGGTAAACACATAGGGAAGAAAGTGATGTGAGGATGGAGGCAAAGATTAGTGAAATTCATCTACAAGACAACAGACACCAAGATTTCTAGGAGCTACCACTCACCAGGAAGAGACAAGGAAAGATTGTCCCCCAGAGCCTTCAGAGGGACCACCACCCTGTTGACACCTTGATTTCAAACCTGTAGGCGCCACAACAATGAGAGAATACATTTCTGTTGTAAGCTACTCAGTTTGTGGCAATTCATTGTGGCAGTGCTAGCAAATTATTACACCCTCCCATTAACTGACCTACCATCTGCCAAATTTGCTCCAATACCCTGAATGTCCATGGATGTCTTGGTGATAGGTGATAATATCCTTTCACTTGGAGACAACAAGAGATCTATAGGAAGGAAATAACTGCTCCTCTGAGACAGACATGAGAATCTAGAACCACCCAGGCCCTAAGGAATCAGTGGGAAGGAATCAGTCTTCTCTGATGCCTTATCAGTTCATTTCCCCTCCATCAGTGGCAGTGGAAGACATGACTTTTATCTTTAGTGCCAAAAGCACTAAGAGAATGAACTTCCATTAGGTTATTTAAGTCCTCCTGCTTTCTCTCCTCTTTGTGATGGTCTCTGCATAGGTCCCCTTCTTCAGAGCCGTTCTGCCTTTCTTTTCCTCCTGTTTCCCTCTTCTTGCTAGCCAGGTACAAAGGCAGTTCAACATCTGAGAAGCTAGTCTTCCTCCCAGGCAACATCTGCTTCCACTGAACAGTTCTGTAATTGTCAGCATCAGATCCATACATCAAGCAAAGTGGGTCCTGCTTCACCAGAAGTCAAAGATGAGTCATCAGCAGTGATGCAGGGACCCAAGCTACATTGGCCAACCCCTGGCTTGTCCAACCCTCAATACTGACTGAGCATCTTTTTGAAAGTCAGGGAATGATAAGTAAATTTAATGATAAACTTAGCTCCCAGTCACCCTACCCCAGGACCTGGCCATGCTCATTCATGATTAGTAGAATCCTTTCTGCATTGTGCTTAAAAAGTCATCTGTATTTCCCTCCTTAAAAACCCAGTTCAGGGCCTCCCTGGTGGTGCAGGGGGTTAACCACAGTGCTGTGAGGCTGTCCACAGCCTCTGCAGTGCAGGTTTGATCCCAGGCTAGTCAAGGAGCTACCCACATGGCGCCTCAGACCTCTCCTGCCTCGCCTGCTGCTCCCCTCAGCGGTGTTTTCGGTCTATCTGCCTGTTCTGCTCCCCGCTCTGTCTCTGGTGAATCTTCTCACCCTCCTGCACCTCTGGCCTGTGCCCCAGTTCTTGTATGCATAAATAAGTCTTTAAAAAAAAAAAGCCCAGTTCACTAACCAGAAAACTATTTTCCAAATATTTCTATAAATTTTCTATAAATTCTATGATATAGGGCTCTCAAGGGATAAACTTGTTTTTTTCTTTCGAAACTAAAATTACATGCTGAGTTATTTCTCTCTGGACAGTCCATCAAAATATAATTAGTGATCAGAGTACCCTAACGTTGGTTAGAGATGAGGTGGCATCTGGCCTTGGGTTGTATTTTAAATATCTCTGTTCATTCTTGGTAGGGTTGGTTAGGAGTAAAAGCAGGAATAAGGATGGAGATCCCAGAGGACAGGTGTAATTATAACAACTCTGCCTCTGCAATGCTTCTTACCATTAACAGGTTACAAAAACATTCCAGACCAAATGTCTCTACCTATGTGGCCCCTAAGCTTTTCTTTACACTCCAATCACCTTAAGAGCTTTTTAAAATACTAATACCTAGCTCATCCCCCATATGAATTCAGTGGGGATGTCTGGACACAGGAGTCAGGCATCCAGAGCTCTTACGTCTCTCCAGGTGATTTTAAGATGCAGTAAAGTTTGGGACACGGAAGGATACCAAAATGACCAAGCATTTAGATATAACCCTGGTTCTAAATCTACAAGATGGAAATAGATTGATCTCTCCTTCAATTTCAGAAATAGATTTTTAAAAACAAAGGGGCTTTGAGAGTCTTAGAGAAAGACATTATGCAAATAGAGGCTATTATTATTATAAGTTGGCAGGTGTCTGGGATATTATGTTTCATTCTCTTTAATCATCCAAATGAGGCCAAATGTCCCAAGAATGTGGAGTCAGCCCATCATTATACCTAATGGGTACAGAGGAGCCAAACACAGGTGTTGTGAGTAATCACCGAGTACTACCATGAGGACAAACTTCAACTGTGGGTTTTACTGGCGGCAACCACCATCCCAAAGCTCTAGGATCTGCCACTATTCTGGCTTAGCAATATGTATTGCAGAGCAAGTGGTCTTCTTTTTTTTTCCCAGACTGCTGGGTATAAAGAGGAATAGACCTTATCCTTTTCTCCCAGGCACATCTAGCTTCATCATGCAAATTGAGCATTTCATATTAATCTGCTCATCTGAGTCAAATTCAGCATAAAACATAGCCCACATTAATGGCAAAGTCTAGAACTGCTGATATACCACACAGTAACCTCCTGGGTCTTGTTTTTTCTTCAGCAGTAACCAGAGCAATAAAAGGTTGGAGGAGAGTATAAATATTTAAGGGCCAAAATAAATCTTTAAATGTTGAACAACTGGGTTATGTGATGGGTAAACTGGAGACTGGTCCCAAGTTGGCAGCTTATTGAATAATGATAGAAACTGCAAAAGCTTGGCCGTCCCTGCCCTATCAGGACAGCATTAGTGCACGTCAGCTTTGCAATAGCTTAACTGGCTAGAGCCAGCAGATGGTGTTTTTATGGCCCTCTATAAACAGTATTAAGTCATTTTAACTCTTTCTCCATAACTCAGATCTCCAATCCAGGCTGCAGTTGTCCACCTGTCTCATTCTCTGGATGTTCATGGAGAAGAGTACTAACATTTATTAAGCACCCATTATGCACCAGACACTCCTTATAGGGATTTATTAACCCCAATTTATGGAGAACAGCTATGAAGGGCAGAGCCAAAATTTAACTGATTGTTAGATTTCATGACTGTGGTTCCTCCCACTATTCCCCTTTCATTCAAAACCTCTATTTTCATTGATTAAATGCACAGGGAAGATAGCAGCTGAATGATGTTGCAATCCATGACTAAGCTTCCAAATCAGTACGGCTTCTTCCTATTTGAAATTATCACTACTTAGGGTGCACGGATATATTGACTACTCTGTTTCATAGGTGCAAGATGTGTTATCTCTTCAGAATAGAAACTTTATCTCTTGCTTCCTCAATCCAATTAACTTCACCATGCATTGATTAAAATCAATCATGACTCATTCAAAATACTATCTGTCAAATATTCATTAATTAATGAGGAAACTAATGAGACACATGTAGCCAATTTAATAAATGAATGTTACGATTGCTGGGATACTTATAAAATTGAAGTCTCACTGCATGATAACCCATAACCTTTGAGGTTACATATTTCCAACAGACCTATTATCTACATCTCCACCAGACAGAAATTGACAGGTTAATCTCTACCCCTATATGGTTGTAAAACAGACCAGTCTACAGAAAGTCAAGACCAGGCCTGGCCCTAAATATGCCGTGGTATCTTGCTTACTTCCAAGTTTTGGCTATTTTTTGAATAATATTTAAGCCACTGATATAGAGGAGGGGTGTGTGTGTGTGTGTGTGTGTAGTGACTACTGTCTGCAAAGCCCTACGGTAATGTTTCAGGGTACAAAATATGGAAACATTTATAAGTTAAATTGTATCTATAAGTAATCAGGTTATAATGTAGTTTAAATTATACATACTTGTGCTAAAATAAATCCAAGTGAGGGAAAGATTATTAGAAGCCGAGTTAATTAAGGAGGGAAGGCACCTTGGAAAAGAAAGTCCTCTTTGGTCAGCTTGATAGGAACTGTGGGATGTGGTTTAATGAAGATGAAATAGATTAGTGACCCAGATCAGCATGAGCGTAAAGAGAAGCACAGAGATGAGACTCTCCATTGATAATCTACCTTGGCAGCTCACTGCTTTTACCTGGGGAGCTTTTTTAAACTTCTTAAGCCCAAGTTGCACCCAGTCTAATTAAATCAGCATCTCCGAGGGTGGGAACTAAGCATCAGTGGTTTGTGAAGCACCCCCAGTTGATTTCAACGGCATCCATGTCTACTCAAGCTTGGCCCATAGACTGGCAACATGAACAACACCTGGGATTTTGCTAGATCTGTAGATTTTCAGCACCTCCTCCTCTATCAGAGTCTGCACATCAGCAAGATCCTTGGTTGATTCACATCAAACTTGAGGTGCTGCATCCAGTTCCCACCCCTGAAATAACTACCCAGGGTACACAATTAACAATCGACTCCTCAGTCTCCTCTGAAAGAGTTACTGATTTTGAGGAGATGTCAGTGGAAGGGTGGATTTCATAAGTACCACTATGTTATTCTTAACAAGGAACTCTAGAAAACACTGAAGGCCATTCCCCATTCTTGAAGCCAGTTGGTAGATTGCCTTGACTATTAGACTGAGGGAAGCTTGGTTTGTTCTCACTGGTTCTAAGCCCTCATTACAGTAGAATCCCCTGGAGATACTTTTCAAAAATACAACTAACCTTCACTCTACCTTCAAGAACATTTGATCTAGCTTGAGGCTTAGACATAAGTGTTTATCTTTGTATCTTTGTTTTAAGCATCCTCACCAATTCTAATATATAATTAAAGTTGAAAAATAACTGTTAGGAATCTACTTCTTCTAGAAGGAAGAACAAAGGTAATGAAGGTAGTATTTTTTTAATTTAATTCTTTTTTTATATTTATTTATGCATAAAAGAACAGGGGTCTTAGGTCAGAAGTGCAGGGGTGAGACGACTCACCAGAGACAGGGTGGGGAGCAGAACAAGTGGATCTTCTGAAATACACTGCTGAAGGGACCAGCATATAAGACAGGAGAGGTCTGCTGCACCATGTGGGTTAGCTCCCTGGCCTGGGATTGAAATCATGCTGCAGTGGCTGGTGATAGCTTGATGGCTCTCAGGCTTTAACCCTATACCACCAGGGAGGCCCTATGACCACCAGGAAGGACCTATTCAAAGCATTCAGGTTTTTTACTTTTTAGACAAAGAAGAATTTGCCAAAAAAAAAAGTTTGGCTTGTATATTAGTAAAGAAGTAACAAAGTTTGCTTATATAACCTAACTGTAAGCTGTGTCTCTTAGTGATAAGGATGCCTTCTGCCCTTCTGTTACAGGGAAGGTACTTTTTCACACAGGGAATTTATCTCCTGCTTTCAAGGGCAAAGGAAGGTTAGAGTGTTTTTTGCAGTCACTGTTCATTAAGTAACTTTAATTCAAAATTATCAGTATGCCAAACTGGTCCAACCACTGTGGAGAGCTGTGTGGAGATTTCTGGACCTACTAAACATAGAGCTTCCATATGATCCAGCAATTCCACTCCTAGGTATCTACCCAAAGGACACAGAAACATCAATTCCAAAGAACACCTGCACCCCTATGTTTATAGCAGCACTGTTTACAATAGCTAAGCTTTGGAAACAACCCAAATGCCCAAAAATAGATGACTGGATCAAGAAGATGTGGTACATATATACCATGGAATATTACTCAGCATTCAAAAAAGATAAGCACATGCAATTTGCAGCAACATGGAAGGCGCTGGAAGGGATCATGCTCAGCGAAATAAGCCAAAAAGAAAAAGAAAAATACCGGATGGTCTCACTCATAGCAGGAATCTAGAAAACTTAAATAAGGGACCAGGAAAAAGAATAACTATAAGAAAGTGAAAATCAAAATCAACAAAAAACTATGAACCAGAGACACTTTTAGGGGGGTGGGGGCGGGAGGGGAGGGATTGGGGTCAGAATGGGGGGGCTGCAATTGTATGGGGAATATAAAAATAAAATTTATTATTTAAAAAAAAAATTATCAGTATGCCAGGTGCTATTTGGGGGCAGCCTAACCTGAATCCCACCAGCCCCAATGCTTCATTTCTGCCCCCTAGATCCAGTAGGTCACAGTGCTGCCTTTGCCTATAAAATGCCTGACCCTGTCTATATAAATCAAATGTTCTTCTCATTCCTGAACTGGACAATAGCAAGATAAAGGGGGAAAAAGCTCTTTTCTGAGTATAATGCAAATCTGATCTCAAGCACTGTTACTGTAGTGCTTTGAGTAAGAAAGTACTTTGTAACTGATGCCTAGTTCAATAAGGTAGAGTATTATTCTTTCTACCTAATAAGGTGAGAACCAGAGGGACTGGTGTAATCTGAATGATTCTGCCAAGGTCACGGGCTAGACCCAAGTGACTTAGATGGAAACAGGGCTTTTGAGAGTCTTATATCAAGTTTGAAACTCCTAAATATGGGCACATTGATAACATATTGAATATTGTACCTGCCAGTTGAAGTTCTTTAGAATCAGAACAATGTAAGAAGAAAGAAGCGCCTACCTGTCATTTCACACGCTGATATAACCTTCAAACAGCCTTTCCCTCTCAGCCAGCTGTGCCTCTTGTTTAGTGTCATGGCAGTGTTGAGTGTCCTATCCCGTCAGTCCTGCTACATCAGGAATTTAATAGAAGCAATGTGGCCATGGTATGGGGTGGTTAATGTGACCAGTATTTCTCATGTCTCTGGATGCCCTCGCCGCCTCTCCTGGTACTATGGTCAACCCCAGCTGGCTCCCTCAATAAAGCCAAACATGTCAGTGGTATTTAGGTTAATACCAGTGGAAAGAAGTATTTAGATTAATACCTGAAATTTGGCACCTGTTTTCTCTACACAGCCCAAGCACTCAATAAGTCTCACCTATGAATCCTTTAACCTGTTACAAAAATGCAGTCAGCAGAAGCAAATGGTAGCCTTTTAAAAGCAACCAGCTTGAAGAGGAAATTGTATTTCCAAAACCTAGAGATTTAGTTCATGTGACACCAGTATTCAGAAATTGGGTGACAGGTATCAGAAGACTGCTTTTTGATAAGAGACAAATGGTGTGCATTCTCTGGAAGACAATGAAAGCTCTTTAATTTTGACCCAACTAGAGCTTCAGACTTTATTTGCAAATCATCACCATCTTTTACACCCTCCTCACCAGAAGTCATTCACTGTGTTAGACACTGAATAAAGAATCTGGGTCCCAATTTTGTGGGGTCTTACAATGTTAGGACTGCTACACTGACACCAATAGACTTAAAAATACACCAAGCAGGAAAACCTGCAACACCATAAACAATTACTAGAATACAAATCTCACATCAAAAGAAATGAGTAGTGGAGGATGAAGACAGAGTTACGAATTCCATTTTCTGACTAATTGGCACACAATACCAAATGCATGGAATGAATCCCATAGCTGATCATCTGGTTTTACCACATATTCAGAAGAGCAGCATCAAAACATCTGACTGACTGACTGGCCTGGGTTTCCTCCAAACATGTCACTTTGAATGTCAATTTTTCAAAAAGATGATGTTTCAGGAACTCTTCAAATACGAGAAAGAAGAAAGGAATAAGACTAATATCCACAAAGTCATAGTGTAAAGCAACACTTTCAGCTGTCTGAGAGAGAATGAATGGACCATAGGAATTTAGAAGAAGGTACAATGGTAGACTCGGGAATGACAGGACAATACGAGGTTTGCAAATCAAAGTTAAAATTTCAGATTATTCTGCTTACATCAGTGCAAATAATGAAGCCATATTTTTTCCAGTTCTACCCAAGGCTATTATTGTCCTTAGTGACCAAAGGAAAACAGAAGAATAAGAGATGGCATCTCCATGCACCTTGCTCAGCCACAGAGCCCTGACAAGGAGGATGTTTAGTAATAGTCAAAGGAAGAGGCTGGAGCAAATGGGGACAGGAGCATGGCACAAGCAAGACATGCTAAAACCAGGACAGAAGTAAGCCAGCCTCTCCTCTGCCACTGCAGCCTCCAGAGGTGCCCACACACACCCACATACCTGAAACTCCACATACTTTCAATGTCAGCAGTTCCATCCCAAACCAGAACAAGTGGAAAATGGTGACTCTGAAGAACATTTAAACTTTTTCTGGTTGTCCACATCCTCAGGCCCTTAACGTCTTATAATTAGGACACACAAGGCTCCCATCTATGGAAACTACCCTCTACTGTGGAAAATGAGGGGCCAGACCCTCCCTATTTCCTATCCCTACCTGACCCAAGATGGATAAATGACCTCAGCAAAGCTGGACACTGTATCCCAAACATAGACTATTGAGTGGGTATCCCAAAGATGTTGGGACAGCTTAAGTCATTCTTTATGGCCAAAGTAGCAGCAGAAAACCAAATAGATGTTTTTCTGACAGGACCATTACTTCAGTTCCTGCCTTTCAAAGCTCACCTCATTCTGCCATTTTCCAGTCCGTTCCTTGAGTGTCCTCTTAAAGCTGAGACACTAATACCCTTTCAATAAATGGTCTTGTTGCTTGCATTAGCCAGAGTTGGTTCATACTACTGATGATGAAGAATCCTGACACTTTTGCAGGTCTGGAGCCTCACATACACCCGTCTGAACCGTGCCTCACCCGTCAAGAAACACGCCTGGTGGCAGCTAGCCATGCTCTGACTCCAGGAACCTCCTCAGAATCACATCATGTAGGCAACATACTCCCCAAGTTCTTTCTCTTCATTTCTTTGCCTTCTACTCCTTTCCTGCTGTACTTAATGCTGGATAGATTTCTCTGAAATTTGACCACTTGCCCCCAATATTTCTGCAGCCTAGAATTCTTAAATTCTTAGTGGAAAGATCAGAGTACTCTAGGAGACACTAAAGAGTTTACAACTAAAAGAAATGCAAACCTTTCGATGCTTAAATTCAGTATATTCTCATGTGCTCAGAACTATTTTATTTAGTTAGGTTTTCAGGGAATCTAGCATGTATTTGTCAGGTTTATGGTGTTGATACTTCCTTCCCTCACTGAGGTGTTCAGAGTCTTAATTAGATAGCAAGTGTAAAGTGCTTTGACAGCATCAGATGAAAAGTGCGAGAGAAATCCCTAGGGAATTTTTTCATTCTTGGCTCAAAAGACACCAGAAAATTAGAGAGATTTGAACAATCGAGCTAAGGTTTATAAGTAAACTTTTTGACTTTTCTTAGGTGTCTTTGTGTTTTCCTAACTATAAATAAAAGTGCTGGTGTGCAAATGAGGGGCACCCAGGGACACCAATCAGTGCACACTCAAAGAAAGGTCCTGCCATCTACCACATTAAGACAAAGGTGGTATACTCTTAGTGTGATGGATCGCTAATGGAATTATCGTGCATAGAGAGGGAAGAGAAAAGAGGATATTTTTCCCCATAAGTCACCTGAAACTACCGATCCCTTATGGGCAAATACCCAGCCAACAGGGTTGGCATGAAGTGGGGCCACTGATGTCCAAAAGCTTGCCACAAGCCTAAGGCCCCTCCTGGGACAAAAAGAGCAAAATAAAAGCACAAAGTAAGAGAATGGCTGCCATTGTTTATGCCAAGGTCAGCCGTCCCATGTGTGCACACCCACATGTCTCTTCCAAATGTCTCTGTTCCACATGTCTCCTCCAAGTACTCCCGTCTGCAAGTCAAAGCTGAAGAAGCAGGAGCCCCCCGCCTTATGTGCTAGTTTCTCCTGTCTACAGCTCTGACTACATTTTCAAGTAGCTATTCCAAGGTGACCACATATAAGTGGGGTTGATGAACATGGTACTGCCCCAAAAGAAGAACCGTTTTGAAACTCCTGGCAGAGCATAAGTTTGCCATGATGGGTCTATGGGTTATAAATAATAAAATTATTGTCTATGGAATCTTTTTAGCAGAGAGAAAACTTGCCCACACTCATGTATTTAGTTAACACTTCCAAGAGGAAATGTGGGGTCCAAATTTTGGCAGGGTGATGAAAAGAAACACCCTCCTCTGGGTAGGGGGTCGCTTCCTTGAAACTGAGACATAATATTGGTTTGTTTCTTAAGAGTTTGGACTTTGGGCTAATTGAATTACTTCTCAGGAAGTCAAATCCTATGCATTGAGGCAGACAAATAATGGTAAATGGTGGTGTGCATGGATCAAAAGCCTTTTCATTTAGAATGGAAGTTTGTGGGTAGAAGGCAGTGCGCCCCACTGAGCCAAACTCCACTCACAGTGACTCACATGCTACCCCAGGGAGGGGATACATGTGGACCCTGGAGTCATGTGCAAGTAACAGATCAGCGGGTATATTTGGCTGAGGGTGAGACGGGATTTGAAGAGAAACCCAGAAGTGTGTCTGCCCAGAATCTGAGCCTATACAACAGCCATTCTGTCTCAAGGAAGCTTTTCAGAATGCAAAACCTACCCAATCTTTCTTTACCACCTAATCTGTATATAGTACTGAGCATGACCTTAAATTACAATATTTTGTTTTTCCATTTCTTATAGAAAAGTTGGCTTTTCTTTTTAATCTTTAATTCTATAGTTGAGAATTCTGAAAACTCGTCCAATGATGTTAGAGAAATATATGTGAAGAAATATATGTATATGGAAAAGGACATGTTGGTCTCCTTTAAATACTGCCATGTATTTTCTCAAGAAAAATAAATGTTCATTAGCTAATATGTAATAATGTGCCATTTCAAATCAGTAAAGGAAAGAGAGCCGGGGCAATTGGCTATCCTTTTGGATAAAATAAATCTGGATCCTTATAGGATTTTTTGTTTCAAAATGAACACCCATTGGGCCAATATATAAATATAGCTAATAATATATATTTGAAAAAAATAGTGACTTTTGTTTATAATCTTGAATCACAAAATCCTTTCTAGACATGTCATAAAATTTGTAACTATGAAGGAAAAGATTAGTACATTTAACTGCACAGAATGTTAAAATTCTTTATGACAAGTGTCAAAATATAAGTCAAAAGAGAAATGACAAACTTTGAAAAATGTGTAACCAGTGTGACAAGAGGTAATGTCAGGAATAAATTGAGATTTCTTACAAATGTTTTAGGGGGGAGAGAAGGAGAGAGAGAGAGAGAGAGAGAATGAAACAAGGAAATCAATAAACTGAACAAGCAGTTAACAAAATAGCCCCTAAATGTAGGAAAGATTGAAACTCATTCATAATTAAAGAAATACACATTTGAAAAATGAGTTAGTTTCTCCCCTTATCCTGACAAAGAGGAAAACACTCTCTATTTCTCAGTGTTAGAAAAACATAGAGAAATGGGCACTGACCTACACTATTGGTAAAAGTGTGAATCGGTACAATTTTTGAAAGGCAACCTGCTATATCTAATAAATGTACACCTCTAGGAATTTATTCTACAGATATACAAATATAAATAGATATTTGCTGCAACATTATTTGTAACAGTCACGATTCAGGCAACATCCTGTACCCTCATCAATAGGGAATTAGTTAAATAAGTTATAGAAAATCTATACTGTGGACTGTAGCCCTTATAAAGATTGGGGTAGATCTAGGTACTACTGTAAAAAGAGATTCAATATTTAACATAGTTGCAGAAATGTGGGTATAGTATGATCTCATTTGTGAAAATAAAAATGTGCTTGTGACTCTTCGGATATTTCTTGAGAGAGACGTGGGAAACTGTTCATGGTAACTTTTCTCTCCATAGTAGGAATTTCATTTTTAATTTTATAACCTTTCATGCCCATTTTTTACCATGGACTTGCTTTACTTTCACAATGAAAATCTAGCTTTTGAAAAAAAAAAATAGTGCACTTCATCTGCCGTTTAAAAAATAATTAAATCAAAAGTTTTCCTTAATAAATGTATACTGAGGCTAAACTACCAGACTTGGAAGATACAAAGCTGTCTAGACTACAAGACCTGCCGTTCAGGAGTTTACCTTATGTCTAGAGAGTTAAGGAGAATGCCAGGTACCCAAGTAAATAATTATGGCAGAAAAGAGCCCATCCTTCCAGATACCTGACATTCCACAAGCAGGACTCCTCACATAAGCCACAGACTTTTCTTGTGATCTCATTCACCCTCAGCATTAAAAATCCCACCAGGGAACAGTGTCTTCACAGCTCCCCCAGGAATTGACTTATAGCCATGCTTTGAAAGGTCTTTGTCAGTCCCTCAATGAAACATTAACCTTTGGAAGTTCATCTCTCAGATGGCCTGGGTCAAGTGACCCAGCCCTCAAATGGGAGCCCCCTCTCCACAGGAACTGCAGGTCTATTAGGCTTAGCTACACAGCAGTTACAGGAAAGAGGGAGAGCAAACTCCGGAGGCTTTCATGATAAGCACAAGGGTCTGGGCAACAGCTGTGGAACAAGTATTATTCTCCAAGTGTCACTGCCCCTTCTGCCAACCCCCTCTTTAATGCTAACACCTGGCTCGTCAAAAGAGCCTGTTTGATAGTTGCAAGGCAAGCTCAGAGACAGAGGGAGTCTCCCAGCTCCCACACTTCCTTATGGGAGACTCCAGTCTGCATTCTTACCCCGCACTGTCCTGCTGACAGAGGAAGATTGAGGTCAAGGAACAATCCAGCATATAAAGACTCACTTGGCCCTGCAGAGCTCCCGGCCCCAGGAGCTCCTTCCACCCACAGCTCCTGGTGAGGGCACACTTTGCTGTGAAGATGAGCAAATGGGACTAATGAGGTCGTGTGGTCTGAACCCGCTGGGAATATGGCCTTGCACAGCAATCCAAATCAAAAGATTTCACAAACTGGGGCAGAATTAAAGATGAGGACAGTTCTGCTAGGTTGGGCAGGGGGGAATGTCAATAGCTCTCAGCAGCAGCCCCAAGTGAGCACAGCTTTCATGGGCAACTTTGGACTCTTTTCCTTCATAGTATGTGTTACCGCAACAGGCCTCCAGCAGGGCCCCCTAATCATCACTGTGTGGAATGGTCCCTCCACAAACACCACCGGGAGACTGCACAGAAATGTCGTGAGGGCCACAGATCAAGCAGAAAGTGGGTGGCAGACAGGTTGTTGCTACTGTCCACTGGCAGCAAAAGCCCCTCAGGGTAGAGAACTAGAGAGAGGGCTTCAGAGGCCTGATCATCTGTACCAACATGGCCAGACCTTGGACACAGCTGCCTGGGAAGACACTGCTGGCCTCACAAGCTACCAGGGTGAACTAGACGTCAGGGACTGCACTCCACGAATGCAATGCCATCTTGGCACATATGTGTCCCTGGCTCCCATGTGACCGGCCCATCCCGTCTTCCCTCTATGAAAGTGTTGCAGAAATAAATTCTAGCCTCTCACCCAGGCAGGGGAAGAACAAGCAGTACTTCAGGAATGGTGAGGTCAGGAGAAGCTTTATTACTCATGCCTGAGGTCCCAGACCTGGGTAGTCCCATAAGGTCTGAGCACCAGTCTAGGGACAAAGGGTTTCTTTTATAAGTAACCATCTTACATTGATAACATCAGTCAGTGAGCACAAAAGTTTGTGACAAAAGACAGGTATCCAAGGATGCCCTGGGAGATCCATCAGCCTGGTGGCTCTCTGACCTTGTTAAAATGTAACAAAGGCCTTAGGTAATGTCATTTAGATAGGCTTTAGAGAAGCAAAACTTGTTGTTGACATTTACTTTGCATTATTTAATGCACCAGACCTATGACTCTTTTAGCAGGAAACAGGAAAGATTTCATTTTCCCCTTTCAAAAGAGGGGCAAACCTCTGGGTTATTATCACTCCAGAGCCCAGAAGCAGCAAAATGCTGCAGAATCTCTGCAAAATAGTGCTCAAATTTTACATTTTTAACTTTAGAGGATGTTCAGCAGACAACAAAAGAGAAAAGAGACTTATTTCACATTTGCCCTCCTAAAGAGGTTGAATCCATTTCGGAATTATTACTTTATTTTTACACAGAAATACCAAGCAAGAGACAAAGGGGGGCATTGGAGCCGCTGGACGCTGGAATACCTGGTGGCAAGAGCCTCTCTGGAAGTTGCTCCACTGCTCCGTGCCTCGGTTTCCTCATTTCAGGCACCAGAAAGCAGAGTCGATTCTAGAGCTGTCTGTGACTGTCTCTCAAACCTGCCCAAGTATTTCGTTTTCTACGACACAGGGACTGACCCTCCTTACTGCTCTCCCTGCTTCCTATCCTGCTCCGGCCCCTTCATTACTCTTCCTTATCGTGGCTCCCTACTTCCCAGGTAGCATGTCAAACCTTACCTTTCCAAGATGTATGACACTTCCACTTACCGCATATAAACTCAGTCTGGGCTCCTCCCTCAGAAATCTTCTACTCTGGGTCCCCCCCAGGGCCATTTGCAGATCCCCTCCATATCCGGTCCTGTAAGAAGGTGGTCCCCAGGAAAGGGGGAGGTTCCAGGTTTCCTGACCCACCCAAGGGAGGGTGGAGCTGAGCAGAGAGAGAAGAAGCTTCGGAGGAGACTGAGGAAGGAAGGAAGCAGGATGGAGCCAGAAGGAGACCTGGAGGAGGCACATGGAGCAGAGAGACACGTGAAGAAACTGCACTTGCCTTTTGGTCCTGGATGGGTGACACAGATGTGGGTGAGACCCGTGGGGCGGTGACAATGGCGGTGTTTGTCTTGATTTTGATTTTGCTTTTTTCCCTCCAGACTTGTCTGGTGGTTTCTGATCCTTTTCTGTGGGTCCCCACTGGAAGATGCTTTAGACTTGTGGCAGGCTTTGGGGCCTTGTTCTGGGCCAATCCTGCTTGGGTGGACTTTTACCCACAAGGGGACGGGTAACTTTGGGTGCTTGATTTAGAAACTATACTTTTGTCTTTTCTGTATTGTTCACTAATTGTATTAAAGTTCCTTCCCACTAAAGTCTCATTTATGTTGATGCAGTGGATGGCAGAACCTATTTAGAACAGGCAGGTTTGGGGGGGTCTGGAGTGCCCCTCTCCCTGCCCTGTAACAGATTTGGCGTCCAACATGATTTAGGACAAAGCCATCTGTGGTTAGTCAGCCCCATGGGGAAACTGGGCTTCCCTATGGCACTGGCTACCATAAGCGCAAATGTGATTTTTGTTTTCTCCAGTGTGTTTGTTTCATATGTAGATTTGCTGTTGAAAAACTGGCTTGGGATTTGTGAAGATTCTGTGTGTCTATGTGTAGTTTGTTTGTAGTCACTTGCTAAGAGATTTGATTTTGTGGAAATTGTTCTGTGCAGCAGTTATACTCAAAAGATTAGGTAGTATGTTGGACCATGTGGCCAGATCAAAGACGGTGTCTGAGGCCACTTGGCAGGCTCTTGTAAAATTCAGAGTTTCTTGTTGCTAGGACTTTGGACCTTTTTTTTTTTTTCCTTTTTGTGATCTCTGCTGTCTCATTAGCATTTCTAAAGGCAATAATGATTCTTCAGTGATATGTTGCTTTGACTTCTACTACTTCCTGACCTCTGCCTGAGGGGTTTTGCAAGCCAACTGTGGAGCAGTGGTGTTTAAATTAGCAAATGTATTCAGTCTTAAGCAGTAACTGGCAGGTTTGGGGGTGGGTCTGAGGTGTCCCCTCCCTGCCACTCTGGGTCCTCTGGCTCACAGGAGCAGTGGCTCTTTGCTTTTGCCATTCTCAGCCAATATGACTATTACAGGGCAACCCCAATATAAAACGAGTTGCCTGACTGTGGGTCCTCACCCACGTGCTTAAAAAGGACTAATACTCTATTGCAGATACACACAAAAGGTTAATAAAAGGTTTATTTACAAGGGAAGGGGAAATGAGGAAATGCACAACTCAGGGAGAAAAGAGGGAAATAAAGTTTTAAATGCGTCCTACCCTTTCTGCTGCCCTGGAATCCCAATGGCACTCTGAGAGCTGGCCGCGAGCCACAAGCTGTGAAGCCAAGAGGAGAGAGACCCCAAGGCCCACGTGTCTGGTTTTTATACCAAACCTGGCTGCTTAACTCCACCCTCAGGTCCCAGCAACCATCCCTTTGGTGGTGATGGGATTTGTCTTTTCCCAATGTCTTAATGGCTTTGGTCTGGAGTCGGGGTAGAGTCCACAAAGCCTATATGGAATTAGCTCAGGACATCCTTTCCCCCTAACATGACTACAAATGTTACCTTAATTTCCCACAACATGTTAAGCGGGCTGTAATATTTAACATGATTTTATTCTAGGCTTGGAGATAATAGGAAAAAAAATAGATGAAGGGAAATACTTGAAAGTCCTAGATTTGGTTGTTTTAATATTGGGGCCTGGCCCATTCTCAAAAATGCCCCATGAGAACCACTTCTCTGCTCAGGCAGGGTGTCTTGTGCCCACCTATAGCATGTTCCCAGCATTCTAGGCGGGCCAATGTCCACACCCATAGACCCTAATCTAGGGACCCTAGTCTAAGGCCCCCAATACCTGCTCTTCCCCAGGACAAATATCCGGACCCTGGTCTCCAACTGGAATATGGCACCAGACCTAAGTCTGAGCAATGTACAAAATTAAAGGTACACTCCAGGGGGAACTATCCGCATCTCAGAACTGCTCCCTGATAATTGCCTTGCTCCAGTGCAAGGTGCAGATAAACTCCTGCTGTCCTTCATGCTCAGCTCCAGTCACACCTGTGCCAGAACAAGTAACACTGTTAGCCTTAGCCCATTCTAAATGAACACACGTTAAAAGAAGCATTTCTCTAAAAGAAATAGTCTTCAAGGAGTTGACAGCATAAACATTCACAGTTTTGTTCCTGAGAGTCACAGCCTCTCAAACACATTTTCTGGTGATGGTGTGCATTATATTTACCTAATAAAATTATATATTTGGGTTCTTTCCAAAGCAAAGAAATGGGCTACATCAAAAGCATGCTCCCCTTTATTTCGTGCATGAGAGAAAATTGCTTAGAGCTTTGAAACAGGTTTATCAGCTTCTGTCACTCCCCTCTAGGTTTTACAACTCTTAAAGGCAGGTGTTAACCAAGATTCAGACTCACTGTTTTCAATACCTCTCGTTTTGACACCTTTTCTGTTAAAAGGAATCAGGAGCTCAGGAGTGGGAACTGAAACCTGACACTATTGAGCTGAATCTATTTTCTTCCCCAGAACTTGCTCCATAGATTATTGTCTTTTCCCTCTGCGATTGATAACTAACTTCCTGGCAAACCCACACCTGTCCTCTTCGGCTGGGACTGACTGCTTTACCCTACTTTGGATTTCAAATCCATGTGATGCATAGCTTTTGAAATTTCCAGATATATTTTTTTAAAGATTTGTTTTTATATAAGAACTGGGGTACAGGCCAGAGGTGCAGGAGGGTGATAGGATTCACCAGAGACAAGGTGGGGAACAGAATAGGCAGACTGACTGAAATACATTGCTGAAGGGAGCAGCAGGCAAGACAGGAGAGGTCTGCTGAGCCATGTGGGACCCTTGCAGGCCAGCAGGAATCCAACCGGGGCTCCACCGCCTGCACCACCAGGGAGGCCCTGAAACTTGAAAATATTGAAAAATTTCCAAAACTCTCCCTGACCATATAAAAAAAAATGTTCTGTAGAAATGTACCATCTCTTTCCAAGTGAAGTACTTGTTTTGACACAGATTACATAGAAGGAGGAGGGAGACCCTAAAAAACAAGTGAGCAACTTTTTAAAAAGCTTTCAGAATCAAATATAAAATTCATTAAGAAAAGTAATGGAAATTTTATGGCTGGTGCACAGATAAATTCATTGCTGCCTCTTAATTCATCAAGCACACATACAGGAGCTTATATCAAATTCATTGGAACTAACAGCCTCTCAGAAACTTTAACCAGCAGCAGATTCAGGGTAAACTAGTTGAAACAAAACAAACAACTCTTCTTCCTCCTACTCTTGATGCCAATTGAATTAAAGGCTGCGCTTACTAAGTTCTAAAAATATTGATCAACTTCGTTCCTCCATGCTGCCAAGCCACAGCCTGCCACCCATGTACAAACAGAAGCAGAACTTGACACAAATGAGGTTTCTTTGAATATTAGGAATCCGAACTCCACTTGCCCACAGCTGTAAAGACACAATGGAAGAATTCTTAAAAAGAAATCTGATCTAACCCTGGTGATAGACGTTGTTCTGATCTAGGCCCATGGGTTAGGGAAGGAGAGTTAAATTCTAAAGATCCACTTCCCATTACTTTCTAGGATTACTTAGAAAGAACACTCTTAACCTCTTTCTTCAAGCGAGTGCACTAGTTCAAACATATTAGCTGGCAGATCAAACAGGAGAACCAAAGTACTCTGTAAATCATCACAATTTTTTGTTTAGAAAAGAACATGGAGTCATCACTGCCCTAGCTACCTCAATCTAAAACAAATTCTTGTCAGACAGCTGTATTATTTTGTTAGTAATTACTAATTATTCATAATTAACAGATTAATAGTATTTTATGAATGACAAGTTACATTGATTGAAGGTTTAGTCATTCATGACACTGGGCTAAATAGTGCACATGCATTATCTCATTTAACCATCACAACAACCCTCTGAGATCCGAGCAGCATCATTCTCATGCTGAAGGTAAGGAATCTGATAGAGAAGTTAATTATCTGTTTCAACCTGTATTTCAATTGTAAAGCTTAACCATTAAGAGGCAGTCTGATAGGTAAAAGTGTTATAGGACAGGGAAAGGGGCAGCCCAAACCCCGCAAACCTGCCTATTCTAAATGGGTTCTGCCATCCGCCGCATCAACACAAAACATAGGAGACTTTAATGGGAAGGAACTTTAATAAAACTAGGAAACAATACAGGTAAGGCAAAGAGTCTAGTTTCTAAATGAAGCACCCAAAGTTACCCGTCCCCTCGTGGGTAAAAGTCCATCCATATGGGATCGGCCCAGAACAAGGCCCCAAAGCCTGCTACAAGTCTAAAGCATCTTCCAGTGGGGACCCACAGCAAAGGGTCACAAACAACCGGACAAGCCCGGAAGGAAAAGAGCAAAATCAACATCCAGATAAAAGCTGCCATTGTCACCTCCCCACAGGTCTCACCCACATCTGTGTCACCCAGTCCACGACCAAAAAACAAGCTCAGTTTCTTCACATGTCTCTAGGCTCCATGCGCCTCCTCCAGGTCTCCTGGCTCCATCCTGCTTCCTTCCTCAGTCTCTTCTGCAGCTTCTCCTCTTCCTGCTCAGCTCCACCCTCCCTTGGGTGGGGGCAGGGAACCTCCCCCTTTCCTGGGGACCACCCTGTTACAATAGGAGAATGCCAAAGTCTAGATTTTTGTGAGCCAACAAAGAAGTGGGGTTTTTTATACTGTATCATTTTTATTGAGGTAACATGGCTTTACAACACTGTATGTGATTCAAAGGTACAGGTTCACACCTTTTCAAATGTTACTGCTCAGAGATGCTTGATTTTAACAACCACGGAGAGAAGGTTGGTTTGGTCAGGAAGTGTTCAGACTGGATTTTGATCCTCCTTTGGGGACACCAAAGCTGACCTGTGAGACTTTCACCCTCGTACAGAAGGTGCTCTGGACTTCACCCACATGGAACAGACTTTCACATGGCTCTAGAAAGTACTCATATGGAATTATATATCTAAGAAAGTAAGATAATCTGGAAACTAAAACTCCATAGTTATAGTTATTAGAAGTGCTAGGTTAGAACTTACTCTGGGAGGTGCAAGTCTTCTGAGAGAAACAGCTCCCTGATTTGGGGTGCCTATTCATTTTGTCCCTCCCCACTTAGGAAGGTCTCCGACAACTTCCAGAAGACATCTGTGAAGTAGCAACAGTCTGGGCCATTATCATCCATGAACAGAGTAACCTGAGGAAGCTGGACCTTCCTGGTGGTGCAGGGGTTAAAGTCTCAGCACTATCAAGCCATCTCCAGTCACTGCAACCAGAATTTGATCCCCAGCCAGGGAGCTAACCTACATGGCTCAGCAGAATTCTCCTGTCTCACCCTGGTGAATCCTCTTACCCGCTCCCCACACACACACCTCTGGCCTACACCCCAGTTCTATACCCCAGTTCTTGTATGCATAAATAAAAATCTTTTTTAAAAAAGACAGGAAACTTTCTCAAAGAGGGATAAAAATGAACAAATCCTGAACGAGAAGTTATTTCTACTTGCAATGTTATCAATGCATCAATACTATAAACATTTGCTGATTATCTGCTAGGTTCAAGACAAGATCTAGAGACCCAAAGATGAGTAATTGCGATTTTTTTTCCCCCTTTAAAGCAAGAAAGTAATGATTCAAATAAATTATAGCCATTTTAAATAAGGGCTTTGGTGCTGCGACACAAAGGTAAATGCTTTGATTAGTCTACTTCTTCAGAGATATAAATTATTTAATGAGATCTCTGGAGAATTGATAACTTCAGACTTGCAGCGTTTTGTGTATTTGTTGTTTTAATTGTTTTTCTGGATGACTGCTTAATTAGTCACTTGTAGGGAGCAGCCAGAAAGCACACCCATGCTGAGCTTTTTAAGTGGTGGTTTTGGCAGCACCTCTATTTCAGGAAGAGACTCATTTTTGTAAGAGTAAGAAAATCTAATTAACAGTGGCTTAAACATATCAGGTATTTGTCTTGCATAACAAGACGATTGAAAGTACTTCCAGGGCTGCCAAAGAAACCCAAAATTGCCATCAGATATCAATTTTCCATCTTTTTCTATGTCATCCTCAGCACGTGGGCCTCATCCTCATGCCAACTACCACCTGGTTGCCCGATGACCTGCCATATTACTGGGCATTGAGTTTTTTTTTTTTATTCTTGCATACAAGAACTGGGGTGTAGGACAGAGGTGTGGGGGGGGTGGTGGTGAGAGGATTCACCAGAGACAGAGTGGGGAGCAGAATAGGGGGATTGTAAAGGCAGGACAGGGCACAAGGCAGGTTTTCTGATCCCATGCAGATCGGGTAAAGGAGGAGTCAGAGTCCTCAGTAGTTTTGCAGGTTTTTTATTTGGGGTTCACCAGGCATATGGCAGGCAGGGGTGCTGGCTGGGGGGCTGGGAGGCTGGCAGGCCTCCCAGCCCCCAGCAAGTCCTCACTCTATCTGGGCTCTCTAGCGTTCGTTCTGCTGCTTCTCGGCTTCGGCTGAGGCTGCTGCTGCTGCTGGTGCTGGTGCTGCTGGCGTCCCCCCGTGACGCCGCCCTTAAAAGCACAGTCTTAACTCAGCTGAATCCCATCTACCTATGCCCACACCCTATTCCAGGTGCCCGCCATCAGGCATGCATTCAGGACAAGGATCCATCATCTATCCTGATGGCGGAAGGGCAGAAAAGCCTGATATTTTCTTTACCCTACAGTCCACCCCCTCAGGGTTTTCTGCCATATAGTCTATACATATATACAATTTTTTAAGCAAACAAACAATGCAGCCATGGCCCACAAAAGCAAATACATCAAATATAACAAAATACAACAAAACACAAATAAGTCCAGGCAGGGCACCAACCTAGTGCAAAAGACAATTATTGGTACCAGCAGATGAGCCACCAAATCTGCTGCTGAAGGCACTGCTCATACGAGGGAGGGGAATCACTCACGGCATCTACTATATCACACCAGGAGCCGTCAGGCTTCCTGGCCTTCTCTGGCTGTAGTCTCGGTACAAGGCACACACAGCATCCACCCCCAGGATGCACTAGCTCTGGGATTGGCAATTTTATTCTGTTGGGGGTAATCGCCAACCCTCAGGGTTTCTGTCTGCAGTCGCTCCAACACTCGGCCTTCATGGCCACCCATGCGACTCACAGACCCCTGCTCTCAAGCCAACCCACTGCACAAGCACATGGGTTGGGGATCCAAACTTTGCATTTGGCTTGGGCTCCACCCCAAGCCACATTCCCCACCCGTCCCCCAAGGACGGGCTCCTCAGCTCCTCACCCTCACTCAAGAATGAGCAGGGCATCACCCATAGGTGATTTTACGAGACTCACAGGGCTTCAGCATACCCAGGCTGCTTAACAGCCGCTTTAGGGCTTCTCAACTTAGCATCAGTACCAGCTTTTGCCACCTTAGTTGGCTTTTTTCCTCCACCTGGCTGCTGGGCATACACAGGCTGCTTTTGGCCATCTAGGCCCACTGGCCACCCCCAGATTCTCAAAAAATAAACATAACCTGCTAAGGTCCTCCGCCTTCTGGCGGGATTGTCAGTCCAAAATCATCAGTTCATCAGTCTATCAGTCCATTGGCCTCTCCCTGCTTCAGCAATGGCCTGCTGCCTCAGGGGTCATTGGCTGGTCCTTTCCGGTGTCGTTGGCTGGTCCTATCCGGTGTCGTTGGCTGGTCCTATCCGGTGTCGTTGGCTGGTCCTATCCGGTGTCGTTGGCTGGTCCTTTCCGGTGTCGTTGGCTGGTCCTTTCGGGCGTCTCCTTCACGCCAGGTCTCATCCTGTAGCTCGTGGACGTATCCATCTTCTATACCGCCATGGTGCCTCCAGCGTCGTCACAGGCAAAGTCTGTTCTCCTTAGTCCCTCCAGGTCTTCGGAGGGCTCCAATACCCGTCTGCATGGATCCTGCCGACTACGCCAATTGTAAAGGCAGGACAGGGCACAAGGCAGGTTTTCTGATCCCATGCAGATCGGGTAAAGGAGGAGTCAGAGTCCTCAGTAGTTTTGCAGGTTTTTTATTTGGGGTTCACCAGGCATATGGCAGGCAGGGGTGCTGGCTGGGGGGCTGGGAGGCTGGCAGGCCTCCCAGCCCCCAGCAAGTCCTCACTCTATCTGGGCTCTCTAGCGTTCGTTCTGCTGCTTCTCGGCTTCGGCTGAGGCTGCTGCTGCTGCTGGTGCTGGTGCTGCTGGCGTCCCCCCGTGACGCCGCCCTTAAAAGCACAGTCTTAACTCAGCTGAATCCCATCTACCTATGCCCACACCCTATTCCAGGTGCCCGCCATCAGGCATGCATTCAGGACAAGGATCCATCATCTATCCTGATGGCGGAAGGGCAGAAAAGCCTGATATTTTCTTTACCCTACAGGGATCCACTGAAATATACTGCTGAGGGGAGCAGCGGGTGAGACGAAAGATCTGCTGTGCTGTGTGGGTCAGCTCCGTGGCCGGGGATGCAACTCAGGCCTTAGGGGTGATAGCACTGAGACTTAACCCCTGGGCCACCAAGGAGGCCCCCAATCATCAGGTCTGAGTTCCAGAAAGGGCTATGGAAGATGGGGAAGAGGAGATACTAGCAGATTTCCATTTCTACATCATTGGCAATGCCATCACACCACCACTGCTGACTCCAAGGAAGACTAGAAAATCAATGTCTGGTTTTTGTTGTTTAAACAGTCTTTCTCAGATGACAGAAAAGAGAAAGTGATTAGAAATGAAAGGTTATGTTAGCATGTGGCCCCCAAACTTGTATGCTCTAAGAAGTTCCTGCCATCCACTGCATAAAGGCAGAGGAAATAGACTTTTAGTGTAATGGATCTTAAATAGGATTAGTGTGTGTAGAAAAACATGAAAGAATAATAGCTTCCTGATGAAACACCCAAAATTACCCATCCCCTTGTGGGCAAATGCCCAGCCAAAAGGTATGGTCCAAAGCAGGACCCATGAGGCCTGAAAGTTATCACAATCTAAGCTGTCTTCTAGTGGGGAATTATAGGAAAGGGGTTCTGAAGCAGGTTCCAGAAAACTAGAACAATAGGAGACACCACATCAAGATAATTACGCTTTCAGCCTCTCCACATGTGTTCTTCCATGTGTCCTTCCCAGCAATACCAGGATGTAAGTTGGGACCCAGAAGCAAGAGCACTCCCCAAGCCCACCTGCCTTCCTTGTCACATAGCTTCACCTGTCTGCTTAGCTTCACTCACAGTTCCCAGTAGCCAAGGCAGCTCCATGTAAGTGGGAAGGGGGCACTTGGTATCTCCCCTAACAATTACTCAATCAAGAATATCTGCCTCTCCTCTCAACTAGAGAAACTTAGCCCATTCTTTGTCACATTTTTCTTTTTTAAGGAAGCAATGCAAAAAAGGAAGTTGCAAGTAGCATACTGTTAATCTGTATATTTTTTCCATGATCTAATAAACTTTCTGTTAAAAATTTATTTATTTATGCATACAAGAACTGGGGTACAGGTCAGAGGTGTGGGAGGTGAGAGGATCCACCAGAGACAGAGCAGGGAACAGAATAGGCAGATAGACCAAAGTACACTGCTGAGGGGAGCAGCAGGCAAGCCAGGAGAGTCTGCTGTGCCATGTAGGTAGCTCCCTGGCTGGGGATCAAACTCGCGCTACCGAGGCTGCAGACAACTTCACAGTGCCGTGCTCAATCCCTTGCGCCAACAGGGAGGCCCCACAAACTTTTTTTTAATGCAGTAGCTACAGGTAGAACTTCGCTCGGAAATACCAACCTGTGAGAGACTAGGCTAAATGGTGCTCCTGCCCTCCCTTTGCTCACCAAAAACCTCCATGGTAAGCCCTGATATAAACAATGATGATGGTGGTTCTGAGGTCTTCCCTTATCAGTGTTGTTAGGAAAAAATTCACCAAGAGTCTTTTCCACAAAAACCAGAAGAAAGGAATCTAAAATCAAAGGACAGTGGAAGTTCCTGAAAGAAGAAAGAAATGCACACGTTATAAAGGAATATCATTTAATGTTTACAAAGTTAGAAAGTATGGCCCTAAAATATTTGGGAAGATTATGACATAACTGTTGTTTTTTTTAAAGATTTATTTATTTATGCATGCAAGAACTGGGGTACAGGCCAGAAGTGTGGGGGGGTGAGAGGATTCACCAGAGACAGAGTGGGGAACAGAACAGGCAGATTGACTGAAATACACTGCTGAGGGGAGCAGCAGGCGAGACAGGAGAGGTCTGCTGTGCCACGTGGATAGCTCTTTGGCCGGGGATGGAACTTGTGCTGCAGAGGCTGCGGATAGCTTCACAGTGCTGAGACTTAACCCCTTGAGCCACCAGGGAGGCCCGACATAACCGTTGTTTTAAAGAAAGTCACATTTTGTTTTATGCTGTTCCCAATGAGTGTCTTTATTGTATTCATCTTGAACTGTGTGGCCTCGTCCAATACCCATGAACCACATGTGGCCACTGAGGTCTTGATATGTCTCTGGTCCCAGCTCATGTATGTTATAAGGGTAAAATACATGTTAAATTCAAAGACTTAGTAAGCAACAAAAATGTAAGATAGCTCATTAATAATTTTTTAAATTGAATATATATTGGAAAGATAACATTTTGAATGTAGGGAGTTAAATAAGACATATTACAATTATTCTCATGTTCCTTTTTAAGTTTTTTATGTGACTACTAGAAATTTTTAAATTATGTGGTTTATATAATAAACCACAATTAGCCACCTTCTATAATAAACCTTCTATAATAAACCTTCTATAATATTTCTATTATAGAAGGATGACATTGTATGAAAATTTTTCTGTGACAGATGTTGTTGATGCCCCACCCCAGATCTCCTTGGCTTAGTTCTGAGTTTACCAGCAGCCTCCAAGGACAATTAGCAAGCCTGTCAACAGTTCCAATTCCCTCCTGGAGGAGAAGTCTCTCTTCTACTCTGCCTGAGATCCTTCTCTGCTACCAGAGGACCTTGGTCAGGGCAGCTTAGAAATACCCAAGATGCAATGCTCCCAGGAGCAAGCCTCACCCCATCAAAGAAAGGGAACACATGCCCTCCAAAGGACCATCTTGAAGTATGTTCTACAACATCTCTTATTAGGGTCTCCAGCAGGACTGAGGCCAGCTGCTCATTATCACAGATTTTACTGACTCTTCTTCCTTTCTTACCTTACCTACCCTCACTCAGCTTTCCTTGATCACCTTCCAGGTAAATTTCCTGTCCCAGGGTGTCTCAGAGCTGCTTCAGGGGGCCCAAACAGAGAGCACACCTCAAACATTTCAGTCCTTCTTTTCAGGACCCACACCAGGTGTCCTTTGACTTTATAACTCACGTTCAGTTTTTCTTCCTGGGCTATTATCAGACAAATGTCTTTAATTACTATTGCTTTCCATCAATTCCTTTACAATTCTATTGTCAATGGCTTTAAGAAACAACAAAAAAGGTTCCGTTCTAATTAAACAAAGAGTGGATCATTTGAAAGAGTTTGTGGATTCTTTTCCACTCCAAGTAATTTGCTTACATTTAAACTGTGCTTATGTGGTGTTGTTTTAATTATCAAGTCATCAAGGACATCGATGTGGCCCTTTGAAACATTTTCCTCCACTTTGGTTCAGTGACAGTTTCTCTTATCCGACAGAAGACTCCACAGGACTGTTCAATACATTTCTCATCTTTGAGTAAAAGGCACATGCAGCAGAGGCAGCAAAGTTGGGGTGGGAGGAGACATCCACTATTCCCTGGACTCTATAAACAAGGATCAGACAGTAAGTGCAGCTACAGGGTTCTCTGGATGCCCTGTGTAGGAAAAGTAAATATCAGGCTTTTCTGCCCTCCCACCGTTAGGACTGATGATGGAACCCTGCGGTCCTGAATGCACACCTGATGGCGGGCACCTGGAGTGGGGTGTGGGCATATGTAGGTGGGTTCACCTGAGCTGAGATACTGGGCTCATAAGGATGGCATCACAGGGGTGCCAGCAGAGCGAGATAGCAGAATAAAAGAGCAAAAGAGAGACAGGACCAGAACAAGCCAAAGGCCATGAGAGAACGTTGGAAAGCCCAGAAAGAGTGAGGACTCGCCGGGGGCTAGGAGGCCTGCCAGCATCCTGGCACCCTGGCGCCCCTACCTGCCGTATACCTGGTAAATCCCAATAAAAGCCTGCAAAAGCCACCAAGGGCTCCAGGACTCCTCCTTACCCCATCTGCTCAATCATAGAAAACCTGCCCTGCGCCATCCTGCCATTATACCTGACATGCAGCACAGCCCTTAATGTCTGATCCTAAGCCTGCCTTGACAATGTGTGTGGCTAAAATAAATAAATAAATACATTTTAAAAGTCTTTAGAGTTAAAGGATAGGTCTCCCTAACATGTACAGAATAGGTTGTCCCAAGACATGTCTGGCATGGGGATTATTTTGAGCTAAGTCAATCAAGGCCCTGCAAGGTCAAGAACAGACATCCCCTCAACTACCTAGAAGAAATCAAAATTGAGGGTATTATCTAGATTAAGGATATCTCCAAGAATGAACTTTCTTTCCGAGAAATCTGTCTGCATGGCTGAGCCTCTGGTCCTGTCCTCATGCGAGTCTTTCTCTCTCCTTGAAGCCCCAGGCTCAAGTCCACACCTTAGCTCAGAATAAAAGCCCTCACCTTGATCCCATTTACTTTAGCATTGACATCCTGGTAGAATCTTCATGTGTAATTAAAATTCTTCTTTTCTCCTGCTAACCCGTCTGATGTTAACTTGATTGCTCAATCAGCCCTAGAAGGACCCAAGAGATAAATTTCATCTCTTGTCCTATAAACTCCAACAGATCCAGGTTAAAATCCTGTCTTCCAGTGACTGATATTGGTCAAGCAGATGGATAGGAGCCACCAATACAAGACTGTTTAAAATTCAGACTTTGGTGACAAAGAGTCTTACCTGTGAAATAAATAAATTCTGTCTCTACCACTTACTACCATTCAAATCACTCATTTTTTCTGAGCCTCAATTTCCCTACGTGTAGACTGAGCCTGGGGATTAGCAGAGTGAGCAAAAGGGACATGTTTAGATGCTTACATTGTTTTCAGATAAAATGTGTGTGTGTAGACTATATATTGGCTTTAAAAAAATCTACATTTTTAATATACTTTTCTTTATTCTTCAGTCTTTTGTGTGCTAGCAGCCTTCATAGATCCTGGACCTCTCTTACCCCAGACCACAATGAAAATAAAAATTCCTACATGTCCAGCAGTTCTTTTCATCAATTCCAGGAGCATTAGAAAACATAAGACTTCTTTTAAGCCAACCATCTTTTCTTCTGTTAATTTCTTTTTTAAAAAAGATTTATTTTATTTATTTATGCGTACAAGAACTGGGGTGTAGGCCAGAGGTGTCGGGGGTGAGAGGATTCACCAGAGACAGATTGGGGAGCAGAACAGGTGGACTGACTGAAATACACTTGCTGTGGGGAGCAGCGGGCAAGACAGGAGAGGTTTGCTGTTCGATCCTTGGCCAGGGATTGAACTCGTGCTCCAGTGGCAGCAAATAGCTTCATGGTGCTGAGACTTAACCTCTTGACACCACCAGGGAGGCTCTCCTCTGTTAATTTCATCTGAGAAGCTCCACATTCAATTCTCCCTTGGCCTTTCCCTTTGCAAATATCTCTGTGGAAGGTCCTGACATTCCCTTCCAAAGGATCAGACCCCAGACTCTCTAGCCTTGTTGGATAATGTATCTAGCAAAGTCGCCAACTTAGAGAACTCAGTTATTGCTAGGTTTTCACCTCTTCTACCTTATATGTTTCTTCTGGTCTGCAATCTCACAAAGCCAGGACTTTATTCAGTGTTTAATTCGAAATAATAATTGAGGGGCCTCCCCTGGTGGCACAGTGGTTGAGCACTGGGCTGCGAAGCTGCCCACAGCCTCTGCAGCGCCGGTTCAATCCCCGGCCGCCAGCGAGGGTCCCACATGGTTCGCAGACCTTTCCTGCCGCCCGCTGCTCCCCTCAGCAGTGTACTTCGGTCCTTCTGCCTGCTCTGCTCCCCGCTCTGGCTCTGGTGAATTCTCTCACCCTCCCGTGCTTCTGACTGTACCCAGTGCCTGTATAAATAAATAAATAAATCTTTAAAAGGAAAAAAAAATAATAATTGAGTTCCTATGAAGTACAGAGCACTTGATAAATTCTAAAATAAGGAAGGAGGAGAGCTACAATCAAGTTTAAAACGTAGCCTGTCCTTACAGGAATTTACCATCTAGTTGAATCTAGTGCAATGAAATGTATTAGGGCCTCAGTGAAAAATGTGTTAAATGAATAAAAGAACTGGGATACAGGCCAGAGGCATGGGAGGGTGAGAGGATTCACCAGAGACAGAGCGGGGAGAAGAAAAGGCAGATGGACCGAAAACACTGCTGAGGGGAGCAGTGGGCGTGATAGGAAAGGTCTGCCACACCACATGGGTATCTCCCTGGCCGGCCGGGAATTGCATCTGTGCTGGAGAGGCTGTGGACAGCTTCATGGCACTGCGCTCAACCCATTGAACCCCCAGGGAGGCCCTAAAAGATTATTGTCAGAGTTTTGATGAGGTTTAAGATGCTATTGTCAGGGGCACCTAGGAGTGCTCAAGTTCCCCCTTAGTCAGCCTCCCAAGGGGACAATGACAAATAGGAAATGAAGAGCTGTGTTAGTGTTAATTACCTGAAATTATGTTTTAAACTCATGTGAAGGGTAGGTTGATAACCTAGTGGGTACATATGTTCTACTTGAAACTACCTTGGCTATCTTCCTAAATCCAAACTCACATTTGGGGACTGTACCAGCCTCAGGGTACAAGCCTTGTAAATGCTCACTGAGCCCTCCAGGAGAGGAGGAAGAGAGAGTGAGGAGAGCTGGCTGCCTGTTCTAGTACTTATGTTCCTGATTTCACCAGCAGAGGCCATACTATATGTGAGAACTTTTTTTTTTTCATTTTTTTTATTTTATATATTTTTTACATCATTTTTCATTTTAGCACAATGTATGCATTTTCATCTTGGTTATAGTCCCCAAACAATTCCCACCCCCCTTGTTTTGATCCCACTCCCTCCTCCCCCCCTGTAGTGTGTCTCTGGTTTATAGTTGCTTGTTGATTTTGATTTTTACTTTATTATAATTAGTCTTTATCCTGGTCCCTTATTTAGGTTTTCTGAATTCCTGCTATGAGAGAGACCATCTGGTATTTTTCTTTTTCTTTCTGGCTTATTTAGCTTATAGCAGCACTGTTTACAATAGCTAAGCTATGGAAACAACCCAAATGCCCAAAAATAGATGACTGGATCAAGAAGATGTGGTACATATACACAATGGAATATTACTCAGCAATCAAAAAATATATATGTGAGAACTTCCAACACAGTTGTACTAACCACTAGTAAAGATGGCCTATTAATGCTGGTAAGTTTACTTTTCCACTGCCTACACTGATATGAAGCAGTGTCTTATTAATTGATAAAAATGGCATACAGAAAAAGCTATAAAGTTCAAGGAAGTGTGAATTCACTTTGGGCCAGAATAATGAAAGCTGTAACAGGGTATTATATGACAGAGTTGTTCTTGCCTTAAACATAGAAAAATCCTTCCTCATCAAGTGAGACCAGAGACAAATGTTCTTCCTTTCCTTCCCCTGAACCTCCTAGGTATTCTCACAAGAGAGCTTGTTGTGTATTGCTTCTCAGCCCCTACAATCCTAAGAGAAGCTTGCTCGATGAACAACTCAATTCTGCAGTCAATTACCAGCAAGTTCATGAGCCAATCCTCTTTAAAAAATACATAGGAGAGAAGATCTACTTGTTTAATGCTATTCCTTCCACAACTTCTTTCTGGGTATTTTCCATAATTGAATTGTCTACAAACAAAACGAGGATTACTGCATCTAATAGTATATGGCATTTCGTAGACACTTTTGAATGAAACGTAACAAAGCACTTTGAACAAATGTTCATTAACTATGTGGGTCTGTCAGAGGGCAGCACACTCAGCATTTATTAAAGGAAAGGATTCGTACAATTTAGACATGTCCAAGTGTTAAGAAACTCTTGCTTACAAAGTGTTTGAAAAGTGTCATCTTTTGACAAAAATTTTTTTTAATTTTTCTCTTTCTATTTCACGTATATAATGTATGCATATAAAAAACGTTATATTTTACATTAGCTAGAGGAAATATTTTTAAAATCCTGAGACACCAACCTTTTTTTCTCTCCCATTCTATCACCTCTGCACTTTCTGCTCCTTAACCGAGGTCTGTGGACCTGACATGCTTTATTCTTTCATGGACTGGAAACAAAGATAATTGTAATCTAAGCTGTGGACCTATTTTTTTCCAGTCGTTCTGTTTTTCTTTTTATACCTAAGTCACACCATCAAGAGTCCTTCGACTTGAAAATTTGGCCAGAGTGGCAACAGTAAAGTCATGAAATCAAAAAAGAAAAATTATCTGTATTTAGCATGTATTTGCATCTGTTGCTATTTTCTGCTGTCCTATTATATTGTCCCTTGATTCCAAAAGAAATATGGTATACATAAGAAATGGAGAGAAGGGGCATTGAGTCATCAGAAAATTCTGTTGCTCCAGATGGCTCCAGATGGTTCCAACATTCAATTCCCACCTATGGAATTTGGAAAATTACCCAGAGCATATTTATTGTTCTGTATTTTTTTATATTCAAAAGGACCTTGAAGAGTTTTGGTCTTTGGATATCTAAAGCATTATATTTTTATGGTCCTCAAGGCTGACCTACCAATAGTAGGAAACCTTTTGCCAGGAATATATTGAATAAGATTTTACTATAGGAAAGCATCTTAAGCTAGCAATTGACAAATATGGGGACTCGAGACTTCTAAATGTTTGCCCCAATATTTGATTTATCAGCTGGTACAGTGTAACTCCACAGTAGACACTTAAAGTGGGCAGCTTGAGCAGCTACCCACATGATTTAAGAAAAATAATCTGGTGTGTATGGAAGTGGGGGAGGGGGCCAAGCTGTTTAACCTCAATAATTTAGACAGATCATTTATAGAGAGCAGTCTGCTAGGGGATAACTCAACCCCCTTATTTAGTTACTGCCATGATATGCCAAATAGACAGAAAAAATCAAAAGGCCATGAGATGCTAGATTCTAAGAGTCAGAGACAAATGAACTAAGGCACCTATTCTCCACAAAACTAGAATCTAATGGACAATCTGAAGAGGCAGGAACGGAGGGAGGGCGGGAAGAAGTAGAGAGAGTAATGAAAAAGGGAGTAGCAGGGAGAAGAGATAGGTTCTGTCTAGGGTTTCAGAAAATGACAGATGATATTTAAGCAGGCTCTAGAAAGCTGTGTCAGCTTTCATGCAAGGTGATAAGTACATCTCAGTTATGAGAACACTTGGGCAAGATATTTGCATTTTCTGTCCTATAAAATAGAGTTTGCAGTCTGAATCCACTTTTGGAGTAATAAGATGAAAGACTGCTTCTTGAAAACAAAGGAAATGCATTTTATCAATTGCCTTTTTAAAATAATCTTGATCAGTTGTTCTCAAAATGTGATTTCTGTACTAGCAATATGAACATCATATTGAGAGCTCATCAAATATGAGAATTTGTTAGAAATTCAGATTCTTACCCCACCCCTGCACTGGCTCAGAAACTCTGGGGCTCAGGCAGTTTTAAGATACTCTACAGGGGGTGTTCATGCTATAGGGGTGCAGGATACACAGAGCAAGAAGCTTCAAATCATCTTGTGATCCGCATCTTGCCAGGGGAAATAATTAAAACTTTCCTAAATGTCTAAACACATACAGCATCAAGGCCAGTCTTGAAAGAAAATTTTTTCAGTGAATAAATGAAAGAGATAAATGAAAATAACAAAGATTTTTTTCATGAAGCTAATTTTTATTATTTATTGGATAATTTTAAAGGGCCTTATTAAAATTTTATTGTTACATCTTTATTCTTTTTATGAAACAATAGTAAATGGATTTTTTTTTCATGTAAACTCAATTGGAAAAATAGATTACAATCCTGTGTTGGCCCTCAAAAAGAATTTTTAAGGTGTTCGTCCAAAAATTCAGACATCTGTAAACCACTAAAAATTAACAGGATATGCAGATACTCGTGAGAAAACAGCCACTGTTATGTATTTTTTTGAGTCAATAGTGTTTTACTAAGAGTTTTGTGCATCTGCGCTCCAAAAATGTCCAAATTAAGTCTGAGGCCCAAAAGTATATAAATATAATAAATGTCCACCATCTCTAATGTTTTTTATTCTAGGATCACCATTTTCATTATGAACTGTCATTTGGAAGATTTCTTGTTTGTGATGATATATATGTGATGATATATATATATGTATGTATTTGTTTGGTAGCTTTTTAAGATCCCCAAGCACCTTACTTGGAGAATAGAAAGGGTGAGTAGAGACAGTATCATAAATAAACTATTATTATTTTTAATGTACATTCGTCATCCTCATGCACTAATGCACAATATTATTTATTAGTTTAATCACTGTTGTGAGAATTGTTATTACTATTTTATAGTGTAAAACTGAAAATGGAAAATGAAAACAGGAAAGAGAAAAATACATTCTATCTTGGGGACATGTAAGATTTACTATACCTAATCTCTACATAGACAAACTATATTTATTTCTATTACAATACCTTATTCATCAATGTATTAAATTGCCTCATACCCCAGTAACCAGTGGAGCATTAGTGACCACTGAAACACAAACCTCATTTCTTCCCATCATGTCCCACATCCTTCCCTTCATTACCATCTTACTATAACCATCCAAGACCCAGGTTTCAAAAGTTCAAGCCTCAGATTACCACAGGGCAGAGCAGACCATTTCTGCAGGCCTGGCTGGTTCCAGAGTATCTGGAGATTAAAAATTGCTGAGTGCATCCACTCATATCCCCAGCCACGATCTTGATCTGGTGAGATGCGCCAGCTGGGTTGTGAATTCAACCTTCTCTGGAAATCAACAGTTCTTATAATTAAAACCAGAGTCTGATCTTTAGCTTGTCCTATTCCCCTCATTGCAAGAGAAAAGAATACTTATATCTACCAAGGAGAATGTCTAGCTTTCACTAGTCAGTGACCCTGAATTGGCCATTGATCATCCTCAGTCATTCAGTGGTGCATCAATGGCCCCTGCTAGAGATTTACAGTTAGGAGAACTTAAAATTAACACATCCCCTACATCATCCCTGTGCTGGAGCTATTGACTCTGTGTATTTCCTCTCCCTGACTTCTCAACTCCACTCACCATTGGTGAAAGTTCTAGTGATTGTGTAACACATATCAAGGCTAGCCTTACCCCACCTGGCACCAGCAATGGCATTTTCATTGCCAGCAGCTTTCTCAGAATCAGCTTCTTAGAACCGCTTCTGTCTCACCTGGCTAGGTCAGTTTCCCTAGGAAACAGGTGCTGAGACAATAGATTTCCAAGCAGAAAGGACACTGGGTAGTGTTCTCCCAAAGCATGCAAGCAAGGGAGAGTGTCCCTAAACTGGGACAGAGAGCTTGGCCCATCGCATGAACACTCCAACCAACGCTGGGGTGGCTTTTAAGAGTTGTCCCACCATGAAGCAGGAGGATCAGTCCTTTGTAGCCCAACATCAACCAGTCATTGAGCAGGGGCACAACACCAGGCAGCTCCCTTCCCAGGGAGGACTCGCCTATGAGCTCTCAGCAGGCAGCCTTCCTGTGGCTGGGAGGACAGGTGCTAGTTTCTAAAGGGGGTATCTGGGGATGGAGAACCAGGATGATGCAAACGATGATACAAATTAATTCTGGCCTGTGCTTCCCAGCCTGGCATCTGTTGATGTATCCAGCCTCACCTGCCACAGCACCTCTACGCAGGCTTCTTCAGCCAAATGGTCTCCCAGGTGTGCCCTACACAATTCACACACCTTATAGCTGCTCAGCCTTGGGTCACAGTGTGCTGCCTGCCAGGGGTACCTTGCTCCCCCCGCCTTTCTCAATGTTTCTCATCTGACCCAGGCCCCAATTTCCAGGAAGTCTCATCAGTGAATTCCACCCAACATTGTGCTCCTCCTGTGATCCTGCACTGATCACATGACAGAGAATACCCTCAGGGGTCACTACTTTATATGCATTTTCCCTGACTTCAACCAGACCTCAGGTCCTTGCTAGGATGCAAATGTGAACAGTCAGTAAGTAGGTCTCTGAGCCTCAGTTTCCCCACTTGGATTAAACCTAGAACATATTTGCTTATGTGAATGAATATCTGAGCACCTACTATGTGACAGCCCTCACAACTGTTCCTTTTTCAAGACCTAAGAGGTACAGAGTTACATCACTTATGGAGTCCTTAGCTTAGCATATAAAAACCAGAGGCAGCCAGGACAAATGCTACAGCTTCACCGGATGGAAAAGGAAGAAGGTGGGAATCGGTCTGGAGATAAGAAAAATGTGACCCCCCACCTCCATACATGCCTTCCTGCCCTGTGACTCACTTGCCTTTAACAGTAATACCATATGTCTGTGGTTACTAGTTTCTACCCAATTCTCCTGAATCCCCAAGAATGCTCTTCTCCCTCTCTCCAAATACAAAAAGAAGTTTTGGCAAAAGAGCAAAAATAGCCACCCCCAAAAAAAAATCTAAATCAGTAGGGAGGAAAAAGTAATTTTGAGAGTTTGCCTTTAAACCTGTGTCAATTCCTTTAAGAGTTTAGGACCTCGAAGCAATGACCAGTCTTTATTCCTAATTGACTTTAAACATCCAGCAGCTTCACAGGTGTCTGTCTCCTCGGCTTAAAGATTCTGCCCTGAAAATGAACTTCTGCAGGGCTGGGATAAATAAACTTCCCTCTTCTATGAGATCATGTCTCCTTTTCATGAAGTATCTTTGTTCCATGCTCCTGGAATTTCTAAATGTGTGCTTTCTCGATTTTGTAAATGGGAAGACCATAGAGAAAGAAAAAGAGGGAAGGGCTGAAGATAAAAATGTGGCCAACCATGTATGTCTCCTGCTGCTGTCAGCAGCTTGGCCAGGGGCTCATCTCCAAAGAAAGCACAAACTTCCTAGACACAAGCCTTAATCCCTATATAAGGGGGTCATGGGGGGCCAGCCAGATCTGTCTGACTTTAGGCTAAAACCTGGTCTAAGAAGGTGGACCTCACTGCTTGGAACCCTGCACTATTCATCACCGAGCCTCTGATTTGCAGGGTTTTGAAATTAACTGCTTTAAGTCAAACCTCCCAAGCAAACACACAGACTCACCTTTGTTGCTGATGCCTCAAGCTTCCCTGATCTTGCCTGGCCTGTAGCCCCTCACTTCTGTGTCCAGGGGCACCCCAGACACCAACTCTGGCTCTATTCCCCAATATAATGCTCTCTGGAGCCCATGGACACATCCTAGTGAATGATGATGCTTCTGAAACTGGAAAATGTGCTGAAAGATAGCAACACTTCACCACGAGGACACACAGGCTCCTGGAATTATAGTATCCTCATGTATGAGCCACGGGCTATGCCAGGGGGGTTTCAGGACCTACTCTTTCCCCCCAGTTTGTTTCTGAACTTCTTCACTCTCCATAAACCAACCCTCCATTCAAACTCCCCTGTCACAGCATCCCTACTGACAAGTGATATGTGCCCAAGCAAGCCTTCATCTCTCTGGGTCTCAGTGTCTTTACCTATAAGGTGAGGATACTGGACAGATCAGCTCTGAGTCCACAAAACAGCAATGGGCCTCAAACACGTTGTAGGGTAAGTGATGAGCAGGCTTTTCTGCCCTCCCGCCATTGGGATTAATGATGGATCCCAGTGGTCCTGAATGCATGCCTATGGCAGGCACCTGGAGTGGGGTATGGGCATATGTAAGTGGGTACCCTGGACTGAGAGGCTGGCCTTTAAGGGCATCATCATGGGGAACCAGAGGAATAGAATGGAAGAGCAACAGAATGAGAGAATCGGAGAGCCCGGAAAGAGTGAAGATTCAACGGAGGTTAGAGAACCTGCCAGCCTCACGGCCCCCCCAGCACCCCTGCCTGCTGGTGTACCTGGCAAAATCCCAATAAAAGCCTGAAAAAACACTGAGGGCACTAGGACCCCCCTTTATCCACCTGCATAGGATCATAGAGATCCTGCTCTGTGCCTGCCTGCTGCTACACACATGCTCTTCTCTTCCATCCTAGTGGGCTGTCATCTAGAGCATTCCACTCTCTCTTAGAATAGTTTGATTTGTGCTGAATTTTTAGGGCCACCAGTGAACTCCATGTGGGGGTTGCTAATTGGTCAAGTTCGAAATAAAGAGAGGTCTTAAGAGGAAGGCACACCCTTTCAGGTAATAGTTAATCATTGGTCATTCCAGAGAAGAGGAAGGCATTTGCCTGCTCACCAACATCTCCAGTAGAAATGATCTTCATTGAACCATTCACTGCTCTTTATACATATACTATCCAACTAAGTTGACACTGGAGTCTCTTTCCTAGAGAAGACTGCAGGTAGAAGAGTACTTCATACTTCTTAGATTTTTCTCATGGCTTTGTGTTGAAACACCACTGTCTTGGAGACCCACACAGGGTCAGACCAGTGTGGTTAGGACTTAGCCATACTCGTTTTTAGCTTGACCTATTATTGTTTGGGCATCATCTTTTCCTATTCACATAGCAAAATCTGCTCTTGTTTCTGGTATAAAACTTCCATTGTTTCACAAGTTTTCATCAACATATTTCCCTCAGTGCAAATGCTTAATAAGTAGAAAAAAATTCCATTACAAGGTCAATGAAAAAATTAACACCTATGTGATTTCCCAGACTTTACTAGGTGTTATGCTTCAAGGGGAAAATTGAGTCATGGCATAATTGAGTATATGCAATGATGAATAGGTCTGACTGTTCTCTTGAAAGTTCTGTGATTCTCCAAGTGCCTCAAAAGAGACTTACAGTGGCCAGACACTGTCACTTTTCTCCTCGACCACCCAAGAGTGGCTGTGTGCCATGCAAATCCCATCATCCTAAAGCTTATTATGACAGACATTGCAGCCCATTCTGACTGGCCAGTCCTTCTATCAACCTGTCCTTGAATTTCTTAGGCAGCCCATAAATGAGAACTGCGTGATTGCTATTCAGTTGGCATAAAGTTGAGATATTCTCCACTTACCTTCATTTTTTTCTCTCTACAACTTTTTTGAAAATTAAAAAGAAATACAGAAAAGTACAAAGAAAAAAATCTAATAGTCATCCATTTTCCACCTAGCCGAAACTAACCATTCTTATTCTGTTCTGTCATGTGGATTTCCACTATTTTTTTTTTAATTATTGAGGTAACATTGCCTTACAACCCTCTATATGACTCAGGACACCTTGTCAGATGTACATCACCCACACCACACCCACCACCAGAGCACCTGTATCTCTTTATCATAGACCATCAGGCCCTCTTCCTGCTTTATTCCCTACCTTCCCCTCAAGTAACCACATTTATGAAGTCATTTTTCTAGACTGTGTTTTGATTCAGTTTTGTCATCTCCTTGTTTTGTTTTTCTATATTCCACATGAGTAAAATCATCTCAGATTTGTCCTTTGCCCTCTGGCTTATATCACCCTTAGTGTAATCCCCCTCCAGTTCCATCCATGTTGTCACAAATGACAAGAGTTTATCTTTTTTTGTAGTTGAATAGAGTCCATTGTGTATATATACCACATCTTCTTAATTCACTCCTCTGTTCTTGGGCACTTAGGTTTAGTCCCCATAACTTGGTTATTGTAAATAGTGCTGCAATTAACATTCTTCTCTTTGTTTTTAATTACTCAGCTTGCTAAAAATGGTATAGGCCTATGATAAAAATGTAGAAAATCACAAAGCCAAGTTGAAAAAAAGAAGTAATTATCTCACAGCCTGTAATAGCTGTTCATATTAAGTTCTAATGATGACACATCTTTCTATGCAGAAAGAAGAAAAAATAAACAGAGAAAGAGGTGGGGAAAATCATTTATTAAAATGAGATTATTTTTATATATGCATTTGCCATTAAAAAGACTTCATTTCAAATTTACTTTTATGAAATAAAAGAAACTACAGTGAAATAGAAGAACAGCAAGTAAGTGCTTCCTTGCTTTTTAAAAAGATATTTTTAAAGATGCCTCTGAAGTTAAGAAATGAGTTTATTAAAACATCAGAAGATCAGTCTTCAAAGCTACTATTGAACATTTGAAAGCTGCTATTGAACATTTCCTCTTCATTCTCTGCTACCTGCTATAAAAGAGTAAGATTTTCATATCTGCTCCATTCCCTCTTTTTTCTCTCCCTACTTTTCAGATGGTTGTTATCTTATTTTTACATCATGCATGTTAATAGCATTCATATTTTGCTCTTCACCCTTAATTTTAGAGTTGTTTAATATTAATTCTACATTTATAGGAATTTAGCATTCACCACCAGTACTTACTGGGACTTTTACATCCTGTTATTCTATATTTTTTTTTTTTTTTTTTTTGTATCCAAAACTTGTTTATTAGGATGGTTTCTCATTCATCTTGATTCAGGGTGCTTTTAGTGCTGCTTCCGTCTGAAGGAGCATCCTTCTGTAAGCCTTGCTTTTCCTCCTGTAGGCTGACAGAGGACAGTGGAGCAGCCAACACACCATACTACCGTTTGTGCATGGCTAAAGACGGTGGTGATTTTATAGCATCCTGGGCATTTCACATCCATGAAATAGGAATTGGGGCTCTGCACCAGGCGCTTCTTCTTGTGTTTCCTCTTCTCCTCTTCTGGAGAGGGATGAAGGAGATCCTTTGCGAGAGGCATGTTCTCGTGGGGAGGTCGTCACCGCCGGAAAGGGCCTGTTATTCTATATTTTGATTCATACCTCAAGTGTCTGACTTTTACTTGTAACAAACAACTTGTAATTGTTTTCCAGAAATTTCTTACTTTTGGAACTTTACAAAGTTCTTAAGTTCTTTCATGCCTCAAACTCCCTTTATGCCTGAATATCTTTGTAGATTTAAAAAAGGCCAAGGTTAAATGTTTCCCTATAGGGATTCTAGAGCTCTGGTGCCATTGCCTTCTGCTGCCTTTTTTTTTTTTTAATAAAGATTTATTTATTTATGCATACAAGAACTGGGGTGTAGACCAGAGGTGCTGGGGGGGACGGTGAGAGGATCCACCAGAGACAGAGTGGGAAACAGAACAGGCAGATCTACTAAAAAACACTGTTGAGGGAAGTAGCAGGGAGACAGGAGAGATATGCTGTGCCTTGTGGATTGCTCCTTGGCCAGCCGAGAATCGAACTCTTGCTGCAGTGGTTGAGGATAGCTTGATAGCTTTCTTTAACCCCTGGGCCACCAGGGAGGCTCTGCTTTCTGCTTTTAATTATTGTTCTGGAGAGTCCGAGAGCACCGTGGGTTTTTCTTTTCTTGTAGAAGACTTGCATTTTCTCTCTTGATTTCTAAGGAATTATTTGAAGCTCAGCATTCTAACTAAAACATATCTTAATGCTGAGCTTGCTGCTTCTGATCTTCCTAGAACATAGTATTGCCTTTGGATTTACAGAATTAGTTTTATCTTTCCTTCAGAAAACAGTTTTTCATGATTTCCTTCAATAATTCTTTTGAGACACCCCATACTTTCATGTTGAAATTTTCTGCATTTTTACAGCAATTAGCTTCAATTCAACTGCTTTAATTTTTGTGTTTTAATTACTTTTACCAAGATAGTTTCAAGACTTTCTTCTATGTAAAAAATTCAAATTTTAACCATGTCTAAATTTTGTTCTTGGTTAGCAACAAAAGTTCTTTGCTAAAATCATTACCATTTTTTAGGTGACATCATTTCTATAGTGATATCATTTCTTTCTTGAATTTAATTCCATAGCACTTCCATAACTCTGATTTCACTCTAGATTTCTATTATTTTTGGGTTCTTGACTAATCATATTTGTTCTCTTATAAAGTGAAATTGTTCTTTGACATAAAGCTGTTGCAAGGAATTTGTTCAAGTTATGTTTTCTTCTAAAATCTAGTTCTTGCCTGCTCACTTTGATTTGCAGTAGATTTATTGTTTCTCTTGCTGTCGTGTGAGCATTGCTGCCATGTGCTTTGCTGCCATGTGCTTTTGATACTTTGCTATTGTTAAACAGCACTGAGTCCATCTGGTCTGGTTCAGCAGGCTGAGTTCTTGGTTCTCTTCCCTCATATCTAAAACCAGTTTAAAATCCTGTCCAAGTTGAGGATTTTTGCGTCAGTGTTCATTAGAGAGACTGGCCTGTCGTTTTCTCTTTTTGTGTTGTCCTTGTTTGGTTTTGGTATTAGTGTAATGCTGGCTTCAAAAAACATATTTGGTAGTTTTCCTTCCTAATCTTTTGAAAGACTTTATGTAAGCTGGGGACTAGTTCGTTTCTGAATGTTTGGTAGAATTCATTTGTGAATTGTTTTTGCAATGATATAAAAGATACAAATTAAAAATATATGTTTAAAAAGACAAAATCCTGTCCAAGTTACCAATGGGAGAACTCACCTGAGATGCTGGATAAGGCAGATTTGGCTGGAAAGCCTTTTCTTGCTCACTCCTCTGCTACTTTGACATCTGCTTTCTGCAAAGGGTCAGCCTTACCTATTGCAAATAGTGATGGGGGTGTCCCATTACCATTGCTCAGTGACCTTGAACTTCCACTGGTTTATCCAATCCCATGCCCAACCATTAAGCTCCCTTGTCTCACCTCTTTCTTTCAGTATCCATTCTACTATCCCTCAGACAAACAATAAATAAATAAATATATATATTTTTATTATATATATATATATATATATATGGTCATTTTGTGTAATTTTCTTCCTTTCAAATTGGGACAATTGAGAATTTTCAGAATTTTATTTTCTCATCAGTCTGGCATTTGGAAAGTGCCGCTGAGGCTGGGTTCTACTCTGTTCCAGTATCTTCTGTGTTTTTCCATAGAAGCAAATTTTTAAAACTTATTATACATTAAGTTTCTCCTTCCATTGCTGTTTATGAATTTTTAGGGGTTTTTTGCAATGTTTCCTTATTTCATCAGATTTTGGGGAGAAGGGTGCAGTCTGATTCTGCCAAGTGAATCTCCATTTTCTCTAGATGATGTTAAATTGTACTACATGTTCCCACACGTGATGGGAAGATAAGGTGCCACATGAGGTGGCAAGAAACTTCAGCACAGTAGTCCTTCCCACACAGGAGTGCACATGAGGGAAGTAAGGGATAGCCCCCACTCACATGGTAACCACTGGCTGAGCAGCTGCTCTGTGGTGTGCCCCATGCCAGACGCTGCAACATAGGCATGAGGAGAACCAGGCGGCCTCTGCATCCTCTCAGAATGTACAGCTTTGTGAGGCAGACAAACATGAATCCAGAAAGCGCACAGATAACACTGCATTTAACTGCCCTCAGCTTTGTGGGAAAACTTTTGCTACACGTAAAAGAATGAAACAAGACTACCACCACACACCAAACACAAAGATCAACTCAAAATGGATAAAAGACCTGCATGTAAGATCTGAAACCATAAAATACATAGAAGGAAACAGGCAAAACACTCCATGTTGTACGCCTCAGAAACATCTTTGAGGACTCATTCCCAAAAACAAAGAAAATAAAGGAAAAGATAAACAACTGGTATTATATCAAACTAAAAAGCTTCTGTAAAGCAAAAGAGACAGTAAGCAAGATGAAGAAACACCCCAAAGATTGGAGAGAAAATATTTGCACTCCACACGATGGATAAGGGACTAATATCAAAGATCTAAAAAGAGCTTACACAACTCAACAAAAGCAAAATAAAGAATCCAGTCAAAAAGTGGGCAGGAAAGCTAAAAAGACATTTCTCCAAAGAGGAAATGTAGTTGGCCAACATGCACATGAAAAAATGCTCAACTCTTATAATCGGGGAAATGCAAATCAAAAACCACAATGAGATAACACCTCACACCAATAAGAATGACTAACATTAAAAAACTAACAACAACAAATGCTGGTGAGGATGTGGAGAAAAGGGAATACTTTTACATTGCTGGTGAAAGTGCAAATTGGTCCAACCACTATGGAAAGCTGTGTGGAGGACACTCAAATTGTTATAGGACAGGGAGAGGGGCAGCCCAAACCCCACAAACCTGCCTATTCTAAATGGGTTCTACCATCCTCCGCATCAACACAAAACATATGAGACTTTAAGGGAACCTGGAACCTCCCCCCTTTCCTGGGGACCACCCTGTTACAAAATTACTAAAAAATGGATCTACCATATTATCCAGCAATTTCACTCCTAGGAGTCTTTCCAAAGGACAAAAAACATTAATTCACTCCTATGTTCATTGCAGCACTATTTACAATAGGTAAGATATGGAAACAACTCCAATGCCCAAAAATAGATGACTGCATCAAGAAGATGTGGTACATATACACAATGGAATACTATTCAGTAATCAGAAAAGATAAACTTTGCCATTTGCAGCAACATGGATAGAGCTGGAAAGGATTATGCTCAGTGAGATAAATCAGAAGGAAAAAGAAAAATATCGCAGTTTCACTTATAGGAGGAACATAGGAAACCATAGAAGGAATCAGAAAAAAGAAAAAAGCAAACCTAACAGTCAATCTATAAATCAGAGACATTTAGCAGGGGTCAGGGAGGAAGAGGGATCAAAACAGGAGGGAAGAGCACATGAGTCTATGGTGACGGTTCACAGGTGCCTTGGTGGTGGCAACTTTATGGGAACAACACCAGAGGAAAAATCAAACATTGCACAAAAATGAACAATGATGTCATAATATATAAGTAAAAATTAAAAAAAAATAAATGATCTCAGCTTTGTAAGATGAAAAGCATACTGTGGACTGGATGGTGGAAACAGTAGCACAAATATGTGGATGTCCTTGAAGCTCCTAACTCTGTGCTTAAACATAGTAAAGAAGTAGGACAAGAAAATACACTAGGCCCTGTGGTAAATGAATGCTACCTCAGTTAAAAAAAAAAATAGTTAAAAGGGCAAATTTTATGTTAGGTGCATTTTACCACAATTTTTAAAAATGAGCGCAAGTCATATGAGAGGGAGATGACTAAGTGCTGGGAAAGTGTAGATGAGGATAGGTCAGAAGACCCTTCCCTGAGGAAGAAATGATTGAGCTGACATCCAAAGGAACTATAGGAGGGAAGTTATTATAGGGATAACCTTGAAACCACTGCAATTTATAAAAAAGATAAATCATTCATAAATGTTGGTACTTTATTATTGGTATGGCAGGATAATATATTTGAAATATTAGCTGATATTTCCCCCGTTTTACTTTCACCTTCCCACCCTTCTCCTTACACCTCCCCTCACCCTACCCCAGGGCTCCAGGCAGCTAAGTTTGCTGGTGCTTGTTTTGTAGGGATAGGGGAGCGGAGAGACACAGCAAGGAGAAAAACCAAACAAACTTTATGATTCATTCTGGATGTTGGTGTTACCAAAAGACTAGAAATTTAGGTGAAACAAAGAGATGTTCAGGTTTCTGGAGAAAAAATATGAACGAAAGAACCAGCCTCCCACCCACTCCGATGTAAAAGAATTTCCCAATCTTGGGATAGAAAGCCTCTGGGCAAACAATGAGATCAAAGGAGTAAGGAATGCTGAGGAAGAGGCAGTTTGGGGTCAAGTGCAGAAAGGCATTCAACCCACAGGCAGGTGTGGGATGAAGCAGCTGAGGGCAGGAGAGCCTTCCTGTTCTTGGGGAAGAGCCTTGGAATGAGGCAGCGATATGCAGATAGGAAGTGCTGCCTGGTGTTTGGGGGCAGCTAGAAGGTCCAGGGCAGTCTCATAGAGTGTGACAGAGCAATCACTGTCCCCTAAAGGCCCAGGAGGTAGTTGAGCCTGCTGATGAATCTGAAATTGTTGGGAGAGTGATGGTGTCTCCTTGGCAACCTGAGTGAACTGATAACCAAGGACCAGATGAGTAATGGGCTTCTCAGCAGATATCTATGGCCTAGATGACATCAAGGGCTCAAAGGCATTCCCCTGCAGGATTCCAGCATCTCCACCTCACCCTCTGTCCCTGCTGCAGCACCCATCTCAGATTAGACACATGAATCAACTAAGATGAAGTTTCTGCCATCTTCACAAAGGGAGGGATCAAATAAAATAAAAATTGGAATGACTCATAGGAAGATAAAGTAACTAGTTTTTTTTTTTTCAAAGATTTATTTATACATATGAGAACTGGGGTACAGGACAGAGGTGCGGGGGTGGGGGTGGGGTGAGAGGATTCACCCAAAGACAGAGTGGGAAACAGAACAAGCCAACTGACTGAACTACACTGCTGAGGGAAGCAGCTCAGTGGGCAAGGCAGGAGAGGTCTGCTGCACCATGTGGGTTGCTCCCTGGCTGGCCAGGGATTGAACTCGTGCTGCAGAGGTTGCTGCAGAGGTTGCAGATAGCTTCACAGTGCTGTGCTTAACCCCTTGTGCTGTTATAGGACAGGGAGAGGGGCAGCCCAAACCCCGCAAACCTGCCTATTCTAAATGGGTTCTACCATCCACCGCATCAACACAAAACATATGAGACTTTAATGGGAAGGAACTTTAATACAATTAGGAAACAATACAGGAAAGGCAAATAATCTAGTTTCTAAATCAAGCACCCAAAGCTACCCATCCCCTTGTGGGTAAAAGTCCATCCATATGGGATTGGCCCAGAACAAGGCCCCAAAGCCTGCCACAAGTCCAAAGCATCTCCCAGTGGGGACCCACAGAAAAGGGTCAGAAACAATCAGACAAGCCCGGAAGGAAAAGAGCAAAATCAACATCAAGATAAAAGCTGCCATGGTCCCCTCCCCACGGGTCTCACCCACATCTGTGTTACCCAGTCCACGACCAAAAGACAAGTGCAGTTTCTTCACATGTCTCTAGGCTCCACGCGCCTCCTCCAGGTCTCCTGGCTCCATCCTGCTTCCTTCCTTCCTCAGTCTCTTCTGCAGCTTCTCTTCCTGCTCAGCTCCACCCTTCCTTGGGTGGGGCAGGGAACCTGGAACCTCCCCCTTTCCTGGGGACCACCCTGTTACAGTGCCACCAGGAAGGCCCTAAAATAACTAATTTTTGCTCCCTGATTTCCAGAGTGAGGTTTGTAATAATAGCAAATTCTCCTTACATACTCTTTCTACAGGTCATATCACTGGGGGGTTGCGGGGAGCTATGAAGGATTAGATTTTTCCCTGCTGGGACATCACATTGGCAAGTCCAGCCCATCTACTATGGCTGAACCACTCTAGAATGGGGCCACAACAGTGCCAGGCCCTGCCCTATTTTTTCAGCAAAGCTGCTTCTTTTCTGTTACTTCCCATTTAGGAACTTGATAAATCTAATATATGGCTTAATGACAGTGATGATTTCTTCATGTGTCTATTTTTTAACCTCCTGCCGAATGCTCAGCTCCTAGAATAGTGCCTGCTACCTAGCAGATTCTCAACAAATATTTGTGGAATGAAAGATTGTATCTTTGTTCCTCTATCTAGTTGAATGTCTTCTACAGTGCAAAGAATTTACACCAACTTCAAATGGCTGCCGGGAGACCTAAGTTGAACAGATTGGCCAACTCGCCATGCGATTCTGGATGTACCCAAAGACAGCTTGATGCTTTTAGATAACTTAGTCTAATTTTTAAAACTCAAAAATGCACACCCAGCTGAGTCCTAATTGCAAAAATATTTTCAACATCTGGAATGTAGAATACTTAATGGATTGTTCCTATCCATACCCTGTTGAAGAGAAGCCTGGAGGTTAGAACCTGCCACAGTTAAAATATTATACTAAGCTGTTTAGGCCTTTCAATGTTGCGTTAAACTCACAGTTCCAGGGTAACGCTGTGCTGAATGCTGAGAGCCATCTGTGTCAGGAGAAGGGCAGGCTCTGCACAGCGTGGTTATACTTCCCTCTCGTGGTGAAAAGCCACCCACAGCCTCTGACACATTCCAGAGAAAAACCTCCAATCCTACCACTAATGATAAATGTGCAGGGACCACATTCTGTGACAGCAGTTTGACAGATTTTCTTTCTGTTACTCTTCACAGCAACCTTACTTCCAAGGATGTAACTCATATCTCCCATCGTAATGTTAGGGGGAAAAGGATGTCCCTTGCTCTATAGCAGTAACAGATGGGGAAACTCAGTCTCAGAGAAGTGAGCCTGCACAGATTCACTCTAAAGGTAGTAAGTAAAAGAACTGGTGCAAAGCCAGGTAGCTGTGTCTGATTGCAAAGTCCATACACTCTCCCCTCTGCTGTATAGATTATTATTAACAATAGTGACTTGTTCATATCTGTGTCACCAGTGTCCTGCACACAGTAGATACTCACTAAGTGTGGATTCCCCAGCACCCCCTTGTACTCAGATGTAGTCTTGATGCCCAGAGTTGCTGCTGGTCAAGCTAAAATGTAGAGTCAGGCAGGGGGCCTCTCACCAGTACAAAAGTCTTGGTATGAGGATATCTGCCGAAAACAGCAGGCAGAGACATTCTGGTCAGATTAGCATAAGCAGCTAGACCACCTTGACAGGAAATTAAGTGTAAACAGGGACTAGAGATTGGATGTTTTGATCAGCCACAACAATGGAGACCCCCAGGCACAGCCCCTATTCACTTCCCCCCTAGCTTGTGCCAGACAATTATGCATCCCCAATCCACATTCCCATCATGCACATTCTTCCATGCATTCCTCCAAGTACTTGCCTACCTTCCCTGAATCTGATACCAAATAAATGTGATACTGGCTGGGGGTAGGGGGATAGGGAATGGCACCACGTCTCCAAAGATGTGAGGCCCTTTTGGTCTCTCTCTCTCTCTCTCTCTCTCTCTCTCTCTCTCTCTCTCTCTCCTTGGTCTTTGAGTTATTGCTTCTCCATCCCACACCACTCCCAAAGCTGTCACTCCTCAAGGTGACAACTAAGTATTTGTTGAATGAATGAATGACAAGAGTAGCAGTTGTAGCTTTTCAACAGCAGCTTATTTATATATGCTGTATTGACATATATACAGTAATGCAGCATTTACACATGGGGATACTTTACCTCCTTCAGAGGATGTATGATTAGGTGATGTCATCCTGGTGCAAATGTCAGAGTGTGATTATGTTATAGGACAGGGAGAGGGGCAGCCCAAGCCCCGCAAACCTGCCTATTCTACATGGGTTCTGCCATCCGCCGCATCAACACAAAACATATGACACTTTAATGGGAAGGAACTTTAATAAAAACTAGGAAACAATACAGGTAAGGCAAAGAGTCTAGTTTCTAAATGAAGCACCCAAAGTTACCCGTCCCCTCGTGGGTAAAACTCCATCCATATGGGGTCGGCCCAGAGCAAGGCCCCAAAGCCTGCCACAAGTCTAAAGCATCTTCCAGTGGGGACCCACAGAAAAGGGTCACAAACAACCGGACAAGCCCGGAAGGAAAAGAGCAAAATCAACATCAAGATAAAAGCTGCCATTGTCACCTCCCCACGGGTCTCACCCACATCTGTGTCACCCAGTCCACGACCAAAAGACAAGCGCAGTTTCTTTACATGTCTCTAGGCTCCATGCGCCTCTTCCAGGTCTCCTGGCTCCATCCTGCTCCTTCCTTCCTCAGTCTCTTCTGCAGCTTCTCCTCTTCCTGCTCAGCTCCACCCTCCCTTGGGTGGGGGAGGGAACCTCCCCCTTTCCTGGGGACCACCCTGTAGCAATTACTCAAACATGTAGTTACACACCTAGGCTGTGTGCTAACCTATCGGGAACACTAGCACATATGTGGTCCACCTTGACCAAAACTCCTCAAGCAATAATCATTGCATCTCATGAGATAAACGCTTGCCATGCATACCTACCATCTGATTATGCCTAGTCTCATGAAGGTAAGCCTGATTCTGATACATGTTTTAGCCTGTTATTTAAACAACCTTTAAGCACCTTCTTTTTATGAAGCTGCACGCACTCATCATCAACATGATTCATGACGACCTACTATGTGTTGAACACAGTTCACACTCCCACGAGGCTTGCGCAGTTTGATATGTGCCTGAAGCCTCAGAGTCAGTTTGCTGCTTTTCCCTCCACTTCTTTAAAAGCAAGACCTGGCGCACATTCCTGCATCTATTTGCTGTATGGTGTTTGAGAGTGTGGTTGATTTTAGCATCCTAGATTACCTCAGTTACTTAGTAGCATGTGGGTAATAGCTTAAAAAACAGGAAGAAAGGGCAGAAGTGGGAGCATTGTGTTGTGTGTTTTAATTGCACTCATTAAAAACAGCCCTGGAAAATTATGTTTGTAAATCTGAACCTCAGGTCGTTTTTGTAACTGTCAAGGGACCCTCCTTCCTAAGTCATGAGCCTGTGGCATGACTCAGGATTAAAGCATGAAGACCCCAAAGTCATCACTATTTCCCAGCTGGATGAGCCACTCCACATTCAAACATGAGCAAGGAGAGGGAAAGTTAAGGGAAGAGCAGTTTGGGTATCTACCCAAAAGATATTCTATTAATTCACAAATGAAAATATTTGAGTATATGTTATTGAATCAAGGTTCGCATGGTGAGCAATGCAAGTCATTAAATTTCTATTTGTAAATCAACAAGGAAACTGAATAATCCCTAAGATCCTTTTCATCTCCAAAACACCCTGATTAAAATGAGAGGAAAATTGCCTTTCTGTTTTATTATCAAGATCAAAGAACGAAGGTTAAACATACCCCACTGTGTTCTGAAATCTCTATCTTCTCCTTGTTACTGCAAATGTATTCACTCAATCAGCAAATATCTGCTGGATAATACATGGGTTCCAACTTAAACTAGCTTTGGGCTTGGGTTTGAAATGGAAGGAAAACTTGCTTCACAGCCTCCTGTCAGCCCCAGACTTTTGATGATGTCCCTGTCTTTCTCTGGCTGAGGGCGTCACAGTGTTATAGGGCAGCCCCGATATTGAACGGGTTGCCTGGCTGTGGGTCCTCACCCACACACTTAAAAGGACTTATTAATACTCCACTACAGGCACACACAAAAGGTTAATAAAAGGTTTATTTACAAGGGAAAAGGAAATAAAGAAAATGTACAACTTAGGGAGAAAATAGGGAAATAAAGTCTTTAATGCACCCTACCCGATCCGCCGACCTGGAAACCAAAAGGCACTCTCAGAGCTGGCCGGATGCTGTGAGCTGGCGGAGAGCCAAAATGGGGAAACCCCTCCAAAGCCCACGTGTCTGGCTTTATACCAACCTGGCTGCTTAACCCCACCCTCAGGTCCCAGCCACCTTCCCTCTGGTGGTGATGGGATTTGGAGTTCCCAGTGTCTTTGGCTTTGGCATGGGGTGGGGGTGGAGTCCACAAAGCCTGTATGGAATTAGCTTTAGGACATCCTTTTCCCCCTAACAACAGTAAATAAGCTGCCCTCCAGGGACTAAAGGCTCCCAAAGTGTGGCAGACTGAGAAGGAAGAGTAAGCTTAGATGGTGAGTTAAGCCCTAACGGGGACATTGCTGCCTGAGAAGAGACCTTGAGAATGGAACCAGCAGGGCCGTCTCCTGCAGCCTCAGCTGATCAATTCCAGGATGCACTGACCTTCCCCTTTCAAAGATGAGGACTCTAAAGTCAAACCCTCCCTTTCCGCATTGTCACCACAGATAGCAAATGATACTGAACGCTGGCCTCAGTTTCGCTCAGCCTATAAAAGGAAACAGAGTTTGAGGGAAAGGAAAGTGGTTTAATTTGTCGACAAATGAGGAGGGCAGCAGACCTGCATCTGAAAGACAACCGTCCTGCTCTTCGGCAGAGGGCAGGGGTGTTTATACAAAGAAGTAAAACGAAAGGGAGATGGAAGGAGTCCAGGCAAGGTCTTTTGATGCAAGCATATGGAGATTGCGGGTGGATGCCAGCTTGCTTTGTTAACACTGATGTTTAACTTCCTTAGATGTTTGACTTCCTTATTATCCTCTTAGGGATGTCCTTCCTTTTCCTTAGAATGCAAGAAGACAAACCTGTCAAACAAGGGGCTAATTGCAAGAAATACTGGAAAAACAAACTTGTTAATGCTTATCTGGGAGACTGGTCATAAAGAAGGCAAACTTGTCAAATAAGGGGGAAATTGCAAGAGATGGAGGAAGACAAACTTGTTAATTCTTATCTGAGAAACCAGTCATTTGTAACTGTATCACAAAGACCAAGAGAGCCTGTGGTGGTGGGAAGCAGGAACACACCAAACAAACTGATCAGCCTAGGAAGGTCCGAAGTCATCCCCATGGGTGTCAGGGGAACTGGAGATTCACTTTTCCCCGCCAATGGGGACAAGTGGGTAGGGGGAGTTGAGGGCACCCTTAGGAGTTACTGTTGTCCAGCATGTCACACATACAGATCTTTACTTACCATGCAGGTACAGCCTGATAAACCTGTGGTGAATTGAAGACATTTAACACACCTAATCTACTGAACATTATAGCGTAGTCTGCTATCCTGAACATTCTCAGAACACTTCCATTAGCCTACTGTGGGGTCAGCCTCCCCAAAAGTATCAGCTAGGTTTTTCTCAATAGGTCCTCCCTGTACCTTGGTGTGGGAACTAGAGCCTTGGAAGATCTGTTACCTTTATTTTAATAATACAAATTGCTGGGGGCCTCCCTGGTGGCACAGGGGTTAAAGTCTCAGCTCTATCAAGCTGTTGCTAGCCACTGCAGCATGAGTTTGATCCACAGCCAGGGAGGTGACCCACATGGCACAGCAGACCTCTCCTGGATCACCTGCTTCTCCCCTCAGTAGTGTATTTCAGTCAGTTTGTTCTGTTCTCCACCTGTCTCTGGTGAATCCTCTCCCCACCCCACCACCCCCCCGCTGCCCACCTCTGGCCTATACCCCAGTTCTTGTATGTATAAATTAAAAAACCTTGAAAAAATAATAATAATACAGATTGCTTTTGTAGTGATAACAGTGAGGACCCTGCTGCTTAGGAGAAATCTTCTGTTCTTCTGTCCTAAATCTTTCACCCCTGTCTAATCAAAGAAGAAATTGCTGTTCTCCTTTTATGACCTAGAAGAATGTAGTTTTGGGGGGACTCATCCAGGTGTAGGTTTATCAGTGTCCCTTCTATCTAGGAATCTCACCTTAATGCTCAGAGTTAGGATGAGGTCACCCCCTCCTTGTCTATCTTGTGAAGCTGCCCCCTCTCTGTCCTTGACACCCCCAGCCCCAAAACACAGGATGAATATTCCTGCTTCATTGTTCTTTAGAATTTACAACCATGAAAGTTCTCCATATGTGTGTTATTATGTTGATGGTTTTTCCTTCCCTCACAGTTGGACAAAAATCATCAAAAAAAAAAGGCTATTTTGTCATCAAGTGTTGACCATCTCATGTGATGCATTGAACACTGCTGACAGCGGAAGACAGAAGCACTGCTAACTCTCGCAGTGGCTGGGTGACAGGGGATGGGGCTTGCTGCCTTTGCCCAGCGCCATGAGAGCGAGGTGCCGCTCACAGCCAGGCTGGGAAAAGACAGCATTCAAAACTGAAGTTCAAAAAAGCGTAAGTGAGGGACTGTCTGCACCACGTAGAATATAGAGATTCCATATCTTGGTGTCTCCAGAGCTCACGCTGGAATCTCAGACGCTGTGGTTAGATGCTGGCTGCGTGCTACAGCGTCAGCAGAGTGTGAGTCCCAGAAGGGGTGCCCCTTTTCTAAAACAAGGGGATGAGATTAGATGATAAAGGACCAATCTTACTATACACTTTCCTTTTAAAAAGTGCATATAAACTGCCCTTCTAGTTCTCCCCTGGGTGTTCAAAATCAAATGCTTGAGAAGCTGCAGATGTGCAAACACGTTTCCACCTTCCTGCCAAATGGCCCATAAAATTGCGCAAGATGCATGAAGTTTACTTAGCTATCACCTACATCTTCAAGGATCACTCTGTCCCTATGGTTGGATTTATTAGTTCTACTATTAATATTCTTTGTAAAAATGGAATGAAAGATAAACTAGATAGAGGCAGGACTGATTGGGATCCCCGTGTGGACAAAAGAACCCACTTGACAGCCTGAGCCCCCTTAACACGCCTGCCTCATGAGAGACATTTTGGGTTTCAGGCCTAGATATCTTTTTTTAAAAAAGATTTATTTATCTATATAAGAACCGGGGTACAGGCCAGATGTGCGGGAGGGTGAGAGGATTCACCAGAGACAGAGTGAGGAACAGAACAGGCAGACCAACTAAGTACACTGCTGAGGGGAGCAGCGGGCGAGACAGGAGAGGTCTGCCTCGCCTCGTGGGATTCTCGCCTGCTGGCAGGGATTGAACCAGCGCTGCAGAGGCTGCAGACAGCTTCACAGCATGGCGCTCACCACCTGCGCCATGAGGGAGGCCCTGGAGACATCTTCTTTTAAAGTAAACCCTACTAAGCGTCCATGCCAAGCTCCACATAGCCTGGAATTCTAACCCCTGTTTCTTAAGATTCAAACACATAAAATGCTCTCCTGCAGGCAGCTGGGCTTCAGGCCTAACTGGTAAATCTTTGTTTACATTCTTTCTAGCGAAGGCTATTTACTCGACTCCCAAGCTGTGAGTTTGCTCTGCTAGCAGAAGCACTAAGGTGTGTTACCCCAATTTCATTAGAGGTAATGGCGCTCTTATTTTTTTGCCTTGTACCATATGCCAGTCAGGCCTCCTCACATCTCCCAAGACTTCCTCCCTCTAATTACCTTCCACAGACAGGACTGGCTGGTTCACCTCCACCTGTTTCCTCTGGGCCAGCCACGTTGTCCCTTCCCAGCTTAGTCTCTAACTCACTCAGCGCATTACTCTGGCTTTGTTGACTTAGCTCCAATATTAAGTTTCCACTCTGAACATTCATTCTGCGCTATCCCCATTTATTTCAGATTCTTATCCTTCTCTCAATTCAAGCCCACAGCAACCTCACATAACTCCCAAAATCTCCTGCTGCCAACTGATTGGGTTCTTTAACCCATTCAACACGAAGTCCAGGAACCACACTTCAGTCAAAGTTTAAACGTCAGAAGAATTTTCTTTCTTGGCCAAGAAATGGGGAAGAGAGCGCACACTGTAAAGCTCTCTGCCTCCTGCCCCAAGGGACTTACATGGTATAATGCTAAGGAGTGGGGAGACTAAGTGTCTGCATCAGCAGGATTTCAGAGAAATCGAGAGAGCTTTCCAGCGGAACTATATTCACCCCCAGTTTTTCTTCAAAGTTTGGTCTTGACTGGATCTGTCATGGTTCTAGTGGCTGTGCTTTTTACTTTGGTGATGAGGCTGTGGCCTAACCTTTGTCTTACTTCCACCTCCACATTGGTGTGAACCAATCTCACCTGGTTTCCTTGGTTTAGTTTACAAAAAGATAAGCAGTAACTAAGCAGGGATAAGCAGAGCAAGGGGTTGGTGAAACTTTAAAAAAAGAGTGAAAATTAGGGTCTCCATTGAACCAGAGATTCTAGCATGCCTACTTGTCGATGTCAGAGGTAAATGCTGATTTAGAAAGAGACAAAAAGTTAATTTTTCCTCTTAAAGCGCTTAAATGGAGCAGATTCTACAATGGTCTCAATATTCCCCCAAATTCACGTGTTCAAATCCTAACCCATAACTTGATGGTATTAGATGTGGGTGGTTACATCACAAGAGCAGGGTCCCCATGATGGGATGAACACCCTTATCCAAGAGGCCCAAGGAGGCTCCCTGTCCCGTTCTGCCACATGAGGACACAAGGAGTCTGCAACCTACAAAGCAGACGATTCTCACCAGAATACAAGTGCTGGCAGCCTGATCTTGAACTTGCAGCCTCCAGACATGTGAGCAGTAAATATCTGATGTTTATAAGCCACCCAACCCTATTGTATTTTGTTGTAGCAAAACAGAGGAAGGCAGATTCATGCCCCCCAAAAAGCATCACTTCCCAGCAGTGCCAGCCAGCCGTTGCTCTTTAGTCTCTTCCTATTCCAATTCACAACTCTGAAGAGTCTCACAAAGTTCATGTTTACAGAAGGTGCACTAATGGTGAAAAGGCTTTTTGCCTTGTTAAGCTGCTCACACTGCTCTTAAATGCATAGCAGGCATTAAGCTTGATACTGATTCTTCACATTGACAACCTGGTGGATGTTGAATACTGGACTGCAGATTGTTTTACTTTTACAAAATCTTTAATATACTTTAATTAAATTTTCAGAAAAAAATAAAAAGGTTTCAACTCATTTTTTAAATGTTATATTCATAATTGTAATTTATAGCTCCCCTTTAATTTTAATATATGCGTTTGAATATTTCAAAAGAAAAATAACTTGGAAATACATATTAAGATTTCATATAATTTTAAAATTTACTTTCACTTATATTTGGGATGTATATCTTAATTATATAACTTGAATTCCATTGTTTGTTACTTTAGATCATTAAGATGACAATAGAGGGCCTTCCCGGTGGTGCAGCTGATTGGGCACAGGGCTGAGAAGCTGTCCGCAGCCTCTGCAGCGCGGGTTCAATTCCCAGCCGGCAAGGGAGATACCCACATGGCAATGCAGACCGCTCCTGTCTCGTCTGCTGCTCCCCTCAGTAGTGTTTTCGGTCTGTCTGCCTGTTTTGCTCCCCGCTCTGTCTCTGGTGCATTCTCTCACCCTCCGGTGCCCCTGGCCCGTACCCCAGTTCTTGTATAAAAAAATAAATCTTGGGCCTCCCTGGTGGTGCAGTGTTTGAGCGCTGGGCTTCAAAGCTGCCCGCAGCCTCTGCAGAGCCAATTCGATCCCTGGCCGTGGGTGAAGGTCCCACACGGCGCACAGACCTCTCCTGCCATGCCCGCTGCTCCCCTCAGCAGTGTACTTCGGTCCTTCTGCCTGTTCTGTTCTGCACTCTGGCTCTGGTGAATTCTCTCACCCTCCTGACTTCTGACTGTACCCAGTGCAACTTCTGACTGTACCCAGTGCTTATATAAATAAATAAATAAATAAATAAATAAATAAATCTTTAAAAATATATCTTTAAAAAAATCACAATAAAAATAAAACATATGAAAGTGGGTCTCTAAAAGAAAATTAGTCCTTCTAAGAAGCACATGACTTAAATATTTTAAACTAGAAACAAAGAAAAAGGGCAAATTCCTGTCAAGGATGATACATATGCAATCCCTGACCAAGATATTATATATTCTCTATTTAATGAAGATTTAATTGCTATTTAAAAATGAAAATTAGCCAATTATTCTTATCAATTTACAATCTGGACAAGTCAGATAAATTCCTGCAACCTCATCTTCTTTGCCAAATGAAAATACAATTATATATCACAAAACATAATTTGCTCACTGAAAAAGCATGAATGCAATTACTAAAGCTCAAAAAAAATGAGTAAAAAGCAACCAATGGTATTCAAAAAAAATGAGTAAATGCCAATTGAGACCCTGTTATGTTCTTAAAAGGATGACATCATGTATCTAAAATTTGCCAAGCATAACAATGCCTCTTTTTGTATCACTAAAAGCACAGTATTTATAGGCAATAATGAAAAATGACTAGGTCTAGTACAAATGACTTCAAATTTTGATGTTAAAATGTACACAAACATAACCCAAATAAACAATGAAACAAATGGTCACTCTCAACATTAGAAAATTCAAAATGGGCCTCCCTGGTGGAGCAACAGCACAGCACCGTGAAGCTTTCCGCAGCCTCTACAGCATGAGTTCAATCCCTGGCCGGCCAGGGAGCTAATCACAGGATGCAGCAGACATCTCCTGTCTTGCCCGCTGCTCCCCTCAGAAGTGTATTTCGGTAGATCTGCCCCACTCTATCTCCGGTGAATCCTCTCAACCCCTGCACCTCTGGCCTGCACCCCCATTCTTGTATGCATAAATAAATCAATCTTTAAAAAAAAAAAGAAATTTCAAATGAAGTCACAAATTTCTTGAATAACAAGATGACAAAAGAAAACACCATAAAATTTACCAAGTTATTATTGTGCCATGCGACTAGATTAACCGGGGTCAAAATTTATATTAAAAAAACATTCACAGCTCACTGCTCACCTGTGTCTATGCAGGTGTCTCTCTTTCCTTTTTCTCTTTGACTTAATATACTTGCACATATTGTAAATGAACATAAAATTAAATTATGTTCATTGCATGCATTGTTGGACTATCAGGATAGTAAAACAAATCAAAAATCATTGGTACTTCACTGGCTTTTCATCAATGGTTAAAAGATGTGAAATATTTCCATTTTTGGCATTGACTAAAGAGATTGATGAGAATGATTAATTATGTGCCTCATCTCATTAATATGGTTGGTCAACAAAAAGGTGGTTAAACCAGAATTTTAACCAAAAATTCAGCATCATGTTTTTGTGCTCAAGGTTGGACTTTATTGTTGGAAAAAATAGGCTCAATTTCATCAGTGGTGATGCTATTCTTTGAAACAACTTGGAGATGAAAAACAGTATTTTCTGGATGTGCCAAGAAAGGTGAACAATTGTGAATGAAACATGAAATTTAACCCTTCATCACAATTAGACACACAATGAAATTCAAACTACAAAAATTGGATACCATTTAGACAAGAGCTGAGAAGCACAAGGAAAGTTCAGCAAAATGATATTGCCCAAATTAAGAGTAACCAGTCATCAAAAAGGAAATTAATTTTGAATTTGAGCTATGTATACTTGAGATGATTCATTGATTACTATTTTTTTTAAAGATTTATTTATTTATTTATACAGGCACTGGGTACAGACAGAAGCGCGGGAGAGTGAGAGAATTCACCAGAGCCAGAGGGGAGAGCAGAGCAGGCAGAAGGACCGAAGTACACTGCTGAGGGGAGCAGCGGGTGGCCAGAGAGGTCTGCGCACCATGTGGGACCCTCGCCCAACGGCCAGGGATAGAACCGGCACTGCAGAGGCTGCTGGCAGCTTCGCAACCCATGGCTCAACTGCTGAGCCACAGGGGAGGCCCTCAGTGATTACTATTAATATTTAAGTAACAACAAAATGAAAACGTTCTGAGTTTGATTTTTCACTTTAAAAGCTGTAAACTGCATATATTTTTTATTCTAGGAAATTTTTTCTGAATTGTAAGAATATGCAGCAAACATAATGTTCTCATAAAATAAAAAGAAATTAGAAAAAGGAAATAAAGTTTTGATTACTGTGAAAGAAAATTGGTGTATAAATATTTCCAAAACAAATATTAGGAAAGCCATATTATGGCAAATCATAGATCAAGATGTATTCTTAATTGAAAGAGAATGATTATCCAACTGCTGTTTCTAAGTTCTTTTTATAATATCTCAGCATTGAAAAATTTGAAAGACTATCCATGAATGACTAGATATTGCTTCAAGAAACAATTTAAGCTCATTTTAAAAAGAGCAATTTTATGATGAATTAAAATGTGTAATAAATTCTAATAAAAATAATTTGTCACATGGAACCCTATTATTATGTCAGAACATATTACATAATATTTGTTATATAATATTTGGTTTCCTGTTTTGAGAATTTTATTGGCCATTCAAACTATTGTAGCTTCAGTAAAGTATTTCCCAAATTGAAATTTAAAATCATCTAAGAATTCCAATGACTCAAGAAAACATAACTTGACACCACTGTCAATGGAACAGAAATTTTGTGAAATATCTTGCTTCAACAACACAATTAGAAATACTGCTGAAATTAAGGCAAGAAAAATAAAAATTTGGGAATAAATGTGTAATTTGTAAATTAAATACCTACTGATTGACCCAAGCATGACCATCAACAGAGCACCCAGGCATATGTAATAGTAGTTAAATTTAGTTGTCTTTAATATTAGCCAAATTGTAGTTACAGGAGACTGTAGCTTCGCACTTTTTTTTTTTATAAAAATGCATTTGCTTTGGCAGAAGGATGGAACATAATTCGAAGTTTGTTTGCTTCAGTCATAACTTTTTGTTTGTTAGAAACATGGCAGAGCCTCCCTGGTGGTGCAAGGGGTTAAGACACAACCTATGAAGCTATCAGCAGCCTCTGCAGCAAGAGTTTGATCCCCAGCCAAGGAACAACAGACCTGTCTTGCCTACTGCTCCCTTCAGCAGTGTATTTCAGACTATCTGCCTGTTCTCTTCCCTGTTGTCTCTGGTGAATCCTCTCACCCTCCAGCACCTCTGGTCTACATCCCAGTTCTTGTATGCAAAATAAATAAATCTTTAAAAAAAAAGAAAAAATGGCCTCCCTGGTGGCGCAGGCAACAGCGCCACACTGTGAAGATTTCCGCAGCCTCTGCAGCGTAGGTTCGATCCCAGCCAGCCAGCGAGAATCCCACATGGTGGGGCAGACCTCTCCTGTCTCGCCTGCTGCTCCCCTCAGCAGTGTATTTCATCAGTCTGCCTGTTCTGTTCCCCACTCTGTCTCTGGTGAATCCTCTCACCTTCCCGTGCATCTGGTCTGTACCCCAGCACTTGTATAAATAAAAAATGAATCTTTAAAAAGAAAAGAAAGAGAAAAAAGAAACATGACATATTGGTTTCCATTGTCCTCAGGCCCTGAGACCTGAAATACTAGGGAGGGGCCCTTGCAAGGCAATATTCTCAGATGCATGAAAACAAGTACAAAAAATTTTGGGAGATTTAATTGGCTTCATTAAATGACTCATGAGTTGATCTCATCCAATTTAGCAAATGCAAAGGGCCTACAGAGTGACACAAAATAGGTTTTGGGGTTTTTTTTTTTAATATTTTATTTTATTTTATATATTTTTTACATCATTTTTCTTTTTTGCACAATGTATGCATTTTCATCTTGGTTATAGTCCCCACACAATTCCCACCCCCTTATTTTGACTCTAATCCCTCTTCCCCTCCCACCCCGCCAAGTAGGTTTTTATGTGCATGTCACTAAGAACCATAAAACCTGGGAACCTCAAGCCTATTTCCCTGGGAGTGATTCTGACCCACCCAGGGAAGGAGGGGAGTCCTTCCACCCTCGGCCGCCACCAGGGGGCGCATGAGGCCAGCAAGCAGCCTGCAGAGCCTGCTGCAGTTTGAGGAGGCTCCTGGGAGGGCGCTGGCTGCCTCACAGTGAACAGACACTTAGTTTAGTCTTCTAGGGGTAAAGTTTTCTTCACAGCTGTACCAGGGGACATTTCACATACACGAAAAGTTAAAATTACATATGGCATTCCTGGTTCCTGACCTCTGCTGCAGCTCAGCAATAGCCCTGACCTCCCCCTGCAGACCTGTCTCCCACAGTTGTTCTGTGACCCAGAAGATTCTATGACTTCAGCCAATTACTTTTATGGCTGCCCACCCTCCCAGTTCCAGCAAAACCAGCTCCACTTTCTCTCTTTGGATACATAAGAGTATTCAGGGGACCCCCTGTGGCCGCTCCTGTGATTAGACAAGCCATGGCTGCATTTCCACAGCTTCCCTGTGCCTGGGGAAAGGAGGACAATCCATGGGGTCAACATCTGTTGAAGGCTGAATGTTGATGGCCCCCTTGAAATCCATGTGCTGAAACCCTTGGGAGGCAGATAGGATGAGATGAGGTCATGAGGGTGGAGTTCTCCCTCATAGGAACCCTGGCCTCAGGCTCTCAGCCGCCAGGACTGTGAGAAATAAGTTTCTGTTGAAGCCACCCAGCTTAGAGCTATTTTGTTAGAACAGCTCAAACAGATTAAGACAATGTCTCAAAAGGCCCAGGCAGAAGGTGAGGCACAAAATTTCTTTATTCACAAACCCTGCAGTTTAAGGAGGAAAGTTCCCTCCTGTCCTGGATATGCTTCATGTCTGCTCCCAGAACACACACACACACACACACACACACACACACACACACTTCCCAGGACACACACACACACACTTGCCAGGACACACACACACACATCAGGACACCCCCCCCAATACACACACAGCAGGACACACATACACACACACACCAGGACACACACACACTTACCAGGACACACACACACACCAGGACAAGTCACTTCCTCCCTTCTTCCCCTCCTCCTTGTAGTTCATCAACTGCTCTGTAGATCAGGGATCCTTTTACCTATTTCTCTCCTTGCTGTTCCTGGGATAGGAAAACACATTCTTTTCTCTTTGTGCCACATCGAAATTCATCACCGCCCCACTTTAGAGTGATACAGATCAGGAACCCAGCATCTTTGTGGCACACTGTCAATGGTACCACAGCGGTGCTCTTTCCTTTGGCCACAAAGACTGGGGAGGAGGACGGCTACTCCTGGCAGCTGGGCTGCAGCACATCAATCAATGCTGTAAAAGACTATCCCCACCACGCTGACTTTGAAGAAAAAAAGATAGAAAAAGAAAATGGCTTTATGCTAATGAGGCATGGTAAGAGCTTAGAGTCGCCATACTTTATTTTTTATTTATATATATTTTACATCACTGTTCGTTTTTAAACAATTTTTGCTTCCCCCCCTCAGGTGTAGTCCCCACAGAGTTCTTTCCCCAAGGCACCCGTGCACCATCACCTCAGTCCCCTGGGCTCCTCCCTCCCTCCCTCTGATCCCTCTCCCTCCTCCTCCCTGCAGGATATCTCTGATTTATGATTGTCTGTTTTTGTTTTGTTGTGTTTTGTACTGTTATTATTTTTTTTACACTGATGTTTTATTTGGTTCCCCTATATTCCTGCTGTAAGTCTGATATTTTTCTTCTTTCTTCTGGCTTATTTCACTGACCATAATGCCTCCCAGCGCCATCCATGTTGCTGCAAATTGCATGTGTTTATCTTTTTTGAATACTGAGTAATATTCCATGGTGTGTATGTACCACATCTTCTTGATCCAGTCATCTATTTTTGGGCATTTGGGTTGTTTCCAAAGCTTAGCTATTATAAACAGTGCTGCTATAAACATAGGGGTGCAGGTGGTCTTTTGAATCAATGTTTTTGTGTCCCTTGGGTAATAGCTGAAGGCACAGTTTCTTAAATATTTCAAGTATGGCAACTCCACAGCAATTCCACTCCTAGGAGTCACCATACTTGAAACATTTAAGACTCTGTGCCTTCAGCTATAGATCTGAGGCTTGTGACAGGGGAGGGGAAAGGAGAGAGGCCAAAGTAGGGGAGGGAAACGCACAAGGCACTATGGTAACGGTTCATGGGTGATGTGTGGGTGGGAGATTTATGGGCACTACACCTGAGGGGAGAAATCAAGTATTGTACAAAAATGAACAACAATGTAAGAAGAGAAAATTTTTAAAAAGAAACTGTGTCTCATTTTATACTCAGATACTGGTTTGTCTAAAGTGGCAGGGTAGAATTGTTGTGAGTTGAGGGCTGTCATGGAGCTGACTTTTTGGACGCAAGGACAAAGAGGTTCAAATATAGGCCCGCAAGGGAAGGTGATATTCACAAGATATAGAGGCTCTCTCTTCAGCGGGCTGCGGGCTTGTATGTAGCTGGGTCCGAAGGGGCAAGACCTATGCTACTCAGTGCTGCTCTACAACCCATGGAAAATAAGGAGGTGACTGGTGTAAAGCAATGACTAGACTCCAGCCCGGTACAGCAGTCACGGAGGTTCACTATGCAAAACTCCCTTCAAAAGAACTTGCCAGAAGAGGCTCCCCTAGACCACCTTGAATTCATATGGAAATTGCTCCCATGAGCACATGGGTGACATGACTCAGCCACTCTGTTCAACCAGGAACCCATCAGCCTCTGCTCCAGACACCCCTCAGCTGAGACTTTTTCTAGGCCCTCTGCAGTCCTACCTAATCCCTCCTCACTGCTCTCCCCTCACAGCTGTCAGACCTGTATCATAGTCTGAGAGTTCCCCCATGGCCCCAGTAAATCTCTGGTATATCGAATTCCATCTACATCTGCTTCTCAAAGACACTAATTGCCACACTCAGTGATTATAATTCTCAATTCAAAATAAGCAATAAACCAAATAAAATCCATCAAAGCCCTATTTATAACTTGAGTGAGTTGTGGGGAGAAATGAAAACAGCTTAATTCCCCAACCTCAAGATAGTATCTAAAAGTAGAACAATTCATTAGTAAACCATAGAGTCATTAAAATTATTTATGCATTTATCTGTATAAACAAAGTCACAGGTGGTAAGCCATACTCACAAATTTCTCTGGCTCCTCCCCTTCCAATTTTATCTCCTGATGAACTGTGAGGTCCCTCCCAAGCTCCTTCCTGGCATGAAGGTGACAGAGAAGTCCGGATGGGCATTTAAGTCCTTCTATCCTCCCTGACTTGGGTCCTAACATCCTGGTGTTCTGGTTTTACCCTGCTGTGTGAATCAGCACTCAATCAGAGAGGCAGATATCAAAGATGGATGCATATACAGATGCATATATCTATATATTTGTATATATTACATATATTTGTTACGGATATTTGATCTTACAGAATTGTGGGAGTTGATGAAATGCTGTCTCTGCATCTGGTATTAGAACTTGGAGTCCATAAGGCAGACAGGCAGCAAGAGAAGATGTAAAGCAGGAGGGAAGGACTTGCTGGAAGCCACCAGAATGAGCTGAAGTTATGAGGACTGACTAAACCCATGTTAGTCCTTGTAACCTCTGACCTTGACCATTGTTAATGGGCTGTTTTTCTTCAAATTCACATCCTGAAGTCCTAACCCCCATGTGATAGTTAATTTTAGGGATCCACTTGATTGGGCCATGGGGTGCCCAGTGTAAACAATATTTCTGGGTGTGTCTGTGAGAGTGTTTCTGCATGAGATTAGTACTTTAATTCATGCATTGAACCCAGGCTTCACCCCTGAATGAAATTTGGATACTAAGAGATAAGGTAAAAAAATGTTCACCACCTTGTTACAAACATGAGTACTAGGCGGGAAGGCTACTGTGTTCGTTGTCCCAAGTTCACACAGCGGCTTGGGCCAGCTGTGTGGCAGCTGGGGCGGAGCTGAATGACCAGATGCAGCTGTATCACAAGAAGGCAGGTGGGCTCAGGTAGGGCCTTGTTTCTCCAGCCTTGACTTGGAGGCTGACAATGGCCACCATTATCTTGATGTGACATCTCCTTTTGTGCCAGCTCTTTGGGACCTCCATTTCCCTTTTCACGCTATCCCCCGCCCCCCAGAGGTGTCTTAGACTTGTCACAAGCTTTTGAGCCTCAGCAGCCCTGTTTCAGACTGACCCTGTTTGACTAGGCATCTGCCCACAAGGGAATGGGCAATTTGAGGTGTTTTATTGGAAAACTATTATTTGGAATATCCTTTCTTCTCACTGTATATATGCACACTAATCTATTAAACATCCTTCATAAAAGAGTCTGTTTCCTGGACCTCTCTGGTGAAGCAAGGGGTTGTAAGTCTCAGCACTATCAAGCTATCAGCAGGCACTGCAACACAAGTTTGATCCCTGGCCAGGGAGCTGACCCACATGGCACAGCAGACCTCTCCTGTCTCCCCAGCCGCTCCCCTCAGCAGTGTACTTCAATAGATCTGCCTGTTCTGTTCCCCACTCTATCACCCCCCACACCTCTGGCCTACACCCCAGTTCTTGTAGGTATAAATAAATTTTTTAAAAAATTTAAATAAAGAGTCTGCTCCCTTTTTCTTTACGTGATGGGTGAGTGGATAGTAGGGCCCTATTTTAGAGGCTGCACCCTTTAAGTTTGGGTGTGCTTTGGTAGTACACTAACATGAATACACTTATAGATGCATACTGAAAAAATGGAAGCACATAACTTAAAATTTTATTAGGCCTTTGTTCTGAATATTACAATTTGATTTGCTTTCCTTTTTTGTTTGCATTTTCTACTCTTTTTTTCCCCACTGAAAGACATTTTTAATAAAGAAAAAATGTCTTCAAGGAGGATAAATAAGATGTAAAACTGGGCCTCCTGGTGGCGCAGCGGTTGAGCTCTGGGCTGCAAACTTGCCTGCAGCCTCGGCAGTGCCAGTTCGATCCCCGGCCAGCCGGAGAGGGTCCCACATGGTGCGCAGACCTCTCCTGCTGTGCCTGATGCTCCCCTCAGCAGTGTCCTCCATCTGTCTGGCTGTTCTCCCTGCTCTGGCTCTGGTGAATTCTCTCACCCTCCCGTGCTTTTGACTATACCCAGTGCTTGTATAAATAAATAAATCTTTAAAAAAAAAAAAAAAAGACATAAAACTCCTTACAAAATAATGCCAAATGAATTTAAAAATCAAACTTACTTGTAGATGTTATATGACTCTATTTTTAAAGTTAAAAAAAAAATAAACAACCCAAAGGCATAGGGAGCTGCAATAACAACAAAAAGCCAGGAAGAAATATGCAATATGATGTTTCATTCAGGAAATCAAACAAGAGGCTCTCCCCTGTTGATGCTTTTCCTAATTTTTCAAGATGAACACAAGGTACAAGCCATGAGCAAGCCCATGGCCTAGAGCATGGCAAAGACCTTGGAATCAGATGGATGTCACTCCCATGATTAGGTTACTTTCTAAGGCGAAGTGAAGAGATTTTTACAAAGATAAGGTCTCTGACTTTGAGTTCTCCCAAAAGGAGATTATCCTATGAGGACCTGACCCTCTCAAGCAAACCCTTTCTTTTCTTTTTCTTTTTCTTTGTAAGATTTATTTATTTATGCATACAAGAGCTGGGGTGTAGGCCAGAGACATTGGCAGGGGCTTAGGCGGTGGTGAGAGGATTCACCAGAGACAGAGTGGGGAACAGAACAGGCAGATCAACTGACATATACTGCTGAGGGGAGCAGTAGGGGAGACAGGAGAGGTCTGCTGAGCCATGTGGGTAGCTCCCTGACTAGGGATCGAACTCATGCTGCTGCAGTGGCTGTGAATAGCTTCATAGTGCTGAGACTTAACCCCTTGCGCCATGAGGGAGGCCCTCAGACAAGCCCTTCCAAAGGAGGTTTACAGTCCAAAGATTTGAAGCAGCAGATGCTCCTGCTGGCCTTAACGAAGCAATATGTCTGCTACCAGGAGTTTTATCATTGCAAGGACTTGAATTCTGCCAATGTCTACATGAGCATGGAAGAGAACGTGGGTCTCTGGGATACCTCTATTACAGCCTATGAGACCCTGAGCAGGGGACCCAGTTAAGGCAGCCAGGACTCCTGACCCCTCAAAACTATGAGGTGATAAATATAGTTTCTAGCTCTTAAATATTAGCAAACTAGGAAATTAATAACACCTACTAGGTTTCCACTATGGGAAAAGAATTTTGATAAGATAAGTAAACTTTAGACTGGAAACTAACACATCTGAGTCACCACCATTAACCAGCTAAATAATATTAAACAAGTCACTCCTTAAGTCGGGAGGTTTTTTAATTATTTAATATGAGAAATAAATGCTTAAAATTCTATGATTCTAAACGTTGCCACAATAAACTCCCAGTTACTGTGTTTTTCCTCCCCTTGCTTATAATGGAGCCTTATGTTGCCAAAGATAAGTAGCCCATTAGTTAGGTTGTCAAAATCTTTTCATAATAAAGAGGTTCTGTTTATAGCAGTGTTTATTGTGCAAGACACGGCACTTGCCTTTCGACAACCCAATTATAATTTTGGAGTAAAATATGTAGCAAAGTGCTTAAGATCAAACACACAAATAGCACAAGATCAAACTAAAATAGCACAAAGGGATATTTTGTGAAAAGGGAGAAAGTCCAACAAAAGAAGGATTAAAATGGATGTTTGCTTCTTTAAATTTAGAATTGGGTCTCAAAGAGGGAGATTCTCAAAACATAAGGCCAAGCAGTGAAGTTAGAGGAAAGATACAGGAAAGCATCCACAGCAGGAGGGATGTGATGTGGACCTTGTATCCACCCACAGATTCACACATTTAAAGCCCTAAACCCTGGTGTATTTGGAGAAAGAGTCATTGGGAGGTGAAGAGGTTTAGATGAGGTCAGGAAAATGAGGGCTTTTTTGAGAAGAGATACCAGAACCAGGGAGCTCACTTGCTCTCTTCTCCTGCCACATGAGGACACGGCAAGAAGCAGCCATCTGCCAGGGAATACCAACCACAGCCAGGCCGTGCTGGCAGCCTGATCTCAGACCTCCAGTCTTCAGAACCGTGGAAATACATTTCTGTTGTTTAAGCAGCCCAGTCTGCAGTATTTTCTTAGGCAGCCTGAGGGGACTGATACATGTGCACTAGGAAGAAAAAAATATGATTGGAGTTGTAGAGAGGAGGGGGGTTAGATGCTGGGTGCCAGGGCCTCCATAGTGGCTGAGGGGTTAAGTCTCAGCACTACCACAGCAACGGCCTCTCCACAGTAGCCTGAATTTGATCCTTGGCCAGGGAACTGGCCTACATAGTGCAGCAGATCTCCCCTGTCTCACCCACTGCTCCCCTCAGCAGTGTATTTCAGTGGATCTGCCTGTTCTGCGCCCCACTCTGTCTCTGGTGAATCCTCTCACCCCACCATACCTCTGGCCTACACCCCATTTCTTCTATGCAAAAATAACTAAATACTTTTTAAAAATAAATAAAAAAAAAATCAACAAGGACGACCTAAGAAGTTCTCCCTGTGACATGTGCCCCTCTACTCTAATTATCTTACACACATGGAATGGAAATCAAACTGCCCCACCCCACCTGGCCGTTTATGCATTTATGCTGGGTAAAGTTTGCCATAATGAAAAAGTCCTAATTTTTGGATTTCTGCTGTCAGCAGGCTTTCCCATTTTATTGTTTTTCTTTTTCATGACAGGTCTGAGAGGTAAGCCAAGGTTAATGATCCTGCTTTTGTGGATTAAGAAATTGAGCCTCAATATGTTACACAACTTGCCAAAGTTTCCATGGCTGAGCTGGCAGGTGGCATACTTGCCAATGGGACCGAGGACTATTCTCTAACATGACTTCCTTCCTTCCTTTCTTATTTGGTAACATGTGAAACTACTCATTTAAGAAGTATATTTTAAATATATTTTTCAAATAAGGTCTAAATTAGTTTTTTATTGATATTATAGAATTACCTCAAAGTGTAGTGCTTTAAAACGACATTCTTACAGTACTGGATGTCAGAAGTCCAAAAATAGGCCTTATAAGGCTAAAATCAAGATTTTAGCAGAGCTGTACTCCTTCTAGAAGCTCTAGGGAATGCATTCCTTATCTTTTCCATCTCTGAGAGGCTGCCTGTATTGCTTGGCTCCTGATTCCTTTCAGCAATGACATCACTCCAACCTCTGCTCCACCATCACCTCTTCTCTTTCTTGACTTTGGCTCCTGCATCACTCTTAGGGACACCATGATGACATTTGGGACCCATATGGATAATCAAAAAAAAAATTTCCCCATCTCTGGTTCCCAACTTAATCACATCAGCAAATTCCCTTTGGCCAAGTCAGGTAACATATCCATAGGTTTGGAAGTTAGGACATGAATACCTTATGAGGGGAAGACATTATCTGGCCTGCAAGGTATCATTTACATACAAAAGAATCAGATATCTGGCCTCCCTGGTGGCACAAGGGGTTAAGATGCAACCTATGAAGATGTTCGCAGCCTCTGCCCACATCGAGTTCAATCCCCGGCCAGAGAGCTACCCACATGGCGGCGCAGACCTCTCCTTTTTTGCCCACTGCTCCCCTCAGCAGTGTGCTTCTGTCAATCTGCCTATTCTGTTCCCCACTCTGTCTCTGGTGAATCCTCTCACCTACCACACCTCTGGCTTGTACCCCAGATCTTGTATGCATAAATAAATAAATCTTTAAAATAAAAATCAGATATCCCAAGGGCACAGTTGAGAGTTTTGTCACATGAGTATACTCATGTGGCCCACATGCTCATCAGACTACAGAAGATGTCCATTACCCAAAAGTTCCCTTTTGGCCCTTTCCAGTCAATTTTCCCTCTGCCCAATCTAACCCCAAGCAACTGCTGTTCTGAAATTTACTTCTTAGACTCCACCTGAATGGAATCATAATGGACATTATCTTTTTGCCTGGTTTCTTTCATTTAGCATAATATTTTTAAGGTTCATCTGTGAGGTGCACAGTTACTACTCTTTTTACTCCTTTTTACTACTGAGTAAGATTCCATTACATGAACAAACAACAGTTGTTTATTTGTCCACCAGAAGTTGGACATTTTAAGTTGTTTCAATTTTTTTGTTACTATCAACATAGCTGCTATGTACATTTTTGCATAGGACATTTTGTGGACAGGATACTTTGTGGGAGAGTTCATCTCTCCTAAGTGAATACTTAATAATAAAAATGTTTGGTTATGGGGTAAAAAATATGTTTAAATGTATCAGAGATACTGTGAAACAATTGTACTCAGTTTTTGGATACTTCTGCAGTCCAATCTGTTGTATATGAGAGTTCAAATTGTTCCACATCCTCATCAACATATGATAATGTCAGACTTTTCCATTTTAGCCATTCTACTGGGATTAAGTGATATTTCCTTGTGATTTTAATGCATATTTTCTTGATAACTATTGATACTGAACACCTTTTCATGTGCTTGCTTTATTCTTGTGTATTTTCTTTGTGAGGGTCTATTAAAATCTGTCTCATTTTTGGCATGTTTATTATTGAGGTTTTTATATGTTATACAATATATATTATATTTATATTATTCACATTTAATTTATATTTATTTTATATTTATGTATATATTATATAGTTTTGATTTTAATAATATATTCATTATATTTTTACTGTTAAGTTCTTCACACAGTTTTGACACAAGTTCTCTAAAAAATCTATATACTGCAAATATTTTCTCTGTGGCTCATTCTTTCATTTCCTCAGAGCATTTATTGTATAGAAAGAGATATAAATGAATATAGAAATGGTTATAGATGTGCATTGTAAGTGTGATTATGCACACACACATATATCCACAGATGCATATATATATGTATATATATATATATATATATATGCATACACACATTTCCCAGCTCTATCTGCTAACAGATTTTAGAAGCATTAGCACCCCAGTAAAAATAAGTACTTCTAGAACTAAATACCATTCTCCACTGAAAGGAAGCAGAGCTCCTTGGAAAAATGGATGGCCAGGGAAAGTAAAAAAAAAAAAAAAAAAAATGTAATAGTACAAAAGTGTAAAGATGTACTGAAAAAATGATGGTGGGACACATCGAAAAGATACAGGAATCAGGACAAATCTGGGATAATCTGAACATCAAAATAATAATAATAATAATAAGGATTATAACCTCTTGAATAAAGACTATATAAGTCTACCCCAGTGTAAATCAATCCATTAAATTAATAAATACATAAGAAGAGAAGAGTGCCTACACTAAAAAGCTAATAATAAATGTAGAAGGAATGATAGAATTAGAAAACCACCATTTGGCAACTATCATAGTTGTTAAAAACTGATTCAGACAAGAATCATTAACATACATGATAAAACGAGTGGGTGAATGTTTGAGGACTAGTGAGGTATTTACATAATCTCAAACTATCCTCCACAAGATGCATATTAATAGCAAAGGTAAACACAGTGGGAACACTTCCTTAACATTGTGATCAAAAATATTGCCAGGATTTAGACTAACCAACAGGAGCTCCTGTCAGGAGCTAAATGCACAGAGAAGAATTCAACATAACATCTTTAAATGTATATAACCTGAATCTAACATGAATCACAACTGAAATTAGTACATATTCTATGAAATAACTGGCTTATACAATGTTAACTAAATTACTGAAAAGCGCCAATGTCAAGAGATCCAGGAAAACACACACACACACTCCAGGAACCAGGAACTGCCCCAGGTTATTGGGCTGTAAAAAACTACATATGCTTCATGATCTTGGATTTTCTATTGTTAGAAAGAACATCTTTGTGGCAAATGGGTGCAATCTGACCGAAGATTAAATGATAACATTAAGTTTATGACTTTGATTGTAATTCTGTGGTTATGCTTAAGAATTTCTTGTTTTAGGAAACGCATGCTAACATAATTAGGGATAAAGGGACATCATGTCTGTGATTTTTTTCAATTTTTTAAATCACATACACGTGTACCTATGTGTACATAATTTTTCATGTACCAATGAAATATGTATTTATTTATATATGTGTGTAACACATTTATTCTTTGTCAATACATTCCTTTAAAATGTGCTTACATAAAGTCAACGTGGCATAAACGGGAGCCCATGGAAGATCAGGAAGTTGTTAAAATTTCTATTTTTTATGATAAATGTGCTATGCTTATTTCTACGTGATTGCATTTACACAAAATATTATCTGAATTTTTAAGGTCCTTGTTTGAAGATCCTTCTCTTGATAATGGCTGTTTTGCACTAGTATATGAAATTCCTCTAAATCAAACTTTGGAGTACAACAATTTTAGTTGGTGCTCCAAGCTGTTTATCTCTATCTTATACAGTTCACTTGATCAATTTCTTCTTGAAATTTAGTTTTAATCTAGGCTTTCTCCAAACTGGCATTTAACAAATCCATGAAAAAAACTGGGTCAAAATATGTCTGTCCATTTAACTGGGGTATAAAGTATAAAGGTGTCCTGACTTTTCCTTTATCTGATATGAATCAATACTGCTCAGAAAGAATATATACTGCCAAAGAAACATCACTTCAAGATGAAACTTGGTAGGGTCTCCCTGGTGGCGCAAGGGGTTAAGACACAACCTATAAAGCTCTCCGCAGCCTCTGCAGCATGAGGAGTTCATCCCCCAGCCGGCCACAGAGCACCCACATAGTGCAGCAGACCTCTCCTGACTCGCCCGCTGCTCCCCTCAGCAGTGTACTTCGGTCAATCTGCCTGTTCTGTTCCCCACTGTCTCTGGTGAATCCTCTCACCCCTCAACACACATCTCTGGCCTGTATCCCAGATCTTGTATAAATAAATAAATAACTCTTTAAAGAAAAAAGATGAAACTTGGTAAATAGAGAATACACACACACACACACACACACACACACACCCTATCACCTCCCCACTCATTCTATGAGCTCCAAAGTTTAGATACATCAAATACACTAAGTCTCCATCTGAGATGTATAATCTAACCTTTATGAGACTCATTATCATCATGGAAAGTGACATGAACACTAAAATTTATTTATTGGAATTATTATGTACCTACCATTATATAAGTGAAATTATAAGGGATACAATTGAAAGGAAGTCACAAAATGACTATAGGTGGTCAGTTAGGAACAGGGTGCCCCAAGTCCCTAAGTCCAGTTATTAGCCTAATTGAGAAACATTTGGTTGGAACAAAAAGGGCACCCCCCCCCCATACCCCAAAGCACTAGGTCCATTTATCAGTCTGATTGGAGAACAATTGCAGACCAGGAGTGTGCCCCTCTCTGACCCAGTAAAGAATGGAATGCTCAGAACACCAACACAATAACACAATGCTAAAGCAACAGATCAAGCTAGTTTCGGGAAGGTAGGCCAGGTAACGCGGGCAAACTCAATAAGCCTCTGTAGCCTTGGAGATCCCTGGAGGCCCAGCCAATCAGCAAGAGACACAATGCAGAGCTACCCAACAACCAAGTCCCCACTCTTTGTACACTGCACCTATATAAGCATCCACTTTTCACCACCTTAATGACCACCCACTTGGGACCCCTCTCCACTTGAAGAGCTTGCCCATCCTTCCTCTTGTCTATCAATTGGCTACCCATTCAGAACTCCTCTCAATTCAGAGAGCTTTCCTATCCTTCTTCCTAACAATAAATCTCTTGCTTTTCTGTTACTTTGGTCTGGACATTGAATTCTTTCCTCACTGAAGAGAACTGAGAAAGAGCCCACCTGGGGTCCTCAGGCTCCAGATCTGCTCCCAAAACCCCAATTCACAGTGAGGTATAAAGTCACTCTCCCCTTTCTCACAGAACTCAGAACGTACATGAGTTGATGCCATGTACATTTTTTTAAAGATTTATTTATTGGGTCTCCCTGGTGGCGCAGGCGGTTGAGCTTTGCACTGTGAAGCTGTCCGCAGCCTCTCAGCGTGGGTTCAATCCCTGCCAGTGGGCGAGAATCCCACATGGTGAAACAGACCTCTCCTGTCTCGCTCGCTGCTCCCCAATAAATAAATAAATAAATAAATAAGATTTATTTATTTATATAAGAACTGAGTACAGGCCAGATGCGTGGGAGGGTGAAAGGATTCACCAGAGACAGAGCAGGGAACAAAACAGGCAGACCGACCGAAATACACTGCTGAGGGGAGCAGTGGGCAAGACAGAAGAGGTCTGCCGTGCCATGTGGGTATCTCCCTGGCTGGCCGGGATCCATCCTGTGCTTCAGAAGCTGCGGACAGCTTCACAGAGCTGCGCTCAACCACCTGCACCGCCAGGGAGGCCCTGATGCCAGGTTTTATCTTACCTATGGTGCAAGGATCTATGTTCTTATTTAATCATGAAAAAGAATCAGAAGAATAAAGGTTTTAATATACCACAAAGAAGGTATATTCTTCCCTAAGCCCTGAGGGAGAAATATCAGGCTTCTTGCCGCTCCCTAATCCTGCCCTGGCAGACACATTGACGCAGGGCTGGCAGCTTGTGCACATGCCAACTCAAATACATATGGAAGAAAAGCACAGAAAAGATATACTTGACTAAAGTTAGTGACAATCCCTCCATTCTCAGAGTTATTATCTTACCATCCTTAGGAGAAAAGAAAAGTAAATCTAGGTTTTCAATACATTCTGGAGGTTCTCAGTATTTACTGATTGCTTGATGAATTTCAATACAATAAGTTCACATCAATGTCATCTGTATAAAAAAGTACTTATTATCTACTTTCTTTGGGTCCTATGCTGTGTTGTGATGCAGAGCAAACACATTTTCTGCAACTTGGAAACTATGACAATGATCTAGAACACTGATAAGGACTAAATGGACAGAGTACAAACAGCTGAATAAATATTAAAGCAGTGTGTGAATTAATTAATAATAGTAGTATCTCGTACAGGTGGAGTGAGTACATAATTTAATAGGGCAGTTGGCAGGAAACCCTGAGGAATGTATGCTCAAGCAGGATAAGGCCACAGAGAATTCACAAACTTTTCACTTATTAATCCTCAAGCAATGTAGCAAGTAGATAAAATAAACCTGACTTTTCTATACCATATTCTAGACCTGCTTTGGATTGGCATTTCCTAAGAAAGTCAAGGTCCTGTGAGCATTCTCACATAAAGTACTCATTGCTGGCTAAAGATAATAATTTTAGCATCTCTAAACCCTTTTCAAATTAAGGCGAAAAATTAATTTTATTAGTTTCAATAAAAAACTAAATTTTCAGTTTGCTTTGCCCCAAGCAAGTAATCAAGAAGAAATAATAATGTTTGTAGATCATTCTGTAATAAAGACAACGTTCCCCTGATGATCTGTTTTGAATTTCCAAACAGATTTGGTGAAGACAGTATTGTTAATATACCCATTTTACAGATGATGTACAGAGGAGTGAAGTAAATTTCCTATATAATAGATTTGTAAATACTTCTTAATATTTCTCTGTAAGATACTTTAATATTAAACCTATAGTAGATAGCAAGTTTGTTGAAAATGTAGGTATGTAGAATCTATGAAGCAATAAATAATTATCTATTGCTGATAAGTGGCAAGCCTAATGTATATACTGACACATTCTATCATTGTCTCTGACCTCAGCAAGTTTACAATCTATTTAGAAGGCAAGACTATGAATGTTTTATAGATACCTAATATCATGCAGACTAATAAGGATTGATCTGATCAGAAAAGATGAAATGCAAGTAAAATGGGGAAAGATGGGCCTCCCCGGTGGCGCAGCGGTTGAGCGCTGGGTTGCGAAGCTGCCCGCAGCCTCTGCAGCGCCGGTTCGATCCCCAGTTGCTCCCTGGCCACCGGAGGAGGATCCCACATGGCGCGCAGACCTCTCCTGCCGCCCGCTGCTCCCCTCAGCAGTGTTCTTCGGTCCTTCTGCCTGCTCTGCTCCCCACTCTGGCTCGGTGAATTCTCTCACCCTCCCGTGCTTCTGACTGTACCCAGTGCTTGTATAAATAAATAAATAAATATTTAAAAAAAAAATGAGGAAAGATGACAGCACTAGGATGTTGGTCTGCCAATCCTAAGCAGCTTTTTTGGCCACCATTTTTGTTACTTACAGTTCTGCATTCCTTCACAAGGTCAGAACTGCCTGGTCACTCAATTATAGGAGCCTAACCCTAAAAGATGCCTTTCAGATCAATCAAGAGCGGAAAGCTTGATCACCCTGGAAAGGGTATGCATCAAGAGGTATGACCGGGAACAAAGGGGAAGGGGAGGCAGTTGACTGATGTATAACAGGAGACCCCAGAAACTGATCAGTGGAATGCCTTGTTGATAAGATTGAAATCATGGCTGGGGATCTAAGGCTTGATTTCAATCACAACACTGAGTCATCAGCAGATGAGAAGTGCCTGGGGGGCAGACTCATGACCCCTGAAACTACAGATGACATGCACATTTTCTAGTTTCACCCCTCCCTTTTATCTTTGTCCTCCTTTACCACATAACTGAGGCTGTATGATTATTCTAAGAATAAAAAGGCCAGGATCTTGCTCTTTCAGCAACACCATGCATTGCACAGCTTGCTCCACAATCCCCATTTGTCAGCGCAGTGTTGTCAATGCAACACTGGGGCTAAAAGGAAGCCGTGGCAGTGAAAAGAGAGCACAGGGACCCAGGAGAAGGCAAGATTGTGCTAATGTGGAGAACAGGAAAGCAATGAAAAAGAAGTGGGAATTTGTCCATGTAGCACCTGGCACAGGACATTAAATATAAACATCACTATGTAAAGAAAAGGATGGAAAAAAGAGCCTTCGCTAAGCAGTGAACTTTCTTCAAGTTTATCAATTAGACAATCACTGCTCCTTCTGTGGGAGGCTGAAGTTTCTTCTCCAGCACTTCCCCAAGTAAGTAGAACTGCCAGGACAAGTTTCTATATTGTCAGATGTCTAATATTTTTTGATTCAATGAAAAAGACAGTCACTGAAGATTTTTGAGTAAGTATGGGGAAGCAATGGTTAAGAAAAATTAATCTTGTCCTGATATTTTGCCTAAAGTTAGAGGGAAAAGAGGGTGAGGTTGGTGGATGTGGCTAATTCTCAGGTGCATCTGCCAGGTAAGAGAAAACGAAGGTCAGTAGGGAAGTTTCCAGTGAGAAAGAGAACACCGGTCACATAAAAGAGTAAATATGGTTCAAATTATTAGGCTCTTATGCTCAACATGGACAGAAGAACTTACTAAAAACAGAACATACCAGATTTTGCCCTATGATTTAAAATCAGAGGAACTCCAAGGAAACATTGTGCATGACAGAAATAGAGATGAGTACCAAGGAGGCAGTATTAATAGTTGACAAAATATACCTTTTGTGTGTGTGTGAACATGAGTTTTCCTTTATCTCCTCCAGTGTGAATGGGGAACAGTAGGTTTTTAAATCCTCTTTCTGAAAGTGAAGACTCTCTATGAAAGAAGAAGGAAAACAAATGTGCAGATGGATCAAGATATACAGCCAATGCAGACTTTTCCAAAATCCTGAATTTAGGCTGTCTCAGTCCCAGATCTAAGACTTGACTGTGGGTGGGAAAGCAAACAACACACTTTGATGAAAAGGCAGGATAACAGCCACTGCTCTGTTATCCAGACGGAGCCGGCTTCCCTGGTACTTAATGCACAAGACTAGCCCATTTCTGCAAGGCAATGACTGTCACCTTTACCTCCAAACACACAAACTTGGACTCCTGAACCTAGTTAACAAAGACAACAATGGAACTTACAAAAATAGAAGGATGAGGACAAGGGTTTGAAAGAGTTTCTGCAAAGGCTGTTGGCACATTTTCCAGCAGATAATTATCTGGTGGCCCTGGAGAAAAAGAATCCTGGCATTGAAATGATCTGCATTGGGTGGAGTTTATTGTCTTCTGTATTGTCGGGAAAGGAGCACAGGTAGTGAGTTGCATCCTGGTTTCATTATGCAAGGTACTGTTTTATCAAAGTTAAAAAAAAAATCTCAAATCGGTCTAGCTGTTGTCGATTTCTCAGTGTTCAAATCACTATATCCAATTCAAATTGCCTAAATAAGACTACGAGGACTAGGAGCTGACACATGACAAGCTCTTAACCTTATGTGTTTCTTAATATTTATTTTAGCTCAAAAACAAAACAAAAAAAAAAACCTTGTGGCTACGTGGCCTCGAGCCCAGGTGTTCACTGACTGAGTTATTTTAACTTCACCAACCAGCAGCTCTTGTAAATCTCGCCTCCCAAGAGGACACGCCCAGCGAGGGCCCGTGGAGTGCATTATGGGAATTGTAGTCCTGGGGTGACTTTGTAGTCTCCGTGTCCCTCACGCTCTGATTCCGGAATGGTTGAACTTCGGAGCTACCAATTAGCTGGGGCCATGTCGGTGAGGCCGTGGTCCAACCGGAAAAGCCAGTGTGTGAATCTCGCGTAATGATTGGCCAATAGTTGACCTCGGGGGCGGAGCAACAAGGTGGGCGGGAAGACGACGGCGATTGGGCGAGGGGCGCACGGCGGCGGCTGGGGATTGGCTGCGTGCTGGGGCAGGGAGGCCTGGGAAGGGGCGGAGGCCGGAGACCAGAGCAGGAAGAGCTGTGGCGAGGCGGCGTCGGCGGCTGAGTCGGTGGCGGCACCGGCTAAAGCGGCAGCTTAGGGGGTGGCGGCGGCGGGGAGAGCAGGATGCTGGACCGGGTCGGGCTGCTGCTGCTGCTCTGTGTGGTGCTGCTGGGCTCGCCCTTGGCGTCCTCGGGTCAGTATCCACCCCTTGGGCTGGAGGCCCGGAACCACCGCCCCCCACGGCCCCTGTCGCTGGGCAGGGCCGGGGGCGGGGGGGGCGCGATCGGGGACCCCGCGGAGTGCGGCCCCCCCAGGCACTGGCCTGTCGCTCGCTGGCAGTCTTGGGGCTGCGGCCGGCCTGCTCCGGAGGGGCGCTTGGGAAGGAGAGAGGGAGGAAAAGGAGGAGCGGTCACCCCGCGACACCTCTCCCCGCTTAGCAAACTTTCCAGGACTCCCCTCGAATAAGGAGCTGACCCCTTGGGAACGTGACCCCAGAGCTGGAGTGGACCCACCGTGACACAGGAGCCCTCTCGGAGCTTCCTCGACTCGCAGCTTGCGTGCTGCCTGGGTCTGAACCCTGCAGTGGGAATTTGTAAGTTAAGATCTTGACAGCCCTGGACCGTCCCTGGCCCGTCACGACCTGGATGTTGACAGGGGTTTGAGGGGTTCGCGTGGCCCCTGAGCTAAACCCTGGCCTCTGCTGGTTTAAAAAAATGAAGATTTGTGATGTGATGGCACCCACTTCTTACCTTCCTTTTAAGAAATACTTGAGAAAGTCACGTTTACCTTTGTCACTTTTTTTTTTTTTAAGATTTGTTTATACGCACAAGAACTGGGGTACAGGCCAGAGTTTTGGGGGGTGAGGAGACTCACCAGAAACAGAGTGGGGAACAAAACAGGTAGATCGACCGAAATACACTGCTGAGGGGAGCAGCGGGCTAGTCAGGAGAGGTCTGCTGCTCCATGTGGGTCACCTCCCTGGCCTGGGATCGAACTTGTGCTGCAGTGGCTGCGGTGAGCCTCATAGGTTGTGTCTTAATCCCTTGTGCCACGTTTGTTGACGATTTGATAATTTTTGCGAAGACCTTCTTGCCTATAAATTTAAACCGAATAGCACCTACTTTGAACTTTGTATTTAGATGAAGGAAACCCTGTGCCTCTGAATTGATTTTCTGATTAGTGGCTCTATGCACTGGTTCTGAAAATTGTTTTTCTTTATGTCTGAAAGCTTCTATTTTGAGAGTGTTTCTAAGTGTTGGTAAAAAAAAAAAAAACAATTGGTCCAATAAAGGTTTTGGATTTTAATCAATTTCAGTTACAAGACAGCTGTCTGTGGCTTTAAATTTTTTTGGAACAAGGCAGAGTATAAATGTCAACTCTCTTTTCCAGCAGAAAATTTCCCAGATGGTTATTTAAATCCCCAAATTATCTGTCCTAGTTGTAAGTCAATGCCATAACGTCATACTGCTTCTAAATTAGGAGATCTGAACCTAAAATTCTTTCCATAATGTGGTTTGAGATATCTTTTCAAAAGCAACAAGCATATGTGTCTTACTTTGATGCCAACATTATGCTTTTAGGTCTGCAGTTCCCCCCACCCCCACCCCTTTTAGTGAATGGTTTGTTCTCATGATCAGACTTTAAATGGCCAGACTTTAAATTTCTATGTAATTCTTGAAGAACTCTTTGCAGTTATTTGATCAAAAGAGGTGAGTACCTGGTGGACCTTTGCATCAGGACCTGCCTCAGAATTCCTCTTGAAGATTTGATTAAAATGCAGTTTTAAGTCCTGAACAGGTTGGGGTATCTCTAGTTTGAGAGGCTCCACAAGTGAGTCTTAACACTAACGTTTGAGATTTATTAAGAACATGGAACCTATCCCTCTGAATTCAGTTTTCAAAATTTAAAGAAAATTAAAGTTCGCAAACATTTTTAGCATCTTCCTTTGACTAGATTTTAGGTATTTTGATTTCCACGTCAGTGGAGATGATACTTGGAGATCAGAAGTTGAGATTTAATCAGAAGTTGAGATTCTGAGGATGTTGTAATAGAAGACTATCACTGCTAAAGTGATAAATCTTAGGGTCATATGGATGTAAACAAAGGATTAGGTTCAAGAAATAACTGCTCTGATACCCATCATAGTTAAACTATGTCCAAACATTTTCTCTGGTGGAGGCGAAAACCTTACTTAGCTAGAACTAAAACTATATAGATATATGTGCTAACAGGTAGTGAAAGTAGTACTGTGCTCACATGAAGTTCAGATATAACTTGACATTTATGTGATATAAAATTTTATAAACTAAGTACGTGAATTTTCAGTTGGCTCTTTTCTTCATTAAATTGCTTCATTAATGTGCTGTCAGACTCATTTTTAAAGCTTAGACTTAAAGATTTGCTCTTATTACAAATATTTTATTATAACTTTGTGTTAGTGGAAGCTTGAATATTAGCAGTTACCGGGTTGAGTTTCATTGGCAAAGAGACTACAATAAGCCAATAAAGAGAATTTTGACCTGGTAGTAGTTATAATCTAGTATCTGGTTGTAGAGACATGTAAAATATACTTTTATTAGAAATGTGGTTTTTTTCTGTGACTAAAGAAAGATTTTTAAAGGATTTCTCCTTTTTCTCAACATAACTAAGTGCAAAAAAAGACTAACTTTTTCACTTAGAAATACTTGTTTTCTTATTTTGGTGTAAGAATAGGCAGATGATTTACTTTTTTCCCTTTGTGCCAAACAATGTTGCAGAGTCTTTTAAATTAGGTCCACTGCTAGGTATTTCAGGTAATAATTATATTAATACCATATATTCAAAAAGTACATTTCAGACTGTAGGGGATGTTTGATTTCATTGTTCTTTTGTTCCCAAAACGGTATTGTGAGTCAACAGCAGATGGTATTATCCTCTTTTGACAAATTGAGAAAATGGAGGGTGAGCAAGCTTGTGATAATGGACGTTGTGTATAAAATTAGTATGTCATGAAGCCAGGCTTGGGATCTGGTTCTCCACGCTCAGGCTTGGAGCAGTTAGAATCAAGAGTATCATAGGATCTGCACACGTTCAATGGCAAAGCAGAAGACAGAATGTCTGGCCTTTCTTCACCAAACTTTTTAGACTTTTTCTTGGAACATAGATCAGTCTGTTTAATTTGTATAAGAATTGGGAAAATGAGAGTAATGATGACTTTTCCCAGAAAAGATGGTTCTTTTCAGTTTTTTTAGCGGATACTGTAAAAATAAAAATTGGTCTTTTCAAAGGAAGGTGCTTGATTACTGAAGTAATAGAAGCCATTATGTTTCAGAAGTGATATTCTTGAGAAGTCTGTAACTCTTCATGAAATCCCTTTGTGTTTTTTTCTTGTTTGATAGCTGTGTTCTGATAAAATCATTAGTCTTTGCTTTTTACTAGTCATTGCTTTTTACTTATGCATCATTTTAACGTCTTTAGTCCTTACCTGACTACTTCTTTAAAAGTATTATACGAATGGATATATCAGTTTGGAAAAGAAAATAGCTGTGCTTTAAAGACTAACATACACAGCAGGCTTTCCCAGTTTAGTAAATGAGAAAGAATTCTCTTATCAGTAACCTTGTACAGGTGCCTAGTTTGTGAAGATAGGATAGAGAAAGCAAGCATGATGCAATTCACATGAAATAACTCTGATGTCACAAGTTCTCCTGTCTCTTGGAGTTTAGAAACACTTTTTGCTACTCTGATGCCTAACAGCTTGTGGTAATCTCAAAGCTGCATATTTTAAAATTTATTTATAGTTGTCTGTTATTTACCATATCAGCTAATCTTAAATTTCAACATTTGTATACATATACAGTACACATTCACTCATTTATTATCAGCTCTTGATATATAACCTAGGTAAGATTTGTGATTAAATATATTTACACATACAATTTTTATATAAAATAGAGATGAATATTTTCCATTATCCAAAGATTTGCTGAGAATGGTATTTCAACCATATATTAGAAGTTGGGTTTTGGGTGGTACTTGTGAAGAGGTTAGTAGGAAGAGTTGTAAATTGACATCACTACCTAAATGTTTAGTTCGGGCACTGGTATACACTCTACCTTCCTTATGCCCACTCAGGAGACATAACCCCTATTTGGAAGATCATCTGAAAGTAGTAAATGTGAATAACACTTCAATTCAAATTTTATTTGAATTGACAGCACTTTCATATATGGCAAACCTCACTTAGCAGACTGGTTGTTTCAAATATTCCAAAGGAATTAATACTGTAAACTAGAGTTCTGTGCATGATGATTTGGTCATACTTCTTAAGGTTAGCTGGATACTTTGATAATATAAGTTGTTATACTTTGAGAACTGCAAGTTATGAATAATGTTAAGAATATAACCATATGAAGTAAACACGATTGGCAACTATTACACTAAATTTTCTAGTAAAAAGCCACACGGCTTTATAGCATTTTGTCTACTGGTTAATTTCTCACATAGCTAATGGGACATGGAATAATTAAGCTCACTCTTGAATAAAATAAGGTAACTTTAAGAGTAAGAAGGAAACAGAGATTATTGAACAGTTTTTCTTTAAAACTGGCCAGATCACAAAGCTCAAACATGTTTGGTCAGTGGGTTGTTGAATGTGTTAATAGTAAAAGCAGGAAAAAGAATACCTAATAGCCGGAAGAGAATAGCTAGAAAACAAAAAGAATAACATAAGGAAAATTAAATAGGACAGAATCAAAGAAGCTGAAAGGAATTGGCAGAAAGGTATAAGTAGTTGGTGAAATCATGGTTTATTGAATTACAAAGCTGTTGATTTCTTAATAAATACATTTCACGTGAATGATTATGTGCTAGTACAATGCTGCCTTTTACCTGTATCTGGTTATCTCTTCAGTAAAGTAGAACACAGAGCCTACATAACTTCATCTGGCAACTTTGTCAAATAATAATCCTTCGCTTCCATCTTTAGTAGTCTTAATGAACAATGAAATGCTAACCAGTACTAAAATAAACTAGTATAATTCCAGATTCTGAGCAGAGAGAAAGAATAGGTTGGATCCTGAACCAGAGAAGCAGAGATGTAATTTTATAAATTTAGTAACTCTTCCTCAGTTGTGGACTAAATATATACAGAGGAATTGGATGCTGTAGGGCAGGACAGGCCACGGAGCAGGTTTTCTATGATCCCATGCAGACCGGGTAAAGGAGGAGAGAGTCCTAGAGACCTCGGTGGATTTTCAGGCTTTTATTGGGATTTACCCGGTACATGGCAGGTAGGGATGCTGGGGGGCAAGTCCACTTTTTCTGGTCTCTCCTGCGTTCTCTCTGTTTCTCTGCTTTTGGCTTCTCGGCTTCTGCTGGCGTCACCGTGATGCCGCCCTTATAAACTCAGTCTCTCAGCCCAGGTGTACCCACTTCAGGTGCCCGCCATCAGGCATGCATTCAGGACCACAGGTTCCCTCATCTATCCTAATGGCGGGAGGGCAGAAAAGCCTGATACTTTTACCTTACCCTACAGATGCTCTCTGAAGAAGTATCATTTTTACTGTTGGTGGTGATGGGTCTTCTTCCTACTTGTGTAACACGTGAGGCTAATGTATTTCCTGGAGAAAGAGAAAAACTATCCTCAAACCCCTTTTCTTCCTTGACTTAACCTTTTCTGAACAGTGGCTAAATACAACCAATTTTTTTTTTTTAGGTAATTCTAGTTTTTTTAATCCAGTGTCTGATTATTATTTGTTGTACTTACCGAATGCTTTATTTAATAATAACTGATTTCCCAACAAAAAAGATAACTAAAATTGTCTCAAAATTCCTTTATAGATGAAGAAAGCAGCCAGGATGAATCCTTAGATTCCAAGGTGTGTACTGAAATTTGCATTGACCAGTATTTAATGCCCAGTTTAAAAGCATGAGTTATGTATCTTGGAAAGCATATGAAATTTACATCCTTTGAGCAACAGAATTGGATTTTAAAAAGATAGCTACTATCAATATTAGTTCTAGTTCTTCTGGGGAAAAAAAATCACTATCTACGGGGAGAGAGAATAGTAAGTATTTTCATCATAATTGTTATTTATTAGATTTGATTTCAACTTGAATGTGCTGTCTGAACTATGTGTGTATTTGTATATGTGTAAGAACCTCAGGAGGTGACATTTGTACTGCCTGATGAGAGATTGACTTCATTTTTAGTTTTGAAAACATAACCCCTGCTCTTTGTTTCCACTTATATCAGTTTCTAAAACAAAACAAAGATATGTGGAGTTCATCCACTTAAACTAGTTGATAGATTGAATAAGGCTGATTATTGGTATCCAAGGAGACCAAGCTGTGTTGATCCCCTGATCCCTAGATTAGAGGAAATATAGATAAGAAACAGGAAGTTAGAGACAGGGCTGTCATAAGAGAAATAGAAGAGGTTGGGAGCATGTAGACCCTAACCCAGACTTTGGGCATGAAGGGAGATTTCCTAGAGGAAATTACATTTCAGGTGAAATTCAAAGAAACAGTCAGGATTGGGCAGGTAATGGAGGCATGTGATGAATGTGTTCCAATGTCTGTGGAGTTGAGCAAGTATGGTACAGCTAAAAGAGATATTCTAGATTAGTAAAAGAAATGATGAAATTATGTTGGAGGGAGTCTTGGTACTATTGAATATGAAATGCTTTTTATTCTCAGACCGCTTTGCCATCTGATGAATCGGTAAAGGATCACAGCACAGCAGGCAGAGTAGTTGCTGGTCAGATATTCCTTGATTCAGAAGAATCAGAATTGGAATCACCTATTCAAGAAGAAGAGGACAGCCTCAGGAATCAAGAAGAGCAGAGTGTCCCAGAAGAAATTAGCTTTCTAGAATCTCCAAACCCTGAAAATAAGGACTATGAAGAACCAACGAAAGTACGGAAATCAGGTAGTCTAAACGTTTTCTTTGCTTTTGCTTGTTTTAGGATGCAAATGACTGAAATTTTAAAACAAACATAGAAAAATGTTCAAATTGTCCAGTTTTATTAATTATTGACCATGTATAGAGTTTAGTTCAAAGGATTTTCTAGATTTTAATGTACCAGGGTTACTCGTTTAACAAATTTGACCCAAATTATGTAAGTGGAATTCAAAAGCAAAATAGAATTTGGATTATATTAATATCTTAACATTCTTAACATTATATTAATATCTTATAGATACTGAACTTCAGTATCTAATAATCTGTCAGAGTATTACACAGAATAGAAACTCATGGGAGGAATTGTCTAACATGCTTCTTTGGTTCTTTTTAGAATTGTATTAGGATTTTCACTACAATAGCCTTTTTAGTCCTCCTAGGTAATTTGATTCAGCTATTTATCCCTCTCCAATTGAAACTTAGCTAACCTTTAATCCTCTGCTAACTTAACCTTCTTACCAACCTGTACTTTTAAATTTAAAATTTGATCTCATACCTGTGCTTTAAAAAATTAATTATTCATGTGTCACCACGTACTGGCCTTTATTATTACAAAGGAATAATGTTAAAAATTGTGTTATTAAACCACTCTTGGGAATTGATCAGGTTGGAACTTTTAAAAATATAATTTTTATTATAAATACTTTGTCCTCATAATAGAAAATCCTATTTTTAAATTTCTTTAATCTTAGCTAGAAATAACAGCTGTTTATATAATGAAGATACAATTAGGCTTTTTTCTAGATGTATGAATATTTTTAAGAAGATTGAATTAAATCAAAATGTACATACTATTTTATAGCCTGCATTTTGCACAGAACAGTTTATCATGAACATTTTTCCATATAATTAATGGCTTTAAGCAATTTTGTATGTGAATGTGACATAGAAATGGTTTGTTTAGTGTTTTGTTCTAGAAGATCAGAGATTTCATTGTGCACATCTGTGAAAATTTCCTTAGAATTCTTAAAAATAAATGTAAAATTTTAAGACTTTTTAAAATAAATGTAAAATTTTAAGACATTTGATACATACTTCTAAATTGTTTTTCAGAAAAATTCCCTTTACTTCTTTTGAAACTACTCCTTTTATGTATATCAGCCAATTATATATACCACTTTCAAATTTTGCCCAAATAATGTGATTTACTCCTGTTTGTTTTCGATTAGGGAGATTTCCAAAACCACACAAAAGAACATTACTTCGGCCCCAACCTACCATCACCAGCTTCAAAACGATCAGCCTTCTTGTTTTAGCTTTATCATCACACACACATTTACTCCTTATTTTCCTTTTCCAGAATATTTCAAATCAAATTCCACATTGCTTTGCCTATGTGTATGCTATCTCTAAAAGTAAGAATTTATTGCCGCAAAACCAGGTTATACAGTTTTCCTAATTCTTTCAAATCTCTTTTTTAGATTGGGTTGTTTGAATTTGTATCTAAACTAAGATCTTATGTTTCTCTTCATCTGTAACATTTCCCCTCCTTAGTTTTTACGTGTCATTTATTTGTTAATGAAATAATGTCCTTTTTGCTATACAATTTCCCACATTCTGTATCTGCTAGTCATATCCTTGTAATGTTGTTTAAATTGTTTTGCTCTCTGCTGTACATTCTATAAACTGGAAGTTAGTACTAGAGGGGGTAGATTTAGTTCTGTTTGAGAATATTTTATATATTACATTACATTGGAAGGCATATTTTGCCTGATTGTTCTACTCTCGTGATTGATCAGTGAGGCTGGGTGGTGACAGCCTGACCCAGCCCTTTGAAAGATCCTCATTGGCCTTTTGTTTAGAAATTGTGGCAACCATTTTGTTTGTTGTCTGGATCCATTATTTCATTAGGCATTAATTACAAAGTGGTGACTTTGTAATTTATCAATGCCCTTGCATTTGTTATCTGGATTCTTTTATAAAGAGCTTTTCTGCATCAACTATTTGATTACTGAAGTATCATCCATACAGGGAGAGGATGATAAATGCTAGATTCTTTCCTTGAAATATTTTCAAGTGATGATGTGGTGCCCTAGCAACCTCCAGAGAAGACTGATGAGTATGTTTTGTTTGCTTGTTTCTTTGCTTTGCTTTTTGCTTTTGAGCATCATTACAAATCCATGGGTTTTCATATATTTATGCTTCACTCTTTTGTAATTACTCTTTTTTCATTACTCACATTATCCCATTTTGGCCATTAAGTTTATTCCTTTGTTCTTTTAACTAACCATAGCTGACTTTTAAACCTTTTTAGGTTTATATAATATATATACCTATATAGGTATATAATATATATTGCTTTATATATATATGAGATATAGGTATATGTTAGATAGATATATAAATATATATAACTTTTTTTCTTTTAAGGCAGGATAGTATGTCCCAAACTCATGTTAGCATTTCCTGAAATGAATCTCAGCTATTTCTCCAAGAAACCTAGATTCCTTTTAGTGGGAAATTTTATATAGATACCATAGTCTAGGCACCAGGGATATGCATTGCAACTGTGTTGTCATTACTAATAGGTCTTTTTGATGAATAAGGTTAGGAAATGTTTCATTCAAACTGATATTTCTAGTTCAAGTTAAATATTAAATGAGATAACACAAAGGTGAGATAACACAGAGGTGAGATAACACAAAGAATAGGATTGGCAAGTTGAACTCCCAAGAATCAGAGATCTTACCCAGTGTCAAGCTTGACTAATATATTCAAGACACAATTAGCACAAGACACAGTCTGTGGAGAAGTCCTTGACTGTCAAAGCTGCTCCCAGATCCTTTCTTGCCTCCTAGCATGTGCTCTGACCCAGAATTTAACATACGAGGCCACTAAGTGATGTATATGGATTGTCACTTCCACTAAAAGGAGCCATTTTAAATATGAAATGTCTTCAGTTTATTCTGTGATAGCTACATACCTTGTATGATACAGAAAGTCACGCCTCATAAATATGCCGCACACTACGGTTAGCAGTCTAGACATACCAAGTCTGTCCTGATACAGGATTCCATAAGTAGGTGCTCTCTGGGTAGTAAAGCCTTTAGATGCCAGACAGGTTCTTGTTGTTATGTTTCTCTTATCACTTTTCTATTTCCTGGGCAGCAAAAAGGGCCCGTGTTGCAGTTCTGTTGCTCGCCCTTTTCACCCACCAAAATCTTTATTTCTTTTCCTTTTATATTTGTGTCTCCTTTCCCCAAGTCTGAAAAACTTGATACCTAATGATATTGTTTATATTGCTTTATTCTATTGGGTTGTCAGCAAAGTCATGACTCATCTTTCCATAAATACATCATGACTTTTCTGACAACCCAATGTATGTATATATAATATATGCATATATTATGCATTAGTTGCAAAATAACATTACCAACCTTAACTACTAACAATGGGATGGCTGAATCCAGTTTAAGATTTCTTTTTTGTTTTTTTAATTAATTTATTTATTTATGCATACAAGAGCTAGGGTACAGGCCAGAGATGTGGGAAATGAAAGGATTTCACCAGAGACAGAGCAGGGATCAGAACAGGCAGACTGATGAAATATACTGCTGAGGGGAGCAGCAGGCAGCAGGAGAGGTCTGCGCGCCATGTGGTTTCTCCCTGGCCAGCCGGGGATCGAACTCATGCTGCAGAGGCTGTGGATTGCTTCATAGTGTGGTGCTTAACCCCCTGCGCCACCAGGGACCCCAGTTTAAGATTTCTTTATGGTTCTTTTGTTCTTAATATAGATTTTACTAGGGATTTATAATAATATGGTGTTTTAAAATCACATGTATAATTCTCTATGGCTACTCCAACAAATTTTATAAAAATTTGAATTCATTTGCTTGGGTTTATTTTCTTTTTTAAAAAAAGATTTTTATTTATACAAGAGCCGGGGTACAGGCCAGTTCTGTGGCAGGGTGAGAGGATTCACCAGAGAGAGAGCGGGGAACAGAACAGGCAGACTGACGAAATACACTGCTGAGGGGAGCAGCGGGCGAGACAGGAGAGGTCTGTTCGCCATGTGGGTTGCTCCAAGGCTGGTGGGGATCGAACCGATGCTGCAGAGGCTGCGGACAGCTTCACAGCACTGCACTCAACTGCCTGCGCCACCAGGGAGGCCCCAGTTTATTTTCATTTTTTAATAATTACTTCGTTTTTTCCTTTTCATTTATACTTTTTAATATTAATACTTGAAAAGGCTTACATGCTTATATAAAATGTAGCATAAATTACATATAAATTACTTTGCATATGTGGTTCCAACTACATTGTAACCATTACTTCTATATTTTATCAACTTCTCATTCATATCAGCAGCACCATGTTGATCTTCCTAAAACCCACACTTAGTCTTATAACTCCCCTATTTATAATCCTTCATTATCTCCCTGTTTGTCTGCAAGATGAAGTTCACAGCCCTTTAATATGATGCACATATGATGTCCCATATGCCTGCTGGTTTCTATAACTTCATCTTCCCCAGTTCCCCACCAAAGCATCCTTTTTTTTGGCATCTCTTAACCCATAATGGTTCTTCAAATACATCATGCAGTTTATGCCTCTGGATCTTTGCACAAACTCTCCCCACTCGGAGTATCATCCTTACCTCCTTTGCCCAAAACCATCTATCAAATATAAATACTCACTCATCCTTAAAGATAAGTTTCTCTTTTCTGAGCAGTTTCTAAACTACCCAAGAATAGTTGAAGAGTCTTAGAACTAAGACCTTCCTCTCTGGGCTTCCTGCTTACCCTTGACCCCCTATGGTCAGTTTCCTAACAGCAGCCAGACTGATCCTCCTTCCTGTTTAGAAGACTCCAATGGCTTCCTGTCACAGTAAAATCAAAACAACCTTCATAATCAAGATCCTCGTGTCTCTGATTTTATCTTTTGCCACTCTCGTTTACATGATTCCAGCCACTCTCACCTTCTTGGCTGTCTCTTGAGCATTTCACCCTTATTGTGTCAGGGATCCCCAAGACCACCACCCCAGGCTTGATGATCCCCTAGGGAGACTGACAGGGCTCAGCATATAATTTTACTTACAGCTGTGATTTGTTGCAGCAAAAGAATATGAAGTAAAATCAATGAAGGAAAAGGTATATGCTTATGAAGTCTGGTAGAAACCAGGTACAAAGCTTGCAAGGGTCCTGTCCCCAGGGAATCAGTCTCTCCCGCATGTGCGTACTCCCTCCCTCTCCCCGTCCCCCCACACATACACTTACACACTCTCGCTTCTGCTCCCTCATGCTCTCTCACTCAGACATTTCACACACACGCTTAATATGCTTAATTCCCCCAGCAACAAGTCGCAACAACACACATGAAATGTTGTCTACTAGGGAAACTCATTAGAGAACTAATCCCTGGAGTTCTTAATGGAGTCTAGTGGTATAGCCATAGGCACTCTGTGCTTAGCACATGCCAAAATTGCAGACTCTTAGAAAGAAAGCAGGTGTTCAGCATAAACCATGTTGTTTTTACAGTTGGGTTGAGCCACTCTGAATGGTTAAGGTGTATCCTCCCAAAATCTCAGTTCGCAGGTATGGGCTGACTTTGTAAGCAGGTCTTCTCAAGGATAGAAGTTCAGGCCTATTGTATTAATTCTCCTTGTACAGTCTGTACCTGGTCATTCAGTTATCTTTACAACAGAGTTATTATTAATAAAACCCAGACAGAGGGAGACCAACCTCCAGTATTGATTTCAGTTATGCTCTTCACAGGTTCTGGGCTTAGTCAGTTAACAAATCCTATTAATCTTAAAGGTCTTAGAAAGCCAGGCTTCCTCCTTAAGTTTCCGTATTAATCTTTTTTTTATCTGACCTGACGTATTCATGCAGGCTCGGCACAGCTCTCGCCAGTAAGTTGAAGCTGATTTGAAAGCCTTCCAGTGCTGAGGCAGTGCAGTGATAGTAAGGGCACACCTGGCAACCTAGAAACAGTTTTCAGTCATTGAGGTGCCCCAAGCAAGACACCCGCTGGTCAGATGGTGTGATGTGGCTTCTCATCATGAGAGTCTGGTTATAGTCTTTGGTTTCAGAGGGATTTGCAGTCAATTCCAGTGGTTTTGTTGTCTGTTACCTCGCAAGTGTGGACAACATCTGGAAGTTTCTAACATAGAAAGTGCAGGGACTTGACTACTTCTGCTTCCTCAGTTAGTCCTATCAGGTATGATTATGGGCTCAGCCGTCTGAATTCAAAGCACTCTCGACAACTTGCCAAAGTTTGTCAAGAGTTCTTCAGGAAGAGAGAGAAGCTTCTAGAAATAGCGTTGACAAAGTAAAGATCATTAATGCCCTCTCTCCTTCATTGCACTTCCAATCCTCTATCTAGACCTTTTGTCTGGGAGGGTTGTGTGCAAGAGGGGTAAAACGTCTTCACAAAATAACATTTTTACACAACCAAACCAGAAAGGTATCATGTTCAGGAATTAGGAGAAAATCCTGAATTTTCAAAAATTGTAATTGGTTTGCATTACCTCACACCCATTTCACCCTGATTTGTATACAGTGAGCAACTTAGAAAAGTTACCCCCTTTCTGAAGATGGCTGCACTGAATAGTTACATTGTCCTGAGGTGTGTGCAGCAGAGGAAAGGTGAAGGACGCAGTCAGGTGACCCGCTGTCGTTACTAAACAGGAGAGACAGATACACGGAGTTAGCAGCAGTGAGAGACCTCCAGAAAGGCTGGAGGTGAGCCCACCTGACCATTAGAGTGAGAAGGTCATAGTCCCTTTGATGCCTGCTCTCCCGAGTTGGAGCTTCAAGCAATCATCACAGATTAAGAATGCAGTTGGCTCTATCAGAAATATGTCGCCCTTTAACAGCTTGATTTGTGATGGTCCCATCAAAAAACAAGCCCTTTCCTGTGGACATTTACCCAACACAGTGCAGCAAGGCATCCATTACTTCTTTGTAGTTGAGCGTGTCCCATGTACCGAGCTTGCAGAGTCTGAATTCTGTTTATCTCACCTGTGGCTGCTTTTGGTGGCGTGCAGCTGATGCTGCAAGCCTGTACTAGACAGCCTAGAATCAAGTCCAGGCAGCCTAGAATCAAGTTCTGTGGATTCAGAATTTTTAAAAACCAGAGACTTCCTCAGCAGCAAAGGTGAGATCGGACAGGACCAAAGTCCAGCTATCCTGAGCCCTTTTTGTCTTGTCAGTCAAGTTCACATCACAACCCCCTCGCAAACACACAGCACATATCAGGCTGAAAATCTCCATCTGTGGATCACCTCTCTTACTGTCTCCTTATTTCCAGAGACTCCAATAAGGAAAAATCCATATCTTTCATAGCAAAAAATTATCAGTTACAGAGACTTGTTCAGTTTCCAGTACTAGAATTTAAATTTCAACTCACTAACTGGCTACATAGAGCAAGGAAGCTATGTCCCATTAACATTTCTTTTTTACTGCAGTTCCCCTGATCAGCGTGATTCCTTTGACATGATGGGATAAGAAATCTCACATATTGTATCAGTATTTACCATCTATCCAGATGAAATAGCCACCTAATACAAAGCCACTTTAAAATTTTTTCATTTTTTTCTTTCTCATTGCAAATTCCCTCAGACTCCTAGTGGTCAGTTCAGTGGCACTGTTAACATCACACCTGCCGGGTAAGGTGCAGGCTGGAATGCTGGGGAAGAGAGGAGCATGGGCGAGGAAAAAAAATGCTGGAGTCTTTCTTCCCTCCTTTTTTACCTCCAGCTTATCTAAAATTTTGCTCCATTCTTGGAACCTGGTTTAACCTCTCCTTCTACTCTGACTCAGGGAAGAGAGCAGTGAAAACTTTTTAATATTTTGGAGCTACTCATCTTGGAAATTCAGGGCTCTTTCTTCTCTCATGTAGAGAGAAAATAAAAACCAAAGGCTAGCGTGGCCAAAAGCAGCTGGTGAATCCATCAAGCCCACTCTCCTGGTTTTGGAGCTAGGATCTTCAAATTCCGCAAGTAACTTTTGACTTCTCACAATAAAAAGCAGCTCAGTGGCTGCCACATACCATGTGTAATTCCATACCCATCTGGTTACCAAAGGTTCATAATACCCTTTTCCCAAACAATGCTCTCACCATAATTTAGTGCGTCAGGGTTGTTCTGTTGAATTCCATTAGTGAATTCTAATGCCAGCTGATGGCTAAGACCATTCCCAGGTTTGATGGCTTGCTAGGAGGATGACAGTAATCAGCATATATTATATCAGCATATAATTGAACTCACAGCTATGATTTATTACAGCAAAAAGATACAAAGCAAAATTGGCAGGGGCAAAGTCCAAAGGAAACAAGGTACAAGTTTTCACGGGCCCAGGGGAATCAGGCAGGACCACTTAATTCCCCAGCAACAAATTGGTATGACACATGTGCAATATTACCTACAGGGGAGCTCAGTTGAGACCTAGTGTCTGGAATTTTTCTGGGATAGTAGTCATGTAATCACTCTGCTTAGCATGGGTATATCAAAATTATATACTCCTAGAAGGAAAGGAGATGTTCCATATAAACCACATTTTTTGTACAAATAGTTACAGCACAGTGAGTCACTTTTATTGGTTAAGGGAGATACTTTTATTGGTATGCACCCTCCCCAAATCCAAGTTTCCACATGCCAGCCAAAGGCCCACCTTTTAGAAGCAAACAGTCGTGCCTGTTGCATTAACTGTTTCCTGTTTATTATTTGTTGAAAATGAATAATTAAATAGCCACCAGGAAGAAAATGATTTCATAGTAGTATTTCCTATTATAGACTACTCAGTCATTTTATTTATTTACTTATTTTTAGATTTATTTTTTATATAAACAACAGCTGGGGTACAGGCCAGAGGTGTGGGAGGTTGAAAGGATTCACCAGAGACAGAGTGGGGAGCAGAACAGTCAGATTGACCAAAGTACACTGCTGAGGGGAGCAGTGGGTGAGATAGGAGAGGTCTGCTTCTTCATGTGGGTTGCTCCCTGGTTGGCCAGGAATCGAGCCCTCGCTGCAGAGGCTGTGGACAGCTTCACAGCATTGCTCTCAATATGCTGCGCCACCGGGGAGGCCCTACTCAGTCGTTTTAAAAGGAGCATGTTTTGCTGCAAATAACAGAAAATCCATCAAACAGTGCCAGAAGTAAATGTTCACATAACCTGATCTCCATGATTAGGCAATTCAGGGTTTGAACCATCAAGGGTGCTGACTTCTCTTCTGTTCAGCCTCTTTAGTAAATTGACTTTATCCTCATGTTTTGTTCCATGTGGTCAAACCTGTTAGTGATTGCAACCCAGGTCCTAGGTCTTCAGGAAACAGTGGTGCCTGCACCAGAAGAGCAGGAGTCTCCCCAGAAGTCACTAGTAGAATTACTAAAACTATCATTTGGTCACCCCTAGCTCTAGAGAAAGGGAAGAGGATAAGAATGAATAGTAAGCCAATTGCCACCTAGAAGAATGTCAATGCTAAGTGAAAATATCACATTGGGCCTCCCCGGTGGCGCAGCGGTTGAGCGCTGGGTTGCGAAGCTGCCCGCAGCCTCTGCGGCGCCAGTTCGATCCCCGGTTGCTCCCCAGCCACCAGAGGAGGGTCCCACATGGCCCGCAGACCTCTCCTGCCGCCCGCTGCTCCCCTCAGCAGTGTACTTCGGTCCTTCTGCCTGCTCTGCTCCCCGCTCTGGCTCTGGTGAATTCTCTCACCCTCCCGCGCTTCTGACTGTACCCAGTGCATGTATAAACAAAACAAACAAACAAACAAATAAATAAATAAAACATGCCTCTATTAAAAAAAAAAAAAGAAAATATCACATTGTAAATCATTCACTTAGTACAATCTGTATTTGTTAGAATTCTCTAGAGAAACAGAACCAAAGGCTGTGTGGCAGGAGAATTCCTCTTGCTCTTGGGAGGAGAGGGGGTGTCAATCTTTGTTCTACTAAGATCTTCAGATGATTAGATGAGGCCCACCTATATTATGGAGAGTAATCTCCTTTACTCAAAATCCGTTCATTTAAATATTAGTCTCATTAGTCTCTGGTTTTCTTGAGGTGATAACTTTTCAGGCAGTTAACTTTTTTGGTCTTGTTTTGGTTTTCTTATTAAAAATGATGGGGAAGTGTGAGTGTTTGTCTTCCCAGGGTATCTCATTCAGCCTAAAGCAATTTCTAGTCCCTTTTACATTTTTCTGTCTTCCATTCTTTTCATCACTGTTCAAACATGTTATAATATCTTACATTTTAAGAACTAAAGCCTCCCCGCCTCAAATCAGTCTCCAGCAACCAACCATGTCTCTCTTCCTTTATTCTTGGGAAGAGTTGGCTGTATTCATTCACTTTTCACTTCTTATCAATTCTCTAATCCAGCTCCATAGAGGCCCCACCTCCTCTAACTCTAAATACTCTGCTCCATTCACATTCTAATTGCTGGATACCTGCTCAGTTCTTGGTCCTCATCTTTCTAACCCCTCACCAGTACTGTTTCCATTTTACATAAATGTTTTCTTCACTTGGCTGCTGGTTCCTTAGAATCTGCCTGATACTGAAACAGAAGCTTGCACCAGAACTCAACCTTTGCTCCTGTGCTCTGTCTACATTACTGTCTCGTGACCTTTGATTCCAGCCATGTTGATGCCTGGACTTTCCCTATTATGAATTCACCAGAGTTGATAAAGCCAGTTTCCTATTAATAGACCTTTGATTTTTTTGGTTCCAAGTTTTTAATATTATAATCTGTGTAGATACTCTCTCGTATATATCATTTCTGTAAGTATCCTACAAGTGAAAAAAATGGGATCTAATGATAGGATCTTTCGAATTCTAGTAGATATTACTTAAATGACCTCCTTTAAGACGTTTTACTAATATATCTTCTTCCCATCGATCCCTATTTACTAGTACTCTGGCCAGCACTGAATGATTTCAGACTTGGGCTTGTTCCTGTTGTTTTGTTTATCTTTTCTAGTTTTCTTGAATGATTTAAATGAACTTTGCAAGAGCAATTTTCTACTAGATTAAATATAAAGCAGGCGATTCATTATTTTACACTCTTATATACCATAAGTTAAATATCTTACTCTCAAGGTGTAAATAGATTATAATCCTGTGTTGTTATTGTGTAGTCAAAATAGTATTCCTTATCCAGGAAATGGGAGTTTTTACATATAGTTGCACAGTTGATTTATTTCCCCTTTCATTTAAATGTCAGGTTTGATTCCTGGTTATCATTAACTTATATTGCATAATCAAATCAGCTTTATTATGCCAGAGCCATGATTACCATTGCTTTAAAACTGGTGATTGGTTTTGTGACTGACTTTTTTCAAATGATATCTTTGAAATTCTTGTAGAATTTCTCCATGGGAAAAAGATTAACTGAAGTTAACACTATTGTGAGGAATTTTTACTTGAGATAATTGCCTTTAAACTAGAAAGTCCCAGTCAGTAACTTTTGGAAGACTTTAAAACAAGTTTAAAAGGCAGTAGCAGTTTCCATATTGTGATTTTGCTTGGGAAAAATAATTGATAGAGGTTTTTCTAGTTACTTAATAATAACTGGAAAACTGATCAAAATTCAGTTTTCACTAGCTTAATGAAAACGGGTTCTTTCTGCTTAAGTTAGTGCTCAATCAGGTTTTTGTTTTCAAAAACCTTGTGATTCATTCTAATTTTTCTTCTGCATGGTTCCAGCTCATGAAAGAGAATTCATTCATAAATTTGAACCACTTACAAAGTTTGTTTCAGCAAATTAAAATTCTTAATGATAAGCTTTGTTTTATAAATAAAAATCTCTATGATAGGAAATACTGATTCTTTTAAACCATTGTATATTATTTAATTTGAAATTCAAGTTTACACACGGCAGATAATGTATTATTAATTTACAGATAATTTATCTCTAAAGCCAGTTTGTATGTAGTAGCAATGATAGGAGTGCCTCTTTCAAATCCTTGTCAAAATGACCCCTCTGAGGTTGTTGCTAAAAGTTGCTTTGCTGGTACAGTGCATTAAAGGTCATTTTTTAAAAACATGGACAGATATTTGCCTCTGTTCAGTATTGACCAAGGTAATGAATGATGTTTACCTAGTAGTAAACCTACTGAAAATATTTTTAGGAAAATGTTCTTAGGAAATAGGATATCTTAGGGTGTATTCTTTTTTGCACTGGAAAGGAGCATATACTTATTAGCCTTTCAGAGCAGGCGTGCCATTAATAGTAATAGCATTTCCCATCTCTTGAATTCTTTATTTCCTTACATAGCAATTATATGTGTTATTTCGGTTCAATTTGTGAATAATTCTAAGCAACAGGAACTGGTGGATTTGAATCAGATGTTCTGATTCCAGAACCTGTTAAGCTCTAAAGCAACCAGTGCACATGAACATGTATTCACACTGAAACCATGAATGGTTCTAGGTTCAGCCCTGGGCCTGTGGGCCTCTAATGTACTTCTTACTCATTCTTGCTTGTACTTCTTGGCTTCAAGTATATCAGTAAACTGGAGAAATTTCTCTTTGGCTATAACTAAAGAGATGTTTTGTTTTTAATAGCTACTTTGTAGCAGGATCAAAGCTTAATTTGTCTCTCTCCTGATCTGTTTCATCCCTACCCAGAAATCTACTCCTCTTTCTTAGTAAGGGCAGCCATCTACTCATTTACAGAAGCCTAATACCTTGGAAACTTTCTTGACTCTTCTCTCATCTGCACATCTAGTCAGTCAGTAAGTAGTATCATACCTACTTTCTTAGCAGCACTTGAGTACATCTACTTCTTGCACACCATTGTTCCCTCCAGGCCATCGCTACCTCTTAAATAGACTACCATCACAACTTTTAAACTAGTCACCTGACATCCTGACTGCTTCCTTCCATTCCATTGTCCATTCTCACTAAAATGTAAGTTTAGCTTCGGCTTAAAACTCTTAAGTGAGTTTCCATTATTCTCAGGATAAAGTCCAAACTCTAATGACATGTGGCAAGACCTCCCTAGTCTGGATTCTTTGTGCTTCTTTATCCTCTTTTCCACTTTATCATTAGTGCTGCATGTTCTGCTTTGCTGAACTCCTTTTTAATTTTCTTTATTGTGCCATATTCTTTTATTTGATTCTTTACACAAATACTTCTCCCCACCCCACCCTGCAACCTTTCATCCACTCCTCTTTCTGCATATGCTCAAGGTTTAGTTTGAATCTCAGTTTCTTACAGGGGATACTTTCCATAGCATGGATCATACTTTTGTTTAACTCTTAACACATAAGGCAGTGATTTCTGTATATCAAAGACCACCATTCCATCTCACTTCCAGTATCTGGCATAATTTTAGCCCTGAAGAGATACTTGAAACGAAGAAAAATTAAAGATAAGTTCTCTACCCTTAACAAGCTCAAAGTCTAGTGGGAGCTAGAGGATGGTGAAGAAAAGACCTTAGTATGTTTGATAAGTAAGCTGTTGTGCTGTAGGATCGCAGAGGAGCAAGTGAGTGATTAACTTTTCCTGGGGGAAAAGTGCTATATAACTTTTCCCTGTATTTTATTAAGGAAATTGACTTTCATCAATTAAATAGGAAAAAGTAGTGCTGAGCAATGAAACTGATTCAGATGCATTTGCCTCATTTTTTACTCACTAGCCAGGCAGGAGTTTTACAGTAGACTTAACATTATAAAGTTATTATATCTCAAGACTCTTAGAAATTCTTACCTAGTTACAGATGGTGGCCAGTCTTGCCATGTTGATTCATCCTCAAATCAGCCTTCAAAAAATCATTCCTAGCCCTTTTATATTCCCCATTGAAAATTATTTAATCTTCATCTTCACAGTTTAATAGTTGATATTGATAGTGTTATATCCATAAATACTAACTACAGCTGCTCGTGTTTAGATTTTTTTTTTTAATCTTTCAAGCTTTGACCGCCATTGAAGGCACAGCACATGGGGAGCCTTGCCACTTCCCTTTTCTCTTCCTGGATAAGGAATATGATGAATGTACATCCGATGGGCGAGAAGATGGCAGACTGTGGTGTGCTACAACCTATGACTACAAGGCAGATGAAAAGTGGGGCTTTTGCGAAAGTAAGTATAGGTCAGTGGGGGCCTGTCGTCATTGCTTTCTGTCTGGGGCATAATTTTTAAAACCTTTTTCTGGCCATTCTTTTCCCACCGAGGTCAGAAATGGTGAATGTTGAAAACTGGTTATGGTTTTAATGAATGCACTTATTAAGAGCAGGAAGCATGGCATTTACTTACTTAATTTCAGGCTGTGACTCAGGCAGCTTACACATTCATGCCTCATTTAGAGATGGTTTTCCATTGGTATGCACAGATTGTTCTGTAAACCCTCAGGCAGGCTGCTAAATTAATTAAAACATTGGCAATCAAAGAAACAGAACAGTATAGTGAAAATTAATAGTGGCTAGAAGAAAAATGGTACTTTATTAAAACACTGAGTGAAATATGCTATGGTAATGTAACATTTGGCCAATATAATATACTTAGCAGCTCCAAATGTTAATGTTAGTATAATGGGGCAGACCTCAAGAGGCAATTTATGTTTTCAGGAAAAACTTTCTAGCTATAAAAGAACAACAGAAAATCTTGACTATACCTCCTCCTTGAGCATACCAAATACTTTTTTTAGAATGTCTTTGATAGAATATTAGGGTATTCCTAGGAAATAACAACAAATATAGTCCATTTTGAATGTACTCCACTTTAGTAATCAGACTTTGTTTTTATATTACAAAAAGACTCACTTCTGTGAGTCCTAACAAAACATTCAAAAACCTTTTGAGTTCTAGATTTCTGATAAAATGCTATATTATAGTACCAAAATACTGCTTGAGAAACCTATAGTAATTGTATGATCTCTAATATAATGTCAATGCATAGAGGGAAAAAAGTAGAGAATTTGAATATTAAATCTCTATTTAATAATTTTTTTTTTTTTTACTAATTTGTGTATAGTTAATCAAATATTGCCTCCTTACAGAAATCTATAGCATTTCAAATGCAGCTCTCGTGTTCTTTGGCTACAACACTGTTTTTTCTGACTGTTACTTTATAATGTCCTTCTGATTTTAATTGACCTTAGCATATAGTCAAAAGCTCCCTCAGAAATTTTGCTAGAATTATATAAAAAGTTTTAGAATTACTAGCTCAAAAGTACCCTTGATATTGCTTCTTCTAAAAGAAAATTATTTTAATGTCTTTTTTTTTTTTTTTAAGTGTTAGCTTTTGTCAGATAAAAACTACAATTAAATCATGGGTCTTTAGGATCAGATTTGGAAATAGTGAAAGATCATTAATTATGTTTAGATGACTAACGAAAAGAAAGTATACATACTGATGTTTGATAAATAATTGGTGTGGAATTAAAACACACTTAAATGTATCTGATATTTTGGTTTTAGCTGAAGAAGAGGCTGCAAAAAGACGGCAAATGCAGGAAGCAGAAATGATGTTCCAGACTGGCATGAAAATCCTCAATGGAAGCAATAAGAAAAGCCAAAAAAGAGAGTAGGTGGCACTGCCAGGACCATTCTTCCCCCAAGAGAGGTCATTTCTGAGATAAATAGCGAAAGACTTTTTCCAAATGTGCTGTGAAATCTAGGATTTCTTAAGTTACAAGAAAACTTAATATGAAGTGATGTAGACATTTTGTGGGCTTTGATCAGATTTGAGCCTATAGGGATAAAAAAGCTACAAGTACTGATCACAAGAATGGACAATGAACAAAATGGAAATAATTGACGAAATTATGATAGTTTCTAAGAACTTAGAATACATGTTTCATTCAGAATTCAAAATGACATTTAAAAAAAGAATTTTTACTTGTCATGCTTTTGCTCTGTAATTTTCTTGTAAAGATTAAAATTGCAGAATCTGCACTTGGAAAGAATGTAAAACAAATTACTGTCTTCTAACATTTTATGCCCTTTAATCTTAGCTGATTTTTATTAATATGTGCAAAGGTTTAAAAAGAAATCTTTAATAATTATTCGAATTACTTGCTAGACATTATGTTACTAAATTCTCTCATTGCAAATCTAGTTAACTCTTTTAATAGACATTTTAGAGTTAGTATTAGCGCAATTAGACAATTCTAAGATATTCAGACAACAAAGAGAACTGGTATCTTATGTAAAACCAAAGTAGCTAGAATGTTTCCTATGAATAAAAGTAACATTACTTAATAGAAATAATATATCAGGGATTCTATAGAATAAGAAAATTATTTATGCCGCATTTTTAGTAATCTTGAAAAAAATACTTAATGGCATTTCCAAAATATTGCTCATTTGTTTTTTAATTATTTATATTTGAAGAGCATATCGGTATCTTCAGAAGGCAGCAGGCATGAACCATACTAAGGCCCTCGAGAGAGTGTCCTATGCTCTTTTGTTTGGTGACTACCTGACACAGAATATCCAGGCAGCTAAAGAGATGTTTGAGAAACTGACAGAGGAAGGCTCTCCCAAGGGACAAACTGTAAGTGTACTCTCAATGGAGAGTCTCATACGTACCACTTGTTTATTTCTACAGCCATCCATTCTCCATGCCCTGACTTCTTTTGACAGTAAGATTCGAAGGCAAAATAATCATTAAATGCTAATTTTGTGGTGGATCATTTTACCAATCTTCTTGGACATCTTTTTCCTTAGTCTGAGAATTTTTATCTTCTCATATTACTTTGCATTATTAAGTGATATTACCTAAGATATTTTTGCAGCTGCACCTTGCCACAATTATATTTATTGTTTTCCAGATTAGATCTGTAGAGAATGAAATATGAAAATAATTATTCACCATTGCATTTTTTCCCCCAAAATTTCAGTGCTCCAGCTCTTGTTAATCTTAGCCCAATATGTCCATTATAGGAAGCTAGACACAAACTAAAAAAAAAAAGAGAAAGTAAAAAACAAAAAAAAAAACAAGAAAGTAAACATCGTATGTGTGCCTGCATACCCTTTCTCTCTGTGTATATACGCATACGGATTTTTTATTAAAATGAAATATCACTGCTTGCTCTTTCTAGTCACAATCCACAATCCACAGCTTGCTCTTTCTAGTCAACAACCTTCACCTTTCCATTACAGTAAATATTTATGTCATATAATACTCACACCATATTCATAAAGTATTGAACCAGAACATTTTCGTTATACTTGCTTATGCTTGTTATACATGTTTTGTCTAAACCTGTAGCCAGTCTAGAATTAGACCTTATATAGTTGTATTTCCAGCCTAGCCTCTATCCCTTCCCCCTTTTTTTTTTCTGTGTTAAAAATAGGGCCAGTTTTTCTGCAGATTGTTCTACCTCAGCTTGCTCTTTGCTTCTTCAAAATGTCTTTTAGTTTGTTCCCTCATTGTAAAATGTATATCATCAGAATTCAGGTAAGATATTTTTGACTCATCTGCATTCCATAATGCATGGCACCACTCGATATATTTCTGCTTGATTCCCCAGTAGTCATGCTTAACAGCTAAGTTTGGGGTGCCACCATGTTTATTTAAAATGCCTCCAGTAATTCAGCTTATTGAAGGTGTGGGCCTTGCCTAAATAGTAAATAAATTTCTAACCACTGAGGAAGTCTGTTTTCATATTAATTATTTTTATTTATTTTTTTTTTTAAAGATTTATTTATTTATGCTTACAAGAGTTGGGGTACAGGCCAGAGATGCGGGGGTGAGAGGATTCATCAGAGACAGAGTGGGGAACAGAACAGGCAGTCTGACCAAAGCACACTACTGAGGGGAGCAGTGGGCAAGATAGGAGAGGTCTGCTGCGCCATGTGGGTTGTTCCCTGGCCAGCCAGAGATGGAGTTTGTGCTGCAGAGGCTGGGGACCACCTCACAGTGCAGTGGCCAACCCCATGCGCCATCAGGGAGGCCCAGTTTTCATATTATTTAAACAATTGCAACAGTTGTGACCTTTGTTTTCTATAGGACTGAATACTTAACTAGCCTACATCTCATAGGTGATCTAAGCTTTAGTTAATAGGAAAGGTTATATCTTAATTGCCCCCACTTTGTTTTCAAAGTTTGTTTTCCTTTTCATAAATGAATTTATATAAAACTAACGTGAGTCACCTTTCTCCCTTGATCCTTTCAACTTGACCCCTTGCTGCCTCTTTTTATTCCAGGAGTAATCTTTTATCCATTTTCATTGTGCATTCCCTTTTGTATAGATAGATAGTACGTTGGTGTTATATAGATAATAATTTAGACGTCATTTTGCTCTCATGTAGCCACTCATCAAGGTAAATCATGTTTTAGTGTGCTCAGCTTTGTTTCTCTAGTTAATACTTGAATAAATTGTCTTTAATGTTCAAGCTAAACTTTATGACATGTTTAAAGTTGTATGTCATTGTGTAATTTGTAAAACAATGCATTTCTGAGGCTCTCTGCACATTTATGCATATTTTGAACAATTCAGATCTTTTAGAATTTAAAGATACCTGCATCTTTTCATAACTCATTAAACTGTCTAGCTTGGATAAACTTCCATCAAAGAAACAACTCTTAACTTTTATCATTTTATTTCAGGCTCTTGGCTTTCTCTATGCCTCTGGACTTGGAGTTAATTCAAGTCAGGCAAAGGTAATACTTCACTACAACTTACAGACTACAATTTGAATTGGGTAAATATGTGTCTATGTTTATTTGAGCATCTTTTGTTCTTTCACAGGCCCTTGTATATTATACTTTTGGAGCCCTTGGAGGCAACCTAATAGCCCACATGGTTTTGGTAAGTAAGACTTAAGTGGAAGACTAACAGCATTGAGTAGCAGAAGCATTTTTGTTACATAAGTAGCCACAACTTTTTTAGCCTTCATGTGTGAAATTTACTTAGATTTGTTATGACCAAATATTCTGATAGATGTCCTTCAAAGCCATGTTAATGGATACAATAATTGAATCTATATATGAGTGAAAATTATTAGAGTCCACAACTTTCCTGCACAATAATTAGTTTGATTGATGCCCTTAAAATAAAGATCCAGTAAATGGCTCTTTGTAACTTCTGTAAGTTGGAATCGTTTCTCAGAATCACTTTTTAGATTGGATTATCAAAGATTTTATGATTAAATTGATGAAGGGCTAACTATACACAAACCTTCTCTGAAGCTCATTCCACAGTATCTCTTATCTGATAGCATTGATCACTTTAAAGGGTTAGTGGCAGATATAGAACCTTTCCATTAAATTCTTGTCTGGTAAGATGTTTAACCTGCTTTCTCCTTTATAAACTGACTTTAGGTAAGTCACATGACCTCTGAACCACTTTACTATGTTTTAGTGAATATAAAAGATAAATGAGTGGAAATCAGAATAAAAACAAAGAAACCAGTCCTAAATCTGGAAAGGATGGGATATGAGACTTAACAAAGGAAAATGTAATGGGTCTTAGGTTATTTTACCAACATGTATTCAAAAGATTTTTATTGAGTACTTGTCCCTAGAAAAACAAGATGAGTAAGTTCATTACTGACACTGATTAATGACACTCAGTACGGAGACCACTAAAACCCAGTATAAGAATTCAAGGGGCCACCTAGAAGGACTTCAGCATCCTGTGATTGGAAGGAGGGGAATTTAAGCATATAGTTCTGAGGAAAAAAGGAAATAAAAGGAGCAGAAGGGAGTGCAGACAGCCAGAGCAGTATATGCACAGAGACAGCAGTAAGTGGGAATGTGGTGTTGTCAGGAAACTGTGACTCGAGAGTAAGTGCCAGTAGTTATCACAAGGCAGGTGGACACAAATCATGTCCACAGCCAGCACTGGTGCCAAGGTGTTTGGTTAGTTTCCTGTCACAGGGCCGAGCTGCCGAAGGAGTTTAGAGCAAAGGTGTTGGCTGACTTTCTGAAAAACAACTTGCTAATTTCAATGTTCTTTTTTCATTTGTCTGTTTAATCTACATAACATTTATTCCCCAAACAGTGATTGAAAAGTTCCTTTTCAATAAATTTTCAAAAAATATCAAACTTACTTTTTTCTGTGGAAAAAATATGTGAATTTTTTTTAAAATAAATTTTATTTTTATATTCCCCATACAATATGTGAAATTTTTTTTGACAGGAATTTCTCATTATTTACCATTCTTCGTAAATGGTGGCTACACACTAAAAACATTAGCTATTATACTCCATATTATACAGTAATGCCCTGAAGATTGTTAGTTTATAAAGTTACTTAAATCTGTGCTAATCACTGCAGAGAGCTCTGCTATCTGTTTTATTATGCTTTTTATAATTACCTGTCTCCTCATTTCTGAAGTCATAAATTGCTGGTATTACTATATCTAATTCTAGTAGTCGCTTGTCTTCCCTATTTTACTAAATTGTTACTACTTATTTGCCTATGGAAGATTAATCTGTTTTTGTTAAAATTCTTTCCAAAATAAGATTAAAGTCTATTCTATAGATGAGTCTGTTTTTTTCTTATAGGTAAAATATGCACACTTCATATACAAAGTTTGTGGCATCTGTTTTGATTCTTCTAGGAACCTTATTATTTCTTAGTTCTTAGCTAGTGTCTGATTATTGAAGTTGCTGACTAAATTTTTTCTGAACCTAAAATTCAGGACAAATGAGGTGGATGGTGTACTTGAACCAAAAGACAGCAAAATTACATGCTGAATATAGTTAGCTTTGTTTGCTCCAATGAGAATGTCACTAAGCATGTGAAACTGCCGTCTTTACAGCTGAAGTTGTTTTACAGGGTTACCGATACTGGGCCGGCATCGGAGTCCTCCAGAGCTGTGAATCTGCTCTGACTCATTATCGTCTTGTTGCCAATCATGGTATCTATTTTTTGACTTTCACTTTACCCCCCCCAAAAAATATATATATACATATATTTAATATATATATTATATATATAAAATAAAGTTTAAATATATTTGTTTTATTGTACTACTTGAAACATTATGAATGGCTTTTTTCAGTGGCATCATCTTTACACTAGTTGATTAAGAAGTACTTTTAAAAACTTTTTGCTTTGGTTTCCACTTAATTTTTTTTTTTAAAGATTTATTCATTATGCATACAAGAGCTGGGGTACAGGCCAGAGGTGTGGGGTGGTGAGAGGATTCACCAGAGACAGAGTGAGGAACAGAAAAGGCAGATTGACCAAAGTACACTGCTGAGGGGAGCAGTGGGCGAGTCAGGAAAGGTCTGCTGCGCCACTTGGGTTGCTCCCTGGCCAGCAGGGAATCGAACTCGTGCTGCAGTGGCTGTGGACAGCTTCATAGGTTACATCTTAACCCTTGCGCCACCAGGGAGGCCCTCCACTTAAATATTATGAATAAAAACTGAATTTAGTTTAGATCTATAGACTGCCATAGAAACAGTTTCTTTTAACAATGTCTACCAACAAACATTTGGCAGCTGCAATCATACTTCTTTCTGTGGGACAATCTTTTGACTTCCTTCCATGTTATTACTCTGTCCTGTTCCAGTTGCTAGTGATATCTCACTGACAGGAGGCTCAGTAGTACAGAGAATACGGCTGCCTGATGAGGTGGAGAATCCAGGAATGAACAGTGGAATGCTGGAAGAAGACTTGATTCAGTATTACCAGTTCCTAGCTGAGAAAGGTGATGTACAAGCACAGGTACGTGTTTAAACATTTCATGGGCTGTCTTACTGCTAAAGTGCGTGTTGTTTATACTACTGTCTTGGAGGCAAGCACTTACATTTTTAAGTAACATTTTCATTGCTCTGAACAAATACTAGCTACATAGTAGAATCACCTGAGAAACATTAAGAAAAATGCTAACAAAGAGTCTCACACTCTCAAGATAACTGGCATTTGGATTTATCTGGGCTATGGCCCAGTTCCTCAAAATTGGTAACTATTGTGCACCACAGTTGAAAACCACTACTACCTTCTCAGAACAGTCTTAGGATAGCAGAGGACAGCCCTGCTGAAAGGTGGCCAGGCTACTTCCCCAGCCAGGGGTGCCATGCCACTACTTTGCCTTGAACTCAAAACAGTCAGTCTTGGAAATGTTTGTTATTTCATATGCTCCTCAGAGTTATTTTCTTTCATGTTTCCTTAGCTAACCTTAGACCGTAATTTCCCACAGGGTTAGGGACAGAACTAGGCTTATTTAATGTAAACTTTGTGATGCCCATCAAATTACCATAATTTGTTGTTTCATGGGATATTTTTATATTAAAATATAAAGAACTTCAGCATCAGTCTTTCTTTTTCTACCATTTTTGCTGATTTAAAAGTATATAGAAATGATCAATAGATACTTTTTAATTTTGAGATTAACAGAAGGGAGACTTAAATTAAAATATAAAGAAAAAATATGTTTTAATTCTATGTATTTTTGAACCTTACAAGATTCAAATATATATGTAGTCTATAGAATTTAGATTTACCTTTCCATTGCACTTTATTTCTTACTGTATCTCCAGGCTTCCCAGGATTATCTTCCTTCTTCCTAAAGGATAACCAGCTTAATAAACATAGTTGGATAAATTGGAAAAAAGAAAAGAATACTGCTTCCTTTAAAATAGGGTATTGGTGACAAATTCAGTTTTAGTTTGTCTGCGAACACCCTTATTTCATAGCCCTTTCGGAAGAATATCTTATAATTAAAAGCAGACATTTAAAATTTTGTAAACATGTAGGTTAGGTAAAGTAAGATCAATACCTTCTGGAGTTAAGACTAAATCTTTAAGTTTCTGAGCTATGAACAGAAACCTTTTGTGACCAAATGGTTTCTTGTTAAACTAATTTAATTATATGATAGGTAGTATCATTGACTTTTATCTCACTTTGTTAATTTTCAGGTTGGTCTGGGACAACTGCATCTGCACGGAGGGCGTGGAGTCGAACAAAATCACCAGGTACCATTGCTCTTCCAAGGATTTTATGCTTCATGTCGTAGCAAGAAACGAGTGTCCAGAGGTATTTCTTGCTAAGTCAATGGCAGTCATCACAATTGGGTCTTCACAAATGCACCTTCACGATCTAGTTAACTCCTGAGGAAAACTGAGAAAAAAATGTGATTTTTTTTACCTTATAGTGTTCGGAAAGGTTTTATTCTAAAACCTAATTTTCAGCACTGCAAAAATAAATATGCAGTGTGTTAGCTTTCTAGAGGTATGTCATAAAAGTATGTCTTAAAAACTCCTCTTAGAAAGTATTTCATAGAACTGAGAAAATTTGATGTTGAGTATGAGAAATTAGGAATAAACAAGTATAGCATTCAAATCTGTATCCATTCACAACTTCGGTCTGCTGTGTCTTAAATAACTCTTATCTCATCCCTTCCTGTCAGTACACTTATCACTTAAGTGAATCATTTACTGCTTGCATTTCTTATCTCTGTAAATAGCACATCTCATCATGTGTTCCCTTGTTTAGAACTTTTAGGTGATCTGTGATTTCTAGTAGCTAAACACCAAAACCGTTAACATGGCCTCCAAGGACTTGTACCAGTCTTTGTTTATACACTCTAAGAAGAAGTCATGTAGCAAAGCTATAATTTTGCAAAATCAGTCTTTCTTGAGGCCCTATCCATTGTCAAGTAGTTAATTATGTAAAGTTGTTTTCTACTACTTCAAAAGATCCAGAGGAGCACAGACTATTATTGCGTTGTTTGCCACTTTATTCCTAGCCCACAGTAAATTCTCTTTAAGTGTCTATCAGACTAATAAAACTGGTTTTCTACTTCTCCAGATAAATATTCTAAGTAAGGTTATTCACATGCCGTATCCCATCTTTAAGAATTAGATCATAAAAAAATATGATTATCACTAAAACTATACCAAATCTCTATGCATTATTATTACTACTACTACTGACTACTATTTATTCAGATAGCATTTGACAACTTTCATTGTCTCCAAGTCCTTAAATGTATGTCATTAGAACAGCGATGCTTCGGATGAACTGGTTAATAAAAATGTCAAGCAAGAGAACACAATTCTAGATAAGCGTTGCTCCATATCTTCTACACCCTTTTGGAATATTGGTGGTGTATGCTGCCTACTTGTGAAGCGGCAACACAAAGATCATTGATTTTACCAGCTGCATGGGGAAAGAAAGGAGTTCCTAGTATGCAACTGAATTAATTCAACAAACATTTGGGTGCTACTGTATCATTCATTGGTAGCTCTTCAGGGTAGAATGTCAGATAAACAACTTTGGACTTTGTTCTTAAAGTTTCAAGTTTAATAGAAGCATTAGACTTTTTAAAAATGATCACACCAATAAATATATGGCAGGTTGTGATTGTTGTGACCAAGGAGCATTAAAGGGGAGGTGGAGTTGTCAGGTACAACTTCTCTGTAAAGTGAATAACATGTAAGTTCAACCTGCAGGTTAAGATTCTGGTTTTTAAAGAATAGCATGTGCAAAGGCCTTGAGGGCAGGAGGAACAAAGCTGGTCCACCCACAGGCAGAGAGCAAGATGTTGAGGTCACACTGCAGCACTTCAGAGGGCTTATAAGCACCAGCATGTTGAGATTTACCAACAGTTGCTTCGGTTAAGCCAAAAAATAAAAGGAGGGATATCAGGACGGGGAGTATTCCAGAAGGCGGATGAGAGATAACATAGCCTAAACTAGAGTTGTGGTAATGGAGTACAGTAGATGGATTCAAGATATGTTTCATAGTGCTTACGTACTTAGGACTTAGTGATCCATTGTATATGAGAGTGAACAGAGGCTTGAGCAACTAATAGATGGTATTGCCATTTATTTAACTGAGATACTGCAATTTAACAAGATTTTTTTTAATGTTTCTGAAATAATTTTGGATGAAAGGCATATTCTACTAAAAACTTACTATTTGAATATGTTCTTTTTTTCATAGCGAGCATTTGACTACTTCAACTTAGCAGCTAATGCTGGCAATTCACATGCTATGGCCTTCTTGGGAAAGGTATTGTACCTCCTGTGCTTGTAGTATGTAATTTACATAGTAAGCATATATTGTATTCAGGATCTACAATTCACCAAAAATAAACTGGAGAAAAAATTTCCAGTGCAAGGAACTTTAAGGTAAGTGCTATGATGAACCATTTTCTTCAGTAACTTAAAAATAACATCCATGCATCAGAGTGTTAATCCTCCACTGAAATTATCTGTCACTGCCTGAGGGCCTACTTTTTGTGGATCATGCATAATAATGAGGAATTTATTCTTTATGTTACCTGGCTTTTGCTAAGTCTCTCATAATTGCCTGTTTGCTTCCATGCTGAATAGAGGCAATTAGACTTTGCTGGAATTTGTCTGTCAACCTTTTAATTATCTTAAATATAACTATCACTCACCTCTTAGTACCATTCTTTTCTCAAGTAAGGAATGATTTCATGTTATAGTACAATCTGAGAACTTCATTTTGCATTATTTTGAAACCGAATAAAATATAAACCATATAAAGTATACTTCCATCTGTCATCAGATTCTAAGGTTAGGAGGCTCCAATAGAATATATCAAATGTTTTGGGCCTCCCCTGTGGCGCAGCGGTTGAGCGCTGGGTTGTGAAGCTGCCCGCAGCCTCTGCAGCACGGTTTGATCCCCGGCTGCTCCCCGGCCACTGGAGGAGGGTCCCACATGGCGCGCAGACCTATCCTGCTGCCCGCTACTCCCCTCAGCAGTGTGCTTCGGTCCTTCTGCCTGCTCTGCTCCCCGCTCTGACTTTGGTGAATTCTCTCACCCTCCCGCGCTTCTGACTGTACCCAGTGCTTGTATAAATAAATAAATAAACAAACAAATAAATAAAGCTTAAAAAAAAGAATATATCAAATGTTTTTTACATGGGAAAAAATATAATCTATATTTGCCACATGATCACAACTAGTTAATTGGGGCCTGAGAACTTTACATTTAGACATTCCAACTATTACATGATAAAAATTAGTGTTCTCAGGCCTCCCTGGTGGTGCAGGTGGTTGAGTGCAGCCTCTGCAGCGCTGGTTTGATCCCGGCTGGCTGGCGAGAATCCCACATGGCAAAGCAGACCTCTCCTGTCTTGCTTGCTGCTCCCCTCAGCAGTGTATTTCTTCAGTCTGCCTGTTCTGTTCCCCGCTTTGTCTCTGGTGAATCCTCTCACCCTCCTGCCTATCTGGCCTGTACCCCAGTTCTTGTATAAAAAAATAAATAAATCTTTAAAAATAAAATTGGTGTTCTCCATCTGTTTTCCTTAAGCATTTAAGAATTGCATTCCAGCCCTTTAGATTCTTGCTCTAAGTTACCGCTATATCCCTATCTCAAAAAGCTATTTTCTTAATTTGTCATTTCCTTAATATGTATCTAGATTAAACAACAAACAAGCAAAAAAACTATTTGTCATTCTCTTCCTTTCTCAGGCCTCTTTATCATATTCCATACCTTCTAGTTAGTCAGTACTTCACAACTTTATCGTCCTGAACCTAAGACCTATCCTTTTCCCCCTGGTGGAGGAGAAAGGAAAGTCGACATTGCTCACAGCTCTTCTTTTCTTCATTTAATCACTGTGCCCACCATTTGGCCTTCCTGGGATAGAGGGAGAAAAAAGATTCACCTTGGGATTAAAGATTTTTCTCCCAAGAAATTCATCTATGAACTGATTTTATAGACTCATGTTTATAGATACATATATGTGTGTGTATGGTCATAAGTTTGATGACATAGAATATATTGACATATAAGGTTATTTATTTCTAAGGCTTGCTTTTAATTCTAAAAAGATGATATGGGGAATTTTAAACTGTGTTGAAAGATTTCAGGAGTTACAGCAAAAACCACAATAAGAAAAATGTAATTGGAGAGAAGTTACAACTCTTAATGAAATTGGGGCCTGTTTTCCAGATGTATTCAGAGGGAAGTGACATTGTACCTCAGAGTAATGAGACAGCTCTTCACTACTTTAAGAAAGCCGCTGACATGGTAAGGCTGCATGACCTCAGTATATTAGGGACCATTTGAGTGTATGGTATACTCAAGTGTCCCATATTGCTATTATTTTTAAATAAGTTTACTGAAGGAATAATCATAACCAATTCATGCTGAAATTATTGAAAACACTAAATATGATTCATGCAAATGGATTGACTAGAAAGTCTTTCCAATTAAAACCAAATTTGTTTTAGGGATCAGATCATTGAGTTTTTAGCCTCTGTTCAAGTTCATCGAGGTTTCCTGATCAGGGAAATACTGATTTTAGTGATAGAATTGGGAATTATATAATTTACTCTATTTGTATTGCAACTTGAGGTTACATAATTTACTACTTTTGATAATCATACTACATAAGTTAGGCTTTTGTGGCCCAGAGAAAACTACCTATATTGTATCCAGTGTGTACACTTATCTCTTCGCCAGCCAACTTGATATTGCTGTAGTTCCAAGTATCAGTTGCCAAAGGCGCACACTTGACACTTTTTTTCAAAGTGCCTTCTATCTCTTATTTTAGGTGAATTCTAGATTTTTTCCCTTCTTGTTCTCAAATGACTCATAATCATTAGTCTGTCTGACTTCAGTAATTTTACACATATCTTTTCTACCTAATCCCAGTGTTGCTTTTATTATGTGGCTGTTGACTCTACCCCACAGCATCTCCCTTCTTTCTTGGGATAGGAGGTTACCAATGAGAAATTACCAAAAACAAAAATCACCTGCTTTTAATTTTAAAAATATGAAATTAATCATTTATAACATTCATGCAACAAATGGTCATAAGGTTAATCACCAACATTTAATTCAAAATGAATTTAGTGTTTATTCTTTTTCAGAAAATCATTGAAAGCCCCCAAAATGTCTAAAAGTTAGTATTATATTTTGTCTGATGAGAAGGAAAATATTTTGTTATGAATTGAGAAGTACTAAGACATGTTTTGAAAATGCTTGTAAATTATTTCTTAAGCAGTCATTTATCCGTGCCTATTTTTAACGAATCCTTTCATTCTTTTGTCTCTGGTTTGCAGGGCAACCCAGTTGGTCAGAGTGGACTTGGAATGGCCTATCTCTATGGGAGAGGAGTTCAAGTGGTAGGTTTTCAGTCAAATATTCTGACTTTAGCAAGTAGTCAGCTCGTGAGGTAGAGAGTGTTCTGTAACTAACTCCCAATTATTATCACAGGTGAGGCTGTTTCCTTATAACCAAAACTCAGCCTTTTCCTGTTGTTTCAGGAACCATACCAGCTTCCTTCTTAGAATGGCTCTGTCTCTGGCACCTTCTCCTGAAGATCTGAAGCTGCTTCTCATTATTCCATGAATACTCTCTACCCTACATACCTTTCCAAATGTTTTCCGTGCTACATCTTCATGTCAGCCTAAGAAATGCTTAAGTCCTCTCATTTACAAGGAGGAAAGCTTGATGGTCTACCCTGGGCCCTTCTAGCTATCACCTCTCTTCTCTTCAGTCCTTCACTGCAAAGCCGAGTTTCTTCAAAGAATGATTAGCTGTTTTCACTCTTTAGCTCTTAGCAGTCAGACTTCTACCTGGTAATTGGTCTATATGGGTTACCAGCGACCTCTTATATGTCAGTTCCAGTTGACATTTTTTGCTTCTACTTCCCTTGACCTCTCTTCCTGGGGTGCTGTGACTACAAGTGCTCTTCGTTTTCCTGAACCATTGCTTCTTACTCTCCTCTGCTGCATCTTCATGGGTTTTCATTGGTATCCTCTTCTCTTTATTTAATTTCTCCAAGCACTGTGGTTCTTTTAATTTGAGCCTGAAACTGAGAGCTAGGTTTAGGATTCTAATCTGTAAGTATTCCCTTGCTTCCGTCTAGTCATTTTTGGATACTAAAATCTAGTAGTGATCTTGATTTTAATTTTCTCATGCATAGTTATGATATATGAAATCTAATGATCATTTCATGTTTTATAAACATTATCTCTCCAGGGAAGAGACAAATAAGGAGAGAAGTGTTTTCCTTATTTGATATCAGGAAAAAAATGAGGCTTAATGGAGGATTAATTGGTTAGTAGAGAAGATACAACTGCTTCTGAATTCCTGGCCTGGTGTTCTACTAGTGTGATTTATGCTTTTTGAGAGTGAAAAATTCTCTTTGCTTTTCTTCATGGTATTAAATATCTACCCCTTTATTACTTAAAGTATATTATTAAAAAAAAGAGAAGGCTGCCCTTTTAATGATTCTTTGAGAATATTTTTTGTGTGCTTTGTTAATTTTTCCTGATGAATGACTCCCCTGGCTTCTGCGTATATCAACTATTTGAGTTTTCTCATCATGTGATCGCCTCTTCTACAGAATTACGATCTGGCACTGAAATATTTCCAGAAAGCTGCTGAACAAGGCTGGGTGGATGGGCAGCTACAGCTTGGCTCTATGTACTATAGTAAGTAACACTGGCGTCGGTGAATATACCATGATCTACATTTACCTGTTTTCTGCCAGCTAGTTCTTTGCCACTGTTATAGGGAAGTAGGAGTGTTATGTAACCGTCCCATGCCAGGCAGGTTCGCTGTTGATTTGGGTGAATGAAAAAAGAATCTCGAAGCCTTAGGTATATCTGACATGCCTTTAATGCTGAAGTAGGGCACTGAATACACAGACAGACCAGCAAGCAGGGAGCCAGGCAGACAGCAACTGTGCCTCCTAGTCCCCATGATCTCCGACTTCTTGGCCTGGGTGTCTGTACTTATAGGTGCCCTGTGTTCCTGCTTCTAAACGCTTTCTTACAATAACGCAGTGTCTCATGTAGATAATGAAACCTGGGAGGAAAACAAAGCCATAGGTGGTGGCTGCAGAGTGGAAGACAAGAAAGAGCCTGAGTTGCTCCATGTTCCCTGCAGGGAGCTACTGAATTCTGGCTCATTTAATGATTTGTGTATCTTGTTTTTTAATTATAAATTATATTAGTCTATATTAATTTATGAATCTGTATTAATTAAGTTCACATTTTTGCTGAGTAAGAATTCTAAATTTCATTTAGTGTTCCTCCTCCTATATAAGGCTTCTTTGAGGCTTCAATTAAATCTTATTTAAGACTATTACTGACCTTTTATGTAATTTTCCTTACAGATGGCATTGGAGTCAAAAGAGATTATAAACAGGCCTTGAAATATTTTAACTTAGCTTCTCAGGGAGGCCATATCTTGGCTTTCTACAACCTAGCACAGATGCATGCCAGTGGCACAGGTGTGATGCGCTCATGTCACACTGCTGTGGAGGTAAGGCTTTCCTGCCAACTTGCGTACAGAAAATTGATTTCCCCAGTAGGAAAGTCTACCCTTTTAATTCTAGTTTTCTTTGCACGATTTCTTCTAGTGTAGAAACAGACTCAGCCTGCTAGCCTTGCTATACTGAGGAAAGACTGAGGATCTGTGTGTTAGTGTCATGCTTATTTCCTTTGTTTTTGCTTTCTATAATCAGTATTTGTAAGAGCAGATACTATAATCTCTGTAGCACCTAAAGCAGTATCTGAGACATAGTTTGAAAAAAAGTGTGTGTTGCAATGGGGAATGATAATACTTCCTAATTGGAACATTTCCTCTTTTGCTCTGTCATAACTGATACTTTGCAGTGGCATGATAAATGCCTACCAGATTTCTAAATCTCTCTATGCTTCACTTATAAAATGGAGCTCTTAATAGGACTTAACCTCATAGGGTGGTTCCTTATGGTATAATTAAGTGAATAAATGTCCATAATATCCAATAATCAGAGGAGTCATGTCTGGTCATAGTAAATGGTATATAATTACTGTTACTTTTATAAACCTGTATTAAAGACTAAGTGAATGCTTCAAATAAATATTCCAAACTTTTACCTGCATTTAGTAAAACTGCCATAGATTCAGAAAGTTTAATCACTTGTAGTCAAAGTGCAAAAATTATTTTCTAGCATATCTTTCTTAATTTTTAACTGAGTTTCTTTTCTGTTCTCACAGTTGTTTAAGAATGTATGTGAACGAGGCCGTTGGTCAGAGAGGCTTATGACTGCCTATAACAGCTATAAAGATGGCGACTACAATGCCGCCGTCATCCAGTACCTCCTGCTGGCCGAGCAAGGCTATGAAGTGGCACAGAGCAATGCAGCCTTCATTCTCGATCAGAGTGAGCTTCCTTTCAGTCCAGCCTTTGGTTTAGAACACAGGTGTTCACAATAAGTAAACCAATAAAAAGAAAAACCACAAAGAAATTTCTTTGGCTATAAGCAGAACTTAATAGAGCATTAACCTAAATTATTTAACCTCAGATCTCTCTAAGCCAGAGATCCAAAGTTAATTGCATAATTAGACAGTAGAAACAGATTTTATGTTCTTTTTAAGATTAACTGCTTTTAATATTTTTTTTTCAAAATACAGCAGATACAGTAACACATCAGAGATATGTAAATTCCTAGAAATGACTTAGTAAAGTGGTTTCATTATCAGGTCTTCAGATACAGCATGGTTCAGGAAGTAATGTCCTGAAAGTAGTGGTTCCTTTGAACTCAGCACTTCATTTACATACTTCATTTCATAATTGGTATATCCCAATTCTTGTTAAATTATGCCCCACATTTACATTCTACTTTGTAAAAGAAAGCCTAAAAAATGAGTGTCTTTCTTTAAATCATTTTGTCTTTTGTCTGTAGGAGAAGCAACCATTGTAGGTGAGAACGAAACTTACCCCAGAGCTCTGCTACACTGGAACAGGGCTGCCTCTCAAGGTGATTCACTCGTTAATTCTGGGTCTCAACCAGAGACTTTCCTTTACTGCTTTTCTAAAAATCTTTTACCGACTGAATCATGTCACTCATCACCTTAAAATTAAGCAGAAATTTTAATTGTTACTCTACTCATTTGCCTAATGATTGGTATTTACTCTTCAAATGAGCATTACAGACCCAAGCTTTCTAAATTAAATTGCAAAATCTTAGTATCGGGCATTTTTATCATGCTGTAGTTTGCTCTGGTTTTCAATTTGAGACCAGTGATTTGAATTGAGTAGAGTGTATACTAGAATATCAGCCTAAAGCCTGAGACTCTCACCTTTTCCTGCTCTTTTTCACTTGAGTTTTTCCCTCTACATGCTCCTGCCTAATTGTAGAACACTTCTCCAAGCCTGTGTCAGTGGTCAAGCTGAACTATCCTAAAATGTAAATGTAAAGATAGACTAGAGCATTTGAAGAGTATATTAGTGGAATAGGTGGTACCCCCCACCTTGTTTTACCTCTTCCTGACTGTTCAAAGCCTTCAGAAGAGCTCTGCTTCCATTTTAAATTTTTGCTGAATTTGTAGTTTAGCTGAAGAATTTGTATAAAGTTTGTGTATTTTGGTATAATGCTTTGTTTTATGTAAATAATGTTAATAGAAAATAGCAGTTTGGTCTGTTTTAAACACACTGTTTATCGGCAGTTCTGCATTTAATTTTTGTTAAAGGCTATACTGTGGCTAGAATTAAGCTTGGAGACTACCACTTCTATGGATTTGGCACTGACGTAGATTATGAGACGGCGTTCATTCATTATCGTCTGGCATCTGAGCAGCAGCACAGTGCACAAGCCATGTTTAATCTGGGGTATATGCATGAGAAAGGACTAGGCATTAAACAGGTAAGTGTGATTTTAACTGTTCGAGTAATATAATTGTGATTTGAGCAAATATTTGCATTTTTCTCGAAAATGGGCTTTCTTTGTAATGTGCTCAGATTTTAGGTAGTAAGTTATGAGACAGTTTTATATTATTTCAAGACTGCCCTTGCACCTCTCTCATCTGCCAGTACACACACTTACTGATATCTACACTGTTATATCTAAGATATCGAAACAAAGATTTGTAAAAGTGGAAAGGCGTTTGCTACGCTGTTGATAGCTCCTCATTTGAGGAACTGTTCACTTTCTGCCAAATTCTGTTCCTAAATTATTTTGAAATTAAGATGTTTGCTATGATGAGCTTGTTTCTTATGCTGTGTCTTCCTAATGAAGTCTAACATTCTTTAGCACCATAGTCTTAAGTCTGCTATGTGTCCTGAAAGAAAAACTGTATCCTCTTTTTTTAAAAAGATTGATTTATTGGGGGTCTCCCTTGTGGCACAGGGGTTAAAGACAATGCTATCAAGCTACTGCCAGCTATAGCATGAGTTTAATCCCTGGCTGGCCAGAGAGCAGCCCACATGGTGCAGCAGACCTCTCCTGTCTCGCCTGCTGCTCCCCTCAGCAGTGTATTTCAGTAGATCCGCCTGTTCTATTCCCCACTCTGTCTCTGGTGAATCCTCTCACCCCCCGCACCTCTGGCCTGCACCCCAGTTCTATGCATAAATCAGTTGATCTTATACTTCCCTCCCCTCTTGGGAACCTGAGCTAAATCTTAAAATTTTGTAGTTAAATTTTTCAAAGTTAAGCAGTTAGATAAATTTTACCCAATTAAGGCTTGGGTTTTTTCTTTAAGTAAGAGGAAATTTTAAATGAAAACTTCAAAGGCAAAGTAAAATTTTCTATTATATAAAGTAAATAGTACTTATTTTTCCCTACTTTAACAAGAAATTAATTTTGGTTTATTACCTGCATTATAGGATATTCACCTGGCAAAGCGTTTTTATGACATGGCTGCCGAAGCCAGCCCAGATGCACAAGTACCAGTCTTCCTAGCGCTCTGCAAATTAGGCGTCGTGTATTTCTTACAATACATACGGGAAACAAATGTAAGTGGGCGATGCTTTTTTAAATTAAAATGCAAACAATGTAACCTTCTCAATCTGGAGGTTTGTATTTAAAAAATTGGGGGAAGAGGAGAGGGGTGTCCTCAAAGTGTCAGTCTTTACCCTTCCTCTACCAGGTGAAGGGTGAGGGGTGGGAGTGGCCACAAAGCAGTTACAGTGTTCAGATAGTTTTTGACAGTGGTCCTGACTGCTAAAGCATTTTTCATTGATGCAGATGTTTTCTGGTTTAGGGAAAACTGAGACTAAAGCTTGGAGATGTGAAACAGTCGTCGACTAAATTCAGCGATCCTTTAATCAGATGACTGCCTAGCAACAACTCAGGCCAATTCCTGAAAAAGAGAAGAAGGGGTGGGTGGAGAGGGAGAACCCCTGCCCAGTGTCTAGGACTTCATTTTCTTCTGACAGTGAGACATAAGTAAAATACCACCAGTATTTTGTTTTTGAAAAAGATCTTTAAATAAGCTCATGGTGGACCGTAAATAGGAGAAGAGTTACCCATTCTCTTCAACATGACCCACTGAGTTGCCAGAAGGTGCTTTCAGGTTCTCTAGTTTTGCATTTTGTTTATAGTATCTGGTTACTTATAATAGATTAAATGGCACAGCATTTGATTAAAAAGCTAACAGTGTGGCAGCCTATTCTTCCATTCTCAGGATTATTTCAGGTCTTGTCTCACGGGTTTTATCACTGATAAACTGTTGAGTGCTGTTGAGTTATGGCCATACAAGGTACCATACCAAGTGTATTGTATTTGCTATTTTTTTAGTACAGAAATATAAAGAAGATAATAAAATACCCCATAATCCTACCCCTAGATATTCCAACTTAAAAAAATAAACCACACAGAATCTCCCATTATAGGTCCCTGCCAGAGAACATGGTTTCTTACAATTTTTTTTTTTCATAAAAATTTAGCACCTATACTTACAAGTATATATGATGGAAACCATTTAAATGTGTTTTTATTGTAACATAAAGGACTGTGCCCCATGTTTACTCGCTTTGTGGGTGAGTAGAATTCAGAAAACACTAGGAATAATTCAAGTAGCACTTAAAACAATGAAAATATCAATACAGAAAAACCTAACTTTTAAGCTAAACTTCAACTGTTAAATATCTTGGTTTTCAGTTCATTCCTAATGAAAAAGGCATTATTCATTCAGCTATTAAGCATGTGAACTCCTGCCATCTTCAAATAGATGAGAGAAACAGTAACAGAGCCCAGCTGTCACTAATACAGTTCGCAGAGTGCACCCTCGTGTTTCGTCGCTGCAGAGAGCTGGTGGGTGTGCCGAGACACACTCCCTCCGTTCCTCCATTGTACCCGCTGTTCCTTTCAGTTATTTTCTGTGAAAAATGGTTGAAAATTAACGTGTTAGATTACTGACAGAAAAGAACTCTGCTAGATACTTTATATAGTCAGTTGTTAAAATAACTCAGTTCCTAAGACACGTTGTTTCAGCTGCAAACTTTTAAAACCATTTTAAAAACACATTGCAGAATGTTTCTAAATCCAATGATTTCAGTAAGTTCTGTATATTTCTCTAACTGGCCATGTGATTTTTTAGTTCCTTCTATAGTATTTTAGTCATCATAATGATTTTCATATTCTTCTCACTAAGATTCGAGATTTGTTCACCCAACTTGATATGGACCAGCTTTTGGGACCTGAATGGGACCTTTACCTCATGACCATCATCGCGTTGCTGCTGGGAACAGTCATAGCTTACAGGCAGAGGCAGCACCAAGACATGCCTGTACCCAGGCCTCCAGGCCCACGGCCAGCGCCACCACAGCAGGAAGGGCCGCCAGAGCAGCAGCCACCACAGTAACAGCCACCGTGTCCAGCCTTGATCAGTGACAGCCCAGGAAATTGTTTGCTGAAAACATTTGCATTTGATTTAGGACTTTGGATCAGTGGCCACCTCCTGGAAGAGGCACAAGGAAGCGTTGAATTCCTAAAGCTGCTTAGAATCTGATGCCTTTATTTTCAGGGATACGTAACTCTTACCTAAACTGAGTTGAATGTTTGTTTCCGTGCTGAATGGAATAACAACTCTCAATGACTTTCCTTTTTTTATTTTTTTGGTCTGGAAACATGTGAGACACTCAAAGTAATGTCTGCTGTATCCAGCTGTCTTTCTTGGGTTCTTCAGTCATGCTCTCAACCCTTGCTCATTCTCAGTGTGTGTACATTCTTCTGTCAGCATTTTAAGGTCTTTTGCATCAACACTAAAAACTGATCAGTGTGAAAAGGAAAATGCAGTTAGTTCTAAGTTTAAGCTTAACATGTTTGAAAGTCTGAAAACAGAGCTTGCCTTTTGAGTTAAAAAAAGAGAGTCTTCAAAGTGTTTCAGAACTGCAATAACTAAGAAGCTTTTACCAGTCCACGTGCAGATATACACATTCAGCATACTTGTTGTTTTAACAGGGAAGGTTGGGAGTTTTCTTATCATTGGTGATTGTCACACTTTATACCAAACTTCTCTCCTTCAAAGACTGAAAGGCCTTGTCAAAGGGTTTTATGTGAACTTCACTACTTTGGTATGGAATCTCTATAAGTCTGAACTGACTCCTTGAGCTAACATGTGAATTTGCCCCACCTACTCACTGTAATGTGCTTGTTTGTTTTGAGTATTCAGAACCTTGATCCAGAAGCCAGAGGATGGACTGCATAGAAGATACTAGAAAACAGCACTAAAGAACTCTGGATGGGATACCACGATCATAGTCCTACTTTCCCAAAGTTGAAGTATTTATTCCAGGGATTTATTTTCCTTTGCATTTCTTCTTGCAAAAGAACAGATCACCCTCCTGAATTTCTATATTTATGAAATACCATGGCCATTATCCAGCATACAGTAATTACCATTATAATATTAAAACACAGAGAATAAAAGATGTATTAAACTTAGTGGTTGAGGAAAGCCGAAGCCTGTTTATGCTGTTCTGTATTTTCAGGTAGATTTTTGTATCTGCAGTTTTCTATTACAGTAGAAAGGTAACTGCCTGTTTAGTTATTATATCCATCATACACTTTCAGCATTGGGAAAATCAGGGCTATTGTACTTCAGACTTGTTTGGAAAACAACAACAAAGACACCTGAGGATTTCATATACCATACAAATGAAAACTTAAACAGAATTTGTAGTTCTTTTTATCTGCAGGAGGTAGTTTTCCCCTGCCTATATTGGTATCTGAGCAGACTTTTTATGCCTGCCGACCTCAGTCTGTTTCTAGTAACCTTTATACCTTCCCCCCCCCCCCATAGTCACTCATCTGCCAGAAAACTTGAAAAGTTTATTACCTGTAGAGTTGTAAGACTTTGGTTTTTGAAGTTAGGACTGTGCTTTAGGACTAGATTTAGTTTATAATTTAACATGAAGGCTTTAAATGTGAAGTTGTAGACTTTGTTTAGTGTTCACAGTATTATGAGAAACGGGGTAAGCAAACTTTCCTCCCAGATAGTTGCTTCCAAATTGAAAGAGGTGGTCACGAAAAGAACCACACAGATAAAAGCACCTGAAAGGTAGGACATTTTTCTCCCCAAAATGCGATGTCACTTTAGGCAGCTCTTGTAAATATTAAGATCTGTTTGATCTCTTCCCCTTAGAGACTCAGTGAAGTTGGTACAGTTTGTGGGTGTCTTCATCACTGCCTCTTCTCCCAACCCTTCAAAACAAATACAGTCCACAGTAGCAGCCGCACTTCATTTCAAAGGAACCATTTTAATTTATTTAAAAGTTTGAAAACCCCCTAAGATGACTAAACTTCCATTTCCTCCTTCTATCATTCCTCAGTTTCTCCTTTAGCAGCATTTTTACCTCTATCTTAACTTCTTCCTCAAAAAAAAAATTCTTAAAACTGTGCACTACCTTAAAGATAGTCGTGTTCTTCATGCAATAACGACCTTCCTGTTTGCCACTTGTCATAAACTTTTCATTATTAACAGTCCATATGCCCTTTTCTTTTTTTCCCACCCCCTCTTTTAACCTGGGTCACTTGCTTCTGGAAATCTGAATGGTATATTTAAAATAATTTAGTTCCTATGGTTTTGTGAAAAGACCATCTCAAAATATCCTGCTCCTTTTTTTTCTTTTCGTTCCTAGGACAAGATACCTAAGCAAATAGGAATTTGGTTTGGTGTTTCTCCTAAAATAATGTTCAATACTTAACCTAATCAAATGGCATCCATTTGAATAAAATGACAGTAACTAAAGCTAGTTAATGTCAGTGACATTAAACTAACTCCAGGATTCAGGAGTTTTAATGTTAGAATTTAGAGTTAAATAGAAAGTGGCTTCGTTTCGCCATGGTAGCCTGTCTCTCCTGATCCCTGTTACAGTCCGTCTTCCAGCCTCGATGGTGATGACAGTAGTGCTCCGCTTAGCTTATACTCACTTGTGCACTTGATTTGTTAATTAATCAACTCTTTGAGCCTTGAGACTCTCCATTTTGCTTCTATTTTGTGTTATGAAGATAGCAGTGCTGCGTGGGGCATTTTGTGTGAGTGGGTGTGTGTTTGAAGTTCTTGTTTCTAGTTTCTATTTTCTGAGTAAGGCTTCTCTCATTTTTGGTTATTCTTCAGTGGCACAGAAGAAATACAAGCCTTTTTTTTCAAAATTCATTACTTGGCACTTAAATGAGATTAACTTGTGAATCAGTAATCTTAATACTCTTGAGGACTGGTTACCCTTCTGCTTATAAGGTTAATTTGTAAGAGTTTCACTGCTAAGCTATTTTATTTCTGTACCGTTGGGAAGTTTTAGAAACTTCTACCTGTGATCTGGCAGTGATCTGATGCTTTATTTAATTAAGGGGCTGCTGTTGCCCCCAGGAAACTTAAGTATTTTGTATAGGATTTTTTTTTTGTTATTTTGATATTTTTCCCTTCTTTCTTTGCTTCACATGTTCTTAAAACCAGTGTTCTGGAAGTATGCATGCAAGCCTATAAATGAAGACCACAACTCTTCATGTGTGTAGCATGTGTATCATTGTCTAGCTACAGCTGCAAAAAACTTCCTTTACAGAGGTTTGGACTGAACATTTCACATGCACATTTCAAAACAAAATGCTTAGCATCTGCCACAGCCCATTTACCTGTCACAAAGAGCAACGTGGGCTCAACGTGACGGTTGGTATTTGTTTTGAGATTATAATACATGTTACACAATGTTATGACTAGAAGTACTTAAGAAATAAAGCAAAAGAATTTTATACTTTCATGAAAATATTTTTCATCAGTCATTATTCTCAAATATAACTGAAAATATAAAATTTCTGAATGCCACACTGGTGCATGATCTGATTTTTACATGTGCAGTAGTTCTGGCAAAGAAACTAAACTTCTGCTTGGTATTTGAAGAAAACTTAAAGGAATCCCAAGTAAAAATGATATGTATTTTAAAGTGACAATTTGCACAAGTGAAAATCTGATTCCCTGGGCCCGAGAAGGACACCTTTTTTATGTGCAAAAAATCATCTCACATGCACCATTTTTTCCCATTTGGAATGACAGGCTGACACTATTCCCTTTGACAAAATATCTCTATTGGTACGATCAAGTATAACCACTATCAATATTTGTGAGAAGTTTTAAAAGACCATAAGCTGGCATTTGAAGGAACACCATTCCATGACAGACTTTTTTGTACATTTATTTTGTATTTAATTAAATACAATATGAAGGCTGGTGAAGTGTAATATAATTGTGTAAACAAATCCTGTTAATAGAGAGATGTACAGATTCGTTTTGTACTGTATCTTGAAACTTGTGAAATAAAGCTCCCACCTCTGGTTAACCTGTATGCTATAATGTGCGTGACCCAGCACCTTCCAGTAAGACTTTTTGAAACCTGAATGATTCCTTTTAAAGAACCATTTTGAAATTCCAAAAGCTACTGGAAAACATTCATTTGGGGCAATTTGAATCCTTATTTGATTTACTTTTAAGTTAACACACTTTCTATACATTGAATTCTGTCCTGGAGAGGATGTGAATTGCTAAGAAATGTTACCATCTCTTAAATCTCTGACATTTTGACCTGATCAGCCTTTGATGTATAGAAAACATACTTTATTCTGATTATAAAATTTTTCTAGTTTGTTTATGCTTTGTCCTGTCCCAGAAAATCTTTAAAAGGACTTACAGAACCGTAAGCAAATGTGTTCAGTATAAAATGTATGTAGACTAAGAAGATCTAAGTAAAGGGGAAAGGAAGAAGAAAACAATATTAACCAGCAGTGAGCTTTGTACATAAAAATGCATGTTAAGAAGTGACCTACAAATTTGGCCCTCGCTTCTCAGCAACCAACTCAAAAAGGAAATTGAGCTTAAATGTCCCAGCTTAGAAGCATCCAATCCTCAGGCAGAAAGTCTGGATGATTCAGATGGGGCAAGTGAGAAATTGGATTTCAGTTTTTATTGCTGGGAGCACCATCAGCCACCCCAGATGACCTTGACTGACCTTGGCTAAACGAAAAGTTGTGGGAATGTCAGGCATTCAGAGCTGTCACTTCAGCAGGTGATCATTCAACTTGAGTTGGGTGTGATGCCTGTTTATCATTTCGCCACTTCCTGACAGGTAATTAAATGAGTCCTCAGTCTTCATGGGCAATAATCTCTCTCATTTAACTTTCTTATGACCCCAGTTTTGATCAAATAGACTAAACTTGAAATTTGCTGGTACTGTGTTACATGAAAATATACATGTAAAAAATCAGAAACTTCCTTAGAAACTATGGGGGGAAGAGAGGGTGAAAAAGGAAGTCTTTACTTTTTGGATACTTTCCAAATAGTTGATAGCCTAATAAAAATTAAAGCAACTTTGCAATCTACCAGTTCACTAGGAGGTACTGCTGTTTTATGGGTCATATATTTCTTCCCATGTCATGTCTGCCACTATAGAAAACCATCAGATTAAAACAACTTAATGATTGGACCCTGAAAATCCTACCAACCTTGTCATTTATTGTTAGTATTATTGATGCATTTTGGCCAAAACGCTGCTTTTCCTACTGGCTACATATTTTTGGTCTAGATTAATTTCATTTTAAAGAAATTAAATATGACCTAGTGTTAATACTGAATTAAATCCCACTTCTAAAACTCCCACGTGATTTTTTGTCATGTAAGTCGAGTAGAATGTGGTCAGTTAATTGGCTTCAGAACATTCATATAAATATTTTTGCTGCTCAATCCATTTTCCTTTCACCATCTTATTGGATGAGAAGTATAGAGAAGAATTTCTCTTAAGTCTTATATCAGAAATGAGATTCAAGTATCCTAAACCAGGATTCTAACTTTGAAAATAAAGATAGTAAGTTCGTGATTTAAATATGAAAACAGAAACCTCCATTCTTGGAAACATTTATTTCAAGATGTGAAAGCACAGCTGTGGGTTTCAGAGTTTGCACATCTGGGTTTCTCCACTCTTCCCCCATAGTCTTGCCTATAATTTTTTTCATAGGAAAAGTTGGATTAATTGAATCTTTTCACTCAAAAATATGTTGAAACAAACTAGTCCTGGTTGTGCGAGGGCACCAGGGGAGGCAGGCATCCATATCCCTTATGCAGAGTAAAAATTTCACTTGAATCCTTCCAACCTACACATTATCTTCTGCATACTATCTGGACAGTGTTCTCTGGCTGGCAGCATCTTACAACATAGCGCTAAAATTGACTGCCAGGACAGGGAAGTGAGAACAGCATGCCATTTTCCTATCGTCCTGATTGATTGATTGATTGATTGATTGATTGATTGATTTAATTTATACAAGCACTGAGTACAGTCAGAAGCACAGGAGGGTGAGAGAATTCACCAGAGCCAGAGCGGGGAACAGAACAGGCAGACTGACGAAGAAATACACTGCTGAGGGGAGCAGCAGTTACGGCAGGAGAGGTCTGCGCGCTGTGTGGGATCCTCGCCGGCGGCTGGGGATCAAACCGGTGCTGCAGAGGCCGCGGGCAGCTTTGCAGCCCAGCGCTCAACCACTGTGCCACCAGGTGAGGCCCTGTCCTGATTTTTGACTCTATAAAAGGAGTGTGAGCAAACGTGATTATTTCAAAGGCAAGAAAACAAAGAATTGAAGTCTTCAGTTGTTTAACTGGTATCTATATTTCATCACTCCTTTGAGGCTAAAAGTAATTCAAGCTGCGTGACTAACCTAATTGATATTTTGTATACTCAGGTTTGCTAAACCAAAGAAGGGATAATTAGGTCTCACCAAATGCAGTAAAGTAAGTTAGGAACAGGACTTTTACGCCTTAAGAGCAGTGAAAGAGAAGAAAGGCCTTGTGTATGGAATAAAACCTAATCTCAACTACAGAAAACTAAATTACATCCCAATAGAACTATTACCATTAATGAAAGGTGCTTTTTCAGCATGACCATTTCAGCGCCAGGGTCATGACAAGAAATAGAGCATCACATGATAGGTTTCCACACACATCCGATGTGTCCCACGGTTGGTCTTGCACAACCAGTGGAAACTCTCCTGAGTTTGCCTAACCCCTTCATAAAAGAGATTAGTGCAGGCCTCCCTGGTGGCACAAGGGGTTAAGACTCAGCACCATGAAGCAATCCTCAGCCTCTGCAGCATGAGTTCGATCCCTGGTCAGGGAGCTACCCACGTGACGCAGCAGACCTCTCCTGTCTCGCCCGCTGCTCCCCTCAGCAGTGTATTTCAGTCAATGGGCCTGTTCTGCCCCCCACTCTGTCTCTGGTGAATCCTCAGCGTCCCTGCCCCCACACCTCTGGCCTGTAACCCAGTTCTTATATGCATAAATAAATAAACCTTAAAAAAAAGAGAGAGATTAGTGAGCAATCCTAACCATACTTAATGGCCCTGAAGTGCAAAGGGAAAAAGCAGTAGGAAAGGATCCATAATAAAGAGGAAAGAACTCTGGATTGGGTTCTAGTTCCCTCCTGGTGGGCAGATAGCTTTGGGCAAGCCACTCACCTCTTATCAAGACTGGCAGCATTGCAGTAAGAGCCTGTCCAGAACTTTGGAGGACTTAATGCCAAAAGCAGTTGAACTGACTTATTTTTCCATTGACACCCAATTCTACTCCATGGTAGAAATAACACAACCCACTGTCGTAAAACACCTGGCTCCAAATAATTTACAGCCAAAGTTGCCCTTGATATTAAAGATCCATCTTAGTGTTTGTAACATGGTGTTTTACTGTGGCATTCACTCAGCCTTTATGAACTACCTACTATGTACCAGACATTGAAATGTCATTTCCACTACATCCTTCCAGTAAGACTGTTAGGGGGAAAAGGATGTCCCAAAGCTAATTTCATACAGGCTTTGTGGACTCCACCCCCACCCCAGGTCAAAGCCAAAGACACTGGGAACTCCAAATCCCATCCCCACCAAAGGGAAGGTGGCTGGGACCTGAGGGTGGGGTTAAGCAGCCAGGTGGATATAAAAGGCAGACACGTGGGCTTTGGGGATCCCCATTTTTGGCTCTCGGCCAGCTCACAGCGTCAGGCCAGCTCTGAGAGTGACTTTGGGTTTCCAGGTCGTCGGATCGGGTAGGACGCATTAAAGACTTTATTTCCCTATTTTCTCCCTGAGTTGTACATTTTCCTTATTTTCTTTTCTCTTGTAAATAAACCTTTTATTAACCCTTTTGTGTGTGTCTGTAGTAGAGTATTCATAAGTCCCTTTAAAGCACGCGGGTGAGGACCCACAGCCAGGAACCCGTTTAATATCAGGGTTGCTCTATAACAGCTTGGCGCCCAACGTGCTTTGCAAGTTTCACCCGTGGTTGACCAGCCCAAAGTAATTTTTCTTGCGTTGGTCACCATAAAAGCGCATTAGGTCTGCAAGACTCGCAGTGAAACTCTTTGTTTCACGTCTTGGGTTGCTCTATAACAAGACCAGCCCAGATTCAAGGGGCAGAGGAACTGATCCCCGCTGCCCAGTGGTGATAGGGAGGGAAGGCATCAAAGGTGACCACCTTGGAGACAGACACAGTGAACACCCACATAGCAGGCCCCCCTCCCCTCCACACCACCCCCAAGCCCCATGCCCTGTGCTGTCCAGCGAACCCCCACTCCAAGAGTTCCCTTCTTTCCTGGCACAGGGAATGAACATAACAAGCATCCAGGTGGTACCGAGTGGAGCGTTGCCATCAGAGGTTGTCCTGGTTTCCTTTCAGGTTCATTTCCTTCATGGCATGGGCATTCTTTGTAGTTCCTAACAGTTATGGAAATCGTTAGAATTTGACTTGTTTGTAGTAACTTCTGTGCTCAATTTTTCTGCTATTAACTATGGGAAACAAGGTGACAATAAATCAGACATCAGCCTCGTCAAGGACTTCCCCAAAAAGTTATCTCCAGGAGCAGTTCACTGATTTCTAAACTGCCCCTGATTTCAATTTTTAAGAACTTCTCGCTTAACTACCCGCCCAGTCTGCCTACAAGTTTGGAACTAGACCTCCCATTCCTGGCTTTCCTAAAACAGCTGATCTAGGGGAAAGATGATCCGAGTGAGGGGGAGTGTGTGCATTTGTAGTGCAAATCACACCTGACCTTTGATTCTTCAACTGCCTCCCTCTGGCTGCCCTTTGGCCAGGCTCACTGCCCTCCTGCAGTCTCTGCTCAGCCTACCCCACATTAGAGCAGGCCCCCTAATGCACCCCTCTTTACTTTTCCTTTACACTTCCTCTCTCTGCTTATTCACATTTGCTTAATCTTGGTCTCCCTGTGGACAAATCCCAAGAGAAAGGCACCATTTCTGTGGACAAATCAGTTAATGGTGGGGTTTGTGGATGGACTTAGAAACATTAAAAGGATGGTTAAGATCCAGAGTCGCTTCTTGAGAAAAACTGCCCCTGCAGATGTACTGAAAGGGTTTGTTATTATGTGGTTCACTCAATTTAGTATTTTTGCGGTCTCCGGGCCTTGTCCTCCCTGCCTTGGCACTGGGAGAAGCGTCTGCTGGAAAACAGCCCTTAGGGGAAGGAGAGGGAAGTGAGTGCACCCGGTATTGGCTTTCAAGACCTGCAGGGGGCCCAGGAGTACCCCAAGAGTGGCGGCTCTGCTCCAGAAATGGGCTGGCAAGCGCTACAGCAGGAGCCGACCCACTGAAGCAACAAAAGCCCTTTGCAAGCTGAAGAGCAGAAAAAACTACGCAAGCAGCCCCTGAAAGGAAACCAGGACAACCTTTGGTGGCAACGCTCCATTCGGTACCGCCTGGATGTTTGTTATGTTCATTCCCTGTGCCAGGAAAGAAGGGAACTCTTGGAGGGGGGTTCGCTGGACAGCACAGGCCATGGAGCTTGGTGGGGGGGTGCGGAGGGAGGGACATCTGCTATATGGGTGTTCACTGTGTATGCAGATCTCTGGCAAGTGGGCCTTTCCACACATGTCTTTCTTCATCCAGTCAATTGATATTGTCGTGACATGATGAAGCCAACAAGGAATCTATTGATAGTTAGGAGATTAGCTTAGTTTTGTCGAAAGTCTCACCTTGTAATGTTATTCTCCAAGACTGACAACTCAGGAGTTTTACTACTCATCATTTCTGAAAGCACCTCATCTGGGATTTCTGTGAGTGGGGAGATACCTCCTCCCTTCCCACCAAGTCCCTCCCAGATGTCAGATGTCGGAAGTCGCCCCTTGGAATTGTTTGTGTAAGGGAGGGGGGTGTGCAGAGAGAAGAACATAATGGAGGCAGCCTCCTCTTACTCCGCCTGGCACCTCTTCTCTCAATGATGAACAGTAAATTGCCCTGAGTTATAACATAGACACTACAGGTTCTTCTTCTTGTTTAATTTCTATCATATATAAGTATATTACATAATTTTTCATTTTTGCACAATGTATGTATTTTCATCTTGATTATATTCCCCATACAATTCCCACCCCCCTTATTTTGACCCTAATCCCTCCTCCCCCACCCCCCCTGTTGTGTGTCTCTGGTTTATAGTTGCTTGTTGATTTTTATTTTTACTTTTATTATAATTAGTCTTTTTCCTAGTCCCTTATTTAGGTTTTCTAAATTCCTGCTATGAGTGACCATCTTGTATTTTTCTTTTTCTTTCTGGCTTATTTCGCTGAGCATGAAATGCAAATGGCCAACAGAACACAGAAACATTAATTCAAAAGGGCACCTGCACCCCTATGTTTATAGCAGCACTATTTACAATAGCTAAGCTTTGGAAACAACACAAATGCCCAAAAAAATGACTGGATCAAGAAGATGTGGTCCATATACACCATGGAATATTACTCAGCAATCAAAAAAGATAAACTCATGCAATTTGCAGCAACATGGATGGAGCTGGAAGGGATAATTCCTATCTTATGTCTCACAAAGCCAAGAGTTTTAAGTCTATGAATCGCCTTTGAAAATCCAGACGTCTTAGTAACCAAAAGTTCCACTAGAGGGCGTCGAAGGGCCACATGTGAGGGAAGGCAGGGGAGGAAAATTTGTAGGATAGAGGAATTCTGAGGGGGGTCCACTCACGACTTCCCGCAATAAAATCATTGTAACTGCAGGGAGCATCAAATAACTTGAATAAGTATAGTGCATCAGCAGTGTTCGTTGTGAAATACACACAAAGCTTTCTCGTTTGTGTCACTGAAGAGTGATTACTTCCACCGTGGGCGAGGGATGTCTCCTGCCTCCCCAAACGTTTGTCATTGTAGTGGGTTCAGTGGTTGGTTCCCCAAAAAGATACTTTCATGTCTTGACCTCTGGAACCTGTGAATGCAGCCTTGGTGGGTAGCAGTAAAGGATCTCCAGCTGAGATAGTCTATATTATCAGGGTGGCCCCTACATCCAGGGGCAGATGTCTTTCTAAGAAACGTGGAGGGAGATTTGACATCCACAAGAGAGGAGACACAGAGGCTTGTGTGAAAACAGAGGCAGAGACAGAAGCAGAGGCCACTAGTGACTGGAGTGCAGCCACCTGCAGTCGGTGAGCACCTGGAGTCGGGAGCCTCTAGGGGATGCACATCCCCCAGCACACCTTCCTGGAGGACTTCTTGGCCTCAGAAGTTGAGAGGATAAATGTGTTGTTTTAAGCCACCATGTTTGTGGCAATTTGCATTCTCAATGCGGGTGATGTGCCCTCCAGGGAGTAGAAAACTGGTTCTTTGGGAGTGAAGTGGGTGGAAAAGCCTTAGATAACATGGTTTGTTGTTGTTTCAAGGACACAGAACATAATAGGGATAAAGCATGTGTGTGGTGTGGGGAGCTGGGAGAGAAAGGATGATGGGGGGAATCTTTAAAAGGCTCCTTGGGGTTGAGAACCACCACCCTATATACAGGCACGCAGACACCAGCACGAATTTGAATTTTTAAGATGGCATGAGCAAACAGGTAAACAATAGCTGGGACCCATCTTTTTTTCCTCAGAAAAAAAGACATTTTAGGGCCTCCCAGGTGGCGTAGCGGTTGAGCGCTGGGTTGCGAAGCTGCCCCCAGCCTCTGCAGCGCCGGTTCGATCCCCGGCTGCTCCCCGGCCACCAGAGGAGGGTCCCACATGGCGAGCAGACCTCTCCTGCCACCCGCTGCTCCCCTCAGCAGTGTACTTCGGTCCTTCTGCCTGCTCTGCTCCCCGCTCTGGCTCTGGTGAATTCTCTCACCCTCCCGCGCTTCTGACTGTACCCAGTGCATGTATAAACAAAACAAACAAACAAACAAACTAAATAAATAAAAAACATGCCTCAAAAAAAAAAAAAAAAAGACATTTTAGACTCCTCCCTCTTTTTTGGCCTCATACAAATAACATGTATGTTGGGCACGTGATATGCAAATGAAAAGTCAGGCTTATTCTCCTTAAGAGACACACAGTCTAGAGGAGGGTAGACCAGACTATACTTTCAACCCATTCAGTTGGGGGGGGGGGCACATGATGGACCACACCCCTCCTGGCTGGTGAAGGGAGGTGGAAATCCAGGCAGACTTCCTGAAAGAAAGGGGGGAATTGTTAGGGGGAAAAGGATGTCCTAAAGCTAATTCCGTACAGGCTTTGTGGACTCCACCCCCACCCCAGGCCAAAGCCAAAGACACTGGGAACTCCAAATCCCATCACCACCAGAGGGAAGGTGGCTGGGACCTGAGGGTGGGGTTAAGCAGCCAGGTTGGGATAAAGCCAGACACGTGGGCTTTGGATGGGTCCCCCATTTTGGCTCTCCGCCAGCTCGCAGTGTCCGGCCAGCTCTGAGAGTAACTTTGGGTTTCCAGGCCGGCGGATCGGGTAGGAAGCATTAAAGACTTTATTTCCCTATTTTCTCCCTGAGTTGGACATTTCCTTAATTCCCTTTCCCTTGTAAATAAACCTTTTATTAACCTTTTGTGTGTGCCTGTAGTGGAGTATTAATAAGTCCCTTGTAAGCGCGCGGGTGAGGACCCACAGCCAGGAATCCATTCAATATCGGGGCTGCCCTATAACACATAGAGGAATGGGGAGGCAGGGCCTGGAGGCAGAGGGGATAGGCCCCACCTGAGAACAGTCGCATCCTCTATGCTGTCTCAGCTCCTCCATCCTCGTCATTCCTACTGTTACCACCTTGGTTAAATTCTCGCAGTCCCACACCCATGTCTCCATGTCGCCTCTGCTGCCTCCCCTTCTGATTTTCCTGTGTACCAGACTAATCTGCTTCAACAGTTTATAACAAACACACTCTCTCCACTCAAGAACCCTCCCTATGGCCTCCCCGGTGGCGCAGCGGTTGAGCGTTGGGTTGCAAAGCTGCCCGCAGCCTCTGTAGCACCGGTTCGATCCCCGGCTGCTCCCCGGCCACCAGAGGAGGGTCCCGCATGGTGCATAGACCTCTCCTGCCACCCGCTGCTCCCCTCAGCAGTGTACTTCGGTCCTTCTGCCTGCTCTGCTCCCCACTCAGGCTCTGGTGAATTCTCTCACCCTCCCGCGCTTCTGACTGTACCCAGTGCTTGTATAAATAAATTAAATTAAATAAATAAATAAGTCTTAAAAAAAAAAAAGAACCCTCCCTAGCTCACCATATAGTACGCCCCCCCCCCCCCCCCCCAAGCCTGCTGCACAGGATGCAAGCAACTGGCCCTTCCCTCTCTACCCAGCTCCCATCTCCAGTTCTGCCTTGTCCCAGACACTGTCACTCTGCAGGTAAAAAAATATCATCATGCAGACAGTAACAAAAAGGCAATTACTTTGACTCCAGCTCCACCCTCTTTGTGGGAACTCTGGACGCATCTCAAATTCCTTCCAGTTTTTACTGAGCAAATAGGCATGTTACCTGACAAGCATGGACCAGATATGACTCCAGGGTTTTTGAGACAAGATTGCAAATCAATTGCCAAGGATAAAGATGAACTAAAATCTATTACCCCAATTAAAAAAGGAATGTGCTTATATAGGTTTTAGAGACCAGGGTTAAGAATAAAGGAGTAAATTTTATAGGCTGAAAAGCAGGTAAGGGCAAAGAAATGTGGACTTGGCTGAAGTTCTTTGGCTTATTACTGGGAAGCTCATACACGAAGTTTGAAGATGATTTTTTTTTTCTCCAGATAATTGGAGGTTTGAATTTCTGTTGGTGAACCCTCAGCTCTGGACACACCCCCTTCTCTGTGTATGTGTCTCCTAACTTCAACTGGCCTAGGAGCTCAGCTCATAGTTGGTGAATAAGCCTCCAGGCTCTGCTCTGTCTGTAAAAGCAAGCCTCAGAGGAAAGGGGAGGTAAGTTACTTGCTGTCCTGTGCCCTTAGGGTCAGCGAGTAAGCATTTAGGCATTTGGCTTCAGTAACATAGTTATTAGAGTCCTCCAGCAGGCTCAGACTTGGTCTTAGAATCTCCTGCAAACTAGAGTCATCTCCTGTCTTCTCCAGTGGGTGATAGCTCTTGTGTGTGATGTGGGCCCCTGTGTGTTTGGGGGAACCCAGAGGGGACATGTCCCTTGGCACCATGATGCCCTCCAGTCATTGGCTCCAAAGCAGCATCCCTGAGCAATCCCACTGGAGAAATATTTATGAAGTAGCTTTTTCACTTTTATTCACTTTTATTGCCCCAGGAAGCAGGGAAGTTCTAGAGTGAGGTCCAGAACCCACGCTGTGCTTACATTTGTCCCCTCATTGTCCTAGGAACCTGTAATATTTTGAGTGCTAACCTGCAGTGAATATTTTTCCCATGAAAATCCTGAGGCAAGCCTGGGTGCTGAACAAGCACAGCTAAGGCTCTCAAGCTAGGGTCCCCATCCCTAACCAGATCTCCCTCGACTTACAGTTGGGTTACCTCCCCCAAACCCATCAAAAGTTGAAAATATCGTAAGTCAAAAATGCATTTAATACACCTACCCTACTAAGCATCATAGTTTAGGCTGATCCATCTTAAATGTGTCAGAACACCCACGTTAGCCTTTAGCTGAGCAAAATCATCTAACACAAAACTTGCTTGATAATAAAGTGCTGAATATTTTGTGTAATTTATCGAAATACTGTACAAATGTGAAAACACATTAGCTTCAGAGAACCGAGTGTTGACCCATTACATGGCTGAACAGGGGGCTGTGGCTCCCTACCACTTTCTAGCCTCACAACAAATACTAGAAGTGTAGTTTCTACTAAATGCATATTGCTTTTGCACCATAGCAGTTGAAAACTTTTAAGTGAAACTGTCGTAATTTGGGGGGACCTGTATCTGGCCCCACAGGCACACCAAAAGTGTCCCCTGGCCTTCCAATCCAGTCCACGTCACTTAGCCACCCTCCAAGCCAATTGCTCTGATCATCTGGCCTCGTTCATACTTTTGCTCCTCTCATCCTGTTCTTTGTCTCATTTTCCAAAGCACTGGAGTAGCAGACGGCAGAGCCTGGCATCTGGTGGACATGGTCCTGTGTGCAGTGACAGAGGAAGCAGACACTGGCTATGGGTGTCTCCACAGGCCGTTTCCCAGACCTCCTTGTCTTCCACCGTCCTATCCTGTGCCTTCCACATTCAGGAGAAGCTCATGCAAACACACCGTGAAGTGTTCTGGGAATACCCCCACACCCGGGCTAGTGGGCCAGATAGCAAAGCCAGCTGCAGAGACTTGAAGTCTATGGAGCAGGTGTGCAAAATCTGCTGCCTGTGGGTAAACCAGCCTTTCAACCCCACGAATGACCGAGGAACCAGATAGAGATGTAACAGCCTGTGCATCGGGAAGTGATTAAACCTGCGGATTTGCCTTCTTCGGTGCATTGAAATCATCAACATAGCTTTAGGTCAAAATAATTTGGACTAGAAGCCTGCCCATTTTGACATCAAAGACTCACTGCTGTGTGTATATACACACACACACATATATGTATATGTACATAATAGTGATTAGTGGAATAACTCTCTCAGAGTAAGATCTATGGGACTGCTGCCTGGATTCAAATCTTGATGATCAAATAAACTCCTTATCTAATCATCACTGAGATTTTTATTTCAGTCAACACTGAGAAGAGGCCCAACTGGGGAGCCACAGTGTACACAGGGAGTACAGAGTACACAGGGAGTGTGTCTTCAGGTGACAGGGAATGGCCCTGTGGGGTCCAGTTTTCCCAGGAGGAACCGCCAACTGCTGAAGTCTGCATTTCTCCCCTAAGCAAGGCTAATCCCCACATCCTAGAAGTCCTCATTCTTTTCCTGAGAATTGTTGATGTTATTTGCTTGCTTTCCCTATCAGATTCTTGGTCCTTATTGATTTCGATGAGCTTTTATGCTTGAAGGAAATTAACCTGTTGATGTGTGAACTGTTGTGTTGTCCCAGTTTGATTTTTTTTTTTTTTTAAGATTTATTTACAGGCCAGAGGTGTGGGGGTGAGAGGATTCACCAGAGACAGAGTGGGGAACACAGCAGGGGGATCGACCAAAATACACTGCTGAGGGGCACAGCACCGACAAGACAGGAGAGGTCTTCTGTGCCATGAGGGTCAGCTCCCTGGCGATGGAACTGAGTGGTTGCGGATTGCTTCATAGTGCTGCGTCTTAACCCTTTGTGCTACCGGAGGCCCCTGATGTTTATTTTTTAACTGTGATGCGTGGTTTGGGTCACTCCTATTTTTTTGTTATGTAGTTAAATATATCAATCTTTTTCTTGGATGGTTTCTGGGACTTGAGTGACAATGAGAAGATTTGTTTCCTTTTAAAAATATGTTTCAGCACCTGCTGCTCCCCTCAGCAGTGTATTTCGTCAGTCTGTCTGTTCTGCTCCCTGCTCTGGCTCTGGTGAATCCTCTCACCCTCCCGCACTTCTGACTGTACCCAGTGCTTGTATAAATAAATAAATAAATCTTAAAAAAAAAAAAAAAAAGAAACTAAATCTCTAAAATAAATAAATAAATAAAAATAAAAAATAAAAATAAAAATATGTTCCCAACAAACCTAGGAAGGATATCTGAGAAAAAAAGGAAACTGACCAGGACTGGACAGAGCCTTCGGGGCCCTGGAGACACACATAATTGAGACCATACTTCAACCTGTGAATCTTTGGAGAGTTGTTTAAAGTCAGTTCCAGATCTCGGTGGCCTGCGGAGGAGGGTGACAGTGGGCAGCAGCAATAGCTTTCCCCACTGTCAGAGCATCTTCCCCAAATGCCTTCTCCCAAATGCACCTGAAGCAGCCCTTCTGGAGACGCGGTGGACCCCGCTGGCAGGTGTTCTTGGAAAGGCCGTGTCCTCCACTGGGCTGTATTTCAAGGGTGGTTTTAGCACATTGGTCGCGCCCTGTGGTATCCACCCGGCTGGCCAGGCCTGCCCGTGGCCCAGCTCCTGGTCACACAGAGACCGGTTTCTCCTGTCAGATGCAGGAAGCAGTTGGCCTTGGGCAGGGCTGCTTCAGTTTGGGAAGAAAACAAGCGTGATGGGCAGTGAGCGGAAGCGCCGGGTGTGGCCAGGGAAGTGGCTTCCTCATCTCCGAGGCTCCGGAAAGGCTTCCGAAGGGACCCGTGCCAGCCTGACCCCAGGTTGTTTTGTGGGAACTCCAGCCCTCACAGAGGGGAGGACCCGCGTTGTTTTTTTCCAACATGAGTAGTAGTTTTTTTTTGACATGGTAGTGAGGCCATAGCTGTTAGTGGTCAACAATAGTGACATTGTGTGTTGGCATTGCTGTTATTTCTCCTTGAATTCATCAATATTCAAGTTTTTACAAATTGCTTACAAATACGATGTTCAAAAATAAGTCGGTGCTGCCATTAGCTTTAGTGGAGAGACCCAGGGCTCCCTCTGGTCCTGGCTGTGAGTGAGAGCATGTCTGAGATCTTTGGGTGGAGGATGGACTTTGGGACTTCCTTGGGGGTGTTGAGGTAATTGGGGTTGTGGGGGGTTAGGAATCTTAGGCTGGTAAACAGGGGTGACATTGGGAGTAGATAGGGGCTACAGAGTTAGAGGGGCAGCTGACCTCTGTGAGTCTCTTTTGGGTGTAGGAGACTCAGCCCCCCAAGTCAGTCCTCTGCAGCCATGGTTAATGACTAAAGAGCCTGCAGAAGGGGGGCTGGTGCCAATATTTCAACTTCTATAAACCCCAGTTTGAAGCTGTTTCACTCTCTTCATGGAGTGCCTCTCTTTGTCCCAACCTACCACTTTCTGGTGCCCCAACACTTAGAGATTAATTGCAGTATGACATTTTTAAAAGATAATTTCTATCAAATTAGTTATTGGTTGTCATTCTGCCTTTTAGTTATACACTTAGAAATGAATTCCATTCCTTTGATGCTTATGAGAACTTGCTCGAATTTCCAAACTGAAGCAGAATCAAATTAAAATGCAATACATTATATTTGAGATTCTTCTGGAAATAGTGAAATAGAAATTCATCACTAGGCTGTCTGGTGGGTCGCAGAATCACACAAAGGAGATAATTTCACTGTCAAGTGAATTGAAATTGTTAGCCCAGCTGCTGAAAATGAAGCAGTGACACCCCCTACACACACACACACACACACACACACACACACACCCTACAAAGATCCAAATCTCCAAGATCACCCTTAGCCAAAGAAGGGCAGAGCCTTGATTGACACCCTCTCTGAGGCTGTGTGGGTAGGGGGAGAAAAAGAAAAATACTCTCAGAAGGCCAAATCAATAGGTAGCCTTATAAACACCAGATTTGTTTTGTGCTCTTAAATCTTTTTTCCTTCAGAAATCAAAAATACTGTTCAAGTACCAGAATGTCCAGAGCCTTAAATTCAATGATCAGATCTCTTCCCTTGAGGAGTTGACAACCTAGCTGGAGAACAGACACACTAACACACCAGCTAGTAACTAAGAAACTGAGATATAACCAAGCACGATTATATATGCTTAGAAAAAGATCTGAAACAGAAACTGCCACTGGAAAATGCTTGTGACTCTGACAGTCCAAAGAGAAAGAATCTACTGCAGTGATTCTTAGATTTTCCCATTGTGAGGTATATACATTTTTTTTTTTTTTTTAACTTCAAGGACCTGCATGTAACAGGTGATATTTTTTTGTATATTCGGTTAGTGAACTAGGAAAGCCCAATGCATTTACCAGGGGTTTGCAATAACTCCCTCTGCCTCCAGGGGACGGCAGTGCACATGTTTTTAACCACCAGGCTACAGGAAGTCACACCATTTAGGTACATTGAGGAATTGTCTTTTAATAATTCATTTCATTTGTTGGCTGCTTTCCCCAAAGCACTAATGTATGGATAGATTTTAAATAACAGTTTTGGAGAGGTAAAAAGAAAACGTAAACTCTGGATCTGAAAGCATGATTCCAGTTCTGCCTCTGCTGGTTGTGTGAGCACCACAAATTGCCAGCCTCAAGTTGAAGCAAAGCGCATCATCATAGCCATGCCCTGGCCCCTCGTAGAGTTGTTCTGAAGGAAAAATGTCTTTAGCCTACAATATAAGCTGAGTCCCCTGCAAAAATCTCATCTTTCCCCACCTCCCTGGAGCTTTTTGGGGAATAGTTCACAATGAAAGATGCTAAATGCCCCTTAACTTACATTAGGTTGTAGCTGCTCCATAGTCTTTTTCCCTTGCCCCCTATAAATATCGCCCACGTAAAAATAAAATCTCTACATGGTGCTGTCCAATACTGTAGCCACCTGCCCACACATAACTAATGAGCGCTTCAGTCCCCCCTCCACCCAGTTGAGGGTGTGCTGTCAAATCCACACTTGTGTTCAAAGATTTAACTTACAAATGTTAAGATGTAAAATACAGCATTGATAATTTTTATTTCATGATATGTTAAGGTCATATTTTGACATAGCAGGTTAAATAAAACATATTATTAAAATTAATGTGGCTACTGAGCATTTAAAATGTGGCTGTGACTCAGGTTGCATATCCATCGTACAAGAATGGTCTTGACTGGGCGGGTTTGCAGCTCCTGTCCTGCTGTGAGTTTCCATGATTCAAATATGAACACTAAGGGAAAATAAGTTTCAGGTAAGCCTGGACTTAGCCGCCCAACTCCTTGGAAACCATCCACGGGATTGCACCCCTGAGTAGCCGGCCACGGTGCATGTGTTGGTGAGTCGGTTCACAGCACAAAGGGCGAAACTGGAAACAACCTAAATGTTTGACCACTGGGACCCGGACGGGCTGATATCACTAAGACATCTTTATGTTGGCCATGTGTATCCAATAAAAAGGCAAGTCATTATTCACAAGAACCACGTGGGATGAACACACCTAAAACTACTACGATGCTACATGTCAATTAGGCCTCAGTTTAAAAAGATTTAAAAATGAAAAAAAGAACACCTGAGACACTTAATAAAAATACAATTGCAACATCTCAGGCCTCTCTCTGAGTAATTCTGATTCAGAGGTCTGGGGTGAGACCTGATGATCTGCTTAAAAAATACCCTCAAGAAATTTTGAGTTCCAGACAAGCTTGAGACACCCTGAAATCACTTGTAAGTACATGAATTACCTGGAAAAGATATTCAAAAGATAGTGTTCAGAATAATACCATATGATGATTTTGGTGTATGAGCAATGTTACATATGTGTGTGTATAAACACACATAGTTATGCACAGAAAAAGGTGAGGCTGTTTGCTGCCCATGGTTGCCTCTGGGAAGTATAAGGGGAAAGAGACAGACTTTTCATTTTTACCTACATACTTCGATGTTTGTTTACACATCATTTAAAGGGGCGAGGAGGAGGAGAATCCCAGTGATTCATCAGTTCCCAAGTGTTAGGGAGGAGGAGCAGGGGAGGGGAGGAAGGGAGGAGGGTGACTGTCAGCTGTGCTCACCCTGGAGACCAGGCAGCTGGGGGGAGGGGGAAGGAGCCCATCGTGGAAGCTCCCCAAGTGTGGCCAGGTGCTTCCTAGGAGCCCCAGCCTGGCCATCAGCTCCTTCTGCACTAGACTCCTCCTTCTGCTGCCCCTATGTGTAGGGGAGCCCCAAACCCTCTTGACTAAGTGGCTTGGGAAGAGGACTTTCCAGATAGCTTGGCCAGGACCACAGCCAGGCGGTGAGGTCACCCAGCACAGCTGCAAACTATTTCAAGGAAACAGGTGGTGTCTCTGGCCTCTCGCTAGGCTGGGAGTTTGCTGAGAGAGGCCTCTTCCAGGGTGACCTCAAAGCCCAGCCATAGACACAGCCTCAGTGGTTGATACAGGGTACCCTGAGTCCTTAGGGGCCTACAGATAGTACCTCCCTCAACAACAGTGCTCTCAGCCCTGGTGGTCTGTTTCTTCACTTAGGAGCTTTCAAGTCCTGCTCATGGACAGCTTCCCAGGCCTACAAAATCAATATCTCCCCATGCGGTTGAGGCATTAGCATTTTGAAAGCTCTCAAGAGATTCCACTAGCCAACCAATTTGGAGATCTCTTGTCCCTCGTCACCAAAGTCCTAGGGTCAGCAGCAGTCCCTAGAAGCTTATTAGAAATGCAGAATCTCAGGCCCTACACCAAACTAGTAAACAGAATCAGAATCTGCTTATTTTACAATTTATTTTTATTTTTTTTATGCATACAAGAACTGGGGTACAGGCCAGAGGTGCGGGAAGTGAAAGGATTCAACAGAGACAGATTGTGGAGCAGAATAGGCAGACTGACTGGAATACACTGCTGTGGGGAGCAGCGGGTGAGACAGTAGAGGTCTGCTGTGTCATGTGGGTAGCTCCCCGGCTGGGGATCAAACTCACGCCAGGGAGGCTGGTGATAGCTTAATCGTGCTGAGTTTAAACCCTGTCCCACCAGGGAGGCCCAGAATCTGCATTTTTATAAGATCCCAGGAGATCTGTGTACACTAGAGGGTTTGGAAACACTGCTGTAGGCATGGGCAGCATGATGGATGCACAGCTTTGGGGGTTGCAAGAGGGGTGGAATGCTAACAAAGCCCCTGACTCCTGCATGCTCCCAAGAGAGCCCTTAACCTCTCTGGATCTCAGAATGAAGACTTCTGGGTCTCATTTTCTCTTGGATCATTGAAAAGGATAATGCCTGGTGCCAGCACTCTGCAAATCTGAGCTCCTGTTTTGTTAGGATTGTTATTGTTTTGAGCTCCGAAATGCAACCTGCTCAGTTGGCCAGCCTGGGATGAGCATGTGCTGGCTGTGCTTCCCCTCAGCTCACCCCCTATCCCACCAGCATCCAGTGTCTTTTTTCTCCAGGGGCTCAGCCACAGGGACCAGAAAATCCGTGGCTCAATCCAGATGCTCTCTGATCCCAGAGTTGTTTTTCCTGTTGAAATCATGTGATTGCTCATTGCTAGGGAAAGCAAAACAATAAAAGGGAGTAGGTTCTGGTAATTGCCATGGAAGCTGCAAATGTGGAGCATTTCTGGGCCAGCTGGAGAGGAGAAGGGTTTGGGGAGGGGAGTTGCCAAATTCCCATTTGCCTGGGCTTCTTGGTTGAATATTAAGCCCAGATGGAGAGTCTGAGAAGCGGTGTGCAGACTGCTGGGAAGACTGGGCGCCATTAGGCAATCTGTGCCTTCATGGATGGGGGGCTTCCTCCAACAGTGGGGCAGTGTTTTAGAAGCTCTCTTCATTCACCTAACAAATATTCATGGAAGATTCTTAAGTGCCAGGTATTGCAATATTATTTCATTGTCAGAATTACACTCAAGGCTGGTATGACTCATTTTATAGGTGAGAAAATAGGTTCTAAAATGATGGGTTCCAAGCTCAAACAGTCTGACTGAGAGAATTAGGGTCTCCGTGGAGGCTGTCCAGTCCACAGGTCTCTGGGTCACTCCATCACACTGTCCCTCCCCACCCAGGAGGCTGCAGCTCTGGGGCTGAGCTCTTTATAGTTCAAGACTGGACTGATTGTTTGTGCTCTTGTGTAGTTTTCCTCCTGGCCTTGAGAGGCACCGTCTCCTGGAGTCCTCTGCCAATCCCCTTGCCTCCAAGGGAACAAATGTTCTTCCAGCAGAAACTACATATTTGTTTGCAGACCCTAAGAGTTTAAAATCCTGCCTCTAATACTCACCTTTCCATCAAAGTAAGATGCATTGAGGGCGTGCAGATGAGTCAGAGGATGGAGTAAGCAGATGGGTGGAAAGCAGAGGAGTGCTGTCTGAGAGAGGGGGACAGAGGAGCAGGGGTCCCGACCCTGGGGTGTGAGTGGAGACACAGTGGTCTTTGGATCAAATTGGATTTTCAGGCAAAGGGACTGGCACAGGTAAAGTCACAAAGACATGGAGTGTATTTGTGTTTTGTTTTTTCCTTTCACTAAAATTTAGGCCCCTTGAAATGGAAACTTTTGGGACTTTTAAGAACAAATTTATTTTGAAATTTAAGTGATTTCAAAATAATATTAATACTGCTAGTAATTCCTAATACTATGTGCCGGGCACTGCCTAAACAGTGAATGTGCATTAAACTTTTCTCTACTTGCAAGAAACCATTTTAGAGATGAAGAAACAGAGGCACTGGCCGAGGGTCTCACCACTATTTCTTTTTAAAGATTTTATTTATTTTTGCATGGAAGAATTGGGGTGTAGGCCAGAGGCGCGGGGGGTGAGAGGGTTCACCAGAGACAGAGTAGGGAGCAGAATAGGCGGATCTACTGAAATACACTGCTGAGGGGAGCAGCGAGCGAGACAGGAGAGGTCTGCTGTGCCATGTGGGTCACCTTCCTGGCCAGGGATCAAACTCAGGCCTGTGATGTTAGCCCTGAGACTTAACCCCTAGGCACCAGGATCTGGGGGGGTCTTACCACTAGTAAGGGACTGACCAGGATTCAAACCCAAGTCACCTGGCTCCCCAATCTGTGCTCATACACATCTGCTGGATTGTCTGCAAGGGCCAAACACTCAAAAACTTACTGCCACCTGGCAATCTGACTTGGAAAATGTTTTCTCATAACTGATTGCTGGTGCAGAGCAGGGCCAAGACCCAGATTCCTGGGACTCTGCTACAAACATTTGTGCAGTAAAATAATACTAAGAGTTAACATTTATCCCCACCTACTACACTCCAGGCACAAAGCTGAGCTCTTCATTGACCCTTTTCCTTCAAGTTCACTCACTAAACCCTCTGACGTGGCTTGGTTACTATTCCCACTTTATAAATATGAAAGGGCACCCAGAAGCTGGCCGAGGATCACATAGAGGGGAGGTGCCCTGAGCGTGTGGATCCCAGGCCTCCTGAAATCAGAGTCTTCCCTCTGAACACACTTCCACAGAGCCCCTCTGTCTTATTGGGTCCTTTAATTTCCCTTTCTTAATTGTTCTTAATTTTCAAGTGGAACTTATGAAAATAATGTGTGTGAATAGTTATGTAGTTTACACAGGATTCTGCTCCCCCTCATTTGAATCTCTGAGGAAAAACCCCATCAAGGTAGACATCTTCCATCCTGTATTCTGGACTCTGAAGTTTCTAACACTGTGTTCCTAGAATATGATCTTTTTTTGGCGTTGCCCACATCCCTGCTTGCCACACGCTGCCACTGTGGGGAGGGCGGCATGTGGGAGAAGAGCTGTCTCGTTGACACAGGGAATGTCCTCCCTGTCTACACAGCTTAATACTGACCAGAGCCTGAGGTCACCACACTGATCAGAGGTGGAGGATGTCAGCAGAAGGCATCAAAGAGGGGCACCCTTTTCAGCTAGGGAGAGTTGGGGAAGGCCTCACAGAGTAGAGATCTGTTGGGACTTCAAGGATGATCAGAAACATGTTAGGACACTTGTTTTCAAGTGACAGAAACCCAAAGGATGCTGGAGTCTCATTCACAAAATAAAAGGAAAAGCTGAATGACTTGAAAGAAGGACAAGATACAGCTGGTCAGCAGACAAACAGAGTGGGGCATCTCCGCTTTGACTGTCTTTGTTTCTTTCTGGTTCTTAAAACAGAGAAACAGTAGCTCCAATTTTCTGCCCCAGTAGGAAGTTCCTACAAACTCTGACCGGGTCACTTTGGTTCAGTTGTCCATGTATCAGCCAATCAGCTGTGATCAGGGGCGTGGAGTTGAGTGAGAACTTGCTGCTTCCTGCCAGAAGCACATGACTGAGGCAGTGGAGGAAGATTTTCCAGAAAAGAGAGCCAGGTGTTTCCAGAAAGAACGCGTTTTAAAATGAAAATGCATACATTGTGCAAAGATGAAAAATGATATAAGAATTTTATAAAATAAAATAAAAATAAGAATGCATTCTAGTTGCGGGCCAGGGGGTGTGAATGAGTGTGTGTGAATATGAGAGAGTGTGTTTGTGGCACTGGGCAGATAAGGAAAATGGAAGATGATAAGTTGGGGGTGAGGTAGTTGGGGAACAGCCTATGAGGTAGAGGGGAAAACAGTGTCAAAGTCACAAAGACATGAGTGTACACGAGCCATTCTGGGAATTATAGCTCAGTAATCTTGGGATATAAATTTATAAAGGAGGCTGCTCCCCTCAGCAGTGTATTTCATCAGTCTGCCTGTTCTGTTCCCTGCTCTGTCTCTGGTGAATCCTCTCACCCTCCCACACATCTGGCCTGTACCCTGGTTCTTGTATAAATAAATAAATAAATCTTAAAAAAGAAAAAAGAAACTTAAAAAAAAATTAGGTAACAGAGTTTTTTCATCATATTGTTTTTGTGGCTAAAGATCTATTTATGACAAGTGATACTGGCTTGTGATTGAGGGTAGTGATATAAAAATTCATTTCCAGTGAAGTTGAACAAAATGAGAGCTTAATTGTTTAAAGAAAGAAGTACATGGTAGGGCAGATGCTATAGGTATGTGGTAGAAAGGAAATGATGGAACAGAGTGACTGAAATTTAGGGTATATTGGAATAGAAGGAATTAAGATTAAACACAAGACAAATAAGGATGGCATTGAAGTAGTGCAGGTGAGAGATTTTAAATTCCTTGAAATCAGAGAGCATCATATTTTATATATTATATTTACATTTATGTTGTATCCATTTTGTTTTGCTCTTAGGAATAGCCTTGAGGGTGGCGAGACTGACTGTCCAGTTAGTACCCTCAATAACAATGCACCCCATTGTCAGCGATGTTCAACTGGCTCTTGATGTTAATGCATTCTTTTAGCAATTGTTCTCCCAGATGTCTCCTGACATGCCATTTCAGATCTAATTTTGGAAGGTGGACAGTATAAATGAATTAAAATTTTTAAATGGTTTTAAAACTCTTACTCATCCTTCAAGTTCCTTTAGCTCAAATATCCCCTTTGGGAAGGGGTCCCTGATTTCTCCATGCACAGTCAGTTGTTCCTTGCTTTGCGCTTTCAGTGACTTTTCTATAAATCTAAGACAAACTCTGTAGAACAATTCCTTTGGGTGCCACCTCACAAACCTCTCAGCTACCCATTGACTCATGCCTTTTGTCTACAGTACATAGGACTGCTCTGGTACAAAACAGGCAGTTCAATAAACAGTTGTGCAATAAATGAATCTTACTGTGGGGACACCACATTCCAGAGGAACCCTTAGAAAGTCATTATGTTTTATCGATTTCAAATGCAGTAAAGTTCTAGAAGGGAAAGAACAACCTGACCTAGAGGATGCATTGAAGGAGTTAAGGACTTTACAAGGTTTAAGTTGGAAGTAGGAAATACAAATAAAATTTCTTCCATGATGCTTCAGCATCTGAATAGCAAGATTTCCCACTTGGAAGAATATGTGTGTGTATGAGTGGGGGATGCTGGAGAGAAGGAGAAAAGGAACCAGGTAAGTCCTTGTCAGGGATTTCTCTTGTCCCTTCTTCCTCTTCATTTTGTCAAGACCAACCCTTTGGAATTTGGCTGACATTGTCTACGGTCCTTCCTCTTTCCAGAATTCCACATAGTACTTGGTCCATAAATATGTGTGGAATGAAAGTACCTTGGCATAAATATGAAACACTAATATTGACTGAAGTTCATTAAGAGTTCATAGACAGGACAAGGGTAGGAACAGTGAGATCTTACCGAAGGACTGCTAGTGAAACGGGGTTGAGCTGAGCTGTGGACTTAAAGTCTCTCCCATGGCAGTACCCTCTAGCATTCCTCAAAACCGCATGTTAAGATGGTTATAGCCTCTAAAGCAGGAGAAGCTACACTACAGGTATAGCTAAACAATGTCGCTATTTAAATACAATTTAAGGCCTCCCTGGTGGCACAAGGGATTAAGAGGCAGTCTATGATGCTATCCGCAGCCTCTGCAACATGAGTTCAATGCCTGGCCAGGGAACAACCCCCATGGTGCAGCAGACCTCTCCTGACTCGCCCGCTGCTCCCCTCAGCAGTGTATTTCAGTCTGTGTGTCTGTTCTGCTCCCCATTCTCTCTCTGGTGAATCCTCTCACCCCCGACACCTCTGGCCTGTACTCCAGTTCTTATATGCATAAATAAATAAATCTTTAAAAAAATAAATAAATACAATTTAAAATTCAGTCCTTCAGTTGCACCAACCACACTCCAAGTGTCCAGTAGCCATGTCTGCCTAATGGCTTCCATATTGAAGAGCTCAGATAAGAAATATTTCCATTATCACAGAATGTTCAACTGGACCAAGCAGATGTAAGGAGTATCTCCCCTCTTGGTTGCTGAAGGGACATGTATAGAGGAGTGTTTTAACTTTTTTATAGACTTTCTTGTTCCTCCATACTTTTAACACATTTAACCATGGCACTTTAGGATTTAACTAATATTTCCTTCATTAATGGTTTCTATACTCTCAGAACACAGACTCTATATGTGTGCGTATTTACCATTCATTAGGTGTTAGCATATTCAGAGTTGTGCAACGCACTATCTAATTCCAGAATACTTTCTTCACATCTAAAGGAAACTCCATATCCACTGCACAGTCATTCCTCATTTCTCCTTCCTTCACCCCTTGGCAACCACTGATCTGCTCCCTGTCTTTGTAGCTTTGGCCATTCTAGATAGTTCAACTAAATGGAATCATACAGTATGTGGCCAATATGTGTCCTTTGTGTCTGCTTTCTTTCAGTTAGCATAATGTTTCCAAGGTTCATCCATATTGTAGTATGTATCAATATCTGCCTTTTTTATGCCTGAATATTCCACTGAATGGCCATGATTATCAGTTGTTGGACTTTCGAGCAGTTTGCATTTTTCAGTCATTATGAATAATGCAACTGTGAACATACATGTGCCAGTTTTTGTATGTGCACATGCTTTCAATTCTCTTGAGATTAGACCTAAGAGTGGGATTGCTGGGTCATATGGTACTCTGTGTTTAGCTCTGCAGAACTGCCAAACCACTGTGTATTTCAGCTACATTATTTTATTTTGTATACATTTAAGAGATTTTCCTTCTCTTTACCCACCAGTTGTGACATACAGAAACTATTTACTGTTGGAAGTCATTGACTTGGATGGGTGACCCACATCAAATGTCAGGATACCATGTTGACCAGGACAATGGTATGTCCCCTGTCTCCTTAATGCCATCCCACTAGCCTGTCTGGGGGCTTTATTGAGTATCTACAATGTTCTACTTACTAAGGCAGGCAATGGGGATAATTATTTGGAGGGATGGGCATGTAAAGTAGTCACTAGAATGTTGTTGCTTAATGCTGTAATGAGGATATAACGGGGGCAAATAGCTCACTACCTTTTTGCAGAGTGTTCATGAAGGTCTCATGGAGAAAGGGATATTCTCTTTGAATCTTGAAGGCAAAGAAGAATTCCAAGAGAGAAAAGAAAATCAATGGGGGTGGCAGAACTAAGCAAAGCCTTTTGCTAGATGAGGCAGGGGGTAGATAGATACACAAACAGTTCCTGCCTGCAAGAAAATTCCAGGCTGGATATTGTGGTTCCAGATTCTTCTTTCACTTCTCATCCTGCTGGAGGACTGAGTTTAGTGGGATGTGACCAGGATTTATCAATTTAGCAAATCATGTTGGGTCAGCTGAGTTCTCTGGCTGAAATAGCTTTCTTTGGAGACATAGCATGAAGTTCCAAAGGGAACTTCTGATTTGGCAAAAGCCACCGTTATGAAAAATGAGCAACTGGAATGATGGGCTGATGCCTCCATGTGCTTCTGATGTGTGAGCAAATCATCCCCTCTGTCTTGTGCTCTGGGATTCTTCAGGGGTCAGTCTCTACCCTTGGCCAGCACATCTTTTCGATCCAAAATAAATAGTGTGTCCATTGTCGATGTAAACTGGAGAAAACGGAACTAATTTCCTCCTAGAATCATTGACTCCTCAAAGTATTGATACATGACTTTAAACTCAATCTAGGGTGAAAATCAAGGCTCTCAGAGTGGGTCAAACTGGTTTTCTCTAGGGTTTTTACCCTAGAGTTCCCTTTACTATTTCTCTACCAAGCCAAATATCCTCCTCCAGGGTCCTGTCAACATAGAAGAATAGGATTAGGGAGAAGTTCCTACAGAAAAACCGTTCCATATTTGCTTTTAAGATATTAGTGCAACCATTGCAATGATCCTAAATTATAAATTGTGCTACTTAGTTATCTCTAGGTACTTGAAAGGGGAGCAGTTCCTTTTATGAGTGATAGAACAAAGTTCTGATGGGTCCCTGATTTATAGTGATTGTTTTAATTCTTTAAAAAGATTCAGTGCAGGGCCTCCCTGGTGGCACAAGAGTTAAGACGCAAACTATGGAGCAATCCGCAGCCACTGCAGCACAAGTTCCATCCCAGCCAGCCAGGGAACCACCCACATGGCTCAGCAGACCTCTCCTGTCTCACCTGCTGCTCCCCTCAGCAGTGTATTTCAGTCAGTCTGCCTGTTCTGTTCCCCATTCTGAGTCAGGTGAATCCTCTTCCACCCCACCCCCACCTCTGGCCTGTACCCCAGCTCTTGTATGCATAGATAAATAAATCTTAAAAAAAAAAAACACTATTAAAAAAAAGATTCAGTGCAGGTAGAGGGAAAAGTTGAGAGGGCTAAAGGACCATGGGAGGAGAAAAGAAAGATGGGAACAATTTTAATTCCCCACACTGTCTCCATTCTACCTTGTGCTTCTCTACTGCAAAGGGAAGTCACTGCCGTGCGTTTCCCAAATGAAAATTTTTCAAATGTCAAAATTGAGATCACTGTCCCACAAGTTCCATGGGACTTACGAGAGCTGTTTGCTGTATTTCTGAATTTATAGCTGCAAAGCACTTGGGAAAATGCCAACAAATAATATGGAAATGGCACAATGATGATGGTACCTCATCTCTCTTGCTAGGTATTAAGTTCCTTCTAAATTAAGATCGCGCCGTCTTTCTTACACTTAATAATTTAAATCTCCTTCCCTTTGGGAGTTCCGGCCCGCAGAGAAATTGTGCGTAAAGTTGAACCACAATTTGGCGCCTACTGTTTACAAGTCACTGCCCTACGCCAAACGCTCCTTTTTATAGCAAGTTTCAAAATGAACATGAAGTCAAAACCCCTGTAAAAGCGAGACCACAGAAGCAACGATCCCCGCCGAAGCCGGGGCACCCGACAGACTCTAAGGCGATCCCCAATTGCCGCACCCCTACTTTTCGCAGCCACTCTTTGGGCTCCCCGGGTGTTTGGACCGCGGGGCCCGCTCAGCGCAGAGGCGTAGGATCCGGGCGACAGCCTCTGGATCCGCACCCCGGGGTGCAGCGGGGGCGCAAAGCTGCGGCACTGGGGGTGCCCCGGGCGGTCCCGCCTGCTCCGCCCCCCGCGCCCCCGCCCCGCTCCCGGCTGTCCAATCAGAGCGCCGCTCCGGCGGGCGCCGCGGCCAATCAGGAGCGGCGGGAGCGCGGCGGGGCGCCGGCGGGCGCCGGGCGAGCCCGCAGTCGGGAGCTGGCGGCGGCGCGGGGCCCCAGGGCGCGCGGCGGGCGGGATCCCCGGGCCAGCCGGGCCAGCCGAGCCGCCTTCGCCGCGGCGACCTTCCGGCCGGCGTTTGGACCCAGCAGGCGGCGTCGCAGGTAGCCGTACCCCGCGCGCGAGCGCGATCGGGGCCCGCGAGAGGGCTCCGCAGGTGGAGAGGGCGGGGGGCGGGCTCGCCGCGAGGTCCCAGCGCCCCGGGGCTGCCCGGAGCCCGGGGCGCCCCCCTCCCGCGCCGGCCTCGGCCGCGGCTCCGGGGCGCCGGGCATCTCCCCCGCCCCGGGCGCCCAGGAGTGGGAGGGGTGATGTGAGTTCGCCGAAGGCGGGCGGGGGTGGATGGGTGACACCTGCACCCCGCACCCACACGTGGACACTGTTTTGCCCAACGCGCGCCCTCCCTGAGATGCGGGTTCCCGGGGCGTCTTCATTGGCCGGAGTAGGGCGGCCTCAACAGGTGTCCCTGGAGACGGTTTCTCCCCCCACCTCCACCCCCCGGCGTCTGAAATCTCAGCCTTGGCGCTCAGTCCCCCCTTTGGGGTGTCGTGAGACAGGACCCCAGCCTGGCCTCTCAGGCGCGCTGCCCGCTGGACAGCGCCCAGCGGCGCCCGGACCCCGCGGACTCGGGCTTTGGATGGAGTTTCCTCTGTGCGTTGCCAAGCAATTTGCCTGGATGAAGAGTTGGAGAGAAAGAGGAGCGTGTATGTGTGTGTGTGTGTGTGTGTGTGTGTGTGTGCGCGCGCGCATGCATGTATGTTTCTTGGTGCAACCTCTGCTGAAAGGAGCAGCCTGCATATATGTGTGTGTGTGTGTGTGTGCGCGCGCATGCATGTGTGTTCTTGGTGCAACCTCTGCTGAAAGGAGCAGCCTGGGTGTGTGTGTGTGTGTGTGTGTGTGTGTGTGCAATCCCTCCTGAAAGGACAGCCTGAGGGCGGTGAGTGAATCATTAACTGTGGTCTTACAGCTACTGGCCTCTGCTTGTCTCTCCTATTAGGCAGGTCCTTGCTGCTCTCGGGCCTCGCTCTCCCCATCTGTCAAGTGGCGATAGTGACCGCTCCTGCCCCTTAGCCTTGGTTTGAGGACTCAGTGAGCCAGTGCCCCACAGGACGCAGCACTAAGCACTCCGCAAACGCCGGCTCTATTGTGTATTATACCCCGTGGATGGTCTTTTAAAGAATAAATCAGACGTGTGCAAACAGGTCCAGCGCCATTTGGAGCTCTGAACAGCTTTCTACATTTGGAGGGAAAATGCTCTTATTAACGTTAGGGAGGGTTTCTTTTTTAGGTATTACATCCTTTGAGCTTAAAAACAAACAAAAAGTGCTCCATTAGAATAGTGAGAGAGATCAGTGGGTTCCTGCTAGTAGCTGAGAAAATCTTTATGACCCTTGAAAAAATTGATATGAATGTTGTGTGAAAAGAATACCATGACACTTTGTTGAATGCTTGTCTTTCATTAGTGTGGCTGATGGGGGGAGGGGTGGTATTTAAAGATTCTTTTGCTTTGTAGTATTGCCATAAAAAACAGGTTTTTTTTTTTTTAAAAAAAGAAAAGGCAGACAAAGAAAAAGAAACACAAACAAAACCCCTAATCATCCAGCAACGTGCTAGTGGCTCATAGAACCGTGAATTTGGAGTTGTCACTTCAGGTGTTTGTTCCCTGTCTGATCTGGGTGTTCTGGTTTGGTTCTTTGCCACCGGATCACTTTTCTTTCCTGGTTTAATCTGAGGAGTCAGATAATCATTTGAGCGCATTCACTTTTGTGTTAAAGCCTAAAAGTCAGTGTGGAGCCTGCTTGCTTGGAGTTCTGAACCCTCTGCCACTGGTCTTCTACCCCGTGACAGATGCAGGAACCTTCCCAGAGGTTCTCTAGGGCGATGTCAGTGCAATCTTGCCTGTCTTATTGCACCACACTTACCCCATAGACTGTGACCTGAGCACAAAAAGACCCCAGTTCTCCTAGCGTTTCCAGTGCTTTTGCCAGGGAGCCTTCCAATAAAACGTATCCACTTAGAGAAATTGATTATCTTTTCAAGGGGTAAGCAGCCCACTTGCAGATGCAAATCTTCAAATCCCTTTCAGTTGCTGATAAGGAGACTTGACTCCCCTCCAGAATGGGAGATCTGGAAGCTTGCTGCTGGAAGAGGAGACAGCATGGGGTGGGGGCAGGGCAAAGATTGCTGGTTTCCCCAGCCAGACCCGCACCTGGTGAGAGCTCTGGCTCTATGACTAATGACTGGGAAATTCGGACAAGTTGCTTCACTTTTCTGTGCCAAAGTCTCCCTATTCTGAAAAATGAAGCCTCGTTGTTTTTCTCTTTAAGAGTTGTTCTGAGGATGGGACTATGAATGGAGAGCCCCTCGCGCAGTTCCAGCGACATAGTGACTGGTCTGTAGATTCCAGATACTCTCCAAAGTTGAGAGTGATCAGCTGTACCTGGCAAAGGAAAAAGAACTGATCGAGGGAATAACACTTGATTTGAGTTTAGAATGATGAGCAAGTCTCTTATGCTTATAGGGGTGAGATTGCACTGTAATTATCAGCTTAGACTAAATCACAAGTAACCCCCAAGTCTCAATAGCTAACATTCACCACCAAGGTTTCATTCTCTGGGCTGCTACGGTCCAGTGTAGGTCTCTTTTGGTTTTGCTCCGTATCCGCCTTCATTCTTGGACCCACTGAAGCTTACAACCAGCCTCTTTCTGTGACAGTACTGATCTCATTTACTGGGGAAGGAAAACAGGAAAACAGAATAAAACCTACGGCATTTAACATCTCCTTAGAAGTAGCAGACATAACCTGAACACTCTTGCTGTTAGCCAAGAGAAGTTGCACGGCCAAGTCTGATGTCACCAGTGTAGAGAAGTTTAAGCTTCCTGAAGACAGTGAGCTATGATCCAGGGGGAAGCAAAGTGCAGGCAGAACCAGCCTGGGGAGTTCACCAGAGGCAGACAGTGAAGGGCCCTAGGTCTGGTGATAGGGGTTTAGAACTTTATCCTGTGGATGTGGAACTGCCACGGGGAAGATTTTAAGCTGGAGTTTGACATGATCAGATTTTCAGGCTGAGCACATACTTCTAGTGGCGACATGACAGAAGATTGAGATCAGTGAGTCTAAGACAAGAGGATGAGGGCCTGAATATATAGCAACCTCAAATCTCTTATTTTTATACATGGTCCTTGACTTACTGTGGCTTGACTTAATGATTTTTCAACTTTACAGAGGTGCAAAAGTAATACACAGCCATTAGAACCCATACTTTGAATTTTGATATATTCCTCTGCTAGTGAAATGTGAACACTATTCTCTAGTGATTCTGGGCATTGGCTGCCCTCAGTCAACCTGCTGTCACAAGGGTAAACAACCGACAGTTGGCAGATTCTTTTCCCTATTTAGTAGAGTATACAATAAATTACATCAGTGTTCAACAGTTATTAAATAGCCTTTGTTTAGATGATTTTGCCCATCTGGAGGCTAATGTATATGTTCTGAGCACATTCAAGCTAGGTGGCTAGCCTAAGCTCTGATGTTCAGTAGGTTGTGGGTTTTTTTGAAATATTTATTTATGTATAGAACTGGGGTATAAGGCAGAGGTGCAGGGGGTAAGAGGATTCACCAGAGAGAGTGGGGAGCAGAACACGCAGATCCACTGAAATACACTGCTGAGGGGAGCAGAGGGCAAGACAGGAGAGGTCTGCTGCGCCAAGTGGGTCAGCTCCCTGGCTGGCTGGGGGATCAAACTGGTGCTGCAGTGGCTGGAGATAGCTTGTTAGCACTGTCTCTTTAATCCCTGTGCCACCAGGGAGGCCCCCCAGTAGGTTGTGTTATTAAATACATGTTCCACTTATGATATTTTCAGCTTCGGGTGGATATATCAGGATGTAAGCCTATCATGAGTTGAGGAAGAGTTGACTTGTGATTACACTACTGGGAAATGATTCATGTGGCACTTAGTGACTTGTCTTTTTTACAAGTCTTCTCCTAAAATACATATGCTCTCATCTTAAAGTCATTATTTTATAATATCATCTAAAGCAACAGCTCTCAGACCTTTAGTGTGCTTCAGAATCATCTGGAGGGCTTCAGAAAACACACATTTCTCTCCCCACCTGCATTAGTGGGGGCTGGGCGGGCCTGGGAACCAGCATTTGGGAAGTGCTCAGGTAATGGTGATGTTGCTGATTCAAAGATCACACTTTGAAAACCCCAAACTAGGGCCTCCCCGGTGGCACAGCGGTTGAGCGCTGGGTTGCGAAACTGCCCGCAGCCTCTGCAGCGCCGGTTCGATCCCCGGCTGCTCCCCGGCCACCGGAGGAGGGTCCCACATGGCGTGCAGACCTCTCCTGCCGCCCGCTGCTCCCCTCAGCAGTGTACTTCGGTCCTTCTGCCTGCTCTGCTCCCCGCTCTGGCTCTGGTGAATTCTCTCACCCTCCCGCGCTTCTGACTGTACCCAGTGCTTGTATAAATAAATAAATAAAAATAAAATAAATCTTAAAAAAAAAAAAGCAGTCAGAAAATTGGAAAATAATTAAAAAAAAAAAAGAAAACCCCAAACTAAAGGAAGCAGCTAAAACATGGTTAGAGAAAGATCTGGATAAAGGATCTTATGGGAGGAGGAAAAATTCTGGAGTGTCCCAGCATTCTCCATGTGACAGTTCTGCTGAAGAGTAATTCTGGCTATGAGCAGTGGGTTTTGTAAGAGTGACTGAGTGTCTGGGTTTATATTAAATTGCAAATGCAATTCTCATTGTAAGGAAATGAAAAAGCTGGGATTCAGAGAAGCAAGAAGCACACAAGTGCCGCTTTATCCCTTCCCTTTGTAATTCTGCCCAGACTCCCCATCCTGTCATTGAGCACACACCCTTTTGTCTGGCTCCAGATCTCTCATTCAAGCCTGTCAATGTATTCCAATCTTGACCCATCACACTCTGGTCACCCACTTTTAATTTCTTGTGGAACTGGGTTTGCCCTCTGGGTGGACACTTGGCTGAATTTTAATACCGTCAGACCAAGAAATTGCTTGCTTTACTTTGAGATCACCTTCATGAATAAACATCTGTACCCAATGATCATATTAATTGTGATCAAATTCATCCTCTCTGCCCCCCCCAATAAATAACCCCCTGAGAATCCAAGATTGTCCATGGTTTGGCTTGTCCTAATGGGTGGAGCAAGTCCAACAGTTCCCTTAACTGTGACTCACCACCACTCCTGTAATAAGAGAAGGTTCCAAGAATGGACGTTTAGAAGAAAATATGTTGGCATGTACAACATGACAAAGAAGTAAAACATAATGAGGGTTTGTTTTCTTTTCACTTATTTTTCTCAGTCCTGGATATGTGAAAAGTTTGAAACCCTCCCAGGGTCAGTGACACGCCTGCTTAAGACACTGTATGATGCAGGAAATACAGGCAACATTTTGATTGATGGCTAGCAGGTTACAGCATTTGTTTTAAGGTGGAGTGAATATAAAATGGTCCATTGGCAGTGTAGACAAAATATACTAGAGATACAAAGTATACAAGTTTTGTATAAAATAGGAAGTGCTATGTGTATGTGGGCCCAAGCTATAAAATGAAGTGTTATTAAAAACGACCCATTTTGTCATTAAGATTTGACAAACAAATTATACCTAAAAGGTGTGCTTTTTGAGACAGGACAATTCCCTAGGATTCTATGTTCCCCTCCCCAGCGGTGCATAGGAAAGCTTAGAACCCCATAATCTCTGTCCAGGATGCCCCAGGCCAACTCCATTGGTTAGTTCTGTCTATTTCTCTCTCCGGGTGACCTTGGGAAGCCAGCTGTTTGCCCTCCTACAGCCAGCTTGGCTTACTACCACTTTTCTTGGTTAACTCTACAATGAACTACCATAATTCCTTCAATCTCAGGTCTCCAGAAAATGCGATGCAAAGTTTCAAAAGATGGCACAAATAAAACCATAGACATGAGTGAGAACTATGGAGGGAATGTAAAGTGTTGAAAGTATTCACTGGAAACTGTTACTCCCTTTTAGATAGTGTTTACCCAGCAGTTTGATTTTTTTTTTTAAAGATTTATTTATTTATCTATCTATCTATTTATTTATTTATTTATGCAAGCACTGGGTACAGTCAGAAGCACGGGAGGGTGAGAGAATTCACCAGGGCCAGAGCAGGGAGCAGAACAGGCAGAAGGACCGAAGTACACTGCTGAGGGGAGCAGTGGGCGGCAGGAGAGGTCTGCGCACCATGTGGGACCCTCCTCCGGTGGCCGGTGGCCGGGGAGCAGCTGGGGATCGAAGCGGTGCTGCAGAGGCTGCGGGCACTTCCCAACCCAGTGCTCAACTGCTGTGCCACCGGGGAGGCCCAGTTTGATATTTTGTAAATGTATGTATCCATTCATTCGATAAAGAGTATCCTCTATGTTTGTACTGAAGAAATGCTATCATTTTTTTCTCTAGCAATTTCATAACATATGTTTCTAATGTCTTTCTGAAATGTGATCATTAAGAAAAAAGCTGTCCAAAACTCTGCAGACAGATAATAGAAAAACAGGATTAAAAACCCAAAGTCCCTTGAATTTTTTGATCATGGTGTAGTAGAACCTGCCACAACAATAGACCCCATACTAACTGGACCAGTGCTCTGAGGTGTCCTCACTCACAAGCAAGAAGTGGTCAGTGTTCTTTATGGTACTCATACCAATAAGGGTGAAGGCACTTTGCAGATTGCTAATGGCTCAGTAAAATCTTTGGAAAGTGACTTCATGCACATAGCATTGAGCATCTTTTGTGTGCAAGGCTCCAAGGAAGATGTTAAGAGGAATTCAGAAGAATACAATGCTTGGTCTTCCAATACAACCTTTCAGTGAGAAAGAGAGGGGAGGGCAGTGTTATTTATGTAAAATTATAGTTAAGTAGCAGCAAGGCCAACTATAGGCAGATAGTCAAAGGGACTGTGAATTCAGAAATAAATAATCCTTCTAAGGTTGTGCCGGGCTGTGAAGCTCCTGGAAGGACAGTTGCTCTGGATGGAAGGACGAAGTAAGAGTTTGGGGAAGCATCAGGTTTAGGGAGTGGACCTAAGTGAGCTGTGGCTCTGAGGGCCAGCGCTGGCTTGTTCAGGCCTGTGACTGACTTGGTACCTTGAATGAAGGCGAGGAGAGGGAAGACTGAGCTTGATTGCATCTTAAAATCTTCCTTTCTTGACTGCCATCTGACCATCTAATCCAATATTCCAACAATATTGCATCATCTCCTAACAAATGAAGCCATTGGGTGATTCGTAGCAAAATGAGTAACACTGGACTCTAATTCGACCTTCTTAATGTGCTTGTTTTATTAATAGGCAAGCACTTTGCAGCTAAGGATATCAAACCTCTTTATAAATAAAATCAAATTTAATCCTATCATAAACTGGGTCACATTGGCAGGCGGTTGGTCTCTCTCCACTTGCAAAATGACCCTGGGGAAGGTCACGTGACTGATTTACAGTCATGCAGGAATCGCCTGGTGCTCATCTGTTCTATGATCCCACTGGCAGTTGGTGGTGCTGCTTAAGTTGCTTCCATGGGGATGGTGGCACTAGGAGCTCGGCGCCCCTGATGTCTGGTTACGATTTTCTTCATCTTCTGTTTTATCCCGTGGAGGCCTTCAACTGTAATCCCCAATGGTCCTCGTTAATTTTAATTTGGGGTTGCCCTTCTCATCCAGGTTTAACCTTGGCTCATTGAAGGAAGTGCATGCTAGGGTTGAGGGTCTGTGCAAACACACCATCTGAGTGAAACAGCCTTCTCAGCACTTTGCACGCCAACTAGTACAACAAGGCATCAGTGCCTTTCAATCTGCCTGAACTTTGAAAAGGAGACAACAGCTCCTTAATACTTTATGGAATCACTCCACTGGCTGCCTTCTGAAGGTAGCAAATTGCTTTAAAAAAAAAAAAGAAATATGTTCAAACAAAAACATTTTATTTCTCTTTTTGTTTTAGAAACTGAATTTGTCTTTGCTCGCTTGTGTTTTAAAAGAGAAAAGTTATAATGTCAAGGTTAAGTGGATAAGTTGGACAGATGCATAGATGATGAGCTTATTCAGTTACCCATTGTTTAAATGGTGTCCATTGTGTGAGCCCAGCAATAAAACAAAAATACAGTTTTGCTTGTGTGTTTTCCTGTCCTGGCCAAAGTATTTTTTTTTTTCTGTAGCAATCTTTGTTCTGAAATTTCCCTCCACTTTATTTTTATTTTATTTTTAAAAAGATTTATTTATTTGTGCACACAAGAGCTGGGGCACAGGCCAGAGGTGTGGAGGGTGAGAGGATTCACCAGAGACAGAGTGGGGAACAGAACAGGCAGACTGACTGAAATACACTGCTGAGGGGAGCAGCAGGTAAGTCAGGAGAGGTCTGCTGCGCCATGTGGGTTGCTCCACGGCAGGCTGGGGATCGAATTTGTGCTGCAGAGGCCTTGGACTGCCTCATGGTGTGGTGCTCAACCCCTTGTACCACCAGGGAGGCCCATTTCCTTCCACTTTAGTCTCAACATTTGAAGGGTGTGAAAAACGTTTGTTCTGAAATTATCAAAATCACTATGAATAGCTGTCATTTGTTGAGTTTTTCTATGCCCTGGTCCTCTAAACTACCAGCAGTTGACACCACATGACCTCATGTAATTGGAGTGCTATCTCTTTATACAGAGGAGGCAAGCAAGCTGAGCTGAAGCAATTTATCAAAGTCTGGTATAGTTTGACTGAGAACCGCCTCCTTCAATCTCTTTGCTCTAAAAGCTGTGCCTTATAGTATCTGGAAACAAAAGGAAAAGTGCAGAGAAGTTCCAGGGTCTCTGTGCACCATCCAGCTCCAGCCCCAGCCTCCAGGAGGGGGGCACTGCCCCTTGCTTGCTCTCTCACTTCACACCATCAGTGGGGCTGGCAAACACACTCCTCTTCTTGTCCCTGTCTCTTCCTCCTCACCATCAGCCTAATTGGCACAGTGGGTGGTACCCCCTGCAGTAGCTCCTCCAGCTGTGCCATCCTTCACCCTCCTGGGGCTTCAGCATTCTGGGGCTCTACTGGGGGTTGGATGGCAGCTCTTGAGCCCTGAGCTGGCCTTGGGGAGGCAGTTCTGAGGAGTCAGTTATTTGCTGTCATGTGTTAGACTCAGCTGGGTTATGGGACTTGTCACGGCATAGTGCACACGGGATCAGGGACTCTGATCCCCTGTCATTTGGTTGCCTATTTTGGTGGCGGACAGAGAATATGTCCTGGCAGTTGGCCAAGGTGGGCCCTGGCCTTAAGAAAGCCAAAGAAGAGTGTAGTTTCATTTACCACTTAGAGGGGGTAAATACGTCTCATGGACAGAACACAGACTCGAGCCAGGCTGCCTGGATTTGAATTGTGTGGTCTTGGGCAGGTGATGCAGTCTCTCTGTGCCTCCACTTTTGTACTCTAAAGGGGGTAGTCATGTTAGCTCCCTCATAGGATTCTTAGGAGGATTGCATGAGACATGAGTTCAGTGGGTGTTAAAACACCTTGAGATCCTGTCTGGGAGATCAGAAGGGTTACACAGTGGTTATCAAGTAGTGTATCATATACAGAGGTTGAGGAATATCATTTGTGCAGGTGGCAGTGCTGAGAGACTTAGCTAGCAAAGGTGCTTGTCATGAAGTACAGACAAAAGAAATCTTATCGTGTGCATAAATGGAGCTTGCCTCCCAAATCATGAGAGATGCATTTGTTAACTGCTTTTTTGTACAATGAACATGAGTGTAACATTGTAAAGAGAGAGATGTTAAAGATAACTTGGTGTTTTTAACCAGGAAAGATGGAGGGAGTTGTCTTCATCTGGGTGGGAATCCCTTTAGGGGAGGGAGGGTAGTTCAGTGTTGCATTTGCTAAGCTGGAGAGGCCTGCTAAACAATGAGTCCATCAGTGGACTCAGAAGAGAGGTGAGGGCTAGAAGGAGGGTTTCCTAGTTACTGACATCATAAAGGAAAGAAAAGTAGATCGGGACCAAAAAGGGACTTAGAGCTAAACCAGGGAACATTCCATCTCCTGTGGAAAAGTCAAGCCAAGTCTAGTTTTCTAGTTTATTCTTTTCTTTGTTTGGCTAGTGTAAAAGGAAGGGTAGACCTGTTTGGTGCTGCCTTCCCTTTGGCTCATTTGTCATTTGAGCTCTATAAGGCTTGGACTTGAGAAGCAGCAACGACTAGGTTCTTCTTAGCTTGTGCCCTTGGGGAAGCTACTTATTCTCTGAGACTCAGTTTCCTTATCTTGAGGTGGGAACTGGTGGTAAAAATGCCCATCCTAATTTTAAGGGCTCACTGAATGCAGTTATATTAATGCTCCAAAGTTGTTAATCACTTTATCACTGTTAAATTCTCACTGTTCATGCCAAAATGTTAGAAGTGAGAAGCCGTGACAGCTCATACATTTTTTAAAGCCCTTTGAATTTTCCCTTAACTGAAAACCACATCTCCATTTAACCCCTCAACTACTTTCCCCTGCCCCCATTTCCTTTTATTAAAAATACAAGAGGTCAAAAGAGAGGGTGCAGTAAACTCTACACACGTCACCCACTTATGCTTCCCCTGTCACTGAAACACTGCATCCAAAGACGAAGTCTGGTCTGTGTGTGGCAATTGGCGCATGAATCACAGATGCAGACACTTTCGGAGACCTAAAGACTAAACCATAGGAAACACGGATGTCTCAGGCAGCGACAGTGCTGCGGTATTTTCTACACTGACCTTATATGTGTTCTTTACCACTGAGACAGGTGAAGGAAGGAAGGTGTGAGAAGGTTCTCTGTTCAAATAGACTAGCTGATCCTCAATTACTATTTAAAAGCTAGTTTTCTACATGGTTGAAAAATGCATCTAAGACACTTGATGTTAGCAGCAGATAATATGATTCTGAATCTTATTTTAAAAGTCTCATTCTCCCATCCAAGTACTAACCAGGCCCGACCCTGCTTAGCTTCCGAGATCAGACGAGATTGGGAGCATTCAGGGTGGTATGGCCGTAGACTACAAAGTCTCGTTCTCAAAGCTCAATAAGAAACCAGAAATGCAGAGAACCAAATTCTGAAGAGTTGCCTCTCCATTCTCAGTTAGTGTGTCTGCTGTGTGTGCATTTGTGGTTTTTGTGCTTTGAATTTGTGGCTTTTCTGTTTTGCAAGAGTAACTGTCAATGACTTCTACCAAAAGAAATACTACTGTTAGTGGTGGCAGGACCAAATCTATGTAACAGTGTGGTTGGTTTTTAAACCCCTACTAGAATTTTTGAGAAGACTCCAGATGGAGGTGGGTGGTGTGAAGACTGAAAGAAAACATTAGAAATACCAAAGCAGAAAAATTAATAGGAAAGAACTTCCAGTAATTACATTTTTCTTTCTGGCCTTTCAGGTGGAGAAAGTAAAGAGAATAAGCACAGGTTGTGGGAATTTTCCATTAAGTTGGAAAAAACAATACGATAAATAATCCATAGCCATGAGGGACTCACAAGGTCAAAGCATCCTCCTGTCCCATTTGTCTGTAGTGACAGCCCTGCCCCCCTAAAAGGAATGCCTTACCCTTAAACAATAGATGTGTCCCTGGGAAACTAAGGGAGCATTTACAGGAAAGTGATTTTTATAAATGAAATCATTTCAGGAGTATACCATCGGTTAGACTTTTCTATATTTTGAAAGTATTATTAGTGAGAGTGTTCTTTATAATGAAAATGTATCTATATATTAGAAAAAATAAATTTAAAAGAAGGAAGTACACTGAGAGTTTGGAGATGAGTGGATTGTCACCACTTAAAAGTGCTGAGTTGCATGCATCTTATAACCTGAGGATTATTTTGCCCCAGTGGTGACACTTGTGAACATATCTGCTCTCTGAATTGGCAAGCTATTAAAGGGCTCAGGTGCCAGTGGTGCAGGTCACCTATCAAAGCCCAAGGTCCTGCTCTTCCTAGGTAGAGCCAGCCCTCAGCACTCCCCCACTGTGCTGTGCCCACCCAGTGTGTCCCCAGGCCTCGCTGCTGTCCCTGGCAGTTGGAGACACCCACGGGCCCCTGCTTTCAGTCAGCAGCTGCAGACTCAGGCTGTTGCTTGTTTGTGAGGGGCCTGCTTCTCGAGGATAGCTTGTCACTATCAGTCCAGGCCCCCGGCAGCTGCTGCCCAGAGGACCCACTTCATCGGCCTAAGTGTCAGTGCTTGGCTGGGTTGTTTTAGTTTTATGCCTCTGTGTGTTTTGTTGGGGGAAGAGGGAGGGGAGGGATTCGTAGAAAAGGGAAGGCGATATCCTCTGCATTACTGAAAACGGAAGTAAGGAATTATCAGTTCAGGGTCAGTAGAAACCACAGGGCCTGGCTTCCTTTTGCTGTGCTCCTCTGGAATGATTTTGTTTTGTTTTGAAAGCCCTGAAAATGATGTGAGCTGGATCAGTTGTCCTTGGGTGGAGAGGGAATCTGGGGAGCCTTCTGGGATTTGTGGATAGATGTTGGGTCTGGCATCTGTGAAGCCCCTAAAATGTATATAATGTTGCACTGTATTTTCCCAGAAATGAGGGTCTCTGGCTTAAATTATATCTCAGAGAGATCCAGAGATCCATACTGTTTTTTAAAAAGGATTAAAAACCAGTTCTACAGGAGACCGGGAAGTTTGAGTTGTGTATCTTGGCTTTGGCCCTAACGGGAGAGCTCTTCCTGATGGATAAAATGTGTATGATGTGCAAGTATTGAAATAAGTGTGTAAAACACCTTAGGTTCAGACCTCCCTGGTGGTGCAAGGGGTTAAGTCTCAGCACTATGAATCCATCAGCAGCCACTGCAGCATGAGTTTGATCCCCAGCCAGGGAGCTGACCCACATGGTGCAGCAGACCTCTCCTGTCTCACCCAGTGACACCCTCAGCAGTGTATTTCACTCAGTCTACCTGTTCTGCTCCCCACCCTGTCACTGGTGAATCCTCTCACCCCCTGCACCTCTGGCCTATGCCCCAGGTCTTGTATGCATAAATAAAAAGTTCTTCAAAAAGAAAAACAAAACCTAAGTTCATGCAGAGAAGCAAATGCTGCAGAATGGTGAGGAAGGTTTCATTTCTTTGAGTGCTAGAAAGCTGAAAGCCCAGAAACCTCTACTGTCTGTGTCTGTCTGTCTCTCTCTTTCTTTCTCTCATTCTGTCACTCTGTCTCTTACACATCCTTGAGCCTATGAAAAGATCCTTTACCTGCCTGTTACCTGAAGACTTCAGTACTTGGAATGAGCACAAAGAACTCTGATCTTCTGGCTCTCAGAGAACCAGTTGCCTTTCCCTGCAATGGAAGGTTGAATTTGCCCCAGACCTCCACATTGATGACAAGACATTTATAATGAACTCAAAAGTGGCTCTTTGTCCTGTGCCCAACCTGTAAATGTTCATTCCAGGGTCCCACCATGGGTTCTTGTTTCTTCTCATATGTTCTTTCTGGTGACCTAATCCAAAACCCTGGCTTCAGTGACCTTTCAACTGAATTATCAACACTCTCTTTTCTTCTGAACTCTTGACCTTTCTATTTAACATCTCCTGTGTTTGTCCCACAGGCCCATCAAACTCACTGGATCCAAGGCAGAACTCATCACATCCCTGCCACCTCTCAAATATTCTTCATCTTGAAGTCATTGTCTTAGAGTCTGGCACAAATAATATACCTGGTTTTCCAAAGATCTTTTTCTGATCCTTTGCAATCTACATGAGCCTTAAGAGACTTTATCCCTATGTCTTCATGATCTTACATTTAAATAGCCCATGGAAAATATACCTTCTCTTTACCCCTCATATCTTAATGAGGACTATAATTACTCACTGGTCTTCCCACCTTCCAGACTGTCTTCTTCAGTGCTTCCAGAATTATCTTTCTACAATATAATTGAATCAGGTTATTTCCTCACTTACCATTATCTAATTGAACTCCATAGTTTTCTGACAAAGCCCGACCTTGGCATGTCCTCCAGGCCCCATCTAACTCAACTCCTAATTACTCTGGTCTCCTGCTCTACTCTTCTGGCTCATTCTTCAGTCAAGCTGAGCTACCACAATATGCTTTCATTCACCTCCTAGATTTTGTATGGATATATTACATTTTACTACAGCTGTTTGGAGTCAGGGCCTTTTAAAAAGTGATTATAATTTGAGGGTATAAGTCATGTATAAAACAGACCTCCACACTTTAGCTCTGATCTCTTTAGCCTTGCTTTTTGCCCAGTTTCTAACATTAACCCTAATCTCAGGCCATTCCTGAACTTGAACCTCATTTCTTAACCTTGTCTTCCCCTCATATTATGCCTTACTGCTATTTCCAGTGCTCTATGACCCCATCTCTGATGCATTCTCAGAGGTTGCGGTCAGTGAGGAGTGATGTTCAGGAATGGGATTAGTTAGAAGAGAGGTCTGGGGATGGATGTAAGAGTCAGGGATCTCTGTTGTGCACATACTTTTTGTAACAACAGTAGTTTTGCATGTTGACACAGCCATTTAAACATGACTAAGTCAAACAGCACCCTCTAATTAACCATGTTGTATTGTCCTGCTTTGTTCTTAGAGCATGCTGTACTGCGGTTTACAGTGTCCTTTTCCACTACCCTCAACTAATTTCTATTTATTCTTCCAGCCCTTTCTAGATATCACCTTCCTTAATTATTCTCCACTACCCCCCAAGATAGCTGGGTGCCACCCTTCCATAAGCTCCTGGTGCTACTGGGTTCTTGTGGGTTTGACCTGCCAGCCTGTATTCTGTTGTTTATTGCCTTTCTTCCTCCCCAAGGTAGGATCTGTATGTTGGTTCTCTCTTTATCCCCAGAATTTCACTAGAAACACCTAGCAATAGATGTTCAATAGATGTTTAGTAAGTAAATGAAGACCTGAATACATGAACAGGTGATATCCTGCGACAGAATTCTAGCAAACCGCAGAAGCTTAATGAACACAAATAAGAGAGTCCAGAAAGACCTATTATATCATCTCATCTGTTTTCTGCCTATGAGGGATTGCACACCTCCATTGACTCAAGGCATGACCTTCCTGTGTTGGCCCTCTCTTAGGCACCACCTTGGGTTCTCTTAACCCCACCTGTTTCTGGGTTGCCATGGTGACCTGCTTTGCCAGGCTCTACCATCCTGTCACCTAATACCACTACTGGGATTTCTCAGTTGCCTCATCTGGAAAATAGGCATTAGCAATAGCACCTTAGGTCATAGCACCTTAGGATCTGTTGTAAAAGACTGGATGAAATAATGTGTCTAAGGTCCTCAGCTTAGAACTTTCAAAATAAGTTCTGGAAGATACTTGCTATAGCTATCATTCTATTTTTAAAGTACAGTTTGAGAATGAGAGCGTGCTATTTCTTATGGGAGTAATACTGTGTTTTAACATTATATACATTTCAGGTGTGCATCATTGAAAATTGACAAGTGTGTGTATGTATATACTACCTGAAGTTCTCCACTAAAAATTCAGTTCTATCCTTCATCATACAGGTGTCTCCTTTGTCCTGGTTTACCCATTCTCCCATTCCCTCCAGTAACATCTAATTGCTCTTTCAGCCCGGTGATATTTATTTAAAAAAATGATTACAATTGGAGGGTATTTATTTTTGGTTTATTTAGTTCATCTGTTTGTCTAATTGTTTTCTCTGTATTCCACATGAGTTGAAATCATATGGTGTTTGTCTTTCTCTGACTTACTTCACTTAGCATAATACCCTCTAGGCCCATCTATGTTATTGTAAATGGCTGGATTTCATCTTTTCTATAGTTGAATAGTATTCCATTGTGTGTATATACCTTATCTTTTTTTATTTATTTGTCAGTCACTGGGCACTTGGGTTGTTTGAGTATTTGGTCTTTGTAAATACTGCTGCAGTGGGCATAGGGGTGCTGTTCAAAATCATATTTTTGTATCTTTTGATTAAGTACCTAGAAGTAGCATAACTGGAGTATATGGAATTTCTATTTTTAATTTTTTGAGGGATTTCTATAAAGCTTTCTATGATGGCAGCATCAATTTACTTTCCCACCAAGAATGTATAAGGGTTCCCTTCTCTCTATATCCTCTCCTGCACTTACTTCTTCCTCTTTGGATAACAGCCATAAGAATGATAGAGTTGACAGAAAACAAATTGAAAATGAGATTTTTTAGTCTTAGATATTTTATTGGATTTTTAATAGGTGTGGTCTTGATATATCTCTGGCCCAATTTTACTCTTGCTAAACATGTGGGAAGTCATGATAAAATTCTCCATGAAAGAAGCATTTACCTGCTAGGGTTTGTTTTTGTTTATTTTTTCTTTTTTTTGAGTATGTGTGAAAAACACATAGGGTTTGAGACTAGTTAAATCTACTTCCCATCTTCCAGATATTTTTAGGTTCTGAAAAGAAATTTTTATCAACCTCATCATAAATTTGTGAAAACAAAAGCAGAAAGGTCTTGCAATTTAACTATGGTTATTTAGGGAATTTGGCACAGAGGAGATTCCAGGAAATAGCCAATTGCTCCTCACAGAGGTGAGTTTCAGTTCGTGCCAGGTGAATGGAAAAGTATAATCAGGATTAACATGAGGTGTGCTGGTCATTTTCTGGTTCTTTTACAAAGTTGCATTAGCATTCATAAAACTTTAAACTGAATCATGGTTTATAACTAATTCCTTGTAGTCAGCTTTCCAGTATAGCTGCTTTACTCTGGTTCGCAAATGCTAGTTGCTTTCCTTCTTCGTACCTACCCACGAGCTTTGGGTATACTGTGAGAAAGGACATGGACATCCCTCAAGAACCTAGCACTCCAGTTAACTCTTCTGAGGGTCAGCAGCGATCATCCAGGACCTCCATAATGTCTGCACAGCTTTTACACTAGAGGAACCTTCTTTCTTGAAAATTCTCTTTCACCTTCATGACCCATTCTTGAAGCCTCTGATTTTTCTCTGTTCTTATGATTTTCTCTACCCTTTTTCTTTCCCATACTCCCTGCCCCTCTGCACCCCCTGTATGTAGGCATGCTGCAAGAGATAACCATCTTCTTCTGTCTACTTTACCTATTAGGATTTGATACCCTCTATTGGAAACTTATTTATTCCCTAGGCTTCACATATCTTTTTCTGCAGGACTCTAAAATCTAACTTTTGTCCCTGATTTTTCTCTTAGCCCTAAAACTGCATTTCTACATCCACCTTCTTGTTTCACAATCCTTGAATCTCAATAGATCCCAAATTAAAACTCATTTTCCACCCCCACTCCCAATTAATTCCATGCACCTAATTTCCTTAGATATTTAAGGGACCTCATCTGCCCTCAGCTCAGCTACCTTCTCCCAGTCAGCCAGGCTGAATTTCTGTTTACAATTATTGATTCTTTCATTTTGTCAAAGGATGGGTAAGCCCAAGGATGCCTATGTATATCTACAGGTGTTTACTATCCTTTTTCCCAGTGGAGGTTTTTTCCAGAACATTGGACATTTTCCTGCTTTTTCTAAGGAGTGGGTGGGGGTTGGGGGTGAGCCCTGTGCTGTGGCAGGGCTGTGGATTGATGGTTCAGTTCAGGAACAGCATTCAGATGAGGGGACACTCTTCAGTTGCGTTGGAGATGGTGCCTCCCAGGAGTGTGCATCTCGGTACAGTGGGGTAGGGTGGGGCTGAGGGCTTTGGGGAAGCCAGGCTGCTGAACACTGGTGGCAGGGAAAGAGTTGAGGGGAGCTGGCAATCAACCCAGGAAGAGAATTTCATTTCTGTGCAAGAAGAAAGTATGGGGAGATAGTTTTTCTCTTTGTCATCTACCTGAGGGAATAATGCTCTGTTTTTCTAGACAAATCTGCACTGAGCTAACTTTGTGGTAAAGCTACCCACTAAGTTTAAGATCTATGGCCTAGAGTGCTATTTTCTTCTAATCCTATTATTCTTGGTCTGGGGAGTATTGACAGGGTCTTCTAAGATGAAGATTCCATGTTCCTGCAGCTGTACTGATAACTTGAAAAATCTCACAGTCACTTGTCATGACTGGACTCCTTTAGATATGGTTTCCATATGACCCAGAGAGATTGCTACCCTTGCTACCCCTGTTTCTAGAGGATTTGGACACCCAGCAGGGGACATCATGACTGGTCCCTAAGCAGCCGAGTCCAAAGTTCAGGACTCATGGGGCAGCTGTCCAGGCAGGTACTGCCCTCGGTGGCGCAGACTGTGCCATGTACACACCACGGAAGCTGCCCACATAGCTGGCTATGCACAGGAGCCCCGAGGTTGTCCAATGCGGTGTCCCTGCCTCTGACACCTCCTCTCACAAGACATTTGGAGGCCAACTGTTACCTCATGTCCACTTGGTCAGGCCGTTTCGTATCTCAGGCTGAAGCTCACACCACCTCTATTTCCTTTTTTTTCCTCCTAATTTCGAAGATCTCCCACTTTCTTCCACTTTCACTTCCCGAATGCTGTGACCACAGGCATGAAATCAGCAAGTTCTTGCCTTGTCTCTTCACCAGCTAACTCCTCCGAATTCTTCATTAGTAAATAATAATGCTAATAGATAACAATAAAGGAACACTTACTATTCACATGCTAAAAATCTTACATGCCACATCCAATGTCCAATCCAAGGAAAATGTCCAATCTTCACAGAAATCTCTGAAACCATTAGATGAAGTTTAGGATTAGAGTGTTTTAGAGACATTCTTGTGATTGCAGGTAACAGTGAGAGACTCAGTCTGCCTGACTGCCAGCTGGTGCTCTGAATCAGTATCTATTCATCTTCCTAAGATCCAGGTTAGATATAGCCTCTTCCAGGAAGCCTCCTGGGCTTCCTCACCTTCCTCTCTGTGACCTTTGGCCATCCTCCAAAGTAATCTGTGATGTTCTAGTTTAGGGTGTCTTAGAGATGGTAAAGAGAGATCTAAGTTCCTTTTTTCTGGGGTTTCCCATATATTAGAGACTGAAAGTCCCGAGACAAGGCTAGGAAATATGATGACCTTTTTAATACATTTGCATTTAACCAAATTAAAACCTTTAATGTTTACTTGTATAGTTATACACATAGAAGCCTGCAATGTAATGTGATTTGCTACACACAAGGTGACTGTAGGAGTCAGTTTAATATTCATAGAATGCTGCGCTGAGTTGTTTGGTAATGGGATATGAATTTAAAGTTGTAGGAGCACATCTCTCAATCTTTTGATGTATTTCTATGACTCTAAGTTGTGCTTTCATTTTCAATAATATTTGAAGTCCTGCATGAGTATGACACCATTGGCTAATAGGCCTTTCTGGATTCTGTGTTATTTATTTCTCCATCCCTAACATATAAAACAGAGTCAGGGCTTGGCACATTGTAGTGCTTGATCCTCGTTGGCTGGCTGAATGAAGGAGTCAGTGAATTGCTGAGCACAGCCTCTGAAGTCTGGATGATTTGGAGCTGGAATGCTAGCAGCACTACCATTTACTAGCTCACTGTCCATGAGTATTTTCATTAAACTCTCTGGCTTCAGTTTGTGTCATCTATGACATGGTGACATTACAAACAGTACTGACCTCAGAAGGTAATGTGCATCACAAAGAAGGTGCTGTGCCCCAGTTATGGGATGACCAAAGTGAGCCCACGCATAAATAGTGCCTGGGGCCAGGTGGGGGAGGCAGGCAGCAGGCCTGGGAGCATCCTTGTTAATAAAAGGAAAGCCACTCCAGCTGTTTCTCCGCTGCCTTTGCCTCCCCCACCAGCCACGGAGAATGACTGGTACCCTTGGGAAGTCTCCTCAGCACCTGACTTGGCTCTCAGATCCTTATCCCTTTCCACATTCTGCTACTTGATTGACAATAATTAAGACCTCTTTGAATAATTCTCTGCAGGCCACAGAGCACTCTCAAACACACTGTCTCATTTAATAATTATTCAGAACTGTAAAGTTGCCTGTGCTTTCAGGAAATTCCTGCTCTTGTTATAACATGCATGGTATCTGCTCCTCCATGCTCACAGTTATCACCAAGAATATTTGCGCCTGTGTTAACTGTGATCATTAGCAGCATTTTCATTTTGGTGTGAAATCTGGAATTCACAGACTCTCATGGGGAAAAGCTGCCTTCCAAACTCTTTTCCTATTTCTGAAGGGCAGAGCTTGGCAGCCTCCGGGACTTGGGCTTCTTCCTCTTTTCTGTCCTTTTGGCTGTCTGGCTCCAAGGACTTGACTGGCACTTCACAGCGCTGCCTCCATGTGGCCAAGGCATCTGAGAGCACGGCCTGTTCCCTTGCTGTGATGTCTCCCTGAACCTCCTGAGCCATTTCGTGTGATGATCACCTCCTAATTTGTCTCTCTGGCCTTCACTTTTAGACTCACCTCTCCAAGTAGCTTATTGAAATCTCTCTTGGAGGTCTACGCATACCAAATTTGTTGTGTTTAAAAATAAATATTTAATCTGAAAATTCTGACTCTTCCCTCAACCCCAGACAATGGCAGTATCATCCACCCAATCCACAACCAGAGTCTCTTTCCAGCCTTAGCTGCCTTAAATGTGACCTACATCAGTATGTCCTTAGTGCCTGTGTCCAAGATATATCTCGATACAAAGGCCTCCCTGGTAGCGCAGGGGTTTAGGACGCATTACTATGAAGCTATCTGCAGCCACTGCAGGACCAGTTCGATCCCTGGCCAGGGAGGTGACCCACATGGTGCAGCAGACCTCTCCTGCCTCACCCACTGCTCCCCTTGGCAGTGTATTTCAGTACATCTGCCTGTACTGCTCCCCGGTCTGTCTCTGGTGAATCCTCTCACCCCCCACATCTCTGGTCGGTACCCAAGCTCTTGTATGCATAAATAAATAAATATTAAAAAAAAGACACATCTTGATACAAATCTCCTTTCCCTCATTACACCATCATGATCCTGCCCGTTATCCTCTTTTTTCCCTAACCAGAAATAAACAACTTTAATTTTTAATGTCTAATAATTTAAATTACAGCAGAATAAGTTGTTAGTTTTATCATTTTTAAATTTCCCTGTTTGGACAAAAAGGTTTAAAAGTCACAAAACAGGTATATTTTCCCCTTTGATTATGAAGATTGCCTTGCATCATTTTAGTTCGAATGGTCATTTTTTGAGAGAGAAGTTTTTAGTTGTGTTAAAATATATACATTATATTCATATATAAAATTTACTGTCATAGCCATTTTAAGTGTAATGTTCAGGGACATTAGGACATTCATATTATAGTGCAACCATTACCACCATTCATCTTTAGAACTTTTTTCATCTTTCAAAATGCAGATTCTGACCCATTTTCCCTTCCCCCAGCCCCTGCCAACCACCATTCATTCTGCTTTCCTTCTCAATGAATTTGACTGCTCTGTGTACCTCGTATAAGTGAAATCATTTAGTATATATAGTATATATATATATATAGTATATATAGTAGGCTACATAGCATGTATACTATGTAGTATATAGGCTTGCCTGGAGTGTCACCTATTTTAAGGTCAATTGATTAATAACCACAATTGCACAGCAAAGTTCCTTTTGTCATACAATGTAACGTGATCAATGTAATGGAAGTAACACCAGGGTTTGGAGGTCGTCATACACTTCTGCTTATATAGTTTAACCATATCAGTAGGAATGGCAATTGCCTACATGCATCAGAAAACTGATAAGTTTTTTTTTAAACAAACTTTCCTCCATTTAACAATAAATATGGGTATGAATGATTATTGATACTGGATCAGTGGCTCCATGACATCAGGGCCAATAGCTCTTATGATTCTCTTAAACGTTCCTTCTTGTGTAGTATGATTATCATATTAATATTCCATTGCATGTCAATACGGTTATCATAGCTCCGTCTATCTTGACCATACCCAAGACAGGAACAAAGAGAAAGTGGAAGGATGAGGGCTACATGAGGAAAATCTATCACTTCATTGGAAATCTATCACTTCATTTGTTTGTAAAACAAAACAAAGACAAAAAACATTTCTCAGAACTTTATTCCCCACAATAACTTCAGTAACACTTCTTTGGCCAGGACTTGCTCAAGTGAGCACTCCTAGGTACAAAGGAGACCAGGAAAACTGGGCCTCCAGTTTGGGGTAGTAATTACTGTGATTGTCTCAACCAATGATGACCCATCCTCTGGTGCTGGATGATGGGAGGATATGGATATTGGAGATACAGCTAAGATATTGTTGTGCCTGTTTTCTGGAAGGCAGAATGGTGTAGTGTTAAGTGGAATTTAAAGTCAGGAGACTTGTGATTCTGCCCCAACTCTGTCATGTTTTTTTTTTTAAAGATATATTTATTTATGCATTTAAGAACTGGGGTACAGGCCAGAGGTGTGGAAGATGAGAGGACTCACCAGAGACAGAGTAGGGAGCAGAACAGGCAGATTGACTGAAATACACTGTTGAGAGGAGCACCGTGTGGGACAGGAGAGGTCTGCTGTGCCTTGTGGGTCACTTCCCTGGCTGGGGATTAAACTCGTGCTGCAGTAGCTGCAGATTGCTTCATAGTGCTGCATCTTAACCCTTTGTGCCACCAGGGAGGCCCCAACTCTGTCATGTTTATCTGTGTGTTCTTAGACTAGTCAAGCAACTTCTCTGAACCAGTTCCCTTCTCCAGCATGTGAGAGATAATATCTGCCCTGCTTATCTCAGTTATTGTAAAAATGAAATAGTCCATGAAGTTCTTTGCATTCTGGAAATATGTACTAACTATAATTTTTGGTATTTGGTATAAAAATCAGAGTGCATGTCTTTGATTCTAAAAAATATATGTATACATATATATTTATTTTAACATAATTTATAATCTCTGAAATTAGATGAATTTTATAATCTGTGGCATTTAAACTTCAGTGAAATATAATATTTTATTAAGCTTTATTTCCTCATGGATTCTGAGGGTTATACCCAAGAAATTTGGCCACAAATGGGACCCATAAAACCCCTGTTGACTCCAAGGAATCTGGCCATCTCACGATGGAACACCCAAAGTATATACAGAAACATGGCTCTGAAGTAGTGATGACAAGAAATTACCTACCAACTCCCTACTTTCTTTTTTTTTTTTTAAGATTTATTTATTTACTTATTTATACAAGCAGTGGGTACAGTCAGAAGCACGGGAGAGTGAGAGAATTCACCAGAGCCAGAGCAGGGAGCAGAGCAGGCAGAAGGACTGAAGTACACTGCTGAGGGGAGCAGCGGGCCGCAGGAGAGGTCTGCGCACCATGTGGGACCCTCCTCGGTGGCCAGGGAGCAGCCACTGGGGAGGCCCCCGCCCTACTTTCTTACAGGCAGAATACTAGTATTGCTATTCCAGATTTGAACCTGAAGTGAGCTGAGCTGAGTGTGAAGATGGAGTAAACCAGTACCTCCTAAGAGCTCACAGTACTGGGAAGTGTTCTGCAAACTTTAAAACTTGACCACCTATCAGGGTCATTGACTAAATGTGATGCCCTGTTTAGGTATGTGCTCTTCAGGGTCTCTGCCTCAGGAACACACCCAGGATCAGAGGCAGCCTGTTTTTCAAGCCATGTGACTTAGATCCATGACTTCAAATAGAGTTGTTGGATGGCACAGCCATTGGGATTGTTAATTTTTGAAGTAAAGTCACGCAATAGAATACGTGTAATTCTAACCTTGGGATATGCATATATTATGTATACATATATTCATTTGTATTTATTTTTAAATAAACACATACAAATACTGTGACTAGAGGGGGCAAAGACAGACATCTAGGAAAAAGGGATTATGATGTATAAGATTGAGAGAGAAATAGGAGGAGTTAGTTTTTGGAGGATCATGGTTAGATACTGACTATGTGAAATATGACACATGTTCCTTTTATTTTTTATGTATTTAATATATTTATAGTTTTTATATATTTTATAATTTATATCTTTTACATCATTGTGTATTCCCCATAACATTCTCACCACCAGCTCACCCTTGAACCATCACCATAGCCCCTTGTGCTGACACATGTTCCTTTCAGAGTACTTTCTTTTTTTTTTAAAGATTTATTTATCTATGCATACAAGAACTGGGGAGTAAGCCAGAGATGCAGGGGGCGAGAGAATTTACCAGAGACAGAGTGGGAAGCAGAACAGGCAGATCTGCTGAAATATACTGCTGAGGGGAGCAGCGGGCAAGGCAGGAGAGGTCTGCTGTGCCATGAGGGTTGCTCCCTGGCCAGCCAGGGATCGAACTCATGCTGCAGTGGCTGGCAATAGCTTGATAGCACTGTCTTTAACCCCTGCGCCACCAGGGAGGCCCTCATAGTACTTTCTTACATATATTTGACTTGAGGCTCAGGTGTTATTCTATTCAGCAGTTCCTAATGGAAGAATCCTGATTGATCTCTTTTTATTTTTAAAGAATGAAATATTTAAATGAAAGAAGGAAAAAAATGGTAAAAAGATAGGAAGAGCAAACAATCAGGACCACTCACCTTTTCTCTTTTAAAGCATCAAGGCACTTGTTAATTAAAATGTGTGTGTATTTTCTCCTGTGAACTCTATATGTGTTTGTTAACTAGCATTTTATTTCCTCATAAAGGAAAGCATTTGAGAGAAGAAGGAAAAGAAGCAGTGTTCCAAGTCCTTAATCTGATTTTAAGTCTTTTTTATAGGGTAGCCAAGCCTTCCAGGCTTCTGTTTATTCTGAGAACTTAGGAAGCAAGTAGCACAGTTACTCTAACTTTCAATTATACTTTTTGTGATTTCTATATCCCTCTGACACAGAGTCTTGGAGTATGAAACCAGGCTTGGCTATTACGCACAATTCTGAGCACATACTTGAAGGCTCAGTAAGTTGGTTGAATGTCTTGCTTTGGAAAATAGTTCCAAAAAAATGCGTAAACTTTGAGCATTTCCCATTTTTCCTTTCCACCTTCAGATGATTGTCCTTGATCAGAAAAAAGCTGAGGTTTCACTTTGGGGTTTGGAATGAGTACTGGGATCTCACTTAAGATATTTCTTCATAGACCCTTGATGACTGGATAGCATCTGTTAGTAGACTTAAAGCCAAAAAGTAGATGCAGAAATTTCCAAAGTAGGTGTCTATCTAGGTCTACAAAAGCTCATTTTTAAATATTTAAAGAAATATTTGAGGGGAGGACATTTAATTCTGTCTAAAATTGGCAACAAACTAGTCCTTCTACAGTAAACAGAAATAGTTACTGTAAACAGTAAGCTAGAAATAATTTTCAGTTATTGTTCAACAGAAAGCACAATATTCTGATTCTGAGAGAAGGAAATCTCATGAGGTGAGCCCAGCGATTGTGATGGCTTTGCTCCAAGGGAGAGTCTCCCAACTCCAAGAGGGTTAGCTTGGAATCTAAGCCAAGCACAGCAGTCCTGCTGAGCTGAGGAAACAGAGATCAGAGTTCAGGGCAATTGAAGCAGCTAGAACCTGCAGAGCACTTGAGAGGAGAGAGTTGTTTGGTAAAGGGGGAAGTAGAAGTGACTGCGTGTATCCAGGGAATCCTTGACTGGAGTAGAGTGTACATTTACAGACTGAAACCAGAAGAAATTTACCAAAAGTGGCAGCTCTAGGGTTGAGAATGGGACAGAGATACCAGCCACACTGGAAAGACCTCCTTAGCACCCTATTAACTTCCCAAGCATCCAGAAAAGATACAACAAATCTGTCTAAGTGCTAAGGATCATGTTGCTAATGCATTTTGTAATGAAGAGTTATATAGTAATTATTTCAGGCCCCTTGAGCCATACAATTTCTGTGGCAACTACTCAACTCTGCTATTGTAGAGCAAAACCAACCATAGATTATATATAAATGAACAGCTGTGGTTTTGTTATAATGTAACTTTATTTCCAAAAAGGAGGGTAGTGGGCCAGGCTTGGGTTATGACTGAAGTTTTCCAACCCGGTGCTAGAGTGAGGCCTATTTTATTTAAACTCACTCAAACAAAACCTAGGGCCCAGTGCTAGTGCCAGTACTGAGATTGAGTTTGGAAGTTGACCCCAGCACGAGTTAAAGGGACGTAGGAATATTCATGACTTTTCATAAATCCATCCAGCAAAGTGGAAGGCTATACCTCCACGCAATCAAGGCTAACAGGCATTCTGACTTATGGCAAAAGTCACCTCTCATCAGAGGAAGACCAAATCTAGTCCACCTTCAATGAATCATGAGGTATGCAAATAGAAAAATGTTGCACATAAGCAAAGCAAGCAAACAAACAAAAAAACAAAAAACAAGTCAATAGAAATGGATAAGAAAATGTTTCAGATGTTGGATTTGGCAAATAAAGCAGCTATTATAAAACTGTTAAAAGAATTAAAGGAAAATATTGTTGTAATGAATGAATATACAGGGTCTCGCTGCCAAGAAATACAAACTATTAAAAAAGAAAAAGAAAATTATAGAATGGAAAAATTGAATAACTGAGTTAATAGGAAAATGAGGATGACAGAAGAATGAACTGCTGAATCTGAAGATATACCAATAAGAGATAAAGAGACAGAGAAACATATTTGAAGAAATAGCTCCTGAATTTTCCAAATTTAGTGGAAAAGGACAGATTCAAGATATTACCTGAATTTCAAGTCAGATAAGTTCTAAGGAAACACATCTAGATTTGCCATAGTCAATTATGAAAACCAAAGCTAACAGAAAATCTTGAAAGCAGTTAGAGGGAAAATGATAGGCTATAATAGGGATATAAGATTACAACCAGTTCCTCATCATAGACAATAGAGACTGAAAGACAAAATACTGAAGGAAAAAAGAAGTTAACCTCAAATTCTGTATTGGGTGAAAATTACCCTACAAAATAAGAATTTGATTTTAAAAATGGCTATTTTGAGCAGTGCTATCCAACAGAAATATAGTGCTAGCCACATATGTGTTATTGTAAATTTTCTAGTTGCTTCATTAGAAAAAAGATATGGGTGAAATTAATTTTAACAATATATTTATTTAACTCAGTATACCCAAAATATTATTTAAGATGTAATCAATATAAAATTGTTAAATTGATGTTTTACACATTTTGTACTTGAAATTGTTATTTATATTTAAATAACAACTCAATTTGGATAAGCCAAATTTCAGTAGTTATATTATGTCTAATGAGTCCTTTTTGGAATTGAATAGCGGAGTTTTAGATTAAGAAGAAAGGAGATTGAACACGTTGTCTTATTTCTAGATTGTCTCTTAAACCATCTTATACATAATATTTAAATTAACTTTCCTAAAATCATTTATCTGCTCAAAAGACCTATGAGGCTATCTACTTTGTAGGTACTACATAGCTGTCTTTCCCAGCCCCTCCTTTCCCAGTGCACTCAACTCCACTCCCATCCTCCTCAGATAAACATGTTAGGGAGAAATGATGTTCTGACCTAATCCCATACAGGCTTTATGGACCCCACCCCCACTCCAGACTAAAGCCATCAAGACATTGGGAAAGACAAATCCCATCACCACCAAAGGGAGGGTGGCTGGGACCTGAGGATGGAGTTGGGCAGCCAGGTTGGATATAAAAACCAAACACGTGGGCCTTGAGGGGGCTCACTGTCGCTCGCCTCCTGGCTTCACGGCTCCTGGCTTGCAGCCAGCTCTCAGAGTGCCATTTGGGATTCCTGATTGGCGAATCGGGTAGGACTCATTTAAAACTTTGTCTCCCACTTTTCTCCCTGAGCTGTACATTTCCTCATTTCCCCTTCCCTTGTAAATAAACCTTTATTAACCTTTCACGTGTGCCTGCAGTAGAGCATTGATAAGTCCTTTTAAGCGCGTGGATGAGGGCCCACAGTCAGGCACCCCGTTTTGTATCGGGGTTGCTCTACAACAAACAGACCATAACTCACTGTCAACTAGACATGCCATTCCTGCTTCCCCTTCCTAGAAAACCTTTGCTCCTCTGCCCTTTTGCTCAGAGTCCTCCCTCCCAATTTAAGGCACAGATCCTGATCACTTACTGCTCAAGTCCTCAGTGGTCTCTTAATGCCCTTACTATCTACTGCCATTGAAGTAACAGTTGATGTCCCTGTCACCCCTGCACCAACTGTACGTTGCCAGACACCACTGATACTATCTTCTCCTACCTGTACACTCACACCCTAGGTAGCCCAGTATAGAGAACCCAGCACTAGTTCCTGATGATGCTGGCCTCTGACGGTGGGACACACTGAGGTCCTATTCTGACCGATAGCTTCCATCACCAGTTCCTGCTCAGTACAGGAAAGTTAATCTTCCTGATGTATATTTCTTCAGTCATTGGCTGCTCATCAACTTCCAGCACCTTCCCATTTACCACCTAACTCTTCTCATTGGTTCATCAACTCTCTGTGGACACCTCAGTTTTCATCAGATCGACCTTTCCACTACCTTAAAAGCAAGTTCTTTCCTTTTTCATTATCCAAATTTTAGTTTATTTAAAGAGGTGCAAATTTAAAGATGTCTCTGACACAATCTGAGAACAGAATCTGTTTAGAATTTTATATTTCCCTCTCAATGTTTTATAGTCATCAACATCTAATTTTTAAAGTGGCTCTCCTTTGTGAAATCATCTTTATAAAACATTCAATTCCTCCTTGTTCTCATAGAAACAATAATTTTCTTTCTTTTCATCCTTATATTTGAATATTTATATGAAGTTAAATAAAAAATCATTGTTATAACAGCAAGCACGACAGGTTTGCATAAATGTGACTAACCTTGGTTGCAGAACTCACAATCTCAGGGTGACCGCGAGTGTGGCCTGGAGCTCGGTCATCAAGAGTGGAGCCTGTTAGTGAGTGTAGCTGGTCAGCTCTGTGGGCCTCAGATAGGAGAACTACTCCTCTGGCCCAAACTTACCTAGAAGCAAGTTCTTAATCAAAAACAGTGATTCTTAATCTTCACTGAAGCTGATGATGCTCTGTCCCACGGCTGTCTTTACCCTCCTCGCGAGTGGTCCAGAACAAGGATGTCCTTCAGTCCAAGAAACCTGCCTGATGCCTGATGATTGCCCCCCTTGAAGGGCTCTCTGATGCTAAACTGGCACAGCATTTTTGCTGTGTTCTGCAGCAGGCAGTTATTCCCAATTTTTCTGTGTGTTCTACTGTTTCTTTAACTCCCCAGCTAGGTTGCAAACTGCTTGAGAGTTGCCATCTCAAAGGGTGTCTGATATCTCTCTAGATGCCTTGGGCTCATGAATGTGGATTAGAGGATTGACCCCAAACAAATTTTTATATGACTCCTATCCTATCTGCCAAAAGTCCTCTCCAATTTATGTGTGTAAGGGATGCTGAGGAAGATTTTTTCTGAAATGGCAACCCAGAGGTTAATGAATTTTCAAGTGTCACTTGGTCAACCCTCTGTTGAAATTCTCATTGTGAGGATTCTAAACCTCACTTTATGATTCACATTCTAAAAATGGGTGAGGTTTTTATGGAGTCATGCATTCCTATACGAACTTAGCCTCCAAATGATTGGGCTCCTCTGTGGGTTTTGGCTGTCAACACAGCCCTCCTCAAGCCCTGGTGTCTCATGGCTTGCTGCATACGTCTGTTTAATGGCAAGTACCTAGAATCCACTTCACAGGGTCACCGTGGGGGCGTCCCTGTAATGAATTTGTTCCGCAAGACTTTTTGGAACTACTCACCCATCAGCCACCAGCCATGTCTGGACTGAGGCTGGATAAGCTAAGGAAAGGGAGATAAGTTTTGGGGGCTTTTCTTTCGAGTGTAGTTTGAGTAGTGCTCTTGGTTTCTCAGCCAGAATGCACCTATATCTGTAAAGGAATCTTACTTATTTTTCTAAAGATTTATTTATTTATGTGTAGAAGAACTGGGGTGCAGGCCAGAAGTGTGGGGTGAGAGGGTTCACCAGAGACAGAGCGGGGAGAAGAACAGGCGGATCTACTGATATACACTGCTGAGGGGAGCAGCAGGCGAGATAGGAGAGGTCTGCTGTGCCGTGTGGGTAGCTCCCTGCCTGGGGATGGAACTCTTGCAACGGTGGCTGGTGATAGTGTGATAGTGCTGAGACTTAACCCCTAGGCCACCAGGGAGGCCCTGTAAAGGAAACTTATTAGACCAGACAAGACCCTGGTAACAGCAAGAGTGTTGAATAAGTCACTTAACTTCCCTCAGGCAAGATTTCTTCATCTGAAATTATATTATGTGTCTTGTGCAACTAAAATGACTGTTGAGTCAAATGAAATATGGTATGAAAATATTTCTGAAAATTATAAATTCCTTGCAAACATTATTTCTAGTATCATATTACAAAATTATTTTTTTAATTACCCCCAAAGCAAAACTTATTAAATATTACTAGCTTCCCCCAGTAAGTATTCTTCCTTTCTGCAATCCCCTGTAGTGAAACTTCCTCAACATTTTTTATTGTGTGCCAATTAGAAGGCTATGAGTGAAATTGTTCACTAAAATGAATATTGTAAGTATTCTGTTAAAAAGAACTTATATTGTTCAATACAAATAGTAGTTCTTTTTTGGAAACACATTAATTTTGCATTAATTCAGATTTTATGAATTCATTATAAGATCAACAGTCAGGTTCAAGTTGTAGAAGGACATTAATAGTACAAAGTAATGAGTCTACCGAGTACTACATACATAACCATAGTTGTAGTGTGAGTCAAGGCTAGACTTTCACATAGTCAAGTTCACCTAGATTGAAAATGTTTCTTTAACTCACATTTTTCTCTAAATCAAATAGTCCCCACTCTTGCTCCAAATGAACAAAGTGATTCCATTTCTATTCTTGATTGGTAAACCGTGCTTGGAGATACCATCTGGAGATTGTTGGGTTTCTGCCAAAGATTTAAATCAGGCTTGCAGAAAGCTACCTGCCTGCGGCAAGAAACTGCACCAATTGAATAGGAAAGAACATGCTTGTGTTTTGCCATCTGGTAAAAGAGTGAAAACCCTTTGAAAAGTTTTTTTTTTAAGGTTTATTTATTTATGCCTACAAGAACTGGGGTACAGGCCAGAGGTGTGTGTGGGAGTGAGAGAATTCACCAGAGACAGAGTGGGGAACAGAACAGGCGGATTGACTGACATACACTGATGAAATATTCACTGAGCAGCGGGAGAGTCAGGAGAGGTCTGCTGCGCCACATGAGTCACCTCCCTGGCCGGGGATTGAACTTGTGCTACAGTGGCTGTGGATAGCTTCATAGTGCTGCGTCTTAACCCCTGGCACCACCAGGGAGGCCCCTGAAAGTTTTAGTATTTGTTTTACTGGGAAAATTTGGGAATCCAATTGCTGAAATTTGTGTGATTATATGCAGGTCTAATATAAAGACACGCTTATACAGATATTCCCCTGGCCATGAAAGTAGAATGTTCCTATTTGATATGATTTGATATGTTATTTTTTGTGTCTAGAAATGCTAAAAATTTTCCCCATACATATCAACGGTAATAGCATTCTCAGCAACCCCTCCTGCCATGTGAAGCCATACCGAATTAACAGGCATGCTCTACGTTCAGATAGTGGGGAAAACCTGCACTAAGATCTTAATGCTGAAGGCAGATAGTTCTATATTAGGAATGGGGAGCTAAGACAGGACGAAAGAAGTAAGGCAATTTGGAAACCATCCAGACCTCCTTGTGGGCTGTGGAGAAAGTCTGTGTATATTGAGTATAATGTGATGATTATCTTTTTTAATTTTAATTATTTTTTTTAAACAGATTTCTTCTTGGCAAACTAACTGAAGGCAAGAAAAGCTAATCTTCTTGTTAGCCCTCTGCAAGACCCCCTAACAGAACCAGGCCCAAGTTCACCGTGCTACCATACCCCACCACTCCAGACACTACTCTGGGGTCTTCCTGAGGTTAGCAGTGTGAAGATGACCAGCACCTTCCTAGCATGACGACTGTGGACCGTGTGATTGCCACCCACCAGTCAGAGTGGGTCTCTTTCAATGAAGAGCCACTTTTTTCTGGCCCTTCTGAGGGTAAGATGTGTTTTCCTTTCCTTAGTGAAAAGATTGGCAAAGAACCTTGCCTGCCTCTACCTCATCATTCATTGGGTGGGATCTTAGTATGAAAAAAAAAAAAAAAAAAAAAAAGAGACAGTGTATCACTTTCCTGAGGTGCAGATTCTTTGACACAGAAACCTGGAGGAAGCATCTTAGATGCCTTAGGCCCCCAAGCAAGAGCCTGGGAACACCAAGTTTCTTCCAAGACAGGTAAACTCCATATTTACGCAATACTATATACTCCAACCTTTGATTGTTACTCCCACAGAAATTTGGATTTTCTTAGATTTTATTTTATTATTATTATTTTTTTAATAGAGGCATGTTTTTCTTTCTTTCTTTCTTTCTTTGTTTTGTTTATACATGCACTGGGTACAGTCAGAAGCACGGGAGGGTGAGAGAATTCACCAGAGCCAGAGTGGGGAGCAGAGCAGGCAGAAGGACTGAAGTACACTGCTGAGGGGAGCAGCGGGCGGCAGGAGAGGTCTGCGCGCCATGTGGGACCCTCCTCCGGTGGCCGGGAAGCAGCCGGGGATCGAACTGGCACCACAGAGGCCGCGGGCAGCTTCGCAACCCAGCGCTCAACCTCTGCGCCACCGGGGAGGCCCAGGATTTTCTTAGATTTTAAAGCCTGATTGTTAAGAATTGCAGATGTCATAGCCAGGTTGCTTGGGCTTCACATGTGCAATAGGGACAATCACAGTACCTACCTCACCGTAGTTGTGAGGATATAATGAACGAATATGTCAAGTGCCTAGGACAGTGTCTGGCACAGTGAAGATGGCCAAACTGACTTCCAGGGAACTAGTGGGCAGGACATCGGTCAAGGGAAAATAGGAGTTAATTACAGAGCCTTGTCAGTGGGTTCTGTTCAGCTGCAGCTGCCACTGCCAACCAAAATCAACCTACTTCATATCAACACCTGGGAAGTATGAGTTCACTGGTGTGCTGTCCATTATGCCGGCCATGTGGCCGAGAGGCCTTGAAATGTGGCGAGTCTGGTTGAGATGTGCTGTGAGAGCAAAATACCCACCCCTGAATTTCAACCTACTAAGAGTTAAATATTCCATGAACAATTTTTATGTTAATCACCTGTTGGAATTATAAATTGTCAACTAAACTAGGTTGAAATAGCTATTATTGAACACAGTTTCAACTTTTACATTTTTAATGTGGCTACTAGAAAACTTTAAATTACATAGGTGGCTCACCTTTGATTCTTTCAGATAGTGCTTGTCTAAAAGCTTTGATTACATGTAGATGGATCAGTTTATTTGAATTCTGGTGAGAGAAAGGAGTTTTGTATTAGTGCCTCAAATTATTTTTTAAGTTTTCATACAGTGAATTTGGCCATTTATGATGTGCCGTTGATGAATTTTCACACAGGTCTAGAATTTTCGCACAGGTCTAGAAGTGGGGGCTGTTGTTAATGCTCATTCTCTTATTCCAGGGCATTTAAATGGAATGTGTAGCCTCCATCCCAATTGAATATAATTCATTGTAAAGAAGAATTTTGAAGGCTGTTAAATATCCAAGGACAAATAGTGTTACCCAGAGTTAGAGAGGAGCCCCTATGCCACATTAATGCAGCGTTTGCAAGTGTGGTCTGCAGATGTGTGTCGTTTGGACTGCACAGTTAAATGTTTGAATTTGAATGCCTTCAGTTCAGACAGAAGTTCTCTTGTTTAGCTATAGTCCCCAACAGTCCTTATTGCCTTTTGTCTGTGCTAGTCAACTTAGTTATAGTTCTTGCTTGGCCTCCAAGCATTTTTGTTTGTGACCTCGAACAGCTGGAGTAGATGCTGAGGTAAGAATAATGAACACACACACACACACACACACACACACTCAGAATTAGTGAACACAACACCTTGTCTGGATACTATTGATGGACACACTGAGGTTTGTATATATTAAGGTTTGGTTTGTATATATTATGGGTTAAGGTTTGTATATATTATTTAGCATAGCGCACATGTGGGCATGCTCTTTCTTCACCCTCACCGTAGTAATAATGATTCCTGTGGTCAGTCCTAGTCCAGCTTGGCTTTTTGCCTCCATGAGACAATTATGAAGAATGGCTTTTCTCACATGATGTGATGATGGTGTCTGGTGTCTGTTTCAGGGGGCACTGAAGAGCATCTTCCAGGACTGTCGTCTTCCTCAGACCAGTCTGAGAGCTCCTGCGGGGACAGCCACCTGGCAGATGGAGGTGCTCAGGACCGCTCCCCCTCGGAACAGGATGATGCCTCTGAAAAGATGGGCCTCATCTCTGAAGCAGCCTCCCCTCCTGGGAGCCCTGAGCAGTCCGCACCTGATCTGGCCTCGGCCATCAGCAACTGGGTTCAGTTTGAAGATGACACGCCCTGGAGCAGCACATCACCACCTCCTAAAGAAACAGGTAGGACAGGTGGGAGGCTAGAAGGGTTCTGGGTCTGTGCTCAGCAAGGATGCTTGTTCACTACAGGTCTGCTTTACCTGCTCCAGAAGAACAGAGAGAGAGAGAGAGAGAGAGAGAGAGAGAGCGCAAGCAGGCAAAGATCTCGTGGCATAATTCAGTAACTAGTTTTTGTGAATGTAAAGAAATGAAAGGATTTATGAGTTCTATGCTATATCCAGCCTTTTACCTATGTACCCTGGCTGTTGGAAGTATGCATATTTATTTATGTTTCAGGGATTGGAATTGTATTTACTCAGTACCTACGCTGTAAGCTCTTTACAGGTAGAAATGAATGTCTCTCAAAGTGTGGACCACCCACCTTCTCTAACAGGGTCACAAGTTAAGTGGACATTCTTGCATTCTAGACCTCTTGAATTTAAATCTTCAGAAGTGGGGGCTGTTGTTAATGACCATTCTCTTATTCCATGGCATTTAAATGGCCAGAAGCTGCTCTGGGATGTTTGGTGAAGCCAGAGGAGTGAGGACCTTTATTGAACATCTAACACTGGCAAGAGAGCAGACTGATGAAGCATTCATACATGTGGGCAGGGGATCAGCACAGAATAATAATTTAATAAGCTGTATTTACTGAATACTCTTTGGGTCTGGTGTTCAGTGCTTTTTAAAATATTTTATATTGAAGTAACAGTGGCTTATAACATTGGGTAGATTTCAGGTGTACAGACTTATGCATCAACATCTGTACATGCTGCATGATGTTCCCCAGCAGAAGTCTAGTTTCCATCCTTCAACATCCAGTTGATCCCCTCACCAGATTTAGCCCCAGCTCCTTCCTCCTTCTCTCTGGTAAACAGAATTGTTGATAGATGGGCCAGTTTGCTCCAGTGCTTCACCACTACTTTTTTGCAAAGCTAACTGTGGGATTATTCATAATCATGTTTCTCCCATCTGACTGGGGATCTCGGATTGTTACTGATTATGGTTCTGACATATTATTGAAACATGTTGGGCCTCCCTGGTGGCGCAAGGGGTCAAGCACAGCACTATAAAGCTATCTGCAGCCTCTGCAGCACGAGTTCGATTCCTAACCCACATGGCGCAGCAGACTATTCCTGTCTTACCCTCTGCTTCCTTCAGCAGTGTATTTCAGTACATCTGCCTCTTTTGCACCCCACTCTGTCTCTGGTGAATCCTCTCACCCCTGCTCCCACCTCTGGCCTGTACCCCAGTTCTTGTATGCATAAATGAATAAAGCTTTAAAAAAAACAACAACATATTACATAAGACAGCAGTTCAACAAATGTGGACTGTGGATTCTAGGTTTTTCCAAAACCCTCTCAAGGGGTCTTTGGGGTCAAAATTATTTTCCTAATCCTAGAATGGTATTTTCCTTTTTCTTTACATTGGCATTGACATTGATGGTACAAAAGTAATGGTGAGTAGAACTTCTGGCCACTACGTATTCATACTCAAAAGGTCAACTTCACTTACTACTTTCAGTGAAGTAAGAAAGATGATAAATTTTATTAAATCTTGATTCTCACGTACAACTTTTAATATTCTCTGTGACTAACTGGCGATATGAATAAATTTTTTTTAAAAAATTGAATTTAAATTTTTTTATTAAAAATCATTTTTTTAAATGATTCATTTTTTATTTATACATATAAGAGCTGGGATACAGGCCAGTGGTGTGGGGGGTGAGAGGATTCACCAGAGATAGAACAGGGATCACAACAGGCAGATTGACCAAAGTACAGCTGAGGAGAGCAGCTGGCGAGACAGGAGAGGTCTGCTGCACTGTGTGGGTTGCTCCTGGCTGGCCAGGGATCGAACTTGCACTGCAGAGTCTGCGGACAGCTTCACATGCTGCATCTTAATCCTTTGCACCACCAGGGAGACCCTGATTAAAAATCATTTTAAGATGATTTTTTAAAAATCAAAATAATACTAAAAAAATCCTTGATGAACAAAATAACAGTATTAAAAATGAAAGATCCAACTGACAGTTGTGTGACTGCGAAATGCCACATCTGCCTTACCCTAATCCAGGCCCAGTTTCCAATAATTTTATTTATTGATAAAATTTTATTTATGGATAATTTTCAGTATTGCATTTTATTTTATTTTTTTTTTTTTATAGAGGCATGTTTTTTATTTATTTATTTATTTGTTTGTTTGTTTTTGTTTATACATGCACTGGGTACAGTCAGAAGTGCTGGAGGGTGAGAGAATTCACCAGAGCCAGAGCGGGGAGCAGAGCAGGCAGAAGGACCGAAGTACACTGCTGAGGGGAGCAGCGGGCGGCAGGAGAGGTCTGCGCGCCATGTGGGACCCTCCTCCGGTGGCCGGGGAGCAGCTGGGGATCGAACCGGCGCCTCCGAGGCCGCGGGCAGCTTCACAACCCAGCGCTCAACCGCTGCGCCACCGGGGAGGCCCCAGTATTGCATTTTAAATGTTATTTGATTACTGAACTTTTTGGTGCTTTCTTCAACTGTTTACCCGAGATGCGTACTTCACTTTTCTCACCCTAGTCCTAACCCTCGTTATACTAGAGATAGGGGATTTATTGATATTACTAGAGAACAAATCAAGAAATGACAGCGTTCAAATGCATGAAAGCATCATGTTGATGCAAGAATTGTTTAAATACTAATGATTTCATCTGATTTCATGACTGAAAATTTAACCTTGTGGAGTTGAGCAGACTCTAGGCCTGGGGTAAAGTCAAGAAGCAGGAATAAGCTATGTGTAGGGCCAGCCCCAGTTCTGCAGTGCTTTTTTTTTTTTTTTTTTTTTTTCCAGTCAATTGCTTTTATTTATTTATTTATTTTTTTTTTAAGAAAATAAGTTAATTTAATTACAAAACTTTTTTTTAATGTCATTAAAATATATATATATATATATTTTTTTATAAATTTTATTGTTATATTCCCCATACAATTGCAGCCCCCCCATTCTGACCCCAATCCCTCCCCTCCCGCCCCTGCCCCCCTAAAAGTGTCTCTGGTTCATAGTTTTTTGTTGATTTTGATTTTCACTTTCTTATAGTTATTCATTTTCCTGGTCCCTTATTTAAGTTTTCTAGATTCCTGCTATGAGTGAGACCATCCGGTATTTTTCTTTTTCTTTTTGGCTTATTTCGCTGAGCATGATCCCTTCCAGCGCCATCCATGTTGCTGCAAATTGCATGTGTTTATCTTTTTTGAATGCTGAGTAATATTCCATGGTGTGTATGTACCACATCTTCTTGATCCAGTCATCTATTTTTGGGCATTTGGGTTGTTTCCAAAGCTTAGCTATTGTAAACAGTGCTGCTATAAACATAGGGGTGCAGGTGTTCTTTGGAATTGATGTTTCTGTGTCCTTTGGGTAAATACCTAGGAGTGGAATTGCTGGATCATATGGAAGCTCTATGTTTAGTAGGTCCAGAAATCTCCACACAGCTTTCCACAGTGGTTGGACCAGTTTGCACTCCCACCAACAGTGCAACAGTTCTGCAGTGCTTCTAACCTAGGGATCCAAGAACCACAGGGGGCAGAGTGACAGTGCAGTGGCAAAACGGGTAGTAATTCCTAGGGTCCAATCCCAAGTCTGTATCAAAGTCCCTACTAACCCATCAGCAAACCTAAATAGAAGTCTGCAGGGTGTATTCCATCTGCCCAGACTCACTTTGCCCACATAGGCAACTCCGTGGATTTCAGTAGGGAGCTAGCACTAATGCCAGGTGATAAGCAGGAAAAAGTAGGCTTCAATCCACTTGACATGGGTCATGCAGACAGCCCCCAAGTTAGGTTTTAATTTGAATAAGAAGGTTTAGATTCATGAACTTTGTCAATAATATCACATGCATAACAGCAGGCATGACAATATAACAAGGTGTCTGTAGCAAGAGTCCTCACAGAAAGACAGTTTGGCTTCTTGCAGTAACAGGTGCCTCCCTCTCTTTCAATAATACTAACTTTTCATAGTGCCATAGGCTGAGGAAAGGCCTGCAAAGAAAGCAGGACCTAGACCCTGGGAGCTGTAAATGTATGTGGAGAAAGTGTCCTCAGGTTGTGATTAAATTAAAGATTTTGAGGGAACCTCCCTGGTGGTGCAAGAGGTTAAGTCTCAGCTCTATGAAGCTATCTGCAGCCACTGCAGCCCGGCATAAGTTTAATCCCCAGCATGCCAGGGAGCTGACCCACATGGCACAGCAGACCTCTCTTGTCTTGCCTGCTGCTCCCCTCAGCAGTGTATTTCAGTCAGTCTGCCTGTTCTGTTCCCCACTCTGTGTCTGGTGAATCCTCTCACCACCCACACCTCTGGCCTGTACCCCAGCTCTTGTATGTATAAATGAATAAATCTTAAAGAAAAATTAAAGATTTTGCGTAGTGGAATAGTCTTAAGTACGTTCACATATGATAGGAAGATAGAGGGAGATGTTGCCCACAGAGAGAAGCAACCTGAAGCCTGAACAGAAAGGCATTTGCACATCCTGGCCTTGAAGATGGAGTGAGGAGGCCATGGAGTGGCAGCAGCCATTGAAAGCTGGAAGAAATGAGAAGCAGATTCCCACCTCGAGGAACTACTGCTGACATCTCCTTTTGGCCGAGTCATTCTGGTTTCAGATTTTTGGCTCCCAGAATGGTGAAAGAATAAATTTCTGTTGTTTTAGACCACCACATTTTGATAAATTGTTCAGCCACCATGGTTAGTTACTATAACAAGTATCCAAAATTTTAAAATGGAGCCATCTGCATAAAGCTGAGCAAGTCAGTCTGGGCTAAGGGAGTAGCACAGGCCATTGATTAAGCACATGTTGTATGCAGGCACTTCACCTCCAAAGTGTACAGTCTTTTGTAAGCTTTATAAAGGTTACACCACCATGCCTGCAGGATGTGAAGCTCAGCCAGGAAAAAAGTTTCCATGGAAACTGATATTTAACTTCAGCCTTCCCATCACTTATCATCAGAACAAACTAATTCTTTCCTATAATGTACTTGCAAACTCTTAGTTTCTTCCCATTTTACTCCCCATGTCCCTTTTGACTCTATTAAATGCTCAGCACTTTCTGATCACATATCTTTGTGTCAGGAGAAAGGGAAAAATGTGTATCTTGGACTATTCCATGTGCCTCTCTATAAATATTCTTTCATGAGAAAATTATGATCTTGGCCTAAGAGAAATAGTGAAAGGACAAGAAAGGGGGAATTAAGGCCTCCCTGGTGGCACAAGGGGTTAAGCACAGCACTATGAAGCTATCTGCAGCCTCCACAGCACGAGTTCAATCCCCGGCCAGCCAGGGAGCCACCCACATGGTGCAGCAGACCTTGCCTGACTCGCCCGCTGCTCCCCTCAGCAGTGTATTTCAATCAGTCTGCCAGTTCTGTTCCCCACTCTGTCTTGGTGAATCCTCTCACCGCAACCCCCACCACCACCTCTGGCCTATACCCCAGTTCTTGTATGCATAAATAAATAAATCTTAAAAAAAAAAAAAAGAAAGGGGCATTAAGTGGGACTATTTAGAACAAGTCCCATTTGAATTTCTGGGAGCACAAACTGGGGCCTTAGTTAGCCAGCTGTTCCATACTTAACATCCTGGCTTGCGAAGCTGGAAAGAAAGGATAGAGCCTGCATGGATGCACACATGGAGAGTCTAGGTGGAGAAATGCTGGGGTGCTCCTTTTCCTTCCCCAACCTCCATTCCTCCCCTCTTCACAGATATTCTGACAGAAGAGGAGCAAAAAACAAAAGAATTTCTCTTTCAAGCTATGCCACCTAAGAAAAAAGCCATGGGAGCATTGGATTTCAGCCTGGAATGGGAATGCCCTATTGCCTTAATTAAAATGCAAGGAGGCTGTAGGCACAGTGGAGTTAGGACAAAGAGGCTGTCGTTCACCATAAATCTCTTATTTTGGTGGCATTTCAATGCTAGAAGCTGCACTAAGGGACTTAGTGGAGCCAGAAGAGTCGTCCCCACCCTGGTGACCTGGCTATTTATTTTTTTTGATTATGCACACCAAGGGTGATGAATAACCAGGAGCAACAGATAGTGGGGAAAACAACTCCAGAAATGCTTAATCCATGCAGGGAACAACTTTCTTTTGAATGTCAAGTAGGACAGGATTTGAAGTAAGTGTCATGATGATTGGAGATGCATGATCTTGCTCAGAAAAAATGTGAATAGTAACAGTTGAATGACAAAGCCTTTTTATAACCACATATGTAGGAAAGAGAACTGGCATCCATTCTGTGGGCCTGTGGATACTAATGAAGGTGCCTAAATCAACCCACCCAAGATTCTCAGAACTGGCCTTCTCAATATGCAGAGTATTTTGAACTAGGAGCAATGAAATCCTTTGAGGCTGAAGAGAAGCTTTTGTCCTTGCTTCTAAGTCCTTTGCCCTTACCTCATTGAAGAAGAGACAATGGTGTCCTAAACTTCTGCCTTTTTTCTAATAGAAGAAATCACTGCTTCCTGCTCTATGACCTCGAAGAATGTACGTGGGGGTAGGGGTCTCATCCTGTTATAGCTTTATCATTGAACATTTCCTCTCTAAGAATCTTACCTTTATTCTCAGATAAAGGGTGAAGTTACCCCTTCTTGCCTAACATGTAGAGTGTTCCATTTCTTTGATGCTCAGATCTTTAAACACAAGAATAAGTATCTCAGGTCTACTCCACTAGTCTTTAGAATTTATCACAGTGTAAAATCTCCTTATATGCCACTAACCTTTGACCTTTTCTCCTATTAATCTGTCTGATGTTAATCTGTTCATCTCTCCAACCTTAGAAGATCCCGAATAGCATGGAGAAACGCCCCCCTAGGCACCCACTCTAGGAAAGAGAGGGCATATAAAACCATGCCCCTTGAATCATCTCTAAAATTTGTTTTCCCCATTGAGACTCCTGAAAGTTAGTGGAAGCCAAATGTGGAGTCCATATCTCTGACTTGACAAGACTACTTTGACTCAAGTCGTGTTGACAAATATTCTCTGTAGAAAGATTTTTAGTAGAATTTTAATTATCCAACACTTAAGCATAAGACTTAAGTTAGGGCCTCCCCTGGTGGCGCAGTGGTTGAGCACTGGGCTGCGAAGCTGCCTGCAGCCTCTGCAGTGCCGGTTCAATCCCCGGCCGCCAGTGAGGGTCCCACATGGCGTGACAGATCTCTCCTGCCATGCCCGCTGCTCCCCTCAGCAGCGTATTTCATCAGTCTGCCTATTCTGTTCCCCGCTCTGACTCTGGTGAATTCTCTCACCCTCCTGCGCTTCTGACTGTACACAGTGCTTGTATAAATAAATAAATAAATCTTTTAAAAAAAAAAAGACTTAAGTTAGCCACAAGAATACAGTTTCCATCTCCAGTCTGAAGATGCTGTAGGGGCGGAGAGGAGATTTCTCCCTACCCCTCTGTGTTCTTCTCAGGCTGGTGGAGCAATCAAATGAACATCAGACAGATTAGTACAAGAAAATAACACGTTTAGTTATATATGTATGGAGCCTCTACATGGATGTAAATTCTAAAGTAAATGGGGCAAAACAAGAATATTCCTCAGAGCTAAGGAATGGGTAAGCCTGGGGCTTCAGGAATGGAGGAGGAGGATTCAGGAGATGACAAGAGGGTGACTCATGACAAAGACCAGATGTTCTATAATTACAGGCTTGTCCTGCCATGTGGATAGGTTTCTCCAATAGGTTATTTCTAGTAAAAATCCTGATTGTGGTTAATACTCCCAGTTTTTATCCTTCTAGGTAGTCAAGGGAGTGGTAAAAATTTCTTTTGAATCTGCAGGTCTCAATTTACATTTTTTCCAAATAATCTACATGCCAAAGTGACCCAACTTGAGAAGGTTTATTCTGGACATCTTGGAGGCCTGTCCTTCAATACTGTACAATTGATCTAGGTTACACTGTAAAATAAAATGTTAAGAAATTTAACTGAAAACTTGTTTTCTGAATCCTGAACTAAATGTATAAATATTCTGCTATATCATGAGCAGAACCAAAATCTTTACCAAAATTTTGTTCAAATCATAATTGAATTTTTGTATCATTTTCTAAAGAAACACTTTTTTTAAAATGAGCCCAAACCTAGGTGGAGTTTCTTCACACTAGGTCCTTCAGCAATAATGTTTCTGAGTATCCCTAATTACAGAAAGGTGTCCTAGCTTGGCATTTTCCCTCCTCTGCCTTTAAAATTCTACCATGCACCAGAAAGAATGTAGCACTAAACTTGCCTGTCCCCTAAAATCTTTTTCTTAAAAATCTTCTCACAGCAAAGGCTGATTTCATGTAAGTGCATTTTACGTGTGTGTGTGTTCATAAAGCATGTTAACAAATGCATGCAGATAAATTGAAAAGCAAAGTTCATTCCCAAAATTAAAAAATTTAGGCACTGATACCAGCATGAAATATTATCAGCACTAATATCCTGTTCACTCATGCACTGACCTTCCTCCATGGACCTGGGAATTTTGTGGCAAGGTCAAAGCTGAATTGGACCCATTATGCAGATACTGCAGGATATGCATAATTGCAAGCATAAAAAAAACTTTCATTTCCGGATCATTTGTCCCAAAGCCCAGGCAAGACTGGAGTATTCACTTGTGCTTCAAATGTCTTCCCTAAAAGCTTGGGTTAAGGACTACCCATTGTGTCTGGGGAAGCTAATTATCAGGAACCAGAGAAAGAGCCACTTGTTTAGGGGAGGACCAGAGATGATGTCAGCCACTTAAGTGGAAGGCAGTGATGGCAGCTGAGAGAGTTGATACTGGAGAAGATTAGCCCAGCGGTTAGTTTCTATTATGTTTTTCATTCTGGCTGCTAGGGATGAGTGGTGATGGGGGTGCAGTAAGGCCCCAACACTTTGGTGAATATATAGACAAGATCCGTTGCATTTGGCATGCATATGTATTTCCCTCCTCAACAGAGGAGGTTTTATCTTCTTTTAATACCTTGACTTGTTCTTTCCTGCTTTTTAAATGTAATTAATGTCCTTTCTGGAATTCATCTCAGATAGTGATATCCTCAGGAATGAATTATAATTGAGTTGTTCTTTGTCAGAGCCTGAGGCGCTCTCTGCCCCTCACCACTAGGCTCTCCTCTATTCCAATCCACCTCTCCCGCTGTTTCCAACAAGGTCATTTATGTGTCTCTGTTCTGCAGTTCCCCGGATTTCTTCCTTCACATTTTTTGCTCTGCTCAAGTGTCACCTCCCAACCACCAGCATTTTCCTGCTTTAAATGTCTTTGAAATCTCTCTCTCTCTTCTGAAATTTAGTTACACACTTTGTGTGTTATCACCTCTTCCTCACCAGTGGAAAGGGACTTTGTCTAGAACATTAATTTCAATTCATGCATGGAATATGGAGCGCGGAACTTAGTAAGTGCTCACTTAGTCATTGTTCCAGTTAGTGAATGAAAAGATGAAAGATGTATATGAAACCCACTGCAGAATGGCTAAGTGACTTCCCCTTTATGGGGACAAAGAGCTGTTAGCTGGAACAACAAAGTTCACAGTGAAGTGAAATTTGTTTAACAAACTAGACATCCTCCTCTTCATTATGCTCATTTCTTATCTACTGACTTTGTTGTAGAGCAACCCTGATACAAAACGGGGTGCCTGACTGTAGGTCCTCACCTGCGTGCTTAAAAGGACTTATCAATGCTCTACTGCAGGCACACGTGAAAGGTTAATAAAAGGTTTATTTACAAGGGAAGGGGAAATGAGGAAATGTACAGCTCAGGGAGAAAAGTGGGAGACAAAGTTTTAAATGAGTCCTACCCGATCCGCCAATCTGGAATCCCAAATGGTACTCTTGTTAGGGGGAAAGGATGTCCTGAGATAATCTCATACAGGCTTTGTGGACTCCACCCCCACTGCAGACTAAAGCCATCAGGACATTGGGAAAGACAAATCCCATCACCACCAAGGGGAGGGTGGCTGGGACCTGAGGGTGGAGTTGGGCAGCCAGGTTGGATATAAAAACCAAACACGTGGGCCTTGCTCTCTCTCTGCCTCGCGATCGCTCGCCTCCTGGCTTCACCGCTCCTGGCTGGCGGCCAACTCTGAGAGCGCCATTTTGGGATTCCTGAGCGGCGGATCGGGTAGGACTCATTTAAAACTTTGTCTCCCACTTTTCTCCCAGAGCTGTACATTTCCTCATTTCCCTTTCCGTTGTAAATAAACCTTTTATTAACCTTTCACGTGTGCCTGCAGTAGAGCATTGATAAGTCCTTTTAAGCGCGCGGGTGAGGACCCACAGTCAGGCACCCCGTTTTGTATCGGGGTTGCTCTACAACACTCTGAGAGCTGGCCGCAAGCCAGGAGCCATGAAGCCAGGAGGCTAGCGACAGTGAGCCCCCCCAAGGCCCACGTGTTTGGTTTTTATACCCAACCTGGCTGCCCAACTCCACCCTCAGGTCCCAGCCACCTTCCCTTTGGTGGTGACGGGATTTGTCTTTCCCAGTGTCTTGATGGCTTTGGTCTGGAGTGGGGGTGGAGTCCACAAAGCCTGTATGGGATTAGCGCAGGACATCCTTTACCCCTAACAACTTATTATCAGCTTTTGACTTCCCATTATAAGACACACAAAGCATACACACATACATATATGGGTATACATGTATCACTTACATACACACAACACAATATATACACAATATAACGTGATTACGTACACACAATATATACACTTATATATGCACATATGTCTAATACATACACACATACATATATACTTTTTCTACGGGCTATCTTAAAAAATACACTTAAAACTATTCATTATATTTTTGTTGTTCTTGAAATTACCATTATGACATAGTGAGTTGGTGGGGAGGCCTCTGGAAAAATTTTTTTTCTAGTTATCTGAAGGGGATTTTAAAATATTTGATGAAAACTCCAAATTCACTTCCTGAGAATGTTCTCACTCACTCAGGGGGTCTTGTAACCAATCCCAACCTCAGTATGGGATTCAAAACACAAACTGCTTATGCCTCCCTGGTGGTGCAGGGGTTAAAGACAGTGCTATCAAGCTATCACCAGCCGCTGCAGCACCAGTTTGATCCCCAGCTACCCACATGGCGCAGCAGACCTCTCCTGTCTCGCCCCCCTGCTCCCCTCAGTGGTATAGTTCAGTAAATCTGCCTGTTCTGCTCCCCACTCTGTCTCTGGTGAATCCTCTCACCCCCCGCACCTCAGGCCTGTACCCCAGTTCTTATATTGCATAAGTAAATAAATCTTTAAAAAAATTAAAATAAAAAAAACCACTAACTGCTTAACACCTGCATTAATGAACTCATTCATGCAAAATATATTTGGGTTCTGGTGTAATTCTGACAGTTGTGATACCAAACTCCAGCCTCAGTTTCCCTTAGCCAATAAAAGGAAACAGTTTCAGAAGAAAAAAAGTAGTTTAATTTGTCAGCAAACCAAGGAGGACAGTAGACTTGTGTCTGAAAGACCACTGTCCTGCTCTTAGGCAGCGTGCAGGGGTATTTATACAAGGGAGTAAAACTAAAGGGAGATGGGCAAGGGTCTGCAAAGGGGAGGTGGGACTGGTTGGCATGTACTTTTGATGCAGGCATCTGGAGATTTTGGGTGGGTGCAGGCTTGCTTTGTTAACACCTGATGTTTAACTTCCTTATTATCCTCTTAGGGATGTCCTTTTCCTTAGAATGCAAGAAGACAAACTTGTTAAATGCAACAGAGAGGAAAGCTTATCTGGTGGGGCAGGAAGAGGGACCTATCCTCTCTCACTGCATCAGTTGAACATAGTCCCTGTTCTCCCCAAACTGAGATTCCCTAACACTTGGGCAGTCTCTTACCAGTGAAGCCCTCTGGGGTGAGCAAGAGTTCCTCTGAGTCGGTTCTGGAAAGCCACTGGCATTACTCTAAAATGAAGAATGAAATTAATTCTGGTTTTTATTCTTATGTGGGCATAGTTACCACGTTAGAAAAATCAGCCCTAGGAAGCAGAAGTTAAAATGTTTGTAAACTTGACATCCAAGTCTTTTTTTTTAAAGATTTACTTATTTATTTATACAAGAACCGGGGTACAGGCCAGATGCGGGAGGGTGAGAGAATTCACCAGAGACAGAGCGGAGAACAGAACAGGCAGACTGACGAAATACACTGCTGAGGGGAGCAGTGGGCACAACAGAAGAGGTCTGCCGCAACATGTGGGACCCTCACTGGCCGGTGGAGATCGAACCGGCACTGCAGAGGCTGCGGACAGCTTCACAGCGCTGTGCTCAACCGCCTGCGCCACCAGGGAAGGCCCGCTATTTATAATCTTAATCAGGGGCCTCCCTGGTGGCACAGGGGTTAATGACAGCACTATCAAGATATCAGCAGCCACTGCAGCATGAGTTTGATTCCAGGCCAGCCAGGGAGCAACCCACATGGTGCAATAGACTTCTACCTTGCCTGCTGCTCCCCTCAGCATTGTGTTTCAATTGGATCTGCCTGTTCTGTTTCTCACTGTCACTGGTGAATCCTCTCACCCCCTACACCTCTGGCTTACACCCCAGTTCTTGTATGCATAAATAAAAAAAATCTTTAAAAAATAAAATAAAATAAAATCTTAATCAACCCAGGGCCCCAAAAGATAATAAAATTTGTTATATCAATTGTTTTAGCTGACAACCTGTAAGTTCATTCAGACAACGGAACTTTCAGCCTCCTCCCCCACCATGCACGAGTCAGGGGTAAAGGCGAGATGTTCTTAGGCCATAGAGCACACATGATGAAGGACTAGACACAGTGTAAGTGTGTTAGATAATGGGGTACATGGGAAGGTGAGAAAAATGAGGCAACAAAAGGGAAGAGGGTAAGATGATGTGAAATTTTGCTAAAGGTCAGAGAGTCACTCTGGTAAATTTTGAGTAAGGAGAGAGCCTTGCAGAAATAGTGGAAGGAACCTTCTGTTACATGGCAAGGAGAGGGGCCCTCAGAACCCACAGACCTGCCCATTCTAAACAGGTTCTGCCATCCGCTGCATCAAGACAAAACATACTCTGGTGCATAAGACCTTCAGTGGAAAGGAACTTTAATACAATTAGTGTGCAATACTGAAAAGGGGAAGAATAAAGTTTCTTTTTTTAATTTATTTTTTATTTTTACAAGCATTGGGTACAGTCAGGAGGGGGAGAGAATTCACCAGAGCCAGAGCGGGGAGCAGAGCAGGCAGAAGGACCGAAGTACACTGCTGAGGGGAGCAGAGGGCGGCAGGAGAGGTCTATTGCGCCATGTGGGACCCTTGCTGGCAGCCGGGGATCGAACTGGTGCTGCAGAGGCTGCGGGCAGCTTCGCAGCCCAGTTCTCAACCAGGGGAAGCCCAAGAATAACATTTCCAAATCAGGCACCTGAAGTTACCCATCCTCTTGTGGGTAGATGCCCAGCCAAACAGGATTGGCCCAAAACAGGGCCACTGAAGCCAAAAGCTGCCACAAGTCTAAAGCACCTTCCGTCAGGGACCCATAGAAAAGAGTCAGAAACAGCCAGAGAAGTCTGGGAGGAAAAGAGGAAAATCAAATCCAAGATAAATTTTGCCATTGTTAACCTCCCCAGGGACTCTCACCCACATCTGTTTCAACCAGTCCAGTACCTAGAAGAAAGAGCAGCTGCTTCACATGTCTCTCTGCTCTATGTGCCTTCTCCAGGGCTCCTGGCTCTCCATTCTTCTTCCCACCTCCTGTCTCCTCTCCAGCCTCTCCAGCATCTCCTCCTCCCTGCCCAGCTCCACCCTCCCTTGGGTGGGCAGGAAACCTGGAAGCTCCCCTTTCCCTGGGGACCACCCTGCTACACTTTCAGGTGGAAGAAACTGCAAATGATGAGTACTTGGGATGGAGTGAATTAGGAAGAAGAGGAGATGAAGATATCCTTGTGACACAAGTGTTTGGAGATTTAAGGGGGAGACTTAAGTTGGTTCCCGCTTGCTGTTGCTGTCACCTAGAGTTCAGCCATTCTGGTGCTATTTTCTCAGTGTGTTCTTTTCCTTGAAATGTAAAAACAAGGTTGTTAAGCCTACAGGGTAAATAAAAGAAATGGGAGAGTTTGTCTGGTGGGGCAGATGATGTCAAAGGCAGGCCAGAGACAGGCAGGGGCCCCAGCCTCTGCAAAGCTCTTTGGCTTCTCTGCAAAGCTTTTCGGCTTCTCGATGCATCTGAGGACATCCAGTCCAAGTGAGCAAGTGTCCAGTCCCGAGTGTCCCAAGCAAAGTCCCAGCAAGTGCAGGAGTGCAGCTGGGGAGCAGGTCCAGGAGTGCAGGGGTGCCAGAATCCAGTCCAACGCAATTCAGCCTGAGCAAGTCTGAGAATGCCGGCGCGGAGTGTTGGCGCCCCAGCGTGTCTCAGAGTGTGAGTGTGAGCTTCAGAGAGTTCAGCTTGAGTGGGAGTGTGAGTGAGCCTGAGAGTACGGAGGCCAGCTGTCATGCGAGAGTCCAGAGCTGGCTGGCTTCCCTCCCACCTTGTAAACTCCTTTTCAGACCCCCCCACACCCCACCCCACCCACCACACACACACACACACACACACACACACACACACACACACAAGTCTGATCAGCCCAACTTCAATCCTATGGTCGATTGGCCCATGGCAGCAATCTGCTCATAGCTTGCACTTGATCCATTCCACAATGCAGGCACCAAATCCACTGCCTGCAGCTGGAGGGAGCCACAGCGCTGGAGCTGGCCCTGTGGTACTGGTGAGCTGCATGCCCTGGGGTGGGCGTGGTAGGGGAACCACTGCTGTCCACCATCACTGCTGGCCTCTGCCCACAGCCTGAGCCCCAGTGGGGCCACCAGCGGTGGGCAGTAAAATGCCTACCACTGGCTGTTGCTTGTACTGCCTGCAAGCAGTGCTCTGGGCCAAGTGCCAGAGACCTGAGGGGGGTTCTCCAGTTTCAGTAGCATGGAGACAGAGAGAGTAATTGGAACCCAGATTTATTTTGAAAAGAAGACATGATGGACCAAATATGAAAAGAATCGATGACTCAAAGGTTTCACTCTGAGCACCTGAAAAGATGCAAAGCCAGTGTGGAAGGTATAACAGGAACTTAGTTTCAGATGTATAAAGCCAGAGATATAAGTGGAGATTTGAAGTAGATTTAGACATAATGATATATACGTCAGGAAATAATATCTATCACCTACCCCTTTCAATACTTTTTGTACTAATCACTTTTCCAAGTCCTATGTCAGGATTAACCTAATCCCTTTATGAGTTGGGTACTATTATCAGCCTCATTTTACAAATGAAAACACAGAGCAGGTGGATTAGGTCACTTGGTTGCCCCTGGCTGCAGGCCTGGATCAGGAATTTGAACCTGGCAGTCTGGATCCAGAATCCTTGCACATAGCTTCATAGGAGGCAGATTTCTTTTTTTCCTTATTCTCTAGTCCTTGCTGAATGATTGTGGTTCTGAAGCATCTTGATGACAGTAGCTTGTGACTGGCCCAGCTTTCAAAGGCCTGGCCCCCGGGAGAAGAGAGAGCTTCAAGCTCCATATTTCCACTTAATTCAAGTGATCTTGTGGCCTGAGGACATTTAATTCAGAACCTAAATAAAATGATTCATTCAAGACTTCTAAGCTGATAAATAAATGAAGTGCATTAGACCTAATGAGAACACTTTGTGGGATGCAGGGATTTTGCCTCTCCCAGAAATATTATTCTTAGTTTCTCCTTCAAGGGAAGCATTGAAGTTTTATCCAAAAATGTTAAGAGCCAATGTGAAAATAGAAATAATCTAAATGGCTTGCTTTCTGAGTAAAGGGAGTCTTTTGATATGTGCTTTTAATAAATTGTTTTATCTATTGAATAAATACAAAGGAACATATTTAAAATGTACATTGTTATAAAGAACAATAGTACAATCCATGACCCAGTTGAATAAATAGAATCTTATCATCAGCTGGAGACCCCCATGTTTTCCTGCAGGTCATGTCCTTCTTCCAGATGTCCCCTTTCTGTCCTCTTCCATCACCCACCTTCAGGGTTTTACGACATTACTTAACAGTTTCACTCCCACACATGCTTTGAGAATGATAAAAATTAATTTAACCTGTTTTTGAACTTTATACAAATAGAATAATACTGTAGGTATATTTTGCGATCTGCACTTTTAACACATTATTCATGGGATTTTTTTCCATGTCATTACCTGTAGCAACAGCTCCTTAGTTTGTGTTACAATATAGTGATATACTATGATTTATTTATCCATTCTATTACTGATGTATATTTGGGTTGGTTCTATTTTTGGCAATTGAGAGCATGCTCTCAGAGCATTTTTTTTTTTTTGGTATGATTTAAAACATACATCCTGGTGAACATGTGCAAGTGGCTCCCTTATATAAAAATGTCAGAGGGAGGATTGCTGTGCAGTTGTGTGTGTTTATCTTCAACTTTATCAGATAACAACAAGCCATTTTCAAAAGTGGCTCCAGTTTCTCCCCCATCAGGCATATGTAAAAGATGTTGCAGGCCCATTAACTTGTTTACACTTGGGATTGTCATATTCTCCTATTTTAGTCATGGGGAGGCTGGGAGAAAGGCAAGGAAGAAGAGTAATGACAGTGTTAGGGGGAAAGGATGTCCTAAAGCTAATTCCACACAGGCTTTGTGGACTCCACCCCCACCCCAGGCCAAAGCCAAAGACACTGGGAACTCCAAATCCCATCACCACCAAAGGGAAGGTGGCTGGGACCTGAGGGTGGGGTTAAGCAGCCAGGTTGCTATAAAGCCAGACACGTGGGCTTTGGAGGGGTCCCCCATTTGGCTCTCCACCAGCTCACAGCCTTCGGCCAGCTCTGAGAGTGCCATTGGGTTTCCAGGTCGGCGGATCGGGTAGGACGCATTAAAGACTTTATTTCCCCATTTTCTCCCTGAGTTGTACATTTTCTTTATTTCCTTTTCCCTTGTAAATAAACCTTTTATTAACCTTTTGTGTGTGCCTGTAGTGGAGTATTAATAAGTCCCTTTTAAACGCGCAGGTGAGGACCCACAGCCAGGCAGCCCGTTCAGTATCGGGGCTGCCCTATAACAGCAGGTGTGATTTTAATTTACATTTCTTGGATTGCAAATGAGGTTGAGCATCTATTATTATTTTTTTTTTTTGCCATTTGAATATTTTTTCTTTCAGAAAATGCCTGTTCAAGTTTTTTCTTGTGGTCTCTTCCTTGTTGATTTCTAGGAGTTCCTTGTGGATGCAAGGCGGATGGCAGAACCTATTTAGAGCAGGCAGGTTTGGGGGTTCTGGGGTGCCCCTCTCCCTGCCCTGTGACAGCCATAGCAGTGATAGTGCTGAGACTTAACCCCTAGGCCAGCAGGGAGGCCCTCTTTTTTTTTTAAACATTAAAAAAATATTTATTCATGTAGAAGAACTGGGGTGCAGGTCAGAGGTGTGGGGGGGGTAAGAGTGATGGAGTTTTGTGGAGTGCGGGGTCCTTGGGTTCACTCTGAGAAAGGTTTCACCAGAGCTCCCATTTCAGCAGCACACAAGTTCCCCAGGCAAGTTTGTCCATGAGACAGAGACGTTAGTCATATTTAAAGAACAGATTTATTAGGGAAAGGGAAAGGGACAGGTTTGCTAAGAAAGGCCTGCATGGTCACAGGTGGGCGTCCTTGAGGAGAGCTGCCTCTGCTGAGGGAGGTCAGTGAAGAGAAGTCCTGGCATGGTACAGATCACAGGCAGGCAGGAGGCTGCTGCCCTGCAGAGAGAGAGAGTTAGTAAAAAGCACCTGCATAGTCACAGGTGGGCAGTGGGAGTGCTGCCCCGAGCCTGTGCAGAGACTGCCTTGATATACTCCCCTTCTGTTTGGGAGGGGTCACTCCGAGTGGCCTGTTTGTTGCTTATTTGGGATAACTAGGCAAAATCAGGAAGGGATTCCAGGGTGGGCCCAATCTCCATATCTTTACCCTCAGGTCTGTGCTCCACTTCCTATAGCATCTGATCCTGCTTGGGTCTCAGGCCTTGTGATAAGGCGCTGATGCCTAAGGGTCACGACCTCTACAGCTGGGTTAATGGTCCTGTTATTCCCCTCGACCCCCACCTCCTTGTTTGAGTCAGATTTTAATCTTGTGAGGCCTCCTTTCCAGTTTTTCTATTCTTGTCCTCCATCAAGAGGATTCACCAGAGACAGAGTGGGGAGCAGAACAGGCAGATGTGCTGAAATAAACTGCTGAGGGGAGCAGTGGGCGAGACAGGAGAGGTCTGCTGCTGAGTCACCTCCCTGGCCAGGGATCGAACTGAGGCTTAACCCCTAGGCCATCAGGGAGGCCCCCTAGACCCTGGTTTTCATGTTTTCATCTTTTTGCTTCTCTATACTGTCCAGTTTTATATTTGTAGTTAACTCCTTTTCCAGAAATTCACGTAGTTCTCTTTCAATTCTCTATGCTTCTTTCTCATTTTCATTTCTTTTCTTCTTTAAATGTCCTTAAGCCTGGTGGAACAAAGAATAAAAAAGGAGAGGCCACAGATCAGGAACCTGTCTCACTCAAGGAAGTAGTGGGGAGAAGGGATTAACGTAGCCAGCAAGCCCAGCTACAGAAAATAAGATCCTTAGGCACCAACAAGCAGGTATCAGAGTGCTGTAGGGAGTGTCAGGAGCACAGACCTGAAGGTGAAGAAATGAAGATTAAGGAACAAACTATCCACCCACAAAGATGAGCCCCTCCCTACCGAAAGAAGATGATAAAACCTAATGCTGCCCCCACAACGGGGCAGCTGTGTTTCTGCCAACCTGTGACTATGCAGGTTCTTCCTTTCACCTACTCTCTCCCTCTGCAGGGCAGCAGCCTTCCTGCCTGCCTGTGACCTGTACTTACCGGGGCTTCTCCTCACTGACCTCCCTCAGCAGAGGCAGCTCTCTTAGAGGCCCCCTGCCTGCAACCATGCAGGCCTTTCTCAGCAAACCTGTCCCATTTGGGGCAGTTGTCTATGCAAGTGTCCTTTATTCTTCTGTCCCTTTTCTAATAAACCTGCTCTTTAAATATAACTAACGTCTCTGTCTCGTGGAGAAACGTGCCTGGGAAACTCTCCGCATGCCGCTGAAAGGGGAGCTCTGGTGACACCTTTCCCCGGGGGGAACCCAAGGACCCCACACTCCAAACCCACTGGCTCCAAAAACAACATCAAGTCTATTATACACACTTATATTTTTTGCTTAATTCTACTGCTGAATTCTTTGCAGGTCTGTTTCTATCTTCTTTCCCCACTGTAAGGGCAGGAATGGACACGGTGCAGGTTTTCTGATCCCATGCAGACCGGGTAAAGGAGGAGTCAGAGTCCTCAGTAGTTTTGCAGGTTTTTTAATGGGGTTCACCAGGTATATGGCAGGGGTGCTGGGGGGCCAGGAGGTTGGCAGGCCTCCCAGCCCCCAGCAAATCTTCACTCTATCTGAGCTCTCTGGAGTTCGTTCTGCTGCTTCTCGGCTTCTCTTTCGGCTTCTCTTTCGGCTTCGGCTTCGGCTTCGGCTGCTGCTGCTGCTGCTGCTGCTGCTGCTGCTGCTGCTGCTGCTGGCGTCCCCGAGATGCCGCCCTTAAAAGCACAGTCTTAGCTCAGCTGAATCCCATCTACCTATGCCCACACCCTACTCCAGGTGCCCACCATCAGGCATGCATTCAGGACAAGGATCCATCATCTATCCTGATGGCGGGAGGGCAGAAAAGCCTGATTTTTCTTTACCCTACAGTCCACCCCCTCAGGGTTTTCTGCCATACAGTCTATACATATATATATACAATTTTCTAAGCAAACAAACAATGCAGCCATGGCCCACAAAAACAAATACATCAAATATAACAAAATACAATATAACAAAATACAACAGAACACAAATAAGTCCAGGCAATTATTGGTACCAGCAGATGAGCCACCAAATCTGCTGCCAAAGGCACTGCTCATACAAGGGAGGGGAATCACTCACGGCATCTACTATAACACACCAGGAGCCGTCAGGCTTCCTGGCCTTCTCTGGCTGTAGTCTCGGCTACAAGCCACACACAGCATCCACCCCCAGGATGCACTAGCTCTGGGATTGGCAATTTTATTCTGTTGGGGGTAATCGCCAACCCTCAGGGTTTCTGTCTGCAGTCGCTCCAACACTCGGCTTTCATGGCCACCCATGCGACTCGCAGACCCCTGCATTCAGGCCAACCCACTGCACAAGCACATGGGTTGGGGATCCAAACTCTACATTTGGCTTGGGCTCCACCCCAAGCCCCGTTCCCCAACTGTCCCCCAAGGACAGGTTCCTCAGCTCCTCACCCTCACTCAAGAATGAGCAGGGCATCACCCACAGGTGATTTTATGAAACTCACAGGGCTTCAGCATACCCAGGCTGCTTAACAGCCGCTTAGGGCTTCTCAACTTAGCATCAGTACTAGCTGTTGCCTTCTTAGTTGGCTTTTCTCCTCCACCTGGCTGCTGGGCATACACAGGCTGCTTTTGGCCATCAAGGCCCACTGGCCACCCCCAGATTCTCAAAAAAAAAAAAAAAAAAAAAAAAAACATAACCTGCCAAGGTCCTCCGCCTTCTGGCGGGATTGTCAGTCCATCAGTCCATCAGTTCAAGTCCATTGGCCTCTCCCCGCTTCAGCAACGGCCTGCTGCCTCAGGGGTCATTGGATGGTCCTTTCCGGTGTCGTTGGCTGGTCCTTTCAGGTGTCGTTGGCTGGTCCTTTCAGGTGTCGTTGGCTGGTCCTTTCCGGTGTCGTTGGCTGGTCCTCTCGGACGTCTCCTTCACGCCAGGTCTCATCCTGTAGCTCGTGGACGTTGTCCACCTTCTGTGCCACCATGGCGCCTCCAGCGTCATCACAGGCAAACAGTCTGTTCTCCTTAGTCCCTCCAGGTCTTCGGAGGGCTCCATACCCGTCTGCATGGATCCTGCCGACTTCGCCAATTGTAAGGGCAGGAATGGACACAGTGCAGGTTTTCTGATCCCATGCAGACCGGGTAAAGGAGTCAGAGTCCTCAGTAGTTTTGCAGGTTTTTTAATGGGGTTCACCAGGCATATGGCAGGCAGGGGTGCTGGGGGGCCGGGAGGTTGGCAGGCCTTCCAGCCCCCAGCAAATCTTCACTCTATCTGAGCTCTCTGGAGTTCGTTCTGCTGCTTCTCGGCTTCTCTTTCAGCTTCGGCTTCTTCTGCTGCTGCTGCTGCTGCTGCTGCTGCTGCTGCTGCTGCTGACCTCCCAAGATGCCGCCCTTAAAAGCACAGTCTTAGCTCAACTGAATCCCATCTACCTATGCCCACACCCTACTCCAGGTGCCCGCCATCAGGCATGCATTCAGGACAAGGATCCATCATCTATCCTGATGGCGGGAGGGCAGAAAAGCCTGATATTTTCTTTACCCTACACCCACTCTGCACACCTTGCTGGCTCTTATTCATGGTGATTTGATTTCTTAAATATTTTGTATTTTTATTTGATATTTATTACCATGTGCATATCAGCTAAAGAACATTCTCTCTGGTATGGCTGATTTAAGGTATTCTCCTATAGAAAGGATTAGTATGTGCTTTTGCCAGGTGCTTGAGGTGACCACCAACCTGAAAATACTTTGGCCAAGTTTTCAGACTAGAGGTTTTTTAGACCACACAAGTAGATTTAGTTGCAAGCCCCCATGCGGGACAGCTTGAGATTGTAAGTTCTCAGGAGGTGTTTTTTCTCTACCTTGTATCCAGTGTTAAAGCACAGGGTCTTCTTTGCTACCCTCAGCTGGGTGGAAAGGGGAATTCTTAATTTGCCCTTACAGAGACTTTTGGGATATCTGACTTTGAGCCTTAAATCTGTTAGATTTCCCTTCCTGGGCTAACTCTAGGTATTTTGCCCTTTGCTTTCTTCACAAGAGACTTATAAAGCCAAAACTCAGGGGTCTCCTTAATTTGTTCACAATACTCAGGGTGTAAAAATCAGTTTTTTTTCCTTCTGTGTATCATTTTTTGGTTCCAGCTTTTATTACATCGCTCATAATTCTTTACTTTCTTGCTTGCCCTATAATGTAATTTAAATAATGTTATTATAATTTACTTAATATCTTAATTTTATTTCCACAGTAGTTCAGAGTTTTGTCTACTATACTTCAGGAAATAGTGCCCTAGGTTTAGCTTTTCCATGTTTAGCTTTTCTTTTTTTTTTTTTTTGTTGTTGTTATTTATTTTTCCATGTTTGTATGGGGCTTTTATAGTTACAAGTTTAAACAAGCTATATTTAACATAACTTGCTATGGAATGGTTTGTGGTATTTCTGTTGCTATAACCAATGCATATTTATTATGCATCAGGCACTGTTCTAGCAATGGGGGTGCAGGAGAGAACAAAATGGATCAAAATTCCCTCCAAGAAACTTGGAGCTTGAATTCTAGAGGGGAAGACATTGTGTATGTAGTGCATTAGTCAGTGATCATGCTAAAAAGAAATAAAGCAAAAACAGGGCCTCATGTGTTTGGAGCAAATCAGGAATTCCTCCTTGAGATAGTGACATTTTTATAGAAAGGGGGGGTGTGAGCTGTGAGCATTCCAGAGAAATGTCCTAAATGTCTTCTAAATGCCTAAGAAAACATCGAATGAAAGTCCTCTGTAGTTTTGTATTGATACTATGTCCCAAACTTTACTATTAATCTTTCTTCCCTCTTAAAACTCAATTTGTTAGGGGGAAATGATGTACTGCGCTAATCCCATACAGGCTTTGTGGACCCCACCCCCACTCCAGACTAAAGCCATCAGGACATTGGGAAAGACAAATCCCATCACCACCAAAGGGAGGGTGGCTGGGACCTGAGGGTGGAGTTGGGCAGCCAGGTTGGATATAAAAACCAAACACGTGGGCCTTGGGGGGCTCGCTATCGCTCGCCTCCTGGCTTCACGGCTCCTGGCTTGCGGCCAGCTCTCAGGGTGCCATTTTGGGATTCCTGATCGGCAGATCGGGTAGGACGCATTTAAAACTTTGTCTTCCACTTTTCTCCCTGAGCTGTACATTTCCTCATTTCCTCTTCCCTTGTAAATAAACCTTTTATTGACCTTTCGCGTGTGCCTCTGGTAGAGCATTGATAAGTCCTTTTAAGCGCGCAGGTGAGGACCCACAGTCAGGCACCCCATTTTGTATCGGGGTTGCTCTACAACAAATTTTCTCTTACTATTTCCCAACCAAGCTCTACAGTTTTAATTTTCTAGCCATACGAACTGACTTTCTATCTACTTAATCTCTCTGAGTCTATTTCCCCCTGTGTAAAATCCTGGTCAGGATTGAAGGGTGAAATGAGATAACATTTGTAAAGATGTCTTAATATGGCATGTTAATTTAATGTTAACTAACAAATGTTAATTTATTTCTTCTCCTTCCTTCCCTGTCCAAACTCTTTCAGCACTTGTTTTCAGTACTAGCATTAAATTTGCAATCAGATTCTTATGCAATACCATGGAGAAACCATGTGGTAGGCAATTAACTACAGACAAATTGGAGACATTAGTAAACTTGATTTAAAAAAAAAAAGAATTTTCCAAAGTGGTTTTGAAAGGCTGAATTTATTGCTCAAAGATGAAGCGATAAAGCCAAGCCCATGAATTTCTTCATTTCCTCCTTAAAAGATATTTTCCCTTGTATTACATGTCAACCAGTAAGTCTCTATTTCTGTGTGTCCGCAGAATAGCCAATTGCAATCAAAACTCAAGTAAGCAGAGGTATATCCCACTGATATGCAAATACATACGTAGCTTCATATCTTTGCTTGTCCCTTCATCCATTCTAGCTCCAATTTTGCAGTGTAAATTGGTGAATTTTCTTAAGATTGTTAGCCTGCCACTAAAAATGAAGGACATGTGAGGATCAAGATGAAACTGTAAGTCGTGTGTAGTTTGGGTTGAATGAAACTGAACTCTACATTTAGAATTAAAAGTAGACCCTTAAAATCATTTATATTATCCAGTGTGATCTTCTTTGATTTGAGGGTCATCAGACCTGCACTGTAGTACTGGTTTTAATGTGGACTAACCATGGTTCTCAGTCAATTAGCTTCCCCACCTGAATCCTAAGTGTTCCTTCCTATACTTCCTGGCCTTGTATGACTGTTGACATTTCGTAAGGAACTGAGCAACATCAAAGTAAGACAGACACTAAAGATAAACAGAGTACAACTATTTATAGTGTATACTTTTGGTTTTTGTCCTGTCCACAGTCCTACCATTGACCGTGCCCTGCTGGACATGTCCTTCCTTCGACTCTGTGGGGAGATGCCCTCTGACCTCCGAGAGCAGCTGGACCACACATTCTGAAGACACCAGCAGTCCTAGCCTGGGCCCCTCCTACACAGACCTGCAGCTCATCAGTGCCGAGGAGCAGATGAGTGGCAGGGCTTCTGGTGCCGACTCGACTGGTAAGAGGGAATATCATGCTAGAGGGCTTTGCAATCACTTTTGGTGACCCATAGCCATCTTTCAAATGTCTACAGCCAGATTTGTCTGCAGAATGACTTCAGGCTTAGCCATTCAGTCAAAAAGCTAGAATCCAAAGTGATTCAAATATTGCATTGGGATGAAACATGGGCATAGGTTGTGGCTGATTGGTTGGCAGTTTATTAATTTTGGGAAACTGTTTGACAGTCTGTCTTAATGTGTTATTTTCTGACTGTTTCCTGTCAACTTATTTCCTCCTTGGATAACTGAACTATATGTAATATGCACAAGTCTGATTCTTTTATTGTACCACCCACACATCCTCCCTCTTCAGCAAGCGGGAGGTAGAGACAAAGTAAATATTACATGAAGCAGAATAAGAATCAGGTCTCAGCCACTGTGTCCAGGCTACAAATCATTTTGCAGTTTTATCTTTTTTCTGCCCTGCCTGAATTGAGTTATCCAGCAATCCATAACACCCCAGGGTCTCTCTGATTAATCTCCAGTAGGTGTACACTAGAATGGAATACTGGCTGCCTCTGCAGGTGGAATATGGGCTTGTCAGCAAGCACTGTGTACCGGGTTTGCTTTAGGACGGCATTGGAAAGGTGTGTGTCCTTGGTATTTTTGGTTATTTGGTCCAAGAGATTGTTTTCCTTTGAAGGTGCTAGAGTTACGGATAGTTTCTCTGTGGAAGAAATTATCCAGTGTGTCCAACAGTATCTGTTTTTTCTCTTTAAAATGTTGTTCAGGAATTTTTCTCTGGATCACTTTTCCAATGCAAGTAACATTTGCCCTCACACTATCTGCCGCTAGAAGGTTTTCTATAAGAGAGATCTCCCTTGCAGACTAAAGGCTTGGTATTTGACAATATTGCAGTGAATCCTGGTTTCTCACAGTCTTTCTTCACCTGCCACAGTTCTTCATAGCATTTCATTTTCACAGTCACCTCCTGAATTATGGTTGAATTCCGTGGCTAGTGATCCTGGTCAGTGGCTGCCATATGCCCCCCACAAACCTGTCCCCACTGTGGGAACATTTCATGGATTGGAAGATGCTGAGACAGTTAGAAGAGAGGCTGTGCTCGCTGTTTCCTTTGTTTCTCCTTGCCTCAATCTCCTTTCCAAGCTTTCCTGTAGAGGATGCAAATTGGTGACGAGAATAGATTCTGGAATCAGGCTGCTCAGGTTCAAATCCTTGTTCTGCCATAACAGCTATGTGACCTTGGGCAAGATCTTTAGTGTCTTTATTTTTTTTTTAAGATTTATTTATTTATGCATACAAGAACTGGGGTACAGGTCAGAGGTATGTGTGTGGGGGGGGTGAGAGGATTCACCAGAGACAGAGTGGGGAACAGACCAGGCAGATTGACCAAAGTACACTGCTGAGGGGAACAGCGGGCGAGTCAGGAGAGGTCTGTCTGCTATGCCATGTGGGTAGCTCCCTGGATGGCCGGGGATCAAACTCGTGTTGTAGAGGCTGCGGACATCTTCATAGATTGCGCCTTAACCCCTTGTGCTACCAGGGAGGCCCAATCCTTAGTGTCTTTACACTTCAGTTTCATCATCTGAAATGTGGGGATAATAATGACAGTACTTACCTTAGCATGCTGTTCTCAGCTTCAAGCGAAACCATTGATGTGGAACAACTTACTTATTTTCTTACACAGAGTAAGTGTCATTTTGTCCCTCCTATTCCGGGGTTCTTACTGCTTTAGAGAGATGGAAAATGGGCTCCTCCTACAGAAAAAGTCAGAACCTGTAGGCTCAGCAGCATTCTCAGTGGCCTCTCTACTTTGTTATTAGGTGAAAACTGCTCTTTACTTATGAAGGTTCAAATGATGAAAATCAGAATCCTGGCTGGAATTAATAAAGTGTCTATAAAGCTGATAATTAGCTTTAGTCATTCTCTTTTTAAAAGTCATGTTAGGGTTACTCTTCACATTGAGAAAACCTCTTCCCCTTTTGTTTTGATCATGGTCTCCACAGGAAACAGGTGGTACCTGAAAAGGGCCTATCTGAAGAGAGTTTAATGAAAGAGTGCTGGCATCATGGAAGAGGGGCTGCCCCACAGGCTGCACCATGTCAGGCAAGAAGGGGAATAAATACCTGGATCTTGTGCTTGTTCTGTCCATGGGCAGATCCCAGTCAGAAGCCAGAGAGCACAGGTCCTGGGAAGGCAGTCCACAGGGGTCACCCAACAGACCACAGAGCAGGTGGACATGGGTGGAGAATAGATGTGGGGTGACAGGTAATGTAATGCCAATGGACAATAACCACCACATCAGGAGTTAGTTCATGCCAGGAGTTACATGAGATGAAATGCAGAACCAGGATGCTGAGTGATGCTCTCAGTTCTTCCCTTCAGCAGGTGGCAGTTTCCATAGCCACACGGGGGTTAGAGCTGTGCTCTGCTGGTAACTTCCTTTTTTGCAGTAGTTATAATCATAAGCAGCATGTACTGAGCGTGCCCTGTGTACCTTTCAGTCCCAGCAGGTATCATTCTCCCCTTTTCCTCATTGACCCTGAGTCTGTGGAAGGTTAAGAAACTTGTCTAAGAGGACACAGCTAATAAATGGACGAACCCATGTGATTGGGTTTCAAAGTTCCCAAGCATTTTCCAGTAGTTCTGAGATCGGCCACTTGCCTAAGTCATCATCGTTATTAGTTTGCGGTCACCTTCCAGACATTCTGTGCAGAGAGTTATAGGCGATTCCTGATATACATATGTACGCGCACACACACACACATACACACATACATACATGACTTTGGAGGTTATTTTTAACACAAATAGGATCAAAAGAACTTTAAGTAACAGGTGGTGCCTGAAGAAACCTCTTGCTTCTTTAGCAAGTATGAGAGTGTTGAGATAACTGCTGTGTGCCCACAGTATGTATTATTTAAACAAGTCTCTGAACTGCATTTTAAAAAGAAATCTCCCAATTCTTTAGTGATCAGGCCAGGACCCAGGCTGCCCAGGTGCTAGGTTGCTTCCATCTGCTCATGATGGAGTGTGTTCCTCTGCCTCTCACCTCCACACTCCTCCATGCCCACAGGGGGCCACTGGTGCCTCTAGGGCCCTGCAAAGGTGAGGCCCTGAGTTGAGAGGCTCAGGGAGTTGTTCTCAGGCAGCGTGGAAAGTGGATGAAGCCCCAAGAGGCTCTTCCTGAACATCCTGACCTATGAGAGCAGATGGATTCCTGGCTTTGAAGAGCCATTAACTCACCATAGATCCCAGGATGGAAGGAGTAGGAAAAATAAGGTTTAGGGGAATAACCAAGTATTGTAAGCCTCTGGCTCCTGTCTGTCTACCCCATCAGCAGGGATTTATAAATGCTTTCAGTTAAGCTATTGAGAGCTTCAAAGAAATCTGTACACGCTGGAAAGCCCTCCAGACTCACTGTCCTCCGCCGGCACCAGGCCTGTAACTGTGGCCAGCTCTGGGAGAGCTCTGCTTCGAGTCTGGATGGTTCATTCCGGGTGAACTGAGTCGCTGGGAGGCTGTGGAGCAGGCTCTCATCTGTCTCTGCCTCCTCGGCACTCACCTCCGCGGAGCTTGCTTCCTCCTCTGTGGATTGGGACCAGCGTCCCTCCCGAGGCAGGCAGCAGAGTGTTTGTGGAGGTGCTTCCTCCAGAGCAGAGGCACTAGGAATTTCTAAAAAGCCCCTATCTTAATAGCTCCATGCTGCATTTCCCTTTGAAAAAAAAAGATAATTACTTCTTACTTTATTGCCCCTTGAGGACTATAAACTACACGTGTGTGGGTTGAGACCTCGGGAGGGTTTTGCAGTTCTCAGCTCTCAGCAACAAGCCATAGGTATATGCAGAGCTAAGTTTTGGGTCATTAGTTTCTGTGCTGAGGATTTGGGGATCCTTGTGAGAAACTGTGTTGGGAGACTTTTGTCATGTGCCTTCCCCACCATGGCATTAGCTTTGTGAAAATAGAAGGTAAGGAGCAGCTTCAGAATTCTTCCTCCACAGGAGCTCCCTCAGTCAGCACAGCCCACCCGGCCCTCCCTGGCAGCTATGTGTGAGCAGGCGACAGGGGCAGATGCCCTGTGATTCATCTCCTGTGTGGAGCGGGATGACGGTGGCCCAGGCCCAGCCTGTTTATCTTGGCCCTGTGGCTGTGCACACACTCCTCCCTGTCATCTGTGGCAGGAGTTCTGCAGGGATTTGGCAGCCCCACCGGGCAGTCCTGATTCCCACATAACTGCGGTGGGGAAGACTCTGTGATCAGCCTACACTTTCTTCTCATTTTCTCACCAAGGGGATAATCAGGAGGAAGGCAAACAAATCCTTTACCTTGGGTAAATCACAGGGTGTGGGGGAGAGCAATGTTGATGTTTGCTCTGGGCCTTAGCTCTCCAGTGCAAATGGCAGGAGACTAGGAACTGAATCCCTGTGAGGGATTCCTAGCAACACCCACTTCCTCTCTCAGCCCCCTCTTTTCCAGGTACCTTCCCATGGCAGGTACATCTTGCCATGCTCACCAGTCAGACGTGCCCTGAACTGCCACAAGTCTGACATGGGTTTGTATTGTAAACAGTAAGAGCGTAGAGGGGATAAAAATAAGTTTTCTGCCTTGGCAGTCCACGTCAATCATGGAGGAGGAAACAAGTGTTTGCAGTAGCCTAGGCTGCTAAGTGGTAACCTTTCATTTTGTTTTTCTTTTCTTTTCTTTTCTTTTTTAAAAAAGATTGATTTATTTATGCATACAAGAACAGGGGTACAGGCCATAGGTGTGCAGGGTGAGAGGATTCACCAGAGACAGAGTGGGGAACAGAACAGGCAGATTCACTGAAATACACTGCTGAGGGGAGCAGCAGGCGAGTCAGGAGAAGTCTGCTGTGCCATGTGAGTAGCTCCCTGGCCGGGATCGAACTTGTGCTTCAGTGGCTGTGGATAGCTTCATAGGCTGTGTCTTAACCCCTTGAGTGGTGTTAGAATACTCAGGCATATATGCAAGCTAAAGATGTCCAGACTGAACAAAGCTCATTACAGGTGTTTAGTCATTGCTGCATGGATTCTGGAGTTGAGTCCTTGGGCAAGTTAGGGTTTAAGTAGGCAGTGTTGGGGACAGCACTGGCAGAGACTTTGAGAGCTGAAGAGCCTTCTGAGATAAGGAGAGAGAAATCCAGCATGACTAATGAGGATAGTAAATTTTAAGAGACCTTAGACAGGGGCAGTGAAAGAAAGATTGAGATAAGAGCTGTAAATCTAGACACAGCTGTCCAGAGACATACAGCCACTGAGAAAGAACCAGTCACAAAGAGGATGAAGAGATTTTAGAATAGAAGAAAAAAAGGTTTAAATATCTCCTAGACAGGGGTCTATACGGCATCTTTGGTCCCTTTTTGGCCTCCCTGCCTTGGAGTCTTTGCTTTTGTTCTTTTTCCTCTAAATATACTTTTTTTTACTACCTAAATAAAGATTTGTTTCCCTCCACTTACTTATCTGAGGGTTTGTCTACAAATTCCCTTTTGCAGCTTTGTGGGAAGAGAACTGTGGTGATTCAAGGGTTACTGGTCTGAAGGCAGCTGCAGCAGCTGTGATCACAGTAACAGCCATAACAGTGCACACAGGCTTCAGAATGAAAGGTGTGAGATTACAGGTGGTGAGAGGCATTTGCATCCCTGACATCTGCAACCCATTTGCGTTTAAGAGTCCAGCATTTCTCCCAAGTGTGACTCAAGCAGCAACTCAAGAAAAACCGGGATTCTGGGGATGATGTGTTAAGTCATGCTGTGCTCACTGTTGGAGATTCATAGCCTGTATTAGCTTAGTATAGACTTTGAAAAGTCCTGAAATTATATTTGTATGTGTATACGTTATTATAGTATACCCACTTTTATACATATGTAAGCAAATTTAACCTTCACTTTGCCCATGTTGTCCTACTATCTAATAGGTCAGATCTTTTTTTTTTTTAAGATTTTTTTATTTATGCATACAAGAACTGGGGGAGAGGCCAGAAGTGTGGGGGCTGGGGGTGAAAGGAATCACCAGAGACAGAGTGGGGAACAGAACAGGCAGATTGAAATACACTGCTGAGGAGAGCAGTGGGCCAGTTAGAAGAGGTCTGCTGCACCATTTGGGTAGCTCCCTGGCTGGGGATCAAACTTGTGCTGCAGTGGCTGCGGATAGCTTCGTAGATTGTGTCTTAACCCCTTGCGCCACCAGGGAGGCCCAACAGCTCAGATCTTAATGTACAGAAACCCAAACTTCCATAAACTGGCACAAGTGACTTGGAAGAACATACCATTGCTGAAGTATTGGGAAACCAGGGAAACCAGAAAGAAGTATACTGACAACCTTGCCCAGATGTACGGAGATTTACAAAGCCCCTTCTTGGTCTCATGCTCTGCTACCACCTTGGCCTTTTTCTTTTTCTTTTTTTTTTTTTTATGTTTAGATTCAGCAGACCCAAGACTACATTTTACCAAACTTTCTTTGTATTTAAACCCTCTTGGTGGGGCCTCCCCGGTGGCGCAGCAGTTGAGCGCTGGGTTGCGCAGCTGCCCGCAGCCTCTGCAGCGCCGGTTCGATCCCCGGCTGCTCCCCGGCCACTGGAGGAGGGTCCCACATGGCGCGCAGACCTCTCCTGCCGCCCGCTGCTCCCCTCAGCAGTGTACTTCGGTCCTTCTGCCTGCTCTGTTCCTCACTCTGACTCTGGTGAATTCTCTCACCCTCCCACACTTCTGACTGTACCCAGTGCTTGTATAAATAAATAAATAAATCTTTAAAAAAAAAAAAAAATAAAAAAATAAACCCTCTTGGGCTTTAAAAAAAAATGTAGACCAGATGTTCTTGATTCATTTGCATTTAACTTTTAACTGATCACAATGGAATTCTGCCAAAGCAGTAGGATAGCCCAAGGGGTTCACTTTTTTTCTCTCTCTCTGAAGTGTGTGTCTGTGATGGGTAGAAAGCTGTAGACTTGAGATCTCAATTTCTGTGACAAGAAGTTTTTAGATGCTCAGAAAGTTTGCTTTGTTGGTGATGGTAGCTTGAGAGCCTCACCTGGGCTTGTGTATCTCTTTACAAGATCTAACAGGTTTCTCTGTTGTCGGTTTTGTCTTAATCCTGCTGCAGCTGGTGGAGCCCAAGATCAGGCTTAGGGGCCCAGATTCTCGGTAAACAGTGATTATCGTGGTACAGGTTGGATTTACAGGGGATTCTTGTGGGTCTAGAGACACAGTTGTATTTTTTTTTTTTATCTTTTGTTTCACTTGAAAAGATTTTGCTTGCAAGAAAAATGTTAACATATTTTGAAAACTCTTTCCCCTAATTAAAAAATTCAGCAATAACCGTATTCACCTTGAACAGCAGTGTCTTCCTCAAAATCAAGAATAGTAGAACACTTTTTTAAAAAAAAAAAAGATTTATTTATTTATTTATGCAAGCACTGGGTATAGTCAGAAGCGCGGGAGGGTGAGAGAACTCACTAGAGCCAGAGCGGGGAGCAGAGCAGGCAGAAGGACTGAGGTACACTGCTGAGGGGAGCAGCGGGTGGCAGGAGAGGTCTGCGCGCCATGCGGGACCCTCCTCCGGTGGCCGGGGAGCAGCCGGGGATGGAATTGGCACTGCAGAGGCTGCGGGCAGCTTCACAACCCAGCGCTCAACCTAGAACACATTTTTAAATCAAATCACTGTTTTTTTTCTTTCATTTCATGGTACACATTTTGGCCTTTTTTCTATTACCTCAGGATTTTTCTTTTTCTTTTTTCCATTAAGTTCTGTATTTTTGGTTTTATTCTCTATTTTAAAAAAAGAAACTCTAATGATTGCTTTCTTTGAAAGTTTGTTTAGAGAGGTTCTAAAGTTTCTCAGAAAGACAAATGTTATTGAATGAAACTGGTACTTTACTAGTCATTGCAAATATGGAAAAGAGTAAGTTATATCATAATCTGCTTATGAAAAAAAAATCTGCAAATAGATTTTTGCCATTAAAAGGATTTTTACATATAACTTAAATGGTTTCTATATATCTCATTTAATCTTCACAGTCTTAAAAGTAGGTATTATTACAGTTGTAAAGGTCAGGAATGGACCAGTGCAGGTTTTCTGATCCAGCAGACCAGGTAAAGGAGGAATCAGAGTCCTCAGTGGTTTTGCAGGCTTTTATTGGGATTACCAGGTACACGGCAGACAGTGGTGCTGGAGGGCCGGGAGGCTGGCAGTCCTCCCAGCCTCCAGCAAATCCTCACTCTATCTGGGCTCACTGGCGTTCTCTGCTTCTGCTTCTTTGCTTCTCTCTTGGCTTCTCTTCGGCTTCTGCTGGCGTCCCTGTGACGCCACCCTTAAAAGCACAGTCTTAGCGCAGGTGTACCCACTTCAGGTGCCCGCCATCTGGCATGCATTCAGGATCACAGGGTTCCCTCATCTATCCTGATAGCGGGAGGACAGAAAAGCCTGACATTTTTTCTTACTCTACACAGTGCAAGGAGAGGGGTACCCCAGAATCCCCAAACCTGCCTGCTTTAAATAGGTTATGCCATCCACCACATCAAGACAAAACACACTCTAATGTGTAAGACCTTTAAATGGAAAGGAACTTTAATACAGTTAGTGTGCAACAAAGAAAAGAGAAGATTAAAGTCTCCAAATCAAACACCCAAAGTTACCCATCCCCTCGTGGGTAAATGTCCAGCCAGACAGGGTTGGCCCAAGTAGGGCCACTGAGGCCAAAAGCCTGCCACAAGTCTACAGCCCCTTTGGGTAGGGACCCTTAAGAAAGAGGCAGAAGGGGCCCATAAGAAAGGCAGCATGTCTGGAAGGAAAAGAGCAAAATCCAAATCAAAGCTGCCATTGTTAACATTCCCACGGGTCTCTCGCCCACATCTGTTTTCACCAGTCTAAGACCAAAAAGCAAGTGCAGCTGCTTCACATGTCTCTCTGCTCCATGGGCCTCCTCCAGGTCAGCTTCTGGCTCTCCATCCTGCTTCCTTCTATCCTCAGACTCCTCTCTCCTGCTTCTCCCTGCTCAGCTCCACCCTTCCTTTGATGGGGCAGGGCACCTGGTGCCTCCCCTTTTCCTTGGGACCACCGTGCTACAGTGTCACTGTCCCATTTTATGGATGCAGAAGTAATGGCTAGAGGAGGTGAGGTGATTTGGTCAAAGCCATACAACTAGAAAGCATGGTGTTGGGATTTAACCCAGGTCTTTATCCTTGGCTCACCTACCACGTACATACTGCGACTGGCTGGTATTTGTGAATGCAGTGAGCTGTGGGAAGTGGTTAGAGCTATCTTTTGTAGACCCTAATTGCTTCTCTGTGTTCCCTGGGATGTAAGTGTTATGGGGCAAAAGGAGTGGCACCCTGGGGTCCCCAAATCTGCCTGCTCAAAATGGGTTCTTCCATCCGCTGCATAAAACAAACATACTCTTAGTGTGGAAAAGAAACATACTCTTCTCAGTGGAAAAGAATGTTAGTACAGTTGGTGTGCAATAAAGAGAAAGGAAAGAAAATTGTTTCCACATGAAACACCCCAAATTACCCATCCCCTTATCAGTAAAAGCCCAGCTAAACAGGGTTGGACCAAAGCAGGGCCAATGAGGCCCAAAATCCTGCTGCAAGTCTAAGGCACCTTCTGGCAGGGACCCATAGGAAAGGCACAGTAGGAGCCAGGCAGGTCTGCAAGGAAAAGAGCAAAATCAAAACCCAGTCAAGATAAAGGCTGCCATTGTCAGCCTCCCCACGGGTCTCTCAGCCACGTCTCTGTCTCTTTCAAGTGTCTCCTTCCATGTCCCTCAAGTCCCTGGTACAAGTCCAAGGCTGGAAGCAAGCAGCTTCTTTTTTCTTTTTTTCTTTTTTTTACAATAGCTGGGGTATAGGCCAGAGGTGTGGGAGGGTGAGAGGATTCACCAGAGACAGAGTGGGGAGCAGAACAGGTAGACGGACCAAAAGCACTGCTGACGGGAGCAGCGGGAGCAACAGGAGAGGTCTGCTGCACCATGTGGGAATCTCCCTGGCCGGCCGGGAATTAAACCCGCGCTTCAGAGGCTGTGGGCAGCTTCACAGTGCTGCATTCAACTTGTTGCACCACTGGGGAGGCCCACCAGCTTCTTCACATGTCTCTGCTCCACATACCTCCTCCAAATATTCTTGATCTTCTTCCCTTCTCCTTATCTTCTCAGCTTCTCTTCTCCACTCAACTCCACCCTTCCTTGGGTGGGGCAGGGGACCTGGAGCCTCCCCTTTCTGTGGATATCACAGTTACAGATGTGCAGGCCTCCCTGATGAGATTTTCATATCAGAGCCCAGTGTCTTGTTCAGGAGTCCCCACTAAGAAGCAGGAACCACATCAAATTCATTTTATGCTGTCACCATGCTGCCTGGCACATTGAAGTTGCATAGTGGAACTTAGTGAAATAAATTCACTATTCTGATTTGGGACTGGAAAACCATCATTTCTAAACCTATTGTCCAACTCCCAATGCTTAAGAATGTTTACTAATTAAAATGTAGCTTCACGGTGGGGAAGAATGAAAAGAGAACACTTAGGTGCAGTGAGTATGGAAATGAGACTCTTTGCCCATGTTTTTATTTTTTTATTTTATTTTTTTTTAAAGATTTATTTATACAAGCACTGGGTACAGTCAGAAGCGCGGGAGGGTGAGAGAATTCACCAGGGCCATAGCAGGGAGCAGAGCAGGCAGAAGGACCGAAGTACACTGCTGAGGGGAGCAGCGGGTGGCAGGAGAGGTCTGAGCACCATGTGGGACCCTCACCTGGCAGCCGGGCATCGAACTGGCGCTGCAGAGGCTGCGGGCAGCTTTGCAACCCAGCACTCAACCACTGCGCCACCGGGGAGGCCCTGCCCATGTTTTTAAATGACAGGCAATTTTATAGCCATCTCCATTCATTTTGCTTTTGTTGTTCTTATTTGGGTTTTTTTTATAATCTTGTAATTTTTTTAAAGGTTTATTTATTTATGCATACAAGAGCTGGGGTACAGTCCAGGGATGCAGGGAGTGAGAGGATTCACCAGAGACAGAGTGAGGAACAGAACAGGCAGATTGACCGAAGTACACTGCTGAGGGGAGCAGCAGGCGAGTCAGGAGAAGTCTGCCTCGCCATGTGGGTTGCTCCCTGGCGGGCAGGGGATCGAACTTGTGCTGCAGAGGCAGCAGATTGCTTCATAGTGTGGTGCTTAACCCCTTGCGCCACCAGGGAGGCCCCTAATCTTGTAAATTTTTTTAAAAAAATAGATGTATGTGGGTGCAATGATGGGTCAGAGCATTCTATTAAATTTACATATCTCCACTTATTCTTTGACCAAAGCAGCTGTATTTTCCATCCCTATTTATTCACCTCTGAGAATACAAAGATGGTGATTTGGGGAAAGCTTTTCTGTGGTATTGAAGTAGATTCTTGTGGTTGCTGAACTACAGGTGTGGAGCAAAATCTGAGAAAATGTGGCAGTGCTTAAGATGCTGTGTCCCAAACAAATAATCTAAATATTTTGGAATCACTTAATAAAAAAAATGTGTGGCTCACAGGGCCTCCCTGATGGTGCAAGGGGTTAAGCACAGCACCATGAAGCAATCCATAGCCTCTGTAGCATGAGTTCGATCCCTGATCGCCTAGCCAGTCAGGGAGCTACACACAGGGTGTAGCAGACCTCTGCTGTCTTGCCCGCTGCTTCCCTCAGCAGTGCATTTCAGTAGATCTGCCTGTTCTGCTCCCCACTCTTGTCTGGTGAATCCTCTCACCCCCCTCTGGCCTATACCCCAGTTCTTGTATGCATAAATAAATTTAAAAATATATAAAAATGAAAAAAATCTGTGACCTCCAACCAGAGATTTTACAGGGCCCTCTTAGGATTGCTAATGGACTAATCCTCAAGGAGGTGAAAACTGCAATGCCTTTTATTGATTGCATTCTGTGATGTTCTTTTTAGTGGTGTTATCCTCCTTTTACAAATGAGGATTCCAATGCCCACCGCCACACATTGGCTAAGTGACACAATTAGGATGGACACCCAGGCTTGTCAGCACTGTGCAGGTCTGTCTCTGCTGTGTGAGCTCTGGCAGGACCAAGCTCTGCATTCAGTCCCATAGATCAGAATTTAGTTCCAAACAGGTGATCAAAACTAGATACTTGAACCACTCAGAGTCTACACGGTCCATTAGCATGGATAATTTCCATCTGTCTTATCTCTAGTACTTGGGGAGGTTAGTGAAATACCCATTTTCCTCAGTTACAGATGTAGACAATAAACCACAGTAGTACCCACAATACCTTCCACTTAAATCATCAACAGAAATTACAGATGTTTCCATAGTATATTAGAGTTGAGACAGATCTCATTGATTGCGTGGATACTTGGAAATCATGATAGTTACTGACTTTATTAATAGTTAATAAAGAAATATAGCTGTTACTATATCAAAAATTCATGAAATTTGTTTTTAATATTTGATAAGTATTTTAATATAAGTAGTTTCTTTTTACGTCCTATATATTGTTCATGTATTTAACATATTGTCCTTAGACTTTGTTACACTGACAAAGGATCTGTGGCACAAAAGCCTTGAAGAATATCTGTGTGGTGACCTCCTGGTCCTTGTACAATGAAGCACAGTTGACTCATTTAAATTCAACAAATAAGAATCTATGATGTGCCAAGCCCTGGGAGGACCTGCCTGCATAATGATGAGCCACAGCCCCTAAGCAACTTATAATCTAGTGAGGGCTCTGGGTGTATTTGAGAGGAAGGAAACGCAATTAGAGTGTAGTGAGAGCAGTGTCTTCATAGGGCAGATGGAAAGAGTTATGGGAAAACAGCAAAAGCCAGCTGCCTGGAAACCTGTGTTTTAGCAAGTTTCTCCAGAAAATTGCTTTGAGATCTTAGAACCGCTCAGTAGCATTAAAGAACATTTACAAAAGCCCAAAAGTCGGGCCTCCCTGGTGGCGCAGGGGTTAAGGCTCATCAGTCACTGCAGCATTAATTCCATGCCTAGCCAGGGAACTGACCCACATGGCACAGCAGACCTCTCCTGTCTCACCCGCTGCTCCCCTCAGCAGTGTATTTCAGTAGCTCCTCCTGTTCTGTTCCCCACTCTGTCTCCGGTGAGTCCTCTTACCCTATACACCTTTGGCCTATGCCCCAGTTCTTGTATACATACATAAAGAAATCTTTAAAAAAATATTAAAATATTTCCATTTAGAAATAAAGTTCAATATATTCCTGGAGCTATTTTAAAATATCTTTTGATCAATCTGTTTGGGGGCTGGCCTCTTTGGGGGATAGAGCCTGAACTGTTGGCTTTGGGGTGGGGTTGGAGACTAGTACTTCAAATATTACAGTCTTTTCTAGATTTAAAAAAGCTATGTAATTGTGTTTAAATTTATTCCTTGTGAGAACTAAGTATAAATATTGTAAAACCCTAGTCTTCTGAGTTTGGCAAAGGGGCAAACACCAGCTCTATTCCTCCCCTACTCTGTGATATTTGGCAGATTATTTATTCTCATTGACCTTTAGTTTCCTCAGTTGTAGAATGGAAACAATAGCAATAATACTGAGCCGGCAGGTTTGTTCTGAGAGTTAAATGACACCAGGAACATGAAGTTTCTGGAATATAATAAGGAGTAACCATTATGATGATTACACTATAATGCAGTTTTTAGAATTTCTCATATTTTAGAGCTAGGAATTAGTCTGGGAAGAAAAAAAATTTTAAGTTGCAGAAAAACAGCAGAATTGAACCAAAATGATGTTCTATTTTGTGTCCTTAGCTTCTTTTTGTAAACACCATGACAGAAAAGAATTTTCTTTCTTCCCCATTTTCTGAAGGGTAGGCCACTCAGCGAGCTTTGTGTTGATGGCATTTTTCTGTGGAACTGGAATGAGGAAGGAAAGCTTTCCTGACAAGAGGTGGGAGGAAGGTGAATTGGAGGGAGCTTGGTGGGGTGAGGGAGCAATTGCTGGGTTTACTTTTATGTGTTCTCCCCGCCCCCTCCTCCTCAGGACTGGTTTGTTTGTACAAATTGGTTGCCTCAAGCAACACATTATTAGTTGGAGCTGGAATGTATCTCGGGAGACTTACTGCTTTCCCTCTGCCAAGTAATTGTCCTTTTCCCGCAGAGGATGCTGGGACTGTGGGGCCATTTCCACATCTCCATAGTTCAATCTAGTTCCCCCTCCTCTCACCGAATGTCTGTTTGCAAGGCACTGTGTCTCTTCACTGCATTTAGATGGCAACCGTTCAGAGCTGTTCATCTTTATTTTCAAGTCCTGGATTTCTCCCTCTCTCCTTAAGCCCTCAGCACTGATATCTAAGGAAAGATGATGTGACTGGTCAAGACTTTCACTGTCCCTCCCTGTGATGTAGGCAGCACTCACGAGAGGCTTTACTGTGTGACTTGCTTTTGGACCAGTGAGATGCAGGTGGCAGTGACGCTTCCAGCTTAGAGTTCTGTTTGCTTCCATGGCCTTTCCCTCTTCCCCCTGTCAATGTCACCCTTGCTGCCCCAATTGCTGCCCTCAGGTCAATGCAACTTTTCTTTTCTTCTTTTTAAGATCTATTTTTTATTTATACAAGAGCCAGGGTACAGGTCAGATGCGCTGTAGGAGGGTGAGAGGATTCACCAGAGACAGAGCGGGGAACAGAACAGGCAGACTGATGAAATACACTGCTGAGGGGAGCAGCAGGCGAGACAGGAGAGGTCTGCTGCACCATGTGGGTTTCTCCCTGGCCGGGATCGAACCTGCACTGCAGAGGCTGTGGACAGCTTCACAATGTGGCACTCAACCACCTGCACCACCAGGGAGGCCCCCTTGTTTCCTCTTGTGTTGACATTCTCAAATTACAAATTATCTCCCTAATAGATGCAGGATTTTTCATATAAGAATATGACTCACAATATATGTCAGTCCTCAGAACAAAAAGCAAGCAAACAAAAAACTCTTAAGAGGGGGGGTGAATGGATCTTCCACGCCCAGCATCTTCCTTCCCTGTTTTGTCCATCTCTTCGGACTATCCCTTCACATCACATGAGATGGGAATGAGTGTGTCTTGGGATCAGGATTAGGAGTAGTACTAGGACTTTTTTTTCTCCTTATATTTTTCTTTTCTTTCTTCTAGATCTTTCTCTACTCCTTTTTCCTTTCCTTCCCATTACCACAGAGAGCTGGTTCTCAGTATCTTGGAGAGCATTCATCTTACAAAGAATGGATCGCCATTTTTAGTGCTGACTCTTATATTATTCTTAGCAGCAAATCTTTGTTCACCAGAGCAGCCTGGCCCCTGTGATGGCACAGCAGGCTGCTGCAGGCTGTTTCCTCCCCACTTATCTTGTCCCTTCCCTGTCTTCCTTCTGCTCTGTTTCTGCCTAAGGCTTGCTGTGGTACTAGCCTCACTTGTGGAAGTAACAATAGTCAGAATTCTTCAGATCCTTCCATCCTTCCAGGTGCCCAGAAAGGGCATTTTGAAATAGATGTCAAAGAACTGGAAATAGAAGGAGAGGAAACTATGAAGAACTTGCTTGAAGCCTAGACTCCTCCTTGTTGGCCCTAAGACTAACAAAGGGCGGTTATGTCAGTGCTTTAGAGATTCTATGAACCAAGTCAAGAGTCTCATCTTGATTATTCCTAGGCTGAAAGATGAACTTAGTACATTATCCAATTCCTTTGTTTAGAAAGTGCCATAGTGTGTGGTGGAATTGAAATTGAGTCTTAATATTTAAATAAATGAAGAGAAGGGAAAATATAGAGGAGAGAGACAAACTGAGCAGTCTTTCAACAAATCTAATATTTCATTTCTACTTTATAGATGCTGCTTAGACTTGGCACTTCTAGCAGAGAGGAAGTGGGTATTGTTTAGTGTTCTGGAGGGGGCATAGTGACTCGCAGAGGCTGGTTTATTGGAAGCTTACCTGACTCTTAAGTCAGCATCATCTCCAGCCTCATTGTCTGCCTGAACCTTGACATCCATCCTGACTGAGGCTTACCTAACAGTAGTACAAACTGCAGGTGCTAGGTAGCATCCTTCTCACTGACAAGCTTCTTGGCTTTAGAACAGAAACAGACAGAGACATAATTTACCATCTGCTTCCAAGAAGAAGAAAGGGAGGCAGTTTTAGAAAAGGTATACAAACCGAAATCTGTTCTTTTGACAGAAATTTGAATATCATTTGTGATGATAAATGGATCCTCTGCTCTTTGAATGGCACACCGACTGCCAGATAAAGATGAAAAATGTAACTTTAGTAATTGTCCAAATCTAGAAAATAAAATTGTGTTGATATTAAGCACCTCAGTAGAAGGAATATGAAGAAATGAGCATCCCCAGGGCTTTAGGGGGAAGCTGCCAGTGTCCTGGTAAGGGGGAACTCTCCCAACAGTGGCTGCCTGAACACCTCCCACTTGCAAGGATGCACTCTCCCTAGAGGGACTGCTCATCCCATGTTCACACACTGTTACAATGAACTCGGCATCACTTTGCTATTGACCCACTAGTCCTTTGGCAGCTGACTGCCTGGTTTGAAGACTGGCTTCCCTGCTTATTAACAGTTTGACATTATACAACACACTTAACTTTTCTGTTTCAGTTTTTTCATCTACAAAATTAGAATAATCATAGTAATGATTTCATAGGGTCATTGTGAAGATGAAGGGAAAATACATTGAATGTTCTTAGAAAACTTTGGCTTTGTGTGTGTGTGTTTGTGTCCTTATTAGATGTCAACTCTTCCACTAAAATAATTATTATTATAGTTATTATTACCATCATCCACCATGTTTTGGGTTCATAAAGAACAAATCTTTTTTTAAAGGTTTATTTATTTATGCATACAAGAGCTAGGGATAGGCCAGAGGTGTGTAGCAGTGTGTGTGAGAGGATTCACCAGAGACAGAGTGGGGAGCAGAACAGGTAGATCTGCTGAAGTACACCGCTGAAGGGAATAATGGGCAAGATAGGAGAGGTCTGCTGCGCCATGTGGCTAGCTTCCTGGCTGGGAATCGAACTCATGCTGCAGAGGCTGCAGATAGCCTCATAGTGCTGAGACTTAACTCCTTGCACCACCAGGGAGGCCCCAGAAAGAACAAATGTAATCTTTTTACCATATGACAACTTCTTCCCCATTTGAAAGCAGCTAGATATTCTCAGGTCATAAAAAAAAAAAGTCTTCTTAGTGGTACAAAAATGACAAAAGAAGTTCAAGGCACTGTGGTAGGTTTAGTACATTTAAGTCTGTTTGGAGAACTCATCAGTGACATAGTGTAAATATCTTAATAATGATGACTTATTCCCTCGAATTTCTATCCCCAAAAGAGATTTCAAAGAGTGTAAGTAAAATAAATGTCACAAGAAAATGGTTGGTTTCTCTTGACTAGATTCAAAGACGGTGCTTGTTTATGAGATATATAAAATATCTAGTTTTTTTTTAAATTAATTTATTTGTTTATACAAGCACTGGGTATAGTCAGAAGCGCGGGAGGGCGAGAGAATTCACCAGAGCCAGAGCAGGGAGCAGAGCAGGCACAAGGACTGAAGTACACTGCTGAGGGGAGCAGTGGGCAGCAGGAGAGGTCTATGCGCCATGCGGGACCCTCCTCCGGTGGCCGGGGAGCAGCCGGGGATCGAACTGGCACTGCAGAGGCTGCGGGCAGCTTCGCAACCCAGCGCTCAACCGCTGCGCCACCGGGGAGGCCCAAAATATCTAGTTTTGAGGGTCACTTATGTGCTAGAACCACAGTGGTTTTTTAGAGATTTATTTATGCATACAAGAACTGGGGTACAGGACAGAGGTGTGAGGGGGGGTGCGAGTATTCACAAGAGACAGAGTAGGGAACAGAACAGGCAGATCTACTGAAATACACTGCTGAGGGGAGCATCAGGTGAGACAGGAGAAGTCTTCTGTGCCATGTGAGTCACCTCACTGGCCAGGGATTGAACTTGTGCTGTAGTGGCTGCAGATAGCTTCATAGTGCTACGTCTTAACCCCTTGCACAACCAGGGAAGCCCATGAACCTCAGAATGTTAATGTGACTTTTTTCAGAATTATCCGAAAGCATGCAACCAATAGATATCCTCTCTTGCTCACAGATGGTGTCAGCAAATACACCTATGATTTCAAGAACAGCAAAAATCTGGCCAAAGAAGGCCCTGCCTTGCGGCAGCCCAGTGAAAGCTGAGGCCTCCACTAGCCTCCCACCCCCAGTGAAAACACCAAGGACATTCCTTAGCAGCTTGGTTTCAACCAACCCAGGGGCTGGAGGAGATCTGGTCTCCTACTCTAAGGGGGCTGTAACCCCAGATACAAGTTTATGAGCCATTTTATGGCTGACTTTGAGTTCAAAGGAGGATCTGTTGCGTGGTTTGAGAATAAAAATCAGTCTCTCTCAGACAGCCATGGGGTTTGTTCCCTGGGACGACAATAGCCCAGATCTTCATTAAGCTGTTGGGGAATGAAGGAAGGTCGGGGTTCCCTTGCCCCTGTGCCTCCCACTCCCACAGTGGCTGGCAGCAGTGGGCTAGAATGTATGACTCCTGGGAACTTTGGTTTGGTTTCTACGCCTCTGACCTCGATTCTGCTGGTGAAGAGAGGAGGGGGGATGCAACTTTCAGCCCCAGTTGGACAACATCAGCAGGGTTCTTGGTTTCCCCCGCCCGTGGCTGGAGAGAGGCTAATTTGGTGGACTCACTCAAGGGTCACCTGTCAAAGTTCATCGCTTTGACTGATGGTGGGTGTGGTAGAAAAATGGCTAGGAACTAGCAATTTTGCTTGATACTGGTTTTATTGGTATTCCTCCAACCCAACAGTGGTGAGCTGTGGTCAGGCAGGAATTCTGTGCTGAAGGCCCCAGGACTGGATCTGCCCCTTCTAGACAGTTTCTAAATACAAACAGTGTGAGTACTAGCTGGTAGAGCCTCTGAATGGAATAAACAAAGAACAATTATAAATAACTCATCATATTGTCTGGCACATCATACAACTTCTACCTGCATTTCCAAAGATGGATGGGGCCCAATCCTTGCTGCTTCCAGCACTAGTCAAAGCATCTGTGACAGTCACAAAGGAACAATAAAATTCTAGAAGTTAAAGAAAAAGTCTATTTTTTTTTTGTTTTTGGTTTTTTTTTTGCTTCTACCTAAGAAAGGTTTAGTGGCTCTAGCCTTCAGGTGTTCACTTGCCAGGACACACGTGTGCACACGCACAGACGCATATTTTCCCAGGTGCTGGTGCCTCACGGCTGGAACCCTTAGTCCCACTTGCATATTTTGCCTGACGGTCTTGGTGGTGCCATTTCAGAGTGAACCAATAGGAAGCGACTAAGCAGACCCCAAAGGTGAGCAGGAATCTGAGTCATAGTCTCTTCTGCTTCCTCCTTTGTCCTGACATAATCACAAGGCAGCTTGTTATGGCTCGTTTTCCAGAAAGGTAAGAAAAGTGGATTGCGAAGTCCCATCTGGAGAGCTAGCTAACCCTGGGGCATGGTGGGCTTTGAGTAGGTGCTCACAGCTAGTGTGACAAGGTGATGTATGCCCTGGGGGAGGGAATCTGGGAAAATAAAACTAGCACACCTGAAATAATTAGCCACCAATTAAGTGCTAATTCATGTGCTACTGACCTAGTGTTGGAGTGCGAGGTGGGTGAGGGTAAATGGGGGAGGAGGGGCCAGACACCGCCTCCCTGAGCACCTAGTGCTCCGTTTTGCTGATGATTGAGCAATGTTGTAAAAAAATGCACTTACATTATGAATAAATGCATGGAATATATCTTTTAAAAGATTAGATCAGGGTTTTAATTTTAAGCATTTCACCATAAAAGTTTTATAATAAAGAATATTTTAAGAGGGAAATAAAAAGCAATCCCATATTCCCAACACAATTTATCAAAGACTATATAGCTCATTCTTCATCTCTCCAGTGTTCAGTCCCGTGCCTGGCACACAAAGGGGGCTTAGGAGCATTTGTACGTGGTCAGCAGCACCATTTACTATTGTATATATCCAGACTGTGATGTCTAAGGGGTGCTAAATCAGCGCCTCTTGCCTGCCAGCACCTCTACTGTATCCTAACTCCCCTTTCTCTCTGAGCAAGGCTGGGGTGGAGGTTGGGCAGCTGGGGGAGAGCTGGGAAGCATCTCCACTAGACAGTTGGGCCTCCCTCTGAGAGAATAAGGATTGACAGGTTGGTGCTGGTGGAGGGTGCTCCCCCACTCTGCCTGGATGATGTGAATGTTTCCCCTTTGCCTCTTGCCAACCTCCACAAAGAGCACCCTCATTCCCAAGGTATCAGTGCCAACAAGTTTTGTGGCTTCGGCTTACCTGCTTTTCAAGTAAAGCTGACTTACCTGTTGGTACTTGCACAGCTTTGAAGAGTCAATCACAGGCTCAGTTGATGGAAGGGAATTAACATTGATACAGTGTCTCCTGGGATTCCCAGCCGCTCTCCTCTCTTTCCCACTAGCCAATTTATAGGTAGGCTTTAAGACACAGGTGGCTGAGCTGTGCACATCCTTGGTCTGGAATCCCTGGGTGTGTGAGTTTCCTAGGGCACTGTACCAAGATACCATAAAGTGGGTGGCCTAAAAGAAAAGAAATGTATTCTCATAGTTCTGGAGGCTACAAATCCCAAATCAGCGTGTCAGTCAGGCCATGTTCCCTTGACTGTGAGGAAGATTCCTTCCTCACCTTCTCTAATGATTACTGGCCATCCTTGGCTAATTCTTGGCTCCTGGCAGCAGGACTCTAACCTCTGCCTCCACTTCACAATTCTATAACAAATAAATTGGTCTTCTTCCCTGTGTATCTGTGTCTCTATGCACTTTTATTTATTTATGCATACAAGAGGGGGTGTCGGCCAGAGGTGCAGGGGGTAGAGCTGAGAGGGTTCACCAGAGAGACAGAGTGGGGAGCAGAACAGGCAGATGTACTGAAATACACTGCTGAGGAAGCAGCAGGTGAGACAAGAGAGGTCTGCTGTGCCACGTGATTAACTCCCTGGCTAGGGATCGAACTCGTGCTGCAGTGGCAAACCGATAGTTTGCCCCACCAGGGAGGCCCACTATGCACTTTCTTATAATGACACCCATGGTTGGATTTAGAGCCCCCCCAAGCCGATATGACTTCATCTTAACTGGATTACAGTTGCAAAGACTATTTCCAAATAAGGTCACACTCACAGGTTGAACCAACCTTTTGAAGGGATGAAACTCAAACCACAACACTGGAAAGCCTTCAACACACCCCAGGCAAACTCACAGTTAATAACAGTACAAATAAGTCTCTCTTTTAGTGAAAATTGATACCTTCTCTAATGATGTAGTTAAGTTCATCTTACTTCCCTCTCTTGCCTAGCCCTGTGATTACCAGTAGTACTTATTTTCAAAATAGCTGATGGGACTAATTCACCTGGAAGCAAATAATGCCCTTTTCCATTCCTGCATATAATTAGGTGTAAATTCATGAGTAGAGACTGTTTTGTTTGTTTCTGTATCCCCAGGAACTTGAAATAAAGTCATCGCAGGCTTGGGACAAAGTTAAGCCAATCCACCCTTTACTCACCCAACATATATCAGCAGCTGCTGTTTTCCAGGCATTGTACTGGGTGCCGGGGACACAACTGAGAAACTAGTAGTAACTGTCAGCTGTTGAGAGTCTCCTATTTTTTGGATATCAGAACAGGCTCTTTGGATACTTTATCATGAATCCTCACAAAGCCACAGGCTATTTATTATTATTATAAATATTTTATTATTATCACCATTTCAGAAATGACATGACTGTAGGATAAGAATGTTAAAAATTTGACCAAAGTTCATGGAGTTCACAAGGGTCAGATTCAAGTTTGAATCTCAACAATGTACTGTGTGGACAGATCTTCTCTACCCTTTTATTGAAGGTTTCTGATTAATGTTTCTAGTTGTTTTCCCCCAAAGTCTGCCTTTTTAAATTTAACCAAGTCATCTTTTTAGCATAATAGATTTAATGAAATATATAGATAAAAGTAACAGATTATTTAATGTAACACCTCACAGCCAAAAACAGAAGTGAGAAACACATGCTCTCATTTTAGACAAATGTAAACTCTTAATAACAGTAGCCTACCAGTTAAGAAGTAATGGGAGAAAAATCATGATTTCCTAATCCCTATGAAGTAATACTCAGGTCCTGATTCTAGGTGGTTGCTAAGCATCCAAATCAGAGATAATCGTATATAAGTTGAGCTCTGATTAAGGTACACAGGACCACTTAGCAACTAACTATTCTCTCTAAAAATCGAATCTGAACTTGATCAAACCTCTAAATTTAACTATGAATTCACAGAAAAAAAACAGGAATAGATAAATGTGTTAAATCAAACTATCCTCAAGGAGTGAATTGTGTGACAATCTACATAACAAAAGAACCTGGTGTTTTAGCAATAAATTAAGGGAAAATAACATGTGAAAAGCACCTTTAGATGGAAAAAATAGCATTTATCAACCAATTGTAGGATTGATTTGAACTACCAAAAAATCACCCAAAATGTTTAATATTTATCAAATATTAAACAATGTTTAAGTAATTATAGTTCATTTCTGAATGTGATAGCATTTTGGTTATATTTACAAACAGAATCCCTAGCCTCTAGGAATACTTGCAGAATTAATAAAATTAATTCTTATTAATTTATTAATAGAATTAATAAAATGATACTAGTAATTTTCTCCAGAATAATCCAGAGTGGGTTAGGGATATGCATGCAACAAGATTTGAATGAATTGATAATTGTTGAAGCTGGTACTATATATATATATATATATATATATATATATATATATATATATATGGAGTCTTGTGACACTACTTTTCTCTCATTTGATAATTTTCATAACAAAATGTTTAAACTAGTTGCAGAAATATATTAAAAGGAAATAGTTTAGAAGGTCTGATACAGCAAGATGAATGGAGGAAAAGGTCTGTGACCACATGAAAATAATCTGGTCCATTTTCTACTGTTGATAGGATTGTGCTTTCCTGCCAGTTATTCTGATGGACCTACTTTGGGAACAGCAGGGCCATGGCTGGGGACCACGAGCAGCCAAAGCAACTTGGTTCCTGTTAACTAGTTACCAAGCTTTACTGCTCACTTAAATGAACATACGTAGCAGTGATGGTCACTATCTGACATTTGTGCAGTCCTTTGCCATTTACAAAATGTTCTACAGACTTCTTTCAGTTAATGTGCACTCACAGCCTTGTTAGGTAAATGAAATTATCCTCACTTGAGAGACCAGGAAGCTGTAACTCTGAACTGTGACTTGAGCAGAGCAAAAGTGAAGCTTCCTTGCCTGTCTTCGATTGCTGCTGTTCCTGCATGTCTCCTGCTGCAGAGCAGCGAAGCCAGCATTTCTGTGTGCATATGTCAGCTTGGGGCTGTGCCAGGTGTAGACATCTTTCTGGATGGATGGTCTTTGATGAATTTAACTGAGAATCAGGCACAAAGCATTAGACATGAAGATTATGCTAAACAGAGGACAAGAAAGGGTCAAATACCCCCAAAATGAATAAATTTCTGTCATGTTCTCAGCCTGTGCTCAAAGTTACAGTCTAATATTGGGGTAGATGTCAAAGCTGGAGGAGGGATTAGTTAAGTTCCCCATTTTTTTTATCTTTTAGAGTAAACTGCAAAGTATTTTTTAAAACTGTAACTGCATTTAAAAAATGCAAGTCCTCTAGCAAGTCTTTCAGTCTGTCTCTGTTACTTTACTGTCAAGACTTTCCTTGCCTGGGAAGTTGGGTGGAGAGAGAGAGATCGTTATAGGACAGGGAGAGGGGCAGCCCAAGCCCCGCAAACCTGCCTATTCTACAGGGGTTCTGCCATCCGCCGCATCAACACAAAACATATGAGACTTTAATGGGAAGGAACTTTAATAAAACTAGGAAACAATACAGGTAAGGCAAAGAGTCTAGTTTCTAAATGAAGCACCCAAAGTTACCCGTCCCCTCGTGGGTAAAACTCCATCCATATGGGATCGGCCCAGAACAAGGCCCCAAAGCCTGCCACAAGTCTAAAGCATCTTCCAGTGGGGACCCACAGAAAAGAAACAACCAGACAAGCCCAGAAGGAAAAGAGCAAAATCAACATCAAGATAAAAGCTGCCATTGTCACCTCCCCACGGGTCTCACCCACATCTGTGTCACCCAGTCCACGACCAAAAGACAAGCGCAGTTTCTTCACATTGTCTCTAGGCTCCACGCGCCTCCTCCAGGTCTCGGCTCCATCCTGCTTCCTTCCTTCCTCAGTCTCTTCTGCAGCTTCTCCTCTTCCTGCTCAGCTCCACCCTCCCTTGGGTGGGGCAGGGAACCTGGAACTTCCTCCTTTCTTGGGGACCACCCTGTTACAAGATGAGCAAAAGTGAAGAGAAAGAAAGAAATAATGATTGATTGGCAGGAGGATCAGGTCAAAGCCTAGACACCCCAAATCAAGCAACGGCCTTGGGTGATTTCTCAAACTACGGAGATGCTCCCACAACAAGGTTGGGGTAAATAGCCCAGTAGACTGATTTCAAAGGCTCTCTGGCATTTACAGAAAAATATATTAAGAGAATAAGAACGTATTGATTTACATTTCTCTAGACAGTGTTCTGAGAGAAATGAGTCAAATCATTCCTCAAATGACCTTTGCAATTCTAGGGAAAGCTATTTCTAATTAAATATTTGGTGCTTGTTCTAACCATATTAACATCACATAAGATTCATGACACACTCTGTTCTGCATCCCTACACACTATGGGGATGCACATTTGAATTTTGTGTCATGGCTGAGACACTAGGACAGGTATGTGCCCTCAGGGAGGACCCACATATTGTCTGAAAATCATTTCATTCATTAGTAAAAAGGTTGTAGGAGCCAATTTTGAAATCTCTGCATCATGGAAATGATTGAGATTTATTGTGGCTCTGTTTTTTCAAGATCTTACTGATCATGTCGGGAATTTATAAGAAGCCAAGGTGAGGTATTGGAGCAGAACCCACAAGACAAGAGCCTGTTAACAATGAACCTGCTCTGTAAATGGTGACTGCACTTCATCAGATCCTTCTCACAGTGGCCTGGGGTGCAACTTTGGTCTTTGGTTCCTCCCCATCCTGTACATCAGTGTCAGGTATGGAGCCTTCCATAGCTATAGCCAGAAAAGGAAGGAGACGGCTGCCCTGATATTCCATCGTGAAGCATCCTGTGAGCCACATAGGGGGACCCTTTTAGGAAGTGGTCAATCTTTATTATAGATCTGCTTTTGCTTTTCTTGACTCTTCCTTGCCAGTAGCAATTCGATATGCTGATATGGAATGTCTCCACTGTATCATTAAGTTTTTTAAAAAGTGCCAACTAACACGTCATGGATACACTCAATCCTGGCTATGTGACAGTGGTATCCACTTATCTCTGGGTTTGCTTTCTGTAGTTTGTTACCCATTTCACCCAGGATTTGAAAATATTAAGTTCAACTATGAGAGAGAGACCACATTCACAGAACCTTTATAAGAGAATAATGACATAATGGTTCCATTTTATTATTGTGGTTGCTATTTTCTTACTGTGCCTAATTCATAAATTGATCATAGGTCTGTATGTATAGGAAAGAGCATGTATAAGGTTTGGTGCTATCTGAGGTTTCAGGCATTCACTGGGTGGGTTGGCCTTGAGGATAAGGGAGAGACTGCTGTATTTTTAAATGGGTATCTGTATATGCTTTATACACATAACAGTTTCTGAGGCAGAGACACAAGATTTCTAACAGTGTTACCTTTGGGGAATGAGACTAGTTATTATTTTTAAAAAGGTAGATTTTTACTTTTTACTTTATACTCCTACATACTATTTAATATTTTTTGTCATAGTTTTTTTTTTTTTTTTTCCAAAAAAGGTGTTTTTATTGTATTCAGGCTACTATAACAAAATGGCACAGACTGGGTGTCTTAGAAACAACAGAATTTATTTTTCATGGTGCTGGAGGCTGGAAGTCTGAGGTCAGGGCGCCAGCGTGGGCAGGTGAGGCTCCTCTTCTGGGGTGCAAACTGTTTGTATCCTCACGTATTGAGTGCAGAGGCTGCCAGCTCTGCAGAATCTCCTCTTTGAGAGCACTAATTCCATTTTTGGGAGCTTTGCCCTCATGACCTAATCACCTCCCAAAGGCCCCACCCCAACGCCATTGTACTGGGGGAGAACACAAGTATTGAGATGCAGGAGAGGAGTACAAAAGTACAATAGCCCAAAAGATCCTTTCCTCCCAAGGAGGGTGTCTGGGGAAACTGGGGAATGGAAACAGCACTCTCTGTCCTGAGCTTGGGAGCTAAGATATATATTTGCATATTAGAGTTGTGAGAATTTACAGTCGAGAACCCGTTCTAGTACATTTTCTACATTTTTTGTACCTATTGGCATCCTGCAGAATTAGACACCATGCCATATCAGTGTTTGAAATAGTATAAAGATTTATGAACATGTGACCTAGTTTTAGTCCAGTGGCAAGTGGAAGAGAAGTGAACAGGGGGAGACATGCCTGGTGACTTGGTGAGACTATAACACAGAGTCTCAGATTTGGGCAAACTGTGTCCAAATGCTGGGTGCACCGTCTGCACACTGGCTGATTCCTGAGGCCACCTGAAGGGTAAATGTGCAAAAAATCAGGCTTTTATACCCTCCCACCGTCTATGACCTGCACCTGTGGCCTTGCACGCACACCTATAATTATGGACACATGGACCCAGAGAGCACGGAGTGTGCACATATGTAAATAGGGACACCCATGATGAGGGGCGAGGGGATGTAAGGATGGTGCCACTCTGAGTCGGCACAACTACAGAGAGGAGACCGCCAGAAAGATACTGAGAGGGAAAGCTGGTCTGTCCCCTGATTCAGCAATAAAGGCCTAATAAAAATCCACCAAAGTCTCCAAAATTATCTTTTCACCTGATGATGAACCTACCCAGCCTGGAATGGTTGCAAAACACCACCCAACCTCTGAGCTCCAGTGGACTGAGATGTGAAGGGGAAAGAATGATACCTCCCTTGTCTGGGTAGTTACAGGATTTAATAAGTGCCTGGTCCCGTCAGTGCTGCTCTGTGTTAATTCCTTTCTGCTCACGCTCAGCTGCATTGCTCCAGCTTCCCCTACGGTACTGCTCTGCCTTTGTTCATGAACACCCACGCTTAAAAAACAGACAGGTGACTGAGGGATCCCTCCATGTGTGAAAGCCTTCATTTCAGTATTTATGGAAGGCAGCTATCAAGTAACGAGGTCTTGCATTTTCAGTGTGAAACCATTTACAAAACCGTGATTTCTAGATAACCAACTTCAGGAATGTACCTCTAGTAGAATGCAAAGTTCAGACCTGGGAAACTCTTGAGAATCCTGTTTCTCTAAAACTTAGAGCCTAAATGATAGAGAAATTCATTGTGTAAGTCACAATCAGATTTGCCTGCTCCAGACCATTGCATGCCCCTGAACCAGGGCAGCCCCTTGGCCTCATTTCCTGTGACAGCGTTAATGCTCTAGCACAGTGGAAACACATTTCAGGGTTAAACTTTAAAGTATGTGTTCTAAAGCACTGCTTTAGAACAAAGTAACCTTTGCATTAAGCTCTGGGAATCTAATTACCCGAGTGTTATTTGCCTTCCCAAAGTACTCATGCCTTTGCAGATCCAGTTTAAAGTTCAGGAAGTACTAACAAAAGGAATCAGAAGCAAGATCTCTCATACAGCCTCGGAAGAATCTCCCTGCCTGCGCCTGGCCTCTCCCTCCTCCTGGGTGTGCCCAGCCTGGGAAGACCAGTGAGTAACCTGCTCATTTTTTTTTTTTTTTATCTTGGCCCTTCCCACCCAGACAAGAGGACGGAGTGGCAGACAGGCAGGCAGATGGCTGAGAGTCCCGGTCAAGCATGCAAAGAGCTTACCTGCACCCACACCCAAGTCTTGGACCCCTCACCGCCCTCACCCCACCCCAGGAGGATTCTGAGCCCCGGTGAGGGTCTGCAGGGGTCCTGCGCTCCCTGTGGTAAGGGCTGCCAGCAGTGGGGCCACTTCATTCATTTTAATTACTCTGGTGTGGGCTTTTCTTTCCCGCTGTTTCGATGGGATTTAGTCGAGATGCCATTTATTTTGTTTAGATAGGAGGGTTTCTGGTAGAATTGAAGGTGTTTTGTTTGGTTAGTTGGTTAGTTCTGAGACAAAGAAATGCCTTTTCCCAGCAGGGTTTATTAGAACTTGTAACCTGATAGCCTGCCCTTGGACCAAACTTAACATACTAATTACCTCTGGTTAGTACTACTTACCCCTTCAGCCCTAGGGGGGGAGTAGAGGGGGGGCAGGGGGTGGTAGTGGGGGCAGGGGGCAGTGGGGGGCACATAGCTTACCAAATAGGATTTGAGGAAGGGAAAGTGCTAAGGATTGTGGGCATTTTAATATCTGGGCATCTCTGACTAATTGAAAAGTAGCTTAATTGCTACCTTAGCTTTAAAAGAGATCAAGAGGACAGTTTTGTCCAAAACAAAACAAGCAAATAAAAACCCTGTTTAAAAGATTGCAATATTGAATGATAAATGCCAGAAGAGGCTTTGAGTAAAAGAGTTAAAGAGAAGCTGGCCTAATTAAACATGAACATGGAGATTTTGAATGAAATCTGTGGTGCTCTGGGTGGGGGAAAAAGTAATATTCAATGTGGGATTCATGTGGTATTTGAGGGAGAAAACTGAGATCTTTGTATGGTGTGTTGAGAACCCTTTGAGGGGAGGCTCGGAAGGCAATGGAGGAGGCTGGAAAGCAGGTTTTCTTGCGTAGGGCTGGTGCCAAGAACTTCTCCCTCAATGGCTGTGGGTGAGAGAGTAATTCAGAGCAGTCAAGCGCTGCATTGTTAACAGGCTTTTGAGTTTCAAATATTTATTCTAAACACAAGCTGTTGATTGCACTGGCATGTGAAGGAATAAAACTGCCTCTGGCTCCTGACCATGCCCAAACTTTAATACCTGAGGAGGAGTCCCACCCCAAATTCTAGGAAAGATAAGACTATGCATAGCATCAATTTTATACTACACTACTATAGTACATTTCAGAGAGCCCTGTTTCCATAACAGCCTCGAGCCGTGACACTGTGATGACCTTATAGTGCCAAGATGATGAACTAAGGGTTTTCTAGCAGAATGGCCTCGACTGGCAGCACTTCTGTGACACACATGCAAGGTGTGCCCAGGTGTCTCTGCAGGATGCAGCGCAGGTGATTTTCCTGGCACTGCTTTGAGGCAACTTAATGCTTCCCTGAAAAGAGCAGCCTGCACTGAGCATATCTAGCTTTATACAGCAGCAGTAAACAATAGCCCTAAAATTCAGTCTACCAACATGACACATCTGAACTTCCTGGCATGTAAGAAGGGCATAAAGTCTGCATGCGTGTGTGTTGAAGTGGAGAAGACCACAGAGTGCAAATCCTCTAGGATTGTATACCTCTCTTCAAAGCCCCAGGAAAGTACAGGATGTCATGCAGAAAGGAACTAATTCTTCATCATTGTCATTAACCATGTGCCTGTGGTGATAATGCCAGTAGCTTGCTTGCTTATAGCTTTGGCTATAAGCCTGGCTAATTAATCAAAAATGTAGATTGACAGCAGCCCCATCAGCCAGCTCATTAGACATCCAAGAAGGTCACTTATTTTGTTAGCAGGTGAGCAGGAGGAGATTGGGATGATTTTAACTAGAAATGTGAGGTTTAGGTTTGTGACTCTTCAGGGATGAATCCAAAACCAGTGGATGCCACTGTGAGCTGCTCCTGGAGTTGACAGCACCTTCCTGGCCCTCAAAGGCCTTTGTCCTTTGGCTGTGACACATCACAGTATAAAAGCATTACCATCCCTCCCAAACCTACTTCTCTTCCAGACATTGACTCAGCAGTAGAATACAGTTTGGCAGGGCATGGGCAGCACTTCCCATTGTTGGCCTGTTCTATAGGTTTTCACACTTCCTAAGGTTTCTTCTTACGGTAAGTGGAAGACAATATCTTCTTGAATTTGGCTTTTCTGAGTCATCTTTATAGTAAATCTTATGCTTGTTTCATTATATATATTTTAAAGATTTATTTATTTATGAATACAAGAACTGAGGTACAGGCCAGAGTTGTGAGGGGTGAGAGGATCCACCAGAGACAGAGTGAGGAACAGAACAGGCAGACTGACTGAAACACACTGCTGAGGGGAGCAGCGGGCGAGACGGGAGAGGTCTGCTGCGCCATGTGGGTAGCTCCTTGGCTGGGGGATAGAACTCGTGCTGCGGAGGCTGCAGATAGCTTCATAGGTTGTGGCTTAACCCCTTGCACCACCAGGGAGGCCCTCATTTTATATATATATATATATATATATATATATATATATATTTTATCTGTTCTTGTTGTGTAGTCTTTTAGGCAGTGCAGCGAGCCTATCAAGCAGATTGAAAACTGGCCAGACAATGGGAACCGTACCACGTGCTGATCACATCTTTGTACTGGAGCAGCGGGTACTTTGTACCTCGCTTCTGTATTCCCTCCAAGGAACCTTTAGGCATTGCCTAGTTCTGGCCAGCCCCTTCTTTGCCAGCCTGTGTTTTCTGGTTTCTGGAATTCCTTTCTCTACCACCCACTGTTGTCCCAGACCTCACAAGTAGGTGTTTAAAGAATTTGAGTGGAGCTCACTGAAAGGTCATGTTGATTTCACACAAAAACAGACAGCAGCACCTTCGTTGTAGAAATACTACAACTGCTGCTACCTGCCAGCTCGACTGCAACATCATAGAACCTGGATCAGGGAAAACAGTTGTGGATTGAGCTACTGTCTTTTCAGTACATTTCCTAAATGGCCACAGTTGTGGCAAGGGTGAGTGAAGTAGAGAAATGCCATAAAGGAGGCGTAGCCAGAGGCTGGTGGCTAAGATGTAATTAGCATCAGCCTGAAATATTCATCGAGGTCTAGCTTCCTGGCCCTCGGGGTATTTGCTGGTTTTCTGTGTTATCCTTTATCCTGTGATATTTCTGAATTGCTTATTGGTGCTCCTCATATTTATGTTGTGGGGTCCTTTGGAGCATGTAGTCCTGATGATCATGGGTCACGTTGCCTCTGTAGGCCTGGAAGGGACTCACAGAGTTGCCCTCACAAAGCCTTATGTCATACACATCATCTTTAAAAGCTCCAAGGATACTATAAAATAGTGCTGATAGTTAAGTAGATTGCTTTTGCTTTAGATCAAGCTGAGATCTTAAAGATTAAATAGGATGTGTTCATGTGTATCAGTAGGAGTAGAAATGAGGAATATCAGAAAAAGCTTCCACCTGAGGATTTCATTTTTGAGATTAGCATGAACACTTTGGTCTTCATGTAGAAATCACAATTGATCAGAGGTGGCAATCTCCCCACCTCCCCCATTATTTTTAATAATAGATTGCAAAAATGACCTCTTATCCCCACCTCCCCTGCTTCTCTTGTGATGTGACTTTGACTTTGTAGCTCCTCTTATGGAGAGGTGGAGTCTGTTTCCCCAGCCCCTGAATCTGGAATTCATAACTTACCCTGGCCAATGGGATTGTAACAGGGTGGTCCCCAGGAAAGGGGGAGGTTCCAGGTTCCCTGCCCCACCCAAATAGAGGGTGGAGCTGAGCAGGAAGAGAAGAAGCTATAGAGGAGAATGAGGAAGGAAGCAGAAGGGAGCCAGGAGACCTGGAGGAGGCACATGGGGCCTCGAGACATGTGAAGAAACTGCACTTGCCTTTTGGTCGTGGACTGGGTGACACAGATGTGGGTGAGACCCATGGGGAGGTGACAATGGCAGCTTTTATCCTGATTTTGATTTTGCTCTTTTCCTTCCGGGCTTGTCTGGTTGTTTCTGACCCTTTTCTGTGGGTCCCCACTGGAAGATGCTTTAGACTTGTGGCAGGGTTTGGGGCCTTGCTCTGGGCCAATCCCATTTGGGTGGAGTTTTACCCACGAGGGGACGGGTAACTTTGAGTGCTTGATTTAGAAACTAGATTCTTTGCCTTTCCTGTATTGTTTCCTAGTTGTATTAAAGTTCCTTCCCATTAAAGTCTCATGTTTTGTGTTGATGTGGTGGATGACAGAACTCATTTAGAATAGGCAGGTTTGCAGGGTTTGGGCTGCCCCTCTCCCTGCCCTGTAACAGGATGAACAGAAGCTAAAGTGTGTTTGTGTACTGCTCCCCAGCCTAGGTTCTGAGAGCCCTCTCTCACCTCTGCTGGCTTCTTTGGAATCCAGCCTTGTCACCACGTGGTCCCTCCTGAGCTCATTTGCTGTGACCCAGAGACCCTTGTCACCCCAGTGGACAGCAGTCCTATATCAAACATGTGAGACAATGGTAGACCTGCAAGTAATGGAGACACATGAGTGGACCCAGCAGAGAGGAGACAATCCAGACCCATGGGTTCATGAGCAATAATCAATACATATTGCTTTAAGCTGCTGAGGTTTGGAATAATTTGTTAGGCAGACAATAACTAACTGACATGTGTGATTTTCTGGAGATAGTTCTTCTGTGTTCACTTTGAGGCTATTCATGTCATCACAAATGTTTAGTGAAACTCAGAAGATATTCAACTATGAGATGGAGGAGTTCTAGTAGGTGGGGAAGGGCCCCAATTCTTTTGATCATCAACATTACTTTGAGACTTTTGTTAACAACACAGATGCCTAGGCCTGTGCCAGGGTTCAGCCAAATATATATAGATAGAAATCTAGAAAGCTTTGGTGATTGACTAGGTTTAAAAACTTATAACCCTATGGTTATGTCAGTTCCTTCTATCACTAAATGATATAGTGATTCCACTTTAGGTGTACTTTGGTAAATAACACTTGGCTGGTTCAGAGTTCATTGACTTAGTCTACTTCCATAAACTTTATAATCATCTTTGGGCAAAAGTACATTGACCCTGATCCTGGATGGGAGAAAGTTAACAGGAACAAATTAATGGCTGGAATTATGTTTTGTTTTTCATTCATCCCTGGGAATTTAGAATATGGTATGGAATCTATGAATAAATGCTGGCAATGTAAAGGACTCTGTGTTGGGAAACTTACTTGAAAAAGGTAAAAGGTGGTGTTTTAACTCTTAGACTGTAGGTGAATTTGACTATGGGGATTGTCTCAGTTGCTGCAATAATGCTGCCTTACAAGGAACCACAAAATGTCAGTGTCTTACAGCAGGTTGGTGTGGGGACAATCAGTTAACCTAGACTGGGCAGATTTAGGATTGGCTTTACATGTCCTTCATCCTCACCCTGGGACAAACTGTTAGCTTGCATGCATTCTTCCATGGTGATGGCAGAGACACAGCACAAGCCGCACTGAGCAAGCTTCTGATTGTGTCATTAATCTGTTAACATTTTGTTGATCAAGGTAAGTCACATGACCAAACCCAGTATCAAAGGGCAGGAAAATAAATATTTTCAGGGAGAAATTGTCAGTCATGTGGCAAGGAACATGGATACTGAGAGAGGTGAGGAATGAGGGTCCTACTAGTGATTTTTTCATAGTGGGTGAGGAGCATGTGAGGGAGTTATAAATTGTCCTGCTTTGGAAAGCTGCTGAAGCCATAGCTGGATACCAGAGCAACCAAGAGGGAGAATAGTGTCCATTTTCTTGAACTAACCTGAACCTTGTAATGTGGAAGTAGCCTCAGTCTTTGCTATGTGATCTGTCTAATGGGATTTTGAAATGAAAAGAATTCTTGCAAGTACCTCAAATGTCATAGTTACAATTAAAACTGGGGACTAGGTTTAATTGTTCAATACCCACTTCTAGGAAGGCCATTATATTGGGGGGCGGAGTCATTACTTTCAATCACACAATGTCCTTTTTGTTATCATTAGTTTTCAGGCAAAAACAAACAAACAAAAAAACACAAAAAAATATTTCATCTACACCGAACATTTGGGTCCTTCTTGCAAACCTAGTCCAGTGTTGCAATGGTGAAAAGAGACAGGTGAAGATCACTCCCTGATGAAACTTCTTTCCCTGATTAGTTTTGTGAAAGGCTTGTGCTTCTGCCTCTAGTGGAGATAAGAAACCAGAGTTTGAAAGTACAGTTGAGGTTCTCCAATATTCTCCAGGGCAGAAAAACCGTGTTTTATGGTGTTACTGAGAATAATAATGGAATACTTTATTTCAGGTCACTGATTTGTAGGCATTGCTCATTCTGTGCCTCTGGAGCTCCATGGTGTATCAGATATACCTCTGATGAAACTGAGAGTACAAAGGATTATATGACTTCCCTGAGACCACATCTAGTAGCCAACCAAGATTAGCAACCTGCCCTCTTGGTTTTTAGCTTTTCCTTGAAAATCTGATTGATGCTGCCTTGTTTCCCAAAAAGCTTGTGAGGATATCATTACCTATATACTTCATCCTGCTAAGAAACTCCAACCTCCCCCTATTAATTCTCCAAGGGAAACAAGTCTAGCAGGAAGGTGTTCGATCATACGAGATTGCACCACAATGTAAGGCAAAGTAAGCTGGATAATAGGTCATTTCTAAATCCGATTTCCTAAGGTTCCATCTGTCTTGAAACAGATGTAAGTTGGAGTGGGGACTGTTGAAAAGTCACTCCCCAGGTCCTTATGACTGTGCTGCTTTTGTATATTTTCTGAGACTTCACCTGCCATTTCTGTTGCCTGGTGACTATTCAGCAATTGCTTCCAGCGCTTCTCCGACAAACAATGCTGTTTCTATTTTATGTGAAAAACTGACTTGATTAAACACCTCGTTTAAATCAGTGCTTTGCAGGAGGCATGATCTGATTGGTATTTTTGTCATACTAACACATGGAAACAGATAATTGTGTGATTAATGTATATATATATATATATATATAATCTGATTATCACAGATATGTTGTTTCCCTTCTGGTGATGTCTTTACTGAAAACTGATGCTACATCATATCGATGGTACATAAAATATCTGAGCAATGATTTAATATCATCCTTTTGCTCAACACCAAGAGCTATGTCTGCATGTTTACCGCAGAAAACCTATGAGCTGGCATAACAGAATGTGAACAAATAGTTTTGGGTGAATGAATAAATAGGTGAATGTTAGGATGACAACATTCAGCTCCTAAGGAAATTTTTGATATCTTACCTGGTGTTTCTGCTTCTGAGGAAGGGCACTGATGGGTTAATATTTTCTCCCGGAGCCGCAGGGATTTGGATGTGGATCTCAGCTGGGAGCTGCTGGAATCACATTCTTTCTGCTACTATAGCAACAGGTTGAGAATTCTGCGGGCATTGTCGCCTGCCTGTGTTGGAAATGTCCACACTCAAACGACTTCATTGTCTGGGAACAACTTTTTTTTTTCCTATGATGTTTCCACGAAGCATCTTCTTTCAGAGACAAAGAGACTCACACAAAGCAGGAGCTAAGAATCATCAAAGTGGCAGAGTGAGATCTTATTTAGGTTGGAGGGACATTTCCAGTCTTTCGTCCCCTAAGAGGTGTGAGGTGGGGAAGGAATGGAGGTTTGATCTGTAATCAATAGCACCACTTTCTCCCTTCTTAACAGGCCTCTCTTCTCAGAGACATCCCCTGGCAATATTGGAAAATGTTCTCTTACCATCATTGCTTAACAAATAGAGAGTTAAACTCTTGCATTATTACCCAGATTCCCTTCTAAGTCTGCAGATACTAGAATGAATGAGAATGTAGAATCCCCTTTTCACTTACCTGCCTTTCTGATCAACTCTACCTGCATTGTTTACTGGGACATGCTAAGGTGGATGAGAAGTAGAGGGTTATTTTTTCACTTAATGTCACAGTATTAGAAAGAGAAGAGAGGAAAAGGTGGCACCCCAGAGATTAGCTGCTCAGGCAGCACTAACTTCCAGGGGTTTCCCAGGCCCTTAACACTGTCAACCTGTGACTGAGGTCTGTGCCTTGCGTCACGCCAGATGGGGTGATGATAGAACGTAGGGCTGCTTGTAGCTCTTACCCAGCTAATGGATGAAATCTATAGACCCGTAAAGCGCACTTTGGATTTATTATCACATCGCCACAGTATTGTTATGACTTCTATATCTTGTTTCCATTTTGCACATAGACAAAAGGGAAATTGGCCTGCTTCACTCTTTGTTCTGTAGCAAGCCTTTCTCCAGAGCAGTACTGAGTTCTTGTACTAAATGTCCAATTTTAAAAAACTTTTATCGCCAACCCATTACCTACCATTTGAATATGGGATAATCCCTTGACCTTTATGTCTCAGGATCCCATGATCACCATCCTGTGTCTGCTGGGACTACTGCAACTGCTCTTCCAGTGGTGAGAGTCCAAAGAGCTCTGGACTGGGAGCCAGGAGCCTGATTTGAGGTATCTAGTCCTAGTGAAAGGGTCGTGGGCAGCTCATATGGGAATTTTCATCCCACACTGTGTAAAATGAAAGACTTGGATGACATTTCTAGGATTTCGCTCACATCTTTTGCACACAGTAGAGGTGACATGCCAGTTGTTTTAAAAATAGAAAGGGCATTGCTTTGTTGACCGGCTTGTAATTTGCAAGGCACTAGGAGACTCTGAGGTGTTGCCATTTGCCTCGACCTCCTCAGGCTTCAAGTCTCTCTCTTGGGGTTTTTTAAAATCAAATTTCCTTCTTGCCCATGAGCTGAGGGCTCTGTGAGCACGCACCCAATCTGTTTTGTTCACCATTGATTCTGGGTGTAAGTGCCTCTTGATAGATATTCCTAGAATGACAGGGGGCACTATATTAGGTCTCATGGAGAGTGCAAAGATGATGGAATCATAGTCTCCACCCTCAAGGATCTTTATAATTATTGCCCTGTTCCTCTTCCACACCCCACACCCAAAATATGCTTCGGGGACTTAAAACAGAAGAACCCTGGGTTCTTTTGATCTGATCACTAGATAGGTTTAAATTTTCCATGATTGGACTGACTGGTCTTTTGTGACAGAGTCCATAAAATAAAGCAAGGCCCTGGAAGAATTATGGAAGATAGAATCAACAGTGGAAGTAGCAGAACAAAAAAGGAAAGAGAGAGAGAGAGAGAGGAAAAGAGAACAGAGGAAGAGGGAGGGAAGGGAGGCAGAGAGGCAAGGAGAGTGAACACCTGAGACTGTCTTTTTAATTAATTTGCCAATAAGTAAAGGTCCTTTTTTCTTTTTCCCTTTTTTGACTGCCGGACTTTACAGTCGAGGATGTTATTCTTAAACAGAATTCTTACATCAAGTGTTGAATAATGGCACAAGGAGTTTGCTATCAGAATTTACACAAAAGGTTCAGCAGACTGGACTCCAGAAATCTTTTTTGCTTTCAAAAACCAGAAAGGTCCCATTTTCCAAAAGGATTGACAGGTTCCTCTAGACCAGTCCAGTTATGGCAATGGCATCACGAGCCCAAGAGCTAGCCACTGAACGTTGAACATTAAGGGGCAATTTGACTTTAAACAGCAAGTTCTAGTCTAGATGCTAGGAGGGCCGAGCAAGAATTCCTTAGGCTGGGAGTATGATAGATGCACATCAGCCAGGTATAGGAGGTATGGCTCAAGCACACAGGTAGTTCAGATGGGTAAAGTTTCTCTTCTGGTCCCTCTCCCTGGAGATTTCATCTCTGATGACAAAGGACAGCCTTTTTCTGTGTAACTGTTGCTGCTTTCCTTTCTTTTTTTTTTAATTTTTTAATTTTTTTTTTATTTTTTTTTTTATAGAGGCATGTTATTTATTTATTTGTTTGTTTGTTTGTTTTGTTTATACATGCACTGGGTACAGTCAGAAGCGCGGGAGGGTGAGAGAATTCACCAGAGCCAGAGCGGGGTGCAGAACAGGCAGAAGGACCGAAGTACACTGCTGAGGGGAGCAGCGGGCGGCAGGAGAGGTCTGCGCGCCATGTGGGACCCTCCTCCGGTGGCCGGGGAGCAGCCGGGGATCGAACCGGCACCGCAGAGGCCGCGGGCAGCTTCGCAACCCAGCGCTCAACTGCTGCGCCACCGGGGAGGCCCTGCTTTCCTTTCTTACCAGCACCCACAAACACAGAGGGTGTCTGTCACCAGCCTTTAATGCCTGGACCAGTCAAGGAGCTTAAGTCCCAGCCTGCCTGTCCATATCCCTCCCAAAGCCATTTCAGGAAGAGAAGAATGACTACAACAATTACATAATCTCTTAGGGGAAGAAAAGAATTTTAGCTAAGAATTCAAGGTGTGCCTGTGGGCTATGCCCTTAGACTGCATAAATGCTGTGTGTGCACATACACACACTCACACATACACACTAACATACACGTACATCTATTCTGTGTATTCACTTACTTACATGGAGACAGTGTGCTGTGCCATATTGGCCAAAGACCAAGAAATAACTGTGTCTGGTTGACAAGTAGCCAAGCCAAAAGGCTCTCACTGAGCAATATTAATCGGCCACTTCTTCATTTACCAACGTACACACAACAGTGATAATAAGTGGGAATTGGATGCTATTTTAGTCCTCTGACTGGTTCCAGAAAGTTCAGCTTTAGGCAACCTCTTGGTTTCTTAGGGATTTGCCTCTTTCCTGACCTGTCAGGAATAAATTATATTTCAACAAAATTCTTTACGTAGAAAATCCTTTTGTTTTTTTTCTTTCCAGTGGCAAAGCCTCTTTTAAATCTCAAGTCTGCTACTTCCTAACTACATTTTTGGGCATGTTATTAAATGTCTTTGTGCCTTCCGTTTATAAGGTATTAAAAAATTTCTCTCATAGGAGTCTTGTAAGAAACAATTAAGATAAAAGAAGAAAAACAAGTTTTTTACAAAGTTCCTGGCACATAATTGAATTTAAAAAATTTTAATTTTACTGTTTTTAATAAAATGAAAACATAGTTCAACCATTTCTTTTCTCCATTGCCCATCTTCAATTAGAAGCAGCCCTTGTCATTTGGTATTTCTTAAATTCTATTCTGATGGGGGAAGAGGAGAGCAGAGTTAGGTAGGCTAGAATAGGGTGAAGAAGACTTGTGCCCTGCGTAGTCCATCGCTCTTCCCAGCACAACATACTGGTTCCTTACCTGTTGATATCTGGATGTAAAACCAGGTACAATACAGAGAGGAATACAGAGTCAGCTCCATTTTCCCAGAAGTGGCAATCAAAGTTCCAGGCTCACTTTCCTATATGCACATGCCACTTAGCTCAAATGCCAGCCAAACCTATCATTTATCTATGTATATCTTATAATTTTAAATAAAACCCAAAATTCTTAAGGATGATTATCCTTGAGAAGATATTTTCATAAATATCCAAGTCTTATCCCTCTGCAGGTCTGACCCTTTCTTGGGGTTGCAGAGCTGGAAGATGAGGTTCTACTACAAAATATTCTTGCAATCAATCCCTGGCACCATGTAAGGAGCGCAGAAGCCTGAGTCTGTTTTGATCACGCCTGTATCTAAAGGCAGAGTTGGTGGGGAAGTTGACCTTCAGGAGGGAAAAAACAGGAACTCCTCATTCTGTCATCACTGCTTCTCTTGCACACTGGACAGATGTGTATTTCCAATGGAGAGTCAGGGAAAATGTGTCAAAGACAGGAAGCGGCTGGGTCAAGGTGTCACTATCCTGTTTGAGAATCCTGCACCAGATGACCGCCTTTACACTCCCAAACAATGACACTCAAATAGTTTTATTCCATGGTCACTTGGGAAAAGCAATAAACCATGAGAACACATATGGAGGACCCTGAATTAGGGCTGGAATATCTTTTCTTCCAGCACTTGGAGAATTCATTTAAGTGTTGGGTCTTAATTTCCATATCTGTATTAGATGGTCCTGAATTTATCCTATCTGTAAACTCCTATGGTTTATATTTATTCTTCTAACTTTGGGGTGTGTGTGTGTGTGTGTGTGTGTGTGTGTGTGTGTGTGTGTGTGAAGGCTTTCACCAGAATGAATTAAGAATATGGCATTGCTATTAAAGCCTGTCCAGATCCCCACTTATATGTGGTTTGGGGTTGCTATGCGTCTCATGAAGCCAAGTGAAGACAAAGCTGTCTTCTCTAAAAAGCCTCCTACATGTTGGTTTTGGTATCTTCATTTTTCCCTGAAGCTAAAGCCCCTCTCTTGACATGGTCTCCTTCCCTTTCCATGGGTTGCTAAGGGTGGATTCAGAACTATAGCCTGAGTGAGTGCCCAGGCCTTGTCCAACACCAGGAGGGACACTTGTGAACAATAGCCCCACCTTTAGTCCATGGGCTCTGTGGTTGTGTTTTGCTGGGACAGGGTCCTTTTAAAAGTAACTTCTGGGTGTGAGCTGGATTGCGTGAATCCAAAGACAGTGTAAGTCTTGACATTCACTAATGACAGTGCCCGTGCCCAGAACTCGTAAACTTCTGTATGGGAAGGTCTTTCATATCCAATTTATGTTCAGCCAACAGAAGCCATTCTCCTTCTTTACTCATAACAACAAAAGCAAGTATAATAGATGCAATATGTCATATACCAGCCACAGCTGTCAGACTGTTAGTCCCTTCTCAAGCATGAAGGAACTGAGGCTCAAATGGACCATCTTGTGTTTGAAATGAGACATTAGCCAGTCCAGTTAGAACCTAGATTTCTCTAAATCAAAGTTCGTGCTTTTATGTATACTGTATAATACCTTGTTTTAAAAGGCATTATCCCCTTTTAAAAGAAGAAAATAAATTTATAGAAAATTTACTCATCAGCTTTGATTTCAAGTGAGTTTTGACTGTTGTGAGAAATTACCTGAGGGAATGAAGACCAGGAGGAGAACAATGCAGGGGTCTGAAAAAAACGTGTCTTATGAAAGACCTAGACCAGAAATGCCTAATATAAAGGTATCATTGCAAGAATACAAATATGACTCACCAGCTTACACTTACCTACAGGTATAACTTTTTTTTTTAAATCTCTTTTGTTAATGTTGGCCTGTGTTTATATTTGTGAAACATGAAGTGTCTGCAAGAGTGATCGTTGAGATGATTCCCCAAACACCTTCCAGTTATAATAGTGTTGTTGTTGTTTTTTTTTAAGATTTATTTATTTATGCGTACAAGAACTGGAGTGCAGACCAGAGGTGAGGGGTGGGGGTGAGAGAATTCACGAGAGACAGAGTGGGGACCAGAACAGGCGCATCTACTGAAATACACTGCTGAGGGGAGCAGTGGGTGAGACTGGAGAGGTCTGCTGCATCATGTGGGTCAGCTCCCTGGCCGGGAATCAAATCATGCTGCAGTGGCTGAGCATAGCTTAATAGTGCTGTTTCTTCAACCTCTACACCACCAAGGAAGGCCCCTTAGTAGTCAGTGTTTTTGTGGATTGTCACCCCTCCCCGCCCTGTTGACTATTTAAGATTAATTTGATTTTTAGAAGTACTCCTTATTTAAACAATATTCTGCCCAAAGTAGTATTTACTCTTCCACTTTAATTATCTGTGCTCATTATTTTTGCCACGAGCTAAAATAGATAATAATTATCATGCTTAAGCATAACTACAGAGCTCTCTTTGCTTGATAAGGGGTTAATGCCATATGGTACCTTTCTATTTTCTGCTTCAATGGAAAATGTCCAGTTTTTGCTAAGTTTTCCTATCTTTATTTCCCTAGGAGCCAGTGAATTAAATGTGCCATTGTTTTTCCCCTAATGTGTTGGGCGTCAAGGCAGAACCATCTCTGGGATGTCAAGAAGCGCATAGTTCTAAAAAATTATACTCAAGTCACGAAAGGATGAGGACTGGGTTTCAAGAAAGTGAAATTTCTGGTTTGAACAGTGTGACTGTTCAAGCTGCACTTCTGTGCTTAGTGCTGTTTATAAAAATAGAGAGAAATGTCAATATGGGAAGAGCAAGTGAAGGGATCCTTAGGATTCTTTGACTGTCGATGACAGAAATAGACTCCGGCTAATTAGAAATAAAAAACATTTATTGAAAGGATATCGTGGGGCATGGGGGGGAGTGTATGCACAGAATTAAAGGGAAAATTGAGCAATTAAGTTGAAAGGTTAGAAAGGGCAGGAGTTAGAACAGCTTTGGGGCCGCTGGCAAGGACTCGAAGATGGTTTCTTCTAGTGCTCCTACCTTCATAGATGAATGACCACCATTTTCAGTTTCATTTTCCTAAAGAGTCAAATTTCAGAGGAAAACTTTGTGGGAGCTTAGTTTGGCTTCTTTTGGGTGGACTCTCTCTCCTCGCCCGGCCCTTTGGGTCCTGTGAACCTCTTACTTGTGTTTCATGCCAGGAGGCTTCCTGGGATCCGTGCTCCTGGTGGCTCTGCTTTGGGCCTTGGCTGCTAGGCGTTAGCCCTGCCTGTTTGCCCAAGAGGGGGTGATTGATTTTGGAGCTTGCTCAGGAGTCCTTTCTCTCCCCCACTGTACTCCCTTTGAAATCTCCAGTTAAAAATATTTGTGCACACTAGGGTTTTATTATTTTGCTTTTATACACATGGGTAGGCATGAACTCTTAGAAAAGCAACTTGGGTTTTCCTGTGAACACTTTGGGTTCTCTGGCTGCCCCTTAGTTTTGCATTATATCAGCACTAGCAATAATTATTCAAATCTGGAAGTTAGCAACTGTCCATCAATACCAGAATGGGTAAATCATGTTACATGAAATTGTGTATTGAATAAAATACAAAAATATAAATTAGCACACTGCTTGCAACAAACGATTGAGTGTCAGGAATATAAAGAGGAAATACTGTATGATTTTATTTATATAAAATTGAAAAACAGGGGCCTTCCTGGTGGTGCAAGGGGTTAAGTCTCAGCACTCTGAAGCTAGCCACAGCCACTGCAGCACGAGTTTGATCCCTGGCCAGGGAGCTAACCCCACATGGCACAACAGACCTCTCCTGTCTTGCCTGATGCTCCCCTCAGCAGTAGATCTGCCTGCTCTGTTCCCCACTCTGTCTCTGTTCCCCACTCTGTCTCTGGTTAATCCTCTCACCCTCCCTCACCTCTGGCCTACACCCCAGCTCTTGCATGCATACATAGATAAATCTTTAAAAAAATATAAAATTGAAAAACTAGGAGTCAGGGCAGAAGACATCCTGGCAGGTGGACAGTGACTGGGATGGGCACGTGCTTTTCTGGGAGGGGTCTCCCATGTTCTGTCTCATGATGTTTGTGTGAGTTTCCCAGGTGCCTTCACTTTGGAAAGATTTTCTTGAGCTTTAAATGAGGGGTTTTTGTTTTTCTCTATGAGCATTTTCTATTTTAATTAAAAAGTTTATAAAAAGAGAGCAAACTAATGAGATAATGGCTATAAAAGCAATCCATGCAGAGCCTGTAGTAACAGTGCCTGGGTTGGGATCCTGACTACTCCTCCCCATGACCTTGAGGAAGTGACTCAGTCTCCATGCCTCACTTTGTCATTTGTAAAAGGGAGATAATGGCAGCACCAATGTCATTGAAGGCAGGGTTCAATGAGGTACCCCAAGTAGAGTGCTTAAAACAGTGTCAGATATACAGGAAGCATAAAGTAAGTGCAGATACGCATGTTATGGGGTAATCACTCCCTACTAAATGTGCCAGGGAAATGCAAAGATGTGTAAAATCCTGACCTCAAGGAGTTTATAGTCATAATTAGAAAGATAAGATGTATTGATCCACATAGTTGTATTGAAAGTATCGAGTAATTCCAAGAGCAAAACTTTGGGATCCAATACAAGGAGAGATTTCTGTAGGTCAATATCTGGTGAAAGTTCATAGAGTTGTAAGAAGTCAGAATAATGCTGACTCCTGGTGGGGGAGTGATAGGTAAGGAGTGTGAGGGGCTTGTTTTTTTATCTGGGTGCTGGCTATACACATGCCCAGCTTGTGAAAATTTAGGGTGCTATATATAACTTAGGAGCAGTTTTCTGCGGGTGTGTTATATTTCAAGTGGATGGAAAGGACACTGGTTTTGAAATCTGGCTACTTCATCTCTGTGAATTTCATTTTCTTCACCTATAAACTATAAGTAACCCTCCTTAGGATGAATGAAGCAGGAGGTGTATGTGTGTTAAATGCTAGTCCAGGTTGGGACAGTAAAATATTTCATGCTTCGGATCAACTTACTGGGATAGAAGCTGACAAGCTGGGCAGATCTTTGTTAAGATTTGGACCCTCAGACCTCCCTGGTAGCGCAAAGGGTTAAGATGCACGAGTTCAATCCCCAGCCTACCAGGAAGGTGACCCTCATAGCACAGCAGACCTCTCCTGATTCACCCTCTGCTCCCCTCAGCAGTGTATTTCAGTCAGTCTGCCTGTTCTGTTCCCTGCTCTGTCTCTGGTGAATACTCTCACCAACCACACCTCTGGCCTGTACCCCAGTTCTTGTATGCATAAATAAAATAAATCTTTTAAAAAAATTTGGACCCTCTCTAGGGTTCATTGCTTGATTGAGGTCCTTATTGGTGTGAATGGAACATGTCAGGTGTGTTGCTAGGGTGGCGCGGTGCCTCAACCATGGGGACAAAGGGCACTTCTACTTATCTGGACCACGGCGGCGTCATCACCTCCATTGGTTTGCTTTTCCTGTGCATAGTCACAGCCACAGGGTGGGGTCCAGACGACGTACACTCAGAAATATCTATAATATTTTTATGTTAGCTCTGATGGAGCAGGTAGTAATGACTGAAATAAAAAGTAAAATGAAACATAGGCCCTGCTTACTTGTTAAACACAGATATAAGCCTAGTAAATCAATAAAACAAATACCATTTTATTTCTGGAAAAAAAAAAATAGACCTTGCCTTCAAATGCCTTGTTAGCTTAGGAATACGATATCCAGTTCTCTTTCACTCTCCTGATATCTTCCACTTACCTAATAAATATTCTTTTATATCCTTACTCTATCTCTCTCTGTGTTTCTCTGTCTCTCTCTGTCTCTCTCTCCCTCTCTCTCCCTCTCCCCATGCCCCTCCCTCTCCCCTCTCCCTCCCCACCCCCACATCCCTCCAGGCTAAAAGCCACTTAACGTGGCCTTTATTCAATAAAAGAAGTCTCTTGGCATAGATCTTCTCCCTGGCTTCCCAAACATATACATGGCAGTGCCTTACATTAATTATGATAGCAGAAATAATCATTTACTAGGTGTTTATTAAATGCAAAGCACTATGCCAGGCACTGCCAACATCTGTACCTCTCATATCATCCTGCAGGGCATCATTATCCCATTTTATAGGTAAGGGACCTGAGAGTTGAAGAGCTTAAACAATTTGTCCAGCATCAGCCACAGCCTGTCTGTGGCTCAGTGCAAGCCTGCTATGTCTCCACGTGGAGAGTGTGTCCCTGCAGTGCATGTTTGTGTGTGTGTGTGTGTGTGTGTGTGCTTTGATGATTAAATATGTGAACACCACCTACATCAGTTTGTGGGTCATCTGGTCAACTATGCACGATGAACCCTGTGGTTAGGAGAGGATGGCACCACAGTCACTCGGTGTGATTGATTATTCTGGTTTGACTGGAAATGGCAATAGAAAGCCAGTCAGCCTTGCAAATAACTCCCAAGCAGTAGTAGCTTTCTGGGCCTTTAGAAGCGACACAGAGTCTATTCCATTATCTATATTAAAATCTTGGATGTAGGCAATACATGAAGAGCCTCTGTTTATTGAGAAAGTTCTGCCATTTGGTTCTATCCTACAAGGCTGCCTCTCACAGATGAATACTTATTGCTAGCTTCTGTTCTAGAAAGTCATAGACCTATGGTAGAGCAGCGGATGCAGATTAAGTTGAGCAGCTCTGGGAGATAGGTATAGAGGAGGCAGCTGATAGAACGCCTGCTTCTGAATGATTTTGTACAAGGCGACACTGCAAATGGCTCCTAATCCCACTGGCCTGAATATTTTGGGGTCCTGGCCTCTACCCTTCTAAAAGACACTCACACTAAGAGAGCCACTTCTATTTAATCCACAGTGTTGTGTTTCAAAATGGGGCTTAGGCAGGTTCAAATGGGAGGGAGGTCAAAAGCCAGCCAATTATTCTCAATTTAGGATCTAGTCTTAAACCAGACCAAATGTTAATCATGTTCTTATATAGAGAGGTGCTTCTGAGCCTTACTGGAAATGGACACAAATTTCCAAATTGTCCTATATGTTGACAACGTGACTAACGCCATTTATTGTTCAAAAACTAATCTACATGTAAATTGAGTTTTTTCTGCATGTATCTAGATCTTTACAGGTATTATTTCTTATTCCCACACCAATGATAACTACATTTCATAAACATGAACACTCAGTGGGCATCCCCACCTGGTGTATTTAGTTCCAACTCTTGGAACTTTTCCACTTGTCCTCTGTTTGGCTTCAACCAACTCAGAATTATCAGTCCTTTTCTTTCTTGACTTCACATAGCATGTTGTGTATACCTGTAAGTGAATTCTGTGTTGTAATTGCTTTTACTGCTTTGTAACTGGTCGTTTATTTCCCTCTTTCTTCTGCTAGACTCTGACTTCTTAAAGGCCATGGCGGTGTCTTAGTAATTTTTTAATGTTAAGCCTGTCACAGTACCTGGCACGGGTGTGTAGTAGAAGGCAAATCTCATGTCTACCTTTGCAAACATAATATTCTCAGCATATGGCATGCTGTCTGGCAGCAAACAGTATATGCTTAGCAAATGATAAATGAGTTAATGAATGAATAAATATAACCCTTGATATTCTTTTTCTGCTCTGAATGTTTTTCATTATTAAAATTGAGGGTTGATAGCATCTACGTTGTGGGGTTGGTAGTGTGGAATTAAGTGAATGAATCAAACCAGGATGAGTGATGGTGTGATAGTGACTTGAGATTCAGATCTTGGTTTAAGATTCATCATATTGCTGTAGTATAAAGAAATTAATATAGGCTTATTGTTATAGTGGTAATCTGTTACTGAATATGATACAATTTGCATATCTATTCTCCTATTAATGGTTATGCGGGGTGTTTCCAGTTTTTTACTATATATAAGTAAAGTTTTGAATGTTCTTGAAGAATCTATCGTGAACGCATTTTTCATTTCTTTAGCACACAAACATAGGAATAAAATTTCCAGATCATTAAAGTAGATAAGTGCTTAAATTTATTAGAGACTGCCCAAATTAATTCCAAGTGATTTTACCATTTTATATTTTCACCAACAATATATAAGAGCTTTTATTGTTCCACATCCTATTAACACTTGATATTATCATACTTTTTAATTTTAGCCATTCCAGTGGAGATGTAGAATTTCACTGTAGCTTAATTTATGCATCCCTGGATACTAATAATGTTGAGCCCCTTTTTGTGTGCTATATATATATAAGACTATTTATAAAACTTCTTGTATGAAGAACCTACATTTTACTGGGTTATTTATAATTTTATTATTGACATGTGGGAACTTTATATATTCTGGATATAAACTTTTATTTATTTTTTAAAAGATTTATTTATTTATTTATGCATACGAGAGCTGGGGTGCAGGCCAGGGGGGCAGGGAGGAGGGTGAAAGTATTCACCAGAGACTGAGTGGAAAGCAGAACAGGTAGATCTACTGAAATACACTGCTAAGGGGAGCAGCAGACGAGACAGGAGAGGTCTGCTGTGCCATGTGGGTCACCTCCATGTCTGGGGATCAAACTTGTGCTGCAGTGGCTGCAGATAGCTTCATAGTGCTGAGACTAAACCCCTTGCACCACCAGGGAGGTCCCTATAATTGATTTTTAAATAAGATTTTTTATACTGGGAGCTTGCTGCATTCATTTATTAGTTCTGTGGTTTTGTTGATATTTTTGGGTTTGCTGAGTATGTACCTATCAATAAAGACAGTTTTACCTCTTTTGCTTTTTATTTCTTTTCTTTACCTCATCACAGGGCCTAAGGACTCCAGTATATTATTGAATAGAAGTGGTGTGATCAGGAGAAAGCATTCAATGTTCACCATTATGATGGTAGCAGATTTTATTTTTTACATAATAGAGGGTTTTTTTTTTAAATATGCACACCTAAGAAAGTTCTTTTTCAACCTAAGAAAGTTCTCCTCCATCCTTACTATGCTGCATGTTTTTGTCATCAGTGAATGTCAAACTTTACAAGATACTTTTTCTTCATTTATTGGGATGCTCTCACAGTATATTCGATATACAATGTATTCAATTTACTTTATTCCCTGCATGTAGGGATAACTTCTGTACTATTCCTGGGAGGTGCAAGGATGTTGCCTAAGAGGACAGATCCTAATACCAGGCACAGACCCCCACCTGATAATCCCAGTATTAATCAGACCCCCACCTGATTATCCCAGTATAGAAAATCTTATTTAAAAATCAATTATAAGGGCTTCCCTGGTGGCACAAGGTGTTAAATCAAGTGTTAATTTATGAACACTTTTTGCCAACTGTTTCATATTTTGGTGGAACTTTGGACGCTGTTTGTTATATCATTCACTTGTTTGTATTTTCTAAATTTTCTCCAGTCAACATATTCTCCTGCCCTCTAGTGATTCCATTCAAATACTTGTGTTTGAAATTTCTCTTCAGTTTTAGGTAATTAATTAGATTAATTAATAGACTACAGGCCCATTCCTGTTACCTCTTTCTGTCATTATATCATAGTCACTTTGAGTGGATGTTTCTCAAATCTCTGAAAGTAATATGCTCACAGGTCATTTAATGGTGAGCTATTACTCTCTGCATCCTTCATCTATCATTTATTTGCAGAAGATGCCTGTTTTGTCCTCGGTCCCAACCTGAGGTTCCCAGAGGAAGCTCCCAGGACAGTTCATTTTAGCAGACTTTCACGCAGCTTCTCTTGTCTGGGATCTTGCTGGTCAGAGTGGGAAAATAAACACAACAGGGCCTGTCTGTGTGCCATGACAGAGGTGTAGAGACGGGAATATCAGCCCTGCGGGGGAGTTTAATGACTCCCAATAGATCAAGCCTGAGTCCAGCGTGACTTTTCTCACAAGTAATTCTTTCCAAACTTGGCTTTTAAGTTCTGGCATTTTTGTCCATCTGAAACAGCTGAGGGTTAGAGACCTAGAGCTGGAGACACGTTCTTCAGCCCTTACAGAGTATACTGCCTTAGATGTGGAATAGGGGCCGGACCAGAGAGCGGCTGTTATTTCCAGCTGTTGTGCTTTGTTTTTGTGAAACAGGAAATCATTATCCGGAGAGCCAGAATCCTTGAGAGTTCATTTCCCCAGCCACTAGAGCAAGGGCCTTTATCACTGCTCCCACAGAGCACCCCAAGGAGCCATTCTAAGGCATTGTCTTGTCAAAATAGTTCCTTTTTTCCCCCTAATCACTGGCTGCTGATACAGGCTGTTTTCTGTTCTGTCTCAGTACTTAATATGCCCAGCAGTGAATAGCAACTATTTCATTGCCCTACGTTGATTATTAAAATTAAAACTTTTGTACTAATCAAAAAAAAAAAAGAAACTTTCAAAATGAAAGAAAAAGCACACTCTTCTTTTGTCAGTAATAATGAAAAGAATTTAAATTGTATAGCAATATATACTTTACTGGTACCATTCATGGGCATGCACTTGTCTCATTTGGTCATACAGACCCTATTGAGGTGTTTAGACCGGATTATTATTATTCTTTTTAAAAGCGAGGAATCCAAGACTCGAAAATTGAGATTAGATAGTTTTACATGAATTTCATGGGAAACCTGCACTGCTGTGTTTTTTGCAGCACAATTCACAATAGCTAAGATGTGGAAACAACCTAAATGCCCAAAAACAGATGACTAGATCGAGATGTAAATAGACACAATGGAATCCTAGTCAGCAATCAAAAAAGATAAACGCATGCCATTTGCAGCAACATGAATGGAGCTGGAAGAGATTAGGTTCAGTGAAATAAGTCAGAAGGAAAAAGAAAAATATCTGATAGTTTCACTTATAGGAGGAATATAGGGGAACTGAACAAAGAGTCAGAGAAAAATAAAAGACAAAACTAGCGGGCAAATTGTAGTTCTGAGACATAGAGCAAGGGAGGGAAGAGCACAAGGGATTATGGGGATGGTTCACAGGGGAAGTGGTGATGGGAGATTTATGGGGACTACCCCTGAGGAGAGAAATCACATATTGTACAAAAATGAATGATGTAAGAAAATAAAATATAAATAGGGGGAAAATAAAAAGATCAGATAGTTTTAAAGAGGTTGAGATGCTGTCCCAAAGCCACAGCACCCCCAAATAGCCAGCCCAGGGGTGTGGCTCATCCTTCTAGATTCAAATCCTAGCTCTACCACTTAGCAGCTCCACGACTGTGGCTTGCTCACCTAACCTCAGCGCCTCCATATGCCCATTGTTAACACAGGAATACTAGTAGAACTGCCTCGGGTAGGAATCTCCTGGGTCATGGAGAATGTTTCCGTATGGCTCTGGGCACACTCTGGCCAATAATACGTGAATGGAAAGCATTGGTTGTGCTGCTGCTGTCTTAGAGAGGAGGCAGTGGTGGTGGGTAATTGCCCTTTTTCCTTTTAGGCACCTCTCCTGCCCTGAAATCTGAATTCTATTCCCAAAGTTACTTGAGTACTTCAGACACACTCCAGAATCACCAAACTTCTGTGAGGTTAGAGAATCCTGTTCCAAATTCATACTTTGAAGTAAAACACCATAAAAATCTCTTTCCCCAATTCAATTTTGTCCTGATTCTGAAGACAGTTTGTACTTATCTCCTCTACATGCTCTGTACCTGTCTTAATCTTTTGTGTTTGTTGTTTGTTTGTTTGTCTGTTTTTTGACATTTTAAGAGAACAGGTTTATTAGGAAAAGGAGAAAGAAAAGGAGAGGCACCTGCATAGTCACAGGAGGGCAAGCGAGCTACTGTACCTCTCTTAGTATTACCCAGAAATCTTAAGGTCTTAGAGAGCATAGTTACATTCTTCCTCTCGAAATACATTTGGGATTATTTATTCTTTCTTTTTTTTTCTTAAAGATTTATTTATTTTTATACAAGAGCTGGGGTACAGGCCAAAGGCATGAGGGGGTGAGAGGATTCATCAGAGACAGAGCAGGGAGCAGAACAGACAGGCAGACCAAAACACACTGCTGAGGGGAGCAGCGGGTGCAGCAGGAGAGATCTGCCGAGCCATGTGGGACTCTCCCTGGCTGGCCAGGAATCAAATTTGCACTGCAGAGGCTGCGGGCAGCTTCACAGTGCTGTGCTTAACCCACTGCGCCAACAGGGAGGCCCTATTTATTCTTTCTTGCTGACAACCTTTATCAGATTCATCATAAGTGTCCTCGTGAAAATAACGATTTCCTTATATTCTCTGGTGCATGCTTTTGTAAAGTCTTTGGGGAAGCAAATCTGTGCTTTGTGTTGTACAACATGCCCTAAAATATAGCTGCTTCGAGAAGGGTAGGCACCCCACCTTTAGGTCCTTTGAGTGACTGCTCATATACAGAGAGAGGAGACAAGGCACCCAAGTGCCGGCTGGCTGTGCATCTAGCAGCAGAAAAGATTCAGTATGAGCCCTGGGCCATGCCCTCAGTGTAGGACACGGGGTTACTATTTTTAAAGAGTGGAAGGCAGTATATTTGTCAACATTCATAGTGAGTCATAGTCGGGCAAGGAGCTTTAGATTTCAAAACAAAAGTCCTGACCCATTACTTCATCTCTGTCTACTCAAGTCTCTGACTTTAAATGTCAGCAGGAATCAAGTTAACTTCAGGAAGAAAATCATTAGCATTGACCATCCTGTACCCAGGCTCATGCCAACAACCTCTGGGGCTTATGTCTTCCACATTCTGTTTTGAATATTGTCTCATGAAAGTTCTCATCTAAGAATGATAAGCAAAAAATATAGGCACTAAAATGATAGATGTAGAATAACCCCTACTTTGTGCGTGTAGGAGTGTTTATGAATGTTCAGGGGGAGCTTGAAGGACACATGAAAGTGTGACATCGATCATTTCAGGTGACAGCAAGATTCAGGTGCTTTTCATTGTATGTTTTTCTGCATCTTCCAAATGCTCTAAAATAGAACTTCTTAAAATTATCACAATTGGGCCCCCCCGGTGGCGCAGGCGGTTGAGCGCAGCGCTGTGAAGCTGTCCGCAGCCTCTGCAGTGTGGGTTTGATCTCGGCCGGCTGGGGAGATATCCACTTGGTACGGCAGACCTTTCCTGTCTCGCCCACTGTTCCCCTCAGCAGTGTATTTCAGTCAGTCTGCCTGTTCTGCTCCCCACTCTGTCTCTGGTGAATCCTCTCACCCTCCCACGCATCTGGCCTGTACCCCTGTTCTTGTATGTATAAATAAATAAATCTTTAAAAAACATTATCACAATTAATCTTGGTATTTAAGAAATAGACTGTTAACTTATTTTAGAAGTTGGTGATGGGATCATCCATGAGACTGATGTGCTTTAAAATAAATTCCCCTGTGAGTGCGTTAGCTACAACGAGACTTCAATCCTGAGTCACCCTTGGCTGAGGTCAAGAAGACTCAACCCTGGTCCTGGGGGAGCTGGGAACAATTCAGTTAAGTTCACCTTGTTTAATATATGAGAGTTCTTGTCCTTCCACTTTCTCCCATTCTTTGATTACTTGATTGTGTTTCCTTTCTTGGAAACATTGAAGATCTCTGGGAGACTTTTAAAAAGCCTGTGGCCTCTTTTATCTGACATGTAACCAAACTTCTCAACATGCAGGTTTTGGTTTAGTATATTTGTAAGTAGGTGTTTATTCCAAGACTGCTTTCTGCATTTTTATGGTCTGTCTCTAAAATGCAATGACTATCTACGTAGGGCCCACACAAACATCACGAGAAACAATAGGACCAATGGAGAATCTAAAATCACTCCATGTCTGAACAGTGACGGTAGGCGCCACCACACAGCAGCTGAGCACTTTCAAATGTTCGCAAGCATGTTTACACAAGTAATTTCATATTTGCTTTCAAATGAGAACCAGGATTATGATTGACCCATGTCACAGTGGGGAAATGACTTGCCTGAGACTACAGCAAGTTTTGTGGCAGAGCCAGGATTGGAAATAAATCCTCTGTTCTGTGGCTTCATCAAAACTCCTACATTGCCAAATGTCTCTTTCTGAGAGCTTCCCCAGGGCTACCTGGCTCTAAGGAATACCCATGAAAATAACATCAAATACTTATATAATGTTTGCTCTGTGTGTGTACATTAACTCAGTCCAAACCACAAATTAAGAGGTAAATACTATTATTACCATCATTTTACAGTGGAGAGTGCTTTCAAGTAACTAGCCCCGGGTCACAGAACTTGGAGGTGGAGTAGCCAGGATAGGAATCTCCTGGAGCCCCAGGCCTGCTCATGACCCCTTGACAATGGTTGTCGGGGCCTGTCTGCTTCCCACCTATTTATGCCTGGGGTGACCCAGGCCACAGATGGCAGTTTTGATGAGTCTTGAATTCCTTCTCTCTAAATGTACAGTTTGAAGCATGTGCCTTATATTATTTAAGCAGTAAGAATACTGTTCAATTTCCTTGTGAACAGTGCAAGGGAGAGTTGAGAGAGCAACAGTAAAGCTGAAATGTTTTTGCACAATAACCACACACAGGTTTATACAGTTCTAGGAATTCAGATCTGCCCAATGTTTTCATCTGTCTCCTGCCTGACTGTCAAGGAGTTTGGATTGAAAAAACAGAAGTGGATTTTACTAACTTTAAGCAATTTATTTAAGGAGTTTATTCTAAGGATATAGTGGTTTATGGAATGAAAAGAAAAGTGGAAGACTCAGACTTTGGAAAATTGTTATATCAGCTTTTACTGTGTTATAGACCACCCTGAATTTGGTGTGCCTCCTCTTCTACCCCCACCCCAAAATCAACCACTTGTTTAGCTCAAGATTATGCAAATCAGGGATCCAGGCAAGCTTGCACAGTTCCCAGTCTGTGCAGGGCTGAGACGATCTCCTTAGGTGCTTACTCCTGATCCTAGTTGCCTAGTCTATTGGGGTGCCTTGCCCCCATTTCACATGGTCACCCAGTACCCTACAGGCTCACTCCCAGGATGGTGTCAGGGTTTCAAGTACCATAGAAGAGGCTGAGCCCCAGTGCACACGCCCTTTTCAAGTTTCAGCTTGCCGTGTATCTGTTCTTGATTAAAACCAGTCACAGGCTCTAGCTCAGAGTCAGTGTGGAGTGGGACTGCCAAAGACAGGGAGAAAGGGAGTATCTGGGGCCATTTTTGTGATCTCCCACAAGTGGTTAGGAACCTTGGCAGCTTTAAAGTTCTATTCACCAAGAACAAATATACAGGCTCTTCCTCCTTGTCAGTAACTCAGCTCCCATGTTCTCCTGCCCTCTAGTGATTCCATTCAAATATCCAAAGAGAATCTGACTCCTTGCTTTGTGACCAAAGTGGATCATCTGGCAATAGCTTTTCACTCTGTCTGCAGGTTTCCTACCTCATGAGGTCCACTGAAAAATTTGAGAGGGTCAGGAGTAGTAATGGATCTCTTCCTGTTAGAATAAATCTATTGTTATGCTAGGAATTAGTCTTTGTCCTAGTTTTCTAAGATACTATCTGAACTTGTGATGTTTACAGTTTATAAATTGCATCTACCATCATCTGTCAGAATGTCTCCTTTGATCTTGGTAGCTAAGAGGGAGCTGGACAAGTACTGAAATGAAATCAAATTATAGACTCCAAATTCAATTGAAAAGAAGCAATCCACTGCACATGTGAGCCATTTGGTTTTTTTTTTCCTTATCCTTGTCATTGCTGGGAATAAGCTCTGGCTAATAGAGGTGATTGGAAATTATTTGTCAGGATCATTTTGGCTTGCAGGAATTGCCCATAACTTTACTAGGGATGATCTTAGGGTGGCTGAGTGTGCCCCTTGCCTCCAAACGACTTTCTGAATTTCTCCTCAAAGCTGTATTATAGCACAGCATTGTTAACAATTGGAAGAGAGTCAGGCTTGATACCAACTCACGCAGATGCCCCTTCTTCTCCTTGACCTCAATACACGTGTGCACAAGCATAGGTGATCATGTGCAAGGGCCCCCAGCTGTTTCCTTGCCCTTGTCATCAGTCCCTGACTGAATTTATAGAGTCAGCTTTGGAAAAGTAGCAGCTTCCATCACTAAAATTCAAAATGAATGAACTTTGAATCTGACCAGAGTATGACTACTATATAACTGTCCCAGGACTGTTAAAGGCTAGAAAGCATGCTGTGTGTGCTTGAAGTAGGACATGTCCAGCCAGGTGAAACACCTGAGTTCCACTCCCAGAATAAGTAGCCATGATTCATGTGGTACAATGGACATCAGAATTGTAAGTATCATTTATAAAGAGAATGTTGAGTCTCAGCCCTATAGGAGCATGTACTGATTAGAAGGACATTAGTACTAGTTAAAGTAGACCCATATAGTGAAGGGAGAAGAGAGGAGCCTTTGCTGAGACAGACACCTCCAGGTTAATTTCATGTGGTCACATTGACGTCCTTTCCAAGGCACAACTCTGCTTCTGTTACTCATCAACATAACCAGGATAATAATCACCAAGCACCTAACCTTGGGTGTGTCTTAATCCTTCATAAACCTGGTTCTTTTTTCTGTCTCTAACTGTTGTGGTTAAGAGATGTTAACCATACTAAGCTGTGTCTTTACCTTCCTTGGATATTTCAGCACCAAGGGCTCATCTTACAAAGCCAGAAACCTGATTTAACCTTCTTACCCAAAAATGATGAGGCTCTTTGAAAATGAGACATCTGACCAAATTTAACAGTAGAATTCAGTACCTCCTAGCCCTGCTTTAGGGTACAATGATTCACCTAGACCTTCACTAAAGTCCAGGAACTTGACTTTCCTCCTACAGCTTTAGAAGTCCAAGGGTTCCTTGACGTTTGCAAGCATCCTGGGCTGTTGCTGAGTGTATCTTCAAGTGGTGTCCAGGTAAACAGTGATTGAAGATATGGAGGCACCTGAGTGGGATATCCTCTGTGGTAAAGGGGCAGTCAAGCCTTGGTCAGGGTAAGGGCATGGGCACTGCAGGTCTGCCACTGTCTGTGGGAACTTGCCCAGTGCCCCTCTGAGCCATCCTTTTCCTGGTCTCTAGCCTTGGAACTTCCAGGGCATAAAACCATGTTCAAATCAGAGTGAAGATGGAGACCTCCTTTTTCCCTTGTCTCTGCTATACATTCTGGTTTGCAGTAACTTCTGACTCCCTCTCTTTTAAGCACCTGAACAAAACAAAAAGAATATTTCCACTTCTTGACTCACCATAGAAGAGTCTAACAGTTCACCAAGCAGAACTTCATGGCCCATCCAGAAGGGTTCAGGTCCTAGAAAGTCCTCTGTGTTCACTCCTCTTTGGTGGGCTTAGAAATAGTTGAGGGTAGAGCCTCCCTGGTGGCGCAGGAGGTTGAGCGCCACACTGTGAAGCTGTCCACAGCCTCTGCAGTGCGGGTTTGATCCCAGCCAGCCGGGAAGAATCCCACATGACACAGCAGACCTCTCCTGTCTCACTTGCTGCTCCCCTTAGCAGTGTATTTCGTCAGTCTGCCAGTTCTGTTCCCTGCTCTATCTCTGGTGAATCCTCTCACTTTCCTGTGCATGTGGCCTGTACCCTGGTTCTTGTATAAAAATAAATAAATCTTTAAAAAAAAAAAGAAATAGTTGAGGGTAAATGGAAAATATGGTGATTTTGCTATGGCAGGAAAAGATAAGTAAAACTCGGATTCTCAGAAGTTCTCATCATGAGTTAGCCCTCTTTGAGATACCTTGATATATTAAAATGTTAACAGGTTACCTTCTAAAATGAATGCTGACTTTTCTATTAACCATACATTTTGGAATTTAGTCCTGTCCCTACCTAAGACCTCAGATGGTGAACTGGAGTTGGCCCATCAGACAACAGCAGGGTGTTGGGGGGGGGTGTCTCTACCCAAATAGTTGGAGATTGGCGCCTTCTTCTAAGAAAAAGAAAAGCTGACATCAGATATGCGTATTGCCAGGGAAACAGCAAGACAGTTGAGTGGGAGTTTAGTTGTTAGAGGAGAAAACCAAAAGCAGGAATCCAAAGGTTCAGAGGTCAAAGTTTAGAACCAGCGAGAAAAGACTGATTAGGACACATAAGAAATTGGGGGTGTTCCTGGGTCATCCATCAAACTTAAAGTCCTCTATATTAAGCTTACTTTTTTGACAGAGAGAGAGAGATAGAAAGAGAGGGAGACAGACAGACAGACAGACAGACAGGCACACGCACACACACACACACACAGAGAGAGAGAGAGAGAGAGAGAGAGAGAGATGAAATGTGTTGGTTCAGCCCATCTTGATGAGCAGGTATGGAGCTGGCAGGACTAATCATTAGAAGTTGCTCAGCACTGCTTCCTAGCTCCTGTAGCAAATAAAAAAAAAAAAAAAAACTGTAGTGTTGAATTTTCTTGATAAGAATTTTATCAAGTAGTGGTAGTTTGATGAACTGACTTCTTTGCTTTGGGGATATCTCTGACCAGGTATCTTTACCATCATCCAAACATCTTCTCCTCTAGATAATGCTAAGAATGGATGGCTAGACTCAGAGCCTCTGGCTCTCCCTTTTATCATAGTGTATTGTGAGCACTCAGCAGGTCTCAGTTCTTTCACCCTAGTTAGAAGCTCCCTTAATAAGGTCCAGATAACTAACTGCTTTCTCTCACTCATCAAGAAGGAAATCTGAATTCATGCCCCAAGTCTTCCCTGTATAAAGTGATGTTAATCTTTGTTTAGTTAACTTCTTTTACTCCACTGAACAATGCTCTTAAAAGTTGTGTCAGGATAATTCTTCCTAATCGCAAAGATAATTGGAAAAATTAACCAGACTTTAGTTTAATGAACAAGCATAAGGAAATACCACTGTTAAAGAGAATGAAAAGCAGGACCTCACTTCTAATCTCCCCATGGGCAATTTACTCAAACTTGTCTCCTCTGCCAAATGAAGGGGTCAACTCTTATTATTTCTAAAATACTTTTCAAGTCCCCTAATTCTGTGTTCCTTTTTTCACTTGACACATTACACCACAAATATTCAAGTAACTATTGTGCATCTGAGGCCGGCTACATGCAGCTTTAAGTATATGCTCTTATAGTGACTAATATTTTATGTCGAGAAAACTGCAATAATCCAAGAATATTTGTTCTTGCCACTGCTAATAAATTCCAATAAACAGCTCTCACTGACTTTTTTGCACATGTCATTGTGGTAACAAATTAGGTTAACAACTGGGGAAAATACGAGAGTATCTGGTCTCTCTCACATCATAGAAACTGTTGTTTATTTTCCCGTAGTTCTTTTTCTTGTGCTGCTGATTTGTTTTTGTTGATTGATTAGAACTCACTTCATTTAATTTTATCTTTTGAGAAGTTAAAATTGATTGTGGTCTAACACTGAGAGAACACATCCTTTCTTTTTAGTTTGCATTGGTAAAGACAGTAGTAGGAAGCAGCACTGAGGTTCTGGAAATTCTCCCTGTGATGTAGAATGAGCACCAAATCTTTGTACTTGGCTTTTCTTTGGCAGCCTCCCAAGTCATAATAAAAGTAATTTGGAGTAAGTGGAGTGATTCTAATTTAAATAATGCTAGAGGGCCTCCCTGGTGGCTCAAGGGGTTAAGATGCAACCTATGACACAATCTGCAGCCACTGCAGCACAAGTTCGACCCCCAGCCAGGGAGCTACCCACATGGTGCAGCAGACCTCTCCTATCTCACCCACTGCTCCCCTCAGCAGTGTATTTCAGTCAGTCTACCTGTTATGTTCCCTGCTCTGTCTCTGGTGAGTCCTCTCATCACCCGCACCTCTGGTCTGTACCCCAGTTCTTGCATGCATGAATAAATAAATCTTAAAAAAAATAAAAATAAAAAATAAAATAATGCTAGATTTTGTTTTTTTTTTTGGTTTGGATTTTGTTTTAATAAGTCAGTAAAATGGAATTAAAGATGGTTGTTAACTTTGTCCAAAGATAATTGGTTTATGCCTGTTTCTTACTGCAAAGATTTGCAGGCCTTTCCTCCTCGTTGTTTCCACTATTGGCGGCTTAGTGCCCATCCTGAGCATCTCAGAAAAGATCTAGCAGCTGTCTTATCCGCATGGAGCACAGCTAAGCAGTTGTTTTCTTCCTGTAAGTTAATTAGTAGGAAGAGTAAACCTGTGTTTGCACCTTAAAATATTCCCCACCGCCCCGGGACTTTCTTTTTTTTTCTTTTTTTCATTATTGTTTTTTTTTTAATTTTTTACATCATTGTTCATTTTTAAACAATATTTGCTCCCCCCCCCCACTTAGGTGTAGTCCCCATAGAGTTTCCTTCCCCAAGGCACCCGTGCACCATCACCTCAGTCCCATGTGCTCCTCCCTCCCTCCCTCTGATCCCTCTCCCTCCTCCTCCCCTGCAGCATGTCTCTGGGTTATAATTTTCTGTTTTTGCTTTGTTGTGTTTTGTACTGTTTTTTTTTTTTTTTTTTACAGTGTTGTCTTAGTTGGCTTCCCTATATTCCTGTGATAAGTGAAACCATCCAATATTTTTCTTTTTCCTTCTGACTTATTTCACTGGCATAATTCCTTCTAGCTCCATCCACGTTGCTGCGATTGGCATGAGTTTATCTTTTTTGATTCCTGAATAATATTCCTTTGTGTATATATACCACATCTTCTTGAGCCAGTCATCTATTTTTGGGCATTTGGGTTGTTTCCAGGTTTTACCTATTATAAATAGTGCTGCAATAAACATAGGGGTACAGGTTGCACCTTAAAATATTTTAAATCAATTTTAAGATATCTGTTTTCACATAAAACTTTATGAAATATTATTTTCCAACTTTTTTTAATACATATCTACTTTACAACATGAAAATGCATAATTCTGGTAGTGGCGGTAACAGTAGCTGCCATCGCTGCATGTTTTATTATTTGCCAGGCACAATGACATTAACATCTCTATTACATTTTCCCAACAACCCTGTCATGTTGGATTTAATATTTTTTCTTATTTCATAGATGGGAAAACTGAGACACAGAGAAATTAAACTACTTGCCTGATGTCACCCAGCTAATAAGCTGCGGATATAGGTAGTCTGGCTCAAATTATAGGCTGTGGTTATTATTCACTCAACACATACATCATGACCAGCATCCTTGTGAATAAAAATGCAAGACTAGCATGACAATGTGTGACTCCATTAAGACATAAAAAATTGGTATAGCCAATTTCCCATTACTAGACAGTTAGATTGTTTCCATTTTTTCTCATACAAATTTGCTATGATAAATACACCACTATATACTTCGTAGCATGTCTGTCTGTTTTTTCCTTAGAATAAATTCCCCTGTAAATGAGATTCTTAGATCACTTTTTTGAAGACTTTATACCAGTTTTCAAAGTGTGCTTCAGAAAGATTTTTTTAATCTTTCATCAGAGTGCAAGTTTCATCTTGTCACAAATAATGATTATTCTTTCTAAATCTTTGCCTCTCTGACACTGGGAGAATCATATATATTGTTTTATAATGTTAAACTTTTTTCTAAATAGTCATTAGACATTCATATTTCTTCATTAATCTTATCCTATTTTTTGTATGTGAAAGTGTATCCATTTTTATTAAGGATACAATGCCATTATGTATTAAGGATATTAAGCTTTTGCCATATATATGCAAATATTTTTTCCAGAAATTTTACAGATAGCTTTTTTTTATATGTGAAAGTCTCAAATACATGGCTTAATGCTCATAAAAACAACTGCAGATGTCTTTCAGTAAATAATAAATGAAGCAAAATTAAGAGCTCACCCATAGGGATATCCAAGTTAATAAGTGACAATCTTTTAAAAATGGTATTGGGCTGTCCTTGGGTTCACCTTAAGAAATGCTTTATTTGCATGTCAACTCTGGACCACTTCTGCTTGTCATCTGTAAAATTGTCTCAGTAAAGTATTATTTCTTTATAAATGTAGTAAACAGATAATTGTTCCAAAATTTAACCTGTACACTACAATTTGCCAGAACATGGATTTTAAAAAAGATTGTAATCATAGACAATGAACCTGCTGCAGGAGAGAGAATTTTGTAACTAAGTGTTTTAATACTTTAAAAAAAAAAGATTTATTTATTTATGCATACAAGAGCTGGGGTACAGACCAGAGATATGGGCATGGGTGAGAGGTGAGAGGGTGAGAGGATTCACCAGAGACAGAGTGGGGAACAGAACAGGCAGACTGACTGAAAAACACTGCTGAGAGGGGCAGTGGATGAGACAGGAGAGGTCTGCTGCACCATGTGGGTTGCTCCTGGCTGGCTGGAGATCGAACTGGTGCTGCAGAGGCTGCGGATTGCTTCACAGTGTGGTGCTTAACCCCTCGGGCCACCAGGGAGGCCCTTTAATACTTTTTAATAGCTGCCACAGAGATTGTAGAATTTCTAAAAATTCATTTAATTAAAAATTGTTCCTCTAGATTTAAAGACACTTCCTTCAAATTATAAGCCTAATGCTTTAAAACTGTCTAGTTTTGAACTGTCTAGATTTTAAATAACTTGGTTTTAAAAGGAATTTATTGTAAGAAAACTGTTTAGTAGAGACAAAGGCCTATTTTTCCCCCTTTTTGGGGGAGAATATGAGAAATGCTATTTTAGGGCATGGTTTCCAGTAGAAGGGAATCCTTTGGCAGGGAAGTATAAATAGTTTTGGCAGAAAGCTGCCCTCCAAAGGAAAAGGACTTCAGCCTATTTGAAACTGGGGAGTGGTAATAAGCCCAAGGCAATAAGGCTTCCCCTAACTATAGGAGTGGGCCGATGCAGGAATTCCTGGGTGAAACACCTAACAAAAGCCCCATAGAGCCCCTTCTTGGAAATTGGTGAGATTTAAGATGCACCCCTTTTCCAGTTCTCTAGGCAGGATCAGTTGCTATGCACTAATTATATATTACTGGGGGCCCTCATGTTCCCTATGACCTTCTTTACAATAGTAGCAGCAGTAACAGTTGTAGCAACAGCAGATAAAATATAAACCTCATAAACCTAGATTGTTCTTGACCCTTTTGCCTTCATTTTCCAGAAAATAAATTTCTTATACATATATAGAAATCGATTAATGATTAACTTGAAGGAGAGTCTCTTTAAAAATCTTTATCTTTAAAATGCTTTGAAATCCTTTAGAGGTTCTGTACATACAGAAATACATTTTTGCTCATTCTGTTCCTAGGGTGAATGTGGTTATGTATGTATATGTATGTATCCGTGCTCCTGTGTGAACCTGTATTTTCCAGCTGATATCTCCAGTAGAGGAAATTGTTATTTCAATACATATTCTTGGAAAGGTGGGTAACAAGCCAGACATCCCACCCACGTGCCATTACCTTAGTAATTACGTGTGGCATTGTTGATTTGAAGCGGCTGGACGTTCATGAAGGTTTGGCGGGGTTGCCAGAAAACAACAATTTGACTCAATTATTTAAGTACTTATTTTCCTCTGATTCCAAATTACTGGCAGTAGAAAGAGTGGGTGGAATGATGGTAGAGAACCCCCCTACTCCCTCACCCCACCATATATATTCTTCCAGAAACAGGGAGAAGAGAACAAAGTTTTCAAGTAACGTTTCTTTTCCCAATCATACAATCAACAGACCTTTACTGAATATTTACTATATGCCAGACAGATTTGCCATTTCTTCATCAGAATGCACTCCATCTTACTAGAGACTTTATTTCACCCCCCCCCCACCACCACCACACTTCCCACGAACCCCTTAGGACACACAGGGTCCACGTGTTACCAAAAAGTTTTGTATCTTTTCCTCATCAAGGCTCAAGTCTCCTTCCTTAAAGGCCCTGCAAGGGTGAAATTTATTTGTCATAACCTTTTTCTTCTTCGTTAAATGAAGAAACCACAAGATGGAAAATTATTTTAGAGGAAATTATATAATGAACATTTTCTCATGTTACTAAATACTAATGACTCTGTGTCTCAGTTTAGCATTCATCCAAAACTTTTTTCACAATTTTGATTTATTTCCTTTGGGTAGAATTACTAAGTCGCTTATGAATATTTGTAAGTCTCTTAATATAAGTTGCCAAACCACTTTGCAAAGAGTTTATAACAATTTGCAGACCCAGTGTCTATTTATTGTTCACAGATTCTTTACCCTCATTTGATAATAAAAACTTTAAGAATCTTCACTGATTTTTTTAGTTTCATCTTACTTTTCTTATTGCTAAAGATACTGAACATTTTTTACATGCTTATTAGATATTTTTAATTATCTTTTCTGAGTTGTCTATATATGTCCTTTGCTTGTATTCCTACCAGGATTTTTATATTTTTTTGACTTGTGTGAACTTAATTCACACTAAGGATGTTAACATTTTGTCTTAAATATTTATTGAACATTTGGGCTAAAATCCCTGTTATTTGTGGTCATATTATCAGAGTTTTATATTATTTTATCTAGGAGGTGATTTCAATGTGTAAATACTAAGAATATATACTTTAGAGCAGAGTAAATATTTATTTTGGAAACTTCTATAAAATAAAGGGAGAATGTGTAAGAGTTAAATAAGTTGATCTTACCAGTACTTCAAAATTGAGAGACCCGTTTGTATTCCTACTGCCTTTAATGTATAGCCCCTATGGTGAGCTCCGTGCTGATACTAAATGCTTGATAAGTAATGAGCTACTTTGGAATGCACTGGATTCTAGATAAAATTCTAGTCATCCCTCATTCCCTTACTTCACTTTCCCATAAGTCTAGAGACCCTGAAGAGCTGCCCCTCATGTGTTCTCCTTTTCTTTTTAGACAATTCTTCTTCACTCCAGGAAGATGAAGAGGTAGAGATGGAGGCCATCCACTGGCAAGCCAGCAGTCCCACCTTGAATGGACACCCTGCCACTCCAGTGACCTCTGCGCGTTTCCCCAGCTGGGTCACTTTTGATGACAATGAAATCAGCTGCCCTTTGCCACCAGCCACCTCTCCTCTGAAGCCAAGTACACCGCCTGTTGGATCTGTGATCCAAGATGTAGCTTATAACTCAGTGGGGTCATTTAAGAAGAGGGAACGTCCCAAAAGCACTTTGATGAACTTCTCCAAAGTTCAGAAGCTGGACATTTCCTCCTTAAATCACCCACCTTCCATAACCAAGCCTCCACCTTGGAGGGCAACCAATCCTTTCTTGAATGAGACTCTACAGGATGTACAACCCTCGCCGATCAACCCTTTCAGTGATTTCTTTGAGGAGCAGGAGAGACGGTCCCAAAACAGTTCCATTTCGAGCACCGCAGGCAAGAACCAAAGAGATTCCCTCATTGTCGTCTACCAGGATGCCATCAGTTTTGATGATTCAAGCAAAAGCCAGTCACACTCTGATGCTGTTGAGAAGCTCAAACAACTCCAAATTGATGATCCTGACCATTTAGGTAACACAGCACTACCTGATGATGACGCAGTCGCCTGGATTGAACTAGATGACCACGTGCCTGGCTCAGCACCGTCCCAGCCCAGGGATGGGTGGCCAATGATGCTGAGGATCCCTGAAAAGAAAAATATCATGTCCTCCAGGCACTGGGGACCCATCTACATCAAACTGACAGACACTGGTTACCTGCAGCTGTATTATGAACAGGGCCTAGAAAAACCTTTTCGTGAGTTCAAGCTGGAGATCTGCCATGAGATTTCAGAACCCAGGCTCCAAAACTATGATGAGAATGGCAGGATCCACAGCCTGCGGATAGACCGTGTCACCTATAAGGAGAAGAAGAAATACCAGCCCAAACCTGCAGTGGCCCACATGGCGGAGAGGGAACAGGTGATTAAGCTGGGCACTACCAACTATGATGATTTCTTGAGCTTCATCCGTGCAGTTCAGAACCGCCTCATGAATCTACCAGTGTTGTCAATGGACTTGACCACAGTTGGCTTGAATTACATTGAAGAGGAGCTCACAGTGGATGTCAAAGATGAATTCTCAGGCATCGTGAGCAAAGGAGAAAACCAAATTCTCCAGCACCATGTCTTGACACGGATACACATCCTGAGTTTCCTCTCTGGGCTTGCAGAGTGCCGCTTGGGTCTCAATGACGTCCTGGTCAAGGGCAACGAAATCGTCTCCCGGCAAGACATCATGCCTACCACCACCAGCAAGTGGATCAAGCTCCATGAGTGCCGTTTCCATGGCTGCGTGGATGAGGACGTATTCAACACCTCGAGGGTTATTCTTTTCAACCCTTTGGACGCGTGCCGGTTTGAGCTCATGCGGTTCAGGACAGTGTTTGCAGAGAAGACCTTGCCTTTCACACTCAGGACGGCGGCGAGCATCAACGGGGCGGAGGTGGAAGTGCAGAGCTGGCTTCGGATGTCTTCCGGCTTCTCCTCTAACCGTGACCCTCTTACTCAGGTGCCCTGTGAGAATGTGATGGTCCGTTACCCTGTGCCCAGTGAGTGGGTGAAAAACTTCCGCAGGGAAAGCATGCTGGGGGAGAAGTCTCTGAAAGCCAAAGTGAACCGTGGGGCAAGTTTTGGCTCAACTAGTGTGTCAGGCTCTGAGCCTGTCATGAGAGTAACTCTGGGAACTGCCAAATATGAACATGCCTTTAACTCCATTGTGTGGAGGATAAACCGACTGCCTGACAAAAACTCAGGTAGGTGGAGGTCTCCCACAGTTGCGAAAGCAAGAAGGGGACCAAAGTGCCACACTCTCTTTCCCTGTGAAGCGCTGGGTTTTGTTGTGTGACAGGAATAGTGCTGGAGGGTGAGGAAGGGGGCCAGAAAAGTCAAACTATCTGAGCAAAGTAAGGGGTATGGGTGGCCCAGTTTGTGCCATCTTTTCGCTCCCTTATAGTCATACTTCTTCCATAAAACTAAACATTACTCTTCTCAGCTAAGCCGCTAAGCAGATTAAGAATTTATAGTCTTGGCTGATTGGTTAAGGTATAATCTGTGGCACTGGAAGCTCTCTATTTCCAGATCCTAGAAGGTTCAGGAGAGATAGCTTCTTAATGGTGGTCTGGCTGTAGGTAAAAGGGTCCGTTTATGGCCAAGCCAATGTACAATACAGGTGAGGAGTTAGATTTATGGTTCCAGCCACTCTGTGTGAGGCCTGTCAGCCATTACATATCGGGCCCAGAGCTGGGATTTGGGGAGTGAGAAGAGTCATGGGCTCTGATCACATTGGAAATCCAGCCAGGGCATGAAGGTCCAAAGGGACTGAGATTCTACCAGACAAAAAAATCAAGGAAGGAATGTTGAACTCAAACAAAGAAAGAATGCTTACCAGCCCTGGCTGGCCAGCTCTCAGCTCACCAGCTCTCAGCTCACTTTTGTGCTTGAGTGAGGCTGGAAGGCACCAGCTTTCCTCACGTCCAGTGAGACTTAGAGAAACGACAGGACCAGGGAGTCATCGGGTCGACCCTACTAGCCTTATTTCTTAGAGTGGGTCTGGATCACCCCAATGGCATGTAGCAAACCCATGATCCTTAAACTACTTCTCTTATTTCTAATAAATTTTGCCCATCTATTAACAAAAGTGGGTATCCTAGCTGAGCAAAAAGAATAAGATTTGGGAAAATTCTGGGTTGAAAAGTCTTTCTCTTAAGCAGCTATTCTTTTTTCCCTTTCTGTTATGGAATCCTATTAGTGTATTCGGCCTTCATCCCCTGTTTGAGTGTGGAGCGGCTGTGTTCGCGCACCCTAAGTGCAATATGATGTGATGGCAAGAGAAATGCCATCTGCTCCACTCCCCCGTGCTCCACTCCCCGGATGCCAGGCAGCAGGACACACCAGGACACTGTGTCAGACACTGGGTGTAGCGGTGCTCACCAAGGAGACAATTGAACCTCTTGTTTGAGGCTGGACTTGCCACCCCTTTTTACTAACCCACAGAATTTTAAAAACAAAGTCTTCCTCTTTGTTCTTGCTTGTACATTTCCCCTAACATCAGCTCTCTGTTCTCCTGGGGGTAGCTCTGTGATCCCCACCTCAGCCACAGGGTCCATGAGAGCTTTCCTCTGACCCAGAAGCCCTTGGGAAGAGAAGGGAAGTGGTAGGGACAAAATTACTGTTTAACTGGCTGGAGTGTTGACATAGGAAAAGATAAGCCCTCTGGTTTATGTTTATTAGAAGCGTTAACTTTGATTTAGTAAGTGCGTATTTAGATACTTTCATCTGGGATTTTCAAGCTGGAAGGGGGCTTGGGAATAATTTACCACTTCATTCTACAAATGAGGAATTAAGGACCAGAAAGTGACATAACTCGTCTGAAGTCACGAAGCCACATCCAGGATTCTTTTCTCAGTGCCCACAGCTGCCTCTTAGTAGGTAACACTAGATAGACACAAAGTTGAAATAATTTCCACTATGAGAACAGAGATTTGTAATTTTCTCAGTATGTACACAAATAGCGCATGTTTCATACTTCTTTAGCTCAAATATTTAAAAGAAATATAGGAGGTGGTGGTTGTTATAAGCATCGAAGACTGACTGACTACTTTAAACAAAAATGAAAATTAAAAAGGAGGAAAGTAAGAAATTGTCAGGAGGCTATAGGTAGCAGAGAGATCTCAAGGAAAGTTGGAATAGGCAGGCTTCGGAAAGAATAGATCTTGGGGGCTTCCCTGGTGGCGCAGGGGTTAATGTCAGCACTGTCAAGCTATCAGCAGCCACTGCAGTACAAGTTTGATCCCTGGCCAAGGAGCTGACCCACATGGTGCAGCAGACCTTACCTGTCTCACCCGCTGCTCCTCTCAGCAGTGTATTTCAGTAGATCCTTCTGTTCTGCTCCCCACTCTGTCTCTGTTGAATCCTCTCACTTCCTATACCTCTGGCCTACACCCCAGTTCTCGTATGCATAAATTAAAAAAATTAAATCTTAAAAAAATGAATAGATCTTGACATCAGGAACTGTGGCTGTTTCCTTAGGCTGCAACTATTGGGACAACATATCACCAGTCGTTTTCTGTTCTCGTGCCTTTTGGCCCCAAAGTGGAGGGTAGAACAATGTATGTTGACCATCTTGACCTCATAGATGATATGCAATGCTGGGGAAGGAATATCCCAAGGGAAAGAAAAAAACAGATTGAAGAAAGGGGGAATAGGTGTAGGACAGAGGGGGATTAGCAGGTCGCGAGCAAACACTTTCCTTAATGCTTCTCCAGGGGTAGTGTTCAGTAGGCTCAAGGCAAAGTAAATGCAAATTATATGCCATGCATTTGTTTCCAGATTACTGGACCCTAGTTTATGAAAGATGTTTGAAATACAGGACAGAATAAAGATATTTGGGAATGTTTCACACTTAAACTCCTTCCTTCCCCCATCACTGCTTTTGCTGTCATATATTTTTAGTGGTAAAACTCCAAAAAGGGGGCTTATTACTCACACTGGTCAATAGGATATTTCCATATCAGTTCAGAAAATTGATCACACCCTTTCCAGAACCTTGAGATGTACAGGATCTGATTTCCAGTCAGCAGATTCTACCACTGCTGGAATTCATTGCTCAGCCCCTGTCCTCCCCATCTGGTGCTCCATATGGAAACTGTAGAATTGACAGTGGTAATTAACCCTTTTCTGTGCTCTTCTGCCTTAGTCTTCAGACAGCTCTGGGAAGGTGCCTTTTACAGGTTACTTTTCATAATCCTCACACTTCCGTTTTTATTTTTATGTTTATTTTTTTTTAATTTATACAAGAACCGGGGTACTGGCCAGATGAGAGGGAGGGTGAGAGGATTCACGAGAGACAGAGCAGGGAACAGAACAGGCAGACTGACGAAATACACTGCTGAGGGGAGCAGCAGGAGAGACGGAGAGGTCTGCTTGCCATGTGGGTAGCTCTGAGGCTGGCGGGGATCAAAGCAGCATTGCAGAGGCTGCGGACAGCTTCACAGCGCTGCGCTGAAACGCCTGCACCACCAGGGAGGTCCACTTCCATTTTTAATGAAGGAAGCCTGAACCTCTGTGTGGCTACTCTCACCTTGCAGTGGCCCCGGCACCCCTATCCAGGGGCTGGTCAGACTACATGGGACCTGGTACTAGCAGGTCAGTACTCAGGGCTTTGCTGGCACCCCAATAGAGTAACTCCCACAGGCTTGTCCCAGATCCAGCCACCAAGAGACACCAACAAGCTGCGCCAGGATTCCGACATGGCCCCCACCCAAACAACCTATGCTATTAGCTGCCCTGTCTGTTCTCCAAGCGCCCTCCCACCCTAATCCCTAGAGCTTTTCTTAACCCTAGAAGGCACCAGAACAAGTGCTGCTATTTTCCCAAATCACCTGCCAGAAAATAAAACATTCTGTTCTGTAGAGTTAGCTTTCTTTGCTAGAATTCCAATTTTTATTAGATGAGGTAAAGAAAATGACGAGGTAATTGCAAAATGATTTGCCTTTTATGGAAAATAGAAATGTGAATGTTAATTTTTAATTTTCTCAGTTTGATCAAGAAAAATAACAGTGCATGGGCTGATTATTTCATTACCATGAAAAAAACTATACTAACTTTCAAAATTATGCTTCCTTACCTGTCCAGCATCCCTGTATATCATTAGTATATGCTCAGAATCAAGTAAATGTTGTTTTCATGGTTTGTTGTGAATACACTTTGATGGGGTAAGAATACATTATTGGTGGGGCCCTTTTTGCTGGAAGTAATTCTTTTTCAATTTTCCAACAATGTTTAAATAAGGGTAATTAGATAAAACTATTGTTCAAGTTGCTGTTGAATTAAATTGAGACTCCTCTATGTACTTAGTAGTCATCTAAATGATAGCAGTATATCAGGATTTGAGGTTATAATTTGAAGTCAGTCAGATCTAAATTTTATTCCCAGTTCTACAATTTTTTTTTTTCCTTTTTTTTCTTTCTTTTATAGAGGCATGTTTTATTTATCTATTCGTTTGTTTGTTCGTTTGTTTCGTTTATACATGCACTGGGCACAGTCAGAAGCGCGGGAGGGCGAGAGAACTCACCAGAGCCAGAGCGGGGAGCAGAACAGGCAGAAGGACCGAAGTACACTGCTGAGGGGAGCAGCGGGCGGCAGGAGAGGTCTGCGCGCCATGTGGGACCCTCCTCCGGTGGCCGGGGAGCAGCCGGGGATGGAACCAGCGCTGCAGAGGCTGCGGGCAGCTTCGCAACCCAGCGCTCAACCGCTGCGCCACCGGGGAGGCCCCCCCAGTTCTACAATTTAATGGTTGTATGATTATAGGCGATTTACATAAACCTCTCAGAGAAATTTCATTTTCTTCATCTATAAAAGTTATTAATACCTAACTACTAAGAATGAAATTGGATGATGCTTTTTAGTGTTTGGCACAGTCTCCGGTCTATAATAAATATTTATTAAATGATAGCTATATACAGGCCTAGCTCCTTCTTTTGTGCTTAGTAGATACTGTTCTTTTTACAAATTAAATGTTGGTGGTAGGGCCTCCCCGGTGGTGCAGCGGTTGAGCGCTGGCTTGAGAAGCTGCCCGCGGCCTCTGCGGTGCTGGTTCGACCCCCAGCTGCTCCCCGGCCACCGGAGGAGGGTCCCACATGGCGCGCAGACCTCTCCTGCCGCCCGCTGCTCCCCTCAGCAGTGTACTTCGGTCCTTCTGCCTGCTCTGCTCCCCGCTCTGGCTCTGGTGAATTCTCTCACCCTCCCGTGCTTCTGACTGTACCCAGTGCATGTATAAACAAACAAACAAACAAATAAATAAATAAATAAAAACATGCCTCTTAAAAAAATATAAAATAAATGTTGGTGGTAACCCTGATTCAGACAAGTCTATAGTGCCATTTTTCAACAGTATGTACTCACTTTGTTTTTAATTTTTTTTAAATAATGTATAGTGTAAATATAATCTGGAACCAAACCTAACAGCATCTTCAAGGTGTTCCTGTAATTATATCCATGGTACAAAATTGTTGAAAAATATCAAATGGATTTTTTAAAAAGTGTAATTTTACAATTATTTGCATCTTATTTAAATGCCTGCCCCAAAATCAGTGCAAATTTTTAATTTTAATTTCCCAAAAGATTACTCTTTAGAAATAACCTTTGAAATATGTTGCATTTGTGAAACAGAGCAAAACACATACTTCATTCCAATGTTTTCCTTAGAGAGTGGGTGTGTATGTTCTCATTCTCTGAGATTAAATAGTCCTGCCCAGACCAATAAAGAAAAATGGAATAGTTTATTTGGGAAAACTCAGATAACTGAGGGCTGATCTTGTTACATAATGAAGTCAAAGCCATTTCACACTGTTTATCCACAGCTGGTTGCTGCACTGAGGTTCTTTGAATTCACTTCCTCTCAGCCCTGTCACCCTACAAACCCAGTCTCGAGGTTTGGGGACTATGAGGTTATGGCTCAGACAAAGAGGTTAAGAGGTTAAGAGATAGGCTGCTGGGTTTAATCCTTATCTCTGCCACTTTCTAGCTGTGACTTTGGTCCATTCACTTTACTTCCAAAGCCTTTGTTTCCTCATCTATGGAATATAATAATTGGGACCTCAAGGGAATGGAATGAAGATACAGTGAGAGAATCTGCTTAGAGCATCTAGCACAGCACCTGCAGGGTGCACAGCAAACTCTCCCCACCGCGTCTGGAGAATGACAAAGTAGCCCTCAGTGGCCGCGGACACAGAACTAACCTCTACCCCTTTTCGCTCAGATATCTAATAACAATTCCTAAATGCAAACTAAACCTTAACTTTGCCAGACAAGTACAGTTGAACTTGCCGTAGATTTACAGAATCAAGGGACAATCTACCCTTTCCTACTGTTCCCCACCCCCAGCACAACTTTACAGAAGTGGCCTGGAGAGAACACAGGACTGAATGCTGGCTCTCTGCTACTCACCAGGAGAACTGGGGTCAAACCCAGCTGTCCGGAGTGGCTGTCTGTGTTCTCTCAGGTACTATAGGCTTCCCTGACACCTGTGTGCTGTCTATAGAGCATTGTCATTTACAAATGCCATTCCCTCACATGAACAAAAAATGCCAGAAAGCATTTTTTAAAGACTTATTTTTATTTATTTATGCATACAAGAGCTGGGGTGTAGGCCATAGGTGCAGGGGTGAGAGGATTCACCAGAAATAGACTGGGGAGCAAGACAGTTGGATCTACTGAAATACACTGCTGAGGGGAGAAGCAGGCGAGACAGTAGAGGTCTGCTATGCCATGTGGGTCATTTCCCTTGCCGAGGATCAAACTCGTGCCACAGTGGCTGGTGATAGTTTGATAGAGCTCTTTAACCCCTGCACCACCAGGCCAGCCCCACATTTTTTTTAAACTATGAAATGCTATTAAGAAAATTCAGTTTGCCTTTTGAAGGAAATCATGCTCTTTCTCCAGGTGGCTGTCACTGGTATTTTAGGAGATGTTAGTGCTGTTCCCTTTGGCTCCCTCTTGCCACTCTACAACCCGTACACTGACCTGAGCAGGTAGAATAACCTATTTCTCAGGCGATGGGTTTGGCTGCTGGGGTTCCAGGCTGCTGTCATCAGCTAATGTCCTATCACAGAGTCTGGGACTCATGCAGTGTGATTTCTGCTGAGGCAAGTCCTCTGCTCAGCACTGGCCCCTCTGGCAGACTGCCAGTCCTCCCTTACTCTTCAGTCGCTCCTCTGTATTCTCTTTCTATGTCCTCCCCAAAGAACCTGCTCCCTAGATTCTTTTGTCTCTCTTTCATAGCTTCTGGCCACCCACACTGTTTCTTCTGCCACCTTGAACTTGGCTCTGACCGGGAAGTGCCTTCCAGATTTGCCAGTCATGTGAATGTTGAGTTCAGCATGCCCACAACTTCTGCCTCCAAAGCTGCTGTGAGATCCATCTCTGTGGAAGACAAGACTGACGTCAGGAAATGGGTTAATTATTCAGCACACTACAGCTACAAGGTACCTCAGGGGGCAGCTGGCTAATGCTTCCAAGTCTATTTGTTGGCACCTGTTCCCTCTCCCTTCTCATTCAAAGTGTCCTAGAAGAGCTTCTCCATACAGAGCTGTGGATGAGTCTACTCTGACCTTTAATGAATAATCTTTAGTGAGCAAGACAAAGTGGCAGGGGAAAAAGAGGCTGATAAAAGAGAATAATTTTTCAGTCATCATGAAAAACCACAAAAAAGAACAATGGGTAAAGGGATATTATTCATCATTCATAATGTAATTTGTGTTGTGAGTAGTGAACTTGGAATCCCAAGGAGTGTGGTCTCCAGTGACAAAGCCCTATTGCAGGGCTCTTGATCCAAGGGACGTGGGAGGATGTTTTTCTGAATAGCTGAAGTTCAAGTCAGTACCTGCCGTGGCCACTCCAGTGCTAACTTGAAGCATTTATGTCATTGATAAGAGTCGATGGCATGGATCTGGGTGAAGTTAGGACATAATCTCAAAAAATAGGCCAGCTTTTATAGTTGCAATGGGATCAGGGCTGAGAAAGAAGGAAACCAAGCTAGGTGTCCTGACATAAACAGTGATTATGTTCTGAAGGGCTAGAAATTCAACAGGAGGAAAGTAATGCCAAAGATGGAAAAGGGAGGTGATCAAAGAAGATTTTACAAGTGGTTCAATAATTTTTCATTCATGATAATATTCTTAGAGTTATGTGATGATTTATCCCTCCTCTAAACGCTTCCTCAGTTGTGTGAGCTAAAACATTCAACTAACAAGAACAAATACTCCATCTTGTGGCCTAAAAAAAAAAACCAGTTTCTTTCCCCAACCTGATGAACCTTGTCATCTATTCTGTCAAAGTGGTATTGAGAGGAACTGCCTTGTTATGAAATTCCTGAGCTCAGAGGATTCCCTGCCTGACTTATCAAAGGCATCAGTTGAAGTTTGTCATTTTCAAGCCAAGATTAATTTATTAACCCTTTAATAGCAGCTACACTATTTTTGCAGTAGATAAAGGGAGAACTATAAATAAATACTCCAATACTTATTAGTTTGGAGACTATTAAAAAAGAAAAGTAATGGAGAGGTATAAAGTTACCAAGGAATTCATTTGGTAAACCTTTGTGATTACCTGTGCTACACCTCCACTGCTGGTTTGCAGGAGTAAATGAGGACTTGCCCTGTCCTAAGCTTAGGGTGCATTGGAGCTGGGCAGGTGTCCAAGATACGGTGGGAATATTCACAAGGGAAGCACCTAACTCTACTAATGAGTCAAGAATAGCTTCACAGAAGAAGTGACCTTTGAGCAACTCTCCACAGCATGGAATGAGAATTTTCCAGGTGGACAATGAGGGAAAGGAAATTCCAAATCAAACCAAGGACATTTGCAAAGACAGAAAGTCATGATACACACAGGGCTAGTAGCTCCAGTGTGGCTAAAGCCCCAAACATTAGCAATATTACAAGGACTCTCAAAAGGCTAGTGTTCTCAGTTGATTTATTTTCTTAGTGGGATGTTTTTTCTTCTTTTTGATATTTCTCTCCAACTTCTATTCTCGGCAGGTGGAAATTGAGCAAAAAAAGAGTTTGAAGCCAGACTTTGAAAGAGAAGAAGTGGAAAATCCCAAGGAGTGTGGGGTCCAGTGATGAAGCTCTACTGCAGGGGCCTTGATCCAACAGTCACAAGAGGATATCTTCCTGAATAGCTGAAATTCAAGTCAGTCGCTGCCATGGCTACTCAGTGATGGGGACAGTGTATTGCCCTTCCTGTTGGCAGTCACCTGCACTTTAACAGGAAACTCAGAGGTGGTTGCTTGGAGAAGCTCTCCTCACGCCTGAAGCACCTGGCTCACCTGACTTTGGGGGCTTAGTTAACTCTAAGCCTCCTTGTCTGGCTCTGCTTATCCTCGGCACTTGGCGTGGTTTGATGTGACTTTAGAGTCAGGAAAAGAACCTCCCACATCAGTGTTGGCACAATTACCTTCTGATGTTCATCTGTCACTTACATGAGTTTCTGGAAAATAATTAGCTAAGACTCCCTCCCTGTAGTCCCTCTAGAAAAATTTCAGAAAATTACAAAACAAATTTCCTCTTTGAGTCTACCAGGCCTTTCATAGGTGACTCCATTCTTTCAATGTTAACACTATGCAGCAGATGTTTCTGAGACTTTCCACCCTGATTCTAGATTTCTGAGAGTGAAACACTTTTTCTATATAAGGTTTCAGTTCCAGGGTTCACCACCCTGCGCCACAGTCAACAAAGGGACAAGACACAGTAGGTTCCTTTTCCTTCTGTGATTAGCTCCACATTCTGCAAGAAGGGAAAGCAAAATTGAGCTTATTTTTCTTCATTCTTGGGAAAAGGGACATTAATTACCAAATTGTGTTCAAGTCAGAAGATCATTTCAATCTCAGTGAATTCCCAAATTCACAATGAAAAAATACAGGCCATTTCTGATTCCTGAAACAAACAGATCAATGTGTCCTGCCAGTACCTCGGGCATTTGTCAAGGGCATTCGGGATTTCTTTTTATACCTCATGGACAAGAGACAGTTGCATGTCTCTTTAACTCAAACTTTATAGAAAATATAAGCTGAAAAGATCATTTTAAAAAGTGTTCCTAAACTGAGCTTGAAAGAGATTTCCCCCCCCAATTCAGAGTTTGGTAATAAAAATGTCATAACACATCTAAAAGACAGAAGACCCTGGGATAGATATTGAGAAAAGCCATATTTTTCTAATGTTGTGAACATTAAATCCTCATTCCAGGAGCCCAGGAGTCTTCTTCCCCTTCATCTGTCCTGTTCACATTCTGTACCTCAGTTTCTGGTTCGTATCTTAGTGTTTTCTTACCATCCAAGGAACTACATTGTCCATCCCAAAGGAGACACCTGCCTAGTAATGTAAAGACAGCTTCTTTTTGCCTTCCGGTTTCTCTTATGAAGAAAGCACCTTATTGGATTTGTAGATGACACATAAATAGACAATATATCTAGTGTTGACTGACAGATTCAGGATTAATTTAATCAGTGAACATCCACTGAATTCTAACTCCATACAGACACTAGGATATAGGAAACGTTATATTTTTTTTAAATACCTGAACATAAGACTGAAACTAAAAGGATGAAATTAAATAGGCATTAATGAGGACCCTCCTATTTGGGTTTTTCAAATGCAACACTCTTTTTAAGTACCAAGTGGTATGCTTGTATGTACATTTGCAAATGTGTGTTTACATGTGTGTGCTGATGGGAAGGGGGTTGCAAAGTCCAGGTTTCATCGCCATTCATACAGAAATGTTTTCTTAGGGAAATGTGAGTTCAGTTTTGAATCAGGATTCAAAATTGGCTATTCACAGAGTTAATGCTTTCAAGCTGTGTTACCAGAAGTCCAGGGAGCCCTGAATGCTGCATTCATCAGTCCACATCTGTGTGGAGGGGTGGGTTCAATACCATATTTTAAGAGAGATATTAAAAAACTGATTAAGTCCAGAGGCAGGTAACTAGGGTTTGAAGGATCTGATTATATAAGGAACAGGGAAGTAGTTCCCCTGAAGAATAGAAGGTATAGCTGAAAGGAGAGTTCAGAGAAGGAGGGAAAGATGTAATAATTGCCTTTAAATTTCTGTTGGGTTCTAAAAAGGAAAAGGAATTAGACTTCTTCCACATAGCTTCAAAGGGCCAAAATAGGAATAAAGAAGAACTTTATGGATGATAGATGTTTGCTTCAATATAAGAAATAGTTTTAGAATAAAAATTGTTCTAAAGAAGAGTGGACTCTTCATAAAACTTCATGCTCCTGCAGATGCCCAAAGGTTAAAATAACTATTTATCCCAGAGGCTATAAAAGGAACTCTTACGTTGGATTTGGGCTGATGACTACCAAGATCATTTCTATATATCAGGTTAATCTCAGTAGTGATAGGACTCTCAAACTTGTTGTCTTTTTGACAAGTGACTTTTCATGCTCTTTGAAATAGAATGTGGCCCCCAGAGGACTGTGTCAAGTGAGGACTCCAAGATGTATTCCTTCCCTGTTGCTCTCAAGTCACATGAGAGGTCCTCATAGAAACATCAAGATGGGGTGAAGAGTTGGCAAGGTGAAGGTCATCCCAAGGTTAGCACTCTCTCAGGATCTCTGCCTTCCCTGCTTAGCATCACATGTGTATTGCTTATTGGACCTTTTCCCCATTGGTTAATTCTCATAGCCTTTGTGCTTTTTTTTTATCAAGAGCTCAGAAAATCCTTTCTATGCTGTCTACATTCACTAAGCACATTATTAATCTCAAAAAACCTGTCACCTTGTTTTCTTCAAATTTGCTTTTTCTTCTTAGGAAACTGGTTAATGTTAGCATTTAGGGGCTCGAGGGATAAAATACTATATATATATTATAGACCTACATTTTCTGCTAATAACCTACATAGGAAATACAGTTGGACAAATTACCTTTTTAATGTTTAATATTTAAACATTATATTATCAATAATGTTCAAATATTAAAAGTGAATTAGTTTTACCACCACATGGTATTACTCTTAGAATACAATCAGATGTCACATGGTATCAAGAGCTGTGCTTTCTTTTGATTCGAGTGGCTTGCTGTGTGACTTTATAGCAAAAGAGGGTAGGAAACGTCTGCCAAGCCAGAGAATATGCAGTATTGGGAGGGATGGGAGGCCATTGAGACCTTTTGCCATCCTTGCAAATATAGTACTAGTGATTTCACATCAAAATTTTGTGTTTCACTTACATTAAACATTATCTGGGCAGGTGTTTGTTTATTTGTTTTCCTATTTGGTCTTCCACACCTGTCTTACTTTCTGCATTATTGGCAGGACTTCACATTTTGAGAATTTTTTCATTTTAAAGTATTTCTTATTTGAAATAAGAGTTATTCCTATACAAATATAGTGGGTAAAGGCAGTTTATTTCTCCTAGAACTTCACATTTCCAAGAAATATTTCTCTGAAGGCAAGGAATATATCTTGTTTTTTATTTTTATTACATAGCCCAAAACTCAGAATACACAGGTTTCAGTCACCTTAAACCCTTGTTTATAGGGCAAACATTAATAAAATAAAGGGAAATAATTTGGTGTATATCAAATTTTCACTAAAAGAATACTGACCTTAATACCTTAGGACTACTTAAACCCTAAGTTGTCATCAAGTATTAAAGCCAGCAAGGCAGCAAGCTAGAGTACTTTTACTTTCTGGAGGACTTAAAATAATTTTTCTTGCCTTTTATTCCTGTTTCCACTGTCAGTTAATGACTAATTGTCATCACGTAAGCATTTAAAATGCAGCTGAATTTGAGCTACAATGTACCTTAGTCATATTGAAAAACATATTTGTGCCCAAAGAGAGAGTAGCACAGATACTGTCCACAGTAGATTATTGATTCAGTTTTGATCCTGCAAGTCAAACAGATCTGCAAGCTGGAGGCTTACCTATTGGAATGATGAGCAGGAGAAGAAAGTGTGTGATAGAAGGCACAGCCATGCTAATTGAGCGAGGTCTTTGTGTCCCCCACCTTAGCCACTGACCATTGTCACTGTTACTTATTTTGTCACCATGGTCAGAGTAAGGCCAAACCTCATGATGTAAGATCAAAGTTTCTGATCTGATTTGTGTCTCATAATAAGTTTTGCAATGGGAAAGCAGACGATGATCTGAAATGTTTCCTAAGAGCCTTGAGAATATGAAATTGATTGGCGTAGGAAACGCCACTATCTAAGCTACTTATAGAAATTCTCTGTCGGTAACTTTAACATTTCTGTGAATGATAATGGTAAGTTAATTCTAGCATATCCAGAGCTTAGGTCATGTCTAGAATGCCATTTAACAGGATATTCAGACAAAACTGACCTCAAAAATTAAATTTACCAAAAATATCATCTAGTAAATGAGTTATCTCTAACACCACACTACCAAACCCATCCAAACCATGACGGCTCTTTGTATAAAATTAGTCATGGCATTCTTGCCAAGTTCTAAAGAATTTTTCTAAATATTTCCAATGTCTCAAGTGCCAATTCCCTACAAATCACTATTTCTTAATTTTACTCTTTGTAAATGAAACCCGCTTTGGATATTGTGATGCATATTTGTGTATTTAAAGAACTAGAAGTGAATGACATATATAAGGCAGACATAAATGTAAAACAGAATGTGTGTGTTGGTAATATTTTGCCATGCATTAACTAAAGCAGGAGGGTGGAATCTTTGCTATTTTCCAGTGTGCCTTAGCAAATCAGATTAAGTGTCTGGTCCTAAGTTTTTGTTTTAAGAATTGAAAAGATAAATGTAACTCTGGACTTGAAATTATAGACCTATGAAGGTGGAAACTATCCATAGTAATGTGTTTGGTAGTGCTTGAGAGAAGCAAATAATAATTATATGTAATACAAAAAATAGATTCAAAAACAATTTCAATATGAAAACAAAATATAAAGAGATGACAAATACAGTATTGACCACCAAACCTCAAACTACTTGAATTAGAGAACATCCCTTAAAGTTAAAAGTAAGGAGCTCTAGGAAAATAAAAGATTACATAGCAGGCATAATCAATACAATTCATAGGATTCAGCAAGTATTTATCAAGAATCTGGTCAAAGTGCTGTGCTAGCAGCCAGCTTCCCTAAAGGGAACAAAGGTTAAACACAAGGACACTGAGTAGTCATGGAGGGAAGGCCATGAAAACTGGGATTTTTATGCATCCTTGAAAGGGACACAGTCATAGGGACAATCTCCACGTTTATTAAGTGACTGGCTGTTCCCTACTGGCCTTCAGTGACTCCACTGAACAAGTGAGGAAAATGGACTAGCTTCCTTCTGGGCCTTTCCAACTCCACTTTTATTGGTTATTTCCCAAAATATTCTTTGGTACCACTATCACTGATTCTTCATGTCAATGGGACTCTTCACATAGGCTTACAAACCAAGATAATATAAATTTTCAAGATTAGGAAAAGCTGGTCCCTCTTTTCTGGTATCATCTCTACCCTTTATCATCTTCCAGACAACAGTAACACAGAAAAACTCAGCAATCCTCTTTTTTGTAGTTGCTTTCAAGCATAGATTAAAATGGAAGCTAAAAAGAACAGTAAAGTTTAGTATAACCAGTGCTCAGGAATGTTCTCCAGCATCGCACAGCTAAACAGTGGCTGTGAGTCCCCAAAAGGAATGTTAGGATTTGAATGCTACTTGAAGCAGAAGTAGGTCTAACCCTCCCTGGTACTGAGGCCATATTAGGATGATCACTGATTTATAGATGTGTCCTTTCATACAAAGGACTGCAGAAATTGAGTGGGTGAGGGGGAAACACTCAGTAAACATGCTGGAACTGTTTGTCAGTTATGGCAAAATGAGATGCAAGAAAGGGCTGGACTTCCCTATCCTCACTGTGTCTTAGCAGCATGAAATGAATTAAAAAAAAAAAATTAAACATGTACAAACTACAAAATAGCATCTCCTTTGTGGTATACGTTAGTGTAATTTTAGTTTCTTTTCTGGTTGTAGTTAGAGTTGGTCAAATGAAATGGATCAGTTCCAACCAGACAGAGCAAAGAATTCCAGAACCTCTTCCTGTTCAGTCCCATGCTCTGCTTCGGATCAAACCCTCCAAACTGGTTGTGAACATTTTTAAAGTCACACTGTGACTGGAGCCTTAAGCACCTTTGTCTGGACTCGTGCTTCAGGATCAGCGACCCCATATGCTATCCAAAGGGACCCGTTGTGGGAAAACAGATAGGCAGTTAAATCCTATTAGTAACCTGTTGGACCAAATGGTTTGAGGGTTTGGAAGAAAGGCAGTGGGAGAATGGAAGAATATTGAATGGTGACCCTAAGTCAACATTTAATTAATTTTTGTGTCCTCCTGCCAAAAGAATCTGGAGAAAACTTTGCTATATTCAAGAAATTAAACAGAAACTGTTGTAGTCAGGGAATGATGAAGAACAACCACTCCTCACCCTCCACTTTTAAAATGTCTATAGAGAATTTTAATTCTTAGGGATAGATGGACGCCAGATCCAAGGAATGATTCAGCTGATCCAAGGCTTGTATTTTCTGTCATCATCCACCCTCATTTGATGTCACTTTTTTTACTATTGTGATTAATTTTATGTAAAACCAGTCTGTGTTAAAAAAAAAAAAATACGTGCCTATGTAATAAAGTCTACACACTGGCTAACTATAGAAGAACTGAGGTTTTGTTTTTATTGTTCTGCTGATTACCATTTGTAAAACCATTTTGTGAGCTACGAATATGAGCAATTAATAAAAATGTTTAAGCAAAGTTCATCACTATGCAAAACTTAATGCAGTCAGGCATAAGGAAAAATAGTATTATTAAAAAGGCCCATGAGGGGCCTCCTTGGTGGCGCAGTGGTTGAGCGCTGGGTTGTGAAGCTGCCCTCAGCCTCTGCAGTGCCGTTTTGATCCCCGGCCACCGGCAAGGGTCCCACATGGCGCGCAGACTTCTCCTGCCGCCCGCTGCTCCCCTCAGCTGTGTATTTCGTTGGTCTGCCTGTTCTGCTCTCTGCTCTGGCTCTGGTGAATTCTCTCACCCTCCCATACTTCTGACTGTACCCAGTGCTTGTATAATTAAATAAATCTTTAAAAAAAAAAAAAAGGCCCATCACCCAATTAACACAGTTTTCATAAACTGAAAAGCTAATAAGTGACCCACTATCCTAGTTAGGTGTATCACCTACATAATTTAGTTAATTCAAGATATATGTGTTGCATTCCTATTTTGTGCCCAATTCTATGAGAAAACAAATGATACAATCCTTAAGGTTGTCTTGACAGTAGTAACATATGTTAGTGAGAAATATAAAAGAACACGTAATAAAGAAACATACCTGGGCCTCCTTGGTTGTGCAAGGTGTTAAGACACAACCTATGAAGTGCCTGGGTTAGGTATTTTGGAGTAGGGGAAAGATTATAGAAAGAAAATAATTTAAGGTTTTGGGAAGTAAACAATGCAAGACAGAAACAAATTTGTGTTTTGCTCAGACAACTTATTGCAAAATACAGATATTTACAAGGGTAGAATGCAGACCAGTTCAGTAACCCTTGTCATTGAGAAATTCTGTCCTGAACAGAGCGTGTAGAATTTTGCAACCTCGTCAGTATAAGATTAACTAATGTTAGTAACTGATATCAGGTGGATAAAAAAAGTGTTAATAGCCAAATAAAAGCACACAATTTTCTTAAGCTAGGGATTTGGAAGGAAACTCTTCTCCTTCCCACTATTCTTCCACACCTACTGCCCAGAGTCTTTTTCAGTAAGTTTTTTTTTTTTTTTTTTTAATTTATTTATTTATTTATACAAGCACTGGACACAGTCAGAAGCGCGGGAGGGTGAGAGAATTCACCAGAGACAGAGAACAGGCAGACCAATGAAGTACACTGCTGAGGGGAGCATCGGGCGGCAGGAGAGGTCTGCACTATGTGGGACCCTCGCCAGGTGGCTGGGGATCGAACCGGCGCAGCAGAGGCTATGGGCAGCTTCGCAACCCAGCGCTCAACCACTGCGCCATTGGGGAGGCCCTTTTTGAGTAAGTTTTAAAAGCTAATTGTCTAGGTTCCACATTGTTACACGATTTTAACTTTCTAAGGCCCCTCCTTTACCTTTAATATCTATGCACAGTAACTACGCGTGTAACTGAATCCAAGCATGTGCCCTGATGTTCCTCTGCATTTGAGGGAAGAGAAATTGAGGGTGAGAGGAAGTGAAGATGAGAATTTAAATGTCCTTAGTCTCATTTGTCAGCTCTGATTCCAAATTTCCCCCAGCTTCTTGATCATCTCCAACCATTTCCTCTTTTAATCGCCATGCTGGGCAGTTTTCTGTATTCCCAACATAATATCAGTTAACATTTATGTAGTGCTTATGCTCTGATGCAACCTCTTGTACTAAGTATTTCAGATGTATTATCTCGTTAATGAAGGCAGCCCCCTCTCTCCGTTCTGCAAGGCATGAAATAATCAAGGCTGTAGGTACAGCAGTCAATGGTGAGGATTTACAAAACAGGAAAGAGCTTAAAACTGAGTATCAGACTGTTCCTAAAGACCATTGCTCACACCCCAAGGAAGGAATCTTTATGGATTACCTTTCTTTTGCAGCTAATGGAGCCAACTCTTCAAATTTTCAAACTGCTCTTTCTGACTGCTAAGAGAAAACTGAAAATTCTAAAATCTTAGGATTAAATTCTAAAGTCAATCCTCTTGAAAACCACTTAAATTCCCCATTTCATAAAGTGTAAGATATGTCTTTTTTAATGAAAGTCACTCTATTACCCTCAGTTTTTTCAGTTTCTTCACAGAGGATGCTAACCAAGTCATTGTCACGAAAATTCTCAACCACTTCAACAAAGTGTACCAGTTCATGGTCAATATGGGGAAGTTATTAAATGAGTCACACAATTATCCCTTGAGTTAATTGTTGTGAATGCAGATTTTCAGGCTTGACAGCATTCTTTACTTACCTCATGGACCAACCACGCAGAGTGGCAGACAAAAAAAGTTGAATAGAAGTATAATGGGATTCCACTATACTTTATTATGTGACACAATTTTAATTCCACTCCATGGCATCCTGCCATGGGCCCACTGAAGTATCTTTCTAAACCAAAGAGAATTCCACTTTAAATCTCCACGAATGACTTACATAAACCCTACCTTTTTTCTCTTGACATCTCAAACATTGCAGGGAAATTTTTTTTTTAATATTCATTTATTTATTTTGTAGAACTGGAGAGTGGGCCAGAGGTGCAGGGAGTGAGAGGACTCACCAGAGACAGAGTGGGGAACAGAAAAGTTGGATCTACTAAAATATATTGCTAAGGGGAGCAGTGGGCGAGAAAGAAGAGGTCTGCTACGCCATATGTGGTTAGCTTCCTGACCCTGGATCGAACTCAGGCCATAGGAATGATAGCACTGAAATTTAACTCCTAGGCCACCAGGGAGGCCCATCTTTCAAAAATTTATCTGTTGGGCCTCCCTGATGGCCTAGGGGTTAACTCTCAGTTAGATCCCCACTCTGCCTCTGGTGAATTCTCTCACCCCCTGAACCTCTGGTCTACTCCCCAGTTCGTTTACCAAAAAAATAAATCATTGAAAAAACAAAAATTTTGAAAGGAGCTATAGTCAAAATATGTGTACTTTCTTCCCTCAACACTGCTAATCTAGACCAAGACAAGAACTAAATAAAATCTATTCACTTGTTGAGAGTGAATTTCAGGGTCCATAATATTTTTTCCCTTCTGTTCTTCTCATCCCTTCTCTTCTTTCTCATTAATGGCCATAAGTCCACAAATCCTACACTAATCTGGTAGCAGTGGCAGAGAAAGGGACAAATCTGAGGCTAAAGTGATTGGTCTCTTTTTAAACGAACCCTTATTTCACATCTCATCTGCTGGTTCTCTATTTTCTATTTGTTGAGTTTATCCTCATTAGGAAGCAAAAATTAACCAGGAGAAATAACTTTCTTGTTATGTAGCAAAAGCACACCAAAAAAATATGAATGAGCAAGTATAACTCAAAATGCAATTGACTATGAATGAAATTCACTCTTGTGTTTTAGTATAACTTTCTTGTTATCTTAAAATCAATTCTCCCTTTCACATCTGAGCCACTGCAGTCTGGAAAGTCTCAGTTGCTTTTCTTTCTTTTTGCAAGGCAGGTTGTTGCTCTCAAGAATGCTGCAAGAATGTTAATTCTCCTGATTCACTGGGCAATACGTGTTTATCCCCCTTTGCTCTGTTACAACACTTTTAATAAGGAATGGAACTGCAGGAAAAAAACAAAAAAGCTCAGTACAATAGCAAGGATACAAGTACTTGGTGACTAGACTGATTCGTGGGAAAAGGAGGAAGAATTAGCGATTTAGAAATGCTGAACCTGAATAAAAAGGATCTTTAATAGTCTACCCCTCTTAATCTCTCCCTCAACCCCAAGGGCTATTGCTGTCTGTCTCAGCTCCCACTCAGCACCCTCCCAAGATTGTCCCTGGGCTGGGGCAAGGGGAGAGAAAGAAGGGTGGAGGAGAGGGTTAGCAGCAAAAGGACCAGCTGGGTTCTTGGTTATTTATAGAATGAGGGATATTTTGTATCATTTAATTAATTAAAAAATGGAAAAGTAAAAACAAATGCTGTACCTGGTCATAGCTATTCAATGTCTTCAAGTAGCCTATCTAAACCCATTGTTTTAAAATAAAAAGTTGCTATTAATTTTGCTACCAAAATACCAAATGAGTTGCCCACCAATTTATTCTCCTGAGATTTTTAATTTTGAATTCTTTCAATTCAAAATAGCCAAAATATCAGTCCACTGCTCAGTTTGGGAAAAGCTAACAATAAAGTCTATGTGATTTCTCCAACATAATATAAGACAGAAATGGCATAACCAAGGAAAAAGAGCAAAACATCATGACACCTACCCACAGAGGTCACTCATAAAAGGTCATTAATAAAAGGTCATTATTAATAAGAGGGCATTAATAAAAGAATGAATGGCCCTGATTTCTACTCGAGATCTATGACCTTTTTTCACAAAAATGCCAGCTTTTGTGAAGAGTCCTTCCCTTTCACCTTCTTTACCTCCTTCTCCTTTTCATCATAATTTGTTGACCCTCTTGTACCTAGTCTCTTCTCTTAATACATTTCATGTCTCTAACTAGACATAAAACACAAAATACATATTCTCCACTTCAAAACTTTTTCAAATGAATTTCATTTAACCCATACATTCCCTTGTTAGCCCAACACGCTTCCCTCTACATTATCCATCAGTGGCCAGCACTCTGCAATGTGCTGGCTTTATATGTGCTACTTCATTTAATCCTCACAGCAACTATTAAATAGATAACATTACTGTAACCGGAAGACCGGAATTCGGGCCACCTGTCACCGCCAAATGTCAACAGAGACAGGATTTGAATCTTTAAAGTGAGCTTTAATCAGACAGCCGGCAATCTGGAAGACGGGGGTTAACACCCTAAAGAAACCACCTTAACATTTCATTTCCAGCTGCCTTTTTTATAGTGAGTTGAATAAAGACAGTTCAGCAGCAAGCAGGCCTTCACTGCTGCCAGGAGATTGCGATGTGTAGCCCACAGAGCTCCTTATCACCCTCCTGGACACCTGGCGTCAAGCCCATCCCACTGTGCTGAGGCTGGTCTTCAGATAGCCTTGGCTCCCACACTCCCCCAGACGTGTCCTTGGGCTGGAAAATCAACTCAGAGCAGGCAGGCCATAAACAATACGTGTGTGCAGATGTCCTGCTATACCAGCCCGATCTCCACCCCCTCCCTAGCCCCTGTCATTACTGTCCTTATTTTACAGGTTAAAAAAAAATCTAAGGCACAAAGAAATCTATTAACTTGTTCAAGATTCATAAAGCTGATGGGGGATGGAACTTGTCTGACTCAGGTGTACACTCTAATCTGGGTACTGCTCTGCCATCTACAGGAGATCCTGAGTGGGTCAACTCAGCTCCAGGTGATAGCAATGAACAGCAAAGTCCTCTGTCTAATCAATATAGTAGTCACATTTGAAGCGCCCACTCTAGGAGGTTTAAAGGATCAAGGTAAGTGAAACATGGGCCAGTTCCTCCAGTGATACCCTGTTCAGAAGACGGTTTTGATAGCAAATGCACACTTGCCCAGGCCCCAGGGCAACACACTTGACATTTTTGAATGTCAAGTTTGAATTACAAAAGGGTACCCTGCTTTCTGGGCTGACAAAGCCTCACATCAGAGCACAGAGAATAGTGCAAGGAGATCAAGCAAGCACTGGAACCTACCTCTACCTTCTCAGAAACGTTCTTTTGTGTAGAGAGTGGATTCTTCAGTTTCACAGTTGGTACCCACACTATGAGCTTATGGAGGTCTATTCTTCAGATGTAGATAAGATTAACATAACATCTGAAGCTTAGAATTTACAAAAAACACAAATCTATTTGTAAGGAAATACTGGAGTAGGAGTTGAATGTTTAATATTTCATTTCAGTAACAATATGGATAAAAGGCAGGAATGGAAGTTAGTCTGTAGGAAACACTGTATAAAGTTATTCCAGTGGTAAAGAGTGGATGGATGAATAAATGGAAAACTAAGGAAGCAAGGAAGACCTATGAAGGACCTATGGAGGAAAAAGCGCATCCTTAATATTGAAACTTTAGGAAAAGGTGATATGCGGATTGTAAACCAGCACATGCAGAAATGTTCTGCAGTGCAGTTGCAACAAGAAATATTTTATAAGCACTTATAAAGTCTCATCAAAATAATATTTTCCCTATCCTCTGATATTATCATCATCCACATCAGCTATAACAAACATTTAAAGAATTCTTAAGATTAGCAAAATACTTGGTTTTAGTCACCAGTTATCTCAAAACTATATTGTCATTCTTGCCTTAAAAAGAATTAAATAAAAGATGATAATGTATAATGCAAGGTACAAAAGACAAGCACCAAATAAATGGTTTTGAAAAGATTTTAGAAAACCTGGGATGAAGTTAAATGGATTATTACAATCAGGGGAAAGATTTAGAGAAGAGTTGTGTTTTGAGCTTGCTCTTGAAATAATAGGGTAACACTTCAAAAGACAATGTGGGGCAGACAAGAAGCACTGGAATAAACCAAGTATGGGGAACACCATCATGTAAGTAAAGTAGGAAGACTAATGTGTAACTGATGGTAAGAGTGGAAATAAGAAAAATGGCAAGCTGTATTTTCTCAAAACAAATGCAATGAACAGAAACTTTACCAGTCCTGCATATTCTTCCAGAACTTTCCAACCACCATCAAATGCTGGAGTTGATTTCCCTACTTCTTTGTTCTGGGTGGCTTATGTCTGCTCCAACTTATAGAGAACAGTGGAATGGGGCTCTATGGCTGCTAAGGCTAACTCACGAAAGGACACAGCGTCTGTGAGGTTTTCTTTCAGAACACTCACCTGTGGAGTTCAGCTATCACGTCTGGAGGGAGTCCAGGCCATGTGGAGAGACACATGCAGGTGTTAAAGATGACAGCCCAGCTGTAAGGAACTCAGATGACTGCCAGAATCAACCACCACATACATGCACAGAGATCTAGATGATCCCAGCTGTCAGACTGAGTCTTCTAGCAGAGAAGTCACAGAACATGTGATCCACATAGTCCATGAGCATAATAAATGCTTGTTTCAGACAAATACATTTTGGAATAATTTGCTTCATAGGTGTAGTAACTGGGACACTATTAGTGAGTGACTCCGGGTGCCCCATACTGTGCTGGTACCTTACATTTAATATCAGTTATCTATTCTGTGTAATAAACCACCTCAAGCCCCAGTAAATTATAACAATAGAAGTTTATTGTTATAGCTCACACATCTTTATTATTATAGGCATTGGCTGACCTAGCCCAGTCTCACTCATTGTCTAGATGTTGACTAGAAGCCCTGGTGGGCTTGCTGGGGCAATTTAATTAGGACAGATGTGCTCTACATGTCTATGATTCCTTCTCTTGGGACCAACAGACTGGCTTGGATATGTCATTTTCGTGGAGAGGCAGCAGCAAAGGAACAAGAATGGAAATAGATAAGACTTCTTGAAGCCTAACACTAGAAATGGTGACTTCTATTGGCCAAATCAAGTCAGATGGCCAGACCCAGTTGGAAGAGGTGGGAAAATAGGCTCCACCTATTTATTGCACTGCAAAGGCAAAGGCAAAAGGTGTGTTCATAGGGAGGGGTGAAGAATAGGAACTATTAATTCATCTATTACATATTTCATCTTTATAATTATCCACTAAGTACCATTATTATCCCCATTTAATTCATTTCATTGACAAATAAACCAAAGTCCAGAGACATTAAATAATGTTAGTTAACAGAAATTCTGGTGAGACTACAGCTCTTTCTGGTAGCTCATCACCCCAAACCATCTAAGAGATGGCATTTCAGAAGACGTCTTTGTTTTATTCTTTTAGCTGCCAGATCCCCAAATGGGTGTGGGAATTCTGGCTCCCCAAATATATTTTTTTAATTATTTATTAATTATGCATACAAGAACTGGGTATAGTCCAGAGGTGCAGGGTAGGCTGAGAGGTGGTGGTGGTGGGAGGATTCACCAGAGATAGAGTGGGGAACATGACAGGCAGATCTACTGAAATACACTGCTAAGGGGAGCAGCGGGTAAAACAGGAGATATCTGCTGCTCCATATGTGGGCTAACTCCCTGGCTGGGGATTGAACTCAGCCCACAGCAGTCATAGTGTTATAGGACAGGGAGAGGGGTAGCCCAAGCCCCACAAACCTGCCTATTCTAAATGGGTTCTGCCATTCGCCGCATCAACACAAAACATAGGAGACTTTAATGGGAAGGAACTTTAATAAAACTAGGAAACAATACAGGTAAGGCAAAGAGTCTAGTTTCTAAATGAAGCACCTAAAGTTACCCGTCCCCTCGTGGGTAAAAGTCCATCCATATGGGATTGGCCCAGAACAAGGCCCCAAAGCCTGCCACAAGTCTAAAGCATCTTCCAGTGGGGACCCACAGAAATGGGTCACAAACAACCAGACAAGCCCGGAAGGAAAAGAGCAAAATCAACATCAAGATAAAAGCTGCCATTGTCACCTCCCCACAGGTCTCACCCACATCTGTGTCACCCAGTCCACGACCAAAAAATTGTGCCACCATAGATATGGTGGAATAAAATTAAAAGGGGGGATTGTAACAGGGTGGTCTCCAGGAAAGGGGGAGGTTCCCTGCCCCACCCAAGGAAGGGTGGAGCTGAGCAGGAAGAGGAGAAGCTGCAAGAAGAGACTGAGGAAGGAAGCAGGATGGGGCAAGGAGACCTGGAGGAGGCACATGGAGCCTAGAGACATGTGAAGAAACTGCGCTTGTCTTTTGGGTTGTGGACTGGGTGACACAGATGTGGGTGAGACCCGTGGGGAGGTGACAATGGCAGTTTTTATCTGGATGTTGATTTTGCTCTTTTCCTTCCGGGCTTGTCCGGTTGTTTGTGACCCTTTTCTGTGGGTCCCCACTGGAAGATGTTTTAGACTTGTGGCAGGCTTTGGGGCCTTGCTCTGGGCCGACCCCATATGGATGGAGTTTTACCCACGAGGGGATGGGTAACTTTGGGTGCTTCATTTAGAAACTAGACTCTTTGCCTTACCTGTATTGTTTCCTAGTTTTATTAAAGTTCCTTTCCATTAAAGTCTTATATGTTTTGTGCTGATGCGGCGGATGGCAGAACCCATTTAGAATAGGCAGGTTTGCGGGGTTTGGGCTGCCCCTCTCCCTGTCCTATAACAATAGCATGTTAGCACTGAGACAACCTTACATCACCAGGGAGGCCCCCACTCTTCCTTACTTAAACTAATTCCTCATCTTCTTTTAATTGACCCTCAGGATCACAATCTCAACACGCCTCATGTGCTACTAGAAGTCCAAAACCTTTTTACCCTTCTACCCCAATTCACTAATGAATATGATCTCAACTCCCTAAAGCTTTTCTGTGTCCTCTGAAGCTCATGCCCTGCCATCAGTCTTTATCTGTGACATCCTCTCTGAATATTCCCTTAACTTCTGGAAATGTGCAACCCCGGTTCCCTGACTGAAACCTTTAACGCCCTAAGGCACTGCTTCCGCTTCTCTTCAGTCCTCTCAAAAGGATGTGTGTTTTTATTATACTATGTCTCTGGGCTTGAAGATGAGCTATAAGACCAGTATCTTCCTTGCTTCCAATACTTTCATAAATCCTTCTGCTTTCTCTTCAAAACTTAGATGCTTTGAAGTTCATGAGATCAGAGACTACAACCTCAAATATTGCTAGCCTGATGACCGCCAACTCTCTACTAATTCTTTGAAGATTTTGGCACCTAGCTGTCTATCTTCCTCTCCAAATCCTGCTGTTTTGGAAACTGAAATTGGCCCAATTAGTCTAGTTTCAGTACTAATTCTCTAAGGTATAATTTGTAGATTCACTAGCAGATTTGATTTACCTGCCATGATATATTTTATCAGAAAGCTGTCTTTACGGAATTCTCTGTCACATCAGAAGTCTATCAAGTTGATGGCATGTGAGTAAGAAGATAAAGTTGACAGATAAATCAAAGAGCATCTGGTCATTAGAATATTTTTATTAAAACGTCTGAGCGAGCACCTTCATTTTTACCATTTTGACCTGCCCCAAATCACAGCTGTTCAACTTGTAATTCAAGATAAGGCATATATAGTTGAGATATAAGAATCAGAGGAGGAAACACATGTAATTAAAAATGTTTAATATTAATTAAATTTGTAACACTATAACATTACTTTTTTTTTTTAAAGATTTATTTATTTATTTGTTTGTTTATTTATTTATTTAAGCATTGGGTACAGTCAGAAGTGTGGGAGGGTGAGAGAATTCACCAGAGCCAGAGCAGGGAGCAGAACAGGCAGACAGACAAAGTACACTGCTGAGGGGAGCAGCGGGCGGCAGGAGAGATCTGCACGCCATGTGGGACCCTCGCCCAGCGGCCGGGGATCGAACCGGTGCTGCAGAGGCTGTGGGCAGCTTCGCAACCCAGCGCTCAACCGCTGCGCCACTGGGGAGGCCCTAACATTACTTCTTAAGAATACTGACCATCTTCTTATTTCTTTGTAACATTTTTTTTGGTTGTTGTGGTAACATTGGTTTACAACATTTTATATAATTAAGGGGTACAGGCTCATACCTCAATAGATGTGTTATCATACCATACCCACCTCCAAAACCCCCATAATCCTCCACCATAGTTTACTGGGCAGTCTTCTCCCTTTCTACCTTCCACTCTGCCCCTCTTAACCATACACTGATAAGATTAGTGGGTTGAATTGTAGCCTACCAAAACAATAGTTTGAAATCCTAGTTAATCCCTAGTAAGTCAGAAAGTGATCTTATTTGGAAATAGGGCCTTTTTCAGAGGAAATCAAGTTAAAATGAGGTCATTAAGGTACATCTTCAATCAAGTAAATAGGATGCTTACGTAAAAGGGAAATGTTTATAGACAGACATGCACAGAGGGGAATCAATCTAAAGACAGAGAGAGAGTATCATGTAAAGATGGAGGCAGAAATTGGAATGATACAAGTACAAGCCAAATGATTGCTGGCTGCCACCAGAAGCTGGAGAGAGGCAAGGAAGGATTCTACCCAGAGTGTCTGACATTGTCCTAGAATTGGCATTACTGAGTCGATGGGCAGCGTATGTAACTTTGCTGTATATAACTGGGCACATCTGTGACTAAGCAACTTGATAAATTCCAACGGAAACATCAGTGTTAGTTTAAGGAGTCCTATCTCATGACAGCACATAATTATTATACTTCTATGTAATAACTATATTGTATATGTACCACTTGGAGTATCAAATTTGGTCAAATTTCTTGTGGATAAATTAATCCTCAACCATTGATAGCATTATTAAAATTTAATGTAGTATTGTACAAAGTGAGTTAAAAAGACCTTTCCCCTGATTTGGTGTTGTCAATGTAGCTGTTACATATTTATCATTAATAATAAAAACATTCATCAAATACTTAATCATAGTACTTTCTAGTACCTTTGATCTTCCCAACAGTCATAGGTGGTGGCTATATTATATCTTAACAACACAGAGAAATTTAGTTAGTGATGAAGATCTCACGTAAAGTAATGGTAGAGTTTTAAGCCTGATTCCACAACAAATGCTCCAAACACAGTGTTATTTTTGCTGAGTCAGCACTAACTGTTTCTATATTTTGGTGTACAGAAAATTACTGTAAGACATGGACCAGCAATTTCAACCTATAACTTAGAAGAGAGGAAGAGAAATTTAAAAAAAAATAAAAAAATTGCACATGTGTAGAAGTACTTTGTGTTGTCCACAATTTCTTCTTACATATTGCATTAAATATTATTGCACACGGAAATCAATTTTTTTTTTGCGTGAAGATCTAAAAAGTAGGTGAAACATTGAAATAGTGTGATTTTTTGTGTATTCATTAGTGCTTTCAGTGTCTTAAATCAATGTTGTGATTTTTCACTAGGGTATACTTGAGATAGAACAGCTTTCCTCTTTACTTTTGTGTCCTCCAGAGTGCCCAATACTACAGGTAACTGGGTAAATATTAATCCAGCCCTCAAGCAATGTTGCAATTTAGGGTTTGTAAAGAGAGAGGCAGGCGAACTCAGAACCTCCAGGGAGTTTCCAAGTTTTAAGGAGGCCAGGCTGAATTTCCTGCCTTTTCAACCTAGTAACACTATTTCAGTATTAGGTAAGACGCAATCAAAACAAACATTTTATTAATCCCTTTAGGAATAATTCTGTGGAGGGTAAATTTCACTGATTCTTTCCTAGGTCCCGTCTGCAGTGATTTCAAACCTAGTTGATGACAAAACACTCGATCAATTAGTTAAGAATACAGTAAGGAGGAAAATAGGGTATAAGGCCAAAGAGTGCATGTACAAATAGTTGGGCGTGTATATAAGGAGATAACAAGAAATCTTCTTAAGGCAATAAGCAATGAAACTTAACAGGAATATCTTTTAATTTAACTTTTTCCAGCTCATGATCAAGGAACATTAAATGAGTTACAAATGTTAAAGGAATCATAATTTCATATACCAAGAACACTGTGATTCCCCGGGAATGTTGTTTTCTCTAAAATGTCCCCACACACTAGGCTAAGAGCTGAGAAACAAGCGTGTGCTGTGAGGAAATAGCGGATCAGATGGTGTTAAAACTCGAGGTTATTAGGCAGAATTTGACTGGCACTTGGGAACATGGACATCTTCAACCCGCAAAAATTATCCACAGCTTCCCAGTTTGTGTGTTCACAGCCTCGGCTCTCTTCCTCCAGGTCCAGGCGGGTCGCATCTTTCCGCCCTCTGGTATCAAGTCTGATGTCCTTTAAATCTGACTGCAGCCGCACACAACTTGGACATTCTGCTTTGCTTTGCCTTTTGGGAATAAACTCCCTCACTCATGCAAACTCCCTCACTCATGCAAACCGGGTCTCTGGACATTCCTAGGGATAAGAAAATGAGATGCATTCTCTGTTGGGCGTGAAAGATTGACATAAAGTGAAGTTCAGAAATTGCACCTCGGAACATGGACATCTTCACCCCGCTTGCTCGCCCAGGGAGCGGTCAACGAGGTGGAGGGTGTAGGGTGGGTGTAGGGTGGGTGTAGAGTGGGTGTTTGAGATGTCGTTACTTGCTGAGCGAGTGCAGCCACGTTATTTCAAAACCAGAAAATGCTACCGCACCGTCACAATGCAGTGTGGCTGTGTGTGTGTGTTTCCATCAAAAAACTCATTTCCAGTACTTGGGTTGCCAGGGAAGTTTAGTTCAAAGACTTCAACAGCTGCACTGGCGGAGGAAACACCTCAGTGGGTTTCAGGCTGTTATTAATTTTGCAATGTGTTAACAATGGACCCAAGTTAGCGTTCATCTCCTTCAAGAAGGCGCCCAGGACGCCGCAGGGCTTGCTAGGCCCACCCTCCGCGAGTGGCGCGAAAGCCCCGGGGCTCCCCGCCTGTCCTCAGCTCCCGCTCCGAGATGACTCCGCATTTAAAAATCGGGTCTGAGTCCCAGCGCGCGAGGGGCCGGAAGCTCGGTCACGTGACCACCCGTCAGCGGCCATTCCTAACGAGGCAGCTGCCGCCGTCCCTTCCACCTTTCCTAGCTCCTCCAGCGCGGGACCGCGGAAACCCTGACAGGAATGCAACCCCAGCGAACTCGGGGCTCCAGGGCCACCAGAACGCACGCCTTTCCCAGCCAGGCTTCGCCAGCTCCCCGTTCCAAAGGACGGACGGGAGACTTCCGCCTGGCTGCCAATTACGTGATCGCGCGAGACTTGGGCCGGCGGCGGTCCCACTTCTCCCTTCCCACCCCTCGGCTCCGCCCGCCCGGCTCTCTCGACGGCGCGTGACGACGCGGCCAGCGGTGGCCTCCGCACGCGGCTCTCGCGGTGTCTCGCGCTCAGCCCCGCCCACTGCTGCCCCGCCCTTTCCGCCCCTCCCTCCCCCTCCGCCCTGTCTCTCGGCGGCAGCGGCGGCGGCGGCGGCTCGCGCAGCTCGTTGGCTCACTATATAAAGGGGAGAAGCGGGCGGACCGGACGGCTGGAGCTGCAGCCGGTGGCGGCAGCGGCGGCGCGGGGAGCGGCGTCCGGTGGTGGTTTCCCTCCTTGGCGCGGGGTGGGGAGCGGGCAACGCCCCCCGGACCCCCGAAGGGTCGTGGCTTTTTTTTTGAAGGGCGATTCTCGAGGTGTCGCGCCGCGGGAGGACGGCCCCCGCCTCCTCGCCGCCTCGCCGCGCCGCGCCCCGCCGCCCGCCGGCCCCTCACGCTCCGATTTTGTTTCCCCGTTTTCCCCCCGTTTCGCGGGGGCTGGGGCACCCCCCGGGCGTTTTGGCTTTTCTTTTTCTTTTTTTTTGGTTTGGACCCTGTTTTCTCGGGGTGGCCCCCCTCTTGTTTGTGTTGTGTGTGGAAATGGCGAACTCGGCAAACACAAACACCGTGGTAAGGACGTGGCTCGTGGCCGGCGGGGGCTTCGTTCCGGCGGCAGCAACGGCCGGCCCGGGCGGGGGCGGGGACGGCGGCGCCTCCCGGCCTCGACTCTCCTCAGCCGCCCGCGCGGCCGCCGACGCCGCCGCTTCCCGCCTCGGGCGGACAGGCCGGGGCGGCGGGCGCGGGGGGGCGCCGAGGGCTCGCGGCCGCGACGGGCGGGGCGGGGGCGCCGGCGGGGCTTGGGGCCGCCGCGGGGCGGTCCGGGCCGCGGAGGCGGTTGGGCCGGGGCGCCCGGGCCGGGCGGGCGGGGACCGCCGCGTCCCCCCGAAACGGGCCCGGCCGCGCCGGCTCAGGAAGGGCTCCCCGAGCCGCCGCGACCCAGAAACCGCGTCTGGGGAATTGGGGCGCACCCCCAGTTCCCTCGGGGGTGCGCGTGGCGTAGCGGCAGGCTCGGGCCCCTCGGGCTGACTCGGGGCGCTCTGGCGGTTGTGCTTAGGGAACCTTCACTGGGGCCATTTTATGTGTTAAAAAAAAAAAAAAAAAAAACCAGGACGAAGGTTGAAAAGCACTTCTCGGCTCCTTCCGAATCGGTAAAATGGCGAAGGGGAAGCAAACCCCCATCGTGTCCTCGACGAGCAAAAGCACCAGGACCTGCCCCCCCAAGGCCGTCGGTGGCCGCAGCGCCCCCGCTTTCGTCTTTGCCGTTTGCCTCCTTTGCCCCCCGTTTGCCCCTTTTTGGTCACTGGCGCTCACGTAGGTTTGCAAAAAGCAGTCACATAAATAACCGTTTCCGTCTCCACCGCAGTGTGCTCACGAGTCCACCCCACGCTCTGGTTTTGATCGTGACAATAAAACACGCTTTCGCCCGGCCCCGGCCCGGCTCGGCCCGGCCCGGCCCGCGGAGCCATCATGGCTGCGGCCGCCCAGCCTGCCTTTGCGCCCCGCGCCGTGTGGGCCTCCTCCCTTTGGCTGCCCTGTTTATATAGAGCCATTGCCGCTCTCTAATATAGACTCTGCCAGGATGGGAAGGTGCTTTTCAGGCCTACGTCACCGCCTCTCCATTTAAACACCAGATCCGGCTTTAAATAGTGAGCGCGGCCGCGCGGGCGGGGAGGTGCTGCTCCCGAGGCGAGAGGCCGGCGCGAGCCCGTGGGGCTCCGGGTCCTGCCCGCGCCCGGGGCGCGCCCCGAGGGGGCTGCCTGCGGGGTCCCGAGTTTTTGTTTTGATGCGGCGGCTGGGATTTGCCATCTTTGTTCGGGGGGTGGGCTGGGCTGGGGTGGGGTGGGGTGGGGTAGGGGAACAGTCGCTGCCCCTTCCTGTGTTGAAAGAGCTCGAGCTCTAGCACTTGGGTCTGAGGCTTTTTGTGCTAGAAGGTGCTGCTTGCCGTGTTGTCGGGGATTTAAACGCGGCTGTCTTCGTCGGTGGCTGCAGAGGGCTTGGCTTCGATAGTGTTTTCGTTCGGTATTCGGGGAATGTTGGAGCTACAGCTCCTGGTGTTTCTTTTATGTTTTTCTCTGATATGTTGGCAATAATGAAGCTTTTCAAAGAAATAGACGAGTGCTTAACGCTTCAGCACAGGGCCTGATGTCCATAGTAGTTACGGGTAAGGAGAATTGTGAGTAAGGAGAGTCAGGCGGTTTAGTGCAAACTGGACTAAAAAAATTAAAATTCTAAGCCGGTTTTTTTTTTTTTAAATTGCATTGTATGTTACTATGAGATCCAGTATAGAAATTAATGCAGCAGTTTTTCAGTATTACACCACGAGCCTTGAAAGGAACCTTCTATCATTTGATAATGCTACTGCTAATGGTCCTCTAATTTTATACCTGTTTTTAAGTCTGCAGTGTCTGCTTTTTGAAAAGCAGGACAGACTTAAATTATTTTGTATACAGTGATTTGGAAATTGATACGTCAAAGTGTCCATGTATCCACATATTTTTAAAGCCAGTATTTGGAGAACTTTAAGAACAGTTCTGCTGAATTCTTTGCATATATAGTTCATAAAGAATAATTTTCTTCAACTGCACTACTTGTGAATCCATTAAATGGCCGAGCTGTTGGTTAAACACAAAAGAAAAATGTTAAAATGTGCAGGCTGGAATCATTAAATGTGGAGGCCCAGGAGAAAGCACAGTTGTACCTATAGATGTTCTTGGATGTCCGAGAAGATTTTTAGGGGTGACTGACTGGCTGAAGCACCAAAACAACAGCTAGTTGCTATAAAAAAACCAATTTATGTTTTCAGTATACTACCAGTTTAATATTAGGCTGCCTTTTTGCATTGTTGTAAGGAGTCATTATTGGCTAAAAAATTTTCTAAGTGCATTATGGCAAGTCAGTAGTTAAATCACTCTAAATAAGATGATACCTAGTCAGAATTCGAAGGTTAAAATAAGGAGACACTGTAAAGACACACATTTTTGCACATGAATAATGTTCAGAAAGGCAGTTTGCCAAAATGAAAGCAAGTTAGTGGAACCCCCGATCTGAATTATTTTTCTGGTAGTAATGAAAAGGAACGGTTTTAAATAGAGGTAAGTTGTACAGGAACATTCATTTCTGTTTTTGAGGGGCCAAGAACACATTTTCTTAAAGAGCATTCCCCTGTGATAACAATGTTGCTGCCGATAGAGATGTTCCTGAGACTTTTTGTGTGAGGTTTGCTAATGAGAGTAAGCCCCTGATTTTATTGGATAACCAGTAACTTTTACCTTAAGCAAATTATAAAACACAATAATAACAAAGTATTAAAAGAAAAAAGCTGTTAACTTTAACACTCATGATGGCTAGGATTTATAACCCGTGCAATTCTAATTTTATCACCCTGACATTAAACCTCTTTTCTCTGACATGTTAAAAAATAGGGTATGGGCTGAGCAAATTGTTCTGTCTCCTGCCTTTTTTTTTTTTAAGATCTATTTATTTATGCATACAAGAGCTGGGGTGCAGGCCAGAGGTGTGGGGGGTGAGAGTATTCATCAGAGGCAGAGCTGGTTATGGAACAGACAGATTGACCGAGATACACTGCTAAGGGGAGCAGTGGGCGAGTCAGGAGAGGTCTGCTGCGCTGTGTGGGTTGCTTCCTGGCGGGAGGGGGATCTAACTTGTGCTGCAGAGGCTGCAGACAGCTTTCATAGGTTGCATCTTAACCTCTTGCGCCACCAGGGAGGCCCACTTTTTGGTTTTTTTAAAAATACTTCATACCTTTTAAAGTGCTTTCACATTTTTTCTTACATTATCTTTCTGGAAGTCGCCCCCCCTTGGCCAAAAATAATAGTAACCCAAAAAAATACTCTTCAGAAAAAAAATCTTGGCTGTTCACCATTATTTTCCATAGCATCATCAAGTTGCAGTTTACTACCAAGCAAATGACTGCCAGACACAAAGTTCTGTGGAGTCTTAAGATACTCAAACGAAGCAAGGAATGATAGGAACCAGATATAGCAACCCATAAAGCTATTATTGGATCACAGGTGTTTTACTACAATGACATAGGAAATCATAACTGGAAATTGTATGAGCCTTATCTGCAAAAGGATCTTTGTGTATGAATTGCATTACATAGTCTTAAAACTTAATAAAATAGGCAGTCATCAAATAATCCAGTTTAAGTCAAATGATATTTATTAGGCTGTCCCTGTCTCTAAAAATGTGTCTTCTAACATAAGTTTTAGATGGTTGGAAAATGATTATTGTGTTTTGAATTTGAGGAAATATGTTATACTGTTAATGTGTGGAAAGCGTTCTTTTTCAACAGTTTTTCCTTTTTCCTTTAAAGCCAAAATTATATAGATCTGTGATTGAAGATGTTATTAATGATGTGAGAGACATCTTTCTGGATGATGGAGTCGATGAACAAGTTCTGATGGAACTGAAAACTGTGAGTTTTCCTTTTTAAAAAAGTTTAATATTCATACCTTCCTTTAAAAAAAAAAATACTCTTCAGCCAGAGACGGATCCTTAATTTTTCCATAGGATAAATGTTTGATTTTGTTGGAGGAGGCAGTATAATAAGTGAAAGTTGCTAGGTTTAAATTCCTGCTCTACCACATATTCTTTCTCTTACCTTAGGCAAACTATATTTTTGTTTCCTTATATGTGGGATGAGAATTGGTTGTACTTACAGGGTTGTTTTGAGGATTAAATGTAATAACCATATAAAATGCTTAGCATAGTGCCTGGCAATGGCATTAGCTATTATTAATGGACAGTTAAAGTCTACATTTTATAGTCTAATTACTTGACAAACTGGTAAGGTGTTTTTTTTTTTTTTCCCTTTTCCTCTTTTTATGGTCTTAATGCACCGAGACTTTGTAGGGTGTTGTGGAGATTGAATAAGTTATCAATAAAAGAAGTTTACATTCTTGAATGATTCTTTTTGTGGGCCAGATGTTAGGTTTGTAATATATTATGGGAACTGGTGGTCTCTTTCTGATATGTCCTTGGATTTAAGCAGAAACGTTTATGTATTTAGTTTAGCTTTTGTGTTCTGGTGTTGTAATGACTCATGAAATGATTCTTGGAGTATGGTCCATGAACTTCTGGGGTTTCTCGAGATTCCTTCAGGGGGGTCAGTGAAATTGGCTAAATACCCACATCTGATTTAAGAATCAGATGTGTTACATGAAAAAGTTTACCAGCCAATTCAGCTCACAGCTCAAGTATACAAGTTATTTTCCTTGAGATAGTTGTTCCATATGTAGCAGAAGTGCTTATGTATCTTGCCATTTTGATGCAATGCATTGTTAGGGTCAAGATGGGATTAGTGTTGATACTAAGAAATGCAGTTATTTGATATTCTATAATGAAATGTGTTACTACTCAAATCACTGAACTCATTTTTTTGCAAATGAATATATAATGTTGCAGAATTCCTTCAAAATGAAAGATAGATTTAAATCTTAGTATAAAAAGTTGATTGGTGTATGATTTTGTATTCAATATTGCAGCTCACTTTTAAGAAACCTTAAAATAGTTTTTCCTTTCTCAGCTACTTAGCTATGTTAATGTGTAACAGATATATTGTTATTTTTAAACAATTTGGTAAACATTTTAAAAATCTTAGTTGTAATTTCATAAAACTCTTTAAGGTCCTTGATAATTTTTGAAAGTGATAAAAAGGATCTTGAGGTCAAAAAATGTTATAACTACTAGCTTAGCAATTGGGTAATTGTGCTTCTTTAGAGCTAGCTACAAAAATAGCACATGAGTGAAACCCTATGCCATTTCTCCATCTAACTTCACAAGGCCTATTCCCTCTAGATCCATCCATGTTGTTGCAAAAGGCAGGATTTTATCTTTTTTATACCTGGATTGTATTCCATTGTGTGTATATATACCACATCTTTTAGACATCCTTGATGGTCACACTTAGATGGTTACAAGCTCTTGGCTATTGCAAATAATGCTGCAGTAGACCTAGGGTACACATGTATTAGTGTTTTGGTATTTTTTGGGTAAATAACCCAAAGTGGATAGCTGGATGGCATGGAATTTCAGTTTTTGGCATCTCATTATTTTAAATGAAGCAAATCTCACCTTTATTGTGGTTGATGAAACATCCTAGAACATAGAGGCATCTGTAGGCAACTTCTGTAGTTCTCAGTAATAATCTTCCCATGTGAAGAAGGAAAAAAATATGTATATGTATATAAATGTTAAGAGATGAGGAAATGTATATTTACCTTGACAGAAATCTGATAGTGAAGAGTGGGTATCTAAAAATACAAGGGAAAGAATGCCAACTCTGCGATGAGTTAGAAGAACAGCAATGTAAACTGCTCAAACAGCATAAAATATCTAAGGGATATGAAAAGAAGGAGAGATGCTTATTTTGATTCCTTGGTGTTACTTGGAGTGAATATTTTATAATTAATGTTTTGTTCTTATAATGGTTGCCCTTGTTGTTCTGTGACCTTATTTAGAAGGCACATTTTTAGAAAATCAGTTCCAAAGACTTAACAATTATAGTAGGTCAACCTCATGATCATCCCAGGTTATTTACTCTAGCTTTTCACTAAGCCGGGGAATTGATTTTTCCCACTGTACTCAGTGGAATAAAGGTGTTCTTGCCAAAGAGAATGCGCTGCCTTTGAGATCAAATAGCTCCACCTGTGAGGAGAGAGCCAGTGCATGTGTACATACATGTACATGTTTTATAGGTCATGCACTGTTTTTTTGTTAATGGTTAGTTTTTAATGATAAAAATTGTGACTTACCAGCTTTGAATCTCCTGTTTTGACCATATTCCCTGGCATGTGTGATTTAATTGAATTGGTTAATAACAAATGTGGCACCAGAATCTTACTGACCAAAACAGTTTGGGGTGTGTGTGTGTGTGTAGATATGTATGTATTTTGGTATGTGTGTGTATATATATATATACCTATGCACACAGACGCTTTTTTTTAAATGAGACAGACTCTTCTAATTTGAGTTGTTACTATATTTAAAAATAAAATTGTTCCTTTTTCTGCTTGTGGTGTCTCAGATTTGTTTCCTAAGAAACTAAGAAGTTAAATTCTTCCAGAATGTAAAAAAGACCATCTTATTCTCGATCTCGCACCCCAGCTCCTGCAACACAAATGCCTAGCACACTAGGGTTTGTGGGGTACAATCCATACAATCATCTGGACCGCAGCTACAGGCTGGTATGGAACCTGGGCACTAGTAGCCGGCCATAACATTTGCTGGTATTATAATACCCAAACGCCCAAAGTCACCAAATAAGTTATTAATACCCTACATGAGGTGCATCAGAAAGGTCTAGACCAAGTAAAGGCTTTCAACCCTAACAAAGTTGTGGGAGATGAGCAATATTATTGGTGGTGTGTGGCAAGATCTTACTGATGAAGAAAAGCAACAATATTTAAACAAATAGAAAGCAGAGAAGAAAAGTACAATGTATCTATGAAGGGCTGTCCTTTTTTCCCCACATACCTTGCATACATAAATGCAAAAAGACATGTAGAAACTGCTTTAGCAGAAGAGTCAACAGAGATAGTCTCAAATGCAGAAAGAAGTTCTTTCCCTGAGCACTCAGCCTGCTGAAGATCCAGATGATTATGATGAAGACTCTTCAGTGAAGCATATAGGCACTGCCCATCCCAGAGAAACCATTTTCTCAGATGTGGTGCCAGATGTCCCGGTCAGTTGATGAAAGGGCCAGTCCTGAAGGGTTCACTAGCAGAAACTGGAAGCTGAACATAAAATAGAAGAACTCCAGGAAAAGAAGGAAATTCCTGGAAAGCACAAATACATTTAACAATGAACTGAAAAGGTGTGGTTTGAAAGTAGAAGGGGATGTGAAGAAAATTGCAGCTGAAATTGCACAGGCAGAATAGCTTGCAAAAGGCAGGAGGAAAGGGAGAGAGAGGCAGCAGCGCACACTGAGCACAGTCAGGGCAACATGGATCCTGAGGAAGAGCACGGAGCTAATTAAGATTGAAGAAAAGAAAGAAGATGAGAACGTGCCACTGGGGACAGAGGAAGATACATCTTGAAGAAACGATGGGAAGCCAACAAAATGGTGAAGAAGGCACCTCTTCCCGAGGACAAGGAGAGCAAGCAGGAGGCGTGGGCAGCATGGCAGTGGCAGAGACCAGTGATAGTAATACAGGCTCAGAGAGTAACAGTGCAGCAGTGGGGGAGCCACCAACAGATCCCACACCCGAAGATGGGAAAGAAAAAAATTGTTACCTTGTTTTATGTGTTCTAGCAATAGATAACTTTTTAAAATGAAACTCTTTTTTGAGCTTAAAAATATGGTTAAACTAAAATGAATTTGTTATTTTAATTCTTGCCACTGAATTTCTCAGGATCTTAGAATTTCCAGAATGTGCCCTAGTTTAACAGCCAACACTATCCAGTAGAGCATTAGGTAGTGATGGAAGTGTGCTGTATTTGTGTTCTCCAATGTGGGAGCCACTCGCCATGTGTGGCTGTTAAGCACTTGGAATGTAGTTAGTGGAATTGAAAAATTGAGTTTTAACTTAATTACTATTAATTTTCAATTTAGATCATGTGATTAGTGGCTACCATATCAGGCACCACAGACTTAGACATTGTTCATACAAAATTTTGTTTTTTTATGATTTATAAAGAACTTTTTATTAGCTCTAGCCTTCTCTTCCCCCTTTCTAGGCCTTTTCACAAACTTTTCTCAAAAATCTCCATGTGGCTTGGATGCAGTGAAGGGTACAATGATGAATTAGATTATGAATTAAGAAGAGTAGTGAGAGTACAGGAAAGTTGAAACTTAACTAAATAGTAAGTGATAAAAAAATTCAACCCAGTTCTTGAAACACTAGGAACCTACTTGAATGTATGAGCTATGAGAGAGAGAAAAGATAAACAAAATATAACTTGGGTTTTCTGTAACTGTGTTTGAATATAAATTGTGTTTGGGGTTGGTGGGTGACTAGACTGGAAAGATAGTCTAGAAATCCTTTTTAAAGTGAGTAATAAAATTAATGTGATTTCTAGATTGTCAGAACAACCCGGTTCAAACAACAAGTGCTGTGGAACATGTGAAAGATGACCGCTATTCTAAATAAAACAAAAAAAGCAAAAGCATCCCCTCAGTTGGAGATAATCTGAAGTTCATTTGTCTGCCTCTTGATTGGATTTCCCAGCCTTGGCACTGTTCACACTTTGGACACGTTAATTCTTTAGAGAGGGCTGTTGTGTTCACAGTAGGATGTTAGCAACATAACTGACAGAGGCCAGTTATGCCAGTGACATCCCTTTGTTTTTACAGTCAACATGTCTCCAAACATTGCCAGATAGCCTTGCTGGAGGAAAACTACCCCCAATTGGGAACTGCTATTCTAAATATACTCTAGTTATATATAAACACTTGGGCCTTATTTTCTACTTTTTTTTTTTTTTTTTTTGCCATTATAGACTGCTCTGTTTCCTCAAAGCTTATTCCCACTGAGTCTGTTTTTTGATCTATGAAATGTGATTATATCTATTGAATCCTGGCAGTATGGTGGGCAAAAAATTCTCTAGCATTCGCCTAGCTGCACCAAACATCCAGTTCCTGGATAAAACATACACTTCTGGGTTACCTAGAAATGATGTTGGGGAATAGATCTTTCTGTATGGGCAAATTACTGCGTTGGGGAAAAGAGTACTATAAACATGAGGGAAGAGTTCTGTTTTCTAAGCAAAATAACAATTCAGTATTCTTGGTTTCTATATTAGTATGATTATTGTTGCCACAACAGTATTTGAACAGTTGATACTTAAATAATAGAGCATTTTAACAATTAAGAAAGTGGAAACAAAACATTCCACTAATTTGAACTTTAGTTATCAGAGGAGAAAACAAAGTTTGTATAGATACTTATTTTCAAAACAGTAGAATTAAATTTTATTTATATGCATAACTTTTCTTTCCCTTTGCCCACTTCTGAACAATGCCCTCTGGGGTCCCCCCCCCCCCATCCTGTAGAAGTCCTTAGGGAAGATGAGTAATAGAAATGGCTGTACAGAAAAGGATTGTTAATCCTTGAAGGAGGGGAATTTTAAGGAGTGTGGAAGGTTGAGAATACGTCTGGAAGCATCAGGCATTGCTATTTCTTTCTCCATATGTCGATTGGACATATGGAAAGTCAGACTTTTTTACTCAAGAATTGCCTGTTATGTGTCTTACTGCTTTAATCAAGAAAAGATGAATTTATGTTGTATGTTATTTTTTTAAATGAAGGGTAACTGGGAGCTCTTTATTATTATTTTTTTAGTTGTTTTTCTTTTTGTGTAGAAGGATTGGGGTGTAGTCCAGAGGAGCAGGGGGTGAGAGGATTCATCAGAGATAGAGAGCAGAACAGGCAGATTTACTGAAATACGCTGCTAAGGGAAGCAGTAGGCAAGACTGGAGAGGTCTGCTATGGCAAATGTGGGTTAGCTCCCTGGCCAGGGATTGAACTCAGACTGTAGAGGTGATAGGGTTGAGACTTAACCCCTAGCCCACCAGGGAGGCCCTGTATATGTTATGGAAAGTTAGTAAAACTAGATTTGGTATTTAAAGGGATAATCTTTGATTACTAAAAAATTGTGAAACTTTGATTAACTAAAGAAGTACTATGAAAATTTGTTGAAGATACAGAAAGAAACAAAATTCTTAAATACTTAAAGGTAGCAAAAATGAGGTTTGATTCTTGAAAAAAATTGGTTTTCATTATTGTATACACTTAAGTATTAGAGTATTAGTATTAGTTAAGTATTAGAGATTGCTTGATGTGGTTGTATTAGTTTTGAAAACAGAAAAACTTTATAACAGACTAATGAACAGAATGTTTTGTCCGTATGTTTAGAGTGTCTTCTCTGACTTAGAAACCTTAAATGTTCTTTACCTTAGTTATGGGAGAATAAACTAATGCAGTCGAGGGCAGTAGATGGATTTCATTCAGAAGAGCAGCAGCTTTTATTGCAAGTTCAGCAACAGCATCAACCCCAGCAGCAGCAGCATCATCACCACCACCACCATCAGCAAGCTCAGCCACAGCAGACAGTACCTCAGCAAGCACAGACCCAGCAAGTCCTTATTCCTGCATCACAGCAAGGTGAGCTGGATTTGTTTTCTTCTTATAACTTTGAAAAGAAATTTGTCATTTTGAAAAGAAAAAAAAAAAATGCTCTAGATTTCTCTTTTCTATTGACTAAGAGTGGGTATATGTTTGTGCATATAAATTTGTGTAAATGTGGATCCTATTTGATATATTATGATAGACAAGTAATGTACTAATTGAAAGCTTAAGTTGTATTCAGTTAAGTGTATTAATACTTTATTTTGAACAGCTACATAGTAGTGGATTTCCTAAAATCAGACTGATTTTATTTATTTTATATAGTAAAATAATATAGTAAAAATTTATTTTATATAGTAAAATTGTTATCTACGTTAGGAAGAAAACACGAAAGTTCTTTCAGTGACATTTGAGTTTAGTTTTTATAAATCTATCAGACACTCAAGTATTTTTGAATTAAACTTTGGAAATCTGAAATTTCAAGTCCATAGTAATTTTTCTAAGTCTGATTTAGATTTCTTTTGAGTCAAGTATATAATGTATCTTAATTTATATTGCTAAGCTTAAAGGTGAGGAAAAGAAGTGTTTATAGACTTTGCCCATAGTGCTTTGTTCTGTGCAAGTCATTTTATAGCTGTTACATGATAGCCTTTCAAAGGATTTTTTTATAAGGTAGCTTTTGGCAGTATTTTGTAGCTGAAGTAAGTCTGGGTCCTGAGAATACTAAGAAGCCTGATCTGTTACACGTAGTATTTTGTCATAAATGTCTTGGGTGTTCGAGTTTTTGTAGCTCTTATTATTGGAGAGCACAGCAAAGATAAATGAAAAGTTTACTTTAGGGTAACTGTCCATTTGCCTCATTTCCTTGAAGATAAATTTAAAATTGATAGTGATATACAGTAGAAATATCCATTTGAGTAATATTACAGTTTATGTCAAATAAGACTTTAATAATTGATTTTTAATCTATATCTTGCATCATTAATTTTATTATCCTTTTAACCTGTTTTGATGACCGTTCTTCCTACTGCCTTCAGGTCTGGCACTAGGATTTTAGGTCATCATAAATTAACATTTGATTTTCTTCACTCAGAGATTATTAAGATAATGGCTTTATCTGTTTATTCTCTGAAATTTGCGGAATCAAACACTTTTACACTTAAGTAACTCATTTCTAACTTGTATTTTTTTATATAGTTTTTTTTTTTAAAGTATTTATTTACTTATGCATACGAGAGCTGGGGCACAGGCCAGAGATGCGGGGCGGGGGGGTGTGTGTTGTGTGTGTGTGTGTGTGTGTGTGTGTGTGTGAGAGAGAGAGAGAGAGAGAGAGAGAGAGAGAGAGAGAGAGGATCCACCAAGACAGAGTGGGGAACAGAATAGGCAGATTGACTACACTGATGAGGGGAGCAGCAGGAGAGACAGGAGAGGTCTGCCTCGCCATGTGGGTTTCTCCCTGGCCGGCCAGGGTTCGAACTCATGCTGCAAAGGCTGCGGATTGCTTCATAGTGTGGTGCTTAACCCCTTGCACCACCAGGGAGGCCCCTCTGACTTGTATTTTTTAAAAAAGATAAGGAAAATAACTTATTCTGGCTACTGTCAAATTGGAAGTAAGGACATTTCAAGATTTGAAGATTTGAACTCACTCTTAATGGGTTAATAACTAGTATTAGTATTGTTATATTGTTATATAGTATTGTTATATCAATAAAACAGTGCTTAGTTAGCAAGGCAAGATTACATTGTGTTTGAGACTTTCCAGTTTAAGAGTGCATAGAAAATACGTTTGTTTGGGTGTTTGGTATTTTACTGCTTTCCACAATTCCTTTTTTTTCCCTTAGGTATTGTTAATTAAATCCTTTTTTAACTGACATTTTCCGGTATAAAGTAGGTAGGTCACAGCTGTTATTTACCATAGAAATTTAAAACATTGAGATACCAAATGGTCGAGTGTATTCAAATACAGAAAATGTGGAAAGCAAAATAAAAGTTTTTAGCATTGTATATAGTATCTTATGATTATGAAATTCTTGTGGTTCCTTATTTGCATGTATGCTTGTGTTTATGTTATAGCTGCAGCACCACAAGTTATTGTTCCTGATTCTAAGCTGATACAACATATGAATGCATCAAACATGGTATGTACAATTTATTATAATATATAAATTTCTACTTTGTTATATTTTTAGTTAGTTTGAATTTATTATACACTAGACTTGGTATTTGTGAGGGCTATCCACTGAAGTTGAAAAGTGTTTAGATTTTCATATTTCAGTTAGGGCACGTAATATTTGCAACAAAGGTAGTAAGAATAGAATTGTTCTTTTAGATCCTTAGAGAATCTTTATCTATATTCATAAAAGTTTTTATTTTTACTAGAACATTAAAAGTCTGATTTGCATAGTTGCTCCATCGCTTTCTCATAAATAGCCTTTCTTTATTGTGTTTAAAATATATAGACTGCTAGTGGAGTCTCAGCTCTGTATTTCATTCTTAAATTCAGTCAAATATTTTACTTAAAGGTAAAAATCATTTTTAAAGAGCTTTTAGCCTAGTATTAGCAATGAGTTTTTTTTTTTTTAAACTTTGGAGTCAATGTTATTTAATAAAAGAACATGGTATGGGCGGTCATGACAGTAGGATGCTAGAGCCTGATTGGTAAAGTCAGTTGTTTTAGCAATTTTTGTGAGCCAGTTGCTAAAATCATTTGCGAATAAATAGTGAGGTTTACATACTATGTATGATGCAGAAGTATAGATATTTTGTCAGATATTTGTTGCCACACCACAGCTACCCTTAGTCAGATTCATATTTTTTTTGAACCAAAAATTACTATTTAAAAAATTCATTTCTATTCTGGTGAGTGATGAGCAGTGAACCTAAAAGCTCATTTCTCATTTATAACCAGATAGGAAACAGTACTCAGCTGCTAGACGAGTGACTTCCTTTTTTCTATACCAGCTTTACAGATTTATAATTTGACAGAATTACAAATTTCTGTATGGTAGGAGAAATTGCAATTTTTAATTTCATATATATATATAATATATATATATATATCTCAAGAATTTATTTGTATTGCCAGTTTAAGTTATTGGAATTGGTTACTTTACATGAATGTCACAAAATTCATGCTGCCATAGCTCAAGAATTTTATTACTAAAAACGTTCCACTTCAAGTCTACTCCAAATTTCTTTTTTAACTTCTACCCTTAAAAATGTCATTCTCACTCTAGAATCTATATTGCAGTGGTGCTATTGAGACTGTTTCCTAGGGAATAACTCATTTTAATTTTTTTGCAGTACCTTTTTGTTCTTATATCATTATTAGTATTCTTGACTTTTCATAATTATTATTTAATTATTTAATAATTAGTATTCTTGACTTTTAATAATTATAATGGATTTCTGACAATAAAAATATAAAAAAAGCAGACTAGAATTTTTCCTCATTCATAGAAAAGTAAAGAATAACTCATGGAAGCAGTGAAGAATAATAAATCTTCACTATACTAAAATACTTGTTCTCTTCTTCAGATTCACAAAGTTTAGCCAGAGAATCCTTACCCACAAGAATATGCATATAGCGTCTTGACTTCTGGTGAAATATAGTCACTGATAAGGGAAACTGCACAAAAAAATGGGGGTCATTTCCTGTCTTTTTCATACCCATTTTCTACTTTTATATAAACCCACATAATTATATAAACTCACATATTGCATAGTTTTGGAATACAGAACTGATAAGTGATGGAACTTGTATTTAAACCCAAATCTGTCTGATTCTAGGATACTTGCTTTTAACCATACCATCATCCCTCTTAGTATTTAGTTCAGGAAAAGGTCCCATCATGAAGGCAATTTTGTGTGTTCCAGTCCAACACTATTTGCACTAAGAGCATGATGTCATATTCATAGCACAACCCGATGATGAAATGACAGCAGGAAAGTATATTTGTAAATAGACCTTCTTTTAAAACATGAAGGCATGTCTGGGCATGTACACAGACATTCTGTACCCAGAGATAGAATAACAAAATGTTTATTACTATTGTAATTAATACTGTTGATAGTCATTCTTACTAGGATTTATCAGTTTTGTATGTAGAGGTTTACACTTGGCAAATGTTTCCTTCATACATTGTGTCATATATACAGTATGTGTCCTTTATACAGTATGTCATATGAGTTTACACAACACTTCTATGACGTGGAAGATGCTTACTATTTTCATTGTATATGTGGTTAAGCCCATGCTTCTTTAAAACAAAATTTGATAGAATCACTTGAAATAGTCTCATCTGTTTTGAAGAATTTTAAGTATTGTGGGAGAAATTTTTGAATTAAAATTGTGTTTAAAGAGACTGAGGCAAAGCTGCTTCATTGACCTTCTTCTTACTGACTTCTTAGGGTTCCTTGATTCTGAGAGCGTGTATATTTTAACAGATCATTGCTTGGAAACAAGTTAATAAAATGTATTAGCATTATGTTGTACTTCAGCATCTTAATGTTTTTAGTATTTGCTCCTTGTGTTTTACATATCCTGAAACATAATCAGAATATGCTCTTTACCATTGAAAGATTTCTGCTTTCATTATTTTAATTTGTTGAAACGAACACTGAAAAACTGACTTTATAAGAATATGAGCTAGCAATAAAATATTAGGTAGAGGCTATTTCAGGGAGCTTATGAAACATGATCTATATCAAATCAGTTTTGTAGGTTTCTCTTTATGAAGTGATTGCTCAAATATGTTACTCAAGTTTGGGCTGTTTCATAAAATGTGAGTAGAAGTTTTCAGTCAATAATTACTGAAAGGTGGTCTGCTTAGTGCTTGTTACTCAGTATTTATTGATAACATCTCAGGTGTGCAGAGGTTTGTATCAATAGATGGTTATTGTGTCATGTATGCTCTGTAGGAACTTTGTCAGTATGCCAAGAGGGGATCTAATTTTGTAAATATGAATTAATAGGCACTTAAAATTACTAAGTGGTATTTCTCAGTAGTAAGTGGTTGTTAATATGTTCCTTAAATTTATATTACCTTTCATATGACTATATGGACAAGATTTATATGCAGCTATTTCATTTCAAATACACAAGCGTAGATCCTGCATTTCATAAAAGATAACCCTGTGGTCTATGTAACCGGTTTCAGGGTACATAGTGGGTACTTCACGCTTAAGATATGGAAATTACTTAGACTTGTCAAACAAGCAAACATATTGGTAACAGCAAACATATTTTCTTGGAAAACTAGAAGCTAGACTAACTAGACAGTGCTATTATACAAATAGTAGTATCATTAATCTACTTAAGTATAATTTTCTAAATTTTGTTGACTTCTCCAACATTAGTATTTCCAAAGCACAGATATATTTATTTCTCTGGGCTTATTCATATAGGGGTGTTGTAAAAAAAAAAATGTTAGATTTGAGTATGTAATGAAGATTGAAGGCAGAGAAGGAAAACATACTGGAACATAGCTATGGTGAAATACATGGATATAGGGCCTCCCCTGTGGCGCAGCAGTTGAGCGCTGGGTTGCGAAGCTGCCCGCAGCCTCTGCAGTGCCAGTTCGATCCCCGGCTGCTCCCCGGCCACCGGAGGAGGGTCCCACATGGCGCGCAGACCTCTCCTGCCGCCCGCTGCTCCCCTCAGCAGTGTACTTCGGTCCTTCTGCCTGCTCTGCTCCCCGCTCTGGCTCTGGTGAATTCTCTCACCCTCCCGCGCTTCTGACTGTACCCAGTGCTTGTATAAATAAAAAAAATAAAAATAAATCTTTAAAAAAAAAAAAAAAAAAGAAATACATGGATATATTATAAGCACAGATTAAAAAAACTTAAGAGTGTGATATAATTCTTTTAGAGGAAAGGGCAGAAGAAAAGTCTCTGAAAGCAGCAAATCAAGAATTTATCCTGTACTTAAAGATTAAGTCAGGGTATAATTACATGTATATTTTTACAGTTTAAGTGTCAGAAATTAAAGCTTATGACTTTTCTAAGATTTTAAGTTATTTTTTCTTTTTAAAAAATATTGCTTATGTTCCATCTAGAATATAATGCCAATATTGTCATCTTATGGCAGCTTAGAAAAATTGTCTGTTATTCTCCAAGTGCAGTCTTTCTACAGAAGGTTTTCTGTAGACACCTGTTGGTTCTAGTATAAATTAGAAGGTTAAAACTTGCTAAAGTGAAAGATACACTTAAGTGAAAGATACACTTACGACTCAAGTACATATTATTGACAATAAGGAATTGGGAATAAGAAACAGAAGAGAAAATAATGGAGTAGGCTTTTCATATATATATGCTACACATATATTGTGTAGCATTATTAGTGAGGATGATTTCTTTAGGCTATTTTGGGGGTGGTGGTGGGGAGGAGCCCAATTATATAATTCTACTTAATTGCTTGAAATAATTATTTACGGCATGTAGACTAAGTGATCTTTATTGGACCATTTTAGAAAATGGGATTTAGTCTTATTTGGGGAGACTTGGTCTTCTTAGAATATTAATTTCTATATTCAGTGATAAACTTCAATCAATATGCCAGATGATATCAATATGATATTAAAATATGCCAGAGATAAACTGCAGTACTACTTTGTACATACATGCTTTTGATTTTTTTTTCTGTTTCTTCAGAGTGCTGCTGCTACGGCTGCTACCTTGGCACTCCCTGCAGGTGTGACTCCTGTTCAACAGATACTAACAAATTCAGGTAATTAGGTATAACAGAACCATTATTTATATAATTCAGAAAAGTGTATACCATCTAACCTTTGTTTTGTCTTCATTGAAAGACTTAATATTTCTTAATAATTTCTTAATAAAATCTTAGTATTTCTTTTGCTGTTTGGTCTAGGTTATTAAACTAAGATATCTGAGGACTGAAGCACATTAATCTATAATCATAGCTGAAGGTGCAGTATAGATGAGAATTGCTCAGGAACTTTTAATTGTGAATGAGAATCCTTTTACTTGAATGAGGAATGATTACATAGCAATTGATTCACTTGAACTAATTTGTGATACCAGATTAAATCCTATGATATTATAAGAGCATTTATTGCATTATATTTTATGTAGTATCTCTGCTTTGATGAAATTTACTTGTATTTTTTAGCATATTAATGTTTGAAGAATTTATTTACAACAATATTAAGTATTTTATCAAATATACAATTTTTTTTTTTTAATATTAAATTTTATTTTTATATTCCCCCATACAATTGCAAACGCCCCATTCTGACCCCAATCCTTCCCCTCCCGCCCCCCACCCCCCAAAAAGTGTCTCTGGTTCATAGTTTTTTGTTGATTTTGATTTTCACTTTCTTATATTCATTTTCCTGGTCCCTTATTTAAGTTTTCTAGATTCCTGCTATGAGTGAGACCATCCGGTATTTTTCTTTTTCTTTTTGGCTTATTTCGCTGAGCATGATCCCTTCCAGTGCCATCCATGTTGCTGCAAATTGCATGTGTTTATCTTTTTTGAATGCTGAGTAATATTCCATGGTATATATGTACCACATCTTCTTGATCCAGTCATCTATTTTTGGGCATTTGGGTTGTTTCCAAAGCTTAGCTATTGTAAACAGTGCTGCTATAAACATAGGAGTGCAGGTGCTCTTTGGAATTGATGTTTCTGTGTCCTTTGGGTAAATACCTAGGAGTGGAATTGCTGGATCATATGGAAGCTCTATGTTTAGTAGGTCCAGAAATCTCCACACAGCTCTCCATAGTGGTTGGACCAGTTTGCACTCCCACCAACAGTGCACAAGAGTTCCTTTTTCTTTATCATCCTTATAAAGTTGTTTCCCAACAAAGTTTTGAAAACATATAGACTTGATTAAAAGTTTAAGTTATCTGTTAGCAGTCATTAGCAAGAGTAAGATCAGATAATTCAGGGGCTGCTCATGTTTAAAGTTTTAAGAAATCAAAGCATTAATATTCTGACCAAAGCTCCAAAGTACTTATCTTGAAAACTGCTTAAAAATAAAAATTTGAAGGACCAGTTATTACTGCATGTAACACTAACTGAATTGACTGGCATATACACACGGAACTGAATCCCTCTGCTATTTTAGATGACCCAGAATCTGGAATTAATTAAAAAGTAAACAATTTTTCATTAATTTCTAAATTTGTTGAGGGGCAAGCTCCAGGAACTTAACCTTGCTACTACCTATTTTAATAAAGTACAGTACTTTGCTTTAAAAATGTTTACTTTTTAATTAATTCCAGATTCTGGGTCATCTAAAATAGCAGAGGGATTCAGTTCCGTGTGTATATGCCAGTCAATTCAGTTAGTGTTACATGCAGTAATAATTGGTCCTTCAAATTTTTATTTTTAAGCAGTTTTCAAGATAAGTACTTTGGAGCTTTGGTCAGAATATTAATGCTTTGATTTCTTAAAACTTTAAACATGAGCAGCCCCTGAATTATCTGATCTTACTCTTGCTAATGACTGCTAACAGATAACTTAAACTTTTAATCAAGTCTATATGTTTTCAAAACTTTGTTGGGAAACAACTTTATAAGGATGATAAATGAGGAAATAGAACATTCTAAGTAATGTATTTGAACATGGAGGGAGAGAAGGTAAGTATTACAGTTCACTGTGTATGTATGATGGCCTTTAAGAAAATTGTTATCCTTTTTACTTGATAATATCTAGGGCCTTTGTGTGGTTTGACATTCACTGTGAATTTGAAATTGTTACTGCTAAAATTGTAACTTGGAAATACATACTTTTTGCTTTAGGTCAGCTTCTTCAAGTGGTTAGAGCAGCCAATGGTGCCCAGTACATCTTTCAGCCGCAGCAGTCAGTGGTTCTACAACAACAGGTTATACCACAAATGCAGCCTGGTGGAGTACAAGCTCCTGTTATACAACAGGTGAGAGAATCTTAAGTGGATGATGACCTTGGGGTTCTTTTTTTCCTCTATGTGAATTCTCTGGGTTGTTCCTTCCCTTTCTTGTGGTTTTAGCTATACAAATTATACTCTTTGTCACAACTGCATGTCTTTCTAAACTGCTCTTATATCCTCACTTATTTGCATTCAATATGTTAAACCTGTAATTTGTACTTCTACTTTATCATCCCTCTCAATGTGTTTTTCCATTAGTGTAACCACTCCCCCTCCAGCTTCCTAAGCTAGATATTTGGCATTTATTCAGTGACTGTATCAGGGTCTTTGCAAGTTGCTGGAGATTTGGGAGTAAAAAAGACGGGCATGAATTTCAGTTTTATGATACTCCTATAGTTTCTTAACTCCAAGTATCTAAGGTATCTTGAAATTCCACCAAATCCTAATAGTTGCTTTTTTTTTTTTTTTTTTTTTTTTAAAGAGGCATGTTTTATTTATTTATTTGTTTGTTTGTTTGTTTATACAAGCACTGGGTACAGTCAGAAGCACGGGAGGGTGAGAGAATTCACCAGAGCCAGAGCAGGGAGCAGAGCAGGCAGAAGGACCGAAGTACACTGCTGAGGGGAGCAGTGGGCGGCAGGAGAGGTCTACGCGCCATGTGGGACCCTCCTCCGGTGGCCGGGGATTGAACCGGCGCTGCAGACGCTGCGGGCAGCTTCGCAACCAGCGCTCAACCGCTGCGCCACCAGGGAGGCCCTAATAGTTGCTTTTTAAAGATTATTTTTAATTTGTTTGTAGTCCCTTAATACATTTGCAGTGAATTTTCTTTTCACACTCTGTCATTTCTAGTTCATACTCATAATTTCTCACTTAAAATCCTGTTTTATCCTCTTAATCTATTTTCCTGCTTTTAGTCTTGTACCTTCTTAACTTGACTGCAACTGCAACTCTATTTTTAGTGATTCTTGTGAAAATATTAAAATCTAGTGACTTCCCGTTGCCTATTGGAAAAAAGTCTATAAAGACCTCAGCATGTTGCATAAGCTCTTTTTTTTTGAAGTGGGGGTGGGTCTTGGTTTTTTGATTTCTCCAGGTTTATTTCTTGCCATGCTTACAGTTGTTATATACTTCAGCTGCTGTTTAGATCAAAGTAAACGAATATTTGCACCTGCTTGTGTGTGTGTGTGTGTGTGTCAGGTGTCAAATTGTACTTTGAGTTCAAAGGTGAAAGATATGTGATTATTTTCTTGAGGGACTTAGGTATTTTAAAAAAGAGACACTTTAACACATAATACCACGTATGCTAGTATGATGAAAGAAGTAAGATCAAAGGAGCATCAACCCAGGCTACTTATAGCTTTGCAAATTTCATTCACTTATGGGTTTCTTTTGATGATACTCTATTTAAATTGCAGGCTTGGTTTTTCCTTCTAACAACTCCCTCCACTCTCCCTGAACAAACTAACCAAGCAGAAAAACCTGACCAATATCCCAAAGCACAAACAGAAATTTAGTTATTAACTACCAAGAAGCCTTCCTTGTTCCCCAAGCTAAATTTAGTACTCTTTCCTGTGTTCTCATAACACCATGTTGTGTTTTTCTTTTGAATTTTTATTGCATTGTCTGTTGCATCATTAATCTGTAACTTCTTAATAGAAACACTGACATGATTTTTGCATTCATTGAATTTATTGCCATTCAGTGCTTAGGCATTCTCTGCTTTTTAGATTTATTAATAATTATAATTATAGTTAAGTACTCAACACCATTGATAGATTTTTGGAAATTGACTTTAAATGAGACAACAAATAATGAAACCGGTTTTACCGTAAACTTCCTATTTTGTATTCTGGTCACCATACTTACAAATGAAGACCCCAGATATTTCTAATATTAAGCAATAATTTTTATTCATTTTTCTTTTTTTTTTTAAAGATTTATTTATGCATACACGAGCTGGGGTGCAGGCCAGAGATTCAGGGGGTGAGAGAATTCACCAGAAACAGAGTGGGGAACAAAACAGGCAGATGTACTGAAATTCACTGCTGAGGGGAGCAGCAGGCGAGGCAGACAGGTCTGCTGTGCCATTTGTGGGTCAGCTCCAAGGCCGGGATGGAACTGATGCTGCAGTGGATAGTCTCACAGTGCTGCGTCTTAACCCCTTGAGCCACCAGGGAGGTCCTTTATTCATTTTTCAACCTGCTTCCAATTTAAAGTCTGGGATGGCTAGAAACTATCCTGGCAATGACTGAGAGCACAAGGTGGGAACCAGCCCTAATCAGGAAGTCATTCCATCAGGGTACACTCGCATACCCACGCTCAACTCATCTGTGACAATTTAGACATGTCAGTGCCTGTCTTTGGCATGCTGAAGGAAATCAGACTTCCTAGAGATAACCCACACAGACAGGGAGAGTATATAAACTCCACAGACAGTAGCTCCCATCTGGAATCGATTCTCTTCCTTGTTGATGTTAAAATGAATGATGTGACCCACTGTATAAATATGTTCCCTATAATATTACAATTAATATTCATATATTTTCTTATGAATTGTGTTTTACTTTAAAATCATAGAATACAAAAGCTGGAAGAAACTTTAGAGAAATCATCTAATATGATGGTGGTTTTCAGCCATGGTTGCATGATTAAACTCCTGTGGAAAGCTATAAGTAAAATGAGTGGATTACATCTCACATCAGTTAAATGAGACTATTAAGAGTGGGGCTGGGCTTCCCCGGTGGCGCAGCGGTTGAGTGCTGGGTTGTGAAGCTGCCCGCAGCCTCTGCAGCACCAGTTCAATCCCCGGCTGCCGGGTGAGGGTCCCACATGGCGTGCAGGCCTCTCCTGCTGTCCTCTGCTCCCCTCAGCAGTGTCAGTCTGCCTGTTCCGCTCTCCGCTCTGGCTCTGGTGAATTCTCTCACCCTCCCGCACTTCTGATTATACCCAGTGCTTGTATAAATAAATAAATAAATCTATCTTTTTAAAAAATTAAAAAAAAAAAAAGAGTGGGGCTTAGGTATCAGGATTTTAAAACTATCACTTTTTTTTTTAAGATTTATTTATGCATGCGAGAGCATGCGAGAGCTAGGCCAGAGGTACAGGGGTGGCGGGGGGTGGAGGGGGTGTGGAGAGGAATCATCAGAGACGGAGTGGGAGTAGAACAGTCAGATTGACTGAAATACACTGCTAGGGGGAGCAGTGGGCGAGACAGGAGAGGTCTGCTGCACCTTGTGGGTCACCTCCCTGGCTGGCATGGAACTGTTGCTGCAGTGGCTGCAGATAGCCTCATAGTGCTGATGCTTAACCACTTGCACCACCAAGGAGGCCCTACCACACAGTTTTAATTTGCAGCCAAGGTTGCATTGGTCCTAGTCTCAGAGTGAAGTTACTAAAGCCAAGAGAGGCTAATGACTTGCCTCTGGTGCATCATAATTTCAAATTTTAGTGACTGCAAGCTTTGCAGATTACTAAATCTCCCCATACTCGAGTATATAAATCAATAACTTTTGATGTGGAATCTGGCATATATACAGAAGTGTTTTCCATAAATGAAGCAGTTACCTTCAGAAGATTTTTTTTTCCCCCTTTAGAAATTAGAATGGTAAAATGGAAATTTTTTGAATCAGGACAGTAGTTAAACTGGTTGGTTTGTGTACCAATCTTGTTTTTCTTTGGTATTTTAGTAGCTCTAGCTATATATGAAATGCAGCCATTTTCAGTGATTCTTCAGCATTTGGGACTATTTCTGTATACTAAGTGATGAAATTGAGCTACTTGATCCTCTAACTAGTGCCTAATATATGACTTTTTTTTAATTGCCTTAGGTGTTGGCCCCTCTTCCTGGAGGAATTTCACCACAGACAGGTGTCATCATCCAGCCTCAGCAAATCTTATTTACAGGAAATAAGACTCAAGTTATACCTACAACAGTGGCGGCTCCTACACCAGCACAAGCACAGATAACTGCAACTGGCCAACAACAGCCACAGGCTCAGCCTGCTCAACAACAAACTCCGTTGGTGTTACAAGTTGATGGAACTGGGGACACATCTTCTGAGGAAGATGAAGATGAAGAAGAAGACTATGATGATGATGAAGAGGAAGACAAAGAGAAAGATGGAGCTGAAGATGGGCAGGTAGAAGAAGTAAGTTTCTAGTTAAAAGACTTGAAATGAGAAGCTGCTCATTTTCTCCTTTGTTTGGTACCTGAATGACAAATTAACATCTCATTTTTTTAAGGCTGTTATGGTGCTGTACACCATATGATATAATACAGTTTTCAGATTGTTCTGGTTGTACTAATTCATAAAACACTGTTTTATATACTTGGTAATAAATGAATGTATACCAAATTAAGTTGTATTTATAAGGATGCTGAAGACTGTACAAATGATTGGTACTTTTACTTAAGATTTCATGATATTTGTAGATTAGAGAGATGCAGTTAATCTTTTGCTTTAGTAGTTAAAAAGGTGGCATGGCAACATTTGGAAAGAGAGGAATCTAGAGAAAAAAGCTAAGCAAGACATTTATTTAAAATTTTTTGGTCCGTATTACACATCAGTACGTTAGATAACCTTATCTATGCTTGTTGTCTGCGTGCACTTTAACCATCCTTTCTTACTCATCTTTAAATATTTCTACAAGCATATAATATGTTTTCCTTATTGTTCCAAGGAAGTTACTTGGATATTCAAGATATTTGTTATACCACAGTTTTCATTGTTAATTGTTGCCTTCAGCCTAAGATATAATCTTGTATGTCTTAGTACAAAATTGTTTAAAATTATCTAAATTTTTTTAAAAATACTGTTTTATTAAATATTAAATAGATAAAAATGAATAAAAAAGTTTAAGATATAAGCACTGTGGTGCCCACATGCAGTTTTTTTTAAAAATTCCATTTCTTAAAGTCCTTTAAGTACCTTTTCCCAATCTCCTTCCCCTTTCTTCTGCCATCAGAGTAACCGATATTCATGGATTTTGTGTTTAACGTTAACTTGTCTTTGTATCTTACTTTATGTACTTCTATTCCTAAATAGCATATTGTTTAGTTTGACGGGCCTGTTTATAACAGGAATGGGTTAGGTATTCATGTGCAAATTGTTTTTTTTCTCAAGATGGTATTTCTGAGGTTTATCCAAATTGTTTTATGAACCTAGAACTCTTTTCATTGTTTTATATACCATAATTTATCCATTTTTCTAATAAGATGGGCATTAGAATTGTTCCCACTTATTTATTTTCTATAATTATAAGATACTCTAGTATATGTTGTGGGTACACATATGCAAAAGGTATAATTGGGCAGATGTCTGCACATCTTTACCAGTACTTGATTCTGTCAGGCTTCCTTTTGTCAGTCTTGTGGCTAGAACACGGTGTCTCATTTTGGTTTGAATTTGCATTTCTCTGTTTACTAAAGAGATTTGCCTTTTTGATTCTTGTATATTTTCTCTGTAGACAAACAAATAATATACGAAAAATGACAGCTCTTCTTGCCCTGCTGGCTAGTCCTTCCAGGAGAATATTAATAACTGCTAATATTAATATTAGCAGTCACCCATATCTTGTAATCTTAAAAGGAGACCTTTGTATGGCTCACCATACTGTTTACTGTAGACTTTATAAATGCCCTTATCAAATTAAAAACGTTTCTTCTAGTCATATTAAAATTAAGAATTTTTTTTAAAGTCGTAAGTGAATGTTGACTTTCATTGAACACTTTTTTTTGCAACTATTTGATACACTATTTCTTATCCTTATTTATGTGAATTGCATTAATTGGTTTTCTCTTTGTAAACTGACTTTGTATTCCTGGAATAGTACAACTTCATCATTATTTATTACCCGTCTTAATGAATTACAGAGTTCACTTTGTTCAGGACTTTTGCAGGTTATATTTATGAATGATACTATCTGTGATTTTCTCTTCTCATACTCTTGTTATCATGTTTTCAAGTTTTATGGCAACCTTATAAAATGATTGTGGCAAGTATTCCCTGTCTTTTAAAAAAATGTTTTAAAAATATCTGAGTTTATTTAGCAAGTTATGTTTTTCTAGGACTTTGTTTTATCTAAATTTTCTAATTGCTTAGCTTAAAGTTGTTATCTTTTTTCTGTAAACTTTTGTTATTAATGTAACATTGATTTACAACATTGTACATGATTCAGAAATACAGGATCCCATCTCTTCATGTATGTGCCACCACACCACGTCCAATAAGGCACCCATAGTCTTCCAGTGCCAGAATCATGTGTAGTTATTTCTTTCCTTTATAATATTCTTATTCCTGTATTATTTGTGCTATCTTGATCTTTTTTTTTTGCTCAGTCTTGCCCAGAGGTGTGTTGATTTCACTGCTGTTCCAAAAGAATCAGCTTTTGTTTATTTTTCTTTCAAGAATATTTTCCCCTAATTTATTAATCTCTGTTCCAATTTACCTTATTTGTAGAGAATGTGATCTGTATGATCACATGTCTTTTGAAATTGTTTAAAACTGCTTTATATGATTAATTTTTCCATATGCTTCCAGTGTTCTTTCTGCTGTTTGGTACTTTTTTCTCTATTTGTCTATTAGATTTAGATTGTAAGTAGTTTCTTTGGATATTTGGCGTGTAATGTTCATATTTCCTGAAATAATGATGGAGTTCTCACTTTTCTATCATTTTTGCTTTTTGGGGTTTGAGTCTAAAAATAACCTAAAAATTGTATTTTCCAAGTGTATTGAATCATTATGATTACATAGTGTCCTGTTTTGTCTCCAATAATATGGGTCATTTGTGTGTGTTTTGCCATAAAGTCTATTTTGTGTAGTGCTGATAGTCATCCTAGTTTTATTTTGGTTAGAATTTGCTTCCCATCCTTTCACTTTCAAACTTTTTTGATCCTTAATTAAACTTTAGATATATCTTTGTCATTTGTAATACAGCTATATGTGCTATCATGTTATGATTTTTGCATTTCATGACTACTGAGTAGGGAAAGAATAGTCTTTTCAACAAATGGTGACTGGAATACTGAATATCCACATGTAAAAGAGTGAATTTGAAGTCCTACCCAATACCATATACTAAATTTTACTCAAAATGGATCAAAATCCTAAACATAACACCTAAAACATAACACTTAAGAAAAAGCAGGGCAGAAGCTTCAGGATGTTAGATTTGGCAGTGGTTTCTTATATATGACAATAAAAGCAACAAGCTATCATAGGAAAAATGATTTAGGATTAAACATTTTGGTGCATCAAAAGGCACTGTCAAAAAAGTAAAGATAACCTACAAAATAGGAGAAAATATAAACATCATATACTTGGATTACTATCCAGAATATATGTAGAACTCTTGGCAGCAAAACAACCTAACTCAAAAGAGGACAAAGGACTTTAGTAGACATACCTCTAAATACAAATAGACAACAGGCATTTAAAAAGATGCTCATTTAAAAAGATGATCATTAGTCATTAGTGAAAAGCAAATCAAAACTATAATGAGGTATGACTATAATCAGAAAAGGAAGAAAAATTATAAATAGTGAGAATCAGGAGAAATTGCGACTCCTAATGCATCGCTGGTGGGGACATAAAATGTGGAAATTGATTTGGTAGTTCAAGAAGTTAATCATAGAATTACTATGTGACCCAGCATTTTCCACCCTATAAGAGAACTAAAAATTGGTATTCAAACAAAAGCTTTTATAAGAGTGTTCATAGCAGCACTGTTCACAAACCTTGTAAGGTATAACAAGCCCAGTGTTCACCAACTGATAGACGGATGAAATGTGCTGTGTTCATACAGTAGAGTATTATTTAGCTATGAAAAGTAAGAAAGTAGTGCTATACTGTAGATGAACCTTAAATATTAAGTTGAAGTAGCCAGACCACATATGTGTATATTGTGGATGTGTATTATTCCAAAAATAGAATAGACAAATATGTAGAGATTGCAGATTAGTAATTTCCATGGACTGGGGAAAGGTGTATTTGGGAGTGACTGCTTAGTGGTAAAGGTGATGAAATTGTTCTGGAAGTAATGATGATGGTTTCACACGTTATAAATGTACTAAAGGTTGATCTGAATTTTACACTTTAAATGGTGAATTTTATTGTGAATTTCATGTCAGCTTTTTTTTTTTTAAATTTTATATTGGTGGTGTCTATTTTACATTAAAAATAAATATTTGTAGAGTGTGTGTGTTCGAGTAGGTATAGGCCAAGACTTATTAGATCTCTATAATTCACCTTTCTGCTTTTATTTTGGCCTCTTTTTCCAATTAGAAATCTGAGTTTTCTTTTTTATCCTCTGACATGACTGAGGTCAAGTTTAACAAAGTTGGTGATTTTATGCTATATAGATCTTGACTATTGTCTTTGGTACTGAAGTCCAGATCCCTCCCCCTACCATCCCCTTTTAATTGGATTGTCTTTCTTAATTGTACTGTTGAATATCCATCATCACCATCAGAGTGGTAGAATATTTAAAGTCTTAGTCCTTAATGTAAAGAGCCAGATTGCTGACCTATTTTATAGCTTTGTGTTCTCTCTTCTAGTTTCACTATTGCTTATTCTTTGATACTGTTTCTACTACATAAGTGCCTTTATCTTGTTAAACCTTCATAGTTTTTTAGAACTATTTCTAGGCATTTTAAATAGTTATAGGAGAGAATTATCTACTGTGCTGCTGTTCTGAAAGAATGAAGGAAATAAAGCAAAAAACCTTTTTATACTTAGTTGTATGCCTTAGCTATTGTAATAGTCATTTAATTTCTTAATTTCTGTAACATTGATCTTAACACAGCCGGTTAACAATGTGTTTGTGTTATGTGTATGCAACCAACTGGCACTTGGTTCTTAACATCAAGGTCACTGTTTTTATTGAATATTAAGAACTTTTTCCTGGTAATTAGTACATGAATTATAAACAAGTGAGCTCTCCTTTTTTGTTTGTAGGAGCCCCTCAATAGTGAAGATGATGTGAGTGATGAGGAAGGACAGGAACTGTTTGATACAGAAAATGTTGTTGTATGCCAATATGATAAGGTAAGGATTTTGTCACCAGATTACTGACATATTTTTCTGTTGTGATTCTCTAAATCTTTGTTTCCACCTTTTCAAATGCTTGGGCAGCTCATGACGCTGCATATTCAGTATCACCAATGTGAACAAAAACATTCTAATAGGTTATTTTAATAGAGTGAAAACTTAGTTTGTGTAACTTTACATTTGAAAAATAAGTTATGAATGAAATGAGAAATTTATGGTTTTTTTTTTTTTCCCCAGTTTAGACTGTCTCTTAATTTGTCTAACAAATTAAACAAAGCCTCTTTGGTTTTGTCCTTTAATATCAATAGTAACCTAGTGGGATAAGCCTGTTTCCTTTATTACTGTAACTTTTTTTTTTTTTTTTTTTAACTAACGATCTCCCCTAAGGCAGTAAATTAGGACTGGTAATTAATAATTTTGTTTTTACTGAAAATAGTTTAGAGAATTACTTAGCTTGCTGTATTTTGGTAACATTAAAGGATTTTTAAACTAGGTTCTGTGAAAATTAGCTGTTGACTTCTTGTTTTCTTAATTCTTAAAAGGGTGCTACTTTTTAAGTATTTCTGTTACAGTTACTAACGAAATTTTTATTTACTGAAACGTTTAATTCAGAACAAAAATTGTTTTCTGACTCCAATCATTTGGTTCATAATAAATGTACTTATTAGGTTGCATGTATGTTTAATTTCAGCAGGAGTTTTTACCAAATGCTGAAAATTCTAACAGAAGCAATTTGGTTTTATTTATAACTGCTACTCGTTAAGTGAATTTTTGTTAAGTGCCTAAATAGGCCAGACATGGAAGCTATAGTAATGATCATGCAGAATTTTATGTCCTGAATGAATTAGCATTACGGATGGCAAAATTCTTTAATTTGTGTTGCTTTCATAGAAATGAATTTATAAATAGCCGTGCTTACTGCAAACCAGGTGTGTTAGGAGCCTGTCAACACTATGGGTTTTATCGCTTCCTAATGAAAAAGTAAAGTTAAGCAGTGAGAAGTTAGAAAGTCAGTGAGGTCATTATTCATACTTATTAGAGCATCCACTTTTGTACATTATGACTTACTAGTTCCTTATACCAGACACACTCATAATAAGTGTAATTCCCTGTTACATTGATGTAGAGGAAGAGTAATTGAGGTTTAAACAGGAGAAACCAACCCTTAATTTTCAGGCAGTTAAAGGGAACCTCATTGAGAACACAATTTCATGATAACAAGATGTCAGATTTCTTAACTTGACTGAAGAATGTGCTTTTAACTGTTTTATTATTAAGAAAGAATGGTTGGGGTCTCCCTGGTAGCCTAGGGGTTGAGTCTCAGTGCTATTACCACTATGGCCTGAATTCGCTGAGCTAACCCACATGTGATGCAGGGAACCACTCAGTCTTGTGCGCTGCTCCCCTTAGCATTGTATTTCAGTATATCTGCCTGTTCTGCTCCCCACTCTGTTTGGTGAATCCTTTCACCACCACCACCTCTGGCCTATACCCCTGTTCTTCTCTGCAAAACAAACAAACAAACAAATAAATAAGTATTTTTTTAAAAAAAGATTGATTTATTCATTTAGTTTATTTATACAAGCACTGGGTACAGTCAGAAGCGGGGAAGGGGAGAGAATTCACCAGAGACAGAGCGGGGAGCAGAGCAGGCAGACTGACGAAGTACACTGCTGAGGGGAGCAGCAGGCGGCAGGAGAGGTCTGCGCGCCATGTGGGACCCTCCCCCCGTGGCTGGGGAGCAGCTGGGGATCGAACCGGCACTGCAGAGGCTGCGGGCTGCTTCGCAACCTAGCGCTCAACCGCTGTGCCACCGGGGAGGCCCAATAAATAAATCTTAAAATAAGAAATGGTTGTATTCTACTTAGGTACAGACTGTGTACATAGTATATTAAATGTTAAAGTTGTCTTGTTTTGCTCCCCAGAAACATTTTGTTAACTAAGAAATTGAAGATAGCTTTAAGTAGTGTGTTGAAATGATGATTTTATAGTTTTCAGAGATCTGATTTTTAGAATCAAGTGAGTTCTGGAGATTTGAGGTATGTATTTGATATTAGCTAACAATAGAGAATAGTAGCATTCCATGACTGGTTAAAATGAGATTGGATATGGTTTGAAGTTCAGTAGTCTATTTTTTTTTTTAAGATTTATTTTTATTTAATTTTATTTTTTATTTTTTTTTGTGGGACCCTCACCGGCGGCCGGGGAACGAACCGGCGCTGCAGAGGCTGCGGGCAGCCTCGTAGCCCATCACTCAACCACTGCGCCACCAGGGGAGGTCCAAGATTTATTTTTATTTTATGGATACAAGAACTGGGGCGTAAGCCAGAGGTGCGGGGGTAAGAGGATTCACCAGAGACAGTGGGGAGCAGAATAGGCAGATCTACTGAAATACACTGGTAAGGGGAGCACCGCAAGAGACGGGAGAGGTGTGCAGTGCTGTGAGTGGGCTAGCTTCCTGGCCAGGGATTGAACTCAGGCTGCAGTGGTGATACTGTGATAATGCCGAGACTTAACTCCTCGGCTACCAGGGAGGCCCTGGTAATCTGTTTTTGAAGCCTAAATTTAGAATTCCAACCATAGTGGATTTTAGAAGTGATCATAAAAAGAATAATGAGATTTATGTTGCTAACCAAGTGAGAATCTCAGTTATATGTAAGGTAGAGGGCATGGGTGATTTGATGGAGGGAAAAAATGTGTATGTGTTAGGTGACATTCTGCCATATCTACCTGTTGCTAAAATGACAATTACTTTGGCGGGTGGAAAAATGATGAGCCTGGGAGTGGGTCTATACAGGCTTGAGTGTAGGGTAACAGCAGTCTTTTTCCTAGCATCCAGGATTCTCCTTCATGAAGGTGTTAAGGCCAGTAAATGACCTGTTTTCCAAGTTGTATTTTGTGATTTTGCTCAATAAAATTTTTTTACCATTTATTACCCAATAAGACTTGAGTGCTGAGTATATGGACTATTAATTGATCCGCGAATTTTTTCCTACACTTGATTCTTGCAAGTTGTGGAATTCTCTTTAACTGGCTACACTTGATTCTTGCAAGTTGTGGAATTCTCTTGTTTATATAATCCCATTGTTTTTCAGGTTGTTAGCCTCATTTCACACATTTTTGAGATACCTGAAATGCTAAAACACTAAATAAATTAATATGATATGTTAGAAACTACAATTGGTATTAGAGAGTGGGAAAAAGGACAGGTTAATTTTAGAGGGGATAGTCATATAATGTCTTTTGAAAGGAAAAGGATGACTATTTGAACAAAGACTTGAAGATAGTTAGCCTTGTTATTATCTAGGGGCATAGCCTGCCTTTAGTGTGCAAGGAGAAAGGCAAATGTGGCTGGACTGGGTTGGTGGTGGTAGGGACATACAGTAGTAAGTTAGAGGTAAGTTGGGGCAGATGGTGTGGGACTTAGTGAGGGCATGCATTCTTATTCTGAGTGAATTGAAAACTTAATAAAAGGTTTCAGATAGACAAATGTGAAAACTACCTTTTAATTTTAAAAGGATTGCTTTATTGAGCAGTGTGTGTGGAGGCAGTGAAGGTTGGAACAGGGGCCTAATGGAGGATTTTATAGTAATCCCAGTGAGAAGTAATGATGATTCAGGACAGCGTGATAATATTAAAAGACAGAGCGGGGAACAGAACAGGCAGGCTGACTGAAATACACTGCTGAGGGGAGCAGTGGGTGAGAGAGAAGAGGTCTGCTGCACCACAAAGTTCACTTCCCTGGCCAGGGATTGAACTTGGGTGCTGCAGTGGCTGTGGACAGCTTCATAGGTTGTATCTTAACCTCTTGTGCCACCAGGGAGGCCCCGAAAGGCGTTACTGAGAAAAAGCAAGGCCGTGATCTAGACGCATCGGGGAGAAAAGGAATATTTTAGTTTTAAATGTTTTCAAGTATAAATTTGCCTGGGAAAACAAGGATGTGTGTGTGTATATATGCAAACCTGTAGAGGCATTTTGCAGGTATTAATATTTTTATGAGCAGAAGTACTAAGAGCTATAAAATACTACTAATTCCAGATAGATTTATTTTTAAAAACCCCACCTCGTGAGTAAGTAGAAGTTTTTTTTTTTTTAAATTCAATTTAGCTTAAGAATCCTCCTTCAACCATAACGGTATGAAACTAGAAATCAGTTATAAAAAGATAACTGAAAAATTCACAGATACGGGGAGAGGAAACAACATGCCACTGAGCAACCAATGGGTCAAATAAGAAATCAAAAGAGGGCCTCCCCGGTGGCGCAGCGGTTGAGCGGTGGGTTGCTAAGCTGCCCGCAGCCTCTACAGAGAAAAAAATAACTTGAGACAAATGGAACTATAACATACCAAAACCAAATAAGGATGCCACAAGAAAATAAAAACACAGGACAATATTCCTGATGAGCATAGACACTAAAATCCTCAACAGAATATTCACAAACTGAAATCAACAATACATACAAGATTATACAGCATGATTAAGTGGGATTTTTTCCAAGGATACAAGGACAGTTCAGTATCTATAAATCAGTGAATGTGATGTATTAACAAAATTAAGGGTAAAAGTCACATGATCTCAAAAGATGCAGAACAAGCACTTGACAAAATTCAGCATCCACTTATATTAGAAACTGAGAAAAAGTGGATAGAGAGGTGATGTACCTCAGCATTATAAGCAAGCCCACAGCTACCATCACATTCAACAGTGAAATGCTTTTAGCTTTTCTTTTTTTAAAAAAAAAAGATTTATTCATTTATGCATACAAGAACTGGGGCACAGGCCAGAGGTATGGGGAGGGGTGAGAGGATTCACCAGAGACAAGAGTGGGGAACAGAACAGACTAACTGAAATACACTGCTGAGGGGAGCAGCAGGCGAGAGAGGAAAGGTCTGCTGCGCTATGTGGGTCACCTCCCTGGCCGGGGATTGAACTCTTGCTGCAGTGGCTGTGGATAACTTCATAGGTTGTGTCTTAACATCTTGAGCCACCAGGAAGGCCCGCTTTTAGCTTTTCATGCAAAACAAGGAAGAAGACAAGGGTGCCCTTTCTTGGCAGTTTTATTCAATATAGTGTTGTTATAAGTTCTGGCTAGTACAATCAGACATGAAAAAGAAAAGGCATCCAAAATGGAAAGGAAGAAGTAGAACTGTCACTGTTTACCGATGACATATATATATTGTAAACCTTAAAGACTCCACCAGGAAACAGAACTGCAGGACACAGTATGCAAAAAAAAGCCTGTTGTATATGGAACCACAAAAGACCCCAAATAATGAAGATACAACTGCCTTATGATCTAGCTATTTCATTTATGGGTATTTACCCAAAGAAAATGAAAACATTTAACGAGAAAAAATACTTTTGCACCCTCATGTTCACTATGACATTATAGTGGCCAAGATAAGGAAGCAGCCTTTGTCCATCATTGGAAGAATGGATAAAGAAAATGTGATCTGTGTATCTATGTGTACATGTACATACCATAGAATATTATTTAGCATAAAAAGAAGGAAATTTTGCACTTATGTCAACATGGATGGACCTCAACGGCACTGTACAAAATGAGCAAGCTATGTAGAGAAAGATGACTAGTGTATGATTTTGTTTACAAGTAGAATCTAAAAAATGAACCCAATTATTAGATACAGGTGATGGTTACCAGAAGTTGTGGGGGCTGAGGGAGTAGGGAAAATGGATGAGGATGGTCAGAAGGTACAAACTTATAGTTATAAAATCAGTAAGCCTTAAGAATATAATGTACAGCGTGGTGAGTGTAGTTAACATGTTATATATTTGAAAATTGCTGAGAGTAGATCAAAGTTCTCATAACAAAAATTTTAACTATGTATGGTAATGGATATTAGCTGGATTTAGGTGGTTATTCATTTCACAATATGTACAAATATCAGATCATTGTTATATACCTGAAACTAATACAATGTCATATGTATTAATTATATTTCAGTTTAAAAATTTGTAATTTAATACTGAATAAGAAATTTTTTAGTGTGTGAGTGGGTTTTTTGTCGATTACTGTCTTTCACTCATATCTCATAATGTTTTTATTTATTTAGATACACAGAAGTAAAAACAAATGGAAATTTCATCTCAAAGATGGCATTATGAATCTCAATGGAAGAGATTATATATTTTCCAAAGCCATTGGCGATGCAGAATGGTGAAGAGATGCTTCTTTTCTTTTATAAGTGAAACAAAAGAAACTTAAAAAATTTTAAAGTGGACAGTTTGAAACTTGGGACATACACCAACCAAAACTTAATTTCTGCATGTCAGAAAAGTGCAGTAGAAGCAAAGCTACTGGAACAAAGAAACCGTGACAACATAGACACTACTCCTAACTGGCAAGCCATGGAACTGTAGCACCTGGGGTTGTTGAGGGTGGGAGGTTGGGGTTTTGTGTAGGTAAACCATAATTGTCGATTTTAAATACAGGTACCTGCCACCGCTAATTAGCATGTAAAGCTTTGTCTATATTCCTTCCTCCAACTTGGGTTCAATCAGAAGATACTTGTTGGAATGAACGGAAGAAACTTCCCTTTTGATAGATGGAATTGAAACTGCTTATTGTATGTGGTTATATTTGCTAAAACTTACATGTAAGCTTTTTACAAAGGGGTAAGAATTATGGTGTTGAACTTTAATTCACTTGTATAAGGAAACAGTTTCAAACTCTCATAATAGGTCTTAAATATTTTTACTTACTATTCTCTCTCAGTAATATATACCTCTTCCTTCCCTGCTTTATGAAACATCTGTTTAAGAATTAAAGGAAGTAATCAAGTGATCATAGTTTGGAGAAAGAATTTACCCCATGACTGGATATTTATTTTAATTAGGTTGTCATACTTATTAAATGTAATTTAAATACTTGGGTCCCATGTAAGTTGATCAGAATTAAAAAGACAACATCAGTTTCCTTGCAGAAAAATTTTGTTTTAGTCCCACTCCTTAAAATACTAACACACAGACACAAACACATTCAACAGAAATAGGTTTTGCTTCACAAATGTACCCTCCTGCTAAAATTGTATACTTTTGAATGGATTTCTCTGTTGGGCTGAAGTGTATGCTTATATACATGCTTAGTCATTTTAAGCTAAACAAGCATCAGAGAACATTCTGTGCATTGATTGAAGCAAGAGCAGGTGTTGAGGACCTAAATTTTTATTAAACAATTTAGTAATTATAAAAGTTTCTTGTGTTTACTAGTAAAAACTTTCAAAACCTTTCATTGAACAAATTTTAAAAAATGCAACTTTGTAATTTAAGGGGGAAATTTGGGGAGTAAAGGGAGTGGGCCACTAATACATATTTACCTCTCATTTGCTGGCTCTTCTAGGCCATAAACATGGGCTCCAGTTTGCACGTTGGGAAGAAAGCATAGAAATTTGACTTGTATTTTAAAAATAGAAATTTAATATGTATATTAAGAATGCATAGCTCTGTATTCTCTAAAAGGCTCTAAAGAGCAATCTGGCACTGCTGTGTTCAGTGTGACCTAGTTGCCTGGGAGAACGGTAAGAACACTTGTCTTTACCTGTGTGTTCTTACAACTAATTCTTTTTATAGTTTATCTTGACAATTCACATGTGTTTAAGTTACTTGTATATTGATTTATTCTACTCTTCCATTTTTGTCTTTTATTTACCTTTTGTGTTTCCAGAAGTAACATAGAAACACTTTAAAGTCATTGCAAAGGAAAACTGTGATCTATTATTATATATTATTTTTAACACAGATCTTTAAACTTCGCAAAAAAGACTAATGAAATTTTTTTCTTTTCCCTTGACTATTTCCCACCTCACTTAGCAGTTGGTCCCTTTAACTTATGTTCTGAACTTTGGTGTAAATGGTGGTTTCTAGCAAGCTTAGTAAAGTTTTATTTAGATGTTATAGTTGGTGATACGGTTTTTATTTTTACTACATTTAGTTTTTAGGGGGAAGATTTATTTGTTTACTCCACTACTCTCAGAGCAGAGTTACTTGTTTTTGTTAACGAGACTGTGAGAAGAGAAGGGAGAGAGTGAAATCACAGAAGTCCTGTTGTTTAGTTGTCCTACAGTATAGTTGCTAGTAAGTTTATATTTACCCAATGAAGAAGTCAATGACCTAAACTACCTATAAAAGTTTAGTAGTGCTGCAGTGTTGATTGAAACCCTTTGGCTGTCTAGTAGTCTTTATGCTACTGAACCTTGGCTTACTATATGATATTCGGCTCATGTTTTGGGCCCTCTATATAGACAAACATTTGCATTCATAGTAGAGTTGTATACTGGCCACTATTTTTCAAACATGAACAACCACTGCTTTCAGAGTGACTCGTTAGGGTTATTATGAAGCAGGAAATAATCCTTTGTAATTGCATCTGTGTATTGCATATTAATTAAGGCATACTTGGCAAATGCTTTTCTTTTACCTGTGAAATTTCTGAAAGCCGGTCCAAACAATACTGCATACCAAATTGTGCTCTTATATATTACTGCATCGTGTTCCTTTTTAATCAAATAGCATGTTTTAGTTTATTTTTTTTTTTTTGTAGTGGCTTGCTTTATGCCACTTACCTTTTATTGTACTTGAAGTCCTAATCATGTTTTTAACATTGTATTTAACAAATCATTTCATTAGGTTTCATAAAAATGTCATTCCTTTGAAAAGGCAGGGATTCCCACTTTCAGAATCTTAGAATGAAAATAGCATGTTTATTCACAGAGGGGAAATAGTTCAGACTTGGTGTTTAATGAAATAAGTAAAGATTTCACAGGAGGATTTGTTTAGATTTGCGCAGATGTTGATGGCACCTTTTACTAAAAAAAAAAAATTAACATTAATCAACAATGCTAAGTAGGACTAGGTAAAGTGTGGAAATGTGTGCCTTTCAGTATTTGTACTCTTGGTGGTCATTTGGATAATCAGACCCTTTGGATGCCTGAGAGCACATTTAATTTCTGTGGAGTGCCACTTTTGGCTAAAGTGATTCTTTCATGTGCACTTAGTTTCTGGAGTAAAGTCTGTTATATGAGGGGGATCTTTATATTGGACTTTTATATTTTTTTAAGTGTTCACATTTCTTTCTGTTAATTAAATGCCATCATAATAACCACATTTATATTGTTGCCTCTTAAAATCAAAGCCACCTTGATGTTATTCTTCTAGGAATACATCAAGATTTGAGCAGTGTGTATAGTGATTAAAATGTATTCTTGAAGAGCATATTCTAATAGATTCAGGTTTTAGAAAGCAAGAACACAAAAATATAATACCTTTTGTATAAAGATTTTGTTTTGCTATAGTGAAAAACAAGGACTTGGTTTTCTATTTTTTTCTGGCTTTTATGGAAGAATGAAAAGGGTTATCTCCAGTAACTTTTAATTATCTTATAGCAATAATGTCACCATTCTTTTCAGAAGGTAAAATATGCCTTGTATAGGAAAATAGACATAATTTCCTTTTGGGAGGTCCCTTTATAACCTAGCATTTTCTTCCACTTGAGAAAATTTCCTATATTTTCAGATTACTTCATCTTGAACTCAGAAATCTTTTGTGCAATGTAATATTTTATTGATCCATCTTTGTACATTTTCATTTTATTTCATATATGTCTCTCAACTACCTGTCTGAATCAGCTATTTCAGATTTTGAATTCATTGGTTAAAAAAGTTTTATGTATTTCCTCATGGGTTTATGTTAGACTGTTTTGCATTTTAATCTATTATGCTACGGAAATTATTCTGAAGTTTATATTCCCTTTTTAAACCTGCCTTAGTCTTATCTTTTGTCATTTTCTATGGCTTAAGGAAGAGTACACCGAACCTAGTAGTTTACTTTGAGGAACAAAAGAAACCTTTTCTTCTCTTTTAAGGGAAGAACTACTTTGTTAGTAACTACTATTTCAGTCAAGGTTTCTTTAGTTGGTCCAATCTACAGCTACAATTTGGGGGGAGGGGCTAATCCTTTTTGCTGTTCTGAGCTACTATTGTCAACTGCTGTTGTACATACTGTTATGTGTAAGGGCGTAAATATATTTATTATGTTTGTAAAATTCATTCTGTACAATTGCAGATCAAAGTTGCTCTTCTGTGATATATGGGATATTATGTTTTAAAGACCATCTTGGAATACGATTAGAGAACTTAGTATTTTGATGTACTAAGACCTATTTTAAGTTTAATATTTTACCTTTGCAAAAACTTTAATTAAAGATGTTATTTAAAAAAAGTAATGTTGATTGGTTTACTTATTGGTGTGTATAACATTTGTTACATAGAAAACTAAAAGCTATAGTTTAGAAAGGAACATACTTCACATTGTTAATAAGTTCCATTTATTTAAATAAAACATATTCTGTATACCTTTAAAATAGTAGGGTAGAGTGTCAGTGTGAGATTTTAAGTTATGTTACAAATTCTTAATAGCTTTTAAAAAGACTAGTTGTATTTACCAGGTACATGGAAATTTCATTTGGGCGAAATTCACAACAAAGTATAACTGAAAATTGATATAATTAGTACACTGAATGAATACTACATCAAAAAATAGGTTAAGATAGGGGCCTCCCGGGTGGCGCAGCGGGTTGAGCGCAGCGCTGTGAAGCTGTCTGCAACCTCTGCGGCGCTGGTTCGATTCCCGGCAGGCCAGGGAGATTCCCATGTGGCATGGCAGACCTCTCCTGTCTCGCTTGCTGCCTCCCTCAGCAGTGTGTTTTGGTTGTTCTGCCTGCTCTGTCTCTGGTGAATTCTTTCACCCTCCCATCCCTCTGGCCTGCACCCCAGTGCTTCCATAAATAAATCTTTAAAAAAAAAAATAGGTTAAGATAAAATTACTTGAGAGCAGTCTTTTAAAATTTTTCTTTAATTTCTTTTTCACTCTGTACTTTGTTAATTTAGATAGCATTAAGTAACTAGCATTTTAACTTTATAATTCAAAAGGATCATTAAGCAATTTGCCTTTTTGTAATTTTTAATGCTATTATAGACTGTCCAGGAAACATGCAAATTTTAATCATTAAAATAATCATCATAGATATTTATTGCCAACAAATCTTATTTTTGCAGTTTAATTCAAGCTCCTACGGTGATCTTTAATCTCTGACCTCAATTCCTCTATTTATAAAAATGACATTAGTGAAGTAATGCATGTGAAATTCTTAGAATGATGCTTGGTATACAGTATGCACTAAAGTCAGAGAGTAATTCATTTCATAATTACTTGCATAATTGTGAGAAGAGTGGGACGGGGGAGGGTGGGGAGGGGAGTGGTGCAATTACTATTTTCCAATTCAACCAGTGTTATCAGACAGAACAAGCGATCTTTGACAGTTCTTACTAACACAAGGAGTTGAAGTTCTCATAATATGCTAGAAAGCACTTTTTTTTAAAGATTTATTTTTTGTTTATTTACGTACGCATACAAGAATTGGGGTGTAGGCCAGAGGTGTGGGGGCTGAGCAGATTCACCAGGTAGAGTGGGGAGCAGAACAGGCAGATCTATTAAAATACACTGCTGTGGGGAGCAGTGGGCGAGACAGGAGAGGTCTGCTGTGTCATGTGGGTCACCTCTCTGGCCAAGGCAGTGGCTGGCTAGCTTATAGCTTGATAGCACCGAGACTTAACCCTGTGCCAAGAGGGAGACCCCAGAAAGCACTTTTATTTAATGTTTTTTCATACCACTGTATACTAACATGGATCTGCCTTAAAGGCACAGAACCAACTTTCAGGTCTACATGTCGTCCAGCCATGATCTTGTATTTCCTGGTCTGTGAGTCAGTAGTAGAGCAATTAGTTGTTACCATGAAGCTGGCTGAGAGAATGACATCCAAAGGAGGGACACGGGAGATATATCAGACACACTTAGAGACTGGTGAGGAGAGGTGCTTTCCTTGTGCTCCAGCTGTGCAGCCTTCAAAGGGAGAGAGTGCTGTCCAGGTGAGGATTTGTGTGGCATCAGCCGACCATGAATATGTTGAGAGGTCCCTCGTTCCCTGGTAGGAGTAGAGGGGAGAAATATTTTCCAGCAGCTGTAGGGAGGAAACTGTGCCTCATGTTTCAGCTCAAAAATAACTTTTTTCCTCTTCTTTTTCATTCTCCTTGTTTCATTGGCTGACAATGACCCTTCAGTTCTTGACCTCATCCACTGACCTGACAGACCAGCTGAGTAAGTGTCTGTAGTTAGCTCACCTGGTGACGTAGGTATTTTCATTAGCGCTCACTTTTTTATTCACTAAAAGGTCACCTACATCTGGCAAGGAACAGAGAAGCTTTGGTTTTTAGGTCATGTTAACCTTCCCCACGTTTGGAAAAAAAAGTTCATCCTTGCCACGCTTTGACTCAGAGATTGAGTCTACCAGATCCATTTTAGGTTACTATTGAGGAGTTCATCTGTCCACTAACTGGATTTACCTAGCACACAGGAGAAAACTTAAATGTGGTCAAGTGCAACATAGAACTAGTCAAGGGGCCCTAATATCCCATTGTGAAGGCATGTGTATTTGACTCATGGGAGACTCTTTCATATCTTAACTTTCTGTCAATCCCCTAATAACATTAAGCCCAGATTCAAGTTGACCAAGGAATGAGATCTTTCACAAAGAAGGGATAGATACTTGAACCAAAAAACCTTCCACTTCTGCTTTTTCTAGTCTTCTGTATTGCCAACCTTTGGAAGCAGGGGCTGGATTTTGATCAAATTATTACTATGCAGTATGGTTGGTGTGTTATGCCGTGGATAAGAGTGATTAGTTAAGCTACTGGGTGGTTCAGATGCAGAAATTGGAGTAGAAGCTTCAAGAAAGTTTGTAAACTGACCAAACTTCCATGAAATCTTGGGTGTCATCGAGATAGATCCTAAAGCTCAGCACAACATTGGAAGTTGAAAATGTATCACAGAATTTGATATGCAATTATGGCTTTCAGAGTAGGATAAGCAACGTAGGGAAAAGACAGCCAATAGAATTGGACAATTCCCAAGTAAAAAGGCCTCAAAAACAGAGTGACTTGCAGAGAGTGGAAAGGTGCCTAGTAAATTATGGAGACAGGCTTCTCATGGGCCCCAAGCTGAGTTAAGCAGGTAAGACTAATTCGTGAGTGATGTTACTTGCTCTTTATTTCTATAATTCCATGGATTTTTAATAAAACCTTATTTAAATATCCCTGCTCTTGGCTGGCTGCTACTGCGACACCCTGGTAATGTCCATTTAGAACAAGGGTGTTTTTTTCTCATTCATAAAGGCATAATAATGATGGGCTGTTGCCTTGACTGTGCATCAGAAAATCAAAGGAGAAATCATGTGTCCGTAATTGGGTCACATGTTAAAGCAGGACCAAGCCCTTCTTGAGGTCAGCGATAATTCATGAGAAAAGTCCAAGAGGAAGAAACTCTTGTATAGATGGAGTTGGAGCTCTAAGGTGGAGCTTCACAACTAGTACGTCTCCAGTGTGTTGCAAGAAGGCGTCACTCTTGAACTGTTTAAACTTTGGGGAAGCTGGCTACATTTGGGGCTGCCAGAGCAGCTTTATTAGTTCTCTCTGGCCAAGAACAACTTCTTCTGTACCTGGTTGCATGCCAAATGATTTTTCTCATGTGTCATGATGTGAACAAGGTTGGGGAACACAAAGCTGTCGCTGGTCAGAGGACCTGGTTGAAATCAAGAGGAAAATCTCTTATCTTCCTTATACTTGGTTATCTGGTTTCCAGAACCACCAGAGATCAACTTAGAAAGTGAGGATGTTGAGAAGTAACTGCCAAAGCTCCTTGAACTAAAACTGATTTCCAAGCCAGAAATACAGTGAATGAGTGGGCACAGGTTGCGCCAAATGATGAGCTCTACAACGTGGGAGAAAATATGAGTTGTTCAGCTCAGACTTAAGGAGTTGTAACAGTCTTGATTTAAAACTGATAAACCTTGCTTCCTCTTCCCACTGTTAGTAGTATGTGTCTACGATAATCTGACATCAGATTTTGTCTCCTGGAATTGTCTCCCAGGCCAGCTTCCTCCTTTCCATTTTTCTTAATCATATCACCCCTTTTCTTGAGACACGTGGGAAGCCGCACATAGTCGTACAGTGCACAGCCCGCACAACTCTATGCTAAGAACCTTGATAATCTCCACTGTCTACTGAATAGAGGCCAATCGTACAGTCTGGCACACACTATTCTCTCCACGATCTGGCTTTTATCTACTTGTGTTGGTGAAGTCTGGCAAGAAACAGGTGGCTTAACTCAGAGTTAATCTGAGGAGATTTTAATAGACTTTTTACACAGTGGTGGGTAGGTGTAAGGAAACCAATCAGTGATGATCAAATACTTGAGTCAGCCACAGCAATGCTATTATCATCCATGAGGCTGGATGGTCAGGGAAAAGAGGGGCGGTAGCAGGCCCTGGACAGGATATCACAGATAGGAGTTGTAATCATGGAGCTATCTACTACCGCTAAAGCAACCAAGAGTCAGGAAGGGATCGCAGATAGATACCCCAACTGTCTCTCCTCCTTTGCTCCTATGTCAAGTCAATGCCCTCCTTGCCAAATCAACTGGAATCCAGAGGGCAGTTGAGTATGGATGGAACAGTCTGTAGGAGTCAGTCTCTGCAGAGTAGAAAAGCCTGAAGAATGCTTCTGAGAATAACCAGCAATTTCCTTTCCCTGCTTTCTGTCCTCTAGGCTTTAGGCATGCTTGTTCCTTTCCTTAATGATGCCATGGTAGCCATACTTCCATGACTGGAGGGAGAATGAGTTTGGTGCATCATCAAACAGTGAAAGAAGCAGAAGAAAAGAATTTCTTCCAGTTATTGCTCTCACTAGCGGCTCAACTGCACCAATTAAAATGAAATCAAGTAGCAACTTGGATGTCTGGGAAGACCTATGAATGCCAGAGGTGAATGGCCACTTTTTCCCATCTCCAGAGTTGGCCTACAGAGAGTGACAACAGGTATGCTGTGAGATACCTCCATCTTTCCTTCGGACAGTGCTCCATCGGTCAGGGTATCTCACATCTCCAACAGTTGCTGAAGTTATTACTACTTACCCTAATCCCTTTTCTGTCAGAATGCTTAAGGAAAACTTTGAAAAATTAGAGAAACATCTGAGAGCAAATAGAATGAAATCAAATTGTTCTATTTGTTATTCATAACAGCTTCTAAGAGTCACATATTCTCACAGATCCACAAATTGTTTGCCAATATCTAACATGACAATATCTTAATTTATCCATCATCATTTCAGAAGCCTTTATCACATGATGTCTGGGGAAAAGAGATGTAATACAATAGAATTTAAACCTGGATTTGCAACAGGGATCACAGTAGTCTTATTTTTCTCAAACTTTACCTCATCTGTTTAAGATGGCCCTTGCAGAGAAACTTGCAAAGCCTCCTAGAGAAATGAGGCTCTTTTGGACTTTTTTTTTGCAGTTCCCTTTGGGGTTAACCCTTAAATTACAGCACCTGTAGTGAAAGACACTGGGTCATAGGAATAAGTCATTAATATGATTTTTTTCAAAACACTTCGTAAGGAGCAGATCTGTGGTGCTGTTGTTGTTATTTTATCATAAAATTCTTTTTTTTTTTTTTTATAGATTTGTGTATTTATTTATACATGCACTGGGTACAGTCAGAAGCGCGGGAGGGTGAGAGAATTCACCAGAGCCAGAGCGGGGAGCAGAGCAGGCAGAAGGACCGAAGTACACTGCTGAGGGGAGCAGCGGGCGGCAGGAGAGGTCTGTGCGCCATGTGGGACCCTCCTCCAGTGGCCAGGGAGCAGCTGGGGATCGAACCGGCGCCGCAGAGGCTGCGGGCAGCTTCGCAACCCAGCGCTCAACCACTGCGCCACCAGGGGAGGCCCAATACTGTTGTTTTTTTTATGACTGTTGAGGCTCAGAGCTGAGATGTTATTAAACTTTGTATTGTATGCTGTCAAATAGGAGTTTCCCATCTCTTTCTTAATCTCTCTTCATCTAAAATACTTTAATAAATGAGACAGAATGTTCCCAAACATTCCCAAGTTCTCAGAAAGAACTCCAATATTATTCTAAATGAGAACTGAGTTGTTTATGCAATCTTGATTTCTCTACTTTGTTTAAAGTTTTACATTTCCCTTACCAAATTTGGGACCGATAACAAAATGATTCATTTGTCTCTGCTACTTGTAGTAATGCATTAATGGGAAATAAAAATTCTAATTTAATATGATTAGGCTGTCCAATAGAATAAATTATAAAGGAGTTTACTTTCTTGTGTTTCGTTTACTAAATTTGCTACAAAGTAAGCACTTTAATACTCACTGGCTTAGATTTATCACATCCTAAAAAACCTAAATTTCATAATGGCTACATTATTGTTCAAATCACCCTTAATGTGATATCTCCCTCTTCTTATAATTCTAAAGACATAATAACTCAACTAGCTGGTAAAATTAACCATTCTGCACCTTAAAAAAAAATGCCATGTTTAATTATTATCACACAGCATATAACTTTTCACTACCATGTTTTTAAAAGTATGCATGTGATAAAAAAATTCATCAGCAGAGAAAAGTACCTTGGAAACGTTTTTATTTATAATAGTTTGCTTGGGCTTCTATAACAAAATGTTACAGACGAGGTGGGCTTAACACAAATTACTATTTTCACAGTTCTGGAGGCTGGAAGTCCAAGACTGAAGTCCAAAATTCAGTTTCCTGTGAGAGCTCTCTTCCCAGCTAGCTAAGGGCCCCTTGTTTTTTTTTTTTTTTTTTTTTTTTTTGGTGGTTAAAAACTCCTTTATTTTTATTATTTTTATTTTTTATGACTTTTTAAAAATATACTTTATTTTATATAATTCTTACATAATTTTTCATTTTTGCACAATGTATGCATTTTCATTTTGGTTATATTCCCCATATAATTGCACCCCCCCACCTTGTTTTGACCCTAGTTCTTCCTCTCCCTGTCCCTCCCCCCCCCATAGTGTGTTTCTGTTTTATAGTCGCTTGTTGATTTTGATTTTTACTTTGTATTAATTAGTCTTTTTCCTGGTCCCTTATTTAGATTTTCTAAATTCCTGCTATGAGTGAGACCATCCATTTTTCTTTTTCTTTCTGACTTATTTCGCTGAGCATAATCCCTTCTAGCTCCATCCATGTTGCTGCAAACTGCATGTGTTTATCTTTTTGATTGCTGAGTAATATTCCACTGTTGACTGTGTTATCGTATTACCTTTACTCTGTGCATGCAGGGAGAGGGGGAGGGAGATCTCTGATGCCTCTTCCTTTTTTTATAAGGAACTATTAGTCCTGTGGGATTACTAGCCCACCCTTACAGCCTCATTTAACCCAAAAGATTCTATCTTCATATGTCATCACATTGGGAATTAGGATTTCAATATATGAATTTGGGGAGAAAATACTACTCAATACCTAGTCCCAATCTCCAGAGAAGCCGTTTTTAGCTATTTTCTGATTTTAGTTCTTCTGGTGGTTATTTTGTAATTCTGTTATATATTTATGTACCTGTTTTTGAGCTGTAGATATTTAGACATATCTTTTGGCTACACATAATGATTAGAAATTAATTGACTTAACATTATCTCTTAGCTCTCAGATAGTCAAAAACTGCCAGATAAAGTGAACTCTGGCCAAGATTTATACATTTATTATTTTCATGAGCACATAATTAAACTCCTATTGTCAATGCTAGTTTTTTACCCATCATTGCCATAGCCAATGAAGAAAAATTCATTTCCCCATGAGTATTTTTTTCACATAAAGAGCATTTGTAATCAAAATAAAATGTTTTACTTAAGTTATTGATAACAAATAATTTTTTTTACTAGCATGCATTTATTAGGACCTGTACAATTGTTTTTTACTTGTTAGTTTTAACACATGATTTTGGCCCTAAGAGAAGTTTACAAATTACAAAAAGTAATACTCTAAAACTCAGCACAGTTGTTTCATAAGAAGAAAATTTATTTCCTGTTATGAATGTAAATTTTAGTAACACATCTGTCAAAGTTATTTTTCTAGGACTGTTTCAAAAGCATTATTTCCACTGGTTAATGTAAAACACATTATTAAGCAGGGTGTGACATTTCAAATGTCACAGGTGAGAAAAACATGCAAAGAGATAACAAATTGTAAGTAAATTGGTGGGTAAGCCATGATTTTAGGTGTGCGTAATCTTTCTGTGAAGACATCTGAGTCTCAGTGATAATCAGGAATAGATAAGGCCATGGAGAGAGAGGTGCCAAGGGTGTTCAGGAACCCATCTCTGGGGGCTAAAAGTTCCCCTAAATCCAATCCACAGCTTTAAGACAGCAAAAAATTTTAATTCATGGTGTGGTTCATAAGTACTGAGAAGCAAATTCCATCTTGGCTTGGAATTAAATTAGAACCTGTCTTGAAAGATAACCCTCATCTATACAAAGTACATGTATAGATAAAGTGTGTGATTGTTTTAAGTAAGGGAGCACTTCCCAGGAATGGAGATTTCATGCCCAGTGATCATCAACATCAGAAAGAGCTCATAGCTGCAGAGTGAAGCGGCCTCTTTTGATTGCTTTAGTATTGTATTGTAGCTTGGAAATGACTAAGAAAAGAAACCAATCCCTGAAGACAAGTTGTGTTTTGAAATGAATATGCATAGTGTATAGTAACTCTAAATAACCAACATCTGTGAAACCATGTTTTATTCTATTTTATGACTGTGAATCCACATTTGGTTTCATAATTATAGCTCTATAGATCTAGTGATTAGATGAGTGATTCAGATCCAGCCCAATATGGTCACACAATAGAATTTTTGGTTGTAACATCATAACCAAAAATGAAACAAAGAAAACAATTTCTGGGTTGCATGTTTAAATTCTTGGGAGATGGCAGACCTAAAAGACAGGAGAAGTAGATTTTGCTTCCTTAGAGCTTTTTTTTTCTTTGTTATGAAAACATACATTTTGAGGGAAATGTATATACATGGGATTTTAAAACTGAAGGAGGCCATCAAATTCCTTCATTTCTACAGACTTCTGAGGCCCAACATTTTGCTCAAGTTTCAAGAGTTAGTTGCCGTCCAGCCTGTTTCATTAAGCAGCAGATAATTTAGTATGCTCGGCTCATAATTTCTACTTGTTGCTACTTAAAAATATTTCTAGAGTTCAGGTCTGTTATGCTATGAGACTAGCCAAGAACATCAAGTCTTCATTTGCTGGGTCACAGAAGCTGAAATCTTGCCAGTTTTTCCAGGCAACACGTAACAGTTGGGTCATATCAGGTAGCTCCTTGTGAAGAGAAGATTAATAATTTCAGAGGCATAAAAACAACTCAAAGCTAAGCATTTCCCCTCCTCATGTTTCATAATAGCAATTGATTGCTATTATGGACATCCAAATCTCAGTGATAATCAGGAAAGGGTATGACTCTCTTGGATGACTGGATTACATCCTGTTTCCATTTTAGCATCAAGGAAATCAAACTCTTTTTGGTTATATCAGGGAACATGAAGTTAGATTGAGCCAACATAGACAATTTTTTCTGGTGGTCATCAACCAAGTTAATAGCATTTGGCATTGCTTAATCTTCAGTATGAAATGCTCTGTAAAGTGAGAAGCTCAGGCATTCACTTGATTCAGGTGGTATCTGTTGAGCATCTTACATTATGTCATTTCTGCATTTGACATTAAGCAAGTCTTTGAGAAAGTATAGAGTATTTTAATTTTACTTGGGATTCAGACTCTTCCTTCTTGGAGATGGTGATCAGGCTAGTAACAGTGCCTCTTCAGAGACAAACTCTTGTCACATGAAACATCACCTGTACAAGAAGTTAGGTCACCTGTGCGTCATATGTGTCATGTGGTTGGACCGCATATTCAAGAATCCAGCCTTCTATAAGCCCCTCAATCATTGCCATTAGTGTAGAGTCAACCTACAAAACTGTTTGATTATACTCTTTCGAGATTTGACCCTGTTTATTTTGTGTGAGATGAGAATTTTCAAGCAGTTCGTAGTCATCCTGCATGTTAGGGACACTTTGCCTCATGTCCCGGTTAACCTTTTGGACTGGAATACCAGTGGTGTTCTTTGGAGAAACTCTCTGGCCCCGGTATGCCTGAGCCTGGTGTTTACAAATGCCAAACTTACTGAGCAGGATGAATACATCCCTCTGGAAGGCCTTGGTGAAAATAGCATAGAGGAATGGATTGGCACAGGAGTTAAGTGGATAGAAGAGAACCAGCAAGATTTTGGAGTTGGTAACGGTGATGAGAGGCTTGTTCATCAGGGCCGACAGAGCGTAGAATGAGATTGGGGCCATGCACATGAAGTCAGTAAAGATTAACACAGCCATCCTTTTGGCAATTTTGGTGTCTTTGTCCCCTGGATTGTATTGGGGATTTCTGACTGTGATATAGATCTTCACATAACAGGCACAGACGATGATAAAGGCGACTATGTTGAGCAATAGAACAAGGACAATATATGCCAGGGCGAGAGGGGTCTCAGTGTCCATGGGCAGGCATATGCTGACCTTGGCATAGCTACTTATTCCTACCAAAGGGAGCAAGGCCAGAAGGAAGCAGCAAATCCAGCCCCCAACCATGATGGCGTACGCATGCCTGAGGCGGATCTTCCGGTCCAGGCGCATGGCAAAGGTGATGGCATACCAGCGCTCCAGGGTGATGACTGTCAGCGTGTATACTGACAACTCACTGGCAAACACTGTAAAGAAACCGGCTGTGTTGCACCCAGGACCTGTCTGCCAGTCGATGGCATGGTTGTAGTATTCAGAATGAGTGTAGAGGTCGACGGAGGCGATAAGGAGTAGATACATCCCCATGCAGAAATCTGCAAAAGCCAAGTTGCACATGAGGAAGCGTGGGACCGTCATTTTGTAGTGGCTAGTGAGGAGGATGATCAGGACAAAGACGTTGCCCAGGAGCGCCAGCAGACTGACAAACCAGACTACAATCCTCAGGAACTTGTAGCCCATTATGTCTTCGCAGGGATTGAATTCATCCGACTTGGGGGTACACACCATGTCTTCGTTTCCCCCGCAGACAGTATAATCATAATGGCTGTCAAAGGCCTGTAGGGTCTCTTCCTGGGGTTTTTGAGCTCCTGGCCAAAACCAATGATCTCATCCTCTTGTTCTTCAAAGAAGACGTAATAATGAGAGTTGCTGTGGATATCCTGGAACTTGGAGTTTTCCTTGTTCCCAGCGCTGCCATCTCCTGGGTCCTCTTCATAGTCCTGGTAGAAGGGGCCATTCAAAGCATTCACAGATTTTCTCTGGCGCAGGCTCTGAATACTGCTCTCATTACACATTAAGGACTCAAGGATACTGCAAGGCAACAGACACAAGTCATCACCTACTGAAAAATGCGACTGGTTCCCCTAACAGCAAAATATGCAGTGTTTGCTATCATCTACATGAGCCTAGAAGATTTGATATGATCTGGTTAGGCCTGCCTGTCTCTCCTACATCATTTCCTATGACGTCCCCCCTCTCACCTGCCACTCCCCCTGTGTCGAGTGACCTTGGCTCTTATTTGTCATTTACACTGAATTCAAGAATGGCAGTGATATATAAAAACAAAAGCATGGACGTTGAAGCCCGCCTTCCTAGGGTAAGGCCTGGCTCTACTATTGACTAGTTGTCACACCTTGGGCAAGTCAGAGAACCTTGGTTTATCCATTTTTAGAATGGGATAATGCGAGGATCTATTTCATATAGAATTGTTGAACAATTAGACAAATTTATCTTTTTAAAGCTCTAAAACAGCAACTGAATATTGTTAGGGCCGTGTATGTGTTGGTTATTATTATTATTATTATTATTCCTGTTCAGGGCTTTAGAACTCCATGTTCCTTTTCTTTGCCCAGAAAACTCATGGCTGCTTTTACTCATCATTAATTTTTATTCATTCATTCATTCATTTATTTATTTATTTGTTTATTTTATTTATTTATGCACACAAGAGCTGGGGTACAGGCCAGAGATGTGGGGGCTGAGAGGATTCACCAGAGACAGAGTGGAGAACAGAGCAGGCAGACTGACGAAATACACTGCTGAGTGGAGCAGCAGGCAAGTCAGGAGAGGTCTGCTGTGTCATGTAGGTTGCTCCCTGGCTGGGGAGTGAACTCATGCTGCAGAGGCTGTGGATTGCTTCATAGTGCGGTGCTTAATCCTTTGCGCCACCAGGGAGGCCCTCATTATTAATTTTAAACTCAAATTTCCTTTCTAAGGAGACTTCCTTGATCTTGAATAAATTGCCCCATGCTTGTGTTTAATTTCTCCATCTGGCACTATCTGATATCTTTTTATTTGTTTGCCTGGTTAGTTTTACCTTCACCTATCAGAACAGTACAGTACAAGAGGGCTCTTGTCTGTCTTATTAATTGTTGTGGAGACACATAGTGGATTCTCAACAAATACTTATTGAACAAATGCATAAATGGAAGCGACCATGCGGTCAATGTCATAGAAATAAAAGTCAGTTTTTCACTAGCCCACCAGACTCACATTGAAAGGGATTCTTTAACTTGCTTCAACTGCTGCACAGAGTTTGCTTCATCTGTTGGGCTCTGGCTAAAGCACCCAGTGGAATTCTATTTTTATTATTATTTTTTTATTTTATATATTTTTTACATCATTTTTCATTTTTGCACAACGTATGCATTTTCATCTTGGTTATAGTCCCCACACAATCCCACCATCCTTGTTTTGATCCTACTCCCATCTCCCCCCACCCCCACCTCCCTGGTGGTGTGTCTCTGGTTTATAGTTGCTTGTTGATTTTGATTTTAACTTTATTATATTCCAGTCTGTTTAGGGGTTAATGAAAAATCTGGAACTGCCCCTAAGGTGCACTTTATCCTACCACCTTCCCCAGTCCTTTCTTATTCTGGGGCACGGGCATCAGTATAGAGCCCACCAGTGCCACTCCCAGGCCCACTCCTAATTTTCTGCAGGTGTTATGCCTGCATTGGCCTTCTTTGCACAGCTGTTTTACTTTCCTGTTTATTTCTGCCCCCAAAACTAGATCTCAGTCTATTTCTGACTTCAAGTGTAAACGCAGAAAATCAGCCAGTAGGCATTCTATAATCAAGGCAGGGAGAAAGACGTAAATGAAGGTAGTGTTAGAACAGAGGATTGCCTGAGATATGAAGGGGAAAATAATGCAGGTAAAAGTGTAAGTGGAAACAAGATTAAGAGTAAGCATGGAGAGGAAAAGCAGAACATCTCTCCTCTGCAGCATACCTAGCCTGATAATAAGACAACACAGATCACACATAGCTATTATTATTGAGAACAATGATATTCTAGATAATAGTGAAAGGTCTTTTCTATTCAGTATCTCATTTAATCTAAAAACCTACATGATGATGGCATTATGAGCTCCACTGAAAAGGCTCGAGGAGATTAAGGACTTAGGCTAAATTACCACAGCTAGGATGTGGCTGAGCTGGGCACAGACCCGGCTGACTCCAAAACCCACATACACAACCAGTGAGTTGTGGCATCTGCAGGGTTCAAATGACCAGGTAATCCAATTGCTTGTACTGTGTGTCTGAATTTGTCCTCATAGTTGTGATGTCTAATATGTTTTGCAGTATCTAATATGTGTTGCATCTAAAGGTAAGAAATCATATTGTATGGTTTCTGCAAAGTTCTATATAACCTGTTTATTCCATCTATATGTTCTGGTCACTCTATCTACTTACCTCCCAAGCCAATTCACTCCTCTATGCTATTTTCACCAAGGACTCCCAAAGGGATGTATTTGTCCTGCTCAGCAAGTCTCCCCAACCTCACCTCCTATTACCCCTCCCGCACTGCAATCCAGTTAGCTTTATTTCTCATCTGCAACCAGGTAGAGTCTGCAGTCATTGTCTCATAGATCTCGTGTTTCTTTGGAATGTTTACAATTCTTCACCTTTTTTAAAACTACAAAGCTGCTTTCCCAGTCCCAGAAATTAAATCAACTTCTACCGTCACTTATTCCAGACACCTGCCACTTACCCTCTGATTTTCTTCTGGTTCTTAAAAGCACAGCAGTGGCTTGGATAAGAAAGGTCAGCCCGTGTGAGGTGAAGGAAACTTAAGGAAAGTGGAAGTTTCTTTAGAGTCCAAGTATTTCTTGCTATCAATTCCTTCAGGTGCTCGAGGCCCTTGGAGGGCAGGGCGGTGACGCTGGTGTAAGAGATGTCCCTGGGAGGGAGAGAACAGAGTAAGACAGAGAGGGTGTGAGCAACCAGGGTTCTTGAGTCCTTGGCCAAAAATTCACACAGGCCTGAAATTAATGGGGAGATGACACACTCCTTCCTGCTCTTGAGTATATACCCTGTGGTCTAAGGAGGGATATTAAGCTTCTAGGTTGATCTGTTACAAGTGACTCCCACTTTTATTGCCTGGAACTCAGGTATCCATCAATACAATAATTGTTCAGCAGACATTTTATTTTATCGATTGCAATACATGCACGCTCTTGGAGTCAGAGATGGATGTCCATTTTACTATGGAAAATGATACCACAGAACTGTGAAGGGGTGTCCAGAGGCATGAGAAATACATTTGAGGAGGTTCAAAGGGCTTCAATTGCTTTCAGTCTCTATGGGGAGTAGGGTTTGCTCACTGATATGGATCAACACCCCAATCATGAAAAATCTCCTGATAATGTGGAACTTGGGGGTCATAACCCATTACATGGTAAGTTCATGCCCCTGAGCCACATCCCCTCTGTCTTTGGAGGCAGTGCATGTATTTCTGCAAAGAAAATCACAGTAACTTTATATTAACAATCTGAAGTGAACAATTCAAGTGACTTCTGAAAATGAGAGAGGCAGGGAGGCTGAAGAAAACGTAAATGGTTGCTAAAATGGAATTAAAATTTGGCTTTTAGGGTGACGTGTCCTGTTCTCTTTTCAATCCCAGGTTACCTGTCATTCCTCATCATTTTTACTTCTATTAAATACTAACTCTCCTAAGACCCTGAACACTGAATCTTAACATCTCTCTTATGAGAATATTCATGAACTATTCCTTATGTTTTTGCATATTTTATAATTTTAAATATTGTTTTACAGTTGCATTTAAAATATTTCATATAATCAGTGGTGTCTGACTGGCAGTGAATTACAATATTGATGACTTCTTCCTCCATGTCTTTGTAATTGGATTAGCTGGAATTTACATCCCAGGGATTCAGGGCTGCTAGGTACTCACTACTCATTTTCTATAAACACAAAGCTGGAGTATTAACCCCATTCTCACCACAGAACTGTGATTCCTTGAAAAAGTTTTCACATTTGCTATTTGTTTAGTATTAACTTTTGAAATTCTGTAATTTAGCATTTCCCACACTGGTCTGGTGGTAAGAGTTACCATTGGTGTTTGTTATTATATGATCCCCAGGTGATTTTTAACATTAAGCAATTACTCTCGGGAAACTGGCATAAATGAACAACTTTGTAGTTTGTGAGAGAATTGGGGTATTTTAGATCCAGTCTTAGAAATAAATTAATGTGCTTTATTCTCCTTCCTCATCTGTCCTTTTGAGGTACCTCTTTTTCTATCAGCCATGATGTATTCAAGATGTGGCCATCCTTCTGCCTCCAACCTTCTGGAAGCAATGTATATGTCTCTATCCACTGATGCGTTTATGTCAGTGAAGCAAGAGAACTTCTCTTGGCTCATTTTTCCTCCTTTGCTGTCTGCTGGATACACTGTGTGTGCATCTGAAAGAGTTTATCCTTCCAAGAGGTGTTTGCGTTTTAATACTTATTGCTTGAGAAAACACATTTGTAACGATCACAGTGACTGCATGACAGACACCCCAAAACAAGTGACAGCAAACAATCTTTTATTATGAACACCAGTTTTTGTGGGTCAGGATTTTGAACAGGTCATGGTGGGAAAGGCTCACGTCTGCTCTGCGTTGTCTGGGCTCAGCTGGGGAGAGTTGCGGGCAGGGCTATTCAGTGGCTGGGATTAGCTGCAGGTTCCTCACTTGCACATTTGGATCAGGGCTGGGAGGACTCAAAACTAAACTCGATTGGGACTGTCGATGTAATCCCTCCATGTGGCTTGGGCTTTTCACATCCTGGTGGCTTCTCACATCCCAAGAGCATCCTGATCGGAGGCAGCTGGAACATTCCAAGAGCCAGGACTGGTAGGTCTCAGGGCAAGGAACATGGAACCCACATCTCAAAGGGAGGAGTGGCAATGAATTTGGAGCCTTATTTAAAAACTGCTTTAATGATCTAAGTGGGGGGAGATCATTGAGGCAGATAACTGGTGAAGACTGGTAATTCATCACTCTGCACAGTGGGGTTTCTGGTCCCTGGACTAGCATCAGAATCACCTACATTACAGACACATCCCAGATCAGTTGAAATATAATCTCTGATGGTGGGGCCCAGGAATCTGCATTATTTCAAAGGGCAGAGCCATACTTATAATTTAGGTCTAGAGTGTTTAGGTTCAAATGTTCTAGGAGTTTTTGCACCCCCCTGATCACTAAGTCTCTGAACACAAGTCCAGGTGCAGCAACCCTGCAGGGACTCATTAGAAATCTGGGAGGGAGAAATTGGTTTTTTGGTTTGTTTGAGTCTCTACAACGAGCATTTCTCGGGTGGCTTCTAGTTGGGTCCCAGAGAGGCCAAGTTGGAAGGATGCTTGAAAAGGCATGGAGAAAGCAGGTGTATAATATATATAAACCTTATGACAAAACATCTGTAACGTAATGGGTACCTGGCATGTAGTAAGTGCTCAATAAACATGAATTACCTTCTTATCTGAGCTCAAGTCCAGCTTAGATTTTTTTTTAAGATTTATTTATTTATGCATACAAGAACTGGGGTGTAAGCCAGAGGTTCAGGGGGTGAGAGGATTCACCAGACAGAGTGGTGAGCAGAACCAGCAGATCTACTGAAATGCACTGCTGAGGGGAGCAGCCAGCAGGTGAGATAGAAGAGGTCTGCTGCACCATGTGTGTCACTTCCCTGGCCAGGGATCGAACTCATGCTGCAGTGACAGCGGATAGCTTCATAGAGCTGAGTTTTAACCCCTTGCACCACCAGGGAGGACCCCAGCTTAGATTTTGACCTGTATGTCCAATTGCTTGTTTGGAATCTACACCTGGATGTCTCACAGGCATCTTCAATTTAAAAGGTGCATCCCAAACTTAGTTTTTAACCTCCCACCCCTTCTTCAATCTACCCCTCCTCTATTTAATCTAGCAAGAAAACCTGTGGATTTGAACTGTAAAGAATCTTAAATCCATGTATTTGCATCTCTAGTTAAGCTCTCTAGTTTAAGCTGTGTTATCTCTTGTTGTGATCACTTTCCTGTCACCTTACTCTCTTCCAATTCATTTTCTACAGGGCAGTCATGGTCATCATATTGTAACAGGGTGGTCCCCAGGAAAGGGGGAGGTTCCCTGCCCCACCCAAGGGAGGGTGGAACTGAGCAGGAAGAGGAGAAGCTGCAGAAGAGACTGAGGAAGGAAGGAAGCAGGATGGAGCCAGGAGACCTGGAGGAGGCGCGTGGAGCCTAGAGACACGTGAAGAAACTGCGCTTGTCTTTTGGTCATGGACTGGGTGACACAGATGTGGGTGAGACCCATGGGGAGGTGACAATGGCAGCTTTTATCTTGATGTTGATTTTGCTCTTTTCTTTCTGGGCTTGTCTGGTAGTTTCTGACCCTTTTCTGTGGGTCCCCACTGGAAGATGCTTTAGACTTGTGGCAGGCTTTGGGGCCTTGTGGCCCCAAATGGGTGGACTTTTACCCACCCATTTGGATGGACTTTTACCCGTGAGGGGATGGGTAACTTTGGATGCTTCATGTAGAAACTAGATTCTTTGCCTTTCCTGTATTGTTTCCTAGTTTTATTAAAGTTCCTTCCCATTAAAGTCTCATATGTTTTGTGTTGATGGGGCGGATGGCAGAACCCATTTAGAATAGGCAGGTTTGCGGGGTCTGGGCTGCCCCTCTCCCTGTCCTATAACAATAGGGGCTCAGTAAGGTCGCTCTTCTGTCTTAAATTTTGCAGTAACATCCCAATGTACCATTAATAATATCTAATTTACTTATTATCCCCTTCAACTTCCTGCCTATCTGGCCCTTGCCTACCTTTCTAACCTCATCTCCGGGGCTGAAGCCACTTATTTCCAAATTACCATCCATCTGGAGCCATCTCACACCCCACAGCAGGAGCCACTTGATGTAGTTCTACAGCTCCATTAAGCCAGGTGCTCCTGAAGTGCTTCTGTGGGGCTGCCCTCTCCTGATGCAGCCTGTCCCCTGCACGCTAGTTGGGAAAATACAGAGACAAGCAGGGAGAACAAATACCCTCTCCAGCTCCACCCCTGCCCCCAAATTTAACCTCTCTCAGAAATCTGCAATTTTAATCACATGGGCTGGGTGTTATCAGAATGGAAGGTAAGAGCTCCTTTCTGTTTTCCAATGGATGCAACACTGCCTCTCCATTTCCTCTCCAAAAGGAATGATTCTACTCACGAACTCAACTTGTATTTCTTTATTTTCTGCTCTTTGTCCACTGTCTTCTAGATCTGTGTCTTCCTGGAGTCTTTGCCCTTGTCCTACATTTAGGCCACAGATATTTACACCAAAATGCAATTGAGGGCCTCCCTGGTGGCACAAGGAGTTAAGATGCAACCTATGAAGATAACTGCAGACACTGCAGCACAAGTTCGATCCCCGGCCAGGGAGCAACCCACATGGCACAGCCGACCTCTCCTGGCTTGCCCGCTGCTCCCCTCAGTAGATTTCAGTTATTCCTCCTGTTCTGTTCCCCACTCTGTCTCTGGTGAATCCTCTCACCCACTGCACCTCTGGCCTGTACCGCAGTTCTTATATGCATAATTCTTTAAAAAAAATGCAATTGCGGTAGCTCAGTTGTTTGTATGCCTACAGTCTCACGATCCTCATTACTTCCACTTCACTTTAGGTCTGAGTTACCTTTCACCTGAGTTTTACAAAAACGTCCTGGTCTTCCAGGAAACGCCTACCAACCCCACCTCCAGATTTAGGACAGATGTTCCTAAAACTTGGGTCTCGTTATACTGTTTTCCACTGAACCCGGGCTTCCTGCAATGTCTGCACAATGAAGTTCAAGTTTCTTAGCAGAGAATCCAATGGGAGTCTCTTCCTGAATCCCTTGTGGTCTTTCGTGATTCTTTCCTTCCTTTCACTGAAACACATTTTCAAGTAATTTCTTAAAAAGGCCACAGAAAGGAGATATTTTCTGAGTTCTTGCATGTCTGAAAATGACTTTGTCCCCCGCCTACTATTACATTCAGGTGACACATGATCTGGCTATAAGAATTTAGGGTGGGGGTCTCCCCTGTGGTGCAGCGGGTTGAGTGCCGCACTGTGAAGCTGTCCGCAGCCTCTGCAGTGCGGGTTCGATTCCCGGCTGGCCAGGAAGAAACCCACATGGCATGGCAGACCTCTCCTGCCTTGCCTGCTGCTCCCCTCAGCAGTGTCTTTGGTCTGTCTGCCTGTTCTGTTCCCTGCTCTGTCTCCGGTGAATTCTGTCACTCTCCTGCGCCTCTGACCTATACCCCCATTCTTGTATAAATAAATAAATCTTTAAAAAAAGACTTTAGGTTGAAAATCACTTTTCTTCAGTGTCTTATAGGCTTTATTCCATGGTATTCTAGTACCCAGGCAGTGTTACTTCTGGGAGGCATGATGTTATTCAGTTTCTGGCTCTTTGACAGTGACCTATTTTGAACTCGCTGGCTACTCTTATGACATTATCTCTCTCTTTACTTTTCTTCCAGCTGTACTGGAAGAAAAGACATATAAGATACATAAATGCAGGCAAGATGTATATATCAGGAAATGGCTCTGTGGCCCTGTCCCTGTCCCTGGTATGAGATGTTGTGCAGGACCTGTGTGCTTCAGTTCTAGGACAATGCTGTTTTTGTTTCCAGAATAACTTACTTCTTTCATTTTCTATGTTTCCTCTCTGGAGAAAAAGGAACTTTCTTGATCCATCTGACATATCTCCATCTTTCTCCTATTATGTTTCCTTAGGCTTCTGCTAGAAATCCTTAACTGTATATTTCATCTCTTCTATTGAAGTTTAAAAAATTAATAAAAATGTATTGTTAAATTTAGTGAGATAGATGATGAATATCAGCTTTATATATTTGTGGTGTACAATGTGATATCTTGATATATGTATACATTGTGAAATGATTACGAAAAGCAAGCTAAGTTACATGTCATTAATTCACATAGTTATCACTTTAATGTGGTGGAAATACCTAAGATCTACTCTCAGCGAATTTCAAGTATACAAGTAGGGTGAACTGCAGTCTCACCAAATTACCCAGTGGATCCTGAGAACTTTCTCAACCTGGGTAATTGAGGCTTTATGCCTTTAACCTTCCTGTTTCCTCCTGTCCTCAGCCTCTGACCAGCATGATCCTATCTCTGTAACTACGAGTTCAACTCTGACAATTTCCCATGGAAGTGAGGTCATGCAGCATTTGCCTTTCCATGCCTGACTTTGAATTTTTTAATTTTATATTGATGAGAGTTGGGTCTCTGTTCTATTCAATACTGTATTTTGCCACCTAAACTGGTGCTTAAAAACCAGAAGTCTCTGAATACATATTTGTCAAATGCATAAATATATTTTAAGGAGCATTTTTGAGTTTTCTCTTCCCCTCTTAATTGCAAATCTGAGGGAACACACATAGTGTTTAGGAGCATGGGTTTTGAATTCAGACTATCTGGGTTTGGATCTTGGTTTCTGCACTTACTGCTAGTCACTTAACCTTTTTGTGCCTCAGTTATTCTCAGGTTTTTGAACAGCAGCTTACAGTGTGTTCTCAACGAATATTAACTATTATTGTTGTCATTTTTGTGGTTATAGGGATTAATGTCTCAGTTTTATCTCAGTTCATTAGTTACTGCTTTGTTAGCAGTTCTTTTCTGTTCTCTGCAATCACTGGTTCCTCCAGGCTGACCTATCCCCCCTCCTGGCCCCTGTGCCTCATTTGATTATCTTGGTTTTTGACTTTTCATGTTAAAAGCATACTTTGGCTATTAATTCTCAGCTCCTCATTTATGCTTAGAGCCAGACACTGAAAATCTGATTGGGAGCTGGGCTAGCGCCCATTACCTAGGGTAGTAGTATAGGGAGTTGGTCATTATATTGTTGGAACCTAAAGTGTCAGAATATGGAGGTCTCTTGTTTTCTTTCAACTTCTTCAGAAAAGAGACCTCATAGCTCAAGTTTAGAAGGGAGGTGCTTGACTCACGATGTTTCGCATGAATGGGGCAAAGGGTTAACATTTCCAGATATAGACTTTCAGTTATTCTATTTTTAGGATGACGTCTCACTCTCGCCTCAGGCCACACTCATCACCTCTAAATCCCACACACCTTAGAGGTTCTGCAGGGAAAGGCAACTGCCTCCAACTCTGTGCTGCAGTGGGCACGAGAGGTTTAGCCTTCCTTCTTTGCCACCCCCCAGGATTCTGTCGCTCTCCAGACTATCAATGTATCCTTGCTTGTTCTCTTTGTCCTTGTGGATTTATGTAGATTAAAATTTCTTTTCCTGTATTTTTAAGGAGACTTAGGAATAGGAAGAGGAAATAAAAGGAAGACAGAAGAAATAAAAGACAGGAAATAAAGCTTAGGTTCAATGCATCACTTTTAACTTTTGTAATAACTACTCCCTGTGGCATATGAGCTGGGCAAGTGCTTAGGACAAATCCTTTTTTGAGCACTGAGGTACACGAGAGAGTGTCCCAACTGTGCACTTGAAAAAAAAAAGCCTCATTCAGCAGAAACCCCCAAGTACACAAAGTAAGGGTAATTCTAAGTGATTTGAAGCTCTTTCTCTATTCACCTAAATTTTTACTTGACCATTTGGATTTCCTTATAGTATATCTTCTTTTATAAAGTAAAACCTTCAATATATGGTGAAATTTAAAAAATATTCAAGTGCAGAAAAACTATCAGTAGCTAAGGGATGAAGACTCCTGTATGAGTCCATGTGGCTAGCAGACATAAGGATGGTGGCCGCAAACTGGACAACCTCTCTCTATCACACTGACTCTGGTACTTTCTACAAAGAGCTCATCAAGCAATGGGCACTAAACTTCATGAGAATTGATCTCAAGCAAGCATTTACTCACCAAACAGAATGCAGCTGAGCAGTACGTGCAGACAGTTTGAAGCCTGGTTGCCAAGGTCATGGGGGTCATTTTGAGTTAAATGTCTAATGAAGGTAAAGACCTGAATTTGAAGGGAGTGAATTCTCCAGAATTATATAAATGGCAAGAATATCATGAATTTTAATGAAGCCCAGGGAAAAAAGAGCCAACTGATACTCTCTGTCATAGGAAGAACAAATTGCTTCTAAAAAGAACAATGGAGTCTTGTATTGGCAAACATTGGGACAATCTCTTTTTTGTGTGAGATATTTTGTCACTGATTATTATTTAAGATTAACCTTTGGTGAATTCAATTGCAAATTAAATAAGCACTCATTGACCTGCTAATGTTTCAACAGCAATTACAAATCCTTTTTATGGTTGCTTGTAATGAATGTGGGTTTCTCTAAAGGTCAATATGTGGAAGCTGATTTATTAAAAATACTAGTCACATCTGTAAATTGGTAAAGGAAATGCATCTAAGAAAAGAAAGAAGATTCACTATTTAAAAGGAATTTCATTAATTTATTAATACTGAGTTAAAAGTAGCTTAAGGACTTAGAAGCTCTAAGTTCAAGAAAATGAGTTTAATTAATTTGTTTAATTTAGAAACATGATATGCATTTATCCAATACAAATTTATTCAGGGCCTTTTATGTCTCAAGTCCTAGATGCAAGTCTGTAGTAGTAACCTTAACTGGCAGAAATTCCTGGTTTTCTCATGCTTACAGTCTAGTGGGGAGAAAAAGACAACTGAAAAAATAAATAAAACATACAGTGTGTTGATGTCATGATAGTAAGTACCATGGGGAAAAGGAATTTGGAGAAGAGGAAAGGAAGAACCTTAACTAACTCTGGAGTTACAGTTAGATATGGGGGAAGGTGTCAGGCAAGGCCTAATTGAAGAGACAGTGGGGGAAAGACTTGAAGGAGGTAAGGGAGCGAGTGGCATGGCCATTGATATCTGGGGTATTCCAGGCATAAAGGAGTCAATATAGAGACTCTGTGGTCAGAGCACATCTGGTAAGTTTAAGGAAGCAGGGAGGCCAATGTTGCTGAGATGGGACAGGGGTAGGGAATGTAGGAGGTAATGGGGAGCCAGAATATATGTGCCTTGTAGGTCATCAAAGGACTTTGTCTCTATCAAAGTGAGATCAAACACCTTTACAGGAATAGTATAATCTCCATTATTTTATTTTTTAAGATTTATTTATTTATTTATACAAGCACTGGGTACAGTCAGAGGCGCGGGAGGGTGAGAGGATTCACCAGAGACACAATGGGGAACAGAACAGGCAGAAGGACCCTAAAAACACTGCTGAGGGGAGCAGCGGGCGGCAGGAGAGGTCTTCGCGCCATGTGGGACCCTTGCCCAGTGGCCGGGGATCGAACCTGTGCTGCAGAGGCTGCAGGCAGCTTCGCAACCCAGCGCTCAACCGGGGGAGGCCCACCATTATTTTAAAAGTATTGATCTGGTTTCTGCTTTGGAAGTAAATCAAAGGGAGCCAAGGGTGGCTACAAAAGGAGATCAATAATAGTTAGGGTGGAGTCACAGAGAGGTAACTGTGGAGGTCATGAGAATGGTGGTGTTTGTATTTAAAGGTAATGGGACATCATGAAGCATATGATATGGGGTATTAAGAGGAAAAGGGAAGTCAAGAATAACTTCATAGTTTCTGGTCTACAACTAGTAGAATGGGGTTGCCATTTCCTGAGATGGGGAAAGCTTCAGGTGAAGTGTATTTAGAGAGACTCAGTGGTTCAGTTTTGGACAGGTTCAGTTTGAGATAGCTTTTAGATATCTAGGTGGCAATGTCAGATAGGCAGTGTGCTGTAAGTCTGGAATTTGAAGAGTTTTCTGAATTGGAAATTTCCATTTTAAGTGTCATAGGCATTATGCAGAGCCTGGTGAGTAAATGAGATCACCAAGGACATGTGTGAAGATAGAGACAATGAGAAGAACTAATAGGGGCCCCTGGCAATCTGACAGTAAGAAGTTAGGGACCATCCTTGAAAATACAGGAGATGGGTAGCATGAGAAATTCTCTTTTGATTGGTTTTATTTTCAATGAAATGAAAGTCAAGGTGATCAATTGGGCTTGAGAATGAGAGAGAGAAAGACCAGAGAATTGAGGAGAGGGGAGGAGACAGACATATTCATCCAACAGAGTGGAAGAATGAATAGAGGATGGGCAATGCTGAGGGCCCCACTGGAATGAATGCTGTAAAGTGAAACCATTTGCCACACTCAATTGCAAATCTAGGCTCATAGTAGGTAGGGAAATGGGTCTAGGGAAGGTAGGGATTTTCTAGGCAAATGATAAAAAAGAAGATAGCTAATTGTGTATACATATCAGTGTTTATAATTATAGATCATGGACTTTAACCTGCATAATGAAAGAGTGATAGCATGAAGGAGGAGAAAGACTGAAATTTTAGAAATGGGCCCTAGTAGGGCCAAAAAATTAGAGTAATTAATGTACTAAAAGGAAAGATAAGGAAAGAACAAGATACGGAGATTGAGATTATTGAGGGTTCGTAGTAATGACAGGTAATGTAGCAATGACCTGATAATAACATATCTAGGGTATGACCTTGAAAGTGAAATCTGGAGGGCAAATTTATTGGAGAAATGGAGGTCATAGGCCAAGGTAAAAGAAAGATGATCCATACGGATATTTACATCACTAAAAAGTTATAAGAGGAGTAGTGTTATCAATAAATCAGTGGCTGAAATCTTTGAGAAATGGGACAAAATGACTTTGGAGTTCACAGATGATAATATAAAAGATTTTGGGGTGGTAAAGTATGATGGTATGGGTATGAAAGTCCAAGTTGATAAGGGGTTTAAGGGAGGACAGAGGGTAAGGGATCAGAAACAACAATGGGGAGGAAGAGAGACACATTTCTCAACTGCATTCTGCATAAATGTCTATGCTTCCACATCAGTCAATAGTATGTTTTAAAATTATGTATTCTCTTTAAGGACCTCTCAAAACTCTAGGGACTCATAAGTAAATGTCTAATTTCCTCACATGAGGATTGAATTACAGCGCGAATTTGCAAATTGTTCATATGTAGTATTTAGCTTCTATGTTTGTTCATTTTTGAGAACCCATAAGGAAGGAGGTATTCTCATTTTAATTTTAATGCCAGGAAAAACAATTGAGGAACAGAAAAGTAAAAAAATAACCTTGCCCTATTTATTTCTTTGACTAAAATTATTCATCATTCATCAAATATTTATTGAGTGTCTACTATGCACAAGACATTGTATAAAACAGTGGGGAAAATACACAAAATATCTACTCTCATTGCATTTATATAATAATGGTGGGAGACAGAGAGTAAAGAAATAAATGTCTAAAATATCTAGTGTGTCAGACAGACATAAGCATCATGGAGAAATTTAAAGGAGGGACGTGGGGTTGAGAGTGGTGGACAGCTTGCAAATTTATATAAGGAATTTAATGAGAAGAACATTTCAGCAAAAATTGAAGCATGTGAAGGAGCACATCCCATGTATATCTAAGAGCCTTCTCAGTAGAGAAAGGAGCTAGTGCACTGCACAGCCCCTGCACAGCCCCTGCAGTGGGAGCCAGTTCAGGGTGACTGGAGCAGAACAATGATGAGGAAGAAAGGACCAAATGGGATCAGAGGACAGTGTCCTGGGTGGGGATCAACGGCGCGTCTCTGAAGGCTATTTGTGAGAACGTTCGCTTTTTTTTGAGAGGGGGTAAGACGATAAAGAACCAGTTTTAGGGGCCTCCCTGTTGGTGCAAGGGCTTAAGTCTCAGCACTATGAAGCTATCAGCAGCCTCTGTAGCACAAGTTTGAACCCTGGTCAGGGTGCTAACCCACATGATGCAGTAGACCTCTCCTGTCTTGCCCGCTGCTCCTCTCAGCACTGTGTTTCAGTCAGTCTGCCTGTTCTGTTCCCCACTCTGTTCCCCCCACACCTCTGGCCTGCACCCCAGCTCTTGTATGCATAAATAAAATAAATCTTAACAAAAAAACTTGTATAAAAAAAAAAAAGAACCAAACAGTTTTAGGCAAACGTTTTAAAAAACCTGATAAAAAAAAGCTGGAAAACTGCAACAGGTGCTAGAACAGTCCTATGTGAAAGGGGATGGATGACCTGGCCTCCAAGAAAAGATGTGTTTCTCAATTAGGGAAGGGTTTCCATCCTGGCACTAGCATTTATGGCCAGTACTCCCTGGCCCTGCCTTCAGTGACTTAACTGGGACCTCTATCTACACCCAGTTTTCTCATTTGTTCAAAAAAGATGGGCCACTGAATAAATAAGAAGACTCAAGGTGATAGGCTACCTGTGAAGAACCTAGCATGTACATAGTTGGAGCTCAAATAAGGTTGCTATTCTTTTTTTTTTTAAAGATTTATTTTTTATTTATACAAAAACCGGGGTATAGGCCAGATGTGCGGGAGGGTGAGAGGATTCACCAGAGACAGAGCTGGGAACAGAACAGGCAGACTGACTGAAATATACTGCTTAGGGGAGCAGCAGGCAAGACAGGAGAGGTCTGCTGAGCCATGTGGGTTGCTCCAAGGCCGGAGGGGATCTAACTGGCACTGCAGAGGCTGCGGACAGCTTCACAGCGCTGTGCTCAACCACCTGAGCCACCAGGGAGGCCCAAGGCTGCTATTCTTAATGAGAAAATACTTGTCAAAAAATTCAGATGGTCATAAAACTAATATTTTTTTGAAGTCTCAGTACAAATGAAATTGCTTTGTAACTCTCTCAAACACCTTGAGTTTGTAAGATTACATGTCTTTTAAGCCTATAGTTTCCATGTCCTATGGACTCGCATGGCATTTGTTGTTTTCAACATAATGGCTCCTGCATAAAAAACTGCTCATCTCCTGTGATACAGTCATGTCAATGCGCCGGCACCATGATGAGAGCAAATGATGCAATTTTATCATCAATAGTCAGATGCGGGCCTCCCCGGTGGCGCAGCGGTTGAGCGCTGGGTTGCGAAGCTGCCCGCAGCCTCTGCAGCGCCGGTTCGATTCCCGGCTGCTCCCCGGCACCAGAGGAGGGTCCCACATGGTGCGCAGACCTCTCCTGCCGCCCGCTGCTCCCCTCAGCCGTGTACTTCGGTCCTTCTGCCTGCTCTGCTCCCTGCTCTGGCTCTGGTGAATTCTCTCACCCTCCCGCGCTTCTGACTGTACCCAGTGCATGTATAAACGAAACAAACGAACAAATAAATAAATAAATAAAAACATGCCTCTATAAAAAAAAAAAAAAAGTTTTGAAAAAAAAAAAATAGTCAGATGCTAAAATATGGACATATCTTTCTCCTCAATGTTGAATCCCCCCACCTCCTCCCTCACCCCCTATGCACACACCAAATGGCCATCACTCTAGTGACTGGAGGACAGTTTCCATGATACCTAATTTGTTCTAGGGTGTTTATTTCTTTTGGACTCCAAATCAGAACAAAATTAATAAAATGGATCTCAGGAACTGGTACAGATAGTGTGTCAGAATACAAACCATGAACTACCTTATTTCTTTCCATCTGTTCAAAGAGTGAACATCACAGAAGAGTCGAATAATTTAGTACCACTCATGTTTACTTGGGGAGAATTGAGTGCCTAATTGTATACACCACAATCTGCTTCTCGTGTTTCTATTTGTGGGTTATTTATTGACCTACTCTAATCCCAGGTTGATTTACTCCTCTTATCAGTTAGCCTATTGCCAGCTTCTTTAATTAATTGTAAAATCATGAATGAAATTTGCTACAAAAAAGAGTAGCAGTAGATGTATTTGTTTCATCTGGTTGACTCTGGGTAGTCTCCTTTCTCTTCATCACACAAATAACTGAGACTTCATATGGATGAAATCACCATACATTATGAGGAGCAGTGTTGGAGAAGTCAGAATCTTTTGGGATTGAAAGAAAAAAAATTATATGCAAATGTTTAGTACAGTCTAGTAAGCACTCACTAAATGACAAATTTATTTATACTTAAAATTGCAAAGAAAAAATTATTCTATAATGGGCCTCCCTGGTGGCATAGGGGTTAAAGTCTCAGGCAGACCTTTCCTGTATCACCCACTGTTCCCCTCAGCAGTGTATTTCAGCTTGTTCTGCTCCCCACTTTGTCTCAGGTGAATCCTCTCATCCCTCACACTTCTGGCCTACACCCCAGCTCTTGCATGCATAAATAAATAAAACAAATCTTTAAAGAATTATGCTATTGCTTGCTTTTTGTTTTTAAGATTCATGACTGGCTAAAGTGGTACTTAGTTAATAAATCATTTCAGAATTGGTTTAGAAAATTGTGCAATTATTTTCCTAGGATTGACTCAGCACATATACCTTTATGATATGATATGTCAGTTTTTTTTTTTAAGATTTATCTTTTTATACAAGAACTGGGGGACAGGCCAGAGGCGCAGGAGGATGAGAGAATTCACCAGACAGAGTGGGGAGCAGAACAGGCAGACGACCAAAAACTGCTGAGGGGTGCAGAGGATGTGACAGGAGACGTCTGCCATGCTTATGATTTGTCAGTTTTGATCATGGTAAAATGCTCTTATAAACAATCAACTTTAGCAAAACTAGCTATTACAAGAAACAGTCAATGAATTTGTGAATGACTGTTTCTTAGAGATGAAAGTCATCCTACTCTATTTTTCAGCTTGGCCTAGATATACAAGCATTTACTCAGACTGAATCCCCTGTTGATCACTTGAGACCATTTTCTAGGACAGTGCCTCTCAGTGCTTTGGAGAACTACTTTTCTTAAAGTAAAAAGCTTTTGAACATGATAGGAGTTGTGTTTTTAGCCAACTGAGGAAGTACAAATTTGAGGGTGTTTGCCATAACTCCATTTTCTCTCTCTCCCACCAAGAGTTAGTCCATTCCTTGGGGAATGCTCTGCAAATGATTTTGCAATCATTGTAAAGAGTAACCCTATCATTATAGATTGTTGTGACCGAACATGTTCATCTTTTTTCTTCCTATCAGTGGCCATGGTTATAAGATATGCTGTCGATCAATAAATTCGTATTAGTTTGGGGATGTGTGGGGGAACCAACTATCCTGGGTTGTTGACACAATTTTTTTGGCCCAAGGATTCCAAGGGGAGGTAACCTATCATCTTGTTCTCAGCAAGAAGCCAGCAGGCACACACTTCTAGAAAGGTGATAATTTACTTTCTCCTCATCTTCTTCTGTGACCTTCCTCACAGCTCTTCTTAGACACCACAAAATGGCCCCCCCTTTGCAGTGCCTCTAGAAACATGGGTGTGTGACTAGGAGGTATATCTCGCTTGGGTTGCTTCCCCGACGACCTGGACCCCTTGGTCTGGGTCTGGGGAACTGCAAGAGGCCTGTCTTTGCCACTCATTTCACAGTCTGTGAGAAGAGCAGCTTAGTGACAAGCTTCCTCTGGCTTGCCACCCTAGGAGCATCCCTTCCTCCCCAAGGGAGCTGCTCCCAAGACTCCACTAGCCAAACACAGAAAGAAAGACCAGGAGCTTCAGGCTGATTAGGGCCTTGGGCTTGATTTCCCTCCTCTGTGAGGGAGGGTGGGCTAGTGTCTGCCACATAGCCAGAGGTGCAGACAAGCAGCCCAGGCACAGTGGCTGGAACAGAGACATCAAAGACTAGTATAGTCAGGGCTGAGGGCAGGCAGAGGCAAAGGGAAGAGGGCATGGGGGTGAGCTGAAGAGGGCCACCATGTGCAATGGGCTACGCAAACACTGCTATTTCTACACAACTCTTTAGTGGGACTCTTAACTGCAGAGTCAGGTCTCATTCCCAATAATATTATTTCAGTACAACACACTTTTCAAACACTATCTTTTGTCCATATTATGTTCTGCATTTTTTCCTTTGAGCACATTTGTTTAGTTCTTTCTCTCACAACTCTGTCTCTGTTACAGTTCTCCATCCCCTGAAGTCCATCTTAAATACCACCTCCTTCTGCTGGTCACCATAACCTGAAATGGTTATGATTTCACCATAACCTGAAATGGATCTTGATTCTCTAAATGCTTCTTTTTATATTAAAACTTATGGTATAGTTACTTAATGACTTTTCTCCTGAATTTAGCTGGAACCCATTTAAAAGCAGAGGCTTTAACATTCATGGGGTTAGTTGGTGTTCAGTAAAATGCCTGCAGAATGAGTAAATGAATACCCTATTGCTTTGTTAGTCATTTTTCCTTAGAAAGAGAAGAGGAAAAGAAAGGGTAACCTAGGAATGTAGAGGGTTTGCAGTGAGGATTAAAACTGATTTCATTTTGATCAAAAATTTTACCCAATACCACAATTCAATGAAAAAATGACAAAACAACTCAATAAAAAAATGGGTAGGCTATTTGAACAAACACTTGATTGAATAAATGATAGAAGGGCCTCCCTGGTGGCGCAAGTTAAGCACAGCTCTGTGAAGCTGTCCACAGCCTCTGCAGCTCGAGTTTGATCCCCGGCCAGGGAGCTGCCCAAATGGCACAGCAGACCTCTCCTGTCTTTCCTGCTGTTCCCCTCAGTGTGTATTTCAGTCAGTCTGCCTGTTCTATTCCCCACTCTGTCTCTGGTGAATCCTCTCATCCTCTACACCTCTGGCCTGTACCCCAGTTCTTGTATGCATAAATTAATAAATCTTTAAAAAAATGATGGAAATGGTTAATAAAAACATGAAAAAATGCTCAATATCATTAATAATGAGGGAAACACATAAAAATCCTGCAATGTGACTAGAATGAAAAAAAAACAGTGTCCTGCCCTGCTCACTGTGGAGCTCTACACTTCACTGGGGGGAACAGAAAATGGGACAACTATTTCAGGACACAGTTTGATGGTTTTCCTGCAAAATTAAACCTACAATGATGCTGTGACTCAGCAATGTTACTCCTTGACTGTCACACAAGAGAAATAAAAAGATGTGGCTGTCTGAAGGAGGCTGTCTGAGGGAACTTTCTAGATGATGAAAATATTCTAAGCCTGGGCTGGGGTAGGGTAACACACTTTTGCCAAAACTCATCAAATTGAACACTTAGAAACTGTGCCTACAATTGTATGTAAATTATACCTTAAAAAATAATCTTGAGGGCCTCCCCGGTGGCGCAGCGGTTGAGCGCTGGGTTGCGAAGCTGCCCGCAGCCTCTGCAGCGCCAGTTCGATCCCCGGCTGCTCCCCGGCCACCGGAGGAGGGTCCCACATGGTGCGTAGACCTCTCCTGCCTCCCGCTGCTCCCCTCAGCAGTGTACTTCGGTCCTTCTGCCTGCTCTGCTCCCTGCTCTGGCTCTGGTGGGATTCTCTCACCCTCCCGCGCTTCTGACTGTACCCAGTGCTTGCATAAATAAAATAAATAAATCTTAAAAAAAAAATAATCTTGACAGGATTACCTAGAAAGGCTTATATTCCCCATAGCTGTGAACTTCTGACATGCTGAGCAGAATCCCATTACAACTTGTCAGTCATCTAATAGTATGATCTTTTGACAATCATTAAGAGTCCAAAGGAAAACATGAAAGACATATTTTTCTCTAAACAAGGATGGACATGACCCTTGGATTTTCAAATGACTAATTGGATCAGGTCATAGAAAAAAAATTTTTTTTGAAGTTTATTTTTGTTGTTACGTGTAATGCAAACATAAGGATATTACAGAGATTTCTTCTTAGGAGCTTCTTATAATAGTAAGTGGGACGATCATAATTTCATAATTTTCAATAGTAAGTTACATTTTTATTAAAGTGGGTTACATAATTTATACCTCAGAGAGCTCTGGTTATTATGGAAGGCATTGCATTTCAGTATGTTTTTTCCTTTGGTATTAGAAACACCAAGTGCTTCTCTTTCAAAATAATGTTAACGGAATACAAGATAACCAACAATTTTAGAAATATAAAAATGGAAAATGAGATTGTGTATCTTGATTAAAAATCAATAAGTAAAAATATTATTGAACTTCCACAGGAAATTAAAAAAGCTTCTAAAGAAAAGTTACTAGAGATTGGAAAATAGGGAATAGATTTTAATTTAGAGGGTGCACCTGCTTGAAATTAGATTCTTTTTTTGAGAGATGACCTTACTAAAAGGTGATAAAATGTGTAAGTTTGACTGTTTTTATTGACTGTACAGACAACAATGTTCTTCCACAAACACCCATATGAATTCTCCTTTGGGAGATTAATAACATTTTTGCTTATTTAGTTTGTCTTGGCTATCACATTTTTAATTTCAAAGAGATTTTTCTCCCACCCCCCGATTTGTTTAGTTGACATATAACACTGTGTGAATTTAAGGCGTACAGTGTGATGCTTCGATATATGCATATTGTGAAATGATAACAGCAACAAAGCTAGTTAATATATCCATCGCCTCAGATAGTTACCATTTCTTCTTTTCTTTTTTGTGGTGGGGTCACTTAAGATCTACTCTTGGTGACCTTAAAGTACATGATACAGTATTATTAACTATAGTCACCTTACTGCGACTATAGTTTGATCCCCCAAACTTACTCATTTTATTAACTGGAAGTTTGTATTCTTCAACCAATATCGCTCCTTTTCCCTCACCCCTTACACTTTTCCTAGAAACCACCCATCTACTCTTTGAGTTTCACTCTTTTAGATTTCAAGTAGAAGTGAGATCATGCAGTATTTGTTGTTTCCTGTCTGACATTCCATTTAGCATAATGTCCTTAAGGCTCATTCCTGTTGTTGCAAACATGGCTGAATTTCTCATGGCTGAATAATATTCATATATATTATATAACACACATGCATATATATGTATTTATTACATATATTATACAATATATCTAATGTTTTATATATTTCTGTAATTGTCCATTCACTGTTGAACACTTAGGTTGTTTGCATGTCTTAGCTACTGTGAATAATACTGCAATGACATGGGGGTGCAGCTATTGATTCAAGACAGTATTTTCAGGGCCTCTCCTGGTGGTGCAGCGGCTGAGCACTGGGCTGCAAAGCTGCCCGCAGCCTCTGCAGTGCTGGTTCAATACTCGGCCCCTGGTGAGGGTCCCACATGGTGTGACAGATCTCTCCTGCCGCCTGCTGCTCCCCTCAGCAGTGTATTTCATCGGTCTGCCTGTTCTGTTCCCCGCTCTGTCTCTGGTGAATTCTCTCACCCTCCCGCGCTTCTGACTGTACCCAGTGCTTGTATAAATAAATAAATAAATCTTAAAAAAAAAAAAGGACAGTATTTTAATGTCCTTTGGATCTATACTTGGAGTGGAATTAATTGGATCATATGGTATATGTATTTTTGAATTTTTGAGGAACCTCCAGCCTGTCTTCCCTAGGCCTGTATGCTGTGGTATAGTGAATATGCAACTTACCTTCCCACCAACAGTTCTCGGGCCTCCTTTTTCTCCCATCCTCACAGCACTGATCTTTTGCACTTTTGATAATAGCCTTTCTGTCAGGTCAGAAGAGGCAGCTCATTGTGGCTTTGATTTGCATTTCCCTGATGATCAATGATGCTGAGCACTTTTTCATGTACCTGTTGTCCATGTGTGATATATTTGGAAAAACGTCTATTTGGGTTTTTTGCCCATTATTTGCAATTGAGTCATTTGAGTTCCTTATGTATTTTGGATATCAATACCTTAACATTTCTATCATTTGCAAATATTTTCCCCTCTTTGGTAGATTGCCTTTTCATCTTATTGCTGATTTCCTTTGTTATAATTCTACTTGCTTATTTTTGCTTTTGTTACTTGTGCTTTTGGTGTCATATTAAGAACATCATTGCCAGGACCAGGGTCAGAAAACCTTTTCCTGATATTGTATTGTAGGAATTAGAGTTATTTCTTGTTTTCTGAATATTCTTATATAAGATGTTATTTAAGGATATAAAAATCTTTCTGAGGCTATTTGTTATAATTTTTATAAAGCTTTCTTGTTCCTTGCATTGTCTCTATTCCTTGCAAGTTCTCTGGCTGCCCTAGTTTATGTTTTTCATGTCAACAGCTTTCCTCAAGGTCTGAGGATCCTTGGATGCTTGTTCACAGTTGTGAGGGAGGCTTGTGGGAGAAGTTGTTTGTGTGGTGCCTTTGGGAGACTATCAATGAAGATTCTTGTTGATCCTGTCAGCTTTCCCAAAACTCTAATCTCTGGCTAGCAGGGTACACATTTTGACAGTGTTCTGCAAGTTGAATAATAAGGGAGTTTTGGTCTTAAATTTTAGAATATAAACTCTCACAACAATCAGAACAGTGCCCACTTCTGCCCACAACTGTGCTATTATCTTTGAGCCTTGGTGATGATGTTTTTAAAAAGATTTATTTATGGGCCTCCCTGGTGGCGCAGGCGGTTGAGCGCAGTGCTGAGAAGCGTCGGCAGCCTCTGCAGTGCCAGTTCTATCCCTGCCGGCCTCGGACCAACCCATATGGCAAGCAGACCTCTCCTGTCTCTCCTGCTGCTCCCCTCAGCAGTGTATTTCGTCAGTCTGCCTGTTCTGTTCCCCACTCTGTCTCTGGTGACTCCTCTCACCCTCCCGTGCATCTGGCCTGTACCCCTGTTCTTGTATAAATAAATTAAATCTTCAAAAAAAAAAAAAGATTTATTTTTGCATAGAAGAACTGTGGTGTAGGCCAGAGGTGTGGAGGGTGAGAGGATTCACCAGAGACAGAGTGGGGAGCAGAATGGGCAGATGTACTGAAATACACTGCTGAGGGGAGCAGCAGGGGAGACAAGAGAGGTCTGTTGCACCATGTGGGTCAGCTCCCTGGCCAGGGATCGGACTTAGGCAGAGGTAATAGCACTGAACCTTAACCCTAGGCCACCAGGGAAGGCCCCTGGTGATGATATTTTAACATTAAAAAAACTCTGATCTTCTGGTGTGTGTAAGAAGTAATTGTTAGCCTTTGCAGAGTGGGAAAGATGACCTGGGGGAACAGATGAAGTTTTTAAAGACATTCAACTTCTTGGTCACTGATACTCACACTGCAGTACACTAAAATTTAACTAATAACCTTGCTTAGGTGACTTCGATTAGCCTGCAAGTACTTAGCATGCAGCTCTTTCTTGGTCTTCTAAGGCACTTGTCACTTATTCTCTCTGTCACTGAGGATTTATGCATTTTAATCTGTGCTTGAGAACCAGTGCTTTTTTTCCCTCCTAAGTTACTGCCATTTTAATGTTGTTTAAGGAATGATCAGGGAAAATCACTTTGGTGGGGAAGGTTATCAGAAGTCTCCATTCTATACATTCTTTAAAATTTCCCAAAAATTCAGCATCTCCCTTTACCACTGACTTTCCAAAAAGTCTCAAATAGGTGTCTAGCTTGATCTCTGCTGTATATTTCATATCCGTAGATAGCACTGCCTGCTTGTTGAAACAGGTAACTCAAACTGCTCATCCCCACATAGTCCCTCCTCCCAGACTTCCTCATCTCAGGAAATGGTGCCTCTATTAGTCTAGCTGCTCAGGCTAAAACCTTTGCAGTTGGCCTTGACTCTTCTTTTGTCTACTTCCCTAAATACATCTTGTTTGCATATCAGATTGGCTTTATCTTAAAAATGTAGTCAGAGTCTGACCATTTCTTATCACCCCACTGTTTCTACCTGGCTTAAGCTGCTATTATCTCATGCCTATGTGATTTTGAGATACTCCTAAGTGGTCCTCCTGCTTCCATACTTGACCCTCTACAGTGTGTTCACAACACAACATACAGAGAGATCCTGTAAAAACAAGTGTGATCACAGCACTTCTAAGCCCCAAAGGATCCAATAGCTTCCCCTCTGAGAGAAAAATCAAAGACCGTATAGTGACTTCTAAGGCCATCAAAAATTATTATTTCCCACGCCATTATCTTTTTGACTGTAACTTTTATTTTGTCCCCCTTTTAGCTTACCTTGTTTGAGCTATAATAGCATCCTGCTGTTCCTCAGCCATTCTAAGTATATTCTCATATGGAGGTCTTTGCACTTTTCTAGAATGTTCTTTCTTTAGATAGTCACAGGACTTGTTCCTTTATTATTTTTAGATCTTTTCCCTATTGACACCTCCTTTTAAAAAAATTTTTATTTATACAAGAACTGGGGTACAGGCCAGAGAGCGGGAGGGTAAGAGGACTCATGAGAAACAGAGTGGGGAGCAGAACAGGCAGATGGACCGAAAACACTGCTGAGGGGAGCAGCGGGCGAGACAGGAGAGGTCTGCTGCACCATGTGGGCATCTTCCTGGCCAGCCAGAAATCGAACCCATGCTGCAGAAGCTGCAGACAGCTTCACAGTGCTGTGCTCAACCCGCTGCGCCACTGGGGAGGCCCCCAATTGACAACTTCTTGATGAGGATTTCCCTGACCACCCTTCAGTGACCTTCCTCTATTGAAAATTCCTACTGAAGCATCCCAAGCTTAGCAAATATTCTTCAATATTTCTTCTTGATTTGAATGGATTGTTTCATGCTTCTCACAGGGTACTGTACTCCTCTTTGGCAAGGACTTGACTAGATACTTAATGATAAGATTCTAAATTAAGGTAAAACCAAGGATATGGAGAGACGGAACTGATAAAGAGGTGCGAGGAAGGTAGAATGGACAGAACTTGATCACTGATTGGATGTGGAGGTATAAATCAGAGGAAATGCATGAATAGTTATTATTTCCATGCTGTTTTAAGAAATGTTGACATCTCATTCTCCCTAATGACTATGCGTTCTTGCAGATGATCAAGCGATCAGTGATTCTCTGCCTTCTTTGTGCCAGCCACTGTGGAATGTATATACAGTCTCCGCAAAGACTAGAGTACCTTCCTTCTATTTGTAAATCTCATGTCTCAGAATATTGCAAAAGACAGCTGCTCAGAAATGTCTTTTTCTTTATGAATGTCCACACTAAGGTGACTGCCTGATTAGTGTTGGTCTTCTGAGTCTCAAAGCACAGGACTTTCTTCCAAGAGGTAGACTGTACAGGGCCTCCCCTGGTGGCACAGCAGTTGAGCGCTGGACTGGGAAGCTGCCTGCAGCCTCTGCAGTGCTGGTTCGATCCCTGGCCGCTGATGAGGGTCCCACATGGCGCGGCAGACCTCTCCTGTCTCACCCACTGCTCCCCGCAGCAGTGTATTTTGTCAGTCTGCCTGTTCTGTTTCCCGCTCTGGCTCTGGTGAATTCTCTCACCCTCCCGTACTTCTGACTGTACCCAGTGCTTGTATAAATGAATAAAATAAATCTTTAAAAAAAATTGTAAAAAAAAAAGAAAAAGATGTAGCCTGTACAGCTGGGCAAAGAGTACTAGCAGAAGCCTTTAGCCAGGACAGTAACATGCCCAGCAATGACCACTAGCTGCTCCTTTTAATGCCCCCCTTTCCAATTAAAAAAAAACAAACAAACCAACAACACGTTCTTTGATGTGTTACTTACAGCAAGGTGGGTCCATTGTAAACTCCTCCGAAAGCACTTTTGTCAATATCTGTCAGGTGTTTATTCTTGTTCAGGTAACTAAGGAAAGAGAGAGAGAGAGAGAGAGAGAGAGAGAGAGAGAGAGAGAGAGAGAATGGATGAGGTTGAGAAAATTAATACAAAATGAATGGTGACCCTATTAACTGTTTTTTTTTAAAGAATTATTCCTTTATTGCAAGATTTTTATTTTATTTATTTTTGTGTAGAAAAACTGAGGTCTGCTGCACCATGTGGGTTAGCTCCCTGGCTGAGGATCGAACTCGGGGCCACAGTGGTGATCGTGCTGAGTCTTAAACCCTAGGCCACCAGGGAGATCCTCTATTAGTCGGATTTTAAGAATTTGGAAAACATCTTACCTTCTTTTGCCTTAAGCATTCAAAACATGCTGGGTTTCAATTGTGCAAGGTTTATACACATTAATCACTGTGGAAATCTTTGAATGTGAGTATGCTTGTGATACACCTGGCACATCTAGATTTCGAGAAAGATGCCTATTCCCTATTTACTTGGACAGTAGTAATTGTATTTTTCAATACTCTTCAACACCAACAGATTTAAATTTTGCTTCTTACTAAATGCCTCATTTACCTTTGAAAACTGGGCTTAAGTCAGGAATGAAATGAATGTGGTGAAGGTGATGAGTGGTGAGAGGGATTGTCAGAGGTTCAAAATGTTTTCTTTGGGGTCCACGTATAGGATGCCCATTTAATTTTGAATTTCAGATGATTAATAATATTTTAGTGTAAGCATACTCCACACAAGTTTTGGAAATATTCTTATATTAACAAGTGATTTGTGGCTCATCTGAAATTAAAATTTAATTGGGTGACCTGCATTTTCATTTACGTTTGTGGGGGCAGGTCATGCAGATAACATTACTGCAGGTCACTTTCCTGATAGGGTTTTGATGGGCACACTGACCTCTCCATTTTGAAAACACATTGGGCACTTGAGGGTAAAATACTTTTGAAGCAATTTAAGTCACAAAGTGATTCTCGAACATAAAATTACCTCTAAATGGATAAAAGCTTTCAAGGATTTTGAAACTGGCTCCCTCTGTCCCCCACCCCAGATTTTTAAGAGAACAAGATTATCTAAAAAGAAGCAGTGTACATGTATATTCTTGATGTAAATGGTCTCCATTTATGTATGTTTACATAGCCTAGTCAAACTGAAGAATTAGTGAGTGACCACGTATTAATGCGCTATGGATACAGCGGGGAACTTAGGAGGTCTGCTTAGATAAGGGTAATGCCCCTATTCTATTTATGCTGTTTGTGCTTCATGATGGAAAATTCTTCAGGATAATTGTTAACCATAGTGTGACTTGAAGACTTTGGGTCAGAGGATTCCTGTTCTAGAGTCCTCACATAGAAGTATTCCCTGGGCTAATTGGCTGAACCTCTCTTTCTCTAGACTAAAGAGAAAAGAGGTCAGGTGGCTTCATTTGTGGCTAGCTGAGGAGGAGGGACAGCCTCTTTGCAGCTGAACAAAGGCAGGAACAAACCGAGCTTTTACTAGATTCCTGCCCTCAGCTGCTCCTGGTCCAGAGCTCAGCTCTTCTCCAGTCCTCTGCAGAGGATAGAACTTACTTAGAAAAAGAGAAAGCAACCTGAGATCAAGAGATGGGTCTTCAGTGGAGCAGCTGGGGAAAGAAGAGAGTTACCAACCACCAATGAAGACTTCCTTTTCTGGGCAGGGTGAGGGATTAACCAAATGACAAGGAAGTAGCTGGACTTCACAAAGTGAGGCTGCATAAATTGGTGCAGTCTTTGTGATTTTTTTCCATTTCTTCCTCAAGCTGAGGTGGGGTGAACTGCCGGATCTAAAGTAGTCACCCTCATTGCACCCTTTAGTTCTCTCTTGGTGTTGCCCCTCTGTAATTATCTCTCTTTTTTTTTTTTTTTGAGATTTATTTGTTTATGCATCCAAGAGCTGGGGTGCAGGCCAGAGATGTGGGGGGTGAAAAGATTCACCAGAGAAAGAGTGGGGAGTGGAACAGGCAGATCTACTGAAATACACTGCTGAGGGAACCAGCAGGTGAGACAGGAGAGGTCTGCTGCGCCATGTGGGTCACCTCCTTGGCAGGGGATGGAACTCATGCTGCAGTGGCTGTGGATAACTTCATAATGCTGCGTCTTAACCCCTTGCGCCACCAGGGAAGCCCCTCTATAATTATCTTATTCACCTGTTCATCTTTGGTGCCCCCAACCAGAATATAAGCTGTCTGTCTTATTCATTTGCTGAATGAATATGTAAATGAGTGAGTTAAAAAATCAATGTGCCTTTCCTCTCCAACAGTGAGGTGTGTTACACTAAGCTCTTAAGGTAGTACATGTGACAGCTCTAAGAAAAAAAAAAATATGGAGAATGAACGAAGACTCAGCATTTGGCCAATTGTCTTTCTGGCCAGTTATCATTTGGCAGTGACAAGGCAGCAGGCTTACAAATGCCACAAGCGCACACAGCCCAGATGTGGGCCCAGGTAGTGGCTGAGCACCGAGCTTCCAGGCCATCGTTGAATCTGAAATGGAGAGCACCAATAATCTTGTATTTCTACAAAGACCCAACTGAGAAGCTAAAGCAGCCAATATGAGTATTCTGGATGAATGACTACCTCCTAAGGCTCTCACTCACAGGCTTCATTTTATCATTGTTTGACTCTCCTTCAACCCACAATTCCCTTGGTCCAGTGATGGAGTTGGCAAGCGCCACCTTGGAGGAAACATCTGGAGAGAAAATTTTAATCAGCATGATTTTGTAAAAGGACAAGGATACGTGCCACACTGGCTTGTGTCTCTTGTATTCTTTGGCCCATGCAGCTTGCAGATCATGCTCTTCCCAGGCTGGTGAATGTCAAGCAAGGTCTGGTGAGCTCATCTCAGTTCTTCCTCTCCACTGCCAACTGCTGCAATGATCTGCTTGCTCTAATCATTAGAAATTATTGTAAAACTAAATAATTGCTCGTCCAACTCTGCAGTGTTTTCATCTGATATTCAATACTTCCCCAAGGATAAAAAGGCTGGTTCAGACACATTGCAGTTTACCCGAAATGCTGCAGAAGATTTCAAACTGGGAAAGGCAGCCAGAGTCCAGAGGGGAGAAGGAGTTTGGAGAGAGGGAGCAGCCAACGTGAACAGAGATGAACTGAGTCTTGAGGGGGGCTGCCTTCTCTGAAACCAACATGGCTGTTTGGGCCCTTTATGTATTAGAGGTAATTAAGTGCTTAAAAATGAAATGTCATCCTGTTTTTAGCAGTTTGGTTGCTTTATTTAGCTTTATTTAGCTGCCATCTGATAAAGAGGAGCAGTTGGGAAATACATCTGTTAAAACTTCAATATTCAACAAGAAATGCTACCCTCTATCCCGTCTATCACATAATGTTTACTGGGAATGTCAGTCTAGTTAAACTGACTGCTTGATTGTGACTCATCCTGATTACTCTAGAATCCATGTTCTGTAAACTGACTTGAGTAAATCAATGTCAAACCTTGGGGGGCTCTATGGGTAACACATCCCAGAAATTATTATGTTATAGGTGTGTGTATGTTTAATAATTTGCACTATTTCAAGGACAAGATGAATATAAATGAATTTAAAAGAGTGTAGAAAGTTTTGTTTTTAGAGGTAAAAGGAAAGACATTTTGAAAGTCAGGAGTTTGAAATATAAATGCTGGGAAGGGCTTAAGAGAAAATAATTCTTATTTCATTTTAAAAAATGATATATCTGTGTGTGTTCAGTTTTTTTCACTGTTTAGAGGATTTATACATTTTTGAGAAAGTCTTGGAATAATGAAGTTCTTCTTGAAAACATATGTCATATTTTTCATGTGGTAGCAGAGGAGTTAATAAACCCTGCCTTGATTCCAATAGTGTGTATCTTACTGTTAAGGAAGAAAAATGTATTCAGAAAAATGAAGAGGATCAGGAATGAGTTGAGGAAGAAATTTCAGCTGACAAATTCAGCATTAGACAAACTCAGTATTAAAGGCGGCTCACTCTTCTCCCTATTTACCTCACTCTTGGCACATGCTGGATGAATAAATCCCCCCTAGAAAAAGGTATCCCCTATAATATGTTTACATGAGGAAGTGATCTGAAAGCTTGTTCTCTGGGGGAGTTTAAGGGTACATTTCAGCTCCTAGATGGAATTTCAGCCTGTGCCTCATAATCCCTTTAGAGGAAAGTTGCACTGGCACCTGTTTATGCTGTGGGACTTTCATGGGAACACTTGTGCAGGGGAACCTGGTTCCCCCTCCTTGGCCCCCACAGCAGTGGTTATTTTCAAAATTAAAGGGAATCCCTGCCCAGCCCTCATTGCTGGCGGAAATCAGGACACCTGTTTCTAAACAGTAACAGGTGAGCAAATTCTCAAGGTTTCCATAGGCAGAGGTAACAGCCAGTGTGGCAGCATATCCTACAAGCTGTTCAAATGCTTGCCCCATGAGAAATAATAGCCTGCTTAATCTCATAATCTGCTCTAAGGTCAGCTTTTCTCAAAGCTCCAGCTGTGGCGCTTTGCTTTTAATGAGTCGATGTGACGCTAATTAGCACATGAGTGATGTTGACTCTTCGGTGATTAGCGTCCAGTGTGTTCTTAGCACATCAAAATGGAATTTTCTCCCCTGCCTAAATGTTTCCTGTCAGATAGTACCTAGTTCCTGGACAATACAATCCAGACACTTAGACACTGAGAACAGCAACAGATCCACACACCAAATTGTGTAGAAAGAGATGACAAAGAGGTTCCAAAGAATGAACACGACTTGTGAACGACAGCAGTTCAACGTCTGTTGAGCAAGGGATGCTTGCATTATTACTAATTTCACAGCTGAGTGATGACAATGTGCTTGGGTCCATCTGAAATCATAGGACTTTGTGCTTTGACACATCTGCCATCATTTTCATGAACTTTTAACTAATTACCCAACTGATGCTGAAGCATCAGTGCTGTTTCTCAGAATGGAATTGATCCAATGTGGCTGTAATACTATACTTGAGTTACAATTTAAAAAATGAGTCTAAATGAGGTCAAATCTGCTCTTTTCAGTAAATTAGTGTGAGGTAGATGACTGGGGAATAATGGATGTTTTGGATAGCACGTTCTTTAAATTATAACATAAAGACATTTGAACATATTTCTGGAGAATTTATGAAATTGCTAACATGCTATGTGCTACCCTTGAACAAAAATAGGATAATTATGGGATATTTATAAATTTACATTAGTTTAAAATCACAATTCACATTGAAACAGAGTCAACAGCCCCATTAAAATCACAAAGTGAATACTGTTTCATCATTACTATGAAAACTTGACCTGTTTTCTCCATTTATAACTCAAACCTGTCTTCCTGTAGTTCCAGGTCTCCTTACAAGATGATCACCTTGATTTTACCTTGGGTTTACATGAAGTGCTTAAATCTAGGGGAAAACAATAAATCTACATCAGCTAGGAATCAGAAACTTAGGGCAGAGGATGAATAGATGGAACTTTGTTTTAAAGCAGAAGCAGAGTTTCAAGTTTGGTTTCCAAATACTGATTGGAAAAAAAAAATCCTTGTTTTCTATTATGATTGGATTGGAACTTTCAAAACCCAAAATATTTTTACCCAGATCCTTATCTTTATTCCGTGCTTGGCTTTCAATCTTTATCAGGAATTAGAAGACCATATATTTCATCTCGCAATGCTCATCCTCATTGAATACCTTCATTTAGACCAGAGGTTCACAAACAGTGACCATTTGGTCAAATCTTGCCTGCCACCTGCGTTTTTGTAAATTAAGTTTTATTGAAACACAGTCAAGCTCACTTGTTTATATATTGTCTGTGGCTGCTTTCACACTTTGAGGGTGAAGTTGAGTAGCTGCAACTGAAATCATAGATTCATAGAGTCCAGAATATTTGCTGTCTGGCTCTTCCCCCCCAAATTTTCTGATCGGTAAACTAAACTTTTAAAAACAAAAACCAAATGATTCTCAGTTAGGAAATATTATTTGTTAAAGTCTTCCAAATAACTTTAATATTTTATATTAATTGTCAAGAAAGTATGGCAAAGATGGTGCACCAATTTCTTTCCTATATTTCAAGAGAGTTACAGTGACTAGAATGGACTGTAATTCAGGAAAACAGTGAATAAAACCCATTGTCTCCAACATAATGACTGTCATTAGCCAAACTTCTCACAGAGACCAGGGTATTGTCTGAGGAGAAAGTTGGCAGAGAGGTACAGAGAGTCTTCCTCACTAGAATGTCTTCATAGGTCTAATTTCAGAAGACCATAAAGTGATCTAAAAATCATATTAGCTCTTAGATTCACCACCAGCCACCTCTAGGTACATTTACCTGATTCCCAACAAGATGGTATATCTGAATATATATTCTTGATTATCATTCCCCAAAAAGTGTTCTCTGGAACAGCACTCCAAAGAGATGCCCCTGGAGCCAAGAGCTCCCTGGGAAACCTTACATACTATTTCCCTCTCTTGGATACTAGTAATTCAGATTGTTATTTTGAAAGACCAGAGAAGTGCACCTGAACATAGTTTATAAGGTCATTAATAACTTTAAAAATAATATCCATTAATTTACCATGGAGAGAGGGTTCAAGGAACATAATTTAGGAAATGCTTGCCTCCCCTTCTCCAGCTCCCCCATTCCCTCTCTAACTACAAAAACTGGGGGAAAGCTGGAACAGAAATTATTGTTCCCTTGTTATTTTTTTTTTCATCTTTTCAATAGAAAATTAACTCCTTTAGTACTCTGCAGCTGATTTTACAGCCAAAGCCATAAAATAATAGGCTTCTAGTGAGAAAGGCTTACAGTGAGATCCACTTAGTACAGACAACTCTCCTGATTACAGAATACTCATTTTGGAACTCTTAAAGACTGTGGAATATTCGAAACATTACCAAGAAGCCAGTGATAACAGGCCTGAGATGTTTTGATGCAAATAGTTAGCATACATGTCCTAACCTCAACCCCAGTTAACTGAATGTAATAACATGCCAGGGGTTTCATCAGGTGCAGCCCAGTCATACTTCATTTGGAAGCCCACCGAGTTGGTGAGCTTGCTGCATTGGAAAAGCCAAGTTCTTACTGGTTAATGATGCTGTTGCTTGTTGTCTTTGTCTGTCTTCACTACCTATGTCAGGGCATACTGTTATAGATAGAAACTGGGGAAACTTCTGCTGGTTGAGCCTTGAGTTTTGAATTGCCTTCTTTCTATCACTTGAGTCTACTCTTCCTGGTTGGAAGCTTCTGTATTTCATGCCTTTAATTGGCTGAGCAATGAAAGTAAGCATTCAATAAATGTTAAAAAATATATGAAGGATTGGGTGAGATTTGTATGATAAAATTAAGATGGAAGTAGCATTTTAATACTGTAAATAAAGTTCATGAATAAGTACACATATCTATTAAATCTTTTTTAGACATCTCCTATAATTATGTGCTTTGAAAAAAATTACTAAAATCAAGTTGAATGAAGCCACAATCATACTTCTCCATTTGATAAAGACTTCTGGGAACTCCAAAAGCCTGGCAAAGAATGAGAACCCACTTTAAATAACTGAGAAAACCATGCTTAAGTATCATGACTTTGAAACTTACTAGCATCTATCTTTTAAAAATAGAATCATACTAACCCACCATCTAACCCCCAAACAAGAATAATACCACTTAATCTGTGTGTGTGTGTGTGTGTGTGTGTGTGTGTGAACGAACCAGCACCAGCACCTGGGAGCTTGTTAGCTCGCTTCAGATCTACCGAATCAGAATCTGCTTATTTTTTTTTTTCACCATTGAGGTAACACTGGCTTACAATACTGTATATGATTTAGGGGAATAGGTTTCCACCTATAGGTTCCCAACTCTTTAGCCCACACCCACCGCCAAAGCCCCTATAGTCCCCCACCATAATCTATCAAGCCCTCTCCCTACTCTGTCCCCTTTGACAATTTCCCCCCTCTCGTAGTTTCAATTCTGCAGTCATTTTTCAGGATTTGTGTTGATTTAGTTTTGTCTGTTCCTTGGTTTTATTTCTTTGTCGTCCACTTATGAGTGAAATCATCCACTATTCATCTTTTTAAAGCAAGATCCCCAGATGGTTTATATGTTCAATAACGTTCGAGAAGCACTGTAAAACACAACAGATCTAGAACTATAGGTGTTCAAATTTTGCAATGACTATGTCTGGAATTAAAAATAGCTATATAGAAAATGTTCAAAGAAAAAAGATGGAATCACAAAAATGAGAAAGCCAGCAGTAATCAGAAATGGGCAGGTAAATTTTAGAAAAAACAAATAGAATTGCTGGAGTTGAAAAAATATATTTAAAAAGTATTCAGTGAGGTGTCATAAAACAAATAAGATACAAAAATTGTTGTCGCTTCAGCTGACTCTCATTCATGGTGAGTTTTTTTTTTCCTCTCCAATGTATGATTTTTGACTGTGAGTTCATATTTGATTTATCCTAATCTCAAAAAAAAAAAAAAAAATCTGGGAGCCTGCAATGGGATTTTTTCCTCTGTGAAGCTTTGTTTTTCATTCCTCAGGAGTCAGGAGGTAGGACCCTGGTGCTCCACTCTTGATTTGTAGAGTTCTCTGGCTGCATCCAGGTGGCACAGGATTCCCTTGCTTCCCCTGCCTTCTCATGCATCTCAGCCTAATCTTCTGGCACACTGAAGTTGGCAGCTGCCAGAAGGGAACGCCACCCTCTGTGAGCACTTAATACTTGGATTTCAGCTCCTGGCTTCCTAGATTACTTTGTTCCCCTCTTTTAGAGCTATAACATAAAATGCATTTTTTAAAAATGTATGATCTAGTTGTTTTGTAGAGGGAGGGCTCTCAAAACTAGCTGGCCACCACATTGTGGGAGGCAACTCTACTAAAGCTATTGTTCATTTATTAGATATTAGGTTACAAACATCAATATGATAGAACCAGTCCACAAACCCTTGGAAATGAAGAATGCCATGGCATAGGTGCTGGGGACACGAACTAGGAAAGTCTGACAAGTTACAATAATCATCGTTCTGCCCACACCCAGTTCTAGCTATTATTTTGCAGGAAGGCAAAGGTGGCTATGGCTTTTCAGCTATTTTTGAGTGGATCAAGTATAAACTGATACCTCTCCTGAAAACCAAAGAAAAAACCAAATTGGAAATCTTATTTTTCTGAATAGCTTTGGACTTAATGACAGACCCCCCCTTTGCTTCATGTACACAGTAAATAAAAATTCACACACACACACGCTGTATGATAACTCAAGGGGCCACCATGGTTTTCCATTTTCTCAGGATAAGAACTTTGGGATTTGGAGTTGGCATCACTGTAAGTGTCCACCACAATGGGCATTTGCCATGTTCCTTAAACATCAATCCCTAGTTTTGGACATTTTGGGGTTGGGGGATGTTCTATAGTGGAATTCTGTCCCATTGTATGGTGGGTCCTTCTTGGGAGTGGGAATATGGGAGAGGAGAAGAAGTTTCCTGGACTTCCCTCGACTTACACAGCATCCAGCTTTGTCCCGTTGAAAGCGTGTCCTTGGACTGAAGTAAAGCCATTGTTGTAGAGTTTCCTATAATCAACAGAGAGAGGAGAAGTCAGTGACCTAGGAGAGGTGGTGCTGGCAAGTTCTGAAGGTTGGGCTTCAATATCAGAAATGTGGATGGCAGGTCTCCAGTCCCACAGGAAAACTTTATAAAATGTCTTGTTTGGGACATTTGATATTTTCCGGTTTAAATCCCCAGGCTCCAGACTTAGCTTCTAATGACTTGAAGCTGTTTTGCTGAAGTAGATTCACTTCAAGGAACAGATTTTCCACTATTAAATACTTAAAAATGAGGCCTCCCTGGTGGCGCAAGGGGCTAAGGCACAACTGATGAAGCTATCCACAGCCACTGTAGCACAAATTCGATCCTCAGCCAGGGAGCTGACCCACATGGTGCAGCAGACATCTCCTGATTTCATCTGCTGCTCCCCTCAGCAGTGTATTTCAGTCACTCCACCTGTTCTGTTCCCCACTCTGTCTCTGGTGAATCATCTCTCCCTGTAACACCTCTGGCCTGTACCCTGGTTCTTGTGTGCATAAATAAATAAATCTTTAAAAAAAACCTTTAAAATGTTCCATCTACTCAAAAATAGAGATTTTCGTAATAGTTAACACAATGTCAGCAAAGGAGGAATAACTGCAGTTTCTTATAAAATGAGCACATTTGTTGGAGTGACAGGTTTTATATTTTCCAATTAAAACATCATTTCACATTTGTATTTTAGCCACAGTTTTGCCCTCAGGTTTTGTCAGAGATTAAATGCTTCAAGGTGTGGGCTGAATTAAAGTGATCCTCATGGATGAATCTGAAAAAGTAGATGGATGGTGCCTTTTTGTGGAAATTTTAAAGTTGTATCTTTTTTTTTTTTTTTTTTTTTTTTTATAGAGGCATGCTCTTTTTTCCACCAGTCCTTCACCATAATCTCATACATCGATTCGCAGCGGCTGCGGCAAAGTTGTATCTTAGCAACTAATTAATTCATACAATGATTCTCAGAAGTATTATCACTACCGAATGTACTGAGACATGGAGGTGACCTGCCAAAACCACATTACTGCAGAACTGTTGGGAACAGGACTCCTCACCAGAAACGTAAATCTTCCCACCCACCAAACGCACACACCCTTCCTGAGGGAGAAGAAGCCCCAGCCTGGGGAGTTCTGGGCCACATGGAGATGCCTGGGCTTGGCTGGGGCTACTGGTATGAGATAAGAGAAGGCAGCCGTGACCACACTGAGGCACAGCCAGTGGCAGTTGTAGGGAACTTTCTTTTTTTTTTTTTTAAAAAGATTTATTTTTATTTATTTATACAAGCACTGGGTACAGTCAGAAGTGCGGGAGGGTGAGAGAATTCACCAAAGCCAGAGCGGGGAGCAGAGCAGGCAGAAGGACCGAAGCACACTGCTGAGGGGAGCAGCGGGTGGCAGGAGAGGTCTGCACTCCATGTGGGACCCTCCTCTGGTGGCCGGGGAGCAGCTGGGGATCGAACCGGCGCTGCAGAGGCTGCGGGCAGCTTCGCAACCCAGCGCTCAACCGCTGCGCCACCGGGGAGGCCCGGGAACTTTCAAAAGTACTGTATTCCACTACCTGTGACCCCTGTTATAGGAATAGCACAGTAAGAAGCACACAAGAAACTCCAAATTTAGAGTTAGACTTGGCTCCGGGACCTCATAGCAGGTGCTCCTGAGAATTTCTCAGTCTCCATTATCCCCAGTTTTCTTATCTGTAAAAATGTGATAAGACCTTCATGATAAGGTTGTTGGGAAGCTCAAATCACTCTGTGTTTCCCACAGTGAAGGACACTTTTATGAAATGACCATATTAAAAGGAGTACCCTGAAAAACTGGATTTATCTTGTGTAGTTCTGAAGAACAGAGAAGTAAACGTTATTTCTTTGTCCTTATTTTGTTTTAAGTACTAACACAAGGGTTTAGTTCCAGCTATGAAGGTGGGCTGTGTGTGGGCTCAGTGCCCAGGGGAGCCAGGCACAGAACTGAGAAAGCTCTCATGGATAAGTTTTATCTCAACTAGAGTTCTTTTATGAAGATCTGAGAATTTTACATTGAGTATTTCTATTTTCCCAAACTTTTGGGAAAATCCTTGACATTACAAATGTTTTTTGTTGCAGTCCCACTTCAGAGCTTAAATAAAACTCTTAAGGGTCAAGTAGGCCTTGAAAAATGAAAGTAGTGAAGAAAGAAAAAAAAATGGAGTGCAAACTCTTATGGAAACTCAATCCTCCCAGGAATATAGGTACAAATTGCTGTTGGACACATATTATTTCAAGTTGATAGTTTTTGGGCCTGAGCTTCAAGAAGAAAGGACTTTTTGCAGGAACACAGAACCAGCCATTTGAAAAGCTCATGGTGATCCCAGGCCATCCCCGCTGGCAGACTTGAGGAAATAGGAGGTTCTCTTATTCAAGCGTCTACCAGATACCTCTTGAACCCCTGCCAGGACTGAGTGGGCTGCTGGGAAATGAGGTCCTCAGAAAAAAATGCCAAGAGTTGAAAGTAACATTCTGTAAAGAAAAAAATCAGGAGTTTCTGCACCATGAGTACTAAATAGCACAGTGGCAACCTTTACCAATGAGGAAAATGAACTAGGTTTGGGGCTGAACAGGCTAAGACCAGGTCTTTGTTTTGTCAAGTGAAATGGTGGCCGAGCAGGAATCTTGTCTTTTCAAGAGAGCTCTTGAAACCAGGCTCCCCTGGCATAAGCTGGGTGCAGGATCAGCGTTTCCTGGCACCGAGCAGCGGGGTGTACAGGCTTTTCTGGGGCCTGGCTCAGCCTCAGTCCACCGCCTGCAGTTGCTCCCCTCCCATGGTCCCAGCACGTGCAGGCAGGGAAAGCAGCAGCTGCTGGTGGGTGTTTTACTGCCCACTGCACCCTGTGTGAGGGACCCCAGGGGGCTCCCTGGCAGACCCAGGCAGCGCTGAAGTTGTGGCAATGGCAGAAGTTTCCTGCGTGCCACCTTAGCAGGCTTCCAGTGGACAGTCTCTCCCCTGTGCAGCTGGATCTGAGCACCAGGGCCCCAGGGACTCCAGTGGAATCTTCCTCTTGAGCCGCAGCACCTTGTTTCCCCACCTGCTGTCCCCAGTACGAGTGGCCCTGCTGGGGCTCTGGTGTCCAGGCCCAAAATGGAAGCTTGGAACAGTTTCACTAGGGAATCATTTAATCAGGGTTGCAGGCTGAGGACTGCCAGAGAAACGGAGCTGGGGTGAAAATCAAGGCAAAAACCCCACCAGACATGTTTTTAGGCAGTGGTACTGAAAATGCAGAGGAGGCATCCTTTGGATGTAATCCCAATGCTGTTTTGTAACTAATTCAGCGAGAGGGGAATTCTCTACCAGTTGGGATAACTTATCTAGCAGATCTTCTCTGCTAGAACTTTTTGTGAATCTTCCTGATAAAGCCTCTATTTTGAACATCTGAAGAACAGAATCCATTCACACTCTGGGAGGAGGATAATGTATAGTTTGTGATGACAGAGTTGAAGTGTGAATACAGAGTTTGAACAATCTTTAATGGCCCCTTTATCTAACTCAGTGACCTCAGTAATGTCATTTCAATTTACTTTAAATTCTGTTTCTGTACCATGGGATACTGAAATACAGAATATTGTATCATGAGGCCTGTAGGCCATACCTGGTCCACTGCCTGTTTTTGTAAATGAAATTTTGTTGGGATATAGCCATGCTCTTTTGTTTATGCATTGTGCATGAACAATGGCTGATTTTGCCTCACATCGGCAGATTTGTACAGTTGCCATAAAGGCCTTGAGGTTGGTAAAACCTAACCGGCCCCATACCCACTGAGTGTGCTGACCACTTCTATAAGGGAATACTCTTGTTCCCTAAAGCATCTTGTCACCTGTAGAACACCATTCCATAAGGAAACAAGGCAACACTATTATCTACATGCAACCCTTTATAGATTATAACATAGACTCCAAGGTAGTATGGTTCTCATATGGCCTGAAAATATGACAATGGTCAAAATAAAAATTCAGTTGTTGGGAGGAGTGGCCTTGGCAATACTCACAGTGTCAAGGTTTCATTGCACAGTCCCTGGAAAGCATTTGCAGGGATTGAAGTCATATAAGGGTTGTCTGTAATTTCACTGCAAGAGAGAGACAAAAACACTTGGTGAAAAAAATGCTATCCCCACAAAGCTGGGTTCTTATTGCACAGACACACTTAAATAAGTAACTGGACACAATTCACTTTAATTGTATTTCTTTTTATGTTTCTTTGACCCTTCTGAGACTGTAGGAACATAGAGGTTCAATAAGGTATCTGAGATAGACACGCAATACAAGCTCCAAATGTGCAGTAGTCACAGAAGTTTTGGGCGTGGGTCAAGGCCCCTGACTTAAGCCGCATCTTCAAGGTGAGCAGGTGTATCTCAGAGACTTCTGAATCTGCAATAAACATTTTGTCCATAGTCCTTAGGTTTTCTAAGGGTATGGAGCCTTTAAGGAGGGTTGGGAGAATAGGCTCTATTTCATTCCATGAATATTACTAAAATGTCTTCCATTCACAAAACTCTGCCAGGCAGGAGCTCCTGTGGATCATTTCTAAGCCAGTCTAGTTCCCACACAATGCCATATTTTGAACTGAGCTTTCTGTAGCAAAGAATGTGGTCACTATTTTTCTTACCCCAAACTCAAGAGTTTGGATCCTGTCACTCTACACTCTTTCTGACTCTAGTGCAAACTCAACTTGTAACCCCATATTATGCATATGGTCCTTCACCTCTCTCCATCAGGTAAGATAACTCACCATGCCTTTGGGTTTGGAGAGAGCATGCGGATACAAATGAGAGTTACAGGAAGCAGCGCACTAGTGACTGCCTCTTGGGCTACTGCTTAGACAAAATCATTTAGGTTTTTTATTCTTTCATTTCTTCATTTGTAACATGGAAAAATGGTAACTTATGTGCTTTTTTTTAAAAAAGATTTATTTTATTTTATGCATACAAGAGCTGGGGTACAGGCCAGAGGTGCAGGGTAGGGGGAGGTGAGAGGATTTCCCAGAGACAGAGTGGGGAACAGAACAGGCAGATCTACCGAAATACACTGCTGAGGGGAGCAGCGGGAGAGAAAGGAGAGGTCTGCTGCGCCATGTGGGTTGCTCCCTGGCCAGGGATCGAACTTGAGCTGCAGTGTCTGTGGTTAGCTTCATAGATTGCATCTTAATCTCTTGCGCCACCAGGGAGGCCCCTGTGCTTTATAAGATGATTGAGAGGAGCAAATGTGATAATGCATGGGAAAGCATTTGAGTGTGTGAGTCCCTTATCACTGTAGATGCTGCTCCCCTGCAGAATGTTAAGAGCCCTGTAGTGAATTCTCGGGCAAAGCATGTGAATCTTTTGGCAAAGTAAAGCATCACTCCCTAACACATGTTTCATATGTGTTCTGAATTGTCTTAAAATAATGTAAAAAGAATCACACTACAGAATACACTTCAGTAGAGAGAGAATTAATAGAGAGGTGAACCCTCAATCTAGAGATTTGGGGAACAGTCTGTTTATTGTTAATTAGCCAGATGAACTTGGATAAATAATTTAACCTCTTCATGCTCCAGGGTCCTCATTTATCTTACAGAATAATGGTCCTTGCATTCCCCACTTTATAGAGTTGTTTTGAAAAACAGATGAGATAATGAATGTGAAAGTACTCTGAAGAACATGCAAGCACAGAAGATATAAGGGCTCTTTATTATCATTACAAAGCAGGGGAGAGATTTATGAAAAGCTGAGGTGGTCTGGTCAGGAGTGGGGAGAAAGGAGGAATTCAAGGAATGTTTTGTTTTGGAATGGTTGGGTTCTTTGCATGTCTTTCTGAAAAAAAAAAAAAAAAAAAAAAATCAAAGCACACAGAAAAGGAAGGCACAGAGAGTTACTCTCCTGCAGGTAATCACCGCCTATTACAGAGGTGCTCTAGCCACTTAGCTCCTCTGATTGCAGTCATGGTGGGCAGAGTGGGAGGAAGGCTGCAAAAAGGGCTTTGTGCTTTGCTAGAGCAAGAGCTAAGGATCAAGTGACTCTGGAAAATGATGTTCCTCTCTCCAATCTCTGCCTTTTTCTGTGACAACTTCAAGTACCAGTTGTCTCAAACTCATTTTCCTCTCCAACCATTTTCCTCTCCAGCCTTCTTTTGCCCTTCAACCCACAAGTTCCAAATAAATCTCCCCACACCTCATGATTGTTTTATTTTTTTAATTCCCTTCCTAAGAATTGCTGATTGGATTCCCCCTACGCCTGAAAAACGGATCCATTTCATTAAAAATACTAGTGAGACCAGTCATTTGTGTGGGGTTGGATTGGGGTGCAGTGGGGGTTCTTGACAAGTAACAAAAACAACTGAGTGACTATTTTCACCTTCCCTAGATATTATGGCGTTGGGTAACCAGAGACTATTGCTGCTCAAATCCCCGGAGAGGGGAAACTTTTTGATTGGATGGCCTTTATTTTCCGCTAATTACTTAAGATGACAATTATTTTATTATTTGGAAACAGCTAAATTAAAGACATTAAATTTCAATTCTGAGCAGGCATATGTAACAGTTGCAGAAATTGAGAAATTTCCTTTGGGGGAAAAATAAAGTATTATCCTTATCATTGAATTTTCCTTCTATTTAATCATTCCCATCAGCAAATAAACTTCTTTCATTAAAAAAACAAACAACAGACCTTTTCTCTTGATCCAATATCTTTCAACTATGAAGATGATTTATTTTTTATTAATTTATTAATTAATTTATATATATTTTACATAATTGTTCATTTTTTTTGGTACAATGTTTGCTTTCTCCTCTCAGATGTAGTCCCTGTGAAATTCCCACCACCAATTCACTGTGCACCATCACCATAGTCCCTTGTGCTCCTTCCTCCCCTGTTTTGCTCCCTCTCTCTGCCCTTCCCCTGCAGAAAGTCTCTAATTTATAGTTGCCTGTTACTTTTGTTTTTAATTTATTATTGTTATTATTTATTTTCCTGATCCCTTATTTGATTCCCCTACATTCCTCCTATAAGTGAAACCATCTAATATTTTTCTTTTTCCTTCTGGCTTTTTCACTGAGCATAATCCCTTCCAGCTCCATCCACGTTGCTGCAAAATGGCATGAGTTTACCTTTTTGATTGCTGAATTTGATCCCATTTTGTTCCTTTTTAATAGTGAAACCTCTCAAAAGCATTTGTTATGGTCACACTTTCTAATGTTCATCCTCTGATTCTCTCTTGAGCCTACTTCTACCAGACTTCTCTATCTCCAGTCCTCCACTGGAACAGTTCTGTTAGAATCATTAATGTGCCATATTACTAAACTCAGTTCTTTCATGACTCCATCCATTAGTGCATTTGGCAGAGCTAATCACTATTTTCTCCTTGAGATAATTGCTTCACTTGACTTTAACTGACCCCCATGATTACCACTGGTTCTTGTCATTGACAAATAAAATATTGCAAACATTGCATGGTGTATACTTACAGTATAAAGAATACATCAGTGGAATAAACTTTAGTTAGATCAGGGAATACTCTAAGTCCAGTGTTGAAAATGCCACTAAAGCACACAAAAAAGAAGAAAAAGAACAAAAATTAGGTACAAAATCAATGCAGAGAATGTAGAATAAAGTAATGCTGAAAACACGGGTTCTGAAGTCAGACAAGTCAAACCTTAATTCCTTCACTTAATAGCTGAGTGGCCATGGTCAAATTCTAACCCTTGGGTGAGGTGATATTCCCTCAAGCAAAAGAATCTAGTCCAGTCCACCACTGTCAACACACTTTTCCTACTTAGAGGTCTGGGGATTGTTTAAACCACATGGGGTTCAGGTTTCTTTCTCTGTGTGTGATATTGTTGTTTTAATTGGAGGACATTATATGTGTGTTGGAGAAATGGAGAATGGGTAAGAAAGACAATATATAATCATCCAACTCTAAGTCAGGCTTCCTCTTTAAAACTCTATATTGTATTCTTTTTTTTTTTTTTTTTTTTTTGCAGTTTTAACTTTTTTTTTTTTTTTAATTTTATTGTTATATTCCCCATACAATTGCATCCCCCCATTCTGACCCCAATCCCTCCCCTCCCGCCCCCGCCCCCCAAAAAGGTCTCTGGTTCATAGTTTTTTGTTGATTTTGATTTTCACTTTCTTATAGTTATTCATTTTCCTGGTCCCTTATTTAAGTTTTCTAGATTCCTGCTATGAGTGAGACCATCCGGTATTTTTCTTTTTCTTTTTGGCTTATTTCGCTGAGCATGATCCCTTCCAGCGCCATCCATGTTGCTGCAAATTGCATGTGTTTATCTTTTTTGAATGCTGAGTAATATTCCATGGTATATATGTACCACATCTTCTTGATCCAGTCATCTATTTTTGGGCATTTGGGTTGTTTCCAAAGCTTAGCTATTGTAAACAGTGCTGCTATAAACATAGGGGTGCAGGTGTTCTTGGAATTGATGTTTCTGTGTCCTTTGGGTAAATACCTAGGAGTGGAATTGCTGGATCATATGGAAGCTCTATGTTTAGTAGGTCCAGAAATCTCCACACAGCTTTCCACATTGGTTGGACCAGTTTGCACTCCCACCAACAGTGCAGAAGAGTCCTTTTTCTCCACACCCTCGCCAGCATTTGTTGTTGCTAGTTTTTTAATATGTGCCATTCTCACTGGTGTAAGATGGTATCTCATGGTAGTTTTGATTTGCATTTCCCTGATGGCAAGTGATGTTGAACATTTTTTCATATGCCTGTTGGCCATTTGCATTTCCTCTTCAGAGAAGTTTCTTTTTAGCTCTTCTGCCCATTTTTTGACTGGGTTATTTTCTTTGTTGTTGTTGAGTCTCATCAGCTCTTTGCAGATTTTTGTGATCAGTCCTTTATCATTAGTGTTGGGTGCAAAAATGTTCTCCCAGTTGGTGGGGTTTCTCTTTGTTTTTGTTATTGTCTCTTTTGCTGTGCAGAAGCTCTTTAATTTGATGTAGTCCCAGCTGTTTATCTTTGCCTTCACTATCACTGCTTTGGGTGATGTGTCTGTAAAGATGTCTTTGATGTGCAAATCACGTAGTGTTTCGCCTATATTTCCTTCTATATATTTTATGGTTTCAGGTCTTATGTCTAGTTCTTTAATCCATTTTGAGTTGATTTTTGTGTATGGTGTGAGGTAGTGGTCAAGCTTCATTCTTTTGCATGTAGCGACCCAGTTTTCCCAGCACCATTTACTGAACAAACTTTCTTTGCTCCAATGCATAGTCTTTGCTCCTTTGTCAAAAATTAGTTGACCATAAATCTGTGGGTTTACTTCTGGATTTTCTATTCGATTCCATTGGTCTGTATGTCTGTTCTTGTTCCAATACCATGCAGTTTTGATGATTATGGCTTTGTAGTATAGTTTGAAGTCTGGGAGTGTAATGCCTCCATTCCCTTCTTTTTTTTTCAGGAGAGCTTTGGCTATTCGGGGTTTTTTGTGATTCCATATGAATTTCATAATAATTGTTCTATTTCTTTGAGAATGACATTGAAATTTTGATTGGAATAGCATTGAATCTGTATATTGCTTTTGGAAGGATGGCCATTTTAATAATGTTTATTCTTCCAATCCACGAGCAGGGGATGTCTCTCCATTTCTTTGTGTCTTCTTCTATTTCTTTTAAACAGTGTTTTATAGTTTTCTTTGTATAGGTCCTTTACCTCTTTTGTTAGATTTATTCCCAAATATTTGATTTTTTTTGTTTCAATAACAAAAGGGATGGTTTTTTTTTTTCTTTCTTCTTCAGATTTATTGTTTGTGTATAGGAATGCTACTGACTTTTGCATGTTTGATTTTGTATCCTGCCACTTTACTGAACTGATTGATGAGTTGAAATTAGCTTTTCTGTGGAGTTTTTGTGGTTTCTCTATGTATAATATCATATCGTCTGCAAATAGTGATAGTTGACTTCTTCTTTTCCTATTTGGATTCCTTGGATGTCTTTCTCTTGTCTTATTGCCCTGGCTAGGACTTCCAGTATTATATTGAAAAGCAGTGGTGAGAGTGGACATCCTTGTCTTGTTCCAGATCTTAATGGAATTGCTTTCAGCTTTTCACCATTGAGAATGATACTGGCTGTTGGCTTGCATAGATGGCCTTTATGATGTTGAGGTATGTTCCTTGTATCCCAAGAATTTCAAGGGCTTTTATCATGAATGGGTGTTGCACTTTGTCGAAAGCTTTCTCAGCATCTATTGTATTATCATATGTTTTTATATTTCTTTTTGTTGATTGTGTTGGATAACGTTGATTGATTTTCGGATGTTAACCATCCTTGTGCCCTGGAATGAATCCTACTTGGTCATGGTGAATTATCTTATGGATACATTGTTGGATTCTGATGGCTAAAATTTTATTGAGGATTTTTGCATCAGCGTTCATTAGGGAGATTGGCCTGTAATTTTCCTTTTTTGTGTTGTCCTTGTTCGGTTTTGGTATTAGTGTAATGTTGGCTTCATAGAACGTGTTTGGTATTGTTCCTTCCTTCTCAATTTTTTGGAAGAGTTTGTGAAGGATAGCACTAATTCGTCTCTGAATGTTTGGTAGAATTCATTTGTAAATCCATCAGGTCCTGGGCTTTTGTTTTTTGGGGAGGGTTTTTGATTACCATTTCAATTTCGCTAATTGTAATTGGTCTGTTTAGGTGTTCTTTTCTTCTTTATCTAGCTTTGGGTGATTGTAGAGTTGTAGGAATTTGTCCATCTCCTCTAGATTGTTAAGCTTGTTTCCATATAACTGTTCATAGTAGTTACTGATTTTCTTTTGATTTTGCTCTGTGTCCGTTGTGATTTCTCCTCTTTCATTGATGATCCTGTTTATTTGTGCTTTCTCCCTTTTTTCCTTTGTGAGCCTGGCTAGGGGTTTGTCTATTTTATTGATTTTTTTCAAAGAACCAGCTTTTGGTTTCATTGATCTTTTGGATTGTTTTTTTAGTTTCAATTTCATTTATTTCTGCTTTGGTTTTATTATTTCTTTTCTTCTACTGGTTTTGGGGTTTTTTTGTTGTTCTTTTCTAGATCTTGAGCTTCGAGATTAGGTTGTTTTCTTTGAGTTCTTTCTTGTTTCTTGATGTGAGCTTCTATTGCTATATATTTTCCTCTTATTACTGCTTTTGCTGCATCCCATACATTTAGGATATTGGTGTCCTCCTTGTCGTTCAATTCAAAAAATTTTTTAATTTCTTCTTTGATCTCCTCATTAGTCCAGTGGTCTTCCAGTAGTGTGGTTTTTAATCTCCATGAGGTAGGAAAGTTCCTTGCCTTCTTTTTTTTTATGGTTTATTTAGTTTGATGCCTTCATGGTCAGAAAAGATGGTTGATATGATTTCAATCTTGGTGTATCTGTTGATGTTTGTCTTGTGCCCCAGTATGTGATCGATCCTGGAGAATGATCCGTGTGCGCTTGAGAAAAATGTGTACTCCGTTTTTTTGGGGTTTAGTGTTCTATAGATGTCTGTAAGCCCAATTGGTCTAGGTTCTTATTTAGAGTTTGGTTTCTTTACTTATTTTTTGTCTTGTTGATCTATCCATTGTTGATAGTGGTGTTGTTGAAGTCTCCCACTACGTATGTGTTTTCTCTGATGTCTGTTTTCAGAGAGGACAACAGTTGTCTGATATATTTTGGTGCTCCTTCGTTTGGTGAGTATATGTTAATGAGTGTTATTTCTTCTTGAAGTATTGTCCCCTTGATCATAATGTAGTGACCATTGGGGTCTCTTTTTATCTTTTTGAGTTTGAAGTCTGTTTTATCTGATATAAGTATAGCTGTTCCTGCTTTCTTTTTTGGTCCATTTGCTTGTAGGATTGTTTTCCATCCTTTAACTTTGAGCCTATTTTTATCTTTTGTAGCTAAATGTGTTCCTGGAGACAGCAAAAGTTGGGTTTTGTTTCTTAATCCAGGCTGCAACTCTGTGTCTTTTTTATTGAAGAGTTTAGTCCATTTACATTTAGAGTTAATATTGATATGTTAACATCTGTATTTGCCATTGTGTTTGTCTTTCCTTTGATTTTATTTATTTATTCTTTTAATAACTTTTTTTTTTTTTGGCCTTCTTTCATTGTTATTCGTCCCTCTGAGGTTCTGGCTTTAGGACTCCTTGTAGTATTTTTGGAGTGGGGGGTTTAGTTGCAATGAAATTCGGAGTTTCTGTTTGTCTGGGAAGGTCCATATTCTTTCTTCAAAGAGGAAGAGAGAGCTTTGCGGGATAGAGTATCTTGGTTGGCATCTGTTTTTGGAGTCTGTTGACTATGTCCCTCCACTCTCTCCTTGCCCGTAGTGTTTCTTCGGAGAAGTCTGATGTCAGCCTGATTGGCTTTCCTTTGAATGTTATCTGTTTCTTCCCTCTTGCCAGCTTCATTATTTTTCCTTGTCCTGGATTCTAGGGAGCTTTACTATTATGTGTCTTGCTGTATTTTTCTTTCGTCGTGGAAGTTTGGTGTTCTTCTTGCTTCTTGTATATCAATTTTCAGCTCCTTCTTCACATTTGGGAAGTTCTTTCAATTATCTCTTTGAATATTTTCTCTGTTCCTACTTCTCTCTCCTCTCCTTCTGGTATTCCTATAACTCTTATATTTCCTTTCCTCATGGAGTCAGATAGTTCCCGAAGTCTTTCTTCATTCTTTTCTTCGTACTTCTCTTTCCTTTTCTGTTTTGGTTCTTTTTATTCTGTGTCTTCAAGAGCACTTATTCGTTCTTCCATTTCATCAATTCTGCTTTCATTGCTTTTCCCAGAATTCTTTAGTTCTTCCACTAATTCTTTGATCTCCTGCATTTCTTTTACTTTCCTCTTGGGGACTCAATTTCATTCTTCTGATCGTTGATTATTTTCCCTTATCATTGTTTTCCTTTATGACTTCTGTCAGTTTTTTAATCACGGCAATTTTAAATTCTCTTTCTGGAAGGATCAGAAGTTCTTCCAGTTACTGTCGTTGCCATCTGGGGGCTGGTTTTCTTTTTGTGGTGTGCTTTTCTCTGGAGAGTTGCTAGGTTGCGTGTGGTTCTTCTCCTCCTTACTGTCTGTTTTCTAATTTGCCGTATGCGTTGGGACACTGTGTTGTTGGGACTGGCCGGCATCTTGGGTGGGGCTTCTCTGCTCCCTCTGGTTCCTCCAGGAGTCATCTGTCAGTTTCAAGCAGTCTTTATTGGAGAAAGGTCCCTGTCCTAAAATGCCGATGTGGGGACACACTCCCCTGTGCACCTGGTCTGCCCCAGCGGTGGGTTCCTGTTCCCCCTCTGGGCTTGGACGGCAGGCCAGAGGGGGTCTGGCGTGGGCGAACTTCCCCTGCTCACCTCTGGCTCCTGAGGAAGCCTTGTGCAGGTAGTCTTTACTGAAGAAATGTCCCTGTTCTAAAATGGTGATGTGGGACACACTCCCTGCGCGTCCAGTCTCAGGCACACTCTTCTGCGCGCCTGGTCTGCCCCGGCTGTGGGTGCTCGCTCTCCCTGTGGGCTCAGACTACTTGTTCGGAAGGGGCCTGGCGTGGGCTAACTCCCCAGCTGGCCACTTGCTCCTTCAGGAGCCTGTGCTGGCTTCAAGTCGCTAGGTGGCGCCAGAGATCTCTCCTAGAGCCCTTGGGGAGCTGATTTTCCACCCCGTGGGTCAGGGAGCAGAGCGGGGATGGTAGGGTACACCTCAAGCTTTGGGGTGCTGTGTCTGCCTTGTGCCCCACCGTCGTGGGGAACCCACGCCCCTAATTTCGTGCCCCGGGTCTCAGTTCCAAAGCCCTCAGTTCCAGGACGCGGGCTGTAGCCCAGTTCAGTGGCGCGGGAATGGCGCCTTTTGCACCGCTCCCGTGCCTGGACGCCTGGTTTCCTGCTCACTCAGGGAGGGACCTTCACCTCAGTGAGGACCTCTGCGCATCTCCCCGCAAGCCTAGGTCGCAGGCGCGGGGACCTGGGCAGCCGCGATCCCGGTCCGCGTTTTCTTTTCAAGCGCGCCAAGCGCGCCGCTTTTCCGCGCCAGCTTACCGGCAGCCCGGGCTGTGTGCGCGTCTCCCGGGGTCTTTGTTCTTCTCTAATGGCGCCCGGAGCCGTTCGCTCACCGCCGCGGCGGATCCTGCAGGGTTCGCCTCAGCTCCCGTTCACGGGGTGTGGTGGCTGCAATAGTTCCTTTCCGCTCACAGTCCCGCTTGCTGCGTCGTTGTTCTTTGTGGTTGTTTTGGTTTGTGTTTTCCTCCTCTCTGCGGGTCGGAGAGTGCCGCCTCTGTGGGCGGGGGAGGGGAGCAGGGTTCTGCGCTTCCCTCCCTTCTGGTCCTCTTTTATGGCCACTTTCTTCTTCGGGTAGTTCGCTGGAGTCACCCGTTTATCTTCCGTGTCCCAGTTCTCACTGGGACCTGCCGCTTTTCCTCCCTATTAACTTTTTTTAATGGGAGATCTTACTCGCAGCGTCTCCTCGCCGCCATGTTGCTCCGCCCCCCTGCCTATATTGTATTCATCATTTCACCAAGAATGGTTTTCCTGGGGCAGTGTTGTAGGAGTTCATGTCAGCAATACCATTTAAAAGATATGTCCAGACCAGGATGGTAATCAGTGAAGGACAACATCTTCACTTTCTGAAGTTTGTGTCATCAGGGCGAGATGTTGAGATTAAAAGACATGCATAAAGTAGCATGAATGCAAAAACTCCCAGGCTCCTGGTGCCTCTCAGATTTAATTGGTTTAACATTTGGTGCACTTCCTACAATGTAGGTGGTGAAAGCAGAGATTTTTTTTTTTTTTTGAGCATTTTGGCATGGCATTAGACCTACTCATAAAACTGTCAAGAATGTCTTCCAGTAGAGAAAACTCCAGTTCCATTGATGTATCATCTAGGGCAAATTCAGGCTTGACTCCTTTAGAGGAGAAGACACAAGATTTGAAGAGGAAGCCAGGAGTCAGAAAGAGCAAATGAAAAGTTCCAGATTACAAAGGAGAGAGGTGAGATTCTTCAAAGGTACATTTGAAGAACAGTAAACAAACTAGTTCAAATGTAATAAGTGTTCATGTGAAAGAGTGGGTTGGGGGGTTTTTGGAAAGGTCCAAGGGTTAAGTGGGGGCCATATAGGAAAGGGCTGGAAATTCTATTATTAGGGACAAGGACCTCTATGTTCTTTAAAACCACAAACAAGTTCATCTCATTTTTGATGTCAAGCAACATTTACCTCTCATTTGTCACCTTCAGTATTCTCCTGTAGGAGAGGAACTTTTCAATTTCATATGCAATAAATCCCCCAAGTTGATTGTAAGCTTCTTGAAGATAAGGACAATGTTTTAAAATCCCATGTGTTCTACACAGGGTCTTGCACATAGTAGGAGATCATTATTTCAGAGTCACTGATTTATTGAAACTCAAAAGTCCATAAGGGAGTGACTGATCGCTTGTCCCATAAGTTTTCACTGATCTCCAGATAGCCCTTCAGTCACAGATTCAATCAATATCCTTCTCCACTCCTGGCATCTCCCATCCCCCATACTTCAATATAAAAATAAATAAATATTGTGATTCCATATCTTTATAATATTATTCCATTCACCATTATTTATTTTCTATCCCTTCCTTCTCTTCCAGGATAACTTCTAGTCATCATTACAGATTTATTCCATAACACATATATGAAATATCTACTTTTACTTAAAAACCTTTTAAATAAAATATATATGAACTAAATAAAATATAAATGAATAAATATATATGAACTAATATATTAATACTGCTTATTTCAGGGTGTTGGAATGAAAATGCATTTTTTTGTTTTTCTTAATAATGAAGGCTCTTGTTCTCTAATTTTTGAAAATGTATCTAAGTAGAATAGAAGGGAATAAAGGTAGGGTTCTTTTAGCTGGTGCTTAGAAGATCTGAGTCCATACACACATATCCACCAAACACAGGTATAACGAGCACTTTCTCTGTGCTGAGCAACAAAGATGCAGAGAACAAAGCTGGTCCCTGCTCTCATAAAGGTAATCAGTTAGTTCATTGGGTGTCACCAAAGCAAAGGACTGTCCCTTCCATGTTTGTCCCTTTAGCCTCCAAGAGATTGGATTTTATTCTTCATGGCCTTTTTTTCCTTTGTAACAATTACTCTGATTGTTGCAATACCTATTTCAATCAAATTGACCAGTGGACACTCAATGTTTTGTAGTTTGTTTACTCCATTTAAAGACTAGACAGACATGATGGCATTTCCTCACTCATGTCTTTTGGAGCAGGTCTCTGGTAGAGCACTATGTGCTGACCCTTGAATGGGGTTTTCAAATGTACCTCATTTCACCTGATACCTTGCTGCAGGTAGGGGTGGGTGTGAGGGAGTCAATCACAGGATATGACTTGTCCCACTGCCATACTCTCTAGAACAATCCTGGCAGGTAGCATTATAATTCTTTTTTACATAAGAAGGTTAGGACGGGAGAATGGTTAATACTCACAGGAACTTCAGAAGGGGGAGCTCTTTCAGGGCACCAGGTTCTATGTAAGTTAAGCTTCTAGTATTCCGAATCTCTCTGTGAAAATTACAATGAACACATTCACCACAATACATCCATTTCTTTTCTTATCAAAGGTAAGACAACATAAATCGGATCTCATAAATGTTCATGAGAATTTGTGGCTGAACTTTTTCCAAATCATAGTTTTAAAACCTTTTCTTATTCCTTTTAGATTTAAAAGAAAACCCCCTCCAGTGGTTTGCTGAGGACAGATCTTTATTATGAGCAACAGCAAACATCCTGGCTGTAGACTGGGAAGCTGAGTGGATAAATGATGGATAATAAGCATAATAAGATTCCTCTGCCCATTGCATTTTCAGATGTAGTGGATGTAGTGAATCTTAAGAGTTCACTTGGGTTTATTTTCCAAGGTCAGTAATTTAAGACTCTAGCATGTATTTTTTTTAATATACATTCTTATCAAAATATGCAATTAACATTAATGAAATTAGAAAGTGGCTCTGTTAAAAATAGACTCTCTTGGTAAACTTAAGTGTATTAAACATATATAGATTGGTTTAAAGTTTATTTTAAATTTTATTTTTAAGTAATATCAATTATAACATAATACAAGTCTCAACAATACAGTTGTTGAGAATCAACACGTGTACATACTGTTATGAGATCACCACTAAAAGTCTAAATCTGTCCTTCCACACTAGTATGCCCTTTTCCTTCTCTTCTAGTAACCATTAATTGATCTCATAGTCCATAAGTATTTTTGTTTTATTTAGTTAATCTGTTTGTTTTCTCTATCAACCACATATGAATGAAATCACAATGTTTTTCTTTTTCTGTCTGGTTTATTTCACTAAGCATAATTTCCTCTAGGTCCATCCATGTTGTTGAGAATGGCAGGATTTCATTTTCTAAAAATAGCTGAATAGTATTCTGTTGTCTATATACATCACCTCTTCTTTATGCACCCATCCATTGATGGGCACTTAGGTTATTTCCAGTTCTTGCCTATTGTAAATAGTGCTGCGGTAAAAGTGGGGGTGTATACAGCTCTTCAAATTTATGGTTTTATACTTCTTGGGTAAATATCAAGAAGTGGGTAACTGGATGATATGGAATTTGTTTTTAATTTTTGAGGACTGTCCACATTGCTTTCCTTAATGGCTATATCAATTTACATTCCCCCAAACACAGTGGATTCCCTTCTTTCTACCTCCTTGCCCACACTTGTTTCTCTTCTTTTGGATGCCAGCCATTCTCACAGGTGTGAGGTGGTATCTTTTTTTTTTTTTAAGATTTGTTTATTTATTTATACATGCACTGGGTACAGTCAGAAGCACAGGAGGGTGAGAGAATTCACCAGCGCCAGAGCAGGGAGCAGAGCAGGCAGAAGGACCGAAGTACACTGCTGAGGGAAGCAGCGGGCGGCAGGAGAGGTCTGTGTGCCATGTGGGACCCTCCTCCGGTGGCCTGGGAACAGCTGGGGATCGAACCGGCGCTGCAGAGGCTGTGGGCAGCTTCGCAACCCAGCGCTCAACCACTGCGCCATTGGGGAGGCCCAATGAGGTGATATCTTATTGGTATTTTAGTTTGCATTTCATGATGATAAGAGTATGAACATCTTTTCATGAACCTATTTGCCATCCGCATGTCTTTCATGAACCTATTTGCCATCCCAATAGAAGTATCTGTTCAGATTCTCTGGGAATTTTTTAAAACAATTTGTTCATATTATTTATTGTTCTTTTTTTTAAAAGGCTAATTTTATTTATTTATTTATGCATACAAGAACTGGGGTGTAGGCCAGAGGTGTGGAGGGTGAGAGGATTCACCAGAGACAGAGTAGGGAGCAAAACAGGCAGATTGACTGAAATACACTGCTGAGGGGAGTAGAGGGCTAGTCAGGAAAGGTCTGCTGTGCCACGTGGGTCAGCTCCCTGGCCAGGGATTGAACTCAGACTACAGTGGCTGCTGAGACTTTAACCCCTGCTCCACCAGGGAGGCCTCATTGTTCTGTTTTCTTAATTTTTTGAATATTTTGGATTTTAACCCCTTTTCAGATGTATTATATGCAAATATCTTCTCCCATTCAGTAGAATGTTCTTGTTTTTATTTCTTTCTCTGAAGAAGCTTTTAATTTGACATAAGCCCATTGGTTTATTTTTGCTTTTGTTTCCCTTGCCATTGGAGTTGAGTACCCAAACACATCTCCAAGGCTGATGTCAAGTATAGTGTATGGTCCATTTTTTCTTTCATGTATTTTAGAGTTTCTAGTCTTTAATCCATTTTGAGGTAGTTTTTGTGTATGATGTCTAATAGTGGTTTTGTTTCATTATTTTGCATATAATGGTCCAGGTTTCTCAAGACTATATAAAAAGGCTCTCCTTTATCCATTGCATGCTCTTGGTTCCTTCGTCATAAATTAGTTAACTATATGTGTTTTCATTTCTTAGCTCTCAATTCTATTCTATTATTTTTATGTCTGTTTTTATTCCCATACCAAGCTGTTTTAATTACTATCACTTTGTAGCATAGTGTGAAGTCTAAAAGGGTGATACCGCCACATTTTTTCCCCAACAGAAGCATTTTTTGTTATGCAGTGTCTTCTGATGTTCGAAAAACGTTTCATTGTTTCAGTGGGGTTCTCACTCTTAGTGGTGAATGATAAACTTGCCAGAGCTTTCCATGTGGGAAGCAGGGTTCCAACTACTGCCAGAAGTAATCAAATATTAGCTAGGAGAGTTTATAAATTGAATATGATTTGTAGTCTGAAAAATTGCTATGTAAGAGACTATCATTTAAAAACTTTAAAAAAATTGTATTAACGTTTTGGTTATTGAAGTAATGTTGGTTTATAATATTACATAGGTTTCAGGTGCACACCATTATGAATCAACATCTGTATACACTACATTATGTTTGCCACCAAAAGTCTAGTTTCCAGCCTTCTCCACATAATTGACCCCTTTTACCTGACTTACTCTCCCTTCCCTTCTGCTGTTTTATTATTAATCTGTTTTTGTTTGGTTTGGTCATTAATTTTGTTTCCTTAACTTCTGCATTAGTGAAATCATACAGTGTTTGTTTTTCTCCATCTGACTTATTTCACTTAGCGTAATACCATATAGGTCTATCCATGTTGTTTTCACAGAGTTAGAAAAGACACACTGGCTGCAGTGGAAGTTTCTACCACTTCCAGCTGTGTGACTGAGCTTTGTGTGTGTGTGTGTGTGTGTGTGTGTGTGTGTGTGTGTAAAAGGAGAGTATGAACTGACTTTAGAGAGCTGTCAATGACTTAGTAGGCTAATAAATCTAAAACCTTAAGAACTATGCCTTGCAGATAGTAGGGGAAAGATGAATGTTAGCTTTTATTAAGGAGGATGGAGATTGTAAAGAGGCCACTGGATTTTCAATCAGGTTGGCAATGTATGTTGAGAGCAGTTTCAGTGCAGAGGTGGGTGGAAGTGTGGCTGTAGGTGAATGAGATAGACCATATAGGTCTATCCATGTTGTTTTCACAGCTGAGTAGTATTCCATTGTGTTTAAGTTCCACATCATCTTTATGCAATCACTTGCCACTGGCACTTACATTGTTTCCAAGTCATAGGAGGTTATCATCGAACAAGCAGTCCTGAGTCGTGACCCAAGAGAATGTCACAATGATATGTAGTGCTGCCCAACTGAATTAGCTTTAGAGGTCAAGAAGGAAAGGGTAATGAAACACTGATATTGGCTGCAGCTGATTAAGAGACTGTAATATACATTGGGTGTGAGAGAAGGGAGAGGTAGGAGGGGTTGTATGGAGAGGAGAGAGACACAAAAGAAGAGGTGGGTTTTTTTTTGGGGGGGTATGCAGGGATGTAAGAGGAATACAAGTGAAACATGGACAAGGAATGCCTCAAGAGAACACCAGGGAAAGGAAATCACTTTTTGAGGTAAGAGGACAGATCAATACTTAAAACGAATTGTTTAAAAATGACTGTTGAGAGAGGTAAATACTGTATGATATCATCTATATTTTGGAATCTAAAGTAGCCAAATTCGGAGAAATAGAAAGTAGAGTGGTGGTCATGAGGGATTAGGAGTTGGGAAATGAGGAAAAATTGAATTAATCAAAGGATACAAAATGCTAGTAAAAAATTAAGCAATTCAGGAGAGTTAAACTAAAGCATAGTGATTATATCTAATACTATACTATATATTTGAAAGTTACTGAGAGTATAGATCTTGTTCTCACTGCAAAAAAAAGAAATGGTAATTTTGTGATGGGATGAAAATATTTGCTAATACTATTACTATGGTAATTATTTTGCACTACGTAAGCTGTATCAAATGAACACATGGTACAGCTACACTTACAAAATGTTTTATGTCAGTTATATTTTGAAAAATCTGAAAAAAATAACTAAAGCAAAGAGACCGGGTGTGGGCTGGTAGTGGTTCAGCCTAATGCGGACAGTAATTGTCAGAAATGAAAGCAGTTGATACAACCTTTTCAGAGAGAGCAAGGAGGGGTAGAGATAAGTGCCAGAGAGTCTCTGATGAGAAGAATGGAAATCTGAATGAGTTTCAAGCATGCCTGGGAGTATGATTTGAATCACACAATTTTGAGTAAAGCAGTTATGGTCCACTTGTGCAGGGGGTTAGCTATGATGTGAGGAATATGCTGGGAGGAAGCTGGGTATGCTGAGAAAGAAACCTGTTTGTAATTGCAGCACAAGAGTAAGGAAAAGAGATGTCCTCCAGAGAGACTAAGAGCTGAGATGGCAGGACCAAAGGTTAATATTCAGTGTTTAATGCATTTTTATTAAGGAATTTTAAAAAGAAGATTATAAAAAATGCTAGGCGTTAATTCAAGGAGACTTTATACATGCTCAGATTCTTGAAGCAGACTGAAAAAAATTATCAGCAGATTTTCCACTAGAAATAGAACATTATGAGAGCTTCCATATGATCCAGCAATTCCACTCCTAGGTATTTACCCAAAGGACACAGAAACATCCATTCCAAAGAACACCTGCACCCCTATGTTTATAGCAGCCCTGTTTACAATAGCTAAGCTATGGAAACAACCCAAATGCCCCAAAATAGATGACTGGATCAAGAAGATGTGGTACATATATACCATGGAATATTACTCAGCATTCAAAAAAGATAAACACATGCAATTTGCAGCAACATGGATGGCACTGGAAGGGATCATGCTCAGCGAAATAAGCCAAAAAGAAAAAGAAAAATACCGGATGGTCTCACTTATAGCAGGAATCTAGAAAACTTAAATAAGGGACCAGGAAAATGAATATAAGAAAGTGAAAATCAAAATCAACAAAAAACTATGAACCAGAGACACTTTTTGGGGGGTGGGGGGCGGGAGGGGAAGGATTGGGGTCAGAATGGGGCGTTTGCAATTGTATGGGGGAATATAAAAATAAAATTTAATATTTAAAAAAAAAATAAAAAAAAAAAAAAAAAAAAAGAAATAGAACATTATGAAAGAAAATTTTCAAATTGCTTAGAAGATGCATTCAGCAACTCTCATGTTTTAATGATTGGGGCTAAGACTGATGTGCCTAATACTTCCAGTTAATCCAGTTGATTAATTTAGTGAATGAGCAGAATTATCTTATCACATTTTACCATAAATAATGTATTTTATCTACCCAGTTGTAAAATTTTTATTTACTTGTAATAAAAAAAACACATACAAGTAAAAACATCATTCTGAGGGCAATATAATTTTGAACTAGGTCTGCTTTTAACTAAAGAGGTATTATGGTTTTGCTTTCATTTTGGAAGCAGGTGTCTTTTGTTTCAAAAGATTTATTTATTTATGCATACAAGAACTGGGATATAGGCCAGAGGTGTGGGGGGTGAGAGGATTCACCAGAGACAGAGAGGGGAGCAGAACAGACAGCTTGACTGAAATACACTGCAGAGGGGAGCAGCGGGCGAGTCAGGAGAAGTCTGCTTTGCCATGTGGGTAGCTCCCTGGCTGGGCATCAAACTTGTGCTGCAATGGCTGCAGATAGCTTCATAGGTTGCATCTTAACCCCTTGAGCCACCAGGGAGACCCTGGTTTCAAATGCTGACTCCAAAATTCCTTGAGTTAACCTGGGCAAGAGCATGGTGAGGGGTGCATTATCATCTTCATTTTACAGAGTGTAAACGTAGATTTGCAAAATTAAATGGGACAGTATATGTGAAGCACTGTTAGCAGCATACTTGCCCAAAAAAGGCATTCAGTAATTGGTAGCTATTAATAATCTGCTATTAATAATCCATATTAATAGCAACAATGATAAGCAATTAGCTTCTTTATAGAGGAAATTAAATAAAAGATGGAATTCTGCAGTATTTCATCATTTTACAGGTATAAAACTTTATTACATGTATGTTTATGGGTCCCAACAGAATCCCAGCTTAATTTTAAAACCCAGGAAAATGGATTTGCACCTCTCAATAACTTACAAAGAAACCTACCATTCTTAGAGCTTTCTCTCAATGTCTTTTACTCATTGTTAACTGATACATCATTGCTACCTCTTCTAGCTCTCTACTGTTGCAATAAGTTACCCCAAACAAAAACTGAGATTGTTATGCTGAATGTTTTTACAGAGGTTCAGGGGCTCCACTTATGCAGTGTCTACATGAAATACACTCTTAATGTAAAGACATAGTTACTGAATCCCATTTTGTGTGTATTATCCATTGTATTGGACTTTTAAGTGCTAAATGTCTCAAATTCACCCTTATATCTTTTTTCCCCCACTTTTTAGAACATTTTTTTTATTGAGGTAACAATGATTTACCCATTTTTAAAAAATTCTAAAATAATAGTAACTGCTTAAGAGAATTGTTGCAAGGATTAAGAGTAAATGTTGTTGCATTGAGCATTTAACATATTGGTTGGGATATGGTATGGGTTCAGCTAGGGATGCTAAGCATACGCATGCATGTGTATATACACACATCTATAAATGTTCAATCAATCATATTTTTCATCAGTTCAAATTCTGAATGTAATTTTAAAAATGTACAGAATATATCTAATTGTTCCTTTGGGGAATTGTTTTAATTTCATGATTTCTTAGTTGCTTGGTGTGGATAAATCTCATATAAAACACACAATCTTGTGGAAACATTTATTGTCATCAAACATTTGTATTGTTATCACAAATTTTAAGAAGTTGTATAAAATAAAAATAAATAGTTCAATGATAGATTCAAATGAAGGATCAAATTTAGATGTGGGTTAGGGTTAAAGGTATGTGAAGTAATATTAGATTGAAAATAAAAACAAGTTGAATGAACTGGGCATAGAGAGAAACTTTCTAGACAGCATTAAAGCATGTGAAGGCCCTGAAATAAGCAATATCTTGTTCTATTCAAAACCCTAAGGAATATAGGTGTGCAGGAATGGAGCAAGATGAGGAAGCAGAGGTGGTCAGCCATCTGCTGAAAAGCTGGGATAGGAAGTTTATGTTGAATACTTACGATTTTTTCTCAAGAAACATCACTCTGTGGTGGTGCAGAGAACAAATTAGAGTAGGCCAATGAGCACATGAATTATCGTAGTCCAAGCAAAAGATGATGGTGGCCTGGACAAGGATGGTGGCAGTGGAGAGGAAGAGGATCCTTTTCATATATGTGAGGGTAGTGGAATCAACAGGACATGGTGAGGGTTAGAAGTGGGTGATGAGAAAGGAAGGTATCATGGGTGATACCCCTCGCATAGCTGGGATTTGTTGAGGTCCCATTTACTGACTCAGCAAATACCAGAGGAGTGATAGATTTTAGGAGGAGATCTAGATTTCAGTTTTGGCTATTGAAGTAGGGAGATACATGTGAGACATCTGAGAGGAGGTGTCCAGTGGATCCACACATAAATGTCCCAACACTAAGAGAGAGGCCTTGGCTAGATATATACATTTAAGAGTTATTGAGTAAATCACCTGGGGAGAATGTAGAATGAAGAGAAGAGGATATAGGACTTGTCCTAGAGAACTCCAGTGCTTAGAAATGGAGGAGAAGTTAGCAAAGGAGAACAGGATGACTGACAGCATGTATCACAGAGGTTGAGGGATGCGTGTTCAGATAAGAAGGCCATGACCCTGTGGATGGCTCTAAGGTGCAATGGCCACCATTTTAGCACGGTGTTATCAAATAAATGGGTACCTTTTGTCATTGGAATGTCAGCCCAAGGTCGCTAGGAGAAACAATTTTAGTGTTTATGTTCTACCACCCTGCTTCATATCACAGAATGAAATCTAAATGAAAATTGTGAGGCTAAATATAGTGCTTTGGCAGGAGGAGGTTGAAAAGGCATTGGGGGATGATTAGAAGTGGGGGTGATGAACTGTGAGTTCCTTTGTAATTCTGAGTCTATTTACCAAATCACATGGCCAAAAAAAGGGGGGGGCGGGCAGAGGGAGTGCAGCAGAGGAAGGAAACACATTTATGAAACAGAATAACATTATGTCCCTTAACTGCTGATGTTTTTGCTAAATGCTGGCAATATGCATTGACATTTAAAATCAGAATTCCTTAGTTTAGTATCTATCCTTGCAGCAAATCCAACATGGGAAAGCATCATTTACAAAATAAACCAGAGGGTTTTCACTCTGTGTTCAGAAATTGCAAGAAAGTTTGGTTGATAATACTGTGTGATCTATAGATTAAACAAATCATTCTATATTAACATTCAGTTTCTTGCCTTATAGCCACAAAATGATGCTCAATTATTGGAGGGAAGGAGGGTAATTTTCCAGCTGTTTCTTTTTAAATGAGATGCTTTGTTTATTGTTGTTGCTTAACAGGTGATTACAAAATAAATGCATTAAATATTTAAGTGGTATGCGCCCTAAAATATTCACTTGTGCTGATAAAAACTACAGATATTAAAGTCAGGAAAACTTGAAGACTATTCAAAGGTCAGGAAAATTTAAGACACACTATTCTTTTATTTTCTAAGATATTAAACTCTTAATATACGCCTAAAGGAAATATTCTTAAATCCACTTATTTTATTGAGGTAACACTGGTTTACATCACTTTATGTTTCAGCAGCAGAGGTCCACACCTCTTCAAATGTATGTTACCATACTGTGACACCACCAAAGCACCAATAATTTTCCACTGCAGTCCACTGGACCCCCTCTTTCCTTTGTTCCGGTGCCTCCCTCTGAGAGCCAAGGGTTTGTCTTGGTTTGGTGTTGTCTGTTTCTTTACTTTGGTTCATTGTATTCCACGAAGAACTCATTTTGTCATTTTAGTTGTGACTTATAAAAATCCATTTTTTTTACACCTACCTTCTTTTTGCTTTGTTTTTAATGCTTTCCTTTGTTCTAGGATGTTCACAGTTTTGTTCAGAGGGAAAATTGATGTTTGTGAGAGAACTGTTTGTAACTAGAATTGCTATGAGAGAAAGATCGTAACAGAAACAAAAGAGCTGCTTTTGAGAGCTATAGAGTCTAGGTAGAGAGAGCTTCATTAGCGTAGTTGCTTTTATTTTTTTTGGTGAGGGGGCAGAGAAGCAAAGTGGTGTGATAAGTGAACATTATACTTAGAGTCAAGAGGTTTGGTTTTACATTTTAGCTATTGTGCTTACTGCTCTGGATCCTCAGTTTTCTTGGGTACTCTACTTTCTTTGATTTTAATTCACTGCTCCTTTACAAATTTCTTGTAAAGATTATAAGTGATGCAGTTTTAAAGAGCTTCTGCACAGCAAAAGAGACAATAATCAAAACAAAGAGAAACCCCAACGACTGGGAGAAAATTTTTGCACCCAACACTAACAACAAAGGACTGATCACAAAAATCTACAAAGAGCTAATGAGACTCAACAAAAACTAAGAAAATAATCCAGTCAAAAAATGGGCAGAAGAGCTAAAAAGAAACTTCTCCAAAGAGGAAATACAAATGGCCACTAGACATATGAAAAAATGTTAAATGTCACTTGCAATCAGGGAAATGCAAACCAAAACTACCATGAGATACCATCTCACACCAGTGAGAATGGCACATATTAAAAAAACTAGCAACAACAAATGTTGGCAAGGATGTGGAGAGAAAGGAACTCTCCTGCACTGCTGGTGGGAGTGCAAACTGGTCCAACCACTATGGAGAGCTGTGTGGAGATTCCTCAACCTACTAAAGATAGAGCTTCCATATGATCCAGCAATTCCACTCCTAGGTATTTACCCAAAGGACACAGAAACATCAATTCCAAAGAGCACCTGCACCCCTATGTTTATAGCAGCACTATTTACAATAGCTAAGCTTTGGAAACAACCCAAATGCCTAAAAATAGATGACTGGATCAAGAAGATGTGGTACATATATACCATGGAATATTACTCAGCATTCAAAAAAGATAAACACATGCCATTTGCAGCAACATGGATGGCGCTGGAAGGGATGATGCTCAGCAAAAGCAGCCAGAAAGAAAAAGAAAAATACCGGATGGTCTCACTCATAGCAGGAATCTAGAAAACTTAAATAAGGGACCAGGAAAAAGAATAACTATAAGAAAGAAAAAAAATCAAAATCAACAAACAACTATGAACCAGAGTTACACTTTGGGGGGGGTGGGGAAAGGAGGGATTGGGATCAAAATCAGGAGGTTGCAATTGTATGGGGAATATAAAAATAAATTAAAAAAAGATTATAATGGGCCTCCCTGGTGGCGCAGCGGTTGAGCTCTGGGCTGCGAAGCTGCCCGCAGCCTCTGCAGCGCCGGTTCGATCCCCGGCCGCCAGAGGAGGGTCCCACATGGCGCGCAGACCTCTCCTGCCGCCCGCTGCTCCCCTCAGCAGTGTACTTCGTGCATCTGCCTGTTCTGCTCCCCGCTCTGGCTCTGGTGAATTCTCTCACCCTCCCGCGCTTCTGACTATACCCAGTGCTTGTATAAATAAATAAATAAATCATTAAAAAAAAACAAGAGAGGTCTGTTGCACCAAGTGGGTTAGCTCCTTGGCTGGGGATCCAACTCAAACCTCAGTGGTGATATCACTTAGACTTAACCCATAGGCCACCAGGGAGGACCCTGAGCAAGACTTCAATTGCTTCTCATAGGTGTTGATTTGTTATATCATTAGCTAAAATTCTTTTTTTCCCCAAAGATTTATTTATTTATTTATTTAACCGAAGTACACTGCTGAGGGGAGCAGCGGGCGCAGGAGAGGTCTGCGCGCCATGTGGGACCCTCACCCAATGGCCGGGGAGCAGCCGGGGATCGAACCGGAGCTGCAGAGGCTGCGGGCAGCTTCGCAACCCAGCGCTCAACCGCTTTGCCATTGGGGAGGCCCAATTAGCTAAAATTTTTTTCTAATGCCTGCTGTGATTTCTTCTGTGCTCTAGAATTATTTAGAAATGCATGGCTAATTATTCAGAAATGATTTTAATTTTTTTGTGAGTTACTGAGATTTGCTTTCATAAACCTGTATATAGTCAATTTAAATAACTATTCCATGTGTCTTTAAAGAATATGTGCTCTGTGCTTGTTTAACACAATATTTTATGTAAGTCACTAAGGTTATATAAATCAATAAAGTCAGTAAGATTTTAAATTATGTCATTTATATCTTCTAACCTTATTAATTTCATAAGAATTTTATTATTTGCTTTTTCAGTATTCTTTTCTACCAGACAGAGTTATATTAAAACAAACACCTGCTTTGGTTGTGAACTGTCTTACAGCTGAGCATGGAGTGTTGAGAGACTCTAGATATTCAATTATAGGAATTTAGAGAAGGCAAATTATTGATATAAATGAAAAAAAAAGTGGTTGTGAATAAAAGGATGGACAAGTCCAAAAGAAAAGATGCTGAAAAAATAAATTCACATTAAAGGAACTTGGGAATATTTTATGACCTTGAAAGAGCAAAAGATTAAATATTGGAAGCTGATACAGACCTAGAAAGAAGTAGGACAATTTGCCAAGACATTGAAATGATGCTCTCCTGTAAGTTATGCAACAAAGAGAAAGAGGCATGGTACTGTTCAAACTACTCTTGCTGCTTTTCACAAAAACATGAAATATTTTAATTCTAAATATTTCTAATGTTTAAAATTACAGTGTGCTAAATAAATACTAGTTGTACTACTTTTGTTATTTATAACCAACAATAATATTTTGACAAGTTTTTAGAAGTCCCCAAATGACCATACTCTATTTTGTTAAGATCACTGTATAGAATTTCAGCATGCAAAGAGTTTTCATTCTTCACTATCATGCAAAATAAGGATTGCCTGTATTTCAGTCCTCGTAAGACATTTTTTGTTTTGTCTTGTTCAGTCAAGGTTCATTTATATTGACTTTTTCTGTTGCTTTTCATTTTTTCCTGTACCACTATGCTACCATTTAAGATTATTTTGGAAAACAGTCTTAAATTACTGAAAACAATTGCTTTCCCTTTGCATTAAAAACTCCATTTTGTAGTCCCTTTAATAATAGTCAAATTATAATGAAGTCTCTCAATTTTTGTTGTTTTGATATATTTACATTTTCAAAGAACCTTTTTGCTAGGTTGGCAGTTATTTACCGTTGTTATTTTTCCTGTTTTACTCTTGCATAAAGCTTTTAATTGTTTTATGGATTCCATGATTGTTAAAAAGTCAGCTGTCAGTCTTATTGTTATTTCTTTGAAAATACTGTGAACTTTTCCTCCTCTTGGTGCTGTTTATGATATTCAATTTGTCTTTGGTATTTAGTACTTTGAGGATGATGTACCTTGATGTGGTTTTCTTTATATTTATCCTTTAAGGGCTAGTGGTACTTCTTACATTGTGATTTGATGTTTCCTAGGAGTTTTGAAGAATTCTCTTCAAATATTACTTCTCTCCATTCTTTCTTTTGTGATCCAATTAATTATAGGTATGCTAGCCGTTTCACTGTGCCATCTTCTTATTTTCTTTTTCTTTCCATGCTTCAGGCTGGTTATATTCTTTTGACTTTTCTAGGTAACTGATTAATTTCTGAGCTATATTTAAAATTTTTTTTTTAAAGATTATTTATTTATTTATACAAGCACTGGGTACAGTCAGAAGCGTGGGAGGGTGAGAGAATTCACCAGAGCCAGGGTGGGGAGCAGAGCAGGCAGAAGGACTGAAGTACACTGCTGAGGGGAGCAGCGGGCGGCAGGAGAGGTCTGCGCGCCATGTGGGACCCTCCTCCGGTGGCCGGGGAGCAGCTGGGGATCGAACCGGCGCCGCAGAGGCTGCGGGCAGCTTTGCAACCCAGCGCTCAACCGCTGCGCCACTGGGGAGGCCCCTGAGCTATATTTAATTTGTTGTTAAACTCATGCTAAGATTTTACTTCAGTCATTGAGATTTTAAGTTTTAGTTTTCATTTGATTCTATAAAATTTTCCAGGTTAATCTAAAATGTTCTATCTTGCCTCTCAAAACTTGAATATATTTATTACCATTACTTTAAAGTCTGTTTCTGGGTCTCCTGTGGGTCATTTTCTGTTGTTTGTTTTCTTCTCATAATTTTCTCCATATGCTCTTTGTCATGCTTTGTTATTGTCTTAATTGATTCTGAGGTAGGCTTTAGTCTTTGTGAAGATTGATCTATTTCTCAGTATCCCATACTCTCAGAAGGAAGCTCCTTAGGGGCCCTAGCTAAAATCCTGGGGAGTTTAGTAGAAACCAAGCTCCTTAGTAAACTTTAGTAACTCCAATTTTTGTTTTGTTTTGTTAGCTATAAAACTGTCTAAATCTCTGTTCAGTCTCATCAACTTATTCATTATGAGTTTGGGTTTTTTGTTTGATTTAGATTATGTATGTATTTGTTTATTTTATATTATACATATACATATAAACTCTATATAGAATATATCTATATATAATTATATATAAAATTATATATGCATATATGTGTGTGTATATTTAATTTTCCACATTTGCTTTACCCATCAGTGGACACCAGTTGTTTTGCTGTTGTGGTTATTGTAAATAGTGCTGCAATAAACACATTTATCTTTTAACTGTACTTCTGGGGATTTTTTTGATAAATACTCAGAAGTGGGTATCTGGATCATATGGGATTTCTAGTTTTAATTTTAAAGACCTTTCTATATACTGTTTTCTATAATGACTACACCAATTTACATTTCTACCAACAGTGCAGGAAGGTAGCCTCCCCACCACTTGTTTCTTTCTGAAAATAGCCATTCTAACAATTGTGAGGTGATATCTCAATGTAGTTTTGATTTGCATTTCTCAGAGGATAGTGATGTTGAGCAAACTTTTCACATACCTGTTGGCCATCTTAATGTCTTCTTTGGAAAAATGTCTATTCAGATATTTTTCCCATTTTTAAAATTGTATTTTTTTCTATTAAAGTGTGAGCTTTATATATACAAGATATTAGCCCTTTATCAGAATGATTCGCAAATGTCTTCTCTTATTGAATAGGTTGTCTTTTGATTTTGTTAGGTTTCCTTTGCTGTTCAGAAGATTTTTTATTTTGATGTCACACTAGTTTATTTTAAAGGCTTTTGTTGCCTTAATTTTTATTATTTCACTAAGAAAATAGAATTAACATTTTTAAATACATGCTTCTTCAAAGAGCATGTGATTATGCATGCAAAGCTTTTTATAACTTATACTAGAGAAATTAAAGAAGAAGAATGTTTATGAAATGTATTGACTAATTTTAATATGCTGGGCACTGTTTTAAATGCTCACTATCAAAATTTGCAATTACTATGGAAAGTGGAAACTCTTTTTACTCTTACTTAACAAATAAGGAAACTAAGGCTAAGAAAGATTACATAATTTTTCCAAGGTTAGATAGCTCATAGGCTCAATTCATCCCTGACCAACTTCAAGCAAGTTCTAAACATCACTCCTGTTCTGATCACATGAAGCTGCATTTCCCTTCCAAACTGAGAGAAATAATGTTAGCTTTGAAGAGTCTTTCACTGGTCCTGGACTCAAGTAGTTTATCAGCAATTAAGCAGTTTACTTATTGATTGACCCCCAATAAAATCTGCTAGCACAACAGTAGTATAATACAATGACAAATCAAGAAGAGGAGTTCTTATTTTTCTTTAACTTTCAGCCATGGAATTGAGAATTCGTGTGAATTAATATAAACTAGGAATAAGACTGTCACAAACAACAAATTTGACTCATGATTTTGAAATCAGCTGTTTTCACCATCCCGTGCCCAATTATCAAGCAAGAGTGGCTGTGATTGGGTCTATGCTCACTTTTCACTGTACTTACATGTGAGTTACTTTACTCAAGTTGTAGAAGGAATGTGACTCCAACCGCTGCAGAGTTGCATCTATTGACAAGTAGCTGAATGTCACAAAAATATAAGAAAGAGAAGAACGTTAGCCGGGTTGTGAACTCCACACTGACCATTCATTTTGACGTAACTTCTTTGACAGTGGCTTCCTAGATCATGCAACAAATCATGCTCTTGGTTTCTCTCTAATCATGTTAAAATTAGTTAATACTTTTTGTCAGATCTCATGATACCTGGAAGTTTCCCAGTACATTACATTCTATTCATCCCTCAACTTTTATTTAGCTGCTACTTCCTTCAGAGGCTTTCCCCAAATTTCCTATCTAGATCAAATTCCTATAAGATATCTTCAGCACCATGCAGTTTCCCTTCCACTAATTATCACAGTGTAGTTTTGTGAATGTTTGGATGATATTTGGTTTATGTTGTTTAGTTAGTCTAACTTCTCCAAAATGGTTAATTCTGTCTGTTTTTGGTGACCATTGAATCTTGAATGGTTTTCGTAGTGCTTGACATTTAGTAGGCTCTCAGTAAAGGTGTATTGGGCAAATGAATGAATGAGTGAGCAAATAGGTGACTTAAAATAGCAAAAAATGAAAGACATTCATTGAATGAATAAGAGGCACTTTTAACGGAGTACCTAAGAGCATGGGGTTAGAAATGTGTATTCAAAGAAGATGAAGAGAAATCCACAACTTTGTAGTGGAATATCCATAGGGTGATGACTACATCTTCCATTAATACTTCCTTTATTGATTTTAATGAGGGTGAAAATTTAAGGTTCATCTTGAACTTTGTAAGCAAAAGATAAATCTACTAAAAGCTTTAAGTACTAAAAAAGAGAAACTTCTAAATGTAATTTGTTAAGGATACATAAGAATGATGTTTCAAATTCCATTTTGTGTGTGACTAATGCAGCCAAGTTCAATGACTGGTTTTTATTGAAAGACATTTCTATGACATTTGGGGAAATTGATGATTAACAGATGGTATTTATCTGTGGCCATAACAGAGCTTCTTAACCTTGGCCAAGCAATTGAACTACCTCGGCGGCTTTTGAAATATACAAATGTTTGAGACCCAGTTCAGGGTAATTAAATCAGATTATGAGGAATGGAGCAAACATTTTTATTTCTAAAATGCTTCCCAGATGATTATAATTTGCAGGCAGAATTGAGAAGCACTGACCTATAGTTTGAATGGAATCTACCAGTAAAGTATTTTCATTATTACAACGTTTTCAAGAGAAGCACTGACTGTTCCATTTGAGTTTTTAATGGTTATTGTGAGTATTTTAGTGGACCTTTACTTTCCATTTTGAATGTGCTATTCTCTAAACAGTTATCCTTTAATTTATTAGGCCTTTAAGCCATTCCACTGTGGATAGCATTATATAAATTATTTTGATTCAAATACCATAACTTTAACATAGAAAACATAATAGAAGATATTGAACTAGTTTATCGTGTAGAGATTACAGGGATTTATAAAGAATGAAGCCAAACCATCTGAAGAACAAGATCAGTTTTGAAGATTGCAAATTTCTCTTTTCCTCTTAAAATCTTGCTAGATTTTCTCTTGAATTTCTTAGGTTAGAAGTATGAAGCTGTTTCAAGGTTTTAGTGGGATAGTCATTAAAGCCATGTTAATGTAACTGAATTTCCAGGTTTTCCAATCAAATGATAATTCTTTAGTGTGTTCTTATAGTTGGATATGAAGACAGCATGTAGGTACCATTTTTTTCAGTGGGATGAGAGGAATGATTTCCCACTTGCTTATCCCATTGTTACAACTGAAAAATCAGACTTCACCTCCTCCCCAAATTTCTTCTTATCATGTAAGTCATATATAATCACTACCGTGAAGATATCATTTATCATCCGAAATAGGGTATTGCTGTAAATTAAAATAGGGTTATATTAATGGTTCTGCCAGGACAATAGGTGGGAATTTATACTGGCTCCAGACAAACTAACATAGGGGTCCCTTGTTGGTCTCTCCCTTTCCCCGAGACATCCCATCTCCTTATATTATTCACGTACATATGTATGCTTTCATTCAACAAATAACTCTTGCATGTCAGTAAATGGATATTGGCAAAACAGACCTATTCCCTTGTTTCATGGAGCTCTCAGTTGTGAGAGATTACAGAGTGTTAAAATGAGGTTAACATATGGGGTTATACACACTCAGTTGGGATTCAGGGAATACTTAATGTAGAGTAGAGAATGCAGAACGGTCTCCATGGAGGAAAACTTAGCAGCACCATCTGCCTAGATGTTCTCTATAGCTCAGTCAACCCTCCTTCTTTTATTACACATTACTTTTATTTTATTGCTTCTCAAATTTCTGCCAGCACCATATTCAATGTTAATAATTTTCAAAGAATCTTTAGAAAAAATTAAAATCTTGAGATGAGAATTCTTTGAGTTCTACACCAATAAACCTATTAATTTACCTGTACCATACCCATTTCTTACCACTACTTTCTTGTTACAGTGTATAAGGTGATCATCTCTCTTTAGGTCAACACCAGAGAGATCTCTATTTGAATTCCATCTCTATTTGAATTCCATCTCTCTTCTGGGACTTCATGCTTTCAACTTGGTCATTTTTTACACTTTTTAGCCTCTTACTGATGACTTGCCCTGGTCCTGTTTATGACTCTTCAGTTTCACTCTCTGTCCAAACCTCTCCGCTCTGTGTCCCCACATACTCAACGCTTCCAGTTCTTCTTACTCTACTTCGCTTGTTTCTTTTTATTATATCTATTTTCCCCTTCTAAATGTATATGTATATGTATATGCATATGTATATATATTTATATTTATATAGGACTCTCTATCATATATTATCTGTAGTCAGTCCGGTCCATTGTCTGGTTCCTTCCACTCAAATGTAAGTCTGTGCTGCACAGATCATTGTCCAAATGGGCACTGGTATATTCCTGTCTCTGAGAATAATGATTACCATATAATAAGAGCTTAATAAATATTTCTCAAATTAATGAATGAAAAAATTGGTCTAATGTCTACTGGATATGTCTTTTTGATGCCTCAAAGGCACCTTAAATGCCATATGCCCTAAATGAAATCCCTAACTTCTCCCAACCCAAAGCAAATCCGCAGAAAACTCCTCTACCTTGGCAAATATGTTCATCAACCTCCCAGGTGTCCTAATCAGAAGCTTGTAGGAAATTCTTTTCCATATTTTTCTACCTCCAAGTCAATCAACTTTCAAACTTGTTAGTCCTCCTTATTTATTTCTGAAATCTACTCAACCACATTTCTTTATTCTTCCAGCACAATCAAGGAATGTTTCTAAAACATCAATCTGATCATGTCACTTCCATCTTTTTTTTTTTTTTTTTTTTGCCATATAATTCAGATTACACATTAGGCACTCTTTCCTCCAGGAAGGCTTCCCTGATCATACCCCCTAGGCAATATGCCTTTCCTAGAATTCCCACAGTATCATGTGTCTGACCCCATCATGGCACTTATCACTCTCTTAGGAAGGAAACTGGAGGCTCCATGAATATGTTTTGCAAAGTGCCGGCAAAACATAGGTTCAATATGTATTTGTTGAAATAATGACCATGCTATAGGAACATCCAAGTGGAGACACAAAATAGGCAATTTTAAAAGGGAGATAAGAAAAGGAAATGTTAAATAGAATTTGAGACCTTTAGTTGATAGGTCCTTAAATGGTGGTGCTATAAAAGAAGGAAGAGGTTAGAAGGAAGGTTGGTTGTGCTAAGTTTGAAGTGTTAGTGGGACATCAAGGTGATGGTACTTGTGAAGACATTTGTAATGCAGTGCTGAATTGTCAAAACAAGTCAAGACTAGAGTTATACATTTAGGAATTAGCTGTATTAGGTAAGAGTGAAGCCAAAAGAATGGAGTGTTTATTCAAGGACAGTAGGGTAAGAAGAACTAGAACAAAATAAACAAAGAAAAAAACCAATATTTAAGAAATTGAATTAAAAATTGAAATGCAATGAAATAAAACAAATCAAATGGGACGTCAAGAAAGGAGACAGAGGAACAGTCAGGGTAAGACACCACCACCAACAAAAAAGGATGAGAGAGCAATATTAAACCAAAGGAGGCAAGAATTTGAAAAAGGATGTGCTGGTCAAGAACATCAAGCACTTCAGAGATGTGGAGTTAAAGTGGCTTCTCAGCCTCTGCACTGTTGGTAATGGGACTGCAGGACTCCTTGTAGTGGGAGGATATTTAGTAACATCCTTTGCCTCCACATGGGTGTTAGATGCCAGTAGCATCTAGTTGTGATAACCAAAAATATCAAATGCATTTGAAATGAAACAATAGATACTCAATAAGTGGTGATGAATATGTGCAGAAAAAATGTGTGCAGGTGACTCCTGGTTGTGTTTTTATTATACATGAATTATCCACCTAGCTATCAGAATCAATTAAATGAAAAGTAACCTAATTTATTTCACATACAGATACAGTCTTTGTCAGCTCAACATGGAAGTACTTATTCTCCTCACTCTGGACTATACAACTACTTATTTTTCTATAGTTTAGGATATTTTTTTTGAGAGGTCTGAAATTCATTGGCTACATTTACGACAAAATGTAAACATTTGAACTAGTCATGAAAAGTATATCAAGAATAGGATAGGAAAGATTCATTAGAAATAGATATAAATATCTATTTATGGGAGTGATCGCTGGCTAAAATTTTGCCTCATCCCAAGATATTGAAATATGCAAAGATATTACATATTCCAAGACCAAATGAACTGAGATATAACTTTCAAAAATCATTGAGGAATTTGGAAGTAGAGATGTAGCAAATTATCTTGTGCACAAAATTTTGATCTATATTCAAAATGTAGGTTACAAACCCATGCAAATGTAGATAGAAATGTAGATGTCATTGACTTAAGCAAGTATATTTTATATATATAACAATTATTTTTCCTGATAGAAAACATTTACAAAATAACATTTCACAGTAGCAAATTTCTCTTTAAATTAAAAAAAATGACTTACATCCTGGAAATATTAGGCAGATTTGAAAATGCACAACTGGGAATGGTTTTCAGATGAGTCTCTATAAACTTCCTATGAAAATAACAAATACACCATTAGAATTTAATCATTGAACTTTTATAGTAACTCACTTTAATTATAAAGAACACATTAGAAGCATAACAGGCCTTATAATATTTATTTCAAATACATAACATAATTTTTTTTCCTAACAAAACAAGAATTGAAAGTGAGCTAAAATGCAGAAAATCAATCTTTAAACTTCATCTTTGAATTAACAACACACTAATATGTCTTGCTCTTGTTATCTGAAGGGTGACGTACTATATTCATAAGTTTGTTTGGACTACTGAAGTCATATTATGCACTTGTCAATAAAAATGTCTTGAAATGACATCAGAATGTATACGAAGAGGAAATAAATGCATCTGATGTGACTCAAAGACTAAAACTAGTTGTATGATTTCAATCTTTTCATCCATACAAAGTAAGGTCTCTGCAACCTTTATCTTGATCTTATCTACTTGCTGAAATTTGAAAAGTGCTAATTTTCAGGATTGTGACATTTTTGTTGGATATTTAAAGATTATGGCTTTTCTTACAGTTTTCTTAGGGAACAGAAATAACCAACTCCAGCCCACTCTAGCCATCCTATCCTAAGGGGAGAGAAAAAAGCAGAGAAACACTTGTGGGGTTCACAGTCAGAGGCACAGGCTCACTGAAGACTGAGACCTTATCATAGGACCAGGGAACATTTCCCCTCCCTGGACATCTTATCACCACAGTACTAGCGACCTATTTATAGCAGTTTTAACCTGTTAACTGAGTCCATCTGTCAGGTACTATATCTGTAACTTGCTTAGCTGAAGCATTAGCAGGGTCAAATTAATTTATAAAAGAATGCATTAACTTGAAAGGAGGAAGGGAGAAGGTGAATGACAGAAGAGTAGGTTGTCAGCATTAACCAAGAAGCCCAATGATGCCTTAATATCATTTCAGAAATTCAGATCCCATAAATTCCCTATTCTCATAGGTCTCTCATTCTCTTAATTGGATTGATTAAAATTCTGTTGGTCCAGATCCAAGAGTCTGAAGTTAAATAACAAGACATTCTGTTATGGGGCAACCCCGATATAAAACGGGTTGCCTGGCTGTGGGTCCTCACCCGCGTGCTTAAAAGGGACTTATTAATACTTCACTATAGACACACACAAAAAGGTTAATAAAAGGTTTATTTACAAGGGAAAGGGAATTAAGGAAATGTACAATTCAGGGAGAAAATAGGGAAATAAAGTCTTTAATGCGTCCTACCCGATCCGCCGACCTGGAAACCCAAAGGCACTCTCAGAGCTGGCAGATGCTGCGAGCTGGCGGAGAGCCAAAATGGGGGACCCCTCCAAAGCCCACATTTCTGGCTTATAGCAACCTGGCTGCTTAACCCCACCCTCAGGTCCCAGCCACCTTCCCTTTGGTGGGGATGGGATTTGGAGTTCCCAGTGTCTTTTGGCTTTGGCCTGGGGTGGGGGTGGAGTCCACAAAGCCTGTACAGAATTAGCTTTAGGACTTCCTTTTCCCCCTAACAATTCTACTAAAATATCTGTAAAATTGGGCCATGCCAAAGGAGAACAAAGGGTAAGATACACACCTGTTGGGGGTGGCACCCAAAGAGGCTGAGTTTTTCAAGCCCAAGAGTCTTATTTGCTACAGCAGGAACTTCGCTGACTCTCAGGCAAGTAAGTGAAAAGAGGCAAATTTGTTTAGAGAAATAGATTTAAGGACAAGTTTATTAAGGAGAAAAGAAACAAAAAAAGTGAGACTCCCGGGCTGGTGGAACCAGGCCAGGAAGCTGAAGTAGAGCTGTGCCTCAGGCAATAAAGGCCTTCTTTCCCTAATTATTCTAAAGCTTTGTCAGTCTCTTTGTGATTGGTTTCTTCGGGTCACTCTGTCTCTATTACCTATGAGAACAGGTAATTTATGGGATCTGAATTTCTGAAATGATATTAAGGCATAATTGGGCTTCCTGGTAACTCACTTTGTCTTGGTCTCTGTGCCCAGAATTACATGTTGCTTCACAGTGCTTAGAGTCCTTGCCCAGCAATGTCCTTATCTCCTAGTTCAGGGGTATTTGATTAATCCCCTTTGGAATTTGTTACCCTTATCTCTGGAGACTTCCTTATTCCTCCAAGGCTTTTTCCTATTGTGATCCTAGAAGCTATCCACTTGTCCCATGGCTCAAAAAGTTAATGTGGACCTAATTTGTCACTTTCATTAGCTAAAATTCTTTGGGTTTATTCTGTACTCAAAAGTAAATAACATTTAATTGATATGAAAATTAGAGTAAGATTACAATGGTTTCTAAGAAGTTTGACTTAGAACAGAAATAGCATCTCAAGGCAATTGAATAGACATTGGGTTAAACTAATTGACTTTGGGTTCAAATAACACCAACATTCCTTCTCTGTGGATGAATTTCTGAAATGTAATGTTTCTTGAATTCTGCCTTTCTCGTTCATATATATAAACACACACCCATAACACTTGAAATTAGAACAAAGACCTCCTCCTACTCCTGAGTTGTTGCAGTTGATGGGGTTCAGGACACACAGGCTCAAAACATGGTGTCTTGGCATGTTGAATTTTTATATAAGGAATATGAGGAATGACAGGTGCAGGAAGAACTTGACCCTAGTACTCCCATGAGTGAGCTGTAGACCTGTCATGTGAGATGTGCCCTTTGTGTATCTGGGGGAAAAGAGCATCCTTGTTTCCAAAGGCAGAGGGGAGAGGAGCAATTTTAAGCACACATTGCTGTTTCCCCCAGTTTATCATCCTTCTTTGTCCTATCCCATTTTTTTTCTCACTCTTAACATCACTTTTATTTAATATGCACTACATGCACATGATGCAGGTTGGGAAAACGTTTACGTATCCATGAATTAAAGACAAAACAGAATGGTACTATTGCCAAATGTGCAGAGTCAATTAGGATGTTGTTGCTCAAAGTTCTTTATACTTAATGGTTTCCATGAAAATAAGTGCAGAAGTAGAAATTTGCAGAGTATTTTCTTCATTTGGTTTCCTGTGCTTTCTTTGCATTCTGTTTTTCTTTTGCCTTTTCTACTAGCGGTATTAACTGCTGGTTTTCTGCTAAAGTCTTTAACAATTCCATAATGAAAGGGAGATAATTATGCTTCCTTCTTATATTTTCAATCTTATATCTTTTTAATTTCTGTACTTCTTCTTCAATAAGCATCTGATTTTTGGCAACCTCTTGACTGAATGGCTCTTAACATATTATTACCCTGATCTGTATCCATGGGTTCCTCCTCTGCAAGTTGTCTTTGTAACTCTGCTATCTTCTGCTCATATATCATTTTTCTGTTGGACACAATAGCCATTAACTTAAATCGAATTTCACCTTCACTGTACTTTTGTTTTTTGTTTTTGTTTTTTTTTTAAAAGATTTATTTTTATTTATTTATACAAGCACTGGGTACAGTCAGAAGCATGGGAGGGTAAGGGAATTCACCAGAGCCAGAGCGGGGAGCAGAGCAGGCAGAAGGACCGAAGTACACTGCTGAGGGGAGCAGCGGGCGGCAGGAGAGGTCTGCGAGCCATGTGGGACCCTCCTCTGGTGGCCGGGGAGCAGCTGGGGATCGAACCAGTGCTCCAGAGGCTGCGGGCAGATTCGCAACCCAGCGCTCAACCGCTGTGCCACCGGGGAGGCCCTTCACTGTACTTTTGTATCCTTTTTTCTATGACTGGCCTCACCGTGCTGATCCAGTCATCTTGATTGCATGCACCTAAATCAATCGGTTCTTCTCTTAACCCATCTAATTCATAGTCTTCCGTTAACAGAAACATAACTGACAAAGTGAAAAGCATCTTCCTCTTTAGCTGTTGTCTTTGCATCAAATTCAAACATTTGTTGTCTGGCAAAACTGTTGTGCACTTGTCGAATCACATCTGAATTGCTCAGTGCCAAACCTTTCATAGCTGCGTCGACACTTTGTGAAAATTCTTTAAATTCTGATAACATCTCTCTTAAATGGACATCTTGATGGGTGCAGTTCAACAACACACTTGCTATGGCTTGAGTAGCACAAGCATTATTAATTACCTGCTTGGCAAAAAATATTTTGTCAAGTCTGGAGTCCTGAACCACAGAACCTGATGGTTCTTCTCCTGACTGCCACTTGAAAAGAAAAATTAGCCCATGAACTGGCTTTAACTTTTCAAAATTCTCAGGCTCTAAACTCCATTTCTTCTGCTTGGGCTCCTTGGCAGCCTGCAGCGCGACAGAGCGCGAGGGGACTCTCTAGCCACCCCAGGGATGTCAAAACCCGTCTTAGGCCATGCAGCACCCGTAGCGGATTGTCCTATCACATTTTCTACCACTCTCTAGTATTCATCAAATTTAGCATAAAAACCTCTGTTTTAATCACTTCTTTGGGTATTCATTTCCTTGTAAAGACTCCTATATCATGTAAAGCTCACATTGAATATGAGTTCACATTTGTATGCTTTTCTCTCTTTTTTAAAGTATAGTTTCATTTATTTAAAGATTTATTTATTTATTTATACAAGCACTGGGGTACAGTCGAAAGCGAGGGAAGGTGAGAGAATTCACCAGAACCAGAGCGGGGAACAGAACAGGCAGACTGATGAAATACACTGCTGAGGGGAGCAGTGGGTGGCAGGAGAGGTCTGCGCCCCATGTGGGACCCTTGCCGGTGGCCGGGGATCGAACCGGTGCTGCAGAGGCTGCGGGCAGCTTCCAAGCCCACCACTCAACCGCTGCACCACCAGGGAAGACCCTGCTTTTCTCTTATTAATCTGCCTTTGGTTACAGAGTCCCAACTAAGAACCTAGAAGGGTAAAAAAATTCTTTTCCCTCTCTCTATAGTAGAATGTGTTTTAAAAGACAAAAATATTTGAAATGTGGAATCTTTTGCTTCCACAAACAAGATAATCTTTCAATTCCACAAACAAGATACCCTTCCTAGGCAGATTTCTCACCATAGAAACCTCACCAATACACATAGATCAATGAAGACTGTGTATCTCAGAATAGTTTCTTAGACTACAAAATGCACAGTATTCTCAACAAAGTCAGGAGGGGAATGGCAGCAATTCTAGCCAAAGATGGAAATGAAATATCTATGTGTTGACTGAACTTAGTGATGTTTAGAATGTAGCCTGAGACTTCAGGAGCTGATTTCAATAATGTTAATGAATGAATGATTAGAGTGACAGTTGATCATATAAACTGCCTGATCAATTTATGATTTTGTGCATCTTGCCTGGATATATGCATCACGATGTGTATACAACCTGGAAAAATAAACCCATTAGTGAGTTAATATTTTTAACTTTTGGTTTACATTGTCTTGGTTGCTGTCTAAATTTATCACATACTAGCTTAAACTTTGTTTCACTTTCTTCCCTAGTTTTAAAAAGTTATTAGCCCAATTAACATTATAAAAATATGTAAGAAAATTTTTCCTCCAAGTATTCTTTTTCTCTCCAAGAATAAAAAAACATTGTCTAGGACATGGCATCTAGCTCATTAGATAACAAGGATGACTTAATTCTATTTTCTTCATTTTACTATAAATTGAAGATTACAATAAATTATTGTAATATGTGGACGTCTTGCTACCCCTAGCTGACCTCAGATGCAAGAGACTTAACCCTTAGGCAAGTTTGGCTATGCAGTAGCTATAGCTAACTATTGGAGTTTTTATTGTCAATCTGTTTCTCTTTTTGCTCACCTCACTTACCAGTAAGCAGTTAGGGGAAGCCATTGTCTACATTTTCAAAGATAAAACATTTACTTAAAATATCTTATGATGTGATTGTTGCTTTAAAAGTACAATAATCACTGGTGCTGTCAGGCCAGCAATGGGCTATCTTCCACTTCTTTTTCATTGGAAGTTTTTGTTGTTTTCACTGATACGAAAGTATTACAAAACAAATTAAAACATAAACTATAAAACAAAGTCATACGTAAAAACAAATCTAAATGCCACAATCCCATTATGAAATGACCAGTACTAACAATTTGGTGTGTATCCTAAAGACTTGTTACATGAGTATGTGATTATACTTTTACATGTAAAAGACACATTTTAAGTGAATATTTTAAAACATTGAAGCTATTATTAGATATAAATGTAATTCTTATATACACAATGTATTGCCATTTCTCCCCCTAACAATATACCAAAAAAGGGAGGACTACAAAAATTAAAAAGAAAAAGAAAATAAAAACAGTTGGGAAAGAAAACAAGCAACTGTGATTGTTTGGTCAAAATATTTGCTTTCAGAATATATTTTGACTATTTGTAGTAAAGGAAAATACATATATATTAAGTGTATATTCTTTTAACTAGAATAATTTATTGTTTGATACATGCATGGGTCAGTCAGAAGTGAGAGAATTCACCATACACTGCTGAAGCAGTCTATGTATCCTCTAAGAAGATGCAGGCATTCGCATCAAGTAAAAAGTGTATATTCTTTTAACAAAAATGTTGAAAATCTTCAACGTGTTATCCTATTTTAAGAGATTCTATTTATCTCCCTTAGATGGTTCAAAATAAGAAGGCAATGATTATTCTTTTTTTAAGATTTATTTATTTATGCATGTAAGAGCTGGGGTGTAGGCCAGAGGTGCAGGGAGTGAGAGGATTCACCAGAAATAGAGCAGGGAGCAGAACAGACGGATATACTGAAATACACTGTTAAGAGGAGCAGTAGGTGAGACAGGAGAGGTCTGCTGTACCATGTGGGGCACCTCCCAGGCTGGGGATCAAACTCATGCTGCAGTAGCTGTTGACTATTTCATGGTGCTGATGCTTAGCCCCTTGCACCACCAGGGAGCCCCTCTGATTATTCTTTTAAGGATATAATTTAGAAACTCACAAAACTTACCTCACACAAATAGTGTAGGTATTTACTATTAATGACTAATACATCACATATAACTTGTTGGGAAAACAAAAGTTCACAGTTGTTTTTATATCCTAAGTGGGGTATTTAAAATTAATAATTAAAAAAGTTGGCTTTAGGACATGGAAATTATGAGAGAATTAATATTTAAGATGATGATACAATTTACTCTTCTATGACTTAAGAATGATTGGTGAGGATATGACTTAAGAGTCAAATGTTTCCTTTGGGCCCTGCTGAAGCAAGATTTATATTTCTTACATGTCTGCATTTGGAAGACGTAACACAGAAATAGAAATGCATGTGAAATACCACTGATTGACTTGTAGATTTTATAGACTACAATCTAATTTTAAGTGCTATTTTGTGCTTGCAGAGGCAATGAGGGAGGGAAGTCTGGCTAATACTAGTAAAGAGAGCATACAGTTTTCTATGTTCCAACAAGAACAGTTTGTGTAATTAAAATTTTCATAGTACTCTTGCTTGATAGTAGCTCATTTCACTGAAATTTTATCACCTTGTAAATCTAGCCAACATTCAACATCTTGTTTCTTACGTTTCTGGAATCATAAATACATAGTTTGTATATAAGTGTGCACAAGTGTTTATGGATTTAAATCAGTGCTGCATATTTTCCATGTCAGCCCCCACTTAGAAAGAATGTATATAGTATGAGTGGATGAGCATGACTGAATTTTACAGAATTGAGAAGGCTGGTTGATTGCCTGTGCTGTGGCTAAGTGTCTGTGGTCCGGGATCACTTGCCTTCCCATTTATGTGTCTAATTTTTGGTCTCGTGGCAACCAGACTAAAATTCTTTATGATTATACACCAAGCATGTTTATTTAAAGTTATCATCTGCATTTCTGAAGCCTCCTTTTATGTTACATCCTGTGTCAATTAGTCAACTGATATTTCACTGAGATGTATCAAGTGTGTGACAGTGAACTAATCTACAATGAGACCATATGAAGCACTGGTAGTAGAAAAAGAGGCAATTGGTGCAAATAATCCAGGTAGCTATACATGTGAAATTGTAGATTATAAACTGGACAATAAATTAAAAAAATATATTTACTTTTATTTTTTTATGCATACAAGAACTGGGGTGTAGGCCAGAGGTATGGAGGTGAGTGGATTCACCAGAGACAGAGTGGGGAGCAGAACAGGCAGTTCTACTGAAATACACTGCTGAGGGGAGCACCTTGAGAGAAAGGAGAGTTCTGCTGCGCCATGTGGGTCAGCTCCCTGGCTGGGGATCGAACTCAGGCCATAGAGATGATAGCTCTGAGATTTGACCCTTAGGCCACCAGGGAGGCCCCTTGATAATATAATTAATGTAACATAATTTGTTCACTCTCTTTAATTTGCTGATGACAATTTCTCATTGGTGAGTTTATTTTATTGTGCAAATGTTTATATTCTGCAGTGATAATATAGCCATCACAGGAATGAAAACAATCAGGATTGGAGATCTGAAGGATTGTGCAGTTCAGGGTCTCCCTGGTGGTGCAGGGGTTAAAGTTTCAGTGCTGTTAAGCTATCACCAGCCACTGTGGCATGAGTTGGATCCACTAATCCACATGGCTTAGCAGAACTCTCCTGTCTCAACCACTGCTCTCCTCAGCAGTGTATTTCAGTAGATCCTCCTGTTCTGCTCCCCACTGGTGAATCCTCTCACCCCCCAGAACCTCTGGCATATACCCCAATTCTTGTATGCACAAATAAATAAAAATAAATCTTTTTTTTAAAAAAAGGAATGTACAGTCCAACATTTGGGATTCTACATAGAATGTATTTTTATTTTTATTTTTTGCCATCCACCAAGACACCCATGCCCATATCCCATCTGCCTGTATTTTTAAACATGAAAGAATTTAGAATTTTAAATCCGTAATCAGTTTTCTTGTTTGGCAACAGAATGGGATTTAGTCAGTGTTGCTGCTGAATTATTCACAAATTATAATAATAAAATAATAGATAATTTCTCTACTGCAAAATGTGAAACTGCAGCTGCAAAGTGCAACCCCTGTCCACACACATCCCCCACCCAGATTCCAAGGGCACCTGTGAGTCATCACTGAAGGGCAGAGTTATCATTTGGGCTTTAATTTTTGTGATCTGAGCCTTAGAAACCTAAACAATGATGACTAGACAGGTTTGACTTATGGAAATTGTCCAGGTTAGACCATCTGTAAGAGTTTTCTATTCATAACACTTTGTGTAGGTCTCTGTTTTTTTTTTTATATTATGTTAATGTGTGATATGTATTTTCATTTATTTATTTTTTGTATAGAAGAACTGGGGTATATGACAGAGGTGCAGGGTTGAGAGGATTCACCATAGACAGAGTGAAGAGCAGAACAGGTGGATCTAATGAAATACACTGCTGAGGGGAGCAGCAGGTGAGAGAGAAGTCTGCTGCACCATATGGGTAGCTACCTGACCGGGATAGAACTTGTGCTGCAGTGGCTGGCGATAGCTTGATAGCGCTGACTTTAACCCTTGTGCCACCTGCCACCAGGAGGGGGGGCCCTCTTAATTAGTATTTTTAATTGTTAAAGGACTTTGAGAAATGCATGGTTAAGTAAAAAAGTATATTTTCATACACAAGTGTGAAGTTTAATTTTTATATCAACTTGACTGAGCCATGGAGTGTCCAGATATTGGTTATAAATTATTCTGGGCATATCTGTGAGGATGTTAATCTGAATGAGATTAACATTTGAATCCACAGACTAAGTAAAGTAGATTGCTTCCCCCTCTAAAGTAGATGGATCTCATGAAATCCCTTGAAGACTTGAATAGAATAAGTGTGAATATGAAAGTGTTCTTTCTTTCTGTGATTATCTTTAAGTTAGGACATCATTCTTCTGCCTTTGGACTCGAACTTGAACTTGCACTACTTACTGTCTTGATTTTCAGGTTTAGGGCTCAAACTGCAACTGTATTTCCTTGTTGTCTCCAGCATTCTGACTGTAGATCTTAGATTTCTCAGCCTCCATTATTATATGAGCCAAATGCTTACAGTAAAATCAATATCTGTGTGTCTCTTTGTGTGTCTTTGTCTCTCTCTCTATATATGAATGTATACATATGCATATATATATATATATATATAATTGGGGTGCTTGGTATAGTGAGTGGTATGAAGGTGTTTGCTATTATTTTCAAATTAGATCCTTGTTTTACACACACACACACACACACACACCCCTACATAACAGTCACTATACCAAGGACTATGATTTATTATTACATACTCAGAACAACCCTGTGAGTTAGGTAACACTATCATCCTATTTTACAGATGATGATCTGAGATAGAGGTTAAATAACTTGCTGAAATCCACATAGTTGCTAAGGAGGAGTGATGGTTTTAATCACAGGGAAAAATACATCATATTCTTTGTTGTACTCTATTGCTATTCTTCAAAGAGTTACTATGATGATTTAATCAATTGTCATTAGAAGTACTTAGAACAATTTTCTCATATGGTGAATAGTAGATAAATGTTTTTGTTAAAGACACAAAAACATACAAATAAGTTTGAAAACCTGTTATTGATTATGAGAAATACAACTGTCTCATGGACTAGAATATTTATGATGGCATGTCTGGTTGTGTGTGTGTGTGTGTGTGTGTGTGTGTGTGTGTGTGTATTAGAGGGGTAGGCAGACTATTGTAGGGAACCAAAACAGATTCAGAAAATGGCTTGAAGAGCAATCAATCAAAACAAGGAGATGAATGCAATTTTAATATTCTCTGGCTAAGAGAGCTTAGCATTACCATTTGTTAACATTTCTCCTTTGTGGGGTTTGAACATTTGGTATTCACTGACCTGAGTTTCCTTTGTCCTGGACATTAGCTGGGTGGGAATTTCTGGAACTGCCATCTGTGACTCTATTTCTCTTCTTCCTTCATGACTAGTCAATCCCCTGCCTGATGGGTACTTTCTTTGACCATATTGCAGGGTTTCCTTTAAGAGATATTGTATATCTCTGTAACGATCCATTATATAGTACTTTATAATTTTTACTCTTATTTGTTTGTAAACCCCTAGAGAGCATTACAGTGCAACCTCAATGCTTTAGGGAATTATGGATCTATTCTTGAGCTATTATTTAATTAATGTAGCATTCTTACATGGTATGTGATAAAAGAAAAAAAAAAAGAAAAATGTAGACAGTTTCCTTTAATATTCTTTTTTTTTTTTTTATAAATAAATCTTTATATTTTTTTTTAAATCTTTTTTTTTTTAATAGAGGCATGTTTTTATTTATTTATTTATTTGTTGGTTTGTTTTGTTTATACATGCACTGGGTACAGTCAGAAGCATGGGAGGGTGAGAGAATTCACCAGAGCCAGAGCGGGGAGCAGAGCAGGCAGAAGGACCGAAGAACACTGCTGAGGGGAGCAGCGGGCGGCAGGAGAGGTCTGCGCGCCATGTGGGATCCTCCTCCGGTGGCCGGGGAGCAGCCGGGGATCGAACCGGCGCCGCAGAGGCCGCAGGCAGCTTCGCAACCCAGCGCTCAACCGCTGCGCCACCGGGGAGGCCCGTTTCCTTTAATATTCTTCTCCAATCCTAATATAATCCCTTGGACTTTGAAGAATACTAATTAAATATATATATTTAGTTTGAACTTGGTTATTTTATGGATGAATAATTTGAAGAAAGTTTGGGTGACTTAGCTCATATGACAAATCAAAAGCAATCATGTTTTCTGCAAACTTTCTATTATAAAGTACATGTAGGTGTGATACTCTGAAACCACATAACCTAGACACATTCCTTCTTTTGTCATAAAGTTGTGTCCCAGAAGTCAACATGTGTTTAATACTATACAGATGGTAAGTCTCTACCAGGATTCCAGGCCTCATTCCTCATGGGAGATGCAGGTAAATGAGTTAGTGAAAATTTCTGCCTTCTTGAAGTTGAGAGCACTGGGGGAATGAGCCATAAAAAAAGTCCACCTAAATCTCTATGTTATTGTCATTTATTATGTTAGAGCCATGAAGGGAGAGACAAAAGGATTAATACTAAAATAACTCATCCCATATCATAATGAAAATAGAACTTATCTTCAATAAACTTCAGGCCAAAAATTCCAAATTTTTAAAGACATTTTTTAAATAAAACCTGAAAATGAATCCTCCAGGTAAAAAATGAACTTAACCAGAAATGATACATCTTTTTTTCTTGAAATTAACTATTTTTTCTAAGGTCTTTTAGCCAAGATACAAGGGGAAAAAAAGAACTTAGTCTGTTCTGTTTAGACATCAAAGAATGGGCAATTGAAAGTTCCCTGTGAAAGTGATTTTTTTTCTCCTCAAGGGCTCTTGAGGGTTCACGCTGGAATGCGAGTGATCTTGCTTTTTCAGAGTTTGCAACAGCCACATTCAGCTGCCCTTCGCCGCAGTAATCCCACACTCCAGTCATTGCAGGTACTAAGTTTCTAGAATCTATCAGAACAATTCCTTAAGCATCAGAAGAGGCTTGATGCAGGACTCTCCTGAACCCAGAACATCTACCTCAACTGTAGTCCAAAGTGCAGTGTTAAGTAATCACACAATATGAAATTATTTGAAGGCAGTTCCAGTGAATTATTTTTACAGTGCTGAGACTTGGAAATTCCAGACAATGTTGGACAGTCTCAACAAACTATGTAGCAGACAACTGGCAGGGATGCTGAGCTCCTGGTATATTTTTTTTTTTAAAGAAAGGCCAAGTTATTATTTCACCCTCTTTTCTTCAGAAAAAAAGTCAAGTGTTTTGATCAATTCATAGGCCACCAGGTAGTTCAGCTTTGAGCAGTTTCCCCAAATGGCCCACACTCATTTCTGCCAGTTAGTACAGAAAACTATTTCCATGAAGAAACAGAAAGGGATATTTGCTTTGGGTTTTCCCTTCTCAACACAAATTAATACCAAACAAATCAAGTCACATATATTTTGATTAAATTTCTCTCATCATAATCATAAACAATAGTTATTATTCATAGGTTCTATTATTCATAGAACCATGTCCTAGGTTCTATGCTAGTCTAAAATACTGTTACAAGTATTTTCTCTAATCCTTACAGTGATATGCCACTGTACCACAGTGATTTTTATCTTATACATTAGGAAACTGAAAATTAGAGAGGACAAGGAGTTTTGTTCAAGAACATCACACAAGGACTACATGACTGCACACACACACACACACACACACACACACACACACACACACACGGAGCTTTGATGCTGTGGAACAGGTCTCTCTTCCTGCCCCATCAGATAAGCCTTTCTAAGGAAATGGAAGGACATCCCTAAGAGGATAATAAGGAACTTACACATCTAAGGAAGTTAAAAATCAGGTGTTCATACAGCAAATCTCCGTATGCCAGCATCAAAAGGACATGCCAACCCTTCCAATCTTCCCTTTGCTGACCCTCGCCCATCTCCCTTTAGTTTTACTCCGTTGTATAAATACCCCTGCACACCGCCAAAGAGCAGGACGGTGGTCTTTCAGACATGAGTCTGCTGCCCTCCTCAGTCAACAAATTAAACTACTTTCCTTCTCCTCAAACTCTCTTTCCTTTCATTGCCTGAGGGAAACTGAGGCCAGCATTCGGTATCAGCTTAACCATAGTGTCATACTGCTTCCCTGAGTATACTTAATAATTCCATGCCACTCATGCCTCTTATAGGTCAGAAAGCTATGAATAGACTGCAGAGGATGTAAACCCAGAACTGGAACAATCCAAATCACAAGTCTTTTTATCCTCCCTCTTTGCATGCTCCCATCTTATTATTTTTCTTCCTTCAATCTTCTACCAGGTAGGCTGCCCTCCAGGGTTTGAAATGTAATCAAGAAGCCCAAGACTTCTTAAGCCAAAGTAAATCTGTTCTTTGATAGTAATAATTTCTTGTTGCTCTTTAACCGGTATCCCAAGATCCATCTGGAGAACAGAATTCAAATTCCCATCTAGACTGTTCAATCAGCATTTCTTGTTTGAGTGTTAGAGTTAAGGGAACTTGAATGTCAGTGCTGATAGAATATCTAGGTTTATCCATTACTGTATGATTTTCCTAAAGGACATTAATTTCCAATGTGCATAGTCCTTTCCACAGTCCTTGTCCACCTGCCAATGAGCATCATGATTCTGAATTCTACTGCAAGCAAAACACAAGTTAGCTGTTTGTATATAGGCCTTTGTTAGAGATGAAAACGAAAGCACCAGGTTTTCAGAAATAGTATAAATTGACAATAATTCTGTATAATTACTTGTCACCTCATGGGGTGTCAGCATTGGGAGTGGTGTGGGATGAGGAAGATCACTCAAAGTCCATGTGGAACAATGAGAAGCCTAGAGGGGCTGTAATGGAAGTGATATGCAGCCCCATCCATATCTTGTATTTATTATATTTATTGTAATCAGCTCCAAAGGTGGGGCAAGTAAGTAGAGTGTACATGGCTGGGGGAAGCAGTTAATGGGATATGAGCTAGGGTGGAGTGACCAGGGGCCATTGCCTGGGGGGCTCCATTGTTCCTGCCAGTCTAAGCATGTTATCTCTATTCTTTTTTTTTTTTTAAATATTTATTTATTTATTTATACAAGCACTGGGTACAGTCAGAAGCACGGGAGGGTGAGAGAATTCACCAGAGCCAGAGCGGGGAGCAGAGCAGGCAGAAGGACCAAAGTACACTGCTGAGGGGAGCAGCGGGTGGCAGGAGAGGCCTGCACGCCATGTGGGACCCTCACCCAGTGGCTGGGGAGCAGCCGGGGACGAACCAGCACTGCAGAGGCTGCGGGCAGCTTCGCAACCCAGCGCTCAACCGCCGTGCCACTGGGGAGGCCCATGTTATCTCTATTCTAACCCTACACCTGACAGAGAAACCCTGGGCAATATCATATCAAGACAATATCCCCGAGAATAAGGAGGGCTGGGGATCCTACAATTACTTTTTATCTTACTGAACTAATAAAAAAATAATATGCAGCAAATCTATTTTTAACTTAGATTATACATTGAAAACTTCTCTATGCTGTGCTAGAAATTAAGGAGACCAAGTACGGTGATGCTCGGTCTGAAAGCTCATGTTCTCATCCTTGGAACCTCTAAAGAAATAGACTTTTATTTATTTATTTATTTATTTATTTATTTATTTATTTATTTATTTATTTATTGTGAGACCCTCGGCCGGCGGCTGGGGAACGAAACCGGCGCTGCAGAGGCTGGCGGGCGCAGCCCAGCGCTCAACTGCTGTGCCACCAGGGGAGGCCCAATAGACTTGTATTAACAACATTAATCAAGAAGAAAGTAATAATAATAAGCCTGTCTCTGTCTCTTCTACATACCTGAGTTGATCTTGTGTTATTCCATGACAAAAGTTTTAGAGATTTCCTTTTGAGACAGGGCAAGCTAGGGTTATTAGGCAGTTTTAGGGATAGTGCAGGAGGGGACCTCTGAAGAATTTAGGGAGGCTTCAGAGATAAGGACAACCAAGGGAAAGTAACTCATTCCACTAGGAAAAACAAACATCCCAAGACCAAGGACAACATTGTTAATGCTGGTCCTGGTTTCCTTCAGGTGGTAAAGGGAGGCGGAGATTGGAGAAATGGAGAGTGGTTTAATTTATGGTCACATTAGAAGGGCAGCTGTTTAACTTCAATGCAGGGATGCCCATCCAGAAGACTGGGCCATAAATTTAAAGATGCAACAAATGGGGAAAGAGAAAGCTGTTAGATAAGGAATGTAAAGATCCCCACTCAGTCGCAAATTAAGTGAGACAGCCGAGAACTAACCAATCACAAAGAGACTGGGGCAGCTTTAGAATAATGAGGGGAAAAAAGGTATATATTCCCTGAAACACGACTCCACTTTGGCTTCCTTGCCCCTCCCAGGCCTGGTTTCCTGGCCTGGGAGTCCCACTTTATTTCTGCTCTTTTTCTCCTCAATAAACTTTTTCTTCTAAACAAACCTGCCTCTTCTCGCTTGCTTGCCTGAGCGTCTGCGAAGTTCCTGCTGCGGCTTCGTGAGACACCAACCCGTGGGGGTCTAGTGGCTGGGGCTCAGCGCTGCCCTGCTGCCTGGGATCCGTTCCTGGCTGGGAGACTAGGCCTGACAATTCCGGTATCACTTTTATTTTGTCAGAGATCTTATGGCACTATTCCAAAAGGTTAGGTCAAACTATACAAAACCACTGATATTCACCCATTTTTGACCATAAAAATAATCCTATATATTTCAGCCTAGTAAAGAAACTATGAAGGGGTGTATATGTGGGCACATCTGTAAAATAAAGAGAGCTAAAGAGGGCTGTTTCTACCCTAGATTTTCAGAAGAGTTACATAACTAAAATTATAGTCATGGATACTCAGGTAGATTATTATACTAACTTTCTCTGAAACATAATATCTGAATTCGTTGAGTTCTTTAATTTCAGTAATGTCTGAATTCTTGAGTTCTTTCAGCTAGAATAAGTGGACAGGAAGAAAACAACTCTGTTAGGCTGATAATTCCATATCAAAGAATAGATGTATTTTTGCTTCATGAATGGCTTTCAAAATAAACACTGCCCTCAATATTAAGGCTCTCACTGCTAATGTTGCATATTTTAAGCAGGACTGTAGCTTTGATTTAACATTTTGGATTACAAATGATGTAAGTTTTCTGTGTTTCAATATAACTCATTGAGTTCAGCTGAGCTTAACTCTATCTCAGTATGTTCTAAACTCATGAGATCACCTCCACTACCCACCCAACCCACACCTGCCTTTTCTCCAGTTTTCCTCATATCAGTAAATATCCCCATGAATTGGTCAAGTCAGAAACTTGGAAGACATCTTTGACGGAACTGATAATGCCTTTGAATACATAAAGTAAAATGCAGAGACTTAGAAAGGAAATCAAATATACTGATATACAATTACCAAAATATTAAAACAAATTTGTAACTTGTATGTGGGTTCCTTTATGTGTTAAAAATATCTTTTTTTTTTTTTTTTGTTAAAAATATCTTAAAAGTGTTGTGGCAAATCATTTTTCTGGAAATCTGAAAAAATAATACAGAATATAAAAATATCTATGATTCCTGTTGATGACAAAGTTGCAAATATCTGCAGCAAGACAGTCATAATTGAAGGAAGTGCTAATTTTAGTTAGATATATGCAAAAATAAAGATAAAACATTTTTCCCATTCAAGTTTATGGGCCTCAACTATGGAACCCTAAAAAATTACTTAAAGAGATCAACTGTCGTAAAGGGGCGGGGCATGTGAGCTGGGTCCTGTGGGTGCAGTGTGGAAGGGGATTAGAAAAGGAATCCCTCAAGTAAGAGAAGGGTTGAAAGGTTTTGGTCCCTAGACCAGAAGCATCACTCCACTCTCTGTTAGTGCCTTAGGGAGGTGGCAAGACCTGAAAAAGTTTGTTGGAATATCTAGAAATTTCCATCCTAAGCACTGGGACTCTAGTTTCAGCCAAATGCCTACATGTCCCTTTGCCAGGCTTGAAAAACAGCGTTTTCATACCTACACTAGAGATTTAAGGGCCTCCTGGAGAATATTGCCTGGGTAACTTCTGGACGCTCATATGTTCTCAGGTTGAAATGGTGGGGAAAGGGAGCCACAGAGCAACAGGAAAGAGGCTCAGGGCCCCCTTTAAATTATTTTTAAAATGAAGAAATTTTTTGCACACTTAAATTGTTTTGATTTTTTAAAAAAAAAATCTCATACTGAATATACACATTTAGCTATTTTTCTTAATGTCCAAACCCATGTTTGGAAAACCACAGTGGCATTAATTCATGCTACTGGATCACTGGCTGATTTCATTATGAAACTAAAATTCTCAGTTCTTCCAAATGGAAATTAGGCATGTGAAGTGGAAATAGGCAGGTTAGGTGATAATGTTTTGGGGCATCAAGACAGTAAATTGCTTATTAATTTAAAGAAAATGTATTCACTAGCCCTTATAAAGCAAGCTCTGTGTTAAGTTGAGGCAAGAAATAAATGACTCTGAAAAGTGCATGGTTAATGGAATGACAAATCAGTAATTTCGTGTAGGATGTCAGTACTGTTTTAGAGAATTCTGAAATATGAAATTTGGGCACTCAGAAACTTCCCAGAGGAATCAAATCTTGAAGTAAGATATAAATGATAAGTAGAAATCTGTCCTTGGGGAAAGACAAGCCTAAAAACTAATCCTTGAAAGCTGACTATAGAACTGAAGGATCTGGAAGGGAGAGAGGTGGGGAAGGAAAGTGAATCTGGAGGGAAGGGAGAACAAGGCACTCTGGTGGTGGGCTGTGGGGGATTTGGTGGTGGGTGCACTGTGGTGGTGATACCTGGGGCTGGGTGGGGTGCAGGAGATCCTGTACTTTCAAAATACCAACAATGGAAGGAAGGGAGGGAGGGACAGAATCTGTCCTTGGAGTAGAACATTCCATGCAGAGGCAACAACAGTGCCAAGTATGGAGGAAGGGAAAGCATGGTCCATTTGGACCCATGCAGCCAGCTCAGAATGTGCAGGCCACAGGTTTCATGAAGTGGTCCTGGCAGATCTGTCCCATTTCATGCTGTTACCTACTTGTTTAGCAGTTCACGAGTCCTTTCCTCTTTCACTGCTACACCCAAGCCTCCAAAGATTCTATCTTCCAAATTTTCCCAATAACTCTGAAGGTAACTGCAGAGGGGATCTTGACCTGAGGACCATGGAAGCCTGTGTAACAACCATTTTTTTTTTCATGTGATATTTGTAAGTTTCTTCCAAACTTACACTTTACTACTTCCTTTTGACTTACTCTTTGGTGCAGAGGTTCAAACATGAATGGACCTCAGAAATGCCTGTTTTTGTTTAAAATGCATATTCTCAGAGCCTATCCCCAATGTTCTGATTCCACTGATTTGGAGTTTTATCTGGGACCATGTATATTTAACAGGTTCACAGGTTATCTGGATGTAAGTTGTCCCGGGGCCATACTTGGAAAAGTAATCCTCTGTAGTGCCAGCAGGGCTGACTGTAGCTTAAATTGTAAAGGGGAGGGGAAGTTTTCACTTTGTCCACATCCTTACCTCCTTATGTACTCTGGGGTCCTCGAACTGCCTAGGGTTAATCAGAGCTCTACTGGGGTCCCTCGAGCTGTTACCCTGATGTCCAGTTCTTTTCCTCCACCATCCAAAGTTACTATCCCATAATCACAGAATTTTAGCAGAATATCAGGACTGGTTGAAACAGGCAATGTGGGTAAAAGCGAGGCATTCCTTAAGTTCAAGTCCCTTTTTTGCCTTACCTCTATAGCCCCCAAGTGCCTCTGACATTCCATTTTCAAAGAGAATACTCTGATGATTTCCTTTTTCTCTTGCTTAGCTCATCTGTTGTTTTATTAAAATCGAAGGAGGTAACATTGACACACTGGGATTCTAACACACATTTAATACTATGTTTAGATGAAACAAACCAAAATTTTTGCTGGTCCTGAAACTGTGCATGGGAAATTTAATATAAATGGTTTAATTGGTAATAATAACTTTGCCCTCCCCTTTTGTTCCCATTTGGCACAAAATAGAATTCTCTATCATCTTCTCATTAAACTACTCAACTTCTTTGCCAACCTCAGATTTTCAGCTGTTTTTTAAAGAAATGTTCTAGGGCCTCGCTGTTGGCCTCGGGGTTGAGTCTCAGTGCTGTCACCACTGTGGCCTGGGTTTGATCCTGGCCAGGGAGCTGGCCCACATGTGGTTTAGCAGACCTCTCCTGTCTCTCCCACTGCTCCCTTTAGTGAGGTATTTCAGTGGGTCAGCCTGTTCTGCTCCCCACTCTGTCTCTGCTGAATCCTCTTGGCCCCTGCACCTCTGACCTACACCCCAGTTCTTCTATGCTAAAAAAAAAAAAAAAAAAAAAAAAGTAGCTTTCTAGATGTACAGAACTTCGTGGCAGGAAAACTCAATGCTTATTTAAAGTTCCTCACACAAAGAGATTTATGTTGTTTGCAAAATCCAATTTCAATGCTTCAAAAAAAATCACATGCTTAGGTTTTGAGTTTAAATTAAAACACTGACTATGATCATAATACTCAGAATGGGACCATTTCTGTATTCATGCTACATTAACATATTCTAAGGATTCTATCCCCAAAAATCAAATCACTGGTCTTTGGAACTGAAATGAAAATTAGAATCAGGTGAAGATTTATTTTTAAGAAACATTTGATCCTAAACAAAGTCAAACTTCAAGTATAAGTTCTGTTCTTTCTAACACTCTAGTTTCCCCCTGTCATTACAATTGACCAAAACTATCTTTGTGAAGAACCAGGTCTTTGGAAAGTGTTTAGGAAATAACATTTTGAGATTGTGTTCCACTAACTCACCGTGACTAACAGCAGCAGTAACTATGTCCAGGTTTCTAAGTCATTTTATGCCTCCTACTTGGTGTGGGAATTCTAGAACTCAGTCTGTCAGCCTCAGCTTGATTGCCAACCAAGTTTCTATCCAATGAATTTGGGGCAATCAGAGCATATTAAAGAGTCTAGTCAGATTAACTACAAAGTGCCATTGTTCAATCAAACCTCTAGGGCTACAGACAAGTTTGGGAGCAGGAGATATGCTATGATTAGATGAAGAGGAGGAGGCAGTGGAGAAGGAATCTATTAAGACTATTTTTCAAGCACTCTACCTTACTTTTTTCTCTATATTATCTCATTTTTTTCTCCTTTATATCCCCTAGACAAATAGTCCCCACCATCCTGGACTCTGACACCCAAGAAAAGATATTTGTTATTTGGCATCATACAAATGGCTAGAATACCTCTGAAGTCATGGATTGATCATGATACCAAGCCATTATCTCTGGACTGACCTTGAAGCTCAGCTCATCTGGTTTCCTCCCAGGGAGGTAAATATTTCCAAAAAGGCAGACCCCATTGGGCACTGGAAGAGGATCACCTCTGAAACTGTTTTCACCCCTCTTCAATGATATCAGCAAGTGCCACACCACTCCTCACAAGAGGACTGGGGGACCTTGATATAGAACAGATCTCCAGTTGGCTTTTGGACTGAAATAACTGAATCAACAAGATATTTTAGAAATGTTTATTTATTGCATTTCTCAAATGAAAATGAATTTTATAGACTCATCTCTCATGGGTATATCCGTTTTACTTCTAAATTAAGGATTAGAACACATTTCCCCACAAATCATTCTATGAGTGGAAATATATGCACAGATACCATGGCCCATAAGGTTAAAATAGGAAAATCCTTTCATCAAGAACTAGGATTATAACCCAAATCAAGTCAAGTAAATACAGATGGTGCCAGACCATCTCTCAGACTCTAAAAGGGCAGAGTAAATATGACTGCTTGGGCCACATGTGTGGTCTGGTATGAAGAGTAAGTGTTGGAAGAGGGAACATGAACTCCCTGGCTCTGAGGTCCAGGCTAGTCACTCACCCTCCCAAGAAGCCAGGCCCAGTCTCATGTGAACACATGACACATATTAAAGCCCTTGATAGAGAGTATAATGGACAACTAAGAGTAGCTATAAATTTTTGTTAGCTACAAAAGTCCTAAAAACGTATGCTTATCTTTGTAGTATCATGTTTATCACAATGACACTTATCTAATAAATTCTCCATAAACATATATTCATCAGAAAAAAAATCTAATTATATGTATTTCTTGAGAATGAATTCTGCTATAATCACTCCAAAATTTGGCAATATCTGGTAAAATTGAAGTCAACTATATCTCACAACCTAACAAATACTCATTTCTAGGTATATGACCCTAAAGAAACTGGCAGAAGGTGACAGATACAAAAAAATACAAGGATATTCACTGCAGCATTCTTCACAATTGCCAACTTTTGGAAACAAATGTAAAGCCCATCAATGGGGAAACAGACGAGCAAATTCTGACTTTGTTACATGATGAAATACTATGTAGTCATTAAAATAGACTGATGGCCTCCTTGGTGGCACAGGGGTTAAAGTCTCAGCACTATCAAGCTATTGCCAGACACTGCAGCATGAGTTCGATCCCTGGCCAGGGAGTTAACCCACGTGGCACAGAGACCTCTCTTGTCTTGCCTGCTGCTCCCCTCAGCAGTATATTTCAGTAGGTCTGCCTGTTCTGCTCTCCACTCTGTCTCTGGTGAGTCCTCTCACGCCCCCCACTTCTTGTATGCATAAATAAAAATAAATCTTTAAAAAAATAAAATAGACTGAACTATAAGTGTCAACATTAATTCCTCTTGAACTCATCTATAAAGAAGGTAGTGGGCCTCCCTGGTGGCGCAAGGGGTTAAGCACCGCACTATGAAGCATTCTGCAGCCTCTGCAGCACGAGTTCGATCCCCGGCCAGGGAGAAACCCACATGGGGCAGCAGACCTCTCCTGTCTCACCTGCTGCTCCCCTCAGCAGTGTAGTCAATCTGCCTGTTCTGTTCCCCGCTCTTTCTCTGGTGGATCCTCCTCTACCCCCCGCATCTCTGGCCTGTGCCCCAGCTCTTGTATGCATAAATAAATAAATCTTTAAAAAAAAAGGGAAATCCTCTTAAAAACAATTAATTAGTGCTCTGATTATTTAAAGAGAAAAACGTCCACTATTTCTACAATAATTGGAGCTTTTCAGAGTCTCTTAATGTGGGTAATTTTAAAGTTGATGTAGGAAATAGGAGTTGATATGAAACAATTAGCAATTCATCACATTCATCTACAATATTCAAGACCTTAATTTCCGTTCAACACTCATTTTTTTTGCCTTATTTTACATATTCATGTTGGTAGAATTTCAATGGAAGTGTGAAACACAGGAATAAAAATGGCAAACTACATAGTTTCTTTTCAAGGTAAAATTTCTAGTAAACTTCACCTTTACAGAAAATGGTACTCGCTGTTCCTTTTGTCAGACGCAACTAACCAGTAATCAACACTGAGTACCAATTACTGAAAACAGTGAATTGCATGTAATTCTCCATTATTGGTATAAAGAAGAGACCTCCCCAAAGCTTCCAAAATTAAGTCTGAATAGAGAAATTACGTGATTTGTCCAAGTCTGATCAATATTATTGAAGCCTGCTTGCCAGGAGGTACATCAAAACATCACACAACTTACACAATGTTTTTTGTACTACCTCAATTTGGGTGAGAGCCACAGACATTAAAGTTACAAGTTTGAATCAATGATAATTTTTTTTTTTTGTGGGACCCTCGCTGGCGGCCGGGGAATGACCAGCGCTGCAGAGGCTGCGGGCAGCCTCGCAGCCCAGCGCTCAACTGCTGCGCCACCAGGGGAGGCCCAGTGATAATGTTTTCTTAACCCTGTTCTGTGAACAAAGTCATCAGTTTTAATCAGAACATTATTTTTCAGTGATCACAAAGAAAAACTAGAGATGATTTAGATATAGATTAATCCAGCCCTGCTAATTTACACAGATAAATACTTTACAGATAAATAATAACACTAATAACTCTCTAACTCCCCACTGCTTAATCATGGGCTGCACATAGTGACTTTTTCCAGAGCACAGTACTGAGGAGGAAAAGAAAATTTTACAATAGAGAAATCTGAAAATAACTTGACCTCAACCCAGGTGACTGAAGTTAACATCAACAGTGATAAGTCATGTTAATAGTATATACACTTGTGGGGCCTCCCTGGTAGCTCAAGGGTAGCACTATGAGGCACTATGAGGCAGTCAGCAGCCACTGCAGCATTAGTTCGATCCCTGGCCAGGGAGCTGACCCACATGGTGCAGCAGACCTCTCCTGTCTCTCCTGCTGCTCCCCTCAGCAGTGTATTTCAGTAGATCTGCCTGTTCTGCTCCCCACTCTGTCTCTGGTGAATCCTCTCACCCACTGCCTGCCCCCCCTACCCCACCACATCTCTGGCCTGCACCCCAACTCTCATATGCATAAATAAATCAATCTTTAAAAAAATAATACATACACTTGATGCGGTTTGCTGACGATGACATTTTACCTCTAATCTTCCTCCCAAACACCCACAACGCCAAGCTAATCATAAGAAAAAACATGAGACAAGTCCCAATTGATGGACATTATATAAAACACCTGATGAGGGCCATCAAAAACAAGGAAACGTTGAGAATGTCAGAGATCAGAGGTGCTTAGCGAGAGACAATGACTGCCACTGTCTCTTAGCTGCGCTAACAAAATACCATGGACTTGGGGGGATTTACCCACAGACATTTATTCCTGGAAAATCCAAGATCAGGGAGCTGGGTAGATTTGGTTCCTGGTGAGGATTCTTTCCCTGCTTTATGACAGCAGCTTCTGGCTCACAGTGTCCTCAAGGTAGGGAGAGCAAGCTCTCTTTTCTCTCTTTTTAGAACAATAATCCCCACATGGCGGTCCCACCTTTGTGAAAACTTTTAAACCTAATTGCCTTGTTCATTTCTCCATTCTAAATACCCTCACATTGGGGATTAGGGTCTCAATAAAATAACTTGTGCAGGGGAGACACAATTCAGTCCACAACCACAACAATGTAATAGGGGTGCTCTGGATGAAGTCCTGGGTCAAAAAGAAGGCATTAGGGAAAAATTAAAGACACATGAATAAAGTATAGACTTCAGTTGATAGTACTGTTATGAACTGTGACAAATGTACCATACTAATATAAAATGTTAATAATGGGGTGTTGTTAACTGTGTAGAGTTTCCCCCAAACTTACATGTTGAAGTCTTAACCCCCAGGACCTGAGCATATGACTGTATTAGGAATTAGTGTCTCCAAAGAGGTAATCCAGTTAAAATGTGGTCACTAGTGTGGGCCCTCACCCAATATGACTGGTGTCCTTCTAAGTAGAGGAGATTAGGGTACAGAGAGACCCCAGGGGCATACACAGTGAGACGGGGGGCTTTTGCAAGCTCAGGAGAAGAGCGTCTGAGGAAGCCAAGCCTGCCTGCCCTTTGAACCTGCAGCCTTCCAGGACTGTGACAAAATAACTACCGGTGTTTAAGCCATTCAGTCTGTTGTCCTTTGCTAAGGCAGCTCTCGCACACTGAAACTTAGCGAAAACCAGGTGCGGGGAATGTAAGAACTACCTGCAGTATCTTCATAATTTTTCTGCCAAATCAAAAATTGATCTATAGAAATTTTATTCTTGAGAAGTGAAGTGCAAAGAGGTTAAGCAAAGGCAATAAGTACGTGGGTCTGAAGTGCCCCTGTGAAGTTGGGTGATATGTCATACAGGGTGTAGACAGGCTACTTACTCTCTTTAAGCCTTTGTTCATTTGTAAAATGAAGATGGTAGCATCTGCCCTACTTATTTCCCAGGGTTATTATGACATCAGTGGAACTAACAGATGCAAAAGCAATTTAATCAGAGGACTTGTTATTAAATGTTTTGCCCAAACCCCATAGCTATTTTAGGCAGAGTTCAAATTATTTAGAACTCTTCGGTGCTATTAATCCAGTCCTTCTATCAATCCTACCAGACCCGGTGCTCAAAAACATGGGCACATAAATCAGATTACCATTAGCGGCACAATATAATCTACTTTCCTAATCAGGGCAAATCATCTCAAAACTGCAAACGCTTGTCTTTAATAGTTTGCAGGGCGATGTGACATGTAGACCAACACACCTTGAAATATTGATTGTGGGTCAATAATATTTCTGTATAAGAAAGAAAACACTTTTTTAAAAAAATTAGAAAAATCCTTTACAGCTGGTCTCTAAAGTATAGTGTCGAAAGCAATACCTTGGGGCACAGATAAATTACTAGAAATTTTACTTACCATTTTAAAAATTCATGCTCTAAATTTCCCATTTACATGGTATATGAATACATGTGCAGGTGTCTATGAAACAACCATGCACACACAAACCTTTTATTTTGAGTGCTGATGCTTGGAGACCACTTCATTAGAATGCAGTGGAAACTGGACATGGGATGGGCAGGCATAAACTAAATCTTAGTCTTGTTATCACCCCACCCCTGCTTTTTAAAAAGATTTATTTTGATTTATGCATACAAGAACTGGGGTGCAAGCCAGAAATGTAAGGACAGCGAGAGGATTCACCAGAGATGGAGTGGGGAGCAGAACAGGCCGATCTACTGAAATGCCCTGCTGAGGGTAGCAGCGGGTGAGACAGGGGAGGTTTGCTGCACGCCATGTGGGTCAGCTCCCTGGCCGGGGATTGAACTCATGCTGCAGTGGCTAGTGATAGCTTGATAGTGCTGAGACTTTAACCCCTGCACCGCTAGGGAGACCCCTGAATCCTATCATTTTCAAAAAATGAAATACAATAAAGTAGAACACACAAATATGTAAATGTTTCCTGGGGCACAATGTAAGATTAATGTTTGTTACCATCGGTATGGTCAAAAAGTCGCCAGTCACTGGTCTACATGACAGTGGATGGAAACCCTGACTCAAACTTTAGGGATATGCCATTGGTCACAGTGAACATGAATTGGTGGGATTTAATGATTGAATTGAATATGGGAGGTAAAGAAAGGTGATGATTTGCAAATTCTGGCTTATACTAGTAGGTGATACAATATTGTTAAAACTGAGAATAATAATAATGAAGAAAAATGCTGTGGGATTCTTTTAGGGTTGGGAGTAGGGTTGAGATGAGTTTGAGACACCCACAGTGCATCCAATGGAGATGTCTGGGTATTTGGAAATGGAGTCTGAAGTACAAAAAAGAATTCAGGGTTAATGATGAAGTCTGAGTCTTTATTACCCAACTGATAGTTGAGTGAGATTTTCTTTTTTTGAATGGGGAATGGGGGAGAATTAAACCTTAGTCCTAGAAGGAGGCTCGCATAACAAAGTCTATTTCATTTACATTTGGGTACTTAAAACACTCTTAGGACACTATAAAGGAATGATTTAGTTTAACCTATGAATAAAAGATAACATTTAAAAATGTCCTTTAAATGTGATTCATCAGTGATAGGATTAGCGGTAAATAGAACAAAAATAAATCTATCACTGTGGGTATATTTTATGATGAGACTCTAAAATTTTTATAAAATGCAATAATTCACTGTAGAACATTAAAAGAACGATGAAGTATGCAGCCAGTTTTATAAGGCGGCAAGATGAATAATTGTCTAGTTGTCTATATTACTTTACTGAGATCGCACCAGAAGTGACTTAGAAGGTTAACTCTATAATGAGCTGCACAATTATTTATTTTAATATTGTTCAAAAGAAAATATTTTTCGCATAAACCATAGTATGGTATTTCTCAGTTTTACATATGAATATTTGCATTTTTTTCTCCCCAGACTAATTTTCCTTTCAGAAAACTTCATGTCCTTTATATACTTTTGAGTTAACAGGGGTTTTCAGCACTGTATAGATTTAGGGGTATAAGTTCACATCTCTTCAGAGGTATGTCAACACCCCACACCCACCACCAGGCACCCACAGTCCCCCACCATAGCCTGCTGGACCGTTTCCTACTTTGCTTTCTACCTACCCTCCCCCTTTGGTATTCTCAATAAAACTGTGTTTCCTTACAGAAAATTCTGAGACAAACTCCACCACATCTAGTTGTCCACTATACTAATATACTAAGAACAGGTTTTTCCTTTTTTCCCCAAAGTAATAGGTATTATTATTATTATTATTTTTAATCTTATTTAGATGAGATTGGCGCATGCAAGATAGTATGGCCATAGATAATAGTTTAAAATTCTATTTAACTGTGTTAAGAAAACTTGCACCCTTTTAATAGGTTTATAAGTGTACAATATATTAAACATATAACACATTCTTGCCAGCCACAAGTACAATGTTGAGCAGCAGGTCTCTAGAGCTTATTTACCTTGCTTGGCTGAATCATCATGCCCATGATTATGGACTTCCATCTCCCACCTCTGCAGCCCCTGGCAACCGCCACTGACTCCTGCATTCTGTGGAGTGACTGAGATATCTCACCCAAGTGGAATCAGACTGACATGACCTTCTGTCCTGTAAGGTCCAATCTGTTCTTGCTTCTCTATGTTTCACTTGACCTAGAAGGAGCATCCACCAGTGATTTTCTTTTCCCTTCCATGTGTGAGATAGAGAACAGGGAGAAAGATTCAGGGACAAAGGATCCTACTACAGATATTCTTTATAGTTCCCACTTCCTTTTTGCAACTGGCAATATTCATGCACTCATTCATTTTACTATCCACAGAGGGGAGAGGGATTTTTCAAAAACTGGTAAAACCATGAAGAGTACTTAAGGGACAAGTGAAGCAAAACTGAAAGACTTAATTGTTGCTGGAGGGGAGGTAGAGGAAGGCAGGAAAGAGAGAGAGAGAAACATAAATATGAAGAGACTATGAATGAGACTGATGTGGAACAAATGAAAACCCAAAGAGCCAATGGAGAGTAGGAAGTGCACCTGAACAGTATGCTTTTTTTCCAGAAGGTACAGCCTCTATCACCATCCCTTGCCTTCCTATCAGTCACCACCAGGGTCAGGTCAAAAGGACCCCCTTTCTTTGCTCAGCCCACTAGGGCAGGGATTCCTGAGTCCCTAGTGGGAAGGCAAGGGGAAGCATGAAAACATTCCTGGTGTTCCCAGTGGTGGTTTGGCCATATTGATACAGAAAAACATTGTTCATTTTGGTGTGGGATGCTAGATTTTTTCTGGTGGTGCTTTCAGTGCACGCTAAGCAAAAAAATCTGATACTGTATTCTGGTTTGCAGCTGATTTCTGGCATGATATTACAATGTTAGGTAACTTAGGGGTTAAAAAGTTTTTGGTAAACTAGAGAAAAAAACTTAAAACACATGTAAAATACATTCCAAACAACTGAATTCTGGAACACAACCCTACAAGTTAGGGACTGTCTGTTTTTATATCCCCTTTGCCAAAGTTACTAAAATTAGTAACTTCATAGAAAACAAAAATAATATAGTCTTATGACTCAAGAGCAGGGCAGCATCTGCTAACCCAGTGCTTAATTTTAGAGTCAATATTATTTTATTGGGCATTTTCTAAAACCAGAGAGAATGAGTTAGCAAGTCATCCCATCTGGCAATATTAATAGAGAAATTCTGCTTTTATCTTTACAATTAAAATATCCCCATGCAGTTTAATTATCAATGTGAAAGGGGCCGCAGGTGGTATATTGATCCAACCTTCTGATGTTTCAAGACCGGAACAGCAAATAGGTTAGGTAAGAGGCACAGACATTGTGTTCCTGCCCTGTATCCACAATCCTTACCATCCCAAATGGTAGCAATTTGGAGGATCATGTTGTATCTAGAATGGAGGGGGAAACTGCAGAATTTAGCCTCAAAAACACTTAGTAGTGGTTAGGAAGAAAGTTACTAAATGGAAGTGAGCTTCTTTCTGTTCTGGTCTAGCAGAACATATCAAAAATGAGTGGTGGTAGATTTTCACAGCTTAGAAAAAGGTAACAGAATTCTTCAAAAAGGAGACAGTTAGTTCGCTTTACTAGATGTATTCAAAGGATGGATATCATAAATCAGGTGCAGGAGATTCTTACATCGGGTAGAAGATTAAAGATGATCCAAGTCCCTTTTCCAATGCTAAAGTTCTGTGAGTCCATGGAAATCATAATAATTACTCTCTTTCTTCTCCCAAGCAATATGATATCCTCAACATTGGATGCCAATGAGAAAATTTGAGTGGATGCAAAGACCCTTGTTGGTCATACAATTATACAATCAAGTTTTAAATGTTCTTGAGGGAGCCAGCCAACCTGGACTGCCCATTTCCTTAGTTATAGAGATAGACTTTTGGAAACTAAAATCAGTAGTAGGCAAAAATCAGTCCAAGTCATGTGGCTTTCCAACAGGGTATGATTACAAAAGAGGCCAAAATTATTACAGCCCAGGAGGGGGAAAGTCAGCAGAATTTGTTATCCTTATAAAACATTCTTTGATCCTTCCTTCTACATTATGACATGCACTGTTTCTTGGGTTATCTAGTGGTCAGTGAAGTCATACTCACGTTTCCTTTACATTGGCTTTAGAGAGACTAGGAGCCAATATTGGCCATTCTCATTTCTTTTTAGAATAGTTACTATTAAAGAAATTCAGGTTTTTTCATAGTTGGGAATGAATCACTTGGCATTCTCTGATATGTGGCCATAGCTCCAGCTTGAACTTTGTAAGTAATAACTTCAAGATATTGTGTGGTGTTTACATAAGCAACGTTTATTTATTTATTTTTTAAATTGAACCTATTTGTGTTTTTTTTTTTTTGGGGGGGGAGGTTGATGTTGGCTTTATTTATTTATTTTTTAAATTTAAATATTTTATTTTATATAATTTCTTACATCTTTTTTCATCTTTGCACAATGTATGCATTTTCATTTTGGTTATATTCCCTGTAAAATTGCACCCCCCCCTTATTTTGACTCTAGTCCTTCCTTTCCCCACCTCTCCCTTCCCCTCCCCTCAGTAGTGTGTCTCTGGTTTATAGTTGCTTGTTGATTTTGATTTTTACTTTGTATTGATTAGTCTTTTTCCTGGTCTCTTATTTAGGTTTTCTAAATTCCTGCTGTGAGTGAGACCATCCGGTATTTTTCTTTTTCTTTCTGACTTATTTCACTGAGCATGATCCTTTCTAGCTCCATCCATGTTGCTGCAAACTGCATGTGTTTATCTTTTTTATTGCTGAGTAATATTCCATTGTGTATATGTACCACATCCTCTTGATCCAGTCATCTATTTTTGGGCATTTGCCTTGTTTCCATAGCATAAGCAAAGTTTTAATGAAGTCTTTTTTTGTCCTTTATAACACTTACTAAACTTGTAATTATTTGATCCATGTTCTCCATCCATCTGGACAACTTGGCTATCATGTCATTATTCCATTTCATTACTTAGTAGAGTGTTAGCTCTCAAAAAATATTGAACCAAATGACTACATATAGCAGGGAAATGCTCCCTCCAAAGTACTTCCTGTCTTTCACATCACAGCACACATATGCACACACACAGAGGTTTACTTGTTCTGAAAATTATTTTAAAGAATAGAAACAACCTACCTTTCATTTCAAAACTGCAGAAAGAAACAAATACTTTTTTATCCCCTTGTGTTGAGACAGCACAAAGATTCTATTTCTTCCTCTTAAACTACTACATTAATCTTCATTATTAAGTATCTCAAATAGGCACTGGGAGAATTTGTAGTGGAGTAAGGACAACATGTCTGATTTTCAAGCTTTCATTTTAAGGTATATCAAACCATGGGTGGCTTCCCAAGTAGGTAATACCACCTCCCAGGACAGTAGACACAGCAGCCTCCCCAGTAAATATAATATGAAGGTCTCCTCCCTCTTAAGTACTTTGAATGCCTTCAGGCAACATTCCTTTCTGAGGGCAGGACAAGGGCCATGGGAGAGGGTGTTGGGGGTCGGGGAGCAGAGGAGATGGGAAATGAATAGCATCAAACATTAACCTGCTCTGTGTAGTCTTAGTAAAATCACTTGGTTTCTATGTTTATTTTTTCCACAAAACAAATTTTATAAATGTCACACATGTATTATTTCATTTGATCTTTCCTAGGCATTATTTTGTATTATTGGAATTAATATTTTGCATATGCAGAAACTGGGTTTAAATGACAGCTTTAGGGTAAAAGTGCTGGCTAGAGGCAAAGCTGGGTCTCTATTGTGAGGTGATGAAGGGGCATGGTATAGCAATCACGGTGAGACACAGGGCAAGCTAGGAATTAGGCAGTTTTAGGGACAGTGCAGGAGGGGACCTCTGAAGAATTTAGGGAGGCTTCAGAGATAAGGACAACCAAGAGAATGTAACCTATTCCACTAGGAAAAACAAACATCTCAGGACCAAGGACAACATTGTTAACGCTGGTCCTGGTTTCCTTCAGGTGGTAAAGGGAGGCAGAGATTGGAGAAATGGAGAGTGGTTTAATTTATGGACAACTTAGAAGGGGAGCTGTTTAACCTCAATGCAGGGATGCTCATCCAGAGGACTGGGCCATAAAGATAAAGATGTAACAAATGGGGAAAGAGAAAGCTGTTAGATAAGGAATGTGTTAATCCCAGGCATTACAGGCCAGAGTGAGGGGCACTCCAGGAACTGCAAAACTTCCTGCTTTAAGTAGGTTCTGCCACTGTCGCATCAAGGCAAAACATACTCTAGTGCATAAGACCTTCAATAGAAAATAACTTTAATGCAATTAGTGTGCAGAAACAAGAGAAGAGAAAGAATATAGTTAAAATAGTTTCCTCATGAAATACCCAAAATTACCCACACCCTTGTAGGTAAATGTCCAGCCAAATAGGGTTGGCCCCCGCAGGGCCGCTGAGGCCCAAAAGCCTGCCGCAAGTCTAAGGTACCTTCTAGCAGGGACCCATAGGAAAGGCGCAGTAGGAGCCAGGCAGGTCTGGAAGGAAAGGAGCAAAATCAAACACCAGGTCAAGATAAAGGCTGCCATTGTCAGCCTCTCCACAGGTCTCTCAGCCACGTCTCTGTCTCTTTCTAGTGTCTCCTTCCATGCGCCCCAAGTCCCCGGCACAAGTTCAAGGCCGAGAAGCAAGCACAGCTCCTTCACATGTCTCTGCTCCATGTGCTTCCTCCAAGTCTTCCTGATCTCCCTTCCTTCTCTGTCTCTCTAGCTTTCCCCTGTCCAGTTCCACCCTTCATTAGGGTGGGGCAGGGAACCTGGAACCTCCCCTTTCATTGGGGATTACCCGTTTATTGTCTGTGTGACCTTAGAAAAAGTCTGCATTTTCTGAGTTTTAGTTTCCTTAAAGATGTTTTAAATGGGCCTAATGAGGAAGAGAAAGCTAGGGGGTGACAGCATTAATATTAGTTTTTTTTTAATTTTTAAACAATTTTTGCTTCCCCCCACCCCCTCAGATTGAGTCCCCATAGAATTTCCTTCCCCAAGGCACCCATGCACCATCACCTCAGTCCTCTGTGCTCCTCCCTCCCTCCCTCTGATCCCTCTACCTTCTCCTCTTCTGCAGGATGTCTCTGATTTATAATTGTCTGTTTTTGCTTTGTTGTGTTTTGTACTGTTATTATTTTTTAACCTCAGCTGTTTCTGGGCTAAGAATAATAAAGGTTAAAGTGAGCTTGTACAGTCATCCAGGCTAGGGCAGCTGTGAGGTGGTGGCACTCTGATGAAAGCAGTGCTTCCCAATGCAGGCGAAGAACACGGGAATTTGGAGTCAGCAAGGCTTTGTTGAAGACTCAGGGCTGCCTGAGACCTTGTCTGGGCTCCTGAATCTCACTGACTGCAGTTTCCTCATCTGTGAAATAGGAACAACGACCGCTTCATAACACTGTCATTAGGATTAAATGAAATTAAATGCAGAAAACAGAAGTTACTAAATGGATGGTATTAGAAGCCCAAGAACAACAATGACAACAATGTCTCTTCTTTACAATTGAACACACTGATAATTCAGTGCCTTACTGATTTGGCCTCAGAGGCACCCAAACAGCAGAGAAGTGAGTAAACCAGCGTTAAAAGTCTTGTATTTTCTCTGATATACAGTTTTGGTGAGTGGAAGCTAGATGAGAAGAAACTATTCTTTTTCTTTCTCCATCCCAATACCCCTACCTGCCTCAACCCACAGGGTCTATCTTAAAGATTTAAGAATACAGACACCATTGAATGCCCAAGGAGGAACTTGTACAAAATATTTTCCCTCTTCTTTCTCTATAGGGAATTCCAAGAAATCTTAGGCAAGAGATTAGACTCCTGGTGGTAACACTGTTGAAAGCCCAGGTTTCCTTGATTATTAGAACAAAGTCTCTTCACCCCGGGGACCAGATCTGAATGTGTGGCGTTTTCTGGGTTCTCTTAGGTAACTGAGAGGGGACCTTTTCGTCCCTCAGTGCTCCCTCTGCTGGTTGTCTGAAAGCTTAACACCACAGAGCAACATGATTCAGAAACTTGGGCAATAAACAAATCAGTCACTGGCTAGGTCACAGAAGTAAGTTTCCAAGAATAAAGAAGAATTATGGGGATTTGTGGCATCATATTGCATAATAATTTCACATTAAAAAAGTTTAAATCTCCCAGGAAAGGAAGAAGATTTGGTGGAGCAAAGATCATCTATTTAGCAAAGATCATCTGTTGGGTTTATGTTGGGACTTTAGGATTGCGTTGAAAATTTGACAGAATTATTAGTTCAGTTCTTGCGGATGCAGTTATTTGAAATTCTCATCTTAACAGAGCACTGCAGTTGCAATTTTATAAAATTTATTATATTTATAAAGGAACACACATGTTTATGAGACATAAGGTAGAAAACTTAGATCAAAATTAAGCAGGGTCAACAGGAAACTATTAACATTTATTTCTTCCAAAAAATAGATACAGACATTCCAGATAATCAGCTAACTTTCTTTAAAACAACAACATCTAGTTACTTTTATTTGCCTGGGTAAAAGGAAATAGAAAAAATTAATATTGATTTGTAGATAATTCAGACCAAGAAGGGTCCAAATATCCAGGTATTTGGACAGAAGGATGGAAGGCTTTATGATTTCCTGCTGGCATTCTAGAAAGTAGGGTGGATATGATGCCCAATTGGATGTGGAGAGGATACACATTAATATTTCTTTTTCTTTATCTCATACCCTTTGCATTTGCGTTATTTTTGTGCTTTATAAATATACATACAAAGTACTGACTAGTATATAGTATATATGGAATTTATAAATGTGTCTTTTAGGAGTACATGTTCAAAATACAATATTTGGTGGGTTGGGGGCTTCTCTGTTGGCACAGGGGTTAAAGTCTCAGACCTATCAAGCTACCTCCTGCCATTGGGCCTGAGTTTGATCCCCAGCCAGGGAGCTAACCTCCATGGCACAGCAGACCTCTCCTGTCTCTCCCACTGCTCCCCTGAGCAGTGTATTTCAATAAATCTGCCTGTTCTGCTCCCCACTCTGTCTCTAGTGAATCCTCTCACCCCCCACACCTCTGGTCTACACCCCAGTTCTTGTATGCATAAATAAATACGTATTTTAAAAAATGCAATATTTACTGATAGGAGGGTGCAATGAATTAAAATCTCATGAGCACCACCCTAGGCTACTGGTCCAGTTAAATTTGACTGGGCAAAGTAGGCACATTCTCATAGTTGAATAGGATTGCTTCCCTTTGCATCAATCTGTGAAAAATATGTAGGAAATTTCGATTGCATACTCAGAGCTTTCTAAGCATGGAGAGACACACAAAAATGCCTGTGACTCCCAAAACATAGTCTCTTCATCTTTTACAGGAGATGCATTCCATTGACAAATCTCTGTGACCTGTAGACAATTCCACCTTATATTGACTCTAAACCTGATATCAAAGAAATCTAGAAATATAATTTTCAGGCCTACACCCCAGTTCTTGTATGTACAAATAAATAAAATTAAATCTTAAAAAAAACTTTTCTAGAGGTATGTGTAAAGTGCAATGAACATCAAAGAAGGAAACAACTTAAATAATCACTAACACTTTTATATTGACTTAGAATTTATGATTGGCTTGTAGATCTTATTTTTTAATTTTCAGAACAGTTCTGATGGATCTCAGGATGGGTTCAATTTACAGAAGATTCAACAAAGTCTTCCCTCTATGACCACCTGTAACTCCCAGATAAAACATGATAGAATTACAGAAAAAATAATGACATAAATAAGAGACCCAGCAAATAAGAAGTATCCCATCCCCCACCCCCCCATTTTTAAGAAAACCAGGACTACGTGATACTACTTTTTCTGGTCCAACATTCACCAGAAATTCCACACAATGCCTTCATATATTTATGCCTGAATTGCTTTAGCACCTGAAGATCTAATCCCTCCAAGCATGTTAGTGTGAATTCAGTTAAAGTAACTTCTTCACCAATATGTCAGTTGATTTGGCCTGTAATACCACTTGCAGTGTTTGAAATCTATGAATAGATTTCAGATTACTATTTGTCTTCATTGTTAATTTTTTTAGATAAAGATTTATTTATGTATTTATTTATACAAGCACTGGGTACAGTCAGAAGCGCAGGAAGGTGAGAGAATTCACCAGAGCCAGAGCAGGGAACAGAATAGGCAGACTTACGAAATACACTGCTGAGGGGAACAGCAGGCGCAGCAGGAGAGGTCTGCCGCGCCATGTGGGAACCTTGCCGATGGTGGGGATCGAACCAGGGCTGCAGAGGCTGCACCAGGGAGGCCCTATCTTCATTGTTATCTGCTAGCTTTTCAGTTTCCTCAGGCAGCAGGCTAATCCTTCAGCTACTCTTCCTTAATTCTGAACACTGCTTTGAAACAGACCTCTTATGTTGAATTTTATCTTCATTTTCCAGACTTTTCCCTCCTCTCCTTCTCCCACATTTGACTATAAAATTTGAAAAGAGTAGTTAAGGTTCATAATAAAATGAACCAAAATCCTTGGACCTGTCACCATTAATTGCTTTCAAATTTTGGCCTGTCTTGATGAAATTTGTTTCTTTATTTCCTCTTTGAAAACAAATCTCCATTATTGGACATCTGGGCTGGAATTTCTGAGAAGAAAAATATTCAGACGCTCTTGAAGTGTGTCCAAGTTCTCAAGTCTTTTTTTGTAAGTAGGTAATACCACTTGTTTGAAAAAAAAGAATTCTTTCCCCAGTTATATAGTCTCTGTCATGTGCTCTGCTAAGCAACTTCCATTAAAAGTATGAGTTGTTAGACATGAGGACAGAGTTAAAAGGAGTGACTCTTTTGTACTATATAGAATAATTTAATGGGAAGAGGAGTTTATGAGTTTTTAAATTAAGCATCATAGAGCACCATATGAGAAAAGAGTGATTTTTTGAAGCCATGTGTACAGTTGTGACTTATTCTTAAGATAGAGAAAAAAAAATCAAAACTTGCTCAAACTGTCTTTTAATCTTATTCTTGAACATCAACATTTACTTACACAAAACTTTAAAAATTATTCTGTTTCAGAGCTTTTACTTATATCTACTGCCAGTTTTGTATTTCTAGCATCAACCTACTTCAAAAGCTATCACAGAGATAATCATAACAGTCTATAGGTTGGAGATATTTTATTTTATTTATTTATTTTTTAAATAATAAATTTTATTTTTATATTCCCCATACAATTGCAACCCCCCCCATTCTGACCCCAATCCCTCCCCTCCCACCCCCACCCCCAAAAAATGTCTCTGGTTCATAGTTTTTTGTTGATTTTGATTTTCACTTTCTTATAGTTATTCATTTTCCTGGTCCCTTATTTAAGTTTTCTAGATTCCTGCTATGAGTGAGACCATCCGGTATTTTTCTTTTTCTTTTTGGCTTATTTTGCTGAGCATGATCCCTTCCAGCACCATCCATGTTGCTGCAAATTGCATGTGTTTATCTTTTTTGAATGCTGAGTAATATTCCATGGTGTATATGTACCACATCTTCTTGATCCAGTCATCTATTTTTGGGCATTTGAGCTTAGCTATTTGAGCTCATCTATTTTTGGGCATTTCCAAAGCTTAGCTATTGTAAATAGAGCTGCTATAAACATAGGGGTGCAGGTGTTCTTTGGAATTGATGTTTCTGTGTCCTTTGGGTAAATACCTAGGAGTGGAATTGCTGGATCATGTGGAAGCTCTATGTTTAGTAGGTCCAGAAATCGGTTGGAGATATTTTATTGGACACATCTATGTGTATCCTCTTCTATTCTGGACTCAAGTGAGAGGATAAGCAAACAGTGGCAGTAAAGCATATGACAATGAAAAGAAGATGCTAGAAGCTGAGGGGTGACTGCTTCCAGCAAAAAGGCTAGTGTTGACAATTGTAACCTAATCAAAGTAGGTATTAGTCTGCCAGCCACCGGGATGGGACAAGAGAGAGCTTCCAGAACTGAGCAACTGGTGAAAGAATCCCAGGTGAATTACCTGTCAGTAAAAACAGTGGGATGCAAGGATTAAATTTTTTTAATTTTTAAATTAAAAAAGTGGGATACATCATAAGACTTGCCATAGAATTAAAACATACTTAACATGACAGGAAACCAGCATTGAAATACAGATATATTATAGTATTTAAGAGGCCAACAGGAGGTGAGAGAACAGCCAGGAGTCATAAATGCAGGCATGAGATGCCCAGGAGCTACTGCAGTGGCCTCATGTGGGACTAGCATTACTCTGGAAATGGCATTTGGGACACACCGGGACTACCCTATCTGGCTTTTAAGAGAACTTACCAATGTAGGGATAATGAATGGAGTAATATCTGATGTAAAAATAGATAGAATGCTATCTTGAGAGAGCAGCAAAATAAAAGGAGGTACCAATGTTTTGCTTTCCTCTGTTTGTAAGGATAGAGGAAGCTTGAACACATTTATATGTAGAGCAGAAATAGCTTGAGAAAAAAGGAAATGTCAGTGGTACAAGGATACCGGGGAACATGAAAAGGTTAATAATGCACTGAAAATTTTCAAGTACTTCTGGACATAGTTGTGTTTGATAATTTCATTCTAATCCCTACAATGAGCTTGGCTTTGTGCAAGGTGCCAGGGAATCATTAATTGAGGATATTCTTTACCATTTTTAGATTTTGTGGGCTAGTCTAGAAAATGCAATTAAGGTGGCATGATAGCATGAAGAAACAGAGCTGCAATAAGTCTATGTAATCCAGATTTTAGAAAAGTCAAGGAAATCTTCCTAGAGAAACTGATACCTTGTATATATTGCAGAGTTGATAATGAAGGTTCTAGATCTGTTTTTCTGAACTCATTGCCTTCAATACCCTGCACAGCCCCTGAGAAACTACCTGTCTGTAGAATGAATAATCTTGGAACTGAAGGATGGATTTCCTGGATATCTACACAATCCAAAGCCTTCCCTCTATGGCCACCTGTAACTCCCAGATAAACAACGATAGTTCTTTTGAATGAACTCCCTACAGAGAAGAAAAGTTTGCCTTAGGCATCAAGACAGAAGTGCAAGAGAGTGATCAACCTTGTGAGGTCTGTAGGAATAGGAAGGTGATTGTGTGGGATAAATTTGCCAAATTGGTAATCCGTGAGCTTTTTTTTTAAAGGTTTATTTATTTATACAAGAACCGGGGTACAGTCCAGATGCGCGGGAGGGTGGGAGGATTCACCAGAGACAGAGTGGGGAACAGAATAGACAGACTGATGAAATACACTGCTGAGAGGAGCAGAGGGTGAGGCAGGAGAGGTCTGCTTCATCATGTGGGATTCTCGCTGGCTGGCCAGGATCAAACCCGTGCTGCAGAGGCTGTAGACAGCTTCACAGTGCGGTGCTCAACCACCTGCGCCACCAGGGAAGCCGGTGTGAGCTTGTTTTTAATGCTGACATTGGGTCCAAAGAATAGACCTTGACCCATGTGAAGGAATTATGATACTACTATAAGTTAAGAATGTCAAAAGCTGCACACTTAGTAAAAATGTGAATCAGAAAAGACCTGCCTTCTGATCAAATCTTGGATGTCTCTTATATAGTTTCCTTATTTAAAATAAATTATTTTAGATAATCTGGAATCATTTACCTACCCATGGGTTTGGGTGTCTGGGCTGGCATTTGAACCATTGCCTATCAAAATACCTTCTCAAGTTGAGTCAGTAACATAAAGTATGGCCCTGTGTGGTGAAATCCCTGATATGGCTGATATACACAAGTGCAGAATTCCTGATAAGGCATGCTCTTCAGGTTGCACAAGATTCACTGTGATATAGTGCTACTAAAGGTGAGTTTATAATCTTAAATTTTAAAACAAGAAGGTAACAGGCCACCATGAAAATTAGCAAATTGAGCCCTCAATGAATTTCAGAGAATAGAATAATTTAATAGTGACTATAAAGTAAGCTTATTGAAAGTAACTTAAGAAGTAGAAAATAACCAAAATCACAAAAAAGAATAGAACAGGGCCTCCACGGTGGCGCAGTGGGTAGAGTGCTGCGCTGTTAAGCTGTCCACAACCTCTGCAGTGCAGGTTCGATTCCCAGCCAGACAGGGAGAAACCCACATGGTATAGCAAACCTCTCCTGCCTTGCCCACTGCTCTCCTCAGCAGTGTCTTTGGTCTGTCTGCCTGTTCTGATCCCTGCTCTGTCTCTGGTAAATTTTCTCACCCTCCCATGCGCCTCTGACCTGTACCTCAGTTTCTTGTATAAATAAATAAATCTTAAAAAAATAAAACTTGCATTATTAAAAAAAAGAATAGAACAATGAAAATGAACAATTGTATTATAGCAGAAATGAAAAATATATGCAGTAATACTGATGTGATTAAAAAGAAGTAGTCAGCTGAAAAATAGTGAACTGGGAGATAAATCTATGGAAATTAGAGAAATTATCACAGATATCATATTGGAAAACAAAGTAGAAGCTAAGAGGTGAGAATGAAAGATGGATGATCCAACAGACAGTTGGTCTCCAATTTATGACAATTTGACTTGGGATTTTTTGACTTTATGATGGTATATGAAAGCTACACATATTCATTAGAAGTTACACAAACCATCTCTTGTGATGCTGGGCAGCAGCAGTCAGTCCCAGCTCCCAGTCAGTATTTTTGACTTATGATATTTATAACTTACAATGGGTTTATCAAGGCACAAATGCAAAGGGATATATTCACTCTTATGTTCATTGCAGTTACAAAGCCATTGTATAGAAACAACACCCAAAAACAGGTGAGTGGAGAAAGATGTGGTGTATGTACACGATGGAATACAAATCAGCTATTTCAAAAAAAAAAAAAGATGAAATCTTGCCATTAATGACAACATGGATGGAACTGGAGGGCATGATGGTAAGCAGAAAAGTCAGAGAAAAACAAATCCCAAACAATTTCACTCATACGAAGAATAGAAAGAAATGAAGCACAGGAATAGCAAAAACAAACCAGACTACAGAACTGAGGCTGCCAGAAGGGTGAAGTAGTGAGAGAAAAGGGGGTAGGGAGCTCAAAGGGCTGTGATGAGGATTGGTACTTTGCTCATGGGTGCGATGTGGTAGCAAACATCAGAAGAGTGTGAACCTGTACATGCATAGTGCTGTAAACCAGCATGACCTCAATAAAAAAAAGACAAGAACACACTTGCTGTTAACAAGCCCAGAGCACAGTGGCGCTCCCAGCGGCTCCATATCTGAACACCTGCCTTCCTTGTGCATGAGCAACACAACACTGTTGATCAGAGACTCTCTGAGACTCCATGCCATCAAGGAGTGTGCCAAAGAGGAAGACATGAAAATGGTCATAACTTACAGAAGCCACCAAAGTTTCAGTCAGAGGAAAAGATCTAAAAATGTCCATGGCGTTTTGCAATGGACAAAGGTTGTGAGTGACTTTGGCAAGAGCTTTTTCAGTTGAGTAATGAGGACAGAAGCGAAGCTCAAGAGTAGGCAGGAAGTAAAACCAGCAAGGCAACAACTTAAGAAAACCGTGACTCCATGCAATTTGCAGCAACATGGATGGCGCTGGAAGGGATCATGCTCAGTGAAATAAGCCAGAAAGAAAAAGAAAAATACCAGATGGTCTCACTCATAGCAGGAATCTAGAAAACCTAAATAAGGGACCAGGAAAAAGAATAACTATAAGAAAGAAAATATCAAAATCAACAAACAACTATGAACCAGAGACACTCTATAGGGGGTAGGGGGCGGGGAGGGGAGGGCTTGGGGTCAAAATAAGGGGGTTATAATTGTATGGGGAATATAAAAATAAAATTAAAAAAAAAAAGAAAACTGTGACTCTTTGGCTGGGAAGGGAAGGAGGCTGGTAGAGAAGCAGAAGTGGTAGATGGAGGAAGATATTAGAACGAAAGAGACTTGCATGGAAAAAGTCTGGGAGAAGGAAAGAGGAAAAAGTCAGGGAGTGAGGAGATGGGGAGCCTGGGTCAGGGAGGGGGACTCTTGCATTGATTTGTAAGTGGGGAAGGAAAAGATGGATGTAGATACTTTGAAATTGAGTATTTTTTGTGCTTTGTTTATTTTTATGGTCTAACTCCCTCAAAGTTCCTTTATGATAAATCTGTGTTCCCCAAAATATTTGATAAGTTATCCCCTGGTATTTTCACTGAATAGAAAAAAAAAAAACAAACCTGTTGCTGAATAATGAAAAGCAATTGAAGAATTACTGCCTAGGTCTTTCCAACAGTTCTCCAAAGTAGGACAGTCACCCCATGGCTTTTGCTAAACAGATGTAAAAGGCAAGATCCAGAAAGACTAAGTGCCGTGCTGACATGATTTATTGAAGGTTTCTAAGTTATGATCTCTGTTTCTATTTACCTCTCTTAATAATAGTTCTTTCACAAACTCATACAATATTTCCTTATTATGTTGGGACCTTCTAGCCTCTACTCTCCTTCAGGACTTTGGCTATTACAGTTTCACCCAAGATATTCTCCCTTCCTATGTTTCTCTCTTCGAAAGGAAAACACTGGATACAATATAAAAAGAAAGCACAATCTCTCCAAGCCACTTAATTACTTATTTACTCCCTTGTTTGTTTGTCATGGGATCCAGACTTTCAGGAAAGTGCCAGGTTTCTTATGATTAAAAGGAATTCTTTGTAAGTACATTAGCACTTGTATTGTTACACAGAATGGAATCAGACAGAACCTTAACAGAGTCTTCCATGCTTCACAGAGCACATTTCAGAGACTTTAGTTTTATTGTTTTAGATTCTAGGGATTGTGGATGGTTGTATAATGGCCACTTGGTTATGCCACATAAGATGACCAGCCAAGCATTAAATAGGGGCATCTGGAGAGTTTGGAAATATGAACAGGCTTTTCAAGCCAATCTCTGACAGAGAGCAGATAAATCCTTCTTACAGATTTATGGGTTCTATTGGGACAGAGTCCTCCCAGTCACCATTTCCATCACTTTACCCTACTAACAGTAACACCCCCGGGGATGACAATGTCTGGAAGAAGATAAGAAATCTTGTAAATCTTTAAAAAGTCCCTTTTGCACAGAAAACAAGTGTCTGCTTTTCTTAATAAAGCTACATAACCACAAGCCAAACAGCTGCCAGATGGCCCCTGGAGTGTGGCTTGTCCTCTCTACATCCATGCAACACCCATGTGGAGGATTAAATCAGGTCAGACCTCACAGGCTCTCAGACCCATCACTGCATATCAACAGCTAACCTGTGATTGAGGCTTTATTCTGGGATTTCACATCTACAACTAGCCTTCCCACATGTGATCCTCATAACCAGGCCATGACATGGGGAGAGCAGAGCTTACTAGTTTGCTCATTCTAGATGTTGAGCAAACAGAGTCTCCCACACAGTCAGTTGGTAGGGACTAGAATTTGACCACACATCTTCTGCCTCCAAGTCCAGACTGAGTTGGGGAGATGTAGCTGAGAATAAACTCTGCTAAACATAAGGGGAAGAAGAATCCACTTCTCCCATTTAAACTTATTTTTTTCTTAGAAATTTTCTTTATTGCATGCTGGTTAAGTGTTTTAACAGAGATACAAAACAAGAGACATCAATCAATGTTGCCATAAGAAGCATATTGCAAAAGGGCTATTGTTGACTTGGTTTGCATATTCCCTCTGAGAATAAGTGTAGACATTTGGAGGGTTCAGATTATCCTACCTAAGATACAAGGTGGTTAGATATAAAGTGGACCTGCTCACTACATGGGTGTCTTAGAAATGCACAGAAAGACATCTTTTCCTGTTGGGCCACTTGCCTGATTGACCACACTCCTTATCCTGGCAATGTAGAGGAAACAAGAAAATATGCTGTATGATTCCATTTATATAAAATGTCCAGAAATGATAGATTCACTGGGACAGAAAGCAGATCACTGGTTACCAGATGCTATGGGGAGAGCAGGAAAGCAAAGTGATGATTTAATCAAGACAGCATCTCCTTTAAAAATGATGAGCATAGATCAGAAGTAGATTTTGATGTGGCAGTACACCACTTGGAAAGTACTAAATACCATACATCTATATGGTACACGGTGTAGCCACCTCCTTTCAATGTCTTTGCAAAGACTGCAGCTTGAAGGGAGCTCTGTGGCAGATTGGATTTGCATCCCCCCCTCTCAGAGAAGAGATGAGGGCACCTTACTCTTATAATATTGGAGGTCCCATGTTTGAGTCTGGGAACCAGACATAATGGAAAGTGTGGGTAGATCTGACTAGTGCAGAGGGTGAACTACATTGGAGACCTCTCATACATCACACGAGAGCCTCTAGCCTCACTGTCTCTGATTCTGGTCATGCAACAGTCAACTTCTCTGTGAGTTCTGACCAGCTGCACCCAACAGGGCAGCATCCCAGCCCTGCGCCAGACTCTCAGCTTCCACTCTTGGGCTTTTCTGTTAATATCTGGAACTTGTTCATCACCCATGCAAGAGAAACCTAGGAGGTTGTAGAGTTAACATCCTGGCCCATGGGGATAAAACTGATGGATCAAAGTTTTCCTGTCTCCCCTCCCCGAGCAAGGTCTTGGATGCATGGCATCTGAATTTCAGATAGTTCCCTGGGATCAGCAACCCTTTGCTTCTAACAGCAGCAAACTCTCCCTTCCTCCTGCTTCACTTCACCATCCCTCCAGTCTGCAATTTGGAATCACAAACCACATGCAGGGTCAGATAAAGCCAAGCTTAATGTGAATTCTCAAACTTTATCAAGGAATTCTCAAAGGTCTATGATTTCTAGCGAACCCAGGTTAAGACATCTGTGACTCTTCTCTTTCACTCAAACTCTACACAATCTGTTAGAAAATCCTGTGGCTCTGCCTCCTAAATGAATCCAGGATTCAACCACTTCTTACCACCTTCCCTGTTACTTAATGGCTGGTACAATTCATTGTCACCGCTGCGTGATTAGTAAACTCAGTGAGCAGGGTGACCTTAACAAAAGGTATTAAGTTCATGCAATTTGGGGGGGAGAGGACAATTTTTTTTAATACCTTCTTTAAAAAAAAGAATTTTTGCATAGAAGAACTGGGGTGTAGACCAGAGGAATTGTGAGAGAATTCACCAGAGACAGAGTGGAGAGCAGAGCAGGCTGATCTACTGAGATACACTGCTGAAGGGAGCAGCAGGTGAGACTGGAGAGGTCTGCTGCGCCATGTGGGTTAACTCCCTGGCCAGGGATCAAATAAAATAAATGTATCTACAGTTTACCCCTTATCAACACAGTTTGAACTGCTCAGGTCCATTCACATGCAGGTTTGTTTGGGTTCCAAGCGCACAGATTCACCAACAGCAGACATTCCTTGGTGCAATCATGAATGTGGACCACACGGAGACAGAGGAACATATATGGGACTTGAGCATTGGTGGATTTAGGTACAGAGTAGGGGTCCTGACAGCAATGTCCTGAAGATATAAAGGACAACTGTGGTTAAGTCTTGAAGGAGTCAAGACTAATATGCAGATTTTTAACTGTTCTGGGGTCAGTGCCCCTAACCCCAAAGTTGTTCAAGTGATATCTGTATCTATTCCTATATACCTATATATCTATATCTTCTCTCCATTATACTTATCTGACTTGTACTAACTTGACATTTTGTGTTATTTATTTGTTTATCTATCTATCTATCTATCTATCTATCTATCTATCTATCTATCTATCTATCTATCTATTTATGTCATCTGCTTCTGCTAGAATAGAAGATCAAGGAGGTGTAATGCCTAGACTAGTATTAGCATGTAGTAGGTTACCAACAAATATTTATTGACAACAGAAAGGAGAAAGGAAGTAAAGAAGAAAAACCAACTACAATTAAATGCCACCTATCCAAAGGTAGATTTCAGGTGACTTCAAGCCTTTAGGCCATGACTATGAACTCAGGAATGATGGGAAAGAGTTGGAGAAGGAAATAAGCTGTGAAAAAGCGCATCAACAGCTCACGTGACAGCCCACATTTATGGGCCCCATTAGATCTTATTTATTCTCACATTCAGCAACTTTTCCCAAAGTTAGCCTTCCAGTTTCCCAGCTCACACATTACAATTCCTGGCAATGAAAAGAGACAATTTCCATCTCCTCTACTGAGTTGAGTAATTATGCAAATACTTGGGTGTGGGTAAAATTAAGCTAATGCATATATGATATTATGTATATACAGAAATCATATTTCTGAACAAAAGATTGTTCACAGATTGTCTTTCCAGGTGCAAAAGGTGTGGGGAGTTCAGTTAAGATAATGATGAAAAATTTGAATTTCTAGAATACTCTGAGGGTAAAATATTTTCAATTTTTCTGTGGCAGAACAATCCAGAGCATATTTACATGTCAGAACACATAAAAAAGCTTCATTTACATGACGTTTTAAAAATCACAAATGTCTGCTTTATAATTCAAAGGAAAGGATTTGTTTTGAAATTTTCTGGAACATCCTAAATGTTTTTAAGGATTTGTACAAAAATGAAGCAAAGTAAGGAGAGCGCGACATCTAAATTAAATACTTTAAAATCTAATTAGTAGCGTTGAACAAACAAAATCATTTTGTCCATAATTAAAATTCCTTCAACTATTTTCAGTTGTAGTAATGAAGGCAGAAGACTAATTTAGCATACTGACAAATGTCAGTGAAAGAGGAATAGGGCCAACATAAATTATTTACTGTCAGATATGAGGCATTAAACAATTATAAAATCTGTTTTTAATCCATTGACTTGAAAACTAGTCACATTTAGTGAAAGTCTGTGTGAAGGCCTATTCAAGTGACAGGCTTAGTGTGAGGCAAAAGAAAAGGATCATCAAAATTCAGGAAACAAAACATGACATTCAAAGGTCAGGTGGTTTTCTTTTTCTTTCCAACTTATTTCGCTGAGCATGATCCCTTCCAGCTCCATCCATGTTGCTGCAAATGGCATGTGTTTATCTTTTTTGAATGCTGAGTAATATTCCATGGTGTATATGGACCACATCTTCTTGATCCAGTCATCTATTTTTGGGCATTTGGGTTGCTTCCATAGCTTAGCTATTGTAAACAGTGCAGCTATACACATAGGGGTGCAGGTGCCCTCTGGAATTACTGTTTCTGCGTCATTTGGGTAAATACCTAGGAGTGGAATTGCTGGATCCTATGGAAGCTCTATGTTTAGTAGGTCAAGAAATCTCCACACAGCTCTCCATAGTGGTTGGACCAGTTTGCACTCCCACCAGCACTGTAGGAGAGTTCCTTTTTCTCCACACCCTCGCCAACATTTATTGTTGCTAGTTTTTTTAATATGTGCCATTCTCACTGGTGTGAGATGGTATCTCATGGTAGTTTTGATTTGCATTTCCCTGATGACAAGTGATGTTGAACATTTTTTCATATGCCTGTTGGCCATTTGCATTTCTTCTTCAGAGAAGTTTCTTTTCAGCTCTTCTGCCCACTTTTTGACTGGATTATTTTGTTTTTTTTGAGTCTCATCAGCTCTTTGTAGATTTTTGTGATCAGTCCTTTATCGTTAGTGTTATGTGCAAAAATGTTCTCCCAGTCGGTGGGGTTTCTCTTTGTTTAGATTATTGTCTCTTTAGCTGTGCAGAAGCTCTTTAATTTGATGTAGTCCCAGCTGTTTATCTTTGCCTTCACTATCACTGCTTTGGGTGATGTGTCTGTAAAGATGTCTTTGATGTGCATATCATGTAGTGTTTCGCCTGTATTTCCTTCTATGTATTTTATGGTTTCAGGTCTTATGTCTAGTTCTTTAATCCATTTTGAGTTGGTTTTTGTGCATGGTGTGAGGTAGTGGTCAAGCTTCATTCCAGAAGAGAATTTCTTAATGTGGAGGAAGGTCAAGGATACCATTGAAAATCTGAGGAAATTTATGGACTGAGCAATGCACTGATGTACATAATTTTTCACATAATCCTAGATCCCCAGCAGGATAATCACAGACCCCTAAGCAAACCCATGAACCTCTGTTTAATAAATCTTAATCTTGAATGATGACATACCTTATACAACCACGAAAAAGTAAAATAAATCAAATTAGATCAATCTAAGTTAATTTCTCAGCTCTGGAGAATAAAAAAGCCTATTTTCATTAATTGTCTGATAAATTCAGATAAAATTCACTCACTTAACAACACGTTCTAAGTGTCATGAATTGATTTTCTGTCTACTACTCTGTCAGACTGAGACCCCAAGAAAACCAGGGTTTGACACACAGATGAAATGACTAGATTTTCTAGATCCAGGTGACCGAGAACAGGACTGAATGGGCTTGGTCTCTGCAGAATTGGTCTGGTTGTTGAGCCTGGAACCCTCTGCTCACACAGTCCTGCCTTCCAAACTATTTCATGCCTCTCCCTCCAGGGCCTGGCGGGACGTCCTGTGCATCAAAGCACTACCTTGGCTCAAGTTACCAGGATATTCCAGTACAGCCTTGTATTATCCTGAAGCATAAAAAAATTCTCCAGGAAAGTATACACGAAGGCCCTTGAAAAACAGTAACGTGATTGAAAAGAATTAAAAATTTTTAATCATTTTTTGAGAGTTAAAGAAAATTTAACCTGCTGCTCTGAGAAGTCTTCTGAGTATCCTAGACATCCTGGGACCTCTTCTACTTGCCTCCTTCTTAGGTGTGCTAGTCTGGATGGTCGGTTTCTCTTCCTTCCCCACCAGATAAGCACTCTTATTTCTCTTCCTTCCCAGCCAGATATCTCTTGCATTTTCCCTCCTTGTTTAACAAGTTTGTCTACTTGCATTCTAAGGAAAAGGAAGGGCATTCCTAAGAAAGTAGTATGGGCATTCTCCCTGGTGGTGTGGGGGTTAAAGTCTCAGTGCTATCAAGCTATCACCAGCCACTGAGACATGAGTTCGATCCCCAGCAGGGAGCAGACCCACATGGCGCAGCAGACCTCTCCTGTCTCACCCGCTGCTCCTCTCAGCAGTGTATTTCAGTAAATCTGCTCGTTCTGCTCCCCACTCTGTCTCTGGTGAATCCTCTCACCTCCCGTGCCCCCCCCCACCTCTGGCCTGTACTCTAGTTCTTGTATGCATAAATAAATTGATCTTTAAAAAAAGCAGGTGTGTTCAGTTTTAAATAGTGATTTGGAAAAGTGTACTGAGAAGGTCACATCTGAATGGAAATTTGAAGGCAGCAAGGGAAAAATAACCTGAGACACGGAGAAAGAACCTAATGTGGAGTATGACACATATGAGGCTGAGACAGGGCAAGCTAGGGTTATTAGGCAGTTTTAGGGATAGTGCAGGAGGGGACCTCTGAAAAATTTAGGGAGGCTTCAGAGATAAGGACAAGCAAGGGAAAGTAACCCATTCCATTAGGAAAAACAAACATGCCAGGACCAAGGACAACATTGTTAATGCTGGTCCTGGTTCCCTTCAGGTGGTAAAGGGAGGCGGAGATTGGAGAAATGGAGAGTGGTTTAATTTATGGTCACATTAGAAGGGCAGCTGTTTAACTTCAATGCAGGGATGCCCATCCAGAAGACTGGGCCACAAATTTAAAGATGCAACAAATGGGGAAAGAGAAAGCTGTTAGATAAGGAATATGAAGATCCCCACTCAGTAGCAAATTAAGTGAGACAGCCGAGAACTAACCAATCACAAAGAGACTGGGGCAGCTTTAGAATAATGAGGGGAAAAAAGGTATATATTCCCTGAGACACGACTCCACTTTGGCTTCCTTGCCCCTCCCTGGCCTGGGAGTCCCACTTTATTTTTGTTCTTTTTCTCCTCAATAAACTTTTTCTTCTAAACAAACCTGCCTTTGCTCGCTTGCTTGCCTGAGCGTCTGCGAAGTTCCTGCTGCGGCTTTGTGAGACACCAACCCGTGGGGGGTCTAGCGGCTGGGGCTCAGCACTGCCCTGCAGCCTGGAATCCGTTCCTGGCTGGGAGACTAGGCCTGACAATTCCGGTATCAAGGCTAATGGGATGTGCCCGGTAACAGTGTATTAAGAGGATGTGGGTGTATATACACAGTGGATACTACTCCATTATAAAAAGAGGTGAAAATCTGGGCCTCCCTGGTGGCCCAGGGAGTGGGTGCTATAGACACAGTGCTATAAAGCTATTTCCAGCTACTGTGGCAAGAGATCAATCCCCAGCAAGGGAGCTACCCACACAGCGCAGCAGACCTCTCTTGTCTCACCCACTGCTCCCCTCAGCAGTGTATTTCAGTGAATCCACCTGTTCTGCTCCCCACTGTCTCTGATGAATCCTCTCACTCATTCCCCCCACCCCTGCACCCCTGGCCTACACCCCAGTTCTTGTATGCATAAATAAATAAATCTTAAAAAAAGAAAAAGGGAAAATCTCACCATTTGTGACACATGCATGGAACTGGAGGGGATTATGCAAAGCAAAATAAGTCAGAAGGAGAAAAAGACAATACTGAGTGATCTCTCCTATTTGTGAAATATAGAGAAACAAAACAAAAAAAACAAGAAAAATTAAAATAAAACAAACCCTAGAAATTTGACTGTATAATTGAGGCTACCAGAGGGGGAGGGTAGGTTTGTGGAGCAAAATGTGGAGGGTCCCAACAGCCTGTAGGTGCCACAGTGGTGCATATGGTAACACACATCTGAAGGGTGTGATCCCACACTTCTAAATCATATGTGATATTGTAAGCCAATGTCATCTCAATTAAAAATATATAATGAAAAAACTGCCCAGGTTTATCGGCTTCTTTGGGTCTTCACTTCCCTATGAAACTTCCCATGTCATGTAAGAGTTTATTAAATAAATTTGTATACTTTCCTCTTGTTAATCTGTTTTTGTTGTTGTTATTGTTGACTGTTTCTCCCAGTCAATAACTTAAGGTAGGGGGAAAGTTACTTTTTCATCTGAGCATTCTCAAAAGCACACCTAGAAAATGGTAGAATGAGGCATTCAGCCACAATCTTGTAACAGGGTGGTCCCCAGGAAAGGGGGAGGTTCCCTGCCCCACCCAAGGGAGGGTGGAGTTGAGCAGGAAGAGGAGAAGCTGCAGAAGAGACTGAGGAAGGAAGCAGGATGGAGCCAGCAGACCTGGAGGAGGCGCATGGAGCCTAGAGACACGTGAAGAAACTGCGCTTGTCTTTTGGTCGTGGACTGGGTGACACAGATGTGGGTGAGACCCGTGGGGAGGTGACAATGGCAGCTTTTATCTTGATGTTGATTTTGCTCTTTTCCTTCCGGGCTTGTCCGGTTGTTTGTGACCCTTTTCTGTGGGTCCCCACTGGAAGATGCCTTAGACTTGTGGCAGGTCTTGGGGCCTTGCTCTGGGCCAATCCCATTTGGATGGGCTTTTACCCACGAGGGGACGGGTAACTTTTGGGTGCTTCATTTAGAAACTAGACTCTGCCTTACCTGTATTGTTTCCTAGTTTTATTAAAGTTCCTTTTCATTAAAGTCTCCTATGTTTTGTGTTGATGCGGCGGATGGCAGAACCCATTTAGAATAGGCAGGTTTGCGGGGGTTTGGGCTGCCCCTCTCCCTGTCCTATAACAATCTCACCCTGGAGGGAATTCTAGAACCACTTCACTCTCCCACCCCTATAGAGAATATGGGGGTGGCTAAGAGCTTCGGAATCCAGGTACTTACAAACTTTAACTTAATGGATTTTAAAGAATTTTCTGGGGTTTTTGAGGTTTCATCAACCCTCGAAGTGCTTTAATCTTACAATCATTTAAACTATTTTATTAAAATATTTATTAAGATATTACGACATGGGTAAAACTTCTTTAAAGCAATTGTTGTAATTAAACAGTTCTACAAAATCAAATAAAAAAGATACATGGAAAAATATATATGGAAAATATATGGAAAAGTCAAAAAAGAACTAGGCTTTATATTTATTGCTTGAATGAATCAAATAATGGATTTTAAAACTAGTTACTGCCCAATAAGTCATCTTTGGACCAGCAGTTACCCCCATGGATTTCAGATTGACCTTGACTAGCACTGTCTTATGAAAAAAGCAGTAACATATTTTGTTACTCAGCAGTATTTTTGTCCCAAGTGAATGAATCAAACCCCTTTACTGCTTATGATGGAGGTTAAGAGTAGAAGAGTTGGAAAGGGGATAGATACCACAAGACCAGAAACCTGGCTCTGGCAAGGCCAAGAGCTGGAGGTGGGGCTAGAATTGATTGACATAGTCATTAAACCAGCTATAGAAATGAAATATCCTTAGGCACCAACCTCTAGAGCAAGTATCAGATGCTATAGAGTATCACGAGGCACAGACCAGAGGAAAGAAGATATGGAGATTGAGGGCCATTAGAGACTCTGAATCCTTTTCAAATTCCAAACATTCAAAATTAACCAAAGTTAGCAACTCTACAAAGGAATGGGCTCCTCCCGAAGAGAAGAAAACTGTGTCAGTGCAATTTCTGCACTGGCAAGGGGCAGCAGCCCTTCTGCCCACCTGTGCCTATGCAGGTGCTCCTTGCTGCAACTTCCTCCCATTGTGGGCAGCAGCCCCCCTGCCCCCCTGTGACCTGCGACCATGTCGGTGCTTTTCTTCACTGACCTCCCTTTGCAAAGCAGCAGAGGCAGCTCCTCCCAAGGCTGCCTGCCTGCGACCATGCAGGGCTCTCTTTTTGCAAACCTGTCCCTTTCTGGGGCAGCTCTTTCTGCCTGCTTGTGTTGGTGCAAGTGTCCTTTACTCTCCTTTCCCTTTATAATAAACCTGCCCTTTTTTGGATCTAACTAACGCCTCTGTCTATGGAGAAACTCATCTGGGAAACTCGCTGGTGCTGCTGAATGGGGAGCTCTGGTGGAACTTTTTCCACAGTTAACCCCACTTTTCGAACCCAACCATAAATGACTTTTTTAGTTTAGAATTCTTCAAAGCTCTTCAAATAAGCAGTTTCCTCTCCTGAAACTCTGCTTCCCCATGTTCCACCCTCTGCACCTCCTTACACCCAAATTCCAAGTAGCTTAGGTTGTAGTTCAAAATCTCCCCTGAGCCCAGTTTAAGTCTTCCCCAGCCTTATCAGCCAACATATTTATAGGTAAGTTTATATAATTATTTGATTAATATTCAGTTTCTACACTAGTCTGTAAGATCCCTGAGGTCAGGGAAGTGTTAGTGTTATTCTCCATCAAACCTAGAGCTTTGCCAGTGTATCGAATAGAGCCAGATGTGCTTAGTGCACATCTGCAGTCTGAAGGATGGTGAATAATGTTGAGGGCATCGACCCCTCTTTGGAGGGAAATCTATACATTGTGTGTGATCTTAGAATGATCCAGTTCTGCATCTCCCACAACAGACATCAAAAATGGGGGAGGGAAGCACCTTCCTCTCCCTCCCCTGCAGCTAGAGCTTAGCCGGTGACCTATGCCAGACATCCAGATGTGAACATATAGCGCATTGTGCTCGGGCTGGAGTCAAAGGCAGGACAGTTGGGAAATTATTGATGGCAGCACACAGCCCAGCAGCTGCAGAACTGGCCTCCAACACCACAGATGTGCAGTGGCCACGGGTATGGCCACAGATTGTCCATGGAGCTTTTCTCCAACCACGTGGTGGGTCATGGCTTCCACTGCCTGCTGTGGTTTCTGGGTCCTTTCAAAGCCTGCTCTACAGGTGATGCTTCTGTGAATTACATATTATTCTTTCAAAAATATTTATATCCTTCTTAAGCTACAACAGAGTGGGTTTTCTGTTCCCATCAAACACCTCGACTGATACACATGGAATGAAAGAATACATCGTGGGGTCTGGAAGCAAGAAGCGAGGCCACCTTCTGGGACACGGAGTCTGGCTGTGTTTGGGCGGTGAGTGGGTGCTGACGCACAGGCGTCTCTTCTGACGGGGAGCCAAATATCATTCAGTTATGACCACCAACCGTGACTAAAACAACTGTGAAATGTGGACTAAGCCCACATTCCTCTAAGTGTGGAACTGGCAGGACTCAGAATGCATGAGATTATTTCAGGTGGGTTACCCTTCGGGCATCAAATAACACTGTGCCACACTGGGAGGAAGTGATTCCTTTCCCATTGTCTTTCAATTCCCTGAAACCTGCAAGGATGCTGAGTTGGGGAGACATCTCCTTGTGCTTCTCTCACACTTAATTATCTTCCCTTTTATCAAAGAAAAGGCAGCCATGGGCTCAGGACATTCCCAGGCTGGAATATGCCTTTGTGTTCACTATATTTAGTTTTATGATATCTCCTGTTTTGTAACACATTGTGCTATTTTTCTATTTATAGTCATGATATAAACTTTCTTAATGGATTTTTTCTGTTTAAAGGCATCAGCTTAGGACTCCTTGGTGGCATAAAGGGTTAAGTCTCAGCATCATGAAGCTATCTGCACGATTTCGATTCCCTGCCAGGGAGCTACCCACATGGCACAGCAGACCTCTCCTGTCTCACCCGCTGCTCCCCTCAGCAGTGTATTTCAGTAGATCTCCCTTTTCTGCTCCCCACTCTGTCTCTGTGAATCCTCTGACCTCCCACCCCCCGGCCTGCACCTCTGGCCTACACCCCAGCTCTTGAATGAATAAATAATTCTTTCAAAAAATAAAGGAGTCAACTTAAAGATACTGAATAAATAACAGCGCAGGTGGAACACATAAGGCAAAAATTCTGCAGATGTCTGTCTATGGTTTAGAAAACACAGGGAGAGCCCGTCAGTTGGTCACATGCAAAGTGCAAATGGTTGAGATGGGAAGAAAAACCCTGAAAACAACAGCTGCAAGATCTCCTTCAGAAACATTTCTCAAGGAGTAAGAATGTTCAAGAAACTCCCCATTACTTTACTGTGGCCCTAGATCCCAGAAAGTGGAAGTTGGAGGGGTGGGAGGTGCTGGTTATCACCTTCATGAAACTGATGCCTTCAAGAAACTATCAAAATGACAAGGCAAGGGATGGACTCATTTCCTTGAGAATAAAAAAAACCCACACATGTAGGAAAAAAAAAAAACATTAAACTCCATCCACCGTCCTCACTCAGAAAAGGGAGGTCCACCAGGGTGTTCTGGTGCACAGAAGGGCCAAATGGCAGCTTTCTGGATGAGAATGATGGGTCAGTCTTGCCATCTTTGGTTTGGAGATAATATGATATACATTTATATGCCCAAATTTAAATACTTAGTTGTATTCTGCTTAATTCCCTTAGATCAGTCATTCTCAGTTGGCAGGAGCAATGTTTTACACACTATCCATACATCAAAGATTGCAGGATATTTTATTGGCAGGTATGGGTTGTAGCCCCCCCGCTCACCTGCACCCAGGAGAGCCACTGTTATGTGAGAGTGAATCATGCCCCCCCCCAAGAGTGTAGGTAGAGAAAAAGATACAGAGTTAATATTTCAGTGAGAGCCACAACAGTAGAACTCTTCTCTGTCGGCCCCCACCATGCGGCAGGTGTATGGGGAGTGCAGAAAGAGGTGATCTGTTTCCCCTTTCAGCAACATTATTATGAACAGAAGATAAGGCTTGGGAAAAGCTGCTCCCAGCACTATAATCTGTAAAATGAATAGGCAGTGGCTTACACAAGATCTAGTTTCGGAAAGTAGTTACCACCAAGAACAGGTTTTTAGTGACAAAGATCTGGTTTGTTTCACAGAGAATTTCTTCCCTAACAGATATTGGTCTTTGTTTTTTCTCTTCCTCCCAGCCCCTCTTTCTTCCTTCTGTTCTTCTTTCTATCCTATTAGTCTCTTTTCCACCCAATCTTCTATTCTTTGAGTTCTTGCTTACACCTCAGATCAGATGTATACTGGCTGGCTAACAGTTTGGATCTGCTCTTTCAGATCAAAAGCACCCAAAGCTTCTGTGTCTTATTGGACATCACCAGTTTTCAAACGTCTTTCTCGAAAGCCTTATGACCCTCCAGGGAGAAGTGAACAGGTAACTGTGAGCAGTGATTTCAGGGTACAGTTCTGTGCTATCTCATATCCTGGCACTGCCTGGTCCAAGCTGTGTGACATTGAATAAATTTTGTGCCTTGGTTTCCTCATCTATCAAATGAAAGCCATAAGATCCTTTTATACACTTGTATTTTGAGAGAATTCAGTGGGTTGAGCACATGTATGGTGCTCCTGTCCTGAGGAGGACAGGAATCAGCACAATAAGCTGCTAGTTTACACATTTGATCTTTTTTTAAATATTTTTTTAAGATTTTTTTTTTTTTAAATTTATACAAGAGCTGGGATACAGGCTAGAGGCACTGGAGGGTGAGAAGATTCACCAGGGACAGAGCGGGGAGCAGAACAGGCAGACGGACCTAAAGCACTGCTGAGGGGAGCAGCGGGTGAGACAAGAGAGGTCTGCCGCGCCATGTGGGAATCTCCCTGGTGGGTCGGGAATCGAACCTATGCTGCAGAGGCTGCAGACAGCTTCACAACGCTATGCTTAACCCACTGCGCCACCAGGAGGCCCCACATTTGACTTCTTCCATAAGATTTCCTTCAACAAGAGAACACTCCTGCCCCCAAAGTTTTGAAGATTGCTTGGCTCCTGTGACCGAGGCTTGTGGTCATTATATAAATTTGCACGCTACTTTACCCATACTTTTTTTTTTTTAATAGAGGCATGTTTTATTTATTTAGTTAGTTAGTTTGTTTTGTTTTTATACATGCATTGGGTACAGTCAGAAGCACGGGAGGGTGAGAGAATTCACCAGAGCCAGAGCGGGGAGCAGAGCAGGCAGAAGGACCGAAGTACACTGCTGAGGGGAGCAGCGGGCGGCAGGAGAGGTCTGTGCGCCATGTGGGACCCTCCTCCGGTGGCCGGGAAGCAGCCAGGGATCGAACACTCCTCCGGTGGCCGGGGAGCAGCCGGGAATCGAACCGGCACCGCAGAGGCCGCGGGCAGCTTCCCAACCCAGCGCTCAACTGCTGCGCCACCGGGGAGGCCCTACCCATACTTTTTAATAATGTTTTCTTCCCTCTCTCAGAATAACCTCCCCCTTCAGAACTGAATCCCTCCTTCGTTTTCAAGGTCAGAGTCTCCTTGTCACTGTCCTGCAATTTCAGTGGGTTCCCTCAGACTCATGGACACCACAGACACCACAAAACACCTGGCTGAACCCTGTCTTTCATCCCGAAGGCAACTGGGGTGCTCTCAAGTACATGATCTCACCTAACGGTGCAGTGAGGGGGAGGGGTAAGGAGACCACAGGTTTCCTTTGATTGTTCCCCAGCATTACCCTTTCTCCCCAACATTGGCGGAGTCACAAACAGGACGACTCCAAGTTGCCTGCCACCATCAGAGTCACATTTCTCTCCATGACACTGGATTCTGCCATCTTTAAAGACGTCCCTGAAGAAGTGATGCCTCTGGTGGCATTTTCTCTGACCACACAGTGAGCAGTCTGAGACTTGCATATTTATTTGTTCATTCATTTCTTTAACAAGATTTTTTTTTTTTTAAGCCCCACAGTAGTTCTAGACCCTGTGCTGGGCGCAAGGACTCTGGAATAAATGACAGAGTCTCTGTGTAAGGAGTTCGTGTCCTGCACCCAGCGAAAATCAGCAAGTTACAGAGAAGTGTGCTGGGGTAAGGGCTAGGGCAGGGTTCACATCCAGTGATGGGGGAGTTCATCCAGGCTAGGGGCCGTGAAGGAATTGACCCTTATTCTGAATCTTAGGCCCTGGCAGATGAAGAAAGGGTGAAAGTATTGTGGGTGGAGGGCAGAGTCTGTGGCAGAGAAACAGAGAACTTTGGAGAAAGTGCCAGAAGTTCTGTTCAGGAGGAGTGGAAATATTTCACGAGGCTCCCTAAGGGTTGAGAGAAACTCTGGGTTACTCTGGAAGGATTTTGTAGGATGTACCAAAGAGGCTACAGCAAGTCTAAGTAGGGGCTTACTTAAGAGGATGAGTGTGCTTTATTCTGTGGAGACAGCATGAAGAAAGAAGCTCTAGCTGGACTTTTTTTTGCACTAATTAATCCAGGTGAGCTAGGACAGGGAGTTATCTGAGAGCGCGGACATGCTCGCCTCTGCTTCCACCCACATGGGCTGGCCCTCTGAGCTCAATTCTTGAGAAAATCTTGAAGTACAAATTTACCATCGACTTTCATCGATCTGTGTTCTCTTTAGGAACCTGCTTGTCCTCACCTTAACTGTGTTTACCCAGCCTAGGTTTCCTGTTATTTCTTCCAGTTCTATATTTCCGCACTCCAGAGAACCTTTTTTTCCCTTGACTTTACCTACAATTATTCTTTCAATGGTCTTTGATGTCAATGTTTGCTAAGCGACAGACAGATATAAAACTTACATAACATTAAGTTTCTAATTTGGTAACATTTAACACGCAGACAAAATACATTTTATGACATTTCATCTCTTTGTAACTCTACCAAGCCCATCCCAAAGGCATTATGTTGGTGGATAGTTCACATCTGAGAAAGCGACTTGGGATACTTCATACAAAGTTACCATTACACTTTGTAGGAAGAATACATATATATATCATCTATATACACACATACATATATCTAAATGTACATATTTATCAAGCTTCTGATTAAATTTTTGCTAATTATCTGACAAATCAACAGACCTTCTAAGATAATTTCCCATCTCCAAAGATGAATTGGAGAAATACATTTTTGTGTGATTTTTCATTACCTAAAATAAGATCCAAAAGGTCAATGCCTGAGTTACCTTTAGTCTTATTAATATCTAAGTGAAACTAAAATTATTCAGCCAGGGCTAGGAGGAGGCAAACCGCAGAAATAGCAACTTTACCAAAGAAGAACTCACTTTCATCTTGTACCAAGGTTTTGTTACCTTTTCCTGTGTTATGAAAAACTCGGGTGTCAGAGTTCCAAGTCTGGACAATTGAGTTTTTATCAAACACACACACACACACACACACACACACACACACACACACACACACACATTGAGTTTTACACACACACACAACAAACACACACAACCTTTTGCCTATTTCCAAAGCTCTTTTTGCACATGTCCTGCCACATTTCTGCAAGCCCCATTGAGTTTTTACCAAACACACACACACACACACCTTTTGCCTATTTCCAAGCTCTTTTTGCCCACGTCCCACCACATTTCTGCAAGCCCCATTGAGTTTTTAACACACACACACACTGAGTTTTACACACACACTGAGTTTTACACACACACTGAGTTTTACACATACACACACACAACAAACACACACAACCTTTTGCCTATTTCCAAGCTCTTTTTGCACATGTCCTGCCACATTTCTGCAAGCCCCATTGAGTTTTTACCAAACACACACACACACACACACACACACACACACACACACACTTTTGCCTTTTTCCAAGCTCTTTTTGCCCACGTCCCACCACATTTCTGCAAGCCCCTGGCTTCTACGCCCCCCTCTCCCTCCCGGGTACTCACAGGGTCTGCGTGCTGGGGGGCAGGCTGGGGATGCGCTGGATGTCTTTGCAGGTGACTCTGAAGTCGCCCTCCTGGTGGCACTCGCAGGGCGGAGAGGGGCACCCCGGCCCCCCCAGGCTTCCATGCAGGACAAGAAGCAGCGCCAGCTGCAGCAGGGGCGTCGACCTCATTTTCCACAGGTCCCCGAGTCTAATTCCTCATTCTCCACCACGTCTCATTCCCAGCCCTTAGCGCCTCGGGCTCGCGAAGCTGGGGAGCAGGAGGGTTGGGTGGGGGGAGGCTCCGCGAGGCTGTGACTTCAGCACCAAAGAGGAGGCTGGAGAGGGAAGGAAGAGCTCTGAAGGGCTCCGTTTCCCTGGGCAACTCTCCACCCAAACAAGCCTACTTGCTTCACATTCTTTACCCAGAACCACGCGGCCGGATTCTTCTGTTCCCTCCTGTCCAACACCGGTCCAGGTGGTCCCCCTGCTTTCCAGGCTGCCCTGTGCGCCGCCCTTGAGATCTCCCCAAAGTCTAGTGAGTCGCCCCCTCCCTGCCTTGCCCCTCAACCCAATGGGCCACCTTTTCCCGCGGGTCGCCGCCGGCCAGCGCCGCCTGCCGGGGTGCACCGCACGCACCCCCACCCAGACAAAGTTCCCGCGGGATGCGCTGTGTCGGGCGACACCCCGATATCCCCCAGAACTTCAGTTCTCCTGGCCCAGGAGGCCTCTGCTGAGTGTTGAAGGGGGTCACACGTCGCTGACCAGCCCCAGGTGCGGACGCAGCCGGAGCCCGACACGCCTGGCAGATTCTCGCTGCTCCCCAATTTCAGCGCAAACCCCGACCCGCACGCGGGAGCCGAACGCCCCTCAGGGAGCCACCTGGTGGCGAAGGACGGACACTGCAGCGGGCGGACGCGGCCAGGCGCGGGGAACTGGGCTGTGGGGCCCTCTGCTGGGCAGAGCTGGGAATCGCAGGAGGCGTTCTGGTGCCCGGAATGGCTCGCCTTTCGGTTCTGCCACGGGGCTGGAAGCTGGCCTGTCCGTTCTGGTTTGTGTCCTGTAAAGACACCAGTGATTGTATTAGGGCCCACCTTCCTCTACTGTGACCTCAGTTTAATTGGAATATTTGCAAAGACCATATTTCCAAATAAGGTCATATTCCTAGATACCAGGCTGTGAAATGTCAAGGTATCTTTTGTGGGGTGACAGACACAAACATTTAACCACAGGGATGTTTGTGTTTGATAATTCTAATATCTTTTTCACTTCTGGGTCAGCTTAGGTTGGTTGATTTTCTTTTTCTTAAAAATGGTCTGCCTTTTTCTTCTGTGCACATTTGATCAACTTGGTTTGGATGAAAGATATTATAAAGTTCACCCTTTTGGGCATTGAATTATTTACTTTCATTTTTTAAAAATAAAATCTGCACTTTATTTTTATTTTTTAAATGGATTTTCTTTTTGTACAATTTTTATTTATTTATATTTGCTTAGAAAAGCAAGGGTGTAAGCCACAGGTACAGGGGGTGAGAGGATTCACCAGAAAAAGCAGGGAGCAGAGCAGGTGGATTTACTGAAATACACTGCTAAGGGGAGCAGCTGGTGAGACAGGCTAGGTCTGCTCCGTTAGCTCTCTGGCCAGGCATTGAACTCAGGCTACAGTGGTGATAGCGTGGCTTAATCCCTAGGCCACCAGCGAGACCCCCATGTAAATATTCTTGAGACCTTATCAGATGTGGTTATATTACCTGGCAACAGATTGATTATTTTAGATCTTGCTTTCAATATTAGGTGGGCTTAGAGTAGCATTTAATTCAGTGCTAATTATTCCCCACTTTTGAGACAAGACTCTTCTGAGTATTCTTTCTAATGCTCCATGAATTATGAAGTGTTTCAGTCTGGTTGGTGGGAGTAGTCACTATTCTGCTCTGTGTGAACTATAGGATATTTTCCCCTCCAATCTTGTCACATACATCTTTAGCTTCCATGTCTTCACATGCAAGTGATGATTCCTACACTGTCCATGGAAACCTTTCATAGTTTTCTCTCTATAACTCTCCTCTCTCTCAGTAGTTTGTCCTGTAAAATGCAGCTGCCTTTGTCTTTCCAGACTCTCAGCTCTGTCTTCTTGATTAGGAGCATCGCTGGGGTCTGAATTGGCTTCCCTGTCCTTGCATCATGGGTTAGGAACTCCCTGTAGGGTACGGAAAAATGTCAGGCTTTTCTGCCCTTCCGCCATCAGGATAGATGATGGATCCTTGTGGTCCTGAATGCATGCCTGATGGCGGGCACCGGAGTAGGGTGTGGGCATAGGTAGATGGGATTCGCCTGGGCTAAGACTGGGCTTTAAGGGTGGCGTCATGGGGACGCCAGCAGAAGCCAAGAAGTCAAGAATGAACGGAATCTGAAAGAAGAAGAGAAGCAGAGAGAACGCTGGAGAGCCCAGATAGAGTGTAGATTTCCTGGGGGCTGGGAGGCCTGACAGCCTCCCAGTCCCCCAGCACCCCTGCCTGCTGTGTACCAGGTAAATCCCAATAAAAGACCTGTAAAAACCACCGAGGATTCTGACTCCTCCTTTACCAGGTCTGCATGGGATCAGAAAACCTGCACTGTGTGGTTACTGCCTTACACTCCCTCAAAACAATACTTTGTAGCAATCATAAGGCTTACTTACTTGTTTCCTGTCTCACAGATATCATTGTTCTTCCTTGTCTGATGTCTACACTCTTGAAAATCATTGTTTCATTTATCTTGTTGGGGTTTTCTGTTTGATGCTGGTGTGAGGTTTAATTTGGGTCTCTTCTGCTGGGAACAGCAGTGGTATGCTGAAATCTGTAGAATTTTCGTCATGATTCAGACAGCATGAAATTGGCTTTATGGCCTTTATAATGTAGGTAAATTCTACCGGTTTCAATTTAGTAAATTGGAACAAGTCTTTAGGATGACCATGTTCTAATAGCCAGCTGAACAAATTGCTATGATAATCAATAAGGCAATTTTCTTCTCTAAGCCTAACTTTTAAACTGTGGCAAATATACAAGAAGAGAAGATGAACCAGTTTGAGTAAAGGAGAAAGTGTCTGTACTTAGATCATTAAACACATGCAAAAGATGCTTTTAGGGACCTCGCTGGTGGCCTAGGGGTTATGTTTCAGCACTATCACTGCTATGGCCTGAGTTTGATCCCTGACCAGGTTGATAACCCACTTATGGTGCAGCAGACCTCTCCTGTCTCTCCAGCTGCTCCCCTCAGCAGTGTATTTAAGTAGATCCACCTGCTCTTCTCCCTACTATGTCTCAGGTGAATCCTCTCACCTCCTTCCCTTCTTACTCCCCTCCCCTTCTCTGGCCTACACCCCAGTTCTTCTATGCAAAAATAAATAAATAAATCTTTAAAAACAAAGAAGCAAAAGAAAATTCTCTCCAACATGGGAGTTTTGATGTTCAGTGATATATTGCTCTTGGGAGTTTTGATGTTCAGTGATATATTGCTCTTGCTTTTCCATATTCATTACATCCAATAGGTTTCTCTCCATTATGAAATTGCTCAAGCAAAGTGAGATTTGATTTGTGACTGACAATATTCCCACACACCTTACAGGCAAGGGGGAGTTTCATGCTATTTCTTTGCTGACTGAGGTGTGACATCTGAATGGATGCTCTTCCATAGTCACAAGACTTATCTCCAGGATGAATTTTTTGATGAATGAAGATTTACTTTTGGCTGAAGGTATTTTCACATTTCTTACATTTGTAGGGCTTCTCTGTATATGACTTTTCAAATGTAGAAAAAAGTCTAAGATTCAAAAGAAAAAATTTTTTTTAAATATGTTGTACTTATCTTTTTTTTACTTTTTTTTCTTTTTTAAATAATAAATTTTATTTTTATATTCCCCATACAATTGCAACCCCTCCATTCTGACCCCAATCCCTCCCCTCCCGCCCCCCACCCCCAAAAAGTGTCTCTGGTTCATAGTTTTTTGTTGATTTTGATTTTCACTTTCTTATAGTTATTCATTTTCCTGGTCCCTTATTTAAGTTTTCTAGATTCCTGCTATGAGTGAGACCATCCGGTATTTTTCTTTTTCTTTCTGGCTTATTTAGCTGAGCATGATCCCTTCCAGTGCCATCCATGTTGCTCCAAATTGCATGTGTTTATCTTCAAAAGAAAATTTTATCATACTAGGCTCAGTCAAAATTTTCTCTGTAAGTATAAATTTTCTAATACTTAATGAAGTTTTGTTACATTTACTGGTTTCTCTCCAGTATGAATTTCTTTTTCTGCTTAATGAGATTTGCATCTGGCTACAGGCTTTCCCATAGTCCTTAAAAACACAGGGCTTCTTTCCTATCTGACTTCTGCATTTAATATGTGACTTCTGCATTTAGGGTTAATTTTTTTTTTTTTACTGAAGATATTTCCACGCTGATTTATGCTTAAAGAGGATTATTACTGTGAAGAGTAATCTTGAGCCAAGATTTCCAAACTAATTAAATTCTTGATTCCTTCCTTCCTACACAACTTCCCTTATGATGAAGAAAGTTTAAACCATGTTTCAAACCCTTTCTAAGTTGAAAAAGGTGTTACCTTAAATTATATAACATCTGAGATCAGAGGAAGTGTTTTTCCAATTTTTTTAAAATATTCACTGCTTTTCCCTTCAATTTATTCTTTAGTGAAGATGGATGCAACTTGCCTCCTAAGTTTTGTGGCCTCTCTACCTAATTGCTCATCATCGTATTGGGATCTGGACAGATTTTGATTCCAGTTCTTTCACCACCGTTCAGAGTTTTCTTCTTGCTTCAACAGGAGATTCCACACAGCTTAGTTTACAATCTTCTACTTTCCTGCCACTTGGACCCAAGGGCCTTACTGACCCACAGAAAAAGGCCAAAATGTCTCTGGAGTTTATTTTTGAATACAACTTTGAGCAAACAGCTTGATGACAGCTGCAAGTACATAGGTAGATCTACAGAAAAATTATTTTACGTTCAAATTGGAATGGTCACGTTATTCCCCTCAACCCCCACCTCCTTGTGTAAGTCAGGTTTTGGTCTTGTGAGGCCTCCTTTCCAGTTTTTCTATTCTTGTCTTCCATCACCTTACATCTATATTGGCCAGAGAAAATATTTGAAATGATCCTAATATTTCAAATTTGTATGCCAATTATTCATGGTGTGTGTGTGTGTGTGTGTGTGTGAGAGAGAGAGAGAGAGAGAGAGAGAGAAGAAACTGTTAAGGAGAGGCAATTATTTATTGTATAATGATTAAAAAATGTTAGATCCCTGCGTTTAGACTATAATGGAAAGGAACAACCAGGAAATGGATAATTACAGTTCAGAATGATTAGAATCAGGGAATGTGTATTAAGTTATTTCGCTCTTTTGAGGCAGTCAAGAAAGCTCTCACAGGTAAAGTAAAATTTTGTCTCGAGGAGGAAAGGATTAGTGAGAGCAGAAGGAAATGAGACTCTAGGGGATTACTTTGATTTCCATTCTTCAGTTTTTCAAAGTTCATTTCTTCGTTGAAGTTTTTATTAACTTTTCACGACTAAGTCGACTCCTCTGGGCAGAATATGTCTGTTTCATATTCTACAATAGTGAAGAGATGATACCCCAGATTGACAGGAGCAGCAGTCACGAAATGACGGTCTCACTACGAGCTATGCGGTCTTAGGCGTATCATTTGATTAAATAATCTTCTCCATTTCTTTTTAGTCCTAAAAATTGGTCAGCCTTGGGGACAAGATACTGGGCTATGGTATCTAAAAAATTCAGGCTTTCCTGTTCCCCAACAAGTAACAGAAACTACTGTTGCAACTGCTCTAAATATAGTTCAGTTTACGTCGGGGCCAAGGCACCTTTGCATCGGTAATTCATGATCTGGAGTTTGCCGTCAGGTGAAGCTCCAGGCCCTTTAATAAACACATAGACGACCCAGACGAGAGGGTGCGGCCTTGGGACTCAGGTGCCAACTAATCCGGCATCTTCCGGGAAAGTCCCCCGCGCCGACCGTTTGGCATCCTGGGACTTGCAGTTTCTCTGAGGCTCTCTTCCCCTTAGCTATTCCTTGCTTTTGTGGACGAGTTGGACTACAACTCCCAGAAGTCCCAGCGGCGGCAGCAGGGTCCTGTACCCTCGCTGCGGCTGGGCGGCTAGTTCAAGTTGCCATAGCTGCGAGTCTGGGGAGAGCAGAGTCGGTTGCGCCGCAGCGTCTGGTCAGTTGCACCTTCTGGGTCACCGGTGGCCGCGGGAGCCGGGTGGGGCCTCGGCGATGATCCGGCATTAAGGGCCTGACGTCCTCTTCTATCTCAGGTACCCACGCCCAATGTACCCCTTGCCCTGTCTTTTGCACTTCCCTGTCTCATCGAAGACGTTTTCGGTCCGACTTCCCCTCGTCCCTCGGGTGGAGACGCCAGAAGCTGCGCGGGCGTGCGGGGTGGGGCGCTGGAAGGGTGCCGTGAGCCATGGTGGGGGTGAGGACTGGCCAGGTCCCCGGACGCCCCCTCCCTCGACTAGGGTGTCCACTGTCAGGTCTTGGCGCAGCCTTTGAAGGGTCTGTGCAGTAAGTTGTCTTCCTTGTGGGAGCTGAATGAACTGCCTCCAGCAACCGTGAATTTTGATGCCATCGAGGGGATTGACCTCATCTTGGCCTCTACCAGCCTGGCCTGGAGTGTAACTCGGCGCCTTGTGCCTAGTCTGTAGTTCCAGAAGGTTTTGCTACCCTCAGCAACACGGTTCAGTGGCCTTTGCCAACATGGGAGTGGCCCCAGTGGAAGCTAGTGGGAGGCCCTTATTTGAGTATTTTGTAGGAATACCTGACTTTGAATTCCAGCTGCATCTTTTATGGTTTGATGGAGCCAGGCCTTTAAAACCACTTCCCAAAGGAGTCTTTAAAACCACGGCACAGGTTGTCTTGAGTATCATGTAAAGTAACCTAGGGTCTGACACATTGGAAGGGCTCACGATTTCCTTATTTTTGTTAATTATGCAGAATAGTTCTGTGTAATAAAAATATGGTGTGAGCCACACATGCACGTTTGTATTTTTTAGGACCCACAGCAAACAAGTAAAAGACTGGTAGAAAAAATTTTAGTCTTTTATTTAGCACAATATATCCAAATTGTTTTCATTTCGATGTGTAATGTATATGAAACTTATTGAGATATTTTCCATCCTTAAAAAAAATTCCTTTAAGGGTACAAGTCTATGATATCTGGCATGTGTTTTTTGCTTACCCGCTCGTGTCTCTTTGAACTGGCCAAATTTCACGAGTAGTGTGGCCACATGTGGCTAGAGACTACTCTCCAGAAAAGACAGGAGATGAAAATCTAGGCAGTTTCACATTGGCACAGAGACATTTAGCTTTGTCTGACTTCTGCAGTGCAGGCCACTGCGCTGATAGAAGAGTGAAGTATGCATGGCATCTGCGCCCTCTTGGCCTGTCCTGTCTGCCATGGGTGCCATGACTTGGCCACTTTGAACTTTCTCTCAACAGTTTATTTTGATTATCTTTTTGAGACTACCTTTTTTGTCGAAGTGGCTTATGGATATAGTCCAAGATTTACTTTTCATGTGGTCACTGCCAGTTTTCTGGGTAACTTTCTGTGGATTCTTATACACGGCTTTGAAAGCAGTCACAAAGAATGGAAAATATTTCTAGCTGCAGCTGTTTCTAACATCCAGACATTTTGCTCTTTTTATTTTACCCATTTATTACAATGCTAAATATCGGAAGAACTGAGCAGCATTTAAAATATTTCCTTAGGAGTGCTGCCTACCTACCTACCTATCTATCTATCTATCTATCTATCTATCTATCTATCTATCTATCTATCTATCTTTCTGTTGTCTATATTCTTTCTCTATCTAGAAATACTGTTCATGTTAATTTTATTAACATGTTTATGTCAATTGGCTAATTTGATTTCCTACCTTAATTTACCTACTGATATGTTCCTGACCAAACTTGGGTTACAGTTCACACTGTGACATTATGTTGCCAGCCCCAGGGGTGATTAGATGTGGGTGGAAATCACCATTGAGGAGTATGCTAGTTGCGTACTTGGAGATGAAACATCCCGGTGAATTCCCTGCCTCACCAGAGGAACATGTTTCTGTTTTCTGACATACCACACACGGCAAAGTAAGGGTGAGCATATTTTCATATTTTATTAAAACAAATTTAAGGCTGTAGGTGCATTTTTACCCCCTTGTTTCATTTATCTGTAGGTGGTTTGGGAAAAGTGTAGGGGCAACCAAAGATCATCTACTTGACTAGGCCTTTTGCCCTGAACCTCATGAAGAAATGATAGGAGGCAGACATATGTGCCTAAGAAGAGCACTGAGCTCAGAGGAGAACAACACGGAGTTTTGGGGGTGTGCTTTGTAAGTATGCTTTCTCCCTGAATTTCTGAGATAACAGATTATGTCAGTAAATTTAACTTGAGGGGCAAGGAACCCCTTTGTAACATATAGTATAAAAATAAAATTAGGATGGTTGTGCATGCAATGTTACAAAAATTCAGATGGACAAAATAGATTCATTGTTATAAAACTTCAGGGGACAGTTACCTTAGCCAAAGCAACCTTTTGTTAAGACACCTTAACAAAAGTAACAATGATGCAACTGTTTCTATTTGACCAGTGTTGGAGAACCTGTTTTGTTCCAGGCACTGTATTAGGCACCTTCTAATTGTTATTTATGTATAATACTTTTATTATGCTTATCTTCATTATACAAATGAGGCATTTGAGCTGCAGATAATTTATTTGATTTGCTTGGCATTTTGGAGCAAAAGCAGCCATCTTCCTCAGATCTCCTGACTTGAAGTCCCAATTTTGCTTGGTCCAGTGAGGTGCCTTTGCTATCTGTGGTTGCCCTCTAATACCATTTGATTTACATGTAGCATTTTTAGACTTAGAGTACAGCAAAGTATTTGTTCTTATTTATCTCTTTAAATATTCAAAAGATTCAATTATCTTTCTTAATTTTTTCAAGGTAAAATGGCCTTTATTATTGAGATAAGATATAGTTATAATTTATGATTTATGTTGTACTTATTCAACATAACTTGTTGATAATCAAGTATGTGTTAAAAACCCAAGTTTTGCAATGTAGATTTACAATTATGAACACTTTTGAGCATTTTGATGAAGTGCACTTCAATGTATAGGGGTGATCCATTGAACTGTCCCTTCCAGTTACACCGTGTCTGAGATGTATGCTGTACAAAATTCTTAGAATTAAAAAACTGTGGAGCTGGAAATTCTCAACTGCAGTCTTGATACTCTTGGGAATAATGTTAAAATAATCTAGAGTAAATTCATGTTATCCATATGAAAGTGTCACTGAGTTGATCCCAGTTGGAAATGTTTTCAATATATTCATTCTCTGTTTTTCTTACAAGAATGTGTTATGTGCCAACACTTAAAGTTCTACCTTGTCTTTCTTTTTTTTTTTTTAAGGATTTATTTATTTATTTATACAAGCACCGGGTACAGTCAGAAGCACGGGAGGGTGAGAGAATTCACCAGAGCCAGAGCGGGGAACAGAACAGGCAGACTGATGAAACACAGTGCTGAGGGGAGCAGCAGGCGTGGCAGGAGAGGTCTGCATGCCATGTGGGATCCTTGCAGGCAGCTGAGGATAGAACCGGCACTGCAGAAGCTGTGGGCAGCCTCGCAGCCCAGCGCTCAACCGCTGCGCCACCAGGGGAGGCCCTCCATTGTCTTTCTTAACTGATATATTTATTTTCAATATCCTCTGTCAGTGGATCTATGTTCATTTTTTTTTACTGCCGTAATTAATTTTGCAATGAAAATTTTATGCATACATCTGCACATAGATGTGGACAGATGAGTTTTATTTTCCTAGCATAATATTCATCAAAGTAGAATCTCTGGGTCAAAAACTTATGTGTATTACTTATTTTTACTTGTACTTTTGCTGCCTATAAGCAGCAATTGGCACATTGAAGCAGTACTAGGAATGGATGCTGATAATAAAGTGTCTGGATGGCAATTTGTAGTTTAGAGCTTTGTAAAACATAATAGTTGAGGTATGCAGGTAGCTGCAAATGACAATAATTAATGAAAATGATTTGCAGTAGCTCAAACAAACCTGCTAGGTTTGATTCAGTTACAAGTTTTTAACGCATGTGTTCAAATGGCTTTGAAATGTTTATCTTTTAATAGGCATATTTTCAGGTATTCATACTGAAAATATTTTGCAGTTCAATCTGTATTGGTTAAGATTTAAGATAATGAATCTAGACCATTTACCAATTCAGCAAATATCTCTGGATTAATCAGACAGAATAATAGGGAAAATCTAATTGTAAATCCTTTTAAACACGTTCCAGGTTCATGCGAGGTAGTATGTTAAATGTTGAAATATAACCATGAAGAGAGTCCCTGATGAGATTTAGAGTTTTAAGTGGAAATCGACAAGTAAATACTAATCTATGGGCTGTGATGAGGTGGAATCCAGTGTGGGAGTTTAGGTGGAGACAGTGAAGATAGACTTTGTAGGGGAAGTTTCTTCTGAACTGAGACTTGAAGGAAAAATAAGGGTTAGCCAAGGGCAAAGGAGTAAAAAGAATGTTCCAAGCAGTGAATCCATCCTAGGTTTGATGGTGAGATTAACATGACATGATAGAGGAACTGAAAAATAAATCCTGTGATACAAATAATTGCATTTCATGGACATCTTTAATAAATATCTTGTTTTAACTTAGAGCTACAAGAGTGTGGGGGTTGGAGAGTAGAGAAGATCATTTCTGGCTGAAGATGGAAGACTTCTTTAAGAGTATATTATTTGAGGGCCTCCCTGGTGCTGCAGGGGGCTAAGCACAGCACTATAAAGCTATCCTCAGCCTCTGCAGCTCGAGTTCGATCCCTGGCCTGCCAGGGAGCAACCCACATGGCACAGCAGACCTCTCCTGTCTCACCTGCTGCTTCCCTCGGTGGTGTATTTCAGTCAATCTGCCTATTCTGTCCCCCACTCTGTTTCTGAATCTTTTCACCCCCCACACCTCTGGCCTGTACCCCAGTTCTTGTATGCATAAATAAATAAATCTTAAAAAAAAATGTATTATTTGAGCTCTGCCTGGAAAGATAAGTGGAATTTCCATAGGTGACAGAAGGCATTCTAGACAGAAATCATGAAGTAAATGAGGAATGTCATAGGGAAATAGCTAGTGTAACAGCTGGATATGGGCTTTATGTTTTCTGTGGTTCTTTAGAGAAAGGTGGCTAGCTGTGAGATCTGAATTCTTGATTCAAGAACATAGGTTGGGGTGGATAGGAAAAGACTCAGTGTTTAAAGAAACTATTTTGGTGCCTAAGAAAGAGTTAAGACAAGTCTTGGTTATGAGTGGTACCAGTGGCAATGAGAAGAGTTAGGAAAATGGGCCCTAGAGAAGGTTGAAGACTCAGCCCTGCCACTTAGCTACTACATAATCTTGAGTACCTGTTTTAGCACCTTCAGGCTTCTTATGCATATACTTTGATGAGAATGGTACTTGGTAGGGTTATTGTCATGTTTCAATAATCTGTGATGCTAAAATAATTTAGCATTATTATTTCAACTTTCATTTATTGAAAAATTTCAAAATTTTTTGAAATTAGGATTCTTTATCAGGGTCCACATCTGGGTACCACAATATAGTTTTTAAGCATAATTGGTTTTAAATGATATTGTATTTCATTATACAGTATAACACAGTATACTTACATTATAACTGTATTTCATTATAATTGGATTCCTTTCTAATTCTATATTCAAAAAATTTAGAAAGTACTGTCTTAGAGACACAGGATATGAGTTCTAGTTCAGTTACTGCAACTTTTCAATAAAGCAAAAATGGAGAAGATTTTACTCAAAGCTTCTGTTTCCCTTTAAGCAGTCAAGTGAAGGGTTGCAATTATACCAGCTTCGTAGGATTGAAATGGAGATCAGAAGAGAAATGCTGATAAAAATGCTTTGTTGTGTTATCAAGCAATTGCAATTTGAGGTATAAATACCAATGAGAGATAGTTCCCTTGAAATTTTTGGTGTTATTTTGTTCCAGAGGAAAGTGAAGAAAAGCTTCTGTTTCTATTTAAAAGTAGGAGGAAGAAAACAAGTATGCTTTATAATATACTTAAGAAATGACTTGTTTCTTATGAAAACCTGAAGTTATTATGGGGAACAGTAAATAGCCCCAACTGCTATTTGTGATTGCTAAGAATTTTTTTCTCAAAAATGACTAGCATATTAATTTGTTATAGCGATTCCCTCATGCTTATTTTGTGCCTCCTAACTTAGATTTGTCTTTTTTTCCCCTACCCACCATTAGAGACATTCTGAAACCAACCCTGTTTTCTTTTTTGTTTGTTTTTCTGTTTTTAAATAATTTTTAATTTTTTTTACATCATTGTTCATTTTTAAACAATATTTGCTTTCCTCTACCCCTTCAGGTGTCCCCATAGACTTTCCTTCCCCAGTGCACCCGTGCACCATCACCTCAGTCCCCTGTGCTCCTCCCTCCCTCCCTCTGATCCCTCTCCTGCCTCCTCCCCTGCAGGATGTCTCTGATTTATAATTGTCTGTTTTTGCTTTGTTGTGTTTTGTGCTGTTATTATTTTTTTACACTGATGTCTTACTTGGTTCCCCTGTATTCCTGCTATAAGTGAAACCATCTGATATTTTTCTTTTTCCTTCTCACTTATTTCACTGAGCATAATTTCTTCTAGCTCCATCCACGTTGCTGTGAATGGCGTGAGTTTATCTTTTTTGATTGTTGAATAATATTCCATTGTGTATATATGCCACATCTTCTTGATCCAGTCATCTATTTTTGGGCGTTTGGGTTGTTTCCAGGTTTTGCCTATTGTAAACAGTGCTGCAATAAACATAGGTGTACAGGTATTCTTTCGAATTGGTGTTTTTGTGTCCTTTGGGTAGATCTCTTCAAGTGGAATTGCCGGGTTGTATGTTAGCTCCATTTTTAGTAGACAGAGGAACTTCCAGACAGCTTTCCATAGTGGTTGGACCAGTTTGCACTCTCACCAACAATGTAGGAGAGTTCCTTTTCTCCAAAGAGGAAATGCAAATGGCCAACAGGCATGTGAAATAATGTTCAACATCCCTTATAATCATGGAAATCAAAACCACACTGAGATACCACCTTACACCAGTAAGAATGGCACATATCAAAAAAACTAGCAACGAGGATGTTGGCGAGGATGTGGTGAAACCAGCCTGTTTTCTCAAGAAAAGTAGGCTTGGGAGGAAACCTGAGCCAAATCAAATGATTTGATTTAGTAAACGATATGTATCTGTTAGCCTTTGCTGTATAACAAATAAAACCTTGAGGTTTACAGCAATACTTGTTAATTGCTTGAGTGATGATGGCTCAGCTAAGCTGATAACTGTATTGGCTATCTAGGCCAAGCTAACGGGTCATCTGGTCTAAGTTGGGAACCACTGGGGTAACCAGGCTATCTTTCAACAGGATATCCTGGACCTTTCTCATATTGATGTGATACTGGCTGGAGAGAAAGTTCCATTTCAAGCCTTTGATTGTGCCCTGCTACCTCTAGCCCTACTGGCCAAAGCAGGCCATATAGCAGAACCAGAGTCAGGGGCAGGGCAGGAAACTTCTCTATGTGAAGGGTATATAGAGAGAGGTGAAAAATTGGAGCCAGATTATGCTCTGTGCTATATACTTTTGTTCTGAATATTGTTTCTGATAAAAATAATAGTGGGAAAATAGTAGTTTGCTTAAAATCAAGTCCTTTAGTTCAGTAGTGGTACCTTGTTCTGATTTTATAGTCTATGGATATGACTGATATTCAAACTGTTACCCAATTTCTTTTTTTTTTTAATGTATTTATTTTGCATAGAAGAATTGGGGTGTGGGCCAGAGTGCAGGAGAGGGAGGATGTGGGTGAGAGGATTCACCAGAGACACAGTGGGGACCAGAACAGGCAGATCTACTGAAATACACTGCTGAGGGGAGCAGCTGGAGAGACCTGAGAGGTCTGCCGCACTATGTGGGTCAGCTCCCTGGCCTGGGATTGAACTCAGGCCATAGTGGTGATAGTGCTGAGACTTAACCCCTAGGCCACCAGGGAGGCCTCCTAATTTCTTTTCCATTAACTGGACAGTGAGGTTGATAAACTGCGTTTTTCTTGGTTCTTATTCAAAATAGCGTTGCAACTGCTAAGTGGGAACAATCAGATGACACTGTCTCTTGCAGGCCCAGTGGTGATTAGGACAAACAGGAAGGGGTTGGTGGCAGCCGCTAGTTATATTCATGTTGCTGTGGGAAAATTCATCCCCAGCATTGCCAGGTCGTTGGATTTTTAAGAGAGGTTGGAAATTGGAATTTTTATGTGAGTTCTCTGTTTTCAAATTAATGTTTTAAAATAACAGTGAACATTATCTTTAAATGCATTGTGGTTGGCTGGATTTGGTCTGTAGTCCTCTGGTTTTCATTCCCTGATTTAAACAAAATGGTGCCAGAAACTTGGGGATTCTACTTCTGTCTTTGTTCTAGCTGCTTACTTGTCCAGTCTGGGATAGTTTGGACAATTAGTAGGGATTGTCCTCAGAGGACTTCATTCTTGTCTGCTATTTTCTATTTTGGTAATTTGGTAGTGTGTATTTATCTTTCATCTGCCAGCAAATGCAAGAAGGCAGATCAAGGGCTTAACTGTAAGTAATAATTCCATCTCAGAGGTTTGTTAGCATCCATTTTTTTATTAGCATTCTTTTTTCTCCCCTTGAGTTTTTGTTTGCTGTTTTTCAAATCTTAGCATGTTTTACTTTTTATTTTTTTTTTGAGATTCTTTTTAAAAAAGATTTATTTTTATTTATTTATACATACAAGTACTGGGGTATAGGCCAGAGGTGTAGGGGGTGAGAGGGTTCACCAGAGACAGAGTAGGGAGCAGAACAGGCAGACTGACTGAAATATACTACTGAGGGGAGCAGTGGGTGAGACAGGAGAGTTCTGCTGTGCCATGTGGATTAGCTCCCTCGCTGGGGATCAAACTCATGGGATAGTGGCTTTTGATAGTGCTGAGTTTAACCCCTGCACCATCAGGAGAGCACTGCTTTACTTTTTATTTAATTTTATAAACTGCCTCGTTAATCTTGGAAGGATAGTAGGGTGTATGAGTTTAAATATCCGTCTCATTCTGCTTATAGGACAGGGCAGGGGGTGGTTATTAAGAAACTTTATTTTCTCTTAAAAAAAGACTGCTATGGGGCCTCCCCGGTGGCGCAGCGGTTGAGCGCTGGGTTGCGAAGCTGCCCGCGGCCTCTGCGGGCCGGTTCGATCCCCGGCTGCTCCCCGGCACCGGAGGAGGGTCCCACATGGCGCGCAGACCTCTCCTGCCGCCCACTGCTCCCCTCAGCAGTGTACTTCGGTCCTTCTGCCTGTTCTGCTCTCCACTCTGGCTCTGGTGAATTCTCTCACTCTCCCGTGCTTCTGACTGTATCCAGTGCTTGTATGCATATATGTATAAATCAATCAATAAATAAATAAATCTTTAAAAAAAAAAAAAAAAAAAAAAGACTGCTATGATTTTTTAATGACTGGCTCATATGCAATCATGATGAGCCCTAGGGCAAGTTAGGGATAATTTGGCAGCTTCAGGGGCAGTGCAGGCAGGGACTTCAGAAGAGTTAAGGAAGGCTCCAGAGATAAGGGCAACACATTCGGAAGGGGACTAATCAAACACCCCCAGGACTAGGGGCAACAGAACATTCCTGGACAAGGATGATAAAGAAAAGTGTGCTAAAGATAAGGGCTGGAACACAGAGACTTAGTTCTGGACACAGAGACATTAAGTCAGTGAGTGAGACCACTCAGAACTAACCAATCACAAAGAGACTGATGGAACTTTAGAATGATTAGGGAAAGAAGGTATATATTCCCTAAGGCATGACTCTACTTTTGCTTCCTCACCCCTCCTTGGCCTAGTTGCACCTGCCTGGGAGTCTCACTTAATTTCTGTTCCTTTTCTCCTCAGTAAAGTTTTTCTTTCTCTAAACAAATTTGCCTCTTCTTGCTTGCTTACCTGAACATCAGCGAAGTTCCTGCTGAGGCTTCGTGAGTCACCAACCCGTGGTGGTCTAGTGGCTGGACTCAGCGCTGCCAGTGCAGCCTGGGATCTGTTCCTGGCTGGAAGACTAGGCCTGAAAACCTGAAATTACGGTATCAATAAGAACAACCGTTTATTTTTTTCTCCATTTATGAGAAAGCAGCCATTTTGTATAGCTGTATAGCCTGTTCCAGAACATGTACCTGCTCTCTGCTTGCAGGAACTGGGCCATGTGTCTACCTTTTTACTCCAAAGTGCTGGACCAGGATGAACTCTTGACTCAGGGGAGCAAAATACAACCAGAGGGCTGAGCCTGCCTGATATTACCCATGGAATGGAGGGAGGCATGTGTATGTGAAGGAGAGTATGTGAACACCTAGGGACATTTAGTAATATCTGGAGACATTTTAAAATTCATGTCCTGATGGAAGGATGTAAGAACTGCTTTATTTGGACCCGCTTAAGTTCCTCTGAGACAGATGGTTTTTATCTGGATCCTATTTCCTTGTCTCATCCATCTGTCAAACTTCCACTCATCCTTCAAGAGGAGTGGAATGATCCTGACCCAAGTCTCCTGGCATTTTGTCTTATTTACTTAGCTCACCACATATAGTATTTTGAAAATACTTCTCTTTCCTCAAAGACTGTGACTAACTTACTTTCATTTCTATTGTAGTAGCAGTTTGGTAAACGATAACTTAATCTATTGTAAGTATCTCTTTGATTCTGTTTCCCATGTTTTACATGATCTACTGACTTAACAGAGAACTGGCGGATGGACTGGACAGTTGATTTTGCTCTAATATGAATTTACCAAATGGTTTGAGGAGATTAACATACAGGAGAGTGTTGATGTAAAGAAGGCAGGTACAACTGATAATTGTTTGCACGCGGTAACCTCAACTGGCTTATTCACTTTTTCAGTGAAGGTTGAGGTAAAGCCTTTAAGTCCTGCAGCTGTTGAAACAGTGAGACATGCATTCTAAAATTTGAACTTGGTTAAATATTAAATTTAAAAAAAAAACTTCCCACCTGCTCTGACCCCCTTAAATATCGAGTTCATTACTTTGAACATATTCTGTAAGGATGGTTGCCTTGGTCAGGACGGCAGAGGCACTTGGAGGCCACAGAAGCAATCACCTACTTAACATGCACTAGTCAGCCTTTGTGAAATATCGTCCCTGATGCTGGGAGCTTATCTTTTATGGAACAGCTTGCAAATCCTAATTGTTTTAAACTGACTCTGAGGAAAAGAGACTTGAGAATCAATAAATTACCGCTCTCATACATACCGATGTGCATCATAATGTAGGAGATCTGATGGCTGTTAGGTCAAATCACAAAAAAGGCAGACTTGAGTTTGTGAAGACTCAGTGCCTGCCCAGTTGTCAGAGGGCAGTATGTGGTTTTATTTTGGCCTCAGTGTTCAGGTTTGCATATAGGCATTTGTTTTTGATAGATAGATCCTCAGTAGGAACGGATTGACGAGAGTTCATTACTTGGTCTGGTGGCTGTATGTCTTCTTTATAAGGTTCATTAAGGCAGAAGCAACAATATTTATGCCTTTAAATACTGATGTGTTGGAAACAGCTAAACCAACTATTCTAAGAATTTTACCATCTGGTTTCAGACCCACAGCTTTTTCTAAGACTCTAGAGACTTTCAGCCAAGGTCACTCATTTTAGTCCTTTCCAGAATCTTGGGGGAAAAGCTGAACATCCCAAAAAGAGACCGCGTAAATATTGCTTTCTCTGTACCAGTAGGTGGTAGTAAGCTTCAGACAATATTTACTGCTTTTTCTGCAGTTGAAGGGAATGTTTTTCTCACATTTAACTACAATAATGTAGTGTTCTAGTATTTATCATTGGGTTACAATGTGTGTTTTATAAAAAGACTATGAGGTTCATATACCTGTGATAAAAATATAAAGATATGACCTGGAGATACATAAAATTGTGCCTGTGGTTATCCCTGGGCAGATGGGATAGGAATAGGAGCAGGGTAGAGTGGGAGGGTATTAGTTTTTTTATAGCTTATAAATATTTTATTAAAATATACAAACATATCTCATAATGGAGAATAATAAGAATATTAACAATATAATTCTATAAAGTAAGAATAATAAGAATGATTGTAATAGAAAAAAGAATAATATTAATTCCAGATAGATGCACCTTTATTATATTAGTGTCTGAACTTTTTAAAACTTTTTCAAACTATTGAAAATAGCGATAAAACTTTCAGTTATTATTATTTGTAGTCAAGTTGAAACTTGAATTTTCTGCTCGTTAGAAGAGTCTCATATACCATGTGTTATCTGTTGAAGACAGCTGATAGGAAAACTTGTATATTCTTGGAAAAATTAATCTGTCACCAAAGATGGTTATTTTGTTCCTCTTCTTACTGAATATCATTATAATAAGCACATTGGTTTTATTCTGTCTCATGGTTTCTTTAATATACTTTCCAGAGTTATGCTGCTAAAGTGAAAATTAGTATACTTTTTACCTATAGAATTTTGATGTGAAAGAGATAGCTCCCAGGCATAATTGATGTTTTCCATGGTACATGAGATGGAAGGAATAAGGACATAAAAATTCCTTTACTCTGAGGCCAGTGGTTTGATTTATTTTTGAGTAAATGTAGCATAGGTATATCATTTAGATTTTTTCATTTTGCCTAGTAAAGACTTCATATTACTATTTGATTTCCCCTGTTTCCTTCATGTCTTCGTGCTTAAATGAAATGAGAGGAGATTGAGGAGGCTGTAGACACGTACGTGTGAGCCATGATATTGCTGCTGCCTTTAGCGATTTTTCTGATTATTGATATTGTTCATGCTTAGTGTTTAAGGGACAGAGGAGCTGAATGGAATAAAGATACTATTGAAGACAGAAGTGCCTTACTGATCCCATGTCTGCATCTTGAGTTTTATGATCACTTATGAAGTGAATTTATGATCACTGTATGAAGTTTATATGTTACTTATCTCTTATCCTCAGCATCTATAAAATTAGGGGTTAAAGATGGATACTTTAATAAATTGTTATGAGAATTTAATTGGATTGTATTTTTAAGCATCCATAAAGTATTTTACATATGAGCAGGCTATCAGAAAATGTTGGTTCAAGAATTCCTGCTTTCAATAGTGGAAAATACTAGAAAGTACTTTTTACTTAGAGTAAAAAATTGTTGGTCATGTGGCGTAGATTTATGAGACACACAGAGAAGTAATATCCTAAGTTTAAAAGGTGAACTTTACCTAGGATTTTTTGATCTTTATTTTTGAGACTGAAGCAGCTGTGATCAGGAAAAGCAAAGTCAAACAACTGCTTCAGCTTTAATGTCCTGTTCATGTTTCCTGATAGAAGCAGGGAGGGGAGTTACATGGTGGTCACCTTTGTATTTATAGATAGGGGAAGTGAGGCAAAAACCAAAAAGATGGGTGTGGAATGATTTTGAAAGGCTTGTCTAGAGGAAAGGCATGAGTCTTTGACAGGGTACCCTTCACTCCTTAGCTCAGTTAGTATAAAGAAATTTGATGGTCCATGAATTTTTCTTTTTGATGCTACAAGAATAGACTATATTTCACTTTGGAAAGCTTAAACTCACAACAAAGGACCTTGCTTATCTCTTTTATTTAGTTTTACTTTACCTGCCATTTAAAAAACATGACTGTTTTCATTAAATGCTCTGGGATCTGTATATACAGATCTAGCAAACTCCTTCCACTTCCCTTTAGATGTATGGTCATGTGCTTCCCAGATGCATTCAGAGTAATGCCCCAAAAGTCTAGAATATTCTAGGTCATTAAAGAAAGATTTCATCATACCATGTATTTAATAAATTGGAAAAAATGTCCGTATAGATGTTAGGAAGATTAGACCAGTGTTAAAGATTAAGTTAATCCTTATATAAACCGAAAATGAAGTTATAGAATATCTGGCCTATTTTGGTGAATATGTTGATGATGTCACATTCCTGCATGTTATTTTAGAATTTGTACCTCTGTGATGGCATTTTTCTAATTCTGTACATTAAGGTGCATGAGTATGTTCACTATACATGAGTGGAATTCTTTTATTTAGTTATTCTGTGTGTTGGATTGGACTTTGTTTAAAGATGCAAGTGTTTGGGGCTTCCCTGGTGGCTCAGGGGCTAAAGACACAGCGTTATCAAGCTGTTGCCAGCTGCTGTGGCATGAGTTTGATCCCCGGCCAGGGAGCTGACCCGCATGGCTCAGCACACCTCTCCTGTCACGCCCACTGCTCCCCTCAGCATCAGTCTATCCACCTGTTCTGTCCCTACTTTGTCTCTGATGGACCCCCTCACTCCCTATACTTCTGGCTTACCCCCCAGTTCTTGTATGCATAAATAAATAAATCTTTAAAAAAAAATTCTCATCTACCTTACAGTGTCTTTGGGAGGATTGGGTGAGAATCTGTGTGTGGAAGTGCTTTCAATTAAGAGCATTGCACAAAATTAAGGGATTATTATTTTCTGGAGTTGTGAACGTGACTCATATCTGAGGATTTCTTAAAGCAAAAAAAAAAAAAAAAAAAAAAAACCAAAAAACGGAGAATTACATGGGGAAATGAGTTGTGTTTTTAAACTATGTGCATAGAAATTACAATATGCCAAAGGGCTGATGTAATAAAGACTTAAAAAGATAGAGAAGTAAATAGTTGAATGGGACTGTTACTTCCGTATACTTTACCATTTCATTAACCTGACTGGGCTATGTTTTTAGGACTTGTGTACATCAATGGCAGAATCCTCCAGTGATTCAGACAACTTCCGCTCTCGTGACCGACTGAATCGATGGACTGCCAGGTCAATATACAGGAACTCTCAAAATCGTCCTACGGTAGATGTCACCGAGAAGGTCAACGCTATAACGAGTACTTTACAGGTAAGTTGTAATGTTTGTGTTTAATGATTTTGTATAGTTAAAGTTGAGAAATAATTTTGATCAGTTCCATTAGTTTGTTTTTTTATTTTTTTTATTTTTTTATTTTTTTTTTTAAAATTTTTTTTTTTTATATAGAGGCATGCTTTATTTATTTATTTGTTTGTTTGTTTTGTTTATACATGCACTGGGTACAGTCAGAAGTGCGGGAGGGTGAGAGAATTCACCAGAGCCAGAGCGGGGAGCAGAGCAGGCAGAAGGACCGAAGTACACTGCTGAGGGGAGCAGCGGGCGGCAGGAGAGGTCTGCGCGCCATGTGGGACCCTCCTGTGGTGGCCGGGGAGCAGCCGGGGATCGAACCGGCGCTGCAGAGGCCGCGGGCAGCTTCGCAACCCAGCGCTCAACCGCTGCGCCACCGGGGAGGCCCATTAGTTTGTTTTTTTTTTTAATTGCTGCTGTAACAAATTGCCACAAAACTAATGCCTTAAAATAATGGAAATTAATTTTCTTGCAGTTTTGTAGGTGAGAATCTGACACTGGTCTCATTCCTCTAAAATTAGAATGTCAGTAAGGCTGCATTCTTTTCTGGGGCCCATAGGGGGATATCTGTTATTTTTCTTTTCCATCTTCTAGAGACTACCCACATTTCTTATCTTGTGGTCTCCTTCCTTCATCTTCAAAGCCTTCAAGTGTGGCTTGAGTTCTTTTCACATCCATCACTAACTTTTCTGTTTTTGTTTTCTGATGAAAGGAGCTAGGTGATTATTTACACTGGGTCCATCTAGCAAACCAGAATAATTTACCCATTTCAAGGTCTTTAATCTAATTCTTAAAATCGCTTTTACCATGTGAGGTAACATTTGCTTAGGTTCTGGGGATTAGGGCTAGGACATCTGAGGTGAATCTGGCATATTCATGTGGGAAGTATTTTTTGTTGTGATTAGAACTAAACTTGTTTCTAGCTAAAGGTTAAGATACTTTTTTTTCTTTTAATAAGTTCTGAGGTGAAATAATAGAAGTAACATTGATCTTAATTATTGTCTGCTCTTGTACACAATCTATTAGAGTTGTTCTTTTGGCATTCCTTTTTTATAAAGGGTGTCAACTAGGTGAGGTGTACAAATTGATAATTTATAGTTTTATTGTTGGCTTATTATGGAATCTTGGGTAAGGATTTAAATTATGTGCTTTAGATTTCAGTAAAATGCAGATGAATTTGAGTTTCTCTCTCAGAGGTGTTAAGATTTATTTGACTTTTATGAAGTACATGGATATCCAACTTAAAACTATGATATAAATTGTGCCAAATGGTTGACTTTTGTTTGACATACTGCTAAGATTAATTATTGTTTAGAACAATTAATAAAATCCATTTTCTTTTTTAAGGATACCAGTCGGAACCTGCGTCAAGTAGACCAGATGCTTGGACAGTATCGAGACTATAGTAACGGACAGGCGGGTGCTATAGAACAAGTGAGGATGTTTACCTTTATTTACATTTTCTCTTACCTACCTTTTTGAAAATGCAGTTGTTGAGGAGGGATGCGTGATAAAAGAGATAAACCACTGTGAACAGCTTTAGCTTTTAGACTACTTTACCAATTAGTGGTTTAGGTCAGCATGTCAGATGAATTGCTAATTAGCTTATCTACAACAGACTGTGCCCTATTGAATTTGAAAGCTTTAAGACAGAGTGAAGAATTCAGGATAAAATGAAACTCACTAAATTTGGGCTACAGATACCTGTTATGGGGAGTTAAGAATTTTAAGGATGGTTTGTTTTAAAGTAATACATGCTCATTAAATAAATAATAAAACGCTTATCTCATTAGCCTTCTCAGTCTCATTCCAAAGAAGGAAAAATTTTGAGATTTTCTTACACATCTTTCCAAACATTTTCTGTGGATATGGATATATAAAATTACATTTGGTTACTTCAAAAACTGGTATCATAAAATGTTATGCAAGTATTTTTCATTGAATAAGGTATGTTATATCATCTTCTATTTGACATAGTAGCTCTGCCACATTTTTTTGAACAGTTAATGTTCCATTTTAACTGTTGTAACTGTTGATACATGTGGTATAGCAGTGATTTACTATTGTGCACATATTTTTTGTGCATCATGTATTATTCTTGGAAGTAGAATTGCTGGCCTAATGAATATGTGCACTTAGAATTTTGCTAGATATTTCAAAATCGCCTTTTTAAAGATTTATCATTCTTCTTACATGGGGATGTAAGAAGAAAAAAAAATACCTCAGGATTCTGGAATAAAATGAATATTTTTAAGTTTTGCTAATTCTGTCTAGTCCCTTCTTCTGGAATTTGCTAACTCATCTTAAACTCTTGGAATGCCAATTAAATTTACTCCTTCATGTTTCCAATTATGAGTAAGTGCTTTAATAAGATCAGTATTATATTGTACCAGAATGGTTGTTTTATAAGTAACTGCTGTATTGAATTATCACCTAACTTCCAAGTTGTAATTGATGATTTATTATTTTCTTATTGGAAAGCAAAAATAGAGTCATCACTATTTGGTTTTAATTCAAAGCTGATTGCTTGGGCACAGGGAAACATCTTCTCTCATAAAGTTTTCTACAACTTTCATTTAGTAATGGACTTTTGTACCTATAACATTTTTATTACTTAGGTTATATTTGATAGATGGAACCACAGATTTTGTACATTTGGGTAATTCATGCTATGTTCTATATTTTAACTACTTTAATAAAGTGAGTTTATTCTTTGCTTTTTAATTTATCAATGAGAAATTAGAAACCTTATTAACTAGTACCAGAGAACAAACCTACTTTGTCATGTTGAATATAGTATGGTTATGGTGAAGATGGTTATGGTAGCAAATTCCTTTGAATTGAACAACTGGGAAATTAAATTATGTATTAGAGGTATAGCTAACCAGATAAACACTTCACACACAAAACCTATTCTACTATGATATTAAGCCTTGGTGGTGTGCCTAGAGTTTGGTAATAATGAACTCTGGGGGAGTGGTTTTATTCATATGAAGTAAATAAACTCAACCATTCTTTTATGTCCTTCTGAGTTGTAAGTAGACCTCATATAAAAACCTATATGAGGTTTGTAAAACCCCTCATATAAAAAATAAGACACAGGAGGGCAGGTATTTCTTTTTGCTTCAGGCTGTTCCATAGTCTAGTCTAGAGTTTCCTCCTTTATTTCCCCAAAATCTTTTTGTGTTGAAACAGTTGGCTCTAAGATTTTTTTCTCTTTTGTATACCAGAGGAGTTACATCATTCATTGTCTTATATTACACTGATTTGATAGGACAGTGAGTTTCACTTGTCACCTGTAAGTTATCTTGGGGAGTAGCTGCCATAATCTCTGGGAAGATACACAATACAGAAAGAATTTTTTTCTTACAATAAGTGATTCTGATGGGCTTCTCAGTGAAAACTGTCTTTTTAGCGTTTAAATATTTACTGGCTTGGGGCCTCCCTGGTGGCGCAAGGGGTTAAGTCTCAGCATTATCAAGCAATCCACAGCTAATACAGTGTGAATTCAATCCCCGGCCAGGGAGCTGACCCACATGGCACAGCAGACTTCTGTCTCGCCCACTGCTCCCCTCAGCAGTGTATTTCAGTAGATCTGCCTGTTCTGCTCCCCACTCTGTCTCTGGTGAATCCTCTCACCACCACCCCCACCTCTGGCCTATACCCCAGCTCTTGTATGCATAAATAAGTAAAATAAATGTTTAAAAAACATATTTACTGTTATGGAATATATCATACTTTTATGACTACTCTTCTTTGAAAAGTATATACTTTCTCTGTTGTTTCCTTGAATCTTTATAACCTCTAACCCTACATTTAATTATTTGTTAATGTGAAGTCTTTTCTGTGAGGGGTTGTGCAATGTTATAGAAAGTGATGGGATTTCGGGGTTTTGTAGGGGAAGCAGCACTTATCTTCTCATAGTCTCTGGGAATTTCTCTGAGAGTTTAGCAGTCCCAGGCACTTTTTTACATTGTTCATTTATGGATAATTCTCACAGTGATCCTATTGGGCATATGCTTTCATCTTCATTTACAGGTTTAAAAAAGTGGGGCACGGCATGGTCGCTAACTTACCTATGGTCTCACAGCTACTCAGAGCCATGGATAGGACGTTATTCCAGAACTGAGCATCACGATTCATTTATTTCGTTGAGTCACGGTTGCTCGCGTTTTCACTGTGCCATGAATTTATATTACTGAAAATTGGGACTTTGGATTCAAAGTTTGAAGGGTTGTATAATTTACACCGTTAAAGTAGGTTTTGGAGATTATCTTTCCTGACTGAAAACAGAAGCTCACTGTCACACAGATATTAGCATGACAGATGGTATAATGTCCACAATGAGAGTTAGGTGGAACAAACACAGAGACAGACGTGGGGAGAAGTCTGGTGCTGAGTTAGGACTGGCATTGATGGATTGTTAAAGTTGGCAGTGCTAGCTGCTACTTAGAACATGTGGTGGATCCTGCAAGTTGCCTACACCAGCATGAACTTGCCTCATTTTCCTATGTGACAACCATTAAAATATTTTTTACTGGCTTTTCTTGCATCCATTCCAGCAGTGAACCACATTTAGTCTGGTAGTATCACTTAGGGTCTTTGGGCTCCAAGAACTTTATGACCTTAAGAAAGTGTCATGCTGGATTATGTCTTACACTGTGAATTTTTGTGGGTAGTCTGAGTCTATCTGGGTCAAAGAGGACCCGTGGGGAACATTTTATTTTAAAGCTTACTGAGAAGATTGGGAACATACACTCCTGTGTTAAATAGTGCAATTGATTAACTTAGTGTTGAGAATATTTCTAGAACTCTGTGTTCCTATTATGTGTTCCTATTAATGTCTTTGTGTTACTGTTATAAAAATGCAATGCCCTCACAAAAGAATATTCAACACATAAAAATTTATACCTTAATGCTTTGGAAATTTGGACTGTCACCGATGACGCTCAAGTAGTTAATATTGGATGTTAAGGACAAATATACTTCTCTTGATTCAAATCAGCATATTCATTAAGTTCATTTTTAAGATAAAGATTGATTAAAATACAGTAATATCAAATTAGAGCTTAGAGGCTTGCATTAATAGGTAATTTTTATTTTCTAATTAAGTACTCTGAGTAAAATTTCCCTTTGGGAATAATAGGGTGGTACCATCTGGCACATGAATTTTGGAAGACTTTGAATGTTAACTAAGAAAGTCTAGGTTTTTTTCTTTAATTCAATGGGTTTCAGTTGTCAGAAATATTTAGTGACACCCCAGAAGGGTAATACCAGTAGTTTAGAGCCAGGCATAGGCCACTTACAATATTCCAGTCTGAAGGTATCTGCCCCTTTCTCTCTGGCTGAACTTTGCTGATTGTCCTGAAGTTGAGAATTGCTCACAATCTTTTAATAAATTCAATGCTAAGTAGTAAGAGTTTATGGATAAGAAATTCCAACCATGCATAGGAATTTTCTTTTTGTAAATATTTTTCAAATTTTAGGAATTAAGTTTATAGAGTTGTATGTCTGAAATTTTATTACTTAATCTCCCATGAAACTGCTGGGCAGGACAGTATTTTTTTTTAAAGATTTATTTATTTATTTATACAAGAACTGGGGTACAGGCCATAGGTGCGGGAGGGTGAGAGGATTCAGCAGAGACAGAATGGGGAGCAGAACAGGCAGACGGACTGAAACACTACTGAACAGAGCAGCAGGTGAGACAGCAGCAGTCTGCCGCGCCATGTGGGTAAACCCTGGCCAGCTGGGGATTGAACCCACGCTGCAGAGGCTGCGGACAGCTTCACAGCGCTGCACTCAACCTGCTGCGCCACCAGGGAGGTGCAGGAGAGTATTTTTTAATAAAAATTTGCTTTGAAACTTGTGGAAAAATGTATTTTTGGGAGTTAGAATTGAAATTAAAATCTAATTTTTCCCTTAGACACCATCTTGGTGACTTTGGACAAGCTTAGTTTTTATCATCTGAAAAATCATATTATCACCCCTAACTATAACTGCCATTCATTGAAGTAGTCACACAGTTTTAGACACTGATAAACATTTATGTTCTTGTTATTTCTTTAACCCATCCAGTAATCTCTACCTTAAAGCATTTAAGTCAATATAATGTTTGGTATAGTATAAGCACTTAGTACGTGTTAGTTTTTTCTTGAATTCATTGGGCCTACTTTTAGTTTAATGTGTGACTATAAATATGTTGCAGCATTCATAGTGATGGGTACATCTCTTTTGACTCCAAAGTATGCTGAATCAGGTAACATATATATTACTCCCCTGCCTTATTTTCATGAGTATTACATGAGAAGTAGCTATGTTCACTGAAAATATAGTAATGTACTATTAAGAGCATGATGTTTTCCATTAGTGCTTGTTCAAAATATGTGAAACTATTTTAAAGATTGTTTTTTAAAGTTGTGATTAGAATACATGTGATAAAAGGACTTTGAATTATGGAATTTCATTTAAATAGTTCCATAAATAAAAATGATTTATCATTGGAAAAGTAATTTCTGAATTTCAATAATCTTACTGTCTTATATTTCCATAAATCAGCTTTTGGAGCGATGTTAGGCATAGCAGTCAGAGCAAATAATCTTTTGGCAAGTGAAATACAAAATAGCAGCAACCATTAAAAAAATATATTTCACAACATATGTTGGAACCAGAAAGGTATGCAAATCATAAATTTGCACTTTTTAATTTTATGAAAATTTTTTCCCTCCTCCTCCTCTTCCTCCTCCTCTCAGTTTTAATAGTAGAAGATAAATAAACTGTGAGGAACCAAAATAGTGCTGATAAAATTAACTGTACAACCACTCTATTTTGTGGTGTGTTGCCAGATAAATCTTGGCATTTTGTAGAGAAACAGGCAGTGGAAAAAAGCCATATATAAAGCATTTAACAAATTACGTATGGATGACATTATTATCCTGTATAAAATTTTTATTTATTTTTATTCCATTGTTTTATTTACATATGCCAATAATATTGCCTGCAGTATGATACTAATACAATGGGTTTTCCCATCCTATATTAAATAATCCTTGTATATTTGTTTCTTTTTAACTGTTATTTTTTATTTATCTATCATTGGCTATAGCACTATGTGATTGAGAGGTATAGGTTTACACCGTTTCTAATGTGTATTAATAAATTACTTCCACCACCAAAGTACTTATAATCTTTCACCACAGTCCATTGGGCCCCCTCCCACCTTGGCTCTCATTCCTCACTTTCCCCTCCTGGATAGCCTCAATTCTGTAGTCATATTTCTAGGGTTTTGTTTTGGCTTCATTTGATCTGTTTCTTTGTTTTATTTCTTCATATTCCACATGAGTGACATCATCTGGTATTAGTCTTTCTGCTTCTGATTTATTTCACTTAGCATAATCCCCTCTAGTTCCATCCATATTGTCACAAATGTCAAGATTTCATCATTTTAATAACTGAGTAGTATTCTGTTGTGTATATACCATATCTTCTTAATCTACTGGTGGGCACTTAGGTGGTTTTTATAACTTGGCTATTGTAAATAGTGCCACAGTGATCATAGTCGCGCATATGTTCCTTTGAATTCATGTTTCTGTATTCTTCAGATAGATACCTAGAAGGGGAATTGTTGGATGGTATAATAGATGCATTTTTTTAAATTTTGAGAAAGCTCCATGCTGTTTTCCACAGGGACCATACTAGTTTACATTCCCACCTTTTCCTCCACATCCTCACCAGTACTTGTTTCTGGCCCTTTTGGTATGGACCATTGTTTGCTGTGGCAGGTGGTATTTAAAGTTTTATTGTTACCAGCTGTGAGGTGCCATCTCTTTTTGTGGTTTAGATTTGCATTTCCCTGATGCTAAGTGATAACATTTTTTCATGTGCTTATTAGCCATCTCTGTCTTATTTGGAGAAGTAGCTAAATTTTCTGCCCATTTTTTGAAATGACAATTATTTTCTTTTTTGTTGAATTGTTGAATTCTTTGTATATTGCAGATATTAGCTCGTTGTTACTTGTATAATGTGCAGATATTTTCTCCTACTCAATGGAGTGTCTTTTCTTTTAATGATATTTTCCTTTGCAATGCAGAAGCTTTTTAGTTTGATGAGGTCCCTGTTGTTGGTTTTTGTTTGCATAACATTTTTAAAATGATCTCTTCTGCTCTCAATTTGCCCTGAATTTTTCTGAGCGAACCCCTGACATTTGTAAATCAAAGTACTTCATTTTTTTTTTTTTTTGAATGGCAACATTATGCCTACATCTAAACTTACAACACAAACTGTCTCCATGGTTGCCAGTGCTGTGTCCATTGTGAATGTTTGCTGAAAACCTGACTCTTTAGTGTTAGGTGAAAACAAAATTAAATGGTTAGACAAAGTATTTTCACTCGTTTCTGCTCAACTGTGCAAGTAGATAAATGCAGTATAGATATGCATGACCAGACTGACTTGAATTTTTTTTTTTTTTTTTTTTTATAGAGGCATGTTTCATTTATTTATTTATTTATTTAGTTAGTTTGTTTGTTTTTTGTTTATACATGCACTGGGTACAGTCAGAAGCGCAGGAGGGTGAGAGAATTCACCAGAGCCAGAGTGGGGAGCAGAGCAGGCAGAAGGACTGAAGTACACTGCTGAGGGGAGCAGCGGGCGGCAGGAGAGGTCTGCGCACCATGTGGGATCCTCCTCCGGTGGCCGGGGAGCAGCCGGGGATCGAACCGGCGCCGCAGAGGCCGCGGGCAGCTTCGCAACCCAGCGCTCAACCGCTGCTCCACCAGGGAGGCCCCTGACTTGAATTTTTGCATATTATGTTAGGTGATATATTACTGTCTTAGTATGAAAATAAGTCACAATTTGGAGTAAAAAAGTATCTAAAAAAACTAAATGGGATTTTTAAGTGTTTTCTAAATGCAAACCTATTTTAAATCACACATTTAGATTTTACTGAAGTTGTTGCTTCTTTTTTCAATAGTTGTATTTTTTTTTGTTTGTACAGAAGCTAATTATTGGATCAATATTTGGTAGGCATTATATTTATATATTAGTATTCACTCTTCCTTGTCTATTTCTCTTATGGTCTCTTAGTGCAAGTAGTGGTAGATATCTTTCAAGAATTTCTTAGTGGCTATTATTATTATTAAATAAGGGGCCTCCCTAGTGGAGCTGGGATTAAAGCCTCAGCACTATCAAACTATCATTAGCCACTGAAGCATAAGTTTGATCCCTGGCCAGGGAGCTGACCCACATGGCACCTCAGACCTCTCCTGTTTTGCCTCAACAGTGTATTTCAGTGGATCTGCCTATTCTGCTCCCAACTCTGTCTATGGTGAATCCTCCTATCACCACCCCCACCCCACACACCCACCTGAGGCCTATACCCCAGTTCTTCTATGCATAAATAAATAAAAATCCTTAAAAAAAAGAAAGTGACTGAAAGAAAAGTATGTTTTATTTATTTTTATCACAGTGAGCTTAGTCAAGGATGGAATTAAAGAAATTTTGAGACTATGAATATTACATGTTTTAATTTTTTCATGTAAGTAGATTTAAGCATAATCTTTCTCCTTTTTTCTTTATATATTTTATGGTTTCAGGATAAAAGGGAATAAATAAGTAAATGGAACAAGAAAAGCGAAAATATACTTGTCATCTCTCAATTCAGTTCTGTTTAATAAACATTTGCTAAGGCTTAAAAAAAGGGCAACAGAACAATTCATCAGTAGATAAAGGAATTTAAGATTGGGTTTTCTTCCAATTGTGTATAAGTACTCACTAGGCCTAGTCATTGCTGTAAGCAATGTAAAGATAAATCATTTTATTAAAGAAAAGGAATGTGAATATGTGAGATACACTGTTTTTTGGTGAAGCAGTTGCTGATACTGTGTGTCGACTAAGAAAGTTTATGCATGTGAGTCTGTCATTTTCTCATCTTGTCTTATTAAAGCCAAATTTCGTTGAATGATTTACTTCTTAGACATTCCTGATACTGTTTATGGAGTTACTACCTAGTTTTCTAGCTGCTTACACCTTCTAGGTCAAGAAGCTTACTATTCTGAATTTTGGAAAGTCAATATTTTCTACTTAAGAAAAAGCAAAACCTGAGTTTCAGGTGAGCTAGTTAGCATAGTCTCCCACTGAGAATGGCTATGAAACCTCTATTGAATGCTTGGGGCAGGGATTGAGGACTCAGGAAAGTAAATGCACCTGTCCTTGTGGAGTTTCGAGGTGTGTGAATTTTTATTATGCTTGTTTGGTAAAAAAAAAGAAACAAAAAACCAGTTCTCAATATAATTCAAATTTCAGTAAACACAGTATCTTAGCTATGAGTGATTGTGTAAAGTACATGTTTTACTGCTTGCTTTTCAGTTCACACATTGCTATGTAAATTACAAATCTGTTTTTTTTATTTAAATTTTATTTTTATATTCCCGATACAATTGCAACCCCCTTATTTTTACCCCAAGCCCTCCTTTCCCCGCCCCCCACCCCCCATAGAGTGTCTCTTGTTCATAGTTAGGTGTTGATTTTGATATTTTCTTTCTTATAGTTATTCTTTTTCCTGGTCCCTTATTTAAGTTTTCTAGATTCCTGCTATAAGTGAGACCATCTGGTATTTTTCTTTTTCTTTCTGGCTTATTTTGCTAAGCATGATCCCTTCCAGTGCCATCCATGTTGCTGCAAATTGCATGTGTTTATCTTTTTGAATGCTGAGTAATATTCCATGGTGTATATGTACCACATCTTCTTGATCCAGTCATCTATTTTTGGGCATTTGGGTTGTTTCCAAAGCTTAGCTATTGTAAACAGTGCTGCTATAAACATAGGGGTGCAGGTGCTCTTTGGAATTGATGTTTCTGTGTCCTTTGGGTAAATACCTAGGAGTGGAATTGCTGGCTCATATGGAAGCTCTATGTTTAGTAGGTCCAGAAATCTCCACACAGCTCTCCATAGTGGTTGGACCAGTTTGCACTCCCACCAACAGTGCAGGAGAGTTCCTTTTTTCCCACATCCTCGCCAACATTTGTTGTTGCTAGTTTTTTTAATATGTGCCATTCTCACTGGTGTGAGATGGTATCTCATGGTAGTTTTGATTTGCATTTCCCTGATTACAAGTGATGTTGAACATTTTTTCATGTGCCTGTTGGCCGACAAATCTGTTTTTGAATTCTGTTGACAACTGAATTTCATTTCACAGACAATGAAAACGTGCATAGTTGTGTTCCCTCTCCTTTCCAATGATAAACTTGTGTGCTAACTTATAAAAATTAACAATTTTAAAAAGGAACTGTTCAGTGAAGATGCCAGTTGCAACAATGAAATGAAAAGTGATCACACTGAAAGTGAAATTTGAATCATTTTATGGAGATATAGATGAGTATACAGGGAATTATAGAAGAAACAGCTCATAATGGGAATATTGACACTGCTGCCTTTCAGCTTGTTCTGTGATACTGGTTTTATAGTATTTCAAAGAAGGGGAAATAAATGAAGGAAATGGACTCAACAGCTGTTACACTGAGAGGATGTATTGTTGGACTCTTGTGTGGGGCATTCATTGAGCTTTTATAAAATCGCATCTATTTTATCTATCTAGTATCTATGTTAGTTTGAGCTTTATTAGTGTTGTTTTTTTTTAAAAATATTCAAATTTCGTTTGCTTCTGTACCTATTTCAGTGTTCTAGCCCTAAAGAATTTAGAAACAATTTTTATAATTTTATATTTTATCTCTTTGTGTTTTAGGAATTAGCAACTTGATTTCATATATCATGATTACATTTTGTGTGGTGGTAGTTGTGTTATTTCTCCTTTCAGTGTAGATTGTAAATCTGTTACATTTTTAGCTTTGTATCTTAATTAGAAGTCTATTTCACTCATTGATAAGTCATTTTTTGGTCTTTATAGATCATGTTGTTCATGTGTTCAAATGACTTATGATAGCTCTTTTTAGAATTTTACAGAGAGGTTGTCAAATATTTGTCTCAGTTTTTATATTACTTCTGAAATGATTAATTTCCCAACATCTGTTATTCCTTCTAGATTTTGGGGGTAACGTGTCATTTCTCTTGCTCTGCAAATTTTTTGTATGTTCCATAGTGACTTTTTTTTTGTTTCTCTAAGCAGGAATTGTGTGTGTGTGTGTGTGTGTGTGTGTGTGTGTGTGTGTGAGAGAGAGAGAGAGAGAGAGAGAGAGAGAGAGAGAGAGAGATGAACAAAAATTCATTTTGTTCATCAGTTTTTAGTTACACATGTAAAGAGAAGGCTGGCATATTCTGCTTCTGTCATTGGTAGGAAAGATTATTTACTCTCCTACTCAGAAAAGAAGAAAGGCAGTGAAAAAAATAAAATCATATTAATCTATGACAGAACTATGAAGACAGTAAGAGATTTTATATTCAAAATCTGGCAAAATTGAAAGTCCAGAAGGATGGGTCCTGCATTTGGGCCTTTTTCCATCAGTAGAGACTCAGACTCATGGGGCTAGGGGACCAAAACAAGAGTTCAGGAACGCTTCCAATTGAGTTCAGCTTTCAGTTGAGACCCACAGGGTTACAGCCTAGAGAAATGGTGAATTGAAAATAAGAGAATTGATAAACTGAAAATAGACCAGCCCTCATGGGGACAGAAGCCCAGATTTTGAATCTTCTCATTTCACTAATTGGGTTGAGGTGATTTGGGATTTCTAGTGACCTTAGCAGCTCTTTCTGCTGGAAGCAAAGCCAGATCCCTCCTGAAGGAAGAACTTTAAATGATTTCTATAACTTTTCATATATAATACCTTGTTTTACATGATAAAAAAATACTCAGAGGTGACTGGAACCAAGGGAAAAACAGACAGTAGATCTGTACATGGGATTACAAAATACGTATGCTTCACTTGTTCAAAAATGTGAGAGATTGAAAATTTTGATAAAGAATTGAAAGTTATAAAAATTAACTAAATGAAAATAACAGAAACTGAAAAATATAACTTAAAAATTTGGAAAAAATCTCCATGGATTAAACAGAAACTTACATGTAGTTAAGAGAGAATTAATGAATTGATAGATCAGCAATAGATATCCAGATAGAATGGAGGAGTGAAAGGATGAATGGTAGAGAAAAGAACAGAGACAGCATAAGGGATTTGGTAAAAAGATTTAACTTAAATGCAACTGGGTTTCTAGAAGGAGAGGGGGAAAAGAATGGAGTAGAAACAGTATTCAAACATTGGTGGCTAAGCATTCACGATACATGAAATGGTTAAACTACAGATTCCATGATTTCTATGGGTCAAACTTAGTTCACTACAAATAAACTCATAGTTACATCATAGTAAAATCATTGATAATCAGTGTTGAAGAGAGAATCTTAAAAATAGCCAGTTAGTAAAAGCAGATTACCTTCCAAAAAGAAGCAGTAATAAATAACAGCTAACTTTGCATCCAAAAGGGTCATGGCCTCAGATTCAGTTTAAAAGATGTGAATAATAAACACAGGAAAAGTAATAGAGTTGGTTCTGTCACTAACTTTGTGTGTTCTTAAAGTCATTTTGCTTTTCTAGCACTTTTCTCATATTAGTTGGGATTTGAATTTATTAATCTTAACGTTGTTTAATTTTATTCTGAGTTTTTTTCATAGATTACTGATATACCAGCTCATGTTCATTATGTAAGATCTCTGGTTTACTCATATTATATATAGTCTTATTTATATATAAATTACTCTCGAGGTAGACCTTGGTTCTCCTGGGCCTCATCTATGTTTCCTTGATATGTTGCTTTCCCTGTTGGCAGATAGCCAGGCAGCATTTACATAGAATACATAGAACATTGTAGGGGAGATGGGGACAGAGGATATGGAAATGTTAGCCTTTATTTCAAAAATGGTATCAACAGTGGAGGTAGACGGCTGAAATTCTAACTCTACTTCTTTTAAGTTAGAATGTTAACCTTGGTTCTTCAGAAGAACTAAATTCAAGCAGTGAGAATGAAAAAGGATTTATTTGATCATTTGTGGCTTATCTCTTGCTTTCCCTTCAGCCTAGGCTACCTTCTTTCTCCACTAATCCCAAGGAAACCAGCTTGGTCTCTGCATAAGAGATATTTTGCCTTTAAATTCAAACTGAATTTAGGAAATCCTGTCTTGATCAGTTATTCTGTTTTGATAGTCTCTTTAAAGGGCTTATTGATCATTTGTTCTATGGATCCATGAGTGATTTTTATTAATTTTATTTTTATTTATCCTTGGATAAGATATCAAGGCCTGAAGTTTTTCAGCTATTCGGATTGTATAGATTTCATTCAACTTTACTTTTTGTTTCCTTAGGTTTTAATTGAATCCCTTTTTTAGGAGTGTGTACAATGCTGGACTTCATTTTCAGTATTTAGCATGTTTTTATATATAACTCTTTAGATCTAAAAATATGTCTTCTTACATCTCCTGCTATCTCACTCCCTAAAAATCTGAAGGAAACAGCTGGACAACTGTAATCCCTCATACTAAGAATCTAATATCTGGGCTCAGTGATTTTCTGGGATTTGATGTCTTTGAATGAATGAAAGAGAAGTTCTGTTCTGGGTAGAGCCCATTGTTTCAGTAACAGCAGTCACTATAACAGTTCAGTGTCCTGTGTTTCTGAAGGAATGCATAGAAAGTGGGAAGCTTTCTTCTTTCATGTGTACTTGTCTTCTTGTGTTTCTAAGCATGGATAGCATGTCAATTAGACATTTCAGTCTTGTTCGGTAAGCCCTTAGTACACATTTTGTCCACATTTTGGTAATAGAAAGATGGAATAGGTAGTGACAGATGCTATTTAAAACCAGATGTTCTTAAAATATTTATGCTCACTATTTTTATATATCCTAATATAACTTAGTTCAAAATTTTCTCTGATGTAAATTCTCTTTGGGAACCCAGATATTTTAGAAATAGCTTTAAGCATCACTAAGTCTATTTGCATTTGGAAGTTGTAAATGAGAGTAAATTTCCCTTCGTTATATTCTTTAATTTAGTTAAAGGAAAACTTGGAACAATCAATAGGCCAACTGCGGAGTCAACGTTTATTGAGAAACTCAGGAGGGAGAAGTATTTCTGTTACAAGTCTGAGTACAAGTGACCTCGATGGTGGCACTGTGACAGGTAAACTCCTCCTTAAGGTAAAAGATTCCTGATAGGTAAAATACTCTTTAAGTATATATTGAGTACATTTAATTTTTGGAGAAATACAGCCCTTGTATAAAAATCTTTAAATAAGGTCTTGGAAGATGCAGTTGTCAAGGACTTTATAGTGAATATTTTGAAATACGTTCAATGAGACTTTGTTACTCTTTCTGTTGCTTTTGTTTTTCTCGAGACTCTATCAACCCTACGTAGGTTGACCTGAAAGAACCTGGATTTAATTATTTTGCCACCAATCAAAACAAACACAAAAAAAGGACTTACTATATGATGTACTTTTTGTATTCAGAGTCTTGTTCTAGCATCACCGCTTTTCATAAGTCTGATTGCCCATATCCTGTGATATTTGTTAAGAACAGGTGTATCTTGATGTGCAGCTCAATGTTCATGGCTAGATTAAAAGTGAAGCCACTTAGTTTGCCTGGAATTAATCTTACTTATACTTTCTTACACCATTCATGTTCATGTTTGAACAGAAAAGACAGAATAGTAAAGAAAGGAGTCTGCAGTGAAGAGAGGTGATTTAGATGGAGTGAACATTAGTGGCACCCATTGTTACTGTTGTCTTTGATCTTAACAGTGGTTAAAAATTGGACATAATCAGGTATTCTCCTTTCTGTAGTCAAAACAAAAAGTTCTGTTTTGTTAGTATTAAATTATATTTTTAATCATAACTTATTTTTTTTATGAGAACATATTCCTTTTATGAAAAGTATAGCAAATTAGAATTTTTGATGTAGTTTATTTCCAGGTTGTTTCTGTTTTCCTTTTAGCTGCATTAAAAGCCAATTCTTTGGAATTTTATGGTGAAAGAAGATATTGGGAAGTAGCCTGGGTTAAGGGTGTATTTGTATATTCTTGTCTTCTTCATATGTACTGAGTAAAGTTTTAGAGTGCCTCTTCTCATGCAGTGTTTTCATCCTCTCCCTTTTCTTTCAATTACAAAGAAAGCCACCGTTTTCCACCTACCTCACCTCTCAAGGACTATGGGGATCAACAGGGTTTTAAACGAATTAGGTCCAGAAGTGGTGTCCGATTTGTTCGGGAGACTGATGACGCTGTCCAGGTACTTTGTGCCTTTCTGTATCTGGTATTCCTTAATTGCTATATAAATGGCCAGCACTTGACTTTCTGGCTAAATGTTAACTGAGAATTTGATCATCAGTGACTTTATACTGATCTTTTTTTGTTTTAAACCAAATAAACTTTTTTTCAATGTGCTAATCATTATCATATATTTCTTTTGAATTTTGTGTTGGGAGATTATATCTTTAGAATATTTAAAAGAGATTTTAGTGGGCATATCTAACTTTCTGATTTTGGTGGCTCAGTCTTCTGTAAACTCTGCTAACTCAGCCACTTTCCATTTTGCTAATTTCTGTTTTATATAAACAAGTGAGTCCCACATGGATAACTGGTTTTCCATCAGTGTTTTTCTGATCGTTGAATCATTGATGGAGCTACTTCCTGTTAAGAAAGAAATCTCATATACTTTACTTTTCATTAAAGATTTTTGAAGTATTAATTTATGGACATATTTCTTTTCATGCTTCTGTAAATTTCTCCCAAGAGCTGAAGATAATTTTGTTGTTGTTGCCTTGGAAAAGAACTAAAGGATGTTGCTGACTTTGACATCTTTATTTTGGTAATTTTAATATTGAGGGTTCAAAGTTTGTTAGGATGCCCATCTGTAACTTTCTTTTTTAAACAATGTAAGATAAAGAGATAATAGAACTAAGTGCATTAGAAACCATTTTGTAGAGTTTTTTCCTTGATTGTGTTATTTTTTTGGTAAGTGAAACTTGCTAGCATGGGTTATATAATTAAACTTAGAACAGAGAACATTATCCTAATTTTTAGTCCTCTGCCCTGGGGATAGTGCTTGTGCTTAGTAACAGTGATAAGAAAAAACTGGCTTTTCATGGAACCTGTAATCTGGGTGGGAAGCTAGAAATGAATCAGATAAGTACATTAATATACTCATAATTATGAACTGAGATGCATGCTGTAATAGAAAGAAGCATAGGACTATGGGAGTATGTCACAGTCTGGAAAGGCTTCTCACAGAAAGACTAATTGAACTGAGGTCCAAAAAGTTGAGCGACAATCGTTCGAGGTAAAACAAATCCCTTTGCAGGAAGGGAGATAGCACCTGTGAGCAATTTGAAAAAGGGCATATAGCTACAAAAATATAAAGGGCTGAGACCATGTAGTCTTGTGTGGGAATGATAGTTACTTTGGAAAGATAGTTACATGTAGAAAATGTAGTCAGTATTGGAAAACCAGTTGGGAGTATAGTGCTGTGTTCAGGGCATGAGATGATAGTCACTTGGATTAGGATAAATGGAGTTGGAGAGAAAGGGCATAGATTTCAAAATGATTTGGTAGATAAAATGAAAATAAAGTCTTGGAGATCAGATGACGATTTGGGGAGGGTAGGAATATGTAAACAGATGTCACGAATGAATCCTAAAATTCTGATTGCCAAAACTGGCAAAGCATAATGACAAAAACCTAAGTGAATGATGTGTTGTTCATCACCTGCACTTCCTCCACTCCTTTCTTTTTAATTGTTCTTCCTTATTTTGAGTCCATTCTCTTAGGATGTTCTTTAGCTTCACATGAATGTGAAGCTTCACATGAATGTGTACTTTCTTAATGCCCTTGTGCAGTATTTGTGGTTTTGTTTACTTATCTATTTCTTGTGTTAAATTGTGAGCCACTTATTTCCCAGCCTAGTGGCTGGTACTGATTTAGTTATTCATGAAACTTGATTGTTCACTATCCTGACTTTTGTATTATTCATTTTCTTGCTCTTTAAAAAAAATCCATTTTTAATACTTCTTGTTTAATACTACCGACTTCAAGGCTTTATAGCAATAGAATAATATTGCATGTCTTATGACATGCACTTTTCATTTGATGTTATATTTTTGATATTTAGCCTTAGTAATATGTAAGTAGCTTTAATTGTTTCATTGTCAATCCTGTGTGATACTCCAATGGAGGAATGTGCTGTAGTTTATCTCCATTCTATTCTTGATAGATATTTGGTTTGTTTTTTTTGTTCTCATTATGAATTGTTATGTATTCTGTTTTCATTATGCTGCTCCAAATGTGGTTCCTGGTGTATGTGGGCAAGAGTTTTTCTGGGTAGGCAAACCTGGTGTGTGGTCTATTTGAATACAGCTCTATTGTAATACAGCCATGCTCATTTGTTTATGGCTGCTTTTGTGCTGTAATGCACTGAGTAATTTCAACAGAGTCTGTGTAGCCTGCAAGGTTGAAATACTTGCTCTTGGTCCCTTTACAGAGGAAAGTTTGCTAACCTTTTTCGAGGGTATCTCTAAGGTTTGGAATTACTGTACTGTAGAGAATATGATTAAAAATTGCTTTTCTTTGAAAAAATATTTTCTTTTAGAATAGACACTCTGTCTTAATAACATTGTTAAACTTGGACATTATTGCAAAGAGTAAGTTCTTATTCTTACCCTTAGTGAATGTTGATGGAAGAATTCAATAGAACCCTAAATGGATAACTGTTTTGTCTTTGCTAGCTTCATGCTTTTCATCAGTCCCTCCGAGACCTCAGCAGTGAACAAGTTCGCCTAGGAGATGATTTCAACCGGGAACTTGCCAGAAGAAGCCGGTAAAAGCAGAATATGATTTTTACTGGAAACATGAATTGTTAGAAGATAAAATAGGTTCTGTACTTGACATGTTTACGTGAAATTTAAAAACAGTGTTGTACTTTTTTACCAGTATTTTAAAATTTAGTAATGGAATAGTTCAAAACTCTGAATTTAGAATATATATCATGATTAAATGTTAAACAAATTAATTTTGTATTTCTTAAAAACTCTTACTATAGAATGCTGACTTTGTGGAAGATACATTGTGAAACCGTAGTAAAGAGGTGGATTTGCAAATACATTTGAGTGGGGGGATGGAGCTAGAAAAAGAAATTGACCTTGGACTTGAAGAATTTAAAAAAAAGCATAATGTAGAATTTGTCAATGGATGGGTCATTGTATAATCTGATATTTTAGGGTTCACTTGAAAGCCAGCAATATATATTTGCTAAGTCTTAGCAATTTTGTCAGATCTGAGTGGTTCCCCAAGAAGTATCACTTGATTTAAAATTTCTTCAGTGTCTTTTCATTTTCATTGTAAGTGATGGCATTTTGGCTTTAATTTAGAGGTCATGTTTTTTCAACAAAAACTTTTTATTCCTTATCAAGATTCACAATCTATCAATATGTACAGTTATATTAGGGAACAATGAAACTGAATTGAAATTCCTTTACCAAGTTAACTTGCTAGTACCAGTTCTAGCGAACTAAAATATTCCAACACAGTTTTTGTATTGCTACAGAAAAATGAGTCAAAACCAACAATGTTAAACCTATGAATATCAGGTATAATTTGCATTATTTGTTTGCTTTCATATAATGAATGCAGGAAATTCAGCAATAAGAACCAAAAGACCATACTATTATTTCTACAACAATGAGTATTATTGAACATGTATTTCTTGCTCGGTAGATTTAGATTTAACACTGGAAACAACTGTGATGAAGTAGTTATTTTCCTATTTTTTGGATGTGAAAGTGGGGAATGTGTGGAATCAGATTCAAATCTGGGCAGTAAGACCCCAGAGTGGTCCTTCCCACTTATTGACTCAGCATTTCAAGGTCACTTTCATGTAGTTGATGTGACTAAAGCATTCAATTTCTTGAATTTTGAGTTATGTTGTTGAACTCTGTTAATTTTTTGAAGGTGATATGGGTTAGTTAATTTAAAACCTAGGTATTTATTTTTAACAAGTTGATAAATCAGCATAATGGAATAACTGTTCTTGGTGTGATTTTATTTTGTAAGTTCTACACGTGATGAAAGGGTATGTATTAAGAACTAGGAACTAGGCTTTTCAGGAAATACATGTTCTATAAGAAGAGACAGGATATATTGCAAGAATGATTTTGTTGATAAGTTTACATGGTCACTTGGCTGTCCGGTGGTCAGCTGAAATCTGATCCATGGGCCGATACCATCTGGCATAGTTTGTGTCACCTCAAGGGATATGTGAGGCAGTGAAGCTTGATTTAATTCAAGCTTCATTTAATTGACTCATTTAATTTAATGAGTCAAATTTCTTATGAAACCTAGTGGCATCACTGTTGGATAAGAAGATTTTAAGATACAATTCTGTTTGACCCTGTACCACAAATTATTAATTTATGTGTATGAAAACACTTAACTCTGTGAATTGTTTTTATTTTTTACTTAAAAAATTTAATTTTATTTTTTTTGCTTAGAACTGGGATGTAGGCCAGATGTCCAGGAGGTGGGATGGGGTGGGGTGAGAGGAGTCATCAGAGACAGACTGGGGAGCAGAAGAGGCAGATCTACTGAAATACTGCTAAGGGGAGCAGTGGGCGAGACAGGAGAGGTCTGCTGCACCATATGGATTAGCTCCCTGGCTGGGATCAAACTCGAACTCAGGCCATAGGAGTGATAGTGCTGAAATTTAAACCCTAGGCTACCAGGGAGACCCTTAATTGTGAATTTTTAATTACGTTAGTATGTGAAAGATGATGCCTTGACTAGGGTTGTGGCAGTGGAGAGATGGGTAGGAAACTATTTAAAAAAAAAAAAATGGAGCCTGAAGAGACAGCATTGGCAATGTAGATATCTCTCTGGATTAGATAAAGGGGAAAAATCAAGAATGGCTTCCAGATTTCTGAACTGAAAAACTTGCTAGATGGTGATTTCATTTCCTGAAATGTGGAAGCCTGTTGGGGTTGGGGTTGGTGAGATCTATAAATAAAGAGTTTGGCTGGAATATGTTAGGTTTGAGATACCCATGAGACATCCAAGTGGTAATGTAGAATTTACAACTAGATATTTATTCTGGAGCTCAAAGAAAAAGTCTCTGTTAGAGATGTGGACTTAAGAGGGGTCAGCATGTAGAAATGATATTTGGAACCATCAAAATGTATGATACCTCTTGGCAAACTGTTTGGAGAGCATCAAGGACAGGGCTGAGTGCCAGAGAGTGCCATTATTTAGAAGTCTTTATGTAAAGAGGAGTTGGCCTGTGAAGGAACAGCTAGAGATGTGGGAAATACAGGAGCACATGGAAACTCAAAAACCAAGGAAAAGTAACATTTAGGTTTTTTTCTAAAGATTTATTTATTTTTATACAAGAACTGGGGTACAGGCCAGAGGCATGGGAGGGTGGGAGGATTGACCAGAGACAGAGCAGGGAGCAGAACAGGCAGACAGACTGAAATATACTGCCGAGGGGAGCAGCAGGCTAGAATCTCCCTGGCCGCTTTGCAGAGGCTCTGGACAACTTCACAGCGCTGCGCTCAACCTGCCGCGCCAATGGGGAGGCCCATTTAAAAACTTAGAAAATTGGCCTTTTTCAGTAACTTCTTCCTGGGGAAATTACCTATGGGCCTATAAAGTTAAAAAAAAAAATGGTAAGAAAGAGTGAGATATAGGTTATAAGAAATAGTGAAAACTAAGCCAGAATTTCAGTGAAATTAATATAGTAGGCACATGAAGTATTCACTCAAATTAGAATAGGAGATAAGTGTCCTGTGAGAAGAATGTGGCTAACAAGAGTAGGGTAGATTCTTAATAGATGGTTCAGGAAGAAGTGGGAGAAAAAAATAATGTGCTAAATAAGACCCACAGAAGGTCAAAAGATGAAAATTTCTGGCATAAACAAAAGCAACAGAAAGTTAATGATCCAAATCTGAAGTTGACTAAAATTAGTGAGCAAGATGGAATATAAACAAAAATCTCCAATTCTCTATAATAATTCCTGAAAGGTATAAATAGATGTTATGCAGGAAACCAGTAGAAGAACTAAAGATAGAAATTTATCTGAAATTGGAGTGGAGTGTAAACAGAGTATTTCAAAACAGGAGCTAATCAAAAAATGTCTAGAGTTGAGAATGATGGTGGTAACCAGCAAAAGATTTAAGAAAGAATGGAAATATTTGGTCATGGTAGCCAGTGGGAGTAGAACCAGAGGTAAGGAAATGAGAGAAAGATCTTTGTTTTTCTTTATATGTCTTTCTGTACTATTTGACTATTTATCCAGGATGTTACTAATTTAGCAGGGAAGACAGGCAATAGGAGAGGACAGTTTTAGCAAGAACAGAGTTTGAACAAAGCTGAATTGCTTGAGAGGATGTGATCAAGAGTTTTGTTCCCCCACTTTTTCTTAATTAAAAATGAGAGATGTTGCAGCCTATTTGTTTATGAAGGTGATGTTCCAGTATAGCAGCAGTTCTCAAAGTAGGATCCCAAACCTGCAGTATGGGTATCATCTAAGAATTTGTAGAAGTGCACATTCTTGTGCCTCATACCAGATCTACTGATTCAGAAATTTGGTGGGGGACAGGGTCCAACAGTCTGTTTTTCAACAAGTCTTCTAGATGTTACATGTGTTTGCTAATGTTTGAGAACCACAGAGAGTATTTTGTAATAATGTTGTAATGCTAACTGTATATGTTTTCTCAAATATCCAACCTAAAATATTTTTCTTTGTTTGTTTAGATCGGATGCTGAAACAAAAAAAGCTTTGGAGGACTTGACTGAAAAACTTAGTGAAGCCCAAAAGCAAGAAGGGGTAAGAATGCTGCAAAAAGTTTTATTTCATATACAGATGATAGAGGGGTGGTCATGACAGTGAAATTAACTTTTTATTAATTCAAAGAGATGTTAACTTTTTGTCTGGTGCATGGCACTTTGTATAAAAATGTGTTCTCACACCTCTTATACAATGTTCATGAATTTTTGTATTTAAACTTGAAATATTCATAGTGGTAATAGAGAATTAGTTTTTATTTTGAATATGGAAAGATTTTAAATCTTACTGTTCTTATGGTTTTTATTTTATTTATGTTATATATGTTAAATGATATTTGAAATATCCAAATTTTGCTAGTGTTACTGAGGCATGCTCCCCATTAAATATTTTTAGATCATCTTACAAGTGTGTCACCACTATTGCTACAAAGACTTGTCTGGTATCTTTTTTGATTGTCATGGTGTTTATTAAAATACTCCTAATTCTTGAGCCTTATTATCTCAAACTCAGAGTATTGACAATCAGTATTCAGTGATTTCTTTTTATCAAATTACTATCCTTGTGGACTTAAGGTAACCTGTATGTGTGATGTCCATTTCTTTGAATCATCAAATTTTTTTGAAGAAAAAAAATCAACACAAATTGTCACTAATAGGCTTCCCCTGGTGGTGCAGCGGTTGAGTGCTGGGTTGCGAAGCTGCCTGCAGACTCTGCAGCGCTGGTTGGACCCCAGCCGCCCACATGGATCCCACATGGGGTGTGGACCTCTCCTGCTGTGCCGGCTGCTCCCCTCAGCAGAGTATTTTGTCAGTCTGCCTGTTCTGCTCCCCGCTCTGGCTCCGGTGAACTCTCTCACCCTCCCACGCTTCTGACTGTACCCAGTGCTTGTATAAATAAATAAAAATAAATCTTTAAAAAAAAGAAATTGTCACTATTAGTTGCAAATTTATTAGCTTCAGGAACAATATGTATTTATTTATTTTCCACAATACCTTTTGTTTTTTCATGATAAGGAATGGTAGCACAATTTTTACCCTTAACATGTTTTATTCAAATTGAAAGTTTCTTAGTAAAGATAGATTTTCCTCCATTGTGTTTATAGTTCTTCCATAGATACATGTTTTTGTATCTCTTCCATGTTTTTGGGGAGGTTTTTGATTACCATTTCAATTTCGCTGCTTGTGATTGGTCTGTTTAGGTGTTCTATTTCTTCTTTATCTGGCTTTAGGTGATTGTAGAGTTGTAGGAATTTGTCTATCTCCTCTAGATTGTTGAACTTGTTTCCATATAACTGTTCATAGCAGTTACTGATTATTCTTTTGATTTCTGCTGTGTCCGTTGTGATTTCTCCTCTTTCATTGATGATCCTGTTTATTTGTGCTTTCTCCCTTTTTTCCTTTGTGAGCCTGGTTAGGGGTTTGTCTATTTTATTTATTTTTTCAAAGAACCAGCTCTTGGTTTCATTGATCTTTTGGATTGTTTTTTTTAGTTTCGATTTCATTTATTTCTGCTTTGGTTTTTATTATTTCTTTTCTTCTACTGGTTTTGGGTTTTTTTTGTTGTTCTTTTTCTAGATCTTTGAGCTGCAAGATTAGGTTGTTTCTTTGAGTTCTTTCTTGTTTCTTGATGTGAGCTTCTATTGCTATATATTTTCCTCTTATTACTGCTTTTGCTGCATCCCATACATTTAGGAAATTGGTGTCCTCCTTGTCATTCAATTCAAAGAATTTTTTAATTTCTTCTTTGATCTCCTCATTAGTCCAGTGGTCTTCCAGTAGTGTTGGTTTCAATCTCCATGAGGTAGGAAAGTACCTTGCCTTCTTTTTATGGTTTATTTCTAGTTTGATGCCTTCATGGTCAGAAAAGATGGTTGGTATGATTTCAATCTTGGTGTATCTGTTGATGTTTGTCTTGTGTCCCAGTATGTGATCATCCTGGAGAATGATCCATGTGTGCTTGAGTAAAATGTGTACTCAGATTTTTTTGGATTTAGTGTTCTATAGATGTCTGTTAAGCCCAAGCTCTCTAGATCCTTATTTAGAGCTTTAGTGTCTTTACTTATTTTTTGTCTCGTTGATCTATCCATTGTTGATAGTGGTGTGTTGAAGTCTCCTACTACGTATGTGTTTTCTCTGATGTCTGTTTTCAGAGATGACAATAGTTGTCAGATATATTTTGGTGTGCCTTCGTTTGGTGAATATATGTTAATGAGTGTTATTTCTTCTTGAAGTATTGTCCCCTTGATCATAATGTAGTGACCGTTGGGGTCTCTTTTTATCTTTTTAAGTTTGAAATCTGTTTTATCTGATATAAGTATAGCTGTTCCTGCCTTCCTTTTTGGTCCATTTGCTTGTAGGATTGTTTTCCATCCTTTAACTTTGAGTCTATTTTTATCTTTTGTGGCTAAATATGTTTCCTAGAGACAGCAACAGGTTGAGTTTTGTTTCTTAATCCAGCCTGCGACTCTGTGTCTTTTTATTGAAGAGTTTAGTTCATTTACATTTAGAGTTAATATTGATATGTTAGCATCTGTATTTGCCATTGTGTTTGTCTTTCCTTTGATTTTATTTATTTATTCTTTTAATAACTTTTTTTTTTGGCCTTCTTTCGTTGTTATTCGTTCCTCTGAGGTTCTGGCTTTAGGACTCCTTGTAGTATTTTTTGGAGTGGGGGTTTAGTCATAATGAAATTCCAGAGTTTCTGTTTGTCTGGGAAGGTCCTTATTCTTTCTTCATAGAGGAAGGAGAGCTTTGCGGGATAGAGTATTCTTGGTTGGCATCTGTTTTCTTGGAGTCTGTTGACTATGTCCCTCCACTCTCTCCTTGCCCGTAGTGTTTCTTTGGAGAAGTCTGATGTCAGTCTGATTGGTTTTCCTTTGAATGTTACCTGTTTCTTCCCTCTTGTCAGCTTCATTGTTTTTTCCTTGTCTTGTAACTCAAATATCCTTAGTGTTCTGCTGAGATTCTTATAGCTCTAAGTAAGCCATGGGCATACCCAGCTATGACTTAAGTCATACTGGTTTTTGACATTGTTTTGTAGCTGGGATGGTTTGAGTTTGGATTTTGAAAATACTAATTTGAATAGGGTACATTATAGTTAAATGTTAACTCTCATCATATAGGAGAGCCCATAATGAACAGAGTTATCATTTGATTTTTATTTCCTTCACATTGCAGATAAAACTAGCAAGTTCTAACTACATAGTCTAGAGTGTTAATGTGGGACTAAAGTGTAACCACTGAGCTATTCAATAACAGATCAAAGAAAGCCTGACATCTTTCATATCATTGCCATGCATCAAGAATATTTCACATTAGATAAAGCTGTGATTACACAGCTGGAATGTCACACCTCACTAGTGCTTAACTCATTGATGTAATTGGTGTATGTAATTCCCCTCCCTAATTTACACAACGATGCAATTCATGAGGACACATCCTTTTATATTTAAACCTGGAAAATGGTACACATCTAATTATGTCTTATGTGGAATTGTTCACCTGCTGGTTACTCATGTCAAGTTGTGATATTACAGTTTGGTTCATGCTTTGTGTGATATACTTTCAACAAAATGTCTCATAGCTGTACAGAGGGCATCTCAAACCTTATGTGGATGTATGTAGTCCTGATTAAGAAACAGTCAGCTAATGCAAAACTTAAAAATAATATTGTTGAATTTTAGAAGGTCTTCTGAAGGCCACATGATGTTTGTTTCCAATTTGTACAAGGCTTAATATAGACTCTGTGACTCATTTATTCCAATTGAAGTCAACATTTACATTTTATAACTGTTTGACATATTGTGTTGTATTTGTGAATTCATGATAGCATGCTGTCAGAGAAGATGCAGTTTTGTTATTTGAGTGTTAAATTTCTCAGAGGCTGCAGCTGTTTCCAGATTTAAGTTTAAAATAAAATTACCAAAGTGATGCACGTTCACTGTAGAAAACTTTTAAATACTGTACAGATATATAAAGATGAGCAACTGTCCTTATCTCCCACTAATTTCATTTTCTGCTGGTAACTGCTATTCACCACATTTATTGTACATTATTCTGAGGCTACAATTGTTTATCATAAATTTTATTGGTAACTAAAATATATTTCGAAAGGTTATAGAACACTTTTTTTTTTCTTTGAGAGGCAGAAAGTATTAGTTCCTCTCACATTTGCCAAGATCTGATTTGTTATCCTTTGTGAACCATAGACTTTTGATTCTTTCAAACTGTCCATTGGAAGAGAATAATTATTATTTATAGCATGATGTAATGGAAAATATTTTCCATTAACCAGTGTGGTAATAAGCAATCAGTGTTGCATGGGCTTCATACCACCAGGGAAAATCAGTTGTCAAGATTTATCCGATGGCATGTGATATGAGGGCATGTCAAGTTTGATTATTCATGGTGGAAAAAATTTATTTTAATTTCTATAGGAGGGTTACTATTTAAATTACAGAATATAAACATGGATCCATCTCTTTCTGGGTGAGTTATTAATCAAACTAAGAGTTCTTCAACACTACATTTAGGATAACATGGCTGTTGCACAGGTTAAAACATCAATATATTTTAACAAATATTTATTGCAATGGAATTTAAACAAGATGATGTTCTTAAAGATCTGAAAAATCAACATATTGAAATGATGGAATATAATCCCATAAATAGAATGCTTTTGTTTCACCTTCTTTCACTAAATGCTGATTTTAAAAGCTATTTTAATATATACCTTTGTTATTATTGTTATAACTAATATGGGTATGTAGGACTTTTTGACATTTCAGTAACTTTAAAGGACTAACATGGGACTTTGATGAAAATGAATTTCTTAATGTTAGCTGGCATTGTCTTTTCCTTAGTTCTCAGAATTAGAAAATATAAGTGAGGAAACAATCACATTCTTCAAAATAAGTATTATTATTGGGAATTATTTTATCATTCAAAAGTTATAAATATATGCTGTATCATTAAGTACAGAGTCCATGCCCTTGTATTTAGAAATATTTTTACTTGCTTTTCCTTTGGTCTCTCCAATCTCAGAAAATGTCATCCTAGTTCCACCAGTGGTTACCTAGGATTCACTTAGATCTTTTTCTTCATATCACACTTTCAATCTATTTCTAATCTATTTCCAAAATCCTGCTCAATTCCATTTACTTCAGACTAATGCTTCTGTTCAAGCCACATCACTTCTTTTTGAGTTCACTGCGTTGAACTCCATTGAAGTTGGTCTGTGTCTCCTACACTTACCCTGTCTGTGCTCGTCACAGTAGCCAAGTGATTTTCATAAGTTATCATTACAGTGAATTATTCCCTTTTTTAAAACCCTATTTGGGCTGCTTCTGTTCCAGTTTCTTTGTCATGACCTGCACTGCTTATATTGCCCAGCTTTCTCTAGATATTTTGAATGTTTCATACTCATTCTTTTTTTAAAGATTTATTTATTTATGCATACAAAAGCTGGGGTTCAGGCCAGAGATGCGGAGGGTGAGGATTCACCAGAGACAGAGTGGGGAACAGAACAGGCAGATGGACTGAAATACACTGCTGAGGGGAGCAGTGGGCGAGGCAGGAGAGGTCTGCTGTGCCATATGGATTGCTCCCTGGCTGGCCGGGGATTGAACTCGTGGTGCAGAGTCTGTGGATTGCTTCATAGTGCGGTGCTTAACCCCTTTCACCACCAGGGAGGCCCCAGGCTTCTCTTTTTTGCCCCCAGATTTTTGCATGGCTGGCTCCCTCTTGTCGTGTAGGTTTCCAGTGAAATGTCAGCATGTCAAGGGAGGCCTTTCTTCCCTGTGCTTCCCATTTGTTGTATAGTTGATAGCGGGTAGCAAAATTAATTCACACTTAATATATTTTGGAGATTTAACATCATTCTATATCAGCTTCATAATGAATTTTTAAAAATTATTTTAATATTGAAAGCATTCCATTGAGTATATATTCCATAATTTGTGTAACCAGACTCACGTGATGGACATTTAGGTTGTTGCAGTCCTTTACTTTAATACACTGCAGTTAATGATCTTGTCCATGTGTTGTTTTTCACATAGGAAAGTAAATTGGTAGAATAAATTTATAGAATGATATTTACAGGATTAAACGGTCTGTTTGCATTTGTAATTTGTTGCATACTGTTTGGTTTTATATATAGTATTTATTTTATTTTTTTATTTATTTTATTTTTTTTTATAATAAATTTTATTTTTATATTCCCCATACAATTGCAACCCCCCCATTCTGACCCCAATCCCTCCCTCCCGCCCCTCACCCCCAAAAAGTGTCTCTGGTTCATAGTTTTTTGTTGATTTTGATTTTCACTTTCTTACAGTTATTCATTTTCCTGGTCCCTTATTTAAGTTTTCTAGATTCCTGCTATAAGTGAGACCATCCGGTATTTTTCTTTTTCTTTTTGGCTTATTTCGCTGAGCATGATCCCTTCCAGTGCCATCCATGTTGCTGCAAATTGCATGTGTTTATCTTTTTTGAATGCTGAGTAATATTCCATGGTATATATGTACCACATCTTCTTGATCCAGTCATCTATTTTTGGGCATTTGGGTTTTCCAAAGCTTAGCTATTGTAAACAGTGCTGCTATAAACATAGGGGTGCAGGTGTTCTTTGAAATTGATGTTTCTGTGTCCTTTGGGTAAATACCTAGGAGTGGAATTGCTGGCTCATATGGAAGCTCTATGTTTAGTAGGTCCAGAAATCTCCACACAGTTCTCCATAGTGGTTGGACCAGTTTGCACTCCCACCAGCAGTGCAGAAGAGTTCCTTTTTCTCCACACCCTCGCCAAAATTGTTGTTGCTAGTTTTTTTAATATGTGCCATTCTCACTGGTGTAAGATGGTATCTCATGGTAGTTTTGATTTGCATTTCCCTGATTACAAGTGATGTTGAACATTTTTTCATATGCCTGTTGTCCATTTGCATTTCCTCTTCAGAGAAGTTTCTTTTTAGCTCTTCTGCCCATTTTTTGACGGGATTATTTTCTTTGTTGTTGAGTCTCATCAGCTCTTTGCAGATTTTTGTGATCAGTCCTTTATCATTAGTGTTGTGTGCAAAATGTTCTCCCAGTTGGTGGTTTCTCTTTGTTTTGTTATTGTCTCTTTTGCTGTAAGAAGCTCTTTAATTTGATGTCCCAGCTGTTTATCTTTGCCTTCACTATCACTGCTTTGGGTGATGTGTCTGTAAAGATGTCTTTGATGTGCCAATCACGTAGTGTTTCGCCTATATTTCCTTCTATATATTTTATGGTTTCAGGTCTTATGTCTAGTTCTTTAATCCATTTTGAGTTGATTTTTGTGTATGGTGTGAGGTAGTGTCAAGCTTCATTCTTTTGCATGTAGCGACCCAGTTTTCCCAGCACCATTTATTGAACAAACTTTCTTTGCTCCAATGCATAGTCTTTGCTCCTTTGTCAAAGATTAGTTGACCATAAATCTGTGGGTTTATTTCTGGATTTTCTATTCAATTCCATTGGTCTGTATGTCTGTTCTTGTTCCAATACCATGCAGTTTTGATGATTATGGCTTTGTAGAGATTTGAAGTCTGGGAGTGTGATGCCTCCATTCCCTTTTTTTTTTTCAGGAGAGCTTTGGCTATTCGGGGTTTTTGTGATTCCATATGAATTTCATCAATAATTGTTCTATTTCTTTGAAGAATGACATTGAAATTTTGATTGGAATAGCATTGAATCTGTAGATTGCTTTTGGTAGGATGGCCATTTTAATAATGTTATTCTTCCAATCCATGACAGGGGATGTCTTTCCATTTCTTTGTGTCTTCTTCTATTTCTTTTACAAGTGTTTTATAGTTTCTTTGTATAGGTCCTTTACCTCTTTTGTTAGATTATTCCCAAATATTTTGATTTTTTTTGTTCATAATAAAAGGGGGATGGTTTTTTTTGATTCTTTTCCTTCTTCAGATTTATTGTTTGTGTATAGGAAGCTACTGACTTTTGCATGTTGATTTGTATCCTGCCACTTTACTGAACTGATTGATGAGTTGAATTAGTTTTCTGTGGAGTTTTTGGGGTTCTCTATGTATATTATCATATCATCTGCAAATAGTGATAGTTGGACTTCTTCTTTCCTATTTGATTCCTTGGATGTCTCTCTTGTCTTATTGCTCTGGCTAGGACTTCCAGTATTATATTGAAAAGCAGTGGTGAGAGTGGACATCCTTGTCTTGTTCCAGATCTAATGGAATGCTTTCAGCTTTTCACCATTGAGAATGATACTGGCTGTTGGCTTGTCATAGATGGCCTTTATGATGTTTGAGGTATGTTCCTTGTATCCCAAGAATTTCAAGGGCTTTTATCATGAATGGGTGTTGCACTTTGTCGAAAGCTTTCTCAGCACTATTGATATTATCATATGGTTTTATAATTTCTTTTGTGATGTTTGGATAATGTTGATTGATTTTCGGATGTTGAACCATCCTTGTTCCCCTGGAATGAATCCTACTTGTCATGGTGAATTATCTTATGGATACATTGTTGGATTCTGATAGCTAAAATTTTATTGAGGATTTTTGCATCAGTGTTCATTAGGGAGATTGGCCTGTAGTTTTCGTTTTTTGTGTTGTCCTTGTTCGGCTTTGGTATTAGTGTAATGTTGGCTTCATAGAACGTGTTTGGTATTGTCCCTTCCTTTTCAATTTTTTGAAAGAGTTTGTGAAGGATAGGCACTAATTCGTCTCTGAATGTTTGGTAGAATTCATTTGTAAATCCATCAGGTCCTGGGCTTTTGTTTTTGGGGAGGTTTTGATTACCATTTCAATCGCTAATTGTAATTGGTCTGTTTAGGTGTTCTATTTCTTCTTTATCTAGCTTTGGGTGATTGTAGAGTTGTAGGAATTTGTCCATCTCCTCTAGATTGTTGAACTTGTTTCCATATAACTGTTCATAGCAGTTACTGATTATTCTTTTGATTCTGCTGTGCCCATTGTGATTTCTCCTCTTTCATTGTGATCCTGTTTATTTGTGCTTTCTCCTCTTTTTTCCTTGTGAGCCTGGTTAGGGTTTGTCTATTTTATTGATTTTTTCAAAGAACCAGCTCTTGGTTTCATTGATCTTTTGGATTGTTTTTTTAGTTTCGATTTCATTTATTTTTGCTTTGGTTTTTATTATTTCTTTTCTTCTACTGGTTTTGGGGTTTTTTTTGTTGTTCTTTTTCTAGATCTTTGAGCTTTGAAATTAGGTTGTTTCTTTGAGTTCTTTCTTGTTTCTTGATGTGAGCTTCTATTGCTATATATTTCCTCTTATTACTGCTTTTGCTGCATCCCATACATTTAGGATATTAGTGTCCTCCTTGTCATTCAATTCAAAGAATTTTTTAATTTCTTCTTTGATCTCCTCATTAGTCCAGTGGTCTGCCAGTAGTGTGGTTTTTAATCTCCATGAGGTAGGAAAGTTCCTTGCCTTCTTTTTATGGTTTATTTCTAGTTTGATGCCTTCCTGGTCAGAAAAGATGGTTGATATGATTTCAATCTTGGTGTATCTGTTGATGTTTGTCTTGTGCCCCAGTATGTGATCGATCCTGGAGAATGATCCGTGTGCACTTGAGAAATGTGTACTCCATTTTTTTTGGGGTTTAGTGTTCTATAGATGTCTGTTAAGCCCAAAAGCTCTAGGTCCTTATTTAGAGCTTTAGTTTGTTTACTTATTTTTTGTCTTGTTGATCTATCCATTTTTGATAGTGGTGTGTTGAAGTCTCCCACTATGTATATGTTTCTCTGATGTCTGTTTTCAGAGAGGACAACAGTTGTCTGATATATTTTGGTGCTCCTTCGTTTGGTGAGTATATGTTAATGAGTGTTATTTCTTCTTGAAGTATTGTCCCCTTGATCATAATGTAGTGACCATTGGGGTCTCTTTTTATTTTTTTGAGTTTGAAGTCTGTTTTATCTGATATAAGTATAGCTGTTCCTGCTTTCTTTTTTGGTCCATTTGCTTGTAGGATTGTTTTCCATCCTTTAACTTTGAGCCTGTTTTTATCTTTTTTAGCTAAATGTGTTTCCTGGAGACAGCAAAAGGTTGGGTTTTGTTTCTTAATCTAGGCTGCAACTCTGTGTCTTTTTATTGAAGAGTTTAGTCCATTTACATTTAGAGTTAATATTGATATGTTAGCATCTGTATTTGCCATTATGTTTGTCTTTCCTTTGATTTTATTTATTTATTCTTTTAATAACTTTTTTTTTGGCCTTCTTTCGTTGTTATTCGTCCCTCTGAGGTTCTGGCTTTAGGATTCCTTGCAGTATTTTTTGGAGTGGGGTTTTAGTCGTAATGAAATTCCAGAGTTTCTGTTTGTCTGGGAAGGTCCTTATTCTTTCTTCATAGAGGAAGGAGAGCTTTGCGGGATAGAGTATTCTTGGTTGGCATCTGTTTTCTTGGAGTCTGTTGACTATGTCCCTCCACTCTCTCCTTGCCCGTAGTGTTTCTTCAGAGAAGTCTGATGTCAGCCTGATTGGTTTTCCTTTGAATGTTATCTGTTTCTTCCCTCTGGTCAGCTTCATTATTTTTTCCTTGTCCTGGATTCTTGGGAGCTTTACTATTATGTGTCTTGCTGTGTTTTTCCTTTCGTCGTGGAAGTTTGGTGTTCTTCTTGCTTCTTGTATATCAATTTTCAGCTCCTTCTTCGCATTTGGGAAGTTCTCTTCAATTATCTCCTGGAATATTTTCTCTGTTCCTACATCTCTCTCCTCTCCTTCTGGAATTCCTATAACTCTTATATTTCCTTTCCTCATGGAGTCAGATAGTTCCGAAGTCTTTCTTCTTTCTTTTCCTTCGTACTTCTCTTTCCTTTTCTGTTTGGTTCTTTTTATTTCTGTGTCTTCAAGAGTACTTATTCGTTCTTCCATTTCATCTATTCTGCTTTCATTGCTTTTCCCAGTTTCTTTAGTTCCTCCATTAATTCTTGATCTTCTGTGTTTCTTTTGCTTCCCTCTTTAGGGACTCAATTTCCTTCTTCTGATCATTGTTTTTCCTTATGAGTTCTGTCTTTTTTTTTAATCACGGCAATTTAAATTCTCTTCTGGAAGGCTCAGAAGTTCTTCCAAGTTACTGTCGTTGCAATCTGGGGGTGGTTTTTCTTTTGTGGTTGCTTCTTTCCTGAGGAGTTGTTAGGTTGCGTGTGGTTCTTCTACTCCTACTGTCCTGTTTTCTAATTTGTTGTATGCATTGGGACACTGTGTTGCTCGGACTGGCCGGCATCTTGGGTGAACTTCTCCGCTCCCCTCTGGCTCCTCCAGGAGCCATCTCTGGCTTCTGAGGGAGCTTTCTGCTGGTTTCAGGAAGTCTTTACTGAAGAAATGTCCCTGTTCTAAAATGGCAACGCGGGACTCAGTCCCTGAGCATCCGGTCTCAGGCACACTCTTCTGCGCGCCCGATCTGCCCCGGCCGTGGGTGCCTGTTACTTCTGTGGGCTCAGACTGCTGGTCGGAAGAGGCCTGGCGTGGGCTAACTTCCCAGCTGGCCACTGTCTCCTCCGGGAGCCTTCTGCCCTTTTCAAGCAGTCTGAGAAATTTCCCTGTTCTATGGGTGTTAGTGACTTTTTTTTCTGGTCTCTAGGTGGTGCCAGAGATCTCTTCTATTGTCCTTGGGGGCTGTTTTTCGCCCCCCCCCCCCCGTGGGACAGGGAACAGAGCTGGAATGGTAGGGTAAACCTCAACGGCTTTGGGGTGCTGTGTCTGCCTTGTGCCCCACCGTCGTGGAGAACCCACGCCCCGAACTTGGTGCCCCGGGTCTCAGTTCCAAAGCCCTCAGGTCCAGGACGCGGGCTGTAGCCCAGTTCAGGGGCGCGGGAATGGCGCCTTTTGCACCCGCTCCCGTGCCTGGGCGCCTGGTTCCTGCTTACTCAGTGAGGGACTTTCACCCCCGTGAGGGCCTCCGCGCGTCTCCCTGCAAGCCTAGGTCGCAGGCGCGGGGACATGGGCAGCCGCGATCCCGATCCGCGTTTTCTTTTCAAGTGCGCCAAGTGCGCCACTTTTCCGCGCAAGCTTACCGGCAGCCCGGGCTGTGTGCGGGTCTTCCGGGGTCTTTGTTCTTCTCTAATAGCGCCCGGAGCCATTCGCTCACCACCGCGGCAAATCCTGCAGGGTTCTCCACAGCTCCCGTTCACGGGGTGTGGTGGCTGCAATAGTTCCTTTCCACTCCCAGTCCCGCTTGCTGCGTAGTTTGTTCTTGTTGGTCGTTTTAGTTTGTTGTTTTCCTCCTCTCTGCTGGTCGGAGAGTGCCGACTCTGGGCGGGGGAGGGGAGCAGCGTTCTGCGCTTTCCTCCCTTCTGGTCCTCTTTTATGGCCACTTTCTTCTTCGGGCAGTTTGCTGGAGTCGTCTGTTTATCTTCCATGTCCCAGTTCTCACTGGGACCTGCCGCTTTTCTTCCCTATTAACTTTTTTTAATGGGAGATCTTACTCGCAGCGTCTCCTCGCCGCCATGTTGCTCCGCCCCTCTCTCTATATGGTATTTTAAGTGTCCTCTCTAATGTGTTCCTTTGAGAAATAGCAGAGGATTATCTTACCCATTTCCAAAAAGAGTGAAAAAGTAGTTTACATTTAAATTATAATGTGTTAAAGTTACGATAATTCTAACTAGTCTCTAAAACTGAGTTGTCCCCTCTGGTATTAGATCCCTATATCCCACCCCCAGCAGCTTTATCTTGGCACATTGAAGTACAGATAACATTTCTCACTTTTCCTGTGCAGGTAAATTGTGACTATGTGACTTAACATGAGTAAAAGTCATACGTGCAGTTGATGCATTTTCTTCCTTGACAACAAAGCCACCTATCTGGGACTTTCTGTCTACATGAGTTGAAATAGGGATGTAGCTCTAATGAGGATAGCAACCTAGGAGATGGTGGAACCATAGATGGAAGGGACCCGGATTCTGAATGTCTTTAGGCAGAAGAATGACCTGCCAACCTGTCCTGCTTTCTTTTGGTCTACAATTTGAGTGAGAAATAAACTTATATTGTTTAAGCCTCTGTATATTTGATCTTTCTGAAAAAGACTAGACTGTACCCTAACTAATACAGAAATGTAACAGAAATGAGAAAGAATAGGCAAAGAGAAAAGTAAGATTACCCAAATGTATATTTTAGGTCCTTGGTTGTTAGCTTAGTTGACTTGTGTGGCTCATTTTCTTTCTTTCTTTTTTTTTAAAAACACTATTCACTTTTTTTTTTTTAAGATTTATTTATTTATTTATATAAGCACTGGGTACAGTCAGAAGCGTGGGAGGGTAAGAGAATTTACCAGAGCCAGAACGGGGAACAGAACAGGCAGAATGACGAAATACACTGCTGAAGGGAGCAGTGGGCGCAGCAGGAGAGGTCTGCATGCCATGTGGGATCCTCGCTGGCGGCTGGGGATTGAACCTGTGCTGCAGAGGCTGTGGGCAGCTTTGCAGCCCAGCGCTCAACCGCTGCGCCACCAGGGGAAGCCCGTGACTCATTTTCTTAGCGGTAGAAGAAGGAAAATATTTCAAGCGTATTGATCTGTGTAGATAATTTCATCTTGTAAAGGTACTTGATGGTCTCATAGGGGAATTACAATTTTACCACTGTTAGGATTTATAAAATACTTTCTGTGTGTATTAATTTTCAATCATGTTAATTGTATGTGTTTTACTTTTCTGAATACTGTGTAGCTGTTATGTTTTCTCACTTTACTGCTTTTCATTTTCTTCAGACTAAAACAGAGCAAGGATATTATGGTTTTCCTGTGTTGTCATGGTTGTATGAAGCAATTGTTGTATTTCTTTAGCATTTTGCAGTTCACTGATATGCTTCTATCAGTATAATTAGTTTCAACAGTAAGTGACCAAAATCCCCAATAACAATGGCTTAAAAAAGACAAATGTTATTTTTCTTTTGTGAAAAAGTCCTAAGGTAGGAGTTTAAGGTTCCGTGAGGTACTTTGTCTACTAACCTATAGTATATTAGTGATTCTGACTCTTTTTGTCATGCTTTTCTTGTTTTTCTGCTGCTATGGCGTTAAGTTCAGAGTCTGAAATTAGCATCTATAAATGAGGCAGCGGATGGAGGAAGAGATAATTATGAGAGCAGAAGGTGTCTGTGTTCTGTCTCTTGTAGATAGTTTTTTGAAGTTGCCACTTGAACTGATGCTTCCTCTCATTTACCATGACTTACATCATGTGGCCAGCTAGCAGCTAAGCAGGCCAGAAAATGTATTTCTTATGTTGGCAGCAATAATTCCTAGTTAAAAATTACTTTAGTATGGAAGAAATGGGGATAGGAGAGCAGATAAATGAATTGTATTTTGAATGTACAAAACTGATCTTCTGTAGGAGTATTTGTCATGGCATATAATAATAATAATAATAATAAAAATTGTTGTCCTAGTATCTGTCAGTAAGGAATTACTTTAATCAGTTATGAAGAAGGAAGTTGTAGATTTACTTGTAGTATGTAGAAAGTTGCCCATTTTTTGTGAATTACAAAATATTCAAAATTTATAAAAAACAATATATAACTTCCAGCTTTTGTTTTAAACAAGTAATTAATTGGATATGTTTGACTAGTTATATACATATGTATAGAAACATTTCTGAAAGTATTCAAAATGTTTCTTGATGGATGGCATTAGAATATTTTTATTTTTCACTTTTCATCAATTTAAATATGATTTTTAAAATTTTTAATTGGGGCAATACACATGTAATAAAAGACATTTTTAAGTGTTCAGTAGTGTTACATACATTCACAATGTTGTATAACTAAATCTAGAACTCTCATTATTTTGCAAAACTGATGTGTACCCATTAAACAACTTCCCATTACTTCCTCCCTTCCTCTTAGCTCCTGACAGCCACTGGTTTACTTTCTGTCTCCGAGAATTTTACTACTCTAGGTACCTCTTATAGGTGGAATAATACATTTTATTTTTTTCTTTTGGTGACTGGCTTTACTTAGCATGTGGTTATGGTCTTCTAGGATCATCCATATTGCCTAGAATACCTGTGTAAGAATTTTATTTCTTTTTAAGACTGAATGATATGCTAGTGTACGTATAGATCACTTTTTATTTGGTCATTCATCCATCAATGGACACTTGGGTTGCTTCCATCTTCTGGCTGCTGTGACTAATATGCTATGAACATAGGTGTAAACATATCTTTATTAGATCTGCCTTTACTTAAATAGTAAAGAGTCCTCTATATACCATGTCTTCTGGCACCAGGTACACATATCATCAAATAGATTACATTTTATTTAGGTGACTATAGAATGAAGAGTGTTTGAATTTGCACAAGTTTTAGCAAAGAAAATCTTGCATCAGAGAAAAAAAATCTTTCATGTTTATTTTAGAGAGTCCAATTAAATATTTTTTTCTGTTTGACTTTAGTTTTTGATCTTTTCCAGCTGGTGTATTTTTAGGAGATCACAGAAGAAAAGATTGACATGCTAATGAGAAGCCCTTTTAATTATTTGCTGCACATAAACATCAAATCCTTCATAGGCAGGTCATGCTTGCAGATAATTAAAATGAAAAAGAGCTAAATAGAACAGTTTATCATTATAGAAAAATATGTTGGCAAAATTGGCATTTTCCTTCTAAATCACCAGAGGGCACTATTTTCTAGTTTATTTTAACTGATCTATTGAGTTATTATATAACACTTTGAAAAATTTGAGTCCTTTATTGGCATCCAGGTTTGGCTTATTTGGAGACCAATGATTTTTTTTCTTTTGTAATTTTCACTCATTTTGTTAATCTGTTTTATAATAGTGTCATTAAAATGGGCTCTATAAATAAGCCAATCTTAAATGCTTTAGGCGGTAGTATGTCTGCCATAAAATGTCTCTTCAGTTAAGTCTTTTTCTTTTTTTTTTTTTTGACTAAGAGCTCCATAATGTCACTATTTCTGTTTTTTCATGTTAAGGTTTCAGATCGGGTGGAGCGGCGGCTCCAGGAAATAGAAAGAGAGATGCGCACAGAACGAGAGCTGGTAGAAAGACGTCAGGATCAGCTGGGACTTATTTCTTTGCAGCTACAGGAGGTTTGTGAAATACACCCTCTCAGAATATAAATCTTCATCTTGGATAGTTATTTAGCCATTGTTAAATGATTATAGTTCTTAGTCTAATTCAGACCATATGAGAATGTGGTTCATTGTGTGAAGACACCCTTACCTGGTTTAAACCCAAACTGCTTACTAACTGTGTGACCTTGACAAGTTCATTAACCTCTCCAGGTCCATCATCAGATTGCTGGCTGTAAGGATAAATGAGTTAATGCCAGTAAGCAATTAACAGAGTGCCACACATGTGCATAGAAAATGTACTCTATTTAATTTTCCTTGGTATGAATAGACCAGGGGTTAGCAAACTAGGGCCTGTGGGCTCATTCTGGTCTTTGTCTATTTCAATAAATAAAATTTTATTGGATCACAGCCACTTCCATTCATTTATAATTTGTCTGTAGGTACTTTTGTGATGCAGGGGCAGTTTTGAGTAGTGGTGAAAGAGACCAAATGACCCACTAAATTTCAAAGCTACAGTATTGACTACCTGGCATTTTATAGAAAAAGCTTTCTGACCCTTGGGACTAGATAACATCATGCCAGTTTACAATGGAGGTGACTCACCCTTTAGATGCCTTTTTTATTTGGAAATTTTAAGCTTATGAAGAACTTGAGAAATTAGAACACATTTCTGTATACTCTTTACGTGATAATTATTCCCCAAATACTTATTTACACTTTGCCAGACTTTCATTTTATATATGTAAAGTGTTTTGAGCTAGTTGCAGACATGATGTAAATACTTTTACACCTAAATAATATGATGTGTACACTCTCTTTCATAATCACAGAAATAAACAGTGAGTCAAAACTATGATTTAATCTATAGGTTTTATTCCAGTTTTGTCATTAACATTCTTTTCTGGTCCAAGATATAGTACAGAATCCCATATGGCATTTGACCATCATGTCTCTTTAGTCTCCTTTAACCTGGAACAGTTTTCAGTCTGTTTTTGTGACCTTGACAGTTTTGCAGAATGATGGTCAGTTATTTTGTAGATTGTCATTCGGGGTTTGGTGATGTTTCCTCATGACTAGCTTCGAGTAATGGACTTTTGGCAGGAAACCTAGAGAACTGGTGTGTTCTTTCAGGATCAGAAGATACCTAGTGCCAATTTATCCATAACTGGTGAAATCTGAAATTTGGTTAAGGCGTTGCTTGTATGGCTTCTCCATTCTAAAATTACTATCATGCCTTATTAATTATTTATTTTATGGGAAGTCATTGAAATTTGTAAATACCCTATTTTCATACTTTCACCCACTAATTTTAGCAATATTTATGTCTTTTGTAAAACAATTGTTACTGTAAGTGATGCTAAATGATGATTTATTTTTTTAAAAAAGAATGCCATTATTCTACACTTATTAGTTGGATTCTTACTGTAAGAAAGGGCTCTGTCTTTTTCTTCATTCATTTATATTGGTGTAGGTTGTGAATTTTTATTATAGTGGTTTTGTTTTATTACTATTACTATAGAAAGTTAATTTGTTGAAATTACATTTAAATGTTTCTTAGATCTGCATGTAAAATATAAAATATTAGAAATGAAAAAAAGGATTTTTTCAAAATTATTTTCTCTAAAAGTGGTGTATTATAGTTGCATTTATATGTGCTTTCATTAACCCTTGTAAATAGACAGATTAAAACATTTTTAAAAAATTTATTAGGAAACACTGCCAATTGAAAATTAGGACAAAAATTGCAATACTAAAGCTATAAAATAAGCTCATAGAAAACCTGCTTTTGTTTTCTAAAATTCCATTTTCTTCATTTTGTAAAAGGAAGCGTTGTACCCTTATAAATTGGTAATTTCTTCAAAGAGGATACTTTGGTAAATAATTAGGTATAGCATGTAGCCTTATTTTTTTAACTTTGATTTGATTTTTATACGTTTTCCTCAAAGTGAATTACATCTGGTGAGCATAAGAATAGTACTAAAGAGACAATTCTTCTTTTTTTTTTTTTGCAAGAGAAAATTAGAGAAATTTTCCATACTTATTTTCTTCTCTCTGCAGAATGCACAAAATTATAAAGAATGAGGCAGAGGAAGATTGCTTCCTATCTTATTCTTGAGAAAGGAGAGCCTGACTATTTGCGTTGGAATTGTCACTTTGACTGAATGCTTGGGCTGCGATTTGGAATTCCATCTCTGATAATACAATAGAGTATCACGATTGATAAAAAATGCTTAACTTCATATTTTGTCACTTTAATATTAGTGGTGACCTATATGCTTTTAAAAGGTGGTTTTGGATTAAACAGTGCAGTGGAAACTGGATAGGATTAATTTAGGCTGACTCGTTTTCCCACTCCTTGTTAAGTGGCTTACTTAAACTGTTCTGGAAAGGTCATGTTTAAAGAGAGAATACACATTGCTTTCTTTTCGATATTAAAAATACTTAGGGAAATACACTGTATGATAGTAAGAATTGATACATATTTTGTTTCTGTCTGTGGTGAGACATTGAATCTATAGGTGAGTAAGTGGGCCTAGACTTTAACCACAATGCTCTTCTATATCTCTAAAATGTGTAATTCAATGTTAGTGAGAATTATGACATTTAAAAATTGTTAAGAGATTATTAGGAGTTTTCATGAAAAATTCTAGGATGTCAGAGGTTTCTAGGTGTGATGTTGTGTCCCTAGGAGGCAGCCTGTGGTTTTGGCCCAAGCTTCCTTATTTAGTGATCTAATAATGTCCTTAGATCATTGGAGCTTTATTTCTTCCCATAATTAAAAATACAGTATTAAGCTTTGGAAACTGGTAAATCTTTTTTGTATAGAGATTTTAAGAAATTGTTTCTGTTTTCTCCTTTTTTGTTTGTATTTTGCTTTTGTTTTTTTCTCCTGGTTTAAGCAAAAGGGCTATCCACTTCCTTTTTTGAGTCTCGACTGCTCTGGTGTTACTATGTCATATGAATGTCAGGTTTTCTAACTTGGTAAGGACCTTCACTGGTCTTCAGATTTCATGTATCGTATTTTAAACAACATTGTTTTGGTATTTTGGTAGAGCTCCCTTTAAGAAGGTGAATGTTTTCTATCAGTTGTGCAATAAATTTTATTTTATGTACCTTCTAAATTTGGAATGGTTGTCCTTGTATTCTAAACGTTTACTAATTGAATTTAAGTGTTGTCAAGTCTTTAACTACCAGTCTTTACTTTTTGAATCACTGTGCAAATGATGAAGTATTTGTTTAATGTTAGGATACATCGGTCATTTTACAAACTCCCTTTTAATAAGGCTCCTTTGATTAATTAATTTTAGTGGAGTGGATCGGGATGGTGGGTGCTCAATGCCTAAAAGGGGTATTTACACTATCTGCTAAGTCAAATCACATAAAATCATAGATGAAATTTCTAACTTGACTGTTGTCTTTGAGAATTCTTTGCTGCTTTTCTTACTAGCCGTTTCTTGTATACTGAATGTTATTTCTTCATCTTCAGTTGAATCACTTAAAATGAAAACCATCATAAAATGCTAGGTGTGTATTTATTTGTGTGTGCTTTTTAGAGTATTTCATAGTATATTAGAATGTGCTTCATAGAGAAGTCTATGGAGCTGATGAGACATGGAATCTTAATAGATGATGGTGAAGATTAGGTGAAGACTTAAGTGTAAGATGGGTTTTTAGTAAGTGGTCATATGGATAAATAGATTATGTGAGCCTATTCAATAGAATAAGGCTATCTACAGAAAAATTAAAGTAATTGATTTTTTAAAAATTTTTTTTCATCATTTGACATCTGAACTAATTATGAAAAAGTAGCTATTTATTCCTCCCCAGAAATGTAATTCTGGCTCCAGAGATGCTGACTAATATGGATATTTCACCTAAGAAAAGCCTTAGGTACTGTTTATTAATGTATTTAGTTTGGACTCATTATGGGAGAAACTTCCAAGGAAGCCAAGAATGTTTTGCTAATAATGTCTTCTTAATAGCATTAGCATCTCCCTTGAGACTTCTGTGCCAACTCAGAGGGAACCTAGTCAGGCATATGTTCTGAGGTGTCCTCATTAGCCCTTTCTTTTGTACTCCTTTTGAGACTTCCCTACTTGGTTTGGAGACATAGAGGCCTGTTTGAATCTAGTAGATTTTGGTAAGATCACTCACCTTTCCAAAGCTGAATTGCAAAACTTTGCTGGGCCATTCACTTTACCTCTTCTTGTCCCCATAGTTGGTGTCCTATTTTTGGTAGGTATCCTCCATATTTTGACTTAATTTCATAGTAGAAACTTCTTTTGTCCACTTGTGTACAAAAGAACCTTCACGTGGACCATCCCAACAGCCTCCCTGGACTTTGAGAAAGACAGAATTTACAAGTAAATGAGAGATTAAGAATACAAGTTCTAGGTTAAGCAAGAGGAAAACTCAGGGGATGCATCTTGTTTTCCTAATCCTTGGGACATGAGCTCTAGAGTTCAATCCTTTGTCAGGCCCAGCTGACCAGGTTGTATGTAGTAGGCAGAGAGTACTACAGCTGGGAGTCCTGATACTACCACAGGGCTGAAAACACCTGCAAGCAGCACATTTAGCCACACGTGTACTGCTGTGTGGGGAAATGTGTGTAGCAGGGCAAATTAGAAAACTGCTGATCCCATGTCCATTCTTTTTTTTTTAATTTTTATTGTCTCTAGTGGTTTATTTATTTATTTAATAAATTTTATTTTTATATTCCCCATACAATTGCAACCCCCTTATTTTGACCCCAATCCCTCCCCTCCCGGCCCCTCACCCCCCATAGAGTGTCTCTTGTTCATAGTTGTTTGTTGATTTTGATTTTCACTTTCTTATAGTTATTCATCCATGTCCATTCTTCACGGGGTAAAGCTGTAGGAGAAATCTGTGCCTTATTTTGAGCCACATTTTAAAATTCTTTTTATTAAACCCTAAACCTATTGACTTTTTTAAGCTTACAGTTTCTGATGATGTTTCTATGTACACACATGCACATACACACACACACATACTCATTAATTTTTTTGGCCCCAGATTATTACTACTAATTACCATTTCTTGATATATCTTTTAGCATTTTAGCTGTTTGAGCATTTTGCATTTCCAGCATTTAACAATATCATTTAATTTGTCAAATGGTTTGGTGACCTTATTAATACATTGTCTTGATACATTGGCTAACTAGTTTTATTTTTCACTTTGTTCTTTTAACATTGTATTACTTAGTATAAACAGTACTTATATGTAATTTTTAAAAAAGATTTATTTATTTATGCATACAAGAACTGGGCTACAGGCCAGAGGTGCGGGGGGTATGAGGGGATTCACCGGAGACAGAGTGGGGAGCAGAACAGGAAGAATGACTGAAATGCACTGCTGAGGGGAGTAGTGGGCGAGTCAGGTGCACCATGAGGGTCCCTCCCTGGCTGGGGATCGAACTCATGCTGTATTGGCTGTGGATAGCTTCATAGGTTTCGTCTTAACCCCGTGAGCCATCAGGGAGGCCCTTATATGTAATTTAAATAAGTATTTAATTGAATGTGATAATACCATAAATGCTCACACAAGCCTCTTTTTTAAAATGTAGCCTTTTCTTCCCTTCTGTTCTCTCATCAACCCCTATTCCCTAAAGAACAGAATGTATGTGAACAGCCTGGGGTATATCCCTTTATATTTTCTTTGTGTTCTTAATTATCCTGAACAAACATATAAATAAACTATATACCCCTTTGCATATAGAATCACATATATACATCTTTGCATCTTGCTTTTTCTCCTTACCAATACTTCCTGTTTCCTCTAACTAGCAGATAAGTTTCCAACTTAATCTTTTATTTCTCCCTTTACATCTTTTACTATAATAGGTATCATAAGATTATTTTTCAAAAAGATTCTACCATCTCATGTTTCTGTCAGCAAGATTGGTGATGGTGCCCTTTTCCTCACATTTGAATTAGTAGTAGTAGTTACAATTTTTTTAAAAAAAAGATTTATTTATTTATTTTATACAAGAACTGGGGTACAGGCCAGATGCGCAGGAGGGTGAGAGGATTCACCAGGGACAGCGGGGAGCAGAACAGGCAGACTGAGGAAGGACACTGCTGAGGGGAGCAGCGGGTAAGACAGGAGAGGTCTGCAGCGCCATGTGGGACCCTCGCCAGCCGGCTGGCATCGAACTGGCACTGCAGAGGCTGGAGGCAGCTTCATAGTGCAGCGCTCGAGCGCGTGCGCCACCAGGGAAGGCCCAGTAGTTACAATTTTTAAAAGTTTTTGTCAGGCTGATGGGTATCGAATATTAAGTCATATTTATGTTTATTTGCTATTTCTCCATATTGAAATTGAGCAACTTGTTGGCAAATTTCTTTTTCTTTTTTTTAAAAATTTATTTATTTATTATTTATACAAGCACTGGGTACAGTCAGAAGCGCGGGAGGGTGAGAGAATTCACCAGAGCCAGAGCGGGGAGCAGAGCAGGCGGAAGGACAGAAGTACACTGCTGAGGGGAGCAGCGGGCGGCAGGAGAGGTCTGCGAGCCATGTGGGACCCTCCTCTGGTGTCCGGGGAGCAGTCAGGGATCGAACCGGAGCTGCAGAGGCTGCGGGCAGCTTCGCAACCCAGCGCTCAACCGCTGCACCATCAGGGAGGCCCCTTGTTGGCAGTTTTCATTTGTGCCTGTGTAGGTAACCTGTTTATAAGTTTTGTTCATTTCAAAATACTGGATTATCTGTGTTTTCTCCCAAGAATATTACCTTTTAATGGTAGACAGGAGGAAGCTTAAGGTTTTTTTTTTAATGTAACTAATGACTTACCTCAGCATCATTTTTAAGCAATTTGTCCTTTCCCCTCTTATTTAAATATCACTTCTGTTATGTAGCTAGTTTCCTGTGATATCTGGGTTCTATGTGCTTTGATATTGATTTGCCTGGCCCTGAACTGAAACTATCTCATCTCCATTTTTATAGCTTTCATTATATTTTTGTAAATTACAATGGAAATCTCTTGTCATGTTCCATGAAAAATCCTGCTGGCATTTTGATTATAATTATACTAAATAGAAAGATTAATTTGAAAAGAAGATATTTTCTAATGTTCTTCAATGTTTTTTAATATCCTGTTTAAAGGTCTTCTACATCTTATGTTAGACTTATTCCTAGGAACCTTGTGGTTTGTCTTTCTACCGTGAATGGGATATTTTCTCTAATTGCTCTGTTGGTTATTTGAAGTATATAGGAGTTCATTTGCTATTTTAATGTGTCTCTTATGTCCAAGAATTTTGCTAATGATCTTACTAATTCACAGAATTTGTTAGTAGCTTTATTGACATATAATGTGGGGATAATTACATCATTTGAAATTAAAGATATTTAAGTCTTAAAAATAATTCTTCGTTGTTTATTGCAAGTATAATGTTGAATAGAAGCAAGGCTAATAAGAATCCTTGGTGTACACACACACACACACACGTACGTCTCAGAATGTTTCTGAAGTGTTAACCTTGTTGTATGGTGTTTGTTCTTGATTTTGAGTGCTATTCTTTGTCAGTTTAAGAACATTACAGTATGAGTGCCCAAGGACAGATGAGTGGATTAGGAAGATGTGGTATATGGTATACCACATGATATATCACTCATAAAAATTTTTTGCCATCTTTGATAGATAATATGAGGTGGGGTAGAGGCAGGGCGGGGCTTATGCCAAGTGAAATAAGTCAGAAAGAGAAAGATAAAGCTGGATGATTTCACTCATATGTGTAGAATGTAAATGAAAGAAGAACAAAGGAACAGAGAAAACTGAATCAGAACACACCCTAGAATTCCAATGATTGATTCCAATGATTGGGTTATATTTATAGGATTTTTATATTTATGGTTATGATTGAAGTCACTTTCAAAATTTTTTGCACTGCTTTTTTTTTAATTTTGGAAGCAAGGTTACATTAATCTCATAAAATGAATTAGAAAGGTTACTTCTTTTTCTATTCCTTGGCCCTGTTTAAGAGGGAGTGTCTATTTTTTGAATGTTTGTTAAAACTCATCCACAAAACCATTTGTATTTGTTCTGCTTTTTGTTAACTGAGATTTTCAGTTTCTGCAATTTTATTTTGGTTTTTATAGCATTTTAATTTTTTAGGTCAGTTTGGTAATTAATTCATGCTTTTATAAGTTATCCATTTTGTCTGTATTATGAAATTAATTTTTGAAAAGCAATCATATTCCTTCTTAATCGTTTCTCCTTTAATATTATTTAGTTATTTCTTTCCCCTCTTTCGTCATTAGTTTTGCTAGCCATATAATTAATTTATTGGTTTTGTTTATTACTTCATCAACATCTCTTTTTACTTTTACTTCCCCCCCTTTTCATTTTTAGTATTACTGATTCATTTTTTTAGATTGGATAAATAAATGTAATTAATTGATTTTTCTGGTTTTTATATTTATTTATTTTTTTGGTTTTATATTTAATACTAGAAATTTATGAAATTACTATGTATTTTGATATGCTATTTATTTATGGTAGTTTTTTTCTAACTCTCCGATAACTTCTATTTTCTCTTATTTAGTATTATCTTTTGGAATTTTCTAGTATGTATGTTAATTTTTAAATTTTTTATTATTTTTAATTTAATTAAAGTTCCATTTTGACCTAATAACCATGATCAATTTTTTAGAAGTATTCTGATTAAAAAAAATTATTTTCTGTTTCATAGATAAAGAGTTTTATATGGTTCTGTGAGCTACTCACATACATACATACTCATATATATTTGGTAGGTCAAGTTGTAAATTTTGTTGTTCTCTATTCTTATTAAATATGTCAATGTAAAGTCTCACATTAGAATAAATATTATCAGTTTCATCCTGCCTGTATAATTATTGATATATTTGGAGATTTTTTTATCATTTTATTTGTGTATTTTTAACTTCTCTTTCTTTTTTCTCCATCCTTACCCCCACATTCTTTCTTGATTCCTCTTGGACTAAAATGAGTTGTATGTGTATTTTTATACTATCTGCTTGCTCTGAAGCTGTAGACTATATATTTTCATTCTTTAGCTAGTTACTCTAAAATTTTAAACTTTGTATCTTTAGCTACAAATTAATCTTAGAAATCTGTATTGTATTTACAGTGATTTCCTTTCATTATCTTCTTGGAACATTTTTCTTTTGACATTTAGCATAACTTATACCTTCTCATCATTCACATTTAATAATTGCCACATCTCATAGAGAAATGTCCTCCCTTTTCTAAAATAGCCCTTTTGTACCCCATTGCTTCTTGTCTTAACATAGCACTTAAAAACAATTATTAATTGTTATTTGTTGATGTGTGTTATTATTTGTCTTCCCCACTATAAAATGTAAACTACATTAAGAGGGAATAGTGTTTATTACACAACAGTCGTTCCATAAGTAGTTGCTGAAGAATTCTTCTTTAGCATGAGAATGATCACGTAACTGTTTCTAACATTCTTGGTAGCAAAAAAGATATTTTTCTTGCAAAAGCTTGAATACAGTTGTGATATTTTGCTCTTGCATAGGGGAGTCTGACGTTTAACAAATTTTAACTTAAGATTAACATGCAGTTTAAATGATTTAACAAGAATTCCAAAACATTTTTGAAGAATTGAAATAATCACAATTACATTTTAAATATTTCAATTTTACAAAAAGAACCGTATGATAGTTATTATTTTAAGCATTATATTGAAAGCTTAAGAAAGTTGAGTTTTTGATATATTAGTGTCTAACAAGGTCAGAAAAATAGTAGAATATAACTATACAGATACATACATTTTAAAACTGTGATGATTATTTGAAATATTAATTGGGTTTCAGAAGAATGCCAGTTCAGCTGTGTGTATGTGAATAAACTGATTCTTCATGGAGTTGTTCACATTTTGTATCAGCAACAAATGCTGATTGACTTTGGGGATATTGCAGATAATGAACCATTGAAAAGAATTTTTAAGAACCTTTACAAATATTTTCTTTCCTTTGTAACTTTTGGAATGTTTGTAAAGGAAAGATCTTCCAATTTAGATTTCTCACGTAGTTTCTATTAAATGTTTCAATTTTAGATGAAAAGTATTAGGATACTTAACAGGGAATTACTACATGCTTTTGTCCACTAGTCGTCAGTATTGAACTATCTATTGTGACCTAATTGTGAATATTGGACCATTAATTATGACCCAGTTATCAGTATTGAACTATCAATAGTGGTGCGAGCAGGCGTCGTTTATAAGTTGCTAAATTTTTTTTTTTTTTTAAAGATTTATTTATTTATTTGTTTATACAAACACTGGATACAGTCAGAAGCGCGGGAGGGTGAGAGAATTCACCAGAGCCAGAGCGGGGAGCAGAGCAGGCAGAAGGACCGAAGTACACTGCTGAGGGGAGCAGCGGGCCGCAGGAGAGGTCTGCGCGCCATGTGGGACCCTCCTCCGGTGGCGGGGGAGCAGCCGGGGATCGAACCGGCGCTGCAGAGGCTGCGGGCAGCTTCGCAACCCAGCGCTCAACCGCTGCGCCACCGGGGAGGCCCTATAAGTTGCTAAATTTTGTTGAAAATGATGCTTTATAATGTATTCCTCAATTTGGTACAAACATTGTAATTAAAAAATCCATTTAACTATTGCTACTTGAAAATTTAAATTTGAACATGCTGCTCTTTATTGTTGAAAAATAAAAGGTGACACCTTGATTATTACATATTAAGACATACATTTGCTATATTTAACCTTGAAATTGTAGTTTCTACTTTTTGTGAGAATTTCTTTGGTAATTCCTCTGCAGGTTTGTGATTCTTTCCTCCCTTCCCTCTGAGGGAGAATTAGTAAAAATATTAAAGACTGACATTTGATATGAGAGTTTATTTCACTGGAATCATATATACTCAAACCCCTTTTTTACATTTCGTATTTCTAAGCTGTAGAAGTTTCCCAAAGATCCTTTCTCTACATTTTTATCTTACATAGATCCCAACCTTTTTCTTCTTATTTTCTACTCCTTAATAATCACTGCCTTTGTACCCTGTTGTTCACCCACCCCAGTTACCGTTTTCTATAGGTATTCTGATTCTGTTTGTTCTTCCTTTGGCAAAACTTGCTTGTTTGTTTTGCTTTTCTTGATAGAAAAGTTTTTTGTAGCTCCATTATGACTAATTGCATTTCTAGTTAATTTACATTATATTCTGTACCATCAGGCTTTTAAAGAAAGATTTATTTTTATTTATACATATAAGAACTGAGGTATAAGGCAGAGGTGCGGGGGTAAGAGGATTCACCAGAGACAAAGTGGGGAGCAGAACAGGCTATAGCTACTGAAATACACACTGCTGAGGGGAGCACTGGGAGAGAAGGGAGAGGTATGCTGTGCCCTATGGGTTAGCTTCCTGGTAGGGGATCGAACTCATGTTGCAGTGGCTGGTGATAGCTTGATAGTGCTGAGACTTTAACCCCTGTGCCACCAGGGAGGCCCCCTTTTTCATTTTTTACTACTGAAACAGTTATTAAGTATTTATGGCTCAAGAAATGCTAAACTGCTTAGGTTTTTCTAATATATCTTTGTCTATATTATGGTCAATTCCGAGCAGTATTTATGCTGTTACCTTTTATATAGTCATTTTATGGACCTTATTTGGCATTGAGAAAACGTTGTGTAATTTCATGGTTTTTTGAGATCCTGAAGCATTGCTAGCCTGTATCCATCTTGGATGGGAATGAGTTGGACCGATATGACTCAAAGTCACAAAACCTGGGCAAACTTGGATCCCTGGGGCTTTATTCCCCTTCTGACCTATAAACTTGTATAAAATGTGCTAAATCTTATCTTTTTGTGTGTTTCTTGCTAGTAACCTTCTAAGTAACTTATAAAACTTTTCTTTAAGATAGGTATTCATTTTGATTACAAAATAATTTCAAATTTCAAAAACTTTTTATTTACTTTATGTTCTTTCCTTTTCCATTTCTCCCATACTTCCTATCCAGCCTATCATTAAATTCTATCAGCTTTATATAAAAAACATTTTCTGAATTGGTAGCGATTCATCTCCTCTGCCTTTACTACTGTCATCTATTATTTTGTTGTTAAGTATCTCCTGCCTGGACCAGTGCAATAGCTTACTTCTTACCTCATTACAGTCTTCTCCACACAGAATCAAATAATGCCACATCTTTCTTCAAAACCTTTCAATGGTTTGTCAATTAAAAATGAAATCTAGGGGCCTCCCTGGTGGCACAGGGGGTTAAGATGCAGCCTATGAAGCTATCCGCAGCCACTGCAGCACAAGTTCGATCCCTGGCCAGGGAGCTGCCAACATCGCGTGGTCTCTCCTGACTTGTCCGCAGCTCCCCTCAGCAGTGTATTTCAGTGAATCCACCTGCTCTGCTCCCCACTTTGTCTCTGGTGAATTCTCTCACCCCCCCCCACCTCTGGCCTGTACCCCAGCTCTTGTACGCATAAATAAATAAATCTTTAAAAAAAATGAAATCTAAAGTTCTCAGCTTATTCAGCCCCTGTAATCTGGTCCTTGCATGCCCTTTCAACCCTAATTATCTGTCTCTTTTCCTTTTGCCTACTCTGGGCCAACCTCACTGGCCTTCTTGCTTTTCCATGCACATGCCAGCCCTCCTGCTTCTGGACATTTGCCCTTCCCATTCCTGTGGCGAGGAGTTTTCATCTCTGAAAACAGTTACTGTTTATGTCTTCACATCATTTAATGTTCTTCTTCATGGAAGAAGGCCTTATTAACTATTCTACATAAAATACCTCTTCTTCACTCCTGAGCCCCATATATTCTTTTTAATAATGCTTCTGCCATCTGTCCCCTGCCCAGAATGCAGGCTTTCTGAAGCTAGGCACATAGTCTGTTTTGTTCATTGCTGGCCTCCTTGAGCAGTACATGGCATAGAAAAGCCTGGTACATGTTGAATGAATGAATGAATTTTGCATACTAAATAGTCAAAACTATGCACAGTAAAAAAATTTGGCAATGCCATTATGTACCAATTACTGTGTTGGGGACTAGGGATTTAAAGATACTTAACATGTTGGGCCTGCCATTTAGGGACTGTGATTTCAGTTGAGAAAATGAGATGTTAGCTACTGCGGTAATTCAATAAGGATGTTGTTTTAGCCGTGAATAGGCTCCAGAGTAACCAGTCGTCTACCAGAGGACAGTGTTACCTCTTCTTGGCCCTTTGGGAAAATTTAGGAGTAAGAAGTGACATTTTTGCTGAGACTTGACATTTTTAATGCATTTTAAGAAATTCTTTCGTGAATGTGATTCCACCATTGTTTATTGCTACATGATTAGTACTTCACAAATTTATGACTAAAATGCTTAGTTAAATTCTGACTCACTATAGTTTTGATTGACAATATTCCTTTTGTCTTATCATTTTATGCCATGCTAATTATTTTTTTTTTCTCCTTTAGGTTTGATACTTGTGGATTACTTATTTTTTGTTCTAGCAAGGATAAACACTGTTTGCTGTATGGTTGTGAAAAAACATTAATATCAACAAGCTGGTAGAAAGGAAATAGATGGGAAAGAATGTTGGCTATTACGAGATTTTTTTCTTTCAAAATTGTTTGAACCACTATTTGGCACAGCTTGAAATGTAGCGGTCTAAGATATACCATGTTCTCTAGTCCCCTCCTTAGTCCTTTTCTTGATCTTCCTTGCTCCACCTCCTTCTCCCTCCCCCTCCCTCCTTATTTTTCTTACAACAGTCTATTAAACTTTGATCATTTCAGGTGATATTGAAGATTTAGGTTCTCTCTGTGGAAATTTTTTTTTTTTTTTTACAAAAGCTTATTATAGAAGAGAAGTTGGAAGAGATATTGGAAGTTATCTTGTTCAACCTTGTATTCACTTGATAGGGAATTTCCAACTTTGAGATGGTTTATAGATATTGTAGAGACAATTTCCATAAACCATATTATCTTTCTTGTATTGGGAAATGTTGAAAGTAATAGCTGGCTTGATTGAAGAATATTACATTTTGATAACACATTTCAGGGGCCTCCTGTTTGATATGATAAATGTTGAAAGTTTAGAAATGTAGTCTGCATCACAGAAGTAACATGCAACAGTTAGCATGCTAGATACAGTATTTGTATTTCTTTGAAGGGTGCAGTTTTATGAGATGTGTAGATGTAAGTTGTCCTGAAATTCTTACAATCTCTTTTCTATATCATTAACACTTAAGTCTTGTTTTCTTAGACATTTTTACTCTATTAAGAGATCTTACTTTAGGCTATTGATAGCAAATGCTTGTAATATGCTTTTACCTCATCATTACAATCATCTTTCTTTAAAATTCTTTCATGTTTTTTAGGTTGTCTTCTTGCTTATCAATTTGCATGTAGCTTTCTTGGTCATATCCTTTTTGAAGTTAGTTTTTGTATAATTTTTCATCCCTCTTTTTTTCCTTGCTTATGCTTGATATCTAGATTCTTGAAGAATCATTACATTTTCTATAATGGCCTGATGACATGTGATTCCTTCCTTTATTTCACCTTTTCTTTAAGTATATGTGTTGATGTTCTTGTGAAGCACCTTAGATTGTCTGGTTATAGTCGAGGTTTACATTAGAAATAAATGCTCTTATCTCTGCACGAGTTGCATTTAAATCTGACACATTTTATGTTCATACCCAGTGTAACTGGATCTCAAAGAATTGTTTAATCACACTTATTTTGCTATGTGTACTTACTTGTTCTTGCCAATATTGTCGGTATAGATTGTACCAAATAATGCTAGCATGAATCTGCGAGTCTTTGGTGTAGCATCATATGCAAATAGATGTTTAATGCTGTTAATGCTATGATGATGATGAAAAATATCTGTGCTCTGTTGACTGAACAGCTGCCTGACAATAGGCTGAGATTTTCTGAGTGCAGGACTTGTTGAATTTCCACTTTGTTTTTTTTGAAGAGAGTAATGTTTCTATTTACACTTTCAGTGAATTTATCCTAGACCATCTGTTTATAAAGTCCTTTTCCATCATTATCAATTAATATTTATTGGGCAACTACTGAGTGCATAGTAATATTATATAAACAGAGATCACTCTGCTACAGCTAGACTTATTCATTGACTTGGGACTGTTTTATTTTGATTAGAAAATATTTAAAAAACCCAAAATCCAAAGGCATAAAATAACATCCTTTAACTCTGAACAATAGAAGATGTTGTATATTTACAGGGAATTCTGCTGAAAGACACATGAAACTTGGGAAAATCAAAATTAAATTTCCATAATTATCTATAATCTTATGTTTGTCAACAGTTCTAACTCAGTGGCCCTTCATTTAGAAAGTCAAATGAAGTATCATATTGCTGTGGGATTTCTAATAAAACTATGAGTCTTTTTTTTTTTTTTTTAGAGGAAACTGCTCAGATAAAAACAGACCCTTTGTGAAATGCATTTGCTTTTTGATTTTGAAGGAAATCCTGGAAAGTGTACTTATTGGGCTCACATTTAACATACTTGCAAGATTTTTATTAAGTAAAAAGTTGCATAAAAATATAATCCACTCCAGTAAAAGCAGTGGCATTTTAGGGAATAATATTCATTACCATTGTTGCTTTTGAATTAAAGAATTCAAAAGACTTGGTGTCTTCTCAGCCTACCAACTTTGTAGGCAATAATTAAGGTTTTTTTTTTTTTCTTTTTGTAGATTGGCAAATTTAATATTTGAAGAAGGAAATCCTGACACTCGCTAATGAGGGTTTTACTCTTTAGTTATTTTTATAACCATGGTAGTAGTTTTTTGCTGACTCATCCATAGTCTCTGGCCTAGTTAGTCTTCCATGTGAAGGCTATGGCCATGGAACAGAGCAAAAGGAACTGACTCTCTCTGTGATTGAACCCATGACCTTGGTTGACTTCATTGGCACAGGGTGCTCTGTTCAGTCACAGACTCCATGAATATGGGCATAGTGTAATCAATAAGTTTGCTTATTCATTAGGGAAAATAGGTCAGTAATAAGTTCTTGTCTAACTTGCCACAATAATTCCTATATGAGCCCTATGGATTTTTGAGATAATAATCATAGGAAAGGGGGAAAAAGAAAACATCTAGGCCATTCTCAAAAAGAAGCTTTGACTTTTGTGTTTTAAAACCTTAGGCATATTTAAAGAACACTATTAAGGATTAGAATTACCACTAAAAATAGTACTAATAATGTGCTGAACTTACTTAATTACATGGTACTTGATATTATTTTACCCTTTGAAGACAGAAATGGTTGCTCTCACTATGTACTCACCTCTTCCATCAGGAAAATACATATAGTTCAACTGGCAACAAATTTTTAGCATTTCTGCCTCATTTTAATATACTAAAAATTTGTATGGTGTTATAATGCTAATGATCAATATTAGATTCTCTATGGACTTCTCTCATGAAATTCTATTTTCATTTATTAAAGTTTTTTTCTCCCCCCCCACTCCAATTATAGATGGTGGCGTAGGATTTCTGTTCCTCTGTTATGGTTAAAAAATAAATTTCTTTGAACAATTTAAGTAAAATCCATCTAGCTATTTTTGAATTAGATAGAGATTGGTTCAGGGATTTAGTATATGATTGTATTGTTTTCTGCCTTGAAAAGAAACTTAATTTGTTTTGTTTTGTTTTGGTTTTTGTTGGCTCAGATAATTCCCAACTGGATGAACTTAAAGGCTAAAATTTTCCATGACTTTAGCTAGTTCTCATGTGGGAGGAATCTGACTTGATTTAGGAAAAAACAAAATTTAGAAATTCATAGAACTTGACAGAAATAAATTCTATGTTAATTTAAATGAGTAGTACCTCGTCCTGAGTAACAAGATCCTGCTGCATTATACGTATGTATTTCTTTTCAAAATTATGTATATTCTGTTGCTGTTTGGTGATTTTAAGAGCAGTGATTTAGGTTTCCAAAAGAAAAGTTTGAAAACAGACACCACATTTTCATCTCAAAAAAAATTGCAGTAAAATAAGGTTCCCATTCTTATGTTTCATACTAAGTAATATTTTTTGATGTGAAATATACTATCTTTAAGACCATTTTTTAATATACATAAACGTAGACAATTTATAACTTTGATTTATACCTCCTGTGGTCTAATTTGGATCACAATATAATATATTATGAAACTCAAAATACTTGTTTGCTGACATTTATTTTGTGTTTACACGAAGAATTCTAAGAATTTATTTATAACATAAATGATCTATGCAACATGAAAAAACTTAGGGACACCTTAAAAACATATTGCTGGGCGAAAGAAACTAATCTGAAAATATTATATACTATCTGATTCAGCTGTATGACATTCTGGAAAAGGCAAAATTATGGAGCCAATGAAAAGACCAGTAATTACTAGGAATTGGGGCAGGGGAGAATGGAGAAATAAGTAGAACAGAGAAGATTTTTAGAGTAGTAAAAATACTCTGTATGATATTACAATGATGGATACCTGTCCAAACCCATAGATTGTGCAACATCAAGAGTGAAATCCTTATGTAAACTATGGATTGTGGGTTATTAGGAGATGTCAATTTAGGTTCATCAGTTGTAGCAAATGTACCATTCTTCTAGGGGATGTGAATAAGGTGGGAAGTTATGCACGTGTGTGGGCAAGGTATAGAAGGGAACTCTACCTGTCTTTCAGTTTTTCTGTGAACTTAAAATTGCTTTTAAAAAATACCTTAAAAATTATAGACTGATCAACTGTTTCTAATTCTCAGTGACTTGACTTCTCATTTCTTTATTGTTACTAGAATATGATTTGACTTGAAACTGTATCTTTAAGTATACTGTTACTGATTTATTGTTTGATATGAGCACAGACTTGCTGTTCTGTGGTCTTGTGGCTGTACAAGTGAATCATCAGCATGTCCTTGCACTGGTGATCATTCATGAATGATTAAGATGAGACAGGATACCTTATGTTCATATTATTTCCCTGGAAATTTCAGTGGCCTGTGTGGGAGTTAACACGTGGCCTTATTTCATTCCAATTCCATCATTCCTACCTTAACTTGCTGGTCTATTTAAAGTAGACAAAGGGCCTTTAATTTTCTATTTGTTCTACATATTTGAGTGTGTTATTTTTTAGAGACTCTTAATCTTAATAATCATGACTATTGTGAAAGTTGTGGGAGTTTTATGGTCAGATGATATGTCTGTAAACATTTTCCTTTTCCTTTCCCCTGCTCTCTAAAAGGTAAAAAAGGTACAGGTTTCTTTCTCTGTTTTTCTCCTCTCTCTCTCTGGATTATATATAACTAAGAATTCAGAGTGATCTACCTCTAAAGAGCTGCAGTAGTACAGAACTCAATATGTTAGTCTTTTTAATGGAAATAGGCACACTTAAGGAAAAGAAGAAAAATTGTTGTTATTAAGGATTTAAATGTGCCCCAGGGACCCTCTATTAAGGCTCCGTGTTGTTGCTGTGATCTTAAAAGTGTAAAAGACAATCTGAGTCCTGGAGCAGGGCACATGATAACTTTATAGCTAAACTGCTTTTAAGAAAAAAAACAAGCTTTAAAGGGCAAAATAACATGGTAATAGAAATTCATTGGCTTGTGATTTTCTTTCTCTTTTTATAGCTGCTTTTACTGGGTCAGTTTTAATATAATTCTGAGTTGTCTGATCTAAGTCAAATGGAAAGGAAATCCAGTGCAGCCTGATACACTTAAAAAAGTCAGTATATGAGTTAATGTTTATTATTAAGGTTTAAAAAATAACTTGTAATTTTGATTCAGTTAACTTTTAAAATGTTTCTTCTTGAGTATTATGTTTGTTTTCAGAGGTTTAAAGTGTATTTTAAGAGTTAGACTTTCTTTGTCTTTTGTTTTTAACAAGCTAATGTGGAAAATAGGTTCAGTATTATAGACTGGAATATTGCAAGTGTGTTTACTTGTTTACTGACCCATGGTATATAGGAAGCAGAAATAATGTTCAAGCTTAATGATAATTCTAGATGATACAGTGGAAATTTTTAATTGGGTTGCTCCTCAAAACTTCATTTTGCTGTTATTGAGAACAACAGAATTTCAGTTCTTATTGATTAAAATTTGTGAAACTTACATATGAATAAGTGAAAGAATGAGGGTATCAAATGATAGCACATTAAGAGATAATAGGAAAGTATATAATTTTGGAAAAGTGATATAAATCACTGGTCAGATGTAGATGCAATGTGAGGAAAAAAGAAATTTTATTGCAAATTCTTAGGTTTCCAAAAGATTTGGAGTTTTTTTTTTTTTTTTCATTCAATGAGCTTGAATATGTGGGAATTTGGGCCCTTTAAAAAAATCCAGGGTGGACGCACAAAAACCAACTCAAAATGGATTAAAGATCTAGACATAAGACCTGAAACCATAAAATATATAGAAAGAAATATAGGTGAAACACTACATGACATGCACCTCAAAAACATCTTTACAGACACATCATCCAAAGCAGTGATAGTGAAGGCAAAGATAAACAGCTGGGACATCAAAATTACGTCAAATTAAAGAGCTCTGTACAGCAAAAGAGACAATAACCAAAACAAAGAGAAACCCCACTGACTGGGAGACAATTTTTGCACACAACACTAATGATAAAGGACTGATCACAAAAATCTACAAAGGGCTATTGAGACTCAACAAAAACAAAGTAAATAATCCAGTCAAAAAATGGGCAGAAGAGCTAAAAAGAAACTTCTCCAAAGAGGAAATGCCAATAGGCATATGAAAAAATGTTCAACATCCTTTGTAATCAGGGAAATGCAAATCAAAACTACCATGAGATACCATCTTACACCAGTGAGAATGGCACATATTAAAAAAAACTAGCAACAACAAATGTTGGCGAGGATGTGGAGAAAAAGGAGCTCTCCTGCACTGCTGGTGGGAGTGCAAACTGGTCCAGCCACTATGGAGAGCTGTGTGGAGATTCCTCAACCTACTAAAGATAGAGCATCCATGTGATCCAGCAATTCCACTCCTAGGTATTTACCCAAAGGACACAGAAACATTAATTCAAAAGGGCACCTGTGCCCCTATGTTTATAGCAGCACTGCTTACAATAGCTAAGCTATGGAAGCAACCCAAATGCCCAAAAATAGATGACTGGATCAAGAAGATGTGGCACATATACACCATGCACCATGCTGATTACTCAGCAATCAAAAAAGATAAACTCATGCAATTTGCAGCAACATGGTTGGAGCTGGAAGGGATCATGCTCAGCAAAATAAGCCAGAAAGAAAAAGAAAAATACCGGATGGTTTCACTCATAGCAGGAATTTAAAAAACCTAAATAAGGGACCAGGAAAAAGACTAATTATAATAAAGAAAAAATCAAAATTAACAAGCAACTATAAACAAGAGACACACTGCAGGGGTGGGGGGAGGAGAAGAGGGAGGATTAGGGTCAAAATAAGGGGGGGGTGGGAATTGTATGGGGAATATAACCAAAATGAAAATACATGCATTGTTAAAAATGAAAAATGATGTAGGAATTATATAAAATAAAATAAAAAAATCCATGGTGGTACAACTGATAAGGGGCTGATCACAAAAATATACAAAGAACTCACAGGACTCAACAAAAACGAAGTAAACATTCCAGGCAAGAAATGGGCAGAAGAACTTAAAAGACATTTCTCCAAAAAGGAAATGCAAATGGCCAACAGGCATATGAAAAAATGTTCAACATCACTTGTAATCAGGGAAATGCAAATCAAAACTATCATGAGATACCATCCCACACCTGTGTGAATGGCACAAATTAAAAAAACTAGCAACAACAAATGTTGGCGAGGATGTGGAGAAAAGGAACTCTCCTACATTGCTGGTGGGAGTGCAAACTGGTCCAACCACTATGGAGAACTGTGTGGGGTTTCCTCAATCTATTAAAAATGGAGCTACCATATGACTGAGCAATTCCACTCCTAGGGTCTACCCAAAGGACACAAAAACATTGATTCAAAAGAACACCTGTACTCCTATGTTTATTGTAGCACTATTTACAAAAGGTAAAACCTGGAAACAACTCAAATGCCCAGAACTAGATGACTGGTTCAAGAAGATGTGATATATATACACAATGGAATATTATTCAGCAATCAAAAAAGATAAACTCACACCATTCACAGCAACATGGATGGAGCTAGAAGGAATTATGCTCAGTGAAAAAAGCCAGAAGGGAAAAAAAAATATTGGATGGTTTCACTTATAGCAGGAATATAGGGGAACCAAGTAAGACTCAGTGTAAAAAAATAATAGCCTTATAAAACACAACAAAGCAAAAACAGACAATTATAAATTAGAGACATCCTGCAGGGGAAGAGGAGGGAGAGGGATGAGAGGGAGGGAGGGAGGAGCACAGGGGACTGAGGTGATGGTGCATGGGTGCCTTGTGGAAGGAAAGTCCATGGGGACTTAATCTGAGGGGCTGGGGGGAAACAAATATTGTTTAAAAAAGAACAACAATGTAAAAAAAATTTAAGAAAAGTTAAAAAAGTTAAAAAAAATTAAAAAAGGTTAAAAGCAAAAATAAACCCATGGTAGCTTTCAGAAGAATTATCTTTTTTTATAGGATATAACTCCATATACAGAAAACAACATATTGATTGAAGTTCAGCTGATTTTTTTACTCTTAACACCACGGAAAATGTCTAATATTTATATTACTTACAGGAAATAAAGATTAAATATTTCTTAGTGTGACATTGAAAATATTTCCCATATTGCCCTTTAAGGGGAAGATCCTGGTAGCCTAGAGATTCTTTCTTTGTGGGGTAGGGAATGTGTGCGGGTGTTTGTTTTTCATAACTGGGGGATGGGGGGTGGATGGGGAGGAGATTTAGAAGCCTATCTGGTGGCTGCAAAGAAAGCAAATAATGAGCTAGAAAAGATGTAGGAGAATAGGGAAGATGAACCCCCAGTTTTGAAGTAGCCTGGGAGAACTAGGAGAGCAAACATATTTGGTGGAGATTTGATGAATGTTCACTATGCACCTATAGAATCTTATGTAAATTATGGATTATTTAAAAACATTTTTGATGTAAGCAGGTTATTATGGAGTGAATGCAGAGAGGTTCAGCACTCTACTTGTGAGCACTGGCCTCTGAGTTAATTTACTTGAAATCTGGGTCACACTGGACTGTAAGGTTTGATGAGGGAAAATTTTTATAACTAAAAAAGCACTGATTGTATTACGGTTTGTCTAGCTTTGACCTAAATTCGTGGGTGAAACTTTAAGGATCATTGCATAGTCCCAAAGCAGTTCCCCAAATATTTGTTAATTACTTTAGTGGTTTTTAACATATTTTCTAACCTTCTTTCATATTCTGCCACTGGGAGGTAAATCTTAATTCTTTTCTCTTTGAATATGGGCTGGGCTTCGTGACTCTCTTCTAAAAAGTACAGTATGGAAAGTACAGTATGGCAGGGGAGATTGGCAGATAACATCTTACCTTCATGAAGTAATAAGGATTAACATCAGACATGAGTTATGTTGATGTCATGTTCTTTAGGTGAAGGGTTTATAGGAACTCTCATTAGCTATACTTACAACTATTTTTTTTAAGATTTATTTATGCATACAAGAGCTGGGGTACAGGCCAGAGGTGTGGGGGGGTGAGTGGATTCACCAGAGACAGACTAGGGAACAGAACAGGCAGACTGACTGAAATACACTGCTGAGGGGAGCAGCAGGCAAGACAGGAGAGGTCTGCTGCACCATGTGGTTAGCTTCCTGGCTGGCCAGGGATTGAACTCATGCTGCAGAGGCTGAGGATAGCTTCACAGTGCTGTGCTTAACCCCTTGTGCTGTCAGGGAGGTCCTATACTTTCAACTATTTTATAAACTTAGCTATTTCAAAAAATATTTAAAATAAACTTATTCAGGAGATTTTTTTTCCAAAGAAAGGCTAAAATGATTAATTATGAGAATATTATTAGCTCTTTGAATTACACCCAAATATAAATATTTATTTTCCAGCATCACTATACCATGATAATTGTTTTTCCAGAAGGACAGCCAACTTGGTGTTTGAGAACTTATGAAGATTAAGAAAGGTGGGAGGAATCTAGAGAAACATATGTATATGATGAACACAGTTGGCCAATTGCAAAGTGAAATTGTTATTCAGAATATAAAGAGATATTTATTCATTTATTCAATAACATGTATTTACTCCCTGTGCCAACTATTGTGTTAGAAATAAAATGTGTTTATGACAGATGAGTTCCCTGGCTTTCTGAAGCTTACACTGTAATGACACCCAAGCTTTTGTATTATTACTCTTTGGAAATATATGCCTCTGAAAGTGCAAGGATTGTTTTGAATGTCTATCTAAGTAAAAATAGGCATTAAATGAATTAAACACTTGTATTCATTTAATCAAAACAAAGTATGCATTTGGGAATGGTAATATATATTTCCTGTTTTTTTTTTGATGTAAAATATTATAGAATTTGTAAAATGTAATTTTGTAAATCATGTTAGAGGAACAGAAGTATATTAATTCCAGTTAGCAAATGGAAAAATGTTTTCACTGGAAAATTTTTGAGTTTAAATTCTTAAGTAAGTAAAACCCTTGGAGTTGCAAGATGAGGGTAAGTCAAACTTTAGAAAATTAGCAGATAATTTCTCCTGTTTCTCTTACCTTTCTAAGAAGAGGTGGAAGGAATCTGGAACATTAAGAGATGAGCAAAGTGATATAGGAAACTTAGTTTGGTAAAACTTATCAACTGCTCAAGGAAGTCTTCCTTATAATCTCCCCTCTCTGGAAAAGTCCAGGCAGATTTTTAGTTCAGTGAGCAAATATTGAAAAGAGAACAAATTAAGTTTAATTCATAAAAAATTGTGGCTGCATCAAGCTATAAAATAGCTTCAAGTTTTATAAAGTGAATAGATTAAAAATGTAGCAACAACTTTATATCTTTTTTCTTTATATATTCTCTTATGTACACACACACACACACACACACACACACACACTCACTGTAGGGAAAGACTGAGGAAGGGTGAAAAGAATAAAGTTACCAGCATTAGTTTTTTAGTTTCTAAGATAACTTTGTTTAGGAAAATTTTATAAATACATCTGGTATCGAGACTAAATAGATTATGCAAATTCTACTTTCCCTGAAAAATAAATCAGACATCTCAAAATCATTTCATAACTACCTGAAAATCATTATATTTTTAATACTTTATCACTGTGACCAAGTCAGTAATAGTAGTTGCCTTTTATCTTATAGTGTGTTGCAAGTGTCAAATAATTTAGTCTTCATATAGACTCTGAAGGTTGATAATAATATGTCAACAGGCAGAGGTAGTATCACTGGTTAAGAGGCAGATAGCCTGAGTCTTTCTTCTTTCTGCCATTACAAGTGACCTTGGGCAAGTTATTCAACTCTGGTGTCCCATATTTTTCCCCTTGAACAAAGTGGGCTTAATACTAACTCATAATTATCACAAAGTTTAAATTTATATATTCAGTATATTTAAAGTATTTAACATATGTAGGAGGAAGAATGCCTAGATATAATAAACACTACAAAATGTTGTTAAACTCAAAAGCTGTTTTTCATTTGAATATATCTCTGCTTTTTTATGCAATTGCTATTTTACTGGTAAGAGTAAGAGCCATGGCAGAGGGAACTGTAATCTTATAGACAGGAGGCCAAGTGTATTTTATAGCATAGTGCCTGGCACTACTAAATGCATTTAGGAGATGCTTGTTGGGTGTGTAAATTAATGAAATTGTATATGACTGATTGTACTTGCATCAAAACAATTTTTAGCATGTTTTGCCTTTTGTCTAATAATCAGTTTTCATTTGAGCAACATAGATCTTTTTTGGAAAAGACTTCTGGCAATTTGGCTTTTTCCAATTTGTTTAGCTTCTGCACATCTTGCTAAGTTAAATGCTAAAATTGTCAAAAATTTTTCAAACAAATGGAATGCCTGTTAAGATGTTTTGAAAGACTGGTCCAAGTATAATTTTTTTTTTTTTTACTTAAGTTTAATTTTGTTTTAACATAGAAACAAACCAAAACAAATACTTCTGTGGTTAACTTTTGAAATTGTGTTTTCTAACAGTTCTTTTTTCCATTTTATTAAAGAGAATAAAATATAGATACAAATGCAAAATATAGTTTGTGAAATATGGTTTGAAGATCCAGTTATATGTTGTGATAAAAATGTCATTTATGTAAGAGGGATGTGGGCCCAGTATGTTTCTACCTTGATGAGAATACTTTTTTTAGAATTTGAAAACCCAGTGAGCTAGTATTAGATATTATGTTTAAATAGTTGGATAGAACTTTTCAATTCTGTTATTTCAATAGGCAATAAGTGTTGTTTCCAAGAAAACTGTTAGCTGTCTAGGCTCTCAAAAAGTGTAACAAAATTCCCAAAGATGAGGAAAAATAAAACTAAGTAGAAATTAATTGTGAAGATTAGAAAATGGTTTATATTCGATATCCACTGATGTTTCTAAGGACTTCAATGAATGAGCAATGTTATAGTTCATTTGTAGATGTCATACAGTCACCAACATCTCAACCTTTTTTTTTTTTTCATAAATCTTAGAAATGTCTTTTAGTTCTAAATATATATATATATTTGGAATAATAAATATTTTCCCACCTCTTTCATTCTAGGCACTGAAGAAACAAGAAGCTAAAGCAGATGAGAATGAGGGAGTAATGAAAAATAAGCTAAGACAAACTGAAACTGAGAAGAATCAAGTAAGAAAATTATCTTTCAAAGATTAATGTTGTTTGGGGCCAGTGATATTGGTTGAGTTCTTTGAAAAGTTTCCTAAGATCATTTGTTAGGACACAGTGAAGCCTTTGTGTTTTCAGGTGGAGACACTTGGTTCAATGGCTCTGCCATTGTCTGCTTCTTGCTCTTGGGAGCGTTGGAAGAGCTGCCTTGTCATCAGGCCACACTCCTTTTCTAGAGGCGAAATAAACTTTACTGTTCCTTGCTGGAGAACCTTTAAACAGCTTGACTTTGCTGCAGGGTTAGAAAAGCCATGTTGTTTAATGGCTGAATATTTGGATACATGCCTTTTTATTATAAAAGATAGGCATAGTTAGCAGCCTGGTTATGAAAAGTCCCTTATCTCAATAAATATTAAGGACTTTTGATATCTATTTGCATCTATGAACTTGTGGAGTTTATTACTTTAGAGTCAGGAAGGAATTCAGAGACCAAACAATTCTTAGCTCTCACAGGAATAGATTTAAGCAAGAACCCGAGGTAATGAATGGTAATAAAGGGAAAATTTACTGTGATGAATTTTTTGTTTTTGTTTCTTTTTCTATTTCCCATTACTTCCTTTATGCCAAGTTATGTGATGCTTTCGTGCCACTTTTATGGTAAGCAAGGTTTCATAGGTAAGCAAGGTTTCCATTTGCCCTTTGGGAGCTGAAACTGCTCATCAGACCCAGGGAACAAAATGGGCCTTGGTAGATTATGAAACCATATTGATGGAAGTGTGATTTCTTTGCTCTCTATTTCTACATAGAAACAAGGCAAGAGGTCAGATATTTTGTGTGGCTTCTGTGATTCTATATGTACGTGCCTTTTTTTAATATGACATTAATTTGTGATCTGCACCATGCAGTTTTACAAGATTGACTGCATTAAGAAATTTATTTTGAAATGGTTATAGATTCATATGATACTGCAAAGCAAAATGTAGCAAGCTCATCCCATGTGCTCTGTACTCGATTTCCTTCCATGGTAACATTTTGCATAATTCCACCTAATATCAAAACCAGGAAATTGACACTATTACAATCCAGAGTTTATAAAGATTTCACCAGTTTTGTGTACACTTGTGTGTTGTGTGTCTGTATGTGTCGCCTTGTGGGGCAACAGTGTTGGGAGGTGTGCGGGATGAAGAGAAGAATCCACCTAAAAAAGTGCAGCCCCAATCAATGGGTGTCTCATATTTATTAAGAACCAGGCTCACAAATGATAGGCATGTGCATGCATGAGGGTACATTATTGGGGGGTGCGTTATCATCTCGTAGAAGCTAGGGGCTGTTTCTTGGGGGGCTCCATAGTTTCTACTAATCAAAGCATACTATCTCTAATCCCTATTTTTACCTAACTTTCTGCTAATCTTTACAAGTAAGGTATTCTAGCTGATCTTGTTAATCTGGCCATAATATCTGCCTGCTGTTTTCAGCTGATACTGGTTTCCCAGTGTGTTCCTCATACCAGGACTTTTGCCCTGGTGAGAGGTCCCCTGCCTGAATCTACATTTTAGCTTCACCACCAGGTACTCTGGGCACTGAGACAATAGCCCTAACAACACAGAGGGCTGGAGATTCCACATGTATGTATGTATAGTTACAATTTTATCTCATTCTAGAATTATGATATAAACTGTTCCAACTATCACCATAATGTTCCCTTCTCTACTCCTTGATAGTCATACCTACTAAATGTACATTTTGTAGAGGACTAATATATAGTCTCTTTATTTTATTTTTTTTAAAGATTTATTCATTTATACATACAAGAATTGGGTCACAGGCCAGAGTTGTGGGGGGCGAGAGGACTCACTAGAGACAGAGTGGGGAACAGAACAGGCAGATCAATTGAAAATACACTGCTGAGGGGAGCAGTGGGTAAGTCAGGAGAGGTCTGCTGTGCCATGTGGGTAGCTCCCTGGCCAGGGATTGAACTCATGCTCTAGTGGCTGCGGCAAGCTTCATAGCCTGCATGTCAATGCCTTGCACCACCAGGGAAGCCCTACAGTTTCTTTAAATGAAGTGATAATTTAGGATAACTACTACAAATCTAAGCTTTTAACAACATCTTGATTTAAATTTGTGATTTCACAATCTTACTCTTAACAAAATATAAACATGTTTAGGATATATAATTCTAGATTTTAACAAACTTCCATCCTGGTATACTTTTAAACTTGAAATAATTTAGGCATACTCAGACTTCGTAGGGTATTTAGTCACATAACTGGTACATTTTCTGTGGATTTTAACAGCATTATCATTAAATAAATTCTTAATGTTTTCTTCTGAGCTCAGATATTTAAAAATTTAGTAATATCATTGATACTAGAAATAGGGGGCCTACCCAGTGGCACAACAGGTTGAGCGCTGTGCTGTGAAGCTGTCTGCAGCCTCTGCAGCGCTGGTTCGATTCCCGACCTGCCAGGGAGATAACCACATGGTGCGGTAGACCTCTCCTGACTCGCCCGCTGCTCCCCTCATCAGTGTCTTCAGTCCATTTGCCTGTTCTGTTCCCCGCTCTGTCTCTGGTGAATTCTCTCACCTTCCCATGCCTCTGATCTGTATCCCAGTTCTTGTATAAATAAAAATAAATCTTAAAAAAAAAAGAAATAGGGACATAAGAATATTACAATATATGAAATCAACTGAGTGAAGTATACTTTGTGTCATAAAGTCTTTGACATTTTTATTGTAATTCAATTCATATCATATTGTATGTACTAATTTAAAGAAAAAATACCTTAGACTTTAGAGTAAAATAATTCAGAACTGGAAGAAATTTAAGATCATCTAATATACAATCCTTATTTTAGGGACAATAGAATAGAGGTCTAAGATGAAGAGATTTAAACAGGGTCACAGTTGAGTTGGAAGTGACTAGAAGTCAGTCCTCTTGAGGTCTGGTTCACTTCATGTTATACAATTAACATTTTAATGGAAATACTAATAGCTGTTTATGGCAGGTATTTGTTTTTTTAACTAAGTTTTCTGAAGCTTTCCACTTTTCTTCAGTTAAATTGTGCCCATAATAATTTACTTATCTTCTGCTCCATTAGACATTTTGCTTTGTCCTTTGTTGAAACTCTAGCTTGCACAAGAATTGGAACATTCTCGAAGGTTATTGAATCAGTCAGAAGGCAGCAGAGAAACACTTTTGCATCAGGTAAGTTTATGTGAGCTATGATAATTTACTTTTAAATTAATTAGGGTTGAATCCCCTACTCTATAAATGTCTTGTGGAAGGAAAATTCCTAGGTCTAGAAAATTTTTCTTAAGGAATGTATATTAGCATACATAAGCAGAATGGAAATCCATTCAGGAAGATTCAGAGAATGTTAGTACATAAAACAGCAGCCCAAATTCCTGCTGTGACAGTATCTTGCATTGCTGCTGTTAACATAAGCAGTGTAAAAGTGAGACTGGATATGTAAAATAAAGTTTTCCTAGTAACTTAATTTTATTTAAGGAAGCATGGGACAGCAAAGGAGGAAAAATACATAAAACACCTTTGCATATTCAAGTTACTTTGAATGCATCACAATCTTATATTCATGTTTTCAGGATGCTCATTGTCCCCTTTTAATTATCATTAAGGCTTAATTTTATTTTTTTTAAAGATTTATTTATTTATGCATACAAGAGCTGGGGTTCAGGCTAGAGATGCAGGGGGTGAGAGGATTCACCACAGACAGTATGGGGAACAGAACAGGCAGAATGACTGAAATACGGTGCTGAGGGGAGTAGCGGGCAAGACAGGAGAGGTCTGCTGCGCCATGTGGGTTGCTCCCTGGCTGGCCGGGGATCGGACTCGTGCTGCAGAGGCTGCGGATTGCTTCATAGTGCCGCGCTTAACTCCTTGTGCCACCAGGGAAGCCCAAGGCTTAATTTTAAAGGATGGTATTTTGTAGTTCAGTAGCTCATACTGACACTTGCGTGCTTTTGATACTTAAAGTTGAATAATTGGAAATGGTCCTCTTATGTACATTGGATAAAGGCCTATGATTTTCTCAACTCCCTCTACCTTTGTTTTATGTTAACTGCAACTGTATTTTCCTCTTTTTTTGAAATGTGGGTTACATAACTTACTACATAATAATTTGCTAGGTAGGCAAAGATGACAGGTATCAAGATATTCAGAAGGAGTATTACATTTTCACAATTAGTGTTGAAAATACATCACAGCATCTGTTTTACAAAACCTTTAAAATTGCTCATTGCCTTTGTTCTGCAGCCAGTGGTTACATGAAAATAGTGTTGGCAGAATTCAGACTTTCTTTTCTCGAAGTTTATATTTGTACTCAGTTCCATTCTGATTTTTGTTTTTGGAACTCTGATCTGTAATCTCTGATTTTAGTTTTTGAAACAAGAGATTTCTGTGTTGAGGTTATGTTTGTGTTTTTTAACTGTGTTTTTGCCAGTGTTAACTGGTTTAACAATTGTTGAACACATACCTACTATGTGCTAGGCAATTTGACAGTCTCTAGAAATATAAAGATGAATGAAACAGTCCCTGACCTCAAGTAGTTTATAATTCTTTCAACATCATGTATTGCTTATTTATTTTGAGCTGTAGCTTGATGTGAAAATATCCTAATTCATGCTCATTTTCCTGAATTTACCAATCAGTAGAACATGATCATATAGAAGAAAATATGTAAAAAATATAGACATATAGTTTTTAAGTTAGAAGTGATTTGAGTTAACATTCATGGAATGAACTGAGATTTTTAAAAATCTCAAATTCTTTGTCAAAAAAGACAGAGGGAAGAGGAAAAGACTCATCTTTGTGGGAGGAATAGGATGCATAAAGAAATGGAGCCGGGGTCTGTTCCACTGTGCTCAGCATATCAGGGAGATTAACTTGTCTTCAACTTGTATTTATAGTAGCCCATTAGAAGTAACTTTTCTTTCCCAGTAAAATACTTTGTAATTGTTTTTCCCCTGCTTTCAAAACTAATTAATGTTTTATTTTTGATTTTCTGATTTTAGATAGAAGAACTCCGTACACAACTTATGAAAGCAGGAGATCGTAAAGGTTTACAACAACAGCAAGGATCTCAGATTTCCAAACAACAGTCGAGCCATCAGGATGAACAGGGAGATGATTGGAGGCTTAGGAGAGGTATAATTCTGATTTTTAAGTGTGTGGGTTTTTAAAAAAAAATCTTCATGAACTATTTCTCATTTTTAGAATTGCTTTTCTTATGATATATTCTTGTCATCTTATGTATTTCTTCATGTACTACAAGGTTTTCCAATAGGTTGATCATAATTTAGTATCCAACTTTTAAATATAGTCTTTATTTTTTAGTTTTATGTTTATAGTAATATTGAGCACAAGGTACAGGCATTTCCCATATGCCCCCTGCTTGATAGAGTAGTATATTTGTTGCAAGCAATGAGCTTATATTTTACTTTAGGGTCACTCTTGATATAGTGTATTCTGTGATATTGGACTTATATAGTGTCATGTATCCTCTGTTACAGTAGCATAGCCTAGTTTCACTGCTCTAAAAGTCCTTTATACTATACCTATGTATCCTTCACATCCAGCCCTGGCAGCCACTGATCTTTTTATGGTCTTGATAGTTTTGCCTTTTCTAGAACCTTTTATAATTGAGATCTTATGTGTATCCTTTTCATACCAACTTTTTTCATGTAGAAATATCCTTTAAGTTTTCTTCATGACTTTTCATGGGTATAGTAGCTTTTTTTTTTTTTTTTAAAGCAAAGTCTGGATGTATCACAGTTTATTTGTCCATTCACCTACTGAAGACTATCTTGGTTGCTTCCAAGTTTTGGCAATTATGAATAATACTGCTGTTATCTAAACAACTGTGTAGACTTCTGTGTAGACATAAGTTTTTACCTTCTTTGGGTAAACACCAAAGAGCATGAATGCTGGATCTTATGTTTAGTTTAATAAGAATCTTCCAAACTGTCTCCATAATGGATATATCATTTTGCATTCCATTAGCAGAGAATAAGAGTTCCTATCCTTGTCCTTGTTTTTGGTTAGTGTTCTGAATTTTGGCCTTTCTAGTAGATGTATAATAGCATCTCCTTATCAGTTTTAATTTATATTTCCCTGATAAGATATGATGTGGAACATTTTTTCATAGGTGTATTTGTATACAAATATTTGTATACATATCTTCTTTGGTGAGATGTTAAGGTTTTTGGCCCATTTTATAGTGGGATTGTTTGTTTTCATATTGTTGACTTTTGAGAGTTCTTGTGTATTTTGAATAATAGTTCTTTATCAGATAATGTCTTTGCAAATAATTTCTCACAGTCTGTGCTTTGTCTTTCCATTTTCTTGGCAACGTCTTTGGCAGAGTCAAAGTTTTTAATTTAAAGAAGGCCACTTTATTAGTTCTTTCATGAATTGTGTCATATCTAAAATGTCATCACAAAACCTAGGTCACCCAGCTTTTCTTCTGTTTGATCATCTAAGAGCTTTATAGTTTTGCATTAGATCTGTGATCCATTTTGAATTAACTTTTGTGAAGGATGTAGATTAATATTTTTTTTTGTGTGTGGGTATCCAGTTGTTTGAGTGCTCTTTGTAGAAAAGACTTACCCCATTATATTACATCATCTTCTTTGTCAAAGATAACTTGACTGTTTTTATGTGGTCAACTTCTGTGCTCTCTATTCCACTACCTATTTGTCTATTTTTCACCAATATCACTTTTAAGTACTATAGCTTTATAATAAATCTTGTAGTTGGAGAGTGGCAGTCCTCAATATTGATCTTTCTCAAGATTGCTTGGCTATTCTGGATCTATCCATATAACTTAGATTCTGTTTATCCATACCCACAAAATAACTTACTGGGATTTTGATTTGTATTGCACTGAATCTGTAGATTAAGTTAGGAAGAACTTACATTTTGACAATATTGAGTCTTCCTATTGGTGAACATGGAATGTATCTCCATTTATTTGTTCATCTTTGATTTATTTTATTCAGGTTTTGTAGTTTTTCTCATATAGATTTTGTTAGATTTATACTCATGTATATCATTTTTGTGGATACTAACCAAAACAGCATTGTGTTTTTAATTTTAAATTTTACTTGTTTGTTGGTAATACTAACATCCAATTTTATGTTTTCTCTGCTTGAAGTTTAAACCTATTTTGGTTGTCAGACCTACTTTGGAGATTTTTCTTAGAAAGAGCCAGCAAAGCCAGTAGTGGAATTCTTTCCAGCTTTCTATTTCTATGCCAAAATACCTGTGTGTGCATTACATACCATCCTTGTATTTAAATTGGAAAATACCTATTTTTCACTTTTCCTTACCCCAGTTTTTTAATATGTGCAACCAATTAAAATTAAGATCCTATATTTATTTTGGTTAACTGAAGATTGGTGACAAAAATTGATCATATTGTAGGAAGTGTTCATGAAGCAAATCACTCTTATGTGGATTAGGAACACTTTCCATTTGATAAATGAGAAATGTTAGAATACATTCTCAGTGGAGGTATTGATTTAGGTTGTGGAATGTAATGACTATGGGTGTATTTTTTTTAAAGTTCAAATTTAACAGAAATGGTGATAATGAAGTTTTACAATAGTTTCTATTAGAGTAGTCCAGATTATTCAGCTTGTAAATTGTTTTGGTAATGAGACTACCTACTGAAATGCCTGAATTATTGGAGAAACTCCTGTTAGCATGTGATTTACTATCAATTCAGAGAAGGTAAATATTTCCTCACATTCCCTAATATAACTCAATATGTTGCCTATACTAGAATTTCCATATTGCCAGAAAATCTTCACTGTATGGAAGAGTCTGACATATGTACTCTAATATATTTGCATGCCGCTAAGTTCACATAAATTTCCTATCATGTTATAATTTATCTTTGACATTAGTGCAATCACATCTTAAAATTTATTTTTAAAAAATCTTAAGGTGTTAGATTGTTCATTAAAAGTACATAAAGGTGCACATAAGAACTTTCATTTTGTTTAGAAAAACATTTGTTATGTTTTATTGCCTCACAAAATCTAGTTGTTTTTGGTATAAGTCTGTGAGGACTAGCAGAATCTTATTTTTCTAAGTACTTACACTAAAAAAAGACCCTGAATGTTCTCAAATCAATGTGATAATGAACTTCACTTTCTTTGAGCCAGTAGTGGAATTCTTTCCAGCTTTATAAAATACTTGTGTTATTTAAAAAATATTACATAAGAAAACACTCATCATACTGTGCTGCAGCTTATTCCTTCATTGACTTTGCTTCATTCACTAATGTTGCTTCAATCAAATTATAAGGAGTCTTTCCATTACCTATCTTACTTGACCTCTCTTTATTCCTTCTTTCTTCTTGGAATGAAGAATTGCACTGACTTCAGTGCTTCTAAACTTTCCTCATTCTTCTGTTTTAATTCTTTTCATTGGACACTTTTCTCTTTGTTCACAGTTGTCTTTCAAATGCTAGTCACGTCTAGAATTCTGACCTTGGCGATTCTCACTTAATATTTCTCCTGGTGGTGTTTTTTAGTCACGTGCTTTAGCTGTCATCTATATGTGATGATCCCTAAACCTAGCTCTACTCTTTTAGCCTCAGTCTGCAGATGGATTTGCTCATTGGCTACTTCCATGTGTTGTTTCACAGCATGTTCAGTCAATAGCTTTATATCTGAATCCATTCTTTTCACAATGATACTTTCATTTATTTGATCTCAATTTTTGGCATCATCATTTAATAAAATGTCCATGCCTAAAATACAAACTAGTCTCTATATCCCTATACTTATATGCATCTAGGTGCACATATAGATTTTTAGAAAATATCTCTTGAATTTGCCTTGCCCTCTTTCTTCTTTTCACAACCCCAGTTTATGCATGCTTCATCTCATCTGTATTATCCTCTGGTCTTATTCTAGTCACTCTGTAATCTATCTTCCATACTGCTACTAAAGGGACTCTTCTAAGACAAATTGTTGATGTTACTCTCTTGATTAAAACTTCTCGCTATAAACTATTGAGTTTTTATTACACATAAGGCATTATGCTATTCTTTGTAAATTATCTCCTTTAGTTCTTAAAAATATTCAGTGAGAAGGGGGCTATTATTTCTATTTTAATGACTACAAAACACAAAGAGTAAAGAACAAAGAGATTGAGTATCTAGCCTGAGATCACTTAGGTGGTAAGTAGCAGATCCAAATTTTTTTCTTCCTAAATCAGAGTTTCCTTTTTTGTTTGTTTTTTAAGATTTACTTTTACTTATTTATGAATACAAAAACTGGGGTGTAGACCAGAGGTGTAGGGTGGCGGGGGGTGAGAGGAATCACCAGAGACAGAGTGGGGAGCAGAACAGGCAGATCTACTGAAATACACTCCTGGAGGAGCAGCAGGTGAGGTAGGAGAAGGTCTGCTGTGCCATGTGGGCTAGCTCCCTTCTGGGGATCAAACTCATGCCCCAGTGGCTGCTGATAGCTTGATAGCACTGAGACTGTAACCCCTGCTCCACCAGCGAGGCTCAGCTTGAGTTCTTAACTGTTATACCATAGACCTGTCACTGTAGCAAGGGTTCTTCAAGGTGGAGAGCTGAGACAATTCTTTGGTTGTGGAGAATTGTTGTAACATTATTTATATTTTATACTTTTTGTATTTTAATTTTGGTAAATGTTTTATTATTTATGTGCGTGTATTTATATGAATATCCCCATACTCATATTTCATATGTATCTATGGTATATGAAATATACCAAAATACTATATCCACACCAGGTATATTTCATAAAGGTCATATATATGCCCTTACATACACATTCATATGTATTAATATCTCCACGTTTTATATGATATAGTCATACTAATGTTGTTTTATATATGTTTATACTCTAAAGTTATATGTTACACGTATCATGAACCATGTAATGCATAATTTCAGGTTGGAGACCTTGGGATAGACAAAGTATGGCATATTGGCCAAATTCAGGCTGTCTCCTATTTTTGTAAATAAACTTATTTATAGAACAGCTACTCCATACATGTTTACACATTCTAGTTTGCTTGTGCAGTGCAAAGGCCGAGATGAATAGTTGAGATAGCGATCCTATAGCTAAAATATTTACTATCTGTCCCTTCATTGAAAATGTTTGCTAACTCCTGGCCTATGTGATAATTTCTAAATTATGTACTCCTTGCTGACTCTCATTCCTCTGCTGTGTGCTAGCTTTATAGAACTAATATGTGTATAATTATCTGAATATTAAATTTACCTTTGTACCCTTGTACTTTATACTGTTTCTTCTTCCCTGAAATATCACTCCTAACTGTATCTTGCTTTGCTTGGTGAACTCTTGTATCCATTCTTTGATTCTTAGTTTCCAATTTTTCCTTCCTCAGTTTCTATTTTTTATTTTTTATTTTTATTTTTTTATTTTTCCAAATTTTTTTTTTTTTAATAGAGGCATGTTTTATTTATTTATTTATTTGTTTGTTTGTTTGTTTATACATGCACTGGGTACAGTCAGAAGCGTGGGAGGGTGAGAGAATCCACCAGAGCCAGAGCGGGGAGCAGAGCAGGCAGAAGGGCCGAAGTACACTGCTGAGGGGAGCAGCGGGCGGCAGGAGAGGTCTGCGCGCCATGTGGGACCCTCCTCTGGTGGCTGGGGAGCAGCCGGGGATCGAACCGGCGCCACAGAAGCCGCGGGCAGCTTCGCAACCCAGCGCTCAACCGCTGCGCCACCGGGGAGGCCCCTTCCTCAGTTTCTTACCAAGACACTTTTGTACTATTTCTGTATAAGAACCATTATATAGTATAGTCTCTGTCAGTGTTTTTATGCACTATTAAAATGCCTATGTTTCTTTCATCCAGGATGTACAATTTTAAACACTTTAACTTTTCTAAGTTTGGGATATGTCTTACAAATGGTCTATAAATTTGATTTGTCAGTATTTTCTTTTTTCCTTTTCTGGAAAGGAAAATACTAGACAAACAGCAGTTTTAAATTGATAGTATATGTTTAAATTTTTGACATCTTAGACTCACAAAAGTAATTTATTTATATGACTTGTATTGTTTCTTGGCATGCAAGCTCACTGGAAAAGGGCTTTTGTGTTATTTTGAATAAGATGGCATTACAGGGCCTTGTGTATCACAGGCCAATAATTTTTTTTCCTCTTTAAATCTTTTTAAATTTTTATTTTATAGTTTAGTTGGGAGAGTGCTAGACCAAAGTATCTTTTAATGAAGTATCCTTGTTAATTTTGGACAGTATAGGATTTCTTCCCACAGTTGTGGTCACCATATCTCCCACCACCAAATTCCTCATAGTCCATTACTACCGTCTTTTGTGTTCTTTGCTCCATTTTCACACTTCCCAGTCTTACCTCCCCTCCACCCCTGAATGCCTCAGATACGGTTAGATTTCAAGTTTTATCTTTGTCTGACCCTTTGTCTGGTTTTTCTGTATTCTACCTATAAGGGAAACCATCTGGTATTTATCTTTCCCCTTCAGACTTATTTCATTTAGCTTTATCCCTTCCAGCTCCATCCATTTTGCCGCAAATGACATGGCTGTCTTTTTGGATAGCTCAGTAGTATTCCATTATGCATGTATACCACAGCTTCCTGATCCATTCAGCTGTTTTGGAGCATTTGGGTTGTTTTCCATATCCTGGTTATTGTAAGTAGTACTGCAGTAAACATAGTAGTATAGGTTTCCTTTAGAATTAGTTTTTTGATGTATTTGGGTAGGTTCCTAGGAATAGTAGTGCTTGGTCATATCCAATTTTATTGTTTTCAGGAACCTTCACACAACTTTTCATAGTGGCTGGACCAGTCTTCTTTCCCACCAACCATGTGAGAGGGCCTCTTTTCTCCATGCCCTCACCAGCATTTGTTGTTCCTGTTTTTTTTTTTTTTTTAAAGATTTATTTATTTATTTATACAAGCACTGGGTACAGTCAGAAGCACGGGAGGGTGAGAGAATTCACCAGAGCCAGAGCGGGAGCAGAGCAGGCAGAAGGACCGAAGTACACTGCTGAGGGGAGCAGCGGGCGGCAGGAGAGGTCTGCGCGCCATGTGGGACCCTCCTCCGGTGGCCGGGGAGCAGCTGGGGGTCGAACCAGCACCGCAACCCAGTGCTCAACCGCTGCACCACCGGGGAGGCCCTGTTGTTCCTGTTTTTATTTATTTATTTTTTTAATATGTGTCATTCTTGTAGGTGTGAGGTGGTGCCTCACACCTATAGTTTTGATTTGCATTCTCCTGATTATAAGTGAGGGTGAACATTTTTTCATTTGCCTGTTGGCCATTTGTATCTCTTATTTGGGGAAATGCCTATTTAGCTTTTCTGCCATTTTTTGATTGGGTTGTTTATTTTGTTTTTGTTGAGTTGTATGAGCTCTTTGTAGATAATTGATATCAGACCTTTGTCAGATGTATGGTATATGATAATATTTTCTCTCATTCAGTAGGGTATCTCTTTATTTTGGTTACTGTCATCTTTAGCATACAGAAACAGCCTTTTAGTTTGATGTAGTTCCACTTATATTCCCCTATCTTTCTCTTGCTGTTGGAGATGATTTCAAAGACATTTCTGAAGTTTATGTCATGGAGTGTTGATTCTGGAACCACAAAAACCCCCAAATAACCAAAACTCTCCTTACTAAAAAGGGGGGAAATGGGAATACTGTACTTCTGACTCAAACTATAATATAAAGACATAATAATTAAAACAGCATGATATGGAACAAAATCAGGCACATGTAGCAGTGGAATAGAATTGAGAGCCCAGAAATAAAAGCACACATATGTGGTCAACTTATCTATGATGACCAAAGAGCAAAGAATATACTTTGGAACAAGGAAAGTCTCTTCAATAAATGGTGTTGGGAAGATTGGACTGCCCCATGCAAAAGAATGAAACTAGTGTACTACCTCACACTATACATGAAAATCAACTCAAAGTGGATACAAGAGCTGGATATAAGAACAAGACTTTCCTGTTGAATTAAAGACTGAGTCTAATTATATTCATCAGTGATATAATTTCGGTGATTGTCTCTGGAATGGGAAAGCCAGTGGGGGTACACCATGAGAGATTTAAACATCATTGTCTATGTATGTTGTAAGAAAAACATTTTGTTGTTGTGTGAACTTCAACAATTTCAGTTGGAATACCTTAGTTGAAATTTTTTTCAGTATTTTTGTTTCAAAGTTTGGAGGGAATGTAGGAATATAAAGTTAAAAAACATGTGTAGGATTTTCCTAAATGGTTCTAGAAATCAGAAACATTTTATGTTTTCATATCAAAATGGCATAGTTTTGGACGGCATTTAGAAAACTGTGTGAGACTTGAAACAATAGACTGATAAATTCAGAATTTTTTTTTTTGTGTCTTTGTTGGTGTTAATAAGTTAGTTATGTTAGCTAGAATATTAAAACACCAAGGCTTTGTACCATTTGAAAGCCCATGACCTGTGAATAAAAAGCAACAATCAAGCTTTACATTTTCTCTTTTAAGGGATTGAGCAGGACAAAGAGGATCTGGAGAGGCAGATGTCAGATTTGAGAGTGCAGCTGAACTTCAATGCGATGGCATCTGAGTTAGAGGAAGTGAAGCGGTGCATGGAGCGAAAAGACAAGGAGAAAGCACATTTGGCAGCACAAATAGAGGTGACTTTGCTGTTTTTAAGCCATATTCAAAGAACTTCAGCTTTGTTTCATAAAATTGCTTAATGAAATTGTAATATAAAGATTGTGGTATTTTATGAGCTCAGTTTGGCTGTATATAATGTGAAGTTATCTCTATATATAGAAATTTTATGGATTCATTTCTCTTTCATTTGTACCTCAAAGCCAGGAACCTATTAAGCTTGAGAATATTCTTGTAATAGCAGTTGACCCCTTCTTAGAGACAGAAAGGATTTTTCTTCTTTGAAGGAACAGTGAGTTACTTATTTTGGGGGTAAAACTGTGGAAGACATAGTAAAATGATATTACTGATATTTCTTCTTTGGAACCATAAGGTTTTAAAATCTTGAGCTGTTCTGCATGAGGTAGAGTATGATGCCTCCAGCACATTAATTTACAATTGTATAGTAATCATGAATGACGTGGTAATCATGAATGAAGTGTAACTAGGCAGCTGCCCTTTCCTGCTTACCTTTTATCTAGCACAGATGGGGTAATTATCAGAAAATATTAAAAATCAAAGGAAAGAACTTCATAAAAAGGAAATGGTTTGATTCCAATTATAATTATGCAAATTAGATCAAGCAGGAATAACACATTTGGAAATAGATATGTATCAGCCCTCCTCTGTATCTGTTTTTATTAGTGAAGTTGTGTTTTAATTGTGATAAGTTGTCACATTTGAAGAGTTTGCTAAATTATAATGAAAGGTAGAAAATTGGCATTTAAAGTAGCTAAAATTGTATAATCCAAAGGAAATATTTAATTTTATTCCAGTCTGATCTTCTCTTTTATCTTGTCAGCATGTCAATAGAAAATCTATTTTAGATATAGTTTAGGTTTCAGATTGTAAGGATGATGAAATATTGACTGACTCGTTACAGAGCCCTCTACTTATAAATACTTACGTTTAACCAATACTTATCAGAGCTATGGTAATTATAGGATTTTTAGTTTTATATACGTTATTTTAGCCCTTGATCCTGTTGACAGAAGTACTGAAGTATGATTATTTTACCAGTTAATTATTTATTAAAATATTTGCTAATTTATATTAAATGTAGAACAATTCCTTTGCTAGGCTGTTAACCACCACGTTTTGGTCTGTTCTCCTTTCCTCCAAAACCCCTTCCCTTCTTTCCTTCCTTCCTATTATTTCTTTCCATTTACCACTTGTGGATTAAAAAAAAAATCTCAAACATGTAGGTTTTTTTTTATTATAAATTTTATTTTTATATTCCCCATACAATTGCAACCCCCTTATTTTGACCCCAATTCCTCCCCTCCCCCCAGCCCCCATAGAGTGTCTCTGGTTCATAGTTGTTTGTTGATTTTGATTTTTACTTTCTTATAGTTATTCTTTTTCCTGGTCCCTTATTTAGGTTTTCTAGATTCCTGCTATGAGTGAGACCATCCGGTATTTTTCTTTTTCTTTCTGGCTTATTTCGCTGAGCATGATCCCTTCCAGCGCCATCCATGTTGCTGCAAATTGCATGTGTTTATCTTTTTTGAATGCTGAGTAATATTCCATGGTGTATATGTACCACATCTTCTTGATCCAGTCATCTATTTTTGGGCATTTGGGTTGTTTCTAAAGCTGAGCTATTGTAAACAGTGCTGCTATAAACATAGGGGTGCAGGTGCTCTTTGGAATTGATGTTTCTGTGTCCTTTGGGTAAATACCTAGGAGTGGAATTGCTGGATCATATGGAAGCTCTATGTTTAGTAGGTCCAGAAATCTCCACACAGCTCTCCATAGTGGTTGGACCAGTTTGCACTCCCACCAACAGTGCAGGAGAGTTCCTTTTTCTCCACAACCTCACCAACATTTGTTGTCGCTAGTTTTTTTAATATGTGCCATTCTCACTGGTGTGAGATGGTATCTCATGGTAGTTTTGATTTGCATTTCCCTGATTACAAGTGATGTTGAACATTTTTTCATATGCCTGTTGGCCATTTGCATTTCCTCTTCAGAGAAGTTTCTTTTTAGCTTTTCTGTTCATTTTTTGACTGGATTATTTTCTTTGTTTTTGTTGAGTCTCATCAGCTGTTTATAGATTTTTGTGATCAGTCCTTTATCATTAGTGTTGTGTGCAAAAATGTTCTCCCAGTCGGTGGGGTTTCTCTTTATTTTTGTTATTGTCTCTTTTGCTGTGCAGAAGCTCTTTAATTTGATGTAGTCCCAGCTGTTGATCTTTGTCTTCACTATCACTGCTTTGGGTGATGTGTCTGTAAAGATGTCTTTGATGTGCATATCATGTAGTTTCAAACATGTAGGTTTTTAAAAAATGACTAATTAATGACCTAATAATGCTCTCATTCAAAGAACCTGGCTTTCCTGTCCATACCAAATAGTCTTGTATTTTCACAAGTGAAAAATTGGAATTCTTTTCAGTTAGTTTGTATTGGTTGTGTAGGTTTGAATTTAAAAGACAGTTGGAAACAAGAGTGAACATTCACTCATATATCAAATACTTAATGACTGTGTATTACATGCTAGGTACTGTTCTAGTGCCGGGCGACATAGCAATGGACAAATATCTATCATATTTCCTATGCAGGTGACATCCTGAAACTGATGCAGAAAGTTATTTGAATTTTGTCTCAATTCTAGGGTCAGATTTCATCCCTGGAAGAAATCACCATTAACCACTTGTATTTTAATCTGATTTTCTTATTTTTAACAATAAAATAATTAATTTTATTATTTCAATATCTATCAATTGTTTTAGGTTTAGTTACATTTCTGATTATGGCTTGTTTATTTTCATACCTTATATAAGCCCTTTGAATATATCTTTTTTCTGAAGTTATTCTCAGATTGACTTATAGTATAGACTGTGACAAATACAGGTCAAGGATCATCCAATTGTAACTCTAATAATTGGAAATTTTATTGAAATTTAATTAAAAAGCACTTAGCCTCTGGGTTGTTTTTTTGCTTTTAAGAAAAATTAGGAAGTATAGCTTGTTGACTTATGTATTCTCTAAAAAATGGAGATTAATCTATTAGTTACTTGTTAGATAGCAAGTGTAATAATAAAAATGCACAAAAGGAGGCTGGTTATTTGTCAGGTACAAGAGTATTTATATAATAACATTTATTATGGCTTTTTGTGCATTGTCTTCCTTTAACCTCAACTTTCTAACAACTCTCCAACAGAACATCATATACAGTCTTGTCAAATAAGTCATTTTTTTCTGAAACTTCTTTATTAATTTCCATCTTTTTTTGTGCTTGTTCCAGTTGTTCACTGTTTCTATAATATCTTCTTTTTGTAGAAATTCTAAACCTTTTCTTCTGTTAAACTTCTTGGATTGTATCACTTATAAGTGACAATCCTTTCTTCAGAATTACCCCTTTGTCCACAAATACAAAAGCTTCTCTCTCTCTCTCTTTCTTTTTTGTACTGAGGTAACATTGGTTCGCATCACTGTTTATGGTTTTGGGGGATAGGCTCATAGTCCTCAGGTGAATGCTACCTCTTATTGTACTTTTATCATACTGTCTTAAAGTAATATATATATTTGTCCTTAAAGTATATGTAAAATTCCTTAAAATTTCAAAGTCCATGACAATACAGAGAAAAGGTAATTACAGAAGAAAGCTAACTGTCACCAAGACAAATCTACCTTGATGATGACAGTATGTTTCAAGGTGTTGGCCTCACATCTGAAAACTTGAATTTTCTGTGTTCTGGAATTAATGTGGCCCAGGAGATGGTCCTTTTAGTAATGAAACTCATAAAAAACTGTATATGAAAGAGTGCTGGTTCATTGACTTACCCAGTTGTAGTCCTATATATTTAAACGTTTTTCTCCTATGCAGGGCATGAATCTCCAAGTTTCTGTACCTAGGTTCTAGAAAACTGAATTAGTAACAAAAAATTACCTGGTAAACTTAATCAGAAAATAATATTTAAAGAATTGTTTGTTAATGGCTATGGTGAGGCTTCTCTACTGATTTTTCTTTCTGGACATCTTTGTCTTCCTGACACTCTTCTGATTTGCTTCTACTGATCATCAGACTTCAGTTTACATTTTCTTTTTTTCTTTGAAGATTTATTTTTATTTATTTATACATACAAGAGCTGGAGTGTAAGCCATAGTGTGGGGGACGGGGTAAGAGGATTCACCAGAGACAGAATGGGGAGTAGAGCAGGCAGATCTACTGAAATACACTGCTGAGGCGAGCAATGGGTGAAACAGGAGAGGTCTGCTGCCCCATGTGGGTCAGCTCCCTGGCTGGGGATGGAACTTATGCTTCAGGGGCTGCTGACAGCTTGATAGTGCTGAGACATAACCCCTTGTGTCACCAGGGAGGCCCTATTTTCTTTTGTTATGTTGCTGTGCACAGATTTGTTCTGGGCCATTTACCAATATATATTCAGGTTACAATGCAAACTTGTGATGTTCTGGGAATCACTTGGGAGTTAAAGTCTTGCCCCCTTGCATGTCAGAAATGAGTTTGAGTTCAAACTTTGTATCACTTGGTGCCCTCTTGGTGTACAACTCTGTTGTAGCCTTCACCTGTATGTTAAATATGTAATACTTGTTGATTGAAATAGTATATTGTAGAACACTTTTATTTTTTTTAAAGCTATTATCTATTGTCCAACCATTCCTTAAAAGCACATTAATTACTCAAAGAGCTGTCGATAGTCTAGAGATCTTTTGCTCTCTCTCACTAATTGCATTAATTTTGTTGATTCAGAATATGTATTTTAAGCAGTTGCTTTACACTGGGGTAAAACAGTGAAAATATCTTGTAAAAAAGCAAATGAAAACTACATTTAAGTTTGTATAATTTACCTTGCAAATTGTATTAAGACCTTAAATCTGTATATGCATAGAAAATACGAAGTGCATTTTTCTCTTCTTTTAAACTTGAGTTGAACCTCATTAACCTTGATAGGCTATTTGTATTCATAAGATTTCCAAGCATCCTTGATCAATGATTCTCCCTGATTTAATCTTAGCCTCCATTTTCCATCAACGTACTCTTCTTGGAAAAAACATTTGACTTTTAAATTCAATGAAGAACTTCAAAGAAAGAAAAAACTAGGTGCAGCACATAATTTAGATTAAATGTTGAAAGTGATAATTGAGTGACAACTGACATGATTTGATTATTCATTAGCAGAAATTTGGGACGGTAGTGCCATATTTACTTTCAAAAAGAAAGAGGGTAGTAGAAAGCAGATATAATAATAATATTTTAAGGATGATTACTATAATAGAAACAGAAGGTTGTTCCTGTTACCATCCTTTGAACATAGACTTTTGTGATTCTTATTTTCTTACATAAAGCTGGCCACTTTGCTATGCAGTAATGTCCCCCTTCAAAACTACTTTTAAACTTTTAGGGACTTACTGTTCTAGATTTCTTAATTACCATGTCTGTAATTTCCTATTTTACTTCATTTTTTAATCTTAATAATTCCTTCCTTATCCAAGTGCATGTTGTAAAATACGGTATTTTCTGACACTAGGTAATTTTTTATATACTCAGATGAGCTTACAAAGAAAATGGATATTGGTAGTAAGAACTTACAGTCAGAGGCCAAATTTGTTGAACGTCTTGGAGATGAGGACAGCCTTTGTTGTTATCCAAATTGACACTGGGGCAGATTACTAAGTCCTTAAATGCTCTACACTCTGAGTTCTTCATTGAGTTGACTTTTGGCAGTGACACTCTACTGCTGGAACTCTAGTACTGAATAAACCTTTTTACTTTTGGAAGATTAGCTCTCAGATCTGTTTTTTTTTTTTTTTTTTTTTTTTTTTAAGGATTTATTTTTATTTATTCATACAAGAACTGGGGTGTAGGCCAGAGGTGTGGTGGGTGAGAGGATTCACCAGAGACAGAGTGGGGGGCAGAATTTACTGAAATACACTGCTGAGGGGCGCAGCGGGTGAAATAGGAGAGGTTTGCTGTGCCATGTGGGTCAGCTCCCTGACTGGGGATTGAACTCAAGCCACACTGTCTGCCTATAGCTTGATAATGCTGATTTTAACCCTGTGCCACCAGGGAGACCCCTCAGGTCTTTTTTATATATGCAAAAATAGGAATTTTAGGAGTTGTTAAGAAAAGCATTTTTCTATTTTCTGTAACTCTGAGTTGTATGAGTATTTACATAAAGTCAAAAAATAGAAATGGGCTGAATATAATTTTGTCTTTAAAGATCATTTATATGGTTTATAGTTCAATATTTGAATGCAGTGAATAGAGAAATAATTTAGGACTAAAAAAATCCATGATCAAGTTTCTTTATTTTCTTAAGTCACGATAGTTTCTACCTCACGTGTTTTAAATATAAATTAAATATGTAGGCCTTTTCTATTCTTTGTGTGTGCATATGTGAGTTGTATATGCAGTATGAAGTAGGAAAAGAGGGAGAAACTTATTTTTTCACAACATAATGAAGTAAAGATAATTTTTGTTAGCTATAGATAGATTTACTATTCAACTATGAAGATAAAATATAGCTTTGGGAATAATTATTGAAGGGCCTGCTATGGAAATATGGATGATCTGAAACCAGTGAGGTAATGTTCTTGCAGTAGCTAAAGTAATTGATAGTTACTCATTTCTTGACTATCACAAATATTGTTAAAAGGTGGTAGTAGACTTTATAATAAGCAAAATTTTCCTCTAATTTTTATAGTTATCTTTTATTTAGAGTGATTTTAATTTGATAGCATATCATCTTAAGTGGAAAATTGAATTGTTTTTAGATGTTTATTTTTAGGCAATTTTCCAAATGGAGAAATGAAATTGTGTTCAGAAATGAGATTGTACTCTGTACGTAGTCTTAAACAACAGAAATGTCAACAGTTTCGTTATACTCTTGAAAGTGTTCAAATCGTATAAATTATCTTTGTAAAAATATCAAATTATTCGTATGTGCTGAGAAAACTTTTTTCCTTTTAAATAATATATAGCTAACATAAACAATGATCAGTGTTAGCAATTTTGTACAAATATATTAAATGTTTTTAATTTCCGGTACTTCAGTTGGGTGAAGTATGTATATCATACAATATTTTATTTTGGGTGAATTTATGATGATCACATGTTAGATTATAGTTTGCTCTTCCTTAGAGAATATTAACAAATTAGGCAACTTTTGGCAACTGATTAAAGAACACGTTCAGCCTTTGTTAATGGTTGCATAATAAACTTTCTTAGAAAAACTAGAAAATCTGGGTAGGAGATTAATTTTTAAAAATCTGTTTGAACTTATCAGAGAGTTATCTGGACATCAGGACAGGAGGGGTCAATGCTCTGTTGAGGAGGGGAGAGGAGAATGATGGCTCTATGGTTGACAATACTTTTCTGCTGAAATATTTTCTCAGTTTCAAACCGAGCAGGAATTTACCAGAGCTTAGACTAAGGAAAAGGAAGAGCCTTGGTAATCATTCCACCCTTTCAGCTGGGATACCCTAGAGTCTGGGTGAACTGAAAATGCACTAGTAGTCACAAACACACTAACATAGCCTTAAATCTGTTTTCACTTTCTGTACCTTGCCTAACTGCCTACCTAGACAAAGGTAAATCTTTTGGGGAGGAAGGCATTATCATCTAGGCCCTCATATTTTTTTCTATAATTTGTTGTACAATGTCTAGCATTTAATAAAAATTTAGTAGGCACATCAGGATATAACACTAGCAAAAAGGAAGAAATAAAACAAAAATAGAAACAGATATCTAGACTACACAGGTAGTGGAGTTAACAGAAGTCAACTTTAAAATAATGGTTGTTTATATGTTGGAAATTAGATATTTAATTCTGGCAGAGGTCTGAAAATCATAGAGAGGCTCACTAGGAGTCCGAGACTCAAAAAATTTATAATAACTGAAATTAAGAGATAGATAGATAGGTATGTAGGGCTTAGCAGATAATTAGACACTTTTTTCTTATTACTCTAAAGAGTTTTGTGAGGTTTCCATCTGTGTATGTGCTTGGATTATATGGTTAAATAATGGTTGGTTTCTGGATTTTTTTCCCCTATATTTTTTCATTTGCCACAAGAAAAATGATTTATTCAGTCTTTAACTCAATAAATTTTGATTAAGGACCTATTAGGTGTTGGGTCTGCTGTTAGGATCTGGGGGTAGACAATTGAAATTAACATATATGGTCTGCAGTAAAACCATAATCATTGAATTCACACAACACTGAAGTTCAGTTTGCTAGAGATGTCAGACCCCTCGACAAGGATGGACAGAATCATTCTGACACTTAAAATGGAGAACAGAGATAATGGGGGGGCTCTCAACCTTAAGAAGTGGACTTGACCTCTTCGCCATCCCTTTTATACTAAAATGGTTCTTGTCTTCCAAGGACAGTAGGATGTAAAAGCAAAGAGTCATCAAAAGACAAAACAGCTGAAATGTCTTTCAGATAGAAGTTGGTATTTGCCGACTGAAAGCTGAAACAGTGATTTCATAGTTTTGCAGGTTTAATGATTCATGATTGTATCACCTCTTCAGAAATACTTGTCCTTTTTAGGCCACAGAAAACTGATACACACTCAGGTGGGGGTTTATTGTAAAGCAGTAAAGAAACTATCTGGCCAGTTGGCTGGCCGGGCTTCATGGAGGGAAAACAAAGTCACACGTGTGTCCCACTGGCTCTGTCTTTATCAAGACTCTTTATAGTAAAGACAAACTCAAGCCACCTCTTGATGGCTGTCTGGGCTTCAGCATAAGTTCAGTGATCCTCTCATTTCTGAGGGGGCTGATGGGGGCACAGGGCTCCCTTGCTCTTAGTGTGACTTACTGTTGGGTATCAATCACTTTCTGGCCAAAGTACTTCCTTTACTATTTCTTATAAGGCTGGTGTACTTGCAACACATTTTCTGTTTTTATTTATCTGAGAATGTCTTCATTTCGCCTCATTATAAAAAGATAATTTTGCTGGATGTAAGAAATGAGTTGGCTTTCAGCGTTTTGAAATGTCATTTCACTGATGTCTATTCTCCATTTCTTTTCATGAGAAGTAGCTGTTAATTTTACTGGGTTCCCTCATCCATGATGAGTCACTATTGATGTTCTCAGGGTTTTCTCATTGCCTTCATCTTTAATCACATTGTATTAAGTCTGAATACTGATTCATTAACCTCTGCTGGGATTTTTTGTTTGCTTTCTTAATAGTTTAGTCATTTGGCGGGTCAAGTTCAGTATATCCTGTTTTCCTTGCAGTGTTCAGCCTCTGATGTCAGTTCTCAGAGGGAGCAACTATGAGTGTGTGCACAGTCTCCATCATCACCACAGCTGACTGTGGCTTTAACTGGACTCTATTTGATGGTCTAGTTCCCTAATCTCCCTGTTAAGTTTCTGGCTAGTCTAACTCTGTGGATGACCTGTCTAACTTTTAGCCTGTCTCTGACTACTAACTAATTTCTTTCTGTTCTCTCACCTTTCCTGCCCTCCCCTCCCTTTCTCTGCACCCCCTTCCCTCCCTCCATCCTTCCCCTCCCCCTCTCCCTCCATCCCTCATAATTTACAAGATATAAATTATTCCACAATCTGATTCAATTAAACTGGGGCCTCTTTGCAGAGGCAGAGTGTTGAAGGCTTTGAAGCTTCTCTGATCCCAAGCTGGTTCTTCTTAGTTGTGTATTTCATTAGTTGTGCCTATTAGACTTCTAACTGACTATTGTTTTACTTGTGGATACTAATATAGAAATCCAGTCCTCTTTTTTTATTTTTATTTAAATGTTTTATTTTATATAATTCTTACATCTTTTTTCATCTTTGCACAATGTATGCATTTTATTTTGGTTATATTCCCCATACAATTGCACCTCCCCCTTTATTTTGACTCTAGTCCTTCCTTTCCCCGCTCCTCTCCCCTCCCCCAATGTGTCTCTGGTTTATAGTTGCTTGTTGATTTTGATTTTTACTTTGTATTGATTAGTCTTTTTCCTGGTCTTTTATTTAGGTTTTCTAAATTCCTGCTATGAGTGAGACCATCCGGTATTATTCTTTTTCTTTCCAACTTATTTCGCTGAGCATGATCCCTTCTAGCTCCATCCATGTTGCTGCAAACTGCATGTGTTTATCTTTTTTTGATTGCTGAGTAATATTCCATGGTGTATATGGACCACATCTTCTTGATCCAGTCATCTATTTTTGGACGTTTGGGTTGCTTCCATAGCTTAGCTATTGTAAATAGTGCTGCTATAAACATAGGGGTGCAGGTGCCCCTTGACCACTACCTCACACCATGCACAAAACCAATTCAAAATGGATTAAAGAACTAGACATAAGACCTGAAACCATAAAATACATAGAAGAAAATATAGGCGAAACACTACATGACATACACCTCAAAGACATCTTTACAGACACATCACCCAAAGCAGTGATAGTGAAGGCAAAGATCAACAGCTGGGACTACATCAAATTAAAGAGCTTCTGCATAGCAAAAGAGACAATAACCAAAACAAAGAGAAACCCCACCAACTGGGAGAACATTTTTGCACACAACACTAATGATAAAGGACTGATCACAAAAATCTACAAACAGCTGATGAGACTCAACAAAAACAAAGAAAATAATCCAGTCAAAAAATGGACAGAAGAACTAAAAAGAAACTTCTCTGAAATGCAAATGGCCAACAGGCATATGAAAAAATGTTCAACATCACTTGTAATCAGGGAAATGCAAATCAAAACTACCATGGAATACCATCTCACACCAGTGAGAATGGCACATATTAAAAAAACTAGCAACAACAAATGTTGGTGAGGTTGTGGAGCAAAAGGAACTCTCCTGCACTGTTGGTGGGAGTGCAAACTGGTCCAACCACTATGGAGAGCTGTGTGGAGATTTCTGGACCTACTAAACATAGAGCTTCCATATGATCCAGCAATTCCACTCCTAGAAATCCAGTCCTCTTAATAGCTCACCCCCAAGACCTCTATTGTTTCTGACCTCATTCTTAGATATGAATTTTCTTATATTCTATTACAAATATAGTCAGTTCCCCTTAGGCAGAGATGTTGAGCTTTTTGTTTATATAACCTCCCTCTTTTTGTCAATAGAACCTTTGATCACTGCACCAGAGCTGGGTTCAGAGACTATAGCCTGCTTCCCTCTGGAGTGATACCATACTTCTGCAAGTGTGCTGTTGGGTGGGGTGGTTGTCTCTGAGATTTTCAAGTGTCCCCTTCTGTTGTGGAATCTTCACTTTATGAGTGAACTGGGGCAGGGGCCTTATAGGCCTACCATGTGTCCTGTTCTACAAGTGAGCTCTGGTTGGTAGAGGAGCCAGTGTCCTTTGTGTTAGCTTTTGCAACACTAATCTTGGGGTTTGTCCCTCTCTGAGTGAATCTAAGGCCCTAGAGTAGAAATGAGCATAGAGCAAGTCCTGTCTTTCTTGACTCTACTTACCCTGCATGTTTCTTCAGTTGCGCTTTAGCTGGGGAGGTGGATAAAGATCATGGCTCAGATGCCATGGATTCTCATTATGCTTACCAAAATTTAGTAGATTTTCTTAAGTAAATGTTTCTCCATTTTCTCTTTGCCTTTAGGACAATTTCCAGATGCCTTAAATGGTTTTTATGTTTTAAAATAATTTTCACCAGTTAACTGATTATTTTTCTGGGAATAGAGACTGCTGAGTTGCTTATACTGCCATTCTGGAAGTGCTGCTCCCTGGGAGAAATAATGTATATCATGAAAAGAAAATAACATCTCTGTTTCAGAGAGACAAAAAAAGATGGAAAATACAGAAAAGTTCATAAAAGATATACAGGACACTTAATTATGTGGAAGATCTTATACACACATGTAACTGGAGTCCTAAAAGCAGAAGAGAGAGTGGGGCAGATACAACATTTGGAGAGAACATAAATCAATTCACATAATTAAGAAGCTCTAAGAACCCCAAGCAGGGCAAATACAATGAAAATCACAACTAGACATGTCATAGTAAAAGTAGTGAAATCAAAGAGAGGAGAAATACCTCAGATGCAACTAGAGGGGTAAGAAGACACATTGGCTTGAAAGATCAAAATAGAAACCAGAAGAATAGAAATAGAAAGACATCTTAAAAGCATTGAAAAAAAATAATTATGAGAGAAAATATTTTTCAAAAGTGAAGGCCAAGTAAAGCTTTTTCTAGAGAACAAAAACTGATTACTTCACTTTCAGCAGAACTGCCCTAAGGAAAATGTTGAAGGTAATTTTTTGAAGGAGAATGAAAGAACAGAGATGTTGTAGGGGATGATGACCAATATATGGACTAAAAATTTGGGAAAAATCTGAATAAATATTGACTTAAAAACAGTAACAATAACATCTTATTTTTAAGTTACTTATAAAATTAAAATTGCATCAATAATACTGCTTAATTTGGGAAGTTCTATAATGAGTTAGAGTGTTTAAAATGTCCTTAGTTTAAAAATGAAGGAAGTTGTAAAATTACCAACCTATTTTACATGTTAATAAGTTAGGGGTGCACATAACAATCTGTAGGGTGATCACTGCAACAGGAATAATGGATATCTAACTAATACAAGGGGACGAAATGAAACCATTGAAAAATAAAACATTACATTGTTCCAGCACAACAGATTGTCCTAAGTATTATTTTTACTGAGAACCAAATAGTTTTTTTCCCTACACTCTTAAGTAGTTTTTAACATTGGAAAAGAGAGAATATCCATAATCATGATTTGGAACAAGATAGGGACTCAGCCTATTGAAACAAAGCAGAAGAAAAATTATGAAGAATATCATACCATTATAGTGATGTGATTGGTCTAGGTTATCACTAGACCAGTGGGATGTTTTATTTCTGCCCTGTCCTATATAAGTTAGCTGTATGTACCTATTGAGCACTTGAAATCAGATTAGGGTGTCTGAATTTTTAACTTTAGTTTTAAATTTTAATTTAGACATAGGTAGAAATTAACTGGTGGCAGTGTGATTGGATGGGGTGCAATTGGATGGGGGGGCATGTCTTGATTTCTCATTAGTACAGAAAGCACACTGATTTCACTTTGGATATACCATGTTTGTATGGGGTGAGTGAGATATTCCTGAAATTTATTGAGGGCCTGATTCAAGAATCATCCCTGAAAGACATCTCTTTCTATGTCTACGGAAGTGAAAAAGGGATTATTATTGTGATAAAATGTGCAGCACAAAATTTATCATCTTAACCATTTTTAAGTGTGCATTTCAGTGATATTAAATACTTTCACATTGTTGTGTACTATCACAACATCCTATCTCCACTTAAACTCTGTACATATTAAACAATACCCCAATCTCCATTATACTGGCAATCACCAGTATGTTTTATATCCTTATGATTTTCACTACTGTAAGTACCTCATAATAAATAGAATCATATTTTTATTATCCTTTTGTGATTGGCTTACTTCACTTGGCACAATGTCAGTGTTCATCCATGTTGTATCATGTATCAGGATTACCGGCCGTTTTAAGACGGACTAATATCCAGTGTATGTTTATGTCATATTTTGTACATCCATTCATCCATTGATGAACATTTGGATTGTTTCCATGTTTTAACTATTGTGAATAATGCTTCTATGAATATGGGTGTGCAAATATCTCCTTAAGACCCTGCTTCCATTTCTTTTGGATATACACCCAAAAGTAGAACTGTTAAATCTTGTGGTAACTCAGTATTTAACTTTTTAAGGAACCCCCATAGTATTTTTCACAGTGGTGATTATTTACATTCTCACCACCAGTGTACAAGGACAACAATTTCTCTACATTCTTGCTAACACTTGTTTTTTTCTGTTTTATAGTAATCATCCTAATGGTGTTAGGTGGTTTCTTAAGGGATCATTATTTTGTGCTGCTGAAGCAAACACACAATATTTACTTTTAAAGGGAAAGAAGGGGCCTCCCTGGTGGTGCAGAGGTTGAGCGGCACATTGTGCGCAGACCTCTCCTGCCGCCTGCTGCTCCCCTCAGCAGTGTATGGTCAGTCTGCCTGTTCTGCTCCCCGCTCTGGCTCTGGTGAATTCTCTCACCCTCCCGCGCTTCTGACTGTACCCAGTGCTTGTATAAATAAATAAAATAAATCTTAAAAAAAAAATAAAAGGGAAAGAAGGGCTCTCTTATGTAGCCTTCCTCAATTTCTCTTTTCTTTTGTCTAAAATAGAAAAAATGAGTTCTCCTGAGCACCTAAGTACATCATGTAAGATTACATATGTATCCTGTAAGATGATATGGCTAATCTGTTTCAAATAAGCACTAATGCTCTATAATGATATGAATCACTGATATTAAGAAGTAAGCCATATTTAGCTTCTCTGCCTCACTTTATATCATATAATTAGGAACAACATAATATTTCTTTAATTGAACTAAGCAGTTCATCTAACGAAGTCCTCCTAGCTGCCACATTGATTTTGATGTATGTCTTTCATTGATACCCACTTATATCTAATGCATTTCATAGCAAATGTACAAATAAGTTATTCCACCTCAATCAAAAACAGCCTCACTTTCAAACTGTTTTTAAAGCAGAATGGTTTTATACTATTTATATTCAAATTTTCTTCTCCCAAAGTGCCTACTTTACTTAAACATCAAAGTTGCAGAGTTAAAATTATCAGTCTAATAGAGTGTGAGGAAAATTAAGAAACGCAAATGTACTTTAAGATATGTGTGCCAGGGTCAGAATTTCCCTTGTGTGTCACTGGGGCCTAGATGTTAATTATATGCTCCCTTGTGTTTGAAGTTAAACACTCGGAAGAAATGTGTATTTAAAACATCCTTTGTCGTGAACATCACAGCTAATGAAACAGAAGTTAATATTTTATTTCTTCACAAAGAGATGAATGTATTTAATTAATTGAACATTATTTTGTGTACTTTTCTTAAGCTTAGTATCATGTTTCATTAAAAAGTACAAGGAAACTCTACTTGTATGAAGCAGATACGTTCTCTTAGGATTTGTGGAGAAATTATTTTTAATCATTGAGAAAGACTGGAGGAACCTGTTTTTTGAGAACAATGTCCTTTGTGTGTCTCTGTTCCATTTGGCAAAGAGAAAGTGATAACAGTACCTGTGGTCAAAATTAGTGATAGAAATGATGAAAAGTTATATTTGTATAGGAAGATTATTTGTGACATGACAGTATTTTATGTAGCTGATCCCTAACTCTTACGAGTTTGAATCTGTTTTTTAAGATTATTAATACGTGTTTTGATTGAATTAAAAGTGACTCACAAATTTTAAGTACATGTATAACTTTTAACCAATCATGTCTTTTTAAAAAAAGTTAAAAATAGTGTGGTCCCAATGAGTGATGGCCCAATTTAGGTGCATGTTGTTATATTTTTGAGCCTACCAGATTTGTTTTGATTGATTTGAAATCTTTTATTCAAAGAGACTTGCCTTAGTTCTCCTGACTGCAAAATTGATTAGTTGTTCTCTCAGTATCAGTTCATAAAACATCTAAATTATACAAGAATGAATGAGTTCATCAAGACATGCAAGAATATGTCAAGCTAATTTCCCAGTAGAGGTGAGTGGCCACAACTTAATTGAGAATCTGAGAATTTTAGGTGAAACCCCATTAAAACTGTTTGTTCTTTTGTGTACTCAGTAAAGGTAAAATTTTGTAATGTCAGTTAGAGTTTAGTGTGGAAAACAAAATCACTCTTGGTATTTTATACAGTAGTTGTTTATAATATTGACAGACATGGCCCTGCCTGGCTTCTAAGAAAGGGTAGTGCAAAGTGGGAATTTGACTACAGAGCAAAATAAATTATCTCTCTGTGACCATGCTGACCAGCAGCAATAAACAAAACAAATATATGGTTCCCACCTCGCATTCATATTCTAAATCTCTCCATATTGTATCTAATTTGTCCTGAAAATCTGACTCAAAGGAGTGATGAGCATTTGCTTTTGTAACCCTCATGGAATTACAGGGTAGGTCAGAAGGAAATAGGAGTCACGACTGACTGCTACTGAGTCCCACACAACAGCAACAATAATCAAGTTTTCTTTCAGCTGAGAAATAGTGTAAATTTTGAACCTAGCCTTGGGTACATAGTTTGCATTCAGTGAATGCTTATTGAACTTACGTTAGTCATGATAACCCATTTACAAATACTTATCCATGCATTAGTAATGTTCTAGTCCATCTGTAGTTTCTTTGCAGGGATTTTTTTTTTTTTTTTTTAGTTTTCTGCCCATTTTTGTTAAATAAAACTAAGTCATTCTATAAATACAATTGACTGGTCACATGGAAACTAAAATGTTCTAACACAACTACGCAACTGTAGTATTCCATCGAGTATATATTCCACAGTTTATCCATTCATCTGTTGACGGGCATGACTTGGCAATCATGGACAGTGTTGCTATGTGTATATGTGTAGAGGAATCTTTTTTATTAGGTCTTTCATATTATTTAAATAACTAGTAGAGGTATTGCCAGATTGTACGGAATTTCCATTTTTATTTTCTTAGTAAATCTCCATGCTGTTTTCCATAGGTGCTGCGCCAACTTGCATTCCTACCAACAGTGGATGAGAGTTCCTTTTTTTACCACAACCTCACCAACATTTGTTGATTCCATTCTTTTTTATATGGACTGTTCTCACAGGGGTGAGGTGACATCTAATTGTGATTTTAATTTACGTTTCCTTTACATTAAGTGATATTGAACATTTCTTTCATGTCTGTAGGTCATCTGAATGTCTTTAGAAAAGCATCTGTTTAGATCCTCTGCCCTTGTTTTGATTGTGGTTTTTTTTTTTAAATCTTGGATTGTCCAATTACTTTGCAAATTTTGGAGATTAGTCTCTTGTCAGGTATGTGATGTATAAATATTTTTTCCCATTCTGTAGGTTGTCTTTTTGTTTTTGATGGTTTCTTTTGAGGAACAAAAGCCTTTTAGCTTGATGTAGCCCTACTTGTTTATGTTTGCTTTTGTTTCCCTTGCTTTTTGGGTTGTGTTCCCAAATACATCTTGTGGTAGATGTCCTGTAGTGTATCTCCTGCGTTTTTTTTCAAGTACTTTATGGTTTTGTTCTTATATCCAGACCTTTAATCCATTTTGAATTAATTTTTATGTGTGGAGTTACATAAGGATCTTGTTTCATTTTTTTGCATGTGGCTGTCCATGTTTCCTAGCACTGCTCATTGAAGAAGTTATCTTTTCTCCATTGTGTGGTCGTAGCTCCTTTGTCAAAGATGAGCTTGTCCATATTTGTGTGCATTTATCTCTGGTCTTTTTATTCCATTCCATTGGTTTGAGTTTCTGTTTTTATTCCAATATCATTCTATTTTGATAACTGTTGCTGTGTAATTACTTTGAAGTCAGGAAGTGTGAAGCCTCCAGTTTTCTTCTTTTCTGTCAGGATTGCTTTAGCTATTTGGGGCCTTTTGTGGTTCTATATAAATTTTATAATCTATTTCCTTGAAAAAGGTCATTGCTATTTTGATAGGTATTGAGTCTGCGAATTGCTTAAGGTAATATGGCCATTTTAATTCTTTTAATTCTTGAGTACAGGATAGCTTTCCATTTCTTTGTATTTTTTATTTCCTTTAACAGAGTTTCATAGTTTTCAATTTGTTGTCTTCGCCTCCTTCATTAAGTTTTTTACCAGGTATTTCTTTTGTGTGTGTATGATTGTAAATGAGATTGTATTACTTCCTTTTCTTCTAAAGACATTGTTTGCATATAGAAATGCAACTGATTTTTGCGTATTGATTTTGTATCCTGCTACTTTACTACATTCATTTATTCTATTAGTTTTTTTTGGTAAAATCTTTTGATTTCTCTTAGTATATTACAGGTCATCTACACATAGTGGCAGTTTCACTTCTTTTCCAATTTGAATTTCTTTTATGTCTTTTTCTTGCCTAGTTGCTTTACCTATGCTTTCCACTACTACATTGAATAATAGTGATGACAGTACACATCCCTATATCATTTCTGATCTTAGTGGGAATGCTGTCAGCTTTTGATCATTGGGTGTGTTGTTCGCTGTGGTTTTGTCATATATGGTTTTTATAATGTAAAAGTTCCATTTCTGTTTGTTGGATGTTCTTTTGTTTTACCACAAATGGATGTTGAATCTGGATGATCTCTTTTTTTGGTGTCTATTGAGATGATCATATAATTTCTATATTCCTTTTTCTTGCTCTAGTGAATGACATTGATTGATTCGCGTATGTCGAACCAGCCTTGCATGGTTGGAATGAAGCCTATTTGATCATAGACAATTCTCATGATATGTTGTTATATTTGGTTTGCTAGGGTTTTGTTTAAGATTTTTGCATCTATGTTCATTGGAGATAGTGGTCTATAATTTTTTGTTTGTACTGTTCTAGTTTGTTATATGCTTAAAGTAAGAAAATAAATGAGAATGTTTTTGGTGCAAAAAAGTATAAATTAAATTTTAGATTTTTTTCCCCCTGTACTTGAGTCAGTCTTCTTCCTCACTGCCTGGATATTTCCTTCTCATGTTGGATATAAGTTCCTATTTTTCTGATTCAACCAGTGTTTTCACCTTGTTCCTATGTAAGGAAGTCATTTTGGGGCTGGGATTAATCTCATCTTTGTTCACAGGATCACTTGATTACTTGATTGCTATTTATTAGCTTTAATGTCACTGTTTTTGTCTTTCTAAGGAACTGAATTTTGTAAACCTATGCTTTATACATCATGTTTGTTTCAGGGTATCATTTTGGTATATTGAAAAAGTTGCTACTTTTTACTGTACTTTATTTTTTGCAAAATACTGTAAACATCCTTTGAATGTGGTTTGTGTGTATATATATATATATATATATATATATATATATATATATTTTTTTTTTTTTTTTTTTTTTTTTTGTGGAACCCTTGCCGGTGGCCGGTGATCGAACTGGTGCTGCAGAGGCTGCAGGCAGCCTCGCAACCCAGCGCTCAACCACTGCGCCACCAGGGGAGGCCCTGTATTTATAATTTTTTCTGAGAAATATTGTAATTGTGAATTGTTTCCAACCAAAGATTATTAACCAAAACACTTACGCTTAAGATGACCTTTTCAGTAAAGGTAAGATATAAAAACTCTTGCTTTCTATATTAATTAAAATTTAAAAATTTTTCTTTATGTCTGTAAAATGAATACAAATAGCCACATAATTGTATGTGTTTATTCTACCACATTAAGAAGTGTGTGTGTGAATGTTTCTAGTGTATCATACATTTGATACATTTAAAACTGTGAGGCTAGCTAGTATAAACATTACAGTAAAAATTTATACTTAGTATTCTTTTTTGTCCTGGGATTTGGAAGGGCCTCTCTCAAAGCTGTTTGGGAAAATGGTGCAAATTGAACAAGTGACATTTTCTCTTTACTAATTTTCCAATAGTCCGTAGAATCTTTACAAATGATTATATTTCCATTTGGATTGCTCCTCAGTTGGTATCATTCTTCTTTGTTTTTTGGTTGCTGTAGCCTTGTATTATAACATTAGGTAAGGTGTTCATCTTTGAAAATCAATGTGTGTATACCACATTGAATGCTTAGTGGAATAATTTTTTGAACACTGTAGAATCAAATTATTTTGAATTCTTACAAGAGGCTTTATTTGTAAATGTTTGGGAGAGGTTTCCTGATTTCCAGCTTCTTGTGTTAATCTTTTCTCCCTTCCTCATTCTCTTCTCAATTTCCTCTCCCCTGCCAGCACAATGGATAAGGAAAGTTTGATCATGAAAGAAGGCTGTAATGGGCTAGCAGAGGGCAGAAGTGCCAGGCTTGCTTGCCTTTAGTGGTTTAGGGAGTTTTGAGTGCTAGGATTGGCTGACACGGGCATTCATTTTCTCTGTCTTTGTTTCTGGCTCTCTCTTCCATATCCTTTGCTTTCTTTCTCTGTCTCTTACTCTCCATTATTTTTAATAGCATCTGTTGTTTTACCTTTTCAATTCTTTAGTCATCACCTAATGTTGTTAATTCAGGACTGGTTTTGGACAAAGAATCATTGTTAGAGAACATTATATAATCAGATGATGACTCTGTCAAATGAAATTTAAGTGTACATTAGGCAGCATAAATTGGGAGAGAGACAAATTTTGAAACAGGAGAACGAATTGCTTTTATATATCATATTTATTAAAAATAATTGTTACGTGTATCCACGTCTAGGCTGTATGGTTCTCAAAACAGTAAAAGGTGGAGCCTTGCTGTCTCATTCATTTTCTTATCTTGCAGCCTGGCTGTTGCTGAATGCAGTAAATACTTATTGGACTGAATGGAAACACACATGTATTTTCTTCACAAAGATTGACAAGTGGGTTTTCTTTTCTTTTTTAGTCTCTCAGATCCCACAATTGAATCGGTTCTTATCTGTGATAAGCCAGTTCTGTTGAATTTGAAAGCTGAAATTGAATTCACATAACGGAAGAATTGATTTTAAAAGTCCATTCCCCCTTTAAAAGGATGATCTTTAATTATTTTTAATGTTGCTGTGATCTTTTAACATCCTGGTGTTAGCATATTGTCCTTTATATTAATATTTCCCAAATGTGCTTATGATCATGTTACTCCATTGCAGAAAATCCTTTGAAAACTTAGACTGTATTTCAGCATCTCTCCATACTGAATTGTGACCTTACTTTCTAATCCTTTTTTTTTTAAGCTCTGTTTAACTAGTACTCTTCAAGAATAGCTCCTGATGGCCTGCTCTGTGGCTCTTGTCCATACTGTCATTGGTCATGAATGTTCATCTCCTCTCCAGCTTTTCTCTTCAAACCTTTAGTCCGCCTGTTATTTTGTCTCTTTCTTTATGGGATCATGCTGATCAGAGTGGTTTCTTTTGAAGTTATTTACTTAAGGCCTGTTTCTACTAGCTAACATTGATATTGCTTCCCTCCTGCTTGATCATATTTGCTCTAATCAGTATTTCTCATCTAGTACATTCCTCCGTACATTCCTCTTTGGTCTTGAACAAAGAAGGGAATAATATTCACTGGTTTTGTTTTAAGCCAGACTTACCCTCTGATTTTTATCTCTTTGTTTCAAAACAGTTTCAGAAAAATCTATGCATCAGAAACTGTATAATTGCCATTCAGGATTTCCTTCTGTCTCATAGGGACATGGGCATTTGTTTAATTAGTAAGAGGTTGTTTGTCTGGCATCCAAGTCAGTAAAGTGGAATCAATATTAGTTTGAATATTACAAACTTGATACTAGTCTTTTCTCTGCTAAGAATTACCTGCATTTTTGTGGATCACTTTTTCTTACTGTGCCTCAATTACCTCATCTCTAAAATGTTGGGATTTGATTACATCTTTAATTCTAATGTTGTTTCTAGTTAGCAGTAAAAACTTATCTTTGTTGATTTCCTAAAATGTGCCAGTTACTCTTTGGGTGCTTCATTTAAGTGTTTTTGAGTAGTTCATTAATTTTTCTAGAGGTAGTAGTTATTGAGTTCATTTTATAAATTTAGTTCTTTGGTTCACAGATGGCAAGCAATTCTCCTTAGTTCACAGAGTGACAGAGTTTGGATTTGAGCTCAACTTTGTGACTTGTGCTTTTTGAATGTTTCCCTAGGGATACTACTTTTGAGTCATTAAAGTCTGTCTATTTTCTCATTGTCCTTATAAGAATTCACATGAAGTACATAACACTGTAGATGAAAATGTTTATTTAAAATATATATTATTCAGAGCACCTGGTTAATTTGGGAGCAGATTTTCATTTTTAAATGTTCACCAAGGTGCCCAATCTTTTGTGTGTGTTGTCTGACATAAGAGTAGTGGAGAAATTGTACAATACTGTATTTTAGTTACATCAGTGAATAAAAAATTACTGTTGTCACCTACACAGTAGCCTTAACACCTTATGGAAAATGTTTTAAATGCAGGCTTAGTGATTCTTCTTCATGACTATGAGAAATAGGAAGAAGGTGGGTGGATTTTTGTATGCTAGACATAACTGATTTTTTTATTCTGTAAATTTACTGCATTATTCTCCTACCTTGTCCACTTTTGTAATTTCAAGATGATAAATATTCTTTTGTAATCAACAGATGTAAAATTGTGATCTTTGATGTGTGATCAGAGTTAAAAATTATAGTGGAACCTCTCCACCCTATTTTTTAAAAAATAGAATGTATTTTTCATTTTCTTCTTTTCATTTTAATGCCTTATTCATGTGAGTAATCTGCCTGTAGTTTTCTTAGAGTTTGAATACTGCCTACTCAGTAATTAGAGAGGGAGCCAGTGCCAGCCAAAACCAATCAATTTAAAAGGAGAGAGTTCCTTTCTACACTTCTAAATGTATTATTTTATAGATACTGCATATATATTAAATAAGAACTTGTTTAGGCCCTTATCTTCTTTTCCTTTCTGTCTATACCTTAGCCATTTTACTACTGAGAAGAAAAGAGTGAACATAGTAGTCTTGCTTACAAAGTAGGCTCTTATCTGCAATCTGGAAACTTGAATGATAATTCATGGTGATGATAGCTCTTTTTGCATAGACTGTTTCTATAAACAATGTTTTCCTTGCGGGAGTCTGGAATTTTGATACATACCAGGGCAGGTAGTGTCTAAGTGACTATCCCCTAACTAAAACCTTGGGCACTGAGTCTCTAATGAGTTTCCCTGGTAGATGACACTTCACATGTATTGTCAGAATTCACTGCTGGAGGAACAGAGCATGTCCTGTGTAGCTCCACTGGGAGAGGACTCTTGTTCACTTGTACCTGGTTTCCACTGGATTTCACTTCATGTCCTTCCCCGCATGCTGATTTGCCTTGTATTTCACTTCATGTCCTTCCCCCCATGCTGATTTGCCTTTATTAGATTCTAATAAAGCTTACCGTGAATATTACTATATGCTGTGTTCTTGAACTCTTCTAGTTATCACTGAGCCACCAACATAGAACAACTATCTACTGAACAATTGGTGGGCATAGAGAAGAAAAGGTATTCCTAACAATAGTTCAACCCCTCCTGCCCCCATGAGAAAATGCCCAGCCAAACATTATTTGCCCAAAGTGGGGCTTCTGAGGACTGAAAACATGCCACAAAAAAAATGCCTTCTGAAGGAGAGAAAAAGAAATGGAATTTAAATATGCACAATTTTAGAATTAGTTATAGGTTTTCTAAATCTTTTAATCCTGTACTATAAACATGTTATCTGCAAATATATCACTCTGGGCATATTGATTATTTTAAGCTAAAGATGCTTGAAAAACAGATTTAAGAAGGTCTCTCTGACCACTTGTTTCTATCTAAAAATAGGTCAGAATATTTCCCATAAGAAAGGTGCCCTCCCTGTAATAGGAAGAGAAGAATATAGTTATCGTTGGAGGTTGGGAGTTGATGTCAAAATGGAGCTGTACAAACAAACCTAAAATAACCCTTTTTTCCATTAGTTTTACGTATATATTTTGTAGTCACTTTCCCTCAATTTCCTACTCTTAGAAACTTATTTCATCCCCTTTTCTTTGTTACTTCTCCAAAAATTCTTTGCTAAAAAGGTATATAAAGTCTTGGTCCTAACCATTTCCATGGATCTTCATTTTTCTACAAAGATTCTTTTGTACATGTAAAAATATTGAATAAAAATTTTATGGCTATCTCTTGTTAATTTATCTTATGTTTGTTTAATTCTCAGTCCTAGCCATAGAACCTACAAGGATGGAGGAAAAGTTTTTCCTTTTCTTCATTTGGAAGAATTCCTGACTTTAAAAAGGAGGTTTCTATGTTTTTGACTTGCTCTTTTCTTTGACAGTGCTTATATAGGGAGAAACAAATAGTGGGCCTAATTAAATGATGACATTTAACTACCCTGTTTAGTGGCTTTAGATAATTTCACACAATTTAAATATAAAAAAATTATCAGGTAGGAAATGCTTCTAGGAATGTGTGATAGTAATAACAGAATTGGATATCATCACAATGAAATAAATAAGAAAATTGCTCTTCATTTAGCATTTCATAAAGTACATGCGGAAGATACTAACATTTACTCTACATGCCCAAAGAGCACCTAGGACCTCTGAATTGTTAAGGGGTACATGCTCTAAAAGTGGTCTGATGATCTGCTCCTCAAAGACAAAGGAAGCAGACTCTTAGTGTGAAAGACTTTTAATAGAATTGGTGGGCATAGAGACGAAAAGGTATTCCTTACAATAGTTCAACCCCTCCTGCCCCCATGAGAAGATGCCCAGCCAAACATTATTTGCCCAAAGTGGGGCCTCTGAGGACTGAAAACATGCCACAAATTTAAGGTTCCTTTTGGCAAGGAACACGAAAGGGGGTAGACAGACTGGGACAGAAAGAGAGTTGTAAAAATATAAATCATGATAATGGCTCCCATGTGTCTGTTCTAAATATCTCTTCTAAGAGTCTCTACATGGCTATTCTGCATGTATCTTCTCCAAGTCTCCTTCCCAGCAGTACCAGGGGATAAGTTTGGCCCAGAAGCAAGAGAACAGGCTCATCTGCCTTCTATGTTAGATAGCCTGCTCAACTGCTCCTATTTCTCAGTAGATTCCCTATTCAGGAAGTCTGGTTCATGGCATGCTGGGATTTGTTGTCCAAGGAGGCTGCATGTAAGTGGGGGCAAGAGTATGGTGCCCATTTAATGCTATTCCTCTTTTTGTGGTGGGATTTCTGTAACATACATGACTATCTTGTATGAAGTTCCCATGGATTAATGGTATGTCTGTATAATTGTATGTTCTCTCTTTGTATGTGTGTTTGTCTGTATAAGTGTGTGATTCTGTGTGTTAGTGTGATAGAAATTGTGCTGAGGGTTTTGTAGTGTAGTCCTTTGATGGGGGAGAGATGTTTATTTCAATTAGATTATTTTGAATGATTATTTGAAGAAAGTGGATTAAAGAAAATGTCAAAATGGTGACTGAACAGAATCTGCTGAGGAATGATTCCAGGAAGGAATTAATTCTATGATGATTTTACCTGAAGTATTGTAGAGACTGATGGTAGCAAAGCAGTAGGAATAGTTTCCAGGGCAGTGTTCTACCTATTTATATTCACATTCATGCTTGGGTCTATTTCAGATTTGAGACTATCCATCTGAAACTTTGTTAGTTTTTACACTTATCTCTTGTTCATTTCTTCTTTCTCTGCAGAGGTTATTTAAGTTTTTTTTTTTTTTGCACGATTTACATACATTATTCCACCCTTTGTCTGTCCTCCTCAGCAAAAAGAAACTTTATCACCGTTTTAGTAGGCCTTTTTGTTAGACTTTGTGCATTATATCCATTCATTTTTTGAGATACCTATGAGATTACCAAATATAGAAACTGACTATGCAATTAGATATTTAAGTGTCTGGGATTTAGGGGATCTTCTGCCTTCTCAAATTAAGAATTGCTTATAGTTCAGTCTACCTGCATCTTTTATACTAGTGATATTTTGTAGTGGGTATGTGCTTATTACTGGAACCCTGCACAGCTTTCTGTATTTTAAAACTAAATGGAGAAGAGACCCAGGAAAGGCTATGTAAGATTATGAAAGAAAGGGAGAAAGAGGGAGAACTAGTTAGGAGTGGTATTATGAAGGCCAGGGAAATAGACTGAAGAAGGAGAGTAGGTAATTGATACTGTTATATGTTACAAGGAAATTAGGCAAGGAAACATATTTAAAAGTCATTGTATTTGGCTATGGGTGAGCTTTGGGGATCTTGTTTAGAGCTATTTTAATTGCATGATATGGATGCAATCCAATTAAGTGAAGTGAAAAGTGAATTAGCAATAATAATATGGGACATCACCACAAAAACTGAAAGGTAACTTACTGAGTAGGAGAAGATATTTGTTCATCATACATCTGAATACATAATGAATTTATGCAACTTAGCCATTAAAAAAAATGAGCAGAAATATCCAAATAAACACTTCTCCAAAGATGTCATCCAGGTGACCTGCAGGCACATGAAGAAAATGATCACGTCACTTATTATTACAGAAATGCAAAGCAAAACTACAGTGAAATATCACCTTACACCTGTGTGAATCATCTATATCAAAAAAAATCCAGAAACAGCAAGTGTTGGCAAAAGTATGGAGAAAAGGAACTCATGTATCCCTTTGGTGGGAATGTAAAGTGATGAAGCCTTGCTAGAAAGCAGGATGGAGATTCATTAAAAATTATGAAAGAAGTACTTACTATATGGTCCAGCAATTCCACTTCTAGGTATTATTTAACTGAAGAATATGAAAATATCAGTTCAAAAAGATAGATATGCTCTTATATTCACTGCAGCTCTCTTCACAATTGTCAAGACATGTAAACAGCCAACTACCTATCAATGGATGATTTAGTAAATAGGATGTGATATATATACACCAATGTTACTCAGCTATTAAAATAGATGAATTCTTGCTTTTTGTGACAACATGGATTGAACTTAAGTTGATCATGCTAAGCAAAATAAGTTAGAAAGAGAAAAACAATTAGTGGGTGGAATATTCATGTAGAATAAAAATAAACAAGCATGGGTCTCCCCTGGTGGCACAGCTGTTGAGCGCTGGGCTGAGAGGCTGCCCACAGCCTCTGCAGCACAGGTTCGTTCCCTGGCCGCCAGTGAGGGTCCCACAAAAAAAAAAAAAAAAAAAAAAAGAACAAGCAAGAATGACTCTTAGAGTCTGACAACAGAATAGTGATTACCAGAGCTTGTAGGATAGCTGGGCTAAGATGGCAGATTAGAGAAAATATGTACTTATCTCCTTTATAATCCGAATCAATCTATACCTAAGTATGGACCAAACAACACAGAAGCAGATCTGAAACCTGAATGAAAACTTACACAGCAAAGGGTTAAAGGTAGCACCTCTGTTCTTGCTATGGAAAAAACTGCATTTGGAGGCAACAGAGTGAAATCAAGAAGATTGTGTTCTTCCTAAAGCAAAATACAGATTCAGTATAATCCCTATTAAGATGCCAGTGACACTCTTTGCAGAAATAGAACAGAAGAGTGTATGGAACTAGAAAACACCTCAAATAGTCAAATTAGTCTTGAGGAAAAAAAGAAGAACAAAAGTGAAAGTATTATGCCCCCATTCTTCAAACTATGGTGTAAAACCATAGTAATCAAATAGTGTGACATTGGAATAAAAACAGTCACAGAGACTAATGGAATAGAGTTAAGACCCATGAAGAAATCCACATGTATATGGACAACTAATTTATGACAAAGGTAACAAGAGCATACAATTGAGACAGGAAAGTCTTGTCAATAAATGGTATTGAGAATACCATACAGCTACATGAAATAATGAATCTAACCTACCTTATACCATATACAAAAATTAACTCAAAATGGATTAAAGCCTTATATTTAAGACCTGGAATTCATTAGAAGAAAATATAGGCAATAAGCTCTTTGACATCTGCCTTAATGATATCTTTTTTGTTTGTTTGTTTAAGATTTATTTATTTATTTATACAAGCACTGGGTACAGTCAGAAGCGCGGGAGGGTAAGAGGATTCACCAGAGCCAGAGCGGGTAACAGAACAGGCAGACTGACGAAATACACTGCTGAAGGGAGCAGCGGGTGCGGCAGGAGAGGTCTGTTGCGCCATATGGGACCCTCGCCAGCTGCCAGGGATCGAACCGGCGCTGCAGAGGCTGTGGGCAGCTTCACAGCTCAGTGCTCAACTGCTGCGCCACTAGGGGAGGGCCTGCATTAGTGGTATTTTTATAGATTAATACCCAACAGCATGAGAAATAAAAAAAAAAAATGAACAAATGGGGCTGCATCATACTAAAAAGCTTCTGCATAGAAAACACTATCAAAATGAAAATGTAGCTTACTGAATGCTGAAGATATTTTCAAATCACATGTCAGACAAGGGATAAATATTCATAATATATAAATATCTCATATGACTCGACAACAAAAAATACATCCTGTTTAAAAAATGGGCAAAGAATCTAAACAGACATTTCTCCAAAAAAGACATAGAGATATTGGATCAACAGGCCAACAAGAAAAGGTGTTCTACATTGCTTATCATTAGGAAGATGCAAGTCAAAATCACAGTGACTTTTACCTCACAAATGACTATTATCAAAAAGTTAAGAAATAAGTATGGGAAAAGAAGTGGAGAAAAACAAACCCTTGTGCACTGTTGGTAGAAATGTAAATTGGTACAGCCACTATGAAGAACAGTATGAATATTTCTCCCACAAAATTAAAATTTACAACTACCATATGATCCAGCAATTCCACTTCAGACTATTTACCAGAAGAATACAAAAACACTAATTCAAAAAGACAGTTGCACTCCTGCACTTACTGCAGCACAATTCACAATAGCCACAATATGGAAACAACCCAAGGGACATTTATGATGATGGATTAATGGATGAAGAAGATGTGGTATATGTAATGGAACACTACTGAGCCATAAAAGTAAGATGAACTCTTGCCTTTTTGACAGCATGCGTGGGTCTTTAGCATATTATGCTAAGTGAAATGAGTTTGAAGGGGAAAGACAAATATCATATGACTTTGCTCACATGTGGAATATAAAGGGGAAAAAAGCAAGGACACAAACAAAACTAAAACAGAAAAAGACCAGTAGACTCAAAACAGAATGGTGGTTACCAAAGGGAATGGAGGGGAAGGAAGGGATAGAGGAGACTGGTTGTTGATGACTGGTTGTTGATGACTGGTTGTTTATGACTGGTGATGACTGGACATTTGGTGTTGAACATGGTGGTAGTGCGATATAAAGAAATTACATATCTTAAATAATTACAGTGTTGTAAGCTAATGTTACTTGAATAAAGAGGAAAATAAAACAAAGGAAAGCAGAACAAAACCCAAATAATATTTACTGGAAGAGAAGGGAAAAAAAATGACTGGGAGAAAAAGGTAGAGGAGGTCAGTTTGATAGTTTGGAATGACAACAGAACTTTCGTGATGGGTGAGCTGTAGTGCATGTATTTATAGAGGTATAAAGTTGTACTACTGAAACTTATATAGTTTTGTAAACTTACATAAATTAATAAAGAAAAATTACATGAAAATGAAAAGATTATGGTGTTTCAAGTTTGTTCTTTCCAGAAGTTTGGTTCACCAGGGAGTACAGGCCATGCTAATTAAAAGATGATGTTGAAATGATAAAGGTTTTGTTTTTGTTTTTGTTTTTTTATTTTATTTAACCATTATTGTGATTTTTAAGAAATGGTGGAATTAGAGAGGGATACTCCAGTAGGTATAGAAATCTTTCAGACATAGAAGAGGGGTCATGAATGATACAGTGGGTGTAGATGTGGGAGGAAATAGCAAATGTAGGCTATTTTGTCTTAGGAAGAAGTATGCATTTTCCTCTGAGGCTGCAGAGGAGGAGACTAACCATTGATGACTTTCAAAATGGTAAAAAGATAGAAATTTGGGGGAATCTCTGGACTAATAGCCTGAATTTTAGTTATTTAATGAGGAGCTATATTGTATAGTAAGAGTGAATGCAAAGATGGTTGGGTCAGAGGACATTTTGGAGTGACAGTGGGTAGAGAAAAGCACAAGATTTCTGGATACTGAGGAGCTCGCTCTCAGTCTGCATTTTCATCAACAATATTCCTGTTTGATTTTCTTTTGAGCACTCAGTAACCTGATGTGGGAGATAGGAAATTGTTCAGTTTTCCCAAAGTTGGGAAAGTTTTATTTTCCAAAGTTGGTGGTTTTGTTGTTCAGTTTCATTGGATGAACACTTTAAAAAAGGAATTTGATATGTGAGCAAGAGATTGGCTCAAGTGAAAATGAAGGAAATTAGATTAAAGAGTCTGGATTTAAAGCCAATAGCAAAAATTATCAAGTAATCAATTTGACAATGAAGAGCAGATGTATCAGAAGAAAAAGTGTAAGAGGACTGGGCAGATTGGTAGATAAAGCAGGTGTGGCAGGGTGAGGGCAATGATCGGAGGGTGGGAGCTGAGAGGGTGGGTGAAATTGAAATGGGTTTTAGGACCCACCTCTTGCTGCTAAAGTGGTAGTTCTGAAAACACCCTGAGAGTTTAATGGGAGTCAGTGACTGAAGAGGCATGAAGTTAGGTTCATCTGAGACTCTGGAAACTTTGCAAAGAGTTAAAAACATGGTATCTGGAGTCAGACTGTCTGGGTCTGAATTCATTCCCTTACTTATTTGGTATGAGATCTCAGGCAACTTACCAGGCACTGATTACCTAGGTCTAAAATAGAGATAATAATAGTGCCTTACTTTAGTTTTGTGGTGGAATTGAATGAGGTAATTCATATAAATCATTTGTACAATCTCTTGAGCAATTCAAGTACTCAATAAATTTCAGTGGTAGTAATTTTATTATTCATGTCATCATCATTACTGCTTTTTAAATTATTGTTACTAGCTCCTTTTCATTTAGATCTCACTTTGTATATCCTAGCAGAGACCCTCCCTTGGCACCAGAATCTAGACCCCTTTGGGTGCTTGTACATCACTTTATAGCACCCATCATTATCCACCGTAAATTTATCTGCTAGTGTGAATGTATTTCCAGTGTTAACTTCTTTGGTGTTGAGGTCAGATCTTATTCCTATTAATATAAATAAGTGCTGGACACATAAGAGGTGTAACCACTTTCTTGGGGTATTTGTTGTGGCAAAAAAAAAAAAAAATTATCTCTCTTTTGATGTGGAAATCATTTGTTAATAAAGTTAATTTCTAGCACAATGGTAAAACTTTTAGATAAGGGCAAAAGGGTAAGCTACGATCATTAATTTTCTGATCTCATTTTAAAATTTTCCACACAAACAAGTGCACAGTTCTCAATTTACTATATTTTTGGTGGATGGATAAAGGAATGACTCATCTCTTCCAGACTGCATTGAATTTAGCAAACCCTGCAAATGCAAACCTGTTGCTCAGAAAATGAGCTTGTTTTTGAGGCATTATTACTACCTTTTTTTTTGTGCCATAATGTCAACCATGATTTTAATCATGAGAGAAATATTTAGTTTTATTTGAGCCACAGTTCAGGGCTAGTGGAATCTGGAACTGAATATTCTGCTGCTTGTGCCAGAGGAAGTTGGTAAATATTTCCAGTTTCCATTTGTAGGAGCCTTTGGATGTAGATGGTATTTATTGTTTGTTCAGCTATCAGCATCATCTTAGCCTTCTGAATCCAATCTTATTTGGACACATGACCTTTTCATGTTCCCTTTGTTACCCCAGGTATTTGGAAACAAAGGCTCAATGGGGAGCTTCATGGGACACGTTGTGAGCACTTACTTCTGAATTTGCCACTCCCTCCAAGGCTACACATGTTTATCTTAATAATGATAGCATGCCTTAATTTGTATAAAATTTCCTGTTAACTTGAACTGAGATATTTGCCCATTCTACTAAAATTAAAAATATGTATGAATCATTATGACAGTATAATTTCAAAATGCATTGTTGCCTGACTGAGTTTTACGAAAGTTAATTTTTAAGATTTCATGTGTCTTTCTTGATCACATAGGTATTTAAAAAATCACTTCTATGGTGGGGTCTCCCATGGTGGCGCAGCGGTTGAGCGCTGGGCTGCGAGGCTGCCCGCAGCCTCTGCTGCGCTGGTTCGTTCCCCAGCCGCCGGCGAGGGTCCCACACATACACACACACACACACACACACACACACACACAAAAAAAAAAAAAAATCAGTTCTATGGTTATTCATGTAAGCTTGAGATAGGTGCCTCAACTTTTAGCATGATTGATATGACTGGAATACCTATAAACATTTTATTAAGAGCCTTTTAAGTGAACTTTTAAATAGTACTATCTATGCTGATGTTTCCATTGTTAGTGAACTTTTTTTGGTTGCAGATATTTTATAAGAAATTCTATGTGCTGTCAGAAAGTAAAGTGTTACATATGATTACTATTAATAGTTCTCTGACAATGATACATTTTAAAACATTGATGTTTCTACAATTAGACAAGGCACTATGTTATTGCTAAACTAATGCATGTGGCTTTTCATCAATAGTGCCTTCTATTTTAGTGATACTTAATTGCAAAATACCTACTTTCCCTCTTTGGATATGGAGTAAAAAAGAAAATATTTCTATAAAAATTATTTCTAATGAATATAATTATTAAACATGTGGAGAGGGACTTATATTTTCTACATTGATTGCTAATGAAATTTAATACAGATTATTCCCATTTCAGTGACAGTAGATTTTTGCTTGATATTTTATTTGTTTTGATAATAATATGTTCCTAATATTCCACATGCTTTATTTCTAGTATTTAACAGGTGAATTGGAGAGCAGGGAAAAACAGCAACTAAAGATGTTGGATCAACTTAAGGAGATCCAGAATCACTTTCAGACATGTGAGGCCAAGCAAAAGCGTGCTGACCTCCAGATCTCAGAACTGACTCTCCATGCCGAGGATGCAACCAAGCAGGCAGAGCAGTACCTCCTGGAGTTCCAGCAGTCAGAGTCCCTGAGACAGGAGGCTGAGAAGAGGAGAGAAGAGCTGAAACTGAAGGCTCAAGAGTCCATTAGGCAATGGAAGCTTAAGTATAAGAAGTTAGAACGAGAATTGGACAAACAATCTGAAACCCTTGATCAACTGACAGACAAGAATAACCAGGTAAAAAAGTCATATTCTTAAGGAATGATTTTTGACATGACCAGCCATTTGTTCATCTATTCTTTGTATAATCACTTCAGTGCCATGCTATGCATATAGTCTATCAAGATGTCCTTGACAGAAGAGTCTATGTCTTGGCCATTTCAAGGTAGAAAGTAATTTAGCTTTTCGTTATTTTATAGCTTTTTTTTTAACCGGTGAACATTCTATGGCTTTTTAGAGTTGGCCTTTGAAATAGACACCCCTTGCCCTGAATTTAGCTTTTCACTAAATTGAAATTATTCAGTTGAAGTTATTCTTTAATATTCAAGTGGAAGAAAATCACTAAATCTTCCCCAGCATTTTATGACTTTTCCCCAATGCATGTATTTTAAAATCTTATTTATTTTTTATTTGGATATGTCAATTTAAGTGTTGGTTAGAAAGGAGCATTTAAAACTGCAGTACCACTGCTAGACTACTTTTCTGGCAGCAGCTACAATGGGCTCAATTCAATGAGTAACATTGATATTCTCACTGACGAGGTAGTGTTACCGAATCCCAAGTCTCTTGAAGACTCTGCTTTTGTGACCTTTTGATAGCACCAAAACACATTTCACTGATCTGTGTATGCATTTCACATCGTCCTCTCTTTTGTATAATCAGTTACTTTAAATGGATTTTATGCGCTTATGCTGATTCTCAACTATATCTTTGGGTTGAATTATAAGATAATAAACAGAAAAGTCATGATTGATTTTTATCCATGTTTAGTTTTGGTTTATCATTTTTGCTTTGTTATTTGTTACTTGTTACGAATTCTGGACATTCCAGAAGACCAATAATCATTTGTATTAGTTGATTTTCTTTCAAAGGAAAGCAAAATGTAGTGTAACTATATTTATAAAATCAATTGTCAACACCAAAGACTGACAGATGCTTATTTCAGATAAGATGTCATGGAAAAGATCTTTTACCTTTTGCATATGAATTTCTCAGCCATTTAGAAATGATGGAAGGTATTGCTTTGCACACACTGTGGAGTGCTCTTGAATGGAACCCAACTTACATAGACTGAGTAACTGGTTGCCCTGAGGTGAAGCAGGTCTAGAGCTTTTAGACTTGACTGTGAACCGTTTTGATCTCAGGAAATTCTTCTATCTTAATTATTCTGTTGTCAGCTTATTCTGGCAACTGGTTAAAAGAAACTGACTATAAGGGAGGTGGCTAGAGAAAGGAGTGGTTAAGCGGATTGATTGATTGAGAGTCACTTGGAGATTTTATTTAACAAGAGGAAATTTAGAAGGGTCCATGTCATCAGACAGTATCCTAATCCATAGTGCTAAGAGTTTTCTAGACTGAGCTTTTCAGAATATTAAAAATTGTTAAACAATCATTTCCCAGCATACTCCTGATATAATTATTTTTATCACTTAGCATTGCTAATGATAAGCAAAGAAGTAGTTTTAAAGTGATTGCCACAGTTAGGGTAGTATCACAATTATCACAGCAGGCATTGTAATTTCCACTTTAAAAGCCTTAAAAATTAATGCAGCATGTTGCAGTTAGAGCAATGGTTAACCAAGGAAGAAAGGGTAACAGATATTTCATGGCAAATTCAACTGTCCAGTAAGTCTGTGATGTGGAAATATGTGGCAAATAATTTTAGGGGAAAAGTTTATATTTTTTTACATCTTAATAATATCTTTAAGGGGTTTTTGATTCTTAATAAAATCATACCTTAAGGCATTAGTAATTTAGACCACTCCATTTTGTTTTTAAGGATTGATTATTTTCAAAAAGTGACTCCAGGGTATATTTGGAAGCATATATTAAAATAAAATTGATACTAATTTAAAGATATAACACATTATGATTTAAAGAATACATTGTTTAATAGGTAACCTTGTTGAAGTGATTTATATGCTCAAATGATGCCATCTTTGTGTATGCAAATTAGTTCTATGTCTACTTTCATTCTTTTTCTAGTGTAATTTCTGCTTTAAGATTTGCCACTTAGCATATACTTAAGGGCTAAATGCTTTTATTTTCTTAAAAATTCTACTTTTCTCCTTTGCTTTTATACACTTTTGGAATCTTGGTAAGATTTTTAGATATATAATATGATTATAGAACTACTTTATTACTGTAGGATATGGAATATCAAGCAAATAACATTGCAAAAAATAGCAAGGATCTGATTTTCAATACAGTGGCTTGGGTATTTACATCAGTAAATGATGATGTGCTTTAGAGATATGTGGATGAACACATATTGGAGTATGCAAAGCTCTATAGGTACCAATAATCTAGTCACAAATTTTTTTTGGCCTTTTTCTCTTAAAGTATCATTTTAAGTCATTGATTTTTGTATTTGCCCTGAAAATGATAAGGAGATCAAATTTGAATTCTGATCATAGTGTGTACTTTTTCAATGTTTCAAATTATATATGTTTTGACTTGGATAATGGGAATGCTTCCTAGTTTTTTATTTTTTATTTTTTTGCTATATTTGCAGAATAATTGATTTCCCTGTAATTAAGCCTTTTGCTTCAGATTATTTAACTTTAAGAACCTTAAATTGCCATCTTTTCCTTCCGTGTAATACCTTCATGTTTAGGGAGAAAATTGCCATACATAATATATACTGTCTTTTAAAGTTTGATTTTTATTTTTAAGATTGAAAAGTAGAAAGGATCAGTGCTAAAGTGTGTACGTTCTTAATGTGTATGCAGTCCTCTCATATGCAATTTGAGGAAGACTAGAGTACCTCTGTATTAATATAATCTATCAATCTGCATATTCCCTCACATGCAAAAAGATAACTGTTCTTTTTAAAATTTCCTTGCCTACCTTTTAGTTAATTCAGAGAAGCACGTCTATTTTTTGATCAGGTCTTTGAGGAGTTAGCTGTTGTTTCTATAAACACCATGGTTTGGAAAAGTCTCTTTCTTCTGGCTTCACACAGCCATTTCATTCCTTCTTTCTGTAATTTTTCCTTACTTCTCTCATTGTCCCTTGCTGCTACTTGTTTTTTCCATTATGCCTCCATATTTCTCAGCCATTTAGCACCTCACTTCCCACAACCTGTTTCATTACATGTAATTCTTGCAATTATCCTTGGTGACTTCAGAGTTCAAGTCAGCAGCCCATTGAACTCTGTATATTTATACTCCATTAATTTCCTGTTTTACAGGGACCTTCAAATCACTCAGAACTAATTTGTGGGGCTAAAATTTATCATCATCTGTAATTGCTGTATGTTAAAATATTCAGTTCCAAAATCTCCGCTTCTGCTCTTACACATCTTTCATTCCCTTTTCTTTCTTTTTAACCATTCCTACCTGATCTTTTGTATCCTCCTGCATTCCTCTGGTTGACCAGTTATTTCCTGAAAGCAGTTTTTTCCTGTCAGACTGGACTCATGAACCGCTACTCTAATGACATGCTCATCAGCATCTTCAATTTTTTCCTCCCATTTCATGCATTTTACCACTCTTCATTAGGAATCAACCCAATTCTTCACTTTTTCCATTCCTGCTCCTGCATAGTACCAACAAAACCTACAGGGAAATATTATTTGACTCTTAGAGTGGTTTTGGATATTCCAAAACCCACTCCAATCCATTTCCAATGGATTCCAACCCAAAAATTAGTGTAAGTCACATACTAGTCATATAATCCTTTCCTAATCATTGATGAATGAACTGTGAAATTTGTTGGGGAGCTTCTGGTAAACATTTACTCACTCCCTAAAATGATACACAAGAAGAGAGATTTTTCTCCTTCTCTGGATATTGCTCTATTTTGTAATAATGCCTAGAATGACTGAAACTATCTTGCTATGGACCTGAGAATGAAATTTCATACAGAGGGAGGGTATTACTGTGAGAATTACAGAGAAGTGGATCTAGAGCTTGACATGCTACATACAGAGCAGTTTTACCTGGAACCATAATTAATTGCCTTGTTGTTTAAGTGAATTCGAATTAGAATTTTTCTCTTACTCTCAGCAGAAGAAATTCAAGTTGATGTGAAGCTTTAATTCTAGGGTTAGGGAGTATAAATAAAATAACCTAAAATGTAGAATTGCTAAGTGGAGAAAAAAGATGGGGGAAGGGAGTATTATATTTTTCTAAGGGGAAAGTTAGCAAAATTATGCTTTGGAAATGGTTAAACTGTCAGAAATCCTACTTTGGGGCACTGAAGCTGTTCCTCAGAGTATTGTATAAAGTGGCCAGTGGGAAAACTTTAGGCATACGTACTTTCTGTAGTCTTCAGAGAAAGACAAATGTAGGTTGAAGCTGGTCTGTTTAAAGCAGAAAGTAATAGTTTTGGGGTTGGGAAAGCTGAAATCTATAACCAGTAATCCAAGTGGACTGAGTCTGAGAATTTGGAGTCTTTTAGGATTGGAAAAGCCAAATTATTTGTCCATGCTGAAGTTGGTCCAAGCAAGAGGAGTTGGAAATTTAGGAGAAATAGAAATGAAGTTAAAAAATAAGCCTGATTTCTCAGACCCCTTTCAAGTACTTATGTATTTCTCATCAGTGGGAACCAAAGTCTGTTGTTTGAGTTCCCTAAAGACAAAGGCTATTCAACATAGTTCCTATGAGAATGTCCAGGATATTGAGGTGGTGCACATCAAGTCTGACATTTTCAGACTCAGAGACAATGTCTAGACAAAGTCTTGGGCTACAAGCGATTATCCAAAAACAAAGACACAGAACTTACTTTGTTTTTAGCATCTATATTGCCAAAGAAATTCCAAATTTGATGACATAGTCACTGATTGTGCATCTTAAGGCTGTCGCCTTTGGTATGATTTGATATAATGCTTGGAACACTGAGGAGGAGGCCAAAACCTGGAGAATTATAGAGTAGCAGATTCTGAAACTTGAAGGACTCTTGAACTGTCCTATCATGTTCCTGTTATTAGAGGTAAAAAAAATCCTCGCTACTTAAACCAATTTCAGGAATATATTATTTTGCAAAGATATTTTTACCTGATAGAGCTTCACATAAAAACATGATTTTTTAATTTTAGGGCTGCCTGAATAATCTCTTAACTCATGACCAAAGGATTATGTTATCTGTTGCAAATGAGAACTACCTCTCATTCTCATTCTGTGCTCCTCACACTTTCCCTTTATAGTCAAGACTTGAATAATTTCCCACAGATGTCTTCACCCATATGATGAGTTATTACTCCTTGATTATGTTTTGTATTTTCTCACAGTTGACCATAAGATAAGGAGGTTATCTAGGATGCATCTAATTGAATGAAAAGAGACCTTAAAAGTAGAGAAATTTTTCTGACTTTTGGGAAAAGGGGAAGTCAGATTCAAAATAGTAGAAGGATTCAATGTGCTATTGTTGGCTTCAGAGACAGAGGAGTCCATGAGCCAAGGAATGCGTGTGGCCTTCAGAAGCTCACAGCTGGCTCAATTTGCTGGCTGAAAGCTAGCAAGAAATAGGGATCATATTCCTAATCATGTAGAACTAAATTTTGCCAGTGACATGAATGAACTTAGAAGTGGATTCTCACCCAACATTTTCAGATAAGAGTCCAGCCAGCTGACACTTTGATTTTAACTTTAGGAGACCTAAGCAAAACATCTTGCCTGGACTTAAGATCTATGGAAACAGTGAAATTATATGTGGATATTGTTTTAAACCACTAGGTTGGTTGGAATTTATTGCACTGTAATAGAAAAAACATCATATCTACCCTTAGGCTTATCTATATTTCATTCATTTTCCCTGCCTTTCCAAAGTGAACTCTATGTTCTAGAGACTCCCTCTACAGAGATGTGGCTTTATTCCCTCTTTTTAGAGTTTTGATCTTGCTTAGATATCTCCCTGAGATCTTGTTTTCTCCTCAAAATTAAATCCCACTCCTATATTTGGTTTCCGATTTCCCACTAATCTTCATCATAATACTATAAGTAACATTATTATTGTTTCTGAAAGATAAATACTTTTTCTTAAAGTTGTAAAACTACTCATGACTGGGTGGATAATCAAATTTAGTTCTCTCTTGTCAGAGCTCACCTGCTCAATCACGTACTTTTATTATTTCTCTGTGAAGTTAGTTTCATATGTTTCTCCCTGTTAAGATAGAGAGTAGAGAGGGATTTGAGGAAACCTTTTTTTTTTTTTGAGTGATTGACGCATAATATTTTATCATGAATTCTTTCATATGGAATGAAATGTAGGGTGTAAAAATGTCTTGCAACTGTTTGCATTTTAATTCACTTCTAATTCTGAAATGAGAATCTTAATTTTTTTTTTTTTTTTTTCTGAGTCAGGCTATGGTGGGCATCATTATATAGGTACCCAGAATGAATCCCCTTGGCGCTAGTTCTGGGCCAGAAAGCAATCTTGGCTTCCTTAGAGTCTTACATTTTTCAATTATATTGATGAGTGGTGAGGGTTAGTTATATTTGTTTCTGTCCCTCCTTGTAAACCCTAACCTCCTAAAGAGACTGGCAGAGGGTGGCAGATGTCTGGCCCCTTGAATTTTTTTCTTGAGTCTGTCCCTAACCTCTCTTAATCTTAAATTAATATCCTCTCTACCTTTGTGGAATTTCCAGACTTCCCTTAGATACTGGTGTGTTTCTTGTCACTACTCATGCTATTTTATTAGTAATGATTGACTGAACCATAACCTTTCTTAGATTGCATCAGCATGCTTTCCTATATTATCTTTCATACCTGTTTTGAGATTTCTCCTTTCTAAGAGTGTGTCATTGAAATGAAAATAACTGTTATTTTACATAACACTATATTATGTCAACCTCTTGTAAATTAGAGGAATCCTTCTCTTCCCCTTCTGCTCATCTTATTTTACATTTAAAAAATAATAATTTATGATCAAAGATTGATATGTTTTGGTAATAAAAATCTGAAACATATATTGCAATTATCCTCCTTTAGGATAATTATAGTCTTCTTTCTTTTTCTAGACTAAAAATATTTTTCATTAAAAAATGGAAATAATAGTGTTATTTGATGACTTTTGCTTTGCTTTGTGGATTAAACTTTGTTTTCTGGTAGTCTCTATGGTAAATTTCACAGTAACTTTTTTTGTTTTGTTTTGTTTTATGTTATCAACCTGGTAGATTCTAAAAGAAAAGGATGAAATGAAAAGCCAGCTTTACGCAGCGTTACAGCAGATAGAGAACCTGCGAAAGGAATTGAATGATATCTTAACTAAACGTGCCCTTCAAGAGGAGGAACTTCTCTCTAAAGAGAAGAAACTAAGTGATGTGAAAGCTCATCAAGCTGACCTTGAACTAGAAGTCAAGGATTCTGTGGACACCATCCATAGGCTAGAAATTGAGTTGAAAAAGCAGAGTAAGATTCAAACTCAGTTGAAGGCTGAGAAAACTCACCTGGAGGAGGAAATTGCAGAGTTAAAGAAGAGCCAGGCCAAAGACAAAGCTCAACTGCTTGAGATGCAAGAGTCTGTCAAGGACTTGAGTGCCATTCGAGCAGATCTCGCTAGTAAATTGGCTGAGGAACAGAGAGCCAGGAAAGAGGTGCTTAAGAACCTTTCTGACCTCAAGGCACAGGCAAACTCCAAAGATGAAGAAACAGCTACAGTCATCGCACAGTTAAAGCTAGAACGAGATGTTCACCAGAGGGAGCTGAAAGATCTCACATCGTCATTGCACAATGTGAAAACTAAACATGAACAGAATATCCACGAACTGATGAAGCACTTCAAGAAAGAAAAGAGTGAGGCTGAGGATCATATTAAGACACTGAAGGTACCTGCGCTGAATTATCCTGATGATACTGAAGGAATTTTTCTGGTGGCTCATGAAGTTAATAAAGTGTAAACTTTAGAGCTCGTTCTGTATTCCCAAGCACTGAAGGGAAGATAAAACTAACAATAAAGAGGCTTATTCATGTCTGTTCGGCCAGGTTGAAATGAGTTATAGCAGCCACCTGGGAGTGCCTGTTGGAGAGCATTGAAACCCTTTAAAAAGAACACTTAGCTATTTTGGGAGTTCAGGAAAGGCAGAGGTGGCAGTAAGTTGTGGACCTGACATGTGCCCTCATCCAACATTTATGACCTCCTAAAATATAAAAGGCAAAGACTTGTCAAGGCCATAGAAGCTATAACCACAGTCCTTATTAATTTGGTAACTAAAGTGTGTCAGCTTATAAGCTGTGTAAACCCAAGGCTGTTGAATTTACCCCTCTTTTCCAAATCAGAGTTGCCTGGGTAAATATATAATCGAGATCTTGAATTTGGGGAGAAGTTGCTAAGGGAAATGATAATTGGCATTATCACCATGCAGGGGAGTTATTTCATAATAACTTGTCCTCCACTTGTCCTCAATTTGTGGAGAAGGTCTATGAGGAGGTGTGCGAAGGTAGATCAAAAAACAATGGATAATGTTCAACAGGTGACAGTGTGGTAAATCCAACCCTCCTTCCTTTATTTTTTCTCCATAGCACTTACAATCGTACATTATATAGGTTACATATTTATTTCAAAATCTTCCTTTATTAAATGAAAATTCTATGAGGACATGGATTGGGTCTGTTCTGTATATAGCTATATCCCCTGTTCCTAGTCCAGATCCTAGAACATTGTAAAATATCTGTTAAATAGGTGAATAAATGGCTAAATCTTCAAAGGTTAATTATATTTTTTTCAGAATTCTTTGAAATGTAACTACTATAAAAATGCTTATGATGAAAGATGAAATTATATTGAAATAGCTGACATATGTAGAATGCTTTCATTTATTTTATGAATTCTCTCTAAGTCCTATATAGCCTATTGGCAGTAGTGGATTTGGGGTCATTAATTGGGGTGAAGAGCAGAATGGAGCCTGAAAGAATCAGAAAGAGACCTTTACTGTATCTATTGAACCTAAGATACTATCAGTTGTAAGATGCATCATTGTTGTGTGCTACTAAGAAAAAAAAAATGCTGCCTATGAAAACACAACAGGCTATTAGCTGTAAGACAACATCCCAAGAAAGAGGTAGTAAAATATTAAAAAATAGACATAATAATATTGATGAAATATAACATAGTAGTGTTTCTGAGTTGATGAGGAAATAAAACAAAGGTAGAAAAAATATGGAGAAGAGTTGCTATTAAGTAAAATATATATCATATGTTAATTGATTAGCTGTGACAACAATAATATTAGGAAGCATGTTTTCAACACTGACATTGTGCTAGTCATTACTATGAGAATTTTACTTTATGCTAATCTTCTAGTACTCATATCCCTCTATATGATGTGGCATTATTTTCTCTCTGATAAGGAAACGGAGACACAGGAAATTAGGTAATTTAGGCAAGTCTTCCAACTAGAGAGTAATAGAGACAGGGTTTGAACCCAGGTCACTGAGTGCCTATATTCTTAACTACTTTGCTGTACTGGGAAAGGTACAGGATCAAGGATTATTCGATAATGACTTGGGTGACTAGGTGGATAGTGGGGCTGTTTGTCAAGATAGATAAATAAAGACAGCAGATTTGGAGAGGACAATATTTAATCCAGGTTTTGGCATGTTGAGTTAGGTGGAAGTCAACTTAAGCCTAACTGTGACAATATAGAACATAATTGGTTAGGAGTTGAAGAAGTTAAATTTACATCGGGAGCCAGTAAGCCATATGTGATAGTTGAAGTTGCTGTGTTCAAATGAGTCGTACAGGGAAAAAGAAAAGAGTGAAATGCTAGAATACCAGTGTTTAAGGGAATAAATTGTGAAAACAGATATAGAAAATAAAAATAAAGAACCATATGAAAGACAGAAAGTGACATAGAAAGGAAAGTTGTGTTGGGAATCCAGGTAGGATCTTTCCAAAAAGATATAGTCAAGAGTGTCCTATATGGCAGATAGACTAAAAGAACTGAAGAGGCATTCATTCCACTTGTCCTCAATTTGTGGAGAAGGTCTATGAGGAGATGTGCAAAGGTAGATCAAAAAACAATGGATAACGTTCAACAGGTGACAGAGCACCTCTCCTGAGCAGGGGAGGGGGGGCGGGTAGCGTGATCCGCGATTGTTGATGGCAGTCTCTTTCTTCTCTTTGAAGTAGAGTAGAGCAGTCTTTCAGCAAGTAATTTATGAGTGATGAGGTTGTAAGTGGCTGTGAAGACTCATGTAAACTGCAGGAGACTAGTTCGGGAGCATGTAAGATACTGCTTTGTCGTTAACAATGAAGAAGAGTTATCATGGACAAAGGAATGAGAGTGAAAGGATCAGAATCTGTGGCCATAGATTGCTTTTTTGGTCAGGAATTCTTATATTGCAGGTTAAATTTTCAGAGTTGTTTTTTTTTTTTGGTGGGACCCTTGCCGGCGGCTGGGGAACGAACTGGCGCTGCAGAGGCTGCAGGCAGCCTCGCAGGCCAGCGCTCAACTGCTGCGCCACTAGGGGAGGCCCTAAATTTTCAGAGTTAAGTTTCAAGGATTGGTTATGTTGTTGTGGTTGCTGTTGTGGAATATGGACGTAGGTGGTTGGAACAGAATAGATCACATAAGTTAGATGTCAGCTTGCTGGATCACTCTTTGGATATTTATGATGCTACTGTGAAGGCATCATGCTAAAGACTTCAACGAGATGATGACTAGGCAGTCATCTCAGCTATATCAGCAAGGAAGGGAGAGCAGATGAAAAATAGTATGAATGTCAAGAAAGGCAGAGTTTATGCATGAGCACCAGTATGTAATGATTTGTTTTGTTAAGTTTGAGAAATGATTCTTTTTTAAGAGCTTAGTTTTCTCGAGAGTAGTGTTGAAACTACAACCTCATTTCCTTCTCACGCTATTGCTGACCTATTTCAGGCTCTCAGCACAGTTATTTAGGTTATGTGATAACATGCATGTCAGCAGGAGTTAGTAATCATTTAATCAGTTGGTGTTGATTTAAGATCATCTCTATAAGAACAGCATCCTCACATTCTGATATGCTTTTTTGAGTTGCAGATAAAGTCAGGAGGCACAGCCCGCTTGACTGACATTGTACTTGCTAGTGGATGCATTAGCATACGAACAATATATCAGGTGTCATAGGAAAATAAAACAGTATGTAGGACGCTAGTTTGGATTACAAAGGAAGGCTCTAAGTAGCCTCCCTCCTTCCTCTTAGTTCCTCTATTTTTAATTTTATAGATTTTTTACATCATTGTTCATTTTTGCACAGTGTATGCATTTTCGTCATGGTTATAGTCCCCGTACAATTTCCACCCCCCCTTGTTTTCATCCTACTCCCTCCTTCTCCCCACCTCCGTATTGTGTCTCTGGTTTATAGTTGCTTGTTGATTTTGATTTTTACTTTATGACAATTAGTCTTTTTCCTGGTCCCTTATTTAGGTTTTCTGAATTCCTGCTATGAGTGAGACCATCTGGTATTTTAACCTCCAACTTCTTCCTTTCAAGCTTCAGATATCACCTGATTTTCTTTCCCAAAACACAGATCTGAGGTGGTCACTTTCTGCTCAAAAAACCTGCATTATTTACTGTCTCGGGAGCAAAAACCTCAGCTCTAGTTCAGTCCTCCTTGATGTGATCCCACTTGTCCACATTGGGAGCCTTTTAAGTTCCCCAGTATTGCTCATACAGTCATAGGGCCAATTCCCATATATACATTTCACTGCTTGTTCGCCATCTGGATTGTCCTTTCCCCTAGTCTGTGGGAGGAAAATGCTTTAAGACCTAATTAATTTTTCACTTCACATGTGAACTCACTGGACTTGAGCTATATTTCAGCTGAGGTTGGGATAAATCTCTCGACCAAAGTGTTTCCATAATTCTCAGTTGGTGCAGCACATTTAGGCTGCCTTACAGTACAGTTTTTGTGTCCATGAGTCTCCAGAGAGACAGGTGTCAGGTCTTAACCACATTTATATTCTGTTACAGTGTTTCATGTAATGTTCCAGACATACGGATGAAATTAAATGGATGTTGGGTTAAAAATGTTAAAAAATGTAGAAATCAGAGGATTTGCTTCTCATTTGCTTTGTCCTGTATCTGGATTCGATTTGTATAATGTGGGAAAATTGGTTTCATTCTTTCTTTAAGAAGTGTTTTGTATTCACTTATAGAAAGATAGCAATGGAGGTTAAAGACATGATCTGTAGGGAAAGAATGTATAATTTAAAAGTGTTCTGTAGATCTTCTGAAATCTTCAGATTTTTTTTTTTTTTAAATTTGGAAGCTCACAATCTAGAAGGGGTATTATAATTACTCTATTGAGATCAAATGAGGTTAAAAGGAGAACCAGAGATTGGGAAAGACTAGCATTTTACCTTTAAGTTGAATAATTTACCTATGAAGACAACTCCAATCTCATGCTATTTCATTAATATAATCCTATAACTTTTACTTACATTAATTAAGAGGAATTGCTAATAATGGTCATCGCGAAAGATCTAGCATACTGAATTATGTGCAGTATGACTTTGGACAAGTATTTATAAATATATTTCTTTGTATGTTGGCTTTACACTAACTACTTTATCTGAGTACACTAATTTACTACTTTTTCTGAGTCTAGTGCACAATGTTACCTTGTGCAAATTAGTTACATTTTTCCCCATTTAAAATTACCCTTCTTATGTTAGGTTTTAAATGTAACATACTTTAATGGGATACTCTAGCTGCTATTAATATTTGAAAGATTTTATGTTATCTCATTTATAATTTCAACAAAATCATTTCATGGACCCTCTTATTGAAACCAAAATACCCAGAGTTGGAATTCTAAACTTTTGCCACTTGACCACTTAATCTTGGGCAAATTATTTAACCTTTCTGTACCTCATCAACAAAATGGCAATAACAATGCCTCTCTCTGTCACAAGGTTTCTGTGAGGTTGATGTCATTTTTTCAACTCCAAAATGAAATGAAAATGTAGCGATAAAACAATGAGAAGTGAGTTCTAGTGAAACTCAGGCATTGATGTGCCGGTAAATGTGTTAAGGTAGACTGGGTGTCAGAGAAGAAACCCTGATTTGTAGCATTTGCTAATTTCAGAGGTATAAATTCCCCATTTGTCTGATTTCAAGCTATCAAAAATGACATGACTAGAGAGAGCGAGAGTTTAGAAGAGGGGAACACAACTGGTTCTCTAGAATGTCTATGAGCCAGCTCCACCACATCACAGACTTTTAGGGGGAGACCTTTCTATATACCTTTGCTTTTTATAGGGTATAAAGAAAAGTAAAATTAGTCCACTGAAACTTAAAATCATAGCTGAATAATTTTCCTGTTGAAAGACTATTTTGTAAAGTTCCTTTTGTGTTGTAACTATGGGATTGTTCATAAAAAATCAATACCTTTAATTCAAAGTAGCATTAAGTCTTAGGTGAGTTTTGTAGGGTAAATAAAATATAGATGTTTGTCTAAAACTCACAAAACTTCTTCCTTTTAGGAAATTGCTTCCAGTGATTGTGTTCCTTTATACCCAATTAAGCACATACAATAAATTTATAGGACAAAAAGAAACAAGCATATTTTAGGCATTGAAACATGTATTTTAAACTGATGATGTGTAGTTCCTTACAGACTATTGTTAGTTGGTCATACCTACCATGTACCCAGCTGGCTTTCAAAATGATCTATGTACTTTTTGACAGGCATTGTGGCAGAGCTGTTAAAAAAGCATAGACATTAGAGATAATTCCTGGGTTCAAATCCTGGCTATGATTTATTATATACCCTTAGATGAATTTTTGGTGTCTCTGTGCTTCAGTACTGAAAAGGAAAAAATAATAGTACTTCCCTGGCTAACTTGTGAAGATAAAATGAATAAAAATTTATTTCATTCAGAAAGGTCTTAGAATAATGCCTGACCTATAGTAAGTATTTGTGCTGTTGTCATTTTTAAATCTTTAATTTCACATACTTGGCAAATTGTTATTGAATCCCATACACAGAATAGATTATTCAATTTTTTGAAGCTGATTCTGCTTATATTCCAAAGAAAGGTCAAAAAAAAAAACAGGTTCTTATTTGCATTACTAATGCTGAAATAATTCCTGGTAAACTCCTTTTCATATTGAGTTATTTGTGGTTTCATGGATGCTACAATTCATAATCTTTTTGTCCTGAGAAGAGTATTAGCAATAACTGTATTGTACAAAATGTATACACTCTTTTACAAAAACCAGGAGGTGCTTTGAACAGGAATGTTTTAAACTCTTTGTAGAGGAGAAAACCGATCTGTCAGGATTATCTTATAGTTAATCATTCCCCTTTGGAATGCTTCTCTAATATCTGCTCCCCCCTTAGCAGAGTTGGCGTCTCTGCTTTAGGTTACCAGTATACTCACTCTATACCTTTCTTTAGCTCTTCTCATTCAATTTTGTAGAAATTGGCTCTTGCATCTCTTTATTTCTTTTCTGTTGTCTTCAACACCTTTTACAGTACCTGTCATTTAGTAAATGGCTAGTTAATGATGAGGAGGGATTGAATCAATGAAAAGAGCATTCCCTTTGTGTATTTAATTATAAATGCCTACAGTTAACCAAAATTTTGAATTATTTGCCCAGTGAGAACTGTTTAATCTGATTGGCATACAATTTGGCTGTGGCCAGTGGACTTTTTCTTTTGTCCTTCTCTTTTCTCAGGCAGAAAACTTGGAAGATAAGAATATGGCTAAAGCTCATCTTTGTCAGCTAGAGAAGTTGAAATCACAGTGTGACAGGCTGACAGAGGAATTATCCCAGAATGAAAATGAGAACAAAAAATTGAAGCTAAAATACCAGAGTTTGAAGGACCAACTGGAAGAAAAGGTAAAAGAGGAATGAATTTTAATTTAAAGGATATTGAAGTATTTCTTCTATTACATAGCATATATAGTCATAAATGCTAATTCTAGTCTTATTAAAGTTTTATTGATGCCAAAAAAACCTGATAGTAGTACATTAGAATGCTGTGATTTTTATTCTTTTAGTAAGTTGATTACCTGCTAATACTTTCAGTTGAAAATTTCTTCTGGATCTTAAAATAGAAGTTTTGAGGCAAGGTAACAACAAAAAAAAATGAATTATTGTTTTGTTGAGGACCTACTATTATATGTCTGGTATTTATGCCAGCTGACTTACATATTTCAAGTCATTTAATTACCCCAACTCTTTGGGTTAGTTTTTATTAATCCCTTTTAACCTATGAGGAAACTGGGGCTAAAAATAAAATTCAAAAAGAAACACAATACTTTAGTTATTACTATGTGCTGGATAATTTTAATGCTCATAGTATTTTATGAAAATTGATACTATTATGTACATTTTAGCTGTTGCAGAGACTGAATTATGAAAAGGTTGGTAACACTGTAACATTCCTACCAGGCCCCCTGCTTTCCTATTAGTAGATGTGTAAATTTATTTTGCATTCTGCTATATATCAGTTATTGGGTAGAATACTAAGAACTTTTAGTCCCTGTTTTTGGGAATCTTTTGTGGCAAGAAGTAACTAAGGATACAGGACAGAATATTTGAATTTGCTTTCTGTTTATTTCTAACAACCACCTAAAGGAATTTGCAATGGAGTGTGGTGGAAGTCAGGTGTACAAAGGACCCGTGAAGAGTGGATAATAAAATAAGGCAGTATAGATATGGTCAAATGAATCCTATATTTGAATAGGGTTGCTAAAATCTATGCTGAAGGAGCAGTCATTGGGTGAGGTGCCATAATGAACTTCAGTGAAAAAAACTTCAATTTTTTTTGTCTGTAAAATTCACTATAATTTACTTATTTTTAACTTTCTAGTAATTGTTAAAACCAAATACATAAAATATTAGTTTAGACGTTATGATTAAATGGGTTTAAATTGCTAAAATTAGGTGTACAATCTTTTTTTTTTTTTTAAGATTTATTTATTTATTTATACAAGCACTGGGTACAGTCAGAAACGTGGGAGGGTGAGAGAATTCACCAGAGCCAGAGCTGGGAGCAGACCTGGTAGACTGATGAAGTACACTGCTGAGGGGAGCAGTGGGCATGGCAGGAGAGGTCTGCTCGCCATGTGGGACCCTTGCTGGCGGCCAGGGATCAAACTGGTGCTGCAGAGACTGCGGGCAGCTTCACATCCCAGCACTCAACCATTGCGCCACTGGGGAGGCCCTAGGTGTACAATCTTGACAACCGTTGCAATTTAGTTCTTATGTCCTGCCTTGTTTTGTCTACTGTTCACACATATTTCATGTTATCTGTTGCCAGGTTGTAGTTGCTGTGGAGATAATGTTAAATATTTCAACTTTTCCTTAATTAAAATTTTAGCTAGAAGACTGTGTTAACATGTTTTATAGTTTATTTAATTGGATTTAAGAAACTGCTGAAATTTTTGATCTGTTGAAAATATAAAGTTTACCTTGCTCTGCTTAAAATAAATGTTTCTGCATGGATTCTATTTGTGATGTTCCAAATATATCTGTGTTATCACACATTCATAAAAATGAAACATTTACCTTAGAGCAGAATTTAAGAGTTAAATGTGGTATTCCATTGCTATCTATTGAGCCCATCTAACAGGCCTTGTGATGAGTGCTAAGGATAGATTTCAGGTAAGACACTTGTCTAAAACTAAATGCTCATAGTAGGATCATTAAAAACAAAATCCTTCATAGGTTTTAAAACTATATGGTTGCATCTTGACAATGTTGTTAATGCAGAGAAAAGATAGTCTCTGTACTCTAAATTGGTGATAGTCTTAAAGATACATAGATAATATGTATATGTACAGCTTATGGGCTTGTTTTTCTCTTTTTTTTTTTTTTGCTTATGTACTTGTTATATACTCTTGATTTATTTATGTTGACCTTAATGCTCTTAACTGTGATTCAAAATAATTTTGGCTTGCGCCATCTACAGATAAGACCTTTCTCTTCTGAGTGGTAGTATTGCATTAATGAACCTAGACAGAACTTTTAAGTGTATGTAATTTTTCAACTGTGTAGCTTTAGGCCACTTTCTTGAAATTCAGTCTTAGCTTTACCATCAAAACAGTTTAATAATGTAAGAATATGTAAAGTGCTTGGCAGAGTATCTGATATCTAATAAACTATCAGCTAGTAGCTACTAACTGACTGTTATTGGTTATGTTTCCAAAAATATGCTGATCACTGGAGCAATTAACCAGTCAGGAAGATTTGATTGATTGCCAGTGATCCCTTTCATAGAATGGATTAGTTGAGGGCTGGAAAACTGGAAATAGGATTACTGCAGAACTATGTTGATTGGAAGTTTAGAGCCTGACTGTTTTGAATCATTTGCGATATAGTGTCTACAAGGGAGGGACTCCTGAATAGAGCTGGCAGTTTTCTCAGTAACTGATGTTGAAGTACAACTGAAGGCACATATGTTAATCAAACCAAGCAAGTGGGCAGCTTTATAATTGTTTGTTATTTATCCAAATCTTGATTGTTTTTCCATCTGTAAGACCAGTCACAGAATCTGACACATAAAACATAATTTATAAACAAATTCTGGATAAAATATGTATTTACACATCTATGCATGCACCATGAAGAAGTATAGATATACATACATACATTTTCTTTCCCTCCCCTACACCCTTCCTGTGTTGACCAGACCAGCAGAAATAAAAGCAAGAATACAAGACAAAAATACATTTTCAGTCCTGTGACTCAAAGTCATTATGACTTGTAGCCCAAGAGTTACTATTTAAGTATTGCAGTGAACTTGAGAAATGGGTCTTTATGGTTTTAAGGGGTTTCTAATTCAACTTTGCTGTAGTAAAAAGGGAAGCCTTTCTTGTTTGCCTAATCAAGTGGTATTCTGTCTGGCTTGTCCATCCCCAGCATAAATATACTATGTATATGTTACTAATACACATCCCCCTCCACCTTTTTGAAAAAGATGTCTTGCTATATTTTAACTGCATACTTGGATTTAAGTCTGCATTTCTTGTGATGTTATTACTTGGGAAGCTAAGAAATGTTAAAACTGCATCAAAATTCATATAAACATTACCATTAGCAGCCTTAATCTGTATAGACGATTGCTGGTTGTATGTAAATACAGAATCACTAACTTTAGCTTATTTCTTCATGTATTCAGTGGTGATATGTGGTAATAAAAATGATTTTTCTCAATTTCTTTTTTTAACACCAAATGTTATTTTTTCAATTTTGCATAACAAAAAGAACAAGTATACAGCCCACAGAATTTTTATATGTGCATTTAAGATTTTATTATGAGCTTTTTTTAAAACCAGGGAAAAAGCTTTCATGAAATGTTACAAAAATAATTTTCTGCTATCATACAATTAAAATTTTGTTATTCCTTTTTGTTTAAAATATTAAAGTAAAATATTTAGTTTGTTATTCGAAAGGCTGTTTTTCTAAGAGCATCTTATTGATGTCAATCTTTTTATTCTTCTGGCATTTACCTGGCAGCTCATAATGCTGTTTATTCTATCAGAATTTTTTTTATTGGTTTCACTGAAATCTGTGATTCAACAGAAGAGTTAGTTTATAATTAAATAATTTACTCAGGAAGTCAGCATCAAGATTTACATAGTGAAAGTTTTAAATGTCTGTGCTATTCAGTATCGGATCTAACTTTTAAAGTGTTTCAGTAAAGTAAGCATGAACTTATTAGTGATCCTGGCCATATATATAGAGCTTTCCAAGTAATCATATGTATTAAAAGATAAATCAGTTTATCTTTATCCCCCATGTGGGATGATGCTCTGTGCACAGCTTTGTGTTCTGAATTTGCACGTCATTGAACGTTCTCCAAAATCATGTTTATTTTCCATCCAATATTCATCTGGTTAATGCAGCATTCTTTTGTTGTTTGGATCATTTGTGTCTTTTCTCCTTAAGAAATTATAGATTGAATAATTTTTATTGTGTATAATCCAGTACTTTCCACATTTGGAGCATTCATTTGTTATGGTTACTGCTTTAATTTTAAGCAGAATTATGAGACTATGCTTCTTGCTACTGGATACCCAAAACTGGAGGAAGCCATGCATATATGTTCCCTCATTTTACTTTTCTCCCTTGATGTACTTCTAGTCACAGCTATATGCGGAACTTCCTTTGTTCTGGGAGATGTTGTCATGAGGGTACCCATGCCTAGTTACTGCTAGCCATGGCAATGATGGAGGATTGTTCAGTAGTTTCTGTTTTTCTACCACACAAAAGTCTATGTGGAGCTTTTGTTTTTAACAAGCATTGTCTCAGGATTTACAGGGTACCATTGGTCTCATGTGACTAAGGTGGTATCCCCCCAAATATTTGACATCAGTTTAGTTCTAACATGTAAAAGGATCTTAAACAATATCAACTAGCGATGCCTTGTTTTATAGATGAGGTGATTCTGGTCCAAAGAATTAATTCACTAGCTCAAGTGCTCCCAGCTCTCTTTTGGTATAAATGGAAATAGGCCTTAGGGTTACCAAACCTTTTTTCCTGTTGTGTCAGAATCTGACCAGAATATAGATTATGTAGGTGATCTAGGATCATGTAATAGTTGATTTCTTCCATAATTAAGTTAATTGTCTTTAGGGGATCATATTTCGATTACTAGTTTTTCAGGAAGTGAGACTAATTACAATGAAACAATTAGGAAATACTCTTAAGACTGTAAATTTTGAGACATCTAAAGCTATAGGAGTTCATAAGAACTCCTATGGAAATGCATTTGTGTTTCTTAGAAATGTATTTGTGTTCCTTACCATGAAATGCTTGATTTTACATCATTTGTGGAGTGACACCTAGCAACCTATTTAAGCTGTGGTGATATTGGATAAAAATGCTTAGGAAATAGTTTCTTATACAAAATGTGGATCTTTAAAAAGATGGGCATGATAATTCACATTTGCAAGTGTAATTATGAGGTCCATTTTTACAGATGATGGAAACTGAGGTTGAGAGTAAAATGTAGTGACTTGCCCAGCATTGCAGAGCTTGTGGTAGAAACAGGATATGAACACAAATTCCTTGTATTTTTCCCCTTTATTTATTGCCAGTAACATGACTCACAGTTATGTCTTTTCATTGAACTCTTAGTGTCGGGTTTAAATTTAGGGTTATTATATTCAACAGATTACCATATATTCTATTTTTTTATTCTGACACCAATTTTGGAATAGGAATCATCAGTAATTTTGTCAGAAAGAAAAACTAATTAAAATGAGATATTTCCACATGAAAGATATCAATGACAGGAAATAATGAATCAGTATTGTTTATTTTGTGTTTCAATACTAATTTAGCCATGTGTTTGGGATTGCTGTTTTTCATGAGGTGGAAAAACATACATGATTGTCAAATGTCTGTTCTATAAAGCACTGAATTCAAGTTTGTAAAGATCAAAGCTCAACTTTTTTTTTTTATTTTACTAAAACTCTTTGATAGTAACAGGCAGAATTTTTGATTTCAATTTTTTTTTTTCTGAACAAGATGAAATAAATAGAAGCAAATGAGCAGTTGACTTCTAGCATTTTCTTTAATATTTACACAGTCGGCCATTTTTAGGCAGCCCACACCTTTTCTTTGGTTTGTCACCTAGTTTAAATTGTGCGAGTAGAATAAAACTGTAGCCACCATGCATTAATTGAAGGCAAATTTAAACTAGATACTCTCAATAGCACCACCTAGGATATTATGAATAATTTCCTTTTAGATTTTTGTCTACTTAAAAACCAATGAAACTAATAATAAAATGGTCAAATTAAAGGTAAATTATGACTTTTTTTCATTTATCATTTATAAAGTGCTTTCAATTGAAGTACTTGTTCAATTCAAACCAGAGTAATCCTTGAATTTTATAGAGAATCGACCGAAACAACAAAATGCTTATCATATATGAAACATGCCAGATGTTAAGAAACAAATTTAGAATGCAAAGGTGAAGTGACTGACTCTATAGTGGTGCTGGAGGTTGTTACACATATATCTGTGGCAGCAGGACTGGCCTAAGTAAAGGTGTTTTTAGGAGTACATTTGGTCTCTATTATCTAAAATGGAATGCAGGTTAGTAGAAGCTATTTTCAAATTCTGTTCCATTGGCAATGACTTCTCTGCCCACCATTTAAAAGCAAAGAAGTTCATTTTAAATGAGTGAGTAAAGTTAAAATTTGCCTCTTTAAGGCCCCTGATTTGAACTTGATTGAGAGACTTGTTATTTAACTTTAACTCACTGAGTGGTTGATAACTGGAAGGACTTGGAGAGCAAAGTAGTCAAGTTGGGCAATTTCCTTTAAAATTCTGTACCATTAATTTGATTTCATTTACATTTGAAATTTCAAGTGATACCCATAGTGTCAGAATTAGGTTAAATAATGTTACATGCAGTTAGTTGCCTGTGGTATGGAATGCTAAGGGGAACAGACCACAGGAAGCGTTCTGTATTACATTTTTGTTTCAGTGCTTTGCTTAAGCAGTCCTCGCTTATTTTGGTAGATCCTAAAAGGGAACATAAAATGTGTCCAGGTTTATTTTCTTTGAGTTGTTCTTTCATCACTATTTAAAAAGTACTTATTGACTCAACCCATTTAGTCACTTAATCTTGAACAAGCAGTATTCTGTATATTTTAGGAAAAAATAACTAGGAGATATTTATTGTGTTCATGAGTTACATTATTTAGAGATTAGTTTTTAAATCTTTTCATATTCTTTCATAAGAGTAAATTCTTATATAAGAATCCTTTAAGGAAAAAGAAAGGAGAGGTGAAAATCCTGATGGTTTTGAAAGGCGCTGTAAGCTTACAAATCTTTCTCTGGACATGAATGATACATTTTTTTTTTTCTTTTGAAAATTAAACAGTGTTCCTTCCAAATGCATAATTTGAAACTCTAGTTGTTTGTTTCCTTGTCCATATTCTGTTTTAGAAATAGAAATGCATCAAAATGGTTGATTTTAAATAACTAATGTTATTTCTGTTTCTAGGCATTTGATGTTGGAGAAATATGTAATAATTACACAATGGCCCCAAAACTTAATGAATGCATAAAATACCCATTAGATGTACTTTTATTTTCAACTTCGAATATTAATTTCTAGGAATGTATCCAATACATATCCTAACACCTTTTGATTATGCTGCCAATGATCTTTGTATTGCTCAATATTCTCCTAGAGAAAGATGCTAAAAAGCCTGAGGGAAGAATAATTTCCTTAAGTAGGGTTAAAAGTTTAAATGTGAATTTCCATTTTTTTGATTTTTATGGATAACTTTTCTAAGCCTGCCTAAATTCAAGTTGTGTATTGGAAAGTCACACCCAAGTTTTAACATGCATATTATATACCCAGTGTTCTAATTATGCCATTACTTTTTTCTATTAGTTTGACTGTTTTACTAATGCTCTTAGTTCTTACTCTTAGCATACTATTTTCTATAACTTCTGCCCCTCCTTTGAAGGAAATAGGGTAAAGCATTGACTATAGAGTAGAAAGAAGACTGTATCTAACATGCAAAATAGCATTTTTAATTTGGGAAACCAATCTTCCAGTAGGAATTAAAATGTCCCTTAAATACCAAATATGTGTAAAGAACCACCTTACTCACTCACACATGGACCAATATGTAATTCATGAGCAGATCTTGGTTCTATCTTCAAAATACATTCTGCATCTGATTTCTTCCTGCCACTGGCCGTACTCTCTTTCATGACATCAGCTTGCCTTCAGGGTTACATTCACCTGCTGCTGCCAAGATAATTGCCCTCAATGAGTTTCCCATTAATTTATTGTAAAAATAAATTAAAAACAATAAATTATTTTAAAAATAAATGAACTGAAACATAACAAGTTAGAGTTCCTGTTATTTTTCAGTGTTGTGTAGTTGGGATCTATTATGCTTAGCACATAGAGGGTACACTAAAAAGTGCTTGTAAATGAATGGAACAGGAAAGAATTGTTATGTTCCAGGAGGATTTATTGATTGACTGCTATGTGAGACAGTGCTAGGTGCTAGGGATATTTAAATGAAGAAGAGTAAGTCTTTTGCTCTGGAGGAACTCAGTCTGGTGAGGAGACTGAGGTTGCCATGGGGACACAGAGAAGGGACACCCCGTATTCCTAAGATCTCAGGTTATCTGTTGGTAGAATATACATGTGGTGGAACATGTTCAAAGTGCACAACATCCTCTGGTCATATCAGATCCATTTTTAAAGAAGTAAGTTTGAAAACTGTAGCTATAATGTGACCAGCAGTAGTAGTATTATTTGCTTATTGACTGCTTTGCGAGTATAGTGTGGTCATTTTCCACATTAGACTTCCGAATTCCTATAATACCCTTAATCCATACCCTTTTTCAGTTGTGCTGCAGTTTCTACCCTGGTTGGCATTTCCTATTATATCTTAACTTTTTGCAGCTGAGTCAATTCTGTTGTCATAAGTAATGTGCTTCTTCTTTGGAGAGTTAGATAAATGGCTTCCAGACAGATCCAATTTTTGTTCTGGGTAGTTTCATAATTCGCCTTGTACAATGCTAGAGTCCTGGATTTAAGGCTTAGTGATAACAGTTCTGTTGAGTTACATCACTTTATAGGTGGTATGCGCAGGTCTATAGTTTCAACATGCTTCCAATAACTTTGCTTCCAATAACTTTGAATAGCCTTGTGTTACTTTTAATTTCAACCTTTAATATTGATTAATCTCTCTCTACTCTGACTCTATTTCTCCCCAAGCCCTGCTGATGTTCTAGAGATGGCCTTGGAGCTAAATTATTGTCATGCTTGCTTATTCAAGTTAGATTTCAGTAAAGGAAAAACCCGAACTGTAAAAATTATCAATTGATTGATTTATGTGATTGTGCTTATTTACCTAATGTTTCTAAGAAGCTATGTGAAGAACTGTTTTCATGTCATGTAATGATCACATTGGAAGTAAAGTGACATTTCTAGAACTCTTAAGACATTGTAGTATTCTCAAGCTTTTACCAAGGAGATGATATATTGGACTTGCTCTAGTTTTATTGAAGTTGTTCTGTTTCCATTAAAATTGTGTCTTTTTGGGGAAAGTGAATGTTCTGATTAGTAAAGAGTGTGCTAAGCCACATATATTGAATATAATTAGAGGAACATTTCTTATCCTTTGAATCAAACTTGATCAAGCCAGTTAACTGAGCAGGTGTATGATGAGATTATATACTGTTTTCCCCAAATGTTAACAATATATACCTTTCTTCTCCTAAAATGAAAGGATCTTAAAACCTTTGCCATTTTGACTATGGAACCATTCATTACTCAATGTGTGATTAGTATGCTTTTTAAATATAATCTGTCAATGGCACATTTCCAGTGTAGATGGATAACCTCTAAAGATTTAGGATTTTGTGTATATTCAATGGTTAGTGGAGCGAGGGGCTGAGTCCTTTTGGAATTTGCTAGTAAGTTATGTATTTTCATTTGTAATGATAAGGCTCATTCATAAATTTATTTTGAATTTTTTTTTGCTATGTCAAAATGACATTATTCCCTGCATTACCTGCTGATAACTTTCATTTTTCCACATTGGCATTCTCAACTTTATAGCAGTCTTTCTAGCATTTTAAAAATACTAGTGAGGGAATGAGAGGTTATGGGTTGTAGACTTTTTGAAGTTATTTTGTCTGTCTGAACTTTGATTTCTTCATTTGTGACATGAAGGGTTGGGTTTTTTCTTAAGGTTCTTTGTCAAACTCACTCATGGTCTACAGTATCTCTTTTCTTGGATCACAGAGACTGCTACAGTTAAATTCATCTATATTCTCCCCCTACTTCCTCTCTGCCCTCTCAAAGAAATTCCTTATGTTCCCAAAACCTAGGCATCTAAAATATTGAAATTGATTAACTATGTGTTTGATTATTCCTAACCTTGGATTATTTCTTACCATGGTTCTCGAGAAATATGGTATTTTTAAAATTAATTTTGTTGTAGAATTATTGTTCCCTCTGAATTTCTTAGAAGGTATGAAAATAGCCATAGTAGTGCCTAAGTATGATCATATGCTTTATTAATCTACATGCCCCCTAATCAGATAGACTATTTAGATTGATGTCAGCCAGTTTCCTACCCTTTACTCAGAGTTAGCTAAGTTTATTTCATTGGTAGACCTTTTTCTGAAACACAATAATAGGAGAAAGAATTATTGGCTGCCACAATTAGTATTCTCTCTTTTTTAAAGATTTATTTTTTATATTTATGCATACGAGAACTAGGGTGTAGGCCAGAGGTGCGGAGGTGAACCGATTCACCAGATACAATGGGGAGCAAAACAGGAGCATCTACTGAAATACACTGCTGAGGGGAGCAGCGGGAAGACAGGAGAGTTCTGTTGTGCCATGTGAGTGAGCTCCCTGGCCAGGGGTTGAACTCATGAGGCAGTGCCTGGTGATAGTTTGATAGTGATAGTGCTGAGACTTTAACCCCTACGCCACCAAAGAGGCCCCACAATTAGTATTTAAATAGTTAATCTCCAGCCAGGAGAATGAGACAAAGCAAAGTTGATGGAAGTTTCTGAAGAGATGTGTTGACAATCCAAGCAGGAGCCTTGTTTATTTCATTCACACTCTTTCTTGTACCTCCCAAAATGTCTTGCCCTAGTAGGATTCCCATAACAATTTGTTGAATGAGTGAAAGCGTCAAGTTATAATTGCTTAAGTACACAAGGGGAGAATTTACCGAGTTCTTAGATTTAGAATCTGGTTGCTCGTGAAGAGAATAATAGTTTTATGCAGTGTCTGAAACCTTGTCTAAGTGAAAGAACCTGTATTTTTACCACAAATGTTACAAGATTCAAGAAGGGTGGCGGATTCATTTGTTTACATTAATTCTTGAATATAGTGTTAAGCCTAAGGGGGAGATTTTTGTTTAGTCAAGTACTTTGGTCCTTGAAATACGAGATGGCCATGTGTAGGGTGGATGAACATGTGCTGAGGGGACCAGTTATTGGGCCTGCTTATCTCTGATCAGCCTTGTGAACTTAGAGTTCTGTAAATTTTACTTCACAGATTGGATTGAACATGCTGTCTCACAGAGTATAGTGAAGTTTCTGTCTTTGTTAAAGAGATTGAGTTTGTAGAACCTTTTCTGATGCTACTAACATTCCTAAGAATATCAAGATAGGGCCTCCATGGTGGCGCAGAAGGTTCAGCGCAGTGCTGTGAAGCTGTCCGCAGCCTCTGCAGCGTGGGTTCAATCCCCGCCAGTCGGCAAGGGTCCCAAATGGTGCGGCAGACCTCTCCTGTCTCGCCCACTGCTCCCCTCAAAAGTGTATTTTGTCAGTCTGCCTGTTCTGCTCCCTGCTCTGTCTCTGGTGAATCTTCTCACTCTCCTGCGCATCTGTCTTGTACCCTGGTTCTTGTATAAATAAATAAATCTTTTAAAAAAAAAGAATATCAAAATATGGAAATAGTTTTGTCTTATTAATAAGAGTCAAGTAACTAACAATACAGACAAGTGATGGTGAATGAAAGAAAGATGACTATGAGGAGATGAGGAAAGAAAGAACAATTAGAATATTACTGTGAATTACCTGAATTTAGAATATAAATCATCCTCTCTACACATTAGTAACATCTGACAGAGTATTTTCTTTATTAACATCAGACTGTCAAGAACTGCATCAGGGCCTCCCCGGTGGAGCAGCGGTTGAGCTCTGGGCTGCGAAGCTGCCCGCAGCCTCTGCAGTGCCAGTTTGATCCTCGGCTGCCAGCGAGGGTCCCACATGGTGTGCAGACCTCTCCTGCCACCCGCTGCTCCCCTCAGCAGTGTATTTCGTCAGTCTGCATGTTCTGTTCCCTGCTCTGGCTCTGGTGAATCCTCCCACCCTCCCATACTTCTGACTACCCAGTGCTTGTATAAAAAAAAAAAAAAATCTTTAAAAACAAAACAAAACACTGCATCAGTCTGGAGGCTTAGTAATACATCGGAGAGAATCTTTTAGCACACCGTAGGCTCTGAATATGTAGATTGGCATGATAATTGATGAAATGATCTTTACAATCAGTTTAAAGATGACTGTAAACTTGTTTTGTGGGCTCCTGAAATTAGTAGTTTATTGAAGAAAACAGGTTCAGAAACAAATAATTATATTACAACTTGATACCTATAAAATCTTTTTGGATACAAATGACATGTATGATGGACATCAGGAAAGGAAGGAGACTGGGTCTTGAAGGATACACTTGGAAGGAAAAAGGTAGTGTACGTGGTGGATACGTACCAGCTCTAGGAAGGTAAGTATCCTCAACTAGGAACCTAACAGTAAAGTTCCTTTCTAATAAGTAAACTATTAAATTATCAAATATTGTTCAGAGCAAGGACATTAATTTTTCAGAAAGATATCTAGATAAGGAGAAAGATTTGGTAATGTCGTCAGTATATCTAATGAGATGTATCAGCTGGTGGAGAGTGTGTAGAAACTGAATTTGGGGGAAAGGAAAATTAGAGAGATATACTGACTGTGTCTGTCTCTATCCAATCATTGCCCAAGAAAATAAAATTTTCTTGTTATTATGGTTTGTAAATCCCGGATGTATACATGGACAAGCCCTGCTGTCATGAGCATGATACCATTTCAACATTGTTTTATAAAACAAACTCCCCTTGCTCCGATTTCCTGTTCATTAAGCAACATTCTGATTATAATTTGCCTCTTTTTAAACTGATCTTCAGGGATAGAGTGTTCTGGTTAAGCTGACACGAGCTTTCTGATCTTAATGGCAGTTATGGTTCTCATCGTAAACTAAGGTAGTTAACTGCATGGCTTCTAGCTTCTATATTAGTCTTTTATGAACTTAATGTTACCCTACTGCTAAAGGATTACTCCACTCAAAGTGCCAAAAAGAAAAGAGAATCCACTTCCTACGTTTACAAAGTTATGATGCAGACTGGCATAGTGAGCTAAGGTGAACTTGTGGAGAGAAATGCTTTCTCCTGGATCCTCCTCCATTTTAAAACACAACAATTTAAGCAGAGTTGTATATATCAGATATGGTTAGGGGGGCATGTATAGATATGTTTGAGAAACTGCAAATAGTTAAAATATGAGAAGTAGAAAAGAGGAAGATGAGAGTGTTGAGAAGGGCGGAAAATTGGTTGTGAAAGAACTGTCTTTTGAGCAAAGTGTGTTTCATTTGTTCTTTTTTTGTTTGTTTTTAAAGATTTGTTAGTCATACAAGAACTGGGGTACAGGCCATAGGTGTGAGGGAGGTGAGGGGATTCACCAGAGACAGAGTGGGGAACACTACCGGCAGATTGACTGAAGTACACTGCTGAGGGGAGCAGTAGTTGAGACAGGAGAGGTGTGCTGCACCATGTGGGTAGCTCCCTGGCTGGGGATGGAACTCATGTTGCAGTGGCTGTGGATAGCTTCATAGTGCTGCGTCTTAACTCCTTGACCACTAGGGAGGCCCCTGTTTCATTTATTCTTAAGAGTAAGTGTCATTGAAAGGAAATTATATGTGATTCTCTTGCTAAAATACCATCCTTTTATGATTGGTTTTTTGCTGAGATTTCTTTATTATTTTAAATTCAAGCAAGGTATGTTAACCTGCTTGTGTTGTATTTACTACATAGGTAAAGATTTTTTGTCCACCATTTATATTTAAAATTCTAGCGATTCCTTCATTTTCCTCCAAACCTTGTGCAATACATTTTGAATTTTTCTAGTAGTGTTATTATGTAATCGTAATGATTGAAAATTGTTTGGCCTAGAGGGATTTTTTTCAAAATCTTGTGATCTCTTAAAGGGTTGCTTTAAAACCCCTTTTCATCAAGTATGTTTGCTTACTTGAAAAAGTACTGCCATTTTGCATTTTATCAAATTTTTCTGGTCAAAGCATTCATATACTATGCATTTGAAAAGTTATACTTAAAAAAAAATATGTTTAGATAAAGATGGTAAGACTAATTTTTTTCCAGAAATGAAGGAACTAACACTATGTTGACAACTTGCGCTTTCTAGTATTTTACTAATATTTATTGAAATCATAAAATAGTTGGTGGCTTAGCTTTTATGTATTAATGGCATTATTATTAACATGGGAAAGGGTTTTCTTCAACTTCTTTTTTTTCGGAAGGCCAGGGCTTACAGATTTCTATAATTCCCATGTGTCTGCTCACCAGATCCCTCAATGCCCTACTTATGAATTCTCTATTCTCTATAACTTGATCCCAGTTAATGAGTAGACCAAATACCTTAGTATAGAAGACTTCCTTTTTTTTAAATATATATATATATACACTTCTTTGAGTTGGCAATACAGATGTTACAGGTGTTCTTGCCTCCACTTTGTAACTAACTTATATTTTCACTTCTTATCATTGTCTTAGGAAAAACATATAAGCAATGAAGAAGAGCACTTAAGGAGGATGGAAGAGGCCAGATTGCAGCTCAAGGATCAACTTCTTTGCCTGGAGACAGAGCAGGAATCCATTCTTGGTGTGATAGGAAAGGAAATTGATGCAGCTTGTAAAACCTTCTCTAGGGACTCAATGGAGAAATTTAAAGTAATTATGAATTCTCATTGTGTCTTTCAGTTAGTTTCCTAATATATAATTATGATAAGATTTTAATGCATATTATGTGGTAGTCACACTTTTATTCTAGAAAGTTTTATGAAACAAAATAACATCTTGCATTTTTTAGGATGAACCACATATTTTGTTGCATAGACACTGAGAGAAAACTTGCTATTATTCCACTAAATTGCTTTTGTCACACTGTAAAAGAAAATAGTTCACCAGAACAGCAGTCGTTCTCACTAAAAATAAAATTTGGTAGTCAAGAGACTTGAATTTTTCATTTTCAAGGGCCATTTTAGTTTGTTGTTCGTGTATATATTGACTAACATCTACTGAGTATTACTTATAGAACAGGATTGTGGTAAGAAAGGTATATACCTGGCTTGTTTATTGAGCCTACCATTATTGACTTTACAGATAATGCTTTTTTAACAAGTTGAAGGTTTGTGACAACCCTGCATTGAACAAGTATCGGCACTCATTTTGCCATCAGTATGTGCTCACTTTGTGTCTCTGTGTAACATTTTGATAATTCTTGCAATATTTCAAAATTTTTTTCATTATCATTTCTTTTATTGTGATCTGTGACTGGTGATAAGTGATTGATGATAGGTGATTGGTGATCTTTGGTGTTACTATTGTATTGTTTTGACTGTGCCCATGTAAGATGGCAAACTTAATTTATACATGTGTGGTTCTGACTAATCCACTCACTAGTCACTCCCATTTCTGTCCCTTTCTCTCAACCTTACTCTTCTCTGAGACACAATTTTGAAATTACATCTATTAACAACCTTGCAGTGGCCTAGGTTCTAGTACTGCTATAGTACAGAGAACATTGCCTTGCTTTGATATGGTGTAACCAGGACACATTAGAGTTTGGCCATCATTTACCCTAGTATTTCATTTGATCAAATGACAGCACTCAAATTATTGTAGTATGCTCAAGTGCCTTCGTTTTTTTTTAATTTCAGGTTCTTTTGGTCATTCATCTGCTTCCTTCTAGAAAAAGACTTTCTCATACTACCTTCCTCTCTTTCTTACATTCCATTCTCATCTTTTGCTTTTGTTTTCGTTTTCTTTATTGGGGTTTTAATGAAAGTAAAGCTGTAATTCATCTCTTGCACTTGAAGATGTCTTAGTATTTGACTTTGATGGAAATATTTCACCTTCTAGAATTTGGTAGAGCTCATTGAATTTCTATAACATGTTATTTAACAAAATGTTTGGATGTCAATCTGAGAAAGATGTGAGGCAAATATGAGTATTATTTGGTTTGAAAAGAAAAAAGTTCTTTCATGCCTATGATAGGCAAGGAGTTATAAGGCTGGTATATTGTTTTTTCCTGTCTAATGCTGCTTTTTCAATTTTAAACTTGTTTACTTATATTAAGGAATGTATGGCCTCGAAAATCCTAATTTCCTCTAAAAGAAGCATATATTAACAATGCAGTACTTATTTTACATCCATGTATTTGTGTCAGGCTGACTTTTTTTTCAATCAAGTAGAAAGGAAATGAATACATTTGGATCATACTGAGACGTATATAAACCTTGATATGAGCAATTGTAGGTTAAAACAGGGTATGCAGATAACAGGCTGCTTAAATATTTTATTTCTTTATGAGGCACAATTGGTCTTCCCAACATATTCTGAAAAGCCCCCTATTCTTAGTGTGTTTAGGAATAGAGTGATTATGCTAATGGATCTTTACACCTCTTCCTCTAGAGAAAGATTAATTTAAGTGATGAGTGGAAAGTAAATCTAAGAGAATGAAAATTCTACTAGGTTATTTTTTTCAAGTACTTTTTTTTTTCTTTTTGGTTGTCCTTTAATTAACAACTTCTGTTGTCTTGCTCCTATAAATTTGTAAAAAAAAAAAAAAAGGAAAAAGAAAAAATTCCAAGTGTCAGAACGTTTGCTCTAAGAAAACGTTAAGAAAGAAAACACTAAGGTGTTTATTGAAATAAAATTCTTTTCTTTATAGTTCAGACATCTGTGGGAGGGTGATGGTTTATGTAAAATGTTTGCAAAAAGAATAAGTTTGATTATTCTTTGTCCTTTGTTGATTTTTGAAATATTGCTGATTAAATTTTCTACTGTTATATTGTAGAGAGTGACTGTGTTAAAGAATGGAATGAATAATAGATATGTAACAAATGAGTCTGAGAAGACTCCTTGCAAATATTGATATTATTTCTAATTACATTTTTCTTTTTCCAGCCACCATATTTGTTAGTTACTCTACTTTAGTAGTTACATACAGTGTTTGGAAATCTAAGAACAACATACAATAGTGCACTGAGATTGTAAAACACTAAGGGATATGAATTAAAGATAATCATATTTATATGCCAGTCTCTGAAAACTCAGAAGCTTTTCCCATAACACATGATCTGAGTTTTCATTCAGCTTTTGAGCATAAAGTGGATGGACAGGATCAAGACAAATGTATGTCCAGATCGCATCTCTCCAAATTGCTTATGTAATGATGCTGGAAGTTATGTAATCTATTTTCTTTAAAAATTCATGTCATATGTGTATTGGCTTATGATCATAAAGTAAAATGTTATAGAAGGTGTACATTATATATGAAATATCTTGCACTAAATGTGCACACTTAACAAATGCATGAGTCACATAGTCAGCGTTAGCTATCATTGCTACATAGTACCTTTTATGTAACACATTCATATTTCTATATATGTTCTCATTTTTTAATGACAAATGCCTCTTGTAATGCTCTTGTCATAAATAGGCTTTGGATTATGATGATATATAGAGATACCATCAGTGCTAATAATGGCGTTCTATGTGTCAGACACTGTGCTAACACTCACTTATTTATACCTTGTTCTTCCAAGGTAGTTTGCTCACTTTATAGGTGATAGTCCATAACTTAGAGACATTGTTACACTATTTGTAAGTGGACAAGATTGTTTTCTTAAACAGTGAACTACATCTAAATTTGTAAGACAAATAACAAAATATGATGATTGCTGTACTCATTACTTTAAATTATTTTATTTTATTTATTTATTTTTTAAAAGATTTATTTATTTATTTATACAACCACTGGGTATAGGCAGAAGCGTGGGAGGGTGAGAGAATTCACCAGAGCCAGAGCGGGGAGCAGAGCAGGCAGAAGGACCGAAGTACACTGCTGAGGGGAGCAGCAGGCGGCAGGAGAAGTCTGTGCGCCATGTGGGACCCTCCTCCGGTGGCCGGGGAGCAGCCGGGGATTGAACCAGCGCCGCTGAGGCTGCGGGCAGCTTCGCAGCCCAGCGCTCAACCGCTGCGCCACCGGGGAGGCCCCACTTTAAATTATTTTAAACTTCAATCTTGAGCACTGTATCTTAGAGTACTAACAATTTAATTGAGGCTGTGATATAGATGAATGATAAAGAATAATAAAAGATAATCATAAATACTCAACACAGTAGACAGATAGAAGAGGTGAAAACACTGAAATAGAGTGACTAGGGAAACTCATTAAAAAAGCAGGGTGGGCATGAAAGTTAAGTGAGATATAGATTGGACAGTGGATGAGAGAAAGGTTGGCCATACAAATATAACACTCTGCCTCCGGCATCTGGTCAACACTAATTATGTAGTTATCATATGTCTAAATGTATTTCCTAGTGATATACCTTCAGGGAGCGATGTGCATGCCCATCCAGAAGTATGGAAGTATTTGAGAACAGGAAAAGATATCTCCTTCAGAGGGGTAGGTTTTTTTTTTAGTGTATAGGATTTTTTTTATGTTTATTTATGCATACAAGAACTGGGGTGCAGGCCAGAGGTGCAGCGGGTGAGAGGATTCATCAGAGACAGAGTAGAGAGCAGAACATGTGGATCTACTGAAATACACTGCTGAGGGCAGCAGCTGGCGAGATTGGAGAGGTCTGCTGCACCAGCTCCCTGGCCTGGGATTGAACTCAGGCACAGTGGCTTGCAATAACTTGATAGTGCTGAGACTTTAACCCTTGTGCCACCAGGGAGACCGAAGAATAGGGTAATTTTAAACAGCAAATTTCTTAAATGAAATCCTGCAAAAATATCAGAGTTAGAATAAGATTCAAAGAAAAGAGGAATTGAGAAAAATTTTTGTTTACAATTATAAAATTACTGACTACATTTTAGTACAGCTTTACTTCAATAACAAGGCAGAACCAGATGGCAAGGGATTTTGTAAATGAGTTGGTGTGAAGCAAATCAGAGAAGCTAGTAGAGACAACCTATTTATTGTAGGATTTTGTTGCCATCATGAAATGTAAAGCTACTTTATAATGTTTACATGAAGTCATGTTGATTAGTTTCTGCCAGTTCTACACAGCCATTAATGAAACAAAATGGTCTTCATTGTATAAAATTAAGGAAGAATAAATGAGAAAAAGGATTAAGTTTCCATATAATTACATCAAACCCACTGTGAAATACATTATGTGGAACAAGACTGAGGATAAGAAACAAACAAAAATGAAGTAAACTAGCTAAATTGAGACTGTTTGCCATGCAGAACTCCATGGAATCTGTCTCTGGAGATTCTAGCAATGATAACAAGTGAGAGTTTATTTTTCCATGTCTCTATTTGAACTAAAATTTTGCTGTCAATATACACATTCCTACACACACATATGTAGTCATATAATCACATGTACATAAACATGTAAATAAGTGGTGATTTGGAATGAGTACTTGATATGAAATTCTTTTAAACCTATAAGTTTAGAGGCTAAACTTTTGTATGTTATGGTGAAGATTTCAGTTATGTAAGTTCATTTTAGAGAAAAATGTTTTAATAGACTATTTCTTTTTTTTTGTAGGTTTTTTCATCAGGTCCTGATATTAATTATGACCCACATCGTTGGTTAGCAGAAAGCAAGGTAATTGACCTGAATCTTAAGGTTGCAATTTTTATGACTTTCAAGACGTCCTTTTTGGGTTAACCACATAGTTTTGTCACATAACTGAGCATATGGAGGTGTAATATTTCACTGCTGGGTAAGACATCATTGTCGTGTATTTAAGAAACCTATTGGCTCTTCAGTTTAACATTTAAAAATTAGCTTTCAAAAATACAGGCACAGCATGAGAGAATAAAGGAAGGTAAGTCTGTTGAAACATTAAAACTAGATTATCAGGCCAATTGTGCTTTTTTTTTCTTGTGATGCCATCATCTCTGGAAGTGTACAAAGGTCAGAACACCTATAAGTAACCTTCATTTTACACAAGTATACTTATTATATGTTGGTCCCTGAGGGTAAAGGCAAAGTCTTCCAAATATCTGTGTGGCTCAACCAGATCTTTTCACCTTTCCAGTAGTCTTGTTTCCACTTTTACAAAATTGGTGGAGTAAATTTGACATTTTGAAGATAACTTTCCTTCTTTATAGTTTTTTTTTCCTTTAGCATTATGATTAAATTTAATGAAAAGTAAGAAAGTAGAAATAGAATTGAACAATTGGCTAATTTTAGCAAAAAGGTTCTTGTACTCTCTGGGATAATTATCTTCATATATGACATCAATTTGAAAATTCAGTAATTAAAATATAGAGAAATTGTAACCATATAAGATGTACGTATATATGCATTGAAGTATCAACATTCAAGCACTGTGTTCCTTTTTAGGTTTTTAACTTTAAGATATTAATATAGAAAGTCCTCCATCCCATTTAAATTCTGTAAAGAAACCAACAATACTATAAACCTGACCAATTGTGGTCTAACTTTGAATTTTATTGCAAGTAAATACCTTTACATTTGTAAAGTGCTATTATTTAAAAAGTATGAGAAAAGTGAGGTTTGAGGGGCTTGTGACTTTTCTAGTGCCATGTAAAGAATGAGAAAATGGATTAAACACCACATCAGGCCCATAGTTAATGTCCTTACCATTCTATATATTTCCATCTAAAATCTTTGTTTATTCAGCCATGATTTATTGATTGTGTACCTTTTGGTGTCAAGACACTGGGCATGTAAGTGTTAGTAGGTCCTGGGAGTCTCGTAGGGAAAACAGAGATGTAAACAAATTTTAAAAGTTCTTAAAGTGTTTTATATTATTATAGAACTATATGAATATTGACAGTGGAATACAGATGAAAGAAGAACCAACTATGATGTTTGTCATGGGGTAGGAGAGTATGCAACTGACAGCATGTCATAGAAGACTTCTGTAAAAATGCAGCATTTAAATTTGGTCATATAAAATATATATGTAAATTCTTCATTTTGCTAATTATAGCTATATCAATGGCCAGAAAATCGAGACTTGAGTAAAAACAGATACCATACACTGTGACTGGGGACATGTGGGAATGTTGGAAAGACTAGGTTCACCTCTGAGGGCCTGTATGCATTTAAAAAGCCACTGAAAACATTTTTAATAAGAAACTAATGGTATTGTGGTTGAACATTGATATTTACCTCACCTTGTAAAATTTTCTCTCTACTTTAAATCCAGTGATCCTGTGCAGTCCTAATGGCTTTTGGCAGAACCAAATGCAAGTGTGTATTTATGCCACCTGCATAGGAAATTTAAAACATACATAGCAAATTATTTTGGTGTGCATTTATACAGCATTTCCCTCTTTTCTTTCTCCCTATTCCATGATTCCAACAAGAGGAGCTGTGTACTTGGAATTTTCTTTCAAGTTAAAATCTTCATCATTTCTGAACCGAAGGCTTTCACTACTGCTGTTCACTTAAATTATGAGAGCCAGAGATGACTCTTCATCATAGTTCTTTAATTTGGGAGCTAGTCACCAGTTTTCCCTTATCATTTAATGGGATTGAACTTCTGATCAGATGAGTTTTAATACTGCATGAGACAACTGTTCCTTTACAGTGTAAAAGGGTTGTGATAAGCAATGTCATGCTGACCCACTGACTGAGGAGGAATTGAATCTATTTACTAGAAAGATGGCTTAGGTTATTGATGGGCTACAATATTGTAATTCCCATGAGCCATGGCAGACAGCTCTATAAGTATTGAAGATAAGATCTGAAATCAGAGGACAAAAACTTTATGGAAAGTAGAATTGCTATTCAGCTAGTTCATACTGACATCTTGCAGTATTAGAAAGACCTCTGAGGGCTTTTGGTAATTGTTTTAATAAATCTGCCAAATGAATTTCTTCTGCCACTGTTAATCCTAGAAGAAATAGAGGATCAGTTTGGGGATTGTGTCACTTTTGCTTTGTTGGCAGTGGTGGCATAACGTAAACATGAAGTTCAACTAAGAGTTGAACCAAGCTTCCAGATAAAATAGCCAGTGAATGGTAAGACTAATACATTCAGGGGAGGAAAGGTTGACACGGTTGCTAAAGGAATGTAAGGGAAGGAGTTCCCATAGATTTGGGACTTGCTTTTTGCCATAAATCTGGGCAAGGCATGTGGGGACCAAATTTTATTTAGTTTAGAAAGAATTTACTAAGTGTTATGTCTTAGATGCTATATTATATGCTATGCACATAAAAATGAATTATAACATGATCCTTCCTCTTGAGGAACAACATGTTCCATTTCCTCTAGGAAAGCTATCACAAGGTAGAAAATTTAATATTACATGAAGGAGTTGTGATAAGGTGCAGAGGGCATAGAAGCTGATGCCTTAGATGAATCTTGAAGTTAGCTGGGTAAAGAGAAAAGTGCATGTATGCAGAATAAATCACTGTAGGAATGGCATGGAAGGGAAATACTATGACAAATGCCAAGAAATTCCAAGCGATTTGGCAATACTACTTCCTACAATGTGAGAGTATGAGAAAGAAAATGTCAGAGATTAGGCTGTGGACAGAGGTGGAGTTTAGAACCACGAGAAGAGCATTGCCAGTTATTTTAAAAGCTTGGGTTCAGTTCTGCATTTAATAGAGAGCTCAAGAGGAGTTCTGTACAGGGGAGTGATATGCTCATATTTTTACATTAGAAGCATCGTCTGATAGAGTGGATTAGAAGTGGGCAGACCAAGGAAAAGTAGGGAAACCACTTAAGGAGTCTTTGGTGTGGTAGGGTGAAAGTCCAAATTAAGGAAATAGCAAAGATTCAGAGAAGAACAGACTGGAGTAATACTTTAGTAATGCATGCAAGTGATATTTAATATTATGTCAGAGGGCTATGAAGATGTCCAGGATTTTCAAGCCCCGAGAAGATTGGTATCTGAATAGATGAGCATGTAGATGCCTAAATGGCAAGCTAGCAGAAATATTAAAAGTGTTTCTACTGTAGGGATTGATGGTCAGATAATTTTATTCGGACAGGAAGGCACAAAGAAAAGCCAGGACAAATGTACAGATCAGCATTTAGGGTCAAATCATGAAAAGAAATAAGAAAGCAAAGGTATTCTCAGCACATGTAAACATGGGAGTCTAGTACTAATTTTTTTTCTCTAAGATGCAAACAAAAAGTAAATTTGCACTTTTTTTTTTGGACATAGATATCTATACTTTTCCTCCTTGGCCTTTATTCTACTGTTTCGAAATTGCCGTTTTACTCTTCTCCTCTTTCTCTTGTGTACAAACTTTATAAGGGAAGGTCTATGTCCATCTTGTTCTCATGCATCCTTAGCGCTATCTTTACCTCAGTGCTTAGCTAGATACTCAATATATTTTTTAAACAGGCCTGTTATATTAGACCTGCTCCATGTTCCCTCTCAGGGTACTTCCTCAACTTATCATTGAAGAATAAATATCAAATAGATTAGATTTTAGGAAGCATGTGAATTACCAAATTTTGGTTTCATCTGAACAGAACTATAATAAGATTATATAAGGGAGAAATATTCTTCCAGTTTTATTTGGGGACTTTTCCTATATTACCATATTTGGGATCATCCTAAACAATCATACTTTTCATAGTTTAAAGTGTTCCACGCATTGCCTAGTATCTGCTTTCCTCAACTGTTTTTGGAATGTTCCGACTGACACAGCTTTAGAGAACATGCAGTTTGACCTGCTCATTTTGTAGACAAGAGAGATACAGAGCTTTGAATTTTACCTAAGGACATATAGCTAATTAATTACTGAGGATGATTTAGAACCTGGATTTCTGACTCTGTGCCACTGATTCTTTCCATTGTTTCTGTAATCTGCACTTGAATGTAAACCTTATATTAATGTTGCTGTAGATTTTTAAAAAACAGTGTGTGTGAAGTATTAGAGCCAGTGCATTTAATTCTTGTTGAAGGATTTGAATAATCATTTAGTATTTTGTTCTTTAATATAGACATCAGTATATATTACAAATACTCACCTATCTTGAGTCATTTATTGGACATACACTTTAGATTGTGTACCTGGAACACAGTCAGCTTAATTATAGGAAAGTGTTTTCTTTCTTTAACTGTATATCCTTATTATGGAGATATTTTTGCTCTCTTCCTGATTATTTTCATAACTGAGTAAAGAAGTTGAGAAAGTCTCATCACTGAAAGAATTATAATTACATTTTGAGGTTGACTTAGATTTGAATTTTGTAGTTTTGGTTTAATTCTTGTTTTTGTGGCCTAGCTTATTCTTAAAAATTGTCATCTTCTTTCTTTATTTTGGTTTTAATGTGAACCAAATGAATTTCTTTTAGAATTTTGGCAAAGGAAGCAGAGTAGTTAAAAGTAAGAAAAAGTGTGGGTCCTAATGTCACTAATGCTGTAATTTTTTTTTTTAAATGACAACTCTTTTATTTATTTTTTTAAGATTTATTTATTTATTTATACAAGCACTGGGTACAGTCAGAAGCGCGGGAGGGTGAGAGAATTCACCAGAGCCAGAGCGGGAGCAGAGCAGGCAGAAGGACCGAAGTACACTGTTGAGGGGAGCAGCGGGCGGCAGGAGAGGTCTGCGCGCCATGTGGGAGCCTCACCTGGCGGCTGGGGATCGAACTGGTGCTGCAGAGACTGCTGTCAGCTTTGCAACCCAGCGCTCAGCCGCTGCGCCACCGGGGAGTCCCTAATGCTATAATTTTTTATTAAATTTTTTTCTCTAGGTTTTTAGCTATGAGTTACTCCTTAGTGACTTCTGTGTAATTTTATACTCAATTTCAGTAGACGCTTCAGATTAAAAAGATAATTTTGATTGTTTTACTAGATTCTTATAAATATTCCCACCTAATTGCAGGCTGTCAACTTAGAAGGTTAAAATACTGCCTTGTTTAGACATTTCTTCTCTATTTTTGTTTGTTCAGCAATACTTGTTGACGTAGTTGAGTAAGCGTGCTTATTATGTAATCTGTAAGATGTTCTTGTGACTGGTTAATAGACTGATGTTTGCACTGTGATTAATATCCTTGTCAGCTAATTATTATTTGGAATTTGTTGAAGTTATTCCTCCACTGTGTTCCAGGCTGTTTCTTCAGGACACTTAATGAAGATGCTGAGTGTTTCTGTAACAAACGCTGATTCTCATAATTGATTATCGGTTGATTAAATTTCCATAAATTAATATTTTGTTTTGTAGGATTAATAATATATTCTGCATACACATTCAATTGCTAATAAGCATCTAATGATAACCTATTTTCAATTTTGTATGGCAGTAGAATAAAGGTTTAATAGTTTAAACTAAAGCCATAGATCATGTTTTATTAGTCTGCTTAGTCTGTTCTTACAAAATAGCAGCACTCGGTGACTTAAATCAGTTATTTATTTTCTCACATTTCATTAGGCTATGAGTGCAAGATCAAGAAGCCAGGGTTGGTGTCTGGTGAGTCTTCTTTCTGCCTTGTAGAAGACCACCTTTCATGTCGGGGTAGAGGATGGAGCATGATTAAATAATTTTGAAAATATACTCTAGCTTCTAGGTGTTTCAGTTTTGAAATGTGGTTATGAAGTATATCTATTTCCTTTTTGCTTAACTTCCTCAAATCATTGGACACAGTGGTTAGTATCTAGATCCTTGAAGATCCTTGAAGCTTGGTGAAATAGTTTCAAAATATAGAATTGGTTGAATAGAATCAGAACCTGTAGCTTTCCAAGATGCTATTCAGAGCTGTTGCTTATGACCATGCCTAAATGGCAGAGCTAGTGGCTGGAATATGTGCATCCTTTCAGCCCTTCTTCTTTGTATTTTTATACTGCAAATTGATACTGTTCAGGTTCTGAATGTGTTAATTTTGAATCTTCATTAAGCTTTCTTAATATAGTAATATTAAAAATTAAGAGTTTTTTTCTTTTTCATTTTTGTTACTGAATGCAAGGTACTACTTTATTATAAGAACATAAAGCCATCCCCTTTTCCTTTTAAATGCATCTGTCAGTCCTCACTCTGTGCAGAGTACTGTACTATTAGCTATATTGTGTGTATGTGCTCAGGTGTGTGTGTGTATGAACATGAACACACACCCACTCCCAAAGAGTTTTAATGGAAGAGTATATACTTTCCTGTTGACAGAGTGTGCTGTTAAACATATCCATGTTGTACTACTTTTTTACTTTGGGGTCTTGCATCCCAGACTAGACATTTTCCTACTGCCTTTCCAATGACTTCTCAACTTTATTTTATTCCCCTTCTGTCCATCTCTTCTAAAGTTACTTTGTTCTTTCTCTAGATACTCTCTGTTGGCTACTTTATCTGTTTCTATGTCTTTAACTTCTTCTATTCTGTTGATTCTTTCTGGATCTCTTGTCCATATCTATTGAGCTTTAGACCTACATATTCAAGGAGTCATCTAGCTATAGAAAGTGTTCATTTTGTCTGGCAAAGAGTTGATCATCTTTTCTGATTTCCTCTTCTAGAAGCTTTTTTCTCTTTTTGTATTTGCATGAATGTTTCAAAGTGGATATTGGGAAATGAAGCAGGCTTAATTATATTTCTGCAGTCATCATTAGATGTCCTTAGCCCAATTTAAGTTGGGGACTTCCTGTATTTATCCAGTGACTTTTAAACAAGACAGAGGCCTAGGAATTATGTAGCAGGTACTAAGGCTGTGTCTCATCTCTGCAGGGAGTTTTAAATTTAGCCTTATTTTCTTGTTCCATCTTAAATTCCTTCCTTCATTTTCTTTGGTTAAATAACAGTAGAACTGAGAGTTCATCACATTCTTCACAATTTACCTCTTTAGAATGTACCATTGCTAGTTTTTAGTATGTTCACCCATCACCACAATGAATTTAAAAATATTTTTGTTGCTCTACAAAGAAAATCTGAATCCTTTAGCATTACCTCCAAAGCTGCTCAACCCACCCACCCCCAACACCCCAGTCAACAAATAATCTGCTTTCTATCTCTATAGGTTTGCCTGTTCTGTATATTTCAAATAAATGGAATCCTATAATATGCGGTCCAATATGATTGACTTCTTTCAGTTAGTCAAGGTTTCAAGATTCATCCATTACAACATTATCATTACTTTGCGTCTGGCTAAATAATAGTCCATTTTATGGATGTATAACATATTTTATTTGTTCATTTATCAACTGCTGTACACTTGGTTTATTTCCATTCCTTGGCTATCATGAATAATGCTTTTATGAATATTTGTGTACAAGTTTTGGCATTAACATATGTCTTCTCTTGGATATATACCTAGGAGTTTAATTGCAGGGTTATGCAATTATGGCCAGATTGTTTTCCAGAGTGACTGCACCACTGTACATTCCTGCCAGCAGAATATGAGAATTCCAAGTTATCCACATATACACCAAGAGTTGTTATTATCTGTCCTTTTGATTATAGCTTTCCCGCTGGGCGTGAAATGGAATCTCATTGTGGTTTTGATTTGCACTTCCCTGATGACTAATGATGTCAAGTATCTTTTCATATGGTTATTGGCTATTTGTATATCTCCTTTGGAGAATTGTCTATTTAGATCTTTTGCCCAATTCATTGTTTGTATTTTTATTACTGAATTCTTATGATTCAAGACACAAATACCTTGTAAAATATGTGAGTTGCAAATATTTTCTCCCAATCAATGGGTTGGCTTTTCACTTTGTTGATTATGAAGCAGAAGGTTGAATTTATTGACTTTTTTTCTTTGGTTGCTTGTGCTTTTGGTGTCATATCTAAGAAATCGTTGTTAACTCAAGGTCACAGAGACTTATGCTGGTGTTTTGTTCTCAGAGTCTTACAGTCTTAGTCCTTACATTTAGGTATTCGATTCATTTTGAATTAATTTTTCTATATGACATGAACTATGGGTCCAAGTTGACTTTTTTGTATGCGGCTATTCAGTTGTCTAGGAGCTTTAGTTGAAAAGTTAATTCTTTTTCCATTAATTTTTTGGTATCCTTGTTAGAAAATCTATTGATAATGTAGTACAGGTTTATTTCTGGATTCTTAACTCTATTCATTGATCTGTGTGTCTATCTATATACCAATACCACCATATCTTGATTATTATAGCTCTATAGTAAGCTTTAAAATGGTTAAGTGTGAGTCCTTCAACTTTTTTCCTCCCCAATATTTTCTGACGATTCTGGGTCCCTTTAATGTCCATATGGAAATTTAGACTCACCTTTTCAATTTTTCCAATAAAGTAATTTGGGGTTTTGTTATGGAATGTTGAATCTGTAAATCAGTTTTTTTTTTTTCTGGGGGGAGGGATATTTCCATCTTAATGATATTAATTCTTATTAGCATGTACATGGGCTGCCCTAAATAGGACTTCTTTATTTTTTTAATAGTGATTTTGTAGTTTTCAGAGTATAAGTTGTACATTTCTTTTTGAAAGTATTACTAGTTATTTTACTCTTTGATGCTATTACAAATATTATTTTTTAAATTTTATTTTCTGAATCGATTGTTACAAGTCTATAAAAATACAATTGATTTGTGTATATTGATCTTTTCTTCTGCAGCCTTGTTGAACATTTTTGTTAAATAGTTTTTATGGTGGAATCATTAGTAAATTTTCAAATGGACCATGTCATCTGCAAATACATTTAAATGTGTTTACTTCTTTTCCATCTGCATATATTTGATTTCATTTTCTTGCATAATTGGTCTGTCTTGACCTGTTATTACAATGTTAATTTTAACGTTATTTAATCTGCTAGAGCAGATATCCTTTACTTGTTTCTCATCTTAGGTGGAACACATTGAATCTTTCACTATTAAGTATGGTTATAGCTGTAGGTTTTCCTTAGGGTTTATTTTCAGGTTGAGAAAGTTCCCTTTTATTGTAGTTTACTGAGTGTCTTTATCTTGAATGGGTGTTGAATTTCATCCTATGCTTTTTCTATACTTTTGATATTTTTACAAACCCTGACATAAAAGAATGGGTCCTTTGTCCTCTAGGGAAAGAATTCACCAGAGAGCTTTAGGCATAGTTGAAGTAGGCAAAACTTTATTAGAGAGACTCATACATGAGGGAGACAGTGCTGTAGAGGGGAATATAGCCTGTCTCCTCGAAGGGAGTTAGGAGGGAGGAGGAGAGCAGTGTCATAGCTTGTTCTGGATTGGGCTATGCCTGGGCATGGGTTGACAGGTTACATTCCAACCTTGCACACATGTTCTTGGCCTTCTCCCTTCAGGAAATTGTGACATAATCATTAGTTAGTATCTAATGCTTTTTGTCTATCATGGTGCCTCATGGTCATTGTGGTGGGCCAAATTGGACAAGACTTGACAGTCCATGATTTAGTCCACCTGTTCAAACAGGCCTTGGGGCAACTCATCCTACTGGTTTACTTTTTTTTTTTTTTTTTGTTAACCTAGATTGTTTTAATATGATCATGTGGCTTTTAACCCTAATTCTTATTAATATGGTATATTATATTATTTTATTTTCAGATCTTTAACTTTATATTCCTGGGGTAATTCCCACTTGATCTTGATATAAAACATCTCTATATGTTGTTGGATTCTACTTGCTAACATTTTATTGAGGATTTAAAAAAATCTGTATTCATAAGTCATATTTATATCCACAGTCTTACAAGCAATCTTGGGAAATGACAGTTGGGGCTCCAATACTCAAATTTGTGAGTATTCTCAGCCTACAGTGTCTAGGTATAGTGCCACTCATGCCTCAGGGGAATGGTAGAGGAGGGAATTCCCAGTATCTTGTCTGCACTTGCCAAGAATTTAGTCTAAGCAAATCAGAGATGTGGAGATGAGAAGTTCTAGTGGCCTGCCCTTCTATTGATATACCTACTAATAAGATATGTGGATTTTCCATACCAAGTAATTCTTAAATTCTCTTCAACTATAAATCCTATAATTTAATTCAACTCTGACACTGAATTCTTAGAGTTAGTGCAGACCCTATAGGTTAAGGACTCATTCTCACAAGGTTTATGCCCACGTCAGATGCCAGTCACAACTAGTCTCCAGACTACTTGTACTTCCATGTGATTTGACTAAAAATCAAGGGTTCCCTTAGGACACCCCCCCCAATTTTGATAATTTGATAAATAGTTCACAGAAGTCAGGGCAATACTATACCTCTAGTAGTATATTAATAAAGGATATAAGTGAACAACCAGATGAACAGGTCCATAAGGTGAACAGGTCCAGAGCACAAGAGCTTTTGTCTCTGTGGAATTGGGGTGTGAGACCGTCTGGCGCATGGATGTGTTCACCAGCCTGGAAACTCATCAGTATTTTGTATAAGAGTTTTTATCGAGCTCAGTCTCTAGCATTCTTTTCCCCTATTGCTAGGGACCAATGGGTAGGGTTGAAAGTCCAACACTTAAATCTCCAACCCCATCCTGAGCCTATCTGAGAGGCACATCCTAAGCCAATTCATTATCATTTCTTATACTCTGATGGATATAAAGGACTTACTATGAATAAAGAACTTTAAACACTCTGGAAGTGCCAAAGGCTTTAGGAGCTGTGAACCAGGACACAGACCCAATATATTTCTTTTTATGCCACAGTCCAACTTAAGAGTGTGAACTGGGTAAAGTAGGAGTCCTCTCTTCTTGGCAATATCCATCTGTGTAGACTGAGGAGTGGAGCTTTTGTCAAAATGATGATGTTGAAGTACACATTTAATGGAGTTTCTTGAATAAATGTTTCTTCATTTGTTGCATGACCTTAGGATAATTTCTAAAGTTAAAATTTTTGTGAATAGTAATTTTCAGCATTTATGCTGAAGAGCTTTGAAGAGTAGTTTCACAGATCTCACATGTTGTCATCCTTGAAGTGGAAATTCTGTGAAGTCCCACCTTTGTTTCTGATGAGAGTGTATGTTAGCACATGACCAAGGAGTATCTTGGAACCCTCAAATTTGTGAGCTCCAAGGGGGTCTGGCCATCCATGCACACAAAGACAAAGCAGACTCTTAGAGTGAAAGAACTTTCATAGAATTAGTTTGCATAGAAGAAAGAAAAGAAGAAGAAAGACTATTCCAAAGAAAAGACCCAAAGTTACTCATCTCCTCATGTGTAAATGCCCAGCCAAACAGGGTTGACCCAAGGTGAGGTCGCTGATGCCCAAAAGCTTGCCACAAGTCTAAACAGCCTTCTGGTGGGGAATCATTGGAAGGTTGCGAAAGGGGTCAGGCAAATCTGAGATGAAAGAAGCAAATTCAAAGTATAAATCAATATAATGGCCACCATTGTCAGTTTCTTCTCCATGTGTCTCCTTCCTAACAGTTCCAGGGTGCACGTTCAACCGCAGGAACTAGATAGAGCTCATTCCTTTTTCCCTTCCCAGTGCCCACCCCTTCCCTGTTACGTGGTTTCACCTGGCTGCTTAGCACCACCCTTCATTGAGTAGGTCAGGGGACGTAACACCTTCCCTTTTTATGGAGACATCTCTGTAACATCTTATTAATACATTTAAGCTAGATTTTCCCTTCCAAAGTGTGATTTTCTTTCAGTCAACACATTCATTTATATATTGATTCCTTATAATATTATGTATTTTCCCCATAATTTGGCAAGTGATGGTGTTTGTTCTATCACCTAGGTTCCTTTACAGGCAATTCTTATGACCAAAGAGACTATGTCTCTTTTTCATGCTTGCAAACTAATGTATTTGGGGAGCACCCAGTCTAGGGGCCTTATCTTATCCCCAGTTCATCGTAGGCTCAACTACTGTATTTTAGCCTCTTTTAATAAGCTGTTGCATGTTGTTTTATTAGGTTTGGGATCTGTTAACTTCCATGAAGCTGGAAGGTCTCACTTAATGACTCAAGCCAAATGCTTATTATCACAATATGAATTTATTGGGAGGTAGGGAATTCACATTATAATTTCATAACCACACAAATTCAATTGGCAGCAAATATAAAAAAGGAAAGGTAACCATCCTCTTATCAAGAATTGGGAGAGTGGTAACACAAAGTAGGCAGTATGTGATCCAGAGAATTCCTGGCATTTGTTAATCTGCAGGGAGGGGAGCACTACTTAGAACAGGAGTCCCATAGGGCACTCACCAAACCTGGCTAAGGCTTCAGGACTATGGCCGTGTTGTACATAAGCATCTCAAAATACCTTAAATTTTGTGCCTGATTTAGTCCTTTTTTTTTTTTTTTAAAGATTTATTTATTTATGCATACAAGAACTGGGATACAGGCCAGAGGTGCGAGGAGGGGGTGAGAGGATTCAACAGAGAAAGAGTCAGGAGCAGAACAAGCAGATTGACTGAAATACACTGCTGAGGGGAGCAGCAGGTGAGACAGGAGAGGTCTGCTACGCCATGTGGGTCACCTCTCTGGCTGGGGCTCGAACTCATGCTGCAGTGGCTCCTGGCTGGGGATCAAACTCATGCTGCAGTGACTGTGGACAACTCCATAGGTTGCGTTTCAATCCCTTGCGCCACTAGGGAGGCCCTAAATTTATACCTTTTCTCAGAGGAATATGATTAGGTCCATGTGTCAATTTTAATTTAGTCAGGATCTCTCAGCATACACAGGTTTTTATCCTTGCCTTTCATAAGTCTGTTCACCAATATCTTTATAAACATGTGGTAGTGTTTTTAACTGATAATTTAAGTCATACTAACTTAATTGTCCCCAACTTTAGATTGGTCAGGGTGATTATAATATCAATACATGTAATACTAGTTCTGAGAACTATCTAGATTGCTGGTGGTCTCAAATTTTCTTGCTTACACATAAGTGCTATTCAAGATAATATCCCTTACCTTAATCTAATTTGCTCTTTTGGTCTATTGATTCTCTCATTTTACTTCTTATAAAGGTAAAGATTGCTTAATTATTTAAAATCAAGTAGAATGTGGAGGGTAGGCTCAACTGGGAAGGTCCTGAGACATGACTGAAATCTTATTCTGTGAAAAGTAGAAGACAGATTTATTTTGTCAGCTCTGCTTTAAATATCTAAATATAAAGATGGTGGCATTCTGAGGATCTCTGAGAAAGAGTTGCTTCAGTGAAATTTCAGTCTCTGTATGGTGGGCAAATGCTGACTTTGGCTCTATCTTACCGAGAATTTCTTCCTACCTGATTAGATAGCCCCTTGGGGATATGCATTTTAGGAGCCCAAACTAGGAATTGCATTTTTTTTTTCTCTGAAATAAACCTTTCTTTTAAAACAGGTTGTTTTTGGCCCTGCGGCTGCCCTGCAGCGCCGGTTCGATCCCCGGCTGCTCCCCGGCCACCAGAGGAGGGTCCCACATGGCGCGCAGACCTCTCCTGCCGCCCGCTGCTCCCCTCAGCAGTGTACTTCGGTCCTTCTGCCTGCTCTGCACCCTGCTCTGGCTCTGGTGTATTCTCTCACCCTCCCGCGCTTCTGACTGTACCCAGTGCATGTATAAACAAAAAAACAAACAAAACAAAAAATAAAAAAAAAAAAAAAACAAAACAGGTTGTTTTTGATTTTCAGATGCTTGTACAAACTAAACTGCCTTACACATCAAATTAGGAGATGAATTGTGTTTATGACTAGAAGTGTAGCAATAGGCTAAACATCTCTGTGGTGTTGCCTTTCTCAAGCTGTTAGATTACCCAAATATTTTATGAAAATCCAAGAAAATCATGGCTTTATTTCTATATTTTGATATCAACCATTATACAAATTAAAATGTTGTGGGTATTTTCAATGTTGTTTTAATTTTTCACTGTCTGTATTTGGTAAGATAGAATGGTCTTTTTCCAGATTTTTAAAAAATTAGATGTAAATGTCTTTTTTTTTTTTTAAGACTAAACTTCAATGGCTCTGTGAGGAACTGAAAGAGAGAGAAAACAGAGAGAAAAGTCTACGGCATCAGCTGATGCTATACAGGCAGCAACTCAGGAATATGACCGAACACAAGGAATCTGAGCTCCAGTGTCTCTTTGAACAGATAGAAAGACAGGAGCAGCTTCTGGAAGAAATACATCGGGAGAAGAGAGGTGTGGTAGTTGCTCTTATTTTTTTCTTCTTTTCTTTTCCTGGAATCCTATTTCTCAAGCCTCCATTCCAGATTATTTCCATATCCATCCCCTTTCTTTGTCTCTTTTTCCTTATCTTTCTTCATATCTGGGTGCAGAAGAGAAACCTATTCCAAACCTGGCACTTTTTCCTTGTTACTGTATCTCTCTTTCACTTGTATCTTCTGCACATTAAGTATTTTTTTGGTAAGACATGTTGGTTCACCTCTTATAAAATGCAATAGTTTTATTTCAGTAAAATATCAATTCATTTATTCATAGTTCAGATACTTGTTTTGTGCATATTTTATTCTAGGCACTAGTCTAGGCACTGAGGATACATCAAAGAGTAAAGCAGAAAAAAGAATCTTGCTCTTGTTTGATTGCCATTATATTGACTGAGATGAAAGAAAAAATATTTAATAAATAGGTAGGGAGAACTATGGGGACTACAATGATGTAAGAAAACAATTTAATTAACAAAAATGGAAAGCAATGAGAGTAAAAAATAAGTAGGTGAATTATGTATAAGGTTATAAGCACAATGGTGGAAGCAGTAGAATAAAGGCAGGAGGGTTTGAGGGAGCCGAGGACAGGGTTTAATGATGTTTAATATGTAGACAATACTTCAACATTAGAAAAGAGACTTGGCAAGTGTCTTTTCTGTTTAGTTGTACTATTATTGCATCAGGATGTGATGAAGAAAAGCAGCAATTATGTGGAGGGATCTTATGTGGGTCTTGGTTTGTGTTGACCTTTTCTTTATTGGTACTTTAAGAACCACCAAGAGGCTTAATACGTTATCCCATTAAGAAAAACTAAACATTGATATATTTGATAATCGTATTTAAAGTAAATTTTTTGTTTTTTTCATTTTAGTGATGAGGATTATTCCTTCCACCAGAAATGGTTTAATATTGTGCTGCAGTTGTTCTAGTTTATTTTGACGCCAATGCCCATTTCCTCTAGAGTTAGGGTTTTTTTTTTTTTTTTAATAGAGGCATGTTTTATTTATTTGTTTGTTTGTTTGTTTGTTTACACATGCACTGGGTACAGTCAGAAGCGCGGGAGGGTGAGAGAATTCACCAGAGGCAGAGCGGGGAGCAGAGCAGGCAGAAGGACGGAAGTACACTGCTGAGGGGAGCAGCGGGCGGCAGGAGAGGTCTGCGCACCATGTGGGACCCACCTCTGGTGGCCAGGGAGCAGCTGGGGATCGAACCGGCGCCGCAGAGGCTGCAGGCAGCTTCGCAACCCAGCGCTCAACCGCTGTGCCACCGGGGAGGCCCTCCTCTAGAGTTAGTTTTAATAATATATGCCTTTTATGGTATTTGTCCATTTTACCTAAGTTGTCAAATTCATTGGCATAAAAGTTTTCATAATATTCTTTTCTAGTCTTCTAATCTCTAAAATCAATATTAATGCCTCTGTTATATTCATAATGGTAATTTATTTTTGCTTTTGTTTTTCTAAGTCTTGTTGAAGGTTTTGTTAATTTTATTAATGTTTACAAAGAACTAACTTTGTTTTTTTTTTCTGTTTGTCTCTTTGTACTTTAGTACTTTATTGATCTATTTTTATATTCTTTTTACTACCTATATATAGCTTTTGCTCATTTTCTGACTTCTTAAGTTGGAAGCATTATTTTAATGTCTTTTCTAAATATAGGCACATAGAATTATAAATTTCTATCTTAGCAATATTTGATTGTATTACATAACTATGATGTAGTTTCAGTATAATTTGTTTGAATTAGAAAATATTTCCTTTGTGTTTTCTTTTTCAATCCATGGATTTTTTTAAACCAGTATATCATTTAATATCCGATTATGTGTGTAGTTTTTGTAGATACTGTATTATCATTGATCTCTAATCTCTAGCAGGGTTTCTAATAAGACCCTGTGGTAATAGAATATACTCTACATTATTCTGATATTTTGAAATTATTGAGACAGGTTTTTTTTGTCTATTTTGGTGAATTTTTCTTGTGCACTTGAAAATGTTTTGCATTTATTGCAAAACTTGTTATAAACGTTACTTATATCGAGTTGGTTCACAATATTCTATGGGCCTAGTGATTTTTAGATCCCTTCTGATTTTTTTTTGTCAACTTTTTTTTTTTTAAAAGCTTTATTAGATAATTTATGCATAAAAGAAACGGGTGTAGGCTAGAGGTGCAGGGGTGGGCTAGGGTGATAGGATTCACCAGAGACAGAGTGGGGAGCAGAACAGGTGGATCTACTGAAACACACTGCTGAGGGCAGCAGCGGGCAAGACAGGAGAGGTCCGCTACCTGGCCCACAGCGGAACTCATGCTGCAGTAGCTGGGGATAGCTCGAAAATGCTGAGAGCTGAGACTTGACCCCTGCACCACCAGGGAGGCCCTTTTTTGGTCAACTTCTATCCACAGCTGATAGAGGATTGTTGCAATATCCAATTATCACTTCAGCTTTCTCTGTTTTGTTCATTATTTTTGCTTCACATAGTTTGAAACTCTACTTTTAGGTCCTATCTTAATATTGATTATGGAAATACATCTACTTAATAATCTCTGTAAACGCAAAAGAGGGATAAAAATAGAATGTTGGTGGTGGCAACAAATGCGAAAGATACTGTGGAGGATTTAATGCAATATTGAACAGCAGTGTAGTCTAGAAAGTGAGAGACAATTCACACAAAGTTCTAAAGTCTCACTGGTTTTGCCATTATGAGAAATAGGAATCATGATGTATGGCTGATGTGATAGGAAAGTAAGAGGGTTCCCATTTTTAACTTGTTCCTTAATATCATAAATGAAAAAAACCCCATGAAGACTGAAACTTTTGTGATAGCACAGATATGGTAATTTCTTCTTATTAGATGCTGTCTGGTTACTCAGAAATAATGAAGGCTTTGTACAATTAATGAACAAGCAAATGCAATTATTATTAGAGACAAAAGTATGTTTATTAGTAGGCAAGATACAATAGATGTGTTGTTATAAATGTGAGCAACATGTTCTTGATAAAGAGGGTAGTATTGATTACTTCTTTTGAAGTCCATGTGGTCCAGAGGTTTTTGCAGGATTTACCATTTAATTTAGATCTTGAAGGATCTCCCTGGTGGTGCAGCGGTTAGTCTCAGTGGGGTCAAGATATTGCCAGCCACTGAGGCATGGCATGAGTTTCATCTGTGGCCAGGGAGCTAACCCATATGGTGTAGCAGACCTCTCCTGTCTCACCTGCTGCTCCCCTCAGCAGTATATTTCAGTGAATCCACCTGTTCTGTTTCTCACTCTGTCTCTGGTGAATCCTGTCACACCTCATACCTCTGGCCTACACCCCAGTTCCTATATGCATAAATAAATACATAAATATTTAAAAAATTTAGAATTTGAAGAATGCAGCAATATTTCCATAAAGAAGAGAAAATGAAGAGAGTTTCTCTACAGGATTGGTTTGCATAGTGGTTTCTTCTCATCTTTTGTCTTCATTGGTACATATGGAAATGGTGATGGTTAAATTTAGATATTTCTAAAGTATCAGAGTTGACTGTTGTAGAAATTTATAGTTGATTCCCTTTACCATCTTAGAAAACTTATGATAAGTAGAATAACGTTAATATACAAGTGAAACATAAAAGAGAAACTTAATATTTGCTGTAATTCATCTCATTTTCTGGCACTAATGGTTTTAGTTTGATTTAACTCTAACTGATAGGTGCCAGGCTAATCAAGGCCCTTGTGCAAAGATTTTATCAGTGAGAGCTTCCAGATTTGTAGATCTGAGTAGTTTTACTGCCTGTGCTACCGTGGTCTGTTTGTACAGGAGAGTTCCAAGAGAGAAAGTCTATTTTGGAGTTAATGTCATAGACCTCTTAGAACTCTAGTAATTATTGACTAAGAAATTCTTCATGATTATGAATGGCAACAGGAATGATATTAAAGACATGTAAACTACAGTTAGGAGGATTTAGATACATTATTTTAACTTGTATAAGTAGTTATTTTAATAATTCATTAGTAAATCAACTACTGTCTGTCTTCTGAAGATTCTGATAACCCAGTGTTCCTGTTTGTGCCAGTATTCCTCTGTAAGAATACTTTGAATCTATGAGGTTTACTACAAAAAAAATGTGGAAATTGGAAAGATTCCTGTTTTCAAGGCTTTTCAGAAGGAAGGGCATCTGTATAGTATGGTTTAATTGAAGTCTTGCTACATGAAACACTTATGATTGTAAATAAATAGAGCAGACAGTTTTCTTACCTTATTTCCCCTGAAACTGAAATTATGAACTCTTATTTAAATAAGAATCCCATCTTGCTTTCCAGGTATTCTTGTGTCTGCGACTATTTAATATATATGATTTTTCTTCCTGGAGAAATTAGAAATTGACATGGCCTCTGAAATTCCTTTTCTATAAAGATGAAATTTGATCTTACCCAATTTCTATTTATACTCTTTTGTTCACCAATTCTGTATTATGATAATACTGTGTTATATATCACTTAGTGGAAAGTTAGATGTAAGATTGAAATGGGCCATTCTCAAGACCACTTTGTTGGAGGTTACTTTTCTGAATAAAAGAGAAAATATTAATAGGATGTGGAAGAAGGAAAGTAGTTTTCCAGCTACTTTAGAAACTAATATTCTTGCAGCAGAGTACTAATTTCTTAGGTTGGATGTTTTTAATTTTAGTTCTCACCTGTGTCTTAGCCAAGCAATAGGTACTGGTGAAATGATACATCATCACTCTACATTATCTCAGTTCAACACATTTTTATTTCAAGATTTTTTTATTTTTGCATAGAAGAACTGGTATGTAGGCCAGAGGTATGGAGGGTGGAAGGTGTAAGAGCATTCACCAGAGACAGAGTGGGGAGTATATCAGGTGGATCTATTGAAATACACTGCTAAGGGGAGTAGTGGGCAAGACGGGAGAGCTCTGCTGCACCATGTAGGTTAACTCCCTGGACTGGGATGGAATTCGGGCTGCCACGAGTTAATAAGTCTCAGTGATAGTACTGAGACTTTACCCCTGGGCCACCAAGGAGGTCCCTCAGTTCAACACTTTTGAGTAATGTTAGCTATGACTGTGGTTGTAGCAAACATTCAGAGAACTGTCCTGGCTCAGAAATTTCTTATCTTGCCTCTCTCCAACAGTTTTGGGCAAACACATAGGTAAAAAATATGTTTAGTTGAATGTGTACATTAGAATGGAGGTTCTGTGAAAATAAGTGTTTTTTTTTTTTTGTTGTTGTTGTTGTTGTTGAATATTGTGTCTCCAGTGCCTAGAAAGAATCTAGCACACAGGAGATATGTCAATTATTTATTGAATAAATGAATGAAAGAATATTAAAGGGGCATCATTTATCAGAGAGCCATAATACTTATGCTTAGTGAAAAAGAAAACCATAATGAACCATATAACCAAATAAATGCTCTATAACCACAAGAAAAAAACCAGCAAATATTCAGCAGAAGTTGATTAAGTAATTTAAATGTAGTGGTTTGCATTTTGTTTACTGCACTCTAGTATTAGGTAACAGTATTAAGAAACAATGTCTTAATATTTTAGTTATGTATTGCATTTTACAGTAGACATATTTCAACCATTTATATTTTTATTCATTTCACGACAGTATTCTCTAAGATTGTCCTGATTTATTTAGGGATACTATAACATTGTTAGAAGTAATTCTAGCCCCATTTTGTATGATTTGATTAGCTCTCTAGTATAACATGGAAAAATAAAAATACTTTGAATACCAAAAATGTAAGCCAAGACTATTAAAACTATATATGTCTAAAATAGTTTCAGTCCTTAATAGTAGAATGTATACAATTTTTAGAGTATTTTCTGTTTGTTACTGATCATAGCAGATTTAAGCTTGACTATTAATGTTGAGTGCCAGGATCCAGAATGGGAGAGGTTGAACAGGTGAAAGAAAGGTGAATTGGTATAGCAGGATCCCAGAAGATACGAGAGGCTGAACAAGAAAGTAAAGGTAGAGAAAGGAATCTTGGAAAGAATAAGGGCAAAGGAGTTGGGTATTTTTTTTTTTCCATTAACTTTTTAGCTCTTAGAATACATTACTATTTTTGGTCATTTCTCATCATAATATTTTGTATAGTGGTGTTCTTATTTTGACTGTTAACTCCTCAAATATATGACTAGGTTTAATCTTTGCCTTGCAAGTGTTCATTACCTGTATGGAGAAAAAGATAGGAGAAATGAGTGGTAGAGACTGGATTTGCTATGTAAAATTTTGGGAGACCTGCATTAGTAAAAGACTTATGAGTTCGAAGCCAGATTGTAGAACGTTTCTCATGACTATATTTTTACAAGCTACTTCCACAGGATTACACTTGTCATGTGTTAGATATGCAAAGCATAAGGCAACTTAGTGATAAGTCTTGGAAAATAAACACTCATTTTGGTCTTAAAAGTAGCCCTGAGGGAAAGTATTTTTACAATAACAGAGAGACATGAGACATGTGTCAGGTTTTTTTTTTTTTTTTTTTTTTTTTTTTTTTCTAAAATTGCCCTATTAGTCCAGGTATTGGGCTCTAGAAAACACTGCATTTGTGGAGAGTCTCATGTACCTCATTTATCTGTATCAGTGGAAATCTCAACTTTTTAAGGAATTTTTCTTTCATTTCACCATTTGTGTATTTTCTGAGAAACTCCTTTTGGCTGACTGTTTTTGTTTATTTTTTTACTTGCTCTACCTGTTAATCTCTGTGCCAAATCTGTTATGTGTGAATGACTGGATAGAGGATAATTTCTAAGAACTCATTTGTGTTGCAGAAATAAGGAACAGACTTGCCTCTGTAGGCATCTCTTCTAACAAGTAGGGTAGCCATAGGGTTGCATCATTTATGTTTTGTTTGTACATTATTATTATTTTTTTGGCTTAGTTTTCCATCCACACAGCCACTCACCTACATCATTTCAAGCAGTTTTTTTTGTTTTTCTCATTGAAAGAATATTTGACAGTCAAGCTTGACACTTATAGAAATGCTAATCATTGTTGCCTGTTCTAACAACAAGGCAAACCATTTCTTTTTTCTCTTACATCCTGGAGCATAATTAAACATTTTAAATTAGGGTATAATCTTTAAAACTAATATAATTTATTTATTTGGATTCTGCTTAACTTAAAAAAGTCTACTTAGTACTTTCTTTTACATTGTTACCAGTTTGTTCAGAAGTTCATTGATGTTGGATCATTAGAGATAATGGGGGAGGATTTTAATTGATAGATTGAGACATTTGAATTCATTAAACTATTTATGTAAAATGAAATTACATCTTCCTTCTTTTAGTTTTAGGGTTTTACAATAATTGCTTTCAAAAACCAGTTGAGAAACAGTAGTTTTTTGTTTTAATTCCAGTATTTAAGTCAAATCAGACTTTCATTTTGATTGTTTTGGTCTTAATCTCTGTGTGTGTGTATTTATGTTTCATTACAAATTTCTTATTTTATATTATGATTTGTAATCTATTACAGGTCAGCAAGGATTGAAATTAAGGCAATGGTTTAATGTTTTTAGGGCCATCATTAAATAAATCAGGATATGACTTGGAACTGCTGATCCACAAATCTGGGCAGATAGCGGCTTTGATTGAATATGTAATCAATATTCAGGTTGTTAGTGAGTAATTTAGCAATAAAAAGTTCTGGCTAATCATACTTTAGTTAGTTGTATCTCTGCCCACTTGCCACTCTGTGAAATGGGCTTAATACTTGTAACTACTTCTATTGGTTGAACTTAATTTTAGAGACAGATATTTTGTGTATCTACAGTACTATATATACTTGGTAATAGTCAAGTGTTGATTGACTGGAGAGGTCAGATATTTAAAGTTTACATTTTTCCTCTTTAAAATTGTGTGTGTGTGTGTGTGTGTGTGTGTGTGTATTCTGGAATATATTCTGTAAAATCCAGTGTGTTAGCTATATTATTTGAATCATTTTTCACATTTTATTATTTGTTTCTCTTAGAGATTACTATTTGATTTTCTGCTTTTTCATAGTACACAAAGCTGTTCTACTTGATTTTGAATTATGGAGAATCAGATTCAACCTCAGGGAGAATAATAACATTGCATGTACTGAAATAGATTTGATGTTTGTAGGTAATAAGTAGTTTTCCTTATATTCAAAGCATATCTTTGCTGTGTATGGGTCTTTTTAGTCTTCCATCTTTTCTATTTTGTTGCATACATAATTTTCAATTGTGGTTGGTGGAATAATGCTAATCTACCTCTTCCAAAGATGTTTTATTACATGGCAAAAGAGATTTGGTAGTTGTGATTTAATTAAGGACTTTGACATAGGGAGTTTCTCTCCTATATTATTTGTTTGCACCCACTTAAGTCTTAAGGGATCTTAAAAGTGAAAGAAAGAGGGAAACAGAAAAGAAAGACTAACTTCTTTTTTGAATGCTGAGTAATATTCCATGGTATATATGTACCACATCTTCTTGATCCAGTCATCTATTTTTGGGCATTTGGGTTGTTTCCAAAGCTTAGCTATTGTAAACAGTGCTGCTATAAACATAGGGGTGCAGGTGCTCTTTGGAATTGATGTTTCTGTGTCCTTTGGGTAAATACCTAGGAGTGGAATTGCTGGATCATATGGAAGCTCTATGTTTAGTAGGTCCAGAAATCTCCACACAGCTCTCCATAGTGGTTGGACCAGTTTGCACTCCCACCAACAGTGCAGAAGAGTTCCTTTTTCTCCACACCCTCGCCAACATTTGTTGTTGCTAGTTTTTTTAATATGTGCCATTCTCACTGGTGTGAGATGGTATCTCATGGTAGTTTTGATTTGCATTTCCCTGATTACAAGTGATGTTGAACATTTTTTCATATGTCTGTTGGCCATTTGCATTTCCTCTTCAGAGAAGTTTCTTTTTAGCTCTTCTGCCCATTTTTTGACTGGGTTATTTTCTTTGTTGTTGCTGAGTCTCATCAGCTCTTTGCAGATTTTTGTGATCAGTCCTTTATCATTAGTGTTGGGTGCAAAAATGTTCTCCCAGTTGGTGGGGTTTCTCTTTGTTTTTGTTATTGTCTCTTTTGCTGTGCAGAAGCTCTTTAATTTGATGTAGTCCCAGCTGTTTATATATACCATGGAATATTACTCAGCATTCAAAAAAGATAAACACATGCAATTTGCAGCAACATGGATGGCGCTGGAAGGGATCATGCTCAGCGAAATAAGCCAAAAAGAAAAAGAAAAATACCGGATGGTCTCACTCATAGCAGGAATCTAGAAAACTTACATAAGGGACCAGGAAAATGAATATAAGAAAGTGAAAATCAAAATCAACAAAAAACTATGAACCAGAGACACTTTTTGGGGGGTGGGGGGCGGGAGGGGAAGGATTGGGGTCAGAATGGGGCTTTTGCAATTGTATGGGGGAATATAAAAATAAAATTTATTATTTAAAAAAAAAAAAAAGACTAACTTCATTTGAGGACTCAACTCATAGTCGATACCTTGAATCCAGAGGAAGGGAGTTCCAAGCCAAATGTAGGCAGTGTCTGAGAAAGTGGAAAGGCAATCAAAGCAATTCTTCCTGGATTTTCCAGAATGGAATGAATTTTGACGATACCGTGATTTTGTTTTTAGCTCAGTGAGACCCATGGAACTTCTGCAGAATTTTAACATAGTAAATTTGCATTGTTTTTAGGCACTGAAATTTGTCATTGCTTGTTACATCATCCTTAGAAAACCAATACATCATTAAAATCACAAACATAGATATTTATAATCCTTTTTCTACCTCTAGATTTTCTATATATTAGATAATACTTTATCCTCTTTGGGCACATTTGCCCACCTTTGGACATTTCGCAGAAAGTTAGGACTATACATGTGATGTTACTTTCAGTCTACTAAAATTAACTTTGAAATGAACTATTCTTAACATGTGTGAAATGTGGTATCTTTAAAATGAATAGTTTCCTTACATATTTGATACTCTTCATTTAAATATAACACAATAAAATCAAAGTTCTCTGGATCATGAATGAACCTGAAATGTAGTTAATTCTTTTTGACGTAGGTTATTGTAAGGCCTTTGTTCACTTATATTCCTACTTTCAAATTTTATTCTTCTTGTGATTTGTATAGAGGTAATATATTTAGAAGGAAATTTAAAAATAAAACCACAAGAAAAACATTAGGAACAGAGATCAGAGAAACAGCATACCCAACCCCACGAAGCAGGTATGGTGGAGGGCTGATATTCCTGGAGGTGAATGTAGTGTGAGGACATGTACAGGTGTGATCCTGTGCCTTTGTATCTCATACAGTGTTGTAAACCAATGCTTCCTCAATAAAAACACAACAAAATAGACAACTCAGAACTTGAAGGAAGTGTTACTGTCTTACACTTTGTTGTCTCCTGCCACTGAGAACTTTACAAAGTTTTCCTTGGTCATTTTTCAAATATCTACTATTCTGTTTTTATTTAGGCTCCCTCTGTCTTTTTAAAATCTTTATTATTTCATGCCATCAAGTATTGCAGTAGTTTCTTATTTGCAAAATCTTCTTAACCACTATTCTTTGCCTTCTGTTCCATTGTTCTTCACTTCTGAGCCTACCAGTGCCTCCGAGTCACATGACTTTCCCAAGCAGGCACACTCTGGTGAATATGTTCAAGTTCACTGGAGCCCAGGTACCCACCATCATTCTCTGGTTTCCCATAAAGCATTTGGTAAGGGTTGTGTCATTTAGAAATAATCTTGAATATGTTAAAACTAACACAAAAATCATTTACAAGCTTTGGTTTTGAATTTTTTATAACAAATTACTTGCACCACACCCCTTAATTGACCTCCACCCCACAGCATTTCATTGGAGAAAACACACATGTACTCACACAACAACTGCTGTTCTAATCAGTTCTGCCAGATGAATCTTCATTAGATGCAGCTTTGAGCTGATGACTTCTCAGCTCCAAAGCCTTCAGTGACCTTCTCACTGCAGAATAAACTCTTAGAGGAGCCCTGCCAATTCCCCCTGCTCTTTTCCTCTGAAAACTTTATCCTTGTTATCACCTTCATTAGTGGGTAGTTTTCTTTGTAACACCCCATTACTGTTAAAACTTTTGGATATAATTGCTTGATATTTGCCATGTGTTGCCTTTTACTCTGGGTATCTGCATATATCTATATCATCTATATCTATATCTATATCTATATATATCTCCTTTGTTAACTTTTGATCACTGTGTTTTATACTTAAGAAGAAAATAAACATACCTATTAGATGTTTAGGTATGTGCAAGGTAAGTGGATGGATAGATAAATGGATACAGCCTCTTTAGACTGTTTATTATGGTATCTTCATCAGAAGCTTTGCACCCTTCCTCTGTCTACACTGGACACTGAAGTCTGTTCTACCAATCAAAAGGAAATAAGTACCAATATTGTTATATTCTTAATTCTACTCCTTCAAGGTACAGGACCAAATATGTAACATTAGACATCTCATTATTCCACCAAACTGTCCCGATGATGTCTTTTATTAATAGTTGTTTCCACTAAATCTTTTGAAATGGGGATACTTGGCGATAATCCTTTCTCTATTTATCTTCCAGAGTGAAGTCCCAGATTCCCTCTAATAGCATTTGGAAAGACTTTGATAATAAGTTCTCCTTTGTAAATTAAACAAATAGTTCATAACATCAACCTTGAGAGATTACAGATTTGCTTTATTTCCTATTGAGACTATTAACCTTGTATTTTAGTTTTAAAATTCATTTCTTAATCATGTCACACTTTGATAATATTCCTCACCTCAGTCTCCTATAAGTTATGATGAATCATTATCTCCAGCAGTTCACCCTCATTGTCTTTGAGATAGCCTTAGGGGAATGATAGAAGCTAATATTTCTTGAGGACTTGCTAATACTCAGGTTTTTATATGCATTATTTAATTTAAGCCTTAGAAATAACTCTGTGAACCAGGTGGTTTCACTTATTTGTGGAATATAGCGAAACAAAGCAAAGGATCAGATGATGTCAAACCAACGACAAGCCATAGAAATCTGACTAAAATTAAGGATACAAGATTGGGGTGGGGGGCACACTGGGGAGAAAGCAGCACAGTGGGCTGTGTGGACTGAGGGTGTCTTGGTGGGTGTGGTGTGGTGACATGCATCTGAGAAGGTATAAGCCTGTGCCTCTGAGTCACATCCAGTGTTATAAACGAAAGTTACTGCAATTAAAGAAAAAAAAAATGACCAACAACCAAATAAAATTGCCCAAACTTGGAATAATTAGGTAAATAAGCATCAATAAAGCCCAAAATTCACCTTTAAAATTTTTTTATGAGATTATGAATCCTATTTTACAGTCAAGGCAGCTGAGTCTGGGAGTCAGGTTGTTTCTCACAGATTTTATGGTGCATTATAGATGGGAGAGGACTTTGTTAATTGGAGGCTTGTGTTCCTGCTACCGTATCACCTATCAGAATGAACCAGTGCAGTTCAGTGAACTTCAATAGGCCTTGCAAACTAGAAGCAACCTGGCCTCCCTCCCTGGTGACCTATTCCCTCAAGTTGTAATATCAACTTTTTGATAATAATGTTTGTTATAAAGAAAATTGCTGTCAGAATCTCAGTCTTTTCAGCTCTCATAGTGACTTAACCCACTAGAAATGCTGATTTAGAAGAGAAACTCATTTTTCTGTTTAAGTGTTTACTCCTTAGTTGTTACAGCTGTTATATTTCCAGGATTTTCATTCATTTCACTTTAGTATGTGACAGCCTCTAATTTCTTGTGTAGCTCACAGGAACAAGTATAAGGCTAAACCTAGTAATACAGGTCCTTTGTCTCCCAAACCTTTTCTTATATGTGCCTCTCTTCTTCATGAAGACAGGAAAGTAATAACTGCTCCCTAATCATTCACCCAAGACCAGCGTTCCTTTTGCACTCTCAAAATTCAGAGTGATGGAAGGGCACTATAGTTTTTAGGTCAACCAATTAGTTTTCATATGCATTTACATAAATCCCATGAACAGCTATTTCCAAGAACTATTCTGTCTAATTTGCACTTTTATGGTTCATGAGAAATTTGGCTGGCTTCAAAGCTCTCAAAGTTCACTGGGGTCAGGGCAGGTAGATATACAACCCATGATCAGTGGTTTCTTCCCTTTTTTGTCTTTAACAAGGTCAGATCTCCCATTTTGAATTTCAGTTGAGTCTGGCCATGTTATGGCAGTTGCCCTCAGATTAACATCCCTGTACTTTTATTCTGACTGTAGAATGACTCAAAATACCTTAACAAAGAAACACTTACATCTTAAGAAAAGAGTTGTAAACTGCAACTGGAAGGATTTAGCTAAGATATGTGAGTACTTTGAAACACTGAGGTTACTAAAACTCAAATTTCTGTAACATTAGAAATGAATCCTTTCTTCAGAGATTTTCGGAAGGGGAGACTTCAGTACAATATGATTTGTCTCATCATGAATAATATAACATTCATTTTCATTTTTTTTCTTTGACTAAACTGTGAACTCTCATTTAAATAAGGGACTGATCTTGCTTTTCAGTACCTTTGTGGCTATCAGTATTTACTATAAATACTTCACAGAGATGTGTATCTAAGTATCACAATCTGTTATTCCTTCCATATTAATGAGGGTAAGGAAATCCAATGGATTTTCCAAAGTTAGTGTTTGTGTCTTTATTCATGGTGAGGTTAAATGTTTTTTAGGACAGTACAGGGAAGATAAAATGCCTGCTATGTGTTATACATCTTCTGAGATACTCTCAAAATGTACCAGTCCTCATAATATTTCACTAAAGATCGTTATGCTAATGATGTTCATTAAGAGAGGAGAGGAGAAACAGATGCAATTTCAATGAAATACCCCATTTCCAATCATAATTCTTCATGTAAATGTTATTCTAAAAATATAAACTGTTTGAAAAGGAAAATGTATGACTATTTAATATGTGGCCTTATTCCAGTTGGAAATCAAGTAAATACAACTCTGGCTAAGTAGGTTTATATTGTTCTGCAATATTGGTATCCGCATCTATATTATTAAACTCATTTTTGTTTTTGCTTAAATCTATAATTTTTTTCCCCTCTCCTTATCCAGGAGGCAGAGAAATAATCTAATCAGCTATTAAGCAAGACTGAAAAAAATCTTGATTTAAATACATTAAGGATAATAATTAATAAGAATTTGAATTACCTTACTGCCCTTTGGGTTTGAGTTCAATACTAATGCTTTTACACAGTTCTCATTGAAATATCTACCTGTACCTTTGTTTCTTCTTTCTTTGGATATTTGTGGAGTAAACATTAAAAAGGTGCTTTCTGGTAAAGGGTTACTTGCAGACTGTTTGTCCCTGGCTCTACATTGCTGCCCTTGATGTCTAGAATGAGCTGGAAGGATATCTGTACACCTGACGACTCTGCACACAGTTTTTTATTCATTGATTTTTTTTACTTTATGTAAATTGATAGCCAGTCCATCTGTTATAGGACAAGGAGAGGGTCAGCCCAAACCCCGCAAACCTGCCTATTCTAAATGGGTTCTGCCATCCGCCGCATCAACACAAAACATAGGAGACTTTAATGGGAAGGAACTTTAATTAAACTAGGAAACAACACAGGTAAGGCAAGAGTCTAGTTTCTAAATGAAGCACCCAAAGTTACCCATCCCCTCGTAAAAGTCCATCCATATGGATTGGCCCAGGACAAGCCCCAAAGCCTGCCACAAGTCTAAAGCATCTTCCAGTTCATCAACATCCAGATAAAAGCTGCCATTGTCACCTCCACGGTCTCACCCACATCTGTGTCACCCAGTCCACGACCAAAGACAAGCTCAGTTTCTTCACATGTCTCTAGGCTCCATGCGCCTCCTTCAGGTCTCCTGGCTCCATCCTGCTTCCTTCCTCAGTCTCTTCTTCTGCTTCTCCTCTTGCTGCTCAGCTCCACCCTCCCTTTGGTGGGACAGGAACCTCCCCCTTTCCTGGGGACCACCCTGTTGCACATCTATTACCCTACCACTTAATTTATTTATAATTCCCCACTCCTAATTTATGTTATAACCTTATTTTTGTGCAACTCTTGGTGTAAAGTCAGCATTAGAAAAAGCATAAACATGGTTTGGCTTCAGTGCATGGCTGGCTCTGTGTAAACCAGTCTGATCTCCTTCACGATGGTATTGAGTGGCCTTGCAATCCCCACACCTCCATAACCATGTCCAGGTGACTAAGCATCTTATTACCTTTCCACAGCTCTAGTTCTTTCTAAATTTCTAGTTTATTTTTTATTTGCAATTTTTATGCAGTCTTTCGTCAGTTGAGTTTTCCTGCCGGAGCACCTTGCAATGCCTTTATCTTTTTAAATTTCTGCTTCTCAAATATTTTATTCACCTTCCAGCATTTCAGTCCCAAAGTCCATTTTGTAAAATATTGGTATGTAGTCATTAAGCTATGCTTACTTTTTTTTTATACCCCTTTCCCTTGAAATATCCATTTATTCTTATTATTACCAAGGCAGAAGTATTAAATGAGATCCATGGCTGTATAATGCATATTTGGCTGTATGGCTTACTTTTTCTCCTTCAATTCAATTTGTGCTAATGGAAGTACTTGTATTGCTCAGGCAAGCCATAGGAAAGCCAAAAGTGATTCATTTCAGTGACTCGTGTGTTGTTCCATCGGGTTCTATATGTGAGAGAGACATACTCTTTACTTTTCAAAATTCAAATTCAGATGAGGATTTATACAAAATTTACACATAAAGCTGTGAGACATAGCAGTAGTGTATGTTTTTAAAAAGAGACAAGTTGTTGATAGAGTAGCTCTGGTTGGTTCTAGAGTTCTTTTTTTATGTAGATTTGGTACTGGCAAAGAAGCAGTCACAAAGCATCTATCTGTCCTCCAGGAGGATGAAGTGCTGTAAGTACCCTGAGGAAATATAACGTGTAGATTAAGGTAACGCTCAGAAGAGGAAGCTTTTCTTTGTGATTTTTGTTACTAGGAATTTTCCCAGATGTTATTAGCACCTGCTGCTCTGGCTAAATTAGATATATAGCTTTCCTGGTAATAGGAGATAGATGTCTGCTGCTTTCTAAACTGCAAGGGAATAAAGGAAACACCTGTGATTTGGAAGATTTGGAGTTAGGTGAGGGAATGAGGGGCTGTATGTTGTCTACAAAAAGAATCTTATATAGTGGTTCTTATTTATTTTTGTGCAGAGTATTTCATACATTTTCTCTTTTTATTCCAGGTGAAGGAAGAGAATGAGGAAATAGAACATTTTAGGAGGGAGTGTTCTTAGGGGGAGTATTGTTTTTCAGATCTTAGTTGTCTCACTATAATTTCTAAAGATCTGTAAAGCAAATGCAGATCTGTAAAGTACCAATGTCTGATTATTCTAACTGCAAGTTAGAAAATTGCAGTTAATACCATTGAGGAGTTCTAATTTTTTATGCTGCATATTTCCTCCATAAGGAGCTTTTTCTTTTAGATTCTAATTTTTGCAGTGAGCTACAGTATCATTTTGTCAATGCGGAAGTCTTGTACCAAATTCTAGACTATAATTCTTGGAATTAATAGAACTTTTCCTGCTGTGTATTTGATTTTCATCAATTTGTATAAGAGGGGACTTGTCTTCAGGAATATATAGTAGGAATAAAAGAGGAATAAATATGTTTGCACTAAAAGGTATTGGGAAAATGAGATTGGGATAGAGCAAACCTCAACTTAAGAATTGAGTTCCAGTGATTGCTGTAGAAAAGTAACTAAAAACGTAGACAGAATACCTTTGTGTTGTACTGCGTTCATGTGCAGGTAGAATTAATGACAACAGACACCTTGTTTTTGTTTCTTTATAGCAATGTAAAGTAGGTATTCAACAGGTAGTTATTGAGTAAAATCATGAGTGAATGAACCAAGGAGTATCAGAAAGTATTCAAAGCCTGGGGATCTATCTAGAAAGTGACTAAGCATCTCATATTTTTTGTAACAGCAAAGTAAAGTAAATTTATAAGCATTTTATTGAAATTTCAGATCTTATCACTCTTGATGAAATACAGAAATTTGTAGTAAGTCCTCACTGTTATCAGCCTCAAATGTGCAAAATAGTACTTGCTATCTTTTTAAAATTGTGTTTCTTACTTGTTAATATGAACATAAAATAACTTAAAAGCTTTTTATGTCATTACCAGACCTTTCTTTTTCCATGGTCCTGAATTTCATGTAAAAATTGGTCTTTTCTAGTTTTATTTGTTTTGGGAGTCTGTCATCAGTGATTAGAACTGATGATAAAGGCATATTAACTTATATAAAATTATTTCTAACTCTGTTTTTATAATTGTGTATGTTTTTATGAATTATGTTAATATATGAACTACTTGAGGACTAAGATCATTTTATTTAGTGACTTACATGTCTCTTATCACATTACACACAACAGATGTTGGGCTAATAAACAGATGTGTTGATGAATGGCTATTGAAATTTTCAAAGGTAAAAATGGACCTCAGGTTTCATAGGTCAAATGAACAAATGTGCTGGCAAGTAGCAGCCCTCCTGAGTTCTGAGTACGTGGTTCCTGGGACTTAGAGCTCATAAGAAGACACAACCAAGTGTTTCATGTCAACAACATATCACAGAACCAACTACAGCACCCAGCTTCCATAAAACTTGCTTGACTTATAATATATTCAGTTATTAAGTGGAGATAACTTTCTGTTTTTAACTGTTCTGTTTCTACAAACTCACTTCAACCCCTCTGGGTTCTATGTTATGATGGATGACTGTGTTCCATTCTGTTTAAGTTACTATTTGGTAAAACTTCCCAGAACACTGTAAGATTTTAGCAATAGCTTCCAGTTAGCTCTTCATCTGTTTTCAAGTGACCTGGCAATCCTACCCTTCTCTCTGAAGTGGGCTTTGTATGGTCTCCCATTGCCTCAGCCAATTAAGACCTTAAAATTAGGCTTTGAGGAACCCTGTTCATGCTTCCAGGAACATAATAGCACCACTTTTCATTGAAGGAGATGAGAAGTGTTTAAGTTTGGCCAGTGAACAAAGCAAGGATAAAAACAAGTGCTAAAATCACAATTAGCCCTGAATATTTTAATGCAAAAAGGGTATCAGTTTTTGGACAGTATTCCACCATTATGCTTGATTTCCCTCCATAATTTATGGTTCAGAGTTTTTCACTTCTTATAGAGATAAATATCTTATATATTAAGGCATTTTGAGAAAGGTGCTGCACCCTTATTTTTTGACACAGATAGTTTTGCTACCCTAGATTTAAGTTTAGATTGAATCATTTCTATTGCCTGCACCCCAAATAAGATCCTGGACTGTAAATTCTTCAAAGGATTTTTCTCTGATTTAGGTGGGAAAGATGAGCAGGCTTGACATTGTGCTATGACACTTTTATGGATTTTATGTATTCTTATAAATTATCATTATCATCTAAGAGTGAATGCCTTAACTTCTATTTGTGATAGTTTGACTTGTTTCTCCTTTAAAGATTCTGGCATTTTGTATTGAACAGTCACTGTCCTTTGCTTATCACATCATCCTTGTGACTAACAAGAATGAAGAGTGACCTCCATGTTGGCAAATGGTAGAAGGGTTCTCGCTCCCTCTTTATTTGTCAATTGAGAATCAGTTAAGAATATCAAGATTGGTATTCTTGTTTCAGTAATGAAAGTATTTGTAAATAGGAAACATTTTTAAAGCAGTACTTTACTTAAATCTTGTTTTATAATTTAAATGCTTCAAGTAACTCACTTTTTTCTTGGATTGAGAATGAAAAATATTATTGACACTCACATCTATTTAAGTGTATGTTATATTTATGTATTAGCCTCATGCTGATTTTACTCTTAGACTTGCGTTTCTGAATATTTAGCTCTGGAAGCAGCTCAGTGTTCAGGAACCAGCATGAGGAAGTAATGATTATATCTGTGTTCTGTTCTATCACGGTGATTCTGCCCACAGTGTGACATAATGGATGTTTCTCAGTAAAGGCATTATGAATATTTTGAAGTATACTCTTCTTTATGATACAGGATTCTCCCTCACATTGAAGGGCATTTGGTTATCCTGGTTTCCAAACACTGGAAACCATTGACCTTATCCATACTCTGAACAAGAATTCCTTCCCCAACCCCTTCATTCTTTCAGAGAATTATTAGATGTTTTTTCTCACGGCACCAAAAGCATTTTATTGTACTGACTTTTTTATATCCTTTATGTCTTATAAACCACATGAGAACATAAATCTTGTCTTAAATATATTGATGTTCCAGCACCTATCATGGTATGTTATACAAATGTATTCAATTGATTACATGTTTATTCATCAGGTAAAACACAATACTAATTTTATTAACATTTACATAATTATTTCAACTTAGCATTTCCCTCAGTTGTTAAACAATGTGGTGAAATCATCTAGCCACAGACATCATATCATGAACTTTATTTATCTACCAATTTATTTATTCCTATGTTTATATCCTGACTTGTTCTCTAACAGATCTTCAGAGTTGATTTAATTAAAACTGTACAATATCATAGAGTGGCACTGTCCAAAAGAAATGAGATACAGATGTGAGCTATGTATGTAATTCTCAATTATCTTTTAGTCACTTTAGGAAAGGTTAACAACACAAGTTAACATACTGATATATTTTATGTAGCCCATTATATCCTAAATACTATGTTTTTTAAAAAGATTTATTTTTTATTTATACAAGAGCTGGGGTATAGGCCAAAGGTATGGGAGGGTGAGAGGATTCACCGGAGACAGACTGGGGAGCAGAACAGGCAGACGGACCGAAAGCACTGCTGAGGGGAGCAGTGGGTGAGACAGGAGAGGTCTGCCACACCATGTCAGAATCTCCCTGGCCGGCGGGAATCAAACAGTGCTGCGGAGGCTGGGGACAGTCTCACAGCACTGCGCTCAACCCGCTGCACCACCAGGGAGGCCCCTAAATAGTATCTTTTCAACATGTAGTCAGTATGGGAAGCTAGTAAGATATTTTGCATTTCTTTTTTATATCAAGCTTTTGAAATCTGGCATGCGTTTTATATGTACATCACATCTCAGTTCTGTCTGTCTGTATTCCGTGTGCTTTGTTGTCATATGTGGCTCATGCTAAGGGATTGGACATCACTGCCTGGAAGACCTTCTGTGTTGACCTTTTTTTTTTTTTTAAATTCTTTTTTTTTTTTTTAATTTTATAGAGGCATGTTTATTTATTTGTTTATTTGTTTGTTTGTTTTGTTTACACATGCACTGGGTACAGCCAGAAGCACGGGAGGGTGAGAGAATTCACCAGAGCCAGAGCCGGGAGCAGAGCAGGCAGAAGGACCGGAGTACACTGCTGAGGGGAGCAGCGGGCGGCAGGAGAGGTCTGCGCGCCATGTGGGACCCTCCTCCGGTGGCCGGGGAGCAGCCGGGGATCGAACCGTCGCCGCAGAGGCCGTGGGCAGGTTCGCAACCCAGCGCTCAACCGCTGTGCCACCGGGGAGGCCCTGTGTTGACCTTTGTTTCATTTTGTCATATCTTTGATGAGAGATTCATCTGTAGTAGGATTGCTAGACCTCTTTAGAAGAATTAAGGTGTAATTTAGTTCTAAGTTCTTAGAACTAAGAATGTAAATGGAAACTCTTTTACTTTATTATTATTCTTCCTTGTGAAAAAATATTTTATATATATCTCAAAAATCATTTAAGGAATAGTAAAAAAAAAAGTGTCATCTACAATACAACAATAGAAGAAGGGAAGTTAAAGACTTACAGAAATTATTTGTATAGGTTACAGTCTTTGGACTTTACAATTTTCTGTGTCTGTTTAAAAACACATGGTAGAGAATAGCACAATTATTTATGTTTGGGGATAGTAAAGATAACTGCAAATAAGAAAGAAGGACATTTTAAGGGCATTTATTTACCTTCTTTACCTAGATTTTTCTGTTTTCTTTAGTTTGCAGTAATAAATGTGGATGTTTATTAAATATAGAGTTCTTTCTTTGGTGTACCCAGGCTATATTTATTGTCTTTGGTTTAGTGTAGAGCTTAGTAAATGTTTTGCTGAGGTCAAAGTTATTTTCCATTCAGACTATGAAGTCTAAATTGCTTAGGTAGTTTCAACTGCCTATGCCAAGTTGTTTGGTGCTAGCTTTTTATTTTTCAAAATTTCGCACCTTCTAATGAATTTGGGTTTTTATTAGCTATATGGAAAGTAAATGAAAAGAAACCTTATGTTTTCTGAGTACCTGCTACATGCCAATCCCTGTTAGACATGTTACATAATTTCTCAGATATTCTTTCATTCATGGAGAAATTTCTATTTCTGACTTCTTAATGAGGAACTTGAAACTCATGGAAATGACATGGGCAGTAAAGCAGAAGAGACTCCTTTGTAACATGTCCCTTGACTGGGAGTGCAGGATATGTCTGTATGTCTCCTTATTCACATTAAACTGTGGCCCATCCCTATTATTCACCCTGCAGCCTGCAATAATTATTTTGTAACATAAATTATATCATCTTACTACCCTGCCTCAATAGTACAAGGGTCTATGCATTTAGGGGTAAAAAATACATTTTTTTTTTTAATCACGATTTGCAACATCCCTCCCAGTTTGGTTTCTACCTGCTCTCCAAGTTCTTCCACTTCCCCTCCCAACTTGGCATTAAGGTCTAGCCACATTCTATACACTGGCTTTATTTTTGTCCCTATTACATGTATCATAGTTTTCACACCTGTTTTGCCTACACTTCTTGTCTTCTCTCTCTTCCTCTACTTCCCTAGGCACAAAGCTTTTGTCTTTTCTTGCTCTAAGTCTCAGCTGAAATGTTATTTTCTCAGAGACAGCTTGCTCCATCACCGAATCTGAGAAGGCCACTCCCTTATTTATAACATTGAAACTTGTTATGTACTTCAGAGCACATAAAGCTATTATTTTACCTGTGTGTTTCTCATGTATTTATTTCTGTACTGTCTGTTCTCTCACTGGGTATAAACTCCATGAGGCCAATAATCATATCTTTTGCCTTTACGGTAGTGGGGGCACAAATAACATTTATTGGGAATAAACATAGCCTTTTGTTTCTGGATTGCCATAATCTCATCCCAAATTGTTCTTCCTAACTTCATTTTTCTCAAGTTGTAAGAAATACTAATTGGATTGATTTCCCAATCCCTTGTCTTTACTCTAATGGGCTTTATTTACTGACCCACCTAAATGGCTATCTAAGCAGTCTTAACCTGCCTTTGTAGCTCACTTTCCTCACCACAGGGACTATTTCGAGAAATACCATCCAGTTAAGGCCATTCTGACTTTTTCTTGATTGAAAAGTTCCAACTCAAACTAGGAGAGAGAACCTCTTTTTAATGCTTTGGTCATGCTATTGAAAGACTTTAAACCTTACCTGTCAGTTATCATATCCCATTTCAAGAAAACTGTGAGAGCAGAGAAATAAGTCCACATTTAGAAATAAAACAAAACTGAACTATACTAAAGACATGGGCCATGGAGTAGGCTTGTTGGTGTCAAGCCCTTGTACCCATTTAACCTCATTTATGCTTGTATCCTCTATCAGTTGCTGCATCTCATTCCTTCCTTTTGGCTTAAACTATCAATAGTTACACTTACTATTCCCTTCAATTCAAGCAAATTCATAGGCTAATATTCCCAACCACTTCTCTGACTTTATAAAGTGAGGGACTCTAAGAATCCACTCTGGTTTTTTGTGTTAAATTAAAAAATACTTCTGAGTATCACTACAAGATTGCCTTAAATTAATTTTAATTAGTTTGGAAAAATTTCTGCTACTGTATATTTTTCTGTATATATACTGTATATATTTATACTGTATATATATATTTATGTATATATTTGTACATGTATATATATTATATATATATTTATATATATTTATATTTACTATCCCCAAACATAAATATATATATATTTATATATATAATATATATATTTATAAATATATATATTTATATATATATTTATACTGTATATATATATATACTGTATATATATATACTGTATATATATATACACTGTATATATTTCTGCTACTGTATATTTTCTGTCCCAAACTCCTTCAATTTCTGAAAATCTAGAGTGATAAAATACCTATGAATGACGTGCATATACATGTGTATGTATCTCTGTGATATAGAATGGTTATATACTTTTAAATGCTGTTTTATTGCTAAAATTGTCTTTTTATTTTGGTTCTATTGAAACTATTTGTTTAATTTTTTGAGTCAGCATTTTTCACCAGAATTTAGAAATAAACATGAAATTTAAGTTTTGTTGGAAAGGTAGACAGTATATAAACACCTACTAGTGTGACATCTTCCTATACTAGAATTATGAATTGGCATTGATAATTTGCATAGACTTTTGTTCATACTAGTAAAGTCATTGCTACTGAATTATGTAAGACTTAATGCTATCTCACTGTAGTTTGTCAAATATGTTCAACTATGGGAAGACAAGAGGCTCACCACTTTGGCTTCATTAAGTTATGTGAAACTGAGATTTAAGTGATGGATCTGAGAAGATGCATATAGAATGGAATAGTAAGTGACAGCAATGATCTACTTGACTCAGTATTCTATTTCTGACGGTGGCACCAATGTTTTGATAGAAATGCATGCCTTATAATTCACTTAAGTCATTTTCAAATAGACTCAAGTATACTCAAAACCTCATTTCCTTTAAAATTAACCTGTATGCCTTAAAAAACTTCCTGAATTGCTTTTTTATTTTCTAGAAAAACTTCATTTTTAAAAAATTGTTATGGAAGTACCATTTTTTTTTACATCCTTGCCAGTGTTTTTATACTATAGCACCCCCGCCTCCCTTCAGGTGTCGTTACCATAGCATTCCTATCACCTCAGCATCAGTAGTCAACTACCCATAGTCCATTGTGTCCCTGCTCCCCCCTCCAAGGTGCCCTACCACACAGGTAACCTTTTCATCTTCTGATGCGCAACTTATCAGACTAAACTATTCACGTTGAATCTGTCACAACTTCAGTATACTTCTTAAAACATCATTCCACGTTGCCACTTCCATCATATATGTATAGACCCATGAAGTGTTATACTTGCTATTCCCTTCAATTCAAGCAAATTAATAGATTAATATTAATTTAATATTATCTCTATAAGAAATGACTTCTAGATGTTTTAGGCTTCTATCTGAACCTCAGATAATGTCATTCCCTTCTTGCTTCAAGGCTGCTATTTCTGTTATTTTTATTTGTTCTTTAAAATATTTGATGTCTAATTCTGCAAGCCACTCTGAGTTGGACAAGGAGCATTCAGTCAGTGATGGCCGAATTCTTGTCCTTCGGAGCTGGTGATTTTTGTGAGCTATCATGACATATACCAGATTTGACCGTTGTTTCTTTCCCAATTAGGCTTTGCTTTGCTTAAAGTATTTTACTTTGCTCCTACCACTCAATAATGCAGTGACAAATAGCTCAATTTAAAAATGGGGAAAAGTCGGGCTAGACAGTTCTCCAAAGAAAATATAAAATGGCTAATGATCACATGAAAAGATGCTCAAGATTATTAATCACCTGGAAAATTAAAATCAAAACTACAATCTGATACTAGTTCATACCCATCAAGACAACTATAATCAAAAAGACAGGTAATTACTGTTGGAGATGTGGAGCTATTGGAGTCCTCATACACTGCTGCTGAGGGTATAAAATGGTGCAGCCCCTTTGGAAAGTAGACTGGCAGTGATGTATAGAGTTACCGTATGACTTAGCAATTCTGTCCCTAAGTATATACCAGGTAGAAATGAAAACTATGTCCACACAAAAACATGTACACAAATATTCATAGCCATCTAATGTTCATTGTAACTTAACAGTGGAAACAACCCAGATGCCCCACAACTGGTGATTAACTAAATGAAAGGAAATATAGCTATATAATAGTATATTATTTAGCAAGACGAAGAAATGCAGCACTAATAAACTTTACAATGTGGATGAACTTTAAAAACATGCTAAGTGAAGAAATCAGTCACAAATGATCACATATAATTCATTTAGATGAAAGGTCCCCAGTAGGCAAACCTGTAGAGGCACAATGTACTTTAGTGATTGCCTGGTGTTGGTGGAGAGGGCTGGATGAGTTGGCAGTGACAACTAAGGAGTATAGACTTTTGTTTTTTTCAGGGAGGGGTTAATGAAATGTTCTAAAATTGATTATGGTGATGATTATACAGCTCTGTGAACACACTTAGAACTGTTGAATTATACACTTAAATTGGGTGAATTGTGTGAGGTATGGCTTATCTCTGTTAAGCTATTACCATAGGAGTCCTTTATTCTGCATATTCAATTTCAGCATGGTGAAAATGGGAAAAGTTTAAGGTTTGCCTCCTACAGAGCTTGGATGACTTTCTAGGTTTGTTCTTGTATGGTATTAGTTGATTCTAAGTTGCACTGAGGTACTCTGCTAGATTATTCATGTCTTCTAGCCTTTGGTTGGACAAGTACACAAGCACTTACACATATGTACAGAAACACATCTTAATGCTCTGTTTACATAATGTCCATTCAGTAGTAGTTCCCTACTGTTCCTACTGTTTCCTACTACTGCCTTTCTCAGCTAAGAATAGTGGTGCTTATAATTCCATGAAAGAAATTGCCTTGAGTGTGTGCATGTGTGTTTGTGTGTGTGTGTGTATTACTCATGGAATGGGTGATGCATCTCAGGTCCACTAGTGAAAATTTAAAAATTTCAGTTGATCCCCACATCCTAAAGAAAACACGGACTTGCTCAAGAAGAAGTATATTGTACAATATACAAGAAGTATATTGTCTGAGATTTACATTTTGATATTTTGCTGGCCTCCGCTGTATTGAAAAAGAACACAGTATTCAGTATATTCTTACAAGTAGCTTTATTTTTCAGAATATTAAAATTGGATCCCATGTGCATAAATAATATTCATAGAATTGAATTTTCTAACTTTTCACTACTCAGCAGAGCGAGAGAGATAAACACAAGGTGCAGAAAAATAAAATTGGAAACTGCAACATTGAATGGCTAGGCTCCAGTTGCTTTTACATAGTTTCTAATAACCAAGATTTTCTATGCAACTGACTCTTGATTCTTTGTGCAAATAGGCTAGTTGTAGGATGATGAATGCAATCTACATAATATTAGAAACAAAATCACTATCATTATTTCCTACTTTCTCTTTTAGCCATTAATTGTAAGTAAAGCAACCAGGAATTAGTCTTTTGAAAAAGTATTTTGTGTTTTATATAATACATTAAATAAAAAGCTCTACTATGCACAAGAGTGGGGAGATTCAAAGAATAATAATATCTTGTCTGTCTCCTAGAGAAGATCTGCCCAGCAGTATAAATGTTTATTTGCTGCACTCTTGTGCACATTGCTATAGATATCAGTGAAGTGCTGTATGCACATGTAGTGAGGATGGGTCAGGGAAGTGAGAGAGATCTCATCTCATTTCAGTTGAGAAAAATAGGTGTTTGCCAGGCCAAGGAATAGGCAAAAGAAATAGCCTACAGAAAATCACAGAATTCTGAAATGACCATCCTTGCCAGGGAAAGAGGAAGAAATTCAGAGGTGAGGATAGAAAATGGTTTCCTTAGCTGTGAAGCAGGACAGAATTTAGATAATTGAGAAGTAGGAGTGGAGAGGCTGATAGAGGATGAACCTGGCAATGGTTTCATATTATGAAGTGTTTTATATCAGCTACCAGATGTTTTCCAGTAAGTGTGATAATTTCTTTTACTTATTTGTGGAACAATGCTAGGGGTAATGGGGAAGCTGCTTTTTACTTATAATGCTCACATAAAGTGCTTTCCTGAAGGCTGTTGTATCATTAGGGACTTGGAGCTGCAGTGTTGTTCAACTTGGTAAATATGCCTGTGTCTACCTTGATTGCTTTGAGAGAGAGAGAGAGAGAGAGAGAGAGAGAGAGATTAAGAGAGAAAGAGAGAGAGAGAGAATGCGTGTGTGTGTGTGTGTGTGCGTGTGTGTGTGTGTAGAGTAGTCTCATGTCACTTTTCAGACCATACTTTAATGGGACAAGTATTTTTTCTCTATTAGAAAGAAGAGGAATTGGTAACAAAGGACTGATTTAAAGTAGTTACAGGAAAGGTGTCTTAAGTGGATTCATTGGTTTTATATTGCTTCAGTCCAACATTTAACTCAGTCTACAGGAATAATGAAAGCCATTTCTTAAGATCAGAAAAACAAACAAAATTAGATAGTTTTCATGTAAGCCAAAGGAGCTGTTTCATTTTTAGCTGCCATGCTTTGTTTTTTGAAAAAAGATGGATGTTTATTATATTTGGTAGGCTATCAAGATTTACTTCAGTTCTCTGGAGTATGCAAGTTAATGATTTTAGCCTAAATTTTTTGTATTACTTTATAGAAAACAATTGGACAATTTGAATATCAGATGGTTTATTTCCAAAATCATATTATAGTCTTGAAATTGTTCTGTGTGAATGTTTTGTTGGAGTTTGCACATTGTCAGTTCTGGTTATTCTAAATCACTTTTGATCTTTTTTTTTTTTTTATTTTGTTCGGTGAAAATGTGCAATTAAAGCCAGTGGAATGTATATTCTATAAAATTCTTACCTAGATATGGGTCTTTTGTGCTGGTTGATGTGTAGATCAACCAATAGGGACTAGGTGGATGATCTTTATTAGGAGGACTTTAAATTTTAAGTCATCTTATAATTTTATACTCAATTTTCATATTTTATATAAAATGTTTTTATGTTTTATAAATGAAATAACTATTTTATATTCAGTTGTATATGTAATGAACATATGTAAGTAAAATATCTCTTCCTTTAATATTTATAATATTCCAAATTAACTTGTGAAAAATTAACAAATTAGGTTTATGATATGAATAAGGTTTTTTTTCAACAATATTTTAAATTTATCATTATATTGGTAGGTGGTACAGAGATACATGATGAACCCAGTAGACTCTGAGGTTGATGGGAATAGATATGTCTTGTTTCTTTTTTTGTGTTGAATCTGAATTTAACTTTTTTTCTATCCCTATACTCAGTGTGATATACTGATTTTACAGTATATTTGTGGGGTACCTTGTGGAAAAACAAGGTCAATAAGGTCTGCTTCCTACTGACAAATTGTTAAGTAAGGAAGATGCGAAGAACACAAAAACTATGCAGCCTGTCTTTAAAAATCCTTTCTTAATGGAGGTTATGTTTATATCAATTTAGGACATGGTTTCATCATTCTACAACTGTCAGCCTATCCTTAAGTAATAGCTGTCATTTACAAATTGCAGTAGGTATTGGATATGTTTCTGCCTCCTCTACCCCAGAGGTCTAGGACCAATTGTTGTGCTGGCTTTTTTATATAATACATGAAAATTCCTGTGTCAGCGATTTTCTTGTTCTTAGTTGCTCTCCCAGTTTTTAGATTTGCCATATTACTCTGTAATATGAAATAAGAAATATGACAATCTGCTTACAGTATTTGAAAATTTATTATAGAGGAATATGTGAAATACATATTAATCCCATTACAAGTATGCTGCAGCTCCAGATTATTCTTCTTAATGTGATTGTCTATGACTCGAGATGGACTCTGCATAGATCAGATGCCATCTCTAAATGAGGCAAATATTTCTTTTGCCATTTTATTTAGGAAGTATTGATGTTAGGAAACTAAACCATTTAGAAAAAAATCAAGCTGATAAAATAGATATGGACACTCCACACATTTATCATTAAAAATACCTCAGATGTTACCTACCTTAACAAGGAGGTGTTAATCATATGAAAACACTGTAAAATACATCTGAAAGACATAGACATATCCTGGAAGAAATAAAAGACATACTGATTTTTTGGATAGGAAGACTAAAATATCATAAAGATAGCATCATTTATTTCTAAATTAACTTATAAATTTAATGCAGTTTCATGTAATGCAATTTCATATACCATTTAATCCAATTTCATATACCATCTTACTTTTTTTTTTTTTTTTTAAACTGGAGCTTGGAAGCTAATTATAAAACTCATGTGGAAGAATGAAAAAGCAAAGTATCCAGTAAGATCCTGTAAAAGAATAGCCAGGGTAAAGGGTAGTTCTAAACCTCTATGATTAAAAAAAAAAGACTACAGAGAGCAGTATTACAGAGTAAAATTAAAAAGTTCAGTAATAGACCCAACTGTTTAAAGAAATATTGTCAATAATGCTGGAATTTATATCAGTGGAGATGGATAGACTTTTTAACAAATGTTCTGGGATAACAGCGTATCTATGTGGAAAAAGATAACGTCTGTCCCAGACAGATATATTTATATGGATATATTTAAATGGATCAGAAATTTTAATAAAAAATGAAGTTATAGAGGTCCTCCCCTGGTGGCGCAGCGGTTGAAGGCTGGGCTGCGAGGCTGCCCGCAGCCTCTGCAGCGCCGGTTTGTTCCCCAGCCTCCGGTGAGGGTCCCACCAAAAAAAAAAAAAAAAAAAACCCACAAAAATGAAGTTATGGAAATACTAGAAAAAGCATGGGCTCAGTCTGGTAGTAGGCAAAATTTAACCCAACTACTAGCTAAAATTCAGAAGCAATAAGGATAAAATTGATAAATTTGATTGCATTAAAGTTTTTTTTTTAATTGACTGGAAAAAAATCCTCATCCTAAACAAAAGACAAGTAAAAGAATAGGAAGCTTTTTGCAAGTCTTATCATAGACAGAAGGTGATATACCTAACCCAGGAACACTTTATTAAAACATCCATATGTGTGACCATTTCTGTGAGTCTGGGAACTGTGAGGAAATAGGCATTTGGGAATCAAAATGATAGCTCTGAAAGGTGACTTTGACTCCTCAATTCTACTTCTTGGAATCTATGTAAAATCAACAGTGCAACAATACAAAAAGTCCCAATAAAAAGGCTGCTTATTGTGACACTGTTTTTTATAATAAAATGGCTGGAAATTACCTAATGTCCATCAAGAGAGGACTGGTTGAAGAAAGAATGATATATCCTGAGTATTTAGAAATATGCAATAATGACTGGAATGAAAATATATTGACATGCAATGACAGGTTAATATGCAAGGTAAGCTGTAAAGTGGATAAAGCTATATATGTATTTATATATACATACACAGACACATATATAAAATCTCTCATTTCCTGCCTAAATGATAATCTATGTGTATTTATATTTGTCTCTATTTTGAAAAAGTGGAAAGATAAATCATAATATTAAAAAAATAATTTTACCCATAGTAGATGGAAGGACACAAAAATATCCCTTTGTGTAGGCTTGACTTTAAAAGCATGTAAATATTTTATCATATTGAAACAAAATAAATGTTAAACAAAAGGAGTTTTAAATAATTGAAATTTTTACTTGGTGAATGGCATAGTCATATGAAAGAAACTTTTCCAAATGCCTTTAAAATACAATATTTGGACAACTGAATATCCTATGTAGAATAAAAGAATTGTGAAAAATGTAAATTAATTTTCAGAATCATAATTTTGGTTATTAGTATTGCTAGTATTTTGAGACTTTTTTAAAAAAAGATTTATTTATGCATACAAGAGCTGGGATATAGGCCAGAGGTGTGGGGGTTGAGCGGATCCACCAGAGACAGAGTGGGGAACAGAACAGGCAGACTGACTGAAACACACTGCTGAGGGGAGCAGGAGGCGAGACAGTAGAGGTCTGCTTCACTAAGTGAGTTGCTCCTTGGCGGGCTAGGGATCAAACTTGTGCTGCAGAGGCTGGGGATTGCTTTGTAGTATGGTGCTTAACCCCTTGCACCACCAGGGAGGCCCAGTATTTTGAGACTCTTGTATGTACTTTGAGAGATAAACAAATGATTAATTATGGAGGTATTATTGAAAAGTGAGATTTATGGCATGACAGAAGGAATAAATAAAGATAGATTGCTAAGGTTAAGTGAAAATCCTGTAGTACTAAATCTGCATTGAGGTGTCAGTATTACATGAGGTATCATGTTGTGTTTTATCATTAAAAATAGTTTTTGTGCTCTCAAATGGAAGAGTTTAGAAAAAGAGACTAGTGTAGTAACAGAGGATCCATAGGATCCAAATTATGGTACTTAAATGCCACTTGCTATTAAAAGATAATCAGAAGTCCTTGAGGAATTGACTGATTCCAACTAGGGATAAAATTTTTCATGGCAAGCCAAGAATATCTTACATCTTCTGATATATCTTATGTCAGAGGCCAAAGGAACTTGCTAAACATTAGGCTTCTCCTTCTCAGTCAGCTCTAGCCCAGACCAGAAGGAAATACAGCAGACATGGTGATGAAAACAACACTCCAAAGTCTACGAAAATTAAACTGTCATTGGAACCCTAGTCTACATTGTACAAAAGGGACCAAAACCTTACAAAAGCTGTGTAAGACTATATGCTAAATTTAATTAGGGTGACTGCCTGCTTTAATTAAATATTTAAGTAGAACCCAGAGTCTTCCAATTTAATCAGCAAAATATCCAGAAAAGAATGAATGCACCAAGACTGCATCAACTGAAACCAACTCTGAAACCAATCATGTTGGAATACCAAAAAGGATTTTAAAGAATGTCATAAAATGCTTCAATAATTAATTACAAATTCTCTTAAATTAAAAAAAAAATCTCAGTTAGGAAATAGAGTCATAAAAAATCAAGTGGATGTTATGGAAATGAGAAGGATGATCAACAGAAAGGAAAGTATTGCTGGGTGGTTTCGGTGGCAGAGCAGAGATGACAGAGATAGAATCATGAGCTGCAGGAAGTAATTCACCCAATTTGAATAACAGAGAAAATAGATTGAATAAATAAATGAACAGAGTCTGAGAAACGTGGGCAACAATAGCAAAAGTTCCAACATTTGTATTATTGGAGATCTGTGGGTATGGAGAGGGCAGAGAGAGAATATTTGAAATAACAATGGCTGAAAACTTCACAAATGTGACAGACACAAACTTTAGAGATCCAGGAAGCTGAGCAAATCCCAAACTGAATAAATTCTTGAATATTGAAGATAAAAATTAAAAGCAGCCAGAGGGAAAAACTAAATTACAAATGAGGCTGCACCAGTTTGAAAGAGAAAATGTCAGTCATTGAGGCCTAGCTGTACACAGTTGATGTATTGTGTAGGATTTAACTCACACATGTGTGCATATGCAAACACACACAAGTAAATCTCAATATAATCTATGAATTGTATCAATATCAGTGTTTTTATTAAGACATTATAGTTAAATTTGCAAAATATTACCATTCGGGAAAATGAGTATGTAAGGGATCTCTTTGTTAATATCATTGTTGACTTTTGAAATAAGTTCATCTTATAATTTTGGGATCAGCTCATTATTTTGAAAACTGGTAAAGAATAAAAATCAAGTAATTATCCTATGTTTCTTATATGATCTGTCTCATAATAATTAGAGTTGGTGATAGGAAGTTTCCTTTGATAAAAGTATTTTAACAAAAGATGAATGATAAAAATAGAATATTTTGCTGCTCCAAATTTATAACTGATAAGCAAAAAAAGAAAGTAACACCCAGAAGATAAATCCCTTGTTTATGATACTAACAATTTGGCTTGTACCTGTTACTGTTGCCAAAGTGTTTATTACAAAACTTAGGGACTTAATCATTATAAACTTGGAGGACTTGGAAGTTGGGGCCCTCTCCACATCTGTATGATGAGATCTGACAGCCCATTTTGTCTACCTGCCTAGTATCTGAGCCAGGATGATATGAACCCTGGGATCTCCCCATGGCTACATTTTTCCACTGCATGGCAGCCTCTGGGCTCCTAGCACAGGTGTTCCCTGGCACCATGCAGCAGCTGTATTGACTTTTATTTTTTTTTTAAGATTTATTTATGCATACAAGAACTGGGGTAGAGGCCAGAGGTGTGGGGGTGGGGGTGAGAGGATTCACCAGAGACAGAGTGGGGAACAGAACAGGCAGATTGACAGAAATACACTGCTGAGAGGAGCAGCGGGTGAATCAGGAGAGGTCTGCTGTGCCATGTGGGTAGCTCCCTGGCGGGAGATTGAACTCGTGCTGCAGTGGCTGCAGATAGCCTCACTGGTTGTGTCTTAACCCCTTGCGCCACCAGGGAGGCCCTGTATTGCCTTTTCTTTTTTTTTTTTCTTTTTTTTTTAATAATTATTTTTTTGTTTGTTTTCTTTTTTTTTTTTTTTAAGATTTATTTATTTATTTTATACAAGCACCGGGTACAGTCAGAAGCGCGGGAGGGTGAGAGAATTCACCAGAGCCAGGACAGGGAGCAGAACAGGCAGAAGGACTGAAATACACTGCTGAGGGGAGCAGCGGGCGGCAGGAGAGGTCTGCGGGCCAAGTGGGACCCTCCTGTAGTGGCTGGGAGCAGCCGGGGATGGAACCGGCGCTGCTGAGGCTGCGGACAGCTTCGCAACCCAGCGCTCAACCGCTGCGCCACCGGGGAGGCCCTGTATTGCCTTTTCTAACCTTCCCTTGAGTATCACTTGGCATCACTTCCCAGCCTTCTTTGGGTTACAAGTTAGTCAAAAACTGTCCATATTCCAGGGTGTAGGGAATTTATCCCTCCTTCTCAATATCCTTCTAACTTCCCAACTCTCAAAAGTAAAAGTGTTGAGGAATTTCTTTATTATTTATTTGTTATGCAGTAGTGTTGCTCTTATATTTGCTTCAGAATAGTTGGATTGTGATAAGTGACTTTGGGTATATGGCAAAAAGATTGGCCATGTATTGATAAAAGTTGAAACGATAATGACTCTATCAGTTTATTATACTTATCTATCTGCTATTGAATATGTTTGAAAATTATCTTAATACAAAAGTTTAAAAAGGAAGGAAGAAATGAGATGAAAGGGAAGAGGATGGGGGGAAACGATAGACTCAAGCTAGGTGAAAATTTAGTATAATTTAGTGTTGTTGCTGTCTTATTCTATAGAAAATTACAGTCAACATACATTTTCAATTTTCAGCATAGAAATGGGGGCCTAATTTTAAGTTTTGTAGTTTATGAGGTATAGTCATGAAAATCTCCATAAGAATAAGTTCTTTGCATTTGTTGAAGTACATATATGATGGTGAAGTATATGTGCTTGCTCTAAAGCCTCAATTTGTATGTAACCCTGACACACAATAAATCTATGTGTAAGGGCCTCCCCGGTGGCGCAGCGGTTGAGCGCTGGGTTGCTAAGCTGCCTGCAGCCTCTGCAGCGCCGGTTCGATCCCCGGCTGCTCCCCGGCCACCGGAGGAGGGTCCCACATGGCGCACAGACCTCTCCTGCTGCCCGCTGCTCCCCTCAGCAGTGTACTTCGGTCCTTCTGCCTGCTCTGCTCCCCGCTCTGGCTCTGGTGAATTCTCTCACCCTCCCGCGCTTCTGACTGTAGCCAGTGCTTGTATAAATAAATAAATAAATCTTTAAAATAAATAAATAAATAAATAAATCTATGTGTAAAATATGAGAACACCATAGATCTATCAGTATGACATCTCATTTGTTTTACACCCATAAATTTTACTTTCAAATACCTAAATCCTAAATTTTATTTAAAGAGTGCTATTCTTTTTTCCTTTTATAAATTTAATTTGAGCATTTTTTTGACTAAAATGTCAATTTTGTGACTCAAGTGTCTGCTGTATGTTTTTCTATATTCTTTAAATGAATACTGGCTGCTTAGATCCAATTTAATCTTTGTAAGAGATTCTAATCTAAGACTAGATATTGAAATTATTTCCCAGAGATAATAGCATTCTAAGTTTAACTGTGTGATAGGGAACAAATGAAGATGTTATTTTTAGTGTGTTTTTCCCATTACATAAGCATCTGTCTTGATAATCTAAATAGTTTCTTAATACTAGTAGCTTAAAGTTGTATCAATAGCTATTTTGTGGGTTGAATTTGAGATTCCTTCACCCAATTTCCTTCAGTTTTCACTTTCTAAATTTTTTTTAAAAAATAAGGTAACATTGGTTTACAAACTATATGTGATTCAGAAATATGGGATCCCTCCTCTTCAGTGCTACTACACCATGCTCACCATGAAGACACCCAAAGTGGTAGCTGTTCTTTATGTAGGAACTGTTCTATACAGTGACTGTGTTGTTCACATGAATCTGCATGTGAAATGAAATAATAATATTGCATGGAGCTAAATACTTGTGCATGCAGGTAAAAACTGATGAAATCTGGATAGTCTGTGGATTGTGTCTATGACAACCTCCTGGTGGTGATGCTACATGGCAGTTATGCAAATGGTACCATCAGGAGAAACTGGCTAATGGGTATGAGCCATCTCTCTGTTTAATTTCTACAACTACATGTAAGTTTGTAATTATCTCACAGTAAAAAGCTGAAAAAATATACTGATTTTAATGTTTGAATTGAGAATTGCTGATATAAGAAAATCAGACATCAAACATAGTTAAAATAGTAAACACATTTTTCTAATTTCTTAGTTTTACTTTTTGAATTTTTAAAATTTTAAATTAAAATGAGACGTGAATACATTCTTAAAAACTGATATTGCTCAGCACGAATTTCTTCAAATGCACCATGGCAAACACAACATCTGCTGAGAGTCTTAAATAACTGGAACCGGAAATAACTGTTCCATGTCGATGCTGTAGAACTTATGTCCAAAACTTAATTTGGACTTAAAGACAATCAGAGTTTTGAATACTGGCAAGGTCCCTTTATACCTTCTATTACAAATGAAGAAATAAACCCAAGCAGTGAATTGATTTTTCTATAGCTCCACTGTTTTAACATAGCAGTAGCAGATTTTGTCTAACTTTTGTCTCTGGATTGTTTTCTCCTGCATCATCTGTCATTCAGTATATCTTCACTCTGTTATTTTTTAAGAATCTTTCCATGGAGTTCTGTAGGAACTCCAAAGTTACCACAAGAATGGTAAAAACAAAATAAGTAAGTTGTGGCATATTTTAGAAGATAATAATCGCCGTGGGCATTACTCAGAAAAGGAGGCTTGAAGGCTGAGAAGTGCCTGTGAAGGCAAAATGGAATTTTAAATAAAACCACCAGTGTAGGCTTTACTGAGAAACTACAGTTGGGCTGAGGAGTGAGAGAACAATTCATGTGCTTCTCTGGGAGAAGAGCTTCCAGGCAGAGGGAAGCATCAGTGCAAAGCCCTGGAGGCAGCAGGGTGACCAGCATATTTGAGAAACCAGAAGGAAAACAGAGTGGCTGGAGCGAACAAAGAGGGTGGTGTGGAGTTTGACATCAAGAGTCAAGGACGATGACAGAACATTTAGCCTGAACAGGTGAAGCAATGGAATCTCCTTGTCTGAGGTGGGAAGACAGCTGGTAGAGCAGGAGAGGAAATTAGTGGGCAGTGATGAAGTAAATGTCAGATCTAATTCGACATTTGAACCTGTCTGTCTTGGGTCACGAAAGCTAAGTCTCTCAGATCAGACAGCCTTCTGATATCCCAGGAGATGTCACCTGTATATCTTCCAGGTAGAAGAGTCGGCTTCCCTCCCTCTTCTGTCACTGAGTGAGTTCTCTTTGGTTGGTGTTTCCCTGAAGGCCTTTGTTTATGGCTGGAAGCTGTAGCTGGTATAACTTGTCATCTGCTGCCTTTCATCTGTCCTCTGGAGCAGTGGCCAACTTTATGGCACCTCCCTTCCTACTTAGGCCCCCTGTTCCTCTGAAACCAGGGTAAGTGTCCAATTTGATTCCACATCACTGCTCTGTTACCTCCCTCCATTATGATAGCCGCTCCATTATGATAGCCTCTCCATTATGAGAGCCTCTCCATTATGATAGTCTCAGCTGCTTCCCATGTAGAATACACAGGAACCAAAGGGTAATTAGCAGATTAAACCTTGGATTCTCCTTCTCCCTAGTGATGCTTTCCTGTCAAGGTGATGTGTCTTTGTGATCTGGGGCAGACTGAGAGGCAGTCACTTTTCAGAGCCCTGTCCTCAACTTTACCCTTGCTAATCTAACAATATTCTTCCACTCTAGGCCAAGGAGATAGGAATAAACAATTAGTTTGAGTCTGGTAGTAAGTACCTATCAGCAAATTAGCATGCTTGTCTGAGCTGCTGCGGGTAGTTCTAATACTTATTTGAGTAACCTAATCCCAGATCAAAGGGGATATATACCAAATGAAGTTACAAAGCCAATAGTTGTTGGACATCATTTAAAGAAAAGGCTTTAAATATTTTAGGATGCAGGAATGAATATATTCTACCAATCTGTTTATTAGATGTGATTGATAGGACAGTCAAAAACAAAACAAAACAATAAAAAACAATCACTTCACCAAAGACTTTAAACAATGGAAGAAAGACACCATCTTTGGGAAGCACTTTAATGATGGTGACAGGTTGTGGGAGGTGCTGCTATTTATTCAGATAGGAATGAGACAGTCTGGGGTGGGGCTAGGAAACATTTTGCTCATTGTGTTAGAAATGGTGAGATTATCTGGTACTTGTGGATTGGCTTGTGGCACAGAGGCTGGCTTATCCCTGAGGCAGTGTTTTGAATGTGAACTGCCCTGTCCTCTTTTTACTTTTGCATTATTTGGTCTATTTCAAATTCACAAGGAGAACTCTTGTATGATTTCCTTCCTTCTCATTCTCTTTCCAAGATGCCACATGTAAGATTTAGAGCTTTTTTAAATTGCATCTATAACTTTAAGAGTAATTTAGACATTCATTGCTTTTCAGATATTCAGTTTATTGCTACCCTCAGTGACACAGAATGAGGATGATAGTGTTTTTAGTTTAGCTCATTCTTTTGATAAAATTTGATTTTTATGAAAGTTAAAATGAAAAAAGTTTCTCTTAAATGTCACTAATGCTTTAAGTATAGATGGGTACGTGGTTTTTCATGATGGGTTTGGTTCATTTCTAGATTGTTTAGTATTAGAAGGAAACTTGGAAATCACTTTTATTATAGATTTCTGATGTCCTCCACAAAAAGATCACAGTAGGGAAATTAGACTTCATTCACTCAGTCTCTTGTTTTTTGAATAGCACTCAATAATGTGTCTTGTCATTTTCATAATTTATGGTTCATTAATCAAAGACTGATATTGTCTTTACCATGGAAGGACAAAGTAAGTTAACATATGAGTCTGCTCCTTAAATTTCTCTAAAATGAACTTAGGTCCTACCTTATAAGGTTATTGTGATGAGTATCAATTTTAATAAGTTAAATAAACTTTGCTACTACTTGGCATTTGGTAGGCATCTTACCCGTTTGTTAATGTACAGTGTGCTTCATATTACTTACTTATGTATGCTTCCTGATAATGTTTAAATATTTAGACCAATGTTTTTAAGTATGGACCTATTTAAGTCCTGCTATGAATAGCACAGAATGATCAAGATCAAAAGTTCATTTAAGAGGTGAATGTTTTATTACAGGAGATAGGTAACTGAAAATATTTTTAAAAATAGAAAAAAAATCAAAAAACATTTCCAAAGTTTAATAGAAGTTTTTAATGGAATTAAACACATCAACAAGTTAAATTTCCAAAGAAGGGGAATTATTAACATTGACTAAGGCCCAGATTTATCTGTCTGTCTATCATGTACTGTGTGTGGACACACACATTGATATTCAGTATCATAAAGATACTTTCAAAATCTGGAAGTGTGTCTGCTTTTCAACTTTTCCTCAGCATCTCTTTGTTTAATAACTTCTCTTGTAATCTTCCCTACACTTTTGTTTAATAAAATAAAACAAAGCACATTCAGAAACTCATCTAATGTATCTTCACATTTGAGGTAAGCAGATAGACCAGATGTTACAGTGTAACTGCCTCATATTTCTATTTAAAAATGTCAACCTATTTTGTATTCAGCATTTTCCAAGTTAGCCTGAGTTATTAAAAACAAAATGCAAGCACAAACATAAAAGAAAAAGGCTGTACCTTCTTATTTTAAGACTAAAATCAATTATATAAGGTTTGTCAGATGTGATTTTAATGGTAATAAGTATATATAGAGAAAAATAGACAACTTAGAAAATATTTCATTAAAAATCTCTAATCTCAAATATTTCAAAGGATATATTTGAAGAAATTCAATTGAATGACTCAGGTAAAGTTTGGGAGATACAATTATGGCAGAAAATAGAAATCCATGACCTATTCTTTTATACCTCTAACTTCTTTTTTATTGTGTGAGAACAATCATACTTCTAGTTCATCGATACGTTTTATAGTAAAGCTAAAACAAGAGGGAAACCTTGTATTTCTAAAAGGTCAAATTGATTTATGGAGTTCCTTATTTTCAATGTTTTGAAAACTCATTTCTGAAATTTCACTTACTGGCATTTGGTAATCTTATATGACCTGAATTCAAAGAAATTGCTACTATAATGGAGTAACGTCTTATGTTTAATCAAGGTAATGTACGCAGTCTGCTGACAGGGTTCCCCTTGAAAGCCAACCTTCCATCTTTGCTCTGGGTCATTATCTCCTACCTCAATTGTCCTCATTAACTTCTGTATTTTCATAGTCTTGTTCTATAAAGCTTCCTTTCCTTCAGTATTAATGTGCACACATCTGTCGTGTGCAAACCAACCACCAAAAGAAAACCACCCTCTCTGAATTGTATGCCCCATCTAAGGACAACTTTATTCTTACCCAAAGGCCTCTGAAGCACCATCTTGCTCATTGTCTTTTCCAACTCACTATTCATTTTTCAATCTACCAAAATAGGATTTCTCATCACATTGCTTTTGTGAAACCACTCTCACTAAGATCGGTGGTGGTATCCTCATTATAAAATCCTAAAGCCCCTTTTCTGTTGACTATTTCATCTCTCTGTAGCACTTACATTGAGGACTGGTCTCAGTGAATTTTCTCAACACTGCTCTTTTCACTAAACACATATTTAGACATTTTTCGGGCTCTTGTATTAGTTCTGTTTGTTCTGTGCATTATTTCACTTTTGGTATCACTTAAATATTCTCAACCTCTTCTCTTTTTAATAATTCTTGTACTCTCTGAGAGATTTAGTCCTCTCTTATAGTTTAAATATCCAAATGCTCCTGACTTCTAGCCACAGCCACTTTTTCAGGATTCAGATTTGATAGTATCTTACACATCCCTTACCTCTAAATCACAAATAATGATGTAACAAATGTTAACTCAAAAAGAATTCAAACAACTGAGTTATAGGTACAGTTAAACACATTAGTAAGTATGGATGGAGCTGCTTTTTGGTTATATGTGCGTGTGTGTGTGTGTGTGTGTGTGTGTGTGTGTATATTTAAAGATTTATTTTATTTATACAAGAACCGGGGTACAGGCCAGATGTGTGGGAGGGTGAGAGGATTCACCAGAGACAGAGCAGGGAACAGAACAGGCAGATTGACTGAAATACACTGCTGAGGGGAGCAGTGGGTGAGACAGGAGAGGTCTGCTCGCTATGTGGGTTGTTCCAAGGCCGGCGGATATCGAACTGGCACTGCAGAGCCTGCGGACAGCTTCACAACACTGTGCTCAACCACTTGCGCCACCAGGGAGGCCCCCTGATAATATTTTTGAATTTAGATTTTATAATTTAGTATTGGACATTTATTTTTTAATGAAGAAATGTGAGTGGATGTGGCATGGCTGGTACATCCGAAGAGATGTGAACCCATTCCCCTGGATCATACATGTACTATAAACCAATGTTACCTGAAAAAACAAAGAATGACTTGTAATTCTTGTTTTATAAAGCACCTTTAAATATTGGATGATTTTGTTTTTCAAACAGAATTAATGTAACTTATTTTTAATTATCAAAAATAAATTCTATATAATAAAAATTGAATTTCGATTGAGTTTTGAAAAGGTACTTTAAAGGTCACATTAAAAGATAGTCAATTTTTGTGAATAAACCTCAAACATCATTAGTGTTGCTTCTGGAATGGAAAATGGCTATTTATATACAACCTGTATTTTCTGAGAACTACAGCACCAATGGCATATAGATGTGTTTTCTTTTTTTTCTATCTGAAAACATTTGATTATGATGGTGAAGTAAAATATTAGCAGTGGAAAGGAAATTATTTATTATGGAGTATTTGAGAACAGGTTGAATCAGTCTCGTAACAAGGCCCTAGCTTATATCAAGAATATGAATATTTCATTGAATTGTTGCTCTGTAGACATGAGAAAACCTGGTATAAGCTGCTGATGCTTCTTTCAAACCTACCAATACCTCCAGTCCTTCTGAGACCTTTGCTACTCAAAATATAGTCCATGGACCAGCAGTATTTACATCATCTAAGAGCTTGTTAGAAATGTAGATTCTCATGTCCCTAGACCTCCTGACTTAGAATCTGCATTTTATATTTCATTTTATTGAGGTAATGCTGATGTATAAAACTATATATGACTTACCACATATGATTTTAAAACTATATATAACTCATCACATATGATGTATAGAACTATATAATTCACCACATATGATTTTAAGTATTTCTGGGTGTGGAATATTTTAAAATTATTATATCTCAGCAATATAAACCAGATATTAAGAACCTCATTTAGTTTTAGTTATCATGTCCTAATTTTTAACCTTGGAAGTGATGGTGAATTGTTTTAACATAAAGCACTAGTGGTTTCATTTAGTTGAACTCTAAAGTTTTTCAGTTATTTCATTGACCCTTTATTCATGAAGATTTAGTGAACAATTTACTCTTTTTCTTCTTTTCTTTGGATAATAGGTTTTAGTTGGAGTTTTATAAATCTATGACAATCTAGAATGTGACACAATCGTTTGTTTTCCTCCTTTCTCCCTACCAGCAGTCAGCCCAATAACTTCTTGATTCGTTGTTGAGGTCTTTGGGTAAGGTCACTTCAGCTATGGTTAAATCCTCCCTCAGAGAGTCTGACCCCCAATACTGGGGAGAAGATTGTGGCTTAACTGTGATTTGTGATTACCAGTGACATTCTCTTCTCTCCAGGTACCTGAATGACTGCTATTATTTCTTATTTCACAGAGAGTTGACTCCTCTGATTAATACCATCGTTGTAGTAAGTTTTTTTTTTTAAGATTTATTTATTTATTTATACAAGAACTGGGTACAGTCAGAAGTGCGGGAGGGGGAGAGAATTCTTCAGAGCCATAGCGGGGAACAGAACAGGCAGGCTAACGAAATACACTGCTGAGGGGAGCAATGGGCGCAGCAGGAGAGGTCTGCGTGCCAAGTGGGACCCTTGCCGGTGGCCGGGGATTGAACTGGCGCTGCAGAGGCTGCGGGCAGCTTCACAGCCCAGCGCTCATCTGCTGTGCCACCAGGGGAGGCCCTGTAGTAAGTTTTAAATTAAATTGTGCTTCAATTAAAGAAGAAAAAATGTAATGCATTGGGAAGCCCAAGAATATAAGATGACTTTGTATTTATATTTATTAGTCTATGGGTTTTAGAACAAAATTTAGGTGCTAAAAATGATTTTAAAATGAGAAGATACTACATGTATTTATAGGTCACACTATTCTAGCTAAAGATATAAAAGTTTGTGAGAGTATTTAATGTTCTACTGTTAGAGTAGGTTTTCATGATGATGGACAAATTAGAAGGATATTACAATTGTGTCATTTTATCCCAGCTGTTATTAAGAGTATGTATGTGTTCAAATTTTGTGACAATATTTAAATTTATATTCTTATCATTGGATATTTACATTTAATGAGTAAAATGCAAGAAAAACATTCTGACCCACTAATTAATTTCATTTAGCATATTTGATTTAATAACAATATATTTTAAGATATAATGAAATTATTTTGAGTTACAAAGTGAATTCTTGATAAAAATACTTCAGTGCAGTAAAAGGCTATGGGAAGGCCACACAATAGTAGTTAGTTAGTAATGAGTTAAATATGATATTGACAGTTGGGTGGCTGATAATAAATTCTTACTTTGAAGTATTTAACTCTTTTGGAATGGCCCATACATAAGAAAAGACTTTACCTGTCACCTAGATGTGTGTCATGATATCAGATTTTTTATAAACTTGTCTTTAAATATCTTGTATACAAGATGTAATGCTTTTATCTACACCGGGGCCAACCAATGAGAGAATTTAGTTTCCAAAAGATTGAAGTTACTTAGCATCAAACTCTCTTACTGAGTACCTGCGCTGAGAGTATATGATTCCCAAATTGTGTTTTCTATCAATCATAAACATAAAACAGTATAAAACAGTGAACCTAATATAGAATGTTTAGCCTTCTGCTTTAGAATTGTGGAACAATGTACTAAAAAGACCACTTTGCCATGCAATTGTAAGTGGAAGAGTTTAGTACAGAATGGATTTTTGATAGTTTCAAGATTGGTAAATTTTGTATTTAGTATCATAGCCTTAACTCTGTTACTTTGGTATGTTTCCTCCACCTTTTTTTCTTTTTCCCCAAATCATTTGTGGTTTTGAAAGGTAATTTAGGAAGTCATAAAAACTCATCTATAATGTTTTGAATCTAACACTTCATAAATTTTAATTGCTGGATACATAGCAATTCTTTCAATTTAAAATGTTTTTATATAATTTGCACTTTAGAAATGTATGTATTCTTAGTATCTAACACATTCAGTATACTTTGGAGCAATTTTATTATTTAGATACAGTTCTTTCTCCTGGAATTTGGGAATGATGCTTAAATATGTCACAGTCTTTGTGACCTAAAAACCTTGCCACTGTTATTGTCCGCTTTGTTTTGTGACCCTCTAAATCTCCTTGCTCATTTCACTGCAGTGATGCAGCTTAATCACCTCCTACTTAGACTGTGAGCAACTTGAGGGTAAGAAGTATTTTTTATCCATTTTGGTATTTCTATTATTTGCTGTATTGGGAGGTATCGTAAGTTTTGTGATTACTGTGTCAGAATAATTATGTTTGCTGAGATAAATTCTGCTTTATGATTTCTTCATCTTGAACCCTTGATATTTTTCTTGCACTCATCTAATGTCTGCATTCAGAAGGATTTGATTAATTCTGACCTGATGATAACTGTATAGATGAATTTACAACAAAGTAGTAGGTTTCATAGAGTTCTAACAAATTTACTAAAGTTATGTGATTTAGTTATCCCAAAGTATTATAACTCTTCTCATTTATTTACTACAGAAGTAGAGACAGAATGGTAATTTTTGTTATTGTTTCTAAACTACCTTTGGGAAAGGGCCTCAGTATTTTGATACATTTCTGTTTGCTGTCATTAGGGACCTCCTAATAGCTTTCTATGCATTGTTTTTATTTGTTCTAATAGTCAGAAAAAAACATGGAAGCTTATTAGTACAAAAACATTAGTTATCTAGTTTTGTGAGCTATTTACCAAAAAAAAAAAAAAAAACCCTTTATATTACGTCAGAGCAAAGAATGTTGATTATTTTTACTACATGGATATAGAATAGATTGCGAATAACTACATTTATGCATTCTTTGTACTTGTTGGTGAGATTGTTTTTATAATTAGGACAAAGTACCAGTGAACAGAGAATTAAGGTTAGTATGCATTCTTGTTAAGTCAAGTGAAACCAGTAAACATAGAATTGGAAGATAGTGGACCTCACAAAGAGAATTACTGATCATTTAGAAACATTTTTTTGTTGTTATAGGTGAAATTAACAGTTTATTTAATACTTGTTATAAGCAGCATAGGTTTTAGAGAGTCACACATTTTGGCAGAGGATAAATGTTTAACTATGAGTTTAAAGCAAGACACCGACAAGTCTATATTTTGTAAATTAGCTGGATAAGACCTAGACATTGATAATCATATAGAAATTTGGTCTATTAAAGTCAAGCCAGAATATGTAAAACAACTAACAGAAAAAGACAAAGGAGATAAATAAATGATTCATGCTTTTCACACAGAGATTAAAATATTTTTAATTCCTAGACTATTTTTATTACCTATGTCACCTGGAAATATCTATAGTGTATTCATATTTTTTAAAGACTAATAAGTCATCAGGTAATAGCAGGATTTCAGCAGTCAGATCAGATGTTATGTTCAAGCGGGAGTAGAATCTCATTTCTGGAAAAATTAAATTCTTTTCTGCTTCTAACTAGTTAACTTCAAGCATATTAGGGTATTTTATTCAAGGAATAGAAGTGAGGACATTTTGGATTAAGCAGTGTAAATGTGTTTTCATATTTCTTGATAGATGATCTTTTATGTGAAAGTAGCATTTGAGTTTATTTCCTCTCACAGCAGGATTATAGATTATCCCCAGTGATTGTATCCTAGAAAGAAAGTGATGGAAAGTCTGGGTCTACTGTATACATGCTGTTCCATTTCATTTTAATTGAAATGGGGCTGTTGGGTCACCTGCGGGAATCTGTGCTTAACTGATGGGCAGTTTTCATGAATTCAGCTGCTATGTAATTTTCCCTGGAGCATATATACATCTCTTAAAGAGTAACTGTCCATGTTGAAAATAGAGGGTAGGCAGCAATTGACAAACTGCCTTTTTTTAAACCAAGAAAATCTGAAAAATTTTTACTGTATAATTCTACTGTAAAACTCTAAGACATAGGAAAGATGTTTCCTAAAATGTTTTTGATCATCCAATATTTTTCTTGCTAAAGGTCTAAAACTATTTTTTGTTTGAATGCCAGTCTGATAACCTAATTACAGTCAAGGTTATATGTCTTTCCTATATTGCAAGGAATATAATAATGTTATGTTTTTCTTTTACTCTATACATGTATATATACACATACATATATGTATATCTCGATATTTATCTTTTCATTGGATTCAGCCATACTTCTGCAAGTTATGCATTCATCAAGACTAGATTGTTACCTGAGGAAGAAGCCTTTTTCATTTAAATAAACTATGTGTTCTAGTTTTTCTATAGCTAAGACAATTTTTTGGCAAAGATTTTTTTGACTTAAATAACATTACTTCATTTCATTCTTTGTTGCATATTTTCATTTAAACTTATATTCTTTGGATTAATACCACCTGATGTGGAGAATTATTTTCTAGCTTTTCATGTCTAGAGATAAGGAACAGATAATCAACAGACAAGAAGCAGGCAAATATGCTCCACAAACACAAATACTCCAAATATGAAGACATGTTAAACTTTTTAAAAAGGCATAAAATAAAATCATTATTATCACTTTGTTCAACCTTATACTAGTATGAGCTGCAAATAAAATAGAAAATAGAAATATGTGTTATTAGATAGAAAAAGAGGATATAAACTTGCCATGATTTTTAGATTATATGATTGTGAAAAGAAAAAGAACCAATAGATAAATTTTTAGCATTGACAGAAGATACAAATAAATGTTGATACAGTATTCAGTACGTAATATCCATCAACACTTCTATATATTAGCAAGGAACAATCAGAAAACATAGTATTAAAGATTCCATTTTCAAATGCTGCAAAATGGCAATATAATTTAGAATTTATAAAAAGAGTACGATATGTAAACATTATAAAAGTTTGCTGAAATACTTTACTAGATTAGTAAATGGTAAAATGTCTCTATGAATAGGAAATTTTTACCTCATAAGGATGTTTAGTCCTTTCCAGATTACTTATACATTTAATGCTATTAACGCTAATAAAAATTCCAAAGTCCTTTTTATGTAATTTGAAAAGCCGTTTTTAAAATCTTGAGGGGTGTATAAATGAAAAAATGAAGACTACATAAATTCTGATGCAAACAAGGATGGGGTATTATGATAATAGATGTGAAGATTTATTATGAAACTTTTATAATCAGGACTAGTTTGTTATTGGTTCAGGAGTAAAGTATATATTCCTGTTACTGGAATTGCTACTATATGCACACAAAGACATATGTTCTGTGTGTGTGTGTGTTTGTATACAAAGTGTGTATAAAACTTTGAAATATACTGTGTGTATAATCTCTCTATATAAAACTTTGCAATGTGACAGAGTTTACATAATACACTAGGGGGAAGTGGAAGACTATTCGGTAATTGTAGTCAGGAATAAATGGTTAATCCACTTGGGGGAAAAATGGATTCATTGACAGTTTTAACAATCTCAAAATTAAATACCTTGACTTATAAAGGTACTTTTAGAAAAAGACAGAGAAATAAAACACACAAATTACATATTAAGAGGTTGGTGTTAGTTCTGAAATTTAATCTGCTAATGATTAATTAATCAAGAATAAATGAACTTGTTCAAACTGGTAAGAAAAGTCAAAAACTCAAGTGGGTAAAAAAAAAAGAATGAACATTTAATTGAAGAAAGGCAAATATCTACTAAACATGAAAAAATGAGATAATTCCCATTTTTCACTCATTTAGCATAAATTTAAGTATAAGAACATTAAGTGTTGGGAGAGATCACCAATTTTTTAAATTATTGGTGTAGAGTAAGATTGTGTGTTCTCGAAAAAATTGTCTTGTCTTATAAAGTTGAATACTTGCATACCCTCTGTTCCTATAATATTCCTTCTAAGTATTTAACCAAGAGAACCTCTTGCATTTGTCTAACAGCTAGTATATTAAAAAATACTCATATGTAGAATATTAGAATTTCAGAATTGCAAAAATCAGGAAAGAAATCCATTGTCCATTGACATGCTTTGAATAGCAAGGCAGTATGCTTTCTACTTTTCTGTATTTGAAGTTTTCCCTAAGTTAGAATGAATAAATGAATGAATGAATAGAGACAGTAAAGTGAGGAAGCAGGGAAGAATAAAAAAGAGTGACAGTGATTATAATATAGCAAATTAGTTATAAATTATGATTTAATTAATGATAATTTGCAGTTGAGCCTTGTAACAGGTCTCTATTTTAAACATATGTAAATATGTGCTGCACAGAGTAGTATTTGTGTGGATTAATGAGCAGTTGTATTTGTTTATTACTTTCATGCAAGGTAATGGGGTGTTTGGGTCACTTCATAGGAGAAAATGTGAAGTAAGTTCTCTGGTGGTTAAGCCAATTGTGGCTGTTTTACTTTAGTGTCTTCCCTGTAAAGGAGACAGCTCAGTGGCAGCATATATGATAGAAATAAAATAAAACAAATAACATGAAATGTAGCCCTTTTGTTATCAAATTTATATACATGTTGATCTACATATATATGTACATACATCATACATTTTTGAAACTATTCATTTAAAGCTATTATTTTCTAAAAATTCATAAGGAAATGTTTTCATAAAGGGAAAAGTAATTAAACCCTGAAATATGTCATTTGACCTGACTTAACATGTTTTTGCATTGGGCATGAATATTTAGCTCTTTATCTGTCTCTATACCAAAAATATGTAAATTTTTGAAAGTGGAAAAAATAACATGTGTATTCAAGATACTTGTTCTAAACAATTCTTTTCCCTGGGGAAAAAAGGGCTTCTTTTCCATAATCCTAATTATGCAATTATTTTATTTACTGAATTGCTTCAAAATTTGCCAATGAAGAGCACCATCTATTTCCCATGATGGACCATTGGAGAATCCTTTATTATTTTTTGCAGTGAAGACAGTGTGTTATTGGAATGATTAAATAATTTGTAGGAGTTTATGGACGCTTATCTTTTCTAGAGCTCTGAGTAAAAAAAAAAAACAAAAAACAAAAACTAAAAACTCCAAAACCAAAAACACAGTAAAGAAAAGGCATTCATATCTCCTTAAGGAAAATCAAAGTAAGGACTGGATTATAAGTTGTAAGCAGTTTTACATTTCTGAGTATGATATTCCTTTGCTTTAATGTATTTTAAAAATGCTTATCATCAGCTTATCATTAATGAAACAGTAGTTTCAGTGACTTTCAGAATAGTAATTTTTTCATTTTTACTAAGACTATGGTGCTAAAATATATTTCAAAGGAAAATATATCCTGAATTTGAGAAGTACTATGTTATAGGTCATAATATACAAAAATGCTTGCCTCTCTTTTCTAAGAAAATTTTTAACCATTAAACTTTTTTAAGCTTGAATGTCTTAGAAATAAAAGATTAGAACCTTCAGCTTTATCTTGAGAACAAGTAGCTTTGAGAGGATAAAGACAGATGGAAATTAAATCGCCACTGATAGTTTTCACTTAATTTCACAAACTGCAGTAGAATGACTATACAGAAAATGATTCTATTGATTTTGCTTACTTTTCATGCGACTATATTTCTCCCAGATGTTATAGTGCTTTTAAATTAGGAAATAAACATTTTTAATTAAAATTAGAATTAGAAGAATGTTCTATGAAATAAAACCAATCAGTTGATTTGAGGGGGAGCAAATTGAATTCATGAGAAATGGGAAAATAAGCCATATCACAGATGTGTCTTTAAATAGGCACAAATACATGTCTATCATTGGCTATTGAAGATAAGGAGCCAAAAATTGTGTTCAAAGCATTGGGTCTTGGTTCAAAATTGTTATGGCCTCCCCAGCCTCCTCTTCCTACACATTGTAGCTGGATATTTTTTCCTGAAAAACAAACAAACAGAAAAACCAACCAAACTAAGTTATATTAGACTTGTTTACTTTATTGTCGGTTCCCTTTGTAGTTCCTTAAGAGACTAATTTCAACAAATATTTCATTATATTGACTATAGCATTTGCAATTCTGTGATACCATTTGTTTCAAAAACATTTTTCTATGCATTTTCAGTGAACTTTCTTCTGTTTCTTAACATGTTTCTCAAAATTTGTTTAATGTAATGTCAAGTTAGTATCAGATGAAAAATAACTTTTCTGTGTTTCTTGTGAAGATGATTTTAAACAGTATTTCTTCCTACTTTGAATTTATTTGTCATGAATTATATAGACTTATTTACTTTTCTCCTATTGATATTGCCAGAAAATTGTCCTCAAAATCTGTAATTTGTATTTGGGAGATAACTTAGCTTCAAGGTTAAATTATATTTGTCATTTCCTTGGTGTAAACTCTCTGTTTTTGCTTTTACTAAATGGGAATTGTGAAAGGTGTTTTTAAATTTTAAGGGCCTGTCAGTTTTTGATATGTGAGGATAATTTTGAAGATGTAATATTCTCCCCAACCTGTACCCTCTGCTCTTTCCCTAAAAAGCAAGAAGGAGAAAACAGATTACTATAAATAGACAATACAATAAGGAGATCAGTGATTTGTGAACAGCAAACCATAAAGCAACATCCCCTATAATCAATCAGTTCTTCTCCGTGGCTCATTAAAGTAAAGCATCCATTTTGCCCAGCTTGCAAAGATGGTGAATTTCAGTTAGAGCCATTTGTATATCCAAACTCTCCTTGGTGTGTTATCAGTCAGTTGCTAACTTAGTCCTGTTCATTCTCCAAAGCTTGTCTTTGACACAGAAAATGGATCTTATCTTTTAATTATTTATAAGGTGTAGAAAAGACCTATGGGTCCTATTTTAATTATAGAGGCATTGATTATATTGTGTCCTGGTTTGATATGACTCACACTTTGCGAATGACAGAATTCATCTATGAGTAGGTTTTTGGTTTTTTCTTTTTGGGGGGGGCAACATTGGTTTACAACACTATCTATGACTTAGGGGACCAGCTTCACACCTCTTCACATTTATGTCTCCACTCCACACCCACCACCACAGCACCCATAGTTCTCTACCATAGACTGGTAGGTCCCCTTCCAACTTTGTTCCCTCCTCACCCTCCTGCAACCACTGTTAACCTCAGTTGTGTACTCATGTTTCTAGGGTTTGTTTTGGTTTAGTTTTTTTCAGTTTCCTTTTTGGTGTTTCTCTTTACATATGAGTGAAATAATCTGGTAGTTGTCTTTATCCTGTCTTTTTTTTTTTAAGATTTATTTATTTATGCATACAAGAGCTGGGGTACAGGCCAGACGTGCGGGGGGTGAGAGGATTTACCAGAGACAGAGTGGGGACCAGAACAGGCAGACTGACTGAAATACAGTGCTGAGGGGAGCAGCAGGTGAGCCAGGAGAGGTCTGCTGTACCATGTGGGTAGCTCCCTTGCTAGGGATTGAACTCATCCTGCATGGCTGTGGATAGCCTCATAGGTTGTGTCTTAACCCCTCACGCCACTAGGGAGGCCCTTATCCTGTCTTATTTCACTTAGCAAAATCCCCTCCAGTTCCTTTCCTGCTATTGCTAAGATTATACCTTTTTTTCAGCTCAGTAGTATTTCATTGTGTATACCTACCAAATATTCTTAATTTGGGCTTAGTTTTGGTAACCTTCTGAGAATTATGCCTTGTGGTATTTTTATTGATTATGAGCCTTTTGTAAGTAACTGATGGGGAAGTCTGCCAAAGAATCAGTTGTTAAGAATTGCATGACACCGCCAATACCTTAACAATCCAAGGCCGCTTAACAATAGAGCAGTGGTTAGTAGTTCTCATTATTTTTATTTCAGAGTGAGTTTTTCAGTTTAATAGACTACCTTATATATATCAATATGCTTTTGTCTTCCTAGTGGAAATATTTAACATTCTAACTTTAAAGTGTGTTATATTTGAATCTTACCATCTGATAAAAATATTGAAAATTGTCTGTTACAAACTCTTATACTCTTTCTGGGCCTGTTTTGATCTGATCATTTACTTCCTAAAAAGCAACCAAATGCTTTTAGTCATTCTTCTGATGATTTACTAGTTTACATAAAGATTCTCAGATTTGGTAGAATTTAAAAGTAAGTAGGTAATAAACAGTTGAGTGTGATAGTTCATGATGGCTCAAGAAGACTTATGCAGAGTACAAATTATTGAATCTCAGTGATCAGTCTTTTTTTCATAATAATTGTTAGGCATATTATTATTTTAAATGGTGATAGATGTTTATGAAATGAACTGAAGTTGGAGGTGAATGTATGTACCAGTGGTGACAGATATGATTTCTTTAGATGTTATATATGTGGATTTAATACCACTGAATATTTGGAATTTTTAGTTGCAGCTCTCATTTGTAGCTTAGATACACTGACGCATTTTGTCCTGTGCTGCTTAAATTCTATAGTAAAGTATATCCTATTGGTAGAAATCTGAGTGCCAGAAACAAAGTGAGACAACTTGGAAGAGAATATATCAAAATAGACTTGTGACAGTAGACTTGTGACAAATTCATGTTTGCCTATTGTTAATCTTTCAGTTGTCATTTTGAGACCGTATTGTTTTTTCCCTTCTAAAGTGTTGCTCCTGGGGACACTTACAAATAATAATAATTTATTGTGATAGTTTATCTTCACTATATCTGAGGTACAATGAGAAGCCAATTTTCTCCTGGATTTGGATGCTTTTATATTGGAGCGAGATTTGCGTTATATAATGACTTTGGAACAAAGACTGTTGGTGCAAATGTAGACTGGTCCAACCCCAATGGAAAATAGTATAAAGATTTCTTAAGATATTAAAAATAGATCTACCATATGACCCAGCAGTTCCACTCCTAGGTATCTACCTGTAGGGTTTGATCCTATACTTTTCAATTGCATACAATGTTGTAAGCCTGTGTTACCTCAATAAAACAAAACAAAAATGATGAGTTGAATTCATTTGATCATCTCAGTCTTCATAAAATAAATCCTAAATGAGCCCCAACCTTTAAATTATCAGTAAATGTTATCTCATCAAAGATGTTGGTCAAGCCAGGCATTCAGTTCCTTAGGGAAAGAGAGGTTTGAAGTAAACTTATATGTACTACCTGTATTTATTTATATATAAGTAGTATGTGAACCTCTGAGTAAGTTTTTCTAGTGCTTTTTTCTAATAATACAAATTTTGCAAATAATTTAAAATGTGTTTGCAATAAATTTAACATCCTGGTCAAGACATCTTTAAAAAAATTCTGCAACTAAAATGACAATGTATTAGGATTAATGAGTTTTAGATTGACAGAAATGCTAACTAACACCATCTTAATTAATAAGGGGACTCTCTTTGTCCATGTGTTTTGTTTGCTAGACTGCCAGTACAAAGTACTGTAGACTGGGTGGCTTAAACAACAGAAACTAATTTTATTACAGTTCTGGAGGCTAGAAGTCCAAGATTAAGATGTTGACAGTATTGATTGTGTTCTGAGACATCTCTCCTTTGCTGGTGGAGACCATGTTCTCTCTTCGTCTTCACATGGTTTTCCCTCTGTGTGTGTCCTAATTTCCTTTTTTTTTTTTAAAAAAAGATTTATTTATTTATTTATACAAGCACTGGGTACAGTCAGAAGCGCGGGAGGGTGAGAGAATTCACCAGAGCCAGAGTGGGGAGCAGAGCAGGCAGAAGGACCGAAGTACACTGCTGAGGGGAGCAGCGGGCGGCAGGAGAGGTCTGCGCACCATGTGGGACCCTCCTCCAGTGGCCAGTGAGCAGCCAGGGATTGAACTGGTGCAACAGAGGCTGCGGGCAGCTTCGCAACCTAGTGCTCAACTGCTGTGCCACCGGGGAGGCCCCTAATTTCCTTTTAAGGACATCATTCCTGTTGGATTAGGACCTACCCTAATGACTTCATTGCACTTTAATTGCCTTATTAAAACATCTGTCTCCAAATCAGATCTTATGTTCTGAGGTACTGGAGGTTAGGACCTCATGTGAATTTCAGCCCACAATTTAGCCCATAAGAGAAGGTGAAGGTGTGGAACTTAGGCATATATTTTTTTAAAGATTATTTATTTATACAAGCACTGGGTATAGTCAGAAGCGCAGGAGGGTGAGAGAATTCACTAGAGCCAGAGCGGGGAGCAGAACAGGCAGACTGAAGAAGTGCACTGCTAAGGGAAGCAGCGGACATGGCAGGAGAGGTCTGTGCGCTATGTGGGACCCTCACCCAGCAGCCAGGAATCGAACTGGCGCTGCAGAGGCTGCAGGCAGCTTCGCAGCCCAGCACTCAACCGCTGCACCACCAGGGGAAGCTCTTATTTTTCCACTTTCTGTTGGTATTTGACTTACTTCCCCTTTGCTTTTACAGCAGTTTCGGCCATGAGAATTCTTGCTTGTATCCCCTTGTGTATATATGAGTTAATTTCTCCATGATTGATTTCTGTAAGTGAAATTTTTGGGTTAAAGCAAACTGATACACAATCTAACTCCTTTTCAAATTGTTCTCCAAAATGGTGGTTTGGTATATATAGTTCCATAATTCTCTTGGTTTATATTTTTGTATAATTCTTGCTTTTGCAGACTTTTTACTTTCAGGAAATCAGATGACTAGGTAATAGCATCTAGTTTCTATTGCTTTGCCTTGCATTTTGCTGATTACCAGTGAAATAGCATTTTTGTAAGTTTGGCCCATTTTTCTTTTTTCCTCTATAAATCTGTGAACTGACTGATCATATCTTTCACCCATTTTTAAAAGTCAGATCTTTTATGTTTATTTTACATATTGGAAAACACATGCACAATGTTAATTTTATTTTAGTTATATACACGACTCTTCTGTGAATTTTCTAGTAAGTTTAAAATTTCTGCCTTTCATATTTTGATCTCTTTCTCCTGGAATTTTGTGTGTATGTGTTGTGAAATAAACATTCGCCAAGTAATTTTTCATTCTGATCTTATAAACAGAGTTTTATTGATTAGCTGTACTAGGATATTTATTTATTTATTTATTTATTTATTTATTTTTTAATCTCCCTCCATTGCTTCCCTCTGTCCCAGAGATCAATGTGGGGAATATTTCTTCATATATGTTTAATCTTGACCCCATGCAGTATATGTGATTCTTCACTTTCCTCTGTTCTTTTTTTTTTTTTAAATATTTTATTTTATTATTTTTTTAAATAATAAATTTTATTTTTATATTCCCCATATGCCGCGGACTAACGCAGCGGTAGACTTGCAGGACTGTCTCAGGATTTGAGAAACTGTGAGGATGCTCAAGGAATCGGCGCATAAATGACAGACAGACACACTTCAAGAGTGAAGATCTGAATGTAATTTGCTCAAAATCATCATACACTTTTATACCATTTCCAACAATAGATGATTTCATACAATTTAATTCTTTCTCAGCATAAAATACTTTGTAAGGCATAAGACATCTACTTCATTATTCATGTGCATGTGATCGCTGTTCCATGACATGGCACAGTAAACAATCTCCAGGTACTGAATCTACACAATCATTTTTGCCTACACTGAACAGCATTCTTTAAACTAGCTTTTCTTGATTCGTATCCCAAAACCACAATGATCAGAAAGCATTAATATTTACCTACTGGCACCTCCTACTTTTAGTAATCACGAGCAATATATTCTCTACGTAAGCATTTTGATTTTTATGGTGTTGTCTCATGTGAGAAGTATTATGATTATTATAAAACTACCATTGCCACACACTATTTTCTTTATCATGCATTTCCTGAAACTGATTGTACACATATAAGGAAAAAGCAAAGTAAGTGAAAAAGTAGTATGATTATAGACAGGTTGCTAGGTTGCTACTTATTCTGAAACAATGGCTATCTGATTAATGGTAAAACTGCTTTGTAGGTAATTCCATCAGGCTTGTTTGCAGGTGACGTTCTTAGCAGCCTTGTTTCCATCAAAGGAGGGGTTAATTACTGCGGGCTTGTTGCCTAAATTAGGCTTATAGGCATGTGTGCCTTGTTTGATCTGAACGCCAAAGTTTATCATGATGAAGCCCCTCGGGGACTGTGCCTGTCTTAGGTCGTCAGGAGTCACAGACATGAGGCTGGCCAATGCCTTCTTTAGTCTGCCCCCGATCTTACCCGTCATTGACTGTCCAGTCCAGCGCACAGGGGAAGGGGGTCTTACTCACTCTGATGTGTCTGAGTGAAAGCCTCCCTCTTTCCAGTAAGTTCACTGGTGTTCAGCGGCAGAGGCTGCCGCACCCATACAATTGCAACCCCCTCATTCTGACCCCAATCCCTCCCCTCCCGCCACCCACCCCCCCAAAAGTGTCTCTGGTTCATAGTTTTTTGTTGATTTTGATTTTCACTTTCTTATAGTTATTCATTTTCCTGCTCCCTTATTTAAGTTTTCTAGATTCCTGCTATGAGTGAGACCATCTGGTATTTTTCTTTTTCTTTCTGGCTTATTTCGCTGAGCATGATCCCTTCCAGCGTCATCCATGTTGCTGCAAATTGCATGTGTTTATCTTTTTTGAATGCTGAGTAATATTCCATGGTATATATGTACCACATCTTCTTGATCCAGTCATCTATTTTTGGGCATTTGGGCTGTTTCCAAAGCTTAGCTATTGTACTAGGATATTTAAAGAAGTCATTTGAAGCCTGTTATTTCCTCCTCTTAATTCCTCTCTGGAGTAATCATTATGACTTAGGTACTTCTTAGCCCTTTGCATACTTTAATACTTTTGGTACACTTATATATATGTATGCAACAAATAATATGTAATGGAATATCGTTTGTAAAATTTAGGTGATCTGGGCCTCCCCAGTGGTGCAGCCGTTGAGCGCTGCCCTGCAGCCTCTACAGTGCTGGTTCCATCCCCGGCCACCGGGTGAGTGTCCCACATGGCGCGCAGACCTCTCCTGCCATGCCCGCTGCTTCCCTTAGCAGTGCACTTCGTCAGTCTGCCTGTTCTGCTCCCCGCTCTGGCTCTAGTGAATTCTCTCACCCTCCTGCGCTTCTGACTATACCCAGTGCTTGTATAAATAAATAATCTTTAAAAAAAAAATTTTAGTTGATCTTTGCTCTTCTGATTTGTAATGTCAATATTTTTGAGTCAACATCTTGTGTGTTCTCTTTTCTTTTTTTTTATCCCTTTGCCAGTAAGTCACTGTTCTACTATTCTGACTCAGTTATACAATACAATATGGGCTATAAGTACATTTTTTCTGCACTGAACACTTCTGATGTTTCTAAAATTTCACCCCTGACTGAGAATATTTGATATAGTTTGCCTTTTATTTGATATTTATGTATATGTAGTTGTATTTTCTGTAGTTTCATTTTATATCTCTCTATATAATGTACATTTTGTGAATTTGTTATTGTTATGCAGAAGGATTTAGATTCTTATACTCTCCTGAATTTCTTTATAAGTTATTTTTTCATGTGCTGCTGAATTTATTTGCTAGTATTTAATTGACGATTAACAAAAACGATCTGTCTATAATATTCCTTATCTACTTGGTGTTAGTATTTTTTAACATCTGAAAATAGATGGGAAGAAACATTATCACTCACTTATTTCCTTTAGTCATTATGCATGTACTGAGACTGTTTCTCTTCTAAGCCAATTATAAAAAGTTGGTTAAGGAATTCTGTTAATAGTTATGAATCTCAACTGCTTTTTAAACTAATATTTTTATTTGCTTTTTTTCATTTTATTTTCCCATCAGCTTCTATATTTTATTAGTATTTTCCCAAGAGAAAATTTTGTCTCTTATCCCTTTGCTTTGTTATCTTTAACAATAATTTCTGTCTTGTAAATCTTGTATTTATTTCCCTTCTTTTAGTCTCTTAATATTTAGTTAAAAGTCTCTTAACTAACAGAAACCTTTTAGTCTCTTCATTTTTCTAGGTTTTTAAAATTTTTTTTTCTATTGAAGTAACATTGGCTTACACTGTTGTTACTATTTTTCAAGCATCGGAGAGCCTCCCTTCAGCTGTGATTACAGTTGTCCGCACATCAGCACGTTGCCCATAGTCACCACTGTAATGCACTCTGCTTTCTTCCTCACCACCCCTCTCCTGCTCTGGTGAATATTAAAACTAATTTATTTCCAAAATTTTTATTTAATCCCTTTTTGTGTTACATTGGATTTGTTACTTGAATGTAGACATCTAGTGTTTTCATTGCTACTTATTTGTAAAATTTTTATAATTTCTATGATGAGTTATACAGGAATACAGCTTTTAAAAACTTTTTTTAAAAATTTGTGTTTTTGTGGCTTTCCAATGTCAATTTGAAGTTTAATTGTATTATTATCTGACAAGTGGCTTTTTTTTTTAATATTTGTACTTTGAAATTTGTTGAACCCTCCTTTTTATCATAGTACCTGACCTTTTGTAATTATATTATGTATATTTCATATACTATTCCTGTGTATAGGATTAGGGATTTTGTATCTAATAGATTCAGCATATTAATTTTGTGGTTAAGAATGTTTTCTATTTTTTCTTTGATCAGTCTTTTTTTTTATATAAAAGTATGCTCAAATGCCCTGATAAGATTGTGGATAAGAGTATTATTTGCTGTTGGTAGGACAGTTTTGTTTTAAATATTTTGAGTCTGTTGCTGAGTACATGAAAATCATTGTAGTTATGTCTTCTTTGAGGCTTGTATTTGTATTTAATGCTATTTCTCTCTGCATCTATGTGAACATTTAGTACAATTTTGTTTGATAGTGATAATACTACATAATACTACAGTTTTTTTTTTTTAAGTGGTTCATTGTTGTTTGCTGTATTTTTTCTCATCAATTTATTTTCACTCCTCTGTGTTACCTTTGGAAGGGTTTATTATAAGCAGTAGGCAGTTGTTATTTATAAATAACATGCCTTTAATAGATAAGCTTATGTCATTTTAATATATTGAGCTTAATAATTTATTTGTACATGTTCATGCCGTTTTTAAGATATTTATCGTTTACTTTTTTTACTTTTTTGGCCTGACTTGAACTGATAGAGTTTTTACATTTCCCTTTTTTCCCCTTGGTTATTTCAAATAGATTTTATTCTAGTTTTGGCTTTGAAAAATAATCACAAACAAAGGGCTTTCATGTTTTATTAAGATGGTAATTTCTTTTAAAACTTTTTGAGTCCTGTTTCTTTTTTTTTTTTTTTTAAGATTTATTTATTTATTTGTTTATTTATTTATACAAGCACTGGGTACAGTCAGAAGCACGGGAGGGTGAGAGAATTCACCAGAGCCAGAGGGGAGAGTAGAGCAGGCAGACTGACGAAATACACTGCTGAGGGGAGCAGCGGGTGGCAGGAGAGGTCTGTGTGCCATGTGGGACCCTTGCCCAGCAGCCAGGGATTGAACTAGCGCTGCAGAGGCTGCGGGCAGCTTCGCAGCCCAGCGCTCAACCGCTGCGCCACCGGGGAGGCCCTTGAGTCCTATTTCTATCTAAAAGTTGTATTTTGCTTTCTTTTTTTCTTTTCCCTTCAAGTTGAAATAGATACTTTTGTGAATCTTTTATTTTTTTTCCTTTATGGTGAGAGTGTGCGTATGTCTGGCATTGACTTTATTTTGCAAAATTTTATTTTCTGCTCATGTTCCATGTGAACTCTAGGTCAACTGCTGGTGTCCACTCATCTTGGGAATCAAACCAAAGTAGTCCCGTCTTGGACTTTTTATTGTCGTAGCAAAGAGGAATGGCCAAGGCAGATTCAAACTGTTTCTTATAGCTTCTGCACAGAAGACATACTTGTCAGTCATCCCCTCCCCCACCCCATTTCACTTGTCATTTCACCCCCATCCCCCACCCCCACCCCATTTCACTTGTCAAAGCAAGTCGTATGGCTTATGTCAATAGTTGGGGAAATATAATTCTTTTATAAGAAGGGACAGTATGCAAAATGACACAATACAAACTCAATTAAATTCTAAATTATAATTATTCTCTCACTTCCTTAAAATTTGGCACCATTATCTCTTAAAAGTTAATGTCAGAGAGAAATTTGCTGGCAGTTCTATTTTCTCATTTTGTTTGTTTTCTATATATTATCTCTTGTCCTTGTAACCCTTAAGATGGTCACTGTTTACCTTAATGTTCATTATTTCTCCTTGATAAGCTTATGTAGGGTTTTGTTTTTATTGATTCTCTCCCCCCCCCAATATTTCTTGTGGGCTTAATATATAAGAACTCACATCTTTTCTTTAGTACTTAAGATTCTCAACCATTGTGTCCTCTGCATTGTCTCTCTAGTATTCCTTTTGTCTTTGCCTTGTAACTCCTAATAACCAATTATTGGAACCTCTCAATCTGTCTTTTATGAGACTTAATTGCTCTTTCATGTTATTTTTAGCGCTCTTTGGCTCTGTGCTACATTCTAAATTTCCCAGCACTTTTCATTTTCTAACTTTCTAGCTCTCTAGCATTGTCCAGTCAAGAATTTGCCACTACTTTTTTATTTAAATGAATTTTTGTTCATTTGTTAATAGTTCTCTTTATGACTATATCCAAATATTCTTGTTTCATTTTTGCCACATTTTATTGAACAATTTCTTGTTCTTTTTATAAGGATTTCAGTGCTTTTTATTCTTTCTTTTGAAAGACAGTATAGTATATATAGTTATATTTACAAGCCCAGGAGGCAGCCTGCCTATGATTGAATTCTAGTTCTTCACATAATAGCTATGTTCCCTAGGCCATTTCCTTAATTTGTGCTGCAATGTCCATATCAATAGAATCAGGCTAATGTAAATATCTACCTTACATCTTGTTTTGAAATTTATGCATGGAATAGTGTTATTTCCCCTAAGATGTTTAGAGCAATGCCAAGCACATAAGTTCTCTGTCACTGTTAGCTGTCATTATTAACACCAGCACTGTCATTATCATTATCACCAGATCATCATTTTCATCATCAGTGTCATCCCCATGATCAGTATACTTCCTTCTGTGATTGGATAGAAACTGAGTGATACTGTTTCTGCTCAAAATATTCTGTATAATTAATTATACAGAATAAGTAAGCAATTTTATCACCTCAAGTAAGCAATTTTATCACCCCTCCCCATTTACACACTATTTTCATTTCATATTTTGTTGTTGGTTATACTGATTATCTAAAAATTTTTTTTTGCATTAATAAGTTAAGAGGTAAGATTAATGGAAAACTTGAATTATAAAGCTCAAGGCATTCCAGAAAAAAGTACTCATATTGTTTAGTATGTATAGTTATTTGGAGTGAGACTTCCCAGCAGAAACTTACTTGAAAGAAAACATAAGAATTATAAATTTCACAATGTCTTTTTAAAGAACTATGTTGACTTGCATTTGCAGTTTATTTATATGCATCTAGGAAACAGTGCATCGGAAGTTCTTGCAAATAATTTGGTTTCCCAATTTTACAAATATTCCACTTGAAAACAGTTTCCAGTGTTTTGTTGTTGTTACTACTGTTATTTTTTTAAGGTAATGTTGGCTTATAACACTGCATGTGCTACAGAGGCCTAGTGTCACTTCTCAGATGCATGTCCTCACCCCACACCCACCACCACAGCACCCACATTCCCCCACCAGCATCCATGGTGTCCCCTCCTCATTGTGTTCTCCCTTTTCCTCTTAGAATCTCAGTTCCACAGGCGGTTTTCTAGGGTTGGCTATTGGTTTGGTTTTATCTGACTCTGTTTTGTTTCTTAGTATTGTTATTGCATGAGACAGACTGAAGCCTAGACTTTATGATAAGCAGTAACATCCCCAGTTAAAGAGATCCCTGACCTTGGAATTCAGAATAACTGCCTGCTTTTTCTGGACTTGTTCAGGGCTCCCGGACCTTGGAAGTATATCATGACAAATATTAATGTAACATACCGGTAGACTCTAGTTTTAAAGAGACGAAAATCATGCCATAGCCCTATTGAAAATGGAGCAGAAAAGGAGGACCAACTGATGTTCTATGCCATAGCTTTGTTGGGTGGGGCTGCACTTTTTATTTGATATTCTTTATGGTCCTTATTTTCCCTTTTCATTGGGTGACCAGAATGAGGTCAGTGAACTCTCATTCAGTAAGTCAGCCTCAATTGAACCTTGCTTGGTGTTTAGCACTGTCCTGGTTTCTATGGGATTGCTGCCCTGTGTGTAAGAAAGACATCAGCAAGCCAGTGAATAAGAATATGGATTTTATTTTTTGCAAGCAAAGAAATAACTTAGCTAAAGTTGGATACAACTCCTTTTGTGGGCAACATGGGTAGTTTGGATCAAATACCTCTCTCTGTTTCACAGTGTATGTATAAGGAAAGAGTACTGTAGTCACAGAATAGCCAAATGACTGAAACTGCAGACTCAGTTTTACTACCTTCCAAATAGATTTTGGTTTCTGTTTCCCTATTCAGCATGGATGAAAGTAATGCTATATAGCTCATAAAATTGTCATGAAGAGTAACAGTACTTGACATATACCTAAAAATAGCATCCACCCAATAAATATTATTTATTTATTTTATTATATGTAATATAGCATATGCTAATTTTAATTTGACTGTGTATTTTAGTACAAATTTACTCAGTAGGAATAGTGAAATCTGATTTTTGAAACTCTGAAAAGTAAGTCAATTTACATTTGAGAAGCACATTACATTTTCACTTAAATATTAGCAATTGCCCCTTTAGTCATCTTTTGGGCACCATAGGAAAGAAATTCAAGTATTTTCTTCCTTCAAGCATAAAATATAGATGACTTCAAGCTTCCAATATAGTTTTCTTGTCAATATCAACCCAACTGTCAGTGTTTATTCTTGATCACCAGACTGTTTGAAGCAAAATGTACTAGAAAGAAATTCAAGCTGTCTTTCAGTATTTACCTGATGTGAGCAAACCAAGAGACCGGGGATTTTGTCTCTTGGAGCTTATTTCCTGAGATCATCTCTTGTTCTTGTAATTTCAATTAGCTAAATCAGAAAGCCTAACATTTTCACATAGGGAACCCACTAATTCAGTCAGTATGTTCCTGATAAGAGACGTGAGTAAAGAATATGCTGCATTGACAAAATGTTATAATTGCTGAGATATCAAACTCTCTAAGTTTAATTTTTATTCTCTCTTCAAACCTCAGAATTTCCTAGTCTTTGATTATTTGTTTTTTAGATTAAGTAGTCTTCTATGATAGATTCATTTGAATTTAATGTTTAGAGTTTTGTTTCTTTTTTTAATTTAGATTTTATTTTTATATTCCCCATACAATTACAACCCCTTATTTTGACCCCAACCCCTCCTTTCCCCGCCCCCACCTCCCATAGAGTGTCTCTGGTTCATAGTTGTTTGTTGATTTTGATATTTTCTTTCTTATGGTTATTCTTATTCCTGGTCCCTTATTTAGGTTTTCTAGATTCCTCCTATGAGTGAGACCATCCGGTATTTTTCTTTTTCTTTCTGGCTTATTTTGCTTAGCATGATCCCTTCCAGTGCCATCCATGTTGCTGCAAATTGCATGTGTTTATCTTTTTTGAATGCTGAGTAATTTTCCATGGTGTATATGTACCACATCTTCTTGATCCAGTCATCTATTTTTGGGCATTTAGGTTGTTTCCAAAGCTTAGCTATTGTAATAGTGCTGCTATAAACATAGGGGTGCAGGTGCTCTTTGGCATTGATGTTTCTGTGTCCTTTGGGTAAATACCTAGGAGTGGAATTGCTGGATCCTATGGAAGCTCTATGTTTAGTAGGTCCAGATATCTCCACACAGCTCTCCATAGTGGTTGGACCAGTTTGCACTCCCACCAACAGTGCAGGAGAGCTCCTTTTTCTCCACAACCTCGCCAACATTTGTTGTTGCTGGTTTTTTTTTAATATGTGCCATTCTCACTAGTGTAAGATGGTATCTCATGGTAGTTTTGATTTGCATTTCCCTGATTACAAGTGATGTTGAACATTTTTTCATATGCCTGTTGGCCATTTGCATTTCCTCTTCAGAGAAGTTTCTTTTTAGTTCTTCTGCCCATTTTTTGACTGGATTATTTTCTTTGTTTTTGTTGAGTCTCATCAGCTGTTCGTAGATTTTTGTGATCAGTCCTTTATCATTAGTGTTATGTGCAAAATGTTCTCCCAGTCGGTGGGGTTTCTCTTTGTTTTTGTTCCAATAAATATTATTGAAGCACTCTAGTCAACATGACAATGACCTGTTAATGCTTTTGAATTGCTGTTTAGCATGTGTCTATCTATACCTGTACATGCTAAATTTATGGTGGTTATGGACTCTTCACATTTATCACTGTAATCATAAGATCTGATAGGGAAGCTAATTTTATGTTCTGAATAATTGGCAAGTGTGTCTAATGTAGAAAATGACATGTAACTCATTCAAGATTGACAGGTATTCTGTGGGTGTAATTTACTGTATTTTAACATCAGAACTAAAATGATACAATAAACAATAGAATATTTTACCATATAAGTGAATATGTTAATTCAGGAACCCTAGCCTGTTATTTAAACCTCTTTGTATTTCAGGGCCAGATTCTGTTCTATGATGTATTTAAGAGTATATGTTTAAAGAAGGAAAGAGGAGAAAATAAACTGCAGAGATTTAAGATGTTAGAACTCGATCATTCAAGGTGTCTTTAGCGTGCATAAAAGACCTAGCCATCCATTTAATAAGCATTACCTCAAAAATGCAATCTCCAATAAACACAGCCTTTAGCATACATTGTCTGGCCCTGGGAACATAGCAGCTAAAAGGGTCTAGATTCTGGGAAAGTTTAGGAGTGTACTTCAGTAAAAGGCTTCTCAACCACCGGATAAGAGACATGAGTAGTCAGAATCCATCATCATAATTGAGAAATCATAAGTACTGCTGATTTTTCATGTAATTGCACATCTGACTTAGAAAATGGGTGTAGTACGATTAGAATAGTTTTACAGGAATTTTTTAAAAAGCAAATGCTGCTAATGAAACACATACGTGATTCAGTAGTTTCCAGTGCAAGAGATTGATGCTGGCCTGTTCTGTTAGTTAAAATAAAAATGCCGGGCCTCCCCAGTGGCGCAGAGGTTGAGCGCTAGGTTGCCAAGCTGCCCGGAACCTCTGCAGCGCCAATTCGATCCCTGACTGCTCCCCGGCCACCGGAGGAGGGTCCCACATGGCGCACAGACCTCTCCTGCTGCCCGCTGCTCCCCTCAGCAGTGCACTTCGGTCCTTCTGCCTATTCTGCTCCCCGCTCTGGCTCTGGTGAATTCTCTCACCCTCACGCGCTTCTGACTGTACTCAGTGCTTGTATAAATAAATAAAAATAAATCTTTAAAATAAAATATATAAAATAAAATACAAATGCCACTATCTCACTTCAGTAGTAAAATCATATTATTTAGATCACTAGTGTACTTCATTACACTTAGCATAATATTTTCAAATCTTTAAAGCAGTAGAACTCTCAGCTATACAAACCAGGAAATTGTAGACATCACTAAGGCTGTTACATGAAGGAGAGCCATAAATGATGACAGTGTCATTGTGATTCTCTATTGCCTACCAATGAATGCCTGACCTCCTTCATTTAGCAAATACTTATGGTGCAGTTCTATGTCAAACCCCATGCCCTCAGAAGTTGTCCAGCCAAATAGAGACGATAGAACCTTAAGCATGTAATAAGAATAAATTGTGATGCATGTTGAAATAAATTATTTTGATGCAGAGAGGATATTTTGAAATCTATGTTCATCTTAGCTCTTTTCCCACTGGGGAGCAAAATTGTTACCAAATCTTGCCACTTTTCTCTCTAGAATGTCTTCTCCAGCAAAACTAAACTATTACTTATTTGAATTATAGGACTTTTGTCTTAGTTAGCAAGTTTATTTTCAGTTAAAAGATCTGCCACTCCCTTAGAAGAAACAAAGTTCTTCAATGAATTTGTCCTATGAAATCATTTAAAACTTGTCATGAAGCTTTGTTCGCTGTCTTTCTAAAATAAAATGTCTCTGAAACCATTTCCTCAAGTCTTCACAGGCTGTGTTTACACTTCATGTGGGTCAGTTAACATGGAAACAAAAATTCTGCCAAGCAGTCTGGTTGCTCCCTGCCCTCCATCAGCGATCTCAGTGTGTAACTTTACCTTAAGTATTACTTTAGAAGCCAGATCCTCATCTAGGGTGTAGAAAATCTTTATAGCTACTATAATTTTACCTGTGGTGTTGCCATGTCAGAATAGTTCTTGATATACCACATGAGCTACATTCTGTCAGTTGCTTGTGCTTGTTTTAAATTCTTTTTTTTTTAAGATTTATTTTTATTTATTTATTTTTATTTATTTATTCTGACTGATACAGTCAGTCAGAAGCGCGGGAGGGTGAGAGAATTCACCAGAGCCAGAGCGGGGAGCAGAGCAGGCAGAAGGACCAAAGTACACTGCTGAGGGGAGCAGCAGGCGGCAGTAGAGGTCTGAGCACCATGTGGGACCCTCCTCTGGTGGCCAGGGAGCAGCCGGGGATCGAACCGGCGCTGCAGAGGCTGCGGGCAGCTTCGCAACCCAGCGCTCAACCGCTGCGCCACCGGGGAGGCCCTTGTTTTAAATTCTTGATCAAGTATACCTCTTCTGTCACAAGGGTTGCCACTTTTATTGTATCTATTACACATTTTTAGGGACAAGTCTGTTTCGTTCTTATTTGAAGATATTAAAGATGTCTTATATCCATAGAGATGTCTTAAAAATTGCATTACTAGTTGCTTTGAACCTTCAAACCTCAGCAATGATTATACTACTTTTGCAGGTTTGTCATTGGAATATAGTAATATTTAATTTAAAAATAAATAAAGGTGTAAGCTGCCTAGATCCAAGCAACACACTGTGAGTCTCTTAAAAAGAGGAAGCTGGCAACTCTTCCAGAAATCAGACCATGCCTCTGGGCCAAGAATTGGCTTTTATATATTCTTTATTCTTTGGGGACTGTGGATGAACAGCTGCCTTTCGAACTTAGCCAAGAGAAATTTGCTGACAAGCATAAATATGAATAGGGCAATAAAGCTTGCAAACAACAACAAAAGAATGTTGATGCAGAATCTTAGAAGACTCAAAACCAATTTCCTCTCTATCATTTTCTATATCCCTTGCCATAATTCTTCTATAGTTGCCATGCCCATAAGCAATGTCAGATCAGAAATGACAAATTACCTTTTTAAAACTTGTACTAGGTGAATTAAAAACCAATTAACTTTTAATTTTTTTCTCCATGTTCTTAGAGGATCTAAATTATCAATCTAAAGTACTCTGCTTTAGTGATAACTTTAAAAACTCAAAGTATACACAATTACAAGAGATAGGCTGTTCGGTGGGATTTTCAGTTTCAGCTTGATTTACTCAAGAGTCCTTGTCTTCAAAAAGGAGTTTTAAAGGTGCATTTCGTTGTCCTGCTTCACTCCACACATACCACCTGTCACTCTTCCTCGTTATAAAAGATTTCTTGTTCTTTTTCAAAACAAACCCTCTGCTGCCTTACTAGAAAGTTCCAAACTTCCTCTTTCCCCTCCCTGCCTTCCACAAAGTTTACATATTTGTTCTCAAGTATAAATGGGAATTACATGTAAAAATCACACATTAAGTGAAGCTACTTCTTCATGCTGTTTCCCTAAGAGAATCTTGATCTTTATTTAGTGGCCACCAACATAAAGTTAAAATAGATTTCTACCTTTTGAGACAATTGGAATGAGATGCTACCATTCAGGAAAAATGTTCAACATATTCTTACAAAATGTGTGGATTTCTCACTAGTCAAACCTGGGCATTCTATGAATAAATCTAATTTTTTCTGTTTACATCACATTAGGGTTAGGCCAGGGCAGCTCTGAACAGGGAAAGTCTCTATGAGTGAGCTTAGGTAAACTTAGGGCCCTTAAAAAGGATTGAGAACTTGGGTATGAGGAAGTGACCAGAGGAGGGGAATTTAGTAACACACTATAAAGATTAATTCTGGTCTATTTCTTGATCACCAAAAGTTAGATTTGATTTGGCAGGATGAGAGGGAGAAAATAGGAGACTCACAAAAGGTAAATAGAGTTATGAGTTAAAGCATATAGCCAGTGGCTAGACTAGCTGTGGAAATAGTAGACACATTATAAACAATCTTTCATGGTAGCCAGTGATTTTGCACATTATTGTGAAAGCTCTAATTGAAGGAATATTACATTATCAGATTTATATTTTGATAAGATCAATCTGATGGAACTGAAGATTTCAGATGGTGAGATAGATAAATAGATAAATGCATAGGGATAGAAATAGACATATAGATATGAAAATTGTAACATTTTATTTCTGAATTCTACAATATATTCTTTCTACCTCCCTCATCATCCTGCCTAATTTGGTACTCAGGGTCCAAATATAAAATGAAATAAGGCCTTAGATTAGAGGTAGAAATAATACAGATAGATTAAGGGATTGGATGTGAGTAAATGTAAATAAAGCATTAGCAGGAATTTCTAATTCATTTAAGAATGTGAGAGAAGATAAGGGACACTTGTTTAGTGTGACTATACCTTTTGTAGTGACATTTAGAGAAATACATTATTTTGATGTTAGTTTGATGATTATTTACACAGATTGTTTCTTAAGAGTAGTTAGAATCGTAGGTAAAAATAGGTGCAGCCTATAGCCTTTAGTTAAATTCCATGGAGGTTTGGATCATGTACATGGAGATTGAACTGTCAGAGTAAGACTAGGTCAAGGATAACACCTTGGAAAAGAAGTACCTGTAGAGGTAGGGAGAGGTACAAAAGAGTACCAAAAGAGACAGGAAAAGATTTATCTGAGGTGTGAGAACCAGTAGAGTGCAAAGTCCAAAGAAAGGGTTTTACGATGGGAAGAGAGAGAAGTTATATAAAATCCCTCCATCCTCAAGATGAAGATTGAGGAAAACAAAGGACATTGCACTTGGAATTAGATCACTTGATATTTGAGAGACCATTTCGTGCCAGAGCACAAGTGTTAAATGGGTGTTAAGGAAGTGGAGACAGGAATGATGGCTCTTCTTTCAGGAGGGTTTCTGATGAGAGGAAATTGCCAAAACTCTGTCGCTGGACTTCTCCCCAGGGACCTCATCTACATCCATGATATCAAATTCCATGATGACATTGAAATCATCCACTGCAGCCTCAAGTGTCTCTGTATGCAATCTCTTAATTTTCTTTGTGTTCCTCTCATCAAGTTCTTTTTTTTTCCTCTCAGCACTCCCCAGTGCCTTCCTATTATGAGATGTACAAGGTCTTAAGTGGTAAAGTCTGGGTTCAAGTCATCCAACCAGAGCCAACCTAACATTCAGATGATGGTTTCTCATAGTCTCCTGGGTAATCAATATGTGCTTCTACATGCGCCCGGTATTCCAGAAAATTGAAATTCATACTGTTTTCTGATAGTGTCTTGTGCTCCCCAGACCAACTAGTCAAGGATCTATCAAGTGCTCTTTTTTTCTTTTGTGAACTCTCATTCATTTATTTACTCATTCTTTCAGTCATTGAGTCAGCAAATATATTTATGCTTATTGTGGTCTAGGTAGGAGGAAGAGAATAAGTGTGTGGGTGGTATATAGGAAAATGCACAGATAAGTAAGACACTGTGATCAGCTTTGAGACCTGTGTTAATATTTGTGTTTTTGGGCCTCGCCGGTGGCGCAGCGGTTGAGCGCTGGGTTGCAAAGCTGCCCGCAGCCTCTGCAGCGCCGGTTTGATCCCTGGCCACCGGGTCCCTCATGGCGCGCAGACCTCTCCTGCCGCCCGCTGCTCCCCTCAGCAGTGTACTTCGGTCCTTCTGCCTGCTCTGCTTCCCGCTCTGGCTCTGGTGAATTCTCTCACCCTCCCGCGCTTCTGACTGTACCCAGTGCTTGTATAAATAAATCTTTAAAAAAAAAAAAAATTTGTGTTCTTGCTTTACCGCTACATCTGTGGCCTGGTATTATAGTAGGTTTTGAGAAGGCATCTTCAATATCAATGTTTAGCAAGGCACAAGATATAGTATACTCCCTGTAAATGTCAATTTATTTCTTTAATTTAAAAAATCCGTTGATTCTACCACCTAATTTTTATTCATGTATTTATACACACACGTATGATAGACAGATATTCATAGATGAAATATACAAATAAGTGTATAAGTATATTGGAAGATATTAGTATTCCCAATCATGGCATTGGGTGGGGTTTCTAAAACAATCATAAAATTCCATTACTCTATTTCATACATGAGTTCTGAGTCTGTTTCCTTTTTTTAAAAATTTATTTTATTTACACAAGAGCTGGGGTACAGGCTAGATGCACGGGTGGGTGAGAGGATTCACCAGAGACAGAGCAGGGAACAGAACAGGCAGACTGATGAAATACACTGCTGAGGGGAGCAGCGGGCGAGACAGGAGAGGTCTGCTCGCCATGTGGGTTGCTCTGAGGCTGGCGGGGATCAAACCGGCACTGCAGAGGCTGCGGACAGCTTCACAGCACTGTGCTCAACCGCCTGTGCCACCAAGGAGGCCCTGAGTCTGATTCCTTTAATAGGACTTACTTCAAGATTAGTTAGCTCTTACAGAAAGTTTTCCCTAATTTCCTTTATAAGTCCCTCCCCCTTCCTCCAAGCTCCCCCTGGAATTGATCTGTATCCTTTTTGATATGAATCACGTCCCATTCATGAAATTTTTCTTTTCCTAAAGTAGAACATTCTTTGAGGTGAAGCTTGTTTCCTTCTTAGCTAAATAAAGAAGTAACTGAGTGACTATTCTTTGTTAAGTAGACTGCATTGATGGCATTGTATTTACCTCTATCTGTTCCACTCTCAAGTTCACAGTGACAATTGCCCATCTCTCCATAATGATATGTACGTGTCCAAGCTGTTTGTGCAGTCCTTGACCTTTCCCTGGTTTACTTTCTCCTGTAAAATATTTACTTCACCTTTCTTTATGATTCACATAATATCTAATATAAAACTTTTTCTCTTTATGCACATTGCAGATCAAAATTCTCTTTGGCATTTTAATAAAAATCCCACCAAATTTTTCTCCCTAATAATGATGAGATAATTTTTTTCCCCTGTCTGAAGCCCATTAATTCATCTGGGTAACTAGTGCTGTGCTTCCTATATCTCCCTTTCTATTTAAATGTCCTAACCTTCAACTAACAGAAGAAATGCAAACTACAATATATCTTCCAATCCTTTAGCTTCCTATCTTGGACTTTAGAGTCACTATACACAATTCCATTTTTTTCCAGGCTATATTATTCATGGCCAAGTGAATCAGAAATAATACCAATCAGTGTATTTGAAAATCCCCATCAGGTCACATTGCTGATATTTGCTGCAGAAAAGTAATGTACTTTCTAATTTTCATGTGAGCCCTCTATGGCACATAGCAGGAAGTCGCTAGTCACAAATGCCCGTCTTTTCTTCCTGAAATCAAGAACTGAATTCCTTAAACCTCCTTCTGCCTATGAATGCTTTTTATTGTTCTGTAAAATAGTGTCTCTATTTCTTTGGACCATGGCCCTCCATAAAAAATTCATTCTTTGTCATTACCTAGTACACGAGTAGCAATAGAGACACATGCATGCATTGCACACATATTTGTGACGTGACACAAAAGTTTCATGCAATAATACTTTCCTTTATGCTAGGATGTGATTTTTTTTAATGTGCTATGCTATGTATTGTGTCATTACAAAATAAACTTAGGGAAAACATGTATTGATTCAATGATGCCTTCAGAATTGATTCACTTCTATTTTAGTAGTTTCCAAAAAGTAATATGCATCAATATTGATATTTTAATGCAGATATTTGAACCCTAATCCCAAAATATTCTAATTTTATAATTGCAAAGGCTTTAGAGTTCACTGTTTAACAATTCCTCCAAGCAAACCTAACACACTTAGCTAGAAAATGATCCTTTGGGAGCAACTTCCTTCCTGTGTTTGCAGAGTCTCTAGTTCCCCTGTATCTCTTTGCCCCATATATCTTTTCTCCATTCTTTTTACCGTGCTTGCATTTCTCCACTGCATTAGCGTCTTCATTTATTTTTAGTTTCAATTTTGAGTTATTTAATTATTTTATACTTTTTATTTATGGCATCCTTTATCAGAATCTAGAAAACAGAGATAGACTCTTTAGGTATTTTCCCCCTGCCTTTTACCTCTGTCAGAGAGATTAGTATCAAGTATCAAAGAACATTATGGGTGGCATCAGAAGGCAAATGTAGCACCTGCCACTTCTTTGTGTATCTGTCAGTTGCAGGGAAAGGAGTTGAGGGTGATAGGAGAAAAATTGAGGCATGCCTTTTAAACCACAGTTCTTTATGTGTGCCTATGGTGGTAGCCACACTGCACATACTAGTCTCCCATTTTCATTTCCCTACCCCTGTGCATTTTCAGGAAACAGCTGTAGCCTCATTGCCAGTCCCCTCTTTTCACAAGTTTATGTTAACTCTGGGACCTCCCTAGTGGTGCAAAGGGTTAAGACACAGCACGATAGCCACTGCACCAAGAGTTCAATCCCTGGTCAGGGAGCTGACCCACATGGCACAGCAGACCTCTCCTGTCTTGCCCGCTGCTCCCCTCAGCAGTGTATTTCAGTATATCTGCCTGTTCTGCTCCCCACTCTGTCTCTGGTGAGTCCTCTTAGCCCCTGCACCTCTGGCCTTTACTCTAGCTCTTGTATGCATAAATAAATAAATCTTAAAAAAAAAAGCTTAACTTTATAACTAAGTTTTCCTACTTTTCATTTATTCCTGATACTGTGCTTTGTGTATTTGACACTTTTCTTATATCAGCTAGCTTTGAATATGTGCCATTAATCCAGACATCCTTTCAAACCTTTTGATAGAAATTCTAGGCCATGATAGAAACCTCCTTGATTCTCTCAATGCATAATTTACTGTGAACCTTTATATTTTACTTCTTAATTGTTTCCATTAAAAAGTCATAAAGTCCCAGAGACAAGTGTTACCCTTTTTCCTTTAATCTATTAGTGTTTAATACAACTTCATATGTAAATCTGTATTTAATAAATATATTGCTGAACAAATCAACAGTGTAACTTCTACCACTCTAATGCCATTCATATTTTTTTAAAGTTTGCAAATATGTAGATGTTCTTCTCCAGACTTTCTTTATTAAGGAATTTTCATCACCATACTGTTATTTTCATATGTCCATCTTTTAATCTGTCTCTTCTAGGGAATTGTTGAAGTAGAATTTAGTTTAATACAGTGAGTCAAGAGTAGGAAAAATTATTAGTAATATTGTTTAATGCCTCTATATTATTTTTGGTAAATGGAAGGCACAGTTTAGGTTTTGATTCATAGCCATGTATTTATGGCAGTGTCTAATGTAAATTCCTCCAACAGTCCACCAAAATTTCTGTCAAGCCACTTATCAAGACAAAAAGCATCAGTAATTCTAAAAATAAAAACTAACATGTAACCAAAAGCTGAAATCCATAATAAGACCCTGTAAACATAAATCTATGAAACTGAATTGAGAAAAAGCTATCAAACTTCACTTCATTAATCATATACTCCCTGCCAAAAGACATGAAGACACTTTAACTTAGACCAGCATGGCTCAGAGACCCAATTTCTATAGTAATCATTGCACCAACCAATTCTCACTCCAAAAAGTTGCTGCTGAGTTTTTGAGGTAGCCATATTTCTGTGTTCACTGAGAGACACAGAAAATGTTTCCTCAAGACTCATGACAAACTTATTTTGACCTTTATACTCCACAAGAAGACTTAGAAAATTAATCTAGTTAAAGTTGTGAAAGAAGTAAGTTTTCCATATTCTCTGGTAGTTTAGTGGATCTGAGTACCAAGCAATAGCTACATTTGTAGAATGGCATTATGTAAATGGATTCCTGCAAAATATTGTGAATTGGACCTGAAGCAATGGTTCTTTACCATAAATATGATTTCTCAAACTTGGCACCATTGATATTTTTGATTGTATAATTTTTTGTTTTGTAGTGTTGTGCTGTGTATCATAGGCTGTTTAGCTGTGTCCTTTACTCACTAGATGCCAGTAGCATACCTCTCTCCAACACAATTATAAAAAACATCTTTAGATCTTGCCAAGAGTACCTTGGAGCACGAAGACCTCCGGTTGAGGAATATTGCAGCGGTAGCTTGCAAAAGGGAGATGACAGAGTCTTGATAGGTATTGCCTTATTTAAGGATTGATAAAGGAAAAGCAATTAATTTAGAACTATGTTTAAAATACCGTAGTTTACTGCAATTCAACTCCTAGATATTTACTCAAAGGACACAGAAACATTCAAAAGGGCACCTGCACTCCTATGTTTATAGCAGCACTATTTACAATAACTAAGCTATGGAAACAACCCAAATGCCCAAAAATAGATGACTGGATCAAGAAGATGTGGTCCATATATACAATGGAATATTACTCAGCAATCAAAAAAGATAAACTCATGCAATTTGTAGCAACGTGGATGGAGCTGGAAGGAATTATGATCAGCAAAATAAGCCAGAAAGAAAAAGAAAAAAACTGGATGGTCTCACTTATAGCAGGAATTTAGAAAACCTAAGTAAGGGACCAGAAAAAAAAGACTAATTATAATAAAGTGAAAATCAAAATCAACAAGTAACTATAAACCAGAGACACACTACAGGGGGTGGGGGACATTATAAGTGCCAAAATAAGGGGGATGGGAATTGTATGGGGACTATTACCAAGATGAAAATGCATACATTGTGCAAAAATGAAAAATGATGTAAAAATATATAAAATAAAATTTTAAAAAATAAATGCCATGCATGATCCTGAAATGGATCCAGTACTGTAGAAATCGAAATGCTATAAAGGATGTTATTGGGTCAACTGAGAAAAAAAAATAGAAGATAGATTAGAGCAATATATTTTATCAGTGTTAAATTTAGTGGTGTTAAAAACTGTATTGTACTTCAAAAGACTATGCTTATTCTTAGGAAATATACACTGAGGTGTTTAGAAATAAAGGGTCACGTGTATACAACCGTCATTAAAATTGTTCAGGAAAAATTAAAAAATATACTGTAGTTTAAGGGAAAGAAAATATTATCTGAAGACTTAGAGGAAAAGCATACCTTTGAAAACAGTGGATTTCAACGTCAATGGGGGAAAAAAAACTTAGACTCCTTGATGTATTCTAGGAATGCAAGGCTCTCAAATGAGGGAAGGAAGAGTGGTTAGTCATACTGAGAAAATGTGTATTAGAAATAGATTATGTGAAAATTTTGGCAATAATTTTTAAAGGCTAGTGATGCATAGTGTTGGTAAGCGGTAGTGATATAAGCATTCTTAATCATTTCACACAATCTTTCTAGAATGCAATTTAATGTGTGTGTGTGTGTGTGTGTGTGTGTGTGTGTGTATAAAATCTTATAAATGAAAATACTCTTTGGCCCTGAGTTCTACTTATAAAAAATTACCTTTAGGGAAAAAATGTGTGAAAGATGTATATGCGTGGGTGTTAATTTTAGTGTTTTGATAATAAACAAGTGAAATAAATATAATTGGTCAGAGCAGAGAGTGTTGAATAAATTTTGGAACATCTGAATAGTGCCTGGATACAGTACAAATGCAGAAATAGATTTTGATTACATTCGTGAATTATTTAATGGAATAAGATACATCCATTTTCAATGATGACATTGATGTGTGTGTGAATTTGTATTTTTGTCTATGTGCATAATGTGTGTTTTCCTGAGTGTATTATGTCATGAATATATGCACACACAAACATACATCATCTTATTCATTAAAGATAGTGTCTAATACGGATTCAGAAGAGGAACTATGTGTTTTGGCCAATGGAAGCAGCACCCGAACCCTTAATAATCACTGCTTTTCTAATGCCATGATGGGGAGTATCTCTGAAGTTCTTCCACCAAATTTTGCTCTTTAGGAAAAAAAAATAGATTGTTCACTTTATATTTTAGAACAGCTTTATGTTCACAACAAAAGGGAATGAAACCTACATTGTGTTGCCATGTATTCCTGGCCCCATATATGCCTCCCTCCTTATTAACATTCTCCCCAGAGTGATGCATGTGTTATAACTGGTGAACTTATACTGACACATCATTATTACCCCAAATTCATTGTTTACATTGGGGGTTCACGCTTTCTGTGGATAGGACAATTATACAATCAAAGTATTTCTGCTGTCCTAAAAATCACTCATTCTTGTCCTATTTGTCCCTCGCTTCTACCTCACCTTGAGCACCTCCTGAACTTTTTACTATCAACATAGTTTAACCTTTTCCAGAATGTCCTGTGGTTGGAATCCTACAATATATAACCTTTTCAGAATGACTTTGTTTCACCTCTTATTATGCATTTAAGGTTTCTACCTGTATTTTCATGGTTTGATAATCTTTTCATTATAGTGTTAAATAATCCATTGTTGGGATGTATCCATTCTCCTACTGAATGGGCTACCTGGTTATTTCCAAGCTGGGGCAGTTATGACATTGCTTACAGATTTTCTGTTGGAGATACGCTATCCATTCTTTTGGGTAAATACCAAAGAGCACAATTACTGGGTCACACTGGAAATATATGTTTAGTTTTGCAAGAAGCTGCCAAACTGTCTACCAAAGTGTCTGTAGAATTTTGTTTCCACCAGCAATGTATGAAAATTCTGGTTCCACTTGCTTGTCAGTGTTAAGTGTTGTCAGTGCTCTTTGCTGACCTTAATTCCTTTTTATCTTAAAGCTCAATTCAAATCTTGCATCCACTATACTATTGTCATACCCAATTCATGAAGTAGTAATACTTCCCCCAGTCTATACTCAAACTATTTTCATTTGTTTAACCACTCATTTTAATTTCCTGCTTGCTTCAAATTTCGCGTCTCATTTCTCCAATAAAATATTAATTATTTAATGATGTAGCCATTCTGTGTGCAACATTTCTTTAAAATATAGAGATTAACTAATATTTGTTGAATAAGTGAATTGGGATTATATTTTCTGATGAAAACTATTTTAAAAAGTAAAACCATTTAGAAAGGTACCCATAGTATATCTCAGCTGCTTCGTTTTTGTTAGGTTGGTACATTAATTTTATGTTTACATATGGTTCATGAACTCATAGCTTGTTAGAATGGAAAGTAAGCTATTTAACCTTTTAACTTATTGATGAGGAATGAGAGATGCATATAATAATCGAGCCTCTGTCACATGGATAGCACTATGATATTTTGATATGTCTCATTTATCAGCCTTTGTGGTCTTTCCTCAAAACTGTTTTAGTGCTTTCTCTCTCTCTCTCTCTCTCTTTTTTTTTTTTACTGAGTGAGCTAGGATTAATTTTGTGCCATGAAAATGGATTCTTTTCCTAGAAAATGCAAATTGGTAATATAAGAACATATTGAAAATGTTCCATTTCATTAAAGTAACACTGAGCTGTATGTGTTACTGTGCCCCCTTTTTATATCTTTATTATGTAAATAATTAATTCACATAAGGCAATGACTAAAGGCCAATTGTCATGACTCACATTCTTTCATTTTACAATGAGCTTAATTTTATAGAAAATAAGAGTGGTTAAATTATTACCTTAAAAGAAGGTTCTTATATTAATGCTGTATTGTTATCTCACTGAACTGAATATTAACAAAAGAAGCTAATATTATAATGGTCACTACTAATCACTCCTCTGATATTTAAGCTTTGATTTCTCATTACTTTGTATCAGTGATATTTCTGAGAAAGTCAACACTGTCTTTTGAAACAACAGAAATAAGTAGTGATAGAAAAATGCAGGCAAAACAAAGTAGATTATTTCTCTTGACTGTGAACACCCCTGTTTTACTAACTCTTGCCCTTACTTGCTTGTTTAGGTTCCACCCTCTCAGTAAAGGCCTCTGTCCTGTCATCGCGGGTTTTTTGAGGAGTCCTGAAGTGTTTCTCTCTGATCTGCATATATCCCTGTCTAATTCATAACACATGCTCTATTCATTTTCCACGGCTGCCATAAGAATGTACCACAAATCGGGTGTCTTAAAACAACAGAAATATATTCTCTGACAATTTTAAAGGCTAGGAGTCAGAAGTCAGGGTATGGGGCTGTACCTGGCTCCCCCTGAGGGCTCCGTACCTCTGTCTTCTGGTGGTGACTGGCAGTCTTCATCACCCTGATTCTGGCCTCTGTCTTCACATAGCCTTCTTCCCTATGTGTCTGTGTCTCTGTGTTCAATCTCCTCCTTTGTGTTATAATTACACCATTCGTTGGGTTTAGAACCCATGGAAAATCCAGGATGATTTCTCCTTGAGATTTTAAATTGATTTTAATACCAAATCAGGTTCCATTCTGAGTTTCCAAAGGACCATGATTTGGGGATGGTGGGGATCACTATCCAACCCACTTCACTTGATTTTAGCCCAGCTGCCCTATTTGCTGGGAGTGTTCATCTCTGGCACATGCTGCTTCCCCTACCAGGCTCAGTTGCCTCCACTGAAAAGCAGTTCCCTTTGGCTGTGTCATGCTGTGTATTCTGCATAACACCACCGCCACCACTATTCAGCCGCATTGCCCACATCAGGGCATCTGCACATTGGCGAAGTCCCCTATCTGTCCCTGATGATTATTGTGGTGCCTACATGCCCAGTTACACATAGTTGGATTGCCATCTCCCACTGGGTGCTGCACTCCCCAGGGGTACCACTGAAGATACGTGGGAAACTTCCAGAAACTAACACATTTCTTTTGGGTTTATACAGTTAAAGTAGGTCCTAGTTATATACCCCCTGTTGTACTAAGAATTCCTCATCTCCATTATTTCTAAAGTTTTATTGCTGGACAAAGCTTGACCTCCTCTTTTCTCAGAATGAGGTCTTTCCAGGAGACTCTTTCATTTTTTCATTCAAACTGGTTCCTGGAAGGCCTCTTTGCCTGTTGCTCAAATATCTCTGGGCTGATAATAATTCCAGCAGTCTGCAACTTAAGTTCAAGGTAGGGCCAGCCCCCTATTTCTTTTTATTTCCCCATCCCACGCAAGTAGTACTAAAGTGAGTTGACTTAAATTGTTAAATTGCTCTGACATAGCTATTTTAATTATTTACAGTAGTTTTCTTTCTTTGTTGAGATAAATACTATGGAGTAGAATGAAATATCATTTTTTGACCTGTTAGTAATCATTCACATGTTACCTAGAAAGTACTTTTCAGCAGCTATAAATCCTTTAAAATTTGGTTTGTAGAGAATGGTAATTTAACAGCTGTTTATTCTGTGCAACTGTAGACACCAGGTATTATCACAAACTCTAGGGAAAAGGTGGAAAGACAGGTTTACAATCAAAAGCCAGAGAAAAAAGATACAATGACAATGCAGTAGCAACTGTGCCTAAAGTTTTATCGAGCACCAATTTCCCTACTTCTTCCCCTTTAAAGAAGTAGGGAAATTGGTGCTCGATAAAACTAAAAAGATACGCAGTAGCCAGTGCATCCCATACTGGAATATAAAACATTGGTCTTAATACAACAAGGAGCTACAGTATGTTTTATATTTAGAGGAGAAGTAAAAATGTCCAGGTAGAAACATGGGCTGTCAATGGACAGTTGCAATAGGGGATGATGAAAATTTCATCTGAAATGAGAGTGGCTGTAGAGAAGGGGCACACGCTGGAGGTCTGGAGACAGCAGTTGGTTCAGTCTTTTACTATTTGATTTTCAATGTGGCAAGAAGGGGAAATGTCTCAAAATGATTCTTAGGTTTCAACCTTAGTTGTCTATGTGGTGATGTGCTTCAACTAAAAGACTACTTAGAAATTTGTTCTTATGGAGAGGCATTATATAATTTAATTCTTCTAATAATCCTTCAAAATAGCTAGAAATCAACTCTCAACAAAAGTAAATAGTTAATAGAAATAAGTTTAATCAAATAGTGATAAACCTAGGTATTTTCTCTAAATATGAAATTCTTGCTCTTAGGTTTTTTGGAAAATAGGTTGAGATAACAATGGGTAAGAAGTTAAGACTCACAGCTTGTGTTTGAGGTAGCACCTTAAAATAGCCAGGTCAAATCTTGTAGTAGGCCTCTGGAATTTAGAACTTAAATATGGAAAAGAATGGGTCTTTTGGGAGGGTCAGATGGGAGCTGTTTACATATGGGCACTTGTAAAAGCCACGTTCATATTTGTGATTGTGTAGTAGCAGAGTCTATAGTGAGAAAAGAAGAGAAGTTTAGATGGAACCCTTCTAAATATCAGCATCAAAGAGGGTGACTAAACACACAGAACCAGTGAAGAACCAGAATACCCAGAGAGTGAGGAATCAAAGAGATAAAAGGAGAGAATATTGTGGAAATGGTCCGTAGTTCCCTGTGCAAGATACACTTCAAGTCAGGTAAACAAAATGTCCATTACTCTCAACATTGGCAAAGAATTGGAAGTATTGGTAAAACATTGCAAGTGGTTTTAAGAAAATGTGAGGGCCCTTGGAGTAGTTAGAGGAATTAACAGATGCAGCAGTAAAACTACATGAATACTGCCCTCCATGTGTGAATATAATATTCTTCTTCACCCATTGCTATGGTCATGAAATTTGTTTTTTAGCATCATTGATTTTTAAAAAGTATATTAATACAAATGACATACTATTTGGTAATTCAACACGGAAGATAGGAGTTCCTCCTATCCAGCCTCCTACACATCTGTGTAAGACTTCCTTTGCCTGTGGTCTAGCCCTTTAAACTAATCACAGAGACATCATTCACATTTGAAGTAAAATTCTACTTTTGTAAATACCATTTCAAAGTAAAGTTGCAAGGATGTTTCGATATTCCAAAGGACATTGGTTAGAAACATTGCTTTGTTACTGAGGGTACTTTAAATTTCATGCAGGGAGTGCTTTCAGTGGTCTTGTTATATGGAAAAGCCATTTTCTGTAGGAATTTGATTATGTGTTATTTGCTTTTGTAGTCAGAGACTGAGTTGGCTGTTTGTTCTTTCGTCCTGACAGCATGTGATAATTACTGTCAGCTCTTCTTACCTATTCCAGTCTAAAAGTACAACCCTTCATCAAAACAAGCTATGGCTCCATATAAGGTTATAATTCTACTCAAAGAAGAAAGGGATTTTGCATTGTCTCAACTCTTTCTCCCCACTAGGTAAAGACTAGTCATTATTGAAAAATGGTAATCAGCTCTCTCTAAGACATATTATTTCCAGTAATGTGTTAATTTTAGGCAAATTGTATTAGAATAAAAAGATTTGGGTGGTCCACAGATTTTATAAGGGATCTGACATGTCAACAGTAAACATATTTAAGAAGGGCATAGACTACTTCATTGTCTTTCAATTATAAAGACAATGAATTTATTTCAGACACACATTACTGGGGAAAATTCCGGTTTTCTTAAAATTGTATTTTGTTCTCCCACATTCTTTATTTGATTTGTATGTAAATACCCTTCTCTCAGTGGAACATATTGGTGTTTTTGCTTCAGCAATTCTCTTTTGGTAACTTATCCCATATGTTTGTTAGCCTTTGCATAAAATTTTTTTCTCTGAACTCAGCTTGTGAACTATATACTGTATGTTTCTGCCAGAATTATGATTGTTTGGATTATTTTTGTACAGTTAGCTTCATAATTAGAAACATTTCAGTTACTTGAAGGTAATGAGTATAGATCTCATTTTAGAAATAAGGTAAAAGTATAATTTTAATACATATTTTATTCTTTGTTTCATTTTCTTTTCTGATTTACTTCACTGAAAAATGGTCAGTTTGTCATTTCTGGACATTGGACATGGAAGATAACCAACCATCTCTGCATTACATGGTTGGGGGGTACATTCCATAATTTTTTCTTCCTCCCTTACAAAACTTCCATATAATGGAATGAAAAGAAGAGAAAAGGACTGTTGGTTTGTCTTTTTTTTGTTTTTGTTTTTAACCTCTAAGTAATTTTTCAATGGTCTGTTGACTTTAGAAGAAATTGAGTAAAGGTGCGATTAGCGTTGAAATTTCTAGTCTTAGTGGAATTGAGAGATCGTATTTCAAATATTAGAAAATTCTATTTTAGTTCACATATGCACAGGTTATCTACTCTCACACATCTGCTAAGAAGGTTAATATAAGGCATTTCCTTTTATTCATTCATTCAATAAGTATCTATTGAGTTCCTGCCATGCTTATCATTACCCCTGCTCTCTTGGGTTCACTGTCTCCCTGTGGAAAGGAAAGAAACATCATAAATAAATATTAAATCAGGTGCTATAAAAAGTGTTACAGAGAAAAATACAGTACGGTAAGGAAGTAGAAGAATGGAGTGGTGTTAATTTTAGATTGGGTATTCAAGTAAAGCCTCTCTGATCAGGTGGCAGGGGGTAAACATCTGAGAGAAGAGAGGCGTGAAGCCCTGTAGGCATTTGGGAAGAAAACATTCCAGGCCCTTTGTGCCCGTAAATTGGGCTTTGTGCACCAAGAAAAATTAGACACTGAATTGCTTCTGTGGGATAATTAGAAAAATACAAGTCCCGGATTGCAAAATTCTACAGGATTTGTCATCTCTACACACAGATGTGTGAGATTTAATGGCCTAAAGTAGTCAGGGACTTCTTTATGGAAGAAGTAACCCTTGGGAAAAAACTGTCAGATGTGGCTATTTATTGCTGTTTATTTACGGAATATTTATTGACACATGAAGAGAAGGAAGAAGGGCATTTCAGAAAGGAAAGTAATGTGATCAGAAATTCAAAGGATGGTCAGTGGGGCATGGTGGTGTACATCTGAAGTGGTATGAACTATTCCTCTGTGTGATACACAGTGCTATAACTGATGTTACCCTAATAATAAAAAGAAAAGAAAAGAAGTCCAAAGGACAGTGTATTAGTTTCTGGGGGCTTCTGTAACATATTGCCACAAACTTGTTGCCTTTAAACATAAGTTTATTCTTTTATAGTTGTGGATGCCAGCTTGGAAATCAGTTTTACTGAATCAAATCAAGGTGTCAACAGAGTCTTATTCCCTCTGAAAGCTCTGAGAATCTGCTCCTTGATTGTGGCCACATGCCTCCAATCATTGCCTCTATTGCCATTTTGTCCAGTGTCTCCTGCCTTTCTTTTATTTTTTTTTTTTTTTTTTTTTTTTAAAGATTTATTTTTATTTTATTTATTTATACAAGCACTGGGTACAGTCAGAAGCGCGGGAGGGTGAGAGAATTCACCAGAGCGGGGAGCAGAGCAGGCAGAAGGACCGAAGTACACTGCTGAGGGGAGCAGCGGGCGGCAGGAGAGGTCTGTGCGCCATGTGGGACCCTCCTCCGGTGGCCGGGGAGCAGCCGGGGATCGAACCGGCGTCGCAGAGGCTGCGGGCAGCTTCGCAACCCAGCGCTCAACCGTTGCGCCACCGGGGAGGCCCTCCTGCCTTTCTTTTAAAAGGACACTGATGATGACATTTAGGTGATTATCCATGATGATTATCCACCTGGATAATCCAGGGTAATCTGCACATTTCAAGATCTTTAACTCAGTCACATCTGGATAATCCTAAATAATCTATTCATTTCAAAGTCCTTAATCTAAAATCACATTTGCAAAAATGTATTACCGTATAAGATAATAGGTTTAGGAAGAAATTAGATCTTGATAGCTTTAGTGGGGTGTGGTGGTGGGTGGGCACTATTTAGCCCACAAGAGAGAAGTTAAGCATGTTAGAAGAGAGATTGATCTTATAAAAATAAAGAATTCCTATCAGGAATATTTCCTTCATGCATTTAGCAAATAATTGTTAGTTGTTTTCATACATTTAGAAAATATATGCTAGACGCCTTCAGGAGATACTCTTAGGTCACAATGGTAGGCACAAAAATCAGCACATCTTTGGCATCACAGAATTTACAAATAAGGTAAATGAGGTAAAATAGGGACAAGAAATAGTCCATAAGGATGGGAAGTTATAAGATCATGCTTATCTTGTCCATATCCTTTAACCTCCACGAGATTGCTGTGATTTAGGCTTAAAGAAACTGAAGCCCAAAGGAGTTAAGTAAATTGTCTAAAGCCACCCAGTAACGTGGTGCAAAGGTGAGCTGTAATCTACTTCACCAATGTACGTCTCTATAAATGACCTTCAGCTGTGAACAGCTACTGAGGCACAGTGCACTTTTAGATCAAGGAATTACATGTTTGAGAGTTTAGGAGACTATATTTAGGTTTGGCATGCAGGGCGTATTGGAGGAAAGAAACAGCCAGTTCAGGGTAGTGGGAAGGGTTTGGTGGTACATACGTGCTTAGCTGTATTCATTCAACAGATAATTATTTGGCCTTCTATCTGCCAGGCTCTCAGTTGGCAGCATGTGACAGATGGCGAACAAAAGACATAGTTTTCCTAAGTGGAGTTTACCATCTAGCTAGGATATGGTATCGACATCCAAAGATTAAACAAATAGGTGTAACAAATGCAGGCTTGGTGGTAGCATAGTGCATGGCATCTCTAAGGAGAGGAGTAGAAGAGTAGCAGTAGGTGGTGTATTTATTGCCTCTTGATGCTACCCCAAGTTCAACATGGGCCAAAATCAAAGTATCCGCGGGGCTGCATTCCTTTTGGGAGCATGTTTCCTTGCTTTTTTAGTTTCCAAATTCCATGGTTCATGACCCTTTGAGTGAATCAAGTCTTCCTTGTACAATATTACATCATTCTGATGACTTCTTTCTTGCCTGACATCTCCCCTCACTCGTCTGCTTTTCAGAAACCTTCTGACTTCATTTGGGTTCATCTGGGTAATTTTTTTCAAGCTGATTAGCAGACTGAATTCTACCTGCACCTTTAATTTCACTTGACCATGTAACCCAATGCATTTCTAGGTTCCTGGAATGGAATATGGACATCTTTGAGGCTATTATTCTGTCCACCACAATTAGGCTAGACTGTGCAGAACATTTTAGTTTTATTCTATTGTCCATTACTGGGTTTTAAGCAAGCTGGTTATATATGGTCAGAAATTTGTTTTTAAAGGATAATTCTGAAATTTGGAAAAGAACTATGTTCAAAATGGAAGTGAAGTCATTATTTAAGAAGCTTTTTCAGTCCCAGAGAAAGTATAAACTGGGCTGTAGTAGTGGTGATACTAATGGTGAGATGCAAATGGATTTGAGAGAAAGTTTGAATTAGAGGGATCCAACAAGAATTTAGAGGTACATTTTTGGCATGCAGAACTGAAGACTATTATTACCTGGCAGGGAGAACACCAGAAGAATAGGTTCTAGGGACAAAATAATATATTGTGCTTTGGCAAATCCTAGAAGCAATAGTAGAAGGGAAATAAATGCACAAAGTAAAAGACTTTTCGGAGTAAGGATTGGCGAGAGTTGAAATCTGTATTATGTGAAATTGGTATCTTTATGCTTTAAAATATAATGTCTTCCTAGATATTACAGAGTGGGCATGGGAATGGGTGTTAGCCCAGAGGTAGAATTTTAAGTATTTGAGTATTTGTAAGCCATTGATTTTCTAAGATACCATGCAACCATCTAACAAGCAGTCATATAGTTCCCATTCTATGGAGTGACATCTTGAAGTAACAGCCACACAATATTTCAGAAAACGGGAAAACATATAAGTAACACAAGTAACATGAAGGTGTTCTTTCAATTATTCAAGAGGTTCTAGAATTAAATTCCTTTGTTACAGTTAATCTACATTACCTAAAATAATGCCTGACATATAATGAGTACTCAGGAAATAGATAGATTAACTTATTGGAAATCTATTAATATTAGTCATTGTCATTGTATATCATTGTATTCTTAGAATACAATGATCAGACTCTGTTCTTGCCTTCAAACTATTAAATGTTTATCTCAGGGACTTCATTTTTTACTTCCTACGTCCTTTTAAACAAGTTCAATTAATGTGTATAATAAAAGTATTATTCAAAGAAATAGATTTACTTGTTCCAGCACACGCAAGTAAGTTTTCTTGGAATCTTTTTAATTTTAAGAAAAAATTTATTAAGGCAGTATTGATGTACAATACTATATGATTCATAAATGTAGGATCTACCTCTTCAGATGTGTGTTACCATAGCCTATCAATCATAGAACACCTATAGTCCTCCACCATACTCCACTGAACTGCCCCTCCCACCTTTTCTTTCCATCCCTACACCTCTACTGGTAGCCTCCATTTTACAGTCAGATTTCTAGGATTTGATTTGGGTTTGGTTTTGGCTTACTCTTTATTTTGTTTCTCAATATTACACATATGAGTGAAACCATCTGGTATTTGTCTTTCTCTTTCTGGCTTATTTCATATAGCATCCATGTCACAATGGCAAAATTTCATCTTTCTTTTATGGCTGAGTATTTTATTGTGTATATATACCACATCTTCTTAATCTACTCATTTGTCCTTGAGTACTTAAGTTGTTTTCATAACTTGGCTTTTATAAATAGTATTGCTCTGAACATACATGCATGTATGTCTCCCTTCCAGTGAGTGTTTGCACTCTTAGGGTAGACACTTTTGGGTAGATAGGAGTGGTATAGTTGGGATAACATAGTAGACCTATTTTTAATATTTTGGGAAATTTTCATACTGTTATTCATAGGGGCTGTACCAGTCTACACTTTCACCACTAGTGTGCAGTTTTCCCTCTCCCTCCATATTCTTGCCAATACTTGTTGTTTCTGGTCTTTGTGATATGGGCCATTCTCACAGGTGTGAGATGTTATCTCATTGTGGTTTTAATTTGTATTTCCCTGATAAATGATGATGAGCATTTTTCATGTGCCTATTGGCCATCTGAATATCTTTGGAGAAATGCCTATTTAGTTTTTCTGCCCATTTTTTAATTGGATTTTTTGTTTTCTGTATTTTGAGTTGGATGAGTTCTTTATAGATCTTGGATATTAATCCCTTGTCAGATGTATGCTGTGCAAATATTTTCTGCTATTCAGTGGGGTGTCTTTTCATTTTAATGATAGTTTCTTTCCTTGTACAGAAGATTTTTAGTTTGCTCTTGCCCCATTTGTTTATATATTTTAAGATTTATTTATTTATGCATACAAGAACTGGGGTACAAGTCAGAGGTGTTGGGGGAGTGGTAAGACGATTCACAAGAGACAGAGCGGGGAACAGAACAGACAGACTGAGTGAAATACACTGCTGAGGGGAGCAGCGGGTGAGGCAGGAGAGGTCTGCTGCACCATGTGGGTAGCTCCCTGGCCAGCTAGGGATCGAACTTGCGCTGCAGAGGCTCTGGAGAGCTTCATAGTGCTGTGCTTAACCCCTTGCGCCACCCGGTAGGCCCACCATTTGTTTATTTGTGCAATTTACCAAGTCAGTAACAGAGGCATGTTTGGGTGCTGTGGATGAAGGGAGGGTCTCATTTTTTTTTCTAGTGGATTTTGAATTATGGGGAGGAAAGGCAGAATGCAAAGAGGCAGTAATGAGACCAAATATTTGTGTAATGTACTGTACATTAGATTTAATGTGTCATGTCAATTCTAGGTCCAAATCAAAATAAAATTAACAAGTGTTTCATCTATAATTTAGTATGTGCTTCAAGGAGAACACGGTAATCAATTTTCATTGACAGACTAAAGAAGTGATCAGATTTGTATGAAATAAAGCCAAGAACATTTCTTTAAGGCTATGGAAAGGTAGGCATTATAGGTAACTGAGGTGAGCAAATGAAATAAAGGGATTGATCAGGGGGACCAGCTTCTAGTAAAAGAGGAATTATTTAGAAAATACTAAGTTGTGATTTTGAAGAACTGGTGCTTAGGGGCAGTGTCATTTTGGCATACCAAGAATATTAAGGCACATACAGACTGCTAAACTAGACTGTTGGAGGCCACTGGTGATTCTTATCTAAAAGAAAAAAATGTTATTAAAATTATATGAGAGAGTTTATCATGTTGGCTGTGTTGGAGATGTACTGGAATTGAGAGAAAATATAGATAAACAAATTGTTTGAAGGCTTTTATTATAATCCAGACATCAGAAGATGGACCACGATGGCACCTGTGAAATGGGAATAAAGGATATAGGATAAGATAAAAAGGTAGAGCCAAAGAGAGAAATAAAAGATAACAGGGGTTATGAAGTTGGCTTCTTTGAAATAGATGTTAGGAAGAAATGATGGCCATTATAAAGAGAGAGTAACAATTTTAGGCTTATTTTCTAATCTGTCTAACCTGAGAAAAATAACTGTCAAGCTTAACCAATTGAGAAAATATAAAATATTGATATTTGTCACCATGAAATTTCTATATTGATGTTAGTCTCACTTTCAAATTCTTTTGTGTAGTCATAAATGTCCTTGGAGAATAATTTTATTGCTTTTAAAACTTCTACCCAAAAATCACTTTCAGGTATATCTGGCATCAAAATCCAAAATGTTTTCCTAGGAGGAAAATATTAAGATTTACTCATTGATGAGAATGTACTTCATGTAAAGCCAAAGTTGGTATTAAGGTATCATTGGTTTCCAGGAAGAAGTGTTATTTCTCATAGTTTATCTGAAGCACTTATGTTAATTGTAACTTGCCTAATCTTAACTTTTGCTTTGGTTGCCATTTTCTGGAGGACAAAATCTGAATGTAGTAATGCAGCTTCCAAGACCCATATTTCTAGCTTCATCTCCTAACCACTTTCATATATAAGTCTTTAGCCATGGGAATTTAGTGATATTTCAGATATTAAAGAAGACATATATGGCATAGGTACTTCTTATTCTTATGCATGTTCATGAAAGACTCCTTAACCCAAGAAGGTTCTATAAGTAGCCCTTGACTTTGAGAAATTCCCCATAGTCTAAGGTCTGATATTTAGATTTAGGGATTCAGATTTTTTTTTTCACACTAAGAAAATATAATCATCCATTTAAATACTTATTGAGGACTTAATTTGACAATGAGCTTGGCAAAGAAGCTACAGTGGTGAATGAAGCAGATCTGTTTCTCAACTTTATAACACCTCCCATGCAGCTGTAGAATGTTAGTAAACAGTGGAAGTCCTGCTTGCTCCAGGGGCAAGAAGAACAGAGTGCAAGAGGCAGAGGCTTGACTGATTGTTAACCATGGAAGGTTCACTGGAGAAATTGGAAGTTCAGTTTGGCGCTATCATTCATGAGAGGGAGAGAGAAAGTGTGAGAAAAGAGGCTGGAGAAACAAGCAGGGACAAGTAACAAAGTCAGAACATACAAGTCACACAGAGGGGTTACTTGACCATAAGCCCCTTGTGGCACCTAAGGAGGAGATTAATATGAGTAGAATTGTATCTTAATACTGATATAAGACTTTAAAATGAACTTTTTACTATGCAATGCATCACTATTAACAAAGTAGTCCTTTCCTGCCAATATGTGTTATCGCTCTGGAGAAAGTCATAAAGGAAATCAATCTTTTTTCTTTTCCTATTAGCAAACATTAAAAAAGATTGAAATATGTAATAACAAATGTGGTAAGGGCTAGAGCAATCAACCTTTCATTCATTCTTAGGGCATGCTTATAAACTGGTGTAAGAACATTTGAAAGTAATGCTACATTACTTTATAAAGTTGAATATATGCTTGCTATGTGACTCAACAGTCCACTCCTAGGTATTCATCCAAGAGAAACTCTCTCACACCTGATTCAGATTATCCACATAAATATTCAGCACTCATAATCACACACACACACACAAATTGAATATAAATGACATGTCCCCCTATAAAAAATAGAAAAAACTGGTATATTCATGTAACAGGATCCTAAAAAAGAGTTAAAATGAAATTCATTCTACATATTGACTCATCAGCATGGAAGTCTGCAAAGTATGAATTGAGTGAGTCAACTTCTGAATAACAAGTCAGAAAAGAACACATATTTATATAACTTTGAAAGACAGGAAGATGAAACCATATACTGTTTAGAGAGAGGTACACATACTGAAATCCATAAAGGACAATTCTTAATAGCAATAGTCATAGTATCTGTTCTGGCTATTCTACTGACTTTTTAGTGTTTGTTATTATATAATGCGCTTGCTGTTATCTTTCAGATGTATAACTTCTTTCATTATAGAAGAAATATTTTTTTTAAAGAAGCTTGTTGAGAAGTTAGAATACAGGAGAGCTAAATAACATTAACTATGAATACAGACTTTGATGTCAGACCAACTTGGGTTCAAATTTCTTTCTTTGAAAATTGCACAGTTGGTCTAGACACTTGGGATATATCACTGAACAAAATAGGCAAAGACTCTTACCCTTGGGAAGGTTATAGTCCAATAGTTAGAAATAAATTTTTGTGAATTTCCCTAACATTGTGAGCTCCCTGGAATGCTGGCTCTATGTTTTAGCCATCTTTGTATACCTAGCACCAGAATCTTGTACATTGTGGGTATGTTCATAGAATTGAATTCAACTGCATGAATAAATAAACACTCTACTTTGTACTTCCATTCAGCAAGGGAAATACAAATTGTTCCAGGTTGTTTCGATCACAGTTACAACCTCAAATCTAAGATCAGCCTTCTAGAGTTTATATATTTATTTATTTAAAAATTTATGTTTTTTGTACAATAGCTGGGGTATAGGCCAGAGGCATGGGAGAGTGAGAGGATTCACTAGAGACAGAGCGGGGAACAGAACAGGCAGATTGACTGAAGTACACTGCTGAGGGGAGCAGCGGGCGAGTCAGGAGAGGTCTGTTGCGCCATGTGGGTTGCTCCCTGACTGGGATCCAACCCATACTGCAGAGGCTGCGGACTGCTTCATCATGCTGTGCTTAACCCCTTGCGCCACCAGGGAGACCCCTAGAGCTTCATTTATTGATCTTAGCAATCATTCAATATAGAGAGACTGACAGCAGTTGTGTTATCTTGAGACTAGAGATGAGTAGATACTGTTATTAGTATATAAACATCTTTATAGTCATGCTTTTTTATTTTTATCTATTATCTGTATAAGTTGTTTACATTACTCATCTTAATTTTAGTAGTATGTGAACTGTATCTTTTATTTCTCTGAAAACTACTTTCTTTCTCTTCAGTGATCCTAACAGTTATTCCTATATATTACAAAATTGTTACTGAATCCTTTAATAGTTTTCAAAGTTCACTGGCAATACAGTTCTATATCATGGTGTGCGTGTGTATGTGTGTGTTCACGCACTTTCATATGTTACAGAAATAAAGGAAATCTGTATATTTCTGGAATGATGACTCTTTAGTGTTTGTCACATTCTCAGAGGAGGTTATAATTAACTTATTGCTGGACAGTAGGTTCTTTATATAATGGAGTTGTTATGAGAAACAGAAGAATCTTGATTTTTCACTTATATACATTTCCCATTATTCTTTTAAATGAAATAACTGGATCTAAAAGGTATGGATATTTTTATTCTCTTGGCACAAAGATGAAGTTACCCTGCAGAAAATTGACATTACAGATTTTCTTTTGCATGTGTCCATAAGTAAAAGTTAGAAGCTCAAGTTAAACTTCTTAGATTAAATTGTTTGACATTGTTAAATATTATGTCTTTTGTAATTTTAATGTTGCCTCCTTTTCACATTATATTAGGGTGTGCCTTGACAGTGACTTTCTGTGGTTACAAATTATTAGTGATTTCTTTGTTTTTTGCATTTAGATTGAGTAACATATTTTCATGATATCAATCAATCCTTACATAAAAACTCCCCAAGCTTTTGTCTGTGAACAATAATGTGAATTTAACAGAAATATTTGTTTATTGACTTAGGGAACTGGGATTTTTTCATTATATAATTCAGAAGGAATGTCTGTATTATCATAACAAATCAACTTCTATTGTAATTTGTAGCTTTCACTTATGACTCAATTTCCTACAAAAGTAGATTTCAGGGTGTTTCTTAGGAATTTATTATTCAGAAATGAAAAGATATTCCCTGCTTATCATTTGGAATAAGTAACATTGTCAAATGGTCATCTTACTAAAGCAATATACAGATTCATTGCAATCCCTATCAAAGTTTCAGGGACATTCTTAAAAGAAACAACATAAACAGAAGTTCATAATTAGCCAAAAAAGACAATGAATAGCCAAAGCAATCCTGGCCAAAAAAAAAAAAGGAAAAATGGCAGTGTCACACTCCAGGACTTTGAACTATACTACAAAGCTTTAATAATCAAGCAGTATGGTAGTGGCACAAACATCTACACACAGATTGATGGAGCAGAATGGAAAACCCATATATAAACACATACTTGGACAGTTAATCTATGACAAATGAGCCAAGAATATACACCAGAGGAAAAAAAAAAGCCTCTTCAATAAAAGGTTTTGAAAAAAAACTAGACAGCCACATGTAAAAGAAAGAAACTAGACCACTATCTCACACCATACACAAAAATTAACTCAAAATGGATAAAAGACTTCGATGTAAGACTTGAAACCATAAAATACATAGAAGAAAAGATAGGCAGAATACTCTATGATATAGACTTCACAACTGTCTTTGTGGATTAATCTCTAATAGCAAGGATAGTAAAAGAAAATGTAAACAAGTGGAACTGTATCAAACCAAAAAGCTTCTGTACAATGAAAGAAACTCACTAAAACAAAAAGATACCCTATTGAATGGAGGAAAATACTTGCACACCATACATCCAACAAAGAGCTAATATTCAGGATCTATAAAGAACTCATATCACTCAGCAAAAAGAAAACAAGCAACCCAATCAAACAATGGGCAGGAAAGCTAAATAGGCATTTCCGCAAAGAAGACATACAAATGACACATGAAAAAAATAAACTGTCCTTCATTACTTATCAGGGAAATGCAAATCGAAACCACAATGAGATGTGAGAGTTACCACATCAATAAACCAAAACAAGTGTTCTTAAGGATGTAGAGAAAAAGAAACCCTCTTGCACTGTTGGTGGGAATATAGACTGGTAGGGCCCCTATGGAAAACAGTATGGAGGTTTCTCAAAAGATTAGAAAGATTGCATAAACACTATGTAAATGGAAACATACTGCAGTGTGTTCATTGCAGCACTGTTTGCAATAGCCAGACTATGGAAACTACCTACATGCGCCAACATAGATGAATGGATCAGGAAGCTATGGTATAGTACGGTAAAACCATACTCCTAACAATCCTTGAAATCTGACTGCAGCACTGAGGCTGCCAGAGGGGGCTGAAGGAATATAAGGATGAAGAGGGAGCACAATATACCAGGGTGGTGGACTGTGCATGCTTGGGTTGTGGGTAAGGTGTAGTAACAACACCTGAAGGGGGAGACCTTACAACCTCTAAAATTCAATGTTGTAAATCAATGTTACCTCATAAAAAAATTAAATGCTGCCTGCCTCTAGCAGACATCCAAACTCATGTAAACAGGATCCCGTTAAACATTATTGTTACTAATGTTATAACTTCAATTTCTATAGTTTTCTAATTTTTTTCTTTACTCCAGTCTCATCACACATTTTTTCTGTTTTTATTCTAGTTACAAGTTCTTAATAACAAATGTATTCAAAGGTTTAAAAAGTTTCTTTTTCATATATTAAAGAATCTTTCATAATACTTACCATTAAATTGATACCCATAAATTACTATCCTATTGAATTCATCTCACATCACATGTGTAAACACTAAAACCTATTGAAAATTTAAATGCTAAATATATCACATTCCCATGCTACTTAATTTTAATAACAAGAGGGCCTCCCCTGGTGGCACATCTGTTGAGTGCTGGGCTGTGAAGCTGCCCGCAGCCTCTGCAGCGCCGGTTCGATCCCCGGCCACGGGCGAGGGTCCCACATGGCGCGCAGACCTCTCCTGCTGCCCGCTGCTCCCCTCAGCAGTGTATTTGGTCAGTCTGCCTATTCTGTTCCCCACTCTGGCTCTGGTGAATTCTCTTACCCTCCCGCACTTCTGACTGTACCCGGTGCTTGTACAAATAAATAATTAAATCTTTAAAAAAAAATTAGTAACAAGAATTCAGTATTCATAGCTTACAAAATAATCTGATTTCTCAAAATCACAGGTTGGTTCATTTACAACGAATTGCTTGAGTGTATAGAATTTAATTTTCATTTGTAACCTAATGCCATGTAAGAGAAATGTCCACTACAGTTATATTGGTATGTGAATATTTCAGAGTAATAGATGACTGAATCAGCTTTTAAATCACTGATGTAACCAGTGGGCTTATTTTGACCACTGCTGGAATGATATTAACTAAGGAAAAGAGAATTGTTTACTTAATAGTACATGTTAATATGTTTTGTTTTGTTTTTTCTTTTGAGGTTGGGTAATAATTATATGAAAATATCATCTAGATTGGGTTTCAAGGATAAAAGAAGAATTTAAATATCCCAAATTTTTGTGCGAACTTTATTTTAGTTTTTAGAAACTTACAAGTTTCTTGAATTCATCAGGGAGTTTCTTGATTGGGTCCATAGAGAGAAAAACCACATGATTAACACATTAAATCCACTCTTAAATAGACTTATCTACCTAAAACAAATTCAAAATGTTTTGTTACCAGGATACCTAATTCTCGTGTTGTTCCTAGAACTATAACATCTCAGGAATATGTGACTCAAAGTTACAGACACTGCGATTGAGCAAGTCACTGATGGAAAAGAAAAGAAAAACAAAAGCCCAAACCTCAAGCCAATTAAAATCAACAAGCAATTAAAACCACATAGAAAATTGCCAGCTCAAATCCTAGGCCTATATAGATATACCTCATCTTGATGTTCTTTAATAAAGCTTTTGCATGTGTGAAATTGTTTTACTAGACTCTTTATTAATGACCTATTTCTAGGATTTTGTTTCTTTCTTAGTAGCCAAAGATAGGATTCCCCTACCTTAAAAAACAAAGTTTCTTATTGGCAGTTAAAGGATTACCTTTGCCATTTGAATTGATGGTCCTCTCTCAGAGGAAACTTTTTGTCATTCCATCCATGACATATGAAAAATATAAACAAATATCCTCCCAAAAAAGGAAAGGAAATGCATTTGGTCAAATGTCTGCTGTGCTGGATAGTTAGTACACTGTGCAATTAGTTCTCAAAATACACCTGAATATTCTTATGTGTATTTTACAGACAAAGAAACCAGCCATTACTGGTTAGGGCATAACTTTCACACAGCTCCCTTTGCTAAGCCCAGGATTAGAATTCATACCTCACTGAGAAGTCAAAGCCTAATTCTTTCAAATGTTGCTGAAGAAGGAAATGTAAAATTCTCTTGAAAGAAGAAAAGTGAATTGTTGGAACCATTGTACTAGTTAAGAATCTTGGCTGAAGTGACAGTATACCTGGTTAAAACAAACAAACAAACAAACAACAAAATTGGCCTAAAACAAAATCAGAGGAGAGGGATGGTGTGGGGTGGTGTTCATTTACTGATTTAGGAACTAAGCATACCAATGTAATCTTCCTAAACATACCAATGTAATCTAACTATAGGATAAAAATTCATTTGTGGTGTTCAAAATCTTATTCCATTGACTCTTTAGCTTTAGTATATTTAAAGCTTCTCTTTATGTTAACTTCATTCTCAGCCAGGCTGTCTCTAAAAAGTGACAACATGGCTCCAGTAGCTGTAGGTTCATAGCCTGCCAAGCAAAAACTGACTTCCTAGTAGTGCCAGTAAAAGTGCTGGGGCTGATTGGCTTGACATTGACTTACTTGATCATGTTTACTCCCCTTAAGCCATTCCCAGTTGAGGGACTCTCATTGACCAATTTTCAGTCCCTTGGCCAGAGCTAAAACCAGACAAAGGCATTAGCTTTACAAGAATTTTATAGGATGAATGTGGAGAAGGATGGTTGCCCAAGCACACCTGGACACTCTCTTTGGGCAAAAGGGGAAAGTGAATACAAGACAGATAAAAATAATAAACATCCATTCTTGCTATATTTCACGCTAGGAACTGAACCTATTAAAGCAATGCCATTTCACATTTTGAAATTGGTTTAAATAAGTTAAGAGATAATATCTTTGCGTCTCCTATAATGTAACCAATTTTGTAAAGTGTTTTTTTAATTTGATACTTGATGCCATGTTTAAAGGCATTCAAGTAAGATAAACAAAGTACATATTATGTTGAAAATTCAAGATGATACCAGTAAACAGGAAAATATTATCAGCATTCACTCTTTGGGATAACAAATGCATTTATTATGTTTCTAAATAAAACCTCAAACATAAGTTTATAATTATCTGCTTATTCAAAGGGAAAGTTCCTTGTGGAGGTTAGTTTGAACTGTCAGAGCACCACACGAGTTTATAACAATATAAAGTTTTCCAAATTTTTTGCCCTTGCAATCTAAACTTTTTTGCTATTATGCTTGCTCTTGAGAACTAAAGTACTTTCAATAGAGTTGTGACGAGGAGATTTTGAACATGTTTAAACACATAAACAGCCTGAGTGAAGCAAATATGTTAGGTTTTTTTAAAAAGTCTTTAAGAGAAATCAAATGCAATCTGTGATATGGGGCTTTCATTTTATAGCCTTGGTGTGGTTATTGCTCTACTTCTATTATGTCTAATACCAAAACTTTGAGTAGCAGTCACTGTGACTTTATTAAAGGTTTTCTAAATGGACTTCAATTGACTTTCTAAGTATTTTCATTTCTTTCACTTTCTTTTTTCTAGAACTGCCCTTGAACTAATTTTTATGTTGCTCTTTAATATAATCTAAATAAATATGTAATGTGTTGCACTCATGCCAGCATATCCACAGATATCATTCATCTTATATAGTATTCATTCATGAACTGACCCATCAAATATTAATTGAATATCTAAATGTACAACCAGTAGCATTAGTCATGAGATGTGCACATAGGTAAATGATTCAGGTGAGTGATACTACCTTAAGCATTAATATTTGTTTTAATTGCATCTGAGAGCTTTCAATAATGTTCTTTCAGTTCCTTGTTTTCTCGTACATTCTTAAGCAGAATATCCTGAGCATTTATTTAATGACTTGAGAAAATTATTCTCAGCCTTGATACTTATCCTTTAACACAATAATTGTAATGAGCATCAACTGAGAGTACAGCACTACTTGCTTTTGTACTTACGCTCTAACATTTCTTACGTCTCTTTCCTTCTATATTTTTACATGTTGCTTCTTCTAACAATTAGGGTACCTTCTCACTGATTTCCCCAGAATCTCCATCTGCCCAATGGTGATTGTCATCTTTAAATATGCTTTGACCTAAAAAAAATCTGGTCAGGATTTTATGGAATGTAAGGTTCATTATGCTCTGAGATAAGCCTTAAGGATTTTACCTGTGAATAAAATGTATGACTTTTTCAACCACAGATTTAAGGGCATCTGTTTTGACTACTCATGTCACTTCACCTGTCTCTTGAATGCATGCACATATGTGTGATGGGGGAAAGGTAAATGGGATACCTTTGGAGCGAGAATATCGCTTTCTTTTCATGACTGCAGTCTAAAAGTTGAGAACATTAAGCATTTGTAAAAGACACATGGTATTCTGATAATTTCTAAAATTATGGTTTTTTGATGAGTATTTTCAGTATAAAAATTGGAGACAATAATTTGTATGAAAGTTCTCAGTAGTCATTCAACAAGTGTATCTATAGGTTTTGCTAGAAGGAGAAAGAAATTATCTGAATTTAGAAACTTACATCTGTCATGCGGTTGTGTTTGTATATTTCTGTAGTTGTGAAACACCTAAGCATAAAATGCAAAATCAATTTTTTTGTGTCCTGGTTTCCTAGAAGCCAGAAATTAAACTTGTTAAAAATTCAGGTGAAAAGGTACTAGGCCAATGAGTACTTACTAGTGAAAGCAGATATATTTTTCATTTCTTATTGTTACCACAACAAATTACCACAAACTTGCCAACTTAGTACAATGCAAATTTATTCTCTTATAGTTCTAGAGGTCAGAAATTCAAAGTTCAGTTTGCTGGGTTAAAATTAATTTTAAAATTAAATTTAATTTAAAATTTAAATTTAATTTTAAAATTAAAATTAAAACTAGCCTCCCTTCCAGTAGGGCTAGTCCCTTCTGGAAGCTCTAAGGAGAGAAACATTTTCCTTGCTTCTTTCAACTTTTAGTGGTTGTCTGAATTCCTTGGCTTGTGACTCCATCCTCCATCTTCAGAGTACTCTGTCTGTCTCTACTTCTGTCACCACATTGCCTTTCCTCTCCTGTAGTCATATCTCCCTCTGCCTTCTTTACAAAGACAGTTGTGGTTACATTAGGTTCTACCTAGGTAATTCAGGATAGTATCTTCCTCCCAAGATCCTTAAAATTTACATTATTTTTATCACATAAAGTAACATATTCAGACGTGCTTAGCAGTAGGACCTGGATTATCATTAGGGGCCATTTTCAGGCTACCACAAATCCTGTTTAGTATTTTACATCTTTTAAGAGTAATATAAAGCTATTTGACTTTGGCATGAATGATAGAATTAATCTGCTACCTCAAAAATCAGTTCTGAAGGGAAAAACAATTTAATGCTTATTAGAATATCAAACTTTCAGATATTTGCTTATTTTTAAAAAGGATCCTGCTTTAGGGTAGTGAAATTTTAAAGGACTGGTAATTGTACAGATGAAAACATCATTCCCAGTCTGTTAAATCATTGGTTTTGAAACCCATTCATCTCTTGAAGATCTGATGAAAACTCTCCTGAGGCTACAGAGAAATGTACATATGAATAAATAGTAATAGCTTCATAAATCAAGAATTCAAGAGAGACCTGAAGTTCAGATTTGATTCCAACCTATAGGTGTAAATGTTCTAGATGAATGATTCTGCCAAGATGTAGCCTTAAATTTAGATGTACCAACTCAAACCAATGTCCCTGTATTTTCAAGATATTAGTTCCTTTCATTTTGCAAGTACTAGTTTCTTGCAAAACTACTTAAAAAGAAAAATACATGTGTAATGGTTATGCATTTTAAATTAATGACTGAGCTTAACTACTTTGCTCATGCTTTCATTTGTTATCCACATTTCTTATTATGCTCTACAATTTAATCCTTTTTATTCCATGTGTAATTTTGAAGAATAAGATCAGAGGTTTTTGAAATCACTAATCTCTATCTCAGGGGTCAGAAAACTATGACCTACAGGCTAGTTCTGACTCTGCCTGATTTTGTGCAGCTTGTGAATAAGAGCAATTTTTGTATTGTAAAGGTCAAAACAAATCAGAGGTAATTTTTTTGTGGCACATGAAATTATATAAAATTCAGAATTTTACCATCCATTTATTTGTATATTTTCTAAAGCCTTTTTCCCACTACAGTGACTCAGTTGAGTATTTGAAAAATTGAGCATATGACCTGCAAACCTAAAAGATTTGTTAGCTAATCACTTATAGGAAAAGTTTCTTGATCTCTGTTCATCACTGGATTCACCAGATGTGTATGGAGTGCCTTCTGTCTGCTTGGAGTCCATGTGATACTCTGGCTTCCTACTCTTCTGCTTCATGTCATTGGCAAATCTATTTTGTTTTTGTTATATAAAATATAAATGTAAGTTATAGCATTTTCTATTTCTAACCAGAGTTGAAACAGACAATGCATTAAACTTTGAGTAAATGAGATTGACAGGGGACAGGACACCTTGGAGGTCCATTTCAATGAAAGCTAACTCTTTTGAAAATGCTATCCTTGTTTCAAGGCAAAACAAGCAAGTAAAATACAAAAAGCAAGAACAAAAAAACACTCCAAACTATTTAGCTATTTTTAGTTGCATAAATCATGCCATGAACGGCTCCCTAAAGTCTATCACCACAACTGTGCGCATATGTTTTTCTTTTACCTCATTGTACCTGTCTGCTTTAATTTTAAAAGTGAAGCCAGCAATTCATTTCTCTGACTTCTGTCCTTTTGCTGCTGCCTTACTTGAAATGAGCAACTGGAGTGGGGGGAAAGGTCAAAACATGCACATACCTGCCCACGAACATCTTGGAAACCAAAGGTCTAATTTTAGTCTTCTTTCTCTTGGGGATATTGTAACAGTCACTAACAGGAATTGTTGGGAATTTAATAAAAAAAAATACTGTAAGGTCTGAGTCATTAAAAAAAAAAGAAGCATGATTTTTATATGACATTGAGTGGAAAAAGAAACCCCCTACAAGTAGCAGAATAAAGTTATCGGTACAAAATGCTGAGGTTAGAGATCTTTTGAAGCCAAAGCAAAAAAATATATCACAGTACATTTGGAACTTGACATTTGAGAAATAAGAAAACTAATGAATTTCAAAGACTGAACTAGAAATGCAACCCATTTTTTGTCTTTTTGATTTTCTCATATGTATCTTTTAAATTGTTAGTATATTACTATAGTCCTTCAAATAGTTTTACCAGATAGTGCTTGAGCTCTAGAATTTGTTAAATCTCATCTAATATCATCTCATTCGTCTTCAGTTCTGACCATTGATGAGGCAAACCATCATTAGTATAAGAACACAACTTTTGGATAGACTTTTTCATTATAAATCCTTCCACAAAGAATTTTAGACAAACCAAATACAGATTTAAGGGAAAGGAGAATAATTATATTAAACATTTTTAACCTGGTTTTCATTGGACCCACTATGTAATTAATTTAACTCACTTCGAATTCTCATGGGAAATCTGTGCTAAGTTCTTTATTTGCCAGCCTTTCTTAGGTTGGCTTTGCTTTCTTAACTTACAAAAAATTATCATCAAATATTTAAAGCCTATAGTATACAAAAATCAAAATGATGGAAATTCATGTACCACAATCCCAATATGTTTTTATATATTCATTTTTAACTGTGGTAATATTTGGATTCCCTCATTAGGTATTACCACTGTAATGTACTCAGCACCAACTCCCCCACTGACCACCACCATTGTACTTCCTTCCCTCTTTGTTCATACGCCTCCTCTCTTCTCTCTCCTCTTTAGTGCTTCAGTTCTCTAGTCATCTGTCAAGGGTTGGTTTTTAAACTAGTCTTTATATGACTCTTGATATAGTTACTCTGTACTCCGCATTAATGACACCACCTGGTATTTTTCTTTCTTCTTCTGACTTATTTTGCTTAGCATTATCCCTTCCAACTCCTTCCATGTTTTTGCAAATGCCCTGAGTTTATCTTTTTTGATCACTGAGTAATATTCCATTGTGTATATATACCACATCTTGATCTCCTCATTAGTTTGGGGGCACTTAAGTTTCCATAATTTAGCTATAGTAAATAGCATTGTAATAAATATGGGAATGCAGGGCCTCCCTGGTGGCGCAGCGGTTGAGCGCTGGGTTGCGAAGCTGCCCGCGGCCTCTACGGCGCCGGTTCAATCCCCGGCTGCTCCCCGGCCACTGGAGGAGGGTCCCACATGGCGCAGACCTCTCCTGCCGCCCGCTGCTCCCCTCAGCAGTGTACTTCGGTCCTTCTGCCTGCTTTGCTCCCCGCTCTGGCTCTGGTGAATTCTCTCACCCTCCCGCGCTTCTGACTGTACCCAGTGCATGTATGAACAAAGCAAACAAACAAACAAATAAATAAATAAATAAAAATGCCTCTATTAAAAAAATAAATAAATATGGGAATGCAAATTGCCTTTTGCATATACTTGTTAGATGTATGGTATACAAATATTTTCTAGCATTTAGTAGGGGTTTTTTTGTTTGTTTGTTTGTTTGTTTTAGTTATGGTTTCTTTCGCTGTGCAGAAGCTTTTTAGTTTGATGTAGTTCCAGTTGTTCATGTTCTCTTTTGTTTTTCTTGCTGTTGGGGATGAATTCCTAAAGGCATCACTGAAGCTTGTGTCATGAAAGGTCTTGCCTATGTTTTCTTCAATGTATTTTATGGTTTGATTTCAGGTTTTACATCCAAGTCTTTGAACCATTTTGAATTGATTTTTGTGTATGGTATGAGATCGTGGTCTAGTTTCATTTTTTGCATGCAGAGGCCCAGTTTTCCTCATGCCATTTATTGAAGAGACTATGCTTGTTCCACAGTATGTGTTTGGCTCCTTTGTCATAGACTAATTGTCCATATATGTTGGGTTTATTTCTGGGCTCTCAACTCTGTTCCATTGTTCTGTGTGTCTGTTTTTCCACAACCCTGATTAAACCGATGATAATTTTTTCCTCATTCTTGCTGAAACACTGTTATTTTGTTAATACCTTCAACATATCTCTTTCTCTTCTTTCAGCCTTTAGTTGCGACCACTATCCTGAGCTGAGTATGTGTAAATGTTGTGTGTATAGTTATAGTTTACTATCTATGGATGAGTCCATAACTTGTTTGCATTTATTTGTATATTTTTACTCTCTGCATATTTGGAAGCATTCTATTTTTATAGTTTTATTACACCTGTGCAACTATAGCTACTTGATGTAAAGCTTAACAGTGATTCAGTGTCTCTGTCCTCAACCATTAACAAGACATTAGCATCCTTTTACTCTTTTCACTCACCTCATCCCCATTTTGCATGTTAGGACCAACTAAACGTTTTTCAGACTTAAGTTACTTCTTGTTGTAAATCTCATTGCTTATTTTGCTATACCAATATATTTACCATTTTCGTTGCTCATCATTTTCTCTGTAGTCTCTTACGCATTTCCTTGTTACTGAATTCATTTAGTGATTTTTTTCATTAAGTGGTAAATTCTTTGTCTTGCAAATATATTTTATTTTGTCTTCATTAATAACTGATTGTTTTCTGGGGACCTCCTTGGTGGCGCAAGGTGTTAAACACAGCACTGTGAAGCTGTCCACAGCCTCTGCACCATGATTTTGATGATCTCGGATGGCCAGGAAGCTACTCACATGATGCAGCAAAACTCTCCTGTCTCGCCTGCTGCTCCCCTCAGCAGTGTATTTCAGTCAGTCTGCCTGTTCTGTTGCCCACTCTATCTCTGGTGAATCCTCTCACCCTCTGCACCTCTGGCCTGAACCCCATTTCTTGTATGCGTAAATAAATAAGTCTTTAAAAAAATGATTGTTTTCCTAGTAGAGAATTCTAAGACAACAGTTATGTTCTCTCAACACTGTGAAGGTAATCTATTATCTTCCCATCTCTGTATTGCCACTGTTATCATCTCTCAACTCGTAGTTTCATTACAAATGAATTATCTTAACTTTTTTGTTCCTCAAAGATCATTTTTGCCCATGGTATTCTGTAATTTTTCTTTTATGTGTTTCCATGTGGGCTTATTTTTATTTAGTTCATTTGGTTCTCTGTGATTCTTTAAAACTGGAATTTCATTTCTAGAAGATTTTTTTTTTTAAAGATTTATTTATTTTTTATTTATACAAGCACTGGGTACAGTCAGACGTGCGGGAGGGTGAGAGAATTCACCAGAGCCAGAGCGGAGAGCAGAACAGGCAGACAGACGAAGTACACTGCTGAGGGGAGCAGCGGGCAGCAGGAGAAGTCTGTGCGCCATGTGGGACCCTTGTCTGATGGCCGGGGATCCAACCGGCGCTGCAGAGGCTGCGGGCAGTTTTGTAACCCAGAGCTTAACCGCTGCACCACCAGGGAGGCCCCATTTCTAGAAGATTTTTGACCACTATTTTTAAAATCACTTCTCTATTTTCTTTTCTGCTAGTTACTAAAACTCCTATTAGCCACACGTTGGAATTTCTCATCCTGTTCTTAATATAGCCACATTACTTATTTTTTAATCTTTTTATCCCATGTGCTGTATTCTACGTAGTTTCTTCAGCAACTCTTCCAGTTTACCAGTTTTTTTCCCTCTACCTCTGTCTAATCGAAAATCTCTACATTGGAATTTTGGTAGCAATGAGTATAATTTTTCATTTCAAGAAGGCTTTTTTTGTTTTGTTTTGTTTTCTATTCCTGTGTTTGTGGTAAGTAATTGAGAATTTATTTTATAGACTCTTTGAATTTTTTATCTTAAGTGTTGGGGGTTTCACTCTTCCTGTTTACTATCATGTAGTTATGAGTTCCCATGGGTACTTCACATACTCAAGCTTGTGAAAGTTTCTCCCCTTTCCCCACCCCTATCCCTTATGAAAGTTTCTTTACAGAGCAATCTTGTGTTTACTTCTCCCACATGCCTCAGAGGATTGCCCAGTCCAGCCCAATGTTTCTGCATTAATTCCTTAGATGCAGCACTGCACCCATCTGGACACAGGCACTCTGGTCGGAGAAAAGCTTTCTTATCATTTCTCTGTGTCAGGGAAGATCACTTTTAGGATCCTTTTTCACAGTGGCATATCCTTTAGAGCATACTTTTCTCCATTTTATCTGTGGACTAGCAGTGTCAGCATTCCTGGGGGCTTGTTAGTGTTGCAGATTACTAAACTTGCAGAATGAGAATGTTAAGGGGTGAATTGGGGATTCCGGGTTCTAATAATCCCTCCAGAGTGGTTCTTAAGGATGTGGAAGTTTGGGAAGTATGTCATGAGAGAAGATTTCCTTTCTCATTCTGAATGGGCCAAAGACCTTATTTCTTGTCACTTAATGGTTATTAAAATTCAAAACTCTGACTTTTAGTGTCTATTTTGTCATGTTTGCTAGACCTCTTCACAACCTTATCCTGAATTCAATATCCATGATAACAAACAAATTGTTCTCACTTCCCAGGTAGGAAACAAGGAGGGAGGGCATCAGTGGGCTCAGCTGTAGTGTTGTTAGTGCTTTGGTCATGGGTGTGATCTAGTGACATACACCTGAGGGTTGTGAACCAATATTACCTCAGTAAAAACAAATAAGAAAAAGTTGAAAAATATGGAAGTATTGAACACTTTTAGTTCTTACATGTTGCAGAATGGAATCAAGATAATTCTGCTCAAGAATGGTTGCTATGTCTTGTGATGGTATGTACACTATGTCTAAGTGCTTTATATACATTATTGAATTAAAGCCTTCGAAGTAGATGATTCCCATTTTACAAATGAGATAGCGGAAGTACAGACAGTGTAGATCTCTTGCCCAAACCACATGGCTGTTAATAAAATTGAGATTTATTGTACATTTATTTTCTTTGAGCTTTAAGCATCAGAATTTTATTTCTCATAGTTCTGGAGCCTGAAACCTTGAGATCAGGGTGCCAGCATTGTCAGTGAGTGCCCTCTTCCAGTCCCAGACTTTTCTTTATATCCTCATGTGATGGAAGGGGTAAGCACACTGTGGGATCTCTGTTAGAAGAACACAGATCCCATTCATAGGGCTCCCCTAAGTGCCTCCCAAGGCCTTATTTCTGAATACCATCACATGGGGCACTAGTTTTTTTTTTTTTGAGGTAACTTTGATTTATAACACATAAAATGTGTTTAGAAATAGAGGATCACCCCATCAGTTGTATATTACCATACCCACACCCACCACCAAGGCATCCATAGTCCTCTGTAGTCCATTGTGCCCCTTCCCTGCTTTCCTATCTCTCTTCTCCCTCCCCATCTTATAACCCCAATTCTTCTGTCAAATTTCTGGGGGTTGTTATTGGTTTGGTTTTGTCTGCTACTTTGTTTCTCTAATTCCACATATAAATGACGCCATCCAGTATTTTTCTTTTTCCTTCTGACTTGTCTCACTCAGCATAATGAGAAGTGAGATTTAAGCTCATGCAGTCCAACTATGGAGCTGATGCTTTAGGTGATATGTCACATTTCCTTTTAAGAAAAGAAAACAAGCACTGTGAACAAACATGTTTTCTGTGTCATGTTGAGTCTTTTCACCTATTTCCTATTTAATGCTTATAGTAATCATATTAGTAGTTATTACCAGTCACCCCACCCTTTTATGTTTTTAAAAGATGATGTTCACAAAGGTTAAGTATTTTGGCCCAGTGAATCAGAGAGTTGAATTTGAACCCATGTCTATTTGCTGTCACAGTGTCCTCTCTATGGCAACTGGGCTGGCTTTCTTGGTTTGAAATTTGTTCCTCTGTGGTTAGAATGTAGTTTATTGTTTGCAAAATTGCCAGTCCAACTATTAGGAATTTTTGCTTTAGGGAACTGATTACCACTGGGGCTCTGTGATTAACACAAAGAACCATTAGACTATGTTCTAGAAGTCTACAGTCATTGTCCTATAACTGACTAGGCAGTGGGGTGCTCATGTTCCGTTTTCTCTGGGCTTCAGCTTTCTTTTTTTTTCCCTTAATTCCATCATCTCTAAATGTCCTTGTAGCTCTGGCATTCTAATACAATGCCAGTGGTCATAATTATTTAGTTTTTAAAACTAGACAGTTAGGCCTTGATTATTCAATATGACTTTGCCACTCTTTCTTCCATGGGACTCCATGTAGTGCTTTATGATATATAATGAATGGATTTGAAACATTCACAACTGATTTTGAGGGAACTAAAATAAATTTGGACATTTTCATGACCTCCTGCTGTTTTCTTCTTAAGAATCCTGTTAGCATCTGTCTTCATGGCTAGAAGTATGAACACTTGATTTTTAAAAGTTATGTCATAGAAGGAAATAATTTGAATTTGAAGAATTTAACATAATAGGAAAATGCAGGTTCTAAGTACCTCCTGGATGAGATGTCAGGCTTTGCTAATTCCCTCTTGTAAAGGTGAGTTTCTCCCTTTGCCTGTCTCCTCCTCTGTAAAAAATGGGGAAAATAATAGCACCGTGTCTGGGACACAGTAGACACTCATACATTTTAGCTGTTATTATTGTCATTGTCTCTATGGTGATTCCTATTAATTGTTTACCCTTTGTATCACAGCTCAGGGACTGAACTACCAGAGAAGTAAAAAAATAATGCAAATTTTAAAGTTTTGTTACATAATTATGAGTCTGGTAGGGACACTGTTCCCCTTAGCAAGAATGAAATTGGACAGGTCACAAGAGACCATTCGCCCTTTCTAAGTGAACTGCATCTGTAGTTAGTCCTGTTGGTTGGCAGCTGCCACCATTGCCTATGTAACCTTTCTGTAGTTTGAGGTTCTGCCATGTTGCCTCCCAGACTACAGGCTTTTCTTCCATAAAGTGAGACAATCTGTCTCTTAATCTTATGTACCAGTCGGCTTGTCTGTTTCTGACACTTCTAAGCAGTGGACTCTTGGAGTTGTGTTTTCCCTGTCCTTATAGCATTTCTCCTGCCCACCTTGCTTACAGTCCCCACGCCCACTCTCTGCAGGGCAAATGGGTAGCTTTTGCATTTTCATCAATCCATTTGATGTGTTCAGTGCCAGGAAGCCAAGTTGCTTTACTGCTGGTAGATTGCATATCTCTGAGTTTTACTCTTAAGATCTATCACTGTTCCATGCAACTGACTAGCTCAGAGGATCATGTTTGGACAGAAGTAATTTTTATTGGGATCTGGGTTTTGATACCACTCTATACTTTTTTTTTTCCTTGCAAGTTTGTTATTTAACACCATATTTGTTGAATGGTTCATTTCATTTCAATTTGATGCTGTTGCTAGGTAACTATAAAGTTTCCCCATTATAAATAATATTTTATCTTTATATCTAAAATCTGAGTTTGGATTATATAACTGGTGAATTTCTTACAATTAATATACTTCAAACCCAATTTAAGCATTTGTCACTATCATATATTTATTGTGTTTATTGTATACTAATCACTGAGGATGCAAATTCAAATACGATGCTATTTGGGGGAGTAATAACACAGATTTATTCTTGTTGGTAATTAATTGAATCATACATTTGATAACATTTTTTATGTGCATTTTATGTATCTTAGCAAAAGAGTTGAAGATGTGGCCCGACCTCAAGGAGGCTCTATTTCAGTAGGAAAGCAGACATTAAATTAATGATTTTTAAGCAGTGATGAATGCTGGTATTAAGTGAGCAAATTTCTGTGGAAGCTTGGAGAAAAGTCAGGTTAATCTAGGGATTTGTGAGAAGTTTCTAGATCTAATGATGCAACATGTGAGTTTTAAAGGTTAAGTAAAGTTATCCAAGCAAAAAACTATTTAGAACCAAGGAATAGTGTTATGAAAACAAGATCTCATGAAACAGTTTACCTAATAGAGCAAGGTTCTGTATGGGCATTGAAATTAGGTTAGTTATATTCTGGAACCAGATCTACAGAGGTCCTGGGTATTAATCTGAATAATTTTAGGACAGAATCCTTTAAAAAGCAATAGTTTAGATTCCACCACCCTAATGGGAATTCTCAAAAGATACTGAGCAGTGATGGAAGGATAATAGGAACCCCTGAGAGGGCCTCCCTGGTGGTGCAAGGGATTAAGACACAACCTATGAAGCTATTAGCAGCCACTGCAGCACGAGTTTGATCCCCAGCCAGAGAGCTACCCACATGGCATAGCAGACCTCTCCTGACTCGCCCACTGCTCCTCTCAGCAGTGTATTTCAGTCAGTCTGCCTGTTCTGCTCTCCACTCTGACTCTGGTGAATCCTCTTACCCCTCCCCCTCACACCTCTGGCCTGTACCCCAGTTCTTGTATGCATAAATAAATAAATCTTAAAAACATAGGAACCCCTGATAGCCATAATATCACATAAACCAGGGAAAGGGTGATCCTCCAGTATAGGAATGCGATCTGTCAAATACTACAAAGAGCCCAAATATGACAGGAAAGGTGTCCATTGTCTTCTGTAAAATGGAGGCTATATAATAATGGTGATAATACAGTTCTATCAGGCAAAATAACTATCTTAATTCATAGTGACTTTTCATCAAAATATAATGAAGCCAATTAGAGTTTATATTTGGAAATATAAAATTTTATGTGTGTGTGAAGGAGAGAGAGATTGAGAGACGGGGGAGAATCTCTTGTAAAAGTCATTTAGATAACGATTTTGGAAAATACTTAAAAAATGACTTCTGTTGTTTTGAGACAGACTGCAGATACTGTATTTAGTTTGTGGTACACATGATTGTGAGATCACAGCCAACTTCCTAACAAGATACTTTTATTTCCAGTGTTTCTGGTTTCTCTGATCTTTCAGGATTTTAGAAATTACTTTCAAAATGTAACTAGATCTATTGGTGTGTTCCTGGATTTTGTTGAATTCAGTATTGCAACCAGTAACTCTACAGTGTTGTTATTTTAGTTTTCACTAATATTATTCAAGTGTCTAATTTCACCTGATGCATTTTTCCTCTTAGATTAGTTTTGATTACTAGTGTTTTGATATACCAGTTTGCTTTCAGTTTTTCCAAGACATAGTTTTAAGTAATTCATGGACTCTCAAAGAACATGATTATCCTTTGATAGTTCTGAAATTGAATTTCTGGCTAATTGTCAAATGAAAATTCATGATTTTTTTTGAAGTGAATAAAAATCAAGATGTTCTGATCTAGTAAGCTCTAATGTGGTAACCACAAAAAGGACACTATACCTAACAAGAGTACAGTGATCAAATAATATGATCATTCTACTTGTTCTTGCTATTCCTAATCTTAGAATTTAAAGTTATTTTTCATTCTTTCATTGTATATATGCACAGAACTCTCTTTACTTCTTGTACTCTTACACTCCTTCCACCAAGTCATTTTGAGACTTCTGAGATGATTTTAACAAAATTTCTCAGAGACAATGGGAGAACTGTGAAATTTTTGAAAAATATTAGACCAAAAATATACTAAGCATGATTTCATAATAATAAAAGATAGACCACCCTCTGTGAGTCGCATGGAATGTCAGCAAGGTCATATCCTTTATTATGCTAGCTGCTACTTTTATATCTCCTTTATTTAGAATATGTAATATTCTCCTTTATATAAAATATATAATATTTCTCTATCATGTAACTTTGAGAAATACTTGAAATCAAGATTTAATTTTATCAAGATGTTTTTGCTTAAAAAATCTAACATGCTATGACATTAGCGTTAAATTAAATGATATAGCTCACTGAGGTATATCTCACTAGATTTTACTGATGATTTACTTAGGCATAACTTATAATGTATAATTAATTCTTACACCAACTAAAATTTACTTTAGATAAAAATTAATCACTTTTTTTGTTAGTTGGTGCTAGTATCTACTTTTTTCCACTTCAATAATTCATGGCAATGCAAAGTTCTTAATATTTTCTCTTTAGACTTTTAATGTTTAATAAAGCTGAATAATTTAATAACAAATGTGAAAGCATCTTATCATGCTTCTTGGAATATAATAGCTTCTCAATAAATACTTTATGTTTACCATTGATTCCAAGGTTTAAAACTAAAATGACTCACAAGGTGATTTATTGAAAAATCCTACTCTCACTCCTTTCCCGTTGCCACACATTTACATGCTTCTATTTTCTAATGTATCCTGCCAGGAATAACTTATGTGCACATAAGCAAATAAAAATACATATTCTGTTTCTATTAATTTTAACCCAGGTGGTGGCATACTACATACTGTTTGAACTCTACTTTTTATTTAAACTTTTTTGGAGAGCTTTTTATATTGCAACTTACCATGAACTTTCTCATTCTTTATAGTAACTGTAGAAATTCAATTGTGTGACTATACTATAATTTATTTAACAAGTTTCTCTGATGATATGTATGAATTAAGATATTCTCAGCATTTCCTATAAAACTACAGTGAATAACAACATACATATCTCATTTGCACATGTAAAATTATGGCTATGAAGTCAATTCCTGAGAGTAGAATTAGTAAGTTAAAGGGTATTGATCATTTTGGTGTGTTTACATAATTTCCTTCCATAATGTTATACTGATTTACACTCCCAGAAGGAATAAATGAAATATGTTTTTCCCTATACATATGTGAGTTATGTTCATACTTTTTACTTGATTGTTAAATGAAAGATTTATTTTTTTAATTGTGGTAACATTGGTTTACAACACTGTATATGATTTAGAAGTATGGGATCGCACCCTTCAGGTATATTACCACACCACATCCACAATCAAGGCCCCGAAAGTCCCCCACTGTAGTCCATTGTACCTCCTCCTTTTCTTTCCCCTCTTCGTCCCTCTCTGGTAGCCTTAATTCTACTGTCAGATTTCTACGGTTTGTTACTGGTTTGGTTTTATCTGAATCTTTGTTTTGTTTCTTTATAATCCTCATATATTTGATACCATGAGATATTTGTCTTGCTCCTGATTTATTTCACTTAGCATAATCCCCTCTAGTTCCAGCCATATTGTTGCAAGCCAAGAGTTTATCTTTCTTTATAACTAGGTAGAACTTTAGCCCTATTTTATGAGTAAAAACTTGAGATTTAGGATTTATGAGAACACTCCAAGAATTACAGTTGTGAGTATTCAAAACATAACACCACATTTACTAATCTATATTTCCTACTGTGCAATACATTGTTAGAGTCTTAAACTCCTGATTTATCAGAACATAAAGCAATATTAGATTAGTGATGCTAGCAAATGACCATGCAAACAGACTGTATGAAGAGTAGAATTGCCAGATATATGTCCATACGCATACAGAGTTTAGTTTATAATACGGTTTCCTTTTAAATAAGTAGGGAAGGAACTGGTAATTCTATAAATGATTTTAAATCTATCAGCCATTTATCTTAAAAAAAGATAAAGTGTGATCCATATCCCATTAATTTTAGTTGGATCAATGGCATTGAGAAAACCAGATATATAACTTACTACCATTTGTTTAAAATTGAGAGAGGACTGTATGCATATGTACGGTCTGTATTGTATATAAGCATATGCACATGTAAGTGTACTGAACTAGAAATAAAATTTAGAAAATAGTAACAGAGGTTGACTTAGGGTACATAAAAAATGTACCCTAAGTACATTTGAATAATCGGGGATGAAGCTCACTTTTGAGAGAAAAACTTGGGGCAGTTTTAAATGCACAGAAAATTGATAGGAAAGTGTATATATTTCCCATATATCCCTTACCCCCACGGATGCCTAGCTTACCTCATGATCAGCCTCCACTGCAAATAGATCAGTGCATTTGCCTGATACCGTATTATGTGCTGCATCTCTGCATGTGTTTATATCTTCTTTAGTGAGGTGTCTATTAAGGTTTATGGCCCATTTATGAATTGTGTTGTTTGTTTACCCATTGTTGAGTTTTAATTGTTGTTTGTATATGTTGGATCGTAGTCTTGTATCAGATGTATCTTTTACAGATATTTCCTGTTAAGTTTTGGCTTGTCATCTAATTTTCTTGATCTTGTCTGTCACCGAGCAAAACTTTTTAATTCTAATGAAGTTCATCTTAATTTCTTCTTTCATGAATTGTGTTTGGGGGATTGTGTCTAAAAAGACATCACCATACCCACGGTTATTGAAAATTTTTCCTATCTTCTAGAAATTTTATAGTTTTATACTTTACTTGTAATTATGCAATCATTTTGAGCTAACTTTTGCAAAGTGTGTAAGTTCTGTGTCTGAATTAATTTTTTGGTAGGTGGATGGTCAGTGGCTCCATTGCTATTTGCAAAAGAGACTGTCTTTGCTCTACTGTATTATGTTTTTCTGACTTTTGTGAGTTAATTTAGTATTTTATATGATTCCATTTTTCCTCTTTGTTATATATCATTACACTTCTTTAAACTTTGTCATGTGTTTGTCATAGAGTTTGCAACATGCATTTACAACAGTACAGGTTCATTTTCAAGTAACACTGTACTACTTCATAAGTACTATAAATCCCTATGATTATGATAACAAAATCCTAATGTTCCTCCCCTTATCTTTTATATCATTATTGTCATTCATTTTACTTATTTTCACTCATTTAAAGACCACGCAGAATATATGAGCACAGATAAATATTTACATATGTGTTCATATACTTGCATAATATATCACTATAAGCATAAATAATTAGATGCATTTTTATATTCAAATTTTTATTGGCTTGGTCATTTAAGAATATGAAAAATGAAAACTGTTATTTTACCTTTACTTATTCCTTCAGTATTCTGGTCTTTATTTAGATCCATAGATCTTATTTTTCACTGTAAACTTTTTTTTTAACTTTTAGTTGTTTTTTTTTTCCCCTCACATACATGTATGATTATAAAAATCAATACTTGTGATCTCTTTGAGTCCAAAACATACAAGCTCAGGTGTTTCCTTCTTGTTGCATTCTTTCCAAAGGGACTGATTTCTCCAAAAGATGTAGTGCTATGCTATTTTTGCCTGCTGTTTACATTGAGGTTAGCTCCGTTGGTTAGAGTGTACTGGTAATGACACCAATGACATGGGTTTTATTTCCATGTGGTTCAGTTAACTTTGGTTTTCCACTGCCACAGACTGCGCCCATAATTATGTCTAAAATGTGTTTTTGGCCCAAGGGAGACCTGATGAAGCAAAGTGCCAATCCATCACCATGTGGGAAAATGGTCACCCAGCTCATGGGGGAGGGAGGCCCAGTTGAGAAGGAGCAATCATAATGCAATCTCTAAATTCACATCTTGAACAAAATTCATGTTACTTATACTATAAAAATTCATGATGTGTGATTTAATGTTTGGATTTTAAAAGGTTCAAAGTCAGTTACAGTCAAGGAGGTTCAGTTTATAGGCAAATCTTGAAATATTAACCAAGGTTACTTTTTGAAAAAGGAATGAGTCATGCCTAGCCCTTCCCAATTACATAATATTTATTTATCCAAATGCTTTACCAAGTTTAAAATATCTCAGCCTTATATTTGAAATTACGTATAACAAATATTTGATTATGTAGTTTATTGAAAATGAGTTCTCTAATGTAGAAATTTGTGATCTTGGTCTTTGCAGTATTGTAGTATGTCTCCAATACTCTTAAATCATCTTCAGAAATCTCCCAAATCTCAAAAATCAAACTTCTTTACTTTTTAACATTAATGTATGATACACATACTTTAGTCAATATTCATTAGTTGTTTACTGTACTCCAGGTACTGTATTGAGTAGGTTCAGAGAGACCCTTTGCAATCTCTGAAGAGCCCTCTTCATGTAATTGGGAAAGAGGAGCAGATAAATTTGGAAACCATTATTATTTTTAAATAGAGTGTGAAAGTGTATGTTAAAGCAGGATACAGGATAATGACTGTAAGGACGATTATTGATGGTCTCTAACGCCGAATGGGAAAGCTTTGCTGGATCTTGGATGACAAGTAAGAGTCAGTCAGTGTAGAAGGGATAGGTATTCTAAGCAGGAAAACAGACGTGGATTTAGAGGTAGAAAGACTCATGCTACATTTAAGAACCACAGAATGGTTAGTATGACTAGAATTTATAATATGGAAAGAGATAGTGAAAGATCAGTGGAAAATTAAGCTATTCAATCCATGAAGGGAATGTGGATTTTATTCTAAAATCAGTGGAAAGTGACTAAGGTATTTTAAGCAATGATAGGATGGTGTTGGAGGAAAATGAAGATGTGAAATGAGATATCATTTGTGTTGTATAAAATTCAATTTTACATTAATAGGAAGGCTAGAATTAGATTCATTTATTCAACAAGTATTTACTGTGCTTGGCACTGCCCTAGGTGCCTAAGATACTTAGGCACTAAGAAACTCAGTGACCAGGGCAAACAAATTCATTGTTTTCATGCTGTTTACTTTCTGGTGGAGAGAAAAGACAATAATCAAATATACAGGTAAAAAATTAGTGTGTCTAAAGGAACTACAAAGAAAATCAAAGCAGGTGCGTTGTAATGGATGTATGCATGCATTGTTTTAGATCCCTTTGGATCAAGGGAGCTCTTTTTGATATGGTGACTTTCTAGCAGAAACCTAAATGAAGAAGCAGAAACCCAAAAGAAGTGAAGGGTTCAATGGGATATGTATTCCCTGCAGAAGAATCAGTAACAGCAAAGACCAGGCGATGCTATTAATGATGTATTCCTAGAAGAAAGAAGGAAATATACCTGGAGGCAAGACTACAAGAAGTGAGAGAGGGCAAAGAGCAGAGGGAAGGGGAAAGGGAGAAAGATATAGCTATATATTCCTATATGGAGGTATATCTACATAGATCTGTAGATACATAGATATCCCAACAAATGATTGATAAGAGTATAGACAGTATTAATGATAGAGAAGAGTTTGTATACCATTTGAGAGCTCTTAGATCAGGGACATGCTCTCTGATGAGGTGACCTTTGAACTGGTCATTTATATACAATAATGTGGTGTTCAAGAGCCAGACTCTTATGCTCTCTACATAGATTTATTTATATATGAAAGTGCTGAGAAAAGAGGTCATGGTTTGAGAGTAGACCCCTTGAGGTCTGTTGTAAATGTGTAGATATGCCTAAGCCTTAAGGACAACACTGCAAGTACAGTATATTCTCTTTCCTAAACAAAAATAAAAGGTTCTACTTTAAGGAATCTAAACAATGAGCATTTTCCTTTCCCTATTTTATAAGCCTAAACTCCTTCTAGCTTGTCAGTTATGATTATATGTACTGTTCCCAGCTAATGCAAATAAGAGAAGCTGCTGATGGAAAGAGGAATTTTAAAGAGACTTCCAGAAGTCTTGTGGCAACATGAAATTCATTCGATCAGTATGCCAGTAGAATTCAGAAAGCCTGGCTTCTTTGAATACATCTACAAGTCACCACCACCATATAATTTGGGATCCACATCTTTTGCCTTTTCTGGACCTCTTTTTCAGGCAAAATACTGCAGATCCAGAAGCAAAAAAGTAGAGTGCCTCTGTCACTATTTAACTGGGAAAGGAAAAGTTAATTAAAATCTATGAAAATGTAACAATAATCTGCTAAGACAGGAGGTGCAATGTATCCAGTGTTAGTATGACAATTTGTTGATGGACTATGCAGTTATAAGCATTAAAAATTACTTGAAGCTTTTTTTTTATGTGTAGCAAGGGTAACCAATTAAAGGAAGCAATGACCTGTGAGATTATCCATAAAAACCGTTTGCCATCTGAACAGAACACCAAAGAAAACGCTCATGTAAATTTTTCTTTTTATGCTATAATCTTACATTTCAGACCATACAGGCTTACTTTTTATTTTGTATTAACACTTATGTGGGTATTGTTTGAGTCCCTTTTGTTTAAATGAGACTTTTTAATTCTCATTAATGCTGAGGCACTAAAACGTGGAATTTCAATCCTTTCTATTCAAAAACTGATTTTGGTTATATTTCACTGCCCTTTAGAAGGTCCGTCTGGTGCCTGGTCTGAGGAAAGGTGTCCTTTGAAGACATTATTGGTCTTTTTTTTTTTTTTTTCACTTGACACTGACAAGAAAATAGCCTTATCTGGCAAATGAATATATTTGTGTTATATAATCCAGTTGTATAAAAATCCATTTAGTGCTGGTTTCCTACTTTCAGATGAAACAGTTGATTTTAATTTGTTTATTGAAATTTCAAAAAGGACTCTGAATAAAAAGACATAAAAAAATATTGTAATTGTGAGAATCTGAAGAACAAAAAGGGATGATTTGTAATTATCTAAAGTTTATTTACCCTGGGCATAAAAGAAAACAGAAAGATATTAGAGGTTCATGAAAATGAATTTGTTACATGTCCTCATTATCCATAAACCATCCTAACAATAAGAATAATTACTTAAGCTAAGTGAAGAATCTGTTTGGATTTCTAAAACATTTGGGGGGATGATTGTCATTCATATTAATTCTGAATAATTGTTATTCACATGGATTGAGCCACCTAATTAAGAAACAGCACCTAACATTTAAAGACCTTGCAACAACCTACCAAAGTTCATTGCTTAAGATGTTAATACTAGAGGCATATTTGCAATAATCTAGTCCATCCCCATTATATTTTTGATATCACCATTATACTTTTGATATGACCAGAAATGATGAAGTGACCATTCTTACAAATCTAGTTTGCTATCTAATAGCAGGGAAGAACTGAAGTTAGGTTTCCTGATCTCTTTCTGGTGTTTTTCCACCATACCAACTGAACCTTACCTTAGAATGTACTTGATAGAAGTTTGGCCATGAACTTGGGCATGACTGATTTGGTCTATAGTATATTGACTTTTGCCATCATTGTCCTAATTATCAGATTTCAAATTTGATTAGATTCTTCTTTTTCCCCTGAGTAACTCCTTTTGGAAAAGGAAGTGCCAATCATTTCAGGAAGATAAGAAAGGAAAGAAACCGAGAATAATATTAATTATAAATAAGTAAATTGTAGTTTAACTTCAGAATAGTTATTTTGAAATGCTGGTAGTGTTTACCTATTTTGTATGATCTGGTGTGTCATCTGCTATTTGATCTTGAGGGCCATATATAAAGTCTGTGATATTTCTGTTATCAGCTTAGCATTGCCAGTTCTTGACTTCTCCAGCTTTCTGGAAATCAAGATATAGATGTAAAGACCGAGTAGGGCAAAATAGGAATATGCATCGTCTCTTTGTTCTCTTCTTTCCATTTGTTCTATGAACACTTATAAAAAATTTGGCTTTTGTTGTTTACTTAAACATTCATTTAATCATATATATGTGATATCATTAGCTAATTTGAATCCAGTAACATATCAAAATATAACATATCAAAATATAACATATTTTGATATGTTACTGGATTCAAATTAGCTAATGATATCACATATATATGATTAAACAAATCAAATAATCAATCAATCAATCAATTAATTAAATACTAATTAATTAATTAAATAATTAATTAAATAAATACTATAATAAAAGTAGAAACAAAGTACACATATATATCATATATATACACATATATATCATATATATCATATATATCACATATATAATTAAATAAATCAAATAATCAAATAAATAATTAAATAAATAAATACTAATTGATTAATCAAATAATTAATTAAATAAATACTATAATAAAAGTAGAAACAAAGTACTCTAGGAATGAAGAAGCAGAAGTAATATCTCCAGGAATAAGAGTGGTGTTAGGTTCAGGATGATTTGTGAAAATCAACATAGGATATTTGTTTTAAGCGGGGATTTGAAGTATGGTTAGATTTTTTTTTTCTAGTTAAGTCCAAGAAGGACTCTGCAATACTGTGAGGAGATATTGCAGTGGAGACAGGAGATAATAGTCTTAAAGTGAATTTGTAAATAGATCCTTTATAGGGCCTCCCCGGTGGCGCAGTGGTTGAGCGCTGGGTTGCGAAGCTGCCCGCAGCCTCTGCAGCGCCAGTTCAATCCCCGGCTGCTCCCCGGCCACTGGAGGAGGGTCCCGCATGGTGCGCAGACCTCTCCTGCCGCCTGCTGCTCCCCTCAGCAGTGTACTTCGGTCCTTCTGCCTGCTCTGCTCCCCGCTCTGGCTCTGGTGAATTGTCTCACCCTCCCACGCTTCTGACTGTATCCAGTGCTTGCATAAGTAAATAAATAAATCTTAAAAAAAAAAATAGATCCTTTATAAAATGTCATACTAAGGGGTTTGAACTTTATCTCAGCATGAGAAATGCTAGACACATTTCACTAATCTTTCTCCCACTATATCGATGGAAGGCTTCTGAACTGAGTTTAAGCACTCCTTTCTACTGAACTCAGTATAACCTAGAATACTTGACCATACTCACTCTAGAAAGCCATGGCCAATCAATCACTTGTGGTACAGAGATGGAATCCAGTACTATCAGCAGTTTTAAGCCACAATACATTGATCAAAGAGCGACATGAACATGTCTGTTTTAGATTCATAATTCAGGGCACTGTAGGGAATCAATGAATATGAGATTGGGGATAGGGAACACAGTCAAAATGTTACTGTTGTAATTCAAGTGAGATTCAGGGCATGTTTTTGAAATAGAATGTGTACAACTGGAAGATATCATTGCTTTTCTGAAAATTTTAGTGTACAACCCTCTACCCATACCATATCCATTTTGAATGTAATAAGAACTGATTGTATGTTCTTACTGAGTCCCTAAAATTCAAATCAACATGAAAAGGCTTAATTTCTAGTTAATAAGATGTAGGGCAGCATCAGCAATATTCAAAACCTGGGTCTTCAGAACAGAATACAATGTCTGAGATAATATTGATGTTCTTTATCCTATCAATGTGGAGTTTGGCCTAGTTATTTTCTCTCTTATAAAAGAAGGGCTCTTATGTTCAACACAAGTTATATTCATAATTAATATAACAGTAATTGCATTGATATCTTTGTTGTACAGGTATGATGAAATAATGATAGTTACTATTAGTTCTGAACATTATCTTATTTAATCATTATTGCAGACCTAGAATATTGCCATTTTGTCTCCATTTTAGAGTGGAGGAAAGAGCTGTGGATGGATAAGACTGTATTTCCATATGACTGACACCAAAGCACATCATTTGTATTCCTTAATATGTCCAAGGTTTTCTTTTTTCTTTATTTTATTTTAGTAATAGTAGAGGATCAAACCTTAAAGCAAATGCTTTGCTTTAAAAATATGGATCATTTGTTGTAGTCGTTTAGAAAAGAGAAGATGGCTATCTGGATTAGGGAAGCTGCAATGAGAATGTATAGGAAAGGGCAGATGTTGAGGTAATGACCTCAAAAAAAGTAATTGTTAATCTATTGCCTTTTAATATTTATCATCTTTCATTTTGTCTAAAATCCTTCTAGTTTTTTAATTTAACTCTTTATTTTTAGGATAATTTGCTATTCACATGAATACAAAAGAAGTAATAGCAACAGAACCCATGATACTTAAAGATCCCCTTATCCATTCCCCCCCTCATAAAAATATCTCGCAGGTCACAGTGGTGCAGTCAAAATACAAAACAATTCCACCAACACAAAGATCCCTCATGTTGCTTTATTTTATAGCCATATCCACTCCATCCTTAACCCCTAGCAATCATGTATCTGTTATTCATTTCTGTAATTGAGTTCTCTGTTTCATTGCGTGTGCTTGCATTGAACTACATAGTCCTTATTTGCTTTTACTATATAATACATTTAGAAATTGAGTTGACTTATTTCTCCCAGTGTTGTCTTCTTTTTAAAAATGGTTTTAGTGATCCTATTTCCTTTTTCTTTCAATATAGATTTTTGAATAATGTTAGAACAATAATTATGAAACATAAGGAAAAATGTCAGCTACAATTTTATTTTAAAAATCATGTTTAGATATAAAAATACTGCTAGATTTTCTTATAGAAATTGTATTGAGCTTGTGTATCAATTTTGAGAGAATTGTTGTTTTTACAATGTGGGTTTTCCAATCTGTGAACATGGGATGTCTCACCATTGTCTTATACTTTTCAGTATGTGAATCTTTTACAAGTTTTATTAAATTTACATTTAAGTATTTCAGTTATTTTTTGTTTTTTTCCACTAGCATAATTTTTAATTTGGTCTCCACATATTCATTCCTACTGTATTGAAGTGGCATTTTGTCTGTTTATTCTTGTATCCTATGACTTTTTTAATTTTACTTAGTGATTACAGGAATTGAGGGGAGAGTTGGTAGTTGTTTTTTTTTGTTGTTGTTGTTGTTTTTGTTTTCCCTCTATTAAGGCTACTATGTCATCTGCAAATAGGGAGACATTTATTTTTGTTGTTGTTGTTGCTAATCTATATACCCTTTATTTCCTTTCTTTGTATTACATTGGATATATCTTCTAATACCATTATGAATAAGAATTGTGAGAGAATTTTGTCTTATTTCTGATCTTAAAGAGGGGATCCTTCCATCTTTCACCATTAAGTATAATGTTAATCATAGTGTCTTTGTAGATGTTCTTTATTAAGTCGAGAAAGTTCCTTTCTATTTCTTTTTATTCTGATTTTTTCCCTTTTATCATGAATGTTTGATGAATTTTGTCTTTTTATGCATCAGTTGAAATGATCATCTGATTTTCCTTTAGCCAGTTAAGATAATGGATTACATTGATTGATTTTTTTTCAAATATGGAACTACCCAACCCTAGAATAAACCCAACTTGGCCCTGATATGTATTAATAATTCCTTTTATATATTGCTGAATACTCCTTGTTAATACTTTGCTAATGATTTTACATCTATCTTTAGGAGGGAACTATAGTTTTATTTCTCTTTTCTTAAGCTGTTTATTTTTGGTAGGTGGGTGAATATACCTGGATAGAATGAATTGAAAAGTATTCTTTTTTTAATAGAGATCGTGTTAAATTGGTGCTAATTCTACTTTAATAAACATTTCATGGAATTCACCAATGAAATCTTCTGGCCTGACCTTTTATTTCCTGGGAAGTTTTTTTTTTAATTTAAAAATATAGTTTCCTTAAGAGTTATAATACTATTCAATTTATGTTTTTCATATTGGTTAACTTATAATACCTCTGCTTTTTAAAGAAGTGATCTATTTTATGTAAGTTGTCAATTTTATATATGCAAATTTCTTAGTCTTGCCATAATATCTATACTATTTTTGTTACCTGTAGGAACTGTTATGATATCCCATTTCATTTGTAATGTTGGTGATTTCCTGCCCACCCACCACCCCATCTGTCTTTCTTTCATCAAATTTGCTGAAAGTTTGTTGGTTTTATTGAACTATATGAGGAATCAATCTTTGTTTCATTGATTTTTCTGTTTCAATTTCATTGGTTTTTGTTCTTATTAATTCCTTCCCTCTGCTACTTGGGATTTATTTTGCTCTCTTTTTAGGTTCTTGAGATGGGAACATAGAGTATTCATTCAAGACTTTTTCTTTTTTCAATATATTTTGTTCTATAGATTTTTCTCTCAGCTCTGCTTTCACTGTGTCCCATATTTTTATTATGTTTATTTTTGTATTCAGCTCATGAGTTTATTTTATCTCCCTTGAGATATTTTCTTTGGCCCATGGATTATTTAGAAGTATTTCATTTCTAAGTGCTTACATCTGTGCTTGTATATATACTTCTATACATTCTTGATAATATTTAATCTAGTTGTACTATCAGTTGTTGAGTGGTTTGGAATTCTCCAGCTCTAATTTTGAATTTTTCAATTTTTCCTTTCTTTTTTTTCTTCACATATTTTTCAGTTTTGATATTTAGTATATACATACATAGAACTGCTATGTTTTCCTAGTAGATTAGCCCCTTTTATTATTACATAGTGTCCCTTTCTGTTTCTGGTAATTTTCCTTGCTCTGAAATTTATTTTATATTATATTAATATGATCATTCCTCCTCTTTTAAAATTAATGTTTGTGGGCCTCCCCAGTGGCACAGCAGTTGAGCAGCCTCTGCAGCGCTGGTTCGATCCCCAGTCACCAGGTGAGGGTCCCACATGGCGCGCAGACCTCTCCTGCTGTGCCCGCTGCTCCCCTCAGCAGTGTACTTCGGTCCTTCTGCCTGTTCTGCTGCCCGCTCTGGCCCTGGTGAATTCTCTCAGCCTCCTGCGCTTCTGACTATACCCAGTGCTTGTATAAATAAATAAATAAATATTTTAAAAAAAATAAAATTAATGTCTGCAGTTACTTTCATCCTGCCTTTATCCTTGTATTTTAGGTGAGTTTCTTAAGACAGCATATGATGGAGTAATGTGCTGGATTATTGGCAGAATGATCATTAATACACTCTCCTGATTTCTTTGTTTTAAGATGTATCTAGATCACTTTCTTGTAATTATTGATATGTTAATGCTTGTCTGCCATTTTTTTGTATTTTTTTCCCTCTACTTTCTATTTTCCTGTGGGTTGAGCATATTTTAGAATTCCATTTTGATTTATCAGCTGTGTTTTTGAATAATTCTCTTTGTATAACTTTTTTAGTGGTTTCTCTGAGCATTTTATTATATGTACATAGCTATTATAGTCTACTGGTGTTGTCATTTTACCAGTCTGAAGTATAGAAAACATTCCCCCTCAATGTTCTTTTGCCCTTCCTGTTTATTTGCTTAGATATGTCCTCTGTATGCATTTAAAACAACATTGGGTAGCATTAATTTTTTTTTTTTTTTTGCTTCAAACGTCAAGCATAATTTTAAATGCTCAGTAGGAAGAGAGAAGGATTTATCCATATTTTTTATTCCTGCTGTCATTGTTTCTTCCTAGCCTTCTAAGATGATTTTATCATTTCTTCTCCTTCAGGAGAACTTTCTGTAGTCATTTTTTTAAGTGCAGGTTTGCTGACAACGAATGTAAATTTTCCTTTCTGAATCTGTCTGCTTCATCTTCATTCCTGAAGGAGGTTTTTACATACAGTGTTCTGAGTTGTCAGTTCTTTTCTTTCAGCACTTAAAAAATGTGTTAGGACCTTGAGATTTATAATGAGTAATTCACTATCATCCTAATTGTTTTCCCTCCATAGCTGAGACACTCTTTCTCTCTTGCTGCCTTCGAGATTTATTCTTCATGCTTGCTTATTAGAACTTTGTTTATGATGTATAGAATAGATCTAGAATAAACCCGGGAATTGAAAGGCCTAAAAGAAGCCTAGATCGGGTTTATAGTAGGTACATCAAGAAACCAGCACAAACTTTTGTATGTTCTATAAAAACAAAATTATTGAGTAAAAAGTCAGGATTTCTGTAGGCCCCAAATATATACCCACTTGTACTTTGTGAATCTAGAACCAGAGTACAGTTCAAGATCAACTGCTATCCAACCTAAGGAGCTGAAACAAAATTCATTCTTTAGGTTAATGCAACTAAGATATAGTATATGTGGGTAAAAGCCATGATTTTTATGCCTGAATTTCAGCATATGAAACTTATTCTTTTTTAATAAAGATTTATTTATTTATGCATACAAGAACTGGGGTACAGGCCAGAGGTGTGTGTGTGTGGGGGGTGAGAGGATTCACCAGAGACATAGTGGGGAACAGAAAAGGCAGACTGTCTGAAATACACTGCTGAGGGGAGCAGTGGGCAAGGCAGGAGAGGTCTGCTGCACCATGTGGGTTGCTCCCTGGCTGGCCAAGGATTGATCTCCTGCTGCAGAGGCTGCAGATAGCTTCACAGTGCTGTGCTTAACCCCTTGCATCACCTGGGAGGCCCCATATGAAACTTTCTTTTTAAAGTATTTATTTATTTATTTTATACAAGAACCAGGGTTCAGGCCAGATCCGTGGAAGGGTGAGAGGAATCACCAGATACAGAGTGGGGAACAGAACAGGCAGACTGACAAAATACACTGCTGAGGGGAGCAGTGGGCAAGACAGGAGAGGTCTGCCGCGCCATGTGGGACCCCTGCTGGCCGGCCAGGATAGGACCGGTGCCGCAGAGGCTGTGGACAGCTTCACAGCGAGGAGGCCCATATGAAACTTATTTTTGAAGTGATGTTTACAATAGATCATAAACCTTTTTTTTTTCTCATTTTGCTAATGGTCACATATAGTTTTTTTTTTTTAAGATTTATTTATACAAGAACTGGGGTACAGGCTAGAGGCTTGGGAGGGTGAGAGGATTCACCAGAGACAGAGCAGGGAGCAGAATAGGCAGATGGACTGAAAACACTGGTGAGGGGAGCAGCGGGCAAGAGAGGAGAGGTCTGCTGCTCCATGTGGGTGTCTCCCTGGCTGGCCAGGAATTGAACCAGCACTGCAGGGGCTGCGGACAGCTTCACAGCGCTGTGCTCAACCTGCGGCACCACAGGGGAGACCCACATGTAGTCCTTTTGACCAAGAAAGCTCTTGGACCAATTTAAGAGAGTGACTTATTTTCTAACGACTATGTTTTACTTTCTCTGTTGTTGCTAATATTGATAGAAATGCCAGAAAACTTATGAGTTGACTGCATCAGATCTTTTGTTCTAAATCGTGGTGTTTCTCAGTGCCAGAGCTAAGAATAAGGTGGAATGGGATAGATTGTTTTCTGTAGTAGAGTAGTTTTGTGAGGATGAGATTTTAAATCTCTAAAGTTGTCAAGATGGAAAATTTCACAAGAAATGAATTGACATCAAATAAATCATAAGAACCAGTATTAGGATGTTTTAATACATACCTAAGACAGACAGTGGATTATAAACCTTTCATTTATTGAACCATTTGGGCTCCATCTGTAGACCATTATGTTGTTTCAGCGTCTGAGACAAACCACAGAGGGTAGCCATACTTTTTGAATGTTGTTCATTTTAACCTGTGTGTTTTCTGTGGTAAGGTCTCATGAGAAAACTCTTAACTCATTGTGGTATATCCAGATAATGTACCGGTGGATGTCTAAGCAGATATAGCAGAGCTCTAGATAGTGTAAATACCAATGATGGAAGGAATCCAAAAGCAGTATACCAAATTAACACTCAGCAAGAGTACTGACTTACTAAATGAGATACAGAAGCCAGAAACTTATGTTTTTACTCTGAACTGCATTAGTTCACCATATCCTGCTGTCAATGCTGCTCTAACCAGAGCATTGTCATGAATGTCCCTGTGTCTGATTTCCCTATTTCTGTCGCTTTCTCTCCATTACCAGCTGAGCTGAGTTGCAACATGAGTGAGCTATTTTATAATGAAGGCTAAAGAAAAAAACTGTTTATTTCTGAACTTAATGTCCAACCTTTCTGTGAAAGGTAAAGTTGCTGGATGGGTTATGTTGCTCATACACACCTAGACATGATTCTCCTTGCAAAAGCAAATAAACATGAATTTGTCCTAATTCTTAAAAGATATAATTTGTTGTGACTTTTTCCTCAATCTAAGTAAATATTTACTTTTCTAAAAAAAAAAAAAAGCCAATAAACAAACAAGCTATCTGCTTCCTTGGCTACCAGGAACCAAAATCAAAATAAAAAAGTGTCAAACCTCCTTAAACAGCCAGACCACTAGTTGCAAAGACTGCAAAGAAAGTGGTACAAGATGGTCTTAGCCAAAAGCATGGTCATGATCTATGACTTTGAGTATGCCAGAGAAATGCAAAGTAAGGGGAAATAAATAAAACAACTAGATTCTTCAATTCTTATCCTTGATGTCCTGCTTTTTTATATGAAATTCCCTCCACCCTTATAGTGACTACATTTAATAATGACTTAGTATCAACTAATTTAAAGAGTTGGGGCTAGTCCAGGGAAAATACACAGGACTGCTGCCCTTTCACCAAAAAAAAAATCTTTCATTAACTAATGTTGATGGAAACAGATTTAGCCACAGCAATTTGCATGGCATTTGAATTGCTGTTTGTGTTGAACAGCAAACGAGAGAATAATAAAGCACCAACATGCCAGTGGTAAGCAAGGGAGCAGAGCAGCCTTTCAGCCTTTTCCATGTTGATCATTTGTTCTAAAGCTGGTAAGGACAAGCAACAAGAAGATTGCTCTTTATAATGAGTTGGGCTAATCATATTCAGTTGTCACAGCATTAGGTTACTTAAACTGCCCAGAGATCTCACCTATATTTTCTGGTCTTCAGTCTATATGTATTAAAGTAGGCACTTCTCAGCAATGTCACAGGTTAATAACTCTGCTCTTCATTCCAAATGCTTGTACTGAAACAATGCACCCAACAAATGAGTAATTGCACAGAGCAGTGGTGTAGGCGGAGAGGCAATTTTGAGGCTCTAAGTTAAGTAACAAAAGTAGAGAAGCAGCAGTTAGGAAGGATATGGATATAAAGACACTGAAAATATGGTTGTTAAAATCAGAGAACTGCAAAAGAAAGTCAGAGAAATATAGGCATGTATGCATTTAAAAAAAATAGCAGTTTGAAGAATAGACCAACTCAATATTGAGCAGTAAGAATATGATATGATAGATAGGTCAGGAAGGTGGTGGAGCAAAGCTCTCTCTGTGTCTCTAGTGCTAACTAGGTATCCTCAAGCAAACACTTTGCCTTTGTTGAGCTTCATGTCATCATCTCTTTATTAAAGAATGAAACATTTCACTATGGAATAGAAACTTCTTTCTAAGTTCTCCAAATTTCTAAATAGAGATAAGGTGATTCAATACATCCATATCCCTAGAAACTGCTGAAAACCACAGCAATCCAACTGAAGCTAGTTTAAGTAAAAGCCAAAAAGAGAGTGTTGGAAATCCAGGATGTAGGTGGACTTTAGGCAAAGATGGATCTTGTCCTCAGCCAACTCTCTTTCTCTCTGTGTGTTGCTCTCTTTTAGTCTTTGCCAACTGCATTGTTAGGCAGGTTCCTTTGACATAGTCAAAAATACAGCCTTGGAAGTACAGGTTAATGTAAGCTGGATCGTTCAGGAGAGAAATTCTCTCCAGTATCCATATTAGTCCCAGCAAAAGGATTCCTGGTGGCATGGCTTTAGCTTATATGTTCATGGAGGGGAGGTGGTCTGACTTGCCTCCCTGGGTCACAAGTTACTTTTATAGCAAGAGAGGTTAGTTAGGCCACTAGACTGAACATTTCATAGGAATCACATGGATAGGAGTAAGAAGTTCTCAAAGGGGAAGAATATAGTATATAGAGAAAACAAAACAAAACAAAACATGTTCATTTATACTCTCAATATAAACTGGGGCAGGGATCAGTGAGAGTGAACACAAGGACAGTTCTGTATTTTAAATGCCAGTTGTAGGCATTCCATTTTAGTTGTTTTTGTTCAACTACTCAAAGTCAAGTATTGCAATTGATGTCAGCTTTATAGGAAGAGCAGAATGACCTTTGTGTATTTGGAGAACACTGAGAACATAATTTTTTAATTGCAGTAATTTTACTGAGACGTTCTAAAAGTAAATTGAACTTCTGTATTTGATCAAATATGTAAATTAATTTGGCCATAGTAGAGCTCCATATCATCTATCCTGTAACTTTTACCTATTATATTTGCTGTTTGCGATAACAGCTTGAGTCTGGAAGAATAAGGTTAGTTTTCTTTAGTGGTTGATGCACTTCACTATAGCTTCACTGTAGCTTCACTGTGTCATGAAATAATGTAATTCATTCCAAAGACCCTGCTCTGGGAACCTTCCTCTATCCAAAATTGTGAGCAAAATGGCTGTGTTCATATATGGATACAGTGATGACCTTATATCTCACAGATATGGAACTGAATTGTGCTAAAGACACAATTTACCAAAACCAGTTGAAATAGGCAGCTGTTGTTTTGGCCTGTCTGTTATCTATCCCTCCCTCTTCTGTTAACAATACCCTGATTTTGCATTTGGAAATGATTCCTTTCTGTTCTTGGTCCAATTTCTTTGGGGATTATCAATGAAAGTGCTCTTTTCTTTCCTCCAGCCCAGCAGTAGGCAAGAGATCTAAGCTAGTCTCATTAGCACTTCTTGGTGGAGTAACACAAAGATTAGAGGTACCCAGGACATGATGCCGACTAGTTCATGCTATTTATAGCCCTGCCCACCTAGACCAATTACTCTCTCTGGACTGGAGGTCCTCTTTTTTCCATGTGTAATTCATTATCCTTATATCCTTTCTGATGAAAACAAAATGTTTATCGATCAGATAAGAACTGATTGCTATCTGTTAGCAAGTGCTGAGTACCAAACCATCCCCAAATTCCATTTATTAAGATCATGATTCTGGGAGTTGGAGCTGGCACTGAGCCCAGTTGAGCAATTTGTCTGGTCTCAGTTGGGTGCCCATCTGAGTCATCTGTAGTCATCTTTAGGTCAACTAGACAGCTGTGTTTCTGGGCATTTTCTGGCTACCAGTTGGGGCAAGCTGCAGGGTGTTGGAGGTGGGAAGAGCATTGGACCATGTGTCTCTTGTCATCTGGCAGGTTTGTCTAGGCTTGTTCATGTGTTAAAGTCAGAGTTCCAAGTGGAAAAGTGAAAATGTGTGAGACCTCTTAAACTCACAACACAGATTGGTACAGAGTTGTTTCTGCCATGTTCTATTTGCCAAGTCAAGTCAGGAGACCAGCCTAGATGCATGATGTGGAAAGTAAATGCATGTGATCACATGATGGTAATGCTGCAATGTCAGACTGCAAATGAGTAAGGATGCAAAAAGAGAAATGACTGAAGGCGCTTAAATAATCTATCATACTCCAAATTGGTTTCTGTAGGACATAGCTAAATAACCTGCCATGCCAACCAAAAATGCTTTAAAAATACATCCTAATACATTGATGTGTCCTCTAAGTTTGTTGATGTAACTCTCATTATGGGAGGTTTGGGAACCCTAAGTCAGCTCTTCAGTGGGATACACCGCAAAAATAACCTCTTTTCCTTAATCCCAGTACATTGTTTCTTGAAAGGATTGCTTGCAACTTCTGTGTAGCTCTATTAGCTACACAGTCTCTAAGGGTCATCACTATCAATCATCTATCAGGTCTCCTGAAGTTTCAGTGTGTTGCCTGCCCATTTATGACATATACCAATGCAACTTGGCTTCTGCTATATTGCTGCTTCCTGCTGTATCTAGTGTTGCACTTGCTGAAAACATTTGTATTTACTTTTCTGGTATATATATTGAATTTATGTAAGTTATATTTTCCTTTTATGCAGCACAGCCTCTTGGTAAGCTATATCAATCACAGAGTAAGGCAAATACTAATATTAATGTGCGCTGCTGTAGGTGTTTCTTGACAGTTTTCATCCAAGTTCTGACTCAGCCCAGCCCTCTTTAGGTTTGTGAGATCTAATAAGATCATAGCACAGGGTGGTATAGCTGCAGGCAGAAAACTCTGCTTGCCAAATATATTTTCCTTAATAGCAAGTTCATAAATTAATCTAGGGCACCGAGACACCATGGCTATTCACATGCATTTAAACAAAACTCACTTCAGTTGACTACCTTTCCTTCTAGCCACTGATTTCTCTGAGATGGTGCCAAAGTCTTGGTCAGATGTAGCTTCAGTGCTTCCCACCTTCTCAGTATGAAATGATAATTAATATGACTTTACAGTTAAGGTGGTGTTCTACTTCCATTAATAACACCCATTATTCCAGGGCGTTCTAATTCAGCTATAAAAATTGACTCTGGAGGTGGAACTTGGCTTGGGAGCTTCATTTAAGAGCAAATGGTTTGTTTCTAATTTTTCTTTCAAAAGAAAATTAAATTTGTGTTCCTTTTGAGTTATATAAGCCCTGAATGAAATTCATGAAATATTGGTATGATTTGGGATTTGTAATTGCATTGTTCTCATTCTGTGCTATCTCCAGCAAGTGGGGACCTCCCAGGCCTTTTATCTAGCTTAGGTTTGGCAGAGTCCAGACTTTTGTCATCTCATCATCTGGCATCACAGGGTAATTCTTACATCATCCATCGTTCTCTTTCCAGGCAACAGTTTAAACAAACTGCTGACTGAATTGGGTTTGATAAGAGGCAGCCCATTTTTACATTGTATTTTACTCTCTTATTGTAGATCTGCTGGAGGAGACCCACAGAAAAGATGAAGAAATGGAATCTCTGCAGGTAAAGGAAATTCTCCACTAGAGCAGGCATCCTTGGGATGAAAACATTTTTATTTTGTTCATCTTTATTATTGTTACATTCAGAGAAGTATGGCAGATGGAATAAAAAAGTATATATATATGTATATCAGAACTTTAAGGTCCAAACTGAAGTTTGCTTCCTTTTGCATAGTTGAGAACATTTACAATCTTCTAAAGCAAGAAGCCAACTCTTGAAAGGAACCTTTATTTCTTGTTACAGTTTTATGGGAACTACAGCATTATAAATGAAATCATCATCCCGAAATCATTTCTAAAAAAACAAGACTACTGAATGAGGATGAATTCATTTTCAAGTGAAATGTATTCTTGCTCCATGAATGTCATCTACCAGTGACCAACCTAGAATATTAACCCATATATGGAGCTTAAGGCTTACCTTGCATGCCTCTCAATTCACCATAAATTTATGCATATTTCTTAGACTGGAAAATTATGCACTAGAATTTTAATTGACATTTCTGTGCTATGAGCAATTGATGTTAGGTTGGCATCTGACAGAAGATCTCTGTTTCTTTTACATTGGGCTGACTTACAAATGTGTAACTCAAGTGTCTGTCTTTATTAGGGGAAACATAATCAGTTATACTCATACAGCAAGACCAGTTCACTTAAAGTCATGTTGGTGCTTAAGAATAGTAAACACTTTGGACAGTTATAGTTCTTCCTGGGTCTGGAACTACAGGGATGAACTGGAGAGTGATAAAATAAGCTGGCTTGCACTTAAGAAGTAAAGGTATCTAATTCTGGCAAAGGTAAAGGTATCTAATTCTGGCAAATAAAAGATATATCAAGCAAAACCCAAAGAGCAAGGAGAACCTTATCTAATTGGGGTTCTTTTATTTGATGATGTATCTTCTAAGAGAAAGCTATAGGACTGATCCGAAAATGAAGAAGGAGGGTATAGTTCTGTATGCCTAGTAAAACTGTCACATGTTTGTCCCAATTTCTGTTCAGATTAACTTCTTTTAGTATCTATATTCAAAAGTATAAAAGAAAAGACCCCTGATTGTTCTGGTCTGTGGGAGAAGAATCTCAAGTATATACTCTTGCCTGACTCTAAGAAATTAATATCAACAATGCCTGTTGTTACAAAAACACTAAACATATATATTGAAAGATATCTAAAGCTTTTTGAGGTATTTTAATTATGCATTGTGTCTGTCATTGGTCCTCAGAATACCATATATAAACATATCTATTGCATACAGAGTACAAATCAGGCCCTTTGACATGGCAGCACAAACTTTTTTGAGTTTATTTCACAATACAAGTGTTGGAACATATTAAATGTAATAGCCTGTGTTGCTTCTCAAATATTTATTAAGGACTGGCAGCATTCTCTACCCAAATGTCCATCAAATGCAATAGAATGCTCCAGTCAACTAGCTATGGACATTTATAGATGTAGAGTATCCAAGATGATGTCCAAAAGCAGAAGAGTTAAATGTTGGCACTTAGCAGTGGCAGTTGGTGCATAATACCAACATTCTATCGAAGGACAAAGACGGAACTGACACCTCTCAAAGTGCACAGGAGTGCAAGGACACCCCACAGAAAGCCTTTCATTTAAATTCTAGAGGAAAAATCCATCAAAAAGTGCCTACATTTCTGAGTTTCTGTATTCACTATAAATATCACAGGTGATAGTTTTGAGAAGACTATTAAAGCATATAGCCATACAATAGAATTTTGAGAAAAAAAGAAAAAAAATAGTTTCAAAACAAACTTCATTGCACTAAGAACTGGAGATTGACAACTTTGAATTTCAAATCCTGACTCTGTGTCTGATTCACTGGGTAACCTTCAGTAACTCAATTAACTTTGCTGTGCCTAATTTCTCATCTGTAATATAAAATCATAAAACTGTCTTCCAGAAGTGTTTAGTACGGGTTAGATTATCCCAGAAGGGAGAGCTAAATATTTAATTCCAATTTACAATGTTAGCAAATCCCCATGTATCCAAATTGGAATCGATTTTATTTACTCATTATCATCATATAATTATGTATAACAGACATTTTGCATTTAATGTTATCCTCTTTAAAGGTAGGGCCTGTTTATTTATCTCTAAGCCCTTCTCTGTAAATAAAAAGGTATTCTATATACTTATTGAATGAGCACCAATTTGTTGAGCACCAATTCTGTGCAAAGCACTGTGTACCAGGTGCTAGGGACACAAAACATGCTGCTTATACTGGATAGTCCTCTAGGACAGACTTAGTGGGAAAGACTGTTATATAAATATTTATAATAAAATGTTGAAAAATTATATTTGAGGGGATGTATAAATTATTGTGGGAACATATTACAAAAAAAAATCTGGTTTTGGTGGAGATAAGTCGATTGAGTAGAAGTAAACGGGGTTAAAGGTGGATTGGGTAAACTGGACTGGAGTGGCGATCTAATAGGCTTCACAATAATTAACTGATAACCAGGAGTTAGCAGTGGCAAGCTTGGAATGAAGATAAGAAAAGTTTAAGCAGTGTCCAGGACATGGGAAGGCCTGACGTGAAAGACACCATCAATTTCATGTTCAAGGATCTTTGAAAATTTTCAGAGAAGTTTAGTGATATAGAATATAGTGTCTAATAGAGGAGAGGTAAGTCCAGAAGGAGTTTATGAGGTAAACAGAGGTCTAAAGGACCTCATAAAGAAATTAGGATTTTACATTTGCTAAAAGGAGTTCAGAGTTTGAAATAAGAGGAAATATGATGAAATTTGCATTTTTAACTAGTAATTTGGATAGTCAAATATAATTGGATGCAGGCAAAATTGAAACCAGGGAGACCTACTAGGCATATACTCATGAGAATGTTCACAAGACATGCTGGTGACTCTGGTTGGGTGGCACCAGAGAAAATGAAAAGGACTGAATATGTTGTTAATATATTTTAGGATATAAAAAGCCATGAGCTTTTGAGACTAGTTGTGAGAAGCTAAAAAGAACGGAACTAAGAATGACTTGAGTTTCTTGATTGAGCAGCTTCATTAATGATTATATTAGCCAATGAGATAACAAATTGATCAGTTCAATTTTTGATATTTTGTGTTTGGGTGCATGGGAAACATCTAGATGCCATTGTGAAGAGAGAGTGTTCACATGAGTCTAGAACTCAGAAGGGGCTTGAACTGGACATGCAGAAGTTGGTGTCTTGAGACCTCATCACCATAGAGTATAGATGATACTAAAAGCCACAGCGGTGATGGGAACTCCCAAGGAAAGTACGTAGAATAAAGAGATAAATACATAATCCATAATTCCAGGAAATTCCAACACTTTAATAACAGGCTAAGGATGAATATCTTGCAAAGAAGCCTAAGAGAGAGAGAAAATAATTTTAGGAAAGCACAATGTCTTGAAGTTTAACAAAGAATATTTCAAGGTAAATATAATCAATAAAATTGAATTCATTTTAATTAAACCCTTAGATCCACTTAGATACGGGGTTTAGATTTTAAAATAAAAAAATCACCATACAATGAACTGCAATTTCCCATTTGTCTATGAAGCAACTCATGTCTTTCACTTTCCCAAATTTCTACTGAGCACAGTGCCTCACCATGGTAGGCACTCAGTACTTTCTGTTAACTAAATAAACAAATCACTGCCCTGCTACTGGGTCTTTTTTAAAATTTTTTTAAATTTTTTTAATGTAAGACCTATTACTGGTTCTAAGATCTTGAAAAAACAACCATTTAAAAAAATAAAAACACCATTTTCCTGTTCTGGGGTTCAATTTTGTTTAAGAATTTGGAGGAGGGGAATACTTCCAAGTTCTATCATTCCTGTTCTCTCTCTCTCTCTCTCTCTCTCTCTCTCTCTCTCTCTCTCTCCCCCCACCCCCTCTATTCTTCTGTAGTCTCCCTTTTTCTTTGAATGTATCATTGAAACAAAAGTTGATTACTGACTTTGGGCAGGAGTGCTAGGAATCAGTGGGAGAGGAAAAGGTTAAAATGGCCATGAAGGCAAGCAGCAGAGAGGAGAGTGCTTTCAGGCTTTGGAAGAATCACAAACAATGGAGACAAATATTTGACAGTGATTTTTACAATGCAGCTGGTAATTACCGAAATTCTTCACTGGAGCTTAACATTGTCTGACTTATTTTTGTGTGCGTGACATTCAATTGCAGTTACATTGTGTGCTGATCTTCTTTAAACCAAAGTATTGTCTTTGACTATAAATTTGTGGTATGGTATCAGAGTCCTATTTGCGTATGGGTTTGAAGCACATGTAAACTAGCAAATCTCTTCTTTAATCCACTTGAAATCAGCTGAAACATTTTAAATAGATACAAAAGATAATCCGTTTTTCCTCAATTTAGTTGGAAAGGATTCATTGAGTGTTACACCTTCTTCTGATGGCTGGTAGTAGTAGATGCTGTGGTTGTTTTTTGTTCTCATTTTTTAAATTACCATCCTGCCTCGTTCACTTTTCAACAATTTTTTACTTTACTCTCAGTTGCCTTGTGAAACCTGGAATGCAAAGTATGCCAAAAAAGTGTCATGTTTAATTTTGAAAAGCCTCAAAGTGCTACCTGGCAGCCAGTAAACAGAGTATCTGGAAAACTCATCTACCTCTCCTCTTATGCACACTTACCATCTTACTTTTCATTTGATGTTTAAGTGAGATGAAACTAGATGATTATGAACACGACGTTTCCTATTCATTTTTCTCTTTTACTAGATCATCCTTCAGCCATTTTGAGACAGTATCCACATCTATAAATTAGAGAGAATAATAATACTGACTGCATAAGACTACTGAGGATTTCCTATGATAAATGCATAAACCTTGGTGCCTGGCAGGTCTTTTATAAATATTAATTCCACACACTATTTATTTGCATTTACTGCATGCTGGGGATAAAGCATTAAAGGCCCATTTCCTCCTGGAACCCATCCCTTCTGTCTGCCCTTTTACCATCTCCCTCTCTTCTTATCCCCTCCCCCACTTCATGGGCAACCATGATTTTAAATTCAGATTTGTTCAGATTGTTTTGTCTTTGGATAACTACTAAACATAATGAAAAGGGAAAAAGGTCACAAGGTAATAATGATTATATGGCTGCGTATGAATACCAATCTCATTTTGAGGGGAAAAGGGGAAACATTTTAGTAAGGAAGCTGTAAATGTCACAAGTATTTCTGGATACTTTTTTTTTGTAAAGATTTATTTATTTACTTATACAAGCACTGGGTACAGTCAGAAGTGCAGGAGGGTGAGAGAATTCACCAGAGCCAGAGCAGGAAACAGAACAGGCAGAATGATGAAATACACAGCGGGTGTGGCAGGAGAGGTCTGTCGCACCATGTGGGACCCTCGCCTGAGGCCGGGGATCGAACCAGCGCTGCAGAGGCTGCGGGCAGCTTCTAAGCTCAGCGCTCAACTGCTGCGCCACCAGGGGAGGCTCTCTGGATACTTTTTTTAGTATCAATCATTTTATTAGAAAGGAGTTGATTTCTTTGTTTAATTTTAAAAATTGAGTTTCTGTTTTTTAAAGAACAGAATATACATTTTTCCCTGAGGCATTCCAAAAGCTCTGCCCGGAAGGATATTAAGCAGTATTACAGACATGCAGTCTTTCACATGTTTAATATATCTCCTAGATAGCTTTTAAAAATAGTCTGGAACCTTCCATTTGAAGGATTTGGTTTAATTTTTTGGCAGTGTTTTGGGAGTAGAGGGGCAGGTTTTTTTTTTTTGTCACCTCAAGAATATTGAGACAAAAGATATTGAAATGAATAGAAGAGAAGGCTAATCTCAGCTGTTACCTCATTTCAGCAAATTCTGGAGTAGCCTATGGCAGCACCATGTCTGAGGAGAAAAAAATACCCTCAGATTTCTTAGTTCTTTCATACCAAGTCTAACAAATATGAATATAGGCATATTCTAAGGTAGAGTTGGCGGACACATTGTTGGAGATAAGCTGGGCGAGAAAAACTACCTAAGACAAAATCTGACAAGGGCAAATAAGTTGTTCTAGCAGAGGCTAACAATATAGTACATTAACATCTCTGGAGTCCCAGGAGATACCAGTCCTCCTGGTAATCAACCACGTGATAAATTGGACTAGTGCAGACTAGCTGGATAGTTTCCATAGTCTTGCTGTCAATCATTTTTTGCCTGACTGTGGAGTGTAACCTGTACTTTCAAGCCACATGTGTTTTGGGGATTTAAGACTGTGAGTGGAAATGCAGGGATGGGGCAGCCAAAAGTCCTTGGGTTACTTTAGATGGGGAAGTAAGCGTGAGGCATGCCAGAAGAATTGAAGGATTGGTTAAAGCAATTCTTAAATTTCCCCAGAAATTCTGATTTGCTTGGGAGGTACATTTTTAGAAGACCCAATTTGAATAGGTAGATAAATTGGGATTAACTATTTAAGTTTTTATTAAGTAGAGGAATGCAGTTTTAATGGAATGTCTCTAATTCTAGAAACCGGAATGTGAGGCATATCTCCTTACTCTTCTCAAGGTGCATTCCTCAGAATGTAGGCGAATCACTATGCATCTCCATTTTTTTTTTCCTGATATACGATAAAGGAAAAAAAAATAACTGTTCTAAGCAATGATGTAAATGAGATGTGATCATGGTGGGTGGAGGGTTGGGCAACACTTTCCCACTTTTAGGGCTAGGTTAGTTGACAGCTCTAAAATCTATTTTCTCAAAAGGTGAAGAGACTTACCAAGCCTAACTTGGGTATGCGGTCTCAACAGAGATAAAACATTAGCAGCCTGTACTAGGGTCAAGAGGGGTCTCCGCCAATTAGATTTGCACACTTTAACTTCCTACATCAGGAGGGCTCAGGAGAGCAGGAAACCAGGCTCAGTAAAATAGATTCCACCTGAATCATTAAATTTTATCACCCTGCTTTACCTGAAATTTGCAACTTAATTTTAACTCCAAGTTTATCGTAGAATGAAACTGGAAAATAGAATACCTGGAGAGTGAAATATTCTTAAGTCTGAGTATACAGAAGTTGATTGACTAGGTCATTTTCTTTTGAGAATAAAAAATATGAAAACCTGACTGGCTTTGTTTATCCAAATTGCTGCAATGCACAAGTCTTAAGAATTCAGCAGTCTCCTTGAGTCAAGCTTCTTTCTCAAACAGAAAGAGACCTCTTGGACATACTCAGAAAAACACAAAGACGAGTAGTGTTTGAGCTCAAATGCTCAGACTTTACCTTGTGACAAAAAGCTTACTGAACCATTGGGTGGTGAAAATAAACCAAGTGTGTGTGTTTCAGAATTTGTAAATTGTTCCCACAAAGGGAGAAATTATTTTTTCTCTCCATATACCACCCCATTTGCAGTTAATTTCATAAAAGCAGCACTTCTAGAAAACATCCCCAGGTGCCTTTGTTAGAGTCAGAGCTCTTTGCTTCGTGGACCCTGGGGCTGGCAGAAGGAGCAGCTTATGTTTTCCTGTGAATAAATGAAGACCATCTAAACATATTACCATGATTTACAGTTGCAGTGCTTGAGTGATACTTCAAGACCAAGCTGTATCACATGCATGTGTGTGTGTGGTGTGTGTGTGGTGTTCTTCTCATGTCACATCCTTAGATAGGCCTCAGACTTCAGGTTGGTAACCTTGTATCTATCCAGGCTGCTTTGTCATAAATACCATAGTGGGTGACTTAAAACTAGGAACTTGGAAGCTGGGAAGTCTAAGGTCACTACAGATTTAGTGTCTTAGAGGGCCTGCTTCCTGGTTTGTAGCGGGCAGAAAATGATCGAGAGTTCTCTGGAGTCTCTTTTTCTAAGGGCACCATCCCTTAAGGGCCTCCACCCTTAGGACCTAAACACTCTCCAAGGCCCACCACCTAATGTTGTCACATTGGGGGTTAGGATTTTTGTTAGTAAATTTTCGAGGGCTATTGAGGCCATACACCAGGTTCTCCATTTTGTCTCCAATCTCCTGGTAACTATGACAGTTGTGAAAAGCAGTATTTTATGTAATGACTATAGTGTGGAACATATTTGGAAACAGATGCTCAGCAACAATACATTTCTGGTGAAATTGTTTCCATCAACTCATAAAACAAATCTCTGGAGTTCTCAGCATTAATGGGACATTATTGAAAAAAATTAGTTTTTAATTTCTAGAGCTGTCTGCCACTCACCATTTCTAACTCATTTTCCAGAATATATATATATATTATATATATAAACAAATATATATATGTGTGTGTGTATATATGTATATATATATATATATATATAAACACTAGAGGATTTCCTCAGTCAAGGATCTTGAAACTTACTAATATTGTACTTCAATAAAACTATAAAAAATACTTATTTAGCACTCATTAATTCCTGTCAAAGTTGTGCTAAACCGGCTTCAAAGGATGATGGCCTGTGCATCAAAGAAGGAAAAGGTCACCCTCTGACTTGTAATTGAATGATATTTAATAGCTACTAAGCAATACTTTTGTGTCATACACTGGACTGAAACTTCTCAATATGTGCCACTTATGCCTTACAACAATCCTGTGAGGTGGGTCTTATAATTCTCACTTTACAGATAAGGCAGCTAAGGCACATGGCTTGCTCAGCCAGTAAGTGGCAGAATTAGCACTTGCATTTGAGTCTGTCTGGCTTCTCACAACACTGGACTTCAGTGCCTCAGCAGCTCATGGAGAACTGACTTCCTGTACCTTTTTTGTTTCTTGGCCTGTCTTTTAATTTCTTTCTCTCTCTTTATTTTTTTTCCTATGATAATGATTCATTTGCAAGCATAGGAAACATTTAGTATGGTCAATACTAACTGACCTATTACCTCCTCAAAAAAAAAAAAAAAAAACTCTAAAAAAAAAAATGACTAGAAAGTGCCTTAACTAAGTCAACTACTGGGAACTGGATGCTCGTGAAGCTTCTTGCAGTCTTTCTATAACTTGAAAACTACTCCTAAGCGCTTGGGTTCCAAACTGCACATACATTGCAGCTGGCTATTGGCATGTTAGGAAGATTTTCTTTCCTGGTGTGAGATTATGAACAACTCAGTAATCTTGAACACTTCTAGGAAGGAGATGGGATCATTTTACTTTTTCCATTCTGCACCTTTTCTTTTTGCCTATTCATCATGTTTTAAATAAACAGGCTTAAGAAAGTTGTTATTAAAGCCCTCCTCAGGCTTCTTCAATTTCAGTTTTAAACCAGGTTCAAAATATTCTGGCAAAAATTAAAGGCAACATTGAAAACGTTTGCATAAATTTTAAATTGTGCAAAAAGTGATAAAACTGAAATGAGCTGAAAAAATGACTAATAAGCATCTTCTTTTATATCTTTGTCTTTTTATCATAATCAGTGATTATTTTGTTCTTAAAAAATTGACTCTGAAGAGCACTTCTCTTCCAGAGTACCTGCATTACACTTCCTACTCTAAATTTAATTTGTTAGTTAAACATTTACTTTTAAAAGTGTGGAGACTTATTTCTATGCTAATAAATAATATATAATGTCTGTTAACAATATTTCTGTATTTTCTCATAAAGTGAAACACAGGCAAATATTACTATGGAATAATCCAAGCCTCTACCACATTCTGTTTGTCATTGAAATCCCTAGTTCTCATATCACTGTTAGAAAAGAACTAAAAAAAAATTGTCACAAATGAAACCTGCGATCTGGGGGAAGAGGTCATTTATGAGCTCAGTGATGAATATAACTTCTGTAGCCAGATATAAAAGATTTGGGAGAAGAGAACAATAGAGATGCCATTTAATTGCACAGCATCACAGCTAATTAAATTGAGATCTCTGCTTTCTTTTCTCCTTTCTTCTTATATTTCCCCATTGGTATTGACTGTGTGTTTCAGCTGGCCTAATGTCAGAGTTGCAACTTACTTAAGAAAGGCATATGGCAAAACTATAACTTTTTATTATGTAGTGAAACAAATATAAAATGCATACAAATAATGGTTTTATTTGAACATTAAATTTTATTATGTTTTGTTACACTGTCACCTGACATCTGTTAAAAATAAGGTTCTGGGATGCTGTTCTGGCATGTGTAATTTTGAGAAAGAGACTCCAAAACTTTTCCAGTGTATTCCTTAACCTCTACCAGACACACAAAATATATTGTCCATTTGTTCATAAAGCTTCCTTCTTGATAACCATTACCCAATGTTCAGCAGTGTTTACTTCAATAAATAAGAATGAAAGGATAAATGGAGGAATTAATTAAGTAAATGCGTGGAAGGGAAGGCTATGTCCCAACAAAACTTTATGGAAACACATTTTTATTTCATGTAATTTCCACATCATGAAATATGATAGTTAATTTGATTTTTTTCCCCAGTCAAATGAAAATGTAAAAGCATTCTTATTTTTAGGCCATAGCCCTATAAAAACAGGCAGTGGAATGGATTTGACCAATTGTCCTACTTAGCTGTACCCTATCTTAGAATGAACTACTTTAGAGGTTAGAATGAACTACTTCAAAGGTTATTTACCTCAAGAATATTTGCCTTTTAAGCAATGAACTCTAATGGGTGGGAGTCAAAGAATATTGTTTTTTAATTCTTCCTCAAAGAATAAATTGGTACTGTTGACAGACTGTTAAATAATTTTCCAAGTGGAAGGAAAGTATAATACATCAGTAATTGGCCTCCATTATTTACAGGTAAGGTGGTTACTGTTAAAAGTAGCTTTCATTGCTGACTAAAATTGTCCACATAGTAACAAGCATTCATCTTATATTTTCCTTCATTTTTTGGACTTTGATATTTAGATCAGTTACTGCCAGGGATGATTTTGAAAGCAGAAAATTAAGGATATCTTGAAAAAAATTATCAATTGTTTTTAATCTTGAAGGGTAAAATGTTTTAAATTTTATTAAAGATGTTCCTAAAATTTGTGGCTGTACCTCAGGTAAGGAATTATTTTGGCAAACATCTTGAAAGTACAATGTGATATTTACTCTAAATTCAGAAATTTAAAAATTTTTAAAAATAATTAGCCTGTGAGTGTTATTTTTATAGTCATTACTATTTATAGCATTTTCAATGAAGACAAGAGAACATTCCAACTCTTTTTCTTTACTCACATCTCTCTTAAACAGCCACAACTACGGTTTAAAATTCCACCTGGGGAAGATGCTAGTCAGACTGCAATGAGAAATCAGAATGACGCTCAATTTGAAGAAAAAGCAGTTAAGTATTTTATAGGTAGGAATGTTTAGGATATTTGGAATTCAACAGGCAAAAGTCTTTTGCTTTATTTTAGGATACAGGGTAAATTCAGCCTTCAGGTATGCTTTGCAGAAGTACATCTAAATTGTTGGGGTTTTTTTTTGCCTGTTTCTTAGTTACTAAGCATAGTGAACCTTTGATTATCAGAGTATAGATAACCTAAGGTTAGTTATAAATTCTCTAATCACCTTTCCCTTCCTACTGTGCTTATATATTAGCATTCCTATATCCATTAGGAAATGGATATTAATAATAGTTTGATTTCAGTCAAACTGAATTGGGAAGCAAGAAAAACGGTGTTAGCCAAATATATTGTTTTGAAACCATCTTCTTAGATCTTGATGATTATTCTCAGTAGCCTCCCTTTAGTTTAGGGTGATGAGAGATAACTCTATACAGAAATTACAGATGGAATATGGAAATGTGGGGTGAGAGAGAGATTCTGGTATCATGTCCCTTGTGCTTTAATTCCTGAAAATAATTGAGTAAAAGACTATGTGTGTTAAATTAAGATGTGGATTGTTGGACTTGCTCAAAGGAATGTAATTTAATTCCCAAGGTGGACTGTTTGCTTATACTATTTGATGATTCAACTGTGTGACAACCATGATGGTCAACAGCCAAATGCTGTGATTCAAATGCAGGGAGAAAAGAGCTGGGAACAAAGGGTTCTATGGTTCTATGCTTCTCCTTGTGAACATTTCCACCTCAAAGCCCAGGAGATGTGTGCCCTGAGGGAAGCAAAGGTGATGTCAGCCTCGGGGAGTCTCATTAGACCAGCTATGTTTGGTGACAATCAGACACACACCCTGAAATAGAAGCATACCTCATTGTTTTCCACACATTCTGCATGACACCAGCCTCATCATAAATTATGCCATAATCACCCCTGCACTGTGATTTGCGTGGGAGTTCAGAGCAAATTCAGCTGATATATGACTAACCTCACCAACTGGAGAAACATACTTTATTTCTTACAATGTAAATCCTTGGGGGTGGGGGGAATCGGTGTGTCGGTTTCCTAGTTGTTGACTTTCTTCCCCAACCACTCAACTACTGTTCCTGCACCTCTCGTTAGGGACAGTCATTCCTAGAAATTGCATAAGTTGTCATTTGCATTGCTTCTAACCATCAGAGCCTTCATATTATCTGCAAATGATTTCAATTGTTCTCCAGTCCAGATGTTATTCACTGAACCCTTCAACCTGTTACCAGTAGATTCAGCATGGAGTTGAACAATGCCAGAGTTAATCTAGTTCTGTGTTTTTGCCTTTCATTTGGTTAGTAGCCTAATCCTGAAGGCACTCACCTATGCCCCAAATTACATCTGTGCCTTAGAAAATAGTCTTAAAGTAATTCCTTGTGTTAAAGAAGGAGAAAAGGAAACCTCATTGTTTCTGCATAGTGGTCTGAAATATACACAGTAGATCTGAAATTTGGGGGTATTTGTTTTATTCAGTTCACTGGAAGTGTCTATAGAGACTTTCAGTAAAACTCGCCTGACTTCAACTGCTGCCTCTCAGCCTCTCTAGTGTGAAACCTATTGAAACAAACCAACAGAACATCCTCCACCATACCCCACAAACTCATGCACACATCCAACCAAAGTGCACCATCTCGGTTTCTTCTGAACAGTGTTAAACTGATGCACAGTGGTCAGTAAAGGCATCATAACAAACCAGGCCGCAAACCAAAAGGACTACCTGATAATGTAGTAGAAGAAAGCTAAGGACAAACAGCTGACAGCCTCGGTTCTCCAGAGTAGTTCTGGTGGTGAATGGGAGGAGAAACCAAATGTGGGGCTCACACACTGACTCTATTCTTAAGTCCGGTGATAGTGTCGGCCTCTGAATCTCAGGAATTTGCCACACCCTGGATGATAAACAGTACATCCTCCTCATCAGGGTACTCCCTCTTGTCTAAGAAGTGATGCATCCTTTGTAACTGTCTTTGCTAGATAAGTCAAAATGTTGAGGTTTTTTATTGACAACTTTTTTTTAAAAGATTTATTTATTTATGAATACAAGAACTGGAGTATAGGCCAGAGGTGCAGGAGGTAAGAGGATTCACCAGAGACAGCGGGTAGCAGAACAGACGGAAAACCAAAGTACACTGCTAAGGGGAGACAGGAGAGATCTACTGTGCCATGTGGGTCAGCTGCCTGGCCGGGGATCGAACTCGTGCTGCAGTAGCTGCACATAGCTTCATAGTGCTGATGCTTAACCCCTTGCACCACCAGGGAGGCCTCTATTGACAACTTTTTTGTCAAAATGTTGATATCTTGCTGTAGTGTTTCTTTTCAATATTTCTAATTTGTGTTTTTGGACTTAGAAGTATGTTATTTGAAAAAAATTGCATAAGCAGCCAGTGAAATTAGTTAACAAAGATTGCCTCCAGGTGTCTAATGATGAATAAATCAAACACTGGATGACTGGGAAACCATGGCAAGCCACCAAGCCACTGACTCTAGAGTTTCCCTTGAATATAAACCAACTTTGAAAAAAATGTAAACTTACTTTGTCTGACTTTTAATAGTGTGCAATTTTATGTATAGATTATTGATTCATTTGGTATAGTCAAACCTATTTATGCTGAATTTTAAAGCTTTTCGTGTGTTTGTTTTCAACCTAGAGGTTGTTTGTGAATTTTCTTTGTTTTATTTATTTTTTTAAAGATTTATTTATTTATGCTTACAAGAGCTGGGGTACAGGCCAGAGATGTGGGGGGGGAGGGGTAAGAGGATTCACCAGAGACAGGGTGGGGAGCAAAACAGGCAGATTGACCAAAATACATTACTGAGGGGAGCAGTGGGTGAGCTGAGCCAGGAGAGGTCTGTCTTGCCATGTGGATTTCTCCCTGGCTGGCTGGGGATCGAACTCATGCTGCAGAGGCTGCAGATTGCTTCATAGTGCAGTGCTTAACCCCTTCCGCCACCAGGGAGGCCCTTCTTTGTTTTATTTTAAATCACTATGTGAAATGCTGATCTATTTCTTGGTCCTCGATAAAGGCCATTTACCTTTTACTTCATTTTAATATCTTGAAATTTGGAAAATAATTCATTAGAAATTATTTCTAATCTCTTAATTGTTAAAAGACTGACAGTAAATAGTTTACCATGTATAAATATATAGAGGATGAAAGTGCATATTTGCATTCTATTTTATATCCCTTATATAGGAAGTATCATATAAAATATGAATATTGATTAAATGGAGTTAACATTGACAGCAAACATCCCATACAGTATTCTCTTTGGGCCAAGCAAAGTGGATTTTCCTTCCATAAGATCTGCTTTGTGCTTTTAGAGCAGTGGAAAGTTTATGGCCCTGGTTTCCCAATTCCAAGGAAGTTTCCAGAATTTTTTTTTTGAAGATTTATTTATTTATTCAAGCACTGGGTACAGTCAGAAGCGCGGGAGGGTGAGAGAATTCACCAGAGCCAGAGTGGGGAGCAGAACAGGCAGACTGACGAAGTACACTGCTGAGGGAAGCAGCGGGCATGGCAGGAGAGGTCTGTGCGCCTTGTGGGACCCTCCCTGGTGGCGAGAGATTGAACCAGCACTTGCAGAGGCTCCCAGGCAGCTTCGCGGCCCAGCGCTCAACCACTGCGCCACCGGGGAGGCCCTTTCCAGAATTTTTCTATACTCTTAAAGTTCATTAGACTTAGAAGGAACGGAAACTTTCATTATATTTTCATGCCCAGATTGTGTTTTTTTTTCACATGCTAATAACTATATTTAGAGTATTTTTGGAAAATGCTGCATTATTGTGATAGTTACTAGACCTGCTCAATTATCCCTCCAGAAGCAGGAGAACTGATTTTCAGGTCTCTATGGAATTGGTGAATCAATGTGGCACATTCATTGGCTCAGCAGAATGAAATGAACGATGGATGATCAGGGATTCAGATACCAACTGCATTTAGCACTCATTTCCTAACTTAGCCTACAAATATTTGCCCATTTCAATGATGCTCAAGAATTTAGTTTGGTTCATTAATAAATTCCAATGTACACCCCATTGTGACCACAAACCAAAGAAACATATACAGCTCAAACCAAAGAAATATATATTAATCTCATCATAAAAAGCTGAAATACAGTAGACTAACTGTGGAGGACCTACTCAATGCTGTAGGTCTCTCCCAAAATATAACTGTCCCTACTTGATCTGTCGAATGCAAAATAAATTAGGCACGATGTCTAGCAGCATTCCAGTCACTTCAAACAGCTGGCACTCTCTATTGTGACTCAGTGACTATACAGTGACTTCATGCATGATCTTTAAGAATAAGAATTAAATAATTGTTGCCATTTAGGTGTTTATTAAACTTTCCCCTCCTTCGATAGAACTTAGGAGTAGTGGAAAAAGGTCTATCCAATCACAATAGCAACCAAACATTTTTTACTTCAAAATATTTTGATTTTTGTCTAACCTTTCATTCCCAATTATTTTCCTTGTTACTGGTGTTATTTATCTAGAAATATTTCAAACATGAGAAATAAGTAGATAGGGTTTTTTCAGTAGATATGTATATTTAAAGTAATACATTTGCAGCTCAGATATATTCTAAATTGTACACTTCAGGTTTAACCAACTTCATTAAGACACTTCTGAGAACAGCCATAAGCACAAATTTTAACTACTCGACTATTTCTTTGCCCATTTATCATTCTTTCAGATATGATTCAAGGTGGAATTTATCCTCTTCCCATTTTGTCCACTGCTCCTTAGACAAGATCTGCTATTTAATGGTCAGGTCCAGTGCTCTCATGATGTGAATCACCTGGCATTAGAAAAGTTCTCAGGAAGTCTTTTTACAGCTACTTTACATCATTATCCTCATATATTGTTATCATCTTGCATTAACCCAGTTTATTGAATCCTGCAACACTGTAGTACCATTTTTGAATACCCTCCAGTCAAAGGCGTGGTGCTACAATAGCCAGCTTGCTCGCCATTTTGACCTGAGACCAAAATGGATATGCTTTAGTGAAATAACTTATTTGTATAATATTCTTATATGTTATCTCAGGTCTTTATTTGGAGCACAGGGACTTGGAAGCCATGAGTGGGCTTCAGAGAGTCTGTATTTCCCTTATAAGTATATGCAGAATTAGGTGTGTGTGTGTTGTATAACTTACAAGAAGGCCAAGTTTCATCAGATTCTCAAAGTTCATGACTATAAAAATGAAAACCACTGATTTATTTAAACCACCTGAAATAGCATGTTTATAATGAGAATGTCTTCATTACTTTTGGAGACTGTTTCCCTCTGGACTCCTCCCACCTCTTAACCACCCCCCCCCCCTTCAAGGTCCCAACAATAAACTTCTCTTCAGAGTTCAAACTTTGATGTGAGTGTGTGTGTGTGTGTGTGTGTGTGTGTGTTAGGGCAGAGGGGAGGAGAGTGTTGAATCTACAGTTTGAGCTTAAAAATAAATCTGTGGAGATGAAAACTGGAGATTTAACAATAGCAACAAACACTACAACTGCAATTCTATTGAGAGTGGGAGAAGTTAAAGCAAATATAATTTATTTCATTATAATAATATATTCATTCTAAAACCTATACTGACTCTTTTCCCATAGGTTGTAGAGTACCCTAATATTAGTTTAAGTTACCTATTTTTTAATCCTAAGAACATGAGAGATAGTAATCTTAAATTATGGCAGCCCAGAAATACTTGGTATGGGGAAAATGTATGACTAAATAGTGGTTGTAAACATTTTGGGCCTTCCCAGATGGTTCATATAAATATGACACTGCCCAAAGGCCTCTGGGAGCCTCTGTATGTTTCTGTCTCTAATGAGGTTCTGTTCAGTCTGCAGAGGATGATAAAGCATTGCTGAATGGTTTTGCTGAAGAAGCACTGTGAATAAGATGCCTGATAACAACAGATCAAAGCCCTCCTGAGGCATTTATATGCATTTATTATGAGGCACTCAAATGTGACAGTACACAAGTCCCCAGCAAAATAGCAGTTATTTCATGAAAATTATGGGGGCGACGGTGAGGTTCTCTCAAGTATGTCAACAAAATGCAATTAAGCAGATTATATTGCTAGAAACAGTCTGCTTTGGGCTGATTTTGCATAATATATTCATTTAACTCATGCCTACATAGCTAAATGTTTAAAGGGTACAATAGTTCAAGTCAGTTTCCCAAACGGAGGTTGGGTTTTAGAACTCCTCAAAATCAAGGTTTCTGATTCTGGGTGAATTTGGGGACTGCAGGGAATGGCCCAGTTTTTACTGCTCCTGAATGTCCATGTGGGCCCCTGCTGGGCCTCAAGAGCCCTGAGCTGATTGGCTCTCTTCACCACTCCCCACCTTTCCCTCTTAGAACAAATGATTCATTTCATGAAACAAAAATTTCGATGATTGAAATTTCACTCATCTCCTCCAACTGCTTAAAATGAGAGAAAATAAAGAAAACTGACTTTGATCCTTAAAAAAAAAAAAAAAAGACATTCCTTTAAAAGAAAATTTAGGCTCTCCGCTCTCTGAAATTCAGCCTTTTTCATTTGGTAAAAACATGTGCAGCTGTTGGCTCAAGAAAGAGTTAAGAATATAACCATTTTCTTAATGATCTAACCTTTAAAGTAATATTACCAATGACTTTTAAAAAAATATTTCTGTGCAACCTTCTACTACACGGTGGGTCTTTCTAATTTTTCCTGCTTTGTTTTAATTACTTATGAATTTTAATTGATGAACTTATTCTTATGTCTGAGTTTTATCTTCCTATAAGGTCATCCTTTGTCCTGTATGCCTGAGAACTGATATATGTGTTAAGTTCCTTTTTTATATCACTGCTATTTTCTATTTGTGGTTCATATATTCAAATCTATATCTAATATTTATAGATACTCAAATAGATAATTTTACCAATGCAAAAGTGGTAAGATGTATTGAAAATAGTAGTTATGTCTGAATTTGAGGTATTTATTCTTAATTAAACCTGGTAGTTCTAACACTGATTGATAATGGAAAAAAAAAAGGTGTTAGTGATTCTTTTATAACTACTTTTCTACAATAGAAATCATCTTCAATAGTTTTCATTCTTTTGCATTTAATTATTACTAATAGAGGATAAATGGAAAAATTGAAAATTAAATAAATTTGAAATGTTTTTGAATAGATTTGTTTTTATAATTACATATTATGCTTTATTTGCAGGACCGAGTAAATGCATTGGAAACGGTAAGTTGGGGCATTTTCTTTCTCTTATCAGAATTACTGCTGTGTCCTGATGTGGATTTCAGATCACTCTTCAAGGAAGCATTTCCAGAAAGCATTTCTAAAACTACATCTAGATTCAAAGGGGAAAATAAGCTAACTATACCTAAAAGGTAGGTGTATACACAGACTTTAATATTTAAGGAACATAGAAAAAGCAATAATGTACATACTTAAGTGTTCACTCACTGCTGTCTACAGATTGCTGTCTTTAGTTAGGGTGGGGGCAGAAGAAATACCAACAGATCCATGAGGCTCCCCAATAAATGGGGCTGAGCGCGACACTTGACATACAAAGAAGGGCAGAAAACAGAGGCCCGGGTCTAGCTACAGATATAGGAACTAATGGAACTGTAGCCCCTCTGGAGCCCAGGAGTCCTGACAAGCCAGTGTCCTGGGGGAGCCCAGGCCAGGCTGGTCAGCAAGAACAGCACAGTGCAGACTCTGGCAAGTGGGGTCCGTGCCACTGTGCAAGTCCTCTCCTGAGGCCCTGAAGCTAGAGGAACAAAGTCACAGGAGTAGGTCATCCCCAGGATTCACCAGGAAGGAATGCTAGTCATTCTCCATTCTCCCTGGGCAGGTTTTCTGAAAGATGACAAGAACCTGGAACCCAGGGCTCCCTGGCTCCCTGGGGAGGTTGTTAGAACTCACCTACAGGGGCCAGGTGTCTCTGCCTGGGGCCTCTAGGAGTCCCCAGCTGGAGAAAGGGGCCAAAAGGGGTCTTGAGGCACTGAATCACTTCTTGCCAGAGCAGGGACCGATGTGACCATAGCAGACAAGTCAAGAGCCTTAATTTGGAATCTGTCCCAAGTCGGGAGGGAGGCGAGGCCTGAGGGACAGAGACTGCTTGTAGACACTTGGGGGAGGGGTGCTGAGGCTCAGTCCTGTCACAGAAAGGACTGGTTGATAAGAAACTGAGATTAAAATGCTATTTATGCTTTGAAGTTCAGATATTCAACATTAATAGTTTTAACTTGTTTTTGCCAATAACCAAATAATAGTAAGAGCTGATCAGCTTTTTTTCTCAAAAATCTTATTTACATGAATCTAGAATTAGGAAATGAATGTTTTAAAGTGCAGGAACATAAAGACTATCCTTTCAGTAGTTTTTGGAAAATGATTTTTAGATGGAAATAAACGGGGAGGCAATTTATTGTTTAGCAGTAAGGTAGTGGTTAGGTGAAGTGTGTCATTGCCACCCAACATGTAACAGTGGTTACGAAAAGGATACATTAAATGGAAGTAAATTCAAGGAGTAAAATTATGTGTATTTTCAATGATAATCTTTAATTCTCGGCATGTGAAAAAAGAATAGAAGAATAAGCAAAACTTGTAATAGTGACAAGTTAGACAAGAATTACGGGATGTGATTATTTCATTCCATTCTGTTTTTCAAGTTTTATAAAACATCGTTCTATTACTCTTATAATGAATGTTTTAATAATAAAAACCTTGTAAATTGAAAGAGGGGTAGAATAAGTTATGGTATTACCTTGTGATGAAATATTATTCAGCCTTAAAAAGTCATATTTTCAAAAAGCAAATATTGCCATGCCCTTCTATGAGGGCGAGGAGATATAAAATTATATGGGGAATAGGATACAAATATAAGTCTACATATTTTGTTTTTTAAAAAGGACTTTAGGAAAACACAAAATATTAAGAGTGGCTTGGAACAATTAGTCGTTTTTATTTTCTCATATTTTTAATAAACAGTAAAAAAGTAAGGAAACTTTAAACAAGATTCATAAAAATATTTTATGTGAGGAATGCACTGATGCTAATAGAGCATATTTTAGTCTTGTGTGAAGAAGTGGTTTTGATTGATAGTGTTCATATCCTAGTAGGTAAATAATCTATTCCTGAGATTTAACTGGATCATTTGGAAAGTACACTGCCCTCAGTTTCAGTGTGATGACATTGTAGATGAATAAAATGTTTAGTGTTCCTCCACATATATTTTACCTACCCGTAGGAAATCTCTGGCCAACAGAATTTGGCTTGTGAGTTAATGTTCTTTTTAAAGGTATGAATAAAAACAGAATTTTTGATTTTGAGGACTCGGACTCAGTGTACAAAATGCCACTTATACAGCATTTAGCATATCACTTGTTTCTTGATTCCTTCATCTGTAGAAATGATTATAAGTAAACTTAGTTTATCAAAAGTTGTGAGAATTAAGAAACATTTATGTGAAAATATTAGTACCAAACAAATGTTATATATTATCACTATCATTATGTAATTGCTTATTATTTCTTATTTAATAATTTTAATTTATACCAGTAAGCCTCTCAAAAACTGAAATTTATATAAACAGTAAAGCCTATAACTTTTGTTAGTATTTGTTAGGGCATTTTTTTTTTTTAATTTATATAATCTCTTTACTACCAAAGTACTATGAAGTAGAATCTTAAATGCCTTATTCTTGAGGTTCCTCTAGGAATAAAGGTAAAAATAAAAAGTCATCATGAGAAAAATAAAGTTGATTAAATGGACTAGGATTTTTACAGAGGCAGTTTTCTCAAGATGGTTTTAATTTGAAATAATTATAATAAGTAAAACCATAAAAATGGAAATGCTTAGTAATAATGTTAATGCTCAAATATTATGAAGTCCTTTGACTTCATATGGCATTATAAGGAGCAGATTAAATACACTTGGTAGACTATTCAACTAGTAAAGTATTTTATAGTTCATAAAATCAAGTGTGCTGAAAGTAATCTCAAGATCATTTATTATTCTCTCACAACTCACCACTTAAACCATAGAAAAGTGTTGGTGGTCTGCATTTGGTTTTGCATTGAATACAGGGTGCATATTGTGGTAATGCGAATCTGCAAATACTTGAAATTTAATTATTCCTCTAGGAGCCTTTACCGTAGATTGATTTTAAAGGTTTAATAGTTATAATACCTGAAAATAAGATGGTTATTTCATCCTAATGAGAAACTTGATTGACTAGTCACCAGTTGTCTATATCCTTAGGTCACAATCATATGTTCAATTTTTCTTCTTTCCCTCAACTTTTCCTTATCTTCCTTTAGATCAGGTAGGGCTTTGGGGTTAGAAATTATATTTTATTTGCAACTGTATCCCCAGGGCCTATCAAAATTCTTGATTTCTAGTGGACAATAAATAAACATTTAGAGAATGAAAGTATGAATGTAGAACTGAAGATATATGACCTTCACAGTAAGACTGTTCTTAAGAATATTGGTATACACAGTAGCAGTCAAGTAGTTGAAGGAAAAGGTTCCCTAGAAGTACATCAATTTATCCTTTGTTTCTCAGCCTGTTTAATTAGTATTATACCTTATTTGGTATTTCACTGACACTCTAATGATCTTCATTAAAGTTTAGTGAAAGTTTTCCTAGAAAGGAACCGTGTTTAGCCAAAACATATAGCAGCGTGATTCCTCACATAAAGCCAAGTGAGTCCCTGATAAAAATCTTGACTGAGAGCCCCAGTTCTTGGGCCATGGCTGGGACTCACCAGTGGATATTTATTGAGTATAATAGAAGCCTGTGTTGACACTGAAGGGGACACAAAAATAAATAAATTGTGATTATTTCCTTCAAGGAATTTTAAAAGGAGAATTTACATATAAATAATGATTTAAGATAAAAGACACTTTACAGCACATGAATGAAACCTTATTCATTTTATAGAAGCTATTATGAAGAAAAAATAATTGTAAAATAAATTGACATCATTGTGATTTAGGTTGACCAGGGGAAGTGTTGGGATTTGTAGTCTGAGGGCATGATGGTATGGTGGAGGTGAGCAGACCTGGAGAAAGAGCAGAGAAGACATTTCATATTGGGGTTGTAGTTAAAGTTCAAATGAAGTCTGGCAAAGGTTTGTTAAATGGATATATTTTTGTAAAGGTTAAATCATGAAATCATGGCCCTCATACAAATATAAAGTGAACTCATGAGAAATGAATTTATCAAACTCACTAATTAATAAAATGTTAATAAGATGAGCAAGATGTTACCACTGACTTAAAGATCATTCCAAGAACCACATATATATGGATGCTGAAGAGTACTGAAATTGATTTAAAATAGATGAAAAACTAACTCCTTCCATAGTGAAATAAGAAAATCAATTGGAATTGAATCTGCTTGTCCATGAGCTAAAATCATTCACATTGCTGTCAGTTATCTACAACTCACAGAGTGATTAACAGCTCCTGGGCAATGACAGGGGCAGAGATCCCATAGAGTCAGAGCTAGTTCTCATTGAAGACACTCAGTGAATTTTGGTTCCATTTCAAAGTCTTTCACACTTTTTTATTCTTTTAGGTTCAGAGACAATGACACTTTGAGGGAGCAATAGGAGGTGCTTTATTTTTGAGTTTTAAAATACAAACTATGGGGTTAAACTTGGTCTTTTATATCAGGGCTACACTGGATTTCTTCCTGAGTGCCAGTTGAAGTTGGTCCTTCCTGGTTCCTAAAACATTCTGTTGGGCAGGATTCTGGCTGCTCTTTTGGGAAGAGGGCTGAGATCACCACACATTCTCCCATGTGCATTGCAAGTTTGGGGGGCAAAAGGTGGGACCAAAGCAATTTAGCTGGTAGGGAGTCATTAATAAATTTAATCAGTTATTGGGCACAATGAATGTACTATACAGGAATATAAATATAATAGTTATGGCGGGATAGACTGAAAAGATAAAAGCTTACAAGTAGGAACAAGGAAAGGCACTCCAGCTTTAGGAATATGCTTGGAAAATTAGGGGACAGGGTACAAAAAGCAGGGCTAAGGTGAATGCCATGTTTAGAGAAGAGAACTACTGAATTTAATAAGTGGGATGTCAAGAGAAAAGAGACACAGAAAATACAATAAGTCATTTTAGAGATTTGAAGGGAATGTAAGGCCATTCAACTTGGAGATATGAATTCATTTTACATATCATCTCTCAAATGTGTCTATTTTCATTTCCATTATTACCGTCATTTGAATTCTCATATCTTTGTATTATAGGTAGGTGTGAACTCATTAACAGAGAAACCCAAAAATAATCATGGGTTAAGTACAGTAGAAATTAAGTTCTCTATTGTGTACACTCCAAATGTATGCTGTCTATGGCAAGTATGGTGTCAGACCCAGGCTTGTCTTGTGCTCCACCATCCTTAATATGTTGCAGAAGGAGTCTTTTCCATCTTCAGCCCTTATATTACATTGCAAGTAGTCAAAAGAAAGAAAGGGAGAGCATACCACTTCTCTTTAGTTTTGGAAACTGGAAGTTGCACGTATCATTTTTATTCATTTCCTGGGCCAGAATTTAGTGACATGGTCATCATTACTAGCTCAAAGATTCAAAATGGGAACCAAATAAACCATAGAGTTCCAGAATTTTCAAAGTCAACTTCTAAACAACTCACAGGTTTAACAATAAATTGTAGTAGAAATTATAAAATATGTAGAACTGAATATAAGAAAATATGTTAAAATGTGTGTGAGACACCAAGAGTAGTATTTATGGGGAAACATAAAGCTTTAAATGCTTATATTAGAAAAGAGATAAAAATTAATGAGCTTATTAACTAAAATAAGAAATTGAAAGTATAGCACCATAAACCTTTAAGAAGAGAAAAAAAGGAAAAGAGAAAAATGTAGAAATTAATAAAATAGAAAACAAATATACAATCGACAGGACCAATGAATTTGGTTGTTTAAAAAGAAAATTAAAAAAGACCAATGTCCAGCATAACTATGACGATATAAAAGGTGAAAATCAACAATATTATGAATGAAAAAAAAAGGCCATAACTTATGTTGGAAAATTTAAGCACATATGAAATATTGTGAATAATTTTGCAATTATACATTTGGAAATTAAGAGAAATAGCTAAATTCCTAGAAAGATAATTTGCCAGAACTCAGAAGAAATAACATGAATAATACCATAACTAAATGTAAAAATGTAAAAAAATAGTAAGTTTAACCAACAATTTTTAATCAATTAAAATTTTCCTCAGAAAGGGCCACCAAATCCAAATGATTTTATAAATAGGTGCTACCAAATATTCTAAGAACAGATCATTTCAGTTTACAAAGATCCTTCCAGAAACTACTAAAAGAGGAAACTTGCCCATTTCATTTTATCACTTTGTATAATTTTTGAACCAAACCCAGACATGGAAAGTATAAATAAGGGAAATTAAGATACTTCTTACTCATGAGCATAGATGCAAAAGTATTATAAACAAACACTAGCAAAATAAATCAAACAATGTATAAAAAAGATAATTCCTCATGAACAATTTAAGTTTATTCCAGGAATTCAGAGTTAATTTAATAGTAGAAAAATCAATCAATCAATATAATTTACCATAGTGACTTGTAAAGGTGAAATAAATTGTATAAGGACACATCAATAGGTGAATTGAAAGGATTTATTCTCTTAATATCACTGTTATAATAAATATTTTAGCCAACTAAGCATAGAATTTTCTTAATTTGATAAAAGTCCTGTGAAAACTATGACAAATGTGACCTTCCTGTTATGAAAGTTCTTTTTTTAAAACCAGAAACAAGCAAAAGATGCCCTATTCTACTACTTCTGACAACCTGAGCAGGAGTCTTAGCAGTAGACTAAGCAATAAAACTGGCATTACTTGCAAATAATGTCTAGATAAGAAGTCTAAGAATTCATAGTTTAATTATGAAAAATAGACTTGAGTACATTTGTTTGATAAGCCAGCTTAATATAGTCAATTTTGCTTCTAACTCTAGCAACAACCACTGAGAAATTGTTCACTAAAAGTATAGTATAGAAAAGTTTCAAAAACACAAAATACATCAGAAAAACTAATAAAAATTGCCAGTTCTTTATAGAGAAAAGTCTCTGGAATAGCTAAGACACTTCTGAAGAACAAGGTGGCAGGGGAGGGACAGGAGGGAAGTGTTTTGCTATCATGTGTAACGCCTTATTAAAGCTTTAGAAATGCAGATAATGAAGAGATGTAAGATAATGAATGCAGATAATGAAGAGATGTAAGAACAGGTGAATATAATCAAATAGAAATTCTAGAAGCAGAAACTTATGAAACTCAGTGCCTGCCACGCTAGCTACAGATGCAAGAGCACCTGAAAACCTAAAGGTGAATGGCAAAGTACAGTTAAGTATCTTTATGACCTCACCACACAGGAGGATTTCTGTGGGGGCCTAAGAAAGAGGGTACTGAAAACATAGATCATATGGGAAATGGTTGATGTGACCTCATTAAAATAAAGAACTTCTATAAATCAAAAGAGTAAAAAGAAAAGTCACATTTGGTATTTGTAGCAAAAGATGTAACTGACTAGCAATTTGTATCCAAATCAGTTTGGATCCAAATCTTATTGCCAGCAAAGCAATTAGAAAAAAAGACAAACTTCCATATTTCAAAAAGAAAAGAAAAAGAGTAGATAACCAAACATTTCATTGGAAGAAGAAACAGCATGTGAGAATATAGTCAGCTTCAGTAGTAACCAGGGAAATGTTCATTCAGACCACAGAGACTTGTCATTTTCTTTAAACTCTGCATATATTTTATACACTCTTTTTTATCTATGACATAGTTCACCAATAAACAAGGTAGAGGGAATTGAAACATGTTAGAACTTTTAAAAATTTTACTACAAAGTGATTAATGCTGTCCCTCACAGTATGTTCAAAGATAGCTGGGGAGTTAGAGTCTAGTCTTCACACTGGAGTAGTATCCCCCCAGGAATATGCAAAAATCTGCCTAGGCGTATTCAGGCACAAATAGTTTTAAGAGGATGGAGAGGCATCTTACCTTTCATAATGGACCTCCTCCACCCACTTCCCAAAAAGAAAGGTCTCTCTCATTTAGGCGCCTGTGATGACCAATTCCCCCAGGTTCCTCTGGGTGCCAAGCAGAGGCATAATTTAAGATGTTAGTGCCTTCATGTCTTCTTTTAATATAGTCCTAGGTGGAGCTTTTGCCCTTCTTAGTCGTATATGTATTTATTTATTAGAACAAAGAGTTGTATTAGATATATGGGGTGCTGGTCGTGGGTAATGCTGAAACTGACATTTTTTATTGTTGTTGAGGGGGAAAAAGACAGGTTTACTCAATTTCATCACTTCTTCCACTTCCCTGTTATAATCAGAGAATAAATAACTACAGAAAACAAAACTAAGGAGGTTTGGAAAGAAATAATCGAAAACAGTCCTGTGACATTTCATCCAGTCACAAACTCTGGCCTTGCTCCATGCCTCCCTTATCTGTTTATCTGTCTTGGAATTATAATTCAAAAGTGAGACATTTGTCTTGGGGGTGCATTGACGCATTCCATAGACTTGAACAATGAAGTCAAACTTTTTTTTTTCCTGCCAGAAAGTAAGTTTAATTTGATTGATTGATTTGATGATGACTAGCTTTGCTAATCTGTAGCTCTATGGTTTTGATGCAGATATACTTAATGCTAAGATAAAATGAAAGTATCAAAAATATACTGATAATATTTTATTAAATTAACAAGATTTTTATTTTTCTCAATCTTTTTTGCACATATTATGGTCAATGAAAGACCTCTAACTGAAAGAACAGTTGTAGTCCTTTCACAGCTATTGGTCAATAAAGCTTTTTAGTATACCTTCCCAAAACAGAAAGTAAATGATGTGAGTAACTACATTACAATGCTTTCCCAAGTCAAGTGGTTTGTAATTCTTTGCTTTCAGCAAAATTGAGCTGATAGATCGTTACGATTATTTTTTGATAACTGGTCACTATGTAATACGTGCCATAAAACTAAGAAGGCATTCAAGAAATTGAGTGACATTGTTGTAACAGAAGTGCTTTCATCCTCATGTACTTTCTTACATGAACTACATTTTTCAGTGATAAAATCTATAGAAACAAAAAAATAGCAATAGAAATGAAACCTTTATTCAAATGAAAATTAGCACTTACCTATGAGTGCATGTGCTAATTGAGTGCTAAAGAAAAGGAAGCTATAGTCAACCCATAAAGATAGATACTTTTGGAAGCTTTGGGGTTTTTTATATTTCACATTTAATAATTTTTCTCCAAATTGTTTATTACCTAATGTTAGTTTTAATAATAAAAACACAAAAATGTATAATGGAGCACTGTGGTCTCAGGGAGTTTTCAAAATCTGTTTTTTAAGTGTGTGCGTGTATTGTATGTATGTACATATATACATTTTTCCTATCGAAGAGGATGAAATATTATAAAATAAAATGACTTACAAGTATAGATATGTTTTATATTAGGATAAAGATCTGTGAAAGGAAAGGTAATTAAAGACAAAGAAAATGGAACAATATAAGATTTCTGTCTTTTGAAGAGAATCCTATTTATTTTCCAAGTGGACAAAATGTGGTAACAAATTGCTGGTGTATTTAAAGTTCACTGGATATGTTTATAAATAATATGAATTTTATTTGAAAATATCAATATCTACAATATTCCATAAATTTCATTCTTTGCAACTACCTAAACTCATGTTGAAAACATTCAGACAACTTAAAAATATGTGGGGGAGAGGGAGGAACAAGGGGAATACATAATTCAAAAAATTATTTAGGGAGTCTCTGATCAGTTTAGAAAATCACTGATATAGAACAAATGCATAATTGTGTAGTTGCAATTGTCAGTGATTACTCAGCTTCTCAAATCAAAATTACTTAAAACAACCTAATCTCTTATTTTCAGTATATACTTACAGAAATAATATATCTTACAAGAGAAATCCTAGCTAACTCTTTAGAGGAAAACATACAGTTAGGAAAATATAAAACACTGGAAAACTCTTAGAAAACTGCTAGAGGCTTAACACCTCTCTAAACTCATTCAGCTAACACTAGTAGTTACAGATTTGACCTGTGCACATGGTTGAACTTCAAGATCTTGGTGTTCAAGGGTGCAGGCATACACCAAATGTCTCTACAGAAATTGATGCTTCCGTGGTGTTATCCACTCTTCACCTACCTGTCAATAGTCTTGAGTCGACAGTTGTTCAAATAGCACCTCTGTTACAACAGTGTCACTCATTTTCCATCCCATCCTGCATCTAGAACTAGTTGTGCTTCATTCTACTGGGTGTGCAACCCATTCTACAGGTACATATGTTGTCGAAGAAGGTCCTTATTCTTAAGACATGGAATTCTGCTCTAAGACACTTAGGAGTATATGGACTCAGTAGAGTTAATGTACTTCTGAAGTGTCCTGGTTAAGCTCAGGAAATAAGTGACTTGAGTATGTAAATCTAGCCCAAATAACTGTTAATTATTTGCAATGCCTCTTCTAAGTATTTGTAAGAATCTTGAAACTCAGCAAAACTTGTCTTTATCTCTTTAGAAAACCAGAAGTTGTTGTTTCAAAACCAAAAATCAAACCAGCTTCATTTTTGGTTTTGCCAAGACTATGAGGCTCTCATTGAAGTTGCCTGAAAGGTTCCGTCAAATTGGCTTTACACCAAATAAAACGCAGTGTGCTCTGTACGGTTTTGACCCAGAATCAGGTGAATCTCAGCAGTTTTGGCCGAGCTACATTGTAAAATTTTGGATTTGTTCAAACTTGACACTTCCTGGGAACCCATTCAAACTGAAACCGGAAAAAGGTTTTGCACAAACCCTGTCCTAGCCCGTTCTGCCAAGTTTCCCACTGCTCTAATGTTAGTCTACCTTCTGTATATTCGCATCGAGGGCAAACGGAAATATCCTCATGAATCTCTCATGAGGGATCTTGGTTAAAACAATCTAGACATTCTCCTTTCGCCATCTTGTCCCAAAATACAGAGCCTGTATTCTTGTTGGTATTAAAATATGTATGTTTTCCAGTAATGGGGTCATTCTCAAGGGTTAAATGTCTAAAACATGACTATGCTTATGGTCAAATGAAGGAAGTGCTGCCTGAACAAGTGAACTGTTTGTGCAGAGTTGTAACCTTGTGGCAAAAGGTGATGACCGATTTAAAAAAAGACTTCCTTTAGCCTACAAAAATGAGCCTGTCAAATTTTTCATAAACCCAGAGGCATAGGAAAAGGGTCATTGAGATAGTGTATAAAAATGCAGCTTCCCCAACAGGTGAATTGAGTGTTGTTGAAGTGTTCAGTGTTTGGAGGTCAGACCAACAGCTTTTTATTTGCTACTGATAAGTAGTCAGACGGTCTTGTGTAACTGCCTTGCCTGATAATGTGTCTTACAGTCAAAGCTCTTCTTTGTATAGTGAAGATAAGATGACTGTGTGTTGCAAAATGCAATGGAGGTATCTTTCTGAAAAATATAATGCACATAAGACATGCTCTCTCTTCCCTTTAAAAGAGCATATCTGGGTAGTCTCAGAATAATGGTATATTAATTTTTTTAAAAGAACTTTATAGCTTAACTCTAAAACAAAACATTGGTTATATCTATGATATAGGTGGGAATAGTGTTTTTTAATACACATTTTTGAAGTAGCCTTTAAATAAAATGCTTATTTGCAGAATTTTCATTTTGCGTAGCTAATTTAAACCAATTGCTTGTAAGTTTCAGATGAAAATCATTATGTGCCTAGTTTAACATGATGGAAAGTGATATAGTAAAGGTAATATTGAATTAAGAATCAGACAACCTAGGTTCTGGTTACATCTCCACCACTGCCAAGTACATGACCCTGTATATGTTTAACCTCTCTGCATTTCAGTTTTCTGATTTTTTAAAAAATGTTTGGGCTGGACTTGGTGATATTTAAAAGATCCACTCTTTTAAATAGTAGACGCTAATCTAGGAAGTATTGAAAATCTGGTCTTCACAACATTTCCACCCTGCCGATAAGTACCTTAAATGATTTGCCCTCATTATAACATTTACCACTACCTACCAAATGTGTAGTCCCTACCATGTCTCAACAGCACCCTACAGTAGATTAGGTCCCTGCCGTCTTGGTGCTCCCATTTTAGATAATGTCTTAAAGATCTTTGTTAAAACCCATTACCCTAGTCGGGAAGCAGGAGGGCTTTTTGAATCGCCATGTGTGTCAACACTAGGGCTGGAATTCAAGTGTCCTGACTACAGACAGTGTTTTTTCCATTCCATATACACCCTTTGTGACTACTCGAAGTAATGAAGGCACAAGTAAGAACCCTGTACATCATTAAGCCCTTATGTGTCTGGTTTATCATAAAAAATGAAGAGGAAGTACATTGACAACCAGCTCCCAAGGTAATATAAGCAGGGCAGGAAGAAGATTCATATGTAGGACAATAGTGTTCTTAGATCATATTTAGAACTGTCAGAATATGACCTCAACTTACTGGTAAAAGGAGTTTCGCAAAACAACTTTGAGCTCATTTTCTTCCTTTTGAATGTTGGGAAGAGTTGGCGTGCCCCTAGGTTGCATTACTGGTTCTGTCTTGAGCTTGTTCAGTGACATGAAATGACTGAATTGATCTTTTTTTTTATTTTGTGCATCTGTATACCAGCTCTGATTCCACTTACTTACGTTTTTATAAAGTTTGTTGGGGCTTTTAATAAACTTTGATGTCAGATGAAAGACTGGGGCGAGTATAAATTGATACTATTAGCACTGTTAATATAAATATCCAAAGTGGTCTTATGTTAATTATTTGACATTAGTGAACAATTTCAACCTATCATTGCCCCCGGTTACATTATATTTGAACATCAAACAGTAAAAGGCCAAACCATCAAAATACTCCTTCCCTCGTTAGTCTCTTTATGCTCTCTATTCTTAATTTTTTGAATAGCTGGTGTCCCTTAAATGATTTTCTGGAGCTTCTTCAGTGTGTTTACAGGCATCTCACTCCACCTTTATCCACGGCAGACACCAATGGGGCACATCCTTGGCTTGTTTGTTTCGTCATCATCAGGCATTAATACAGATTCACTGACTTAAAATATTTAGATTCTGTGATTTATTCTTAGTACTTCCTATTTTACGTATCATTCCTAACTCAGAACTCATTTTGCTCTGTAATACCTCAAATCACCTAATTAGACATTAGTTTTTCACTGAAGAAAAGTGTGCTCTCAGATGTGTAGGAACTGAGTGAGAGGGGAAGGTGAAATCCAAATACTTAAAATTTCTTAGAAAATGATTAGTATTTGGTGGACTGGGAGCTAGGAGTTAGAATAACTAGTCATGAGCCCTAGCAAGCCAATTGACTTAACCCTCTCTATCTAATTCCTATTATCTATGAAATTGGCTTAATCGATGTCCTGCTTGTCACACATATTTCTTTGTTCTTTTTCATTTTTTGTTGAAAAGTTCAGATAACGGTGAGAAAGTTCTTTAATTTGTAAAAATATTCCTCCCATATATGGGCATTACCCTCACCAATGACAAGTGTGAGGACTGGAAATTTGGATTTGCTAATCAGGACATTTGTATTCTAATCCTAGCTTTGACACACAGGTTATGAGTCTTAGCACTCTATGTTATATTAATTGTATCCCTAAAATTCAGTTCAGTTACTTCAAAATTTAGGCCCTGATAAGTTAGGTTTATAGTTCTAATTTAATAATCCTAATATTATTTCAACATACTCCTACTCCCAGATTCAGTTGACCTGGTATAGGAGCCAGTATTTTCTAAGCACCCCAGATGATTCTAGTATGCAGTTATAGCTGAGAGTCCCTGATTTGAATCTTCTTCCTGGGGCTTTTAACAATATGCCTTTCCCCACAGTCTACCCCAGAGTCTGGTGTTGCTCTGCTTTCTATTAGATTTAGTTCTATTCATTTCCACTGATTTTGTTTCATGTATTTTATACAGAAATGACCATGTGTTTTGTCCTCAGCATTTCTTCTTTCTAATGTACCAGAACAGCAGTTATAAGATTCTATTTCAGATGTTATTGTTTTCAATTTTCCAGGAATCTAAGTTGTATAATTTTAGCATCTTACTAAAATTTAAGCTTATCAGGCATAATTTTGAGGATAAATTTGCTCAGCCATTAGTTCACCAAAAGACTAGTTCTCTGATTTTAACATTGTCAATTTATAAAAACAATATCTTTGGAAAATATATGAAGTTAATAAACAAATAAATAGCTTTGTTTCTCAGTATATTGGGCAAATTGGCTATTCAGTCAACTTGATTTTGGCACATTGACTAAGATTATGTAAATGATCTGTTTCCTCTGTCCTATATTTCTCATTTCTCTTCTCTCTGCTTTTGTGTTAATCCTCTCTATAACATCATCCTTTCCTCATTTCTCCATTTGACAACCAACTACTTCACATAAAGGATGGCAAGGAAGTGTAGGAAATGTATTTCATGAAGTCCTATCAGAGCTTTTTTTTTAAAAAGATTTATTTATTTATACAAGAGCTGGGGTACAGGCCAGAGGCATGGGTGAGTGAGAGGATTCACCAGAGACAGAGTGGGGAGCAGAACAGGCAGAAGGACCGAAAACACTGCTGAGGGAAGTAGCAGGCAAGACACGAGAGGTCTTCCACACCATGTGGGTACTCTCTGGCCAGCTGGGAATCAAAACTGCACTGTAGAGGCTGCGGACAGCTTCACAGCACTGCACTCAACCTGCTGTACCTCTTCAGAGGTATTACAGAGCTACAGAGCTATTACAGACCCACAGAAGTGGTTTGGGAAGTCTCACATGGGGGAGAAATCTAGCATTAAAAGGATGAAAAGGATTCTGAGAAGTTGATAAAAGGTAGAAAGCCTTCCAGCAGTGGTTTAATCCTCAGTGTACCATCAGGGTTCATTGGCCTACTCTTGGCTTTTTTTAATCTTCTGGTGATTGTTGACTTTAAAGTTTTATCTTTTTGAACATCTTCCAACAAACAAAGAGAAATTTTCCTTATTTTAAAATGTAAAAAAAAAAAAAAAAAGCTGATTCAAGGGCATCTCTGGTGGCCTAGGGCTTAAGTCTCAGAGCTATCATCGCAATGGACTGAGTTTGATCCCCAGCCAGGGAACTAACCCACATATGGTGCAGCAGATCTCTCCTGTCTCACCACTGCTCCCCTTAAAGGTATATTTCAGTGTGTCTGCCTGTTCTGCACCCCACTCCATCTCTGGTGAATCCTCTCATGTCCCCCACCTCCTCCCCTCCCTGCACCCCTGGCCTACACATAAATAAATAAATCTTTAAAAAAGAGCTGATTCTATTTTACAAATATGAGTCTATTGGACCCTGTTATAAATCTAAGATACATAATGGATCTTGATGATCTTATTGCCTTGACATACTTTCTTATTTCATCATCCTAAAATGTTTATTATTATTCATTAACTGTTCCCAACTATGCGAGAAAAGACAAATATTATGAAAATGGAGGAATAATGTAATCACATGGAAGGATCTTGCAATAAGTCAACTAAATCATCACTGGTACATAGTATTTCAGTTTTCTTATTTTGTTGTCCCAATTATATTAAGAACTGAAGAGTATGACAATTTTTTTTTAAGATTTATTTATTTATTTATACAAGCACTTACTAGGTACAGTCAGAAGCACAGGAGGGTGAGAGAATTCGCCAGAGCCAGAGCGGGGAACAAAGCAGGCAGACTGACGAAATACACTGCTGAGGGGAGCAGCGGGCGGCAGGAGAGGTCTGCGCCTTGTGGGACCCTTGCCTGAGGCCGGGGATCAAACCGGCGCTGCAGAGGCTGCGGGCAACTTCGCAGCCCAGCGCTCAACCGCTGCGCCACCAGGGGAGGCCCTGAAAAGTTTGACATCTTACACTGCTCACAAGCTGTCAGGTTAGACTGCCACACTCATGGGTGGGAAGACATGTGGAAAAGGACTTTAGTTCACATTTAATTCACAGCCAGGCCCCTATGTCATGTTTGCTTTGGATTCCTTTGCCACCCAGGTCCTATATGGACAATGTGAAGATGGGTCCAGGTGGATGTTGCATTCACAGTGACTTCATTACAAGTGAGGAACCCTGAATTTGGGAAAAAAAAAAAAAAAAAAAAGCTCATCTTATAAAGGGAACTACAAGAAATTTTACCTGATCTTTGCCCAAAAGGAAGATACTATCTGTTTTCCAAGTCTGTTTGGAGTATGAAGATTCTTGAAAAGAGGGCCTCCCTCGTGGCGCAGCAGTTGAGTTCTGGGTTGCAAAGCTGCCCGCAGTCTCTGCAGCGCCGATTCGATCCCCAGCCGCTGGGTGAGAGTCCCACATGGCGTGCAGACCTCTCCTGCCGCCCGCTGCTCCCCTCAGCAGTGTATTTCTTTGTCAGTCTGCCTGTTCTGCTCCCTGCTCTGGCTCTGGTGAATTCTCTCACCCTGCTGCGCTTCTGACTGTACCCAGTGCTTGTATAAATAAATAAATAAATCTTTAAATAAAAAAAAATGTATCAACTTTAAAGAAGAAATTTTTTAAACCCTAGAAATGCAGAATTGAGGTTTCTAATGGGGGCGGAGAGGTATAGTTGGGAACAAAGGTGTGAGGAGGCACACTGGTCTCTGACTATGGGTGCTCGGTTGGGTGGGAGGTGTAAACCTACTCCCCTAAATCATATGCAGTACTATAAACCAGTGCTACCTCAATAAAAGAAAAGGAGTAAGAAATTTCTACATTATTATTTTGTTGAACACAGAATCAGAACTTTTCATGTTCTTCCATAGTCACGAAGAGAAAGGAACCAATAGGGTAAGATATTTCACAGTTATATGCAGAGGAAGATTGAATATAAAGAGATAAGACAGTAGCACTCTAGATACTGATGACGATGTCAAATTTGATTGAATTAGCAATAAGTGAGATTAGAAGTCTGCTGATAATACCCTACAGGGTTTTTTTTTTAATCTCAGTAATCAGCCAATGAGCAATGTATTTCTTAGGTTAAAAACCAAACAGGTTACTGTCATTTAGTGATTTAACAGGAAGGACTTCATGTAGTATTTTACAAGAAACTGAACCAATCCATTTTGCTAAAGAATGTAGTAGAATGCTTTGATCTCTTATTTTGCTTGTGTACCTCATGTGTTTCACGAATAAACAAATTTTGAAAAACAGTTATATACAATAATGATTGGAACATTAAGATGATACAGAAATGAAAATTTCCATTGGATTGGCTTCTAATTGTTGCCAATAAGTCTAAAAAATGAAAAAAAGTACAGTATTGTAGTAAAGATAGCCATATCAAAGATAAAAGTTATTAAGAACTGTCACATTTTTAAGAAGTACTGTGTTTTAGAAATATAAGTGCAAGAATATCCATATATTTCTCTGTTGCCCACATAATTTATTTTCTCTTAGGAATCCAAAGGTATGTTTGAGCTAAATCTGGTCAACTTTATGAATGAAGTCTACTGTAGTGGTGGCACAGTCTGATTTGCACATAGTAGGAGCTCAGTAATTAATTACTTGTTGAATAAAAATAAAGACCAAATGTCCTATCCAGTTTATGTATATTAAATGCTGTGAAATCCACCTAATTCCCAGAATATTACATGCTTTCATGACATACTTTAAATGTGGTTTGATCTACTTTTGTTGTTTTTTTTTTTAGTGTGTCTAGTAAAAGCTGCAGAACTTGTTCATTTTAGTTGAGTGTGTTAAAATAAAGTGGGAGGAGGGTGTCTAAGTTCAAAATTTCAAATTGTTTTGGCAAGACCAACTCCTTTTCATGCTAACCACCATGCCACAAAGCTCCATTGTTGTCCAGTTGAATGAATGGCTTTCATTTGGGAAAAAAGGGGGAAAAAAAAACCTTTCTAGTAATTGAAATTTCAGGAAAACAATTGATTGTGGCAATTGTCAGGGGAATTTGCTCAACAAATAATATTGTCAGCTTTATTATGCCTGCTAGCTTTCATGGTTCAGCTTTCTCAGCCAATGGCATGAAAATTCAGAACCTGACTGACTCTACTTAAAATTACACACTTTTGTTCACATACACTTCACCTATCTTCTCTTGCCCTTTGTTCAACCATTCTGGACATTCCTTAACAGTGCATCTCCTATATCTGTATACACATAGAGTTTATCTTTACTGTTAGTGGTTTAACTGAGGTATCCTGCTAAAATGCATTCCTACAACTTCATATTGTTGGTACTTTGAACTAAGTATGGCCTGGCAGTTGGGATTCCTTAGGAGATAGTTCATTTGAATTTTTGATGATTTTAAAATATTCTAGATAGTCTGTGCTTCTGTCTGCCTTGGCAGAAGTTGAACAGGAGAATGCTTTGTACAAGAGCCAAAACAGTGTTTCTCAGTGTTCAAAAAAGGATTAATTATGAAAGCGAAGTTTCAGTGGAGGCAGAGTTGATCCCCTTTATTTTTGAATAAGGTCTCAAGCCACAATGATAAAAAATAAAATACCATGCTGGATTTCTATTTAGATCTGATCTGCCTGTCAACAGAAACTTATCCATATAAGGGGATTAACTGTTCACATGCTCTTTGGACATCCAAAGTGCTAAGTGTGCCGTAATGGAAAATGATTAATTTTTTTTGTCATCCTTTTTGAGAACACAGGACATCTCTTAGAAGGAAAACAACCCTTTATTTTGAGAACAGAAAAGATTAATTATGTTCACCTCACCAAGGTGCTTTTAAGTAAATTAGTTTGGACCCTACCAGAGCCAGAACAATTATCATTCCTTATCAGTGTTCCACATCAGGACTGTGCTAAATATGCAAGAGGTAAATGTGTCCCCTTGTGGCCTTGGGGCTGGGGCTTTTGAAGCATTCAGGGAAATTGTTATTATTTCCTAGCGTCTGCCCTTTGCTGGGTGTGCCTTCGTGACCCAGCGTGACTAAACCCTGCCGACCCATCCTCGGTCACGCGCTGCTCCGCATCAGGTTTCCTCCATCACCTTATTTGATCCACAAAAAGATCTTATTCTCGTTTTCCCTTCTTAAACCCTCTAGACAGTTTAACTCTATGGTCTCTCATTTTTCTTTCAGTTCTGCTTTTAATTATTATTTTTAAAATTTTGAGGCTGTTTAGCAATCTTCTTAGTCCCTCAGAAATGGTCAACTCTTTTTTTTTTTAATAATATTTATTTATTTATGCATACGAGAACTGGGGTATAGGCCAGAGGTGTGGGGGGTGAGAGGATTCACCAGAGACAGAGTGGGGAGCAGAACAGGCGAATTGACTGAAATACACTGCTGAGTGGAGCAGCGGGCGAGATAGAAGAGGTCTGCTGCACCATGTGAGTCAGCTCCTTGGCCAGGGATCAAACTCGCGCTGGGATGGCTGCTGATAGCTTCATAATGCTGCAACTTTTAACCCTTGCTCCACCAGGGAGGCCCCAGAAATGGTCAGCTCTTACAGACCAGTTAGTAGTTACCAGGAGGGGTTATGTGGATGTGTAAATTGGGTAAAAGTGTTCAATCGTATACCAGAAAGGCTAGAATTGGACTTTTAGCAGTGACCTGTATGTAGTATGCAGAGGTGATTTTTTAGTGATGTATACCTGAAACGTATATAATGTTACAAGGTAATATTACATCAATAAGCACCAAAACCAAAATACAAAAGCAAAAAAAGGATCGATTTTTTAATTCTACCTTTAAAAAATAATTTGTGCTCTATTTTTCTTTTCACAAATGTGTCTTTATTGGTCTTTGTATTAAGAAGACTATTTTCATAAAACTAAAATTTGTTCCAAGCACTCCACAATGGAAATAGGGAGAAAATATAATCCTACCTTTAAGGAATTTGAAGTAACAAGTAAACACAGGTAGTAAATGATTAGACACATGATAGGAGACCTGTGTGCACACACAATCAAGTGTGTATGTGCGAATGTGTGTAAAGCACTGATGTTGGGCACTAACCTGACTCTAGAGGAGAGATTCACAGAATAATACCTAGTATTGTCATTATCTAATAGCTGCTGTTTATTAGTGCTTATTCCTGCCCTTACCTGCTGTAAGTACTCTGCATATTTGATCTTTGCAATAATTCCACACAATGGATATTATTATCATCCCATTTTATAGATGAGAAACCTGGATCCCAGGAAACCTGGAGTGGTATCCAGGAACTTCCCTAGGGACACAGAGTCAGTTGGTGATCAAACAAGGATTTCCATTCAGGCAACCAACTCTGACTGCCATGTTAGAGGAGGTAGTCTCAAAGCCAAGTCTTGCAGCAGGAGAATCTGTGAACTAACTTAAGCAAAACATAGATAACATTCCACATAGATGTACCTTCCTGTGCAAAGCTTGATGGCTTTGAGGAAAGAAGCAAAGATATAGCATAACACTTTTGGTCATAGTAGCTAATTAGCAGGATTTAGATGAGGGAGTAATTATAAAAATCTTTTTGTTATGCTAAGCCGGTTATAAAGTGAAAAATATGAAAAGCAGATTCTTTGCCTGCTTTTAGAATATAAGTTCTAAAAATACAAAATGACAAATATTTGGAGTTGGTAATTTCATGGGGCAAACACCCAAGAAGACAAAAATGTCTTGTTTTTCTGATGCAATCACTAGCTTTGCTTTCTGCCATACAAGAGTGAACATTTTCCTACAAGTGTTGTTGAGTAAATATTAACCCTTTGAATCCCATGTAAAGTTTCCTCTTTATTTTACATTTTTATTTATAAAATCTTTCTTTTCATACCCCCGCCCCTCTTTTAGCCTTAAAATTCAGATCCCAACCTACTATGGTAAGTAATGAAAGCTATAGTGAACTTACTAGAACCAGAAGACTCCTAGAGATTTTTAGATTCTACTTTCCTATTTTTCTGATTTGGAAACTGAGGCACATGTTAAATGATTTTCTCAGATTTATATAACTAGTTTTGGCAAAGCAGAGAAATAACTTTGTATCTCCTGATTTCCACTATATCTGGCTGCCTGCCCATAAGCAGAAATCTACCACAAATGAAAACATTATCTAATTAATCTAAACAATCTAACAGCATTATTGAGGACATTTTGTGTATATTTGGACATTTTCAGAAGTTCATAGAATGCAGTGTCCTTGCAGTATATATTTTGAGTAAATCAAAAGTTTTTAATATGGCGTGCTTGGTCTTAGGGTACTCAATGCATTCTCTCAATAAATTTTCTCCTGGAGCTTCACATAAATGGCATCCCGTAGGTGGATTTCAGAGTTTCTGCTGCTCAGCCAGTCCCCATTCTGAGAGCAAGTCCCCATTCTGCATCTTTTTTCAGGAATCCTAAACTCCACAAGTTCTTATCTTACTTGGAGGTAAGGGGCTAGCAGCCTGACATTTTTCAAATGGTTCCTTTTGTGTGTACATGACAGCATATCACTCTTCTGCCCCATAACCTTAAAAAACCTTCTGTGTCATTCAAAATAAAGTACAAAATCTTTACTGTGGCCTAAAAGACCAAGATTGTGCCCCAGGCATCTTTAACTTGTAGTGCTCTCAGCTATCTTTAGAAAAGTACCCACTGTAAACTAAACATTCAGTAAGTCAGTAAATATTTGCAGATGGAATAAATGAATGAAAGTCATTCCTTCATTAAATAAAATTCATAAGATCATTCAAGAAGCAGTTATTGAATTCCTCCTCTGGCAGGCACTGCATAGGCTGCTGGGGATGAGCAAAGACAGACCTCCCCTACTCTCATGATGCTTAATGATGATTCAGTGTGGACACAAGTGAATCAATCACACAAACAAATGTAACATTAGTATTCTGATAAGTATTAAAAATGGAAGTCTCATGCTACAATAAAGAACTTTTGTGATGGACTCTGTGAAGCCAGGAAGTCTTTCCTAAGAAAGAAGTGAAAGATAATAAAAGCTACCTACTTTATTAAGATTTGTGCATTTCATTAGATACAAAATTTACAGTAAAATGTTCAAGTGAAGTTGCATTTTTAAAATAAGCATATATTTAAGTGCAGTTAATAACATACATGATGAAGTCTTTAGGGGAAATTATTCTAATAAATGCATTTATTTTCCAATGCATCCAAAAAATAAGTTGGATGAGTCAATAGCCTTAGGATGGATAGATGGATTAATAATAATGTGATAAAACAAATGCAGCAAAGTATTAATTTTGAACCTAGGTGATGGGCGCATAGGTAATCTCTGCAAATTTTTTTCAGATTTCCAGTTTGCTTGAAAATGCTCATAATATTGGGGGGAAAAGTATTAACCTGATAAGGAGAGTGGAGGGAGTCGTCTCCACCGAGGGCACAGTATGTACAAAAGTAGTTTATGTGCCATTACAGTTCTAATTCATATTTTAGATGATGTCTGTGGAAACAGTAAATGTGTTTTAAATATGGAGTATAGTTTTAATTATATTTGCCTGGTTTCTACTTAGTATTCTATTGACTCATTTTTATTAGCTGTAATTGGAGATAGTCACTGATCTCTTCTCTATGTGAGAGTAACCAGAGTTGACAGTCCCTCAGATAATTAGCATTTTTTAAAAAATATACCTTCTATTTACAAAGGACTTGACAATTTTCAACACCCTTTTACATTCACTCTCTTACTTGATAATGACAGCTAGGCTGTTGGTATAGGATAATAAAGGGCATCATTATTTATCCCCATTTTGCCAATAAAAGACTGAAACTTAGAAGGGAAGGGAAACATGATATTCCCTAAACCACAAAATACAAATAACTAACTACTGGGGCCTGCAATACCCACAGATCAAGTATGTGGATTTCCAGTTTAGCAAACTGTCCACTTCTCCACTATTCTTTATCACCTAGCTGGAAACATATAGCTGGAACCAGCAAATTCAGATACATAATTTCTTAGCAGATATTGCTAAACTTGATCTCTCGTTCCTTGACTATTTCTCCATTATTAACATACAATCATCATTTTTGGACAGATCTTCTTAAATACCTTTCCTTGATGCACGCATTTTATTTTCAACTTTAAAAAATAAAGTGACTTCACAGAAATTAGATCTCAAGTCACTCCTGCTCGAGTAGCTGCAAGAGCCTCTGCACTGTTCAGCATATGGAAGACACTAAGCTAGACCTCATTTGTCTTTCTATGTCAGTTTTAGGGAGTGGTGAGAAAAATCTTTGAAGAGGTTACCTCAAAAGGATGAGATATTTATTCTATCTGTCTTTCTTTCATCTCATTCTTGGTGTTATTGAAAAAAGTATCCCCCAGTTTAGTTAATAAGCTCATAGGTGACTATAATGTATAATTTTGTTATATCTAAAGAAAAAGCAATAATCTGGAATGGCAGATTCTGTAGGTTTCATATATTACTTCGCTTAGAAAAAGTTGTTCTGAACAAGAGTAGGAAAGTACCTAGACACTTTCTTTACTCAAACTTTCAATGAAGATAGCTACTTAGTCTCAATTTTTATAAATTTGTGCTTTCGAAAGGACATCATCTACCACTGTAGATTAGAATGGTGTTATAGGGAGACATATATGAATTTTTTTTTGTTCACAAAATGTATTCTCAGTTCTAGTTCAAATATAATCACTGATTTCAGAGTGTCCTGTTTGCTGGTGTTTTTATTTAACAAGCCTTACATACGCTCTTCCTCCAGGACACATGTAAACACTTCTAAGTGGGTGTCTGATTTTTAGACCTCTCCTAAAGTACACAATCTAGAAATAGAGGGCTCTCGTGATATTCCAAGAATTAACCCAACCTTGAGCACAGGGGCTAAGTGAAAGCTGTGCATCAACAAAATGACTCTGCCGGCCTATTCTCTGCTACTGTTTCGTTTGGTTCCAGCAAGTGTCTTATACAGTTTGGATGAAAAGAGAGTCCTATGAAGCTGATACAGCTGTGCTGGATCAAGTCACCACAAATGAAAAGGCAGACAGTCTATCCTTTTTATGATCTCACCCTTCCTCTCCTTGAAACTTGTTTACTCGGTTTCTTTTACCATCTTTCAGCCATTTGTCAAGAAAGTTTTGCAGTGAATCTCTTTCCAAATGAAATAGAATTGCATTTTTCAACCCAAATAAACTGCTTCATAACTTGTTTATTTAACATCTGTATAGTGCCAAAAATACACACACTTGTTTTTAAAATAAAAATATAGACAGTGTCTCCTTTAATTTATTTATCGTCTAAACCTCAAAACATATGATTTCAATAGCACTATAAAAATGGTAGTTGTTATATGTTAATAAGAAAATAAGCACATGTGTATTTTTACAAAGAAAAGTATATTTACTAAGCTATACCTATGATTAAATCTATTTCTTAAGCGTTTTGTACAGGAGACAGGAATCTAAGAACTGCAGTAAAGTCGCTTTTTGATTCCTAATTGCTGCTACTTATGCTGTCTTACCATATAATTCAATTTCCTTGCAGTCTGAAACAAAGGAACCACTTAGGAGAAATGTGCTGTGGACCAGTGTAAAACTGCTCAACTCCATAGCAATTGGTGTGTGTGTGTGTGTGTTGAAGACAGCCTAATTTTTGCCCTTTTCAACAGAAATCTCAACCTATCTATAAGTGCAAAAGCTACAGGGCCTAATAGAAAGGGTCTCTTAGTTTCACTGTTGTTTCTGCCACTTGGTCTTTCCCGTAGTCTAGAGAAAATAAATGAAGAAAGACTAGCTTTTGCCTCTCAGTTTTTAATAAAGAAGCCAAGATTCAGTGGGTTGATTAGAACATAGTAAGTCTGCCTTTATTCAACTGACATTTACTGAAGCAACTCTTATGGCTAAATTGTGTGCTCTGCTATGCTGCATGTTAGGAAAAAGAAAAGGGAGTGTTAGTATCATAAAACTTGATCTCTTAACTACTTCATCTCCACAGAAATGATGCCGTGTGTGTGTGTGTGTGTGTGTATGCGCGCGTGCATGTGTGCATGCGCACGCACGTGAGCACTTGGATGCATAGTCTTGAGCAGAGACTTCAGCACTGGCAGGATGAAATTCTTACTGGCTTTGCCAATCCTGTATCATGAAAAAACAAATAAGAATATAAAAATCTCTTCCAACTGTAAGCCCCAAAGTATAGCTATTGAGACACTTGATAGCTAAAGGTGGATTAGGATGTTATGTAATCAGTGTTACAACTTCTCATAGCTATGCATTTTCACCAGTGATTGTGAAAATATATACCTTCTTTATATAATAAGAATACTGTCATTTCTGTATTCAGAGTGCTTGGATATGCATCCCAATTTTGCCACCACATGGTGTGAGGAGGTTATTTACACTTCAGTCCTCATTTGCCTTGGCTATATAATAGGGGAAACAATGGTATTTATATGCTATAGTGGTGTGTTCAGAATTGTATTGCATTTGTCTCATTCTTTTCACTATACTGCTTAACAGAATTAGGAGTCATTGATCATTTGCTTTGCAACTTCTCCTAGTGGAAATCCAGTCCCTTTAAGCCTCTGAGTTAAATTGTTACAGACTGTGTATTGGTTCTTTATGAACTGGAAACTTAATTGTTAATTTTTCTTAGTTTTTCAATATTGATAGGAAATTTACTATCCAGTAACATTTTCAAAAGAAAAAACAGTCTATAATCCCTTTGCAGATGTCTGGTTTAGTTCTTCTGGAATATTGTTTTAAGAAAATTAAAAACAAGTTAAGCAGTTATCATTTGCTGGTCCAATTACTGTAAAATTTTAAAAAATATTTCCTTAATTCCAACAATGGGGACTTATTTGTGCCCTTTGAAGCATCAGACTATGTAAGGCAGAAATAATTAACGAACTTAAAAAATTAAGTTTCCTTCCCTCTACTCAAGGTATTTTGCCCTAGCAGCCGGCATGCTAGAGGTCTTCATGGCATCTCTAAAATTCGACCAGTTCCTTATTTTAGACTATTCATCTGCTAATGGATTTTGCCTGTCTATCACTGTTTGCTTTGGGGGGAAAGTGAAATTGAAATGACATGTAATGATACAAGACTAATCACAGAATCCTAGCCAATCTCATATTTTAAAAAAAGTTTGAATGTGTATATGCATACTTTTTTTTTTTTAAGATTTCTTTCTTTCTTTATTTATTCAAGCACTGGGTACAGTCAGAAGTGCGGGAGGGTAAGAGAATTCACCAGAGCCAGAGGGGAGAGCAGAGCAGGCAGACTGACGAAGTACACTGCTGAGGGGAGCAGTGGGCAGGAGAGGTCTGTGCGCCATGTGGGACCCTCGCCCTGTGGGCGGGGATCGAACAAGTGCTACAGAGGCTACAGGCAGCTTTACAACTCAGCACTCAACCGCTGCGCCACCAGGGAGGCCACTGTATATGCATACTTTTACATCTGTATATCAGCTGGTGGTTTTAAGCACACTTGCATGCATATAGACAGAGGTAAAAGATCAGAAAATGAATGCAATTCTTTACATATCACTTAACCAAGAAATTATGAGACCAGAGATGCCTGGACTCATTGTCTTCATTACTTCACATCTTATTATTGCAAATACTCTAGAAATCTCAGCACCAGTACTTGTAATTTACTTATATGCACTTAACTTTTTTCTTGCTGTAATTTGTACACCTTTTGCACTTGCATATATCTTGCCTCTGATAAATGGAAGGTTCCTGAAGTACAGGAAGCATGCCATCTATGTCTTGTGGATTTTTCTAGAAGACCTAGATGTATCTTTGATATTTATTGATTTATTTAAGCACAAGGATGAAGGAAAAGGCCTGTGTGCCAGAAAGTATCACTGATATTGAGCAAAAGACCCAAAATGGAATGGAATATAAAATAATACATGACTAAAATAAATGGTGAGGCAAGATGGGGTCAGGAAGGGGAGTAGAAAAGTCTTGTACCTATGAACAAAGCAACCAAGGAGTTTTTCATGGTTCACTCAGAAAAAAATGTAGCTATTTGAATATGCATCCAATAACATAATAAAATAGTCAAAATAAACTAGTATGTGAAAGCATGTAAGAAAAACACTTTTTCATGCAGTCAACCAGTTGACTGAAAATTTTAAGCAAAAATATTTTCATATATGCTATGTTCTAACTAGGGGAAGAGAACATTTGCTTATTTTAAAAAAGTTATTTTAATATACTTAACCTACCTTCAGAGGTTTGCTTATGAATGAGAAAAATTGTGGAATAAAAAGGAAAATAAAATTTTAAACTACGAGTGTCTGTTGGAATCATTGTTTACTAAGATTTTATTCAATGCATAAAATTTTGCTTTAGAATCACCATGGCATTTATTTGTATTTTATTGTTCAAGAGCCAATATAATCCTTGGAAAAAGTCTGTAATTTTACTATTTAAATGAATATAGCATATATAGTGGCTAAAACTACTTGTTCTCCGAGACCTACATGTTGGAGCCTATATTAAGAAACATGTCATTTTGATGAATCTTTCTTACACATGAAAAAATTAAATGAAGCCATTTAAAATGCAAGGCAGTTTAAGTGAGCACATGCGGCAAGAAGGCTAACAGTCATATAAATGTTAAGTAGAAGGAACAAAATACTAAATCCTTTCAGTGGAACCTGAAAAGGAAGATTTTATAAACTTGAAGAAACAACATGTAAGACTTCCAACCTCAAAATGGTCAAGTAAAGGCCCTTCTGCTCTCCTTTCAAAAATTAAACTAGGAAAATAATATGAATAGAATCACTGCTGTACCTGTCGACAACTTGAAGATGGCGGTAACTCCAAGTAGAACTCTGAGAGGAAAACAGCCCGATTACAGAGAAGGTGAAGCCCAAGCGCCTCTCAATGGAAAAGTGAGAAGCAGATAATAACCTTCCACCTGGCAGAATTCCAAAAGGGCCTGTTTGCTCTTGAATTAGAGGAGTGGAAATGGGTACATTAATGGTGTCTGCAAATGGGAATTAGAATCTCAACTCTCTGTCCCCATCTGGATCCCAACACAAACCCCCTAGAAACTATAAGTACGAATGAATTCTGGAGAAGCTCTGGATCAGAGATGAAGGCAGAGAACAGCAGTAGGGTGAGAAAAGAGATTTAAAATAGGAAGCTAAATGAAAGGTATACCGGATGAGAAAACACCACTTGCTAACCCTGTTCTGCTCCAGAAAAACTTAGCTCCCTGAGAAAAAGTCCTTATCTGCTCACAATTTGGAATCCCCAGGCACACACATACAGCACAAGCCAGTTGACTCCCTGATCAGCCTGCAATTATTTAATGCTCAGATATTATTTGCAGTGGTTAATACTGTGGTATGCAGTGATAACTAGCAAACCCTGAAATCTCATGTTTGGCATCTTGCTCACATGAAATCCAAGGGGTGGATGACTATCTGGAGCATGTGGCTTCCAAAGTCTTCATGGAGAGTAGGGATGGAAGAGAGAACATGCAGACTCTCAATTTTCTTAGCCAAGAAATGACGTATATCACTTGCACTCATAATCTGTTGTTCAGAACAATTCACATGGGAGCTGTAGGGGTGCAGGTAAAATATTGGGCAGCCACTAGCCTTTCTCTGCAATCTTATATACAGATTCTTGCCAGACACTTCACTTTCTTCCCATGCACCAGTAATGGGACTTGTTTATTTCATTGAATAATTATAATTCATTTCCAATTCAAAAGCTAATAGATATTGCCTGTCTAGTATGTGCTGGCACTGTGACAGAACTGAGAATACAGACATGACTATGATATCGTCTCTGGTTTCAGGTTATTTACCACTTCTTAGTTCATACCAACTTTGAAATAACTTTCATATCGCTCCCACTTAATGTTTATAATGGTAGATGCAAAGCAGGGCCTAGTTAATCAAAGACTGTATAAGTTATTGATTTATAATCCACATGATCTCATGTCCCTGTCACAAATACTTAATTTCAGATATTTCTCCCAAGTCTTTTCAGAGTTGGTCCTCTTTTCCTTTTTAACTAAAATAATTGTTGAGAACTCTTCCCTTTTTTTCTAATGGCAACATATAATGATCTCAAATATGCTCCAATGATAAGTTACTGCAAATTAATCTATTTTTCACTATTACCTTGTGGTTTATTTTTGATGTTCAATGAAGCAGTTTTGTAAATTAATATTAATATGAAATGCTCTAAGAAAGTTTCATAGCATAGCAGTTGAAAGCAATTATCCAGGAAGAGTTTTTATATCTGAGTCAGTCTTGCAGATACATCTCATCTATTTTTTGAAAGGAAATTATTCTGCTAATTAAAAAAGATATACTTATCTTAGAAATACTATTATATCTGTTCTTATTCGCTCACTCAGTCTACAGCTTGAACTGCTTATTTCAGTCATACAACTGATTTTTAGTAGTTGGATTCTGAGAGTTTTAATAATTTTTTATAACTTTGCTTTCCGTATGTTTTCTTCTCCAGAGCACCCGAGTAGCCTTAGACCATCTGGAGTCCGTTCCTGAGAAACTGAGCCTACTAGAAGATTTCAAAGACTTCAGAGTGAGAAAGAGTTGGCTTGTCTCCATTATTTTTATCTGAGTGAGAACACTTGACATCTTCCTGATGTGCAAAGGAAATTTAGGGAGGAAGGAAAAAAAAACGAACAACATTGGGGATTTTAAGCAGTCCGTTTTTGTCAGAGTTTATTGACATTTGTGAAGTCAGGATTGAAAATAATGGAACTTCTATATTATAGCACAATGTAGGAGGATAGAGATGTTTACCCTATTACTCCAAGTCCATTTGGTTCTCCAGAGCTTTAGCTATAATTAGAAAAAACTAGGAATTAACAGGTGTTGCGCTGATAATAGGTTGCGTTGATAATAGATAACTATTTTAATAAGCAATTTTAATTTATGAATTATCTCCTTTGTCTAAATTACAAATTTCCATGGTACTGTTTGTTTTGGAGATATAATAGTGTATAGGTTATCCTTATGCTGCGCTAAATGAATTCAAGTCCACATAGAGGTTTAGATTTTCCATCCCATGCCACTTAGTGATAGAATTCTAACCACAAAGCAATATTTTATCAAGTCAGTGTGTGGATTTACCTACTGTAAAATTTTTAAATTCCCCATAGGAGAAAGATGCAAAGCAAATAACCCTGCCACCCATACAGTTCTACCAGACAGATCCAGGCCAGGGAATATCTTCACACATCCCCGTGGGATGCATATGTAATGGGAAGTTTTAAGAAACTTACAACTTCTTGACCCCGTGTGGCTGAGAGTTAGTGTATAGTGAGAATTTCCCTTTGAAAACTCTTATTTCACATTGACTTTAAACTAGAACTAGATTAAATTTAGATTCTGTCTAACTAGAACATATTACCTGGCGATATAAAGAGTCATAAATACAGCCTCGCCATGCCATACTGATTTATTGAATGCACTGATACGATGCTGCTCTGAGGTCTGCACTCTTAAAATTAACTTTTCTAAGTGTGTGTCGATATTTCAGTAACTAAACATTTGTGTGGGATTCAGGGTTGAATTGATATATCCGGGAATTTAGGCTCTTATAAATAGAACAAAACCAAGTTTTTCTAGAATATTTTACTGATGTTTCACTGCTTTCTCATGATTTGATTCTACATTTGCAGTCTAAATTCCAACCAAAGAATTATGAAGCCAAGGTTCAGGAAGATGTGAATTCCACCCACTCTTATATGTCCCAGTGTGCTATCAGGCATTATATTACACTCATATCCTTTCTACCTTTTTCTCTCTAGCTAGCAGAAGTCATCTAAATGAATGAAGCATGGGCAAGAGGCTTTGGAAGCAGGTGGCATTTGTCACTAAGAAATAGATGCTTATCTTTTTCCATTATATAAAAAAAACAAAGTTTAACCTACAGTGACTTACTTTTTTCCTGAGTGGTTTACATTGAACAGAACACTCATAGGAACAATTTAAAAGTTGCGTTCTCTGCTGTTACCAAAAGGTTTATTATTGTTGTTGTTATTATTATTATTATTGTTATTATTTTTCACCTGATGAGCTAGTTCTTATCTACAAATCTAGTTGATATAGACACACACTCACATAGGAATATGTCTGTATAGTGAATTTTTAGGGAGAGTATTTTTTAAAGTTCAGAATTATGCTTTCCCATCTCAGTCATTAAAATTGAAACCTTTAGCTTTAAAGCAGAAAAGAGTTCATTAGCAAGTAGTAGACACTGCTCTGTGGAAGGCAGTAACTAAATATTTTATGTCACATTTTTTCAAATTCTTGGTGAGTCCATAGATGGACATTATTTTCCCCCATCTTACAGCTTAGGAAACAGAGGCATGGTGTAAATTATTTGCAATTGGGATCTAGTTCTTTGTATGAACAGCAAAGCACATCTGTTTTGCCCTACTGCCTCTAATTTAAAACCAATCCTATATGTACTCTAAAGTTGTTTTTATGAGTAGAAAGAGCTTATTTAATGATTTTAATGAAAATAGCCAGACATAGCCCTACATAAAAATACATAAGGACTTTATTAGATGGAAATTTATTTTTCAAACCCTCAAGACTTTTCAGAAAACCAGAACACTATAGAAAAGTGTCCAAAGACCTAAGTTGTGGTCAGAACTCATGTACCAGATAAAATCGCTTATGTCTCACAGGCTATTTCCTCCTTCATAAAATGAGGGCCTTGAACTTGAACAGTGTTATCACCATGGTGCTACTCACAGAGGCATCACTAGCATGTATGTGACAATGTATTGGGGCATAGATTTCTTGCTAATGCTGTATGTATTCTATGATTCTAAGTGTAAAAGTAAACCTCTCCTCCTTTACATAAGCTTGACTTTACTCTTGTTTGAGCATATATTAGTCGTTCTCATTTTTTTTAACATAGTTGGAAAAAAAGTGGCTCATCTCTGCAATTGCACACTTAAACATTACATATTTGGTGCTGTAGAAAGAGAGTAAGGCTGGGTCCCAAGTCCACCTCAGATTGAGGTCAGGTAAGTTGTCCTTATATTTAAAAATCTATGTGATACAACAATTAAAAGGTAGAGTGTTAAGAACTAGTAAAGAAAAAGGGCTTAGCTTTAAAAGTATTTTTTTTTTTTAATAAGGAGACTATTTTGATGCTAAGCATGACTGCAGGGGACAGTACACAGTGTTTAAAGGTGGCATGTGTCATTCTTGACCATCCTTGGACAACGCACTTAGTTATTTAAACCTTTTTTTCCTTCAACTGAAGAGTATAAGTTATTTCAGATAAGCATGAAGTCTTGTGAAAAGGATATAAATAACTATTGTGGGACCCTATTTTTTATTTGTATGGGGCATCCAAACTAACCATTTTCTTTTTTTATCATTGAAGACCTATGATTTCCCTAGCTCTCTTTTGAAATACCTATAATTATTATCTACATATTGACGATCTCTTATTCTGTTACCAGGGACCAGTGTTTCTTTCATGTACCAGCTTAGACCCTTGTTGTTTTTCCAGGACTCACACAGCTTCTCGGAGAGAATTGATGGGCGGTTCCCTAAACACAGAGTGCACAGAGAGCCTCTCCAGCAGCACCGAGATGGCACCAAGTACAGAATCAAAAGCCTCAAAGTAATGTCCTTTATTTACATTTTCAGTCTTTGAGCATTAATCAGTGTTAAGGACTACATCCTTCTCTGCAGCTCTGCAAGCTTTGTGTAAGAGTGCACATAAAGGAAAAGCTTCTCCTTGACATATGAAATAGGTTGTTTTCAATTTTGAGGGAGTTGAGGATAAAAATCCAAAGATTGTGCTTATAACTTTTAACTGGGCACTTTGGGTTGATGCCATTGTAGTTTAATATGTTGTTTGTCTATGGGAACTGATGCTGCTTACAAAATTTGAGCCAGGCAACCCCTGGTCTCTTAGTGGGGTCAAATGCTTATTGTGGATAGTTAACCCTCCTCTATGTACAAGTCTGGTTACTCTTAGCATTGAATTCCCCATTTGGTTCAGTAACATCACTTTGAGGAATATAGCCTTGTCTTTTATGCTCATTCTTTTCCTGAGGATGCAAACTTCATAACAATACTTAAGTATATGGTTCATTAACATGGAATCAACTCCAGAGACTAGGAAGACTTGAACATACTGGCAAAAAAACGTGCCATTCTCTGCTCTGCACAAAATCCACCTAGCATGTGGGTGATTTTAGGCTCATTTGACCCTGAAGGTCTAGAGCAAGCGGTGTAGACATTTGAATCTGATAATTCTTTGTTCAAGAGGCTTCCTTATGTTTTGAACCATGGTTAGCAGAATCTCTAGAGTGTACTCACTGGATGCCAGTAGCAGCCCCCATTCTGAGTTGGGATATTGAAAAACTTCTCAAGGTGTTGTAATCTTTCCCAAGAGGACAACACTACCTTCCACTGAGAACACTGACCTACAGAGGATTTCCACCCCTATTTAAATATATACTCCAAGTCATTTTAGGGGGAAAAAATAACAACAACTAAAGGTTCGTCTGGCTTTTTTATATTCTTAAAATCTTCAATATTTATGAATATTCATCATGCTAAATATAGTTACTTATTACAGACAAACATAATTATTTCTAAGAAGGTTCTTTCCTCCTCTGAATGTGATTGGATTGAATGCTTAGTAGATATAAAGACAGAGTTTATTTCCATGGGTCCTCCTTGGTCTGCTTAAAGTGAGCACCTACTTTAAGCACCCATCCCAAACTAATATTTATACTATGTAATTGACACCTTACTGCAACTTTTTGCCTTTTACCTGATTTTCACAGATTGGTATTACTGACTGTGGTAGTGGTCTTGTTTTCATAAAACAGATTTTATGTTCACTAAATTATCTTTCAACATTCCCATGAAGTCCTATATACTCAAGCATTTCTCTATCACTTAACGGAATGATGCTAACATTCAACTGAAGTGCAAGACTTAGGCAACAATAGCTAATAATAACCACTACTCATTTTTGAGCAAACCACATGAAATGAAACAAACCACATGAAATGTCACATTATATGCATTATCTCATTTGCTCCTCACAGAACTCTATCAGACTGGCAACCCCTCAGTGGTAACTTCCTATTACCACTGAAGAAAGCATAGTTAACAGCAATTCAAGGTTGAATCAGGATGAAAACTTGGATCTGACTAAAGTCAGTAATCAGTGTCCTCCACCATTAGACTATTAGAATTTAAAATTGCACTTCATATACCTTAATTTTTCTAAAAGTCACCAAATGTAGGATTACATTTTTTAATAAGTAAAAGTCTGTTTTCTACAAAAACACATAAGCACTATAGATGTCTCTTAGTTCAACAGAGTAAATGAAACATTTAAAACATTATTTCCCAATTTAATTAGATTTACTATCAGGTAAATCAGTGCTGTCTCATGGCACCAAGATTGCCATAAATCAGTGCAGTTTCCATAGTATCATCTGGCAAAGCCAAGAAGGTTTCACATGTTTAGCAAATTATCACATTGGAGTTATATTTAAAATTATATTTGTAGCCAAAGAGGAAATCGGGCCTGGTTTGTAAGTGAAGTCAACACTTAGTAAAATGAGAAATAAGTTTGGAAACTTGCAAGTAGATAGTGCAAGGTGCAGGAAAGGCCACAATTTATATTTTGTGATGACATTATTCTACATGCATACTGCTTAAACATTTTTAAATATTGATCTAGCTCACTGATCATTTGTGGACTATCATCGTATGTGTCAAATTTCTGGCCTGAAATAATGTACTCATCTAACACAAAACTCATGAAAATACCTCATGATTTTTAGTCATTGGAGGGGAAAAGAGGGGCTACATTTTACAAATTACAAATACCAATGATCATCTGCTTTACTTTTTCCCAAAATAAGTAATTTAAACACTGAGAAAAGAGGCAACTTCAAAAAAAGCATGAGCTTAACTGTATGTAAAAGAGTCAAGTCATTAATTTCTTGGCTTCATGGATAGATATTCAAAAGAGTTTCTTTGAATTAGTAATTGACATCCTGAAAAATAGGAGGGATTGTAACTTTCTGTCAAGAGAGAAGGTGCTCCACTTACTACATTTGTTTGATGAGATGTTATTTTATCAACTCCTAACTTCTCCCATGTTTTGCTAGGACAGAATTCAAAGAAAAGATACATTGCAGGATTGAGTTTCTGGTTCTACTGAAACCATTGGTTCCTGGAATTCAGTTAGTGTAAGATTCACTTTAATTCAACAAACATGTACGGAGCAGCTACCATATTGCAAAGCACTTCACTATCTATTGAGGTGGGGACATAGGACAGATGAGAGATAGAAGGTGTGGTCATCCATCAAGTAGGGAATAGTTACCTAGTGATCTTAATCCTAACAGATAATTTGTGTACAGCTGTCTTGGTACAGCAAAATACCAGCTATGGGCCAAATGTCACCTGCTGACTGCTTTGTAATGGACAATTTTTTTTTTTTTTTTTTGGTGGGACTCTCGCCGGCGGCCGGGGAACCAACTGGCACTGCAGAGGCTGCGGGCAGCCTCGCAGCCCAGCACTCAACCGCTGCACTACCAGGGGAGGCCCTGTAATGGACATTTTTATGGGAATACACCCAAATTGTCTACATATTATTCATGACTGCTTTCACACTCTGTTTTTTTGTTTGTTTTTTATTTTATATATTTTTTACATCATTTTTCATTTTTGCACAATGTGTGCATTTTCGTCATGGTTATAGAACCCATACAATTCCCACTCACCTTGTTTTCATCCTACTTCCTCCTCCCTCCACCCCCCACCCCCGTATTGTGTCTCTGGTTTATAGTTGCTTGTTAATTTTGATTTTCACTTTATTATAATTAGTATAAAATAGAGTTTAGTAGTTGCAAGTGAATCTGTATGGCCCACAAGGCCTATTATATTTACTGTCTGACACCCTATAAAAATTCTTGCCAATCCCTAGTCTAGTGAAAGAAGAAATTACCAATCTACTACTCTCTCTTCCTTTACATGCTATGTAAATTATTTCCTCTTTTTATTTGCCAATCAAATAATTACTGCCCAAACTCTTTGGAAAGTCATCATACTTACCTGGTCATTCAACAAATACTCATTGAGTGTGAAGAACTTACTAGATGATGGTAGATTTACTGGCCAACAGTGATCACCAGGGACATAGACCCCTGCTCTTTGGACGCTTCCATTCCAATTATAGAGTATTCCCATTTGTTGTTATCATTATTGTTTTTAAAATTCCACATTCAAAAAATATGTGTGGCATTTCTACTCAGTAAGGCAATGTGCTAGGGACTAAAGAAAAGGGCATATTAAGAAAGTCTTACTACCACCCTTAGGACTTCAGCACCTTTGCACTAACTATAGTGCAGGAGAAAAGGATACATGCTGGAAAGGAGGTACCAGTAAACTTCAGTGGAAATTCAGAGAGCAGACATATGTTCCAGAGTCCTTTGAGAAGAGTTTTGTAATAAGGTATTCAGAAGGGTTTTACCCACATCTGCTTGAAAGAGGATCGCTATTAGCATTACAGTTGTGGAACCCTGACTTGTGACAGACAAATCACCTTGGAATTGCCAAACCTGATGGCAGCTGGCTTCCTTCATGTTGTTGCTGATGTAAGAAAACAGTGAAGCAGCCAACAGGCTCACTCTGCAGGGAGTGTACCTAATGCAGGTTCTCTCTCAGCCCAGGCTCAAGCCCACCTCCTGTTGACTGCGATAGCAATCATCAGGATACAAATAATCAGATTTCTAGAAAGCTATTGAGATTTTCAGCAGAACCAACCTCCACAATGGCTGAGAGCGTAAGATAATAATTGTGCTAAGCTGAGCACATTCCTGACAAAGCGTGACCTAAAAGCTTGTATTTATAAGTCAATTCAAAGCTAAATCTGACACATTTTCTCCATCTCCAAGTAGACAACAGAAGTATCCCATCACCTCTCTTTCATTAGGCTTGAGTGGTTTTCTGTAGGACATACACGTTTCCTTGCTGTCCCAAATAGAACAGCTGTTTCAAATAGAACAGAATGTTCAAGAGTCAGCCAGTAATGCAGGGCTGCTAATCTGAATCCACAGAGGAGCATGGATTTATCCAAGAAATCCCCATTTGCTACCTGCCCTTTTTTGCTCTCATTAAATACGTGGTTTTAATTAGCATTGCATTTTTAAGTAAAATCGCAGAAGGCATGATTTGTTCCCATCTTTCCTCCTCCTGGAAGGAAAATCATTTTTAATTTCTTGTTGAAGAGTTCATAGGCAACTTCTTTTTTAAAGAAGCAGATGTTTTACAGGATGAGGTAGGTGAGGATGTGTTGATAAAGGCTTTCAGCACAGTTTATGAAGGCAGAGTTTGCCTTTATCATATTTATTCATAGTAAGCACCTGTATACCCAACGTATATGTTTTGCGCCTGGAAGCTTTATCTCCTTCCTTGAGTGGCTCCATGGTTTGTGCTTTGCTCGGAGCCATTACTGGCTATTAGCACTCTCTCTATTAGGTCAGCTGTTTCTTAGATTGTCTACAATAGTAGCTTTAAAAACATGCTATGTACAATTACTGGTGCGATTCAGGATTGTACTGGTATTTATTTATTTATATTTAAGATTTATTTATTTATTTATACAAGCACTGGGTACAGTCAGAAGGGTGGGAGGGTGAGAGAATTCACCAGAGCCAGAGCGGGGAAGAGAACAGGCAGACTGACGAAATACACTGCTGAGGGGAGCAGTGGGCAGCAGGAGAGGTCTGCGCCATGTGGGACCCTCACCGGCGGGCGGGGATCGAACCGGCACTGCAGAGGCTGCAGGCAGCTTCGCAGCCCAGCACTCAACCGTTGCGCCACCAGGGGAGCCCCCTGTACTGGTATTTATTTAATGATTATTAAGATATATCATGAATGTACTGTTCAGGTAATTTTACAAGCATGACTTGGGAACAGTAATGCATCCATGGGGGACTTTGAGGGACTTGAGGGAACTTCAACTCCATAAATACCCCAGTCATCTCATTTGTAACCACCACTTTCCAGGCTTTGATAAGAAAACCTATGCAGATTCCTTTGCAAACATAGCTCCATGCTTCCCCTAAGCCCAAATGATTGGCCATGCTTCAAGCCTCTCCTATATAGAGATTTAGGATATAAGGCAATCTTAATGTTAATACCATAAAAATAGTATGTATAACTCTAGGTGAATACTGAAACTTGGGAAATGCCATTCTACTGGATTGCATGACTTTTGAGGTCATACATTATCTCATCTCTGACTCCAGAATGTACAGTAAGCATACATTATGTAAAATTGTTGGTGAATATTTTTTAGCTTCGGTCTTTCTGAATTTCTAACAAAAATTTAATTGCTATTTTTTCAGTAATGCTTAAATGCCACATTTGAATTACAGGCTATCAAATCATGCTGAAATGTGAAGAATTTTTATTTTTTCAAAGTGACCCAGACTAACATGTTAGCCATAATATTAAACTCATCGATTTCACCTTGCTCTTTAAAAGTTAAAAAAAAAAAAAAGGAGGCCAAATATGAGTTGGGATTTTTCTATTATAATGAGTGAAAATAGCAGTGGATCAAAAGTCCGTATTTAGGAATCCAAACCTCGGTCCTTTTCAAGCCACATGCTTTCACCCTTCCAAATAACTTATGGGCATTAAGTAGGAAAGACTAAAGATATTCACCCATAAAGATAGCATTTTTAATCATCTCCAGTCCAAACTTCTAGATGTTAATAACATGAGGAATACTACTTAATTTTCTTACTAGGTTTCAATAAATACATAAAATTCATGTGAGTAATCACTATTTTCTTTAAAATGCTTCCTTTAAAAGAGTATTAACTGTTTCCAATAGGGCACCACCATTCATGCCTTCTACCTCTTTTCTTAAATGAGTGGCTCATTCTTTTGGGTGTCCTTGTTTATGGCAAATATTTTTCCATTGTAGGTAGATTTGGTTTCTAAAAATGAATTAAAATCATGAGACAAGTCTGAAGTAGGTAAAAAAAAACAAAAATCAACTGACTAAATTCTTTTTCATTAGCGAGTTGCTAGGAATATTGAATTTTATACAATAAAATACCAATTGCATAAAGATAAATGTATCAACCTGATTTAGCAGGCATTTTTATGAGTCTGCTCTTCTGTGGATGAGTGTTGCTTTTTGTTTGTAGCATTGTTGTGTAAATTTGGATTTCTGTGGCAAAGAAAGTTTGCATAGTGAGAAATATGGGTCATTCAGTGGTTCTCTTTAGATTATAATCATAAAATGTGAGTGACAAGGGGATTCAGAGATGCTCTCTTCTGCTGCTCTCACTTTTTTACGAGGACTCTGAGAATGTGAGAATGGCGGTCTCTTATTTCCATTTTTCCATGCCAGCAAACTTTCCTTTTTGAGCTTTGGTCTAGAAATGATCGTATAAACCATTATTGAGTTCCAATAATGCAGTTGACTCTGGATTCAATTGTAGAATTTGAGGATGAATAGATAGAGATACAACCTTACCCTCGTGGAGGTTAAAAGCTAAATAGCAGCCATGCAGATTGAGGTATGAGGGACAGACTTTGAGAAGCTGTCTGCACAGATTGAACTTGCAAATAGGAATAAAACTTACCAAGGAAGAGGTTGTTTTTTTAATCACTGATGGAGAGTTGGGAATTAAATGTGGAAAAGAGATGGAGGGACAGTGCATTGTTAAACTAGTGACAAATTCAAGAAAACATTTCTGCCACAGATTCCTTTTCTCCAGGGGAACAGTTGGATAAATTAAATTTTTTTAAAAATTAAATGTATCATTTGTCTTATGAACTTTGAACTTATATTATTCCTGAGAGAAAAATTCTTGGTGGGCATCATTAAATATTAATCATTAGAGATCAGTTTAGCAGTGATTTAGTCAGGTTGGAACAGCTTTTAAGAAACCAATTACAATGAGGGTTATGAAAGAGAAGTGGAAGAAACCCAGGGAAAATATTAGAATTTTTGCAGGGAATTCTGGCTAACTGGCTTGTTGAGACAGCAATAATAAAAAAAAAGGTTCTTGTGTGCTAAGGATATAATAATTTGTAAAAAGCAAAAACTAAGGTTACTAAAATTGCAGACTCTACCTTTTGAACTAATACTTCCTTTTTAATATTTACGTGTTTGATTAAAAGATAAGAATTAGAACAAAATATCCATCTTATAGTCAATTACCTTGTAAAATTTACTTACACAGAAATTCCACAAATATCATTATATAGTTGGAGGACTAGAAAGTATTTTTTTTGCATAGTAAGGCTGTTTATATCAACTGTTTAATATAGAGAAAAAACTGAAATCACTGAATTTCTAGCAATAAGAGATTAGTAATATAAACTGTGGTATAACCAAAATGATAGAGAAAATTCCTTTATGTAATCTTAAATGACAGAGGAGTGGTGATCTTAATATAAAAATGTAGTATAGGGGCCTCCCTGGTGGTGCAAGGGGTTAATTAAGCACAGCACTATGAAGCTATCCACAGCTAGTGCAGCACGAGTTCAATACCCATACAGGAATGTGACCCACATGGTACAGCAGACCTCTCCTGTCTCACCCGCTGTTCTCCTCAGCAGTGTACTTCAGTCAATCTGCCTGTTCTGTTCCCCACTTTGTCTCTGGTGGGTCCTCTCACCCCCACCCCACACCTCTGGCCTGTACCCTCATTCTTGTATGTATAAATAAATCTTTGAAAAAAAGGTGTAGTATAATTGTTTACTTATAATGTTCCAAACCTGAAACATACAAAGTTTCGGTGCAATATTCAATAAATATCATTTTAAATAAATACTAATTATGGTGGATTAAAATAAAACAGAAGAGGACTGGCTATCTTTCTAAATTATGTTTTGTCATCACTTTGACTTATTAAATTATGTGTGTCTTTTTGAAAACAAGAGGGTGTTTGCAAATGCATCCTTTGTACATGTAACCAGTGACTTGATGGGCCCAAAAAAGAGATGTTTTCAAAGAACTGGAAGAAATAACCCTTAAATTATGCTATTAGGTTTATTTTTAATTTGTTGCTTTTTTTCTTCATATTTTTATTTTCCAAATTTCCTAAGAATGAAATATGTCAGGGTCATATTTTAACTGTCATGTCAAGAATCTGGTTCCATAATTACAAATATAAATTTATAAAAATATGTCCTTTTTTGTGAACATCACAGTTTATGCTTTTATGCCTGTTGATTTTGTGTTAGAAATTTAAAACTATACCTCTTGGGAAGAATGAATAGGATTTCAATATCTCTGTGTGTTTGTTTCATCCTTCCTCTGGCAGGCACCGTTTTGAGTCATCACTATGCCATGTGCTTCATTGGGCCACACGTTCAACCGGGCCTCTCCTGGCCTCTCACTGTCTTTCTCAGCCCAGATGTCACAGGCAAAACATGAGTGTTTGCTCTTCCTCATTTTTCCTTCTGTTATTGGTGCATAATCATGAAGACATTTTTGGTGGGAAATCATTTCTTAATGCTTTTCTCATTCATCCATCATATAGAATCTATGGGGATTTCCAGCTCTGGCTGAGAACATAACTCTTCTCTCCATTGGTATATCTTCCAGCTCCACCCAAGCCTTTAGTATTTCACATCAGAGCTGTACTAGCTAGCTTTATCCCTGCCTCTAGTTGCCCCATGTCAACCTATCCTGAAGTAGTTCTTGTGATACAGTTGGGGCATAATGTATATCCTTTTCTTACCAGAGATCCTAAAATTTTTTATCAAGTTTTTAGATACTTTATTTACTTATGAAATCCCCATAGTTTGTGAAAACCAAAAATCATTTGGTTAAAAACCTCAGGCCTTCATCTTAAAAGCACCTAAACTCCTTTTTGGTGCATGAAATCTGATCATCTTGAACATCTGAGGGTTGTGGTCATGCTTTTAACTTCTTTTACATCCTTGTTAATATTTTAACAGTATAGAATTTCTCCCCTCAGATGGTCATCATAGTTCTCTATCCCATCACTAAAACACCTGTAATTCTCCACAATTGTGCCACACTATTCTGCACACTAACAAGAGATCAGAGTAATATTTGAAAAATAAAAATTAAAGCATGTCATTCCTTTCCTTAAAGCCTTTGGTTGTCTTCTGATTATGCCTAAGGAAAAAAAATCCCAAATCCAAATCCAGCCTCTGGATTTCATTGTAACCACTTCCCCATACTCAACGTGCCCAAGCCATGGGGCTTGCACCATGGGCACCATGGGCTCACTGGGCACCACCACAGGGGTCTGGAACATGGTTCCCTGCCACTGTCTCTTCCCCCACTTACCTCCCACTTTCCTAGCCTCCACCCTCAAGTTTTCAACTGGTTGATTCATTTGTTTCTACTTACCTTGCAGTCAAATATCACACCCACAGGGGCCTTTTCAGAACCTCAAATCTAAATTTAGTTCTTCCTATTCCTTTTCTTAAAGCCTGTATCATAGATTTTCATTGTGTTTTCTGTGTAGACAATTTATTTACTTAAAGCTTTTCTGCTAACTAGATGCCCTGCCCATATTCCTTAATGTTTTATTTGCTCTTTGACCAACACATAGTAGGGACCCAATAAATTACTGTTGAATGAATGAGTAAAAGAAAGAAAATAATGAAGTGTAGTAAATAGTTAAAAAACATTCAAGAGAAAAACATTGCAATTTTACTACTTATCACAGGAAAGTATATTGAAGCATCCTTTTAAAATCTTTTTAATTAGGAAAATTATTTGGTTATGATTCCATTTTTAGCTAAGATTTGGGGAAAAGGGCACATTCATACATTCCATGAAAAGAGGAATATTTTCTGTGTCACTTTTATTTATCTATTAAATATTTGTTGAATGACTAAGAGGATTAGTATAATTATTATGGAAAGCAGTCTAGCTAAATGTATTTAAAAATATCAGATTGTTTTTATTGACCCAGTATTTCCACCTAACAATTTGTCATAAGGAATAGTTCTAAATATGGAAAAGGTTATAAATTTAAAGATATTCCCCACAGTGTTATTTATAGAAGTAAAACATTGAAAACCACCTCAGCGCCCGTTAAAGCAATAGCTGAGCAAAGCATCAAATATCCACTAGAAAATATATGAGTAACACATAAACCAAAGGTTAGGATAATAGAATGACTTCAAAAACGTTAATAGTGTTAATGGAAATAAACAAAGAGTACAAAGTTTTATAACAATGTTTACAAATCTGATCCACAGGAAAAAAAGACTGGAACAAAATATGTCAGGCTGTTATGACTACAGGTGGTTTCCTTTTCTTCAGTTCCATATTTTCTTTAATGTGCACTTATTTTTTACAAAAGTTATAATTGTATTAAATCATGATGTGGCATTGCTGGGATGTTGGGGTTCCATTTTATTTTCAGTGCATTTAAAGGAATCCTGATCCTTGCATGTTGTAATCCTTTTACTGAAATCTGTACTTTTTTTCAGGGTGACAGAAGCTTTGCTGAAAGTTGCCATGTTCATGGGTTAGATCATTCAACCTCTTGGCAGGATCAGGGTAGCTTCCTGTCTAGTCCACGATTTTCACACTTAAACTGTAAGTAATGAAGTCTTGTACCAGTTTTTAAATTGGATTTTTTAAAAATGCAACTCATGGAAAAATTAAAGTGGACAGCCAGAACATGATAGTAATATTCATGTTGTGGGCTTGAAAAAATTCTCCTTATGAAACATACAATTAATGTTCCCAAGGTCATTTATAATATTACCCCATTTTACTGAAAAAATGATAGAATCCCTTCTTTTTAAAAGTTTACACTTCTCAGAAGAACTTAAAATGAATCACCCGCAGTAATTTTGGATGAGTGGGCAAATGCATTTAGATGGTATTAAAATAAAATTCAAATCATCAAAGAGCGATAAGTCTTTGCATAGAACTATGCAGAAATGCCTAAACCTGTGCAAAGAATAAGGATACTAATATTAATTCCAGCTGTATTTCATTCTGTGAATATAGTGTAAACGTTAAAATGCCAGCAACATTAGCAAGTTGTGAATCCGTTGACCCAGGATACCATCACCTTCCATCTCCCATCTCTTCCCTACTCTACTTGTATTACAAGCTTCAGCTCTATGTTACATCCATAAACAAGCCTTCATAACCTACCATTTTAAGTATGGTTTCTGTTATGAGAACCCACACATATTACCTTTTCCCTTTAAAACCCTTCTCAGAACAATTAAGTAGTTATTTGTTATTTGAGCAGCTTTTTATTTACTTCTTCTTCTCTCTCTCAAGAATGAACTCTGTGATGATAGGGATGATGTCTGTTTTGCTCACCACCGTTTTTCGGCTTCCTTCATAGTAATTGGTCCCTAATAAGTACTCAATTAATGTTGACTGAATGAGTATATGAGCTGTTTAATTTCACTTTTGTCCGAATATTATTTCATGGATTCACATTTAGGTAGCCATTTAGGTCTTCAGTTTAGCATAAGCATAGGGTCTTGTACATTAAATTTGACAACTCTGTCATTTTAAAAAGGTAGATTGCTATAGAAGAAAATAGCAAAATAAGCCACAAGGAAGTAGGTCAAATTCAAAAGTGATAACTCTCATTTTTGCTGATTTATATTCATGGATTCATTGAATAAATATTTATCAGTTTCTGATAAATGTTTTGGTTTTTATTATATCATGATTATTTTTATTCCAAAAGCAAAGCATTTTCTCTTTCCCATCCTAACTATTTTACCAACTGATTTTATATATCTGCATAAACCCTCTGCTTTTCTAATCTGGCAGTCGTCCTTCAGTATGGACCATATGTCAAGTTAGTTATTGTAACTCGGAATCTCATATACACATAGGCCAATTTTTAAATTTTTCATACTAAACAGTGGAAAACTTTCTTCAGTTCTGTCTGATATATGTAAACATAAAGGAAGAAAGTAGGGGCAAAGCACCACTAAACTTCATAGCATCCCATCCATTAAGATATTCAATAGCTTGGAGATAAACAGAGCCATTGTGTGAGCATGGAGCTCACAGTTCTGCTAATTAATTTTGCCATGACTTTTATGAGATATCATAGAAAGTCACCTAAAAGGAGATGGTCCAAAGACATTGGGTGGGATTGGGGGGTGGAATCAAGATGTTTGGAATTTTATTTCATATTTTGACAGGCATTGAAAGAAACTATCTGCCTTCCCACTCAGTAGCATTTCATGAACACCTGTGGTCATTTCTCTAAGATATATTTCTCACAGGAAGTCATAGGTTTCCATATAAATACAACGAGCAAAAGGAAATAAAGTTAACTGAGGCTAGGAAAATATATTGAGAACATAATCTGAATAGGAAAATACTTAGTATAGTCAGTATTTAAAAACTCAGTGCAAAATTTCACTTAAAATAAACATCTTTATTAATTTGTTGATAAATTTACTATTAATAATTACTGCTTCCTAGATATATAGTTTTTGACTAGTTTTGTTTTATGATCTTCCCCCCAACACCCATTTCTGTGTTTTCAAGGATATATTTTATAATTTTTTTTTTTTTTATTTATAGAGGCATGTTTTTATTTATTTATTTATTTGTTTGTTTATTTGTTTTGTTTATACGTGCACTGGGTACAGTCAGAAGCGCGGGAGGGTAAGAGAATTCACCAGAGCCAGAGCGGGGAGCAGAGCAGGCAGAAGGACCAAAGTACACTGCTGAGGGGAGCAGCGGGCGGCAGGAGAGGTCTGCACGCCATGTGGGACCCTCCTCCGGTGGCCGGGGAGCAGCCGGGGATCGAACCGGCGCTGCAGAGGTCGCCGGCAGCCTGGCAACCCAGCGCTCAACCGCTGCGCCACCGGGGAGGCCCCTATATTTTATAATTTTAATAAGTACCTTGTTGTTAATCATTTTAAGTGGTTGAATTAAACTTATTCTAGAAATATTCATTCTTTTCTGCTTCTGATGAACCTTGAATTTTCTATCTATTTTTCACAATGTGGTATTTTAGAAGTGGATTAGGGTTACCAAATACATCTCCATATTTGTAGCATAAAATTTATTTTACCTTAGCTGTAGAAATTGTCCTATAATTTTTCTTTATACTCTAACATTAAAAAGGAGAGCTATAAGAGCCAAAAAAGAAAAAAAATGGAATGTACAGCAAACTGATGATATAGAGAAAAGAAAATGTCTTTTAAAATATCAATAATACCCTTAGAGACGTAAGAAAAACTCTCATGTACATTGAAAATAAGAGCAAGATGCAATGAAAAGTAAATACAAGATAGAGGACAAAGAAATTTAAAACATGACAAGATACAAAGGTATCAAAGTTGAGAAAATCACAAAAAGTAGAGGAAAAAGAAGTGAAACAGTAGATATTTAGAAAATCAATTCAAGAGGGACAATACATAGTGAGACTCTTAGGAACAGAGGAGAAAAGTATGCAGAATTAAAAGCCCCACCCACCAATTATCTGCTGCAGAGCAGTAATCCTGAGATTTTTTTTCTTCACCCCCTCTCTGCTCTGATGGCCATGTTTCTCAGAATCCATGCCTTCCTCTTGCTCATTCCAGTCTTTTTGTAGGAGCACATCAAAGAATGGGAGGTAAATGGTTTCAGTTTTTGTTTATCTAAAAGCATATTTCTTACACTCACACTTGACTGAGATTTTGGCTAACTATAAAATTCTAGATTGTAAATGATTTTCCCTCTAAAGCTGTTGCAGAGTTGTGTTGCACAACCCAGTGTTGCTGTTAGGAAATCTGTTTTCTTGTTTTGACTCCCACTCCTTTGAAATGATCACTACCAGTAGCTCCCCATCCCTACCCTTGGCCCTGGGAACTTTTTCGGATCTTTGTAACCCCCGTGAGTTTTGTGATGATTTGCCTCCTTGCAGGTCTTGTTTTATTCACTTGTCTCACAATTTGCCAGGTAGGTCCTTTTAAACTTTAATTTTCTCATTTGGAAGGAAGAAAGGAAAGATTCCATCAGCAAAGTCTTTAGAAATTAAATGAAAACTGATAACTATTATCTGTTTCAGCTCAGCAATTGGAAAGAGAAAAAAAAAACTACTAATGGACATAAAGCAGATCTAGCCAAGCAATGAGAAATTATTAAGGATGGTCCTAGGAAAGAGCCAATTATAAATAAACAAATAAATAAACAAACAAACAAATAAATAAATAAAAACACAGCTCAGTTAATAACCCCAGAGGGAAAAAATGGGCAAGAAAAGAAGCATAATCATAGTATACCAGTTAGGTTGTGTGAGGCATGTTTGTGTAGTGATATTAACATAAACACTATTGACATAACTGGAAATTGAGATGTGACTATACTGGGAGGATGGCATGATGGGAAGTGGATGAGTGTGGCTAAATTTAAAGGTAACCATTTAGGAAATAGCATTATTAGCTTCTTTGTCTCACAAAAATTAAAGTATAGAAAATAGAGCTAAAAGAGTTTATTGTGGTTGACTCTGGGGAGGAGAATTGTGGGATTAGGAGGGATGCTGGCTTTCTTTGGTATTGTTTGATATGTGTATGTCAGCTTTGGCTGATAAGGATTCTTATAAAAATAATGTGTTTGCCTAAGAAAAGCCCAGTTTTTAATGTCTGACTAGCAAGTGTTGCATTTTCTTGTTAACTTCTGAATGAAGCATGAAAACTGGACTTTTCATCTTAGAGCAGTTTAGGTCTATATGAAGACTTGAGAAGTTGATAGCTGTAGGTCCTGAGTAGACATGAGTTTATGAGCCTGCAGAACAGGATCCTTCTTACTCACGTTCAAATTTGTACTGGATGAAACCCTTTTGTCTATGCTGTAGACGCTAGGACATTCATTCTGCTGACTTAGGTGCCCTGTCAAACTTTGACCAAGTGAAAGTGTAGAATCACTGACCATGGAAAAAACAAAGGAAATGGGAAAATACTGCATAATTTGTGGTCTCTGAAATGATCCAGCATTAATGAAAGTTTGTTTTAAGTAGTAATTTATGTCAGCTTTGTGTAGTTCAGGTCAATTCAAGAAAAGGTAGATTCCTTCTGCCAGGAAGAAGGGAAGAAATGTATAAATTGTAAGTTTATATTGCCATTGGAAATAGAAACACAGAAATCCATTATTTAGAGCCATGATTACTACAAATTTATCCTGGCTAGCTAGAAGTTATGGCTGTGATTCAGGACCCTCTTTTAGAAGACTTGGATTGCATTACCTTGAGCCTTTAGACAGTGGGGGCTTAGTAAAAGAGACTCATAATACCAGCTTTTGATACTCTCATTTTTGCTTTTATAAGTAGTGACTGACCGCTCGTCTCCATGTATAACTCCTTTTAGGCTAAAGGCATACAACTTGAGGACAGGGCCTTCACTCCTGGGGCTAAGACCAGTCCAAATTTGAATGAGGTCTGTGATATTCTGACAACTTCTCATCAGATTTCTTTGAGAAATCTTGTTGTTTGCAGAGTTTGTGTCTCTAAATTAAATTTTAAAAATAACTGCAAATTGCAAATTTTCTGAAACTCTAAAACTGTTTAAAACAATTTTTTTAAAGATAAATGATAGGTTATCCCAAAAAGAATGAACTGTGATTTTTCACAGGGATGAAGCGTTATCTAAGGATTATTATGAGAATTAGAAATTATTCTTACATATAATTTTAATTTGATATTCTCAGAAAGGCAAATCGATGAAAATTGCTTAAAAAGAACTTTATTGTATTTCCTTACCTCAGTTTAGATTGCTATAAAAAGAAAACTTAGTATTTTCAATGCTTGTTTTTAGGTGCCTTTAAGTAGGTGTTTAAGTCCCTCCGATGAAATATAGTTTATTCACAGCAAGAATAGCACACTCTTTTCACTTCAAAATTGTATGTCAGGGTCTACCCAGCTAACTAAATAGACTCTTTCATATGTAATTTAACCTCAAACTTATAGAATAGATGCCAAAGATTTATGGGACTGAAAACATTGGTCTGCTGCTAAGATAAGAACATTACTATCTCTTAAAAATCCCTAAGTTTATTTCTTGTTCAAGTCATGTTTCCTAGGAGGCTATGAGCGAGGCTTTCTGACTCTGGGAGTGTGGTAGTGAACAAAACACAAAAAGTCACCAGATTTCAGGAAGAGATAGGTAAGCAAGTAAGCAATTTAACACAATGCTTCCAGCCATGAAGATGAAATGATGCAAAGTTCCTGGAACAGGACTGCTGCTGTAGATTGGTCATCTGCTATGACTTTCTCAAGATGGACCTGAAACCTGGATGGCAAGAACCAATTGACTTAAAATTGGCTGGGAAGAGTTTTCTGACACTGGCAGTAAGAAGAAGCGAGAGAAGAAAGTGGCGTGGTCTGCCCCTCAGTGAGAGAGTTAATAGCGGGTGGAGGGTGAGGTCTCAAGGGAAACTTTTCAGCCACAGTCATATTTGTATTTTATTCTAAGTTCACTGATTGGTTATGGGTTGGGTTGGGTGGGGAATGAGGGCGTTAGACAGGAGAGTGACATGATTTATCTTTTAGAAAGATAAATTGTGTTGTGATGTGGAGAATGGGACAAGATGAAAACAGGAAGAGAGAAAATGATAGCCTTACCAGAGTGATGGTAATGTGAAGCTAAAGGGCTCTGGTGAATTGGGGAGGTAGAATCACTACAACTTTACTCTTAAATTGAATGAGGAGCAGGCGGAACTAAAGAAGAAGGAAACCAAGGTTAGAGAAACTGTGCAAAGGGGTACAAGATAGTTCCAATTTAGGATTGTTCAATTTACAGAAGTGATACACTTGGTTCTTGGATGATTTTGCCCAACTGCAGGCAGTGGCAGATGGGACTCTGGGCACTTGTAAGGTGCCATGAGCTCAGGGCTAAAGTTTGGCATATCAGGTGTGTTAAATGCATTCTATACTTACTACCCACTTACTATAGTTTTATTGGATTTTAACATTATTGTAAATTGAGGAACATCTGTGTATCATTTCCAAAATTGGAAAAGAGTAAGGGTTGGGCAGACATCAGAGATTAAAAATCAGGCAGAAAGATTTCTTGCAGATAGTTGGATATAGGTCCCTGGAGCTCGGAAGAGAGGTAAGAAGTAGTAGAAACAATAAACCTGGATTCCCGCTTCTTTTCTGTAACAAAGGAGGTGCTTCAGATTTTTCTCTCCACAGTTCTGTGTGCTTTGTATTCTTGTATCCTGGCCAAGCATACATCTTCCACTTTCAGATACTCTTCAAAAAAAAAAGAAAAGATAGGAAAGTTTTTATTAAAATAAACTGATTTGTTTATTCCTGCACTGAAGGTCTATCAGTCCATGTAAAGTTTACAGATAATGAGATAAAAAACAATGATTACTGCTGATTTTGTCATTCCAGGAATTATATTCATCTAGGTTTATTTTTCTTTTTTATATTGCCAGCATTTACTCAAAGAACCTTTGCTCCAGATTCATCGTTAAACAAGGAAGATGCCTCAAGTTTACCAATGGATGGAACAAGTCCACTGTACAAAAAGGAAGAATATGAAAGCAAAAAAAGCAAAATGTAATGAGTTGCTTTATATGAGTGTTTCACAAAGAGCAGCATATCTGTCACTGCCCAGTTTGGCCCACATTATCTAGCAGTCGTGTTTGTAGCTTCTGCTCTTTAGCATTGCCAAACAGAGATAGCGATACAGTTGGTCTTTGTGAATGATATAAATTAAACAAATCCAAATAATACCAATTCATGAGTGATATGCAACTCACTTATTCTCAATTTATGCCAGTGGAGTGGTATTCTTTACTTTGCATTTTCCGTTTTCAGGGGCGATCAGTCACGGTTTGGGATGTATAATTGAGGCCTTTCAAAAATGACTGTCTGAGAAGGGGGAGAAATGAGTTCCCCTTGAGGCAGAAGTTGTCAATACTTTAAAGTCAAGGAGCATTTATATACAATTGATCTTTAAAAAATGCTTTCTGTCTAATAAATTATCATGTGTTACAACATGTCATGGAGATATGCACCTATACCACTAGTCCACTTTATAAATGCTCAGGAGTGTTACCATCCATCGTTTCACAGTCTGTTACTAAAAGCAGTATCTTAGCTATTTCCAAACATCCATTTGTAATAACAGTAAAGAATTACAAACGATACCTGAATTGTAGAGCACTGTAAAGAGTTTGTAGCACAATTCACTAATTTATCTTTTTGTGGCCAAAGAGCCCACCATGTTAATTCTAGTCATATCATGGACTATCTTTGGTTTGCTCCGACCAAACCCATGTCCCTGAGATTTACTCTGCAAGAGTTCTCATATAATTGGATATTACCTATTTACTTTCAACACCTCAGCTTTTCTCAACATCAAAGCATTTTTAAGAATGTACCTTCTTTACATGCTGATCTACTGGTAAGGAAAGATTTCGCTGAAGTGCTCAATAACAGTCAACATCCAGAAATGGAATACCCCTGGGCCATGGTGGAGGGACCCTCCCCACTGCCCCCACTCCCCACCACACAGAGATAAGGACAATGAAGCCACACCTTCATGGTGTGATCACATTCTGTGTTTGTTAAAGTGGACTTACTTGTTCAATTTCTCACATTTCATAAAGATCCTCCTATTTCCACTCAAAGTATGTTTTCCTAACTTTCCATACTTGAATGTACAGAAGAAGAAATGGCACTCACTCTTCCCATGAATTCGAATGCAATGGTTACTTCAAAAGACACAAGTGCTTCATATCCAAAAAATTACACAATACAATATACATAAGTTCTGACAGCACAGGCATGCCTTTTACCATTTCTTCATTCTAAAAAAAAAAAACCTTTTGAGTCTCTGCTATAGGCCAGTCATTGTGCTGGATGGGAAAAAAAGGAACATAAAAACAGGTGTTCGTGTCCCAAAAGTTTTTTGACGTGAGGAATTACAAATAAAGGGGTGATGTGTTTGGGCTAGCTGAAGAAATTCTGAACTGGACAACATTAAACAAGTTTTGTTTTGCTTTGTTAACCTCAGGACTTAGAGCTGTTAATGTGCTAATAATGAGCATTATGAGGTTTTACTGGGAGTAGCCCCTTTTTGAAGGAGCAACTCATAATCCTGGTATTTCTCATAACCTGTAGGGCTCCATAGTAATATTTTCATTGACATTGTCACCCACACTATAACATTTCATCAGGAGAAAATAAGGGAGCGAATGAACAGGTTTTATTTAAATCCTATGGAAAAAATTAAATAGCTTTTCCCTTAATGTATTAGGAGAAACTACACGCAGCATATTCTGTTTAATAGAAACTGATCTAAGCCATTATTAGTGCATCTTTGGTCATTTAAAAAAAAGAAAGAATTATGACAGGCCAGTTAGGCCTGACAGTTAAAGGTAACTCAGATTACCTTGACTATATATTAACTGATGATTTTATAACAGAATGGAAAGGAATGTTACAAAGGACCTTTTCAAATCTGAAAAAAAGAATAAAGCCATTATATCATGGTATTGAAGGCCCGATACTTTAGGTGTCTGACTTTAAGTAGGAACACCCAAGGACTTCAAAGGCAAAGCCATTTTTTTTTTAACTATATTGTATTTTTTTTTTAATTAAGGTAACATTGGTTTACAACACTGTATAATTTAGGGGAATTAGCTCACACTTCTTTCGATCAGCATCACCACACCACCCACCACCCACCAGACTACTATTAATCCTCCGCCATGACCCTTGGGTCCCCTCCCCTCTGTTCCTCCTGTACCCTCCCCTTCTGGTAGCCTCCATTCTGAGTCATATTCCTATAGTTTGTTTGGGTTTAGTTTTGTTTGTTCCTTTGTTTTGTTTCTCTATATTCACATATGACTGAAATAATCTGGGATTTGTCTTTCTCCCTCAAAGTCAGCTTTTTATGAGCAACAATTTTGTCAAAGTTCCTTGGTCCTCTGTTTATATGGAACTAAATCCAAGGATCTGTCCCCTCTGAGGATTTTTCCTATCTCTTGCAGTCACCATAAACTTGAGTTGGAAATCACAAGGAATGCTAAGGAAACACTAATAGCTTGATTTTTACATTTCAAAGCCTCTGATTTTCCTTTACTCACCCCTTTGGCAGGAGAGTGTGATATCAACCCCATTTGAGTTGTGGCTGGTCAGCCATATTCCTTGTAGCACTGGGACATTGGAAGGGATAAACTTGTTCTTAATAATGAGCCTGGTCCAAAACTTAATTTGAAGATTGACCTTTTTGGTTTAATAATTTTGATTCTCCTGGCCATCTTTCTCCCTAAACACACTAAACTTCCACTGAAGTTACTGAAGGCCACAGAGGGGAGAAACACAGCTGGGAGAAATCTGGCTGGATATTCTGCCCATTGGCCAAGGTCATTATTATTTCCTTGACTAGTGTCTGGTTTGAAGGTTGGAAACCAGTTGGTTATATAACTTGCATCCAGTGTCCCAAAACCACCAACTTTTGTTGTTATTAGTTTACATGTTTGTACAAATGAAGAGATAGAGTCTTCATTAACTTACACAGTGCTGCTCTGAAGACATTTGAAAGATTCAAGAGTAGAAAGTGTCTATATATTTAGTTAAAAAAAGAGTCAAGCCTATTTTTTTTCTATCAACTATGGCAAATGCATTTTTCCATTTGAGGCTCCAGTCAGTGGTATATGTGCTGCTGAAGCAAACACTAGGCTCCAGTCAGTGGTATACAAAGTGTATTTAGAGTTACAAAAATGGTTATATTTTCTCTACTCTGTATTGATTAGATTGTTTCAATGAGATCAAAGTCATATATATGTTAGGTGGTATATTTCCTTAGCCTTTTTTAAGAATGGATAAGTATTTCAAATTGTTTCACTCAAGATCTGTGATATAAACTGAGCCACTCATCCCATGCTAGCCAAGAATGTGAATGATAACTGAGTAAGTTATCCTTTTCCAAGATTCTTATACCCCCTTCTTAAACTGTCACAGTATTTTCTCTCCATTTAGAACAAAACAAAACAGATTTTTTTTTCATGGCCTTCAAATGAGGAAGCTTTCCTCACGAAAGCATCTGGCTTTCTTGGACCAAAACTAAATCATGAACCTTAAGCTGGAAAGTAAATTTGGGAAAGTTTGTATATAAAGACATTTCATGCACCAAAGTATGATATAAAAATAGTTACATCTTTCAACGTGTACATTCTCAAATGTTTAGCAATAAAAACATATCAACTTATCCCTACTTGAAAAAAGAAATTTAAACCATGAAAGATTCCATTTAGCCTCATTTCCGTACAAAACATAACACATCTAATTTAAGGCTAGGAGAAATGCTTACATCTAGAAGCAGAACGTTAGATTCCAAGCCCTTAAACAAATTTCAGAGACCCATGCTTTTTATTAATAACACTATTAACCAGTCTGCTCTACTCTGTTGTAACCTACAAGTTCTAGCCTCCTGCCATCTCAGCTCCTTCTGCCCTATCCCTACAGCCCACCTAAACCCACTCCTAAGCAATGTCCCTCAGTCTTCTACAAGGTCAGTTCCAACTGTTGACCTCTGAAGTTAAGTGAGCATATATAACCCACAATGAATTGCGGAAGGTCTGGGGTATGTAGTACCTTCTCCCTCCCGCCCCCCAACATTCCATTAGAAAAGAATATAAACTACTGTCATGGGAAACCCTAGAAATACTTTGGTGTCACCCACACTATCTATCTTCCTTGCTTTGCAGAGCTTGCTTCAGGTAGTACAAAGCCTTGTGACTTTTGTGGATATGAAATTGCAGCCTTGCTCTCTGCAGGAATATACTGGATTTGAAAATCAGCACTATGTTAGTTTCCTTTCAGGAAGGTGATTGTCTCTATATAAACCGATGACCTCTACTTTTCAAAACGTAGAACCTCATGCCTTTGAGCATATAAACAGGAACGTGAAGGAAAAAATGCTACTCTATTAAAAATAACTCCATAAAATATTTATCACCTATAATTCTAACAATAATGTGCTATGTTTTAAGGACTTGAAATTGCACAAATCCCATTCCCTAGAATAAATGTTCCATTTTTCTCAAACTGGCAGATGCTGGACCTTCATGCCCAGATTCTCCATAGATCCCCACACTTTGACATCCTCTCATTTTTCATTCTTCAGTAAAAGCATTTTGACTGGCAATATTTAAATAAAAACAGACGTTATAATTTATCCTTAAGTACTGGAGCTCTGTTCATCTTAGCTGTATTCTTCACTGGAAATAAAAGATCAGAATACTGGCTTGAAGCAATATTTTTAAACAAAATTAGTGGATATTAAACTACCAACAGTTCAGATGTTATAATTTAAAAGTTAAAAAATATTCTGAGGGAAAAAAGGATAATATTATATGCTCATTAGTTAGTCACTAATTGACAGTCTCCTTTAAATTCTGATTTAATATTTTCTTAGAATTATCCTTGTTTTTTTAAACAAGGACAAGCCTGATTTTTATAGTATCGGGTTTTCCATCAAATTATAGTTTCCTTTTATTTTTCCTTTGACATTTTCAATTTAGAGTCAGGTGTATTTTAGAGTCACATGAAGCTACCAAGAATTCAAATGGCTTTAAAAAGCCCCAAACATTTGGCCAATAGTGTGAAAACTAATCCTTAAAGATAACTCCTTCCTCTTTGTTCTTGAAATACTATATTTCAATTGGAAATATGCCTCCTCTCCAAGTGCCTCACTCTCTCATTTCTTTCTCTGGGATCCACAGTCATTTCCTCAAGGATCCTGGGAAACAATTTGATGGCCTTTCTCTGGATCAGCCTGTGGAATGGAGCCACACTGGCTAGTCGTGTGCATATATTACAAGACATCAGTGTAGTGGCAACATCAAGGATGAGATTAGTATTCAAAACACTGCTCATTTTTCTCATTAGGTACACTAGTGTGTTAGCCAGGTGTGAAAGTCTTTTCTAAGTAAATAAGTTGGCTCTCTTCCTCATCGTGTGATATTGCACAGCTACTATTTTAATGTAGTATTTATTTTTTTAAAGATTTATTTATGCATTCAAGAACTGGGGTATAGGCCAGAGGTATGGGCGATGAGAGGATTCATCAGAGACAGAGCTGGAAGCAGAACAGGAAGACTGAGTGAAATACACTGCTGAGGGGAGCAGCAGGCGAGACAGGAGAGGTCTGCTGCACCATGTGGGTTGCTCCGTGGCCAGGCGGGGATCGAACTCGTGCTGCAGTGACTGCAGATAGTGACATAGGTTGTGTCTTAACCCCTTGCGCCACCAGGGAGGTCCATTAATGGAGTATTTATATGGGCTTCAAAATATCAGCAGAACCTATTTAACACTACCTTTACCTCAAAGCTAAAAGAATAATTTCCAAAATGTATGTCATGTTGCACATAGGATTTCAAATCTAAATTTCTACTATATCCCCTTTACAAGTTTTTTCTTTTCCTTTTCAATTCTTGAAGCCAGCTATTATCAGATCAGACTTTCTAGCTGCTATTCTGTGCTGTCCCTCGGGCAGTGGTAATGCTAGTTTAGATTTTGTTTGTCCATTGTTGCTGAGCACTTAGCTGGATAAGGGAATGAAGGATGGCAGGAGTTCTGTAAAATGATATGAACACAGAGGAAGCTGGGTTGCCTTCAACAACACACATTTTAAACTGTTTACATGAAAGAATCTGCTGCAAGAGCGCTCCATCCTTTATCTGATGCAAGATCCTGCAAAGTAGCATTGTGAGAAGCCCTGTTGAATTTGATGGGCACTGTCACATCGCAAGTCTGATGCAAGTCACACTGATCCTTAATGTGCTTCAAACTGCCTCCGCGAAGTTTGGATCTGGATGCAAAGTGGTCTCCTTGCATATATTTTTCAGTCTGTGTGCCTGGGCTTGTCATTTCAGATTTTCATTTTATTTACACTATCATTAAGCCCACCCTTGGAGTGGGCTTGATTTATGGTTCAGCATTTTGAAAATTTCCCATCATACTGACCTCAAGCTCTCAGTTACCAGAAGTCAAGCAGCCATGGCGGCAAAGCCATGTAACACAGTGGCTTGCGGAAGGTTGGGCAGTTAAAAGAAGTTTGGAGAAACCTAGGGATTTTTGCCTTTTTTTTTCCTGGGCTGAATAAAATGGATGCATCAGTTCTAATGAGGCACTTCCTGCCCAGAGTCACTGGCAGAGCAGCCTCCTCCCAACAGCTGCAGGCTTGAGAGGCCCTGTGCTGTTGGCCAAGGTTAATTCTGTGCTTTGACGAAGACCACAGCCAGTAAAGCCAGTGTGTACCGTAGAAAGAGTTTCCACTGGAGAACTCTTTTGTGAGGTTAGCGTGTCCCAAATTAACAGTAGTGGTCACTGCTCATTTTTGAATTTTAACTGCCTATAAACCGACTGATTAGATTCCATTGAGAGCAAGTCATGATTTTCACGAAGAAAGATACATGTCTGATATTCCTTCAAGCACTGCTTCTCAACGTTTGGTCCCCAAATGGGTAGCAGTGCCTGGGAGCATGGACTCTTTCACTGGTCATCCCCAGATCTAGCAACTCGGAGACTCTGCAGGTAGGACCAGCAATCTGGGGTGTAACAAGTCCTCCAGGTGATGCTCATAAATGTCCCTGTTCCAGAGCTGTGCCTGAAAGGTTCATGTGATTTTAGCCTCCTCTGAGTTTTAGTCTCTGTCCTGAAAGAAAAACAAAAGCAAAAGTTTCTTTGTTCCAGGAGATGTACACAGGCACCTTTTTAAACTTTGGTTTCCAATGTCATGTGTCCTCCCAGGTGTGCGAGCTCTGAATCCAGTCCCCAGGGTCACCAAGGTGAAGGACTTAAAGAGGCTGCCAAAGATGCTTGATTTACTGCTAGAGGTCATGACCTCAGCTGCTCTTAGCCAACTTCCACTAACCAGAGCTCTTCATCTGCTCATCAGGATCATCAAGGCAGCCATTTAAGCAGGACCTACAGGTGCATCTCTCCTCTGCTTTGAAGAACATAATTAGTTATTTAACTATCAAAAGCCTGTGGAAGTAGGGCTAATTTCTAATCCCCTTCTTCCTCCTCAGGAAAGTGGGAGCAATCTGGCTTGGGGCATTTGTTCTGCATTAGCATTTCACATGTAATTTCATTCTCTCCTGTCTGTACCCGTGGCTCAGTCATCCACTGTGTTTCAAAGTTATGGTTCCCACTCTGACATTGTCATCTTAAGAACAATTTCCATTCAATGACTACTAGATGTTTCATCCAGCATTTCCTCACTGTCTACCACTAAGATCAGGAGTTGTATCTTTCCATCTTTCTGTCCTTGAAAGACTACTAGTTAATGTTGTGCTATTTGATCTTATACTTTGTACTTCCCATTAAAATCTATCTAGAATTCTCCAGTTCTAAAATAACTGAATCTTTCCAAGAACATCTCTTGATTTCTGACAATCAGTTCAGACAGTTAAGTGTGTTTTTCTGAAGAGTACTTATTGAGCAACTACAATATGATAGACCTCATTCAGAGGCTTTGCTAAGGACCCCCATGTTCCCAGCCAATTGCAGCAATGAAAGCACAGAAATATATAGGTCTTGCATGAATAACAAAGTTAAGTAAATAAAAAAAATGTGTACCCCCCTCAAGCTGAGTTTAAAATGCCTTTAATTTCTTGATAGTTTGTAATGTATAGTAAGTAGTTACATTATTAATTTTTTAAACAGCCTACAAGAATATACAAATGTACATTTTAATGCCCTCTACTCTCTGCTTTGAAAAGTCTTCCTACTACTAAAGAGAGAATTTGCCAACAGTGTACTTAAAATATATAAGTTACTCAGTGCTAGTTGCAGTCTACCTAGGATGGTATTGTTTCATTAATTCAACTGTCTGCCCATTTTTTCACTCATCAGTCAATTAATATGAACCTCTCTGTGTCAAATTTTATTTAATTGGCTAAAAATATCTTCTGTATCTATTTCCAATCTTAACCTTGTAATTTGAAAGAATTCAGGTATACTTTCATATGATGTGTTGAAAAAGTTGATTAGTTGGACGCATGTTTAAATATACAAACACTTCGTAATGTCTAGTCACCAATCGCAATAGCTATACACAGTAGTAATGCACAATTTGAAACTGACACAACTATATTTGTATACTCAACATTTGCAAATGCTAAACTTCCATACCCAACAGTATTTTGCTGTTTAATGCTCATCTCAGGAAAAGGTATGAAACTGAACTTTTCAAAAAAAGGTAAACAGTCATCTATATTTAGATACTATCAAATAATACAGGAAGACAGCCAAGACCCTTACAATGTCTTTGATCATTTTTAAATTAAACACTAAAGATGAAAGATCAATTTGGATATAGCCATAGAACCCAAAAATGATCCTTCTTGTTTTAAAATTTTTGCTTTTGGGCAATCGTTAACTTCCAAAAACAAAGATCATGTGTGTGTGTGTGTTTGTGTGAAAATGATCATTTGTTGGGCATTATATGAAAATTAGATTCAAGTTCTAAGAACCATTACTGAAGATGAGCTGAGCTTCTCATAGACATATGTCATATGAGAACAATTCACTTCTGGAGCCACTGAGATCCAGATGTCCAACTGAATGACTTCCATCCTCTGTCTGCAGTAACCTCGAGATCACTGCTTTTGAGCTGTGACCATGTGTTCTGCATTTCTGATACTGACGCCCATGATTGAGGTCAGATGTTCTCTACTCTTAATTTTGCCCATTGGGACTGTTTATATTTCTTAGTGGGATGCACAGTTGTAGACCCTGTTACCACAGAGCTGCTATAGAAAAACTTTCCCATGCAATGCTCATTCAAGTAGATGTTCAAGGCTAAATTTTCATTACCCTTAAATAATTAGTGTTTATTGCTCTTAGAGTGATTCCAAGTGAACTGGACACTAATAGGTATCTAAAGGACAGCAAGTTAAATCTTCCTGGCTCTGTTATGTGTTGAAATCATGGATGTGAAAGGAATCTTCTTTTGCCCTTCCACATGTCAGACAACCCACTGGAAGGCTACCAACTTGTCTAACGTGATAACTGATGATGAGCTAAGTGGAAAGATTCATGTTTATTTTGATACTGATCTCAACTCCAAAACTTTATGAAAATGTTTGATCAATTTTATAAAAGCAACACTGGCTTTTACCAACTGACTAATGGCTTAAGTTTTGCTGGTAGCATCATGGAAGCTGATTCCTAAGTTACCCGATAGCTGAACATCAAGAGCCATTTGATAATATTTGGAATCCAGGTAGGATTTGGCACAAACCAAAGTAAATCGCCACACTCTAATAGTCACGGTACATTTTGTAAGAGCCAAAGGCCTAGCATATAAAAAAAAATTGTGATTAATAGCAAACAAGATTTAGTTTTTTTTTATTGTTGCTTTGCTACTATCTTAGCTATATCTTAACTCTTAATCAGTACTGTATCCAGAATCATAGCCTATGAAAGGTACATAGAAAATTGAATTATGAAAGCAACTAAGGATACCTAGAAAGCATCTTGATTCAATGCACTATGTTTAGATGTTATAACTACTATATTTTCAAATTGCAGATTGCTTCAATGTACAATAAGCTCTTTGATAAAAGGTCCTGCTTTGCCTCGCACAATGGCTGGCATATTTTAAGTGTTCAAAATGTATTTTCTATGTGAACTAATCACACTTATACTCTCAACCATCTTTCCCTACTAGAGTAAGAAAAAGTGTTTACCATCTGACTTTGAGAGCCAAATTTGCAGTTGCCTGTTTATATTCATGAAAATTCAAATGCCAGTGTTCTTGAAATTTCTGGATAAAGGCTTAAATATGTCTTCAATGTCATGAATGGCATGTAAACCACAGCAGTATGGTAACAACCCTAAGTCACCAGTATTAATGACTAATTTACTAATGAAATGTAACTCATTTTCCCACAATCAGTAAAGTATTTCTGGTATCATGACATGCATTGTTTCCCTTTGTTTGTATAAGTAGACAGTTCAAGCCTGAGGGTGTGTTGGCCATCATATTTGTGGATTTTTTTAGAGATTCCCATCATCACCACATAGTTCACCCAGGACTTTTCCACTGGGTAGTTAACATTGAACAAAAATCTTGAGTTTATAACATTGGTCCCTTAAATCCTAAGGTGACTGTGCAGTATGGTATTTTAGGGAAAGTGGAGAGAATGAACGGAAAGAATTTCTTTAGGGAAAAAAATTCATTTGATGAATTAGCATCAACTGTTCCATGATGGTTGACTTTTCAATATCTTCAGGAAGTTGTGCTTTATCCTCACACAATATGGCAGATATATTTTTGCTGGGCCTTATAGGCTTGCCAATATCCAGCTAACGTGTGACTGATTGTGATTTTTGTTCCTATTCATTCTGCTAACATTACTTTATTTCAGACATTTGGCTTGAGAAACTCAGATCATATGCCAATTTCTTGTCAGTAATATATTTACTGACTTGGGCTGAGTGCTATAAACACCACTTAGAATTTTGTTCTTCCATCCTTCTTCGTCTTTATCTTTACTACTTCCTCTCTTCCCTCATTGCTATTGCAGTATTTTGAAGTTTAAGTTCAGAAGTTTGGGTTTCCCAGCATCTGACATTTTTACCTTTTCTGTAATATTTGCAACACTGCATACAGTGTTGCTGAATTAGTATATAATGTGCATTTCATCTGTCTTTTGCAACTCAAATTAACAAAGCTTCCTAAGCTCTATCATATAGCTAGATACTCCAATATAGCTAGAAGGAGCTTTTCTTCTTAGATTTGGGTTTTTTCATGGATAATATAATCAGCCCGATATTTGTCAGTCTGAGAAAAGAGTGCTATTGTTGATAAAATTCTGGTGCATGCACAGTGAAAGAAATTGGAAAGCTTTGAACTTCACATTACTGATGATACTATAACTAAGAATCTGTGTCCTATCCTTCATAGTTCCGTGCAACACAAGCATTTGGAATACTTAAGAGTCATCTCCTTCTGCCTCCATAGGAGGGCATCAGTATAGCTGATATAATCTCAGTGACTTTTGTCCTGAGGTCATCCAATGTCCTGATAGAAGGAGGAACCATCAATGCTGTAAAATATGTGAGTGAGGTAGAGTTCCTGCTATTTGAGCTGTTTGGTATTCAGTAAACATTTGATTAATGAATGCAATCTAACAACAAAGTTTAAAATCCTGTTAAATTCTCTGCATGAGAAAGGGCAGCACTTTTCAATTAAGAGGTTGTTCTCTCACACGGACAATATTTAATTTTTGTTCATTTCTCACAGGACACACTACAGAATGTTGGTCAGATTTTCAAAATAGCAACTTCTACATATAAATGCTATCTTCTTTACATTAGATAGTATTTTTATTATTATATCTTCCCAGAGAATTTTAAGAACCACCCTAGTATTCTTTTTAGATTTAGAGGCAAAAATAGGAACCGAGGTATTTACAATGAGCTAGAATTTATATGCAGCTAAATGGGTGAATGTGGAACTGTGGTGTCACAGTTGACTCTACTGCACACTGTCTGAAGAGTCCAGGGAATTCTGGCTGCTTCTGTTGCCAAATGCCTGTATGACACTGGACCTGCCATTTTGCCTCTCATGGATTTCAGTTACTAACTGAGGAGATAGGACTAAACAGTCTTCTGAGTCACTTTCCAGTTCTGGTAGTCCACAGTCTACTATTGAAATGCACCGTGGCATTCTTCACAGGATTAATAGTGGACAGTAACTACTCTGAATACCTCAAAGCTAATTCTATGCAATCCCAGACCATCTTTAAATAAGCCTTGTTTGTTAATGATTTATTTAATTATGGTAGTCTTATAAAATTATTTTACTTACATAACCCACCTTCCCCTCTTTCCATGTTAGTTTGCTTTAAAATGGCATAGCACTAGAATCCTGTTCCATCTTTAACTTACTCTGTGATCTGGAATAACTTTCTTAACATTTATGAGCTCATGTAAATCATCTGCACAATAGAACTTACTGTGTCTACTTCAAAAGAACTGTTAGGACACTTTTTATGTAGTAACACATGAGGAGGTCAAGCCAAGCTCGGAATGTGGCACCTGTGGTTCTCCATGAATCTTAATTTTCTTGCCCATAAAACTCTCCACTGCACTCTGAGATTCTTATTTCCATTTACTAAAAAGCAACAGATCACCCAGACTCTGGAATAATCAGTGACAAGGTAAATTAAACTCTAGAATTGCCCTATTTATTTTGTTAGTATTAATTCACCAAATATTGAGGACTTTAATACATATATATGTGATATTACATATATAACAAGTATGTATATGTGTCTTATACACACTATATTGCTAGAAACATGTCTTCAGGCCTTTATATGTGACTGGGAAAGAGATCATCCTTTATATCTAAAACATAATATGTGCAAAAAAATAATGAAACATACTGTGTACTGCATGCCAACGCTATTCTGAAGTAATTGCCTATTTTTACTCATTTAATCCTCACAGCAATCCTATGAAGTTGGTATTATTTATCATTTCATTGTAGAATGATTCTCAAATGAGGAAATTGAAGTAGAAAGGTTGAGTAACCTAGGAAAGATTAAATACCACTAAGTATGGAGCCCTCAAGTGAATACAGAGAGCAGCTTCTGAGTTCATGTGCTTTGTCACTCACCACATTCGCAAATGGCCACTTAAAAATCACTTTAAAGAATCAGTTGCGCTAAGATGTTTCTTTTCTTTTACCAGATCTTTTCAACAGCATTTCTAGGAAGGGAAGGAGAGACAACTACTGTCAATCCCACTACCCTTACTAATCTTACCGAGGCTTGATGGCACATTAGATTTTGATACACCCTTCCTGCAGCTTAAGCCTGGGGGTGCAGGTGTGGGCAAGAGTGGCCAGGTGGGCAGTTAGAGTCTAGGGATTGAACAGATTCCATTTCCTGTCTGCACACGAGCCATTCCAAGTAATTTTTTTTTAACTGAAATATTTTCTGCCCTAATAAATACACGGTATGTTCTGCCTAAAGAAGCACCTCTAGTAGTAAAAGTGGCTTTTGGTTCAGCAGGAAAAAAACCAAACCACAGTGGGTGTCAGAAGAAACTGAGCGGGGGAAGCATGAGAAAGGGCAATGGGAATGGGGAGCTTTTCTTCTGACTGTCCTATTAAAATGTGTGAGTGGAAGTTGGGAGTGGATTTCATGAGTAAATATGGAATTTTGCCACCAAATTCTTTCCTCCAGAGCTAATATTCTCATGGGATATTAATATGAATACAAAGGAAAAGGCCCTGGGTGAAGAAAACTGTTTTCCCTGCAGGGGCAGAGTTGTTTCAGGACGATGGTGAAGTTTAAGAGCTTCAGAGAGTGTCAGTAGAATATTAACCATTTTGTCATTAACAAACAGGAAAATAGGTTACAACCTAGAGAGTTCTTCTGGGAAAGTGGAAAAAGGGAATCATGTTAGCAACCTAGTCTAGAACCTTTTTTCCTGCTTAAGACCCTGTAAGCTTTACATGGCATATGGGCTTTTCCTCATCATTTTTCTGGATTAATTAAGGTCACTAGAATAGAAATCTGTGGTATCTGTGAATGCATCAGGATTTAGCTACATAGATAACACACTGGGTTGGTTCATATACATTTTATAAATCTCATCATTATGAATGAATCCTTTTATGATTTCCCTGAATCATTCTTTTGAAGCCTTCTAAAAGAGCCAGAAAAAAAAAAAATGAAAGCTTTTCTCAAGCAGGTTGACTTCATGGATAACTAAATGTCCAGTTTCAAAAACTGTTACTTATAAAAGGCCAAAAAAAAAAAAAAAGTTAGTATGAGCTATTTAACTGAAAACATAATTTTCCAAGATGGGAAAGGCAATAAATTACAAAATACTAGTGGAATATATAATTTTTAATAAGAACAGCTGTTATTTCACTAAGGTGTACAGTATTTTAAGTCTTGTTTTTCTGTATTGAAAGTGTTAATAAGTTCACTTGTCTTATTTAATTTTTCCATTCTCTGTGTGTTGTGATTTTTAATTGCGTAGTGTGGTTTTTGTTCACTGTTTTTAAATGATGGGAACACCACAATGTGCCTTTGGCCTACTTGTGCTAAAAAATAAAAAATAATGAACATTAAAATGTGAAATTATGCTGACCAACAGTATGTTCTTGACTGGATTCTTCAAGTTTGCATGATCACTTATTGGGGGATAATTAGCTAAACTTCAATTTCAGTTACACTGGATACAAATAAACAATATTCATAATGTAAACAGGCCCCAACATGCAGGCTTTCCTTTGAGAAATGTTAAGCTGGGCACATATAATCAATTTAAAAATGAACTGGCATTTATACCAAGACTTCCACATTTTGGAAAATAATATCAAAAGCAGGTACCTCCTGGTATATTTTAGGATAAACCAGTAACTCTCTGATAATAAAGTAAATCTCTCAATGCTTTAAATATTTGGAACTTGAGGAATTGTAGTTAATTGCTTTTTGGAGTTAAATTATAATGAATGAGAAATGCATTGTGGCCTCACTGCTTTCAGCTGGAAATCTTTCTGAAATGAATAGATTTTCTTAACTAGCAAGAAAATGAATTTTGTCAATCTATTTTTTATGATTGAGACCTAACATATCTCAGGGACATAATTCTCAATGCCAATCATCATTGTACAATATAATAAATAGAAGATGAAGGAAATGATTGGACTCAGAATACTGGATATTCAGCCCCCACAGCATATGCTGTTCTAGACCAGCCCAGTGCAAACTGCTGGAGGGCGTACAGAAATATGAGTTCTTATTGTGGTTTACAATGTTTAGCAGTATCTTTGGCCTCCTTTTTGGAGGAGCAGAAAAAAACAGATGCACTTCCTGTGTTACAGGAGTATGGAAAATGGAACCAAGGAAGGTTATGGAAAATGTCATAGAGGGGGCGTGTTACAAGTAGGATATCTTGAAGTCAGGTTAAAGATCTTCAAGTCAGGTTAAAGGGTCCTTTAACCCTGTTGAAGGTTAAAGTGTCACCACTTTTACCAACAGGTGGTGACTGGTAACATTCATGAGAAAAATTTCAGTAAACTACAAGTGGCTGAATCCTGAAGATATTTTAAAGACAAATCCCATACCACAAAATTTCATCCTCGGTGACATTTTGCCATTTGTGATAATGTGGATGGAACTGGAAGGGATTTTGCTAAGTGAAATAAGAGAGAAAGAAAAAGATAAATACTGATGTGTGGAATATAAAGAAAGATGAAAAAGGAACAGACAAAACTAAACCTAAACAAACCCTAGAAATATGACTGGAGAATCGAGCCTACCAGAGCTGGAGGGTGTAGAGTGGGGAACAAACAGGGGAGAAGGTCCAGTGAACAATGGTGCAGGATTACTGGTGCTTTGGTCTTGTGTGTGGTGTATTAACATATATTTGAAAATATGTGAACCTGTACCCCTAAATCATATACAGTAAGCTAATATTACCTCAATAAAGATGACACAATTTTAAAAAAATAGACAACTTCCACTTCTGACTCAGACCTAGACATAGCTGTAATGTCTAGGTCTCTACGCAAACCATTTTCTCTTGCTGGGTCTTATAAGAAAAAGAAATTCAGATAAATTTGCAAACATTTATTTTAGGGAACCTGTGGTTTCTGAAGCCCTTATGCATCCTTGTTCATGCACTCTTAGAATTGTAATTCAATGAATTTTAGAATAGTGACTCTAGAGAGAAATAAATATTGCCCTCTTAAAAGAGCATTTTGATGTAACTCAAAGAGATGCAAGTTATAATCCTCTATATCCTGTAAACATTTTGACTTTTCCAACATTAGCCTATTTGACATTGAATGGGTGCAGTTTCTGTAGATACATTGCTTCGTGACTTTTTATGACCCATGAAGAAAATATCTCAGGATCTCTGTCCACCAAAGGTGGTTGGATTTTCTCAGTTCAGTGTTTTTTAACTTTGGCACTATTTGGCTTTTTTAACTGGATAATTCTTTGTTGTGGGAGACTGTCTTGTGTATTTTATATTTAGCATTCCTGCCCTCTGCCCTGTAGATGCCATCCCTTGCCATGTTGTAACAACCAAAAATGTTTCCAGACATTGCCAAATATATCCTGGGGAGCAAAATTACCCATGGTTGAGAAATACTATTCTAGCTCCATTATTTGTTTAGTTAATAATAGCTAGTATTTATGGAGATCTAAGTGCCATTCACTGTACTAAGCACTGTACTTACAAAATCTTACCAGGTAAGTGCCATTATTATTCCTATTTTACAGATAAGGAAATTGAAACACAGAAGTGTTGAGCAAATGTGCTAAGATTACATAACTTTAAAGAGCAGAGTCAGGATTTGAATCAGAAGTTAAGATTTAGAATCTGTGCTCTCAGCCATGATGGTACAGCTGATGTCCAGTGTTTATTTAACAATATGTTGTTAAAGACTTGGAAAGCATCTTTCTTTGCAGTGATTTAAAGATCATAAACAAACCCTGACAATGAAGGAAAGGCAGGAAGATCGATGTTTTGGCAACAACCATTTATTGAGGTCATACTATGGGTGGGGTGCTTCTCTTGAGATTTCCATATGTTATTTCGTTTAATCCTCATAGTAGCCCTATATAATAAATAGATACTGCTCATTTTTTCTGATGGGAGAATGTGGCTCCAAAAAAACTAAGTAATTTTACCCAACATAAGAGCTGGTTTAATAAGTGGCAGAAAAAGAATTTGACCCAGTGCATTTTAACTTCTAAACCCATGTTCTTCTGTTTTACTTTATACCTTCTTCCAGTTTCAAAAAGATGGTGAGAGGGGCATTTTTAGATTCTCCACATATATCTGTTTGTTCAAATATCTTTCCCTGCACAAAATTCAAATTGCTTGGAGTTAATGCTTGGGGATTTTGAGCTCTTATACTCTCCCAAAGCCTTCTTAGGGAGTCTAGTAAAATGCACAGGTGTCTAGGTTGGGCAGCCATAGGCCCAGTTTAAGATCCTAGCTATGCCACTTTGCTGCTCTCTAAGCCTAGGGAGTCACATCCAACTGGTTTCTTTAGCTTTCTTTTCTGTGAACAAGGAGTTAACACTCACTTTGCAGGGTAAAGATTAGAAATAATACATGAAGGTTCTATTTTTAGTTGGTACAATGTTGCTCATTAAAATCCTAAGTCATGCATTTTGCCACTTTTGTCTTTTACTGCCTTCCTTTCAAAGTATTGGCAGTGTTTCTACCATAATTTCCCTTACCTCCATCAAGGATCTCTGGAAGCCTGCCATTTAGAAATTCATTAAGATTTGGTCTTAATGAATTAAACTTTCGTCTTGATTAAAATTTGTCTTGGGGGTAGATAGAATATTTGAAATCTTAGCTGAACATTTTCCTGAAGACTATTTTGTGCACCTGGTGAAGATAAGGAGGCAATGACTTCACAAGATATTTTCATACAGAACATGCAAAAATGGTTATTGTCAAAGATAGCATGTCCTGGCCTGTAGCATCAATAAACAATAATGAATATATAGCTTATTTTCAAATAAAAAAATAATTATATCGCAGCCTAAATTGTGAATTAGATAGGTGGGATTTAAGCTAGAACTTATATTTTTAATTGTAGATATATCAACGCCTGTGTGCTCACATGTAATTGTGTGGGAGAAATATTGAGGAATGTAATTCTATAGGACAATGATGTAAACATTGAAACTCAAATATGTGAGCAGGTATCAATAAAGTTCTTGGAATTTCCAAAATGAGCCCCCCCCCAAAACAATTCCATGTTCCAATGGATTGGTACCTTGCACAGTGACCAATTTAAGGGAGATATCATTTAAAAAGCTGATGGAGAAGAAAGTGTTCATATCTAGTTACCTTCATGAGAATGTGGATCACAGTCTGAAGAGATTCCAAAGGTAATGTGATAATATGGCATGTCTACTCAAGGGCAACCAGTGGAAATGTTCTGAATCAAAAATAACTCAATGTTTGAGAATTCTGAGAGGACATTCAGTACATCTCCATCCAGAGAAACTGGGAAGGAGAGATGCATTAGTTCAGGATTTCAAGAGACTAATCTTAGTATGTTATAAATTTACTGTTGAAAATGTTAACTCTCATTACTAATTGAATTTCACAGAAATAAAAACGTCAGGGAAAGCTGATATTTGTTTATTGGGCAGAAATCAGTTAAATTCAATTAAACATGATTTAAAAAAGATGTTTTTGCAGTCTCTTTATAGACCAATGCTATAAAATTCAATTACATTTAGGTAATAATGCTATCACATTCTGATTATCAGAAAAAGTCACAGTGAAATTCAAAAGTGGTATATTGGATATTGCCATTTCAGCAAATATCTTTATTATAGCAAAGTCTATGCATAGCTGAATGATTCCTAAGCTTCTCTTTTACTTTCACTCAATAATGGATGTAAGAAAATTTCACCCCAAGTACAGAGCTTGGAAACTCCCTTATCCTATTAAGGCAGTGATTAGCCTGAACATTCATTTGTGCTGTCAAGAAATGAAGATGAAATGCAAATAAAATTATCCTAGTTTTTACGACTCTGGTAGTAACAAACTAGAAATAAAAGGTTTTTTTTTTTCCAGAAAAACAACCTATAGCTTCAACTCTATCAGAAAAAAACTTTATGAAGAAAAAAATGTAAAGAAGAAAAAAATCAGGTTAAGGGAAAATATTATTAATCTGGGCAGGAAAATAGCAAAGATAATAATGGATTCATACATTTTTTGAGGTGATTGATTTGGAAGATGAGGTAGGGTTCAAATATAGAACCTGAGTTTTCTTTCTGACGGTCTCATGCCAGGCACACAGCATCCTTCTAAAATAGGAGTGCATCATAGTTTATAAAGTTTGCGTGGGGGTGAAGAGCCTTGATAACCTCTCTTACCATTCTAGAAGAGCCAAGACAAGCCATGTAAGGAAGATTCTCCAGGAAAAGGAGCTGCAAGAAGTTAATTTCCATTGACCATCACTTTGGGTCACTGACAATACACACATGCATACCAAGGACACGTGCAGATGATTTGGGGAAGCTGGAGACATTAACCCTGAGTGCTGTTGAGTTGGGGAACACTTCAGAGGCCAGAGGCAGTAAGAGAACCAGAAGCCAAAGTGAAAAAGAAGTTTGAACATAAAAGGACGCATGGCCGACTCAGGGTTTGGGATTCTCTTTCATTCCACTGCCTGTCTAGCTGGCTTCTGCTGTTGCTGCAGGTATGTACAACCCTGAGAGGACAAGAGGGCCTGCTGAGTCTGGGGTCAACTTTTCTGTGTTTATTTGCTTACATTTTGTGCCTTTGCAGCTACTCTCTAAACAGATTAAATTCTAATTATGAAGACCAGCATTTCAGTGTATTCTATTTGTTTACTGTGCACCTGCTACAGGAGTCTACTGTTAACATATGAACTCCCAAATACTTTTTTTTTAAGATTTATTTTGTTTATTCATGCATACAAGAACTAGGGTACATCCCAGAGGTGCAGGGGTGGGGGTAAGAGGATTCACCAGAGACAGAATGGGGAGCAGAACAGGCAGACAGACTGAAATACACTGCTGAGGAGAGCAGCAGGCGAGAAAGGAGAGGTTTCCTGTGCCAGGGATCAAACTCATGCCTCAGTGGCTGGCGATAGCTTGATAGTGCTGAGACTAATTCCTGCACCACCAGGGAGGCCCCCCAAATACATATTCTTTAGTGGAATATGTGATAATCATTGGCTTCCTCTCCTTCTCTCTATATGGGGAGAAGCTGGGATGACACTCTGGTGTCATCTGTGAGGCAGGCCTGGCACCCTTCACGGACTATTTGGCAAGGTCACTGTGATGCTACATGAGCCAGACTTTTGGAGGTCTCCTTTGGAAGAAAGGCTCAGCAGTGTTCTGAGGTGCCAAACTTTGAATACATTGCTGTAAATCTCTCTAAGAAATATATTCATGTGAGAATGAGAAAATAGTTACACTAATGGAGGAGATATTCCAAATTCTGAAAGAATTGTCTCAGTTCCTTTTCATCACTCTTGGAGTGATGCTTTGGGTTAAGTGATGAGTCAATCACAGCAGAACCAAGTATGGAGATGGTATTCAAGGTCAGCTCTTTCTCTATGTTTTCATGCCATTTGTGTCAAGATTTCTAGCCTATTTTACATGTTATCATTTTTTAAATGCTGAAAAATAATAAAAATAAAATGCTGGAGGGTGGGCAGAAATCTCAAATTTCATTCTTTGCTACTTCCAATATTAATCTAGTGATTATTTTGCAAGTCTCAGTTTTAAATGACCATCAATGCTAATATGTCAAATAAAAATACAACCTAAGTTATTTATTGTTTGTGTTGAGGATGCGGACATGAAATGCAATGCTTTACTTTGGGTGGTTTTAAAATAAAGATCAAGGAAACTGACAGATGGTTTCAAAATACAATGGTATTGCCTGAACTGGTGAATCAAGGGGGCTTGTATTACCTTCCACCTACTGTAAAATTAATTCCTAGCTTATTTACATGTATATTAGATGGAGATAACTCACTGAAAATTATTTTAGAAGGGAAGATTTTTGGAACTATCAGATGATTGAGACTCGGTAAAGGAAAGATTATTCTTATGATTGTCAACTTGTTCCTTAATCTCATGGCTAAAGAGAATCATTAATTAAAAAGCACTAAAGAATGTTACAATAATAGTCCTGATGACTTTGGGGAACAAGCCTAATGGGTTTCCTGTGTTCCACTATGGGAATGTGACAGCCCTGGATGTCACAGCCTGAAAATCCTCCCAGACCTGGTCTATTAACTTGATCACCCAAGAAGGGGAATCCCAGGAATTCGATGGAGAAGTCACAGAATTAGATTTAGGCTATTGTCAAGATTGTGCCTTTTATTTGGAGGGAGGGAGTTTACAGGTGTTCAATTAGTTATTAGTAACCTATGGATAGTATCTTTTCTACAGTAATTCCCCTTCTCGGCTCTCAAGTCATCAATAATGAACAGGAGGACTCTGCTGAAAAATACTTCTTAAATGTAACCTACATGAACCTGGACATAGTTTTGTTTTGGAATTTCTCATTGCATCTTTGCATTGGTGTTTATTTATAACTGCTCCAAATCATTTTAGAAGCATCCAAGTCATAAATCCTAAATAGCAAATGTTTTTAATTGAGTTAATGTGTATGTGTATCTTCATATGTTTGTGTGTTATGTAGATATGTTTATGTGTGTAGGAACAAACATATTGATAGGCATTTTTATATTACTAATCATCTTAGCTTTTCTTACATAACACACACATACTGTTGCATATTTGCATGCACCTTTTTATTTTCTGAGCCAATGTCTGATAGATTATCTTATTCTGAACTTCATAATCACTCAGCACAGAGATTAAGTGACCTGCCCAAATTCATACTTGGTAAATGGGAAAGCCATGACTTGTAATGCCATTTCCTTATTCCTAGTGAAGAGTTCTTTCCACTACAACAGCTGTCACTGGGTAGTAGGAAGGTGAGGGGAAGAAACTGGTTTAGGTTTGCCTGAGAATTATTGATGGTGATTGAAAAGTCAGCCTGCAGTTACTTTCTAAGTCAGCTGATCCAAGGCAGTCAGCCCTGTGTGTGATTGATTGGCTATGTGTGATAACTTTGACAAGTTCTGCCTATATTATTCTATATTCCACCATCACCCTGTGCTCTAATTCTTTTGTTACCTATTTTTTTTTACCTTATTTTTGATAACAAAGCCTTTCACAACTATTCATTACACTAACAATAAAAATACTGATGCAAGATGCCCCATTGTTGAAGGTGTGCATAACTAGACTCTTACTCCAATTGCCAAAATTAGCAAAACTTTATAATGAGAAAATAACAGTGTTATAAAATTCAACTTCCCACAGTTACTGTTAGCAAAAAATAAATAAATAAAATAAAATAAATGGAAATTGGTGGTTATGGTTACAAAATTGACACTTTTATTTCAAGGTTAAAACTTGGTGAACCACCTCACTTCTTTTTTTAGATAGTCTCTTTTGAGATCTCCATTTCTTTCTCCTACTTATGGTTAAAGCTAATTACAGTGATAAGGCAAATTGAAAGGTCTTTGTATTATTCAACCAACCAGCACTCATTGGCAAGGTTAGTAAAACAAAAGGAAAACTGCTACTTCCCTACAAACAACAACATGGCCATAATCAAAACTAACCAAATTGACAATTAAGCATTCTCTATTCAAACTCAAAATATCATTACCAAATGAGGAGCCATGGAAAAGCCCTTGGTAATAACCTTGGTGTGATCATGAGTATTCAGAAAGTTCAGCCTCAAACATCAGACTTACATATTTAAAAATCTATCCTTTAAGGTCTTAAAAGCAATTTTCACAATTTTTTTCTTGAAAAATAAGGTAAAAGCATGCATTTCATGGGGGTAGAAGTTGAGATGTTTTAACAAAAAACAAACAAAAAACACCACGACGCACAGATGGAGTGGCTTACATAGATAGAAATGTATTTCTCATATTACAGTCCTGCCAGTCCAGGTGGCAAAGTGGATTGACTCCTCTAGGTCATTAAAGGACGCAAGTTCCTTCCGTTCTACTGCATCGCCATTCTTAACGTGCTGGTCAGCATTGCTGAAGCTGGGGCGCTACTACTCTTGTGCTACAGTCCATAGAAGAAGGGATAGGAGACGGTCCAGGGTAAGTGTCTTTAAGGAAATGGCATAGACATGACAGATGTCAATTGCACTCGTCTCCATTGTCTGGAATTTTAGCACATGTACTTATCTTTAAGGGACACTGGATTGTGCAGCCTGTAGGTGGGAGGCCATGTTCTTATGGAATGGGGTGAAAGAAGAAGTTTGGAGGGTGGAAGGGTAAGTTCAATTATTAAAAGAAAGTGAAAAAGAAGGGGTACTGTGGAACATCTAGCAGTATCTGCCACAGCCATGATATACAAAGTAAAATGCATTTATTCAAGCAGGAATAGTACCCACAATGACTCATCCATCAAATGCACTCAAACATTTAAAAACTGAGTTAATGCTGGAAATGCTTGTTTATTTACAAGTGGTTCTCAAGTTTTCTCCATTTATGTATCACTTCTTTGAGGTAAAAATTGTACAGGTCATTTAAACTCTACACAAAGATTTAACTGTGTTCCTGGTATAGTTTTTAACGAAAACATATAAAAGTGACTTCTGGGTGTTTTTTAACATGAGTAGATTAGAGAGGTATGCCATTTCTTCTGACATTGTTGAAGAATGAGTTTTTCTAAAAGTTAACCTTCCCAATAATGGAAGCTTACTCTTTTAAATTATAATGTAAAGCTGACTTAATATCCTCATTTGTGTGTATATGTATGAGTGTATATGTAATAGTTACTAACTGACTTACATAGTTTTCTGCCTCCTTAAACACAATGTACTGAACACAGTTGAAGTCATTTATACTTTCATTCAATGTACATATATTTGGCACCAATTATTGTGCCAGTGATTACATGAAGCTCTGCATAGGGTTTTAGATTTAATCTTCCCAACAGCCAGAGAGATAAGACAAACTTTCTGTTTGACATATAAGGAAACTGAATGTCAAGGAGGTTAGGTAACATACTCAAGGTCATGTAACCAAGCTTAGTTTTAACCCCCCAACTCTGCTTTTCAGTCTACAACTGTCAGTTTCTTTCATTGAACAAATATTTATTAGGCAACTTCAACAGTCAGGCAGTGAGTGAAATGTTCTTATATTTGATTTAATCTCATGAAGCAGATATTGTTTCTCTACTTTATAGGGGATGCTGCTGTGATTCAGAAAGGTAAAATATCTTACCCAAATTGCAGGGCAATGAGTAAAACACACAGGATTTATGTCTAGAGTGGTGTTTTTCCTACTCAGAACCTGCCTTGCCTTCTGTTTTATGAAGTCACTGCTCACATTTTGCTCCCACCTTAGAGACAGCGCAGACACAATTTACCTTCCTTTCCCCTGCATTTCCGTCTTCTGACTTGACATAGCCTGTCAGCTCTATTGCAAAAACACCTCTCTAGTCCACCTTCCAGTCTTGCTGGGGCTTTGTCATTTGGGGCCTGGAACTGTTTCCTAACTGATCTTTCTGTAATCATTTCAAGTTATTCTTCTGTGTCTTAACATGCTGGCAGCATTTGGAGCAGGGAGGGACAAAGGAAAGATTCAAAGTCCAAGTAGAGAGAGGCCTAGAGGGCCTTATGCCTAAATGATGCAGCCACGACCCACGGGTAGTCTCATTTTAATTTAGAGCCAGGTTCAGAGAAGGTGGGCAATTATATGGAGTTGTGTACATGCTACATGCATGGGGTGCATTATAGGGGATCCATCGTCATATGGTGAAGATAGGGGTGGAATGACAAGGAGCTACTGCTTGGGGGGCTCCATAGTACCCACTATTCAAAGCAAACTATCTCTATTTCCTATTCTTACCTAACTTATTGCTGATCTTTACAAGTAAGTATTCTAGCTGATCTTGCTAATCTGGCAATAATGTCTGCCTGCTGTTTTCAGCAAATACTGGTTTCCCAGTATGTGCCTCATACCAGGACTTTTGCCCTAGGGAGAGACCCCCTGCCTGCTTCTACGTTTGGCTTGACCAGCAGGAACTCTGGGCACAAAAACAATATCCCTGAGAACAAGGAGGGCTGGGGAATCCAAATCCTTTCTTACTCCAAGCTCTATGAGTGGTACCCCCCAAATAAACCGAAGCTTCCAATCACATTTTTTCCCATGTTTAAAACATCCCATTTGTTCTTTGATATTCATAAAATTATATCTTAGTTCATTGCTTTGGCTATGAAACTCTTCTGAATTCAGCTGAAGTCTCATCTCTCATCACTCAGCTCCCACCCACTCCAAACTCTATCCATGCTTAATTTGTTGTTACTTTCCAAATCCATCTGCTTTTTCATGCCTTTGTACTTTTGTACATAATGTTCTGGTGACCTAGAGTAGCTTTTCTCATTTTATTCTGCCCTAAAACGTCTACCCTTTGAAGATTCAATTATAAAATTAGAAAGTCACGTCCTCAAGGGAAGGTGGTCACCTTCTTTGCTCCCACAGTGCTCTCTTGTATCTTTTGTGCTATCACAACTGTGTATTTACATGTCTGTATCATCCGAAGAATGTTCTCCTTGACAGCAAGAACCACCTGGCCTTGCATAATGCCTGGCACATACCAGCCGTTCAGCAAATGTTTGACTGGGAACCACGGACTAAAGACAGCTACTAAGCAGCACGAGGCAGTTGTGATGTGGTGGTTACTTAACAACAAAACAATCAACTGTTTTTTGAACTCTTATTCTGGCTGTTTCTTGGCACTCTACGGGGATCTAGAATGAATAAAATCATCTTTGCCCTTAACTCTTTGCCCTAGCTTAAAATTTAATTAAGCATCGAAGACAGATACTTTAGAAATTAGAGTATTTGAGTCCCTTCTCAATTACTAGTTCTCCTTAGGCTGTCAAGTCCTTGAAGATGGATTTTTTCTCTTTGCATCCCTAGTTCCTTTCATTGTTCACATAGTAGGTTTTTAAAATCTGTGTTGAAAGATGAGTGCATAACAAGTTTTCAAAAATATAGAGAAATTATGTTTTAAGTACAAAGTAGGCATCATTGCCTTTATAGGTACTGTTGAAGATGAGTTGAAGATACAGGCACTGAAAGATTTGGGTCCCTCTGAGATGTTAGAAGGGCTTAAGAAAATTGAGAAGCTTTAGAATTTATGTCAAGGATATAGAAACAAATATGAGAAAATGTGTTGTATTAAAAGTATTAAATTGAATTGCATTAATTAAAATTAATTAATTGAAATTGTAGTATATTAATCTTTTAGTGCCATCTAGATGTTGCCTAATAAACCATGCCAAATCTCAGTGTCTTATATCAGTAAACACTTATTTTCATACTTCTAAGTCTGCCTCTTTAGAATGATTTAGTCATGTAGCTTTGTTTTTGCTGCGGGTCTCCTGAGTTTGGGTTTATTCCAGGTTGTGGTTGGGTTCAGATCTGCTCCATGTTTCCAACTTTGTGGTGTCTTGGGGAGGGATTAATGTAATTTGGGTGTGAGAGAGACATGAATAATTGTGACCCAAAAGATGGGCTTTCATTATGGATCCATTCACCATTCATAATTATTCATACCCTCCCTTTGTTACAATTATACCTTTATAACCCTTGCCACATGAGTTATACCTTTATACTCTTTGCTAGAGTGGACGAGTATATCTCCTAGTTTCATTGGTATTGGCATTGACCACGTGGTTTGATTCCATCAATGGAATCTTGGCAGAAGTCACCAGTATGCCATTTTTAGGCTGGAACCTCAAGAGACATCATGTATTTTTCTGTTCACCCTCTTGGACTCCTGCTCTTTGTCATAAGACAAACATACCCCAATAGACTGCTGGTCCAAGGAGGATAGGAGATAATGTGATATAAACTTGTTTCTGGCCCAAAGCTTGGGGCCCAACTATAATTGAAGCATCTATGTCCTTGCTAACCCTCAAACCAGTGAAGAAGAAAAAATACCCTATTGTTTTAAGACCCTAGGTTTGGAGAAGTAGCTGACCAATAAGGTGTGGAAGTGAACAAAGACAAGAAGTTATGTTAAAGAAGAGGCTAAGGATTTATTGAATGGTGGTATGAATGAGATGGAATGATGAGATAAAGAGACTAATAAAGAGACAGCAAGTAAGAAAGGGTCAAAACTGAGTAGTCAAGGTTGAATGCTGGTGCCATTGGGTAAGAGGAAAGTCAAGACAGACTAGCACAGAAACTATGGAATATTTGTGATGAATAAGATTTTGAGATTATTTGGAAGATTGCAGTCTCTGAGGGAGAATTTACCCACCTACTTTCTCTAACCCAGCCTCTCATCAGCCTTTTTTTTTCAACCATCACAAATTTTTTTTAAAGATTTATTTATTTATGCATACAATAACTGAGGGTTAGGCCAGAGGTGTGGGGGGTGAGAGGATTCACCAGAGACAGAGTGGGGAACAGAACAGGCAGATTGACTGAAGTACACTGCTGAGGGGAGCAGTGGGTGAGTCAGGAGAGGTCTACTGTGCCATGTGGGTTGCTCCCTGGCTGGCCAGGGATCAAATTCATGTTGCAGTGGCTGTGGACAGCTTCATAGGTTGAATCTTAACCCCTTGTGCCACCAGGGAGGCCCCCTAATTTTTGTTATTTTTTTAAATTGAAATAATGTGGCATTATAACCTTATATATATTCCAGATATAGATCATTATCAATCATTGTTCACCACTTAGGTCCAGTTCTACTCTTCATCATGCATTTTATCCATTTTACCTAATTTACCCAACCCCCACTTCTCACCAACTCTTTAATTCCAGAACTCTTGACATAGATCAACAAATCAACTGTCCCGGCAGTCATCCAAACAGGGACTAAGAATGGCAGCCTCCTTTTTCCACAGACATCTTCCATTCTTCAAGAATAGTCTCTTCTTACTTTGATGTGTGGTCAGAGGAGGTAGTAGGGTGTCTAGGGTTCCCTCAGGCCAATAAGTCAGCATCAGCATTATTTTTTTAAAGGTTTTATTTTATTTTATTTTTTGTTCTACCAAAAAATAAGATTTATTTTTATTGTTATTTTTTATTTATATATATTTAATTCACTGTTCATTTATTTATTTATTTTTAATTTTTTATACTCAATATATTTTTTAATTTTATTTTAAAAATTATTTTATTTTATATAATTCTTACATCATTTTTCATTTTTGCACAATGTATGCAGTTTCATTTTGGTTATATTCCCCATACAATTCCCACCCCTCTTATTTGACCCTAATCCCTCTTCTCCTCCCCCACCCCCCTCCGTGGGATGTCTCTGGTCTATAGTTGCTTGTCGATTTTTGTTTTAAGTTTATTGCAATTAGTCTTTTTCCTGGTCCCTTATTTAGGTTTTCTAAATTCCTGCTATGAGTGAGATCACTTGTAATCAGGGAAATGCAAATCAAAACTACCATGAGATACCATCTTACACCAGTAAGAATGGCACATATTCAAAAAACTAGCAACAACAAATGTTGGCGAGGGTGTGGAGAAAAAGGAACTCTCCTGCACTGCTGGTGGGAGTACAAAATGGTCCAGCCACTATGGAGAGCTGTGTGGAGATTTCCTAACCTACTAAAGATGGAGCTTCCATATGATCCAGGAATTCCACTGCTAGGTATTTACCCAAAGGACACAGAAACATCAATTCAAAAGGGCACCTGCACCCCTATGTTTATAGCAGCACAATTTATGATAGCTAAGCTATGGAAACAACCCAAATGCCCAAAAATAGATAACTGGATCAAGAAGATGTGGTACATATACACCATGGAATATTACTCAGCAATCAAAAAGATAAACACATGCTATTTGCAGCAACATGGATGGAGCTGGAAGGGATCATGCTCAGTGAAATAAGCCAGAAAGAAAAATAAAGATTTTATTTATGCAAGAGCCGGGGTACAGGCCAGATGCACAGGAGGGTGAAAGGAATCACCAGAGACAGAGTAGGGAACAGAACAGGCAGATCTACTGAAATACACTGCTGAGGGGCATAGTAGGCGAGACAGGAGAGGTCTGCTCACCATGTGGGTTGATCCGAGGCTGGTGGGGATCAAACCGGCACTGCAGAGGCTGCGGACAGCTTCACAGCACTGTGCTCAACCGCCTTTGCCACCGGGGAGGCCCCAGCATCAGCATTCTTGATTGTAGTGTGATCTACCAAAAGAGAGGTAAAGTCTGATTGTTGACTTTTGTCTGCCTAGAGCTGATAGTTGAAGCTTTGAGGATTCTCAGAAGGAGTGAATATAGGGAGAAGCATTGAATTGTCAGACAACCACATCTGACAAATAGAAGGATGTGGCAGAGGCAGAGAAAGGGCTGAGAAAGAGTTTTATAATGAAGAGGCACTTCCAATACTCTTGTTTTGTGTATCGGAAAGCAGAAGAAAAAGAAGGCTGAAAGATTTGCTTTAGGTCACACAGCTGACTTGTGGCAGAGATTTTAACTAGAATTCCCAACCACCTGGCTGCTGGTGTGACTGGTGAATTTCCAGAGAAGTAGGAGGAGCTCTGCATTGCCCTCTAGGAGGAAATCAGATAACTGTGCTTGTAAAATGAATTAAATCAGTGTTACCCAGGACCCCTGACCATCACTTTGCCCAGAGGGTGTGTCTAAAAAGACAGCTGAAGTAGCCTGGTTTTGGAAGAGCTGTTTACTAAGAAACCTGTGCTATTTCAGGTTGGATGTTGCTGCCACCACAAGTCTGATTACCAGGTAGGTGAAGTTGGGATCCTTGGAGATTCACTGATTTAAAGAATTATAGCAATGGCTGATGAAAGAGTTCTCCCATACAGTAAAAATGACTTCCAAGGGTAGTTTTCACTCAGAGACTATTTAAAACCATGGATTATAGCTCCCTTACATTCTACTGTATGTTTAACATAGAAAGCCTACAGATGAAACTGCCATAAATCATTTTGATGCAAAAAATTATTCTGAATTTCCTTTCTTCAAATAGCTGAACTGGACAATGATTCTTTGATAACATACCATTAGAGAAACTGCGAGGAAAGGGAACTGTCTGGTGACGACACCTGTCCAATCCCCTCAATTTCTGTATCAGAAAGTAGAAGCAAAAGAAGGTTGGAAAATTTGTTTAAGGTCATGCAGCTGTCTTAACTAGAATGCCAATTCCCTGTCTGCTGGTGTTACTGGTGAATTTTCAGAGATGTATTTTTCAGGTATTATGATTCATGGGTGTATCCTACTAGCCTATCTAAACCCTTATGAAAGGCAAATTGTCAACATCTATCACATTTTAAATGCATGCATTTCCTTTGACCCAGCAAGCACATTTCTAGGGATTTATCTCCAAATTAACTTTGCTTAACTACCAAGTGATTCTGTTTGAGCAGCTACCAACTGTTTGAACAACAGAAGATTGAGGATGACCTAAATGTCAATCAGTTGGGCAAATATTCAATTATGGCGCATCCATAAAGTGGAATGTTATGCACCTGTAAAAACAAAAATAACAGTTCTTTATGTAATGATGTAGAAACTATATCTTGCTAGGAAAAAATCAAGGTACCTAGGGGTACGTAGAGTATGCATCCTTTTGTGCAAGAAATGAGGAAAAATATGTTAGTATTTATATACACAGGAAGCAAGTAAATGTAGTTACCTGCAGATGGAAGAAGGCAGGACAGGTGAGTTACATGTGGGGATAAACCTTTATTGCCCATCTTGAGATATATTTTGTGACCCGTGTGAATGTGTAAACTATTTAAAACATTAGAAAACAAAGTGATCACTTTAGGCACCTTTGTTTTTTTCACTAGAGATGGAGTTCTGTGTTTAATTACTAGATAATTACTCATTTGTTTGCTGATTACTCATTGAAATTGTTGATGTATTGGAGAAAGTGCTAGACTTAATTGTCAGGTGTTTCGAATCTGGGCCCATCAATTACTAATAATATGATCACAGGGAACTCTCTTTCCATCTTCAGAATTTAGTTCTTGTGAGTAAAATGAGTTAAGCCGTAGGATTTCTGTTCTAGTTCTGAACCACTCTTTCCTTTAGCAGATGATTAGGTATTGCAGCATTTGAAATTTCCCTTCAGGAAACCTGATTAGGAATACTAGTCCTGTTGCATTTGGCATCAGGATGCTTTGGTTGTAAGTTACTGTAACTGGCCTTGGTTAGCTTAGGTACAGAGTAGCTGACAAAGACAAAAAAATTGCTGGAGGACCAAAGAAGGAGGCTGTGTATATTTCTCCCAAGTTACCTCTCCTGGATTTCTCTCAACTTGCTTATGTGATTGTGTGTCTCTGATCCAGATCTGAATTGCCAGAAGAAAAAAAAACACCTTATTGTTTCAACAAGGGCTTTCAACCTTGTAGTTGGTTGGAATAAATGTTCCATGTCATGCTCACATACAAGTCCAAATCATCAAAATAGTTTGTGTAGAAACAATGAACACTAAGGTAGCATGTATAATTGCTGTTAAGAAGAAATTTCATCTCAAGCCACTGTGTCTCTGCTGTATCTACAGTTGAGGGAAAAATATTTCATAGGTTGGAGGACAGTTCTTATAGGTAAAAGCATAACATTGACAGACATTCAAAATTATGACTTGATATTGATCATCTCATGAATGTTTCAATATTTCTTAAATTCATCACATCACTTTTCAAAGGACTTACCATGTAACTCAGAGTTTTTATATAGAAGTTGTCCGTCATTAAAGCATTTGACTTTTTACTGGGCTTGTCTGATTTTCTGCTTGGTGTTCATTCCTGCAATGGCTACTGTTCCAGTTCTTACTGGAGGGCCCTATAGAATTGCTATAGGAATCGGAAGCAGTCTCTCTGACCAACCAATACTATTCCTTCTCTCTCTCTCTCCATCTCTCTCCCTCTCTCTCTCTCTCTTTTTCCTTCTTATAGTTTGAATGTTAATTCTACTGTTTCTCCTCAGTATGCCCAAGGTATATGCAGCATGTCCCCACATGATTGGAATTGTGTGTTTTTACGTCCTGTCTGCATGTTAGACATTGCTACAGTCACTTGGGATTTCTGTTGCATTTTATGCAATTGTGCCTGTTGTCATTCTGTTATTTTTCTGAAGGATCCTCTTGAGACCCAGAGGTCTTTATCTCCTTCTGCTTATGGTTTCTTGATTTGATGTTGTTTGGTCTTTGTTATTTTCAACTATCCCAGAATCTCTCTTCCTGTCTCTCCCACATCCTTCCTCTTCTCTCCTCCCCGTTCAGTTCATCACTATCTCTTCTTCCTTCTTTCTTTATTTCCTTCGGAATCTTTTTTATTCATTCCCCAATTCATTCTCTCAGTAGGAATTTGGGGAACTACAGGTTTCCAGACCCTGGGAAGTCAGAAAGGAGTGTATTTTTCCCTTTCATAAAGTGATAAAAGAAGTGAGCCAGCTTTGTGGTGGTGTGAAGGACACTCTGAAAACTCAGAACAGTGTGTGATAGCCACTAAATATAATACTGAAAAAAATACTTGATGTTACTATTATTTTAATCAATATAACACCGAGCATCGAGTGTTTTACATTGTAAAAAGAGATTAGAATTTTCAAGACTGCACAACCATTGTCCGTACTTTGTTTCCTTCAAACTCAGCCCCTTGGCCTGTGGATAATCAGAGTCTCTATTCCAGGTGCAGATGGCTTTATTATTCTCTTCTCTTCTTGTGTCTGCTGGATAAACATCGTTTTTCTAATGTTTGTTTTTGAAGACTATTATTAATATATTTTTTACTTGTTCTGTTTCCTTGAAAATTAAAATCACACTGCTGTCCTTGACTTAATGGTAAATTGATGTAACAAAAAGTCACAGATCATGAGCTCTGGTTGGGGTCCATCTATTCAAAAATATGATTATACATTTCTATAAACCAACTGTGCTTTTTCTCTACTTCTTGAAGTCCATGAGGATTTTGCCTTTTCTCTTCTGTCTTTTCAACCACCGGATGGAAATTTTTCAAGTGTTTTAAAACTTTTGAGTTTACCTCTTCACTGATAACCTCCTTCTTCATAGATATTTTTAATACATATTATAAAAGTTCTGGCATCTTTTACCTCACACTCAAACATGTTTTAATTGTTTCCTCTCTTAGCTGTTACTTTTCCCTTCACTGTTGTGTAACTGTCTGATTGTTAAGCTTTGGGAGACAATTTCAGCTACATGCCATGTGAGCAGAAACAATAGATCTTTACATTTCATATGGCTTCTTATTTCCTTGTATATCCTGTTCATTTTCTTGATTCATTAATTTTTCATATGTTTATTCCAAAGAGCATGTCATCCTAATGATATTTAAAGAGGGAGTTTTTAAAGGTTGTGCCCCAACTATGTTCAGACTTCTCTAAATATTGCACAATTTCCTAGAGACAGAGCTAGTATCTTTTCCCAATCTTTCATATGCTTTCTCTAGAAAGAAGGCCAAGCATATGCAATTCCAAACATTTGATGTTTGACCAGCTGCTGTTAATATACATCTATGGGGTCTTCCAGCTTAGGTCTCAGATCCTTTTAACTTCCTGTACTGGTAGGACTCACCTCCCCTAGGGGCCTAGAGACCATCACTTCCTCTTCATATTCCAATTTATTATTGCAATAAAACATCATTTATTTTTCTTCTCTCAGAGTTAGAACCCTAGCCTTGAGCATTCATTGTCATTTGTTTTGTATTACCTTTCTATTTGTACTTTTTCAAATTTAGTGACTATTATTTCAAATTTAATGACTTTTAAAACTTTGGAATATTTTTTTCTGTCTCCTTCTGTTCTTCTTTCTGCCTTGTTCTACTTGACCGAATTGTTTACTCTTGAACTCATCACTGCCAAACAGTATGAAGTTATTAGTGCACTAGGACACTAGAGAGATAATTCCCTGTAGTTTAGGGAGAAATAAGTATCCAATGCTTAGCCTACCATACAGTATACAGAATATTTAGATAAAAGTAAAACAAAACCAACAACAGCAAAAAGCCAACTCTTCTTTGAGCATTTCAGAAAAAATATTCTGAATTGACCCCTGTAGGCATTTCTGTTTCTAATTAGTGTCCCACCTATAATAATCAAGTTTTCAAATTTGCTTATGAAGAGAAAGAATATTTGAATGTCTCTTATATGACAGGTAATACTCTGGGAAGTTTACAGTCTGTGTTAGAATTCATAACCATCTTATGAAATAGGTATTTCTAAATCTAATTTGCAGACCAAATCACTGGACCTGGTGAAATGGATGAAGGTTGCCCAGCAATTTTTGCCGTTCTTCAAAGTTCTTATATATTGTTCTATGATTTTAAGGATACATCAATGTGTATACAGATGTGTGTACATAAATATATATATATATATATATATATTTGTGTCATCATTGGATCTGAAAATTGAGCTCTTTTAAATGATTCTGAATTGATAGCTTGCCTACGTCTTTGTAGCTGTATCTCCAGTTTAGTTTCCAAGGGCTCGAAGGCAATATGAAAAGCAATAATTCTCAAATTGAACAAATAAAGATCAGAAGTGATATATCACATAGCAGCAGACTCCAGAGGCATATCTCTTCTATTTGACAACTCACATCTAATAAAGACAATACCTAATTATTTTTAAAATGCTTTGGTTGGAGGAGGGTGTTTGTTGTCTTGTGGATGCTGAGTGCTCATCTTTTCTGAAAGGGATATTATGAAAAACAAAGTAAAAAAAAAGTAGATATTCTTTGACCTGGAGGCAAATTATTTATTCTCCTCAGATTGGGTTTTGTCTTTGTGTTTTTAACCTCTGCCTTAGTGTGTATTCTGCACAGATATTGACCAAACCATAGCTGGTGAGATGTGAAATTAGCTAATTTAAAGATTCACTTCTGATTCCCAAGATCTGCTCCAGGGCATTCAGTCATGTGCTTTAGGGCATAAAATAATCTCATGCTGAGGCATAGGAGGAAAAAAAATCTCTACAGTAACAATAAATATTGCATGGTGGTTAGAAAATAATGTTCTTGAACATTTTCCAAATAACCACTTTTCAGTTACAAGGCAAGAAACTGAACTATGTGAGTTGTTATCTTACCATACAATGGGAATTCTCTAAGTTACTCAATATGTTATAAAGTGTTATCGGTTCAAATGTGAAATTCACTTTGCTTTTTTGAAACTAGCTTTTTGGATCAATGTGTCGAGCTAAAAAATAAATATCGAGCCCCCCTAGAAGAGTTTTGGTACATCCAGATTTTAATTTGTCCATGGTAATGAGGGAAAAAAGGAGATGGTTAGTCCTTGGAATGTCCAGTTGTAAAGAATGGAGTACTGGTGTAGAAAACAAGATAATTCTACCGGGGCTTTGATTGATCTGTCATTTGCATAATCAGGAGTAAGGGAGAGTCTTAGAGTATGTTCTTCCAAATAACTTTTATCTGTGTACCAGAAAACAATGAAACTGACTCAACACTTCCTGAGAATGTCTTTTCTACCCTCTGGCAGAGCTTCTAATAAGTGAAATGATCAGAAAACAGTGGAGGAAAGTAAGCAGAAAGAGAAACAAGGAATTTGGGTTAATTTCCAAACTGAATAATCAGCTTCCTACTCAAAAAGAGAATTGGCAAGGCTGTATGGAAGGTTCCATGATTCCTTCATCCCCATTGTGGCAGCAGTATGTGAGCTGGCAAGAGCGACCTGCAAATACTATGGATAAACCTAATCATTTCTCAAAGGCTCCTATTTAACTCACTATAATTTAAGATTACACAGCCCTACTTGCTCTGCATACATCCTCCACTGTGTTGAGTCTACAACTTTGCTTGAGAACCTAACAATCATTGCTCTGAATGGTGTGTTAACATGGAGTGCTTTGTAGTTGGTAACGCACTTGGGAATTTGCAAGCTTGGCCCCAAGGGGGTGGGGGTGGGGTAGAGGGAAATTTGTCTTCCTCCCTGAATCTTGGAAAAACTTGGCGAGTGGCCCATATCCCCTGATTTCCTGCTCCAACCTTCTTTTAATGAATAATAATAATTTAAAAAATCATGCTGATTTGTGTTACTCTAGGTTGATGGAGAGCAAAGACTGGAAGGGACTCAGGATCTTGTGTTCCAAACAGCCTATACACGGGTATCTCCTGCTTTTCAAAAGTTTTATGTTACACCACTTTGCTTTTATGAAAGACTTACATTAGTACCTATATTCACTAACTGAAAGGAACCTGAAGATTTTTGCTTTTAGGGCAAAAGATTAAAGCTAAAATAGCATTCAGCATTTGTTTTGTAGCAGACTGTTATAGAGACAGTGTGTAGCCTGAACAGCGAGAGCCACCAACGAGCTCCTTCCCTGGAAACCACTTTATACAGAGTATATTTATCGTAACATTCCTGCTTTTACTATCTTAAGAGTTATTTTTGATTTTATGTATCATTTGGTATGCTTTATTAAGGTTTTTTTTGTGGTGGGGGAAGGAACACTCAAAAATTTTTCTATATAAATTAGTGCAATTGCTTCTTTGCTTTACTGTCATTTCTATAAAAGGTATCATAGAAATACTCTACTCTTTGATAGTGGGGGACAAAATCTATACAGCAAGTCCTCATGTAATGTTGACATATAATAAAAATAAGTCCTATAATAACATATTTTTCAATGTTGACAAGGATTATTTTTACCTCATCAACATTATAATGAAATGACATTGAACAAAATGATGTTTGTCAAGGATCTATTGTACTGTCCAACAGAGCAGATATTATCCAAATCCTTAGAAAACCTGCAGCACTGTTATTAATATGCTGGTTTTGCATATGAGAAAATGGAACTCAGAGAATTTAAATGACTAACTCAGCTTCACAGAGTAAGTGTTCGAACCAGGGTTTGGACACAATCAATCTCAGGCTGGAGACCAGGATCTTTCCAGATACTATGTCATATCCCAGATTGATAAAAGAGGGGGAAAGGTTAGCACCAAGCAGTAGAATGGAACTCTGTCTTCAAGTAAAATGGTGTGTGGCATGTAGAAGCATAGACATTTCTGGAAAAATAAGAAAATGAATTAATTAGAAATTGGGTTCTGGATTTGTTTTCTCCTTTATACTTGCTAAAATTTTAAATAATGTACACTCATTGCTTTTACAACTATCAAAAGAAGGAAAAAAAGGCTTATTCTTTTCCCCATAGATGCAGAAATGCTTTCAGAAATTAAAAGAGTGCCTATAAAAATGTGTCAGATGAAAAATGTTCTTCAAAGGTCAAATTATCACCATTAGCACTGAGTCAGTTATTGTTGGTATAGCAGATTCAGTTCTTAAAATGGTCAATGTTACACAGTGACCTTGTAATTCTCTTTCCTTTGGTCTCTCCAGCTGTGATTGGACATAATACTTGTCACCCATCCAGGAGAATGAGATGTTCTAATGAGTACAGAAATGTAAAGTACTCTTAGAGACTTGGATAAAAGGTCCTGGGAGTAGAGAATAGTGTTATAAGTTGCAAGCCAATACACATAAAACAATTATTGAATCCTAGCCCACACAGCTTTAAACACTTCACAGAGGTGGGAGAAGGGAAGGAAATTATTGCAATGTGCTTCCACAGACCTTGATATGTCACAATTGCATAACAAGAATGAAAGTCTGTAAAAGTAGTTTTTGTCTCTAAACCAAGAAGGAGCTAAGTCTAATCTTTGAAACTTAAGAATAAGGTAAGAGAAATATACAAAGATTCTTGAAATTTAGAAAGTGGAATTTTCATTATTAATGTATTTTTCCATCATTGTTTACTTTTGTACAATGTTTGATTTCTCCTTTCAGGTGTTGTCCCCATAAATTTACCACCACCAAGACATCCATGACTCGTGTGCACTTCCCTCCTGTTTTGTTCCCTCCTATAAGTGAAACCATCTGATATTTTTCTTTTTCCTTCTGACTTATTTCACTGAGCATAATCCCTTCCAGCTCCATCTATATTGCTGCGAATGGCATAAGTGTATCTTTTTTAATTGCTGAGTAATATTCTGTTGTGTTTATATACCATGTCTTCTTGATCCAGTCATCTGGTTTGACTCATTTAAGTTGTTTCCATATTTAGCTATTGTAAATGCTGCTGCAATGAACATAGTAGTGCAAGTATGCTTTTGAATTAATGTTTTTGTGTCCTTTGGGTAGATTCCTAGTTATGGGTCATATGGTAGATCCATTTTTAGTAATTTGGGTGTTCTCCACCCAGCTTTCCATAGTGCTTGGACCAGTTTGCATTCCCACCAGCAATGTAAAAATGTTCCTTTTTCTCCACATCCTCACCAGCATTTGTTGCTGTGAGGTTTTTGTTTTTTTTTTTTTATTTTATGTGGGCCATTCTTATTGGTGTGAGGTGATATCTCATTGTGGTTTTGATTTGCATTTCCCTGATTATAAGTGATGTTGAGCATTTTTTCATTTGTATGTTGGCCAGCTGCATTTCCTCTTTGGAGAAGTGTCTTTTTAACTCTCCTGCCCACTTTTTGAATGGATTCTTTATTTTATTTTTGTGAGTTGTGTAAGCTCTTTGTAGATCTTTGATATCAGTCTCTTATCAGTTTTACGGAGTGCAAATGTTTTCTCTCAATTTGTGGTCTGTCTCTTCATCTTGGTTATTGTCTCTTTTGCTGTGCATTTTAGTTTGAGGTATTCCCAACTCTTTATTGCTTCCTTCATTTTCTTTGCTTTGAAGGATGAGTCTTGAAAGATGTTTCTGAGATGTATGTCATGGAGTATTTTGCCTATGTTTTTTTCTATATAGCATATGCTTTCAGGTCTTACATTTAAGTCTTTTATCCATTTTGAGTGGATATTTGTGTATGGTGTGAGGTAGCAGTTTAGTTTCATTCTTTTGCATCTGGTGGTCCAATTTTCCCAGCACCATTTATTGAAAAGACCATTCTTGTTCCAGTGCATATTCTTTTCTCCTTTGTCATAGATTAGTTTTCCATATGTGTGTGGCTTTATGTCCAGGTTTTCAGTTCAATTCCATTGGTCTGTGTGTCTGCTTTTGTTCCAGGACCATGCTGTTTTAATTATTATGGCTTTGTAATATAGTTTGATGTCTGGGCGTGTAATACCTCCATTCTTTCTTTTTCTAGTCAAGAATGCTTTGGCTATTTAAGGTTTTTTTGTAGTTCCATATGAATTTCATCAATATTTGTTTTTATTCTTTGAAGAATGCCACTGAGATTTTTATTGGAATTGCATTGAATCTGTAAATGGCTTTTGGTAAAATGGTCATTTTGATAATGTTAATTCTGCCAATGTATGAGTAGGGAATGTATTTCCATTTCTTTGTATCTTCTTCCATTTCCTTTATCATTACTTTGTAGTTTTCTTTGTATAAGTCTTTCACCTACTTTATGAGGTTTATTCCCAACATATTTTTTTTTTTTTGGAACAATTGTGAATGGGATGGTTTTCTTGATTTCTTCTTCAGATACTTTTTTTTTTGCATTTACCAAAGCTACTGATCTTTGTGTGTTGATTTTGTAACCTGATTCTTTACTAAATTTCTTTATTGCTTTAATTAGTTTTTCTGTGGCATTTTTAGGGTTCTCTCTCTTTATATATTATCATATTATCTTTGAACAGTAATAGTTTTACTTCTTCTTTCCCTATTTGGATTCCTTGTATGTCTTTCGCTTGCTTAATTGCTCTAGCTGGGACTTTGAGTATTATATTGAAAAGTGGTGGTGAGAGTGGATGTCCTTGTCTTATTCCAGATCTGAAAGGGAAGTAGAAAGCAGAATTTTGAAGGGAAAATCATTTCTCCCAGTGATTTCTAATTTCAGAGTTGTGTTGTCATGGAAAACAATGGGACTAGAAGTTTAGCTTAACAAATTATGCAGATAATTTAGGGTAAAAAATTTCAAATATTACACCATATCATCAGTTGTATGAAAGAGTTTTCCAAGTGGACATCAAACTATATTACAAAGTAATAATAATTAAAACAGCATGGTCCTGGAACAAAAACAGACACACAGACCAATGGAACTGCATTGAAAACCTGGACATAAAGCCACACACATATGGAAAACTAATCTATGACAAAGGAGGAAAGAATATTCACTGGAACAAGGACATTCTCTTCAACACTTCTCAATAGAACTTTCTGTGATGATGGAAATATTTTCTCTGAACAGATTAAAACAGAAGCCAGTGACCATGTGTGGCTAGTTGAGTATTGGAAATGTGACTAGTGTAACTGATGTCACTGGGATAAGAATCTTTCCCCATTATTTCATGACTCTAGAAGTTCATCAGTCAAGAGATTCTCTCACAGTTAGAAACACAAAGACCCCATTAGCAATTATTGTCTTATTACATCTACTTCTCTAATGATAATGGGAAACGGTAGACTAATATAGGACTTTTCAGGAACAGTGATTCCTGTGACTCCCTCCATACCCATTAGTTTCCATGTACACATTCATTCATTAAAAAAATATTGAGCATCTACCATGGACTAGATAGTGTTCTCTTTAAGATAAATTTTTTACCATCAATGTTTTCTCTCTTGCTTTCCCCTCTCCATCCCATATGCATGTGGGGAGGCAGCTTGACATAGACGAAAGAGCTCTGGAATTAAACCAACCTAAAATTGCATTGTTTCCTAGAACAGGGGTTAGCAACTTCTTTTTAAAAGTCCAAATGATAAAATATATTAGACTCAGTGAGGAATATGATTTCTTTCACAAATATATGTGTATCTGTAGTGTCACAGAAGCCATAGAACAGTATATAACTACATGAACTTGGCTGTGTTTCAATAAAACTTTATTTATGGGGGCATCCTTGTTGGCACAGGGTGTTAAGACGCAACCTATGAAGCTATCCACAGCTACTACAATATGAGTTCGATCCCCAGCCAGGGAGCTACCCACATGGCTCAGCAGACCTCTGCTGACTCACCCGTTGCTTCTCTGAGCAGTTTATTTCAGTCAATCCGCCTGTTCTGTTCCCCACTCTTTCTCTTGTGAATCCTCTCATTCCCCACACCTCTGGCCTATACCCCAGTTCTTGTATAAATAAATAAATAAATCTTTAAAAAAACTTTATTTATGGGCACTAGAATTTGAATTTCATATATTTTATCCATATCACAAAATATTTCTCTTTTGATTTTTTTTTCATTCAAAAAATGAAAAAATATTTCTTTTTTTTTTTTATAGAGGCATGATTTATTTATTTATTTATTTATTTGTTCATTTGTTTTGTTTATACATGCACTGGGTACAGTCAGAAGCGCGGGAGGGTGAGAGAATTCACCAGAGCCAGAGCGGGGAGCAGAACAGGCAGAAGGACCGAAGTACACTGCTGAGGGGAGCAGCGGGTGGCAGGAGAGGTCTGCGCACCATGTGGAACCCTCCTCCGGTGGCCGGGGAGCAGCCGGGAATCGAACCGGCGCCGCAGAGGCTGCGGGCAGCTTCGCAACCCAGCGCTCTACCGCTGCGCCACCGGGGAGGCCCGAAAAAATATTTCTTGATTGATGGGCCATACAGAAATAGGTGGCAGAATACATTTGGCCCATGGGCTATCACAGGTTGCTAGACATAAACAGAACATAATAACTTAGAAAAATGTATGATTTAAAATAATCAAACTCTTTTTTAATATTATAGTAATCCATAAACTGTCATGTCAGTGTGTTTCTAACATGAATATTTGTATATAGGATGATTTTCTTTATTTGGGGATTTTAAGATTCTTTTTTAAGTTTTACTCATTAAAATTAGGATAAATATCATTATTTAGAGAGACTTTTATTGTGGATTATTATGCAAGTTGTTCAGTGTGACTACTTTGAGATATTTACTGTTACCAGCTTACTTTCCAAAAAAAATTATATAAACTGTATTTCAGTATAGTATTGAATTTTTATTCAAATTTCCTGAAGTTCAGCTCTTTTGTAGGATGTTCTATAGTTTCATTTCCTAAAGTTTTAATCCTATATTTTACAATGGCCTTCAAACCTACTTTTAAAGACAAGTAGAATGATTATCTCCTAGCTAGAATTTTCCCAAAGTAAAAATTGGGTAAATATTTGTTGATTAAAAAGTCCCTACTAGAATTATACTTTTTGTTGCCAAACAATAGACATGAGTTTCTTGAAAACACATTAAAGTTTAATCTGATTGGCACACATAGGCTTGGATATGCCATAAATTACAACTGAGTTTTTTCTTAAGAACTTAAAGAGCCCAGACAAGAATTGGTCCTGAATGGTTTGGACAATCGTCTGAAATAAAAGCCTGGAACATATTAAGATTTGAGCCGTATTTATTAAATAACTACTACAACTTTGGGTTTCCAATTTTAGTCCACAAACCAATTTTCATCATTTCAACTAGTCCACAATCAAAAAAGATAAACTCTTGCCATTTGTGGCAATTTGGGTGGGGCTGGAGGGCTTATGCTAAATGAAAAAAGTCAGGAAAAAAAAAGATAAATACTGGATGGTATCTCTTGCTTATTATGTGCTATAATGGTGTCCCTATAGATTTTCTTGTTTTGGACATTTTTTTATAAATGAAGTCACACAACGTACAATCTTTGTGACTGGCTACTGTCATGTAGTCTAATGTTTTTGAGGGTCATCCATGTTGTAGCATATAACATGGATGTTAGTAGATCATTCTTCTTTTTAAAAGATTTATTTATGCATGTAAGAGTTAGAGTATAGGCCAGAAGTGTGGGGGGTGGGAGGATTCACCAGAGACAGAATGGGGAACAGAAAAGGCAGATTGACCGAAGCACACTGCTGAAGGGAGCAGCAGGCAAGTCAGGAGAGGTCTTCTGTGCCATGTGGGTATCTCCGTGGATGGGGATCGAACTCGTGCTGCAGAAGCTGTGGGTAGCTTCATAGGCTGTGTCTTAGCCCTTTGTGCCACCAGGGAGGCCCTGAGATCATTCTTTTTATTGCTGTATTGAATTCCACTGTGCGAATACACCATATTTTGTTTGTTCATTCATCAGTTGATGAGCATTCTGTTTGTTTTCACTTATGAATTATTCTGAGTAATTCTACTGTGGATATTTGTGTACAGGTTTTTGTGTGTATAGGTTTTCATGTCTTGTTTACTGTCACTTTTTAGTACATTTTAAAGTTGGAAAGTATGATTTTGAAACTTTTCAAGATTGATTTGACTGTTGTGTACCTGTGAATTTTTTTTAAATGAATTTTGTTCTTAGCCTGTCAGCTGGGATTTGTCAAAATCAGTTTGGATTTTGATAGGATTTGCAGAATATCTGTAGATACCTTTTTGGGTAAATCTTAATATTAAATCTTCTGCTCCATGAACATGGGATATCCTTTTGTATACTTAGATCTTTAGTTTTTTTCAGCAATGTTTTACAGTTTACAATGCACAAGTTTTCTACTTCTTTGGTTGATTCCTACATGTTTCAGAATGTACTCAGTGTTACAACTGAACAGCCAGTAAGGTAATTCATTTCTTCTTTGTGGAGAAAAGAGTTCAGTAGATAGAGGAAATACAGAAAAAAACCTGGAAGTGATATTTCAATACAATTCTCTCCTAGGACCAAAAGTCCTTTTTGGCAATACCATCAAAGGAAAACAAGGATTAGCTCTGTTAGAGAGAACTTAATGATTGATTGGATGTGACAGTTAATGTCTTACTTTTCTTAGTTAATGTCTGAATTTTCATTGTACAAGTCTTTCACTCCCTTTGTTAGGTTTATTCCTAGGTATTTAATTATTTTTCTGAATTGATTGTAAATGGGATTATTTTCTTGATTTCTTTCTCTCCAGTTCATTATTTGCATATGCAACAGATTTTTGTATACTAATTTTGTAACCTGTCATTTCACTGTACTCATTTATGGTTTCTAATAATTTTTTTTTAGTTTTTTTTTAAATAATAAATTTTATTTTTATATTCCCCATACAATTGCAACCCCCCATTCTGACCCCAATCCCTCCCCTCCTGCTCCCCGCCCCCCCCCGAAAGTATCTCTGTTTCATAGTTTTTTGTTGATTTTGATTTTCACTTTCTTATAGTTATTCATTTTCCTGGTCCCTTATTTAAGTTTTCTAGATTCCTGCTATGAGTGAGACCATCCGGTATTTTTCTTTTTCTTTTTGGCTTATTTCGCTGAGCGAGATGTGGTACATATATACCATGGAATATTACTCAGCATTCAAAAAAGATAAACACATGCAATTTGCAGCAACATGGATGGCGCGGGAGGGGATCATGCTCAGCGAAATAAGGTTTCTAATAATTTTTAATGGCATCTTTAGGGTTTTCTATGTATATTATGTAATCTGCAAGGAGTGATAGTTTTACTTTTTTCCTTCTCAGTTTGGATTCCTTTTGCTTAATTTCAATATTTCCAATATTATGTTGAACAGTGATGGTGAAAGTAGATATCTAGTCATGTACTTCATCTGAGAGAGAAAGTTTTCAGTTTTTCAGCACCAAGCATGATGTCAGCTGTGGGTTTGTCAAATATTGCCTTTTATTATTTTTTTTAAGATTTATTTATTCATTTATACAAGCACTGGGTACAGTCAGAAGTGGGGGAGGATGAGAGAAGTCACCAGAGCCAGAACGGGGAGCAGAACAGGCAGACTGATGAAATACACTGCTGAGGGGAGCAGCAGGTGCAGTAGGAGAGGTCTGCGTGCCATGTGGGACCCTCGCCAGCCGCAGGGGATCGAATCGGCACTGCAGTGGTTGCGGGCAGCTTTGCAGCCCAGCGCTCAACCACTGTGCCACCGGGGAGGCCCCACCTTTTATGATGTTGACGTATGTTCCTGTTTACCCCTTTAGTGAGAGTTTTTATCAAATAGGTGCTGAATCTTATCAAATACTTTCAAGTACTTTCTCTGCATCTATTGATATGATCTAATCTTTCCTTTTGTTGATGTGGTGAATTGTATTGATTGATGTGTATGGTGAACCATCTTTACAGTACCCTGGAATAAGTCCCACTTGGACATGAAGTATGATCTTTTCAATGCATCATTGGATTCAGTTTTTTAAGATTTTGTTGAGGATTTTTGCATCTATGTTCATTATGGATATTGGTCTAGAGTTTTCTTCATCTGTGATGTCCTTGTCTGCTTTTGGTATCAGAGTAATATTGGCTTCATATAATGTGTTTGGACAATGTGTGCATTTTCATTTTGATTATATTCCCCATACGGTTCCACCCCCCCTTATTTTGACCCTAATCTCTCCTCTCCTCCTCCCTCCCCCGTAGCATGTTTCTGGTTTAATGATGTAAGAATTATATAAAATAAAATATAATAATATATAAAAAATAAAATAAAACAACAAACAAAATAATGTAAGAGATGAGAATCATGAGAGGCATTTTGCATTAAGATGTCCAAATGTGTTTCAAATCTATAATAATCAAAATAAAAAAATAAATGTGTTTGGAAACATTCCCTTTCTTCAGTTTTCTGGAAAGTCTGAGGACAGACATTAGTTCATCTTTGAAGTTTTGATAGAACTCACTAGTGAAACCATCTGGTCCTTGGCTTTACTATTTTTGGGAGTCTTGATTACTGTTTCAATTTTCTTGCTTATAATTGGTCTGTTCAATTTTTTTCTATTTCTTCCTTATTCAGTCTAGGAATGTTGCATGCTACTAAAAGTTTGTTCATTTAATCTATGCTATCCAATTTATTGGCATAAAGATGTTCATAGTAGTCTCTTATGCTCCTCTTTGTTGCTGAGATGTCTCTTGTAACTTTGCATTTGTTCCTGATTCTATTTATTAGAGGTTTTGCCTTTCCTTTCTAGAACATTTCTAGAGGCTTATCTATTATATTTTTCAAAGAAATAGTTTTTGGTTTCATTGATCTTTTGTATTTGTCATTTTGATTTCTATTTCATTTATGTTCTCTCTTAATTCCATTATTTCTTTCCTTCTAGTGGCTTTTTCACTATGATCATTTATATGTGATCTATCTTGTTTCTTCATAAAGGCCTATATTGCTATATACTTTCCTCTTAGTACTGCTATAAAAAACGATGAAATCTTATAATTTATGGCAATATGGATGGGCCTGGAGGGAATTCTATTAAGCTAAATAAGTCAGAAGGAGAAATATAAATAACAGATGATTTCACTCATGTGTGGAATATAAACAAAGGAGCAGACAAAACTAAACCAAAATCCTAGAAATCTGACTATAGAATTGAGGTTTCCAGAAGAGGAGGGTGGGATGTGGGGAGCAAATTGTAGAGGGGGCGTAATGGACTGTGGCAGAGGATGGAGGATTATTTGTTCCTTGGTGGTGGGTGTGGGGTGTTAACATATATCTGAAGATGTATGAATCTAGACCACTGAATCATATACAGTGTTAAAAACCTGTGTTACCTCAATAAAAAGTAATACGATTAAAAAAAAAGTAATTCCCTAGATTCTTGTGTGAATGATGAATATAGTAGTGCTATTGCATGAAAGCACTGGAAGAACCTCTTTTGAGAGAATAGATTGAGATTCATTTTGGACAAGTTAGAGTTAAGGTGCCTCAGAAATCTTTGAGCAAGGATGAAGGTGTAGTTAATTATTTAGGAATGTATCATATATAAAGCTAGCAGCAGTGTTAATTGGGCTTCGTTAACATATTAATAGTAAATAAAGACATGCGGAGCAATTGAATCATCTTGGGAGAGTTTAAAGTGAGAAGAGAGCCTAGAACTAAGATGTGAGGAACTCTATCACTTATTGGAGAAGTAGAGCAGGAGGTTAAAAAGAGGCAGAAATGTCTGTAAGAGGAAGAAATCAGAAGATATTAGTGCCCTGAAATCAGCATAGAGAGAGTTTCAAGCAAGAAGGAATGTGTTGAATAACATAGAGAAGTCAGGTTAAAAGAGCTAGAACATTTATATTTGATGGCATCAAGATTTTTGTAACCTTGGCAGGAGAGTTGGGGTAGAAAAGAGGACAAAATTATGAGGAGCTAATGAATTAGAGAAAGGGACAAAAATTAAAATAGTAATTGTGAATTAAAAAATAGAGAAATATACAGACACATCACCCAAAGCAGTGTTAGTGAAGGCAAAGATAAATAGCTGGGACTACATCCAATTAAAGAACTTCTGCACATCAGAAGAGACAATAACCAAAACAAAGAGAAACCCCACAAACTGGGAGAAAATTTTTGCACCCAACACTAATGATAAAGGACTGATCACAAAAATCTACAAAGAACTGATGAGACTCAACAAAAACAAAGAAAATAATCCAGTCAAAAAATGGGCAGAAGAGCTAAAAAGAAACTTCTCTGAAGAAGAAATGCAAATGGACAACAGGCATATGAAAAAATGTTCAACATCACTTGCAATCAGGGAAATGCAAATCAAAGCTACCATGAGATACCATCTCACACCAGTGTGAATGGCACATATTCAAAAAACTAGCAACAACAAATGTTGACAAGGTTGTGGAGAAAAATGAACTCTCCTGCACTGCTGGTGGGAGTGCAAACTGGTCCAACCACTATGGAGAGCTGTGTGGAGATTTCTTGAGCTACTAAACATAGAGCTTCCATATGATCCAGCAATTCCTCTCCTAGGTATTTACCCAAATGACACAGAAACAGTAATTCCAAAGAACACCTGCACCCCTATGTTTATAGAAGCACTATTTACAATAGCTAAGCTATGGAAGCAATCCAAATGCCCAAAAACAGATGACTGGATCAAGAAGATGTGGTACATATACACCATGGAATATTACTCAGCAATCAAAAATATAAAGCCAGAAAGAAAAATAAAGATTTTATTTATGCAAGAGCCGGGGTACAGGCCAGATGCACAGGAGGGTGAGAGGATTCACCAGAGACAGAGTGGGGAGCAGAACAGGCAGATTTACTGAAATGCACTGCTGAGGGGAGCAGCAAGCTAGACTGGAGAGGTCTCCCGTACCATATGTGGGTTAGCTCCTTGGCTGGGGATTAAACTCAGGCCGATATCATGGCCTTCACATTGGTGGTGCTGAAAGTTAACCCCTAGGTCACCAGGAAGACCCTAGGATTGTCTTTTAAAGACAGAACTATTAGAAAACACAGTAAACCTAAAGCAAAGAGGTGGTACGTCCAGACTAAGGACTCTCCCAACTCATTCTTGTTTCCAAGAAGAGGCTAAAATTAGTACAATTATTTTCCATGTAGATACTTGAGAATGACTTTATGGTTATGAATAAAAATAGTCAAATTCTCATTTTTATTTTTTTCACCAGGCTAGACAATGTTTCCAGTTCTGTTCTGCTATAAAGAGCCAAGGACGGTTTAGTAGAACAGGATTCCTGCCTTGGTTTCCTCCTCCAGTTGCCTGGTGCTAACAGTCCAGAGTATTTTCTTACAGTCATATGATTGGTAACTATAATTCAGCCTCAGACTACAGACAGGAATTTGTGCCATCCAATTAGAAAGGTCATTGCACTAATCCAGAGCTGGAATGAGGGTAGTGAGACACACAACTGGCAAGGCTAATTTTGTCATGTGGCATGCAAAGGCATGTGAAAGTGGTGGTCTCTGCCTTATCTAAGTTAAAAGCCTATAATCTTTGATTGCTATCAGATGCGTGGGAAAGGAAGTATATTCAATCTCCCCTAGCCGTAAAGAATTCCAGAATGCCAAGGCAACCTTCCTATATTAACCTCCTCCTCATCTCCTCCTGGTGAGATTTTGTGTGTGTGTACCTTGGCAACCTCACAGCTACCCAGAGAAGCATGTTGTAGTGGAGACATTTTATCGCGTTGCGTGCTGAGAAACGTAAAAGAAATGGGAGTTGGCTGAACTGAACAGAATAAAGCAGGAATTGTTGATCAAGGAGTCAAATTGCTAACTTGCAGATAATACCCATGTGGGAACATATTTGTCACTGGATTAAAATATTAGGTGTATTTCTTTCTTTGTGTTTTAAAGAAAATTAGTTGTCTTAAAATCTTGTAAGGAAACACATAGTCTAAATCAAAGGTTTTGGTAGAAAGTCACAAAGAATTTTAATTAATATTAATCTCACATGCTTCTTAAATTTCCAGTATTTAGAAGTGAAACAAGTTCTTTTTCGATAATGATGTTTGGAACCATATTGCTTCTGAGTAACTGACTCAGGGTAATAATGGTTGAAGGCACTATGGCTGGTATTGGCAATAATAATGATAATGATAATCATTATTATAGTTACCATTTATTACTTACATTGTTCCAGACATTCTGCTAAGCATTTTTTATACCGTGCATCATTTAAGTCATATAACAACCTTATGGCTGTTACTGTTATTGTATAATATTTACTCCACAGATATCTACTTAACCAGCAAGGAAACTAAACACTATTAAGTGGCAGGATTCGCATTCACACAGTGGTATATCTGTTAATATGTCCATTTTCAGCTGTGTCTTGCCATTTCTCCTGTGTTCTCGCTGTTTCTATGACACAGTTTTCTCTGTATAAATAAGAATAATTAATAGCATCAATCTCCTAGAGATTTAAGGAATGATTGAGACAAATACATGTAAAATTCTGATAGCAATGCCAAGAACATAGAAAATACTATAACAATAACAGCCCATCTAACTGCAGTAAACGTGGCTGCAGCGGAGTACAGGATATGTCTATTAGTTTTACTATTTGTGGTGTCTCTCCTGATAATAAATCAATTTGCCTTTATACTGCTTCCTTGCAACAAGGCAGACCTAGCCACAAACTTTCTGGAGATCAAAAGCTTACATTGACTAGCTGGTGCGTAGGGCTACAGTTCATAGAAATAAAGTCTAAAGGGCCCAGAGGGTAACCACATTTATTTACAGTTTTGCAACAAGAGACTGTATTTGGCTAAATAATCAGTGAATGGGAAAGATGGTGTTTAACAACAGGCTCTTTGAGAAGACTGGCTCATTAAAACCACAGCTCTAAAGTGGAACAACAAAATGAGGACCAATACAAGAAAATTGTGAATGTCCAATAGTAGAAGGATTTCTAGGATGTGTGTCACCCCATGGTCTGTGCTTTTCCCTATTTCTTCAGGGAGTTGCCATTTCAAATCTTACTTGGGAATATTACTCAACAATACAAAGGAAGGGCTTCTTAATGCATGCATAACATGGTGACTACAGTTAATAGTACTGTGCTGTATATTTGAAAGTTGCTAAGAAAGTAGATCTTCTTATAGCAAGAAGAGAAAAGGTAACTATATGTGGTGATGGGTATTTACTAGATTTATTGTACTGGTTGTTTTTCAATATGTGGTCTTTCACATGAACTGGTTCAGCTTATTATTTTTCAACTTTATGATGGTGCAAAAGAAATAGGCATTAGGTGGCAACTGTACTTTGGATTCTATATTTGTTTTCTTGGAATAGAGATGTGGTGCACCCTTGTAATGCAGGGCTGTAACTGCGAACCTGTCCTCAAACAGTCATGTGATTACAGGGGGAAATAACCCATATTTTACAGTGTACTCTGTGGCCAGCATTTTTTATTTAAATGCCCTGTCAATTGGAAATATATCATGATGTAACCCCATCATTTGTGAGGGAAAAATCTATATAGACAAATGTTGCATCACCTAAAACTAATATGTCAGTTATATTAGTTATAATATATCTCATTAGAAAAATATTATATATCATTTAAAAATTATATCTCATTTAAAATATTTTTTAAAGGCATTATTGACACCTGCTATGATGTAGATGAGTTTAAAATAAGTATGTCTAGTGAACACAGAGGGAGGACACTCTATGTTATTCCATTAACATAAACCCTAGACAAATGAAAACAAATCTGTAGTGACACAGAGTAGTTCAATGGTGGCCTGGAAATGGGGTGGGGAGAGGTGAGAACTACAAAAAAGCATAAAAAAATACAAAACTGTTTGCCAAAGGACTGTACCATTTTGCATTCCCACCAGTAATGTGTGAGAGTTCCGGTTATTCCACATTCTCACCGACACTTGGTCCTGTGTTAGCAGCAGCTGGACCCAGCTTTTAATTAATCCAAAATTGGTAGAAACATCTCATAATTCCCTAACTTCTCCCACTCCAAAGTACAACCAATAGAAGTGGTCCCACAAAACAGACCATCAAATATTGCACACTAGGGTTAATTTGGTCATTTCATGAAGTTGCCCAAGTGTTGAGTGACTTACTGATGGGTTATTAGTGATCTACGATATGCACTGACACAAGGTTTATCAAAGCACTGCTTGTGATTGATTGTGGTGAGATGCTGATGGAAGCAGGTCATAAGAGACAAAATGGCTCTTACTGGCTAAGAAGAGCTGCCTCTTCAACAGTCTGAGGTTCAGAGCCCCAGTCCCTTCTTACCAGCTTTTAGAGTTTAAAATTTCTAATTTCTTCCCTTTGCTCCCCCAGCTCTTAGGTAGTAGAAGTAGTTGCTGCCTATAAGATAACTCCTCTCTCTCTCTCCACTCACCCCAATCATTTTCTCTCTCTCATGCTTTTTCTGTTACATGGATGACAACATTAGATAATTAATAATTCACTTATGTGATTTATTTTTGTTAAAGAAACTAAGGTACTTTATTTTTGGCAGACCCTGGGTGATAACGGTAATGGAATAGAAGTGGTCCCACAAAACAGACCATCAAATATTGCACACTAGGGTTAATTTGGTCATTTCATGAAGTTGCCCAGTGTTGAGTGACTTACTGATGGGTTATTAGTGATCTACGATATGCACTGACACAAGGTTTATCAAAGCACTGCTTGTGATTGATTGTGGTGAGATGCTGATGGAAGCAGGTCATAAGAGACAAAATGGCTGTACCCTTCAGCACTGTGGTGATAAAGGTACATGGACTGTGGTATGGGATGTATTCTCTGAGTGTACTGGGACACTTACAAAGAGAAAATGGGCACAATTATGAATGGATTTTAAGTGTGTTAGATCAAGGAGGATGGAACAGAATTCTGAAAAGGGTCAATTGATATATTTATGAGTGTTTCTTGACTTACTGTGCTAATTGGAAGTGATTCTAGGAGTTTATTTGATTGATTGACACTTGACTAGCACAGTCAAATCTATAGTGAAAGAAAGCAGACCTGTAGTTTTTAAGGCCTAAATTTTGTGAGGGAGGATTAAGTACAAAAGGAGAAAGAGACCCTCTTGATGTGATGGAAATGTCTTGTATCATGATTGTGTGGTATTTATACAACTGTGAACTCATCAAATTGCTCCCTTAAGATTGGTGAATATGATTGTATGTAAATTATACCTCAATAAGTTGGTTTAAAAAATCTGTAAAAGAAAACGAAAGTGACTTTTGTGAAATTGAGAGTAATTTGCACTTTTGCTAGGAATGTAGCCTAATGCCTCTGCCTCTGGTTATTTTCTGAGGAGACAAAGTGAGTAGACAAAATGAAATAGAACAAAAACTCTCCAAATTTCCCTTAGCTAAGAGGAATATAGCCATGAAATGTAATTTCTTGTGTTCATTTACTTCAGGAGCAAGAATATCTTATGCAGGGTGTGTGTGTGTGTGTGTGTGTGTGTGCATGTGTGTATAACATCTTTCAACCTCTTTATTATAACCCTTATTAAAAATATTCATTCTTCTCACTTGATATTTCATAGTTAGTGTCAAGATGAGTATTTTTATTTATTAGTGACTGTGCTGACATTCACTGTGGTCATTGAGGAAAGAAAAAAGTGCTGTGTATTCTATTGGGTCAATATGCACATCAGAAAAGACAAAAATATTCCTTGTTTCATTTATTGTAGGATTGTGAAGTTTAGAGAAGTTTTTAATGTATAACATGATCTTTGAGGTGAGTGCTTATTTATTTTAAATGATAACTGGCATTTGTTAAATTCATTAGTATTTCATCCACTTTATCTTAATCTCAACATTATTAAGAAAGTAGATATCACAACCCTTCTGGATGATAAACTGAGGCCCAGAAAGTTGAAGTGCCTTGCTCAAGCTCGCAAAGCCACTAAGTGGTAGATATAAAAAGGACCGGTGTCTGGATTTGCCCCTACCCATGCTCCCCAAACAAGGAAGTGAGGGGTGATGCCCAGTGACAGTAAAATCTGTGAGCTTCAGAACACAGACCTGCTCCTCAGGCTGAGAAAACTCTAGTGGAAGTTCTGAGGCTTAGCCCCGAGACATCTGGAGATGCCAGTGTCCAAGCCGGGCAGGGCACATCAGGCTCTCTGAGGATACACCCAGGATTGCTCCATGAATATGTGGCTGAGTGCTCACCCATACACTAACAGCCTGCTGGGGCTGCTCGAATCCAGACCCCTACACTGGCAGTTTAAGCAAAAGACATTGAACTTGTCACAGTCCTGGGGGCTGGAGGTCTAAGATAAGGGTGCTAGCTTGGTGGCAATCTGGTGAGGGCCCTGTCTTGTAGACAGCTGCCATTTCTCATCCTCATTGGGAGAGAGAGAGAGAGAAGGGGCAGGGGAGGGGAGAGATGAGAGGATGAGCGGAGGGCAGGACCCTGGTCTTTCTCTTGTTCTTACAAGGACACTGATCCCATCACAAATCCCCTCTCATGAACTCATCTAAACTGATTCAGCTCCCAAAGACCAGCTTCCAAATAACATCACATTGGGGGTTAGGGTTTGAACATATGAATGGGGGGACACAAATGGTCACACCACACACAAACACACAGACACACACACACACAGAATCAAAGTGTACCCAAGTTTTCCAGCCATTACTCTCAAGCTGTAGCATGCACCAAAGCACCCCAAGGCCTTGCTTATCCACATGTTGATGTAGATTTTCTAAGTCTCAAGGTGTAAGTGGGCTCCAAATTTTGCATTTCCACTAGTTTCTGGATGATGCTGGGACCTCATTTTGAGAATTTTTTTACAAGTTGGAGTCTTCTGTTGTGTACAATGTAGTAGAAATTACTTATATGAATTTTAATCAACTCTTGATTTCAAGAATTAAGCCCATGCAAATTCTTGAACTTGGTCACATATTTTTGAGTATCAAGGAAAGGCTAGCCCTCCCCTAGCCTCTGGGAATAAGGCTGACAGCAATCCTGTTTTACATGGGGGCTTCTTTGCTTTTGGAACCCTAGCTTGTGGGAGCCATTCCTTTACTCTGCTCTAACTTGTAAGTTCTTGTTCATTTGGTATCTTCCCACCTATAGTGGGAGTTCCTCGAGGGATTACATGGTCATCCATCCATTCATTCATTAGTTTACCAGACAATATGCTTGGAAATGAAACCTAGAGAAAAATCTATAAATCCTTGTCCTCATGAAAGTCCCAGTGTAGCAGTGAAAACAACAAAGAGCCAAATGTAAGGTAAAGCAACAAATAAACATAAAAAGGCTATAGGTGCAATCACTGCCATGTCTTTACCATCTAGCTAGAAGTATCCTTTCCTCAGCTACGGCCAGTGCCAAACCTACTTATACTTGCTTATATCTGCTACCATTGGACAGTGACCCCTCACTAATAGGAACCAGGTGCGCTGGAGATTGCTGAGTGTTAATCACCTACCCACCTACTCTGTAGGTGGAAATATCAGCCAGCAAAGCAAATGGGAAGAGCAATAAAATCAGGATCCCATGGGTAGCTAATAGGACCAGTGCACTGGGAGGCTGTGTGCTCTTGGACATAAATCCGGAAGGTTCCAGTGGTGAATATTCCTCAAGAACACATGAAGCTGTTCAGTGTTACTCTCAGACTCTAGGGATTTTAACTGGGAGAGTGGCTAGGTCAGATTTCCATTTTAAATTCATCACTTTGGGTGTGGGGGCAGGAGGGGGCCCTAAAGGAGGGATTAAAGGAAGATGGCAGTGGAGATTTGTTTGGAGGCAATAGGATGGAGTTATCTGTCCTCTGGTACTGGAACTGGATTTCCTGTGCTCAAATCTCTATTCTTCCCCTTCTAAACTACAATACTTTGGATAAAGTATGTAATTTCTTTTTTTTTAAAAGATTTATTTATTTATTTGTACAAGCACTGGGTACAGTCAGAAGTGTGGGAGGGTGAGAGAATCCACCAGAGCCAGAAGGGAGAGCAGAGCAGGCAGACTGACGAAATACACTGCTGAGGGGAGCAGCGGGCAGCAGGAGAGGTCTGTCGCTCCATGTGGGACCCTCGTCAGTGGCTGGGGATCAAACCAGTGCTGCAGAGGCTGCAGGCAGCTTTGCAACCCAGTGCTCAACCGCTGCGCCACCGGGGAGGCCCAAAGTATGTAATTTCTTAAGCCAGAAAGAAAAGGAAAAAATATTGGATGGTTTCACTTATAGGAGGAATGTAGAGGGTCCAAATAAGGAATGGGGGGAGTTATTATAATAGAGTGAAAATCAAAATCAACAAGCAAATATAAACCAGCGACATTCTGCAGAGGGAGAATGGAGTAAGATCAAAATGGGTGGAACGAGCAGAAGCGACCACGGTGACAGTTCACAGGTGAATGAGTGGTAGGAATTTCACAGGGACTATAACTGCATGAGAAAATATACATTGAACAAAAATGAAGAATGATGTAAAAATATATAAAATAATAATTCAAAAGTATATGATTTCTCTGTTCCCCCTATGTTCCTAATTTGTACAATGGGGATAAAAGTAGAACTTACTCTTTAAGATTGTGTCCGGATGATTAAATGAATCTTGCTCAGCACTTAGAACAGTGCCTGGCTTTTGAAAAGTGCTTGCTAAGTGTTGACTATTACTATTATTTTACTACTACTAGCACTACTATCAAGAGTTGTATGAGGAGGGAGCGGAGAAATGCCTGGAAGCTGAGGGAGTAGCAGAGGGCGTGGAGAGGTGGGTTGTATATGATATTTAAGTTGTAAGTCCTGGTAAAGATTTTAATTTAGAAGAGGGAGAGAAGATAGTCAGACACCTGACTAGATAAGCAATGATGCCATTCCCTGAGACGGAGATCATAGAAAAAGATGCTGATTTTAATTTTGTATATACTGAGTTTGAGACACGTTTTCTACATCCCAGGGGATGGAGTTATCTGGGAGATTCCCATAAGTGGAAAGAGAGGTCATCAGGAAGATAATTTGATAACTTGAGATAACTTGATAACTTGAGATAACTTGATAACTTGAGATCAATAGCCTATAGTCAAGGGCCTATTTGCAACTCAGGTACCTATCAGGCACCCACATTTTTTAAATTAATAGTTGAGGAAATAATTGGACAAAATGAGAGCCAAAAGAAGAAAAAGGGTTTTACATCTAAGAGGAGAATGGCCTCAGGAGGCAACAGCTAAATGTGAGAAAATGCAGCCTTAGGAAGAGGACCTGTCACACAAGACATCTCAGGTGAAACCAACAATGACCACAGTGTCTGTAAAACTACAAAAGTACATTCACATCGTCAAGGCAATGTCTGCATTTCCAGACCACGGGAGGAATTGAGAGTATAAAAGGAGGACTTTTTACCTTTAAAGTCACAGATGACATTCCTGTGCAAGGTGAAGGAAACATCACACTTGAAACCCATGTTCCTTTGATAAATTTCCTTTGAATGCTGGGGCTCAGGCTAAAGTGGGTCCACAGTGTGTAATGTCAGTTCTGTACAAGAGCTGATTTAGTTTGGATGTTTTTTAAAAAAAGCATGCAGTTGCCATGGAAAGCTATAGAAATCTAGAAGTTAAATGAGAAAACTTAGAGAAAAAGAAAAGGGGTGAGGATAATTGTTCCGAGACAAAGTTGCCATTCCCCTCCCAAAATTGGGTAAAATAAAAACTGTATTAGAGTTTTAAATTGTATTTTACAGTTAAGTGTGCAAAACATATAATATTACTTTATTTCCTTGAAATGAGATTGAATTGTTCCCTAGGTTCACCAGAGCAGAGATAGTGGTACACTCACAAATATCATGTAAGGAGTCCAGTTTTCTCTTTTTCAAGATATTTTGGCTATTAGGAATTCCCACATGAATTTTACAATCAACTTGTCCATATCTGAAAAGAATTCCACTGGAATTTTGATAAGGGTTTCATGGAATGTATAGACCACTTTGGGGAATATTGCCCTTCTAAAAATATTAAATATTCTGATCCACGAACATCGGTACATTTCCTTGATGCTGGCTTTTTTTGCTTTTAACTATGTTCTATAGTTTTCAGAGTGTAAGTTTTACACTTCCTTTGTTAAAGTTATTCCTAAGTATTTTTTTAAATGTAATTATTTTGTGAGTTTTATTTTTGAAATTCAAAAATTTGGTCAGTGCTATTGCATAGCAATACAATTAATATTTGTATTTTGATATATCTTGCAATCTTGCTGCATTCATTGATTAGTGCTAATAGGGTTTTTTAGTGCTAGAAGATTTGTACAAGATTACATCATTGACAATTAGAGATAGCTTTACTTTTCCTTTCCAGTTTTTTCATTTAATTTTTATTTAATTTTATTTAATATTCTTCCCAAATTTCCCAAGTGCCTCCAGTACAATGTTGCATAGATTTAGCAAGGACTGTCACCCTTGTCCAGTTTGATTTTCACCATTGGATATGTTAGTTGTGGATTTTATGTAAATGACATTTTATGTATGTATATGTGTGTGTAAAATGTGTATACATATAAATGTGTATATATGTAAATACATACATAAATTTTTAATTGAGATATGATTGATATATAACATATTAGTTTCAGGTAGACAATATAATTTAATATTTGCATATATTGGAAAAGATCACCACAATAAGTTCAGTTCACATTCATAACCCCACATAATTTCATTTTTTTTTCTTGTGATAAGAATTTTCAAGATTTGCTCTTAGCGACTTTCCAATATATAATATAGTCTATTATTTATTGTCACTATGGTACATATCACGTCCCCGGGACTTATTTATAACTGGGAGTTTATTCCTGTTGACTACTTTTACCCATTTTTAACAAAAGTTGCTAATTTTTAGCCTGATTTTCCATCCAATATACCACAAACATTCCTCCATGTCATTAGTCTTATTTATAGCACTAGAATAGTTACATGCCATTCTATTGTATGTGGACAACTTACAAAATTAATTTTCTTATAATTTAGGTTAGTTATTATAAAAATTATCCTGTAGACCCTATATGGCTATATCTATGATTGTTTATTTAGCCCCAAATCTGAAAAGTTACATATCTCGGCCAAAGGCTTACACTCTGTAACAGTTTTCTACTTCAATTTACTGTTTATTCTATTTATGTTTTCTCTCCAACTGAATTCTCAGTTTCTTGCTGTAGAGTCTGACTTGTATTTCTGGGTATTCCCCACCTTTCAACAACAGAGCCATTCATGCAAAGGTATGTAGGGAAAATATTTGAACGACTGGATATCGCTTTGCAACAAATTATTTTTAAACTTCCTTTTTAAATCTAACCTATTTCAATTGTTTTTTATATACTTCTATGAAATAAAATACTACACACACACCTTTTGATAACACTAGCTTTTTGTATCTTCTCTTTACCCAGCTTTATAAGTTTTCCTTTCTGGTGTCAAATTATCAAAGATATTTCTAGTTTTTTCCTTTCTATTCCAAGTAGAAAAGGGAGTATCAGGAACCTGGCCCTTAAGAATGCATTGTCTAAACAGTACAGGGTTTGGTGAGTAAATATAGTTAGTAAAAAGTTTAGTTTCTTTTAAATTTATGGTTGGATTAAATGACTATTTTCAGTTTGTGTAAATAATCATCATCAATAATAACAGTAAAACCTTGCAACTAAATATACTTGTATTGACTATGAAATTAGGTGTGTTTAGTAGGTAGTCTACAGAGGTAGGAGATTATGAGGAACAAACTATACTAAAGAATGGACAGGGAAGAAGCCTCTGAAAGAATGTGAAAGGAACCAAACAAAATTCTTGAAAATCTGTATCTGGGCATTTGAACAGGAAAAGATAGTGGCCATTAATTATAAGTAGTCTGAGATTTCATGCTATTGGAGTTTACTATATGTTAAATTCCTGTTTGGGGATGACAGTGCTAAAAAACAAATCACACTTTATTTTCAAAAGAGACTGAAATAGTCCTCATACCAAGCTCTGTTTTTTTCTTAAATCTATTTTTCAAGAAACACTGTAAAAGTCTCTTTTCAATATGACATTGCAAAGCAAGGGATTTCATGTGTGTGTGTAACTTCTCCCTTAGCATACATTAAGGAGAACAGTGTTTTTATGAAATTTTACTTACAAGTTAGTTAAGTCCGTGACTTTTAAAGTTGAGAAATTCTAGAACTTCTTATTAAGACATCTATATCTGCATCCTTAGCTACTTATTATTATTATTATTTTTAAAAGATTTATTTATTTATTTATACAAGCACTGGGTACAGTCAGAGGTGCAGGAGGGTAAGAGAACCCACCAGAGCCAGAGCGGGGAGCAGAACAGGCGGACTGACGAAGTACACTGCTGAGGGGAGCAGTGGGCGGCAGGAGAGGTCTGCGCGCCATGTGGGACCCTTGCCAGTGGCCGGGGATCAAACCTGTGCTGCAGAGGCTGTGGGCAGCTTTGCAGCCCAGCACTCAACTGCTGTGCCACCGGGGAGGCCCTTTAGCTACTTATTATTAATGTAAATTTGCAAAAGATGAGTTCTTTGCCAATATTTATTTGAGATGGAAAATGATAGTACTGGGTTGGACTTAGGGTTCACCAAGTTCTGTGCTTGGAAACTTTAACAGTTGGAAATCTTAACAGTTGTTAAGATAAAAGTATACAGCTAACACAAGATCATGGAGATACAGTATAAAGATTAGACTGATATATGTGAACTGCTTAAGATCAAGACCAATCAAAAATATTGAGCACCAGTATAATATATAGAGTTGTTTTAGAGGTGCTGTAGAGGTGAGGTGGTGTCTAGAGAAGACAAGTAACACAAGAATGTATCGTGCTGTGTAGAAGACAGTATGAAGTGGTCAGGTATGAGCTAATATGCTCCATATTTTCCCCATGAAATCATGAAGCAGGAAGAACATTCATTATCATGTAGAAGACAGAAAGGAAGATTATATAGGAGATAAAAACTGAGTATAAATACTGTGGGGGGAATATATTAAAAAAGGAAAACTGTGGATCAACATGAGGAGCCTGACACTCAAAAAGAGTTCATCATCCTCTTCCAGGGGCATAATGCTGTCTTAGAATTCTTGAATAATTCACCTATAACACTTAAGGTTGTTGGCCCAAAAGGGTTAATAGGTACTAAGAAGATACTACCAAAGTCATCAACTGCTGGTGGGTACCTTCCATTGTGACCTCAGTTTCTGGTTCCAAGAGCATTTCTCTTTATTTCCACAACTACTACTCAAGTAAGATCATTCCCTACTTATGTTCAGGGCACTGTACTAGTCCCTATTTGGCATCCCTTACAAGGCCTGTTCTTCTTTTGCCAAACCAGTCTTTATACTGATAATCTTTTCAAAACCTCACTTTCTGAAAGTCATATGCTTGAGCTTGGGGTTCATGCTTCAAGCTCATATTTTCTGAAGTCATTTCTCAAGTTCATGTATAAACTGTTAGGAACCTTATTTCACACAGTTCTTTTCTTAAATCTTTCACCTTTGCCCTGACATAAGTCAAATTTTTATTTTTGCTTTTGTGTTTTATTGAATGATTTCCTCAGCCCAGCTTCCCTGGGTTTAGATTCTACTCATTCTTCAAGGCCCAGTCTAAGTCCTATTTTTAACTTGAAACCTTAGGCTACATACTTGAATTTATGAATATTTCTCAATTTTCTTTTCTCTTTGCCAAGGAACAAGACTATTAACTAGGAGGCTGGGAAAGAAATTACCCCATTTGAAAATCTGTTCAATCCATTTGTTTCATGTATTTCTTTTCTTATTTTCTAACCATATACAGTAAATATTTTGAGAGTGGAAGCCACTCTGAGAATTCTCCAGAACTTCAGCCAGTCTGAACATTGAACAGTTAACACACTGCCTGAGACTGTTGGCTGAGGAAGCCATGGTGAATAAGATAAAATGTTAAAAGAATACTAAATATAAGGAAATGAGCAAGAGTTGAATGGCACTAATTAGAGATCATTTCCAAAGAAACAGCCCAAAAAAAGAGCAAATATAGATCTAACTTTACAAGAGTTTTTGTTTCTTCTTACTTCACAGACTGAGAATGACAGAGATAGAAAAACTATGTCCAAATATATATTTCACTGAGTTTGGTGTAAACATCCTAGAGAAAAATGGAACCTGGAATATTTGCCGGACCTTCCAATTATGGAATGTTATCCTGGAGGGTGCTTTATTTTCTTTTATACCTCAGAATCCCTATGACTATTAATAGTGGAGATTATTCAAGGGCTAAGAATGTGTGGCCCTTTTAACCAGGGATGAGTTTCCATAAATAACATAATTTGCTAATTATCATCGCTAACATCTCCAGTCCACTCCTGCTATCCATAGAGCGCCATTACAAAGCATTACATTTTTTTTTATTAAAGATGCTAAATTGATTTAATATTCTTTTAAATTTCCCAGTAGGTTTGGAAGAGATTATGGAACTGTCTGCATTTGCACAGAAGTGGTCATAACAAGAGTCTCTGCTTAGCAAAGCCTCAGTTTAAGCTTTCCTTTCCCTTTCAAAAGTGACCTAAATGGAGTCATTGCTTTTACTGATTAGTTATAATTATTTTTTAAATATAACATTATGATAAATTTTAAGTGTGCGTCATAATAAATCAACATCTGTATATATTACATTATGTTTATTCAAACTGGTCGCAAGGAACACAATATTTCTCAATATTCTTTTAGGGTATATTAAACATGAATGCTTACTCAAGTAAACAGTTGATGTAGACTAGTTAATCAGGGCTTATTCAGTAATCTGAGTTCATGAAACAGTTGACCTGGTTCATTCTTAGCTTGTTTTTATATACTGTATGTCCTTTAATAGTCTGGTTAAGCTTATGAACCATTTCTGTGCCAGTTATAAAGCTATTATTTCTTAGCAGCAAACCCACTCTTATGAACTTCACTTTATGATACTGAGGCTAAGATTTTGCAAACCACATTATCAGTATTGCTACCTGCCTCTCTGCTCTGCCCTGTTGATGGGGGAGAAGGTCAGGGTGGTCATAGAGGGAGATGGCAAGGTAGGGAGAGGAAGAAAGGACTTTTCTCACTCCTGTTGGTTTGCTATGTGCTTCCTATTGGCTTTGTATAGGCCTCCTCCTTGTTTCATGTTGCTTCTTATTACTGTGCACTGCTATTTTACCTCAGCATCAGCAGTATCCCCAGAATATCAGCTGAATTAATTTTCAGCTCTCCCAATACTTACACAGTTGGGGTTGGCTCAATCCCAGAGACTTCAGTCCCAACTAACATCCATGCTCAGAAGTTTAAGTTTAGTACCACTGGGCCTTCCAACCTCTTCCCTTTGTTCTTCCAAGCCAAGGAGTGTGGCTTCTCCCTGTAGTTGATGCCTCCAAGAGACACTGATGCAGTGGTAGGCAAGTTTGTGTACATATTAATTATGACTATTTTTGCTCTATAAGAGAAGCGCCCAGTGCAAATATTTATAATAAACAAAAAGTTTGTTGAACCCTGCCTTTTCTATTCTTGCCCTTTTAAAAAACAAGTTTACACTGAAAAGTATTTTATTCTTTCTGTTCAAATAATAATGTAGTTTCTAACTCCTGCTTGGATCCTGACTGATACAAAATTTGATTCCAGGAAACAGACACTCTAAAATGGGATTTAGGGATTGGTTTTGTCATGTTCTTGGGCTTTAATCCATGGTGTGCAGAAGTATCTTGCTTACTTGAATTATCAACTATGGTTTATTGTGATGACTGTCTAATAAAGCAAATGCATTAACAAAAGTTAAATGCATGATTTTCCAGCTTCTCTCATGTACATATACTGGGTATGACCTGCAAAGAAGTGCACCCCTATCAGTCCGGTGAAATCTGTGAACCCCTTTCTCAGACTATTTATTGTTTCTGGATACATAAAATATAACATTTGGAATCTAAAAGGAATAACTTGTTTTTAAATACAGTGATACAAATTTTAAAAATAAATTATTTTTTAAAGAACAAGATCTAGCAATAGGTCTTATAAATGCCATCATTTTGTACATTTTTGAGATATCTGCATCAGTTGTAATGTAACATTAGATGTCTTTTATTTCTATTTCTGACAGCATCATAAGTAATGATAACACAACTGTCACTTTTGTCCATATTTATTATTGAATAAAATGGTAAATTTCATCTAGAGGTTAGTGAAAATAAAGTTGATTTTTTTTCTTTTTCACATTTACTATCTGAATTACATTCATGTACCTCAAATTAAGAATCATTATTTTAGTAGTATAGGTATCTTTGAAGATTATTTTTAATGAAATTTTGTTTGTTATCTTTATTAGGAATTTTGTAATTGAGATTAACAGTGTTTACAACATTGCATATAATTTAGAGGTATAGGTTCACACTAGTTAGATGAAGGTCAAAGCTGTAGGGTTCATTTAGTCACCTTTTAACTATTTCTACTTACAAATCATCCTTATTAATTTTCTTTTCTTACCTTAGGAATCTCTTCCTCTAGAACACAGTATGAGGTACAAGTTCTATGTATATCTTTACAGTCTCCAGGACCTTTGCTATCAAAGCACTAATGCCATTATACTATAAAAGTACTTTAACTATTCCATGCTCTTCCCATCAAAGAACAATCACACTGTACTGCCCGTGTAACTTTATGTATTTTTCCCACTAGACAGTAAGTTCTCTGATATTAGAGACCATGACTGACTTGTTCTTGTTATATGTCTAACACAGAAATTCCACCTAGAAGGTGCTCAGTCTTTAGTTGAGAATAAACAAGTGAATGAATGGAAAATTCCAAGGTGGGAATATTTTTTTCTCTTATTTATGGACAAAGGCTTTAGGTAGGTATTTAATATAAATGTTGCCATGAATCGAACTCGGAGAGAGAATGTGAGTGAATGTATCAGTGGAAATCTGTCCAACAATGGAGTAGTAACTCAGTGCTCAGAGCCTATAGAAAATGGTATGGTAGACAAATTACCTACTGGGGTGGCCACTGATGGTTGCATAGCCAGCAAACATTTCTTTTTTCCCTCTTGCAAATAGACTTACGGTTTGTTTGACAACATCAGTGGGATATGCATACCAGGGGTGATTGGATACCCCTTAGCTGTGGGGATGGGAGACGAGTCTTGATTAAACTAGTCTAGTTGTAGCAATTCCCCCTTGACAGTGTTTGGTTTAGATATGGGCATATGATGCATTTATGGGCAAAGAAATTTGTGATGGCAAGTCAACGGAGGGTTGTCTAGCAAAGAATGAAAGGAGGTTTGTAGGAGGCAAGATTCCTGTTCTCTGTTTTTGGATGTGGTTAGATGAGGAAGTAAAGCCTAGAGCTCATGCCACCAAAGTATGGTGATAATGAGTCAAGCAGCTGGCACATTGAGAATGCAGAGTGGAAAATTGGAGAGAAATTGGGTCATCGTTGATGTCATGTAGATGCTGTATTAATCAACTGTAGTACTTGTTATTCAAGTGTCTTTATTGTTTATGCCACTTTTTTGATTGACATTTTTGTTGCTTGAGCCCCAAAGTGTCATAACTGCATCATCTATAAAGTGAAGGTCAGTTTTACTGATTCCCATGCACAGATGTGACAGAGATTCTATTCTGCCTGTGGTCTTGCTACTAGAAAGTAACCGAAGTCTGCTAGAGTATGAAGGTTTTCTTTTATACTCCAAAGCTTAATCAGACTAATTTAGAGAGGTAGTAGGGTTCTGACCATTTCTGAAGCTCTTCACATGAGAACAGTTGCGTGATAAGCATTCACAGGTGAACTAACCCCAAACACGCTCGTTGAGCCCACATAACTACGGCAAGGAGTTCGCTGAGCATGTTATGTGTTACATGTTATGAAACTAACTTTGACATTTGGATGTCTACCACTTGGTGAGTGGTTAGTTATGAAATGCTATTGGTTCAACAGATTATACTGTTGGAAGAAAGCCTGGACTTCTGGGATCTTTTTAGTGGCTGGTTTATTTGTATTTCCAAGGCCATTTTTTCCAATAAGCCAACACAATCAAATTACATGCAGCTTTGAAGACACTCTACCTTAGAGTTTGACATTTTAATTAGGACTTTAAAGAGATAATAATCACTGCCCACAACTTCCCTAATGTTACCTAGAAATGGGTCAGTTAATTAGGATCCCAGAAAAACCACTGCATACATTTCTTTTTAATTGTTTTTCCAAACTTCCATCACCACATCTCTTGGCTTCAACTCAGACCAAATCAAACAAACAGCAGGAAAGGGTTCAATCTCTCTGGCCTTCTGAAAAATCTAAGGGTGTATATAAGGAAGTCTGCCTGTGTCCATCATCTGAGATGTATGTCTCACCCTGCATGAGATGTTTTTCTTTCAAGATTGCTTTTGAGAGAAAAGTCTTGCCAGTTCATTTCATTAGATCATTCTCTATGAAAGTCATTAAGGCCTTGTTCACCTGATCCCTTTGATTCTTCTTCCTATGTTTCATTTTTCTTTATCTCTTGTAGGATAATGCTATTAGTGGGTGGTCCCATTAAAGAATTTTTTAATGCTTTCTGACTGCACTAATTCCTTCTAAATGGATTTAACAAGGTGGAAATAAAAATGAGTCCCTCTATTTTTAAGAAGCAAAGAGTCCCAGGGTGTGATAGCAATTCAAGAAATGAATTCTGTGCTGTTGGTCGGATTATGTGTAACAGGATGCTCACCACCTCACCAAACCTTGCCCCTCCCTATCTCTTGGGTCAATATAAAAGAATGGAAATGTGGTAAATGTCTGAGTTGTTTGTCTAACACATGATGTGTTTTGACACATTCAGGAGGGAGAGGTGGTTGCAACTTCCCAGAAGGGGTTTAGGGAGTGTAACAATATGCCGCCCTTGTCATTCTGCCAAATACCTTTAGCCTCACTTTTGAACCTAATTACACGTGCCTCAGTCTCCTGTTGGATGATCATAAGTCTCAGGTCCTGAGATCTAGAAGCTATAAATTTTCTTTAGTTCAATAGTTGGGTTATGGGGCCTCCCCGGTGGCGCAGTGGTTGAGTGCTGGGTTGCGAACCTGCCTGCAGCCTCTGCAGCACCGGTTTGATCCCCAGCCACCAGAGAAGGGTCCCACATGGTGCGCAGACCTCTCCTGCCGCCCACTACTCCCCTCAGCAGTGTACTTCTGTCCTTCTGCCTGCTCTGCTCCCCGCTCTGGCTCTGATGAATTCTCTCACCCTCCCGCGCTTCTGACTATATCCAGTGCTTGCTTGTATAAATAAATAAATAAATAAATAAATAAATAAATAAATAAATAAATAAATAGTTGGGTTATGGGTTAATTTGAAAGTTATTCTCGATTTGCAACTCCAAAGATGACTTTGGAGTTGAATGTATTCCCTGCTCTTGTTCATTATTAGAGGTAGGTAACCCTGAATCAAATGAAATTCAAGCTTGAAGACACTTGGCTTGCACGAGCCCTTTCTGGGAGCTCTTGTAGTGTATTCACATGATCATGTGTTTTTATAAAATGTGAGAAAACAAAATTATCCACAACAATCAACTATTATCCCTGTGTACTTTCATAACCAATTTTGTTTTCATAATTTTGTAATTTTTTGAGAGGAACCCCCACATTTCATAGCCTTTACACCAAATACACCTGAATCTATTTCTGGTCATTATATAAGTGCTATTTTTTTTAAGATTATAGGTCCCACATTAGAAAATAGTGATGTGTCTGGATACTCACAAGGTAACTTTCTATACAAGGGAATGTCCTCAAAGTAGACAAGTCTTACTTGGAATATTCTTATTTTCCATGTCACCATTTTCTTTGAGATTTAACCAAATTTGAGATATTTCTTGAATTATTCTTCAAACTAGAGAAATGGGTGAAGGGGAACAAGAGGCAAAAAGAAAATGATTACTATTACTTTCCTCCATATTTTGCAAACTTGCTTGTATCTCTAAAGAGAAAAGCTGTTATGATCACTCTGAGAAATATCCCACTACATAGATAAATCAATTTTATTGCTATTATAAATATTTCCCCTCACAATTTTGACTAATCTAATACAATTCATGGTGTATTACTGAAAATGATGATGGCTCAGAACAGTGCCCCAAGGTGACAGTGGATGAGCACAGTGGGGAAACACTGGCCCCAACATTTATTAATGAGGTGACTGCCCTAACTTCACTTCCTCTATCCAGAAGCAAAGATAATGCTTATTTTACAAAGATGTTTTGGGGAAGTATGTTAAGGACTTCCCCTGCTGTCTGGATTCTCCCTGCTATCTGGATTCTCTGGGTACAGTGTCTGAACCCCAAAGAAGGATCCTTAATGGACAAATTCAGATGATTTTCTGCTATTGGGGGATGTTGGGGGAGACCCTGTGTGGTGAGCAGAAGGGCCTTGACCCAAGTCCCTAAGGCATGTGTTTTCACAAGGCCCTTCTGCTCACCACGCAGGGTCTCCCCCAACAGGGGACATAGTCAGAAAGTAGCGTGATTTGTCTAGTGTGCCTTAAATTTGGTGTAATTGAAATTTTTATACCTATGAACAGCTCTATATTTCGTGAACAGCAAGATAACAATGAAAAGACAATATTCTGGCATGCTTAAGAATACTGACAAGTTAAGTCATAGTCTCATTTTATATGGTTTCATAGCATTTGGATTAGAATCTAAATAATGGACTTTGAGGCCTACTAGAATTAATAAATATCTTATCAAAATGTAATTTGATTTTATTTACCTAATTGATTCAGCCTTATACTGGATTTTCGTACAAATCTAAGTAATGATTTGTATAATAACTTGCAATATATTCCTTCGATTTTATTTGAATCTCACTGCAGTTATCTTCACAATAAGGGCTTTGAATTATTTATTTCAACCTTAGGAGAAAGTCAAAAATATATTTGCAGTATTCTCTTAATTCGTTTGAATAAACTATTTGTTATTGTTTTGAAATAAATATATAGGTTGTCTCTTCACTTTTTCACCTAATAGAGCCAAAGTTGACAAAATGTTCTCCTGAACTGAAGATACTTCTGGTTTCAGGGATGCTGGACCAAGCTGAACACACCTACATTGACACTTAAGCAAAATGGAGGTTGTGCTACATGTATCTCTTTTAAATTTAAATGTGTCATGATCTGTTTTGAATTTAAATATGTATCAAATTCTAGACTATGGGCAGCTTAAAGGCAGTATGTAGCAGAATGCCAGAACATAGTAGATGCTCAATAAATACTTGTCATATGAGTTGATAAATGAATTGATTTCACTGAATTTAATGGAGTAGCTTGGAGTTGGTAGGAAAGTCCTTGAAATGTCCTAAAGAATTTGAATCTTTGAGCCACTTACAAGATAACCAGAGACTTTTTAGGGCTTAGAAAGGAATTTAGTGACTAGATACTGTCATTTTTTAGTGTCATTTTACCTTTATTCAATAACACATAAATTAGTGATAGAACCAAGAGATGGTTTGAAGGCAAAATGAGTTGCACACAAAAACATTCCTGTACATTGTATATCCGAATACATTAGGAAATAATAATTAATTGATGGAATGATGTTAAGAAAATGATTTCTATCTCAATAACAGAAACTGTTTTAACTTGACTTATTTGTGTTTATTTATAGTTAGCAATTTCTTTCAGAGTAAATCCCAAGAATTGTCCAGATAATTTTGGTATCAGGAAAACCACCTGCATTTTTATAGTCAGAAAAAATGTAATTATCATTGAGAGGTTTGAAAATATTTTCAAAAATTTTTATTGCAAGAGATTTGCCATATATACTATACATTGTGTAAGTGCAAATTTAGAGGGAGGTAAAGAATGGAAAGTTTTCATATAACTGACAAAATCTCAAGTGTGATAATCTGTCAACCAGCCTTCAGCTGATCATAGTAAAAAGGGGTAACAAACAAAAGAATGTGTTGTCTATGCAATTGAGAAAAACCCCAGTCTCCACTATAAGAATCTGGGTTCCTACATTGTGCGTATGTGTGTGTGTGTGTGTGTTAGAGAGAGAGAGAGAGAGAGAGAGACATAGTTTTGATTCATTGGCTACCTGTGTTCTTTGCTTGACATCTGGCTTCCCTAACCTCATGCAAACTTACCAGCTCAAGATGTCTAAGAAACAGATTACAATTAAGCTGGCTATGTGTCAGCTCAAAAAACTGGTCAGCTTTTAAAGTCCCAGAGGAAATTTAATTTCAGTCAAAATTTTGAATTACTTTGAGTAAACCTCTAGGCTGTTGCTTCTTCATCAGTAATAGTCATGAAGTCTGTAATATCTGAGCTAGTTCCCTTTCCATTTTAACTTTGAAAACCACTGGCAAATGAACTAGTCTAGAGCTTGGATTGATGATGAGTAGAATTGGTGTGACATCCCAGACTAAAACTGCATTGTCTTAAAATAAGAGATTAATGACTTAGTCTATTCTTGGTGGTGAGTAAAAGACACTTGGGAAAGTTACAAAATCCAGGCACATCGAAAGCATTTTAAGTCTTGCCAGCTTGAAACTAGTACTAAAAGAGTTAGAGCTACAGGTGGAAAATATTAAATTACTATTTTTGTACTTTTCTTTCTAATGCCCTCAAAAGTTTTGGCAGAGACATAACTATAGGCTGCACTCTTAATGTAAAAAAAAAAAAAAAAAAAGATGAATTTAGGAAAGAAAATTGAATTCAGAATCTGTACTCATGAGTTGAGCTTGGCTGAGCAAATGTTAGTTTTTCAGTGAAATAACTTCTGTACATTGGAATTTAATTGATTTGATGGCTCTGACGCTATTATCTTTGGGTGTCCTTTCTAAAGAATCTTTTGAAATGTCTATTTGCAGTAGAGAGATAAGAGGTTCACAATAATCTGGAAAAAAAGGCATATCAAAAAGAGAAATTTCATTAGGAGATTCCCAATCTTTTCAGAATGTAATCTTGCACCATCTTCCATCACAGGAGAAAACTGAATAAATAAAGTGTTTCTTAAGCATGGCTGGTATACCCAACTTTGAATGTTAGAACTTTTTGCCAAAACATCCATTTACTTTCCCAGACTGGGAAAACTGAAGTAGCAAATGGACGTCATTTTTACAATCACAGAAGTGTCTTTTTGGTGTATGCTAAATGAAAAGAGTTTAAAAAAAAAAAAGAAACTTCCATTCACATAAAACTCTCTCTTGTTAATACCCCAGAGTTAAGAGCCCACTTGTAACATTCGGTGAGGTAAGGAGGGTGAAGTATCTCTGACATTTAGCTTTAGGTTGGACAAACCACATGAACTCTATACTTTTATTACAACATTTTTTTCCTTTCCTGGATATGCAAGGAAAATCCTTTCACCAATCCTTTTAGCCAGTGACCTCTGCTAGGCATGGCCCTAGGTATATGCAATACTCCACGGTGTATTCTGTCTCTTATCTGCATGCTGTTCACTTGTGCCTGCCTAGCCTTCTATGATTGGGGGAGATTGTATTTTTCCAACCTCAAAGAATGTATTTTATTAATGCCTTTTCAAATTTTTCTCACTCAGTGAACGATTCAGAAGAAAAATGCTCAGATTCAGGTGGAGGGAGTCATACCAAATGCTTGCCAGACCACAAAAACTTCAGCTGCCTAGGCTTAAGGCTGCTTTCAGTCACTTAAAAATTGGGGATGAAAACACTGTTTGTAGTGAACTTGTAGAAATTCTGCAAATGGCACAGGACACAGATTCGGTCTGTCGCCCATTCATTTGAAGAACCATTTAACAATCACTCCACTTTAATGACTTTCATCTATTTCATCATCGTTGTTTAGATTCTTAAATCCTCTAATAATTTACAGACACTAGGATTAGAGTTTGTTTCCCTGGAGACATTAAAGTTCTGCCCTGCTGATCCTATTGGGGGAAGATGGTTTGCTTTGTCTTGCTTTTCTCCTCCTTCACACCCTATGTGAGCACGCCTCAGAACCACAGGAGGTTTGTTAAACCGTGGCTTGCTGAGCTCCCTTAAAAGTGCTTCTGATTGAGAAGGGCTAGGGTGGGGTTTGAGAATTTGTGTTTTCAAGCAATTCCCAGGTGGGGCTCAGGCTGCTGGTTACCATAATTCAAGAACCATTGTTCTCATCAACCACCCATTCCATTCCTAGAATATTCCACATTTCTTTTGTTCACAAATAATCTACTTCTATTCTTTTTCCTTTTTAGAGACCAAAAATTTCCACTCTTTTTTTTTTGTGTGTGTGTGTATAGGATGCTACATGTGTTAAACATGCTTATACCACTGAACACAGTCCCTTTCCAAATAGCCTTGTACATTATTCCCTGGGCATTGCAGTGAAATGACAACTTACCTAGGGATACTTCTGACTCATGCAAACTCCAAGGACAAGGATGAATCCAGGGATGTAGTAGAATGCTGGGCAAGGTGCAGGCTTATTCTGTGCTGTGATTGAGTTCTTTGCCTCCCTGCTATCATTTACTTACCAAACCCACTTCCAGACATTGGTAAAGGTGTTCCCTGAATCCTTGGAAAACAGAAAGGTTCAGGTTTTCTTTCAGGGATGCATTTATTATTTACACATCAGTTATGCCTAGGTTGTTTGGGACCTTTCAAAGTAGATCATCCTAGTTGGTCATCACCGATAGGTAAGGGATATAAATAAAACTCCTGCTCAGTGCAATATAAATGCCAAGGAAGGAGTTTATCTTGTTAAATCCCACCAAGGGCAAGTGACACAGCAGCTGCAGACCTGTCCATAGTGGCCTAGGGGGTACATACAGGCGCTTTGAGGATCCTGGCTCTCTCCCCACCGTGGGAAAACCTTGCATGTGATCAGAGCTACAACTATAATGGGACTTGACAAAGCAATTGAGAGAGGCAGCTGCTTTTGCAATGTTCGGGACTCATTCAATGGATTTTCTTCCCCGTCTTCAGCGGCATTGGGCAGCTTGTTTGGTGACCAGCTACGTCGTTTGGCAGCAGGCTCAAGTGCTCGCAATTGCATAAAGCAAGGAGCACGACGAACAGCGATGTTCCAGTTTAAAAGGACAGCGCTGCTAACAAAGGTAGGCTTTTATTTGGGGTAGGATCTTTTCAACTGCACAAAATCTCGTGCCTGGCCACATGTCATTCACCACGGCCATGCTCCTGGCATCGGGCATATGCCTCCTGTCTCTTATTCTTGAATCCTGAACAGGGTGGCATGGGGAGGGACTCAAGGTCAGTGTCTTATCCTGAGTTTCCCATTTCTTAAACTCACTCTGTGTTCCCTTTGCCTCTCTGTTTTTTCCTGACCACTTTCAGCCCCTATTCCCTCCTCTTCAGGGATCTAAGTGTTACTAAGATGATTATTTCTGACAAGTGGTTCTGTTTCCTGAATGTAACATTCATGTTTTTTTTTTTTTAATGGGGTAAGAATGAATGAATACTCATAGTTTTGCAGCTTTCACATACACTAGGGAGCAAGATCAGCTCTGCCTTCCATACCAAAGGAAAAATAGCTGTCTACAAAATGTGGTGAAACTTCCCCTTCATTGCACTTGCCACTGTTAATTGTATACATTAGAATGGCTGTTTGGTCAATATCTGTATTCCTCATTAACACAAGAAGACAATGGCTGTTTTGCTCACTTTTGGGTCTCTAATGCCTATCAAAGTGTCTGGTACATGGCACATACACAATAGTAATTGTCACAGGGAAGAAAAGAATGAACATCAAGTGTACTGGTTGAGTCATGGGAAGTCCTTAGCTGGTATTGACGACATTGTGAAATGCTGTTCAGCTTTAGAAAGGACTGTGCAGAAAGACCTAAGTTTTATTAAAAAGCGTTTGTTGTCTTAGTTTATTTGGAGTCATTCCCTTGATGGTATATGTTGGGTGGAAATAAACAAACAATGTGTCACCCAATAAGGAGCAATCTTAACTATGATGAGTTCTACAAGCCTTCTGTTCTAGCAACTTGTGTCTGGAATGAATACAGAGATTGCAGGAGCTTTTTACTAAGTTCCTCCAAACGTTGAAAATATGATCTGCTTTCATTCACCAGTGTTGTCAAGACTAAGCCACTGAGTGGCTTAAATAACAGAAATATATTGTCTTACAGTGTGAGAGCTTAGAAGTCCCAGATCAAGGTGCAGGGACTGGTCCCTTCGGAGGGCAAGGAGGGAGAGCTCTCTTGCCTGCTCTGTGTAGCTTCTGGGGGTTCCTGGCAATCTTTGACATTCCTTGGCTTGTAGAAGCATCACCCTGATCTCTGTCTTCATGTTCACATGGTGTTCTTCCTGAATATTTGCGTCTTCTTATAAGGACACCAGTCAGATTGGATGGGGGCCCAGACTACTCCAGTTTGACCTCAGCTAAACTAATTACATCCACAACAACCTTATTTCCCAATAAGTTTACTTTCTGAGGTACCAAGGGGTTAGGATTTCAACATATGAATTTTGGATAGACACAATTCAGCCATAACCATAAGCAAGAATGAAGCTATTGAATGGAAACCCATGTGCCCTACACCTGGAAGCACCTCCCAGCCTCCCTGCCACCTCCTCTCAGTGGCAGGGTTGGTTCTGACCTTTTGCCAGTGCTGGGCTCAGGATAATCCTGGCTTGGCAATTTACTCTGATTTAACTAGTTGAACCTGTTTCAGAGAGCCAGCCAGCAGGTGGGTCTGCCAGCTGGCCTTGCTCCTTGTGCTACCTCCAGTGGCAGTTGGGGACACTGCCTGAGACAGTATGAGGAGACTTCTTATGTCCACAGAAGCAAAAACTCCTCTCCTCCTCATGGCACTGGTGAAGCAGTGCCCTCTGCTCCACTGCTGTGAGAAGAACAAGAGATACTTCAGGGCAGTATCTGCTCATGGCTACTCAGAATCCTGCCATGGTTGCTGAACACCATTGATCTGTTCTGACAGATTTCCTATGCAAAAAAAGCCAAAAAACAAAAAACCAAGGGTGATGCAATACACTGGAGCCATCCGACACAAATATTTTACTTCACCATAGTAAAGGGGGAAGGTGATGTTTGACTTCTGGCTAAATGTCCATGAGAAAGACCAATATTTGGTCTTGTCTCTGGCTTGTTATCAAGAGAACATGTTACATCACTTGCTTGTTGCTTCCAGGTGCTTAAAAAAGTAACTGGAAGGTACAGGACTTCCCAAATCGTAAAATTCAGAGAGAGTCAGTTGTCTCTGCTGAGGTAGCCTGTTTTGTAGTGTGTATTCACCCTTAATGTAGCCATTGCTGTTGTTTTGGGACCAACCATGGTATGGGTAGGAGTGAAAGAGAGGGAGAGAGAGAGAGAAAGAATATGAGCACAGCAAAGATACAACCAGGGGCCAACACTGGTCATATGGGATTGGTTCCACAAGAGTTAGTGGCAGGAAGAAGTAGGACCTGAAGTGCTGAAGGAAGTGAGGAATTAAGATCAGGAGTAAAACCAGAGGGGAAGTGAAAAATACAAGGGTTGAGAATAGGTGACAAGCCTGACCAAAGACCGGAAACATGGCCCTGCTTCTGATCCCTCCCACTACGTGATCCCAAACAAGCCACCCCAGCCCAGTATTTCTTATTTTTCTTGCCTGGAGGGTGAGGATAATGGGATAACTCTTTTCTAAGAAAGTCTGATAATAAAACTGTCATTTCTCTATGTCATTAGTTAGCTGGATATGACTCCTTAATCTTCATGTTTTATATATTTAGTTTAACCATCCATTTGATCGCCTCTTGTCCTTTATTTATACACCACATTTTAAATTTTATTTTCATGATTTTAGGGTTCCAGTGCCACCAGCTATACCCAAAACTATTTCATAAAAAACAAGTGGCCAAATTATAAAAAAGAAGTACTGTGTTTCTGAAGCCTAAAAGTGATAAATACCAATGGCATAAAAGAAAGGTCAACTTCATCCTCTCTGAAAAATAACAATAACCAAAAAAATTCTGTGTGTTCTAAAGGGAGGCCCTTATGGTAGATACAGGATTTTGCCTTCATATCTTCACACATAATTCTGAGGAGAACTGGACATAAATAAATGAACATATGGAGAGAGGAATTCCCTGTGGACTTGAAGCTACACATTGTGATTCAAATCACTCAGAGGACTTTTGTAGGTATAAGAAGCACCTACCCAGGAAGTGTGCAGTTGATCCAAGGTCAGGAACAACTGAGAAAACATATCTCCATTCAGAAGACCCTCATGAAAGCTCTTCCAGGCAGCATCCACTCACACTCATGTTGACACTCCTTTCGATGCTGTTTTCATTTTGTTGGGATGGCAGAAGACCACACTGAATACTAGTCAAGAGGGCAGTCTTGACCAGTATCCGGTGCTGGCATCCAGTGCTGGTTTAAGATATTATGTCCACTTCTGACAACTGTTATTTGATTTTCCAAAGTCTTGATTTCCTTACCCAGCCCCTGGTGATAGATATTAGTATTTATTTCAATTTGTGTGTGTGTGTGTGTGTGTGAAGATTAAATTAGATCTTAAGTATACAGTTCTCAGTGGCACATAGTATGTGATCAGTTATGAAGTCATGATTACTAATTATGAAGTGACGATTATTATTATCCTTGTCTCCCTCTTGGAGAAACTGACACCATTGCAATAGTGGATTAGAACCTAATGACTTCCCCATCCATGGAGAACACTTCTCTTCTTCATTGGTGACTAATCTCAGGGTTCCTTATACACAGAAGCTAACATCACCCTATAGATCCAGATATGAAGAGCGAGAAAACACCCCTGAGGTAATACCTGGGTGTGGTGGCACTGCTTTCTCAGGAGCACCCAGTCCATTACAAGTCTGAACAATGTGATCCTAGCTCTGGGCAGAAAACACTAAGCAAGGAAATGTTTGTTTTGTAAGAAGACAATTCAGACTTGTTCTTCTGGGCTTTCCATAACCCCAAACTTCTCACCTGCAGCAACAGCAAGAATGATTGCACATGGCATCCAGATATTGTGAGAAAATAAAGATGGAAAAAAAGGAAAGGTAGTTTGTCACCTTAAGGTGAGTAGATAGACACCTGGTAGCAAAACAACACAAGAAAGACATGAAAAATTTTGATATTTTTTTGAATGAAGGAATATAAGCTCATATCACCTGATATGTGGAAATATGACAATTACTTTAAAGATCTACCCCACTAGAGTCAATGCCTGAGCCCTCCTTGAGCATCTCCAGAGTACAATGCCTAGTACATAACTTATGCTAATGGAACAATTGGGTGTTTCATTGTATTATGATTCTTGAAGAGGAATGTCTGCCTTCAATATTTGAGCCTGGAACCATTGACTTCATTGCCCTGAACCTCTATTGCCTCCTCCGTCGATGGGAATTCTAGGAGAACCTATCTCATGAGATTGTTGAGAGAATTAGATGAGTTGCTACAGGTAACAAACACTTTCAGATTAGTGCCCAGCACATAGTAGGACTTCATCTGATGTTAAGCATTATGGGGATTCTTTTGCTTAGTTGGTGGTTCTAGAATCTTTGCTCCATTATGGTTTCTCTCAAGCATAACTCTTCCTGGCTCTCTCTGTTCTCAAGAACTGTTTTAGAGTAGGATCCAATCAAAACCAAGAGAGTTGGTTTTATTTTCTAGCCCTCCCCCCCACCCAAGCTCACATTGATCATACGCTTCCCAGGAGCAAGAGGTGATGGACAAGGCATTTTCAAGGGCAACTGAGGAACAAGCCACAGACGTGGCCTGAGTAGTGGTAGTCAGTAGTTTCAGTGTGGTAGAGAAAGAACAGGCCACACTCTGAAGATGGCGACCCAAGGTAGGGATGAGACTGTGAGCACTGAATGGAAGCCTGGCAACGTGGCAGAGATGAGAATGGTTCTGAACCTGGAGAGGCAGCTCTGCCAGGTGCTGCTTCCCTTTCATAAGCATGAAATCCACTTAGGTAACACTTGGTACATACCCTCTGAATCTACAGCTTGTTCTTTACAAGGTGGCTTTTTGGCAAAATGTATTCACTGGTCACACCCAACCTATTCTATATTTATTCTGAGTGCACAGGGCTAATGAGATAATCATACCCCGAGGCTTAACTGGTTGAAATCTGTAAATCTCCTAAAAGTGTAATTACCTCTTCATAATCCTTCTTTCCAATATTGCGTAAATCTCATTAGTACATATTTTTTTATTATTCATGTTATGGAAAAAATTGCTTTTTGCTATTGAAAGAACAGCTGGCAGGGGAAGACCTAGATCTCCTGTTTGAGCTAATAACTTTATCTCTGTGGTCAAATAAATGAATGAGCCTCCCAACCATAAGAGGTTCACTTAGTAGTGGGGTCTGTGCAGTCATTTGATTTTAGGCTGAGGACCCTCGGTGAGGGTTGGCACTGGTGTGAGGCTGGAGCACGGTGGGGTGAAGACTTGGCCAATATTGACTCTTATCTAAGAATGGTTCCTAGAAAGACATGGACCCATGCACCATCATAGGAATAGGAGCCCCACAGAGATTAAATTTAACTGTTCCAACTCTATGGACCTGGTCAAGGCCTTGATACATCTTTCTGGACTGGACACCAACCAAATAAATTTATTTGATTGTGCATTAACGTGGGTGATTGGTGATCAGGAATTTTTACTTACAGTATGATTTTGCTAGGCAGAGATGACATGAACTTTCACAATATCCTAGTTTGCTTAATAAGTTGTTTGATTCAGGACACATTGTACTAACTTCTTTACTTTTGAAGCGACTCTGTAAATTCCCTTGAAGTTTTCAAGTATCTTTTATTTGTTTGCTGCCTGATCAATAAAATTGCTTGAAAGTGCCCCTAACTTTGAGGGGGAGGATAGGGAAATATCTACCTATTGTGTGTGTTTGAGACTACACACTCATTCATTCCTGCATGCCTTCCCTTTAAGGTAGTATAGTCAAAAGAACACTATTAGAAAAGCAGAAAATGAGGACTTTTCTTTTGTCACTGCCATTGTCAGTATACTAACGTGGGTGAGACCTTACCTTCTCTTGTCTGCAGACTCTGTGACTTCTATGTTATATGTAAGCTATTTGTGGAAAGCAGCAAGCCATAGCCTCCACCTTGAGAGGACAGAGCTGGGGCCTGTTTTGCTAAGCAGTCAAGGGGATTGGGAAGCAAGGTGGTGGGTTGGAGCACTTGCTAATGGGTTAAAGGAGGAGGGAAGCTGGGTATAGAAAAGGGTTTATTCTTTGTTCTCTGAATGTCCTCACTGCCCCTCCATAAGGAGTAGGACTAAAACAGGAGAAGCTGGCTTTGTTTCTCCTTCTAACTCATCTTAGCTCCTCAAGGAGGATGCAAAACCTCTATAATTTATTTAATGATTTTCTCTTAAAGGGCATCACTCTATGCCTTTTTATGGTAACAAACCAAATACATTTAAACTGAGTCCAAGTTTGCATTTTATATTTGTGTCATGTATTCATGTGTTAGACATGTAGGTAAAAATTAGTTTTCTAGGCTTCCAAACTCTCTCTGTTTCCCAAAACTTAGAGTCCTGTAGGCTAGATAATTATCTGGATAATAACTTAAAATTTCACTTGTCTCCTTGGGCATATAATATGCTTTCTTTAGATCCAGCTTATATTCAATAATACATTAGTAGCATATAACAAGTTTTAGTGATATAAAACAGTATTTCCCTCTAAAAATTTATCTTCAAGTATCTTAATGAAATTTAGACTTTCCAACTTAATGCACCATAGCTGCTAAATGGAGTGTGCTGATCTCCATCAGATGCAACAGAAGCCAACTTTATTTTCCATCCCATTCTTTTTAAGCCCATTGTCTCTTTACCCTCTTGGGTAAAAGACCTTTTACATTGCTGCAGGACAGCTGTTTTCTATGTGCTGGAGACCACATGTAGTATTCGAGAAACAGTGATGTGTCCCTGTCTCTGCCATCAGTGGAAGCACCATTTGCTCTCAAAGCAGCCTGGAGTCACACACTATAGGAACTTCAGCCAGCTCCTCGCCTGGAGTCTTTTTCCAGTGTGGGTCTTGCATTAGATCCTGTAACCCCAGAGATACCAAAGTGTCCTCTTGAAATGCCTTTCACGAAGTAAGAAGAAAGTCCCCTCCCCCTAATCTTGCCATGGCAGGGGAGAAGCACATGGAGTGGGAAACATGCAGAATTCCACAAGTCCCTCCAAAGAAATGGCCTCTCTCCTACCTCTTTAGCCACAGTCTTTTCATTTCTCAGAGGAGGAGTGTTGAGCTAAAATAGCAAGACTGGTTTTTGGCCCTCTTTTCTGCAAGTGGTCTACATGTGGCCTGACATTCAGATTTATGCATGTATATAATATCTAATAATGTGTTATTACTACATAAGCTTGTAGGCTCCTTAAAGCTGGAGGCATGGTTATGTATTTATGTATTCCTTATAATACCTAGCTCAGTGGTCCATACAGTAGGTGCTCAATATATGCATGATGATGAACGAATGAGTGAGTAAGACTCATCACTGTTTGCCTGCCTCATGAAGAAGAATGATCAGTTTCTGTTAAACTGTGCACACTTTCAAGTTACCCTCCTACATTCTGCTTCTCCTGTAAGTACTGTTATTAAACTTCTAAATACTTAACAGAAGGCTGGTTTTTGGCAGTGACTGAACTCTTTTTGTCTTCTGTCCCGTGAATATCCTAAGCACTTTGTCACTTTGATCTAGGGGGCATTTCATTCTCAGAAATGCAAAGGAGTTGGCCACTGCACAAAATGTTTCCTATTTCCTATTGCCGTAAAATCCACTGCTCTTGAGCCTTTGCCCGCCCCCTTTCATGACAATGTGTAAGCCACTAAATTGCACTTACTGGTTGTGGCCATGCCATCAAAAAATCGTGAATGCCATGTAGATTTGAGGCTTGCTCCACTAAAGAGTCCACAATGGCTTTACTGTAACTGGGTTAACTAGAACTTGGCAAACAGCTATCCAAGGAGGGTGATACCAAGCTCCCTCCCCCCTTGCAGGATGCTGGCCTGATCTTCTTGTATTTGTGCAACTGGCCCATCCAGAGACTCACTAACACAGGGAGGAGGGTCCTGGTCAGGGCGAATCTCTGAGTCAGGTCGTACTTTGGGGACTCTTTTCACACAGCCTCTCTTCCTGCAATGCGAAGTAGGTTAGAGGATAGCTTGTTTTCTTTTGCTATTTGAAATACAGCATTTAGGGTCATGCTCTGAATAATTGGTGCTTGTTAGAAATGACTGTCGTCCTCTTGAAGCTGTAACAAAGAGCTACATTTAAATTAAATTCAGCCAAGCAAGAGCCTCGCCACAAAAATCAATGGGGCCAGGCATTTTTCAAAGACTTATTTTGATTTTTGTATCTGTAATATCCTAGGGCATAAATCAGCAAAGATATCCTAGAATCTAAAGAGAGCTGGGCCATAGTTCATGCTGCTTTAAAAGTATTTGGTATTATTTGGGATGGGAATGAAAGGTAAGATAAAATATTAGATGCAATCAACTTTAATATCACTTATTTTTATGTTTGGCAATCTTTATTCTTCCTCAATTTCCTACTATAATATTTCAAATATGGATTTTTGCTTCATTTATTTATTAAATCTGTGGGACCTCAAGAGACCCAAGTCAGGTCAAATATAGTTTTAAAAAGTTATTTTTTAGAAATGTATTCCAACACATACATTGCTGTGGTCTGATGACTTGTGGCATGGGTTGCAAGTAGCAATATGGAGGCCTAGTGTGCTGGAGAAAGGACTTGTAATGTTAATACATAGAAACATAATATTCAATTTATTGTCTAGAGCAGCGGTAGGTTCACAGCAAAATTAAGAGGAAGGTACAGAAAATTCCCAGGGATCCTTAACCCCACATGTACATAACCTCTCTCATAATAAACATCCCCCATCAGAGAAACACATCCACTTTGAAAATATTGTCTCCTCAACATGGTCCAAATTAAACCCTACCTCAGCACTCGAAGAATCCACTCTTTCCTTGAATCATCCACACAGAGACATTTTCTAGTTCTTGGAGACCAAAAACTCTTCATTCCTTTTTCATATTAGACATATATCAGACATATAAGTATCAGGGGTTGCTAGACTTTGTCTTTTAAAGTCAAAAAAGTAAGTCCCATCAGTTATTTTAATAATTTGCCTTGTGGTTGCTCTGTTCCAATTAGGCTTAATCTTGTCTAATAAACCTAATGAGCAGGTGAATTATTAATACACCCTGAAAAATTAAACTCTTCATATACATTCACCTTGTCTGTATGGCAGGCTATATTGTTGTTTTGTCATCGTAGAAACATGTTCTTCTTTGCTGTAGTTTCTGTTCAAGGCAAAGAGAATGTCCTTACTGTTAGTTACTGTGGTTGGTCTGAGCACTCAGTCTATCTGGTTTTTGCCTCACCTAGAACAGAGCATCTGTTTTAGGCTTGCTGCTTTTGCTGCAGAATTCTTTCTGTGTGGCTTTTTGCCTGGGTGTCACATAACCCCAATATTCCTTTCACTAAGACTACAAAGGAAATGCATCTTATTTTCTCTGGGTTTCTCTCTCTTTCTCTTTCCCTTTTTTCTCTTTTGCCTTTTCTTTTTTAATTTTTTAATAATTTTTTAAAAAACTTTTACATCATTGTTCATTTTTTTAAAAGATTTATGTATTTATTTACACAAGCACTGGGTACAGTCAGAAGCGTGGGAGGGTGAGAGAATTCACTAGAGCCAGAGCGGGGAACAGAACAGGCAGAATGACTGACGAAATGCACCGCTGAGGGGAGCAGCGGGCCGCAGGAGAGGTCTGTGCGCCATGTGGAACCCTCTTCGGGGGCTGGGGATTGAACCGGAGCTGCAGAGGCTGCGGGCAGCTTTGCAGCCCAGTGCTCAACCACTGTGGCACCAGGGGAGGCCCACATCATTGTTCATTTTTAAACAATATTTTCTATCCCCCACCCCTCACGTGTAGTCCCCATAGAGTTTCCTTCCCCAATGCACCCGTGCACCATCACCTCAGTCCCCTGTGCTCCCCCCTCCCTCCCTCTGATCCCTCTCCCTCCTCCTCCCCTGCAGGATGTCTCTGGTTTATAATTGTCTGTTTTTTTGCTTTGTTGTGTTTTATACTGTTATTTTTTTTAACACTGATGTCTTATTTGGTTCCCCTATATTGGGCCCCCTCGAGCCCTCACCAGTTCATGTCTCTTCCAGCGAGTTGGTCTAAAACAAGTGCAATGTCACAAGCAATTTATACATGGTTTATATTCTTCAGGCTTTGAGGCATGACAAAAAGAGATGATGAATATTATTATTATTTCCTCCCAGTTCAAACATTAAATTCTTCCTGAATCTCCTCTCTCTGCCAAGGACAATTTCTTTCTACCAATATCAACTCCACTCTCTGGCTCCCTCCTGTTTTTGCTAAACGATCAACTATTAATACTTTCCAGGCTTTAATATTGTTAAAGTCAGCAAGATTGACTTCCTGAAGTTCATCTCCCCAAAGGATTGCCATCCTGAACTCTTCCATGGTATTCTGGTTGGTTCAGTGGGTCTCAAGTGCTACTTGGGCACCATGGCATAGACATGACCTGACAAATCTGTTTCAGTTAGCCTTCTAGATGCCACTTACTCTCTGTGGCTTGGCAACATTGCTTATCTGTATATGGCGAAGGGACACTTGCTGTTGCTTCAGCAAAACTGTAAGTGGGGAAAGGAGAAGACACTAGGAGGAAAATTGAAAGACAAATGCTTTTATATTTTAACAAACATTTGGATTCTAGAGAAGTTTCCCCATCTACCATGTTTCAGAACATACAGACATTGTTCCCTTTTACTAAAAAAACAGGAATAAGATGAGGCTGGTTAGCCCCTTCCAGAGTCATGACCTGTCCCCATGCCCCACAATTTTAATGTTCTATCCAGAGTGACTCTAATGTGTCCAGGGAGGTATGATCTGTGGACACAGGCACTTGCCACTGGCTGCCAAAATGCTTCAACCCTGACCTCAAAGAACCCTGTCTTTGATGCATCCACTGCCGCTGAATTATGACTCAGATTTTTAGTCCTAATATTCTGAATTTAGAAATAACTTCTCTTTGAATATCACAAGATTTATGGAATTAAGTGCTATATTTTTGCATCTTAAAATGTTCACATTTAATCCAATGAAATAGTTAAAATACAGTCATTATTTCTATGTCACAATAATGGAAAGTTCTAACAACTATTTACTTAGATAATGCTAAATTCACAGGGCAGAATGCTATTAACTTTGGAAAAGAATCAGTGACTGAGCTTATCTAGGGAATTCTTGCATTTTGAATGGCAATCCCATCTGGTTTTCTGCCTGTGCCTCTACGTGTGAGTTGTATTTAAAAAAAAAAAAAAAATTAAGCTCAAGAGACAGCCTGACAGCCAGGGGGGTTAGGCCCCAGGAAAATGGACTAAGCTCCATAGTCCTAACCTCTTGACCTGCCCACCCAGGTTGTTGGATGGAGGGGTGGGAAGTTGGTACTTTAGAACTATTCTAAACAGATGGGGAAGGTGTCCAGCTAAGCAGGCAAATAAGCTATTTGTAGAACTTGACAATTCAACTGCCAGTCAAGTGCCCAAGTGGTCCAGCAAGGCAGGATCTTGACAGCAGCGCCAACTGCATGATGGGGACTTAGTCAGCATGACGCCAGCCTTGAATAGGTTAGAAAAACTAGGGAAAGATCCATATTTAAAAGTATTAACTAGAGTGGGACTAGGTCGCATGGAGTCAAAGTAGTTTTCAGGGAACAAAAGAGAAATCCAAGAACTAAATATAAAGCATAAGGTCAAATAACTGCAATACTAAATTAGTATTGAATTATGTGATCACTGAAATAAAATCGCTACATTTCCCTAAAGATAGTTTGGTCCTCTTCTCTGGACTTAAAACTTTCCTGTGGCTTCCCATTGCAAACTCTTATACCTTGGATGATGCCCTGCATGACCTGGCTCTGATAATGCTCAGCCCTGTAAATTTACTGTTATGCTGGCTTTTCCCTTCTGTCTTGAACTTACTGAGCTTCTATGCAGATTGTTCTGTTCTCTCTAAATCTTGACTGTCTTTCTTTCACATTCAAGAGTTAGCTAAAATACCTTTTAATTTTTTCTTCTATTATTATTCACTGCTGTATCTATACAACAAAACAGTGCCTAAAACTTCATCAGTACCCTGTAAATATTTGCTGATTGACTGAATGTGGTTCAAACTCTTTAGAAAAGGATAGTAGGCTAAAAGTAATGCATGGAGAGAGAGAAATATGGGAAGCTGTTAGGAACATAGATGTTTAAACAATCCTTGAAATTCTCTATAATTCATAATTCTCAATCATAAAATGGAAGGATTATCACTGATGAATTTTGCAAGATTACACTGAGGAATCACTCATTCAAAAATAAGTACTTTGTAAATTCAAAATTATTGATTATAGATTATGATACCTGATATTCCAAACATGGGGCTAGAGGGGGTAATATGAATGTTTAGAGGATCTCCTAGAAGATATGTTATTAGCTAAATGCTAAAAATAAAAAGAAATATAGGATAAGTTTAAGTTGTGCTGGTTTAATATCAATTTCGTTCTTGGATGGCAGTGATATACATACATACGTATATGTGAAAATGTCTCAACTCACTTTTGTGGATTTTATAACTCTTATCATTACCTTGCTTAGAAGAAATGTCTAAAGTTTGAGTCAGTGGAGACACTAACTTATTGGTCTAGAGGCCATTACTAGCCCAAAGTAAAAAAAGAGGGATAAAATCCAATTTTTAAGGTTCTTTGAGTTGACAATTATAATTATCCTTGCTTTCCTCAAAACATTTACAAAATCAGTACTGGAGGTTTCTAACTCAAATGGTTCCAGTACATTAGATCTTACAAATGAGTGATCTCTACTGCTACATTTCATCTTTTGTACATTACTCCCATTTGTATTAATTTTCAATTAAAGACTTGAAATCAAAACTTGCTAAAATGCACATTTCAATAATAAAAAAACTAATAAAAATTCACAACAGCCGTAGCCATTTCCCATCTTGTTTTCCCCCATCTCACAATTCCATCGATTTAATTGGTAATTATGAGCTACTTCATTTACTATATTGTGAATAATGCTGGAATTTTACTAGGGCTGTATAGCCCAACACTCTGTGGTTTATTGACAGAAGCTTGGCAACAACAGAATTCCACCTGAGAACATCTAGTTCCTCTTACCTGTGCTATTGTTCTTTGTGTCTGTCAAAAAGTAGGCTGAATCACTCATACACCTGAGCCTTTGTGGTTCTAACTTCTCAGAACTGTGGTCTGATTCAGTGCTTCCCAAAGCCAGGCTGGGGATCCTGACTGGTCCATGCCTGAGGGAAAAATATAAAGACAAGGCAATGAGTTTTTTTCATAAAGGCTATTTTTCCCAAATTAAAGAAATTCCCTTTATATAAAGATGGTATTGCTCCTATGATTGGGGGGAGATCATTCTTTTATAATCATCTATGGTAGTTTTAAATTTTTTTTTCTTGGCAACCTAAGCTATAGGAAATCCTGAGCATCAGTTTCTTCCATTAAAATTTCTTGAAATGTATTCAATAAAAGGGAATTATAGTTACTCTGGTTTGTCTTAAAATCATATAAATCTTTTGTCTTTTACTAAAGATTTCTGTGGAGAATGGCACGATCAACCCATGTGTCAGTTCTGCAAATAGCAATTATTGTCAATCCTATTTTGTCTGAATTTATCACTACTCAGCCTCTCCATTTTTTTTATTTTAGCAAATCCATTATATATTTTCAGTCATGAATGTCAGCATTTAACTTTAGAAAATAGGAATTATTTCCTTAAATTCATTTTGGAATTTGAGCAGTAATAGAATCCCAAGTAGTTACCACTCCCAGGTATGTATCCTAAGAAAGGGAAGCATAAGTCTACCCAAAAAATTGTACAAGAATGTTCATAGCTGGGCCTCCCCAGTGGCGCAGCGGTTGAGTGCTGGGTTGCGAAGCTGCCCGCAGTCTCTGCAGTGCCGGTTCGATCCCCGGCCGCCGGAGAGGGTCCCACATAGCGCACAGACCTCTCCTGCTGTGCCTGCTGCTCCCCTCAGCAGTGTACTTCGTCAGTCTGCCTGCTCTGCTCTCCCCTCTGGCTCTGGTTAATTCTCTCACCCTCCCACGCTTCTGACTGTACCCAGTGCTTGTATAAATAAATAAATAAATCTTTTTTTTAAAAAAAGAATGTTCATAGCAGTACTATGAGTAAAAAACTAGAAATTGAAAAAAATTCCCATCAACTGATGAACACATTTGGTATATCCATATAATGGGATATTACAAAGCCAAAAAGGAGAATGAATTATTGATTTATTCTACAACATAGATGAATATTGAAAATATGTAAAGTGAAAGATATACAAAAAAGAACACTTGTATGATTTCATTTACATGAAATGTCCAGAATAAGCAAATCCATAATATAGACAGTAGATGACTAGTTGCCAAGGATTACGGGGAGAGGGGAATGGGAGTATTTTTGTTTGTTTGTTTTGTTTTTGTGGAACCCTCGCCGGTGGCCGGGGATCGAACCGGCGCTGCAGAGGCTGCGGGCAGCCTCACAACCCAGTGCTCAACCGCTGCGCCACAAGAGGAGGCCCTGGGAGTGTTTTTTTAATGAGCATGGAACTTCTTTTGGGTGTGATAAAGATGCTCCAGAATTAGGGGTGATATTTGTACATTTGTGAATTTATTTAAAAATCGCTGAATTGTGGGCCTCCCCGGTGGCGCAGCGGTTGAGCGCTGGGTTGCGAAGCTGCCCGCAGCCTCTGCAGCGCCGGTTCGATCCCCGGCTGCTCCCCGGCCACCGGAGGAGGGTCCCACATGGCGCGCAGACCTCTCCTGCCTCCCGCTGCTCCCCTCAGCAGTGTACTTCGGTCCTTCTGCCTGCTCTGCTCCCCGCTCTGGGTCTGGTGAATTCTCTCACCCTCCCGCGCTTCTGACTGTACCCAGTGCTTGTATAAACAAAACAAACAAACAAACAAATAAATAAATAAAACATGCCTCTATTAAAAAAAATTGTTAAAAATTAAAAAAAAATTGCTGAATTGTGCATATTGACAGTGTCAGTTTTATGGTGTGTGAGTTGTGTCTCAAATATGCAGATGTGAGCATATGTCCAAGACTGCAAATGACTGCTATCTTCATTTTCTTTTCTTCCTTTATCTACCTTTTTACTTCCTAATCCTAAAGACATACTCTGTAGTCATAAATTAAAGTCATAGAAGAACAAAATGTTGAATTACAAGAATTATTTATTTCTAATGTTTTGAATAACTTTTTAAGCCTAGAATAATTTTAGATTTATAGAAAAAAATCACAAAAATAGTATAGAGAAATTCTATATGTCCTTTACCTAGTTTCCCCCAATGTCAGCATCTTATAAAACCTTGGAACCAAGACCAAAAATCTAAGAAAATGATATTGGGGCATTACTTAAATAAACCCCAGATTTTATTCAGATTTTACAGCTTTCCACTAATGTCCTTCTCCTGTACAATGATCCAATCTAGGACACCACTTTGAATTCATCACAACTCCTTAGTCTGTTCTGGTCTGTGACTGTCTCATCCTTTCCTTGTTGTTATGAACTCGACAGTTTTGAAACAAATTATTCAGGCATTTTGCAAAATGTTTCTCAGTTTATGTGATTCTTCTGATATTTCTCTCATACTTAAATTGCATTATGGGTTTGGAGGGGGTGAATAGCAATATGCCTTTCTTACCACATCCTATGAGGGCTTCCATGTGTCAACATGACTTATCACTGGGGATAGTAACCTTGATCATTTGCTTAAAGTGTTAGCCAGTTTTTTCCTCTAAGTTCATTTTCCTTCTGTCCACACTCCTGTCCTTGAAAGTAAGTCATAAATCCAGATCACTTATAAAGCAGAGCGTGGGGATATAATGCTTTGCTTTTGTAGTCTTAGTCTGTTCAGGCTGCTGTGACAGAATACCACAGAGTGGGTGGTTTAAAAACAACAGACAGGGGCCTCTCTGGTGGCGCAGGGGTTAAGTCTCAGTGCTATCAACCTATCACCAGCCACCTTGGCACAAGTTCAATCCCTGGCCTGGGAGCTGACCCACATGGCTCAGCAGACCTCTCCCGTCTTACCCACTGCTCCCCTCAGCAGTGTATATCAGTAGATCTGCCTGTTCTGCTCCCCACTTTATTTCTGATGAATCCCCTCACTACCCCCAACCTCTGGTCTATACCCCAGTTCTTGTATGCATAAATAAATAATAATAAATCTTAAAAAATAAATAAAAAACAACATTTATTTCACATAGTTCTGGAGGCTGAGAAGTCCAAGGTCAAGGTGCAGACATCAAGGTGGCAGGTGAGAACTTGCTTCCTGGCTTGTAGATTGCTAATTCCTTGCATTCTCATAAGGCAGAAAGCAGAGCAGTCTCTCCAGAATCACTTTCCTTTTCTTTTAAAAGATTTATTTCATTTATTTATGCATACAAGAACTGGGTTGCAGGTCAGAGATGCAGGGGGATTCAGCAGAGACAGAGTGGGGGACAGAACAGGTGGATCTATTGAAATACACTGCTGAGGGGAGCAGTGGGCGAGACAGGAGAGGTCTGCTGTGTCATATATAGATTAGCTCCCTGCCTGGGCATCAAACTCAGGTCACAGTGGTGATAGTGCTGAGCTTCACCCCTATACCACAAGGGAGGCCCTCCAGAGTCACTTTCTAGGGGCACTATCCCAGTCATGAGGACTCTACCTGGGTGAGATTATCATTTCTCTGAGTCCCTCCCTCCCAGAGTATCACACTGGGGGTTGAGACTTCAACATGAGTTTTTTGAGGGGATCTAAACATTTTGTCCATAACAACAGGTAGGCTGGGGAAGTCTCTACATATGTTATTTGTAATTTTTCTGTATGAAAGATTTGTCTCTTCTCCTCCATGTATTTGTTGGACCATTTATTCATATCAACATGGGGTCATATATGTTTATTTTATGCTTTGTGTTATCCAATTCTATGTTATTTATTCTGTTGCTCGAATTGTCCTAGCTTTGGCCCCTGAAACTCCTTGAGGTTGGTTCCTTTGATATGCTCTATCTTTTTTTGAAATATATATAAATTTTTTAAATTAGGAATTCCTTACTTTCTGGTACTGCAAGATGCTCCAGGCTCATCTTGTACAGAGCTTTGTATAAACCCTGCCCCAGAGCAGGGAATCAAGATCTAGGTGCTGGGAGTAAAAACAGGGCTGCTTGTATAAAGAGAATATAAGAGTCTAAGGGAATGGAAGAGATCAGCTGTCAAGTTCAAGAATGAGGAGTAAAAGACGGAAGCGAGTGGAATAGATGATAGCTCAGGATTGAATGCGTAATCCAAGCTATAGGGAAAACATGGCACCCACTGGGTTATCCATTTGATACACTGTATACAAATGTGCATATGGAGACTTAACAGGACAGTTTACATTGATGATGAGACTCCAAGTTAAATATATAACAAGCCACCTTTGAAATTGAATATGTGATTCTGCTAGGAAAAAATCATATCTGACGTTTCAGCCACCACCTTCATTTGGATTCTCAAAACTGAGTGCTGGTAGATATTGCTATTTTTGCACTGAGTTTTCTCTTTTTAGGAAATAAACTCAAATAGTCACTTAAAATATAAATGAATGTTATAATGATAATGATAACTAGAAAGTGCAATTGTTTGGGATTCTGAAGCTCCTTGCTTGTGTTTTATTCTTACGACTTTTTATTTTGTCCCAGGCAGAGCAAGACTAGATACCAGGCATGCGAATGGCTGTGTTGGGGAGATTGGAAGGAGAGAGCAGAGCTAAAGTCATGCTACAGCAGGCAAGGAAAGCATTGCCATTCTGTTCTCTCTAAACCTGCAGTGCAGAGGCTGGCTCTGTGGGAGATTGTAAAGGGAAATCTGCTTAATAGGAGAGCAACGAGGTGGACAATCTTTGCTATACTTATATTAACATATGTGCACCTCGCAAAATGCATTTTGAAAATGCTGGCAGACACATTTTTTTTTTCAGAATGAAAACTGGAGAGTGCAGTTTTTTAGCAGCTGAAGATTTTGAATTGTACTATAGATTAGCTAGAAGTTTCAAAAAGCCCTTCCTGAGTCAGCTAAATAGTGAAATGAAGTTTCCCAAAGTTGGTTTAGCCCTGGTGGGTAACATAATAACTCAGGAAGAGTTGATTCAATCCATTTAGGGGCTAGAATAAATGTTTTGATTCTTCCTTCTTATTTACCCAGACTACCTGAGGGGCCTGCTATAATTAAAAATACATTGTTATACTTGTAAAGTCCCTTATCTCAGAAAACTCTGATCCTGGAGGAAAAAGTTCTCACAATTTGGTTTAAACAAAAGTAAATGGGACATTTCAGCTGCTCTATAAAAACAAATTGCCATGCCTACGAGGCAGCATCACTGAGTCACACTGGGCAAAGGATGGGATGTTATTTGCTTTATGACCATCTGCTTGTTGTGTGTGCTGTGGGCTCGTCATGCCCCCTCCTCAGCCAAAAGATCATATTGAAATCTTAGCTTCTATTACCTCATAATGTATCTAGGTATTTGGTTATTTGGTGTTAGGATTCTTCTTTCCTCTTTCTTTCCCTCCCTTGCTTCCTTCCTTCCTTCTGTGAACAAAAAGCTAATATAAAAAAAGTTTTCTATTTATTTGTAATTTTTAAACTATTTTGTAATTTTTAAAATTCAGGTAACATTGTTTATAGTACTTATACTATAAATAACATAATTTATAGTATTTATATCCGAGATATAGGATCACATCCCTTCAGATATAACTTACCATACCACACCCACCTCTGAGGTACCCATAGTCCTTTGCCCTTGACCACTATGCCCCTTCCTTCCTTTTTTCTCCTCCCCATCTTCTTACTCCCTCTAGGTGCCTCAATTCTAGTTATATTTCTAGGGTTTATTTTGTCAGTTCCTTTTCCTTCCCCTCTACATTCCAAATATGAATGAAATCATCCAGTATTTGTCTTTTTCCTTCTGGCTTATTTCACTTAGCACATTCTCCTCAGTTCCATTCATGTTGCCACAAATGATGAGTTCATCTTTTTCATAGCCGAGTAATATTCCATTGTGTACGTATACCACATTTTCCTAATACACTAATCTGTCTCTAGGCTTTTAGGTTGTTTCCATATCTTGGCTATTGTAAATAGTGCTGCAGTGAACCTAGGAGTGCATATATCTCTCCAAATTAGTGTTTCTGCATTCTTCAGGTATTATCTAAGAGTGGAATTGCTAGATCATGTGGTTGGTTGATTTTTCATATTTTGAGAAACATCTGTACTGTTTTCCGTAGGGTTGGACTAATCGGCCTTTCCATAAATAGTACATATTTTTCTCACACCTTCACAAACATTTGTTGCTTCTGTGTGTGTGTGTGTGCATGTGCACACACACACACAAATACACCGTGAATCATTCTGCTGAACGAGGTGCTGTCTCACTGTGCTTTTCATTTGCATTTTATCAGTGAACCCAATCAAAAAGTGGGCAGAAATGCTAAATAGACACTTCTCCAAAGAACACATGCAGATGGCCAACAGGCACATGAAAAAATGTTCCACATCATTTGTCCTCAAATAGGATCTTTAAAGGGTAATTAAGTTAAAATGAGGTCTTTAGGTTGGACCTTAATCCTGTAGGACTGGTATCCCTATAAGAAGAAATTTAGATGTAGACTAACAAAGAGGACAATAAGATGAGGCAGAGAGAGAGAAGATGTCACGTCATTGTTTATTGCAGGCCGGGTTCAGAAATATTCCAAATCTCTTGAAGAAAGGACCACCCCCACCCACCCCCCCAAGATGACAATCCTCTTAACAATCCATGCGTTACTTTGGTCTCTCATTAGATGGTGCTAGAGCCTACTTCTGTGCTGAGGCAATATGGTGCCAGGATCTGACTTTGGTGGGTTCGCCATAACCTATTTTACTTTAACATTTCTTTCATATTGTGGTTCATGTTCCTCTACTTATAAATAAGGAGGGAGTCTGTAGTAAAGCCCCAAAGTGAAGGAGTCACCATATTGTCATGGCAGGAAATGCACATCATGGTCATATCTTATCCAGTGAGCGTAGGTCATTTTTTATTGATGGAGAGGTCTTTTATACACTAATTCATGACTGAATGCATGGAGTACAAGGGACTTAAGATTGTTCTATATTTAGTTCTCTAGTGATTGATTCACTCTGGGGGGAGGCATATAACTGCTCTCTGCCCTAGTTTTTCCATTTATAAAATGGAAATAAAATATGGGACACTTACTTCAAAGGGCACTCAGAAGATGAATGAGGTAGTGTCTTTTAAAATACTTTGTGGTTGTTGGAGAAATAGAGTTATATACTCTTTGCAAATAGTGCAAGAATGATGAGGCCTACAACTTGACTTTGACCCATCAATGTTTATTTGAATCTTTTACCCACTTGGCCACAGATTATCCGCAAGCACTTTTACTGCTGTTTTCCTCACTAAGATAAAAGGGCATCCACATGATGGAAATGACCATTTGGGGAATAGATTAATAGGTGCCTTTCAGTTTCTCAATGGAGGGATTTGTTTTGCTCTCCAGAGTCATTTTATCTCTATTTTTTCTTCAAACTCAAATTGCTAAGGGTAACATTTGGGATAAGGTTTCTGGATAGTCTCTTTATTCATAGTTGGTGGGAAAAGTTTCCACTCTACTTTGTTTCAACCTATTTTCCGGATGTATTTAGTAAGGCACTTTGGAAGATATATTGGGAGTTAAAGACAAAGAATATTTTAGATGAATCTGATTTTTTGGATTTGAAATATACTATAGACTGAATTGTGTCTACTCAAAATTCCTTTATTGAAGTCTTCCTCCCAATGTGAATGTGGATAGGGCCTATAGGATAGGGTGTTGGGGGGATTTAAGGTTAAATAATGTAATTAGGTGGGGCCCTGCTAAAATAGGATTAGTATCTTTATGAAAAGAGTAACCCAGAGAGCTTGTGCTCCTGTGCCTTCTCCACCTCTCCTATCATCTGAGCACACAGTGTAAGATGGAGGCCTCTTATAAGCCAGGAAGAAATCCTTCACCACAAATTGACCATCCTGTCTTTCTTCTCCAAAATGGTGAGAATAGATGTTTACTGTTTAAGCCAGCCAGTCTATGGTATTTTGTTATGGACACCCAGCTCCCTAAGACAAAATACTCACCTTAAAACTCTAAGAAAGGGTTTGGCACACTTTTGCTGTAAAGGGCTTTGAGGTTTTATTTTAGGTTTTGTTGATCATACAGTCTCTGGTGCAACTAATCTGCTCTTCTATTATTGTGCAAAGGCAGACATTAGAAGTGTGGAAAAAAGTGAAGGAGGTTGTGCTCCAATCAAACTTTATTTACAAAACCAAATTGAGTTATCTTTGTTCACAGAATATAGCTGGCTGACCCCTACTTTAAGAAACACACAGAAAAGATCATCTATATTTAGGTATATTTCTCAGAAATAGATTTTCATTATTATTAAACACAAAACAAAAATGTGTTAATTATTTTTCCCCTCTTCCCTCATGCTGCCAAACACTTAGCTAGCTTTCTCCTTTTCCTACTCAGGGGCTATAATTATTTGAAAATGTTGCCTCATTGGCCTCCCTGGCTTCCCTAGGACTGCCAAAGTTTTCTACTTGATTGTTTATCTACAACCACAACCACCATTTACAGGACACTTATGTCCCAGGCACTAAGCCAACTATTTTCCAAATATAATCTCATTTAATTGTTAGAATATTCCTATAAGATGGATATTATTATATCTACTTTGCAAATGAGGACACCCAGGTACAGAGTAGTTAAGCAAATAGGCACGTAATTTAATCATCAGCAACCAAGCAGCACAACTTGGTTTGGAACCCAAGTAAACGGGAGTCCAGAACTGGTAGTTTCTATTCCCACACTCTGTAATGCATGCACTTTCCAAGTGCTCTTTTCTTATAGCCTCATAATACAAACATTTATAATCTGCATATAACTCCCACCCCTTCAAAAATACCTATGAACACTGGAGATAGAATTTATTGTGCTGTCTTAATGAAGAGAATCTGGGTACTATATTTTTGTGAATTTTGCAATCTTGTACCATTTTGTACACACTCTGCTCTCCAGTGAGTTGAATTTTGGCTCATCAACTCTATGTTAGTATGTTTTTGTCCATCTCTTTTATTAGGATCATCATTGGGTAGAAAACAAGGATGATTTAGCTTTTCTTACCAATATGGGAACATACTACCATCTTTGAAAACAGAAAGACCGTGGGCTTCAGTGCCAAGCAGAATTTGTTTAGCCTTTTATTTGTTTCACATGTTATATAACTTCTTGAGACTTTATCTTCATCTTTAAATGTGCTAGTAATATATCCCTACTGGGGTGATTGACGTTAGAACTAATGTTTGTCGACAACTAACCTCATGTCTGGGGCTTAATGGGCACTTAATCAATGCTAAACTACTGATGGCATTGATCATATGACATGTATTTTCAAAAAGGATATAAACTGATCAACCGAAAAAAAGGTGGTTATTGTATTCAAGAGATGTGAATTGGAACCACATGTACGTATTTTTGAGAGTAAACATTGCACATTTAAGAAAAGTGCAGTTTTCTCATTTGGGATAAAAATGACATTCTGGAAGTCCTTGATATGACAGTGAGCTTTTTCAGAACAGTTTGCTGTGAGAGGGAAGAAGTGAGACACATGGCTTAGATTTATCTTTGAAATACACAATTTAACTTTCAAATGAAGGGGAAAAGTGCTTGGGGCAAAATGTGTTTCTTTTTTTTTTTTTTAAGTACTGAATGCTATGAACTTCCAAAATGTGTTTCTGGTTTTTTTTTTTTTTTTTTAAATACTGAATGCGATGAATTTCTCCCACTCTTTCTAGGATGCACTTGGTATATACTTGGGCTACCAGATCAGGGCAAGATTGCATAAATTAACTGAGTTCTTGTTAAGTTGTATTTATTATTTAAGTCATCATGTTAGGTCAGCAACTCTGAGTATAGAAGTTGCTGACCTCCAGGAAGTCAATTAAGACAAGATAACGATACAACCCAGATTTTCTGGGCTAAGCTGTCCAGAATTTATGAACTAACAGAGATTAAGTGTGATCAACTCTCTTTGTGGATTATCTGTGGAATATGAGGGGGTTTCCTCTCCCCCATCCCAGTTTTGATGACTTTATCTGTTCTTAGTTGGTGTTTTCTCATAGAATACTGCAAAATTTTGATACTTACTTCAACTACACATGATTCAGTAGGCAAAGATAGGAGGAAAAATTCTTAGACTGCATTACTAAGATAAATATATCTGATTTAAGGTTTACCAGATTTGGGACCTCTGATGCCAGCAGAATAAATAGGTATTTTTCAGCGAGGTCTCAGGTAGTGGTGACTGTGGAACAGGGTTATGAGCTGACCACTGTGCAAAGAATAGGAATGATGAAGTGAGAAAGTCAATGAGGCTATTTCATCCCTGAGATAGGGTTGCCTAATTTAGCAAAAACCAGCCAACCAAACAGCTAAACAGCCAACTAATCATAACAACAAAAACTTCAAGAGGTCCAGTTAAATTTGAATATCAGATATACATTAATAACTTTTTGGCATAAGTATGTTCCAAGTATTCCATGGATCTATTTCCACATAATGCAAACATTATTTTTGGAGATTAAATTTTATCCTGCATTTTATCCACCACTCCTAACTTGGGGTGGTAACTTGGGGTAGGGGTACAAAGGCAAACACCAAGACAGAATCATGGTTTTAAGATGGGCAAACTGAGGGATGAGAAGAAATAGACAGAGGTGGGGGGAAGGAGATTGACAGTTGGAGAAAGCTGCAAAGGAAGCTGTAATAGGAACCAGGAATTTTCACTTCCTGGATTGTTTCCTCTTCAGATCTTACGGACACTGCTGAATTCATGATCTGATTATAAGAAGCCCACCCCAGCAGATCCTTGGATTAAACAGCCTGTGCTTTGTGGGAAAACCTGTGTGTGATCTGGTAATGCAGAGATGGAGCTTTGACTTTGCCACTCATTTGGAGCATAACTAGCAATAAACTAATTACTTTGGCCCCTGGGGTCCTTGTATCTACAATGAAGAGCTTTGGAAGAGATGCACTCATTCTTAAACTTATTACTGGCTGAGTATTTAAAATTTATCAGAATCTCTCTCCATCTGGAGGCTTCCAACTTTCCTTCTACTTCTTCCTTACTAGTCCCCAAGCCTCTTTTGGTCTATTGCGTTACCTAAATAAATAACCACATATATGTCTTTAACTTCGTATCTTCTCTTCCTTCCACTAGTGACGTTTATCTTTCCTACTTCTCAGAGCCAGACATCTTGGAAGGATAATCTCCACTGGTTGTATGTCTTTGTCTCTCCACTTGTCAATCCACTGTGGTCTGGTTAGGATTACCAGCAACCTCTTAACTACTACATTAGGTGGATGCTTTTAAGTATTTTTCATCTGTGACTTTTCTGTTGCATTTGGCAATGCTGCCACACCCTTCCTCATCTGTGTAAGCGATATGCTCCTTTCCTTTGACTTCTGAGACCCCCTAGCAGCTTTCATAGACTCTGCTTCCTCTCCATGTTCTCCTCTTAGGAGGGTTTTCTCTTACAAATTGTCCTTTCACTGGCTTACACATTGCCTTGGCTGCAATGAACACTCATGTTCATGAACTACACACCTCCAGCCAGATTTCTGAGCCCCATTCTGGTATTTCCAATGACAGTATATCAACATTTCGTATCCCACTGGCATGGCACATTTAATGTGGCCTAAACACCTGTTACTCCTATACCAGCAGAGAATAAAAACAAGGCCATTTTCTCCCTGTCAACCAAGAAAATGGTAAAGGAAGAAGATTTAACCCCTTTTAAATCTCTTCTTCCTTTGATAAGTGTTTTCTGAATGTTGACATATAGGAAGGCTTTTGTAATTAGAATGCTTGATTTTTGAAAGGTAAATAAGTTGGTTATGACTGAAGTTGTCCCGTATATATTTTGTGTGACCGTTTTTCTTTTAAAGAGATATTCCCTGAGTCTCACACTTTAATGATTGCTCCAGACATATAATCCGTTGGTATTATTCTTTATATGGTTTTGGTTTACAGAATTTTGGACTTCTCTCTTTTGTCTTGTACAAAGTCAGTGCTGTAGTTACTGCTATGTTTGACATAGTTTAGGCTCATGGGGCAGTTTCCCAAGAGACATCAGGTGACAGTACATTCTACTTCATGCACCTTCTGCTAACAAGCAAAGGACATTTATCAGAGATCTCAGCTAATGCCACATACCTTTGAACAATTGTGTGCATTGTGGGGGCACATCAATTTACTGAAGGTTATGCTTTTCAAGGGCAATTCTGAACACATTTTGTAAAAAAAAAAAAAAAACCCCACATTTTCCAAGTGATTTACATTATAATTTCAGGATGTGTGCCCTCATTAGAAATATTGGCTCTAAAGCAAATTAAAATCATACTTTAATGTGAAAAACTTTGCAATAACATGTTTATTATGAAAGAAGGGTCTCTGTAAACTAATCCAGAAAATACCAAAAGTAAATGAAATACCTTGTGGTATCTTTTTTAGTTTCATGATAAAAAGTTATACCTGAAATAAATAACAAAATAATATTCATCTTCATGTCCACAGTTTTGTGTTATTTTGATTTGAGAAAGGAAGAGGTTCGGGAATGAATATTATTGAAAGGGATTGTTTTAGTCTGCTCAAGCCACTCTAATCACATATCATAGACTGGGTGGCTTAAGCAAAAGATATCTGTTTCTCACAGTTTTAGAAGCTGAAAATCTGAAATCAAGATACCAGCATGGTAGACTTCTGGTGAGCACCATCTTCCTAGCTTGTAGAGAGCCGACCCTAGCTTCAACCTCACCAGGCAGAAAGAGCAACAGCATAGCTCTCATGTTCTCTTATAAAGACTGTGATGCCATCCTGAGGACCTTATCCTCATGCCTCATCTAAACATAATTGCTTCCCCAAAACCCTACTTCCTAATATTATACCATTAAAGGTTAGGACTTCAACTTAAGAATTTGGGAAGAGTGGGACACAATTCAGTCTGTACGAGGGATAATCTACCTGCCAGGAAACTAACCCTATATACTCTAAGTTGGTAGCAAGTTTTTTGTTTTGTTTTGTTTTGTTTTGTTTTGTTTTGTTTTGAGATAGAGTTACAAAGTTAAATAATTTTTAGAAATAATATTTAAACTGGGAGTCCATTCTTAATACACATTGTTCTGTATGTCTCAAGAAAACTGTGGCATTGAATGAGCTGATGCCAGAGAAGTTTTCATTGTGTTCTTTAGACTATTGTGCACGTGAAAGAAAAAGTGCATCACCCTTGACAAAAGTTACCTTTCCTGGCATTTTGAGTTGACCTTGTGTCATTTCTCTGTATGTCCTTTCCTGGACACAGGATAAAGTTGAGGGAAAGTCAGGTAAAGAATTCAGCAGACTGAAATGAATCTGATCCTACTTTTCATTCTTTTAAAATCTTGCTGGTGTTACTATTTGCTGTGGGGTTTGAGCATTCCATTTGGGATTAGAATTATGGTAGTTAAGAAATGAAATCTTTTTTTTTTCTTTTAAAGATTTATTTATTTATTTATACAAGCACTGGGTACAGTCAGAAGCGCGGGAGGATGAGAGAATTCACCAGAGCCAGAGTGGGGAGCAGAGCAGGCAGAAGGACCGAGGTACACTGCTGAGGGGAGCAGCGGGCGGCAGGAGAGGTCTGCGCGTCATGTGGGACCCTCTTCTGGTGGCCGGGGAGCAGCCGGGGATCGAACAGGCGCTGCAGAGGCTGCGGGCAGCTTCGCAACCCAGCGCTCAACTGTTGCGCCACCAGGGAGGCCCAAGAAATGAAAACATTTTTTAGGGGGGGATTATTTTGATTTTTTTAGTGAAAGTTTTTACAAAGAGCAAATATGTATGTTAATATACATAGTAACATTATTCTTCATAACCCCAAACTGAAATAATCCAAATAACAATCAGTTGGTGAGTGGATAAATATAAAAATGAATACTATTTAGCAATAAAAAGGAGTGTACTACTAATACATGTTGTAACACAACTGAACCTCAAAAACATTTTGTTTATTGAAAGTATCCTAATGAAAAAGGACATGCATATTCCTAATATAATGTATATAAAGCATTGAGAAAAGAAAAATGTACAGAGACACAAAGCAGACCAATAGTTGTTGAAGCCTGAGATGGAAATAAGGATTAACTATAACTGCATGGCACAGGGGACTTTGGGAGGTGATGGATATATTCTAAACAACATTGGGTGATGAGCACACAACTATCAATGTTCTAAAAAGCATTGAATTATATAGTTGCAAAGGGTGAATTAAATTATACCACAAGAAAACTACTGGGTAAAAAATTAAACTAATAAAGCTTTCTGTTTTCCTGAATAAAAAACTGTTTAAAACCTACATACTAGGGAATTATCTATTCCAGTCCAACCTAGATTTCTCATCTTTCAGATCATGCTCTTAATACTGCCATCTTTTCACTAATCCTTTAGTGAAAATGCTTCCATTCAGAAGCATTACTGGCCAACTAGACATGTATTTTCCTTGGAAAGTTGGGGAATGGGGGTAAAAAGGGCCACTCCAACCGCAGAATTATCTGTGTGAATTTCAAGCACAAGCTGCTTAGCAGAATGACAGGAATTATAAACACATTAATTGTGTGGTGCTGGGTGAGGACCTGTGTCTTTTCTGGCACTGTCAGGCAGAATCAAGTGAAGTGTAGCCTTTGCAAATCACTCTTAGAGATGTGCTTGATTCCTACCATGAGCCACAGGGGTACAGTTCTTGACATACCGAAATTCTTGAATAATGTCCATCAGCACTTTGTTATCGATGCACTGAACATTGAACATGTTCTCACTCGAGAAATATACTGCTCGTCTCTAAATCAGAATCTTTGGAGAAAATGCAGAGCACTGTTGAAAAGCAGATAATAAACAGTAATGGAGCAAGAATAGGGCTGTGTTAGTGCTGTTAGTCACAGTAAATTCATCTGATACTTTCTCCTTAATCTATAACTCCCACCATTACCCCTTTGTGCAGACAGCAAATGATGTTTATAAACTTGTCTGGATATCCAATCTTTCACAAGCTTCCCCACATACTAATTTAGTCCATAGAATCAAATGCCTGAGTTTAGTTCACAAAGAGAACATAAAATCAAAATGCAATTTTTACTGTTTGTTTTGCAGTTACGTAGAAAATGGGGAATAATGTCTAATTTTCTACAACTGACATGAAAACTCTGCTAACTGGATCATCATGAATGGTAAGTACGGAAGCACAGAGTTATTCTTTGGTTTGAGTCCTGATGCAGACAGAGGAATACTTTCATGCAGGAGATTCCATTAAACATGGCTAAGAGGGAATGCAACTCTGCTCTCTTAGAAAGCTGGGCATCTTGCATAATTCATTTGTGCATGTCATAGAGAGGATGTGATTGGACTCTGGCACACTTAATCTATAAAAGACCACGTCATTCTACAATGTCAACCTTTAGACAAACAGAAGCACAACATTAGGAGGTATAAGATAAAAGGTAAAAATGAAGACCCCAAACTTAAGGAAATTGAATTTGGTTTTAGAGATAAAATGTGCTCATTTTTTGAAGATAAATTTTCAAAATATGATGGGTACCAAAATAAAAGAGTCGATGATTTCAGAGAGAATAGAATATTAATTGGAAAAGTTAAGGCAATCCAGGAGGTGTTACTACCAGTATAGCTTAAAATGGGTGAAACTTGGCCAGATAGAGTAGAAAATGGGGGATACATTCTAGTAGGTATTGAATATGGAAGTGAAAATAGATTGTCTTCAATGCTAGAACAACAAGTTTAGATTTTATTCTATGGATAGTGGTGAACCAATAATTTTTTTGAAGAGGGATATGACATTATTTTAAAGTTAATGTGCCAATGTATGCAGAATGGATTGAAAGAGAAAGACTGAATGCTGGAAGAGAGGTCAATTAGGAAATAATAGGAAATAATGATATGAAATAAAAATGGGTAAGTTTGTAGTGGAAAATAAATAATTTTTTCCCCTTCCTAATATTCAAATTAATTCTGTGGCTACACATCTGGATGAATAAAAGAGTGAGTAGCATCAACAAAAATATTAATCAAGAAAAAGAGCTCGTGGAATGTAAAGTGATGAGTTTTAGGCAATGAGGTTGACTCACTATTGAGCAGATGTCTAAGGGGATCTTGAGCAGGCCGTGCTGGGAGCACCTGTGATGCTCTGTGGTCTTTTGTGTTCCCAGTACCTGTGGCAGCAACCTGTATACAGTAGTTGCCCTGCACACATTAGGTGAATGACATGAACTAAACAAGTAGATGAAAGATTTGGATAGACATCAAAAACATAGATTTGGATGTTCTTTTCACAGAGATAATCCTTCAAATTGTGAGAAATGTTAAATTTCTTGAATGAATGAAACAAAAAGGTAAAAAATGACCAAGGGAAGTTTTGTAATGAAGAATATAAAACGAGGATCCTACAAAAGAAATTGGGTGTAAATCAGAAAGATAGTAGCTTAGATGTGTAAATTTTCTACAATTTTTAAATGGCAGTTAAAAAGATATATTTCTGTGGTAGTTTGGAGGGAAAAAATCACCTTTCATCCTAGATATTAACATTTAAAAATATTTGGTTATGTGAAAATTGAGTGTGCTTGCTCATTATAAATCTTTCTGTGATGGGTTAGATTTGGAAAATGAAGAACACAATAGCGTGTTTAAATTTCAAATCTGGTATCCAGTTATTTCTCTTTTACAGTAATTCACTGTTGGCCAAAGTGAAGAAAATGTGTGTAACACATATGTATTAAAGGACTTCACATAGTGACAAGCGAAGTCTGTTCCTCTGAGGTGATACCTTACTCCACTTGTGATTACATAAAAATTAAGTTTGAAGAGGAAATGAAGCATAATTTAAAAAATCTCTAGTAGTAGCTAGCTGTTTATAGTCTAGTCCTACAAATATTTCTTGTGAGTTTCCAAAAGGCATTTATAGTCACAGCATCAAGAAAATACCACCTATAATTTTCTTAGGAGTAGATGGGTCTCAATTTTTTTTCTCTTTAAAATCTTTTCTAAAAAGAAGGGAACCCTTATATACTGGTGGTAGACTGTAAATCTGTGCAGCCATTATGGAAAGCCATGTAGAGATCTCTCAAAAAATTAAAAATAGAAATCCCTTACAATCCAATTATACTGTTTCTGGGGTTTTACCTCTAAACTACACAAGCACTAATTCCAAGAGATCTAGGTACCTCCATGTTCATAGCAGTTATTGCATCATTTACAATAACTAAGGATTGGAAACAACCTAAGTGCTGAGCAACTGATGGATAAAGATGGGGTATATGAACACAGTGGAACACTGCTCAGCTATTAAAAAAAAGATGAAATCCTGCTATTTGCAGTAACTTAGATGGACCTAGAGGATATTATGCTTAGTAAAATAAGTCGGATGGAGAAAGACAAACACTGGATGATTCCACTCGTATGTGGCATATAGAGAAAACAAACAGATGAGCTAAATAAAACAAAAATAAACTTTTGAACTATACGGCCAATTAGTGGTTACCAAAATGAAAGGGGAAAGGGTAGGTGAGTCAATTGGGACAAAGGAGACAATTGTACAGTGAAGGAGAGGAATGGACTTTTAAAGTTGAATTTAATGTAATATACACATTAAATTTTTTAATATACACATTAAGCTGATTTTTTAATATACACACTGGAAGCTTATATAATGTTATAATGCAATGTTACCACTTTATAAATATCGTGTTTAAGATATTGTCCTTGAAATCTTTGCCAAGTTGAGATAATAATTAAATTTTAAGTATTAATATGCTGTAGCCATGTCTGAATTTTGGTTGTAAATACTTATAATTTATTATAGTGAGAAATGAAGTTGGAAGTTTTTTCTAAATTTTCATTTTCAATATACTCAGTCCTTAAAGTGTATCTGCCAGGCAGCCAAGATCCACTGACAGTTACAATTCTTTCAAGTCTGACACAGTTGGTCTTTCTCTGCTGTTCCAAAAATAGGCCACTTGGTCTTTCAACTTGTAAATTTTGCCAAATATAGTTCCTTTTGAGAATCAAAGCACCTCAACAAGGGACTTAAGCCTTTTTTGATCCACATACTCATCTTCACAAAGCAATGGATAAAAACCTGGTGTTTCACAACTATCATTCTCATAATTGCTTAAATGAATATTGAGGTGAGTTTCTCGCTAAGAGAAACTGCCAGCATTTGGAAACATCACTCTTTGGGACAAATGGCAAAAGACATATAAAATGATGGTTTTTCTTACTTTCTGAAGTTTCTTGCTAGCAATCCAGATAGCCAAGCCCAAATTTCTAAAACTGTAAAAGCAAATACTGCAACTCTCCCCTCTCTAATTTGCTCCAGAGTTTAGAAAAACTTTGACAGAAACATGCAGAAAATTAACCTTTGTGGTGGTTAACTAAGCTTTGAAAAAGAAACATTTTTATTCCTCAAATTACTTAACAATACCTTAGAATAAGTAATCATTGAAAAGACTGGTTGAGCCACCAGAAGGAATAAAAGGTCAAGCTTGAACTGCTGTATTCTCTGCTGAGCTATCAGTTTGAAGGTGGTTTATAGGAATTAAAGGAGCACACTTCCTTAATAAAAAAATTGGGAAAATTCCTAATACAAGGTTTAATGAGCATTACCAAAAAACTAAGGTTTTTACTTTTGCAATTAAAGAAGCTATTTCACAAAATTTTGAGTTGGTGACTCTTGATTATAGGTTTTAGTCACTGCCAACTTCATGTGTGGGGCACAGGATAGTGTTTTTTTAAGCATCTGTATGGGTTTTATTTTTAATTTAATTTATATATAAAAAATTTAATTTTAATTTAATTTAATTTTTACTGTCATCCAAGAAAATTATTTGGTTCCTCTAGTCTGTATTTTAATAATTAGACTATACTGAGAAATCTAGATGTTGGTAATGTTTGCGACCCTTCTAAGTTTTATCATGTTTTTGAGTTTTATTTTTGCCAACATTGACAGATACCCTACTCTTTCTCCCACAACAAAGTATCCCATCCCCCATCCTTCAAGAAAGTTAAAAAAAAAACTTTTAACTGATCAGTGGCTGGCACTACCTTACAGAGCTCTGGAATCTAAGTTGTCTGAGGTAAGAAATGTTCTCATTCATTACTCAATCCCCTCATCTAGAAGAGACAATAAGTCAATACTCAGTAAATACAGATTGAATGAATGTCTTAAATATTTGTTTATTGTTTTCAGTGACACTGATGGTGGACAATATATGGTAGGGTTGGCTATTTGAGATATGCATGAGCTCCAAGAAGACAAGAATTTACATAATTTTCTATGTATGGTAACCCATTTAAAATGTTCCTCCAGCCAGATCCAAATGGTCTTATTTTTTAAATTAATTTATTTTATTTATATATATTTTACATCATTCTTTATTTTTGTACAATGCATGCTTTCTCCTCTCAGGTGAGGTTCCCATAAAATTCCCACCACTAATTCACCCGTGGACCATCACCATAGTCCCTTGTGCTCTTCCCTTCCCTGTTTTGATCCCTCTCCTATCCCCTCCCCTGCAGCAGAATGTCTCTGATTTATAGTTGCCTGTTGATTTATTTATTTATTATAATTATTTTTTCCTGGTCCTTTATTTGGTTTCCCTATAGTCCTCCTATAGGGAAACTATCTGATATTTTTCTTATTTTTTAATCTGTCTTCTGGTTTGCAAAGTCAGGATGAACTGTAGCCCATAGGAAAGGAAATGGAAGATGCACCATAAATATCTCACATGAGAGTTATAGCTCTCCTTTTGATAGTGGATTACAGTAGATACATATTTTGTTCTATTTTTAAAACATAGAACATTTATTATATTTTGATGAGTAGCAAACTTATTGACAGAATCCATCACACCCATCTAAACTACATGGAACACAAATTGAGAAATAATTATTATATGTTGCATTAAATATGACTGTGCTCTTATGCTCTTTCTTGCACACAACCCAAATCTAAGAGTATTTGTTTTTATATTAACTTTATGTGTTTCATATTATGATATATAATATATATTTCATATTAAGAAATTTTCTTAATTTTCCAAGTTTGCAATTCTAGTATTAATTTTTTGAAAACTACATTTCTTGACTTTTTGACTGGATTCTCATGTGACCACCTAAGGGGACATTTTGTTCTCTCTCCTTTTCCCCAGAACACTGTTAAATGCAAGCAAAGGGAGAGGAGAGTTGAGACTCAGGTAAAATGGAGACCAGATGCATCAATATGAAGGCATCTTAAGGATATACCTAATGTATAAAATCTATTTCATTAACAAATTTCAGAATGCAACTTATAGAGTGATATCATAATTTACTTTTAAAAGACTCAAAAGAACACTACTTAAAAATGACATACACATATAGCAAAGCTATATAGACCCATACGTATGTAGTATTTAAAAAATACTGCAGGATTTGGGATAGTGATTACTTGCAAGAGGAAGGGCAGGCAGAGGTGTTAGAAATGAAGCTAAGAAGAGTTACAAAGAAAACTTCAAGTGCATTTGGAATATTTTACTTCTTTTTCTAAAATGTACAAATAATATAAGACAAAATACATATTCATTCAGGTGGTAGATAACTTGTTATTTGACTATTTAGGATTGAAATTTTATGAAAATTTAAGTGAAGACTTTTTCAAATTGAGGAGTAACAATGATATGGCAGTTAGAAAGTGCTAAGGAAGAGAGTAGGTTTTAAGATTCTTAAGAGATGGGTGATAAAGCACAGGCCTTTTGAAAATTTGGCATATCAGGACTTAGGTTTAGAAAAGGGGGTAGACTGAGCTATATGCCACATCTACTTTTTTTAACAGAATGGAAAAACACATTTATTAGGAAGCATTTTACAAAGTTTTAAAACGCACAGATTCTGGGTACTTGAAAATATACTCAACATCAGTAATTATCATCTATGTATCTTGTGCCACCATTGACCTGGAAATCTGTATCTTGTTCATCTTTATATTTCAGTTGCAGGCACAGGGTCTCATAGTCAATCAGTGTTTGTAGAAAAGAACAAAGAAAGGCTGGGGAATATGGAAGGAAAGAAAGAAGTTGGAGGTGATAAAAGAGTGGAAGAAAAGAAGGAGGAAAATAGTGGTAGTGAAGAAGAATTAAGGAGAGAATAAATTAGAGAACTATTAAAGAGAAATGACACTGACAGTTTTTGTGTAACCAAAAAGAAATTACATATTCCTGTTGAGAATAGAAAGGCTTAAACCATTGAGATTTATCTTCTTTTTGAAACACTTGAATCATATTTTCTTAAAACTGGAGCTTAACAACTGTAGATCAGAGAGACACTATTGAGGGGGTTGGGGGGGAGGGCAAGAAGAGGAAGGATTAGGGCCAAAATAAGGGGGCTGGAAATTGTATGGGGAATATAACCAAAATGAGAATGCGTACATTGTGACAAATGAAAAATGATGTAAGAATTATATAAAATGAAATAAAACAAATCTGGAGCTTAATAAGATATCCCTAAAACTTAAATTCAATTATGATATAAGGGGAAAATGTCAATTTGGGAAATGTAATTGCCAGATCCACTGAGTACCAAGTAAAAGGTAATTTGGCAGCGCTGTGTTCAAGGAAAGCAGATGTACAGGCAATTGTGTGGAGCTTTAGATAAATCACAGAGTTGCAAAATGCTTGTTGATTAATAAATTGATAGAATTGAACTGGGTTATACATCTTTAGTAATCATTGTAGTTGCATTAATATGAAGAATATGAAGTTGTATACACTAAACAACATATACGAATAGTGCTACACCAACAATAGCTGGTGTTGCCTTGAATTATAAATCACTGTGTGTGGATAATAGTAACAGTATATTAAATTCCCACTGGAACTAACCTCAGGACCAGCAATTAGGGTCAACCTTGACTTGACTCTTTGGATTTATCCAGTTAATACTACCACAGATATCATGGGAATAAGAGCAGGGCAAATGTTGACTCTAGGTCATTTGTAATCATGTTATTGTACAAAATAAATCATCACATAATTCTCAGATAATTTTTCATCCAAATAAATAACACCACATCATTCTGTAATAATTTCTGCCTGCTGCAAAACAAATCCGAGGGGTTTATGACATTATAGAGTATTTCACTGTCAAACAATTGTGATTGATAGGTAATCAAATTATTCAGGATTTTCTATTTTCCTGCATTGCACTTCATGGACTGTAGTTCTAAAAGCACCAAATAAACAGAGTTATAGTATATTAGAAAATATTGCATGATTAATTTGCACAAAAATCAGTGTGTGCATCTAGAATCTTTGTGTTCAACTTCAACCAACTTTTATTATGTTTTTGTCAGGTACTCATTTCAAAAGTATCATGTGATACAGTTTGGAGACACATGAAATAATATAAAGTGGGCCACTATGGCCTTCCTAGCAATTCCAACCCACTAAATTTTTTTATAGTGGTGAGCTAAGAATAATTTTTCATTTTAAAATGGTTGACGGGGATTTGAATAAGAATAATACTTTATGATATAAGAAAATTATCAAATTCACATTTTTGTCCATAAATAAAGTTTTATTGGAACAAAGCCACCCTCACTCATTTGCATATTATTTATGGATGCTTTCACACACAACCAGCACTGAGTATTTCTGACAAAGACCATATGGCCCACAAATCCTAAAATATTTACTTTATGGTCCTTTACAGAAAAAGTTTGCTGACCCCTGGTCTAAGCATGTTATTTTGTAATTATGTAGTACTTTTCCTCCCTGAGATTGGCATAAACAACTCTTTGGGTCACTTGGTCTTGGGGTTTGGCTGGTCATCAACCATCACATCAATAACCCTCCCAAGGCCACAAGACAGAGAATAGACAATTATATAACAGTCATCTATGGAGGGAATAATGGCAATAATGTAGAATTTACTGAGCACACTAAGAGGAGCTACTGAAAGCATGCTTCCATTAGAGGTCTTTCAGCTCTCGCTGGAAAAGAAATCTTATTTAACCAACTTGTTGATCATGCCTGACAAATAATATTGGTAGTCATAGACAAAGAAAATAGAGTAGGTATTTCCTTGGAAGCCAGAACAGAAGTTGCTAGATGAATATCTACTTTCTTCTTAGCCTTTATTTGGATGCCAACTTGTATAGCTGAACTTTGTCCTGTGTATTCAATTCTTGTTTTTTACTGTTTAATAGCTCAATTAAAAAAAGAGAGAGAATTTTTACATGAAACTAGCCATAGAGGTCTGTGCACAGAGTTTGCTCATTTTTTTTTTTTTTTTTCTGTGCTTGCTGTTTTAATTGCCTGGACACTTTGGCTCTCTCGCTAATGCTTTTTACTACACCAAATTCTACACCAAGTTGGTCTTTGTGTTTTTGTTTCAATGCACTGATGTTGGTCTGTGTCGGTGGGCATTGAACAAAATGTCCCCGCATACTCTACAGGAGCCACAGAACCATTAAGGACACAGGAAAAAAATCTCCTTGGGGTTTGACCATCTCAGGGAAGTTTCTCTGGTTTGCTGAGGGAACGTTCAGAAATGATGTTTTCCTAATAAAACTTATTTTCAATTACTAAATTTTATTGGAAATGTCTAACATTTCTATTGGCTTACCCATCTCTTTCAAACAGATGTTATTTTGTGTTTTCATAATTGTTGGATTCAGAAATACCTACATGAGGTAAAGACATTTTTTTTTTTTTTAATGTCATGGCTGTGGAGCTCTTGCTTCCTTTGATGGCACTGAAGGCTGTTTAAGCAGCCAGGCGACTAGCAAGAGTCAAAAAGGCTGAAAAAGCAGAAATAAAATGGCAATTTCTCTCCTGCTTATGGAGAAATTTGAAAGCGGTTTGATGCTACCTTGCTCATCTCTGACACACATTAGTCCAATTTTCAAACGGAATTTTATAATCCTCCAAAAAAGAGGATTTTTTCCTTTGTGGTTTTCTTCTGTTCTCTTTGCTTTCCTTTCCTCCTTCCTTCCTTTCATTCCCTTCTTTTCTTCCCTTCTTTCTTTTTGTACTTACTATTTTTCTCGCATGTGCAAACAGGAGGACAGTAAATATGTATCAGCATGGTCCAGGTTCGACCAAGTAGAAATATTTAATGAAAACCTCATCGATATTAATTCCCTTCTTTTTTTAATAATAAATTTTATTTTTATATTCCCCATACAATTGTAACCCCCCATTCTGACCCCAATCCCTCCCCTCCCGCCCCCGCCCCCCTAAAAGTGTCTCTGGTTCATAGTTTTTTGTTGATTTTGATTTTCACTTTCTTATAGTTATTCATTTTCCTGGTCCCTTATTTAGGTTTTCTAGATTCCTGCTATGAGTGAGACCATCCGGTATTTTTCTTTTTCTTTTTGGCTTATTTCGCTGAGCATGATCCCTTCCAGCGCCATCCATGTTGCTGCAAATGGCATGTGTTTATCTTTTTTGAATGCTGAGTAATATTCCATGGTATATATGTACCACATCTTCTTGATCCAGTCATCTATTTTTGGGCATTTGGGCTGTTTCCAAAGCTTAGCTATTGTAAATAGTGCTGCTATAAACATAGGGGTGCAGGTGCTCTTTGGAATTGATGTTTCTGTATCCTTTGGGTAAATACCTAGGAGTGGAATTGCTGGCTCATAATTCCCTTCTTTATGTGGTAAGTTGTCTCTTTCCTTTGATAGTTCTTTACCAACCAGTTTTTACCTGGCTTCTTTTTCAATTCCGTTCGCAGTTACCTTTCTTTCTGGTTTCTCTATTCCTCTTCTCACCGCCAGGTAACATTCATTTTCCATGGCAAGATAGTGGCTTAAAATAATACCCTTGTTTATTTCACAATTTGCGAGGTCTGAGGTGGGTTTCCTTGGGATCTCTGCTTAGGGTTTCTAAGAGTGGGTAGTTTTGCGAAGTCTCTGGAGAAGAATCTGCTTCTCATATTAATCAAGTTGTTGCTAGAATTTAGTGACTTGCAGCTGGAGGACTGAGGCCCTGCTTTCTTCTCTCTCACATCTTAGTCACTTTTAAGAGCTTGTAGCCATGAGCCCTTCCATCTTAGCATGGAAATTCTCCCTCATGAAAATTCCTTTCACAATTTAAATCTCTCTCACTCTCTTTTTAGCTACCAGTTAGAGAGAAAACCTAGCTACTAAAAGGCTAGGTCAGGCCCACCTGAATAATCTCCTTATTTTGAATAGGTGCCATCTGAGTTCTAATATATAATTGCTAAGTAGTTCAGTAAAAAAACATTTTAGAAATTAAAGACATTTGATTTGGGAATTATATTTATTTATATACTGAATACTCATTAAATAGTATGGTACTAGTAATACAAAGAAAAGTGTGTTAATGACTTGAAGTAAGTGGCTCAGATTCACCTTTAAATCACAACTCAGACCCGGTGCCAGGTTCATAGCTAGTACTCAGTAATGGGTTGTGAACGAAGGAATGAAATAGAGGAAAACTGATTAATATAAAGTATCATAGTATCAATTCATAGAATAAAGATCACATGAATGAACATTGAAAAATGATTTTAATTCAAAAGCAAATGTATGGGCCCTTCTTAAGGAAATCTTTAGTTTGTCAAGTGACTCACTTAGCAATATTTATTATATATGCATAAACTGTCAGATGTAGTAATGAGCAGTGGAGGTAGGGTGGTGAGTGAGACAACCCAGACCCAGCCTCCTGGAGCTTATTGTTGGTGAAGATTTGAAGCAAGTACACACTGGAAGGTATTTATAACTAGAAATACTCTTAAGTGCTATAGGAAACAGGTTCTTACACTCTTGTACTCTGTCTTAGTTTACTCTGTGCAATAACAAAATACAATGGGCAAGGTGACTTTAACAGCAGAAATCTATTTTCTTATAGTTCTAGAAGCTAGTAGTCCAAGATAGGAAGCTAGTAGTCCAAGATAGTTGATCGAATTCTGGTCATTTTTTTTGGTGCGTGTTCACTTGGCTTTCCTTGGTGTGTGTGGGAGTATAGAGAGGGAGGTGGAAGGAGAGAGACAGGGAGAGACAGAAAGAGACACAGCTCTGTGTCTTCTTAAAAGGGCACCCGTCTTTTAAGATTGGGGTCCCCTCATGGCATCATTAAACTTTTCCAATCACCTCATTGCCTTATTTGCAAATGCTACCTTAACACTGGTGATGAAAGCTTAAACATATCAATTTGGGGGGCACAAAAATTCAGTCCATAATTTTCTAATTCAAATCATTCCCTTACAGAACAACTGGAGTGATCCTTTTTATAACATGAGGCAGATCATATCATCCTCTTCTCAAAGGCTGCCTAGGGCTTCCCATTCCAGTCAGTGCAAAAGCTAAAACCTACTATGATGCCCAAGGTCCTACTCCATCTGACCACAGCAGTATTTCTCCAGTTCCAGCTTTAAAACTATCTCCCACCTCAGTCCATTGCAGCCACTGAAGCCACTGTTAGTTTCTCAAACATTCCAGATAGCTCTTGCCTCAGGGCCTTTGCGCCTGATGCTTCCTCCATCTGGAATCCTCTTTCTATGGATAGTCTCACAGCTTGTACGTCTCCGCTGACTTTTTCTCACAAGTCATCACCTCATTAAGACTTTCCCTCTACAACAATAAAATTAAGTACTTATATGACACTCATTTACTGATTTATTTTACTTATTGTTTCTCTGACTAAAATGTTGACTTCATGAAGGCACATTGTCTTTGTCTGATATGTTCACTATCATATGCATGGTGCTTAAAAACAGTTTTTGGTACATACTGAACACAGTAAATAAATTTGTTAAATGAATGAAAAAATAAGCAGGGTGTTGGAATAGGGAAGGGTGGTGAGATCTGCCTAGGCTAGTAAAGAAAGGCCTGTATCAGGAGGAGCAATGAAGTTCAAGTCTAAATATTAGGTGCTGTTCATGGGAAAAGTCAGAGGGAGGGCAGTTATCTGGCAGAGGTGGGTGTGAGGGGGTTGGAGGGAGGGACTAGCTCTGGAAAGAGTGAGGAGTATGTGCTTTGGGTTGGGAAGGGTTTTGCATGGTCCCATATGTTGAAGGACGTGAGTGCTACTGGGACATGTGAGAGAAGGGCAAAAGGACTGAAGATGAGGTAACAGATAGGTCAGGGCCAGCTTATAAACCACCAGGTAGACTATGCTAGGGGATTTGCATTTATTAACTTGCCCAGTAGGAGTCCACTGGCAGGCTTTAAGTAGGACAAGAATATGATCTGTTATTGTAAAACTAATTCTGGTCTCTATGAAGAGAAAAAAAATAGGGCTGGGAAAGAATGGCAGTAGAGAGGATAATGCAATTATCCAGGTAACAGACTAATATCTTTCTTGTACTCTATTTACCCAGCGCCTGTTTACTAGCTGATTTCTGCTGGAGGCATAACTTTGAGAGACAAGTCTTCAGACATTTCTCTTGATCAGACATCACTTGTTGGGAGTAGTATGAGGATAGTGGATGCTTAATGCCAAACATAGAACTCTACAATATTTATATTTTACTGGTAATGCTGTTTCCACTGTTTTTGATAACCTTAATGGGATCTAAGGGTGAGCATTATTTTTGAATTGCCACTCTCCAATCATGACATGGGTTCTGTCTGCGTTGCATGTTTTTCTGGAATACTGATTGATGTGACTAGAAAACCAATAAGATGCTCATTTTCTTCATCTGCCAAGTGGCCCTTATTTTTAAGGGCCATGGTCTCTTCTGGGTTAGAGACAGCCGAGAAGATGAATGAGTTATCAGGGACAGCTCTAAGATGAAAGGCGATAGGCAAGACTAAAAGTATTCTAAGGACTATTTAAGATCTTTTCATCTGAGACTCTCAAAGGAGTTACCCCTTCTCCATGACTGCTCCTGACTTTTTCCAGCTGAGGAGAGTAGCTTGCAACCTGGGGATGAGATTCTGGGGTAACCAACTTGAGTTCCCCAAAGCTCTTGGCCTGTTTTCCAAATTTTAATGAGTGTGTAATCCAATCTGTCTTTGCTAGGACAGAACTAACATTTTATTTGGATGCAATACAGTATACAATTGAAATAGTTTTAAAAACTTCAGTGAGAGACAGGAGTTACTGAATCTTGCTATTATAAAGAAAGTGGAAAAATGGATGTTTCTGCCGAATCTTAAACAACTAGGTATCATCAATCCAAGGACAATGAATCGAAGTGAGGAGCTATGTTAACCAGCTCATGCACAGATACAAAATCTGTGTAAGCAAAAATCCTGAGGGCAGGATCTTGGTGTGTCGTGACATTGACAAGACCTCCAGACACACAGGTGCAAGGCCTGGGTCCAGAACACAAGCTGAAAGGAAGCTCCTGTGTGTTCCATGTTGGTGACTGTCTTCAGTAACTGCTGCCCTTTCTTTCAGTGACTGCCAAGCTCAAGTTTATCTTAATAAAAGATTATCGTGTAGGAGGAATTGCTAGAGATTTGAAAGTTGACTTAGGAGATTGTAGGGAGTTCTAGTGCTGGCTCACAGTTGCTCGGCTGCACCATTGGCAGAAAATTTGGGAGAGACCCTCAGCTGTATCACAGTAGAAGCAGGGATTATAGCTGAGATCTTGTGACAAGCCATGTTTCCTTTGGGAATTACCTGCTTAAGAATAGGGTCAATCTTTGCCCCACGTCCTCAGTTTGGTATGTTGACTTAGCATAAGTGTGATTTAAGTAGAATTTGCCTATAGGACTCTGTGCCTCTGGCAGCAGATCTTACATTCTGTGTGCGGAGACTCCTGACCTATAGCCATATATCCCGCATGTGATGAAAAAATTATTTAACTACAATGTAGTATACAAATATGATGATGGTGTCCATCACAGGCAGGTGGAGAGTATGTCTTGTAGAGCACATGTCACAGCAAGTGGTAAAGAACTCTGACTCCACCCTTTTGGGTTCAAACACATACGGCAGCTTTTGTTACATCGTGCCCATTACCAAGTTATTTGATTTATGTGACTATGTTTCCCCATCTATAAAATGAATTTGGTGGTGATTTCTACTTACCTAGTACGCACATAATGAATCGATTCATATAAAGCTCTTATAAATTCACTGAGTACACTGTAAGCCCTCAACAAATGTTATATTTTATGATTGAGTTGGGGGTATAACAACAGAGTGGTCAGAGGCCCAATATAATGTCAGCAGAAAAGGAAGAGTATGTGTTTATGGAACACCAGCTGACTTGACTCTGTAAGAATTTAGGGGAGGGCCTCCCAGGTGGCACAAGGGGTAAAGCACAGCACTATGAAACTACCCTCAGCCACTGCAGCACGAGTTCGATTCCCAGCCAGTGAGCAACCCACATGGCCTAGAAAACCTCTCCTGACTCGCCTGCTGCTCCCCGCAGCAGTGTATTTCTGTCAATCCGTCTGTTCTGCTCCCTGTTCTGTCTCTGGTGAATCATCTCACCCCCTGCACCTCTGGCCTGTACCGCAGTTCTTGTATGCAGAAATAAATAAATATATGTTTTTAAAAAAAGAATTTAGGGGAATGCACTCTTAGTTTTACTTAAATAGCTTCGGGGTGGTGGTTGGAGAATGGCTAGCACATGGTCTGAGATTGTGAAACATTATTCTTCTACATTATTGTGACTTTACTACTATTTTGAGACTTTTATTTTTCTTTAAGTGTCCCATCAAATGTAATATTTTTGAAAATATGTAAAGAACAAAGCAAGATTGGAGTTGTTTCATGCCTTTTTTTTAGGCACTCGCCATGTTGACCCTTTAAGTATCTGCATCTGACCAAATAATAATGATCAATAAGAATGTTAATTCTTAATTAGTTAATGGGTTGACTGATTGAATTAACAAGCTTCATGAATATATAATAATAATTATAGTGTTAACTCTGTACCAAGCACTGAGAAAAGCTCTTAAGAGTTCATCTTACTTAATCCTCAAAAGAATATTTGGAGAAAGAAACTATCAGGCCTGTTTTATAGATTAGACTTGATGAACTATAACTCCCTACCCCAAGTCACAGAGCTTATAATCGGCAGAATTTTAACTCAAGCCCAGGACTCTCAAATCAAACCATGAGGTCTTACTGCATTTCCTGTCATCAGATACTGGGCCAGATGCTGGTGAAGTGAAAATAAAGTGACAAAGACCCTGATTTCAAGGTGATCAGTTAGCTTAGAGACTAGTTATATATACAAGGAGTGGGGGTGCAGTGGGATAATATTAATGTAATGTCTAGAGTTTTGCTACAAATCTTTCCTTCCTCCATGACCAAATGCATCCTTCTTTTCCCTGGTCAGAATCTGTCTGTGTCCTGTTCCCCTTGGTCAGGGTGCCAATCTCAGTTGCAGAATTTCTAAATAACTGGGTATGTGGTTTCCATGTGTTAGAGTCCTACATCCCAGGTAATTTTACAGAGTTCCTCAGCATCTTATATGAAAAGACTGATTTCAGGCATCTCAGGTACATGGGCAGAGCTGTGAGGTCTATGGCGGGGGGCGGAGATAGTCTTGGGGTATTTGCATCAAACCATATGCGTTGTCATCTCTATATAAAGCCCCTTTACTTGGGCAGAGGAGGAGTCTTCCCACCTCCTTCTCCTAGCCTTGCCCTAAGCAAAGCTTTCTTACCTCTGCTTCTTCACCATCTGAGTTCACCTTTCAAGTAAGGAAAGACAAAAAGTCTCCATATTTCATGGGGTTGGACAATTTATTTGTGGACTCAAATCTGGCCAAGTGACCAGGAAATCTTTTTGGAGAAAAAAAAAAGTACTTGGTATTTCCTGCTTCTTTGCAGATAATGAATTCAGAAGGGATGACCTCCCCCCACCAAGCTTAAAAAAAAATGTTTACCTACCCTTCTGTTTTCCAATCCAAACTGGTATGATAACATTCAGGAGGTCAACATTTGAAAATGGGGTTTGAAAAAGAAAACCACCCACACTCAAAAAACTATTTTCCTTCCTAGTAAATGTAATTTTAAATTTCAAAGGCAGGATTTAGGTCAGTGGTTTGGGTCATTTTTTATTTTACCCAAACTGGGCCACTCTCCCCTTATTGTGCAGTCCAGAGGAATCAGTAAGATGTCAGGTAATAAAAATCCAGCAAGGGAAAAAGAAGTTGGACTACATTCTGCCCAAAGTTGCATGCCCTTAAGTTCTGCTGACTTCAGCAGGATCTGTACATAAGTAACGAAGGGCAGAACCTGGTCCACTGATTTTATTATCATTGAAGAGGAGATTTTTCTGACTGCAAAATGGAAAAAAATATAATTTATGATTCAGACCCAGGCTGACAGGCTGAATAAGAGATGGAAACTTACCTCTTGTGGCTTTAAATACCAAAATATGCGAGGGGAGACCGGGAGCACCCACACAGGTCCAGGACGCAGTCAGGTCCAAAATGACCTTTCAGCTCCAGGAGCAGCCAAGCTATGTGCATGATGCTCTCAGACGGGGTCTGTAAGTGAAGTTTATTATGACACAGAAGCGAGATGAAGTGTGGCAGGCTGGCTGGACAAGTAACCTTTTCAATCTGTCAGTCTCCCTTATCCTCATAAATCATTTCAGTGCAAGGCAGGAGCCAAGAAGACTACTCTTCACCTCGTATATAAAGCGTTAGCCTGCTGGTGCTGACACTTAACCTGGGTTAATCATCTTTGATGAATTATGAAAATAGGGTTGAGGTGTGAAAATGATGCTCCTTTGAAAACATTCTGCTATGTTTCTTCTTTATTACCCCCAACCCGCTGTACTCATATTTGAACTTGTCCAATTCTGACTGCTTGCATCTGCTTGACCTTTTTATTTTACCTGAATGTGTTACTTTCCTAGACTAAAAGCTCCAGTGCTGTGATCCTTGAACTGACTGGAAACGTATCAGAGATGATTAGAGTGATTCCAATCAGCTGATCTATGTACTTTTTGGTTTGCCATGTTATTAACATATAGACTCTCTAGCAAGTTCAATTTTAATGAGTATGTTTCTCTTCATTGTGCCAGTTTTCTCTTTATGTAACTCTTTTTTAGGAGCTCATATGTTTACTCAACAAACATAACCCAGTTCTTGATACATAGTAGCCATTTAATTAATGTTTGCTGAATAAATGAATGGCTTCATATTCATAGAAAATGTTGTATTTGAATTGGATTTTGAAGGTTAGGTGGAATTAAATAACTGAACAGAGAGGGGGTAGTAAGCTTAGAAGGTAGGAAAGTAAAGTAGAAGACCTGTATGTATTATGGCCCTAATACCTGGTACTAGGTAGGCAATCAAAAGTATTTATTGAATGAATGAATAATGGTATTAGACACTGACGCGTAAGCTACAGGCTCCTGTTTATTTTTTTTTTTTTAAAGATTTATTTATTTGTACAAGAACTGGGGTACAATCAGAGGCTCAGGAGGGTGAGAGAATTCATCAGAGACAGACTGGGGAACAGAACAGGCAGGTTGACTGAAATACACTGCTGAGGGGAGCAGCGGGCGAGGCAAGAGAGGTCTGCTGCACCATGTGGGTTTCTCCCTGGCCAGCTGGGAATGGAACCCGTGCTGTAGAGGCTGCAGACAGCTTCACAGCGCAGAGCTCAACATGCTGCACACCACCAGGGAGGCCCAAGCTATAGGCTCCTTAAGGCACTTAGAGTCTTATAAAGAAACTCTATGTAAGTAATTAATGATAAATCATTTATTCATTCAACAACTACCTCCTGGTGCCTATTAGTATAAGTCAGGATTTTACAGAGAAAGAAAATCAGGATATATATTTCATTTTCTCTCTCTCTCTGTAGATAGATAGAATAGATACAGACATATAGAAACAACTAAAAGTTTCTATCCACATTTCCCTATGATATAGTATTTATCTATATCCTATCTCCAGATAGAAATAGAAAAATATAGGTAGATAAAATGATAGGTAGATGATAGCCACCTAGCTAGAGAGACAGACAGATGGATAAATAGACAAATAGATTAGAGAGATTTATTTTAAGGAATTGACTCACAAGAATGTGGGGCCTGGCAAGTGTGAAATCAGCAGGGAAACCAGCTGACTGGAGATCCAGGGAAGGTGATGCTGTGGTATGTGCAAGAGCACTCCAGAGAGGCCAAATTCCCTCTTCCTTGGAGGGATGTCAGTTTTTCTCTGAAGATCTTCAACTGCTTGAAAAAAGCCCACTCACATAATGGAGGGTCATCTACTTTATTCCAATTTACTGATTTAAATGTTAATTTCATCTAAAAAAAATATCTTGACAGTGACATCAAAACTGGTGTCTGACCAAATATCTGGTTACAGTGACCAAGCCAAGTTGACAAATAAAATTAGCCATCACCCCTACTAAGTTGTGCGTCTTGTTCTGGGGACTAAGTAAATAGCAGTAAACAAGATGCATGAAAATCCCTGTGACTGTGGTGTTCACTGCAAAAATATATAAAATTTATATTACAAAATATGGTAAATATTAAGGAGAAAAATAAGATAACAAAGAGAGGCAGGGATCTACAATTTTAAAGCATGGTCAGAGCCCTCCCGGAGATGTTAACAAAAGGAAATTTGCCAAATATAATTTTTTCTGCTTGTGAGGACTCACAGACTGGCTGGCCCTTCGGTCCAAGTGGCTTGGGCCTGGCTCATTTGAACAGTGGGTGAGCAGCAGGTACAGGAATTGATAAACAAATCTCAACCCCAGTGAAATATTTTTTTAAAAAGATTTTTATTTATTTATTTTATACAAGAACTGGGGTACAGATCAGAGGCGCGGGAGGGTGAGAGAATTCTGGCCGGCGGGGAATCGAACCAGCGCTGTAGAGGCTGTGGACAGCTTCGCAGCATGGCGCTCAACCCCTGCACCACTGGGGAGGCCCCCAGTGAGATCTGCCAGACATGTGCCTTGAGTTGCTACTTTGACGCCCATGGCTGGTATTTGACAGGAGCAGCCTATTGAAGGAAGCAGTGACTCCTGTCATTATCTTATAGGGACAGTAACCTCAATTAAGGAAACAAGATCACACCCTCAGCTCACTTAGAGCTGTGATAAAAAACGTGGGGACAAACTTGAAAACACAAGAACCAAATTCACTGCTATGACTATCTTCAGCTAATTTTGAAAAATTAACACAAAAGTCATGGAAAAATCTATCATTATAAGAAAAATTATAACAAATCTGAATCACAAGCCCAGACTACTCGACCTAGGAATATCAGAAAATAGGACAGTAAAAAATATATATAATGAAGAGGAAAATTTCTGTAGATATTGAGTCTTTACCTTGCAATTATTAACCAATTCTAACTCAGGAAAAATTAAAAAGAACAGTACCTAGACTTAACCTAAGACATGATTTTGAAAAAATAAAAGGGAGGGAGTTTAAGTTCTTACAAACTTTTAGGCAGAAGAAAGATATATATATATATATAGATAGATAGATAGATAGATAGATAGATAGATAGATAGATAGATATTGCTTCTCTTTCACAACATTAAAAGACAGGAGACAATCTTTAGATTTTGAGGTAAAAATATGAATTAAAAATTTTATATTCAGTCAACCTATTTTTCACATGGATAGTCAAAAAAGAAATTCTTGGAAATGCAGGGCTAAAAGCATTTTAAAGGCAAATTCTTTTAAATCTTACAAAGAAAAGATAAATCTGTGCTCTCGAACAAAGCCAAGAATTAAATGGTCATCTTCCCAATTTATTAATCTAGACTAACCTAAAAAAAAGAAATATTCTTAGAAGATGTAAAAATATTAATTTGTAAAATGTAGCATCTCATTTTGATATTGAAAACAAAAGCCTTGGTAATCTAGGATAGGAGGAAAGTTGCTTAACATTAAAATTATTAATCTAAAATGAATAGATTTGATAGTTAATGGTAAAATATGATATTTAATAGTAAAATACTAGAATAATGTTATTAAAAATCACAAATATAAGAAGGTAAGTAATTAGTAATAATGATAATTATTATTACTGGTTTAAAGGTTGTAACAAATGCATTATGACAAATCAATGGATTATAAATATTAGAAAGAAGATATAATTATCATAATTAGCAGATGATACAGAAAGCTAACGAGAATCAACTCAAGCTATCAGACCTCAAGAGAATGAAATAGGTATCATTATAAAACCTAAATATATAAGAACTTGTAACTATTTTACATGCTTATGTTTAAAAATATGAAAATATAATAGAAACAATTTCTCAATCAATAGTCACAAAATTTGAAAATATCTGAGAATAGGGTTATCATGAAATGTATAAAATCTACATAAGAAAAACTTGTAAATTTTACTGTGACCTAAAAGATGACTAATGAGCAGCTATTCTGTTTTTGAAGGAGTCAATTATATAGGTAATTATTTATAATATTTGCTTGAAATTAACAAGATCCAACGTTTTATGCACAGTATGACTTCAAGTATTCATTACTTAGGAAAAATGCTAGAGAAAACCTACCAAATGTTCACAGTTATTTCTATATAATAGAATGCCAGTTCAGTTATTGTTTGTGAGTCTTTTTCTTGCCATGAATAAAAATTTCAAAAATTCAGAATAAATTATTTTTCTAATGGTAATAATAACTTTCTTAGCTGTCTGAATATGAAAAATGTAGCAGTTAAGTCAGCCAAAGTGCAGCCTGCAGTCATTCCAGCAAATTTCACCTGGAGTGTTTGCTTTAAAAATCTGACTCGTGTCGCACCCATTGAATCAGACTATCTTGATGACAACCCAGGAACTTGTATTTTAAACAAGCACTCCAGGAGGTTCTTGTGCACACTGAATTTTGAGAACAACCAGGTCAAAGGACTTCTTCAACTTGCGCTCGAAGAAGGCATTTTGCAGTGTGGAGACTAGAAGAAAATTGTAGGAACTCTGAAATTCTACTCTCCTGGTCACAAACAGATTCAGACACAAAGCTAGAAGTCACCAGACGATGAAGTGGGTCTCGGTGGTTACTGAGTTACTTCTTTTCAAACTGTGGAGCAAAAGTCCTGGCCAGATGCACAGGACTCTCTCCAGATGAGCTGGAGAGAAGTTCTTATTACCCTATCAGCTTTCATTGTTCTCTAAGAACTTTGTAAATTCGAGCTTCAGAGATGGAAGTGCCACAGGTCCTGTTCGCTGCTGAATTCCCAACACCTAGTGCATTCCTGGAGCGTTATAGATTCACAATCAATCTTTGTTTAAGAAATGAGTAAATAAGTTGATCTGCCAGGTATATGTGAAACCCCAGGGCTCTAAGGAATTTTTCTGGGTCATGTATCTCTCCTCCCATTACATCATTTTTCTTCATAACCTGATGGTGAACCCAAGACTTTTGAGAAATCACAAATTTGTGAACTCTTGGAAATTCTGAGGATATGATGTCTGAGACACGTGGGAAATTTTTGAAGTTTGAGACCTGCAGAAATAATGTTTAACCTGGGCACTCTATTGTTACTCAATTTGACACAAAATATTTACATTTGCAGTGCATTTCCTTTGATAGGTATAAATGCTAAAAGTATCTGCCATAAATGCGGAATGCTATTCCTTGTGAAATTGATTGAGTTTTTGATTAACTTGAAAATATTCTGTATCAGTTTCCTATTGCTGCTGTAAAACATTACCACAAATTCGGTGACTTAAAACATACTAGTTATGGTTCCATAGCTAGGAAGTATGATTTCTCATTGGGCTTAAAGCAAGGTGTTGGCATGACTGCCTTCCTTACTGCGGACTCTAGGTGGACAATGTGTTTTCCTGCCTCTTTCAGCTTCTAGGGAGTGTCTATGCTCCTTAACTTGTGTCCCCTACCTCCATCTTCAAAGGCAATAACATTCCATCTCTCGGGTACTCACATCTTTCTCTCTGACTCTAAACTCAGTAGGGAAATTTTAAATATCTATGTGATTAAATTGAACCCACCAGGAAAACTTTGAATAATTTGGCCATCTGGTGGTCCTTAACCACATCTGCAGAACCCCTTTGCCATATAAAGTAACACATTCACAGAGTCCAGGAATGGAGATATGGACATATTTGGGGGAGGGGAGATATTGTTCCACATTCTGTAGATTCCATAGGATGTCTGTTTTAAGGATGTTTTGGGATATGGATGAAATGCTTCTTTTCCCATAACAGGGTGCCTTTGTCCTGCAACTATGATAAATATTCACACTGCAAATGTCAGAAGTTGCAGAGAATTTATTCCTTAGCGCAGAAAAGGATGGAAATCACTATTTATAAACATGACGATTCATTTAGCCTAAGAATGTTGAACTGATGGGCCTTCCTGGTGGCGCAAGGGGTTAAGACGCAATCTATGAAGCTATCTGCAGCCTCTGCAGCACGAGTTTGATCCCCAGCCAGGCAGCAACCCACATGGCAAAGCAGACCTCTCCTGACTCGCCCGCTGCTTCTCTCAGCACTGTACTTTGGTCAATCTGCCTGTTCTGTTCTGTTTCCCGCTCTGTCTCTGGTGAATCCTCTCACCCCCTCCCCCACACACATACCTCTGGCCAGTGCCCCAGCTCTTGTATGCATAAAATAAAATAAATCTTTAAAAAAAAAAGAATGTTGACCTGAGATCCTCTTCTTGCCATGATGATCTGAGAGATAAATAACTGTTTTAGTGTAAGCCAGTGTGTTCCTCACTGCAGTTACAGAATCTGCCACCTCATTTACTACTAGGGGTATGACATTTCAGTTGCTGTTACTTGAAATTTATGGGCATTTGGACGTTGGGGAATTGGCATCTTGAGATTTTGGCATTAGACAGACATTAGCTATCATTGGCGATAAATCACCTCTGACTGTGTAATTTTAAAAAGGTGGCAAGAAAAGATTCTGACTGCAAAGTTACTGATATATATTAATGATGATCCTAAGATAAACCAAATACCCAAGATTACTAGAATTTAATTAAGACACAGGAAGGGGTTCATTTGGTGTATTTATATACTCTGGATGTCTGTTATTTGCAGAGGAACATTAATAATCTGAGAAGAGTGTGACCTATATTTGTCTGAGTATGTAAATAATAAAGTCCTTTTGCCAAAAGTTAAAACTGTTTATAGCCCGTGGAGAATTTCATAGTAACTATTTTTAGCCTGTCATTTCTCTGTATCTTATGTAAACATCACTCGAAGAGGATTATCTGCAAGCAGGAATTAGTTAGCATTAAAAATAAGATGTACTCATCAAGCTTTCAACAGAGATAGCATTTTCTAAATTGACATGCTGTCAGAGGCCTTCTTGACTGCAAAGATATCATAATGAGAAAAAGGGGGTACATGTCTAAGTGATCCAACATTCTTGTTTTCTACACAAATCTCTCTTGACAAGTGGAATGAATTCCCGTGCTCCTTCCAAGGATGTCTGTGTGTTGCTCGTCTCTTTGTGCCAATGAGCAGCCAATTTAGCTCTGAATCACTGAGAATGCTCTTTTATATTCCTGAATATTTAGGCAGTGAAACCAGCTATGGGTGCGGTTACTTGTCCATGATGCTAACCTGTGTACATGCCGGGCTTAGGGTCTGGGATATAGGTCTGCTGCCTACCAATGCCCTGAGGTTTCCTGTATCTCTGCTTCCCAAGTCTAGGGGTGAAAGACCATGTAGCCTAGTGGGTAAAAATGAGACTCCAGGTCAAAAGACCTGCTTTTGAATTCTGATTGACACTTTATAAGTGCATGGTATTGGCAAAGTCATGACAAAAGTCATGTGGCCTCATTTATAATAATGGTTTCTTCATTGATAAAAATGGGCATCAAAAGGGGCACATCTCAGCACTGTTGAGAGAGTCAAATCATTTGACATACGTGAGCAATCCTTGATGCCAACTGAAGAATGAGTGTTAACAAGTGCCATTCTTTCTTGAGGTCACTTTACAGATGAAACTTTTTTTTAAAGATTTGTTTATTTATGCATACAAGAGCTGGGATGCAGGCCAGAGATGTGGCGGATGAGAGGATTCACCAGAAACAGAGTGGAGAGCGCAACAGGCAGAACTGAAATACACTGCTGAGGGGAGCAGCGGGTGAGACAGGAGAGGTCTGCCATGCCAAGTGGGTCAGCTACCTGGCCAGGCATTGAATTTGTGCTACAGTGGCTGAGGATAGCTTCATAGTGCTGTACCTTAATCCCTTGTGCTGTGTCTATGAAACATTTTTACAAAGACTGTTCAAATCACTTTTTCCTTCATTGAGTTAGTTCTTTCTAGAATTATTTTAGGAGAGCTGGATATTTGAGAGAAGGTATAGGAAATAGCTGAAATGTTGAAAACACCTCACTCTTAGGATACAAACAGGTAAAATTTTTTTGGAAGGTGAAGCCATGCTATATCGCTACAATATTTAATCAGTGGGCTATGGAATCATAGAAATGGGCCTCTTCCCCACTACTTTTATTTACACAAGTGAAATAGTACTGGGGTTAGGGTAAAACACGAGGCTTATTTTATAAAAAATCAGTGCAATAAAATGCATGATGACCATAATGTCAAAATTTTAAATAAAGATAACATTACATTAATGATTTCCCTTTTGCCTCAACTTCCTGTATGATTTAACATGGCACTGAGTAATACACTAATACCATCCATATAAAAATCCAAATTATCCAGAACCATATATAATCACCATGGCTCACATTAATGGATGACTATGTGCTAGGAACTCTGCTAAATGCTTTAAGTGAAATAACCCCATTTAGTGTAAATACTCTCATTTGCTAAACTAAAACTGAATTGTGCAAAGCTAGGGATTGGTGCAGCTGAGATTCAAATCCAAGTCGTCCACCATAAACTTGTGGTCCTGGTCTCTAAATTAGTCCACCAGTGTCCCTCCAAGTGTGATTCAGGGACTGCTCTTAACCTAATTACGTGTAGGTGTCTCCTAAAGATGCAGACTTCTAGAAAATCCCAGATGTGCTGAATCCATCAGTCACGTTGAAACTTGGAAGTGTGCATTTCACGAGCTCCTTCTTCTCTTCACTTTAGCTCACTTTTCTCCCCACAGTTTTCCTTGAACTTCATCACAGTTGAGAGTTTGTATATCCTCTCAATCTTTATCTCTGTATGAGAGATTTTCTATTTGTAAGGTCTTACAAAGAGGGGGAAAAGTTTATAAGCAAATGCTTCATGGTTATCTTTGATTCAAAGAGAAATCGGTATTAACACCATGCCTTGGCGGACTTTGATGTCATTTGTAACCATCCTTATAGAAAAACAGATTTTTGATCAGTCACCTGTTTTGCTTTTTTCTCTTTCTAAACCATCTTTTCTGTTTGCTTTCTATAAGAAACTATCAAAAAATTTAACTTTTCCAAATCTTTCTTCCTTTGATTTTACTTTTTTGGGGTATATTAATTATTTTATTATTCTATTTTATCTCCACTATTCACTTGTTAGCTATATTTTTAAGTAGTTTTTCCTAGGACTTATAACATACACCTTTAAGTTGTCACAGCCTTCCTTTAAATAATATCACAACAATGCAAAGTACTAAGAATCTCACTTTCATATGTTTGGACTTCTGCATAATTTAGTTTACATTTTACTTCTACATATTTTATGAAGTAAATACTATATTTATTATTATTATTATTTAATAATTATAATAAATGCTGCACCTCCCCCTGCAGTGACCTTTAGGGCTAACCGTCCCTAGGTCCGGCTGGGCAACCAGCGCGCAGGGGGAGAACAGCATAACACCCTGAAGCATAGGAAGTACAGTGGAAGTTCCCTGAAAAGACAGAAGCTCATCAAAAGATAATGACCACCAGGAACCACTACAAGAATGCTAAAAATCTTATCCCATCTTTTTAGAACTACAAACTTTAATCCCTTATTGTCTTTCTAAACTTCCTTATTTCTTCTATAAAAGTCATTGCTTGTTATGTAGATCACCTCCCTGATGGTGATAGACTGAGCCCATGAGCAAGCTGATTTCATTGATATTCATTGTCCCTGTGCTTTTGGAAAACATATATATACTGGTCACAAACTCAAAGAAAATTACACTCAGATTTTCACTCTTGAAGTGTGTCCGTTTGTCATTTCTTTCACCGATGCCCTGACCACCCTGCACGCTTCTCTCAACCCTGAGGTGGCCTCATCGTCTACTGCTGTGCTGGTCTGCGGCAATAAACAATGAACTATCTTTCAAAGAGATTTAGCAAATGTAAAAATCTTTTATATTTACTGCCTTATTACTACTTCTAATGCTCTTCATGTTTGTATAGATTCAGATTTTCATGTGGTATGATTTTACCTTTGCCAAAAGACCTTCTATTGATGTATTTTTGAAGATTTTGTTTGTTTTAAAACAATATCTAGTTCACCTTACTTTTTAACATACATGTTTGTGTGTGTGTGTATGTGTGTGGGTGTGTGTATTGGATGTAGAATTCATGATAGAAAATATTTTGTCTCAGCACTTTAAGGATATAGCTTCATTGTCTTTTTGCTTGAATAGCACAGAGACACCATTTTAGACCTTGCTCAACCGCAGGCCATGTAACTTGTAAATATACAGGCTGCCGCTTTACTGTATGCTTATTTCCTAAGACAAGCACTATCTGGTAAATTCATTGAAAACTCCTATAAAAGCCCCAGTGTCTTAAAGAAGTTCAGTAACTAGAGGATTGTGGAGCCACCAGCTTCCCACCAGCTTCTCTAGCATTTCTAAGCTCTTGAAAATGACTAATTCTTCTTTTCTTACCAACATGGCCTTCTAGTCTCATAATTTATCTCGATTGACGTGGCTTTCCTATCAAGAGGATAATTCTTGTAAGGTCAATTCTGTTTTTCTTATAATCTGGGGTTACTTCAGTTCTTCAAGATTTAGTAGGTTTAGATTTTTTTTTTTAATTTGTTCATTTCTTTTGTGTCTCTGTCATTTCCCTTCATGATTACATCTGAATGGAATTTCTTGACTTTAATCATTATAAGTCACTAGTGTGCTTCACAACTTGCTCTCCAAACGATGAGGAGCAGATGGTGCTCCCCGAGGTGGAGGGGCATGGAGATGACCTCTCTCTCCTGTGCTGAGAAGTCCTGTTAGGAATGTACCATGTTTAAATGTAAGTTCCTTTGTTTGTTTATCTGCAATTGCATGACTGAGCTTAGCTAAGTGAAACCTGATGAAAGCAGAGGGAGATTCTCATCACCATCCACTTTTTTTGTGTGTGTTCTTGGCCTTCTGAGTATATTTTCCCAAGTTTCTGGCATTTCACTTGAAAATGTATTTGGAACAATTTTTCTGTTGCCTATTTAAAAACAAGTGTGTTATAAGTCTTTTGGGTTTTGCAAAGAAATCTTTACAAAAAGGTTAAATTCATGATATAAGAACAAACGTCTGGTGTTGTTACAACTATTTTCCTTTTGGAATGTGGAAATGATGGCTTTTTAAACCATCAAAGCCACAATTTTGAGTGAAAAGTGCACTTCAGAAGCATCAGTGAACACTGAAAGGACTTGTATTGGAACTTGGTACATCATTAACCAGTTAGCCTTGATTCATAAGGACATTCTCATTTGATTGTTTTAAATCCCTGTGACCCATTCTGAAGTGAAGGAATTCATTCTCTACACACTAATGAACACTAGTGAGTATTTCTACAGAGCAAGTTTGAGTAAATAGATGCTGAAATAAAAGACCTTATAACATCATATTTTAATCTGATATGAAAACTTGCTATGATGAATGTGTATTTATTTCCCTACTAGGCTGTACATTGATTCAGAATAATGATGAGACAGAATTTTAGTTTGCCAGTATGCCCAGCTTTCTTCGTGTGTATAGCAACAACTCTCAACCTTATTTTGGAGTTAGACTACCTGTGGAACTTTCTACAAACACAGGTATCTGAGCCCTACCCAAGACCTACTAAAAACAAATTTGTGGAGGTGAGGCCTGAGGATTTGATTTATCTAAAAACTCCATAAATGATACTGACATACCTCTGAGATTGAGAATTGAAATGAACTAAATATATATATATATATATATATATATATATATATATTTCAATATTTATTTTAGGAAGCTTCACCTTTCTATCCATGTCTTGTAGAATTAATGGAGTAATTCAATTACTAATTAATTTAAAAGATTCTGGCATATGCTGGTAGGTTTTTCAAATAGAGGTTTTTGAAAATTCTGGTTTGAGAATGACTTGTTATGCAGTGGGAACATCTTCTCTCCCCCCCATTCCTCTTTTTTTTTTTTTTCAGTTTTCTATTCTAAAATAACAGCAACCAGTATGAGCTTTCTCTCTTGAAGCTTGGTCCTGTCAAACACCATAATGGGGCCCATTTAGTCAGTATCTTATTTAATTTTTACATTTGTCCTAAAAAGTAAATATAATCATATCTGCTATAGTGATGAGATAATTGGAAATAAGACACATGACTAAGGTCAGAATTTAAGTACATGTCCATCTGAATTCAAAATTTGTTCATTTTTATACCGTGCACCATCTCTTCTCCTTTCTTTTCACATCCACTTCCTTTTCTTCTCAGTTCCCTTTCATGTTTTTCTTGTTTTCTTGATCTTCCCCTGCCATAACATGTTCGTGTGGAAATGAGAGAGAAGGTGCCTGTTTCTGTAATATGCATGGTAACAATGATTGCTCCAGTCTTCCTGTAAATATTTCCACTTGGAGAAGTTCTCACAGTCACTGATTTGACAAACCTTGGTTTGGTGTCCTTTGACTAATGGAAATATTTATGTTTTTTTTGACTGCTCCATTTTAAAGAATGTCCTGGGATTTGCTCAAGAGAATATAAAAACCTGCTGTCCTTGTTTCCATTTCCAGACCCAGACATGACCCCAGTACATTAAAGCATCTGCTTTCAATTTCACATCATTTCTATCTTAAAGGCCATCTTTCCCAACTAGAGTTTAAAGTATCTCAACAAACAGCAAAAGTGAGATGATGGTAATGAGGGCATTGCCCTTGGTTGCAAAGTGACAAATACCCCTGGTTGCAGAAAAATCCCCCTGGATGTTGAAGACTTGTGGAACCTGGGCTTTGGTGTTGTCATGCTGTCCCATCTGCACTTACTCTGGGTCCAAGTGTATTAGCTGCTCATCCACCAGTGCTTCTCAAGTATGCGTAAGGAGATGCAACTTTGCATGTCTTTTCCCCCTAGAATTCTGTTATTGTTCTCTCCAGGTAGGGCAAAAATTGATTTAAGTTATAGAGAAAAACTTTGATCCTTTCTATCTATGGGACTGATTTGGGCAAATACTTGAGAAATCAGATTCCACATGCATTTGGCTGGAAATTGTAGAGAAAATTTGTTCTAGATTTAGGGAACACAGAGAGGTACACTTTCTCTTGATCATCTCAGGACTCAAGAAATGGACTGAATTGGCAAGGATTGAACACTTCTGCCTAGTAAATTACATTGCACATAATAGATGCTCAATAAATATTTGCTGAATGTGTGACCAAAGAAGACCAGAAGGAGATGTTAGGGTTGATAACTGGACGCCACAGTGCAGTGAAGTGGACTCAGGAATGTCTATTTTTGCCCTTGAGACAATAACCTTGGATAAGTGACATTACATCCCTGAAGTTCTATAAAATGAAGATATGGGGCCTCCCTGGTGGTGCAGCGGTTGAGCGCTGGGTTGCGAAGCTGCCCGCAGCCTCTGCAGCGCCGGTTCGATCCCCGGTCGCTCCCCGGCTACCGGGTGAAGGTCCCACATGGCGCACAGACCTCTCCTGCCGCCAGCTGCTCCCCTCAGCAGTGTACTTTGGTCCTTCTGCCTGCTCTGCTCCCTGCTCTGGCTCTGGTGAATTCTCTCACCCTCCCATGCTTCTGACTGTACCCAGTGCTTGAATAAATAAATTAATAAATCTTTAAAAAAATAAAAAAAATGAAGATTATGACATCTACTTCACAGATTGTTGTGAGGATTAAGTGAGGTACTATATGTGAACATACTTTGTAAATTACAGGGTATGAAAAATCAATGAAAGATATTGGAGAAACTGGACATCACAGATATGTTGTGTATTACAAAAGAGACATTAGTAGTGGTAATTTCCATAGATAAATATATTTAGATTATGAAGCATTTGCAGCTATTGAAGATGAAAGTTCTGGTAGATAATTGCTTCTGGGCAAGATTCATGCCTTATTAATACCTGTAGCTCCAGTTCCAGCAAGGTCTGCCTGGAGTAGATGTTCAGTACATGTTTGAGTGGACAGAGGAATGGATCAACAGAGGTGTGTGTGGATACATAGCTCTGGAGTCTTTTTAAAGTACGCAAATGGAAAAGCAGATTTGATATTCTTTTCAGCATAGCCCAATGCAGTTTTTACAGAAAACCAAAATCATTTTTTTTACAAACATTTTGGTAAAACATGCAGTGTTTTGTCTTATTTTCAAAAGAGATAGATGATAGTCTGAAAATGTTGCTGGAGAAGAAGGCTTTTGTGTTTGGTAGGAAGCCACATTTTCTGAATTAGTATTGGAATCAGCTGCTGAGAGCAAGCCAACTGTTAAATGATTATTACAGCAGATAGGGAAGGGGTATGAATACTGTGCCATCACCTGTTTGCTCACACACTGTAGAGTGGACACTCCAGTGCCTACTGGTAGTGGAAACACATATCCTTACTAGGCATTGGGGTGGGAAAGAGGAAGTGATCGTTACTGGTGTGGCAGCCTCATGCAGAACCAGGGGTAATTGTGAATGAGACATTTACTATGATTCCAAGACTTATTTGGACATATCTGAATTTCAAATGCACCAATTTGGCATATCTCCCAATGTGCATGTTCATGCTCATAGACTTAAGCCTTTGTAACCTCACATTTGGCCCTCAACATTTTGCACAGAGAATTGTGTATGTTTCTAGATAGGCATCCATATTATTGGTGAACTCAACCAAGTAGCTCTTTGGGTGCAAGAACTTGTTTTGATTGTTTGGAATATGCCAGAAGGAAGCAAATCACAGAAATTTGACCTTTAAAGACTAATATGTATAGACATGAAGCTTTATATTAAAAAAATCTGGTTTCTGTTACTGCTCCTATGAGGGAACATCCTTGAGTACACAAATGCATCACATTTAAGCATACACAAGAGATACAGAAGGAACAGATATGGACAAAGAACCACTGATGCCAAGTCTACTTATGTCCACGGGCAACACACATCAATGAAGGATGCTTTCTGGTAGCTGGAAAACCAATCTTGAGTCACAAAATCATAATTATAATGTCTCATGTGTAAAGGAGACAGAGACCTGGGATTATGGGCAGTGGAGGATGACTACAGACACATTGATATTAATTGCAGCCCACATCACTGAGTCTGGGCTTAACAGGTGTAAACACATTCCCTCCCCTTTTTCAAGACCTTAAAGAATCTTTAGGGTGATGGAGCAAATAAGTGATCCTGTGGTTTCATTAGGTGAAGTGCATGTGTAGAAAAATCTCTCACTATCTATTTGTCAGCAAATATTTATTGACCAGATGCTATGTGCCAAATGTAATTGTATGTGTTTGGGTTATAGTTATGAACACAACATTCCTACTGATATGAAACTTTGATACTGGTGTAGAAGGTCAATGTTGACAGACCAACCAGATAAAAATACAATTCCATTAAAATGGCCAACAGGAACATGAGAAAATGCTCACACTCATTATTAGAGAAATGCAAATAAAGATCACAACAGATGGCTGGATCATCTCACATTTGTGAGAATGTAATGAAAAAACCAGAGACAACAGCACTGGTGAGGATGTGGAGAAAAGGGAACCCTCCTACACTGTTGGTGGGAATGCAAATTGGTCCACCCCTTGTGCAAAACAGTATGGAAGTGTCTCAAAACATTAAACATGGATCTGCCATTTGACCCAGTAATTCCACTCCTAGGCATCAATCCAAAATATTCAAAAACACTAATCGAAAGGAAACTCGTACTCCCATCTTTATTACAGCACTATTTACTGTAGCTAAACTATGAAAACAACCTAAACACCGCAGAACAATGGCTGGATCAAGAAGATGCAGTGTGTATACACAATGGAATACTACTCAGCAATCAAAAAAGATAAACCCATGCCACTTGCAGCAACATGGATGGAGCGTCAAAAGATAATGCTAAATGAAACAAATCAGAAGGAGAAAGATAAATAATGGACAGTGTCACTAATATGTGGAATATAAAGTTACTGTATAGTCAGATAAAGACTAGCTCAAAAAGTAACCCTTGATTGCTGAATATAGAACACTAAAGAGGGAGGTAGTGGGGAAGGAGAAAGAATAGGAGGGAGGGAAGCATAATGGTCTGTGGTAGAGGAACATGGGTGAGTTGGTGATGAATGCATTATGGTGAGAATACCTGATGGCAGTACCTCAATGTTACCTCAGTTAAAAATATAAAAATAAATTAATTAAAAAGTATATATCTGTGTATATATATATATATATATATAGTAATACAGTAAGATAGGAATAAATATGATAAAGAGTTAGAAAACAAGCAAAAAGATGGCGGTGAACTATCATAAATTAGGGTGACCATTTCAAGGTCATGGTCAAAGAAGGCTTCTCGGAGAAGCTACATTGGAGAAGAGAGAAGAATGGAGAAGAGAGCTGAATGAAATGAGAGGTGGTATTGGTTCAGAACACATAAAATGGGATCAACTTAAGTTAGAGTGAAGTCGGTGTACCTTAAATGGAAGGATGACAGGGAAGAGAAAGAGATATAGGCACACTGTGTAGCTTATGGTTAAGATTTAGATATGAGCAGATGATCAGTATCATTTTTAGAGATCATTCTAGGTGTGATGAGAAAATATCAAAGAGTTTTTAAGCAGACCAATATGAACTGATTTATTTGGTCATTTGTTTTCAGTACTATATAATATAGAAGAGTGTAGCTTCACGCCTTGATAAATGTATGTACCACACTGCATTCACTATCAAAGTTCTAGAATATTTCACCACTATCAAATTGACCCCCTTTTCCCATTCTTTTTACCCCTCCCATCCCTTTGTCCTTTGGTAACTTAGGAGAGCCACAGTGTGGAAGCAAGGAGATAAAATTATGCTTCTCTGATGATTTCTAGCCTACAAAGAACATGAGTTCCTTAAAAATGGAGAATAAAGTATATACATGTTATAATGACCAGTGCTTTGCCTTATTCTAGTGCTTCATAGGAATCTGGTAGATCTTGATCATATTCTGGAAAGGTGGTGAAGGGGAATTGCTAATTTAGACTGTGAAAGAAATACCTTAATTTCATGACTTAGATTGTTTCTCATTGATAGGTCTGTTCCAGCTATTAATGGGAGGGTTTTCCTTCAGTTTTCTAGGGTCTCCTAAGTAGTTCTCTAGGGTTGTGGGAAAATAATTTTAACAACATCCATCTAGTACTTTCAGGTATATAGTGGGGGGAGGGGTGTCTGTGAAAATATTGCATGAAATGGGAATGAGAAGTTTAAGTGATACAGAATTTTGTTCTAAGGTTGCAGATCAAGACTAGATGGGGGCCTCCCCGGTGGCGCAGCGGTTGAGCGCTGGGTTGCGAAGCTGCCCGCAGCCTCTGCAGAGCCGGTTCAATCCCCGGCTGCTCCCCGGCCACCGGGGAGGGTCCCACATGGCGCGCAGACCTCTCCTGCCGCCCGCTGCTCCCCTCAGCAGTGTAATTCGGTCCCTCTACCTGCTCTGCTCCCCGGTCTGGCTCTGGTGAATTCTCTCACCCTCCTGTGCTTCTGACTGTATCCAGTGCTTGTATGTATAAATAAATAAATCTTTAAAAAAAAAAAAAAAAAAGACTAGATGGGAAGCCAGTCAATTTGTAATCTTTATTTGCAAGGCACTTTGCAGATTTAAACCAAAGAAGCATTAAATATTTCCTATGCCCTTGTCAGTTTAAAATGCATTTGATAGGATCAGTGAGTGTTAAATAGAAATATGGCTGTCTCCTCTGATTGGCCCCTCTGGAGACTTGTCTTGACCTGTGTCCATAAAATCACCCTTTTCAAGCTAAATAAAAGAAACAAATCTGTGCAAGCCTCCTCATAATTTTGATTTGCAGGTGTCAGGCAAGTCTGAGAGCTCCTGCCCTGATTATAAACACTGTTTCCAGAGGAGGAGAATGTTCTTAACTTTTACAGTCACGATGCAGTCATGCTTTGAGATCATCTGAAATGTGCTGTAGGAGCACAAAGCATTATTACTATCATTATGGCAATCATAATGACTGTGATTATAATGCAGGTAGGGGGAGCCAAGGAGGATTGGCAGTAAAGGATGAGTAAGCTCCCCTCCCCCACCACCACCTCCACGTATCTGAGTAGGAACTGTAGTATCAAACACTCTGTGTGTGTGTGTTTGTGTATGTGTTGGATACAGGGAGGCAGGTGTGGGTATACTGAGATATCATTTTTGGGAGATTTGTTCTTAAATTCATTTTAGTGAATCTGTGTTCAGAAAATATGATTCTGTTCCATTCTATTTATACCTAGAGCACAGCTTGGCTTTGTTTCAGGAGTAATGTGTTGGTGTGAAATATGATTTTCCTATATATCACTTGGGACGTGATGGTGTGCTCAGAAGCTCAGATGAAGAGGAAAGTTATGATAGAAAGTATTTATTTCAGAGACTATTCTAAATGCTCTGGGGAATAAGGACATGACAGAAGGTCTGCAGTTTGATGTCTTAGTCATTTTCTACGTTTTCTCCACTTTCTTCTTTGATCTCTTCTTTTAGGGATTCTGTGATTCTGAAGAACTAATATTTCCTCATTCAGCAAGAATTTATGGAGAATCTATTAGATGCCATGCCTTGTATTAATTTGTAAGTTGAATGGGACAAACATGGCTTGTTCCCTGCCTTAGAGGTTTTATGGGTTATTTTGAGTATCAGATGAGAATATGAATGAGCTTGATTTGTTAAAATAGGTTTTCCCATTGTCTGAAAGTCATGATCAAATTTGTACCCTGGTTGGCTCCCTCTGCAAATGTTATGTCAGGTAGATTTAAGTGGGGGTGGTCAAGAAGCAGGAAGAACTTGATCAAAACCATTCTAGAGGTACAGGTGAGAAATAACTGTCTATTAAGTCATTTGGATGATTTTTCATCTCTGAAACCTAAATATTTGACATGATATATGATGAGATGAAGTGAAAGGAAAGATGGGTGTGCAGGACTTGGGTCATTTGTGTGGTTGAAATATTCACTTCTCTAGTGTGTTCTGGCTGTGAGTGAAGAGCACAATGATTACTTTGCAGGGATAGGGGATGCCTGGATCTTTTTTTCTGGGTTTGAGATGCTTTACAGTTGAGGAATTAACTTATTCAGAAATGTTTTATGAAAAGTTACTATAAAGATGTACAAGTACATGTAATGTTTTGGACATGGTCCTAAAAGTTGCCTAAGACATTGTGCACAATGATAATTACCAAAATTATTCTTTTCTACCAGAGGGGATTGCCAAGGGAAGGTTTCAGGAACCTTCTTTTGTGATTTGAACACTGTTCTAGAAGAGAGAGAGAGACAGAAGCTGGCCACTTCTCTCTTGTCTGAGCTAGATACCAATAGGTTTTAGAAGATAACTGGTCATTCATTTCAGGCATAGGGTTCAAAGATAATAAACTCAAAAGGCTGTACATGATGTACTATACAAATTTTTCCTTATCCTGAAAAGCTATTAAGCCCATACCTTTTAAGACGACACCACGAAGGAACTCATTGTTTTGAATATATCATTTTGAAAGCTTGATTTTGCCTTTGTGTCACTGGGAAGACTGTAATCACTCTGAATTAATGATGTAGCATATATTTACAGGGGAAATGTTTTATCCGCTTAGAGGTCAAACAGCTTTGGGGGACTTCTGGAATTCTGCTTGGATGTCAATATTGCCTGTTATTTACAAAAGAGGCTTAATTGAAGTTGACCTGACATCATACCTGACATAAGTTACATTGTATGGGGAACAGGTGTTCTCTATTCCCTTTCTGAAGGTTGAAAAGAGGAATGGCTAGGGCCTCCCAGGTGGCGCAAGGTTAAGACACAACCTATGAGGTTAACTGCAGCCTCTGCAGCACAAGTTTGATCCCTGGCCAGGGAGCTACCCACATGGTGCAGCAGACCTCTCCCGACTTGCTTGCTGCTCCCCTCAGCAGTGTATTTCAGTAGATCTGCCTGTTCTGCTCCCCATTCTGTCTCTGGTGAATCCTCTCATGCCTGGCACCTCTGGCCTATCCCCCAGCTCTTGTATGCATAAAAATAAAATAAATCTTTAAAAAGAAAAGAGCAATGGCTAGACATTGAAGCAGGAAAAATTGAGCCAGCACACCTTTCTTTATATGTGTTATATCACAAATGATATAACAAACAGCAGAAGACTGATAGCAAATGATGAGGAAAAATTCTACTGGTCATTAAAAGAAGCATGAAAGAGTTTATTTCAGTTGCCAATTTGCCAAACTCTTCTTAGGAATTCCTAAGAGTTTTGATAACCTACAAGTCTGCTACCATTCAGGGCTTCTTTCAAGTCAAGTAGAACTAAGGGACAAAATAACCGTTCTAAGTTCTTATTAACCTAATGTTGTATTTTACCTTTGTGGCATTTCCAAAACTGTGGACCATAGAATTTAAAGATGATAGTTATTGCCTTTAAGAGAAGGCTTTCTAGACCTTCCTGGTGGTGCAAGGGGTTAAGTCTCAGCACTATCAAGCTATTGGAAGCCACTGCAGCATGAGTTCGATTCCCAGCTAGGAGCTAACTGACATGGTGCACCAGACCTCTCCTGTCTCTCCCAGTGCTCCCCTCAGCAGTGTGTGTTTCAGTAGGTATGCCTATTCAGCTACCCACTTTGTCTCTGGTGAATCCTCTCGCCCCCCCCCACACCTCTGGCCTCCACCTCAGCTCTTGTATGCATATATAAAATAAGTCTTTTTTTTTTTTTTTTTTTTCAAAAAAAGAGAAGGATTTCTAACTTCATTGTCAGAAAGATTTTATCAGTTGCATGGAAATACATCCGAGGATATACCTCCCTTCTATAGCCTCATAGATGGTTTTCTTTTTACATATTCATAAAAAGCAGAAAATGGTCCTCCAATAAGATGCCTAAGTGCCCTTTGATTGATATTGATGAAGACTTTCTTATGATAGGCATCATGGTTACATATGTATGATCTCATTACATCATATTTTATTAATGAGGAAACAGATATAAGGAACCAGATATAAGGAACAGATTCTTTTTTTTTTTTTTTTCAGAGACACAGCTAAAATGTGATTGAATTAAGACTTGAAGGTTCTGACTTTGAGATTCAAGATTCTTTCTGGTGCATCTTCTGCTGTCACTGACACACTGCTGATAACTCCCTGCTACTCTCCTGCAGGTAGGCTGAGCCCCAGGCAGGCGGCATCTTCATCACACCTGCCACCACCTCAGCCCTCTCCATCTGCAGGAAATGTTTTGCCCTTCTCAATGAGAGTTCCCACTTCTGTCTTTAATTTCACAAATGTTATCTCCACCCAGACCCAGTGTTCAGTCCAGAACTTCAGGATCCTCTTACACTTTCAAAAATGTTGATTTCTGGAGTCTTAGCGCACACCCTGCTATAATGTTGAGAGGCATGCTATAGAGAATCTATTTGTTCTAAATTCCAAATATATCTCGACTCAGTCCACTAACCTCTGTTAACATATTTTTCCATCCTTGCTCAAGCCCCTGACTCGAGAGAGACAAGAGTCTGGAATACTCTCAGAGTATTTCATACTTTGCCACTCAGGGTATGATTCATGGATCAGTATCATCTGCATCTGTGGGATCTTAGTAAAAATACCATTCCCCAGATGTCTGTGTGCACTTTGAGGCTAGAGAATCACTGCTCTAACAGTCTTCTCCACAATCTCTTGCCTCTTCTACTACAGTCTCTTCTTTGCACCCAGTGTGAGCTTTTAAAAAAATATATAGATGCAAACCATTCTTCCACTTTACATCTTTTAATGGTTTCCCATAGCACTGGTAATAAAGTATTACAATAACTTGCAAAATCCTCTAAGACCTGGTTCTTTTCTATTGTTAGACCCATTGTTTACCTCTCGGGACCTAAAACACACAAGGCTTGATTCTACCCAAAATATTTGCCCTCATTATTCTCTCTTCCTTCCCTTTCCTTCCTTTCACCTGGTCTTAGTTTTCTTAATCTTTAGTCTCGGTTTAAATGTCACCTGTTGGAGAGAGTGTGCTGGCCATTCTAGTGGATCCCTCCAGTTTCTCTTTCTAATAGCCATTGCTACTTTCTTTAGAATATATATCTCAATTTGTCATATTATCTATTAGTTTAATTATATAATTATATAAGGGGAAGACCCATGACTGTTCACTAGTGCTTAATACCATGAATGACACAAAGAAGACACTTTAGAAATATCTGTTGAACTAATGAATATACTGCTGTGCTTCCTGCTTCTTGAATTTTTCAAGAGTGTGTAAGTCAAGAAAAATTGTCAGTGGTTGTAATTCTTGCAATTGGGATTCTGGGAGACTTTTATACTGATATTCAGCACTATCTGTAAAGTGATTTTCATTTCTAAGATGTTTGCAAATGTGAGCTAGTTCTCATTTATCTACTGCAGCCCACAAATATTGCCCTTATAGCAAAGGTCCAGTAATCTCTTTCCTGGGAAGTAGAAAAGGTTGTCTATAAGTGTAATTGCTTTGGTTCAGAGTTAATGAGGGAACATATTTGACAAGTATTCATTTCTTTTTAAATGAGAGAATGCAATAAAAGATGCAGGAGTGATGAGTTCAGGGCTGATGTCTTGAAATATCAGGCTGCAACTGACGGATAACCCAGGGTCAGAAAGAGAAAACTCCCTGGTGAGGTATCATTGCACAATTGCATAAAGCAGATGTGTAATAGAAGCCTGTGCTTTTTCCTGAAACATCTGGCATTACTCATCCTGAGAAGCAGGTGCCTAGGTTGGACAGACCACATGTCCACTCCAGGATGACATATTTCTGTTATTCTGGGTTACATTTGATTTTATTTGGCTCCTTTCAACTCAAGCACATAACAATCTAAATGATAATGCAGAGAGAGATTGCCTAAGAAAGAGGGTAAATAAGGTAGCTCCTTCTTCTGGCATGATGAGGTTTTGGATCCCAGAAAAATGAGTAGGCCAACCTGTGACTGACTGTCCATGATGGTCCAGGTGTTATGTTTTTACACTATGACAGGTTGGGTCATGACTTCCAAGGAAGGGCTTTGTCTCAGAAAGGAGAGTTTGCCTACTGGTTCGCCAAAGTCCTTGTTAGGTCTTAGCCAACCATGGATCATCATAAAATTTTGCTGAATTATACCTTTCTCCTGACATAAGCTATCATGTCTTAAAGGATGAGGTTTATGAAAGGGCTAGAACAAAGTTTCCAAATGTATAAAACTTCAGCCAGGGTACATCTTGTAAAAACTCAGAGAACATGTTGAAGTCACCTATCCTGTTATGTCTTTTCCCCTTGCTTTGCTCTAGCATGGCATTAAATCATTGATTATTAGATTTCTAGCAAGAAAACCATCTGGTTATTCAGCTTCTTGTGAACTATTTGGATCATGTCTCTCTAAATCCCATGCAAATTTAACTGGAACTTGATAATATTTAAGATTCTAATAGCAGCAGTGTTCTTCAAAGAGGCATGTGCTGATCTAGAATTATCCCAGGAAGTGATGCTTTCTATAACATTCTAGGTCATTTAGATTTACTAAATCTCTGCCATGACATTGCAAAGTCTACTTTCAACAATGTGCAGATGAAACTTAAGACTTCTGAAGTATGAGAATCACTAGCTTTGGTTAAAATTGTGTGTTCTTTTAAATTATCTTCTAATAGACTTTAAACAGAATCAGGGGTTAAATAGTCAATTTTAAAAATAAGGATTTCATGGATCAGCAATAACCTTACGACACATTTGTGGCTTGTTGTCCATGGTGCTAAAGAAAATTACCCCATAGTTAACCCTGAGAAGTGTACAGTCTGCTCAATAGAGGTTCTTTATTAGACAAAGACTTACTTTTAGGGATGGTTTACATGGCAAGGAATGCATGTGTGTGTGTGTGCACACATGTGTGTAAAAGAAAGGGAAGTTGTATATGTGATAGTCATAATTGTCGCTTTTTCAAAAAATCTGTAATGTGCATTAATATGCATGTAAAGCTATAATACATGCAAAGATGCAAAAACTGCCACTTAAAAACAATTTAGGGTGCTCTTCATCCTCATAGTTAGAAGTCATGTTGTAGAAATATTTATTAAACTGTAATATACAAACAAAACACACAAGCTGAGCATTTCATGTCTCCAGTCTTGAGATCAAGAAACAAAACCTCATGGATCCTTCACAAGTGCCTTTTGTTCCTAATTCCAGTCACTAAACCTTTCCAAAAATAATCATTTTTCTCAATGACTAAAAGTCATTTTATTTCTAGCAAATAGCTAATCACTTTATTTTTCTGTATTTGTTACTCTTTCTGCAGATACTAAAATTGTTAGTATCTTGATGATCAATATTAATTCCACCTGAACTTTCCTGACTAAACACTGACTTTTTTCCTATTTTATTTTATTTTTTCCTTCACCATCCCTTGTGTTCCTTTGTCCCTTTCCTTCTTCTCCCTTAAGCTCAGAGCCTTTGGGATGTTTGTTGATGTCTGCTAGGTTGGATGCCTACTAGGTTCTTTCTGGGTTACATTTGAATTTTCTTTGTGTTGTTGAATCATCTGCTATGTGAATGTCCAAGATTTGTTTTTAATCATTCTGACCTACTTTGCTGCAAGTATTTGATTCAGTTTTCCCTCCATTTTGATAAATGACTGCATTTCATCCTACTTTTTTGGCTATATAGTATTCCATGTTGTGTAAGCGCCATATCTTATTAATCCATGTGTCCATAGAAATAGTGTTAGTGAGTAATCCAACGTCATTCTTTTATGTGTAGCTTTCCAATTTTCCCAACACCATTTATTAAAGAAACTGTCTTTCCACCATTTTATGGTCATGGATATTTTGCTGCAGACTAGGTGCCTCTATATGTGCCAATTTATTTCTGGACTTTTCATGATGTTCATTGGTCCAATTATCTTAAGCTGATAACATGTTGATTTTAATACTGTTGCTTTATAGTAAAGTTTGAAGTTTGGTAATATAATACTTACATTTCTCTTTTCTTAAAGTTGCTTTAACGATTTGAGGCCTTTTGTGGTTCCATATAAATTTCAATACTTTTTGTTCAGTTTCTTTGAAAAATATTGTTGGGATTTTGATGGCAATTGTGTTAAATTTGTATAACATTTTAGAAGACATTTATTTTCATATTTATTCCCCCATTCATAAACATGGGATATCCACTCATTTCCTTATGTCCCTTTAATAACATCTTGTAGTTCGCACTGGAGAGGTCTTTTATATCCATATTTAGTTGATTACAAGGTGCTTAATTCTTTTTTAAAGCAATTATAAAAAAATATAAAAAAAATAAAAAAATAAAATAAAGCAATTATATTGGAGTTTATATATGCTGACTTTTAGAAAACCCTTTCCTTTTGCTAGTTTATAATTCTAAAATTTTTCATTCATTGACTGAAATTCTCTAAATTCTATTTGAGACATTTCTGTTTTCTACATTTTTTTGCTTCTATATCTGGAATGCACAAATTAAAATTTCAGGGAGATATTAGGTATGTAGTAAGTATTAATTATGGAGTGTTCAGAGCAACTGTTCAAACTACATTGATTTAAAACAAGTGGTTGACAATTTTTTCTATTTTATCTAATAGAAATTAGTCAACAAACAAATCACTTGATTGCACTTAATGGATTTGATGCAATAGTTTATTAGGCCTACTAATAATCCAGTAAGAATTGACATACAGGGCTAAAAATAAATATTAAGCTATTAGGGACTTCATATGGTTTTCTGTTTTAGTTTTAAATCAGCCTGTTATAAATCTCAGCAAAGGGCAAGCCTATTGTCTGCAGAATTAAAAAAAATAAAAAAAGCATGGCAACATAAAAAGAATATTATATTTGTATCTGCAATCTAATTGCTTGACTAAAAACAGTCATATTACCTCACTGAGTCATTTTACAAATCTATAAGATCAGAATAAAATTATTTTCCTTACAAAGTTGTAGTGAAAAATAAATGATTAATATATCTAACCACCTAAGAAAATGCCTGAACATAGAAATTGTTCAGTTAATGTGGGCTCCTCTATCCCGCCCCCCCTTTTAGGTGGGACAGCATTTTCAAAGGATCTTAAGGGGTGCTTGTTCTAGAAGAAAACAAGACGGCACTGTACTATAATCTTTCCCATACATTTTTATTAATTCATTCATTATTCAAAAAATGCATGCTAATTACATAAAAATTTTGAAAATAGCAATGTGCAAAAAGAACTCCCTCTTGGAGGCACCTCGGTAAACACTGTCTTTCATAGTGTTTATATATATTCCATTACCACTGTGTTTGCTTATATGCAGAATGCCATGCACAAAGTAGGTGTATTCACATTTGAGAAGATGATATGAAAGGGGTTGAAATCCTTTATGAATATTAACTATTGGCTTATATTGGAATCCAGCAGATCCTCAAGAAGATACTTGTCCTGTTAACATGTCAAATATCTCTAGGAATAGAAACACATCTCTTTTTATAACAGGGTAGATCTAAGGACAGATATTAATAAACTAAATGATTTTAAAAATCTTTTTTTTTTTTTGAATTTCATTGCATTTTAAGTTCAAACTGGATCATTCTCCTCATTTAAAAGAAATGTATTACTGGGCCTCCCCTGGTGGCACAGCAATGGAGAGCTTGGCTGTGAAGCTGCCAGCAGCCTCTGCAGCACTAGTTTGATCCCCGGCCACCGGGCGAGGATCCCACATGGCATGCAGACCCCTCCTGCCACCCACTGTTCCCCTCAGCAGTGTATTTCATCAGTCTGCCTGTTCTGTTCCCTGCTCTGGCTCTGGTTAATTCTCTCACCCTCCTGCGCTTCTGACTGTACCCAGTGCTTGTATAAATAAATAAATAAATCTTTAAAAAAAAAAAAAAGAAATGCACGACTGGGAAAACTGAATTAAGAATGCAAGGAGTTGTGTTATAGTCCCCATTCATTCATGCATTTTGCTGCTTTAGTATATAGGTAAATATTGCAACTCTATCACCTTGTAAAAACAGGGAATACAATACATGTTGCTTTCTTTATTATGTGGTGACTGTGGATATCAGTTGTGATCATGTATGATGATGTTTTCCATTTAATAAAGTCCTATAAGCTTTTTGTATTTCTGTGGCAGTAATAGGAATATTAGTTTGCATAATATTAATATAAATATTTCTGTTGGGCTATCTGCAGAAGCAATGAACAAAATTGACTTTATTCTCTGATTATCTTGTTTTATTTCACAAGGCATTTCATATATAGGCTATTAATCATCGTGGATAAGTGTATAGAGGCTGGGAGCTATACTGAGAAGCGCAAAATTTTCCTATAGCCTAGAACTTTGGTGAATTATTGTCACCACTTTACTAAGAATCAGTGTAGAAATTCAGAAAACAGAATTAGAAAAGAAAAGGGATCTTACACAGGTAGAGTGGTTCATTCTTGTCATCACTTTACCTTGGCTTTTATAGAATTTGATGAAAACAACTTATCCAAAGCATTAAACCAGCTACTTACCATTTGGTAAAAATAACAACTCCTAAGTGTTATCATCATGAATTCCTTAGACATGTGCTAAGATTTCTGAATTTCTGTGCAGAAAGAGCATATGTTTAAATTCAGAACAAAATGATTTTGAATCATTACTTCACTTTATCAGTGATGTAACTTTGGGAATAAATTACTACCCTTGATAAATCTCAACTTCATGACTTTAAATAAATGATAGGTATGCCACAAGTGTGTTTGGCACATTTTGGACATTCTGTAAGAGTTTCCCTCCTTTTTCTTCTCCTAACAACACTATATTTTCTTATTTTAACATATGTGAATGTTTGCTAATTTAGAATATCATGAAAAATCTATTATGCTTATTTTACCTAAGCATACTGTAAAAATCCATGTTTTTATCGACATGGATTAGATCCTGTGAATTATATTTTCTTGTGAAAAAGGATTTTCTTGTGTAATGCATAAACCCATGCTATGCTATAAATTGGATTAATGACTTATTTTTCAAGCTAAAGCCATAGAGGATAGGAGAAATTATTGAATGATATTTTAGTGATCTTTGATTGTAAAAGTCTTTATTCATATGACAGCAGCTCAGAGTTCCCATATTTTATATGGGAATACAAGACAGTGGTCCTGTATTGTGGTATTGTGATTAACTCTAATTTGAATGAATGAGTTTTCTTAACCAGATGAGTGCTTATGCTTATTTTTTCTTAAAATATGTTGTTTAATTTTTGTTGTTTGTTTTTTAAATGGTGATCCTTCTAAACATTTCTTTTTACTTTGTTTTCTTTGTCAAACTATTAGGGGGTATACACCTAACACTTGATGCCTTAGATTATCATTCGGAACATTTATTACTGTACTACAAAGCAGCACATGAGATTAGGAAGGACTGTTTATCCTAAACTATGCTAGTTAGGAAGATTAATACATATTTTGAATTCTTAGGGAGGGGTTAATGCTAGCAACCAGAGAGAATCACATCAATTAAAATTACCTATAAAAATCCCCTAAAAAGATCCCACTGTGGAGATCAGTCTCTCAACGATTCTGCAACAGCTAGTTTTTCTTTGGCATTGGGAAGGATTCCTGTTTATCTGATCTAACCTAAGACAAGGAAGTTAGTTCACTATGTTGGTGCCAGGTTCTGTTGTGTTTATACTTAATGTGAATGTGTGGATCATATTTTTACACCTATTTAATATAATCTACCTATTTTATACTTATTTTTAGGTGTGTAAATGGAGGTTTTGAAATATCATATCCTTATCAACTAATAAATTGGAGATAATATATGGGCAAGTCTGTGATTAAGATTTAGATCAATCCTATGCTCTATCAAATTTCTTAATATTTCTACACATTTGTTTATAAGCAGAATAAGAGTGAAAAGATTCTGAGTGAGAATCCTATAAGGTTCTCACTGGATACATTATGGAAGTTTGGTGTATGAACTTTGGAGGGTATGTGAGCTGGCTCTGCAGGGGCAAAGCTACTGCTTCTCACCAGTGTTCTGCTAGGGGAGAAATTACTCTGCATATCTGAAGAGACGATAACTAAAGTATGAGGTGTTGTGTTTTTTGATCATGTATGCAGCTTGTTACACTGTCTTCTATAAAACACATTGTGATTGAGCAATGAATTAAAATAATTTCATCTTCTCCTGGGTATTTCATATTTCACACTCTACACTATCATTTTCCTCATGAATCTTTCATTGTGCCTCATAGTTGGGTAATAGAGTTGAGCATATCAGGGATGGAAGCTTTCCTGGGAGGGATGTCTATAATCAACTGATGAACTGAATGCAATTGGCTATGCATGATGTAACTCCTATCATATACACCCCATGGAAAGCCCTGAGTAAGGGAAAACAAATTCACCACAGCGTGTTTACCATTTATTCATGATTGCACAATTCTTGGCTTCAGTACTCTGAAATCAGAAGCAGTAATGAGACTAGCAAGAGTTGAAGTGAGACTCAGAGAAACAGGGAATTTATATAGATATATATGTATGTGTACTATCTATATTATAAATTTTATATTTGTATGTCATGTGTATATTTTATTTTATTATATATATATAAACACCCACATATATACCCACTTTTGTAATTATTATGATCAAATTACTTAAAGATCCTCTGTTCTAAGAAGAGATTAGCTAAAGGATCATTTTCCAAACCTTACCTGAAACAATGAACTCAAGTTCTTGCCCAGATGTCTTAGATTTTCATGACAACTCACATTTTCCCTGTTTTCTTTTCACTGCTCTCAGTGAGAATTCCTTTCCTTTCTCTCAGGATGAACCTCTTTGGTTTCTTTCCATTATTTCTGGTCCCTTCCCCTCTCCTCTCCCTTCTCTACCCCATCCTCCTCATCACATAGCTATTCCACAGGAGGAACCAGCTTAAACACATTTGTTAAATGATGATTACCTATCTCATAGAGTTGATTTTATTCTTTTTTTTAAGAACTTATTGCTACAAAACTTCCTCAGTTTTTTATGTATGAGTTGCCATAATTTTATTCCATTCTTTTCAAATATTTTACTTTCAAATTACACCCTAATTTGTTTGTTTTGTACATTTAAGTGGATGGCAGTTTGATATTCAGCCTTCTTTTTTTAAAAAACAAAAGATTTATTTTATTTTTATGCATACAAGAGCTGGGGTACAGGCCAAAGATGCGGGGTGGGGGGGAGTGGGAGGAGAGAATTCACAGAGACAGAGTAGGGAGCAAAACAGGCAGACTGACTAAAATACACTGCTGAGGGGAGCAGCGGGTGAGCCAGGAGAGGTCTGCTGCACCATGTTGGTAGCTCTGTGGCTGGGGATTGAACTCGTGCTGCAGAGGCTGCGGTTAGCTTCATAGATTGTGTCTTAACTCCTTGAGCCACCAGGGAGGCCCTGTTCAGCCTTCTTCCCACTCATCACCTTCCTCTTATTACAGAGAATTCTGCTGGTTTTATCCATGTTTTAGAGACTGGGTAACTGCACTCTTAAGCTGGGTATCTCTGGATTCTTTCATAACTTATCCAAGTCTTAATTTCTTAGCTAAAAATGCAGATGACATTAATGGTACCTATAGGAGTTGATAGGAGGATTAAATAAGATGATGCATATAAAGTTCTTGGCATCATATTGTGTGCTTTAAAGAAATATTAACTGTTAGGTTGTCATCATTCTCACGTCTCAAAAGTTCTTTTGTATTTGAAACATGACCTATGCTTTGTAAGTTCATGCTTATGTGGTAGAATATATAACATATATTATATTGTCTTGATTTCAGTCTCCCCACCCATTTTGATTGTTCCTTACTTACATTTTTCTCTTCCGGGTAACACAATTTTTATCCTTTCTTTATCACTGTTTGAAGAAACTGTTTTTATTCAGGGTTCAGAATTTTAGAAGCTCTTAGCTCTGAAAAAATTGCAGTGTCTTGCTTTCAATACTCACCCATATGCAAACTAAAATAAAATTATATTCTTAATAAATTATACAAAGGCCCACAGTAACTACCTCTAGTTTACAGGTGAAAAATATGAGCTTTAAATGATGAGATTTAGGTAGATTTCTTTATTTTATGATTGTAAATTTCTGAATTGATTCAATGTTCCTGAACTTTTGTAAGTCACTTGTCATTTCTTTGAAATACAGTTGCACACATATACCTGCATATGACTGTAAACATCCTTACACAATGCATATAAGTATATGTATCACATGCATTGCTATATAATGTGTCTGTGCTGATGGTATTGTTCAGAGTTCATAAAGCCTGTTGGCAGATGATGAAGGCAGCTCTTGACTTTGCCATTTGCTAGCAGGTTTTGTACAGGATTTTCAGTATCGGTATATCTCCTTTCCTGGTCTGCAAAATTGGGTCATAACAATATTTGCTTCTCAGGTTGCTATGAAGATTAGGGAAGATTATGCAGGTGACACATTTGGGAAGTTATTATGCACTACATAAGTGCAGTGAATTAAATTTAAATATAGCATACTTTCTTTGTCTTATTAAAATATTTAGATGTGAGATCAAGGTTAGTCCTGAACAATTGCTACCTACCTATCCACTGCTATTCAGCAAGTTTCCTGGCTACTTAGTGGCCACCAGATCTCTTTCCCACCAAAGTGTGAGCACCAAGATGAAAGTTTTATTCCACAACAAGAGGGAAGACAAGGGGCACATGTGAAATGTAATATCCACTTCATAAACTTAGCTTTAAATGTGATTTTTTGTATTCACTACACCATCAAGTGTACAGGGAAAGATAAATGAAACTGATAATTGTTATTGACACATGTCTTTGGAAACAATTCAAATTCCATTTGAATTTTTGGTCATGGTGAGACTGAGATTGAAGAGTTGGAGTAATTCAGAGAGTGAGAGTCAGACTGAGGTGAGGACAGCCTGAATTAACAAGAAACAGGTACAGCATTTACAGTGAATGGCAGCAGTCCATGTTACTTCATGGGCAGTAATTGTAGATATCCAAGCATATTAAAAAAAATGCTATTCATTGCCTTCTATGGAGGGTGAGTGATATACATTAGAAACCCTTAATTTTTCTGAGCACCTGGGATATCATTAGGGGATAGTCCCTGAAGCAGAACTGACATTTTTAGCTTTCTAAAGGGGAGAACTTGAGAAAATACAAAAGGGCCAACAGGGTTGGGTTGCATGGTTAAAGAGAAGAGGAAATCCTGACATTGATATGGAAAAGAAGAGCAGAATGGAAATCTTTAAAGGCTTTAGGGGGATATTTAGATCTCATCCTTCATCTTGGCCACAAAATCTTCAGTAAAATCTATATTATTCACTAATGCTTTTGTGTGGATAGATTCTTTAGATGAATTGGTCACACCTGGCTTTCCTTGTCCCTTTTACTCTAACATCCATTTTTTTCAGAGGCTTCTATTATTCAGACTAGGCTTCTCACTCTTACTTTTTTAAAATCCAGATTTGTACTTACCAGATTTGGGCTCTGATCCTGCTCCCTTCAATTCTACCTTAAGTTGCCCTAGAACATGCATTCAGCTTTGGTGTCAGGGTTTAGATACAGAGTTTGTAAGGGAGCAAAAGAATTCATCCCACAACCCTCTGGGTTCTTTTTGGTCTGGACAAGTAATTCACACTGCACCAGATGGGTGAACAAAGGAAGAACCATCAACTTAATCTACTTGGTTGTAAATTCTATAAAATAATGGACCAGGAATATTTATCCTGTATTTTGGACCGAAACTATCAAGGGCAGAGAGGGAGAGACTTCACATAACAGACAAGGAGAATTGATGTCATATTCACTCTCAGAAGAAAGACAAGATTCTTAGATAGAAAGAACATGTTTACTGAGAAACCTAGAACTAGATGAGACCCCAATACTATGGCCCCCTAAATCATAAAAAGGGTGAACAGTAATTGTCATTTACTCTAACAAAGTAAATGGAGATTACTCCAATAAAGTAAAGGGCAGAAATTTAGGACCTGAAGGCCTCTTCTTCAGTGAGGGATGGGAAAATCTCTTAGACAAAAACCAGAAGCTTCTAACCTTCATGCCCTCACTGCTCTAAGTCCTGAACAATTTTTATTCTACAGGTAATAGTAATAGACCTACTAAGGCTCACAGGGCATTGATTGATCTTGATCAACTTCACCATAGTAATGTGTCAAGAGGCCTACTCTAGGTCAATAGCATAGTATAATGGTCTAATGAAAAAAGATCTTTATAATTTTAAGTTAGATCCACTTGAGCACAAAACAAGGTTTTTTCATTGTTTATAGTCTGACCTCAATCAACATATATAATTTCTCTAAAACAGGTGTTTTCATCTATAAGTCCTTGTCCTCAGGGACTTGTGAAATATACACAAAAACAGAAGAATGGTGAGAGAGCACCAGGTGAAAGAGTTCAGTAAAAATTCTTGCTGCCTGCTAAAGCTCAAGATCATTTTCCCTTGGTTTTAGTAAATAATACTCCTCTTAGCTAAACATTTCGTAGAACCAAATAGTTCTACAATATACTTACAACATCCGTTTTGATAAGTATTTACGCTCTTTCATAAGAAGGTACTTTTTATAGTAGTGAAATCTTTAGGTCTTCTAGTTTGGATTTTAATTGGGAACCATCTGATAAATTCACCAAAGATTCAGATATTCATAAGAATATTTAGTATTGATTACCTACACATGAAACTGAAATTTTAAAAATTATCGCCATTAAACTGGCAATAGGATAAACAGCTTGCCAGTCTTTTTAGGTACAACCTTTCAGATAGTGGCAAATGAAACATTTTGAAAACCAATTATATACATCCTAAAATAGCACAAGAGATATTCTATCTTTGCAAATATATTGTTATCTTAAAGTTTTTATTATTCAATTAACATATCAACTTAAGGTATAGTTCAGAGTCCAGAATGCTAACCATTACACAATGGAACCCAATTTCTTAAGATGTAATTCAAATACTGAGGGAAGGCTACTGACCATTTATTAGACAAAGCCCTTGAAATTACTTATCTTCCCAGTCTCAAATTTCTAGTGCATCTGGAACTAGGAAATGCCAACTAATTTGAAAAGGAAATAATCACAATTTCTTTGCCAATATATTCTGTCTTAATAGAACTAAGGACTATGGCTAACACTTGTCATTTAACTGTTGCTGCTGGGCAAAAATTTACCATCTTTAAATGTTGCTTACATAACAAACATGGTGTGCTTGAGAAATATGATGGATAATAATGGCTATTTTCTAGAAATGTCCTCATTGAAGTAATAGTTGTTCCAATATTTTAAGTAAGAAGGTTAAAAGGGAAGTCCCTTTCAAGTTTTTCAATTCATGATACTTGTTTAGATGTGGGAATATCTTTAAAGTTTATGTTCCTATTAAAAAGGGATAATCAAAGACTAAACATAAGTAGAGATCCCCTGAGCAACCAATATATAATCATTTACTAAATAAAAGAGAAATTAGAAGGCTTATACAATAAAGCATTTTTTCCAACTAGAATTTTAAAATTACTTTAACAGGGACCAGATGATAATTAATAGAATCCATTACTAAGAGTGTATGGCCTGATCTACTACTTTAACAAGCATATTTATTCATCTTCAAAGCCAAGGGAAAATGCTTTTGAAACTGGGTCAAAGGCAGAAGAAGTTTTTCTTAGACTATTATGTGATCTAATACTAGTTGACTTCCATTTGTAGAGTAACAGACCCCACCGAAGATATGACATGGCTTGTTTACACTGGAAAAAAAAGCTATATAAGATGTGATTTTATTCTGCAGGTTTAAGAATTTATTGTATATTCTAGAGATTTTTAAAAGCCTTTAATGACAATAGATTTTCTGATTTTTGCTAGTCTTACTCAAGAAGTTTTTTGACATATTAAACTTAGAATTATCACAAACACTAAGTGCAATTTTTGCTATAACATCTTTTGAAATTAGTTTTGTAATTTTGGTGTGTCATGTATAAACATTTATATTTTATGATTTGTATTTGAATAACAGTGGCCAATATCTATCTACTCTGAGACATATTCTTAAAACCCAACTAGAATTTTGTTAATATTTAAGGAAGAAATTCCTAAGAGCAAGAATTTCAAATTTGAATGACTTTCCAATAGTCAGTGTGGCATTTATTTTCTTGTCTATAGGAAAAAAAGCAATCCTTAAGAGCTACCTCTGGGGATAATGGCTAGAGACTCAGGACTTCCCTAAATGAATCAATTAGGCATCTCTGGACCCACCAACTATAGTGTATGTGTGTGTGTGTGTGTGTGTGTGTGTGTGTGTATGATATATATATATATGATATATATAAATATCATATGCTTCTATAAGTATTATATACATTTATATGTGTATTATCTACCTTTGTATATATATATATACACATACACACAAACACACTGGGGTTGGGAACGTTCAGGATGGACTAATTATAAATTTGTTTTAATGTATTTCACATCTGACATGTCATGATTAAGAACAGCTTCTAGTAAAATAGATCAGTGGAATTCACAACTTAGGCGATAGGCAAATTGCCTCCAGATTGGCAAATCTGGGGAGTCAAATGTCTGAAATGTGCTTCTGCGACTATTTAGTGCATAATGATTTTGTGTGTGTGTGTGTTTATACCTCAGAGTTAAACTGCTAAGCCATAGGGAATGCATATATTCAACTTTAGTAGATACTGTCGAGCAGTTTTCCAAAGTGGTTGTACCAGTTTGCATATGCCAGCAGAGCATTCGAATTCTGGTTGCTCTGCATCTTCTGTAACCTCACTATTACAGTTTTTTTGTTTGTTTGTTTTTTGTTTTTTGTTTTTGTCTTTTCATTTTAGCCATGCTGGTGTGTAGCGATATCAATTCATATTATTTTTGAAGTGACTTTTCAGTTGCCTCTATCACTCACATAGATGTCTCTGCTTTTCATTTTATTGATGCTCACATTAAAAAAAAATACTCCCTTTATTCTTTTACTTTACATCTAAGTTCTTACTTTATATCATTTATTCATAAATAAAACAATGGATTTTTGATCTGGCTTCTACTTGTGCTTTCCTGGCAAACACTTCAAAAAGCAACTGGTAGCATTAAGATTTCAGTGCCCTGATATGAATAAATTAACAGTTGTCTCTGCAGAGTTAAAAATCTAGCTTAATGCTTTTCAAATGTTTTGACAAATGTTTTACTGATGAAAGTATTTGAACAGCCTGTTTTTATGGAGAAAGAAAATCAAAATAATTTGATATCTTCAATGGGTAAAATTGCTAATATTAACTGGTAAAAGTTAATTATCCAGTAGTATCAGAATATGTGGAAATATTGGACACTGTCAACTAGAAGCTAGATAGGAATGACATTAAATTTTACTAATTCAAATTAATTGAGGAAACAGTCATACATGTATTAAATTTGACTTTTATAAAAAATGTAGTTTTGAATTTTCCTACTATACAATTGGTAACTAAAGTGTTTGGTTTGTCAGAGTCATTTAGGAATTTGCTAATTTCTGAAGCAGTGAATGGATTAGAAGAATTCATAATATATTAATTGTTTAAAGAAATGATAAATAAGGTATTCAATAAAATTTATTTTTTTCTAGTTGGGTTAAACACAAACTTTTCAATACTATATAAATTAGACAATTTCTAATGTATCATTTCTCCTTTCTTTTAGCTTTTCTCTGATATATCATAAAATCAAAATGAGTAGATAATGAATTAACTAATAACATGTTTTTGTAACACTTTGATCTTTAGGAAATCACAGGATCAAAATCACATATATCCAAACAAAACAATTATTTGCATATCAAATTATTTATATAGGTTGATAACATGTATATATGGTTCTACAAGTCAATTCACCATCATCATGCTCACTATTACTGTCAAACAGTATTATTCTATTAGTAAAGTATTTCTAGATACTGAGCCATGTTACAAAATCCATTCTCATATCTGTCAGCTTTGTGTATTTCCTCAACTGTCATTCAAGGGGTAAACATTTTAAAGATGGAAGCTGTTTTTCCTGTTCACTCTAAAATTCAACCCCAGGGATATACTATCCCAAGATGGCTGAATCTCTCTGATTTTGAAACAAGAGCTATGAGTCTTTGTATTTAGCTTTCCTGGAGGGGCATGTGATAATGCTCTTTATATAAATCATTAGATGAATTCATCCTTGTACTAAGATTATTGGGGGGTCGCCGAGGTAGATAATACACATATAAATGTATATAATACTTATAGAAGCATATGATATTTATATAATATCATGATTCATATATAATACATAATAGTTGAAACTTATAATCTAGAGTTTTCAAATAAGCAAGTAGCATTCCAGCACTACCTGCCATTCCATTCACAATAAAACCAACAGGGTGTTTTTCCATTGCAGCTTTCATGTTGTAGTAGTCATTCTTCACTGTGATCTGTTTCTAAGGACTCCATATCTATCCGTATTACGATTCTGGGGAAATCCTTTCTTTTTTATTTCATTCCCTGTTAATTTATGACTTCTCTGTCACTCATTTATTTTATATTAGGTTTAGATAATGCTATTTCTTTTCCTGGCAGAAATTTTGTTCAGGAATATAATCTTCATTGTTCCAGGGAATTTTATCTAATCTGTTCACTGCCAGATGCTCAGAGTCTAGAATAACCCCAGACACATGGTGGCTCTCAGTAAAGTTTGTTGAATGAATGAATGAATGAATGAATGATGGCAATTTAAATTTCAGGTGAAGGCAGAAATTAAAAAGAAATTTTGAATTGAATAGTAATTTGACTTCAGCTCTCTTGATATCATTGGTAAAGAAATACATTCATTGTATCTAAATCTTGCTGGTGATTATGGAAGGTGGATTCATGAACGCCTCTCATCTTTTGGTATAAGAAGTTACAGACTGCTCAGCCTAAAAGCCTGACTTTCTCACTTTACTGTCATAGTCTTTTTTTTTAATTCTTTTTTTTAAGGTTTATTTATTTATTTATACAAGCACTGGGTACAGTCAGAAGTGCGGGAGGGTGAGAGAATTCACCAGAGCCAGAGCTGGGAGCAGGACAGGCAGACTGACGAAATACACAGCTGAGGGGAGCAGAGGGTGGCAGGAGAGGTCTGCGCCTTGTGGGACCCCTGCCCGGTGGCCCGGGATGGAACCAGTGCTTCAGAGGCTGCGGGGAGCTTCACAACCCAGCGCTCAACCGCTGTGCCACCGGGGAGGCCCTACTGTCATAGTCTTTAAAAGAGCAGACTATTTCTGCTTCCTTGCTAATCCTCGTTATATCCTCCTCCCATAGATGTCTGGCTTCTTTCCTACCATATTCCTGGCATTTTTACCACTAATGTCACCAAAGATTTCCCAATTATAAGATTAAAGAGCATCTTCTTAGTTTCTCTCTCACTTGACTCTTCCAGAAGATTGCTTCTTTTACCATTTGTCCTTGGCTTCCTTTTCTCCTTTTTTTCCTGGTTCTCAGAAATTACTATTTATTTATTGGCTCTTTTTCTGACTGCTTTCCTGCAGACAGAATTGGTCTTTCTTTCTTTCTTTTTTAGACTGACGAAATTCTTGTTTATTCCATAATTCTTGTTTAAATTCTTGTTTATTTCATAATCACCAGCAATCACTACCTTTCTTTTTACTATATACCTTTTCTTCCATTACACCATTCATCCCTTGACTGAAATTCTTTATACACTATGAGAGACGGTGCTGCTGTAATCTATGTGAGCAGCCTTAACCTCACCCATGAGACTAACACCTTCATGCCCAAAAGCATTTTAAGTTTCCCTGTCAATTTCTTAAATTGAACATATTCAAATTCATCCAATTCAAAATTTAAACCAATGCCAATTCTTAAAATTTTACCTTCTCCTGTGTGCCCTACTAGCATTTATCATCTCAGATACTCAAGCAAGAAAAGTCATGTTTATTCTTGACTTCTTTCTCCTCCACATCTAGCCAGACACTAAATCTTATAAATTGTAAGATCAAATTGATTTTCATTATGTTATGTTCCATAAAGTCACTTTGCACAATGAATTAGCAAGTACTCTACCATTGCCCCTAAGAGAAATGCAAAGTTAGGTTCCTCTGAGCCTCTGGTCATAATTTTGTCAACTGATGAATGCATAACCATGTTTCATGTGTTTTTGTTTAAAGACACCTTAATTAAGATATACTGTTGATTCATTAACATTGAGCTCATGGTCAACAAACACTACTATAACTCATGCCTGCATCCAGTTATATAACACATGTATTTCTCCACAAGGCATAGCACAGCCTTCCCGCACTTACAAACACTAGATAGCACTGTGCTTGGAGACAATTTTCATCAGTGAAACTACCAACAAAAAGAACAAACATTTGGAAAACATGGCACCAAAGAAATCCCCAAAAGTTCCCTTGTTTTCAGTATGAAAACTGAAAGAAAACAGCAGAGAGTTACCTCCTGTCACCTCAGTTGGAAAATACACATTGGGCAACTCAAATTCTTAACCCCTCTGCGCACATCTATAAATGACTATGAAATTGATGTGTATATTGATTTTGTTTACAAAAATTTTAGTGAATTAGGCATATTTGCAAATATATACCTTGC